>NW_025421288.1:0-10000000 GCF_011764305.1 Mustela putorius furo
GGAGGGGGAGGAGGGGGAAGTTCTGGGGGTCGGCGGTGGAGGGTGGTTGGCATTTCCAAAGGTAATGGAGTTGAAGCACATGGTCGCCACATTTTGACTGAAGGACGGTCCAAAATGGGAGAAGTGGCATGAGTGATGAAGAAGAAACATACAAACTTGGCCAAGAAAAGGACTCTCGTTACAAAGAGAACCTAAAAAAAACAAACATGGAGTCAGGGCAAAGGCAAGACAAAAACTCTGTTGGCTTACATTCGCACCAATGTTCAAGTGACTAGTGAGACAAAATCAGACACAGGCATCTATCTACTCTACACTGAGGTCACTGAAATATTTAAGCAATTCAGTTCAAAAATGAACTACAAATGGAAAGATGAATTTATGCACCTCTCCCAGTTAGTACTTGCCCCAGCAATATTATATACTAGTTTGTTCTTTGGGTCCAGATTTATGGATGAATAAATGAAGCATACCACATCAACTCATGAGCAATCTGGTCATCTGACCCTGATGTTTCTTATTTCAAACATTCACAGTTTCACATATACAACTAGAAGAGAAACACTCTGGGTCTTTTTTTTACTTCAGAAACGAAGAGGGGAATGAATAGATGTGCATTTACAATGCTGATTCCATGTTTATTTTATTTTAAGCGAGCTAGATGACTGATTGGGAATGACCCAGAGAGAAGCACTCATTCAAAGCAACTGTTCTGAATTCTCTTATTTTAATTAATTTGAGTTACTAGGTTTTAAAAATCCATCTGCAAGGTGCTCTTTGTCAACTTTATCATTCCTTTGCACCTTTTAATGAGTTACACTTGCTGAATCACAGCAAACACAAATCAAAAAGGGCAATTTTTTTGTAATGAGAAAAGGGAAATTTAGAACAACAAATCTTCAAGGTACATGATAACGAAGGCAACACATGAAAAGGTGTTTGAAGACCCAAAGGAGTGTGAAATTGAAGCTGGAGTCTGAGTTTAACAAGAAATTAATAAGAAAACAAAAAAAGCTGCAGAATCAGTTCTCAAAATTCTGCAAAAGCCAGTTAATTCTTTTCCTTCTCTCTCCTGGGAAAAGCTTTAAGGGTTAAAGAAAATAGGAGGATATACTTACTTGTAGCCTTCCCCATCCCTCTTTATCGTCAATAGGTAAGTTTCACAATATAATTGGACTATTAGATATATATCCCAGGAATGCTGACGGGAGGGAATTTTTCTCCCTAAAAATCATAGAATTTAGGAGTAGAAGAGAGACATGAGAAATCATCTAGTTCAACTCTCTCATTTCAAAGGTAATGAAACCCCGGAGGAGGGAAAATGATTGCCTAGGATCATACAGCGCTCAGTGGCCAGGTCTGACTCCTAGTCTAGTGTGATTTTACCAAGAAGTCCTGGTGAAATGACAGAGGTCTAAGAGCTTTAGAAATCACAGCTAGATAAATCTCACTTCTCACAGAGTAGAGATCCAAATGTAATCACCTGTTATATATTTCATGGTCAAAAAAAGAGGTGGATTAAATAAGGGTGCTTGCTATTACCAAAGTCTCTCAACAAAGGATAAAAAACCATTACCTTGGTTGACCCCAAAAGACACCACACTGGTTCTCTCAACAAGGTTAAAACCAAAGCCCACCATAAAACCATTTGGCTTTTAGGACAGCTTTTTAGTTTTTATGGAGCAGAGATATATAATATATTTTTGTAAAAGATTTTAAAAGGATGATTCACAAAATTCACTGTAATTATTTTGAGAAGTTGACTAAAGGAAAAAAGAGTGCTAAAAAACAGTCACCAGAAAAACAAGAATGCAGTTTTCCAGCCTACTAAAAGACTTCAACTGCCTCATTTGACATTTTAAGTGGTCATATCTTTTTTTTTTTTTTTTGTATTTGGTCATATCTAATAAGAATTTACACACTAACTTTGAGATGAATAAAGTCCAGGTATGACCAAGCAGTCTACTATATTACGTAATAACAAAATATCAAGATCACATCAGAACCCAAGAAAATAAAAATTCTGAGAATTAATAACTTAGCAAACTTCTAAACTTTCAACAAACATCTGGTAGATAAATTAGCAAGTCAAATTTTACACTCTCTTCTAAAAGCATAATACAATATAGATATGCTTATGATGATAATGTGCTGCTACACAAAGCAACTCAACGGAAATATAGGTTCAAATTTAATAATGTGGTTTACAACCTCCAGCAAAGCCAACCAGAATTAGTTTTGAAACTTTGTGTAAATATGCGATAAACTAGACTTGATAAATTTAGCAGCAAAAAAAGCAGCATTTCTGGTTAATATCTGAATCCCATATTAAGTTGCTCAAAACACAAAAGCTGTATCTTAATACTGATAATTATCTCCTTTAGCTTAGACACAAAAAAACTTTAAAAAATATCCATTTGAATATCCAGGATGTTCTATTGCATATTGCTTCTCTTTGTTTCTAAATATAACCCAGTTGGTATATTTTGCCATTTAAGGTAAGATTTAAGTCTAAAGTTCAAGGAGAGATTAAAGGTAAACACAGCTTTTTACTATACACTATTAAATTTGAAAAACTACAAGTTTAAAACAGTGTGGAAGACACAAATTTTTAGCTCTTCAACAACTTTTTTCTATGCATCTTTGTTTTATTTGAAGGCAGGCTTCCTTTACTGTTTTCCTGTATTGCTCCAAAGAGAAAACTTTTGCTTAGTATTTTGAACCAAGAGGACAGTTTAACAATTTAAAGCAAGAAGTTATTATACAAAAAATTCCATGGACTTCTGAAAAGCAGCTAAATTTAACATAAATGACGAACATTTTAGATATCACTTGTCTTTGGAGACAAGATGTTAAATTTGAACAATGAACAAGGATTAAAAAAATGAACAGAACTTGGGAAACTTCCTTGCTCCGAAACAATGTAGTAATTTTTTCTCTCAAAAGATGGTTTTTAACCACTGCTGAGATGACAATGACAAACAGAATATATTAAACCTTTATATGCTTAAACTAGTAATCAGAAATACTCTCAAATCCCAAAGACCTTAGTGTAAGATTTGGGTTTTACTTAAATCAAGTTGATCAAAGTTTTAGTGGCTCTCATTAAAGAGGCTTAAGAATATAAGCAGGATTATCAGTGGCTTTTTCCTACAGCATAATTAGTTTTGTTTTAATCAGACAGGAATGTCTCCAAGTCTTCCCTTTACCATATGGTAAACTGTGTTTGTTATCAACAAAAGGAAAAAATAACTTTTAAGTCTAAGGTGTTCAGAGAACACTTAAAGAATTAGTAATCCTGGAATATTCAGCTCTGCAACATACAAGGGACATCAGACAGTGCTCAGGAGTAGTCTTCTTCCCAGAACTACATCAAGCCTCTTCAGTTCACTAACTACTAAAAAGCAAACAAGTGATAAAACCAACTTATGAGACATAGCTATCTTTGCTATTGAAAGGGGGGGGGATCAAAAGAAAGTCTCTTTGTGAGAATGTTAGTAAAATACTCTAACTTGAGAAAATATATTTCTGAAATACGAAGTAAAATCAAAATACCCTTTGCTATGTGCAAAATTAGCACTGTAGCCAAATGTGGCTTTTTATTTAGTGATCTGATAATTACCCCTAGGCTATTTAAGAAATCAACAAAATCATTTGGTAACACAACCACTTTCATTTGGTACATTATCAGAACTTTCTGTTTGGGCTCAGGGAGCCAAATAAATACAGAAGAATCAGGGTGCCTGGGTGGCTCAGTCACTAAGCATCTGCCTTTGGCTTGGGTTATGATCTCAGCGTCCTGGGATTGAGCCCTACATGGGGCTCCCAGTTCCATAGGAAGTCAGCTTCTCCCTCTCCCACTCCCCCTGCTTGTATTCCCTCTCTTGCTATCTCCCTCTCTCTCTCAAAGAACTAAAATCTTTTTAAAAAATAAGGGGTGCCTGGGTGGCTCAGTCATTAAGCGTCTACGTTCAGCTCTAGTCATGATCCCAGGGGTCCTGAGATCGAGCCCCCATCACGTTCCTTGCTTGGCAAGAAGCCTGGCTCTCCCTCTCCCACTTCTGCTTGTGTTCCCTCTCTTGCTCTATCAAATAAAAAAATAAATAAAATCTTAAATAAATAAATAAAAAAGTATCATTTTTGATAAGCAGAGGACAAAAAAAATCAGCTCTTCACTCCCTAAGTTACCAACAAATTCCATGTCTTTATCTACAAAAGGTTTATTCTTTTTAAAAGCCAAACCATAGACTCCTACTTTATTTGCTATTATTTTAACAAACAGCTACCCGTTTTTCAGATCAAAAATGGTTGCTAATCATAGTACTGACTATGCTTCACTATTCACTTATTTTTTTATTCTAAGAACAGTGGATCCAGAGGGAAAGAAAAAAAAAAAAAAATGCATCTTCTTCCATAATGCAGAAATCAAGCCACTTCTCTTCAGCGCTCTCAAGATTCTCAGAGAACTAAGGAGCTGTGAAAGCCGTTTTTTAAATGTATACAACAAACGTAAGACCTCTATATAAAAACTTTAAATGGGTTCAGAGCCCTCCTGATCATTTTATACTAGAATACTGTTGGCAATTTGCACCCCATCTATTATTTTGCTTATCCGAAACAATGGTCATAGTTTCATGCCATTTTGTCAAAAACATTTTAGCAACCATACAAAACATTTTAGCGACCATACGACCATACGACCATACGTACTGGAATGGAAAAAATGAGGCTACAGTATCAACAGACTAAGCTTTCTGTAGAATGGCAGAACAAAAACCCCATTATCACCTCCACGCAGATATTGACATTTCAACTACTAGCTCCTTAACATTAATTTGCATTCCTGTTACTGGATACACAGTTTTGTCTGCAGACATGGGACAATTTTTTGTTGTTTTGTTAAGATCTAATTCACTTTATTAAATGAAGCAAGAATCAGGAAGCATCCCATTTAAAAGTAGAAGGGAGCACCCATGGGACACTTTTTAAAAAATATATTTTATTTATTTACTTGACACTGAGAGAGGGAACACAAGCAGGGGATGTGGGAGAGGGAGAAGCAGGCTTCCTGCTGAGCGGGGAGCCTGATGAGGGGCTCGATCCCAGGACCCGGGGATCATGACCTGAGCCGAAGGCAGATGTTTAATGACTGAGCCACCCAGGCGCCCCTAGGACATTCTTTTTTTTTTTTTAAAGATTTTATTTATTCATTTGACAGACAGAGATCACAAGTAGGCAGAGAGGCAGGCAGAGAGAGAGGAGGAAGCAGGCTCCCTGCTGAGCAGAGAGCCCGATGTGGGGCTCGATCCCAGGACCCTGAGATCATGACCTGAGCCGAAGGCAGCGGCTTAACCCACTGAGCCACCCAGGCGCCCCTTTTTCTTTTTTCTTTTTTTTTTTTTTTTTTTTTCCCTAGGACATTCTTAAAATCAAAATATTTTGGCTCATCATTTCACATTTCAACAAAGTCTGAAATTAATAGTATGCTGATTTCCAAGTAGTCACTGCCTTAGTTTTCTTCAGAATTAACTTGCAATTTTATGTCAAGTCACTATTTTTTAATAGAAACTTTTGATTTATTTCCTTCTTTTATGGTATCAACTAACACAAGTCATTTTTTTCCCCCAAAAGTTATTTCTCTCCAAATTAGTACAGGGTAAATTGTCCCACCTGTGGAATTCTCAGATGATTCTGCAGAATTTGATTCAGTGCCAGTTTTGTCTTTCGAAGTCTGTTTAGGAAGAGTCTCGTCTCTACTTTCTTGCGCTTGGCTCTCTTCCTCCTCCTCCTCACCATCTGGAAACTCCCACTGAGACTCGCCCGACTGTTCGTTTACATAGAAATATCGTCTATGATCCCTAAATTACAAGAAAGAAAACACATGTTTTAAGACCCATTCTCCTACAAAGACACTTCCATTCGGTCCTGTCCCAGGACAGCAGTCTGCTCTCACAGGGACGAACCTCTTCTTAACGGACTGCTATTCACAAAGGCAACAAAGAGCTTTGACAATTGAGAATGAAGAACCAACGATAATTCAAAGCTATTTGCACTGCCAGCAGCTCTGTGAATACAGCCCTGAGCCCTCTCATTCCAACAGATGACTTAGAAAACACCTCTCACACTTTTTTTTTTGCCAATGCATAACAGGCTTTCAAGTTGCATTAACGAAGGGACTCAATATCCTAGAACACTAATTTCCCTTCCAAAGAAGAGAACAACGAAGTTTGCGAAAGGTGACTCTTCCCCTCTTGGACCGTGGAATTCACATTTCATACTCTTGATATCAAACACAGTGAAAGCTAAAGAGAGGGAGAGGATCTGGGAGCTGAAAAATAAAAGAGCAAAGATTTCAAATAACGAAAAAAAAATCAAGAAAAGCCAAATATAAAAAGAAATATTTTCATCTGACCTGCTGGCAGAAGATAGTAATCTTGTTCTTCATTCACATCTTCAGGCACGAAGCTTTCCTTAACTTCACCGAGGTTAATCAGGAGTAGTTGCTTCCAGAGGTCCTGTAAAGCGCACAGAGCTCTCGCATGCGCTTAACCCCCAAGCCCGCCCTACTCCGTGCAACAACACTCTGGAGAGTAAAAACCAGCTTTGTCCATCTTGGGAAAAAATCCGTTACATGGAACACTTTAAACATTGCTTTTTGTTTCTCCGTGTGGCTGGCCCAGACTCTGTAAGTGCTTGCGGTGCTTTGCCTGCCCAGCACCGCTAACCGCAGCTGCTCTCAGTCTCCAGACAGGCTGTCATGTCGTCAGGTGGTGGTGATCACAAATCATGTCTGAGATGTCAAAGGTGAAAGGTGAAAAGGGGAGAAGAGTGCGTACCTGTCCCAGTGGCAGGACCAGCCTTTAGGAGTGGCGTTTATTTCATACTGTTTTAGTTGTTCTGCTGCATCCTGAAGTTTTCGTTTAAGGTAGTTTCCATTAAGAGCCCCTTCCCTCCAGTCTGCAATCCGAGTCTAGAATCAACAGAGAAATAAGTTAAAGACTTCTTGTTACGTCAAGAAGCAGAAGTAAAAGGGATATGTTTTCTGGTCCATGACTGTACTGCTATACTCTCACAAAAAAACAGAGAACACCAAGAAACAGAAACAAAAAACAAAAAACAAAACCATCTTAGTTTCATAAAAAATCTTGTTTGCTCTGCAGAGTTGTGAAAAATGAGACTGAACTCCAGTACCCCAGTACTTTACACTGTCAACTCTCCAGTACCTGAAAACAAGTAGCAGTTTTATTTCCCCCTTTGGACAGTAAAATTCCCTAGCAATTTTACCTTTGTTTGGTAGATAGCTCATTCAGTTCAGTAATATTCTTCATCAAAAACAAAAGTTCAGTCCTTAGGGAAGTCAGATTCCTACAGGAGAACTTCCTTACTAAATCGTAACCTGCCACACTGTAAACTATGCAGGGGACAAACAGGACTCAGAACTTTTTTTTTTTTTTTTTAAAGATTTTATTCATTTACTTGGGGAAGAGAGAGCGAGCAACCACGAGCAAGGGGAGCCACAAAGAGAATAGAATTCCCACTGAACAGGGAGCCCAATACGAAACTTGATCCCAGAACCAAAGGCAGACACCCAACCAACTAAGCCACCCCCAGAACTTTTCTTCTTAACAGATTTATAATCTCACAGCACGTACAAAGTCTTTCAACATGACATGGCCTCATCTGATCACTATCAATATAATTTTGTCAGAAAATGGGTCTATATTAAAATATATGCCCATTCACAGCCAGTGGTGCATGCAGACTCTTGACCTCAAGGCCTTGAGTTCCAGCCCCACAAAGGGCAGAGAGCTTACATCTTAAAAAAAAAAATTTTTTTTAAGTTTATTTATTTATTAGAGAGAGAGAGAGAACAAGTGGGGGAAGAGAAAGACAAGCAGAGTCGATGCTGAACAGAGCCCAATGTGGGGCTCAATCTCATCACCGTGAGATCATGACCTGACCCAAAATCAAGAGTTGGATGCTTAATTGACTGAGCCACTCAGATAGTTCCCCGCCAAAACATTTTTTTTTTAAATAAAATATACGCCTATTGAAGGTGGTATCAACACACATAAAATCTCCGTATTTATCTCCATAATTATGTTTTGCTTTAGCTAATACACAGTTTTATTTCCTGGGTTGGTGGTTCAAATATGCACCAATGTTAAAAATTTTAATTTATGGGGCGCCTGGGTGGCTCAGTGGGTTAAGCTTCTGCTTCAGCTCAAGTCATGATCTCAGGGTCCTGGGACCAAGCCCCACATTGGGCTCTCTGCTCAGCGGGGAGCCTGCTTCACCTTCTCTGCCTACTTGTGATCTGTCAAATAAATGAATAAAATCTTAAAAAAAAAAAAAAAAAAAAAAAAGACTGCAAGCTTCGAGAGAGACAGTTTAAGAAAAAAATTTTTTTAAATTTAGGATTAAGACAAGACAGACAGGGGACCTGAGTGGCTCAGTTTGTTAAGCATCTGCCTTTGGCTTAGGCCATGATCCCAGGGTCCTGGGATTGAGTCCAGAGTTGGGCTCCCTGCTCAGCGGGGAGTCTGCTTCTCCCTCTGCACCCCCCCCATTTGTGGTCTCTAATAAATAAAATCTTTAAAAATATAAAGTAAAACAAATGCTTCACACATACAGCATTTTAATCAATGACCAACTATGACCCACTGGAACCAAAAATGGCTAAATTACCTCAGTTTGTAGAAGCAGCACATGAAAGTTGGAGATGGACTGTCTATTAATGCCTAGGAATTCAAATTTACTTGTCAGGGTATTTGCCAGTTCTCCAATCTGAAACTGCAATGCAAGAAATGAAAAAAAGGAAGAAATAAAATTGAATCAGCAGTTATTTCCTTTATTATGTAAAATCATTTAGTTTTCTTAAATATGCTAAAAAAAAAAGGGGTCTGCCTAGAAACAGCCCTTCTTACACAGCTGCATCTAAGCAAGTTACGTAGAGAAAACAAGATTTTAATTTAAGTAAACAAATTCACATAACAAGCAAAAAATAATGACAAGTCTAGAGAAATTAAATGTATACATACTCTCAGACAACTCAGGATTCAGCAGGTATAAGTAGATGTTAAATGATACAACTCCCAACAGTGTCCAAAATATCATTTATGCATTACTAACTCTTTTACTACCTACACACTGAACAAAATTAATTCTCCCAGTCCCTTTCACATGGTCGTACACTAGTCAGTGACTGGAAAAACTCTTTCAGGTCTAAAGAATGTGCTAGATAGCTTTTCGAATATATCAACCTTTAAGAGCCTCATACTTACGTGGTCCCAATTCTCATGATATGAGGCTTCAAATAAAACTGGAACCAAATCTGCCTTTGTGTAAGGCCAAGTAGTTCACACAGGAATTAAATTTGTGACTTTTAGGCTCTTCAGTTCTTCCCAACGAGAAAAGCCTATATTTATTTGATAAGCTGTTATTGCTTTCAAATGAAGACTTAACTTTTAAGAAAGCAATTAAAGCATTTAGAATTATAATTTCTCTGCAACAAATCTGTCTTATAATTCAGTATTTCACTCTGAAATATGACATTTCCGCCACCATAAATGATTTACATATGGAGGTAAAGATCACTGTACTTGCTAATAAAGGTTGTACTTTAATGGTTGCCCAATTTAAAAATATTTAAGGGGCACCTGGGTGGCTCAGTTGGTTGAGCAACTGCCTTCAGCTCAGGTCATGATCCTGGAGTTCCAGGATCAAGTCCTGCGTCTGGCTCCCTGCTAGGCAGAGAGTCTGCTTCTCCCTTTGACCCTCTCCCTTCTCATGTTTTCTCTCTCTCTCTCAAATAAATAAAATCTTTAAAAAAAAAAAAATTGTAGGTCAGACCATATTAAGTAATATACATACTTTCAAATCCTGTTCTTCTTCTTTAGGCGCTGTTTGTGCTTTTATCTTTTCTGGAGATTCTTCCACTTCCATCTCTTTGTCTGAATTCTCATCTGTTTTTTCTGAAGTGTCAGCACCAGTTACTACAAAAGAAACCATGTGAAATTGAAGGACAGATACTAACATAGTATCCCATATATATTTTCTTATCCCTGTAGCAGAGGTATATGTAAAAAGTTACTTTTTCCTTTGCCTGTTTTCTTTTTTGTTTTAAAGATTTTATTTATTTATTTGAAGAGAAACACAAGTAGATGGAGAGGCAGGCAGAGAGAGAAAGAGAGGGAAGCAGGCTCCCTGCTATCGATAGCCTGAGATCATACTGTCGGCTTATACCCACTGAGCCACCCAATTTAAAACTGTCTTTATAAAACCAAAAAACTTTATCCTTTATCATCACCTTTTTTTTTTAAGATTTTTATTAATTTATTTGATAGAGAAAGATCACAAGTAGGCAGTGAGGCAAGGCAGGCGGGGGTGGGGGGAGAGGGGAGAGCAGGCTCCTTGCTGAGCAGAGAGCCCGATGTGGGGCTCAATCCCAGGGTTAAGCCCAGAGGCTTAACCCACGCAGCCACCCCTACAATCACCTTTCTTAAAGTCTATAAATAACACTTAATTTGTTTACATTAGCCTGTAGTCTCTGCTTCTCCTTTCTCCTTTCTCTGTTTACTTTTTCTAATCTTCTATTCCAGAATGCTTTAATTACTTTTTAAGGCTACATACCAAACCTAGGATATATAAAGATTCTTTATGAATTGGGTTTTGAAAAAAAGGCTTTCAAAATCAGAATAGATTAATTTAATTTAATTAATTTTAAACTACCTAATAATCTTACTTCTGAACTGGTTAAGACCTGCGGACAACCTTTATTGGACCCACCTACTCTTCTGGTTAGTGATGTCTGTTAGTGGGAATCTTCAATAGAGAAGAGGCTTACCATCAACTTAAATGGAGTAACAGATATGAACTCTGGACGTTTGCTTACCACTTACCAAACTAATCCACATATACAATGTAAATCAGTCTGTCGTGAGTCTGTCAGTCATTTTTAAAGGAAAATAACCAAATTAAAGGTTTTTCTTGACTCTGATTAATCCTTGATCTGAAGAAGTAATGTGATTTTTAATATCACCTTCAACAGCTTTTATCAGCCTACAAGTTTATCCTAAGTACATAACCTCATCATATAATGACCTTGTTCTTTATCACTAATATTCCTGCATTTTCAAACTGAAACCAGCTTCTCCCACTTATTAGTATATAATTCATTAGACACCTTACATTTGGTGGTAGGTAGAAGAATTTAACAATTGATACCACCACAAGAACTCTAAGACTACTATTGGGGCGCCTGGGTGGCTCAGTGGGTTGAGCTGCTGCCTTCGGCTCGGGTCATGATCTCAGAGTCCTGGGATCGAGTCCCACATCGGGCTCTCTGCTCAGCAGGGAGCCTGCTTCCTCCTCTCTCTCTGCCTGCCTCTCTGCCTAACTTGTGATCTCTCTGTCAAATAAATAAATAAATAAATCAAAAAAAAAAAAAAAAAAAAAAAAAAAAGAACTCTAAGACTACAATATATACGTATTTCTAAGATTTTATTTGAGAGAGAAAGAGAGCACTGAGCAGGTGAAGGGGCAGAGAGACAGGGAAAAGCAGACTCCACACTGATTAGGACGCCCAATGAGGGGCTCCATCCCAGGACCCCAAGATCACCTGATCCGAAGTCAGATGCCCAACCAATAACCACCCAGACACCCCTAACACTAGAATGTATTAGAAGGCAATTAGGATCTATCAAATTAAAATGTACATACCCCTTAACCTAGCAATGTATCTCTAAGAATCTCCCTAGTACCAGTCTAACAATGTATCTCTAGGAATCTACACCATATGACACTAAATCTACATAAAGATATATATACACCAAAATGTTTATTACAGCACTGCTTTTATTGTTAAGTATTATAATAAACATAAAGAATGAAGTAAGCACTCAAGTAACTACAACCCAGCATTACGGCAGACTATCACTGGTACTTCTGAAGTTCACAGTACCTCTGCTATCATGTCCACACCAGACATAATAATCTCTACTGCAATGGTTAAGTACCTTCCTTTAGTTTCATCATGGATAGGTCTTTAAGCACAGTATTTTTGCCTATTTTCCAACTTACATAAACACAATGTTAACATTACATATTCTCCTGTAGCTTTTTTTTTTCCTGTAGCTTTTTAAATTCAACATTACTGTTTCTTAGAATCATGCTGTTCCATATTAACTGTAGATTATTCATATTTCACAGCTGTTTAGTATTCAATTGCAAGAATATATTGGAATGGGTACCTGGGTGGCTCAACTGGTTGGGCACCTTCCTTTGGTGCAGGTCATGACTCCAGGTTCTTAGGATCAAGCCCTACATCGGGCTCCCTATCCCTCTGCCCACCCATTCTCTGTTCGTGCTTTCTCAAATAAATAAATTATTTTTATTATGTTATGTTAGTCACTGTATAGTACATCATTAGTTTTTAATGTAGCGTTCCATGATTCATTGTTTGAATATTAACACAAAAGAATTTATCCATTCCATCTTGGGACATCTGAATGGCTTTAGCTATTACTGGACAATACAAATGCAACATTATTTTAAGGAGTTAAACATAAACACAATGAAAATGTCCATTTCTGGAGGAGAGTAAAGGACAGAGAAAATAGACTTCAGGGGTAGGGAATGAGCATTAGGGAAAAGACGAAGGGGGTCTTTTAGATTCTTACTTCCTATTCTTCTATATTGCTGATTGAAAAGGGAAAATTCAAACAAGGTTGTTTGCATTTACTTATTACTGTGTTTTTTATTCGTAGTTTTTTAACCATAGGTATAAAGGATCTTCTGTTAGGTACACATAACTAAGGTTTGGTACACAAATCTTATTGCTAATTTTCCACTACAGAATTAAGGCCAAATGGAGATTAAGATATTAAAGGTTTTATTTTTATTTTTTTTAATATTTCATTTATTTATTTGTGAGAGAGACAAAGTACAACCCGGAGAGAGGGAGAGGGAGAAGTAGGCCCCCCACTGAGCTAGGAGCCCCATTTGGGGCTTGATTCCAGCACCCTGGGATCATGATCCCAGCAGAAGGCAGATGTTTAACCAACTGAGCCAGCCAGGCACCGCAAAATATTAGCTCTGATAACAGACAGAAGCCACAGCAGGGTGTCTTCTACATTACCGTGCACAGAGATAAGCTATGTCCTCATGAAAGGACCAATCCATCTAAAAACTAACCAGAGGCTAGGCAACTTGTATACAGAGAGAGAACACAGACGACACTGCACTTGCCACAGGTGGTCCCTGCCAGCCTTACTTACCAACTGTAAATAGTGAGCTAAGGAGAGCCCATGGGCTTAATACAGATCAAAACTACTATAGCAGGGGCACCTGGGTGGCTCAGTGGGTTAAAGCCTCTGCCATCGGCTCGGATCATGATTTCAGGGTCCTGGAATCGAGCCCTGCATCGGGCTCTCTGCTCAGCAGGGAGCCTGCTTCCACTTCTCTCTCTCTGCCTGCCTCTCTGCCTACTTGTCATCTGTCAAATAAATAAATAAATAAATCTTTTTTAAAAAAAACTACTATAGCAGAATTTCTTTAAAAAGGGTAGTCCGGGGCACCAGGGTGGCTCAGTGGGTTAAGCCTCTGCCTTTGGCTCAGGTCATGATCTCAGGGTCCTAGGATCAAGTCCCACATTGGGCTCTCTGCTCAGAAGGGAGTCTGCTTCCTCCTCACCCTACTTGTGATTTCTCCACCAAATAAATAAATAAAATCTTTTTTTTTTTTTTTTTTAAAGAAGGGTGGAATCAGCCCTGCTTTTCTTTTGAGGGAGAGGTAGTCCCCCACAATCAGTAGTGAATCTACAACCCAATGGATGGCAACTCTTAACTCTTACTCCTCCACTAGAGGTGGATAGAAAAAGATGTGAAAGGAAAGCTTCCTTTCCAGCACTTCCACGAAAGGATTAAGTGTTACCTCCTTTTTGCTTAAGAGAGAACCAAAAAAGGGAAAGGATTTTCCCACTGTACCTTTTTTTTTTTTTAAAGATTTTATTTATTTGAGAGAAAGAGAGACAGCGAGAGAGGGAACACAAGCAGCGGAGTGGGAGAGGGAGAAGCAGGCTTCCCCCCTGAGCAGGAACCCGGATCTGGAGCTCTATTCCAGGACTCTGGGATCATGACCCAAGCCAAAGGCTGACACTTAACTGAGCCACCCAGGCACCCTCCCTCTACACCTTTCAACTCTGTATCTTTCAACTCAATGTTTAAAGTAAAACATGAATTACCAGTTTCTCCATTTTCTGGAGTCTCTCGCCCAGTTTTGCTAGAACTCCGACTGGTAGATTCTGGACTTGTAGCTCGAACAAACATCTTCCATTTCCCCCTTTTAGACATAAGTCTACGCATTCCATCCTGAGATGCTGGCTGGCTGATGTCAGAACACGGACTAGACCCTGACACACTACCATCTCCTTCCTCCAAGGCTCGTAGCTCTGCCTAAGAGGAACAGGACAACAAAGTTAAGAGTGTCATTAGCTGTTTACCAACATTTAAGCATTTGTGAATATCAAGAATGATAACCACATATTATGAGAATTAAAATGCTTTGAAAACAGGAAGTGTTTCTTAATACATTTTCCATCAGAACCAAGCATTATCCTCGTATTTTTTATTAGTATCCACTAAATGCTTATTCATGATTGTAGTTAAAAAACATCCATTTGAATGGGATAGGTCCCAGAGATCCACTAAGAGACAAATTCTCCAATATATGAACATAACAGATACAGTCTAACTTAGCTTGTCCCTCTCCATAGCTTCAAATTTTTCAAAATGGGGAAAGCTTCAAGAAGATATTCCTGGGCGCCTGGGTGGCTCAGTGGGTTGGGCCGCTGCCTTCGGCTCGGGTCATGATCTCAGGGTCCTGGGATCGAGTCCCGCATCGGGCTCTCTGCTCAGCGGGGAGACTGCTTCCTCCTCTCCCTGCCTGCCTCTCTGCCTACTTGTGATCTCTCTCTCTGTCAAATAAATAAATAAAATCTTTTAAAAAAAAAAAAAAAAAAAAAAAGAAGATATTCCTGTTACAACACCCATTAAGATTTTACTTCATACTCAAAGTAGTACATGAAACTGTTCCAAGAAAAATCAGGGCAGAAAATAGGCAAAAAACAATTTCTCAATCAGGAAAATTTCCTGTGGACCATCTTTCTTGAAAGGAAAGCACATGAAATTATTGGTTCCTCTTAATCTTATAAAGCCCATTTAACTATGTGAACAATTCCATGGGTGATCACTGGAAGTCAACCTGTGCTTTAATCATGGGGTTAAAACCAAGTTACCACCAAGAATTTACAATGCTAATTTGTTAGGAAGCAAAATAAAAGATATTATTCACTATATCCAGCTATCTTTAAATCAGAGAGTATCAGTTTTTATTAGCTATCAAGTATCAAAAGCACCATCAGGAACCAAAAGAACTAAAACTCCACAGTTCAAATTTTAATTGCACAAGCTTAAACATCGCTAGATGTAAAGGTAACAAAATCCCAGTAATGGCAGTAAACTGAGCACAATGATCCCAGAATCCAACAGAAGAGAGAAAAAGCATCTAACAAAAGCTTCAAAACCTTACTTTTTTTCTTTCCAAAACAAGCTCCAGCTCAAGGGTATCTTGTTCCTCTTCTTCCTCACTTTCTCCAGACTGAACAACACTGCAAAGATCCTCCTGAGAAGGGTCTTCCATGTTGTCCAATGTAATCTCCTGTGGTTTTACTATCGTTGCTGCTTCTTCTGCTGTGGTACTGGTTTCTTTCACTTCTGTGACAGGTTCCGCTTCTTTACAAATTACTTTTCTTCTCCATCTCTCTTCTTCCTCTTTTATTCCCTCAGGCAACAAAGGAGCAAGCAGTGATGCTGCCACCCCTTTCTTCTCCTCCTCACTATTTGAGAGAGCTTGAATTCCTTCATTTACTTCCTATAAAGAGTAAAATAATCTCATTTATCTTAGGAAAAAAAAAATAAAGAAAAAACAACCCTCACCTGAATATATATTCAATTTGTTCATGCCAAAATTGACTATTTTTCAATCACTGGGTATTATTCTCTTTTAAGATTTATTTGAGAGAGCGGAAAGAGAGGGAGGGAGAGAACGCTTGTGCAGGGGGAAGGGCAGATGGAGTAGGAGAAGCAGACTTCCCGCTGAACAGAGTTTGATGTGGGATTCGATCCCAGAACTCTGGTATCGTGACCTGAGCCAAAGGCAGAGGCTTAACCAACTGAGCTACCCAGGTACCCCCAATCACTGGATTTTTTTTTTCCCCCAAAGATTTTATTTATTTGAGAGAGAGAGATAGAAAGAGCATGCATGCACACAAGCAGGGGAGTGACAGGCAAAGGGAGAGGGAGAAGCAGGCTCCCCGAAGAGCAAGGAGCCTGATGTGGGGCCCGTTCCCAGGACCCTGGGATCATGACCTGAGCTGAAGGCAGAAGCTCAACTGACAGAGCCACTCAGGCGCACATACTACTGGATATTCTTAAAAGCCACTGGCTACCAACGGATCACTAATAGGTTTGTACCATTTTCCTCACATGAATATAATACAAATATTGTTACTTTAAGAAAGCAGCATTTGAACTAGAGCCTAGTTCTGGGTGGGATTCATCCATGTCCTTATTCTTCAAGTCTAAAGCCAGGTTACCAGAAGCAGAATTTTAAAATGAAATAAGATCTGAGGTTTTGTGTTTTGTTTTGTTTTTTTTTAAGATTTTATTTATTTGACAGAGACACAGTGAGAAAGGGAACACAAGCAGGGGGAGTGACAGAGGGAGAAGAGCAGGGATCCCAACGTGAGGCTCGATCCCAGGACTCTGGGATCATGCCCTGAGCTGAAGGCAGACGCCTAACAACTGAGCCACCCAGGCGCCCCATTTTTTTTTTTTTTTTTTTTTAAAGATCTGAGTTTTGTCAGTTGCAAATCATTGACTCTCAGTCTACCTATTGGGCCCTTTGTCTGCAGTTCTCCTTAGTCAGAGGGCCAAGCCAAGACCACCTGCTGTTCCTGCCAGAGCCCCATCCTCTGTCAGTTTCCAGAGGGGCAGTAAAGGAGAGTCAAATGACAACTGAAAACAACTAGTCTTTCAGTTCCTTCTCCTGAACCCAGCATCCATCTGCCTTCTGTACTCTATCTGGGCCCTGCCAAGGCTGGGTTTTTCCTCCAATCAGGAGTAAAAAGAATCCAGGTCTTTCCAGAAGTAGGCCACATTGCCTTGAACTTCCTCAAGTGTACAAATTAATGGTCACCCTTGCTCCACACATCCTTGAGACAGACCTGTAATTTAGATCAGTAACCTCCAAAAACAGAAAGGATTCCCTTTTTAGAAACCAGTTTGTGGTCACGCCTGAAAACTGATCACAGGACATCAAATAAGAGAAAGACTTCGGTACAGGTGATGAGGAAATTGGGAGCTGGGATCGAGTACCCATCCGGAATCTTAGTTTCGGTCTTCATCCTGCTGTCTCCCACCTTTTTCTGACTTCTACTCTGTCTCTGCCTGTGCTACCACTCACCAGCCCTCCTTCAACTGCCCACCTTTCTATCACCCTTAAAAAAAAAAAAAAAAAAACTGAAAACAATTCAGATGTGCAAAAAAAGGTAAGTCACTGACTTTAAAAAGAGAAAGAAGTTTTGGGCGCCTGGGTGGGAAAGTGGGTTGAGGAAGCTGCCTTTCGAATCTCAGGTCATGATCTCAGAGTGCTGGGATCTTTTTCAGACTTTCGGGCTCTTCTGCCTCAGCAGGGAGCACTGCTCACCTCTCTCTCTCAACTGCCCACCCCTCTATGTCTACTTGTGATTTCTGCCTCTGTCAAACTAAAAACAATTCAAATGGGCAAAAAAGTAAAAAAAGAAAAAAAAAGAAAAAGTTTTGTCACCTCAACATATAACTGGATATCTCCACCCTTCTGTATAATGACATAACTTCACAGGCACACTAGAAAGGTGATTTAGAGGAAAGTAAAATAATTCTAAAATGAAATGTATGATTTAACTTAAAGTGCCCATTTCCTTCATTGGAGTAATATTTAGTCTATGTACCTCCTATTATAAAGACCAAATTATTCTAAAAGTATGTGTGTATTTGTGTGTGTGTTTATTTTTAAGGAGGCTCCATACCCAACATGGAGTTTGAACTCACAACCCTGAGCAAGAGCTGCATCCTCTACTTAACTTGAGTTAGTTAAGGATCCCATGAAAATACTTACCATACTCCCCATTTAAATTAATCATTTAAAATTCAAGATAAATTAAAATTCAACACACACACACACACAGACACACACAAACTACAGAATATATCTTACTTTTCTTACGAAGCTATAAAAATGCTCATTTTACTAATAATAGATTTTAATTTTTAAGGCAGCTTATCTTTAAAAACAAAAAACTTATGTGGGGATCCCAAAATAGAGCTATTCTGCAGTGGAGAAGGAGATCTGAAGCCCTGACTGCTGCTCCCCCATCCTTCACAATGAGCCTCGGCAGTACCCTAAAGTTCCAAAAGAACCACTAAACTCGACAATTGTTATAAATGCTACATATTAAATATAAACATTAAATAAAGCCTTAAGAATCAGCATTTATTTATTTTCACATCTGGTTGTAAAATAATAACAGAAGATGTCTATACCTGTGCAAAAATAATTCAAGTTTTTTAGATTTGAAATAAGCAAGTAAGTCGTGAAACTGACCTTTTTAACTTCTCGCTTGGCTACGACTGGTCCACTTTTACTACTGGAAACAGAAACGTTTTTCTCCTTAGTATACACGTCCGTATTAACCACAAAATTAGCTTCAGCACCTGTTACAGAACTAAAAACAAACAAAATATAGGTATACTCACACATACACACACATTTATATACTTTTATCAAGAGAAACAGAAGGCAAATATTATCAACAAAAGATAAAACTCTAACTTCCTTCTTAGGTAATTTCTTTTTCAAGTCTATTCTTACCTGGGTTGGTAATGTTGTATTCCCTGTACCTGGGTAGCAAGATACTGGGGTAATTCCCAAGTCACTTCATTTGTTTGTGTATTCCAATAATAATAGCATCCTGTGTTCTCATCCCAGACTTCTTGCCAATCTCCCATCTCAATTCCAACTAAAAGAAAATAAAACAAATTTTAAAACACAAATTTCTAATCAACAAAACTAAAAAACCTACTGAGTGGGGGAAGGTATTTGCAAATGACATATTCGATAAAGGGTTAGTACCCAAATATATTAAAAAACTTGCATAACTCAACACCTAAAAACCAAATAATCCAATTAAAAACGGGCAGAAGTGGGGCACCTGGATGGCTCAGCGGGGTTAAGCCTCTGCCTTGGCTCGGGTCATGATCTCAGGGTCCTGGGATCAAGCCCTGCATCGGGCTCTCTGCTCGGCAGGGAGCCTGCTTCCCCCTCTCTCTATGCCTATCTCTCTGCCTACTTGTAATCTCTCTCTGTCAAATAAATAAATAAAATCTTAAAAAAAAAAAATAAGGAATAGGGGTGAGAATGGGAGGCTCAGTGGGTAGGAATGCCGCTGTGCAGCTTCTGGAAAACAGTAAGGAATCTCAGGGTCCTAAAAATCGAGTACCCCGCATCGGGCTCTCTGCTCATGGGGGAGCCACTGCTTCCCTCTCTCTCTCTAATATGCACCTCTCTGTCTACTTGTGATAATTCTCTCTGTGGAAATAAAGCCCAAGTAAAATCAATTAAAAAAAAAAAAAAAAAAAAATATTACATAGCCATGTTCGTGAGAATGTGGCCATTTCCCAAAAAAGAACCCTCTTACACTCAGTGGTAGGAATGTAACAGCTGATTTGCAGCCACTGTAAGAAAAACAGTAAGGAAGTTCCTCAAAAAAAAAAAAAATAGAGCTACCCTATGATTTAGTAATCACACTACTGGATCTTTTATTCAAAAACACACAAAAACATTATTTCAGAAAAGGATGGAATATGCACCTCTATGTTTTATAGCATTATTTATAATAGCCAAATTATGGATAAAAAACAGCCCAAGTATCCATCAATAAATAAAGATGGTATATATACACGATGGAACTATTACACTAGCCAGTTAAAAATGAATGAAATATTGCCATTTCCCCAACACAGAGCTGGAGATTTTATAATGCTAAGCAAAGTCAGTAAGTCAGAGAAAGAACAAATAACATATGATTTCACTCATGTGGGATCATTTAAGAAACAAAACAAATGAGCAACGGGCCCCTTTAAAAAAAAAAACCTCAAAAGAGAGAGAGAGAGAGAGAAATAAACCAAGAAACAGATTCTTTTAATTATAGAGAACAAACTTATGATTACCAGAAAGGGAAGTGGGAGTGGAGAGAGGTTAAATACTTAATGGGGATTTTTAAGCAGATGCACTCATCATGATAGGCACACCAAGTAATGGATAAAAACTGTTAATTAACTGGGGGGAAAAAAAAAGAATTACTAAAAATTATTATACCTGAAAAAAATAAACACATATGAGTTATACAGGAATTAAAATTTAAAACTTAAAAAAAAAAATCTCAGGGTCCTCACAGCCCCAAATTTCTTCACAATTCTTTTTTTTTTCTCTGATTTTATTTCTTTATTGTGACAGACAAAGAGATCAAATCTTAGGTAGAGACACAGGCAGTTTGATAGTCTAAACATGTATCTTGAAGCAGGCCAAAACTGCCGAGCAGAGAGCCCTTTTGTGGGGCAATCGATCCCAGGACCATGGGATCATGCGCCTGGGAGGCAAAGTCATTGAGGCTTTAACCCACTGAGCCCCAGGGTGTGCCCCTGAGCCTTGCATTGGACTCTCTGCTCAGCGGGAAACCTGCTTCTCCCTCTCCCACTCCCACTGCTTCTGTTCCCTCTCTTGGTGTGCCTTTTAAGTTTTTAAATAAAAACTTAAAAAAAATACATATATATACACACATATGTATATATACAATTATTATCTTAGTAACTATCAGAGAAAACAGTCCTCCTTATCATCTTCTAAACAGTGTATTTAGGGGCACCTAAGTGGCTCAGTGGGTTAAAGCCTCTGCCTTTGGCTCAGGTCTCTGCCTGCCTTTCTGCCTACTTGTGATCTCTCTCTGTCAAATAAATAAATAAAATCTTTTAAAAAATAAATAAATAAAAATAAACAGTGTATTTAGGGGTGCCTGGGTGGCTCAGTGGGCTAAGCCTTTGCCTTCGGCTCAGGTCATGATCTCAGGGTCCTGAGATCAAGCACCACATCAGGGTCCTGCTCTGCAGGGAGCCTGCTTCCCCAAACCCCCATGCCCGCTTCTCTACTTGTGATCTGTCAAATAAATAAATTAAAATCTTAAACACACACACACACCCATTGCTTTAAAAACAAACAAACAAACAATGAACCTAAAAGACCAGAATCCTAAAGTCTGGGGCTAAAGCATAGGGGTTTTCATCTTTTGCAATGTCAATGCCTAGAACACCTTTAAAAATTGCACTTTAGGGCGCCTGGGTGGCTCAGTGGGTTAAGCCGCTGCCTTTGGCTCAGGTCATGATCTCAGGGTACTGGGATCGAGTCCCACGTCGGGCTCTCTGCTCAGCAGGGAGCCTGCTTCCTCCTCTCTCTCTCTGCCTGCCTCTCTGCCTACTTGTGATCTCTCTCTGTCAAATGGATAAATAAAAAAAAATCTTAAAAAAAAAAAAATTGCACTTTAGATTTCTTTAAAAATCAAAGGATCAGGGATGCCTGGGAGGCTCAGTCAGTCAGGCGGCTGCCTTCGGCTTGGGTCATGATCCCAGGGTCCTGGGACTGAGTCCTGCATTAGGCTCCTTGCTGAGCAGGGAGCCTGCTTCTCCCTCTGCCTTTGCCTGCTTATACTTTCTCATTGACAAATATTTTAAAAATAAAAAATAGGGGCACCCAGGTGGCTCAGCCATTAAGTATTTGCCTTCAGCTCAGGTCCTGATCCCTGATCCTATGTTGGGCTCCTTGCTCTGCAGGAAGCCTGCTTCTCCCTCTCCCACTCTCCCTGCTGTGTCCACTCTCTTGCTCTCTTGTCAAATAAATAAAATCTTTTAAAAAATTAAAAAAATAAGTAAAATAAAAGGATCAAAAACAAACAAAAAAAAAACCCAAAGGATCACACTTACCTCCTGCTAGTGAACACTGAGTATCATATTGCCACCCTGCAGTCTGAGCTGAGTCTGTTCCATTTGAAGTAGTAGAAGAAAGCGCAGATGTTGCTGATTCCTTTGGCTCTGGTCGAGGTGGAGTTGGAGGTGGAGCAGAAGCTCCTACAGGAGCTGCAGGCTGAGGAGCTGTTATAGCATCAATCTCCTTTAGAATGAAAACATTAACAAATGCATTAAGAACCTCAAAACCAGAAAACTGAAGAAATGACAACCACTACAAAAAAATTCTAGGGGGCACCTGGGTGGCTCAGTCGTTAAGCATCTGCCTTTGGCTCAGGTCATAATCCCAGGGTCCTGGGACTGAGCTCTGAGCTGGGCTCCCTGCTCAGTAGGAAGTCCACCCCCCTGCCTGTGTTCCCTCTCCTACTGTCTCTCAGTGTCAAATAAATAAATAATATCTCTTAAAAAGGGGCGCCTGGGTGGCTCAGTGGGTTAAGCCTCTGCCTTCAGCTTGGGTCATGATCTCAGGGTCCTGGGATCGAGCCCCACATTGGGCTCTCTGCTCAGCGGGGAGCCTGCTTTCCCCTCTCTCTGCCTCTCTGCCTACTTGTGGTCTCTGTCAAGTGAGTAAATAAAATCTTTAAAAAAAAAAAAAATCTTTTAAAAAAAAGTTCTATACAGTTTTCAGCTTCTCGAATCAAAACTCTCATCTCCCAACTACATAAGTTCCTCAAACCCTGTAATTCTCTGTTCTTCTCCTCCTTACAACCTTTACAGAAAGAGAAGAGAAAAGAACAGTGTGAAGGGATCAAGGAAGAGAGATGGAAAGGGAAAAGAAGGGAGTAGGAAACATTGAGTCTGACAAAAAAGTAGGCTAATCACTTGAGATCCAGGTCCCAAAGTGGCTTCAATAATTAAAAACCCAAACAAAAGGGGCGCCTGGGTGGCTCAGTGGGTTAAGCCGCTGCCTTCGGCTCAGGTCATGATCTCAGGGTCCTGGGATCGAGTCCCGCATCGGGCTCTCTGCTCAGTAGGGAGCCTGCTTCCTTCTCTCTCTCTCTGCCTGCCTCTCAGTGTACTTGTAATTTCTCTCTGTCAAATAAATAAATAAAATCTTTAAAAAAAAAAAACAAAAAAAAAAAACCCAAACAAAAGCACCACTAACCGCTAGGAAGTTGGCCAGTGTACTATCAATATCAGCTGACTGGTTTCCATTTGCCTCTTTAGACTGTGCTGGTTTTTCGGAAACGTCACTCTCATCATCATCACTGTCAGCATATGCACCAAGTAAGCACAGACCTCCTAGAAGCAAAATGGTAAACAGTGTTAATAACAATGCCAGGATGCCCCAAGAAGTACTCAAGAAAAAAATATGACATGGTTCTTCAGAGTTTACAGATTAGACCACAACCTCAAAATAAATCATCACTGAACTACCACAGAGAGATTTAAATTACATTATGCTTAGAACTAATAAAATCATTCACATAGCTGCTTGATATCCTTCTCAAAATACACATTCAACCTCATACGCTGTCAAAATAGCACATGGTAAATCTTGAGTTTAGAATTTGTTGCTTTATGGGTCCATCCCAAACAAGCAAGCCAATTAGGGTTTAGTAGATGAAACAAAGATTTTTAAACTAAAAATCTTTCTTTGGTGATTTTTCCTCAAACAAGAAGCAACAAATAATAATGGAATTCTAAGTGCTAGAATCAAAGCATACAACAAAAACCCAGCAACTAATCACCAATGTCTTCCTCAAACTCAAGACGTATCAGGTATGGCCTCTGCGATGCTGCTATGTACACCATTTCCTTTTGTCCTACCTGTGGCCACTCTGTTACAATTAAACAAGCATATATATTCTTTTTATAGATCATTTCATTATAAGTACATTAAATGTTAAACACCAGCTAAACTCTTCAGCTATTAGTAAGATAAAATTTCCCAGTACCTGGCAACATTCTATGTTCTCAATAAATATTTGGTAAATGAACAGACTCATCAGGAAGTAAAATACAGTTTTACCGTAATTCCATAAATGAATTCATGAAATCACCTAAAAATAAAAATTCCTTTTATCATAGTTCACATTCATTCCTTTAGTCATATATATCTTGCCTTCATTATTTTTAGTATATAAGTTCTTGTACTAAATACCAATCTCTAAAATATTTAAAACTGATTAGGAAGATTTTTAAGTGGACATCTGACAGTTCTCCATTTTCCAATTACAAGTATTTTATTTCTCATCATTTTGTGGCATGTTCGTCAACTTTCCTGATTTTCTGATAAGAGGTAATAGCCCAGTAAGGTTAGTAATAGGAAAAGAAGCCTTTGTGTATGAAAAGAATCTGCACTTTAGTATTCAGCACTGAGTTTTTGGGTGATGGGGGGGGTTATAAATACTTCCTACAGAAAAATTTTATATATAATCATCTAGATCATTAGCCTTAATTCTACATCCTTTGGTAAAAGGTTCCAACCAGATGAGTTGCATGGAATTTTTATTACAAAATTTCCCAAGCAGGGGTAGGTAGTTCCCCAGACTCAAAGTTGGTCTCACAGGCAAGAGGTTTAGCCAAGGCCCCACCTATTCCTTTTTTACCTCAGAGCTTTTCACAGTACACACATCAAACCTCTTTCAAGCTAATAACACAATGACTATTAAACAGGAAAATAAATGAAAATGATTAAACCCAATATATTGGGGAAATAGGCATACTTAATACTGTAGAGACAACATAAATTATTTCTTAAGAATAATGTGGTTACATATACCAAGACCCACAAAACTCTTCAAGTTTCTTTCAGCTACATAGTCCCATTTTTCAGAGTATAACCCCCAATTCAAAATTTTTTCACACAAAGATTCTACAGCTTTATTAAGTAAATAAAGCTGTGAACAACTCAAATGCTCTCAGGGGACTCGTAAAGCAAATTACAGCACAGTACCTGATGCAGTACTAATTCATGATTAATCAGATCATTATAAGATTACACGAAATAATGCTAAGGGGACAGAAAGAAAGTAATGCTAAAGTTGTGAGGGAATAAAAGCAAGATACAAAGCTCCAAGTTGTGAAATGCATTTAAGTTCTAAAAATCACAATGAAATTTAGTTCTAATCACATGAAATTTAGTTCATCACTGATAAGGAACAGGCATGAATTTAGAATAACACTGAAAAAAGTTCTAAGTACTATGTAAAATTACTTAATTTAAAAATAAATAAATAAATAAACAAAACCTCATGGGACCTACTCCAGACCACTACTGAGATGTTGTTTCTACATAAAACCAGAGGAAGCAAGGACATTCTTCAGAGCCATAGTCCCAGCAGTCTTTTTTTTTTTTTGAGAGGGATGCTGACTGTTCAAACCTCCATAAGCACCATTTGCAAATCAATCCACATTAGGTGGAAAATTATTTCTTAGGTGTATACCTTGCTTGTAAGTTTCAAACAGTTAACTGTGTCTTATTTCTAGTAACTATAACATTTGAACAGTTTTAATTCTTTTGGTCACAGAAACTATTATCAATAGGCTAAAAGCATCATAGTCATCTATTGATCTAATTTAAGAGGCTACTCTGAATTTTTCCTTAGAGAATTTCATATGCATATAACCCTAATGTTCTTCTGCATAAAAGTATTAGACATGCTTGCTCTACTATATTATAAAAACATTTTAACAACTTTTTTTTTTGAAGTGGCAAATAGAAGGAGAGAGGAACAAGCATCTATTATTTCAGGTGTATTTATATAGCATACAGAAACCTCCAAACTTAAAAGAATAAAATTATTAGATGTTTAGTACAAAACGTATTTTGATCTTTCAAGACATATAAAGAATGGAGAAAACGAACATTCTTGGCATTTCCTGTATATCCGAATATTCCTTAATGCTAAAAAAAAAATATTTAATAAGGGCAATTTTCAGCTCCAAAAGTATTCACTAGGTACCCTCAAAGCACTGTGCTGGAAAAGAAATGCACCGAATGAAAGACATTCCTGAGATCTCTGAAGAACACCAAGCTAGCAGGGGAGCCAGAAAACTACAAAACAGCATTAGAAGAAAAGCAGTGCAAAATATCTTGGGTACAGAGAAAAAGCAACAACAAATTTTGCTTTGATTAATGTGTATATAGCAGCAAGCCCGCAGAAAAATTTTACTTTCATTTTCAAAAATTTTAAATTTCCATTTATGGGAGAACAGTAAATTTGCGACACTGAAGCATTCAACAAAATATATACAAACCCAATTTGATCTTAAGGAAAGAAAGACCTTGTAGAAAACATGAAAAAAAAAAAAAATTGTACCTGTTGCTTTAACGGCTGTAGGTCTGGTGGTCATGACTGGTTTGGGAGGATTCGGAACTCTGGGAACCTCCACCACCACTTCCTGCTCATCTGGATTTTTTAAAAAAAGAACAAAAGAAAACCAGTGTGCCAATGGACCAGAGAAAACACTACAGATGACCAAACAATCTTCGATTTGACCTTCCCAGTCTCTATTTCAGCAATCTGAAAACAGGGTGTGTAAACTCATCACTGACCCAAATAATCGGGAGACGATAAACAAGCATAACTGGCCTCTTCCACGTGACTTTAACATTAAGAATATGATTATGGTACCTGAAATGCATCTGAAATAATGTAAACGTCTAAAAAATACATACCCAATAAATCTCCGGGCTACCACCGGGCCTTTACAGCAACACAGCTCTAGCTACCCAGCCCCCCACCCCGCCCCGCACAGCGCAGGAACTACCCAACGTGATTTTTTAGCGCCCGAAACGGTCGCGGCTTCTCGGGCATCCGGCTCCCGCAGCAGCGCCGCAGTTCCTCTTAATCCAAGGGCCATTGTGGGAACAAACAAGTACTGGGGAACGCACCAGTTTCACTTCTAAAGGAAGTGAAAGGGGCTACAATAAAATGGGTGTGCTGCCTTCTAGAGGGTCCCTCTCGGTTTTGACAAAAACGAAGGGAAAAACGCATGACGTGGGTCGGAAGGCCAGGTTCCCGGTCACGAGGCCTCGGACGAGAAGCTCGTACTTTTCACAAATATCCGTCGTAAGTTGTGCAAAACCGAGACTGCACATCGAGGACACTCGGGATGCCAGGCCGAGCCCCGCACCAGAGATGGCGCCTCTCGGGCAGCCGGGCGAGCGCGCGCGGCCCCGGGGCCCTCAGCGGTCCTCCCCTGGGGCCCCACGCAGCAGGCCTCGGAGGTGCAGGAAGCCCCCCCACCCCGGCCTGGATTTCTCCTCCTCCCACGGCCCTCGCCGTAGGCCGCAAGCCCCGAGCTCGAGTTTCGGACTCCCCACCTAAGTGTCGGGGCCCCTCGCGCACCTTTACTTTCTGAAGGCGAGTCGTCCGGGGCCGCGGCGGCAGCAGCAGCAGCAGTCACCGTGGTCGTCGTTGTCGGCGGCGGCGGCGGCGGCGGTGGCGCCGCCGGAGCTGGCTGGCTGGGCGCCGCCACCGTCGAGTCCGGCTCCGTGTCGGGCTCCGGCTCCGGATCCCTGCCCGGCGTGTTGCTTCGGGGCCCCGGCGGAGAGAGCTGCAGGATGGGCCTGCGGCCGGGTACCGCCCGGGACTTCTTCCCCATCGCGAGCCCGAGCGCGAGCCGCGAGCGTCGGCCAGCCGAGAGGGGCGGGCGCTCGGCGCGGCGCTGCGTAATCAATATTCATGCACCGCGACACCGCCCTCCTGAAAGAATCTGCTTTTAACCGGCGGAGCGCGCGCCCGCGCAAGCGCCTTGGGTCCTCTAGGCTCCTCTGGCTTCTCCCCTCAGAGAGGAAGGGCGGGCTTTATCCACGATGCTGGGCGATTGGCTGTTTTGATCCATCGAAGGAGCCAGGAGCCAATGGAAAAGGAAAAAGAGTCAGTGTCAGGCCAATAGCGCGGAAGGGCCTGAATTAGAATGACTTTCCATTACGTCGGACTCCACCCATGCGTCTTGTGCGGAGTCTTTTCTTTATCCCCTTGTCCTCCATCTTGTCCCTGGTCTGGGCTTGCTGTTGGCTGTTTTGTTTTGTTTTAGCTTTTGGGAAGCTGTGCTGCATTTCAGGACCTTTCTAGACTTTCGTCCTGATTATTGTGGCTTACTTTGGGTATGACGTTGAACACTAAATAAAATAGTGGTTTTTTTGTTTTGTTTTGTTTTGTTTTTAAGATTTTACTGATTTAGGGGTGCTTGGGTGGCTCAGTGGGTTAAGCCACTGCCTTTGGCTCGGGTCATGGTCCCAGGGTGCTGGGATCGAGACCCGCATCGGGCTCTCTGCTCAGCGGGGAGCCTGCTTCCTCCTCTCCCTCTGCCCTAAGATTTTATTGATTTATTTGACAGCACAAGCAAGCAGAGGGAGAGGGAGAAGCAGGCTCTCCACTGAGCAAGGAGCGCGATGCGGGACTGGGTCCGGATCTGGGATCATGACCTCAGCCGAAGGCAGCCGCTTAACGGACTGAACCACCCAGGCGCCCTAAAATAGTGGGTCTTTATGCTTTTGTAAATTCTTATCAGCTGGAAAAAATCACTAGACGTTATACTGCATAGGAGGAAAAATCGTAAATTATTGCGATGGGGTACAGGAGCTTACCCAGTCTAATCCATTCTCAACCTGCTTTATTAGATTTATCTTCCTTTAGCCCTCCGCCCCCCACCTCCACCCCGTCCCCTTCTTACCCCTCTGGAGCCAGCCAGCTAAAGACTAGCGAATACACTAGAACATGGCAAACAAAACCCTCCATTCCTCAATATCCAGCGCAGGCATTCTCTCTCAACCCTGTATCAGTGCTGAGCCCCTCCCCAGTGCTTGACATTCCGTTTTATCCCTTTCCCTCTTCTCAATCTTAAGATATTGAGCGTATTTATTTTTATATCCCCAGCTGCTCAGTTCTTACTAAAACATACTAATAATACCTAACATTTAGTGAGTCCTTACTATGTGTGAGCCACTGTCTAAGCACTTTACAAGCACAATTGTAGGGGTGCCTGGGTGGCTCAGTCCGTTAAAGGGTTGCCTTAGGTAAGGGGATGGAGCCCCATATCAGGTTCCCTGCTGAGCAGGGAGTCAGCTTTTCTCCTCTGCCCCTCCCCCGCTTCATGCTCACTTTCTCCTCGCTCTCAAAATAAATCTCTCTCTCTCTCTCTTTTTTTTTTTAAGGTGTTATTTATTATTTGAGAGAAAGAGAGAAGCAGAGGGAGAGGGAGAAGCAGACTTCCTGCTGAGCAGGGAGCCCCATGCTGGCCTGGATCCCAGAATGCTGGGATGGTAACCTGGGCTGAAGGCAGCTGCTTAACTGACTGAGCCACCCAGATGCCCCCAAAAGAAATAAAATCTTAAAAAACAAACAAGTATAAGTGTATTTGATTCTCACCAGAACCCTGTATGTCATTATCTATAATGTATAGATGATCCCTCAGAATGTTGTTTTTAAATTTTTATCTTTTTTTAAGATTTTGTTAGAGAGAGCGAGCGCGCACAGTGGGGAGGAGTAGAAAGAAGCAGGCTCCCTGATGAGCAGGGAGCCTGACCTGGAGATGATTTCAAGGACCCTGGGATCATGACAGGTACTAAAGGCAGATGCTTAAATGGCAAAGTCACCCAGAAGCCCCCGTATGTTTTTAGGAGTGCCTAGGTGGCTCCGTGGGCTAAAGCCTCTGCCTTCAGCTCCCAGAGTCCTGGAATCGAGCCCTGCATCGGGCTCTCTGCTCAATAGGGAGCCTGCTTCCTCCTCTCTCTGTCTGCCTCTCTGCCTACTTGTGATCTCTGTCTGTCAAATAAATAAATAAAATCTTTTAAAAAGATTTTTAATGTTTTTATTAATTATTTTTATTAACATATAATGTATTATTTGCCTCAGGGGTACAGGTCTGTGAATCGTCAGGCTTACACTTCACAGCACTCACCATATCACTTACCCTTCCTAAGGTCCATAACCCAAAGATTTTTTTAAAATTATTATTTTTTTATTTTTTAATAAACATATAATGTATTTTTAGCCCCAGGGGTACAGGTCTGTGAATCACCAGGTTTACACACTTCACAGCACTCACCATAGCATATACCCTCCCCAATGTCCATAACCCCACCACCCTCTCTCCAAGCCCCCTCCCCCCAGCAACTCTCAGTTTGTTTTGTGAGATTGTCTTTTACGGTTTGTCTCCCTCCTGATCCCATCTTGTTTCATTTATTCTTTTCCTAACCCCCAAACCCTCAAGGTTGCATCTCCACTTCCTCATAGCAGAGAGCGCATGTGATAGTTGTCTTTCTCCCACTGACTTATTTCGCTAAGGATAATACCCTCTAGTTCCATCCACATCGTCGCAAATGGCAAGATTTCATTTCTTTTGATGGCTGCATAGATTTCCATTGTATATATACACCACATCTTTATCCATTCATCTGTTGATGGACATCTAGGTTCTTTCCATAGTTTGGTTATTGTGGACATTGCTACTATAAACATTTGGGTGCGCGTGCCCCTTTGGATCACTACGTTTGTATCTTTAGGGTAAATACCCAGTAGTGCAATTGCTGGGTCATAGGGTAGCTCTATTTTCAACTTTTTTTTTTTTTAAAGATTTTATTTATTTGTCAGAGAGAGAGAGAAAGAGAGAGATCACAAGTAGGCCAAGAGACAGGCAGAGGCAGAGGGAGAAGCAGGTTCCCTGCCGAGCAAAGAGCCCAATGTGGGACTCTATCCCAGGACGCTGGGATCATGACCTGAGCCGAAGGCAGCCGCCCAACCAACTGAGCCACCCAGGAGTCCCTCTATTTTCAACTTTTTTTTTTTTTTTAAGATTTTATTTATTTATTTGACAGAGAGAGATCACAAGTAGGCAGAGAGGCAGGCAGAGAGAGAGGGGGAAGTAGGCTCCCTGCTGAGCAGAGAGCCCGACGTGGGACTCGATCCCAGGACCCTGAGATCATGACCTGAGCCGAAGGCAGCAGCTTAACCCACTGAGCCACCCAGGCGCCCCTATTTTCAACTTTTTGAGGAACCTCCATGCTGCTTTCCAGAGTGGTTGCACCAGCTTACATTCCCACCAACAATGTAGGAGGGTTCCCCTTTCTCCGCATCCTCGCCAGCATCTGTCATTTCCTGACTTGTTAATTTTAGCCATTCTGACTGGTGTGAGGTGGTATCTCATTGTGGTTTTGATCTGTATTTCCCTCATAACCCAAAGATTTTATTTTTAAGTAATTTCTACACCCAAGTGGGGCTTGAACTTATAACCCTGAGATCAAGAGAACTTACAACCCAGAGATCACAAGCCATATCCTCTATGGACTGAGACACCAGATGCTCCCAAGTTGTTCTTGTTTTAAGATTTATTCATTTGGGGTGCCTGGGTAGTTCAGTTGGTTAAGCATCTGCCTTTGGCTCTGGTCATTATTTTAGGGTCTTGGGGAGCTCTTCAGGGAGCCTACTTCTCCCTCTGCCATTCCCCCAACTTGTGCTCTCTGGATCTCTCTATCTCTGTGTCAAATAAATGAATGAAATCGTTTTAAAATTATTTGTTTGTTTGTTATTTCATTTTATTTTTTTTTAAAGATTTTATTTATTTATTTGACAGACAGAGATCACAAGTAGGCAGAGAAGCAGGCAGAGAGAGATGAGGAAGCAGGCTACCCGCTGAGCAGAGAGCCCGATGCGGGGCTCAATCCCATGACCCTGGGATCATGACCTGAGCCGAAGGCAGAGGCTTTAACCCACTGAGCCACCCAGGCGCCCCGTTTGTTATTTTAGAGAGAGAGAGGACACAGGAAGGGAAGAAGGGGAGGGAGAATCTCAAGGAAACTCTTGAGCATTGAGAGCAGATCCTGACTTAGGATTTAGTATCTCCACCTGAGATCAGGACCTGAGCAGAAACCAGGAGTCAGAGGCTTAACTGTGCCACCCAGGGGGTCCCTTAAATTTATGTTTTTTATAAGGTTTTTTTTTTTAAGATTTAATTTATTTGATAGATCACAAGCAGGCAGAGAGGCAGGCAAAGAGAGGAACAGAAAAACCTGATGCAGGGCTCAATCCCAGGACCCCAGGATCATGACCTGAGCCAAAGGCAGAGGCTTTAATTCACTGAGCCACCCAGGTGCCCCAAATTTACGTTTTTAAAATAATCTCTGCACTCAACGCAGGGGTTAAACTCACAACCCCGAGATCAAACATTGCATGATCCTTTTTTTTTTTCTTTTAAGATTTTATTTATTTAGTTGACACAGAGAGAGAGAGAGAGAGAGAGAGAGAGAGAGAGACACTGAGAGAGGGAACACAACCAGGGGAGTGGGAGAGGGATAAGCAGGCTTCCCACTGAGCAGGGAGCCCAGTGGAGGGCTCAATCCCAGGACCCTGGGATCATGACCCGACCTAAAGGCAGATGCCTAAGTACTGAGCCACCCAGGTGCCCCAAGTTGCATGCTTTTATGAATGAACCAGACAACTTTGGGATGAAAAAGCCATGAAGACAGTGACTTGTCCATTTTGTCCCCTCTTTATGAAATGTACTTTCTGGGACATGAACAGTCAATTTTTGAATGAATGTACTGCATGTAGATATACAGACTTGAAATAAATAGCAAGAGTTTTTTTCTTGTCTATGGGAAAAATATCTGGATTAGTGTCTAAAGTTTAGACTCCCAAGATTTCTGAAAAATTAGCAGCTAGAAATGGGAGAATTTACTGTTTCAAAGCTGTTCACAGTTTTCTGACTTATTTCTTGAGCGAAGAGTATTGAAATATATTGAAATATAGTAGTTTGACGCGCCTGGGTGGCTCAGCTGATTAAGACACTGCCTTAGGCTCAGGTCATGATCCCTGAGTCCTGGGATCAAGCCCCATTATCGGGCTTCCCCTGCTCCTCAGGGAGCCTGCTTCTCCCTCTCCCTTCCCCTCTACTTCTCCCCTGGTTGGTCTCTCTCTCTGTCAAATAAATAAATAAAATCTTAAACAGTATAATATAATATCCTCTTCTTTTTTTTTAATTTTTATTTTTTATTTTTTTTAAAGATTTTTATTTATTTATTTGACAGAGAGCGATCACAAGTAGGCAGAGAGGCAGGCAGAGAGAGGAAGGGAAGCAGGCTCCCTGCTGAGCAGAGAGCCCAATGTGGGACTTGATCCCAGGACCCTGAGATCATGACCTGAGCTGAAGGCAGCGGCTTAACCCACTGAGCCACCCAGGTGCCCCCCCCTTTGTTTTTAAAGGAAGAAATATAGTAGTTGTACATAGGAGTTCTGGGTTCAAATGTCTGGGTTCAAAACTCAGTTTTAGCACCTTCCAGATGTGATTACTTGGGCAAGTTTCTTAACAACTATAAACTTGTTTCAGCACTGTAAAATGTGCCAGTAACAGTATTCATAGGGTTGTTGTGAAGTTTAAATGAGATCATAGTTTTAAGATCTTTGCCTTGTACCAGGAACAAAAGAAGCGATCATTATATGGTAGTATTATTATTATTTTTAATGGGTATTTATTTTTTTTTTTTTTATTATTAAAAGATTTAATTTATTCATTTGAGAGAGAGAGAGACAGCCAGAGAGGGAACACAAGCTGGGGGAATGGGAGAGGAAGAAGCAGGTTTCCCACTGAGCAGGGAGCCCAACGAGGGCCATCCTGGGACCCTGGGATCATGACCTGAGCTGAAGGCAGACACTCAATGACTGAACCACCCAGGCACCTCAGCTATTATTACTATTAATGAGTCTTTTGTTTATACAGATGTCTAGATGCTATTATATAACCAGCTGGAACCAAGTTGAGATTATGAGCTAAACCAGAGTGCACAGAAACGGGAAAGGTTTTTCCCTTGGGGGAACTTACATTTCTGGAGGTGACTGAAATAACTGTAATATTTATAACCAGGGTTCTCAACCCTGACTGTTCATAGAACCATCTGGAGAGCAAGTGCTAAAGCAGTATAAAAATCTAAATCAGGATTGGGGGTGGGAGTACAGAGCCCATATCAATTTTTTTTCTCTTAAAATAAGCTCTATGCCCATCATGGACCCCAAGATCAAGAGCCACAAGCCAGGGGATCCTGGGCGGCTCAGTTGGTTAAGCAACTGCCTTCAGCTCAGGTCATGATCCCCAGGGTCCTGGAATCGAGCCCTGCATTGGTTTGTTTATCTATCTATCTATCTTTCTATTTATTTATTTTAAAAAGTGTATTTATTTAGGGGCACCTGGGTGGCTTAGTCGATTAAGCATCTGCCTTCAGCTTCGGTCCAGACCTCAGGGTCCTGGGATCCAGCTTCTTTGCCTTCAGCTTCGGTCCAGACCTCAGGGTCCTGGGATCCAGCTTCTTCTCCCTCTGCTCCTCCTCACCCCCTGCTCATGCCTCTCTCTCTCTCTCTTCCCTCAAATAAATAAGTAAAATATTTTTTAAAGATATCTTTTTAAGATTTATTTATTTATTTGAGTGCAAGAGAGAGCATGAGAAGAGGGAGGAGCAGAGGGAGAGGAGGAAGCAGCCTGCCAGCTGAGCAAGGAGCCTGACATTGGGCTGGATCCTGGGACTCTGGGATCATGACCTGAGCGACCCAGGTACCCTAAACATTTTTTTTTTTTTAAGTTTATTATTTTTAAGTTTTTTTTTCTTTTTCCCCTTAGATTTTATTTGAGAGCATGGGAAAGAGCACGAGCAAGGGGGGGTAGAGGGAAAGGGAAAAGCTCACCACACTGAGCAGGGAGTCCAATCCCGGGCTCCATCCCAGGACCTGAGTGGAAAGCAGATGCCTAACTGACTGAGCCACCTAGGCCGCCCCTATTTTTAAGTTTTTAAGTGATCTCTATACCCCATGTGGAGCCAAAACTCACCACCCTAAGGTCAAGAGTCGCAAGATCTTCTGACTGAACTAGTCACATGCCCCTATTTATTATTTTTTAAATATCTCTACACTCATCGTGGGTCTGGAACTCAAGACCTGAGATCAAGAGTCTCATTCTCCTCTAAGCCAGATAGGCACCCCTATCAATTATTTTTTTAAAAAGCTCTTTAGGTTATGCTGGGTACCTATAGCTCAGTCTGTTAAGTGTCTGCCTTTGGCTTGGGTCATGATCCCAAGTCCTGGGATGGAGCCCTTCAGGCTCCCTGCTCAGTGGGAGTCTTTCTCCCTCCCCCTCCTCTCTCTCTCTCTCTCATTTGCTCACTCTCTCTTAAATAAATGAATAAATAAAGTCTTTAAAAAAGAAAATAATGTTCTTTAGATTATTCTAATGTTTAGCCAGGGTTGGGTACCACTGGCTTTTGAAGGGGACACATTTTGCTGATTGGCCTCAGAGAAGGTGTTAAGGATCTTGAGGAGGAGTGGGCAAATTACAGCTAAATCAGGCCTTTTAAAGGATTCTACAAACAAATTTCAAAGAATATATGAGAGAGACCATATGTAGACTACAAATCCTGAACTATTACCTGGCTCTTTACAGTAAAGTTTGCACATATCTAGGCTCAAGGTCAAGAGTCACATGCTCTGTCTGAGCCAACCTAGGGCCCCAAAATATTATTATACTACATTTTTTTTAATACTACATTATTTGATCTTGTGTACTTTACAGAAATAAGTTCATTTAAACCATCAAACCTCATTTACTGGGATATATATTTTTGTTTATACAGGGTGGCATGGGTCATTTGAACAAAAATTTGGGGGCGCCTGGGTGGCTCAGTGGGTTAAAGCCTCTGCCTTCAGCTCAGGTCATGATCCCAGGGTCCTGGGATCGAGCCCCGCATCGGGCTCTCTGCTCCGCAGCGAAGCCTGCTTCCCTTCCTCTCTCTCTCTCTGCCTGCCTCTCTGCCTGCTTGTGACCTCTGTCTGTCAAATAAATTAAAAAAAAAAAAATCTTTGAACAAAAAATTGGTCCTTTGATGGTGGAGTTCTGTGCAGACGTGGAAAGTTACCTTCTTCTGGCTTGGTGTTGAGTTACCTATTACAATAAGGTCTCAATTTATGAAAGAACAGTATTATAGGGCTATCAGTTTCTAGGTACAGACAAAATTGGAAAGAACTGTGAAGGTTAAAGGACACATTAGAACCTTCTGATATACTGTGTTCTAGTAGAAAACAATGTACTGGGTTGAGGTAAGTTGTGTAAATTCTGTTACCTACCATGTGAGAGATTTTTTCCCTTTGTTGACTAATTAAATAGAAATTCCATTTAAATGTACATTTCTCTCGGGATGCCTGGATGGCTCAGTGGGTTAAGCTGCTGCCTTCAGCTCAGGTCATGATCCCAGGGTTCTGGCAGAGTCCCGCATCGGGCTCCTTGTTCAGCAGGGAGCCTGCCTCTCTCTCCTCCTCTGCGTGCCTCTCTGCCTGCTTGTGTGCTTTCTCTCCCTTTCTGACAAATAAATGAATAAAATCTTTTTTTAAAAATAAATTTACATTTCTCTCTGCAAGAGGAATGTTGGTGTCAGGCACACCAGAGCAGGCTGGCAACTGAAAGGTGGTCGAAGAATGGGATCTATGGGGATGAATCTTTGTGGTTTGTATAAGCTTCCAGATCTTGCATCCGCTTTTTAAGTCTGTGTTTTTCTTTACCCCTAAGTGCTCAGTGGAGATTTAGGAGACAACACAGCATGGACTTTGGGAGGGATTCGGAATGGGGAAAGAAAAACCAGTAGTGAACTGGTGAGAGCTGACCTTCAAGCATAGGACTCTCAAGTGTGGCAGCAAGGATGAATGGCAGTGGTGACAATGCACTGTGGACACTGCACGACATGGTTTGCAGAACACATTGGCTTTCTTGGCAGGTCACAAAAATCAGTTATAAACCTGGTAAGAATGGTCAATATGAAACTCGTTTGTCATAAATTCTATTATTCACAGGTGCCATCTTATTGTCACAGGTTGGTAAGGTGGGGACCTGATCTGTTGTATCTTGTTACATCAAAAATTGAAGTTTTGCTCTTAGAGTCACCCCTTTATTTTTATCTATCTTTTATTCATTCATTCAATTTTAGATAGGCTCCACAACCAGTGGGGGGCCCAATGCAGGGCTTGAACTCAAAACCCTGATAAAAGACCTGAGCTGAGATCAAGAGTCGGCAGCTCCATAGAGGCACCCATAATGGTAGCTAAGTACTAAAAAAGTAGGGAGCTCTTTTTTCCTTTTTTTTTTTTTTGGTGGATTGCTCCATTAAATTGTGTGTCATCCTCAAGTAGGGGCCATGCTAATCTTCTCTGTGTTGTTCCAATGTGCTGCCACAGCGACCACAGGAGGGAGCTCTTTTAACTCTGTAATCAGAAAATTTTGAAGTGAAAAAAAAAAAATAGCGGTGTTATGAGCTATTGAAATATATCACATGGTCTGGGAAAACAAAAACGCAGACCTCAAGCAGAGAGAGAAATTTAGTGAAAGTATCTCTACCTTCCGCTCTGGTTGGGACCAAAGTGAAGAAGGTGGAAGAAAATGGAAGAACAGCTGGGTTGGCTCCAGGATGGGTTAGGTCTTGAATCAAAATACTGACAACAGGAAAAACTGGTCAGGGTCGTGTGAACTGCCACCATGAACAACACAAGTGGGTAAGTTTCTGGAACAGGACCAGGCTCAAAATACTTCTTGTTCTCCAAAATGGCTCAAAGAGGATTTGATTATTTTTCAGACTATGGGTTAGGGTCTATTAGACTCATGAAAACATCAGGGTACATAGTGAGTGTGGATACATGTTCTGTGAGATCTTTCTCTTGGTTTTCTATGTGTATATTTGGTTATATAAGTATATTATATATATATTTCTTGCCAAAGTTAGAAGCTACAGGTTTCTAGAGCTCTGGCAGGGTAAGGGCTTTCCCAGTTGCTCATTTCATCAAACACTTCGTATTAATCATGGCACAGCTAAAATGAACAAAGAACCATATATCTCAGTTATCTACCAGTAAATGGTACCACAGTGAAGCTCACATTGTTATTTAAAATATATAATGTAAATATGGTATTGACAGTATAAAAAGTAAAGGCTATGGAAAACTCAAGAAAGGTCAAAGGGCATATAAGCAATATACAGATCATTTCCTTAAAAGATAAATTTTAATATACAGAATAAAATCCAAGATTTTGTTTTTCACCTTCCCCAAAATTTGCGGGCATGACTTCTGAATCTGACCAGGAAAGTTTATATTTTGGTCCAATACATTATTACACAAGTAGTATGATCAAGTCCGGCTTGATTATCATAAATCATACAAGTTAACAGAATTTACCTTCAAAATTGGTTATTCTTAGATAAAATTTCCAATTTTTTTCTTAGCTAAGAGTTTACTCAACTTTAGCCTCAGAACCAGATTCAAAATAAGGTATCTTCTTTGACAGCTGGTCATCATTTTAGGTTTAATCTATGCAAATTATTTAATACTTTATTGAGGATCATACAAAAACTCCACAATAAATAATGAAAAGAGTATGCAAAATCATTAGCCTCTGTTTGCAATACAGAAAATACATGTCAGTTCTGGACCAAAATAACTCCATTGAAATACAAAAAGTGACAGGGAAGAATGGAAGGATTTGCAGTGACAGCTTCTGGTGGGGAGCTACAACCAACCAACCACCGTCAGCTATTTTGGAAAGTGAGGGTGGGTTTTAATTTGCAGATAAAGAATGTCTTCGGTAGTTTAAAAAAATAGAAACTCTAAGAAAGCTTGTGAATCATATACAAAAGCAGCTGTTTGAGACCAAGGTTGAAAACCAGAAATTTTGTGTTAGCACCGCCAGCAAGCACAGGTTCTGTGATTCATCTGCCCTCCTCTCTTGTGCAGAATGCAGACGTGATGTTGTATACATCATTTACAGGTATAAAAATTGTCCTGGAATACAGGCTTCCTGTAGGGTAAAGTCTTAAGCCCTAAGAGGCACCAAGCGGTTACAAAGGCTAAGCAACCGTCCGGATCACAAGTTCCGACGATATAATAAATCCCGTGTTGCCTTATCAACTTTTTGCTGGTAGTCCTCCAATTTGTCAAGTATTTTCTGGGATAGCTGTAGGAGAAAAGAAGGGAATTGTTATAGAATAGGTCAAGGACTAAAAAAAGACAAAAGTTTTTAAGCACTTTTGATTTCATCAACCAGCCTCCCCCTTATAATGATATTCGCCGCTCTGCTTCATTTACTCAACATTCAGTACAGGGGTCTGCACTGTGACTACTGATAAAATCCGACTTCTCTGTTAAATGCAGTACCCCAATCCTGTTATCCCAATGAGTCTTCTAAACATGCAAATCACACCAGTATTTTTTTAAATTTAAATTCAACTAGCCAACATATAGTACATCATTAGTTTCAGACATAGTGTTCAATGATTCATTAGTTGCCTGTAACACCCAGTGCTCATCACAGCATATGCCCTCCTAAATGCCCATCACACAGTGACCCCCCCACCCCACCCCCGTATTTTAATAAAAGCATTACAAGCTGTCTTCTGAGAACCAGAGAGGCTACATCTGGCTTAACTAATCATTTTGTAAAGGGATTGGGCCAGCATGTTAAGGGCAACAAATGGCTTCTGCTTTCCCCTTAATCCTTGAGAACTGAAGAGCAAGCTCTAGGAGTAAGTGGTAGTACAAGGGCTTAGGGAAGATCCATGCCTCACGAGAGGACAGACTTACGGCAATGTTGTGACTATTGGCGCTGTTCTCTCCCAGAGCCTGCAGAAGCTGGTCAATAGAAGAGTAAGGGAGCCACACCATTGGAGCTGTTGCAGACAGTGGAAACTGAAAGGGAAAATATCTACTATTTGAAGAACATCTCAAAAGCAGACCATTTCTTTTGGGCAGTTAGTTTCACGGGTTTGAATAACATAAAATTCTTTATTTTTTTTTTTTACAATAAGAAATTGCACATACACGCATACGGACACACAAGTGTACAACCCCTCCTCCCCACCTTGCTTCTCTTTTCAACTGGGAAACTTGTCCTTTTCTCAGTTAAATCAAATGTATGTATGTATGTATGTATGTATGTATGTATGTATGTATTTATTTATTTTCATATGTATTTTTAAATTCATGTCGCCTCTTGTCTTTAAGGAGCCCTAAAGCCTAATGAGGAAAAATGAACTAAAAAAAAATTCTTAATGTCAATGAATGAGACTATTTACAGTCTGAAACTTAATTCCAATTATCTGGGGAAAAAAGTTTGAGAAAGAGAAAGCTCACCTTTCAGAGTTCTCAATACTTTCCCGAGGTAGCTTAAGAGCTTAGCTTTGTAGTTAACTAGACCTAGATTTTAGACCTGGTTTTTCTATTTACCATCTGTGTGAACTTAGGCAACTTACTTAACCTCTGAGTCTCTGTTTCTTCATGCGTTTAAAAAAAGGGTTAAAACAATCTCTCAGAGGTGGCTGTAAGGATTAAACGAGAAAACACTGACAGAAACTCAGCATAGTCTTTGGCACACAGAAAAGAACACTTTGTTTTTAATTACTTAACTCCTCCAAATACTAACTAAAGCTATATTCCTTTGATGGAGAAAAGTGAAATGTATTCCCGTTTTATAAATGGGAAACTGGAGACCCCTACAGTGTCGGTTCCTGATTGTGGAGAAAACTAGTCGTATAACTACAAAGAGTAAAGGTTAAATCCACTATCCTATAGTTCAATTTACTTTCACATCCTGACTTTATTAGGAAGATAAAGTCACAATTAAAAAGAAACATGCATACATGCCTACCTCAATTCCAAAGTACTGATGTCCTTTCCCCAATACAGCATCTACATATTCTGAAACCAAATCCACAGCTTCTTCTAAAAGGTCATAGTTTAAGTACAAACGGAGCAACTCAGCAGCATCAACCTTCTGTAAAAAGTCAGAGATTACGAATATCTACCTATTTCCATGTTACCTAGGCAATAACTGAAGAATGCTGTGTGTCTAATTCCCTGGCATTTATACTTCTCAATATAAGTAAATGAGCATTTGAGTTTCCTTATCTTGGGATAAGGGCTGGATTCCTAAGAGCCCAGTCACTTCTGGGTACCCTGTGAGACTTTATCTTGTTAAGTGGCCTTCCTGCCCTATTTTGTGATCTAAGGCACACTTTATTTATTTATAAATTTTTAAAGATTTTATTTGTCAGACAGAGAGAGAGAGAGAGGACAGAGAAAGAGCAAAAGCAGGGAGAGGGAGAAACAAGCTCCCTGCTGAGCAAGGAGCCCAACACAGAACTGGATCCCAAGACCCTGGGATCATGACCTAAGCCAAAGACAGATAATTATGACTGAGCCACCAAGGAATCCTAGACGCATTTTATTTAACACTTTTCTACTTCAGTTTCCACAGTAGTAGTAGAAGTTAACATACCTTCTCAGAAATACTGAATACTGAAGAGCAATATGTTCATATTATCCTCAGAAATATATGAATGACAAATGCAAAAGAAGTTTAAAGAATTATCAACTTGAAATACCTGAGTTAGGGGCACCTGGGTGGCTCAGTCGGTTAAGTGTCTGTCTTCAGCTCAGGTCATGATCCCAGGGTCCTGGGATCGAGCCCCACATTGGGCTTCTTGCTCAGCAGTGAGCCTGCTTTTCCTTTTCCCTCTGCCTGTCTGCCTGCTACCCCCCTGCTTGTCTCTGTCTCTCTTTGTCTCTCTGTGTGTCAAATAAATAAATAAAATTAAAACAAACAAAAAAACAAACCTGAGCTAAATTTGTTTAACTCAGGGTGAAACAAAAGTGATTAGAACTTTGGTTTGGAAGGGCTCTGCTAATCAGGCAATAACGCTTTCTATATTTTGATTTGATCACAGTCCTTTTACCAGCTTAACCGCCTTTTCTACTTTCTAACTTAAACAAGTAACACCCCCCTCCAAAGGAGATAAACTTTCCTGATTTTAAGCTTTACAGTCTCTTTCCCTACCCTACCCAATGTATTTCAGATATAGTTTTCAAACTTAAGCATGCACTGTATCAAATTACAAGCTTGTTAAAATACAGATCCCAGATCCTAGCTACAGATTAATCTGAATGTTAAAGTGTGGAATGGGGCTCAGGAATCTGTATTTGAAGAAGCCCACTACCCAACTAATTCTGAGGTAGGCAGTCCAAAAATCCAATTTTGACAAAAACTTAAACCCTGTTTTAGTTTTGAAAACTACTCTACTCACTTCTGTGAATTTTTTGAGTAACAGTAAATACTGTGTCACACATATAGTCATTGTTCTAAGTATATACTCATTGTTCTGTGAGCAAATAAGCAGGCATTAATTTAATCACTAACCTGCAGAACTTTAATTCTAAACACCCAGTACTCCATACGGAATTAAAGTTAAGCTATTCTTAGTGTACTTAACTAACACTGAGAAGCTGCCCAAAGCATAGGTCAGTATATATCCATAAATTACCACCTTTTCTTTTTAATCATCTCATGAAATTTATTCTTAATTGTAAACATCAGTTTCTTACTCTGTACAAATTAAGATACCATTTACCTTGTAACTGTTTATAAGCCAGTTAGGCAGAGGCACTCCATGAGACAACAGCTTGTTGATTACACAGTGGTGATATAAATTATTCTGGACTTTGTACCTTTCCAGGTAAGTCGATAATAGTCGCCATGCTTCATCTGTAGCACTTGAAGAAAGCAGAAGGGACTAATGAGTTCTAGATTCTTTTTTTTTTTTTTTTTTAAAGATTTTACTTATTTATTTGACGCAGAATGAGAGAGCACAAGCAGTGAGGAGTAGCAGAGGGAGAGGGGAGAAATATTCTCCCCGCAGAGCAAGGTGCCTGATGTGGGACTCGATCCCAGGACCCTGGGATCATGACCTGAGCTGAAGGCAGAGGTTTAACCAACTGAGCCACTCAGGTGCCCCGAGTTCTAGATTCTTAACAGATATTTATAGCATGTATGTATTCATGCATGTATTTATAAGGAAAAAAAAAATCTTTAGAGACTCACAACTGAATTGGTAATATAACTAAATGGCAACTAATATTATTAGGGTCAGTGTGGTTTAGGGATAGTATTAGAAACCAAATGACTTGGATTCTATTTCTCTCCCACTAACTACATCTTTACTGGACTACACAATTCAACTAACTTCTTTGTTCCAGATCCCTAAAACAAAGAAACTGGCTCAGATCACTGTTTCCAACCGCAATCAAGCATTAGACTCCTGTAGAAGTTCCGTTTTAGAAGATGAGGGTGATGTATCTGTATTTTAGTAGTGATACTGATGTGCTAATTTAGGGATTGAAAACTAATGTCAGAGCACCTCCAAATTGTAAAATGTTCCAATTCTAAAGCACCAAGCTGTGCAAGAGAAATCGTAAATTCTATTAAAGGGAGGGAAGTTTTCTGAAGGTGAAGGTTAGAAAAGGGTTCTAAAGAAGCAGAAGTGCATTCAGTAGACACTAACTGGGTGCATGAGGGAAGTATTTGGAGGGTAAGCCCTTTTGGGGCGGATGAGCACCAGGGCTGTACCTAGACTCCTTAGTGGTGATGACAGATGAGAGCTGATTGGCTGCTAGCCAGGACCAGGCTTCTGCTTGCGCCGCCTCGCCTCCCAACTGCAACTTGATGCATCTGCAATGAAAACGTTTCCACACATGGTAAACTAACTTGCTGAAAAGAACCACATTCTTTTGTTACCAAAACCAGAGATGAGATGATAACTTTAGCTCCAGTCTGCTGCACCTTCCTCAGAACCACACAAATGAATGACCTGCAAGGCCACTGGTGTTAGGGGGTCATTTACTTCCAAAGGAAAATTTCTGAAAGTTTAATATTTAGGTACAAGGCATTATTAAAATGAAGAGAAGATATGCCTTTTCTAAAAAGGACACCACTATTTGGACCACATATCCTACTATCTTGGGGGAATGTGGGGCTAGGGATGCCAAATTTTTGACTTCTCAAGAGAAGTTATAAATCAAGATTTAAAAAAAATTATAATTAACTAAAAGAAATTTTAAAAAGTCATCGTGGTGGGCTAGAAAAAACACTTCTTCAAAGCACAACTGGCTGTGACCACTGGTTCACACTGGGCAGCAGTGCAATATTTCTGCATTAGAAAATGAAGACAACAGAAAGACAATTTTAAACATACTTGAAAGCAAGTCCCTCGAAGACTGGTGTTAAGGGGAGCTTAAAGGTCTGACAGAGTGATATGGCAGTGTCAAAAAGGCCAGCCTGAACCAAGAGAGAGACCATCTCCTCTGCTGATGAACTTCCTGTGGAAATCAAAAAGAGTTATTTAGTGGCAACTGGTGCCTGCCAGTGACCTGAAGTAGCCTCTGGGGACAGGTATCTCCAAGGAGCAGGGAGAGGCGCTTGGCCTGTCTGGCATGCTGGTCTAGCACACCGTGTCTAGCCTGCTGTCTGTGTCCCCAGACTGCCGTGTGACTACCTGCAACCGCAACTGCCGATGGGTCGTGCTGAGCTAGAGTGAGGCGAATGCGGGCCAAAGAACACTCTTTCTCGAGGTCGCCCAGTTCCAGGATTTCAATCTGCCGATTGGCTAGAAACCAAAGGAAAATATGTTTGATTCCCAAAGTGCAAAGGAAGTGTCTATCATCACTGCCTATTAACTTAGCCTGTCAATTCCACTACACATTAAGTAGTTCAATGTCAATTCCAAAGGCACCGGAAGGAAATGGCGGTGGGAAGAAGGAGGGCTCCATAAAAGTGAACTTAAAAATAAAGCAACAGCCCTGCTTCCAGCATGCAGCTTGGTTAAATCAAGCTACTCCAGTAAAAACAGCTGCAGCTGAGATGCTTAAAATGTGTTGTACACAGAATTTCATTTAACTATTACAACTCAGAAATGCTGTTACTGGGTCAGAAAGAAAGGAACATGCCCACAGTGAGAGAAGCAGAATTAAGGGTTGGTGTGTCCAACCCCAGAGCAGTATTAGGGTTGGTGTGTCCTAGAGCCCAAGCTCTTTAAGGAGGAATATCATGTCTCCATGGTGATATCCAAGGAGCCTGCTGAAACAAGTTTGATACTATGCTGATTTAAATACTGCAAACAACACTCTTTTTAAAGCATTTTCATTCCTCATATAGCCATATGAAGTTTTCAAAGAGCAACCAGATAATTTTTAGATTAAAATACTGAAAATAAGCTAAAAGAAACGTTACAGTATTTTTACATTGCTCTACATGTTACAATCACTATATAAAACCACACATTTAATACAGATAATACTATAACACAACTACATAATTACTGCTTAAGCCAAGAATCCACAGGAGACCCCCAACTCACTTGGAGCAGCTGTGCATTCTCCATCATGATTCCTCTTAGGGGATGCTCCAGGACGATCATACTGAGAAGACAAAACAAGTAATTAAAAGTTAATGAAAAGTTGAAAAGTTAGTATAAGTTGACCCCTGAACAACATGAGGGTTAGGGATGCCAATGCCCTACATAGTTGAAAATTTGCATATAACTTCTGACTCCTCCAAAAACTTAATACGTAATAGCTTGCTGTTGTCTGGATGCCTTACCAAGAACATAAACTCTCATTAACATATATTTTTATGTTATCTGTATTATATGCTGTATTCTCACAATAAAGGAAGCTAAAGAAAAGAACATGTTATTCAAAAAATTGTAAGAGAAATACATTTACATTTTTAAAAAGATTCCTTAAAAATTTATTTATTTAGACAGAGGATGTGTGAGTGGGGGCAGAAGGAGAAGGAGAGGGAGAATCACAACCAGACGCTGCGCTGAGCCCAACACGGAGCTCATCCTCATGAATCTGAGATCATGACTTGAGCTGAAATCAAGCGTCTGGCGCCTGATTGAGGCACCCAGGTGCCCCTACATTATTCCATTTATTGAAGACAACTGTGTGTAAGTGGACCTGCGCAGTTCAAACTCGTGTTACTCAAGGGTCATCTGTATCTAATTTCGATATTACTAACTCAGTATTTGTGATCCAGAGCTTTCATGCTTAAATTCTCTCTACATAAATTATGTTTATTTCAACTAGCATGGCACTTACAAAGGTTCTGTAACTACGGAGTTGTTTGCCAAGTTGACCCACTTAGCTAGTTCTAACAGTTACTGGGTGTAAGGATGTTGACTTAACCTCCATATAAAGCACCTGACCTTCCTTGGTTCCAGAGTTATATTCTCCACCACAGACCCTGGGAAACAGCCTAGTACATGCACGAATGATATACAACATGAGTAGCTGCACATATATGACGCCATCAGCACTTTTTAAAAGTGTAAAACAGTTATGTGTAGATGGAATTAACAAAAATGAATGAAATAAAAGCAGCTACCATTTACTGAGCACTTTTTGCAGGCCAGGCACTGTCACTGTTCTAAGCACTCTACATGAATTACCTCATTTAATACCCAAACAATCCTATAAGGCAGATATCATCATCACCATGATCATCCCTATTTTATACAAGAGGATAATTGGGTAGCAAAAAATTAAGTAATTTGCTTGAAATTAGGTTTAACTCAAAACCATTCTGCAAGTACTTCTTCCAACAATAATTCTAAACTTGAGAACTAAAGGGGTGGTAATATATAACAAAGGAATTGCTGCAAAAATAGATGAAGTTCATAAATATCCCAGCAGAAATTTTAAACAAAATGGAACAAAACGAGGTGATAGTTTCAAAAGGACCAAGCCAAGTTAAGTGAAATGATCCCCAAACTCCAAGGTGGAAAGCTTTCATACCACTGCACCAGATGCTGGGTGTACAATCCATGCATATTCTGGACGAATAAGTCGTAAACAGTTAACAGCAGCCAAATAACAGTTGCCTTGTTTCTCAAGTCCCCGCAGAGTTCGAACCTCTCTGCCAAGACGCATTCCGTACTCAAACATCACTGTACCAGCTAGGAGGCAATAATAAATTAAACATCAGAATTTCAAAAATGTGTTTTAGAGGGATGCCTGGCTGGCTCGGAACAGCATACAGCTTTCAAGTTTCAGCTCCATGTTGGGTGTAGCGATTACTTAAAAAATAAAATCTAAAAAAAAAAAAAATGTTTTAGAAACTTTGTTATACTTACCAAATATTAAAACGTAAAACAAAACTGATTTAACTTAAAACCACACAAAAATCGTGTGTTGGTGAGGATGTGGAAAATCTGGAACCACTGTACACTGCTGGTGGGAATGTAAATTGATGTAGCGGTTATATAAAACAGTAGGGCAGATCCTCAAAAAATTGAAAATGGGGGGCACCTGGGTGGCTCAGTGGGTTAAGCAGCTGCCTTCGGCTCAGGTCATGATCTCAGGGTCCTGGGATCGAGTCCCGCATCGGGCTCTCTGCTCAGCTGGGAGCCTGCTTCCATCTCTCTCTCTCTCTGCCTGCCTCTCTGCCTACTTGTGATCTCTGTCAAATAAATAAATAAAATTAAAAAAAAAAATTGAAAATGGGACTACCTTGTGATCAGCAATTTCACTTCTGGGCATAAAGCCTGAAAACTGAAAGCAGGGTCTTGAGGGGATACTTGTATGCCCTTGTTCACAGCAGCCATTACTCATAATGGCCAAGATGGGGGCAATCCAAGTGTCCATTGATGGATGGATAAACAAAATGTGACATATACATATAAAAGAAGAAGGAAGCAATTCTGTCACATACTATAACATGGATGAACTCTGAAGATTATTAGGCTAAGTGAAATAAGCCAGTCACAAAAAGACAAATAAGATATGATTCCAGTAGCCAAATTCACAGAGACAGAAAGTAGAATGATAGTTGCTAGGGGCTGGAGGAAGTAGAAATGGGAAGTTGTTTAATGAGTTTAGTGTTTCCATTTTGCAAGAGGAAATTGATTACACAGTAATGTGAATATACGTAACACTACTGAACACTAAAAATTGGTTGTTATTTATGTGGATTTTATTACAATTAAAAAAAGAAAAATCTGTAAATGTTATTTCTGATATTCATTCATTCATTCCATTTTTTTTTTTTAAAGATTTTATTTATTTGAGAGAGAGAGCAAGCATGAGAGGAAGAAAGTCAGATGGAGAAGCAGGCTCCCTGCTGAGCAGGGAGCCAAATGTGGGACTGGATCTGGGAATCCAGGATCATGACCTGAGCTGAAGGCAGTCGCTCAACCAATTGAGCCACCCAGGCGCCCCACTCATTCATTTTAAAAGTGATCAACACCCAACATGGGGCTTGAACTCATGATCCTGAGATCAAGAGTTGTAAGCTCTACCAACTGAGCCAGCCAGGTGCCCCTACTTCTTTTAGATACTACATTCCCAGATAGTACAAAAGACTAGAGTCCTAGTTTCAGCCACATTTTTACCTAATTCCACCCAGTGCAGCCAAGAAATGTTTGGATGCTCTGCTCATGAATGAATTATCTTTACAATACTTGAGTCACACGGGCTGAGTGAGATACTGAAAAACATCTTGTTCTGAGGCAGCATGAGACTCCAGAAACAAACGGCATTTAACATTTCTTTTAGTTTTTTTTTTTTTTTAAAGATTTTTAAAATTATTTATTTGACAGACAATGATCTCAAATAGGCAGAGAGGCAGGCGGGCGGGGGTGGGGGATGGAGGCTCCCTGCCCAGCAGAGAGCCCGACACGGGGCTTGATCCCAGGATCCTGGGACCATGACCCGAGCTGAAGGCAGAGGCTTTAACCCACTGAGCCACCCAGGCGCCCCTTTCTTTTAGTTTTTAAATGGAAGTATTTTTCATTCCAACAGTTTTAAAATTCATATAATTTTACTTAAAATGAAATTGACGGGGTGCCTGGGTGGCTCAGTAAGTTAAGCGTCTGCCTTCGGCTCAGGTCACTATCCCAGGGTCCTGGGACGGCCCCGTGTCGGGCTCTCTGTTCAGCGGGAAGCTTGCTTTGCCCTCTCCTCTTACCTGCCATCCCCTCTGCTTGTGCTCTCTCTTTCTGTCAAATAAATAAAATCTTAAAAAAAAAAGAAATTGACTTGACTTTCCCCCATCAACAAATGTTTCCGAGTGCCTGCCATATTAAGACATTTTTTTAGAAGCACAAGTCTTGCTCCAGAAAGATCTGAATATTAATTCAGCTAAAGTGGTCTTTTTTTTTTTTAACATTTTATTTATTTATTTGTGAGAGAGAAAGCACAAGCAGGGGTGGAGGAAGAGAGAGAGAGGGTGAAGCAGATTCTCTACCGAGTGGGAAGCCTGATGTAGGGCTCCATCCCAGGACCCAAAGATTGTGACCAGAGCCAAAGGCAGATGCTTTAACTGACTGAGCCACACAGGTACTTCCAACTAAAGTGACCAGGTTGATGTAATGGATATTGCTATTGTAAAAACAGTGAGAGATCTTTAATTATCTACATGTCCCCTCTGTGTGAGTCAAGAATATAAGGAACATGCAAACATGTTTCACCATTAGGAAAATTAAGAATAAGGTTTATTAATTACTTCCATCTATTCTTTCAATGAAAATCAGCAATAAACCTTATGAAAAGTTCTCTGAGTGAAAACGGTAAAAAATATTACTAGTTCCAAGGGAAATCCACAGTGGTTATCTCGTAAAATGTGATCTTAAAACAGACATCAATCCCTTTGCATTTTAGCTGTTCTTTCTTTTTTCTCCATCTCAAAGATTTTACTTTTTTTAAATTTTTTTATTTTAAAGATTTTATTTGACAGACAGAGATCGTAAGTAGGCAGAGAAGCAGGCAGAGGCGAGGGGAGGGGGAAGCAGGCTCGCTAGTGAGCAGAGAGCCCGACACATGGAGCTGGATCCCAGGACCCTGGGATCATGACCCTAGCCAAAGGCAGAGGCTTTAACCCACTGAGCCATCCAAGCACCCCCATTTTAGCTGTTCTGATAAAGACTTCATTAATCATCATACAAGTCCAAACTAAGATACAGTCTTTTTTTCTTTTTTTAAAGATTTTATCTATTTATTTGACAGAGATGACAAGCAGGCAGAGAGGCAGGCAGAGAGAGAGGGGGGAAGCAGGCTCCCTGCTGAGCAGAGAGCCCAATGTGTGGCTCAATCCCAGGACCCTGGGATCATGACCTGAGCTGAAGGCAGAGGCTTTAAACCACTGAGCCACCCAGGCGCCCCCAAACTAAGATACATTCTACAAAAATGACTGGCCTGTCTGTACTCTTCAAAAATATCAAAGACATCAAAAGGCAAAGTCAGACTAAAAGAATTGCTCCAGATTAAAGGAGACTAAAGACATGACAAATAAATGTAATATGTGATTCTGGATCAGGGGATAAGGACAGTATGGGAGGAATGTGCTATTAAAAAAAAAAATCACATCAGCATATTTATAGTTAATTCATGAAATTAGTTTTATTTCCTTAATCTGATAATTGTATTGAGGTTATCTAAGAAAACGTCCTTAGCAAATGCATCTCAAGCATTTATATATCGAAACAAGAGTCTACAACTTACTCTCAAAACAATCAGCAATAAGATACGGGCAATAGCAAGCTGGCACAAGAACTCAAAGCCAGCCACAAAAATTCCAGATGCCTCTAGTAAAAGTGCATTTCTTTTAATATCAGACAGAAGATATAGATAGAATGACATCTCACTGAAGATTCCTAAAGAATGTTCTAGAATGGGATAAGTGCATGTCTTTAAGGCTAGCAGGTAATCCTCAAAAGGGTGAAGCTAATCTTGTAAATAAACATAATTTCCCCAAACGCCTATAGAGAACACTCATTCAGTGGTGAAAATAAGGTAAAAATTACTTAGGTCAACAGCATTTTTATAAAACATGATTAAACTGCTAAAGTTGCCCCTAACAAATTGGCTTCAACTGCTCACCCTTTCGGTAATTGTGGCGAAAGACGTGAAAGGCATAGAGGAGCTCATAGTAATTGTGAGTCATAAGGTCCACAGCTCGTGCGCGTGATTCAATTATTGCCACAACCTAACAAAGGGGAAGCAATCAGATATCAAAGTTAGTAGGGAGCATGACAACTGCCACAGCTGTGTCCAGTCATCAGCGGACAACTAAAATTACCTCGTTATGCAGATTCACATAAGGAAACTCTACAAGATCCTGTAGCTGTGAGCGTTCACAAAGAACTACCACCAGCTGCCGCAGACAATCTAACTGCCTACGAGGAAAAAAAAAAAGGGACATGAGGACAAACTGTCTCAGTGGATTAAACAAGGCTGGTAAATTGTCTTTAAAAAAGACTGAGCTTGACTACCTGCTAGAATCAGGAATTTGGGTTAAGGCTTCATATGCTTGGCTATTGTGACCCAAATCCAAATGATGTTTGAAAATGCATGTCCTCAAGGTAGCCTAAATGTCAAATAAAGGGAAAAAGAACAATGGCAATTAAAATGCCACGTCCATGCCAAATCCCAAGGGAAATAACTAGATTATAGTTAGTTCTTACCTGACTTTTCCAGTCACCACCTACTTCAGTTAATATTGATGAAGCCAATTGAATAACCAGCTCAGGCAAGCCAACAACATCTAGTAGACGCAAAACCTGAGGAGAAACAGGAGTTTCCATTAAAATTAATATGGTAGTGCACTTCAAACTGAAATAGGAATTAATCAGATAACTAGTTAAGATGAAGATTAAATCAAAGACGTTGACTACAAGACAGGATTATTTGGTTACTATTTGACTTTCCTTTAGGGGCGCCTGGCTGGCTCAGTCGGAAGAGCATGCGACTCTTGATATCAGGGTCGTGAGTTTGAGCCCCACGGTGGGTGTAGAGATTACTTTAAACAAACAAACAAACAAACAAATAAATAAATAAAGACTTTCTACTGTCAAATAACAGGCTGTAAAATTTCCTATTGGGTCTTTTACGTTCGATGTTTAGTACACAGTGGGTACTCAGTATTTGTTAAAGGAACACACTATATTTCACTGCTAGTAACTATTTAGTAACTTCTAGTAGCTAGTAACTAAAGTAGTAACTCCTAGTAACTGTTTAGGTCACAGATGAATTTAAAGCCCAGAAAATAAATTGCCACCATAGCCTTATAAACCCCTGAAGAGAATAATGTTTGAGATAATCCATTTCTAAACAAGATAGTACAGTGCTCTTCAAACTTTTTTGATTGCCCACTCTATTAACAATGTCTGTGTACACATGTGCACATGTATTATACTTATGTACACACAGCTCTCTAATTTATGTTTAACACACTCAGCATATGAATTTATAGAGATGAAATAGATAAAAATCATTTTGAATTATTTTTATTAGTACTTATTTATTCTTTTCTTTATTAATAGTATAAAACACCTTTTTGTTTTGGGTGCTTAGTTTTTATTTTATACTTTTTCTTGAAATATAACGTATATTTAGAAATGTACATAAATTCTAGATACACAGCTGATTAAATGTTCATAAAGTAAACATATCCATGTAACAAGCACCTAAAATAAGAATTAAAACATAGCAGCATTCCAAAGCTCCCAGATGACTCCTTCCAGCTTCTTCTGACTTTTACTTGTTCCGTTTTTAATTTCATGGAAATCGAATCTTATGGTATGTATTTTTTTGTGTTTCTCTTACTTTGCTTAACATGTTTATAAGACTGATCTATTATTATATGCACAATTTCCTTTCATTGCTGTGGTAGTCCATTCAAAGAATATACCATAATTTATCGATCCATCCAGTCAATGGACACTTGAATTTCCAGTGTATGAGTTTTATAAATACCTGCCTGGATCATAATTGCACATCGTTTGGGTAAATATGTACATGTTTCTGGATATAGTCAGAATTGGAATAACTAGGTCATAGGGTGTATCAATGATTGCAGCTAGTAAATATTAAGTTTTTCTTCTTAAAGATTTTACTCATTTATTTGTTAGAGAGAGAGAGATGGCACAGCAAGGGGAGCAGCAGGCAGAGGGAGAAGCAGGCTTCCCACTGAGCAGGGAGCCTGATGTGGAATAGACCCCAGGACCCTGGGATCATGACCTGAGCCAAAGGCAGATGCTTAACCAACTGAGCCACTCAGGCACCCCCCAACAGTTTTTCAAAGTAGTTGTAACCAATTCATACTCATTACAGGTGATTAGGATACATTTAATGCCTTGATAATTTTCTTTCTTTTTTTTAAAAGATTTTATTTATTTATTTATTTATTTATTTATTTGAGAGAGAGAGAGAGAGAGAGAGAGAGAGAGCAGGAGCAGAGGGGAGGAGAGGGAGAAGCAGACTCCCAGCTCAGCAGGGAGCCGCACGTGGGACTCGATCCCAGGACCCTGGGATCATGTCAAAGGTAAAGGCAGACACTCAAACCTATGGAGCCACTCATGTGCCCAATAATTTTCATGGTTTCATATTATCTTGAGTTGACATTTTAATTCAAGGTACACTTACTTATATATTTTAAAATAGTATTCCTGAGAAGTCCAACTGTTATCAGTTGATTCTTGTCAGTTCTGATTATAGACTGTTACTGTTTTTACCTTGCAATATGGCTGATGAAGGGCCTGTATCAAAGGGAGAAGTATCAGCCCTATATTGTCCTCATTTGCTTGTACTTTCTTAGTCTGGCTTCTCTGAAGGAATTTTTAAAAAAATTGTGGAGGTGATTTTTATTAAAATGAAGCAATATCATGTGTAAATCAATTTAACTGGGCAAACATAATTTACTGAAATTGAATGGACTAGCGTAGATGCTCCTCTAAATGCACGTCCCAGCTGTGACACCCTCCCTCTCTCTTCAGATCATCTACCTTGAGACTAAATGACAAGTGACCACGTGGTAAAGGACCACATAAGAGCACCAGAGTTGATCCTTATATTAAACATTAGCATTTTTTTTTTTTTTTTAGATTTTATTTATTTGACATAAGCAGAGGGAGTGGGAGAGGGAGAAGCAGGCTTCTGCTTCGCTAGGCAGGGAGCCCGATGTGGGGCTCGATCCCAGGACCCTAAGATCATGACCTGAGCTGAAGGCAGCTGCTTAACCGACTGAGCCACCCAGGCGCCCAAAACATTAGCATATCTAAATTTATTCTTTTGTGAGAGTTCTAGTATTTTCTTCCCAAGGCCCGCTTTGGGGTCCATTGGAGCAGTGATTTTTCATGTTTTTTGAATCAGTAAGTTTCTTGTGATGAAAGCTACAGAACTTCTCCACAGAAAAAATACAAGCATCATTTTGCACAAAATTTCAGGGGATTTATCAATTCCTCAAATCTAGCCAGCCTCGATTAAAAATCCTTAGAATTAGGGGTGACCGGCTGACTCGGTGGAGTGTGCAACTCTTGATCTTGGGGTTGTTGAGTCTGAGCCCCACAGTGAGTGTGGAGATTACTTAAAAACAAAAACCCTGGGGCGCCTGGGTGGCTCAGTCAGTTAAGTGACCAAGTCTTGATTTCAGTTCAGGTCATGACCTCAGGGTCGTGAGATTGAGCCCCTTGGCAGGCTCCATGCTGAGCCTGCTCAGCATCCCTACCCTGCTCATGTGCTTTCTCTCTCCAAAATAAATAAATAAAATAAATCTTGAAAAAATCCTTTGAATTCAAAATAATTTCATCAGAAGGATGTGGATGGTTATTAAGAGCTATAAATCTATTTCAGTAAAAATTCATCTATCTTGTGGTGCTGGTTGGCTCAGTCAGTATAGCATGTAACTCTTGATCTCAGGGTCATGAATTCAAGCCTCACAATGGGTACAGAGCTCACTTAAAAAAAAAAAAATCATCTGTCTCTTTTACAAGCAAGGAACCAAATGGTTATGCCTGTCTCTGTCGCATTTTTCTTTTTGGTGGGAAATAACAGGTAACAACAAATAGTTACCTAAAGCTTAAACATCAAGCATGGTTAAATGTTGTGGTGACAGACACAGAGACTTCAATGAAATGAGGCTTGAGGCTTGACTCTCTGGGAAAAGGGGAATAGCAGGTAGAAAGGTCTTGAGGGGAACAGAGTGTACGCCTGGCTTGCATGAGATAGTAAGCACACCACTCTTTCTAGAACTAAATGACCAGAGAAAACACTGATGGGAAGAAAGGTCAGGAGGGACAGCGAGGTCCAAATCTTAAACTAAGGCTAAATACAGTATTCCAAGTTAATTCCTTGAGCTTTAGGCAAGACTAGTGTCAATAAAGTTCTGATGACCAGGCTAATAAACTGGTATCATGATGGGAATTTCACTTAAGTTAGAAACACTCACCTATTTTATTAAAATACACATTTCTTTAATTTCTCCAGGCAAATTCGTTTCTCTTCTCTTGGAAGTTCAGGGAATGATTAAGTTTTTACATTACTTTTCTTCCCAAATATCAAAACAATGATTTCAGATACATTTTTACACAGGGTGGTTTAAGAAGGACCAAACTACATCATAATGTACCTTATCATAATACTGCATCTTGGGGGTGGACACAATCTCTCCATCCTCTGAGCGAATCAAGCGATCCAAGAACTCCTCTTTGCCCACCTCAGATGCTGCATGGCGGAAGCAATCCAGAGCCTGGAGAAATAAAAGAATACAAAATGACTTACAATGAACTGTTCTAGCTGCTTAAGTCACCGGTGTGGAGGATAGGGGAGGGGAGCGCGGGGTGGGGGAAGGGCAGGCTGGTTTCAGGTGCTAAAGGAAAGCCAAAAAAGAAAAATTAAGACTTGGCTACATTTACAATGTCTGCCATTCTAAATTCTATTTGACACATTATTTAATATTTTTCTTTAACTTATCTCACTTTTTAACTTAAATGCTATTAAAAAGTTAACTTTAATAAGAAAATTGACGGATAAATATACAGTAGCATAGTAACATGTTAACATTTGTAGAATTTGAGTGGTGAGTATATGATTGTTTATTTTAAGTGTTTAAACTTTCCTGCATGTTTGAAAATTTACATAAACAGGATGTCAGGGAACAAATCAGAAAGGTAAACTTTGGGGCACCTGGGTGGCTTGGGTTAATTAAGCCTCTGCCTTCGGCTCAGGCGATGGTTTCAGGGTCCTGGGATAGAGCCCCACCATCAGGCTCTCTGCTTGGCAGGAAGCCCCGCCTCCCTCTCTGCCTACTTGTGATCTCTGTCTAATAAATAAATAAAATCTAAAAAAAAAAAAAAAGTAAACTTCCATAATGAGGATGAGAAAGCAGCATAAAATTAAAAAAGTATATGATGAAAACATGTAACTGAGTAATAAATTTGATTTACAAAATTCATCCCTAAAAACACCAACACAGAGGCAAAAGGGTTTTAATGCCTTCTTCTTCATGCTTTCCCATGTTCTAACTAATTTGGAAAGCACATGAAAGCTGAACAATCCCCATATGGTTCTTGCTGGTACTAATCGTCTTTATTCTTATCTAGAGGATTCCACGCCTCCCATCCCTCTAACCTAGTTAAATGGAGACTGTGTCCTCTTTGCACTGAAGTTGGTTCATCATTCAAATGCAATTTACCTTCTGTCCCTCTCCTGTAACCAGGTAGCATCGTCCCAGCATAAATCGACAGGAACCAACATTGACTTGACACCAGGGACGCAGCAGTTGAATATAATCCTTAAAGGCATAAAAGGTGCTTTCTGATTAGAAAACAAATATAAGGAGATAACCACTCCCAAGTTCTTCAAAGACAGAAAAAGACAGAGGTCAATTAACACAAAAGGCGTATTTCCTGAAATCATCTGGAAATTAAAATCTAATCCTGTTAATTTACTCTTGTATTAGGTTAGATACTTAAAAAAAAAAAAACAGGACTCTAATAACACCATTACATGTAAACACACAAACACTTTTCTGACTTAACAATTTTCAACTTTTGTATTTACTGGTTTAATGACTAGATTCCTTTAAAGGATTTATAGGAAGACAATGGTGTGTTTGTTTTAGTATAAAGAGAACCTAACAGGATTAAACAAGCAAAACAAGATACTCTAGAAAAAAAAAATACATTAGGAATGACATGTCAAGAAAGAAGTAAAGAAAATGTCTCTGGGGCATGTTTTGGTACACTCAAGTTTAAATTATTGTGGTTCTTATTATTAGCCGGTTAAAGTGTAGATAACATTTACACAGAAAAAAATTTCTGAAATCCCATTCTTTACCAGAATGATTAAACCTGAAATATTCAATAGCACTCACCTGCAATTGTACATACTGACAATTTCCCATCAAACATTCCAGAAAGAGACATCCGGGATTGCTAGGCCATCTAGTCACTGGATAAGGAGATTTTTTAACTTTTTTGGCAAACATACATATGTGTATGTGTGTATACACACACATATTGGACATCAAAGTCCACGCAATGACTTAATTTTTATTTATTTATTTATAAATAATTTTTTAAGTTTTAAATAAACATGAATGTATTATTAGCCCCAGGGGTACAGGTCTGTGAATCACCAGGTTTACACATTTCACAGCACTCACCATAGCACATACCCTCCCCAAATTGACTTAATTTTTTAAAAAGAAGGTAAAGAGAAGGTGGCAGAGCACATGTTCTTATATTAGACAAACATGGTTTGAAGGTTATATACTAGAAGCCTAGTCACCTAACTCAGAACTCAATTAACTATGGCTAAACCATGTATTTCAACCCTGGGCAACCACTTCCAACTCTGATACACTGTACATACTGGTGACGCCACTGGACGCCCAGCTTCTACCATAGTGTCTGAGATACAGAGCCATTCAATAAATACTTGAGGACATATAATGTTTCAAAAGAGATCTAGTTTTTTTTTTTTTTTAAAGATTTTATTTATTTATTTGACAGAGAGAGATCACAAGTAGGCAGAGAGGCAGGCAGAGAGAGAGAGAGAGAGGGAAGCAGGCTCCCTGCTGAGCAGAGAGCCTGATGTGGGACTCGATCCCAGGACCCTGAGACCATGACCTGAGCTGAAGGCAGTGGCTTAACCCACTGAGCCACCCAGGCGCCCGAGATCTAGGTTTTAAGCACCCAATCTCAATAAGAATCTTCATTATACAGGGAGAATAAGAGCCTTAGGCTATTTAGACAGAAAACACATTTTTAACTGGCTTTTATTATTTTTTTTTAAGATTCACTTATTTATGAGAGAGAGAGAGAGAGAGTGAGTGAGTCAGGGTAGGAGCGGGAGAGGGATGAGCGAATGAATTCTCAAGTAGACTCCCTGCTGAGGGCGGAGCCTGACGCAGGGCTTGATACCAGGACCCAGACATCATGACCTGAGGCAAAGTCAAGAGCTGGCCACTTAGCCAACTTATGGAACCACCCAGAAGCCCCTAACTGGCTTTTAAATAAAAGGATACAAAAGCTGCAGTAAATAATTGGTAGTTGCAGTAATCATCTCGGGCCAATTCAACCCAGTTTGGCTCAGAGGTGCCTTTGGTTGAGAGAAGAGATGAGATATGATATGTTTTCTTGCAACTTCTTGGAAGAATAATTCCACAACTGTCTGAGGGCTAGATACTTAAAAAGAAAAGGTTATGACAATCGTCAATTTGTGATAGTAGAGTCAATTTTCAACTAAGATGATTTACTAACTCATTTTACACTTCAAATAAATAACATTTATTATTTCAAAATATAAAATGCATCATGGGTGTAAGCAACAGCAATATAAGTAAAAGCAGTTATAAAGTATGAAGTACTATACAAATGCAATAAAAAGCCATTTAAATCAACAGTGCACTCATTCCTTATTCTTTTCACTGATTTCACTATACCTAAGCGTCTTTGGGAGTCCAGGACCCCAGGTTCATGACCTGAGCCAAAGGCAGACTAACGACTGAGCCACCTGGGTGCCCCCATATATATGTTTATATATGCAATACCCTTAGTTTATGCCTGATTTGGGCTGCCTGGGGTTTCATGGACTCCCTTTTGCAGCCCTCAGGCCACAGCTTGCTTATGAACCTCCCCAAATGAAAGCAGCAGAAGTGGTAAAGGATCTGTTTAATGAATACCCAATAAACGCCAAATTTATAATCAAATTCACACAGTCTAGTCCTTACCAAACTTATTTGCCATTATAGCACCAGAGTCCGTCAGTTCCAGCACTGACAAGTGTTGGAGATTGGACTCCCTGTTGAGAACAGAGAAAAATACAGCAGTTCTACAAAAATATTATTACGAGTCTCCCAATGACATTGTTAGTAAGTTGTACATAAAAGCTCTATGGAAAGCATATTACCAAAGAAGATAGTTTATCTTACTGAAAGTGTAATTCTTCTAAGTAATAGATTCTCCTTTTTCTTTTGGTTATAAAGCAGCTTGGCCTACCTTTCCTAACTAGTATGTTTTTGTGTGGGGTCTAACTTGCCCTGTGACCTCATCTATTTGGCCTTCAACAGGATTTATCTTTATATTAAACACACACACACACACACACACACACACACACACAATAATGGTACACCTGAAACTCATGTAACATTGTTGTGTCAACTCCACATCAATTTTAGAAAAAGCATTAAAAAATGGGTAGTTAGCGTAAAACTCTCTCAACAGTTTCTTAGAAATAACAAATTTTAGCAATTGTGTATGTTTTCAATTTCCACTTAAGAATAAACATTTTTTCTTTTCAGAAAACCACATATATAATAATGTATATCTAGTATTTTGGTCCTTTTTATAAACTGCCTTCAACCTTTGGAAATCGAAGCAGCTAAACGCTCTGAATTTTATAGGCAAATCATGGAACTGCATAATGTTTACAATTTTTTTTAAGACAATGAAAAAAAATAACCAAACTCATACTTTATTTTAAAAATAACGAAATAATGAAACTCACAGTGTGTCAACTGGAACATCAGTTGCCAAGCATTGACTTCCCCACTTAATGAGATAATAAGACAAGAGTAGAGGAGTTGTTCGGTGTAGTAGGTCTTGCTGGTCTTGAATGAGCTGACCAGCTCCCAAGATCACCTGTACATGACGGGTGGGGTGGATGAGACCATACATAGCGATTAGTGATGGTAACAAAGTTTGGGTGGAGGTAAAATTATTATTATTATTTCTTAATTTATTTGACAGAGATCACAAGTAGGCAGAGAGGCAGGCAGAGAGAGAGGAAGGAAAGCAGGCTCCCTGCTGAGCAGAGAGCCCGATGCGGGGCTCGATCCCAGGACCCTGGGATCATGACCTGAGCCAAAAGCAGAGGCTTTAACCCACTGAACCGCCCAGGCACCCTGGGTGGAGGTAAAATTAAAACAAAACAAAACAAAAAAAACACAGTTACAAAGGGCACACACAGAAAGCAACATATATACATAAAGGCTACACACCTTAATTTTAGGGTAGCAAAAATATCTACCCAAAGATTTAACAGTACAAAAATGCTGATGGTGAAAGAGAAAAGAAAAGTGTAACTTTCACTGAATCTGCGGGCTCAGAATTCAAGAACAGGAACAGGGAAATCTAAGCCCTTCCTTATGTGGATAAAAACAGTTTTGAACATTACAGGAGAATTTGGAAATACCACCAAAAGCCTTAAAAATGTGCATAGGTTGTGACTAATCAATTACAGTTTTGAGAATTTATCTCAGAAATATAGTAGAGGTGTACGGATATTTATAGGTATGAGGAAGAAACTGGCAACAATCCGGATGGTCACAAATGTGACTGGTTGAATAAAACTGTACTAGGTTAACTATTAAAAAGAATTTTGTAGGGCGCCTGGGTGGCTCAGTGGGTTAAGCCGCTGCCTTCGGCTCAGGTCATGATCTCAGGGTCCTGGGATCGAGTCCCACATCCGGGCTCTCTGCTCATCAGGGAGCCTGCTTCCTCCTCTCTCTCTCTCTCTGCCTGCCTCTCTGCCTACTTGTGATCTCTCTCTGTCAAATAAATAAATAAAATCTTTAAAAAAAAAAAAAAAAGAATTTTGTAGTAGAATACTTAATGACACGTGAAAATACTGATTAGCTGTGTGAGGTAGAATAAAAACAATCAGATTACAAAAACACCATGTAGCATATCCTAATTCTAGAAATAAACAAAACGTTTGAGAACAAAGGGTCTACACCAAAATGTTATCCCAGTTGTCACTGGGTCCATTACAGAGGAGTTTTAATTTTTCTTGTTTACAGACAGAGGCTTACATATAAGGCTTGTTCTATAATGAACATCTATTCTATACTTAGAAAAAAAAAAACAATGGTTATAATTAACAAACAAACAAAAAGCCCCATAAAAACCCCTGAGGAAATGTAAGACTGCAAAGACTAAAAAGAACTCACTAATGGCTGCTCTAAGTACCAGCCTCTCGGGAAAGGCCCCTGTATCTCCCTAGTGGTCCTGAACAAATCATCTTCCTAAATGTCCTCCTTATTTTTACCCGAAATTCTACCATTATTAACATATTTGAGTTAATAAATTCTGATTTGAAATATATAAATAGCTCTGTGAGTCCCAAAGGCCTTGAATTTCTTTTTACATTAACAGGAGTTAGTGAGCCAGACCCCTTGTCACACTTGGATGAAATGACCCACTGAGAGACAAGTGGAGCTCCTGCCAGAAAGGCATTCTCCAAATATGGAACATTTAGTAGTGGAACAAGAGTTAGGTGGCCTAAGAAGATTAGGATGAAGAGGAAGCACAGAATGGAGCTGGGAGGACCCTAAGGTAGCACACACAGTTGGTTGAGAGTCTGATCAGGTCATGATCCTAGGGTCATGACATGGAGCCCTGAGGTGGGCTCCAGGCTGGGCATGGAGCCTCCTTGAGATTCTCTCTCTCCCTCCCAGCCCCCCAACCTATGCACATGCTATCTTTCTCAAACAAATACATACATCCTAAAAAAGAATGTGCTTAGGCTAAATTTTGTACTGCAGAAATACAACTCCTTTTCTTCTTCCTTTCTCCTCCACACTAAATGGTACCCTACTATCACAAGCAAAGTCGTTACTAACAATACTAAAATTTGGAGAGGCCACCCTGGGAAATTTCCCCACCGCTATACATACAAAGATTAACTGCAAATTAACCTGCTTCATGTGTGCTTTTTTAAAAGCTTAATTATTTAATTTTTTAAAAAGTAGGCTCCATCCCCAGCGTGGAGCCCAATGCAGGGCTTGAACTCATGACCCTGAGATTGAGACCTGAGCTGAGATCAAGAGTCTGACACTTAACCAACTGAACCACCCAGGCACCCCTATTTAAGTAATCTCTATACCCAACATGGGACTCAAACTCAAGAGCTGCATGCTCTTCTGACTGAGTGAGCAGGTGGCCCATGTAATATATGTTCTTTTTTCTTTTATTTTTAAATATTTTACTTAATTTATAATTTTATTTATTTATTGGACAGAGAGAGTGCGCCCACACAAGCAGGGAAAGAGGCAGGCAGAGGGAGAGGGCGAAGCAGGCTCCTGCGGAGCAGGGAGCTCAACATGGGGCTCTATCCCAGGATCCCAGGGTCATGACCTGAGCTGAAGGCAGACACTTAACTGACTGGGCCAACCCAGCATCCCTGTCATGTATGTTCTTAATCTGTATTTTATTTATTTTAAAGATTTTATTTATTTATTTCACAGACAAGGAGCACAAGTAGGCAGAGAGGCAGGCAGAGAGAGAGAGGGGGAAGCAGGCTCCCTGCGGAGTAGAGAGCCTGATGTAGGGCTCGATCTCAGGACCCTGGGATCATGACCTGAGCTGAAAGCAGAGGCTTTAACCCACTGAGCCACCCAGGCGACCCCTTAATCTGCATTTTAGACACTCACTACAGGTCAAATGTAGGTGACAGAGCAGTGAACAAAGACAAAAGTCTGCACATTCTGCTCTGTGTGAGTAGGGTTTTTTTTTTTTTTTAAAGATTTTATTTATTTATTTGACAGAAAGAGATCACAAGTAGGCAGAGAGGCAGGCAGAGAGAGAGAGAAAGAGGAGGAAGCAGGCTCCCCGCTGAGTAGAGAGCCCAATGCGGGGCTTGATCCCAGGACCCTGAGACCAGGACTCGAGCCGAAGGCAGAGGCTTTAACCCACTGAACCACCCAAGTGCTGCTTTGTGTAAGTAGGTTTTATAAGTTTCCCTCAGGCAGTACTTACAGCATCACCCAGCCTCATTAACAGATGTTGTAATATCAAAAGGTCTCGGCAAATGAGGAATCGAGTACTGGCAATTTTACACACACCTCTGCAAACAATACACGCTGCTGTGTTGCTACCATACAGCTGGGAAAGATTCATTCGAATATTCAAAGGCTGAGCTATAATGAAGAGGAGGAAAAAAAGGAAAAGAAGTTAAAAGGAGTTAAATCGTTTTCTCTAAATCAAAGAGACACGTTTGTGGTCATTCACCTGGATTGAACCCCTTTTCCATTTCCACTTCTGTCTCATAGTCCATTTCCCGCACAAGTAGCCCAATGGCCTGGATTGGGTTCTTGATCTCTTGCAGTTTACTGCAAATATCCTCCATCACATTTTCTCTGGAAGGACAATCAGAAAACTATTACTACTGAGCATACGTAACAAAGACTCTATAAATCCTATAAGCTAAGGGCTCTATGGAAACAGGAAGACCAAATACGCAATAAGGGAGTGGAGATAATCACTCTGGCATACAAGATACTTTAACTTCATATAGCAAATTTTTCCTCATTCTTTTAGAAATGACAGACAAAATGCATTTGAGAAAATACTTTTATTTTTTTAAAGATTTTATTTATTTATTTGTCTGAGAGAGAGAGAGAGAGATCACAAGTAGGCAGAGAGGCAGGCAGAGAGAGGAGGAAGCAGGCTCCCAGGACCCTGGCATCATGACCTGAGCTAAAGGCAGAGGCTTTAAACCACTGAGCCACCCAGATGCTCCGAGAAAATACTTTTATGTTTTAGAACTTATAGTTCAGTTAGTAGTTAATACAGCATAATCCAAGAGTCTGCTTCCAGATCTGAATTCATGTGTTACATTTCCTGTTTAAAAGCAGAGACACCAGGGTGCCTGGGTGGCTCAGTGGGTTAAAGCCTCTGCCTTCAACTCAGGTCATGATCCCAGGGTCCTGGGTTCGAGCCCGGCATCGGGCGCTCTGCTCAGCAGGGAGCCTGCTTCCTCCTGTCTCTCTGCCTGCCTCTCTGCCTACTTGTGATCTCTGTCAAATAAAAAAATAATAATAAAAATAAATAAATAAATGCAGAGACGCCTATTCAGAATTACAGCAACTCATTTTAACTTCAAACCACTACTTTGCATGGACTTGAATGTAATTAAAAACTTGATGTTGGCACTAAAATTTGCTAAATTTCTATTAGGAAATGCACTTTACCCTAAATTCTCCTTACACATCAATAGTGATCAAATCTTCCAGAATCTGTTCTGCAGCCTTTTCTGGAGACTGTAGGTTGTAACAGCTCATTTCCATCACTGCTGACATATCCTCAGTTATTGACTCTCCAATCAGCCGAAGGCATTTTATAAGACACATAACATCCCGAGCAACATCCACATCTACAAGTAAGAGAGAGTTAACATTCATGACTCAAGCCAATGAAGAGTCACTGATTAATATTATACTAACATAAAATATTAATAATTAAACACCAAGAATCTATCTGAGGTCCTGGAGATGCTCAGGCCTCTTCAGTTTTCCTCACATATCTATACTGTGGTAAATTGACTAGGAAAGGTCACAGTGGCAATCGAAGTTTGTTTTTTGCATCCACTTGAAAAAAAGCATAGGGCTCATGAAGGAAGGGACTTAAATATGGACACATTAAGTATTATTACCATCAGATATAGCTGCCTCATCCTCTGCCAAAAGGTTTTCATCCGGCAGGAGATACAAATGATCCACTAAGGAGGAAGGCACAAGGAAAGACAGGTACCCCTGGAAATACAAATCTTCCAATTACACTTTTTTCAATGAATGTTTACAGGTATAAAAAAACTGAGACCTGAATCTTATGATGAGGAACACCAGACACATCCAAGCTGAGAGACATTCTATAAAATAGGTATAGTCAAAAAATGTTAGTGTCATCAAAGACAAAGAAAGGCTGACAAAAGCTCAAGATTAAGCTAAATAAACATGACGACCAAATATATCCAAGAGCTTAGACTGGACCCTAGATCAGAGGAAAAATTATGGGCATAAGTGGTAAAATCAGAATGTAACAGTACAATATCATATAAATAACGAATTACCTGATCTTTAAATTGTGCTGTGGTTATGTAAGATTACACTGTTTTTAAGATACACAGTAAAATATTTAAGGAAAAAGGGCATAATGTCTATGACTAACTCTCAAATGGCTTAAGAAGAAAAATGTGTCTGTATAAAAGGAAGGAAAGCAAATGGAAGTTAACAAACGAATCTGGGCGAAGGTCATACAAACGTTCTTTGTGCTACTCCTGTAACTCTTTAAAATCTGAAATCACTTCAATACATAATAAGATAAATAAAGGAAAATGCAAGAAAATTAAAAATATTAAGGAAGACTATCTAAATAGAAATGAACTATAATTCTGAAAGAAAAAAGAATACAAAGCTCTAAAAACTAACTACAACATTTGAGAGACTGATAGTTTGAAAGATCTGCAGAAGCATCTAAAGGAGTTCTTCTCTATGCTTTAGCTCCCTTACTTTTTTCAGCAGGCAGACCATGTTTGTGTGTGGATTCAAATGCAGGGCAAGAGGATGAGAGAGGGCTTCTTGGTACTGTAGACAACAGGCATAGAACTTGCACCAGAATTCCTGTTGTAAGTTTCGAAATTCCTCCTGGGAAAATTCATATTCTGTTACACTTCCTTGGAGCTGGCAAAGAAGAAAAAGGGGGAAAAGAAAAGAGAGAGAGAGAGAAAAATTCTTAATACCATTTGGGATCTTTCTTCCCCAAAACATAACTGTCTAATATCATTTTACTAAGTTAGAGCCAAATGAAATATCCCTTATGCATTACACACCATTAACTACATATGTAGGATATGTAGTCAAAATACATATATATAAAGATATTTTATATATATAAATCTCAAATTAAAAGGTTTAAACATTTATACTTCCTACTAACAAGGTCCAGTGAACAATTTGAACAATTCCTCAGTACCAATCTACCCTGTAACAAGAGATGATCATTCTTTCTCTACCAAAACCTCACCTCACTTTCAACAGCTAAAGTGACTTCTTTCTTTAGGTCACTCCAGGAAAGATCTAAATTCCTCTCAGTTCCTCGGCAGAAAATCTAAAATTAAAAGAGACATTTTAGAGTATTATATACTAACCAAAACTAAATGAAAAATACTTGAGTTTGGAAGGCACTGGGCCAATACAGTTATATAGCAGAAACTGAACATGCCTGAACAAATAATTACTGTATATAAAATCATAGCAAGTTTGAAATAATTTTCTTTTTTAAAAAAATTATTTCTGTAGACCAGAAACAACAGAAATCCATGAATCTGTCAGAATTATAATAGGATATATAATAGGATAAGCTAGATTACAAAAAAGCAAAAAAAAAAAAAAATTCCCCCAAACCCTGAAAGGCTATTACTACTCAGCCAGAAGGAAGATATAAAATGATGCTAAAAACACACACCCATGACTGGCACAAAAGCCAGTCAGAGTATTGTTGGGGCTGGTCACTCTAATAGGAATGGCTCTTCTCAAGGAGAGCATTTAATAAATGCCTTAGTGAATATTTAACATTTCAGTGTACAAGAGATAATATAGGACATCTACATTTCATTGTTAATAAGGAAGAAGTCAGATGGGATGAAAACAAAAACACCTTAGGAGAAAGTGACCGTGTCACCCTGAAGTTTTAGCAGAGAGAAAACAGAAACATGCAATAGCCAGATATTTAAGAATGTATGTAAAAGAAAAGTCAAGGGTCTAGAAATGGTATCACCTGAAAGAAAGGAACTGGGTGTATTTAATCTGGAGAAAGACAAGAGGGAAAGATTCCTAAAATATTTGACTAGTTGCTTTCTAAAACAGAGACATGTTCTATGAAGTCCCAAGAGAGAGAAACTGCCAAAAGGACAAGGACTAAATTTGATACAATACTGGAAAGAGCATTTCTTTTTTATTTTTATTTTTTTACAGGGATAGTGAGAGAAAGAGAGAGAGAACGAGCAGGGAGGACAGGAAGAAGCAGGCTCCCCGCCTAGCAGGGAACCCCACATGGGGCTCAACCCCAGGACCCTGGGAACACAACCTGAGCTGAAAGCAGACACTTAATGGACTGAGCCATCCAGGCGCCCCTGGAAAGAGGTTTTAACGACACAGCTCGGAAAAAGTAACTCACACAAGACCAGTGAGAAACTGATCACTGGAGGCAGAGACAACTGGAAGTTGTTGGAAAAGCCTCAGAAGGTATTTCTTTGTGTGGAAGGTCAGGTGAGGAGATTCTGAGGGACCTTTCAATTCTCTGAGTGATTGTTCTATTTTTAATCCACAAAGTTAATGGCAATTTAAGTAAGCCAAAGTGACTTTAAAGTAAAGAATCCTTTTGTGAAGCATTAATTATCTCTTAAGGCATGTGACTTTGAAGATTAGATTTTTAGAGTTTTTTTTGGAATGTGAACTAAGTCAGACCTTCATTGTATTAACAGAAAGATAAAATAAGAGTACTATCAAAACTAACGAAGAAAACATTTTAAATTTCTTTCAAGTACTGAGATTACATGCAGAATATTATGATATATTTTTATAATAATATAGGCACAGATTTCTTTTTTTACTACTAGTCACTAGGAAAGAACTCACAGCTTTACCTCCCTGCTGGGAGTCTTACTTAACAGAAAAAACATTTAAAAAATTACACTAAGAGCACATGTATATACAACTGCAAAAATACATTTGGTGTTTAGTGTATATAAAACAAGAAAAATAATAATTATTAATTATACAACGATAGTCTGAAATAAACATTAACTCTTTTCTTGCTGACCTGTAAAGCTTTACATAAAGCTGCTTTTATGAATCGTCCTGGTGTAAATAGATTCTGCAAATACATCTCCTGTTAGAATAGAAAACAAAAATTAATGTCATTCTGAATAGATAAAATTTGGGAAAATTTGAAGGAAGAAGTCATCACATCAGTACCAACATTTGAGTTTCCATTATATGAATATAGTCTTTCTATAATTGAGCAATATCAAGTACTAGAGCAGTTCTATCCTTTCACATTGAGAAGATTTAGTGTCTCTGCGTTAACTAGGCATACTATAATGAAATTAGTGTGTATCTTTTTTTTTTTTTAAAGATTTTATTTTATTTATTTATTTGTCAGGGATAGAGGGAGAGAGAGCGAGTGAGCACAGGCAGACAGAGAGGCAGGCAGAGGCAGAGGGAGAAGCAGGCTCCCTGCCGAGCAAGGAGCCCAATGTGGGACTCGATCCCAGGACGCTGGGATCACGACCCGAGCCAAAGGCAGCCGCCCAACCAACTGAGCCACCCAGGTGTCCCCCCCACCCTTTTTTTTTTTTTTTAAAGATTTTATTTATTTGTTTGACAGACAGAGATCACAAGTAGGCAGAGAGGCAGGCAGAGAGAGGGGGAAGGAGGAAGCAGGCTGCCCGTTGCGGGGCTTGATCCCAGGACCCTGAGATCATGACCTGGGCTGAAGGCAGAGGCTTTAACCCACTGAGCCACCCAGGCGCCCCTCAGTATGTATCTCATGGAGTACTTCATAGCGTTCCACTGGAAAATGCAGCTTGTCAAATGTCAACCTTAAATGGAAAAGGCAAACCCAATTTATTGGTGATACACCCTGGGAAGAGAACAACTAAACTAAACTGGTTTCTATACACCATCCACAAAGTGGCTCACATTGAAAAGGAATCAAGAATAGGCAATACATGTAAAAACAAACAAAAGCCTGCAATAAGTCATCACTAGCAGGGAAATGAAGTAGAGAGGAAAAAAATGGGAAGTCTTATGCTGCCTAATTATTTTGTCCTCCCCCCCTTTTTTTAAAAGAGTTTATCTGACAGAGAGACATCCAGAGAGGGAACATAAGCAGGGGGAGTGGGAGAGGGAGGAACAGGCTTCCTGCAGAGCAGGGAACCCGATGTGGGGCTCGACCCCAGTACCCTGGAATCATGACCTGAGCCCAAGGCAGACACTTAACGACTGAGCCACTCAGGCGTGCCATCCCAATTTTTAAATCACATTTGCCAGGAAGTAGTAAACCTGACTGACCTTCATTCAATTTTCTTTCCTCCTACTGAGGCTCTCATGACCTAGGGGCCCATAATCTTCAATTGCATTTTAACATGAAGGTATCATCTGAAAGCTTTTGCTTCTACTTATCCTGATGGTATTTCTGAAAAAGAGGGAGACTGGCCTGTTTTGCTCGCTATTGTATTCCCATTTAAAGTTATTTTCTTCATAGCATATACTGGTACCAGAATTTATCTGACTTCTAGTTTACATGCATGTACCAACATGGTTGGTATAGTGGACATATAGTGTTTATATCTGCCCAGGATCCATTTCCCTTCTTTTACTAACAAATCCCTACCTTTCTCTGGGTAGCCGTTCCTCTTCTACCCATATCCCCATACTCAACTGACCTCACAGCCTCCATAACAGCAAGGTGCAGCTTGGTCACTTTTCTCATGCTAAGCCAGATTATTCTATTCCTTCTGCTCAGAATGACTATGTCAGAAATCAGCACATGGTTCAAGCCTGGTAAGCGAGTCTACTTCAGGACCAGGGACAGAGATTCTTTCGTTCCATTGCAGTAGTAAGTTCATAGAACGCACAGGCTCAGGGAGCCTGCCTGAGAATAAACTGAACAAGGAGGAAAGCAGAATAGAGACAAAAGAGAGAACAAACCCTGAAAGCATTGTTCCAGACATGGCTAAAGCCAGGTTCCTCTCAGCTTCTCAGCTGCACAAATCAATACATTTTTGTTTTAAGCTTAAGTCAGTTTCAGGTGGGCTTCTTTAACCTGCAGCTGAAAGAATTCAGACTAATATAACTGATTCTTCTCAGACTAATGATCAGAGTAAATCATCCCATTACATAAAATTTTTAAAGAATCTTTTTTTTTTTTTTTTTTAAAGATTTTATTTATTTGTCAGAGAGAAAGAGGGAGCGAGAGTGAGCACAGGCAGACAGAGTGGCAGGCAGAGTCAGAGGGAGAAGCAGGCTCCCTGCTGAGCAAGGAGCCCGATGTGGGACTTGATCCCAGGACGCTGGGATCATGACCTGAGCTGAAGGCAGCGGATTAACCCACTGAGCTACCCAGGCGCCCCCATTACATAAAATTTTAATGTTGCTTACTCTGGGGTCTTGATCATCTCTGAGAATTATCTCTTCCTCTGGCAGAGAGTGCATAAAAACCGAATTCCACTGACCTGCAGCATTACTATAGAGAAACAAAAAAAAAAGACCACAGTCTGCATTAAAATGATAACTAAAAGCTTATGCTGTTGATCTATTAAAAGTTTAAAAATAAATAAATAAAACTTATTTTCAGCAGTCTGGCTTTAGAGAAGTACTCTTAACAGTTTAAAAAGCATCTTCCTGGAATTAAAACTCTAACTACAAATCTACAACCAATAGCTATCTGCATTTACTATATATTAGACATTATGCTAAGTGCTGTTAAGGGTATTACTCTTATAAGCCCATGGTAAGTCTAAAGGATGTATTACCCCATTTTGCAGATGGAGAAAGTGAGGCTTAGGGCATCTCACAACTACTCAGTTTCACAACTGGACTCAAACTCTCATCTGACACAGAGTTCTGCTTTTTTACCATTTTGCTGGAATGCTATCTATAAGGAGTACTCTCATATTTTTTGAGGTGCGACTCAACTGTCTGGGGCAACTATTCCTTTAATTCTGTTCTAGAATAGAAGGTTATGAAGAGCCCCTAAGGTTCAATTAGCTTAATTTCATAGTAAGCTGTATTCTAGGGAAACCTACACAGGATATTTCAGGGGTTACACAATTGTTTTATTCAAAATTATTATTTAATGTGTTTTTTAACTATTGAAACATTTTATACTATTATGTACATTACAAGTAGTAGAGACCAAATATACATAATATTAGAGATTATCAACATATTAAATTGTGTTACAATTTTATACTCATAAAATAATAGTTTTATATACTGGAGTTCATTATTTTTGGAAAAAAAAAGTTTCCTATTTTAAAAAAGTCTCAAAAACACTATACTTGTGCAATCAATGTCTCTTCTTATGATGAGGAAACTGAGAACCCAAAGGGTTTGTAGTGTGTTTTGAAAGTTGTGGCTGTCAGAAATACTCTGCTCAGAAGCAAAGAAAACTCCCAAGTTGGAAGTATTTTCGGTATGTGCCATTTCTCCAAGAAATATGGTATTTTCTTTATCTCCCTCAAACCCTAAGAATCCTTTGTTTTAAACCCAAGAGATTAAGAAATGACACAAAATGCAAAAGGAGGAATTTTGGAAAACAGTTCACAACAGGCAAATCTAGGACTGAATCCTTTCAGTGTAAACACTTGACTTTGGTTCTACATAAAAAGCTCCATTTTCTAAATATGAAACTCCCTGGGGTGAGGCAGGATGACAAAGGTTAAGTGATCCATACTGTTCATAGTTGATGTATTTCACAACAGTTTGGTTTTCAGCATCATGCCACATGGCCCAGACGTCTGTAGAGGTTATGGCAAAGTCAATCAGTGTCTCCTAAGGAGAAATGTGGGGAAAAAGAGGTTAAAATAAGAAAGGGCAATAGTTTAGAGTGACTTAAATTTGTATCGGTAGGAGAGGTAAAAACATAAAAACAAAAGATAGTACCACAAGAACTTGGTAAAACCCAAGTGGGATTTTGTTTGCATGTATCATTAAATATTCCATTTTTAGATTTCCATCCCTTTACAACATAGCTGAGTGAGTCAATACTTCTTTCCTGTACTTGTGTGACATGCAAAGGATAATCCAACCTACCTGAGAAGTGAATAGGGAGGAAATGTGATCTAGACTATAGCGGTTATTCTCAGTGCTCACCAGCTGGAAGATGCAGAACTGTGGAAACATAATTTAATCATTTATTACTTGAAATAATCAACACGCTACTTTTCTCAGAGTTATGAACATCCAAAAACCAATTTTTAAAAAAGTTTGGTAAAATACACATTACATTTATCATCTTACCATTTTTTTTTTTAAAGATTTTATTTATTTATTTGACAGACAGAGATCAAAAGTAGGCAGAGAGGCAGGCAGAGAGAGAGGGAGAGAGGGAAGCAGGCTCCCTGCTGAGCAGAGAGCCAGATGTGGGGCTTGATCCCAGGACCCTGAGATCATGACCTGAGCCGAAGGCAGCAGCTTAACCCACTGAGCCACCCAGGCGCCCCCATCTTACCATTTTTTAAAGAAGATTTTATTTATTTGACAGAGAGCACAAGTAGGCAGAGAGGCAGGCAGAGAGGGGGATGCAGGCTCCCTGCTGAGCAGAGAGCCAGATGTGGGGGTCAATCCCAAGAACCTGAGATCATGACCTAAGCCAAAGGCAGAGGCTTAACCCACTGAGCCATCCAAGGACCCCACATCTTAACCATTTTCTAAAAAATTATATTTATTTATTTGAAAGACAGAGATCACAAGTAGGCAGAGAGGCAGGCAGAGTGAAAGGGGGAAGCCAGGCTCCCCACCAAGCAGAGAGCCCGATGCAGGGCTCTATTCCAGGACCCTGAGACCATGACCTGAGCCAAAGGCAGAGGCTTTAACCCACTGAGCCACCCAGGCGCCCCCTTAAACATTTTTTTTTTTTAACCATTTTTAAGATACAGTCCAGTATTGTTAAATACATTCATGTTGTTGTGCAACCTATCTCCAGATCTTTGCTCATCTTGTAAAACTGAAACCATATTCATTAAACAACTCCACACTCCCCTCTCCCCTCAGTCCCAGGCGTTCACCATTCTATTTTCAGTTTCTATGAACTTGACTACTCTAGGCACTTTTATATAAGTGGATCTTTTTCATTTTTTTAGATATAAGTAGAATCTTAACAGTATTTTTTTTTTTTGTGACTGACTTACTTCACTTAGCTTAAGATCCTCAAGGTTTATCCATGTTGTAGCATGTGTCAGAATGTCCTTCTTTTTAAAGGTTAAATAATATTCCATTTTATGTATACGTCATTTTTGTTTATTCATTCATCTGTCAAGGAACACTTGGTCCTTCTCTACCTTTTGGCTACTGTAAATAATGCTATAAATATGGGTGTATAAATATGTCTTTGAGACCTTGCTTTGAATTCTTTGGAGTATATACCCGCAAGTGGGATTTGCTGGAGAACACTGTAATGTTATGATCAATTTTTTTAGGAACTGACATATTGTTTTCTACAGTGGCTGCAACATTTTACATTTCCACCAGCAATGCACAGGGGCTTCAATTTTTCCATATCCTTGTCAACCCCACTATTATCTGGGTTTTTTTTTGGATAGTAGCCATCCCATGGGTGTGAGTAGTATCTCATTATGGTCAGAAAACTGTTTTTAAGTTTATATTTTTACTAAAGTACCAGAAATAATTAATTTGAAAAAGAGAGTGAGAGAGAGAGGGAGAGAGAGAGCACTTGTGTACCAAAGTGCAGAGAGGAGGCCAGGGAGAGAATCTTCAAGCAGACTTCCCACTGCGCATGGAGCCTGATGGGAGCTTGATCTTGCACGACACCTGAGTTCATGACCTGAGCCAAAACCAAGAGTTGGCCACTCAACCAACTGAGCCACCCAGGAGTCCTGTATTAGAGATAATTTAAAACATATGTGCAATACAAATCGACACTAGTTAACCTTTACTAAAAATTCAACTCTGTAACTAAAGTGTAGTATTTTTTTTTTTAAGATTTTATTTATTGGGGCACCTGAGTGGCTCAGTGGGTTGAGCCTCTGCCTTCGGCTCAGGTCAGGATCTCGGGGTCCTGGGATCAAGCCCCACATTGAACTCTCTGCTCAGCGGGGTGCCTGCTTCTCCCTCTCTCTGCCTACCTTTCTGCCTACTTGTGATCTCTGTCTGTCAAATAAATAATAAAATCTTAAAAAAAAAAAGATCTTATTTATTTATTTGATGGATAGAGATCACAAGTAAGCAGAGAGGTAGGCAGAGAGAGAGAGAGGGGGAAGCAGGCTCCCCGCTGAGGAGAGAGCCTGAAGCAGGGCTCAATCCCAGGACCCTGGGATCATGAACTGAGCCTAAGGCAGAGGCTTTAACCCTCTGAGCCACCCAGGCACCCTTGAAGTAAAGTATTTAACTCTACTGCCAAAACAAAAAATTTCACAACGCAGAGTACTAACCACTATATGATCACGGCCCAAAACAAAAAATTTCAAACTGAAAAATGGTATTTAATGGATATTTTAAGTAATTTTTTTGGATAAAGAAAATTCACTATATATTGATGTGTGACAATGATTCTATCTTTATAACATAAGCAATAGTCCACAAGGAAGTACTAAAAGAAAATATACAGTGAGAGACCCTTTTGGGGAAAAAAATAGCAGTGTATGAAATATAAAAAATATATGTAGTGTTCATATTCATCCTAACCTAGGGCTATATTTTACAAGTTATAGATCTCAACCCCTTAATGGGATATAAATTAATTTAGTGGGTCTCAACCTTCATTCAAAAAAACCAAAGTATCAGAGTTCATCAGTTCATCACGCCTAGTAAAGGTTAAGTTATATTCCATGAAAATTTTTTGTTACATGTAAATCATCATATATGTGTACAGTAGGCAGTAAAGCAAGGTATTTCTTATTACAGATACTAGCCGAAAAAACAAAAAACAAGTTAGAAAAATGCTGGGCTAGTATAGTGCTTCCCAAATTACCTACCTGTAGTAAAGGACCAGTTTTTTTTTTTTTTTTTAAATTTCCAACCTGTTGCAGATTGATACTATTATAAAATACAGAAACCTTGAATATGATGCCTGTAGGAATGTCAAACCACTACAAATGTCTCTAAAATAAAAGCCTTCCTCTCACTTTCTGTAGCTATCTTACAGCAAACCAGTAACCAAGAATTCATGGCCCAGGACCAGTCAACAGACCACACACCACAGGTCTGAAGGACTTCTGTTACAGAGCTGTCTTAGTGTTTTAGTTGGAAAACAGGCAGCAAGCTTATGATATCAATGAGAACAAGATGCTGAGAATGACCGAAGTAATACACTTAGTAAAGAATTAGAATCCAAAGAACCAAAACAAAAATGAAAAACAAATGAAATTAATAGGAATGGACGTAAGATATCACAGATAAAGAAAAACAGATGTCAGGGTACCTGGGTGGCTCAGTCATTAAGTGTCTGCCTTCGGCTCAAGTCATGATCCCAGGGTCCTGGGATGGAGCCCTGCACTGGGCTCCCTGCTCAGTGGGAAGCCTGCTTCTCCCTCTCCCACTTGCCCTGCTTGTGTTCCCTCTCTCACTATGTCTCTCTCTGTCAAATAAATAAATAAAATCTTAAAAAGAAAAACAGACATCGTGCAGATTAAGGGAAAAAACAGGCTGAAGAGCATTTTTTGAAGGGGGAAAAAAGGATTACAAGTTCATTATGACCTGAATAGGCCTAACCTCCAAAAAAGCTGATTTGATTTTAGGTTTCATTAATAGAACCACAATGCTTAAAACGAAGGAAATAATAGCTTTGTTGAGTGCTGCCTGTGGCTCAGGTCATGATCTCAGGGTCCTGAGATCCAGCCCCAAATGGGGCTCCACACTCAGAGGGGAATCTCTTTGTCCTTCTCCCTCTGCCATCTCTACTGCTCATGCTCTCTAAGAAATAAACAAAATCTTAAAGAAAAAAAAAAAAGTTCTGCTCAATTTGACACTACTTATACATTCAATTCTGAATCTCTTAGAGGAGTGCTTCTTAAAATGTAGGCTATAGCTCTTTCAGGGCATCAATGAGGCTGAAACCCCCTTCTTTAGAGTTTTTTTCCTAAGTAATCTCTACATTCAATGTGGGGGCTCAAACTCACCACCCCTGAGATCGAGAGTTGCATGCATCTATTCATTGAGCCAGCTAGCCACTCAGCCCCCAGTGAGGCTGAAAGTCTTTTTTCATTTTTCAAGCTTTTCTTTATTTGCTTGTTGGGGAGGGAGAGAGAGAGAGAGAACGAGTGAGCATAAGCAGGGACAGTGGCAGGCAGAGGGAGAAGCAGGCTCCCCACTGAGCAAGGAACCCGACTTGGGCTTCAATCCCAGGATGCTGGGATCATGGCCTGAGCTGAAGGCAGACCCTTAACTGACTGAGCCACCCAGGCATCCCTGAAAGTCTTTCATAATATTATATTATCTTTTTTCTTTCTTTCTTTTTTTTTTTTTTTTTGATTTATTTGATGATGCAGAAAGAAATCCTAGAGAGAGGCAGGCAGAAAATTATTGGGGTCCCTTGAGCAGAACAATGCGGGACTCAATCAGGGCTGAATGGGTACCAAACTGATCCTTTTTTCACTGTGTTGTTATTTTTGCACTGATGATGCAAAAGCCTAGAGAGTAAAATTATTGGTGTTTTAACATGAATCAGGGCAATGGTACCAAACTGAACACTCTTTCATAATAAAAATACTCAATAAACTAGGAGTAGAAAGGAACTTCCTCAACATGATAAAGGGCATTTATGAAAAATTCACAGCTAACACCATACTCGATGGTGAAACACTGAAATTTTTCTCCCCTAGAACAGCAACAAGACAAAGATATAGGCTCTCTTCCCACTGCTATTGAATATTGTACTGGAGGATCTATCCACAGCAATTAAGAAAAAAAAAAAGGCATTCAAATGATTCAAATGGAAAAGAAGTAATAAAACTGTTTGCAGATGAGGTTATCTTATATATAAGACATTCTAAGGACTCCACTGTAATACTATTAGAACAGGAAAAAAAATAGAAAAGGTTGCAAGATACAAAAATCAATATATAAAAATCAACTGTATTTCTACTTTTTTTTTTTTTAATTTTATTTATTTGACAGACAGAGATCACAAATAAGCAGAGAGGCAGGCAGAGAGAGGGAGGAAGAGAAGCAGGCTTCCTGCTGAGCAGAGGGCCTGATGCGGGGCTCGATCCCAGAATCCTGGGATCATGACCTGAGCCAAAGGCAGAGGCTTTAACCCATTGAGCCATCCAGGCGCCCCAAAAAATGAACTGTATTTCTATAAACTTTGCATTGTGTAATCTGAGAATAAAATTGAGAAAATAATAATTTCATTTCAATAATTTCATTTACACTAGCAATAAAATACACTAGCATTTAGACTAGGAATTAAATACCTAGGAATAAACAGATCAAAAGAATTGCAAAACTTATACTCTGAAAACTACAGAACATTGTAAAAAGACATTAATGAAGATTTAAATAAATAGAAAAGCATCCCCTACTTATGGACCAAAAGACTTAATATTGCTAGGATGGCAATACTGTCCAATATTATCCAGAGAACCAACATTATCTCTTTCAGAATCTGTCAAATAAGACATATATTGGTTTTTGTTCCAGCTCCTGATCCTGAGCTAAAAAAGCCTGTATTTGGGGTGCCTGGGTGGCTCAGTTGTTAAGTATTTGTCTTCGGCTCAGGTCATGATCCCAGGGTCCTGGGACTGAGCCCCACATCAGGCATCCTACTCAGCTTGAAGCCTGCTTCTCCCTCTCCCACTCCCTCTGCTCATGTTCCCTCTTTTGCTGTGTCTCTGTCAAATAAATAAATAAAATCTTAAAAAAAAAAAAAAAAAAAAGCTTGTATTTTCCTAAGTGATGGAAATGATAGGAGCATCTTATACAGAGCCCGCAAATCCCTTCAAATTTCCTGGGTGATGCCTTTTAAAAAAAAAAAGTAGGCTCCACACGCAATATGGGGCTCCAACTCACCCAGAGATCAAGAGTCACATGTTCTACTGAATGAGCCAGCCAGGCGCTCTGGAAACACCTTTTTTCTTTTTCTTTTCTTTTTTTTTTTTAAGATTTTATTTATTTATTTGGCAGGCAGAGAGAGAGAGAGAGGAGGAAGCAGGCTCTCCGGCAGAGCAGAGAGCCCAATGTGGGGCTCGATCCCAGGATCCTGGGATCATGACTCAAGCTGAAGGCAGAGGCTTTAGCCCACTGAGCCACGCAGGTGCCCCAAGAAACACCTTTTTTCTAATGAAGTGACTCCTGGATAGCTTCAGGATAAGGGCTGGTCACCAGGGAAACCAAGCCATGATTAAAGTCTGGAACATTCAGGTCCAAGCCCATTTTCTGGGGAGGGGAGAGAGGCTAGAGAAGGTAATAATGGATCAGGTCTATGTCATGATGCTTCCATAAAAATTCCTAAAGTACAGTATAGGGAAAGTTTCTAGACTTAATGGCCGTGAACACAGCCATGTGCCAGGAGGGTGGCAAGCCCCAACATGACAGGGACAGAGGGCCCTGAACTCAGGACCCTTCTGGACTCATCCTCTATACTCCTCCTTCTAGTTGTTCATCTGTATCCTTCATCACACAGTAAACTGGCAAATGTTAGTTAATACTTCCTGGAGTTCTGTGGGCTACTCCAGGAAACTGAGACCAAGGATAGGGTCATGGCATGAATCAAGAGCCCAGGGATAAAGGGGCACCTGGGTGGATCAGCTGGTTGAATGTCTGACAATTGGTTTCATTGGTTTCATCTCAGGGTTGTGAGACTGAACCCTGCATTGGGCTCTGCACTCAGCAGGGAGTCTGTTTGGGATTCTTTGTCTCCCTTCACAGCCCCCTCCAACTTCTCTCAAATCATAAATAAATAAATAAAATTTTTTTTTTTTTTAAAGATTTTATTTATTTATTTGACAGAGAGAGATCGCAGAGTAGGCAGAGAGAGAGAGAGAGAGGAGGAAGCAAGCTCCCTGCGGAGCAGAGAGCCGGATGCGGGGCTCGATCCCAGGACTCTGGGATCATGACCTGAGCCGAAGGCAGAGGCTTTAACCCACTGAGCCACCCAGGCGCCCCAAAATAAATAAATCTTTAAAAAAAGAGCCAAAGGCGGTAAAAAGAGTATCCACATTTGGCTTAGAGTCTAGGTGCATGAGCAGGGTGAGGGCTTCCACACATAGGTAGAAGGGTAGGATGTATGATGAGGGTATCCACACAGAGTAGCAGTCTATGTTGGTGATTAGAGCCCAAGGAGAGGAGGAGGGTGTCCACTGAGTGGGGGTGGCAGAGAATCAGCCAAGATAAAGAAGGCATCCAGATGGAGGAGCAACCTGTAGTTGGGCATCAGAGCCCAAGAGAAATAAAAGGGGCACCCAGATGGGCACCCCCAGCACAGTAAGGAAAAACCCTACCTCACCAGAATGTTATCAGGATTAAATGGATAATATGTGTAAAGTATGTGAGACCAGAGTAAGCACAATCCAAGCATTTGCTATTAATGTACTTAAGGGGCCTGGCATCATACCAAACAGAGTATCCGACAAACGGCTGTTTACTCTATGATTATACAGTTGTATTATGTCCTAAATACCTATTTACATACAACAACTAGTGTCTGGAAGATAAGCAAAATTACTTCTAAAAATTTACTTCCCTCCAACCACTTAGTAACACCTACCTCCCTTTCATTTTTTCACCATTTTTCCACCCAGACATCCAAATTGGCTCTTTCTTGTTCAGCTTTGGTTAACTTTTCCTTTTACATGTCTTTAAACTCTCTATTCCCTTTAATCCTAACTTCTTCAAGATCTTTAAATTCACATATTAGCACAAAACTCATCATCTCCATGGAAATACCACTTGAAACACCTACGCTGGTATGAAGAGCTTAAACAGACTCAATGAATCTATAGCTCCCTCCCCATATCAGTACCTACTGCATAGCTTGACAGAGGTCTCATTTGTTTCCTACCTGTCCTTGTTTGGGCGCGTGCATGTATACCCCTATGTAGAGTCCCATGGAAGGGGAGTAAGCAAGTCGTAGTTTATGTCCAGTCCCAGCAGCGAGCCGAAGGTCTTTAAACGTGGGAACATACTCCTAGCATGTCAGCTGCCATCAGGCACATCTGGTCCTGCCCAAGATGAATCAACAAGTAGTGTCAAAGAAAATCCAAGCTAGAAAAACAAACTCCTTCCCTTTCAAAAGGAGGTACATCCATTACATCTACCACTCTTTCTCTTTTAACTGCTGAAGGAACACAACAGGTTTTTTATTTTGTTTGTTTTGTTTTTTTTTAAAGGCTGAGATGAAAATATCTACTCAGTCTGATAAATAAAGCCATCAACTGTTTTATGAATCTTAAAAACTACTTTATTGGGCAACCCATTCAGGACCCCTCTTTCTCTAGAGAGCTTTTTTTTCTTTCCTTTTTGTTCTCACCTTAATAAACTTTCATTTCACCTTTTAAAAAAAAAATAAACAAATATCAACCTGTATTTAAAAAATACATTTGAGAGGGCGCCTGGGTGGCTCAGTGGGTTAAGGCCTCTGCCTTCAGCGCCAGTCGTGACCCAGGGATCCTGGGATCCAGCCCTGCATACAGCTCTCTGCTCAGTGGAGAGCCTGCTTTCTCTCTCTCTCTCTCTCTGCCTGCTCTCTGCCTACTTATGATCTGTCAAATAAATAAATAAAATCTAAAAAATAAACAAAAAACACATTTGATCCTTTTTTATTTTATTTTTTAAAGATTTATTTAACAGATGGAGATCATAAGCAGGCAGAGAGGCAGGCAGAGAGAGAGAGGGAAGCAGGCTCCCCAGCATGCAGAGAGTCTGATGTGGGGCTCGATCCCAGGACTCTGAGACCATGACCTGAGCTGAAGGCAGAGGCTTTGACCCACTGAGCCACCCAGGTGCCCCATGATCCTTTTTTTTTTTTTTAAAAGATTTTATTTATTTATTTGACAGATAGAGATCACAAGTAGGCAGAGAGGCAGGCAGAGAGAGAGGAGGACCCTGGGATCATGACCTGAGCCGAAGGCAGAGGCTTTAACCCACTGAGCCACCCAGGCACCCCATCCATGATCCTTTTTTTATTTTTTTTTTTATTTTTTTTTATTTTTTTAAAGATTTTATTTATTCGACAGAGAAAGATCACAAAGGCCCACTGAGCCACCCGATGCGGGGCTCGATCCCAGGACCCCATCCATGAAATCCATTTTTTTAAAAAACATTTTTTCCTCTTAAGTGAAGAGCATTCTCTGTACTATTTTAATTCTGTAGGATTCATAATTTATTATTATTATTTAAAAAAGGTTTTATTTATTTATTTGACAGACAGAGATAACTAGTAGATAGGCAGGCAGAGAGAGAGGGGGAAGCAGGCTCCCCGCAGAACAGAGAGCCCGATGTGGGGCTCGATCCCAGGACTCTGGGATCATGACCTGAGCCGAAGGCAGAGGCTTTAACCCACTGAGCCACCCAGGCGCCCCTAGGATTCATAATTTAAGAGAGAGAGAGAGATATACATAGAAATGTGTGAAAAATAAATCTAAATGGAACTGAGTCTAGAAATAACCTGTGATTTCCAAACTAAGTGATCTTAATGATCTTTGAGAGAAACAGCAAGATTGATTTCAATTTTCTTACAATTCACAGTCCTATTTTAATTTATAGTAACGATAAATGTAGCACTTACCTTGTAAGACCACATTCGTAGTTTATGATCCTGGCACAGAGCAAAGATGAAGGCATCGTGCTCAACGCAATGAACAGCAAGAGCGAAGGGACGATCGGAGAGCCCCTGGTCACCTCTAAAAACACAAGGCCCAATTTTGGGTTTCAGTGTTATAAATACTGGATTAGAATTTATAATTAAAAAGATAAAACAAAGTTATAAATGTAACCTCTTAAAAGAAGGAGCCAAGAATTTATATACTGGTATAAGGTAATTATATTTTCCAGTGATTTACAATCAATCACTATGATACAATTTAAGGCTCTACATAAGACAGGAATAGAGTTCTAATCATCAAAAATTTTCCACTTCTAGTATTCTATAAAATCAGATTTGGTAAGTCAGGGAAGAGCACTAAATGGAATATTGTGAGAGTATTTACAAAAATCACGTTCTGCAATCAAGGTGTCCAAGACATGGCTCTCCTCTGATAGAATGTGATGTTTTACAGACTCTTCTTTTCAGTATAATGCTTTTCTGCCTTAGAGTAAGAGTGGAATTACTAATAGGTGCTGACCAGGGCAAGAATTACATCCTTGGGCCCTCTGATTTACCCACCAGACACTACCTACCTGATGGCTGTTGGCATCCAGCCTATAAGCAGTCGTTGCATTACTGAACTCTGTTTCAGCTCCACAACTGACACCGTCCCTGTGGGATTGAGAACAGACCAATGAGATCCAAGGCACCTCTGGATCAGACTCAGAGAAACCCAACAACAAGGATGCAGCCATGAATAGGTACGTTTAAAACCTTATAACAGGTAACAGGTTTCTGTATTTTTATACGAAGAAGTTTTAGGATGCAGCCTATCCACATACATTCCTAGGGAAAACTTCTGCCATTTACCAATAGTAACCCTATTGGTGCTCAGAACAATCATTCTTTCCAAAACAATCACTGGTTTCCTTTCGCATGGGAGGCACAGTTCCAGATGCTGAAGATGTAGCAGTAAACAAAATATAAAAAAAAAATACCTGTCCTCATGGAATTTATATTCCATAGGGAGGAGGGCAGAAGCCGAAACATTAAACTATCTTAAGCAGAATGGTAATAGGTGAAAACAGAAAGGGTACAGTGAATGCTGTGTTGGGGGTGGTGCATGTGTACATGCAGTTTTGAAAAGGGTGGTCAGGGAAGGCCTCACACTGATGGATCATTGAGTAAAGACCCAGAAGGAGTTGAGGGAATGAGCCAAGTTAGTTGCTGGAGAAAGACTATCTCAGGCAAAAGCCCTGACGTGGGAGTGTGCCCAGTATGTTCAAGGAACTTCAAGAAGGCAGGAGACTGGTGTATAGAAGTGAAGGGGGTTGGGTGGGGAAGAAGCTGAGGTTAGAGAAGCAGCAGGGGTCACTGTAAGATAGTGTAAGGACTATGGGTTTATTCAGAAACATCTGAAGAACAAACCCTCACCGGAGGGCTTTGAGCCATGGAGTGACATGGTTCTACTAAGGTTTTAAATGTACCAGTCTGTCCCAGAAGTCTCTGTAGAGAGGTTAAGGAGAGGTCTGAGAGGTACTTAGGAAGCTAATGCAATAATCCAGGCAAGAGACAATGGTGACTTGGAGGTTATTAGCAACTGAACTTCCTTGCATCAATTAATTTATTTTAATTATAGAACCTTAACCTAAAGGTAGATAAGCAGTCAACACCTCTCTACTATAGGCCTTAGAATAGGCTATCTTGTAGTCATCTGTCTTCCCACACTCCAAAAAGGTTTACAATTCCTCATCCAGTGTATAAAATCTTACTTTCTCAGGAAAAAGAAAAAACCAGTAAAAGCATTAGAGACTCCTTAGGCAAGCAACACTGAATGATCATTTCAGGGGGAGTAGAGAAACAGTTCTTGCCATGGATGATGGGTATAGACTTCTAAGGTTTTAGTGCCAACATTCCTTGTTTAAAGTTAAATCCAAGTTCGGTTCCCATTCTTACCGGGTATGTCATAAGGAGGTAGTTTAAGAACAAAGATTCTCCCAGAAGCAGATGGTAGAGCAAACAGAGCCTCCCCATCATTGCTAAGCCAGGCTGCTGAGGTGGTAGAATTAGGGGAGAGTCCAGGTACAGCTGGAATTAATTGAGAGTTGCAAGGATCCCTGAAATCAACTTTTCCAACGTCAGTAAATATGGACTGCATCTGACTTTCAATTACCAACTCCTGTGGAGTAATGAAAAAGAAAAATCTGTTAAATCAAAATAAGCTGAATTTTGCTCAGTTCCTTTCAATTGTTATAAAACCTTTTTTTTTTTTTAAAAAGATTTTATGTATTTGAGAGAGAGAGCATGCGCACGCGTGAGAGAGAGAGCTCCTAAGCTCAAGCAGGAGCAGGGGGAGGGGCAAAGGGAAACAGGAAGCGGACTCAGACTCCCCAGTGAGGGAGAAGCCTGAGGCAGGGCTTAATCCCAGGATCCCGAGATCATGACCTGAGCCAAAGTCAGATGCTTAATCGACTGAGCCACCCAGGTGCCCCTACAAAAGTCTTTAAAGTAAGAAAAGACTGATCCTAAAAGGAAAGCGATTTTTTTAGATAAAAATTATTTCTTCAACTTAAAAATATGTCTGATCATTTTAAATAGTAACTATCAAAGTACGCTTGGTGAGAGGTAACAAATCCAATTTTCCTTTAATTTCTAAAGGACACTGCTCCCACATTAAATTTCTGATAGCCAGGGTAGTCTGAGAAGTAAGGGATATTACCCTTAACCAACTTACACTCCTATACATCCGGGAAGGGTGTGGTAAAAGTAATCTGTGCACTGTTTGATTGGTTAATATCAAGATTATCACATGATTCTGAGTCTCGGAGACATGAACCCCTCCAGGTAAGACGATGCAATTTTGGAATTTGAGGCGAACTGTATTATTCAACAGATTTATGTCCAGTGACTCTTCCACCAGCTCCAATGTATCTCCAGAGATCTTCCTATTAAAAAAGAGACATTTGTTTACAAAGTTTATGCTTTTCTTTCTAAGTGACTCTTGCTTTGAAAAATATGGGAATAGTTTCCAAGTGAATTTTCCCAATTTGAAGGTTTTGGGTAAACAAATTCAGATCAATTTTACAATCCAAACCATCACTATATGTTCATTTACAAAACACAGCACAATATAAAATTCAAATCTTATTACATGATTCTCTGTTCAATGGAGGCATTTCCAAACTTGATGACCCGTTTATTTAGAACAATGATACTCAACGCAATTAAGCTCCACTATAAAGACAATTCAAACCACATCCCCCATTACTTGCGGTGGAATGTGGCCTCCACTATTAGTACCACAGCATCATACTATAGTGACCTTAATAAATGTGACTATTTCCCCTTCTGTGACTAGCTCCTGCTAAGCAGGATGCAGAGCAGACTTCTTCAGGCGCATCTCTGCCATATGGTAGCCTTGGATCATAGAAAACACCATGCTGGGAAAGTCCTAACTTCTTATCACCTGTTTACCATACCACCTGCATCTGCCCCCAAAGAGCAAGTCTCCTTCCAGTAATTCAAGGGCAATCTCTAACTTTCCCAAGTATATCCCTCCTGCGTCCATCTCTCCTTCTTCCAAAGCCTTCTCTCCACATTCAGATATGCTCTTCCCTGGCCTCTCTCTTTCTGTCACCCTGTTCCTGCCTTGATCTGGCCATTCCAATTTCTCCTTTCCCCTCCATGGCCACATCTTGTTTATTTCCTCACCTCCTTCATACTCTTCAACCTGCCCTCTTCTCACCAAGGTCACCACACCAATTCCAATCAATGGATTCCTCAGTTCTGCTCTTATACTTGACCTCTCTGCAGCATTCCACACACTTGACCATGTTGTCCTGAAAAGTCTCTTTCTTGACTTCTATGATACCACCCTCTTCTGGTTTTATTCCCCCATCTCTAGGTACTCCTTCTCTTCTTTGACCAGGCGCCTACTTTTTATTTCTCAAACCCTGATCCTGGGTCATCTTACCTGCTCACTGTACACATTCTCTTGAAGCACATCTTATCCACTCCCAAAGTTGTATGCGCCATGTGAATTCTTTCTTATTTTTCTAAAGATTTATTTATTTGACAGAGAGAGAGTGATCACAAGTAGGCAGAGAGACAGGCAGAGAGAGAGGGGGAAGCAGGCTCCCTGCTGAGCAGAGAGCCCGATGCAGGGCCTCGATCCCAGGATCCTGAGACCACGACCTGAGCTGAAGGCAGAAGCTTAACCCACTGAGCCACCCAGGCGCCCCACCAGGTGAATTCTGATGATTTCCTAGGGTTCCCTTCTGGTAACTCATGGTATGTCATCAGCACAAGTTTCTGGATCTTCAACCTCATCTCTGAACAACTGCTTCACCTTCCTGACTTATGGTTAAAGCTGGGTCCTGGATCTTGCCTGAGCCCCCGGAGCCCTCTCTAATGGTAAGCTTTCTCTACCACACTCCCTTTAGGGGGCCCTCAAGGTCAGGCACATTTGTCTTGCTTGCTCCCCACTGCCATTCTGGGTCATTGTTCCTCCCTCTCTGCCTAAACTACTCAGCTTTCAAGTGTGTGCAACTAGAAACCACCTGTGACCCTTGCCCACTGCAGTTCCCCATAGACCTCTTTCATTCCTTGAAGCCTACCTCCTGCTCACTCTCTTCCATACTTCCACTGCCATATCTTTACTTTTTCAAATATCCCACTTTCTTCAATTCCTCTCCTTTAGTGATTGCCCTCGACTGCATATAAATACACTAGTATATTTCTCCCACACCCTGGCACTGTCTTCCTGCTACCATTTGATTCCTCTGCTTCTCTCACAGTAATGCTCCTTAAGAGACCTGTTCTGTTCTCACAATTCCTGTCCTCTTCTTCTCTCCAGAGCTCAGCCACTTCGGGTGTTTGTACCACAATAGGAGCAGTTTCCCGCAAGGTCACCAATGATCTCCACTGTTTAAAGGTCTATTTTCACTTCTCTGACTTACATGCAGTATTTAACAGTTTTTCATTCTTCTTCTCCTTGAAATATTTCTGTTAGCTTCTGGGATACCATTCTCCTTTTCCTTCAACTCTTTACTTCCCTAGCTATTCCTTCCTAGTCTACTTATCTTCCTAAATATTGGAGTGACCCGGTGGTTAGTCCTCAGACCTCTTTTCTCTCATCCACACAAGTTTTCAACAGAGGGTTTCTAGCCTACTCCCTTAGGACATTTAACAGTTACGTGGAGATATTTTTGCTTGTCACAACTGGGAGGGGGATGCTATTGGCCTGAAGTGGGTAGAGACCAGGGATGATGCTCAATATCCTACAATGTATAGGACAGCCCCCCACAATGAAGACTTTTCTGGCCCCAAATGCCAAGAGAGCAGATGATCTCATTCAGTGTAACAGCTTTAAATGCCATCTAATGCCAGCAATTCCCAAATCTGTAGCTTCAGCCCAAACTTCCCAGTGGAAATGGAAATGGCTACTGCTTTAATACTTCCATTTGGATATCTAACAGGGATTTCAAATGAAAACTGTCCAAAACAGAATGCCTAGACTAGCAAACCTGAAAAACACCTGGTCATCTGCACTTTTTTCCAACTCAATTATTGGCATCTCCGTAACTTCCAGTTGCTCAAGCCAAAAATCTTGAGGTCACCCTTGACTCTTCTCTTTCTGTATAATCTAATCTGACCTGGTAGTAATTCTATCAAACTCATCTTTTTTCTTTCTAAAGATATTATTTATTTGTTCGAGAGACAGAGCATGCATGTGTATGAATGCCAGGTGAGGGGCAGAGGGAGCAGGCTCTCTGCTGAGCAGGGAGCCCACCGTGGAGCTCTATCCCAGGACCCCAACGAGGGGCTTGATCTTGGGGCCCCGGAATCATGATCTGAGCCAAAGGCAGATGCTTAACCAACTGAGCCACCCAGGCGCCCCCTAACAAAGTCATCTTTAAAACATATCCACAATCAGAATATTTCTCACTGTCTCTACTAATCCCACCCTGGTCTAAGCTGCCATCATCTCTTGTCTGGAATGTGGCACCAACCTCCTAATCCGTCTCACTGCTCCCAAACTGTCCCGGCCATATGCTGTTCTCACCACAGCAGCCATAGCAATCCGCTAAAAACACAACTTAGATCATGTCATTCTTCCACGTAAAACTTCAATGGCTTCTTGCCATCTAACTCTGTAAAAGTCAAAGCCCTAAAATCACCCAACAAAACCCTGATTTGACCCTTGGCTACTTTATTATAATCTATCCTTTGATCATTCAGGGGCAGACTCCCACTGGCCCCTTGCCATTCTTTAACATAACAAGCAAGCTCCTGTCTCAAGGTTCTTTGCATTTTGGTTCCTTTTTCTTGGAAGGTTCTACCTGAAAATCTTATTCCCCAGATTACTTCCTCTGCTCAAATGCCAACTTATCACTGGGTCTTTCCCAAATAAAAGACCAACTCCTGCAGGCATCCCCTTCCCTTCAATCCCTATTCTCTATTCCACTTATCACTGGAAAAACTTATTATTTGGGGGGATTCCTCTTGTTTACTATCTGCCTCCTCGAGGGCAGGGAATTTGTTCCCTACTGTATTCTTAGTCCCTAAACACTGACTAGAACATATCAGGCACTAAAAAGTATTTCTTTTTTTTTTTTTTTTTTAAGATTTTATTTATTTATTTGAGAGAGACAGAGAGAGAGAGAGCATGAGAGGGGAGAAAGTCAGAGGGAGAAGGAGACTCCCTGTGGAGCCAAGAGCCCGATATGGGATTCAATCCTGGGACTCCGGGGTCATAACCTGAGCCAAAGGCAGCTGTTTAATCAACTGAGCCAACCAGGTGCCCTAAAAAGTATTTCTTAAATGAGATTTGTATGTCTAATGTAAGTCTCTCTTCAGAGCCTTGGACTTATAAATTTCAATGCCTACATGACATTTCTGAAGGGCTGCTGCAATGGGTACTTCAAATTTAATATATCTGAAAGAATTATTCACATCTCTCCAAAATCCATCTTCTGTATGTTAGTGAAATGCAACCCCGCCACTCACTATCTTGTTAGTGATACCAGAAACCAGGGAACTGTCTTTGTTCCCTCCATTTCCCTTCCCATCATTTTACCCCACGTTCAGTCCATCACCAAGCCTAGGAAAGCTACCTACTAATTGCATCTTAAATCCATCTATTTCTCCTTTCCTAACTACTCCCACAATTGAACCACCAGCATCTCTTACTCGCAAGAGCAAGAGCAAGATCTTTTTTTGTATAATATCTATCTAATCCAAATTCATTTTCCATGAAGTAAACAGATTTTTTCTTTATGAAATTTGGTTTATGCTAGTAAAGAGTTAGTAACACTTTTTTTTTAAAAAAGATTTTATTTATTTATTTGACAGGCAGAGATCACTAGTAGGCAGAGAGAGAGAAGGAAGCAGGTTCCCCGCTGAGCAGAGAGCCCTGATGTGGGGCTCCATCCCAGGACCCTGAGATTATGACCTGAGCCGGAGGCAGAGGCTTTAACCCACTCAGCCCCCTAGGAGCCCTAAGAGTTAGTAACTCTTTAAGACTCTTCAATGATTATTCAGTGTACTTGGGGAAAAAAAAAAATCCAAAGTCCTTAGGAAGGATCTGAACATCTGATGGTAAGCACCTGCTTACCAACCCTCCCATCCCCCAGGCTCAGCATCTCTCACATCACTTTCCATTTCACCCACTGCATTTAAGCCACACAGACTTCCAGTCAATTCCTCAAATCTATCCAGGTCTTTCTATCTCACAGATTTTGCATATGGTGATCCTATAAGCCGACCGCTCTCTCTCCAACCACCTGCCTCGGCAACTTTTCATCCTACAGATCTCAGATTAAATGTGATATCGGTGAAGACCTTCCCTGTCCCACCAATAATACTGGTCCTCTCATAAACCTCTCACAGCCCCTATACTTTTCCTCTGAGCCAAGTATGAAAACTTGATGTTTATACACCTATGTTGTGGTCCCTTTCGTGATATTTTCCTTCATAAAATTGTCCCATTAAAGATGGCTCCATTATCTATTTTCAGACAGCTACAACATCTTCCATGATGGAAACAGTGGATTGTTTTTGCCCACCACTTCATCTCTAGTAAACTCAGCAGAGTGCCTGACATGAAGAAGCTCAAATGTATTCCAAGAATGGAAGAAGCTGTAGAACACAATGAGAACACATTGAGTTCAAGTTTAAAACTCGTCTTCGGGGCTTTATCCCATAAGCTTCATTTCCTCTGCTTTTAGTGCTACCTGGAAGGGCACCTCTCCTAGAACTTTGTGTCTCCTTGATTTTCTCCTGATTCCGAAATCAAGAGAAAACAGTGTTTCTTTTTTCCTGACTGTCCATTACTGCCCAAGAGAAGGACAATCTGGCCAAGAGCCGCGAAAATTCAAGCCGAACAATCCGACCTTCCAGGGGGATTCAGCGAACAGAGCACTTACCAATGAATGAACCTGTTTCTGGTGACGGAGAACAACTTGCCACTTTCCATATAGTAGAAGCCTCCCGCGCTCTCACCGTATTTCACGGCTCCAGCCAAGGCATTTGCAGTCCCTGCAAAAGGAGAGTGGTCAGCCTGCATACCTGGTTCTCTCGGGATGACATGACAGAGAGGGAGGGCGCTGAGAAAGCAGAGGGTGACGACTGACAATCCACACGAAGAGAAAGGGAAGAAAGCAGGACGAAGTAGGACACTACGGAAGCTATGATCCCAAGGCTACAGGCATGTGGACTAAAGGAGTATGAACCCGGGGTCAGAGATTTAAGGACCCATGAGAGGAGCCCGAGGGGAAGGATCGGATCGCGTCCTCCCTGGCTGCTTTCGTACCGATGCCGGAAACTGTGAATTCCCGAAAGTGTCTCGGCCTCTCGCGCTCAGCACCGCTGAGCTCCTCGAAGCTCCGTTCCAGGGCTCCCGCCGCCGCCATCTTCCCGCCGCCGCCGCAGGGCCCGACGGGACGCGAGCTAGGCCGGGCGGCCATCGTCACTTCCGGGGGCGGGGCGGATGGAGTTAGGAACTGGTGAGGAAGCCTGCGGGGAAGGAGGGTACGATTGACTCTTCGTTGCGAGGCTTCCAGTCAGTTGGTTGGAGAACGAGAGTGGACAGGAAGGAAGCCAGAAGACAAAGGGGCAAAAGGGAACCGACTCTGCTTGCGGGAACTTTAGCCCGGCCGGCTGGCTGGGACATCCCCTCAGGGGGCGGTACCCTTTTCCCGGCGTCCTCCGGGCAGGGGGCGGGGCCAGGTTTGTTTCCATTTTGAAAACCCGGGCGCGGGCGGCGGGGTTGAGCTTCCCCGGAGGGGCGAGGTCCGGAGAGTCCGGGTGGCCGAGCGCCCTCTACCGGGTTCCGAGGTCGCGGTCACCCTTCTCGGCGTCGGGGTGGCGGTCAGTACATTGGCTGGTCTCCTTTTTGGCCTTCCGCGGCACGTGGGATGGGGAGAGGGCGAGTACTGGGGAGAGGAGATCTTTTGGGTTGCAATCTTTTAGAGAGTCTGAATTCGTGCATTCTGGTGTTCTGAAACGCAATGCATTCAGCAAAACCACGCTGTGGTTATCTAAATGCTGAAAGGAATTTGCCTTTCATCCCGTCCCTGATCTGGATGTCTGTAAGATATTGTGCCTTTACCGGTATCTAGGGCTCAGTACTGGGAAAAATGCTGATTTGCATGGGAAAAGGATTTTTCCTCCCTAGTCAACGTTTGTTAAGCAGTTCTCTTATTCTTGTTATCACCAGTAAATGCAACCCTTCTTTATCATTCTGTTTTATTGATCCTATTCTGACCACCCCCCCCCCCACGCCCACCACCTCCTCTTTCCAGCTTGCTCCTAGGACTCCAGTTCTAGCCATGCGATCCCTCCAGCCCACCCAGGAACCATTGTTCTACCACCTTTTCACGGTCCCCATTTCCTTGAGATTTCCTTCTTACTCTGCTTAAATTCCATTTAAATTACTCCTTTACCTAGCTTGCTCTTTCTTCATTATGCTTTGGTAAAACCTAGAAATTTGATTAATCCAAGGCTGCAGCTGAGGAGGGCTGGAGAAAAATACACAATTATCAGTCATACCTTCCTCTACCTCCATCATGATTCTAAACCTCCAGTGGGTCCGTACTACTACCCAGAGAACACATCCCTTGTCCACTTACTGTCCTAGATGAGTATTTCACAACTTCTCTAACCTGAGCGCCTCTCTCCTCCTCACTCTCAGTTTGCTTTTTCACTTAGAAAATTGGTGAAATCAAGAGAATTTTCCCCCCTGCCTCCTTTCCCTACCCGCCTTCATCAGTACCTGCATACTCTGCCCTCCTCTCCTGTTACTATAAATTGGACTGTCCCTAAACGTACATCCCTAAACTTAGGGGCATAAACTTTACATTTTCGCCTGCTCAAGGACACCATTCCAGCAGTTCTCTCTCCTGCATTTTCAGTTCTGCACCACCCCCCATTACTGAGTTGTTTCCCCAAGCACACAAGCATGCTGTTATTTCTCCTTCCTGCCACACACAAAAAACTCATTTGATTTCCACTCTCTTTGGCCACTATCTACTACTTCAGAGCCCCTCTTTATCACTTCAGAGCTCCTCTTCATCGCTACAGCAAAATCCAAGAGCTTTCTGTTTAATTTCTTTTCTTTGAGTCTCTCTTAAATCCACTTTTATCAGGCTTTCGCACCTGTTGCTTTACTGAAACAGCTTTTTTCAAGATCTCCAATGACGTCCATCTTTATCTAACACTGAACTCTCATTCCTTTTTTTTTTTTTTTTTTTAAGTAAACGCTACACTTATCATGGAGCTCCAACTCTTGAGCCTGATATCAAGAGTTGCATGCTTTATGGGCTGAGCCAGCCAAGCACCCCTGAACTCTCATTCCTTAACATTCTTGACTACCTGCAGCATTTGACCATTTAATTGCTTTCTTGCCCACTTTCTTCACATGGCTTCCAGGACACCACATGCTTTTGATTTCCTCCCATTTCACAAACTGTTCTTTTTCAGACTTCTTTGCTAGTTGCTTCTCTTTTTCTCCAAACTTCTTAATGTTGGACTGCCCCAGGGCACAATTCTTGGTCCTGCCCACACACATTCCCCTGAGGATTTCGTGTAGTCTTCTGCTTTAAATACTAGATCGCAGTAGTCTGATAATTCCCAGATGTATTTCTTCAGGCTAAACCTTTCTCCCTTGAATTCCCACCTTAGGTATCCAACTGCCTTTTCTTTTTTTAAAGAATTTTTATTTTTTAAATAAGCTCTAGGCCCAAGATGGGGCTTGAACTCAAAATCCCAAGATCAAGTCACATGCTCTGCGACTGAGCCAGCAAGGGGCCCCTTGAGCCTGCTTTTTACATTCATCTGACTGCTAACATCACTGGGATTCCCCCACAGTCACCTCAGACTCAGCATATCCAAGGCAAAACTCATTTTACCTCACTACACTATCATGTGATTCTCTATGTGGCTATCACTAGGCAGTGACCTGATTTAGAAATTGAGGAGTCATACTGGGCACAGAGCTCCTGAAACCCTTGGAATTCCCTAAGTGACGAGAAGAGAAAGGTGTCTTTTTTTAATGTTAGTGAAGTGACTTTTGGAAAGTCCCTCAGAAGCTTTATGGTGGGGCTGGTTGCCAGGAGAAGCAACCACATGATTTGAAGGTTGGAACTTTCAGCTCCACCTCCATCCTCCAATTTCTGGGGAGGCTTGAGGGGTTGAAGATTGAGTTTAGTCACCAAAGGCCAATGATTTAATCAACTAAGCCTATGTAATGAAGCCTCCATAAAAACCCAGAAGGATGGTTTTGGAGAACTTCTAGGTGGTAAACCAGAATGAACCCAGTTCTGTGCCCCAAACTCCATTGGGACAAAATCTCCTACATTCAAGACCTGGTCCTAAATATCTGATAAGCCAGTAATCTAGTAAGTAAATTGGTTTCCTGAGTTCTGTGAGCTGCTCTAACAGAAAATCGAACCCTAGGAAGGGGTTATGGGAGCCTCCAATTTATAGCCAGGGGTCAGAAGCACACGTGATAACCTAGACTCGTAATTAGCATCTGAAATGGGAGCAGTGTTGTGGGACCGAACCATTAGCCTTGTGGGATCTGACGGTATTTCCAAGTAGGTAGTGTCAGAATTAAGTTTGTGGGATACCTGGTCAGTGTCCACAGGAGTTAATTGCTTCTTGGTGTGGAAAAGTCCCACCCACGGGACCTCCAAAAGGCCTACCCTTAAATACCATCACAGTAGGGATTAGGTTTCAACATATGAATTTTGGGGGGTGAGGAGGACAAAAACATTCAGTCTCTAGCACTTCTTAAAAACTTGCAGGGGCTCAAAAAAAAAACTTTTGGGGGCTCCCTGTTGCCCTGACTTCCAAGGTCTTTTACCACTTCAACACAATGAACCTTCTTTAAACATTTTTATTTATTTATTTTTAAAGATTTTATTTATTTGAGAGAGAGACAGAGATAGAGCAAGGGCTGGAAGGAGAAGGGGACTCGGGCTCCCGCTGAGCAAGGAGCCCGATGCTGGGCTCAATCCCAGGACCTTCTGGGACTGGAGCTGAAGGCAGATGCACAACAACTGAGCCACCCACGGGCTCCTACTTCTTTAAGTTCTTGCATCTCCTTGAGAAACACTTACGCTGTCCCAACTGTGGACTGCCTTCCTACAGTCCTAGTGGTATTTGGTCATACGTGGGCACATTTTGTCAAACCTGTGTGATAGGTAGGCCTGAAACCTACTTGCTAAGGGTCTAAAAAGGGACTTGGGGAAAATTTTTGCCTTAGGGCAGAAGGAACTTGTAGTAATTTGATTTGGGATTTAGTTGTAGTGGAGCACATTGTGAGTTGCCTACCTCCCTGGCCTCTACTGGACTTGAGTCTGATGCCTATGGAAAGCAGAGTCGGGGGCTAGGAGGACAAAAAGACTAAGTACACTACAGCATCTGTGTAACACTGAGGGCCCTTGAGTACTGCACTGAGACTGCTCTTGCTGAGCGTACAAAAAAAAAAGGAGAGCACCAGTATTTGTCCTGCACAAATGACCCTAGAGCAGGTTTTCCAGTTTAAAGTCTCCGGCATAATTGTGTGTGTGTTGGCGGGGAGGGTGCCTTCCAGAAGTCTAGTGACCAAAGGAGTGGGGTGAGTACCTAGCAAGGACTGGTGTCTTAGAGAGCAGGGATGGTCCCCTGGAGGAGACTGGAGCCTGGCCCGCAAAGCAGTTCCTAAGAGTAACTCGGTGGATTTACCTATATTAATTGGAAACTACCTGGAAATTAATTTCATTAACAGAGTACTTCATGAACATAGACACTCCCTGGGCATTCCAAGAAATGCTTTAGGGACTGTTTAGCAGGGACTGACAGTCTGCTGGCAGGAGTAGGTGGGGGAGAAGTCAGTGGAACGTATTCATGTTTTAAATGTAACTGTACTTTTACCCACAGTCTGGGGAAATGTGGGTTTTACTATATTTGGACTATTTCACTTGTATATGTCATGCTTGTAGAGTTCTGTGTGTTTTTCTGTAGGAGTTTTCCATTGGTGCTATACTACATTATTACAGTTAGTGGCTTAAACAGTTACATAGGTTAGAAGCCCAACATAGGTTTTATTGGGCGAAGATCGAGGGATCAGTAGAGCTGTATTCTTTCTGGAGACTGTACAGGAGAGTCCTTTTCCTTATCTTTTCCATCTTCCTGAGGCCAACACATTCCTTGACTTGTGTCCCCTTCTTTCATCTTCAAAGCCAGTAATGTCACATCTCTCTCTGACCTCAGGGAAAAGTTCTCTGCTGTGATTAGGTTGGGCCCACCTGGATAATCTAGAATAAACTCCCCCATCTCTAAATTCCTGAACTTAACCACATCTACAAAATTACTTTTGCCTATGTGTGAGGTAACTTAGTCACAGGTTCCAAGATTAGTATATGGACATCTTTCCTGCATGTGTGGGGTGGGGGAAGGGGGATTTTTCTACCCACTATATTTATGATTTACTAAATATATCATATTCTAATTTCATTTTTATAACGTCCTTGAATGGTAGTATTATTCCTGTAAGTGAGATAACTTTTCAGAAGCACTGGTTAAAAATATAGTTCCTATCAGTTGTTACCATCTTAACCCAGAGTTCAGTGTTAGCATTACTCACTGATAAGGACAACCAGATTTGAAGTGTCTCCTGGGTGATACAAAGTGGAGGATATGGCATAATCTGTAAAAGATTTTTAAACAAACATGCCATAAAATTTGCCCTTCTAAAGTCTGCAGTTCAATTATTTTTTGTATATTTATATAGCTACATAACCATCACAACAATTTAATTTTGAGGTATTCATATCATCCCCCAAAGAAATCTAATACCCATTAACATCACTGCCCGTTTCCCTCCTCCTCAGCCTCTGGAAACTACTAATCAATTTTATAGTCTTTAAAAATATATATTTAATTAAATTATATATTTGAGAGAGAGAGAGGGAGAAGGGGCAAAGGGAGAGAGTCTCAAGTAGACTCCTTGCTGAATGCAAAGTCCAACATGGGGCTCGATCTCACTACTCTGAGATCATGACCTGAGCCTAAATCAAGGGTTGGATGCTCAACGGACAGAGCCACCCAGGTTCCCCCCTCCCCTTTTTGTTTCTTTATTTTTCAAGCCCCAACACAGGGCTTGAACTCATGACCTGAGATCAGGACCTGAGCTGAAATCAAGAGTTGGACACCTAGCCAACAGAGCCACTCAGGTGCCCCTCAGTTTTATGTTGCTATAGAATCACCTATTCTAGACATGTCATATAAATGAAATCATACATATGTGGTTATTTTAGCATAATGTTTTCAAGGCTCATCTATAGTATAGTATAAATCAGTATTTCATTAATTTTTATGCTCAAACAATATTCCATTGTATTGTGAATATACGTATTTTATTTATCCATTCATCAGTTGCTGAACATTTGAGTTGTTTTAGTTTTTGGCAATTATGAATAATGCAGCTATGAACATATAAAGTATTCTTGCAAAAATGTTGACTACAGATCGTGGTAGGCAGAATAGTGGTCCCTGCCCACCCCCACCAAGTGTCTCCATCCTAATCCCTGCATCCTAATCCCTGGCACCTGTAATGTGGTACCTTATATGGCAAAAGAGACTTTGTATGTATGAGTAATGTTAAAGACCTAGAGGTGGAGAATGTAGCCTGGATCACCCAGATGGGCCCTATCCAATCCCATAGTCCTTAAAAGAAAAGAGCATTGGGGTGCCTCAGTTGTCAAGTGTCTGCCTTTGGCTCAGGTCATGGTCCCAGGGCCCTGGGATTCAGCCCCACATTGGGCTCCCTGCTCAGCGGGAAGCCTGCTTCTCCCTCTCCCACTCTCCCCTTGGAGTGTTCCTAAGAACACTCCCCTTGGTTGTGTTCCCTCTCTCACTGTGCCTCTCTCTGTCAAATAAATAAATAAAATCTTAAAAAAAAAAAAAGAAGAAAGAAGAAGATGGGGCACCTGGGTGGCTCAGTGAGTTAAGCCTCTGCCTTCAGCTCAGGTCATGATCTCAGGGTCCTGGGATTGAGCCCCACATTGGGCTCCCTGCTCAGCAGGGAGCCTGCTTCCTCACCCCCCCCCCCGCCTGCCTCTCTGCCTACTTGTGATGTTTCTCTCTGTCAAATAAATAAATAAAATCTTAAAAGTAGAAGAAGAAGAACAAGAGCGCATTTTCCCAGAAAGAGATGCGAGGACAGAAGAAAGGCGGGACGTGTGATATTGCTGGCATTGGGGATGGACCAAGGAGGCCAGGAACAAGGGATGTGGGCAGCCTCTAGAAGCTGGGAAAGGCAAAGAAACAGATTTTCCCCTACAGCCTTCCGAAAGGAGTCGAACCCTGTCAACACCTCAATTTTAGTCCATTGATTTTTGCTCTTAGCCAAAGAGAGCTGCCTTGTCTTTGATTATGCCTCCTGCATCCAGTGAGTGGTCAGTGTGGAAAGTCTAAAGGTCCTGCCCCTTACCTTGATCTAGGACCATTCTGAAGGACCATCTCAGCTCCAAAGTGCTGTGTGAGATCAGCCGAGGCCTCAATTTCTCTTTCTGTCCAGTCCTGCCTCCCTTCGTCCCTTCAAGGCGCTGTTCCTAAGAGCACTCTCTAGTAAACCTCCTGCACTCAAATCTGCCTCCAAGTCTGTTTCCCCAGGGAATCCAACATGAGACACATACACCTGACATCTTGTCCAAGGACGGGCAGCCAGCTGGGAACCAGCAAGAAAAAGAATTTGGAAAGGGAAAAAGGTTAAGCGGAGGACCTACTCTAAATTCCAAAATTGGTGATGAAATATTGGAAAGAACATCAGCTGGGCTTTAGAAAACCTGGGTTCAAATTCTAGCTCTGCCTCAGAGACCTCTTGTCACTCAGCAAGCCACCTGTCTCCCTGCCTCCATTTCTAAGAAGAGGATGTTGTACTTACTCATCTTCAAGTTGTGTTCTGGCACTCAGCTCCCGGTCTGTGGCCCAAAAGCCAGAGACAGGCTGGATCTTGACCTTTATCTCCCGGATTTCCAGGCTCAGAAACATGCCCCTTCCAGAAGCTCCCCAGGACTGAGGACAGGCATGTCCTTCCTGAGTTGAAATTGGCTTGAGTTGCACAACCCATACATAGCCTTTGGGACCCTTAGTTCAGACTGTGATAGTTTCTTAGATGCTTGTCTATCACTATGCTTTCCCTTTACACTATTTTTTCACTTTTTTGATAGTTAAATCTTTTTTTCCTGTATAAAAAATGTCCTGCAGTCAATGTGCATATTTTATATAGTCTCCTTCCTTCCTTCCAAAAAGGTTAAGTTGATAAGGCGTCTTATGGTTTCCTACAAATCCAGTAATTACAGTTTTTACAGTGAGCTGTCCCATACTTTTTCTTATCTTCAACATCCATCAGAGTTCTTGAAACTTAAAGTACCTAAAAATGTTTGAAGGAATTACTAAGTGAATGAATAAACACACACAGACATCCTTAGAAAACTCAAATACTCTTTGAACCATTGAAATGCTGGGCATGGTGTGGTTGCAGTATAAATGGAATCATAGTGCCACCTAGTGGTTAAGTAGTGACTTTGTTTAGAAGCAAAATGCAGATGTCTAAAATTATTTGGGCAACAAGTTTTACTTGCAGATACTTCTGTAAGAAAAATACTTTTATGACTTGATCCTATATTCTGAGAATGTCTTGGTTTGCTAGATCACCACTAATTAATAAGTATAAGTGAACAATATTGAGATGGAACTTTAGGGCAGATTTTCCTGACCTAACTTAATAGCTATTCCTTGAAAGGAGAATTTGGTGGTTTAAATAAGTATGGGAAATGGCAATTAATAAAGTTAAGCATATTTATCTTCTGCAGAACTTTTCAGGGACACTAATAGAATTGTGTGCTTTGTGAAGCTCCACCATGCATGATGTTTTCCAGATGCTTTATATTCTTTTCAAGGAACAACGCGTTGGACCATTGTTTTATGGGAAAAAGCTTTCAGAAACGCTGCTTTCTTGTCATTTTTCCCATATGTTAAAAATATCTATTAGCGCACAGCATTTCCTGCCTATAAAGCCTTCCCTGACCTTCATTGCCTTGTTCTAGATACAGTCAGTTCAGAGAGCATCAGAATAAGTCAGTAGTCATACCTTACATTTATAGGGATCTTAGTTTTGAGGTAAGAATTTCTTTAATCAATTAGTATTTCATATTGAACACTTTTTTTTTTTTTGGTTTTGGTTTTTTTTTTTTTTTTAGATTTTATTTATTTATTTGAGAGAGAGAGCAGGAGAATGAGAAAGAGAGAGAGAAATCAGTGGGAGAAGCAGACTTCCTGCTATGTGGGACTGGATCCCGGGACTCCAGGATCATGACCTGAGCCGAAGGCAGTTGCTTAACCAACTGAGCCACCCAGGAGCCCAAACACGTTTTTTTGTTTTTGTTTTTTTTTTTTTTTTTTTTTTAAACATAATCTACTTTCTTTTGGATTCTAGGAGTGTGGTTTCCTACTGTTTGGGTAATTACTTTCAATAATTGCTATTAGCGATGGTAGAAATGACTCGGGATTCAACCACAATGCAAATGACTTCATATTTTCTATTTCTGCCTTTTGCTTACATGCTGTGTATTAACCAAAGTGGCGACTAATTTCTGAATTTCTGGCAGGAGCTTCATTTATTCCTTCAGACTTTTTTTTTTTTTTTTAAAGTAAGCTCTACATCCAACATGGGGCCATCATGACCCCAAGATCAAAAGTCACACACTGTACTCATTGAGCCAGCCAGGCACCCCTATTCTTTCAGTCTTGCACACCTGCCAAGAGCTAGTCCCTGGGATTAGAAAGACCCCTCTGGATTTGAGCTCTCTGCAGTCAGGGATCTTGTCCACCTTGTTTTCTGTTGTATCTCTAGGGCCTGGCACAGTGCCCAGCACTGATGAGGTGTTCATGAAGTATCTGTGGACAGAATACACATTTCCCATTCTCTACTTTTGAGGTTTAATGGAACAAAGGAGAACTACAGATAACAGTAAAGTGTGATCATTATTATAAAAGAATGTACAAGGAGGAGAAAGAGCATTCTAGGCAAAAAGTCTTAAAGGCATGGAGAGAACTGGGGTGAGGAGTGGTTGAAAAGGCTGGGGTCACAGTGGAGAGAGCTTTTCCTTTCTTGCCAAAGAGTTTAAGTATACTTTAACATTTCTCCTTACAACTCAGTGCTTAAAATACTTGGTAAATTCTTGCTGTCGATATAAGAATTTTATTTCAGTTCAAATAAAACTTGGCAGGTAATTTTTTTGAAAGGTTGATTTAACATCAGGATAGAGATCCTTGCTGAAAGGGAGAAGACATCGCCGTAAGGTCGGTAAGTTCGTGGGGGAAGCCAGGATGACATTGTAGTAATTAGTAACTGCCCCGACATACTGTCTAGAATTCTGAAACTCTCCCCAGGAAATGCCTAGTGTAGAGCCCTGCAAGAGACATTTAAAAAGAAAAATTGTGGAATAAGTGAAGTATGTCAGTGACTTTTCACTTCCTTTTTCATTATTCTTTTCTACCTGCTTATGAAACCACCATGACTTCAGAGACCAGGGCCCTCTCATGTTGCCTGAAAGCCCAGGGTTCGCAGCCAGACCCGGCCCTTCTGTGCTTTTGGACTTATCCTTGGGGACCATATACCCTGAATTGTTTTCATTGCCTTTCATCTGATATTTCCCATAAATTTCAATAGGTTGTGATTCATTCATTACATGCTTCATTAAATGTTTTTTTGAAAAGATTTACTTATTTTAGGGGGTGCAGAGGGAGACGAAGAGAATCTCAAGCAGACTCCCCGCTGAGAATGGCACCCCATGTGGGGTTCGATCTCACAACCCAAGATCATCGCCTGAGCCAAAACTGAGAGCCTAGACACTCAACTGACTGAGTTACCCAGGCGCCCCTTAACTAAATGTTACTTTTATATCTTTGTGAGGTCTCGCACATGATGTAATTCACAAAATCAGAAAAAGAAGATCCTTGCTTGAACCATACAGCCCAAGTTTCGCTTCTAAAAATACAAATGCTACATGTCCTGAAACCAGCTCTGGGATATAGTTGGAAGTGATCTGACATAGATCCACACTGAGGTGCTATATAAAAGCTAAATAAATAGCCCTTTCCAGAAGAACGGACACTGCAAATGCTTTGCCTTGACCCACAGATGTTGCCTCTCTTCTCTCTCTTGCTCATCTTGCTAATCAGTCGTGGGAGCCCTTTCCTACTTTAATATCATTTCAATGCAGTAATTCAGACAACCGCTCTCAGTCGACTGATCCCCGCACGCGGTAGATAATCTGCTTACCGTCTTCAAAGGAAAGGTGCTCCCGTGGTGGAATGGAAGGCACCAACAGGAACCAGATTCATCGGTAGCCCCAACAGGGGGCAGTTAAGCCACGTCAGTAAAATACGATTACTGTTGACCTTAACAGACCAAGATCGAAGCTGACCCAGTAGAGTTTTTATTTGCGTGTTAGAGCCCAGAACTACTGCTTCATGTGAAAGTACCTGATACAAGTAAGCTAGAAATCCACATTTTATAAAGTAGAGATTCTCATGTAGTTCTGGACTTTTGTGAGGTCACACCTAGACACTCCCGTGTCATCCTGTCCTTTCTTTTCTTTCCTTTTTTTTTTTCCTTAAAGATTTTATTTATTTGAGAAAGAGAGAGTGAGTGAGAGAGAGAGCATGAGCTGGGGGTGGAGACAGAAGGAGAGGGAGAAACAGTCTCCCTGCTGGGCAGGGAGCCTGATGTGGGGCTTGATCCCAGGACCTGAGATCATGACTTGAGCCGAAGGCAGATGCTTAACTGACTGAGCCACCCAGGTGCCCCATCCTGTCCTTTCTTGACACCTCAGGGCTGCTGCTGCTTCTGCTTCTGCACAATCACAAGGGCTGCCAATCCAGCTGCCCATGTCTTTGCACGTCTGCAAAATAATGACGGCAACAAATAAAAATGGGAGCATTTTGCCATCTGTTTAATTCTCTTCTCCTTTCATCTGATCCTGAAAGTTAGCCAATGTCTTTCTCCCGTTCTTTTGCTTCAAAGACTAAAAAGGTTCAAATCATAAAAATAGGAAGAATTTTTAGAAGTATTCCCCCTTCCTCATTTTGCCTGCCAAGTTTCGATTCAGTGCAGGTGCTGACTGATGTTTATAGGGACATAAAATAAGTCATTTCCATGTTGCAAAGCAAGGATGCTCAGTGGCCTGAGCCAGGGTTAGGACTCTGATTAGAGGCTCCAGTTTGAGGTCAGAGGCCAGTGTTTTTCTAAATCCCAGACTTCAGTTTCTTCTAGCTCGCCTGTGTCATTGCCCGAATCCTGCAAGAATGTCTGGGAATTAAATAAGTCAAAATGGATGCCTGCTATCTCGGGCCTGGCAAAGCTTCTATAGGCAACCGCAGGGCCCCACCCAGCGATTGTTTATGTTCCTCTTGCATCCTCCAGGATCCCGCTTACGCACCACATTCTGTTGAGTAACGGTGTACGGAGCCAAGTCAGGACCAGTAATGTTCCTCGTCTGCCTTCTTGGGCTGGTCCTGACGCTGGCCCCTGACAATGCCAGGCTCGGGAACTATTTGTTTCTGATTTCCAGCCAAGAAGTCTAACAATTCTCTCCCTTCCTTCCTATCGCCCTCTTCTTCCTTACCAATGCCAAGTCTGGGATTTTCCTTGTCTAGAGACCGACCATACAGGCAAGGAAATGAACTTTCTTGGGTTATGACAGACCACTTAACAGAAACGGTGCCCTTTGTTCTCGTTCAAAAGCCTTTTCCTTAAATGACATTTCTCTCGAAGGCTTCTGCAGATATATCTGCACTGGCTCCTTAATTCCTACCAGGTCCCTCTCAGAAGACTAAGAAGTAGTAGGCGTTGGAATTCTGATTTTTCTGATTGGGAAGCAAAAGTTCAGAAAGGAAGAATAATTTGCCCAGGGATTTAGTCAAGCAATTCTAGTAGTTGTGTCTACATCTATTCTTTAAACTTAAAAACCCTTTCTTAAAAATCCATTCTGAAACTTTAAAAATCCTTTTCATTCCCAGCAACCCTGTCTAAGACAAAAAAAATTTACATACAGAAAATAAAGGCAGGTCTGGCTGTGGACCACTAATTCCATCATGCGTCAGAAAATCTTATTTTTTGGGGGGGTGCCTGGGTGGCTCAGTGGGTTAAGCCTCTGCCTTTGGCTCAGGTCATGATCTCAGGGTCCTGAGATCAAGCCCTGCATCAGGATCTCTGTTCAGCAGGGAGCCCACTCCCCCCCCCCCCATGCCCATCTCTCTGCCTACTTGTGATCCCTCTCTCTGTCAAATAAATAAATAAGATATTTTTTTTTATTAAAGATTTTTATTTATTTATTTGACAGAGAGAAATCACAAGTAGACGGAGAGGCAGGTAGAAAGAGAGGAAGGGAAGCAGGCTCCCTGCTGAGCAGAGAGCCCGATGCGGGACTCGATCCCATGACCCTGAGATCATGACCTGAGCCGAAGGCAGCGGCTTAACCCACTGAGCCACCCAGGCGCCCTAAATAAGATATTTTAAAAAAATTTTATTCCTTTTGCACCCACTCGGGGACAGCCCGGCCCCAATTACAGTCCAGAGGGACATGGGTCCTACTTGCCTGGGCAAGTCACTTCATTTCTCTGGGCTTAACAGTTTCCTCATCTGTAATACAAAATAGTTGGGATTTGGGGTCTCTTAGGTTTCTTTCCAGTTTCAGGAGTCAGCAACTAGGAAAATGCAGAGATAAAGGCACAAGGCAAACCCATCTGTAAAAAGCCAGAAAAACATCTATGTATAACACTTTAAAAATAATCTCTAGTAAATAAGAATTTGTGTCTACTTTGGGTTCAACAATTTTACTCTTGGGGCTTTATACAAAGAAGCAACCAGAGACGTGCTTCCGATTTGCAAGGATGACTGTCATAGTGCTTGTGTTTAATAAACTTAATTTTAGGATAGTTTTAGATATACAGGGAAGTTGCAAAGATGGTACAGAGTTCTTCTGTACCCATCCGTCCTTCTCATTTCCTTCGTTGTTTAACAGCTGATACTAGTATTTGATATTTCATCACAACAAATGAACCAGTATTGATATATGTTATTAACTAAAATCCATGATGTATTTCTATTTCCCTACTTCTAATGTACTGTTCTTTTTCTGTCCCAGGATTCTATCCAGAGCGCCAATTACATTTAATTGTTATCTCCCCAGTTTCCTCAAGACTGTGAGAATTTGCTGGATTTTCTTTCTTCCTTCCTTTTTTTTTTTAAGATTTTATTTTTAGGTAATCTCTATACCCAACATGGGGCTTGAATTTACAACCCTGAGATTAAGTCACATGCCCCAGAGTTTCCTTATTTTTGAGGCCTTTGACAGTTCTGAGGAACACGGGTCATGTATTTTGAAGACTGTCTCTTGATATTTAAAAAAAAAAAAAATCACGATTAAACTGGGTTATTGGTTGGCGGGAAAACCATAGCTGTAAGGTACAAGTCCTGTCACATATCGGGGGACAGGCTATCTACATGACCTTTCACCAATGATGTTAAGCTTAATCACAGAGCAGAGGTAGTGTTTGCCAGATTTCACTGTGCTATTTTCCAGTAACAAACGTTCTCAAATAAGATACATGTCCTCCATGAGGACAGGAATTTTGCCTGATACCTACATTCACAACTGTGCACCCAGTGCCAAGTTCTGACTCATAATGGGTGTTCAGTGAATAGAATTTGTTGGATGAAAAGGAGATTGGCTAAATAAGTTACCTTACATAATTTGATGGAGGGGGCACCTGGTTGGCAGTTGGTTAAGTGTCCTGCTCTTGGTTTCGGCTCAGGTTAAATCTCAGGGTCGTGAGATTGAGCCCCGTGTCGGGCTCTGTGCTGAGCATGGAGTCGGCTTGAGTTTCTCTCTCTTTCTCCCTCTGCTCCTCATGCTTGTGCTCTCTTTCTCTCTAAAACAAATAAATAAACCTTTAAAAAAACATGATGGACTGCTGGTGGTCATCATAGATATTTCGTGGCATGGAAAAAAGCATCAATGTTCTATTCAGTGAATGAAACAGATCAAAAGAATTTGTATACATCCTATTTTGTATAAAGTTTGTGTGTTCTTGTGTGTGTATGTGTGTATGTCTGTGTAGGTGTGTAGAAAAGGAACTAGAAGGTTGTAAGAATGTTAAAGTGGTTGGTGGTTATGGTGAGGTAGAAGGATTACAGGGGATTTTCATTTTTGTCCTCGTTCAGTAACAACAAGAATTACTTTCTAAATCAGAGGGGGAAAAAAAACACACAATACAAAGGGAGAGAAGTTTTAACCTTCAAGAAGGTTCTCGAGCAAGAAAACAGATGTTTCAATACAATGCCCAGCAACCGCATTATTTAGCCATCTATTAGTATCTGTGAAGGAACTGAAATCAGCGATGCGGTGCATAGAGGGTGTTGTCCTCAAAATTCTGCAGTTTCTAGGAAACAGGGTACACTAGGCACCATCTGTTTCTGATTTAGGGCATTAGAGTTGCAAGATCATGAGCTGTATCTTTGTTACTCTCATAACAAATTGTTTAAAGTTAAAAAAAAAAAAAAGGAAAGAGCAAAACCAAATGCACAGGATGCCAGAGTGAATGGCATTATTGTATCATTCGCTTTCTCCTCCCTGGGGCTTTGCATTTTAAAAACACATGTTGTGGTTTTTCTATGATTATCTTCCCACTTCCTGTGTTGTATCTCCCTTACTGTAAATATCCTTTTGTATAGTCATGCTTCTCTTTCCCTGTGTCCTGCATGTGTGTCTTTCTTAATGTTCTCTCTCTCTCTCCAAACTTCCACCGTGTATTTTCCCCAATACTAATTTGTAGGGGTCCGATAGTATTTTTAGAGATTTTTAAAGCCTTGATTTCAAATTCTAGTTCCATCTTCCATGAGCTGCGAGATCTGCACAAAGTTGCTTCACCTGTCTGAGTTTCCCTCTCAGAAAATGAGGACGGTGTTCCGTACTCACTCAGAATAATCCTTATTCCAAGGATTAAATGAGATTTAATGTAAATAAGTATAGGATCCATCCTAGTGCCAGTAACAAACGAGGCACTTAGCCTGTGGCATCTCTAACTTCCTTCTCCGCTTCCATACATACTCTATCTATACTGTATCTAGTGCTATCTTTTGAAAATGCTAATAACATACTAAAGGATCAAGTGTAACCTTGGGCTTTCAGGGTCCTCTTTAAAGGAGCCCCAACCCAGTTTTGTGGTCTCACTACCTTCCAGGCACATGGTACACACACATTATACTCCAGCCACACCAAATTACTAGCTGTTGCCTAAACACAGGCTATTCTTTCTTCTCTCCATGCTGTTAAGCATGCTGTTTTCTGTGTCTGAAAGTCCACTGTGCTCCTTGCAGACAACTTTCTTTGTGAAGCCTTCTCTGATAGCTTTGAGGGCCCCCACACTCGCCTCTGACCACCGCAACCTGTTCATGCGATTCTTTTTGCAAGTGTCTACATCATTCACTTATTTATTTGATAAATAGTTATCCAGCTCTCACTATGCACCAGGCACTGGAAGGTATCCTTTAGTTAAACTGTGGATTCCAGAAGGGCCAGGGTCTTGTCTTATCTACCCTCTTTCAACCCCGTGCTTAGCAGAGGAGTAAAATAAATACTCAAAGTCTGTTTGTTCAATATTGAATGAAATTCAGGCATTTCTTTTTCAGTAATCAAACTGAAAATCATAATGCTACCAAGTACTTCCTCATTTGCCCTTTAAAAGACAAAGATAAAAGACACATATTTTCTTTTGCATGTAACATATTGTTAGCTTATTAACAATTCCAGGGGGCTCAGAAATATTCCTTTGCTTTGAGTGTTCTCCATCTGGAAGAGTTTAGCTAATTAAACCAAAGATCATGGATGAGTTGGCCCCATTTATCTCCAATGGATGAAATCCTTTTCTCTCCAGAGGGTTCTTCAGACAAATATCAAGGGTCAGTGTTATTTTTAGTAACATATATTTTTGAAAGTCTTAACTTTTTTTTATTTCAATTTCTAAGTTTGGTAACACATACTTTTAAAACTCTCTTTATTTGTTGTTGGTTGTGTTTTTAAATTAAGTTTATAGCGTATCTTGGCCTATACAGAAGCATTTGTCTCAACTCTAGATGATACTGGGTTACTATACTGGAGATTAAGGTAGTCATTAGTCTGCAGAAGAAGTTAGAAAAAAAATGCTTTCTCTCTCTCCTCCCCGAAACCCCCCCACCCCCCACCGCCGTAAGTGCAGGATTCCTCTTGGTGATGATATTCTGTGCAGACTGAATGGTGATTCAGAGAGAGCTATTATTATCCTTCCTTTTGAGGGATTTTCAATTTTTGATGAAAAAATTCTCTCCTCCATTCTTTCTCAATGCAGAGACACATACAGGCCTTGTGTTCTTAGATTCGTTCGGCTTCCCCTTGTATGCACCCCAGGACAGTTAGAAAATTCATGTGCCGATTACCTCCTGATTTCTTTAGGGCCGATTACCTCCTGATTTCTTGGGGCGCCTGGGTGGCTCCGTGGGTTAAGCCGCTGCCTTCGGCTCAGGTCATGATCTCAGGGTCCTGGGATTGAGGCCCGCATCGGGCTCTCTGCTCAGCACGGAGCCTGCTTCCTTCTTAAAAAAAAAAAAAAAAAAAAAAGAATGAGAACACTTGATAACCTCACATTAGCAACAATTAAATAAGGGCCATAAGAGCTGAGTTTTAGGGATCTAAAATTTTTTTTTTCTCTAGATGGAAACAGTTTGTCCATCTTGAGTTACATCATGAGGTTTAGACTGACAGGCCCAGATAGGAAGAAGCTAAATCAGGTTTTAGTGGAAAAGATACCATGCAAACTTGCACAGGGAACAAACCAAGCCTCATGTCTAACACGACTTTCCTTGCTAGGCAACGTCAGCTCCGCCCACTGACTCACCTGAATTTCATTAAGAGCTAAAAAACAGTAAAGAGAGTCAGCGTGGGGCCAAAGGAACCCACGGAAGTGAGGTTCTCTCACGTCCCTTCTTGGGCGTGTTCCTCAGCTTCTTTCAAGACTGCCTCCTCCTAGCCTATTCTTCTAGGGGGCAGGGGACAAAAAGGTTGGTTCAGGGCTGGGGGACGGCCATGGCATTCAGATCACTGAGTTTACTAAAACAACCAGGTTCTGTGGTCATTATGGCTCTAATAACAGAGTTGATCAAATCCTTAGTTCTGAAGGGGTGTTTGGCATTTTTACAGTGCCGCAAAAGTTACAGGGCTGTCACCAGACACTTTTCTCATTTCTCTTTCCTGAGGCCCTCCCTGCATTTCTCTGGAGGTCATTCCCCCCCCCCCCTTCACCCTCTGGTAGGGTTGGAAGAGGGCATCATGTTTTGGTAGCCTCAGGGAGAAATACTTCTGCTAATTGGTGCTTTGGTATTATAAGGAAGGCCTGTGAAATCCTTCACTGTGCTTTGAGGGAGACGTTATTAGGACACTGTTTTCTTTTTTAAGCTTTTATTTATTTATTTATTTGACAGAGAGCGAGAGAGAGAGAGAGAGAGAGAGAGAGAGAGAGAGAGAGATCACAAGTAGGCAGGGAGGCGGGCAGAGAGGGGGGGGGCAGCAGGCTCCCTGCGGAGCAGAGAGCCCGATACGGGGTTCGATTCCAGAACCCTGAGATCATGACCAGAACTGAAGGCAGAGGGTTAACCCACTGAGCCACCCAGGTGCCCCAGGACCCTGTTTTCTAAAGTTCTTTGGGAGGACCCAGGGGAGACAGCACAGGTGTGTGTGCAGGTGTGTGCTGGTGTGTTTCTCCTTCAGGGGCTCTGTGCACTTTGTCGCTCATGTTTCTCTCCTGTGTTGCTTATCAGGAGACTCTGAGCCAACTCTTGTCCGATCTCTAACAAGGACGTCAAGACTTGCATCCTATTTCCCTTGGCTCTGTGTTTCTCATCTCATATTTGTTTTATTTTCGTCCAGGGTTTGCATTTTTGTAAGTAGCCTTCTGTTCTTCCTGCAAGAAGATAGGTTATAGATAAATAAGTAACGCAAACATTGGTGGGTAGGAAAATCCAGAGAAAATGTGTTCTCTTAAGGCCACGCTCAGCTCCACTGAGAGGACCTGGGCCCGCCACAAACTACCCACAGTGCTGTGTGGATTGTGTTAGAAAATGCAATGCCCTTTGGAGCACCATGGCAATTCCCACGGTATGGATAAATATAGCAATGGATGTGTGAATTGCACCCATCATGAAACCTGGGAATCGCTGAATGGATGGTAAAGCAGGAACCCAGGAAGGCCTTTTTCAACTTTGTTGTTGACAGGAGACCGGAGAAAGACTCAAGTGACCCAAAGGAAGTGATTCATTGGGGATGAAACCAAACAGTAGTGACAGAAAAGGTCACCAGAGGGAAGGTGGGAAGTGCCAAGCAGAAACTCCAAAATAAATAAATAAATAAACAAACATTTGTCGAAAGGCAAGTACATAAGCCTTCCAACCCAGGGTCACAAGCTCCCAGCAAAGTGGCTAGAATTTCTGCTGATGAATTGAAGGAAATTTGCAATAAGGAAAAATACACCCATCTGAAAAGAAATCCAGTTCATAAGGTCAGCCCAACCCAAAACAACATCAGTGAACAGGAATTTCATTCTGTGAACAATACCGATCCTAGCCTTACAGTGGCCAGCTCATTCCTTTCCAAAGTGCATACAGTTCACACCTATTTTTGTTCTGAAAATTCAACAGAGACCTTTTGAAAAAAGTCCTGGACAGTCAGGAACCCTCAAAAAATGTGATTTCTGTTTCCACGGTGGCACACGTCTGTTAGTGATTGCCAAGTTCACTAAAGCTCACGGTGGAGGCAGTGAGACCGCCAGTGACCTCACACACAGGGACTTTCAGGGAAGGGAGACGATGTCACATGGTACTGTCTGACATTTAAATACCAGCATAGAGCCCATGAAGCTTATAGGGGGTATTGAAAGCTGAAGAAATGGGTGACGTCACATAGAGGAGGAACAGGAAGGGGGGCCCAGGGCTGGACCTCCAAGTACTGTGTCTGTGCTGAACTCAGTTCCACGTGTCTAGCTGCCTACTTGACATCTCCACTTGGGTGTCTGATAGGTTTTTCACACCAAATGTTCAAAGCCCAATCTTGACTTTCACCCTCTTGGTTTTCTCTAATTCTGTAAATGACATTTTCATCCTCTGGTTGCTCAAGGCCCCAAATTTGAGTTAGTTGATCCCTCCTCTTTTTCTCACAGTCCCATGTCCAATTTGTCAGCAAATCCTTCCTCCAGGAGCATACTCAGTTTTCCACTTTTTACCACTGTTTACCACTGCCCCTACGGTCCAAGCCATCATCTCCTCTCCCCTAGATTGTTGCAGTAGCTCCTTCTTCCAGCCTTCCCTCCTCCAGTCTATTCTGAACACAGCAGCCAGAGTGGTCCTGTTAGAGCCTAAGACAGGTCATGTCTTAGATTCTAACAAACACTCAATTTTCTTCCCATCTCACTTAGACTAAAAATGGTCTCCCAGGGGCCCCTGGGTGGCTCAGTGGGTTAAGCCGCTGCCTTCGGCTCAGGTCATGATCTCAGGGTCCTGGGATCGAGCCCCGCATCGGGCTCTCTGCTCAGCAGGGAGCCTGCTTCCTCTCTGCCTGCCTCTATGCCTGCTTGTGATCTCTCTCTGTCAAATAAATAAATAAAATCTTTAAAAAAAAAAAAAAGGTCTCCCAGGCTTTGTATGACCTACGTCCCCTGCCCCATTGCCTCCTGGAGTACACATGCTCTCTTTCTTCTCTTTCTGTTTCCCTTATCCTAGCTTCTGCTGTCCTTCAAGCACATTAAACTGTTCTGCCTCGGGGCCTTTACACTTGCAGTCTGCTTATTATACCAACATTCCTTGCTTCATTTCACTGCTCAAATGTAACCTTATCAGACCATTCTGTAAAATATAGCAACCCCCATCCTTGGCTCTTCCAATCTCCCTTAACCTGTTTTATTATTTTTTTCTGTATCTCTTAGGACCATCTAACATACTACATAGTTGCTTACTTACTTGTTAATAGATTATCTCCTATCTTGAAGGATATATGCTCTGTAAGGAGAAACTGTGACTTTTGTTCATTGTTTATTCCTAGTGCAGAGTAGACACTCAAATATTTGTTGAAGGAAGGAAAGGCTATGGTGTTTCTCATCCAAGTAGAGAAGGAATTAACTAGGAGACTGAGAAATGGCCAGAGAAGTAGGAAAGGAGAAGCCTGGAGCATGAAATATAATAGAAGGTGAGAGAGAAAGCATTTTTTACTGTGGTAAAAATGTGTAACTGGAGTGCCTGGCTGGCTCAGGTAGTGGACCCCTCTTGATGTTGGGGTTGTGAGTTCAAGCCCACATTGGGTGTAAAGCTTATTTAAAAAAAAAAAAAAATGGGATGCCTGGGTGGCTCAGTTGGTTAAGCGGCTGCCTTATCATGGCTCAGGTCATGATCCCAGCGTCCTGGGATCGAGTCCCATATCGGGCTCCTTGCTTGGCAGGGAGCCTGCTTCTGCCTCTGCCTCTGCTGCCACTCTGCCTGCCTGTGCTTGCTCTCATTCTCTCTCTCTCTCTCTCTCTCTCTCTCTCTCTGGCAAATAAATAAATAAATAAATAATCTTTAAAAAAAAATACACACACACACACACACACACATATATATATATGAAAAATAGAATTTACTATTTTAACCATTTTAAATTATTATTATTTTTTAAAGATTTTATTTATTTACTTTACAGAGAGAGAGATCACAAGGAGGCAGAGAGGCTGGCAGAGAGAGGGAGAAGCAGGCTCCCTGCTGAGCAGAGAGCCCAATGTGGGGCTCCATCCCAGGACCCTGAGATCATGACCTGAGCTGAAGGCAGAGGCCCAACCCACTGAGCCACCCAGGCGCCCCTCTTTTAACCATTTTAAAGCATACAGTTCCAGTGGCATTAAGTACATTCACACTGTTTTGCATCCACCGCACCATCTCCAGAACTTTTCCATCTTCCCAAACTGAGACCCATTAAGCAATGCCCCATCCTCTCTTCCCTGCCATCCCTCACAATCACCACTCTGGTTTTGGTCTCTATGACTTTTGCTACTCTAGGTATCTCCTATGAGTGAACTCATACAGTATTTGCCCTTTTGTGACTAGCTTATTTAATTTGGTGTGATGTATAAAAGATTCATCTAGTATTTATCCAAATGTCCTTCTTTTTTTTTTTAAAGGTTTTTAAAAATATTTTTATATTCTTAAAATTTTACAATTTTTATATTTAAAAAAAATTAAAAATACCCCATTGTCTATACATTTGTTTATCCATTCCCCTGTTGATGGGTAATTTGGGTTGCTCCCACCTTTTGATTATTGTGAATAATGATGTTTTGAATGCTCCTTGAGACATTCAAATTTTGAATTTTTTAGGAGGTATCTATCCAGAAGTGGAATTGCTGGGGTCTATGGTAATCCTCTGATTCACTTCTTCTTCTTTTTTTTTTTTTAAAGATTTTATTTATTTATTTGACAGAGAGAAATCACAAGTAGATGCAGAGAGGCAGGCAGAGAGAGAGAGGAAAGCAGGCTCTCTGCTGAGCAGAGAGCCCGATGCGGGACTCGATCCCAGGACTCTGAGATCATGACCTGAGCTGAAGGCAGCGGCTTAACCCACTGAGCCACCCAGGCGCCCCCTCTGATTCACTTCTTAAGGCGCTGTCATACTATTTTCTATGGCAGTTGCCCCAGTGCATAAGGGTTCTGATAGCTCCACATCCTTACCAAACTTATTTTCTGTTAAAACAATTTTTGTTTTTACCTCCCACTCATGTCGTGGTCTCGGGATGGAGCCCCTGCATTGGGCACTCTGCTCGGTGGGGAGCTGGCTTCTCCCTCTCCCACTCCCCCTGCTTGTGTTCCCTCTCTCTCTCTCAGATAAATAAATCTTAAAAAATTTTTTTTTTTGTTTGTAATTCATAGCCGTCCTAATGGGTGTGAAGTGGCATCCCATCGCACTTAAGGGAAAACATTTTCCCTTTCTCTCTTTCCTTCTTTCCTTCCTTCCTGAAGATTTTTTTTTTTTAAGATTTTATTTATTTATTTGACAGAGACACAAGGAGAGAGAACAGGAGAGAGAACACAAGCAGGGGGAGGGAGAGGGAGAAGCAGGCTTTCCGCTGAGCAGGGAGCCCCATGTGGGGCTTGATCCCAGGGTCCTGGGATCACAACCTGAGCCAAAGGCAGACGCTTAATGACTGAGCCACCCAGGCACCCTGAGCAAAGCATTTGAAACCAGCGACAGTGGTCATGTGTGTGAAGAGCTGCTTCAAGATAGGTAAAACCAAGACTAGGGTATCTATTGGATTTGGCATGTGGAGGTGGCGGAGCAGAATGATGGAGGGGGTCACCAGAGCAGAGCAGGCAGGAGAGTGAATAGGTGATAAGATGACTCGAGATGCTTGTCCATGCTCAGGAGCAGAGAAATACTCTTTGGAATGTTTGCTATGCTCTGTGATCCTATGAGATGCCAGGGTTAGAGCAGAAGTGCCAACAGATGGGGTTCCTGTCTTCATGGGGCTTACAGTCCATCAGAGGAGAAAGATAGTCAAGAAATTTCTTCAACTCCAGTTTGATAAGAGCTAAAATCAGAAGTGGAGGATGCTGTGTCTGTTACGGCCAGATGGCACCTGAAGAGGGGAGGAGGGTGTTAGAGGAAGTGTCCTGAGGAAGTGACACTCAAATGGGTTGCAATTTGGTGTCCCCTGTGGGTCTGTCTTCAGGAAGAGGATGCCTTAGTTCTGCTGACATGGGCATGTGTGTCTCCGTGGCGATTCCTTCTCATTGTTAGCTGCAGCCACGACAGTGGCTTCTGGTACCTTCTGTGAGCCCTCCGAGAAGCATGTCTTCCACCCCCTTAAACCAGACTTTCAGTCTGCTTCTTCCTCTTCAGCTCTGGCTTCCATTTACCCAGATACTCTGTCCATGAGACTAGTTGAAGGAGTATTCCTGTGGCCAAAGCTGAAGGGTCTCAGTGTAAGGACAGCCAAGTGTGTGCCATGCCTCCTCTTCAGGCTTCTGGAACCACCTATCTTCTGGGTGAGGAGGGCTCACCTAGGGCTTGGGGTGGGGAGGCGTATGTGCTCTGTCTATATACCCCAAAGTGATCATGCTTGTACTCACGAACTCTCCCTTGTTCAATTCCAGTTCAAGGGCCAGATAGGGAGTAGACATATACCTTAGGCTAATTAAGGATAACTTCCTTGAGCCTCAATTTTTTCATCTGTAATTTGAGGATAATAGAAGTACTCATTTCAGGTAAAGTAAAAAAAATTCACATAAAGCATTAGCACAGTGACTAGCACCTAGAGGAGCCTGGTAAAAGTTAACTTTTAGTTTTACTTTTGTTATTATGGTTACGTATTGGAGTTTCGGTATACTGAGTGAGCCTCCAGCTCAGTGAGTCTACTGTTCAAGACTTACTGAGACTTCTCAGTGAGATTAGTAAATTGGCATTCTAGCTTCAGCCATTAGTCTTATAAGCTTAGCTAATGCGTGTCTGCTTCTAAGAGCTAAGGCCCTGGGGTGCTGACAAGACCTGGATTCTGACAGGCTTGGCTGTGGACAGTTGTGGCCAGGACTATATTCACCAGAGTAGTGAGGCTTCTCAGGGGCCAGCTTGCTGCCCCCTCCCCGGATATGCCCAACCCTTCCCTTATCTTTCCCTTTGGAACCCCAGTGTTGCAACACCAACCCTGCTTATTATATACCCACTGGAAAAGAATGCGGGTTTTTTTTTACTTTTTAAGATTTTATTTATTTACTTGACGGAGAGACAGAGAAAGAGAGAGAGAGAACACAAGCCGGAGAAGTGGGGGAGGGAGAAGCAGACTCCCTGAGCAGGGAGCCCAATGTGGGGCTCCATTCCAGGATCCTGGGATCATGACCCGAGCCAAAGGCAGACGCTTAACTGAGCCACCCAGGCACCCCAAGAGTGTGTTTTTAAGCACCTGCATGCCAAATGTTTCCAAATGTCTCCGAGTTTAGGGATTTTTTTTTTTTTTGCACCGCTCCCTTGCTTGACTCAGTGGGCCTCCTGATCTCTTCCTTAGCAAGACAGTGTGATACTGAGCACCAGAAAATTCCCAGGGAAAACCTCTGCCAAATGTAAAAGCAAGGGAAAAGGATAAAAGCAACAGTTGTGGAGTAGGCTGGCATAAACGGTAAACGCTTTGTGCCATATTTACTTTTTCTTAATCTAAAATAACAGAGATAACATACACAATGGACTTTCTAACTTGCCACTTTTCCCTTATCTTTTTTCCCGTTGTGAGCCCTAAGACATCATGTTCTTTCATATAATCTTTCTCTCAAAAAAAAGAAAAGAAACCAAAAAAAAAAAAAAAGTTGGCCATTCCATCCCTGCTGCCCATGGAGAAGAACAGACTCTATCTGATATTTCAGCTGGAAGGCAGGGTGGCAGATTCTTTCCAATGGGGTGGCGACTTCCTCCCTACTCTCAGAACACACCCCTTCCCAAAAATACGCCCTCCTGGGCAAGCAGCACAAAGGGAGCAGACCCAGCTCTCGGCGTCAGCAAATGCCCACATCCCTTCCTTTTCCTTTTACACCCAGTGGCCTGGGAATGGCACATGAGCTAGGGGAATCTGCACCACCGATCTTTGTGGCCCCATCACGCCTTCAAATGGCCTTGCTCTCATGTCGCCCTCCTGGGCCATCTTCCAAGCCAACTGCCAGAAGTGATTGTCCTGAAAGGCAAATCAGATCATTTCATTCCATCTGCTTAAGCACTTGCCATGGCCTCTTGGCCCACAGTGAGGGTCCCCAAGCTCCAGGCTGAGGTCTACGCATGGTTGGCTATAAAGAATCATCGTATTCAGATGTACATTCTAGAGTTTGGAATGGAACCTGGGAATCTGGATATGTAGCCTGAATTCTTTAGGTTGTAAGTGACAGGAACACCTCTCAAGGGGTAAAAAAACAAGAGTCCATTATGTCTTCTGACTAGAAAGTTCAGGGGGGAAAACGATCTTAGCTGTTATCCGCGGGCTCTTAATTTATGGAGGTGACTGAATGATGACATGGAGAGGTCAATACCATTGAAAGACTAATGTTAATTAATTAATTAGTTAATTTCCAGAGAGGAGGGGTTTGCCATGCCACCCAGGGCCATATAGAGAAGCACCATGTGACAGAAGAGAGAAGACGGTGGGATGGTGGGGGAGGTGTAGACTGCAGCCATGACTGGGATTTCTGCAAGAAAGGCAAGGCAGTTTAGGACCGGCTATTTTGAATAAACCAGGTGGCCTTTGGGGCATAGCAACTGTTCCTAGTTGTCTGATACCTGACCCTGGGGTTGACTGAGGGCAGGGGACATAATGTCTTGGTATGCGAGTTAGCTGAAGGAGGTGACTTCAGAGTATGGACATTGGATCTCAAGGAAGATTGTGAACCACTTCAGCTGTGAGGTCGGATGCCAAATAGACCAATACAGAATCTAAGAAGACACAATTAGAACAACAAGTGGCTTCAGTGGACATGGCCTTAGGGTTGTGCTCTCAGTAAAGCAGCCTTGAGCTACTTGTGCTCCTGGCCACTTTCAGTGTGACTAGCACAAAGAGAAATGTGATGTAAGTGCGAGATATATACTGACTTTCAAAGACAGCATAATAAGGAGAAAACTAGTACGACACGGTGATGGTCATATATGTTGCTCAGTGCTCACCACCTTGGGCCTGGTTGCCATCTGTCACCATGCAACATTGTTACAATATTATTGACTGTATTTCCTATGCTGAAAAAAACAAAACAGAACAAAACCAAAACAAAACAACCCAAAATATTGGATTAAATAAAATACAGCATGGAAATCCATTTCGTCTGTTTCCTCTTAATGCAGATGCTAGAAATGATAGAAATTTAAACTTGCCTATGCAGCTTGCGTTTGTGGTTCACATTCTGTTTCTGTTGGACGGCACTGGTCCATATAACAAATGTTCTCTTTCTCTTTATGGACTCTTCTTCTTTAAAATATATTTGATGTTCATTCGCTCCTACTACAGACTGTCGTCTTCTGTGTGCCTGTGGAAATGGCTGCTAGTGTTTCCAGGCTTATAGAATTCCAGCTTCTCAATGCCATCGCAAAGGGCGGTTCTTTTTCCTGTTGTTCATACATCAATCTTAGGGAAAGACATTCATTGGCTCCGCTGACGTCACAGTCCACCCCTTGGACAAATCACTATTGACGGGAATACCAGTTCCTGTGGCTATTCATGAACTGTGTGTCCATCCAAGTGGAGAGGAACATCCATATGGCATGGGAGGGGGCAGGACCCCCAGGGGATGAAAATAACTCACGGTTGCTATCTGCAGTTTCATGACGCTTCCTGGGTGATTCTGTCGTGCAGTATAGTTTGTAACATGCCAGACTCTGGAGGTAAAATCTAATTGTCTTAGTGTGCTTTGGTGTGGAATATTAGCCGTGTACTCTGGTCTCATCCTAACTTTTTTAAATTTCATGTCCGTTCCCTTCTTCCCTCCTGCTGCTATATGCCAACATTGTATTCTTTGGATATTTAAAATTTCTTGCAGCTCCCTGAACACTCTATGCTGAAAAAAATTTACTATAGGAAATGTCAAATACATGTAAAAGCAGAGAGGATATGGGGCGCCTGGGTGGCTCAGTGGGTTAAGCCGCTGCCTTCGGCTCAGGTCATGATCTCAGGGTCCTGGGATCCAGCCCCGCATCGGGCTCTCTACTCGGCAGGGAGCCTGCTTCCTCTCCTCTCTGCTGCTGTGATCTCTCTCTGTCAAATAAATAAATAAAATCTTAAAAAAAAAAAAAGCAGAGAGGACAGTATAATGACCCGATTGTATACTATGACCCAGCTTCAACAATTATCAATGAATGACCAATACTGTTCCATTCATGCCCCCAATACTCTTCCTTATGGATTAGTTAGAAGCAAACTTCCAACATCATATAATTCCATCTGAAAATATTTAAATAGGTATATGTATGAACTAAGGAGCCTTATAAAAAAGATAATCACAATACCATTATAACTCTAAAAAACACAATATTTCTTACTATCATCAAATAACCAGTAGGTGTTCAAATTTCTTTGGATTGTTAGAGCTGGTTTCTCTAGCTGGTACCCAAACAAAGTTTGCTGGTATGTGTCTTACATTTCTTTTAACCCATAGGCTCCCACCCTCTTTTTCTTTTTCTTTTTTTAAAAGATTTTTATTTATTTATTTGACAGAGATCACAAGTAGGCAGAGAGGCAGACAGAGAGAGAAGGGGAGGCAGGCTCCCTCCTAGGCAGAGAGCCCGATGCGGGGCTCGATTCCAGGACCCTGAGATCATGACTTGAGCTGAAGGCAGAGACTTTAAACCACTGAGCCACCCAGGCGCCCCCCACCCTTTTTTTCTAATCTTGCAATTTATTTATTGAAGAAACTGAATCTTTTGTAGTTTCCACATATTAGATTTTGATGATGGCAACCTTATTGTATTGTTTAGCATGTTTGTTCAATGTAGAATTGTCATTTGATCCTGCAATTCTCCTCCAAGGTATAGTCTCAAAGGAGGTGAAAACCGATGTTCAAACAAACATTTGCATGTAAATGTTCATTGTAGCATTAGTCACAGTAACTGAAAGGTGGAAACAACCCAAATGTCCATCAAATAGTAAATGAATAAGCAAAACATGGCATATCTGTATAATGGAATATTATTCAGCTATAAAAAGGAATCAAATATGGATGCCTCGTACAGCCTAATTGAATCTTGAAAATGTGCTTGAAAATTAAGCCAGACATAAAGGCCATAAATTGCATGATTTTCCTCTTTATGTGAAATATGCAGAATAGGCAAATTCATAGGGACAGAAAGCAGGTTAGTGGTTGCCGTGGGCTGGAGGAGGGGGAATGAGGAGCCGGGTATGGGGTTTCATTTTGGGGAGATGAAGATGTTCTGGGTCTAGATAGTGGTGATGGTTGCACAACATTGTGAATGCACTAAATGCCCCTGAATTGTACACTTTAACATTTTTTTTAAAAGATTTTATTTATTTATTTGACAGAGAGAGATCACAAGTAGGCAGAGAGGCAGGCAGAGAGAGAGGAGGAGGAAGCAGGCTCCCCGCTGAGCAGAGAGCCCGATGCGGGACTTGATCCTGGGGACCCTGAGATCATGACCTGAGCCGAAGGCAGTGGCTCAACCCACTGAGCCACCCAGGCGCCCCACACTTTAATATTTTAACTACCATATAAAAGGGCTTGATGTCTGGTTGTTTCTCTTTCGGCAGACATTGATGACATTGCCTAGATCTATTATTTCATCAGTGGCTTAAGGTTACAAAACGGTGGTATTCTAAATCTAGAATTCCTTCCTCATTTATGATCTGGGGGTACTTTTACCTGGTGAAAATTCCTTGTCAACCCCTTGGTTTTCCTGAGGCACCGTGTGCACCCCCTCACGCCCATGCTTTTGCCTGTGTCAGTCCATCAGTCTGGAACAACCTTTCTTTCCTCCTCCTCTCTGCCTAATTCCAAATCCAGCCAGATCCCTCAGGACCTAGCTGTTCCTACTGTGAAGTTCAACTCTCTTGATCCTAGCCCTTATTGCCCTTTGTTGTGATTTTTTCCCTTAGTCTCCTCTACTGACTTTCAGCTCAGTAGGTTCTGTCCCCTAGTCCAAGATTCAGCTCCAGCAGAACAGTGGCTGCTCAGTTCACATCGGTGAGACGAAAGGGAGCTGGTCCATTGCAATGAGCAAAAGACAAGGGTTAGTTCTCTACTCTATATGAGTACATGAGTTTTGTATTGCTGTGTAACTAATTACCACACATCTAGAGGCTTAAAACAGCACACGGTCTGGAGTTTGGCGTGGCTGGGCTGGGTCCTCTGCTCAGTCCTACTGCTCATCAGGCAGTCATCAAGGTGGCAGCCGGGTGGCATTGTAATGGGCAAAGGCTCCAGCAGAGAAGAATTAATTTCCAGCATCATTCAGGTTGTTGGGAGAACTCATTTCCTTTTGGTTGTATGACTGAGGTCTCTGTTTTCTTGCTGGCTCTAAGCCAGCAGCCTCTCTTAGCTACTGGAGGTGGCCCGCAATTCCCACAATTCCTTGATGCTTGACCTCTCTAAATGCCCTCTTGCAACATGGCGGCTTACCTATTCTGAGCCAGCAGTGGAGAGGGAATCTCTCTGGTGTGTGCTAGCAGGACGGAGCCTTATGTGTATAATTGTACCTCTGGTCTCTTTTGCCACATTCCATTGGTTATTAGCAAGTCAAAAGTACCCCCCGTACCCACACAAGGTGGGAGCCCAGGGGACACCTCCTGGTCTGTCTTCCACGATTACCCATGACTTACTGAGAATCTGTTGTGGACCAGACACCGTTATAGGCACTTTCCACTAATTCTTTCCCTTATTCCTCAAACTACTTCATATGAGGTGAATATTGTGAGAGCTATTTTGTAGATCTGGAAAGTGACGCTCAGAGAAATGGGTGTTTGAGGTGTTCAAGGTCTCACAAACAATAAAGGACAAATTTGAGACCCAGACCCGAGTTTAATCTTAAAGTCAGCTTCTATCCTTCAAACCTCACCTTTTAAATAGTTTCCTCCAGAAAACTCTTAAAAAGTTGTCCCCTCATTCCTCTTTCTCAGAGGCCACAACATAAAGAGGAAATACACATTCTTTTCTCCTTACATTCATATTTTAGAGCACAGTCAGAATGAATTCTTCCTGCTAAGAGGGAATGTTCAGATGGGAGCTGGCCCTTCTAGGAAATGTTATGTTGCAGAATTAGGGCAGGCTGCCAAAGCATGCAATGAGACCTGATCTGGATTTTCTCAATGCCCTTAGAAAAGAGTCATAATAATACCTCTAGTTACATAGTCAGTTATCAATTCCTCTCATTTTGTTCTCTGTGTCCCTGGGAGTTAACAAGGGCAGGGATTTCATATAATCAGTGTAGAGATCATTTGTACATACAAATTTGTATTTTGGCTTCAAAACCTTAGTATATTATTGCATGAACATTTTCCCATATTATATCTTCACTCTAAATATGATTTTAAAGGGCTACTTAATATTCAATTCAATGTATCTATCCTAGCTTACTAAAATGTTTCCCTAATTTTGGCTACTTAGGTTTCTTCTTGTTTTTCACTATTACAAAACACATAAGGATGAACACCTCTGATGGTTGAAATGTTCTTGTACATCCGTATGCACACATGCTTAGGATAGAGCCTCAGAAAGGGGATAGCAGAGGACAGCCTTGAGGCTTTTGGTAACTATAGAGATGTGGTTATAATCCCCACTTTTCCAACGAGGACACAAACTTAGAGTGAGACTTGCCCAAGTTTACAAGGCTCAGAAATGCACAGCTGAGTTTTGGATGCAAGTCTTCTGCCTCCCAGACTGATGTCATTCCTTATAACTAGCTCCTCACAGTGCGCCCCCAGCCCGGCGGCACTGGGAAACCCGAAAGGATGTTAGAAATGCATGATCTCGGGCCCCACCCCAGACTTTGTAGGTCTGAATCTGCATTTACCGTGAACCTGGGGTCCCTCTAGGCACACTGAAATTTGAGAAGCGGTTCTCACAATACATCCTCCCCTGTAATTCTGTGACGTGCTTTAGAATAAGGCAAAACACCACCAGCTTTGGTGTTAGCAGTTTCCCTCAGCTTTGAGATACCCCTTTCACATTTCCTTGTTTCAGGGCTGTGTGCAATGTGCCCACCTCATGAAGGGATTTGTGAATTCACTGTAAAAGAGCGGATTTTTAAAACTTGCCTATGTATTCTTTCTGGGTATGGCCAACCCTCCTGCTCAGGATTGCATGAATAGCATTTTGGAATAGTTTTCAGGAAGTATCATGAAGGGGAATGGGTACGACACCAGGAATTCTGGTCCAGGTTCCACCATTAACAAGCTGGGTGACCTTAGAGAGCCATTGGGTTATTCTTCATTGAATTAGATACTGTGATGAGAACATACTTAGCTCATCACAAGGAAATGGCGTATCTGTGGGGAGCCTATATTTAGACAGCATCCTCCTTGTGAGAGGAATGAAGGCGTTTAGACCACACGATCCTTGGGGCAGATATTCAGCGGACCACGTTCTCCTGAGGTAACCTACTTTAGGTCAGATTTCATCTGTGTTCTCTCCAGGGATATGACAGAGTGCTATGAGTCAAATCAGGATGGATACGAGTGAGAGCTGGAGTAATTGATCTTCCAAGTCCCTTCTAACTCTAAAAACTTATGATCTTATACCATTTCAGCATGAAAAAAGAATCAGAATCCTAGCATGGGCTGGTCATTTTATGCAGCTACCTGCCACCAGGAAAGAGAGCAGCTATTCTATTCTTTCAAGAATATGGACTTATTCCAAATCCCATTTCTGGGTTGAGAGTCTTTCTATTTGTTGTGATTCAATTAATTTCCCTTGCCTTAAGCACATGAAGCAATCAGAGACCAGGCTTCGGTCTTCTCAATCAGATGTAATTACTGAAGTCACTGATCTCTGGTTCGTTTTTTTTTTTTTTTTTTCTCTCCACACATTATCTTTCTTAGAGGAAGGAAGTTAAATGCTTTGTATAGTTCTCTCTGTTTTGCAACCACATTTCTCAAACTTAGAGCTGAACATTACTATGACTAAAAAAGTGGCTCTGATTCAGCCTCTTAGAAAACCAGATAAGATAGTTAAAGGAATTTATATGTCCCATGCAGAAGATTTAAAGAAATGGTCAGTGGTGGCCATTCACCCCAAACATCACAATAATGTCTCCAAAAAAAAAAACATATCTTTGAGACCAAAATCCAAAATTTTTCTTTTGTCTTATTGTCTTACATAATCTCTTTTCTTGTAATAAGTCAGATTATATAATCATTTCTTTTTTTTTTTCTTACAGCATCTTTGATCTAAGATGCTGGGGGGTGTTATATTTATTATAAGGTGGGGGGTGTTAAATTGAGCTTTTTGATATTGAGAGGTCAGTATTTCTAAAACTCCCAAGTTCCAAAGAGCAAAAAAGAGACAGAGAGAGAACAGTATTTCTATTACTTTCAACAGTAAAACATTTACACAAGGGTCTATTACTTATTACCCCTTATTTAGGCACTGGTTGGGAATTAACTGCTTATTCATTTCACAGGTACCCAGTAAAAGCTTACTACCTGTGAGGTGCACTTTGAGGTCCCAGGTTAGAGACATGGCGCTTGCCGGTGCTAGGGAACGTGTCAGCACAGGAACTATGGAGATATTGAGGTAAGACAATGCTTCCTAAAGGGTTGAAGAAAACTGTCTAGAAGAGACGTCCTTTGGGCAGAGGAGGAGATAGCCAGGGGAGTTGAGGTACATTTCAAGTAGAAGAAACAGCAAATGGGGGAGAAGAGCAAATGCAAAGATACAGAGGCAGTTGAGAACATTAGCAAAGAATTAAGCATAACCAGGGGCACCTGGGTGGCACAGTCAGTTAAGCGTCCGATTCCAGGTTTCAGCTTAGGTCATGATCTCAGGGTCCTGGGTTTGAGCCCTGAGTTGGGCTCCACAGCGTGGAGTCTGCTTGAGATTCTCTCTCTCTCTCTCCCTCTCCCTCTGCCCCTCCGCTTGTCCTGTCTCCCTCTAAAATAAATAAATAAAATCTTAAAAAAAGATTGAGCATGGCTGGATCATGACAGGTATGAGGAAGAGTGGGGAAGATGCAGAAGTGTGTGGCAAATATACAATGTAGCAGCTGAGCTAAACAGACTAAGCCAGAGCCTCCATTGTATAAAGACCCCAGAGAGTGCAGTTACTTTACAGGCACTTTAGAAATGATACCTGTTAGGAGTGAAATTCAGTTTGGAGAAGGCCCTATATCGAGAAACCCATTGGCATCAGCCCAAAGTAGAGACTGTATTTTCCTTTGGCTTGGGCATAGTCCTCCCCACCCACTTCGAGTGTAAGTGCTTCATTTTTCTTTGGAAGAAAATAGTCTCAGCACAGGCGGTGTTTGATGCTGTGCTCATTTGATCTGGTTGATTCAGGAAACAGATGCATCCTCTCGGTCTCAGCACAAATTGTTGGGGTTTCTTTTTTCTGGTTTCACCGAAGCCAGATCTATGTCTGTATCAGCACAGAGGAAAAAAGTAATTACCGAAGTATTAGTGTGATTATTATTTCCTGATACGAATTGCTGCATTCCTTACTTGTATCTGGTCCTCTCCCTGGGCTGGAGCTAGAGAATTTAAAAAACAAACTCTTCTTGGATAAAGCCTGTATTGATTATTTTTTAATCCTGTCTGTGTTGGAGAACTCTGAGAATTTAATGAAAGAGAAAAACCCTCTCCTTGAAGAATTCACATTTTCTCACACCTACAAAATGGAACATGATTTCAAGAGATTTACAAACCTTTTGAAGCCCCAGAGGACCCTTGAGGAATCTGTACACCGTGGTCAAAAACCTTGGTCTATACAGTTAAAAACGAAATGGAAGAACTGCTTGCTGAAATTGGACAGTGACAGTTGTCTACTAATTCTGGCAGTACTTCTTGGGAGGTCGGAATAAACTTGAATTGCATTTACCATACAGTTGCTTGAGCCTCTGCTAATGCATTGATTCAGCAGGGGGACCTCAGCCTTCCCAGTGCCCCCAGCTCCATGCCAACCCGAACACCAGGGAAGGTTCCAGAGAGAGGAGGAAGAGGAGCCGGAAATCATTTGAGACTTTTTATATTCTGAAGTTAAGTCCCTGGCCCTGGAGTTAGAAGAAGACCTGAATTTTATTATCTCTACTTCCTACTTGTATAATCTTGTCCAGTGATTAAAATTTTTCCAGTATCCACTTCCTCATCTTTAAAATGGGGATAATTTTTTTAAGGATTATATTTATTCATTTGACAGACAGAGATCACAAGCAGGCAGAAAGAGGAGGAAGCAGGCTCCCTGCTGAGCAGAGACACCCCCCCCCCCCACCAATGTGAGGCTCTATCCCAGGACCCTGGGATCAGGACCTGAGCCGAAGGCAGAGGCTTTAACCCACTGAGCCACCCAGGTGAATGGGGATAATTTTAATACCCACTTCTCAGGGCTGTTGTGAGGACTTAATGAGATATGAGTGTGAAAGTATTTGTCAGACATCTGGGGGCTCATAGATGATGCCTGATAAATGTTAACTGAATTTCAGTTCTCTGAGAGCAGAGTAAAACCTTTTAGAGAACGTCAGTCTTGCAAAAATTAGGGTAGGGGGCCTCCAGTTTCTAATTGCAGCAGGTAAGGAGCTTAGAAATTGCCCCTCAGTCCTAACAAGTAAAAAGCTGAACAAACTGAGAAATCAACAACTTTTCTTAGCTCTGTCAATGAAACGAGATCACAGAGCAAACGACTATTTCCAGAACTGGGAAAACAGACAGGTGGATACAGAGAATCACAACTTACAGGAGCAGAGACTGCCCTGGGAAGCAGGTCCACTCACGGGAGAAACACCTAAGCTGTCACAGACCGATTGCTGGAGGCGCAGGGTGATCAACTCTGAGAGTTAAAAACTCCAGGGGACCCATTCGTGGGGTGGGGGAGGTGCTGTTTTTGTGAGTTTTCCCTTTGGGGGCTCTAGCAGATCCCCACAGTAAGTACTGGAGAAAAATACTCCTACTTTGGCAGGTGGAGGGAGGGGAGGAGCCATTTTGAAATATGTCAGAGCATTCTGTGGTTCTTAACAGTGCCTGTCCCTTACCAGAGCTTAACTCACTGGGTTTTATTTACTGATTTTTTTAAAAAGATTATTTATTTATTTATTTGACACAGAGAGAGATCACAAGTAGGGTTAGAGGCAGGTAGGGCGGTGGGGGAAGCAGGCTCTCCTCTGAGCAGAGAGCTGCATGTGGGGCTCGATCCCATGACTCCAAGACCATTACCTGAGCTGAAGGCAGAGGCTTAACCCCACTGAGCCACCCAGGCACCCCAACCCACTGGGGTTTTATCAGAGCCTAACCTGCCTGGGGGAAGGGAAGTATAAAATTCCAGCCCTTCTAGCCATCCTGTTCCACCTAAGGTGGGGACTGGAGCTGAGAAGCACTGGGGAAGCTCACAGTCCGGGGGCACCTGCTCACCCAGACTGATACAGACCATATCCCTGACACCTACACCTTACCACCGCCCTCTACTAAAGGCCTATTTATTGCAGTTCCTTTTACACAGTGCAGCATGCCTGCCTTTCGACAACAACAAAAATTACAAGCATACTAAACAGGCAAAAAACACAGTTCGAAGAGATTGAACAAGCGTCAGAACCAGAAGCAGATATGGTAGGAATGTTGGAATTATCAGACCAGGGATTTTTAAAAGCTATGATTGATATGCTAAGGGCTTTAATGGAAAAAGTATACAACATGCAAGAACAGACAGATAATGTAAACAGAAATAAAAATTCTAAGAATGAAATGAAATGCCAGCCATAAAGAAAACACTGTAACAGCAATGAAGAATGTCTCTGATGGGCTCATTAGTACACAGGACACGGCTGAGGAAAAAAACCTCAGAGCCCGAGGATATGACAATAGAAACTCCCAAAACTGAAAAGCGGAGAGACCAAAAAAACTGGGGAAAAACAAAAACAAAAAACAAAAACCCAGAATAGAATATTCAAGAACTGTGGGACAATTACAAAAGGTTTAGCTTACATGTAATGGGAATATTAGAAGGAACATAGAAAAAGGAACAGAAGCACTATTTACAGCAACGATGATTAAGAATTTCCCTAAATTCATGTCAGACCCCAAATCCCAGGAAGCTCAGAGAACACAAAAAAGGCTAAATGACCAAAAGAACTACAGCTAGGTATATGATATTCAAACATCAGAAAATCAAAGATAAAGAAAAAATCTTGAAAGAAGTCAGAAGGGAAACAAAACAAAACTCTTATTTAAAGAGGAACAAAGGTAGAAACTATGTCTGACTTCTCAGAATCCATGCAGGCAAGAAGAGTGAAGTATTTAAACTGTTGAGAGAGGGGGGCACCTGCGTGGTTCAGTTGGTTAAGTGACTGCTCTTGGTTTCAGCTCAGGTCAGGATCTCAGGATCCAGGGATATGGGTGAACTCAGCAACACCATCAATCAAGTGGATATAACTTATATCTGTAGACTGCTTCACCCAACCATAGATGACTAGTTCTTCTCAAGCTCACATGGACCACTCACCAAAATAGACCACATTCCAGGCCTTAAAACACAACTTAACAAATTCAACAGAATGCAAATCACACAACGTCTACTTGCAGACTATAACACACTTCTAAATAACAAAGAAATCTCAAGAGAAATTAAAAAATATTTTGAGCTAAAGGAGAATAAGACCGCAACTTATCAAAATTTGCGGGATGCAGAGAAAGCGGTGTTCAGAGGGAAATTTATAGCATTGAGTGCCTATGTTAGAAGAAGAAAGATCTAAAATCGATAAAGAGCAGCCTCATAAAGATACACAGATGGCAAGCAAGCATTCGAAAAGATACTTAGTAACATATGCCATTAGGGAACTATAAATTAAAATAACAATGAAGTACTACCACACACCTATTAGAAGGACCAAAATCCCCAACACTGACAAGAGCCAGTTTGCATTTTCTTACAAAGCTAACCATACTTTTTTACTGTAGGATCCGCAGTCTTGCTCCACAGTATTTACCCAAATGAACTGAAGACTTAAGTCCACACTAGAACCTGCCCATGGATGTTTATAATCGCTTTTTCATAAAAGTCAGAACGTGGAAGCAACCAAGATGTCCTTCAGTAGGTGAATGGGTCAATCAGCTATGGTGCATTTAGACAATGGAATGTTTCACTTCTAAAAAGAGATGAGCCATCAAGCCGTGAAAAGACATGGAGGGAATTTAAATGCACATTACTAGGTAAAAGAAGCCAACCTGAAAAGGCTACCTACTGTATGATTCCAACGCCATGACATTCTGGAAAAGGCAAAACTTTGGAGACAGTAAAAAGATGAAGGATTGTTAGGGGTTAGTGGGGAGGGGGATAAATAGGTAGAACACAAAGAATTTTTAAGGTTGCCACGATTCTGCACAGTCCCGCAATGGCGGATACATTCCCCTATAGATCTGTCCATCCTCCAACAGAGCAACACCAAGAGTGAGCTTAAAGCAAAGTATGGACTTTGGGCGATGATGGGTCGATGTTGGTTCATGGATTGTAGCAAATGTGCTGCAATGCTGGGGGATGTTGATAATGGAGGAAGTTATGCTTGTGTGACGACAGGGGTATATGGGAACTCTGTACTTTCCATTCAGTTGTGCTGTGAACCTAAAACTGCTCTAAGAAGTAAAAGTTATTGATTAAAAAGGCAAAAAAAAAATTGTGGTACAGCTCTATTTCCACAAGTAATTTAAACTAGGAACAATATGTAATATATAAACCTAAGGGGAAATATTTTTTCCTATGATGGCATCAGAGCTTTTTAAAAAAAACACACTCTTCCTCTCTTATTTTGCGCGCGCGCTCGTGTCTGGACCTGGCTGGCTGGCTGGTGTCCCAGGAACATGCTTCATCTTCCAACTGGGTAGCCAGCACTGAATTTCCCGAGCACACGTGTCATAACCAAGGAAGTCAGATGAGAAGAGTCCTTTGGCGGTGACATCATAGTCAGGTTCACAGGCACTAGAACAGGGTCCTCATCAGGATTCCTGCCCATAGGGTATTTTCTTGGCCAGGCTGTGCCTTCTCTCTCCCTGCATCCTTGTAGCTGCTGTGTCAGTGGTTAGAAAGTTCTTATGCATCCGTAGCTAGCCCATTGGAGGGATGGGTCACCACATGCCTCAGGTGCTTTTCCCTTTCTAAAGCAGAACTGAGATTTCACCTGAGCAGTCAGTTCTAGTGACCACAGAACTTTCATTTCCCTTTTATTGTAGGGAGAAAGTTCTGAACACTACGATTTCACCACCACGAGAAGCTGGGTGCTGGGTGGGGCTTGGTTCACACCTGTGGTTTCTAACCAGCAGACACTGGAATCACCTGAGGGGAACTTAGTCCTCGGCTGATGCTTAGCCTCCACACAGACGGGTGAGCATGGAGGGTAATTTCTCATTTTTTTTTTTTTTAATGTAATCTCTATGACCCGTGTATGGCTCCAACTCATAACCCTGAGATCAAGTGTCACAAGCTCTACCAATGGAGACAGGCAGGTGCCCCTCATTTTTATTTTATTTTTTAAGAATTTATTTATTTATTTGAGAGAGAAAGCACACGTGAGCAGGGGGAGGGGCAAAAGGAAAGGGAGAAAGAGAATCTCAAGCAGACTCTGCACTGAGCACAAAGCCCAACCCGGGTCTCCATCTCACGGCCCCGAGATCACGACCTCAGCTAAAATCAAGAGTCATATGCTTAACTTACCAAGCCACCAAGGTGCCCCTCATTTTTAGTTTTAAATCACTGCTTTTATTTCTTCTAGTTTTATTGAGATATAACTGACACACAGCACTGTATTCAAGTTTACAGCATAATGATCTGACTTACATATTAATACCTAAACAATAAGTTTAGGTAACAACTTATCTCATATAGATACAAATATATATATATATATATACATATATATTCTCCCTTGTGATGAGGACTCTTGGGATTTGCCCCCTTAACTTTCATATATAGCATACAGCAGTGTTAACTGTGGTCATCCTGTTGTATGTTATATCCCCGATACTTATTTATCTTATAACTACAAGTTTGTGCCTTTTGAGCACTTTCATCTTGTCTCCCCTCCCCCACCCCCCATAACTTCATTTCTTTTTCTATGAGTTTGTTTTTTTCCTTTTCTTTAGGTTCTACATATAAGTGAAATCATTCAGTATTTGTTTATCTTGACTTATTTCATTTAGCATAATGTTGCAAGCGGCATGATTTCCTCATTTTAAAAAAAGATTTATTTATTTATATTCAAAGATTTTATGTACTTATTTGAGAGAGAGAGAGAGAGAGAGAGAGCGCACAAGCAGGGGGAGTAGCAGAGGGAGAGGGAGAAGCAGGCTCCCAGCTGAGCAGAGAGCCAATGTAGGGCTCAATCCCAGGACCCTGGGATCATGACCTGAGCTGAAGGCAGATGTTTAATGACTGAGCCACTTAGCCACCGCCCCCCCTCCCCCGCCGGAGCCGCCATGTCTAAGATTTTAAAATAAGCTCTTCTCCGGGCTGATCTTTCTCTCTTTTTGCAGGAGGGAGTGCAGAAGAGGGGAAAATTGTAGAAGTTCCTCCGTGGATCTGAGATGTACAAATAACGTGGGACAAGATGGTAGGAAATAAAATGTACTTAACTATGGGCCAAACTCAGGGATGTTTTTAGGAAAGACCAGCGCCCACTTTTGGCACATCTTTATTGATGAGAATGATCTGAATGAGGCACTGGGATCTCTGGACGTCAAAAGAAGCTCGGATTTTTTTTTTTTTTTTTTTGTATTTCTTGATAAATGGAAATACAAAGAGGGCCTAAATCAGTGTGATACAAATGTGGCATATTTAAAATGTTTGGATTTAATAAATGAATATTTTTACCCCAAAAAGGAAAATTAGATTTATAATATTATTCACAGATTATGATGAAGTTCTAAAGCTGATTCAAAGTAGACTGTATGTGACATGGTCTGGTATTGGCTGCCATCCTCCAGCACCGCCCAGGGACTCTAGGGGTAAGTTGTTTTTAAAGATTTTATTTATTTATTTGACAGAGAGAGATCATAAGTAGGCAGAGAGGCAGAGAGAGAGGAAGGAAGCAGGCTCCCAGCTGAGCAGAGAGCCCAATGTGGGGCTCAATCCCAGGACCCTGAGATCATGATCTGAGCTGAAGGCAGAGGCTTAACTCACTGAGCCACCCAGGTGCCCCAGGGGTAAGTTCTTTTGTAGATGATGCTGAAAGTCTGAGTATGAGGTCTTTGTCACTGTGAATTTAATCGACAAATTGAGTTAAATGTCTCTCCTCACCTCCCCGAAACCATATCAAGTCTCAGATATGGTTAGAGAGCACTGTTGACTCCGTAAGTGGGACGACTCCCTGATTAAGTGGGCTTGATGCTCAGATCTCTTCCTTACAAGCTGTGGGACTTTGGAGAAAACACGTAACTTTTCTCATCTCAGCCTCCTTCTTTGTAGTGTGGAGATTGTTAAACTGCTCTGCCTACTCCAGGATGATTATGACACTCAGATGGACTGTAATGCATCAACAGAAAGAAGCTCTTGTTGGTACTACACTAGAATTGCAGAGACACCATAGGAGTTAAACACTGAAGCTCTTTAGTGGGAGAGATGGTGCTTAGTCACCATCAAACGTTAGCACCTGCCCCGTGTTGGCGCTCAGAATAAATTTATTGACTTTATAAATGACATAGATAAACTATTTCTTTATTTCAAATCAGTGTGGTGGTATTTGAATAGACTGGAGCAGTAGAAGCCCACAGTGAAACAGTGACTTGAAAAATGGAACATGAGCCACTTAATTTTTGGAATTTAGCTGCATTTGGGGAGTGTTTCTGGAGCGACTTGCCTCTAAACAGCTTTGGACTTGCAGAAAAGACTCCCATCAGGATATTACATACACATTTCCAGCTCCGCTCAGATATATTGGAAGTGTTCCATAATTGAGGGAGGGTTTTCCCTCAGGCCTTTAAAAATTTCTCATCAGTAATATCCTCATCGCAAGAGAATCCTAAGCCATCTAACCGAGTACCCCTGGGACAGTCACTTGTTTCAACACCGATCTCGTGGTTGGACGTGACTGTGTGCACAGACTCCCCAGACTCACGATACCAGCTTATTAAGCAAGTCAAGGGTTTCTTTGGTGTTTTACAGATGTCTCATTGCCCAAAGAGACTAAAGATAACAGTCTATTATGAGTACTACTGATGCCAATAAAAAGAAAATGAAGCCAAAACCTTAGTTTCATTATAACCTAAATCAGAGGCAATAGTCTCGTTTGTCTTTCTATTTTGGAGGCAGCATTGAACAGTGGAAAGAACAGGGCTTTGGAGCCAGCCAGACCTGAGTTAAAATCATGATGACAGCACGTTAGAGAACAGTGGCCTTGTGTGGTTGACTTACTCTCAGTTGTACATCTTGAGGTTGTTGTGGGAGTAAGACAAGTCTGTGGAAATGAAGACACCTAGCACAGTGCTGCTGGCACCCACTCTTGGGTAGGAGTAGAGGAAACTTCTAAGAGATGGGGGTTGTTGTGGGCTGAGGGGCTTCCCCCCACAGGGATCCACTACAGTGGGCTTCTTTCAGGGCTTTGCATTTTGCTCATCATATTCAGGGTCAATGAGGCCTTTCTTGGCTGACAGAAGATGATCAGGGTGGGGTGGGTGGGTTGGGGAGGGGGGATGTTCTTAGGCAAACTTGAAAGAATGATCAAAGACTAGTGGGCAGGAAGAGAGGTGTGGGTGAGCAGACTGTGCCAGGGAAAGGAGCCACCACCAGTGATCCATGATCCCTTTATTCATTCCCTAGTAACGTTCCCCTCCATTAGCTTCTATGAAGGATTTGTCTTCAGTGAATGTAATGCAGTTGTTTTTGCAGCAATTTGAGAATATGGTGTACTGGTTGGGAGAGTTGGCTTTAGGATTAGGCTACCTATTAGTCAGGTTACTTGGCTTCTCTGAGTCTTAGCTTCCTTATTCCTGAGGGTAATAGCATTTATTCTATACCCTCTGTGTCACTGCCTTGCCTCATGGCTCCTGTCTGCTCATTGTGGCAGCTCACTCATGGTCTTCAAAGGTAATCACTGAGATCTCTTGGTAGAACTGTTTGTTTTAGACACTCTAGAATCTGCTGGCCAGCTTATGGTTGCCTGCCGACCTCTGGTCTAATCAGCATGGTCAGCAGCTGTGATCACATAAAGTAACTTAGAGGTGGCTGCTTAGCCAAAGACTATGGACAGAGCCATTTCTCATAGAAGATCATGGATGTGATTGGTGTTCAGGATGCAGAGATAAGACGGAGCTTTAATGCAAGGTAAACGGTGGTAATGGCAACAGAAGAAATTCTGTTAAAGAGCTTCATAAGTTCAAAAGAGAAAGAACTTGCTTTGTAGCTAGGAGAGTAAAGGAAAGTCCTCATGAAGGAAAAGGCCTTTAAAGTGTCTGTTACCTTAGGTCAGTTAGGGCTCAGACCTGAACTTGAAGGTGAGGGGCGGTCTCACCCAAACCTCCTGACCGGAAAGTTCGGGGGGTTCATCCAATGAACCCATCCCATCCCCTGGCCACAAGCATTGATTCAAGGATGGTATATGACAAAAGTCAAGCCAGTCAGGGACAGTGAGATCTACCAGGAAGCAGAGGTTCCTTTTCTCTGCTGAATTTGAACATGGAAGCATGTGTCCTTCAAAGTCATTGCCAGACTCAAGGGGAGACACTTTTGAGAACGGAACTCTCTTTAAGGAAGTAGATCTGGGAGTGAGAGAGAGAGAGAGAGAAACTGGGCTCTTGATGTATCATTTTGGGAAAATATGGGAAGTTGAGGGCATTAGTGAAAAATATAATTTTCTGGAAGCCTTGCAGCAAGGATGTTAATACTGCAAAGACAGATTAGAAAGAGCTCATTCTAGGGGCGCCTGGGTGGCTCAGTGGGTTAAAGCCTCTGCCTTTGGCTCGGGTCATGATCCCGGGGTCCTGGGATCGAGCCCCGCATTGGGCTCTCTGCTCAGCAGGGAGCCTGCTTCCTTTCTCTTCTCTGCCTGCCTCTCTGCCTACTTGCGATCTCTGTCAAATAAATAAATAAAATATTTAAAAAAAAAAAAAAGAAGGAGCTCATTCTATAGCCTTTCTATAGGGAGTAGAAAGCGACTGAAAGTATTTAAGCTGTGATATGAGTGGTGCCATGGGTGAATTAACCATTACTGGATGCAAAATAGATTGGAACAGAGAAAGGTTGCACATGGGGAGTTCATTGCAATGATCTGAAGACCTGAACTAGAGCAACTGCAGTGGGGCTGTTGAGACGAAGATTTTTGTCTTGTCCTTTAGTAAAGGCCCCTTGGATGAAGGAGGGAGGGTGCCCCTGCTAGTCAAGGCTGGAAGAGCGCCACACCTCACGTTCTTGACCCGCTTCTCTACCCACTGGTTTATCACCATAAAAGGTGGATGGAAAAGATTAGACAAGAGATTAGATTAAAAAATTTCTTTAGGCACAATGCTACAATGCAAATGGCTCCTGGTGATGTTTTCTGACATTGAGAAAGTCTGGTGTTGACTCACAGTCTGTACATTAGCAAACTTCAGGAGGTATTTATAAATGTGTTAGCAAAATAACTTTTGAAGGGGGTGCATAAAACATACGTATCTATTTGTTGAGATTTGAACTGTTTCTCTGGCTGGCTGTGTGACTCTGAGGAAATCACTCACCCTCTCTGAGCTATAGTTTTCTCAACTGTAAAAAGGAGAAGAATACAACTTCTTTCTGGGGTTATGGTTCTGACCTCATGATCTCATAGGAAAATCCCTTGCCCATTTCTCATAAATCAAAGATAACTAAATACAAAGTAAAATAAGTAAAAATATATTAAAAAAAGGTAAATATGCTTCAAACCTCCCTCTTTTCCTTTCTCCCTTTTCTTTTCTTTTTTTTTTTTTTTTTTTTTTGTCCTGAGAAGGCTTTGTGTTTACAGGCTACTCTTTTTAGATTATTTATTTATTTATTTGACAGACACAGAATACAAGTAAGCAGAGAGGCAGGCAAAGAAAGAGGAGGAAGCAGGCTACCGGCTGAGCAGAGAGCCCCATGTGGGGCTCGATCCCAGGATCTGGGATCATGACCTGAGCCGAAGGCAGGGACTTTAACCCACTGAGCCTCCCAGGTGCCCCTGTTTGCAGGCTACTCTTAAGCAGGCGATACTTGGGTTATCACAGCTAGTCCATAGGCTTCATGTAACTTTTTAAAAAAGATTTATTTATTTATTTTATAGGTGCGGGAGGGGCAGAGGGAGAGAATCTTATTTATTTATTTATCAATCCGAAAGAGAGAGAGAGCTAGAGAAATAGAGGGCATACACACAAAGAGGGAGAGGGAGAGAGAAAAGCAGACTCCACATTGAGCAGGGAGCCAGATGTGGGGCTCGATTCCAGGACCCTGGGATCATGACATGAGCCACAGGCAGATGCTTAACTGACTGAGCCACCCAGGCACCTCAGAGAGGGAGAGAATCTCAAGCAGACTCCCCACTGAGTGTGGAGCCTGACCCCCAGCGGGATCCCAGGACCCTAAGAGATCATGACCTGAGCAAAGTCGGATGCTGAACGGACTGAGCCACTCAGTAATTTTTATGGTTAAGGTTCTAGTGCCATCTGCATTACAGAATTGGGATGGCCTCTCCCTGCCCTGAATTTTATAATGCATAATGCTGGGATGACTAATACACAGTATTTTATGATGATGATTTGCTTTAAGAGCTAAAAACTGCTCTTGATTTATGATATTATGGAGAACAAACTGCAGCAAAGGGCTGTGCGTGTGATAAGTGATATTGCGAGTGATATGTTTAGAGCAGGGGTGTGATAGGGAGGGCTAAAATGCATGGGCGAGGAATGAGGGCCATAGAAGGCGTATAGGGGAAGTGCTGTGGCTAGTGGAGAACCACTGTTATGGATCTAGTGTCATAGATCTGTCAGCCGCTCCCCAGTTCCCCTCCACTACCATTTATTGAATGTTTACTATGTGCTAAGTGTTTGTACTGTTTTGTTCAATTCTTGGAGTAACCCCATGAGGCAGATAAATCATTATTATTAAGCTCATTTGACAGACAAGGAAATTGAAGCCTAGTCATTGTCACGAAGACAGCTAGTACGAGATGGAGCAGGAACTTGAATCCTGGGCTCTACCGATGCTAGAGCCCATGGTTTTAACTATCATTTCAGATCACCTGGGAAGCTCTCTCTTATCTTTTCTTTTATAGGCAGTTGATTTATGTCACCCATCTGGAATGGGATGGAGTGAAAAAAAGGGGATTTGGGAACTATTGTCTCCTCAAGATTACTCAGCTCTTTGATATCTCTCCTGGGAGCCACATTGACTGTCAGCTAGAAGGTGCTGGAAAAAAATAGATTGCTCCAGGGTGTTCACTTGTGTGCAATTTATTATTTCTAAAGATAAGGCCTAAAGAAACTTCTACACTGCGTTCTATTTCTTCCAGTGAATGAAAGCAGAAGGGCATCTGGTTAGCATTTGAGATATGCACTTGGCTAGCTCTGGTTAAAAGAGAAAAATAAATGCTAAAACATAGTAATCCAAATAATGACTCCCTCTCTGGCTGACCTGCACACTGCTTTGAGTATAGGACTCAAAGACGGTCATTTAACTTTGGGACTGCCAAAAAAAGGGTGTCCTTGCACTTGACTCATTGGAAAGGCTAGAGATCTCCCCAGGAGAGGGTTGGATCCCCTTCTGGTTCTACACCTTCTGGGTGCTGGCTCTGAAGCTTGGGGAGAGGACTGAGATCTGTCAGAGAGGGAGCACCAGAGAAGACATCATCTCACTTAATACTGCCCTTTAACTGTGGAAGGCATTCAAGCCCAGTGGGCTAGATTTCTGCCAAATGCCCCTCCAAGACCTGCTCTCTATCCTTTCCTGCCCTGCACTGTGTCTGGGGAGGCAGGCCTTGTGTGGAACGCATCTATGGGTTTCCTGACCCTCTGATTTCCAGTTTGGTCAAGTCAGAGGGAAGCACCCACAGCAGATCAGAAGGCAGAGGACAGCAACATAAGGGTATTATTTTTTCCTGTTCCTCCCTGCCAGAGCACCTGCACAGGCTGCATCCTTCCTCTGAAGGCCAAAGCTCTTGTGGGTGGTCCAAATGACTGCTCCTCCCTTGCGCCGTCAAGCCCTAGGTGTGCTAAGGGCTCTTTGCAGTAACTAGCCCTGAGACGCCGCACTATCCATTTTGTCCACACGTCTTTGTAAGTAGCTGCGTTATTACCCTTGAGGCAAATCACCCAGTTTGGACGTGCCATCTGTTTCCTGCTGGGACCTTGACTGATATACCCAGAGAAGTTTAATGACTTACCCAAGGTCTCAGGAGGATTTGGCTCTATACCAGTGTGTGCTAATGAGAAGAGATAACACTGGCATATTTTACTGTTTACGAAGCAATTTCATCACCATCGTCTCGGGTACAGGAAAAGCTTTCCACTTAGAGATTAAAAAATTGAATTTTAGAGGAGAGGTGGAGTTGGCCCCAGCTGATGAGCGTCAGGGCTCTCCTCAAACCCAAGGTGTGGGTTCTGCCTGTCACACCCTGGGCACCTCCAGGTCAGGCTGAAATTCTAATTCTTCACTAGCACCGCTCCAACGTGGAACAAACATGCCCAGGGTTCCATCTTCCAGTCCCCCAGAGCTAATGATGCTACCACACACAATCCAGCCATCACATGTGCAAAGTGAGGATACCTCCATTTTCTACATGAGAATACTGAGGCTCAGAAGGCTGAATGTCTTACCCAAAGTCACGCAGCTGAGAGACAGCTGGAACTTGAACCCAGGCCTGTGTGCCAGCTGTTTCCGCTGCCCTGCACTGCCTTTGTGTGCACAGGTGTGGCTTTCTGAAGGCACTGCAGGCTGCAGACCTAGCGCTTCCTTTGCACTTTCTCTCATCAAGCCAGTCCCAGCCTGGCCTTCCTACTAACTCTGGGACCTTGGCCTGGATTTCCTACTGGGAAGCCAAGGAGGCTTTTGTGGATGAAACATGGTAGAAAATGGAGAGCAGCTGATTAAGATCAAGAGATAACATGGCAGGGTCTGGCAGGCCTTTGGCTGAGATAGCCTGGGAAAAATGCAGCCAGGGTCAGAGCCACCTCCTGTCGCTACTGCAGGGGGAGTGGTGCCAGAGGATGGTGTTCAGCTTTGATGGGCATCCTAGCTAGCAGGGATTAGCCATCTTCATGGAGAAAAGTTCCCCTGGGCCTATTAACTTTCATGACATAAAAGCAGAGTCAGGGGCTGTTGTGGACTGAGAACTGACCTGGGGTCACCTACTCTCTGTACCACCTTAAGGGGCTGATTTCCCCACTTCTGACCTCAGTTTCCTTTTCTGAAATATTCGTTGAGATGGATGAATCCAGCTGCCACCTATCTTCCCAATTTGTCCTTTCTGAGGTGGGGGTCTGGGGAAGTATGTGGGGCTTTCAAGCTCCCCCGCCTCCCGCAATCCCTTAGCAGGATAGCAGGGTTGTGTTGTTGGTGGATTTGCTTCAGTCCACTCACACTGTCTTCCCTATTTACTCACATCCATAAACTGCTGGCCAAGACTGGGCAGTGGCCTGTGTTTGTGGAGTGGGGAGGACTGGATTCAGGACCCTCGGCATAGCATTTTCCCAGCCGCCAACCTCGAGCGGGGATTCACAGTCTTGTGAAGTATTCTAGGTGAAGTGCTGGTCCAACCTGCCCTTACGTTACAAGAGTGACAAGCAGAGCCTAGGATGCTAAGTGACTTGCCAGGATACCCATGACCTGGGGCCTCCAGTCCTCTGGAGCACTGTACTCTTACCGCCAAACAAGACTCACTGTGCTTGGCGAGGGTCTCCAAAGGCTATTGCTTTGAGGATGAAACAGAAGTGATATACGTACAGTGTAGGGGGAAACAACATAGAAAGTGTGGATCAATGAAAAGAGGGAGATGAAAAGAGTGATTTGATGCCACACTGTTTTGGCTTAAGCAGAGTAGGGCGATTAGGAGATGACCTGGAACCTAGCTTGAAACTCAGGAGTGACTGAACTTCTTGTTCTTCTTGGCAGGTTCAAGGGTTAGTGGCCACTGTGCTTTCTGTTTTGGGAGGGCCCTTGGCCAGAGTTTCTGGGTACTCAACCCAAGCCAGGTGATGAAGCAATTGGCAGTAGATAAAGGGAAAGTTCTTCTCCTGGCTAAATGAGGAGACCCATTCCATGGTGGTATGGTCTGGGAGATGGGGTGATCTCTGAGACAGGGGGGTACATCTGTAGGGACATTTGCTCTGTGGGAAGATCTGCCTCCCTCTCATACCCACCTGTAGAGCTCAGTCCTTCTTTCACGTCTCCTAAAAAATAGATGCTTCCAGATGGGTTTTGGCACTGAAGACTGTGCCCCGTCCAGCCAATTAAAGAAAACCCAGTTCAAGCTTTAAGGTGTAGAATTTTAGATCGTCAGAGCCCAGAAGGCCCTTACAGCCCAGCTAGTCACAACCTGGTCATTTAACCCTTGAGGAACCTGAGGTTGAGAGATGGGAGTTGGCTCACTGAGTATCATGTGGTGAGTTATCGGCAGTGCCAAGCCTAGGACGTGGGCTTTCTGGTTCCACTTAGTGAGCGCTGGGGCTAGACATCAGTTTCAGACAAATGGTAAACGTGTTCTCAGCCAGGCTGGGAAGGTAAAAGGAAGTCAATGCTTGTAAAGAATAGGTAGCCTTAATTCCACATACGTAATAATAATGAGCTGAAATGTACTGAGACCTTATGTGCTAGCGATTTCACATTCATTGTCTCATTCAATGTCCACATGACCTATGACAGATGGGTTTTTATTGCAGGTTGTTCAGATTAGAACACAGAAGCTTAAAATGTCATAATTTGCTTAAATTCACTTAGCCAACAGGTAGCTGAGGGAGGGTTAGAACGTAAGTCTGTTTGATGCCAGGCCCTGTCTTCAGGTCCCTAGAATAACATAAAATAATCTTATAAAATTTGGTCTGAAGTGAAACACAAATTTTAGACATTTTTTCCCTTTCATATTTCAATTTATTTATGTATCTATTTTTTTTAAAAGATTATTAATTATTTATTTGACAGACAAAGATCGCAAGTAGGCAGAGAGGCAGGTAGAGAGAGAGCACGGAGGAAGCAGACTCCCTGCCGATCGGAGAGCCCAACTTGAGGCCGGATCCCAGGACTCTGGGATCACGACTGGAGCCAGAGGCAGAGGCCTTAACCCACTGAGCCACCCAGGCTCCTCCAATTTATTTTTTAACATTTAAAAGTATTGAGGGGCACCTGCCTAGCTTAGTCCATAAAGCATGTGGCCCTTGATCTCAGGTTGGTGATTTTGAGCCCCACATTGGGTGTAGAGCTTGCTAAAAAACAAAACGAAACAAAACATATAGCTCATATTTGAATGTTTTAAGTGAATTCATACAGGACTGAACTTGGTGGTTTAAAGCAGAAGTTCTTAAGCTCTAGTGGGCATCAGAATCACCTGGGGAGCTTCTGAAAAACCCAGACTTCTGGCTTCTCCCCCAGTTTCTGATGCCTCCAGTCTGGGGTGGGGCCTGAGAATTTGTATTCCTAACAAATTCCCAGAGGCTGCTGCTGATCTAGGGACCTCACACAGACAACCACTGACTTGAAGGAATCACGGAAAGGCTTTGTGTCTGCTGAATTTTCTTGCAGTGGGTCTCATTTTCCGAGTAACTATTCAAGACCAAAGCTGCTACATGTCAGTGGAAGAGGCTTGTCAGGAAATAAGAGAGAGGATACTATCACTTGACTTCCTAACTACCATTTCAAAAGTGTTGCAGAGAGCTCTCACTTAGGATGACTTGTTGAGAAGCCTAAAGCCTGAAAAGCATAGGCTGCTGCAGCAGGAATGAATAAGCTCCAGGCACTTCTGCCCCAGCCCTACTCTCAAGATAGAGGGTTGGGGGTGGGGAGGGAAACACATGAATGGCTGAGGTTAGGTCACGGGTCTACTCTGAGCCAATCACCATGATCAGGAAAATGTGATGCTCTGATTGGATGACTCTGAGTCACGTGCCCACTCCTAAATCAGGAAGTGACATGAACTCCTGGAAATAATTCCACCCATGTGCAGAGTCTGACTAGGGGATGTGAATGGTCTTCTTAGGGGAAACCTGGGGATGAGGAACACCAGAAAAAAAGAGGGTAAACCGACTGCCTGGTGGCAAAAGCACACATAGCTCCCTTTCTGGTTGCCAGGCAACCCTTTTCATTTTAGTTCTGGTTACTCTTTCCCACGAAGTTCTCCTAACTCAACAGCTTTTTTTTTTTTTTTTTTTTTTAAGATTTTATTTATTTATTTGAGAGAGAGAGAGAGAGAGAGTGAGAAACAGCATGAGAGGGAAGAGGGTCAGAGGGAGAAGCAGACTTCCCGCTAAGCCTGGAGCCTGATGTGGACTTGGTCCCAGGACTCTGTGATCATGACCAGAGCCAAGGCAGTCGCCCAACCGACTGAGCCACCCAGGCGCCCCAGGGCTAACTTCTCGGTAGATGAAAGTGAGCCAAACCCAGAAGGTCTTGAATGAAGTGGGCAGAGATCTGGGCTGGAGATTTGGGTTTTAGTCCTATTCTGCCATGGACTGCCTTCCCTCTATGAGTCTGTGTTTTCTTCACCTATAAAAGGAGATCCTGGAGAATCTCTTCGGGCCCTTGCAGCTCTCCTGGGCTGCGGTTCTGGGCGGGGTCACAGGCAGTGGGGCCCTCCCGGTGCCTTTCCCCTGATAACTCAGAAAGGAAGGCAGCTTCTTCTAAACATGGGAGGTCCCTGACATGGAATGGCATGGCTTACTAGGAAGAGCCTTGTTGGACGTGGCATCAGCTAGACTTGTTTTGATTTCTGACTCCTTTATTACCTGTGTGACCTAGGCAAATTAGATTAGCCCCTCCGAACTCCTTCTAGAAGGTGGAGTTAATGATAATCGCCATCTGGTCTCAAAGATTGTTGAGAATGAGAAGATGGATGAGAACATGCTTTGAAAATCCTCAGGTGCCAGGCAGATGGAGCGCTACCGACTCAAGGCTTCTGCCTCCCAGGCCAACCTGCTTCAGGGACTCAGTGCTCCTGAGAAAAGGTTAATACCCACATTCAGTGAGCATAAGCCCTTCCACAAGGAACCTGTCTGGCACTGGCAGGGCATTTATACTAAACCTTATTATTCTGCACACGAGTGCCATATCAGGTGGTAAACCAAGCAGCTGGAAGTAGTCCCTGATGACATTCCAAGTAGTCCCCACCACCACCAGGTTTTCCTCTCTCTCTTTCTCTCTCTGCATATTTCCTCCATAGCACTTATCATAATTCATATTTCTCATTGTGTTCATTTAGTTGCTTATGGCCTAGCTCTGCTGCACTGTAAGCTCATGATGGTGCGGTAGGTGTCTTCTGGTTGCATGCCCTGTGTGTATGTGCTCAATAAATACTTTTTTTTTTTAAAAAATTTATTTATTTGACAGAGAGAGATCACAAATAAGCAGAGAGGCAGGCAGAGAGAGAAAGGAGAAAGCAGGCTCTCTGCAGAGAGCCCGATGTGGGGCTCGATCCTAAGACCCTGGGATCATGACCTGAGCCGAAGGCAGAGGCTTTAACGCACTGAGCCACCCAGGCGCCCCAATAAATACTTTTTGAATTAAAAAACACATGCAAAAACATTAGAGGTCTGTCCCCTTGACTTCTTCGGGTTTTCTTCAAAGGTGCTGTACAGTGAACCAGTAATTCTAGGCACCTTGTGTGAGCCAGGAATGAAGAGAAATGCTTGCAGTGCCTGGCTCTTCTCAAATTGGTAGAGAGTAGGCTGCCTGCCCTGTCCCTGACCCTTGACCTTGAGCATGCATGCCCTTGCCTTCCTACAAGGCCACGGGTACCTGGACCCCGAAGTTCTCCTAAAATGATTTTCAGAAAGGGATCTGATAAAGTCAGATACACTGGTGAATGAGAACACTGTATTTTTCATGACAAACGATACACCACACTTGAGATGACAAGGATTTTTGTGATAATTTCTGCAGGACTGACTATGTAATTTGTAGGGCCTAGTACAAAATGCAAATATGGGCCACTTGTTAAAGATTTCTTAAGAATGTCAAGATGGTGACAGCAGAGCATTAAGACAAGTGCAAAGACCCTTCTAAGTGAGGTTTGCATACCTATGAAGCTAACCCTGCTTGCTCCCTTCAGAGCCAAGTCAGGAGATTAGTTTGGATTTCCTGGGCTGGCCCTGCTGTTTGTGGACACTGTAGCTTCCAAGAGGCCCTTTTGGTCAGCTCAGGGAAGATACTGCCAGTATATACCATGCACACAAGAGCCTACTGCTGCTTCTTTACCCAGAAATTTCCCCAGACTGGGGCACCTGGGTGGCTCAGTCGTTAAACGTCTGACTTTGAAAGCCCAGGTCATGATCTCTGGGTCCTGAGATTGAACCCCACTTGGGCTCCCTGCTCAGCAGGGGTCTGCTTGTCCCTCTGCCCCTGTCCTGCCCCCTTCCCCCACTCATACTCTCTGTCTCTCAAATGAATAAGTAAGATCTTTAAAAAAATGTCCCCAGACTCCATGGTTTCCAGCTGAGCCAGGTGACTCAGCGAAGAGCCAAGTTTATTTATTTTTTTATCTAGTCGCTTAAGGAAGCAGGAAAGTTGTTTTTCTAAGACTCCCTAGAAGGTAAGCATGATGACATTCTTTTACTGTTTACAGGAACACCCTGGCACGGAGGGAATTCCTGTTGCCACCACACGCTACTGTTTACCTATCCTTCACACACCTACAGCAAGCCAGTGACACAGCCTCCTTCAGGAGCCCGACCTTCAGGAATGTGACCTTATTTTACAGAAGGGGAGAGGCAGGGAGAGGAAGAGCAAAGGCAGGTTTAGGAGTGTGACCTTGAATGAGAAGGGGAGGGGCCACTGTCTCATGTTTCCCGAAAGTCAGCAAGGGAAACTCTACATCAAATTAATTATTCAATCAATAGATATTTTAAATAAATGAATATGGTTGTGGATTTAATTGACTTTATTTTTGAATAGGTAATACATTCTTAGGGTTCAAAGCTCAACATTTACAAAAAGGTTTATGAAAAATCCTCTCTCCTCCCAAGTAATCGTGTTCCGCACCCCTCCAGGTAAACATCACACCTAGTTTTTTTGCACCCTGGTAGAAATACTGTTTGCACAAATGAACACATATGAACAGACCCTCCCATCCTAGTCTCGCCTCCCCCAACCATGATTGCATACTTTAACACTGTCCTGTACTTTGCATTTTACACTAAAGATTATATCCAGGAAATCTTTCTATGTCAGTTCACAAAGAGCTCCCTTGTTCTTTCATAAGTATGGATAGTATCTTTATTATCTAACTGTATTATAATTTATTTAACCACATGGACATTTAGGTTCTTCCAGGCTTTTGTTTTTACAAACAGTGGTGTAATAAACTGCTTTGATGAGTGGTTCAGAGCTTCTCCTATTTCCTTAAAGGAAAATGGAAGTCACATTCACTCTATCAGTTTCATTTTCAGAGTGGAGGGCATGTGCATTTCTGGATCTAATGCAGACACCATTCCAGCCTCTCTGAATTTCCACTGTGACTTTCCACAAGTACTTATGGAGTAACCACTTCATGCTCACACTGTTGCAAAACACTGGGATACTCCAGTGCCATGACAGATCCTGCTCTTCTGGTGGCGGGGGGCACAGTTTGGTTGGTGCTGAGGGAGGAGACCTATGATCGACAAGAAGCCCAAAGAATGAACAAGAGAATTTCAGATCGTGATCAATGCTACTAAAAAAAAAAAAAAAATTAAGGGGTGACTGGGCAGCTCAGTCAGTTAAGCCTCCCCCGACTCTTGACTTCTGCTCTGGTCATGCTCTTGGGGTTGTGAGATTGAGGCCCATGTCAGACTCTGTGCTCAATAGGGAGTCTGCTGGAGATTTTCTCTCTCTTCTTCTGCCCCTCCCCACCCCGTCCTGTCTCTCTCTCAAATAAATAAATCTTAAAAAAAAAAAAATCAAAATCAAGTGATGCCATGGAACGTGTGTGGAGGCCACCACTTAAACAGGGACCAGGAATGGGCTCTCTTGGATCACTGAGCTATATATACTTGGGGGGATGGTTCCAGATGCGACAAACACAAGCCTCTGACTTTGAATTTGTGTGATTTGTAAAGCTTTTTCAGACTTTCCCCATCAATAGGTTGGTTGCCTCAAGAGCAGGCATGACTTTCCTGGAGTAGAGGGGTTGGAGACTTTTTCTTTTTTCCTCTCTCTGTATTCCGTTTTTGCAAAAGAGAAAATAACCTTGAATTATCCGCTCTAAAGGAGCGTGGCCCCTCACACCATTGGAAGAGGACAGAGCACCGAGCAGCGGCTAGGGGGCCCAATTCAGGGAGGTCTCAGTCTTTGTAACCCAAGCCACCGGGCTAAGGTTGTCATCCCCGCCAAGCAGCCTGAAGCCTGAGTCTTGGGGCAAGGGGGCACCCAGTGGTGGCAGCTCAGCCGTGAGGATCCGGACTGTCCTTCTGTTCTACAGGCTCTCGTTCTTCAGCCTCCTGATGTGGGTGCTCTCAGAGCTCAGAGCATTGAAGAGAAGGAAACATTGATGGGAAACCCAGGCATGGAATCCTTCCTTCATTTAAGGACGATGTTAAAGACTTTGAGCCATCCGTCCGGCACCAGCCCACACTGATCCAGCAGGAGCTGGCTCCTGGGTCCTGTGAGTGCTTCCCTCCCATTTCCTGCCTCCGTGCACTCTTTCCTCCGACCCTTCCAGCAGCAAGGCAGGCTGTCCTTCCAGTTCCAGCTAGAGTGCCCCGCCTCCCTGAAACCCCCAGTCCCTGATAGCCAGGTTTAAAGGTTTAAAAGCCTTCAGGTCAGGCCAGGCGATGTCTTTCTTCCCTATAAGGTCCTTGGGGGCAGAAGCCTTGACAATCATGCCCACTCCTATCTCTCCCCCAGAGACGAACGAGGCCGGGGGGGGGGGAAGCTGGTGATGCTTGGGGGATGGCGACTCGCACATTGTTGTTACTTGACGTTGTCCTAGCAGGTCTATTTCCCATCCAAGTCAGCACTCTCTTGTTTTCTATTTTGGGTCCTGTTTCACCAGAATGATTAAACAAAGGGGAAATCATCAAAAACCACAGCAGAGCCTGGTGGGGCGGAGGAAAAGGCAGAAGCAGCGTGTGGGGTTGAGGAGAGGGTGATAAAAATACAGTAAGTGGGTGGGAGCCTGAGAGACTGGGCGGCCCAGACGGAGGCTGCGGCAAGCAGCGCATGCAAAACAGGACCATATGGCAGAGTCTTTGGGGAAAGAGCCTTAAGAGAAGGGGGTCTGAGGTCTGAGTAACTTCACCCTGGGAACCAGCTGATTGTCCTGGCTTGGGAGAGAAGGAAGCCAAAATTGCTTCAGAATTTCTTTTTTTTTTTCTTCCTGGAAAGAAGCGTGAACAGAAATTCCAGTTGAAGGGCCAGTTTCCTCCTTTTCTTTCCGTTCCTAGGGCAAGGCATACAGCTCCCGTCTCTGGAGAAGGGAACTCTCTGGATGCATTCCTTCCCTGGGCTGCGGGGAGATAGGCTCTGGTCCCCATATTCCTCCCCTGGATGAGGGGGGTGACCCCAGATTCTCCCCACTGCAGAGTCCAGGTTTGTGATGGGTCACTGGTGTATTCCCAGTGGAGTTGTTGTTGGTGGTGGGGAATGCCTTGATGGGGAAGAGACGCAAAAGGGTCAGGAATCCACAGCACCCAAGGGAGACCCATGAGCCTAAATTGGCCGGGGGCAGGGCCTGAGGGAATGAGAGAGAATGAGCCTTCCTTGCTTCTGGAGCTTCTGCCCATGTGAGCTTTTTTAGCAGCCCTTTTGGACAGAGCTTCCAAAGCTCCTGCTTGGGCACTATGTACCTTGTAGCCTCTCTTCCAGAGACCACAGAGCTGTGCTGTGACCACTAGCCACATATGGCTATGAGCACTTGAAATGTGGCTAGTCCAAGTGGTGATGTGCTCTAGGCATAAAATGTGCCCTGAACTTGGAAGTCTTTGTATGAAAAGAGAACGAAAAATACCTTCCCCGCCCCAAGATTTAATTTATTTATTTGAAAAAGGTCAAGAGAGAGAGCATAAGCAGGGCAGAAGGGTGGAGGAAGGGGGTGGGGTGGAGGGAGTGGGAGAGAGGTCAGCAGGGAGTCGGAAACGGACCTGGAAATCATGACCTGAACTGAAGGCAGATGCCCAACTGACTGAGCCACCCAGGTGCCCTGGGAATGTAAAATATCTCATTAATAATTTTTGTATTGTTACATGTTGAAATGATGATGTTTGGTTATTATATGGAATTAAATAAAATATATTAGTAACATGAATTTCACCTGTTTCTTTTTCCCTTTTTTTCAGTGTGGCTACCAGAAAATTTAAAATTGCGTGTGTGGTTTGCATTATATTTCTGTTGGTTGGTGCTTGTCTACATAGGGTTTGTGTCTTGGGCTGGGAAAAGGACTGCAGGGGACTGGTTAAATTTTTACCTGGAAGGTATCTCTGGTTTAAATATTTAAAAAAATACATGGGGTGCCTGGGTGGCTCAGTGGGTTAAAGCCTCTGCCTTCGCCTCGGGTCATGTTCCCAGGGTCCTGGGATCGAGCCTCACAATGGGCTTTCTGCTTAGCAGGGAGCCTGCTTCCTCCTCTCTCTCTCTCTCTGCCTGCCTCTGCCTACTTGTGATCTCTATCTGTCAAATAAATAAAATCTTAAAAAAGAATACATCATCTTACTGAATCAGTCATCTGTGACTAATAACAAAAATCAGGGGGTCATAGGGAGAAGGGGATTCTGTGCCAGGGGATAGACCCTGAAATCTGGAAGAGGACCCCAGAGACAGTGAAGCTCAGCATTCATTCTGTATTTACCCAAGGATCCAGCAGGGAACAAAGCAAAGACTCCTCCTGCTCTCATGGAAAGGATAAGACGGGAAATAGAAATATATAGTCTAAATGCATTTAAGAAATGCAGGAGAAAACACTGCACTTTAGCAGGGGATAAATGATAGGAAAAAAGTAAAGCGAGTAAGGGGTTTTGATTTTGAGTATGGTGGTCATAGAAGGCTTTGTGGAGGAAATGTCAGAGCCGAACCTTAAAGGAGGTCAGGGAGTGAACTGTGCAGGGAACTTGGGGAGGGGCATTCCAGCTGAGCAGCCCAGAGGCCGGAGGGGTCTGTTGTGTTTGGGGACAGCAAGTGGCCAGTGTAGCTGGCGTGGAGTGCGCAGGAGGAGGCTAGAGGGGAGCCAGTCCGGAGAATGGAACGGGGCAGACTGCTTAGGGCCTTGAAAGCCATCGCAATGCCTTTGCCTTTTACTCTTTGCTCTTGGAGAGTAACAGGGCCATTGTGGCTGCTGAGTAGAGACAGACTCCACGGCCACAGGTGGAAGCAGGAAGCCAGTTAGGAGAGTGGGCATTAGGGTGAGATGAAAAGGCGGCCCGCCGGGGTGGCCAGAGCATAGGTGAATGAGGAGAGTTGCCTGCTGGCCCTCTGGGTTTTCTTTTCTTTTTCTCTAAAAGATTTTATTTATTTGTTTGAAAGAGAGAGAGAGAGCATGAGAAGCAGACTGCTGAGCAGGGAGCCCTACTCGGGGCTCTATCCCGGGATCCCAGGATCATCAACTGCTGAAGGAAGATGCTTCACTGACTGAGCCACCCAGGGGCTCCTTTTCTTTTCTCAGGCAATAGCTGAGGTGACTCTATTCCCAAGGCAGGGACAGGTGGCCCTCCACTTAGTGAGCCCCAGGCTTTCGTCCCTGGCTCACCAGCGGGGCTGAGCTGGTCACTTTTTGCTCACCAGGCTTCAGGCCCGCCTCCGCCTGGGGGGGCATGCGTGCTGTCATGGCCTTCACTCTCCCTCTGGCTGGTTCCTTCTCATTCAGGTCTCAGCGCTGATGTCACCCTGCAGGGGGTCCTCACCTGCCCAGTGCTTCAAGGAGCCCCATCCCCATCGATGTCTACCACGGTAGCCTGTTCTGTTAACTTCTTTGCCTTAGTCACTGGCTGAACCAATTAATTTATTTGCTACTCCATTGTCTCTCACTGGCCCCAACGGTGGGGGCTTGGGTGCATTGTGTCCCCAGGGCCTAGGACAGTGCTGAAAGGATGACTAACACTTACGACACCTACTGTGACCAGCTAGAGGTCTGTCTTGCCCCTTAAACTTGAGGTAAGAAAGCAATAGGGCATGGACCCTGGTGCTGAGTCGACTGGATTTATCTGCTCACTGTTGTCCTTGGGCAATTTTATCTCTTAAGCCTCAGTTTTCCCATTTGTAAAACAGGGATAATATGTGTATCCGCCTCATCAGGGTGTTTTAAGGAGTGACAGGATGCATAAATCGCTTCAACGCAGTACCTGGAAACTATTATAATTATTGTAATGGCTAACAAGTCGACCATATCGTTCTCATCCTCCCATTGTCTAATTTTCTGTCAAGTGTTCCAAACTCCATTTTCCCATCATCAAACACTCTGAAACAGTGCTGTCCAATGGAACTTTCTTTGATAATTGAGATGTTCTATGTCTGCGCTGCCCAGGGTGGTGACCACTGGCCCCATGTAGCTTCGAACACTTGATATGTGGTTAGTGTAATCAGGGACTGATTTTTAAACTTGATTAAATTTTCATTGATTTAAATTTACATCTAAATAGCCACAGGTGGCTGGTAGGTACCATATTGGATGGCACAGCTCTAGAAACTATGAGTGATGGGAAGAAAAAGCTTTTCCTTTAATGAAAAACATTTGGGAGAATCTTAAATAAATGCAGTACTTTTTAAAGGAATCTTTACAGATCTAAATTTACTGTATCCAATTTGGAATACAAGAATATATTACATAGACTTTGATGGTTGGGATGGTTAAATATATAAAAATCCTTAACAAAACGAGACCTTTCCTTCCCTTTCTGCTCCTCCACTGTCTTCTTCCTCTTACTTCTCTAAATCCAGTTTTTCCATTTCCTTTCGGTTTTTCTCTTTTCTTAGTGGGGCCTCCATCCTCTGGCTTGAGGGGAGAGCAACCTTGGTGGATGGAGGGTGGACGGGAAGAAAGCTGCCTTGATTCACTTCTCTCGTGTTTCCAACAAGGTCCTGGCACCGTCTCTGGACTATCCGGACCTGGGGAGGGCTGCCATTTGGGTCATTCGTTAGAGTCAGGTAATTAAGAAAAATGCAGGAACAATCCAGTTGGAAAATCATGAATTTTTCAACTGGGGAGTTCCTTAGTGGATGGTCTGGTCCAAACTCTTCATTTTATGAACAAAGACATAAAAACCCAGAGAGAAGTGACTTAACTAGGACCCGGTACTTCTGATCCCCATCCTGTGCTGGTTCTAGAACTCCCAGTGGAAAAGCCCACATATTTTTCCAATTCTTTTTCTTAGAAACAAAAGCAATTAAAACTCAACGGCACTAAACCAAACCAGACTTTCACATTTTGTTTTCCTACTCCTGAGCCTTTTAGACAGATCTCAGTAAAAATGTTTGGTCTCAATGCATGGGGAAAACATTAAAGGAATTCTTTGAGTTCTTTTGAAGAATGACTCCAATCTAGAAATGTTTGCATCATGTGTAAAATCCTTATTATAAATGAAATTACTGAATATTGCCTGGCTACTGTAATTTATTTTGTACATTTGCTTTTTTTTTTTTTTTTAAAGCACTTGGCTGGAATGTTGGTGGAAAGCTACTAACCCGAGTATGACAAGAATTTTAATTTCATTTTCAAAGCGACTAAGCGAAGCATAACAAGGTGTTTTTCGTATTTAATGTTCATCTGATATGGAAAATAGCCTGTTACAAACAACATGCGAAATGGTTGAATTTAGCAGAGTTTGCGTAAGATTACTTATTTCTTCTAGAAATTAGATATTGGTGTTGTTAGAGTTAAATGTGAAAGCTTTCCAGTAAAATGATTGTTCTGACGCTTGGAAGATGTTTGAGCTTGGGCAAGTGACTTAACCTTTCTGAGTCAGCTTCTTTTTCTTGTGAAATGGGGCTAATAGGGGCACCTGGGTGGCTCAATTGGTTAAGTGTCTGTCTTCAGCTTAGATCACAATCTCAGGGTCCTGGGATTGAGCCCTGTGTCAGACTCCTTGCTCAGTGGGGAATCTGTTTCTTTCTCTCTCTCTCTGCCCTTCTTCTTGGCTTATGTTCTCTCTCTCTTCAAATAAATAAATAAATAAAATATTAAAAAAGAGAGAGAGAGAGAAATGGGGTTAGTAATAGTACCTGCCTCAACGATTAGCTGTAAGAGTTAAGAGAGAATCTATGTGAAGCTTATAGCGCAGTACTGGCCACATACAAGCAAAGAGTCACCATTGACTTACTTTTATTACTGTAAGATAATGTGAGTGTTGCAAAATAAGTGCTGCACAAATGAAAGCTATGTTAATTATACTCATGTTTTGAAAACATTTTAATTATAAAAAGGACCTCAGATTCCTTAAGGGAAAATCTGAAAAAAATAAATATGGAAACAAGGATCACCCATAATGCTACCATTCAAATGCAACCTCTGACACTTCTATTTTTTATCTAGACGCTGTGCAAGTTTATCCTGTGTATATCATTTAAAATTGGATTTCTGGGGGCGCCTGGGTGTCTCAGTGGGTTAAAGCCTCTGCCTTTGGCTCAGGTCATGATCTCAGGGTCCTGGGATCAAGGCCCGCATCGGGCTGTCTGCTCAGCGGGGAGCCTGCTTCCTCCTCTCTCTCCCTGCCTGCCTCTCTGCCTACTTGTGATCTCTGTCTGTCAAATAAATAAATAAAATCTTAAAAAAAAAAAGAAGATTATTTATTTTTGAGAGAGAGAGAGAATGAGAGAGCACAAGCAGGAGGAACAGGGAAAGGGAGGGAGAATCCCAAGCAGACTTCTGCACTTATCAAGGAGCCCTCTGTGGAACTTGATCTCACCACTCTGAGATCAGGATCTGAGCGAAAACCAAGAGTCAGTCACACAACTGACTGCACCACCCAGGCACCCCTATTTTATTTTAGAGAGGGTGGGGGGAGGGAGCCCATGTTTTGGGGGGAGGGCAGAGGGAGAGAGAGAGAGAACCACAAGCAGGCTCCCCACTGAGCCCGGAGCCAACGAGGAGCTTGATTCTAGGACCCTGAGATCATGACCTGAGTCAAAGTCAAGGAGTCTGATGCTCAACTGACTGAGCCACCCAGGAGCCCCTGATATTTTTTAAAAGCTCTCCAAGTGTTTGTTTATGTAAAGAAACACATAAATAATCGTATAATTTTCTATGTCATTATTGCATATCTTTCCTAAATACATACTGCCTTTTTTTTTTTTAGGAGGGTCTGGAAAAAAACCTAAATTTTTGTGGCATTGCTGCCAAAAATGCATAGCTGGAATCTAATCATTAGGAAACATCCAACAAACCCAAATAAAGGAACATTCTACAAAATGTCTGGCCTGAATTCTTCAAAAATGTCGATGTCTTAAAAGACAAAGAAAATTTTTGAAACTATTCCAGAGTAAAGGAAACTAAGGGGACATGACGACTGAATGTGTAAAATGGAATGTGGATTTTCTTCTGCTAGAGAGGTTACGGAAATAATCTGAGAAATTTGAATAAAGTCTGAAGATTTGAAAATAATATATCATCATTAATAAAGGATTGAGGGATAAAAGGGCTTCGTGTCTAATTTAGTCTCAAAGATTCAGAAAAAAATATATGCACTAGATACATATGTATGTATATATTGAGTCTGTGTTTCTATATATACATGCAGAGAGAGAGAAACAGACTCAGAGAGGAAATGATAAAGGAAATTAGGTTAAGTGTTAACATTTAGGGAACCTGGGTGAAGGATATAGTGAATTTTCTTGCAAATTTTTCATAAGTCTGAAATTATGTAAAAAAAAAATTATGTAAAAAAAAAAAAAAAGACCCAAATTCTTATAAGGAACTAAAAAAGGAATAAAATAAGGACAGGATTTTAAAATGCAGGAAAATCCGCTTTTTGGGGGGGGTAAATATAATCTATAGCTATATGGAAAGAGTTGTTACTTAAGAAGAGATTGTTCTCAGAATATAGGCAAGGGAGCTCCCTCTGGGCTTTTCTACGATTTGAGGATTCAACAGATGCTGGCACAGTACCTCCAACAGAGGGCGGTGCAACCTTATGAAGACTGAATCACATCCCAAGGGTTTTGGGTAACACTACCCAAGGTAGATTCTAAAGCCTTTAACAAATGGAACAGAGGCATTGAGAATCTTATAGCTGAATTCTAGCTATATCCCATTTTACAGATGAGAAAACTGAGGCTCAAAGAAGTAAAACCACTTGCCCAAAGTCATCATCACAAGCAGCCCAACTGTCTTGCAGGTGATAGTCACAGTTGTCATTCATCAGAGGCTTGCTATGCGCCATGCACCGCACGTACTAAGCCCTTTATATGTGTTAACTCTTTAATTACCCCCCCTCCTTTTTTTGACCTGAAGCTGAGGTTCAGAGACATCAGTAATGTAGCTGACGTCCCGAACGCATGAGATTCTGGCTGTGCTCATAGCTAACGGGCCATTCTGTCCTACAGCTCTGCTGGGATACCTACCCTTGGAGAACTGATCCCCTACTAGGGGTATAGTACACAGCTGTCAAAACAGAAATTTATCTTGGCACCTGCTGATGGATGGATGCACGCACACAGGATCCAGAGATTCAGTGAAGGAAGATTCCTGGGACTGAGGAAAGCAAAAACAGCGGGGCGAGCGGGACTTGTGGAAATGGATAGGTTTGGAGACAGAGAAGAAAAGGCAGAAACGAGAGAACAGACATAAAATGAGGAGAAGAGCATAAGGTCTTGCTGGGGAAGGCAGTGAGGCTGAAGTCTCGACTCCTCTCCTTGCTACCCTATGTCAGCCTCTAATGAATCCATCGGCTAGTCTTGTTAATTCCTTTCTTTCTTTCTTTCTTTCTTTTTTTTTTTTTTTAAGGTTTTATTTATTAATTTAAGAGCAAGAGCACACAAGCATAGGAAGGAGCAGGGGAAAGGGAGAAGTAGACTTCCTAAAGAGCAGGGAGCCTCATGTGAGACTGACTCAATGTGGGACTTGATCCCGCGACTCCAGGATCATGACCTGAGCCAGAGGCAGATGCTTAGCTGACGGAGCTGCCCAGCTGCCCTGGTCTTAATAGTTCTACTTCCAGAAACATCTGCGGTTCTCCATTTCTCTCCATCGGCACTGCCACCCCCTGGCTCAAGCTACCGCTGTCCTCACCTTGACTCTTCAAAAGGCCTTCTAGTTGATTCCCTGCTTTTTTCTTGTACTAGCCAAAGTTCATTCTCCAGACTACACCCAGAGTCATCTTTTAAAACATCTATCAGACCATGTGGCTCTCCTGTGAACATCTGAACGGTTTCCCATGCCCTTAGAACAGAAGCCGACTCCTCACCAGGCTCTGCCCGAGCTGGCCCCCGCTTAACTCCCTGACCTCACTTCCTACCAGCCTCTCTTTGCTCTCATTGCTTTGGCCACATAGGCCTTCTTCTCACCCTAGAACACAGGAAGCTTTTTGCCATCCTAGGGCCTTTGCACTTGCTGTTCCTTTTGTCCAGAACACTTTTTTCTTTTTTTAAGATTTTATTTACCCATTTGACAGAGAGAGAGCACAAGCAGTGGGAGCAGCAGGCAGAGGGAGAGGAAAAGCAGACTCTCCACTGATCAGAGAACCCGATGAGGGACTGAATCCCAGGACCCTGGGATCATGAGCTGAGCTGGGATCATAAGCAGACGCTTAACTGATTGAGCCATCCAGGCGCCCCTCCAGAACGCTTTTCTTTTAGGTTTCCCCGTGGCTGTCCCCTTCTTTTCCGCTTCCCTCAGTGGAGTGGGGTCTGAAAGAGAACTGGAAATGCGATCAGACCGGCTGAGGTGGCAGCTCGTCCTGATTCTGCAGTGCGGGTTTGTGGATAACACCATTCGATTAGGTCTTTAAAGGGTTAACAGCCAGGTCAGGGGATTTTAGAGTTTAAAAGTCTTAGCCCCAAATGGGACCCAGTCCACATCTTTTCATCTTAGAGATAAGAAAAAATGAGATTAGAGCCGGGAAGTGACTTGCCCAAGGCCAGAGGGCCAGAAGAGCTTCCTCTGTCTTCCGGAAACATTCCATCTCTCTGAGTTAGCTTTCATCACCTAGAGAATGCAGAGGCCAAGTCTTCTGCACAAAAGCGAATATATACCGTGAGAGGGCTTTGCAAACTGAAATGAGGGGCTCAGGTGATATTTTAGTATTATCTTGTCATAACTGCCAACTTGGCTTCAGCTCAGGCCCTGATTCATTCTTTTTTATTATTATTTTTTATTTTATTTTATTTTATTATTTTATTTATTTGACAGGGAGACTGCGAGAGGGGGAACACAGGCAAGGAGAGTGGGAGAGGGAGAAGCAGGCTTCCCACACAGCAGAGAGCCTGATGCAGGGCTCCATCCCGGGATCCTGGGATCACGACCCAAGCCAAAGGCAGACACTAAAACAACTGAGTCACCCAGGTGCACCCCAATTCATTCATTCACCTTCTTCTTCTTCTTCTTCTTTTTTTTTTTTTTTAAAGATTTTATTTATTTGACAGAATGAGAGAGAGAGAGCAAGAGAGGGAGTAGGGTCAGAGGGAGAGACACTGAGCCCAGCACTCCATGCCAGAATAGATCATCGGTGACTCCAGGATCATGACCTGAGCCAGAGGCAGGTGCTTGACCAAATGAGCCACCCAGGCATCCCCTGATACATTCTTTTAACAATTATTTAGTACCTACTAATGCAGGTCTTGGTCTCAACACTGGAGACATTACAGCCCAAACAGCCTCGACCATTCTGAATCCTCATAGCACTTACACTGGAGTACGGTGTGTGCGTGTGCACGCACGTGCATATGCGTGCACGTGTATGTGTGTGTGCCTGCATGTGTGTGTTGTGTTGTGATAAGTGCTATGGAGAGAAGGAAAGCAAGCAAGGGCAATGGGGAATTGCCAGAGGTGGTAGAAGTGCTGGGACTGTAAATGGGGCTGGAGTGGGCGTGTCAGAGAGGGCGTCTTGGGGAAGGTGACCCAGATTCGGGACTGCACTTGGCACAGTGAAAGGGGAACCTTTGAAAATAAATTTTTTTGGAAGTTATGGGTTTGTTTTTGGGCAGTGGCGTCTGGAGGGAAAGGCGGATTTTGCTGGGGTCTGCATCCATGACCACCCGATGCTGCCTTGGACCGAGGGCTGCAGAAGTGAAACCGTTGCCATCAGCACTCTTCAGACCATCAGATGCGACCTTCCACTTCCCTCTCAAGGACCAGACCCACGCAAATGACCTCAGGGAATAGCAGCAAGAGTTTGCATAAAGGCTGACTGTCAAGTCTTCTTGGAGTAGTTTGAGCCCTACTGTGTGCTGGGTGCAATGCTAGGCTCCCAGGTACTCCATTTCCTTTCATCCTCCCGGCAGCCCTACGGGTGGGCTACTATTCCCATTTTGTGGATGAGGGGAGCGAGGCTCAGAGTGCCCATGTGAGTTGCTCAACATCAGCACAACTGGGAAGTGACAGCCTGGCTCCAAGTCCTGTGCTCTCTCTTGGGACCTCACGGTCCCTTCCCGGGACTCCGGGCTGGAGTGGTTTGGATGCAATTCTTGGAATCTTTCCCATTAGGAATTCAGAAATTACATTGTCCGAATCCTTCGTTTTTCAGATCGAATGAGTTAGCAATATGAATGTGTGTCTAGACACTGGGTAGTTGTCCTGTGAGTGTGGGCTTCTTGTCCTTTGCAGATTAGATGTTTAGGGAGGTTTCAGGATATGCCCTGATTACCTGCCAGAGGTTACACAGCAAGTTCGCTATAAACCTGTTCCCGAAGGCTGCTCTGGGCTTCTGATCTTTTCACACACCCCTTCTCCTACCTCCCCAGCCAGGGAAGGTTGAGAAGTCCAGGGCTGTAGTGTCAATGACAAAGAGAAAGAGGAAGAGCTCTCAGGCCTACAGAGGCCCTTAGTTAGAGGCTTACATAGTTCAGAAGGAAATTGAGAAAGTCTAGAAGTCCCCAGTCCCCTACACCCCTGTCCCCTCCCTGCCCCTCCTCCTCCTAGATAGGGATGGGGATGTAAGAGAAAACCTCTCTGGATGGCTAGTATTCTGATTACAGCCAAGCAGTGTTTATTCAACCCTGCTGGCTGCCAGGCATCCAATCCCAGCCCTTTAGGCCCTGGCAGGTTCATGAGAGACCGAGAAACAACCACATGCTGAAATCTGAGAGTTCAGTGCCAATGCTGGGGTCAGCATCAGGTGCTGTGGAGTCTCAGGATCAGGAAAAACGAGGTTGAGTGATGTCTTCAAGGCCACAGGGCTGGCAGGGGCTTTCTGTGATGTCTTCACATGGTGATGCCTCAGCAGAAAATCCCTGAAAATGTCCACTCCAGTGTTTGTCAATGAGCAGCGACCTTTTAAGGTTCCCACGAAAATGATTATTGCAGCAGACTCCTGGGTGGCTCAGCTGGTTAAGCGCAGGAATCTTGGTTTCAGGTCAGATCATGATCTGGGGTGGTGAGATGGAGCCCTCCCCACCCCCAGCCAGGCAGCCAGGCTAGAGCCTACTTAGGATTCCTTAGGATTCGGTCTCTCCCTCTCTCCCTCGGCCCCTCCCTCCCCTGTGTGCGTGCTCTCTCTCTCTCTCTTTCACACCCCACCCCCCCCCCGAAAATGATTATTACAGGTGAGTGGCTGGGGTGAGTGGGGGTATGGAGCCAATGACAGGGAGCAGCCACAAGCCTGTGTGTGACACTGAAGTCACTGACAGGATTTGGCTCTCATTTCTGTTGCACAGACTCGCATCCATGCTTACATGGGACTTGCTTTTCAGAGGGCTTTGCTTGGAGAGGCAGGACTGGGGTGAGGGAGGTGGGCATTGAGGGCTGCTGTGTGGGGCTGGTTGCTTTGACTGGGCATTCAGGGGGTGAACCCAAGGAGCAATGGTAGTGGCAAGAGCTAATTTAATGGCCTCTCTGCAGGATCTGGGCTGGATCTTGGAGATGGGAGAGGGGCTGATGTGTGTGTGTGTGTGTGTCTCCCACCTAGAACCTGGTCAAAGGCTAACGGGAAGAGGGAGCAAATCAGGAGGAGGCTAGGCTCATATTGAATCTTCCCACTATGCCAGCAAGTCACTTGATTTTTATTCCCATTTCAAGGATGAGAAGGCAGAGGCTCAGGGAACATCAAGGTCACACAGCCTGTAAAAGTTAGAACTCAAGCCTGTCTAGGCTCCATTTTCTCATCTGTACATGGATGTGTGTGTGTGTGTGTGTGTGTGTGTGTGTGTGTGTGTGTGTGTGTGAGAGAGAGAGAGAGAGAGAGAGAAGGGGAGGCTTAATTTTTTCTATTTTAATGAGAAAATGCTATGGAGGGGGTGGGGAAGGGGAGAGGAAAGGATGCTGGCAGTTTCTATTTCTAGGAATAAAGGTTCCACATTTCTGGAGCTGTCTCTCTTTGTTTGGAAAATGCACCAGGATGGGCCTCTATACAAACACAAGCAAGTCCCCGCCTATTGTCCTTGGGGAGGAAGGTGGGGTCACCCCAATCTCTACACAGAGGCAGGGGACTACACAGAACACTGATGTAGTTCTCTTTAATGATGTAAATTGGGGTCTTCTTAATGGACCTTCACCCTTGAGAAGTAGGGGAGAAATAGCTCTGGAGAGAGACTCTAGCTGGATAGGAGCTGCCTCCCTGGGGCCTATTGAAGATTAAATAACGGGAGCAAGGAAGGTACTGGGGCCCTGTATGACTGCCTCCTCTGAGCAAGTCATTCATTCATTCATTCATTCATTCATTCATCCCTGTGTGTCCTGGGCTCTGCTAGGCTTTGGGACTACACTGGTGAGTTGTCCCAAGTTGAACCTTGTGTTGTAGGGGGAGGTAGGTGAAAAAGGCAACAAAGCAGCCCCAAACAGGGTAGCTAAAATTGGAGCTGACTGTTGGACTTGTGAAGCTGGGGTTTTGAGCTAAGGATGGTGGGAGAAGGAGAGGCTCTGAGTCATCTTAATCTTTGGATATTTTAAAATTGGGAAAATCAAATGGATGCTAAGAGAAGCTTACAGTTAGACTCTGGAGTCAGGGAAATGTAGTTTCGAGGTGCGTTTGGCTAGTAGAGATGATCTTTTTAATTTTAATTTTAATTCCTACAGGTGGGGATTGCATTCTGAACTTCCTTGGTCCTCACCACTCCTGGGCAGCCCCGCCTGAATCACATATGTACCTTATTGGCCACCTGCCCAGCCCCAAGGACTAACAGAGTTTTCCACTCTAACTGTAGATGTTACAGAGCTTCGAGAATCTATTTATTCAAGTATCAATAAACCAAAAGCAGATTTGCAGAATGCGGCAAGGTTTTAAACTGTGAACTTTTCTCTGATTCTCACTGTAATGGAATAATGGTGACCTTTATCGATAATAATGATGATTGGTGACAAATAATTGTGAATAAGCTGACATTCACTTTCCATTCATTCCACATACGGTTACTGAGAGCTGCTGTGTGTCAGCACATTTGTAGGTCTGGGGATTACAGCGGGGAGGAAGACAGACAAAAATGGAACTTGAATTTCAGTGTAGGTGGAGGGAGATAGACAGTAGACAAGATACAGGAATAAAATGCGTAGACTATGTGATGATGATAAGTACTAAGGAGAGAAGTGGGAAAGAGTAAAAGTGTTGGAGGAAGAGGCGGGGTTGCATAGGGAGGCCCGTTATAGGTCTCACTGAGACAACGACTCAAGACTGGATTAAATGAGGAAGGTGGCCACCTAGGGCAAAAACCTTCTAGGGAGAGAAAACAGCAAGTGCAAAGGCCCTGAGGTAGGACTGGCCTCATGTGTTATAATGGGTGTTAATACATCAGCACTGCTCTAAGCTCTTTCACTCCATTGAGGGAGGTACCATTATTGCTCCCATTTATAGATGGGCAAACTGTGGCCAGAGAATCTCAGGAATTTGCCCTGGATTAAGTAAAAGGCAGAGCCAGGCGTCTAACCCAGGCCGTCTAACTCCAGAGCTTGTGTTCTTAAATACTAAGCTATGTTAAAGAAGTGATTTCATTAGTCTCGGTAGACCCAGGTACTGAAGATTTACACCTCCAGCTCTAAGCTGCCTTCCCAACACTGGAGGAAAACCCTGGGTGTGGCAGGGGAGGGAGTGACTCAGGCCTTGGCTGGCTTCCTGCTGAGTCACTGCTGATGGGCTGTGGAGGGAGGCCAGTGGCACTCAGGCTTTACCTCCTCATGCTGGCAGGTTCCTGCCCTTGTGGTGGGGGATGCCTGGCAGCGGGCCTTAACCACACACCATCAGTGGACGGATTCGTCTGACTTTCCCGAGAACTTCCTTGTGAAATTGTGGGTGGGCTCCATTTCCTGGAGTTGTCCCACAGCCAGCAAGGGGGAGCAGCCTTGGAGACTGACTTTCTGCCCAACCTAGCCCTGAATTCTCTAAAATGTCTTGGATGGACAACATTTTGTCCCTTGTCAGGCTGACTGTCTCTCATCTCGGGTTGAACCATCTAAGAGCAATGAGCTGTGTGTTTGGCAGGCCCCTGCAAAGACTATGGGGCCCCGGGGAGCCATACACACCACCCTGGGCCTCATGATGCTTACCCTCTTGACATATTCCTTCACAGATACAGCAGGGACGGAATGGGTAAGTGCTCCAGTAGGTACATGGAGTTTGTTACAATTTTAAAATAGGGATTCATGAATAATAATGGCTAACCTGTCTTGAGCCCTTACCATGTGCCAGTTTTCTCAGCACATAATATGTGTTACCTAAGTTCCCAAACTCCCCCAACACCTGATAAGAGAGATGCTTTTACCACTTTATAGGTATGAAAATGGAGGCACAGAGATGTCCCAGCTAGGAAAGGGCAGAAAGGACATAAGGCACAAAATCCTGGAGTCGGGAAGGTGCAGGCTGGATTTGGGGAGCTCTGACGGGCTGGTGGAGAGCAGAGGATGGAGGGGGAATACGGTGAGAGATGAAGTTGTTGGATGAGAGAGGGCGCCAGGACCAGACCATGAAGCTGGACTTGAGCTGGTGGTGGTTGGGAACCACTGAAGATTTTTCAGGGTGCCCCCTTTGGTGCCCCAAGGCTGTAGCTTTGTTGCTTTGGTTTAGGGTCACCTTGGCACATGAATCATGGGGATGGAACAGAAGTAGTAGGAAGAACTCAGACTTTCCGTGATGAGATATCTCATTGGCTCCTTGCTCACCAAGAATTCTCTGTATTTGCTGAACGTTTGCTGCAGAATATCCTTAAAGAGCTGTATGTTCCGGGAGACGTCCTGACAGGTGCTGCCCACAGCTGGTGGGTCCTCTCCTGTTGTGCGCCCCCTTTCCGGCCCCACCCCTCCTGATTCAGCTCTTTCCCCGGCTTTTACCTCTTAGTTCCCCAGCTGTAATGGAGACAGTAGCTGCTTCTGTCCAGTTAGCGTTTCTACCTTTTTCTCGTAAACTTCTCCCTGTTCTCAGTCTGTGATCTACTGAGCTTGCCTCATGCCCCCTTCTTTTGGTAGGCCCCACTAGTTACCTCTCCAATCCAGTCTTCCTCTTCTATGCCTTAAAAAACCCCAGTTTCATTCTGGGTGATGTCACCACATGGCCAGCCCCAGGCAACGGAGCATAATATGTCTAAACCCACAACGGCCCTGTTTCCTACCTTCCCAGACTCCCTTGCAACGAGGGGCATCCATGTGACCCAGATTTTGTCAACAAGACCTGAGGGGAAGCCGGCTCTGTGGCTTCCGAGAAAGTTTTTGATTTTTTGACAAAAGGGAACAGTTCCAGCTTCCTCCCCATGACAGCCCCTTTCCCCTCCCCACTTAACCACAGGCATGATAGCTAGAGCTTTTGGCAGCTGGAAGGGTGTCCACTGAGGATGGCCAGCCACCATCACGTGGAGGAAGCCTGCCTTCTGAGGAGAAAATACAATCAAACAGAAAAGCGACAGGGTAGGGAGATAGAGAGGAAGAGAAAAGTTGAGGCCTCATTTGAATATTTAGCTACATAGAAAACTGGTACCATGCCTGGAATTCCAAGTTATGTGAACAATATACATGCTTTTCTTTTTTCCTTATGCTTGTTTGAGATGGACTTCCATTACTTGGAACCAAAGGCCCAGGTCTCCTGTCTAGAGGGTGAATGTCCAGGAGGACTCCCAACCTTCCTCTGCCTGTAACCCCTATGACCTTGACCAACGATTGTGATGGGCATGAGGGTTCCAGCCACATGTCATCCACCCACCCACCCTCAACCTCCGCACATCAGACCCTCAACCCAACCTCATCCCTACGGTCCACCCCCACCCTTCCCCATCTCTACCCTTTTCTTTTTCTAAAGCTTTATTTATGTTAGAAGCTGGGGGAAGGGCAGAGGGAGAGAATCTGCTTCCTTCTCAGTCAAAAACTGGACCAGGGGAAAGAAGAATGAGGAAAGCCGGGGTGTCACCATATACCAAGGCCACTTCCACTCCCTGGTGTCCTCAGAAGGCCCTGGCAACACGGCTGTTTGAGAAACACAGAGATTAAGAAAGGGGAGTCAGAGAGAAAGCAGCCAGCTGGGTGGGCAGGGGTGGGGTGGCAGGGGGTCTTCTGATCTGGGAGGGAACTTAGAGGCCATGCACTCCTTCTCTGGTTTGTCAATTCATACAACACCTGGTTTGTGCCTTTCTTCTTGACATAGACTTGCCATAGGAGATTATGTTAGTTTCAGGGGTACAACCTAATGTTTTGGTATTTGTATATATTATGAAATGATCACCACAGTAAATCTAATGAACATCCCTTATCACACATAGTTATAAATCTTTTATTTCGTGTTTTTTAAAAATATTTTTGTTTTGTGTTGAAAAATATTTTTTAGAAGATTTTATTTACTTATTTGACAGAGATCACATGTAGGCAGAGAGGCAGGCGGAGAAGAAAGGTGGGGGGAAGCAGGCTCCCTGCTGAGCAGAGAGTCCGATGTGGGGCTCAATCCCAGGACCCTGAGATGATGACCTGAGCTGAAGGCAGAGGCTTAACCCACTGAGCCACCCAGGCGCCCTGTGATGAAAACTTTTAAGATCTATTCTCTTAGCAACTTTCAAATATGCATCACTGTATTATATACTATAGTCATCATGCTGTGCCTTACATCCAATGACTTACTTATTTTATTACTGGACGTCTGTACCTTTGGAACCCCTCACCCATTTCATCCACCGCCACTCCTCCCACCTCTGGCAGCCACCAAGCTGTTCTCCATTCAACCCCTTTTTGTTGAGCACCTCCTTTGTGCCAGACTCTGACATGATCCAACCTTCTCAAATACAGGGGAGGAACGGTGAAGTACATATATGAAAAATATAAAAGAAAGAAGCTGCCTGGTGAGTGTCCATCTTCCCTCAGGTTTCTCAAAGAGAAAATGACCTTGAAAATAAAACAGACGAAGTCCAGATTGGCGATGAGAGAGCCTCACTCTTGGGTGGGATTTGGGACCTTAAAATGAGGTGTCACATTGGGATTTCGAATCTCTATTCCTGGAAACCTTCAAGAATGAATACCTAAACCATTGACTCATCTTTAATAGGCAGCTCTGTGGAGGCATTGCATAAAGCAAGGGCTTCTGAGCGAACAGACTGAGGTTTGAATCCCGAGTCCTTCGTTCCCTCCCCCTTCCCTCCCTCGACCCTTCCTTCCTAAGATCAAGGCTTTTATTTTATTTTATTTATATATTTAATTTTTTATTTGAGTATAGTTGATGTACAATATTATATCAGTTTCAGGGCTACAACTGTTGATTCACAATCTCTATATGTTATGCTCTACACACCCCAAGGGTCATTACCATCTGTCATCATGGAACGCTGTTACATCACCATGGACTGTGTTCCCTACACTGTACCTTTCATTCTCAGGACTTACTCATGTCACAACTGGAAGCCTGCATCTCCCACTCCCCTTTACCCATTTTGCCGTTTCCTTTCTTGAAATGTGTGGGTTAGACAAATTGTGAAACCTCTCTGAGCCTCAATTTCCTTAGAGTTACTGTGAACATTGTATGAATATAATAATACTATAATTTTTTTGAGGGCTTAACTATATTCTGATTCTGATCGAAGCTCTATAAGCTTATTAACTTATTTATCCTTACAACAAATGAGGACACCAAGGCCCTTCAGAAAGGTCAAATACCTTGCTGGTCCATTGTAGAGGCTGGCTTTGAATTCATCAAGTCTGGTTCTAGAGCCTATGCTTGTAAGCCGTTCACTTACTGCTGCCCTTATTGGTAGGATGGAGATGACTCACTCATTTTCATCCCTAGAGAGGATATTGAAGTGGTAAAAGGCATGGGCTCTGGAGCCAGATTACTGTGTTTCACAATAAAGATATATCTATAGATAAAAACTGTAGATGAGATGTAGATATAGACATTAAATCTGGAGCCAGAGTCCTGGTTTATCACTTATAAGCTGCACTACCTGAGTTGTGAACAAATGATTTACATTCTCCATCCCTATCTTGGTTTTTCCTGTAAAATGGAGAGGGTTTTTATGAGGATTGAGTGAGTTACACAAAAAAACTTAGAATTGTACCTGGTTCATGGGAAGTCCTCTGTGGATGCTGTCACTGCTGTCTTTCAGGGGTCATCACTCCCTCAGGGCGGCCTCCCCTTCCGATCTGAATGACTATTCTCCCCGTTAATCACCCATGTAATACCCTGCTCCCTTCTTAGGTAGCACATAGGACTCACACCACTCACTGTATTTCTGCTGTATATCTAAGAGATAGAAAACCATGACAGAAAGCTTTCTTATCACTTAGAATTTCTGTTTGATGCATATTGGAAGAGCTTTCTTTGAAGGCTTATTTAGACATAGATTTTTCCAAAGATTTATTATTATTATTTTTTTTAAAGAAAGAGAGAGACTGAGAGAGAGAGTGTGTGGAGGGGAAGAGGGAGAGAGAGAGGAGGAAGAATTTCAAGCCTGCTCCTTGCTGAATGCGGAGCCTGATGCAGGGCTTGATCCTATGACCCTGAGATCATGACCTGAGCCAAAACCAACAGCTGGACGTTTAACCAACTGAGCTACCCAGATGCCTTAGACATAGATTTTTTTTTTAAGAGATTTTATTTTTTGTAAGTAATCTCTCCATTCAGTGTGGGGCTTGAACCCACAACTCTGAGATCAAGAGTCACTCGCTTCACCAACTGAGCCAGCCAGGCGCTGCTAGACATGGAGATTTATCATGTATCGAGCTGCTCTGTTCCCTTGCCTTTTCAGTTCATAATAACTTTTCACTTCAGTGCCAAATCAGCATGGAATCTTTTTGAAGCCATTGTAAGTGATGATTTAACTCCGCACCTGTACTGCTAACAATGCACAAAGCTCAAGGAAAAGGGAGAAGAGATGGAGAACGGTGAGCAGGTTTGTGCATGTTCAGTCAGCGCCAGCTACATCCCAACCATCACCTGGCTGCAGCAATTTGAGATGCCACCAATTACAACACACGACCTTCCTTCAGGAGTGTGAAAATATGAAAAAAAAGGTGGCATACATTTGATGATGAGATACAATATTAAAACTGAAATGTCCTCCCCTGCCACCACCACCCGGTTGCATGGCTCTTTATTTGGTTTTCCAAAAGCCCACCATGGTTTAGGTCAAAACTATGTAGGTTTTCCTTCTAAGTATGAGTTAGTAATGACTTTGTGTCAGTTAAAGCAATGCTAGCTGCTGTAAAAGATAAATCCTAAAACTGCATCAGTTAACATTATAAACATGATACATTTTACAGGTCAAGAAATGAGGCTCCAAGATGTGAAATGACTTACCCAGGACCTCGTTGCTTTGTAGACATGGTGCTGGAGAAGAGCCTCATCTACCTATACTCTTCCCATTACATCCACTTGCCTTTTTGAATTATACAAGAAAGGCAAAGGGAGAGAGAGAGAGAGAGAAATACACTATAGTCCTTTGCATATGGGGCTGAATCTCTTAGAGGGTATCCTTTGCTTCTTCTGAGGCTGGAGATCTCACCTGTCGTCAGTTACCTCTTACAGTGGATCTGAGGGGACCAGGATACAGTGTTTGCTGCCTGACAACAGCCTGGGTTTCTTCTGGATGGGTCTGGCTACAATGTACTCTTATGGGTATATGACATTTGGGAGCAGTTATTTTGACAATGAAGATAAATCTATAGATAAAAATTGTAGATGAGATGTAGATACAGACCTTAAAAAGAGACTTAAAAAATAAAAACACTCAGACACAATGTGTAGAATCTGACTGAGTCCTAGTTTGAAAAACCAACATCAAAAAAGTGTTTGGGGGAGGCGCCTGGTTGGCTTAGTCAGGGGAGTATATGACTCTTTATCTTGGAGTTGTGGGTTTGAACCCCATGTTGGGTGTAGAGATTACTTAAAGATAAAATCTTTAAAAAATATTTGGGGAACAATTGTGTGTATTTCAGTATGGATAAAACATTTGGGTATACGGAGGAATTATTGTTAATTTTCTTGTGTAGGATAATGCTGTTGAAGTTATGTAGAAAACTGTCTTATGTTTTAGAGATATGTAATAAAGCATTTAGGGATGAAATATCATGAAATGTGTACTTTAAAACATCATCAACAAAAACAACAGAAAAATAGATGAAGCCAACTTGGCAAAATGTTAAGAACTGTTAAATGCTGGTAGTAGGTTTGAGGATGTTCATTTTATTATTTTTTCCTCTATGACATTCACTGTTTGAAGGAAGACAGTGGGGAGTATTTCTCTTTTTTCTTTCCTTATTGAAGTATAGTTGATAGACAATGTTCCATCAGTTTCTGGCGTACAACATAGTGATTTGATGATTCTGTGCAGGGCGCCGGGGTGACTCATTTGGTTAAGCAACTGCCTTTGGCTCAGGTCATGATCCTGGAGTTCCGGGATCGAGTCCCTCATTGGGCTCCCTGCTCAACAGGGAGTCTGCTTCTCCCTCTGACCCTCTCCCTTCTCAGGCTCTCTCTTTCTCACTCTCTCAAATAAATAAATAAAATCTTTTAAAAAATTCTATACATTACTCAATGCTCACCATGGTAAGTGTAGTCACAGTCTCTCACTATACTCGTATTTGTCTTGTTACATTTACTTATTGATTGATCAATCAATTTTCTTTATTCCCTTTCCCCCTTGACTGTAACTCCATGAAAACAGGCATCTTGCTAGTTTTGATTATTCTTCGCACCTGTATTCCTGGCATCTAGCACAGTCTCTAGCACACAGTTGGATTTTTAATTTTTGTTCTGCTAAGCTCAACTCTCACTGATGAGATTTGGCCTTTCTCCATCATTGCCAGCCTTTGTTTTGGTTCTTCCTGATTCTGGCTGCATTTTGGGCCCTGCAGATTCCCCCATCTACAGCTCTCCCCAGTCTTGTCTTGGTCTATCCCTGTGTTCTATCCTATAGGCAGGAAGCAGAAGTCTGCTGGTGGCCCACATGCCCATCAGTTTGATCGCCAGAGTGCATCCAGCTCCCACCCTCTTCCATGATTTACTGCCATCACACTCCGGAACCCTGGAGGGCAGGGACCTTCCCCTGCACCTCTAGGTAGCTGCTGAAGTGCTTGGCAGTGCACAGAACTGGTGCTCTGAAACCATTTGTTTCTTGACAACTTGTATTTCCCTTCCTGGCCCTACTTCATTCCTGTTAGATGGGAAATACTTTCATGTATATATTTATTTTCTCCATTTTATTTTTAATTATATAAGTAACAATTAGAAACTGGAAAAAAACTGAAGAAAAAGAATGAGAATGACCTGAAATCTCGTCTCCTGTTAACATTTGCTTGGATTATTAACCTAGCTCTGTGCATATATTAAAATGTTTTTCTCTCTATAAAATGAGATTGCTTTTTTCCTGCTTCCTTCCTTCAGTAACATGGAGAAATGGAGAATATCCTTCCAAAGCAATAGGTACACATCTAGACCATCATTTTTAATATCTATAAAGTATTCCATTGGAAGGCTATACTGTAATTTATTTAACCAGTCCCTTATTGGTGGGCATTTTGGTTGTTTGTAATTTGCTCTGCACTGAATGTCCTTTGCATCTCTCTCTCTGTGCACTTCGCACTCACCCTGCTGTTCATTTCAGTAGGCTTTTTTTTTTTTTTTTTGAGTCCCGTCTGTGTGCCAGGCTCTTTTTTTTTTTTTTAAAGATTATTTATTTATTTATTTATTTGACAGAGACACACACACACACACACACACACACACAGGGGGAATACAAGCAGGGGGAGTGGGAGAGGGAGAAGCTGGCTTCCCATTAAGCAGGGAGCCCCATGTGGGGCTCAATCCCAGGACCCTGGGAACAAGACCTAAGCCAAAGGCAGATGCTTAATGACTAAGCCACACAGGTGCCCCTGCTAGGCTCTTTTTTATTCAGTGGAGAGACAGCAACAGTGGATTTTCTGTGGTAAAGATGACTTTACTATTGTTATTATTATTATTATTACTAAGGACTTAATACACATTGCCACTGCCTCCCAGAGACTAGATTAGCTTCCATTCCCACCTGCGATGTGTGAGTGTGAACCTTGCCCCATCCTACCATTGTCTTTAAGAGCCACCTCTGCAGGGAGGTGCCTAAGAGTGTGTCTGGCATCTGCTGCCTGCTCTCTTTCTCCTTGGGATTCTTTCCTTGGCCACATCCATCTCAGTATCAGTTCTGGCCCTTTGCGCTGCTCTTGTCTGGCTAAATGACTCTAGCTTTCTGCCTGCCTCGGAGCAGGACTTTAATTTTGAGGTTCCTTGCAGATATTTCCTCTACTTGCCATGACCCCAGGCAGTGGGTCCCCACAGACAGCCACCACTCTTCAGTCCCCAAATAGTGGGCTCAGACAACCAGAGGACAAGAAGCAGGCAGAAGTCTGGGGCTCCATGGCTGAAGGCAGGTTTTTTTTTTTTTTTAAAGATTTTATTTTTATTTATTTGACAGAGAGAGATCACAAGTAGGCAGAGAGGCAGGCAGAGAGAGAGAGAGGAGGAAGCAGGCTCCCCGCTGAGCAGAGAGCCCGATGCGGGACTCGATCCCAGGACCCTGAGATCATGACCTGAGCCGAAGGCAGCAGCTTAATCCACTGAGCCACCCAGGTGCCCTGAAGGCAGGTTTTATTCTTCCTTTGCTTCTTGGATTTTATTAATACCCTCAGGGAACAGTCAGGGGCCCTCCCTCGATCTGTGTGCAGGAGATCTAGCCATAGCTGGTATTGAATCTTAGCCTTGGCCTAAATCCTCCCAGGACAACAGAGATGACCCTTGGCTCTCAAGGATAGTGCAAAGTGAGCAACCATGTATTTGGGTTAGGCCTTGGAGAAAGGGGGTCAGTGGTCCTATGGAAAGGGCATTCTGTTCTGAGAGTCTGAAGCCCAGGGTCTGAGCCCTGGCTCTGCCTGTTCATGTGACCATACTAATCAGTCTTTGGGGTGTCTTCCTGCCACCAGGAAGTGCTCACTGCCACCAGGTCTGTGCACCTGCCCTCCAGTTGGGGGAGTGATCTTTGGTGGTCATTTTTATATAATATGACCCTGTCCCTTTGCCCACATTGACTGGACCCGAGATGGGCATGGGATTCAAACTGGCCCAGATATCTTCTGCAAATGGGGATTTGAAATGATCTGGGGCTCATTGTAATAACCCGAAACAGAGGTGGGGAGAACCAGAAGTGAGTGCACGAAGATACAGAGAATGGATGCAGGATGGATGGCCTGTAGGGGAGAAGCAAGAGGAGAGACAACTGGCCTGGATCCTACTGGGTTCCCAGCCCTCGGTGCCCTGGCTGTCTTCCTGCCTTGGAGTCTGTGAGACACCCCAGTGTTCTCAGAATAAAGCCCCCCTTTTGGCTTAAGCTATTCCTGTAACCTGCAAACAAGCAAACACAAATCTCACCTAACATGGTGATTGGAGCTAAATGTCAATCTTTCTGAGCCCACGTCTCAGGGTTGTTGAGGGGCCAGGTGAATTAATGTTTGTAGCGCTGTAGTCCAATGTCCAACCTGATTCGTCAGAATCTGTGGCTGACAGGTTAAAATATTTTAAGTATTGTCATTGCCTGTTTGTGAAAGAACTTTGTAAACTTTAAACAGTATAACCTTGTGTGTGTCCGTGTGTGTGTGTGTGTGTGTGTGCAAGTGCATATGCGTGAATACCTATATATATCCTATGTTCCATCCTAGTCCCCATTCTGACTTTTCCTATAAACTTCTCCATGACTTTAGACCATTTGTCCTCTTCCTCTTGGCCTTCACTATCATTTCTTTATCAATAAAGTTGGGTGGAATGCATGACCTCTAAACTCCCTTCAAGCTATGGGAGTGGAAATTTAAATCCTGCATATGGTCCAGGCCTGCAGAGAACACAACTGTTTTGGGCTGGTGCTGAAGGTCTAGAGGCTAGGAGCCGGGGATGTTCCCCTGTAACAAATTTCAGGCTGGGTTAGGGAGTCAGGCAGGATCCCTTCTCTGCTCTACCCTGTTTAGGTTTATGTTTCTGCCCTGTGGATGTCTTTTTTTTTTTTTTTTAAGATTTTATTTATTTATTTGACAGACAGAGATTACAAGCAGGCAGAGAGGCAGGCAGAGACAGAGGAGGGAGCTTCCTGCTGAGCAGAGAGCCCGATGCAGGGCTTGATCCCAGGACCTTGGGATCATGACCTGAGCCGAAGGCAGAAGCTTTAACCCATTGAGCTGCCGAGGCTCCTCTGCCCTGTGGATGTCTTGCTCCAGGCATAATGAGTCTTCAGGTTGTCACTGTGTCAGAAGGGACCAGAGTAAGGGAAATTTAGCTCTGCTAGAAAAGCCAAGACCTTGAGGACACCTGTTGTGGCATTACCAATGCTGGGCTCACAGCTGGTTTATAAACTCCTCCTCTCTGCTGGATTTCCCTGCTTAAGACCATAATCAAGTTGGAACCTGGCCCAGAATCAGCCCAACTTGGCTTACTTTTCCAGGGCTGAGGCTCAAGGCATTTTGCTTCATGTTCTTTATGTCTTTGGTGACGTTAAACTTCAAGTCTTGGCTAAATCAAGAGTATTGACATTTCTTAACAGTCCAGCAATTAATGGAGGTCATCTGGAAAGGGTGGAAGCCCAGAATGAAGGAGGTTTTATTTTCTCTCCTGTGGAGAGAGAGGAGTGTCAAGAGAGACTGCAAGACAGAAGCCTTACTGCTAAAGCACTTCTGATATCTAGAGCAGCTGTGTTACCATTAACAAGTCACTTAACCTCTCTGAGCCTCCATTGCTGTATCTATAGAGTGAGCAGGTTGGACTGGATGGCCACCAAAGTTCTCTGTGTGTGTTACATTTTACATTTCTCTGAATTTCAGGATGATAAACCGTGAGAGCATAAACAGCATATTTCAACAGAGTGGATGCAAGCCTTCAAAAAAAAAAAATGATGAAAATGCCAAAAATGGAGGCAAATAATGGCAGCAGATGAAGAAAGATGGGGGGGGGGAAATGAGGAATTTGTCTGTTCTTGTCCTGAAATCGTTCATTTACTATGTACCTAGGGGAATTGAGGGCTATCAGAATTATGCTGCTCTTGACATGGCTGAAGGCTAAAGGGCCAGGTGGGAGACGTTCAGGGTGGGGATTAAAGAGGGGACCTCTGGGCTAGGGATGCCTGCCCCGGGAAGCCAGCATGTAGTGGTCAACACAAGCTTCGGCTTCAGGCAGACCTATGCCTCCTAGTTCTCTCCCCTGTGTGTCTTTGAGCCAGCTGATTACCCTAAACTGTACTTGCTTTCGTTCCTTAACCAGAAAACGGGGGTCACGAGAGTGTCCCTGGCATAGGGTGTTGGTAAGGATTGAAGAAGATCAAGGGTCTCAAGTAGCTTGCACAAGAGCCTCGTACATAGTTCACAGCCGATAATAGCAGTAGATATTATTACTGAAGTTTTTACCCTCTCTCTGTCTCGGCTTACAGTTTTCCAAGTAAGTGAAAGAAGACTCTGAAGGTATTCTGCTTATCGGTGATAGTCTAGGCCTTTTAAAATTCATTTTGCTTTATAGAGAAAAGAAAATCCCATCGACTCAGACCAAACTGGAGAGCAATTTCTCAAGCGTAGTAGGAGGCAGCTCACTGCCCTCAGATCACCTGTTTGCTTCCTCGTGCAGACTCCTGAGCATCCATCCTAATTAGAAGCAGAAATCTGATTCTGGGTCTCTGAGGGGGGCCCAGAAAGAAACACGTCAGCCAAACCCACAGATAAAGGCTGAGAGTCAGGGAGGCGTCCTGTCCTGCCAGCCAACAGACTAGGCCAGTGCTTCTCAAACTTGAATGTCTATAGGAATCTACTGGGAATCTTGTTAAAATGCAGATTCTGTTTCAATAGGTGTATTAGGGTTCTTTAGAGAGACAGAACAGATAGGAAATATATACATTAATAATATATAGTACAAAGATATATATAGTACATGTAAGTAATATATAATATAACAATAATATTAATATTATCATATTAATATATACTATATAATAGTATATATAATATAAATATATAATAGTAATATATGTTAGTAGTATATAATATATAATTGTAATATATGTTAGTATATATATTAGTATATATAGTAATATATAGTATATATATTAGTAATATACAATACATATGATATGTAGTATCTATTATATATATATAAATATATACATTGAATAAAGATGACGTTTTGGTTCATGCTATTATGGAGACTGAGAAGCCCCAGATCTGCCATCTGCCATTTGGAAACCCAGGAAAGCTGGTTGTGTAGTTCAAAGTCCTGAGAGCCAGAGAGCCAGAGCTGAAGGTGTGAATTTCAGTTTGAGTCTGAAGGCTGGAGAACCAGGAGCTCCAAAGTCAGGAGAAGATTGAGGTTCCAGTTCAAACAGTCAGGCAGAGGAAGAATTCAACCATCCTCCACCTTTCTGTTCTAGTCAGGCCCTTAACAGATAGAGTCCACCCATATCGGGGAGAGCAATCTGCTTTACACCCCCCCCACACCCCCATTCACATGTGAATCTCTTCCAGAAGCACCCTCACAGATAAACCTAGAAATAATGTTTAACCAGACAGCTGGGCATCCTGTGGCTATTCAAGTTGACACACAAAATTAACCATTAACATAGAATTTCTGGGGTTGAATCAGAAACTCTGCATTTCTTTTTTTTTTTTTTTTTAAGATTTTATTTATTTATTTGTCAGAGAGAGAGCGCGAGCGAAAGTGAGCACAGGCAGACAGAGTGGAAGGCAGAGTCAGAGGGAGAAGCAGGCCCGATGTGGGACTCGATCCCAGGACGCTGGGATCATGACCTGAGCCGAAGGCAGCTGCCTAACCAACTGAGCCACCCAGGCGTCCCGAAACTCTGCATTTCTAACAAGCTCCCAGGGGTCATTCATCCTGTTGGTCAGTGGACTGCACTTTTAATAGCAAGATTTTAGAGGCTCTGTAATTGTGCTGGTCATGAGGGCTCTTCATCAGACATTTCTAGCTCTGCTTTCTGGGCACGTGGTAGGATTCTACTTCCTGCTGCCCCTCCCCCCACCTCCCCTCCCCCCACCGTAGCTGGGTGGGACTGGATGACTAGTTCTGGCTAATGAGAGTAAAAGGTGAGTGTCACTCCCAGGGACTGCATATGTCCCTTCAGGACTCTCCAGAACTCTTTTCCCTTTGTCACAGCAGTGGGCAATGTTTTAGATGGTGTCTGCTCCAGCAGATGACTCCTTGGGTAAGGATGACGCGGAGTCCAGCCCTCAGCCAACCTGTGAGGACCTGTGGTGAGAACAAGACATAGGTGTTTGCTTGTTTTCAGTCATTGACATTTAGGAAGGTGTTTGTTACTGCCATATAACTGCACCTATCCTGACTGATAACATGAATCTAATCCCCATTTTACAAAAGAAGAAACTACGTCCAAGAGGAATGACTTGTCTGTATTCTGACACTGGTTAATGAAGTCTTAGGTCTCTGACCTGACTCCCAATCTCTTTCCTCTTTCCATACTTCTAATGCCTCTACCACTTGGGTCTCCCAGACTCTCTGCCAGGCACTTCTCCCATGTCATTTCATTTCATCTGCACAACAATGATTTAAGGTCAGTGAATTATCATCCTATTCTTTGTGTGAGCAAATGGAGGCCAGGGATCCAATCTGATCCAAAGGGACATATTCTTCCCATTACACCGCCCTGCTTCAGATCTGCCAAAAAGGGTATTTTAATAATGGCAGTGTTATCAATGTTTTAACTACGTTTATATTTTTAACCAACCAATGAGGCCAATATTATCATCAAGAACATCCTCATTTATAGATAAGGATACCGAGGCACAGAGAACTTAATTTGTCCAAAGTCACACAGCTAATAAACAGCAGGATGATGATTTGAATCCAGGCAGCTGACTCCAGAGTCCCTCCTCATACACTACACTTTATTGCTGTGAGCAAAGTTCATGCATATATCTATCTAATATGATATGTATGTACACATGTTTATCATTCATATACATACTATACCTGTATTGTCATACATGATTTTTATTTGCTTATTTAGATTGCAGAGTATTTTCTTCCCTATTAGCAAGATGGCTACACAACTGTTCCAAGTTGATTTCTTTTTTAAAAAAAGATCTATTTATTTGAGGGAGAGAGAGGGAGAGTGTACAAGTGCAGGGAGGGGCAGAGAGAGAATCCTTAAGCAGACTCTCCGCTGAGCATGGAGCCCAATGCAGGGGCTCAATCCCAGGACTCCGAGGTCATGACCTGAGCTGAAATCAAGAGCCAGCCGTTTATCCACCTGAACCACCTAGGCAGCCCCCCCAAGTTGATTTCTTGTCCTAACTGCAGGGACCTGGGCATTCTATACATCTAGTGCAATGTGATTAAAAATTTTTTTCAACCTGGAAAAAAAAGGACATTTTTTTTCGGTCCTGAAAAAGAATTAATTTATTGTTAACAAGCCCGGAAGGACCCCGCTGCCAGGAAGGCCTGGGATTCTGGGCCTCCTGCTCGCTCTTCTCTTCTTGCCTTTATATCTCTCAACCCTTTCTTTGTTTGAGGGAATGTTCCTGTTTCAGGCTTGACTGGCTCCTGCCCCCTGCCTGCCACTTCTGGTATTCACGCAGGAGTCATTGTCAAGCCCTGGACAAAAGCTCCTTGTCCCCTGGGCTCCCAGTCTCCTTGGCACACACTCCTTGTGTTTCCAGGTACCTAAGACTCTGGGTCCTGGGTCTGTCCTGCCAGAATGTAAAGGTGCTGGGCTCGGTGGGACCTTGACTCAGGACCTAACAAGCTGGGAGAACAGAAGCCAGTGGGCTGATCCCTTTGGGTACCTAAACTTGGGGAAAGGATGGGGGTACTCAGGAGAAATGGCTCTGTTTCTGCATTCCCAGACCCTGAGGACCTACCATAGGCTTTCTTTCTGGCCCTGAAAATCTGTCACATGCAACTGTTTCTTTGTAAGTCAAACTTTGTTTCCTATCTCAATACCACACACACACACACACACATACACACACACACACACAGGAGAAAAGAATTAGGAAAATGCTTAATGTTGTAAGTGCTTGAAGTCAGAAACAAGGAAGGCATTTGCCAAGGCACTTCCTGGCTTGGTGCATGCGCAGGTGATTAGGGCACTGTTTAGGGAGGAACTGAGGTCTGGTGGACAAACATGGAGTTCTAACCACAGCCCAGTTATTAGTCCACAGGAAACATCCTGTTACTATTATAAAGATGAAGTGCTACTTTTTTTTTTTTTTTTTTTTTTTAAAGAACTTTCTAAAAGTCTTCCTTTTCATTCTGATTCAGTTCAAGTCTGCGAGACAGGAAGGTCTCAGGGCAGCCATGCCTGCAACATTAGCTAATCAGACTCCCAAGAAACATTCCATTCTGCTTAGGAGGGCTTTGGAGAATGGTTTGCTCATGGTGGCTTTTAAAATAAATCGAGGGTTGCCAGCTGAATGGGCTCCCTGAGGGGCTAGTGACCTGGTTCCAGGCTGGTGGCCAGAAGGCTTGCCTCCTGGTGGGATGGTGGCTCTGCCTGTTCCCCATCCTCTGTGGATAAAATAGGAAGTCTTGTAGCCTCTGTCCCTTCCCATTTAAAACTGGGGAAACTGAGGGCCCAGGAAAGTAATAACAAAAGTTAGTAGTAACAACCAACACCTAGAGCACTTTATATTAGCTTATCTGTAAGCGTCAAGTGGTGGGGCATGGTGGCCTAGTGGCAAGAAAGATTTGGTTTCAGATCCTGGCTTTGCCACTCTGAAGCTGTATGACCTTGTGTAAATAGCTAAACCTCTCTGAGATTCCGTTTCCTGGTTTGTAATACACTGATAATGGTACCTGTTCTGCAGGGTTATTATAAGGAGTAGAAATAATGGATGTAACCTAGAGCAGTGCCTGGAACCTAGGGGGTAACTGATCAGAGGTCTTCCTTTTTATTAGGGGTACTATGCAGGCCAGCCATATGATAAATTGTGTTTTCCAGCCCTGCTTGACAGCAAGAATGGCCCAAGGAACTGGGCCTCATCCCCTGCAGTCTCTGGAGAGGCATGGGAATCTAGAGCGTAACAAGTCACGAGGTGATTCCTATCAGATGGTTTTGGAACACGTCCAGGAACCCTCTTGGCTCCTGGAACCTTCAACCTCTTGGCTGGGGTCTTTTGTTCTCTATGCACCTGGCCCCATATTCAGTAAAGCTTTAGCTTTTGCTTGAAGGTGGACATGATTAAAAGGTCAACTATCATTATACATTCTCAAAGAGAATGTGTCTTGAACTTTGCACAGTAGATTTATGCCTGAAAAGCTGTTTGCAAATGGAATTTGGGGTGTGTATGTGTGTGTGTGTTGGGGGGTGGGTGGGAGGGAGGGAGAGAACACGCATATCTCTAATACCTTAGTTTACTATTCAAAGGAATGCATTCAATTCAACTAAATGCATATTATTTGAGTGACCATTATATGCTGGGGAGACAATGATAAAGAAGATGGAGGCTCCATCTTCACGGGCTTACTTAGGGTCCATGGGGGAAGATGGTCACATAAACAGGCCCTTACAACACTGTGGTTACATAGGGTTAGCACAGGGAGCTTGGAGAGCATGGAAGGGGAAGTGTGCCCAACTTGGGGCTGGGGCACCTGGGAAGTTCTAGGGGAAGTGACAGCTGAAGGCGAGGCCTGTACACTGGAATCTAGTCTCAAAGCCCTTTGCAAAGTGAATGATCCTTACTTAATTTATCCACGTGGAAAAATGAACTTTCCCATCACGGTCACCTGGATATATTTGTACAACGGTGCAGCGGCACAGATTCTGAGTTTCTGCTAAGGACAAGGCGCAGAGTTAAGCATCAAAGGGCACCGAGGGTGACAACGGCCCACTCCAGCTGTCGGGGAGTTTATGCCACACCTCCTCAGGACTGATTTCAATTCTCATAGAGGTCATTCATCCAGTGTGATCCGTTTGTGACTGAACAGGTAGTTTATTATTTAGGTCTTAACTCCCTTTGCCGAAAAGACTGTTTATTTTCTTTCTTCATCATGTAGTAGGGAAATCCAGTTCCGCCCCACACTTAAACTTGGACATACGTTTTACCCAAGAGAAAAATCAAAGTGCACACTGAGTTCAGGGTACTGTTTGCAGATCCAAGACATGAAGCCGGGGAGGCCTGGATGGCTCTGTAGGGTCTGTAGGGTCTGTACCTGTGGCAGCTTGCAGACCTGGCAGTGCCCGTGCTAAGTCAAGCGTTCTTTCCCTCTGGGCTTCAAGGACACTAGTGCCTTTCAAACCACCTGTCTCAGCCCCAAGAAGGGAAAGAGGCAAGGGAGAAACAATTTCTTGTGAATTATAATTATACCATGTTTGAACAAAAGATGGCAAGGTATTTAAGCCAGCAGGTGAAGTCCCCACACTGACTGAGCTTGTCTGGGTGTATGGTCTGGTAGGAGCTGCTTAGACCTTTTGAGTGAACCTATGTTCCCATCTTGCAGATGGGGAACCTGAGGCACCAGAGATGTCTGGAAGCGGTGTTGAACACCTCGTGGGGTTTCCACCCTGCTAAACTCATCTTTCAAAATCTCCCCTGGATACTACCCATCACCCTCCCTCCCCTGCTTTTCAAAAGAAAAAGTCCAAAGCATCTGCCTCCTGTTTTTTGCCAAGTTGCTCCCACTTCCTGAGACCCCGCCCCCCTCTATCTGCCCGGTGAAATTCAACCCATCCTTCAAAGCCCGGCTCAGGTGTCACCTCTCCTCCTGGTTGGAATTCATCTCTCCCTCCCCGGCACTCCTTGGCTTGGCCCTTTCTCTCATTACTTCTCCTAGGGCAACGGGCTTCGCCTCCCAGATCCTCAGTTTTCTCTTTTGTGCGCTGGCATAGTAGTAACACCTACAGTCGTCTTGAAACCCTTGCAGCTCGCGGTCTTCTTCGATGACGCGATGAAAGCTGCGGGCAGAGCGAATGCTTACTGAGGCCCATTATGTGTCATGCCCCGGGTTTAAGACTTTTCTGCCGGTATTTCATGTAATTGTCAGTCGGGTCTCCCTAAAAAAGTACTAGTATTAATTTCATTCCGCAGATAAGTGGAGAGGTCCAGAGAGGTGAAATGCCGCTTCCGGAGGTCACACAGCTCGTTACTAGCAGAGAGCTAGGTTTGCCATACGCCAGAGCCGGGGTCCCAATCACCCGACCGGGTCCCATGCCCGCTCTCCGCCTCTCAGCCGGGGAGGATGGGGGCGGGGAGAGCACAGCACACAGCACGTCTCCTACAATTTAGGGGTTCATTCACCCCCACGCCCACCCCCCGGGCAGGTCTAGCAGGCCTTCGCGGGATCGTTGTCTAAACGCAGGCCTGGCTGTGCCCTCGGCAGGGATCCCGGTCAACAGCTGGTGACCCAAACCCCGGGGCACGGAGCGGAGGCTGGGACGCCTGTACCGTGGGGTACCGGCTAGCGCGGCTCGAGAGCCGCCGAGCGGGTCCCGGGTCCCGAGCCCCAGGAATGTGGGAGGGCTGCGCGGAGAGGGCGGGCACGGCGGGGGCGCTTCCTCTGCCCGCCGGAGGGGAGCCGCCAGGGCGCGCGCGGGGCGCGCTACCGCCCCCTCCCCGCCGCCCGCCGCCCGGCCGGTTGGGCGGGGGCGGGGGCTGTAGCGGGAGGGCGGCGAGGGGCCGCGGTGCTCTGCAGCCGCCTGGCCGGCCGGGCGGGAGGAAGCGATGAATATTCAGAGGGGGAGGGGGAAGGGAGGGGGCTGAGCGCTTGCCGCGGCTCCCTGCAGCCGGAGCCGCATGACGCGCGGAGGAGGCAGCGGGAGCCGCCGGAGCCGCAGGAGCCGGGATCTGGGCGCCGCGCGCGGGGGGTGGGCGCCGCTTGCTCCGCCCCGCGAAGCCCCTGCGCGCCCAGGGACGCGTCCCTCCCGCGGCAGCCGCGCCAGGCTCCGCCGTGTGGCCGCCGCCGCCGCCGCCGCCGCTGCCATGTCCCCGGGGAAGCCCGGGGCGGGCGGAGCGGGGACTAGGCGGACGGGCTGGAGGAGGAGGAGGAGGAGGCGGCGGCTGGAGGCGGCGACGAGGGCGCCCGGGTTCGGGCGCACGGCGGGGCCCGACTCGCGCGTCCCGGGCACGTTCCAGGGCGCGCAGGGCATGAAGCGGGCGGCGCGGGAGGCGCGGCCGCCTCCGCGCTCGCCGGGGCTGCGCTGGGTGCTGCCGCCGCTGCTGCTGCTGTTGCGCCTGGGCCAGGTGAGCGGCCGGGTGGGCCCGGGAGCGGGGGTGGGGGGGGCGGGCACGAAGGGTGGGGGCGGGACTGGCATCCCCTGCACCTGCCTGGGTGTGCCCTGTTGGCGGGGTTCGCGGGAGGTGGCGAGGAGCCCGAGGGCTCCGAGCACCCCTTCTTGGAGGGGGCTCGCAGGAACCCAGCCGGCCTCGCGCGCCGGCGACCGAGCCCCTGACCCGGCTGCCCAGTCCAGCGCGGCGGGATCCGGGGTCCCGGGGTGCCCGTGGCCTCCCAGGGGAAGCCCCCGCGCTGGCTCCAGGCCGTCTCTGGCCCGGCCCTTCCCGGAGCTGGTCACATCTGGCCGGCGCGGGCCCGGCTAGCCCGCCCGCGGCGGCCGGAGGGGGCGTGTTTGCGAAGGGCTCTCGTCGCGGAGCGGGGCCGGCCTGGCCGAGCGCGGCCGACCTCCGACCCGGCCTGCAGGGGCCCGAGGGGCCGGGCCGACCGGCAGCGGCGGCGGCCGGGGGAGCCGGGGCAGGGCCGGGTGCGGGCCCTCCGGGCCGAGGGGACCGCTTCTGTGGGGGGGGAGTCCCCAGCTCGGTCAAAGGTGGCCCCTCGCAAGCTTTCGTCAAGGCGACGGTCCCCTTCCCGGAGAAACTGCTTGCTTCCCTGGGCGTTTATTTCGTGCTTTGTGGGCGCAGGCTCTCCCCGCACCGCCCTGTTTTCTAGCTTCGCTTTTCAGATACTGCTGTGCCTGGCATTTTGGCGACCGACCTTTCTGAAAGCGCCGTTTCCCCTTCGTAGTATTCCCATTGGGGCTGAGGCTGGGCAGCTGGGAGACGTTCCCATGTCACAGATAGGGAACTTGAGAGGGAGAAGTGAAAGAGCAGAATCACCCAGCCCTGGTCGCGGGAGCTGAGCAAGCGGGTTTGTCTTCACAGTCTTCTAGGAGCCTGCTAGGGTGCTGCACCCGCGAACGAAAGTGGCCTGGTGATACCCCTATTGTGCATTTTGTTAATGAAAATCTCGCTTGTTTTATACAAACAACAGCTCTAAGGAGACAATGTTGGAAGCCCGGGAAATGAGTTATTGGCTAAGGATGGAACCTGGTTTCAGGGAAAACTTTTCAAGCACAGATACAGGATTGTCTGAGAACAGAAACACCATCCTTGGGGCGGCAAAGAAGCCTAGCAAGGCAGGATAAGGGAACTGGGGCCTGGGGCCTGTAGGAACTCTTCACACCCAAAGAGTTGCTCTGGGTGCACACCTCCCCTCCCAGTTTTCTTCAGCAGACCTTGGAAGGCAGTATGACCTCCTCCTGCAGAAAACACTCAATTAGCTCTAGGGCCGGGCTTCAGTTTCCCACACCTTCTTTAATAGCGTTTGTAGGGTGGGCTAACACCACCTGCCCCCAAGAATTGTTTGAGGAGCGTCCACTGGCTAATGTCTGAAAGAGCTTTGTAAACATTAAAAGGTGTCCAGATGGGGTTTCGTTAAGACACAGTGTGTATGGACCGCCTTCTCCCTGTCCCTGTAAGGAAATTCACATAGAGCAGTCTACGAGATTAAAAAGAAAATTGCCTCGTAATTGAAGATCTCTTGGACCAAAGTTTATACTAAAGAAGTATTTGTTCTTCATTTATTTTTAGTTTAATTTGACACACATATATTTTTTATTATATTATGTTTTTACTTTGTCCATGGGGGGTTGCTAGCTATGCTTTGAATCAGTGAAAAAATGTCTGGGGTAAATCAATTACTTGCCCAATTCTTCCTTGTATTTCAGTCTGCTTGTCCCCTATTCAGATATTTCCTTCCTCTCTAATGTGTTCTGTGGAAACTCAAGGCAACTATTTCTCATTTTGGGATACATTATAAAATAGGAAATCTAAAAGGCTCTCTGAAAAAGTGTTTTCAAAATCCACAGTTGACAGTTCATTTTGAGAGTGGCTACTTCAGGGAATTTTCGACCAGACTTTCAAGATAGCCCAAACCCTTTATTTTTTAGGTGAGAATATTGAGGCCTAGAGAAGACGGCGATCAGGCTGAGGTCACCTGGCAAGACAGTGGAGGAGCTGGGACTGAAACTTGTGTTATGTGCCTCTGCCTAGTCTTTTCTTGATACTTTCTCTCTCTCTTTTTTTTTCTTTCTTCTGCCATGTTTTACTTTGCTTTTACTTTTTTTTTTTTAAGATTTTATTATTATTATTATTTTTTAAGATTTTATTTATTTATTTGACAGACAGAGATCACAAGTAGGCAGAGAGACAGGCAGAGTGAGAGTAAGGGAAGCAGGCTCCCCACTGAGCAGAGAGCCTGATTCAGGGCTTGGTCCTAGGACCCTGGGATCATGGCTCGAGCAGAAGGCAGAGGCTTTAACCCATTGAACCACCCAGGCGCCTCCCTATTTATTTTTTTGACAGAAATAACAAGTAAGCAGAGAAGCAGGCAGAGAGAAGGAGAAGCAGGCTCCCCACTGAGCAGAGAGCCTGATGTGGGGCTCGATCCCAGGACCCTGAGTGGAAGGCAGAGGCTTAACCTCTGAGCCACCCAGATGTCCCTTTGCTGTTACTTTTAACTATAGGCATAGCCCTACCTCACTGGGTAAGCCTTATACTGTGGGTATAAATTGAATTTTTCAAAAGGAAACATGTTTGAGATTGGAAGTCATACTTGAGATTTCTGAAGTTTGTACCTTTAGGAGATGTGGGTGAAGATATCAGGCTGCCTCCCTAACATTTGATTGGTTTTCTGAAGCTTGGATGGGCTGTGTGTGTGTGTGTGTATGTTACATGGAAGCAACTGTAGCAGGTCAAAAAAATGGACAAGGCGTGGAAAAGACACAGCTCTGTGAGGGAATTAATAGGGATGGGTTTGGAGGCTGAAGAGAGGAGATGCTGGAAGTTCCAGTGCTTAGTACGGGACAGAAAAGCCATTTTTGACCCTGGCATCTCATTCCCCTTCTTCAAGACAGGAAGGACTGTCAGAGATGATTCCAACATGAGGACAGTGCTAGTTGAAGTGTCTGACTCCACCCATTCTTGTAGCATTTTTGCACACTAATTTTGGTTTATGTGAATGTTTTAGGCACTGTGACCGAATGGTCCTGTCCCCTGGCGCCCTCCCCTCCTTTTCTTGGGAAATAGTCCTGACAGATTCTTTAAGAAAGAGCTTGAAAGCGGGCTGCTTTAAAATGGGGGGGGGAGGGGGAAGAAAGGAAGAAAAAAAGAAAGAAAGAAAGAAGCTGGCGACTGATAGCTGTTTTGTTGGTCTTGGTTTTTTTTTTTTTTTTTTTAAAGATTTTATTTATTTATTTGACAGAGAGAGATCACAAGTAGGCAGAGAGGCAGGCAGAGAGAGAGGAAGGGAAGCAGGCCCCCTGCTGAGCAGAGAGCCCGATGTGGGACTCGATCCCAGGACCCTGAGATCATGACCCGAGCCGAAGGCAGCGGCTTAACCCACTGAGCCACCCAGGCGCCCCTGGATTTGTTTTTTCTTTGCTTTCTTGTTTCCTGGTGAATAATAAGTGTTTGCATCTGTGATCTATAATAGCTAATTCTTAAGCCTGCTTACCTACCTGCTTCATCCGGACTACAAAAAATATGTTGACTCCTCTTAAAGTTGCTTGTTAAAATCTCATATGGGTGACTTCAAATATTTTGTTTTGCTTCAGAACAACAATGGAGAAACCAAACGATTATGTTTTGTTTGCAGACAGTTTAAGAAAACAGAGCAGGCTGGTTTATGGTTAGACTGTGACTTTGAGCTGATTTCAAGTTGAGCCCCACCATGAAGACAACCACGGATCCCCAAGCTTTCCTGAGCAGGGAGAATCCTGGCTCCTGAGTGAACAATTTTGGTCAGCAAAGAGGTTATTTAGCTCCCAAAAGTAATTTTTTGCTTGGGGTTGAGGCCGAGGTAGAGTTGCTGGATGACTTGTAGGCCTGGGTTTAGCCCACACATGGCCTGCAATTACTTCTTAGTCCATTCACTGCTTGGCCAAGGGAATTATTTTGAGTGCAGAGTAAGAGGCAATTTTCTGTATATTTCCTCTTTAACCTCACACTGCTGGTAATATTATAATTAATAGGTAACATTATACGTGGCAGATACTGTGGTCAGGGTTTGAATGCATTATCTCATTTGACCATTTCAGAAATACTAAAAGGTAGGTGCTGTTCATGTTCCCATTTTATCTGAGAGAAAACTGGGATTCTGTGCTTACCCAGGATTTATAACTGGGATTCGTTAGAGCCAGGCCTATTGCCTTCACTGCTCCCGTTTACGGTCTCGTGCTGTACAAAGTCATATATTTTAGAGAAGTTCTTCAGTGTGCAAGTGAGACATGAGGACAGACTTGTGGTGAAGAACGGGCTTGTGGGTTCTGAACCCTGATGGGGCAGGGAGTCCTTTTGGCTTCTCTGCATCTTGTACTCTATAGGGTCTGCTCTGTTTGTGATACGGACAACCCAGGTACCTCCTTCCTGCTCGTCTTGCTTTGAGAGCCTGAGTCTTCGTGGAGCCAGGCTCTGGAGTGGAGAGACCTGGGTTCGGGTCCTCGCTCTGCCACTTAGTTGCTGCATAAACTTGGGCAAGTCCCTTAACCTCGGTGACTCCTCATTTCCTTATCTGGAAAATGGGACTAACACTTCCTGCTTCCCGGGGCCGCTGAAGAGGAGCAAATATGATAGAAGAGGAACTGCCATATGAAATCTAAGGCATGATTCTAAGGTTGTGGCTACGGCTGTTGTTTGGGGAGAAAAAGTGGGGCTTCACAACATTAGTTCATATAACAAATCCTTATCAGGCGCTTCTCACAGAGTGACGCCTGTGGGCATCATGCACGGTAAACTTAGCTCAGTCACAAAACTTTTTTTTTTTTTTAAATGTTAGGAATTATTTATTTTAGGGGGTATTAATAAAAAAATAGTAAGTTGCATAACATGCCCATGATTTTATAGGTAGAGTGAGGCTAAATGTAGTATCTTGGCGTATAAATTATTTATGTTTAATAAAAAGCTGATCTGAAGAAAAATACTGGGTACCTGTTTATGAAATGATGATATGGTTATGGCAAACTTGTAAAGGTGAAAAACTGCTTCAGTTTCGGAAGTACTGGGCACACAGCAGGCAGCCTGCATTCGTGACTTACAGGCCTTGGGAGTGAGAGGTTACTCTGATCGCCCCCAGCCAGCCACTCACAAGTGTGATACAGGCTGTGTGTGTGTGTGATGTCCTCGCTGTCCTCCACCTCCCGCACCCCTGACAGGGATGAGTGGGGGCAGAGGGTCTCTAAGTCGAGATCCCTGGAAACGGCAGTTTTCTCAGGCGAGAGAAGTCCACTGTAGTTTGTCACTGCCTTGTGTGGCTTTCCTGGTGACCCTGCAGAGGACGGGAGCTGTAGGAAATTTGTTATTACTTCCTTATTAGTGATAGCTGTAGTCATCCCATTGTCTCAGAATTTTCATGACATGTAAATGCCTGGGTGGAGGGGCTGGTGGGACTGAAACGGTGGATTAGGGGGCCTTTTGAAAGCGACGTAGTGTCAGCTCCCACAGAAGGTCTAATTTTAAACATGCAAATAATTTTCAGTTCCACTTTTCCTTCTTTCTGTTAGAGGAAAGCTGTACCCTGTTGCCATTTCTGAGTCTTGAGCAGACAATGTTGTCATTATGCTCCAAACTATCTCCTTCTCCAGGGCAGGAATGGGTGGTGGTTTTCTGGGTGCCTGAGCCGGGCCCTAGCCCAGTGTTATTTCATGGCTTCTGGGTAAATAAGTGAGTGAATATTAAAACTTAGCACCAGTGTGGAGTCCATAACATGGTGGTTCTTAATCTTTCTGGGGGGTGAGGTGGGGGTATGAGACCCTTACAGAGTATGTAAAAGAGAAGTATCTTCTCCCTAAAAGGAATGCATATATTTACAACTTTGTATCCAATTTCAAGCGTTTCGTAGGCTTTTTGAAACAGCCTAGGATTCTCAGGTTAAAAATCCTCCAATCTAAAGCTGTATAGCGTTAGAAAAATATCAGTTTTCTTCGGAGGTAATCACTGTGGGTATCCTTGGTTTCCTTCCAGGAGGAAAAATGTTTCTTTGTAATGTATACATGTATCTGCATTAATCTTTTAAAATAATTACATTGAAAACTTTATGTATATATTGGAGTCTACTTAGCCTTTTAATTTACTTTGTTATTTTAGAGATTATTTAATACCTTTACTGACAGCTTTAACTCATTCTTTTAAATGACTGCTTGGGATTCTGATGTGTGAAGTTACCATGATTTATTTGACCATGCCCTTATCAGGGGACACTTTAACTGTTTTTAGTGCCCCTTCCCCAAGCCTTTTACAAATCACGCTTTAGAGAATGTCTTTCATGCCAATTTCTTGTCACTTTCACAAGGGTATCCATAGGATAAATTTCTAATTTTAGGATTGTTGCATTAGAGGGTACATGCATTTAAAGTTTGGTAGCTGTTGTTGTTTCCTCCAGAAACATTGCTCCAGTTTGCCTGCACTCACCCATAGGTTTGAGAACTGAGGATTATTAAATTTTATTTTTTTAATCTTTTAAAGTGTTTTTTTTTCTTTAAGTAATCTCTGCACCCAACGTGGGGCTTGAACTTACAACCCTGAGATCAAGAGTTGCATGCTTTACTGCCTGAGCCAGCCAGGCGCCCCGAGGATTGTTAAATTTTTAAATGTGTGCCAGTCTGAGAGGTGAAAAATTGTATCTTGCTACTTTTATTTATATCTCTGAATTAGTGGAATATTTTTTCCTATGTTTTGGACATCTGCATTCCTTCCTTCCTTCCTTCTTTACTTTCTAGCTAACTCCCTGTTCGTTAAAAAGAAAGAAAAAAGATTGCCATTTTGTTATTGATTTGTACAGGGTCTTGGGAAATTAAAGAAGTTTGTCCTATGGCTCTCATTTGTGTTGGAAATATGTGTATTTTCCAACTATTTTCGATGTGGCCCTTGTTCTTCAGGGACTCAGAAATAAATAAGATCCCTGGATGGTGAAGAGACTATAGAGCTTGGAACCGGATTGCTTGGTTAGAACCCTGCCTCTCCCATCTAACTAGCTGTGATCTTGGGCAGGTGCCTGAACCTTTCTGATCCTTAGAGTTCACATTTCTAAAATGCTAATAATACTAATAGTACTTCTCACACAGGGTAGTTGGATAAGTTGAGATCTCATTATGTCAAAGTTCTTTATAAATGGGCACAGAAATAGAACAATATTTAATAGAATATTCCATTTTCTCAGAATTTAGATTTTCAAGTTAGGGCACACGGCCATAATTATGACTTGTCAAAATTGTGCCACAGAATCTTTTAAATTGGATTTAAGAGATTAAGTCCACAATAGAATGTTTACACACACACATATGCATATATATGTATTCAAATGTATAATGTGGAGCCATGTACGCTTCCCTGATAGCATAATTTAAATTAACGTATCTCAGGACACCTGGCTGGCTCAGTCAGTTAAGTGTCTGACTCTTTGTTTTGGCTCAGGTCACGATCTCAGGGTTGTGAGATCAAAACCTGTATCAGGCTCCGCACTCAGCAGGAGTCTGCTTGAGATTCTCTCTCTCTCTCCCTTGCCCTCTGTCCCTCCCCTGCTCTGTCTCTCTCTCAAATAAAGAAATAAATCTTAAAAAAGTAACAAATTATATTTCTCTTTTGACAGTGAATATAATTAATATAGGTTAAATGACCACAAGATATGAGTGAAGAGTGGCCAGGGTGGTCCTAGCCACTGAGAAGCATAGGACTACTGACTGTGGTCTTTAAAAAATAGGGTTCTGCTTGCATTAACTTGAGCATTTCTCTTTGTTTTGCGACCTGGCCAGCTCTGGCTGTGGCTGCCTCTCTGCTCTGGGTACCTTTCCTGCAGGGCCAAGAGGAGTTATTTAATACCACCAATCAAAAGTAAAGATATAAACCTTGGTTCTAATTGCAGGAGGTGGGAGAGCAGGGGAGTCTGTCCTGACTGTACCACTGGTTTCTACAGCTGCAAGGCGGTCCTGCAGCTCCTGCTCCTGGCCCAAGGACTGCCTTCTTCTCATGTCCTTGTGTCATAGGTGCTCTTCCTTACCCACTGGAAGTGGACCTTGCTGGCAGTCCTTTTCCTGAGCCCGGAGACAGAGAGCTGCAGAGAGCTCGGTGTGGGTAGAGTTTAGCATACCATCTTGGGAGTCGGACAGACCTGACACCTTCAAGAACTCTTATGCTCAGAGCTGTACTTGTTCTCATCTGGAAAATGGGGACAACAAAAATATGGATTAAATGGATCCACATAACATGTTCTTAGTGTGAAATAAACCCTCAAAAAAAGATGTTGGCTGTTGTTTTATCATCTTATTTTGCTGGGGGTACTGGCATACATTAGCTCTTAGAAAGATTTAAAAAATTATGTTTACCTTATAGGTTACAAAGCCCTTCAGCATATATGAGCTTACAGCATTCCTGTGAGTCATTCCCACTATTTATTTATTTATTTAAAAAGATTTTATAGTCTGCCTTCTTCTCAGATTATGAGCCCAGAGTCCTGGGGTTGAGTCCCACATCAGGCTCCTTGCTCAGCAGGGAGCCTGCTTCTCCCTCTACCTACTTCTCCCTCTGCCTGCCACTCCCTCTGCTTGTGCTCTCTCTCTCTGTGTCAAATAAATCTCGCACAGAGAGCGAGATTGACAGAGAGGGAGAGAGAGAAGGAGCGAGCACGAGTAGGGTGAGCAGCAGCAAGCAGTGGGCAAAGCAGGCTCTCCAATGTGGGGCTCGATCCCAGGACCTTGGGATCATGACCTGAGCTGAAGGCAGACCTTTAACTGAGCCACCCAGGTGCCCCTGTCCTTCCCACTTAAGGTGTGGCTCAATCTGTCTCTAAGTGACTTGTCCAATTCAGGTGTCATCTGTCTTTTGCACATAGTGTAGCCTAGTTGTAAAGCTTAATTAAATTTAGAATCCGTGTACAAGAGGCACATACTTTTAGGTTGAACCATATGAAATATTATTTTTGGTCCTTTGACTATTGGCCCTCAAATATGGTTCCACCTAATATGATCCAGAACGTGGGCGAAGTTTGGAAAACCAAAACCTAGATCTCTCTGCGGGAAAGCAGTCTGTTTAAAACCATGGGCCGTAAAACCAATTTAGTAAGTTATGAGCAGCATTAAAGAATGATGGACTAGAGAGTTTCAGGGTTTACTGCATGTCGAAAAGGTAAGTGTTGTGTCATGAAATTTGTTTCCGTTACATATACTCTGTGCGTATGTGTGCTGAAGTGCACAGAGTATGAATTTCTTATTGTGGCTTTCGGCATTGTCCAAGAAACTGGAAACTGCTAGGATAGGCCTTCGAGTGGCAGAAGATGTGGGGGTGGGGTGGAGGTGGCTTTGGTTTCCAGAGATGGTGGGAAACCAGTATATAAAGTCCCCAGTTATGCACTGTAAATGCCCCCAAATGTAGCTGAACAGGGTCTTGCAGTGGCTGGTACAAGAGGGACCAGCTTTCAGGGTGGTCCCTAGGAAGGGAGCGGGTCCACTGGACACCGAGGGGGCCTACTCTTAAGTAGCTGCCCTTCTGGAAACTGCAGGGGGACCGCCTCTGAAGAACACCTCTGTAGCACAAGCTATTGGCTATAACTTTGTGTTTTTTGGTTAATGGGTTAGGTAGAAAGCAAACCTTTCCTGCCTACTGTGTCATGTACTCTGAGAACTTAGGAGCAGATCTTGGGGGCTCCGAAGTTCTGAGGGACCATTAGCCATCTGGTGATTAGTGGGGACTCCCACTTGGTGTTGCCTGGCCTCACAGCCCAGAATTTTAACCTCCAGGTTGTGCTGCCCTCACTGCACCTGTGCTGATCTGCACAGGACCTCATGCTGATGCTCTGGAGGCCCTTAGCCCCCACTTGACTGGAGAGGGTCCTCATCCAGAGGGGGTTGATTTAATTCCCAGGTGAGTCAGTTTAGGTTGTCATTTTTTTATATTAAAAAAATTGGAGGGGCGCCTGGGTGGCTCAGTGGGTTAAGCCGCTGCCTTCGGCTCAGGTCATGATCTCAGGGTCCTGGGATCGAGTCCTGCATTGGGCTCTCTGCTCAGCGGGGAGCCTGCTTCCCTATCTCTCTCTCTCTCTGGCTGCCTCTCCATCTACTTGTGATTTCTCTCTGTCAAATTAATAAATAAAATCTTAAAAAAAATTGGAAACGTAGATAAATAAAAGAAGAAAGCAAAATTATCTGTAATCTCCACTCCCCTAAACTATTTTGAATGGTAATTTTTTCTTTATGTTTTTATTTTCCTCCTCCCTCCCTCCCTCCCTACCCGTCCATCCATCCATCCATAAATAGGATTACCTGCAAGACATGTTTCGTAACTTATATTTGTGTGTGTGTATTACAGTGAGGGGGGCAAATGCATCCCTAGGGGGGTATCCCAGAAAGCTACAGCATAAACATGAGGCTTTTTCCTGGAGCATCACTCTTACGTAGTGGGAAATATTTTCTAATATTCTTTGGAAACAAACAAATATGGACATATTGTAGATTAGATGTGAAATTTGCATCCAGAATCTTTTCAGCAACCATAAAGAAATCTTCAGTTTCTGGGGATGTGAGTTCACTCTCCTGTCTGTACTTGGGGCAGTTTGCAAAGTAGTGACAATATATTGCAAACATTTTCCTTTGCCAGGAGATGTTCTTTTCTCTTGGTAACTTTTAGAGGTTGTATCCTATACAGAGGTTCCTTATCTCATTTCTCCTGTGATTAATCTTCCAGTTTGTTTTTGACTTTTTTTTTTCTTTGCCGTGATCAATCCTATTCAGATGACTTTGGGATTCAATCTCTGAACACATCTCTGATGATTGTCTTTGGATAAATTGAGGTTATAGAAATAACAGTAGCAGGTGCCACAGGCTGAATATTAATTATGAATTATCATCAGCACTTTTTACGTATGAACTCATGTAATCCTATGATGTAGGTATGGAGATGGAAACTGAGGTCCCAAGAGTTATGACCTGGTCCGTGGCCATGTACCTCAGCCAGCTGGGTGTGGGCTTCTTTGGGGGCACAAGAGGGAGCCAAACAGGACTGCTTACATGCACGGACAGCTGGGTGTGAGGGCAGGTCTCGAATGTAGGAGGGCCGTCTTCTGTGGGATGGGTGGGTGCTGCCCAGAGTCATGACGTAGCAGAAATAAATTACTTCCCAAAGCCACAAAAGATAAGATAGTCTTTGCCATGGATTTTGGATTCTGGAACCATCTGTGATAAAGACTTCCTGAAACTTTGTGGCCTTGGCCCTAATCAAATAAATGACATAATGCCATCTTGTTGGAGTCTTGGTCTTACTGTTGGGAGTGAGTCTGGGTTTCATAGAGCTTGAACTTGGGCACATATGACTTAAGAGGGTCCTGTAAGAAGAGGAGTATGGGCCTTTGGTATTAGCAGAAGGATGGGTCCAAATCCACACTCTTCTATCTGCCCAGGTGCTTAAGCTACTTGGAACCTGTTGTGTCATCTGGAAAGTGATAACGATTGCCAGTTATTAGGGTTAAGTGAGGGAAGGTGTGTAAGGCACCAAGTCCAGTTTGTGATGTTTGGCAGCTCCTTAACTTTTCACTTCCAATTACCCCTCTTCATTAACACAGTATCTCCTGACTTCGGGGCTGCGGTTGTCATGTTCCCAAGGTTTGAGATCTTCTCTGAAGGTGTTCAACTTTTGTGAGCCTTGATGCCTGCGAGTATTATCTAAAATGGGCACCAAATCCCACTGCGTGAAGAGAAATTGTAGGGGATGTAAGCATGAGAGCTTTTCCTTAAGACATGTTGGCCTGTCTGAAGATGCTCTTCTAGCCTCTGAATCACAACTGTCTCTAGAAGGGAATGATTTCAGTTAAATTAGAGCAGAAGAACATGAGAGAAGAGAGAGATCCCATACAACCAACCAAAGCTAGCCTTTCCTGGAGCAGAATAATGGTCCTGGTGGCCATTTCTCCTTGCTGGTGAGACCATCCCCACTCATTAAATTCTTCCTCCAGGAATTATTTGCTGAGCACTAGCACATCTTTGAACTCTACCACTCTCCAGCCTAGCTCATGTCTCTTCCATTGCTCTACTACCTGCTCCATACAGCTTGGTCTCATCATCAAATGCTCATCTTCTGATTTCATGCCTCAGCCTGTTTCTCAGGCTCATCTTATCCTGCAAACCATTCTCCCCCAAAACAATCTCTTTCCTTTTTCTCTGATCCTGCATTCTCATTAGAGTTTAGACTTGATACTGAAATTGTTTTCATAGCTCAGACCTGGGCTTCTGTAACATCAATGATAACCTCCAATTTGGCTTCCTGGCACCTGGCTGCTGGGAGTCTGTTCCTATGCTGGTGGACATCAGGCAGGATGATGTTACCTTTGTTGATAGTCTCACTCTGGGCTCGTTCATGGGACCAAGCCACTATAATGCAATGGTTAAAAGCCAGGGCTTTAGAAACAGATGCCTGGGTGGGAATTCCTTGTTTTACTTTGACCATGTTAGTACCTCTCTGTGCCTCAATTTTCTTAACTATAAAATAGTGATAATAATAGGACTCAGCTCTCAGGTTGTTATAGGAGGTCCATAAAATAAAGTACATATTACAGAGAATTGTTCAGCACACTTGATAAATAATAAAGAGAGGATAAATGTACTGGGGTGGGACTTAGACCCTCAGCCTCTTTCTGACCACTGAGTTTGCCACCAGTCTTTTGATTTCTTTTGGAAGATATGTGTGTAGCACTGAGCCTTTGCTCTCCCCTGAAATCTGGCATTTCAGCTTTGCCCTTGAGAGTGTGGTTGGGGTGAGTGAGGCCTTCTTTTCCTTTAAACCAGGGTTTTCAACCACAGCACTATGGATGCTTGGGCCCCATTAATTTGTTGTTTTGGGGACGGTCCTGTTCGTGGTAGGATGGTTAGTGACATCCCTGCCTGCTAGATGCCGGAAGCACCCCTTCCCCCACCAACACACACTCACACTTGTAATAATGAAAAATGTCTTCAGATAGTGCCAAATGTCCCCTGAGGGGGACCGTGTCCTGGTTGAGAACCATGGCTTTGGGCAGTGCCTGTGTTGAAGCAAAGGTTTAGGTTGCTGGTACCTGGCACTCTCAGTAGTGGGGGCTGGCTGTCCCTCTATCTCCATGAGATCCTGTTGGTAACTGATCCGCCTTCCCAGTGAGATAGTAGATACCCACGAACCAGAGTTTTATAGATGGGACAGACAGCCAGGTTGCTAGGTCTCAGAAGAGGGCTCATATTTGATTCTCTTCTTGCTCAGGGAGAATTTTTAGGGATACTGTGGGAGAGGAAGCACTGTGCAAGGAGTCTTGGCACCTGGGGGTTCATTCCTATGCATCATCACTCCGTTTGTTCTCGGCCTCAGTTTCCTGCTCTGCAAGATGGGGATAACTTACATTATTCCCCTCCTCTCTCTCCAGGGTGGGGGAGAAACCAGTGTTAATGCTGTAGGTGTGCAGCTGGGGATGTGAGGTTGAGGGAGAGGCTCAAATGTGCCAAGTTCCACACCCATGATAGACCCAGTCAAAGGGAGATCCTATTACAAAGAGAGGCACTGCCAAGTTCCCCCTCCCAGCAGCTCCCTGTAGCAATTTTCAGCTTTTAGGCCCCAGGGCATAAACCTAGAGATAATTCTGTCCGAGCTGGAGAGGAGACACCAGCAGGAATGAGGCAGGAGGAGAAACTTGGGAAACCCACTGAAACTTCCTGGTGATGCCGGCTGGCCAGTGGCAAAGACAATTGGCTTTCGGAAAACTCAGCGTGCATGCAGCTTTTCAGGAAAACAGCACTCTGTGAAGCCGCTCCAGTGCTCCCGAAGTCCGTGTGCGTCAGACCTGGTCTGGACATCCTGCTGTCTGGGGCTCCATTTTCTTTTACCCGGATCCTAGCCCGTTATTCCGCAATGTCCACTGTACCGTCTACACTGTGTATGGGGCCCTCCTTTTACCCTCGTGCTGATCGGTGGTCACGTCTGTTGTTGAGAGGAGGCAACAGAGATGAAGGGACTTGCCCAGAGCCAGGGATGTGGCTATTCCAGGATCTTCTCTGGCTTTGTGACCAATAGCAACACAATGCTTTCAAAGCCCTGAATTTTCTCATGTGCCAAATGGGGACGTAAACACCTCAGAGGCTGGGGATCTCGATTCCACAAGAAAATGCATGGGGAGGCTCCCAGTATGGTATCTGGTGCGTGCGCGCGCATGCGCGCACACACACACACACACACACACACACACACACACACACAGTGTCCCATTTGGGGCGACTCAGTGATATCAGCTCCCATGAGTTTTTCCAGGAATAGCCCTGGCTTGCCCTGATCTTATCTACGGTCTGTCTCAGGCCCTGTCCGGTAAATGTTTGGGGGTGCAGCTGTCTGGCTCGGGATGTCACCTGGGGAGGACAGAGAGTATGAGAGTCAGGAATGGAATGCGTGATTTCACAGTCTGGCCTCAAACCAGCTAAGCACCTTGCCTGGCAACTTGGTAGGTAATCATTCCTGGTAAGAAGATAAAAAGGTTCATTGAGAGTGAGAAAGGACTCTGAGACATTAGGCCAGGGAAGACAAATCGGTTCCAGTTTGTGTCCATCTGCAAGTGATTGATAGTGGCTATGTGGGGTCCTGCATAGAAGGGAGTGTCCGATCAGTGGGGTTGGCCTGCTCAGCAGGAGATGGTGCTGGGATCAACTGGCGATGTCTGCTGTGGCCACAAGAAAGGCAAGGAGCGGTGTACTTGCTGTTTATTTGCTCTCTGGGGCTTAGGACTTGCTCATTGGTGTCACCTAGCAAGTCATAAAATCTCAAAATCTTTTTTGGAAAAAAAATTTTTTTTTGAAAGATTTTATTTATGTATTAGAGAGAGAGCATGAGCAGGGGCAGAGAAAGAGAGACAGGGAGAGAGGGAGAAGCAGACTCTTTGCTGAGCAGGGAGCCCAGCTCAGGGCTCCATCCCGGGACTTTGGAATCACAACCTGAGCAAAGGCAGACCCTTAACTGAGCCACCCAGATGCCCCCCTCTGAAGAGACCTTTGAAGGGTGTCTGATTCTTGAGTTTTATCTCTGAGAACGTGAGTTTTGCTTGCGTGTCCTCGGTGAGGAGGAACTCACGCTCCCAAAGGCAGCACGTTGTGTCTTTGGGCGCTCCTCCTGGGTAGTGCTTACGCCCCTGAGGGGGAAGAAGGCTTAGATGCCCCTCTAAGTAGGTCCTTCTCAACAGGCCCCCATCTGTGGAGCTTCTAGGAAATACGGATCAGTGCCCGCACTCCTGAGTCGTGGGATTTGAGTATCTGGGTGGGTGGGCACCCCATCCCCAGCCTTGCTCATTAGTGTTTTTCTTTGAACTCTTCACATGGTGTTAATGTGCAGCCTGGGCTGAGAACTACTGACCCCCCCCCCCCGCTTTTTCCCCCAAAACAGAGGCCAGAATGTGCACAACTGTCCAGGGTTACAGAGGGTTAGTGGCACGAGAACAGGGAAACCTGTGGAGAAGGACCCTTTATGAAGTGCCAGCCCTATGTGAGGCTCTTTTACTCTCACACCGAGACTCTTCCTGTCCCACAAACTCTCGTCATTCCACTGCTTGAAACGCCCTGTGGCTTCGTGTCACACTTAGTATCAGCCCAGGCAGGTGGTGGCCTGCGAGGCCCTGAAGCTCAGGTCTGGGCGCGGGCAGACCCCTCCCTCCCCTCTGACTGCGTCTCATCCACCCACCCCCTTTTAGCCTCCTCATTTCCCACTCCAGCTGCCGCCATGCTGTGGGCCCGGGAACCTGCCTGCGGTCTCTCTCAGGGGCCCTCACGGCCCCCACGTCTTCCTGGCTACTTCTTAGGCCTTTGGCCAGAGTCCCCATCCCGCTGTCCTGCCTCACGTCCTCTGTCCTTCTCGCCCCCTGAAACTGTTAGTAGTTCCTTATTCTGTTTGCCCACGCCCTGGAACCTGAGCTTCTGGAGGTAAGGTCCCTCTCTGTGTGGTGCCTGGCTCCGTCCTCACGCCTGGAGCAGAGCCTGTCACCCAAAGACGTTTGTTGAAGGGATGAGTGGAAAGAACAGCCCTGACACAAAGCTTGTATTTCCCCCAATTACAGTTGACTAGAATTTGGGTTTACTGCCTTCTGGTACTATCTTATTTCCAGTTATGATCTTTTTACCTTTTGTCATGACAGCCCTAAATGTTTTTGTGTGTGTGTGTGTGTGTGTGTGTGTGTGTTTGGGGAAATCATAGTAATCCTCAGGTGTGGGGTTTAGCTTGCTCTAGTGAAAAAATACAGATGTACAGATTTTTTAAAAAAGATTTTATTTATTTATTTGACAGAGAGAGAGAGATCACAAGTAGGCAGAGGCAGGCAGAGGAGCGGGGGGTCGGGGGAAGCAGCCTCCCTGCTGAGCAGGGAGCCCGATGTCGGGCTCGATCCCAGGACCCTGAGCACATGACCTGAGCCGAAGTTAGAGGCTCAACCCACTGAGCCACCCAGGCACCCTATATCTATGTATATCTATATCTATATCTATATCTATATCTATATCTATATCTATAGATAGATATAGACACTTCTTGTCTGCAAAATGGAATCACAGCACTAGTGGTTAGCTGCTGCTGAATGCTTTCCACGCACCAGGCAACGTGCTAAGTGCTTTCTGTGTTTCCACTGAGTGTGTCCTCAGAACCACTTAATGATATGGTTCCTTTCTTGGCTTTGTTTTATAGGAGAGAAAAATGAGGAATGGAGAGGCTAAGCACCCAGGCTGAGGTCACACAGCTTACCAACGAAAGAACCAGGTTCAAGCTTTGGCAAGTTGGTTCTAGAATCAGGGTGTTTGGAATTTATGAAATCGTGCTCAAATGGCCTCAGAACAGAGAGAGTGCAGAGATGCTCTGTAAACACGAGTTCCCCCTCCCCCTGTGGCCTTTGCTCCCACAGTGACATTTAACTTTTCTTATCATTTTGTTCTCAGGTTGGTGACAAAAGTACCCATTTCCTGTCTGCTGGAGGTGCTCACTTCCAGACACAGTTTCTGTTGACAGGCCCTAGTGTGCACACTTGGCAGGCCCCGATGGGTGTGCATGGTGCGTTGGGCCCGGGACACTCACAGAGTGTGGGTGGACAAGTGCGTTTTCCCACGTGAAACATTTCTGCCTCAAATCCCTGTCGAGGACCTCCCTTGTGTCAAGCATCGTGACCATGATCAATAAAACAATTAAAACAGTAATTCCCAATCCCATTGCCTCAGCTTGTCAACCCTTCATTTTCTATACCAGTTTACGGGAGCCCTTTGCTAGGCTGTGACCCTTTTAATTGGAGATGTAGCTCTGTGACTGGGACAGGCCTGCGCCAGGTGTCACCTTGCTGAGACATTTTCTTCCGGCAGGATTTGCCCAGTTTGGATAAACAGAAGAGTGAATGGGCAGCCCTGCATTTCCAGTGGCTGCTTCATTCAGGCCTCAGTAGTGATGTGAGATCAAGCAGTTTCAAAATGCATTTGTTTTTATTTATTTTTGTATTTTTCCTTAATTATATAAGGGTGGCATAACAAGATGAAAAGGAAGTTAGGAGCTTGAGAAAGGGAGAAAAAAAAAAAAGCCATATATTCCTCCCTCATCACAGAACTGTAATTTTAAAGTAGTTACAGCTGTGATTTATGCCAGGTGGCTTGTTATCGAAATTAATTGTGATCACAGAGCAGGGACAGTTTCAGATCCTTTAACGCCAAACAGCTAAACGAAGAGAAGCGCCACCCCCCTCCATGGTGATACAAGGGTGATATGGACATAATTCTGAGTAGCCCCAGGATGCTGCCGGGTGCGGATGTGCTGTAATCCACTTATCCTTTCTTCTATTTAGATATTCAAGCAGAAACCAATTTTTCACTGTTACGAGTCCTGCAGGGATGCATATTTTCACGCATGCAGCTTTCTTGGCGAAACGGAAATTACTTCTTTAGCTTAATAATCCTTGACACCCCTCGCCAAATGACTTTCCAAAAGGAGTGCGTTGCTTGCCTCGCCGGTAGAACGTATGAGCCTGCCTGTTTCGTTGTGCCCTCACGGGCACTGGGTGTTACCAGTTTTTAAAAACAGATTTTAAAATTTAATATTTGCATTTGCAGACATGCCAACCGAGCTGTGTGGGGACTGCCTCACATTGCTTTTTGACTTTGTGTGATTCACGCAGAACCTGTTTTACGTGATCTTTGAAGAAAAATTCATTAATTTTTTTTTTTTTTAACGCTGAGGGAAAATGTCAAGTCACTGTGCTCTGTACTGCAGTCTGCACTTGTGTACCTAGAAAAATTCTGAGTGCAGCCAGCCACCTGTATTGTGTATTCTTAGTTACTTTACTGCAAAATCAGTCAGGCGTATTTCTTTCTTTTTTTTAATTTTCTTTTTTTTTAAGTGGACTCTCTGCCCAGCATGGATTCCAGTTTGTGGGTTGAACTGAAAACACTGAGATCAAGACCTGGGCTGAGGTCAAGAGTCAGGCACTTAACTGACGGAGCCACCTAGGCACCCCTCTTTATTTCATTTTTAGAGCTCATTTTAGGGGTGCTTGCTCTCCAGTATGCAGCTTTAAACTCAAATTATGGGATGGTTGGATTGACATTTGCAGAAAGAAACACTGTAGAACACCTACTATGTATCTAGCTGCTTCCCAATTATGTCTCAAATGGGTGGGAAGACCTTTCTTCAAATCCCAGCTTTGTTTTTTTTAAAAGATTTTATTTATTTATTTGACAGAGAGAGAGATTGAGAGAGACAGCGAGGGAGAGAACACAAGCAGGGGGAGTGGGAGAGGAAGAAGCAGGCTTCCCGCTGAGCAGGGAGCCCGATGCTGGGTTCAATCCCAGCTCCCCGGGATCATGACCTGAGCCAAAGGCAGCCGCTTAATGACTGAGCCACCCAGGTGCCCCAAATCCCAGCTTTTCCCCTTGCACCAAGACCTTGATGAACTTCCCTCCCTACCTCTCCTGCATTACCTGCCGCCCGTCTCCCCACCTGCCCGTCAGTCTGAGAGTGCCGGTCAAGGAGAGTGGAGGCCAGCGTCGGATCGCTCCGTTAAGGAGGGTTTAGCACACAGGCAGTCCTGAGGATTCTGCCGTTGGTATCGACACAACAGTGGCCCAAGGGCTGGGGCTCAGGGACTAGAGTACGAGGGAAACAGGTGGTCCAGAGCCTTTCCTTGAAGAGGTCCTGGTTTTGTGGGACAGATAAGGTGGGCTGGCTGGAGACTGCTGTAAGTCGCACACATTGCTGGCCTCAGGGTAACAGCCAGGACTGACACAGGAGTAGGGCCACTTGGGGCTGAATGTTGGGGGCTCAGGCCTGCAGTGTCATCCTGGGTATACTGAGGGGGGTGTGTGTGTCATGAGTGACAGATTCAGGGTTTGTGCCCTGGTGGGCTGGGGCTGGACTGGGAGATCTCGCATGACCGCGTGATTTAGACTGTCTTATAGAGAATGGGGCAACTGGGGAGGATTTTCTTTTCGGATTTTAAATAGTCGTCATTTTATTGTTTTGTTATTTTTTAATGGCGATTTTAAACATAACAGCTTTATTGGGATATAATTCCCATACCATAAAATTCACTCTTCTTAAAATGTACATTTGAGGGACGCCTGGGTGGCTCAGTTGGTTAAGCAGCTGCCTTCGGCTCAGGTCATGATCCCAGCGTCCTGGGATCGAGTCCCACATCGGGCTCCTTGCTCCGCAGGGAGCCTGCCTCTCCCTCTGACTCTGCCTTCCACTCTGTCTGCCTGTGCTCGCTCTCACTCTCTCTCTCTTACAAATAAATAAATAAAATATTAAAAAAAAATGTACATTTGAGTTGTTTTTCATCTATTCAGAGGCATGCAAACATCACCACTGTCTAGTTCCAGAAGATTTTCATCACCCCAAAAAGAAACCCCACACCCAGTAGGAGTCACTCTGGACACCCTCTGCCCCGCCCCCACCCCTCCAACTCCTGGCAACCACTGATTTGCTTTCTCTAAGAATTTGCCTCTTCTACATTTTTCTTCTCATTTCTTTCTTTCTTTCTTTTTTTTTTTTTTTTGATATTTTATGTATGTATTTGACAGAGAGAGATCACAAGTAGGCAGAGAGGCAGGCGGAGAGAGAGAGAGTGGGAAGCAGGCTCCTTGATGAGCAAAAAGCCTGATGTGGGACTTGATCCCAGGACCCTGAGATCATGACCTGAGCTGAAGGCAGAGGCTTAACCCCCTGAGCCACCCAGGCACCCTCTTCTACATTTTTCCTATAAGTGGACTCATACAGTATTTGTCCTCTTGTTTGTGGCTTATTTCACACAGCACAGTGTTTTCAAGGTCCATCCTTATTAGAACGTCTATCAACACTTTATTTTTTTTTTTATGGCTGAATAATACTCCACCAGAGGGATAGATCATGTTTTACTCCTCCTTTCCCGAGTGGATGGACATCTGAGTTAATTCCACTTTTTGGCTATTATAAATACGGCTTCCGTGAACATCGGTGTACAGGTTTTGTGTGGGCACAGGTTTTCAACCTGGGAGGTTGTTGAATTGGGGCGTGGTATTTGGAGCCTGTGAGCAGACAGGGCTGTGGGGAAGCCGGGATGTGTATCTGCTCTTACTAGGCCAGGCCAGGGCAAGCCTTCTGTGCTTCATGTCTTTCAAATAACCCGATGAGGCAGGGTCTATTATTATCTACCCCCACCCTTTTCTTTTTTACAGGCGAGGATACTCAGGTTCAATGAAATTAAGTAAGTTGCACAGCCAGGAAATGGGAGGTCCCAGCTCTGTCCAGCTCTTAGCAGGTCAGCATGCCACCTGCTCCCGGGAGTCCAGGTGATTGCCGTGGCCTTGCCGGGAGGGGAGGCTGGGAGGTGGCGGAGAACTGGCGTCGGTAAGCTGGACAGAAGTAAGTGTGTGTGCATGTACCAGTGTGAACGTGGTATGGGCATGAGGGGAGACGTTTCAGAGGCAGCATTGGTGGGCCCTGGTATGTAGATGTGGCAGGAGAAAGAACACCAACTTGGAGTGACCGGAGTGGGTTGGATTCTTGGCACCGTCTTTGTGACCTTGGGGTGATCTCATCTCTTTGGAGCATCACCTCCTTCACCTGGAACCTGGGGCTCTGTTCCCAGCCTTCTGCCTTCCTCAAGGCTGATATAAACTAGGTGGGGGAGGGAGGAGGAGAGAGAGAGGAAGTGGAGGACCAGAACCTGCTAGAAATGCAGAGCTGATGATCTGGGAGGCAGGAAGGGGTGTGTGGCAGAAGCAGGCAGGTCCAGGAGGAGGCAGCCAGCTGGTCTGGACATTCCTGTCCATGTGGGGATTCAGAACCCAGCGAAAGCACCTACCCAGAGGCTAATGAGCTGAGGCTAAGAGTGCAGAAACCGTTGATTTTTTCCTGCTATTTGAACTTGAGCCTTTGTTGCCAGGGAGGGTGTGGTGTCGGCCCACCTGTAGCATCAGCAGCCTCCCCAGCACATCCCTCCCTCCTCCTGGCTGGGCATCACCTTCAAACCAGTGAGGCTTTCCTGGGTCCTAGGGGTCACTTGGGTGGCCTCTCCTATCTGGGCCTGTCTTTGCTCAAGTGGCTGTCCCCTTTATCAGTGACTTGCAGCTTGCCAGAGTTTTGTGAAAAGCTTGTCATTGTCAGTTAGAAAATGAAGACAGAAACCTCCCCTCTAGATTCACGTTGCAATGACTTGCTCTTATTCCAACTCTGGTATTTTGCTGGGTTGTTATGAATCAGTCACTTTTTTTTTTTTTTTTAAAGTTTGACAAGCATATTAGTCTTACTATGAGAAGCTAGGCTTATGGGATGAAAGTCAGGTGACTTAGGCTAAGTCAGAATCCTGTCCCTTCCCCCCATCAGAGAGCAGTCTGATGCATTTTTCTTTATCCCAACTGATAAGGACATGAGGGGACGTAGTTGTGAGGTCCTTCCTCTGTGAGTTGTGTCTTGTCTCCAGCCAGCAGCCATTGCTTGGGGCTCTACTTAGCAGCTGGCATCGTGAAGGCCAGTCACTGTTCATTTATAAAGTTAGGCAGGTCCAAGGGCCTCATTCAGAGCAGATGGGACCTTAAGGATCATTTAATCTAAGCCTTTCACTTTGCAGATGTTGAACCTGAGGCCCAGAGAAGGAAAGACTCTTGCTCAAGACCACAGAGTTAGTCACAGAACGAGTCCAGCTTCCTGGCTTCCCCACCCTGATCTTCTGGACATTAAAGTTTCAATAGTGAGCGCTTAGGGGATTCAGGGAATCGATCTATCTTTGACCTGTTTTTATTTTCTTCCACAAATGATATATTTTTTCATTTTTAAAAAATTTAAATTCAATTAGCCAACATATAGTATATCATTAGTATCAGATGTAGTGTTCAGTAATTTACAGTTCTGTGTAACACCCAGGGCTCATCACATTACATAGCCTCCTTGATGCCCATCACCCAATTATCCCACCCCCCACCCACCTCCCCTCCAGCAGTTTTCAGTTTGTTTCCTGTAGTTAAGAGTCTGTGAGTCATGGTTTGTCTCCCTGATAACTTCCCATTCAGTTTTCCCTCCCTTCCCTTACCATCTCTGTGCTGTTTCTTATATTCTACACATGAATGAAGCCATATGATAATTGTCTTTCTCTGGTTGACGTATTTCATTCAGCATAGTACCCTCCAGTTCCATCTGTTGATGTAAATCGTAAATGTTCATCCTTTTTGATGGCCGAGTAATACTCCATTGTAGATATATACCACATCTTCTTCATCCACTCATCTTTGACCTGTTTTAATGAAGTTGGAGTTGGTTTTCTGGGGTAGAATCCTGATGTCTGTCTGCTGGATGCTGGCTTCTCTGCTGTCTTTGGCCATCTGCGGGGAGGGCCAGCATGTTTGCCTCACCCAGAGGTGTTGGTTGTAGATGGTCCCCACCTGCCACTCCCATTTGTTGCATTTACATCAAATAGAGAAACCAACCCAGTAACCAAATGAATTTATGGTTGGCAATGCTGGAAGGCTGAGTTTGGGAGGTAGGTTGGAGAACAAGTGTAGGGTTCCTTCTGTAATAAAACTTGCTGATACAATGTTGAGAGTCATTGTCTTACTCATTCTTGTCTGAGATAAGTCACACAATGCGTGGTATCTGAGGTGCAGAGTTTCCCCCCTAGAGAACACAGAGAGATGAACTTGCCATGGGCTGGTCGTTAAAACAAGAAGCCATTGGTTGGAAACACCCAACGTGAAGCTGTGGAAGTTCGCTGAAACCATGGACTACCATACAGCCATTAAGACTTGACCATGCTTCGTGATGGGAGAAAATCTTAATCATATCAGACATTTAAGAGGTGGGCTACACAAAACAGAAAGTCTAAGCCTGATTGAATAAAACGATGAACCAGACTTCAGACTCAGAAATGTGTTTCGGATGGGTATGTGAGTACACTATTACAGTGTGGTGTTTAAAAAGCAAAGTAGGGGGCTCCTGGGTGGCTCAGTTAGTCAAGCAACTGCCTTCAGCTCAGGTCATGATCCTGGAGTCCTGAGATCAAGTCCTGCATTGGGCTCCCAGCTTCATGGGGAGTCTGCTTCTCCCTCTGACCTCCCCTCCCATGCTCTCTCTCTTTCTCTCTTAAATAAATAAATAAAATCTTAAAAAAAAAAATAAAAAGCAAAGTAGGCAGCCTTGGGGCCAAAGCTGTATTCTGCCACATCATTGCTGTGTGCTCTTGGCCAACTCACTGGACTTTGCCAATTCAGTCTTCCTATCTGTGATATGGGAATAGTACCTTCCCCCTGTCTTTGTGGGAGTTAAAAGAGAGCAAGGGACGCTTGGGGTGGCTCAATTGGTTAAGTGTCTGCCTTCAGTTCAGGTCATGATCTCCAGGTCCTGGAATTGAGCCCCACACAGGGAACCTGCTTCTCCCTCTCCCGCTCCCCCTCCCCCTGCTTGTGGGCTCTCTTTGTCAAAAAAATAATATCTTAAATATATAAAAGATCTCAAGGACAGGGCTTGGACCACCCCAGTGGACTCATGACACTGTGGCTGAGTGATCAGACCAGATCACATTATCTGCTGCTTCAAGCACATCAAAGCTCCAGTGCCTTCTGGATTCTGGATGCACATCCCATATGGGCTTGCCACAGCTGCACTTCTTGTGGTTCCTTCAGTGGGCTGTGCCCTTTTTTGCCAGCAGGCCCTTACCCAGGATGAAGTAACTCTTGTGGTTTTCTTCCCCCCTAAATAGACTAGGTTCCCCCTAAGACACCATGTCCCAGGGCCCGGTACCCAGTGAGTGCTTCAGTAATCATGTGTTGAATGAATCGGAGAGGTGGGCTTTGACTTGGGCCTTTCAGTACAAAGTGGGGCTTGATGAGCAGGGTGGGAACCCCATTCTAGGATGTGGGCAGGGCAGACTACTGACTAGTGGTTACTACTGTGGCCAGATCTGCTGGGCATAGTGGAGACCTACATAGATAACCCCTAACTTCCTGTGTCCATTGTCCCATGGGCATCGCTGCAGTGTAAGACATTTAATCTGTGAGGCTTGGCAGGTCCTGCTAGCTTTTGTAGTTTGGGGCTGTGTGTGTGCCTCTTTCTAAGAGGGACCCCTCATGGCCACATCTGTGTGTGATAATATATGCACGTAAGGCTGCCCCCACTGTATTGACGTGAGACAAGAGCTGGACTTGGAGGCGGAAGGCAGGCTGGGTTGTTTGTGGCCTTACCAGTTTCTAGATTGGAGATCTTAAGCGGAGTGACATGAGGGAGGAAAGCAGTGCTTACCAGAGTGTTCCAAGTGCTTTTAGTTCTTAGAGCAGGCCACACCTGTGGGATTGGTGGTAACGAGGCAGTAGGGAGCAGTGGGGCTTGGAGCAGACTAAGAGAACGTGTCTTTTTGGAAGGGGCGTGCCTCCTCCCCCAGCCTTTTTAAATATGGACATTCCTTTTAAGTGTGTTAGGTGCTGCTTGCTTTTGGCTCAATAGTAGTAATACCTACATAACATGAGATTTAGCATTTTAACCATCTCCAAGTGTACAGTTCAGTGGCATTGTGTCCCTTCTCTGTGTTGCACACCATTGTCCCTTTAGGTACTTTGTGCTTTGCAAATACCCACCCCCTTAGTCCTCATCCCAGCCTGATGAGTTGTCTGCAAATGTTAACCCTTATTTAAGAGTTGAGTTGTGTGAGGGCATCTGGCTGGCTCAGTAGGTAGAGCAGGAGACTCCTGAGCTCTGGGTTGTGAGTTTGAGTCCCACAGTGGGTGGAGAAATTCCTAAAAAATAAAATCTTTTTTTTTTTTTTTTTTAAAAAGGAGGGGAGGTATCTGACATGCAGAGGGATTAAGTAACTTGCCCAAAGTCGATACAACTAGTGTTAGATCTGGGCATCTTACCTCTGGGAACCCAGAGTTGCTGGTTATTCTGATTCTTTTCAAGAAGAGCTGGAAATAGCTTTTAGTGTTAAATTTCCTGCTTTAAAAAATATTGACTCTAATTAACCAAACAAAACACTGTTGGGGCCAGATAACACCCATCTCTATTGTTTTCTGGGTGTAGTTCTCCCAGCACTCACCACCGACACCCACCCCGCCTGTCTCCAGGAGGGCTGGGAGGATCCAAGGAGATAACGCATGGAAAGTCTCCTGTAACCGTGAAGAGCAGCGTAACTGTCAGATATGGGGTTAACACTAGTGGCGGCTGGGGATGTTGGGTGCTTCCTCCACGCCGGCCCCATTCTGAGCCCTTTAGAGCCCTCTGCGGTGGGGGTACTGTTCCTCCCTTTTGCACGTGAGGGAACTGAAGCACAGAGGTCAGACACCTCCTCGGAGGCCATGCAGCTGGGAATGGTGGAGTTGGGATTAGAACCCCGGCAGTCTGGCTGCAGGGTTGGACTCTGTCCACCATGCTTATTGCTTCTTTGGGCCCAGCTCCGAAGAACCACAGAGCCAAGGGGAGGGTGTTGAGCCCCAACTGGTGCCAGACCCCGTGTGGGGCTCTGGCGCACTTTCTTTCCCTCGGCCTTGGAGGTGAGGTGGCGGCAGGGTTTCCTGTGGTACAGATGTGGAAACTGAGACTCACAGAGGTCTGGAGACTTGCCAAGATCACACCGGGAGGGAGCGGCAAAGCTGGGATTTGAACTTGGATCAGAGAGGCTGCAAAGCCCACCCACCGTATTCCTTCCTTCACATGGAAAAGTAGTCATGAACTGACTTCTGGTTTTGTTTTGTTTTTGAATTACCTGTGGAAGGGAGGAGCACTGAAAAGTGCAGCAGAGAAGACAGGTCAGGTCTGTTGAATGGACAGACTACGTTGCATTTCCTGTCCTGTGCATTTAGGTGGCTTCTTGGGGGTGGGGTCCCAGGCGTCTAGGTCTAAAGCAGCTCAGGGGCACGGGGTGGGTATCCCGGGGTGAGTGCTCTGGTCTTCTCCTTTCTTCTTTGGGCCATGCTTGGCTAGTCACAGCCTTACAGCTCCACTTGTGTGGATCCATGCCTTCTCTCTAAGGAGGGCTAATTGAATTAAACTGCGGCCCCAATCCTGTGTGTTCAAGGTTGGCATCCAGGAGGCGTTGTCAGGAGGCCTAGCCAACCAAAATGTTGACTGTCTCCCCTGCTCATTCAGCAGATTCCTCTTACTGCCTGCTCTGTGCCAACCCCTGTGCTGAGTACCAGCAGAGTAGCAGTGCAGGGTAATTTCCCTGCACCCAGGACCCTCTGGGCTATCTGGGGAAGGGATAGGAGGGGCCACTTCTCTGCCTGTTGTGATAGCACATACAACCCTTGGGGAGGGTGTTCGTGGCAACAAGAACAACACAGGCAGACAGGGGCAGCTGGGAAGGCAGAGACACCTCCAGAGGGGGGCCCTGGGAGAAGAGGGCTCTCGGGTCTCATCCATCTTCCTGGCCCCCAGCACCTAACTCGGAGCCTGCAGACAGCAGCTGCTGAGAACACATTTTAGGGTTGTATTCAAGATATCAAGTCCCCCATGGGGCAGAAGGTGAATGACAAGGGATTTTTAAAACTCTTTTTGGGCTTGTGTTCATCTGCAGGCCACTTTCATACCTTTTGGACACATGGCATAGGCATCTAGAACTAGGAGGACCAAGAATCTGGTGTAGGCCCACTTTAGGTGTGGACAGCAGACCTGGAGTCCCTAGTGTGCAGGGGTCTGAGGTCAAGGTCAGGGTTTGAGTTAGAGGCCTGAGCCAGTACTTGGCCCTTGTCGGCTTGACAGCTGCTTCACAGATGAGTGATGTGTATGGGAGACCTGTGGGGTGAGGGGAGCTGGGACCGGGAGCAGCTCTCTGCTGCCTGGAAGTGCTCAGTAAACACTTGTTAATCATTTCCTGCCTGGCAAGGCCTGTGGTGTGCCCAGGGGAGCCCTGGTTCACGTGGGGGAGGGGATGCTAGTCACTCAGATTGCCTGACCTCTCGCCCTTCTGGCTCTCTGGGAGCTGGGGTGGTGGCACCAGCCCGAGGAGGCGGGCAGCAAGGGTGTCAGCGAGGGGACCTTCCTGTTGCCAGGCGGCCTCTCGGCTTAGTGAGCTAAACAGAAGCATGTGACGTGCCCTGCAGGTGACAGACCAGGGGCCTAACTGGGACACATACCCAGGTCCCTTCTACCCAACTACCTTAAGAGGAAGTGCCGTCCTTCCTGTGGTTGGCGGTTGAGGACCCTTCCCGGTCTAGTCTCTGGGATCTCTGCTTTGACTTTTGGGTGTTTCTCTGCATACAGGTGGCCCTGAGCCAGGAGGCTCGGAGGTAGTCTTGCTGTGAAGTCCAGCTGACAAATGGGTTCTGGAATGTGTACGGGCAGCCAGAGTGTCCATGTGTCCAGACAAAGGGGGCTATTTAGGTCTGAGGGGTCCATTTGATTAAAAAAACAACCAACCAACCAAAAGTGATGTGTTCCAAAGTTAATGGCGTGGGTGGGGGGTTTGCTGTGAAGAGTGGGGATGTTCTTTGTTTCTCAGCTGTTATGGGATTTCTCTGATCTCTGGAATGGCCCCTTTTCTGTCTTAGGATCAGTTAGAGTCCGCTAGGGTTGTGAGAACACATACAGGTCTATCTTCTATTCTGTGGGGGAGAAAAAAGGAATTTGTGGTCAAGCAAATTTGGAGAACTCTGGGCTAACCCAAATCAAACGTATCTTTCTTGCAGGACTTCTAAGAAACTTTAATATACTTATGACCCTTGAAGAAGGAGAGTATATAAAAGCCTTATTTACTCCAGATTTTTAAAAAAGATTATTTATTTATTCATTTGACAGATAGAGATTGCAAGTAAGCAGAGAGGCAGGCAGAGAGAGAGAGAGGAGGAAGCAGGCTCCCTGCCGAGCAGAGAGCCTGGTGTGGGCTCTATCCCAGGACCCTGAGATCATGACCTGAGCAGAAGGCAGAGGCTTTAACCCACTGATGCTCTCAGGTGCCCCTTTACTCCAGATTTTTATCTTCCCTCTTGTTTCTCTTTCTCCTTGGAAGTATCTCGTGAGACTAGTATTTTCGAGAACCTGCCATAGGAAGTTCATTTGTTTGCTCAACCAATATATATTGAGTACTTACTATGTGCCAGGGACCCTTCTAGGTCCTTGGGATACATTGTGACCAATTCAGACCACGAGTCCTACCCTGGAGGAACTTATATTCTTACAGAAGCAATGAACTGATCTTTGTGGATCAGACACACACCCACTGTGTGTCAGGCACATGGGTTCTCACACATTTTCCTGTTGAACCCTCACAACAGCCTGATCAGATAGACCATTTTACAGATTAGGTAATCAGCTCTAAGGAGTCCGGGACTTGCCAACTTTGGCTGAATCGCCCTTTTTAGATTGTGCCTTTGCCCTGCAGGAGGGCAGGGGCTGGTCGGTGAGGAGCTGGAAGAGATGTTCGGGTCTGTGGTTGTCGCAGGCTGTGTTGCTGTGTTGCTGTTCCCTTGTGTCCCTTTACGAAGGTCCAATGGAGAGAGTCCCCTGAGGATCGGAAGTGGGCAGAGAAAGAAAAGTGGCTCCAGAACAGCTGGTTTGTTTGCCTGTTCTGCCCACTGAGACGCTCGTGGCCGATCATGTTTCCCTTTGGTTTTGGTTACTAAGCACCTGAGAGCCTGGTGTGTGGGCCATCTCGGCACTTCCGCAGAAAGAGACAAAGTAGTATGTATTTCTATGTGCTGATCTTACCGCTGGCTTCATTATTTTCCCTCCACTTATTTTCTCTTGGCCTGATTCCCTTGACTGTTTATTTTATTTGTTTGTGGTGTTTGCACTATTCTAAGCCACCGTAAATGCTTGGTGAATGGAGCTGGGTATAAAGCAGTTTTAAAAATAATGGTGAGATGACTGGTGTCAGATCCCCTAGCTAGCTTGTGGGGAGGCAGGCTCTCCCCTTGTCCCCACACTATATGCCTTTCTAGACTGGGATCTACCAGTACACGGGTCTGTTTGCTTTTGCAGCCACCGTTTTGTGGGTTCCCAAGGAAGCCGGACTGGCTGCATTGGAGGTTTTGAGTGGCTTGAATTGACCTGAACGTTACACATGTGGTTTGAGCAAAGCTGCGGGCTGTGGATTCCTTCTCCATGCGGACTGCTCAGCTTCTTCCTGCGCGTGGTGCCGAGGTTTCCCAGCCGGGATGGACAGGAGGAGTGCTGTATACCCTTTGCAGCCACTTGCCATTGATTATGCTCAAGGCAGCTCTGGGGAGAGAAGAGGACGGGGAGCAGGTGGGACCGATGAGGACCGTGAGGTCTGGGGAGGTTGAATGACTGAGGTCTCCACCAGGTGATCCTGAAGCCTGCAGCCCAGCTTCAGACCGGGCAGCCCAGCGAGTGTGAGCTCACTGCACCCACTGTGGGGTAGAAGGCAGCCTGGGGAGAGCTCAGGATTTGGGATTTGGACTATAGGAAGCTTGAGTCCTGACCACAATGGTGTGCATGTGGGTAAATCACTCCTCCGAGCCTCAGTAGTGTCATCTTTAAAATGGGCACCCTAGTTCCTGCCCTGCTGGCCTGAGAAAATGAAGGAGAAGATGGGCAGGGAAGCACTTGTGTGGTGTTAAGCACCATGCCTGTGTGCTGTGCCCTGTCTGCATTGTGCCAGCGATGACCATGATGGTGATGATGATGATGGTGAACATTACAGGTAGTGGACTTCCGTACCAGTCACTGGGTCAACTTTACAGACATCGCCTTAATGAGTACACAGGAGAAGCAGATGAGTAGGGACTATTATAGCCTCCTTTTACAGATGGAAAAAATTAACTAATTTGCTTGAAAAAGATGCAGTAGTTCACTCAAAGTGGTAGAGTATGGATTTGAACCCAGGCAGTCCACCCTACGGCTGAACCCGTCACCCCATCACAAAGGAAAGGGCAGAATTCTGGGACCTTTCTGGGTAACAGCACTCCTTGTGCATCAGTGTGGAAGGGCACTCTGGGTCCTCTGGGACAGGGATTTGGCAAGGGTGGTCCCTGGAGGGGCTGTAGAATCGGGGACTTTAGTGGGATAGCAGCCCTGGGTGACAGCATTCATTTCTGAGCTTCAGAATTCTCCCCTGTACGGTGGGCTTGCATAATATGCCGCAGGAGGGTAAATGAACCAGGGATGCACTTGTACATTGCTACACAAGTGTCTGATACGTACATGGCATTCTGCAGACAGGGAGAAGAGATGTGAAGTTGTTGGAGTGGCCACCGCTGGGCTTTAGAATCCTATTCCTTGCAAGATGGCTTGACCGCTGCCATTGCTCTTCCAATAGGCAGCATTGTGTCACCTCCCGGGGTGGGTGGGGAGCAGCAGCCGTGTGCTAGCCACTCCTGGCAAGCCCCTGACCTTGCTGGTTCTCATCTGCGAGGGGAAGGCTACCTGCAGTCCCATCCGTGTGCACCACGTCTGTGGATACGCTCTGCTGGCCCCGGAAAGCATCTTGCAGAGCCCTGCCATGCCTGGCGCAGAGTGCCTGGTCGGGGGAAATGGACGAGGGACAAGGGAGGGGACGGGTCAGCATGTCATAGTTTCTTGGAGAGCTCTGGGCAGAGGTGCCGGGAAGCCGAAAGTCCTAGGATCATCGTTGACTCCTGGGAACTTTTGTGGTTTTAAAAGTACTTTATAAAGTGTAAAGCACTTTGGAAATGTTAGTGGAAATGTTAGTTCCTGTACAACAATGGAACAAAAACAAAATATACAAGAACTGGTGGCTCTACCAGCCTGGGCTGGGGAGATGCATGTGTTTTACTTCTGATTTTAAAAAATACTTTATGTGGCACTTGGAAAATAAAGAAAAGCACAGCATTGGAAATAAACATCATCTATCATCCTACTAAGTAGCTCTATCATATAATATTTTAATCTATATCCTTCTAGTGTTTTTTTTTTTTTTTTTCTTTTTGTATATGTAAGGGGTTTTGTAACCCTTCACATTCTGGAACCTGTCAATGCTAACTTCTCATGTTTGTTCAGCCCATTCAGTGAGAATCCATTTTGCAAAGTCCTAGTGTTGTGCCAGGTGCAAGTTGCACACCCGGGGAGTGTTGCTGGGGCGGAGGGCTGGGGAGGGGGACCGTGAGTGGCAGGAACCCAGGGTCTGCCTTCTCGAGAGATGTGGGAGAGATCTTCAAAGTGATGTTCCTGGGACCGAAGGAAGGAGTGGGGTCCCAGGGCTCTGAGGTGGGAGGGAGACTTACTCGTCTTTTCATTGTTTAGACCTTTTTGTCTTACCGCCCTGTACAAGTAACGATAGTACTTTAAAAATTACGTAAAAAGCAGCTGGTTAAAAATATAAATACGGTTTCCTTGGAAACCAGAACCAGGCAGAGGAGAAACAGGTTAAGTGAGAGCAGGATCCTTGGCAAGTGCCAGGAAGGGGGGAGGGTGGCTCACAAATCCCTCACTCTGAAGGTGGGGACAGGAGCTCCCTAAAGGGAAGCTTGAGGAGGTTTAAGATTTGAATAAGTGACAGTCCTTTTACTTCCTGCTTTGTTCTCTCCCAGGTACAAACTGCCCACAGTATTCATTCATGCAAATGACAGCTGTCTGAGGGAGAGGGAGGGAGAATAGAGCAGAGATCTTCCTTTCCTCCAGCCTCTCTGGAGTCCAGTTACTCCTCTCACCAAGCTTCTTAGCTGTGTGTGTGTGTGTGTGTGTGTGTGTGTGTGTGTGTGTGTGTGTGTGTTGGGGTGGGAAGGCCCCCTCACTGGGGCCTGCGGGAATGCTGGGCTACGTTCTGCCCTTCCAGGCTGCTGGGAATGTACATGGCCGCCTCCCAATCTCTCTGTTCTTTTCCTGCCTATGGGACAACCTCTGTTTAGGGACCGGGCATGGCAGGGGCAAGGCGGGTACTTGGCCTTTATGGGAGTGAGACAGAGGACTGACTCTTAGTGGAAAGGACACATCCTGCCTGGTTCACCCTTGTCCACCTGACCCCACGGGACGTATGCACAGGGACAAGCCTGTCCTGACTGGAGACATCTTGCTTCACTGGTCTGGAGACGCTCTCTCTCCCCCTACCAAATCCCAAAACCCACCTCCTTTCTCTGAATCTGAGAGGAGTTAATTGTGTTGTGGGGATGGAGGAGCCCTCCGGAAGAGGCCCTACTCCTCGAGTTGACTATTCAGCAAACACATTTGCCTGAGTCTTAAAGCAAAATATGTCGGTCCGGGTTAAGGTGTGACAGAATGGGGGGCACCTGGGTGGCTCAGTCGGTGAAGCGTCTGCCTTTGACTCAGGTCATGATCCCAGGGTTCTTGGCATCATGTCAGGCTTCATGCTCCACGGGGAGCCTGCTTCTCCCTCTCCCTCTGCCTGCTGCTCCCCCTGCTCATGCTCTATCTTTCTCTGTCAAAAAAAATACTGTCTTTTAAAAAAAAGAGGGAGGGGGTGACAGAATGGTGTGCTGGACATTTTGGCAGGGTGCCAGGAGTATGTTACCTATTCTAAGGCATTATTGCCCTGAGACCTAGGATTAGGGTCTTTTTTCTCTCTTGGAGGTGTGGAATGCTGTCACCTTTCCCTTCCTAATTATTTAACCTCACACATTTTTTTTATTTTTATTTTTTATTTATTTATTTTTTAAGATTTTATTTATTTACTTGAGAGAGAGACAGTGAGAGAGAGCATGAACGAGGAGAAGGTCAGAGAGAGAAGCAGACTCCCCATGGAGCTGGGAGTCCGATGCGGGACTCGATCCCGGGACTCCAGGATCATGACCTGAGCCGAAGGCAGTCGTCCAACCAACTGAGCCACCCAGGCGTCCCAACCTCACACATTTTTTGAGAAGAGTTGATTTGCTTTTAAAGTGAGCATCAAGCCCTGTCGCCCTGCCCACAGTGTTGAGGTGGACGCCGTCTGTGTTGCGCACATGGCGGTTAGACTCGGGTGCTGGTCATGTATGTGCCTGGTACCAGAGGAGGAACCATAAATTTTGCAGGAAAGAATGTGTTTTGGTGCCCTGTTCTATTTACTTTGCATCACATATTGTTTAAAAGAGGGATTTTTTTTTTTTTTTTTTTTTTTTTTGGTTAAAGGAAAAGGAACTGTGGATTTGAGATAAGAAGTAGAATAAAGTGAAATAAATAGTTGAGTTTTGTCAAGTGGGTATCAAAATGGTCCGGTTTCTGAGATCCAACCTGTTTCTGTGCTGTTCTACTATTGACCTGAAAATCAGGAAATGCAAAGTATGGAACAGGTCCTGAGATCCCGGTGAGACCATGGTTTATAACGGCATTCTTTTTTGTTGGTTTATAACGGCATTCTTTTTTGTTTGTTTCACAGAGCTGAGTTTGGTGAGATTTCAGGAGTTTTCAGCCAGTGGTGATCCAAAGACAATAAATATTGCTTTGTGGGAAGGTCTCCGCCCTGTGTCTTATTTGGTGACCGTTAAATGGTAGCCACATGTCAGAACCCATTATGCAAATGTGGATGTGGCCGGATTTGAGTCAGTTAGCTTGGCTCGCAGCATGAGACACCCTCGTTTTTGGTGCTGGCGTGAAGGGTGTTGGCACGGAAAGTGGGGACGCTCGTTATTCCTTGCTGCTGTGGGAATATCTCTTGTCTCCCCCAGCCCCTTGTTTGGTTTGGCCCCTTTCATCTGAGGCCATTAGGAATCGTCTGAGTCGTGAGGACCTTGTGCGTGTCTTTTGCCCATTAAGCTCACATTTGGGGGTCGGTAACTGATCTGATTCTGTGCAGGTGCAGAGGGAACGCAGCCGGCAGAGCTCAGGTGCCGAGACTAGTGGGCAGAGGTTTCAAAACCCTCTAAAAATCAAGCTCTGTGTCGGTTCCACTCTTGCCAGCCATTAGCTTGGCGCTTCTGGAAGAATCCTTCACTAAGTTGGGTCTCTGTGCCAGACGCCTCTACTCTTGCTCCTGCCCTTTTCTGGTGCGGACATGCCAGCGACCTACGGACAGGCTGCGGGCAAGTGAATGACACACTAAAGAAACAAGAGATTTGGACGGTCCACCCTGACTTTATTTTGAGAGGCATGTGCCAGACTTGGGTGAGGAAAGATTCCCCAGATAGAGGAAGATCCCCAAAGGACAGGCTAGCCACTGATAATTTTTTTTTTTTTTTAATTAAAGAAAAAGCCATTTCTAGTCATGGTTGTAGAAATACCAGGGTTTAAGGCATCGGAGGTGGGAACGAAGCCAAAACAGGCCTGTGTGAAGGGCAGATGCATTAAGAATAGGTAAAAAATGTGGGCCCCTGGGCGGACTGCCGTGTGATTGCCCTGCTCCCAGTCCCTCAGGCTGAGAGAAAGCCAGTGGACCCTTAGTGTGGGTCTTGGCACACTTGGGCTCTCTGTGCATACTCCACATTGACAACACTGGAATTTTTTTTCATTTTTGGGGCACGCCTGGGTGGCTCAGTCGATTAAGCATCTAATGCTTGATTTCGGCCCAGGTCAAATGATCTCAGGGTTGAGATCCAGCCCTGCGTTGTGCTCTGCACCCAGCGGGGAGCCTGCTTAAGATTCTCCCTCCCTCTGTTCCCCGCTTCCTCTCTAAAATATATAATAAAAATTCCTCATTTTTTACATGTCTTTGCTTTTTTTTTTTTTTTTTTTAAAGATTTTTTATTTATCTATTTGACAGAGAGAGATCACAAGTAGGCAGAGAGAGGAGAGGAGGAAGCAGGCTCCCTGCCAAGCAGAGAACCCGATGTGGGACTCGACCCCAGGACCCTGAGATCATGACCTGAGCCGAAGGCAGCGGCTTAACCCACTGAGCCACCCAGGCGCCCATGTCTTTGCTTTTTAAGGGAAAATCTAGGTGTATTTCATTTGTCAAGTGCTATATAACATAGCTTTCCCTTTTCTGCCTAAAGGTAGCCAGTGATTTCCTTTTGGCAAACGATGTGAGAATCATGGCTATGGAGCCGGCCTGCCTGGGTTCACCACCCCTGCCCTGCCGCTTACCAGCTCTGTGACTTTGGCCAGGTTCCTTCATCTCTTTGCCTCCATTTCCTGCTCTGTAAAATGGGGAGAATCAAGGAAGCTACATCATTAAATTGTGGGGATTACACGTGTTGTCTGCGTGGGGGGTTTAGTGAAATGCTGGGCACAGGGTAAGTTTTGTGTGGGTGCGGGTTATGTAAGAGGATGGAGGTGCAGCGTGGGTTGGGGGTAGGAGCGCTGGTCTCCCGAGTTTAGAGACCTGGTTTCCGGCCTGATTCTAACAGACCGTGTGCCCTTGGGCTGGGCACTTTCTCTCTGGGGTTCTGATTTCACATCTGTTACATGAAGAAATTTGACTTGAATAGTGCTGTTTTGGGATGCGGTGGTGAGGGGGCAGAGGTTGGGGCAGCCCCAGGACGTGGTGATGGAGGCTTGTAGACGTCCATCTTCGTTTCAGCCAGAACAGCTTAGCTTCTTTCATTTATGGATTTTGGTTTAGGGGGAAGAAAGAGTTATTTAGTGTGTGTGTGTGTGTGTGTGTGTGTGAGAGAGAGAGAGAGAGAGAGAGAGAGAGAGAGAAAAGGACAGAGGGAGATAATGAGGTGTAGAGGGGGCCAAACCTAAGGACACTTCCTGAGGAAGATTTTGGGGGGCGGGCGGGTGACCCCTGGGGAAGTCAGTGGGGCTGGGGCTGGCAGGTGTGACGGGCCTGGGGAGGGTGATTTGAAGGCCTGAGGCCACATGGGGCAAGACAGGAGTAACGGCAGCGTGGAGCAGAGCGGTGGGGAAGTGCTGTTATCCATTTTGTCCAGGTGTATGGGCTGATACGCTCATTGGGGAGGTGCAGATGGCTGCGTGATACAAGGTGATCGGGCTTTTGAGGAGACATGAAGGGTAAGAAAACCAAGCAAAATGACTGTGAAGATCATAGGAATCCAGCTTTGTTTTAGCTTACTAGTTCTTGCTGGAGGTCCCTCCAGCTTGAACAAAACCGCTGTCGCCTTTGCCAGAATTTAAACCAGAGCGTGTCTGCCGGTGGCTCATACTCTGGCCTCCTCCTGCCTCTTTCCTTTCCTTTCCATTCTAATAATCACTAGGAATTTCCCTGATAGGAAGGCCCATTCATTCCTTTGTACTATCACTTAGGATGAGGAGCTGTGTGGCCAAGCGGAAAACCCATTCACAGGAGAAATCTGTGTCTTCTTGAGCCAGTTTTCCCTGGGATTTTGAACTTCCGCTAACGTTCCCTATCATTTTTTTCAATTGTACTTTTAGTAGATCCACAATTTTTTCCCCCTGGGGGAGGGCCTTGATGGTTGGTCAAAACCAGGAATTTGATGATTTGTGTCCTCCTAGGCCCTCTCTTCGGTTCAGAAAGTCCTTCAGCTGTAGCCCACCTCATCCAGCAGACCTCCCCCCTCCCCGACCCCTCCCGTAGGCATATTCCTTGCACACATGTATGAGTGACGTCATGCACCTCTGGGGTGTGGTGTTTTGATCCCAAGCTAGACTGTTTGCACCCTAAAGACAGGAACCGTACCTACCGTTCTTTTCTGTTTTTCTGCCACGACTGGCCTTCTTTCTCTCTCTCGCTCTGTCTCTAAGATCGAGGCAGTGGAGTGCATTTCCTTGCATGTGTGACACACAGCTGATGCTGGTGGGAGTAAGTGTGGGGGACTGTGCGTCCACCCCGTTTGGAAACCCTCTGCTGCCGGCCTGTTTACTCGCCAGCAAGTGCTGAGCGTTTGGTTGTAGAGCAAACGTTCGCGCATTGCTAGGTTTCACGCGCGAGCTGCGGCTTTATTCCATTCATTCGGAGTGGTGTCTGTGCCAGGGCTCCTTGGGGTTTTTCCAGGTCCACCAGACCTGGCAAAGGCAGAGATCCCATGTTCTTCAGCTGGATTTCTTGCGCCCCGCTTGGAAGGCCTGACACCCAGGACAGGTGGGGGCAAGGGTGGGGCTGGGGTCATTGGGAAGAGCCGAGTCAGTAATAGAAGGACAAGGAGAGGTGTATTGAATTTCTTCTAAGCTCATTGTCCGTTTCTCTTGAGGGGTTCTTCTGGGTTTTTTCAGCAGTGCCATCTGCCAGGGCCTGGGAGGGCTGGTAGAAGTGAGGTTGCTGGGTCTCATGGGTAGGCTGTGGGGTCTTGGTGTGGGATGAGTATTCGGGACCAGGAGGGGCAGGAGTCTAGCGGGCCCACGAATGGAGGCTGGATGTGGTGCGTGTCACAGACCCAGAGGCCTTTGGGGGTGTGGTAGCTGGCCTCGTAAAAGATAAGGGGCGCAATGGATTTTTTTTAAGTCTTTTTTTTTTTTAAGATTTTATTTATTTATTTGTCAGAAAAAGATAGAGAGAGAGAACATGGGCGTGCACAAGCAGAAGGAGCAGCAGGCAGAGGGAGAAGCAGGCTCCCCTCTGAGCAAGCAGCCTGATGTGGGACTCAATCCCAGGATGCTGGGATCATGATCCGAGCTGAAGGTAGATGCTTAACCGACTGAGCCACCCAGACACCCCATGGGCAGTGGGTGTTTATTGTCAATCTTGATGATTAACAAGAAGTGGTGTCAATCTTGATGATTAACAAGAACTGGCAGGATGGGAAACTGGAGGTGGTGTGCTCTGCCCAAGGGGACTGCTGCCAGCCCGCGTTTTTGTGGCCACGTGAAAGGGTCATCCTAGAAAATTCCAGATTTTTGAATGGAGTGTCTCCTAATTTTTTAGCCTTGGCAACAGATTCAAGTAGAAATCATGCCAGCTGGTCTCTGCGCAGGAGGTGAGGCGGGTGAATGCTAGAGGCCACCGGGGGACACACACATGCCACGGGGTCTGATTAGGTGGGTGTTAGTCACCGTCCAGATGGTTGAACACCGGGACTGCCACGGAAGGCGGCGTGACATGCAGAGTGGGTGGAGCAGATGCCACAAGCTGGCGTCAAGGAGGCGTTGGTGACAAAGGCCAAGTTCTTTGCCCACCCAGAAAGCCTTCTGTTCCTTGTCTCCACCCCTCCCCATCCCTTCGGGGGTTGGTCCAAATTGCGTTAGTCCGAATTTTCCAGTCTGTATTCGAGGGCTTTCATTGGATGGGCTGTGATGGTGCCCTTGCTGCGGTGTGTGACCTCAGTTTAGCCCTCCCCTCCGCCCGGCCAGACTTCCCTGGCTAGCGCTGCCGGAGCCTGCCGGGGCTTCAGAGACATGCCCTCCGTTTCTTCCCTCCTGCCTCTACTCATCCGGTCCCCTCTTTCTACAAGGCTTCCCCCCAGTTTACAGGAATCCAGTTCTCCATCTTTCAAAAGGCGCAGTCTCCCTCAAGTCTGCTGCCCTGCCCGCTCTGTAAATTTGGAAGAAATCACACCCTTCTCTTAAGTGTCCAAGGCAGTCTCCTTCTATGTCCACCACAGGGCTTGGGTCACACTAGTTCAGAAGCTGTCTTCCGTGGTCGATGATGGGGTCCTTGTGGGACAGCTCCAGTCATAGTCATCACCGTGTCCCCTCAGCGTGTGGCTCAGGATAACAGTCAACAGGGATTATTGAATTAGGCTCTGAGACTCAGCAGAGAGCTGCTTAAGGTCCGTGGTGAGCCTGGAAGAGGGGCAGGTGGCTGGAGCATGGGGCGGGGGTGGGAGCAGGTAAGGCTGCATCTTAGTCCTCCTCGGGCTGAGGCAATCCCCTGGCGGGACCTCGGACTTAGGCGGCTGCGTCCTGAGTGTCTTCCTCTCGTGGCGGTGAGATCTGCATGGGCCTGACTTGAATCCTGGGATTTTTGGTCTGTCCTTGACACCTGCAAGAAGCTGAAGGCAGGGCAGAACCCAGTTGTCCATTCCCTGGTTTGTCATTCCTCATCTCTCTGCCCTCCAGGGGACACCGTAACTTGTCAAGTTTTGTTTTCTCTCTCTCTTTTTAATTATTTTATTTATTTATTTGAGAGAGAGAGAGAGAATACAAGCAGGGGGAGCAGCAGGCAGAGGGAGAGGGAGAAGCAGACTCCCCATTGGGCAGGGAGCCTGATGTGGGGCTCGATCCTAGGACCCTGGGATCATGACCTGAGCTGAAGGCAGACACTTAACTGACTGAGCCATCCAGGTGCCCTGCATTGTCAAGATTGTCACTTTTTCCTCCCCAAATGCTCTTCTTCAGAGTGTGCTCCAGGCCCAAGGTCACATACATCCAGGGTCCAGGCAGTAGGTGGGCACGAGAGGGGCTCCCCAAATGAAAGAAAAAGCACCCCAAGTTGATAATATTCACTGTCCCACTTGCATATTACAAAGCTAACCCTGAGTTATAGACTCTCCCACCTTTCTTGAAACATAAGATCTTCTCAGTTTATCTTTCCGTTTTGTGCTTTTGGTTGAGCCATGGCAGGAAACGCTTCTCTTGCAGTGAAGAAGTGGGTGTGAGGTTGGGCGGTGCCCTCAACAGCAGAGGTACTGGGCGCCCCGGTTCCTGTGCCACCACCTTCCCAGGGGGTCAGCCTGAGCATGCGGCCCTCGTGTCACCATGTTACCGTAGCTTCATGGCACGCTAGAAATCAGGGCTTTTAATGGGAAATGTACTAATTGTTCAAGTTGGCTTAGGTCTGTCTCAGAACATCATGTGGTGCCACCAGACTTTTTCAGTTCTGTCACCCATCTGCTGGCAGAGAGGGAAGAAGTGAAAACTTCAAGTTAGGACCCCTGCAGCAGGAAGCTAGTTTGAAGTGAACCTAAAGCAACAAAGAACATTTTATTTATGTATTTTTTTAAAAATATATTTTTAATTTTTTTTAAGTAATCTCTACACCCAACATGGGGGTCAGGCTCATAACTCTGAGGTCAAGAGTCACACGCTGTCCCGACAGAGCCCTCCAGGTGCCCCGAGAAAGAACATTTTAAACTGTGGGTGTGTGATTTCATACCACGCTCCTCCAGGGCTGCGTGGCACAGGCTTGTCTCTGTTGTATGGTGGCTGTGGGCTCAGTGTTGGCAGGCGGGTGCTGTGTGAGGGCCCTCATCTGAGAGCTGGGGTGCTGCAGGGAACTCAGGGGACAGGGCCTGCCTCATTCCGTGTCGCTAACCACGGCTTGCCGGTGTGGGCTTGTCTTCCTGGATCAGGTGAGCCTTACAACTGGGTGCCTTTTTAGACCTTGTAGCCTCATGCATATTGGTCCAAGTACTCCTCCCTTTACAAAGTCATTAAAAATAACTATTATTTTTATAAAAGGAAAAAATATGAACTATTGCATGTACATAGTTGTATAGAATTCACATTACGTAGGAGGATATGAAGAGGAGAAGTTACTCTTTGCTCTTTCTTTCTTCACCTCCCAATTATTTGTATAAGAAGAATGTCTAACTAGTTGCATGGCTTCAGACAAGCCCTCTAACTGCTCCAAACACAAACCTAGCTCATGTGATGATTATTTCTTTGGTGTGGATTAAGTGAGGCGATACCAAGATCCCCCAGATCCTACGCACATATAGGAGGGGCTCATAGAACTCCCGCCCCTTTATGTAGTCAGGATTTCTTTGTCAACTCCTTTTGTAATTATTGCATAATTTGTGTTTGATGAACATACATGTTTAGCTGCCTAGAGAAAATAATAAAAACATTAAAGGTATACATACTGTTTTCCAACCTGAAGTCCTCTTCCGCCCTTCTTCCCTCCCTGGGGCAGCCTGACATTGCTTTCTACACCCTCTCGTCCCCTGGACCCAGGAAGACCTCTGATGAGGGCCTCACAGTGAGACTGGGGGAAATTTCTCTCTTAATTGGAAAGGAAATAGAATCTTGATTGTATGTTCTTTAGAGCCAGTGATAGGGATGATAGTATAAGAAATTCTGGACATTCAGATGTAAAACAGATTAACTTGTAGGAATGTTGGATTTTTATCTGGACAGATGTTTTGCTTTTTATGGTGCTGGTGGGGAGTAAAGATGGGACCAGGGTTTGGTTGGTATCTTACTTTTGCTTTGGGCTTCTGTTAGGATTAGCTTTGGGCTTATGTTAAGATTAGCTTTTGCTGTATACAACAACAACAACAACAACAGGAAACCTCTCAGAGGGACAGCAGTTTGACAGAGGCTTAAGTGACATCAAGAATTACTTCTCTCTCACATAAAAGTAAGTTGGAGGTAGCCGTCCAGGGCTGTGAGAGCCCCAGGGTGTCCCCTGGGACCCAGGCTCCTATGTAGGCATCTCTCTGCTGCAGTGTGGTGCAGGGTGGCTCCTGGAACTCCCATTTTTCATGTCTGCTACATGCTGGCCAGAAGGACGAAAGGCACGGACCAAAAAGGAGGCCTTTCTCTGCAGAGCTCTGCCTAAGCTCTTTCCTAGAAGTTCCACGGAACTGGTCCACTTAGGTCTCACTGCTGCTAACTTAGTCTCACGCATACCCCTAGGTGCAAGAGAGGCTGCAAAATACAGCCTTCTAGTCCCTGGTGCATTATAGAAAATTGAAACTCAGAGTCTTTGATGAAGGAGGAAGGGGAGACTGGATGTCGTGGATGTGGGTAGTATGCAGCGTTTTAAAGGATTTTAACAGATTGTAGACATTTGCAAACCTTCCTTTCTCAGTGGAAAGGCCTTCCTTTCTACTCCACTGCTTGCCTTGAGCCAAAAGAGCCATCTGACCGCTCGGCACAGTGACCATGGCCTGTTGGTTTCTCGGCGTGCAGACTTAGCCACTGTCTCTTTTTATAAATGGTAGAATGAGGATGCAGGGAGCCTGGAAAAGGGAAGGGGCTGATGCAAACGATTGCAGGAACAGATGTAGAATGAGCTCCGATCTTGGTATCGGAGACCTGGTCAGCTACAGTCCTTCTCTGGGACCCTGTCGGCTCCTAAGTCTCTGAGCTTTGCACAGCAGTGAGACAGGAGTATCCCAGGGCTGTTGACCTGGAGCTGGGGGAGTCTCTAGTGGACCCTAAAACACGATGCAGATGATTAGTACTCCGCATGACTGACATGCTTCCAACAGGCATGTGGGCAGCCCCTAGAGTATGGAAGGAAGACAGAAAAGATGGCAGTCTTTTCCCATGGGGCTGGGATTATATCTCTGCGTGCTGTCCTTCGATAGATAGGCCTGTGAGGACTGGCCCGAGTCTGGCTCAAGAAGTTAGTGGGGTGGGGTCAGATTCTGGCTCTGCTTCTTCTAGCTCTGGGACAGAATGCAGGATTGGAAACACACATCTGATCTTTCTTGTTGATGTCCTGATGCCTCTTGTACGGTGCTTCTCCTGCTATGGTGAGTTCGGGTCCAGGTTCCAGTATTAAAAGACACATAACTTTAGCCCAGTGCTCCTGAAGACAAGCCTCTAGCCTGTCGCTTCACCTGTTCCCGTGCAGGAGCGCAGGGGGTTGGTATGGCCTTCGCTACGTTGGCGCACTTCAAGGGTTGTTACGCTTGTGCCTGATCTGACCTCTCCCCACTGATGTTGGAACCTTGCCCCACGTTAGAGGCAGCGCCTCTGCGACTGTGTCATCGGGTCGTCATGAGGCTGAGTGCCCGGCTCAGGTTCCTGGTGCCGGATCAGGGCTCAGGGCGTGACGGCTGCCGTTGCTGGGTCTGGCTGGCCAGATCAGGCCGGGCGGCAGAGAGTGACTCAGTCCATAGCATCTTCCTGCTCTGTGTTCCCCCAGGCCTGGTTCCCCCTTTTGCGTGTGTGTGTGTGTGTGTGTGTGTGAAATTCTCAGCCCTCGGTTCTGGACTTCCACGTGCCATCACTTTCAAAACTGAGAAGAAAGAAGCCAAGAAGCCCAACTTGCTCTACTGTTAAAACTGCTCTAGGGACACCTTGGCTTGGCGTCAAATGCTTTTCAAAACTTCCTTTTAAGTTAGGCCCCGGACGTGATTTGTTTCTGACCATCTTTTTGACTGCCTTGGCCTCTGATTAATTAACCAATTAACTGATCATTCAATACCTACTCTTTACCAAACAAAACACTGTTTTTATGTGGGGGATGTTGATGTCACCGAAACAGACCAAGTCCCCCTCTCGTGGAGCTCTCATGTGATGAGAAGATGGGGAGATCTCAGGGCTATGATAAGGGGCTAAGGGATACAACGTGATGGGGAAGGTGCTATTTTTACATATGGTGGTCAGGGACTGGGCGAGGTCACCGTCATTTTGGGTCCTTAACTCTGGCCAGATGGTGGATGTCTCCAGTCCTGGCAGACATGCAAGGATCGCCTGACTACCTCGTTGGCCTTGGATTTGCTTCTGGGCAGAGTGACCAAGGACCAGCCACTGAGCTGTTCCAAACCCTCTGTGGAAATCTCTCAGAATACCAAATGGTGGTTGAGAAGAAGATGGTCCCTGGCGAGTCTGTCCGTGAGATCTGCCCTTGATAGCTGTGTGGTGGGTGGTCCTACGGATGCTGGCCCAGCTGTGCCTGTTCAGCAGATGCAGAGCACTCGACTTATACTAGCCAGCTAGTAGTCAATACATGCTTTGCTTACTAAAAGGCTTGTCTCCAAGCTCAGTTGGGGCCCTTGTGAAGCAGGGACTTGGGACAGTTTCTCAGTCTGAGCTCCAAGGTTCTGACACTGTTGACAGTGGCTGAGAGGAGCCCTTCTCACTTGGTCAGAAAGCAACCCATAAACTTGGCCCCAGTCTTACTTTTTCTTTCCTTCAGCCCATCATGTCTGGTGCTAGGCATAGGCTTGGACCTACGCGTTGGCCTTCCCCTCAAGACGGCACGTGAGAAGGATGTGCTCAGTTGGGAAGAACTTGGCTGTACAGGCGAAGACTTGAGCTAGGAAAAGAACAAATGGTCATTCATTTGGTGCTTCCCATTAACCAACCTCCCCCCCCCCCTTTTTCTACTTTCTTAAAGGAAATTCTAAGAAAGGAAGATTCTCAGGCCGTCGTTAGAATTTAGACCTCAACTTCACATTAGGATATTTTTTCTTGGGTTTCAATTAAGGGCTTAAATAACGTAGTGGATATGGAAGTGTAATATAGATTTTAGTAAGTGTTGCATTAATAGAAACAACCTCTGTTCTTCAGATCCCTATTGATTCATTTTTTTTTTTAAAGATTTATTTATTTATTAGAGAGAGAGAGTGTGCACAAGTGGGAGGGGCAAAGGGAGAGAGAACCTCAAGCCGACTCTGCTGAGCATGGATCCCAATGCAGGGCTCGATCTCACGACTCTGAGATCATGACCTAGGCTGAAAACAAGAGTTGGACATTAACCGACTGAACCACCCAGGTGCCCCTCATCTTATTTTTATATAACAGATTGGCATATGTGCATAGTCCCTCATTTAATCCTCACAGCGGCCCTAGGACATAGGTACTACTATTTTGCTCATTTTTACAGATAAGAAAATAAGCATAGAGGTTAAACAGGGTCACCCCAGCAGCAAGTGGTGAAGCCAGAATTTGGACCGGGGGAGCCTGGCCCCAAGGTCTAGGCTCTTACATGTCGTACCCCAAGTTCTATTGGTTTTTGCACAAACCTTGACTGACGAATCACGGTGCTAATGGTCGTGCCCACAACTGTTGCTCTTTTTATGCTGTGCACCATGTCTTGTATTTCAGATGCAGAGTAAAAATCTCCATCCCTGCACAGTTTTCAAAGCCCGCTTTCCAGAGGAGGAAGGGAAGGCCCCGAGCATTTGCGTAACTGCTCACAATCTAAGGCTCGGAGCCCGGAGGCCAACTCTGGTCTGTCTGGCTTCCGAGTTCCGTTTTCTTGGGACACAGCAGCTGTCCTGCAAAGGCCGTAACACTCCCCTTCCCCAGCGACTCATGGTGCCTGGTTACCTTCTCTCACACTCACGTTGTGGCTTGTGGCACCAGTTGGGCCACAGAAGGCGACGGTGGCCCTTGTTTCTCCAGGCCCGAGTCCAAGGCCACGTGAGCCACTCCAGCGAGGCCAGCCACCCGAGCTCAGATGGGAAAACTGTGAATCCAGCTGGGCCCCTCTGCGTCCCTCACTCTATTTTACGAAGCCTGGGGTTTCCCCAGAGCACCCCGATCTGCTTTTCCTGTGTGAGGAAATGAGGAGAGTGTACACACGTGGTCATGAACAAGCGTCCAGCCTCTGGTCAGCATCAGGATGAGCAGTTTCGAGTGAAGTGCCTGGGCCTGGCAAACCCTCGGGAAGGGTGGGGACCATCTGTGCTGTCCTGTCAAGGAAATTGTGGTTTCTTTCTTTCCTTTTTTCTTTCTTTCTTTTTTTTTTTTTTCTTTTTTGGTTTATGGGAAAGGGAGACTTGTATCTCAATCGAGTCTTTGTGGCGTTGTATTACAGAGAGTCACAGAAAATGTTCTATGTAAATGACTGTGTGCCCTGATTAGAGCCTCAATAGGTACCATTGTGTCATATTGCTATTATTGGCGATGGCAAGATACTAAATGATATTCTCATCAGGCTGAAAAAGCTCAGTGTTAGCGGCGAAACTCGGGGTTAATTATACTGCTCTGAATTAGAGCATAGAATTAAGTTGTAGGCTCTTGCTTTCTCCCCCTCTGTCTTTTTCAGGGTTTGTCGCTGGGGGTTTGATCAGAGTACCTTTTAACCCATGTTCTAAATTTGTACTTACTGGCATTTGGCTCTGCCTGGGTTACTACCCCTTTTGGCGTTAGGAAACACAGGACCAATTTATAGGACAGTTGGAGAGGGGAGAAATGGTCTACTTAATAGTGCATTCTTTTTAGTCAGTAGCTGGGTAAAAATAGCGTGAAGAGTTAAGTCTTTGGGGAGTGCCAGAATCTCTGGAGGGGCCTCTTTAATTTAGCTCTTCTTGTCTCTTCTGCCTTTGAATTATCAGTCGCTGTGATCCTGACTCACCTCTTTGAAGAAATGACACACTGACCTACATCTCAGCTGAAACCGGTAGAAGAGCCTATCTCTGGTCTGCCCCTTCTTGGCATTCCTAACACAGCCTCGGCGGGAGTGTGTCTGAGGGCTGAGACAAGCCCTCTCCGGTTTCAGGCCATTGACGGCTCTCCTTGTTCTAATCACAGAGCTTTGCTCCTTTGGAGACATCCCCGATCATCGTAAACTTCCTGCGTTCCTTTCACTCTTCTTCTGCTGGTAAATTTCACGTCCCTCACATGGGGGTCTAAAGCCACGTCTTCCCCCATTTTAACGTTATCTGGGCTGTGACTATAATGATTATCAAAAGAAATCTCCAAGAAGTGATTTTTAGCAGTGGCCTTGTAGTTTATCACACCTACGTATCATTCCTTATTTAAACACTGCACCACTTTTGGACGTTTAGGTTGATTCTTTTTTTTTTTTTTTTTCCTTTTGTGATTGTAAGTCACATTATGTTGGCAGTTAGCCTAGGACAGATTCCTAGAAATGAGTTTGCTGAGAACATGATCTCAGAAGTAGAGACAGGATTTAGACCCAGATCTGTGTACCCTCAAATTCAGAACTGCTGCTCCTGTGATGACCTGTCCTGTCTTCCACCCCGTCAGAACCGTGGAGTGCTCTGTGAGAAACCAGGCACGCACTGCCCTCCATCAGCAAACTGCTTCTCACCTGGTGGACCAGGGTAATCTAGGGCCTTCTTTTTCTCCTCCATCTTCTTTCCTTGATTTGTCAGTGGCAAACTGTTCGCTTGGCACAGCCCTGGGTGGCAGAGTCCTCTCCTTTACCTGGAGTGAGCACAGCACATGCACATACCACATGGGAAAATGTAGCGCATGGTTAAAAAAACCTGCATTTCAAATTGCATTTAATAAGTTTGGTGACCAGAGTGAATGTAGTTGAATCCTCCTAACTCAAGCCTCTTGCAGAATGCCTCATCATTCCTGTTTGGAAACATCAGTTACCAGTCTCAGTCCAGATAGTAACATTTTTTCTATATTTGTAACATATAAAAGAGACTTTCCTAAGTGGCGCCCTGATCAACACAACTGTCTTTTCTACACTGTGCATTCTCTCCCAACCAGGACAGACTGGGGGGTCGGGGGAAGGGGAGGAGGCCCTTTGGTTCAGCAGGTTGGGAGAAGCCCCAAACTCCATTCTAAGGAGATTTCCCGAGCCCTTCGAGCTCTTGAGGGCTGGGATCCAGGCTGTGGTCAGGAAGCCTGTTTGATTCCGTGGAAGCCGGTGTGCCCTACAGCACACCTGTTGCTGTCCTGCGGAAGAAGCATGTGGAACAATGCTGAGCCTTATCCGATGGCCCCGTACCTGCCATCCCTTTTCATTTCCCATTCTCTCTGGCCTCTCTGAGGCCTCATAAATCATCATCTCTGCCTGGAGTGCTCTTCCTCGATCTCCACGTGGCTGCACTTGACCCCTTTTGCAGACATCTTCTCTCTGTGCTTAATCATTGTGCATTCTCCGTGTAATTGGCCCTTGGCCTCCCGTATTCTTACAGCTGCTCCCTGTACCTGCCCCATGGCACGATTTCCTGTATGGCCTGACCGATATTTGTATACATGTCTTGTTGATGGATTCATCTCCTTGAAAGCAAGACCAGTCTTCCTGGCATTGCTGCAGTATTTGGGCTGCCACATGGGCTTCTGCATGGTCAGCGCCTGCAAATGCTTGCGGAATGGGTGTTCATGGTGTCAGTAAATTCTTTGGTGGGGGGAGGGCCTGGCAACAGCATCGACAGTGGCCACGTTCCCACGGCAATTTCTACACTGACCTCGAGCAGGTCACGGCATGAGACACGGACTCTGCTTCATGCTCTGTTCGGCATCTCTGGGGAGGGCAGCTTTGCTTCTGAGTTTTTCAGAGGCGTTTTCTCAAGGTTTCATCTATAAGACTGCTGGCGATGGTCTTTACTTTTTTGAGCACTTAGCACACCGTAACTGCTCTATGCATGTTTTCCCTCTAATCCTTATCTACCCGGTGAGTTAGGTTTTGCTGTTCAGGCAGTGTCAAAAACTGGGGGCCAAAGAGGTTAAAAGACTGGCTCAAGCAAGGTCATGTGGTAAATGTCACTGCTGGGAATTATACTCAGGTCTGACTCTGGAGTCATTATGTCACATCAGTGCACGGCCTCCTGCCATGGTGCGTATGCAAGGGGGTGGGGGGGCACGTGTGTCCACGTTCCTGTGCGTGGCATTTATCGATTTATTGAAATGATCCCTCCTGCTTCCCCATTCTGTTTCTCTTTCCAGATAACATCACTGGATACCATTTCCCTTTCTGTCCTGGACATGGTATTTGTGGATTTCAACGTGGCTAACTAATTTGCTCAGTTTTACAAGCTTTCTGAATCCTGCTGTTTTCCCCCACCCCTCTTATTTTTGAAGCTTTACAGAGAAGTTGGCTGATGGGAGGCTAACGGGCTCCCAGGGTCAAGTTTGACATTCAAGGCTAAGTGCCTCCCGTTGTCTGCCTTTTGCCCTGTCTTGGCATAACCGATGCATCCTGTCCCTGAGACTTTCCAAGTCTCAGATTTGTTTGGTTTGGAGACACAAAGCAGTAGGTGTTGCTTCTTACTGCGCTTCCCGGATAGCACAGGCTTTGCTGAACAACACAGCACCGGGAACTCCATCCCTGGACCCCCGAGATGCTGGGTGCGTGCGTGCGCACGCCTAGTGAGATGTAAACATTTACAGGGAATAAAAGAAACTCCTTCCCCAGAGCCAAAATTTGGATAGTCTCCTTATGTACACAGCTTTGACAGTGATTCCATATGTTTCATTCATCTTTGGTTTTTTTGCAGCTTCTAGAAGTTTATTTCCTGTACTGCTACCACTGACAGAATGCATGTCATTTCATGGCTGAAAATCCTGCTTTGGCCCTTGGAACCCTCAGGGTGATTGGCCCGTTGGCCGCTTTCCCCTCTAGCTTCTTGTTTTATGTTCTTCACCCGTCTTTGCTCCAGCCGTAGTGACCTCCACGTTGTTCCTGCACGTGTGTGGCTTTCTCTGTCTCCTCTAGGCCTTCCAGGCTGGCGGCACCCTCTGTCTGTGTCACCTTTCTTCACCACCTGGCTAATTCCCGTTGGCCGCTTCTGGAAATCTGCGTTTAATCAAATCTGTCCTGGGTCTGCCCTTCTGTTGCATCTTTTGGCTCACCGTGCTCTGTTTTGTTTCTCTGTTTCTTCCTCAACTCGACCACTCACATCTTGCCTTCTTTGTCTGTGTACCTCCCAACTCAGTGCCTGGCATACAGTAGGAGCTCAGTCACTATTGAATGAAGGATTAGTCACATGTGCTCATTTCCTGTGAAAATGCAGGGCGGTGGAAAATCTGAGCTTTTCTCGTTCCTTGTGCGTAATAACAGCAGGTTTGCATAATAACGATAATACCATTTATCCAGTGCTTTCTATAATTCAGTGCTATCCCTGTGCTCACATGTACCTGGTGTTATCACTAATACCATATGAGGAGGAAGAAACTGGCATTCTCTTTCTCTTTGTTTCTTAGTTATGATGCCTGATGCCTTTACTCCGGAGCAGACAAGGGCTTCTGAGCATTTCTAGGTATTTACTGGATTTAAAGCTGAAAGGCATCGCCACTGAGACTCAGGGAACTGTTGTGATGGTATTTCAAGCAGAATATTAGGTGCTTAGGCCTTGAGAAGTTGTCAGTTGCCGAACTCTTGAGTGAAAGGAGGTTTGGAGAGGTTTTTCTTTCTCAAACATTTACATTTAAGTGAAGGTCAAGTTGGACTTGGTTAGTGATCCCATAAAGGGCGCCTGGGTGGCTCAGTGGGTTAAGCCGCTGCCTTCAGCTCGGGTCATGATCTCAGGGTCCTGGGATCGAGTCCCGCATGGGGCTCTCTGCTCAGCGGGGAGCCTGCTTCTCTCTCTCTCTCTCTCTGCCTGCCTCTCCATCTACTTGTGATTTCTCTCTGTCAAATAAATAAATAAAATTAAAAAAAAAAAAAAGATACTATGCTGTGTCCTTGAATAATTCAGAACCCAATATCCCTCTTAGAGTGAGTTCACCTTTCTGAGGGACCCTGGCTGTGGAGGCACAGGGAGGTGTGGAGCTGGGGAGTTCATAGGGGGTGCTTCAGTGTCTTCTTGGCCATATGAATTTTATTCGCCCAGTAGAACATCACTGAGGCTCTGAATAGTCAAAGAAAACATCTCTCTTATGTTTTCCTCATGAATAGAACATTCTGTGTCCTGAATTGTTGCTCTGCTGGGTCTGGCACGTGGTGTATTTTCCTGCCATTTGAACCAATAGGCTTTTTTGTTTTGGGGCAATCCAGGTAAAGATTTTCTGGTGCTCCTGGGTGGCAAGGAAGGCCTGCCTTTTCGTCTCTCTTTTTCTCCCTTTCATTTCTGTCTCTGAGTTTGAAAAAAGCATACTTTGAGTTACATGACTAATTTTAGCATATTTACTAGAAATTAATGTCCTGCCCATGATTGGAAATTCTTTCCTCTCCTTTCTCCGAAATCAAAACAGCTCTGTGGATTGGGACTAGGGTATTCAGAACCAGAGGACAACAGCTCAGCACACTTGTGGACATTTGCAAGAATAAATCTATAGCCCTGGGTGCTGACTCTCTTTTGTCTACCGGATGTGTTTGTGTGTGTGTGTGTGTGTGACACAGAGACAGACAGACAGACACACACACACACACACACACACAGACTGACTGGAGGAGGCTTTTGCAAAGAGAAGAATAGGGATTTCTGAAACAGGGGACCCAAAGAGACATCATAGATAATCATGTTTCCAGCCCTTGAATTAGGCTTGAAGTCTGATAAAAGGTTTTCTTATGATTTGTGAATCTGTTAATATGAGAAGTCTTTTAAAGCTATAAAAACGTGGCTGCTAGAATGCCTTATAAAAAAAAAAATCATGCCCTACAGAGTGGGCATTGACCTGTGAGATCTGGAACCTGGTACGTGTGCAGACAACGGTTTCCTCAGTCTTTATCAGCTCTGTTTTGGGTGGAACCTTCTCTTAGAGCCTGATACTCCTAAACGGGATCACAGTGAGTCTGAGCAGAACCACACCCACTAGACCAGAGACACCTTGGCTGAGCCCTGGGGAGACCAGCCCCGGGGGGGGGGTTGGAGGATCGTGGGAGCTGAGGATTAGTCAAGTCCAGGAAAGCAGCCGTTTCTCGACTAGAAGCAGCTCAGTGTTCACTTGACTAGAACAAGTGCCACCTGTATGACACGGTGGAAGGTCAAAGCAGAACAGGGAAAGAAAAGGTTGAACAATCTTTTTTTTTTCCCCCTTGCATTTTTTTCCTCCCCCTGCCCCAAACCCCCACCAAGAGGGATATTTCAGAACAGTGAAGTGGCTTTTGGGGTCCGAGGGGGTATTGGAGGGGCTCAGTCGGTTGACTGCTGGCTGCTGTTGCCCCAGCACGGCCCTAGGTCAGCGCCATGCTTAAGCCTCATAACAGCCCGCGGGCTGAGGAAGTGAAGGCTGAGAGAGGGCAAGTCCCGGGTCTGTCAGAGCTAGTCGGTGCCTTTCAGATCCATGAGGGTGGGCAGGTGACATCTTCAGAAGGGCCATCAGGCAGCCCCTCTCCTCACCCTGTGAAGGGAAGCTGTATCCTTCCGTGTTGCTCTGCTGCCCTGGGAAGTTCCCGAGCCAGGAGATCAGGTTGCCCAGAGGGCTCCTGGCACTGGGCTCATTTCCTCCTGGGGGGTGGAGGGGAGGGTGGTGGAGAGGGGAAGACTGGCCCTGTGGGAGGATTGGAGGAATCTGCTGGCCCTGGCCCACACAGCCTTCTCTGGGGTGGGGAGGTCCACACTTGGGTTTCTCACATGTGGTTATTTTGAGGCATATCTGCTTCTTGCTTGAGTGGGGTTGAACTGATTCCTTGCCCAGCTGAATGTAGGCCTGGCTTCCTTAGGGGTCCCACCTGGGGGGTAGGAGGTGTGATCTCGAGTGAGGGCCCTAGCATGGTTGGAAGGGTTCACAGCTGTTCTGAGGTCAGGCCTGATGGCTGGTGAGGGCCTGAAGGAGTTGGATCACCCAGGGGCCAGGCAGGGGCCCAGGATGGTTGCGTGTGATTATGGCACCCCTTTGTAAGGGAGCTCCAAAACTGGTTGGCTTGCTAGTGAGGCTGGACAAAGGAATGACCAATTTGCGTATTTCCTTAATAGGCATGAACTAGACTTTGGTTCTCAGAAGACATGGGTGATGTAAATAAGTCTATCTTATTTCACATATGAGAAAAAGAAGACCTGTTTAAGATCAAACATGAAGTAGGTGGATCTCAGCTCCTTTCCCAAGTCTGTTACTCTTTCCACTACCCTGTCGAAACCCATGGTAGGCCATCTGCGGCCAAAGCTTTAGGGGAGGGAAGGGCCAACTCGACTGAGCAGTGACCAAAGACCGAGCAGATGCATGCCCTCAAGTCTGGGGTATGTCTTGTTCACAGCTCTGTCTCCAGGCCCTGACAGGGCCTGGCCATAGTAGGTTCTCAATAAATGTTTGCTGAGAACATGCAAGAATTTCTTAGGTGTGGGGGATATCATGCTTACTTGCTCAACACCTTCCAGAATTTCCCCTTCTCTTTACAATGCCCTCTTCTTCCCTGGGCATTTCTTCTTACCCTGGGAGTGGGATGGTCTCTGAGACACGCATCTGGCTCTTCCTTGGCCCTACAAGAGCATTTGGGATTGCTCTTGGGGAGAAATAGGGAGCTCTTAGGTTCAGTGCGTTAACACGAGGTCTGCTTTGTGTGCTTGCTTCTCATGCGGATGGGCTACTTTTGATCTGGAAGGTCTTGTGACCTCTTTATTTTTCCAGCCGAGAGAGTGGGTTCCAAAGAGGCTTGGGGAGCTGCCTGGGGCCTCCAGTGAGCAGTGACAGAGCTGGACCTAAACTGCCCCTTCCCCCTAGCGCTTTCTGTGCAGTGCTCACCACCACTCCAGATCCCAATGGGTGACCTGGCGCCTCTTTTGAGATTTCAGTCCCTCTGGTTTCTGCCACCAGGAGTGGAACAGGAGACCTTCTCTTTAGTGCCTAGTGATGGCACGGGGACTCTGTCCAAGTGAGAACTGGGGGCTCTTTGCTCACACTCTTACAGCTCTCAAGGTAGGATCTCGCAGGGGTTTTTCCTTTGAGTTTGGCTCTCTCCTCTTCCCTCTGCCTCTCTTGTCTCTCTACCCACCTTGTATTTCGAGTCTTTCATGGCTGCCCAGATCATGGCTGCCCAGACAGAGACGAGTGGAGGGGAACTGGTGGAGTATTTGAGTGTGGAGCCGGCTTCTCAGACCCCCTTTGGGTCCGTGCAGGGGCAGAGGGTGGTGGTGGTGGGGGGGTTGTGGGCCAGGTTGCTTGGCCCTGTGGTCTGAGTTCTGCAGGCCACACCCTGCCCTGCCTCTCCCCAGGGGCAAGGGGCTGGCCACCTGGCATTTATATGCGCAGCTCTGCATCTGTTCTGTGAAGGAAGGAGAAAATACGAATGCCACCTGATGGTGTGCATAGCATTTGCCACTGTTTCAAAGCTTAGTTTTGTTTCAGAGCTTGGTTTTGTTTGTGGTCTCCTTTGAGCCAAAGAAAGGTTGGATTGGTACTGAGCAGGCATCTACAAGAAGGTCTCCGCGGGGCGCAGTCCCATGCAGCAACTCATGGAACCTTCAAGATCCTGCTAGGGGATAATCTCTGTCTCACAGATAGGACTTAGAGCCCTTTGCTCAGGGTTGCTTTATCTGTTCATTCGATAGGTAGTTACTGAGCCTGTGTTGTGTGCTGGGTCCCACCCTCAACTTAGCCTTTGTGGGTGAAATTAATGAGGTCCTTGTTCTCAGAGTGCTGGGACTCTTTGGTGGTGGGGTGAGTTGGGCTGCATTGTGGGAGCCGGGATTAGGGGTGGGAGGAGAGAGTTAGGATTTTAGTCCATTTTACTTAAATGCTTTATATTGTACTGTGTTACGACCCTTGTCCTTGTGTGTCTTCCTCCTCCCCTCGATGGGGATTATTTGCCGTTTACATGTGGTTAACTGTGGGCTCTGAGAGGCTGACTGATTTGTCTAAGGTAGCATAGTAGACAATTTGAGATAAAGTCCAGGTCTCCTGTGTCTACCTGTGAAAAATGTGGTTTTTATGTTCTTCTTACTGCAGTTTTAAAAAATGGATGTATAATTGACATAGAGCATTGTATTATTTTTAGGTCTACAACAGTAATGGGTTTCTTAAAAAATAAAAAAAAATCAGTTTGCCGAAGAATCATCTGTCTGTTGGCATTTTGACAAACTCTCAAACACATTAGAAAAATTCAAAGTTGCTAATACGTGAAGGGGAAGCTCTGTGTCTCATCTCGTAGCCTGGACTGCGGAGCGAGGAGCGTGGCGTCTGTGGTCTAAGGCCGGGGCCGTGTCTGTCTGGAACCCGGGGCTGGCCCTGTCATGGTTGTGTTAGGGTTTGGGGGAAGAGCTCTTAAAGCCGTTACATTTGTTGCCAGCATTAATCTGTATTAATATTTGAAGCTGCTCAAACTTTTAGAAAGCAGAAGTCTGGAAATTCCAAGTTGAACCACCAGTGGCCTCCTGCGACGCGTGAACATGAACGTGACATGGGCCTGGGGAGGGTGAGGTGGCCCTGGGGCAGATGCCTTGGTAGTTCCCTTTAAAAAGAGAAGTTCCCAGTACACACAGTCCTCCCGTTTCATGGGGCTTGTGTGGGGAGCTCTGAGCCTCCCTAGTTATTTGGTTCCAGTCACTAATGGCCTTCTTGGGGGATGACTTACAGCGACTGGGCCTTTGGGGGAGACCCTTGGGGCCCTGAATTCTGCATTCCCAGTTATTGTTGTCACATGATTTAAATGACACAGTGGAGGGGGCTGTGGTTTAGTCTTCTGCTCCTTCCTTTGGGGTCTAGAAGAACCCTGGCTGATCATCTTCTTTGATAGTATTTTTTTCTCTGCCACCAAGTGCCCACCCAGGAGTGGTCTGGCACCCGGGCCCCTCCTCTCACTGCCTTTGCTTGGTAAGCCATCGCCCTCACCCAGAACATCTTTTTTTTTTTTTTTTTAGATTTAATTAATTTATTTGACAGAGAGAGATCACAAGCAGGCAGAGAGGCAGGCAGAGAGAGAGAGAAAAGGAAGCAGGCTCCCGGCTGAGCAGAGAGCCCGATGTGGGGCTCAATCCCAGGACCCTGGGATCAGAACCTGAGCTGAAGGCAGCGGCTTAACCCACTGAGCCACCCAGGCGCCCCCACCCAGAACATCTTTGAGGGGGCACAGATGACCCCAAGAAACTCTGCTCCGTTGGTGTCTCTTCTTGAAGAACCCTGAGCTGTCCCCGACCTCAGCCTACCAAGTGGCTCTGCTCTGCTTCCAGAAGCTGCGTCTGTTTGCCCGATGCTCCCTCAGGCCGGGGGCTCCTCCGTTCATGGCAGCAACGGCTGTCACGGTCCAGAAGCTGTTTCAGTTTTGCTGATTAGTCTCTTGTGTACTTCGTGTTTGTGAAGTGCAGGCCACTGGGACTCTGGGAACCTTTTATGTTTGCAGCGTCACTGTTTTCACCAAAATCTGGGGAGGCAGGTATTTCCGTGTGCCCCTTTGAAAACTGAACCAAACAGGCTTGAAGAGAGCCCATCACCGTCTCCGCTCACACGGCTGTCTGGCAGGGCAGAGCCCTCCCCAAAGGAGCACAGTTCCGCTTTGGAATAAAGCTTCACTTCCAGTCCCGAGGCAGGAGTTTTACTCTCAGCTTCCCCTTGAGTTTGTGGAAGGACCTGGGGCCAGAGAAGCCTTGGTTGTGGAAGCTGACTTGTGGCTTGTAGGATGTGGAGGGGGACCTCGGGCTTGTGCCCACTAGACCCCCCTCCCTTGCCCCATACCCTGCCTCAGCTGCCCAGGGCTGGCCACCAAAACTCTCTGGACTTTGCCAGGTACCCCCCCAGGGGACGAAGCTGCACCCGGATGAGAACCACTCAGCTCTGGTCACCATTTCAAGCTCTAAGCCCAGACAGTGTGTGGAGACAGAGAAATGTAGAATGTTTGAAATCAGGCCTGTCTTAGAAAACCCAAATCTGGTGCTTTTAGCTCCAGCCCTCTGTGTGTGGGGACAGACTGACAATGGGCTTTATGTGGGGATAATCTTTCCCAGTGGAATTTAAATCACCACTGCATGCCTTTTGGAAGTCTCATTATGGAGCCCCTTCTTCAACTATCTTGTCTTTATGCACTGGAGTGCATAAAAGGGGGAAAAGCAGTGTCTTATGTTTATTGAAGTTTTGTGGTGAAGACCCTTTTTGTGGAGAAGAACCAGGTGGAAATGAGACGGGCCTCTTCCAAGCCCCTTCTGAGGTGGGGGATGTGTATACAATGGGTGGAACATTCCTGTGCCTTCTGGAAGGCCCCGGATGAACGGGCTTTTCAGGTTTCAGAGCCATTCCCTGTCAGTCAGAGGATTTGAGACGTGTGCATTCTGTGGTGTATGTACACAAGCTTGAATAAGTTTGTCTTCACACACATGGCTGGTAAACCTGTCATGTTTTGTCAAATTCGGTTTCTTTTCCTCAATGTACAGTTTCTGTTCTTTCTCAACGTTTTCCGCTCAAGATGCTTAGGTGCCTACGATGTGCCAGGCCGTATCTGAGGCCCCTGAGCATTTATTTGGAGAGTTAATTGAACATTAGAGCCCGTAATTTGCTGAGATGTCTTGTACTAAGAGAATCCAAGCTGTAAAAATTTCAGGAGCAGCAAAATTAGGGAACTTTTAAAAAAAATCTTTTGACGATAAGAGGTTATAAATCTATTTCTTGGATTCTGTGAACAGAGCTCCCTCCTGAAATGTCATAAATAGGGTTCAGTTTGCAATATCCCTTCATATGTGCTCATATATGTGCTCTTTTCCAGCAACATCTATTTGAGGCGAGGTGGAGTGTGCCCCTTTCTATAGGTGGCCTTTGGGGCACATGTTTGGTACCTCCCATGAGAGTGGTTAGTTTTCAGGAGATGGTTCACTTGTCAGTCTTAGTAGCTCTAACAGATAATTTTTGCAAGAGCACCCGGTGACCATTTCTGTCTTCTTGTATCACTAGCATCACTCCTTCAGGGGTGACAGGTCATTATTATTATTATTTTAAAAGATTTTATTTATTTATTTAAAAGATTTTATTTATTTATTTGACAGAGATCACAAGTAGGCAGAGACGCAGGCAGAGAGAGAGAGAGGAGGAAGCAGGCTCCTCACTGAGCAGAAAGCCTGATGTGGGGCTCCATCCCAGGACCCTGAGACCATGACTTGAGCCGAAGGCAGAGGCTTTAAGCTACTGAACCACCCAGGTGCTCTGTTTGTTTATTTATTTGACAGATGGAGATCACAAGTGGGCAGAGAGGCAGGCAGAGAGAGAGGGGGATGCAGGCTCCCTACTGAGCAGAGAGCCCAATGCAGGGGCTCGATCCCAGAACCCTGAGACCATGACTTGAGCCGAAGGCAGAGGCTTAACCCACTGAGCCACCGAGGCACCCCAGGTGACAGATAATTAACTGATGGCCTCTTTTTATCCCATTGCACCTGTGATTTTATTTCCAGGGCTTTGCTCCCTCCTCCAGTAATAAAAGTAATAATAGCTACAATTCGCAGTCGCTGGTATTATTAGCAGTGTTAGTAACTAGGAGCACTTAAATACCAGGCACAGGGTCACATGGCATTCCAGCCTGCACTTACCCACAAGGCTTTCCTGCCTCTGAAGGTCACTGTAGGTGCAGAAGTGAAGAGAGGAAGGAAGGTATGAAGAAGAAATAGAACTCCTTTAATCTGCTATCCAGAGATCCACACTGTTAGCATTTTATTGTATCCCCTTATGGCTTTATCCCAAATGGATTGTACTGAGCATGTAGTTTTTTATATCTTGTCTGCCTCACTTGATGTCTTTTGGTGAGCATATTTCCATGGGATAATTGTTCTTTTAGAACATTGTTAACTGTGTAATATTCCAGCATCTGTTCTAACATTTTGTTCCATTCTCCTACTGCTGGGCATTTAGTTGTTTCTGGTATTTCAGTATTATAAAGTGTGTCACTGCAGTGTTGCTCTGCTAGTGACATGTGTGTGTGTGTGTGTGTTTATGTGTGTGCGTGCTTGTGTGCATGTGTGTGCAAAGTCACTTGCAGTATCAGGACTCTGTGATGGGCCACTGGGGCCCAGGCTTGAGCTGGAAGATTCTACTACTTGACTTGTGGACTAAGATGTTAATAGTTCTCTCCCTCCCTCCTTCTCTTCCTACCTTATTATTTTTTTTTTTTAAAGATCTTATTTATTTATTTATTTGACAGAGAGAGACCCAGTGAGAAGGGAACACAAGCAGGAGGAATGGGAGAGGGAGAAGCAGGCTTCCCACTGAACAGAGAGCCTGACGCAGGGTTCAATCCCAGGACCCTGGAATCATGATCTGAGCCAAAGGCAGATGCTTAATGACTGAGCCACCCAGGAGCCCAGCTTCCTTCCTTTTTCTTTCCTTCTTTCTCCTTCTCCTCCCTTCCCTTCTTTCCCCACCCCATCTCTTTCTTTTCTTTTCTTTTTTTAAAGATGTTATTTATTTATTTGACAGGCAGAGATCACAAGTAGGCAGAGAGAGAGGAGGAAGCAGGCTCCCCGCTGAGCAGAGAGCCCAATGTGGGGCTCGAACCCAGGATCCTGAGATCATGACCTGAGCCGGAGGCAGAGGCTTTAACCCACTGAGCCACCCAGGCGCCCCCCTTCCTTCCTTCCTTCCTTCCTTCCTTCTTTCCTTTCTCTCTCTCTTTCTTTCTTTCTTTTAAAAATTGATTTGGAGTAATTCACTTGATCATATTCTCCCCTCTCATGGTGCTTCTGATGAGGTGTTTATCTGTAAATATGGAAGAACCTGCTTCTGGTGTTCAGAGAGGGATTCCAGGTCGCTGCGAGGTGGGTCTGAGCGGGACATTCTACCGACAGTAACTCCAGTGGTTGAGCGCTGAACAGGCCTGCCACCGACCTAACTGCTTTGCATAACTGGTTTCATTGACTCTTTACATCAGCCCTGAGGAGCAAAGGAAGCAGATTCCTATCTCACACGGAAGGAGACGGAGGCACGTGCCAGAAGCAGGGCTGGGATTTGAAGCCAGGCTTAAAGCCGGGGCTCCCGCACCAGTTTGTGGCTCCTCTGCCCCACAGTCCTGGGCCCCGCCCTTGGGATTCCGTGTGGTTCACAGCTGGGGCTGATTTGCCACCCGTGGGACATTTGGCAATATCAGGAGACATTTAGGGTGTTCTGACTGGGGGGCAGAGCATCCTAAGGGTGCTGTTGGCCCCTAATGGGTAGAGGCCAGGAATGCTGGTAAGAGCCCCACAGTGCCCAGGACAACTTCCCACACGCCCAGATGCTGGCAGTAAGGAGGTTGAGAGGCGCTGTTAGGGGAGACAAGGAAGCAAACAAAGAAAATGCAGGATCCTCGGGAGGCAGCCAGGAAGGAGTGGAAGAAAGCAGCTTTGGGAGTGAGACCTCTCCTTAGTTTTATCATCTTGCATGATAAAAGCATGGCACTTTTGATACAATAGTGCTTCTCAGAGTCCAGGAGGCCCCAGATTCTCTCACCAGATCTCTGGGGTTAACATATACTCAGAAACGGTGAGGCTCTGCTTCCTCATCTGAAAGTCAAGAAATTGTGCTTCTCTGGCATTTTCAGCGTGGGTTCAGGGGTCAGACTTCCTGGGTCTGAATTCTAGTTCCCTCTACGAGTTTGGGCAAGTTACTTTAACTTTGCAAAGTCTCTGTTTTCTCATCAGTTAAATAGGCAGGTGATAGTGACAATAGAATGTGGTAACGAGAGTAAAATGCGTAATATATGAGCTGAGGCATGGTGAGCACTGGACAAATCTTAATGACTTGCTAAAACATTAGGGTGGGTGGGTACTTAGCCAAGAAGGAAGGTCAAGTGTCTGTGCTTCCTAAGGGCAGAATTTTGTCTTGTCCTGGGCTCGCTCTCTAGTGTCTGGAATTGCCTGTAGGTTTGCCCCTGGGATCCATCAGGGTGGTACTAAGTATGGGAAGACAGGAGATAGCACATTTACGGTAATGTGAAACTTTGTGTTTATTCTTGGTTTGTGATGTAATGGAGTCATGATTCAACTGTGCATGTGTGTTGGGAGCAGAGATGGACCATTTTCAGGTTCTCAAAATGTGGGAATGCAGTTCCCTGGGGGCAGGCACTGGCCACTCCTGGCTTCAGCCTGGAATGTAGGTACTCACCGATTCAGCCCTCGCATCAGGGCCAGAGCCATGATGGAGAAGCCCCTGGCCCCTCCCTGCTGCTGCTTGACAAAGACATGTACCCTCTGGCTGGTGGAAGGGCCTCTGAGGCCAGGTGAGCCTGGAGAGCTCATGTGTCTACCTCCCTCATTAATATTTCTCGGGAGGAGGAGCTCCTTAATCAGTGGGAGCCCAGATCTTAAGGAGTAGGGCAAATGGATGCAGGTCATGGAGAAGAGCCTGGGGGAACATCAAGCATGCAAGCATGTGGGCTGGCTCCACATTACAGTTCGCAGTGACACACCCTTCACAAGTTCTCCAGGTAACAGGGAAGTGGTACCCCCGATCTTACAGCGTAATAAAGGCTTGGCAGAATTGTAGAAACTAGTGATGGCAGAGCAGCTGTACCTCACATCATTTCACTTTATGCAATGATTACCTGCTTTATGCAATGCCTGCATCACTATCTAGAGGGGTCTGGCAGCCACATAAATGAGGGAAGTGGGCTGGGGACACTGGAGATGAGTTGGGAGAGGTCAAGGCCCCCAGAAGGCAGCCGCTCAACCCTAGCCCCATTTTTCATGTGAGAATTTGGCCATGTTGCAGATCTTCTGATCCCCCTCCCCCAAAGAAAAGCAGGGAATGATATTTTTATAGGAAATATTATTTTAGAAAGTCCCTAGCATGGTGCCTCACATGATGGGTACTCAACAGATCCCCCTCCAGAGTGATTAGGACTTGCTATTTGTGGATTATGGATTCTTTGGTGGCAGTGGACTGTATTTTTGCCTGGCTGCTTGCCTGTAAGCATGGCACTTTTGATACAATAGTGCTTCTCAGAGTCCAGGAGGCCCCAGATTCTCTCACCAGATCTCTGGGGTTAACATATACTCAACTTCTTGCTTTTCTTTCTTGGTCTCTTTGGCCAGTCCTCCCGCCCCTCCCTCTAGTGTGACAGTTATGTTTTCTCTAGAATGCTTCTGATGAATTCTGACCTTGGGAGACTCGAGGGATGGTCTTGTGATCAACATGTGAAGAACAGTCGTCTGCCCTCCACCCGCCCCCAATTCTCAATAGAGCCCCTAGGCTCCATACTTCAAGGCAGATTAGCTTCCAAGGCATGCTGACAGATGCTCCTTCTGCTGTTGTACACCCAGGCCTTGGGGGGATGACGCTTCCATTCCACTGTAGGGTCAGGGTCAGGTGACAAAGATAGGTCCCTGAAGTCAAGTCTAGAAGAGGCCACTGGGGCCAGCTTGTCTCTGGTCTGTGATGCTCATCTCAGAATCCAGCAGGATGCTGCTAGCTAGCTTGGCTCTCAGCTTCTCAGTGTTGAAGACGCAATGTACTTCAAGCCAAGGCACTCTATCCCTTTCCAGGCATTGGGGGAATGTTTTTCCAGCTCGGTTACTTGCTGGCATGCATAGGTCAACATACAAGGTGTTCTTGGAGAAACTGGAGCTGGATGTTGACTTTTGCTCCCCGGAATGTGTCCTGGGAGGAAGTGGGTTTTTAGGTTGCAGTGGGTATAGGATGTGGTCTGGGGTGATTAGTATCACACACTGTGGATGAAGTTAACAAGAAATGTGGAGCTTTTTTTTTTTTTTTTCCTTTTGTACTTTTGGGCTAAGGCTCCTTAAAAGGAGCTTGTGTATCAGGGAGGTGCTCTTGATTCTGCATGTGTTTTAAACATTTGTGTAGAACTTAGAAGCACACGATTGCCTTATTTCATGCAGTAAATATGTTTCTGGCAAGTAACTTGCTCAGTAAGACCTGAGCTCAGTTTCTGATTTTGATACTTAGTAGTTGTGTGAGTTCTGGATCATACACTTAACCTTGCTCTCCGAAGCCCAGATTTCTGAGTGTGAAATGGAGACAAACCCATGGATTGTTTTAAGGGTTCTGTGAATTAGTGCATGTAAAGCACGTTGTGTCCAGTTCTTGCGCAAAGTAAGTATTTAGTGATGGTAGTTATTACCCTAGTTACTTGAGAGGCAGCTTGGTAATCATAATAGTAATGGCAGTGATGACAGTTATCCGAGGCTTACTATTTGTCAGTTACTCTTCCAGGTACTTTCTATCAGTGAACTCATTTCGTCCTCACAATTACCCAGCAAGGTAGGTGCTTTCATCATCTCTGTTTTGTAGTTGATAAAACAGAGAGGTTAAGTGACTTAGCCGAAGTCACCCAGCTTATACATATGAAAAGAGCATGGACTGAGTGGCATGCCTGCTTGTCACCTCCTGATGGTGTGTCTGTTGGTAAATTCTTAACTCTATGAGCTGCCTTCCCCACTGTGAAACGGTGCTGGTGACCGAGACCTCCCTCCCTCCCCCACCCTGCATTGCCCAGCGTGGTGCTTGATTGTAGGTGCTTAGGATTCAGTTGCAGACTCACTGATGATGTCAGGGGCTTATGATGAGGTCCAAATGAGCTGTAAATCTCTGGACAAAAGGTACTTGCTGTTTTGAGTGCCCTGAGGTGCTTATTGTTGGTGTTTTAACACCTTGCCTGTTTTTCAGATTTCCAACCACTTAAGAGAGAGGGACAGGCTAAGAAGACAAAGATCAAAACATCACCTTAGTGAATGATGAAGGCTTGCGGGAGGATGTGGCTTAGGTGTGGGATAGCATGGGCTTCCTGATAGGGGCTGCATGAGACAGAGGTACCCACCCACTCTAGGGCAGCTTGAGCACCCAGGGGCCTCCTTCCATGGGACTGGGAGCTGGCGGCGGCAGCCCACATGAAGCTGCTGGTGGAGGAGCAGTCCACCAGAGCAAGAGAAATCATTTCGAGGGGAAGAACTGGGTGGAGAGGCTGATGGAGACAAGGAGTTTTGAAGGAAAAAGTCCTTTTTGGAGACCAGAAATAGGGAAGAAGCATACCAGCCACAATTACTATTTAAAGAAATATTATCCCCACAATCCCCCAAAAAACCCAACGACCAAAAAAAACCACCGCTACCTTATGGCGCTACCCAGTTTCTCCCAGCACAGTTCATGGCTGTTTCATACTTCCACTTAGCTCACACCCCAAACCTTTGAGTCATCTTTGATTCTCTTCCCTCAGATCCTGTATCCGTCCATCTGCCATTCTGTGGGCTCAACCCTCAAAGCAGATCCAGAATCTTCTTAGACCTCCCGACGATGGCGCTGAGCCAAAACACCATTGCTCTTGCCTGGTTTACCGTGGGGTGGGGGATGGGGTTCTCTCTTAACTGTTACCTTGGTCTTTTCTCAATCTGTTCTCAGTGAGGCAGCCATACGGATCCTTTTTAAAAGCGAGGTGCTTTAAAAACGGAAAGACATGTTCTTCCTCTGCTCCGAACATAGCATGGGTTCTCTGTTTCGCCCAGAGGAAAAGGTGAGGTCCTCCCAAAGGACTGTCCATCCGACCCCGTGGCCCTCTGACCCCCTACCTTCTCCCTCTACCGTCCGCTCTGCTCCCACTGCACAGCCACACACTTCTGCCTCCGGGCTCTGCACTAATGTTCTTCTTCTTGGAACACCCACCCCACGTCCTGCCCAGTATTCTCCTTCACTTCCTCTTGCTTCCAGAGTGGCCTGCCCTGACATCCCCATCTACAGCAGCACCCCAGCACTCCCGATCTTTCCTTGTCTGCTCTACCTTTTGCCCATAGCACACACTGCCTCCAGGACACTCTATGGCCTTCCCTGAGTTAGACCGTTGGCTCCCTCAGGTCTGACGAGTTTTCTTGACAGCTGCATCTTCAGCCTTTGGGGCAGCGCCTCTAGAGCAAAGAAGGTTCAGAATGTGGCCTTGGAACAAATTTTGGAGATTGTGCTGTGTGCGATCGAGCAGGAGCAAGATACACTTGCTGGCCCACGGTCATGGGGCTGAGCTCTCCTGGGTGAAATGATGGCGGACCCTGTCCATAGCACTCACTGTGTGCCAGGCACGGCGCCAAGAGCTTCCTCACAACCACCCGACAAGGCACCTCCTGTCATCATCTTCATTTCCAGATGAGAAAACAGACAAAGAAAGGATGAGTAATTGAACCAAGGGGACACATCTGGCTTTAGCACTAGGGGTCTGCTCTAGAAGCCTGCTCTAGAAGCTCCTAACCATTGCACCTTCCTTCTAACCCCCACTTGCACAAGCCCAAATCACAGTGGGGACCATCAGTCCTGATTTTGGTGGAGCTTTGCACCTGGTTAATGGGAGCACTCTCTGGCCAAGGGGTTCTGGGAAGCCTTCTCTGTGGAAGGGGGGTTTTGCCAAGTGAAGATACCTGATAAATGGATGATTGCCCCCAAATTAGCTTGCTTTCTTGGGTTAACTAGAATACATCAGGCTTTCGAAAGTAGAGGGGTGTGTGTTTTCCTCTGTAGATCTAAGAAGTAGATTTTTGATACTAGTAAAATTCAAAATGACTGGGCGCTAAGCTTATTGAGAATTCAGGAGGTGGGTTAGTGAGACAACACTTGAGTGCAATTTTATCTTTTGAAAAACATTTTTGCGAAGTCGTGTTTCTAACCAGGAAGCTTGCTGGTTCATGAAAACTCTCTTTTCCATGAAAGTGTGTATAGTGTACTGAGAACAAAGATTGAGTTCCTATGGGCTGCTTTTTCTTAACGTATAGAAGCTATTTTTTTTTTTTTTTATTTTAAAAAGGATCCAAGCTCATGTTTCTACACAAACAACAAAATAAACCAGTACGTTCCAAGAACAAACATTTGCTTTACCCACCCACAAACTTGGAAAGATACAGGGATGAAGGGAGAAGTCGGAAGCCAGGGAGGTAATGCGAGATTCGTTTAGCGGCTCCTATTAATTTCCATAAGTCTGGAAGGAGCCCTGAAGCCTTTTCATGTTTTGATTAGAACTACCACCTCAACCAATTTGTTAGAAAAGTATATTGTAGAGATTCACTGGTCCCTTGGGCACCTGGGAGCTGCCAGCCCCTTAACAGGGAAGAGAGCTGCATCTTTTCCTCGTCTCCATGTTGGCAGAATAATGTATGGCAAGGGGGCTCTCGTGTCCTGTGTACCTAGCGGCTTCTTAGGGAGCCTCAGAAGGGGTAGGGGCTGCTCACTGCTGTCCCTGCCCCCAAGGTGCCTTCCTTGGGGGAGGTGTGTGCTGCCGCATGCCTGCGGTCCGTCCTGGCTCCACCTTTGTGTGGACACTGCTGGTTTCCTTCTCGGTTCCCTGTCTCTTGTCTTCATCCTGGTTGAAGCCTGCTTCTCCCAGTGTGACTCTGTTGTGGTAAATGGTTGCACGGAGTCATCACTGGGTGAAGGGCCATGGAAAGTCCTGTGTGGGGGGATTGACTGTTTGCTCGTAGGCTGTGCCCATCTGACCCGAGTGTGGATGCTGTGCTTTGAGGGGCACCAGGACTCCTGCCAATAATCCCAGTAGGAACTACTGTGATCCTGTATCTGTGTGTCCAGGACTTCTCTACACCCCCTGATTACCATGTTTGAGATAGATAGGAAAACAGTCTCCATTGGATGGAAGAGGAAACCAAGGCAGAGGAGGGAGAGTGGACCCTCCCAGGGCCCCAGAGAACAAGCAACAGAGCCAAGACCCGGGCACCCGAATTTGTAACCCTCACCTTTCTTTCTGTTATGCCACCTTTCCCGAAAGTCCAAGTCCTGTCCTGAAAAATGGGAGCAGGAAGGAGCCTCAAGCAGCTCTGAAGTGTCCTGGGCTGCCCACTTCTGGAGTACTTGTTATTTAAGAAAAATAAGCCCCTGGGGCACCTGGGTGGCTCAGTGGGTTAAAGCCTCTGCCTTCGGTTCAGGTCATGATCCCAGGGTTCTGGGATTGAGCCATGCATCGGGCTCTCTGCTTGGCAGGGAGTCTGCCTCCCGCTCTCTCTGTGCCTGCCTCTCTGCCTACTTGTGATCTCTGTCTGTCAAATAAATAAATAAAATCTTCTAAAAAAAAAAAAAAAAGAAAAGAAAAGGAAAATAAGCCCCTTACTTGTTACCAGTTTTGCTTTACAAAAGTGATGGAAATGCTCCAGGCTGTGTGACTTTGGCCATGTTCTCTTCCTTTGTTTTGGTCTTCTCACCCGACAAATGGGGATACAAATGGGCACCGACTTATAGGTTGTTTAGAAAGTACTGGCATATACTTATGCTCTGAATATCATCCTGATCAGGCACTTTGGCTGTGAATTCATCTACTGATCTCCTACTGTATACCAAGCCCAATCAATATGGAGACAGAAATAGCTGGCAAGGGATGGACAGGTATGGGAGGAACATCGAGAAGGGGATGAGTATTGAGTAGTAAGACCGCTTTGTTTTTGGACAGCTTTGTTTCTGAAGCACTTTCTCAGATATAGGCTCCCATGTGGCCCCTCCTCCCGCCAGCTTTGCCTCCAGGGATATCCCTTGGTGGAGCTGTTCCTGACCAGCTCGGGGCTGAGCTTTGTGCCTGGGCTGGTGGTCCACGTGCGCACCTGGATAGACGCAGGGGCAGGGGACTGGTTTGGGTCCTAGGGTAGGCAGAAACAGGGGGCAGGTGAGAGCAGATGCATAGACATGAGTGAGGGTGTGAGATAATGTCTTAGATGTCATTTCCTTTGTGAAAACCAGAGAACTGATGCCTTTATTTAAAACAAAAACAACAACAACAACAAAAAAAACCAGCTTTGGAGACATTAGCCCCGAAGGACAGAGGTTTTTGTCTGTTTTGCCCACTGCTCTAAAATTGTGACTGGCCCATAGTAGGTGCTCAGTAAATATTTGTTGATGGAATAATGAAAGGGAATCGGCCTTCCTTGCTCAGTTCTCATGGACAGCTCTGGTTGTCACATGAAGGGCGGTGTCCAGCACAGGCTGCCAGAGGGTGGTTGCTCTCCATCCCCTTACCAGTCTTTCCTGACAGAGGGAAGTACACATTTTTTAGCTACTTTTGTTCTGACTGATACACTTGGCTGCCTAACAAAAAGCCAGAGGAGAACTGAGACTTTTTAGCATCATTCAAAATGCTTGCCATTCCTCTTGCTTTGCGAAATCATGAGCTAGTTATTCGGAGTTCACGTAAAGGTCAGAGCTCGATCTGCTGGAAGGAGGTTCCCCTTGGTTTATGCTAGGGGAACTTTTTCCCCCTTCTGTTTATTTTACCCAAAGGCTTCTGTTTTTCTCCCAAGCTAAAATCTGGCATTTGTTGTAGAAAATTCTCAGCTTATGTGTGTGTGTGTGTGTCTGTTTTTTTTTTTTTTTTTTTTAAAAAAAGAGCTCATGTTTGGCTTTGGTTGAGATTCTCAGTGATTTTTCTGCTGCCTAAGAGTGGGTGTTCTGCTCCTTGAAAGGCCAGCTCTGAAGTGGGGCCTGAAGTTCACTGTCCGTTTTGGAGGGGACTTCAAAACCATTTTCCTGGGCCTTCCAAGGGCCACCGCAGCTTGTGTTCCCTTGTTTTTGGTGGATACGTGGAGCAGGGTCTCTCAAACTACATGGGACCTTTCTCCCTGCCCCTCCTCACCCCTGTTCTGTTTTTGAGGATGTGAGATGAGGCCTCTTTCTCGTTCATGATTCTTTTGGGGGGAGGGAGAGAGGGCCCTTGGCCCCGGGGCCTTCCTGCCGTCCCTCCCCTGGGGAACTGGGGTCTCCTTCCCAAAGGGCTGGGTTCGTTTAGAAAGCGGGAAGGGTTGGGACTTAGGGAGTGGATACTGAATGCGAGGCCAAGACTGGGCTGCGGCTCAGCGCAGTGTTTCCCTACAGGATCAGCCCACCATGGATGGCCCAGACAGCTCCCCGGCAAGGCTGCTGGAGCTCCTTTCTGCTCCTCTGAGATGCCCAGAATGGTTTCCTGCGGAGCAAGGGGTGGGGCGGAAACCCCATCAGTGAGCCAGTGTAAGGGAGGAGCGGGGGGGGGGTGCAGGGGCTATCCCCAGCCACATCTGGGTTCTTTAGCCTTTGCAGGCCTCCTAGCCCCCTCCGTGTGTGTGTCCCTTAGGGAGGAGATGTCGCTCCCAGGACCCGGTGCCCTCCTCTGCGTGCTTCTAGTCTTCATATGCCCTCCCCGTGGTACCCATCTGCTTTTCTCCATTGCAGAGATTTGCATTTGGAGTTCTGCTACATCTGCAAGTCTTTTTCCTGTTTGTAAATCATGTATCTTCTGCTCGAGTTTGAAACTTTCCAAAGCAAGCGTCTGGGATGCAGTGACCTGTTTGTAGCGTGCGTTACAGCTTACCGAGCGCTTTCATGCCTGATGTTACTTAGAAGCAGTCACAATGGCAGACAGTCCTGTAGGCTTAACTAGGACACAGCTCTGTCCCCAGAACCATAGGAGGCTAACTTAGCCTCACCCCACCCCCCTGTGCTGTTAGCACCTCTGTTACAAGGAAGGCAGAGCTGGGGCAGAGATAGCGCAGTGACACCCCTAAGGCCACGCATTTGCCTGATGGAGAGCTGGGATTTGAACCCCGGGCAGGTGAGCTCCAGAATCCTGGCGCTGAACCACTGTACCATACTGACCTTTGAGCAGAGCAGGAATAGGACTTATCGCTCTTATATCTCAAAAACAAAAGAACCCTTGTCTTAAAACAATTCAAAAGTTAATACTGCAGTGGGGGGGGGGGGAGCTTCAGTCAGGCACCCCATTCCTCCCACCTTGCTCCGGGCCGTCACCCCCAGTGCTCAGAGACAGACCCAGCTGTTAACACGGGATGTCCTTGCAGAACATCCATTCAGAACCCTTATATATTTGCTACGTTAAGTATGGGAACATAGGTAATTACACTAATGGCCCCCCCCATCGTCCTGTAGGCGGTGAGTCAGAAGTGAAGGGGTGAAGTGTACTGCTGGGTGCGCAGGGTTGCAGAGGAAGAGTATGACCTTGAACCCGGATCTCCTCTCTCACTGTGACCAGCCTCAGGGGGGAACTAGTCCGGGGCTGGTGTCCCAAGGACCAGCCTGCTGTATTGTGGCCAGATGGTCTTCGTCGACACAGCTGGGGAGTGGGGGTGGGGGGGGGCGGGCAGGCACCTTCCAGGGTCATCATTATAAAGGGGATGGGCTTCAGGCAAAGGCTGAATAATGCAAATCTTCAGTTTCGGTTTAGAGAATCCGAAACTTGCGGCGAGTATATAGAAAATAAGGAAGTAGTCGGACAGCGTTTTCCTCTCCCTTCTTTCCTCTTTCCAGTGAGAGAAGGCATTGGGAGGCCTGCTGGAAAAGAGTCCGGGAGAGTCCTTTCCTGTGATAAAGCCAGCCCCTTCCCCTCCCCCAGGGCAGTTAGGGAGCCTCAGGGTCTGGACCGACCTCACCAGCCTGGAGGAGACAGCATTCTGCAGACAATGGGGGGAAAGGAAAGGAAGACAATGCGTTTGCCGATGGTGCCGATGACTTCCTCAAATGCAAGGCCTGGGCTGGACTCAGAAAACCCCCGCTTGGAGGTCCCCAGGTCCGACCGGAGCATGTGCTTTCACTCTCCACATCCTATTGTCCAGGACGGAAAAGTTCAGACTGTGTGGATGGGCCCTCTGACTGTGAATTCATGTGGCAATTTGAAAGCAGAGGAAGGCTTCTAGGGAGCCTTTTTCTTTTTCTGGGTTCCACTGCTCAGGAAACAGTAATTATCCAAACCACAGGAAAAAGAAATCTGAATAAGCCGAGAAAATAGAGGCCCCCTGAAGCATGTGCATCAGTGTTTTTTTGTTGTTTTTTTTTTTTTTTCCTCAGAGGAGAGTCTTCTTATTCACGTTTTTAAAGACCCGTCCAGTTAAGTGTGGCTCTACCGGCTTCCTCTCCTGCAGCAGAGAAGCAGTAAGAACAGACAGCTACGGGTAGAGACAAGAGAAGCTGGAGAAAGAAGCCTGTGGTCAGACACCTCTGTGGCCCCAGGGAGCCTCAGGAGCTTGTAGTCTAATGAGAATGTAGAAGGGCCCTAGCTCAGCAGGCCTGGGAAGTGCTAATTTAGCCCAGTATGTACAGCTGTTAATAATACGACCAGGCGTCCTTGAAACATTCAGGAAAGATGAGGGTAATATTATTAGATTCAGAGTACAGTTGACCCCCAAAACAAGACAGGTGCTAGGGGGCACCTACCCCCCCCCCCTTTAGTTGTAAATATGCCAAAACACTGAGTTACTCATCGCCTACTGTTGAGTGAAAGCCTTACGGATAGCATAAAGAGTCAGTGAAGATGTATTTTGTATGTTACCTACATGTTACATACAGTATTCTTACAGCACAGTAAGCTGGAGAGAAGAAAACATTGCTAAGAACGTCACAGGGGAGAGAAGCTACATTTGCAGTGCCTTATGGTATTTGTTGAAAAACAAAACAAAACACCTGCAACCTATGTGTAAGTCGACCCGGGCAGTCCAAACCCACATGGTTCAAGGGTCAGCTGGACTCAGTTTGTGAACAGGATGGTGTGGTACACATGGGTCTCCATCACTTATTTCTCATTCAGAGAGGCAGCACTAGATTGATTGATTATTGATTGAGTAAGCGGCCTGTTACAGGCAGCAAGAACACTGAATCTACATTGATTGGTCAGCTGGTCCAGGTGGAGAAGTGTTCCGGTCCCTGAGAACAGGGTGGTACAGACCTTGTCCTCAGGGAGCTTGTACTTGGGCGGCGGTGAGCATGGTGTCATCGGTGTTGAGCTCGTGGCAGGAGCAAGGGCAGGAGAGCCCAGAGCCAGGACGAGCAATGCCTTGAAGCTGATCCTGCCGCTTGCCTTAGCAAGGGGTACTGGCTGGGTCCCTGTCTTCCCTACTCTGTACCTTGCTTATGTGGGAAACGGTGACCTTGAAAGTTCTACCCAAGAGAGGTCTCCCAGGAAGACTAAGTGAGAAGGGGCATGGAAACGGCCTTCGCACACAGCCTGGCATAGCCTGGTGGTGGCAGCTCTTCTTTTTATTCTCCTTGGCATTCCAAGTCTGCTCTGGGGAGAATTCCAGGACAGTTTCAGAGAGGAAGTGATCTTGGAACCCAGTCGTGAAGTCACCCAAGTCACTGAGGTCACCTAGTAGGTACAAAGGAGAGGCCACCAGGTGAGAAAAATTCTAAATGGCTGTGATAAATAATGTGTTGACAGTTAATTTGTTTTTATGGAATGCTCTATGGGCTAATGATGATGGTGGGAAAATGCAACTTGGCATTATACTTTGATCTGGGACCAAGATCACCCTTGATGATGCCAGGGGGAACTGCATCTCAGTTGGAGCATAGATTGGAAGAAATGCTGTTTAGTTGAAATCATGAGTGGAAATTGGTCCTGGAGTCACCCACAGATACAGTGTCCAAAAGTGGTGTTTACCTATCACGTTGGGGAACACCTCCATTTCTCAGCAAGCCTCCATCAGCTCTTGCATGGCTGAGAAGGTTGCCTTCCATGGCTGAGGATCAGATCCAATAGTATATCTAGGGGCTCCATAGAATGGAAAGTCTATATCCTGGAATGTGCTATCACTATGAGGCTGGTGAGAAATGGTGCTTGGGACTTGGAACTCACGAACCAGCAGATTCAGGTCTCCCAGCTCAGGCTCTCCCTCCCTCCCAGGTGGAATGGCAGTACTGTTCAAATTCTTTCTCTTTTCCTTCTTCCCTCCCTTTAGCAGGTAGAGTTTCATTCACTCAAGTAGTGTGCTTATATGGTGAGACCTCCACGGACTTTGTTTTTTGCTACTGCTGGTGATCTGATTTCAAATGGGAATACGTCATTGCTAAGAGTTTTGTTTTTCTGGACTATTCTCTGTGGAAAATTTCTTAATGTTTACTTCATTATTTCCCCTCCTCCCCCCGGTAATGTATCAATAGCAGCAAATCTCACTCATTATTATTGTTTGGAGGCACAAACTATTTTTATAGTTTTCAGTGAAAAGTGGCTCTGCCATTCTCAACAGCAGAGGGAAATTTGATGAGCTGGTGTCCTGTGATAGCTGGTCTGAATGTCACATGATTTTGCTAATTGCCACAGAGATACATTATAACCTGTTTTCTGAGAGGTAGGGGGACTTGGTTTCCCTGAGGTTGCATAATTATTAGTTCAATAGGACTACAGACACATTAAAAGAAGAGTTAGAGAATATGCCTTTCACCTTCCTTCCAGTGCAGGGAACCTTCTACAAGGTTCTGAACAGGTGTACTTGGTCACAGTAATAAGGACTAGAGCTTAATTAAGCTCTTTCTACAAAACAGTGTGGAAAATACCAGTGGAGTAAATGTGCTTAGCATTGGGGTGTCTATTTCTTTCTTTCTTTAGATTTTATTTATTTATTTGCTAGAGAGAGGGAGAGAGAAAGAGAGAATGAGCCCAAGCAGGGAGAGCAGCAGGCAGAAGAAGAAGCAGACTCCCTGCTGAGTAAGTAGCCCATCCCAGGACTTACTTAGTCCCAGAACCCCAAGATCACAATCTGAGCTGAAGGCAGAAGCTTCACCAACTGAGCCACCTAGGCATCCCTGGGGTGTCTTTTAAAAAACAATCCTAAAACCAACCTAACAGAGAAAACACTAGACCATACCCATTTGCTGGCGAAGAAATGCACAGAGAGGGTTGGGAGTTCTAACCCAGAGTTGTCTAATTCAGCATCCAGTGGTCTCCTGTTTGCTTGACTTTTTCTGCTCTGGTGTTCTAAACGTGGAGTCATACGACTGCTGGTGTGCGAGATGATGACAGACGCAAGCTGGATGAGTATTTATTTTAACCGTCATCTATTTTCATATATATGAGGAAAAAACCCAGAGTGACAGGCCACCTGGTTTCTTGGAACGTATCACATAGGGTGAAGCTAAATTCATTTCAGTAAAATGTGTAAGGAAAATATTCAATAGATAAAAATGTGGAAGGTCTGTGACTATGGCCAACCTGATGGTGGTGTGCCCAAATGAAGTAATTTCAGTGATGCCTCTGTTCGCACACACCAGGCTTTTGTTAACGTGGTGCTGATCAAGGGGTTCTTTAAGAAAAAGGTGGTGCAGGAGATGTCTCCTTGCCTGGCCCTCTTGGCCAGAGTTTTGTTGGATCCCCCTGCAGTCACACCCAGAGGACCCGCCTGCATCTTGCTCATTGCCTTTTGTCTTTTCTTCTCTAGGTTAAATGCCCCCAGCCATCTCCCCCATTCCCTGTGTGCCTTGCTCCTGTCCTGCACTAGTCACTCCTTGCTGACAGTGTTTCTTCTAAGGTGAGCGTCCCACACAAGGTCAGATTTCCTCCTGGGAGCTCTGGCAGGGCTGCTTTAGCAGGTGCTCTAAGTTCTTACGACCTCCTGTCCATTGCCCCCGTCTCTCAATGTTTTTCTCCTGAACCGCTCACTTCGGTTTTCCCATCGGTAAGATGGAGAGAGAACACGCAGATAAAGTAGACAACAGTGTTTCCTATGCACACATCATTGTTGCTACTGTCAAGTCCTTCTTTGCTGCTCATGGGTCATATTCTCTTAATTGTATCTTCTTCAATATGAACGAGTCAACTGTGACTTGAAAATTTACAGATTTAGGACTTCTGGCCTCATAGCGAAAGGACCCCTTCCCAATTCCCTTTATCAGTTTTTCCTTTCAAAAAAAAAAAACAAAAAAAAGGGATGTTTTATGTTTTCTCACTTTCAAGTTCAGTTTCTCTCTTCTCCTTTTTTATTTTTATATTTTTTGGGTGATGGTTAAAGTTATTATTTAAAAGCAATTATGTACATGTAATATAGAATAAGCCCATGTAGCTGAAAGTGTCCCACAGGATTTCTTTGCATTTTTAGTTGACCCGTTCACTTTAGAAATCTTTAGGATATTATAGTTAACACAGCTCGCAACATTTTATATATATTTTGCACAGCAGAATGATACTTAACAGCATATTAAATTCTTTTTAAACTATAGAGCAAACATTTCCTAAATTTTAAAAACTCAGAAGAAAGGTGCTTAAAGCACTTTGAATTTGTGAACTTTTAATTTAATTTTGTTTTATTCTATTTTATTTGACAGAGAGACACAGCAAGAGAGGGAACACAAGCAGGAGAGTGAGAGAGGGAGAAGCAGCTTTCCCAAGGAGCAGGCAACCCGATATGGGGCTCCATCTCAGGACTTTGGGATCAGGACCTGAGCTGAAGGCAGACGCTTAATGACTGAGCTACCCAGGCGCCCCTAAATTTGAGAACTTTAAGTATCTTCGTGTGTTCTGTGTTCTCAGTTTATTTTATTTTATTTTAAAGATTTTATTTATTTATTTGACAGACAGAGATCACAAGCAGGCTGAGAGGCAGGTAGAGAGAGAGGAGGAAACAGGCTCCCTGCTTGAGTAGAGAGCCCGATGCGGGGCTCAGTCCCAGGACCCTGGGATTATGACCTGAGCAGAAGGCAGAGGCTTTAACCCACTGAGCCACCCAGGCACCCCCTCAGTTTATTTTTGTAGCAGTAACGATTTTAGCTGTCTTTAGTATTAGCATGTTGGGACAGTGGACTAATTTGTGCAATATATTTATAACCTTTTATTTACTAAGAATCACGTATGTCATGCCTGGATTTGTAATTACCCAGCATGGGCCCAAATGAATATACAGTATTTAGATTCTAGGCAACAAGGCATTGTATAAATTGGCATCCTTTAGGTGGTGTTAGAGTCTCTGAATTTGGGCAAAGTATGTAACTTTTCTGAGCCATAATCTCCTTGTTTATCAACTGGAGTAGACCCTTTCTCTACCAACACACAAGGGTGTTAGTAAAGGTAACGTGGAAAGAATCGATCCTTGTACCAGTGCAATTTGGGTGAAACCATCTTCAGTGTGAACATCACCTGTCAGCCTGGAGACTTTGAACCTTAGTCCTTAAATCAGTCCTTCAAAATTTTTTTGACCCTCTCATTGGGTGTTCTCTAAAGTGCAGCATGGTATAGTTCTTAGGTATTTTTGAGAATGCTGACGCACTTGCTGAAATAATTGAGAATGTGGCATTTCACCAAATTAGGCCTACCAGCCAGTGCTCTCAACACAGGAGAATCTCACATTCTCTATATTTTGTGCAGGGTTTTGCACTTTAAACAAAAAGTAAAAGTGCAGTGAGGGGAACAGCGATTGTTATGAGACCAGATTTTTCTTTGCCAGTAGGGGACCTCGTGAGAGTGTATCAGATGAGCTTATGGAGGAGAACAAAAAGAATCCTGGAGACTTCTTGACTCTCCAAGATTCTCTGGTTTTTGTTTACAACTGGCAATTCTGTTTTAGCCATTTATACCTTTTCTGGAATACTTGACTATTTTGATGTTTGATGGTGTCCCTTACCTGCTCTGAAGCCCTTGGGGGCTGCTCCTTTCTGTACATTTTACCTTGGGATCCCAACCCTGGACCGTGGCTCCTTTTCCAGCCACGCTCCCTAACACCTAGGCCAAGTTCTACTTACTCTTTCCTCTATGAGAGCCAGGTGTTGGGGCCTTCTGCATGGAATGTTCTTTCTTCCCAGAGATGTCTACTAAAGCCCTGGTCCTCTGGTTTACTCATGAAACCTCTCATGGTCTTTCCTCCATCTCAAACAGGTATGTTTTTCTTCTTCTTGGGACTATTCTTTGGGAAGAACCTGGTGGCTTGACCTGGATTCAAATTCCCATCCATGTGTTTACCTGAGGAATGATCTCAGGTGGGGCATTTGATGTCCTTAGGGCCTTAAAACACCTGACTTTCATGAGACGGATAGCTGGAGCACTTCACCTAGGGCCTGGCCTTGGAGCCTTACCCTCTTCTTTCCGTGATGGTTTTTACATTTACTCTTGTGTTAGAGTATTGTTTTTGTCATATCTTGCTTGAATAAATTATAGCCTTACGGAAGAAGATCATGTCTTGTCTTTGTTTCTGCAATAGTGCCTAGCATAGTGCATTTATAAAAGTGGATGTTTTGCTGATCTCCGTAGATTCAAGTTGGTCTGGAGTTATTCTGGTTAGGGGATGGTATTGGTGTTCAAAGGGCCTACTTACCCTTTTCATCCTTGTATTTCTGTCTTCTCTTCATCTTTTCGCTTCCATTTTTACTTCCTTTATACCAAGAAAGCACCAAGCTCACTTCAAAGAGCTGACTTCAAAGCCCCCTTAGCCGAGAATTGCTCGCCACTGAAGCCTATAGGAGTTGGCGTCAATGGAAGACCTTGTGTCGGTTGCATTTAAGAGTTTTTCGGGACTTCTATTTTTATAATCTTTTAAAGGGGAAAGGGGGGAGGGTTCCAGAAACATCTGCTTCTTAAAAGAAAAAAAAATCAAACATAAGCCAGTGTGATTCCAAAAAAAAGTTAAGATATCTTAAAAAAATGAAAGTGATTTTTTAATTGGTGGAAATGAGTTAAGTCTTTTTTCTTAAACTGCCTTTTCTATTTTGTCCTAGTTACAAGGGCCTAGGACGGAAATATAGTCTTAACTTCTGTGCAACATTTTCCAAGATGGCTAGTGGGGTTGCAGGTTATGCAGCAGAAAACAGGGTTGGGCCTCATGAGACCTCACACTCAGCTCTCCTTTGAGCTGTGCATGTGGGTGGAAGGAGCCAGTGTTGTCCCACCATGGATACTTTGATGCTCTTGTTTGTTGACTTTTTGAGGCTTGGAGTGACTGTCTCTTTCAGGAATGAGAAGTGGAACCCTTAGTTTCTATGGTAGTCCCCAGATATATTTACTGAAGGTCCTACTGTGTGTTTCAGCACCTTGCCAGGTCTCTCTCTGGAGCCAGGCCAACAGCCTTACTGAGCATGCTCCTGAGCCAAGCTCTTCATGATCTGAATTTTGCCACCTGTCCAGTCACACCCCACCCTGCTCCAGCCCATGGCCTTTGGGCAAATCTTTCCAGCCTGCTCCCAAACCCTATGTCTTTCCGCCTTGATGAATCCTTAACTCTCCTGGCTTAGGGGTTAATCCTTTACAGAGCCTTCCCCCAATTTTCCCTCTGCTGGTTGCTTTGTTCTCCAGTATGACCTCACGAACATCAATTAGAACATTTATTTTATTCTTCTGTAAGTATCTATTTACACGTCTCTCCTTGCAAATTGCAAGCCCTCTGAGGGCTCTGTGAATGGCTTAAACAGGTGCTGTAGGAATTGAGACTTGGTGGAGGTTAGGTTAGATCTGACTCAAATCTGTAAAGGTGGATCCAGTGTATTTGCAAAACGGAAGAAGATGGGCTTAGTTCAGGCTATGAGGAGACAAGTGTGGAAAAATACCTTGTAGCCCAACTAAGGCCTCGAACGGCAGCTAAGACGTTTGGCCATTTTTATAAGGGGGAAAGAGAGGATTGAAATAGAATTTGTAGGAAGATCTGCCAGGGTTGTTGTGAACGGGGTGGATTTCAGGGTGAATAGGAGTGGCCAGGCAGGCCAGGGAGGAGAACGTGGCTCAGGTGTGGGAACAAGGTGACCAGGGTGTAGATTTGGGGTCACTGAACTATGTTGTGCCACCTGTTTCTGTACCGCCAGAGAGCCAAGACACTATGCTGTGACAGGCGGAACTTATAGGAGTTTCAAATGTCAGTGTCCATGGATAAGGTTTTGCTGGAACACAGCCATGCTTATTCATTTACATCGTGTCTGGGCTGTTCTCACACAGTCCTGTCCCCCGCGAGGGATTGCAGCGGGGACCAGGTGATGGGCCAAGGTGAGAGAATTTACTACCTGGCCCTTTATAGAATACATTTGCCGACCCCAGTGGGGACTGGCCAGGATGAGAGAATGTGAATGGGGAGGAAGGTTCAGGCAGGGTCAAGGGACAGTTTAGAGGAAGAGGCAATGCAGGCGTGTTTTCCCAAGTCATTGCTCTTCCCTGTAACTCTGTGTCTTAAACATGGCGCTCTGGATGTGGCCATCCTTAGGCAGGGGACCGTGGAAGGGCAAAGGGTTTTGCTTTCGTGATGGAGGTGCCTGGGCTAGTCTCCCCCCCCCTCCCTTAAGTATTTATTTAGGGAGGGAGAGCACAAGAGCGTGGGGGTAAGGGCAGAGGGAGAGGGAGAGAATATCAAGGAGACTTCCTGTTCAGTGTGGAGCCCGATGCCAGGCTTGATCCCATGATCTATGAGCTCATGACCTGAGCCAAAATCATGAGTTGGGCGCTTAACTGACTAAGCCACACAGGCGCCCCCAAGCCTGGTCTGGTCTTAGGGTAAAGCTGGACCAGCTGGGTGGCTCCGAGTCCACCTCGTGGCCTGACCAAGGCCAGCTTCCTGTCTGCAGAGGGGCCGGACATGACGGGAGTGAGGCCAAGAGGCCCCCGCCTGACTGGGGGCTTTTGGGAGCAATTGTGTTGGGCAGAGAGGGCAGGAGTACTGGGGAGGCTGTCTGGGAGGCTACCCTCTACCCTCTGCAGCTTCCCACATATGTGTTTGTGTGTGACCTGGGCAGCTGCAGCTCTTTGTTTGTGGCTGGTGTTGACCCTTCTTTTCCCTGCCTTTGGGGATGAGAGAGGAAGCTGATGACTCCCTTTAGCCCCAGTGAGGAGAAGGCTGGGAGCCCAACTTCCCTGCTGTCCTGTGCCTGCTTGGGGGCAAGCGTCACTCACAGAGCTCTTTGAATAGGAGCACATACAAAGAAGGAGAATGGGCTGGAAAGGGAGGTTCAATGGAAAACAAAATAGCTTGAGGCATGGCCCCAGTCAGGGGAAAAGGCACAACTTTCACCCAGCCATAGAAATGCCAGCTGGGGGGCGCCTGGGTGGCTCAGTGGGTTAAGCCTCTGCCTTCGGCTCAGGTCGTGATCTCGGGGTTCTGGGTTCGGACCCCACATCGGGCTCTCTGCTCAGCAGGAGCCTGCTTCCCCCCATCTCTCTCTCTGCCTGCCTCTCTGCCTACTTGTGATCTCTCTCTGTGTCAAATAAATAAATAAACTCTTAACAAAAAAGAAAAAGAAAAAGAAATGCCAGCTGGGATCTCAAGCACCGTGAGCCAGAGAGAACACACCTGTTCAGGACAGATCCTGGGGACTGGACAGTCTCTCAGAAAAACGTTTGTTGCCGGAGGAGACTTCAGGGAGGGTCTGGTCTGAGCGTCTTGTTTTGCACGAGAGAACCCCGAGGCCCCAGATGGATAGATTTACCAAAGCTGGTTGGTGGTGGAACTAGGATTTCATCTCAGGCCTTTTAGGATTATTGCTAAGCAATTCCTAGCTTTTTAAAATGCATGCCGTGTAGTAGGCTCTGTGCGAGAGGCTTTTTAGGCAGGTTTAGCCTTCCTGACAACCTTGGAAAGTAGCTGTTGTCCCTGCTTTATAGATGGGGAAGGTGAAGCCTGGAAAGGCTGATCTGCCCGTGACCCAGAAATGGGAAATGGCAGTCAGACCCTCGTCAGCCCCACTCGAGGGCCTGTGGTCTTAAGCAGTAGGTGCACAGATAGTGATTCTGAGTGCCTTCCTAGCTCCGGTTCCCACAGCGTCCGGTCCGTTGTCTGTTTCTGTTCATTCCCTGAATGTGTACTGAGTACTTGCGAGCTGTCAGGAGGACACCGGGTGAGGTGAGGACAGAAGGGACACCATCTTGGTTTTGGCCAAGCCAAAGGGAATGTCAGAGCCAGCCGGGACAGGGAATGATTCTTCCAGCCTTTTGGTCTCAGGTCCAGGATCCCCTTGTCCGTGAAGCTGCCCCGGTCCCCCCAGGCAGGTTAAATGCTCCCAGGTTTGGGCTCCCATGGCGTCCCATGCTCTTTCAGCATTCACAGTGTATTGCGTCTTCCTCGGACTCTCAGGAAGGCAATTTATCTTTGTATGCCACTCACTCCATGAGCGCAGTGCTGGGCCCTGGGCAGATGTTGAGGGAATGAGTGAATGGATGAATGCATACTGGATTGCCTATGGTTCTCCAACTTTATTTTGCAAAAGACTCACTTGAGGCACTTGTTGAAGAGTCACACTCCTAGTTCTATGCCTGGTGATTGCTCCCAGGTGTGTGATAGGGCCCTAGACTCAGGATTTCCCTGCAGCAGCTGGGTGTTTCTGATGCCAGTGGTCTACAGGCCACACTTGGAGCAACTCTGGCACAGGTGCCAGGCTTTCTGGAATAAAGACAGGAACCAAACATTAAAAATAGCCCTCCATTCATCTGCTTGTGCTGGGACAGCCAAGTGCCCCCTCCTACTGGTGACAGGTCCGGATGTGGGCCAGTTCTCAGCCCAGGGAAAATGAACAGTGTCTTCTCCGTGGTGTCCAGAATGGTCTGAGTCAGTGGAATGTGCCGGCCAGCCAGCAGAAGGGAACTTCTCCTTCTTTTTTAAACCTTGGTGGGAACTGTGTTGGCAAGGCAAACGGGGGGGGGGGGGGGAGGAAGCTTGAGGGGAGGTGGGGTTGGCTGACACCGAAGGGCTGGTTGTACTTTGGGTGGCCGCCGAGGGCCATTGCTATATATGCCCCTTTCCTCTTGAAATAGTCGTTTCCCCGGCTGGGATGTGTGTTGTTTGGCCACCACAAATGCATGGCTGTTGTTCAAGGAGGCCTCTTGGGATGTTAAAAAGAGAGAACTGGGCCGGCCAGGGCTTCTCAGGAAGACAAGGGAGCTGGCTTTGCCCCCATCACACCTCTGACTCATTGTAAGACTCAGAGGGAGTGGCTTTGGAGCCTTGGTCTGGCTTTTCCATCTGTAGAATGAGGTGGGGGGTGGGGAGTGAAGGGGCAGAGTAATAAAGCTCATTTCTTTTCCTGAAAGGGTGTTCCGAGGCCAGGATTGAACACAGGGCTCTGTTGTTGGTCTGATGCTATTGATGAAGGCTTAGGAAGCTTGGGTTTTGGTGTTAACTCTTTTAGGGTCCATGAGGCAGTTATTGCCAAGTGTCTCCGTTTTGTGCTGATGGCAGCCCTCTAAGAATATCAGCTCCAGGAGGCAGGGACAGGGTCATTTTTCTTCATCTCTGGGTCCCCATTGCTGAGAACTGGGCCTGGCACAGCGGTAAACCTTCACCATTTATAGAGCTTGTAGCTGCAAACACTTGGTGCTTACTAAGCATCAGCTCCCATCTGTCTTTTGTGTTCTTCACAGATTGGCTGTTTCAGGAGGGGGATATGATGAGCAGGACATTTTTTTTTTTAAAGATTTTATTTATTTGAGAGAAAGAGACAGAGACAGAGATAGCAAGAGAGAGCTCAAGTGGGGAGGAGGGGGGGGAAGTAGGCTCCCCGCTGAGCAGGGAGCCCGATGCGGGACTTGATCCCAGGACCCTGAAATCATGACCTGAGCTGAAGGCAGAGGCTTAACCAACTGTACCACCCAGGCATCCCTGAGCAGGACATTTTTTTTTTTTAAAGATTTTATTTATTTAACAGAGAGAGATAACACGTAGGCAGAGAGGCAGGCAGAGAGAGAGGAAGGGAAGCAGGCTCCCTGTTGAGCAGAGAGCCCGATGCGGGACTCGATCCCAGGACCCTGAGATCATGACCTGAGCAGAAGGCAGCGGCTTAACCCACTGAGCCACCCAGGCGCCCTGAGCAGGACATTTTTAAAGGAAGAAGCTAAACTAACACTTTTGGTTTCAACGTTTTGCCTATTCTCTCTTCCTTACGTGAAGGAATATCAGAGTGGCAGGACGTGGTAAAAATCTTCGTGGAATGAACGGTGCTGAGGAGTCAGGACACTGGGGTTTGAGTTCTGAGGTGTCGTCCCTTGGCGTGTTGCTTATGAACCGCTCCCGGGCTCAATTTCCCCCTCTCAGAGATTCATGGGTGGCTCACACAGGACAGTGTATTGGAACGTCCTGGACATGGAAGAGGTTGGCGAAGGGATCGTGCCAAACAAGCAGGGAGGGCGGGAGCATGTGAGTGAGGTGACTTCTGAGGTTTACCCTCTCGGGGAGCAATCAGAAAGGAATCTAGCCTCAGTGGGGAGTTCTCAACTCTTCTGGGGCGGGGCACCCCCCACCCCCGCCTGTGTCCGCAAGTATTTTGGTATTAAAAAAAAAAAAAGACACTCCATATTTTATTGTGCAACCCTTACATTAGTGAATCTCAGGCTGGCTGAATTAGGCTTCCCGGGGAAACCACAGGCTCGTGTGCAAATGTTGGGCACAGGGCTTCATCCAGCGTTTCGCCCGGCCTGACATGATCATGTACAAGGACCGTTTATTCCTGTGCAGTCTGCCTGCCCCAGGAGAACGGGAGCTGCACGAGGGCAGGACTTTGTTTTGTCCGTTGCGGAATTCCCAGCCCCTGGGATGGCTGCTGGCACGGAGTGGGTGCCCAGTATTTGCGGAATGAGTGACGGGAACTTTGACTTGAGTCTCAGCCAGTGTTTCTCAAAGTGTGTTCCTAGGACCTCGGGGGGTTCCTGAGACCCTTTCCACGGGTCTGCATGGTCAAAACTATTGTCATAACAATATGAGAACTTTCTTTGTCTTTTCGTGTTTATTTTCTCATGAGTGCAAATCTCAGCGAACCAGTATTGTCCAGCTAAGCAACGCACGATGGCACAAAGCCATGCAGGCTAGAAAGAGCCATCCAAGGTACGATGGATGATGAGGCCCATGGATTTTCATGTAACAGGACAGGAAAAAAAGTCTTCACCTCTGGGTTCCCTATTGCTTAGAACCGACATAGTTTGAGATTCTACAATGTGGCCCGCTTAAAAAACAACAATAACAAAATGACATACCATTTTTCAAGTTTTGGTGTAGTATAAAAAAAAATACACAATTACTGAGAAGTCTATGAAAATACTCCCTTCTCCAGCTACATGTTCGTGTGTGGCCGAGATGTCTTCCTATACCTCAGGCTCCCCAAGCCCCCTTACCGCAGAACGAATGCAGAAGTACCTATGAGAATTGAGCTCCTAATCAGCCGGACGTTAAAGAGATCGGCAAACATCTAAAATGAATGCCACTCCTCTCACTGATTCTTTTCCATATTGGCAGATAGTTCCCGGGAAGCATCCTTTTGTTAACGAATGATGGATGCATTATGAACAAAAGCTCTTTGGGGTCCTCAGTAATGTTTAAGACCATAAAGGGCCTTGAGACCAAATGGTTCAGGAGGCAGGGGTGTCGGCAGAGCCCCGCAGGCTGTGGCAGGGACTGTGTGGACCCCGATCCCGTAGCTCACACCAGGATTCCTTTCCAGGCAGGCGATTGGTGTTTGCGGAGCATCCCCTCAGTCAGGAGGTGCCTGTCTGAACGGCATGTTTGCCTTCCAGCTGCATGACTTTGGGCACATTGCTGTCTCTTCTGGGCCTTGCTCTTCTCATTTCTTAAAAATTGGGCCTGGGGACCGGGGCTAAAGAGGTAAGAGAGTGTGTGGGGTCTCTTCCCACCCTTGTGTTTCATTCTTGAAACCTTCCATGTATTAGCTCTGTGCCCCGCTCTGAAAGAGATGGGTGGAAAGTGAGAGGTGACACAGTGACAGGTTCCAGGGACGTGGCGAGGCTGGAAGTGGGACAAGGGCAGCGGGTGAGGCGGTGGTGGGGACAGCTGCATCCTACAGGTGGCATTTTGAGGCTCTCTGAGGCCTGAGGCGTGTCGCCTTGCTGGAGGTTGTGACCGTGATTCTGGGTCCCAGGCTGTCTCCAGCCTCCAGCCTGGAGCTGCTTCTCCTCACTTAGTCGTCTGTGCTGACGGCACTGACTTCTCCTGGTGCCTTGCCTGGGGCTTATTGAGCAACTAAGGTCAGTGGCCTGGGGCCACCTGTCCTTCCTGACCGGCCAGGGACTCGGCAGGAAGACAGTGCGTGTGTGTTATTTTAATTGCTCCTGTATCACTTCCTGCTGCTCGTCTCAGTGCAAAAGGGCTTTAAAAAAAAAAAAAAAAAAAAAAAGGCCCGTGTGTCCCCACGTTGAGCCACGAACCACATCGAAATCTGTTTTGTTCCAATCTGAAAACATTTCCATGTCATTGTGCCCCTGAAGAACTGGGCATTTTGATAGAAAATGAGCAGAAGGTGGCTATGGACAATTAAATGAACCAGTGTGCCCATGAAGCACTGAGCACCTCGTCTCCATGGCAACAACAGGACTACAGTTAAAGCGATACGTTATTATTGTGATCAGTGCTGTTTCTCTTCAGCAATTTTGATAATTGATTTGTTCATCACATTGTACCGGTTAATTCTGCAACGACATTGGCTTGCATTCTTCCAGCATGCCAGGCAAAGTGATGGATTTTATGTCCTATGATGAATGTGGTTAGACATGCCTATGACACGAGTTTCCCGACGCTCTGCAGACCGATGCAGACCTTGGGAAGTTTCTAGTCATCCGTCTTAAAAAAAGAAAAATAAGACTGACCCTCTGAGATTCTCATGACGTTAACTCAGTCCAAAAGATCATCCTTTCATTAGAATATGTCCTTCCTATATTTTGATGGGGAAAGTATTTCCTTTTGTGAAGAATGACAGTAGGTGGTAAGTAGCTTTTATCTGGTAAAATAAAAAGTTGCATCTCTTGGGTCGCCCTTTAATGTTTTGTGTGTGTAAAGTTTAAAACTGCATTGATCTGGGAAGTCCAAAATCCTGGTAGATAAAACCATAGGGGCGCCTGGGTGGCTCAGTGGGTTAAAGCCTCTGTCTTCAGCTTGGGTCATGATCCCAGGGTCCTGGGATCGAGCCCCACATTGGGCTCTCTGCTCGGCAGGGAGCCTGCTTCCTCCTCTCCCTCTCTGCCTGCGTCTCTGCCTACTTGTGATCTCTGTGTGTCAAATAAATAAATAAATAAAATAAAATAAAAAAACCCATAAAAATGTTAGAGCTAGAGGGACCCGAGCAATCAGTCAAGATATGTTCCCCTCATTTTACAGGTGAGGACCGGAGACTCAGAGGAAGCACGTGACTTGCCCGGTGTCACACAGCAAATCTGAGACGAGGCAGGGCTAAAACCCAGAGGATGGCGATGGGTTCCAGTTTTGAGTCAAGCATGCCTGTATTCCAATTCTGCCTCTGCCACTTATGAGCTGACCCCTTAGCTATGAAATTGGGGTACCCACTCAAGGAGTCGACAGGAGGATTTAATGAGGTGGTTTGGTTTGGGAGAGATTTTGGCTCCAGGGTAAAGGAAACTTTCTTCTCCTCGCCTCCCCCCTTATGATAGGTCAGTGAGTGACATCAGTCAGAAGGGTTGTATTTTTAGCAAGGTCCCTGCATTTCCTACTTGTGATTCTAAGTGACACCAGCTGTCCCTTGACTTCTCAGTCCTTTCTTGGTGATCTTTCTCTTCAACTGTTGAATGATTTCATAGATCCGTTTTGAGCTTCTTTGCTTCTAGTCCCAGGCACTGGTCCTAGGAGGATGCGATGGAAAGGGTTTGCCAGGGTCCAATGCTATGCACAGAGTTTGGGCACGTCCCTTTCTTGGGGTCGGGGCCGGGGGAGAACCTGCCTCCCTCTTGGAATCCAAGATGATTGAAAAGCATTTTCTTTCTCATCTAGGGGCTTGGAGGGGCAGCCCTTTAACAGACAGAGTAGCAAGCATGCAGAAATTCTCATGATATGTCAGATTTAAAGACCGAAGAACATCCCATACTTCCTCTCCAAGCCTTGTAATAACGGACATAAATTTTCTGTGGGAATGGAATGGCCCTGACCTGGGCCGAGCTGTACCATGCTCTCCTAGTGACAGTTTAGTGACTCCATATGTTCACAGATGAAGGAAGCATGGCAACTTGGCAAGTGGCCCCAGATGTCGCTGGCTGGCTGCCATCAGCTTATCCTTAGAGACTTGGGCAGAGTGATCTATGAAAAATGCCCACCTTTGTTCTTGGCCCCCAGTAGGTGCTCTGCAAGTGGCGGTCATCACCTCTGGAATTCCTCATGTTCCCAGTCTCAAAGTCTTCTCTCTCTGCATGTTGTCCGAGTGTCGTCTGAAGTCTCTTGTGTCCTGCGGAATGGATGGGTTAGAAGCGCGCCATGGGCCCATCTGTGCACAAGGGCAGGAATCACATGAGGCTTCTGTACTCATGCTGGTTGTGCGTGGCTTGGGGCGATCTCCACAAAGGCAGTTCCCACCCTGGCGTGTCGTATTAAGAAAATTTCTGTTGTATTGACTTCAGCCAAGTCAGCTGACATGCTTTGCTTTAGGAACTCTGTGTAAGGTTGTTATTTATTATTTATTCAAGTAACACACTGTATCTCTTCATGTGAGAGATGGACTGTTTGTCAGCCCTGGTCAGCGTGTTGGGCAGCCACGCTCTGCTGTGTTTGAGAACCGCTTTGAACATTTTTTTTTTTTTTAATTTTAATTTTAATTTTTTTAAAAGATTTTTTTTTTATTTATTTGACAGAGAGAAATCACAAGTAGGCAGAGAGGCAGGCAGAGAGAGAGAGAGGAGGAAGCAGGCTCTCCGCTGAGCAGAGAGCCCGATGCGGGACTCGATCCCAGGACCCTGAGATCATGACCTGAGCCGAAGGCAGCAGCTTAACCCACTGAGCCACCCAGGTGCCCCACTTTGAACATTTTAACGGTGGCTGCTACTCATACCCAAATGTCCTAGGAGACATTTTGTAATTGTAAAAGGAAGCCATGCGCTGCGTGGAAATTATGGCAAGTACAGGAATATATTAAAAAAAAATTATTATTATTATTTTTTTGCTTATAGTGGTACCCGAGGAGACCATTGTTAAAATTCAATGTTTTATCAGTATGGCTTTAAATGCATGAAGAAGATTTAGTTGATGTCATACTGTGTGTGACTTTCTAAATGGAGATGATGCATTGAATTCAAAGGGCTGTCGTGGGGGTTTAATGAGGAAACGAATGTGAAATGCTTTGTTTCGCACATGCTGGCACCTGGGGATGGTCAGTGAATGAAAGGAATTCTTATGGAAGGTATAGGGCAGAGGGAACGCTAGGCCTGGCCCTCTCACAGCCTAGCTCTAGGGCCCTGTACTACTGTACTAGCCATTGAAGTGTAGTGCCTTTGTTTCCCCATCTGTAAAATGGGGCCGGTTATATCCCCAGATATATCTGTATCTGTGTCTCTCTATCTGTCTATGTATCTCTGTATCTGTATCTCCGTCTCTATCTCATCTATATTTATGGGATCTTTGGAGTCATATGCTTTATAGCGGGCTCATGATAAATATTGGCTGTCATTATTCCAGAGAAACAAAGGAAAACATACCCTTAAAGCAGGTGTTCAATCTCTCTTCCCCCACCCCCCTGCCCCCAGTCTTAGCGGGTCAAGGAAACTCTTGTTATTTTGTGGCTTGTTGAGTGGCCCAGTTAATTTACAGCCTCTTGAATGGCCCCATGTCAGGTGGGAGCTGCTCTCGAGGGCTGCCCCAGCAGACACTGTCTTTGTGGCAGTGGGGGTGTGTGTGTGCACTTGCCGCCTGGTTTGTCTTCAGCTCATGAACACATGCCCAGACTACTTGGATCTTCCCCTTCCTCCTCACACACGTTTTTCTCTCCTACCTCCACTTGGTACTCAAGCTTCATGGGGAAAGGAAGGTGGTCTTCCTTCCTGGCCACTAGGCCAACGCTAGCTTCCTTTCTTGAATCTCCTAGCGCCTGATCAGATACTGGTGGCCTGGCTTTCATTTCTGCCTTGTCCTCTCAAGTCACTCATAAGGAAGAGGCTTTGGTATCCTGTCCCTGACCAGAGCCAAGCACAGCCGCCTTCCTTAGAGACAGGTCCATGCCCCAGGGCGGCCTCGTGGGCCAGCGTGGTCCTCACAGACCATGGCGTGGGTGTACCCTGACACCCAGACCCACACCCAGACTTTCCATCTGGTTTCCTCCATTGCCCCCCCCCCCCCAGGGGCTGCACCCCTGCCTGCCTTGGCTGTGCCTCCTTGTGGGCACGTGGCCAGTGCTTTGTACTTCTGAATTGCTCGGGCCAGGTCTTCATCCTGCTGGTGTGTTCTCCTCAGGACTTCCAGCCTTATCGGAAACATGCCCAGCCCACCCCACTCTGGAGGATGAGTGTCGCAGGTGGTGGTGAAGTGTTCGGACCCCAAAGGCTGCTCATCAGACCACGGTCCAAAGGCCGGCCCTGTGTGTCCACAGGGGGTATTTACCTGTGGCCTGGGAGGGTTTCTTCAGTCTGCAATGAAGCAATGTCCTCTCTGGTAAAAGAAGAGAAGGTACAGGCTTTGGGTAGACCAGACAGGTGGGACTGGAGAGAAGTAGCTGGGTGCCCAGACTAGCTGTCTGGTCCTGGGCAATTCGCTTCCTATGTTTGGACATCCACTTCCCCATTGTAGAGTGGAGGTAAGAGTGTCTCTTATCTCCCTGGAGAATTATTAGGATGACTTGTGTGATGGAAATGTTTCCTGGTTTATTACGAGCTCAGTAAAAGGGCTGCTGTTACCATATCATTCTTGTTATTATAAATTTGCACTTTTTATTGCTTCCTCTTAAGGAGATAAGTGTATATGAGTTTAGAAGTTTCCAGAATAGAACTGTGTACAGTCTTTATGGCAGGATGGCTCTTATCTATTGGCGTGTGGTGACTGAGCAGTACTTTACAGACCAGGCATTCTCGCCACTTCTGTCTTCTTAAAGGCAGGTCTTCACTGGTCTCCCCTAAGTGGAAAACACGTAGGTGTTTCTGTGACTCCCTTTTCCCTTTCTGCTTCAGATTTGACCTTTTGTTCCTTAGGTGATTGGAAAAATTTCTCAAAGATACCTGCTTTCTTAGGATTGCTCTCAAGGCAAGCCCAAGAGACATGGCCAAATCTAAGGAAGCTGGCTCCAAGAGCTCCTGCTCTTTGCTTGGGGCAGGAGGTTATGTCGATCAGAGGATGGTGTGCCCTCCCCGTACTGCAACAAGGATCGGAGCTTGTTTTCTGGGGCTCCGGGTGGGCAGAGCCTGCTGAGGATCCCAGTGGGGCCTGGAGCCTTTCTGCTTCATGGGGTAGCATTGAGTCTCCCCTGTGCAGCTTTTAGGTTGTAGGCTTTGGCGGTATACATTGTTATTTCTGGACTCCTCTGGGTGCTGTTCAGAAAGGCAGGTGCTTCAGGCCGCTGCGGTGGGATAGAGAGGTAGCTGCCAGACTGAGGAAGGGTGGCCACTTACTTCCGAAAAGCTGCTTCAGTGCGTGTTTTTGCAGACGGGAAAATGTTGTTAGCATAGTATTTGAAGAGTGGCAAAGAGCTGGCATGTGCCATCTTGGTGGATCTTTGGACAAGTCTGTGAAGGTAGAAGGCAGGAGTGACAAATCTCCTATCATGGACAGAAGCCTAGAGGCCCAAACAAAGTGAGGTGAGCCCAGGGATAGAATAGGTACTTGGATCCAGGATGGGGACGCAGACCCATGGAAAAGAGTCTCACAGTTCTGGAGGCAGGCGTGGCCACCGCCGGGATCTGAGACCAACAGCCCCCTGCACATCAAGCAACCTCCTCATCTAACCAACCAGCGGATGAAGCCAGCTCCTGATTTCCTAATCCGCTCCCTTCCTCTCTTGTTCTCTCTCCCCACTTTCCTCTCTACCGCTCCTCTCCCTTCCTCTCTCTCTTTCTAGAATTATGATTCTCAGTACCTCCCTGCCTCTACCCTGCACTTAGACCCATGGCCCTTGCCTGGCTGTGGATCTGTCCCCCGCTTCCCCTTGTGAAGAAGACCTGTTGACTTGTGCAAGGAATGACTCCTCGGTGAGAACTTTGAAATTGCTCCACTTAGAGAAGAAGTCAACTAGCCACAGGCTTATTAGTTCCAAATTAAGGGCACTGTTTCTCACAACAGGTGGCGGTAACCTACCTTTCTGTTGCCGTCTTGTCAACTGAGAACTATTTTTCTAGAAGCTAATGATTAGCTGCGAATTGAATAAAGCATGTGGTCCTAATGTGTCTGTGAAGGGGCTCCCATGTGGCTCAGTCGGTTAAGCATCCAACTGTTGATTCTGCTCAGGTCATGATCTCAGGGCCCAGAGATGGAACCCCATGTTGGGCTCCCTGCTCAGTGGGGAGTCTGCTTCTGCCTTTCCCCCTGCTCCCTCTCTCTCTTAAATAAATAAATAAATCTTTTAAAATTTAGTTTTTTTTTTTTTTTTTTAAATGAAGTGTCCATGGAGGTACAGGAGGTCTGGGTTTGTCTTCTGGCTCTGTCCCCCCTCTTGGGGGTGCCAGCTTGGGCTTCCTGAGTTTTTTCCATAACAGAAGCAGTGCCTGGCATCTCGTGATCACCTTACTGATAAGTGTTAGGCGTTGTCATGGTCATTGACGATGGTGATAGTGAATTGTGTCCGTGGCTTAAACATGTTGATCATGTATTTGATAATCAAAAGAATATAATCGAACTACATTTGCAAGAGGAAAATGTACACCTGTGAAGCTGCCACCAGTCATTTCCTCCCTCACTTGTGTTCTTTTTGAGCCCATCACTTGCCTAACCCCCAGCCAGATCACCACTCTCTTGAATTATATTTATCCTTTATCAGCATTAACAAAATCATAACTTCTCTGTGCATCTATACCTAGAGAGCCTGTTGTTGAATTTTGCTTCTAACAGAGACACTCTGACGAGAATGTCTCTCTGGGTTTTCTAGGACTTGCTTTCTCCATCTTGTTTCCTAATACTCCTCGGTTGTGTGTGTTGCTGCAGTGAATTCAGTTGTACAGGTGTGAGCGATTAATTGGTGTGTCATTCCTGCAGCGTAGCGATCCATTCTTCTGGATGATTGACATTTGGCGTGTCCCACTCTGTTTTGGTCATTGCATATGGTGCCGTGAACATTCCTGCTCGTGTCTCCTGGTTCACACCCGGGGACAGTTTCTCTCTGGCTCATTCCCAAGAGTGGGATTGCGTGATGAAGTTCAACTTCACAAGATTGTCAAACCGTTTTCCAGAGTGATTGTGCCCGATTTCCTGTCCCGTCACTACGTGTAAGACTTCCTGTCCATCTGTGGATTCTCCATCACTGGATACTGTCAGAGATCTTAAGGCTTTCATCTGAGCAGTTACTTTAATCTTCCATGGTCCCTTGTATTTCTTTGCTGAAATATTGTTTGGGTCCTTCTGTCGTGTTTTTCTGTTGGATTATTTGCTTTTTCTTAATGATTTATTCAGGCTCTTTCTATTCCGAAGTTAATTCTCTGTTGGGTGTATGCATTGGATCTCCTCACAGTGTGTGGTTTGACTTCTCTTTCTTTTAAGATTTCTTCTGAGGAACTGGGGTTTTTAGTTTTGAAGGGGGCCAAATACATCAGTCTTTTTTTTTTTAAATGATTATGCTTTAGTGTTCAAACTATTTTCTTACCCTGAAGTTATAAAGATGCTCCCTGCTATTCTGCTTTTAAAGTTCCAGGATACTGCCTTTCATATTTAGGGCTTTTACTTGTTTAGGATTTATTTTGGTTTATGGTTTGATGGTAGAGATCTAGTTTCACAGTTTCCCTGTGGATACCACATTTTCCGACACCATTTGATGAATTCTTCCTTCTTCTGCCGATGGTTGTCAGGTCCACATGAGCTCAGAGTGACATCTCTCTGGGTTCTTGATTCTGTTTCCTTGGACCCCTTTGTCTGTCCCTGCACCAGCACCACACTGTGTTAATTACAATTAGCATTATAATAAGTCTTAATTGGTGGTAGAGGAAATGAATCTACCTAATTCTTCAGGAGGAGGTCCTGGCACTTCCTTGCTTTTTGCCATTTAAATTTTAGGATCAACTTTTTGAAGAAAACTCATCTCATTTGGATTTTGGTTAGGATTGCGTTGAATCGACAACTTTTTTCCCTCCCTCTTTTCTTCCTTCTTTCCTTCCTTCCTTCTTTTCAATTTTATTTGTCAGAGAGAGAAAGAGAAAGAGCCCAAGCAGAGAGGAAGAAGCAGGCTTCTTGCTGAGCAGGGAGCCTGATGCAGGACTTGATCCCAGGACCCTGGGATCATGACCTGAGCTGAAGGCAGACACTTCTCTGACTGAGCCACCTGGGCATCTCAAACAGACATCTTTCAATATTGAGTCTTCTAGTCTAGGGACATGGTCTATTTCTTCTAAGTCTTTTAAATAAAGTCTGATAATTATCTCCATACAGAGCTTAATAGATGCATTCCTAGGTTCCTTAGGTTTTTGTTGTTATCATAAATGATAACTTAAAAAAAAACCCTCTTCTGTTAATAGCTGGTATGCAGAAATGCATTTGATTTAATAAGTGTGCCAAATGAAATTCTCTGATTATTTCTAATAAGGTGTCTGTGCACTGAAAATTTTTTCTATACAGCCAATTTTATTATCTCATTTTCTGTAAGTAGATAGAGTTTTATTTCCTTCTTTTTAATTCCTATCTATTTATTTCCTTTTCTTGTCTGCTATAAAAAGAAGTGGTGACTGAGCATCCTTCTCTTGGTCTCAGTACCCCCCGCCCCCGCTCAGTTTTATTAAGGTTTAGTTGATAAATAATGTCTTGGTTTTGATTTTATGTATTTATTTATTTATTAAAAAAAGAATTTATTTATTTTATAGAGAGAGACACAGCAAGAGAGAGAACACAAGCAGGGGGAGTGGGAGAGGGAAGAGCAGGCTTTCTGCTGAGCAGGGAGCCTGGATTTTATCCCAGGATCATGACCTGAGCTGAAGGCAGATGCTTAACAACTAAGCCACCCAGGCACCCCTTGGTTTTGATTTTAAAGGGAATCCTTGCCAGTGTCACCCGGGCTCAGAAAACTGCCTGTTCTGTTTGATAGATTGCCATTATTGGGTTAAGGAAGTTCCTTTCTAGACTGAATTTTTCATGTATGATGTTGAATATTACCACATCCTTTTTCTGCATTGAGACGACCCTGTTTTTTCTCCTTTAATCTGATACTGTAATAAATGACATACATTTTCCAACTCGAAGCCATTCTTGCATTCCCTGGGCAAATCAACTTGGTCGTGATACTGTTTTTACCTTGACTTCATCTTCACTAATATTTTATTTGGGATTTTTGCATCTTTGGTCATGTAGAGTGTTGGCCTATAACTTTTTTTGCTTATTTGTCCTTCTCTTAGGACCAAGATTATATTGGCTTCATAGAATAAAGGAATGCCCAGGGGCACTTGGGTGGCTCAGTCCATTAAGTGTCTGCCTTTGGCTCAGGTCATGATCTCAAAATCCTGGAATTGAGCCCCACATTGGACTCCTCACTCAGTGGGGAGTCTGCTTCTTCCTTTAACTCTGTTCCTCTCCTCATGTGCGCGTGCGCTCTCTCTCTCTCCCAAATAAATAAAATCTTAAAAAAAAAAAGAGAGAATAAGAGAATGTCTCTCCTCTCCTTGTTTTAATCCTTTAGTAGAATTTGTATAAAATTAGTATATAGACGAGTAGTTTAAAAGTCTCCCAAGGAAATATTATGTGAAATATTTCATGAGTTCTGTAAAGCGATTGTTTCATATTGCTAAGAGAGTAGATCTCAAATGTTCTCCTCCCCGACAAAAGTAACTGTGTGAAATCATGGGTGGTGACCATCTTGTACGTAATTCATACGTGTATCAAATCACCATGCATACACCTTAAACCCTCAATTATATTTCCATAAAGCTGGGAAAAAATAAAAAAGAAACACCTTTAACACTGGAAGCTATCCCTTTGTTCCTGTGTACTGCCAGCTTAACTTTTTTAAAAAATGATGCCCTGAGGAATAAAACCTCAGCTTTCTGTTTAATTGTGATGAATTGTTAAACTTCGACCATTTATAGCTGCACATCTTTGTGATTCAGAGTTTTATTGATTTTGTGCAACCGAATGAAACACAGAAATGGATGGGATGTAACACGTGATTTCAGATTTTCATTTGCCCAAGTCACTGTTTAAAAAAGAAAATGGATGCTCCATAATAAGTAAATATTATAAATTTGAACTTTTAAAATGATGGCTTACTAATAATTTATTATCCATTGTATCAGGCTTTATTTGGGATTCACGTAAGCAAGAGGATTTTGCTCTTCTAAAATAATACAAAGGGAAGCTGCCCAATTCTAATGGCTCCCGCAGCTCTCACGATCCTTGATGAAGTGTTCTTTGATTATGTGTCAAGATGAATGGTGCAGACCTTTGACAGACACACAACTGTGGCTGGAGAGAGCCCAGCATTCACGGCTGACCTTGCCATCCCAAGTGAGCAGGTGTTGAATGAGCCGAGTCCCCCTTAGTCCTCCTTTTTCCCTGGTGGGTCATTGGTTCCTGAGTAAGATGGATGCATGCGATAGAGGTACTGTTAATAGCATTTACTCTGTCTTAATCCTTCTTAATCCCATTCATATTTCAGTGTCTGAAACTTGGCAGGATGTCAGAAGCTACAGTACAAGCAGGGAAATTTTTCTTTGAACCGTGAGGAAGGAGTAAAATTGTTTTCCTGGGATTTAATTTATTAAAACATTTAAGAGTGGACTATTCCCTCCGAGAGACCAAATAGAGTGCCACCAAAAGATCTGGCCAAAAGGACCTTCCTGGAGCTTCTCATTATCTTGGTTTTTTAAAAAAATGGCAATAAAGTCATTTTGTCAAGCTTACCGAGTACCCTAATAAGACATTCCTGCCATTTTAAGTTTACTGAATGGTGAAGTAACTTTGACAGAGGTTGTTGGCTGAAATCAAGTGATGTCTATCAGACGTCAAACCTGTTGGGAATTTGGACCATTCGCTGTTTATTGATATGACTTCAGCCTCTACTTGGGCTTGTTTGTTCTACCTTTTGATTAACAGGACCTGCCTATTTCTTTGCCGAGCTGATAAAAGGAATTTGGAGGATCCCAGTAAAATGCTGGGAAGACTGAGACCCTGATCTCTCTTGAGAGCTGTTAAATCTGAGATTGAATGGTCCGATTGGTGGCATCTATAGTGATGGATGTATGGATTTGAAGTCCATACATGGCTGTTAAGGATGTTTTGGGGATGTAGAAGTTCTTGGTGGCACAGTGGCTCCCCAAATGCTAGAATATGGATCAGACTTGGGGTCAACTTCAGGGTAACAAGAGGACAGATGCCTGAGAACATGTTGTCTTCGACTTCCTGGCCTTCCTCTTTTGAGTGCCGGCCTTTATTGGGTGGAGATGGGTCTTGTCTGGAGGGGGAGTCCTTTCTGCCATTTGGGTTCTTGCCCAGCCCTGGGGTGAGGGCTGGCTGAGGGGGGTCCACACCATTGTGGAAGAGAAGCCTGGGAGCTCCTTGAGGAACATTTGGGGTTTGAATCAGTTGTGTCTTTGAAAAAATTTACCCATTTTGGACTTGTCTGTGGAAGCAATTAGGGAGATCACAGGACCGTTTCTGATTCCTGATTCTGTACAGTGTCTATTCAGAAAAATAGAAAACAGTCAACTGGAACAGGGGATTATTTGAGCACACACAGAGTCCTGTTGTCTCAGAGGCAGGCCCTCAGACAATTTGCCTTTTAGTGAAGTTTAAGCCCATGAAAGGAAATAAAAAGTGTTTTATTAGATGGCAAAGAAAGATGGACTGGACTTATGAGACTTTGAGAATTTTAGCTTTTTTCTTTGTTAATGCAAACTTAGGAAGAGAGTCACTCTTTATATAATGCAATTTATTCGTACAATGTGGTAATTATCATTAATAGTTAATAATAATCTTCAACTGGGTAAAATACCGGTATGTGTGTGTGTTGTGTGTCTTTTGTGCGAAGCCAGATATTGCTACTTCTGAAGATGAGTGTACCTTTGGGATATAGGATGTTAACATTCATTAAGCAACCACTTTGTATAAGACCTGAGGAAAACACTTGGGAGGTCAGGCAGCATTGTTTTACCAAAGAAAATGTGAACTGGTGACTCACCTGGTATCAGACACCTACTAGGTGGTGGGGTGGAGATTCGAACCCCTGTCTGGCTTCCATGTTCATTCTGCCTCTTCTGCAGAGTGCTGATTCATTCACTGTAGGTCTCGCTGGAATCCAGCCCAGGTCACTGCAGTGTACAGAAGATGTTGACATCCATCATGTCTTCTAAGTATTGAATTTTGTTTCCTGAAAGCACATAAGTAAAAGCCAGGGATCCATGGATGTGGCAAATAATGTGTTGTGTGAACAGATGGTGCCAGTCAACGGGCAGGAAAAGGAGTTGCTACATGCTGAGTGACAGTGTTAGTCTTCCTGACCCTGGTGTGAAAACATTTCAAGTTGTTGGTGAGTGAGGAAGATCACTCTTAGTGGGAATTCCCACGTAGCTATGGGATTACTTTCTAGGATTTGTTGGATTGCTGGATTTGTTGAAGGGAGAACTGGAAGAAGCTGCCAGAAATTTGCAATACTTCTGAGGGAAACCCTCTCCCTTTGGCCCATCTTTTCCAAGTCTAGTCTGGTTTTAGATCAGCTAGAACCCACTGGGAAAATTCCACCTGGATTCTAGAAGACCAGGCCCCTCCCTCATTTAAAGACCAACAGAGATTGTCTTCAGTTTATTCTGGGTTGAGTTTTCCTCAAACCAAATCAACTCCCAACTCATTCCCCTGGAGTTGTTGAGTGACCTCCTGGGAGCTTATAGGTTGTGGCTACTCAGACCAGAGGGGACTCTCATCTTTTCTTACTGTCCCTTTAAAATACCTTCATCCACTGGTTCTCAACACTTTGGAGGGGACTTGAGTCACTTAGAGAACTGGCTGAAGTAGAACAAAGCTGGGCTTTTGTATTTTTACCAAGTTCCCAGATGGTTCTGAGACCTACCAAAGTATGAGAACCACTTCTGTGAGCTCGCTTGCCATTTTATTTGTTTCTTGGCTTGCCTGTTCTCTTCCACTCTTTCCTGCTATCCATAGGAAGTCCAGTTCTCATGCCTAGACCTTGTCTCCTCTCTTATCCTTTCTGCATATCATGCTGCTTACCGCCCAGCTGTCTAGTGCCCAGCCAGCTCAGGCACTGTGCTGGGCATGAGTTAGAGTCCCCTACCCCCAAGGAACTCCCAGCCAGTCCAGGACACACATACAGTCATGAGGTGCAGGAGACCAAGCTGGGGACAGAGCACACCGACAGAGGAAGGCTCCTGCCGCACTGGGAGGTGGAGTTAGGCAAAGCTGTCCTGGTCCAATGAGCAGCAACCAACTGGGAAAGGGAGGGAGCGAGGCAGCTCTCGCTTTCTAAGAAGGTAGTAGAGACGCATGAGTCAAAGTAGGGGATGGCAGCCCAGACTATTCAGAGAATGGGAGGTATGTCAGTATGTGGAAAAATGTACATGAAACGTGAGTTCTGCCTTTATGACTCACACTTTCCTTTACTGGAGGCATTGATTACATCTGTTGTTTGAAAAAAAAAAAAAAAGGTGTGTGTGTTGAAGAGCTCAGGAAAAGACAGAGAGAGGTAGAATGTAAGAACTCAATATCCTCACTAAATTAAGTGCTTCCACCTAAAGGAGCAACAAAAAAAAAAACCCTTGTTGTTTATTGCTTCATCTTCCTTGCTCGTCTTCAAGCACCGTAAGACTAGGGAACTTCTATCTCTGTGCTCTAGAAAGATCGTGGAGCCTGGCATAGAGAATCCAAGCCAGCCAACATGGGGTGAATGGATGAGCTTCAGCCCAGCTGCTTTGACAAATCACTTTACCTCACCCGGCCTCTGTTTCCTCAACTTGAAACAGAGGCAGATTGGTACAGATAATCTCTAAGATTTTATCTTACCGTATGACGGGCCACCTATATTTCAATTGCTGGCTCCCAAGGCCATGAAGTTCACCCATGTCTGCTCGGCCTTAGCCACTCACGGCCAGGCCAGCTCTGTGTCAGGCCCCAGAGGGCCAGTTACAACCCACCAGTCAGCCAGTGCTGAACGAGCCTGTATCAGGGACGGCATTGTGCTAGGCACGGATGGGTGTGAGGTGTGGGACTTCCCTGACCTGAGGAGAGAGTTTATCATCTAGCTAGAGCAATAAGGTAAACGTACGGTAAATAAATTGCCTGACGCTGAGAGAGTGAATGCAAACTTATAGGGTACAAGAGGAGCTATTCTGAGAAGCAGTCTGGGGCCAATGTGTGTTTTTTTTTTTTTAAATATTTAAGATCTTTTTATTTTTATGTAATCTCTACACCCAACCTGGGGCTTGAACCCACAACCCTGAGATCAAGAGTCACATGTTCCCCTGACTGAGGCAGCCAGGCACCCCGGTGGCCAATGTGTTTTGACCTTCAGGCACCATTCTCTGCCACCAGGGGGCCCATATTGCAAGTTATATTCTCTTTTGAATACCCTGTATTCATTCGGAGAAATTTTATTCCTTCCCATGTTGTATCAGCCAAAGACTCCCAATTGGAAATTCACACTAGTGTCAGGAGATCCTGTGTTCTTAACACTGAGCTGATTGAAGTCTACCAAGAGCAAGGAAACAATGGCATTGGCATAGAGTTATCCTCTCTTGAGCATGTGCCTTGTGCCAGGCATCATTCCAGTGAATTCTCTTAAGCATTTGAGGAGGGGACTGTTGTAATCCTTATTTCCAGATGAGAAGATTAAACTTCAATTTAGTGCTCAAGGTAGTAATTTTTGGAACCCAGGACACAGAACCAGACCCAGACCACAGGTACATGTTCTGACCTGCTGTTAGCTGGTGCCTGTGGCTCTGTCAAGGGTAAATATGTCATTTAGGGCCAGTGGTCGGCAAACTACGGTCCTGTGGGCCAAACCCAGCTACGACTTAATTTCTGGGTGGCCTGTGAGCTAAGAGTGCTTTTTACATTTTTAAATGGTTGAAAGAAAATTCAAGGCAAAAATAATATTTTATGACAGGTGAAAAATTATATGAAGTGCAAATTTAATGTCGATAAATAAAGTTTTATTGGAACACAGCCATGGTCATTAGGTAACATATTGCCTGTGGCTGATGGTTACAACAGTTGTAGCCTAAAATATATATTGTCTGGCCTTTTACAGACATATTTTGCTGACCTCTGATTTAGGGCATTCATTAGGCTTTATGAGATGTTGAAAATTACCTGTCATTCCCCATCTCTGTCTTCATAATTCATGGATGGGGCTCCGTTGGGCCAGCTCTCCCATAATCCAGGATTTTAGGGCTCAGAGTTCTCTTTTCATTGCTTGGATGTCAGATTAAAGTGTCTGCTTTGTGGCATCGCTGGCCTGATAGTAGCTGCCCCGGTGGGTTGCCAAAGTGCCGTTTTATCAAAGATTAGTTTCTCACGGAGGATGATGGTATGGCTTTGCCTTGCAACTTTTTTGGGGGGAGGGGTGATGGTGAGTCTATTTAGCTGATGGGAGAACAAAACAGTTGAAATTTCCTGTGTTGTCTGGATGGGTTAGCGATGTACTTTTTAATTAGAAGGGCATACTGTAGGCCCAAAGATCTTTTATGAGGACTGATCTGTTACGATCATCTGTGAATTTTGAGGCCATCCTGAGATGGTGCTGGTGCATGGGGAGGAGTGGGCCTGAGTCCTGGGCTCTCCGCTAAACTGGGTAGACTCCATCCATTATATGGGCAGAGGGCTCGACCATGGGTTTGCAGAGTGACTCTCCATGGCCTCTGTACAGCTCAGTCTGGGGTGGGCGGGAGGAGCCAGGGAAGCAGCTTGTCTCAGAACTTTTGCTCAAGTTCCTCTCATCACACACCAAAACCCAAGATGCCGGCTTGCCCTTCCCTTCTGTTCTTGCTTCTGTGTTGGCAGAAATATGTGCTGGTTCTGCTTTTTCTCTGCAAGACAGCATGCCCCTTCCTGTGCCTCACCTCTCAGATCCTCTGGTCCCAGTTTCTGGGAATGATAATCACTGTACCGGTCAGTTACACTGACCGCGCACTCACTGTGGGTGATCACGTCACTTCAGACTTGTCAGGGCAGTGCTGTAAACAGCAAATACTGTTTCTAGCATTTACTTTTTTATTTATGAAATGATCAAACGTACACAAATAAACTCCAATATACCCAGCCCTTGAGTTCAGTGCTTGTCAGTATTGTACCCACCCTTGCTTCAGGTGGGTGTGGTCGTCATTGTTGCTGGAAGGGGATGAGTAACTCACTCAGGTTCACGTCGTTGGAAGGGCTGGACTCCAGACCATGTTCTCTTCATTCCTGTGCTGTCCCACCTCTGAAGGACTGATGTTTGCTGCTGTGTATAGAGGACCTAGTGTGTGCCCTTTAACCCCCACATCAAGCCTACGGGGGAGATGGTAACTTACGGGTGAAAAGAACTCAAGGAGGGTGGCCTTCAGACTCCTTGCTAAGACGTGGTGATGCCAGGATTCACATCCAAACCTGACCCCAAGTCCTGCTGATTTTTGACCCCACCCTATTCTCTGTCCTCAATGCCACAATGCAGTGGTCATCAGAGGGGTGGTGATTTGGGTTGTGGGAACCTCTGTTTGCAAAGCCTCGGAAGAATACGGGGTTACTTCAGGATGGTTCTAAGAGGGTGTGAAAGGCATCTGGGTTTGTGGAAATCACCACTGGCCCTTTGGCCTCTGGGATAGGATCCACCCTTGGGTTTCTTGTCAAAGTGAATAGATAGTGAGAGGCCCCTTAGCTTTCTGCGGTCAGCTGAAGGCAGAGTTTGTGATCTTTGGTCCTCTTCTAGGAGGAAGCAGGAGGGATATGGGAGACTGGGGAGTCAAGAAGGCATAGATTACAGATACACCCAGCAGGGTAGGGTGTGGGAGGGGAGGATTCCATGAAGAACTGGCCTGGACATAGCAAGCATTTGGTAAGTGGTAGCTATTAGGTATTGTTGTCCATACTCGAAGGTGGATGGTAGGACTTTTGGAGTGGTTTTATTATTCAGATTTAGAAGTAGGAAATTAAATTCTTCAACTGAAGGATCACCCTGTTTTTTTCTTCTTTTGGTGGATGGTGGTGTCATTGGGGGGTAGGTTGAACAGGGGTGAGCAGAGAATTTAGAGCAGGCATACTGGTGCATTTCATCTTCACATCGTGCACATAATTCACATCTGGGATTGGCCAGAGATCTGGCCCTAAGAGAGAAACTTACAAAGTAAACAGTTCTTTGATAATTGCAACCCATGAATTTTGCAAGATGCACTTTGATCGATAGAAAGTTTTTGGGATAGTTAGGAATGTAAGTAAATGGAATAGGCCAAATAATGAAAAATCACACTGCCTCTTGATCTTTCTTTCTTTTCTTCTTCTTTTTTTTTTTTTGGAGCTAAAACTTAAGATTTAAAAAAAATCTAAGCTAAGACTCCTAAAATATCGCTGAAGTTGGAAAACACAATGGGGAAAAATAGGAAGTGTTCTAGTGAAGGCGAATTAGAAAAAAAACATTGTGAATTGAGTAAAACATGTCAGTGGGCTAGATTTAGACAATGGAACTCCAATTTAGGACCTTCAGATTTATCACATAGTGTGGAAAAATGGTTTAGACAGGGGTCTAGAGCTTGCCAACTCTCACACTCCTTCTCTCTCTCTCTTTTTAAATACTTAATTTATTTGAGAGAGAGAGCACACAAGTAGGGGGAATGGCAGGCAGAGGGAGAGGAAGAAACAGGCTCCCCACTGAGCAAAGAGCTCTATGTGGGGCTCAGTCCCAGGACCCTGGGATCATGACCCAAGCTGAAGGCAGACACTTAACAGACTGAGCCACCCAGGTGCTCCAGATCACTAGTTTTCAAACTGTGCTCCTTGAGGTGTGTTGGGGGTTCCATAAGTGTTTCATTAAAAAAACCCTACCTGGTTTCCAATTTGGCTGTGCTTGAAATTATAGTCAAATTGTAATGAACACACTTGCCCAGATATGTGTTATACCATATTTTAATACATTGGAGAACACGAATTCAATGTCCTAATGTGGTTATGCATCAAAATAAATATGAGGTAGTATTATGGAGGGCACATATTGCATGGAGCCCTGGGTGTGGTGCATAAACAATGAATGCTGGAACACTGAAAAGAAGTAAAATAAAATAAAGTGGAAAAAAAATAAGAATGAGGCAACTTGAACTTTAAAAAAATATGTAACAACAAAAATATATATCTAAGCAGACTTGTACACACATGTACATGTATATATATATATATATATATATATGTATAGATATAGATATGTATGAATGTGGAGCTCTGTACATGTAGTTCTCCAGAAGATTCTTTCTTGAAAAAATAATCCTGCTGCTAAAAATACCCATGGAAACTTCTGGCCTGGGATTTCCTCAGCTCTGCATCTCAAAGTTCACATAGCCTCACCAAAATAGCCCCTCTGGTTACTTTTTTCTCCGTGCATTTGGAGGAGTTTGTCATGCCTCCAACCATCCCAAGAGGGAAGAGGTGAGCCTCTGGTTTTTGTAGGCTGGTTGGCGCTCATCCTTTCTGACAAAACCTCACCTGGCTGTTTTGCGTCACAGAATTCTGGCTGATGCTGATCCTTTTCCACAAAACCCCCTCTTTTAAAAAAATTTTATTTATTTGTCAGAGAGAGAGAGAGACAGAGACACAGAGAGAGATAGCATGGGCCGGGGGAGGGGCAGAGGGAGAAGCAGGCCTCCTGCTGAACAAGGAGCCCATGCGGTGTTAGATCCCAGGACCCTGAGATCATGACCTGAGCTGAAGGCAGACACTTCACCAACTGAGCCACCCAGGCATCCCTCCACAATCCCTTTTGATGACAGCATCAAGTTTCGAGAGTCCCACATAGGCAGGGTGAGCCTGGCTTGGTCTGTTGTCTTGTGGTGTGGTAACACTTTGTCATGCCACCTGTTGACCTGCCTGTCCCTGGCCTTTCAGACTCTAGGGTAGAAAAGGATGCTAGGTATTCAGATCACCTCATAACAACATACTTATCTTCTGGGGAGTGATGTTTATTGCCTGACTTCTGGGTTCAGAGGGACAGCCCACTCCGGCTACCATTTTCATGATCAATGATTTACCTTTCAGGGACTGGTTTTACAGAAGCTGTTGGGTGCTTTTCACATGGGAGATAAATGAGCATTCGGAAGAATGTACCAAATCCCATAAAATGCTATTTGATTTAAAAAATTGCTTGAAGCAGTTCACATTTTGGTTAATTACGTCAGTGGGTAAAAATAACTATTGTCATATGGTGTGTGGGCTTGGCTTTAGAAGGATAAAGAGCCTATTGTTACCCATTGTGTTCCTCAGTCACTTATTATCCATCCCTAAAAGCCAAACATGGATGATGGAAAACCCGAAGATTTGTCACTTGCTAAAATCCAGGCAGCTGTGTGAGTTTACCCTCAAACTCTGCTCTTTCTGAGAACACACAGAAGCCTTCTTAATTGAGCCCAGTTAAATGGGTCAACAGACCTGTCCCTGAGGCCCGTGTGGAAGGCAGAGGTTCATGGCCGGCAGGCTTGGAAGCCAGCCTGAGACTTGCTCAGGGACAAGCCAGCTGAGTGCTCTTGGGAGGGGTGAAGGTGTAGACCTTCAGAACCTGGGAGACCAGTGCTGGAATATTCAGCTTCCTAGCTGTGAGATGCTGGGTCAGGAGCCTCACTTTTCCAAGGCTTAGCTTCTTCATCTGGACAGTGGGGTTAAACACAGTTCCTGCCTCCTGGGGTTGCTGTAAGGCTTGACTGAGATGTTGAAGGGAACCCTGATTGCACCGTAACTGGCCAATAGCTAAGCACTCAATCAGTATTATAATAAGTAGAGTCAGTCAGCATTAGGTCCCTGCATGGGGTCCCTCTTTGGGTGGTGATTCCACCACTCTTCCCTTACACATCACCCTCGAACCCCTTGAGCCCCTTGCTCCCTGTCCCCCACATTCACCATGTCATCGGGCACCCCCTGCCCATGTAGCAGGGTGGTCGGGGTCATTCCTGGCTGTCTCTCCACATTGCACTGTCCTGTTCTTTCCTGCTTCTCGTGCCTCTGAGTACCTGGAGACTTGGAACCACGTGAAGTGCCCTGGGTATCTTCGGCAACTGGGCCAGAGTGGGGCACAGTGCAGGGTGTAGGGAAAGGGCTGAGTGGCAGGGACTGGAAGGGGCTCAGAGCCTGGACGCTCCTGGGGGTTGGAGCCATCGCCGAAGGTCATCAAGGCTGCTGAAGGTGGCAGCTTCAGAGGTTCAGTGAGGCAGGAAGACGGCTGTTAGACTGGGAATATGAAAACCTTATTTTGTTTGAGCCTCAGGGAGATCTCAAACGGGGCATCAGTGTTGCATATATCCTTCCACTGTTTAAAACTGATGAAACAGGTGGCTTGGAGAGACCCTCAAGCCCCAGAGCTCCCGACGTCGGGGGCAGTTGAACCTAAACCTCTTGGTCACCCTGCTAGGCCTTGCCTACCAATTCACAGGCTCTCAGCGGTGATGGGACATGAGCTCTCTGTGTACCCCTGCAGACCCCTGCCCACTCATCTCCACCCTGCCCTGCCGATAGGAGGAGGCTCACCTCCAGGTCTATACCAGTGGAGGCCCTTGACCTCTAGGAAGCCCCAGATGGAGATGAGGGAGAGGCAGCCCCTTAGTCCATTTCCTTACCTGTCCAACTGGTACTGCCCCAGGATTCTTGCCTTCCTACTGGCCCTCCCCCCCTAAGTCCACCCCCCCCAACCATCCTCAGTTCCCCTGGTTGAGTGTGCCATCTGTCCCTGCCAGGGTCCCAGTGAATATTAGCATGTTTTAGAAAGAGGAATCTAGCAGTTCTATTTATTTTTCACTGTTCATTGAAGGGAGAGGTAAAAGGAGGGGCAACCAGGTGCGTGGATGAAGGACTAGGGCCTGGCTCTCACCTTTGGTGTTCGTCACAAAGGGCCTCCCTTTAGGTTTTGGCCTTTAATATTCCAAATGAAGGATTATGGATGGAGTCACAGTGATACTCTGACAAGATTAAAACACAAGTACACTGGTACACTGTAACAGATCTTACCCTGTCCTGGTGCTTTTAATTAATTTCTTTCTTTCTCTCTCTCTCTCTCTCTCTCTCTTTCTTTCTTTCTTTCTTGTGGTGAGTGTATCCTAAGCACTTCAAAAAAGAAATGTGGCCTGGGTTTTGCTCAGCCCTAGGAGGAGGCTTTCTCTGTGATTTAGGGCTTGGGGTTTAGGAGGCTTTGGTTTATGATGGCCTCAGTATGGAAGTGGGGAAGTCAAGGTGATTTGGACAAAGAAGCGTCTTTAGGACATAACCCTTGAGTGTAGCCATGGAGGGTGAAGGCAGGGAAGAGTTGGGTTCTTCTGAAGTTGGTAGAGTGGGAGACAAGTTCAATGGGGCAGTTACAGAGGGTCTTGGAGAGAGGGGAAGAGAATATTTATGAGTATGTTTTGGTATGAATGTGGGAGTGATATTTACGTGTAGAGGAGCTGGGGAGAATTTAGAAGTTTCAGGTAAATGCAGTTAGGGACCTCCTGTGACGAAGGTGTTGAGTAGGAAGAATCCAGTGTTCAGAGTGGACCACTGATGGGATGGCTGCAGCTTTGGCTGAGTTGGGGTGGCATTGAGGGTAGTCTTCATAGTTTGGTTTTCTTGGGGGCCTGGAGGAAGATGCTTGTGCCCAGAGCCACAGTTTCAAGACTAGTGGTAGTTCTCGAAGAAGAGAAGGAGAAAGAGTTTTGGCTCACTGGCGTAAGCAAAGTGAAACAGGAACACATCTCTGCAGGAGGGGAGCCGTGAATAAGGCTGGAAGGCTCAATAGCCAAGGTCTGCTCCTCAGAAAAGAGGAGGGAGAAGGTTCTATAGTGTATAGGGTGTTTAGTTAGTCCCACTATCTGGTTGATCAACAGGTTTCTACTGTGCAGGCGCTCGGGACTTGCTGGTTCACTGAGTTGTCAGTGCTTTCTATTCTGCCTTCAGTTACGCCTTATTTCCCTTACTTTCCTAAAAATGGTCTGAGAGCAGGTCCAGCGCATCCATGTTTGTGGGCAGTATTTGGGTACATGGTTGACTGAATGGATTCCAGCGTAGGATGCAACGCAGAGCTGTGTATGAAGAGATGATAACATCGCAAGGGGCTAGGACGGGCCAGTGTAGAGTAAGGAGGTTGGGTAGTTTATGTTATTCGACTGCTGGGGAGAAAAAGGGGGGGCGGTTTTCTGCCACATGCTAACTTGCTTGGCAATCTGGTCTTCGTTTTTCTCTCTCCCTGTGGTCCATCAGACACAGGAGAGAAGCCTGGCATAGGCGGGTGGCAGGGGCTGGAAGCAGGAAGACGGGCTGAAGGTGTGCAGGCTTGAGGGTAGAGTTGAGGGGGTGGGAATGGAAAATGTGTGTGTGTAAGAAAGGAGGAATCAACAGGTAGGAAAGGAAGAATCAACAGGTAGGAAAGGAGAATCAACAGGACATGGGCCCTGAGACTTGTGGGGAGTGAAGAATGAGGAGGAACCCTCAGATTCCTTTGGGAACTGGTGCCTGGGCCCTTGGGAGACAGGCTGGTGAGTAGACCTTTCTGTCCGTTGGTCTAACCCCCGAGATGAGAATGAATGTTGTCTTCAGTGTCTCCATTTGGTAAGCACAGAGGATGTTTCCTTTGGATTGAGTGGGGGGTACTCAGGTTTCTGGACCTGACCAGCCTTGGCCTTGGCCTTGCTGTATAGGACCGTGGGCAAATCTTCCTCCTCTGCGCCTTAGGAATTACTTCCTTTATAAAACAAGAGGGTCATTCCTTTCTTCAGTGTCATTTTTAGAGTGCCTACTGTATGCACCGTTCTAGGGATGGCTGCAGATGAGGTTTCTGTTCATGCGTTGTAGTTGAAGGAGGCTGATGACTATTGAGGTGAATGCAGAGGAGAAAAGAGCCAGAGGTGTTAGGTTTCACTGGTTGATTGGAGAAGGACTCCCCGAAGAGGTGGCCTTTTAGGCCATGACATTGGATGGTCTGGGGCAGAGTGTTTTTGGAGAAAGGAATCAATATGTAAAGGCTGTAAGAGAGAACCAGCTTCAGGAACATTTCAAAGGGCATGATGAGATCATGATTATATTCTAAGTGTGATGGGAAGCTGGAGGACATTTTTTCCGCACTAGAATCCCTCTTGATTATTTTCCTCTTCATGAGGGCCATACTTTGAAAAATCCCGTTACCCAAAAATGTGTATTCTAGACAGTAAAATGTACAACCTCAAATTATTTTAGGTTTTTAAAGTATGGGGGAATAATTTATGGCTCACAATGAATATCTTTGAGGACCTCCAGGGATCTAAAGATGGCAGATTGAGACACTTAACTAAATAAATAATCTTTAAGGTTGCTCTGTTTTGGAAATTCACGCTTCCCAAAGTTGCATGCCATATAATTGGGGGGGGGGGGGGTGGTGGCAGGGAGAGAAAAAGATTACTGCCACCTACTGGTAGAAGGAAGAAGCTGGATTGTTGCACAACAAAAATCCCGAACTCCGTTGATTACCGTCGTGTGCGCACCTGGCTTTACATTCTGTACTTGCAACCTGAACATGGCTGGGGGAAAGGGTGCCATGGTCCTGCTTCCCCCACCCCTCCCCCACGCCCTAGAGAATCTTGACCTTGCTTCTGTGTCCTTCTGCCTCAATTTATGATGCGGTGGCAGGAGGGAGTGCTGCCCTGGGGAGCTGCTCCAGTGTTGGATGTATCTGTGGGGAAGAACACTGGTTGGCTCAGCCTCCACACAGCCGAGCTAATCCATTGTTTGTAAGCGACCTCTGGTTTCACCAAGTCCCTTATCCAGTGTCCTGGCACCCTAATCTCTGCCAGGGGGCCTTTTTTTTTTTTTTTTTTTTTAATGTACTCGTTAACACCCCAGCTCCATTATTAAATTCTCAACTGCTTTATTCCTGATTTGCATTTTCCGTGGCTGAATGAATGCACTGACTTCCGTTTTCTTTTCTGTTACAGATGGTGTGCGCAGGTGACTGTAAGTACCACTTCCCTCTCTTCTCTTGTATTGTTCGCTACCGCCCCCTGATGGACACAGCAGCATTTACAGCAATGCGAAAATCACAGAAAATGCCTATTTGTTCAGTCTTAGTTTCCAGTTTTTCTTTAGAATTGGGGTGAGTGTGGCAACAGCAAGTGAAAGAAAGAATTCAATCAGTTGAGCAACTCTGACAAAAAATTTTATATTTTCTGTGATTTTTCTTTTCTGCAAGCCCACATCCGTGGGTGATTTTAAAAAACACTTACTTTTCATAACGCAGTATGATTTATATTTACTTTGTGTGCTGCTATCCCATAAGTATTTTTTTTTTGCTACGCTGCTCCATTATTCTTTTTTTAAAGTTTTTATTTATTTATTTATTAGGCAGAAATCACAAGTAGGCAGAGAGAGAGAGGGGGAAGCAGGCTCCCCGCTGAGCAGAGAGCCCCAATAAGGGGCTCAATCCCAATACGGGGCTTTAACCCACTGAGCCACCCAGGCACCCCTGCTCCATTATTTTTAAACTGATGTACAGAGTTTGTGTAAGCTTTGGAAAATCAGAAGTAGACTCCTGTATATTTTGCTTCTATGTGGAGGACTGAGTCCCAGCTGCTAACAGTGCTGGTCCATTGAAGTGCTCCCTGGTCTAGAGTAAAATGAGTAAAATAAGGCTATGATAGGAAGTTTTAAGTGAAGCTAAGTATATTTAATTGATAGCAACATTTATTCTGGGATTATGTCCTTACTAATTTTTTAGGTCATAATTTGTTTCTATAAAAATAATAGTATTTGGTAGTTTTTTTAAATGTATCTTTTAGAATAAATAAAAATTGGTAGCTTTTATCTGTCCTCAAAATTTGGGAACTTCCCCTCCACACCCCCACTGGTAAAATCCCAAAGTCTGTGAACCATGGAGATAAAATAATTAGAGTGTTCTTCCAGTGCCACACAAAGGGGGCAGATCTTGCTGAAACCTTTTAATAAAGCCAATCTCAGTTAATAATAGTGATTATGCAAAGTTTGTACAAACAATGGGAAGAGCTCTGCAGTTGCTTTTTCTTGCTTGTTAATCAGTTTGGTAGATAGGCTGGTAGGTACGTTGTAGAGGCTTGAATCTTTGGTGCCAAAGAAGAGAACTTCTGTGCATAGAGGTAGCATTTTAAAACAGAAGAAGGGGAGATGAGGGACTTATGATTCCTTTTAAATATCATAATAAAATCCTGTTCTAGCGCTAGTATATAGTGGGAGATAATGTTTTGTTAGCTTGCATGACCACTGTTTCTGGCTACTCAAATCAGTCACATTTATCACTGAAAAGTTTCCTGGTGCCTTATTAAGTAACATGCATTTCAGTGGCTGTAGATGTAACTGTTACCAGATCATAGCTAAAGCCTTGGACACAGGAAAGAAAAAGGAAACACAAGCTAAAAAGTCTGTGAACCACAGTGATGAAATAATGAGAATGTTCTCCCAGGACTTTGAGTAAAATCACATGCTGACGACCAGCAGGGTGGAACTCTGCACTCCCATTTTATAAATGTCCAAATCCAGCGACCTTGGTTACCATATCACGTGCCTTAAAAATAGTCCATGTTTAAAATAGTGTGTTAGAGCTGACAGCAGAGGAACCCGAGGATGAGGAGTTCTTAGGGACTCATTCCTGGTCACATGGCTAAGGGGCAGAGGAGGTCCTCACATCCAGGGGTGAATTCAAAGACCAGCTCCTTTCCCTTCATGCCATTCTGTCTCATGCCATCTTAGTGCCCCAAAATGGCGGAACTTCCTCCTAATATCAGGGTTTGGCCAAAGAGTTAGCTTCTGCATCTTGTAAGACCTCTCCACAGGCAGTATTTTCTAAGAATGACAAGAGAGACTCCTTTTGCCTCTTAGGTCTTTCTTTATATCAGCCTCTAGATAGATTTAATCCATACTCAAGTCACAGCCAACATTGCTGATTTCTGTCATTTTGGTCTTTGTTTTAAAGCCTTCTGCCTTACTAACATACAAGCATGCATATATGTATATGTATCTAAAATTAGTTTGCTGGAGGAAAGTCCAGGAGGCAAAGAAAGGGAAATAAACTTCTGTCATTGTACAATTCACTTCTGAAAAATAGACATACAGAGCAGTCCTGATTCTTACGTTTCTTTTTTATTTTTAAAGATTTTATTTATTTGAGAGAGAGAGAGAGGGCAAGCATGAGTGGGACAGGGAAGAGCAAAGGGAGAGGGAAAAGCAGACTCCCCACTGAATGGGGAGCCCGATGTGGGGCTCAATCCCAGGACCCTAACTAAGATCATGGCCTGAGCCAAAGGCAGGTTGAGCCAGCCAGGCTTACATTTCTTATTTAAATATAATTTTTTCTGTCCTTTGGGAAATGTTATTTAAGTAGAACCCATGTTTGTGTTTGACATTGAAGCTTTTTCCATCAATACAACCAGTATGACCACAGCATGGGCAAACGTGAGTGGCACTGATTCTGGGTACACGCATGTAGAAAAGAGCAAGGTAGAGAGTGAGTGGAACACCCGGGCTGAAGATCCAATACGGAATGGCACTGCAGGCTTTAATCCAACAACTTCGAACACGTCCTTTATCACTTCAGAAACAGTCGCCGGGACGTCAAGAGATTCCGTGGCCATAAATGACACACCAGGTAAGATGAGCCTCCAGGAATGATGGCGAACCGTTCCTTTTCATCCTGTGTCCTTGAGCCATGTCCATTCAGTTTGCCTGTTGGGGAGAGATTGGTTTTTGCTAACGGTGGAAGAGAAAAAAGATTCTCTATTGTTTTAAGCCCAGGAGTTCAGGTGGCTGGCTTATTTGGTATTAGGGTCCTCGGTGTTTTGGGAAGTTTTAATTAATTCCAGCTGTTCCGTTTTAAAAATCCTTTGCTGTTATTGGCAATATTTTCTGCTAAGGCTTGGGGGCAGAGACCTCATTAGCCATGTGTTGTAATGGCTCCAGTAATTAGTAGGCTTCTTCAAAAGAAGCTTAAACCTCTGCAGGAGAGTTGATGCTGTGTTTGTGTTCTCAGGAGTTTTTGCTGGGCCTGAAAATTGGGTATACTTTATAGAGGAGTGTGTGTTTCAGATGAAATAATGGCCCCGTGACACTTGGGAAGGTTTAGAGTTTTATTTAGCTTAGATGTCAGTATCCTGAGCCATGTGTTATAGCTGCAAATTTAGCTCTCTCTCTCTTTTTAAGCTGAAAAGAACCAAAACTATAAAAAAGAGATGAGAAGCTCTTTTAAAGCTGAGAAGAACCAAAAACTTAAAAATGAGATCCTCTGTTGGTTTTCTGACCTGGGGATGTGATCTCTTTGGCTGGTGAGGGCCATGGAAGCTTGACCTCGTGGAGCCCACGGCTTGAAGAGACCACCTGCTTAGCACAGTGTCTCCTTCAAATGGAACAGGCGAACAAAACCAGTGGTTTTCAGCAGGGTTTTTTTTTTAAGGTCAGGAAACAATTTCTTTAAATAATGAAATCTTGCCCAGAAGCCCAATAAATAAAAAGAACTGGGATGAGGGGGAGCTACAGGGTTGGGGTATCACAGATGCCTTCAGAAAAACTCTCGGAGCTCCTCAGAGCAGAGTTTTAGAGGCAAAAAACTGTATAATAGAGATTTGCTATATTATGAAAGAGAGAAGAGCAGGAGGAGAGGGCAGGCAGAAGAGGAAGAGCATGGAGGAGGAGGAGGAAGATGGGGACAAGGGAACACAGCACCAGTGTCCCTAGGAAAGAGGAGGTCGAGAGGTGGCAAGAAAGAGCCAGCCCAGGAGCTGAGTGTCCTCACTCTGTCTGAAAGTCCCAGGGACAAGGCTTCGTTCATCAGCTACTATTTGCTGAGCATGTACTATGTGCTTAGTTGTTCTTAATACAGTATCCTGTCCTCGTAGTAACCCTGAGGGTCACAGTGACAAACTGTAATGCCGAGGCGTTGTAATACCGAGGTATCATCTGAGGGCTTGGTTATTGAGCAGGAAGTGGCGGGCACGGAGGGAGCCCGGGCCCAGAGCACAATAGTGCGCAAAAGCTGGGACCCCTTACCCAGAGTCCTTCCTCTGGCTACTTGATGGCTGTTCCATTTCTTTTCAAAAGAAAAAGGACACAGGAGTGACCCCATTTAGGAATCTTTGAGCTCAAAATGTTTGGCGTGAAGGGTAGAATCACAGTGGATTAGCTCACTTCAGAGCCCACCATGGCCTCCGGTGCCGCCCCGGCAGACCTCAGGCAGGGTTTGCTGTACCCGCAGCACTCCGCGGACCTCATGGGCTCAGCGCCGGAGCCTTGGGTTCTGATTTCCCCGATTCCACCCGTGATGTGTGCCCCTGAGTCAGTCCTCCTCTCAGTGTGTCTACCTTGCCATCTCCAGAATGAAGGGAGTGGATGTCACGTTGACCGAAATGGCTGGTTTATGTTACAGCAAGCCAAATCAGGTGACGGACAGAACGGTGGGGCGATGGATCGGAAATCTTCCAAAGCACCTTTGGGTTGGAACACAGGAATGAGCTCCTTAGTTGAAACGTCTAGGTGCTCTGAAATGGCATTATTTTTGTTGTTATCTTGAATTGGGACCTTTAGAAATAGTAAACAATCACTTTGTTTCCTGCCTTGTCCCCATGCCCTAAACAAATATGATTAAATGCTGCTGTTTGTCAATTTTGAGGACAATTTCAGAGTGTCACACCACTGTTGAAGTGAACTGTGGAGGGGAATACTACAGATCCTAAAAATCCTGGGCTGTGGGTGTATCCTTCATTCCCCGTCATGCTATATCTACTTTTTCCTGCTGTGAAATGACGGATTTGCCCTGGACCCTGATATCAAGAAAGTATTGTTAGTGAGAACCTCAGTGGCCCCAGTCATTCCTAATGAAAGGTGACTGCCCATTGTTCCATCAATGTCCACTGTGTGTTTTTCAAATAGAGCCCAGTCCAGTCTCTGGTCTTCGAGATTCCATCGTGGGGGTGACAAAGGCTGCTCTTACCTGGGAGACTGGCAATGGTACTTCCACCTACCGGCTGCTCCTTGAAGATGTTGGAAGTCCTAAGGAGATGACTCAAGACTTAGTGGCCAATATCTCGGGCCTGAAACCAGGGATTCCACACAATGTCACCCTGACACTTGCAGAACCAAATGAACAGAGAAAGCCCTCGGTCACAGGCAGTGGCTTAGGTGAGTTACCAAAGTGTGTGCTTCCCATCTGCCTTTCTGGATTTGATTTTCCATGACTGCTAAGAAGTGTCGTTCTTACATTTCTATAGAGTTTTAGAATTTATTGAGGGCTTTCCTCCACATTTTAGTTTGACCCTTCATTTATATGAAGAAGGTAGAGAGATGTTCTTATTTTATAGGTCAGATTGCTGGGGCTCGGAATGGTAATGGGGGTTGAAAGTTTTTGAGTCTGGCATCCCGGAAAGGAGCCGGCTCCACGAGCTCTTTCAGCTTTCCAACGAATGAACAACAGATGTGTTTACGTGAGCAGGGCCATCAGAGGAACTTGCCATGCCCATTGAGGACAGGGATGCTTAGCAGGCAAGTCTAGCAGACATCGTCTGCATTGCCAGTGGTGTAGCCATTTGCAGATTTTAAGCGTTTTCAGAAGTGACCCTGTGGATTGAGAACACATACTTAATCCCCGTTTTACACTTAAGGAAACAGGACTGCACAGTGGGTGTTAGGATTCTTGACTGCAAGTGACAGGAGCCAGACTTCAAGTAGCTTGAGCTGGAAGAGCAACTTACTGGCTTGTGTCTGTTTTCCCACGGTGGGCAGCAAGGCCTTGAAGACGATTTCCTGAGAAAAGGGGCAAACAGTCAAGTTGGAAGGAGAAGCACAGTTGTCTGGTGGTCCCTGGGATAAAAGTAGAAAATAAAATGCCTGCCTGAGATTGGGGCCTTTGTAGGAGGATGTCTCTCTCTCAAGGGAAGGAAGGGCAGAGTTTGAGGTGTCCTCTGGTGGGGGGGGGGTGCTGCAGGGGGACAGGGCTGGGCTTCTGTGGCAGTGAGTGTATTTGACTTTTGTGTTTGAAACAGATGCCAGCAACACAGAGGGCGCCCTCCCGCCGCCCAGGACGCCCACTGCCCTGGTGTATGGGTACACCCTCAGTTCCACAGACCCGTCTTCTCACCATCCTCTGACCAGAAACACGGAAGTGTGGCTCTTCGGGCTGAAGCCCAACACGCAGTACAAGGCCACCGTGTATCCTCAAGCAGCCGGGGGTGAAGAAGGGCAACCCCAAAACGTAACTTTCAGGACGGGTACGTTGAATGTTGTGGAATGTCTTCAGCCAGAGTGTTCTGGCCCCAAGTTTTGTCCTCTGGGATTCTGGTTTGCAGTTCTCTCTTGCCTCACCAGCAGTTTGGTTGTCAGAGGGCGTTTTCTGGAAGAGGTTTTGGACAGAGCAGTTTCAGTGAGTTTCCTCTTCCCTCTGCAGCCAAGACGCCTCCTTCTTCCAGCTCAGGAAAGCGTGTCGGGAGCTGCTACTATGTGCAGACGCCAGGTGCCACCTCGTGTCTTTCTTTTGTGCCTTTGCACACGAACCTGGGGGACAAAGTCATGTCCTAGTTTTCTCTTATTAATAGGTGTTCGTGTTGTCATTGTTGGCTAAAGATTTTCTCCATCGGATGAGAAAACAAGTTTTTTATTTTTCTGGCCCAGCCTTGGAATGCATACTGACCTCCCTGCTGAAGCTCGTTGACATTCACGTCGTGACGTCCTACCTAGAGTTCAGTGGTGCTTCTGCTCTGCACACTCACCAGTGTTTGGGGGTGTTTTGGTTTGGTGCTGATGGGGGAGCAAAGAAACGCGCGGTTCCTCCCTGACGGCATTTGGGTATAGACGGGGAGTTGAGGGAGATGCACGTGCACCGAGAGGCATGTGGGCCCGGGAATAAATGCTGCAAGAAGCGTCACCCTTGGGGACCAGGCCGAGGCGACGTGAACTAACTCTGGTTACCTGATCCAAAAATATACCTGTTCTCAAAGGCTGCCAGAGACCCATAGGATGGAGGGATGGGGTGGGGGCTGGGGGACACAGGGCAAAAGATAAGACTAGGATCCAGGAAACTCGGGAACGCTGGATCACACTGTACCAGGAGCAAAGTCCCACGATGGAGAGGGTATCCCATTCCTGCTTTCTGGGTGGCTGTGTTGGGGAAGGGAGCGCTGTCCCCCAGCTTTTACATGGCCAACAGGCACTTCCTCCCATCAAGAGGGGTGGGGTGCTGTTGGGAAGAGGGCACTGGGTGCTGCAGAGGCAACACGTGGCCGCTGCCCACGGCAGCTGCCCACTGAGGGCTCTGGACATCGGAAGGTGGAGCACGATTCTCACATCAAATCCCAAGGGAAGGCCTCTGCCGCAGGCAGGATCTGAACTTGCTTTGAAGAGAGAATAGCATTTGGATAAACAGAGAGAGGGAGGAAGTCATGTCCGTTGAGGCAACATCGTGTGTGAAGGTGCAGGTCGCTGATACGGAGGTATGGAGGTAGAGAGAGGCACAGGGAGCCGGTGACGGTTCGAGGCCCCGGTAATTCCGCAGGGGTTGATTTCCTTCCTAGGGAGATGTGATCAGGAGCTTAAGAGTTGGGTGTGTCTTTCCGAGACATGCTTGCAGAGTACTCAGGGGCAGTGGCTGGCCTGGCCATGTTCCTTGCACAGGCCTTGTTCCTGGCAGGATGCCTATGACGGGTGGTGTCTGTAAAGAATTCTTGCTTTTCCTGGCATCTGCCTTGAAGGAGGGTCCACTCGTGCCTTCCTTTCTTCTAGTGGGGATGCTACTGTGTGGGTGGAGAGAGGAGGATATACCTGTAGGAAAGACGGCTTGGCTTCCAGGGACCCTCAGGGACCCAGCAGGTCGGCAGGTGGCAGGGCTTGGTGTCTGGAGTGGGGGTCAGGTCGGAGGAGGGGGAGGAATGGACCCTCTGGGGGTGCCTTTGACAGTGGTGGAGCTGTCCGACACGCAAGATGCTTGTGCAAGAGGGTGAATGGGCCCCTTGCCAAGCACTGTACCCCAGAGCTGGATCCACCCAATGACCTTTCGCCTGATTTGCTGAAAGGAGTTTTGTGGATTAGTGTGGGTCTTGGGTTCCCTGCTTTTAAAGTAGTTTGAGCAGAATTAAAGTGATAGTGATTGTGCTTTAGGCTCTCGGTCATATGAATACACACATGGTTTGTGTCAAACTGTACTAGCACTTGATAAATAAGAATTATAGTAACCTTCACCCTCTCTATGTGGTATATGTGTGTGTATGTATATATGTAGACACATACATACGTACGTATAAGTACGCACATATATACATGTATCATACCAGGCATTTTTCAAGTGACTAGTTAGGTGGGATGGAGTTCAGGAAATCATCAGAGCATTGCCAAGACCCCTGAGACTAGTCATGGTAGGAAGTCATCTCTTACCAGGTTGGCAGGTGGAACCCGATCCCAGGCTGACAGGCAGGGCCTCCCCGCCCCCCCAATCCCAGGGATGCAGGGTGTAGGAGGCAGCCTCCCGGGACACAGAGCAGGCCGTAGAAGGATGGAGGATGGATTGCGAGTGTGGGGTGAGCTCTGTGTTATCTCTTCTTGAGGTTAGGAGTGTTATCCCACTTTGACAGATGAGGAAACTGAGCTCAAGTAATTTTCCCAAGATCTATCCGGCTGTTAATGCAGAACTAACCTTGGAACCTGGGCCCGCCTCCTGCTGAAGCGTGTGATCTTTAACTGATCCTGTAGAGTTCATCTGGAGGGATAGTTGCTTGAGGGGGTTTCTGGGTCAGCCCGGCACGGGCACAGGCCTGAGTAGAGTCCGTGTTCTTGTTTGAGGGGCTGTCTTAGCTCTAAGAGTAAACTCCCAAGAAGAAATGAAGACGGACTGTGCTGTTGCAGTTGGCCATGTTGTTTTTCATTGATGATGATGATGACGCCTGACATTTGCTGGCGCCCCTGCAGACGTTGTGTTGTGGCTGTGGGTACCTGGTGAGGGAGAGGAAGGCACAGTCGCTGCGAGCCCTTCTTACATTAGCTGGCATGCCCCGATGGGGGTTTCTCTCTCTGGCTTGGCCATTCTGGTTACTGTTAACTTCTCTTGTGTCTTCACAGAGGCCAGTCAAGTTTTTGACATTGAAGTTGTGAACATCAGTGCGACCAACATGACCCTGACCTGGAAAATCAACGATGATGAGGCGTCCTCTGTCTATACCTATGTGATCCAGGTTGCTGGGGCGATGGATTCCTTTAACCTCAACACCAGTGAGACTTGGGTCAACATCCCTTCACTCAAGTCAAGTACCTTGTACAACATCACCGTGCGCCCTTTCCTTCAAAACGGTTCTGAAGGCGTGTCGGGTTTCCTCCAAGTGTACACCCGTGAGTTCACTCATTGCTTTGCTAAACTTTCTTGCCTGCCTGCTATCTGCTTTCCTGCCCTCAAGGAGAGCAGGGCTCAGTGTGGGAGTCCACGGGGACTCTTACCTCCTTCAGGATGTGCACTGTAGTACTGGCGACTGTTGACGGACCCTTCCCATGTGCTGAGCATTCCTTGAGCTCTCAGGGGACGTTCACAAATCTTTGACATGGTTGGCATTAGCCTTATTTTACGGACAAGGAAGCCACGGCTGAGAGAGATGCTGTAGGCAGGTATCACACCTGGTAAGTGGCAGAGGTGGGATTAGACTCCAGCTGGGCTTGTCATGACTATTCTAGAGCGGTGGAGTCACATGGATGCACGGAGACAAAAAGAACCTGCATACTCACGTCCCTTTGTCTTCCGGGTACTGACATTATTGTGAAGCAGGGTACAGATATAGCTCATCCTTTTTTACTTAACTCTGCCTTAAAGATAAGATGATAAAGAGCAAATAAAAAGTTTTCTGTTCTGAAGGAGGTCCAGTATTTAAAAGAAAACAATAATGGTGTACCAGCAGTATATAGTACAATAGTATCAGTATTGTACCATGTCCAGGGCTTTAGGATCCCAGTGTTAGAGATGAGAAAGCTGCAGCCTAGCACAGCTGAATGATTTGCCCAAGGCCACACAGTTAGGTAGCAAGTGCAGAGCAAAAACACGTGCCTGGCTCTGGATCCAGGGCTTGTTTCACAGAGTGTTTCACTTGGGTGTCTGTTGTTTCCTAGGAAGCATATCTTAGGAGGTTTTTTTTTTTTTGGTTCTTTTTTAGAGAGGGGGTGAGGTTAGGGGAGAGCGGAAGGGAGGAGCAGAGGGAGAAGGAGAGAAAGGATCTTAAGTAGGCTCTATGCCCAGTGTGGAGTCCAAGGTGGGGTTCAAACCCACAGCCCTGAGATCAAGACCCGAGCCAAAAATCAAGAGTCGGATTTATCGACTCTTAACTGGCTGAACCGTACAGGCACCCCCACACCTTAGGCATTTTTGCAAGTGTCTTCTAGACTGGCTTTTTGGGGTAAATGGGAATTTGCTTTCACTTCTCCATCTTTTACATTTTTTACTGTTTAATCCCTTTATTAGTTAGGATTATGTTTAACTGTGAGTAATAAAAAACTCCCCGAGTTTGCATGGCTTAAACAAAATAAAAGTCTATTTCTTGGTCATCATAAAAGAAGCCCAGTGCCCAGCAGGAGGGGATGGTGGAGTGCTAGCCAGGGCCCCACTGCAGGAAACACAAGCTATGAGCCTTTTTTAAGCCAAAAGGAATTTAATCCTGGGAAATGAGGGCTAATAGAATTATTGGGAGGGTTGGTATATTATTTTTCTAGGGCTGCCATGACCAAATACCAAAGACAGGGGAGCTTCAACAAGAGAAATTTATTTTTCACAGTTCTGGAGGTAAGAAGACTGAGAACAAGGTGATGCGTGGGTGATTTTCTCTGAGGCCACTCTCCTTGGCTTGTAGATGGCTGCTTCTCCTTGTGTCTTCACATGGTTGTCTTTTGGTCCATGCATATCTGTGTCCTAATCTCCTCTTCTTATAAGGACTCCAGCTGATGACCTCATTTTACTTTAATTACCTTGTTCAAGACCCTTTCTCCAAATGTACCTCACATTCTGAGGTACAGAGGGTTGGGACTTCAACACAGGAATTTTGAGGGAGACACACAATTCAAGTCATAACAGCTGGGGAGCTGGCTTTAGGCTGGGACCCACGAATGATTCCCACCCTAAGGGTCCGCTTTGTCACAGCAGCTCCAGGAATGTATGTTCTGAGCTGTAGTCTGGGATCAGCAGCCAGTGTTGGTTCTAGAGCTAAGCAGCTTGAGCTCTAGCCATTGCATCTACATTCCAGCTATAAGGAGGGGGAGGAGCAGAAGATACCGCTCCAGGCTTTCATGATACCGTCCTAGAAGTCAGACAGTATTTCCACTCACATCCCATTGGCAAAAACTTAGCCACATGGCTCATCTAACAGCAAGGGAGGCTGGGAAATGTAGTCTTTATTTCTGATGGCGATGTACAGGGCTAAAAATCTAGGGCTGTATGACTAAGGGAGAAAGCAGGGTAGGGAATTGGTTTTAGCAGTCAACAGCAGCATCTGCTGCATGTCCCTAAGCAGAGGTTCATTTATTTCCGGTGAATGACTTCGTACAACCCAAAAGCAGTTTCTGTGTTCTTATAATCAAGTGTTTTCTCAGTGGCCAGAAATACCAGTTTCTGAGGGGCTTGTGTTGTAGATGGTAATACAAAGAAGAGAAAAAGACAGGTCAGGTGTCCCAAGTGTGCAATTTAATCTCAGTAGAAATATTTTTGTGACGTTCAGTCACTCTTGTCTTCTGGAGAAATAGGTTCTTAATCTAGTTGTTTACTTTCTTCCCTCAGCCCCTGGTCCGGTTTCTGACTTTCGTGTGACAAGTGTTAGCACGACGGCAATTGGCTTAGCTTGGAGCAGCAATGACTCGGATTTCTTTAAGATAATTACCACAAAGAATGGAACTGGAGAATCTCAGGAGAACACCACCACTCACCAAAGTATTGTCATTGGTGGCTTATCCCCTGGAACTATGTATGTTTTTGACATATTTCCGATAGGACCAAATGAGACTGAAGGGGATCCCCAGAGAGTCTGCAGTAGCACTGGTAAGCAAATAGACTATGTTTTCTGTAGAACAGTTCCTTAAAGGAAATCAGTGTAATTTGTAACATCCAAGTTTTCCAAATATTGCTTTTCTTTTCATCTAAGAAGAATCTTTAAAAAATGTATAATGATAGTAATGCATATTCATTGTATAAAATACACAAGCAAAAAGAAGAAAATCACATAGTAAACTATCAACCAGAAATAATCACTGGTAATTTTTGGTGTGTTTTTTGGTGTATGAAATAATTACTGATAACTTTTACGATTTTACAATTTTAAGATATATACAGGTGTGTGTTTGTGTATAGCATATTTTTTCTTTTACAAATATTGAAGTCATCCTATTTACATGGTTTTATAATCTGCCTTTTTCCACTTATCAGCTTATTATGGATATTTTTTCCTTTCAATATAAATATTTCTACAGGATAGTTTTAATACCTGCCTGGCATTCCATTGTCTAAATAAAAGGTCAACAGATAATAATGGCCTATGGGCCAAATCTGGCCCACTGCCTGTTTTTATAAATAAAGTTTTATTGGAACACAACCATGCTTATATATTTACATATTGTCTATGACTTCTTTTGTGCTAGAAACGAGTAGTTGCATCAGAAAATATCTGACCCATAAAGCTTAAAATATTTGTTCTCTGGCCCTTAAAGAAAAGCTTGGTTGATCCCTGGGATAGATCATTGGTATTCAAAGTGTGATCCAGGGATCCCTGAGAGTTCCCTAGGTTTTTTCAAGAGGTTGACAAGATATTGTTATTATCATAATGCTGCTAAGGTGATATTTGGCTCTTTTACTTTTATTCTCTCATAATGAGTGTACATTGGAGTTTTCCAGATGCTATATGACAAGGGATGACATCATCACTCTGGTGGCTAATGGAATTTAGACTTGTGTATTATGTTTTAAAAATTCCCTCATTTAAAAAATTTCTAATACTGTAAATATAAATATAGCCTATATAAATAAAAATTCTCTTTTAAAAAATTCTCTTAAGAAGGTAAAGGGTCCTGAGATTGAAAAGTCTGAGAACCACTGATCTGGATATATTGTAAATTACTTAAGTATTCCTCTTTTGTTGGACAAGCAGATTATTTACAGTCTTTCATGAACAACATTGTTCTTTAAGGCTAAATTATATCGATGGAAGTATCTCATGAAAACAACTTAATGCTCATTTCTGTTGTTTTTAAAATTTGAAATTTTTTTTTTTGGGAAGTTTGAAAAACACACTACTCTTTGATCTTTGATTGTAGGAGAATTGAAAACTTTTATGGAGAGGGGAAGAATAAAGAAATGAGACTAATTCCCTTAGCTACGCATGAAATCAGTTGGGCTTTTGAGACTTTCCTTGTGTGGGTTTCTTCAACTCTGTTGGTTGGGTTAAGACATTGCTAATTACTTGGAAGATCTGTTTCCAAAATAAGGAACTGCTACCGTACATTCCTCAGATGAAAGGTAGTAATTCCTTTTCAACTCTGAATTTTAGATTAAACTGTTGATATGGGGTCTTAATGTCTACATATATTTCTTTTCTTCTTTTGAGGATGTTGCTAGTGATGAGGATCACTATGGTGGGGGACCCTGGATATTGCTTGACTTGCCAAGAACCAGAACTTAATGGAACAATAGTTAAACATATTGGGGGTCTGCAGAGTGCTGGGCTCTCATCCTTTATTTAAAATTTTTTATCACAACTTCATGAAGTAGGTACTGTTAACCTATTTTCCAATGTAGGGAATGGGAGTTCTGTGAGCTTGATAACTGGCCCAGAGCGACAAGGTAGGGTGCTCGCCTCTGTCTGGCTTTGAAGAGTGAGGTTTTAGTGAAGAGTGTGGACTAACACTTTGATACGGTGCAGCTGCAAAGCCATTTAGGACTGCTGGTTGAGGAGAAGGCATGTCCTGTACTGTAGCCTGTCATTGAGTCTCATGAATGGAAATCAAGAAGAGTTCTAACAAGGCGTTAGTCTCTTAGGGGATTGCCATTCTATTATTGAACAACTTATTATTAAAATCAGTATAATGGCATTATAGGCAATTTGGAGAAGGGAAACAAATACCATATGATCTAGCAATTCCAATCATATATGACTATATGGGACTGAGTTACCTGGACACCGGGGTTTGTAGTAGCATGATTCACAATAGCTAAGAGGCAGAAGCAACCACGTATCCATCAGCAGAGCAGTGGATAGACAAAATATGGTATATCCACACAATAGAATATTATGCATCCATAAAAAGGATGAAATCCTGGTACCTGCTACAATGTAGAAAAACCTCTGGAACATTATGCTACATGAAAGAAGCCAGACACAGAAGGACAAATATTATATGTTTCCATTTCCAAGAGGTTCTTGGAATAGGCAAGTTCATAGAGAGGAAACTAGATTAGAAGTTACCAGGAGAGAAGAGTTGCTGTTTAATGGGAACAGCGTGTGTGCTGGTGGTGATGGAATGTTCTGGGTATAGTGGTGATGCTGGTGACACAACACTGTGAGTGTGTTTAATGCCACTGAGTTGTATATTTACAAATGGTTAAAATAATAAATATCATGTGTATTTTACCACCATCAAAAGGAAAGGAATTAAGAATAACTCCACTCGGGGTGCCTGGGTGGCTCAGTGGGTTAAGCCGCTGCCTTCGGCTCAGGTCACGATCTCAGGGTCCTGGGATCGAGCCCCGCGTCGGGCTCTCTGCTCAGCAGGGAGCCTGCTTCCTTCTCTGTTTCTGCCTGCCTCTCTATCTACTTGTGATCTCTCTCTGTCAAATAAAGATTTTATTAAGGATTTTATTTATTTATTTGACAGAGAGAGATCACAAGTAGACAGAGAGGCAGGCAGAAACAGAGAGGAGGAAGCAGGCTCCCTGCTGAGCAGAGAGCCCGACGCGGGGCTCGATCCCAGGACCCTGAGATCGTGACCTGAGCCGAAGGCAGCGGCTTAACCCACTGAGCCACCCAGGCGCCCCAAATAAATAAAATCTTTAAAAAAAAAAAAAAGAATAACTCCACTCTTCTAACGCAGCTGCGTTGTTTTCACATCTGTGTCCACGGTCACATGTTTTGTTTACATGTGATTATTATATAAATCATTGTATTTTGTAGGTGAACTTTTTTTTTTTTTTAATGGTCTTCATGTTTTTAGTGGCTGTAGAATGTTTCATTTGGTAGCCAGGCCACAGTTTATAAAGCCCTTCTCTTTTTATGGGATATTTAGATTATTTATAGATTCTTCTATCTTTATAGATAATGGTTTTCTTTTATGGTCTCCGTGTCATCCCTTTGACATCGGGGATTTGGTGGTAGGGAAAGAAGCCTCTCAAAGCTACCTCCCTTTAAGGAGAACACACTCATAAAAATAAATTTTGGGGGGGTGCCTGGATGGCTCCGTCAGTTAAGTGCCTGCCTTCAGCTCAGGTCATGGTCCCGGGATCCTGGGATCAAGCCCCACGGCAGGCTCTCTGCTCACTCGTCAGGCCTGCTTCTCCCTCTCCCTCTGCTGCTCCTCCTGCTTGTGCTCTTGCTCTTACTCTCTCTCAAATAAATAAATAAAATCTAAAAAAAAATTTTTTTTGGAAGGGAGTGCATGCAGGTGATACAAAATAATGATAACCCCCCCACAAAATGTTTTACAGTGAAAATATTTCTTTCTCTCTTCTGTCCCTTCTGCCACTCAGTTCCTCTCATTAGAGGTGACCTCGGTTCCCAGGTGAAGAGAGAAGTGTGCTGAAAGCAAGGGCAAAAGAGACGCTCTTCTTATGTCCTTATTTCTGGGCCTTGATCTGTGCATTCATATTATATCTGGTTTGGTGTGTGGAGGCGAGGTGGGCAGAGCGGGGTCCCCAGGGACACTTCTCTTCTGAGCCCAGCTCCGAGGCTGGACTGTGTGTATGTGTTTTCCCTTCACCCCGTCCTCAAATTCCCCCCAATCTAGCGAATGGCAACTCTGCATTTCAGCTGTTCTCTTACAGGAAGATGTTTTCTTTTGAGGAAATGATTAAAAAACAAAAGCCTATTTATCAAGATACAGGATACATCCTGAAAAACACACACAGCCTAAGTGCGTGGTTTGATGAATTTTCACACACTGAACCCATCTGGTGATCAGCACTCAGATCAGGAAACCGAACTTGATTTCCACTCCAGAAGACCCCTGAAGGGGGGAGCATTTTTAGGGCAAAAGCAGAAGACCAGAGAATTGGCAGATGAATTGGCACATTCATCTGTGCTATGGAAGAGCCAAAATTCCTGAAAGAAATGAGTGTGTGTGTTTCCGCCTTGTTTTGGAATTTATCTTTTGTGAACTCATTTGAGGCTTTGATGGCAAAAGAACAGTTCTCTTGACATTTTGAAATCAAGGTGGGCATTATAATAGTCCTTGACAGACTTCTTCTTCTCTTCCTTTCTTCCAACCAGACCCCAGTGTGGTCTTTGACATCCGTGTGCTCAATGTCACCACAACCAAAATGGAGTTGGAGTGGCAGAATACAGATAATGTTTCTGACTATACCTACTACCTGGACATACAGTCCAAGTACGGCTCTAACAGGACATACAGCTCTCACAAAGCGATCACTCTCAAGGACTTGGTTCCAGGCACCTTATATAACATCACGATCTTTCCAGAAGTGGACCACATCGTGGGGAATTCTGACTTCACTGCACAGTACACAAGTAAGTCTCTTAGGATGCCTGGTCAAGGACTATTCTCCCCGACTCTCTCCTGGAGGGTGGGTCGGAAGCGTTGGCTAAACAGTGGGGAAGGGACCACTGTGTTTCCGGGTTCCCGCTAGAGTAGGAAGCTGCTTAAGTGGAAAACATCAGAAAACAGCAGAGATTCTGCTGTTCTCAGTGTTGCTACTGAGCCATGTGAACCTGGGATTGTTTTTAGAAGCAGAAAGTGATCTGATAAGCATGGATGACATAAGTGTTTCATTAATTCCTTGGGAGTACAGGCTAGAGGAGGGTCACCTTGTCATGCTTCCATTAGAAGATACTGCTCACATGAGGAGCAGTAAGGGAGGTGTCTTTTTAAAAATTTATTTATTTTTTTAAAGGATTTTATTTATTATTTGACACAGAGAGGGAGATCACAAGTAGGCAGAGAGGCAGGCAGAGAGGGGCGGGGGTGAGGAAGCAGGCTCCCTGCTGAGCAGAGAGCCCAATGCGGGCCTTGATCCCAGGACCCTGAGATCATAACCTGAACCAAAGGCAGAGGCTTAACCCACTGAGCCACCCAGGTACTTCAGGTGTCTTGCTCATGTTTGATCTAACTTATATGGTAGACATGGTAGTCTGTGTTATCTTTTTAGTATATTTTTCTCTTTCCTTAATCAGACTTCCAAAACAGATAGGAAATTATATTTGGAAAATATATTTCAGATAATTAAAAGCAGTAAAAAAGGATTTTTTTCCTGAGATTTAATCTGTATGATTATTTTCTGAAGGTCTTTTTGGGAAGAAGACTTCTGTTGTTTGAGTCAGCAAATGTTAGCTTTATTTATTCAGTCCCAAAGGGGTCAGCCTGTTTTTTAGAGGAAGTAAATAAAATAGTCTTGGAATTCAGGGCTAATCCATGCCTTTTTTTTGTTGTTGTTGTTGTTGAAATGAAGGGCCCAGCATTGTATCCAACATTGAAATAAGTACCAACACCACAGCAGCAACCTTAATTTGGCAGAACTTTGATAGAGATTCCGATATGTACACCTACCACCTTTTTATTAAGAAGGATGGAAGTTCCACCCATGCAAGAAAACTCATCACGGACATGGGTGTTACCGATGCCACCATCACTGAGTTAATACCTGGGTCGGTATACATGGTGGACATCTTCACCCAAGTTGGGAATGCAACCTGGTCCCTGTCACCAAGCCGGCAGTCATTCTGTACAGGTGAGTAGCCTCAGGTGGCACTTGGACACTTTCCTGGGTGGTGCTGACCTTGCAGGTAGGTCCTCTACAGACTTTAGTAAGTTTCACGTTGTACGGAATACACTGATCTCTTTGAGATATCCTATGAGCTTATTAGTGCTGTCTAGTTATTCTTATTGTTTGTTCCCTCAGGGATTTATTGAACAGTTACTATATGCCAAGTGCTGTTAAATGACACCCAAGTCCCTGCCTTCCTGGAATTTTTATTTTGGTGGGGAAGACAGATAATAAACAAGATAAATAAGTAAGTTATTAGATGACAGTTACTGCTGGGCAGAGGGAAAGTAGAAGGAAGGGGGAGATGAGATGTTTATCTAGGGTGCCCCAGTGAAAAGGTAACTACTGTTCAGCAAAGTCCTGAAGGAAGTGAAGGAGCCAGCCATATGACTGTCAGGACATAGAGCATGAGGCAGAGAAACAGCCAGTGCAAAGGCCCTGGGGCTGGAGTATGCCCACTGGGTTGAAGGAAGATCAGGAGGCCAGAATGGTGGGAGTGGACCAATGGGAGCAAGGGGGCGATGGATGGGCAGATGGTGAGGCCTGAGAGGCAATGGGCCAGGAAATGGATACCATCCAGGCTTGTAGTTCATAGTTTGGTTTCCCCATTGAAGAAGATCGAAAGAATATTGTTAAAATGGATGCTCAGCCTTTTCACCTGTCTTGATCCTTATCTCTCAATGTAAATAGTGCTACAAAGAGAAGGGTAGCTTATGTTTAACTGAAGGAGCTTCAGAGAGGGACCCAGGGAGTGTTTTACAGGTGGTTCTGAGTATTTCGGCTCACAGATCTGCTTGACCCTTTGTCACCTTGGCACCTGTGTACCCCCTTATTCTCCCCCCCTTTGTACCTAAATCTTCTCTTCCTTAGACCAAGCTGTGCAAGTGTGTTCAGGCTGATCTGGAAGTAGAGGGTTCCCATTGGATCAGCCTCCCTGGTGGTGTGGGAGCTGGGACCTTGATGACCTCTGACCTCTCATGGGGAGCCGCTAAGAAATCCTGGCAACTCTGAGTCACTTCTGCTGACTTGGGCTCCATCTGCCTGGTCTAGACACTGACCTTTGCGTTTTGGGTTGCTTCCATGCTGACATTTATCTTAGCTATAAGAATTGCCACCGATAGCAAGAGAAAAACGTACATGAGCCTTTATGACTGGAGGGGCTGGAAGAGGAGCTGTGGCGGTAGGTGTGCACTGGGCAGGTGACTTTTTCAGGCCTCCGGTGAAGCATGTGGGAGCTGCTCCTAGTGATTTGTTAGTGCTTTTCCTCCTGCAAAATACTGCAGCATTTGAAGTAGTGATAATACTCTCCCTTAGTACGTTGGTACCCAACCCCAAGATCATGACCTGAGCCAAAATCTAGAGTTGGAAGCTTAACTGACTAACCAGCTAGGCACCCCTGACACCCCATTTTAAAGATGAAGAAACTGATCCCATTTACCATTGATTATTCAGCATGCTGTGTGTCTACAAAATACCCTGGCCTTGGGTTTGGAAGTCCTGGGATCCAGTTCTGGCTTTGTTGCTTACCAGTCACATCATCTTTAGCAACTTAACGTAACCTCTTGAAGCCTCAGCTGACACATCGGCAGAGTTAATAGGTGTTAACCCTACCTCTTCCAGAAGGATTGTCAGGAGGGCCCCAAGATGAGATGACGCGGGTGAAGGAGTTTGCTGTTCCCATGCCTTTGTGCCACAGCTCGTTCTCACGGAGCCCTGTCATCTTCCGGCGTGGTGACTAGAGGCCACTAGTTCATGTAGTTCCGCATACAGTCCTGCAGTTGAGGCTTAGTTGGGTGACTGAGCCAAGGTCACACAGTTCAGTGATGCCTGATTCAATGTCAGCCTCTGCCTCTTCTACTGGACCGCGTGGCTCTCTCCGCATTACAGATGAGCTGGGATTCTGCTGCTCTCTGAGGGCCAGTGTCTGGCAAGGCACAAGTCCCAGACTCTCACGATGTGCTGTCCTTGCTTGGCAGATCCCGCACCAGTAGCCTTCTTCCACTGCGAAGTGGTCCCCAAAGAGCCAACCTTGATTCTCAAGTGGCCCTGTCCTCCTGGCGCCAACACGGGCTTCCGGCTGGAGATCAGCAGAGGAGCTTGGGAAAATGTGACAGACCTGGAGAACTGCTCCTCAGAGAACAGCACTGAGTACAGGACAGAAATCACATGTTTGAATTTTTATACCTCCTACAACATCAGCGTCGCTGCCTCTTCCTGCAACAAGACGGCGTTTCCCGCCCAAAACACCTGCCTCACTGGCATCACAGGTGGGCTTTGTGGTGGTGCCGGTGGAGGGAGGGCAGGTGGCATTGTGGTCACTCCTGGAGAATGCCGTCCCAGTGGGTCTGCAAGTGTGGCCTAAAAACCTGTATTTCTTTTTCAATTTCTACTAAAATACTTGTTTTTGTTGGCATAGACTGTTAATTCTATGTGAGCCAAAATCTAGAGTTGGAAGCTTCTATAGAAGCTTCTATAGAAATCTAGTCTTAAAAAGCAGAGTAAGAGGGACTCTTTTTTTTTTTGTATTTCAAAAGCTTCCTTTGTTTTATAGAATAATTCATATATACACATAGAAATATTCATATATACACAAAAGTAGAAGGAGGCATAAAGAAACCCACATATCCATCACCACCCAGTTGAACGTTTGTCAGAGTTTGACCAATCTTCTTTCATTTAGATCCTCTCTTCCCTGACTGGATTACTTTGAGATTAGTCCTGGTCATTCTATACCTTTATTTATAAATATATCAGGAAGCATTCCTCCAAGATAGAAGCTCCTTTCCCCTTTCTGACAGAACCACACTGCTTACCATCACACTTAAAAAGTGAGAAGTGCTTTTATTCCCTATGATTACATATCCAGTCAAGATTCCCATTTCCCTAGAATCCATATGGATAAGCTCCCCACCTATTTTGAGGCACAGGGATCACTTCCTGTCGAGGGGATCCCACTAGTCAAACTTTTCATGCTCATTGTTCTTATTTTTTATACTTGGAATAAAAGTTCCTTCTTACGTCTTTGTTTTGTTTTTACCTGTCTTTTCCTTGCAGTGTCTTTGCCAATATTATGTCTTAGATAAGCCTGGTGGGTTGGTCTTGTTTTGTGCTTTTGACTCCTGTATATGTTTCCTTTGGGGTATTAGAATGTTTCTGGAAATTTTCCAAAGAATCCATGAGTGTAATAATAAGAAAAAAAGGCCTCTTACTACAGGAACTCTGACTTGAAAGTGTTTGAGTGGTTCTGTGCACAGAGCCTTGGATTTGGACAGGGAGACCTGGGTTTGATTCTGAGTTCTGCCTTTTGCCAGCTATGGGATCTCAGAAGAGCTACCTAACCTCTATGAGCCTTGTTTTTCTTGGTTATAAAAAGCGGACATAATACTAGCTTTCAGGATTGTTATACAAATTAGATGAGGTCATGTGTTTGCAAGACTGCTTGAGGGTGGCCATGTATGGCTGCTCAGGTAGTGCACCACACAGTTCCAGGGGACACCATTCATATGGACTACAGTGTGCATGGGGCTCCTTGAAGTTGTGTAGTACACAACTGTATCAGATGCCCTGGGTCACACTCCTTCAGGTTTCGGCAGCAGTCTAGAACACAACAGAAATAATGAACCTTCTCTGTAGTTTCTGTTTTTTAGTGTCGTCTCTACAGCTGCTGAGAAACATAAGCCATATCTGACTCCATATCTTTAGGGCTATATGCAGTGCCTAGGGAAGAGAAGGAACTTGTCAGAAATAGTTGTTTCTGAAGCTGAACAGTATGGTAGGTTTGGATAATAGCCAGTTCTTTAGTCCAGTAATTCTCTTACTTTTCAATCTGTACCTCTCTCTTTCCTCAGATGAATTTTTCTTTAAGATTTATTTATTTGTTTGAGAGAGAGAGTGGGGTGGGGGGTGAGGAAGAGGGCCAGAGGGAGAGAATCTTCAAGCAGACTCCAGGCTGAGCATGGAGCCTGATGCAGGGCTCGAGCTCATGACCCATGAGATCATGACCTGAACCGAAACCAAGAGCTGATCTTTCAACCATCTGAGCGATGCAGGTGCCCCCCTCCCGCAGATGAACTTTTATAGACAAAATTAACATATCCTTTATTTATCATAAAGGTGGAGCTACATTTTCTCTGAGAGGTATGGGATGGGTAATCTGGGAGAACTGGAGTGATGGTCTTCTAGTCATTGGTTAGTTGCTGACTCTATGCCTGGGGTGAGGGACACTGGTGAGTAAGGCCAACGGGGTCCCTGGAGCATAGGATTCAGATAAGGGCAGAGAGGGAAAGGATTTCCAGCCCTGCAGGTAGATGAGCTAGCATGCCGCTGACGATCTAGTCCCCTCTGGGCAGCTTACAGGCAAAGAGCTGAGGGGAATCCTCGGAGTCTGTGTTGGGAAGCCTGGCTAGGTGGTTGAGAATTAGACATGCGGATAGCGCCCCCAAGTGGTCACTGCTCTCAGTTACTTGTGAAGTTGCGGAAGCCTGGTTCAAAGCTGTGCTATCCTATAGAAAATAATAGGAGTCTCTTGCAGCATTTAACATTTCCGAGGGGCTGCATTTAAAAAAAAAAAAAAAAAAGTAAAAAGGGGCACTGGGTGGCTCACTGGGTTAAGCGTCTGCCTTCGGCTCAGGTCATGATCCCAGGGTCCTGGGATGGAGCCTGGCGTCCAGCTCCCCTGCTCAGCTAGGAGTCTGCTTCTCTCTCTCCCTCCGCCTCTCCCCCACCCACTCGTGCTTGCTCACTCTCTCTCTCTTTCTCAAATAAATAAATAAAATATTTATATGAAAATTGAAAAAATAAAGTAAAAAGGAAGAGCTGACATTGATTTAAATCACATTTAATATTAAAAACATCATTATAGGGGCACCTGGGTGGCTCAGTGGGTTAAGCCTCTGCCTTCAGCCCAAGTCATGATCTCAGGGTCCTGGGATCGAGCCCTGCATCGGGCTCTCTGCTCAGCGGGGAGCCTGCTTCCCCCTCTCTCTCTGCCTGCCTCTCTGCCTACTTGTGATTTCTCTTTCTCTGTGTCAAATAAACAAAATCTTAAAAAAAAAAACATCATTATATATTATATATTAAAAACATCATTCCAACACATAATCTACACAAAGTCAATTATTGATGAATTATTTTACATTCTTTTCTCATGCTCAGTCTTCAGCATCCAGTCTGTGATTACACACCTAGCACGCCCGAACTGGGTCTGGTCATGTTTTAGCAGCTGAGCAGCTCTGCATGGCTGGTGTTGCCGCCCTGGGCAGCACCAAGTGTGGGAGCCCCGCTGCGGTGTTTTTGTTCAGTTTTCTCAGTCTCCCTGAATCTTGACTATAATGATGAAAACATTCGAACTGTACGTGGGAGACAGATTTAGGTAAAGAGAGAGTACGTGTGTGTGTGTGTGTGTGTGTGTGTGTGTAGAAGGATCATCTTTAATTCAGCGTTTTCTTCCTCTTGCGTTAGCTCGGAGGCTGACTTCAGAAGCTCAGTTCAGAAAAGGGGAGGCACATCCTCGTGAAGGTTGTGCATGGAATGTTCCTGCATGGGCTTTTCTGGGAGGGGGATCAGTCGGGTTTCTATAGGTGGCATTTTAAACCAACTCCAGCAAAAAAAATGACGACTTTAGTTTGAAGAATATGGACCAGGAACACAGCCAGGTCTCAGGAGAAAGCGCATCCTCTCCATGTCAGCTTTGCTTTCTTTCTTTTCTTTTTTAAAAGATTTTATTTATTTATCAGAGAGAGAGAGAGAGCGTGCGCGCACAAGCAGGTAGAGGTGGAGAGAGAAGTAGGCTCCCTGCCAAGCAAGGAGACGGATGTGGGACTCGATCCCAGGACCCTGGAATCATGACCCGAGCCGAAGGCAGCGGCTTAACCGACTGAGCCACCCAGAGGCATCCCTCAGCTTTGCTTTCATCCAGGTCTCTCTGTTCCATCATGGTCCTCAGCCAAGCAAACTGTCCGGTGCCGTGGCCACGCGGTGGGCAGGTGACTGCGGACAGCTCCCACCTCAGAGTCCCAGCCACGCAGGCTCTCTCTCGCTCTCCATCCCCCCTGGCTCTCTGGGTCAGGATGATAAGACGATAACAAAGGCAGGTTGTTTTCAACAAACAAGGCTGCTGGGAGCCTGCCCAGGCGTGTGGCTGGGTATGCTGAGGGTGCCGTTGGGAGCTGGGGATCTGCCATCTCTGCCCCCTACTTCCCTTTCCTGTCCCTGGCTCTGGATGTGCTTTCCCCGAAGCCCCCTCCCCGCTCCCAGAGCAAGGGCAGAGCTTGAAGGCACTACAGCAAACTTCTCCTAAATAATTTTGTTCCCTCTTTGGTTTTAAATGGTGGGTGATCATGTTTTGTTTTGTTCTGTTTCAGACCCCCCTTCTCCAGATGCATCCCCGAATATTACGTCCATCAGTCACAATTCCGTAAAGGTTGAGTTCAGTGGCTTTGAAGCCAGCCACGGACCCATCAAAGCCTATGCGCTGATTCTCACCACTGGGAATGGTAAGGAGGGGTCGGTTATGGCTCCAGTAGCCCAGGAGCCATGCCGTGACAGGGGCCCATTCCTGTGCCCACTGAGGCACTCTGGAGATACAAGCACATGTCTGTTTTTACACTGTCACCCATGCTTTGGCTCTCAGAAGGCGGTGGGTGAGCTCTTGGTCCAATGATCTAGGTTAGGGTTGACAGACTTTCTGTGAAGGGCTGGATGGCAAATAGTTTCAGCTTTGCAGGCCGTGCAGTCCCTCTCACAGCTGCCCGACTCTGGCACTGTGGGGTGAGAGCGGCCGCAGAAGGAGCGTGAAGAATGAGTGTGGCTGTTCCATTAAAATATTATTTGTCAGAATGGGTGGCCGGCTGGATCTGGCCTGTGGGTTGTACTTGGCTCTGACCTCTGACCTAGGTTTTTGTTCTCTTTTACAACACAGGATCTTTCAGGTGACAGAATGTTAGTCTGTTAACCAACTCTCTTTTTCTCTCTCTCTCTTTCTCTCTCTCTCACTCACACACACACGTGCGTGCATATGTGCGCACACACACACACACATGTCATACTAGAGGGTGACTTTCTCTTGAAGGAAAACAGAAAGTGACTTCTGCATTTGTGGTTAAACACTTGCAGAAAGCATCCTCACAGCTGAGAGAGGAGGGGGCTCACATGCTCCTTTTCCCCAGTGGGGCTCCATTACATTCTTTGGTGGGAAGAAGGGTGTGATTTGGGGTTGTTCTTGTTAGTGTTAGCTGTCCTTGTGCAATGGACAAGGCTGCATTTTCAAGGCCACGTTCTGTTGTTGATTCTTTAAATGGGAACAATGCAGTACTGCCTCTGCCCATTCTCTCAGCCCTGCCCAGGGTACTGTCCTCACCTCCTCGAGGACCCAGAGGTGGAGCCCCTTGTGAGGCGTGTGAAATCCTGGAAGACAAGGACTTTGCTGGTGTCATAAACCCATGGCTGGGTTTCCACAGCTGATGCTGAGATCTCTCAGTCTCTCTGTCTTTTTGTTTTGGGTCTGTTTCAAGTCATTTTGTGGTGAAGGTTTCCAGCAAAATCCAAACTTAGACGTTGCTGAATGAAGGAGGAAATATTTCATAGTGACCACAGTGACCAACGTCACCCTGTGGTAAGGAGACCACAGGCACTAAGTCGATGGTCTGGCTTGAAAATCAACCCCATTGTAAATGCAGTGTGGTCTTGGGCCCAGGTTCTTTTAGCTTTCCATGCCTTCATTTTCCCACCTGTAAGATGGGTACAGTAAACTAGTGTGATGAGACTGTTGCCAGTGTCTGTCGTTTAGTGCACAGAGATTAAGTAAAGCAGGTACAACTTAGTTTAAGTGAAGCCTGACGGAGAACACGTGAGAGATGGGAGCTATCGCCATTACCGCCCAGCATCAATGTCACTATTTAGATACGTGGGGAATGGAAATCTCTCTCTGCAGTCACTTATCTTATGACTTTCTTTCTGTGTGCCTTTCTTAGCTGTTCAGCCATCTGCCGATGTTTTGAGATACACGTATGAGGATTTCAAAAACGGGGCCTCAGACACTTACGTGACGTACCTCATCACCACAGAAGAGAAGAGACGTTCTCAGGGCTTGGCTGAGGTCTTGAAATACGAAGTCGATGTTGGGAACGAGTCAACCACACACGGTTATTACAACGGGAAGCTGGAACCCCTGGGCTCCTATCGGTAATGCCCTAGTGGTTCTTGCCCTCTGGGGCCCATCCTCGTGAGTGCGAAGTTTGCACACCATGGAGGTGGCCCCGTCTCAGCTCTCTCTTTCCTTCTTGTCATCCCATAGGGCTTGTGTGGCCGGCTTCACCAACATCACCTTTAACCCTCGCAATAATGGACTCATAGATGGGCCCGAGAGCTACGTGTCCTTCAGTCCTTATTCAGATGCAGTGTTCTTGCCCCAGGATCCAGGTAGACAAGAACAACAGTGCTCTTAACATCTCAGTGGGGTTTTGCTTCTGGTGTGGACAGAAGGCCGCGAGTTTGCACGCCTCCCTCCATCCCTGGGAGGGCTGGTCTCTCCTCTCAGAAGCTGAGAGGTCTCGTGGCCACCAAGGGCCATATCTGCTTCCTGGAAGGAGACCCCCCGCCCTGCCCGCCCCCACTCTCTCTCTCCTCGGCCCATTGCCCTTCCACTCTGCAAACACATTTAGTCCTTTTTTTCAGAGTGGTCGTTCGTGTGCCCACGTGCCAGGCTCCATTTGACTTTAGTGCATGGCACCTTCAAATGTTAGGGCCAAACGAGCCGCATAAATTGTCTTGTCCAGCTCCTCTTTGAGGCACGAGGCTGTGAAGGCCCAGAGAGGGGCAGTGACTTGCGTAGAGGCAGGCCTGACACTCTCTCCTCAAACTCCTTTGTCACACAGAACAAAGTGATTCTGGAGCTTCAGGGACCCAAGGGAATATATACCTTACCTTCAGGCCAGCAGCAAAGTGATCCGCTGTTTGTTAGTGTGTCCGGTTTTTACACTTGATAGTTGTTGGCTTCAGGAAAGAAGCCCCAGGAGCCAAGTTCAGGGAGCCCCCACCCTCTCCCCCAGTAATCAGATGGGTTTTCTGTCACTTAAGCACAGTGCTGTTGGTACTTCCGCTCGTTGGTGGGTATTAGTCTCACAGAGTTAGGGGTGGAGGAACCACAGGGAACATTTTTCCTAGTGGTTTTTAAACAGCGGTCATTCTACCAAATAGGACCCAGATCTGAGACCCTCCCTGCCCCCACCCTGCCTCCAAAAGAGCATTTCTGCCTGGTTTTCTACTTTATATATTGGGCTGCTGCATGCAATTTCATCTGAAGAAAGACATCAGCAGTAAGAACAACTTGAAAATCATAGACAGCCCAGTTCCCTATGTTTGCAGTGGAGGAACCCCGGGGAGGGGAGCCGTGACTTTCTCAAGACCAGCCCATTGGTGGTATGCTGGGGCGGAGGAACCTGGATGCCAAATGCCTGGACTAATTTTATGTCCAAAGATATTTAACGTGCGCGCGCACGCACACACACACACACTCTCTGGTTTGAAGACTCTGGGCCGATTGTGAACATCTTTTTTTTTTTTTAAAGCTTAATTTTGCTGAACAATTTTTTCATGTGTCTGTTAGCCATTTATATGTCTTCTTCCCCCAAACCACATTGAGATACCACCTTACACCAGTTAGAATGGCCAAAATCAACAGAAGGGGAAACAACAGGTGTTGGAGAGGATGTGGAGAAAGGGGAACTCTCCTACACTGTTGGTGGGAATGCAAGCTGGTGCAGCCACCTTGGAGAACACTGTGGAGATGCCACAAGAAATTAAAAATAGAGCTTCCCTCTGACCCTGCAATTGCACTACTGGGTATTTACCCCAAACATACAGATGTTCTGAAAAGAAGGGCCATCTGCACCCCAGTGTTCATAGCAGCAATGGCCACAGTCGCCAAACTGTGGAAAGAGTCAAGATGCCCTTCAACGGACGAATGGATAAAAAAGATGTGGTCCATATATACAATGGAGTATTAGGCCTCCATCAGAAAGGATGAATACCCAACTTTTGTATCAATATGGACGGGACTGGAGGAGATTATGCTGAGTGAAATAAGTCAAGCAGAGAGAGTCAATTATCATACGGTTTCACTCACTTGTGGAACATAAGGAGCGATATGGAGGACATTAGGAGAAGGAAAGGAAAAGTGAATTGGGGGACATTGGAAGGGGAGACGAAGCATGAGAGACTGTGGACTCTGAGAAACAAACTGAGGGTTCTGGAGGGGAGGAAGTGGGGGGTTGGGTGAGCCTGGTGGTGGGTATTAAGGAGGGCAAGTATTTTATTTTATTTTTTAAATTTTTGTTAACATATGATGTATTATTAGCCCCAGGGGTAGAGGTCTGTGAAGCATCAGGCTTACACATTTCACACACTCACCATAGCACAGACCCTCTCAATGTCCATAACCCCGGCAACCCTCAGTTTGTTTTGTGAGATTAAGAGTCTCTTATGGTTTGTCTCTAAGGGGGGGCACGTATTTCATGGAGCACTGGGTGTGGTGCATAAACAATGAATCTTGGAACACTGAAAAAATAAAATAAAATTAAAAATATAAAAAATTTTATTTAAATTCAATTAACATATAGTATATTATCAACTCGTGAGCATCTTCTGAAGTGCCTCCTGTTTGGACTTTTCCCAGGTGTCATCTGTGGAGCAGTTTTTGGGTGCATCTTTGGTGCCTTGGTAATTGTGGCTGTGGGCGGCTTCATCTTCTGGAGAAAGAAAAGGTGATTGTTTATGTTGACTTTTTTTTTTTTTAAGATTTTACTTATTTCTTTGATAGAGACACAGCAAGAGAGGGAGCACAAGCAGAGGGAGTGGGAGACAGAGCAGCAGACTCCCTGCTGAGCAGGGAGCCTGATATGGGGCTTGATCCCAGGACCCTGGCATCATGACCTGAGCTGAAGGCAGATGCTTAATGACTGAGCCACCCAGGTGCCCTAAGGGAGCTTTTTACTATGGAAAATTTCAGAGAGTCACACGATTGGAAGGACCAGTGTCATGGCCCGCAACCCCTCCCCCCCCCAATCCCCGTGATTCACACTGTCCACTGCTGGCCAGTCCTGCTTCCCCTTAGCCGCCCCGGCATCAGGTCCTGGTGAACACTGCCGTGTAAGGTGCTTCCTCAGAACTGTGCCTTCTGGTTCCGGAATCAGTGGTGTGGTGTTAAGAGATTTCACTCTCGAGTTAGCTAAGTATGAACACATGTGTGGTCTGACTAGCAGTAGGGAGCTTTGCCGGGATGTCTAGGAGACTCTGTGATGTGACACTGAGTGTTAAATAGATACAGCGTGTGAGGAGTAAAAATAGCATCTCTGTTTTGAGTGCTTCCTGTGTGACTGGATTTGTGTTTTCCATCAATTCTCATATTCATGGGGCTCTAGGAGGCGGGTCTTGAAAGCCCCATTGCAAGGACACACAAGCTGAGTGTAGGAAGTGTAGAAGCGAACTTGAACCCAGTGTTTGCACTTTATTGCTAGCTCTCTTGTCTGACCATGTGTGGGGCAAGTGAAGCCTGTGTATCTGCTGGCATTCATTCATCCTCAGGTGCGGCCAGCCAGGGAGTTTCCTTCTGGCTCAGAGTCCCTGAAAGCAGCCATGCCAGGTTCTTCTGCCACCATCTTGCCCTGTTGGGTTGACAGGCAGATTTTAAATGTGTGTGTGTGTGTGTGTGTGGAGGGGGTCAAAACAGCTTTATTGTTTCTTGTTGAAATAAGAGTTATACATGCTTGTGGTAGCAAATCAAAAAACAAAGCAGAAATGAAAAAGAAGAGCAAAGGAACTAGATAATTCATAATCACAGCTTCTGCACAAAACTACATTTCACATTGATATGGTTGTGAAACTCACAGATACGCGCGCGCGCGCACACACACACACACATGGAATCATATTATGGGCATCATTTTCTAGTCTGGACAGCTTCAAGTCTTCTTCATTTTAAGCAGATACAGAGTTTCAACTGTATGGAAATTATTCAATTTTCCTGATGTCTTCAGTTTATTTTATTATATTTTATTTTTTTTGGTACAGTTAGTTAACTTGTCTCTAAATCTTTGGGCACATTCATGATTATTCCCTTAGGCTAAATCCCAAAGTGGGCAGTTTGCTGACTCTTTGGGTATGGTTCCTGTTTCCAATTTTTTTTTTTTAAAGATTTTATTTGTTTGAGTAAGTGAGAGAAAGAGAGAGCATAAGCAGGCGGGAGGGGGACAGGGAGAGGGAGAAGCAGGCTCCCCACTGAGCAGGGAGCTCAGTGATCCCAGGACTCTGAAATGACAGCCTGAGCTGAAGGCAGATGCTTACCCCACTGAGCCCCTCAATTTTTTTTTTAAATTTTTAATTTTTTTATAAACATATAATATATTTTTATCCCCAGGGGTACAGGTCTGTGAATCGCCCGGTTTACACACTTCACAGCACTCACCAAAGCACATACCCTCCCCAATGTCCATAATCCCACCCCCTTCTCCCAATCCCCCTCCCCCCAGCAACTCTCAGTTTGTTTTGCGAGATTAAGAGTCACTTATGGTTTGTCTCCCTCCCAATCCCATCTTGTTTCATTTATTCTTCTCCTACCCCCTTAAGCCCACATGTTGCATCACCACTTCCTCATATCAGGGAGATCATATCATAGTTTTCTTTCTCTGCTTGACTTATTTCGCTAAGCATGATACGCTCTAGTTCCATCCATGTTGTCGCAAATGGCAAGATTTCATTTCTTTTGATGGCTGCATAGTATTCCATTGTGTATATATACCACATCTTCTTTTTTTTTTTTTTTTTTTTTTTTTTTTTTTTTTCTTTTTTTTTTTTTAATTTTTTATTTTTTATAAACATATATTTTTATCCCCAGGGGTACAGGTCTGTGAATTGCCAGGTTTACACACTTCACAGCACTCACCAAAGCACATACCCTCCCCAATGTCCATAACCCCACCCCCCTTCTCCCAACCCCCTTCCCCCCAGCAAACTTCAGTTTGTTTTGTGAGATTAAGAGTCACTTATGGTTTGTCTCCCTCCCAATCCCATCTTGTTTTCATTGATTCTTCTCCTACCCACTTAAGCCCCCATGTTGCATCACCACTTCCTCATATCAGGGAGATCATATGATAGTTGTCTTTTCTCTGCTTGACTTATTTCGCTAAGCATGATACGCTCTAGTTCCATCCATGTTGTTGCAAATGGCAAGATTTCATTTCTTTTGATGGCTGCATAGTATTCCATTGTGTATATATACCACATCTTCTGATCCATTCATCTGTTGATGGACATCTAGGTTCTTTCCATAGTTTGGCTATTGTGGACATTGCTGCTATAAACATTCGGGTGCATGTGTCCCTTTGGATCACTACATTTGTATCTTTAGGGTAAATACCCAGTAGTGCAATTGCTGGGTCATGGCAGTTTCTATTTTCAACATTTTGAGGAACCTCCATGCTGTTTTTCCAGAGTGGCTGCACCAGCTTGCATTCCCACCAACAGTGTAGGAGGGTCCCCCTTTCTCCGCATCCTCGCCAGCATCTGTCATTTCCTGACTTGTTGATTTTAGCCATTCTGACTGGTGTGAGGTGATATCTCATTGTTGGTTTTGATTTGTATTTTCCCTGATGCCGAGTGATATGGAGCACTTTTTCATGTGTCTGTTGGCCATCTGGATGTCTTCTTTGCAGAAATGTCTGTTCATGTCTTCTGCCCATTTCTTGATTGGATTATTTGTTTCTTTGGGTGTTGAGTTTTGCTAAGTTCTTTATAGATTCTGGACACTAGTCCTTTATCTGATATGTCGTTTGCAAATATCTTCTCCCATTCTGTCAGTTGTCTTTTGATTTTGTTAACTGTTTTCCTTTGCTGTGCAAAAGCTTTTTGATCTTGATGAAATCCCAGTAGTTCATTTTTTCCCTTGCTTCCCTTGCCTTTTGCGTTGTTCCTAGGAAGATGTTGCTGCGGCAGAGGTCGAAGAGGTTGCTGCCCGTGTTCTCCTCAAGGATTTTGATGGATTCCTTTCGTACATTGAGGTCCTTCATCCATTTTGAGTCTATTTTTGTGTGTGGTGTAAGGAAATGGTCCAATTTCATTTTTTTCTGCATGTGGCTGTCCAATTTTCCCAGCACCATTTATTGAAAAGGCTGTCTTTTTTCCATTGGACATTCTTTCCTGCTTTGTCGAAGATTAGTTTTGACCATAGATTTGAGGGTCTATTTCTGGGCTCTCTATTCTGTTCCATTGATCTATGTGTCTGTTTTTGTGCCAGTACCATGCTGTCTTGATGATGACAGCTTTGTAATAGAGCTTGAAGTCCGGAATTGTGATGCCACCAACGTTGGCTTTCTTTTTCAATATCCCTTTGGCTATTCGAGGTCTTTTCTGGTTCCATATAAATTTTAGAATTATTTGTTCCATTTCTTTGAAAAGATGGATGGTACTTTGATAGGAATTGCATTAAATGTGTAGATTGCTTTAGGTAGCATAGACATTTTCACAATATTTATTCTTCCAATCCAGGAGCATGGAACATTTTTTCCATTTCTTTGTGTCTTCCTCAATTTCTTTCATGAGTACTTTATAGTTTTTTCTGAGTATAGATTCTGTGTCTCTTTGGTTAGGTTTATTCCTAGGTATCTTATGGTTTTGGATGCAATTGTAAATGGGATTGACTCCTTAATATCTCTTTCTTCTGTCTTGCTGTTGGTGTAGAGAAATGCAACTGATTTCTGTGCATTGATTTTATATCCTGACACTTTACTGAATTCCTGTATAAGTTCTAGCAGTTTTGGAGTGCATTCTTTTGGGTTTTCCACATATAGTATCATATCATCTGCGAAGAGTGATAATTTGACTTCTTCTTTGCCGATTTGGATGCCTTTAATTTCCTTTTGTTGTCTGATTGCTGAGGCTAGGACCTCTAGTACGATGTTGAATAGCAGTGGTGATAATGGACATCCCTGCCGTGTTCCTGACCTTAGCGGAAAAGCTTTCAGTTTTTCTCCATTGAGAATGATATTTGCGGTGGGTTTTTCATAGATGGCTTTGATGATATTGAGGTATGTGCCCTCTATCCCTACACTTTGAAGAGTTTTGATCAGGAAGGGATGTTGTACTTTGTCAAATGCTTTTTCAGCATCTATTGAGAGTATCATATGGTTCTTGTTCTTACTTTTATTGATGTGTTGTATCACATTGACTGATTTGCGGATGTTGAACCAACCTTGCAGCCCTGGAATAAATCCCCACTTGGTCGTGGTGAATAATCTTTTTAATGTACTGTTGAATCCTATTGGCTAGTATTTTGTTGAGTATTTTTCGCATCTGTGTTCATCAAGGATATCGGTCTATAGCTCTCTTTTTTGGTGGGATCCTTGTCTGGTTTTGGGATCAAGGTGATGCTGGCCTCATAAAATGAGTTTGGAAGTTTTCCTTCCATTTTCTATTTTTGGAACAGTTTTCAGGAGAATAGGAATTAGTTCTTCTTTAAATGTTTGGTAGAATTCCCCCGGGAAGCCGTCTGGCCCTGGGCTTTTTTGTTTGTTTGGAGATTTTTAATGACTGTTTCAATCTCCTTACTGGTTATGGGTCTGTTCAGGCTTTCTATTTCTTCCTGGTTCAGTTGTTGTGGTAGTTTATATTGTTTCTAGGAATGCATCCATTTCTTCCAGATTGTCAAATTTATTGCCGTAGAGTTGCTCATAGTATGTTCTTATAATAGTTTGTATTTCTTTGGTGTTAGTTGTGATCTCTCCTCTTTCATTCATGATTTTATTTTTTGGGTCCTTTCTCTTTTCTTTTTGATAAGTCGGGCCAGGGGTTTATCAATTTTATTAATTCTTTCAAAGAACCAGCTCCTAGTTTCGTTGATTTGTTCTATTGTTTTTTTTGGTTTCTATTTCATTGATTTCTGCTCTGATCTTTATGATTTCTCTTCTCCTGCTGGGCTTAGGGTTTCTTTCTTGTTCTTTCTCCAGCTCCTTTAGGTGTAGGGTTAGGTTGTGTACCTGAGACCTTTCTTGTTTCTTGAGAAAGGCTTGTACCGCTATATATATTTTCCTCTCAGGACTGCCTTTGTTTGTGTCCCACAGATTTTGAACCGTTGTATTTTCATTATCATTTGTTTCCATGATTTTTTTCAATTCTTCTTTAATTTCCCGGTTGACCCATTCATTCTTTAGAAGGATACTGTTTAGTCTCCATGTATTTGGGTTCTTTCCAAACTTCCTTTTGTGGTTGAGTTCTAGCTTTAGAGCATTGTGGTCTGAAAATATGCAGGGAATGATCCCAATCTTTTGATACCGGTTGAGTCCTGATTTAGGACCGAGGATGTGATCTATTCTGGAGAATGTTCCATGTGCACTAGAGAAGAATGTGTATTCTGTTGCTTTGGGATGAAATATTCTGAATATATCTGTGATGTCCATCTGGTCCAGTGTGTCATTTAAGGCCTTTATATCCTTGCTGATCTTTTGCTTGGATGACCTGTCCATTTCAGTGAGGGGAATGTTAAAGTCCCCTACTATCATTGTATTATTGTTGATGTGTTTCTTTGATTTTGTTATTAATTGGTTTATATAGTTGGCTGCTCCCACATTGGGGGCATAGATATTTAAAATTGTTAAATATTCTTGTTGGACAGACCCTTTGAGTATGATATAGTGTCCTTCCTCATCTCTTATTATAGTCTTTGGCTTAAAATCTAATTGATCTGATATAAGGATTGCCACTCCTGCTTTCTTCTGATGTCCATTAGCATGGTAAATTCTTTTCCACCCCCTCACTTTAAATCTGGAGGTGTCTTCGGGCTTAAAATGTGTTTCTTGGAGGCAACATATAGATGGGTTTTGTTTTTTTATCCATTCTGATACCCTGTGTCTTTTGACAGGGGCATTTAGCCCATTCACATTCAGGGTAACTATTGAGAGATATGAATTTAGTGCCATTGTATTGCCTGTAAGGTGACTGTTACTGTATATGGTCTCTGTTCCTTTCTGATCTACCACTTGTAGGCTCTCTCTTTGCTTAGAGGACCCCTTTCAAGATTTCCTGTAGAGCTGGTTTGGTATTTGCAAATTCTTTCAGTTGTTGTTTGTCCTGGAAGCTTTTAATCTCTCCTTCTATTTTCAATGATAGCCTAGCTGGATATAGTATTCTTGGCTGCATGTTTTTCTCGTTTAGTGCTCTGAAAATATCATGCCAGCTCTTTCTGGCCTGCCAGGTCTCTGTGGATAAGTCAGCTGCCAATCTAATATTTTTACCATTGTATGTTACAGACTTCTTTTCCCGGGCTGCTTTCAGGATTTTCTCTTTGTCATTGAGACTTGTAAATTTTACTATTAGGTGACGGGGGGTGTGGGCCTATTCTTATTGATTTTGAGGGGCATTCTCTGAACCTCCTGAATTTTGATGCTCGTTCCTTTGCCATATTGGGGAAATTCTCCCCAATAATTCTCTCCAGTATACCTTCTGCTCCCCTCTCACTTTCTTCTTCTTCTGGAATCCCAATTATTCTAATGTTGTTTTCGTCTTATGGGTGTCACTTATCTCTCGAATTCTCCCCTCGTGGTCCAGTAGCTGTTTGTCCCCTCTTTTGATCAGCTTCTTTATTCTCTGTCATTTGGTCTTCTATATCACTAATTCTTTCTTCTGCCTCATTTATCCTAGCAGCGAGAGCCTCCATTTTTGATTGCACCTCATTAATAGCTTTTTTGATTTCAACTTGGTTAGATTTTAGTTCTTTTATTTCTCCAGAGAGGGCTTTTATATCTCTCGAGAGGGTTTCTCTAATATCTTCCATGCCTTTTTCGAGCCCGGCTAGAACCTTGAGAATTGTCATTCTGAACTCTAGATCTGACATATTACCGATGTCTGTATTGATTAGGGGTCCCTAGCCTTCGGTACTGCCTCTTGTTCTTTTTTTTGTGTTGAATTTTTACGTCTTGTCATTTTGTCCAGATAAGAGTAAATGAAGGGGCAAGTAAAATACTAAAAGGGTGGCAACAACCCCAGGAAAATATGCTTTAACCAAATTAGAAGAGATCCAAAATCGTGAGTGGGGAGAAAGGGGATAAAAAGAGGTTCAAAAAGGAAGAGAGAAAAAAAAAAAAAAAAAAAAAAAAAAAAAAAAGAAAAGAAAAGAAAAGAATTTTTAAAAAAGAAAACACCTAAGAAAAATGTAAAAAATATATATATATATATTAGATAAACTAGTAAAAAATCGTTAAAAAAGAAAAAGGTAACAGTTAAAAAAAAAAAAAATTTTACCCGAAGGCGAGAAAAAAAAAAATGAAAAAGAAAAAATTAAATTAACTGCAAGACTAAAAAAAATCACAGGAAAAAAGCCATGAGTTCCGTGCTTGGCTTTCTCCTCCTCTGGAATTCTGCTGCTCTCCTTGGTATTGAAACCGCACTCCTTGGTAGGTGAACTTGGTCTCGGCTGGATTTCTTGTTGATCTTCTGGGGGAGGGGCCTGTTGTAGTGATTCTCAAGTGTCTTTGCCCCAGGCGGAATTACACAACCGCCCTTACCCGGGGCCGGGGTGAGTAATCCGCTCGGGTTTGCTTTCAGGAGCTTTTGTTCCCTGAGCGCTTTCCGTAGAGTTCCAGAGGACGGGAATACAAATGGCGGCCTCCTGGTCTCCGGCCCGGAGGAGCCGAGAGCCCAGGGCCCCACTCCTCAGTGCGCCCTCAGAGAACAGCGCCCAGTTACTCCCGTCTGCCTGTCCTCCGGCCGCGCTCCGAGCTCACCGAGCCTGCGACCGGTTCAAGGTAACACCGAGCTGCGAGATTACTGTCGGCTCTGTCTCTGTAGCCGGCTTTCCCGTTCCAATACCCGCAAGCTCTGCGACACTCAGACACCCCCGATCCTTCTGTGACCCTGCGGGACCTGAGGCCACGCTGACCCCGCGTGGGCTTCGCCCTGGTTTAGCCTCTGGAGCGATGTCCCTCAGCGGAACAGACTTTTAAAAGTCCTGATTTTGTGCGCGGTTGCTCCGCCGCTTGCCGGGAGCCGGCCCCTCCCCCCGGGGTCTATCTTCCCGTCGCTTTGGATTCACTTCTCCGCCGGTCCTACCTTTCAGAAAGTGGCTGATTTTCTGTTTCCAGAATTGCTGTTCTTCTTCTCTTCGATCTGCCGATGGATTTTCAGGTGTTTGCAATCTTTAGATAAGCTATCTAGCTGATCTCCGGCTAGCTGAAGCAGTCTCAGCTTGCTACTTCTCCGCCATCTTGACTACCACATCTTCTTTATCCATTCATCTGTTGATGGACATCTAGGTTCTTTCCATAGTTTGGCTATTGTGGACATTGCTGCTATAAACATTCAGGTGCACGTGCCCCTTCGGATCACTACGTTTGTATCTTTAGGGTAAATACCCAGTAGTGCTATTGCTGGGTCATAGGGTAGTTTTATTTTCAACATTTTGAGGAACCTCCATGTTGTTTTCCAGAGAGGTTGCACCAGCTTGCATTCTCACCAACAGTGTAGGAGGGTTCTCCTTTCTCCGCATCCTCGCCAGCATCTGTCATTTCCTGACTTGTTAATTTTAGCCATTCTGACTGGTGTGAGGTGATATCTCATTGTGGTTTTGATTTGTATTTCCCTGATGCCCAGTGATATGGAGCACTTTTTCATGTGTCTGTTGGCCATCTGGATGTCTTCTTTGCAGAAATGTCTGTTCATGTCCTCTGCCCATTTCTTGATTGGATTATTTGTTTTTTGGGTGTTGAGTTTGCTAAGTTCTTTATAGATTTTGGACAATAGCCCTTTATCTGATATGTCCTTTGCAAATATCTTCTCCCATTCTGTCAGTTGTCTTTTGGTTTTGTTAACTGTTTCCTTTGTTGTGCAAAAGCTTTTTATCTTGATAAAATCCCAATAGTTCATTTTTGCCCTTGCTTCCCTTGCCTTTGGCGTTGTTCCTAGGAAGATGTTGCTGCGGTTGAGGTCGAAGAGGTTGCTGCCTGTGTTCTCCTCAAGGATTTTGATGGAGTCCTTTCTCACATTGAGGTCCTTCATCCATTTTGAGTCTATTTTTGTGTGTGGTGTAAGGAAATGGTCCAATTTCATTTTTCTGCATGTGGCTGTCCAATTTTCCCAGCACCATTTATTGAAGAGGCTGTCTTTTTTCCATTGGACATTCTTTCCTGCTTTGTAGAAGATTAGTTGACCATAGAGTTGAGGGTCTATTTCTGGAGCCCCTCAATTTTGATACATACTGACAAATCACCTTCCAGAATTGGTGTGTGTATGTGTGTGTGTTTGTATGTGTGTGTGTATGTTTTAAACACCAATATGGGGTTTAGCCAACAATGCAGGAGATTGCCAGGATCCCACCACATACCTATAGTGGAGATATTTTCTGGTTTATTCCATTAACTTATCGGGAAGCCCTTCTCGAAGAGTATGAAGAAATGACTCTGGCTTTAAAAAGGAGTCATGCTGCGGATTCACGTTTACCCAGAGGTATATCTAACGGTGGCCTGGGCAAGGTTCTTCCATACTTTTGGATGGTATGAAAGAGAGTTACTTTGCAGATTTGTAACCAGGGTTTGCTGCCTAGACCTCTAAGCTTAGTGTTAGGAAACAAGATTTAGTGTCATATATATATAAAAGGCATTTTGTAGATACATGAAAGTGGAAAAGCCCAGAATTACCCTTTTGTTGGTCTTAATGGGTCTTTGTTTCTTTTAAAACAGGAAAGATGCGAAGAATAATGAGGTATCCTTTTCTCAAATTAAGTAAGTCTCTGGAGTTATGAGCTTTATTTGAAGACATTTGATCCCCCAATCTGTTCAGTAACTATCCAGAGAATTTTTGGTGGAACTTGCTGTCCTTTTTTCTAACACATTTGGCCATGATCATCCTGAAGTTCTTGCTAGCTTTGTTTTTCTGCAAGGAACGTGTTTATTTGTCTCCGGAAGCTAGTAGCTTCCTTGCCATGTTCTCCTAAGGCGAGTAAAACCTCACTTCCATATTCTACCAATAAATTTGTATTTTGTGATTGTTAAGGAAAAATAAATGGGTTATCAATATCTAGGAGAGGACCTTGTTGGAAGTCACAAAGCCAATCAGTTATATGAGAGGGTCTAGAAGTGAGATTTCCTGATTTACATTTCAGTGGTTTGTAAATAACATTATAGTGAGCCCTCCCTCCCCCATTTATTACTATGGTTTTTGTTCTTTTGGGAAGATGTTTACTATTATCTCTCGAGTCATGACTGAGTCGGTGTTTCTAATGGATTATTTTTTTCTTTCCCTTTCTATGATGAAGACCTAAAAAGTGAGTAGCTGCTTTAATTTTTTCTAATAACTTGTATTTTTCTGTTTTGAGCATGAACTTTATTGCATGTACAAGAGTCCTAAGGAGTTGTTCTATTTTCTTAGATCCAAGTTAATCAAAGTGGAGAATTTCGAGGCCTACTTTAAGAAACAACAAGCGGACTCCAACTGTGGGTTTGCAGAAGAATATGAAGTACGTGGTTGTAAATAATGTGTTTTTTAACTGCTTTATGTTTCTTCCAAAAGTTGGGAACCCGCCCATTTTTGTTGCAAGGAGAAGCGCTGGGTGAGAGGCGGCCCTCTTGGAGGGGGGAGGAGCTCTTCCATGTCCCCCTCGGGGGTCCCACTGTGGCTGCGTGGGCTGCGAGCCCTTAGATGTACCCTCACTGCTAGTGATTTTTGTGTTTAACTTTGTTGAGAAATGAAGAGTATGCAGAGAGAGGGAGAGAAACTGGGCATTTCTGTCCGGGGGCTGTTCACTGGAGTAGTTGGGAAGCTGTGGGGGCTGGCGTGGGGCACCGTGCGGCCCAGGTTTGATTCCTGAGCATCATGAAGAGCTGCGTAAAGAGTTCCCGTGCTTCCATCCTGTTCCGTCCTGTCCAGCGTGCTCTGACCAGCCCCACCAGCCCAGAGCCACTCCCTCAGAATGGTCACACACTCACACACTCCCTCTCTCCCTGCCCTTCCCTGCCACCCTCCCCACCCTGCCCTGTGCTGGCCTGCGCCCTGCTGCTGTCTCTGCCTGCCCATTTGCATCGGCTTCCTGTGGCTACCATAACAAATCACCACAAACTCGTGGCTTAAAACATCAAATTTATATTCTCTTGTGGTTCTGGAGGCTCTACTAAGTCCAGAGTCAGGTGTCAGCAGACCGGTCCTCCCTCCATCTCTCTGGGCGGGGATCCCCTTCCTTGCTTCTTCCCAAGTGAGTGGCTCCAGGTGTTCTGTGGCTTGGGGCTGTGTCTCTGCTCTGTGGCTCCCCCCCCTCCCCCGTCCCTGTGGCTCCCCTCGGGGTGTCTTGGGTGAACACACCTCTTACTAGATTTGGGGCCCCCCTGCAGATTCCGGGATGATCTCACCTCAAGATTCTCAACTTAAATCCATTCTGCAAGACTCTTTACCAAAAGCAGCTCACATCCACAGGTTGCGGGAATTAGGATGTGGGCCTGCCTTTTTTTTGGGCGCTGCTGTTCAACCGACTGCACGACTCAAAGCACAGCTCAGGACGTAAATTCTGTCTTTGGGTCCCTTTCTCCTGTGGGGTGTTGCCTGTCAGCGACGTCCAGCCTTTATCTAATTCTGCCTCGTTGTAAAGTTAGTGATTTCTGCCTACACCCCGCTCCCAGGTTGTAAGCTCCTTGAAGGCAAGGATTATGCTTTTTCTTTGAGTGGGACCTCTGCATTAGTTTCCACGGGCTGCCGTAACAAAACACCACAGACTGGATGGCTTCTGACAACAATTATTCTCTCATGGTTCTGGAAATCAGGGGTCCAAAATCAAAGTGTTGGCAATGCCTTGCTTCATCGGAAGCCTCTAGGGAAGGCTCCTGCCAGAAGCTTCAGTCACCTTCTGGAAGCCCCAGGCATTCTTGGTGTGTGGGAGTCTAACTCCTCTGCCTGCCTTCATCTCAGCACACCTGGCTCCCCTCATATGTCTGTATCTTGGTGTCTCTTCTCTTAGAAGGACATCAGTCCTGTTGGATGAAGGGCCCACCCTACTCCAGTATGACCTCGTCTTCTTCTTCTTCTTCTTCTTTTTTTTTTTTTTTTTAAAGATTTTATTTATTTATTTGACAGACAGAGATCACAAATAGGCAGAGAGAGAGGGGGAAGCAGGCTCCCTGCGGAGCAGAGAGCCCGATGCAGGGCTTGATCGCAGGACCCTGAGATCGTGACCTGAGCCAAAGGCAGAAGCTTAACCCACTGAGCCACCCAGGCGCCCCCATGACCTCATCTTCTTTTGATGACCGTGGCAAAGACCGAAGTTCCAAATAAGGCTGCATCATTCCCAGGTCCCAGGGATCAGAACTTCAGCCTGTCTTTTTGGTGGACACAGTTTAATCCCAAACACCTCTGCACTTCCACCTTGTTCTGTCGTGCTCTGTGCTCGTTGTAACTAACATCTGGGCACTAAACCAACAGACAACTCATTTGTTTTCAGGATCTGAAGCTTGTTGGAATCAGTCTACCTAAATATGCGGCGGAGCTGGCTGAGAATAGAGGAAAAAATCGCTATAATAACGTTCTGCCCTGTAAGTTGTTGTTGTTGTTTTGTCCCCCCATAGGCTCTTCCCTGTTCTTGGTCTCTGGCTGTCAGGCCTCTAACGGTGGAGGGGAATGGGATCAGGGTGCTGGCTCGCCACGCCCACGTTCATTCATGAGTCCCCTGTGGGATGCATATTCCACTGAATCCAGCCCTCAGGGGAACCTTATGAAGGAGGTAGTAGAATATTTGGTTTGTAGATGAGAAAATTGAGGCACAGCATAGCTAGGGGGTTTGCCCAGAGTCGCACAGAGGGTCTTGGCGGGCCAGGGCTATCGTTTCTTTCCGGAAAAGGGCCAGAGTCCCTGCTCTTATCCCCTCTCTCTTAAAGCCCTTCATTTCAGCCACTGTTGCTCTGGAAAGGAAGGGAGCAGGAGGAGGACGGGAGGAATGCTTTCTGCTTATCCAGATACATCTCTGGTGGGCTGATGAGAGCATGCCACAGCTAAATATGACTTGTATTTGAATTCACATATTGGACATCCTCGCCGTCCAGGAGCCCCGGTGCCTCGGGCCGAAGCTCGGCCACTTCACCCTCTCTCCATGGACACGGCGGCCCGAATTCACATATTGGAAAAGTAACAATGTCTGCCTAATGGATGGGGATAACATCCAACAAACCAAATGGGGTTTAAAATGAGAGTGATTTATCACATCATCCGTGGAGATGAACTGTAAGCCCTCCTCCACGGAAAGTTCTTTGTGGTCTCTCTCTCGGGTGGGAATTAGGGCACGAAGAACTTATCAATAGATTGCAGCTGTGTTCTGATTTCGCTGTCATTTATAGACTCTGCAGATGATTTTTCCACAAGGACATTTAGAGACATTGTCTCTTTTCTTCGAAGCCGTGTTTTTCTTTTCCGGTCTAAAACATTAACTTCTGCTTAGATTCAGGATTTTTTAGCTTCTGCATTCTTTCTCTTTGTGCCTCCTGCCGTCTGTCCTTGTATTGACAGCAGGTACTGGCCCTTGTGCCAAGAAAAATGCTTTCAAAATCAGGCTGGTGGGATGTGCCTCAGAACAGCCCATGCACGGTTAACTCAGGATCGTTGGCCTGTTCCTGTGAATGTTGCAGGGATTTTCAGACCCAGAGTTTGGGAGAGTTTTGGGCTGAAACTCGTGTAGGTCACTGAATTTGGAATTGTTGTGTTATTTTGTCCAGGGGAGGGTGAGATAATATGTGGTCAGATGCAGGGACACACAGGTGATGCTACTGATTACATTTGAAATTCTAACATTACTTCATTTCTTGAGTTGGGCAAGCTTGTGTGTGCATTTATTTTTGTAGTGTTTAGACGCAACTGATAAATGGTGTGTGTATTTTTAAGATGAAAACACAAGGATTTTGTGTTTTAGATCTTCCCACCCATAGTAGTCTTCCACATTCAGCGTATGCCTGAGTTTGGTACTTTTTGTAATGACATTTTTAGGAGAATAGAGAAAGTATGGAGACCTTTCCTTCGTGGGAGGAGCACTAGATTTGAATTCTGAGTGTCTTTGACCAGACATTAGTACTTAATCTCATAGACCCTCAGTTTCCTCATTTGTAAAATGGGCACAAAAGCCAGAAGGGCAGTTTTGAGGAATAAATACAATTGCTCAGTGAATCTCTTGGCTTGTGGCACGCACACCAAGGATGCTAATAGCAGTAGGTTGGTGTTGTCTGAGAAGGAGGTCTGGCGCAATGAAGAGCTCGGACCCTCGCTGCAGGCTGCCTGGGGGTCGAATCCTGGCTCTGCCAGTGCGTAGCTCTGCTGGGCTTCTGCAGGCAATTGCCTGATTCCTCTGTGCCAGTCACTTGGGCTGACTGTAAGGATCCAGTAGGTCACCTCCATAAAATGCCATGTGTCACACCTTCAGGATGTGAGAGGAGCCCCTGTGTTGCCATTTTGTACTTTTCTCTCTTGTGTGTAACTCTCCTCAAATATTTCTAATGAGCACCTTTTTTCTCTCAATGCCACAGATGATATTTCCCGTGTCAAGCTTTCTATCCAGACACACTCAGCTGATGACTACATCAATGCCAACTACATGCCCGTAAGTGGAGAGACGAGCCCAGAGCATGGCTTGTTCGGGGGAAATCTTCAGGGCTCCTCCTTGTGTCTTTGACACTGAATTTGGGTTGCTTCCCATTTTCTAGGGCTACCATTCCAAGAAAGATTTCATTGCCACACAAGGGCCTTTGCCCAACACTTTGAAAGATTTCTGGCGTATGGTTTGGGAGAAAAATGTATATGCCATTGTTATGTTGACCAAATGTGTCGAACAGGGAAGGGTAAGTGTTTTATTTTTTACTTAAGTTATTTTAAAATTTATTTTGTTTAATTATTTTAATTTAAATTATTGAATTAAATTAATGCATTCATTTTGACTGCGGTGAAGGCATATCTTAAGAAGCATTTGTCTTTCTAAAGAAAACACTCCCCCAACCATCAGCACCTCTCTTCTTAGAAACTTATTTTCTGCCTTTTTCTCCTCTAAGAGAAAAGTTTAAAAATATCTTTTTTTTTTTTTTTAAAAAAAGCATTTTATTGTTACCTTCTTTTGTGGATGAATAGCAATATTCTCTATTCACAAGGTCGCTGCTGGAGTTATAAGTAGTGGGGGTGCAGTCAGCTCCACACAGAGCTCGTGGGACTGGAGCACAGGGTCATCTCCCTGTTGGGAGTGGGCGCCAGCCCTTTGTGTCTCTAAGCAGCCAGCATCTCATCTGTGAGATGAGGGATTTGACCAACTTGGTGATCAAACATAGCTTTTAACACTGGAACCCCTCCTCTACCCCAGATCTCAGACTCCTCCCCAGATAAATCTCAGCTCTCCCCTCTCCCCCTTTAATATTCTTCATTTCACTTTAATTTAGCAGATGTTTACCCTGCCCCAAATATGTGTAGGGTGCTGTGCTACGGGCTGGGGATGGGGGAGGGAGAGATAACAGTGAGCCCTAAGAGGTGGTTCCCATTTCACACGGCTCTGGGTATAGAAGCCCGTGTTCTGCCTCACTTCCTTGCATCCAGAGAACAGACTTTCACGCAAACAAAAGAACTTTGCTTATGAATGCAAATAAACTTTATGGTGTGGTGGAGCTCAAGGCCTGCCCTGTGGAACAGTTTCATAAATCAGTGTTAGGCAAATGAAAATGATGTAGTTGAATGAATGGAGAACACATTTGTTGTTTATCTCAAGTCAGGGGAGAAGTGGATTTACTGGCTCTGGGTGAAAAAGAAAGGGAGCCAGTCAGTCTACTCCATGTATGTTATTTTTTTCTTCTAACAGCGCTCCTTTATAATTATTGTGTAGATGGGGAAACTGAGGCTCAGAGATCTTAAGAATTGCCCACACGGTAGCAGCCGACACCCAGCTGGGAAGAGGCTGAGCTGAGAGCATCCGCTCCATCTCATTGTGTGTCTGAGTCCTGTGTTCTTTGTGGGAGCAGTGGTCTGGAAACTGGGATCTTTTTAAAAAATACAGGTCCGCAGCCAGAGTCAGAAGCCTGGAGGTGGAGTCCGGGCATCTGTTTTTTTAGAGCAAAATTGACCTCCCTGGGGGGAGTCAGATAAGAGTCAGATAATCGGTTTGGACAGCACCTGCAGTAGAACACACCTCGGAAAGGCGGGAAGGGAGGAGGGAGAAAGAGTGTGTGTTCGTGTGGGTGTATTAAGTCATTTGTCAAATTAGAGATTTAGATATTCTTGCAGAGCAGATGTTTCCTGATTTTTATTCTATTTACATCTGCCCACCGATTTATTTAAATCGAAGACCCGGAGTGATTTAATTTGATTCTTTTTATTCGTGTCTGTATTTTTATTCTAATTAGTGTGGGTCTGGAAGTATTGGGGAAGGTTCTCATTTCTTTTAGCTGCACGGGGTTATGGGTCAGTCTGAGTTTAGTTCGGAGGACAGTCGTGGGCTGGTGGCCGTCGGAGCCGAAGGAAGCCGGCTGGGACTGTGTCCTCCGAGAAGGGACAATGACTGTTCTGCTCTAAATCCATTTTCATGCAGAAATGGGGGCTCAGGGTGGGCCAGATCTTCTGAGTTCTCAGGAGAAGCCGGGAATCTGGAATTTTATGAGAAACGTCCCAATTGTAAAAGAGTTGGCCATAATTGTAAATTAAAAAAACAATTTTGGGAGTGTGACAGAACCCAGCTAAAGGGCCGACGCAGTCTCTGATACAAGTTTCCAAGAGCCAGTCTTCCTTATGAAGCTGTAGTGATGGCGGACGGTGCGACCTGACTTTTTTGAATAAAAATGCAATTTTACTCTAGACCAAATGTGAGGAGTACTGGCCCTCCAAGCAGGCTCAGGATTATGGGGACATAACGGTGGCAATGACATCAGAAGTCGTTCTTCCAGAATGGACCATCAGAGACTTCACGGTGAAAAACGTAAGTAAGAGGCCAAGATGGATAGGCCTCAGAAAAGAAGACCCTATAGTAGTTTGGGGTGATAGTTTTAGGTTCATATTAACCAATATATATACTTTTTGTTATGCATCAGAAAAATACTTTTGCTCTCTTTTCACAGAATGAAAATGATCTGCATACACTCTAAAGCAACCCTTAGCTTTAACTTTCTTAAGAGAAAGTTCATGTTATTTTTTATTTTTCCCTTTTGAAGTGTAGTTGATGTAGAATATTACATTAGTTTCAGGTGTACGGCCTAGTGACCCAGTAATTACATACTTTACGTGGTGCCCACTGGGGCAAGTGTAGTCCCCATCTGTCACCACACAACTTTATTCCGACATTATTGATTCTAGTCCCTGTGCTGTCCTCTTTGTCCCTGTGACTTACGCATTTTGTAAGTGGGAGTTTGTGGGTCTTAGTACCCTTTACCCCTTTCGCTCCCCCCCCGACCCACTTCCCCTCTGGCAGCCACCAGCTTGTTCTGTTTTTTTCTCAGTCTGGTGTTTTGTTTTGTTTTGTGTTTGTTTTTGCTACTGTATGTTATTCTGGAACGAGATGAATCTTGAGAACAAGGGTCAGCAGCAGCCACTGTTCCTTCCGCTTTCAGGTCACTTGTTTATAGAGTTTTTGTTACAGACTGAGGCCCTTTTGGATTATTTGGTTGCAAATATGACCTCAGGAGTGGCACTTTGCAGTTGGGAGTAGTTTATGAGAGCGGTTACATTAATAAGATTTCTGGGCATATAGACATGTCCTTACCACCCAGCTCCCGCCAAAAGTTAGGGAAAAAAACCCAATTACATGGTGAAGACACTGCAGGAAGTCAGATTATGTGTCCTTTTTTCTTTTCTTAAAAAGATTTTATTTATGTATTTGACCAAGAGATAGAGCACAAATAGGCAGATTGGCAGGCAGAGGGAGAGGGAGAAGCAGGCTCTCCACTGAGCAGGGAGCCCGATGCAGGACTCGATCCCAGGACCCTGGGATCATGACCTGAGCTGAAGGCAGCCGCTTAAATGACTGAGCCACCCAGGCGCCCTGTGTCCTTTTTTTAATAGGGTGTCTAGAAATAGAGGCAATGAAGCCACATTGATATCTTTTGGTGAGTGTGTAAATTGGTATAGCCCTTTGTGGTTTATATCAAAAGCATCAAAATAACCATTCTCCTTTGATCTGGTGGTTTAATGTTTGAGAGTCTGTCTTAAAGTAATAATCTGAAATAGAGGACAAGGCTTATTATTCACAAAGAGGAATCTCGGCATTATTTATAATGGAGGGAAGATTTGGAGCCTGTTCAAATATCTAGCTTTCAGAGAATAGATAACTAAACTATAGGTTATCTAGTCAGTGTATCATTATTTAGCTATTAGAAATGATGGCTACGTAGACTGTGTAATTACCATGGAGAGATGCGAGATTGCAATTAAGTGAAACACACCGGGGGACAAACGTCTATGCATATTGTGAATATTGCACCAAAGAAAAGCCTGGGAGTAGAATCAGTGGAGTTAACTTTTATGGGAGGTTGGTGGGTTAGGTTCTGTTTGACAAGAATTATTCTTTTTCTTTTAAAATTTTTTATTTTTTATAAACATATATTTTTATCCCCAGGGGTACAGGTCTGTGAATCGCCAGGTTTACACACTTCAAAACAGCACTCACCAAAGCACATACCCTCCCCAATGTCCATAACTCCACCCCCTTCTCCCAACCCCCCTCCCCCCAGCAACCCTCAGTTTGTTTTGTGAGATTAAGAGTCACTTATGGTTTGTCTCCCTCCCAATCCCATCTTGACAAGAATTATTCTTGAAGATTCCAAAAGTCATGGAGACAAGGTAGTATATTAAGTATTAATTCTTCACTGAATGCTGTGTCTCAAAGGAGTTGGCTTCAATTAATATTTCAATTCCTCCCCTGGAGGTGCTGTCAAAGCTGTTCTCACACGTTGATGGAGCACATAGTGGTTGAGAAACCCTCATAATGCACTTATTCTATAGATTTTGCCCATTTTAACCAGACCAGGTTATCCTCGGTTCCTTTTGTGCTTGGGGAGGGGACTGAGGGGAATCATGGGTGGCTTTGTTCACATCATTTAAACAAAATTACCATGATGTTATCATCTTTTAACTAAACTCCAGACTTCATTTGGATTTCACATTTTTCCCCTAAAGCCCTTTCCTGTTCCAGGATCGAATGATTCCAGGAGACCACATAGCATTTAGTAAAATACCACTTTACCCCCTAACACTCCTTTTTAATTACACAAAGTGCATGAATATATTTTCCTTCTTAAAAGTGGGAACACAGCAGATAGAACTAAAAGTTTCTTTGGACTGCCACCCCTAAGCTGAGCACCTGGCCACCCTCTGTAGAGAAAATGCTGAAAAGTCTGACCTCCCCCTACACCTCCCTGTCCACTTGTCTGTCACAGCTGCTTTCCTTCTTTGGATGAATACTTGTGATTCAGTTTGTGACTGTCCCCTTTGTGTGTATAAGACTTCACAGTACCCTCTCCTCCACTCTGCCTTTTTTTCTCTACTCTTTTCCCATATTTTGAACAATGTGAATGCACTGCTTTTGTAATGTATATACATTAAAAAAAAAAAAAAAAGAAGCTTCCAAAGGTAGCTCTCATAAAGGAGATGGAAATGCCTAGAGTCCAGATGTAGGTATGAGGCTGAGCTCAGTGCCCAGTGCTGGGCATAATGAGCGCAGTTGAATAGGGACAGGAGTGGTCCAGCCTGGGTGGAATTCTGATAATAACAGGTGCCTGCCTTTGTCCGTGGTAGGAAACCAGGCCGTGTCATCACTCACTCTGTTACAACAAGATCCACTTTCTATTGTCTGTCTGATGTTGAAATAGATGTGTTTTTTGGTGTGTTGGGGGCGGGGAGTTCCTTTTCTCAAACTCCTGCAATTCTAAATATTTACTTAGTGCTCACTAGCTACCTGCTATGAGACTCTCTGGAAGGCGTGCAGATTGTGAGGCAGACGTGCCCCAAAGGTTCCAAGTATCAGAGCCATATCAGTATAATTCATTTTTGGTGTTTTGGTTGATGACATTCCCAGGTGGGTTCAGGGATGGGCTTCTGGAGGCTCCAAGGAGCTGTAGGTCTAAGACTGTGAGAGCATTACAGGCAGGCACCTGCTGTGGGAAAGGAAGGTCTGAACTCAGGGTCCTAGGAAGAGGCTGCCTCTGAGCTGAGTGTGGGGGAGTCACTTCACTTTTTGGAATCTTAAAGGAAGGGTGAGAACCCCTCCTTCTGGAGCATATTGTGGGCTTTGGTGAGCACATCAGAGTGTGGGCAAGCACTTTATCCATTGTTGTAGCAATGTAAAATTGCAACTTTTACTTGTAACCACTCCTATCTAGCTGCTAATCAACCATCCCGTGCGCATCCCCAGATGGCTCCGTTTCACTAGGTCTTCTCGGATGCTTATCTCTTTCTTGGCTTTTAGATCCAGACAAGTGAGAGTCACCCTCTGCGACAGTTTCATTTCACCTCCTGGCCAGACCACGGTGTTCCCGACACCACAGACCTGCTCATTAACTTTCGGTACCTTGTTCGTGACTACATGAAGCAGAGTCCTCCTGAGTCACCCATTCTGGTCCACTGCAGGTATGCAGACGTGCTCCGTGTGTGACAGATTTCAAGTTCCATATCAGACTTTAGAAAAGCAAGGCCCAAGAGGGAACGCAGTAGGCGTTTGCAAATTCAAGAACGGTTTGTATAAAGGACCAGGAACTGGAATGGGGGTTGGCAAACTATATAACCTGTGGACCAGATCTGGTATATTGCCTCTATTTTTTTCTTTTTAAACTACAGTATACTCTTATTTCTTATTTATAACATTTTCTTATAAAATAGTTCAATTTTATAAAATAGTTCAACCAGCAGTCTAATAAAGTATAAAATGAGGTCATTTTTTTTTTTTAATTAGTAAGATCTTACGTCATGAAGTCTCTACTTATCCGTCTCCTTCCTACACAGTTAAACATGGTCCTAACATGGATCCGAATCATTCCTTTGCATGCTTTTGTATTTTATTTGATATGTTCCTGTGGGTTTTATATAGCTTTTTACTTTTACCAGATTTTATGATACAGGCATCACTCTGCAACCTCCTTTATTCTTTTAGCATTTTGGTTTATTACTTAACAAAGTTGGAGCACATAGTTCTAGTTCATTTTATTGATTTATTAATGAATTCTTTTGGGCATACAAAATCTGTGTGTAAATTAATGTATATGGGTCCATTACCACAATGTCTTTGGCTGCGTAGTTTAGTTTTGTAAATAAAGTTTTATTGGAACAGAACCATGCTCATTTATGTATTATCTGTAATTACTTTCATGCTAAAATGGCAGAAAGAGGCCATTTTGCCTGCAAAGCCAAGGATATTTATTATCTGGTCCATTACAGAAAAAGTTTACCCCCCACCCCCTTCCTTCTTTAGAACAATAGGACTCTAGCTTTTAAGCTAAAGAAATTAATTTAGAACAGAAGAAAAGAGGGGCTTTGTGGCCTTACAGGGAATAAGTTGATGAAACTTGCCATCCTAGGTTATGGTGGTGACTTGAACGACACTAAGATTTAAGAAGGTCTAGCCAGATGTTTTATTTGTGTCATTTGCCTCCAATTGAACGTTACGGCTGGGGTCCCAGTCCCAAGCTAACGCAGTCCCACTTGCCAGGATTTCAGTAGAGCAGATGTTTAACCATCCTTGGTGTTGATAGTGGGGGAGAGCAAGATATATGTATAAAGGGGGACACTTGAGAGTTTTATGTTCAAGTAACCCATGGTGATGTGCTCATTTCTTTTTCTCTTCAGTGCTGGCGTTGGAAGGACAGGCACGTTCATTGCCATCGATCGTCTTATCTACCAGATAGAGAATGAGAACATGGTGGATGTATATGGGATTGTGTATGACCTTCGAATGCACAGGCCCTTAATGGTGCAAACAGAGGTGAGGCCAAGCTCTGTGTTTGTCAGGTTGCCTTTTCAATCTGTTTTTAGAAGGTTGCATCATATCACATTCTTGAGTTAAGACATTTCACCTTCTTCATCTTTCTGGCTCTGGGCTGTGAGGCATTCTTTAAGATCCTTAACTGATGTGTGATTGAATGATTTGATATAGTGAGATAGTGGTAACTGATATCAGCAATGGAACTGTACAAACCAAGATAACGTCAGGATTCCCTACCTTGCAGCTACTGACTCATCACATAATCTGAACTTTGGCTTCTGGGTTGTAAACTCATAAAACTGGTATTATCACACTTTGTTCCTAAGAAGGTCTGACCATCCTTAAAATGAGCTCCTGAATGGACTCATCAGATGTTAACGATGTGAATGAAATGGATGTTGCTGCATTCATACCACTGTGTATCCTCACCCAGCCAAGGAAATATTATACAACGGCAATTATCATAGCTACAGGGGGGTGGCTGGCCAGTTGAGAAGATGAATGCTTAATATCTACAATGTCAGTTGGGTAAGACCGTTGGATTTGGCTTTCCCTGAGATGTTCCTGCTAAACATTGTTTTCGAGTCACATTCTCAACAACCATAATGGGAAATCACCTTCCTTGATGCTCTAGGGGTGGAACACGTCTTGACTGGGATAAGAGCAGAACATTAATTTTGGATCAGGCTGTCACCCCGTACCAATTTAGAACTCCATGAATATGTGCTGTGTTTTTGATTCTAGCAGGGAATATTCTGGAGGCCTGGGTACATTGTATGCTTTGGGGTGAGCGGCATGGTTGTGGTCCAAAGAGTGGAATTCACCTCTGTGCTGTGCAGAAGAGAGATTTTCTTTTTTCTGCTATACTTATGTAGAGTAGGACTCAGTCTTTTATCCCCTTTTGAGAAACCCAGAAATCTTACACCTGCCTACAAAGTCTTTTCTTGTTTTCTTTTATAGTTTGAAAGTAATGTAAATGTGTTTATTTTAAAAAAATTTTTATTTTATTTTTAAAAAATTTTGAGAGAGAGCACACTTGCATGAGCAGGTGTGGTGGGAGTGGGGGGAAGGGGTAGGGAGAGGTTTTTTTTTTTTTTTTTTTTTTGCAGTGTGAGGAATGTTTATTTGTTTTGTTTTTTACTTTTTTTTAAAAATTATTTTTGTTAACATATAATGTATTAGTTGCCCCAGGGGTACAAGTTTGTGAATCATCAGGCTTACACACTTCATAGCACTCACCATAGAACATACCCTCCCCAATGTCCGTAACCCAGCCACCCTCTCCACACCCCCCTACCCCTCGGCAACCCTCAGTTTGTTTTGTGAGATTAAGAGTCTCTTATGGTTTGTTTCCTTCTCGATCTCATCTTGTTTCAGTTTTTCCTTCCCTACCACCCAAATCCCCCACCCTGCTTCTCAAATTTCTCATATCAGGGAGATCATATGATAATTGTCTTTCTCTGATTGGCTTATTTCGCTCAGCATAATACCATCTAGTTCCATCCTAGTTGTTGCAAATGGCAAGACTTCATTTCTTTTGATGGCTGCATAATATTCCAGTGTGTGTGTGTGTGTGTGTGTGTGTGTGTATCACATCTTCTTTATCCATTCATCTGTTGATGGATATCTAGGTTCTTTCCATAGTTTGGCTATTGTAGACATTGCTGCTATAAACATTTGGGTGCACGTGCCCCTTCAGATCACTACATTTGTATCTTTAGGGTAAATACCCAGTAGTGCATTGCTGGGTCACAGGGTAGCTCTATTTTCAACTTTTTGAGGAACCTCCATGCTGTTTTCCAGAGTGACTGCACCAGCTTGCATTCTCACCAACAGTGTAGGAGGGTTCCCCTTTTTCTGCATTGGTAGAGAATCTTAACCAGGCTCTGTACCCCCAGTGTGGAGCCCCATATGGGGCTGAGATCATGACCTGAGCCGAAATCAAGAGTCAGATGCTTGACAGACTGAGGCCCCCAGGCACCCTGTAAACTTGTTATCTTAAAACATCTGACAGAACAGGATTATGTTTCTCTATTACTTTTTCTTCCCCAATCCCCCTCCCTAGAGATAGCCAATGCTTACGGTTTGTATATATCATTACAGGTTTCTTTATGTACATCTGTAGAAAAACATGTACACACACACATACACAGTATCTTTTTTTTTCTTCTGGCTATTGCTTTTTATAAACTGAGTACAGTTGACATGCAATGTTATTTAGTACATTTAGTACATTAGGGGTACAACATAGCAATTCAACGAGTCTATATGTAATGTTATTCCCACCGCGTATGTAATGTTATTCCCACCACAAGTGTAGCTACCATCTGTTACCATACAACGTTATTACAATATCACTGATTTGATTCTCTATGCTATACCTTTTACCCTCTTGGCTTATTCATCCCGTAACTGGAAGCCTGTACCTCCCACTGCCCTTCCCCCATGTTGCCCATCCCCTGTCTCCCTCCCTTCTGGCAATCAGCAGTTCTCTGTATTTGTGGGTTGGTTTCTGTTTTTCATTTGTTTGTTTTGATTTTTAGATTCTATGTTTAAGTGAAATCTAATGATATTTGTCTTTCTCTGTCCATCTTATTTCACTTAACATAATACTCTGTAGATCTGTCCATGTTGTCACAAATGGCAAGATTTCACTCTTTTTTATGGCTGAGTAATATTTCATTGTCGATCTATACCGCATCTTCTTTATCCATTCATCTATCAGTGGATGCTTAGGTTGCTTCCATATCTAGGCTACTGTGAATAATATTATAATAAACATGGGGTTACATGGAATTATTGGGTTGTAATGGTATATCTCTTTTTAATTTTTTTGAGGAAACTCCATACTGTTTTTTCACAGAGACTGTGCCAATTTACATTCCCACCAATAGTGCAAGAGTGTTCCCTTTTCTTGGCATCCTTTTTGTTTTCTGTCCTTTTTTCCTGCCATTTTGACAGGTGAGAGGTGATACCTTATTGTGGTTTGGATTTGCATTTCCCTGATGTTGAGTGATATTGAGCATCTTTTCATGTGTCTGTTGGCCATCTGTATATCTTCTTTGGAAAAATGTCTATTCAGGTCCTCTGCCCAATTTCTAATCAGATTTTTTTTTTTTGATGTTGAATTGTATAGGTTCTTTACATATTTTAGACATTAACACACAGAGTATTTTTAAAAAATTGAATCCTATTTTATATATAATACTACACTGTAATTTTTTTCTCTTATAGCATCATGGATCTTTCTGTCAGCATATACCCCTTCTTCCTCTTTCTTTTTAATGGCTACAGATTCTGACAAGCTTGCCTGAGGTTGTCCCCACTGAACTCTACCCTGCTTATCCCCCTTTAACACATCCCCTCTGTTGAGAATCACAATTTACTTCTTACACAGTACATGCTCGCTAACCAAGTAATTCTTGCTGGACTTTTTCTTGTTTGAATGTATATGTGCCTTATTTCTTCCACATTCCTTTTTTGCTCTTCTCCAAGATTCTGGGACTCCTCCTTAGGGAGGGGAGGTATGGGGAGTGTGTCCCTCTGGTTAAGAATGATTGATGATGAGAATCTTGCTATCTGTGGTTTCAGATTTTACCAGAATGTGGCAGCTTCTTGATAAACGTGAACTTGAAGTGTTCACTGGGTGTGTGGCGGGGTGGTTGGTGGGTTTGGGGGAGTGGGGTAATCTGAAAATAGCCTTAGTTGCTAATACTCTCTGGGACCTCTCTGCTCATTGGCTTTCTCTTTTTACTCTTCTACAGGACCAGTATGTTTTCCTCAACCAGTGTGTTCTGGATATTATCAGATCCCAGAAGGACTCAAAAGTAGATCTCATCTACCAGAACACAACCGCAATGACAATCTATGAAAACCTTGCTCCCGTGACTGCGTTTGGAAAGACAAATGGTTATATTGCCTAATCCCAAAGTCAGACCTTTCTGGAGTTACCTGGACCGTCACACCCACAGCAAAGGAAAATGCCCCGATGTGGACATGTTTTTATATGTCTAATATCTTAATTCTTTGTTCTGTTTCGTTAGAACTAATTTGAGGGTGTGAGACTGCACAGGACAGATGAGAAGTTGGGGCTGACAGGGGCTGTGGATGGGTGGTGAGCTAATCTACTACATTCCTGATCACCAATGGGATGAGTTCACTTTTTGTTTTTTTTTTTTTAAATTTTTCTTAAGAATTATGGAACACCAGGAAAAGTGAGCTATGACTTTTTTTTTCTTTTTCAAAACAGATTCTTTTTAAAAAAGACTATTTTATATGATTCACATGCTAAAGCCAGGATTGTGTTGGGTTGAATATATTTTAAGTATCAGAGGTCTATTTTTACCTACTGTATCTTGGAATCTAGCTGATGGAAAATACATAATTGTGGATGATTATCATGTAGGGAGGGGTACGTGGTGCCTCTCCTGCCTGGGTTTTCTATTTGAACATGTGCCTTTTCTGAATTATGCTTCCACAGGCAAAACTCAGTAGATATCTCTATTTTTGTATTGAATCTCCTAATTGGAATATACGGAATATTTAAACAGTAGTTTAGTATCCGAGGTTCAGCCTTCTCAGTAACATTCCTGTTCTCATTTGACTAGAGGAGGCCTCCCCTCCCCTTCACCTCCCCCCTGTTTTGTGCTCTATTCTTTCTTCCCTTTTCCCTCCCACTTTTCCCCAAAGACACTTCTGTTGGCCACATTTTCAGCCCATTGGTTGGTTGAGTGAGAGGGGAAACCAGGTATCACCTTGAGAATTTGTGGGGTGGGGTTAGGGGAGGGAAGCAAAGGAACCCTACAGTGACATGGTCTCCTTTTCTTGTCCCTCTTTTATCCTTTTTCTTGTTTCTGTATTTGGTAAGAAGGATTATTTAAAGGTGCAATATGTGATTTAGTGATTCATGATGCTCTAGGTTTTTAGTAATGTTTTACTCAGGTTGGCATTTTATGTGTGTCTGTGTGTCTGTGTATATGTGTGTGTGTGTGTGTTTAAAAGCGTGGCAATCTGTGAACACTTCAGTGTGAAAACAGTGTCTGACTAATCCCTCCTCCCTCAAAGTCCACTGGCTTTAGTCTATCTGCAGTGACACACATCCATATCTACTGTATATATATATACTAAACTCTTAAAACAGTCATTCCTTTGAATTGAGGTGTACAAAGTTTGAATTTGTATCAAAGATGTAATTATTTTTAAAACCTCTTTTCACTATACTGCTGCTGTAATTACTTTGATTTTTTAAAAATGTAGATTAATTTTTTTTTTTTTGGCTTCAGGTGTTGTATCCACCAAGAATTTCAGAATTTATGTGGATTTATTTTATTGGTACATAATCTGTAAACTTCTCAAGGCATTAACATGAAAGGATTTGTTTCTTTTTATTTTATATTGTGGCTCAGGTTATATTTGGAAGAAGTTTTGGGTTTCTCCTCCTATAGGCAATGAAGTATATAAGGTCTTATGAAGGAATTGCCAGGTTCCTGGAATCCTGTGGCTGTTTTCCACAATAATAAATCCTGCTGTAAACTTAGGACAATTGTGTCCGAGTGAAAACAGGGGCGGGGGCTTCTCTGAGTGCCCTGGTCACCGTTGACCTGGGGGAGCCCCCGTCTCCTGCCCCTGCTGTGTTCCTCACTCTGCTGGCGCTTTGAGAGCTGACTGGACATGTTAGTGGGTCATGAAGGGTGAACCACAACTGAACGCCCTTGGCTCAGTTCCGAGGTTTAGCGCTTGTATGTCTTTTGTCCCCCTTTTCCCTTTGAGGTACTGAAAGGATTAAAAGGAGAGGTGGAGAAGGTGTCGTGTTTGGGGAGAACTTCCTTCCCACAGAGAAATTGCACTTTTTGCCAAATCCTTTGCTTTCTTTCATGGCAAGCAGTTCATTTAGCATCAGGCCCTTAAAGGAATGGGTGGTACGGGCCTGGATGGGCCCTCTGGACTCTGTTTCAAGGGGGCCTTCAGCTCTTGAGGTCTGCATCAGGGAAGCCATGCCGTCCCAGGCTGCTGAGTGATGTCGGGTTTGGGCAGATGGCTTCCAAACCTTCACACTGGTCTGCCCCTCGATGCACCCAGATCTTGGAGAGTTCCTTGACCCCATCGAGAGGCTCTTGCCTGGGCAGAAATTCTGTTGGCTACACCCCTCTCCACTTCAGTTGTCAGGAAGCCACTGGGATGGGTGTTTAGGTGTCAAGTCCCTTTAAAAGTCTAAAAATCCCTTTAAAAGGTTAAAGCAACAGTAACTGTAAACCTATTGTATAAAAAACACACAAAACACCCAGAAATCCTCCTCCCTTCTGCCCGATACGGGTTTGGGAAACAGGCAGCTGCCCCAGCAAGCCACTCTCAAATCCTGGGAAGAAGGCTTGTGGTCTAGAGGTCTGGATTCCACGTGGCAGGTCACATGAAGGTCACGATGCTTCTTTGCATCCTAAAGAGGACGGGGTTTGGGGCTGGTGGGGTCGTGAGGGTATTTATAGCACAGTGTTTGAAAAGGGAAGAAAATTATGTAAATATAAAGAACACATGGGCTGGAGGTTGGCCATAGGAAACAGAAGGTGCTTTTGAGCTCCTGTGCCAAAGCCTCCCAGGAATAGCGAACTAAAATCTGAGGAATCTAGTGGAATCGCGGAGAGGGTGTGATCATCCCTGCTTCAGTATTTGCCAGTTGCACACAGAAAAACAGCCAGGATGGGGTTAGTTATCAGTGAAAGATTGGTGGTCAGTTGGTTGGGGGCATTTGGGTCATTGGTACCTTCTCCCAAGAGCAAGGACATTTGCCCCCAAAGGTAAACCTAGTGACACAGGGACCAGTGGAAAATGACATTTGGGGGTCTGTTCCCCGTGGGCACGTGGCGACCTCTGGCTGGACTTCGGCACATTTAACTGCACTGGATTTGGGCTTCACGGAGTCAGAGGCTCCTGGGGGATGGGGGCCAATTATGCAGCCGATCCGTGTTTGCTTTTCACCCGAGAGGATGTAAAAGCCTGGTTTTCTTTTGCAGCGCTGGGGTGTGCTTATTGAGCTAAATGAGTCTTGGTGACTGATGTTGATTTGCCTCAAAAGTCCAAGTTCTGAGTTTTCAGACTGTGTAGCCGTCAAGTGTTCGACATACTGTAGCTTTTCTCTCTTGGGGGCACATATGAACAGGATGTGTTGATATGGACTCTAAAACTGTAATTTTCTTGTAACTATTTTGGAATGATGCATATTTCTAATGTTTGTTATACTTGTACAGAGTATTGCTGTTGGTTGCTTTTTTTTTTTAAAGGAAAAAAATGGCCTGAAAATTTTTTTTAAAAAGACTGACAAATACCAAATATAAAAAATGTCAACACGCTGTGCCTTTGTTTCTTCCCCCTACCCCCACTTTTTTACTTTGTGTGCACACCAGTTCATTTACGAAGCAGTGTCCTAGCCAGCCTGCAACTTGAGGCATCCTTAACCACAACATGGGGTCCTTTTGGATTTTCTACCTAGTGTTTGTTTCCGGACTGCCACAACAAAGTGCCGCAGACCAGGGGTCTGAAACAGCAGAGACTCACTGTCACACTAGTCGGGGGGCCTGAAGTCCAAAGTGCTGCCAGCTGGTTTCTTTTGAGGCCTCTCTCCTTGGCTTGCAGGTGGCTACCATCTCCCTTTGTCCTCACACGATCTTCCCTCTGTGTGGGTCTGTGTCCTCACCTCTTTCTATCAGGACACCAGCCATAAAGAGTTAAGGCCCCCCAATGACTTAATATTTACTATACTCACCTCTCCTTTTATTTTTTAAATAAAAAATCTCATTATTTAAAAATTTTTTATTAAATTTTATTTTACAGTACATCATTAGTTTTTTTTTTTTTTAAAGATTTTATTTATTTATTTGACAGAGAGAAATTACAAGTACACTGAGAGGCAGGCAGAGAGAGAGAGAAGGAAGCAGGCTCCCTGCTGAGCAGAGAGCCCGATGCGGGACTCGATCCCAGGACCCTGAGATCATGACCTGAGCCGAAGGCAGCGGCTTAACCCACTGAGCCACCCAGGCGCCCCATCATTAGTTTTTGATGTAGTGTTCCATGATTCATTGTTTACTTAGTACATCCAGGGCTCCCTGCAGTCCGTGCCCTCCTTAGTACCCATCACCGGGCTGACTTATTTTCCCACCCCTCTCCCCTCTGAAACCCTAGTTTGTTTCTTGGAGTCCATTGTCTCTCATGGTTTGTCTTCCTCTCCGATTTCCCCCCTTCATTGAAGACCATATCTCCAAATACATTCTGAAGTACTGGGCTTAGAAGTTTAACATATGAACTCTGGGGAGACATAACTCAGCCCAAAACACACATCTAGGGAGACTACGTGAAGAGGAGACTTGGAAGAAGTGAGTGTGCCTCTAAGATGTGGCTGAATGTGTGCTCAGAGGGTCGGACACCCTACTTCTGCCACTCAGTGGTAGCACGCATGCCATAGGCAAGTGCCCAGGAGTTTCTGAGAATGTTTCGGTGATGATCTGGAGAGTCCCAGAATTGCTGGGATATTGTAGCAATGTGGACAGTTTTTATTTCCCGGGTCTGCTACGCACCAACCACTACACCTCAGCGGCCGAGGGTTCCACTATGAACAAAAGGGGCAAAAACCTTTGCCCTCATGAAGCTTACATTCTGAGAGGGGAAACAGAACCAATAAGGTAAGTAAATAAAATCGTTAGAAAGAAAACAGCATTTCATGCTCTGATGCACCAAGTCGTGGCTTTCACACGATCATAAGCAGGTACACACCTGTGCCAAGGAGAAAGCTTGTGCGGTGGCCACGCATTGGTCACCTGCTGCAGGCACGCTGCCCATGCTCTGGCCACGCGCTGGCCACAGGCTCACCATGCGCTGGAGCTTGTGGGGAGGAGGCTAGAGCCCGCTCAGAACACCTCGGTGCTCACTGGGCAGGCCGGCCACGGGAGAAGCAGGAACGAAGGCAGCAGAGGTGGTTGGTGAGCAGGGGGCGGCGCCCTGGTGGCGCAAACACAGAAGGAACCCAGGAGATGCCCAGGAGGTTGACAGGCATCGGTAAGAGGGGTTCCAGGAGAAGGTAGGCTGGAGGTTTCTGAACCGAGTCTCCAGTGGAATTTTGGCAGGAGGAGGTGGGGGTCGTTGGGGCGTGAAAGCACTGGCGTTACTTGGGGAAGGTGTGTCCGTGTGTCCGTGTGTCCGGGAGGCCGGGAGATCGGGTGAACGCGGGAGGGTGAGCGCACCTGGCGGAGCTGAGGCAGCCTGGAGGGCAAGAGCTCCGGGACTCTGGTTGCCTGAGGCTGTCTCACTGCCAAGACACTGCTCCAGGCGTGTGTGCGTGTGTGTGTGCGTGTGTGCGCAGACGTAGACATTATACGTAAGTAACCACATGCATGGGACGCGTGACCGGCTCAGTCTGTTAAGTGTCTGCCTTCTGCTCGGGTCATGATCCTGGGGTCCTGGGATAGAGTCCCACATCCGGCTCCCTGCTCTGCAGAGCCTCTGTCTGCCCCTCCCCCTGCTTGTGCACGCTCTCTCCCTCTCTGACAAATAAAAAAGTAAAATCTTTAAAAAAAAAAAGTAACCTCATTCGCACACAGGCCCGTAACTTACCTCCACTATCTTCTCTGGATGGAAACGGCGTGGTGGTCACACCGCGTCACATGGGCTAGAGGGAAGGGCCCCATCAGATACCTGGCAGATTAATGGGACTGAAGTCCTGCAAATGCGAGTCAGAGGTAGAATTTACCGCACGGAAAGGGGCACACGCAGTCCTTGCAGTGGGAGACAGAGTTCCCCCATCCGACCCCCCTTCCCCCACACGGGGTCCACAGCCTAGTTCTCAGCCCTAGTTGGTACTGAGGGGGATTCTCCCAGCACCTTGCCTTGCCCATGATGTGTGCTCTCTGTCTGTCCCTCACTCCCCATGCTCCTCACCTCTCCCAGCTATCGGGGGACTTACTGCTACACACTGGCCCGCTTGTCAAGTGCAACAAAACCATGGACAGTTCCAGCACGTTCCTGAGCTGTTTATTGACGAACACTATGTGAACGTGGGTCAGTTTTCCAGGCATGGTACCCCTGGTGTGTCCAGGTCTGCCCGAGGCCGTGGCTGTAATTACTTTTCTCATTAGGCAAAGAACACAGATCTGGAGTGTATTATAATTTAATTATTACTGGTTGAGGCTAGAAAGCATTTTGCCTTAAGAAAAGATGCTTCTGGGTGGATGTACGTGGAGCTAAAGAATCGTGCAGGTACCAGTTTGGAAGCCTGAGCTTTAGGTCTTCCCCTCCCCAAACAGACTGGAAATCACAGACCTTCTGCTTTTGATGTGCATCAGGTGGCAGAAAGCTATTTGCCTGGAGTGTCAGGACTGGAGTGTCAGGGCTGGACTATCAGGACTGGACTGTCAGGACTGTCAGAACTGGAGTGTCAGGACTGGACTGTCAGGACTGGACTGTCAGGACTGTTAGAACTGGAGTGTCAGGACTGGACTGTCTGGGGTTTGCTGAAAACACAGCCCTGGTGCCTGAGAGAGGCGGGTGTGGGTTGATGTCTTGTCAAACCTGAGGAAGTTTAAAGACTCAGGCCCCTAGGAGAGCATCTTCCCAAGGGTGTCTTGGCCATCACCAGTCAGACTGGGGAGTTTCTGGGCCTACCCTATGTTTCAGACTTGGCCACTCAGCAAAGAGGGGGCTTTAAGACAAGTTCTGTAAGAAAAGAGGTGACATTTCAACTTTTTACCTATATGAGTGTGGTTGTAATTTTGCTGCTGTGACACTCGGCACAGCACCTGGGATATATGAACTATCCAATACGTGGTAGCGATTCATTTATCAATCTAAATTTGTATTGGTCATCTACTGTGGGCTGGCAGTGGCCCTGGGTATAGACATTTGTGAACAAGACAGACATGGTCATTGCCCTTGTGGAATTTTAGGGCCTACTGGAGAAACAGGAAATTTAAAAGGGAATTAAAAGGAATTAAACCTACCTGCTGATACATTGTAGCTTGAATGAGAAAGGATCAGAGGGAGTGGCAGGGTGTGCCAAGGCCCTGAGGCAGGAGTGCATTCGGTGCTTTGAAAAGGGGTCACTGGAGACTGGTCTTCAGAGTATAACTAACAGGTGAGGTAAGAGCACAGTAAGAAGCCAGAGGAGTAGGTGGGCGATTGTGTACAGGACAGTGGTGGGCCAATACACTCCCCTCCCCTGTCTTTGACTCAGGATGAGGCCAGATGATTTGTGGATAGGGCACAAGTGACAGTATTAGTGCCAAGCCTAGATCATAAGACACTTCATTCGGTTTTGTTCACTCTCTTGTACTTCAACCATTGCTATGAAAAGAACCTCCCCTGGACAGCTGCTGCCCTGTAAACCTGAGCCCCGGAATGAATATGTGTGGAGCAGACAGAGCTGCCCCAGCCAAGCCCAGCTGGGCTCCATCTGGGAGCAGAGACACCTGGTCCAACCCTGCCTCTGTTCACTGCTCCCTAGTTGACCTACACATCCATGAGAATGATTTACTGCATTCTCTATGACTTTGGGATCATTTATTATGTGGCATTTAAAAAGAGATTTTATTTATTTATTTGAGAGAGAGGGCAAGAGAGAGTACGGGGAGGAGCAGAGGAAGAAGGACAAGCAGACTCCATGCTGAGCTTGGAGTCCCACGGGGGGCTCGATCCCAGGACCCTGAGATCACAACCTGAGCTGAAATCAAGAGTCAGACGCTTAACCAACTGAGTCACCCAGGTGCCCCTATTATATAGCATTTTTGTGGCAATAACAAAACAGCTAGTAATGGGTGAAGCTGGGATTTGAGTCAACTTTAAGGCTTGGTTCTTAGTCGTCTCTTTCAAGAATAGATGATTTCATTTAAAATAGTCAATTTTTTAAAGTTTTCATTTTAATTCCAGTTAGTTAACATACAGTGTTATGTTAGTTTCAGGTGTACAATATAGTGACCCCCTGCATCATCCTGGGCTCATCACAACCAGAGCACTCCTTAACACCCGTCACCTTAAAACAGTCCATTTCTTAACCAGGCAATGATAAATGGAATTCGGATCTATCACACCAGAGAAAACAGAATTTGCCTATAGCTGTATCATAGAAGCCTTCACTAAAGATTATGATACAGTTAGCCCTCCCAGACTTTCTGCTTAGAGATAACACTGGGTGGGGGAACGCATACATAGTCTTCATGCCTTGGTTCAGGCCAAAGCTGTCCCAAAATATTTCTGCGTACCCTCTTGGTTTGGGTGAGGCAGGAGGAGGATGCAAGAAACCTTCATACTCTGTTTCTGACTTTTTAAGAAACCAGTCTAAAAGGCAAAAATGGTCTCACATATAAGTGTTTTCTGCTTCTAACACTTAGTTCCATAAAGATTACTCAGGTATAGCCAAGAAACCGAGGTATCACTGGAAATAAACATCAGACAATCACCTGTGCTCTTCTGACATGTAAATTTTGAGAAAAGCAGTTTGTAGAACTGAAGTAAAGAATAATCCCATTTAAAAAGCAGATAAATGCATAGAAGAAAGACAACCCCAGAATATGTAATGGTGGGATTTATTATTATTATTATTAAGTGGCTTTATTTTAATTTTTACTTGCCTAAATTTTCTATTTTATTCCAGTGACTACTCAACTCATTCAAACCTAATATTGTTTTCTCCTTGATGAAAAAAATTAGCTATAACATATTTTAAAGTATACTTGTTAAGTTTTACAAAGTTCTCTAAAATGAGTGTGAGCCCAAGACTGTTTTTTGAGCATTCCAGCTGCTAGCAGTTTGTTAAAAAAGAATGTTAAGTTTTTGGAAGTTAGGTTCTGAGCTGTAAAGCTGTAGGAAAATAGGGACCTTCGGGCTCCTGGCTGAATGTTGGTCCCCGAGCGGGGAGGGCTGGTTGTCATCTAGAAGGAGGAGGCAGGTTTAGTCCCTGTTTTAAAAAGTTCTCACAGCCCATCCGTCCCTTCTGGGGGACATATTCCTTTGGGACTGGACTTGAAGATCTCTGGGGCTTCTGAGGAAAAACACGAGACTCTAGGCTTATGAGTTACATCCTATCCTATCCAAGTCACTTTCCTGAAGGCAAGGTAAATCCTTGGATCCAAAAGTTGAGAAACTTTGTCAGGGGAGCAAGTTCGAAAGTGGCCACTAGATGGAGCCAGAGGATTGGCCGAGGAAGAGACACTTGTTTAAACTGTTGGGAAGGCTACGGAGGAAAATAGGATTGGAAAAGGAACTAGAAGGCAGAGATAGGATGCCTAAAAATCAACAGGGTTGAGGAAATGCCCTTGCCAGCACTCGATAGCTTTTTTCTTTATAATCTGGTATACAGTATGTTCTTGGTAAAAAATTTAGGAAATTTAGGGATGCCCGGGTGGCTTAGTTGGTTAAGCATCTGTCTTCAGCTCAGGTAATGATCCCAGGGTTCTGGAGTCAAGTCCCACATTGGGCTCCTGACTCAGCGAGGGGCCTGCACCTCCCTCTGCCTGCTGCTTCCCATGCTTATGCTCTCTCTCCCTGACAGATAAAGAAATAAGATCTTTATTTTAAAAAAAATTTAGGAAATTCAGGTAAAAAAAAAAAAAGAGGGGAAAAGAAGTCCTGTGTGGTCTCCAACCAAGACAACCCCCAATGATGTTTGCTCTCTGGCACCCAGAGTGCCACACAGCCACACAGCCACACAGCCCAGAGGCACACAGCTTGACTGTGGCCTCCGGGGAGACTTTGAACCAGACTGTCCAGCTAAACCCCTCCTGGGTTCCTGATCCTCAGAAACTGCTTTAAGCTTTGGAATCCAATGAACAAGATTTGTGGCCTCGCTGACCACCTACTAGCTGTGATCCTGCAGACAAGCCACTTCCCTTCTTTGAGCATCTAGTTCTTTGTAAGAATAACAGCATTGGGGCGCCTGGGTGGCTCAGTGGGTTAAAGCCTCTAACTTCGGCTCAGGTCATGATCCCAGGGTCCTGAGATCAAGCCCCAGATCAGGCTCTCTGCCCAGCAGGGAGCCTGCTTCCTTTCCTCTCTCTCTGCCTGCCTCTCTGCCTACAGATCTCTGTCTGTCAGATAAATAAATAAAATCTTTAAAAAAAAAAAAAGAATAACAGCATTGACTCATAATGCTGTGTGATATGATAGCATTTACTCATAGCTTTAAATGAGATACTATGTGCAAAACTCAAGATTAACTGCTAGCTTCTTCTCTGTATAGACAGAGGCAGGAAGTTTCCCTAGAGTAGATGTCTTTGTTCTGAGAAGTTAATTGAGTACACTGCTTAGTAATGGAGATGTAGTAAGTGTGGGGACTTATTATTATGATGTTTTTCAAGAGGTGGAGTAAAAAGTGCTTCCCCTTGGTATGAACAATTTTCATACAGAGCAAGGGGCTTTCTGGGAAGAAAGAGCCCAAACCCCCAACTTTTGGTCTGTAAGATTTACAATTAAGGAAACCTATTTAGGTGGTTCATGGTAACGTTGACTATGATCCATCAGCATAAATGAATATTAAAAGCCTCAAGAGGGAGCCCTCCATGAAGGAAAGAGGGACCAGTGTTGGTGATTATAGGTTCAGCACCAGGGTTTATGTGGGAAGCTTGATTTGGTGCAGCATGTGCCTGGAAACCCCTGTGGGTCCAACCATACTGGACTGTTGTGTTTTGGGGAACAATAGCTGAGCGTGTGAGAGTGGACAAAGAGAACTATGACCTTGGGGCTCACATGTGGACTCTAACCATGGCGTGACAGTGGTCTAGATCTGGGCAGCAGACCCATATCAATCAGATTACACTGGTCCAATTACATGGCAATGACCAAAGAGGGTGCCTAGTCAGATGTTTAATTCCTCTCTTCCTCCGTGGTCTTTGGCAGCAGGAGTCCTTTGGGCTAGGATTCCTCAGAAGTTCTTGGACAATCTGAGATGGAGATGAGGTTCAGCATTATGTGGGAGATAGTGGACTTCTGTTAATAAGGCAGGTGTGCCTTGAACCATTAGTTGGGTAAATAAAAGATGTGATTTAATTTGTGTTTTTGAGATGGTGAAATAGATGTTTTGGGTAAACTAACTGCCGTTATAACAAACAAGGCCCAGCTCTCAGTGGCTTAATAGTCATGCCACAGTTTAATGTGGTTGGCACCATTTAAGGACCCAGGCTGGTACAGGTTCCATCCCCTTTAACCCAAACCTCTTAAGGTCATTCAGAGTGTCACCTTCTAGCTGGAAGATGAGGAAGAGAAAGTGGAAGACACTGTGTGTGTGGGGGGGTTTCTATGGCCAAGTGTGGAAATGACATGTATCACTTTCACCTGCATTCCACTGACAGGGAAATAGCATTTAGCTGTTTACCAAGGAAGCAGAAAACTGCAGGTATCAGTGAGCACTGACGTTCTGTGCCATATTGGTCAATTCAGTGGATAAAGTGCACAGCACCGTGCCTGGTACCTAGCAGGGATTCCACAAAGGGTGGTATTGTCCACCCTTCCAGAGACACATGTCTGGGGAAGGGGGAGATGGGAAAGAAATGACCTCTGTGCTTCTGCACTGGCATGGCAACCCAGCAACTTCTCAATGTCTTGTTTTGTGGATCTAACAGAGGTGTTGGGAGGTGTTGAGTCCACGGGTGCACACTGTGGTTACGGGACGAGCCTGGAACCGCAGGCTCTGGCTCATCAGCGTTCTCACAGCCTCCAGTCATGCCTTTAATTACTTACCTACAGCTCCTGGGGATCTCAAAGAGGTAAAAAAACACTCAGCTCTGAAAAACCCCCTGAGGGATGACATTAATTTTCTTCTTTGCAAACTTTTCCTCGCTCTTTGCCTCAGCTCCTTAGAGTATAATTATTTGCCAAAGGCATCATGTCATAAAGCTGGGCATGGGCCACAGAAAGCAGGGACTGATCATCGACTGCACAGAGTGGAGAACTAATTGGCTCTTTTTCTTCCCTTGATGATGATTGTAGCAGCAGCGAACGTTTTCTGCCAAATGCAGAGAGGCTGATATCTGTGTTGTAGAGAATCAATGGAAACAGCTGAGAATACATGGATTCAAACAAGTCGTTATCATTTATACATGTATACTATCATGTTTGCACACTCTTGTTTGACCTGCCTTTTTTTTAGTTCATATATTTTTTCAATATCATACACAGGCTGCTGTAACAAATACCATCCTCAGTGGCTTAAACAACATGAGTTTAGTTTTCATAGTTCCAGAGGCGAGGCCAGAAGTACAAAATCAAGGTGCTGGTGGGTCTGGTTCCCTGGTGAGGGCTCTCTGCCTTGCAGAGCTGCCTTCTGCTGTGTCCTCACATGGTGCCAAGGGTATGTGAGGGGGACACAGTGTTCTCTCTCTCCTCCTCTTCTTAGAAACCTGCTAACCTCATCAAGAGGACCTGATGGTCACACAGTGTTCTCTCTCTCCTCCTCTTCTTAGAAACCTGCTAACCCCATCAAGAGGACCTGTATTGATAACAATACAGTGTTATCAACTATAGTCACCATGTTTTCCATCAGATTCTCTGACCTTATTCATCTTGTGGCTGAACCTTTGTTCCTTTTTCTCAGCCTGTCCCTAAGTCCCCAATGCCAGCTCTTGGCAACTACTTTTCTACTCTGTTTCCATGAGTTTGACTTAACTTTTTTTCTTTTAGATTCCACATATAAGTTATACCTTGCAGTATTTATTTGACTTTATTTCGCATAATGCCTCAAGGTCTACACATGTTATTGCAAATAGCAGGATTCCTTTCCTTCTTATGACTGAGTAATATTTCATTGTGTATTTATATACCAAATTCAATTATTGATGATTATCAATCATCAATCAATTGATGATTATCTTCCTTATCCATTCAATTATTGATGGATACTTAGGTTATTTCTTTGTTGGGAGGCTTTTGATTACTGATTCAATCTCCTTACTAGTCATTAGTTTGTTCAGATTTTCTCTTTCATCATGATTCAGTCTTAGAAGGTTGTTTATTTCTAGGAATTGATCCATTACTTTTAGAGTGTCCAATTTGTTGGCATATAATTGTTCATAGTAGTCTCTGAAAACCCTTTGTATTTTTGTGGTATCATTTGTTATTTCTAATTTTTTGAGTCCTGTCTTTTTTTTCTTCATAAGTCTTGCTAAAGGTTTGTCTATTACTTATTTCAGAAAACTACATCTTAGTTTCATTGATTTTTCCTATTTTTTAAAAATTAACATAATATATTACTTGCTTTAGGGGTACAGGTCTGTGAATCATCAGTCTTCTGCAATTCACAGCACTCACCATAACACATACCCTCCCCAATGTCCATCATCCAGCAACCCTATCCCTCCCCTCCCCACCCCCCAGCAACCTTCAGTTTGTTTCCTGAGATTAAGAGTCTCTTATGTGTCTCCCTCCCTGGTCCCATCTTGTTTCATTTTTTTTTTTTCCTCCTTACCCACCATGACCTCCCACCCTGCCTTTCAAATTCCTCATATCAGAGAGATCATATGATAATTGTCTTTCTCTGATTGACTTATTTTGCTTAACATAATATCCTCTTGGGGCGCCTGGGTGGCTCAGTGGGTTAAAGCCTCTGCCTTTGGCTCAGGTCATGATCCTGGGGTCCTGGGATCAAGCCCCACATCGGGCTCTCTGCTCAGTGGGGAGCCTGCTTCCCTTCCTCTCTCTCTCTGCCTGCCTCTCTGCCTATTTGTGATCTCTGTCAAATAAATAAATAAAATCTTTTTAAAAAACCACATAATACACTCTAGTTCCATCCACATCATTGCAAATGGGAAGATTTCATTTTTTATGGCTGCATAGTATTCCAATGTGTGTGTGTGTGTGTGTGTGTGTGTGTGTGTGTGTGTGTGTGTGTACTGCATCTAATTTATCCATTCATATGTTGATGGACATCTAGGCTCTTTCCATAATTTGGCTATTGTGGATATTGCTGCTATAAACATACTGGTGTACATATTCCTTTGGATCACTATGTTTGTATCTTTAGGGTAAATACACAGTAGTGTGATTGCTGGGTCACAGGATAGCTCTGTTTTCAACTTTTTGAGGAACTTCCATGCTGTTTTCCAGAGTGACTGCACCAGCTTGCATTCCCACCAACAGTGAAGGAGGGCTCCACTTTCTCCACATTCTTTCCAACATCTGTCATTTCCTGACTTGTTAATTTTAGCCATTTTGATTGTTGTGAGATGATACCTTCCTGTGGTTTTGATTTGTATTTCCCTGATGCCAAGTGATGTTGAGAACTTTTTCACGTGTCTGTTGACCATTTGGATGTCTTCTTTGCAGAAATGTCTGTTCATATCTTCTGCTCATTTCTTGATTGGATTATTTGTTCTTTAGGTGGTGAGTTTGATAAGGTCTTTATAGATTTTGGATACTAGCCCTTTAACTGATATGTCATTTGCAAATATCTTCTCCCATTCTTTTGGTTGTCTTTTGGTTTTGTTTACTGTTTCCTTTGCTGTGCAAAAGCTTTTGATCTTGATGAAGTCCCAAGAGTTCATTTTTGCCCTTGCTTTCCTTGCTTTTGGCAACATATCTAGGAAGAAGTTGCTGTGACTGAGGTCAAAGAGGTTTCTGCCTGTGTTTTTCTCAAGGATTTTGATGGATTCTTTTTTAACACTGCGGTTTTTCATCCCTTTATGTGTGGTGTAAGGAAATGGTCCAGATTCATTCTTCTGCATCTGGCTGTCCAGTTTTCCCAATACCATTTGTTGAAGAGACTATCTTTTTTCCATTGGAGAGCCTTTCCTGCTTTGTCATAGATTAGTTAACCACAGTTAACCTTCAACAGTTGAAGGTCCATTTCTGGGATCTCTATTCTGTTCCATTGATCTTTGTGTCTGTTTTTGTGGCAGTACCGTACTGTCTTGATGATTACAGCATTGTAATAGAGCTTGAAGTCTGGAATTGTGATGCCACCAACTTTGGCTTTCTTTTTCAACATTCCTCTGGCTATTCGGGGTCTTTTCTGGTTCCATATAAATTTTAGGAGTATTTGTTCCATTTCTTTGAAAAAAGTAGATGGTATTTTGATAGGGATTGCATTAAATGTGTACATTGTTTTAGGTAACATGGACATTTTCACAATATTTGTTCTTCCACTCCATGAATATGAACATTTTTTCATTTCTTTGTGTCTTCCTCAGTTTCTTTCATAAGTACTTTATAGTTTTCTGAGTACAGATTATTTGCCTCTTTGACTAGGTTTATTCTCAAGGATCTTATGGTTTTGGGTACAATTGTAAATGGGATTGACTCCATAATTTATCTTTCTTCTGTTTTGCTGTTGGTGTATAGAAACGCAACTGATTTCTGTGCATTGATTTTCTATGCTGACGCTGAATTCCTGTATGAGTTCTAGTAGTTTTGGAGTTGAGTCTTTTGAGTTTTCCACATAAAGTATCATATCATCTGCAAAGAGTGAGAGTTTGACTTCTTTGCTGATTTGGATGTCTTTAATTTCATTTAGTTGTCTGATTCCTGAGGTTAGGACTTCTAGTACTATGGTGATAGTGGACATCTATGCCTTGTTCCTAACCTTAGGGGAAAAGCTCTCAGCCCCCCTCCCCCATTGAGAATGATATTCTCTGTGGGTTTTTCATAGATGGCTTTGATCATTTGATCTTGTATTTCTACACTGTGAAGAGTTTTAGTCAAGAAAGGTTGCTGTACTTTGTGAAGTGATTTTTCAGCACCTATTAAGAATATCATATGGTTCTTGTTCTTTCTTTTATTAATATATTGTATCACATTGATTGATTTGCAGATGTTGAACAAACCTTGCAGCCCAGGAATAAATCCCACTTGGTTGTGGTGAATAATCCTTTTAATGTACTGTTGGATCATATTGGCTAGCATTTTGGTGAGAATTTTTGCATCCATGTTCATCAAGGATATTTGTCTGTAATTCTCCTTTTTGATGGGGTCTTTGGCTTTGAGATCAAGGTAATGGTGACTTCATAAAATGAGTTTGGAAGTTTTCCTTCCATTTCTATTTTTTGGAACAGTTTCAGGAGAATATGTATTAATTCTTTAAATGTTTTGTAGAATTCCCCTAGGTATCCATCTGGCCCTGGGCTCTTGTTTCTTGGGGATTTTTGATGACTACTTCAATCTCTTTACTGGTTATGGGTCTGTTCAGGTTTTCTATTTCTTTCTGGCTCAGTTTGGTAGTTTATATGTCTCTAGGAAAGCACCCATATCTTCCAGATTGTTAAATTTGCAGGTGTATAGTTTTTCATAATATGTTCTTATAATTGTATTTTATTGGTGTTGGTTGTGATCTCTCCTCTTTCATTCATTTTATTTATTTGGTCCTTTCTCTTTTCTTTTTGATAAGTCTGGCCAGAGGTTTATCAATCTTATTAATTCTTTCAAAGAACCAGCTCCTAGTTTCATTGATTTGTCCTATTGGTTTTTTTGGTTTCTATTTCATTGATTTATGCACTGATCTTTATTATTTCTCTTCTCCTGCTAGGTGTAGGTTTTATTTGCTGTTCTTTCTCCAGTTCCTTTAGGTATAGGGTTAGGTTGTATACTTGAAACTTGTCTTATTACTTGAGAAAGGCTTATATTTCTATATACTTTCCTCCCAGTATTGCCTTTGCTGTGTCCCAAAGATTTTGAACAGTTGTGTTTTCATTTTCATTTTCATCTGTTTCCATGAGTTTTTAAAAATCCTTCTTTAATTTCCTTGTTGATCCATTCATTCTTTAGTAGGATGCTCTTTGGTCTCCACAGATTTGAGTTCTTTCCAACTTTCCTCTTGTAGTTGAGTTCTAGTTTCAAAGAATTGTGGCCTGAAAATATTTAGGGAATGATCCCAATCTTTTGGTACCATTTGAGACCTGATTTGTGGCTCAGGATGTGATCTGTTCTGGAGAATGTTCCATGGGTACTCGAGAAGAATGTGTATTCTGTTGCTTTGGGATGGAGTATTCTGAATATAGCTGGAATGTCCATCTGGTCCAGTGTGTCATTTAAAGCCTTTATTTCCTTGTTGATCTTTTGTTTAGATGATATGTCCATTTCAGTGAGGAGCATGTTAAAGTCCCCTACTATTAGTGTATTTTTGTTGATGTGTTTCTTTGATTTTGTTATTAATTGGTTTATATAATTGGCTGCTCCCATGTTAGGGGCATAGATATTTACAATTTTTAGATCTTCTTGTTGGATAGACCCTTTAAGTATGATATAGTGTCCTTCCTCATCTCTTATTATCGTCTTTGGCTTAAAATCTAATTTGTCTGATGTAAGGATTGCCACCCCAGCTTTCTTTTGATGTCCATTAACATGATAATTTTTTTCACCCCTTACTTTAAATCTGGAGGTGTCTTTGGGTCTGAAATGAGTTTCTTGCAGACAGCATGGTGATGGGTCTTGTTTTTTTTTTGTTTTTTTTTTTTTTTTTTTTAAATCCATTCTGGTACCCTGTGTCTTTTGATTGGGGCATTTATCCCATTTACATTCAGGTTAACTATTGAAAAATATAAATTTAGTGCCATTGTACTGTCTGTAAAGTGACTGTTACTGTATATTGTCTCTGTTCCTTCTGGTCTATGTTACTTTTAGGCTGCCTCTTTGCTTAGAGGACCCCTTTCAATATTTCCTGTAGGGTTGGTTTGGTGTATTCAAATTCTTTAAGTTTTTGTCTTGGAAGCTCTTTACCTCTCTATTTTCAGTGACAGCCTAGCTGGGTATAGTATTCTTGGCTGCATACTTTCCTCATTTATTGCTCTAAATATATCATGTCAGTCCTTTCTGGCCTGCCAGGTCTCTGTGGATAGGTCTGCTGCCAATCTAATATTTCTCCTGTTGTATTTTACAGACCTCTTGTCCCGAGCTGTTTTCAGGATTTTCTCTTTGTCACTGAGACTTATAAGTTTAACTATTAGATGATGGGGTATTGACCTATTTTTATTGATTTTGATTTTGGATTTGATCTGGATTTTGATGCTTGTTCCCTTTGCCAAATTAGGGAAATTCTCTGTTATAATTTGCTATAACATGCCTTCTGCCCCTGTCTCTCTTTCTTTTTTCTTCTGGGATCCAAATTATTCTAATATAGTTTCATCTTATGGTATCACTTATCTCTTGAATTCTCCTTTCGTGGTCTGGTAGTTGTTTATCTCTTTTTCTCAGCTTCTTATCCTCCATCATTTGATCTCCTATATCACTAATTCTCTCTTCTTCCTCCTTTGTCCTAGCAATAAGAGCCTTCATTTTTGATGGCACCTCATTAATAGCTTTTTTAAAATTTCAACTTGATTAGATTTTAGTTCTTTTATTTCTCCAGAAAGGGATTCTCTAGTATCTTCCATGCTTTTTTCCAAGCCCATCTAGCACCTTGATAATCATCATTCTGAACTCTAGTTCTGACATCTTACTAATGTCCATATTGACTAAGTCCCTAGCTGTCAGTACTGCCTCCTCTTATTTTTTTGAGGTTTTTCTGCCTTGTCATTTTATCCAGATAAGAATAGATGAATGAGAGAATAAAATACTAAAAAGGTAGCAGACCCCCCAAAAATATACACTAACCAAATTGGAAGAGACCCAAAACTGGGGGGAGAAGAAAGGAGAGAAAAAAAAAATCTCTCTGTGTGTGTTTGAGAGTATATACATATACATATATATTAATTAGACTGGTGAATCGATCAGGGTCACACACTTGATTTTGGTGTATTTGGTCTGTTAGAAAAAACTGCCTCCCAGGAATTTAAAGAATGAAAAACATATATATACAAAAATAAGGGTAAACATGATGAAAGGATGGAATATGAATGTAAAGATGAAAATTAAAAAAGATTCTAAAAAAGGAATTGATAAGAAGTTGGTTGAAAAAAGAAAAAAAAGGAAACAATGTAATCAGGCTGGAGACTAGAACAAAGCCATGTGCTAGATTTAGGGTATATTTTGATCTGTTAGAAGAAACTGTATCCCAAAATTTTAAAGAAAGAAAAACCTATATGTATACAAAAATAAGGTTAAATACAATGAAGGGATAGAATATGACTATTACAATGAAAATTAAAAAAAGATTTTTGAAAAAGTATTGATAAGATAAAATGGTTAAAAAAGTTAAAATAGGAAAGAGGAAAAATTTAAAAAATAGAATAAGAAAAAAATAAAATTAAAAAATTTGACTTTGAAAGACTAAAGAATCATGGGAAAAACCCATGAATTCTGTGCTGTATTCCCATAGCTCTGAAGTTTTGCAGTTCTCATTGACTGGTGAACTTGGTCTTGGCTGGATTTTCTTGTTCATCTTCTGGGGGAGGGGCCTGTTGCAGTGATTCTCAAATGTCTTTGCCCGAGGTGGAATTATACTGTCCTTGCCAGGGGCCAGGCTAAATAATCTGCTCAGTTTTGCTCTCAGAAGCTTTTGTTCCCTGAATGCATTCTGTACAGCTTTGGAGGATGGGAATGAAAATGGTGGCTTCCCAATATCCAGCTCTGTAGGAGCTGAGAGCTCAGGGCCCAACTCCTCAGTGCACCCTCAGAGAAAAGCGGTCAATCACTCCTGTCACCCTGGTCTCTGGTTGTGTTCTGTGCTAACCTCGCCTGTGACCCAGTGTTTCTATCTTTGGAGCACAGCCTCATCTGGAGTCTCTAAACCCAGCAGATTCCTGCAGCACACTCCTGTGCTACTCCTCCTGGAGGAGGAAGGAGGGGGTCTTCCTGGATATGCCACTTGTGGGGTCCCCGTTTTGTGAGATTAAGAGTCACTTATGGTTTGTCTCCCTCCCAATTCCATCTTGTTTCATTTATTCTTCTCCTACCCACTTAAGCCCCCATGTTGCATCACCACTTCCTCATATCAGGGAGATCATATGATAGTTGTCTTTCTCTGCTTGATTTATTTCACTAAGCATGATACGCTCTAGTTCCATCCATGTTGTTGCAAATGGCAAGATTTCATTTCTTTTGATGGCTGCATAGTATCCCATTGTGTATATATACCACATCTTCTTGATCCATTCATCTGTTGATGGACATCTAGGTTCTTTCCATAGTTTGGCTATTGTGGACATTGCTGCTATAAACATTCGGGTGCACGTGCCCCTTTGGATCACTACGTTTGTATCTTTAGGGTAAATACCCAATAGTGCAATTGCTGGGTCATAGGGCAGTTCTATTTTCAACATTTTGAGGAACCTCCATGCTGTTTTCCAGAGTGGCTGCACCAGCTTGCATTCCCACCAACAGTGTAGGAGGGTTCCCCTTTCTCCGCATCCTCGCCAGCATCTGTCATTTCCTGACTTGTTTATTTTAGCCATTCTAACTGGTGTGAGGTGATATCTCATTGTGGTTTTGATTTGTATTTCCCTGATGCCGAGTGATATAGAGCACTTTTTCATGTGTCTGTTGGCCATCTGGATGTCTTCTTTGCAGAAATGTCTATTCATGTCCTCTGCCCATTTCTTGATTGGATTATTTGTTCTTTGGGTGTTGAGTTTGCTAAGTTCTTTATAGATTCTGGACACTAGTCCTTTATCTGATATGTAAAAAAAAATTTACCAGAAGGCAAGAAAAAAAACAAAAAATGAAAAAGAAAAAAATTAAATTAACTGCAAGACTAAAAAAAATCACAGGGAAAAAGCCATGAGTTCTGTGCTTTGCTTTCTCCTCCTCTGGAATTCTGCTGCTCTCCTTGGTATTGAAACCGCACTCCTTGGTAGGTGAACTTGGTCTCAGCTGGATTTCTTGTTGATCTTCTGGGGGAGGGGCCTGTTGTAGTGATTCTCAAGTGTCTTTGCTCCAGGCGGAATTGCACCGCCCTTACCATGGGCCGGGGTGAGTAATCCGCTCAGGTTTGCTTTCAGACGCTTTTGTTCCCTGAGCGCTTTCCGTAGAGTTCCGGAGGACGGGAATACAAATGGCGGCCTCCTGGTCTCCGGCCCGGAGGAGCCCAGAGCCCAGGGCCCCACTCCTCAGTGCGCCCTCAGAGAACAGCGCCCAGTTACTCCCGTCTGCCTGACCTCCAGCCGCGCTCCGAGCTCACCGAGCCTGCGACCAGTTCAAGGTAACCCCAAGCTGTGAGCTTACTGTCGGCTCTGTCTCTGTAGCCGGCTTTCCCGTTCCAATACCCGCAAGCTCTGCGACACTCAGACACCCCCGATCCTTCTGTGACCGTGCGGGACCTGAGGCCATGCTGACCCCGCGTGGGCTTCGCCCCTGTTTAGCCTCTGGAGCAATGTCCCTCAGCGGAACAGACTTTTAAAAGTCCTGATTTTGTGCGCCGTTGCTCCGCCGCTTGCCGGGAGCCGGCCCCTCCCCCCGGGGTCTATCTTCCCGTTGCTTTGGATTCACTTCTCTGCCGGTCCTACCTTTCAGAAAGTGGTTGTTTTTCTGTTTCCAGAATTGCTGTTCTTCTTCTCTTTGATCTGCCGATGGATTTTCAGGTGTTTGCAATCTTTAGATAAGCTATCTAGCTGATCTCCGGCTAGCTGAAGTAGTCTCAGCCTGCTACTTCTCCGCCATCTTGACTCCCCTTTTCCTATTATTTTTTAAAACATCTATTTCGCTTGTTTCTGCTCTGATCTTTATTACTTCCTTCTTTCTACTAATTTTGGATGTTGTTTGTTCTTTTTCTAGTTTTCTGAGGTATAAAGTTAGGTTGTTTATTTGAGATCATTCTGTTTTCTTAAGGTAGGTATTTATCACTATGAATTCTCTTAGAAGTGCTTTTGCTACATCATATACATTTTGGTATGTTGTGTTTCTGTTTCTGTTTTGTAGTCTCAAAGATATTTTTAAAATTTCTCTTTTAATTTCTTCTTTGAGCCATTAGCTATTCAGTAGCATATTGTTTAATCTCCATATATTTGTGAATTTTTCAGTTCTCATAATTGATTTCTAGTTTCATACCATTGTGGTCAAGAGAGGTGCTTGATATGATTTCAGTCTTCTCAAATATATTAAGGCTTGTTTCGTGGTCTCACATATGATCTGTCCTAGGGAATATTCCATGTTTCCATGAGAAGAATGTGTATTCTTTTGCTGTTGGGTGGAATGTTCTGCAAATGTGTTATGTCACGATGGTCTAACATGTAGTTTAACTCCAGTGTTTTCTAATTGATTTTATGTCTGGATGATCTTCCATTTATAAAAGTGGGGTATTTAAATCCCCTAGTATTATTTTATTATTATTTCTCCCTTCAGGTCTTTTAATATTTGCTTTATATATTTAGATCTTTCTACTTACAAATGTATCTTCTTTATCATTGTATAATGACCTTCTTTGTTTTTTATTATAGTCTTTGTTTTAAAGTCTATTTTATTTATGTAACTATAGCTATCCCTGCTTTCTTTTGGTTTCTGTTTGCATGGAATATTTTTTCCATCCATTCCCTTTAGGTCTGTGTAGTGACTAACATAACACACTAAATTTTTTTTTTTAAAAGCTGAAGGGAGAATTTTGTAAACAGTTTATAAAGTTGGGTCTTATTTTTTAATACATTCAGCCACTCTATGCCTTTGATTGGATAACTTAGTCCATTTATGTTTAGAGTAGTTATTGGTAGGTATGGACTAACTATTGCCATTTTGTTCATTGTTTCCTGGCTCTTTGTAATTCTTTTTTCCTTTCTTCTTGTGTTGCTCCTTTTTTGTGATGATTTTCTATAATGGTGTTCTTAGATTCCTTTCTCTTTATCTTTTGTGTATTCATTACAAGTTTTTGTTTTGTGGTTATCATGAAGTTTACATAAAACATCTTGTATTAATAATAGTCTATTTTAAGCTCATACCAACTTAAGTACAAATATATATTAAAGCTCTACATTTTTAATCCCCACCCATTTTATATTTTTGATGTCACAATTTACGTCTTTTTATCTTGTGGATCCATTAATGAATTTTAGTAGTTATAGTTATTTTTAGTACTTTTGTCTTTTAACCTTCATATTAGAGTTATAAGAGATTTACCTATCACTGTTACAACACTGGAATATTCTGAATTTAACTGTATTTTACCTTTGCCAGTTAGATTTATACCTTCCTATGCTTTCATGTTATTAATTAGTGTTCTTTCAATTTAGCTTAAAGAGCTCCATTTAACATTTCTTTTTTTTTTTTTTTAAAGATTTTATTTATTTGTCAGAGACAGAGGGAGAGAGAGTGAGCGAGTGAGCACAGGCAGACAGGGAGGCAGGCAGGGACAGAGGGAGAAGCAGGCTCCCTGCCAAGCAAGGAGCCTGAAGTGGGACGCAATCTCAGGACCCTGGGATCATGACCTGAGCCAAAGGCAGCTGCTTAACCAACTGAGCCACCCAAAGCGTCCCTCCCTTTAACATTTCTTGTAAGGCTGGTCTAGTGGTGAAGATTCCTTCAGTTTTTGCTTGTCCAAAAAACTCTTTCTCTCTCCTTCAATTCTGAAAGACAGCTCTGCCAAGTCAAATATTATTGGTTGGCATTTTTTTTCTTTTTCTTTTTGTTTTTTTTTAAAGATTTTATTTATTTATTTCTCAGAGAGAGAGAGCGAGCAAGAGTGAGCACAGGCAGACAAAGTGGAAGGCAGAGTCAGAGGGAGAAGCAGGCTCTCTGCCGAGCAAGGAGCCTGATGTGGGACTCGATCCCAGGATGCTGGGATCATGACCTGAGCCGAAGGCAGCTGCTCAACCAACTGAGCCACCCAGGCGTCCCGGCATTTTTTTTTTTTTTTTCCTTTCAGCACTTTGAATATATCATGCATTCCCTTCTGGACTGCATAGTTTCTGTGAAAAATATGCTAATCACCTAATGAGGGTTCCTTAATATGCAACATGGTATTTTTTTCTTGCTGCTTTAAAGATTCTTTAACTTATGAAAACTTAATTATAAAGTGTCTCAGTGTGGGTCTCTTTGGAGTCATCTTATTTGGAACTGTCTGAATTTCCTCAGTCTGGATGTCTATTTCCTCCCTTAGGTTAGGGAAGTTTTCATTATTTCTTTGAATAAGCACTCTGTCTCTTTATTTCTCTCTTTTTCTTCTGGGAACCCTGTAATGAGAATATTGGTCTCTTTAGTGATATCCTGTAAGTCCCTTATGCTATATTCTCTCTTTTTTATTCTTTTTTCTTTTTACTCCTGTTTGAATGAATCCCACTGCCCTATCTTTGAGTTCACTGATTCTTTGTTTTACTTGATGTGGTCTCGTATTAACCTCTATTGAATTTTTTAGTTCAGTTTCTGCATTCTTTAGCTCTGTGAGTTCTCTTTGGTACTTTCTTATATTTTTGTTGAAAATATCACTTTGTTCATGCATTGTTCTCCTAACCTTGGTGATCATATTTATGAACATTATTCTAAACTCTTTTACTTATTTATTTATTTATTTATTTATTTTTTATATTCTGAATTCTTTATCAGATAAATCACTTAAATCCATTCATTATGACCAGTTTCGGGAGTTTTATCTTGCTTTTTTGATCGGAACACATTCCTCTATTTCTCTGTTTTTCTTGACTCTCTGTTGGTTTTTGTGCATTAGATAAAACCGTCACCTCTCCTAGACTTTTTAAAAGATTATTTATTTATTTATTTACTTAAATGTTTACTTATATTATTATGTTCAATTAGCTCACATGTAGTATATTGTTAGTTTTTGATGTAGTCACCTCTCCTAGTCTTTTTTTTTTTTTTAAAGATTTTATTTATTTGACAGAGAGAGATCACAAGTAGGCACAGAGAGAGAGAGAGAGAGAGAGAGAGAGGAGGAAGCAGGCTCCATGCTGAGCAGAGAGCCTGATAGGGGACTCAATCCCAGAACTCTGAGATTATGACCTGAGCCGAAGGCAGAGGCTCAACCCACTGAGCCACCCAGGCGCCCCACCTCTCCTAGTCTTGATGAAGTGGTGTTTTGTAGAGAATGAACCTAATCATTCAGTCTGGCCTGTGCTTTTGGTCGTTTCGCAAACCTGTGTGCAGGATGCTTTCTTTGTGTTTAGTAGCCTTCAGTAGACGAGTGTGTGCCAAGATTTATAAGTGTCCCAAAAGGGAAGATCTCATCAGCTCCAGGAAACAGATTGAAAACTATATCCTCAGGCAGCAACTTTAGAGGAAGGAAATAAGCCTCTTTCAGGGAAAGGCTGGGAAGTGGGCATTTCTTGGGGCTAGCTGGTTAAGAAGAGTTTCATTGTTTGATGTAGTCCAATGGGACCAGTGAATTCAAGCTCCACTGCCCACCAGAGTCAGGTGGTGGAAGGGGGCATATTCTGGGGAGCAGCCTAAAAACCTGGGTACCAGATATGTGTATAAGCTCCTGCCAGGGAGACACTGATGACTTGGAATGGGCCAGTGGGTGAAGGTGGAGATGGTGTCCAGTGACCTTCTTGGTTTCTGGGGAAGATTGCAGTCAGGCCCTACTGTGCTAAATTAGAAGCCTGATGCTTAAGCATCAGCTTTTAAAGTATACAGATAAGCCTCTTTCAGGAAAGACTTGGAGATAGACATTTCTGTCTGCTTCCTCTGGCTGAGGCTTGGGGAAATAGCCTCAATGTGTTCTCATGAGCCCATTAACTGTTTCTTTGCTATAATTTTGGGGTCTCATGGATGCAAGCCTTGTTGGCTTTCAGAGATCCTTACCATTGACAAAATGTGTTTACTTTCAATTTCACCTCATGTAATTCTCTATATAACCCTGGGAAGTGGTAGGAAATGTAGTTATCTGCATTTTAAAATAAGATTTAAAACAGACCAAAGGATAGCAAGATCAATGTCAACATTTGTTTTTGGTATCATTCCTTTATGTTTTAATATCATTCCAATATTTTGATATTATTTATTTATATTACCTTATTAGAATACATATGCCTGACATTCCACATCAGTTAGAGTTATTACTCAGAGGCAACAGTACTTACTATACATTATGTAATGGACTGTGTTTAGGTGTCAGAGTTCTCTGCAGAAACATTTAATCCACTCAGGGTGATGAGTATATCTCTTTGCCTAACGTCAGACTACTAGTAACTAGTAGAATAGGCCCTTCAAGCTAGGTCTTTAGACTTCAAATGCAGAACTATGCTATATTGTATTGTTTCTCATGGGATAAGGTTTAAGGGATGATGGTTGACTTGTTCCCAGCAACTCATGTGGAAACTGGTACAACTGAGGCTATAGCAATCCCATTGAGTTTCATACCAGAGTCTCTCTTATTTCTAACCAACAAGTTTTCCATCCACAGTCTCTTCATGGCATTTTTCATTTCCATGTTTCTCAGGGTGTAGATCAGGGGGTTTAACATGGGTGTAATGATGGTATAGAACACAGCCACCATCTTGTCCTCAGTAAAAGTGGTGGAAGGCCTTAGGTAGATGAAGAGGCAGGGGTCAAAAACAAGATCACCATAATGTGGGAAGCACATGTGGACAGGGCCTTGTGCCTCCGTCTGATGAATGAGTCTTAAAGGAAAGCAAGATGACAATGTAAGAGCCTACAAGAATGACAAAGTAGCTCAGGGACATCATGCCACTGTTGACTATCACAATGAGCCCTACCACATATGTGTCTGTGCAAGCTAGCTTCAGTAAAGGGTGGACATCACAGAAATAGTGGTCAATCAGGTTGGGGCCACAGAAAGGCAATTGTACAGTGAGGATGGTCTGGATAAAGGAATGCACAAGCCCTCCTAACCAGCAGGTTACCACCAGTATGGAGCAGACCTTTCGATCCATGATGGTCATATAGCATAGAGGCTTACAGATAGCCACATACCTGTCATAGGCCATCAGTGTGATAATGAAGATCTCTGTGCAGCCAAAGACACGGCAGAAAAAAAGCTGCACCATACAACCGACAAAAGAGATGCTCTTGACTTTGGCTTGGGAATCAACAATCAGCTTGGGGGCTGTAACAGAGGAATAGCCTTTGTCCACAAAGGATAGGAAGCTAAGGAAGAAGTACATTGGAGAGTTGAGAGTTGGACTCCTTTGAGTGGTCATTATAATGAGAAAATTTCCAGTCATGAGGATCATATAAAAGAATAATAACAAAAAGAAGCATAGTTGTTATACTTTCTCATTTTGGGAAAGACCCATGAAGATAAATTCAGTAACATTATTTTCCATGGAACCTGGGAATTTCACGAGAGAAATACAGTTTGACTTTACCTATAGGGGGAAAAAAAAAAACCCAAGAAGGATAATTAGATTTGGGCACATAGTATCACAACATTATTATTTAAAAAAAATTATTCTCAAAATTTCTTTCTCACTTTAAGGTACTAGTTTGGGTAAAGTCTCTCTCTCTCTCTCTCTCTCTTTTTTTTTTTAAATTAACATATAATGTATTATTTGTTTCAGGGGTACAGGTTTGTGATTCATCAGTCTTACACAATTCACAACGCTCACCATAGCACACAACTTCCCCAATGGTCTGTTTCTTAAAATTACCAGGGATAGAGGTGCTGGCGGGAGAAGAGAGAGAGAGAGAGAGACACACACACATACAGAGAGACAGAAAGACAGAGAGAAAGAAAGGGGGGAAAAAAAGAACTGACAGGCTTTGAACAGATTTAGGGATAGTCTTGTAGTCTTGGCTCTCTTCTTAAGTGTCAGTTGTCTGACAGAATTTATTGTTGCACCAGAATTTAAATTAAATCTCTGTGTTAAATCAAGGTTCCAAGTGGCAACCTCTAGTCTCTTCATCTGAGGATGCTTTTCATCCATTTTCCAGTTGGTGTATGGAATCTACAAAAGTAAGCACACACACATACACATTTGTGATCATATATATATAAGTCTTAAAATGTGCACTTTAAGTCAAACCCAGGATGTAATTACCTTTTTATGAGACTCCTTGGGCTCCCAAATTCCTGATAGACTGACTGGCTTTGTCATATTTTTGATTATCCCAGAACTTCACTCTTTGTCCCTTCTTATATGTCTAAAAGTTGGGAAATATGTATAGAGTCTTCAGGAAAAGGGACTACCATCTTCAAGATGCTAAGGCTTCAGATCCTAGTTGACATTAGTTGTTATAAAATATGGAAATGAATTGACTCTCAAGTAGGTTTAGATCTTTTAGATCTTAACAATGACCAACTGTGAGTTCTGGGACAAGTTACGTACATTGATAGAGACCCAGTTACTTTGGTCATTTGGTATAACTGCTACATGCATACCAGGGTCTCCTTTGCTTTGGCCTATGTCATGGACTTTGGGATGATCATTTCATTCTGATGCCATTGAATGCAGTTTCTTTGTTTCATTATCCCTGTATACCTTTGAACCAAAAGATGTGTGAAGGGGAGACAATGTGTATCTTTATCTTTGTATTGCCTGAATACAAATACTACTCTCATAAGTTTGACAATTCATTTAAACTTCAATTTCTTCATCCTTCAAATGGAAACACTACTGACTGCTTCAAGAGAGTTATTTTAAATACCAAACCTAGCCCGACATATAGTAAGCACCCAGTAATTATGCCCTCTCATTTTCTAACTAGGTTACCAGTACTTAACACATTTTATGGTGAAAATTTTCAAATGTATACACAATGGAGATAACAGTAGTATAAACTCTAATATATTGATCACTCAGATTAAAAAATGATCTATATTGTACTACATTTGCATCATCCCTCCCTCTTCTTCATCTTTTTGCCAGGGTATTTTAGTGTCATTCCCAGTCATCATGCCATTTTAACCACTACATGCTTCATTTTCTGTATTTCTGGGGAATAGTCTCATGTGACAGGCGGGGATACTCACCATTATACTAACGAGGACGGCGGTGGCCATCCCAAATATTCTCATGTGAACGAAAGGCTCAACCACATCTAACAAAATTACCAGGAGTTGCTTGATATTAACCCATTCCTGGTTTGTAGGAACCATGTTTTGCTCCTGTCTCTCCATACAGTGCTTAGGTGGGTGCTTACAATGTCTGCTCCATGTGCTAGGGTAGTGCACTGTGGCTACTGTGTACTTGAACTGCGTACAGAGGGACTAAGAAACTGAAGTTTTGGTTTTATTTAAATTATTTCATTTTATTGAAATAAAAAACCTAAAGCAATGTAAAATATTATGATATAATAAAATTTGGACATATTGACATATTGGGTTAAATAATATATTATTAAATTTTATTAAAATCAATTCTACCTACTTGTTTTGATCTTTTATGTAGCTACCAAAACATTTAAAATGACAGTGTGACTTTCATCATGACCAAGTGGGATTTATCCCTGGGATGCAAGGGTGGTTCAACCTTTGCAAATCAATCAATGTGATAGAACACATAAATAAGGGAACACACAAGAATCACATGGTCTTCTCAATAGATGCAGAACAAGCATTTGACAAAATACAGCATCCTTTCCTGCTTGTATAATGTTTCTATCACACAGAGCTGTACTGGGGATTAGGCTCTAGTCTAAGTACTTAATCATATTATTTCTTGTAGTTATATAGAGTATGTAGAATTATTCCCATTCTTCACATAAGGAATAAAACCCAGAAAGTTAAAGTAGCTTTATCTATGGTCATGTAACTAGTCATTGATGAAACACAGATTCAACCTTGATACATTTTCTTAGCCTATGCTACTTTATATCATGGGCCCAGCACGCAATGCTACTTTATATCATAAATGTACAATTTCCATTGGCATTTATTTAAAAAATATCGATAATAGCTTTGGGATCTTCTTTATTATTTTAATGTTTCTGGGATATGAATTGCTCCTTTATTAACTTCAAACAAAACTTAATTCACGAAGATAGATACCAGTACTCTGATAAGTAGGTGGAGTCCTGATGTCCTGTGTTCTTGGAAGACCCATTGGCCTTGTCACCAAACAGTAGTTTCTGCTACAGGATAGGAACAATCTCAGAAAATGGAACAGACTGTGACAAAGCATATTAAAACTCTGTCATTTCTCCTTCTAGAGTCTGGGTCTCAGTAGGATTCTTTGTCTCACTGTCCTCCCTCTACTGTCACCATGGCATGTGGTTCTGGGCCTAGACATGGATTATTTCACAAACCAGAATACATTAGTACCCTTCAATCTGTGGTAGAATGAGGACAGAGGCAAAAATCTAATGATGAGAGTTTAGGCATCACCAAATGCTAAATTTCAGTGCCTTGACTAAATGCTGATTCACTGAAAAAATTTATCCACAGACATTTCTTGAGAGAGGTGGCTTTTTTTAAAAAGATTTTTTTAATTAATTAATTTATTTTCAGCATAACAGTATTCATTATTTTTCACCACACCCAGTGCTCCATGCAATCCGTGCCCTCTATAATACCAACCACCTGGTACCCTGACCTCCCACTCCACTGCCACTTCAAACCCCACAGATTGTTTTTCAGAGTCCATAGTCTCTCATGGTTCACCTTCCCTTCCAATTTACCCCAACTGCCTTCTCCTCTTTAACTCCCCATGTCCTCCATGCATTTTGTTATGCTCCACAAATAAGTGAAACCATATGATAATTGACTCTCTCTGCTTGACTTATTTCACTCAGCACAATCTCTTCCAGTCCTGTCCATGTTGCTACAAAAGTTGGGTATTCGTTCTTTCTGATGGAGGTATAATACTCCATAGTGTATATGGACCACATCTTCCTTATCCATTCGTACGTTGAAGGGCATCTTGGTTCTTTCCACAGTTTGGTGACCGTGGCCATTGCTACTATAAACATTGGGGTACAGATGGCCCTTCTTTTCACTACATCTGTATCTTTGGGGTAAATACCCAGGAGTGCAATGGCAGGGTCATAGGGATGTTCTATTTTTAATTTCTTGAGGAATCTCCACACTGTTCTCCAAAGTGGCTGCACCAACTTGCATTCCCACCAACAGTGTAAGAGGGTTCCCTTTTCTCCACATCCTCTCCAACACATGTTGTTTCCTGTCTTGTTAATTTTGGCCATTCTAACTGGTGTAAGGTGATATCTCAATGTAGTTTTAATTTGAATCCCCCTGAGGGCTAGTGATGATGAACATTTTTTCATGTGTCTGATAGCCATTTATATGTCTTTATTGGAGAAGTGTCTGTCCATATCTTCTGCCCATTTTTTGATATGATTGTTTTGTGTGTGTTGAGTTTGAGGAGTTCATTATAGATCCTGGATATCAACCTTTTGTCTATACTGTCATTTGCAAATATCTTCTCCCATTCCATGGGTTGACTCTTTGTTTTCTTGACTGTTTCCTTGGCTGTGCAGAAGCTTTTGATTTTTTTTTTAAAGATTTTATTTATTTATTTGACAGAGAGAGATCACAGTAGACCGAGAGGCAGGCAGAGAGAGAGAGAGAGGGAAACAGGCTCCCCGCTGAGCAGAGAGCCCGATGTGGGACTTGATCCCAGGACCCTGAGATCATGACCTGAGCCGAAGGCAGTGGCTTAACCCACTGAGCCACCCAGGCACCCCAGAAGCTTTTGATTTTGATGAAGACCCAAAAGTTCATCTTTGCTTTTGTTTCCTTTGCTGTGGCTGATATTGAAGAGATTACTGCCTATGTTCTCCTTTAGGATTCTGATGGATTCCTGTCACACTTTGAGGTCTTTTATCCATTTTGAGTTTATCTTTGTGTATGGTGTAAGAGAATGGTCGAGTTATATTCTTCTACATATAGCTGTCCAGTTTTCCCAGCACCATTTATTGAAGAGACTGTCTTTTTTCCACTGTTTATTTTATCTGTTTTGTCGAAGACTATTTGACCATAGAGTTGAGTTCCATATCTGGGCTCTCTACTCTGTTTCACTGGTCTATGTGTCTGTTTTTATGCCAGTACCATGCTGTCTTGGTGATCACAGCTTTGTAGTAAATATTGAAATCAGGTAACGTGATGCTGCCAGTTTTGTTTTTGTTTTTCAACATTTCCTTAGCGATTCGGGGTCTCTTCTGATTCCATACAAATTTTAGGATTATTTGCTCCAGCTCTTTGAAGAATACCGGTGGAATTTTGACCGGAATAGCATTAAAAGTATAGATTACTCTGGGCAGTATAGACAATTTAACAATGTTTATTCTTCCGATCCAAGAGCATCTAATGGTCTTCCATCTTTTTGTGTCTTCTTCAATTTCTTTCATGAGTGTTCTGTAGTTCCTCGAGTACAGATCCTTTACCTCTTTGGTTAGGTTTATTCCCAGGTATCTTATGGTTCTTGGTGCTATAGGAATCAATTCTCTAATTTCCCTTTCTGTATTTTTATTATTAGTGTATAAGAAAGCTACTGATTTCTGTACATTGACTTTGTATCCTGCCACATTGCTGAATTGCTGTCTGAGTTTTAGTAGTTTGGGGGTGAAGTCTTTTGGGTTTTCTATATAAAGAATCATGTCATCTGCAAAGAGAGAGAGTTTGACTTCTTCATTACCAGTTTGGATATCTTTTATTTCCCTTTGTTGTTGTTACACCATACACAAAGATAAACTAAAAATGGATAAAAGACTTCAATGAGTGACAGGAATCCATCAGAATCCTAGAGGAGAACATAGGCAGTAATCTCTTCGATATCAGCCACAGCAACTTCTTTCAAGATATGTCTCCAAAGGCAAAGGAAACAAAAGCAAAGATGAACTTTTGGGTCTTCATCAAAATCAAAAGCTTCTGCACAACCAAGGAAACAGTCAAGAAAACAAAGAGGCAACCCACGGAATGGGATAAGATATTTGCAAATGACAGTACAGACAAAAGGTTGATATCCAGGATCTATAATGAACTCCTCAAACTCAACACACATAAAACAGACAATCATATCAAAAAATGGGCAGAAGATATGAAGATACACTTCTCCAATAAAGACATATAAATGGCTATCAGACACATGAAAAAATGTTCATCATCACTAGCCCTCAGGGAGATTCAAATTAAAACCACATTGAGATATCACCTTACACCAGTTAGAATGGCCAAAATTAACAAGACAGGAAACAACATGTGTTGGAGAGGATGTGGAGAAAGGGAAACCTTCTTACACTGTTGGTGGGAATGCAAGTTGGTGCAGCCACTTTGGAGAACAGTGTGGAGATTCCTCAAGAAATTAAAAATAGAACATCCCTATGACCCTGCCATTGCACTCCTGGGTATTTACCCCAAAGATACAGATGTAGTGAAAAGAAGGGCCATCTGTACCCCGATGTTCACAGCAGCAATGACCATGGTCACCAAACTGTGGAAGAACCAAGATGCCCTTCAACGTACGAATGGATAAGGAAGATGTGGTCCATATACACTATGGAGTATTATGCCTCCATCATAAAGAATGAATACCCAACTTTTGTAGCAACATGGACAGGACTGGAAGAGATTATGCTGAGTGAAACAAGTCAGGCAGAGAGAGTCAATTATCATATGGTTTCACTTATTTGTGGAGCATAACAAATAGCATGGAGGACATGGGGAGATAGGGAGGAGAAGGGGGTTGGGGTAAATTGGAAGGGGAGGTGAACCATGAGAGACTATGGACTCTGAAAAACAATCTGAGGGTTTTGAAGGGGCGGGGGGTGGGAGGTTGGGGTTCCAGGTGGTGGGTATTATAGAGGGCATGGATTGCATGGAGCACTGGGTGTGGTGCAAAAATAATGAATACTGTTATGCTGAAAATTAAAAAAAAAAAAAGAAAATGGAAATAAAAAAAAATTGAAAAATCCAGAACACAGCAGCTGTCTCTACACCTTAAAGAACTGGAGAATCAACAACAAATCAAACCAACTCCACACATAAGAAGAGAAATAATCAAGATTAGAGCTGAGATGGATGAGGTAGAAACCAGAGATACAGTAGAACGTATCAATGAAAGGAGAAGCTGGTTTTTTGAAAGAATCAATAAGATCAATAAACCATTGGCCACACTAATCCAAAAGAAAAGAGAGAAAGCTCAAATACATAAAATTATGAATGAAAAGGGAGAGATCACAACGAACACCAAAGAAGTAGAAACAATCATCAGAAGTTATTATCAATAGTTATATGCCAATAAGCTAAGCAACCTAGATGAAATGGATGCATTCCTGGAAATCTATAAACTCCCAAAATTGAACCGGAAAGAAATTGACAACCTGAACAGACCAATATCTAGTAACGAGATTGAAGTGGTGATCAAAAACCTCCCAAAAAACAAGAGCCCAGGACCTGATGGATTCCCTGGGGAATTCTACCAAACTTTCAAAGAAGAAGTAACACCTATTCTCCTGAAGCTGTTTCAAAAAATTGAAGCAGAAGGAAAACTTCCTGACTCTTTCTATGAAGCCAGCATTACCCTGATCTCCAAACCAGGCAAAGACCCTACCAAAAAGGAGAATTTCAGACCAATATCACTGATGAATACGGATGCTAAGATTCTCCACAAGATCCTAGCAAACAGGATCCAACAGCACATTAAAAAGATTATCCACCATGACCAGGTGGGATTCATTCCTGGGCTACAAGGATGGTTCAACATTCGCAAATCAATCAATGTGATAGAACAAATTAATAAGAGAAGAGAGAAGACCACATGGTCCTCTCAATTGATGCAGAAAAAGCATTTGACAAAATCCAGCATCCGTTCCTGATTTTTTTTTTCTTTTTTATTTTTTTTTCTTTTTTATTTTATTTTATTTTTTTTTAAAATTTTTTATTTTTTATAAACATATATTTTTATCCCCAGGGGTACAGGTCTGTGAATCACCAGGTTTACACACTTCACAGCACTCACCAAATCACATACCCTCCCCAATGTCCATAATCCCACCCCCTTCTCCCAAACCCCCTCCCCCCGGCAACCCTTTTCCTGATTAAAACGCTTCAAAGTACAGGGATAGAGGGAACATTCCTGAACTTCACCAAATCTATCTATGAAAGACCCACAGCCAATATCATCATCAGTGGGAAAAAGCTTGCAGTCTTTTCGTTGAGATCAGGAACATAACAAGGGTGCCCACTTTCACCACTCTTGTTCAACATAGTATTAGAAGACCTAGCAACAGCAGTCAGACAACAAAGAGAAATAAAAGGTATCCAAATTGTTAATGAAGAAGTCAAACTCTCTCTCTTTGCAGATGACATGATTCTTTATATGGAAAACCCAAAAGACTTCACCCCCAAACTACTAACTCATACAGCAATTCAGCAACGTGGCAGGATACAAAGTCAATGTACAGAAATCAGTGGCTTTCTTATACACAAACAATGAAAATACAGACAGGGAAATTAGAGAATTGATTCCATTTAGTATAGCACCAAGAACCATAAGATACCTGGGAATAAACCTAACCAAAGAGGTAAAGGATCTGTACTTGAGGTGGCTTTTTTTTCAATTTAATTTTTCTTTTTCTTTTTCTATTTTTAAAATTTCTTTTCAGAATAACATTATTTATTGTTTTTGCACCACACCCAGTGCTCCATCCAATCCGTGCCCTCTTTAGTACCCACCACCTGGTTCCCCAACCTCCCACCCCCCACCCCTTCAAAACCCTCAGATTGTTTTCCAGAGTCCATAGTCTCTCATGGTTCACCTCCCCTTCCCATTTTCCTCAACTCCCTTCTCCTCTCCATCTCCCCTTGTCCCCCTGCTATTTTTTATGCTCCACAAATAAGGGAAACGATATGATCATTGACTCTCTCTGCTTGACTTATTTCACTTGGCATAATTTCTTCCAGTCCTGTCCATGTTGATACAAAAGTTGGTTATTCATCCTTTCTGATGGAGGCAGAATACTCCATAGTGTATATGGACCACATCTTCCTTAACCATTCATCTGTTGAAGGGCATCTTGGTTCTTTCCACAGTTTGGCGACCATGGCCATTGCTCCTATAAACCTTGGGGTACAGATGGCTTTTCTTTTCACTACATCTGTATCTTTGGGGAAAATACCCAGGAGTGCAATTGCAGGGTCTTAGAGAAGCTCTATTTTTAATTTCTTGGGGAATCTCTACACTGCTCTCCAAAGTGGCTGCACCAACTTGCATTCCCACCACAGTGTAAACGGGTTCCCCTTTCTCCACATCCTCTCCAACACATGTTGTTTCCTGTCTTGCTAATTTGGGCCATTCTAACTGGTGTAAGGTGATATCTCAATGTGGTTTTAATTTGAATCTCCCTGAGGGCTAGTGATGATGAACATTTTTTCATGTGTCTGATAGCCATTTGTATGTCTTCATACCTTCTGCCCATTTTTTGATATGATTGTCTGTTTTGTGTGTATTGAGTTTGATGAGTTCTTTATAGATCCTGGATATCAACATTTTGTGTGTACTGTCATTTGCAAATATCTTTTCCCATTCCATGGGTTGCCTCTTTGTTTTGTGTACTGTTTCCTTTGCTGTGCAGAGCTTTTGATCTTGATGAAGAGAGGTGGCTTTCTAAAAGTCTGCAGTAGAGGGATTTCCTGACCCCTGTAGATGTCCTCTGTTTGTTTTTATCATACTATTTAAAATCCCTTTCTTTTAGAATGTGTGTGTGTCTCCCCAATAGATTGTGTCCCTTAAATACAGAGACCATTCCTCAAGACTTGACCCAGTGCCAGGCCCATATGTTAGGTACTCAATAAATTTTGTAGGAAGGAGAGAGAGAGAAGGAGAAAGGAAATGAGATTTACTGGTTTATGAATCTCTCTAGATGGTCTGGCTTCAGACTACCTATTGTCTAGTGTAGAATACTGGTTAAAATCACCAAATCAGATAGAGCTGAATTGTCAATCCCTAGGCACACCAGTGCTGGCTGTGTGCCTTTAACCAATTAGTTTAGCTATTTAATCATTGTCTTAATCTGTAAAATAGGGATAAATAGTTCTTGGCTCACTGAGTTGGTGTGATAATTAACATAGTGAATGCATAGGGGTACTGGGTGGCTCAGTCGGTTAAGCATCTGTCTTGTGCTCAAGTCATGATCCTGGAGTCCTGGGATCCAGCCCTGCATTGGGATCCCTGCTCAGTGGGAAGCCTGCTTCTCCCTCTGCCCTTTCCCCACTTATGCACACACACACACACTCTCTCTCTTGCTCTCTCTCAAATAAATAAATAAAAAATTTTAAAAAAATAGATAAAATCTTGGGGCACCTGGGTGGCTCAGTGGGTCATGATACCCAGCAGCTTCAGCTCAGGTCATGATACCGGGGTCCTGGGATTGAGACCCACATCAGGCTTTTTGCTCAGCAAGGAGCCTGCTTTCCTTCCTCTCTCTGCCTGCCTCTCTGCCTGCTTGTGATCTCTGTCTGTCAAATAAATAAATAAAATCTTAAAAAAATAAATAATTAAAATCTTCGAATATCTTTGATTTCTTTTGGTTGTCTTATTGTTGTTGCTAGGCCTTATAGTACTATGCTGAACAATAGTGGCAAGAGTGGGCATCCTTGTTGTATTCCTGATCTTAAGGGAAAGGCTCTCAGCTTTTCATCATTGAGAATGATATTCATTGTTGGTTTTTCATAGATGGATTTTATGAAATTGAGGAATGTTTCCTTTATTCCTATACTCAAAGTGTTTTAATCAGGAAAGGATGTTGTATTTTGTCAAATGCTTTTTCTGCATCAATTGAGAGCACCATGTGTTTCTTTTCTCTTCTTTTTTTATGTATTCTATCACATTGATTGATTTTGCAAATGTTGAACTACCTTGCATCACAGTGATAATCCCACCTGGTCCTGATGGATAATCCTTTTAATGTACTGTTGGATCCCATTAGCTAGGAGCTTTTTTGAGAATTTTGGCATCTATATTCATCAGGGATATTGGTCTGAAATTCTCCTTTTTGATGGGGTCCTTGCCTGGTTCAGGGACCAAGGTAATGCTGGCTTCATAAAAAGAGTCTGGAAGTTTTCCTTCTGCTTCTATTTTTTGAAACAACTTCAGGAGAGTAGGTATTATTTCTTCTTTGACTGTTTGTCAATTTCTTCCTGTTTCAGCCTTGGTAGTTTATAGGTTTCCAGGAATACATCCATTTCTTCCAGGTTGCTTAACTTATTGGTATATATCTGTTGTTAATAATTTCTGATGATTGTTTCTATTTCCTTAGTGGTAGTCATGATCTCTTCCCTTTCATTCATAATTTTCTTAATTTGGGTTCTTTCTGTTTTCTTTTGGATAAGACTGGATAGCAGTTTATTGATCTTATTAATTCTTTCAAAGAACCAGCTTCTAGTTTTGTTAATGTGTTCTACTGCATTATTTCTGGTTTGTTGCTGATTCTCTAGTTGTTTAAAGTGTAAAGATAGTTAATGCTTTTGGGGTTTTTCTGTGATTTTTTTTTTTTTTTTTGCGTGAGGTTTGGATGGCTATATACTTCCTGTTAGGACTGCCTTTGCCATATCCCATAGGAATTGGACTGATGTGTTTTCATTCTCATTGGTTTCCATGAGTTAAGCTCCTCTTTGATTTCTTGCTTGACCCAAACATTCTTGAGCAGGATGGTCTTTAGCTTCCAAGTGTTTGAATTTCTCTCCAAACTTTTTCTTGTGATTGAGTTCCAGTTTCAAAGCACTGTGGCCTGAGAATATGCAGGCCACATATGCAGAGAAAATGCAGGGAATAATCTCAGTCTTCTGGTATCAGTTGAGACCTGATTTGTGACTCAGTATGTTGTCTATCCTGGAGAAAGTTCCATGTGTGCTTGAGAAGAAAGAGCATTCTGTTGTTTTAGGGTAGAATGTTTTGTATATATCTATGAAGTCCACCTGGTTCAGTGTGTCATTCAAAGCTCTTGTTCCTTTGTTGATTTTCTGCTTAGATGGTCTGTCTACTGCTGAGAGTGGCGTGTTCAGGTCTCCTACTATCTATATATTATTATAAATATGTCTTCTTATTTTGGTTAAAAATAAGAAGACATATTTATATGTCTATTTATCTATCCCCCCAACATGGGAGCAGCCATGTTGGGGGGATAGATATTTACAATTGTTAGGTCTTGTAGGATAGACCCTCTAAGAATGATACAGTGTCCTTCTGTATCTCTAACCATAGTCTTTAGCTTAAAATCTAATTTGTCTGATAAAGAATTGCTATGACAGCATTCTTTTGAGGTCTGTTGGCATGAAAGCTGGTTCTCCACCCCTTCACTTTCAGTCTGGATGTATCTTTCCAAATTAGTCTCTTGTAGACAACATATGAATGGGTCCTGTCTTTTTATCCAATCTGCAACCCATCCTGTTTTATGAGAGGATTTAGGCCATTCACATTGAGAGTGATTATTGAAAAATATGATTAATTGTCATCATGTTGCCTGCAAAGTCCTTGTTTCTATAGATTGTCTCTGTAAATTTCTGTTTTATATCACTCTTGGGGTCTTTCTCCTTTTATAGAACCCCCCTTAATATTTCTTGCCAGGACAGCTAACTGGTCGCATATTCTTTCAATTTCTGAAGGTCTTGGAAGCTCTTTATCTCTCCATCCATTCTAAATGACAGCCTTGCCAGAAAAAGTATTCTTGGCTACATATTCTTCTCATTTAGTACCCTGAATATGTCTTGTCAGCCCTTTCTGGCTTGCCTGATCTTTGTGGACAGGTCTGATGTTATTCTGATGTTTCTATCTCTTTATGTAAGGAGTCTCTACTTGCTCTTAAAATTCTTAGGATTCCTTGGTTTTAAGATTTGTGAGTTTAACTATTATATGCTTGGGCGTCAGTCTGTTCACCTTGATCTTGGGAGGGGACCTCTCTGCCTCTAGGACACGAATGTTTATTTCATATCCAGATTAGGGGAAGTTCTCAGCTATGATTTGCTTAAATGTATCTTCTAGTCCTCCCCCCTCCCCTGCAGGATCCCAATAATTCTGACATTGGAACATTTCATGACATCATTTATTTCTCTGATTCTGTTTTCATGGATTTTAAGCTGTTTATTCCAGGCCTTTTCCTATTCCCTCTTTTCTATGTTTGTCTTCTAGATCACTAATTCATTCTTCTGCCTCATTAACCCAGCTATTAGACTATCTAGATTGGATTGGATCTCATTGATAGAATTTTTAAGTTCTGCCAGATCAGCTCTCATTTCTGCCCTTAGAGATCCTGTTGTCATTAATGGTTTTCTCCATCTTAGGTATTGTCTGCATAACTGTTACCCTGAAGTCTATTTCTGACATCTTGCTTTTATCCGTATCCATTAGTTCTGTGGCAGAGGTCATAGTCTCTGAATTTTTCCTGTGTTGGGAGTTCTTCCTCTTAGTCATTCTGTTGAGGGTTGGTTGAGGAAATGTACAGAGTCCAGATTATTGACGACAACTGAAGTAAGATGCACCTGTTATAAGGATCTTAGGGTTGTCAGCCTCTTGTTCTTACAGACTGTCTTCTAGGAGAGGAGTCTGTGGTGTTGTTACTCAGGCAACCCTGTTTGGCGGGGGTGGGGGGGGCTGTTCTCTGGGGACTTTCCTTGGAGCTTTACACATCTCTTTCAAGAGTCAGAGCAGGAGTGACTATATCCAAACTTCTGTCTCAGAACAGAAAGTTTGCAGTCTGTTCTCCAGAGAACCCTTCAGGCCACACTGACTCTGTTTTTGTCTGTGCTACTAAAACCCACAGTGTCCTGGGTTGTGCATCCCACAGCAGCACTCCCAGCCCAGGCACATCTCTGCCCTTTGTGCTTCTAAATTGCCAGCTGCCCCCAGTTTGAACATGTGCCCCCACAACTCCAGGTTTCAGTCTGGAGGATTACCCTAAAGTCTTATCCCCACTGCTAGCAGTCTGGGAGTCTGTGCCCAGTGTCCAGTATGGGAGCCTTTTGAACTCAGGCAGTACAGGATCCTGGAGGCTCCCTCCCCCTTATATTTATCTTCCAAAATCTGCCCCCAGAATTATGCACCTGCCTCCCACACCCTGCCTCATGTCTTGAAACCAATTGCTGGAGATATTTTGTTTGTAGAGTTATGGATATACCTTCTTACATCTCAGGCTGATTTTGTGGGTATTCAGAGTTGTCTGATAGATATCCAGCTCAATTCAGGGGACTGGTTGAAATAGGGTCCTCTACTCCTGCTATCTTTCAATATAATATGTTATTTGATTGAAAGTTGAATATATATGAATAAGTAAAGAGCTTCAGAATGGTTTTAAAAAAGGGTAAATATAAAGGATTATATTTTTTTATTTTAGTTGCTCTTAAATAATTTTTTTAAAGATTTTATTATTTATCAGAGAGAGAGAGAGAGAGTGCGAGAGCATGTGCACAAGCAGGCAGAGTAAAAGGCAGAGGCGGAGAGAGAAGTAGGTTCCCTGTGAAGCAAGGAGTCTGATGTGGGGACTAGATCCCAGGACCCTGGAATCATGACCTGAGCCGAAGGCAGCGGCTCAACCAACTGAGGCACCCAGGCATCCCTCTTAAGTGATTTAAAAAAAAGATTTTATTTATTTATTTGACAGAGAGATCACAAGTAGGCAGAGAAGCAGGCAGAGAGAGAGGGGGACGCAGGCTCCCTACTGAGCAGAGAGCCCAATGCGGGGGCTTGATCCCAGGATTCTGAGATCATGACCTGAGCCAAAGGTAGAGACTTAACCCACAGAGCCACTGAAGTGCCCCACTCTTAAGTGATTTTTAAGGCAAAAGTAGGAGCAATGTGTTATAGGTTTGTAGTATATGCAAAAGTAAATTATATGAAAATGTCACAGGAAATGGGAAGCAGGAATTGGAAGTGTAGTGCTATATGGTTCTTAGACTGTATGAAGTTGCATAAAAGTACTTAATGGTAGATGGTAATAAATGAAAGACACAATATGTTATATAATATAGTCTCTGTAATATTGTGTATGCATACATATATGTTAGCAACCACTAAAATATTTTAAAAGGAAACAAATAATATGTAGTAAGGTAAAATGGAATCATAAAAATACACTAATTCAAAATTAGGCAGAGAATGAGGAATAAGATAACAAAATACAATGGAACCTACAGAAAACAGTAACATTTAACATATAATATATATTATATTATAGATGTTTGAATTAAACCAGTCAATATGTACACTCAATGTAATAACTTAAACACCTATTAAAAATATTTAAATTGTATAAGATACCAAACCCAAACTTTTCTTGCTTGTAAGGCATTTTTTCAAATATGAAGACATACATATATTAGGAGTAAAGTTATGGAAAAAGATACAAAATAAATGCACTAATCAATAAAAGCTAGAGCAAATATATTGGTATCAGACAAAACAGACTTTAGGACAAAGAGATAGAGAGGGATATTACATAGATGATAGATGGATCAGTTCACCAAGAAGACATAATAATCTTAATAGCATATGCACCTAACAACAAAGTCTTGGAAAAACATGAAAAAGAAAGACCTGATAGAACTGACTGTCCTTTTATTGAAGTTTTCCCAATGAAACTCATTATATAGTAGATTTTTCAGAAAGGATGCTTATGTACAGTATTTTTGGGTTATTACCTGATCAAAACTTTGTTTATTGAAAGACAGCTTGGCTAAGTATAATATTCTGGCTTTTACTTTCTTAATATTCTTGAAAATGCTGCTACACAGTTGCCTTGCTTTGTATTGTTTTTGGGAAGTTGAATGCCACTACAAGTCTTTTGTTTTTGTAAGTTATGTCATAATTTTGCCTAGAGTTCCTGAGGATTTCTTTCTTTATCCTTAATGTCTAATAGTATTACTAGGATACATCTTAGGTTGATTGATCTGTTAATTTCTCCTGGTACCCAGTGGATCCTTTCAATGTGTAGCCTTAGGTGTTTTTAAATTTATAAAATATTTTTTGGATTGTAGTTCTTTTTTTTTAAATTTTTTATTTTTTATAAACATATATTTTTATCCCCAGGGGTACAGGTCTGTGAATCACCAGGTTTACACACTTCACAGCACTCACCAAAGCACATACCCTCCCCAATGTCCATAATCCCACCCCCTTCTCCCAACCCCCCTCCCCCCAGCACCCCTCAGTTTGTTTTGTGAGATTAAGAGTCTCTTATGGTTTGTCTCCCTCCCAATCCCATCTTGTTTCATTGATTCTTCTTCTACCCACTTAAGCCCCCATGTTGCATCACCACTTCCTCATATCGGGGAGATCATATGATAGTTGTCTTTCTCTGCTTGACTTATTTCACTAAGCATGATACTCTCTAGTTCCATCCATGTTGTCGCAAATGGCAAGATTTCATTTCTTTTGGTGGCTGCATAGTATTCCTTTGTGTATATATACCACATCTTCTTGATCCATTCATCTGTTGATGGACATCTAGGTTCTTTCCATAGTTTGGCTATTGTGGACATTGCTGCTATAAACATTCGGGTGCACGTGCCCCTTTGGATCACTACGTTTGTATCTTTAGGGTAAATACCCAATAGTGCAATTGCTGGGTCATAGGGCAGTTCTATTTTCAACATTTTGAGGAACCTCCATGCTGTTTTCCAGAGTGGCTGCACCAGCTTGCATTCCCACCAACAGTGTAGGAGGGTTCCCCTTTCTCCGCATCCTTGCCAGCATCTGTCATTTCCTGACTTGTTGGATTGTAGTTCTAAATATTTGTTCTATTTTATTGTTTTGATTTTTTTTTGAACATCAATTATATGTGTGTTAAGCCTCCTTGTTCTAACTACCATTTCCACCCCTCTTCTATGGCCCTTTTAACTTTTTATTTATTTATTTATTTTTAAAGATTTTATTTATTTATTTGACAGATCACAAGTAGGCAGAGAAGCAGGCAGAGAGAGGAAGGGAAGCAGGCTCCCTGCTGAGCAGAGAGCCCAATGCGGGGCTCGATCCCAGGACCCTGGGACCATGACCTGAGCCGAAAGCAGAGGCTTTAACCCACTGAGCTACCCATGTGTCCCTTAACTTTTTATTTTTAAAGAATTTACTTATTTATTTATTTATAGAGAATGAGGTCGGGGAAGGGAGTGAGAGAATCTCAAGCAGACTCTGTGTTGAGCAAGGAGCCTGATGTGGGCCTTGATCTCATGACCCTGAGATCATGACCTGAGATAAGATCAAGAGTTGGGTGCTTAACTGACTGGCCACCCAGGTTCCCCTAACTTCTTTAAAGTGTCATTTTATTTCCTTTGATTATCTGATTTACTTTCATGCTCTTTATTATATTTTAATTAGACTCTTCTCCTTTTGGTAATTTAATTTTCATTTCTGACATGATTTTTTTGTCTTTTTATTTTATTTTTTCCTGACCTGAGTTTAATCAACTCTCACTTAACTCCCTTATGATTTAAAAATTTTTTTTGTTTGTTTTTGGGTTTTGTATTTCTTTTCTTTCTTTTTAAAATTTTTTTTTTTATTTTTTCAGCGTAACAGTATTCATTATTTTTGCACCACACCCAGTGCTCCATGCCATACGTGCCCTCTCCAATACCCACCACCTGGTTCCTCCAACCTCCTACACCCTGCCCCTTCAAAGCCCTCAGATTGTTTTTCAGAGTCCATAGTCTCTCACGGTTCACCTCCCCTTCCAATTTTCCTCAACTCCCTTCTCCTCTCCATCTCCCCTTGTCCTCCATGCTATTTGTTATGCTCCACAAATAAGTGAAACCATATGATAATTGACTCTCTCTGCTTGACTTATTTCACTCAGCATAATCTCTTCCAGTCCTGTCCACGTTGCTACAAAAGTTGGGTATTCATCCTTTCTGATGGAGGCATAATGCAACATCTTATTTTCGTATCCATGAATATATTTGCCATGTCTTTAGCTTTCCTCTCTCAGAGCATAATAATTAGGTGTTTGTAACTTCTTAAAGTTCTCCAGCTGAAATAATGAAAAACATCTTGAACCTTTTCCTAACTCACAATTTTTTGGTAGAGTTTTACACTAGAGACAACAAATTCCATGGGGAATGTGGCTCTTCATCACTCTGTGAGACTCAATTTATTTTAAATAGTTTACGCATCTCAGTATTGAAAAACAATCCTTGGTCTTCCAGTGAATGAATGGGTTTTCTAAACCAAAAAACAGGACCTTAAACTCACTGGCTATCTGTCTGTACCTATTTTTATGTTTCTAAATAGATGACCTAAAGACTGGCCATGAGGATGATTTCCTGAATCCATCTCTTTGTGATTTATCTGCATCCCTATAGGCTATTCATTTTCTAAATTATCATAGAACAGATGGAACTTTGTTGTATGGAAGCAAGACTGGCACTGTTAACTGGCAATAACAATCACAAAATCAAAATCACTAGAAAGGAATCGCAGTGTTATGGAAACAGTGCATTGGCAACTTGACTAGTAACTAGCTGTGTGACTCAGAAGTCACTTAAACTCTCTCTTAGCTGCTTCATCTGTAAACTAAGAAGATTGTATTAATAGTCTTCAAAATTGCCTTTCAGCTCTAAAGTTTCTTCTGTTTCATCTGGTGCCTTGGCTGAGATGAAGCAGCTTAGCCCACTGGGGGTCTTCTGTGCGGAGGAAGAAGCCCGGTGAAAGAGTTTTGCTGTCAGTAGAGCCTCCTGTGTTCCAGGGCACACTCCTTCAGTCTCTTCAGCCCCAGACATTCCCGTGAGTGATGAGCTCATGCAACAGAGGGAGAAATTGTTCCTAATTCTAAGGAGAAGAATCTTTATGTTAAAATCTTTGCTGTAAATCTGAGCATTACTCAAACAAGGTAGGTAATGACATACCCAGAAGGATGTCTTAGGTTGATTGAATGTGGATATAAGGTTCCAAATCATTGTATGATCTAGAGTGAATCACTTTTCCTCCATGAGCCTCAGTTTCTGCCTCTGTAAAAAAGAGGGGACTGAGCAGAATGTGCCCTCAATTTTCCTTGGTATTCACATTCTGGGATTCCATAAAGTGTCACTTGGGGTCTAGCATCAGTTGTGGGAAAGAGGCCCTTGTGATGTGACTTTAAGTTCATAGCAATAGGTCTTTTAGGCTTTCTATCACTTATTATTTTGTCCTTGTCATATTTCTCTCATTGTGGCTTTATTTTAGAGGATAAAATTCTATCTAGTTAGGATCTAGAACATCATTTATCTACCTAGGCTTACATGTAATCCATGGATGATTACCTTGTTATCTGTGATTTTAGGATGAGGGTTTTATTTGGGAAGTGCTGAGGGGAAGAGGAGATAATTTATTACTAATTGTCTTTCTTTTGGACAAGGGGGGAAGAGAAAGGAGAGAAAAATGTAACTAAGTACCAGGAAATCTGAACTAATAATAGCTACTACTTACTGAGCGCTTCCTATTTGCCAGCCAACCCTCTTGAATGTTTTATATATTTTATCTTAGGCCTACTTCTTGCAACAACCATGCCAGATATGAATTTTTACCCTATTCCAATAAAATAATAAAAAAAAGAATCTTACAGGGGCATATGATACGTAGGTGATAGAGCTAAGAATGGGCTGCCAATGCAGTGCTTGTTCCCATAGACCCCATTGTAGATCAGTCCCTGAGGAGAGAGAAAAGCAGCTCAGCAGGTGTTCTTGTTTTGTTTTCTCCAGCCCTTTAGAGGTCCATGAACCTGGAACTATTCCCTCCACTCAAAGTTGGGTCACCTCTGACCTTCAGCAATTCATCACCTGTGTGTCTCACAATGATCCCATGCACTCATCTGATACAACTGTCTTACATTTCCCTAATGAGTTTTTTGTTTGTATTTTAAAATATATACCATGTGATCCAAATGGTAATCTCAACATACAAACTCAGATATGATATATACACGAGTGTGTAAGAGATTTGGTCTTTTAATGAGAATTAGATAATTCGTGTCCTTGCAACACTGGACAAAACAAAGAACAACAAATATCTTCTATGGAACATAGTGATTTAGCCACCCAGCTCACAGTGAACTGAACTGCAAAGTTGTAACACGTGTGGCTTTGACCCTGTGCAGTAAAATGTCTGTTTCTGAAATAGAAATGATCTACATTATTCACAACCTTAAATATTTGGTGAAAGAGTTGTCAGTAAAGTTGGTCTGAAGGAGCACGAGAAAGTATGTTAGAGCTTGGAGGAACTGAGGGCTGATTTCCAGGCACCTGGGAGACATTGGTCGTTTCTGAGTGATCTGAGCAGAGAGACTCAGGAAGAATTCTGACTTTCAGTGTACAGAACACATTGAGGGGTTAAAGACCTGGGACTTCTGGAGACAGTTGGAGCATGGGGGAATTGTGGTAATCCTCACATGAACATATATCCTGCAGGAAGATGGAGGCTGCAGGATGAGGTGGAGGAAAAACCTAGTGAAATCAACAGGTGTGGGGATTTGTAAACGTGGGAAATGCAGAAGAGGATGAGTTAGGGTAGCTCCAAAGAATCAAGCCTGAGGACCAGGCAGAATGAGTGCTGCTGTAAGACCCAGCTGAGAAGAGCAGTCTGTCAGGGCCCCCCCTGCTGGGGGATACTGAGTCCACAACTCAGCACCATTAGCTGCAGCTCTAACCCCTGGTCAAATCCATGCCATGGGGGGATAGGAAGAAGGGGCATCTCCAGTCTCACACTCTCCTCAGTATCCCACACAGCTTCTTGGTTTCTTTTGTTCCAGAGGTGGTGGCATGGAAATGTTCCCAGCAACTTGGAGTTCACTGGAATGCTCCTGCTATTCACAAGGAAGGCATAATTGGACAAGTTTTGTATTAATGATAGGTCTTGATGTTATTTGTCAAAGGTGCTGGAGTGGCTAACCCCTTTCTTCTCTGGCTGAGGAGTGGTAGCTCTCCCTCCCTTTCTAGAAAGCCCTGCATTCCAGCCTTGGCTCAATCACTCACAAATGTATTTGGACAGGTTACTTAACCTCTCTGAGTCAGAGTTTACTCACCTATCAATTAGCTACCTCAAAGTGGTACAGGAAGAATTAACTGAGGGGACAATGATAAAGTGCTTACCACAGTCCAGCACACAGTAGATACTAACTAAATGTCAAGTGTCTGCCTTTGTGGCTGTTGGGATGACAATAACAATGACAATGGTGAATATCAGGTTGACACATACTTTAGTTTCCCTTAGACCACCAGACTGTTTTACATCCTCTGTGGTGGTTTCTGATGCTTTCATTTTTTCCCCTATACACCAGTAAAGGGACCTCCTCTTGCTTTCCTTCTCCTGTTCAGTTGTTCTTCTTGGGTACCCTTTTTCATGCCATGCAACGCCCCCATTTCTTCCTCCAGTGCTAGCCAGGTAACTTGCTGATGATTCTCTCAGCATATTGTCACCTTTTGTATATCTTCTAATTTTTACTATGAGAGAAATTGGTGATGGAGGAGGTACTTAAACTTTTTCAGTTTAGAAGCACAAGTGGAAGAAGGAAAAATAAGAGGAATAAGAAATACTTCAAAGTAATTGTACTTGTTCTTTTAGCTGAACTATAACTGACACAAAATGTTACATTAGTTTCAGGCATACAACATTATGACTGACAACTTCAGAGTAATTTCAAAAGCAGAGAAAATCTCAAGAGTTTCCCTCTGCCTCATTTCATAAATGTGCCACTGAATTGCATGAAGCAAAAAGCTTCCTGAGGGTGAGAGCCATTTTTCTTTCTTCCCTCATATGTCCTGAATTGCCTGGGCACATGGTAGATGCTTAATAAAACATTTGGTCAAAGAACTGGCTTGAAATAAATCCTCACCTCCTGCTGACAAAGATGAGAATACCGGAAGACAGAAGCAACTGAACAGGTGAATCCCCATATATTATATGTGAATTATTGTTTGATACTGACCTATATTCTCAACAGCTTCCAGATGTCCACTTTGGCCCCAGGCATCACAATTTTCTCAAAATGTTTGTTACATTTCATGAAGATGTGGGGTTGGGCAAAGCCATAGGGCCTGAAAAATTTAGAAACTTTGATAATATCATGTAAGGAAACCACTGAAGACACGCGTTAGAGAGGGAGAACTATTAATGAGATTGGCATTTCTGAGGAGTAAATGGAGGAAAAAGGGATTCAGGAGAAGAAGTTCACTTGAGAATTTCTCTTGCTAAGGCATGATAAGAATTGTTGGTAATAGGGATACCTATTATTGCTGAAAATGTTGATTATTATTTCCAATGTGGGTATACTTGAGATAACATACTAGTTGGAATAAAATGATGTGGTTCTTGTTCTGGGTCCACTTCTTACTGGGAGGCTTTGCTAATTCACAACCTCTCTGAGCCTTGGTTTTCTCACTTATGAATTGGGGATCGTGGAGTTTTTGTGAGATAGATTGCATAGTGTTTTGTATTGAGTGGGGTATTGGGTATTGAATGGATAAATATTGGTTATGTTAACAAATAAGTAAGTAAAATAAACCAGTACCATGTTATGTACAAAAGGGTTCTATTAACAGCAAGTACTAAATAAGCATGCATGATTGGTATTATGATATGTTTGTTTTGCCACAGGACTCTTCTCTGAGATTCATCTTCTCCACATGGAGTCCAGTACAAATAATGTGACTGAGTTAATTTTCACTGGCCTTTTCCAGGATCCAGAGGTGCAGAGAGTGTGTTTTGTGGTGTTTCTTCTTGTGTACCTAGCCACAGTGGTGGGCAATGGTCTTATTGTCCTGACAGTCAATGTCAGTAAGAGTCTGCATTCCCCCATGTTCTTTTTCCTTAGCTACCTGTCCCTGGTGGAGATCACTTACTCCTCCACTGTAGTCCCTAAATTCATCACAGACTTACTTTCCAAGATTAAGACCATTTCCCTGAAGGGCTGTGTGGCTCAGATATTCTTCTTCCACTTCTTTGGGGTCACTGAGATCTTTCTGCTTGTGGTGATGGCATATGACCGCTATGTGGCCATCTGTAAGCCTCTTCATTATATGAACATTATGAGCCGTCCACTGTGTCATGTACTGGTGACTGGCTCCTGGCTTGGTGGCTTTTTTCACTCCATTATACAGATTATCATCACCATCCAGTTGCCCTTCTGTGGTCCCAATGTGATTGACCACTACTTCTGTGATCTTCAGCCATTATTCAAACTTGCTTGTACGGACACTTCTGTGGAGGGGGTTATTGTGTTGGCCAACAGTGGCTTAATTGCTCTGTGCTCCTTCCTCATCTTGGTGTCCTCCTATATTGTCATCCTGTTCAACCTGAGGAATCATTCTGCAGAGGGGAGGCGCAAAGCTCTCTCCACCTGTGCCTCTCACATCACAGTGGTCCTTTTGTTCTTTGGACCTGCTATCTTCCTCTACATGCGACCTTCCTCCACCTTTACTGAGGATAAACTGGTGGCCGTGTTCTACACAGTTGTCACTCCCATGCTAAACCCCATCATATACACGCTCAGAAATGCAGAGGTGAAAATTGCCATGAGGAGGTTGTGGGGCAAAAAGAACTCAGGGATGGAGTAAAAATGGGAAAGTGATAAAGAAAAACATGTATCTGATTATTCTCTGTTCTTGAAATAGATTTCGATTTCAGTGAGACATTCAGAAAACAAATGTAAGGACTTAATATTGCTGCTTCTGTGATTATTCCTAGAACCAAAGACTTGGCTGGTATTCTGGTATAATGTTCCAGGACAGAGATCAGATTGGCTCCATGATATCCAACCATGTCATAGGGTTGGGTAGTACTGAGACTCAAATTAAATGCAAATGGAAAGGAGAATATTTTGACAGGTTAATGTACTTCTATTATACACTTTCACCTTCTCTCCCTCCTTTCTCCCTCCCTCCTTTTCCCCTCTCTCCCTCTCTTCTCCCTTCCTTTTTCAACCTCCTAATAATGACCTATGTTGCATTAAGAAGGAAAATCAAAGAGAGGAATTATCGTGGGCTATTTGAAGAGGGTACCAATGTGATCTTATCTTCCAATATGAAGAAGTGTATCTTCGAAAATCGTATCCAAGAATTTTTCTGTTCTTCTGATTGGTTCTTGGCATCTTTTAAAATAGACCATCTGATTACAAGTATCGAAATAATCTCGGGGGCAATTTCAGTTCTTGTGACATGTCTTACAAAAGATAGTTCTACAATCTTCACAAGCCCTTTCACAATGTCCAGCATCCAAAACTTAAAAAAAAAAATTGAAATGGCATAGGTTCTAGCTGTCAGTGGGGAAAGATCAAGTCAATGTTTTAATGGAAAGATTACTTTTAGACTTATCCAAATATAAATAAACACAGAATGTAGAAAATTCTTATTAGGCTTAACTTGAAGAATGAAGGGGAGGAAAATACTGTCCATGCATGTTTCTACTCCAGACTTCTGTCCTTTATTCTAAATGACATGCCCACTTCTTTTCATGCTTATTGGTGTTTCTCGGTGAAGTTCTCATTCTGACAGTCTGTGCCTCTGTTATTGTGATCCCAGTGTGACTGACCATTATTTCTGTGATCTTCAGCCATTATTCAAGCTTGCCTGCACTGACACCTTTGTGGAGGGGGTTATTGTATTGGCCAACAGTGGTTTAATTGCCCCATCCTCATCTTGGTGACCTCATATATCCTTCCACCTCTCTGAAATTCTGCTTCACCCAACTGACACATATCACTGTGGACAATTTAGAAAATATAATGAAATTTGCCTCTTTGGCTTTGGAATGACAAGGACTGAAGTTGTATTTGCACTCCATCCTTTCCCCTCTCCTTGAGGATCAGGTGAAAGAATACAAGCTTCCTTGTAGAGGGATGGAGCATCACAGGTAGTGTTATAGGCCATAGGGACTTGTCTCTTGCTCCATAAGAGCTGACTGAACATATAGGTGGCCAGGGATGACATCATCATTAAACCCTGAGGAAATACTGCCCAGAATAACTTGACCGCCTCTTTCCATACGGCAAAATCCTATACATCCTTTAAGACGGTTAAAGTCATCTCCCTTATGAGGCCGTCTCTGACTTCCTTCCTCCTTGTGTTGAATTTGTGTCTCCTGTCCATGATTATATTTGTAACCCTTTATCATTGCCTTATCACTTTGATTATAGTTATTTTACATGTGTTTTTTTTCAAGGGCAAGACTATTCACTGTCCCCTCTGTGGATCTAAATATGTATGTAATTGGTGCTCCATAAGTGCTTGCTGAAAAAAAATAAGTGCTTGTTGAATTAACCCTTTATGCCTGTGCATTGTCCTCTCTTTATTATTTCTTATTGATTCACTCTGAATCCTTTCATGGTGAAGAGCACATCTCTTCCTGTTAAAATTTTAAGAGCTCAGGCTCTGAAATTTAGTAGGATGTTCCAATTGCCTATAGCCACAATCCAAGATCCAAGCTACTTCACTTCTCTGAACATTGTTTTGTACAATTAAAATAAGATTAATAATAGCATGTATCCCCAAGATGATTCTGAACATTAAACACAATGATATATGTAAAGCTTTTAGAAAATAACAGGGTAGAGGTTTACTATAGGCTCAATAAATATTAGTCACCATCTCATTATTATTGCTGCTGGTATTGATTTTATTTTACAAAATGACTACATGTCTGTCCACACATATGTCTTCTTTTAGTTCTTTTGAGCTACTGAGAATAGGCCCTGATTCCATACCAAAAACTTTTCAAGCATTTAAAGACAGTTTAATTCTTTTGTTTTGAGGCTGCTTTGGGCTCAACATTCTCTGTCTCGTAGTTGCCTTTGAGGGCCTAGCACAGTTCCTGGCATGCTGTAGGCACTTAATAAATGTTTATTAATAAATAAATGTTTATAAATAGATGCTGACTGTATTGTATGTCAACTGTATTTCAATTAAAAAAAGATTATGACATAGGCTCTACATTGTCTTTTATGCCAAATGTGCTTATACTTTGTTAGTACATATTTTAAAGCATGTGGTCCAGAACCAAGCTCGGTGGAGTTCCCCTCTCTATCTCTCAATGCCTTGCTTGTATTGTGGAAGACTGGGACATTAGCCTGTGGGCTGTGATGGGAGCCACTTAGTCATGTGGGCTGTGATGAGAGCCACTTAGTCTGTGTTCTTTGCTGAGAGCTTGGAAAAGAACATCATCAATCAATTGAGTCATTGGATACTGCAAGAGCAGATAACAGCCACACTAACAGAATAGTCAAAATTCTCAGGGATTACCTCACCTACTGAGGGTTGAGACTTGGTGGGTCTATTGAGAGCTAATTACTTGCTTTGTTCTGGTCTCACTGGAAAAACATAGGAATCAAAGGAAAGCATTTTCTCCCATTGTTTAAGAGCCAGAGAATATTGTGAAACATTAAAAACAACTTCTCAATTCACAGAAGTGTAACAGTCTAATTATACCACTTAGCAATGAAGACATGTAGTTAGTTCTCAACTGTTGATTCTGTCTGAGAATTAAAAAAAGTATTAAACATAAAATAAGGAAAAGTTTAGATTAAAGATTAAAAGTTAGGAGAATGTTGCAAGCTTCTCTGCATATAGAATTTTGTATTATTCTCATTTATTATTTAATCTTTTAAGGTATAGTTTTCACTACACGTGGCAGAAAAAGAATGGCAACTTAATGAGACAGAAGTACAAATGTATAGAGGTAGAAAGTCCAGCATGGTTGTGGAGGTCTAACGACATTATCAGAAATCCAGACTCTACCATCTTCAGCATGCAGCTTGAACCTCATGACCTCACTCTTTCTAGTGTTCCATACCACTGCTATCCAGTCAAACTTTATGTCATGCTGGAGATGGTCTGTGTCTGTGCTGAACAAATTTGTAGTGGCTGTTGAGCAGTGAAATGAACTAGTGAGTCCAAGGAACTAAATTTTAAATTTTATTTTATTTAATTTTAAGAAGTTTATATATATTTTTTTAAGATTTTATTTATTTATTTGACAGAGATCACAAGCAGGCAGAGAGGCAGACAGAGAGAGTGAGGAGGAAGCAGGCCCCCTGACAAGCAGAGAGCCGATGTGGGACTCAATCCCAGGACCCGGAGATCATGATCTGAGTCGAAGGCAGAGGCTTAACCCTCTGAGCCACCCAGATGCCCACATCACTAGTGTTTGTTTTTTTTTTTTCCCACATCACTAGTTTTTGATGTAATATTCCATGAGTCATTGTTTGTGTGTAACACCCAGTGCTCCATGCAATCCATCACCAGTTCACCCATTCTCCACTCCCCTCCCTTCTAAAACCCTCAGTTTGTTTCCCAGAGTCCATAGTTTTTCATGGTTCATCTCCCACTTCGATTTCTCTCCCTTCATTTTTTCCTTCTCCTAATGTCGATGCTATTCCTTATGTTCCACATATAAGTGAAACCATATGATAATTGGCTTTATCTTCTTGACTTATTTCACTTAGCATAATCTCCTCCAGTCCCATCCATGTTGATGCAAAAGTTGCATCCTTTCTGATGACTGCGTACTATGTCCATTGTATATATGGACCACATCTTCTTTATCCATTTGTCTGTTGAAGGGCATTTTGGCTCCTTCCCCATTTTGACTATCCTGGACATTGCTGCTATGAACATTGGGGTGCATATGGCCCTTCTTTTCACTACATCTGTATCTTTGGGGTAAATGCCCAGTAATGTAATTGCAGGGTCATAGGGAAGCTCTATTTTTAACTTTTTGAGAAAACTCCACACTGTTTTCCAAAGTGGCCACACCAACTTACATTCCCATCAACAGTGTAAGAGGGTTCCCCTTTCTCCACAACTTTTCCAACATTTGTTGTTTCTTGCATTGTTAATTTTTTTTAATTTTTTATTTTTTATAAACATATATTTTTATCCCCAGGGGTACAGGTCTGTGAATCACCAGGTTTACACACTTCACAGCACTCACCAAATCACATACCCTCCCCAATGTCCATAATCCCACCCCCTTCTCCCAAACCCCCTCCCCCCGGCAACCCTCAGTTTGTTTTGTGAGATTAAGAGTCACTTATGGTTTGTCTCCCTCCCAATCCCATCTTGTTTCATTTATTCTTCTTCTACCCACTTAAGCCTCCATGTTGCATCACCACTTCCTCATATCAGGGAGATCATATGATAGTTGTCTTTCTCTGCTTGACTTATTTCGCTAAGCATGATACGCTCTAGTTCCATCCATGTTGTTGCAAATGGCAAGATTTCATTTCTTTTGATGGCTGCATAGTATTCCATTGTGTATATATACCACATCTTCTTGATCCATTCATCTGTTGATGGACATCTAGGTTCTTTCCATAGTTTGGCTATTGTGGACATTGCTGCTATAAACATTCGGGTGCATGTGTCCCTTTGGATCACTACATTTGTATCTTTTTTTTTTTTTTTTTTTTTAAAGATTTTATTTATTTATTTGACAGAGAGAGATCACAGTAGGAGAGGAAGGGAAGAGATCACAGAGAGAGGAAGGGAAGCAGGCCCCCTGCTGAGCAGAGAGCCCGATGTGGGACTCGATCCCAGGACCCTGAGATCATGACCTGAGCTGAAGGCAGCGGCTTAACCCACTGAGCCACCCAGGCGCCCCACTACATTTGTATCTTTAGGGTAAATACCCAATAGTGCAATTGCTGGGTCACAGGGCAGTTCTATTTTCAACATTTTGAGGAACCTCCATGCTGTTTTCCAGAGTGGCTGCACCAGCTTGCATTCCCACCAACAGTGTAGGAGGGTTCCCCTTTCTCCGCATCCTCGCCAGCATCTGTCATTTCCTGACTTGTTGATTTTAGCCATTCTGACTGGTGTGAGGTGATATCTCATCGTGGTTTTGATTTGTATTTCCCTGATGCCGAGTGATATGGAGCACTTTTTCATGTGTCTGTTCGCCATCTGGATGTCTTCTTTGCAGAAATGTCTGTTCATGTCTTCTGCCCATTTCTTGATTGGATTATTTGTTCTTTGGGTGTTGAGTTTGCTAAGTTCTTTATAGATTCTGGACACTAGTCCTTTATCTGATATGTCGTTTGCAAATATCTTCTCCCATTCTGTCAGTTGTCTTTTGATTTTGTTAACTGTTTCCTTTGCTGTGCAAAAGCTTTTGATCTTGATGAAATCCCAGTAGTTCATTTTTTCCCTTGCTTCCCTTGCCTTTTGCGTTGTTCCTAGGAAGATGTTGCTGCGGCAGAGGTCGAAGAGGTTGCTGCCCGTGTTCTCCTCAAGGATTTTGATGGATTCCTTTCGTACATTGAGGTCCTTCATCCATTTTGAGTCTATTTTTGTGTGTGGTGTAAGGAAATGGTCCAATTTCATTTTTCTGCATGTGGCTGTCCAATTTTCCCAGCACCATTTATTGAAAAGGCTGTCTTTTTTCCATTGGACATTCTTTACTGCTTTGTCGAAGATTAGTTGACCATAGATTTGAGGGTCTATTTCTGGGCTCTCTATTCTGTTCCATTGATCTATGTGTCTGTTTTTGTGCCAGTACCAAGCTGTCTTGATGATGACAGCTTTGTAATAGAGCTTGAAGTCCGGAATTGTGATGCCACCAACGTTGGCTTTCTTTTTCAATATCCCTTTGGCTATTCGAGGTCTTTTCTGGTTCCATATAAATTTTAGAATTATTTGTTCCATTTCTTTGAAAAAGATGGATGGTACTTTGATAGGAATTGCATTAAATGTGTAGATTGCTTTAGGTAGCATAGACATTTTCACAATATTTATTCTTCCAATCCAGGAGCATGGAACATTTTTCCATTTCTTTGTGTCTTCCTCAATTTCTTTCATGAGTACTTTATAGTTTTCTGAGTATAGAAAGAATTTGCAAATACCAAACCAGCTCTACAGGAAATCTTGAAAGGGGTCCTCTAAGCAAAGAGAGAGCCTACAAGTGGTAGATCAGAAAGGAACAGAGACCATATACAGTAACAGTCACCTTACAGGCAATACAATGGCACTAAATTCATATCTCTCAATAGTTACCCTGAATGTTAATGGGCTAAATGCCCCTGTCAAAAGACACAGGGTATCAGAATGGATACAAAAACAAAACCCATCTATATGTTGCCTCCAAGAAACACATTTTAAGCCCGAAGACACCTCCAGATTTAAAGTGAGGGGGTGGAAAAGAATTTACCATGCTAATGGACATCAGAAGAAAGCAGGAGCAGCAATCCTTATATCAGATCAATTAGATTTTAAGCCAAAGACTATAATAAGAGATGAGGAAGGACACTATATCATACTCAAAGGGTCTGTCCAACAAGAAGATTTAACAATTTTAAATATCTATGCCCCCAATGTGGGAGCAGCCAACTATATAAACCAATTAATAACAAAATCAAAGAAACACATCAACAATAATACAATAATAGTAGGGGACTTTAACACTCCCCTCACTGAAATGGACAGGTCATCCAAGCAAAAGATCAGCAAGGAAATAAAGGCCTTAAATGACACACTGGACCAGATGGACATCACAGATATATTCAGAATATTTCATCCCAAAGCAACAGAATATACATTCTTCTCTAGTGCACATGGAACATTCTCCAGAATAGATCACATCCTCGGTCCTAAATCAGGACTCAACCGGTATCAAAAGATTGGGATCATTCCCTGCATATTTTCAGACCACAATGCTCTGAAGCTAGAACTCAACCACAAAAGGAAGTTTGGAAAGAACCCAAATACATGGAGACTAAACAGTATCCTTCTAAAGAATGAATGGGTCAACCGGGAAATTAAAGAAGAATTGAAAAAAATCATGGAAACAAATGATAATGAAAATACAACGGTTCAAAATCTGTGGGACACAACAAAGGCAGTCCTGAGAGGAAAATATATAGCAGTACAAGCCTTTCTCAAGAAACAAGAAAGGTCTCAGGTACACAACCTAACCCTACACCTAAAGGAGCTGGAGAAAGAACAAGAAAGAAACCCTAAGCCCAGCAGAAGAAGAGAAATCATAAAGATCAGAGCAGAAATCAATGAAATGGAAACCAAAAAAACAATAGAACAAATCAACGAAACTAGGAGCTGGTTCTTTGAAAGAATTAATAAAATTGATAAACCCCTGGCCCGACTTATCAAAAAGAAAAGAGAAAGGACCCAAATAAATAAAATCATGAATGAAAGAGGAGAGATCACAACTAACACCAAAGAAATACAAACTATTATAAGAACATACTATGAGCAACTCTACGGCAATAAATTTGACAATCTGGAAGAAATGGATGCATTCCTAGAAACATATAAACTACCACAACTGAACCAGGAAGAAATAGAAAGCCTGAACAGACCCATAACCAGTAAGGAGATTGAAACAGTCATTAAAAATCTCCAAACAAACAAAAGCCCAGGGCCAGACGGCTTCCCGGGGGAATTCTACCAAACATTTAAAGAAGAACTAATTCCTATTCTCCTGAAACTGTTCCAAAAAATAGAAATGGAAGGAAAACTTCCAAACTCATTTTATGAGGCCAGCATCACCTTGATCCCAAAACCAGACAAGGATCCCACCAAAAAAGAGAGCTATAGACCGATATCCTTGATGAACACAGATGCGAAAATACTCAACAAAATACTAGCCAATAGGATTCAACAGTACATTAAAAAGATTATTCACCACAACCAAGTGGGATTTATTCCAGGGCTGCAAGGTTGGTTCAACATCCGCAAATCAGTCAATGTGATACAACACATCAATAAAAGAAAGAACAAGAACCATATGATACTCTCAATAGATGCTGAAAAAGCATTTGACAAAGTACAACATCCCTTCCTGATCAAAACTCTTCAAAGTGTAGGGATAGAGGGCACATACCTCAATATCATCAAAGCCATCTATGAAAAACCCACCGCAAATATCATTCTCAATGGAGAAAAACTGAAAGCTTTTCCGCTAAGGTCAGGAACACGGCAGAGATGTCCATTATCACCACTGCTATTCAACATAGTACTCGAGGTCCTAGCCTCAGCAATCAGACAACAAAAGGAAATTAAAGGCATCCAAATCGGCAAAGAAGAAGTCAAATTATCACTCTTCGCAGATGATATGATACTATATGTGGAAAACCCAAAAGACTCCACTCCAAAACTGCTAGAACTTATACAGGAATTCAGTAAAGTGTCAGGATATAAAATCAATGCACAGAAATCAGTTGCATTTCTCTACACCAACAGCAAGACAGAAGAAAGAGATATTAAGGAGTCAATCCCATTTACAATTGCATCCAAAACCATAAGATACCTAGGAATAAACCTAACCAAAGAGACACAGAAGTTTATATTTTAAAAGCTACATGCAGTGGGAGACCTGGGTGGCTCAGACATTTAAGCCTCTGACTCTTGATTTTTGGCTCAGGTCATGATATCAGGGTTGTGAGATTGAGTCCCACATAGGACCCCACACTGGGCCTGGAGCCTATTTGGGATTCTCTCTCTCTCCTTCTGCCCCTCCTGTCCCTCAAAAAATAAAAAAATCTACAATGTGGCTAATAGATGCCATGTTAGACAACATCACTCTTAGCATTTAATCTATATCCCAGGAGACAGGAAAGGGAAGAAGGGGAGGAAAAAAAGATCACTTTCTCTCTTTTAAAAGATTTTATTTATTTATTGAGCTAGAGAGAGGAAGTACAAGCATGATGAGGGGCAGAGGTAGAAGCAGACCCCTGCTGAGCAGAGAGCCCAATGTGGGCTTGATCCTGGGGCTCTGGGATCATGACCTGAGGCAGAGAGAGACATCATAGACTGAGCCACCCGAGAGCCCCTGAATACTTCCTCTTTTTTGAGATTATGCAAAAGTGTTATATAGCAATTTTGCTCTCATCTTATTTGATTGAAATTAATCACATGGTTACCCTTAATTTCAAGGGAGACCAGAAAGTATAATCTTTTATTTTAAGTGGGATTATGTTTAACTAAGATCAGGGTGTTTTGTTCCTAAAAATAAAGGAGTTTGGAAATAGCCCAAGTGTTCGTGAACTGATGAATGATTAAGGAAGATGTGATATATATATATAGATACGCATATCTATATATATATATATGATATTATTCAGCCATAAAAAAGAATGAAATCTTGTCATTTACAACAACATGGATGGAGTTAGAGAATATTATGCCAAACAAAATAAGTCAGTCAGAGAAGTACAAATAACAAATTATTTCACCCATATATGGAATTTAAGAAACAAAACAAGTGAGCAAAGGGGGAAAAGAGAGAGCGAGCGAGAGAGAGAGAGAGCGTGCAAACCAAGAAAGAGACTCTTAATTATAGAGAACAATCTGATAGGTACCAGAATGGAGGTGGATGGAAGGATGGGCTAAATAGGTGATGGGGATTAAGGCAGGCGCTTCTTGGGATGAGCACTGGGTGTTGTATTGAAGTGTTGAATGACTACATTGTACGCCTGAAACTAGTATTACACTGCATGTTAACTAACTGGAACTTGATTAAAACTTAAAAAATAGAGAAGGGGGAGTGGGTGTAAGTATTGGCATATATTCTCAGGCTATTACATACCAGTTTCCTGAGCAATTAAAAATTTTCATGAAAAGTTATTTATCATGGCTTGATAATATCAACAGCCTAATTGTAGCATAGTTTACTTAATCATTCACCTATTTCAGGGCTATTAGGTTTACTTAATAATTTATTCAATAAGTCTTTTTTTAAAAAAGATTTTTATTTATTTATTTGACAGAGATCACAAGTAGGCATGGAGGCAGGCAGAGAGAGAGGGGGAAGAAGACTCCCTGCTGAGCAGAGAGCCCAATGCAGGGCTCAATCCCAGGACCCTGAGATCAGGACCTGAGCTGAAGGCAGAGGCTTTAACCCACTGAGCCACCCAGGCATCTCTATTCAATAAGTCTTAATGAGCATGTACTATGTGCTCTGCATTGCTCTAAGTGCCAGGGATATACAGTGACATATAGGATGGAGGAAGTTCCTGCCTACATGGATGTAAACATTCTGTTTTCTGAAGCTGCTGTGGTCTAGATCAGCATTGTCAATGTGATGTGATGAACACTGGGTGTTAGACACAACTAATGAATCACTGAACACTACATCAGAAACTAAAGATGTACTATAATGTTGGCTAATTGAACTTAATAAAAAAATAACTTTCTGTGATGATGGAAATATTCTATATCTATTCTAATACATGGTAGTGCCTCCATGTGGCTAATTGGTATTTTGAATATGCCTAGCAAGAATTGAAAAATTGAATCTTTAATTTTTTTAAATTTTAAATTTAAATGTATTTAAAATTACATGTGGTGAGTGGCTACCACATTGGATAGCATGGGTCCACACACTTCAGTTTTTGCTTCTGCTGCAAACTTGTAGCTATTTCTTCAGATCAGGAGTAAGATTGTTTCTGTACCCTGGGATCCTGACTGGTCTGTGGCTGATTCTTTTAAATCTTATCTCTTATGAGCCAGCTTTTTAAACTGTATCACAGTTATGGTTGTTTTTATACATTTTTTTAAACTTTTTTTTTTTTTAAAGATTTTACTTTTAAGTACTCTCTACACACAGCATGGGGCTCGAACTTACGGCCCTGAGATCAAGAGTCATAGGCTCTACTGACTGAGTTAGTCAGGTGCCTGTAAAAAATGTTTTTAAATTTAATTTTATCTTTTCAGTGTTCCAAAATTCATTGTTTATGCGCCACATCCAGTGCTGCTCCATGCAATATGTGCCCTCCTCAATACCCACCACCAGGCTCAACCATCTCCCAACCCCTCCTCCCCTCCAAAACATTCAGTTTGTTTCTCAGAGTCCACAGTCTCTCATGCTTCATCTCTTCCTCCAATATCCCCCAATTCCCTTCTCCACTTCTTCTCCCAATGTCCTCCATGTTACTCCTTATGCTCCACAAGTAAGTGAAACCATATGATAATCGACTCTCTCTGCTTGACTTACTTCATTCAGCATAATCTCTTCCAGTCCTGTCCATGTTGATACAAAAGTTGGGTATTCATCCTTTCTGATGGCTGCATAATATTCCACTATATTTTTTACTTTTAAACTAGACTTTTAATCGATTTATGAAACACAATCACAATATTCAAGAATCTGACTTTGACTTCATTTACCTTTAGCAGTGAGCTTTACACAGTCATATGTTTTTTACCATGTTAATTAGCATCCTTTTCATTTTAGCTTGTAGAATGTCCTTTAGCATTTCTTGTGAGATGTCTCTAGTAATGGTGAACTCCTTCAATTCTTTTCATTTGGGAAAGCCTTTCTTCTGTATTTTTGAAGGACAGCTTAGCAGAGGATGGTATTCTTGGTTGGCAGTTTTGTTCTTTCAACATTTGGAATATACCACCCAATAGCTCCTGGTCAGATGTGGCTTCAGGCTGGAAAGAGCCACTGACTGCTCTGTTGTTTAGGTTAGGCAGCAGGCTGTTCTCTGAAGTTGGGTAGGGCTGGAGACTGTGCTCCAGGGTCATGTGAGGTTGCTGTCTAGTTAGGTGGGGTGCAGGCTATGATCTGTGATCATGCTGGATCCCTGCCTGGTTAAGGACGCAGGCTGTGTTTAGCAATCAGGTAGGCCTTTATGCTAGACTCTGCTGCTGGGTAGGATTTTAACCTGGGCTGTATGGTTAGGTGGTGCTATAGGCTGGGCTCCAAGGCTGTTCATTGTTACTATTCAGGTCCCTAGTTATTCAGGGTCAGAGGGTATACTCAGTAACTGGACAGGGCTGCTGGGTTGGCTCCCTGCCTGGTCAGGCCATAAGAAGTGTTTATGGCTCCCAAGTGTCTGTGTTCATGCTTCCCCAAGTGGTGGGACTGGAGGCTATCCTTAGTATTGGGGCAGAACTATGAATTTGTTCCTTTGCCCTGGTGAGCCAGAGTATGTGCTCCACCACTGCTAGGTATCTGTGGCCTTGCATCCCAGAAGGGACATTGGAGACTATGCTGTGCAATTGGGTGGGACTGGGAATTTGCTCAGCTGCCCAGGCAGGGTCATAGTATGGGCTCTATAGTTGTTTTGGCCATTGGCTAGGGATGTGAATTAAGCAGAACTTCCAACTGAACTTCCTGACCAGGCAGGGGCCACTGTGAGCAGGAACTTGGTCATCCAAGATCTGATACTGGTTGCTTGTAAGCCCCATCCCCTTCCCTGTCTCTGTATCATCTCCAGTGTTTGAGTTCTGTAGGTTCACACAGTGTTCCCCACGAGCTGAGCAAGTGGGGCTCCTGAAAAGTGTCTCAGAACACTTCAGAAGCTGCATTCCACCTCAGGTTTTCTTTTTTCTGCTGGAGAAGCTGTGGGCCCAGGGGAGGCCTCTTGGGGTAGCTGTGCTGGCTTGGGAGGGAGGCAGTGCAGTCAAGGTTAAACTGCTCATCTTATCTTGTAACAGATAAGGCCTCCGTTTTTCCTGGCCTCTGTTGTTGTTGTTGGTATTTCAGCTTCACCTCTGGGTTCTGGGATTTACACAATGATGTTTTGTCTATGGATAGTTGCTAATTGGCCTTCCTGTGAGGGGGACTGAGGTTGGGAATAAACTATGTCACTCTCTTAATGCAATCTAGTGGGGATTTTGGAAAGGCAATGGTTGGAGGAGGTCATTGAGAGGATGTGACTGCTGGTTGGTCAGACAGAGAGCTGGACCCCAGCAATTGCAAGATGCTCCCCCATTCCTGTCTTGGGAGTGTGTCTTCCACATGCCTTCCCTGAGCTAGAAGCTGCCAAAGGACACAGCTTTGACAAAGCAATATGGTGTTGAGGCCACCTGGACAGTATATGTGACTGAAGCTAGTTAAAGTCTTAAAACTTTTAAGATTTGGCAGGTGGTTGTAAATTGTATTGTAACTGGCTAAACAAGCCATGTATTTAAATTCTCTTGTGGATTAAATCTTCCACCTACCAATACAGAGTGGTCTGCCTCTTTCTTAGGTCTCCCCCAACCTCTGTGTACAAGGGCTGTTCTCAGATTTCACCTGGGAGCCTCCTGAGTTTGTGTACCAATAGCAACTTTATTTAAAATGTCCCAAACAGAATTCTTATTACTCCCTGCTGTTCTGGTTCTCCAGCAGCCATTGCCATCTCAGTAAATGGTAAGTCTGACCTGATACCTTGGAGATAACCTTGATTTCTCTCCTTCTTTATCATCTTAATCAAAACATCAGTACATCTCATTATTCTACCTTTAAAAAATTTATCCCAAATCTGACCACTTCCTAAAACCTTCACTGCAACTGTCCTGGCCCAAGACACAAGCATCTCTTGACTGAATTATTGTGATGTTCTCCTAACTAGTTTTCTTACATTTCTCACTCCCTTTCTTTCTTCTCAAGACAGCAGACAGAGCTTGGCAAAATATAGCCTTTGCTTACTACTGTAATAATGTAATGCCCACTAGCATTCCCTATATCCTTAACCTGTTCTATTTTCTTCATAGGACTTATTACTATGTGCCTTGCAGATCAAATTTTATTTATTTATTGTCTGCCTCCACTTCCATTATGTCTGTTGGGGATATGAAGGATGTAATCTTTGTGAGACTAAGAACCATTTTTTTAAAATTTTTTATTTTTTATAAACATGTATTTTTATCCCCAGGGGTACAGGTCTGTGAATCACCAGGTTTACACACTTCACAGCACTCACCAAAGCACATACCCTCCCCAATGTCCATAATCCCACCCCCTTCTCCCAAACCCCCTCCCCCCAGCACCCCTCAGTTTGTTTTGTGAGATTAAGAGTCACTTATGGTTTGTCTCCCTCCCAATCCCATCTTGTTTCATTGATTCTTCTCCTACCCACTTAGCCCCCATGTTGCATCACCACTTCCTCATATCAGGGAGATCATATGATAGTTGTCTTTCTCTGCTTGACTTATTTCACTAAGCATGATACGCTCTAGTTCCATCCATGTTGTTGCAAATGGCAAGATTTCATTTCTTTTGATGGCTGCATAGTATCCCATTGTGTATATATACCACATCTTCTTGATCCATTCATCTGTTGATGGACATCTAGGTTCTTTCCATAGTTTGGCTATTGTGGACATTGCTGCTATAAACATTCGGGTGCACGTGCCCCTTTGGATCACTACGTTTGTATCTTTAGGGTAAATACCCAATAGTGCAATTGCTGGGTCATAGGGCAGTTCTATTTTCAACATTTTGAGGAACCTCCATGCTGTTTTCCAGAGTGGCTGCACCAGCTTGCATTCCCACCAACAGTGTAGGAGGGTTCCCCTTTCTCCGCATCCTCGCCAGCATCTGTCATTTCCTGACTTGTTTATTTTAGCCATTCTAACTGGTGTGAGGTGATATCTCATTGTGGTTTTGATTTGTATTTCCCTGATGCCGAGTGATATAGAGCACTTTTTCATGTGTCTGTTGGCCATCTGGATGTCTTCTTTGCAGAAATGTCTATTCATGTCCTCTGCCCATTTCTTGATTGGATTATTTGTTCTTTGGGTGTTGAGTTTGCTAAGTTCTTTATAGATTCTGGACACTAGTCCTTTATCTGATATGTCGTTTGCAAATATCTTCTCCCATTCTGTCAGTTGTCTTTTGAATTTGTTAACTGTTTCCTTTGCTGTGCAAAAGCTTTTGATCTTGATGAAATCCCAATAGTTCATTTTTGCCCTTGCTTCCCTTGCCTTTGGCGTTGTTCCTAGGAAGATGTTGCTGCAGCTGAGGTCGAAGAGGTTGCTGCCTGTGTTCTCCTCAAGGATTTTGATGGATTCCTTTCGCACATTGAGGTCCTTCATCCATTTTGAGTCTATTTTTGTGTGTGGTGTAAGATAATGGTCCAATTTCATTTTTCTGCGTGTGGCTGTCCAATTTTCCCATCACCATTTATTGTGTAACTTCCAAATCTCTTGCACCTCGAATAGTGCTTGGCTACATTCTACAGGCTAAGGACCCAGTACTATTTGTTGAATGAAGGCATGAATGGATGGATGAATGGGTGGATGAACAGATGATGACATCTTTTTCTCAGGGAATTCCTGTAGATTACATTGTTATCACCACTATTATTGAACGAGAGGGTGAGGCACTGGAGACTGTCAGTGAATCGTACATGAATTCATGAATGTGAGAATTGGAAGATACAATGGAGATGATTGAGCTCTGCTCTGTCTTTTTATATAGAAGCAGAGCCAGGGTGAGTGAGAAGTGGAGAGGTGAATGACGTGCCTAAGTTAGTAGGTTATCATTTATGACTGGAGCCAGTGCCCAGCTGTCCTGGCCCCTGTCCAGTCCTTGCTCTCCTCTCTCTTCATTCTCCTTTCCATTCTCAGAAGTTCAGCGAGGGAAAAAATTCCTTGTATGTCTTTCTTTAAACTTTCTTCTATTACTACCTCATAACTGGGTGTCAAACCTCGACGGACATCTCACTAAACTAATTGAAGCAGATTTGGAAACTTTCTTAAGTTATACTTAAATTGAGAGTTACCCCCAAGAGAAAAAAAAATTCCATGGGGAAGTTGTTCCCTTGATTGTAGTGTGTGGCTTAATTTATTTTAAATAATAAAAGGATCTGAGTATTTACTCAGAACTCTTGGACTCTCAGTGGGTGGGTACATTTTCTACATCTAAACCAGGATCTTAAGGTCTTTGAATTGGCTAACTTCCTGTGACATTTGTTTATTTTTTGGATATTATAAATCCAAATATCCACCCAGATCCAGGTCCTCTGAATTTTCATCTTTTGTGATTCATCTTAGATGCCATCTATTTGTTTTTTAGAAGCCCCCAGGAACATGGTGTTTCGTTTTTGTGGACAAGGTCTGATCCTTGATCGACAACCACCCACTGCCTTCAGAAGGTGGCTGAGTGTTGTTGAAAGAACATAGATTTCTGAGTTAGTATCCTGGCAAAAACCTAGTGTATGGCTTTGGGAAACAATGAACCTCTTTCAGCCTCTGCTATCTCATCTATAAATAGAGGAAGTTAGAGTAAAAGGTCTCTGAATATTTTCAGCACCACCATCAGAGGGGCTTAGCTTAGTGTGACCTGGACTTTGCTCATTGCTCCTGTTAGTGAAAAATCAGCTGGGTGGGGAACATTAGCCAGAGCACCTTACTTGTCCAGGGACCAGTATTCCCAGAGAGGAATCCAGTGCTCCATACCATCCTAGTTTCTTCAACCAGATCATCACCTTGAAAATGATCTATTCCAACAGAGTGACTACTTTCATGCTGAATTGGAGGCATCTGAGAATATTTGAGATCCATCTGACCCAATTTCTTGTTCCAAGGCAGAATGAAGCCACACCAGGTTTTCTGACTTCAAGGTAGGTGACATGGCTGGAAAGGAGGTGCAAAGTCTCTAAGCAGCCACTGGATATTGGACAAGTCAGCTCCTCTCTTTAAGCCACAAGTGTTCATTTGTAAATGAGGCGGTTTGCTTTGAATATGTATTTTTTGGGGGTAATGAATTCCATTTACTTATTTATTTTTATTGTGGAGAGATTATATAAAATACAAAATTTGGTAAATTTTTTTGAAAGATTATTTATTTGACAGACAGAGATCTCAGGTTGGGGGAGAGGCAGGCAGAGAGAGAGGAGGAAGCAGGTTCCTCACCAAGCAGAGAGCCCGATGTGGGGCTCGATCTCAGGACCCTGGGATCATGACCTGAGCTGAAGGCAGAGGCTTTAACCCACTGAGCCATCCAGGTGCCCCCAAATTTGGTAGTTTCAAACTCCTTTATAATTTTAGGATTCTGTGAGGTACTGTTTGGGAATGATGAAGTGGGAGTTGTGTGATTAGGTCATCTGAGATCAGCCACATTGGTACATCTAGCTCTCTCTTACATTTACCTCTGGGTGTTGTCTGCATTCTGTCATTCTCCTCTTTTCCAGAGTCCAGCGGGTCACCTGATGGGCAGTCTGCATGTTCATGTACTGATTTAGGCTTTGCCATGCTCATCACATTTTCTTTCCCTGCCCCTTGGTGAGGCAGCATTGTGGGGGAGAGAGGAGGTATTTTTTTTTTTTAATGTTTGTTTGTTTGTAGTCTACTTAATTTTATTATGTTTTTACTATGTCATGTTAGTCACCATACTGTACTTCATAGTTGTTGATGTAGTGTTCCATGATTCATTATTTGCATTTAACGCACAGTGCTCATTGCAATACATATGGGAGGAGGTATTTCTTACTAGCTCTGTGGGAGAGATGGTGGTAATGGCTGGTTGTAGATAGCAGAGAGAGGAATAAATGCAGAAAAGACAGAGATGATAGGAAAGGAACATGTGGTTTTCACAGAGGAAGGTTATCAGTTACTCCTCTTAGGGTTGAAGGCTGGAAAAACTGGATCCTCCTCTAAGATTCCTTTCTTATCTCTGAGTGACCTCTCATATTGGTACTAGAATATTTTGCTTAATTTCTCTAGTGGGTCATAAAAGGATCAAGTTCATACTCTCATAACAAATATTTCTAATCAGACTCACAGATACGGAGAATGATCTGGTGGTTTTCAGAGGGGAAGGCATTGAGGAACTGAGTGAAAATAGGTTAAGTAGATAAAAAGATAAACACTTCCAGTTAAAAAATAAATACAAATGGCTATCAGACACATGAAAAAATGTTCATCATCACTAGCCATCAGGGAGATTCAAATTAAAACCACATTGAGATATCACCTTACATCAGTTAGAATGGCCAAAATTAGCAAGACAGGAAACAACGTGTGTTGGAGAGGATGTGGAGAAAGGGGAGCCCTCTTACACTGTTGGTGGGAATGCAAGTTGGTGCAGCCACTTTGGAGAACAGTGTGGAGATTCCTTAAGAAATTAAAAATAGAGCTTCCCTATGACCCTGCAATGCACTACTGGGTATTTACCCCAAAGATAAGAAGTAGTGAAAAGAAGGGCCATGTGTACCTCATTGTTTATAGCAGCAATGGCCACAGTTGCCAAACTGTGAAAAGAACCAAGATGCCCTTCAACGGAAAAATGGATTAGGAAGATTTGGTCCATATACACTATGGAGTATTATGCCTCCATCAGAAAAGATGAATACCCAACTTTTGTAGCAGCATGGATGGGAGAGTAAGAGATTATGCTGAGTGAAATAAGTCAATCAGAGAGTGTAAATTATCATATGGTTTCACTTATTTGTGGAGCATAACAAATAACATGGAGGACAAGGGGAGATGGAGAGGAGAAGGGAGTTGAGGGAAATTGGGAGGGGAGGTGAACCATTAGAGACTGTGGACTCTGAAAAGCAATCTGAGGGTTTTGAAGGGGCAGAGGGTGGAAAGTTGGGAGAACCAGGTGGTGGGTATTATGGAGGGCACGTATGGCATGGAGCACTGGGTGTAGTGCTTAAACAATGAATTCTGTTACATGAAAAGAAATTAAAAAAATAAATAAATTATGGGGATACAATATGTAGCACAGGGAATATAGTTAATAGTGTATGTATGGTGACAGATGGTAGCTAAATTTATCATGGTGGTCCCTTTATAATATGCACAAATGGTAAATCACTGTGTTATACACCTGAAACTAATATTGTATGTCAACCATGCTTCAATAAGAAAGAAATATTTGTCAGCAAATAAATAAAAATTGGACCTCGAGCAGAAGGACATATTTAATTTTAACTATCATTTATCTATTATGTACTTAGAGAGCATATTGGGCAGTGGTCAAAAAGCACAGGATCTGAGGTTGTTCAGGTTGAAATCCTGACTCTGCTACTGTGATGTAAGGACAGTTAATTCACTTAATAACTGTGCTTCTTTTTCCTCATATGTCAAAAGATGACAATAATAAAGCCCACATCACAGGTTTGTTCTGAGAACTGAATAAATTAATGTATATGGAGTTCTTATAAAGTGCATGGCACTTGGTACTATTGAAATATTATCCATGATTATCAACCAAAATGTAACTAGTTATACAAATTTAAGAAATGTAGTAAGTAATAATTTTGAATACTGTATTTCTTAGTAGAAGATGTAGTTACAGGACAACAGTTAAAAAGAATCTATTAATTGGGAGCACCTGGGTGGCTCAGTAGGTTAAGCCTCTGCCTTTGGCTCAGGTCATGATCCCAGGGTCCTGGGATGGAGCCCTGCATCGGGTTCTCTGCTCAGCAGGGAGCCTGCTTCCCCTCTCTCTCTCTGTCTGCCTCTCCGTCTACTTGTGATTTCTCTCTATCAAATAAATAAATAAAATCTTTAAAAAAAAAAGAATCTGTTAATGTTAAAAAAGAAGTATGACAGATTACTAGAAGAGCACAGAGCAAGGGATACATTATTCTTATTATAGTAAGGTTGTTCCTGCAATTAGAAAGAATGAATACTAAACCCAGAAGGCAGAAAGGAAGTCTTTGGTTTGGAAGTAGCTATAAACAGTCATTTGGGAATGATAATAAGGGTGCAAAGGTAGGCAATGGCTAGTTCAAGAAGGACCTGGTATCCATGCCAAGAATATTGGAATTTATGCTATGGGTAATGGGGAGGTGTTGGTAGATTTTAGGGTAGAGGTATGATTTGATAGGCATTTAAGGAGAATCACCAACTTATTTTCCAATGCTTAGGGAAGAGAAGATTCAGATGGGTACAGTATTAAAGGCAAGCTTCACTGAACATGCAAGACTGGCACTGGGTTGGAAAGTAGGTAGTTTTGGAAGGACAGGGAGAGAGTATTTCTGGCTAAGTGAGGGTTTGTGGTAGGAAAGAACAGATTGGGCTGTGGGATGGAGAGAGGATGTGAACAGAGGTGAGTCAAAGCTTGGCGGGTGAGTGTGATTGCTGAGGTGGCTCAGTCTGTGAAAATCTTTAAATGTGAGTCTGAGGGGTCAGGACCCACTTCCCCACTCCCTGGCTAATCCCATGTAGGGAAGGATCCAGGAAAGAAGGATCTAGGACACAATTTTCTGACTGCAGTACATGGGATGGTTGGGCAGGAGCATCTGGAGATGAAGAGAAATTGGAAATTTAGACATCTGCTGATGGTACGTGAGAAGGGGTGGTGGAAGAAGGGAGAGAAGGGACACATGGGGGCAGGTTGTTTAATGAGAAATTCACGAGGTATGGTGATAACTGATGTGGACATGATGGGAGGCATGGATCAAAGGTGATATCAGAGCTACAACCTGGGCAGCCTGGAGGGTAGGATGTCATCAGAATGTCTTCCAAGTCACACTTGCCTATAGGTCTCCTTTTCCCCCATAGCTTAGTGTCATTAGCTGCAACCCTAATCTGTCTCCAGATGCTTTCCTTGGGCTCATGAGTGAGGATGCGATGAAGAGTGATTCTTGAGGAGTCTCACAGTCTTGTCTTCTAACCATTCATTCATTTCATGTTCTAGGCTGAGATGGTGTTAGATATTCCCAATGATTCTGGGTGCTTGGTACCCACAGCACTACTCCTATTGGCAAGAGCCCAGCACTGGTGAATTTAGCACTACTGATTGTGCCTAGCATGGGTATCAGTGTAATTTCTTTGCTTTACCTCCATTCCTGGAAACTAGCTCTTGGATGGGCAGTTTCTTTTTGCTTTGGTAGATGGCTGATCTCCCCCCACCCTACAGATGACCTTTAGAATAATTATATAAATTATAAGGAAAAATTCTGTTGGATTTGATTGAAGTTGCATAAATTTGTAGATAAATTTAGGGAGAGTCAAAATCTTTATGTGGGCTTTTTAAAAAAATTCATCTTTTTGCATTTTTAAAAAATTTTGTAAAGTAGGATTTTTAAAAATTTATTTTCAGCGTAACAGTATTCATTATTTTTGCACCACACCCAGCGCTCCATGCAATCCATGCTCTTATAATACCCACCACCTGGTACCCCGACCTCCCACCCCCCACTCCTTCAAAACCCTTAGGCCACGGTCGCCAAACTGTGGAAAGAACCAAGTTGCCCTTCAATGGACAAATGGATAAGGAAGATGTGGTCCATATACACTATGGAGTCTTATGCCTCCATCAGAAAGGACGAATACCAAACTTTTGTAGCAACATGGACGGGACTGGAAGAGATTATGCTGAGGGTTTTATGTGGGCTTTTATTGCTTAAACATGGGTTTATAAAAATTGCTTTTGGTGGATATGTTTTTTCTTTTATACATGAATTTTTTTGTGTTCCCATAGCAGTTTTATGCATAGTTCCCTGCATAACAAAAGTATGGCAATTTTATGCATAGTTCTCTGCATAACTATATGACAATAGTAAAGGGAGTATTTTTTCAGATGTGTTTTCTAACTAGTAATTGTATTTTTTAAAAGGTTTTTATTTATTTATTTGAGAGAGAGACATTGAGAGAGAGCATGAGTGAGGAGATGGACAGAGAGAGAAGCAGAATCCCTGTGGAGCTGGGAGCCCAATGCAGGACTCAATCCGGGGACTGTGGGATCATGACCTGAGCTGAAGGCAGTTGTCCAACCAACTGAGCCACCCAGGCATCCCAAACTAGTAATTGTATTTTGAGCTTTCTTACTATTGCTATGGTTTTCAGTTTTTTAAACTTTCCCCCCCTAGGTTTATATCTTAGGAGGTTTTGCTTTCAAAAACAGAAAGCCATCAAACTAGTTTAAGAAAGAGGAGAATTGGGGTGCCTGGGTGGTTCAGTGGGTTGGGCCGCTGCCTTTGGCTCAGGTCATGATCTCAGGGTCCTGGGATCGAGTCCCGCGTCGGGCTCTGTGCTCAGCAGGGAGCCTGCTTCCTCCTCTCTCTCTCTCTGCCTGCCTCTCTGCCTACTTGTGATCTCTCTCTGTCGAATAAATAATATCTTAAAAAAAAAAAAGAAAGAGGAGAATTTATTCAAGGAAAAGGGGCAGTCTCTAGTATCCAAGTATAGAATAGACTGAATCAGAGATTGAAAGTTAAGCATCAAGGATATTCTCTGCATCTCTGAAATGCCATGGTCTTATTTTCTACTGTTTTCTTGCTCTGAATACTAGTTTCTCAGTGTTTTCAGGTCAATGACTTTATTTAATCTTAAAAATTTTTTCTTTGCTAAAAATTATACCTATTTACTATTTACAAATTGACTTTCTGATAAACATAATGAAATGATTGCTACAGTTAAGTTAATTAACATATTTATCTCCTCATATAGTTATTATTATTTTTTTTTATTTGGATGAGAACTCCTGTATCTGCTCTCAGGATATTTCATGCTTCAGCCTGTGCCCTCACCTGATGATGTCTGACATATACTGTTTTCTTTCCATCTGTTTATCCCCCCTTTTTTTCTCCTTTTTTTTTTAATTTAAAGATTTTATTTATTTATTTAGAGAGAGAGAACATGAGTGGAGTGGAGGGGCAGAGGAGAGAGAGAAGCAGACTCCCCACTGAGCAAGGAGCCTGATGTAGGACTCCATCCTAGGACCCAGGGATCATGCCTGAGCTAAAGGCAGACACTTAACTGACTGAGGCACCCAGGTGCTCCCCTCCCCAAGTTTTTTAAAATAGATTTTATTTATTTGAGAGGGAGAAGGAGAGAGAGAGAGAGAAGGAGAGAGAGAGAGATTCATTTTTTCTGTTGATTGAGTTCCTTGCTGCTCAGGTACACTTACTTTTTCAAAAGAGCATTTCTTGAAAATTTCAGAGATAAAGGGAAATGCAATGAGGATAGATTTTGTAGCAGAGAATCAAGATGTTCATATTATTTCTTTCTTATTTCTCATGGCTGATATGTGGTAGAAAAAAATTCTGAAGACAACACTTTAGAGAATAACGTTTTGCATCATAGGACATTGTTAGCATGAGTATATGTCATGTTCTGTGCATCTTCTGTATCGTCTGTAGTGTGTGTAGATGTAGAAGAGTAATGATCTGTTCCTGGGGATAACTCTTGTTACAATATTTGGCTACTGATTACCAACCTAGAACCAGAGCAGCCAGACTGTCTGGCCATAGAATGCTCTCAGAGGACAAGCTCCGAGTTTGGGATCTCCAGTAGTTTGGTTAGTGGGGCAAGAGATGGGAAAGTAGTAGTGAATGATGGAGACAAACTAATAAGTTGAATTCTCTCCAGAGGATTTGAGCACTTGTCATTCAGACATGGCCATTGATGCTGAAGTCCGGTGAAAGAATCTGACCTGGGTTGAAGACTGGTATAACTAAGTGAAAAAAACCATACTCAGGACCTTTTGGAAAGGGAAGAATTATCAGTGGGGAGATGTTTCCTGAGGCAGAGACAAAGGGAAACAAGGAGGTTAGGAGTACAGGTGTGTCATGGCGATTCCCCAATAGAAGAGAATTGCAGTGAAGAGGGTAAAAGTGTAGGTTAGAAACCAGAATGGCTCCTCAAATTCAGATCATCTGATGAATTAGAAAGAATCCTGGCTGAAGTCAAAAAGTCTGGTTTGGAGGCCCAGAATTCACCAGATGTGTGATCCTGGTGCATAGCCATCTCCCTGAGCCTTACTTTTCTAATATACAAACTCATTAGATTGCTAATATTTAATCCTGAATGAGTATTCAGGATTAGCATACATATGGGCCAACCGAATGAGTTGGTGATTAGTATATTGTAACGTGGGTTGCACTGTGTAATGTGTTATAAATGAGGTGAATCGGTTATAATCAATGTTTGTTTTATTGCAGGTCTCACATGATCTTGTGTCCAGAACACCTAATTGGATTCCATGGCGAATACAAATAATGTGACTGAGTTAATTATCCTTGGTCTTTTCCAGGATCCAGAGGTGCAGAGAGTATGTTTTGTGGTGTTTCTTCTTGTGTACATGGCCACAGTGGTGGGCAATGGTCTCATTGTCCTGACAGTCAATGTCAGTAAGAGTCTGCATTCCCCCATGTACTTCTTCCTTAGCTACCTGTCCCTGGTGGAGATCACTTACTCCTCTACTGTTGTCCCTAAATTCATCACAGACTTACTTGCCAAGATTAAGACCATTTCCCTGAAGGGCTGTGTGGCTCAGATATTCTTCTTCCACTTCTTTGGGGTCACTGAGATCTTCCTGCTCACAGTAATGGCGTATGACCGCTATGTGGCCATCTGCAAACCCCTTCACTATACAACCATCATGAATCGATCTATGTGTCGCCTTCTGGTGGCTGGCTCCTGGCTCGGTGGCTTTTTTCACTCCATGGTTCAGATTATTATCACTCTCCAATTATCTTTCTGTGGTCCCAATGTGATTGACCACTACTTCTGTGACCTCCATCCCTTATTCAAGCTTGCCTGCACTGATACTTCTGTGGAAGGGGTTATTGTATTGGCCAACAGTGGATTATTTTCTATCTTCTCCTTCCTCCTCCTGGTATCCTCCTATATTGTCATCCTGTTCAACTTGAGGAATCATTCTGCGGAGGGGAGGCGCAAAGCTCTTTCCACCTGTGCCTCTCACATCATGGTGGTCCTCTTGTTCTTTGGACCTGCCATCTTCCTCTACATGCGACCTCCCTCCACCTTCACTGAGGACAAACTGGTGGCTGTGTTCTACACGGTTGTCACCCCCATGCTGAACCCCATCATCTACACACTCAGAAACGCAGAGGTGAAAAATGCAATGAGGAAGCTGTGGGGGAAAAAGTGAACTCAGGGATGGAATAAATATGAAAACATAAAAAAATTGTCATGTATAGGGAGGCCAAATATGCATTCTGATTTTAGTCAACTATGAGGAATTGAGGAAAAATTAACCTATTCATATTTTTCTGTTGTATTTAGATGAGCCCCTCATATTCCATTGTACTAATCATAAGTGCACTAATTCACTGATGTCTGTATTTTGGAGAACATTTTGGAGAAGATCACCTAGACTGGAATTCCCACCTTATCATCTTCTACCTGTGCAACCTTGGGTTTATTCATTTTGCCTCTTGGTGTTAGCATGCCACGGTGTGTGGAAAGTCTGTGGCACTTGGAGACAGAAGTTTATGTTTTGCTTTGTCCTTGTTTTCTGATGTTGTGAGGTCTTGTGGGAGTCCCAGGAAGGCTTGAATACTTCATTAGGGACCCTACTTATTAACCTGATTCTAATGCCTGGAATTCCATAGTAGGAACTTTATGGCATATGGCAAAGTAGGAATTTTCATAGGCATAGGATTTTGTTAGAATAGAAATGTCTCGGGCCACTTGGATGGCTCAGTGGGTTAAGCCTCTGCCTTTGGCTCAGGTCATGATCTCAGGGTCTTGGGATCAAGCCCCGCATCAGGCTCTCTGCTCAGCAGGGAGCCTGCTTCCCCCCCTCTCTCTTGCCTGCCTCTCTGCCTACTTGTGATCTGTTTGTCAAATAAATAAATAAAATCTTTAAAAAAAAAAGAATGGGAATGTCTCTTGGATGTGAAATACAATGAAGCTATTATTAACCATTAATCTGGACAATTTTAGAAGATGCTTTTCTTTTTAGCTAGTTGCTATCTGGGCACCGAGGTATTGCTTAAGCCAAAACTAGCTCATTGCCTGTTTCTGTATGTTTTGTATGGCCTACAAACCAACATGGTTTTTACACTTAAAAGAATCAAAATAGAGATGAGCACTGGGTGTTATATGAAACTGAAAAATTATTGAAAACTACATCTGAAACTAATGATATACTCTAAGTTGGCTAATTGAATTTAAATAAAAAATCAAAGTAGAATAATATTTGTTGATATATCAAAGTTATATGAATGTAAAACTTTAGTGTCCATAAATAGGTATTGGACTACAATTGTACCACCTATTTTACTTTTTCTCCATGGTAGCTTTTGTGAATAGTGGAATGGTTGAGTTCGGAGAGTGTATGGTCTGCAAAGCCGAAAATATTTACTAGTCACTGTTTTCCAAAACAGTTTGGTAACCCTGGCTTAAGTCATATAGCATTTATTCCCGACTCCACAGAACGTTTGGAGACCAGCATTTCTAGGGTTGCTTTGTTAATTCTGTGATGCCAAAGCACCTGGTCTGTGCATCCTCAGTTCTCTTTGCTGTCCCTTCATGGCTGCAGGATGGCTACAACATTTCTAGGTATTATATGGTCACGTGAGGGGAAGGAGGGGCTCTCATTTTATTTGGAAAATATCTCCTAGAAACTTCTCAGAACGTTTTTAATTTTTTTTCTTATTGACCAGAACAGAAATTTTTCGTATTTTTTACTGCATGTCTTTGTCTAGATGCAAAAGAGGCTGGGATGGATAGTGAACAGTGGTAAAGAGGAATGGGATTATGTTATCGGTTTAGATTAGGCACTGTGGTTCTCCTGGGCTGGGCATATTGGTATGTAAAAGAATTCATCGTTATTAGGAAGAAATATCTGCCATAGAGAGTGTTGGTAGATGGGTATCTTGGAGGATGGTGCACTTGGACACAATAGCGGGGATTTGAATTGGTGCCAGAGTGACTGAAATCTGGCTCAACCTCAGGCAAGTGAGTGGTCATTCTCTGTGATCCAGTTTCCTTGGCATGGACACTCGGGCCAAGTTCCATCATGTCCCAGTTTTCCTGTAAGTGCATCTGTTTTCATTTGTCTCTAGAGAATGAGGGCCTAAAGCCCTGGCATGAGAGTGCCTGAGGGTTGTTAATAGGAACCACACCATTCTGTAGTTCGTCAAGGTCTTGCACCCAGAGTTCTGGGCCAATTTACTGCAAATAAAGTCACCAAGCAGCAACTTGCTAATTTTCAGTAAATTTGCTAATTTACTAATTAGCAATTTGCTAATTCCCCAGCCAGAAATTTGCTAACACCAAATCTTTGATTTTTTCAGAAACGTATTTCTATTAAGCCTTTATAAATTTCATTGCACTTATGTTTTACTGAAGCCTGAGATGAGTAATAGGAATTTTTGGATATTTTACATTTCAGCATTTTGGAAATAATAAATATTAAGCATTTTATGTATGTTGGTTTCTCTCTTTCAAACGAGTTTTCAGCCCAGTCAATCGACTTTGCCATATCTTTTCGTTTTTAGATTTACCTTCTTGAGCAACGGATTTAGGTATGGGGAACAGTTGAGGAACTGTGTCTGGGCATGTTTTCATTCACTGAGGATTTGTGCTTATTTGGTTCCAGCACAAACTCACTAGAGGTGAATAGCAAATAGACATGTCAAAGAAGAGCAGAAAAGTTGTGCTTACCCCACACTCTTTATTTTGTTGAGCATGGGCATTGACATGTCCTTCCCTGCTACCTTGAAGGTCTTACACTTGATTAAAACTATCCGGAAATAGTGTCTGAAAATATTTCCGGTTTGGCATATCTCAGTTTCTCTTTTCTGTTTTATGGGTTTACAGATCTGGATTCATTGAAATTTAATTTTCTGTGTGTTTTATAATTTAGATTTTCCAAGGCTTTTTATTTAATAATAAAAGCAGTAGAATAGATCAGAAGTGGAAGCATATCATTGATAAATTAGTAGTTCGGTGAATTGGTCATTTGCCTAATACCTAAATCCTTGAGTTGGTTAATTCTCTGAATTTACTTTCTTATTCAGTTACTGGCAAACTTCTAGTTGGTGAAAAGGTTTTAGGAGGATTACTCTGCCTTAGTACTTAGTATGATGAGTGACAGAGGATAGGTACTCAACAATTACTGAATGGATAAAAGATATCAAAGTGGTGTCAACATTATCTATTTTTATCATTTGGAAAGGCTTGAGCTAGATGTGAGATAATTTGGAGCCAGAGAGGCTCTTTCTTGTAAAATTTAGTTGCAACGTAGAAGTGATATTAATCTATTAGTTGCACTGAAAATAGAACAGCTTTTCAAATGCATGATAATTCCCCAAAGCCATACTTAGGGTTATGAATAGAGGAAGTATTATATTTTATATTTGCATAACATCTTGTAAATATTTCACAGCCTTCCACACCCTTTCACATCAGTTACTTCATTGGAGTCTCACAGCAATCCTGATAGGTCCGTGAAATCTAAATCATTCCCAGTGGACATTTTTGGAGCTTGAAACATCATTTAGAATAGGATTTACCTGTAAGGAACAGAGTCTAAAACAAGCTAGAAGTCAAGAACTAGACAGTTCAGGATGGAAATGGTCTCTCTTGCTTTTTCATCCTTTATAGCTTTCACTGCCATCTCGTGGCCCAAGATGGTGCTGCAGAGGCAAGAAGAGTGGCAGCATTCCTGGCATCAGTGAAGACAAAGGGACAAAATAATACATGTCCCCTTTCTTAGAGTTGCAAGGGAGGCTGGGTAATGTAATTTTTATTCCAGGTGGGTTTGTGCCCAGATAAAAATTCAGAGTTCCTAAAATTATAGAAGGAATGAAGGAGAAAACAAATGCTGGGAAACCTACCAGCAATCTCTGCTTCTGAATAAATTAGGCACAAGAGTTGAGCACAAACTTGGGTATTCTGACACCAGGATCAGAGGTTCCTTCCTTTGTGGTTCCCCATCCCAGCTGTTCTTTTTTTTTTTTTTTTTTAATTGAGATCTAATTTATATTAGGTGAAATGTTCAGATCTTAAGTGTACAACCCAATAAGTTTTGACAAATTTAGTGTCGGGAATATTTCCAGTTTGTCCCAACCAAGATGTAGAATATTTCCATCACCCCAGAAACTTCTCTCGTGATGCCTCCCAGGCAATCTCCACTCCCCATATGCAACTATTGATCTAATTTTTATCATCATGGAAGTTTTGCTCCTTCAAAAACTCATAAAACAGAATCATAAATCATGTATGCTATTGTGCCTGACTTCTTTCACCCAACATAATATTTTTAAAGATTCGTTGTGTCGTATGGGTGTGTGCATAAAGAATGAATTTTGGAACACTGAAAAAAAAAAAAAAAAGATTCATTGCATTGTGGGTTACAATAGTTTGTTCTTTTTGTTTGGTTAATAGTATTCCATTGTATACATATACCACAACAGAAGAAAATGTATTCTCCTGCTGGTGGACATCCAGTTTGATTTCAGTTTTTGTTTGTTTCATAACATATCTAAATCTAAATCATTCCCAGTGGACATTTTTTTCATAACAAACAAATGTCCATTCCCAGTGGACATTTGTTTCATAACAAACAAAATAAAACAAATAAAAGCTACTATACATATTTGTTGACATTCCCATTAAAAAAAAACATAAATAGAACTTCCCTATGACCCTGCAATTGCACTCCTGGGTATTTACCCCAAAGATACAGATGTAGTGAAAAGAAGGGCCATCTGTACCCCAATGTTCATAACAGCAATGGCCATGGTCGCCAAACTGTGGAAAGAACTAAGATGCCCTTCAATGGATGAATGGATAACGAAGATGTCGTCCATATACACTATGGAGTATTATGCCTCCATCAGAAAGGATGAATACCCAACTTTTGTGCAACATGGACGGGACTGGAAGAGATTCTGCTGAGTGAAATAAGTCAAGCAGAGAGAGTCAATTATATGGTTTCACTTATTTGTGGAGCATAACAAATAACATGGAGGACATGGGGAAATAGGAGAAGGGAGTTGGGGGAAATTGGAAGGGGAGGTGAACCACGATAGACTATGGACTCTGAAAAACAATCTGAGGGTTTTGAAGGGGCCGGAGGTGGGAGCTCGGGGTACCAGCTGGTGGGTATTATAGAGGGCACGGATTGCATGGAGCACTGGGTGTGGTGCAAAAATAATGAATACTGTTATGCTGAAAATAAAAAATAAATTAAAACAAAACAAAAAAAAAATCATAAACCAAATGAACTATTTATTTATTTATTTATTTATTCTGCAAAATACCTTCTTGGAAGATCTATGTATAGATATATTCCTAATTCTGAATGAATCTGTGCATCATTTATAATGGTGGGGTTTGATTAGAACTGGAGAAGGGAGGGATTAACCCATAGCCAATGGGCTAATCTTTACCAGGTTAGGAAATGAAACCAACCTCTTTTTTTTTTTTTAAGATTTTATTTATTTATTTGACAGAGAGAGATCACAAGCAGGCAGAGAGGCAGGCAGAGAGAGAGGAGGAAGCAGGCTCCCTGCTGAGCAGAGAGCCCGATGTGGGGCTCCATCGTAGGACTCTGAGATCATGACCTGAGCTGAAGGCAGCGGCTTAACCCACTGAGCCACCCAGGCGCCACCTGAAACCAACCTCTTATAACAAATGAAACTTAGGTGAACGGACAGTTTTATACCACAAACATTTTTAACAAATGTGTTTCCTATAACAAATATTTATAGACTCACATTAAAAAATTATCTCCCTTAGATTTTTAAACTGTGTATTTCAATATAGAATATATTTTGGCAGATTTTCACAGAATCTCAACCTCATGATGACCTGTTAGAGAATAAATACATGTTTTACTTCAAGATTTGGAGCTTTCTTGTAATTGCGTCCTATTAGAGTCCTATATAGAGTAAGTGCAAACTCTAGGTGAATTTATTCTTTTACATTTTTTATTGATTCTGAAGTTACCTACACGGATGTACGAGATTTTATCATCCAGGTCTTGCTTCCCCTGGGGTTGTCTTCTGGATTAGGAAGGGGAAAGGTATGGCTGGCTCTCTGGGAGCAATCTTTTCTTACTTGATCATGGAGGCGTCCCCCTGGTATTTCTCAAGCAGTGCAAACTCAAGGCTTAGCTGCCAGAATTCAGGAATACCTGGGAGGCAAGTCTACTTAACTCTTATTTTAAATCAGATGGAACTGAGACTCAGTGGCTTGGTCTCAGCATTTCAAAGTCTGAGGCTACAGGGTGGGCAGATCCTCCATCCGGAAACTCCTGCAATATATGAGCTCTGGTTGGTAGCCAGGTCTTAATATTTTCCAATTGGCTACCTGAGGAACTTGCAAAAGCTGTCTATTATTCTCTGGGGATAATTTAAATCTCTGCATTCAATGCGCAAGAAAGGGAATGTTGCCATCAAGTGCATGGCATTTTACAAAGTGCTCTCACATAGTTCTGGTCTTTGCCCGAGACAAGCTAGACAAAGTAGAAGGTACTGGGATTCAGTGATGGAGAAGCTATGGTCTTGGTTCTTGGGGATCTTTGTTTTTTCAATATTTACTGACCACCTATAATGTACCAAATACTGGGCTAAAAAAGCTAGGGAATGTCTATGCCCTCCGTATCCACTGTTCATTCTATTTTTTTTTTTTAAAGTAATTTCTACATCAACGTGAGGCTAGAACTCACAACCCCAAGATCGAAAGTTGCATGCTGTACTGACTGAGCCAGCCAGGTGCCTCTCCTTACAGTCACTGAATGTTCATTCTTTCTACATTCATACTATCTATCACTGAATGCTAATGTTGGTGGTGCTTCAATTAGCACTGGAGATGGAGTATAAGCCAGCTATAATCCCTAGAAAATTCACAGTTTATTGGCGGGGGGGTTGACGGCCACAAAGCAATTACAACTTAGTGTAGAAAGTGCTGTGATTTGAAAATGTCCTGTGAAAAGAGGGCCACTGACTTTAAGGGTTTCTGGTTTCTGGGAAGAATTAAAGGCAGCACAGAGGAAGGGAACTTAAGTTCTGGGATGGGCTGGGGAATGGGAATCTACCAGTGAGGCAGGTAGTCTCTTCATGTTGCAGTTGGACATTGAATCTGTGAGAGGTTAAAGAACTTTTTAGCTATCACATAGATACCACCCCAAGAAACCTGATGTCAACATGGGAGTCTGGACTGCTAGCAGTGCTTTCTTCCTTGAATGGCCTCTTGTTAAAATTCCGCAGCTGAGCTGAGAGTTTGGTGCTGGTCTCTACTGTCTTTGTCTCTGAAGACAGAAACTCTATTGGTGATCCCCTTTTGGTGATTCCCTTCTGGTCATGGTGATCCTTGACCTGCTGAGCCTGCCCCAGTTGCTAGAGGAAGAAAGATTTGTGGTAGGAGTGGATGTCATGTCACTCTTAGTCTCAGAACCCAGGAACCTCACTGTAGGAGGGACTGTTTTGATACATACAGACCTCAGCCACCTTGGGTTAAGTCCAGCATGACTGAGGACAGTGTGCAAATCAGTCAGTGCACAATATTGGTGATGCCACAAGGTGTTGGAAGGCTGGATGTGGAGAAGAATGTGTCAGAGAATATGTGTGCCGTCTGGCCAGAGGGTGTTTTGTGTTTCTTTTGCCACTAGGGGACATATGATAGGAGGTATTAGTGAAGAGAAGAACGGTGTATGGATGGAACTAGATCCTTGGAAAGGGATGAGGTCACCAAGTGACCAAGTAGAAGGAGGGAATTAGAAGAAGGAAAAATAAGAATGAATGCTGAGAGTCAAGAGACATTTTTTCTGGTCTGAAGGGTAAGTGGAGAGGTTAGAATGATATTCTGCAAACCAAGAATGGACAGAGAACAAAAGGAAGTGGGAGGGAGAGAAGCTGCTGGCAAAAGACAGCTAAAAGCATTTAAAAGCCATACAGAGACCTGTAACATGGAAATAGCACCACTGTCCTTGCTGCCACCATCATCCAAGGAGGCATTCGTCTCCTAATAGGTGCCCCTTCTGCTGGTCTGCTCACACTAGTCCAACTTCTACATACAAAGTGACTTTACTTCCCAGTTGACTAATATTCCGGATGAGTCTCCATGGTCTGCAGGATAAACCCCCAAGTGCATAACCATCCCTCAGGAAGTGGTAATAAACTCTGCCTCTAGTTTTATCTTTGCTCTTCTGCCCTTTACTTCAGCTACAGTTGGGTGGATTTTCGTGGCTTTGTACACTCTTCTTACTTTTTGGAATGATCTTCCCTTCTTCTATACTTAAACTAACTTCTACTTATCTTTTAATATCCAGCTCACAAACTTTTCAGATTTGCAAGGGATTATTATGTAATTCATGCACTTGATGAAGCAGTCTTTTGTTTCATTTCAGATCACCCTACCCTAATCATTGCCTCCTCTGGTGACTTCATGGCTAATACACACAATGTGACTGAATTCATTTTCCTGGGACTTTCTCCCAATCAGAAGGTGCAGAAACTTTTCTTTGTGCTATTTCTGCTTTTGTACTTAGCAGTTGTGCTGGGGAATTTCCTCATTGTGCTCACGGTCATGACCAGCAGAAGTCTTGGTTCCCCTATGTACTTCTTCCTCAGCTACCTGTCCTTTGTGGAGATCTCCTACTCCTCAACTATAGCTCCCAAACTCATCAAGGATTTGCTGGCTGAAAGGAAAGCAATTTCTCTGTGGGGCTGCATGACACAGCTTTACTTTATGCACTTCTTTGGTGGCACTGAGATCTTCCTGCTCACTGTGATGGCCTATGACCGCTATGTGGCCATTTGTAGGCCCCTCAACTATACCACTATCATGAACCGGCAGGTATGTGCTGTCCTGGTGGGAATGGCATGGGCTGGGGGCTTTGTGCATTCCTTTGCCCAAATCCTTTTAATCTTTCACTTGCCCTTCTGTGGTCCCAATGTGATTGACCACTATTTCTGCGACCTCCTTCCCCTGCTCAAACTTGCCTGCTCTGACACCTTCCTAATTGGTCTGCTGATTGTTGCCAATGGAGGGACTTTGTCTGTGATCAGCTTTGTGATCATCTTAGCCTCCTATATGGTCATTTTGCTCCATCTGAGGACTCGAAGCTCTGAGGGGCGGAGCAAGGCCCTCTCCACCTGTGGGTCACATATCACTGTGGTTACCTTGTTCTTTGGGCCATGCATCTTCATCTATCTAAGGCCTTCTACCACCTTGTCTATAGACAAGACAGTGGCTGTATTCTACACAGTGATCACCCCACTCCTCAACCCTGTCATCTACTCCTTGAGAAATGCCGAAGTGAAGAAGGCCATGAAGAAGCTGTGGATCAGGACAATGAAGCTAGATAAGAAATAGAGGCCAAGTCTTGGCATTGATCGTGTGTGTGGAGGGGTGCTGAGTCCAAACTGAAGGGGCAGAATGAGATGAAGGAAAGTTCCCAGGGCTTTTATCTCTAGAGTAATTGTTGTTTCTAGAGTAATTCTAAGAGTCTCATCTTCAGAAACTCTTCTAATCACTTTTAAGATAATTCCTCTTATGGATGTTCTGTAACTTGATTAGGCATTTTATGTTAGATGTTTAGGTTGTTTCTAATCTTTTTCTGCTATAAATAACACTATGGGAGTATTTTTTTTTAAAGATTTATTTATTTGGGAAAGAGTAAGGGTGAGGGGGAAGAGCGTAGAAAGGAGAGAGAGAGAATTCTTGAAGGAGATCCTGCTCTGAGCGTGGAGCCCAATGCAGAGCTTAATCCCAGGACCCTGAGAACATGACCTGAGCCAAAATCAGGAGTCGGATCCTTAACGGACTGAGTCACCCAGCAGCCCCACTGTGGAAGTATTCTTTTTTTTTTCTAATTTATTTATTTATTATTATTTTTTAATAAACATATAATGTATTTTTAAAAATTTTTTATTTCTTTTCAGCGTAACAGTATTCATTGTTTTTGCACCACACCCAGTGCTCCGTGCAATCCGTGCCCTCTCTAATACCCACCACCTGGTTCCTTCACATATAATGTATTTTTATCCCCAGGGGTATAGGTTTGTGAATCACCAGGTTTACACACTTCACAGCACTCACCATAGCACATACCCTCCCCAATGTCCATAACCCCACCCCCCTCTCCCAACCCCCCTCCCCCCAGCAACCCTCAGTTTGTTTTGTGAGATTGAGTCACTTATGGTTTGTCTCCCTCCTGATCCATCTTGTTTCATTTATTCTTCTTCTACCCCCCAAACCCCCCAAACTCCCTATGTTGCATCTCCACTTCCTCATATCAGGGAGATCATGTGATAGTTGTCTTTCTCTGATTGACTTATTTCACTAAGCATGATACCCTCTAGTTCCATCCACATCGTTGCAAATGGCAAGATTTCATTTTTTTGATGGCTGCATAGTATTCTGTTATGTATATATACCACATCTTATTTATCCTTTCATCTGTTGATGGACATCTAGGTTCTTTCCATAGTTGGGCTATTGTAGACATTGCTGTTAGAAACATTCAGGTGCACGTGCCCCTTTGGATCACTGCATTTGTATCTTTGGGGTAAATACCCAGTAGTGTGATTGCTGGGTCATAGGGTAATTCTATCTTCAACTTTTTGAGGAACCTCCCATGCTGTTTTCCAGAGTGGCTGCATCAGCTTGCATTCCCACCAACAGTGTAGGAGGGTTCCCCTTTCTCCGCATCCTCACCAGCATCTGTCATTTCCTGACTTGTTAATTTTAGCCATTTTGACTGGTGTGAGGTGGTATCTCATTGTGATTTTGATTTGTATTTTGTGGAAGTATTCTTGAACAGAATTCTGAAATTCTATTAGACTCACCTGTTACAGTAAATTTTCTGTGCTAAGAGGTATAATGATTTTTTATGTAGAGTGTTAAATTGATTTTATGAAAGATTGTAATAACCTTCCTTGTGAAAGTGCTCTTGACAACTTGAAAGTTGTCATTAAACACTTTCTTGATGGGAAACAAGATTTTACATAGTTTCAAAGTATCCCTCCACAAGATACTTACTAATTGCAAAAGGCAAAATATAACCCTATAGTAGAGAAAACTGGAAGAACGTCCTTTAAATAATTACTCAAGTAAACATCACTAGTATTGAGACTGGAGAGGCACATAATATAAATACTGTGGTTTTCTTACCCAAAATATATCATCCGAGTCTAACCATGACAAAGGCAAACCCCAATTGAAAAACATTCTGCAAAATTAATAGCCTGCATTCTTCAAAAGTATGAACAAGAGATTGAAGACTTAAAGATTCTGGATACAGCTATAGATAATTTAATGAGACCTGTGATCCTTGATTGGATTCTGTACTAAATGAAGGTCATTAGGGAGCACAAGTTGTGAAGATGAGATGATGGACTTGTATCAGAGTTAGTTCCTGATTCTGATCACTGTAGTGCATGTATGTCAGAGAATGTCCTCAGATTGGAAATGGGCATTATTATGTCATCAACTTTGAAACATTTCAGAAAAATTCTGTTTGCCTACCTATCTATGGAGAGAATGAATGATAAAGAAAATTCGGCAAAATATTAATATTTGGGGAATTTGGTTATAGGTATACAATAATTCTTTGTGTTATTGGAACTTCTTTTATGTTATATAAATGTTATGTTATGTAAATCAGAAATTATTTAAAAAATTTTTAAAATTTATTTTTGGCATAACAGTATTCATTATTTTTTCACCACACCCAGTGCTCCATGCAATCTGTGCCCTCTATAATGCCCACCACTTGGTACCCCAACCTCCCACCTACCTGTCAATTCAAACCCCTCAGATTGTTTTTTAGAGTCCATAGTCTCTCATGGTTCACCTCCCCTTCCAACTTCCTCCAACTCCCTTCTCCTCTCTAACTCCCCATGTCCTCCATGCGATTTGTTACACTCCACAAATAAGTGAAACCTTATAATTGACTCTCTCTGCTTGACTTATTTCACTCAGAATAATCTCTTCCAGTCCCGTCCATGTTGCTACAAAAGTTGGGTATTCATCCTTTCTGATGGAGGCAGAATACTCCATAGTGGATATGGACCACATCTTCCTTATCCATTCATCCGTTGAAGGGCATCTTGGTTCTTTCCACAGTTTGGTGACCGTGGCCATTGCTGCTATAAACATTGGGGTACAGATGGCCCTTCTTTTCACTACATCTGTATCTTTGGGGTAAATACCCAGGAGTACAATTGCAGGGTCATAGGGAAGTTCTGCTTTTAATTTCTTGAGGAATATCCACACTCTTCTCCAAAGTGGCTGCACCAACTTGCATTCCCACCAACAGTGTAAGAGGGTTCCCCTTTCTCCACATCCCCTCCAACACATGCTGTTTCCTGTTTTGTTAATTTTGGCCATTCTAACTGGTGTAAGGTGATATCTCAATGTGGTTTTAATTTGAATCTCCCTGATGGCTAGTGATAATGAACTTTTTTCATGTGTCTGATAGCCATTTGTCTGCACAGCAAAGGAAACAGTCAAAAAAACAAAGAGGCAACCCACGGAATGGGAGAAGATACTTGCAAATGACAGTACAGACAAAAGGTTGATATCCAGGATCTATAATGAACTCCTCAAACTCAACACACACAAAACAGACAAGCATATCAAAAAATGGGCAGAAGATATGAACAGACAGTTCTCCAATGAAAACATACAAATGGCTATCAGAAATTATTTAAAAATTTAAAATTAAAATATTTTGCAAGTTAGATAGCTTATTGTTTAGTTTATTCTGTGTGAGTGTGTGTGTGTGTGTGTGTGTGTGTGTGTATAGGAATATTTTATATTTAGTTGGCTTTGAGTCTTATTTATAAAGTTTGTGGTAATCACCAAATGGCTGCACCATCATTTATGAAAGTTGTCTACTGATAAGTATTTGGACTGTTTTTAAATAATGTTACAGTAACTAACCTTGATTTAAGTTTGTGCAACCAAACTAGGATTTATTTCCAGAAATGAAACTGCTTGTTCAAATGTGGGAATTTATAAAGGGATAGATAATATCAGATTGCCCTTCATAAAATGTGTACTCATTTGTACTCTCAACAATTTTGTCCTTCCCATGAAATATTTTGTTAAATTTGTTAATGTAATAGTTGAAAAAATGGTAGATCCAAAATTTTTAATTTACACTTCTATTATTTCTGAGGTTGGGTGTATTTTTATATATTTAAAAGCCATGTATTTTCTGTAAACTGCTTCTATCATTTTCCTATATTTAGATTGTAGTCCATTTTATTATGTTCCAAGGACAGGTTATATATAAAGATTTGCCCTTTCTGATATGAATTGTAGATTCCCTCCACATGTCATTTTTTTTTTTTTACTTTGTTTATTGTGTTTGTGTTCTGATATATAAAAGTCTGTTTTTTTGTGTAGCTAATTATCATTATATCCCTTTGTTGTTTCTAGAATAGCCAGGACTGCACTGTTTCTTGTATTGGAGCTTTAAAAATGCTTTCATATCTTAAAGGCTAGTTCCTTCTTGTTGTTCTTCTTTTTCAAAATTCTGCTGGATACTGTTTCTTCACATGAACTTTAGATTTAGTTTTACTTCTCTTCCTATTCTATATCCTCATGAGAATTTAGGATTGACATCATATTATATTCATAATAAGTATTTAGAAGGAATCATAATCTTAATGATGTGAGTCTTCCCATCCAAAACCATGGTTTGTCTTTCTGTTTGTGGATGTCTTCTTTTGTGTTCTCCAGTAGAGTTTTAAAGTTAAAAAATATTTAAAACTGTGTTATTTTAATTTCTAGCTATCTGAGATATAATTGGTATAACACTGAATATAACATATTCAGATAATATAACACTGAATAAGTTTAAGGTATACAATGTGATGATATAATACCCACATATATTGCAAAATGATTGCTAGAATAAGATTAGCTTACACTTTTATCACCTCACATAATTGCCTTTTAAATGGAGAGAACATTTAAGGTCTATGTTCCTAGAAACTTTTAAGTATATAATAAACAGCATTATTAACTGTAATCATCATGCTATACATGATTTTACCACAGCTTATTCATCTTATACTGAAGTTTGTACCCATTGACTAACATCTCCCCATTTTCCCCAACTCTGGCCCCTGACAACCACCACTTTACTCTGTTTTTATGAGTTTGGCATTTTAGCTTCTCTATATAAGTGAGGTATACAATATTTGTCTTTCTCTGATTTTTTTCACTCAGCGTAATACCCATAAGTCCATCTGTGAAGTTGTAAAAGGCAATATTTCCTTCTTCTTCATGGCCAATGATTTAATATTTCATTGTATATATTTCATTTCAGCTTGAAGATCTCCTTTTAGAATTCCTTCTAAGCCCAGTTTAGTGGTGAGGAACCCTACCAGCATCTGTTTGTTGAGAAGGTCTGTATTTTGTCTTCATTTTGAAGGACGACTTTGCTGGATAAAGTATTTTTGGTTGGCAGTTTTTTTCCTTTAGCACTTTGAATATACCATTCTACTCTCATTTGGTCTGGAAAGTCTCTGCTGAGAGAGCCAATGATAGCCTTAGAGGTCTCTTGTTTGTGAGAATTTTTTTTTCTCTTATTGCTTTTAAAATTCTCTCTGTCTTTGCTTTTATTTTATTTTATTTTTTAAATTTTTAAATTTTCTATTAACATATAGTGTCTTTGCTTTTAAATAGTTGTATTATAACAGTCTTGGAGAAGATAATTTCATGCTGAAATTTTGGGTGACCTATTAGCTTTATGGACTTGGATGTCCAAATATCTCCCCATATTTGGTAAACATGAAACCATTCTTTCTTTAAATAGGCTCCCCCCCGACTTCCTTCTCTTCTCCTTCTGCAATAGTTCTAGACTGTTTCTTTTAATGATATCCTGTTGTTCACACAGGATTTCTACACCCTTTTCTTCCCCCTCCCTGTGTTCTCCTTTGACTGCATAAATTCAAAAGTCCTGTCTTCTACTCCTAGATTCTTTCTTCTGATTGGTCAACTAGGATGATCATTCACAACATATACACATATCAGAAAATCGTGTTGTACACCTTGAATGCATACAATTTTTACTTGTCAACCACAACTGAATAAAGCTGGAAAAATTAAAATAAACCCAATATGATTTTTATTACCTTTCTAAGCAAATGGTGTGTATGTGTGTGTGTGTGTTTGCATGTGCACATGAATGTGTAGGTGTGTGACAGGAAGATATGATGTAAGGCAGGAATGAAGTGCACTCTCTCTATGTCCTTCAGGCCAGCAGAAATGCATGCATGGGTCACTATTTGTGTTTCTCCATTCCAGTCTTCCAACCTTTGCTATCCTTAGAAGTCCTTCCTAGGTTCAGACTGTAAGCCAGCTGTCAGTGCTATTGAGAATCTTCAACAATATTTTCTTCTCCAGAGTTTCCTTAGTGAGAAATTGAGAAAGACTGAGTTTATGACAGTAGCCAGTGTCATTTAGTATGAAATAGTAGGAAGTTACTGATGTATATGCAGAAGGAATTAACATAAGTTTCTTAAAGTAGTGATAATTCCTGGAGCTTTAAAAAAGTTTGAGTTTTTTTTGCAGTGTTTCAGATGGGTCATGGTTAGGAGGAAGAGACCACATGTATACCATAGATTCATAATTTGTTTGCTCCAAGATATAGAACTTTGGTGAAGCAGCAATACTACACAGAGCAGAAGCAGATGGGGGTGATTCCTACTTTGATTTCCCACTGGCCTCTTTGTTTCCTAATGGGGCACCTGTTTGGGCAGGAAATGTTATACCCAGACATTTAACCCAGATGGACAGTTTATTAGCTGCATAGGTTTGAACCATTCTCCTAATCTTTCTGAGCCTCTTTTATTGAATCTGTTGAATGGCAATAGTAGGGTATGGTAGTAGACTGTTACTCTGACCATCTGTGAGATGTTAGAAAGGTTGAAAGACATAATACTGCCCAACACAAGTGTGGTTTCTAGGAGACTATACTGAACAGTTAGGGAGCTCTAATCTTCCTGAAGCCTTTGCACGTGAGAACGGTGTGCTGAAAATTTGTGGTAAAACACCTAGAACTTTAAGAATGAGCAGCTGGAAGACCCTTGTGCTAGGATTCAGGAAGGAGCTGTTTTTTTTTTTTTCCTTTTCAACTGTTTTCCCAAGTGAATAATATGGACAAGATGACCCTGGAAGGTCTTTCCATGTCTAGCATTCTCTGATCAGGAGACCTGTTGGAGTATGTGTGTGAAGTGGTCCAGGTCCACTGGGCTCAAGTCTCCCTGGAACTCACTGGCATCATTGCTCCAGTGCGGGGGCAAGGTCAAAATAGGACCCCAAGAGCCTTTTGCAGAAGTCTGTGGTGGGGACAGAGGGATGTTGTGATACTGAGTTCTCTCTGCCACTTGCTTGAGAATGCAGAGGGAAACCTCTAGGGACCAAGACAAGAGGGTGGTTAATCATGTGGGACAAGTAGAAGTACCAACTTTGTAATTGGATTAATTACAGATATATCCCTTAGCCTCTTGGAAGGAAGTCCTTGGCAAGTTGACTTTTGCTATTCTCAGAAATTCCCCAGACAGGAGATGCTAAAAAGTTTAGGGAATTAAATTCTACCATCTCCTACACCTTAAATGCTGAAGTTTACCATCTCCTACACCTTAAATGCTCCCAGCTTCACAGTGCAACAGATAATTTCCTCAAACCTTATTTTGATGGATTTTAGAGTAGAATGGCCTTGTACTGTTCCCCTGTAACTTTCTAGTGAGAAGGTTATGAAGTGTTGGAGGCATATAGAGGTGGTAGCATTGATGGTACTTGGTGAGTCCACAGAAGAAGATCAGAATTTAATGGCACCTTTATGTGTGGAAGAGATCCTGAGTCTGTTCATTCACTGAGCCCTTACCATGGGCGGGCAGAGCCTCCAGCAGAGTCTTTCACACACAAGGGCACCCTTTTTGGTGTTACTCTGGCTTCCACACACTTCCATGTATAAGAAGTCTTTCTTAGATTTGGTCACTCTTTCAGCCAATGGGGCAGACCTTCGACATCACCCTGTTAGTCTTTCCTGCCTACTTAAATGACAGGGTGAGGAAGTAACTCTGCATCTCAGCTGACAGCAGATGTTACAGTGATTCTCACCAGAGCTACTAGTAACATGGCCAGTGTGGAGCCATTTGCAAGGCTATTTATTTATTTATTTATTTATATTTCTTTTTTCTTTTCGGCATAACAATATTCATTGTTTTTGCACCACACCCAGTGCTCCATGCAATCCATGCCCTCTCTAATACCCACCACCTGGGCAAGGCTAGTTTTTAATTAACTACTAACTTATACATTTTTCTTGATTTTTTTAAATTTATTTTTATTTATTTTCAGCATAACAGTATTCATTGTTTTTGCACCACACCCAGTGCTCCATGCAATCCGTGCCTTCTCTAATACCCACCACCTGGTTTCCCCAACCTCCCACCCCCCCACCACTTAAAACCCCTCAGATTGTTTTTCAGAGCCCATAGTCTCTCATGGTTCACCTCCCCTTCCAATTTCCACCAACTCCCTACTCCTAACTCTCCATGTCCACCATGCTATTTGTTATGCTCCACAAATAAGTCAAACTATATGATAATTGACTCTCTCTGCTTGACTTACTTATTTCATTCAGCGACTCATACATTTTTGAGATATTTTGAAAAATTCAAGGGGCCCAGGATATTCTCACAACTGGCCTTCTCTTGTAGAAATGAGGGCTTTCGTTCCACTTGAGCCTGGATGGAGATTAAACTATTCAAAAGCCTACATTTTACCAAGGACCACCTTGAATCAAGATTTCCAAGATTTAGATCAATGAACGTTAACATACGCCTTTTATTTCTCTGATCAGTTTATCTATAGAGGTTGGTAGTGAAGCAAATATGTTTTCCTGGGGTGACTTGTGGAAGTGATTCAGTCTTCCGACTACAAAAGATTCAGAAGATAAAGGTAAGAATCATGGCAATAAACAACATTTAAGGTGGGTTCATTCACTTGATCTCTATGAAGCATGCTTTGGAATTATTTTCACAAAGAGACTTTTTTTTTTATACCTGATATCCCTACATATCTGTTAGCCTCTGTGCTGTTTACAAGACACGCACAGTGATGCCTTGGTTTTGACATGGGTTTAGTCACAGATGGAGGATGCAGGATCACATAAAAACTCATTTACATCTGAGTTCCCAGCTCTGAGGAAGGTATGACACAGGTCATAAGAGACACTTCAGAAACCTTCAAAGCTTACAATCTCTATTATGTTGGAGAGATGTGACAGGGGCATGTGAAATTGCTAGAGAATAATATAATCCTTGGTGACAAAGTGCTGGAGCTAAGATCTTCTGTCACCAAGGCATGTCTGCCATGCACAGGCTTCTTTCCCTCGCAGCTCACTTTGGCTGACTCTGGAAATATCCTCTCCCGGCTGGTATCTCTGAGTTCTGCTCAGGCTTTCTGCACAGAAATTATACCTCAGGAAGGTGGAGAACTGAGCAGAACAGATTATTGTTCATTTTCTTGCTGGCATATATTTTTATCTGGAAAACAGCATGGAGGTTCCTCAAAATGTTGAAAATAGAACTGGCATATATTTTTAGATCCTGTTCTAGCTTTGCTTTGCTGGTGTTACAAGTAGTAATCTCTCTCTTTGACCACTACTTCTGTTCTGGAAGCTGGTCATGGGTGGGCAGCAGGGGAGGAGCCAGTGGGTGAGAGGAAACTGAAGTGGGTCTAGTCTAGCTTCTGCCTGAGAAGCCACATGGTGCTGGGTCCAGATGCCCCTTCTGTGGGAGGAGGAATCCATGAGCTTCCTTCCAAATCTAGCAGCTTGTGATGACCCAGTGAGGGAACTAGCAGGAGAGACCCTGCTTGACTCCTCTGGTATGGGATGTCATTGGAGGACAACTTGCAAAGGATTCTGGACAAGGCTGGTCAGAGCAGTTTTATTTGTCAGAATCCACAGAACGAGGAGTTCTGTGACAGGAAATGTATAGTGAGAAAACATAAGATAGGGCGGATTTGAAAGATTTGAAAAATGCTCACAGAAGTCATGTATCGAGGCCACTCTGTTTTAGGCTTCTAAGTGCATCCCAGTTTAGGTTTTCTTAACCACAAAACCTGGAAGTATGCAGTTACTTGCTGGTTGAGAAGAATACATACTTAACTTTCAGGGTCTCTTCCTTGGCTCTGCCAGTTAAAGTCAGAATTAAAGTCACTGCACAGGTGACATGTCTCTGCACTGTTGGTGGTTTACCACTCTGATGTTCTCATTATGAAATCTCTCTTGAATGTTCGCCATTTCTACTCAGAGTTTTGAAAATGTTAATTTCCTTTTCTTTCCTCCATTGTAAAGACTTAACAACTGTAACCTTTTAGAGAAAAATTTGTTGGTTACAGGGTGCATACATATAGATATATACATTGTATAATCATCTTGCCATTTCATTTTCAATAATTTTGGAAAGACAAATGCAACTTTTTTTTGAAAATCTGAAATCTAAAGTTGTCCTTACCAGTTCTCTGAGAGGAATTCTCTGATACCAAAAGGAATTTTAGAAACAGACAGCATTTACCTTCAAATCTAATTTCACAGGGTATTTGCCTAGTAATAGAGCCATTTTTTCTCATTAGGGTGAAGTATGCCATATGTTGATTGCCTAACAAGGACGTCATATCTGACTTGCCTTAGCCCATATTGTGGAATGGATTTTCTACAGTAAGTATCAGAGTTTCTCAGACTCAGTTATTCTGCATCCTCTGAAACTAAACAGGCTTCCTAATGCGGGTAAGACAGAAGCTAAGGTGGGTGGGAAACAAAGTTGCCAAGCTTCAACCATTGTCCTTGGAGGTGGGAATGGAGAAGGGCGAATGTGAGTCATATGAATTTGTTTAATTGATTACTAATGGTAAAACAGACATAACATAAAAATTTACCACCTAAACCGTTCTGAAGAGTACAGTTCGTGGTGTTCAGGTACATTCGTGTTGTGCATCCATGGCTTTCCTCCATCTCAAGAACTTTCATTGTCCCAAGATCTGAACCCATTAACTCTACATCCCCTCCCCCAACCCCTGACAACCACCATTCTACCCTCTGTGTCTTTGAGCTTATACCCTAGGGACCCGTGTAAGTGGACTCCTGCAGTATTTCTCTTTTGGGGACAGGCTTGACGTGTTGTTTAGCATATTCAGTCCCATTTCATTAGGTAGCCCTTTGTTTTGTATGCTTGTTGTAAGATGCTTAACTCAGAACCCAAATGCTGCAAGACTATCCAAGCAAAGGTGGGTGGCAAGCCAGCCTTGTGGAGTGGGGGTCCTTACTATGTCCCCATCACACACTGCACTGACAGGGTGACAAGCAGAGTTAAAGCATAATCAATTACATTCTGACACTCTTATCAGTTGTACCCCTACAGAGTTATAATTTGTTTTTAAACTCAGCTTTCAAAACAGCACCATGGAAAGATATTATTTGTTCTGTTTGTCAGATGAAAATTCCAGGCTTTCTAGGGTTTCTGTACTGTTCAGTGTCACACGGCCAGGAAACAGCTGTGCTATGATTGTAGCCAGGACCTCTGATTCCAAACTCAGGGTTCTGAGGCCAGGTCACAGTGCCACGGCTGCTCTCCCGTTCATGGAGGACTGGTCTGGATGGCAAGCTGGCTGTCAAGTGCAGGAATATCCACTTTGGATACCTTCCTGTTTGCTGACTGGCTTGTTTCACTCTGTGGGAATCACCACTTCGGAGGCTGTGATGGTGGATTATCTGTGTCTGATCACCCTCTGTCAGTCCTTGGAGGCCACTGCAGTGCATGTTAGGGTTTCTCTAGCATGCCTTTGCTTTAGGAGGCAGTCCTGACACCCACTTCAGGCTCTTTCCCTTTGTGGAATTGCTGTGCTTTGAGGCCCTGAGTGCACATGAGGGGATGTCTGCTGGGCCATCCCCGTGGAGTGGTAGGCTGTTATGGAATGAATTATTTGAATTATTTCTTAGACATTGGTCAGAACTATTGAAGCAGTCTGCTACTGACTCACATCTCCCTCTGCCATCTCTCCCTTTATGGACGATGGCTGAAGTTGGTGACTGTCCTTCCCCCCCTCCAGCTTTTTAAAAACAACTGCAGGGGAGCCTGGTTAGTTCCACAGGTTGTGGGATAATTGAGGTTGAGAAGGTCTATAGAAGGCCTAATACTGATGATTCACAGACCTGTACCCCTGAAACAAATAATACATTATATGTTAATAAAAAATAAAAATAAAAAAATAAAAGGTCTATAAAAGTTCTGTAAAAAATTGGTTCCACATGAAGAACTTGAAATCTAAATTATACAACCAGTATGAGACCCACTTCAGGAGCATAAGATTAGTGGAAGCATTTAAGTCTTGAAGAATTCAGACCTCAGTTCAGGTATGAACTGTGAGGACTCGATTGAATCTCTGAGGCTCAATTTTCTCATGTAGAAAATATCCTCTCATTTTTGTTGTAAGAATTATTTAGCTAATGTAGGTGTGTCTGCATTAGAGAAAACCCTTTGAGGCAGCATTATTACAAACTCAGTCCTATTTTGGGACTGATATCAAACACTTGATGATTGTTTTTTTGTCTACTTGTCTCAAGGAGAACATGTTTTGGAGGAGCCCAAGGCTGAGAGGGGACTCAAGAAGGGAAGAATGAAAATTGTCTTCAACACCTGAGAAGGATTTTTCTAAGTATTGGAGGAGAGTTCTTTGATTTCTTGATTCTAGTCCACTAGCCCCTGTGCTTTAAAACATGACAACTGTAAACAATGTGACTGAAATAATTCTCTTGGGGTTTTCCCCCAAACAGGATGTGCAGAAGATCATTTCTGTGATGTTTCTCCTCATGTACACAGCCATTGTGCTGGGTAATGGCCTCATTGTGGTGACAGTCATAGCCAGCAAAGGGCTCACCTCCCCCATGTATTTCTTCCTCAGTTATTTGTCCTTTGTGGAGATTTGTTACTGCTCTGTCACAGCCCCCAAGCTCATTATTGACTCTTTCATTGAAAGGAAAACCATTTCCCTCAAGGGATGCATCACTCAGATATTTTTCCTCCATTTCTTTGGTGGCACTGAGATCTTTCTCCTGACAGTCATGGCCTATGACCGCTACGTGGCCATCTGTAAACCCCTGCACTACACTGCCATCATGAACCGGCATGTGTGTGGCCTCCTGGTGGGTGCAGCATGGGGTGGAGGATTGCTGCATTCTGTTGGGCAAACGTTCCTCATTTTCCAGCTACCCTTCTGTGGCCTCAATGTCCTTGACCACTACTTCTGTGATGTCCACCCTGTGCTGAAGCTGGCCTGCTCAGACACCTTCCTTATTGGTGTGCTCATCATCATAAATGGTGGCACCATTTCAGTGGTCAGCTTCATGGTACTACTTGCTTCCTACGTAGTCATCTTGAACTCACTGAGGACACGGACCTCAGACGGTCGGCGTAAGGCGCTGTCCACCTGTGCCTCTCACATTGCTATTGTGGGTTTGTTCTTCATTCCCTGTTCCTTCGTCTACTTGAGGCCTTGTGTCACCCTCCCTGCAGATAAGATAGTTGCTGTGTTTTACACAGTGATCACACCTCTCTTAAACCCCCTCATTTACTCCTTCAGGAATGCTGAAGTGAAAAATGCCATGAAGAGACTGATGAGGAGGACAGTGATTTGGGAAGAGAAGTAGATGATTTTGTTGGGGGAAATAGGAGGAACAAGGGTTGGAAGTTGGGGCAGTGAGATCTCACTCTGTCTCTACCTTTAGTTGATGGGCTGGCCTTTCTTGGTCAGTCACCTTTTATTTTTTTCTTTAAATTTCGGTTTTCTCATCTTTATGCGATTGGACAGGCTGAAGGAGCCTCTAGAATGAGGTCTAGAGGTCTTCTACTGATGCATTTTCATATTTGATGGTGACCTTGAGGCAGGTTGGCTGTTTTTGAAAGAATGAACTCTTCTAGAAAACCAGGTTCTTTCTGGGAATAATAAAGAGGTTAGTAGAAGAGGAGGAGGGCTGCCTTGGGGTCATTGTCCATGTGTCTTTTGTGTTGGAAGAGCCTGAACCTTTGGATTTGGGGAGGAGGAAGGTAGGGAGAGATACAGAAGTCACTCAAATGCTTAGACATTTTATTAACTTGATATACTGAAGGTTTGCCCAGTGAATTCTGGGCAGCCCAACTGACCTAGAAGGGTTTAGCGCACAGAGCAGAAGTCATTAGAACTTCAGACGTAAAAGTGGTTGTTATCTTTCTCTTTTCTTCTCAATTATCTAATTGAGATAGCAATATTACATCACTGAACACAAACACTCACTCTTGATATTGTTTCTGAGAATAATATTTATAAATAAACAAGGAACGTGTATGTTTATGTATATTTTCCTATTAACCAAGATATTTTATATATTTTATCTCATTTAATCCTAAAACACTATGGTGACCCTGATATGAGGAAGTGGAGATGCAACATGGGGGGTTAAGGGGGTAGGAGAAGAATAAATGAAACAAGATGGGATTGGGAGGGAGACAAAACATAAGTAACTCTTAATCTCACAAAACAAACCGAGGGTTCCTGGGGGGAGGGGAGTTGGGAGAAGGGGTTGGGGTTATGGACATTGGGGAGAGTATGTGCTATGGTGAGTGCTGTGAAGTGTGTAAACCTGGCGATTCACAGACCTGTACCCCTGGGGATAAAAATATATATTTATAAAAAATTAAAAAAAATAAAATAAAAATTAAAAAAAAAAAAAAACAACAACCACTATGGTGAGGTGGGTACGACTCTCCTCTTTTATAGATGAAGAGACTGAATCCTGGGGAGATCAATATTTTGATCAAGGTCACACAGCCTAAGTTCAAACCTAGTTCTGCCTGATTTCTAAGCCTTTGTTCTCTGTGTACATTCCTCTGCTTCTCCTTAGAGATCACTGAGCATAAATACTTCTAAATCTCTGAATTCCAAATCTGAGGGCTGATATTCTCCTTATTGTTGGGTATTTCCCTCCAGAATCATTTCAGAGCAAATAAAAAGTGTTTTTAAAAACTATGTAGCATGAACTGCCTTATGAGTGTTCACAGGGATTTCTGGGTCTGTAGAAAACTAGTGTCTGAGATGCCAGATCTGGAAGTAGAGGGTAGGAAATTAGGAAGATATGAAGCTTCTTTCAGCTCAAGGTCCTCTTCTAGTGCAGGCAAAACACGGGCATTGAACTGCAAGAATTACCTAATTCATGGGATTAAAACTCAATATGCTGGCCAAAGAGAGATTTTTTTTCCTAATGACATAATGTTGAAAACAGAATCATTCTTGAGAATACCATACAGATTGGAAAATGGGTAACAGGAGTCAAAAACTATGGGGTGCCTGGGTGGCTCAATGGGTTAAGCCTCAGTGCAGTGCAGACAAATAAATTTCCTAAAATTAAATCTCAAGAAAGTGCTGCCCCACAGGTGCTACAATGTTCACTTTGCAGTGCAGGAAAATGCAGCTCAAAGATTCTTCCAAAGCCTTTGATATTTTGTCTACATGAGCTGTTTGTCAACTATATTTCAGAGTCCAGAATTCTTCACAGGTGAGTTCAGGATCTTCCTGTGTTGCTGTCTTGAACACCCCCTCTGAAGAGAGAGAGAGCGTGCACATGTAAGAAGGAGGAAAGGAAGAGAGAAAATCTCAAGCAGGCTTCACCCCCAGTGCAGACCCCAATGTGGGGTTCTATCTTATGACTTGGCATGACCTAAGCTTAAATCAAGAATCAGATGTTTCACTGACGGAGCCACCCAGGTGCCCTATCACCTCTCTGATTTTCAAGTGTTGAAACAGCCTTGCTTTCTTGAGATAAATGCCACAAGGTCTATTATCCCTTGTATACATTCCTGCATTTTTTTTTTTTTTTTTTTTTAAATTTTTTATTTTTTATAAACATATATTTTTATCCCCAGGGGTACAGGTCTGTGAATCACCAGGTTTACACACTTCACAGCACTCACCAAATCACATACCCTCCCCAATGTCCATAATCCCACCCCCTTCTCCCAAACCCCCTCCCCCCGGCAACCCTCAGTTTGTTTTGTGAGATTTATTTAAATGTATTTTATTCAGAATTTTTTGCATCTATGTTCATGAGTGATGTTTGTGATTTTCTTTTTAAAACATTTTTTGTTAGGTTTTGGTGGTAGAGTTATGTTGTTCGGATGAATTACTTGGGAAGTTTTCTCTTCTATTTTAGAAAACATTTGGTAAATTTGGTGTTATTTATCCTTTAAGTGGTCTTGGCTTGGAATTCTTTTGGTGTGTGTGTTTGTAAACAGTGAATTCAATTTATTTAACAAGATACAGGGCTATTCAGGTTTTCTGTCTCATTTGGGTCAGTTATGTAAGTTGCTTTTTTGGTGGGGGAGGAATTTATACTTTAACCTGAGCTGTAGAATTTGATGAGCTTAAATCAACAAATGACATTAATATTAAAACTTAAGGTTATTCATAATATTCTCTCATTATCCTTTATTTTCTGAAGAAGGTGTAGTGCTAATCTTTTCCTTCCTCAAATTAAAAATTTGTGTTTTCTCATTTTTATTTTTGTCCTTTTTTTTTTTTTTTTAAACTTCAAAGCCTATTTAGGGGTTTCTTAGTTCTCTTCATATCTTCACAGAATCACTGTCTGGCTTTTAGAAAAACCATTTTCTATTTTTGTTTTCTATGTGATTAATACCTATCTTCTTTTTTTCCTTCTACTTTGATTGTATTTACATTTTCTCTTATTTCTTTTCTCTCTCAAGGTATAGACTTAGTTCATAGATTTTACACTTTCTTCATTTTTAATATAAGAATTTAAAATTGTAAAATATCTTTTTTTTAAGGTTTTATTTATTCATTTGGGAGAGAGAGAGAGAGAGAGAGAGAGGGAGAGAGAGAATGAGACGGGAAAAGGTCAGAGGGAGAAGCAGATTCCCTGTACAGCCGGGAGCCCGATGTGGGACCCAGTCCCTTGACTCAGTGATCATGACCTGAGCCGAAGGCAGTTGCCCAACCAACTGAGCCACCAAGGTGCCCCAAAACTGTAAAATATCTTTACACAATGCTTTAGCTGCCTCCCCCAAAATTTCTCATGTATTTTCATTATTATTCAGTTGAAATGTCTTCTAATTTTTAAATGACTTCTTTGACCATGGGATTATTAACAAGTACAGAGTTTATTTTCCAAATAGTTGTTTTCTTTCCTTGATATCTTCTTTTACTGATTTCTAGTTTATCTTTTTCCTTTCTTTTTTCTTTTTTGTTTAAATTCTATTAGCTAACATAGAGTACATCATCAGTCTCAGATATAGTGTTCAACAATTTATCAATTGTGTGTAAAATCCAGGGCTCATCACATCACATGCCATTCTTGATGCCCATCACCCAATTATCTCATCCCCCCCACCTCTTCTCCAGAAAACCTTGGTTTGTTTCCTGTTGTTAAGAGTCTCTCATGTTTTTTCTCCCTCAACAAAGACTTCCCATTCAGTTTTTCCTCCCTTCCCTTACAATTTTCTGTGCTGTTTCCTATGTTCTCACATATGAGTGAAACCATATGAAAATTGTCTTTCTTTGATTGACTTATATCACCCAGCATAACACCCTCCAGTCCCGTCTGTGTTGATACAAATGGTAATATTCATCCTTTCTGATAGCTGCATAATAATCCATTACACACACACATACACACACACACACACACACCCCACATCTTCTTAATCCATTTAGCTGTTGATAGACATCTTGACTCTTTCCACATTTTGGCTATTGTGGACACTGCGGTTATGAATTTTAGGGTGCAGGTGCCCTCTAATTTCTAGTTTAATTCCACTGTGAATGATGTAATTTTTTTTTACATTTATTTGAAACTTGTTTCATGGCCTGTCGTAATGTCTATCTTGGTGAGCGTACCACATATGCTTGAAAGAGTAGGTATTCAGTTTTAGGGTGCTATGCTCTACAAATATCAGGTAGGTTAAGGTGGTTCATATGATGTTGTTTGGATCTATGTTTTTAGTGATTTTTAAAACTGAATCCTCTTTCTTTCTTTCTTTTTTTTTTTTTTAAGATTTTATTTATTTATTTGACAGAGATCACAAGTAGGCAGAGAAGCAGGCAGAAAGAGAGGAAGGGAAGCAGGCTCCCTGCTGAGCAGAGAGCCCGTCGCGGGGCTCGATCCCAGGACCCTGGGATCATGACCTGAGTCGAAGGCAAAGGCTTAACCAACTGAGCCACCCAGGTGCCCCCTGAATCCTATTTCTGCTTGCTGGGGTGTGTCATAATCTCTAGCTATTATTGTGGAATTGTATACAGATTTCTTTCAGCCCAAGAAAGAAAACACTGCAGATGAGAGAATGGCATATCAGAGATCTTAAGCCACTTGTTAAAGGTTATGTATCTCCAGGTGGCAAAGTCAGCATTTAAACAAGGCAACTTGACTCCTTAGTTCATACTTTAAAGCACCCGATTATGCTGCCCACCCGCCCCGTCTGTCTTATGTTCCTCACAAGGAAGAAATGCTTTTCAACATGTTATGGTAACATAAGACAAGAGTCAAAGGTCAAGTTTAATTTAAACTTGTCTTTGTTACTTAAAAAAAAAACACCAATAAAAAATCCATTCCTATTTAATACCAGCTACTAATATTTCTGTATTTCCATATAATATATATTTAATACCTCCTCAAATAGGTAGCATAAAACCATGTTTGTATAGTAATTGCTTAATAACTACTGCTGAATGAATGAATTTGGGATGATTCAGCACAGAGATCAAAAGTCAGGATAAAAACAGTGGCTCCCTTGGCCTGTCAAAATTGAACCACTAAGTTAATGTGACAAGGGGGAATGGCTGTCCCTATGGCCCACTCTTCTAACTGGGATGCAATGCCCCTGGGGTCTCATTAGCAAGCCTCAAGGCACTCTTGCGAACCATGAATGTGCTCTTGCTTCCAAAGAGGAACTCACTTCTGGCAATGGCTTTGGCTGGCATGACTCTACATATGCTTCCTTGAGCCTTCTGTGTTTAAAAATTTACTGCAGCCTTTCACTTCTCTGACTTCTTGACTTCTTGACGTCCGTGGCTCCACTGAAGAGAGGGGAGCTCACTCAGGTCTGTTCTCACGGAGTCTTGGTGTTCTGGGGACTCTCTGGCTGGAATAAGCCTGAACTGCCCAAGGATCCTTACAGAAAACAGGTGTCCTCCCTGGCATTTCTCTCTCTGTTTTATTCTCAGTGTCCAGATATCAGCCCCGCTGCACAGTATCTTAGTATTTCTTAGGTTCCTGCCTTTGAATGCATCAAGTGTGAGTTGATTGATTTTTTTTTTTTTCTTGTATCTCTGGAATCCTTCTCCATCAGTCATTTTCTTGTTCATCCTTTAGCTGCTGAGGATACGTCCTCTCTGGGCGATCAGATGCTCCTACTTCCCAAGTCAGGAGTGTTGTCTAGTGATTAAGAAGGAGCTTTTGAACCCTGGTTTGCATTACTGGCTCTGGCCTTTACTAGTGCAAGAACGTGGCCAAGTCACTCATTCACTCTGACCCTCATTTTTCTCATTTGAAAACATAGGAGCAATCACAGTAGTGCCTCAGAGTGATGTTGTGTTGATTAAATGAGATGATGCCTTTAAATCACATTGTGTAGGTCCTGAATTTATATAATTTTTTATTTTTTATAAACATATATTTTTATCCCCAGGGGTACAGGTCTGTGGTGGTCCTGGCATACAGATCTCCTCGATCGAGGCAAGCAGACCGTATACCATTATGGTTACTATTCCCTCTGCCCAGAGGGTGCCTCCACACAAATCTTATTCTTTAGAGGCTTGCCATATGACTGCCCAGACCATGGTGGGGTTATTGCTCATGGCCCGGGAGAGTGGAGGGGTCAGAGTTCACAGAGCCGGCTGGCTTCCCCAGCCTTTCAAACAGGCTGTCCTGGTATGTGGTCTCTGACACCACTTGGAGATGGAGGAATTCAGGGTGTGTTTCACTGAGGTGCAGTCTTGGCTCCCTTTTCCTGTAGCTCAGGCCCACCCTGCAAGGTGTTCTTTCCTGTAAATGAATCTTCTGATACCTGAAGCTTGAAGGACTGTTAGAAGATTTATTTATGGGACACCTGGGGGGCTAAGCATCTGCCTTTAGTGGGCTAAGCATCTGCCTTCGGCTCAGGTCATGATACCAGGGTCCTGGGATCGAGTGCCCCATCAGGCTCCTTATTCAGTAGGAGGCCTGCTTCTCCCTCTCCCTCTGCCTGCTGCTCCCCCTGTTTGTGCTTGCTCTCTCTCTCTCTGTCAAATACATAAATACAATCTTTAAAAAAGATTTATTTACATTTTAATCTTTTAAAGTAGGAATGTTTCTAGATTGCATTATAAACTTCCTTTCTCTTTCAAGACAAACAATGTATCTGAAAACTGGTATCTGAATCCCATACAGTGTAAGGCATTGCAAACATGTAACATGGACCTGTAACTCCCAACCAACCCCAGACAAAGCAGTGAAAAGAATTAGTAATGACAAAAAGCTATCTACTTGCTTTTACTATTTTTAAAAAAATATTTTATTTATTTATTTCGAGAGAGAGAAGGAGTGCAAACACGAGTAAGCATGAGCAGGGGGAGGGGCAGGAGTAGAGGGAGAGAAGAAATCTTGTTTTTTTTTTTTTTAGATTTTTTTTTTTTTTAAGATTTTATTTATTTGTCAGAGAGAGCGAGCGAGAGCGAGCACAGGCAGACAGAGTGGAAGGCAGAGTCAGACGGAGAAGCAGGCTCCCTGCGGAGCAAGGAGCCCGATATGGGACTTGATCCCAGGACGCTGGGATCATGACCTGAGCTGAAGGCAGCTGCTTAACCAACTGAGCCACCCAGGCGTCCCTTTTTTTTAGATTTTATTTATTTATTTGACTGAGAGAGAGAGAGGGAGAGAGATCACAAGTAGGCAGAGAGGCAGGCAGAGACAAAGAGGGAAGCAGGCTCCCCGCTGAGCAGAGAGCCCGATGCAGGGCTCAATCCCAGGACCCTGAGATCATGACCCGAGCTGAAGGCAGAGGCTTAACCCACTGAGCCCCCCAGGTGCCCCAAGAGAGGGAATCTTTTTAAAAAATTTTTTAAAAATTTTTTAATCTTTAAATTTTTTAAATAATCTTTTTATTTTTTTAAATTTATTTTTAATTTATTTTTGGCATAACAATATTCATTATTTTTTCACCACACCCAGTGCTCCATGCAATCCGTGCCCTCTATAATACCCACCACCTGGTACCCCAACCTACCACCCACCCACCAATTCAAACCCCTCAGATTGTTTTTTAGAGTCCATAGTCTCTCATGGTTCACCTCCCCTTCCAATTTCCCCCAACTCCCTTCTCCTCTCTAAGTCTTTTATTTTTTTTTACTAACATATAATGTATTATTAGCCCCAAGGGTACAAGTCTGTGAATCGCCAGGTTTACACACTTCATAGCACTCACCATAGTACATACCTTCCCCAGTGTCCATAACCCCACCACCCTCTCCCTAGCCCCCTCCCCCGGCAAGCCTCTGTTTTGTGAGATTAAGAATCTCTTATGGTTTGTCTCCCTCCTGATCCCATCTTGTTTCATTGATTCTTTTTCTAACTCCCAAACCCCCCACGTTGCATATCTACTTCCTCATATCAGGGAGATCATATGATAGTTGTCTTTCTCTGATTGACTTATTTCGCTAAGCATAATACCCTCTAGTTCCATCCACGTCGTCGCAAATGGCAAGATTTCATTTCTTTTGATGGCTGCAGAGTATTCCATTGTATATATATATACCACCTCTTCTTTATCCATTTGTCTGTTGATGGACATCTAGGTTATTTTATAGTTTGGCTATTGTGGACATTGCTGCTCTAAACATTCAGGTGCATGTGCCCCTTCGGATCACTACATTTGTATCTTTAGGGTAAATACCCAGTAGTGCAATTGCTGGGTTGTAGGGTAGCTCTATTTTCAACTTTTTGAGGAACTTCCATGCTGTTTTCCAGAGTGGTTGCACCAGCTTGCATTCCCACCAGCAGTGTAGGAGGGTTCCCCTTCTGAGAGAGGAAATCTTAAACAGGCTCCATGCTGAGCAGGAAGCCTGAGGTGGAGCTTGATTTCAAGACCCCAAGATCATGACCTGAGACAAAATCAAGTGTTGGATGCCCAACCAACTGAGCCACCTGGGAGCTGCTATTTTTTTTAACTCATTAAATATTGATTATCATTGTCAGTGAAATTAATTTATTTGGTGTATTTCTATTTTTCCAGCTTAGAATCACAGCACTTAATCCAGTTGTTCTATGTATAGAGAGGGAGTTGTTCGAGGTCACTCAGCTACCAGTGAGAAAGTTGGGACTAAAACTGAGGTCTTTTGGCTTCCAGACCAGTGTCTTTTTCATGGTGACATGCTACCTCCTTTGGGCAATGTACACTGTGAATCTCTGAAGTTTTTCAGTAGTAGAAGGTCCAGGAAGGAAGGAAGGTGTACACACCAGCATTGCAAGAGGGAGGGGACTGGAAGAGAGCCCTGCAGGAGGGATAGGGAGAGCTCTCTGATCAGATGATCTACAGTGTCTCCCAGACTGCATTGTAGTTCCACTTGTTGGTGGAACTCGCAAGTACTTAAACACTAATATTTTGAGCTTCCTTTTCCTCATCTCTAAAATGAGCATATTATAATAGTTATCTTAAAGGTTGTGGTGATCATGAACTAGGAGAAGGTGTGAAGCTCATGGACGGAGTCTGGCCTCCAGAAGCTCTGCCATGGTGATGGAGATGTGATAGCAGGAGGGGGGATCACTTACATTCTCTGCCATCCTGATTCATATCCTCACCAAGTAAGAGGGCCAAGGGTATATTGATGGTTTAAGGATGGCATGAGGGTATGAGAGAGGAGTAATTTAGTAAGTATGTAAGTAAATAAGATAAGTATGAGAGAGGAGGAAACAAGGACAGAAATGAGTATAAACTTGGGCAAATTACTTAATCTCTCTAAGCCTCACTTTCCTTATTTGTAAAATGGGGCTAAGTATGGTAAATACATAAGAATGTTTTGAGGATGAAATAACATAAGCCATGTATTATTTTATTATTGTATTATACAATACAATGGTCTATCCCAGCCGGGGTAGACATTTACATGGAACCTCAAAGTTTCTATATAACTAAATGCTTTTTATAGACAGTATTTTAACTATGGCATAAAGAGGTGTTATGGGTATTGGTTATGACAATGTGTGACCTTGAGAAAATAACCATGAGTTTTAGATCCTGCCTATGTAAGATGAAGGAATAAATAAAATGCATTTTAAAGATAATTGTTCAGACCTGTACCCCTGGGGATAAAAATATATGTTTATAAAAAATAAAAAATTAAAAAAAAAAGATAATTGTGTTGATTTAAAATAATATATGCAAGGAGCCAAGTCTGTCTGGCACATGTTAGTGTCAGTTAACATGAGCTCAATGAAATAAGATTACTTGCAGTTGTGAAGTCCTGTATATGTATAGGTTGTTACCCTTATTTTTGACTTCTATTATTTATTTTGACTTCTATTATTTATTCATTCATTTAATGAAAAAATATGAATTTAGAGCTATTATGTGCCAGGCATATTCTAAACACTTGAGATATATTAGATAGACAGTAAGCCCTGCTTCATACAACTCATGTTCTAGTAGAGGATGCAGACAATAAAATAAATATAATAAATAAATTGATTATATAATATGTGCAATGAAAGTAATATGTGCAATGGAAGGAAGAAAAAGTGGAACAGAGTAAGGAAGATTGGGAGTGCTGAGATGTTGCCATTTTGAACAGGGTGATCAAATAGTTGTCTTGAGAAAGTGTGTTTGCAAAAAGACTTCAGGGACATGAGAGAGTTAGCCAATACATATTTAAGGGAAGAATGTCCTGGGTAGAAGGAACAACCAGAGCAAAGATTCCAAGGTGAAAGCATGCCTGGTGTGTTTGATGAATATTATGGAGGCCAGTGTGCTTGAAACAAGGGAGCGGAGGGGAGAGCTGGAGGAGATGAGGTCAGAGAGGCAGTGGGGGTGGGCCCATGTAGGGCACTGTGCATCATGGCAGAGGTCCTGGGTTTTACTCTGAATGGAAGGGCACCCATGGAAGGGCTTGGAGGGAGTGCTTCAGCTGTCATGAGGAGAGCAGACTCGGGGAGCAGAATGTGGTAGAGGACAATTAAGGGAACCACTAGGAAGGAAGGGAGAGGTGGCTGTGGCTCAGAGCAGGGAGGAAGCTGTGGACATGGTAGAAGTAGATTCTCATTACATTGTGAAGGCAAAGACAGAATAAGTCTTAACTGAATAGGTGTGAGATGTGAGAAAAGAGGAAACAAGGAGGACTCCCAGATTTTAGGCTGGCCATTCAGAAAGGCATGGTCACATCATTGGAGATAGAAGTCTGTCCGGAGAATATAGGAAGGTGTTCCTTTTGGACATGTTGAGGTACACAGGGCAGATATTTATTCATTAGTTTATTTTACAAACACACCCTGAACTCACTATGTGAGTGTGCATATTGTGCATATTGTGTGCAGACATTGAACATTATCTATATACAAGTGGTCAGAAGCCTTGCTATCAAGCAACTGAGAGTCTAGTGGGGGCATATAAATGAACAATTAGAAGAAAACATCATTATGACAGTGTGCCCCAGAAGCAATGGAACATAGAGGAATTGATGGGTATCCTTATCTTTTTAAACCTTTTTTTTTTCTTTCTGGAAATTTCACCACATTTATTTCTTTAAATTTGAACCATCTTTCATGCATTCTGTTCTTCCTTCTGGGACTTCTTTTTTATTGAAGAATAGTGGACAGACATACAGTGTTACATTAGTTTTAGGTATATGACTCAGTAAATCAAGAATTCTGTATATTACACAATGCACACCATAAGTACAGTCACCAGATTGTACCATACAACATTGTTACACTATCAACTAATTAACTAATTTTTATTTGAGTATAGTTGACACATGATGTTACATTAGTTTCTGGTGTACAACTTAGTGATTTGACAAGTTTATACATGAAGCTATGTTTGCTACAAGTACAGCTAACCATCTATCCCATTATATCACTATTACAGTGTCATTGACTGTATTCTTTATTCTCTGCGTTTTATTCCTGTGACTTACTCTTTCCATAACTGAGACCTGTGTCTCCTCTCCTCTTCATGCATTTTGCCCAAATCGCTATCACCTTCCTCTTTGACAATGATCAGTTTGTTCTCTGTATTTATATTTCTGATTCTGCTTTTTGTTTAATTATTTTGTTTTAGATTCCATATATGAGTGTAGTCTTATGGTTTTTGTCATTCTCAGTCTAACTTTACTTAGCATAATATCCTCTAGGTCCAACCATGTTGTCTCAAATGGAATGATCTCATCCGTTTGAATGGTTGTGTAACAGTCCGTGTGTGTGTGTGTGTATCACATTTTTTTTTTTTTTTTTTTGGCATTTTATTTTATTTTTTTTTTTTTTTAATTTTTTATTTTTTATAAACATATATTTTTATCCCCAGGGGTACAGGTCTGTGAATCACCAGGTTTACACACTTCACAGCACTCACCAAATCACATACCCTCCCCAATGTCCATAATCCCACCCCCTTCTCCCAAACCCCCTCCCCCTGGCAACCCTCAGTTTGTTTTGTGAGATTAAGAGTCACTTATGGTTTGTCTCCCTCCCAATCCCATCTAAGTGGGTAGAAGAAGAATAAATGTATCACATTTTCTTTATCCATTCATCTTCTGATGGGCACTTAAGTATCCTCTGTGTTTTGGCATTTGTAAATAATGTGAAATAAACACAGGGGTGCATTTTTTTTTTTTTTTTTAGTTAGAGTTTTCATTTTCCCTGGGTAAATACCCAATAGTGAAATTTTTAGATCATATGGTATTTCTATTTTTAATTTTTTGAGGACCCTCCATACTGTTTTTCAGTGGTTGTACTATTTTACATTTTTACCAAGAGTGCATGAATGTTCCTTTTTCTCCACATCCTTGCCAACACTTGCTGTTTCTTATCTTTCTTGATGTTAGCCATTCTAACAGGAGTGAGGTGATATCTCATTGTTGTGATTTGCATTTCCCTTATGATTAGTGATATTGAGCATCTTTTCATGTGTTTATTGGCCATCTTGCATGTCTTCTTTGGAAAAATGTCTGTTCAGGTTCTCTGCCCACTTTTTATTTATTTATTTATTTATTTTTGGTGTTGAGTTGTAGAAGTTCTTTATATATTTTGCACATTAACTCTTTATTAGATATATCATTTGCAAATACCTTATCTATTCAGTAGGTTGTCTTTTTGTTTTGTTGATGCTTTCTTTCACTGCTCAAATGCCTTTTGTTTTCAGTGTAGTCCCACTAGGTTACTTTTACTTCTTTTTCCCTTCCCTTAGGAGATGTAGCTAGAAAAATGTCACTCTGGTCAATGTCAGAGAAATTATTGCCTGTGTTCTCTTTTAGGATTTATATGATTTTGGGTCTCACATTTAGGTCTTTAATCCATTTAGACTTTACTTTTTGTGTATGGTGTTAGAAAGTAGTCCAATTTTATTCTTTTACGTGTAGCTGTCCAGTTTTCCCAGCACCATTTTTTGAAAAGTCTGTCTTTACTCTATTGTATATTTGTCTCTTCTTTGTCATAGATTAATTGGCCACAAATGTGGGTTTACTTCTGAACTCTCTGCTCTGTTCCATTGATCTATGGGTCTATATTTGTATCAGTACCATACTGTTTTGATTACTACAACTTTGTGGTACTTTTTGAAATCTGGAATTGTGATACCTCCAGCTTCTTTCTCAGGATTGTTTTGGCTATTTGGGGTCTTTTGTGGTTCCGTACAAATTTTAGTTTTATTTGTTCTAGCTTTGTGAAAAATGCTGTTGTTATTTTGATAAGGGTTGCATTGAATCTGTAGATTGCCTTGGGTACTTTGGGCATTTTACCAATGTTAATTCTTCCAACCCATGAGCATGGAATATCTTTCCATTTGTTTGTGTCATCATCAATTTATTTCATCAGTGTTTTATGGTTTTTGGAATACAGGTCTTTCTCCTCTTTATTTCCAGTATTTTATCCTTTTTGGTGTAATTGTAAATGGTATTTTAAAAATTTCTCTTTCAGGGCACCTGGGTGGCTCAGTGGTTAAGGCCTCTGCCTTTGGCTCAGGTCATGATCCCAGAGTCCTGGGATCGAGCCTCACAGCGGGCTCTCTGCTCAGCAGGGAGCCTGCTTCCTCCTCCTCTCTCTCTCTGCCTGCCTCTCTGCCTACTTGTGATCTGTCAAATAAATAAAAATCTTAAAAAAAAAATTTCTCTTTCTGCAACTTCATTGCTAGTGTACAGAAATGCTATTGGTTTCTGGGTATTAATTTTTTATCTTGCCACCTTGCTGAATTTATTTATTACTCGTAGTAGTTTTTTGGTGGTGTCTTTATAATTTTCTATGTAGAGTGTCATGTTATATACAGATAGTGACAATTTAACTTTTTTTTTTTTTTTTTTTTTTTTTTTACTGATACGGATGTCCCTTCCTCTCTCCTTCCCCGCCATTCTTTTTCTTCCTTCTTCTTCCCTCCCCCTCTCTTTCTTTCTTCCTCTCTCCTTTCCTTCCTTCCTTCCTTCCCTCCTTCACCTGATTGCTGTGGCTAGGACTTCCAGTACTGTATTCAGTAAAAGTGGTAAGAGTGGACGTCCTTGTTCTTGTTCCTGACCTTAGAGGGAAAACTCTGTTTTTCACCATTGAGTATGATGTTAATTGAAGTTTTTCATATTTGCCCTTTATTATGTTGAGGTGTGTGGTATGTTCTCTTTCTTCCTATTTTGTTTAGAGGTATTTGTTTTGGTTATTATCATGAATGGATGTTGAATATCGTCAAATGCTTTATCTGTGTCTTTTGGGATGATCATATGATTTTTATCCTTTGTTTTATTGAAGCAGTGTATGATGTTGACAGCTTTGTGAATATTAAACCATCCTTGTATCCTGGGAATAAATCCCATCTGATTGTGGCAAATGATCTTTCTTTATACTGTATTGTCAGATTTGGTTTGCTAGTATTTTGCATCTATATTCATCAGTGATATTGGCCTATAGTTTTCTTTTTTGATGATGTCTTTGGTTTTGTTATCAGGGTAATCCTGGCCTCATAGCATGTATTTGGAAGCTTTCTTTCCTCTTCTATTTTTTGAAATAGTTTTAGGAGAATAGTGATTAACTCTTCTTTATTTTTATTTACTTATTTTTTTTTTTTGAGAGAGAGAGAGAGAGAGAGAGAAAGTGAGTGCAGAGGGAGAGAGAAAATCCCAAATCCCAAATCCCAAATCCAAAATCCATGCTGGGCAAAATCCATGCAGGGCTTGATCTCACAACCCTGAGTCAAAATCAAGGGTCAGAAACTTTAACCAACTCAGCCATCCAGGTGCCCCTAAATCTTCTTTAAATGTTTGGCAGAAATTCACTGTGAACTCATCTTATCCTGCACTTTTATTTTTTTTTTTTTTTTAGTAGTTTTTTGATTACCAATTCAATTTTATTACTTATAATTGGTCTATTCAGATTTTCTATTTCTTTCTGGTTCAGTTTTGGAAGATTGTGTATTTTTAGGAATTTATCCATTTCTTCTAGGTTGTCCAGTTTTTTTGGCATATAATTTTTCATAGTATTCTCTTATAATCATTTGTATTTCTGCTGTGTCATTTTTACTTCTCTCTCGTTTCTGATTTTATTTATTTGGGTCATTTCCCTTTTTTCTTGATGAGTCTGGTTAAGGGCTTGCCAATTTTGATTATCTTTTTAAAGAACCAGTTCTTGATTTCTTTTTTTGTTTTTTGTTTTTTTTTGATTTTGTCTCTATATTACTTATTTCTGCTCTAATCTTTATTATTTCCTTTGTTCTACTCACTTTGGGTTTTGTTTGTTCTTTTTCTGGTTCCTTTAGGTATAAGATTAGATTGTTCATTTTTTTCTTGTTTCTTGAGGTAGACCTTGTATTGCTAAATATTTCCCTCTTAGAACTGCTTTCACTGTGTCCTAGAGATTTTGGACTCTTGTGTTTTCATCTTCATTTCTCTCCATGTATTTTTTTTTTTTAAAATTTCTTCTTTTTTGTAAAGATTTATTTATTTATTTATTTGACAGATCACAAGTAGACAGAGAGGCAGGCAGAGAGAGAGAGAAAGAGAGAGAGAAAGAGAGAAGCAGGCTCCCTGCTGAGCAGAGAGCCCGATGCGGGACTCGATCCCAGGACCTGAGATCATGACCTGAGCCGAAGGCAGCGGCTTAACCCACTGAGCCACCCAGGCGCCCCTTTAATTTCTTCTTTGACACCTTCAGTGACCCACTGGTTGCTTAGTATCATTTTGTTTAGTCTCCAGGTTTTTTTGTGATTTTCTTTTCCAGTTTTTCTTTTCCTTGTGATTTTTTCTAGTTTCATAGTGTTATGGTCATAAAAGATGCATGGTATGATTTAGTCTTCTTAAATTATTTATTCTATTTTCATAGTGTTATGGTCATAAAAGATGCATGGTATGATTTAGTCTTCTTAAATTTATTGAGGCTTGTTTTGTGGCCTAATATGTGATCTATTTTGGAGAATGTTCCCTGTGCACTTCAAAGTAGTGTGTATTCCATGCATCTGGATGTTTATAGAAGCAACGTCCACAATAGCCAAACTATGGAAAGAACCTAGATGTCCATCAACAGATGAATGGATAAAGAAGATGGGGTATATACATACAATGGAATACTATGCAGCCATCAAAAGAAATGAAATCTTGCCATTTGCGACGACATGGATGGAACTAAACGTTATTAAGCTTAGTGAAATAAGTCAATCAGAGAAAGACAATTATCATATGATCTCCCTGATATGAGGAAGTTGAGATGCAAGGTGGGGAGTTTGGGGCTAGGAAAGGAATAAATGAAACAAGATGGGATCAGGAGGGAGACAAACCACAAGAGACTCTTAATCTCACAAAACAAACTGAGTTGCCAGGGGGAGGGGAGTAGGGAGAGGGTGGTTAGGTTATGGACATTGGGGAGGGTACGTGCTATGGTGAGTGCCGTGAAGTGTGTAAACCTGGTGATTCACAGACCTGTACCCCTGGGGCTAATAATACATTATATGTTAATTAAAAAATAATAGTGTGTATGCTATTGTTTTGGGATGAAATGTTCTGTATGTATCTGTTAAGTACATCTGGTCCAATGTATCACTCGAAGACATTGTTATTGTATTATTGTATCATTGTATTACCATCATTTTCTCTCCTTATGTCCATTAATATTTGCTTCATGTGCTTAGCTGCTCCAGTGATGGGTGTGTATATATTTACAATTGTTGTATCCTTCTGTTGGATTGATCCCTTTATCATGATGTAATGCTTTTCTTTATCTTTTGTTATCACCTTTGTTTTAATGTATTTTGACTGATATAAGTATTGCCTCATGGCTTTTTTTTTTTCACTTCCATTTGCATGATGAAAATTTTCCCATCCCTTCATTTTCGGTTTGTATGTGTCTTTAGGTCTGAGGTGAGTTTCTTGTTGGTAGCATATAGATGTATCTTGTTTTTTAAATCCACCCCACCACTCTATGTCTTTTGATTGGTGCATTTAGGACGTTTACTTTCAAAGTAATTATTGATAGCTATGTAATTATTGCTATTTTAAAAATTTGTTTTCATAGTTCTTCTTTGTTCCTTTTTTTTCTTTTAAAGATTTTCTTTTATTTTTTTGACAGGCAGAGATCATAAGTAGGTAGAGAGGCAGGCAGAGAGAGAGAGAGGGAGGAAGCAGGCTCCCCGCTGAGCAGAGAGCCTGATTCGGGACTCGATCCCAGGATCCTGGGATCATGACCTGAGCCGAGGGCAGAGGCTTTAACCCACTGAGCCACCCTGGCACCCCTTCTTTGTTCCTTTCATTTTCTCTTGCTTTTTCTTTGTGATTGATGAATAGCCATTAGTGTTTTGTTTGGCTTTCTTTTTATGTTTTGTGTATGTATCATAGGTTTGTGTTTGTGGTTATCATGAGATTCCTATATAGCATCCTAAGTAAATAGCAGTGCATATTAATTTGATGGTCATTTAAATTCAACACATTTTATATTTATTTTAATTTATTTTATTTTTTAAATTTAAATTCAATTAACCAACATAGAGTACATCATTCATTTCAGATGTACAGTTCAGGAATTCATCAGTTCACATTCTATATTTTTAAAAAACTCAGAAAAAGGATAAATCTTTTTCTTTTTCCTCTTTCTTCCCTTTTTAATTCATTCTCCACATTTTAAAAAAGAGATCTTATTTATGTATTTGACAGAGAGAGACACAGCAAGAAAGGGAACACAAGCAGGGGGAGTGGGGGAGGGAGAAGCACAGGGAAGGCAGGGGCGGCTGATGTGGGACTCTGTCCCAGGATCCTGGGATCATGACCTGAGCAAGAAGCAGACACTTAATGACTGAGCCACCCAGGTGACCCCTTCTTCACATTTTATACAGAGCTGTCATATGTTACATCTTTTTATTCATAGTCTTTAAATATCTAATTATGGCCATTTTTACTTCCCACCTAAAGAAGCCCCTTAAAAAAAAAAAAGAAGCCCCTTTAACATTTCTTGTAAGGCTACTTTAGTGATGATTAAGTCCTTTATCTTTTGTTCTTAGAGAAAGTTTTGGGTCAATCTGGTTTGATCTGGCTTGTGGCTTTGTTTTGGAATGCTGCCAGGACTGGCCTCTGACTTTCCCAGTACCTGGCAATGGTTTCTTTACTGGCCTCTAGGTGTTTTGTTAGAACCTAATTAACTGCCTCTAACATTAAATGTTCTTTTATTTATTTATTTTACTTACTATTATTTTTTATTATGTTCTGTTAGTCACCATACAGTACATCATTAGTTTTTTAAAACTACGGGATTTTTTTCTGTGCCCAAGGACAGAAGGATCTGTTCCAAGGCCCTTAGAACTATTCCTCCCCTCTCCTGCTTATAGCACCAGGGGTGGGATTCTCTTTGTAACCAACGTCTCTGTCTCTCTTGCTGTTCTTTTGCCATTCTATCTTCGGTTGTTTAGTAGCTGTTCAGTCAGCCCCCAGCTCTTCTGGAATAGTTCTATTAATAGGTACAATTTGTTGCGTTCTGTGGAGAATGTGAGTTCAGTCTTCTTCTTCTTTTTTCTTTTTTTTAGGGCCTCTTTCTGCCTTTTTTTTTTTTTTAATTTATTTTCAGCGTAACAGTATTCATTGTTTTTGCACCACACCCAGTGCTCCATGCAATACCCGCCCTCCTGCCCTCCTTAATACCCTCCACCTGGTACCCCGACCTCCCACCCTCCACCCCTTCAAAACCCTCAGATGGTTTTTCAGAGTCCATAGTCTCTCATGATTCATCTCCCCTTCCAATTTCCCTCAACTCCTTCTCCTCTCCATCTCCCCTTGTCCTCCATGCTATTTGTTATGCTCCACAAATAAGTGAAACCATATGATAATTGACTCTCTCTGCTTGATTTATTTCACTCAGCATAATCTCTTCCAGTCCCGTCCATGTTGCTACAAAAGTTGGGTATTCATCCTTTCTGATGGAGGCATCATACTCCATAGTGTATATGGACCACATCTTCCTTATCCATTTGTCCATTGAAGGGCATCTTGGTTCTTTCCACAGTTTGGTGACCATGGCCATTGCTGCTATAAACATTGGCATACAGATGGCCCTTCTTTTCTCTACATCTGTATCTTTGGAGTAAATACCCAGTAGTGCAATTCCAGGGTCATAGGGAAGCTCTATTTTTAATTTCTTGAGGAATCTCCACACTGTTCTCTAAAGTGGCTGTACCAACTTGCATTCCCACCAACAGTGGAAGAGGGTTCCCCTTTCTCCACATCCTCTCCAACACGCGTTGTTTCCTGTCTTGCTAATTTTGGCTATTCTAACTGGTGTAAGGTGATATCTCAATGTGGTTTTAATTTGAATCTCCCTGATGGCTACTGATGAACATTTTTTCATGTGTCTGATAGCCATTTGTATCACAATTGAGGTTTGTATATTTTTTTATCTTGCAACTTTACTGAATTCATTGATCCGTTTTAACAGTTGGCTGTTATTTATTTCCATACAAATTTTGGGACTTTTTAAATACTTCTGTGCAAAATGCCATTGGAATTTTGATAGGGAGTGCATTGAATCAGTAGATTGCTTTGGGTAGTATGGACAAAGTCAGCAAGACTTAATGAGCATGTATTATATGCCAGACATTGATAGATGGTGAGGCACTAGGATCTGAGTGACTTATACATAAATCTGTTAGAATTGGAAGGTATGTTGGGAATAGTCCAGCTGAATTCTGTCATTTTATATAGAAGCAGAACCAGTTAAGAGTGAGAAGTGGAGAGATGAATAATGCACTCAAGTTAGGTTATCAGTTAGTTAATCAGTTATGACTAGAGCTAGTGCCCAGCTGTCCTGGCCCCATCAAGTCCTTGCTTTCCTTTCTATTCATTCTCCTTTCCATTCTTAGTAGTTCAGTCTGGAAAAAAGTTCCCTTTATGTCCTTCCTTCAACTTTCTTCTCATTATTATATATATTCTCTTTTATGCCCAATTATTTGGTACAAAAACTTTACAGAAATCTCACTAAACTAATTGAAACAGATTTTGAAACTTTCCTAATCATAGTTTGTTTGGTAGTGTTTCACCCAAGAGAAAAGAAATTCCATGGGGGGAGTTTTTCCCTTGAATATTGTGTGTGGCTTAATTTATTTTCAATAGTTCAAGGATCTAGACATTTAACAGAACCTTGGATTCTCAGTGGGTAGCTTTGTTTTCTACATGAAAAACAGCATCTTAAATTCTCTGAGCTTGCTGATTTATGTGGCTTTTGTTTACTTCTTCAATATTATCCAAATATCAGCCCAGACCCAGATCTTCTAAACTTTCCTCTTTTGTGATTTATCTTAGATGCCATCTATTTATTTTCTAAAAGCTCCCTGGAACATGGTGTTTTCTTACTGGGAACAAGATCTGATTCTTGAATCACAGTAACAGCCACCTGGAATGTTCTAATGGTAGCTTAGAGTTATTAAAAGAGCTCTGATTTCTGATTTAGTAGCTTGGGAAATATGTAGTGTGTGGCTTTGGGAAGCAATGAACCTCTCAGCCTCAGTCACTTCACTATGAATAACGGAAGTTAGAGTAAAAGGCCTCAAAATATTTTCAGCACCACTCTCAGGGGGCTTAGTTGAGTGTGACCTGGACTTTGCTCATTGGACCTATCAGTGAAAAATCAGCTGGGTGGGGACTATTAGCCAAAGCACCTTACTTGTCCAGGGACCAGGATTCCCAGAGAGCAATCCAATGCTCCAACCTATTTTAGTTTTCCCAACCAGATCATCACCTTGAGAATGAGCTATTCCAATGGAGTGACGTCTTTCATACTTGCACTTGAGTATTTTGAGATCCATCTTCTGATCTCATTCCCTGTTCTAAGGTGGAACAAAACCACACCAGATGTTCTGATCTAAAGGTAGGTGATATGGCTGGAAAGAAGGTACAAAGTCAGCTGTAGGATGTTGGGGGAGGACAGTTCCTTTTTTTAAGCCACGAGTTTTCATTTGTAAATGAGGTAGTTTGGTTAGAAGAAATTTTGGGGAATGTGAGCAGAGGATGCGGCTAAGAATCACATTTATTCATTTTTTAAATTTAAATTCAATTAGCCAACATACATTACATCATTAGTTTTTGATGCAACGTTCAGTGATTCATTAGTTGCATATGACACCCAGTGCTCATCACATCATATGTCTTCCTTAATGCCCAAACCCAGTTACCCCATCCCCTCACCTACCTCCCTTCCCACAACCCTCAGTTTGTTTCCTGGAGCCAAGAGTCTCTCATAGTTTGTCTCCCTCTCTGATTTCTTCCCATTCAGTTTTCTCTCCCTTCCCCTGTAAGCCTCTGCTCCATTTCTTATATTCCACATATAAATGAAACCATGTAATTGTCTTTCTCTGATAGACTTATTTCATATGGTATAATACTCCCCAGTTCCATCCATGCTGATGTGAGTGGTAGGTATTCATCCTTTCTGATGGCTGAGTAATATTCCATTATATATATGAACTACGTTTTCTTTATCCATTCATCTGTTGAAGGGCATCTCTGCTCCTTCCACCATTTGGCTATTGTGGATATTGCTGCTATGAACTTTGGGGTACAGGTGCCCCTTCTTTTCACTACACCTGTATCTTTGGGGGGTATTCATTCATTTTTATTATTAAATATATGTAACATAAAATTTGATGATTTTAAAGTCCTTTACAGTTTTGTGATTCTGTGAGGTACCATTTTGGAATGATTAAGTGGGAAGTGGGAGTGTGTGATTGGGAAGGAGGTTTCATTAAATCATCTGAGATCAGTCACATTGGGTACCTCAAGCTCTCTCTTACATTTATTTGTGAGGGTTGTCTACATTCTGTCATTCTACTCTAGTCTGGGGTCCAGTAGGTTGCCTGATGTGGAGTCTGGGTGCTCACCTGCTGATTTAGGCTTTCACATGCTTATCACATTTTTTTTTCCATGCCCCTCAGTGAGGCAGCATTGTGGGGAGAGAGAAAGTACTTCTCACCAGCTCTGTAGGAGAGGTGGTGGAAATGGCTGGTGGCACATAGCAGAAAGAGGAATAAATGCAGAAAAGACAGAGATGATAGGAAAAGGTAGCTTAAAAAAAAAAAAAAAGACTATCAGATATTCCATCCCCTCAGGATAAAGCCTAGAAAAACTTGACTTGATATTATTTCTTTCTTGCTTTTGAGTGATCTCTCAGATTGGTCCTGTTTTATTTTCCTTAATTTCAGCAGTGGATAATAAAATAAATAGTTAAGTTCATTCTCAGATAAAAGGTATATGTTTGTGTAGGCGAATATTCCTCAGACCTCTAATGAAATGTTTAACTCTTAGATGTTACATACTTAGAAATTATACATGGCAGTGGTTATAGAGCTTGGGATCTATGGTTAGGCTGTTTGGATTGGAATCTTGGCTCCACTCCTGTGTAACCTCTGGCCAGGTGATTCACTTATCTTTGATTCTGTTTCCTCTTATGTATAAAAAGGGATGATAATAATAATACCCACATCACAGGTTTGTTGTGAGTGTTAAATCTATTAATGTGTATAGAGCATTTGTAAATACATGGCATAAGGACTATTGCAATGCTAGCTATCATTATTCATGAAAAATGAGTTAATAACAATTTAAAAATATTAAACAAATAGCTTTTGATTATGGTGGTATATGATGGGACACAGTCCCAGAAGCTACAATTATAAAGCCATCTGTTAATTTCTATAAAATTATGTAGTGTGATAACATACCATAGGAACACAAAGGAGAGAATATATTATTCCTCTTATATTGTAGTGAGGTTCTTTGTGTAATTAGAAAGGACGAAAACTAAACTCAGAGAAGGGAGAAAGGACACTTTGAAGTAGGAAATAGCTGGATGACAATCATTTGGGAATATACACGGGTGCAAAAATAGGCAATGGCCAGTTTAAGCTGGACCTGGAATCCATAAAAAGAATATTATAACTTAGGCTGTAGGCAATAGGGAGATATTGATAGACTTTAGATATTGATAGATTTTAGAGATGCAACAGGACCAGATTTACACTGAAGGATGATAACCAGAGTATTTTCCAATGCTCAGGGAATGGGGTGGAGTATTAAAGGCCAGCTTCACTGGGCACACAAGACTGGAAATGGGTTGGAAGGTGGGTGGTGTTGGAAGGACAAGGAGAGGATGTTTCTGGCTAAGTGAGGCTTTGTGGTGGGAACAAGCAGTGTAGGATTTGGGATGGGGAGAGGACATGAACAGAGGGGAGTTGAAACTTAGTGGGTGAGAGGGGGATTGCTGAGGTGGCTCAGTCTGTGAAAGTCTTTAAAAGTGAGTCCAAGGAGCTCAGGATCCCCCCTGGCTATTTCTATGCAGGGGAGGATCTGAGGAAAGAAAGGTCTAGGACACATTTTTCAGGCTGCAGTGTGTGGGGTGGATGGGCAGACGCATCTGGAGATGAAGAGGCATTGGTAATTTGGGCATCTGTGGATAGCATGTGAGTAGGGGTGGTAGGAAGAGTGGCGAGAAAAGGTACACAGGACTGGGGAATAGTTTAATGAGAAATTCATGGGGTGTGGTGATGACTGGTGTGTACATGAAGGGGAGGCATGGATCAAAGGTGATATCAGACCTAGAGTCTGGGCAGCTTGGAGAATTTTAAGAGCATTTGATTGTTAGTGAGTCTTAAAATGTTTTAATATGTATACTGATTTTTTTACTTAGGCTTTTGTGAATCACCTGTTTATATATTTTGTCCATTTTCTTTTGGGATACAGGTGTATTTCTTTTTTTATTTTGGTATTTTAAAAATTTTTTATAAACATATATTTTTATCCCCAGGGGTACAGGTCTGTGAATCGCCAGGTTTACACACTTCACAGCACTCACCATAGCACATACCCTCCCCAATGTCCATAACTCCACCCCCCTCTCCCCAGGTATATTTCTTATAGAAGACCGTTTTCATGTTGGGTCATTAAGCCTTTCTCTAGAATTTTTCTCACTCTAGAATGCTAATTTCTTTATTGTTTTTAAAGTTCAGTGACTTTATTTAAACTTCAGCATGTGTGCTTGTCTGAGGAATTCTGATATACACACTACCATATTTTGATCTGTATCACTGAATTTGTTTCTTTGTCGATTCTGGTCCTTGCTGTTCTGGTGTGTTTTTAATTCTTCTTAAGTATATTTCTTGCAAATTTCAGTATGAAGTCAGAGTTATTGGGAAGAACAATGAAGATAACATTCAGAGCTGAGGATCAACGTGCTCATGCTTTTCATCCCTGTTTTTCATGGGTCATATGTGGTGGAAAAAATTTCCAACATGGCACCTTAATCTAGAGCAAATGTTTTCAATCACATGATATTTTTAGCTTGAAGTGTATATCTGATCTGTATTTATTCTGTATAGTCTTGTGTGTTTATACATATATGAGAGATGCTCAGTAATTATCTGTTCCAGGGGAGTAACTCATGGAGACATCTTAAGTCTTGTATACTTTTAGGGTCACTACAACACGGAACCCGAGCAGGGAGGCTGGCCAGTCATAACAATGCTCTTGGAAGACAAACTTTCAGAGTTCAGGATCTCTCAGTAGTTTGCTTAGTGCGGCAAGAGATGGGAAAGTAATAGTGAAATGGAGATAGATGAAGTCTCTCCAGAGGATTTGAACACTTCTTATACAAACAAAGTTACAGAAGTTGCAGCCTGCAAAAGAATCTGACTTGAGTAAGTTGAAGGCTGATGTAATTGAGTTGAGAAAACCATACTCAGGAACTTTTGGAAAGGGAATAATTATTAGTAGGAAGATGTTTCCTGAGCCAGAGATGAGGAAACAAGGGATTCAGGAGTAGAAGTGTCTCATGAGATTTTCCCAATAGAAAAGAGCTATCCAAATACAATGAAGATAATAAGTGCTATGAAGATAATAAAGGCTATGAACTTGAACAGCTCCCAAATTCAGAATATCTTCTAGTGAACTGGAAAGAATCCTGGCTGAAGTCAGAAAGCCTGGTTCTGAGACCCAGAATTCACTACTTTCTGTGTGACCCTGGGTACATAGCCAATCTCCGTGAGCATTACTTTTCTAATATACAAATTCATTAGATTGCTAATATTTAATGCTGAATGAGTACATATGGGTCAAAATGAATGAGTTGGTGATTAGTATATTGTAAGGTGAATTACAGAGTCTAACATGTTATAAGTGATAAGTGAGGTGAATCGGTTGCAATCGGTGTTTGTTTTATTGCAGGTCTCTCTGTCCAGAACACCTAATTGTGTCCAGTATACCTAATTGGATTCTATGGCAAATACAAGTAACGTGACTGAGTTAATTATCATAGGTCTTTTCCAGGATCCAGAGGTACAGAGAGTGTGCTTTGTAGTGTTTCTTCTTGTGTACTTGGCCACAATGGTGGGCAATGGTCTCATTGTCCTGACAGTCAATGTAAGTAAGAGTCTGCATTCCCCTATGTACTTCTTCCTTAGCTACCTGTCTCTGGTGGAGATCACTTACTCCTCTACTGTTGTCCCTAAATTCATCACAGACTTACTTGCCAAGATTAAAACCATTTCCCTGGAGGGCTGTGTGGCTCAGATATTCTTCTTCCACTTCTTTGGAGTCACTGAGATCTTCCTGCTTACAGTAATGGCCTATGACCGCTATGTGGCCATCTGCAAACCCCTTCACTACAGAAACATCATGAGCAGGTCTGTGTGTCATCTTCTGGTGGCTGGCTCCTGGTTTGGGGGCATAATTCACTCTATGGTCCAGATCCTTGTTGCTGTTCAGCTGCCCTTCTGTGGCCCCAATGTGATTGACCATTATTTCTGTGACCTCCATCCCTTATTCAAGCTTGCCTGTACTGACACTTCTGTAGAGGGAGTTATTGTGTTGGCCAACAGTGGCTTAATCTCTGTTTTCTCCTTCTTCATCTTGGTAACCTCCTATATTGTCATCCTGTTCAACTTGAGGAATCATTCTGCAGAGGGGAGGCGCAAAGCCCTCTCCACCTGTGCTTCTCACATCACAGTGGTCCTCTTGTTTTTCGGACCTGCCATCTTCCTCTACATGCGACCATCTTCCACCTTCACTGAGGACAAACTGGTGGCTGTGTTCTACACGGTTGTCACCCCCATGCTGAACCCCATCATCTACACACTTAGAAATGCAGAGGTGAAAAATGCAATGAGGAAGCTTTGGAGGAAGAAAGTGAACTCAGGAGTGGAATAAAAATGAAAACATGTACAAGGTTATTAAGAACAGGACCAAATATGCATTCTATTTTTGGTCAGTTGTAAAGAATAGAACAAAAGTTAACTTATTCATATTTTTTGTGATAGTTAGATGACCCCTTACCCTCCATGTTATCAATCATAACTCTTTCATTGTTGTATTTTGGAGACTTTAAAATTGAGCTGCATTTTTTTTCTTCTTTTGTTGTCTGTAGTTCATAGTACACAGACTTCAGGAGGGGTCATCTAGACTGGAATTCTAACCCTATCATCTTCTACTGGTACAACCTTGGGTTCATGCCTTTTACCTCTTGGTGTTAGCATGCTGTGGTATGTGGAAAGTCTTTGGTACTTGGAGACAGCAGTTTATATTTTGCTTTGTCTTTTCCTACTGGTGTGATCTTGTGGGAGTCTCCGGAAAGCATATCTACTTCATTTGGGGTACCTACCCCATTAATCTAATTCTAATGCCTGAAATTCCATAGTAGGAGCTTTATTTCATGACAGTAGGGCATTGTTAGAATGGCCATGTCTCTTGGAGGTGAAATACAAATACTTACATTTGTCATATCTTCTTGATGAATTGATTTATCATTATAAAATTATCTTTTTTGTCCTTTGTTACTATTTTTGGTTTAAAATCTATTGTGTCTGATATAAGGATCAGACACAGTAGATTTGTCTACCCCTGCTTTTTAGCTACCCCTGCTTTTGTTTACCAAGGCATGAGATTTCTTTTCTTTTCTTTTTTAATATTTTATTTATTTATTTGACAGAGAGAGATCACAAGTAGGCAGAGAGGCAGGTGGGGGTTGGGTGGGGGAAGCAGGCTCCCGGCTGAGCAGATAGCCTGATGTGGGGCTCGATCCCAGGACCTTGGGATCATGACCTCTGCTGAAGGCAGAGGCTCAACCCAATGAGTCACCCAGGCACCCTGGAATTTCTTTTCTATTGGTTTATTTTGAGCCTGACTTGCCCCTAAATCTGAAGTGTATCTCCTTTGGGTCTTTTTTATTTTATTTATTTTTTTATTTTTTCTTATTCAAATCAGTCACCATGTACTTTTTGATTGGATTGAATCCCTTAATATTTAGAGTGAATTATTGATATGTAAAAGTAATGTCTATCTATTGCTTTCTGGCTGTTTTTTATTTCCATTTTTTCTTTCTCTTTCTGTTTCTGCCTGCCTTTATAAGATGGTGATTTTCTCTGGTGGTGTGCTTTTGAGAATCTACTCTGGGTTTTTGCTTTGCTTTTATCATGAGGCTTACATAAGATACCTTATAGATAAAATAATCCATTTTAAGTTAATAGCAAATTAACTTTGATTGCACACAAGATATTCATCCTTTACTTCACTTATGTATTTTTGATGTCACAGTTTACCTCTTTTTACATTGTATATTTATTAACAAATTACTGTACATATTGTTACCTTAATACTTTTTCCTTGAACTGTTATAATATAGTTAAGTGGTTGTCACATCAACCTATTATAGAATTTGAGTTTTCTAAATCTGATTGTATATTTACATTTACCACTGTGTTGTATAATTTGGTGAGTTTTGTGTCACTAATTTGCATCTGTTCCTTCAGCTTGATGACTCCTTCAAGCATTTCTTGCAAGGCAGGTCTAGTAACAATGAACTCCCTCACCTTTTGTTTGCGGAAGTATTCCTCTCTTTATTTGTGAAGGACAACTTTGTGAGTTGGAATATACTTTGCCTTTTTTTTTTTTTGTCTTTTAAAACTTTGAATGTGTCCTGTCATACTCTCTTGGTCTGCAAGGTTGCTGATAGCCTAATAGGCATTATTTTGTAGGTTACAATTGCCACCCCCCACCCTTTTCTGATTCTCTCTTTATCTTTGTTTTTTTTTTTTTTTTTTGTAAGAGTTTTATTTATTTATTTGTCAGAGGGAGAGAGACAGCACAAAACAGGGGAACAGGGGGAGTGGCAGGCAGGGGAAGAGGGAAAAGCAGACTCCCCACTGAGGAGGGAGCCTGATGCAGAGTTCCATCCCAGGACCCTGGGATCCTGACCTGAGTCAAAGGCAGACGTTTAACCGACTGAGCCACCCAGGCATTCCATCTCTCTTTATCTTTGGTTTGACGTTTTCATGTAATGTGTCTTGGAGAAAATCTTTTTACATTGAGTTAACTTCTTGTACTTGGGTGTCTGAGTGTGCTGAGGTTTGTGAAGGTAGTTTTCTATCTACAAAATATGCAGAAAATAAAGTTAAGAATCAAGGCAACAAGGCAGGTTCATTCTCTTAATCTCTATGAAGCATGCTTTGGAATTATTTTCAAAAAGAAGAGCTTACTTTTTTGGTGCTGGATACCTGCTCCCCTTATCCTTTAGCCTCTGTGCTGTTTACAAGACACCTGCAGTGATACCTTGTTTTTTTTTTTTTAAATTTTTTATTTTTTATAAACATATATTTTTATCCCCAGGGCTACAGGTCTGTGAATCACCAGGCTTACATACTTCACAGCACTCACCAAAGCACATACGATACCTTGGTTTTGAAATAGATTTAGTCACAGATGGAGGATTCAGGAATCAAATAGAAAAACTCATATACATCTGAATTCCCTGCTCTGAAGAAGGTCTGACACAGGGCATAAGAGATGCTTCAAAAACCTTCAAAGCTTATAGCCTTTATCGTGTTGGAGAGATGTGATGGGGGCATGTGAAATTGCTATAGAATAATATATCCCTTGGTGACAAAGTGTTGGAGTCCAGATCTCCAGTCACAAAGGCATGTCTGGCATGCACAGGCTTCTTTCCCTGGCAGCTCAGTTTGGCTGACTCTGGAAATATCCTCTCCCCACCGGGATCTCTGAGCTCTGCTGAGGCTGTCTGTACAGAAATTACACCTCAGGAAGGTGGAGAACTGGGCTGGAACACACTGCTGCTCATTTTCTTGCTTGTTTATAATTTTAGATACTGCTCTAGCTTTGATTTGCTATTGTTACAAATAGTAATCTCTCTCTTTGACCACTGCTACTGTTCTGGAAGCTGGCTGTGGATGGGCAGCAGGGGAGGAGCCAGTGGGTAAGAGGAGAGTGAAGTGGGTCTAGTCCACCCTCCATCTTCCATTCCCCTTCTGTGGGAGGAGGAATTCATGAGCTTCCTTCCAAATCTAGCAGCTTGCGATGGCTCAGTGAGGGAACTAGCAGGAGAGACCCTGCTTGACTCCTCTGGTGTGGGATGTCACTGGAGGACAACATGCAAGCAAAGGATGCTGGACAAGGCTGGTCAGAGCAGTTTTATTTGTCAGAATCCACAGAATGACGAGTTATGTGACAGGAAAGATATAATGAGAAAACATAAGATAGGGCAGATTTATTGTGAAGATTTGAAAAATGCTCACAGAGGCCACTCTGTCTTAAGCTTCTAAGTGCATCCCAGTTTAGGTTTTCTTAACCACAAAACCTGGAAACATGCAGTTACTTGCTGGTTGAGAAGAACACGTGCTTATCTTTCAGGGTCTCTTCCTTGGCTCTGCCAGTTAAAGTCAGAATTAAAGTCACTGCACAGGTGACATGTCTTTGCACTGTTGGTGGTTTACCACTCTGATTATTTCGTTATGAACTATCTCTCAAATGTTTTCCATTTTGATACAGAATTTCATTTTTTTTTTGAAGATTTATTTATTTTAGAAAGAGAGTGGGAGTGGAGGGTAGTGTAGAAGGAGAAGGAGAAACTCCGTGTAGACTCCTGCAGAGCATGGAGCCCAACTTGGGGCTCGATCCCCGGACCCCGATATATGACCTGAACTGAAATAGAGTTGGTCACTTAATGGACTGAGCCAGGTGCCCCTGGAGTTTCATTTTTTAAAGTTTTTATTTAAATTCCAGTTAACGTACAGTGTAATATTAGTTTCAGGTGTACAATGTAGTGATTCAGCACTTCCATATGACACCTGGTGCTCATCAAGAGTGTGCTCCTTAATTCCCATCACCATCCCCTCCCCACCTGCCCTCTGGTAACCATCAGCTTGTTCTCTAGAGTTAGGAGTCTGTTTCTTGGTTTGCCTCTCTCTTTTTTCCCTTCCCCTATGTTTATCTGTTTCATTTCTTAAATTCCATGTATGAGTGAAATCATATGATATTTGGCTTTCTCCGACTTAATTTTATATTATTTAGCATAATGCACTCTAGCTCCATCCACATTATTTAATATATATATGAATATATGTAATATATATGATATATATGAAACATATATATATATATTATCTATATATGTATGTATTCTTTATCCATTCTTCTATTGATGGACATTTGGGCTCTTTCCATAATTCAGCTATTGTAGATATTCCTAGTATAAACATCGGGGTACATGTGTCCCTTTGAATGAGTATTTTTGTATTCTTTGAGTAAATACCCAGCAGTGCAATTGCTGGATTGTAGGATAGTTCTATTTTTAACTTTTTGAAGAGCATTCATGTTGTTTTCCAGAGTGGCTTCACCAAAGAAGTTAATAGTTTTAAATGGCCCATTATCAGTAGTTCTTTCTGCACCTGTTTAAGACAACTTTCTTAAGTCAAGGTCAAGAAGATATTAATTGATATTTTATTCCAAACCCGTAAAGTTGTGTGTTTGCCACTGAAGTTCTTATTCTGCTTAAAATTAATTGTTGGGTATTAAGAGGAGAAGTTTTGGTTTTATTTATTTTTTCTTATATGGAAAACCAATGTTCTGTTATCACTTATTGAATGAATAGACCTTTTCTCTATTTATCTACAGTACCACTTCTGACATATATCAGATTTCTGTATTTGAATGAGTCTGTTTCTGGGCCAATCCTATATTCTCTTAATTACTGTAGTTTATGTCTTATTATCTGGTGGGGCAATTTCCTCTAATTTTTTTTAAAGGACTAGCTTATCTGTTTGAGTCCTTTAATCTTCTGGACAATTTTATTTTATTATTTTATTTTATTTTTTTTTCCAAAAAGCCCCATTTTATTACAGAGAGATTCTGGACAATTTTAAATCTAAATTGTCAAGTTCCAAAAAAATAACTTACTGAGATTTTGTTTGGAATTGTATCTATCTATAGATTACTTTGGGAAGAACTTACATTATATTCACAAGTATGGGATAACTCTGATTTGATTACATGTGACTGTAAACAAAGTCCTCTGAAAAATCCAAAAGCATAGAGTTCTGAGACTAATAAGTGACATATTAAACATTTGTTCCCAGGGAAACTGTAAAGTGAGTAGAGGAAGCAGGTCAGAGGAGAGAAATAGAAACAAGGATGCATTTTCAGGTGAATTCCAGCAGAAGATCACTTTAGACTGATTTTGCAGGAGAACCCTGGGGTGTAAATTATGCCTGGAGTTTGATGAGAAGCACGTGACTAGAGTTTTAGACTTTTGCTAAGGGCTTCTGTGGGGTTGGTTGGGGCATAAATTCCCAGGCACTTTGTTCTTTCTATTATATAGAGAAAGTGGACTCCAGCGCGAGGGCAATATGGGCAACTGTTGGCAGTGAAAGTGCATAAATGTTGTGGGATTAAAAAAAAAGGATTAGAAAGATATGGATGGGTATGGACGGACCTTGACATTCTCCTTTATTTTGGTGCTCTTTATTTTTATTTTTTCACTTTGGTGTTTAATGTTTTAAATCAAATTGATATATTTCTGCACCCAGCTCCTTGGATTAAATTTATTTGAGGGACGTTAGGGCTTTGTTGCTATTTTTAACAGTGTCCTTAAGAAGTGCATCTTCAAATCAATGAAACAAGATGGGTTTGGGAGGGAGACAAACCATAAGTGACTCTTAATCTCACAAAACAAACTGAGGGTTGCTGGGGGGAGGGGGTTTGGGAGAAGGGGGTGGGATTATGGACATTGGGGAGGGTATGTGCTTTGGTGAGTGCTGTGAAGTGTGTAAACCTGGTGATTCACAGACCTGTACCTCTGGGGATAAAAATAAATGTTTATAAAAAATTAAAAATTTAAAAAAAAAAAGATCACCCCCCCCCCAAAAAAAAAAAAATAAGAAGTGCATCTTCAGGGAGCTTGGGTGATTCAGTTGGTTAAGCATCTGTTTCTTGATTTTGGCTCAGGTCATAATCTCAGGGTGGTGACACTGAACCCTGCACCAGGCTCCACACTCAGCCCGGAGACAACTGGTCTCTCTCTCTCTGCTCATGCTTGCTCTCTCTCTCTCTCTCAAATGAATAAATAAATAACTAAAATATTAAAAAAAAACAACCTGAGGGTTTTGAAGGGGCAAGGGGTGGGAGGTTGGGGGAGCCAGGTGGTGGGTATTAGGGAGGGCACATATTGCATGGAACATTGGGTGTGGTGCAAAAACAATGAATACTGTTACGCTGAAAAGAAATAAAAAAAAAAAGAATTGCATCTTTTAACTTGTGTCATATAGAGTGTAACGATTTTTTAATTGTATAGCCATCTATGGTACTAAATTCTTACTGTTGCTAATAATTTTTCTGTAACTACTTTTGGGTTTTCTAGTGGACAATCATATCGTCTGGGAATGCTGTTGGTGTTCTTTCTTCCTTTCCTTTTTTAAAAAAATAAAGCAACAATGAGAGGTGACTTTCATCTAGCACAGTAGAAAATAATTTATTTCTGTGAGTATTTTATTTTTTCTTATTTTAAACATTTTGGGGGAATATATTAGATTACTGTGTCAATTACTTTAGTAGTAGGTATAAGACTATTAGGACTTTGGGGTGTCTGGATGACCTAAGCCTCTGCCTTCAGCTCAGGTCATGGTCTCAGGGCCCTGGGATCGAGTCCCACATCAGGCTCTCTGCTCAGCAGGGAGCCTGCTTCCCCCTTTCTCTCTGCCTGCCTCTCTGCCTACCTTGTGCTCTCTCTCTCTGTCAAATAAATAAATAAATTTTAAAAAAAAAAGACTAAGAGGGCTTTATTTATACCTTTTGAGTTGGTTTTAGTAAATGAGTATATATGTACATATATAGTCCATATGATCAAGACTTTAAAATTTATGAAATATATTCATATTTTAATTTCAGTGGTAGGAGAAGCATCCTTGGGGATCTTCCTTTATATTTGAGAGGTCTGCACTGGATCTGTTTGTTCTAAATTGAGATTTCTTGGGGAACCTAGTCCCCTGTAATGCTCCTTTGTAAGACTCCTATAGTGCCATGTTTAATTTATAGGTTGACTGTAAGTCCCTAGGTTATCTGCATGCTAGAACTGCCATATACAATGTAAGGTATTTGAGATCTTGTAAAAGAAGAGTGGGGGGGTTCCACATTGTGGGGAAAGTTAATGATAAATTTCTTCCTTTGGTAAATTTGCGCATGCTTTAGTAAACTACAGTTTAACATGAATCTCGTCTAGTGGATTCCATTAAATTACCTAGCTTAACCATCTTGAAATGCATATGTGTTTAAAAGCTTCTTAAATTCCTCATATCAGAGGCATTGAGAGGTGGGGGGGGGTGCTTAGAGGGGGAAGGGAGGGAAAAAAATGAAACAAGATTGAACCAGGGAGGGAGACAAGCCATAAGCGACTCTGAATCTCAGGAAACAAACTGAGGGTTGCTGGAGGAGGATGGGGTGGCTGGGTTATGGACACTGAGGAGGGTATGTGCTATGGTGAGTGCTGTGAATTGTGTAAGACTGATGATTCACAGACCTGTACCCCTGAAGCAAATAATACATTATATGTTACTAAAAAAATTCCATATCATGCTTAGCGAAATAAGTCAAGCAGAGAAAGACAACTATCATATGATCTCCCTGATATGAGGAAGTGGTGATGCAACATGGAGGCTTAAGTGGGTAGAAGAAGAATAAATGAAACAAGATGGGATTGGGAGGGAGACAAACCATAAGTGACTCTTAATCTCACAAAACAAACTGAGGGTTGCCGGGGGGAGGGGGTTTGGGAGAAGGGGGTGGGATTATGGACATTGGGGAGGGTATGTGATTTGGTGAGTGCTGTGAAGTGTGTAAACCTGGTGATTCACAGACCTGTACCCCTGGGGATAAAAATATATGTTTATAAAAAATAAAAAATTAAAAAAAAAAATTCCACAAAGGAAAAAAAAGCTTCTTGCATGTGTGCATGGGTGGCTCATTCAGTTAAGCTTCTGCCTTTGGCTTAGGTTGTGAGTCCAGACTTCTGGGATCGAGGCCTGCATTGGGTTCCTTGCTCAGTAGACAGTCTGCTTCTTCCTCTGTCTCTCCCCACTATTCGTGCTCACTCTTTCTCTCTCTGTCTCTTGCAAAAAATAAATAAAATCTTAAAAAAAAAAAGCTTCTTGCAAATAAGTCTTGTATTGAAAATAATACCAATAGTACAAATGCACACACACACACACACACACACACACACACAATCCCTTCTGGATGTTGATAAATCTCATTCAAAATGTACGTTTTGCATTATAGTATAAAATATAAAGCCATTAAGGTTAACAACATGTTTTAAAATATTTAATTTCAACTTCTCATTCTTTACATTATTTGATATATTTAAAGTATATCAAATAACTGTTAAACAGCACATCTAGGTGATTTATAAATGTATTATAAATCAGAACTTTTAGTGATAGAGGTAGATTAAGAAGTTAAAAGATTACTACTTTCTTAATCCACTAGTGTTTTTCATCCTCACACTATTGTAATATGTAATTATTTCTTTGCTTGTTTATGCTCTTTTCTCTACCAGACTAAGCACCTCTCAGGGCAGGAACCCTTTCAGCCTTGTCAGCTATAGTATTCTCAGCACCTACTACAGTGTCTATGACATAGGAGGAATTACTAACATTTACTGAGTGCATGGTAAATGTAAGGCAGTGTTCAATGTTTTTTACATCATCTCCTTTTCTTTAAGATAAAATCTGCATTAACATAAAATTGACCACTGAAAAGTGTAGAGTGACAGTATATTCAAATTGTTGTGAAAACACCACCTTTATTTAGTTCCAAAATAGTTCACCCTTCCCCCCAGAAGGAAACCCATACTTCTTTAACAATAAGTATCATTCTTCACTTACTTTAAGCCCTTGTAACCATTTTGTCTTTCTGGCTTTATTTATTCTGGATATCAGATGTAAAAGGAATCATACATGATCATATGTGGCTTCTTCCACTTACTGTAATGTTTTCAAGATTCATTGCATTGTATCATGTATCATTACTTCATTTCTTTCTATGGATGAATAATACCCCATTGTATAAATAGACCACATTTGTTTATTCAATCACCGGTTGATGGTTATTTGGAATATCTACCTTTTGACTATTGTGAATAGTGCTCTATATAACATTTGTGTATAAGTACTTGCTTAAATATCTGTTTTCAATTTTTTTTTGGATATATATCCAGGAGTAGAGTTTCTGGGTCATATGGTAATTCTGTATTTAACACAAAAATACTTTTTAATTGAATAAATTTACATGTAACATTGTGTAAGTTTAAAGTGTACAGTGTGTTCTTGATACATTTATATATTGTAATATGATTACTGATGTAGATCTATTTAAAACAATATATAATTATATAATGTTTATATTCATTATACTGTGCATTAGATATTTATGGCTTATTTACTATTTATTATATGTTTGTACCCTTAAACACATCACTCTTATCCTAACACCCCCACATCCCCTGAAAACTACCATTTCACTAATTGTTTTTTACAGGTTTAACTTGTGTAGATTCCACATACAAGTGATATCATATAGTACTTTTTTTGTCTCACTTATGTTGCTTAACATACTATAGGTCTTTCCATGTTGTCACAAATGGCAGGATTTCTTTCTTTCTCATGGATTAATAATATTCCATTGTATATATGTACCATATTCATCACTGATGGGCATTTGGTCTGTTTTCCATGTCTTGGTTATTGTGACTAATGCCATTATAAACATGGGAGGGCAGATATCTCATTGTAATCCTGTCTTCATCTTCTTTGGGTGTATACACAGAAGTGGAATTACTGGATAGCATGGTAGATCAATTTTTAATTTCTTGAAGTACCTCCTATTTGTTTTCCATAATGGTTAGACCAACTTGCATTCTCACTAACAATATATATAAAGGTTCCATTTTTAGTACATCCTCACCAGTATCTGTTGTTGCTTGTTTTGTTTTCTTTCTTTTCTTTTCTTTTTTTATAAGATTTTGTTTATTTATTTGACAGAGAGAGATATCACAAGTAGGAGAGAGGCAGGCAGATCAAGAGCAGGGGAAGCAGGCTCCCTGCTGAGCAGAGAACCTGATGTGAGGCTTGATTGATCCTAGGACCCTGAGACCATGACCTGAGCCAAAGGCAGAGGCTTTAACCCACTGAAGCACCCGGGCACCCCGTCACTTGTTTTCTTGAGGAGAGCCATTCTAACAGGTGTGAGGTGATAGTCCATTGTGATTTTGATTTGCATTTCCTTCATGATTAGTGATGTAGAGCATCTTCTGATCTGTGTCTGTTAGCCATTTTGATGTCCCCTTTGGAAAAATGTCTGTTTAATCCTTATGCTTATTAAATTTTTTTGTTGTTGAGCTGATATATTTTTGGATATTAACCCTTTATCTGATACATGGTTGGCAAAAATTTTTTACCATTTTCAGGTTGTCTTCATTTTATTTGTTTTGCCATGGAAAACTTTTGAGTTTGGTGTTCCACTTGTTGATTTTCACTTTTTGTTGTTTGTGATTTTGGCTGAGAAAGCTTTCTGATCCCAAATTACATCCACAAAATGAGTTATTATATCTACTAGCTTGACTATGCTATGAGGTTAGGAGCTATGTTATGTGTGTATTTTCTGTTTAATCCTCCTGAATCCTAAATTCCATTCTGTATAATGTCAGCTCAAAGATGTTGCGTCCTCTTAGATTGAAGGATGGACAGACTGAAGGCCAGAGAAGTGAAGTGGTTTTGACAACACTGTAGATTTTCTGAGCTGGATTCTAGCTCTTGATTTCCCCATTCCCCTACCCTTTTCTGAACGACTCTTCTCTTTCTGTGAAAATGAGAGGTTAGATCTGTATAAATTTTTCATTGTCTGTACCAGGTTTTATATTCCACAATTTCAATAAAAATTCAATAGGCTGCCTAGAGTTTCATGTTTACAGTTCTTTTATGCACTCTCTGGGTGATATATGACCAGTGGGAGGAGGAAATAGACAAATGCATGAAGCAGGTGGCACCATGCACCAGCCTGCTACAGTGTAGAGCCAAGCCTCACAGACCATCATTTGAGAATTGGGATGCTAAAAATACCATGGAGGTGTGAGGGCCATGGATGGATGCTCCTGGGAATTTCATTAGGAAAAATTTTAGAAGATTTTTGGATTCACACTTAAAAAAATGACACTTGAGTCTTTCAACACACTAAGAACAAGGCAGAATTCATTTTAAGCTTCTGAAAAAAAAAATTTTCCTAAGCACAAGCTGCTTTGCTTTACTTACTAACATAAAGTAAGAAAAGCAAAATGGAAACTATCATGGGTGGAAAAGTCATAGTGATGCTCACTGATTTTTACTTTCCCCTGGAGGGGTGGAGATGGACATCTGGGGTTCTGGACATGGGGCGGGGGGAGGGAAGAGAAGACTTGGCAAGTGGGATAGGAACAGATTGGAAGCAGGATCCCAGGAGATGGAGTCGAGACTCCCTGGCAGGCAGTGTGGTTGGTGGCCACTGGGAGCACTGTGCCTGATACTCACATTTAGGATATTTTTACTACTATTCTTGCTTTATGATATCCTCAGTTTCTGTAATTCAGTCCAGTGTCCACATGCTGAAGAGAAGGAAAGGAGACATTGGGGTAGCACAGAAGTGGTGGTGAGGTGGCTTGCATGTGGTTAGAGAACAGTAACACTGATTATGATAATGGTGATGGTGTTGGTAATGGTAGTAGTGATAGCCGTGCTTACACAGCGAAGGCTTGTGTAGTATGTGCCAGGCATTGTTCTAAGCCTGTAATTGATTTTATGTAAATGATCTCATTTTATTCTCATATTGACCATGTGAGGTAGGCACTCTTTTTTTCCCAGCTTCACTGAGAGATTATTGACAAATAGCATATATAAGTTTAAGGTGAACAGTGTGATGATTTGATATATGTATATGTTGAGAAATGATTACCACAATAAGTTTAGTTAATGCCTCCATGTCCTCCCATACTTACCATTTTTTTGGTGTGTGATAACATTTAAGATTTACAATCTTAACAACTTTAAAGTATATAATACAGTATTGGTAATCATAGTCACCATGCTGTACATCAGATACCCCAGTAGATGCTATTTTTAGCACCATTTTACAGATGGGGAAACTGAGGCACAGGAGGTTTAAGGTTAAATAATTTGCCCAAAGGGAAAAACTTGAAACAGAATCCTTGAGGGGCGTGACTTCCTGCTGGCACCCAAGATAGTATGGTAAGCTATTTTATTTGGATAGTTACATGAAGTACTTCTGTGGAAGATTGGAAAATCTAGGGCTACAGGTTCAGCATTTGTGACAAACTTTGTCCACTTTTCTGTATTTTCACACCTTGGCCTTGAGCCACATCAGGAGACTTAATAGCCTCTGAGGCAGGGTCTCACAGGACTAGGGTGTTTAAATTCCTGGTCCAGTTCCAGCTTCTTCCAGCTGGCTGGGAGAAGGGAGATTGTCTCTTTCAGGAACTGACTCTCCAGCTCAGACTCTCAGGGAAGTCACTTTCAACTTGTTCCAGTTTTCAGGGCAAGAAGGACAATAGGATTCCCAGTCTGGTCAGGTCATGTAGTTAGTGATTTCATCCAAAAGGCCTGACATTAGGGCATTAGAGCTGGGGTGATTTAGGTGATGGAGCAGCCATCTTTCCCTGTCATACTCCCCCCTGCTCTGACCCCAGAGAGCCAACAGAGACTTAGGATCAACTGTAGGTGAGTTCAGTCCTATGGTTGTTGCAAAATGTGGCATGTTGCGATCTCTTCTTATAGGTAGAAGGTGAAATTTCAACTGGCATTTCAGAAATTTTCAGTCCTTTTTCTAGAGAAAATGTCTAAGTAAAAGAATAAATTGTACAATATTTAAGTATTTCAACTTGGCTGTACAAGTAAGTTTTCTCTCAGTGTTGATATTTTTTCTGTTAAATTCAAATTTTCTATTTTTTCATGCAAAAAGACAATGGAATAACCCATTTGATTCTTGGTAATGATCCTGATTTTATCTTTCTCTTTTCTGAATTTTGATTAAAGTTACCAAAATCCTATCTTTTACTTGGTATTAGGGTTTGAATCGAGAAAAGAAAACACAAATAATAATAATATTAATAATAATCAACAACTTACCTCTTTTTTTCTTAGAACTTTAAAAGTGTCCACAATCTATTCACTTACTTTCTTATCTGATCTTAGCAGCACCCTTCAGAGTCAAGTAGAGTATTGACATCATTATTTTACAAATGAGGAAACTGAGGCTCAAATTGGCTGATTGGAGCCGCTGAGACCTCCATGATTTGATGGCTATTTTAAACTCTCAGGATCCAGGAGTGTTAAGAACATGCCATCAGACTCAGACTTGGAATGTCCCAGTCTCATATAGTGAGTCCTCCACCCATTTGGAATTGAGATAAACTTCTTTCACATGATTTCTTCACCTGTCCTGTGCCAGCCTTTTTTATTTCGTAAGGATCTAAGCAGACAGATAATACAGAGTGTTCTCAAGCTCTTTCCTAAAAAGACTAAGCTTCTTTTTAATCAGAAATATATTCTCAGCCATGTTTCTCCATGAGGATCATTGGATTTACCTGGCAGTCGCCCAGCACCATCTTCTGAGATTCTGCAGCATTCTATAAAAGCAATTCTTGTGATTCATTTGACTTTCTCTGCTTATGAATCTCACAATTATGGCTGAGGACTGGAAGCATCAACACTGGTCAGTGCATTGAAATTTATAAGCCCGATCCACAATTTGGATATCAGACTTGGAGCTTAGATAGTAAGAAAGGCACGGGGATCTAAGGTCAGCAGGGCTCGGATAGGGTGGGGAAAGTGCTGCAGCAGAGGGAGACCAGTGGTGGGGTAGGATGGGGCAGATGGTGGGGAGGCCTGAGTGCTACCAACCAGAGCCCATGAGGTGGAGGCAGCAAGAGACCCAGGTGAACCTTAAGTTTATCTATGTAGTGTGAGACAGACAGTAGGTGGTGCTGGGGGAACTGAGGTTAGCATTTATAAAAGTTAAGGGTAGTTTACATCCTAAATCACATCCAATTTGGGGTAGGACTCTTCTTCATGCTCATCCAATTCTTATTCTATCGCAGTTGGAATACCCTACACTTGTGAAATGGGGACCAAGCTGACTTCAGCTTCTGCTTCGTCAGCCACCAGCCCATAGTATCTGTTGTTTGAATGAATGAGTGGGCATATATTTAAACTTACTGTGAATCCAGGGGCGTGGGGATTAACTCTGAATTTCTATGACTCACAAATAATTTGAATGTGAAATTCTGCTCATGTGATAGTAGCTCATCTTTCAAGGTGAATGCAGAATGTTTAGAATTCTTTGTAACAGCTGAGATAACTAATCTTGGAAATGCACAGGCCAGAATCAGTGGGTTGGTGGCCAGGGCCTTAAAGGAGTCATCTGGACTAGAGAGATCCCTGAGGGTCATTTCTGTGGGGATAACAGGAGAAAAAGTGAAAACAGATTTTATTCCTCTGGATAGCACAAGGAAGAGGAAATGAAGCACAGAGAAGTTAAAAACCTGCTCAAGGTCACACCATTAGGAAGTCTCTGAGATAATGGGGAGGCTGTAAAGTGAGTGCAGCTGCTCATGAATGCAAGGAAGAAGTTGGGTTGACGAATGGGCTCAGCCAGTTACTGCTGATAGCACTAGGGCCACACCACCAGCTCTCCTCACTTGACAGGGAGGAATACTATGGCTCAGGAAGATGAGGGCATTTTCGTAAGCCTCACAGTTACCTCAGAGAAGAGTTAGCACTAGAACCCAGACTTCTGACTCCTGTTGTACTGCTTGGGAGAGAAAAAAGCTAGAAACTCTCCGTCAGGTAATGGCACGGTGAATACCGTGTGGGTTTGACATCAGAGGGAGCTGTGGTCAAATTCTGTTCTACCACTTATAGCCCTGTGATAGTATGTAGGAGAAGAAAATTATTGATATTTAATTTTATCATCTGCAAAGGAGAAAATAAAACCCACTTTTCTATCTCATTGTAATGAGGAAACAGTATGGTGCATAATAAAGCACAGAGTTACACATTCAAAGAGACCCAATTAAACAGACTTAAAGTTTTCTCACCAGTTTCCACAACTGCTTTGACAGAACACTCAAGACCTGGCATCTAAGGGGCTGAGATTTAGAAACCCTGATCATCTATTAGTTATTTCTCATTTCCCTCTAAGTTACTCATTGTAGCTTTAACAATTTCTGAAAGGGAAAAATATATTTGATAGTAAAACATAGGAAGTTGTTCAACATTCCAGTGGTCAAACAAATTCAAATTTTAAAAAATAAGAAGAAGTTTAACAAAAAATAAATCCTGATATCCATTATTAGCTGGGGTGAAAGAGGTAATCTATATTTTGGTGTCAGTTATATAAATTGGAGACTGCCTTTTCTGGTGAGAGATATCAAAAGTCTTTATAATATCTATATCCCTCTGTTTAGTCTATAAATCTGAGAAATTATCCTAGGGACCCAGAGATAACTTAATGCACTATGAGGTTTTTTTGTAGTATTAGGAAAATACTTGACAGAATAATGGGCAATCATTAAAACAATGCCTTATAATAATATGGAAAATGTTTATATTCATCAGGAAAATATATTAAACATATGGTGTGATTTCAAAAGTTTCAATGAAAAGTGAACAAAAATATGTAGATAGGAGAAAGAATTGAAGTAAAATATATTAGAAAGTTGGCAAGATTTTTTTTTTTTTTTGGATGCTGGTACTGAGTAATTTTTTTCTCTTTAGATATTTTCTAAACTCTGTCTACTCAGCATGAGTTATCTTTGTAATTACTTCCCTCCCTTTTCCTAAGAGGATCTGCTGATACACAGCCTTAGCAAAAACCAGAGCTAGCAGCTTTGTCTTTCCTTGTGCTCCTTTTGTCCACTCTGTGACTGAGCAATCTGGGTTCTGAAGTGTGTAATGTTGTAGTAGAGAGGGACAAACTGGTGAGTCAGGAGATACGGGAACTGTGTTTAGTCTCCCACAACCTAACTTCTCTGACTTGGGTCAGCTATTTAACATCTCTAGATCAAAATGTTAGCACTTGAAAGCCAAAGATATTTATACCAGCTTATCATACCAAAAAAATAACCTTAGTGATTTTTTAGAAAAGAAAATGAAAGTGATGTTTCAAGAGGTCTCCTATAGCCCATAAATGGATGAGATCCCTTATTTGTTTTTTGAACCCATTCACTTAGGATTGTGGGAGTTTTCCAAATGAGAGAAAAGATTTTGAAACATTTTTTTTTCTCCCTGCAGGAACTTTCTTTAATCCTATCCAGGCATTAAACATATGCATCATTCAAAGCAGGGGAAAGAGGACCAGATGATGCAGAAGGACAGACCAGACGACTTGTTAAGAATACTATTGGTTCTATCAGTGTACTATGTTAGAAAGTAATTAATTCTGTTAAGAACTGATCAACCTCTTTAGATCCAGGTATTGTAAGTTTCCTTTTTTTAAAAAATTCTTTTAGCAAATAGTCATCGACCACTGTTTTAGGTCTGGCGATATGGATATTAAACACAAAAAATCCTCTTTCAAAATACTTTAAGAATAGGGTGAGAAGATAGAGGGAGACCAGTAAAACATAGTGTGTGTACAAAGAGTGTGTACAAAGAGCTAGAATAGAGATGTGATCTGGGTGCTGTAGGAATACAGTGCAAGTCCTTATAATCTAGCTTTGGGTTGGGGAAGAGACCATCTTTCTTGTAGAGATGATATCTGAGCCTAGTTTTGGAGGATGTATGGGAGTAAGCCAGTAGAATTGGGAAAGATTGGGAAAATAGTATGTGAATGACAATGAAGTGTTAATGAGTGTGACTTGATCATGGAATTTAGGAGAGTTTAGTATGGCTAAAGTATATGGTATTGGACAAGGATGGATAACACAGGTAGGTGATTAAATTCCAGGGACTTATAATGAAATTAAAATGCTTAGATTTTATCTTGAAGCTAAAGAGGAGTTTTTGGAGGATTTTAAGCTGGATGATGACATGATTGAAAGATTGAATTTTACACATATTACTGCCTGTAGTGTGGCTGATTGAACAGGTGTCTGGGTGAGATATGAGGCAGGAGAGAACAGCTATGGTGTTATTGGAGCAGCCATCAGATTATTTTGCTAATTGATCTAAGTCTAGTGCTGAGAACTATGATTGGGGTATTGTAGGTGTGCAGAATGTTCTGGAATAAATGGATGGATGCATGGATGAAAGTTAAGGAACAAGATTTGACAAGGTCTGTTGATGAATTTTGAAATTATGAGATGGATTAGTAAAGGGAGAAGTCAAGAATTACTTACTCCCATGTTTGTGGTGGGTGTTGGAGGAAATACAGAACGGGGGCAAGTTGAGTTGGGGTTGAGATGAGGAAGTCAGTTTTTGAGGAGATGCCCGTGTGCATTGCAAAGTGCAACTGGGAATTGAAAATTTGACTCTAAAAAAGCCAACTACAAAAAATATTTAGGGAAATTATTTTCCCATAAGTGGTTATTTTTAATAAACTAAAATTTATATAAATTACAGTTTTTGTTACCAAAAAACCCCCTGAAGATATTTTCAGTCAGAAAATAGAATTCATTCCCATTGGTTAAAATGCAAGAGATGTAATATTTTAGGAGTTGTTTATTTTTTCTGCTACTTAACTTTGTACTTAGTCAAAATTATTAATTAGAAATGCAGAAAATGATTTGTATTATTAGTAGGTTCCTGCTTTGAGACTCAGGATTTGGGATAATGCTATTCCACAAACACTGATTTCCCCCAACTTTCTGAAATTTCTTGAAAGAGGTAGTAACAAATTATTCTTGGTGAATCTCTCTTCACCCAAGTCCTTGCTATAGCTCAGGATTCATGGATAGTCCACGAAACATCACGGAATTTTTCATGCTGGGACTCTCACAAAACTCTGTGGTGCAGAGAGTTTTATTTGTATTCTTTTTGATCGTCTACCTTGTCTCTGTTGGAGGCAACCTACTTATCATGACCACCATTATCATTAGTCCCACCTTGGGCTCCCCTATGTACTTTTTTCTCTCATGCTTGTCTTTTATTGATACTTGTTATTCCTCATGTATGACTCCAAAACTCATTGCTGACTCCTTGTATGAGGGGAGAGCCATCTCTTTTGAGGGCTGCCTGGCTCAATTCTTTGTTGCCCATTTACTGGGAGGAACTGAAATCATCCTGCTCACAGTCATGGCCTATGACCGCTATGTAGCCATCTGCAAACCCCTGCACTACATGACCATCATGACCAGGCATCTTTGTGCCTTGCTGGTGGGCGTGGCTTGGCTGGGAGGCTTCCTGCATTCACTGGTTCAGCTCTTCTTGGTCCTTCAGCTGCCCTTCTGTGGCCCTAACGTGATCGATCACTTTGTCTGTGACTTGTATCCATTGCTAGAACTCGCCTGTATGGACACTTATGTCATCGGTGTGCTGGTGGTCGCCAACAGTGGTGTGATCTGCCTGTTGAACTTCCTCATGCTGGCTGTCTCCTACATTGTCATTCTGCATTCCTTGAGGTGCCATGGTGCAGAGGGGAGACGCAAAGCCCTGTCTACCTGTGGGGCCCACTTCACTGTTGTTGCTCTGTTCTTTGTGCCTTGCATATTTATTTATATGCGGCCATCGTCTACTTTGTCCATAGACAAAATAGTGGCTGTGTTTTATTGTATTTTGACACCCATGTTCAACCCCCTGATTTATACACTGAGAAATGCAGAGGTAAAAAATGCCATGAAAAATCTATGGAAAAAATGAGCAGTTGTGGATAGAGGATACAGGCACAGCAGGGAAAGAAATAACCAGTCATTCTCAATAAGAATTCATGTTCTCATGATGAGAGCTGAGAGACTATAAAAATTTTCAGGATAAAACTGATTTGAATGTTTAAAATTATGTCTAATCTGTTCATATCCTATGTTACTGACCAGACAAATTATTATATGCAACTTAAATTTCTTCTTAACAGTTTACACTAAATTGCAGGACATGAAAGCACCATCTCTTTCTCCCTCACCTTTGTCTGAGATGGATCCTTCATTAGCCTGGGGTACTAATGATGAGTAGAATCCCCTTATTGAAATGTTACTAATCTGGTCCTCCAACTCTGCACATCAGAATATTGATCAGAGTAGTCACTGGTGGTTCACTTATACTTGATTCTGTCTACAATTTTTTTCAAGATTTTACTGAAATATAGTTTAATGTGATCTTATTACACTTAAAAACATTCTGGGAAGAGTCCATCAGCTTCACAAAATTGCCAGGAATCCACAGCAGAGAAAAGTCAAGACTACCTTTACTGGCATGTTTCAGACAGAGACTGCTACTCCGGCTGGGTCTTGGACAGAAGAGCACAAGGTGCAGAGAGTGACTGGGTCTGGGGAACATTGGGAGGGACTCAGCGGTCTTGGGTTGCCCCGAGATGGACATTGTCCTCACAGCATAATCTACACTTCCTCTTCATCTTCCATGTGGATTCTTAGATGTTGATAAAAGGCTTTCCTGCCATGAACAGTTTTGAAGATGCAACCTGGATACCAACAGTTGAATGTCCTTTCTTGCAGGCATCCCTCTCTCTTCCCTTGACCCTAGGGAAGAACCAAGGAAGAGGCTTTTTGGGCATTGTCACTGTCTGTGGAGGGACAAGTTGGTTTTGGAACAGTAATATTGGAAAGAATCTACCCCATTTGCAACAACATGGATGGAACTAGAGCGTATCATGCTTAGCGAAATAAGTCAAGCAGAGAAAGACAACTATCATATGATCTCCCTGATATGAGGAAGTGGTGATGCAACATGGAGGCTTAAGTGGGTAGAAGAATAAATGAAACAAGATGGGATTGGGAGGGAGACAAACCATAAGTGACTCTTAATCTCACAAAACAAACTGAGGGTTGCTGGGGGGAGGGGGTTTGGGAGAAGGGGGTGGGATTATGGACATTGGGGAGGGTATGTGATTTGGTGAGTGCTGTGAAGTGTGTAAACCTGGTGATTCACAGACCTGTACCCCTGGGGATAAAAATATATGTTTATAAAAATAAAAAATTAAAAAAAAAAAAAGAATCTACAGTTTGGGACTCTGAGAATATAGCAAATAAAATTAGGGATTGCTGAACTCAAATCATGAAAATGCACAGAATAGGTTTATCCTAAAGTTAATATAACTATCATATATTGTGAAAGTCTGCAGTTAATGTCTAAACATTATGTCCACGTGACCACACACATACACATACACAGAAACTATTGAACATTGACTTGGTACATCAGTTTACAAATGGGGTCTCATATTGTCCTCATAAGAAGTTGACATAATTTTCTTTTTAAAAATGAAGAAAATGTATTCACAGAGGTTGATTTACTTAGCCAAGTTTGAGCTGGAATTTAAATCCAGATCTTTCTGTCTGCCTTCAATTATGATCTTGCCAAAATGCACAGTGCTTTACTCTCTACAGATCTTCCTTTGAATGTATTATTTTTTGTTTCCTGCTTGTAAACTTCCTGTTATCAATCTTATTGTAATCTCTGCCCAGATTTATTTCAAGTCCAGAGTCACTATTCAGTATAACATCCAGGAGGCTGTGATTCTCTCTAATTCACTTGGTAAAATGCTTGCTCCTGGTCACTCATTACTGTGGAAAGGCTTTGCTTTCCATTTGTATGTCTTATTGTAACTTGAATTCTCTGGTCACTGTCCCAGGTATTTTGCTTGAGGGCTATATTTTACTGATAATACAGTGAAAAGAATTTTGTAAAAGTTTCTTTGGCAAGAAGAAGACTATAGACAAAAGTAAAAAAAAAAAAACCACAACTCACTAGATGTGATAACATTTCCTGTTGGCATTGTCACTGTCACTGGAGGGACAAGTTGGTTTTGGAACAGTAATATTGGAAAGAATCTACAGCTTGGGACTCTGAGAATACAGCAAATAAAATTAGGGATTGCTGAACTCAAATCATGAAAGTGCACAGAATAGGTTTATAGGTTTATACTAAAGTTAATATAACTATCATATGTTGTGAAATTCTGCAATTAATGTCTAAACATTATGTCCATGTGACCACACACATACACATACACAGAAACTATTGAACATTGACTATTTTAAAGTATTTTTCCTGGTTTCCATAGCTCTTAATTTCACTGTTTCATATCTAATGCCAGTAGCTACACGTTCCCCCACAATCTTATGTTCTATGGTACACAGATTATGTTCATTGGTTTAAACTGGTGGCATTTGTCTATATTTGTTGTCATAGAGTTTACAACTTAAGACAGAACTTAGAAGTCAGGTTATGAAACAACACATGGCCTGGTGATGTAAAATTTTGTACCTTGTAATCTGCCTGTGCAGGTCTGGATAGGGATGTGTATTTTGAAGTAGGTTTATCAAAATGGCAACAGTACTTAATTTTGTGGTTTGATTCTATTTTACTTTGAACTTTTACCCATATATTTTTAGGTGTTTGTTTTTAATGTACAATAAACATACATGATTTCCCCCAAACAACAAAGAGACATTATGAACAGAATTTACTGGAACTCATAAATAAACTCAAGCTGGTTCTTTGATAACAAACAGCATCCCAGATGACATTCCAGATTCTACAGGCATCACACTGAATAGAATCACACTCAAATCTTATCTTCGAAAAAAGACCTAGTCCCTGGGAATTAAAATTAGAAAGCTCATTAACATAATGGATTTTCCTTTTAATAGGCCAAAGGAGAAAAACTGTATGATTCTCTCAGTATATTGTGTTAAAGTATTTTATTTCAGCTCTCAAAGCTATCCTGACAGTGACTACAATTCTTTTAGGCTCCTGGAGGTGATTTAAAATAAGAAGGCTCTGGCAAGTCATGTTTTAGGAACTTTTATTAGTTATTTTATCCCTCACCCAATGAGAGTGGGGCAGTGTCCCATTGCAGAACACCCAACTCAGAGTGTCTTTCTTAAGATTTTTGCCTCTCTGCCTCAGAGCAGTGAAATGTGTGAATCTGAACTCAAATAGCTTTCCAAGGTCTTTGAGAATGGCATTATAGGATAGACCACTGCTCAAGTTCCAGACTGGACACAGGGTGGTCTACCTTTGAGAAAGAGCAGAAGAACACTCTGGAAGATTTGCTAACAGAACTGACTTTGGGATCACAGCCCACAGAAGATGGGCTGGAAACTGCAACCTGAAACTAGCAAGATTAATTGCCTGCTAAAATTAAAAGTTCAACATTCTCAATTTTAAAAAGATCAGGTATCATTACATAATATTCAAAATATCCAAGATACAATCCGACAATACTCAACATACAGCCAAGGAAGAAATCTCAACCTGCAAGTGGAAAAAAAAGAAAACAACCCAGCAGACTCAGTGACAAAGATGGTGTAATTTTCAGACAAAGACTTTAAAGCATCATTATAATCATGATCTCATAGTAAGAGGGAATGTATTTGAAACAAATGGAAAGGTAGAAAGTGTCAGCAAAGCAATAGAGATTATAAAAAAGAATGAAATTAAAAATTGAGAACTGAAAGTTTCAATGGCCAAAATTAAGGATTCACTGACTGGGCTCAGTGGTATAGTAAGAATATAAAAGAAAGATGAGGGGAGAGAAGATGGCAGGGAAGTAGGAGGAGGCGCCCTTTCAACCTGTACCCTAAAGTGAGCTGATTACTTTCCAAAGAACTCCGATCACCCAAGAAATCAGCCTGAGATCAGAATTATACATGTCTGGATCTCTACAGGGGCAGAAGATGCTAGTGGGAAGGTAAAGCAGAGTGGGAACATTGGATTGATATCGGAGGATAAACAAAAGGGGAAGGAGCCACCAGTGGCGAATGATTGGAAAGTAATACCCCAATACGAGATTACCCAGCATCTGGGGACCAGCATTAACTTGGAGACTGGTTGAAAGCACTCAAAGAGAGCAAAGGATCATGGGTAGAGGGGGATTGTGGGAATCTGGGCAGCTAGGGAGAGGGGCTTAAGTCCCGGGACCCAGGACAGCCTCCCCTGACACTGAGCCAGAGAGTGCAGCGGAGAAACCAGGTCTTGGTCCCTGAGCCGACAGCATACCCAACACTTGGGGTCCAGCTCCTGTGAGGGGCTGGGAGCCTCACAGACGGCAGAACACCGAGCTGTGCTACAGAGCCTGAGACGCGCTTGCCCCTCACCCTCCCCTGAGAGAGATGCACGAAGGCCCAGCCTGGCGTTCTTAGGCCAATGCCATTCCACCAGAGCCTGAGACGTGTGCACGACCCTCCCCTCACCCTCCCCTGAGAGAGGTGCATGCAAACCCAGCACTCTCAGACCCTGAAAGACCAGGCACTCACAGCCCCCGCCCTCGGGAAAATCTCAGTGTGCAATCACTGCTTGGAACCTCTCTGGTGGTCTGGAGCTGCCCAGACAGCCACCGCTGCCATGGTTTTGGGTACAAGCAAAAGATCCTGTGTCCCCAGGGACCGCGACTCAGAACCTGCTCTGCCAGTGGCCAAGGGGGAATTTATTTGGGCTCTGCAGCACCCACAGGAGAGCAGACTGAGGCTTCTCTCTGAGAGGGGGGTCAGGGTGCAGTTTGCTTTCCTCTAAACCTACAAAAACCATCAAAAGTGGTCAAGGCGAGAGAAAAAAAAAAGTGAACAAACAAAAACCTCCAGAAAACAAAAGCCTGAAAAAAATGGTTTCTTCAGAGCCCACACTCTTGAGGGGGGTGGGAGGATTTAACTCAGGGAACATCATTGACTGAAAACCCACGTGCCAGGTCCCTCCCCCAGAAAACCAACCAGGAAAGAAAAAAAAAAAAAGATGACAAGAGAAAAACCACCACTACTTCATAGGACAACTTTCATTTTTAATTCGTTCCCAGTATTCTGTCTCATTTTTTTAATATAAATAATTTTTTAACCTATTTACCATCACAGCGAGATGTCCAGTACATCAAATTCCATAATAACCTTCTAACCTGAACTTTTTGATATATACACCTGTGTTTTTCTTTTGCATTTCTATTTTTTAAATTTCTTTTTAGAAAAATTTTAGTTTAGGTTAGTCTAGTTTATTCCTTTTTATTTTATTTTCTAATATTCATATAGTGTTAAACTTCAAGGTAACCCCCTTTCCTCAATAATGCTACCCCATAGGTAAACCAATTTTTAATCCTCCTTTATCTTAGGAAAGTTGAGTTCTTTAACAAAGATATCAAGATACATCCAGGAAGAGTCAAAATAACCTTCCATGCCCACACTGAGAATTTATAACCACTCTCCCATATTTTTCTTCTGCCACTGTTTCTGTATATTTGTGTTTGTCCTGGTAGTATATAAATCATACTTGGGGTTATTTTTGATGAGGATCTTCCTTTTGTTGCTTTTATATATGTATATATTTTTTCTCTTGTCATAAACTTTTAACAATCTTTTTGTTTGTCTGTTTTTGTTTGTATACTTCATAAATCTTACCTTGGGGCCCATTTGGGCTGAGCCTTCTCTTTCATCTTCCCTTTTTTTCCCTGTCTCTCTCTCTCTTTTTCTTTGTCTTTTTTTTTTTTTTTTTAACTCTCGTTTGGGTGGGGAATCCTGATTACGCAGAAGCGTTCCAGGGTGCACCTTGACTGCACCACAGTTGATATATCCAGCTACATTTGTCCAGTCATCTCTCACAAAAATGACTAGGAGGAGGAATGTCCAACAGAAGAAAAATACAGAGGCTGGACCTTCTGCAACAGAGCTAAAGGCTATCGACATAGACAATATGTTGGAAAGGGAATTCAGGCTAACAATTATCCAGGCAATAGGTAGGTTGGAGAAAGCCATAGATAACCAAAATGGAATTGATTAGGGCTGAACTGAAAGCAACCAGAAATGATGTTCACAGCGTTAGGGAAGAGCTGAAAGCTACCAGGGATGATGTTCACAAAGCTCTCAATGAGTTCCAATCTAATCTAAATTCTCTCAAAGCTAGGGTAACTGAGACAGAAGATAGAATCAGTGATCTGGAGGACAAACAGATAGAAAGAAAGGATCAGGAGGAAGCCTGGAATGAACAGCTTAGAAGCCACAAAAACAGAATCAGGGAAATAAATGATGCCATGAAACATTCCAAATCAAATTATTGGAATCCCTGGAGGGGAGGAGAAAGAAAGAAGCCTAGAAGATATAGTGGAACAAGTTCTTCATGAAAATTTTCCCAATCTCGTGAATGGAACCAGTGTTCATGTACTAGAGGTCAAACGGTCTCCAACCAAGATTATAGATTCCAGAAAAACATCAAGGCACCTGATAGTCAAATTGAGGGATCAAAATTGTAGATATAATCTCTTGAAAGCTGCTAGGACAAAGAGCTCCTTACTTACAGAGGAAAGCCCATCAGAGACCTGGCAAGCCAGAAAGGGCTGGCAAGATATAGTCAGGGTACTAAATGAGAAGAATATGCAGCCAAGAATACTTTATACAGCAAGACTGACATTCCAAATGGATGGAGGGATAAAGAGTTTCCAAGACCAGCAAGGCTTAAAAGACTATGCAACCACCAAGCCAACACTGCAGGAAATATTAAGGGGGTTCTATAAAAGAGTAAAACTCCTAAAAATAGCATTGAACAGAAATATAGAGACAATTTACAGAAAGAAAGACTGCAAAGGTAAGACGATGTCAATAAAAAAGTATCAATAATCACTCTCAATGTGAATGGCATAAATGGACCCATAAAATGACACATGGTTGCAGATTGGATAAAACGACAGGACCCATTCATATGTTGTCTACAAGAGACCCATTTTGAACCTGAAGATACACCCAGACTGAAAGTGAAGGGATAGAGAAGAATCTTTCATATGAATAGGTCTCAAAAGAATGCTGGGGTAACAATTCTCATATCAAATAAATTAGATTTTAAACTAAAGACTGTAGTCAGAGATATAGAAGGACAGACATCATTCTTAAAGGGACTATCCACCAAGATGATCTAACAGTTGTAAATATCTATGACCCCAATATGGGAGAAGCCAATTACATAAGAAAACTGTTAATCAAGATAAATAATCATATTGATATGAATACATTAATAGTAGGAGATCTTAACACACCACTCTTAGAAATAGACAGATCATCGAAGCAGAAAATCAATAAAGAAGCAAGAGCATTGAATGACACATTGGACCAGATGGACCTCATATATACAGAACATTCCTCCCTAAAACAACAGAATACTCATTCTTCTCAAGTGCACACGGAACCTTCTCCAGAATAGACTCACATACTGGGTCACAAATCAGGACTCAACCGATACCAAAAGACTGAGATTATTTCCTGCATATTCTCAGATCACAATGCTTTGAAACTGGAGCTCAATCACAAGGAAAAGTTCAGAAGGAACTCAAACACCTGGAAGCTAAAGACCACCTTGCTTAAGAATGCTTGGATCAACCAGAAGATCAAAGAAGAACTGAAGCAATTCATGGAAACCAATGAGAATGAAGACACTTTGGCCCCAAACCTATGGGATACAGCAAAGGTGGTCCTAAGAGGGAATACATAGAGATCCAAGCCTCCCTCAAAAAATGGAAAAAATCCAGAACACACCAGCTGTCTCCACACCTTAAAGAACTGGAAAATCAACAACAAATCAAACCAACTCCACATATAAGAAGGGAAAGAATAAAGATTAGAGCTGAGATCAATGAGGTAGAAACCGTCATCAATCAATCATCTATCAATGAGGTAGAATGTATCAATGAAACTAGAAGCTGGTTTTTTGAAAGAATCAATAAGATCGATAAACTATTGGCCACACTAATCCAAAAGAAAAGAGAGAAAGCCCAAATTAATAAAATTATGAATGAAAAGGGAGAGATCACAATAAACACCAAGGAAGTAGAAATAATCATCAGAAGTTATTATCAATAGTTATATGCCAATAAGCTAAGCAACCTAGATGAAATGGATGCATTCCTGGAAAACTACAAACTTCCCAAAGTGAACCAGGAAGAAATAGTCAACCTGAATGGAGTGATATCTAGTAAGAGATTGAAGCAGTGATCAAAAACCTCCCCCAAAACAAGAGCCCAGAACCTGACAGATTCCCTGGGGAATTCTACCTAACTTTCAAAGAAGAAATAACACCTATTCTCCTGAAGCTGTTTAAAAAAACTGAAGCAGAAGGAAAACTTCCAGACTCTTTGTATGAAGCCAGCATTACCCTGATCCCCAAACCAGGCAAAGACCCTACCATAAAGGAGAATTTCAGACCAATATTACTGATGAATATGGATGCTAAGATTCTCAACAAGATCCTAGCCAACAGGATACAATAGCACATTAAAAAGATTATCCACCATGACCAGGTGGGATTCATTCCTGGGCTTCAAGGATGGTTCAACATTCGCAAATCAATCAATGTGATAGAACAAATCAATAAGAGAAGAGAGAAGAACCACATGGTCCTCTCAATTGATGCAGAAAAAGCATTTGACAAAATCCAGCATCCGTTCCTGATTAAAACGTTTCAAAGTATAGGGATAGAGGGAACATTCCTGAACTTCACCAAATCTATCTATGAAAGACCCACAGCAAATACCATCCTCAATGGGAAAAAGCTCTCAGCCTTCCCGTTGAGAACAGGAATGGGACAAGGATACCCACTCTCACCACTCTTGTTCAACATAGTATTAGAAGTCCTAGCAGCAGCAATCAGACAACAAAGAGAAATAAAAGGTATCCAAATTGGCAATGAAGAAGTCAAACACTCTCTCTTCACAGATGACATGATTATTTATATGGAAAACCCAAAAGACTCCACCCCCAAACTATTAGAACTCATACAGCAATTCAGCAACGTGGCAGGATAGAAAGTCAATATACAGAAATCAGTGGCTTTCTTATACACTAACAATGAAAATACAGAAAGGGAAATTAGAGAATCGATTCCATTTCCTATAGCACCAAGAACCATAAGATACCTGGGAATAAACCTAACCAAAGAGGTAAAGGATCTGTACTTGAGGAACTACAGAACACTCATGAAGGAAATTGAAGAAGACACAAAAAGATGGAAGACCATTCCATGCTCTTGGAACGGAAGAATAAACATTGTTAAAATGTCTATAATGCCTAGAGCAATCTATACTTTTAATGCCATTCCGATCAAAATTCCAACAGTATTCTTCAAAGAGCTGGAGCAAATAATCCAAAAATTTTTATGGAATCAGAAGAGACCCCGAATCACTAAGGAAAAGTTGAAAAACAAAAATAAAACGGGGGGCATCACGTTACCTGATTTCAAGCTTTATTACAAAGCTGTGGTCACCAAGACTGCATGGTACTGGCATAAAAACAGACACATAGACCAGTGGAACAGAGTAGAGAGCCCAGATATGGACCCTCAACTCTATGGTCGAATAATCTTTGACAAAGCAGGAAAAAATATACAGTGGAAAAAAGACAGTCTCTTCAATAAATGGTGCTGGGAAAACGGGGCAGCTACATGTTGAAGAATGAAACTCAACCATTCTCTTACACCATACACAAAGATAAACTCAAAATGGATAAAAGGCCTCAATGTGAGACAGGAATCCATCAGAATCCTAGAGGAGAACATAGGCAGTAACCTCTTCAATATCAGCCACAGCAACTTCTTTCAAGATATGTTTCCAGGGGCGCCTGGGTGGCTCAGTGGGTTAAGCCTCTGCCTTTGGCTCGGGTCATGATCTCAGGGTCCTGGGATCGAGCTCTGCATCAGGCTCTCTGCTGGATAGGGAGCCTGCTTCCTCCTCCTCCTCTCTTTCTCTCTGCCTGTCTCTCTGCCTACTTGTGATCTCTCTCTGTCAAATAAATAAATAAAATCTTAAAAAAAAAAGATATGTCGAAAGGCAAAGGAAACAAAAGAAAAAATGAACTTTTGGGACTTCATCAAAGTCAAAAGCTTCTGCACAGCAAAGGAAACAGTCAACAAAACAAAGAAGCAACCCATGGAAAGGGAGAATATTTTGCAAATGACAGTACAGACAAAAGGTTGATACCCAGGATATATAAAGAACTCCTCATATTCAACACACACAAAACAGATAATCATGTCAACAAATGGGCAGAAGATATGAACAGAGACTTCTCCAATGAAGACATACAAATGGCTATCAGACACATGAAAAAATGTTCATCATCACTAGCCCTCAGGGAGATTCAAATTAAAACCACATTGAGATACCACCTTACACCAGTTAGAATGGCCGAAATTAGCAAGACAGGAAGCAACATGTGTTGGACGGGATGGGGAGAAAGGGGAACCCTCTTACACTGTTGGTGGGAATGCAAGTTGGTGCAGCCACTTTGGAGAACAGTGTGGAGATTCCTTAAGAAATTAAAAATAGAGCTTCCCTATGACCCTGCCATTGCACTACTGGGTATTTACCCTAAAGATACAGATGTAGTGAAAAGAAGGGCCATCTGTACCCCAATGTTTATAGCAGCAATAGTCATGGTCGCCAAACTGTGGGAAGAACCAAGATGCCCTTCAAAATGGACGAATGGATAAAGAAGATGTGGTCCATATATACTATGGAGTATTATGCCTCCATCAGAAAGGATGAATACCCAACTTTTGTAGCAACATGGAGGGGACTGGAAAAGATTATGCTGAGTGAAATAAGTCAAGCAGAGAGAGTCAATTATCATATGATTTCACTTATTTGTGGAGCATAACAAATAGCATGGAGGACAAGGGTAGATGGAGAGGAGAAGGGAGTTGAGGGAAATTGGAAGGGGAGGTGAACCATGAGAGACTATGGGCTCTGAAAAACAATCTGAGGGTTTTTAAGGGGCAGGGGGTGGGAGGTTGGGGGAACCAGGTGGTGGCTATTGGAGAGGGCACGGATTGCACGGAGCACTGGGTGTCATGCAAAAACAATGAATACTGTTACGTTGGAAATAAATAAAATATAAATAAAAAAAAGGAATTAAAAAAAAAGAATTAAAAAAAAAAAGAAAGGTGAACTTGAAATAGAGCAACAGAAATTATCCAGTCAGATAGATCAATAGCTCTATCAGTAGAAATTATCCACAGAGAGGAAAAATTTAGAAATACTGGACAGGGTGTAAGAGACTTGTGGGACAATACCATAATGTCTAATATTTATGTAATTAGAGTCTCAGAAAAAGGAGGAGAAAGAATGTGGCTCAGAAAGAAATGTTACAAAAATAATGGCTGAAAATTTCCCAAATTTGGTGAAATATTTAAACTTAGCGGTTTGGGAAGCTCAGTACATCTCAAACTGGATGAACTTAAAGAAATCCACCCAAGACACAACATAATCAGACAATTAAAAAATCAAGACAAAAATCTTTGATTCATAAAGTGGGACACCCATAAAACCACAAAGGAGTTCAAGATTCCCTTATATCTTTCCTTATATCTTTATATAAGATATAGCCCTCCCAGGATCCCTTATATCTTTCCATTCATATGTCTTTCTCTTCCCTTAAAGGTCAACACTAAGGTGACTTTTGTGATAAAACCTGTTTGCTTTTCTTATTACTTGTATATTTACCACTTATGTACACATCCCTAGGTTGGCTATTTTACATTTTAAATGATGCAATCATATATGCAATCATTGACTAACTGTGGATTCTTTGGCTCATACTGTGTTTGTGAGATTCATTCATGTTGTGATATCTGTCATTCACTTGTTTTCATTCTGTTAGTTGTGTACATATACCAACACTTTTTATCCATTCTGTTAATTATGGATATTTAAGTTACCAGTTTAATGGTATTACAAATAGCTCTGTTAAGAGTCTTGGTGATGTATCTTTCCATGTGAGCTGCATATCTTTCTCTAGGTTTTTGTCTAGGTATAGTGTTTCTGGGTCATTGGTTATATGTATATTTATATATATCCCGTGTATACTTAGAAAACATTTATATATTTGTACAAGCAGCATAGAGAGATACCATACCTCTATATTGAAAATAAACACTTGGTATTGACCATCCTTTTAGTTTGAGGCAAGTAGCGGAAGCATTACAGTGGTATTTTGTTGTGGTCCTATATCTTATTTTCAGATGAGTCCTACCCCCTTAGATGTTTACTGGACATTTGCTATCTTCTTTGCTGAAGTGCTGTTCCAATCTCCTGTGGTTGTTTTAACTTAATGATTTGTAAGAGTTCTTTTTTTTTTTTTTTTAAAGATTTTATTTATTTATTTGAAAGACAGAGATCACAAGTAGGCAGAGAGGCAGGCAGAGAGAGAGAGAGAGGAAGGTAAGCAGGCTCCCCACTTAGCAGAGAGCCTGACTCAGGGCCTGATCCCAGGACCCTGAGACCATGACCTGAGCTGAAGGCAGAGTCTTTAACCCACTGAGCCACCCAGTTGCCTCTAAGTGTTCTTTTTAAAATGATTTTATTTTTTTATTTGACAGAGAGAGGGAGAGAACACAAGTAGGCTGAGTGCAGGCAAAAGGAGAAAGAGGGAGAAGTAACTTTCCGCTGAGCAAGGAGCCTGATGGGCTCAATCCCAGGACCCTGGGATCCTGACCTGAGCTGAAGGCAGCCACTTAGCTGACTGAGCCACCCAGGTGCCCTGAGATTTGTAAGAGTTCTTTGTATTTTTTTATATCAGTCCTAGTTCTGAGAAGCAGAAGGTAAGACAGAGTAGATGTGCAAGAGATTTACTGGGGAAACACTGGTGAGGGAAGGTGGGAGGAGCCATCCAGAATGACACAGATCCCGCTCTGTAATGGAGAGCTGAGAAAAGGAAGAAAGAAGCTTTTGAGCTTCATTGCAGTTCTAAGAAACAAGACTTAGGGAGTTCTTGAACTAAAATGAAGAATAGTGGGGTGGCTCAGTAGGTTAAGTGTCTGACTCTTCATTTCCTGAGATTGAGCTCTGCATCAAGCTGGGTCCTCAGTGTGGGACCTGCATGAGATTCTCTCCATCTGCCCCTCCTGCTTAAAAGACAGTGATCTTCTTCTCTCAGTTTTAAGGGGGAAGATGAAAGACCTGTGCCTAAAACATAGAAGATGTTCAGTAAATGCTGTTGATTCTTCCTGATGTTCTTCAGTCAGCAATTTTTCTAAGGACACTGACCCTCCAGTATGAGTTCTTTAAATATCCTAATTCCCCTTTTCTCTTGATGATTTATACTTTTTCTTTCAAGACACCAGAAGGACATCGGGCACTTCTAAGAGGTACAGGAGAAGTCACTTCCTTTTGAGACCAAAATTCTATTCAGGGAACTAATTAAATGATGGTGCTAACATTGTTCTGATACATGAAGGAAGCACAAGCTCTACACTGCTTCTGCAAGTGATCCTGTGAGGGAGAATTATTCTCCCTTAGAAAGGCAGAAGCCATATGGCACTGACAGTCCCTGTGCTATCACTCCCAACTCCCATATAAAAGCCCTGTCCAGTAGAAGGAGAAAGCTTTTCCCTGAGACTGTGCTGGTGAATATCCTTAGCAGAAAGCAGAGCTAATGATCCTGCTCCTCCCTCTAGAGAAGGCAGGTAATAGAAGGTGGTAGTTGCATTGGAAAGGGCTCAGGTTGGGGTACCAATCTGAGTTCCAGCTGCCCCTCTGCTATGGGTCACTCATGTGACCTTGAATCAGTGCATCTAGTCTCTCTTAGTCTAAAATCCACCATCTTTAGAATTGACAATTGAAAAAAAAATGATTGTAAATGCCATCAGGTTTGTAAGCAGATAAAGGGGAAATGGATGACAGAACAAATTCCCAGCTGCTTGTAAATGAATGACCATCTTTTGGGTTCTCACCTCTTAATAGTCTAAGAAACCTTCAGCTCAGATGAGTTTTGGTAATCAATAGCAACTGCCCAGTCTGTGCTTTATCTCAATGGATAAACCAATTCTAATCTCATCCAGGAGTTTAATCATGTGAACAGTGAAATTTGGGATGACATGCTTGGAGCTGGTCTGATGATCCTCTAAGAACTCTTCCACATCCACCTTTCCATGGTGGTAGGGTGTAAAAACAACACAAAACCTGGAGACTTTTTGTCCTCATATCCAGTCAATGTAAATTTTTCATAATCTGTTTTTAAAATTAAATAAAAGAAGAGGTACCTGGGTGGCTCAGTCAGTTAAGTAGATGTCTTTTTTTTTTTTTTTTTAAGTGGCTGTCTTTGACTCAGGTCACGATCCCAGGGTCCTGGCATCGAGCCTGCTTTGGGCTCTCTGCTCCAGGGAGCCTGCTTCTCCCTCTCCCTCTGCCTGTGCTCTGCCTACTTGTGCTCTCTTTGTGTCAAATCAATCAATCAATCAATCAATCAATCTATCTTAAAAAGAAAAAGAAAAATGCAACTCAAAACTTCAGTAGAATGATTTTACTAAAATTCTCATTACTTTCCACAACACAATTTTGTTTCTCATGGGTAACTCAAGGAGGAGATGATGACTTCTTTTTCTTCTGGCTAGCTTTTAATAAATAATTACTTAATAGATTGCAGAGATGAATCAGCTTAACATTTTAATTTTGGGGCATATAAATTCATTATTTGGATGAATTCTGTGCTATTCATATCTGTTTGCATTTTCTCTGTGTTCTTTATGAGGATCAGTATTATGGTTTTTTTTTGTATTTATAATATTATAGTTTTGAATATAATTAGTTATGCCTAATATAATTCAGTTAGTTTTGAGTTCATTCACTTAGGCCCTTGAGTCCTTAAGTTACATGAAGAGTTTGTTACCTACGGAGTTGATGGTGATTTCAGAGAAGCCATTTATTGGATTTTTATCCTATCCAGGCTCCATAGAAACACTCAGCATACCCTGTTCTCATCTACTGCTCTCTGCAACCATAGGGTGTAGCAGTTCTTTTATTTTTGTTTTTTATAGATAAGAACATTGAAGCTTTGAGAAGTTGTTCTCAGTTAAATGGCCAACAACAGGCAGAGCAAGGAGTCAAACCCAGATTAGTTTAAGTGACAGTGTAGTTCCAGGAAGCCCACAGAATCTGTAACAAGATTGCCTGGCTGCAAGCCCCAGCTCTGCCCCTTACTAGCTGAGTATGCTTCTGTGAGTTGCTAATGTGTGTCTCATTTTCTTGCTCTGCAAAAGGAGGTTGAAAACAGCAATCTACCTCATGGGGATAATGAGAGGCTTAAAGGAGCTGATATACAAAAAGCAGTTAGGGTAGTACTTGGCAAAAACCACATGCTACCCAGGTGTTTGCACTTATCACCACTGTCTGTCCTCTTGGCCATAATGTTCTGCTCTGAAAAGGCTCCCGTCAGACATGCCACTTGCAGAAGCTACATTTGCCTTCTTGAACTAAAACTGAGAGAAAAAGCAGGCAGCTTCTTGATGAACACAGAAATCTTCTCCCCAGTGTTTCTTAGATCTGGGTGTCTCTTCCTCTGACACCTAATGATTCTACCTTAATTCTTATTATACAGAGCATCAGATCTTCAGCAGTTTGGAAGATTCAGCTACTTTAAAGAGACCTATATTTCCAGGAAAACCATAGGTTGGTGGTGTGTGGAGTTATTGTCAGTTTTTTTGTTTAAAACTAAGATAGGCACGAGAATTTCCTTACTATCATTCGGAGAATAAAAGGTGAGTAGGAATATTCTGCCAGGTGAATTTATAGCTGGTTATGATGGGGTATCTGCTCTCCCTACCCTGCCTGGTAGCTTCCTTTAATGAATAGGCAGATACTCATTACTTAACAGGATCTTTCATTGGTAATCACTGAACTTGTACTTTGAGTCCTCCCCATAAATGCAGAGGGACTAGTAACTTTTAGCTAGAATGATTGCTATTATATCTTGGACATTATTTTGCCCCTGCCATGGGTTCAGAGTAGGAGGAGATGGGTGAGGAGAGAAATGGGAAGTTGGGGAGGTTTCTGTTTGCCGTTAGTCAGCTTTTGAGTTCTGTCAGTTCTGTGAGTTCTGAAGCAAGACTGTGAAAGTTTTGCTTCAGTTTGTTTTACATCAGTTTGCACTGCCATCAGAAACACTGACAGAAAGCATAACAAACCTCACTGAAAAGTTCAAGAAGAAAGTTTTAATTCAAAGGGTGTGGACTCTATGTGCAGAGATTTCAGGAGCTCCTAATATACTTGGTTTTCTCAAGTGAAATTGTATCTATGTGGAAACCTCCTGTAAATTTTCAGATGAATTAGAAGATTACAAGCTGAATTAGAAAATCAAGGTCTGCCAAATATTCAGTTTCTGTAGCAATGAAACTAATTTAAAATTTAGATAATTCAATTTAGATAATTCAATTAAAATTTAGATGATTCAATTTTAAATTCAATTTAAAATTTAGATAATTCAATTTAGATAATTTAAACTAATTTAAAATTTAGATAATTCAATTTAGATATTTTCATGTAATAACTTAGGTACCTACTGCCCATTGATGCTAAAGTTAACAAGAGACATGCTCATATTTAGAGATTAACAAAGTGAATTGGTACAAGAATTTTGGAACAGAAAGTGTTAGGAGAGACAAAGGGAAGTGGAGGCATCCCAAGAAAACCTCGCAACACCTCTTCCCCCTTGTAATTCTGTTAAAATTGTGTTTCTCCCTTGACTTTATAGGCAGGAGCATACGTGCATTCTCCTCCTTGGACTCTGTGGAAATGCCGCACAATATCACAGAATTTTTCATGCTGGGACTCTCACAGAATGCACAGATACAGAGGGTCCTCTTTGTGGTTTTTTTGATCATCTATGTGGTCACGGTGTGTGGCAACATGCTCATTGTGGTCACCGTTACCTTCAGTCCCACACTGGCTTCCCCCATGTATTTTTTCCTGGCCAACCTATCCTTTATTGACACCTGTTACTCTTCCTCTATGGCCCCTAAACTCATTGCTGACTCATTGTGTGAGGGGAGAGCCATCTCTTTTGAGGGCTGCCTGGCTCAGCTCTTTGGAGCCCATTTTTTGGGAGGTGTTGAGATCATCCTGCTCACAGTCATGGCCTATGACCGCTACGTGGCCATCTGCAAGCCCCTGTACTATATGACCATCATGACCAGGCATCTCTGTGCCCTGCTAGTGGGCGTGGCTTGGCTGGGAGGCTTCCTGCATTCACTTGTTCAGCTCCTCTTGGTCCTTCAGCTGCCCTTCTGTGGCCCTAACGTGATTGATCACTTTGTCTGTGACTTGTATCCATTGCTAGAACTCGCCTGTACGGACACTTATGTCATCGGTGTGCTGGTGGTCGCCAACAGTGGTGTGATCTGCCTGTTGAACTTCCTCATGCTGGCTGTCTCCTACATTGTCATTCTGCATTCCTTGAGGTGCCATGGTGCAGAGGGGAGACGCAAAGCCCTGTCTACCTGTGGGGCCCACTTCACTGTTGTTGCTCTGTTCTTTGTGCCGTGTATATTTACTTATATGCGACCATCATTTACTTTGTCCATAGACAAAAACATAGCAGTATTTTATGGTATTCTGACACCTATGTTGAATCCAGTCATTTATACCCTGAGAAAGGAAGATGTAAAAAATGCCATGAGAAAGCTCTTCACTCAGTGAGAAGGTGAAGGTGTGTAATGAGTGGTAAAGCAGGAAAGAGAAATGACTTTATTTCTGTAAGTGGAACAAACCTGAACTTGTTTTTATTATGGAATATCACCTTATTCCATGTTATCTGTTCATCTTCGTAGACTTCTATGGTTTAGTCTTTTCACTATAATTGCGTAGTTTTGAGACATATATGGCAGGAATGATTATTTTCTCTGTTTTAGAAATGAAACTTTGTCTCATGTGATTAATTGATTACTTAAGGTTAGCTGGTTTTAAAGTACCTAAGCTAGAACTTAAAATCAGTTATTTTTAATCCATCATCCAGATCTTTCAAAAGCAACCATGTTATATCATTCTAGTCTGTGTTGTAATTGAGCTGTAGAAATGTGAGACAAAATACAACTTAAGGTAAATCATTTCATGCTTAGCCTTGTACAGCAGCCTGTGTCCATCTGGGTAAGGCTTCTATTCCTTCTCATCACCCTGTATGACATCCTTGGCATAGGTGCTGTTTTATAAGACTCTTAGCTCGGGAGACAGATGCACCTGACTTTTTTATTTTTCCATGCTTACTTGTGACATGATCTCTAATAAGTGACCAAACTTCCTCTTTTAAAAAAAAGATTTCATTTATTTGAGAGAGAGAGCACGAGAGTGATTTTTTAGAATGTGTGAGCCAGGGAGGTAGGCAGACGGAGAGGGAGAGACTCTCGTGTAGGCTCCATGCTGGGTGTGGAGCCCTATGCAAGGCTTGATCACACAACCCTGAGATCATGACCTGAGCTGAAACCAGAAGTCAGATGCCTAACTGACTGTGCCACCGAGGCACCCCTAAGTGACCAAACTTCTGTCAGCCTCTGGTGCCTGTCTTTAAATGAAGAGTGAAGATAATACATACCTAAAGTGTTACTGTGAGAAATAAATTAGAAAATCTATGGAAAATTTGGAATACAGGTTCTGGGACATATACACACAACATGATTTATTTGATAGGTTCCTCAAACTTTTCCTAACCTTCCATACAGAGATTGCCTTCTTTCACTTTTTTATCTCTGCTAGGTGTGAAATATACACTGTGCGTAGAGTAGAATGGCTTAGTTTTTGGTCAGTGATGCAAAGTTGCATTTCCTTTTTTTCCCCCCTAACTCCCTCTTTTCAGATTCCAAGGGATGACAGTGTTCTGGAATCTGAAACATAAGCCCATGTGTGCTCCATTCTTTTCCTGGTTTTATGAGCTCTGACCCCGTCCCTTATCAGGTTTCATTCGAGTGAAAGCTGCCATAATTTATAATAAGTTTCTCTTTTGTTTCCCAAATAATCTGTAATTCATGATGTTGCAACATATCCACTTTTTGCACTAAGAGAAAACAAATTAGAAATTAATATGAAAAAGTTTCACAACAATAAGTATTCACAATTAGTCTCCAAGAACCAAAAAATTCAGGAGCTCATCAGGAAGTAGTTATTGCTGTACCCCTAAATTTCTATGTCTAACAAAAACAACAGTTTCAAAGTTCCTAGGAAAAATAAACATTGTCTTTCATTTTGTCACATTCTGATAGTCTAGTTAATAAAACTAGGTATAAAGGAGATCTTGAATTCTGAGACCTTGAATCTGAATAGGAGACCTTTCATTTCTATTATTAGATAATAAAAATATGATTGAGCCAATTTTCCAATCAGCTAATAAATATTAAGTCATGGTGAGACTTACTAAAAAATAGCCTATCTTCCCCCTAATGTGCCACAATTTTAACTCAGGAGGCACTCTAGAAAAGCGTACTTACTTTAGTTGAAATTTGACAAGTACTTTCTAGTCCAGTTAAGATATCAACCAGCATAATAGAGTGATTGTAGTGCTTGCTTGTTTTTGTTGCCTGAATAATCATTAACAACAACCCAACTAATTTATGAATGTTCCTTATTTTTGAAAAACTTCAAATTGTTAGAATAACACATAAGTAAATATGACCAGAAGTTTTCCATATGATTTAAAAATTGTTACTAATTTTTTTTTTAAACAAAAGTAGCGGTGTCTCCATTTTGGAGTATATGGTAAAACACTTTTCTCCCCAAATAAATATTTATTTTAAAATTCTTAATCTAGGAAAACACAGGTGGGCAATACACATCACACACGCACTTGTGCATGTGTAAATCCACCTATAAGACATTACCCAGAGATGTCACCATCAGTGTTTTGGTAGATACCTTGGTTATCTTTTCCTCCTCTCCTCCTCCCTCACCTCCTCTCTCTTCTCATCCCTCCACTGTTCCTTCCATTTCTTCCATGAATATGAATAGGCCTGAACCATCCTAAAAGGCTACCTTTGGGGATAAATGATTTCTTTGTTCAGCTTACTAGGCAGCTTATATAAACTTTTCTGATCCTTGGTTTCTGTGTCTAAAAATGGGCATTTTTAATCCTTAGTGCATACTCTTAAGAAAGGCATATGTGCTCTAAGAGTACAGCCTCCTCTAAGAACATCAATCTCTAGGTTGATGACATCTGATAAATGTTGGTGCCCTTTCCTATCAGTGGGCAACAGAATAAGAAAGACTGGAAATAGTACAAGCTTCCAAATTTTAAGTTCTGTTGAGAATATGCTTGTGGAAGAAAAACAGACGAACTGCATTGGAGACTTTTATTCCACAACTTATTGTTATGAGGCTACCAGCAAGGTACTTAGAAACAGTTTTCACCTGTCCTGAATTTTTTTCCCTTAGTGAAGTATTTTTCTTTCTTTTTTAATGTATACAGCAGGATGAGCACATATTCATATCAAAAATACTTGTTACTTACTTATCAGGGGAAAATACTACCATATAAGCCAAAGGTCATTCCTTATGTACAAATTATTGCTGATGAAGGAGAAAATAATTTCAAAGAAATTTCTTGTTACAGGGCATCAAAACATGCATGGAGATATACATTACTGACTACTCATAAGCTGGTTCTTTGTAGACTTGCATACTTTCAGCCTGGCCTATCTATTAAGGCAAGTCTATTTATAGATTGGTTCAAACAATGAAGGTGAATTTCAGACCAATATCCCTAATGAATATGGATGCCAAGATTCTCAACAAGATCCTAGCTAATAGGATCCAACAGTACATGAAAAAGGTTATCCACCATGACCAGGTGGGATTTATCCATGGGATGCAAGTGTTGTTCAACACTCACAAATCAATTAATGTGATAGAGCAATCAATAAGAATTTGTTTATTCTTCTGATCCAAGAGCATGGAATGGTCTCCCATCTTTTTGTGTCTTCTTCAATTTCCTTAATGAGTGTTCTGTAGTTCCACAAGTACAGATCCTTTACCTCTTTGGTTAGGTTTATTCCCAGGTAGTTCCTTGAGTACAGATCCTTTACGTCTTTGGTTAGGTTTATTCCCAGGTATCTTATGGAATCGATTCTCTAATTTCCCTTTCTGTATTTTCATTGTTAGTGTATAAGAAAGCCACTGATTTCTGTACATTGACTTTGTGTCCTGCCACATTGCTGAATTACTGTATGAGTTCTAGTAGTTTGGGGGCGGAGTCTTTTGGGTTTTCCATATAAAGAATCATGTCAAATGCGAAGAGAGAGAGTTTGACTTCTTCATTGCCAATTTGGATACCTTTTATTTCTCTTTGTTGTCTGATTGTTGTTGCTAGGACTTCTAATATTATGTTGAACAAGAGTGGTGATAGTGGGCATCCTTGTCGTGTTCCTGATCTCAACAGGAAGGCTGCAAGCTTTTTCCCATTGAGGATGATATTTGCTGTGGGTCTTTCATAGCATGGATAATCCTTTTAGTGTGCTGTTGGATCATGTTTGCTAGGATCTTGTTGAGAATCTTAGCATCCATATTCATCAGTGATATTGGTCTGAAATTCTCCTTTTTGGTAGGGTCTTTGCCTGGTTTGGGGATCAGGGTAATGATGGCTTCATATGAAGAGTCTGGAAGTTTTCCTTCTGCTTCAATTTTTTGAAACAGCTTCAGGAGAATAGGTTCCTGATCTCAAAGGGAAGATTATCCACCATGACCAGGTGGGATTCATCCCTGGGCTACAAGAATGGTTCAACATTTGCAAATCAATCAATGTGATAGAACAAATCTATAAGAGAAGAGAGAAGAACCACAAGGTCCTCTCAATTGATGCAGAAAAAGCATTTGACAAAATCCAGCATCTGTTCCTGATTAAAATGCTTCAAAGTATAGGGATAGCGGGAACATTCCTCAACTTCATAAAATCTATCTATGAAAAACCCACAGTGAATATCATCCTCAGTGGGGAAAGGCTGAGAGCCTTCCCTTTGAGATCAGGAAGAGGACAAGGATGTCCACTTTCATCACTCTTGTTCAACATAGTACTAGAAGTCCTAGCAATAGCAATCAGACCAAAAAAAAAAAAAAAAAAAAAAAAAAAAAAAGAAATAAAATGTATTCAAATTGACAATGTAGAAGTCAAACTCTCTCTTTTCACAGATGACATGATATTTTATATGGAAAACCCAAAAGACTCCACCCCCAAACTACTAGAACTCATACAGCAATTCAGTAATGTGACAGGATACAAAGTCAATGTACAGAAATCAGTTGCTTTCTTATACACTAACAATAAAAATACAGAAAGGGAAATTAGAGAATCGATTCCATTTACTATAGCACCAAGAACCATAAGATATCTTGGAATAAAGCCTAACAAAGAGGTAAAGGATCTATACTCAAGGAACTACAGAATAGTCATGGAAGAAATTGAAGGAGACACAAAAAAGATGGAAGAGCATTCCCTGCTCATGAATTGGAAAGATAAACATTGTTAAAATGTCTATACTGCCTAGAGCCAACTATACTGTTTTTTTTTTTTTCAGTGAGGGGGATGTTGAAGTCCTCTACTATTATTGTATTATTGTCGATGTGTTTCTTTGATTTTGTTATTAATGGGCTTATATAGTTGGATGCTCCCATATTAGGGGCATAGATATTTATAAGTTGTTAGATCTTCTTTTTAAATTTTTTTTTATTTTTTTAAATTTCTTTTCAGTGTGCCAGAATTCATTGTTTATGTACCACACCCAGTGCTCCATGCAATACGTGCCCTCCATAATACCCACCACCAGGCTCACCCAACCTCTCCCCCGCCCCGCTCCTTCAAAGCCCTCAGATTGTTTTTTAGAGTCCGTAGTCTCTCATGGTTCGTCTCCCCCTCCAAGTTCATCCAACTCCCTTCTCCTCTCCATCTTTCCACGTCCTCCATGTTATTTCCTATGCTCCACAAATAAATGAAACCATATGATAATTGACTCTCTCTGCTTGACTTATTTCACTCTGCATAATCTCTTCCACTCCCATCCATGTTACTACAAAAGTTGGGTATTCATCCTTTCTGATGGAGGCATACTACTCCATAGTGTATATGGACCACATCTTCCTTATTCATTTGTCCGTTGAAGGGCATCTGGGCTCTTTCCACAGTTTTGCAACTGTGGCCATTGTTGCTATGAACATTGGGGTACTGGTGGCCCTTCTTTTCACTACATCTGTATCTTTGGGGTAAATACCCAGTAGTGCAATTGCAGGGTCATAGGGAAGCTCTATTTTTAATTTCTTAAGGAATCTCCACACTGTTCTCCTAAGTGGCTGCACCAACTTGCATTCCCATCAACAGTGTAAGAGGGTTCCCCTTTCTCCACATCCTCTCCAACACACGTTGTTTACTGTCTTGTTAATTTTGGCCATTTTAACTGGTGTAAGGTGGTATCTCAATGTGATTTTGATTTGAATCTCCCTGATCGCTAATGGTGATGAACCTTTTTTCATGTGTCTGATAGCTATTTGTTGTCTTTGTTGGAGAAATGTCTGTTCATGTCTTCTGCCCATTTTTTGACATGATTATCTGTTTTGTGTGTGTTGAGTTTGAGAAGTTCTTTATAGATATGGATATCAGCCTTTTGTCTGTACTGTCATTTGCCGATATGGGTTGCCTCTTTGTTTTGTTGACTCTTTCCTTTGGTGTGAGGAACCACCTATACTTTCAGTGCCATCGCAATCAAAATTCCACCAGCATTTTTCAAAGAGCTGTAACAAACAATCTTAAAATTTGTATGGAGCCAGAAGAAACCACAGATAGCTATGGAAATGTTGAAAAAGAAAAATGAAACTGGGGGCATCATGTTTTCCGATTTCAAGCTTTACTACAAAGCTGTGATCACCAAGATAGAATGATACTGGCATAAAAACAGACATATAGACCAGTAGAACAGAGTAGAGAGCTGAGATATGGACTCTTAACTCTATGGCCAAATAATTTTCAACAAAGCAGGAAAAAATATCCAGTGCAAAAAAGACAGTCTCTTCAATAAATGGTGCTGGGAAAATTGGAAAGCTATATGTAGAAGAATGAAACTCGACAATTCTCTTACACCATACACAAAGATAAACTCAAAATGGATAAAAGACTTCAATGTGAGGCAGGAATCTATTACAATCCTAGAGGAGAATATAGGCAGTAACCTCTTCGACATCGGTCACAGCAACTTCTTTCAAGCTATGTCTCCAAAGCCAAAGGAAACAGAAGCAAAAATGAACTTTTGGGACTTCATCAAGATCAAAAACTTCTGCACAGCAAAAGAAACAGTCAACAAAACAAAGAGGCAACCCATGGAATGGGAGAAGATATTTACAAATGACACTATAGACAAAGGGTTGATATCTAAGATCTATAAAGATCTCCTCAAACTCAACACAACCAAAACAGATAATCATGTAAAAAATGGGCAGAAGATATGAACAGACACTTCTCCCATGAAGATATATGAATGTGCTAAAAGACACATGAAAAAATGTTCATCACCATTAGCCATCAGGGAGATTAAAATCAAAATCACGTTGAGATACCACTTTACACCAGTTAGCATGGCCAAAATTAACAAGACAGTAAACAATGTGTGTTGGAGAGGATGTGGAGAAAAGGGAACCCTCTTACACTGTTGGTGGGAATGCAAGTTGGTGCAGCCACTTAGGAGAACAGTGTGGAGATTCCTTAAGAAATTAAAAATAGAGCTTCCCTATGACCCTGCAATTGCACTACTGGGTATTTACCCCAAAGATACAGATGTAGTGAAAAGAAGGGCCACCAGTACCCCAATGTTCATAGCAACAATGGCCACAGTTGCCAAACTGTGGAAAGAGCCAATAAGCCCTTCAACAGATGACTGGATAAAGAAGATATGGTACATATATAAGATGGAATATTATGCCTCCATCAGAAAGGATGAATACCCCACTTTTGTTTCAACATGAACAGGACTGGAAGAGATTATGCTGAGTGAAGTAAGTCAAGCAGAGAGAGTCAATTATCATATGGTTTCACTTAATTGTGGAGCATAAGGAATAGCATGGAGGATATTGGGAGAAGGAGTGGAGAGGGTGCTGGGGGATATTGGAGGGGGAGATGAAGCATGAGAGACTGTGGACTCTGAGAAACAAACTGAAGGTTTTGGAGGGGAGGTGGGGGTTGGGGGATGGGTGAACCTGGTGGTGGGTATTAAGGAAGGCACGTATTGCATGTAGCACTGGGTGTGGTGCATAAACAATGAATTTTGGAACACTGAAAATTAGTAAAATAAAAAACAAGCAAACAAAAAACAATGACGGTGAAAGGGTTTCAAGAAGAAAATTCCAAAGATTAGAGAGAAATGTAAAAATTTTAATTTGTTGTTTCATTATAGTAAGCCACTAAAACATGGGTTTGATAATGCACAAAGCCTTTAGTGAGACAGGCTTAAATTTGAACTCTGGTTCAGGCAAATTTTTGCATATTGATCTTGAGCTATATAATCAGCCACTCCAGCCCACTGTTTTCTATTCGTGAAATGGGGAAATCAGTATCCTTGGAGTTATTGGGCTTTGGTAAGAATTGAATAATAATAAAAAAAACGTGACTACAAAGTACTTTGCACCTAGTAAATACTCAAAACAACCTGTCACAATTACTGATACTAGCGTTGTTTTATTGATGTTCACAGGATTCTGTGGGCATGTTCACCATTATGTTCAAAAAAGGAAATGTTTTAAACAGAGGCAGGTTCCTCAGTTTGAGACTTACATTAATGAAAAAAAAATATGGACAGAAATCACTTCCTCCAGAACATATAAGTGAGTGGGTAGCTCAGGACATTGTTCATGTGCTCCAAAAACATTAGCTGTCTTTTTCAGCATCATGATCATGATCATCTTTATTTTTAAAATCTTATTTAAATTTGTTTAATTAACGTATAGTGTAGCATCAGTTTCAGGTGTAGAGTTCAGTTATTCATCAGTTGCATATAACACCCAGTGCTCATTATGTCACACATTACATCACATAATTCCCATCACCCAGGGACTCTATCCCCTACCCACCTCCCCTACAGCAGCCCTCAGTTTCTTTCCTATAGTTAAGAGGCTCCAAGGGGGATGCCTCGGTGCCTCAGTCAGTTACGCATTTGCCTTTGGCTTGGGTCATGATCTTGGGGTCCTGAGATTGAGTCCGGGACCGAATCCTGGATTGAGTCCTGCACTGGGCTCCTTGCTCAGTGGGGAGCCTGCTTCTCCCTCTGCCCGCCCCTCCCTCTGCTAGTGCTCTATTTTTTTGCTCTTTCTGACTTATAAATAAATAAAAAAGAGTCTCTTAAGGTTTGTTTCCCTCTCTGATTTTGTCTTATTTTATTTTTCCCTACCTTCCTCTATGATTCTCTGTTTTGTTTCTTAAATTTTACATATGCATGAAACCATATGGTAATATTCTTTCTTTGATCGTCATCCTTATTTTTACATTATCCTATTTCATCACATCTTTCTTGGAAACTACAGAGATCTTCATAAGATAAGTTTGATATTTTAACCATACTGTTGCATATATTTATAAGATGGCCACTCAGAGGAAACTATGTCAAACATCTAAATTTTAGAATTTATATTGAAGTGTAATTGACATACAATGTTACATTAGTTTCAGGTGTTCAAAATAGTGATTCAACAGGTCTGTACACTATTCAGTGCTCACCAAGGTAAGTGTAGTCACCCATCTGTCACCATACAACAGTATTATATTATTGATTATATTCCTTATGCTGTCCTTTTCATCCATTTGATGTATTTATTTTATAACAAAGTTTGTACCTTTTATTCCTCCTAACCTATTTCATCCTTCCCCCCCACACTCACCACTGGCAACCACCACTTTGTCCTTACATGAGAGTCTGTTGGTTTGTTTTGGCAAAATATTTATTTTTAAAAGGCCTTCATAGAGAGTAAGCCCCAACCAGATCTAAAATCCCGAGAACATGAGAAATGTCAGCATCACATGAAATTTAATCCCTGGTTATGAAGTCACCCTCTGAAGACAAGTTACTGAGCTCTTCCTGGAATCCCAAGCTCTGTACAGTGATAGGTCTGCCAGTTTCTGGCACTGCAGTGGCTCTCCCCTTTCCTGATTTGAGAGCAGCAGAAGGGGATCCAACATCAGTGAGAGCTTTTGAAGTAAGTTCTGCTCAGACACGTCACAGTTGCTCCAGCCATCTCCCCCATTTGTTACTGCAGATATGTTTAAGGGCATTTGTATCCCAGACTAGGGAGTTGGTGGGGGCCTAGCTTTTAGTGTCCAGAGATCTGCTCACAGGTCCTATTAGATTCCTTGCTGAGATAGTAACTCTCTGCTCTTCTCTCCCTACTCATATCAAGATGCCTTTTATGATTTACTCTAAAGTGAAATGAAGCTGGCACAGATGTTTGGTCCTCCTGTGATCATAGTTAGTGAATTGTGGTTGGTAGTGGTGTTCTTGGGCTTTTCTTGTCAGCAAGTGTTGTCCCTGGCTTACTTTCTGTGCTGGCGACATCTCTGAAGGCTGTAACCATGTCAGAGCAATTTCACCAATTTTTAGCTGATTCATTTTTTTCAATCTAAATCATTTAATTCCCACAACTTAAGAGAGTATGCACTGTTATTTCCATTGTGCAGATTAAAACAATCAGTAGAGAGATGAAGCAAAATGCTTACAATAAAAGGTTAATTGATGCCAGAAAGAAGATGAGAAATCAAGCCTATTTGATCCAAAGCTCTTAATCTCTGACTTCAAAGCATCTGACTGTTTATGAATCTCTCCTAGAATTTCATTATGTACCTGTTACGAATTCATTTTTGTAATCCAGATCTATGGTCATTGTTGTTCAGTTTGTGACACAGACTTGTTCCTGCCCTTGCTGTTCAGACACTGCCTTACCCATGTCTAAAACACAACTTTAACATGCAGATATTTTATCCTTAACTCTACAGACTTAATCACTTCTATTTCTTTTGCAGAAGTCAATTCTGCCTCTAATATTTCTGTACACAACTGCATACTACAAAAAATGGAGGTGATGTAATTTTTAAAAAGTACCTTTGTGTACAAGTGTTCTTTTCATGGGCTTGTGGGAAGTAAAGTGTTTTTATTACTGTGGTGCAGGAACATCTGTAAATCTCTAAAATTTAGGAAGATAAGAAAAAGTATATTTGGATGAAACTGCTTTTGAAGACTCCCTGGTGTTCTATATGTTTTTGCATATATGGTTTCACTTGTTTGAAATAAAACTTCATTCTTGATGTAGTGTTGTGTGTAAAGAGTTCTCAGAAATATTGGTGCTCCCTTGTTTCAACCCACAATCAGGGCAACATAATGACTTCTGTGGTCCCTTGCTATTTGTCCTCATGAGTTCTCCTCCATTAAAAATATTAAAATTACATTTTATTCATAATTTTAAGAAATTATGAATGAAAAGGGAGAGATCACAACTAACACCAAGGAAGTAGAAACAATCATCAGAAGTTATTATCAACAGTTATATGCCAATAAGCTTAGCAAACTAGATGAAATGGATGCATTCCTGGAAAACTATAAACTCCCAAAACTGAACCAGGAAGAAATCGACAACCTGAATAGACCAATATCTAGTAACGAGATTGAAGCAGTGATCAAAAACCTCCCAAAAAACAAGAGCCCAGGACCTGACAGATTCCCTGGGGAATTCTACCAAACTTTCAAAGAAGAAATAACACCTATTCTCCTGAAACTGTTTCAAAAAATTGAAGCAGAAGGAAAACATCCAGACTCTTTCTATGAGGCCAGCATTACCCTGATCCCCAAACCAGGCAAAGACTTTACCAAAAAGGAGAGTTTCAGACCAATATCACTGATGAATATGAATGCTAAGATTCTCCATAAGATTCTAGCAAATAGGATCAAATAGCACATTAAAAAGATTATCCACCATGACCAGGTGGGATTCATCCCTGAGCTACAAGGATGGTTCAACATTCGCAAATCAATCAATGTGATACAACAAATTAATATGAGAAGAGAGAAGAAACAAATGGTCCTCTCAATTGATGCAGAAAAAGCATTTGACAAAATCCAGCATTCTTTCCTGATTAAAATGCTTCAAAGTATAGGAATACAGGGAAAATTCCTGAACTTCATCAAATCTATCTGTGAAAGACCCACAGCAAATATCATCCTCAATGGGAAAAAGCTTGCAGCCTTCCCATTGAGATCAGAAACAAGATAAGGATGCCCACTTTCACCACTCTTGTTCAACATAATAAAAGTAGTCCTAGCAACAGCAATCAGACAACAAAGAGAAATAAAAGGTATCCAAATTGGCAATGAAGAAGTCAAACACTCTCTCTTCACAGATGACATGATTATTTATATGGAAAACCCAAAAGACTCCGCCCCCAAACTACTAGAACTCATACAGCAATTCAGCAACATGGCAGGACACAAAGTCAATGTACAGAAATCAGTGGCTTTCTTATACACTAACAATGAAAATACAGAAAGGGAAATTAGAGAATTGATTCCATTTCCTATAGCACCAAGAACCATAAGATACCTAGGAATAAACTTAACCAAAAAGGTAAAGGATCTGTACTTGAGGAACTACAGAACACTCATGAAGGAAATTGAAGAAGACACAAAAAGATGGAAGACCATTCCATGCTCTTGGAACGGAAGAATAAACATTGTTAAAATGTCTATACTGCCTAGAGCAATCTATACTTTTAATGCCATTCCAATCAAAATTCTACCAGTATTCTTCAAAGAGCTGGAGCAAATGATCCAGAAATTTATATGGAATCAGAAGAGACCCCGAATCACTAAGGAAATGTTGAAAAACAAAAATAAAATGGGGGGAATCACGTTACCTGATTTCAAGCTTTATTACAAAGCTGTGATCACCAAGACAGCATGGTACTGGCATAAAAACAGACACATAGACCAGTGGAACAGAGTAGAGAGCCCAGCTATGGACACTCAAGTCTATGGTCGAATAATCTTTGACAAAGCAGGAAAAAATATACAGTGGAAAAAAGACAGTCTCTTCAATAAATGGTGCTGGGAAAACTGGGCAGCTACATGTAGAAGAATGAAACTCGACCATTCTTTTACACCGTACACAAAGATAAACTCAAAATGGATAAAAGACCTCAATGTGAGACAGGAATCCATCAGAATCCTAGAGGAGAATATAGGCAGTAACCTCTTTGATATCAGCCACAGCAACTTCTTTCAATATATGCCTCCAAAGGCAAAGGAAACAAAAGTGAAAATAAACTTTTGGGACTTCATCAAAATCAAAAGCTTCTGCACAGCAAAGGAAACAGTCAACAAAACAAAGAGGCAACCCACGGAATGGGAGAAGATTATTTGCAAATGACAGTACAGACAAAAGGTTGATATCCAGGATATATAATGAACTCCTCAAACTCAACACACACAAAACAGGCAATCATATAAAAAATGGGCAGAAGATATGAACAGAGACTTCTCCAATGAAGACATACAAATGGCTATCAGACACATGAAAAAATGTTCATCATCACTAGCCCTCAGGGAGATTCAAATGAAAACCACATTGAGATATCACCTTACACCAGTTAGAATGGCCAAAATTAACAAAACAGGAAACAACATGTGTTGGAGGGGATGTAGAGAAAGGGGAACCCTCTTCCACTCTTGGTGGGAATGCAGGTTAGTGCAGCTTCTTTGGAGAACAGTGTGGAGATTCCTTAAGAAATTAAAAATAAAACTTCCCTATGACTCTGCAATTGCACTCCTGGATATTTACCCCAAAGATACAAATTTAGTGAAAAGAAGGGCCATCTGTACCCCAATGTTTATAGCAGCAATGGTCATGGTCGCCAAACTATGGAAAGAACCAAGATACCCTTCAACGGACAAATGGATAAGGAAAATGTGGTCCATATACACTATGGAGTATTTTGCCTCCGTCAGAAAGGATGAATACCCAACTTTTGTAGCAACATGGACGGGACTGGAAGAGATTATGCTGAGTGAAATCAGTCAAGCAGAGAGAGTCAATTATCATATGGTTTCACTTATTTGTGGAGCATAACAAACAGCATGGAGGAAATGGGGAGTTAGAGAGGATAAGGGAGTTGGGGTAAATTGGAAGGGGAGGTGAATCATGAGAGACTATGGACTCTGAAAAACAATCTGAGGGGTTTGAAGTGGTGTGGGGGGTGGGAGTTTGGGGTTCCAGGTGGTGGGTATTATAGAGGGCACGGATTGCATGGAGCACTGGGTGTGGTGAAAAAAATAATGAATACTGTTATGCTGAAAATAAATAAATTTAATTAAAAAATTCCTAATTAAAAAAAAAGCAAAAGTCTTAGAAAAAAATTACATTTTATGACAGCGTTGGTATAAAGATGACTATACTGCAAGTTGGATTTGGATTACATTCATTTTTTCTTCTACTTTAAAGGAAATTAACCATTTCCAGGGCTTCTAGAATTTCTGTGGGCTCTAGGCACCATGCTTACTTTGCCTTAATGGGTATGTTGATCCTTCCCAGAATATATATACTTCTGAAGAAAAGTGATCCAGAGAGGGTAATTGACTGTTCCACGTTTAATTAACTAAGAAGGGTAACAAATCTCTCTAAATTTTCACTAGATATTTTAATGTAAATACTCTAATCCCAAGTTTCATTATCACCAATTTTCATTATTTGCCCCCAGAGTTTTTTCATGACATTTTTTGCTTCTGCATTTCTGAAGGTATAGATTAAAGGGTTTAGCATGGGAGTTACTATGGTGTAAAACACAGCCACAGCTTTGTCAGCAGGGAAGGAGGTAATGGGTCTCAGATACAGGAATGAAGAAGGTACAAAGAATAAGATGACAACAGAGACATGAGAAGCACAGGTAGACAGGGCTTTGCTACCCCCTTCAGAGCTTTTAGTCCACAGGGAGTGCAGGATGACAATGTAAGAAGCAACCAGCACAGAAAAAATGAGCAGACATAGTGACCCACTGTTGGCAGCAATCAGAGGCCCCAACGTGTGAATGTCTGTACAAGCTAGTTCCAGGAGAGGTATTAAGTCACACATAAAATGGTCAATGGCATTGGGGCCACAGAATGGCAACTGGACCATGAACAATACCTGGATCCCTCCATGCAGAAAGCCTAAAATCACAGCCATTCCCACCAAGAAAGAACAGACAGGTTGACTCATGATGGTCATGTAATGCAAGGGCTTACAGATGGCTACATAGCGGTCATAGGCCATGACAGCTAATAGGATGATCTCTGCTCCAGCAAGGAAATGTTCAGCAAAGAGCTGAGCCATGCAGCCATTGAAGGATATGGTATTCTTGTCAGAGATCAAGTCAAAGATCATTTTGGGTGCTATGGAAGAAGAGTAGAAAGCATCTATAATAGACAAGTAGGACAGAAAAAAGTACATGGGAGATCCCAGGGCTGGGCTGATGAAGATGGTGACAGAGATGAGGAGGTTACCTGCAATTGTGATCAAGTAGGTGATTAAAAACACAGCAAATAAGAATTTCTGCAGTTCTGGATTCGGAGTCAGGCCCAGCAGAATAAATTCTGTTACATTGCTCGTCGTTGCCATGGATTCAGCTTGGGTCATGAGCCTATGGTTCATCTGGAGAGATCACAGAATTTCTGAGTAGCATTTTGCAATCAACACTGAAATCTTCCATCACCTCCATCACCATCCATTCAACTGCGAAATCTTCCATCATGACTAAAGAGGTGTGACTAAAGAGGAAGCCACACCTTCCACTTTCAACCACTTTGGAGGTATTTGTAAAAAAAGAACAGAAAGACACTAAATTTCTCTTATTCATATAAACAGAATAGTGACAGTATGCTACAAGCACTGAAAAGGGTGCCTGGGTGGCTCAGTCAGTTAAATGTTTGCCTTGGATGAGTCCCTGATCCCAGGGTCCTGAGATTGAGTCCAGGTTCAGGCTCTCTGCTCAGGGGGAGGATGCTTCTACCTCTGCTTCTCACTCTGTTTATGCTTCTGCTCCTCCGTCTGTTGTGCGTGCTCTCTCTAATCAATTAGTCAGTCTTTAAATAAAAAGAATACTGCTCCCGAATAGATCTATAATCCTAGTCACATTTTACAAATGGAATTAATTAGTCATGAAGTTTCTTTAAATCTCCTGTTATTGAGACAGAAATGTTATCTAAGATAATACCAGTTTTTCCTTTGACATAGTTTAATCAATTAAGATGAACTTGAAGGGAGGAAGAGTCAAGATGGCGGAGAAGTAGCAGGCTGAGACTACTTCAGCTAGCCGGAGATCAGCTAGATAGCTTATCTAAAGATTGCAAACACCTGAAAATCCATCGGCAGATCGAAGAGAAGAAGAACAGCAATTCTGGAAACAGAAAAACAACCACTTTCTGAAAGGTAGGACCGGCGGAGAAGTGAATCCAAAGCGACGGGAAGATAGACCCCAGGGGGAGGGGCTGGCTCCTGGCAAGCAGCGGAGCAACGGTGCACAAAATCAGGACTTTTAAAAGTCTGTTCCGCTGAGGGACATCGCTCCAGAGGCTAAAAGGGGCGAAGCCCACGCGGGGTCAGCGTGGCCTCAGGTCCTGCAGGGTCACAGAAGGATCGGGGGTGTCTGAGTGTCGCAGAGCTTGCGGGTATTGGAACGGGAAAGCCGGCTACAGAGACAGAGCCGACAGTAAGCTCACAGCTCGGTGTTACCTTGAACCGGTCGCAGGCACGGTGAGCTCGGAGCAGGGCCAGAGGTCAGGCAGACGGGAGTAACTGGCGCTGTTCTCTGAGGGCGCACTAAGGAGTGGGGCCCTGGGCTCTCGGCTCCTCTGGGCCGGAGACCAGGAGGCCGCCATTTGTATTCCCGTCCTCCGGAACTCTATGGAAAGCGCTCAGGGAACAAAAGCTCCTGAAAGCAAACCTGAGCGGATTACTCACCCCTTACCCCTGGTAAGGGCGGTGCAATTCCGCCTGGGGCAAAGACACTTGAGAATCACTACAACAGGCCCCTCCCCCAGAAGATCAACAAGAAATCCAGCTGAGACCAAGTTCACCTACCAAGGAGTGCGGTTTCAATACCAAGGAGAGCAGCAGAATTCCAGAGGAGGAGAAAGCAAAGCACGGAACTCATGGCTTTTTCCCTGTGATTTTTTTTAGTCTTGCAGTTAATTTAATTATTTTCTTTTCATTTTTTGTTTTTTTTCTCGCCTTCTGGTAAAATTTTTTTTTTTAACTTTTACCTTTTTATTTTTTAACGTTTTTTAACCAGTTTATCTAATATATATATTTTTTCTTTTTTTATTTTTCTTATTTGTTTTCTTTTTTTTTTTAATTCTTTTTTTTTCGTTTTTCTTTCTTCCTTTTTGAACCTCTTTTTATCCCCTTTCTCCCCCCTCACGATTTGGGATCTCTTCTAATTTGGTTAAAGCATATTTTCCTGGGGTTGTTGCCACCCTTTTAGTATTTTCCTTGCTACTTCATATACTCTTATCTGGACAAAATGATAAGAAGGAAAAATTCAACACAAGAAAAAGAACAAGAAGCAGTACCGAAGGCTAGGGATCTAATCAATACAGACATTGGTAATATGTCAGCTCTAGAGTTCAGAATGACAATTCTCAAGGTTCTAGCCGGGCTCGAAAAAGGCATGGAAGATATTAGAGAAACCCTCTTGAGAGATATAAAAGCCCTTTCTGGAGAAATAAAAGAACTAAAATCTAACCAAGTTGAAATCAAAAAGCTATTAATGAGGTGCAATAAAAAATGGAGGCTCTCACTGCTAGGATAAATGAGGCAGAAGAAAGAATTCATGATATAGAAGACCAAATGACAGAGAATAAAGAAGCTGAGCAAAAGAGGGACAAACAGCTACTGGACCACGAGGGGAGAATTCGAGAGATAAGTGACACCATAAGATGAAACAACATTAGAATAATTGGGATTCCAGAAGAAGAAGAAAGAGAGAGGGGAACAGAAGGTATACTGGAGAGAATTATTGGGGAGAATTTCCCCAATATGGCAAAGGGAACGAGCATCAAAATTCAGGAGGTTCAGAGAATGCACCTCAAAATCAATAAGAATAGGCCCACACCCCGTCACCTAATAGTAAAATTTACAAGTCTCAGTGACAAAGAGAAAATCCTGAAAGCAGCCCGGGAAAAGAAGTCTGTAACATACAATGTTAAAAATATTAGATTGGCAGCTGACTTATCCACAGAGACCTGGCAGGCCAGAAAGAGCTGGCATGATATTTTCAGAGCAGTAAACAAGAAAAAAATGCAGCCAAGAATACTATATCCAGCTAGGCTATCATTGAAAATAGAAGGAGAGATTAAAAGCTTCCAGGACAAACAAAAACTGAAAGAATTTGCAAATACCAAACCAGCTCTACAGGAAATCTTGAAAGGGGTCCTCTAAGCAAAGAGAGAGCCTACAAGTGGTAGATCAGAAAGGAACAGAGACCATATACAGTAACAGTCACCTTACAGGCAATACAATGGCACTAAATTCATATCTCTCAATAGTTACCCTGAATGTTAATGGGCTAAATGCCCCTGTCAAAAGACACAGGGTATCAGAATGGATAAAAAAACAAAACCCATCTATATGTTGCCTCCAAGAAACTCATTTTAAGCCCGAAGACACCTCCAGATTTAAAGTGAGGGAGTGGAAAAGAATTTACCATGCTAATGGACATCAGAAGAAATCAGGAGTGGCAATCCTTATATCAGATCAATTAGATTTTTAGCCAAAGACTATAATAAGAGATGAGGAAGGACAGTATATCATACTCAAGGGGTCTGTCCAACAAGAAGATTTAACAATTTTAAATATCTATGCCCCCAACGTGGGAGCAGCCAACTATATAAACCAATTAACAAAATCAAAGAAACACATCAACAATAATACAATAATAGTAGGGGACTTTAACACTCCCCTCACTGAAATGGACAGATCATCCAAGCAAAAGATCAGCAAGGAAATAAAGGCCTTAAACGACACACTGGACCAGATGGACATCACAGATATATTCAGAACATTTCATCCCAAAGCAACAGAATACACATTCTTCTCTAGTGCACATGGAACATTCTCCAGAATAGATCACATCCTCGGTCCTAAATCAGGACTCAACCGGTATCAAAAGATTGGGATCATTCCCTGCATATTTTCAGGCCACAATGCTCTAAAGCTAGAACTCAACCACAAAAGGAAGTTTGAAAAGAACCCAAATACATGGAGACGAAACAGCATCCTTCTAAAGAATGAATGGGTCAACCAGGAAATTAAAGAAGAACTGAAAAAAATCATGGAAACAAATGATATTGAAAATACAATGGTTCAAAATCTGTGGGACACAACAAAGGCAGTCCTGAGAGGAAAATATATAGCGGTACAAGCCTTTCTCAAGAAACAAGAAAGGTCTCAGGTACACAACCTAACCCTACACCTAAAGGAGCTGGAGAAAGAACAAGAAAGAAACCCTAAGCCCAGCAGGCAAGGAGAAATCATAAAGATCAGAGCAGAAATCAATGAAATAGAAACAAAAAAAACACAATAGAACAAATCAACGAAACTAGGAGCTGGTTCTTTGAAAGAATTAATAAAATTGATAAACACCTGGCCAGACTTATCAAAAAGAAAAGAGAAAGGACCCAAATAAATAAAATCATGAATGAAAGAGGAGAGATCACAACTAACACCAAAGAAATACAAACTATTATAAGAACACACTATGAGCAACTCTACGCCAATAAATTTGACAATCTGGAAGAAATGGATGCATTCCTAGAAACATATAAACTACCACAACTGAATCCCGAAGAAATAGAAAGCCTGAACAGACCCATAACCAGTAAGGAGATTGAAACAGTCATTAAAAATCTCCAAACAAACAAAAGCCCAGGGCCAGATGGCTTCCTGGGGGAATTCTACCAAACATTTAAAGAAGAACTAATTCCTATTCTCCTGAAACTGTTCCAAAAAATACAAATGGAAGGAAAACTTCCATACTCATTTTATGAGGCCAGCATCATCTTGATCCCAAAGCCAGACAAGGATCCCATCAAAAAAGAGAGCTATAGACCAATATCCTTGATGAACACAGATGCGAAAATACTCAACAAAATACTAGCCAATAGGATTCAACAGTATATTAAAAGGATTATTCACCACGACCAAGTGGGATTTATTCCAGGGCTGCAACGTTGGTTCAACATCCGTAAATCAGTCAATGTGATACAACACATCAATAAAAGAAAGAACAAGAACCATATGATACTCTCAATAGATGCTGAAAAAGCATTTGACAAAGTACAGCATCCCTTCCCGATCAAAACTCTTCAAAGTGTAGGGATAGAGGGCACATACCTCAATATCATCAAAGCCATCTATGAAAAACCCACCGCAAATATCATTCTCAATGGAGAAAAACTGAAAGCTTTTCCGCTAAGGTCAGGAACACGGCAGAGATGTCCATTATCACCACTGCTATTCAACATAGTACTAGAGGTCCTAGCCTCAGCAATCAGACAACAAAAGGAAATTAAAGGCATCCAAATCAGCAAAGAAGAAGTCAAATTATCACTCTTTGCAGATGATATTATAGTATATGTGGAAAACCCAAAAGACTCCACTCCAAAACTGCTAGAACTTATACAGGAATTCAGCAAAGTGTCAGGATATAAAATCAATGCACAGAAATCAGTTGCATTTCTCTACACCAACAGCAAGACAGAAGAAAGAGAAATTAAGGAGTCAATCCCATTTACAATTGCATCCAAAACCATAAAATACCTAGGAATAAACCTAACCAAAGAGGCATAGAATCTATACTCAGAAAACTATAAAGTACTCATGAAAGAAATTGAGGAAGACACAAAGAAATGGAAAAATGTTCCATGCTCCTGGATTGGAAGAATAAATATTGTGAAAATGTCTATGCTACCTAAAGCAATCTACACATTTAATGCAATTCCTATCAAAGTACCATCCATCTTTTTCAAAGAAATGGAACAAATAATTCTAAAATTTATATGGAACCAGAAAAGACCTTGAATAGCCAAAGGGATATTAAAAAAGAAAGCCAACGTTGGTGGCATCACAATTCCAGACTTCAAGCTCTATTACAAAGCTGTCATCATCAAGACAGCATGGTACTGGCACAAAAACAGACACATAGATCAATGGAACAGAATAGAGAGCCCAGAAATAGATCCTCAACTCTACAGTCAACTAATCTTCGACAAAGCAGGAAAGAATGTCCAATGGAAAAAAGACAGCCTCTTCAATAAATGGTGCTGGGAAAATTGGACAGCCACATGCATAAAAATGAAATTGGACCATTTCCTTACACCACACACAAAAATAGACTCAAAATGGATGAAGGACCTCAATGTGCGAAAGGAATCCATCAAAATCCTTGAGGAGAACACAGGCAGCAACCTCTTCGACCTCAGCCGCAGCAACATCTTCCTAGGAACAACGCCAAAGGCAAGGGAAGCAAGGGCATAAATGAACTATTGGGATTTCCTCAAGATCAAAAGCTTTTGCACAGCAAAGGAAACAGTTAACAAAATCAAAAGACAACTGACAGAATGGGAGAAGATATTTGCAAACGACATATCAGATAAAGGACTAGTGTCCAGAATCTATAAAGAACTTAGCAAACTCAACACCCAAAGAACAAATAATCCAATCAAGAAATGGGCAGAGGACATGAACAGACATTTCTGCAAAGAAGACATCCAGATGGCCAACAGACACATGAAAAAGTGCTCCATATCACTCGGCATCAGGGAAATACAAATCAAAACCACAATGAGATATCACCTCACACCAGTCAGAATGGCTAAAATCAACAAGTCAGGGAATGACAGATGCTGGCGAGGATGCGGAGAAAGGGGAACCCTCCTACACTGTTGGTGGGAATGCAAGCTGGTGCAGCCACTCTGGAAAACAGCATGGAGGTTCCTCAAAATGTTGAAAATAGAACTGCCCTATGACCCAGCAATTGCATTATTGGGTATTTACCCTAAAGATACAAACGTAGTGATCCAAAGGGGCACGTGCACCCGAATGGTTATAGCAGCAATGTCCACAATAGCCAAACTTTGGAAAGAACCTAGATGTCCATCAACAGATGAATGGATCTAGAAGATGTGGTATATATACACAATGGAATACTATGCAGCCATCAAAAGAAATGAAATCTTGCCATTTGCGACAACATGGATGGAATTAGAGCAAATCATGCTTAGCGAAATAAGTCAAGCAGAGAAAGACAACTATCATATGATCTCCCTGATATGAGGAAGTGGTGATGCAACATGGGGGCTTAAGTGGGTACGAGAAGAATCAATGAAACAAGATGGGATTGGGAGGGAGACAAACCATAAGTGACTCTTACTCTCACAAAACAAACTGAGGGTTGCTGGGTGGAGGGGGTTTGGGAGACGGGGGTGGGATTATGGATATTGGGGAGGGTATGTGCTTTGGTGAGTGCTGTGAAGTGTGTAAACCTGGTGATTCACAGACCTGTACCCCTGGGGATAAAAATATATGTTTATAAAAAATAAAAAATTAAAAAAAAAAGATGACCTTGAAGTCTTCATTACTAATTAGTGGAAAAATTGAATATATATAAGAATTTATTCTTTGTTTGATTGATCTAGGCATGGATTTTCCATAGTGAGTCCTTGTTACACATGATCATAGGACATTTTATTCCTTCTCCCCCTTTTTTTTCTCCTTTCCCTATCCTTGCTAAGGAAAATAACAACATAATTTTCCTCAAAGGTTTACGGACACAGAAGTCAGCATCAGGACCTTTCAGCTTCAATAAAGGTGAGGAACTATATTTTGTTTTCCAGAAATCTATGTCTCTTTGTTTCTTCTCTATCCATGGCTGCTACTATAGGTGGGAACTAAGTGATTCATCATCCTGCATAGGTTTAATCCACAAATTCTGACTTCAGTGTGGCAACATGGAAGTTGTGAAAAGGGGAAACAGTTTCAAATAAACACGTAGGAGTGTTCTGAGGCAATCCACTTCTACATACATGTTAACCACAGTGTTAGATAAGTGACCTTAGTAGTTCTCAACAACATTTTGTGTTGCGGAATTACAGATCACATTTTCTACTGCTATTTTAATGTCATTGTGTTCAAATTCATTTTTAGAGAAAAATATTACCTCAATTCACAGTATCTAGCTACAAAAACTATTTGGTGAAAATAATTTGGATAAATTAAGTAAATCTGCTTAAAATTTGTGGAAAAAGATTGAGTTACTACTGACCTGGATCTAGTTGGTTGTGGGTTCCATTGTTTTTGGATTGCACTCAGTCATGTTTTCTTCTCCTGAGGGCATAGCACCACAGCTGCAAGTATACTCTGTCAACTAACAAGAGCATCACTGGAATTCTCTCTCAGAGAACTGTCCGAGTCCTGGTCATTTTAGTTTACTTTGGTTCCATTATCATTCTGAAATTGCCCAGAAATGAGCTGTTTTATTTAGGAAACTTCAATACTCTAGGATTTAATTTCTACTCACTTGCCTGACCTCCTATGAAAATGTAGACACATCTTTAAAATACATTTATTTTTCAAATCTCAGAAGTATATTTAATCCCAAGAAAAATAATGGGAAAAGGAAAACCTTTAAGTCAGAAAAAGCTAGCATATGGAACCATAGAATATGTAAGTGCATCAGATCCATTTGATTGGGTAGATATAGATTTTTAAATCCTGCCAAATTTACATTTCCCAAAGTCCATGAGCAGTGTAGAGAGAATTCTTTTTCATTCCTCTTCTTAATCCCATAAGCTTGGGTGCAGTGTCTCACATATGAATCTTAAGCTTGTAGGTATATACTCTGCCTCTGTCATTTAGTTAAATATCCTTTAATTCTTTCTTCACTGATTCTAGAGAAATACTTAAATAGACTTTGGCAGAGTGCCTGCACTTTGGTAATGCACTGACCTCTCAAGTCTTCAGAGGATTAGTAATTGGTCCTGTCGGAACCTTTGGTAGAAGCCTCAGCCTCTGCTTTTCACTTATTCCCCCTTGGCACCCACAAACATCATTAGAGGCCAGTTGAGCTTCGGTGAAACACATGTCTGTGGCTATAGTTTAGTTGAAATTTTGGTAAAAAAAGTAGGGAAGCTTCCTTACAGGGCTTTGCTGTTCATTTTGACATTGTTGAGCCTGGCACAGGATAGGAGGCAGTTTTAGGCATAGGTCAGTGTTCAGAGAATGGGTTTCTCTGTGAAAATGTGTCTGTTCTCAGTTGTCCTGAGAATGGAAATGCCAGTTTTCAAGGCTACGTGCAATGTAACTCTGGGAGACTGACATTTTATTAGCAGCTAACAATAGAGACTCATATGGCAGAATTCTCTGCTATGAAAGATTGGGTGATTTATCTATCTATTTATTTATTTTTAGAATATTTTATTTATTCATTTGACAGACAGAGATCTCAAGCAGGCAGAGAGAGAGGAAGGAAAGCAGGCGCCCTGCTGAGCAGAGAGCCCGACTCGAGGCTTGATCCCAGGATCCTGAGATCATGACCTGAGCGGAAGGTAGAGGCTTAACCCTCTGAGCGACCCAGGTGCCTCAGATTGGGTAATTTTTGAGCCATAGATCAATCATCTTCTTCTGGTGTGTGTATCTCGATGACAGGTCATCATGATGTGTTCATGGGAATATAGCTTTTCTCTCTATCCTGCAGGAAAGAATTGTGGAGATGTACAGTAAAGAGCAATGCTTCTACATGGTAGGCATTGAGAAAATCACACCAAGGGAAACATTTTCTATAAAGACATTCAGAGGTAGAGGATGGAAACAGTATAGAAGGGAGGCTCCACTATAAACTTCTCCCTCAGTTTCTGACATGTTGAAGAGCTGGGTGAAATTTGTATGAAATTACCTTTAAAAAAAATCAGTGTTTATCTTTAAAGAAGATGATATACTCCTGAAATCCCATCCTGCACCACAAATGGAAAGAATGCCTTCAGCCCTGTCCTCAGCACGTAATTATTTTGCTTGCTCGCAGTCTGTCCCTCTCCCTTTTTTTCCCCTTCTTTTTATTGTGGGAAATACACATAATATAATCTTACTATTTTAACCATTTTCATTTTTAAATTTTTAAGATTTTATATATTTACTTTATATAGAAAGAGTGAGAGAGAGAGCATGACCAAGGGCAGAGGGAGAGAGAGAAGCAGACTGCCTGCTGAGCAGGGAGCAAAATGAGGGGCTTGATCCCTGGACCCCAGGATCATGACCTGAGCTGAAGACAGACCCGTAACCCACTGAGCCTTCCAGGCACCTGTAACCATTTTCACTGACACAGTTCAGTGTCATTAAGGGCATTCATATTGTGTGCAAACATCACCACCAACCATCGCCAGAATTTTTAATCTTTTCATAAATAAAATCCATATCCTTCAAACAATCATTGCTCATCTCTTCCTTACCCATATTCATAAAACACTGTTTTCTTTCTGGTCCTTTGGAGTGGGACTATATTAAATATTTCATATAAGTGGACTATTGCAGTGTTTCTTCTATGACTGGCCTACTTTGCTTAGAGTAATAACCTCACGTTTCATCCTTGTGGTCACAAAGAACAGGGTTTCCTTCCTTTTTAAGGCTGAATAGTATACCATGTTTGTATAAAAAATCCAAGACCTGTTTCAAAGATTTGTATCCGTTGATGGACACTGAGGTTGTTTCCCCATCTTAGCTACTGTGAATAATGCTGAAATGAGCAATAGGAGTGCAAAGAATTCCTTGAGGTCCTGATTTCAGTAGTTTTTGATAAATACCCAGGTGAGGGATTGTTGGATCATATGGTATTTTATTTTAATTTTTTGAAGAACCTCCATCCTGTTTTGCATAGTGACTATACAGATTTACATTCTCACCATTGGTGAACAAGGGTTCTTTTTCTCCACATCCTTACTAATACTTGTTATGTTTTGTCTTTTGATAATGGCCATTTTAATAGATATGAAATATTACATCATTGTGGTTTTGAATTGTATTTTTCTGATGATTAGTAATGTTGAGCATCTTTTCATTTGCTTGTTGGCCATTTATATATTTTCTTTGTGGGAAGGTCTATTTCAGTCTGTGGCCCATTTTCAAATTGGGCTATCTTTGCTATTGAGTTGTATGAGTTCTTTGTCTATTTTGGATACTAACCCCATATGAAACATATTGTTTGCAAATATTTTTTGCCATTCTGTGGGAAATTGTTAATTGTTCCTTTGCTGTACAGAAGTTTTTTTTAAGTCTGATGTAGTCCCCTTTGTTTATTTTTGCTTCTGTTGTCTGTTCTTTTGGTGTTATATCCAAGAAATCATAGCTCATTCCAATGATGAAGATTTTCTGCTGTGTTTTCTTCTAAAAGGTTTAGTTTCCAGCCTTCCATTTTAAATCTAGCTTGATGATTTTGGTGAAGGTATAAGATAAAGGTTCAATTCCATTCATTTGCCTATGGATATCCAGTCTTCCCAGCACTTACTGAAGAAATTATTCTTTTCCCATTGTGTATTCTTGACACCCTTGTTAAAGATCAAGCGTGAGCCTATGTATATGCGTGGGCTTGTTTTTGGGTTCTCTGTTCTGTTGCATTGGTCTCTATATCTGTCTTTATGCCAGTACCATACTATTTTAATTACTATAGTTTTGTAATATAGTTTGAAATCTGGAAGTGTGATGTTTCTAGCTTTGTCCTTCTTTCTTATGATTGCTTTGGCTATGGGGTTCTATTTTAATTCGACATCAATTTTAAGATTCTTTTTTCTTTTTCTTTTTTAAGCTTGATTTATTTCTTTTAGAGACAGTGAGTGTGAGCAAGTGGGGGGACGAGCAGAGCGAGAAGGAGAGATCTCAAGCAGTCTCCCCACTCATATAGCAGCCTGACTTGGGGCTAGATCTCATGACCCTGAGATCATGACCTGAGTTGAAACCAAGAGTTGGATGCTCAACTACTGAGCCACCGAGGTGCCCCGATTGTTTTTTCTTTTCCATGCAAGATTCCATTAGGATTTTGATAGCTATTACGGTGATACTAGATCACTTTGTATAGTATGAACATTTTGACAACATTGAATCTTGAAATCCACAAACACAGGGTGCCTTTCCATTTATTTGCCTTTTTTCATTTTTATGTTCTTTCATAAATTTTTTTCTTTTCCAGCTTAAAAATCCTTAATTTTTTAGATTCATATTTTTTCTAAGTATTTCAGTCATTTTTTTCTTTTTTTGGTAACAGTAATTCTGGCCTTCTAAAGGGAGTTCAGATGTGTTTTTTTCCTTTTCAAAACTTTAGAAGATTTTGAGAAGGATTGGCATTTCTTCTTCTTTAAATGTTGTATTTTAGATTTCACCAGTGACTCGGATGTTGGGCTTTCCTCTCTTGGTAAGCTTCTCGTTATGGATTTAAATTCCTTGCTCATTATTTGTTCAGATTATCTACTTCTTCATGCATCAGATGTGGTAGAATGTATGTTCCTAGGAATTTATCTATTTCTTCCATGTAATCCAATTAAGTAACATACTTTGTTAGCAGTTTCTTGTAATCCTTTTATTTCTGTGGTATGAGTTTTAATGTCCCCTCTTTCATATGTGAACTTTTCTCCATCTAGGTAAAGTTTGTCAGTTTTGTTGTACTTTAAAAAACAGCTTTTAGTTTCATTGATATTTTTCTATTGATTTCCTCATCTCTATTTCCTTTTTCTCCTATAATCTCAATTATCCCTACCGCTGCTACCTTTGGACTTAGTTGTCTTTCTCATTTCTTGAGGTAAGTTTACTTGAGATCTTTTTAAAGGTAGGTGATCATTGCTATACACTTTCCTCTTTGTATGGCTTTTGCTACTTCCCATAGCTTTTGTTGTAAGTTTAAAATTTTGTTTGTTTTGACATGTTTCTAATTCCTCTTTTGATTTCCTCATTGACCAATAGGTTGCAGAAGAATGTGTTATTTAATTTTCATGAATTTGTGAATTTGCCAATTTTCCTTCTGCTCTTGATTTTGTTTCACTTCCTTGTGTTCAGAAAATATACATTGTATGACTTGAATCTTAAGTTTTTCAAGACTTGTTTTGTGACCGAACATATAATCTATTCTGCATCATCTGCCATGTGCACTTGAGAAGACTGTATATTCTACTGTTATTGGATGGATTGTTCTATATATGCCTTTTAGGTCCATTTGGTTAATAATGTTCATGTCCATTGGGTTCTTACTGATTTTCTGTCTATATGTTGTATCCATCATTGAAAGTGAACATTGAAGTCTCTTAGTCCTACTGTGGTTTTGTCTCTTTCTGCCTTTATATCTGTTATTTGCTTGATATATGTAGATACTCTGCTGTTGGGTCCATCAGTATTTATAATTATTATATCTTCCTAAGTAACCAACCCTTTTATCATTATATAAAGTCCTTATTTGTGACAGTTTTGTTTTTAGAGTCTATTTTGTCTGAAGTGAGTATAGTCCTGCCCTCTTTCAGTTGCTGTTCACATGGAATGTCTTTTATTCATTGCTGCAGTTTGAGACATTTTGTCTTCTTAAAGCTTTTTTTAAATTTTTTAATTTCTTTTCAGCATAACAGTATTCTTTGTTTTTGCACCACACCCAGTGCTCCATGCAATCTGTGCCCTCCCTACTACCTACCACCTGGTTCCCCCAACCTCCCACCCCTTACCCCTTCAAAACTCTCAGATTATTTCTCAGTCCATAGACTCATGGTTCACCTCCCCTTCCATTTTCCATCAACTCCCTTCTCCTCTCCATCTCCCCTTGTCCTCCATATTATGTGTTATGCTCCACAAATAAGTGAAACCATATGATACTTGACTCTCTTTGCTTGACTTATTTCACTCAGCATAATCTCTTTCAGTCCCCTCCATGTTGCTACAAAAGTTGGGTATTCATCCTTTCTGATGGAGGCATAATTCTCCATAGTGTATATGGACCACATCTTCCTTATCCATTTGTCCATTGAAAGGCATCTTGGTTCTTTCCACAGTTTGGTGACCGTGGCCATTGCTGCTATGAACGTTGGGGTACAGATGGCCCTTCTTTTCACTACATCTGTATCTTTGGAGAAAATACCCAGGAGTGCAAATGCAGGGTCATAGGGAGGCTCTATTTTTAACTTCTTGAGGAATCTCCACACTGTTCTCCAAAGTGGCTGCACCAACTTGCATTCCCACCAACAGTGGAAGAGGGTTCCCCTTTCTCCACATCCTCTCCAACACACGTTGATTCCTGTGTTGCTAATTTTGGCCATTCTAACTTGTGTAAGGTGGTATCTCAATGTGGTTTTAAATTGAATCTCCCTGATGACTAGTGATGATGAACATTTTTTCATGTGTCTGATAGCCATTTGTATGTCTTCATTGGAGAAGTCTCTGTTCATATCTTCTGCCCATTTTTTGACATGATTATGTGTATTGTGTGTGTTGAGTTTGAGGAGTTCATTATAGATCCTGGATATCAACCTTTTGTCTGTACTGTCATTTGCAAGTATCTTCTCCTATTCCGTGGGTTGCCTCCTTGTTTTGTTGCCTGTTTCTTTTGCTGAGCAGAAGCTTTTGATTTTGATGAAGTCCCAAAGGTTCATTTTCGCTTTTGTTTCCTTTGCATTTGGAAACATATCTTGAAAGAAGTTGCTGTGGCTGATATCGAAGAGGTTACTGCTTATGTTCGCCTCTAGGATTCTGATGGATTCCTGTCTCACATTGAGGTCCTTTATCCATTTTGAGTTTATTTTTGTGTACGGTGTAAAATAATGGTCGAGTTTCATTCTTCTACATGTAGCTGCCCAGTTTTCCCAGCACCATTTATTGAAGAGACTGTCTTTTTTCCACTGTATATTTTTTCCTGTTTTGTCGAAGATTAATTGACCATAGAGTTGAGGGTCCATATCTGCGCTCTCTACTCTGTTCCACTGGTCTATGTGTCTGTTTTTATGCCAGTCTTGGTGATGCTGTCTTGGTGATCACAGCTTTGTAGTAAAGCTTGAAATCATGTAATGTGATGCCCCCTGTTTTATTTTTGTTTTTCAACATTTCCTTAGCGATTCAGTGTCTCTTCTGATTCCATACAAATTTTTCGATTATTTGCTGCAGCTCTTTGAAGAATACCGGTGGAATTTTGATCTAAATGGCATTAAAATTATAGATTGCTCTAGGCAGTATAGACATTTAAAAAAAAATTATTCTTCCTATCCAAGAGCATGGAATGGTCTTCCATCTCTTTGTGTCTTCTTCAATTTCTTTCATGAGTGTTCTGTAGTTTTCAAGTACACAGAACTTTACCTCTTGGTTAGCTTTATTCCCAGGTATTTTATGGTTCTTGGTGCTATAGTAAATGGAATCGACTCTCTAATTTCACTTTCTGTATTTTCATTGTTAGTGTATAAGAAAGCCACTGATTTCTGCACATTGACTTTTTGTCCTGCCACGTTGCTGAATTGCTGTATGAGTTCTAGTTGTTTGGGGGTGGAGTCTTTTGGGTTTTCCATATAAAGAATCATGCCATCTGCAAAGAGAGAGAGTTTGACTTCTTCATTGCCAATTTGGAGAGTTTTTATTTCTCTTTGTTGTCTGACTGCTTTTGCTAGGACTTCTAATATTATGTTGAACAAGAGTGGTGACAGTGGGCATCCTTGTCTTGTTCCTGATATGAATGGGAAGGCTACAAGATTTTTCCCATTGAGGATGATATTTGCTGTGGGTCTTTCATAGATAGATTGGATGAAGTTCAGGAATGTTCCCTCTATCCCTATACTTTGAAGCGTTTTAATCAGGAATGGATGCTGGATTTTGTCAAATGCTTTTTCTGCATCAATTGAGAGGACCATGTGGTTCTTTTCTCTTCTCATATTAATTTGTTGTATCACCTAGATTGATTTGCGAATGTTGAACCATCCTTGTAGCCCAGGGATGAATCCCACTTGGTCATGGTGGATAATCTTTTTAATGTGCTGTTGGGTCCTGTTTGCTAGGATCTTGTTGAGAATCTTAGCATCCATATTCATCAGTGATATTGGTCTGAAATTCTCCTTTTTGGTAGGGTCTTTGCCTGGTTTGGGGATCAGGGTAATGCTGGCTTCATAGAAAGAGTCTGGTAGTTTTCCTTCTGTTTCAATTTTTTTTTTTAATTTTTTATTTTTTATAAACATATATTTTTATCCCCAGGGGTACAGGTCTGTGAATCCCACCCCCTTCTCCCAAACCCCCTCCCCCCGGCAACCCTCAGTTTGTTTCAATTTTTTTGATACAGCTTCAGGAGAATAGGTGTTATTTCTTCTTTGAAAGTTTGGTAGAATTCCCCAGGGAATCTGTCAGGTCCTGGACTCTTGTTTTTTGGGAGGTTTTTGATCACTGCTTCAATCTCGTTACTAGATATTTGTCTATTCAGGTTGTCGATTTCTTCCTGGTTCAGTTTTGGGAGTTTATAGTTTTCCAGGAATGTATCCATTTCATCTAGGTTGCTAAGCTTATTGGCGTATAACTGTTGATAATCACTTCTGATGATTGTTTCTACTTCCTTGGTGTTACTTGTGATCTCTCCCTTTTCATTCATATTTTTATGAATTTGGGCTTTCTCTCTTTTCTTTTGGATTACTGTGGCCAATGGTTTATTGATCTTATTGATTCTTTCAAAAAACCAGCTTCTAGTTTCATTGATATGCTCTACTATCTCTGGTTTCTACCTCATTGATCTCAGCTCTAATCTTGATGGTTTCCCTTTTTATGTGTGGAGTTTGATTTGTTGTTGATTCTCCAGTTCTTTAAGGTGTATTCTGGATTTTTCAATTTTTTTGAGGGAGGCTTGGATGACTATGTATTTCCCCCTTAGGACCACCTTTGCTGTATCCCATAGATTTTGGACTGAAGTGTCTTCATTCTCATTGGTTTCCATGAATTGTTTCAGTTCTTCTTTGATCTGCTGGTTGATCCAAGCATTCTTAAGCAAGGTGGTCTTTAGCTTCCAGGTGTTTGAGTTCCTTCTGAACTTTTCCTTGTGATTGAGCTCCAGTTTCAAAGCATTGTGATCTGTGAATATGCAGGGGGTAATGTCAGTCTTTTGGTATCGGTTGAGTCCTGATTTGTGACCCAGTATGTGGTCTATTCTGGAGAAGGCTCCATGTGCACTGGAGAAGAATGAGTATTCTGTTGTTTTAGGGAGGAATGTTCTGTATATATGAGGTCCATCTGGTCCAATGTGTCATTCAATGCTCTTGCTTCTTTATTGATTTTCTGCTTCGATGATCTGTCTATTTCTAAGAGTGGTGTGTTAAGATCTCCTACTATTAATGTATTCATATCAATATGATTATTTATCTTGATTAACAGTTTTCTTATGTAATTGGCTTCTCCCATATTGGGGTCATAGATATTTACAACTGTTAGATCATCTTGGTGGATAGTCCCTTTAAGAATGATGTCTGTCCTTCTATATCTCTGACTACAGTCTTTAGTTTAAAATCTAATTTATTTGATATGAGAATTGTTACCCCAGCATTCTTTTGAGACCTCTTCATATGAAAGATTCTTCTCTATCCCTTCACTTTCAGTCTGGGTGTATCTTCAGGTTCAAAATGGGTCTCTTGTAGACAACATATGAATGGGTCCTGTCGTTTTATCCAATCTGCAACCATGTGTCATTTTATGGGTGCATTTATGCCATTCACATTGAGAGTGATTATTGATAGATACTTTTTTATTGACATCGTCTTACCTTTGCAGTCTTTCTTTCTGTACATTGTCCCTATATTTCTGTTCAATGCTATTTTTAGGAGTTTTACTCTTTTATAGAACCCCCTTAATATTTCCTGCAGTGTCGGCTTGGTGGTTGCATAGTCTTTTAAGCCTTGCTGGTCTTGGAAACTCTTTATCCCTCCATCCATTTGGAATGTCAGTCTTGCTGGATAAAGTATTCTTGGCTGCATATTCTTCTCATTTAGTACCCTGACTATATCTTGCCAGCCCTTTCTGGCTTGCCAGGTCTCTGTGGACAGGTCTGACATTATTCTGATGGGCTTTCCTCAGTAGGAAAGAGCTTCTTTGTCCTTGCTGCTTTTAGGAGGGTCTGCCCACAATTATAATTCTTCATTCTTACTATTAGGGGTACTTTAGAGAATATATAAACTTTAGAGGTACTTTAGAGAATCTATGAACTTTAGAGGACTTTAGAGAATCTATAAACTTGCGGGGAAACCATTCTGCCTCCAGTACATGAACGCTGGTTCCATTTTTGAGATTGGGGCAATTTTAATGTAGAACTTGTTCCACTATATATTCTAGATTTTTTTCTTTCTCCTCCCTTCAGGGATTCCAATATTTCTGACATGGAACATTTCATGGCATCATTTATTTCCCTGATTCTGTTTTCACGGCTTAAGCTGTTCGTTCCAGGCTTCCTCCTGATCCTTTCTCTCTGTCTGTTTGTCCTCCAGATCACTAATTCTATCTTCTGTCTCAGTTACCCTAGCTTTGAGAGAATTTAGATTAGATTGGAACTCATTGAGAGCATTGTGAACCTCATCCCTGGTGGCTTTCAGTTCTGCCATAACATTGTGAACATCATCCCTGGTCGCTTTCCGTTTTGCCCTAATAAATTCTGTTTGGTCATCCATGGCTTTCTCCTACCTAGCTATTGCCTGGATAATTGTTAGCCTGAATTCCCTTTCTGACATATTGTCTATGTCGATAGGCTTTAGCTCTGTTGCAGAAGGCCCAGCCTCTGTTTTTTCTTCTGTTGGGCATTCCTCCTCGTAGTCATTTTTGTGAGAGATGACTGAATGAATGTAACCAGATATATCGACTGTGGTGCAGTCAACGTGCACCCTGGAACGCTTCTGCGCAATCAGGATTACCCACCCTAACGAGATAAAAAAAAAAAAAAAAAAAAGAAGAAAAAAAAAAAAGAAAAAGAAAGAGAGGGAGAGAGGCATGGAAAAAAAGGGAAGATAAAAGAGAAGGCTCAGCCCTAATGGACCCCAAGGTAAAATTTATGAAGTACACAGACAAAAACATACAAACCAAAAGACTGTTAAAAGTTTATTACAAGAGAAAAAAATATGCATATATAAAAGCAACAAAAGGAAGAACCTCATCTAAAAGAACCCCAAGTATGATTTATATACTACCAGGACAAACACAAATATACAGAAACAGTGGCAGAAGAAAAATATGGGAGAGTGGTTATAAATTCTCCGTGTGGGTGTGGAAGGTTATTTTGACTTTTCCTGGATGTATCTTGATATCTTTGTTAAAGGACTCAACTTTCCTAAGATAAAGGAAGATTAAAAATTGGTTTACCTATAGGGGTAGCAATGACTGGGGAAAGGGGGTTACCTTGAAGTTTAACTCTATATGAATATTAGAAAATAAAAATAAAAAAAGAATAAACTAGACTAAATTAAACTAAAATAAAAAAAATAAAAAATAGAAAAGCAAAAGAAAAACACGGGTGTATGTTTCAGAAAGTTCCAGTTAGAAGGTTATTATGGAATTTGATGTACTGGACATCTCACTGTGATGGTAAATAAGTTAAAAAATTACCTATATTAAAAAAAATGAACCAGAATAGTGGGAACGAGTTAAAAATAAAGGTTGTATCTATGAAGTAGTGGCAGTTGTTCTCTTGTAGTCTTTTTTTTTTTTTTCCTTTCCTGGTTGGTTTTCTGGGGGAGGGGCCTGCCATGTGAGTTTTCTGTCAATAATGTTTCATGAATTAAGTCCTCCTTAAAGGGTGGGCTCTGAGGAGACCGGTTTTTCAGGCTTTTGTTCTCTTGAAGTTTTTTTGTTTGTTTGTTTGTTTTTTTTTCTCTCGCCTTAACAGCTTTTGATGGTTTTTGGAGGTTTACAGGAAATCAAAGTGCACCCTGACCTCCCTCTCAGAGAGAAGCCTCAGTCGGCTCCCCTATGGGTGCTGCAATGCTGCTGGCAGAGCAGGTTCCAAGTCACGGTCCCTGGGCATGCAGGATCTCCTGCTTGTACCCAAAACCATGGCAGTGGTGGCTGTCCGGGCAGCTCTAGATCACCAGAGAGGTTCCAAGCTGCAATCACACACTGAGATTTTCCCACAGGCCTGGGCTGGTAGTTCCTGGCCTTTCCTGGTCCTAGAGCACTGGGCTGGCACCTGTGGGCACTCTCCCAGGGGAGGTTGTGGGGTGCCCGTGTCTCAGGCTCTGATAGCACTGCGGGTGTCTAAGAGTGTCAGGCTGGGCCTTTGAACACCTCTCTCAGGGGGAGTGGGGGCATGCACATCTCAGGCTCTGATAGCATAGCGTGGCATTCTGCTAACTGGCGAGGTTCCCAGCCCCTCACAAGAGCCAGACTCCATGCATTCTCGGCACGCTGGCGGCTCTGGGACCAAGACCTGGTTTCTCCACAGCACTCTCTCTTGTTCAATGCCAGGGGAGGCTGTCCTGGGTCCAGGGACTTAAGCCCCTGTCCCTAGCCACCCCGATTCCCACAATCCACGCCCCCCCCCCCCCCCCCGCGATCCTTTGCTCTTTGTGAGTGAGACTCACAAAGTCTCTCTTTGTGAGACTCCAAGTTAATGCTGGTCCCCAGACACAGAGCACTCTTGTTTTGGGGTATTACTTTTTAATGGGTCACCTCTGCTGGCTCCCTCCCCCTTTTGTTTATCTTTTGATATCAGTCCAATGTTCCCACTCCGCTTTACCTGCCCACTGGCATCTTCTGCCCCTGTAGAGATCCAGTTGTGTATAATTCTGATCTTAGGCTGATTTTATGGGTGATCGGAGTTCTTTGGTAGGTAATCAGCTCACTTTAGGGTCAGGTTGAAACGGTGCCGCCCTCTACTTCCCTGCCATCTTGTCTCTCCCTATGCTTTTGGATTTCTTATGAGTCCTTTCAAATATGCAAACTTGTACGGTCTTTGCAGTTGCTCTGTCCACTAGAAGTATTTTTAAGATAAGTAGGATAACTTGAGATGAGCAATGATGCAATTCCACAATTTTATATCTTCACCATTTTGCAACATGTTTCCTTTGTGTTGCCTGACATCATCCTTTTTGTTTAAACTTTCGTGTACTGAGGAAAGGTAATATTGATGCCCAAGACACAAGATCCTTGGAGTTAAATTTGAAAATATGTATTCCTAAGATATTTTAGGGTGGATCCCAAGGTCCTTTTGACTGCAAATGTAGCCCCATTACCAAGTGTCAAGGTCAGTCCTTTGATTCTTTTCTTATCAGATTTTAGGATATCTGCCTGGGTGTGTGTCCAAAGATGTGTTAATACAGCTCCTCTTATAATCAGCCCTGTGGAAAAAATAGCACAAGTTTGAGCTGGGAAATCTGATGATGGGGAGGGGTTGTGGGACAAAAGTCATAATAGAGAGAAAGAGGTAGAAGTCCCTCTAAGTGGATCATGATTCTACAGCAGAAGAAAATCATGCTATTTTCAAGAGACCACTTTGGAACAAAAGATAGTACTCTTACCACCTGTGTCATATGTCACTGATGAAAGACTGACTCTAGAGAAATCGTGGAACTTGTAGGGAAAGTAGGAAACTTGTCCTCTTGCTGATTATCAGGCTCTACCTAAAATCTCCCAACTGGGGGAGCCTGGGTGGTTCAGTCTGTTATGATGTGCCTTTGGCTCAGGTCATGATCCCAGGGTCCTTGGATTGATTCCCATGTCCAGTTCCCTGCTCGGCAGGAAGCCTGCTTCTCCCTTTGCCTCTACTTGCTGCTCCTCTCTCTGTGTCTCTCTTTGTTGAATGGATAAATAAAATCTTAAAAAAAAACCAAAAAACAACAACTCCCAACTGGAAAATTTGAAGAAAAGAAATGAGGTTACACCTTGATGATCCATTTATGGTTAGACCACTACAGGTATAGTTTGGCTTGGGTTTTTGTGACCATATTTGCCATGTGGGTATTTTACCAATGACCCGAGAAACACTTCCAATGAATCATACAAGAAAAAGAATGTTGAATAATACACCTTCTGTGTGGCCACAAATGGATAAAATATGTTGCTAATCTGACTGATAAGATGAGAGTTTGGCAAGAGTCTTCTTGCCTACTTCCAGATATGGAAGATTTTTCATTTGCGACTTTGAGTATACCAAATGTGAAAGTGGAATGAATGTGTTTAAGGAAAGCAGATGTGGAGGGTGAACAACTTGGGCTTGCTTTAAAGGCCCAGTTTTTCTGACTTTTCTCCTCTAGTGGTATGTAAAGGACATTTTAAAAAGAGGTAAGTTCCACAGTTTGAAACCTAAATTAATGAAAGAAATTACTGCCTCCAAAACATATGAATGTTTGGGTATGTCAGTATATTGTTCAGAGAAGGTGCTCCAGAAGCATTCCCCGTCATCATGAGCATCATGAGCATCATCATTCTTATTTCTACATTATTCTTTTTCATCCCATCTTTCTTGGGAACTACAGCTAGATCTTTAAAAATAAGTTTGATATTTTAGGTATAGTGTTGCTTGCATTTATTTAGAAGGTGGTCACTCAGGAAATTATCGCAAAACATCTATTTTGTAGAGGTTGTATTGGAGTGTATTTAACATACAATGTCACGATAGTTTCAGGTGTACAGCATAGGATTTGACAGTTCTGTACATTATTCAGTACTCACCAAGATAACTGTAGTTGCCCATTTGTCACACAATATTATAATATTGTTGATTACATTCTTTATACTATACATTTTAACCCCTTGAGTTACTTATTTTATAACAAAGTTTGACCTTTTAATTTCATTTATTTCAACCTTCCCTCCACAACCACCTTTTGCAATTACCACTGGCAACCACTACTTTGTTCTCTTAAGAGTCTTTTTTTTTTTTTTAACTCGTGAAAACATTTGTTTTTAAAAGGCCTTCATAGAGAGTAGACTTTAACCAGATCTAAAGACCTGAGAACATTAGAAATGTCAGTATCACAAAATATTCAATCCCTGATTGTGAAATCACCCTCTCAAGACAAGTTTCTGAGCTCTTCCTCAGGAATCCCAAGCTCTGTACAGAGATAGGTCTGTTGGTCTCTGGCACTGCAGTGGCTTTTCCTTTTCCTCCCTTGAGAGCAGCAGAAGGGGATCCATCATTAGAGAGAGCTTTTGAAATATGTTCCGCTTAGACACTTCACAGTTGCTCCAGCCAGCCCCCCCCTCATTTGCTACTGCAGAGATGTTTAAAGGCATTTGTGTCCCAGAATGGGGAGTTGGTGGGGGGCTAGCTTTTAGTGTCCAGAGATCTGCTCATAGGTCCCATTAGATTCCTTGCTGAGATAGTAACTCTCTTCTCTGCTGTCCCTACTCATATCCAGATGCCTTTTATGACTTATTGTAAAGTGAAGTGAGCATGGCACAGATGTTTGGTCCTCCTGTGATCATGGTTAGTGAATGGTGGTTGGTAGTGGTGTTCTTGGCCTCCTCTTGTCAGCAATCATTGTCCCTGGCTTACTTTCTGTGCTGATGACATCTCTGAAGGCTGTAACCATGTCTGGGCAATTTCACTAATTTTTAGTTGATTCATCTTTTTCAATATAAATCATTTAATTCCCACAATTTAAGAGATTATGCAATGTTATTTCCATTGTACAGATTAAAACAATCAGTAGAGAGATGAAGCAAAATGCTTACATCAAAATATTAATTGATGCCAGAGATAAGGTGAGAAATCAAGCCTATTTGATCCAAAGCTCTTAATATCTGACTTCAAAGCATCTGACTGTTTCTGAATCTCTCCTAGAATTTCATTATGTACCCTTATGTTTCTTTTCTGTAATCCAGATCTGTGGTCATTGTTCAATTTGTGACACATACATGTTCCTACATCACTGGTAATTTCCAGGTGTTCAGACTCTGTCCTTGTCCATGTCTAAAACACATCTTTAACATACAGATATTTTCTGCCTTAATCTACAGACTTGATCACTCCTATTTCTTTTGCATCAGCAGTTCTGCCTCTAATATTTCTGTAGACAATTGCATACTACAGGAAATGGAGGTGATGTAGTTTTAAAAAAGTATCTTTCTGTACAAGTGTTCTTTTCTAGGGCTTGTGGGAAGAAAAGAGTTTTTATTATTGTGGTGCAGGGGCATCTGTAAATCTCTAAAATTTGGGTAGATAAGAAAAGGTATATTTGGATCAACGAACAAATGGATAAGGAAGATGTGGTCCATATATACTATGGAGTATTCTGCCTCCATCAGAAAGGATAAATACCCAACTTTTGTAGCAACATGGATAGGACTGGAAGAGATTATGCTGAGTGAAATAAGTCATGCAGAGAGAGTCAAGTGTCATATGGTTTCACTTATTTGTGGAGCATAACAAATAGCATGGAGGACAAGGGGAGATGGAGAGGAGAAGGGAGTTGAGGGAAATTGGAAAGGGAGGTGAACCATGAGAGACTATGGACTCTGAAAAACAATCTGAGGGTTTTGAAGGGGTGGGGGGGGTGGGAGGTTGGGGGATCCAGGTGGTGGATATGGGAGAGGGCACGGATTGCATGGAGCACTGGGTGTGGTGCAAAAATAATGAATACTGTTATGTTGAAAAATAAAAAATTTAAAAAAATGCTGAAAAAAAGTCTTTATTTTTAAAATCTCAAAAGAAAGAAAGAAAGAAAGAAAGAAAGTACTTCTTGAAGACTCCCTGGTGTTCTTTATGTTTTTGCATATATACTTTTATTCTTTTGAAATAAAACTTCATTCTAGCTGAAGTATAGCATGTGGAGAGTGCTCAGGAATATTGCTGTTTCCCTGTTTCATACCCACAATCAGTGGAACATTATGATTTTTGTGGCCCGTTACTATATTGTCCTCATGAGCCCTTTTCCTCCCTTAAAAATATTAAAATTACATTTTATAAAAGCATTGGTCTAAAGATGATTATACTGCACATTGGATTTGGATTACTTTCATTTTTTCCTCCTACTTTAAAAGAAATTAACCATTTCCAGGGCTCCTGGAATTATTGTAGACTCTAGGCACCATGCTTACTTTGTCTTAATGGGTGTGATGATCCTGCCCACAAAATATATGCTTCTGAAGAAAAGTGATCCAGACAGGATAATTGACTGTCTCATGTCTAATCAACTAGGAAGGATAATAAATCTCTAAATTTCCACTAGATGTTTTTATGTAAATACTCTAATCCCAAGTTTCATTATTACCAATTTTCATTATTTGCCCCCAGAGTTTCTTCATGACATTTTTCACTTCTGCATTTCTGAGGGTATAAATTAAAGGGTTTAACATGGGAGTTACTAAGGTAAAGAACACAGCCACAGCTTTGTCAGCGGGGAAGGAAATCATGGGTCTCAGATACATGAATAAACAAGGTACAAAGAATAAGATGACAACAGTGACATGAGAAGCACAAGTAGACAGGGCTTTGCGACGCCCTTCAGAGCTTTTAGTCCTCAGGGAGCAAAGGATGACAATGTAAGAAGCAACCAGCATAGAAAAAATGAGCAGACATTGTGACCCACTGTTAGCGGCAATCATGGGCCCCAAAGTGTGAGTGTCTGTACAGGCTAATTCCAGGAGAGGTATTAAATCACACATAAAATGGTCAATGGCATTGGGGCCACAGAATGGCAACTGGACTATGAACAATACCTGGATCCCTCCATGCAGAAAGCCTAAAATCACAGCCATTCCCACCAAGAAAGAACAGACAGGTCGGCTCATGACGGTCATGTAATGCAAGGGCTTACAGATGGCTACATAGCGGTCATAGGCCATGACAGCTAATAGGGTGATCTCTGCTCCAGCAAAGAAATGTTCAGCAAAGAGCTGAGTCATGCAGCCATTGAAGGATATGGTGTTCTTGTCAGAAATCAAGTCAAAGATCATTTTGGGTGCTATGGAAGAAGAGTAGAAAGCATCTAAAATGGACAAGTAGGACAGAAAAATGTACATGGGAGATCCCAGGGCTGGGCTGATGAAGATGGTGATGGAGATGAGGAGGTTACCTGCCATTGTGATCATGTAGGTGATTAAAAACACAGCAAATAAGAATTTCTTCAGTTCTGGGTTCGGAGTCAGGCCCAGCAGAATGAATTCCGTTACATTGCTTATCCTTCCCATGGAGTCAGCTTGGGTTATAAGTCTACGGTCAATCTGGAAAGATCACAGAATTTTGAATTCAACACTGAAATCTTCCATCACCTCCATCACTTCCATCACCATCCATTCAACTTGAAATTTTCCATCAAGATCCAGGAGGTCTGACTAAAGAGGAAGCCACAGCTTCCACTCATCACAACTGCTTTGGAGATATTTGTAAAAAAGAACAGTAAGATATTAAATTTCTCTTATTCATATAAGTTGAATAGTGGAAGTATGTTACAAGCACCAGAAAAGGGTGCCTGGGTGGCTCAGCCAGAAAAGTGTTTGCCTTTGGATGAGGCCCTGATTCCAGCATCCTGAGATTGAGTCCCGGTTCAGGCTCTCTGCTCAGGGGATGTCTGCTTCTACCTCTGCTTCTGCCTCTGCTTGTCCATCTGTTGTGCGTGCTCTCTCTAATAATTAATCAGTTAGTCTTTAAATAAAAAGAATACCGCTCCTGAATAGATCTATAATCCTAGTCACATTTTACAAATGGAATTAAAGGAGTCATGATGTTTCCTCGAATCTCCTATTGTTGAGAGAGAAATGTTACCTAAGATAATACAAGTTTTTCCTTTGACATAGTTTAATCAATTAAAATGAACTTGAAGTCTTCATTGCTTATTAGTGGAAGAATTGAATATATACAAGAATTTATTCTTTGTTTGATTGATCTAGGCATGGATTTTCCATAGTGAGTCTTTGTTACAAATGATCATAGGACATTTTATTCCTTCTCCCCCTCTTTTTCTCCTTTCCCTATCCCTGGTAAGGAATATAACAACATATTTTTCCTCAAAGTTTTACAGACACAGAAGTCAGCATCAGGACCTTTCAGCTTCAATAAAGGTGAGGAAACTATATTTTGTTTTCCAGAAAGCTATGTCTCTTTGTTTCTTCTCTATCCATGGCTGCTACTATAGGTGGGAACTAAGTGTTTCATTATCCTTCATAGGTTTAATCCACAAATTCTGACTTCAGCGTGGCAACATGGAGGTTGTGAAAAGGGGAAACAGTTTCAAATAAACACGTAGAAGTGTACTGAGGCAATCCACTTCTACATACATTTTAACCACAGTGTTAGATAAATGACCTTAGTAGTTCTCAACAACATTTTGTGTTGCGGAATTACAGATCACATTTTCTACTGCTATTTTAATGTCATTGTGTTCAAATTTGTTTTTAGAGAAAAATATTACCTTCAATTCACAGTATCTAGCTACAAAAACTATTTGGTGAAAATAATTTGGATAAATTAAGTAAATCTGCTTAAAATTTGTGGAAAAAGATTGAGTTACTACTGACCTGGATCTAGTTGGTTGTGGGTTCCACTGTTTTTGGATTGCACTCAGTCATGTTTTCTTCTCCTGAGGGCATAGCACCACAGCTGCAAGTATACTCTGTCAACTAACAAGAGCATCACTGGAATTCTCTCTCAGAGAACTGTCCGAGTCCTGGTCATTTTAGTTTACTTTGGTTCCATTATCATTCTGAAATTGCCCAGAAATGAGCTGTTTTATTTAGGAAACTTCAATACTCTAGGATTTAATTTCTACTCACTTGCATGGCCTCCTATAAAAATGTAGACACATCTTTAAAATACATTTCCCAAAGTCCTTGAGCAGTGTAGAGAGAATTCTTTTTCATTCCTCCTTTTAACCCCATAAGCTTGGGTGCAATGTCTCACATATGAATCTTAAGCTTGTAGGTATATACTCTGCCTCTGTCATTTAGTTAAATATCCTTTAATTCTTTCTTCACTGATTCTAGTCAAATATTTAAATAGACCTTGGCAGAGTGCCTGCACTTTGGTAATGCACTGACCTCTCAAGTCCTCAGAGGATTAGTAATTGGTCCTGTCGGAACCTTTGGTAGAAGTCTCAGCCTCTGCTTTTCACTTATTCCGCCTTGGCACCCACAAACATCATTAGAGGCCAGTTGAGCTTCGGTGAAACACGTGTCTGTGGCTATAGTTTAGTATTAAATTTTGGTAAAAAAAGTAGGAAAGCTTCCTTACAGGGCTTTGCTGTTCATTTTGACATTGTTGAGCCTGGCACAGGATAGGAGGCAGATTTAGGCATAGGTTAGTGTTCAGAGAATGGGTTTCTCTCTGAAAACGTGTCTGTTCTAAGTATACAGTTGTCCTGAGAATGGAAATGCCAGTTTTCAAGGCTACATAAAATGTAACTCTGGGAGACTGACATTTTTATTAGCAGCTAACAATGGAGACTCAGATGGCAGAATTCTCAGCTATGGAAGTTTGGGTAATTTATGAGCCATAGATCCATCAACTTCTTCTGGTGTGTGTATATCAATGACAGGTCCTCATGATGTGTTCATGGGAATATAGCTTTTCTCTCTATCCTGCAGGAAAGAATTGTGGAGATGTACAGTAAAGAGCAATGCTTCTACATGGTAGGCATTGAGAAAATCACACCAAGGGAAACATTTTCTATAAAGACATTCAGAGGTAGAGGATGGAAACAGTATAGAAGGGGTGCTCCATTATAACTTTTCCCTCAATTTCTGACATGTTGAAGAGCTGGATGAAATTTGTACAAAATCACCTTAAAAAAAATCAGTGTTTATCTTTAAAGAAGCTGATATAGTTCTGAAATCCCATCCTGCACCACAAATGGAAAGAGTGCCTCCAGCCCTGTCCTCAGCACGTAATTATTTTGCTTGCTTGCAGTCTGTCTCTCTCCCTTTTTTTTTTTTTTTTTCTTTTTATTGTAGGAAATACACATAATATAAAACTTACTATTTTAACCATTTTCATTTTTAAATTTTTAAGATTTTATATATTTACTTTATATAGAAAGAGTGAGAGAGAGAGAGAGCATGACCAAGGGCAGAGGGAGAGAGAGAAGCAGACTGCCTGCTGAGCAGGGAGAAAAATGAGGGGCTTGATCCCTGGACCTCAGGATCATGACCTGAGCTGAAGACAGACACATAACCCACTGAGTGTCCCAGGCACCTGTAAACCATTTTCAACAGTACAGTTCGGTGTCATTAAGTACATTTGTATTGTGTGCAAACAACACCACCAACCATCTCCAGAATTTTTCATCTTTTCATAAAAAATAATCCATATCCTTCAAACAATCACTGCTTATTTCTTCCTTAACCAGCTTCAGAAAACACTGTTTGCTTTCCGGTTCTTTTGAGTGTGTCTATATTGAATATTTTATATAAGTGGACTATTGCAGTGTTTCTTCTGTGACTGGCTTATTTTGCTTAGAGTAATGCCCTCAAGTTTCATCCTTGTGGTCACAAATGACAGGATTTCCATCCTTTTTAAGGCTGTAAAGTATACCATGTCTGTATATATTCCATTACTTGTTTCAAAGATTTACATCCATTGATGGACACTGAGGCTGTTTCCCCTTCTTAGCTACTGTGAATAATGCTGAAATGAGCAATAGGAGTGCAAAGAATTCCTTGGGATCCTGATTTCAGTAGCTCTCAATAAATACCCAGGTGAGGGATTGTTGGATCATATGGTATTTTATTTTAATTTTTTGAAGAACCTCCATCCTGTTTTGCATAGTGACTATATAAATTTACATTCTTACCATTGGTGTACAAGGATTCTTTTTCTCCACATCCTTACTAATACTTGTTATGTTTTGTCTTTTGATAATGGCTATTTTTTTTAATTTTTAAATTTTTTAATAAACATATAATGTATTTTTGTCCCCAGGGGGTACAGGTCTGTGAATCACCAGCTTTACACATTTCACAGCACAAATCGTAGCACATACCCTCCCCAATATCCATATCCCCACCACCCTCTCCTGTCCCCCCTCCCCCAACGAACCCTCAGTCTGTTTTTTGAGATTTTGTCTTTTATGGCTTTCTCCCTCCTGATCCCATCTTCTTTTATTTTTTCTTTTCCTTCCCCCCAAGCCTCCAATATTGCATTTCCATTTCCTCATAACAGCGAGATCATATGATAGTTGTCTTTCTCTGATTGACTTATTTCGCTAAGCATAATGCATTCTAGTTCCATCCACGTCATCACAAATGGCAAGATTTCATTCCTTTTGATGGCTTCATAGTATTCTTTTGTATATATACCTCAACTCTTCTTTATCCATTCATCCGTTGATGGACATTTAGGTTCTTTCCATAGTTTGGCTATTGTGGACATTGCTGCTATAAACATTTGGGTGCACATGTCCCTTTGGAGTACCACGTTTGTATCTTTAGGATATATACCCAGTAGTGCAATCGCTGGGTCATAGGGTAGCTCTATTTTCAGTTTTTTGAGGAATCTCCACACTGTTTTCCAGAGTGGTTGCACCAGCTTGCATTCCCACCAACAGTGTAGGAGGGTTCCCCTCTTTCCCCATCCTGGCCAGCATCTGTCATTTCTTGACTTGTTAATTTTAGCCATTCTGACTGGTGAGAGATGGTATCTCATTGTGGTTTTGATTTGTATTTCCCTGATGCCGAGTGTTGTGGAGTATTTTTTCATGTGTCTGTTTGCCATCTAGATGTCTTTTTTGCAGAAATGTCTGCTCATGTCCTCTGCCATTTCTTGATTAGATTATTTGTTCTTTGGGTGTTGAGTTTGCTAAGCTCTTTATAGATTTTGGATATTAGCCCTTTATCTGATATGTCATTTGCAAACATCTTCTCCCATTCTGTCAGTTTATTTTTTTTTTTTTACTGTTTCCTTTGCTGTACAAAAGCTTTTGATCTTGATGAAATCCCAATAGTTCATTTTTGCCCTTGCTTCCATTGCCTTTGGCGATGTCCCTAGGAAGAAGTTGCTGCAGTTGAGGTCAAAGAGGTTGCTGCCTGTGTTCTCCTCAAGGGTTTTGCTGGATTTCATTCTCACATTGAGGTCCTTCATCCATTTTAAGTCTATTTTCATTTGTGGTGTAAGGAAATAGTCCAATTTCATTTTTCTGCAAGTGGCTGTCCAATTTTCCCAGCACCATTTGTTGAAGAGGCTGCCTTTTTTTTCCATTGGACATTCCTTCCTGCTTTCTTGAAGGTTAGTTGACCATAGAGTTGAGGGTCTATTTCTGGGCTCTCTATTCTGTTCCATTGATCTATGTGTCTGTTTTTGTGCCAGTACCATACTGTCTTGATGATGACAGCTTTGTAATAGAGCTTGAAGTCTGGAATTGTGATGCCACCAACTTTGGCTTTCTTTTTCAATATTCCTTTGGCTATTCGAGGTTTTTCTGGTTCCATATAAATTTTAGGATTGTTCTATTTCTTTGAAAAAAAAATGGATGAGATTTTGATAGGAATTGCGTTAAATGTGTAGCTTGCTTTAGGTAGAATAGGCATTTTCACCATATTTATTCTTCCAATCCAGGAGCATGGAACATTTTTCCAGTTCTTTGTGTTTTCCTCAATTTCTTTCATGAGTACTTTATAGTTTTCTGAGTATAGATTCTTAGCCTCTTTGGTTAGGTTTACTCCTAGGTATCTTATGGTTTTGGGTGCAATTGTTAGTGGAATTGACTCTTTAAATTCTCTTCTTTCTGTCTTATTGTTAGTGTAAAGAAATGCAACTGTGTGAACACAGCAACTGTGTTCTCCTCAAGGGTTTTGCTGGATTTCGTTCTCACATTGAGGTCCTTCATCCATTTTAAGTCTATTTTCATTTGTGGTGTAAGGAAATAGTCCAATTTCATTTTTCTGTGCATTGACTTTATATCCTGACACATTACTGAATTCCTGTACAAGTTCTAGCAGTTTTGGAGTGGAGCCTTTTGAGTTTTCCACATACAGTATCATATCATCTGCAAAGAGTGATAGTTTGACTTCTTATTTGCCAATTTGGATGCCTTTAATTTCTGTTTGTTGTCTGATTGCTGAGGCTAGGACTTCTAGTACTATGTTGAATAGCACTGGTCATAACGGACATCCCTGCTGTATTCCTGACCTTAGTGGAAAAGCTTTCAGTTTGTCTCCATTGAGAATGATATTTGTAGTGGGTTTTTCATAGATGGCTTTGATAATATTGAGGCATTTTATGTTTCTAGAAATGTATCTGTTTCTTCCAGATTGTAGAATTTGTTGGTGTAGAGTTGCTCATAGTATGTTCTTATGATTGTTTGTATTTCTTTGGTGTTGGTTGTGATCTCTTCTCTTTCATTAGTGCTTTTATTTATTTGGGTCCTTTCTCTTTTCTTTTTGATAAGTCTGGCCAGGGGTTTGTCAATCTTATTAATTCCTTTAGAGAACCAGTTCCTAGTTTCATTGATTTGTTCTATTGTTTTTTTGGTTTCTATTTCATTGATTTCTTTTTTTTTTAAAATTTATTTTCAGCACAACACTATTCATTATTTTTGCACCACACCCAGTGCTCCATGCAATCCATCCCCTCTCTAATATCCACCACCTGGTTCCCCCAACCTACCACCCCACGCAGCTTCAAACCCCTCAGATTGTTTTTCAGAGTCCATAGTCTCTCATGGTTCACCTCCCCTTCCAATTTACCCCAACTGACCCTGCTTTGTCAAAGATTATTTGACCATAGAGTTGAGGGTCTATATCTGGGCTCTCTATTCTGTTCCAGTGGTCTATTTATCTGATTTTATGCAAGTACCATGCTGTCTTGGTGATCACAGCTTTGTAGTAAAGCTTGAAATCAGGTAACGTGATGCCCCCAGTTTTATTTTTGTTTTTCAACATTTCCTTAGTGATTCGGAGTCTCTTCTGATTCCATATGAATTTTTGGATTATTTGTTCCAGCTCTTTGAAAAATACTGGTGGAATTTTGATTGGAATGGCATTAAAAGTATTGCTTGCTCTAGGCAGTATAGACATTTTAACAATGTTTATTCTTCCGATCCAAGATCATGGAATGGTCTTCCATCTTTTTGTGTCTTCTTCAATTTCTTTCATGAAATTTCATGTTTTGTAGTTCCCCCAGTACAGATCCTTTACCTCTGGTTAGGTTTATTTCCAGGTATCTTATGGTTCTTGGTGCTATAGTAAATAGAATTGATTCCCTAATTTCCCTTTCTGTATTTTTACTGTTAGTATATACGAAAGCAACTGATTTCTTTACATTGACTTTGTATTCTGCCACATTACTGAATTGTTGTATGAGTTCTAGTAGTGTGGGGGTGGAGTCTTTTGGGTTTTCCTTATAACGTAGCATGTCATCAGCAAAGAGAGAGAGTTTGACTTCTTCATTGCCAATTTGGATACCTTTTATTTCTCTTTGTTGTCTGACTGCTGTTGCTAGGACATCTGATCTATGTTGAACAAGAGTGGTGAGAGTGGGTATCCTTGTGTTCCAGATCTCAATGGGAAGCCTGCGAGCTTTTTTCCATTGAGGATGATATTTGCTTTGGGTTTTTCATAGATAGATTTGATGAAGTTCAGGAATGTTTCCTCTATCCCTATACTTTGAAGCATTTTAATCAGGAATGGATGTTGGATTTTGTCAAATGCTTTTTCTGCATCAATTAAGAGGACCATGTGGTTCTTCTCTCTTCTCTTATTGATTTGTTCTATCACATTGATTGATTTGTGAATGTTGAACCATCCTTGTAACCCAGGGATGAATCCCACTTGGTCATGGTGGATAATCTTTTTAATGTGCTATTGGGTCCTGTTTGTTAGGATCTTGTTGAAAATCTTAGCATCCATATTCATCAGGGATATTGGTCTGAAATTCTCCTTTTTGGTAGGGTCTTTGCCTGGTTTGGGGATCAGGGTAATACTGGCTTCATAGAAAGAGTCTGGAAGTTTTCCTTCTGCTTCTGTTTTTTTAAACAGCTTCAGGAGAATAGGTGTTATTTCTTCTTTGAAAGTTTGGTAGAATTCCCAGGGAATCCCTCACGTCCTGGGCTCTTGTTTTTTTGGGAGATTTTTAATCACTGCTTCAATATTTTTACTAGATATTGATCTATTCAGATTGTCAATTTAATCCTGGTTCAATTTTGGGAGTTTATAGTTTCCAGGAATGCATCCATTTCATCGAGGTTACTTAATTTATCCACATATAACTATTGATTATAACTTTTGATGATTGTTTCCATTATCTTGGTGTTAGTTGTAATCTGTCAGTTTTCATTCATAATTTTATGAATTTGGGTCTTCTCTCTTTTCTTTTGGATTAGTGTGGCCAATTGTTTATCAGTCTTACTGATTCTTTCAAAAAACCAGCTTCTAGTTTCATTGATATGCTCTACTGTATCTCTAGTTTGTATCTCATTGATCTGTGCTCTAATCTTGATTATTTACCTTCTTGTGTATGGAGTTGGGTTAATTTGTTGTTTATCCTCCAGTTCTTTATGGTGTAGACACATCTGGTGTATTCTGGATTTTTCAATTTTTTTGAGGGAGGCTTGGATGGCTCTGTATCGCCTTTGCTGTATCCCATAGGTGTTGGACTGAAGTGTTTGTATTCTCATTGGTTTCCATGAATTGTTTAAGTTCTTCTTCGATCTAGGTTGATCCAAGCATTCTTTTAAGCAAGGTGGTCTTCAGCTTCCAGGTGTTTGAGTTCCTTCTGAACTTTTCCTTGTGATTGAACTCCAGTTTCAAAGCATTGTGATCTGTGAATACGCAGGGGGTAATGTCAGTCTTTCGGTATCAGTTGAGTCCTGATTTGTGACCCAGTATATGGTCTATTCTGGAGAAGGCTCCATGTGCACTTGAGAAGAATGAGTATTCTGTTGTTTTAGGGTGGAATGTTCTATATATATCTATGAGGTCCATGTGGTCCAATGTGTCATTCAATGCTCTTGTTTCTTTATTGATTTTTTGCTTCGATGATCTGTCTATTACTGAGAGAGGCGTGTTGAGATCTCCTACAATTAATGTATTCATGTCAATATGACTCTTTATCTTGATTAATAGTTTTCTTAAGTAATTGACTGCTCCCATATTGGGGGTATAAATATTTACAATTGTTAGGTCTTCTTGATGAATAGTCCCTTTAAGAATGATGTAGTGTCCTTCTGGATCTCTGACTACAGTCTTTAATTTAAAATCTAATTTTTCTGATATGAGAATTGTTACCCCAGCCTTCTTTTGAGGCCCATTGGCATGAAAAATGCTTCTCCATCCCTTCACATTCTGTCTGGGTGTATCCTTAGGCTTGAAATGGGTCTCTTGTAGACAACATATGGATGGGTCCTGTCGTTTTATCCAATCTGCAACCATGTGTCATTTTATAGGCACATTTAGCCCATTTGCATTGAGTGTGATTATTGATAGAAACGTTTTTATTGACATTGTGTTAACTTTGAAGTCTTTCTTTCTGTAGATTGTCTCTATATTTCTGTTCAATGCTATTCTTAGGATTTTCCCTCTTTTATAGAACCCCCCTTAATATTTCCTGCAGTGTTGGCTTGGTGGTTGCATAGTCTTTTAAGCGTTTCCGGTCTTGGAAACTCCTTATCTCTCCATCCATTTTGAATGTCAGTCTTGTTGGATAAAGTATTCTTGGCTGCATGTTCTTCTCATTCAGTGCCCTGAATATATCTTGCCAGCCATTTCTGGCTTGTCAGGTCTCTGTGGACAGGTCTGGCATTATTCTGATGGGCTTTCCTCAGTAGGTAAGGAGCTTCTTTGTCCTAGTTGCCTTCAAGAGAGCCTGTCTACAATTATAATTCCTCATTCTTGCTATCAGGTGTCTCGAGGAATTTCAAAAATCTATAATCTTGGGTGGAGATCTTTCAGCCTCTAGTACATGAATGCTGGTTCCATTTGCGAAATTGGGAAAATTTTCATGTAGAACTTGTTCCACTATATCTGCTAGATTTCTTTCTTTCTCCTCCCTTCACGGATTCCAATAATTCTAACGTTGGAACATTTCATGGCATCATTTATTTCCCTGATTCTGTTTTATGGCTTCTAAGCTGTTGGTTTCAGGCTTCCTCCTGATCCTTTCTCTCTATCTGTTTGTCCTCCAGATCACTAATTCTATCTTCTTTCTCAGTTACCCTAGATTTTAGAGAATTTAAATTAGATTGGAACTCATTGGGAGCATTGTGAACCTCATCCCTGGTGGCTTTCAGTTCTGCTCTAATCAATTCCATTTTGTCATCCATGGCTTTTGCCAACCTAGCTATTGCCTGGATAATTGTTAGCCTGAATTCCCTTTCCAACATATTGTCTATGTCAAAAGCCATTAGCTCTGTTGCGGAAGGCCCAGCCTCTGAATTTTTCTTCTTTTGGCATTCCTCCTCCTAGTCATTTTGGTGAGTGATGGCTGAACCTATAGCTGGATGTATCAACTGTGGTGCAGTCAAAGTGCACCCTGTAATGCTTCTGAGCAATCAAGAGTCCCCACCCAAATGAAAGAAAAAAGATAGAGAGAAAAAAGAAAAATAAGAGAGAGAGAGAGAGAGAGAGAGAGAGAGGGAGAGGAAAAAAAGAAAGATAAAATAAAAGAGAAGGCCTAGCTCTAATGGGCCCCAAGTTAAGATTTATGAAGTATACAAACAAAAAGACTGATAAAAGTAAACGAGAAGAGAAAAAATATATATAAAAGCAAAACAACAAGAAAAGAAAGAGGCAACCCACAGAATGGGAGAAGATATTTGCAAATGACAGTACCGACAAAAAGTTGATATCCACTATCTATAATGAACTCCTCAAACTCAACACACACAAAACAGACAATCATGTCACTGTTCTATTTTTAAGTTCTATTTTTAATTTCTTGAGGAATCTCCACACTGTTCTCCAAAGTGGCTGCACCAACTTGCATTCCCACCAACAGTGTAAGAGGGTTCCCCTTTCTCCACATCCTCTCCAACACACGTTGATTCCTGTGTTGCTAATTTTGGCCATTCTAACTTGTTTAAGGTGGTATCTCAATGTGGGTTTTAAATTGAATCTCCCTGATGACTAGTGATGATGAACATTTTTTCATGTGTCTGATAGCCATTTGTATTTTCTGCCCATTTTTTGACATGATTATCTGTTTTGTGTGTGTTGAGTTTGAGGAGTTCTTTATAGATCCTGGATATCAACCTTTTTTCTGTACTGTCATTTGCAAATATCTTCTCCTATTCTGTGGGTTGCCTCCTTGTTTTGTTGCCTGTTTCCTTTGCTGAGCAGAAGCTTTTGATTTTGATGAAGTCCCAAAGGTTCATTTTCGCTTTTGTTTCCTTTGCATTTGGAAACATATCTTGAAAGAAGTTGCTGTGGCTGATATCGAAGAGGTTACTGCTTATGTTCTCCTCTAGGATTCTGATGGATTCCTGTCTCACATTGAGGTCTTTTATCCATTTTGAGTTTATCTTTGTGTACGGTGTAAGAGAATGGTCGAGTTTCATTCTTCTACATGTAGTTGCCCAGTTTTCCCAGCAATATTTATTGGAGCGACTGTCTTTTTTCCACTGTATATTTTTTCCTGTTTTGTCGAAGATTAATTGACCATAGAGTTGAGGGTCCATATCTGGGCTCTCTACTCTGTTCCACTGGTCTATGTGTCTGTTTTTATGCCAGTCTTGGTGATGCTGTCTTGGTGATCACAGCTTTGTAGTAAAGCTTGAAATCAGGTAACGTGATGCCCCCCGTTTTATTTTTGTTTTTCAACATTTCCTTAGTGATTCGGGGTCTCTTCTGATTTCATACACATTTTTGGATTATTTGCTCCAGCTCTTTGAAGAATACTGGTGGAATTTTGATCGGAATGGCATTAAAGGTATAGATGGCTTTAGGTAGTATAGACATTTTAACAGTGTTTATTCTTCCTATCCAAGAGCATGGAATGGTCTTCCATCTTTTTGTGTCTTCTTCAATTTCTTTCATGAGTGTTCTGTAGTTCCTTGAGTACAGATCCTCTACCTCTTTGGTTAGGTTTATTCCTAGGTATCTTATGGTTCTTGGTGCTATAGTAAATGGAATTGAATCTATAATTTCCCTTTCTATATTTTCATTGTTAGTTTATAAGAAAGCCACTGATTTCGGTACATTGACTTTGTATCTTGCCACGTTGCTGAAGTGCTGTATGAGTTCTAGTAGTTTGGGGGTGGAGTTTTTCGGGTTTTTGATATAAAGAATCATGTCATCTGTGAAGAGTGAGAGTTTGACTTCTTCATTGTATTCAATTTGGATACCTTTTATTTCTCTTTGTTGTCTGATTGCTGTTGCTGGGACTTCTAATACTATGTTGAACAAGAGTGGTGACAGTGGGCACCCTTGTCGTGTTCCTGATCTCAACAGTAAGGCTGCAAGATTTTTCCCCTTGAAGATGATATTTGCTGTGGGTCTTTCATAGATAGATTTGATGAAGTTCAGGATTGTTCCCTCTATCCCTATACTTTGAAGCATTTTAATCAGGAACGGATGCTGGATTTTGTCAAATGCTTTTTCTGCATCAATTGAGAGGACCATGTGGTTCTTCTTCCTTCTCTTATTAATTTGTTCTATCACATTCCTTGATTTGCGAATGTTGAACCATCCTTGTAGTTCAAGGATGAATCCCACCTGGTAATGGTGAATAATCATTTTAATGTGCTGATGGATCCTGTTTGCTAGGATCTTATGGAGAATCTTAGCATCCATATTCATCATTGATATTGGTCTGAAATTCTCCTTTTTGGTGGGGTCTTTGCCTGGTTTGGGGATCAGGGTGATGCTGGCTTCATAAAAATAGTCTGGAATTTTCCTTCTGCTTCAATTTTTGAACAGCTTCAGGAGAATAGGTGTTATTTCTTTTTTGAATGTTTGGTATTGTTCCCCAGGGAATCTTTCAGGTCCTGGGCTCTCGTTTTTGGGGAGGTTTTTGATCACTGCTTCAATCTCATTACTTGTATCGGTCTATTCAGATTGTCGATTTCTTCCTGGTTCAATTTTGGGAGTTTATAGTTTTTCAGTAATGAATCCATTTCATCTAGGCTGCTAAGATTATTGGCATGTAACTGTTGATAATAACTTCTGATGATTGTTTCTACTTCCTTGGTGTTAGTTGTGATCTCTCCCTTTTCATTCATAATTTTATAAATTTGGGCTTTCTCTCTTTTCTTTTGGATTACTGTGGCTAATGGTTTATTGATCTTATTATCTTATTGATTCTTTCAAAAAACCAGCTTCTAGTTTCATTGATATGTTGTACTGTATCTCTGGTTTCTACCTCATTGATCTCAGTTCTAATCTTGATGATTTCCCTTCTAATGTTTGGTGTTGGTTTGATTTGTTGTTGACTCTCCAGTTCTTTAAGGTGTAGAGACAGTTGCTGTGTTCTGGATTTTTCAATTTTTTTGAGGGAGGCTTGGATGGCTCTGTATTTCCCCCTTAGGACTGCCTTTGTTGTATCCCATAGGTTTTGGATCGAAGTGTCTTCCTTCTCATTGGTTTCCATGAATTGTTAAGTTCTTCTTTGATCTGCTGGTTGATCCAAGCATTCTTAAGCAAGGTGGTCTTTAGTTTCCAGGTGTTTGAGTTCCTTCTGAACTTTTCCTTGTGATTGAGCTCCAGTTTCAAAACATTGTGATCTGAGAATATACATGGAATAATCTCAGTCTTTTGGTATCGGTTGAGTCCTGATTTGTGACCCAGTATGTGGTCTATTCTGGAGAAGGTTCCATGTGCACTTGAGAAGAATGAGTATTCTGTTGTTTTAGGGAGGAATGTTCTGTATATATCTATGAGGTCCATGTGGTCCAATGTGTCATTCAATGCTCTTGTTTCTTTATTGATTTTTTGCTTCGATGATCTGTCTATTTCTGAGAGAGGCATGTTAAGATCTCCTACGATTAGTGTATTCATATCAATATGACTTTTCTTGATTAATAGTTTTCTTATGCAATTGGCTGCTCCCATATTGGGGGCATAGATATTTACAATTGTTAGATTATCTTCGTGGATAGTCTCTTTAACGATTATGTAGTGTCCTTCTGTATTTCTGACTACAGTCTTTAGTTTAAAATCTAATTTATTTGATATGAGAATCGCTACCCCAGCCTTCTTTTGAGGCCCATTGGCATGAAAGATGCTTCTCCAACCCTTCACTTTCAGTCTGGGTGTATATTTAGTTTCAAAATGGGTCTCTTGTAGACAAAATATGGATGGGTCCTGTCGTTTTATCCAATCTGCAACCATGTGTCATTTTATAGGCACATTTAGCCCATTTGCATTGAGTGTGATTATTGATAGAAACGTTTTTACTGACATCGTCTTACCTTTGCAGTCTTTCTTTCTGTAGATTGTCTCTATATTTCTGTTCAATGCTATTCTTAGGATTTTTCCTCTTTTATAGAACCCCCCTAATATTTCCTGCAGTGTTGGCTTGGTGGTTGCATAGTCTTTTAAGCGTTTCCGGTCTTGGAAACTCCTTATCTCTCCATCCATTTTGAATGTCAGTCTTGCTGGATAAAGTATTCTTGGCTGCATGTCCTCCTCATTTAGTGCCCTGAATATATCTTGCCAGCCCTTTCTGGCTTGCCAGGTCTCTGTGGACAGGTCTGATGTTATTCTAATGGGCTTTCCTCTGTAAGTAAGGAGCCTCTTTGTCCTAGCGACTTTCAAGAGATTATACCTACAGTTATGATTCGTCAATTTTACTATAAGGTGCCTTGATGGTTTTTTGGAATGTATAATCTTGGGTGGAGACCGTTCAGCCTCTAGTACATGAACGCTGGTTCCATTCGTGAGATTGGGAAAATTTTCATGAAGAACTTGTTTCACTATATCTTCTAGACTTCTTTCTTTCTCCTCCCCGTCAGGGATTCCAATAATTCTGACTTTGGAACGTTTAATGGTATCATTTATTTCCCTGATTCTGTTTTTGTGGTTTCTAAGCTGTTTGTTCCAGGCTTCCTCCTGATCCTTTCTTTCTATCTGTTTGTCTTCCAGATCACTAATTCTTTCTTCTGTCTAAGGTACTCTAGCTTTGAGAGAATTTAGGTTAGTTTGGAACTCATTGAGAGCATTGTGAACCTCAGCCCTGGTAGCTTTTAGCTCAGCCCTAACATTGTGAACATCATCTCTGGTCGCTTTCAGCTGGGCCCTAATCAATTCCGTTTGGTCATCCATGGCTTTTTCCAACGTAGGTTTTGCCTGGATAATTGTTAGCCTGAATTCTCTTTCCGACATATTGTCTATGTTGATAGCCATTAGCTCTGTTGCAGAAGGTCCATCCTCTATATTTTCCTTCTTTTGGCATTCCTCCTCGTAGTCATTTTGGTGAGAGATGACTGAACAGATGTAGCTGGATGTATCAACTGTGGTGCAGTCAAGGTGCACCCTGGAACACTTCTGAGCAATCAAGATTCCCCACCCAAACGAGAGACAAAAGAAAAGAAAAAGAAAAAGAGAGAGAGAGAAAGACAGGAAAGAAAGGGAAGATGAAAGAGAAGGTTCAGCCCAAATGGGCCCCAATGTAAGATTTATGATGTAGATAAACAAAAAGAGACAAACAAAAAGACTGATAAAAGTATATGACAAGAGAAAAAAATATATATGCAAATAAAGGAAGAACCTGTTCAAAAAGAACCCCAAGTGTAAGGTTTATATACTATCAGTACAAACACAAACACACAGAAATAGTGGTGGAAGAAAAAGTTGTAAGAGTGGTTATAAATTTTCAGTGTGGGCAAGGAAGTTTGTTTTGATTCTTGCTGGATGTATCTTGATATCTTTGTTAAATACTCAACTTTCCTAAGATAAAGGGGGATTAAAAATTGGTTTACCTCTAGGGGTAGTATTGATTGGGGAAAGGGGATTACTTTGAAGTTTAACTCTATATGAATATTGGAAAATAAAAATAAAAAGGAATAAGCTAGACTAAACTAAACTAAAATAAAAAAAGAAATTAAAAAACTAGAAATGTAAAAGAAAAACATAGGTGTATGTATCAAAAATTTCAGGTTAGAAGGTTATTATGGAATTTGACGTACTGGACTGCTCACTGTGATGGTAAATAGGTTAAAAAAATTATCTATGTATAAAAAAAAAAAACCAGAATAGTGGGAATGAGTGAAAAATAAAAGTTTTCCTATGAAGTAGTGGTGGTTGTTCTCTTGTCATCCTTTTTTTTTTTTTTTTTCCTTTCTTGGTTTGTTTTCTGGGGGAGGGGACTGCCACATGGGGTTTCAGTCAAGATGTTCCCTGAGTTAAGTCCTCCAGCCCCCCTCAAGTGGGTGGTCTCTGAGGAAACTGGTTTTTTCCAGGCGTTTGTTCTCTGGCGGTTTTTATGTTTGTTCACTTTTTTTTCTCACCTTGACTGCTTTTGATGGTTTTTGTAGTTTTAGAGGAAAACAAACTGCGCCCTGACCTCCCTCTCAGAAAGAAGCCTCAGTCTGGCTGCAGAGCCCAAAAAAGTTCCCCCTTGGCTGCTGGCAGAGCAGGTTCCGAGTCGCGGTCCATGGGGACGCAGGATCTTTTGCTTGTACTCAAAGCCATGGCACCTGTGGCTGTCTGGGCAGCTCCAGACCACCAGAGAGGTTCTAAGCAGCAATCTCACACTAAGATTTTCCTGCTGGCCTGGGCTGGGAGTGCCTGGTCTTTCTGGGTCTAAGAGCGCCCGGCTTGCGTGCACCTCTTTCACGGGAGCCTGTGGGTCACACGCGGGTCTCAGGCTCTGAGAACAGGGTGCAGGTCTGAAAACACCAGGCTGGGCCTTTGTGCACCTCTCTGTGTGGAGAGTTTAGTGCATGCGTCTTAGGCTCTGAAACAATGGCGTGTATCAAACAGCTCCAGCTGGGCCTTTGTACCTGTCTCAGGGGCACGTGCATCTCAGGCTCTATAGCAGGGCTTGCGCGTTCTGCCATCTGGTGTGGCTCCCATCCTCTCACAGGAGCCGGACCCCACGTGTTCTCGGGCATGCTGGCAGCTTAGGGACGAAGACCTAGTTTCTCCACCGCACTCTCTCTGGCTCAGCGCCAGGGGAGGCTGTCCTGGGACCAGGGACTTAAGCCCCTGTCCCTAGCCACCCTGATTCCCACAATCCCCCCCCCTCCCCCCCACCGCTATCCTTTGCTCTTTTGGAGTGCTTTCAACCAGTCTCCAAGTTAATGCTGGTCCCCAGATGCAGGGCACTCTCGCTCGTATTGGGGGTATTACTATCCAACCGGTCGCCTCTGGTGGCTCCCTCCCCCTTTTGTTTATCTTCCCATATCAGTCCGCTGGTCCCACACCGCTTTACCTGCCCACTGGCATCTTCTGCCTCTGTAGAGATCCGGAGGTGTATAATTCTGATCTCAGGCTGATTTTATGGGTGATCAGAGTTCTTTGGTAGGTAATCAGCTAACTTTAGGGTACAGGTTGAAAAGGTGCCTCCTTCTACTTCCCCGCTATCTTGTCCCCCCTCAGGGAAGAATTTAAATGGGTGTTTGTTCCAAGTCCAAGGAGGGAGGGAGGCTCTGACCTCTCACCTCCTGAGGATTAGAATTAGAAGCTTCAACAAAATGTTAGGCAGTCCAATTTATCATTTCTCTCTTGTGGCCATGACATCTGTGACCAAGGGTGTTGGGGAGAGCCAGCTGGACTGGGCTAGCCAGCCCCTCTATTGACTGTGTTAAGAGGTGATCTCAGGGTCTGAGGTGTAAGGAACAGAATGTTCTAGTCAGGGAGGTATGGGTGCCAGAGCCAGTCAGAGTCTATCAAATAGCCTTTATAATAGCCTGCTCACAGAGCTCTAGAGGGGATTGAGCAAGATAACACAGGAAAACATTTAAGCCAGTAAAAACCTGCTATTCTAATGCGGATGCCCCAAGGATAGACACATGCAGGCTGGAGAAAGCACTCTTGATAATAGAAATCTGAATCATGCTGAAGAGAGTGAGTTTTGCTGGCTCTTCTCTTTGCTACTTGTGTGACTTTGGACAAGTTCCTCAGCTTCCTTATACCTGAGTTCCCACATCTATAGAAAAGGAGTGATAATGGTACTGATCATGGTACTGCTGTAGGGGTTCTGGGAGGTAAACGTGTGAAGTGCTGGAATGGTGCTTAGCATAGAACTAAAGCTCACTGCTGCCTTCCTCAAAGCTCATGGTGTGAACATTATGGGTTTCTGACAGGAATTTCTCTCTCTCTCTCTCTCTCTCTCTATATATATATATATATATATATACACACACACACACACACCATCACACATATGTACATACAAACATGTGATATCTATATATACACGTATGAATAAATAGATAATAAATTTACTCTTTTCATTGCTAGAATCTGTATACATACAGAAAGGAGAGAAGAACATTTTAAGCTATCAAATACTGATTCATAAGTCATTATTATTCTAACAATCTTTCTATGAATATTTGATCTTGTCATCACCAAAATGCTGACAGTGAAGTTGGGCGTCCCTGAGAAGGTTGTAGGAATAAAGGAAATGTAAACACAATGGGAAGTGACAAATAATAAATTTATATCATCCTGCTAAGTATGGTATTTCATATAATTCTCATATAATCCCATGAGGAAGGTATTGCTAATTCTTTTTTATGTCTAAAGAAGTCAATGTTCACTGTGAGCATCATTTGGTCAAGACCAGAGAAGCTAATATTGGTAGTTTTGGATTTAAATCTTTGGATTTATAAGCCTGAGCTCTAACAATTAAGCTGTGGTAGCAGTTAGACTCTGGTTCTGTGATGTGTCTCAGGCACTAGGAATGATATGCTGGGTGAGGGGTTGCTGATTCAGACCCTGGGGGATTTGTAGAGTCTCTAGTTCTCCCAGCAGGGGCAGGCAGGACACACTCCTCAGACAGAACCTACGTGCAGCTGTGACAATGAGGAAAACCACAGAGAAAGGAGGACAGGTTTTATCTTCCTTTCTTACATTTGGCTCCAATCTGGGAGATCTGCCTAGGCATAATCTTGGAAGTTTGGTTTCTGGAAATTTCCTGATCCCTGCAGAGGAGAAGGAAGACCAAGCAGATGTTCAGACTGAGGAGTAGGGATATCTCTTTGTGCATGGGATGTTGCATGGGTTCCCAGAGAAATAACACATCAAACCATGAGACTGGGTCTGATAGTGAGTTCTTCTATTAACAAGATTCTGTGTATACCAGTTCATGTATGATAGCTTGAAAAAGAGCCCTAAATAAATTGGTGTTTTTGTTCTTGGTGCTGTAGTAAATAGAATCAATTCTTTAATTTCCCTTTCTATATTTTCATTGTTAGTGTGTAAGAAAGCAACCGATTTTTGTGCATTGATTTTATATCCTGCCATATTATCCAATTGCTATATGAGTTCTAGTCATTTGGGGGTGGAGTCTTTTGTGGTTCTTCTCTCTTCTCTTATTGATTTGTTCTATCACATCGATTGATTGCGAATGTTGAACCACCCTTACATCCCAGGGATAAATCAAAACCACATTGAGATAACACCTTATACCAGTTAGCATGGCCAAAATTAACAAGACAGAAAACAAGTGTTGGAGCAGATTTAGGGAAAGGGGAACCATCTTACACTGGTGTTGGGAATGCAAGTTGTTGCAGCCACTTTGGAAAACAGTGTGGACATGTCTTAAGAATTTAAAAATAGAGTTATCATCTGACCCTGCAATTGAACTACTGGGTATTTACCCAAAGATGCAGATGTAGTGAAATGAAGGGCCATCTCTACCCCAATGTTCCGATCAGCCATAGCCACGATCACGAAACTGTGGAAGGAGCCAAGATGCCCTTCAGTAGTTGAATGGATAAAGAAGATATGGGCCATATGTACAATGGAATATTATGGCTCCATCAGACAGGATGCATACCCAACTTTTGCATCAACATGGATGGGACTGGAAGAGATTATGCTGAGTGAAATAAGTCAAGCAGAGACAGTCAATTATCATACAGTTTCACTTACTTGTGGAACATGATGAATAATAGAGGTCTTTAGGAGAAGGAAAGGAAAAGTGAATTGGGGGCATAAGAGAGGGAGAAGAAACATGAGAGACTGTGGAATCTGAGAAACAAATGGTAGTTTTTGGTGGGGTGTTAGGTGAGCCTGGTGGTGAGTATTAAAGATGGCACATATTGTATGGAGCACTAGGTGTGGTGCATAAAAAATGAATTGTGGAACACTGAAAAAGAAATGAAATTTAGAAACACTGGTGTTATTGGGAAGAATACTGAAAGACTGCATATAAAAATCATCCAATGATTGTGTTATTGCATTTTTTGGGAGAGAATTTTCCTGAAATATTTGAGAGAAATTTTTGCATTTTCTACTACTGTGATACTATTGGGTAGTATTTATTGAATCTTGGCTAAACTGTGTGATCTCATCTAAGTTACTCACCTTCCCCATGTCTGTTTCCTTTTCTACAAAATAGAGACAATATTATTTCATAGAATTGTTACAAGAATGAAATTAGTCACTGAGTGGGACATCAGCTTGAGGGTGAGTATTTTTAGGGATGGAAGAAACTTGATCATGTTGAAATTCTGGTGGGATAGAACTAAGAGGGAAGGGCAGAGAAAGAGAGATTGATTGCAGATGTAGGGAGAGCAGTCAGTGGAGGCACAATAGGTGTGGAAGGCACTGTTGCCCACAGAGTGATCATTTCCTAGCTTCTTTGTTTCTAAGGAAGCTGCATTTCTCCAGGTATTAGGTGGCCAGGTGTTTGGGGGAAAGTGTGACTCCACTTTGGAGTAGTCTAAAGCAATTATGATAATGCTCTCCTCTTTTCAGGGACCAATTTAAGGATAGGAATCTGACATAATTTTGGCCAATGAGACAAGAGAAAAAGTGTGGGTTTTCTTCAGGGTGATGCTTCTCTGTTCCTAAAAAGAGAATCATGAGAAAAATTTCTGTTTATTGAGTAATGACTTCTGTCATGGATGCTGGATTTGCCACCCAGAGGTGCGTTAGTGGGCTTTTGAACTGGAAAGTTACCTCAAAAGCCAGGGAGAGCACCCAGTTTATGAGATGATTGTTAGCTTGTTATTGGACTTAATTTGAAACTCCTTTTATTTCTGCTTAAGTATGTAACATTATTTTGAGATTGAAATAAGTCCTAGGTTATATCAGATAATCATTCTGGTAAGGAGGGAAATGAGCAGAATGTTTCTTTATTAAATAAAAATGTAAGTATAGAATTTGTGAAAGAAGGAACCCATTGCACACATGAACAAATGTCTGCCTTGCCTTTGAGCCCCACCTTAGATCTTCTTAAGGTCTTATTATCTACCCTCACAGCTGAATGGGTCCTTCCCTATGAACAGCTTTTGGAAATGCCTAATCAGTTTGGTGTGTAAATGGTAGCTTCAGTGTGAAGAGCCATCATTCAGCCTAGAAAGTAGCTGCATAGAAGCCTATTAATTGAAGAGGAAATGATAAATCCGCTCAGTGTTTTAAGAGTGGTATTTCTTATGGTAACAGAAGAGCTGGATTATAACTATAATGATAAAGTATGGCTTTTCTTAGGTCTGGGCAATAGTCAATGGACTAGCAATTAAGTGTGTAACAGGCAACATGGATGACTGGAGGATGTGTGAAGCCCAGGGTTATATGAAATATAGGGTCAAGTGAAAATTCAATAGCAGGAAGCAATTGCTAGAAAGGGTGCCATTCAATAAATAATAATGTAACTCTTATTTGGTTTATTACTTGTTTAACTGGTAGTGTTAATTTGATTTCAACAAATTCTATAATACTGATATTGATGATCAAATGTATTATGAAATTGAAGTAACATCTCCCATGATGGCCATACAATGAAATATGGTTGCTTAGGGGATGAATTAGAATTGGTTAACAATTAAGTATTACACTGAATCAATATATTAATTCTTTTTATAAAATTTTAATTTCAGTAGTGGGAGGAGATAAAGTTGTTATCCAACTTTGACATTGTGCTTGTTTGTGAATAAGTTTGTGGTGGAATATTTGGTTAGCTGAAATCCTTCTTTAAACAAAACCCATCTCTCATTTGATGATAGATGAGATTAGCACTTTGCACTTGGTCTATTTTTCTCCCTGTTCTGTAAGTGGTGCAAAATACACACGAGAAGGAGTGATTATGTGTGATTTAGTCTTGAGCAAGGGTCAGAGGGTGGACTGTGTAAGAAAGAGTTTTACACAACTAATGAAGCATTGAACACTACAACAAAAACTTATGATGTACTATATGCTGGCTAACTGAAAATAATAATAATAGTAAAAAAAGGAAAGTGTTATTTTCTCACTGAGCATGAAAGTCTTATTTCTGGTTATATAGGGCTTTGACCCTTGGCTAGGATAAGACCTGTGGAATTTCTGATGTGTTTTTTAAAGTTCCAAACTCTGCTGATTACCCGAAGAATCATTTTCTTAAAATGAATTAAATGCCTGATGACTTCTACTTGGCATAACTGACTTGACTAACAGGACATAAATACCTCATAGCAAACTTGGTCCCTGTAGTTTCCTGAAGCCCAGACTTAATCTCATGCTGTTCTTGGTGGTTCGACTGGAGATGAAACTTGTTTGTCTGTGTGAACAAAGACCCCTGAGAAGTTGTTTGGACATCTTGTCCATCTTCAGTGTGTGCCTGTACTCGGTTTCTCAGTTCACAGTATCGATGCTCTTAAAAAAAAATTTATGTGATTATGCTTTTGGATTTTTTGTGAGTCCTTTCAAATATGAAAAATTGTACAATCTTTGCAGTTGCTCTGTACACTAGAAGTATTTTTATGTTTAGTAGGATAACATGAGAGAGAAATGATGCAATTCCACAATTTTATATCTTCACCATTTTGCAACATGTTTCCTTTGTGTTGCCTGATATAGATCATCATTATTTGTATAAGCTTATATGTCCTGAGGGAAGGTAATATTGACGCCCAAGACACAAGATCCTTGGAGTCAAATTTGAAAATATGTATTCCCAAGATATTTTAGGGTGGATCCTAAGGTCCTCTTGACTGCAAATGTAGCACCATTACCAAGCATCAAGGTCAGTCCTTTGATTCTTTTCTTTTTTTTTTTTTAACATATATTTTTATCCCCAGGGGTACAGGTTTACACACTTCACAGCACTCACCAAAGCACATACCCTCCCCAATGTCCATAATCCCACCCCTTTCCCCCAAACCCCCTCCCCCCAGCAACCCTCAGTTTGTTTTGTGAGATTAAGAGTCACTTATGGTTTGTCTCCCTCCCAATCCCATCTTGTTTCATTTATTCTTCTCCTACCCACTTAAGCCCCCATGTTGCATCACAACTTCCTCATATCAGGGAGATCATATGATAGTTGTCTTTCTCTGCTTGACTTATTTCACTAAGCATGATACGCTCTAGTTCCATCCATGTTGTCGCAAATGGCAAGATTTCATTTCTTTTGATGGCTGCATAGTATTCCATTGTGTATATATACCACATCTTCTTGATCCATTCATCTGTTGATGGACATCTAGGTTCTTTCCATAGTTTGGCTATTGTGGACATTACTGCTATAAACATTCGGGTGCATGTGCCCCTTTGGACCACTACGTTTGTATCTTTAGGGTAAATACCCAATAGTGCAATTGCTGGGTCATAGGGCAGTTCTATTTTCAACATTTTGAGGAACCTCCATGCTGTTTTCCAGAGTGGCTGCACCAGCTTGCATTCCCACCAACAGTGTAGGAGGGTTCCCCTTTCTCCGCATCCTCGCCAGCATCTGTCATTTCCTGACTTGTTGATTTTAGCCATTCTGACTGGTGTGAGATGATATCTCATCTTGGTTTTGATTTGTATTTCCCTGATGCCGAGTGATATGGAGCACTTTTTCATGTGTCTGTTGGCCATCTGGATGTCTTCTTTGCAGAAATGTCTGTTCATGTCCTCTGCCCATTTCTTGATTGGATTATTTGTTCTTTGGGTGTTGAGTTTGCTAAGTTCTTTATAGATTCTGGTCACTAGTCCTTTATCTGATATGTCGTTTGCAAATATCTTCTCCCATTCTGTCAGTTGTCTTTTGATTTTGTTAACTGTTTCCTTTGCTGTGCAAAAGCTTTTGATCTTGATGAAATCCCAGTAGTTCATTTTTTCCCTTGCTTCCCTTGCCTTTGGCGTTGTTCCTAGGAAGATGTTGCTGCGGCTGAGGTCGAAGAGGTTGCTGCCTGTGTTCTCCTCAAGGATTTTGATGGATTCCTTTCGCACATTGAGGTCCTTCATCCATTTTGAGTCTATTTTTGTGTGTGGTGTATGGAAATGGTCCAATTTCATTTTTATGCATGTGGCTGTCCAATTTTCCCAGCACCATTTATTGAAGAGGCTGTCTTTTTTCCATTGGACATTCTTTCCTGCTTTGTCAAAGATTAGTTGACTGTAGAGTTGAGGATCTATTTCTGGGCTCTCTATTCTGTTCCATTGATCTATGTGTCTGTTTTTGTGCCAGTACCATGCTGTCTTGATGATGACAGCTTTGTAATAGAGCTTGAAGTCTGGAATTGTGATGCCACCAACGTTGGCTTTCTTTTTTAATATCCCTTTGGCTATTCGAGGTCTTTTCTGGTTCCATATAAATTTTAGAATTATTTGTTCCATTTCTTTGAAAAAGATGGATGGTACTTTGATAGGAATTGCATTAAATGTGTAGATTGCTTTAGGTAGCATAGACATTTTCACAATATTTATTCTTCCAATCCAGGAGCATGGAACATTTTTCCATTTCTTTGTGTCTTCCTCAATTTCTTTCATGAGTACTTTATAGTTTTCTGAGTATAGATTCTGTGCCTCTTTGGTTAGGTTTATTCCTAGGTATTTTATGGTTTTGGATGCAATTGTAAATGGGATTGACTCCTTAATTTCTCTTTCTTCTGTCTTGCTGTTGGTGTAGAGAAATGCAACTGATTTCTGTGCATTGATTTTATATCCTGACACTTTACTGAATTCCTGTATAAGTTCTAGCAGTTTTGGAGTGGAGTCTTTTGGGTTTTCCAAATATAGTATCATATCATCTGCGAAGAGTGATAATTTGACTTCTTCTTTGCTGATTTGGATGCCTTTAATTTCCTTTTGTTGTCTGATTGCTGAGGCTAGGACCTCTAGTACTATGTTGAATAGCAGTGGTGATAATGGACATCTCTGCCGTGTTCCTGACCTTAGCGGAAAAGCTTTCAGTTTTTCTCCATTGAGAATGATATTTGCGGTGGGTTTTTCATAGATGGCTTTGATGATATTGAGGTATGTGCCCTCTATCCCTACTCTTTGAAGAGTTTTGATCGGGAAGGGATGCTGTACTTTGTCAAATGCTTTTTCAGCATCTATTGAGAGTATCATATGGTTCTTGTTCTTTCTTTTATTGATGTGTTGTATCACATTGACTGATTTGCAGATGTTGAACCAACCTTGCAGCCCTGGAATAAATCCCACTTGGTCGTGCTGAATAATCCTTTTAATGTACTGTTGAATCCTATTGGCTAGTATTTTGTTGAGTATTTTCGCATCTGTGTTCATCAAGGATATTGGTCTATAGCTCTCTTTTTTCATGGGATCCTTGTCTGGTTTTGGGATCAAGGTGATGCTGGCCTCATAAAATGAGTTTGGAAGTTTTCCTTCCATTTCTATTTTTTTGGAACAGTTTCAGGAGAATAGGAATTAGTTCTTCTTTAAATGTTCGGTAGAATTCCCCCGGGAAGCCGTCTGGCCCTGGGCTTTTGTTTGTTTGGAGATTTTTAATGACTGTTTCAATCTCCTTACTGGTTATGGGTCTGTTCAGGCTTTCTATTTCTTCCTGGTTCAGTTGTGGTAGTTTATATGTTTCTAGGAATGCATCCATTTCTTCCAGATCGTCAAATTTATTGGTGTAAAGTTGCTCATAGTATGTTCTTATAATACTTTGTATTTCTTTGGAGTTAGTTGTGATCTCTCCTCTTTCGTTCATGATTTTATTTATTTGGGTCCTTTCTCTTTTCTTTTTGATAAGTCGGGCCAGGGTTTTATCAATTTTATTAATTCTTTCAAAGAACCAGCTCCTAGTTTCATTGATTTGTTCTATTATTTTTTTGGTTTCTATTTCATTGATTTCTGCTCTGATCTTTATGATTTCTCCTTGCCTGCTGGGCTTAGGGTTTCTTTCTTGTTCTTTCTCCAGCTCCTTTAGGTGTAGGGTTAGGTTGTGTACCTGAGACCTTTCTTGTTTCTTGAGAAAGGCTTGTACCGCTATATATTTTCCTCTCAGGACTGCCTTTGTTGCTTCCCGCAGATTTTGAACCATTGTATTTTCATTATCATTTGTTTCCATGATTTTTTTCAATTCTTCTTTAATTTCCCGGTTGACCCATTCATTCTTTAGAAGGATGCTGTTTAGTCTCCATGTATTTGGGTTCTTTTCAAACTTCCTTTTGTGGTTGAGTTCTAGCTTTAGAGCATTGTGGCCTGAAAATATGCAGGGAATGATCCCAATCTTTTGATACCGGTTGAGTCCTGATTTAGGACCGAGGATGTGATCTATTCTGGAGAATGTTCCATGTGCACTAGAGAAGAATGTGTATTCTGTTGCTTTGGGATGAAATGTTCTGAATATATCTGTGATGTCCATCTGGTCCAGTGTGTCGTTTAAGGCCTTTATTTCCTTGCTGATCTTTTGCTTGGATGATCTGTCCATTTCAGTGAGGGGAGTGTTAAAGTCCCCTACTATTATTGTATTATTGTTGATGTGTTTCTTTGATTTTGTTATTAATTGGTTTATATAGTTGGCATAGATATTTAAAATTGTTAGATCTTCTTGTTGGACAGACCCTTTGATTATGATATAGTATCCTTCCTCATCTCTTATTATAGTCTTTGGCTTAAAATCTAATTGATCTGATATAAGGATTGCCACTCCTGCTTTCTTCTGATGTCCATTAGGATGGTAAATTCTTTTCCACACCCTCACTTTAAATCTGGAGGTGTCTTCAGGCTTAAAATGAGTTTCTCGGAGGCAACATATAGATGGGTTTTGTTTTTTTATCCATTCTGATACCCGGAGTCTTTTGACAGGGGCATTTAGCCCATTAACATTCAGGGTAACTATTGAGAGATATGAATTTAGTGCCATTGTATTGCCTGTAAGGTGACTGTTACTGTATATGGTCTCTGTTCCTTTCTGATCTACCACTTGTAGGCTCTCTCTTTGCTTAGAGGACCCCTTTCAATATTTCCTGTAGAGCTGGTTTGGTGTTTGCAAATTCTTTCAGTTTTTGTTTGTCCTGGAAGCTTTTAATCTCTCCTTCTATTTTCAATGATAGCCTAGCTGGATATAGTATTCTTGGCTGCATGTTTTTCTTGTTTAGTGCTCTGAAAATATCATGCCAGCTCTTTCTGGCCTGCCAGGACTCTGTGGATAAGTCAGCTGCCAATCTAATATTTTTACCATTGTATGTTACAGACTTCTTTTCCCGGGCTGCTTTCAGGATTTTCTCTTTGTCACTGAGACTTGTAAATTTTACTATTAGGTGACGGGGTGTGGGCCTATTCTTATTGATTTTGAGGTGCATTCTCTGAACCTCCTGAATTTTGATGCTCGTTCCCTTTGCCATATTGGGGAAATTCTCCCTAATAATTCTCTCCAGTATACCTTCTGCTCCCCTCTCTCTTTCTTCTTCTTCTGGAATCCCAATTATTCTAATGTTGTTTCGTCTTATGGTGTCACTTATCTCTCGAATTCTCCCCTCGTGGTCCAGTAGCTGTTTGTCCCTCTTTTGCTCAGCTTCTTTATTCTCTGTCATTTGGTCTTCTATATCACTAATTCTTTCTTCTGCCTCATTTATCCTAGCAGTGAGAGCCTCCATTTTTTATTGCACCTCATTAATAGCTTTTTGATTTCAACTTGGTTAGATTTTAGTTCTTTTATTTCTCCAGAAAGGGCTTTTATATCTCTCGAGATGGTTTCTCTAATATCTTCCATGCCTTTTCCGAGCCCGGATAGAACCTTGAGAATTGTCATTCTGAACTCTAGATCTGACATATTACCAATGTCTGTATTGATTAGGTCCCTAGCCTTCAGTACTGCCTCTTGTTCTTTTTTTTGTGTTGAATTTTTCCTTCTTGTCATTTTGTTCAGATAAGAGTATATGAAGGAGCAAGGAAAATACTAAAAGGGTGGCAACAACCCCAGGAAAATATGCTTTAACCAAATTAGAAGAGATCCCAAATCGTGAGGGGGGAGAAAGGGGATAAAAAGAGGTTCAAAAAGGAAGAAAGAAAAACGAAAAAAAAAGAATTAAAAAAAAAAAGAAAACAAATAAGAAAAATAAAAAAAGAAAAAATATATATATTAGATAAACTGGTTAAAAAACGTTAAAAAATAAAAAGGTAAAAGTTAAAAAAAAAATTTTACCAGAAGGCGAGAAAAAAAACAAAAAATGAAAAGAAAATAATTAAATTAACTGCAAGACTAAAAAAAATCACAGGGAAAAAGCCATGAGTTCCGTGCTTTGCTTTCTCCTCCTCTGGAATTCTGCTGCTCTCCTTGGTATTGAAACCGCACTCCTTGGTAGGTGAACTTGGTCTCAGCTGGATTTCTTGTTGATCTTCTGGGGGAGGGGCCTGTTGTAGTGATTCTCAAGTGTCTTTGCCCCAGGCGGAATTGCACCGCCCTTACCAGGGGTAAGGGGTGAGTAATCCGCTCAGGTTTGCTTTCAGGAGCTTTTGTTCCCTGAGCGCTTTCCATAGAGTTCCGGAGGACGGGAATACAAATGGCGGCCTCCTGGTCTCCGGCCCAGAGGAGCCGAGAGCCCAGGGCCCCACTCCTTAGTGCGCCCTCAGAGAACAGCGCCAGTCACTCCCGTCTGCCTGACCTCTGGCCCCGCTCCAAGCTCACCGAGCCTGCGACCAGTTCAAGGTTAAACTGAACTGTGAGCTTATTGTCGGCTCTGTCTCTGTAGCCGGCTTTCCCGTTCCAATACCCGCATGCTCTGCGACACTCAGACACCCCCGATCCTTCTGTGACCCTGCGGGATCTGGGGCCACGCTGACCCCGTGTGGGCTTCGCTCTGGTTTAGCCTCTGGAACGATGTCCCTCAGGGGAACAGACTTTTAAAAGTCCTGATTTTGTGCGCCTTTGCTCCGCCGCTTGCCGGGAGCTGGCCCCCCCCCCCCCCCCCCCCGGGTCTATCTTCCCGTCGCTTTGGATTCACTTCTCTGCCGGTCCTACCTTTCAGAAAGTGGTTGTTTTTCTGTTTCCAGAATTGCTGTTCTTCTTCTCTTCGATCTGCCGATGGATTTTCAGGTGTTTGCAATCTTTAGATAAGCTATCTAGCTGATCTCCGGCTAGCTGAAGTAGTCTCAGCCTGCTACTTCTCTGCCATCTTGACTCCTCTCTCCTTTGATTCTTTTCTTAACAGATTTTAGGATATCTACTTGGGTGTGTGTCCAAAGATGTGTTAACACAGCTCCTCTTATAATCAGCTCTGTGAAAAAAATAGCACAAGGTTGAGCTGGGAAATCTGATGATGGGGAGGTGTTGTGGGACAAAAGTTGTAATAAAGAGAAAGAGGTAGAAGTCCCTGTAAGTGGATCATGATTCTACAGCAGAAGAAAATCATGCTATTGTCAAGAGACCACTTTGGAACAATAGATAGTACTCTTACCATCTGTGTCATATGTCACTGATGAAAGACTGACTCTAGAGAAATCCTGGTGACTTTTCTTCATAGTAGGGAACTTGTCCTCTTGCTGATTATCAGGTTATACCTAAAATATACCAGCTGGGGATGCCTGGGTATCTCAGTCTGTTATGTTTCTGCCTTTGGCTAAGGTCATGATCCCAGGGTCTTGGGATTGAACTCCATGTCCAGTGCCCTGCTCATCAGGAAGCCTGCTTCTCCTTTTTCCTCTACTTGCTGCTCCTCCTGCTTATCCTCTCTCTTTCTGTGTGTCTCTTTGTTGAATGGATAAATAAAATCTTAAAAAAAAATTCCCAACTGGATAATTTGGAGAAAAGAATTGAGGTTACAGATTGATCACTCCATTTACGGTAGACCATTCCAGGTATAGTTTGACTTGGGTTTTTGTGGCCATATTTACCATGTGGTCATTTCCCCAATGACCTGAGAAACACTTCCAATGAATCATACAGTAAAAAGATTGTGGAATAAGAGACCTTCTGTGTGGCCACAAATGGATAAAATATGTTGCAAATCTGACTGATAAGATGAGAGGTTGGCAAGAATCTTCTTGCCTACTTCCAGATATGGAAGATCTTTCACTTGCTTCTTTGAATTACCAAATGTGGAAGTGGAATGAATGTGTTTAAGGAAAGCAGATGTGGAGGGAGGTCAACTTGGGATTGCTTTAAAAGCTCGGTTTTTATGACTTTTCTCCTCTAGTGGTATGTCAAGGACATTTTAAAAAGAGGTAAGTTCCACAGTTTGAAGCTTAAATTAATGAAAGAAGTAAGGACAGAAAATACCACCTCTAAAACATATAAATGAGTTTGTAGGTCAGTATAGTGTTCAGAGAAGGTACTCCAGAACTCACTGTCATCGTGAGCATCATGATCACCATCATCCTTATTTTTACATTATCCTTTTCATCCCATCTTTCTTGGGAACTACAACTAGATCTTTAAAAATAAGTTTGATATTTTAGATACAGTGTTGCTTGCATATATTTAGAAGATGGTCATTCAGGAAACTATCGCAAAACATCTATTTTTTACAAGTTATATTGGACTGTATTTAACATACAATGTCACGGTAGTTTCAGGTGTACAGCATAGTGATTTGACAGTTCTGTACATTATTCAGTACTCACCAAGATAAGTATAGTCACCCATTTGTCACACAATATTATAATGTTATTGATTATATTCATTATACTATACTTTTTAACCCCTTGCTTACTTATTTTATAACAAAATTTGACATTTTAATTTCATTTATTTCACTCTTCCCTCCACAACCACCTATTGCAACTACCACTGCCAACCACACTTTTTTCCCTTAAGATGCTGTTTGTTTGTTTATTTGGCAAAACATTTATTTTTAAAAGGATTTCATAAAGAATGAGACCTAACCTTATCTCAAATACTGAGAACCTGAGATATGTCAGCATCACATGATATTCAATTCCTGGTTGTGAAATCACCCTCTGAAGACAAGTCTCTGAGCTCTTCCTCAGGAATAACAAGCTCTGTACAGAGATTAGTCTGTTGGTCTCTGGCACTGTAGTTGCTCTCCCTTTTCCTCTTTGAGAGCAGCAGAAGGGGATCCAATACAAGTGAGAGCTTTTGAAATAAGTTCTTTGCAGACACATCACAGTTGCTCCAGCCATCTCCCCCATTTGTTACTGCAGATATGTTTAAGGGCATTTATATCCCAGACTAGGGAGTTGGTGGGGGGCTAGATTTTAGTGTCCATAGATCTGCACACAGGTCCCATTAGATTCCTTGCTGAGATAGTAGCTCTCTTCTTTGCTGTCCCTACTCATATCCAGATGCCTTTTATGACTTATTTTAAAGTGAACTGAGGCTGGCACAGATGTTTGGTCCTCCTGTGATCATGGTTAGTGAATGGTCATTGGTGGTGGTGTTCCTGGGCTCTTCTTGTCAGCAAGTGTTGTCCCTGGCTTACTTTCTGTGCTGGTGACATATCTGAAGGCTGTAACCATGCCTGAGAAATTTCACTCATTTTTAGCTGATTCATTTTTTCAATCTAAATCATTTAATTCCCACAACTTAAGAGAGTATGCACTGTTATTTCCATTGTACAGATTAAAAAAATCAGTAGAGAGACGAAGCAAAATGCTTACATCAAAAGGTTAATTGATGCAGAGAGAAAATGAGAAATCAAGCCTCTTTGATCTAAAGCTCATAATCTCTGACTTCAGAGCATTTGACTGTTTCTGAATCTCTCCTCGAAGTTCATTATGTACATGTTATGAATTCTTTTCTGTAATCCAGATCTGTGGTCATTGTTCCATTTGTGACACAGACTTGTTCCTACATCACTGGTCATTTCCAGCTGTTCAGACTCAGCCCTTGTCCATGTCTAAAACACATCTCTTTAACATATAGATATTTTCTGCCTTAACTCTATGGACTTGATCACTTCTATTTCTTTCTTTTTTTTAAAAATATTTTTATTTATTTATTTGAGAGAGAGACAGTGAGAGAGAGCATGAGCGAGGAGAAGGTCAGAGAGAGAAGCAGACTCCCCGTGGAGCTGGGAGCCTGATGTGGGACTCGATCCTGGGACTCCAGGATCATGACCTGAGCTGAAGGCAGTCGTCCAACCAACTGAGCCACCCAGGAGACCCAATCACTTCTATTTCTTCTGCATTAGTCAATTCTGCTCTATTATTTCTGTAGACAATTGTATACTGCAGGAAATGGAGGTGATGTAATTAAAAAAATATCTTTCTGTAAAATTGTACTTTTCTTGCGCTTGTGGGAAGTAAAGAGTTTTTATTGCTGTAGTGCAGCAGCATATATAAACCTCTAAAATATAGGAAGATAAGAAAAGGTATATTTGGATAAAAGTACTTCTTGAAGACTCCCTGGTGTTCTATATGTTTTTGTATATGTAGTTTCACTCTCATTCTAGCTGTGGTGTGGTGTGTAAAAAAGTGCTCAGGAATATTGCTGCTTCCCTGTTTCATACCCACAATCAGGGAAACATTATGACTTCTGTGGCCAACTTGCTATTTGTCCTCATGAGTTCTTCTCCTCCATTAAAAATATTAAAATTACATTTTATGACAGCATTGGTATAAAGATGACTATACTGCAAGTTGGATTTGGATTACATTCATTTTCCCTCTTATTTTAAAAGAAATTAACCACTTCCAGTGCTCCTAGAATTATTGTGGGCTTGTGGCACCATGCCTGCCTTGCCTTAATGGGTATGTTAATCCTGTCCACAATACATATACTTCCGAAGAAAAGTGAACCAGACAGGATAATTGACTGTCCCACATTTAATTAACTAAGAAGGGGAATAATTCTCTCTAAATTTTCACTAGATATTTTTATGTAAATACTCTAATCCCAAGTTTCATTATCACCAATTTTCATTATTTGCCCCCAGAGTTTCTTCATGACATTTTTCACTTCTGCATTTCTGAGGGTGTAAATTAAAGGGTTTAACATGGGAGTCACTATGGTGTAAAACACAGCCACAGCTTTGTCAGCGGGGAAGGAGATCATGGGTCTCAGATACAGAAATGAACAAGGTACAAAGAATAAGATGACAACAGTGATATGAGAAGTACAGGTAGACAGGGCTTTGAGACGCCCTTCAGAGCTTTTAGTCTTTAGGGAGTGCAGGATGACAATGTAAGAAGCAACCAGCATAGAAAAAATGAGCAGACATAGTGACCCGCTGTTGGCAGCAATCAGGGGCCCTAAAGTGTGAGTGTCTGTACAGGCTAGTTCCAGGAGAGGCATCAAATCACACAAGAAATGATCAATGATATTGGGGCCACAGAATGGTAACTGGATCATGAACAAAACCTGGATCCCTCCATGAATAAAGCCTAAAATCCCAGCCATTCCCAGCAAGAAAACACAGACAGGTCGGCTCATGATGGTCATGTAATGCAAGGGCTTACAGATGGCTACATAGCGGTCATAGGCCATGACAGCTAATAGGATGATCTCTGCTCCAGCAAAGAAATGTTCAGCAAAGAGCTGAGTCATGCAGCCATTGAAGGATATGGTGTTCTTGTCAGAGAGCAAGTCAGAGATCATTATGGGTACTATGGACGAAGAGTAGAAACCATCTATAATGGACAAGTAAGACAGGAAAATGTACATGGGAGATCCCAGGGCTGGGCTGATGAAGATGGTGATGGAGATGAGGAGGTTACCTGCCATTGTGATCAAGTAGGTGATTAAAAACACAGCAAGGAAGAATTTCCTCAGTCCTGGATTCTGGGTCAGGCCCAGTAGTATGAATTCTGTTACATTGCGTGTCCTTCTCATGGAGTCAGCTTCAGTTATAAGTACATGGTCCATCTGGAGAGATCACAATAATTCTGAGTAGTATTTTAAATTCAACACTGAAATCTTCCATCTCTCTTTAGTCCTAGCCTCTTGGATTGATGGAGACATACCTTCTACTCACCTCTACTTTGGAGACAGTTATAAAAAGGAATATAAAGAAGTAAAATTTTCTTATTTATATAATTTGTAGTGACAGTATGTCACAAACACCGGAATTAAACCAACATGTTATTATGACTGTTGACTTACGATTGACTTCCAATCCCTGGCTCTAAAACCTTTCAGATGGCTTTCTGTCACTATTTTTGGAACAAATTTCATCAGTGACAGTGATTTTGTTGTGTATTTGACATTATCATGAATCTGTTTAGCTATGGGAATATAATATTCTTTAAAATTCAGCTCTATATAAGATAGGAAAGTGTCTTCCTTACTGTTTCTGTACCAGCAGTGTTCTTTGAGCTAGGATTCCTTTCTGTCAAATGAATGTACAAACACACAGAGTTGCAGATAGAGTGTTTCCTTTTAGGAGGCCAAGGAACTCTCTTTATAACAGCTGTTTGAGCCACATTCACTCAATTGCCCTGGATGTTTTGTCTGGCTGAACATGACTATTACATACTCCCTCTTCCAACATCTTTGGATACAGATTTGGAAGTGGCACAAAGTTCCCTAAAACTCTTCAGTATTTCTCTAATGAATTTTCTGTGTGATTGGTCTTTCATCATGTACAGAATAATGTTCTGGAATAGATTTACAATCATAGTCAAATTTTACAAATGGAATTAAATGGGTCATAAAGATTCCTTGAATTTCCTCTTGTTGAGAAAGAAATGTTATGTAAGATCATAAAAATTTTCTTTGACTATATGCTTAATCAATTAAGAGGAATGTGAAGTTTTCAGTCCTAATTGGTGGAAAAATGGAATATATACAAGAATATATTCTTTTTTTGAATGGTCTTTAGGACTTTTTATTCCTTCTCCTCCTTTTTTTCTCCTTTCTCCCATCCATGCCAAAAACATAACTACATATTTTTCCTCAAACTTTCTGGACACAGAAGTCAGTATCATGAACTTCCAGCTTCAATGAAGGTGAAGAAAGATGTCTTTTGTTTTCCAGAAATCTCTGTCTCTTTCGTTATTTCTTCTCTATTCATGGCTGCTATACGTGGCAACTATGTGATTCATCATCCTTAATAGATTTAATCCACAAATTCTAACTTCAGTGTGGCACATGGGAATCATGAAAAAGAGAAACAATCTCAAATGATCCCATATAGAAGCCTACCGAAGCAGTCTACTTCTACATGCATGTTAACCACAATGTTATAAAAGTGACCTTAGTAGTTCTCAACAGCATCATGTGTGGCAGCATTACAGATCACGTTTTCTATGGACATTTTATATGATCCTGTTCAAATTCATTTGTAGAGGTAAAGATTACCTTCACTTCATAGCATCTAGCTGTCAAAACTATTTGGTCAAGACAGTTTGAGTATAATAAGTTAAATCTGCTTAAAATTTGTGGCAAAGATTTAGTTATTACTGACCTGGATCTAGTTGATTGTTGGTTCCACTGTTTCTCAACTGTACCCAGTGATTGTTTCTTCCCCTGAATGTATAGCCCCACAGCTGCATACACAGTATGAAGTAACAAGTGGGAAACTGGAATTCTCTCTCTAGACAACTCTTTCAGTGTTCTTGGTCATTTTAGTTTATTTTGGTTCCCATTACTAGGCTGAACTTGCTCAGAAAATGAGCTATTTTAGTTAGGAAACTTCAGTAGCTTTCTGATTTAATTTCTACTCACTTTCTTGGCCTCCTGTGAAAGTGTAAAGACATCTTCAAAATACAGATACTTTTCAGATTTCAGAACTATCCTCAGTCTCAATTAAAAACAATGGCAACAAGGAAAATTCTTCAGAAAAATCTGGTATAGGGGACTATAAAATGAAAAGTGCATCATATTCATTTGATTATACATTGTTTTTCAAATACTTTCTGCCAAACTTATGTTTCCTAACAAGTTTATGGGAAGTATTGAGAAAGTTCTTATTATGCCTGATTTAAGCCCTCATTTTAACCCATTAAGCTTGGGAGCAATATCTCCCATATAAATCTTAAGTCTGTTAGTACACTCTTTGCTGCTGTCCTTTACTTAAATATCCTATAATCCTTTCTTCTTGATTCTAGAAAAGTATTTAAATAGACTTTGGCAGAGTGCCTGCACTTTGGTAATGCATTGATTGACCTCTCAAGTCCTCAGAGGATTAGTAATTGGTCCTGTTGGACTCTTTGCTAGAAGCCTCAGCCACTGTCTTTCACTTACTACCCCTTGGCACCCACAAACATCATTAGAGGCCAGTTTTAGAAATGCAGTTGAGCTTTGGTGAAACACGTGTCTGTGGCTATAGTTTAGGATGAAATTTTGGTATGAGAAGTAGGAAAGCTTCCTGACAGGGCTTTGCTGTTCCTTTGGACACTGTTGAGCCTGGCATAGAATAGGGGGTGGTTTTAGGCATAGGTCAGAGTTCAGAGAATGGTTTTTTTTTTTTTTTCTTTTTTTGGAAAATGTGTCTGTTCTAACTAACATGGTTGTCCTGAGAATGGAAATGCTAGTTTTCAAGGTACATGCCATGTTATTCTGAGAGACTGACATTTTTATTAGTGGTTGACAAAGGAGACTTAGATGGCAGAATTCTCAGTTATGGAAGATTGGGTAATTTATGAGCCATAGATCCATCAACTTCTTCTGGTTTGTGTATCTCGATGACAGGTCATCATGATGTGTTCATGGGAATATAGCTTTTCTCTCTATCCTGCAGGAAAGAATTGTGGAGATGTACAGTAAAGAGCAATGCTTCTACATGGTAGGCATTGAGAAAATCACACCAAGGCAAACATTTTTTATAAAGACATTCAGAGGTAGAGGATGGAAACAGTATAGAAGGGAGGCTCCACTATAAACTTCTCCCTCAGTTTCTGATGTTTTGAAGAGCTGGATGAAATATTGCACAAAATCACCTTAAAAAAAATCAATGTTTATCTTTATAGAAATGGATATACTCCTGAAATCACACACCACAAATGGAAAGAGTGCCTTCAGCCCTGTCCTCAACAGTTAACAATTTTGCTCACTTGCAGTCTGTCCCTCTTCCTTGTTTTTTTTTTTTTTTTAAATTGTGGTAAATACACGTAATATAAAACTTATGATTTTAACCCTTTTCATTTTTTAAGATTTTTATATTTCTTTTAGATAGAAAGAGTGAGAGAGAGAGATCATGACCAGGGACAGAGGGAGAGGGAGATGCAGACTGCCTGCTGAGCAGAGAGCAAGGTGAGAGGCTTGATCCCTGGACCCAAGGATCATGAACCAAGCTGAACGAAGCCCCATAACCCACTGAGTCTCTCAGGCACCTGTAACCATTTTCAGCTGTACAGTTCAGTGTCATTAAGTACATTCACATTGTGTGCAAACATCACCACCAACCATCTCCAGAATTTTTCAACTTTTTATTAAAAATATCCATATCCTTTAAACAATCACTGCTCGCTGTTTGCTTTCTGGTTCTTTTGAGTGGGACTATATTAAATATTTCATATAAATGGGCTATTGCAGTGGTTCTTCTATGATTGGCTTATTTTGCTTAGAGTAATGCCCTCAAGTTTCATCCCTGTGGTCACAAATGACAGGGTTTCCTTCCTTTTTAAGGCTGAAAAGTATGCCATGTTTGTATATATTGTTACTTGTTTCAAAGCTTTGTATCCGTTGATGGTCATTGAGGTTGTTTTCCCATCTTAGCTACTGTGAATAATGCTGAAATGAGCCAAAGGAGTGCAAAGAATTCCTTGAGGTCCTGATTTCAGTAGTTCTTGATAAATACCCAGGTGTGGGATTGTTGGATCATATGATATCATATTTTAATATTTTGAAGAACCTCCATCCTGTTTTCCATAGTGACTATACAAATTTACATTCTCACCATTGTTGAACAAGGGTTCTTTTTCTCCACACCCTTACTAATACTTGTTATGTTTTGTCTTTTGATACTGGCCATTTTAACAGATATGAAATAATACATCATTGTTCTTTTGAATTGTATTTCTCTGATGATTGTAATGTTGAGGATCTTTTCATTTGCTTGTTGGCCATTTATATATTTTCTTTGTGGGAATGTCTATTTGAGTCTATGGTCTATTTTTAAATTGGGCTATCTTTGCTATTGAGTTATATGAGTTCTTTGTCTATTTTGGATACTAACCCCCTTATGAAACATATTGTTTGCAAATGTCATTTTCCCATTCTCTTAGATTGTTAATTGTTCCTTTGTTGTACAGAAGATTTTTAGTTTGTTGTAGTCCCCTTTGTTTATTTTTGCTTTTGGTGTCATATCCAAGAAATCATAGCTCATTCCAATGATAAAGATTTTCTGCTGTGTTTTCTTCTAAAAGTTTCAGTTTCCAGCCTTCCGTTTCCTCAATCAATCCAGTTTGAGTTGGTTTTGGTGAAGGTTTAAGATAATGGTTCAATTCCATTCATTGGCCTGTGGATATCCAGTTTTCCCAGCACTTACAGATGATGTTATTCTTTTCCCATCGTGTATTCTTGGCACCCTGTCAAAGATCAAGAGTGAGCATATGTATATGCATGGGCTTGTTTTTGGGTTCTCTGTTCTGTTGCATTGGTCTCTATATCTGTCTTTATGCCAGTACAATACTATTTTAATTCCTGTAGTTTTGTAATATAGTTTGAAATCTGGAAGTGTTATGCTTCTGACTTTGTCCTTCTTTCTTCTTTTTATTTAAATTTTTTAAATTTTTTAAAATTTAAATTAATTTATTTATTTTCAGCATAACAGTATTCATTATTTTCTTACCATACCCAGTGCTCCATGCAATCCGTGCCCTCTATAATACCCACCACCTGGTACCCCAACCTCCCACACCCCTGCCACTTCAAACCCCTCCGATTGTTTTTCAGAGTCCATAGTCTCTCATGATTCACCTCCCCTTCCAATTTACCCCAACTCCCTTATCCTCTCTAACACCCCTTGTCCTCCATGATATTTGTTATGATCCACAAATAAGTGAAACCATATGATAATTGACTCTCTCTGCTTGACTTATTTCACTCAGCATAATCTCTTCCAGTCCCGTCCATGTTGCTACAAAAGTTGGGTATTCATCCTTTCTGATGGAGGCATAATACTCCATAGTGTATATGGACCACATCTTCCTTATCCATTCGCCCATTCAAGGGCATCTTGGTTCTTTCCATAGTTTTGCGACCGTGGCCATTGCTGCTATAAACATTGGCGTACAGATGGCCCTTCTTTTCACTACATCTGTATCTTTGGGGTAAATACCCAGGAGTGCAATGGCAGGGTCATAGGGAAGTCCTATTTTTAATTTTTTGAGTAATCTCCACACTGTTCTACAAAGAGGCTGCACCAATTTGCATTCTCACCAACAGTGTAAGAGGGTTCCCCTTTCTCCACATACTCTCCAGCACATGTTGTTTCCTGTTTTGTTAATTTTGGCCATTCCAACTGGTGTAAGGTGATATCTCAATGTGGTTTTAATTTGAATCTCCCTGATGGCTAGTGATGATGAACATTTTTTCATGTGTCTGATAGCCATTTGTATGTCTTCATTGGAGAAGTGTCTGTTCATATCCTCTGCCCATTTTTTGATATGTTTGCCTGTTTCATATGTGTTGAGTTTGAGGAGTTCATTATAGATCCTGGATATCAACCTTTTGTCTGTACTATCATTTGCAAATATCTTCTCCCATTCCATGGGTTGCCTCTTTGTTTTTTTGACTGTTTCCTTTGCTGTGCATAAGCTTTTGATATTGAGGAATTATAATTGTAGGTATAAACTCTTGAAAGCTGCCAGGGCAAAGAGGCTCCTTACTTACAGAGGGAAGCCCATCAGAATAACGTCAGACCTGTCCACAGAGACATGGCAAGGCAGAAAAGGCTGGCAATATATATTCAGGGCACTAAATGAGAAGAACATGCAGCCAAGAATACTTTATCCAGCAAGACTGACATTCAAAATGGATGGAGAGATAAAGAGTTTCCAAGACCGGCAAGGCTTAAAAGACTATGCAAACCACCAAGCCGACACTGCAGTAAATATTAAAGGGGGTTCTATAAAAGATGAAAAATACTAAGAATAGCATTCAACAGAAATATAGAGACAGTCTACAGAAAGAACGACTTCAAAGGTAACTCGAGGTCAATAAAAACGTATCTATCAATAATCACTCTCAATGTGAATGGCCTAACTGCACCCATAAAATGGCACAGGATTGCAGATTGCATAAAATGACAGGACCCATCCATATGTTGTCTACAAGAGACCCATTTTGAACCTAAAGATACACCCAGACTGAAAGTGAAGGGTTGGAGAAGCATCTTTCATGCCAATGGGCCTCAAAAGAAGGCTGGGGTAGCGATTCTCATATCAGACAAATAGATTTTAAACTAAAGACTGTAGTCAGAGATACAGAAGGACACTACATAATCCTTAAAGGGACTATCCACCAAGATGATCTCACAATTGTAAATATCTATGCTCCCAATATGGGAGCAGCAAATTATTTAAGAAAACTGTTAATCAAGGTAAAGAGTCATATTGATATGAATACACTAATCGTAGGAGATTGTAACACGCCTCTCTCAGAAATAGATCATTGAAGCAGAAAATCAATAAAGAAACAAGAGCATTGAATGACACCTTGGACCAGATGGACCTCATAGATATATATAGAACATTCCACCCTAAAACAACAGAATACTCATTCTTCTCAAGTGCACATGGAACCTTCTCCAGAATAGACCCCATACTGGGTCACAAATCAGAACCAAAGAAAAGAGAGAAAGCCCGAATTCATAAAAATATGAATGAAAAGGGAGAGATCACAAGTAACACCAAGGAAGTAGAAACAATCATTAGAAGTTATTATCAACAGTTATATGCCAATAAGCTAAGCAACCTAGATGAAATGGATGCATTCCTCGAAAACTATAAACTACTAAAATTGAACCAGGAAGAAATCGACAACCTGAACAGACCAATATCTAATAACAAGATTGAAGCAGTGATCAAAAACCTCCCCCAAAACAAGAGCCCAGGACCTGATGGATTCCCTGGGGAGTTCTACCAAACTTTCAAAGAAGAAATAACACCTATTCTCCTGAAGTTGTTTCAAAAAATTGAAGCAGAAGGAAAACTTCCAGACTCTTTGTATGAAGCCAGCATTGCACTGATCCCCAAACCAGGCAAGGACCCTACCAAAAAGTGGAATTTCAGACCAATATCACTGATGAATATGGATGCCAAGATTCTCCACAAGATCCTAGCAAACAGGATCCAACAGCACATTAAAAAGTTTATCCACCATGACCGGATGGGATTCATTCCTGGGCTACAAGATTGGTTCAACATTCACAAATAAATCAATGTGATAGAACAAATTAATAAGAGAAGGGAGAAGAACCACATGGTCCTCTCAATTGATGCAGAAAAAGCATTTGACAAAATCATATGGTTTCACTTATTTGTGGAGCATAACAAATAGCATGGAGGACATGGGGATATGGAAAGGAGAAGGGAGTTGGGGGAAATTGGAAGGGGACGTGAACCTTGAGAGACTATGGACTCTGACAAATAATCTGAGTGTTTTGAAGGGGCAGAGTTTGGGAGGTTGGGGGAACCAGGTGGTGGGTATTGGAGAAAGCATGGATTGCATGGAGCACTGGGTGTGGTGCAAAAACAATGAATACTGTTGCACTGAAAAAATAAATAAATAAAAAATTTAAAAAAATCCAGCATCCATTCCTGATTAAAATGCTTCAAAGTATAGGGATAGAGGGAACAATCCTGAACTTCTTCAAATCTATCTATGAAAGACCCACAGCAAATATCATCCTCAATGGGAAAAAGCTTGCAGCCTTCCTGTTGAGATCAGGAATGATCTGGATGCCCACTCAGGAACGACAAGGATGCCCAGACTCCCCACTCTTGTTCAACATAGTATTAGAAGTCCTAGCAACGGCAATCAGACAACAAAGAGAAATAAAAGGTATCCAAATTGGCAATGAAGAAGTCAAACACTCTCTCTTCACAGATGACATGATTCTTTATATGGAAAACTGAAAGACTCCACCCCCAAACTATTAGAACTCATACAACAATTCAGCAACGAGGCAGGATTCAAAGTCAATGTACAGAAATCAGTGGCTTTCTTATAAACTAACAATGAAAATACAGAAAGGGAAATTAGAGAATTGATTCCATTCACTATAGCACCAAGAACCATAAGATACCTGGGAATAAACCTAACCAAAGACGTAAAGGATCTGTACTGGAGGAACTACAGAACACTCATGAAAGAAATTGAAGAAGACACAAAAAGATGGAAGACCATTCCATGCTCTTGGATCGGAAGAATAAACATTGTTAAAATGTCTATACTGCCTAGAGCAATCTATACTTTTAATGCTATTCTGATCAAAATTCCACCGGTATTCTTCAAAGAGGTGGAGCAAATAATCCAAAAATATGTATGGAATCAGAAGAGACCCCGAATCACTAAGGAAAAGTTGAAAAACAAAAATAAAATGGGTGGCATCACTTTACCTGATTTCAAGCTTTATTACAAAGCTGTGATTACCAAGACAGCATGGTACTGGCATAAAAACAGACACATAGACCAGTCGAACAGAGTAAAGAGCCCAGATATGGACCCTCAACTCCATGGTCAAATAATCTTCGACAAAACAGGAAAAAATATACAGTGGAAAAAAGACAGTCTCTTCAATAAATGGTGCTGGGAAAACTGGGCAGCTATATGTAGAGGAATGAAACTGGACCATTCTCTTACACCGTACACAAAGATAAACTCAAAATGGATAAAAGACCTCCATGTGAGATAGGAATCCATCAGAATCCTAGAGGAGAACATAGGCAGTAACCTCTTTGAAATCAGCCACAGCAACTTCTTTCAAGATATGTCTCCAAAGGCAAAGGAAACAAAAGCGAAAATGAAAATTTGGGACTTCATCAAAATCAAAAGCTTCTGCACAGCAAAGAAACAGTCAAGAAATCAAAGAGGCAACCCACGGAATGGGAGAAGATATTTGCAAATGACAGTACAGACAAAAGGTTGATATCAAGGGATGTTAGAGAGAAGGGAGTTGGGGTAAATTGGAAGGGGAGGTGAATCATGAGAGACTATGGACTCTGATAAACAATCTGAGGGGTTTGAAGTGGCGGGGGGTGGGAGGTTGGGGTACCAGGTGGTGGGTATTATAGAGGGCACGGATTGCATGGAGCACTGGGTGTGGTGAAAAAATAATGAATACTGTTTTTCTGAAAATAAATAAATTAATTTAATAATAATAAAAAAAGGTTGATATCCAGGATCTATAAAGAACTCCTCAAACTCAACACACACAAAACAGACAATCATATCAAAAATGGGCAGAAGATATGAACAGACACTTGTCCAATGAAGACATATAAATGACTATTAGACACTTAAAAAAATGTTCATCATCACTAGCCATCAGGGAGATTCAAATTAAAACCACATTGAGTGATCACCTTACACCAGTTAGAATGGCCAAAATTAGCAAGACAGGAAACAACATGTGTTGGAGGGGATGTGGGAAAAGGGGAACCCTCTTCCACTGTTGGTGGGAATGTAAGTTGCTGCTGCCTCTTTGGGGAATAGTGTGGAGATTCCTCAAGAAATTAAAAATAGAATTTCCCTATGACCCTGTCATTGCACTCCTGGGTATTTACCCAAAAGATGCAGATGTAGTGAAAAGAAGGGCCATCTGTACCCTAATATTTATAGCAGCAATGGCCATGGTCGCCAAACTGTGGAAAGAACCAATATGCCCTTCAATGGACGAATGGATTAGGAAGATGTGGTGCCTATACACTATGGAGTATTATGCCTCCATCAGAAAGGATGAATACCCAACTTTTGTAGCAACATGGATGGGACTGGAAGAGATTATGTTGAGTGAAATAAATTAAGCAGAGAGAGTCAATTATCATATGGTTTCACTTATTTGTTGAGTGTAACAAATAGCATGGAGGACATGGGGAGATAGAGAAGAGAAGGGAGTTGGGGTAAATTGGAAGGGGAGGTGAACCATGAGAGACTATGGACTCTGAAAAACAATCTGAGAGGTTTGAAGGGGTGGGAGGTGGGCGGTTGGGGGAATGAGGTGGTGGTATTAGAGAGGGCACGGTTTGCATGGCGCACTAGGTGTGGTGCAAAAACAATGAATACTGTTACGCTGAAAATAAAAAAAATTAAAAAAATAATATAAAAGAATATCGCATGGTAAAGTCTGCCCAATGCCAAAAAAAATAAAAAAATAAAAAAATAAACAAAACCCATCTCTCATTTGAGATTAGTACTTTGCACTTGAACTATTTTCTTCCTGTTTTGCAAGTGGTGCGAAATATACATGGGAGTGAGTTATTATGTGTGATTTAGTCTTGAGCAAGAGTCAGAGGGTGGACTGTGTAAGAAAGAGTTTTACACAACTTATGAAGCATTGAACACTACAACAAATACTTATGATGTACTATATGTTGGCTAACTGCAAATAATAATAACAAAAAAAGAAAGTGTTATTTTGCTACTGAACAGGAAAGTCTTGTTTCTGGTTATACAGGGCTTTGACCCTTGGCTAGCTTCACGCCAGTGGAAGGTTAAAGTCCCCAATTCTGCTGATTACCCCAAGAACAATTTTCTTAAAATCATTTAAAAACCTGATAGCTTGTACTTGGTGTAACTGACTTGACTAGAGGGATGTGAATACCTCATTGCAAACTTAGTGCCTGAACTTTCCTGAAGCCCAGATTTAATCCCATGCTGTTCTTGGTGGTTCAACTGGAGATGAAGGAGATGAAGCTTGTTTGTGTCACCAAAGACTCCTGAGAGTTTGTTTGGACATATTGTCCACCTTCAGAGCTTGCCTGTATTCAGTTTTTCAGTTCAGAGTATCAATGGTCTTAAAAAAAAAAGCATTTTGTGATTATGCTTTTGGATTTCTTGTGAGTCCTTTCAAATATGCAAACTTGTACAATCTTTGCAGTTGCTCTGTCCACTATAAGAAGTATTTTTATGTTTAGTAGGATAACATGAGATGAGCAATGATGCAATTCCACAATTTTATATCTTAACCATTTTGCAACATGTTTCCTTTGTGTTGCCTGACACAGATCATCATTATTTGTTTAAACTTATGTGTACTGAGGGAAGGTAATATTGACGCCCAAGATACAAGATCCTTGGAGTTAAATTTGAAAATATGTATTCCTAAGATATTTAGGGTGGATCCTAAAGTCCTCTTGACTGCAAATGTAGCCCCATTACCAAGTGTCAAGGTCAGTCCTTTGATTCTTTTCTTATCAGATTTTAGAATATCTGCCTGGGTGTGTGTCCAAAGATGTGTTAACACAGTTCTTCTTATAATCAGCCCTGTGAAAAAATAGCACTAGGTTGAGCTGGGAAATCTGATGATAGGGAGGTGTTGTGGGACTAAAATCGTAATAAAGAGAAAGAGGTAGAAGTCCCTGTAAGTGGATCATGATTCTACAGAAGAAGAAAATAATGTTCTTTTCAAGAGACCACTTTGGAACAAGAGATAGTACTCTTACCACCTGTGTTATATGTCACTGATGAAAGACTGACTCTAGAGAAATCCTGGTGACTTTTCTTCATAGTAGGGAACTAGTCCTCTTGCTGATTATCAGGCTCTATCTAAAATATCCCAACTGGGGATGCTTGGGTGGCTCAGTCTGTTATGTGTCTGCCTTCAGCTCGGTCATGATAGCAGGGCCCTGAGATTGATCCCCATGTCCAGTTCCCTGCTTGGCAGGAAGCATGCTTCTCCTTTTGCCTCTACTTGCTGCTCTTCCTGCTTGTGCTCTCTCTCTGTGTCTCTCTGTGTCGAATGAATAAATAAAATACAACAAAAAAAAAAAAAACAACAACCCCACAACCACTCCCAACTAGATAATTTGGAGAAAAGAAGTGAGGCTACACATTGATGTCTGCGGGTCACCACTACAGGTATAGTTTGGCTTGGGTTTTTGTGGTCATTTATACTATGTGGTCATTTTCTCCATGACCTGAGAAACTACCAATGAATCATAAAGGAAAAAGAATGTTGAATAATACACCTTCTGTGTGGCCACAAATGGATAAAATATGTTGCTAAACTGACTGATAAGATGAGAGGTTGGCAAGAATCTTTTGCCTACTTCCAGATATGGAAAATCTTTCATTTGCTTCTTTGAGTATACCAAATGTGGAAGTGGAATGAATGTGTTTAAGGAAAGCAGATGAGGAGGGAGATCATCTTGGGAAAGCTTTAAAGGCTCGGTTTTTCTGGCTTTTCTCCTCTAGTGGTATGTAAAGGACATTTTAAAAAGAGGTAAGTTCCACAGTTTGAAGCTTAAATTAATGAAAGAAATAAGGAATGAAATTACTGCCTACAAAACTTACAAATGAGTGGGTAGGTCAGTATATCGTTCAGAGAAGGTGCTCCAGAAGCATTCGCTGTCATCGTGAGCATCATGAGCATTGTCATCCGTATTTTTATATTATCCTTTTCATCCCATCTTTCTTGGGAACTACACTAGATCTTCAAAAGATAAGTTTGATATTATAGACATAGTCTTGTTTGTATATATGTAGAAGTTGGTCACTCAGGAAATTATAGCAAAACATCCATTTTTTAGAGGTTATATTGGAGTGTAATTAACATACAATGTCATGATAGTTTCAGGTGTACAATGTAGTGATTTGACAGTTCTGTACATTATTCAGTACTCACCAAGATAAGTGTAGTCACCCCTTTGTCACCATAATATTATAATGTTATTGATTAAATGCCTTATGCTATACTTTTTAACCCCTTGGATTATTTCATTAAAGTTTGACCATTTAATCTCATTTATCTCTTTCACCCTTCCCTCCACAACCACCTCTTGCAATTACCACTGGCAACCACCACTTTGTTCCCTTAAGAGTCTGTTTGGGGTACCTGGGTGGCTCAGTGGGTTAAGCCTCTGCCTTCGGCTCAGGTCAAGATCTCAGGGTTCTGGGATAGAGCCTCGCATTGGGCTCTCTGCTCAGCGGGAAGCCTGCTTTCTTCTCACTCTCTCTGTCTGCCCCTCTGTCTACTTGTGATCCCTCTCTCTCTGTCAAATAATTAAAAAAAAAAAAAGAGTCTGTTTGTTTATTTGGCAAAACATTTATTTTTAAAAGGCTGTCATAGAGAGTAAGGTCTAACCAGATCTACAGTTCTGAGAACATGAGATATGTCAGCATCACATGATATTCAATCCCTGATTGTGAAATCACCCTCTGAAGACAAGTTTCTGAGTTCTTCTTCAGGAATCCCAAGCTCTGTACAGAGATAGGTCTGTGGGTCTCTGGCACTGGAGTGGCTCTCCCTTTTCCTCTTTTAGAGCAGCAGAAGGGGATCCAACATCAGTGAGAACTTTTGAAATGAGTTCTGCTCAGACACGTCACATTTGCTCCAGTCAGCTCCCTCTCATTTGTTACTGCAGAGATGTTTAAGGGCATTTGTGTCCCAGACTGGGGAGTTGGTGGGGCCTAGCTTTTAGTGTCCAGAGATCTGCTCATAGGTCCCATTAGATTCCTTGCTGAGATAGTAACTCTCTGCTCTGCTGTCCCTACTCATATCCAGATGCCTTTTATGACTTATTATAAAGTGAAGTGAGTATGGCACAGATGTTTGGTCCTCCTGTGATCATGGTTAGTGAATGGTGGTTGGTAGTGGTGTTCTTGGGCTCCTCTTGTCAGCTACCATTGACCCTGGCTTACTTTATGTGCTGGTGACATCTCTGAAGGCTGAAACCATGTCTGAGCGATTTCACTAATTTTTAGCTGATTCGTTTTTTTGAATCTAAATCATTTAATTCCCACAACTTGAGAGAGTATGCAATGCTATTTCCATTGTATAGATTAAAAAAAATTAGTAGAGACATGAAGCAAAAGCTTACATTAAAAGGTTAATTGACGCCAGAAAGAAGATGAGAAATCAAGCCTATTTGATCCAAAGTTCTTATTCTCTGACTTCAAAGCATCTGACTGTTTCTGAATCTGTCCTAGAATTTTAACGTACCTGTTATGAATTCTTTTCTGTAATCCAGACCTGTGGTCATTGTTCATTTGTGACACAGACTTGTTCCTACATCACTGGTAATTTCCTGCCCCAGCTGTTCAGACTCTGCCCTTGTCCATGTCTAAAACACATCTTTAATACACAGATATATTTTCTGCCTTAACTTTATGGACTTGATCACTTCTATCTCTTTTGCATCAGTCAGTTCTGCTACTAATATTTCTGTAGACATTTGCATACTACAGGAAGTGGAGGTAATGTAATTTTTAAAAAGTACCTTTGTGTGTAACTGTGCTTTCCTTGGGCTTGTGGGAAGTAAAGAGTTTTTATTACTGTGGTGCAGGAACATCTGTAAGTCTCTAAAATTTAGGAAGATAAGAAAAAATATGTTTGGATGAAAGTACTTCTTGAAGACTCCCTGGTGTTCTATATGTTTTTGCATATATAGTTTTACTCTTTTGAAATAAAACTTCATTATAGTTTGTAGTGTGGGGTTAAACAGTGCTCAGGAATACCACTGCTTACTTGTTTCAACCCACAGTCAGGAAAAACATTATGACTTCTGTGGCTCCTTGCTATTTGTCCTCATGAGTCCTTCCCCTCCATAAAAAATATTAAAATTACATTTTATGACAGCATTGGTATAAAGATGACTATACTGCAAGTTGGATTTGCATTACATCCATTTCTCCCCTTATTTTAAAAGAAATTAACCATTTGCAAGGCTCCTAAAATTATTGTGGGCTCTAGGCACCATGCTTACTTTGCCTTAATGGGTATGTTTCTCCTGCCCACAATACATATACTTCTGAAGAAAAGCGATCAAGACAGGATAATTGGCTGTCCCACGTTTAATCAACTAAGAAGGGGAATAAATCTCTGTAAAACTTTCCCTAGATATTTTTATGTACATAGTCTAATCCCAAGTTTCATTATCACCAATTTTATTATTTGCCCCCAGAGATTCTTCATGACATTTTTCACTTCTGCATTTCTGAGGGTGTAGATTAAAGGGTTCAACATGGGAGTTACTATGGTGTAAAACACAGCCACAGCTTTGTCAGAGGGAAAGGAGGTCATGGGTCTCAGGTACATGAATAAACAAGGTACAAAGAATAAGATGACAACAGTGACATGAGAAGCACAGGTAGACAGGGCTTTGTGATGTCCTTTAGAGCTTTTAGTTCTCAGGGAGCAGAGGATGACAATGTAAGAAGCAACCAGCATAGAAAAAATGAGCAGACATAGTGATGCACTGTTGGCAGCAATCATGGGCCCCAAAGTGTGAGTGTCTGTACAGACTAGTTCCAAGAGAGGTATTAAATCACACATAAAATGGTCAATGGCATTGGGGCCACAGAATGGCAACTGGACCATGAGCAATACCTGGATACTTCCATGCAAAAAGCTTAAAATCATAGCCATTACCACCAAGAAAGAACAGACAGGTCGGCTCATGATGGTCATGTAATGCAAGGGCCTACAGATGGCTACATAGCGGTCATAGGCCATGATAGCTAATAGGATGATCTCTGCTCCAGCAAAGAAATGTTCAGCAAAGAGCTGAGTCATGCAGCCATTGAAGGATATGGTGTTCTTGCCAGAGATCAAGTCAAAGATCATTTTGGGTGCTATGGACGAAGAGTAGAAAGCATCTAAAATGGACAAGTAGGACAGAAAAAAGTACATGGGAGATCCCAGTGCTGGGCTGATGAAGATGGTGACGGAGATGAGGAGGTTACCTGCCATGTGATCAAGTAGGTGATTAAAAACACAGCAAAAATAAGAATTTCTTCAGTTCTGGGTTCGGAGTCAGGCCCAGCAGAATGAATTCTGTTACATTGCTTGTCTTTCCCATGGATTCAGCTTGGGTCATGAGCTTATGGTCTATCTGGAAAGATCAGAGAATTTCTTAGTAGCATTTTGAATTCAACACTGAAATTTTCCATCACCTCTTCCATCACCTCCATCACTATCCATTCAACTGTGAAATCTTCCATCACGACTAAAAAGGTGTGACTAAAGAGGAAGCCACACTTTCCAGTTTCAACCACTTTGGAGATATTTGTAAAAAAAGAACAGAAAGACACTAAATTTCTCATTCATATAAACTGAATAGCGACAGTATGTTACAAGCACCAGAAAAGGGTGCCTGGGTGGCTCAGTGGGTTAAAGTGTTTGCCTTTGGATGAGGCCCTGATCCCAGGGTCCTGGGATTGAGTCCAGGTTCAGGCTCTCTGTTCAGGGGGAGTCTGCTTCTCCCTTCTCAGGGGGACCTCTACTTCTCGCTCTCCTTATGCCTCTGCTCCTCTGTCTGTTGTGTGTGCTCTCTCATCAATCAGTCAGTCTTTAAATAAAAAAATAATACTGCTCCGGAATAGATCTATAATCCTAGTCACATTTTACAAATGGAATTAAATGAGTCATGAAGTTTCCTCAAATCTCCTATTGTTGAGACAGAAATGGTATCTAAGATAATACAAGCTTTTCCTTTGACATAGTTTAATCATTTATGATGAACTTGAAGACTTCATTGCTAATTAGTGGAAAAAATTGAATATATACAATAATTCATTCTATTATTGACTGATCTCCCCATGTATTTTCCATAGTGAGTCCTTGTTATAAATCATTATAGGACATTTTAATCCTTCTCCCCCTCTTTTTTTCTCCTTTTCTTATCCATGCTAACATATTTTTTCCTCTAATGTTTATGGAACATTATGAAACATCATGATCTTTCATCTCAATAAAGGTGAGGAAACTATCATTTTTTTTCTCAGAAAGCTATGTCTCTTTGTTTTTTCTCTATCCATGACTGCTACTATAGGTGGGAACTAAGTGATTCATCATCCTTCGTAGGTTTAATCCACAAATGCTGACTTCAGCATGGCAAAATGGAAGTCATGAAAAGGGGGAACAATTTCAAATAAACATATAGAAATGTACTGAGGCAATCCACTTCTACATATATGTTAGCCACAATGTTAGATAAGTGACCTTAGTAGTCCTCAAGAACATCTTGTGTAGCAGCATTACAGATCACATTTTCTACTGCTATTTTAATGTCATTGTGTTCAAATTCATTTTTAGAGAAAAGATTACCTTCAGTTCACAGCATCTAGCTACAAAAACTACTTATGAAAATAATTTGGATAAATTAAGTTAATCTGCTTAAAATTTGTGGAAAAAGATGGAGTTACTACTGACCTGGATCTAGTTGGTTGTGGGTTCCACTGTTTTTGGATTGTACCCAGTGATGCTTTCTTCTCCTGAGGGCATAGCACCACAGCTGCAAATATACTCTGTCAACTAACAAGAGCATCACCGGAATTCTCTCTCAGACAACTGTCCGAGTCCTGGTCATTTTAGTTTACTTTGGTTCTATTATCACTCTGAACTTACCCAGAAACGAGCTGCTTTATTTAGGAAACTTCAATACTCTAGGATTTAATTTCTACTCACTTGCATGGCCTTTGATGAAAATATAGACACATCTGTAAAATACACATATTTTTCAGATCTCAAAACTGTATTTAATCCAAAGTAAAAATATTGGGAAAAAAGGAAAAACTTTAAGTCAGAATAAGCTAGCATATTGTACTATAAAATATGTAAGTGCATCAGATCCACTTGATTGGGTAGATATATTTTTAAATCCTGCCGAATTTATGTTTCCCAAAGTCCATGAGCAGTGTAGAGAGAATTCTTTTTCATTCCTCCTTTTAACCCCTTAAGCTTGGGTGCAGTGTCTCACATATGAATCTTAAGCTTGTTGGTATATACTCTGCCTCTGTCATTTAGTTAAGTGTACTGTAATTCTTTCTTCATAGACTCTAGACAAATATTTAAATAGACTTTGACAAAGCACCTGCACTTTGGTAATGCATTGACCTCTCAAGTCCTCAGAGGATTAGTAATTGGTCCTGTTGGAATCTTTGCTAGAAACCTCAGCCCCTGCCTTTCATTTGCTCCTACTTGGTACCCACAAACATCACTAGAGGCCAGTTTTAGAAATGCAGTTGAGCTTTGGTGAAACGTGTGCCTGTGGCTATAGTTTCAGATGAAATTTTGGTAAGAAAAGTAGGAAAGCTTCCCGATAGGGCTTTGCTTTTCATTTGAATGTTGTTTAGCCTGGCACAGGATAGAAGGTAGTTTTAGGCAGGTCAGAGTTAGGAGAATGGATTTCTCTCTGAAAACATGCCTGTTCTAAGTATATAGTTGTCTTGAGAACAAAAATGCCAGGTTTCAATGTTATGTGCCATTTTACTCTGAGAGACTGACCTTTTTACTAGTGGCTAACAATGGAGACCCAGATAGCAGAATTCTCAGTTACGGAAGATTGGGTAATTTATGAGCCATAGATCCATCAACTTCTTCTGGTGTGTGTATCTTGATGACAGGTCCTCATGATGTGTTCATGGGAATATAGCTTTTCTCTCTATCCTCCAAGAAATCATTGAGGACATGTAAAGAGCAATGCTTCCACATGGTAGGCATTGAGAAAATCACTCCAAGGCAAACATTTTCTGTAAAGACATTCAGAGCTAGGGATGGAAACAGTATAGAAGGGAGGCTCCACTATAAACTTCTCCCTCAGTTTCTGATGTGTTGAAGAGCTGGATGAAATTTGTACAAAATCACCTTAAAAAAAATCAATGTTTATCTTTAAAGAAACTGATATGCTCCTGAAATCCCACAGCACCAATGGAAAGAGTGCCTTCAGCACTGTCCTCAGCACTTAATAATTTTGCTCACTCACAGTCTGTTCCTCTCCCCCCTTTTTTATTGAATTGTGGGAAATATACATAATATAAAATTTACTGTTTTAACCATTTTTATTTTTAATATTTTAGATTTTATATATTTATTTTAGATAGAAAGAGTGAGAGAGAGAGCATGACCAGGGGCAGAGGGAGAGGGAGAAGCAGACTGTCTGCTGAGCAGGGAGCAAGGTAGGGGGTTTGATCCCTGGATGACCTGAGCTGAAGGCAGACACATAACCCACTGAGACTCCCAGGCACCTGTAAACCATTTTCAACAGTCCAGTTCAGTGTCATGAATTACACTTACATTGTGTGCAAACATCACCACCAACCATCACCAGAATTTTTCATCTTTTCATTAAAAAAATCCATATCCTTTAAACAATCACTGCTAATTTCTTCCTTACCCATCCTCAGAAAACACTGTTGTTTGCTTTCTGGTTCTTTTCTCAGTTAGGAAAGCTAATGCCCCCAAAGGAACTATGGACTCTGGGTGATGATGATCATCAGGGCAGGTCTGATGAGAACAAATGATTTTGCAGTGTTTCTTCTATGACTGGCTTATTTTGCTTAGAGTAATGCCCTCAAGTTTCATCCTTGTGGTCACAAATGACAGGGTTTCCATCCTGTTTAAGGCTGAAAAGTATACCATGTCTGTATATATTCCATTACTTGTTTCAAAGCTTTGTGGCCATTGATGGACACTGAGGTTGTTTCCCCATCTTAGCTACTGTGCATAATGCTGAAATGAGCAATAGGAGTGCAAAGAATTCCTTGAGATCCTGATTTCAGTAGTTCTCGATAAATACCCAGGTGTGGGATTGTTGGATCATATGGTATTTTATTTTTTTTCATTTATTTATTTTCAACATAACAGTATCATTTTTTTTTTCACCATACCCAGTGCTCCATGCAATTCGTGCCCTCTATAATACCCACCACCTGGTACCCCCCCCCCCCCCCACCCCCCCCCTTCAAAAACCCTCGGATTGTTTTTCAGAGTCCATAGTCTCTCATGATTCACCTCCCCTTCCAATTTACCCCAACCCCCTTCTCTCTAACTCCCCATGTTCTCCATGCTTTTTGTTATGCTCCACAAATAAGTGAAACCATATGATAATTGACTCTCTCTGCTTGACTTATTTCACTCAGCATAATCTCTTCCAGTCCCATCCATGTTGCTACAAAAGTTGGGTATTCATCCTTTCTGATGGAGGCATAATACTCCATAGTGTATAGGCACCACATCTTCCTAATCCATTCATCCGTTGAAGGGCATCTTGGTTCTTTCCACAGTTTGGCAACCGTGGCCATTGTTGCTATAAACATTGGCGTACAGATGGCCCTTCTTTTCACTATATCTGTATCTTTGGGGTAAATACCCAGGAGTGCAATGGCAGGGTCATAGGGAAGTTTTATTTTTAATTTCTTGAGGAATCTCCACACTGTTCTCCAAAGAGGCTGCACCAACTTGCATTCCCACCAACAGTGTAAGAGGGTTCCCCTTTCTCCACATCCTCTCCAACACATGTTGTTTCCTGTCTTGCTAATTTTAATTTTTTGGAGAACCTTCATCCCTTTTTCAATAATGACTATATGAATTTACATTCTTACCATTGGTGAACAAGGGTTCTTTTTCTTCACATCCTTACTAATACTTGTTATGCTTTGTCTTTTTGTTACTAGCCATTTTAACAGATATGAAATAATACATCATTGTGGTTTTGAAGTGTATTTCACTGATGATTAGTAATGTTGAGCATCTTTTCATTTGCTTGTTGGCCATTTATATATCTATATATATGTAAAGATAGATAGATAGATAGATAGATAGATAGATATAGTGGGAATGTCTATTTGAGTCTGTGGCCTTTTTAAAAATTGGGCTATCTTGGGGCACCTGGGTGGCTCAGTGGGTTAAGCCTCTGCCTTCGGCTCAGGTCAAGATCTCAGGGTTCTGGGATAGAGCCTCGCATTGGGCTCTCTGCTCAGCGGGAAGCCTGCTTTCTTCTCACTCTCTCTGTCTGCCCCTCTGTCTACTTGTGATCCCTCTCTCTCTGTCAAATAATTAAAAAAAAAAAAGAGTCTGTTTGTTTATTTGGCAAAACATTTATTTTTAAAAGGCTGTCATAGAGAGTAAGGTCTAACCAGATCTACAGTTCTGAGAACATGAGATATGTCAGCATCACATGATATTCAATCCCTGATTGTGAAATCACCCTCTGAAGACAAGTTTCTGAGTTCTTCTTCAGGAATCCCAAGCTCTGTACAGAGATAGGTCTGTGGGTCTCTGGCACTGGAGTGGCTCTCCCTTTTCCTCTTTTAGAGCAGCAGAAGGGGATCCAACATCAGTGAGAACTTTTGAAATGAGTTCTGCTCAGACACGTCACATTTGCTCCAGTCAGCTCCCTCTCATTTGTTACTGCAGAGATGTTTAAGGGCATTTGTGTCCCAGACTGGGGAGTTGGTGGGGCCTAGCTTTTAGTGTCCAGAGATCTGCTCATAGGTCCCATTAGATTCCTTGCTGAGATAGTAACTCTCTGCTCTGCTGTCCCTACTCATATCCAGATGCCTTTTATGACTTATTATAAAGTGAAGTGAGTATGGCACAGATGTTTGGTCCTCCTGTGATCATGGTTAGTGAATGGTGGTTGGTAGTGGTGTTCTTGGGCTCCTCTTGTCAGCTACCATTGACCCTGGCTTACTTTATGTGCTGGTGACATCTCTGAAGGCTGCTGAAACCATGTCTGAGCGATTTCACTAATTTTTAGCTGATTCGTTTCTTTGAATCTAAATCATTTAATTCCCACAACTTGAGAGAGTATGCAATGCTATTTCCATTGTATAGATTAAAAAAAAATTAGTAGAGACATGAAGCAAAAGCTTACATTAAAAGGTTAATTGACGCCAGAAAGAAGATGAGAAATCAAGCCTATTTGATCCAAAGTTCTTATTCTCTGACTTCAAAGCATCTGACTGTTTCTGAATCTGTCCTAGAATTTTAACGTACCTGTTATGAATTCTTTTCTGTAATCCAGACCTGTGGTCATTGTTCATTTGTGACACAGACTTGTTCCTACATCACTGGTAATTTCCTGCCCCAGCTGTTCAGACTCTGCCCTTGTCCATGTCTAAAACACATCTTTAATACACAGATATTTTCTGCCTTAACTTTATGGACTTGATCACTTCTATCTCTTTTGCATCAGTCAGTTCTGCTACTAATATTTCTGTAGACATTTGCATACTACAGGAAGTGGAGGTAATGTAATTTTTAAAAAGTACCTTTGTGTGTAACTGTGCTTTCCTTGGGCTTGTGGGAAGTAAAGAGTTTTTATTACTGTGGTGCAGGAACATCTGTAAGTCTCTAAAATTTAGGAAGATAAGAAAAAATATGTTTGGATGAAAGTACTTCTTGAAGACTCCCTGGTGTTCTATATGTTTTTGCATATATAGTTTTACTCTTTTGAAATAAAACTTCATTATAGTTGTAGTGTGGGGTTAAACAGTGCTCAGGAATACCACTGCTTACTTGTTTCAACCCACAGTCAGGAAAACATTATGACTTCTGTGGCTCCTTGCTATTTGTCCTCATGAGTCCTTCCCCTCCATAAAAAATATTAAAATTACATTTTATGACAGCATTGGTATAAAGATGACTATACTGCAAGTTGGATTTGCATTACATCCATTTCTCCCCTTATTTTAAAAGAAATTAACCATTTGCAAGGCTCCTAAAATTATTGTGGGCTCTAGGCACCATGCTTACTTTGCCTTAATGGGTATGTTTCTCCTGCCCACAATACATATACTTCTGAAGAAAAGCGATCAAGACAGGATAATTGGCTGTCCCACGTTTAATCAACTAAGAAGGGGAATAAATCTCTGTAAAACTTTCCCTAGATATTTTTATGTACATAGTCTAATCCCAAGTTTCATTATCACCAATTTTTTTATTATTTGCCCCCAGAGATTCTTCATGACATTTTTCACTTCTGCATTTCTGAGGGTGTAGATTAAAGGGTTCAACATGGGAGTTACTATGGTGTAAAACACAGCCACAGCTTTGTCAGAGGGAAAGGAGGTCATGGGTCTCAGGTACATGAATAAACAAGGTACAAAGAATAAGATGACAACAGTGACATGAGAAGCACAGGTAGACAGGGCTTTGTGATGTCCTTTAGAGCTTTTAGTTCTCAGGGAGCAGAGGATGACAATGTAAGAAGCAACCAGCATAGAAAAAATGAGCAGACATAGTGATGCACTGTTGGCAGCAATCATGGGCCCCAAAGTGTGAGTGTCTGTACAGACTAGTTCCAAGAGAGGTATTAAATCACACATAAAATGGTCAATGGCATTGGGGCCACAGAATGGCAACTGGACCATGAGCAATACCTGGATACTTCCATGCAAAAAGCTTAAAATCATAGCCATTACCACCAAGAAAGAACAGACAGGTCGGCTCATGATGGTCATGTAATGCAAGGGCCTACAGATGGCTACATAGCGGTCATAGGCCATGATAGCTAATAGGATGATCTCTGCTCCAGCAAAGAAATGTTCAGCAAAGAGCTGAGTCATGCAGCCATTGAAGGATATGGTGTTCTTGCCAGAGATCAAGTCAAAGATCATTTTGGGTGCTATGGACGAAGAGTAGAAAGCATCTAAAATGGACAAGTAGGACAGAAAAAAGTACATGGGAGATCCCAGTGCTGGGCTGATGAAGATGGTGACGGAGATGAGGAGGTTACCTGCCATTGTGATCAAGTAGGTGATTAAAAACACAGCAAATAAGAATTTCTTCAGTTCTGGGTTCGGAGTCAGGCCCAGCAGAATGAATTCTGTTACATTGCTTGTCTTTCCCATGGATTCAGCTTGGGTCATGAGCTTATGGTCTATCTGGAAAGATCAGAGAATTTCTTAGTAGCATTTTGAATTCAACACTGAAATTTTCCATCACCTCTTCCATCACCTCCATCACTATCCATTCAACTGTGAAATCTTCCATCACGACTAAAAAGGTGTGACTAAAGAGGAAGCCACACTTTCCAGTTTCAACCACTTTGGAGATATTTGTAAAAAAAGAACAGAAAGACACTAAATTTCTCATTCATATAAACTGAATAGCGACAGTATGTTACAAGCACCAGAAAAGGGTGCCTGGGTGGCTCAGTGGGTTAAAGTGTTTGCCTTTGGATGAGGCCCTGATCCCAGGGTCCTGGGATTGAGTCCAGGTTCAGGCTCTCTGTTCAGGGGGAGTCTGCTTCTCCCTTCTCAGGGGGGACCTCTACTTCTCGCTCTCCTTATGCCTCTGCTCCTCTGTCTGTTGTGTGTGCTCTCTCATCAATCAGTCAGTCTTTAAATAAAAATAATACTGCTCCGGAATAGATCTATAATCCTAGTCACATTTTACAAATGGAATTAAATGAGTCATGAAGTTTCCTCAAATCTCCTATTGTTGAGACAGAAATGGTATCTAAGATAATACAAGCTTTTCCTTTGACATAGTTTAATCATTTATGATGAACTTGAAGACTTCATTGCTAATTAGTGGAAAAATTGAATATATACAATAATTCATTCTATTATTGACTGATCTCCCCATGTATTTTCCATAGTGAGTCCTTGTTATAAATCATTATAGGACATTTTAATCCTTCTCCCCCTCTTTTTCTCCTTTTCTTATCCATGCTAACATATTTTTTCCTCTAATGTTTATGGAACATTATGAAACATCATGATCTTTCATCTTCAATAAAGGTGAGGAAACTATCATTTTTTTTTCTCAGAAAGCTATGTCTCTTTGTTTTTTCTCTATCCATGACTGCTACTATAGGTGGGAACTAAGTGATTCATCATCCTTCGTAGGTTTAATCCACAAATGCTGACTTCAGCATGGCAAAATGGAAGTCATGAAAAGGGGGAACAATTTCAAATAAACATATAGAAATGTACTGAGGCAATCCACTTCTACATATATGTTAGCCACAATGTTAGATAAGTGACCTTAGTAGTCCTCAAGAACATCTTGTGTAGCAGCATTACAGATCACATTTTCTACTGCTATTTTAATGTCATTGTGTTCAAATTCATTTTTAGAGAAAAGATTACCTTCAGTTCACAGCATCTAGCTACAAAAACTACTTATGAAAATAATTTGGATAAATTAAGTTAATCTGCTTAAAATTTGTGGAAAAAGATGGAGTTACTACTGACCTGGATCTAGTTGGTTGTGGGTTCCACTGTTTTTGGATTGTACCCAGTGATGCTTTCTTCTCCTGAGGGCATAGCACCACAGCTGCAAATATACTCTGTCAACTAACAAGAGCATCACCGGAATTCTCTCTCAGACAACTGTCCGAGTCCTGGTCATTTTAGTTTACTTTGGTTCTATTATCACTCTGAACTTACCCAGAAACGAGCTGCTTTATTTAGGAAACTTCAATACTCTAGGATTTAATTTCTACTCACTTGCATGGCCTTTGATGAAAATATAGACACATCTGTAAAATACACATATTTTTCAGATCTCAAAACTGTATTTAATCCAAAGTAAAAATATTGGGAAAAAGGAAAAACTTTAAGTCAGAATAAGCTAGCATATTGTACTATAAAATATGTAAGTGCATCAGATCCACTTGATTGGGTAGATATATTTTTAAATCCTGCCGAATTTATGTTTCCCAAAGTCCATGAGCAGTGTAGAGAGAATTCTTTTTCATTCCTCCTTTTAACCCCTTAAGCTTGGGTGCAGTGTCTCACATATGAATCTTAAGCTTGTTGGTATATACTCTGCCTCTGTCATTTAGTTAAGTGTACTGTAATTCTTTCTTCATAGACTCTAGACAAATATTTAAATAGACTTTGACAAAGCACCTGCACTTTGGTAATGCATTGACCTCTCAAGTCCTCAGAGGATTAGTAATTGGTCCTGTTGGAATCTTTGCTAGAAACCTCAGCCCCTGCCTTTCATTTGCTCCTACTTGGTACCCACAAACATCACTAGAGGCCAGTTTTAGAAATGCAGTTGAGCTTTGGTGAAACGTGTGCCTGTGGCTATAGTTTCAGATGAAATTTTGGTAAGAAAAGTAGGAAAGCTTCCCGATAGGGCTTTGCTTTTCATTTGAATGTTGTTTAGCCTGGCACAGGATAGAAGGTAGTTTTAGGCAGGTCAGAGTTAGGAGAATGGATTTCTCTCTGAAAACATGCCTGTTCTAAGTATATAGTTGTCTTGAGAACAAAAATGCCAGGTTTCAATGTTATGTGCCATTTTACTCTGAGAGACTGACCTTTTTTACTAGTGGCTAACAATGGAGACCCAGATAGCAGAATTCTCAGTTACGGAAGATTGGGTAATTTATGAGCCATAGATCCATCAACTTCTTCTGGTGTGTGTATCTTGATGACAGGTCCTCATGATGTGTTCATGGGAATATAGCTTTTCTCTCTATCCTCCAAGAAATCATTGAGGACATGTAAAGAGCAATGCTTCCACATGGTAGGCATTGAGAAAATCACTCCAAGGCAAACATTTTCTGTAAAGACATTCAGAGCTAGGGATGGAAACAGTATAGAAGGGAGGCTCCACTATAAACTTCTCCCTCAGTTTCTGATGTGTTGAAGAGCTGGATGAAATTTGTACAAAATCACCTTAAAAAAAATCAATGTTTATCTTTAAAGAAACTGATATGCTCCTGAAATCCCACAGCACCAATGGAAAGAGTGCCTTCAGCACTGTCCTCAGCACTTAATAATTTTGCTCACTCACAGTCTGTTCCTCTCCCCCCTTTTTTATTGAATTGTGGGAAATATACATAATATAAAATTTACTGTTTTAACCATTTTTATTTTTAATATTTTAGATTTTATATATTTATTTTAGATAGAAAGAGTGAGAGAGAGAGCATGACCAGGGGCAGAGGGAGAGGGAGAAGCAGACTGTCTGCTGAGCAGGGAGCAAGGTAGGGGGTTTGATCCCTGGATGACCTGAGCTGAAGGCAGACACATAACCCACTGAGACTCCCAGGCACCTGTAACCATTTTCAACAGTCCAGTTCAGTGTCATGAATTACACTTACATTGTGTGCAAACATCACCACCAACCATCACCAGAATTTTTCATCTTTTCATTAAAAAATCCATATCCTTTAAACAATCACTGCTAATTTCTTCCTTACCCATCCTCAGAAAACACTGTTGTTTGCTTTCTGGTTCTTTTCTCAGTTAGGAAAGCTAATGCCCCCAAAGGAACTATGGACTCTGGGTGATGATGCATCAGGGCAGGTCTGATGAGAACAAATGATTTTGCAGTGTTTCTTCTATGACTGGCTTATTTTGCTTAGAGTAATGCCCTCAAGTTTCATCCTTGTGTGGTCACAAATGACAGGGTTTCCATCCTGTTTAAGGCTGAAAAGTATACCATGTCTGTATATATTCCATTACTTGTTTCAAAGCTTTGTGGCCATTGATGGACACTGAGGTTGTTTCCCCATCTTAGCTACTGTGCATAATGCTGAAATGAGCAATAGGAGTGCAAAGAATTCCTTGAGATCCTGATTTCAGTAGTTCTCGATAAATACCCAGGTGTGGGATTGTTGGATCATATGGTATTTTATTTTTTTTCATTTATTTATTTTCAACATAACAGTATCATTTTTTTTTTTCACCATACCCAGTGCTCCATGCAATTCGTGCCCTCTATAATACCCACCACCTGGTACCCCGCCCTCCCACACCCCGCCCCTTCAAAACCCTCGGATTGTTTTTCAGAGTCCATAGTCTCTCATGATTCACCTCCCCTTCCAATTTACCCCAACCCCCTTCTCTCTAACTCCCCATGTTCTCCATGCTTTTTGTTATGCTCCACAAATAAGTGAAACCATATGATAATTGACTCTCTCTGCTTGACTTATTTCACTCAGCATAATCTCTTCCAGTCCCATCCATGTTGCTACAAAAGTTGGGTATTCATCCTTTCTGATGGAGGCATAATACTCCATAGTGTATAGGCACCACATCTTCCTAATCCATTCATCCGTTGAAGGGCATCTTGGTTCTTTCCACAGTTTGGCAACCGTGGCCATTGTTGCTATAAACATTGGCGTACAGATGGCCCTTCTTTTCACTATATCTGTATCTTTGGGGTAAATACCCAGGAGTGCAATGGCAGGGTCATAGGGAAGTTTTATTTTTAATTTCTTGAGGAATCTCCACACTGTTCTCCAAAGAGGCTGCACCAACTTGCATTCCCACCAACAGTGTAAGAGGGTTCCCCTTTCTCCACATCCTCTCCAACACATGTTGTTTCCTGTCTTGCTAATTTTAATTTTTTGGAGAACCTTCATCCCTTTTTCAATAATGACTATATGAATTTACATTCTTACCATTGGTGAACAAGGGTTCTTTTTCTTCACATCCTTACTAATACTTGTTATGCTTTGTCTTTTTGTTACTAGCCATTTTAACAGATATGAAATAATACATCATTGTGGTTTTGAAGTGTATTTCACTGATGATTAGTAATGTTGAGCATCTTTTCATTTGCTTGTTGGCCATTTATATATCTATATATATGTAAAGATAGATAGATAGATAGATAGATAGATAGAGATATAGTGGGAATGTCTATTTGAGTCTGTGGCCTTTTTAAAAATTGGGCTATCTTGGGGCACCTGGGTGGCTCAGTGGGTTAAGCCTCTGCCTTCGGCTCAGGTCAAGATCTCAGGGTTCTGGGATAGAGCCTCGCATTGGGCTCTCTGCTCAGCGGGAAGCCTGCTTTCTTCTCACTCTCTCTGTCTGCCCCTCTGTCTACTTGTGATCCCTCTCTCTCTGTCAAATAATTAAAAAAAAAAAGAGTCTGTTTGTTTATTTGGCAAAACATTTATTTTTAAAAGGCTGTCATAGAGAGTAAGGTCTAACCAGATCTACAGTTCTGAGAACATGAGATATGTCAGCATCACATGATATTCAATCCCTGATTGTGAAATCACCCTCTGAAGACAAGTTTCTGAGTTCTTCTTCAGGAATCCCAAGCTCTGTACAGAGATAGGTCTGTGGGTCTCTGGCACTGGAGTGGCTCTCCCTTTTCCTCTTTTAGAGCAGCAGAAGGGGATCCAACATCAGTGAGAACTTTTGAAATGAGTTCTGCTCAGACACGTCACATTTGCTCCAGTCAGCTCCCTCTCATTTGTTACTGCAGAGATGTTTAAGGGCATTTGTGTCCCAGACTGGGGAGTTGGTGGGGCCTAGCTTTTAGTGTCCAGAGATCTGCTCATAGGTCCCATTAGATTCCTTGCTGAGATAGTAACTCTCTGCTCTGCTGTCCCTACTCATATCCAGATGCCTTTTATGACTTATTATAAAGTGAAGTGAGTATGGCACAGATGTTTGGTCCTCCTGTGATCATGGTTAGTGAATGGTGGTTGGTAGTGGTGTTCTTGGGCTCCTCTTGTCAGCTACCATTGACCCTGGCTTACTTTATGTGCTGGTGACATCTCTGAAGGCTGAAACCATGTCTGAGCGATTTCACTAATTTTTAGCTGATTCGTTTCTTTGAATCTAAATCATTTAATTCCCACAACTTGAGAGAGTATGCAATGCTATTTCCATTGTATAGATTAAAAAAAAATTAGTAGAGACATGAAGCAAAAGCTTACATTAAAAGGTTAATTGACGCCAGAAAGAAGATGAGAAATCAAGCCTATTTGATCCAAAGTTCTTATTCTCTGACTTCAAAGCATCTGACTGTTTCTGAATCTGTCCTAGAATTTTAACGTACCTGTTATGAATTCTTTTCTGTAATCCAGACCTGTGGTCATTGTTCATTTGTGACACAGACTTGTTCCTACATCACTGGTAATTTCCTGCCCCAGCTGTTCAGACTCTGCCCTTGTCCATGTCTAAAACACATCTTTAATACACAGATATTTTCTGCCTTAACTTTATGGACTTGATCACTTCTATCTCTTTTGCATCAGTCAGTTCTGCTACTAATATTTCTGTAGACATTTGCATACTACAGGAAGTGGAGGTAATGTAATTTTTAAAAAGTACCTTTGTGTGTAACTGTGCTTTCCTTGGGCTTGTGGGAAGTAAAGAGTTTTTATTACTGTGGTGCAGGAACATCTGTAAGTCTCTAAAATTTAGGAAGATAAGAAAAAATATGTTTGGATGAAAGTACTTCTTGAAGACTCCCCTGGTGTTCTATATGTTTTTGCATATATAGTTTTACTCTTTTGAAATAAAACTTCATTATAGTTGTAGTGTGGGGTTAAACAGTGCTCAGGAATACCACTGCTTACTTGTTTCAACCCACAGTCAGGAAAAACATTATGACTTCTGTGGCTCCTTGCTATTTGTCCTCATGAGTCCTTCCCCTCCATAAAAAATATTAAAATTACATTTTATGACAGCATTGGTATAAAGATGACTATACTGCAAGTTGGATTTGCATTACATCCATTTCTCCCCTTATTTTAAAAGAAATTAACCATTTGCAAGGCTCCTAAAATTATTGTGGGCTCTAGGCACCATGCTTACTTTGCCTTAATGGGTATGTTTCTCCTGCCCACAATACATATACTTCTGAAGAAAAGCGATCAAGACAGGATAATTGGCTGTCCCACGTTTAATCAACTAAGAAGGGGAATAAATCTCTGTAAAACTTTCCCTAGATATTTTTATGTACATAGTCTAATCCCAAGTTTCATTATCACCAATTTTTATTATTTGCCCCCAGAGATTCTTCATGACATTTTTCACTTCTGCATTTCTGAGGGTGTAGATTAAAGGGTTCAACATGGGAGTTACTATGGTGTAAAACACAGCCACAGCTTTGTCAGAGGGAAAGGAGGTCATGGGTCTCAGGTACATGAATAAACAAGGTACAAAGAATAAGATGACAACAGTGACATGAGAAGCACAGGTAGACAGGGCTTTGTGATGTCCTTTAGAGCTTTTAGTTCTCAGGGAGCAGAGGATGACAATGTAAGAAGCAACCAGCATAGAAAAAATGAGCAGACATAGTGATGCACTGTTGGCAGCAATCATGGGCCCCAAAGTGTGAGTGTCTGTACAGACTAGTTCCAAGAGAGGTATTAAATCACACATAAAATGGTCAATGGCATTGGGGCCACAGAATGGCAACTGGACCATGAGCAATACCTGGATACTTCCATGCAAAAAGCTTAAAATCATAGCCATTACCACCAAGAAAGAACAGACAGGTCGGCTCATGATGGTCATGTAATGCAAGGGCCTACAGATGGCTACATAGCGGTCATAGGCCATGATAGCTAATAGGATGATCTCTGCTCCAGCAAAGAAATGTTCAGCAAAGAGCTGAGTCATGCAGCCATTGAAGGATATGGTGTTCTTGCCAGAGATCAAGTCAAAGATCATTTTGGGTGCTATGGACGAAGAGTAGAAAGCATCTAAAATGGACAAGTAGGACAGAAAAAAGTACATGGGAGATCCCAGTGCTGGGCTGATGAAGATGGTGACGGAGATGAGGAGGTTACCTGCCATTGTGATCAAGTAGGTGATTAAAAACACAGCAAATAAGAATTTCTTCAGTTCTGGGTTCGGAGTCAGGCCCAGCAGAATGAATTCTGTTACATTGCTTGTCTTTCCCATGGATTCAGCTTGGGTCATGAGCTTATGGTCTATCTGGAAAGATCAGAGAATTTCTTAGTAGCATTTTGAATTCAACACTGAAATTTTCCATCACCTCTTCCATCACCTCCATCACTATCCATTCAACTGTGAAATCTTCCATCACGACTAAAAAGGTGTGACTAAAGAGGAAGCCACACTTTCCAGTTTCAACCACTTTGGAGATATTTGTAAAAAAAGAACAGAAAGACACTAAATTTCTCATTCATATAAACTGAATAGCGACAGTATGTTACAAGCACCAGAAAAGGGTGCCTGGGTGGCTCAGTGGGTTAAAGTGTTTGCCTTTGGATGAGGCCCTGATCCCAGGGTCCTGGGATTGAGTCCAGGTTCAGGCTCTCTGTTCAGGGGGAGTCTGCTTCTCCCTTCTCAGGGGGACCTCTACTTCTCGCTCTCCTTATGCCTCTGCTCCTCTGTCTGTTGTGTGTGCTCTCTCATCAATCAGTCAGTCTTTAAATAAAAATAATACTGCTCCGGAATAGATCTATAATCCTAGTCACATTTTACAAATGGAATTAAATGAGTCATGAAGTTTCCTCAAATCTCCTATTGTTGAGACAGAAATGGTATCTAAGATAATACAAGCTTTTCCTTTGACATAGTTTAATCATTTATGATGAACTTGAAGACTTCATTGCTAATTAGTGGAAAAATTGAATATATACAATAATTCATTCTATTATTGACTGATCTCCCCATGTATTTTCCATAGTGAGTCCTTGTTATAAATCATTATAGGACATTTTTAATCCTTCTCCCCCTCTTTTTCTCCTTTTCTTATCCATGCTAACATATTTTTTCCTCTAATGTTTATGGAACATTATGAAACATCATGATCTTTCATCTTCAATAAAGGTGAGGAAACTATCATTTTTTTTCTCAGAAAGCTATGTCTCTTTGTTTTTTCTCTATCCATGACTGCTACTATAGGTGGGAACTAAGTGATTCATCATCCTTCGTAGGTTTAATCCACAAATGCTGACTTCAGCATGGCAAAATGGAAGTCATGAAAAGGGGGAACAATTTCAAATAAACATATAGAAATGTACTGAGGCAATCCACTTCTACATATATGTTAGCCACAATGTTAGATAAGTGACCTTAGTAGTCCTCAAGAACATCTTGTGTAGCAGCATTACAGATCACATTTTCTACTGCTATTTTAATGTCATTGTGTTCAAATTCATTTTTAGAGAAAAGATTACCTTCAGTTCACAGCATCTAGCTACAAAAACTACTTATGAAAATAATTTGGATAAATTAAGTTAATCTGCTTAAAATTTGTGGAAAAATAAATTAAGTTAATCTGCTTAAAATTTGTGATGGAGTTACTACTGACCTGGATCTAGTTGGTTGTGGGTTCCACTGTTTTTGGATTGTACCCAGTGATGCTTTCTTCTCCTGAGGGCATAGCACCACAGCTGCAAATATACTCTGTCAACTAACAAGAGCATCACCGGAATTCTCTCTCAGACAACTGTCCGAGTCCTGGTCATTTTAGTTTACTTTGGTTCTATTATCACTCTGAACTTACCCAGAAACGAGCTGCTTTATTTAGGAAACTTCAATACTCTAGGATTTAATTTCTACTCACTTGCATGGCCTTTGATGAAAATATAGACACATCTGTAAAATACACATATTTTTCAGATCTCAAAACTGTATTTAATCCAAAGTAAAAATATTGGGAAAAAGGAAAAACTTTAAGTCAGAATAAGCTAGCATATTGTACTATAAAATATGTAAGTGCATCAGATCCACTTGATTGGGTAGATATATTTTTAAATCCTGCCGAATTTATGTTTCCCAAAGTCCATGAGCAGTGTAGAGAGAATTCTTTTTCATTCCTCCTTTTAACCCCTTAAGCTTGGGTGCAGTGTCTCACATATGAATCTTAAGCTTGTTGGTATATACTCTGCCTCTGTCATTTAGTTAAGTGTACTGTAATTCTTTCTTCATAGACTCTAGACAAATATTTAAATAGACTTTGACAAAGCACCTGCACTTTGGTAATGCATTGACCTCTCAAGTCCTCAGAGGATTAGTAATTGGTCCTGTTGGAATCTTTGCTAGAAACCTCAGCCCCTGCCTTTCATTTGCTCCTACTTGGTACCCACAAACATCACTAGAGGCCAGTTTTTAGAAATGCAGTTGAGCTTTGGTGAAACGTGTGCCTGTGGCTATAGTTTCAGATGAAATTTTGGTAAGAAAAGTAGGAAAGCTTCCCGATAGGGCTTTGCTTTTCATTTGAATGTTGTTTAGCCTGGCACAGGATAGAAGGTAGTTTTAGGCAGGTCAGAGTTAGGAGAATGGATTTCTCTCTGAAAACATGCCTGTTCTAAGTATATAGTTGTCTTGAGAACAAAAATGCCAGGTTTCAATGTTATGTGCCATTTTACTCTGAGAGACTGACCTTTTTACTAGTGGCTAACAATGGAGACCCAGATAGCAGAATTCTCAGTTACGGAAGATTGGGTAATTTATGAGCCATAGATCCATCAACTTCTTCTGGTGTGTGTATCTTGATGACAGGTCCTCATGATGTGTTCATGGGAATATAGCTTTTCTCTCTATCCTCCAAGAAATCATTGAGGACATGTAAAGAGCAATGCTTCCACATGGTAGGCATTGAGAAAATCACTCCAAGGCAAACATTTTCTGTAAAGACATTCAGAGCTAGGGATGGAAACAGTATAGAAGGGAGGCTCCACTATAAACTTCTCCCTCAGTTTCTGATGTGTTGAAGAGCTGGATGAAATTTGTACAAAATCACCTTAAAAAAAAATCAATGTTTATCTTTAAAGAAACTGATATGCTCCTGAAATCCCACAGCACCAATGGAAAGAGTGCCTTCAGCACTGTCCTCAGCACTTAATAATTTTGCTCACTCACAGTCTGTTCCTCTCCCCCCTTTTTTATTGAATTGTGGGAAATATACATAATATAAAATTTACTGTTTTAACCATTTTTATTTTTAATATTTTAGATTTTATATATTTATTTTAGATAGAAAGAGTGAGAGAGAGAGCATGACCAGGGGCAGAGGGAGAGGGAGAAGCAGACTGTCTGCTGAGCAGGGAGCAAGGTAGGGGGTTTGATCCCTGGATGACCTGAGCTGAAGGCAGACACATAACCCACTGAGACTCCCAGGCACCTGTAACCATTTTCAACAGTCCAGTTCAGTGTCATGAATTACACTTACATTGTGTGCAAACATCACCACCAACCATCACCAGAATTTTTCATCTTTTCATTAAAAAATCCATATCCTTTAAACAATCACTGCTAATTTCTTCCTTACCCATCCTCAGAAAACACTGTTGTTTGCTTTTGGTTCTGGTTCTTTTCTCAGTTAGGAAAGCTAATGCCCCCAAAGGAACTATGGACTCTGGGTGATGATGCATCAGGGCAGGTCTGATGAGAACAAATGATTTTGCAGTGTTTCTTCTATGACTGGCTTATTTTGCTTAGAGTAATGCCCTCAAGTTTCATCCTTGTGGTCACAAATGACAGGGTTTCCATCCTGTTTAAGGCTGAAAAGTATACCATGTCTGTATATATTCCATTACTTGTTTCAAAGCTTTGTGGCCATTGATGGACACTGAGGTTGTTTCCCCATCTTAGCTACTGTGCATAATGCTGAAATGAGCAATAGGAGTGCAAAGAATTCCTTGAGATCCTGATTTCAGTAGTTCTCGATAAATACCCAGGTGTGGGATTGTTGGATCATATGGTATTTTATTTTTTTTCATTTATTTATTTTCAACATAACAGTATCATTTTTTTTTTTCACCATACCCAGTGCTCCATGCAATTCGTGCCCTCTATAATACCCACCACCTGGTACCCCCGCCCTCCCACACCCCGCCCCTTCAAAACCCTCGGATTGTTTTTCAGAGTCCATAGTCTCTCATGATTCACCTCCCCTTCCAATTTACCCCAACCCCCTTCTCTCTAACTCCCCATGTTCTCCATGCTTTTTGTTATGCTCCACAAATAAGTGAAACCATATGATAATTGACTCTCTCTGCTTGACTTATTTCACTCAGCATAATCTCTTCCAGTCCCATCCATGTTGCTACAAAAGTTGGGTATTCATCCTTTCTGATGGAGGCATAATACTCCATAGTGTATAGGCACCACATCTTCCTAATCCATTCATCCGTTGAAGGGCATCTTGGTTCTTTCCACAGTTTGGCAACCGTGGCCATTGTTGCTATAAAAACATTGGCGTACAGATGGCCCTTCTTTTCACTATATCTGTATCTTTGGGGTAAATACCCAGGAGTGCAATGGCAGGGTCATAGGGAAGTTTTATTTTTAATTTCTTGAGGAATCTCCACACTGTTCTCCAAAGAGGCTGCACCAACTTGCATTCCCACCAACAGTGTAAGAGGGTTCCCCTTTCTCCACATCCTCTCCAACACATGTTGTTTCCTGTCTTGCTAATTTTAATTTTTTGGAGAACCTTCATCCCTTTTTCAATAATGACTATATGAATTTACATTCTTACCATTGGTGAACAAGGGTTCTTTTTCTTCACATCCTTACTAATACTTGTTATGCTTTGTCTTTTTGTTACTAGCCATTTTAACAGATATGAAATAATACATCATTGTGGTTTTGAAGTGTATTTCACTGATGATTAGTAATGTTGAGCATCTTTTCATTTGCTTGTTGGCCATTTTTATATATCTATATATATGTAAGAAGATAGATAGATAGATAGATAGATAGATAGATATAGTGGGAATGTCTATTTGAGTCTGTGGCCTTTTTAAAAATTGGGCTATCTTGGGGCACCTGGGTGGCTCAGTGGGTTAAGCCTCTGCCTTCGGCTCAGGTCAAGATCTCAGGGTTCTGGGATAGAGCCTCGCATTGGGCTCTCTGCTCAGCGGGAAGCCTGCTTTCTTCTCACTCTCTCTGTCTGCCCCTCTGTCTACTTGTGATCCCTCTCTCTCTGTCAAATAATAATTAAAAAAAAAAAAGAGTCTGTTTGTTTATTTGGCAAAACATTTATTTTTAAAAGGCTGTCATAGAGAGTAAGGTCTAACCAGATCTACAGTTCTGAGAACATGAGATATGTCAGCATCACATGATATTCAATCCCTGATTGTGAAATCACCCTCTGAAGACAAGTTTCTGAGTTCTTCTTCAGGAATCCCAAGCTCTGTACAGAGATAGGTCTGTGGGTCTCTGGCACTGGAGTGGCTCTCCCTTTTCCTCTTTTAGAGCAGCAGAAGGGGATCCAACATCAGTGAGAACTTTTGAAATGAGTTCTGCTCAGACACGTCACATTTGCTCCAGTCAGCTCCCTCTCATTTGTTACTGCAGAGATGTGTTTAAGGGCATTTGTGTCCCAGACTGGGGAGTTGGTGGGGCCTAGCTTTTAGTGTCCAGAGATCTGCTCATAGGTCCCATTAGATTCCTTGCTGAGATAGTAACTCTCTGCTCTGCTGTCCCTACTCATATCCAGATGCCTTTTATGACTTATTATAAAGTGAAGTGAGTATGGCACAGATGTTTGGTCCTCCTGTGATCATGGTTAGTGAATGGTGGTTGGTAGTGGTGTTCTTGGGCTCCTCTTGTCAGCTACCATTGACCCTGGCTTACTTTATGTGCTGGTGACATCTCTGAAGGCTGAAACCATGTCTGAGCGATTTCACTAATTTTTAGCTGATTCGTTTCTTTGAATCTAAATCATTTAATTCCCACAACTTGAGAGAGTATGCAATGCTATTTCCATTGTATAGATTAAAAAAAAATTAGTAGAGACATGAAGCAAAAGCTTACATTAAAAGGTTAATTGACGCCAGAAAGAAGATGAGAAATCAAGCCTATTTGATCCAAAGTTCTTATTCTCTGACTTCAAAGCATCTGACTGTTTCTGAATCTCTGTCCTAGAATTTTAACGTACCTGTTATGAATTCTTTTCTGTAATCCAGACCTGTGGTCATTGTTCATTTGTGACACAGACTTGTTCCTACATCACTGGTAATTTCCTGCCCCAGCTGTTCAGACTCTGCCCTTGTCCATGTCTAAAAACACATCTTTAATACACAGATATTTTCTGCCTTAACTTTATGGACTTGATCACTTCTATCTCTTTTGCATCAGTCAGTTCTGCTACTAATATTTCTGTAGACATTTGCATACTACAGGAAGTGGAGGTAATGTAATTTTTAAAAAGTACCTTTGTGTGTAACTGTGCTTTCCTTGGGCTTGTGGGAAGTAAAGAGTTTTTATTACTGTGTGGTGCAGGAACATCTGTAAGTCTCTAAAATTTAGGAAGATAAGAAAAAATATGTTTTGGATGAAAGTACTTCTTGAAGACTCCCTGGTGTTCTATATGTTTTTGCATATATAGTTTTACTCTTTTGAAATAAAACTTCATTATAGTTGTAGTGTGGGGTTAAACAGTGCTCAGGAATACCACTGCTTACTTGTTTCAACCCACAGTCAGGAAAACATTATGACTTCTGTGGCTCCTTGCTATTTGTCCTCATGAGTCCTTCCCCTCCATAAAAAATATTAAAATTACATTTTATGACAGCATTGGTATAAAGATGACTATACTGCAAGTTGGATTTGCATTACATCCATTTCTCCCCTTATTTTAAAAGAAATTAACCATTTGCAAGGCTCCTAAAATTATTGTGGGCTCTAGGCACCATGCTTACTTTGCCTTAATGGGTATGTTTCTCCTGCCCACAATACATATACTTCTGAAGAAAAGCGATCAAGACAGGATAATTGGCTGTCCCACGTTTAATCAACTAAGAAGGGGAATAAATCTCTGTAAAACTTTCCCTAGATATTTTTATGTACATAGTCTAATCCCAAGTTTCATTATCACCAATTTTTATTATTTGCCCCCAGAGATTCTTCATGACATTTTTCACTTCTGCATTTCTGAGGGTGTAGATTAAAGGGTTCAACATGGGAGTTACTATGGTGTAAAACACAGCCACAGCTTTGTCAGAGGGAAAGGAGGTCATGGGTCTCAGGTACATGAATAAACAAGGTACAAAGAATAAGATGACAACAGTGACATGAGAAGCACAGGTAGACAGGGCTTTGTGATGTCCTTTAGAGCTTTTAGTTCTCAGGGAGCAGAGGATGACAATGTAAGAAGCAACCAGCATAGAAAAAATGAGCAGACATAGTGATGCACTGTTGGCAGCAATCATGGGCCCCAAAGTGTGAGTGTCTGTACAGACTAGTTCCAAGAGAGGTATTAAATCACACACAAAAATGGTCAATGGCATTGGGGCCACAGAATGGCAACTGGACCATGAGCAATACCTGGATACTTCCATGCAAAAAGCTTAAAATCATAGCCATTACCACCAAGAAAGAACAGACAGGTCGGCTCATGATGGTCATGTAATGCAAGGGCCTACAGATGGCTACATAGCGGTCATAGGCCATGATAGCTAATAGGATGATCTCTGCTCCAGCAAAGAAATGTTCAGCAAAGAGCTGAGTCATGCAGCCATTGAAGGATATGGTGTTCTTGCCAGAGATCAAGTCAAAGATCATTTTGGGTGCTATGGACGAAGAGTAGAAAGCATCTAAAATGGACAAGTAGGACAGAAAAAAGTACATGGGAGATCCCAGTGCTGGGCTGATGAAGATGGTGACGGAGATGAGGAGGTTACCTGCCATTGTGATCAAGTAGGTGATTAAAAACACAGCAAATAAGAATTTCTTCAGTTCTGGGTTCGGAGTCAGGCCCAGCAGAATGAATTCTGTTACATTGCTTGTCTTTCCCATGGATTCAGCTTGGGTCATGAGCTTATGGTCTATCTGGAAAGATCAGAGAATTTCTTAGTAGCATTTTGAATTCAACACTGAAATTTTCCATCACCTCTTCCATCACCTCCATCACTATCCATTCAACTGTGAAATCTTCCATCACGACTAAAAAGGGTGTGACTAAAGAGGAAGCCACACTTTCCAGTTTCAACCACTTTGGAGATATTTGTAAAAAAAGAACAGAAAGACACTAAATTTCTCATTCATATAAACTGAATAGCGACAGTATGTTACAAGCACCAGAAAAGGGTGCCTGGGTGGCTCAGTGGGTTAAAGTGTTTGCCTTTGGATGAGGCCCTGATCCCAGGGTCCTGGGATTGAGTCCAGGTTCAGGCTCTCTGTTCAGGGGGAGTCTGCTTCTCCCTTCTCAGGGGGGACCTCTACTTCTCGCTCTCCTTATGCCTCTGCTCCTCTGTCTGTTGTGTGTGCTCTCTCATCAATCAGTCAGTCTTTAAATAAAAATAATACTGCTCCGGAATAGATCTATAATCCTAGTCACATTTTACAAATGGAATTAAACAATGAGTCATGAAGTTTCCTCAAATCTCCTATTGTTGAGACAGAAATGGTATCTAAGATAATACAAGCTTTTCCTTTGACATAGTTTAATCATTTATGATGAACTTGAAGACTTCATTGCTAATTAGTGGAAAAATTGAATATATACAATAATTCATTCTATTATTGACTGATCTCCCCATGTATTTTCCATAGTGAGTCCTTGTTATAAATCATTATAGGACATTTTAATCCTTCTCCCCCTCTTTTTCTCCTTTTCTTATCCATGCTAACATATTTTTTCCTCTAATGTTTATGGAACATTATGAAACATCATGATCTTTCATCTTCAATAAAGGTGAGGAAACTATCATTTTTTTTCTCAGAAAGCTATGTCTCTTTGTTTTTTCTCTATCCATGACTGCTACTATAGGTGGGAACTAAGTGATTCATCATCCTTCGTAGGTTTAATCCACAAATGCTGACTTCAGCATGGCAAAATGGAAGTCATGAAAAGGGGGAACAATTTCAAATAAACATATAGAAATGTACTGAGGCAATCCACTTCTACATATATGTTAGCCACAATGTTAGATAAGTGACCTTAGTAGTCCTCAAGAACATCTTGTGTAGCAGCATTACAGATCACATTTTCTACTGCTATTTTAATGTCATTGTGTTCAAATTCATTTTTAGAGAAAAGATTACCTTCAGTTCACAGCATCTAGCTACAAAAACTACTTATGAAAATAATTTGGATAAATTAAGTTAATCTGCTTAAAATTTGTGGAAAAAGATGGAGTTACTACTGACCTGGATCTAGTTGGTTGTGGGTTCCACTGTTTTTGGATTGTACCCAGTGATGCTTTCTTCTCCTGAGGGCATAGCACCACAGCTGCAAATATACTCTGTCAACTAACAAGAGCATCACCGGAATTCTCTCTCAGACAACTGTCCGAGTCCTGGTCATTTTAGTTTACTTTGGTTCTATTATCACTCTGAACTTACCCAGAAACGAGCTGCTTTATTTAGGAAACTTCAATACTCTAGGATTTAATTTCTACTCACTTGCATGGCCTTTGATGAAAAATATAGACACATCTGTAAAATACACATATTTTTCAGATCTCAAAACTGTATTTAATCCAAAGTAAAAATATTGGGAAAAAGGAAAAACTTTAAGTCAGAATAAGCTAGCATATTGTACTATAAAATATGTAAGTGCATCAGATCCACTTGATTGGGTAGATATATTTTTAAATCCTGCCGAATTTATGTTTCCCAAAGTCCATGAGCAGTGTAGAGAGAATTCTTTTTCATTCCTCCTTTTAACCCCTTAAGCTTGGGTGCAGTGTCTCACATATGAATCTTAAGCTTGTTGGTATATACTCTGCCTCTGTCATTTAGTTAAGTGTACTGTAATTCTTTCTTCATAGACTCTAGACAAATATTTAAATAGACTTTGACAAAGCACCTGCACTTTGGTAATGCATTGACCTCTCAAGTCCTCAGAGGATTAGTAATTGGTCCTGTTGGAATCTTTGCTAGAAACCTCAGCCCCTGCCTTTCATTTGCTCCTACTTGGTACCCACAAACATCACTAGAGGCCAGTTTTAGAAATGCAGTTGAGCTTTGGTGAAACGTGTGCCTGTGGCTATAGTTTCAGATGAAATTTTGGTAAGAAAAGTAGGAAAGCTTCCCGATAGGGCTTTGCTTTTCATTTGAATGTTGTTTAGCCTGGCACAGGATAGAAGGTAGTTTTAGGCAGGTCAGAGTTAGGAGAATGGATTTCTCTCTGAAAACATGCCTGTTCTAAGTATATAGTTGTCTTGAGAACAAAAATGCCAGGTTTCAATGTTATGTGCCATTTTACTCTGAGAGACTGACCTTTTTTACTAGTGGCTAACAATGGAGACCCAGATAGCAGAATTCTCAGTTACGGAAGATTGGGTAATTTATGAGCCATAGATCCATCAACTTCTTCTGGTGTGTGTATCTTGATGACAGGTCCTCATGATGTGTTCATGGGAATATAGCTTTTCTCTCTATCCTCCAAGAAATCATTGAGGACATGTAAAGAGCAATGCTTCCACATGGTAGGCATTGAGAAAATCACTCCAAGGCAAACATTTTCTGTAAAGACATTCAGAGCTAGGGATGGAAACAGTATAGAAGGGAGGCTCCACTATAAACTTCTCCCTCAGTTTCTGATGTGTTGAAGAGCTGGATGAAATTTGTACAAAATCACCTTTAAAAAAAAATCAATGTTTTATCTTTAAAGAAACTGATATGCTCCTGAAATCCCACAGCACCAATGGAAAGAGTGCCTTCAGCACTGTCCTCAGCACTTAATAATTTTGCTCACTCACAGTCTGTTCCTCTCCCCCCTTTTTTATTGAATTGTGGGAAATATACATAATATAAAATTTACTGTTTTAACCATTTTTATTTTTAATATTTTAGATTTTATATATTTATTTTAGATAGAAAGAGTGAGAGAGAGAGCATGACCAGGGGCAGAGGGAGAGGGAGAAGCAGACTGTCTGCTGAGCAGGGAGCAAGGTAGGGGGTTTGATCCCTGGATGACCTGAGCTGAAGGCAGACACATAACCCACTGAGACTCCCAGGCACCTGTAACCATTTTCAACAGTCCAGTTCAGTGTCATGAATTACACTTACATTGTGTGCAAACATCACCACCAACCATCACCAGAATTTTTCATCTTTTCATTAAAAAATCCATATCCTTTAAACAATCACTGCTAATTTCTTCCTTACCCATCCTCAGAAAACACTGTTGTTTGCTTTCTGGTTCTTTTCTCAGTTAGGAAAGCTAATGCCCCCAAAGGAACTATGGACTCTGGGTGATGATGCATCAGGGCAGGTCTGATGAGAACAAATGATTTTGCAGTGTTTCTTCTATGACTGGCTTATTTTGCTTAGAGTAATGCCCTCAAGTTTCATCCTTGTGGTCACAAATGACAGGGTTTCCATCCTGTTTAAGGCTGAAAAGTATACCATGTCTGTATATATTCCATTACTTGTTTCAAAGCTTTGTGGCCATTGATGGACACTGAGGTTGTTTCCCCATCTTAGCTACTGTGCATAATGCTGAAATGAGCAATAGGAGTGCAAAGAATTCCTTGAGATCCTGATTTCAGTAGTTCTCGATAAATACCCAGGTGTGGGATTGTTGGATCATATGGTATTTTATTTTTTTTCATTTATTTATTTTCAACATAACAGTATCATTTTTTTTTTTTTCACCATACCCAGTGCTCCATGCAATTCGTGCCCTCTATAATACCCACCACCTGGTACCCCGCCCTCCCACACCCCGCCCCTTCAAAACCCTCGATTTTTTTTCAGAGTCCATAGTCTCTCATGATTCACCTCCCCTTCCAATTTACCCCAACCCCCTTCTCTCTAACTCCCCATGTTCTCCATGCTTTTTGTTATGCTCCACAAATAAGTGAAACCATATGATAATTGACTCTCTCTGCTTGACTTATTTCACTCAGCATAATCTCTTCCAGTCCCATCCATGTTGCTACAAAAGTTGGGTATTCATCCTTTCTGATGGAGGCATAATACTCCATAGTGTATAGGCACCACATCTTCCTAATCCATTCATCCGTTGAAGGGCATCTTGGTTCTTTCCACAGTTTGGCAACCGTGGCCATTGTTGCTATAAACATTGGCGTACAGATGGCCCTTCTTTTCACTATATCTGTATCTTTGGGGTAAATACCCAGGAGTGCAATGGCAGGGTCATAGGGAAGTTTTATTTTTTAATTTCTTGAGGAATCTCCACACTGTTCTCCAAAGAGGCTGCACCAACTTGCATTCCCACCAACAGTGTAAGAGGGTTCCCCTTTCTCCACATCCTCTCCAACACATGTTGTTTCCTGTCTTGCTAATTTTAATTTTTTGGAGAACCTTCATCCCTTTCTCAATAATGACTATATGAATTTACATTCTTACCATTGGTGAACAAGGGTTCTTTTTTTCTTCACATCCTTACTAATACTTGTTATGCTTTGTCTTTTTGTTACTAGCCATTTTAACAGATATGAAATAATACATCATTGTGGTTTTGAAGTGTATTTCACTGATGATTAGTAATGTTGAGCATCTTTTCATTTGCTTGTTGGCCATTTATATATCTATATATATGTAAAGATAGATAGATAGATAGATAGATAGATAGATATAGTGGGAATGTCTATTTGAGTCTGTGGCCTTTTTAAAAATTGGGCTATCTTGGGGCACCTGGGTGGCTCAGTGGGTTAAGCCTCTGCCTTCGGCTCAGGTCAAGATCTCAGGGTTCTGGGATAGAGCCTCGCATTGGGCTCTCTGCTCAGCGGGAAGCCTGCTTTCTTCTCACTCTCTCTGTCTGCCCCTCTGTCTACTTGTGATCCCTCTCTCTCTGTCAAATAATTAAAAAAAAAAAAAGAGTCTGTTTGTTTATTTGGCAAAACATTTATTTTTAAAAGGCTGTCATAGAGAGTAAGGTCTAACCAGATCTACAGTTCTGAGAACATGAGATATGTCAGCATCACATGATATTCAATCCCTGATTGTGAAATCACCCTCTGAAGACAAGTTTCTGAGTTCTTCTTCAGGAATCCCAAGCTCTGTACAGAGATAGGTCTGTGGGTCTCTGGCACTGGAGTGGCTCTCCCTTTTCCTCTTTTAGAGCAGCAGAAGGGGATCCAACATCAGTGAGAACTTTTGAAATGAGTTCTGCTCAGACACGTCACATTTGCTCCAGTCAGCTCCCTCTCATTTGTTACTGCAGAGATGTTTAAGGGCATTTGTGTCCCAGACTGGGGAGTTGGTGGGGCCTAGCTTTTAGTGTCCAGAGATCTGCTCATAGGTCCCATTAGATTCCTTGCTGAGATAGTAACTCTCTGCTCTGCTGTCCCTACTCATATCCAGATGCCTTTTATGACTTATTATAAAGTGAAGTGAGTATGGCACAGATGTTTGGTCCTCCTGTGATCATGGTTAGTGAATGGTGGTTGGTAGTGGTGTTCTTGGGCTCCTCTTGTCAGCTACCATTGACCCTGGCTTACTTTATGTGCTGGTGACATCTCTGAAGGCTGAAACCATGTCTGAGCGATTTCACTAATTTTTAGCTGATTCGTTTCTTTGAATCTAAATCATTTAATTCCCACAACTTGAGAGAGTATGCAATGCTATTTCCATTGTATAGATTAAAAAAAATTAGTAGAGACATGAAGCAAAAGCTTACATTAAAAGGTTAATTGACGCCAGAAAGAAGATGAGAAATCAAGCCTATTTGATCCAAAGTTCTTATTCTCTGACTTCAAAGCATCTGACTGTTTCTGAATCTGTCCTAGAATTTTAACGTACCTGTTATGAATTCTTTTCTGTAATCCAGACCTGTGGTCATTGTTCATTTGTGACACAGACTTGTTCCTACATCACTGGTAATTTCCTGCCCCAGCTGTTCAGACTCTGCCCTTGTCCATGTCTAAAACACATCTTTAATACACAGATATTTTCTGCCTTAACTTTATGGACTTGATCACTTCTATCTCTTTTGCATCAGTCAGTTCTGCTACTAATATTTCTGTAGACATTTGCATACTACAGGAAGTGGAGGTAATGTAATTTTTAAAAAGTACCTTTGTGTGTAACTGTGCTTTCCTTGGGCTTGTGGGAAGTAAAGAGTTTTTATTACTGTGGTGCAGGAACATCTGTAAGTCTCTAAAATTTAGGAAGATAAGAAAAAATATGTTTGGATGAAAGTACTTCTTGAAGACTCCCTGGTGTTCTATATGTTTTTGCATATATAGTTTTACTCTTTTGAAATAAAACTTCATTATAGTTGTAGTGTGGGGTTAAACAGTGCTCAGGAATACCACTGCTTACTTGTTTCAACCCACAGTCAGGAAAACATTATGACTTCTGTGGCTCCTTGCTATTTGTCCTCATGAGTCCTTCCCCTCCATAAAAAATATTAAAATTACATTTTATGACAGCATTGGTATAAAGATGACTATACTGCAAGTTGGATTTGCATTACATCCATTTCTCCCCTTATTTTAAAAGAAATTAACCATTTGCAAGGCTCCTAAAATTATTGTGGGCTCTAGGCACCATGCTTACTTTGCCTTAATGGGTATGTTTCTCCTGCCCACAATACATATACTTCTGAAGAAAAGCGATCAAGACAGGATAATTGGCTGTCCCACGTTTAATCAACTAAGAAGGGGAATAAATCTCTGTAAAACTTTCCCTAGATATTTTTATGTACATAGTCTAATCCCAAGTTTCATTATCACCAATTTTTATTATTTGCCCCCAGAGATTCTTCATGACATTTTTCACTTCTGCATTTCTGAGGGTGTAGATTAAAGGGTTCAACATGGGAGTTACTATGGTGTAAAACACAGCCACAGCTTTGTCAGAGGGAAAGGAGGTCATGGGTCTCAGGTACATGAATAAACAAGGTACAAAGAATAAGATGACAACAGTGACATGAGAAGCACAGGTAGACAGGGCTTTGTGATGTCCTTTAGAGCTTTTAGTTCTCAGGGAGCAGAGGATGACAATGTAAGAAGCAACCAGCATAGAAAAAATGAGCAGACATAGTGATGCACTGTTGGCAGCAATCATGGGCCCCAAAGTGTGAGTGTCTGTACAGACTAGTTCCAAGAGAGGTATTAAATCACACATAAAATGGTCAATGGCATTGGGGCCACAGAATGGCAACTGGACCATGAGCAATACCTGGATACTTCCATGCAAAAAGCTTAAAATCATAGCCATTACCACCAAGAAAGAACAGACAGGTCGGCTCATGATGGTCATGTAATGCAAGGGCCTACAGATGGCTACATAGCGGTCATAGGCCATGATAGCTAATAGGATGATCTCTGCTCCAGCAAAGAAATGTTCAGCAAAGAGCTGAGTCATGCAGCCATTGAAGGATATGGTGTTCTTGCCAGAGATCAAGTCAAAGATCATTTTGGGTGCTATGGACGAAGAGTAGAAAGCATCTAAAATGGACAAGTAGGACAGAAAAAAGTACATGGGAGATCCCAGTGCTGGGCTGATGAAGATGGTGACGGAGATGAGGAGGTTACCTGCCATTGTGATCAAGTAGGTGATTAAAAACACAGCAAATAAGAATTTCTTCAGTTCTGGGTTCGGAGTCAGGCCCAGCAGAATGAATTCTGTTACATTGCTTGTCTTTCCCATGGATTCAGCTTGGGTCATGAGCTTATGGTCTATCTGGGAAAGATCAGAGAATTTCTTAGTAGCATTTTGAATTCAACACTGAAATTTTCCATCACCTCTTCCATCACCTCCATCACTATCCATTCAACTGTGAAATCTTCCATCACGACTAAAAAGGTGTGACTAAAGAGGAAGCCACACTTTCCAGTTTCAACCACTTTGGAGATATTTGTAAAAAAAGAACAGAAAGACACTAAATTTCTCATTCATATAAACTGAATAGCGACAGTATGTTACAAGCACCAGAAAAGGGTGCCTGGGTGGCTCAGTGGGTTAAAGTGTTTGCCTTTGGATGAGGCCCTGATCCCAGGGTCCTGGGATTGAGTCCAGGTTCAGGCTCTCTGTTCAGGGGGAGTCTGCTTCTCCCTTCTCAGGGGGACCTCTACTTCTCGCTCTCCTTATGCCTCTGCTCCTCTGTCTGTTGTGTGTGCTCTCTCATCAATCAGTCAGTCTTTAAATAAAAATAATACTGCTCCGGAATAGATCTATAATCCTAGTCACATTTTACAAATGGAATTAAATGAGTCATGAAGTTTCCTCAAATCTCCTATTGTTGAGACAGAAATGGTATCTAAGATAATACAAGCTTTTCCTTTGACATAGTTTAATCATTTATGATGAACTTGAAGACTTCATTGCTAATTAGTGGAAAAATTGAATATATACAATAATTCATTCTATTATTGACTGATCTCCCCATGTATTTTCCATAGTGAGTCCTTGTTATAAATCATTATAGGACATTTTAATCCTTCTCCCCCTCTTTTTCTCCTTTTCTTATCCATGCTAACATATTTTTTCCTCTAATGTTTATGGAACATTATGAAACATCATGATCTTTCATCTTCAATAAAGGTGAGGAAACTATCATTTTTTTTCTCAGAAAGCTATGTCTCTTTGTTTTTTCTCTATCCATGACTGCTACTATAGGTGGGAACTAAGTGATTCATCATCCTTCGTAGGTTTAATCCACAAATGCTGACTTCAGCATGGCAAAATGGAAGTCATGAAAAGGGGGAACAATTTCAAATAAACATATAGAAATGTACTGAGGCAATCCACTTCTACATATATGTTAGCCACAATGTTAGATAAGTGACCTTAGTAGTCCTCAAGAACATCTTGTGTAGCAGCATTACAGATCACATTTTCTACTGCTATTTTAATGTCATTGTGTTCAAATTCATTTTTAGAGAAAAGATTACCTTCAGTTCACAGCATCTAGCTACAAAAACTACTATGAAAATAATTTGGATAAATTAAGTTAATCTGCTTAAAATTTGTGGAAAAAGATGGAGTTACTACTGACCTGGATCTAGTTGGTTGTGGGTTCCACTGTTTTTGGATTGTACCCAGTGATGCTTTCTTCTCCTGAGGGCATAGCACCACAGCTGCAAATATACTCTGTCAACTAACAAGAGCATCACCGGAATTCTCTCTCAGACAACTGTCCGAGTCCTGGTCATTTTAGTTTACTTTGGTTCTATTATCACTCTGAACTTACCCAGAAACGAGCTGCTTTATTTAGGAAACTTCAATACTCTAGGATTTAATTTCTACTCACTTGCATGGCCTTTGATGAAAATATAGACACATCTGTAAAATACACATATTTTTCAGATCTCAAAACTGTATTTAATCCAAAGTAAAAATATTGGGAAAAAGGAAAAACTTTAAGTCAGAATAAGCTAGCATATTGTACTATAAAATATGTAAGTGCATCAGATCCACTTGATTGGGGTAGATATATTTTTAAATCCTGCCGAATTTATGTTTCCCAAAGTCCATGAGCAGTGTAGAGAGAATTCTTTTTCATTCCTCCTTTTAACCCCTTAAGCTTGGGTGCAGTGTCTCACATATGAATCTTAAGCTTGTTGGTATATACTCTGCCTCTGTCATTTAGTTAAGTGTACTGTAATTCTTTCTTCATAGACTCTAGACAAATATTTAAATAGACTTTGACAAAGCACCTGCACTTTGGTAATGCATTGACCTCTCAAGTCCTCAGAGGATTAGTAATTGGTCCTGTTGGAATCTTTGCTAGAAACCTCAGCCCCTGCCTTTCATTTGCTCCTACTTGGTACCCACAAACATCACTAGAGGCCAGTTTTAGAAATGCAGTTGAGCTTTGGTGAAACGTGTGCCTGTGGCTATAGTTTCAGATGAAATTTTGGTAAGAAAAGTAGGAAAGCTTCCCGATAGGGCTTTGCTTTTCATTTGAATGTTGTTTAGCCTGGCACAGGATAGAAGGTAGTTTTAGGCAGGTCAGAGTTAGGAGAATGGATTTCTCTCTGAAAACATGCCTGTTCTAAGTATATAGTTGTCTTGAGAACAAAAATGCCAGGTTTCAATGTTATGTGCCATTTTACTCTGAGAGACTGACCTTTTTACTAGTGGCTAACAATGGAGACCCAGATAGCAGAATTCTCAGTTACGGAAGATTGGGTAATTTATGAGCCATAGATCCATCAACTTCTTCTGGTGTGTGTATCTTGATGACAGGTCCTCATGATGTGTTCATGGGAATATAGCTTTTCTCTCTATCCTCCAAGAAATCATTGAGGACATGTAAAGAGCAATGCTTCCACATGGTAGGCATTGAGAAAATCACTCCAAGGCAAACATTTTCTGTAAAGACATTCAGAGCTAGGGATGGAAACAGTATAGAAGGGAGGCTCCACTATAAACTTCTCCCTCAGTTTCTGATGTGTTGAAGAGCTGGATGAAATTTGTACAAAATCACCTTAAAAAAAATCAATGTTTATCTTTAAAGAAACTGATATGCTCCTGAAATCCCACAGCACCAATGGAAAGAGTGCCTTCAGCACTGTCCTCAGCACTTAATAATTTTGCTCACTCACAGTCTGTTCCTCTCCCCCCTTTTTTATTGAATTGTGGGAAATATACATAATATAAAATTTACTGTTTTAACCATTTTTATTTTTAATATTTTAGATTTTATATATTTATTTTAGATAGAAAGAGTGAGAGAGAGAGCATGACCAGGGGCAGAGGGAGAGGGAGAAGCAGACTGTCTGCTGAGCAGGGAGCAAGGTAGGGGGTTTGATCCCTGGATGACCTGAGCTGAAGGCAGACACATAACCCACTGAGACTCCCAGGCACCTGTAACCATTTTCAACAGTCCAGTTCAGTGTCATGAATTACACTTACATTGTGTGCAAACATCACCACCAACCATCACCAGAATTTTTCATCTTTTCATTAAAAAATCCATATCCTTTAAACAATCACTGCTAATTTCTTCCTTACCCATCCTCAGAAAACACTGTTGTTTGCTTTCTGGTTCTTTTCTCAGTTAGGAAAGCTAATGCCCCCAAAGGAACTATGGACTCTGGGTGATGATGCATCAGGGCAGGTCTGATGAGAACAAATGATTTTGCAGTGTTTCTTCTATGACTGGCTTATTTTGCTTAGAGTAATGCCCTCAAGTTTCATCCTTGTGGTCACAAATGACAGGGTTTCCATCCTGTTTAAGGCTGAAAAGTATACCATGTCTGTATATATTCCATTACTTGTTTCAAAGCTTTGTGGCCATTGATGGACACTGAGGTTGTTTCCCCATCTTAGCTACTGTGCATAATGCTGAAATGAGCAATAGGAGTGCAAAGAATTCCTTGAGATCCTGATTTCAGTAGTTCTCGATAAATACCCAGGTGTGGGATTGTTGGATCATATGGTATTTTATTTTTTTTCATTTATTTATTTTCAACATAACAGTATCATTTTTTTTTTCACCATACCCAGTGCTCCATGCAATTCGTGCCCTCTATAATACCCACCACCTGGTACCCCGCCCTCCCACACCCCGCCCCTTCAAAACCCTCGGATTGTTTTTCAGAGTCCATAGTCTCTCATGATTCACCTCCCCTTCCAATTTACCCCAACCCCCTTCTCTCTAACTCCCCATGTTCTCCATGCTTTTTGTTATGCTCCACAAATAAGTGAAACCATATGATAATTGACTCTCTCTGCTTGACTTATTTCACTCAGCATAATCTCTTCCAGTCCCATCCATGTTGCTACAAAAGTTGGGTATTCATCCTTTCTGATGGAGGCATAATACTCCATAGTGTATAGGCACCACATCTTCCTAATCCATTCATCCGTTGAAGGGCATCTTGGTTCTTTCCACAGTTTGGCAACCGTGGCCATTGTTGCTATAAACATTGGCGTACAGATGGCCCTTCTTTTCACTATATCTGTATCTTTGGGGTAAATACCCAGGAGTGCAATGGCAGGGTCATAGGGAAGTTTTATTTTTAATTTCTTGAGGAATCTCCACACTGTTCTCCAAAGAGGCTGCACCAACTTGCATTCCCACCAACAGTGTAAGAGGGTTCCCCTTTCTCCACATCCTCTCCAACACATGTTGTTTCCTGTCTTGCTAATTTTAATTTTTTGGAGAACCTTCATCCCTTTTTCAATAATGACTATATGAATTTACATTCTTACCATTGGTGAACAAGGGTTCTTTTTCTTCACATCCTTACTAATACTTGTTATGCTTTGTCTTTTTGTTACTAGCCATTTTAACAGATATGAAATAATACATCATTGTGGTTTTGAAGTGTATTTCACTGATGATTAGTAATGTTGAGCATCTTTTCATTTGCTTGTTGGCCATTTATATATCTATATATATGTAAAGATAGATAGATAGATAGATAGATAGATAGATATAGTGGGAATGTCTATTTGAGTCTGTGGCCTTTTTAAAAATTGGGCTATCTTGGGGCACCTGGGTGGCTCAGTGGGTTAAGCCTCTGCCTTTGGCACAGGTCATGATCCTGAGGTCCTGGGATCGAGCCCCGCATCGGGCTCTCTGCTCAACAGGGAGCCTGCTTCCCTTCCTCTCTCTCTGTCTGCCTCTCTGCCTACTTGTGATCTCTCTCTGTCAAATAAATAAATACAAATCTTTTAAAAAAATAAAATTGGGCTATCTTTGCTATTGGGTTGTATGAGTTCTTTGTCTATTTTGGATACTAACCCCACACAAAACATATTGTTTCCAAATATTTTTTCCCATTCTGTGGGAAATTGTTAATTGTTCCTTTGTTGTACAGAAGATTTTTAGTCTGATGTAGTCCCCTTTGTTTATTTTTGCTTTTTTGTCCGTTCTTTTGGTGTCATATCCAAGAAATCATAGATCATTCCAATGATGAAGATTTTCTGCTGTGTTTTTTCCTAAGAGTTTTAGTTTCCAGCCTTCCATTTTAAGTCCAGTTTGAGTTGGTTTTGGTGAATGTATAAGATAATGGTTCGATTCCATTCATTTGCTTGTGGATATCCAGTTTTCCCAGCGCTTACTGAAGAAGTTATTCTTTTACCATTGTGTATTCTTGGCACCTTGTCAAAGATCAAGGTTGAGCATATGTATATGCGTGGGCTTGTTTTGGGGTTCTCTGTTCTGTTGCATTGGTCTCTGTATTTGTCTTTATGCCAGTACCATACTATTTTGATTCCTAGAGTTTTGTAATATAGTTTGAAATCTGGAAGTGTGATGCTTCTAGCTTTGTCCTTCTTTCTAATGATTGCTTTGGCTATGGGGGTATATTGTGATTCTACATGAATTTTAAGGTTCTTATTTTTCTTTCTTTTTTTAAAGCTTGATTTATTTCTTTTAGAGAGAGTAGGAGTGCACAAGTGGGGGGAGGAGCAGAGTGAGAAGGAGAGATCTCAGGCAGACTCCCCACTGATATAGCAGCCTGTCTTGGAGCTAGATCTCATGACCCTGAGATCATGACCTGATCTGAAACCAAGAGTTGGATGCTCAACTACTCAACCACCCAAGTACCCCAAGATTGTTTTTTCATTTCTGTGAAAAATCCCATTGTGATTTTGATAGGTATTACAGTGACTCTAGATCACTTTGGATAGTTTGAACATTTTGACAACGTTGAATCTTGCAATCCATGAACACTGGGTGTCTTTCCATTTATTTGCTTTTTTTCGTTTTTATTTTCTTTCATAAATGTTTTGTCCTTTCCAGCTTACAAATCCTTAATTTTTAAAATTCAGTTTTTTTCTAAGTATTTCAGTCTTTTTTTTTTTTTTTTTTTTTTTTTTTTTGGTAACAGTAATTCTGGCCTTGTAAAGGAAGTTCAGATATGTTTTTTCTTTTTCAAATATTTAGAAGAGTTTGGAAAGGATTGGCATTTATTCTTCTTTAAATATTTTACTGTCAATTTCACCAGTGACTCTGGTCTTTGGCTTTCCTCTCTTGAGAGGCTTCTTGTTATGGATTTAATTTCCTTGCTCATTATTTGTCTGTTCAGATTATCTGCTTCTTCATGCATCAGATTTGGTAGAATGTATGTTCCTAGGAATTTATCTATTTTTTCCAGGTTATCCAATTAATTAATGTATATTGGTAGTAGTTTCTTGTAATCCTTTTATTTCTGTGGTATGAGTTTTAATGTCCCCTCTTTCATGTGTGACCTTTTCTCTGTCTAGGTAAAGATTGTCAGTTTTGTTGTACTTTAAAAAACAGCTTTTAGTTTCATTGATATTTTTCTATTGATTTCCTCATCTCTATTTCCTTTTTCTCCTATAATCTCAATTATCCCTACCGCTGCTACCTTTGGACTTAGTTGTCTTTCTCATTTCTTGAGGTAAGTTTACTTGAGATCTTTTTAAAGGTAGGTGATCATTGCTATACACTTTCCTCTTTGTATGGCTTTTGCTACTTCCCATAGCTTTTGTTGTAAGTTTAAAATTTTGTTTGTTTTGACATGTTTCTAATTCCTCTTTTGATTTCCTCGTTGACCAATAGGTTGCAGAAGAATGTGTTATTTAATTTTCGTGAATTTGCGAATTTGCCAATTTTCCTTCTGCTCTTGATTTTGTTTCACTTCCTTGTGTTCAGAAAATATACATTGTATGACTTGAATCTTAAGTTTTTCAAGACTTGTTTTGTGACCGAACATATAATCTATTCTGCATCATCTGCCATGTGCACATGAGAAGACTGTATACTCTACTACTATTGGATTGATTGTTCTATATATGCCTGTTAGGTCCATTTGGTTAATAACGTTCATGTCCATTGGGTTTTTACAGATTTTCTGTCTATATGTTGTATCCATCATTGAAAGTGAACATTGAAGTCTCTTAGTACTACTGTGGTTTTGTCTCTTTCTGCCTTTATATCTTTTATTTGCTTGATATATGTAGGTACTCTGATGTTGGGTCCATCAATATTTACAATTATTATATCTTCCTGGGTAACCAGCCCTTTTATCATTATATAAAGTCCTTTTTTGTGACAGTTTTGTTTTTAGAGTCTATTTTGTCTGACATGAGGATAGTCCTGCCCTCCTTCAGTTGCTGTTCACATGGAATATATTTTATTCATTGCTGCAGTTTGAGACAATGTGTGTTCTTAAAGCTTAAGTGAGTCTCTTGTAGACAGCATTTAGTAGGATTTTAAAAATCCATTTAGTCTCTCCATGTGTTTTGACTGGAGAATTCAACCCATTAATATACAATAAGTATTCACAGATTCACAGATAAGGACTTAGGCTTGCCTTTTTGTTTCTTGTGTGTCTCATAGTTTTTCTGTCCCCTATTTACTTTCTTACTGCTTTCCTTTGTATTTGTTGATTTTATGATATTGATATGCTTTCATGATTTTCTCTCTTTGTTTTGCATGCAGAGCTTTTGTCTTGGGTAAAATCTGAATCTTGTTTTTTTTTTTTTAATTTTGTTTATTTATTTGACAGACACAAGTAGGCAGAGAGGCAGGCAGAGAGAGAGGAGGAATCAGGCTCCCTGCTGAGCAGAGAGCCTGATGCGGGGCTCCATCCCAGGACTCTGGGATCATGACCTGAACTGAAGGCAGAGGCTTTTTTTTTTTTTAAGATTATTTATTTATTTATTTATTTGACAGACAGAGATCACAAGTAGGCAGAGAGGCAGACAGAGAGAGAGGGAAGAAGCAGGCTCCCCACCGAGCAGAGAGTCCGATGTGAGGCTTGATCCCAGGACCCTGAGATCATGACCTGAGCCAAAGGCAGAGGCTTTAATCCACTGAGCCACCCAGGCACCTGCTGAATCTAGTTTTATATGAGTTCTTTCTGTTAGAATGGCACTGTGTCTGTATCTCAGATTACTTCCCACTGCATTGCTTTGCAATTGGTCTGAAGGTTGTCGTTCAAATTTGAAAGTATAGTCTTTGTCTTTCTTACTCAGTTATCATTAACTCTCACTTTTGTGCTAGATACTCTTCCTATTAGCTAAGGTAGAAGTCCATATAATAACAGGTACTTCAGAGTTCAAGTGGTGTATATATAGTATGCCTTTGACAGAAAAATGTTCCATCAGTTATCTTTTGACTGTGAATCATGTGCAAGATTGCTCTATGGCTGTGTCTAGAAGAATTTATATCCCTTTTTGGCTTTAGGCAGAGAACATAATTTATTCTAGGAGGAGAGCAGATTACATTATAAATGGTCCCCGTGGCAATGTGCAACAAGGCAGCATTAATATTGGGATGAAGCCTCTCTTATTTTTTAAAACTCACTCATTTCTTATTGATCTTTATTTCTCATCATAATAAATCTACTTTGAATACATAGTTGAGATTGAAATATAATTTGGCTTAAATACTTAGGTATTATGCCTTTCTTTACCAATATTATATTGTCTAATTGGTTAAAAAATCTCTACACAGAACTTTACAGAGAATTTTTCTATTGAATACATAAACTCAGAGATTTTCTATAGGGTGTGACAAATAATGCTGAATTACAATGTCCCTTTGATCAATAACTTGCAAATGCAGAAAGTTTTCTAATTGGAAGAGGCTTTAGTCATTATTTAATCAAATATTGGTATGAAAGAGGACAATTAAAGATTACAAAAAGCATAGGGAGCACAACATAGTTAAACTTACATATTTTGACTTCAAGACCATCATCCTTTCTATAGTCCTATTTGTTCTTAAAAGATGAATAAAGTTTTTTTTTTCTCCCTTCTCTAGGCCCATGAATTATTACCCAAGATTGTTCTGTGGCTCCAGAGCTTCCTCATAGCTTTTTTCACCTCTGAGTTTCTGAGGGTGTAGATTAAAGGGTTTAACATGGGTGTTATCATAGTATAAAACACAGCCACTGCTTTGTCAATGGGAAAGGTGACCATGGGCCGAAGGTACACAAATATACAGGGTACAAAGAATAGGACAACTACAGTAACGTGGGAGGCACAGGTAGACAGAGCCTTACGCTGTCCTTCAGTACTGTGAGTTCTTAGGGAGTAAAGGATGAGGACGTAGGAGGTGAGAAGAATAGAAAAGATGAGCAGACACATCAGCCCACTGTTGGCAGCAACAAAAAGTCCAAAGATGTGAGTGTCAGTGCAAGAGAGTTTTAGTAGAGGGAACAGGTCACAGATGAAATGGTCAATGACATTGGGGCCACAGAAGGGCAACCAGACTATAAAAAGAATCTGAATCAGAGCATGAAAAAATCCTCCAGCCCAGGCCACGGCCACCAGGTGGCTGCACATTTGCCTGTTCATGGCGATCCTGTAGTGTAGGGGCTTGCATATGGCCAGATAGCGGTCATAGGCCATCACTGTGAGCAATATGATTTCCACTCCTCCAAAGAAGTGCTCTGCAAAGAGCTGAGTCATGCATCCACTGAAGGAGATAGTTTTCTTTTCCGTGAGTAAGTCAAATATCATTTTGGGAGCCATGGTAGAAGAGCAGCAGCTGTCTACAAAGGACAAGAAAGACAGAAAGAAATACATGGGGGAGCCCAGGGCTCTGCTGGTGTTGATTGTCATGACAATGAGCAGGTTGCCTGCCACAGTGAGAAAGTAGATGACTATAAACACAGCGCCCAAGAGTTTCTGCACATCTGGGTCTTGTGTCAGGCCAAGCAGGATGAACTCAGTCACGTTGTTCATTTGTTCTGGGAGTCTGCTCTAGCATCTGGATAATTGATTTGTCTGTGAGTAGCACAGGGATTACAATTATGGCAGATGACTTTGATCAAGCAAATAATTTATGTCAGGGTTGATTTTTGTGAGGCTGATGGAAACCCTAAGAAGATAAACTCAGATGTAGAGTTGGCCCATATTACTGGTTATATAATGAACACATAGCCTCTTCAACCTCTGACTGACACAAAGACGTATGTGTGCACACATACACAATACACTCATCCAAATACACAAACACAGTTTTAAAAATGTAGGCCCCTTCCTGGAATTGCACATGGGTCAGTATTCTCTGAACAACTGCCATAGTATTTTCTCCCCTAGGAAAACCAGAATGGGAGGAAGAGCAGAGGAGGAGCAGAGGTTTGAATTCATGGGAATCTGCTGCCTGGTGTTTCTTCTTAGTCACCTGTGCTTCTGAGGCTAAGCTGCAGTTGTTATTCTTGGTGTTTTCAGCTTGTTTCCAGATGACCATGAAACATCTGCAGAATTCAACCTGAAATTAAGAATGATGTCATCACATTTCAGAAAAAAATTGAGTGAATATTTGAGTCTCCAGTAAGATATACCAGGCACTTAGATTTGTGAGATTTTACAAGCCATTAAAACAGAATTGGAAGAATATTATCAACAGGGAATAGGAAGTATATGCTGGAGATGATAAAAGAGCATGATGCTTTGCAAAATTCTTCAGATATATTTGAAACTTTAGAATTCACCCTTTTGACAATTTGTTTTGTATAATTTCCAAGGGTATTTTGTATATAAAAACTCGTTTTAAGGAAGACTAGCAGAAATTCTCTGGATGGATTTAGAAAACACATTCTTGAATGGTGAGGAAGCAAAAGCATCCCTATTTGTCAGCAGAGTATGTTCTTTACAACCAGATAGACTGTTTCCTCATTTTGTACTCACTTCTTAGCAGCCAGGTAATTATATGTACAGACTTTAGTCTTACTATGTCTAAAATTTCTCACATATAAAAAAAGTAATATAACAAATATTATAGTGGAATTGAAGAATATCATTATTTCAGAGAGCAAAGTTTTATCCCAATGGTAAAATACAGCTTTCTACACACTCCAAATTCATGAACGAGGAATTAAAAATGAAAAATCTCTGAATATAATCACTCTTACCCTTGAAATAGATGATTGTTATAATAAGAAAGACGATAAGTGAAGAGAAATGAAATATTCAAGAAGTTAGAAAATGGGAGGAGTCAAGATGGTGGAGAAGTAGCAGGCTGAGACTACATTAGGTAGCAGGAGATCAGCTAGGTAGCTTATCTAAACATTGCAAACACCTACAAATCCAACGGGCGATTGAAGAGAAGAAAAACAGAAATTCTCAAAACAGAAAATCAACCACTTTCTGAAAGGTAGGACTGGCAGAGAAGTGAAGCCAAAGCAACAGGAAGATAGACCGTTGGGGGAAGGACCAGCTCCCGGCAAGCAGCAGAGCAATGGAGCACTAAATCAGGACTTTTAAATGTCTGTTCCACTGAGGGACATCACTCCAGAGGCTAAACCGGGGTGAAGCCCATGCGGGGTCAGCATGGCCAGGTCCTGCAGGGTCACAGAAGGATCAGGGGTGTCTGAGTGTCACAGAGCTTGCAGGTATTAGAACAGGGAAGCCTACTATAGAGACAGAGCTGAGGAGTGAGCTCTCAGCTTGGGGTTACCTTGAACCGGTCACAGGCTGGGTCAACTCAGAGTGCAGCGCGGAGGCCAGGGAGATGGGAGTGATTGGGCACTATTCTCTGAGGGCGCACTGAGGAGTGGGGGCCCCTATCCCTTGGCTCCTCCGGGCTGGAGACTGGGAGGCCACCATTTTCATTCTGGTCCTCCAGAACTCTACGGAAAGCATTCAGGGAACAAAAGCTCCTGAAACCAAACGGGAGCTGATTACTCAGCCCAGCCCCTGCTAAGGGCGGTGCAATTCCACCTGGGGCAAAGACACTTGAGAATCACTACAACAGGCCCCTCCCCCAAGATCAACAAAAAATCCAGCCAGGACCAAGTTCACCTACAAAGGAGTGCAGGTACAATACCAAGGAGAGCAGTGGAATTCCAGAGGTGGAGAAAGCAAAGCATGGAACCCATGGCTTCCTCACCATGATTCTTTAGTCTTGCAGTAAATTTAAATTTTTTTCAATTTTTTTTATTCTTCTGCTAAATTTTTTTTCACTTTTACCCTTTTCTTTTTTAACATTTTAAAACTAGTTTATCTAATATATATATATATATATATATATAGAGAGAGAGAGAGAGAGAGAGAGATCACAAGTAGGCAGAGAAGCAGGCAGAGAGAGAGGAGGAAGCAGGCTTCCTGCCGAGCAGAGAGCCCAATGCGGGGCTCGATCACAGGACCCTGAGATCATGACCTAAGCCGAAGGCAGAGGCTTAACCCACTGAGCCACCCAGGCACCCCTGTTTTCTTTTTTTAATTGTTTCTTTTTTTTTTCTGAACCTTTTTTATCCCCTTTCTCCCCCCGCTCCATGATTTGGGGTCTCTTCTGATTTGGTTAAAGCATATTTTCCTGGGGTTTTTGCCACCCTTTTAGTATTTTACTTGCTCACTCATATACTCTTATCTGGACAAAATGACAAAGTGGAAAAATTCACCACAAAAAAAAGAACAAGAGGCAGTACTGAAGGCTAGGGACCTAATCAGTACAGACATTGGTAATATGCTAGAGTTCAGAATGACGATTCTCAAGGTTCTAGCCCGGCTTGAAAAAGGCATGGAAGATACTAGAAAAACCCTCTCGGGAGATATAAAAGCCTTCTCTGGAGAAATAAAAGAACTAAAATATAACCAAGTTGAAATAAAAAACAGCTATTAATGAGGTGCAATAAAAAATGGAGGCTCTCACTGCTAGGATAAATGAGGCAGAAGAAAGAATTCATGATATAGAAGACCAAATGACAGAGAATAAAGAAGCTGAGCAAAAGAGGGACAAACAGCTACTGGGCCATGAGGGGAGAATGCGAGAGATAAGTGACACCATAAGAAGAAACAACATTAGAATAATTGGGATTCCAGAAGAAGAAGAAAGAGAGAGGGGAGCAGAAGATATATTGGAGAGAATTATTGGAGAGAATTTCCCTAATATGGCAAAGGGGACAAGCATCAAAATCCAGGAGGCACAGAGAACCTCCCTCAAAATCAACAAGAATAGGTCCACACCCTGTCACCTAACAGTAAAATTTACAAGTCTTAGTGAAAAAGAGAAAATCCTGAAAGCAGCCCAGGACAAGAAGTCTGTAAAATACAATGGTAAAAATATTAGACTGGCAGCAGACTTATCCACAGAGACCTGGCAGGCCAGAAAGAGCTGGCATGATATATTCAGAGCACTGAATGAGAAAAACATGCAGCCAAGAATACTATATCCAGCTAGGCTATCATTGAAAATAGAAGGAGAGATTAAAAGCTTCCAGGACAAACAAAAACTGAAAGAATTTGCAAACACCAAACCAGCTCTACAGGAAATATTGAAAGGGGTCCTCTAAGCAAAGAGAGAGACTAAAAGTAGTAGATCATAAAGGAACAGAGACAAGATACTGTAACAGTCACCTTACAGGCAATACAATGGCACTAAATTCATATCTCTCAATAGTTACCCTGAATTTTAATGGGCTAAATGCCCCAATCAAAAGACACAGGGTATCAGAATGGATAAAAAAACAAAACCCAGGGGCGCCTGGGTGGCTCAGTTGGTTGGGCAACTGCCTTCGGCTCAGGTCATGGTCCCGGAGTCCTGGGATCAAGTCCCGCATCGGCCTCCCAGCTCCATGGGGAGTCTGCTTCTTCCTCTGACCTTCTCGCTTTTCATGCTCTCTCTCACTGTCTCTCTCTCAACTAAATAAATAAAAATCTTAAAACAAACAAACAAACAAACAAAAACAAAACCCATCTATATGTTGCCTATAAGAAACTCATTTTAGACATGAAGACACCTCCAGATTTAAAGTGAGGGAGTGGAAAACAATTTCCCATGCTAATGGACATCAGAAGAAAGCTGGGCTGGCAATCCTTATATCAGATCAACTAGATTTTAAGCCAAAGACTTTAATAAGAGAAGAGGAAGGACACAATATCATACTCAAAGGATCTGTCTAACGAGAAGATCTAACAATTTTAAATATCTATGTCCCTAAAATGGGAGCAGCCAGCTATATAAACCAATTAACAACAAAATCAAAGAAACACATCAATGATAATACAATAATAGTAGGGGAATTTAACACTCCCCTCACTGAAATGGACAGATCATCCAAGCAAAAGATCAACAAGGAAATAAAGGCCTTCAATGACACACTGGACCAGATGGACATCACAGATATATTCAGAACGTTTCATCCCAAAGCAACAGAATACACATTCTTCTCTAGTTGCCATGGAACATTCTCCAGAATAGATCACATTTTGGGTCCTAAATCAGGTCTTAAGTGGTATCAAAAGATTGGGATAATTCCCTGCTTATTTTCATGTCACAATGCTCTGAAGCTAGAACTCAATCACAAGAGGAAATTTGGAAAGAACCCAAATACATGGAGACTAAACAGCATCCTTCTAAAGAATGAATGGGTCAACCTGGAAATTAAAGAAGAATGGAAAAAATTCATGGAAACTAAAGATAATGAAAACACAACTGTTCAAAATCTGTGGGACACAACAAAGGCAGTCCTGAGAGGAAAATATATAGCAGTACAAGCTTTTCTCAAGAAACAAGAAAGGTCTCAAGTAAACAACCTAACCCTACACCTAAAGGAGCTGAAGAAAGAACAACCAAGAAAGCCTAAACCCAGCAGGAGAAGAGAAATCATAAATATCAGAGAAGAAATCAATGAAATAGAAACAAACAAACAAAAAATAGAACAAATCAGCGAAACTAGGAGCTGGTTCTTTGAAAGAATCAAATAAATTGATAACCCCCTGGCCAGACTTACCAAAAAGAAAAGAGAAAGGACCCAAATGAATAAAAATCATGAATGAAAGAAAGATCACAACTAACACCAAAGAAATACAGACAATTATAAGAACATACTATGAGCAAATCTATGCCAACAAATTTGACAATCTGGAAGAAATGGATGCATTCCTAGAGACATATAAACTACCACAACTGAACCATGAAGAAATAGAAAACCTGAACAGACCCATAACCAGTAAGGAGATTGAAACAGTCATAAAAAATCTCCAAACTAACAAAAGCCCAGGGCAAGACAGCTTTCCAGGGGAATTCTACCAAACATTTAAAGAAGAACTAATTCCTATTCTCCTGAAATTGTTCCAAAAAATAGAAATGGAAGGAAAACTTCCAAACTCCTTTTAGGGGGCCAGCATCACCTTGATCCTACAACCAGACAAGGATCCCATCAAAAAAGAGAGATACAGACCAATATCCTTGATGAACACCAATATGAAAATTCTCACCAGAATACTAGCCAACAGGATTCAACAGTACATTAAAAGGATTATTCACCACGACCAAGTGGGATTTATTCCAGGGCTGCAAGGTTGGTTCAACATCCGCAAATCAATCAGTGTGATACAACACATTAATAAAAGAAAGATCAAGAACCATAAGGTACTCTCAATAGATGCTGAAAAAGCATTTGACAAAGTACAGCATCCCTTCCTGATCAAAACTCTTCAAAGTGTGGGGATAGAGGGCACATACCTCAATATTATCAAAGCCATCTATGAAAAACCCACCACAAGTATCATTCTCAATGGAGAAAAACTGAAAGCTTTGCCGCTAAGGTCAGGAACACGGCAGGGATTTCTATTATCACCACTGTTATTCAACATAGTACTAGAAGTCCTAGCCTCAGCAATCAGACAACAAAAGGAAATTAAAGGCATCCAAATTGGCAAAGAAGAAGTCAAACTATCACTCTTCATAGATTATATGATACTATATTTGGAAAACCCAAAAGACTCCACTCCAAAACTGCTAGAACTTATACAGGAATTCTGTAAAGTGTCGGGATATAAAATCAATGTACAGAAATCAGTTGCATTTCTCTACACCAACAACACGACAGAAGAAAGAGAAATTAAGGAGTCAATCCCATTTACAACTGCACCCCAAACTGTAAGATACCTAGGAGTAAACCTAACCAAAGAGGCTAAGAGTCTATACTCATAAAACTATAAAGTACTCATGAAAGAAATTGAGGAAGACAGAAAGAAGTGGGAAAATTTTCCATGCTCCTGGGCTGGAAGAACAAATATTGTGAAAATGTCAATGCTACCTAAAGCAATCTACAGATTTAATGCAATTCCTATCAAAATACCATCCATTTTTTTCAACGAAATGGAACAAATAATTCTAAAATTTATATGGAACCAGAAAAGACCTCGAATAGCCAAAGGACTATTGAAAAAGAAAGCCAAAGTTAGTGGCATCACAATTCCGGACTTCAAGCTCTATTACATCATCAAGACAGCATGGTACTGGCACAAAAACAGACACAGAGATTAATGGAACAGAATAGAGAACTCAGAAATAGACCCTCAACTCTATGGTCAACTAATCTTTGACAAAGCAGGAAAGAATGTCCAATGGAAAAAAGACAGCCTCTTCAATAAATGGTGTTGGGAAAATTGGACAGCCACATGCAGAAAAGTGAAATTGGACTATTTCCTTACACCACACATGAAAATAGACTCAAAATTGATGAAGGACCTCAATGTGAGAAAGGAATTCATCAAAATCCTTGAGGAGAACACAGGCAGCAACCTCTTCTACCTCAGCAGCAGCAACTTCTTCCTAGGAACATTGCCAAAGGCAAGGGCAAAAATGAACTATTGGAGAAATGCCCAACAGAAGAAAAATACAGAGGATGGACCTTCAGCAACAGAGCTAACAGCTATCAACATACACAATATGTTAGAAAGAGAATTCAGGCTAACAATTATCCAGGCAATAGCTAGGTTAGAGAAAGCCATGGATGACCAAATGGAATTGACTAGGGCCGAACTGAAAGCGACCAGACAGGAGGTTAACAATATTAGGGCTGAGTTTAAAGCTACCAGGGATGAGCTTCACAATGCTCTCTCAATGAGTTCCAATCTAATCTAAATTCTCTCAAAGCAAGGGTAACTGAGACAGAAGATAGAATTAGTGATCTGGAGGACAAACAGATAGAGAGAAAGGATCAGGAGGGATCCTGGAAAAAACAGCTTAGAAACTATGAAAACAGAATCAGGGAAATAAATGATGCCATGAAACGTTCCAAAGTCAGAATTATTGGAATCCCTGAAGGGGAGGAGAAAGAAAGAAGTCTAGAAGATATAGTGGAAAAAGTTCTTCATGAAAATTTTCCCAATCTCATGAATGGAACCAGCGTTCATGTACTAGAGGCTGAACGGTCTCCACCCAAGATTATACATTCCAAAAAAACATCATGACACCTGATAGTCAAATTGAGGAATCATAATTGTAGGTATAATCTCTTGAAAGCCGCTAGGACAAAGAGGCTCCTTACTTACAGAGGGAAGCCCATCAGAATAACGTCAGACCTGTCCACAAAGACCTGGCAAGCCAGAAAGGGCTGGCAAGATATATTCAGGGCACTAAATGAGAAGAACATGCAGCCAAGAATACTTTATCCAGCAAGACTGACATTCAAAATGGTTGGAGAGAAAGAGTTTCCAAGACCGGCAAGGCTTAAAAGACTATGCAACCACCAAGCCGACACTGCAAGAAATATTAAGGGGGGTTCTATAAAAGAGGAAAAATCCTAAGAATAGCATTGAACAGAAATATAGAGACATTCCACAGAAAGAGACTTCAAAGGTAACACGATGTCAATAAAAACGTATCTATCAATAATCACTCTCAATGTGAATGGTCTAAATGCGCCCATAAAACAGCACAGGGTTGCAGATAGGATAAAACGACAGGGCCCATCCATATGTTGTCTACAAGAGACCCATTTTGAACCTAAAGATACACCCAGACTGAAAGTGAAGGGTTGGAGAAGCATCTTTCATAGCAATGGGCCTCAAAAGAAGGCTGGGGTAGTGATTCTCATATCAGATAAATTAGATTTTAAACTAAAGACTGTAGTCAGAGATACAGAAGGACACTACATCATTCTTAAAAATGGACTATCCACCAAGATGATCTAACAATTGTAAATATCTATGCCCCTGATATGGAAGCAGCCAATTACATAAGAAAACTGTTAATCAAGATAAAGAATCATAATGATATGAATACATTAATAGTAGGTGATCTTAACACACCTCTCTCAGAAATAGACAGATCATTGAAGCAGAAAATCCATAAAGAAACAAGAGCATTGAATGACACTTTGGACAAGATGGACCTCATAGATATATACAGAACATTCCACCCTAAAACAACAGAATACTTATTCTTCTCAAGTGCACCAGGAACCTTCTCCAGAATAGACCACATACTGGGTCACAAATCAGGACTCAACAGATACCAAAAGACTGAGATTATTCCCTGCATATTCTCAGATCACAATGCCTTGACACTGGAGCTCAATCAGAAGGAAAAGTTCTGAAGGAACTCAAACACCTGGAAGGTGAAGACCACATTGCTTACGAATGCTTGGATCAACCAGGAGATCAAAGAAGAACTGAAAAAATTCATGGAAACCAATGAGAATGAAGACACTTCGGTCCAAAACCTATGGGATACAGCAAAAGCGGTCCTAAAGGGGAAATATGTAGCCATCCACACCTTTCTTAAAAAAATAGAAAAATCTGGAACACAGCAGCTGTCTCTACACCTTAAGGAACTGGAGAATCAACAACAAATCAAACCAACTCCACACATAAGAAGGGAAATTATCAAGATTAGAGCTGAGATCAATGAGGTAGAAACCAGAGATACAGTAGAATGTATCAATGAAACTAGAAGCTGGTGTTTTTTAAAGAATCAGTAAGATCGATAAACCATTGGCCACACTAATCCAAAAGAAAAGAGAGAAAGCCCAAATTAATAAAATTATGAATGAAAAGGGAGAGATCACAAGGAACACCAAGGAAATAGAAACAATCATCAGAAGTTATTATCAACAATTATATGCCAATAAGCTAAGCAACCTATATGAAATGGATGCATTCCTGGAAAACTATAAACTCCCAAAATTGAACCAGGAAGAATTTGACAACCTGAATAGACTGATATCTAGTAACAAGATTGAAGCAGTGATCAAAAAATCCCCAACAAGCAAGAGCCCAGGACATGATGGATTCCCTGGAGAATTCTACCAAATTTTTAAAGAAGAAATAACACCTATTCTCCTGAAGCTGTTTCCAAAATTTGAAGCAGAAGGAAAACTTCCAGACTCTTTCTATGAAGCTAGCATTACCCTGATCCCCAAACCAGGCAAGGACCCTACCAAAAAGAAGAATTTCAGATCAATATCACTGATGAATATGGATGCTAGGATTCTCCATAAGATCCTAGCAAACAGGACCCAACTGAACTATTGGGATTTCATCAAGTTCAAAAGCTTTTGCACAAAAAAGGAAACAGCAAAACCAAAAGACAACTGGCAGAATGGGAGAAGATATTTGCAAACGACATATCGGATAAAGGGCTAGTGTCCAAAATCTATAAAGAACTTAAATTCTCAACACCCGAAGAACAAATAATCCAATCAAGAAATGGGCAGAAGACATGAACAGACATTTCTGCAAAGAAGACATCCAAATGGCCAACAGACACATGAAACAGTGCTCCACATCACTTGGCATCAGGGAAATACAAATCAAAACCACGATGAGATATCACCTCACACCAGTCAGAATGGCTAAAATTAACAAGTCAGGAAATGAGAGATGCTGGCGAGGATGCGGAGAAAGGGGAACCCTCCTACACTGTTGGTGGGAATGCAAGCTGGTGCAACCACTTTGGAAAACAGCATGGAGTTTCCTCAAAATGTTGAAAATAGAACTACCCTATGACCCAGTAATGGCACTACTGGGTATTTACCCTAAAGATACAAACGAAGTCATCTGAAGGGTATGGGTATTTACCCTAAAGATACAAACGTAGCACCCGAATATTTATAGCAGCAATGTCTACAATAGCCAAACTATGGAAAGAACCTAGATGTCCATCAACAGATGAATGGATAAAGAAGATGTGGTGTATATACACAATGGAATACTATGCAGCCATCAAAAAGAAATGAAATTTTGCCATTTGCGATGACGTGGATGGAACTAGAGGGTATCATGTTTAGCATAATAAGTCAGTCAGAGAAAGACAACTATCATATGATCTCCCTGATATGAGGAAGTGGAGATGCAACATGGGGAGGTTAAGGGGTAGGAGAAGAATAAATGAAACAAGATGGGATTGAGAGGGAGACAAACCATAAGTGACTCTTAATATCACAAAACAAACTGAGGGTTGCTGGGCGGAGGGAGTTTGGGAGAGATGGATGGGTTTATGGACATTGGGGAGGGCATGTGCTATAGTGAGTGCTGTGAAGTGTGTAAACCTGGTGATTCACAGACCTGTACCCCTGGGGATAAAAACATTATATGTTTATTAAAAATAAATAAAAAAATAAATAACAAAAAGAAGAAGTTAGAAATCAACTGGTTGTATTCAGAAGAAAGGCTGAATGCAGAGATCAGTATATATCCATAGAAAATACTAGATTTGAACATAGTACTAGAAGTCCTAGCCTCAACAATCAGACAACCAATAGAAATTAAAGGCATTCAAATTGGCAAAGAAGAAGTCAAACTATCACTCTTTGCAGATGATAAGATACTATATTTGGAAAACCCATAAGACTCCACTCCAAATCTGCTAGAACTTGTAGAGGAATTCAGTAAAGTATGAGGATATAGAATCACACAGAAATCAGTTGCATTTCTTTACTCCAACAGCAAGAGAGAGGAAAGAGAAATTAAGGAGTCAATCCCATTTACAATTACACCCCAAACCACAGGATACCTAGGAGTAAACCTAACCAAACAGGCAAAGAATGTATACTCATAAAACTCTAAAGTACTCATGAAAAAAATTGAAGAAGACACAAAGAAATGGAAAAATGTTCCATGTGCATGGATTGGAAGAACAAATAAGAACAAATAAATGTCTATGCTACCTAAAGCAATCTACACATTTAATGCAATCCTATCAAAATCCCATCCATTCTTTCCAAAGGAATGGAGCAAATAATCCTACAATTTACATGGAACCAGAAAAGACCTCAAATAGCCAGAGGAATATTGAAAAAGAAAGCCAAAGTTGGTGGCACCCCAATTGCAGACTTCAAGATCTATTACAAAGCTGTCATCATCAAGAGAGTGTAGTAGTGGCACAAGTGCAGACACATAGATCAGTGGAACAGAATAAAGAGCTCAGAAATAGACCCTCAGCTCTTTGATCAACTCTATGGTCAACTAATCTTAAACAAAGCAGGAAAGAATGTCCAATGGAAAAAAGACAGTCTCTTCAGCAAATGGTGTTGGGAAAACTGGACATCCACATGCAGAAAAATGAACCTGGACCATTTCCTTACAGCACACATAAAACAGACTCAAAATGGGTGAAGGACCTATGAGAGAGGAATCCATAAAAATCCTTGAGGAGAACATAGGCAGCAACCTCTTTGACCTCAACTGCAGCAGCTTCTTTCTAGGAACATCGCCAAAGGCAAGGGAAGCAAGGCCAAAAATGAACTATTGGGACTTCATCAAGATCAAAAGCTTTTGCACAGCAAAGGAAACAGTTAACAAAACTAAAAGACAACTGACAGAATGGGAAAAGATATTTGAAAACCACATATCAGGTAAAGGACTAGAATTCAAAATATATAAAGAACTTATCAAACTCAACATCCAATGAACAAATAATCCAACCAAGAAATGGGCAGAGGACACGAACAGACATTTTTGCAAAGAAGACATGCAGTTGGCCAACAGACACATGAAAAACTGCTCCACAGCACTTGGCATCAAGGAAATACAAATCAAAACCACAATGAGAGGCTAAAATCAACAAGTCAGGAAATGACAGATGCTGGCGAGGATGCGGAGAAAGGGGAACCCTCCTACACTGTTGGTGGGAATGCAAGCTGGTGCAGCCACTCTGGAAAACAGCATGGAGGTTCCTCAAAATGTTGAAAATAGAACTGCCCTATGACCCAGCAATTGCACTATTGGGTATTTACCCTAAAGATACAAATGTAGTGATCCAAAGGGGCACGTGCACCCGAATGGTTTTAGCAGCAATGTCCACAATAGCCAAACTATGGAAAGAACCTAGATGTCCATCAACAGATGAATGGATCAAGAAGATGTGGTATATATACACAATGGAATACTATGCAGCCGTCAAAAGAAATGAAATCTTGCCATTTGCGACAACATGGATGGAACTAGAGTGTATCATGCTTAGCGAAATAAGTCAGGCAGAGAAAGACAACTATCATATGATCTCCCTGATATGAGGAAGTGGTGATGCAACATGGGGGCTTAAGTGGGTAGGAGAAGAATAAATGAAACAAGATGGGATTGGGAGGGGGACAAACCATAAGTGACTCTTAATCTCACAAAACAAACTGAGGGTTGCTGGGGGGAGGGGGTTTGGGAGAAGGGGGTGGGATTATGGATATTGGGGAGGGTATGTGTTTTTGTGAGTGCTGTGAAGTGTGTAAACCCGGTGATTCACAGACCTGTACCCCTGGGGATAAAAATATATGTTTATAAAAAAAAAAAAAAACCACAATGAGATATCACCTCACACCAGTCAGAATGGCTAAAACTAGCAAGTCAGGAAATGAGAGATGTTGGCGAGGATGTGGAGAAAGGGGGATCTTCCTATAAAAAAAAGCTGAAAATAGACCTACCCTACAACCCAGGAATTGCACTACTGGGTATTTACCCTAAAGATACAAATGTGGTGATCCAAAGTGGCATGTACACCCAAATGTTTATAGCAGCAATGAGTTCTAGTAATTTAGGGGTGGAGTCTTTGGGTTCCCTTTCTTTTTTTAGATTTTTTAAAATTTTATTTTATTTTTCAGTGTTCCAAGATTCATTGCTTATGTGCCACACCCAGTGCTCCATGCAATACGTGCTCTTCCTAATACCCATCACTAAACTCACCCAAACCCTGACTCCTCTCTCCTCCCAAACCCTCAGTTTGTTTCTCAGCATTCACAGTCTCTCATGGTTTGTTTCTCACTCCAGTTTCTGGATTTTCTACATAAAGTGTCATGTCATCTGTGAAGAGAGAGAATTTGGCTTCTTCATTGCCATTTGAATATGTTTTATTTTTTTTTGTTGTCTGATTGCTGTTGCTAGGACTTCTAATACTATGTTGAACAATAGCAGTGAGAGTGGGCTTCATTGTCGTGTTCCCTGATCTTAAGGGAAAGGCTCTCCACTTTCCCCCATTGAGAATGGTACTTGCCATTCTAACTGGTGTAAGGTGATATCTCATTTGTAGTTTGAATGGTACTTGCTGTGGGCTTTTCATAGATGATATTTATGAAATTGAAGAATGTTCCTTCTATCCCTACACTCTGAAGAGTTTAGATCAGGAAAGGATGCTGTATTTTGTGAAAAGCTTTTATAGCATCAATTAAGAGGCCCATATGGTTCTTTTCTCTCCTCTTATTAATGTATTCTATTACATTGATTGACTTGTGAATGTTGAACCACCCTTGCATCCCAGGGATAAATCCCACCTTGTCATGATGGAAAAGCCTTTTAATGTACCATTGGATCTTGTTAGCTAGGATGTTTTTGAGAATTTTGGCATCTGTATTCATCAGGGATATTGGTTTGTAATTTTCTTTTTTGATGGGGTCTCTGCCTGGTTTTGGGAACAAGGTTATGCTGGCCTCATAGAAATTGAAGAAGACACAGAAAGGTGGAAAAACATTCCATGCTTATGGATTGGAAGAATAAATATTATTAAAATATCTGTGCTGCCCAGAGCAATCTATACCTTCAATGCCATTCTGATCAAAACACCAATGACATTTTTCAAAGTGTGGAAACAAACAATTCTAAAACTTGTATGGAATCAGGAAAGACCCTGCATCACTAAGGAAATGTTGAAGAACAAAGCTGGAGGTCTCACGTTGCCTGATTTCCATCTCTATTTCAAAGCTATGATCACCAAGACAGCATGGTATTAGCGCAAGAACAGATCAATGTTACAGAATAGAGAGCTCAGATATGGATCCTGATCTTTATGGTTAATTAATCCTTGACAAATTAGGAAAAAATATGCAATGGAAAAAAGACAGTCTCTTCAGTAAGTGGTGCTGGGAAAATTGGACAGCTATAACAGAAGAATGAAACTTGACCATTCTCTCACACCACACACGAAGATAAACTCTAAATGGATGAATGATCTCAATGTGAGAAAGGAATCCATCAAAATCCTAGAGGAGCACACAGGCAGTCACCTCTTCATCATCAGCCCTGGCAACTTCTTTCAAGACACATTTCCAAAGGCAAGGGAAACGAAAGTGAAAATGAACTATTGCTACTTCATCAATATAAAAAGCTTGTGCACATCAAAGGAAATAGTCAAGAAAACAAAGAGTCAACCCATGGAATGGGAGAAGATATTTGCAAGTGACACTACAGATAAAGGGCTGATATCCAAGATCTGTAAAGAACTCCTCAAACTGAACACCCCCAAAACAAATGATCCAGTCACAAAATGGGCAGAAGTTATGAATAGACACTTCTTCAAAAAAGACATATGAATATGCTAATGGACACATGAAAACATGTTCAACATCAATAGCCAATATGGAAATTCAAATAAAAAGCACATTGAGATACCACCATACATGAGTTAGAATGGCAAAAATTGACAAGGCAAGAACAAACATATATTGGAGAGGTTTTAGAGAAAGGGGAAGTTTCTTACACTGTTGGTGGGAATGAAAGTTGTTGCAGCCGCTTTGGAAGACCGTTAAAACTAGAGCTTCCCAATGATCCAGCAACTGTACTACTGGGTATTTACCTCAAAGATACAGATGTAGTGTAAAGAAGGGCCACATGCACCCCAATGTTCATAACAGCAATATCCATAATAGCCAAACTGTGGAAGGAGCTGAGATGCCCTTCAACAGACGAATGGATAAAAAAGATGTAGTCCATATATTCAATGGAATATTACTCAGCCATCAGAAAGGATGAATACCCAACATTTGTATCAACATGGATGGATCTGGAGAAATAAGTGAAATAAATCAAGCAAAAATAAGTGAGAAATAAGTGAAATAAGTCAAGCAGAGAAAGGCAATTATCATATGGTTTCACTTCTTTGTGGAAAATAATGAATAACATGGAGGATATTAGGAGAAGAAAGAAATGTGAAGGGGCGAAATCAAAGGGGGAGGCAAAGCCTGAGAGACTATGGGCCCTGGGAAACAAACTGAGGGTTTTTGAGGGGAGTGGGGTGGGGGGGATGGGTTATTCCATTAATGGGTAAAGGGAAGGCAAATATTGCGTAGAGCACTGGGTGTTATACGTAAACAATGAATCATGGAGTACTACATCAAAAACTAATGATGTATCGTATGGTGAATAACATAATAAAAAAATAAGAAAATAATAAAAAATGTTTCACCAAAAAATACAATATGGTTAGATTACAAAAGGAAATTATTTTCTTTTTTTAAAAAATATTTTTAAAAGATTTTATTTATGAGAGAGAGTGAGAGACAAAGAGAGAGAGCACAGTCAGGGTGAGGGACAGAGGAGGAAGCAGGTTCTAGGCTTAGCAGGGAGCTGGATGCAATACTCGGTCCCAAAACTCTGGGATCACGATGTGGGCAGAAGTCAGACACTTATTCACTGGGTCATCCAAGGCCTCAAGGAGTTTATTTTTAAAGAATATTTAAAAGAATATTGTGTGTAGTTCTTAAAACATTTTTCAATAAATGGATACGTGTTTTTCAAAATAGAATGTCTTTATGCCATCGCAAAACAAAAAAGAGAGAAAAGAGAAAAAAAGAATAGAGTGTATTAAATCCTTCAAATAAAATATAGATTTGTTCAAGAACAGAAAAAGAATGAAATAAATATGTATCTAATCTCTGGAGGAGGAAGAGCATGTTAAACAAAATGCAGTGGTATGAGAAACAGGACAAAACTAATGGATTTAGTTACATAAAGATCTGGAACACTGTGGAAAAATACTTGCAACGAGTATTATGAGTAACGATTATTATGGAAATGGTTTTTACAAAAAAGATCCTACTTATACCACTGTGAAAATAAGGGCAAAAGTAATGAAAAAATTACTCTAAGGGTAAAGCAATATAGATCTAAAATAGTCCCCTATTTCACAAGTCATCAGAAAAGTACCATTTAAATGCAGTGAATGATTTTACTGGCAAGGTGGCACAGATTTATGACAGTTATGTTACCCAGTGCTGGTGGCCGTGTGTAATATAAAATCTTCTGGAAAGAAGTTTGTCTCCATGTAATAAGGGCTTTATAAATAGTCATGTCCGGAACTCCTTAGGTTTGGGATCTATTCTAGATAAAAAATATGGACAACATGGATGGGACTGGAGGAGATTATGCTGACTGAAATAAGTCTAGCAGAGAAAGTCGTTTATCATACGGTTTCACTGATTTGTGGAGCATAAGGAATAACATGGAGGACATTAGGAGAAGGAAAGGAAAAGTGAATTGGGGGAAATTGGAAGGGGAGACAAAGCACAGAGAGACTGTGGACTCTGAGAAACAAACTAAGGGCTTTGAAGGGGAGTTGGGTGGGACCATGGGTGACACTGGTGGTGGGTATTAAGGAGGCACATATGCATGGAACACTGGATGTGGTGTCAAAACAATGAATCATGGAACACTTAAAAAATAAAATAAGAATCACCAGGTTTACACACTTCACAGCACTCACCAAATCACATACCCTCCCCAATGTCCATAATCCCACCCCCTTCTCCCAAACCCCCTCCCCCCAGCAACCCTCAGTTTGTTTTGTGAGATTAAGAGTCACTTAAGGTTTGTCTCCCTCCCAATCCCATCTTGTTTCATTTGTTCTTCTCCTACCCTCCTAACCCCCCATGTTGATTCTCCACTTCCTCATATCAGGGAGATCATATGATAGTTGTCTTTCTCTGCTTGACTTATTTCGCTAAGCATGATACGCTCTAGTTCCATCCACGTTGTTGCAAATGGCTTCCTCCTCTCTCTCTGCCTGCCTCTCTGCCTGCTTGTCATCTCTCTCTGTCAAATAAATAAATAAAATCTTAAAAAAAAAAGAAATTGAAAAAAAAAATAAAATAAGAAATAAGTCAAGCAGAGAGAGTCAATTATCATATGGTTTCACTTATTTGTGGAGCATAACAAATAGCATGGAAGACATGAGGAGTTAGAGAGGAGAAGGGAGTTGGGGGAAATTGGAAGAGGAGGTGAATCATGAGAGACTATGGACTCTGAAAAACAATCTGAGGGGTTTGAAGTGGCGGGGTTTGGGAGGTTGGGGTACCAGGTGGTGGGTATTATAGAGGGCATGGATAGCATGGAGCACTGGGTGTGGTGAAAAAATAATGAATACTGTAATGCTGAAAATAAATAAATTAATATAAAAATATGGACAAAGATCATGCATACATGTTGTATTTCATAAATTTTTTATAAGAAATAAGTGAACAATCCAAATACCTTCATAAATATGAGTAATTAAGTGAATTATCATTACAAAATGTCAGGTGGACTGTGAAGTTATTTACAAGGAGTTCATAGTGTGAAAGATTCTTCCAATGTAATATTGAGTAGAAACCACGAGATATAAAAGAGTCTGTACTATGATAGAAATTGTCCAAAATGACATACATACATAGAAAAATATCTGAAAAAACTACAGTATAATTTAAAAAAAAATAATGCTTCCTTGAAGTATGAATTAAGGGCACCTTTCATTTTCTTAAATTTTTTTAAATCTATGTTTTCTACAAAGGGAACAGATTACTTTTATAATAAGTGGAATCAATTAGTAAAATAAATATTATTTTCTTATATCTGGTCTGGGTTCATAATATCCTGAGGGACTGCTTTTCTTAATGGACTACATATGGTCATTCTTCATAAAATTCTGTGTCAGTCGATACACAGATACACACATTTAGATCTAACTTACCTGAAATTAGAGGACCTAGTATCACTTTGAGAACAAAATGCTAGTAAATAACATTACACATTGTACTTACCTGTCTGAATGCCTTTGAGAAAGAAGTAACATATTCATTCCAGAATAGGCATCTTATTTGAGAGCACACTTAGCATGGAGGTAGCCATCACTGACCCATTGCTAGTGGCTGCTTTGCAAGTTCATCCATTTTAGTCTTTCTTTTGCTCACTTAGTGACTGGAAAATGATTGATGAGAGAGACGTCCTAAATAGTTCTAAGTTCATAGGTTGGGCTTAGTTTTGCTTCCTAGGCTCACACCTTCCTTTGAGTGTGATGCATGAGCATCCCAGCTCAGATAATTTTTTTTTTTTTTTTTTTTTTTTTACTTAGCTTCCAAAGTGTTAGGGTTCCTAGGAAATTGAGGTGGTGGAGGGAACTTAACCACTGGGGGACATCTCTCTCCAATGCAAACTAGTACACATTTGGCAGTAAAATTTGGTGACCAGATGAGGTATATTATAAAAGCCACTTGATCTGAAATCTACACTGATTTAAAGTCCTGCAAATAGCAGATTTTGTGAAGCAGAAACATTAGAGACCCCAAGCAACATACACTCAGCAATAAATCAAACAACTCTGGAGTGGCAGACAAGTTAGCTGCAGTTAACTCGTAGAAGTCTTTTTCTTAGTAAGCCTATGCTCAACCCAGCAATACCTCCTTTGGTCCTTGGGAATCTGGATCCAGTTGTGTTGAAAACTTAGAACCAAACAGCTTCTGTGATGTGGGGCTGGTTATTTTTATGTGTTCTTTCTGGGTCTGTCTTTACCAATCTTTTATTGTGGTTTCAGGGAAGAATTTAAATGTGTGTTTGTTCTAAGTCCAACGAGTGAAAGAGGCTCTGACCTCTCACCTCCTGAGGATTAGAATTAGCAGCTTCAACCAAATGTCAGGCAGTCCAATTTATCATTTCTCTCTTGTGGCCATGGCATCTGTGACCAAGGGCGTTGGGGAGAGCCAGCTGGACTGGGCTAGCAGCCCCTCTATTGACTGTGTTAAGAGGTGATCTCAAGGTCTGAGGTGTAAGGCGCAGAATGTTCTAGTCTGGGGGGTATGGGTGCCAGAGCCAGTCAGAGTCTATCAAATAACCTGTCTCACAGAGCTCTAGGGGCAATTGAGCAAGATAACACAGGGAAACATCTAAGCCAGTGAAAACCTGCTATTCTAATGCGGATGCCCCAAGGATAGACACATGTAGGCTGGAGAAAGTGCTCTTGATAATAGAAATCTGAATCATGCTGAAGAGAGTGAGTTTTGCTGGCTCTTCCCTTTGCTACCTGTGTGACTTTGGGCAAGTTCCTCAGCTTCCTCATACCTGAGTTCCCACATCTATGAAAAGGGAGTGATAATGGTACTCATCATGGTATTGTTGTAGGCGTTCTGTGAGGTAATCGTGTGGTGTGCTGGAATGGTGCTTGGTATAGGACTAAGGCTCACTGCTGCCTTCTGTTTTCTGTACAGAACCTCAAAGCTCATAGTGTGAACATTTTGGGTTCTGTCAGGAATTCTCTCCTTTTCACTCCCTCTTTGTCTAACACACACACACACACACACACACAGAGACAGAGACACACACACAGATACATAAATACATATATTTAATATATATACATACATACATAGAGATAAATAGATAATAAATTCACTCTTTTGGTTGCTAGAGTCTGTTTACAAAGAGAACGGAGGGAAGAACATTTTAAAGTATCAAATACTGATTAATAAGTTATTATTATTCTAAAAATCTCTATATGAATATTTGATCTTATCATCACTAAAAAGCTGACAGTAAATTTGGGAGTCCTTGAGAAGGTTGTAAGAATAAAGGAAATGAAGACACAATGGAAAGTGACAAATAATAAATATGTCACCCTGCTAAGTATGGTATTTCATATAATTCTCATCTAATCCCATGAGGACGGTTTTGCTAATTCTATTTTATGTCTAAAGAAGTTGATGTTCACTGAGAGCATCATTTGGTCAAGATCAGAGAAGCTAATCTTTGGTAGCTTTGGATTTAAATCTTTGGATTTAAGTACAAATGGATCTAATTCTAAGCCTGAGCTCTAACAATTAAGCTGTGGTAGCAGTTAGACTCTGATTCATTGATGTGTCTCATGCACTAGGAATGATGTGTGGGTGAGGGGATGCTGATTCCAACCCTGGGGAATTTGCAGAGTCTCTAGTTCTCCCAGTAGGGGTAGGCAGGACATATCCCTCAGACAGAACCTACATGCAGCAGTGACTATGAGAAAAGCCACAGATAAAGGAGGACATGTTTTATCTTCCTTCCCTACCTTTGGCTCCAATCTGGGAGATCTGCCTAGGCATAATCTTGGAAGTTTGGTTTCTGGAAACTTCCTGATGCCTACAGAGGAGAAGATGACCAAGCAGATGTTCAGACTGAGGAGCAGGGATATCTCTATGTGAATGGGAAGTTGTGTGGTTTCCCAGAGAAATAATAATCAAACTATGAGACTGGGTCTGATAGCTCTTCTATTTACAAGATTCTGTGTATGCCAGTTCACATATGAGAGCTTGAAAAAGAACCCTAAATAAGTTGGTGTTACTTGTTCTTGGTGGTATAGTAAGTGGAATCAATCCTCTAATTTCCCTTTCTAAATTTTCATTGTTAGTGTACAAGAAATCAACTGATTTCTGTGCATTCATTTTTTATCCTGCCACATTATTGAATTGTTGCATGAGTTCTAGTCATTTGGGGCTGGAGTCTTTTGGGTTTTCCATATAAAGTGCCACATCATATGCGAAGATAGAATTTGTCTTCTTCCTTGCCAATTTGAATACCTTTTATTTATTTTGTTGTCTGATTGCTGTTGCTAGGACTTCTAGAACTATGTTGAATGATATTGGTGAGAGTGGGCATCCTTGTCCTGTTCCTGATCTCAAAGGGAAGGCTATCAGCTTTTCCCCATTGAGGATGATATTCACTCTGGGTTGTTCATAGATGTGAAGTTGAGGAATGTTCCCTCTATCTCTATACTTTGAAGAGTTTTAATCAGTAACAGATGCTGTATTTTGTCAAATGCCTTTTCTGCATCAATTGAGAGGACCATGTGGTTCTTCTCACTCTCTTATTGATTTATTCTATCACATTGATTGATCTGTGAATGTTGAACCACCCTTGCATACCAAGGATAAATCAAAACCACATTGAGATATCACCTTACACCAGTTAGTATGGCCAAAATTAACAAGATACAAAACAACATGTGTTGGAGAGGATGTGGAGAAAGGGGAACCCTCTTACACTGGTGTTGGGAATGCAAGTTGGTGCAGCCACTTTGAAAACAGTGTGGACATTCCTTAGAAATTAAAAACAAAGTTACAGTATGACCCTGCAATTGAACTATTGGATATTTACCCAAAGATGCAGATGTAGTGAAAAGAAGTGCCATTTGTACCCCAATGTTCAGAGCAGCAATAGCCACAATTGCCGAACTGTGGAAAGACAAGATGCCCTTCAGTACAAGAATGGATAAGGACGATATGGTCCATATATACAATGGAGTCATCAGAAAAGATGAATACCCAACTTTTGTATCAACATGGACAGGACTGGAGGAGACTACACTGAGTGAAATAAGTCAAGCAGAGAGAGTCAATTATCATTCAGTTTCACATAATTGTGGAACATAATGAATAACATGGAGGTCATTAGGAAAGGAAAGGAAAAATGAATCAGGGGAATCAGAGGGGGAGAAGAAGCACGAGAGACTGTGGACTCTGAGAACTGAAGGTTTTGGAGGGGAGTGAGGTGGGGGCATTAAGTAAGCCTGGTGGTGGGTATTAAAGAGGGCATGTATTGCATGAAGCTGTGGGTGTGGTGCATAAACAATGAATCTTGGAACACTGAAAATAAAATAAAATAAAATAAACTGTTGTTTTTGGAAATAATACTGAAAGATTGCATGTGAAATCATGCAATAATTGCATTATTGCATTTCTTTTTTTAAATTAAATATATTTACTTTCAGCATAACAGTATTCATTATTTTTTCACTACACCCAGTGCTCCATGCAATCCGTGCCCTCTATAATACCCACCACCTGGTACCCCAACCTCCCAAACCCCGCCATTTCAAACCCCTCAGATTGTTTTTCAGAGTCCATAGTCTCTCATGATTCACCTCCCCTTCCAATTTACCCCAACTCCCTTCTCCTCTCTAACTCCCCATGTCCTCCATGCTATTTGTTATGCTCCACAAATAAGTGAAACCATATGACAATTGACTCTCTCTGCTTGACTTATTTCACTCAGCATAATGTGGAGAAAGTGGAACCCTCTTAGACTGTTGGTGGGAATGCAGGTTGGTGCAGCCTCTTTGGAGAACAGTGTGGAGATTCCTCAAGAAATTAAAAATAGAACTTCCCTATAACCCTGCAATTGCACTCCTGGGTATTTACTCCAAAGATACAGATGTCGTGAAAAGAAGGGCCATCTGTACCCCAATGTTTATAGCAGCAATGGCCACGGTTGCCAAACTATGGAAAGAACAAAGATGCCTTCAATGGATGAATGGATAAGGAAAATGTGGTCCATATACACTATGGAGTATTATGCCTCGATCAGAAAGGATGAATACCCAACTTTTGTAGCAACATGGAAGGGACTGGAAGAGATTATGCATTATTGCATTTCTTTTCTGAAAGAATTTTCCTGAAAAAACTGAGAGCAATTTTTGTATTTTATACTACTTTGATACTATTGGCTAGTATTTATTGAATCTTGGCTAAGCTGTGCAATCTTGTCTAAGTTACTCACTTTCCCCATGCCTTAGTTTCCTTTTCTGCAAAATAGGGACAGCACTATCTCATAGAGTTGTTACAAGAATGAAATTAGTCACTAAGTGGGACATCAGCTTGAGGGTGAATATTTTTTGGTATGAAAGAACTTGATCATGTTGAAATTCTGGTGGGATAGAGCTAAGGGGGAAGCGTGGCGAAGGGCAGAGAGAGAGATTGATTGCAGATGTAGGGAGAGCAGTCAGTGGAGGTAAAATAGGTGTGACAGATACTGTTACCCACAGAGTGATCATTTCCCAGCTTCCTTGTTTCTAAGGCAACTCCATTTCTTCAGGTATTAGGTGGCCAGGTGTTTGGGGGAAAGTGTGACTCCACTTTAGAGTAGTCTAAAGAATTATGATAATGCTCTCCTCTTTTCAGGGACCAATTTAAGGATAGGAATCTGACATAATGTTGGTCAATAAGACAAAAGAAAAACTATGGGTTTTCTTCTCGGTGATGCGTCTCTGTTCCTAAAAAGAGAATCATGAGAAAAATTTCTGTTTACTGAGTAATGACATCTGTCATGGATGCTGGATTTGCCACCTAGAGGTGCTTTAGTGGGCTTTTGAACTGGGAGGTTATCTCAAAAGCCAAAGAGAGCATCCAGTTTACAAGATGATTGCTAGCTTGTTTTTGGACTTTATTTGAAACTATTTTTATTTTTACCAGAGGATATAACATTATTTTGAGATTGAAATACCCATAAATCTAAGGTTATATCAGATAATCATTCTGGTAAGGAGAAAAATGAGCAGAATATTTTTATATTAAAAATAAGTACAGAATTTGTGAAAGAGGGAACCCATTGCACACATGAACAAATATCTGCCTTGCCTTTGAGTCCCACATTAGATCCTCCTGAGATCTTATCTACCTTCACAGTTGAATGGATCCTTCCCAATGAACAAATTTTGGAAATGCCTAATAAGCAGTTTGTTGTATAAATGGTAGCTTCAGTGTGAAGAGCCATCACTCAGTCTGGAAAGTAGCTGCATAAAGGCCTATTAATTGAAGAGGAAATCATAAATCCACTCAGTGTGTTAAGAGTGGTATTTCTTGTGGTAACAGAAGAGCTGGATTATAACTATAATGGTATAGTATGGCTTTTATTAGGTTTGGGCAATAGTCAATGGACTGACAATGAAGTCTGCAACAGGGGACATGGATGACTGGAAGATGTGTGAAGCCCAGGGTTATATGAAATAAAGGGTCAAGTGAAAACTCAATAGCAAGAAGTAATTGCTAGAAAGGGAGCCACTCAATCCATAATAATGTAACTGTTATATGATTTATTACAGGTTTAACTGGTGGTATTAATTTGATTTCAACAAATTCCATAATACTGATATTGATGGTTAAATATATTAGAAAATTGAAGTAACATCTCTCATTATGTCCATACAATGAAATATGGTTAGTTAGCAGATGAGCTAGAATTGATTAACAATTACTTGTTAAACTAAATCAATATATTGATTATTTTTATAAAATTTTAATTTCAGTAGTGGGAGGAGATAAAGTTATCCAACTTGTGCTTGTTTGTGATTAAGTGTGTGGTGGAATATTTGGTTAGCTGAAATCCTTCTTTAAATGAAACCCATCTCTCATTCAATGATAGATGAGATTAGCACTTTGCACTTGGTCTATTTTTTTCCTGTTTTATAACTGGCACAAAATATACATGAGAAGGAGTGATTATGTGTGATTTAGTCTTGAGCCAAGGTCAGAGGGTGGACTGTTTAAGAAAAAGTTTTATACAACTTGAAGCATTGAACACTACAACAGAGACTTATGATGTACTACATACTGACTAACTGAAAATAATAAAAAAAAGGAAAGTGTTATTTTTCTACTAAACAGGAAATTCTTACTTCCGGTTATACAGGGCTTTGACCCTTGGCTAGGATAAGACCAATGGAATTTTTGATGTGTTTTTTAAAGGCCCAAACTCTCCTGATGACCCCAAGAACCATTTTCTTAAAATGATTTAAATGCCTGATAGCTTCTACTTGGCATAACAGACTTGACTAGAGGGACATGAATACCTCATTACAAACTTGGTGCCTGAACTTTCCTGAAGCCTAGACTTAATCTCATGCTGTTCTTGGTGGTTCAACTGGAGACAAAGGTTGTTTGTCTGTGTGAATAAAGACTCCTGAGAGGTTGTTAGGACATATCACTCACCTTCAATCCTTGCCTGTACTTGGTTGCTTAGTTCACATTATCAATGCTCTTAAGAAAAAGAAAAGCATTATGTGATTGTGCTTTTTGATTTCTTATGAGTCCTTTCAAATATGCAAACTTACACAATCTGTGCAGTTGCTCTGTCCACTAGAAGTATTTTTAGCATTAGTAGGATAACATGAGATGAGTAATGATGCAATTCCACAATTTTATATCTTCACCATTTTACAACATGTTTCCTTTGTGTTGCCTGACATAGATCATTATTAGTTTAAACTTATGTGTACTGAGGGAAGGTAATATTGATGCCCAAGACACAAGATCCTTGGAGTTAAATTTGAAAATATGTATTCCTAAGATATTTTAGGGTGGATCCTAAGGTCCTCTTGACTGCAAATGTAGCCCCATTACCAAGTGTCAAGGTCAGTCCTTTGATTCTTTTCTTATCCGATTTTAGGATATCTGCCTGGGTGTGTGTCCAAAGATGTGTTAACACAGTTCTTCTTATAATCAGCCTTGTGAAAAAATAGTGCAAGGTTGAGCTGGGAAATCTGATGATGGGGAGGTGTTGTGGGACAAAAGTCATAATAAAGAGAAAAAGGTAGAGGTCCTTATAAGTGGATCATGATTCTATAGCAGAAGAAAATCATGCTATTTTCAAGAGACCACTTTGGAACAAGAGATAGTACTCTTACCACCTGTGTCATATGTCACTGATAAAAGACTGACTCTAGAGAAATCCTGGTGACTTTTCTTCATAGTAGGGAACTTGTCCTCTTGCTGATTATCAGGCTCGACCTAAAATATCCCAACTGGGGACGCCTGGGTGGCTCAGTCTGTTATGTGTCTGCCTTTGGCTAAGGTCATGATCCCAGGATACTGCAACTGATCCCCATGTCCAGTTCCCTGCTTGGCAGGAAGCCTACTTCTCCCTTTGTCTTTACTTGCTGCTCCTTCTGCTTGTGCTCTCTCCCTCTGCGTCTCTCTTTGTTAAATGGATAAATAAAATCTTAAAAAAAAAAACAACCAACTACCAAATGGATAATTTGGAGAAAAGAAGTGAAGTTACAGATTGATGCCACCACTTATAGCTAGACCACTACAGGTATAGTTTGGCTTGGGTTTTTGTGGCCATATATACCATGTAGTCATTTTCACAATGACCTGAGAAACATTTCTAATGAATCATACAGTAAAAAGAATGTGAAATAATAAACCTTCTGTTTGGCCACAAATGGATAAAATATGTTGTTAATCTGACTGATAAGATGAGAGGTTGGCAAGAATCTTCTTGCCTACTTCCAGATATGGAAGATCTTTCATTTGTTTCTTTGAGTATACCAAATGTGGAAGTGGAATGAATGTGTTTAAGGAAAGCAGTGGAGGGAGGTAAACTTGGGCTTGCTTTAAAGGCCTGGTTTTCCTGACTTTTCTCCTCTAGTGGTATGTAAAGGACATTTTATTTTATTTTATTTTTTAAATTTCTTTTAATTCATTGTTTTTGCACCACACCCAGTGCTCCATGCAATGCATGCCCTCCATAATACCTACCACCTGGCTCCCCCAACCTCCCATCTCCCCGCCCCTTTAAAACCCTCAGGTTGTTTTTCAGAGTCCATAGTTTCTCATGGTTCACCTCCCCTTCCAATTTCCACCAACTCCCTTCTCCTCTCCATTTCCCCATATCCTCCGTGTTATTTGTTATGCTCCACAAATAATTGAAACCATACGATAATTGACTGTCTCTGCTTGACTGATTTCACTCAGCATAATCTTTTCCAGTCCCGTTCATGTTGCTACAAAAGTTGGGTATTCATCCTTTCTGATCGAGGCATAATACTCCATAGTGTGGATGGTCCATATCCACATCTTCTTTATCCATTCGTCCATTGAAGGGCATCTTGATTCTTTCCACAGTTTGGTGACCGTGGCCATTGCTGCTATAAACATTGGGGTACAGATGGCCCTTCTTTTCACTACATCTGTATCTTTGGGGTAAATATCCAGGAGTGCAATTGCAGGGTTATAGGGAAGTTCTATTTTTAATTTCTTGAGGAATCTCCACACTGTTCTCCAAAGTTGGGTGCACCAACTTGAATTCCCATCAACGTTTAAGAGGGTTCCCCTTTCTGGTGGATAATCTTTTTTTTTTTTTTTTCATTTTTTTTTCATTTATTTATTTTCAGCATAATAGTATCATTATTTTTTCACCACACCCATTGCTCCATGCAATCTGTGCCCTCTATAATACCCACCACCTGGTACCCTGACCTCCCCCCCCCGCCACTTCAAACCCCTCAGATTATTTTTCAGAGTCCATAGTCTCTCATGATTCACCTCCCCTTCCAATTTACCCCAACCCCCTTCTCTCTTTATTTTTTATGATTTTGTTTATTTTTTTGACAGAGAGAGATCACAAGTAGACAGAATGGCAGGCAGAGAGAGAGAGAGAAGGAAGCAGGCTCCCTGCTGAGCAGACAGCCCAATGTGAGGCTCAATCCCAGGACTCTGGGATCATTACCTGAACTGAAGGCAGAGGTTTTAACCCCTGAGCCACCTAGTTGCCCCGTAAAGGACATTTTAAAAAGAGGTAAGTTGGGGCGCCTGGGTGGCTCAGTGGGTTAAGCCGCTGCCTTCGGCTCAGGTCAAGATCTCAGGGTCCTGGGATCGAGTCCCGCATCGGGCTCTCTGCTCAGCAGGGAGCCTGCTTCCTCCTCTCTCTCTTTGCCTATTTGTGATCTCTCTCTGTCAAATAAATAAATAAAATCTTAAAAAAAAATAAAAAGAGGTAAGTTCCACAGTTTGAAACTTAAGTTATTGAAAGAAATAAGGACAGAAATTGCTGCCTCCAAAACATATAAATGAGTGGGTAGGTCAGTATGTTGTTCAGAGAAGGTGCTCCAGAAGCATTCGCTGTCATTATGGGCATCATGAGCATCGTTTCCTTTTCATCCTATCTTTCTTGGGAACTACAGCTAGATCTTTGAAAGATAAGTTTGATATTATAGACACAGTGTTGCTTGCATTTATTTAGAAGGTGGTCACAGGAAATTATAGCAAAACATCTATTTTTTATTTTTTATTTTATTTTTTATTTTTTTTTTTAATTTTTTATTTTTTATAAACATATATTTTTATCCCCAGGGGTACAGGTCTGTGAATCACCAGGTTTACACACTTCACAGCACTCACCAAAGCACATACCCTCCCCAATGACCATAATCCCACCCCCTTCTCCCAAACCCCCTCCCCCCAGCAACCCTCAGTTTGTTTTGTGAGATTAAGAGTCACTTATGGTTTGTCTCCCTCCCAATCCCATCTTGTTTCATTGATTCTTCTCGTACCCACTTAAGCCTCCATGTTGCATCACCACTTCCTCATATCAGGGAGATCATATGATAGTTGTCTTTCTCTGCTTGACTTATTTCGCTAAGCATGATACGCTCTAGTTCCATCCATGTTGTTGCAAATGGCAAGATTTCATTTCTTTTGATGGCTGCATAGTATTCCATTGTGTATATATACCACATCTTCTTGATCCATTCATCTGTTGATGGACATCTAGGTTCTTTCCATAGTTTGGCTATTGTGGACATTGCTGCTATAAACATTCGGGTGCATGTGTCCCTTTGGATCACTACATTTGTATCTTTAGGGTAAATACCCAATAGTGCAATTGCTGGGTCATAGGGCAGTTCTATTTTCAACATTTTGAGGAACCTCCATGCTGTTTTCCAGAGTGGCTGCACCAGCTTGCATTCCCACCAACAGTGTAGGAGGGTTCCCCTTTCTCCGCATCCTCGCCAGCATCTGTCATTTCCTGACTTGTTGATTTTAGCCATTCTGACTGGTGTGAGGTGATATCTCATTGTGGTTTTGATTTGTATTTCCCTGATGTCGAGTGATATGGAGCACTTTTTCATGTGTCTGTTCGCCATCTGGATGTCTTCTTTGCAGAAATGTCTGTTCATGTCTTCTGCCCATTTCTTGATTGGATTATTTGTTCTTTGGGTGTTGAGTTTGCTAAGTTCTTTATAGATTCTGGACACTAGTCCTTTATCTGATATGTCGTTTGCAAATATCTTCTCCCATTCTGTCAGTTGTCTTTTGATTTTGTTAACTGTTTCCTTTGCTGTGCAAAAGCTTTTGATCTTGATGAAATCCCAGTAGTTCATTTTTTCCCTTGCTTCCCTTGCCTTTTGCGTTGTTCCTAGGAAGATATTGCTGCGGCAGAGGTCGAAGAGGTTGCTGCCCGTGTTCTCCTCAAGGATTTTGATGGATTCCTTTCGTACATTGAGGTCCTTCATCCATTTTGAGTCTATTTTTGTGTGTGGTGTAAGGAAATGGTCCAATTTCATTTTTCTGCATGTGGCTGTCCAATTTTCCCAGCACCATTTATTTGAAAAGGCTGTCTTTTTTCCATTGGACATTCTTTCCTGCTTTGTCGAAGATTAGTTGACCATAGATTTGAGGGTCTATTTCTGGGCTCTCTATTCTGTTCCATTGATCTATGTGTCTGTTTTTGTGCCAGTACCATGCTGTCTTGATGATGACAGCTTTGTAATAGAGCTTGAAGTCCGGAATTGTGATGCCACCAACGTTGGCTTTCTTTTTCAATATCCCTTTGGCTATTCGAGGTCTTTTCTGGTTCCATATAAATTTTAGAATTATTTGTTCCATTTCTTTGAAAAAGATGGATGGTACTTTGATAGGAATTGCATTAAATGTGTAGATTGCTTTAGGTAGCATAGACATTTTCACAATATTTATTCTTCCAATCCAGGAGCATGGAACATTTTTCCATTTCTTTGTGTCTTCCTCAATTTCTTTCATGAGTACTTTATAGTTTTCTGAGTATAGATTCTGTGTCTCTTTGGTTAGGTTTATTCCTAGGTATCTTATGGTTTTGGATGCAATTGTAAATGGGATTGACTCCTTAATATCTCTTTCTTCTGTCTTGCTGTTGGTGTAGAGAAATGCAACTGATTTCTGTGCATTGATTTTATATCCTGACACTTTACTGAATTCCTGTATAAGTTCTAGCAGTTTTGGAGTGGAGTCTTTTGGGTTTTCCACATATAGTATCATATCATCTGCGAAGAGTGATAATTTGACTTCTTCTTTGCCGATTTGGATGCCTTTAATTTCCTTTTGTTGTCTGATTGCTGACGCTAGGACCTCTAGTACGATGTTGAATAGCAGTGGTGATAATGGACATCCCTGCCGTGTTCCTGACCTTAGCGGAAAAGCTTTCAGTTTTTCTCCATTGAGAATGATATTTGCGGTGGGTTTTTCATAGATAGCTTTGATGATATTGAGGTATGTGCCCTCTATCCCTACACTTTGAAGAGTTTTGATCAGGAAGGGATGTTGTACTTTGTCAAATGCTTTTTCAGCATCTATTGAGAGTATCATATGGTTCTTGTTCTTTCTTTTATTGATGTGTTGTATCACATTGACTGATTTGCGGATGTTGAACCAACCTTGCAGCCCTGGAATAAATCCCACTTGGTCGTGGTGAATAATCTTTTTAATGTACTGTTGAATCCTATTGGCTAGTATTTTTTAGAGGTTATATTGGAGTGTATTTAACATAGAACGTCATGATAGTTTCAGGTGTACAGTGTAGTGATTCGACAATTCTGTACATTATTCAGCACTCATCAAGATAAGTGTAGTCTCCCTTTTGTCACCATAATATTATAATGTTATTGATTAAATGCCTTATGCTATACTTTTCAACATTTTGGCTTATTTTATTAAAGTTTGACCTTTTTTTTTTACTTAAAACTTTTATTGTTTTTTATGCTTATTTTACTAAACATTTTTTAAATGTTTATTTTAATTCCAGTTAATACACATGTTATATTAGTTTCAGGTATAAAATACAGTGATTCAACAATTCCATATATCACACTGTGCTCATCACCATGAATTGCACTCCTTAAATTGCCATCGTCTGTTGAATCCATCCCCCTACCCAGCTGCCCTCTAGTAACCATAAATTTGTTCTCTATGATTGAAAGTATGTTTCTTGATTTGTCACTCCTGTTTTCTTTCCCTTTGCTTGTGTGTTTTGTTTCTTAAATTCCACATATGAGTAAAATCATATATTTTTCTTTCTCTGACTGACTTATTTTGCTCAGCATGGTACTCTCCAACTCCATCCACGTCATTGCAAATGGCAAGATTTCATTCTTTTTATGACTAAAACTCCATTGCATATGTGTGTGTGACATCTTATTATTTTATTTTATTTTTTTTTCAGCATAAGCTATATGTAGAAGAATGAAACTCGACCATTCTCTTACACCATACAGAAAGATAAACTAAAAATGGATAAAAGACCTCAACGTGAGACAGGAATCCATCAGAATCCTAGAGGAGAACATAGGCAGTAATCTCTTTGATATCAGCCACAGCAACTTCTTTCAAGATATGTCTCCAAAGGCAAAGGAAACAAAAGCGAAAATAAACTTTTGGGACTTCATCAAAATCAAAAGCTTCTGCACAGCAAAGGAAACAGTCAACAAAACAAAGAGGCAACCCACAGAATGGGAGAAGATATTTTCAAGTGACAATACAGACAAAAGGTTGATATCCAGGATCTATAATGAACTCCTCAAACTCAACACACACAAAACAGGCAAACATATCAAAAAATGGGCAGAAGATATGAACAGATACTTCTCCAATGAAGATATACAAATGGCTATCAGACACATGAGTAAATGTTCATCATCACTAGCCATCAGGGAGATTCAAGTTAAAACCACATTGAAATATCACCTTACACCAGTTAGAATGGCCAAAATTAGCAAGACAGGAAACAACATGTGTTGGAGGGGATGTGGAGAAAGGAGAACCCTCTTCCACTGTTGGTGGGAATGCAAGTTGGTGCAGCCACTTTGGAGAACAGTGTGGAGATTCCTCAAGAAATTAAAAATAGAACTTTTCTATGACCCTGCCATTGCACTCCTGGGTATTTACCCCAAAGATACAGATATAGTGAAAAGAAGGGCCATCTGTATGCCAATGTTTATAACAGCAATGGCCACTGTCACCAAACTGGAAAGAACCAAGATGCCCTTCACCGGATGAATGGATAAGGAAGATGTGGTCCATATACTCTATGGAGTATTATGCCTCCATCAGAAAGGATGAATACCCAACTTTTGTAGCAACATGGACGGGACTGGAAGAGATTATGCTGAGTGAAATCAGTCAAGCAGAGAGAGTCAATTATCATATGGTTTCACTTATTTGTGGAGTAATAAAGTTTGACCTTTCAATCTCATTTATCTCTTTCACCCTTCACTCCACAACCACCTCTTGCAATTACCACTGGCAACCACCACTTTGTTGCCTTCAGAGTCTGTTTGTTTATTTGGCAAAACATTTATTTTAAAAAGGATTTCATAAAGAGTGAGACCTAACCTGATCTAAAGTCTGAGAACATGAGATATGTCAGCATCACATGATATTCAATCCCTGATTGTGAAATCACCCTCTGAAGACAAGTTTCTGAGCTCTTCCTCAGGAATCCCAAGCTCTGTACAGAGATAGATCTGTTGGTCTCTGGCACTGCAGTGGTTCTCCCTTTTCCTCCGTGAGAGCAGGAGAAGGGGATCCAACTTTAGTGAGAGCTTTTGAAATAAGTTCTGCTCAGACACATCACAGTTCCTCCAGCCAGTTCCCCCTCACTTGTTGCTGCAGAGATATTTAAGGGCATTTGTATCACAGACTAGGGAGTTGGTGGGGGGCTGGCTCTTAGTGTCCAGAGATCTCCTCACAGGCACCATTTGATTCCTTGCTGAGATAGTAACTCTCTGTTCTGCTGTCCCTACTCATATCCACATGCCTTTTATGACTTATTTTAAAGTGAAGTGAGGCTGGCACAGATGTTTGGTCTTCCTGTGATTATGGTTAGTGAATGGTGGTTGGTAGTGATGTTCTTGGGCACTTCTTTTCAGCAACCATTGTCCCTGGCTTACTTTCTGTGCTGGCGACATCTCTGAAGGCTGTAACCATGTCTGAGCAATTTCACTAATTTTTAGCTGATTGATTTTTTTTCAATCTAAATCATTTCATTCCCACAGCTTAAGAAAGTATGCAATGCTGGGGCACCTGGGTGGCTCAGTGGGTTAAAGCACCTACCTTGGCTCAGGTCATGGTCCCAGGGTCGTGGGATTGAGCCCTGCATAGGGCTCTGTGCTCAGCGGAGAGCCTGCTCTCCTCCTGCTCTCTGCCTGCCTCTCTGTCTATAATCTCTATCTGTCTAATAGATAAATAAAATCTTTAAAAAGAAAAAGAGGGTATGCAATGCTATTTCTATTGTATAGATTAAAAAAATCAGTAGAGAGATGAAGCAAAATGCTCACATTAAATGGTTAATTGATGTCAGAGATAAGATGAGAAATCAAGCCTATTTGATCCAAAGCTCTTAATCTCTGACTTCAAAGCAACTGACTGTTTCTGAATCTCTCCAAGAAATTCATTATGTACTTGTTATGAATTCTTTTCTGTAATCCAGATCTGTGGTCATTGTTGTTCAGTTTGTGACACAGACTTGTTTCTACATTACTGGTCATTTCCAGCTGTTTAAACTCTGCCCTTGTCCATATCTAAAACACATCTTTAACATACAGATATTTTCTGCCTTAACTCTACAGACTTGACCACTTCTAATTCTTTTTCCTCAGCAGTTCTGCCTCCAATATTTCTGTAGACAATTGCATACTACAGGAAATGGAGGTGATGTAATTTTTAAAATGCACTTTTCTGTATGAGTGTTCTTTTCTTGGGCTTGTGGGAAGTAAAAAGTTTTTATTATTGTGGCACAGGAACATCAGCAAATCTCTATAATTTAGGAAGATAAGAAAAAGTATATTTGGATGAAAGTACTTCTTGAAGACTCCCTGGTGTTCTGTATGTTTTTGCATATGTAGTTTTACTCCTTTGAAATAAAATTTCATTCTAGCTGTAGTGTGGGGTGTAAAGACTGTTCAGGAATACTGCTGCTTCCACTGTTTCATACCCACAATTGGGGCAACATTATGACTTCTGTGGCCCTTTGCTATTTAGTCCTCATGAGTCCTTCTTTTCCATTTAAAATATTAAAATTACATTTTATGACAGCATTGGTATAAAGATGACTATACTGCAAGTTGGATTTGTATTACATTCATTTTTTCCTCTTATTTTAAAGGAAATTAACCATTTCAGGGGCTTCTAGAATTATTGTGGGCTCTAGGAATCATGTCTACTTTGCCTTAATGGGTATGTTGATCCTGACCACAATATATATACTTCTGAAGAAAAGTGATCCAGACAGGAAAAAGGAAAAATTCTTCAGAAAAAGCTGGTATAGGGGACTATAAAATGAAAAGTGCATCAGATCCACTTGATTATACATTGTTTTTCAAATCCTTTCTGCCAAATTTATGTTTCCTAACAAGTGCATGGGAAGTATTGAGGAAATTCTTGTTATGCCTGATTTAAGCCCTTCTTTTAACCCTTTAGGCTTGGGAACAATGTCTCCCATATAAATCTCAAACTTGTTGGTACACTCTCTGCTGCTGTCCTTTACTTAAATATCCTGTAATTCCTTCTTCACTGATTCTAGAAAAAATATTTAAGTAGACTTTGGCAGAGTGCCTGCACTTTGGTAACACACTGACCTCTCAGGTCCTCAGAGGTTTAGTAATTGGTCCTGTTGGAATCTTCGCTAGAAGCCTCAGCCTCTGCTTTTCACTTACTCCCCTTTGGCACCCACAAACATCATTAGAGGCCAGTTAAACTTTGGTGAAACATGTGTCTGTGGCTGATTTCAGAAGAAATTTTGGTAAGAAAAGTAAGAAAGCTCCCTGATAGGGCTGTGTTGCTCCTTTTAACATTGTTGAGCCTGGCACAGGATAGGGGATGGTTTTGGCATAGGTAAGAGTTCAGAGAATGGATTTCTCTCTGAAAATGTGTCTGTTCTTAATAATATGGTTGTCCTGAGAATGGAAATGCCAGGTTTCAAGGTCATTTGCCATTTTACTCTGGGAGACTGATATTGTTATTAGTGGCTGACAAAGGAGACTCAGATGGCAGAATTCTCAGCTACTGAAGACTGGGTAACTTATAGCTCTATAGATCAATCAACTTCCTTTGGCATGTATAGTTAGATGAAAAATCCTCATGATGTATTCGTGGGAGTATAGTTTTTCTCTCTATCACACACAGAAGGGATTGGGGAGATTTACAGTAAAGAACAGTGCTTCCACATAGTAGGTGTTGAGAAAATCCCACTGAGCCAAACATTATAAAAAAGACATTTAGAATGATAGAAACATTATAGAAAGGAGGCTCCACTACAAACTTATTTCCCCCAGCTTCTGATATATTGAAGAGCTGGCTGAAATCCTGCACAAGATCACCTTGAAAAAAATCGACATTTACCTTAAAACCAAACTGAACACTCCAGAAAACTAGAACCAGAAAGGGAAGCAGTGCCTTCAGCTCTCTCCTGTACAGTTAACAGTTTTGTTCACTCACAGTTTGTCCCTCCCCACACCCATTTTTAAAAAGGATTTTGTTTATTTATTTAGAGAGCATGAGCAGTGGGAGAGGCAGAGAGAGAGGGAGAGAGAAAGTCTGAAGCAGACTTGGTGGTGAGTGTGAAGCCTGACATGGGGCTAGTTCTCACGACCCTGAGATCATGACCTGTGCTGAAATCAAGAGTCTGATACTTAAGTGACTGAGGCACCCAGGTGCCCCATCTCTTTCTTTATTCAATTGTGGTAAAATACACTTAATATAAAATTTGTCATTTTAACTATTTTCAACAGTACAGTTCAGTGACATTAAGTATATTCACATAGTTGTACAAACATCAACACCACCCATCTCTAAAACTTTTCATCTTCCCATTCTAAAAATCCGTATCTCTTAAACAATCATGGTTCATTTCTTCCTTCCCCAGATTGAGGAAAACACTGTTTTTTTTTTTTTTTTCTGGTTCTCTGAGTTGGACTATTATTCTAAATATTTCCTATAAGAAGCAGTGTTTCTTCTTCTGTAACAGGCTTATTTTACTTAGAGTAATGCTCTTAAGTTTCATACATGTTGTCACAAATGCAGGATTTCCTTCTGTTTTAAAACTGAAAAGTATTCCATGTCTATATATACTACATTTTTTGTTTGAAAGATACACATCTCTTGATGTATCTTGAAAGATACACAATCTTGATGAGATTGTTTCCCCATTGTAGCTATTGTGAATAATGTGAAATGAGCATTGGAGTGCGTAGAATTCCTTGTAATCCTGATTTCAGTATTTTTGGATAAATACCCAGATGTGGGATGGTTGAATCGTATGGTATTTTATTTTCAATTATTTGAGGAACCTCCATCCTGTTTTCCATAGTGACTGTATGAATTTACATTTGTACATCAGTGAACAAGGAAGGGTTCCCTTTCTCCACATCTTTACTAATACTTGTTATGTCTTGGGGGCCCCTGGGTGGCTCAGTGGGTTAAAGCCTCTGGCTTCAGCTTAGGTCATGATCCCGACATTTTGGTATCGAGCCCCGCATTGGGCTTTCTGCTCGGCAGGGAGCCTGCTTCCTCCTCTCTCTCTGCCTGCCTCTCTGCCTACTTGTGATCTCTGTCTGTCAAATAAAAAAATACAAAATCTTTAAAAAAATAATTGTTATGTCTTGTCTTTTTAATACTGGCCATTTTAACAGATGTGAAATGATATATCATTGTGTTCGTTTCTATTTCCTTGATGATTAATAATGTTGAACATCTTTTCATTTACTTGTTGCCTATTTGTGTATTTTTTTTTTTTTTTGTAGGAATGTCTATGTGAGTCTTTCACCTATTTTTAAATTGGGCTATCTTTGTTATTGAGTTGTATGAGTTCTTTGTTTATTTTGGATACTAACCCCGTATTAAACACATGATCTGCAAATATTCTTTTCCCATTCTATGGGTTGTCTTTTCATTCTGTTAATTGTTCCTTTGTTGCACAGAAGATTTTTAGTCTGATGTAGCTCCATTTGTCTATTTTTGCTTTCATTGTCTGTTCTTTTGGTGTCATATCCAAGAAATCATAGCCCATCTAATGTGATGAAAATTTTCCAGTATGTTTTCTTCCAAGAGTTTTACAGTTTCCGGCCTTCCATTTTAAGTCCACTTTGAGTTTTGTGTGTGTGTGTGTGTGTGTGTGTGTGTGTGAAGATATTAGATGAAGGTTCTGTTTCATTCTTTTGCATGTGGACATACAGTTTTCCCAACACCATTCACACCATTTATTATTTTTGTGTATTTTTTGCACCCTTGTCAAAGATCATTTGACTACTTGTATATTCATGGGATTGTTTGTAGATTCTCAATTCTGTTGTATTGGTCTCTATGTCTGTCATTATGCCAGTATCATACTATTTTAATTATAATAACTTTGTAGTATAGTTTGAAATCAGGAGCATGATGCATCCAGTTTTGTTCTTTCTTCTTGCCCTATTTGGGATTGATTGTGATTCCATATGAATTTTAGGATTTTTTTTTCTATTTCTGTGAAAAATTCTATCAGGATTATGGTGGGGATTGCACTGACTCTATATTGCATTGGGTAGTATGGATTTTTAATGACAGTGAGTCTTAAAATTCATGAACAAGGATGTCTTTCCATTTATTTAATTTTTTTTGTTTTTAATTTCTTTCATAAAAGTTTTATAGATTTCAGTTTACAAATCTTTAATAATGTTTTTAGTTTATTTCTAAGTATTTTATTCTTTTGATTCTATTGTAAGTAGAATTGCTTTCTTAGTTTCCTTTTTGGATAATTCATTCTGAGTTTAGAGAAACACAACTGATTTTAGGATGTTGATTTCATATCCTATAATTTTACTGAGTTTGTTGATTAGTTCTAATAGTTTTTGAGTATGCCTGTGTGTGTGTGTGTGTGTCTGTGTGTATAGAACGTTTAGGGTCTCATACATATAAGGTCAATTCATCTGAGTAGGAAAATGTTTACTTCTTCCTTGGCAATTTGGATGCCTTACTTCTTTTTCTTGTTCAATTGCTCTGGCTAGGACTTTCAATACCATGTTGAATAAAAATCACAAGAAGGGATCTTTTTTTGATCCCTGTGTTAGAGGAAAACCTTTTTGTTATTCACTTGTTGAAGAAAGAAGTTGTTTGCTTGTTGAGTATATTTCCTGTGGGTTGTCATATCTGGTCTTTATTATGTTGAGATAATTTCTTTTTATTCTTGGTTTGTTCAGAATTCTATAATGAAAGGGGATTAATTTTGTCAGGTGATTTTTCCATATGTGGAAGCATGATCATATGATTTTTATCCTTCATTCTGTTAATGTGGTGTATGCTGTTGACTGATTCTTGCATGTTGAATCCTCTTGCCTTCCAGTGTTAAATACCACTTGGTTAGAGCATATGATCCCTTTAATATGCTGTTGAATTCAGTTTGCTGGTACTTCCTTTAATATTTTTGTATTTATGTAAATCAGGGGTATTGGCCTGCAGGTTTCTTTTATGTTGGTATCTTTGGCTTTGGTAAGACAGTAATTCTAGCCTTATAAGATAAGTTTAGAATTGTTTTTTTCTTTTCAAATTTTTAGAAGTGTTTGAGAAGGATTGGCATTTATTGTTCTTTAAATGTTGTTTGTAGATTTCACCAGTGAAGCTATCTCTTCTGGGCTTTTCTTTCTTGGGAGGTTTCTGATTATGGATTTAATTCCCTTGCTCATTTTGGTCTATTCAGATTATCTATTTCTTCATGCTTCAGATTTGGTAGATTGTATGTTGCTAGGAGTTTATGTATTTAATCCAGGTTATCCAATTTATAAGTGTTTGATTATTTGTAGTAATCTCATAATCCTTTTATTTCTGTGGCATTAATTTTATGTCTTCCCTTTCATTTCTGATTGTATTCATATGATTTTTTTTTTTTTTTTTGAGAGAGAGGGAGAGAGAGGACAGGAATGTTGGCAGGAAGGAGCAAATGAAGAGGGAGAGAGGGAGAGAATCTTCAGCAGGCTCCCTGCCCAGCGTGGAGCCAGATATGGGGTTTAATCTCATTACCCTGAGATCATGACCTGAGCTGAACCTGAGTCAGATGCTTATTAAATGAGCAACCCAGTTGCCTCTATTTGAATTTTTTCTCGGTGTAGCTAGTTTATCAATTTTGCCTTACTTAAAAAAGAAAACTTAGTTTCATTGATTTTTTCTAGTCTCCATTTATTCCTGATATAATCTTAATTATTCTTTCATTTGCTAACTTGGGCTTAGTTGTTCTTTTTCTCATTTCTTGAGGGATACTGTTAGGTTATTTATTTGAGATCTTCATTTTAAACGAGGTGTTCATTGTTATAAATTTCCCTCTTAGTGTTACTTCTGTGGCATGCCACAGGTTTTGGTGTATAGTTTTACATTTTTGTTGTTTTTGAAATATTTCTAAGTCCTCCTTTGATTGCTTCTCTGACCCATAGGTTGTACAACCATGTGTTGTTTAATTTCCATGTATTTGTGAATTTTCCACTTTTCCTTCTGCTATTGATTTCTAGTTTCACTTCATTGTGGTCAGAAAAGATACTTTGTATGATTTTATCTTCTTAAGTTTTTCAAGACTTTTTTGTGACCTAACATATTATCTATCCTGCCAAATGTTCCACATGCACTTGGGAAAAATGTATATTCAATTGTTATTGGATGAAATGTTTTACATATATCTTGCCAATCCTTTCTGGCTTGCCAGATCTCTGTGGACAGGTCTGATGTTATTCTGATATTCCTCCCTCTGTATGTAAGGAATCTCTTTCCCCTAACTGCATGGTTTCCTTGTCTCTGAGATTTTCAAGTTTTAACATTACATGCCAGGGAGTGGTTCTGTTCTTGATCTTGGGAGGGGTCCTCTCTGCCTCGAGGATGCGAGTACATTTTTCATTACCCCGACTGGGGAGCTTCTCAGCTATGATTTGCTCAAATATATCTTCTAGTCCTCTCTCTCTTTCTCTTTCTAACCCCTCAGGGATGCCAGTAACTCAGACATTGAAATGTTTCATGGTGTCATTTTTTTCTCAAATTCTGTTTTCATGAATTTTAAGGTTTTTGTTCAAGGCCTCCTCCTGTTCCTTCCTTTTTATCATTTTATCTTCTAGATCACTAATTCATTCTTCTGCTTCATTTACCCTAGCTCTTAGAGAATCTAGCTTACACTGCATCTCATTTATAGCATTTTAAAGCTTGGCCTGATTAGCTCTCATTTCTGCCCTTAGAGAATCTATATTGCCATTAATGGTTTTCTCCAGTCTACTTATTGTTTCCATAGCTGTTACTCTGAAGTCTTTTTCTGACATCTTGCTTATTTCCATATCCATTAGGTCTGTGGGAGAGGCCATTGTCTTTGGGTCTTTTCTTTGTTGGGAGTGCTCCTCCTAGTCATTCTGTTGAGTTGTGGTTGAGGGGATGTAGAGCCAAAAATATCAACCACAGTCCAAGCAAGGTGAACCCTTGGAAAGTTTGGAACAATCAGAAGTCACCACCAAAAGAACCCCAGCCAAAATGAAACCCAAGAATAAGATTTATAAAGTACAAAATGAAAAAAAGCATAAAGGCACCCCCAACCTTCCCCCACTAAAAGAGAGTGAATGAAGTTGTATCTAAGGAATATACAGACCATGAGGCAACACCAGGAGCTTAATATACCATTTTATCCTGGTGTTGGCATTTTACAGTTTTATGGGGACCCCAGGGTTGTTGTCCTCTTATTATTCCAGCTTGTCTTCTTGGGGAGGGGGCTGCTATGTTGTTTTTCAGTCAATCCTGCTTGGGCAAAGTTGCCCTGCCCTCTAACAAGGGGCTGGGCTCCTTGGAAACTGTTTTTTTGAGCTTTTGTTCTCTGGTGGCTTTTTTGTGTCTTTTTGGAGGGTCAGAGAAAAGGAAAATGTCCACGCCCAGACCTCTGCCCCAGAGGAGAGAAGCCACAGCTCCTCCTTTCTGAATCCTTGAGAACACAGTCTCCCCCTACATAAGTGCTGCTGAAAATTGCAGCCTTCCATAGGTGGTGCAGGCCCCCAGTGATCCTCTCAGTGGTGGCCCCTGGTCCCTGCTTGTTTTGCTTCTCATGCCACCAAAACCATGACTGATCATGTCAGGGTGGGCCCGAGACCTTGTGGCAGAATGACTGGCCCTAGGTCTGAGGGCACAGGTCCAAACCAGTTCCTCCTGGGCAGTGGCAGTGGGTGGTGGGCAGCGGGTGGAGGGAAGCCCCTTCTCTGGGTCTGTGGGCTTGGCTCTATGCCTATAGCTGCCCAGTCCCAAAATTTGCCCCTTAAGCACCTATATTCTGTTTGAGTGCTATTACTAGTCCTTTTCCCTCCCACCACTGCTGCTCTCCAAGCTATTGCTTGTCCCCAGGTGCAGGGCACTTTTGTGCTGGGGTATTATTTCCAATGGCTAGCTTCTGGTGTTCTCTTCCCCCTTCTGTTTATTGTTCAACATCTGTCCATGCAATCCCAACTCCATCCTTTGTATCTTTCAACTGATGATCCCCTGTCCCTGTAGAGATCCAGACATAAAATCTTACATCTCAGGCTAATTTTGTTGTTCACAGTGCCTTGGTAGATATCTACCTAAATTCAGGGGACCAGTTGAAATGGAGTTCCCCACTCTTCCACCATCTTCAAAAGTGGAGTAGTGAAGTCTCTTACTATTATTGTGTTGTTTTCTGTTTCTACCCTTATGTCTGTTAATATTTGCTTGATATATTTAGGTATTCTGATGTTGGGTGCCTAATATTTATAATTGTTATATATTCCTGGTAAACTGACCATTTTATTATTATATAAAGTTCTTATTTGTAACAGTTCTTGTTTTGAAGTCTATTTTGTCTGACATAAGTGTAGTCTCTGCCATAGTTTGCTTGCATTCACATGGAATATCTTTTTTTCATCACTTCTCTTTGAGACAGTATGTGCTCTTAAAGCTTAAGTGAGTCTCTTGCAGATAGCATAGAGTGGTATTAAAAAAAAAAAAACCTATGTAATCACTCTATGTCTTTTGACTGAGTTTAACCCATTTACATATAAAGTAATTATTTATAGGGAAGGACTTAGTCTTGCCATTTTGTTTCCTGTTTCTCACTGTTTTCTTGTCTTACTGCTTTCCTTTGTATTTTGTTGATTTTTTGGTATTGATAAGCTTTCATGGATTTTCTTTCTTTTGCAGAACTTTTGTCTTGGGTTGAAACTGGATCTTTTATTTGAGTTCTTTCTCTTACACTGGCACTTGTCTGTATCTCAGATTACTTCCCATTGCATTGATGGCAATTGGTCTGAAGGGGTGTTTTAGAATGTGTAGACTTTGTCTCACTTACTCAATTATCATTAACTCTCTCTTTTGTACCAGATAGTTTTGTTCCTATTAGCTAAGGCAGAAATCCATATAATAACTGCTACTAGAGATGAATTGGTGATAATATGTCTTTGATAGTAAAAATGTTCCAATAGTTGTCTCTCAGGAATCATGTGTGAGATTGCTCTATGGCTGTACCTAGAGGAATTTTATACCCCATTTTGGCTTTGGGAAGATAAAGTAATTTATTCTAAGATGATCTCAGATTACCGTGTAAATGGTGCCCATGGAATTGTGCTACAAGGTAATCTTACTTTGGGATAAATCCTCATTCTTCAATGAGTCTCTCATTTTTCAAAACTCATTCATTTCTGGTTGATCTTCATTTCTCACTATAATAAAGCTACTTTGGCTACATAATTGGGATTGAAACTATGAATTTTCAGCAAAAGATTTAGCTATTATTCCTTTCATTTATGTATTTTAATTGTTATAATTCTCGTATAATCTATACCCAGAACCTTACAGAGAATTTTTCCACTGAATACATAAACTCAGACATTTTCTATAGGTTGTGACAATAATATGCTGATATGCAATTCCCTTTGAACAATAACTTAAAAATACAGAGAGATTTCTAATTGGAAGAGACTTTGGTCATCATTTAATCAAACACTGATGTGAAAGAGTCACGTTTAAAGATTACAAAAATCACAGGTGGGTATTAAGGAGGGCACGTATTGCATGGAGCACTGGATGTGGTGCAAAAACAATGAATACTGTTATGCTGAAAGAAATTAAAAAAAGCACAGGGAGCATAACATAGTTAAACTCACATATTTTGAGTTCAAGACCATCATTTTTTCTATTAGTCCCACTTGTTCTTAAAAGATGAATAAAGTTTTTTTTTTTTTCTTCTGTAGTCACAGGAATTGTTATCCAAGATTACTCTGTGGCCCCAGAGCTTCCTCATGGCATTTTTCACCCCTGAGTTTCTGAGAATAGATTAAATGACTTAATATGGGTATTAATATAGTATAAAACATTGTCACTGCTTTGTTAATGGGGAAGGTATATCCAAAGGTATATGGATATACAGGATACAAAGTATAGGACAATTACAGTAATAAGGGAGGCACAGGTGGACAGAGTTTTATGCTCTCTTTTATTACTCTGAGCTCTTAGGGAGTAAAGGATGAGGACATAGGAAGTGATAAGTATAGAAAAAGAACAGGCACATCATCCCACTGTTGGTGGCAACAAAAAGTTCAGAGATGTGAGTGTCAGTGCAAAAGAGTTTAAGAGAGGGAAAAGGTCACCGTTGAAGTGGCCAATGACATTGGGGCCACAGAAGGGCAACCAGACCTTGAAAAGAATTGAATCAGAGTGTGAAGAAAACTCCCAGCCCTGGCCATGGCCACCAGGGGGCCACCCATTCTCCTCTTCATTGTGATCCAGTAGTGTAGGGACTTGCAGATGGCTATAGGCCATCATAGGCGGTCATAGGCCATCACCATGAGCAGGATGATCTCAGCTTCTCCAGAAAAATGCTTTGCAAAGAGCTGAGTCATTCACCCACTGAAGGAGGTAGTTTTCTTTTCAGTGACTAAAACAAATATCATTTTGGGAGCTATGGTAGAAGAGCAGTAGTTGTCTATGAAGGACAAGAAAGACAAGAAAAAAGAAATCCACATGGGGGAGCCTGAGGCTCTGCTGGTGTTGATTGTCATGACTATGAGTAGGTTGCCTGCCACAGTGAGAAAGTAGATTACTATAAACATAGTGAATTATAGAGGGCACGGATTGCTTGGAGCACTGGGTGTGGTGAAAAAATAATGATACTGTTATGCTGAAAATAAATAAATGAAAAAAAAAAAAACATAGTGAAAAAGAGTTTGTGCACACCTGGATTGACAAAGGCTTATGAGAGTTATATTACCCAGTGCTGGTGTCTATGTGTTACTATAAAGTCTTCTGGAAAAAAGTTTGACTCCATGTAATAAGAGTTTTATAATTGGTCATGTCCAGGACTCCTTAGGTGTAGGAATCTATCCTAGATTAAAAATATGGACAAAAATTATGCATACAGGTTGCATTACATAGTTTTTTAAGATAATAAGTGAACATAATCCAAATGTCTGCATAAAGATGGATAATGAAGTGAATAGTAGTTAGGAAATATCAGGTGGACATTGAAGTTAATAACAAGAAGAGTTCATAGCGTGGAAAGATTCTTCCACTATAATATTAAGTGCAAACCACAAAATATAAATCAGTTTATATATTATAATCCAAAAATGTCCAAAATGACATGATATATCTATCTACCTATCTATATCTATCTATGTATATATATAGAAAAGTATCTGAAAAAAGTACATTATAAAGATTAATAGTGCTTACTTGAATTATAGGTAGGGCAAATCTTATTTTCCTAAATATTATATTTTATCAAATTTTTCTTCAAATCCAATAGGTTACCTTTATAATGAGTGAAAGAAGATAATAAGAGAAATATTATTTTCTTGTGTCTGGTCGACTTTCGTAATATCTTGAGTGTCTGCTTTTCTTAATAGATTTCATAAGGTCATTCTTCATAAAAATCTGTGACAGTAGATGCACATATTTATTTATTCATTTACTTAGGTAAAAAAGAATGATGTTTTATTTGGGGAGAAAAGTTAACTTAAAAACAGAAGTGAAAATGCTTCCCAAGGACCCTTTACATTTAGGTAGAAAATAAAAGCATACTGTACTGTAATTTTTTTATTAATTTATTTATTTTCAGCATAACAGTATCATTATTTTTTTCACCACACCCAGTGCTCCATGCAATCTGTGCCCTCTATAATACCCACCACATGGTACCCCAACCTCCCACACCCCTGCCACTTCAAACCCCTCAGATTGTTTTTCAGAGTCCATAGTCTCTCATGATTCACCTCCCCTTCCAATTTACCCCAACTCCCTTCTCCTCTCTAACTCCCCATGTTTTCCATGCTATGTGTTATGCTCCACAAATAAGTGAAACCATATGATAATTGACTCTCTCTGCATGACTTATTTCACTCAGCATAATCTCTTCCAGTCCCGTCCATGTTGCTACAAAAGCTGAGTATTCATCCTTTCTGATGGATGCATCATACTCCATAGTGTATATGGACCACATTTTCCTTATTCATTCGTCCATTGAAGGGCATCTTGGTTCTTTCCATGGTTTGGCAACCGTGGCCATTGCTGCTATATACATTGGGGTACAGCTGGCCCTTCTTTTCATGAAATCTGTATCTTTGGGGTAATTTTTTAAAACCAGAAATCAATTTTTTTTTTTTGTTTCTAGTGAGTAAAAGTCAAGCAGAGAGAGACAATTATCATATGGTTTCACTTATTTGTGGAGCATAACAAATATCATGGAGGACAAGGGGAGTTAGGGAGGAGAAGGGAGTTGGGGGAAATTGGAAGGGGAGGTGAACCATGAGAGACTATGGACTCTGAAAAACAATCTGAGGGGTTAGAAGTGGTGTGAGGGGTGGGAGGTAGGGGGAAGTAGGTGGTGGGTATTAGAGAGGGCACGGACTGCATGGAGCACTGGGTGTGGTGCAAAAACAATGAATACTGTTATGCCAATAATAAGTAAGTAAATAAATAAATAATAACAAGAAAAAAAAAGAAAAATGTGTTTGGGGAGTTTTCCAAATTATATGAAATAGTAGTCTAGATAATTTTTTAAAAATTTCTTTTCAGCGTAACAGAATTCATTGTTTTTGCACCACACTCAGTGTTCCATGCAATGTGTGCCCTCCATAATACCCACCAATGGCTCCCCCAACCTCCCACCCCCGGCCCCTTTAAAATCCTCATGCTGTTTTTCAGAGTCCATAGTCTCTCATGGTTCACCTCCCCCTCCAATTTCCCTCAACTCACTTCCCCTCTCCATTTCCCTATATCCTCCATGTTATTTGTTATGCTTCACAAATAAGTGAAACCATAAGATAATTCACTTTCTCTGCTTGAATTATTTCACTTAGCATAATCCGTTCCAGTCCCGTCCATGTTGATGCAAAAGTTGGGTATTCATCCTTTCTGATGGAGGCAGAATACTCCATAGTGTATATGGACCACATCTTCCTTATCCATTCGTCCATTGAAGGGCATCTTGGTTCTTCCCACAGTTTGGCGACCATGACTATTGCTGCTATAAACATTGGGGTACAGATGGCCCTTCTTTTCACTACATCTGTATCTTTGGGGTAAATACCCAGTAGTGCAATGGCAGGGTCATAGGGAAGCTCTATTTTTAATTTCTTAAGGAATCTCCACACTATTCTCCAAAGAGGCTGCACCAACTTGCATTCCCACCAACAGTGGAAGAGGGTTCCCCTTTCTCCACATCCTCTCCAACACACGTTGCTTCCTGTCTTCCTAATTTTGGCCATTCTAACTGGTGTAAGGTGGTATCTCAATGTGGTTTTCATTTGAATCTCCCTGAGGGCTAGTGATGATGAACATTTTTTCATGTGTCTGATAGCCATTTGTATGTCTTGATTGGAGAAGTGTCTGTTCATATCTTCTGCCCATTTTATGACATGATTGTCTGTTTTGTGTGTGTGGAGTTTGAGGAGTTCATTATAGATCCTGGATATCAACCTTTTGCCTGTACTGTCATTTGCAAATATCTTCTCCCACTCGGTGGGTTGCCTCTTTGCTTTTTTGACTGTTTCCTTGTCTGTGCAGAAGCTTTTGATCTTGATGAAGTCCCAAAAGTTCATTTTGGATTTTGTTTCCTTTGCCTTTGGGGACATATCTTGAAAGAAGTTGCTGTGGCTGATTTCGAAGAGGTTACTGTCTATATTTTCCTCTAGGATTCTGATGTATTCCTGTCTCACATTGAAGTTTTTTACCCATTTTGAGTTTATTTTTGTGTATGGTGTAAGAGAATGGTCGAGCTACATTCTTCTACATGTAGCTGTCCAGTTTTCCCAGCACCATTTATTGAAGAGACTGTCTTTTTTCCACTGTATATTTTTTCCTGTTTTGTCAAAGATTATTTGCCCATAGAGTTGAGGGTCCATATCGGGACTCTCTACTCTGTTCCACTGGTCGATGTATCTGTTTTTATGCCAGTACCATGCTGTCTTGTTGATCACAGCTTTGTAGCAAAGCTTGAAATCAGGTAACGTGATACCCCCCATTTTATTTTTGTTTTTCAAGATTTCCTTAGCGATTTGGAGTCTCTTCTGATTCCATACAAATTTTAGGATTATTTGCTCCAGCTCTTTGAAAAATACTGGTGGAATTTTGATCGAAATGGCAATAAAAGTATAAATTGCTCTAGGCAGTATAGACATTTTGACAATGTTTATTCCTGCAATCCTAGAGCGTGGAATGGTCTTCCATCTTTTTGTGTCTTCTTCAATTTCTTTCATGAGTGTTCTGTAGTTCTTCGAGTACAGATCCTTTACCTCTTTGGTTAGGTTTATTCCCAGGTATCTTATGGTTCTTGGTCCTATGGTAAATAGAATCGATTCTCTAATTTCCCTGTCTGTATTTTCATTTGTAGTGTATAAGAAAGCCACTGATTTCTGTACATTGACTTTGTGTCCTGCCACATTGCTGAATTGCTGTATGAGTTCTAGTAGTTTGGGGGTGGAGTCTTTTGGTTTTTCCATATAAAGAATCATGCCATCTGTGGAGAGAGAGAGTTTGTCTTCTTCATTGCCAATTTGGATAGTTTTTATTTCTCTTTGTTGTCTGATTGTTGTTGCTAGGACTTCTAATACTATGTTGAACAAGAGTGGTGAGAGTGGGCATACTTGTCCACTTGATCCATCCATGATCTCAACAGGAAGGCTGTGAGCTTTTTCCTATTGAGGATGATATTTGCTGTGGGTCTTTCATAGATAGATTTGATGAAGTTCAGGAATGTTCCCTCTATCCCTATACTTTGAAACGTTTTAATCAGGAACGGATGCTGGATTTTGTCAAATGCTTTTTCTGCATCAATTGAGAGGACCATGTGGTTCTTCTCTCTTCTCTTATAGGTTTGTTCTATCACATTGATTGATTTGTGAATGTTGAACCATCCTTGAGGACCAGGGATGAATCCCACCTGGTCATGGTGGATAATCCTTTTAGTGTGCTGTTGGATTTTGTTTGCTAGGATGTTGTTGAGAATCTTAGCATCCATATTCATCAGTGATATTGATATGAAATTCTCATTTTTGGTAAGGTCTTTGCCTGGTTTGGGGATCAGGGTAATGCTGGCTTCATAGAAAGAGTCTGGAGGTTTTCCTTCTGCTTCAATTTTTTGAAACAGCTTCAGGAGAATAGGTATTCTTTCTTCTTTAAAAGTTGGTAGAATTCCCCAGGGAATCCATTAGGTCCTGGGCTCTTGTTTTTTGGGAGGTTTTTGATCACTGCTTCAATCTCGTTACTAGATATCGGTCTATTCAGGTTGTCAATTTCTTCCTGGTTCACTTTGGGGAGTTTGTAGTTTTCCAGGAATGCATCCATTTCATCTAGGTTCCTTAACTTATTGGCATATACTTCTTGATAATAACTTCTGATGATTGTTTCTACTTCCTTGTTGTTACTTGTGATCTCTCCCTTTTCATTCATAATTTTATAAATTTGGGCTTTCTCTCTTTTCTTTTGGTTTAGTGTGGCCAGTGGTTTATCTATCTTATTGATTCTTTCAAGAAACGAGCTTCTAGTTTCATTGATACATTCTACTGCATCTCTGGTTTCCATCTCATTGATCTCAGCTCTAATCTTGATGATTTCCCTTCTTATGTGTGGAGTTAGTTTGATTTCTTGTTGATGCTCCAGTTCCTTAAGGTGTAGAGACAGTTGCTGTGTTCTGGATTTTTCAATTTTTTTTTTGAGAGAGGCTTGGATGGCTATTTATTTCCCCCTTAGGGTTACCTTTGCTGTATACCATAGGTTTTGGACTGAAGTGTCTTCATTCTCCTTGGTTTCCATGAATTGTTTCAGTTATTCTTTGATCTCCTGGTTGATCCAAGCATTCTTAAGCAATGTGGTCTTCAGCTTCCATGTGTTTGAGTTCCTTCTGAACTTTTCCTTGTGATTGAGCTCCCGTTTCAAAGCATTGAGATCTGAGAATATGCAGGGAATAATCTCAGTCTTTTGGTATCTGTTGAGTCCTGATTTGTGACCCAGTATGTGGTCTATTCTTGAGAAGGTTCCCTGTGAACTTGAGAAGAATGAGTATTCTGTTTTTTTAGGGTGGAATGTTCTTTATATATTTATGAGGTCCATCTGGTCCAGTGTGTCATTCAATGCTCTTGTTTCTTTATTGATTCTGCTTTGATGATCTTTCTATTTCTGAGAGAGGCATGTTTTAGGGTAGAATGTTATTTAGGGTGGAATGTCTATCTATGAGGTTCATCTGGTCCAGGGTGTCATTCAATGCTCTTGTTTCTTTGATTCTGCTTTGATGATCTGTCTATTTCTGAGAGAGGCATGTTAAGATCTCCTACTATTAATGTGTTCATGGCAATATGACTCTTTATCTTGATTAATAGTTTTCTTATGTAATTGACTGCTCCTTACACCGTACACAAAGATAAACTCAAAATGGATAAAAGACCTCAATGTGAGAGAGGAATACATCAGAATTCTAGAGGGGAACATAGGCAGTAATCTCTTCTATATAAGCCACAGCAATTTCTTTCAAGATATGTCTCCAAAGGCAAAGGAAACAAAAGCAAAAATGAACATTTGGGACTTCATCAAAATCAAAAGCTTCTGCACAGCAAAGGAAACAGTCAACAAAACAAAGACACAACCCACCGAGTGGGAGAAGATATTTGCAAATGGCAGTACAGACAAAAGGTTGATATCCAGGATCTATAATGAACTCCTCAAACTCCACACACACAAAACAGACAATCATGTCAAAAAATGGGCAGAAGATATGAACAGACACTTCTCCAATGAAGACCTACAAATGGCTATCAGACACATGAAAAAATGTTCATCATTACTAGCCATCAGGGAGCTTCAAATGAAAACCATATTGAGATACCACCTTATACCAGTTAGAATGGCCAAAATTAGCAAGACAGGAAACAACGTGTGTTGGAGAGGATGTGGAGAAAGGGAAACCCTCTTCCTCTGTTGGTGGGAATACAAGTTGGTGCAGCCACTTTGGAGAACAGTGTGGAGATTCCTTGAGAGACTCCAAGTCTCTGTGGATAGGTCTTTGTTCAGTCTAATGTTTCTACCTTTGTAGGTTACAGACTTCTTGTCCTAAGCTGCTTTGAAGATTTTCTCTTTGTCTTTCAGATTTGCAAGTTTCATTATTTTATTTCAGCCTATTGACCTATTTGTATTGATTTTGAAGGGGGTTTTCTGTGTGTCCTGGACTTGGATATCTTTCTCCTTCCCCAAATTAGGGACATTCTCTGCTATAAGTTGCTCTAATATAGCTTCTGCCGTTTTTGCTCTTTCCTCTTATACTGGGATCCCAATTATTTTAATATTGTCTCACTTTATGATATCAGTTATTTCTCAAATCCTCCCCGTGTGATCCAGTAGTTGTTTATCTCTATTTTTCTTACTTTATTTATGGTATATCATTTTGTTTTCCATATCACTAATTCCCTCTTCTGCCTCATTTATCATAGTAATTAGAGCCTCCATTTTTTTTACTGTATCTAATTAATAGATTTTTGATTAGACTTGGTTAGATTTCAGGTTTTTTATTTCTCCAGAAAAGGATTTTGTTTATCTAAAAAAGGATTCTGTAGTATCTTCCATGAGTTTTTCAAGCCCATCTATCACCTTGATAATTGTCACTCTGAACATTAGTTCCCTAGCCATAGCCAATCCCTTTTTTTTTGTTTGTTTATGAGTTTTTCTGCCTTGCCATTTTATCCAGATAAGAATAGATGAATGAGAGAACAAAATACTAAAAGGGTAGCAAGGACCTCAGAAAAATATACACTAATCAAATCAGCTGAGACTCGAAATTGGGGGGATAAGAAAGGAAGAAAGGAATAAAACAATTAAAAAAAGTTTGTATATTAGAGGGTGAATAGAACAGAGCCATACACTTGATTTTGGGTGCGTTTTGGTCTATTAGAAGAAACTACCTCCTGAAATTTTAAAGAAAGAATATCTTTATCTATCTATATCTATATCTATATCTATATCATCTATATCTATATCTATATCAATGGGTAAACACAATGAAGGGATGGAATATGACTGTAAAAATGAAAATTAAGAAATATTCTAAAAAAGGAATTTATAAGATAAGAATTTGGTTGAAAAAAAGCAAAAAAAAAAAAAAGAAGAAGAAAGAATATGATCAGTCTGGAAACTAGAACAAAGCCATCCACTAGATTTAGGGGTATCCCAAAATTTTAAAGAAAAAAAAAACTCTATATGTATACAAAAAATAAGTTTAAATACAATGAAGGGATAAAATATGACCATAAAAATGAAAATTAAAGATTTTTGAAAGGGTATTGATAAGGTAAAATGGCTAAAGAACTTTAAAATAGAAAAGAGGAAAAATTAAAAAATAGAATAAGAAAAATAAAATTAAAAAATTTGACTTTGCTGCTATAAACATTGGGGTACAGATGGTCCTTCTTTTCATGACATCTGTATCTTTGGAGTAAATACCCAGGAGTGCAATTGCAGGGTCATGGGGAAGTTCTATTTTTAATTTCTTGAGGAATCTCCACACTGCTCTCCAAAGAGGCTGCACCACGGTTGCCAAACTATGGAAAGAACCAAGATGTCCTTCAACGGATGAATGGATAAGGAAAATGTGGTTCATATACACTATGGAGTATTATGCCTCCATCAGGATGAATACTCAACTTTTGTAGCAACATGAATGGGACTGGAAGAGATTATGCTGAGTGAAATAAGTGAAGCAGAGAGTCAATTATCATATGGTTTCACTTATTTGTGGAGCATAACAAATATCATGGAGTACAAGGGGTGTTAGAGAGGAGAAGGGAGTTGGGGTAAATTGGAAGGGGAGGTGAACCATGAGAGACTATGGACTCTGAAAAACAATCTGAGGGGTTTGAAGTGGCAGGGGGGTGGGAGGTTGGAGTACCAGGTGATGGGTATTATAGAGGGCATGGATTGCATGGAACACTGGGTGTGGTGAAAAAATAATAAATACTGTTATGCTGAAAATAAATAAATTAATTTAAAAAATTTGACTTTGAAAGACTAAAAGATCATGGGAAAGAAGCCATAAATTCTATGTTTTTGCTTTCCTCTAGCTCTGGAATTCTGCAGTTCTCATTGATCAAGGAACTTGGTCTTGGATGGATGTTCTTGCTGATCTTCTGGGGAGGGGCCTGTTGCAGTGATTCTCAAATGTCTTTGCCCAAGGCAGAATTGCACTACCCTTGCCAAGGGGCAGGCTAAGCAATCTGCTCAATTTTACTCTCAGTAGCTTTTGTTCACTGAAAGCTTTCTTTACAGCTTTGGAGGATGGGAATGAAAATGGCAGCCTCCCAATCTCCTGCCCCATAAGATCTGGGAGATCAGAGCCCTACTTCTCAATGCATTGTCAGAGAAAAGCAGTCAGCCCCTCCCCTGACCCTGGTCTCCAGTTGCACTCTGAGCTCACCCAGCCTGTGACTGAGCTTTTCTATCTCTGGCACAGGACCCTGTTTGGTCTGAGTCTCCAAACTCAGATTCCTGAGTGCACTCCTGAACCACTCCTTCCAGAGGTAAAAGGAGGGGGTCTCTCTGGATCTGCCACTTGTGAGGTTCCTCCTCCAAGAGCAGTGGCCCAACTCCCTCAGATCATGCTTTAAGGTAACCCCAAGCTGAGTTCCCAGTCCTTGGTTCCATCTCTGCAGCCGGCTTCCCTGCTCTGATACCTGGGAGCTCTGCCACACTCAGACACCCCTGGTCCTTTTGTGACGCCATAGGTTCTGGGACCTCACTGTTCCTGTGAGGGCTCCACCACTTGCTTAGCCAGGGAGCGACATCCCTCAGTGGAGCAGATATCTAAAAGTTCTGATTTTGTGCTCCACTGCTCTCACTTGCTTGGAGCTGGCCCCTCTTCCCACGGTCTTTCTTCCCATATGTTGCATGGGATTCACTTCTCCGCACATCCTACCTTCCAGAAAGTGGTTGATTTTCTGTTCCTAGATTTGTGCTCTTATCTTATCTCTCCTAATGAGTTTGAAAACTATCTAGCTGAACTCCTGGGACCTGATGATATTTAGGTCTCCTACTCCTCTGTAATCTTGCTCCTCTGCTAATTCTATTTTATGTGTAAGGAACTTGATGCTCACTGTGAGCATCAGTTGCTCAAGGTCAGAGAAGCTAATCTTTGGTAGACCCTGGATATTGTGGAGAGCCATTCAGCAGATGCAAGGAGTCACGTAGACGGCAGTGCCTGTAGATTGAGGAATTAAGAATGATTGGTTTAGGGGGATGTGAGTGCGCCTGTGGCTGACGCATGAGCAGCACCAGGAGCCAAGAGAGAAACGCATGATCACCGCTAGAGAACAATAGAGTCCTGTATGGTTACATAAGAGTGCCACAAGGACGCTGCGTGCGCGGCATTGTGATTGGGCGAGGGGGGGGTGAACGCGCGTGCATAAATATCGCTGTGTGCTTGGTTTGCGGGCGGCCGCCATTATTAAAAAGAAGCTTGCCACTCACCTTGTCTGCGGGTCGTTCTTGCGGGCCGAGAGCGACAACTGGTGCCGAAACCCAGGATCCCTACCTTTAGACGCAGAACGAGGATCGAGGTAAGAGCAACGATAAGGTAAAGAGTGCACCTATTTCTGTCTATTGACAGGGAAGTTCCCTGAAGACTATCGGGCGTAAGGTTGTTTGTAAGGTTCTTCAGGGACGATAAGAGGTTCCCCGTAGACGATAAGACGTTAGGGTGTTTGTGAAGTTCTACGGGGACGATAAGGTAAGTTTCCTCGGAATGGGGAACGATCTTGCTCGCTTGGAGGACTCCTTAAAAGATGTCCTCAAGACGAACGGTACCCCCTTAAAGGCAAAAACAGCGAGGGCCTTTTTGAAAGAAGTAGAAGAGATTGCCCCCTGGTTTATAGAAGAAGGGCTCCTAAATGTGCCACAATGGGAAAACCTGGGTGAGGACTTAAAACGCTGCCCCTCTACATCCCCGGGGACTCTAGCTGTGTGGTCCTTGGTGAAGGTATGTTTGCAATCCCCCCGAGGGCCCTTGCAGCGAGCTGTACGACAGGGGGGCAAAGTCCTTGAGCAAATGAAGGAAGAGTCCTGTAAGGGCTCCTCCCGAGATTCTGAATCCGAAAGCGAAAGCTCAGAAGGGATGTCCGAACGCGAGTTACAGGAGATAGGAAAGATAGAGGCAAGTAACAAGAAAAGGGAATCTCCCGATCTCCAGACAGACTTGGAGACCGTGAGGCAGCAACTTGAGGAAAAGAAGGCGGAATTGCAAAAGGCATTAGGAGAATTAAGAGTGCAGGGAGAAGTAATGACGCAGCTGAAAGCAGGGGCGGAAGCCGCAGTTGTGGCGCAGTCGAAATTAAAAACGGAAGTTACACCGCTTCCGCATTCTAGCCCCATGGCGCCACCCCATGAGTGGCCCCCGCCTTATAGGCCCAGCTGCGCCAAGACGTGCTATTGTTCGGGCTGTACTGTGGAAAATTGGAGAGAGGTCCTTGGCCCGGGAAAAGGCTTTTTTCCAGTGTTAGAAGATCAGAATCAGCAGAGGTACCACCAGCCACTAGATTTCAAGTTGGTAAAGCAGCTTAAGGAGGCAGTCAGCGCCTATGGACCCCAGGCAGCTTTCACTGTCTCCCTTGTGGAGTCGCTGGGAACATTTTACCTCACTCCTGAGGATTAGGCCAACCTGGCCAGAGCGGTTTTAAGATCACGTAGGCTCTCGATTTGAAACAAGTGTTACTTAAGCACATAAGTTACTCACCAATGCCCGTCTGTGTTTGAGCTCCCTTTCTCTTCATAGTTTTTAATGCTTCTACTATTAACAAGTCATCTAGTCTCTCTTGTGAGTCCCAGAATTGTCTGCTATCAGAATGTTGAAATGCCACGGTGGGAGACTCGGCAGTAATAGCCAAGATACCGACGTATATCCCGATGCCAGTACAGGTGAACCTCGACAACCTGCCAGTGCTACTTCGACATAAACGAGACTTTGGAATAACAGCAGCCATTATTGCAGCTATTGCAGCATCCGTCGCCGCTGCTACTGCTGCTGCAGTGGCGTTGACAACCTCGATACAGACTGCAGCAACACTCAACAATGTCACTGGGAGGGTAGCTGAAGCCCTTGCAACACAAAATCAGATTAATGGACTGTTAGGTGTATACAAAACCCACGCGGACATTGTCCTTGTTTTCTCACTTCCCTTCCCTGACGCACGCATGGTATGTTGTAGGAACAATTATAGGAGTGCTAGTAGTAATTGTTCTTTTCATGTGCCTCTTGCCTTGTGCGGTTAAAATTATACTCGCAGAAGTTTATAAGTTAAGAGCCATCATACGTAACCATCAGCTAATCAACCGCGGTGGGCTCAGAATGTCACCTTGAACGCTACCCAGGTATCTCTTGGCTCCATCAGCGATTTGGTTAGTATGTTATAACAATCAGCCTCATTCCTCAAAAACTGGGCAGGCATAGGAGCCCTGATTATGTTGATGATTCTGGCTCAAGTGCTCCTTCTACAATGCATCGCGCGACAGCAACGGCTACAGCAACGGGCTTTGGTCTAAGCCATGATGGCTCTGGAGGCTGGCACCTTCCCCCCAAATATGGCTTAGCATGCTGGATCGGTAGCCAAAGACGGGTAAGACTGATCCCTCACCATAGCAACCTAAGGGGCTCCTCGGCCAGGGGGAGTACCCGATGACGGGTAAGCATGTGTGCTGAGGATTGGCAACCTAAGACAAGCACGATCCCTGCCATATAAACAATAAAAAAGGGGGAGCTGTGGAGAGCCATTCAGCAGATGCAAGGAGTCACGTAGACGGCAGTGCCTGTAGATTGAGGAATTAAGAATGATTGGTTTAGGGGGATGTGAGTGCGCTCGTGGCTGACGCATGAGCAGCACCAGGAGCCAAGAGAGAAACGCATGATCACCGCTAGAGAACAATAGAGTCCTGTATGGTTACATAAGAGTGCCACGAGGACGCTGCGTGCGCGGCATTGTGATTGGGCGAGGGGGGGGGTGAACGCGCGTGCATAAATATCGCTGTGTGCTTGGTTTGCGGGCGGCTGCCATTATTAAAAAGAAGCTTGCCACTCACCTTGTCTGCGGGTCGTTCTTGCGGGCCGAGAGCGACAGATATAAATACAAATGCATGAATTCAAAGTCTGAGCTCTAACAATTATGCTGTGGTAGCAGTTAGACACTGATTCTGTGATGTGTCTTATGTACTGGAAATGATTGGCCCTGGAAATGATTCAGACCCTGGGGGATTATGTAGAGTCTCTGGTTCTCCCAGCAGTGGCAGGCAGCACACATTCCTCAGACAGATCCCAGGTGCCCTAGTGACCATAAGGGGAGCCACAGAGAAAGGAGGACATTTTTTATCTTCCTTTCCTACCTTGGCTCCAATCTGAGAGATCTGCCTAAATGTTATCTTAGAAGACATGTTTCTTGAAATTTCCTGATGCCTGCAGAGTGGAAGGAAGACCAAGTAGATGTTCAGACTGAGGAGCAGGGACATCCTCTACATGAATGGGGTGTGGTGGTTTCCTAGAGAAATAATAAATCAAACACATAGCCATGGGAAAAATACCCAGTTCTTCTATTTACGAGATTCTATGTATGTAATTTTCACTTACTGGAACCTGAAAATGAGCCCTATATAAATGGACATTATTGGGAAGAATACTGGAGGATTTCTTATTAGTTCATCTGATGAGTGTATTATACATAGAACATAATTAGAAAATATTTTCTGAAATGAATTGAGAAAAATTTTTGCATTTTCTACTATTGTGATACTGTTGGCATTTATTGAATCCTGGCTAAGCTTTGGGAGCTTGGCTATGTTACTTACCTTCCATATGCATCAGTTTCCGTTTCTGAAAAATAGAGATAACATTATCTCATGGAGTTGTTACAAGAATGAAATTAGTCACTGAGTGGAACATCAGCCTGTAGGTGAATAATTTTGGGGAAGGATGAAACTTGATATGTTGACATGCCAGGGGATAAAGCAAAGAAGGAAGCATGGGGGAAGGACAGAGAGAGAGATTGATTAGAGATATAGGGAGAGCAGTCAGTGGAGGCAAATTAGGTGTGGCAGTCACTGTCACCCACAGAGTGGCTATTTCCCAGCTTCCTTCCTTCTTTATTTCTTTACTTTTTTACTGTTTAAGTTATTTATTTATTTATTTATTTATTTATTTATTTATTTATTATTTAATTCAATTTTTAAGTGTAACAGAATTCATTATTTAAGCACCACACTCAGTGCTCCATGCAATATGTATCCTCCATAATACCCACCACAAGTCTCCCCCAACCTCACACCCCTTGCCCCTTCTTAAAACTCAGATTGTTTTTCAGAGTCCATAGTCCTTCATGGTTCTCTCAATTTCCCTCAACTCCCTTCTCCTTTGCATCTCTCCATGTCCTCTGTGTTATTTCTTATACTCCACAAATAAATGAAACCATATGACACTTGACTCTCTCTGCTTGACTTATTTCACTCAGCATAATCTCTTCCAGTCCCATCCATGTTCATACAAAAGTTGGTTATTCATCCTTTCTGATGGAAGCATAATACTCCATAGTGTATATGGACCACATCTTCCTTATCCAGTCATCCGTTGAAGGGCATCTTGGTTCTTTCTATAATTTGGCGACCGTGGCCATTGCTACTATAAATATTGGGGTACAGATGGCCCTTCTTTTCATTACATCTGTATCTTTGGGGTAAATACCCAGGAGTGCAATTGCAGGGTCATAAGAAAGTTCTATCTTTAATTTCTTAAGGCATCTCCACACTGTTCTCCAAAGTGGCTGCACCAACTTGCATTCCCACCAACAGTGGAAGAGGGTTCCCCTTTCTCCACATCCTCTCCAACACACGTTGTTTCCTGTCTTGCTAATTTTGGCCATTCTAACTGGTGTAATGTGGTATCTCAATGTGGTTTTCATTTGAATCTCCCTGAGGGCTAGTGATGATGAACATTTTTTCATGTGTCTGATAGCCATTTGTATGTCTTGATTGGAGAAGTGTCTGTTCATATCTTCTGCCCATTTTTTGACATGATTGTCTGTTTTGTGTGTGTGGAGTTTGAGGAGTTCATTATAGATCCTGGATATCAACCTTTTGTCTGTACTGTCATTTGCAAGTATCTTCTCCCACTCGGTGGGTTGTGTCTTTGTTTTGTTGACTGTTTCCTTTGCTGTGCAGAAGCTTTTGATCTTGATGAAGTCCCAAATGTTCATTTTTGCTTTTGTTTCCTTTGCCTTTGGAGACATATCTTGAAAGAAATTGCTGTGGCTGATATAGAAGAGATTACTGCCTATGTTCTCCTCTAGGATTCTGATGGATTCCTGTCTCACGTTGAGGTCTTTTATCCATTTCGAGTTTATCTTTGTGTACAGTGTAAGAGATGGTTGAGTTTCATTCTTCTACATGTAGCTGTCCAATTTTCCCAGCACCATTTATTACAGAGACTGTCCTTTTTCCACCAGCTTCCTTTTTTCTAAGGAAACTCCATTTCTTCCAGTATTGGGGAAAGTGTGGTCCATCCACAAGCCATAGTTGTGACCCTGGTTAGTCTAAAACAATTATGGTAATGCCCTCCTCTTTTCAGTGTTCAATTTAAGGGCAGGCATGTGACAACATTTTGGCCAAGGAGAGAAGAGAAAAACTATGGGATTTCTTCTGGTTGATGCTTCTCTGTTCCTAAAAAGAGAATCAGGAGAATAATTTCTCTTTCCTAGTAATGCCTTCCATAAGGGATGCCAGAATGGCTACCAGGAGATGCATCAGTGGGCTTTTGAACTGAAAAGTTGCCTCAAACAGCCAAAGAGTGTACAGTTTACAAAGTGATTGCTAGGTTGTTATTGGAATTTATTCAAACTGCTTTTATTTTTACTGAAGGATATAACATTATTTTGAGATGTGAAATACCCATAAGTCCCAGGATATATCAGATAATCATTCTAGTAGGGAGGAAAATGAACAGAAAATTTATTTTCTTAATTAGAAATATAAGCACATGATTTGTGAAAGAGGGAACCCATTGCACACATGAACAAGTGACTGCCTTGCCTTTGAGCCCTACATTAGATCCTCCTGTGGAGTGACTTACCCTCTAGCTGAATGGGTCCCTCCCTATGATCAATTTATGGTCGGTGCCTATTTGGTGTATAGATGGTGTCTTCAGTGTGGCGATCCATCTCTCAGTCTGAAAAGTGGCTGAGTGGAAGCTGATTATTGAAAAGGAAACTATAAATCCACTCAGTGTGTTAAGAACGGTGTTCTTTAGGTACCAGAAGATCCGGGTTATAACTATAGTGATATAGTATGACTTTTCTTAGGTTTTGGCAATAGTCAATGGACTGGAAATGAAGCCTGATACAGGGGACGTGGATAACTGGAGGATGTGGGAAACCCCGGGTTATATCAAATGAGGGGTCTGAATGAAAATTAAATTGATAGCAAGAAGTAATTGTTGTTATAAAGGGAGCATCCAATCAATAATAGTGTAACTGTTATTTGGTTTAATATTATCATTTATAATTGGTAGGATTAATTTGATTTCAACAAAATCTATAATACTTAAATTGATGATCAAATATATTAGGAAGTGGAATTGACATCTTCCATGATGTTCATTCAATGAAATCTGATTGGTTAGAGGAGAAACTAGGATTAGTTAATTGTTACAGTAAATCTACCAATTAATACTTTTCATACAATCTTAATTTCTCTATTCAAGGGAGATTACATTGTTCTCCAACTTGTGCTTGTTTGTGATTAAGTTTGTGGTGGAATATTCGGTTAGCTGAAATGCTTCTTTAAACAATACCAATTCTTTATTTGATGATACAAGATATTCACACTTTGCACTTGGTCTGTTATTTTACCTGTTCTATACATCATGCAAAACTTGCAGGAGAAGGAATGATTATGAGTGATTTAGTCTTGACCAAGAGTCAGAGAGTGGAGTGTGTAGGAAAGGGTTATTTTACTACTCAATAGGAAAGTCTTAACTCTGGTCATGCAGGGTTGTGACCATTGCATAAGACAGGACCAGGGGAATTTTTGATGTATTTTTAAAGTCCCAAACTCCCCTGATGATGCCAAGATTTTATTTTATTTTATTTTTTTTTACTGTTGGCTTTTACTTAGCATAACTGACTTGACCAGAGGGACATGAATACCTCATGGCAAACTTCTTCCCTGAGCTTTCACGAAGCCCAGAATTATCTCATGCTGATCTTGGTGGTTCAACTAGAGATGAGGCCTGTTTGTCTGTGTGAACAGACAAACTAGGGCTATTGTTTGGACATCTCTTCAACCTTCAGTGCTTGCCTGTACTCTGTTTCTCAGTTCTCAGTATCATTGGTCTTCAAAAAATTGTATTATATGATTATGCTTTGTGATTTCTTGTGAGTCCCTTCAAATATGCCAACTTGTGCAATCTTTGCAGTGATATCTCCACGAAAAATGATTTTGGGATTAGTTTGGGTAAAATGAGACAAACAAAGATACAATTCCACAATTTTACTTCTTCACCATTGCACAATAATATTCCTTTGTGTTGCCTGACACAGATCACCATTACTTGTTTAAATTTATGTATAGTGAGGGAAGCTAATATTGATGCCCAACACACAATATCTTTGGAATTAAATTTGAAAATCAAATTTGAAAATTAAATTTGAAAAAGTATTCCTAAGATATTTTAGGGTGGATCATAACCTCATTTCAACTGCAAATGTAGCCCCATTCCCAAATGTCAAGATCAGTCCTTTGATTCCCTTGTTACCAGAGATGAGGATATCTGCCTGGGTGTGTGCCCAAAGATGTATTAGCATAGCTCCTGTTATAGTCAGTCCTGTGGAAACATGGGAAAATTGTATGGTTGAGCTTGAAAATGAAGGGGTTAAATCAGAGGGGGAGACAAACCATGAGAGATTATGCACTCACGGAAACAAAGTGAAGGTTTCAGATGGGAGGGAGGTGGGAGAATCGGTTAGCCCAGTGATGGGTATTATGGAGGGCATTATGGAGTACTGCTGTTATATGCAAACAATGGATCATGGGACACTATATCAAAAACTAATGAAATACTTTATGGTGACTAACAAAACAGAATAATAATAAAATTTTTTAAAAAGTGAACAATAAGGAAATGGTCCAATTTCATTTTTCTGCATGTGGCTGTCCAATTTTCCCAGCACCATTTATTGAAGAGGCTGTCTTTTTTCCATTGGACATTCTTTCCTGCTTTGTCGAAGATTAGTTGACTGTAGAGTTGAGGGTCTATTTCTGGGCTCTCTATTCTGTTCCATTGATCTATGTGTCTGTTTTTGTGCCAGTACCATGCTGTCTTGATGATGACAGCTTTGTAATAGAGCTTGAAGTCCGGAATTGTGATGCCACCAACGTTGGCTTTCTTTTTCAATATCCCTTTGGCTATTTGAGGTCTTTTCTGGTTCCATATAAATTTTAGAATTATTTGTTCCATTTCTTTGAAAAAGATGGATGGTACTTTGATAGGAATTGCATTAAATGTGTAGATTGCTTTAGGTAGCATACAAGATTGGGAGAGAGACAAACCATAAGTGACTCTTAATCTCACAAAACAAACTGAGGGTTGCTGGGGGGAGGGGGTTTGGGAGAAGGAGGTGGGATTATGGACATTGGGGAGGGTATGTGCTTTGGTGAGTGCTGTGAAGTGTGTAAACCTGGTGATTCACAGACCTGTACCCCTGGGGATAAAAATATATGTTTATAAAAAATAAAAAAAATTAAAAAAAAGTGAACAATAAGCCACCTAGAAAGAAAAGAAAAAAGAATTTAATATTGAAGTGTAACTGATGTAAAATGTTATCAAGGTTGACCTGTACCATGAAGGGATCTGACAGTTCTCACCAAGGTCAGTGTAGTCACCCATCTGTCACCATACAACAGTATTAGAGTATTATTGATTATATTCCTTATGCTATACTTTTTAACTCTTTGATGTATTTATTTTATAGTGAAGTGTGTACCTTTTAATCTCCTTTACCTATTTCACTCTTCTCCCCACAACCACCTCTGGCATCCACCACTGGTAACCAGCACTTTGTTCTCTTACTTGAGTTTGTTTGCTTGTTTTGGGACAACATATATATGAGAAGTGATAGGGTCAGAGGGAGAAGCAGACTCCCCACCAAGCAGGCAGCCTGATGTGGGACTCGATCTAGGGATTCCAGGATCATGACCTGAGCCGAAGGCAGTCGGTAAACCAACTGAGCCACCCAGGCACGCGGGACAACATATATTTTTAAAAGGCCTTCATGTACAGTTGGATATAATCTGATCTAAAGTCCTGAGAACATGAGAAATGTCAACATCACATGATATTCAATCCCTGGTTGTGAAATCACTCTCTGAAGACAAGTTTCTGAGCTCTTCTTCAGGAAACCCAAGCTCTATGTAGAGATAGGTCTGTTGGTTTCTGGCACTGCAGTGGGTCTCCCTTTTCCTCCCTTGAGAGCAGCAGAAGGGGAATTCATCATTAGTGAGAGCTTTTGAAATAAGTTCTGCTCAGACATGTCATGGTTGTTCCAGCCAGCTCCTTGATTGGTTATTGCAGTAATGTTTAAAGGCATTTGTGTCGCAGACTAGGGAGTTGGTGGGGGGCTGGCTTTTAGTGTCCAGAGATCTGTTCACAGTTCCCATTAGATTCCTTGATGAGAAAACTCACTGCTATGCAGTTGCTACTCATATACAGATGCCTTTTATGACATTTGAAGTACAGTGAGGCTGGCCTAGATGTTTGGTCTTCCTGTGATCATGGTTAGTGAATGATGGCTGGTAGTGGTGTTCTGGGGCTCCTCTTATCAGCAACCATTGACCCTGGCTTACTTTCTGTGCTGGTGACATCTCTGAAAGCTATAACCAAATCTGAGCAATATCACTAGTTTTTAGCTGATTCATTTTTTTCAATCTAAATTGTTTAATTTTTACAGCCTGAGAGTATGGAATGCTATTTCCATTTTACAGGTTGAAAAAATCAGTAGAGAGATGAAGCACAACGGTTACATTGACAAGGGTAATTAATGCAGTAGACAAGATGAGTAATCAAATCTGGTTGATCCAAAGCTTTTAATCTCTGACTTCAAAGTGTGTATTTCTGAATTATCTTTGAATTTCCTTATATAAATATTATGAATTATTTTCTGTAATCTAGATGTGTGGTCTTTGTTGTTCAGTTTTGTGACACAGACTTATGTCTAAAATTTATTTATTTATTTATTTAATTATATTAGTCACTACAAAATACATCACTAGCTTTTCACGTATTGTTCCAAGATTGGTTGTTTACATATAACACTCAGTGCCCCATGCAATACATGCTCTCCCAAATACCCACCACCAGACACCATCCCCCCATTCTCCACCCCTCTAAAACCCTCAGTTTGTTTCTTGGAGTGTATAGTCTGTCATGGTTGGTCTTCCCCTCTGCTTCTACCCTTCACTTTTCCTTTCCTTACCTAATATCCTCCATGTTATTCCTTACCCTCCACAAATGTGAAACCATATGATAATTGACTCTCTCTGCTTCACTTATTTCACTCAGCATAATCTCTTCCAGTTCCAACCATGTTGATGAAAAAGTTGGGTATTCGTCCTTTCTGATGGCTTAGTAATATTCCATTTAAAACACAACTTTGACATACAGTTGTTTTCTGCCTTAAATCTACAAATTTGATCAGTTATATTTCTTTTGCATCAGTCAATTCTGCCTCTTATTCTTCTGCAGACAATTGTATACTGCAGGGAATGGTGGTGATGGAAGTTTTAAAATGTACCTTTGTGTGTAAGTGTTCTCTTATTGGGACTGCGAGAAGTAAAGAATGCTTTACTGTATTTGCTGTAGTGCAGGCATATTTATTAACCTCTCAAATTCAGGAAGATAAGAAAAAGTATATTAGTTTTTTTTTCAAAGATTTTATTTATTTATTTGATAGAGAGAGATCACAAGTAGACGGAGAGGCAGGCAGAGAGAGAGAGGGAAGCAGGCTCCCTTCTGAGCAGAGAGCCCGATGCGGGACTCGATCCCAGGACCCTGAGATCATGACCTGCGCCGAAGGCAGCGGCTTACCCACTGAGCCACCCAGGCGCCCAGAAAAAGTATATTTGGATGGAAGTACTTCTTCAAGACTCACTGGTTTTCTATACAATATTGCATATATAGAATTTTTCCTCTTATAAAATAAAACTTCATTCTAGCTGTAGTGCCGGATGTAGAGAGTATTAAAAATATTGCGGCAGAACCATTTCATAACAACAATCAGGGAAACATTATGACTTTTGTGGCCCCTTCCTACTTTGACCTCATGAGTCCTTCTCCATAAAAATTATTAAAGATCATATTTTATGAATGCATTGGTATAACAATGACATACTTCAACTTGGATTTGGATTATATTCAATTTTATCTTCTTATTTTAAAAGAAACTAAGCATTTCAAGGAATCCTAGAATTATGTGGGCTCTATGCACTGTGCCTACTATTCCTGGGTGGATATGTTGACCTTGCCCATAAAATATATGATCCTGAAGAAAAGGGATCCAAACAGGACAATTGACTGTCGCACATTTAATCAAGTAAGAAGGGGAATAAATCTCTCTAAATATTCAGTAGATATTTTAATGTAAATACTCTAATCCCAAGATTCATTATCACCAATTTTTGTTATTTGCCTGCAGAGTTTCTTCATGACATTTTTCACTTCTGCATTTCTGAGGGTGTAGATCAATGGGTTCAACATGGGAGTGACTAGGGTACAAAACACAGTCACAGCTTTGTCAGCAGGGAAGGAGGTCATGGGTCTCAGATACAGGAATGAACAAGGTACAAAGAATAAGATGACAACAGTGACATGAGAAGCACAGGTAGACAGGGCTTTGCGACGCCCTTCAGAGCTTTTAGTCCTCAGGGAGCGCAGGATGACAATATAAGAAGCAACCAGCATAGAAAAAATGAGCAGACATAGTGACCCGCTATTGGCAGCAATCAGGGGCCCCAAAGTGTGAGTGTCTGTACAGGCTAGTTCCAGGAGAGGTATTAAATCACACATAAAATGATCAATAACATTGGGGCCACAGAATGGTAACTGGACCATGAACAGAACCTGTATCCCTCCATGAATAAAACCTAAAATCACAGCCATTCCCACCAAGAAAGCACAGACAAATTGGCTCATGATGGTCATGTAATGCAAGGGCTTACAGATGGCTACATAGCGGTCATAGGCCATGGCAATTAATAAGATGATCTCAGCTCCCGCAAAGAAATGTTCAGCAAAGAGCTGAGTCATGCAGCCATTGAAGGATATGGTGTTCATGTCAGAGAGCAAGTCAAAGATCATTTTGGGTGCTATGGATGAAGAGTAGAAACCATCTATAATGGATAAATAGGACAGAAAAAAGTACATGGGAGATCCCAGGGCTGGGCTGATGAAGATGGTGATGGAGATGAGAAGATTACCTGCCAGTGTGATCAAGTAGGTGATTAAAAGCACAGCAAATAGGAATTTCTGCAGTTCTGGATTCTGGGACAGGCCCAGCAGAATGAATTCTGTCACATTGCTCTTCCTTTCCATGAAGTCAGCTTTAGTTATGAGCCTCTGGTTCATCTGGAAAGATCACAATTTCTGAGTAGTATTTTGAATTCAACACTGAAATCTTCCATCACCTCTTTAGTCCTGGCCTCTGGGGTTGCTGAAGCCACACTTTCCACTCACCTCAACCACTTTGGAGACTGTTATAAAAGAGAATAGATAGAGATAGATAGAGGTTAAGTTTCTCTTACTCATATAAATTTTATAATGACAATATGTTTCAAACACCAGAATAAAAGGAAAGTGTTATTATGATGGTTGACTCCTGATTGACTTCAAAGCTCTGGCTCTAAAATCTTATGGATGGCTCTTTTCCCTCTGCTTTTGGTACAGATTTCATCAATAGCAATTATTCTAAGGTTATAGTCGCCTATTGACATGAATATTTATGGGCATATGAACACAATATTCTTTAAAATGTGAAATGTACAGCAGATAGGAAAGTGCTATCCTTCCTATATCTACACCAGCAGTGCTTTTTGAGCTAGGATTCCTTTCTGTCAAATGAATGCACATGCACACTGAGAAACAGACCTGCAGATGGTATGTTTCCCCTTCAGGATCTAAGGGCCCATCTTTATAACAGCTCTTTGATCTGCATTCACTCCACTGCCCTGGATATTGTATCTGACTCTACAAGGCTCATACACACTCACTCTTCTCACATCTTTGGACACAGAAATGGAAGCGGTCCAACGTTCACTGAAAACTCCTCAGTAGTTCTTAAGTTAATTTTCTGTGCAACTGGACTTTCGTCACATAGAATAATGATCTGGTGCTGAAAAGGTGGTTTTATTAAAGCACGGGCACAAGTCCTGTCCTTTGTGCAGAAAGAACTGTTGCACCAGCGTTCTGAGGGGCGGCTGCTTGTATACTTGGGCAGTGGAGGAGGTAAGGAGAAAGGAGGTTTTAAAAAGATTTTCTTATGTTAAAGACTCAGAGGATCCTGGAGGCTTTCCCTTTGTCAAGTTAAGGTTGTTTTTCTCTCTAGCAAGGCATTAACATGAAGACATTTGGGAGCTTACTGTCACCCATATCCCACCTCTGAAATAGATTAATAAGTATTATTAATAATAATTAGTAATTATTAATAATAATAATTAATAAGCATAGCCATATATTAAAAATGGAATGAAATGAATCACGAAGTTTCCTATTGTTTGGGAAATTTTTGAATTTCCTATTGTTTTGGGAAAAATGTTATCTAAGATAATAGAAGTTTTTCTTTTGACACTAAGTTTAATCAAGTGAGATGAACTTAAAAGTTTCATTTCTGATTGTTTGAAAAATTGAATATATACAAGAATATATTCTTTTTTTGAATGATCTGTATAGGGATTTTCAATAGTGAGTATATCTTACACATGATCATAGGATATTTAATTCCTTCTACCCTTTTCTTTCTCCTTTCCCTATCCCTGCTGAAAATGTTAAAACTTATGTTTCCTCAAAAGATTCTGGACACAGAAGTCAGCAGTCAGCATCATGACCTTTCAGCTCCAGTAAAGGTGAAGAGGGGTGCTTGGGTGCCTCAGTCAGTCAAGTCATGATCCTGAAGTCCCAAGACTGAGTCCTTGGATTGAGTCCAGCATTGGGGTCCCTGCTTAGCAGGGAGTCTACTTCTCCTTCTGCCCTCCACTGTGCTTTACTCTCTCTCTCTCTCAAATAAATAAATAAAATATTAAAGAAATAAAAGTGAGGAAAGTATCTTGTTTTTCAGAAAGCTCAGTCTCTTTAGTTTCTTCTCTATCCATGGCTGCTATAGGTGGGAACTATGTGCTTCATCATCCCTAATAGATTTACTCCACTAATTCTAACTTCAGTGTGGCAACATAAGTCACCAAAAGGGGAGCCAACTTGAACTAATCACATATAGAAACCTACCAAAGCAATCTACTTCTACATATACATTAACAACAATTTTTAAAAAGAGACCTTGGTTGTTCTCAACAGCATCTTGTGTGGCAGCATTACAGATCACATTTTACTGGTATTTTCATGTCATCATGTTCAAATTCATATTAAGAGAAAAAGGTTTACTTCATTTCACAGAATCTAGCTATAAAAACTATTCAGTAAAAGTAATTTGTGAAAATTAAGTTAATCTGTTTAAAGTTTGTGGAAAAAGATTGAGTTATTACTGACCTGGATCTATTTGGTTGTGGATTCCAGTGTTTTTACATGGCACCCAGTCATTGTTTTCTTCCCCTGAGAGCATAGCCCCATAGCTGCAAATATACTTTGAGAACTAACAAGTGGGTCACTGGAATTCTCCTTCTGAGAACTCTCCCAGTCTTGGTCATTTTAGTCTACTTTAGTTCCCATTATCAGTCAGAATTTACCCAGAAAATGAGCTGTTTTAGTTAGGAAACTTCAATACTTTAGGATAAATTTCTACTTACTTTCTTGGCCTCCTTTGAAAGTATAAATGCGTCTTCATAATACATATGTTTTTCAAAGATCAGAAGTACATTCAATCTAAAGTAAGAATAATGGAACAAAAAATTCATCAAAAAAGCGAGTGTATAGAACTATAACATGTAGAAGCGCAACCGCTTGATTGGATATATATATATGTTTTTCAAATCTTGCCAAATTTATGTTTCCCAGCAAGTCCAAGAGTAGTGTGGAGAGAATTCTTTTAATTCCCACTTTTAATCTGCTGAGATTGAGAGCATGTCTCCTCTATGAATCTTAAGCTTGTTGGTACATGCTCTGCCTCTCTCATTTACTTAAATGTCCTGTAATTCTTTCTTCATAGACTCTAGAGAAATATTTAAATAGACTTTCACGAAGTGCAGGATTTGATAGTGCATTGACCTCTTAACTCCTCAGAGGATTAGTAATTGGTCCTGTTGGAATCTTTGCTGGAAGCTTCAGTCACAGTTTTTTTGCTTACTCCCCCTTGGTACTCACAAATATCATTAGAAGCCAGTTTTAGAAATGGGGGTGTGCTTTGGTGAGACATGTGTCTGTGGCTATAGATTAGGGTGAGGTTTTGTTAAGACAAGTAGGAAAGCTTCCTGATAGGGCTTTGCTGCTCATTTTGACATTTTTGAGCCTGGCACAGGGTGGGGGTGGTTTAGGCATAGGTCAGAGTTCAGAGGATGGACTTCTCTCTGAACATGTCACTGTTCTAAGTTTATAGTGGTCCTGAGAATAGAAATGCCAGTTTTCAAGGTTATGTGCTATGTAACTCTGGAAGACTGGCATTTTTATTAGTTGCAACAATGGAGGCTCATATGGCAGAATTCTCAGATATCAGAGATTGGATAATTTATGATCCATAGATCGATCAATTTCCTTTGGTGTGTGTATCGAGATGAAGGATTCTCATGATTTGTTCATGGGAATATAGCTTTTTTCTCTATAGCTCACAGAAGGAATTGTGCAGATTTACAGTAAAGAACAGTATTTCCACATGGTAGGGGTTGAAAAAAATCCCACTGAGCCAAACATTATACATAAAGACATTCAGAGGTAGAGGATGAAAAAACTACTGAAAGGAGGCTCCGGTACAGTCTTTTCTCCCTCAGCTTCTGGGGTGTTGAGGAGCTGGTCGAAATTCTGCACCAAATCACCTTGAAAAAGTCAACATTGGATTTGGATTTCGATAGGGATTATACAGACTCTAGATCGCTTTGGATAGTATGAACATCTTTACAACATTGATTCCCACATTTTAGAAAGACATTATGTCTTTCCATTTATTTGCGCTTTTTTTTTTGTTTTAGTTTTCTTTCATAAATGTTTTGTTGTTTTCAGTTTGCAAATCTTTTAAATTTTTTAGTTTAGTTTATTTCTATGTATTTCTTTTCTTTTATTCTCTCTCTCTCTCTCTCTCTCCCTTTCCTTCCTTCCTTCCTTCTTTCTTTCTTTCTTTCTTTTGTTCTTTCTTTCTTTCTTTGTAACAGTAATTCTGACCTTATAAAGGAAGTTCAGGTGTGTTTTTCCTTTGCAATTTTTAGACGTTTTTGAGGAGTGGCATTTATTCTCCTTAAATGTTGTGTTGTAGATTTTACCAGTGAAGCCCTCTAGTCTTGGGATTTTTCTCTCTTCAGAGGTTTCTCCTTATGAATTTAGTTTTCTTGTTCATTATTGATCGGTTCAGGTTATATATTTCCTCATGTGTCAGATTTGATAGATTCTATGTTCCTAGGAATTTATCTATTTCTTCCAGGTTAACCAACCTTTTTAGCATATAATTGGAGTAGTGTCTTATAATCCTTTTATTTCTGTGGCATGAGTTTTAATGTCCTTTGTTCCATGTGTGATCTCTTCTTAGACCAGCTAAAGTTTGACAATTTTGTTTTACTTTAAAAACTACTCTTGGTTTGAGTGATATTTTTCTATTGTTTTCCTAGTCTCCACTTCATTGATTTCCACTGTCCTCTTAATTATTCCTTCCTCTGGAAATTTTGGACTTAGTTTTTTTTTTTCTTTCTTTCTTGAAGCATAGTGTTTGGTCTCTTGAGATCTTCTCTTTTTTTTTAAAATTTTTTATTTTTTATAAACATATATTTTTAATCCCAAGGGTATAGGTCTGTGAATCACCAGGTTTACACACTTCACAGCACTCACCAAAGCACATACCCTCCCCAATGTCCATAACCCCACCCCCTTCTCCCAAACCCCCTCCCCCCAGCAACCCTCAGTTTGTTTTGTGAGATTAAGAGTCACTTATGGTTTGTCTCCCTCCCAATCCCATCTTGTTTCATTTATTCTTCTCTTGAGATCTTTTTAAATGTAGGTGTTCATTGCTACAAATTTTTGTCTTAGTATTGTTTTTGCTGCATCATATAGGTTTTAGTCTTTAGTTTAAAAATATTTTGTTTTGACATATTTCTAACAGTGCTTTTTATTCCTTCTTTGACACAAAGATTGTACAATAATGTGTTATCTAATTTCCATGTGTTTGTGAATTTTTTAGTTTTCCTTCTGCTATTGGTTTTGTTTCACTTCACTGTGTTCAGAAAAGATACCTTTGTAGGATTTCAACCTTAATTTTTTTTAATTTTTAATTTTTTATTAACATATAATGTATTATTAGCCCCAGGGGTACAGGCCTGTGTCACCAGATTTACACATTTCACAACACTCACCATAGCACATACCCTCCCCAATGTCCATAACCCCACCCCTCTCTCCCTAACCCCCTCCCCTTCAACCCTCAGTTTGTTTTGTGAGAGTAACAAACTCTTATGGTTTGTCTCCCTCCTGATCCCATCTTATTTCATTTTTTCCTTCCCTACCCCCCCAAACCCCCCATGTTGCCTCTCAAATTCTTCATATCAGGGAAATAACTATCTTTCTCTGATTGACTTATTTTGCTCAGCATAATACCCTCTAGTTCCATCCATGTCATAAAATGGCAAGATTTCATTTCTTTTGATGGCTACATAGTATTCCATTGTATATATATATCACCTCTTCTTGATCCATTCATCTGTTGATGAACATCTAGGTTCTTTCCATAGTTTGGCTATTGTGGACATTGCTGCTATAAACATTTGGATGCACATGCCCCTTTGGATCACTGCATTTGTATCTTTAGGGTAAATACCCAGTAGCACAATTCCTGCATCATAACGTAGCTCTATTTTCAACTTTTTGAGGAACCTCCATGCTGTTTTCCAGAGTGGTTGCACCAGCTTGCATTCCCGTCAACAGTGTAGGAGGGTTCCCCTTTCTCTGCATCCTCATCAGCATCTGTCATTTCCTGACTTGTTAGTTTTATCCATTCTGACTGGTGTGAGGTGGAATCTCACTGTGGTTTTGATTTGTATTTCCCTGGTGCTGATTGATGTGGAGCACTTTTTCATGTACTGCACATGTGCTTTTCATGTGCTTTGCAGAAATGTCTGTTCATGTCTTCTGCTCTTTTCTTGATTGGATTGTTTGTTATTTGGGTGTTGAGTTTGATGAGTTCTTTATATATTTTGAATACTAGCCCTTTATCTGATATGTCACTTGCAAATATCTTCTCCCATTCTGTCATTTGTCTTTTGTTTTTGTTTTTGTTTTTTTTTTTTTTCGACTATTTCAGTTGCTGTGCAAAAGCTTTTGATCTTGATGAAGTCCCAATAGTTCATTTTTGGCCTTGCTTCCCTTACCTTTGGCAATGTTTTTAGGAAGAAATTTTGCTTTGGTAGACGTCAAGGAGGTTGCTGCCTGTGTTATCCTCAAGGATTTTGATGGATTCCTTTCTCAGATTGTGGTCTTTCATCCATTTGGAATCTATTTTTGTGTGTGGTTTTTCAGTTTCATTTTTCTGCATGTGGCTGTTCAATTTTCCCAACATCATTTGTTGAAGAGACTGTCTTTTTTCCATTGGACATTCTTTCTTGCTTTGTCAAAGATTAGTTGTTCATAGAGTTTAGGGACTACTTTTGGGTCCTTTATTCTGTCCCATTGATCTATGTGTCCGTTTTTGTGCCAGTACCACACTCTCTTGATGATACCAGCTTTGTAATAGAGCTTGAAGTCTGGAATTGTTATGTTGCCAACTTTAGCTTTCTTTTTCAACATTCCTCTGGCTATTTGAGGTCTTTTCTGGTTCCATATAAATTTTAGGATTATTTGTTCCAATTCTTTGAAAAAAAAAATGGATGGGATTTTGATAGGGATTGCATTAAATGTGTAGATTGCTTTAGGTAGCATCAACATTTTCACAATATTTGTACTTCCAATCTATGAGCATAGAACATTTTTCCATTTCTTTGCATCTTCCTCAATTAATTTGGTGAATACTCTATAGTTTTCTCAGTACGGATTCTTTACCTCTTTGGTTAGGTTTATTCCTAGGTATCTTATGGTTTTGGGTGCAATTGTAAATGGGATTGATGCCTTAATTTCTCTTTTTCTGTCTTGCTGTTGGTATATAGAAATGCAATTGATTTCTGTGCAATGATTTTATATCCTGACACTTTACTGAATTCCTGTACAAGTTCTAGCATATTTGGGGTGGAGTCTTTTGGGTTTTCCAACATAAAGTATCACATCATCTGCAAAGACTGATAGTTTGACTCCTTCTTTGCTGATTTGGATGCCTTTAATTTCTTTTTGTTGTCTGATTGCTAAGGCTAGGACTTCTAGTAATATATTGAATAGCAGGGGTGATAATGGTCATCCCTGTCATGTTCCTGACCTCAGCAGAAAAGCTCTCAGTTTTTCTCCATTGAGAATGATATTAGCTGTGGGTTTCTCATAGATGGCTTTGATGATATTGAGGTATGTGCCCTCTATCCCTACACTTTGAATAGTTTGATCAAGAAATGATGCTGTAGTTTGTCAAGTGTTTTTTAGCATCTATTGAGAGTATCATATGTGTCTTATTATTTCCTTTATTTATGTATTGTATCACATTGATTGATTTGTATATATTGAGCTAACCTTGTAGCGCAGGATTAAATCCCACTTGGTTGTGGTGAATAATCCTTTTAACGTACTGTTGGATCCTACTGGCTAGTATTTTGGTGATGATTTTCACATTTGTGTTCATCAAGGATATTGGTCCGTAATTCTTTTTTTTGATGGGGTCTGACGGTTTTGGGATCAAGGTAATGTTGGCATCATAAAATGAGTCTGGAAGTTTTCCTTCCATTTCTATTTTTTGGAAGAGTTTCAGGAGAATAGGTATTAGTTCTTCTTTAAATGCTTGGTAGAATTTTTCTGGGAAGCAGTCTGCCCTGGCTCTTGTTTCTTGGTAGATTTTTGATTACTGCTTCAATCTCCTTATTGGTTGTGGGTCTATTCAGGTTTTCTATTTCTTCCTTGTTCAGTTTTGGGAGTTTATATATCTCTAGGAATGCACCCATTTCTTCCAGATTGTCAAAGTTGTGGGTGTATAGTTGCTCATAATATGTTCTTATAATTCTTTTTATTTCTTTGTTGTTCATGATGATCTCTCCTCTTTCATTTTTGATTATATAATTTGGGTTCTTTCTCTTTTCTTTTTGATATGTCTGGCCAGGGTTTTATCAATCTTATTAATTCTTTCACAGAACCAGCTCCTGGTTTCATTGATTTATTCTACTGTTCTTTTGGTTTCTATTTCTTTGATTTCTGCTCTGATCTTTATTGTTTGTCTTCTTCTGCTGGATTTAGGCTTTCCTTTCTGTTCTTTATCCAGCTCCTTTAAGTGTAGGGTTAGGTTGTGTTCTTGAGACATTTTTTGTTTCTTGAGAAAGGCTTGTATCACTATTTTCTTCTCAGGACTTCCTTTGTTGTGTCCCACAGATTTTGAACAGTTGTGTTTTCATTATCATTTGTTTCCATGAATATTCTAAATTCTTCTTTAATTTTCTGGTTGACCCATTAATTCTTTAGTAGGATGCTCTTTAGCCTCCATGTATTTGGGTTCTTTCCAAATTTTCTCTTGTGATTTAATTCTAGCTTTAGAGCACTGTGGCATGAAAATATGCAGGGAATGATCCCAATATTTTGCTACCATTTGAGACCTGATTTGTGACCCAGGATGTGATCTATTCTGGAGAAAGTTCCATGTGCACTAGAGAAGAATGTGTATTCTGTTGCTTTTGGATAGCATGTTCTGTATATGTCTGTGATGTACATGTGACCCAGTGTGTTATTTAAGATCTTTATTTCCTTATTGATCTTTTGCTTGGGTGATATGCCCATTTCAGTGAGGGGAGTGTTAAAATCCCCTACTATTGTTGCATTATTATTGCTGTGTTTCTTTGATTGTGTTATTAATTGGTTTATATAATTGGCTGCTCCTATGTTAGGGCATAGATATTTAAAATTGTAAGATCTTCTTGTTGGACAGACCCTTTGAGTATTATATAATGTCCTTCCTCATCTCTTATTATAGTCTTTGGCTTAAAAACTCATTTATGTGATATAAGGATTGCCACCCAAGCGTTTTTTTTTTTTTTTTTTTTTTGATGTTCCTTAGCATGGGAAATTGTGTTCCACCCCTTCTCTTTAAATATGGAGGTGTCTTTGGGTTTAAAATGAGTTTCTTGCAGACAGCATAGTGATGGGTCTTTTTTTTTTTAATCTATTCTGATACCTGAGTCTTTTGAAGGGGGGCATTTAGCCCATTTACACTCAGGGTAACTATTGAGAGAGATGAATTTAGTGCCATTGTATTGCCTGTATGGTGACTGTTAATGTATACCTTCTCTGTTCCTTTATGATCTACTACTTTTAGTTTCTCTCTTTGCTTAGAGGACCAATTTCAGTATTTCTTGTAGATCTGGTTTGGTGTTTACAAATTCTTTCAGTTTTTGTTTGTCCTGGAAGCTTTTTATCTCTCATTCTATTTTCAGTGATAGCCTAGCTGCATATAGTATTCTTGGCTGCATGTTTTTACTCATTTAGTGCTCTGAATATATCATGTCAGTTTTTCATGACCTGCTAGGTCTCTGTGGATAAGTTTGCTGCCAATCTAACATTTTTATCATTCTATGTTACAGACTTTTTGTCCCACGCTGCTTTCAGGATTTTCTCTTTGTCACTAAGATTTGTAAGTTTTACTATTAGATGGAGGGGTGTGGATCTATTCTTACTGATTTTGAAGGGGGTTCTCTGCACCTCCTGGTTTTTGATGCTTGTTCCCTTTGCCATATTAGGGAAATTCTCTCCAATAATTCTCTCCAATATATCTTCTGCCCCCCTCTCTCTTTCTTCTTCTTCTTCTTCTGGAATGCCAATTATTCTAATATTGTTTCATCTTATGGTATCACTTATCTCTCAAATTCTCCCCTTGTGGCCCAATAGTTGTTTGTCTCTTTTTCTCAACTTCTTTATTCTACATCATTTGGTCTTCCATATCACTAATTCTCTCTTTTGCCTCTTTTATCCTATCAGTAAGAGTCTCCATTTTTTATCGCCCCTCATTAATAGCTTTTTTGATTTCAGCTTGATTTTATTTCTCCAGAAAGGGCTTTTATCTCTTCAGTAGGGATTTTATTTCTCCAGATACCTTTTCTCTAATATCTCCCATGCCTTTTTTAAGCCCAGATAGCTCCTTGAGAATCATCATCCTGAACTCTAGATCTGACACATTACCAATGTCTTTATTGATTAGGTCCCTAGCCTTTGGTACTTCCTCTTCTTCTTCTTCTTCCTTTTTTTTTTTTTTTTGTGATGAGTTTTTCTGCCTTGTCATTTTATCCATATAAGAATATATGAATGAGAGAATAAAATACTAAAAGGGTGGCAAAGACCCCAGAAAAGTGGGTTAACCAAAGCAGAAGAGACCCCAAATTGTGGGGAGATGAAAGGGGGTAAAAAGAAGTTCTAAAAACTTTTTTTTAATTAAAAGAAATATATATATATTAGATGGTGAATAGAACAGAGCCACCCACTTGATTTTGGGTATATTCTGGTCTCTTAGAAGAAACTACCTCACAAAATTTTAAAGAAAGAAAAAAATATATATACATATATACTCACAGACAAAAATAAGGGTAAACACGATGAAAAGATGGAATATGACTATAAAGATGAAAATGTAAAAAAAAAATTCCAAAAAAGGAGTTGATAAAATATGTTGTTTGGTAAAAGAAAGGAAAAGAAAGTGAAGAGTTTTCTCAGGCTGGAGACTCGAACAAAGCCCTGTGCTAGATTTAGGGTATATTTTGATGTATTAGGAGAAGTTGTATTCCAAATTTTTTTAGAAGGAAAAACCAAAGTGTGTACAAAAAATGAAGTTAGATACAATGAAGGATGGAATGTGACTATAATAATAAAAGTTCAAAGAGATTTTTTAAAAGAAATGTATTGTTAAGATAAACTAGTTACAAATCTTAAAAGAGGAAAGAGTAAAAGTTTAAAAATTAGAATAAGAAAAAAATTAAAATTAAAAGGAAGGAATTAACTGTGCTAGACTAAACAATCATGGGAAAAAGCCATGAATTCCATGCTTTGCTTTCCCATCCTCTGGAATTGCACTGTTCTCCTTGATCAGTCAGCTTGGTCTTGGCTGGATGTTCTTGCTGATCTTCTGGGTGAGGGGTCTGTTGTAGTGATTCTCAAGTGTCTTTGCCTGAGGAAGAATTACACCACCCTTGCCAGGGGCTGGGTGGGCTAAGTAATATGCTGGGTTTCACCCTCAGGAACTTTTGTTCCCTGAAGGCTTCTGTAGAGCTCTGGAGAACAGGAATGAAAATGGCAGCCTCCCAATCTCTGGCCCAGAAGAGCCAAGTGCTTGGGGCCCCACTCCTCAATGCACCCTCAGAGAAATGTGCTCTCACTCCCATCTCCCTGGTCTCCAGCTGCACTCCGAGCTCATCTGGCCTGTGTCTAAACATTTCTGTCTCTGGCACACAGCCCTATTTGGAGTCTCCAAACCCAGCAGATCCCTGCCTCCAGATAAGGTAGGTAAGTCTCCCCATATCTGCCACTGTGGGGTCCCTGCTCAAAGAGCAGCAGTATGATTGTGCCACAGATCACAGTTTAAGGCATTCCTGAGCTGAGAGCTCACTCCTTGGCTCTGTCTTGATAGCCAGATTCCCCACTCTGATACCTGGGAGGTCTGTTACACTCAGACACTCCCGACCCTTCTGTGACCCTGTTAGAGCTGAGACCATGCTGTTCCTGTGAGGGCTCCACCCCGCTTAGCCTCTGGAGCAATGTCCTTCAGTGGAGCAGAGTTTTTAAAAGTTCTGATTTTGTGCTCCATTGCTCTGTCACTTGCCGGGAACTGGCCCCCTCCCTCCACGGTCTATCTTCCCATCACCTAGGATTCACTTCTCTGCATGTCCTACCTTTCAGAAAATGGTCAATTTTCTGTTTCTAGAATTGCTGCTCTTCTTCTCGTTGATCTCCTATTGGATTTGTGGGTGTTTGGGATGTTTTGATAACTATCTAACTGAACTCCTGTGCCCTGATGTCATCTCAGCCTGCTACTCCTCTGCCATCTTGGCTGCCTGTCAACCTTATTAAGTTTTTGAAGGCTTATTTTGTGACCTAACATATGATCTTTCATAATCTTCCTTGTGTACTTGAGAAGAAAGTATTTTCCACTGTTATTGGATCGACTGTTTTATGCATATTTGGTAGGTCCATTTGGGAATAGTTTTATTCAAGTCCACTGGATTCTTTTCTTTTTTTTTTTTTTAACTTTTTATTTGTTCAGCGAAGCAGTATTCATTATTTTTGCACTACACCCAGTGCTCTATGCAATCCGTGCCCTCTCCAATACCCACCACCTGGTTCCCCCAACCTCTCACCCCCCTGCCCCTTCAAAACCCTCAGATTCCTATAAAACAATCAGGATTTTGAAGTCTACTGGTTTCTTATTGATTTTTTGTCTATATATGTTCTATCCATCATTGAAAGTAGAATATTGAAATCTCTTACTATTAATGTATTGTTGTCTATTTCTGCCTTTGTATCTGTTAATGTCCGCTTGATGTATTTAGGTATTCTGATGGTGGGTGTATAAATATTTATAATTATTATATCTTGCTGGTAAACTGACCATTTTATGATTATATAAAGTTCTTATTTGTGACAGTTCTTGTTTTAGAGTCTATTTCATCTGACATAGGTATAGTCCTGCCCTCCTGCCCTCTCTTAGTTGCCATTTGCATAGAAAAACTGTTTCTTAGCACTTTACTTTGAGACAATGTGTGTCCTTAAATCTTATGTAAGTCTCTTGCAGAGAGCATAGAATGGGATTTTAAAAAATCCATTTAGCCACTCTAAATGGACTCTAAGTCTTTTGGCTGGGGAGTTTAACCCATTTACATATAAAATAATTATTTATAGATAAGGACTTAGTCTAGCCATTTTGTTTTCTGTGTGTCTTGTAGTTCTCCTCTCCTTTTTTTTCCTTCCTTCCTTTCTTCATTCCTTTGTATTTTGTTGATTTTTTGGTATTGTTATGCTTTCATGATTTTCTCATTCTTTTGCAGAACTTTTGTCTTGGATCAAATTTGGATCTCCTTTTCTTTGAGTTTTTTCTCGTAGAATGGTATTCAGTCTTTATCTCAGATTAATTCCCATTGCATTGATCTGCAAGTGTTCTAAATACTGACTTTCCAATTTGGATTTGTAGACTTTTTGTCTTGCTTATTCAATTATCATTAACTCTCTCTTTTTTCCTGGATGCTTTTGCTCCTATCATGTGAGGCAGAAATCCCTATAATACCAGGTGGCCACACATTTGCCTGTTCTTTGCAATCCTGTTGTGTAGGGGCTTGCAGATGGCCAGGTAGCAGTCGAGGGCCATCACTGTGAGCAGGATGATCTCCACTCCTCCAAAGAAATGCTCTGCAAAGAGCTGAGTCATGCACACACTGAAGGAGACAGTTTTCTTTTCCGTGAGTAAGTCAAGTATCATTTTGAGAGCCATGGTAGAAGAGCAGCAGCTGTCTACAAAGGACAAAAAAGATAGAAAGTAATACATAGGGGAGCCCAGGGCTCTGCTGGATTTGATTGTCATGTCAAGGAGTATATGATGCCTGCCCCAGTGAGAAAGTAGATGATTATAAACACAGTACACTAGAGTTTCTGCACATCTGGGTTCTGTGTCAGGCAAGGCAGGATGAATTCTGTCACATTGTTCATTTGTTCGTAAATCCACTTTGGTATCTGGATAATAGATTTGTCTATGAATAGCACAGGGATTGCAATTGTGGCAGATGAGTTCTGATCAAGCAAATCATTTCTGAAAGGGTTACTTTCTTTGAGACTAAAGGCAACTCCAGGCAGTTAAACTCAGACCTAAAGTTGTGCCTTATTGTTAGTTATAATGAACACATTGTCTCTACACAGTCTGACTGACACACAGACATATGTGTACACACATTCATGCATACACTCATTCATATCCCCAAATACAGTTTTACAAATGCACATCCCTTCTTGTAATTACCTATGGTTGGATATTATTCATACGATCACCAAAAAAGAGAAAAAAAAGAAAAAAAAAGGAAAAGAAAGAATAGAGTGCATTAATGCCTTCAAATAAAATAAAGATTTTTTTAAAAGTATATATGTAATTTCTGGTTGAAGAGGAGCACATTAAACAGATGCAATGGTATGAGAAACAGGAAAAATTAATGGATTCAGTTATATCAAGGTTTGGAACACACTGGAAAAATATGTTATCAAGGTTGACCTGTACCATGTAGGGATTTGATATTCAGTGCTCACCAAGGTAATTGTAGTCACCCATCTGTCACCATACAACAGTATTACAGTATTATTGATTATATTCCTTATGCTATACTTTTTAACTCTTTGATGTATTTATTTTATAGTGAAGCTTGTACCTTTTAATCTCCTTTACCTATTTCACTCTTCTCCCCACAACCAACCACCTCTGGCATCCACCACTGGTAATCAGCACTTTGTTCTCTTACTTGAGTTTGTTTGCTTGTTTTGGGACAACATATATATGAGAAGTGATAGGGTCAGAGGGAGAAGCAGACTCCCCACCAAGCAGGCAGCCTGATGCGGCACTCAATCTAGGGATTCTAGGATCACGACCTGAGCCGAAGGCAGTCGGTAAACCAGCTGAGCCACCCAGGCACCCGGGACAACATATATTTTTAAAAGGCCTTCATGTAAAGTTAGATCCAACCTGATCTAAAGTCCTGAGAACATGAGAAATGTCAACATCACATGATATTCAATCCCTGGTTGTGAAATCACCCTCTGAAGACAGGTTTCTGAGCTCTTCCTCAGGAATCCCAAGCTCTGTGCAGAGATAGGTCTGTTGGTTTCTGGCACTGGGCTCTCCCTTCTCCTTCTCCCAGAGCGGCAAAAGGAGATCCATCATCAGGGAGAGATTTTGAAATAAGTTCTGCTCAGACATGTCATGGTTGCTCCAGCCAGCTCCCCAATCATTATTGCAGAGATGTTTAAGGGCATTTGTGTCCTAGACTAGGGAGTTGGTGGGGGGCTGGCTTTTAGTGTCCAGAGATCTGTTCACAGTTCCCATTAGATTCCTTGATGAGAAAACTCACTGCTATGCAGTTGCTACTCATATACAGATGCCTTTTATGACATTTGAAGTACAGTGAGGCTGGCCTAGATGTTTGGTCTTCCTGTGATCATGGTTAGTGAATGATGGCTGGTAGTGGTGTTCTGGGGCTCCTCTTATCAGCAACCATTGACCCTGGCTTACTTTCTGTGCTGGTGACATCTCTGAAAGCTATAACCAAATCTGAGCAATATCACTAGTTTTTAGCTGATTCATTTTTTTCAATCTAAATTGTTTAATTTTTACAGCCTGAGAGTATGGAATGCTATTTCCATTTTACAGGTTGAAGAAATCAGTAGAGAGATGAAGCACAACGGTTACATTGACAAGGGTAATTAATGCAGGAGACAAGATGAGTAATCAAATCTGGTTGATCCAAAGCTTTTAATCTCTGACTTCAAAGCATCTATTTCTGAATTATCTTTGAATTTCCTTATATAAATATTATGGATTATTTTCTGTAATCCAGATATGTGGTCATTGTTATTCAGTTTTGTGACACAGACTTATTTCTACATCACTGGTAATTTCCTGTCCTATCTATTCAGACTCTTCCTTTGTCCATGTCTAAAATACAATTTATTTATTTATTTATTTATTTTATTATATTAGTCGACATACAATACATAATTACCTTTTTATTTTTAATTTTATTTATTTGACAGACAGAGACCACAAGTAGGCAGAGAGGCAGGCAGAGAGAGAGAGGGGAAACAGGCTCCCTGCCTAGCAGAGAACCCAATGTGGGCCTCAATCCCAGGATCCAGGGATCATGATCTGAGCTGAAGACAGAGGCTCAGCCCACTGAGCCATCCAGGTGCCCCATCATTAGCTTTTGATGTATTGTTCCAAGTTGGTTGTTTACATATAACACCCAGTGCCCCATGCAATACATGCTCTCCTAAATACCCACCGCCAGACTCACCCATCCCCCCAATTCTCCACCCCTCTAAAACCCTCAGTTTGTTTCTTGGAGTCTACAGTCTGTCATTGTTGGTCTTCCCCTCTGTTTCTACCCTTCACTTTTCTCTCCTTAACCTAATATCCTCCATGTTATTCCTTACCCTCTACAAGTAAGTGAAACCATGTGATAAATGGCATTCTCTGCTTGACTTATTTCACTCAGCATAATCTCTTCCAGTTCCATCCATGCTGATGCAAAAGTTGGGTAGTCGTCCTTTCTGATGGCTTAGTAATATTCCATTTAAAACACAACTTTGACATACAGTTGTTTTCTGACTTAACTCTACAGACTTGATCAGTTATATTTCTTTTGCATCAGCCAATTCTGCCTCTTATTCTTGTGCAGACAATTGTATACTGCAGGGAATGTTGGTGATGTAAGTTTTAAAATGTACCTTTGTGTGCAAGTGTTCTCTTATTGGGACTGCGAGAAGTAAAGAATGCTTTATTGTTGTGGTGCAGGGATATTTTTATCCTCTCAAATTCAGGAAGATAAGAAAAAGTATATTTGGATGGAAGTACTTCAAGACTCACTGGCTTTCTATACAATATTGCATATATAGAACTTTTCCTCTTATAAAATAAAACTTCATTCTAGCTGTAGTGCAGGGTGTAGAGAGTATTGAAAATATTGCTGCAGAACCATTTCATACCAACGATCAGGGCAACATTATGACTTATGGCCCCTTCCTACTTGGACCTCATGAGTCCTTCTCCATAAAAATTATTAAAGATCATATTTTATGAATGCATTGTTATAACAATAACATACTTCAACTTGGATTTGGATTATATTCAATTTTATCTTCTTATCTTAAAAGAAACTAAGCATTTCAAGGAATCTTAGAATTATGTGGGCTCTATGCACTGTGCCTACTATTCCTGGGTGGATATGTTGACTTTGCCCATAAAATATATGATCCTGAAGAAAAGTGATCCAAACAGGACAATTGACTGTCCCACATTTAATCAAGTAAGAAGGGGAATAAATCTCTCTAAAATATCACTAGATATTTTAATGTAAATACTCTAATCCCAAGATTCATTATCACCAATTTTTGTTATTTGCCTGCAGAGTTTCTTCATGACATTTTTCACTTCTGCATTTCTGAGGGTGTAGATCAATGGGTTCAACATGGGAGTGACTAGGGTACAAAACACAGTCACAGCTTTGTCAGCAGGGAAGGAGGTCATGGGTCTCAGATACAGGAATGAACAAGGTACAAAGAATAAGATGACAACAGTGACATGAGAAGCACAGGTAGACAGGGCTTTGCAACGCCCTTCAGAGCTTTTAGTCCTCAGAGAGTGCAGGATGACAATATAAGAAGCAACCAGCATAGAAAAAGTGAGCAGACAAAGTGACCCGCTGTTGGCAGCAATCAGGGGCCCCAATGTGTGAATGTCTGTACAGGCTAGTTCCAGGAGAGGTATTAAATCACACATAAAATGATCAATAACATTGGGGCCACAGAATGGTAACTGGACCATGAACAGAACCTGTATCCCTCCATGAATAAAGCCTAAAATCACAGCCATTCCCACCAAGAAAGCACAGACAGGTCGGCTCATGGTGGTCGTGTAATGCAAGGGCTTACAGATGGCTACATAGCGGTCATAGGCCATGGCAATTAATAAGATGATCTCAGCTCCCGCAAAGAAATGTTCAGCAAAGAGCTGAGTCATGCAGCCATTGAAGGATATGGTGTTCATGTCAGAGAGCAAGTCAAAGATCATTTTGGGTGCTATGGATGAAGAGTAGAAACCATCTATAATGGATAAATAGGACAGAAAAAAGTACATGGGAGATCCCAGGGCTGGGCTGATGAAGATGGTGATGGAGATGAGAAGATTACCTGCCAGTGTGATCAAGTAGGTGATTAAAAGCACAGCAAATAGGAATTTCTGCAGTTCTGGATTCTGGGTCAGGCCCAGCAGAATGAATTCTGTCACATTGCTCTTCCTTTCCATGAAGTCAGCTTTAGTTATGAGCCTCTGGTTCATCTGGAAAGATCACAATTTCTGAGTAGTATTTTGAATTCAACACTGAAATCTTTCATCACCTCTTTAATCCTGGCCTATGGGTTTGCTGGAGCTACACTTTCTACTCACCTCAACCACTTTGGAGACTGTTATAAAAGAGAGTAGATAGAGGTATATAGAGGTTAAGTTTCTCTTACTCATCGAAATTTCATAATGACAATATGTTTCAATAATCAGAAAAAAACGAAAGTGTTATTATGATGGTTGACTCCTGATTGACTTCAAAGCTCTGGCTCTAAAATCTTATGGATGGCTATTTTCTCTCTGATTTTGGTACATATTTCATCAATAGCAATTATTCTGAGGTTATGGTTGCCCATTGAATGAATATTTATGGGCATATGAACACAATATTCTTTAAAATGTGAAATGTACAGCAGATAGGAAAGTGCTATCCTTCCTATATCTACACCAGCAGTGCTTTTTGAGCTAGGATTCCTTTCTGTCAAATGAATGCACATGCACACTGAGAAACAGACCTGCAGATGGTATGTTTCCCCTTCAGGATGCTAAGGGCCCATCTTTGTAACAGCTCTTTGAGCTGAATATGCTCCACTGCCCTGGATATTGTATCTGACTCTACAAGACTCATACACACTCACTCTTCTCACATCTTTGGATGCAGAAATGGAAGCGGTCCAAAGTCCACTGAAAACTCCTCAGTAGTTCTTAAGTTAATTTTCTGTGCACTGATCTTTCATCACATAGAATAATGGTCTGGTGCAGAAAAGGTGGTTTTATTAAAGCACGAGCACATGACCTGTGGGCAGAAAAAACTGCTACACCAGGGTTGTGAGGGATGGCTGCGTGCATACTTGGGGCTTCGGGGAGGTAAGGAAAAAGGAGGTTTCAAAAAGATTTTTCTCTTTTTAAAGACTCAGAGGATCCTGGAGGCTTTGCCTTTGTCAAGTTAAGGTTCTTTTTCTCTCCAGAAAGGCATTAACATTAAGACATTTGGGAGCTTCCTGTCACCCATATCCCATCTCTGAAATAGATTAATAAGTATTATTAATAATAATTAGTAATTATTAATAATAATCATTAATAATCCTAGTCATATTTTACAAATAGAATGAAATGAATCATGAAGTTTCCCTGAATTTCCTATTTTTTTGGGAAAAATATTATCTAACATAATAGAAGTTTTTCTTTTGATACTGTTTAATCATGTGAGATGAACTTAAAAGTTTCATTGTTGATTGTGTTGAAAAATTGAATATATACAAGAATATATTCTTTTTTTGAACGATCTGTATAGGGATTTTCAATAGTGAGTACATGTTACACATGATCATAGCATATTTAATTCCTTCTACCCTTTTGTTTCTCCTTTCCCTATCCCTGCTGAAAAACGTAACAACTTATTTTTCCTCAAAAGTTTCTGGACACAGAAGTCAGCAGTCAGCATCATGACTTTTCAGCTACAGTAAAGGCGAAGAGGAGTGCCTGGGTGCCTCAGTCAGTCAAGTCATGATCCTGAAGTCCCAGGACTGAACCTTGGATTGAGTCCAGCATTGGGGTCCCTGAATAGCAGGGAGTCTACTTCTCCTTCTGCCCTCCACTGTGCTTTACTCTCTCTCTCTCTCAAATAAATAAATAAAATATTAAAGAAATAAAAGTGAGGAAAGTATCTTTTGTTTTTCAGAAAGCTCAGTCTCTTTAGTTTCTTCTCTATCCATGGCTGCTATAGGTGGGAACTATGTGCTTCATCATCCCTAATAGATTTACTCCACTAATTCTAACTTCAGTGTGGCAACATAAGTCACCAAAAGGGGAGCCAACTTGAACTAATCACATATAGAAACCTACCAAAGCAATCTACTTCTACATATACATTAACAACAATTTTTAAAAAGAGACCTTGGTTGTTCTCAACAGCATCTTGTGTGGCAGCATTACAGATCACATTTTACTGGTATTTTCATGTCATCATGTTCAAATTCATATTAAGAGAAAAAGGTTTACTTCATTTCACAGAATCTAGCTATAAAAACTATTCAGTAAAAGTAATTTGTGAAAATTAAGTTAATCTGTTTAAAGTTTGTGGAAAAAGATTGAGTTATTACTGACCTGGATCTATTTGGTTGTGGATTCCAGTGTTTTTTACATGGCACCCAGTCATTGTTTTCTTCCCCTGAGAGCATAGCCCCATAGCTGCAAATATACTTTGAGAACTAACAAGTGGGTCACTGGAATTCTCCTTCTGAGAACTCTCCCAGTCTTGGTCATTTTAGTCTACTTTAGTTCCCATTATCAGTCAGAATTTACCCAGAAAATGAGCTGTTTTAGTTAGGAAACTTCAATACTTTAGGATAAATTTCTACTTACTTTCTTGGCCTCCTTTGAAAGTATAAATGCGTCTTCATAATACATATGTTTTTCAAAGATCAGAAGTACATTCAATCTAAAGTAAGAATAATGGAACAAAAAATTCATCAAAAAAGCGAGTGTATAGAACTATAACATGTAGAAGCGCAACCGCTTGATTGGATATATATATATGTTTTTCAAATCTTGCCAAATTTATGTTTCCCAGCAAGTCCAAGAGTAGTGTGGAGAGAATTCTTTTAATTCCCACTTTTAATCTGCTGAGATTGAGAGCATGTCTCCTCTATGAATCTTAAACTTGTTGGTACATGCTCTGCCTCTCTCATTTACTTAAATGTCCTGTAATTCTTTCTTCATAGACTCTAGAGAAATATTTAAATAGACTTTCACGAAGTGCAGGATTTGATAGTGCATTGACCTCTTAACTCCTCAGAGGATTAGTAATTGGTCCTGTTGGAATCTTTGCTGGAAGCTTCAGTCACAGTTTTTTTGCTTACTCCCCCTTGGTACTCACAAATATCATTAGAAGCCAGTTTTAGAAATGGGGGTGTGCTTTGGTGAGACATGTGTCTGTGGCTATAGATTAGGGTGAGGTTTTGTTAAGACAAGTAGGAAAGCTTCCTGATAGGGCTTTGCTGCTCATTTTGACATTTTTGAGCCTGGCACAGGGTGGGGGTGGTTTAGGCATAGGTCAGAGTTCAGAGGATGGACTTCTCTCTGAACATGTCACTGTTCTAAGTTTATAGTGGTCCTGAGAATAGAAATGCCAGTTTTCAAGGTTATGTGCTATGTAACTCTGGAAGACTGGCATTTTTATTAGTTGCAACAATGGAGGCTCATATGGCAGAATTCTCAGATATCAGAGATTGGATAATTTATGATCCATAGATCGATCAATTTCCTTTGGTGTGTGTATCGAGATGAAGGATTCTCATGATTTGTTCATGGGAATATAGCTTTTTTCTCTATAGCTCACAGAAGGAATTGTGCAGATTTACAGTAAAGAACAGTATTTCCACATGGTAGGGGTTGAAAAAAATCCCACTGAGCCAAACATTATACATAAAGACATTCAGAGGTAGAGGATGAAAAAACTACTGAAAGGAGGCTCCGGTACAGTCTTTTCTCCCTCAGCTTCTGGGGTGTGTTGAGGAGCTGGTCGAAATTCTGCACCAAATCACCTTGAAAAGTCAACATTGGATTTGGATTTCGATAGGGATTATACAGACTCTAGATCGCTTTGGATAGTATGAACATCTTTACAACATTGATTCCCACATTTTAGAAAGACATTATGTCTTTCCATTTATTTGCGCTTTTTTTTTTGTTTTAGTTTTCTTTCATAAATGTTTTGTTGTTTTCAGTTTGCAAATCTTTTAAATTTTTTAGTTTAGTTTATTTCTATGTATTTCTTTTCTTTCTCTCTCTCTCTCTCTCTCTCTCTCTCTCTCTCCTTTCCTTCCTTCCTTCCTTCTTTCTTCTTTCTTTCTTTCTTTCTTTTCTTTTTGTTCTTTTCTTTCTTTCTTTTTGTAACAGTAATTCTGACCTTATAAAGGAAGTTCAGGTGTGTTTTTCCTTTGCAATTTTTAGACGTTTTTGAGGAGTGGCATTTATTCTCCTTAAATGTTGTGTTGTAGATTTTACCAGTGAAGCCCTCTATTCTTGGGATTTTCTCTCTTCAGAGGTTTCTCCTTATGAATTTAGTTTTCTTGTTCATTATTGATCGGTTCAGGTTATATATTTCCTCATGTGTCAGATTTGATAGATTCTATGTTCCTAGGAATTTATCTATTTCTTCCAGGTTAACCAACCTTTTTAGCATATAATTGGAGTAGTGTCTTATAATCCTTTTATTTCTGTGGCATGAGTTTTAATGTCCTTTGTTCCATGTGTGATCTCTTCTTAGACCAGCTAAAGTTTGACAATTTTGTTTTACTTTAAAAACTACTCTTGGTTTGAGTGATATTTTTCTATTGTTTTCCTAGTCTCCACTTCATTGATTTCCACTGTCCTCTTAATTATTCCTTCCTCTGGAAACTTTGGACTTAGTTTTTTTTTTTCTTTCTTTCTTGAAGCATAGTGTCGGTGTCTTGAGATCTTTTTAAATGTAGGTTTTCATTGCTACAAATTTTTGTCTTAGTATTGCTTTTGCTGCATCATATAGGTTTTAGTCTGTAGTTTAAAGTTATTTTGTTTTGACATATTTTTAAGTCTGCTTTTTATTTCTTCTTGGACACAAAGGTTGTACAATAATGTGTTATCTAATTTCCATGTGTTTGTGAATTTTTCAGTTTTCCTTCTGCTATTGGTTTTGTTTCACTTCACTGTGTTCAGAAAAGATATCTTTGTAGGATTTCAACCTTAAGTTTCTTTTAATTTTTAATTTTTATTAACATATAATGTATTATTAGCTGTTGCGCTCTCCCTGCCGGCAAAGATGACGCAACACACACACAGGTAGATGCACAAGCTCTTGTTTATTTCCTGGTCGATCTTTCTCCTCCCCTTGCGGGGAAGTTCCCCTGCCTTATATAGGGCATAACAGCCAATCACAGAGATGTTCACGTGAACAGGGAGTATACAGCCAATCACAGAGGTGTTCACGTGAACAGGAGGTATCTGGGGCTTGTAGGCAGTGGTGGCATACGGTGCGCATTTGACGAGCTCGAGGTCACCTGTGGCCAGGGCGGATGTTTTTTAGGCTGTCCGTACTGCTGTGGCGCCATCTTAGGGGTGCGACTGGCGCCATCTTGGGGGCGTGACCCCGACCGCTCTCCCTTCTTTATTTATTTGTATGGATAAGGGACCGTGCCTGTCTTAGGTTGGGACCATCAACTTGTGTCCTTACCCATCATCAAATACTGCAAAGCATGCTGCAGCTTCTGTCTTAGGTTGGTACACCGTTATCGTCCTCATTACCTGTCATTGACTACCAGTCCAGCATGCTAAGCCATACTTGGGGTGAGCTACCATGCTCTGTGACTACCAAGGCTTGATGTACAGCCTGCCGGTCCTGGCTAATGTGCGTTGGAGGGCCCTTATCCAACGCAGCGCCAGGAGGAGGATGAGGAGCACAATACAGCCGAGTGCAATAGTCCCAAACCAGGATTTCCCAAAAGCCACCACTGCCTGCATAGTTTGTAGGAATTGGGAGGCCGTGAGAGGGTTGACTCTCATGGCATTGATCTGCAGAATCTCCATCTGGAGGGAGGCTGTCAGATTGTGGAATTTGGCAAACCAGGTGCCGTTGAGCATCTAAGATAATTCTCGGGAGAGGTTCGCTGCTCAGGAGAGATTAGAATACAAGTTAGATGTGATGCATATGCCCGATAAGGGCTGGATACAACTGGTAGAGAGAATTTGAATGTACTCGTCGTTTCAGGCGTTCTAGAACCCAAACCGGAGTCGGCTGGTCCTGAGGGAAAACACAAATGGAACCACGGACCCATCATAGGACCAGGTCCAGACCCTTCCATAGTCCTGTCAGAATGTATTTCCATTTTACCCAGTCATTGAGATTGACCTCCTGACGCGAGTGGCGATCTGCTGCCGATCGTCCTATTGCGTCCATGACCAAAAAATTTAAAGTAAAGAGAGAGGTATTGAGTTTGTCCTTAGGGGACTTGTAGGTGGCCCATATTCCCCCTTTTTGTTTTATTAATTGATTTTTCAGGGTCAAGTGTGCGCGTTTGACAATTCCTTGCTCTTGAGGGTTGTAGGGTATGCCTAGATGTATGTGAAATGTATCAGCAAAATTTTTAAAGCTGTGTGATGTGTAAGCAGGCCCGTTGTCGGTTTTGATTTGTTTTGGGATGCCCCAAAAGGCAAAGTTTGTCAAACAATGTTGAATGACATCTCTGACCTTTGCTCCTGTATGTAAGGAGGCCATAATAACCCCCGAATATGTGTCTACTGAGACATGTACATATTTTAAGTTGCCGAATTCAGGGATGTGTGTAATATCCATTTGCCACACATGATTGGGTAGTATTCTACGTGGGTTTACTCCAAAGGAGGGTGCTGGGATAAGAGGGGCACAGTGCTGGCAAGACTTAACAATCTGTCGAGCAAGGATTTTCGGTATTTGAAATTTTCTGTGGAGTGTAGTGGAATTTACATGGAATTTTTCATGGAATAATTTGGCTTGTTCTTCTATAGGGAATATAAAAGGTGTTTTTGTGATAAAGTCTGCCTTTTCATTACCCGTAGATAAGGGTCCTGGAAGACGTGTGTGAGCCCTAAGGTGTCCTGCAAAGAAGGGTTGTGTACGCTGTAAGATCAGCTTTTGTAGGGATTTGAAGTAAGAAGCAACAGTGGAGGCAGGTGCAATATAAGGCACTGTTTCTAGAACTGATAGAGAGCTAATGGCATAATTGCTATCTGATAGTAGATTGAAGGGATCATCAGGAAATGTTGAAAAAGCCAAAATGACTGCTGCCAGTTCTGCAAGTTGTGCAGAGCCAGATGGTACCAGGATTGTATAGCTTTTTCCTGCAGTTACTACCGTTCCCACTCCATTTTTTGAGCCATCAGTAAAGAGTGTTAAGCAATCTTTTAAGGGGGTTGTTTTTGTGATTAGTGGGTAGACAATAGGGGTGTTTTTACAGAATTGAATCCAGGGGTGTTTTGGATAGTGGTTATCGAAGGTTGCAATAGTAGTGAAATGGAGAATGGCCCAATTTGTGTCATGATTGATGAGCCAATTAATTTGGTCTGGTCCATAGGGGGTAATGATAGTATGCGGCAGTGAGCCAAATGTGGCGAGGCAGTCATTTAGCCCCTTCTGTAGAAGCAAGGCCACGGCTTCAGGGTAAGGTTGTAATGTTTTAGATGGGGGGCTAGGTAAATGAACGCTTTGTAAGGGGCCACCCTGCCAAATGATGGCAGTAGGGCTATGAGGCTCTGGTAGTATTATTAATAATAAGGGTTGATCTGGATCACGGCGTGTGATCTGACGTGATTCTAATTGTTGTTGGACTAAGGTGATGGCTTGCCTAGCCTCGGGGGTAAGACTTCTTTTTGAGCTTAAGTCTGCGTCACCCTTAAGAATATCAAATAGGGGCTTTAACTCCGCTGTAGTTAGTTTTAAGTAGGGTCGAAGCCAGGCAATGTTACCTAACAATTTCTGAAAGTCGTTAAGGGTGTTTAGATTGTCCAACCTAAAGCTGAGTTTTAGAGGGCGTACCATCATGCACGAAAGATGTGTGCCTAAATAGGTTTGCAAATCTCCTTTTTGTATTTTATCTGGTGCTATGGTGAGGTGCCATTCCTTTAATTCTGCTGTTAGAAATTGGAGTGCCTTATCAAGCTCTTGGTTGTTTTTATGCGATAATAAAATATCATCCATATAATGGTATAGTAACAACATGGGAAATTTGTGTCTAGTTGTTCTTAAAGCCTTGTCAAGATACATTTGGCACAAGGTAGGGCTATTGGTCATACCTTGTGGTAAGACTGTCCATTCATATCTCTGATCTGGTTGGGAGTGATTAATTGCTGGCAAGGTAAATGCAAATCTCCAACAGTCATCCTTATGTAATGGAATGGAGAAGAAGCAATCTTGTATATCTATAATAACTGTGGGCCATCCTTTTGGTATTGCAGAAACAAGAGGTGAGCCACATTGGATAGGGCCCATAGAGTACATTTGAGCTTTTACTGCTCAGAGATCATGGAGTAGCCTCCATTTACCTGATTTTTTTCCTTATAACAAATATGGGTGTATTCTAAGGGGATGTCGAAGGGAGAAGATTCCAAGCATCCAATTGTTCCTTTATTAAACCTTTGGCTGCCTCTAATTTTTCTTTAGTTAGGGGCCACTGAGGAATCCAGCGAGGCCTATCGTCTTTCCACTTTAAAGGTATGGCATGTTCAGTGGCCCCTATTAAAAAACCAGACCTTGATTCTTCTGGAAGTGCTTTGAGAGTGGTATCGGTTGAGTTATGCCTTGCTCTTGTTTCCCGAACCCTCGGCCCATTGTATATCCCATTGACTGCATCATTCCCTTGACAGCACCGTTGAACAAATTCTCCGTGGTTAGTTTTAAATCCATTTGTGCTAGGACATTGCGCCCCCAAAGTGATATAGGTAGGGCACAAATGTATGGTTGGAATAGTCCGGTATGGCCCTCTCTGTCCTTCCATTGCAATGTTGCTGCACTTTGGTCAGGGCTTTGTGCAACTCCCAGGCCCCGTAGTGTTTGGTTGGCTCGACTATAGGCCAATCTTTAGGCCAGTCAAGGGACCTTGTAATGCTTTTGTCAGCTCTGGTATCGAGCAGACCCAGGAAGTCCCTTCCTCGGATGGTTACGGTTAATAATGGCCTGTCCTGTAATCCCAGGGTTAAACAAGCGAGAGGCTCTCCGGAGGAACCGAAACCTTTAGTTCCTCGGGGGGTGTTCTTATATGCATAAAGATCATGTTGGCTAGGTAGAATAAGCATTTGAGCTATCTTATCTCCCGGGGTTATGCCTTTGGGGAGGATACCATAATTTTCACTTGTCCTTGAAAATAAGAATCAATAACACCTGGGTGCACAATTAATCCCTTCAAGGTATTGGAACTCCTTCCTAACAGGAGGCCAACTGTCCCTTGGGGTATTGGTCTCTGCCAATCTGATTCCATGGTCTGCACCTCCATGTCAGGAGTTAAGACCAATCTGGAGGTGGCACAAATGTCCAATCCTGCGCTTCCTACTGTGGCCTTCCTTGGCTCGTAAGTGGATGCCAACTCATGGGCACTTGTTGTATCACTCTGTACATTTGTTGTGGGCCCCGGAGTGAAGGGCCCGAATTCCCGTTTTTTTGTAGTTTAGGATTAGGACCTAGGAAATTTCCCTGTCTATCTCTTACGGAGGTGCAAGTATTACTCCAATGATTCCCTTTCTTACATCTAGGACAGAGCTTGGGTTTTTGGCTTTGTTTGGCTTGTTCGGAGTGCCGTTTGTTTGGACATTGCACTTTCCTGTGGCCAAAATGCCCGCAGGAAAAGCAGGCACCCGGATTAGACCGAGATGGCTTCTGAAAACCATAACTTGAAAGGCCCTGGGTAATGGCTGCCGCAAGGACCTGCCCTTGTATAACAGAGTCATTGATATCTCTGCATACCTTTAAATATGTGGAGAGGTCCTTGCTTTTCCAGGGCCGGATAGCTTCCTTGCACCATTTGTTTGCCTGCTCATAGGCTAATTGCTTGACTAGGGCATGGCTTATTCCGCATCCCCGAAAATGCGGGAAGCTGTCTGGAGTAGACCATCTACAAAATCGGCAAATGGCTCATTATTGCCTTGAATGATTTTTGATAATTGTCCCTGTAAACCTCTGGTACCCTGTAGGGTTTTCCAAGCTTTTGTAGCTGCGGTGGCTATTTGTAGGTAGATAGCGGTGTGGTATTGGGCTTGGGCCTGAACAGTGACATAATTTCCTAAGCCCATTAGCATGTCTACATTCCAGTCTGGGTGGCCAGCGGCTGCATTGCACCTGGCAGTGTCCGTGCTGTATTCCTACCAGGCTGTTTTCCACATCAGATATTGGCCCCCTGATAAGGTAGCTCTAGCCAAGTTTGTCCAGTCCCCTGGGATCAAATTGAGCCCCGCTAGGGACTCTAATAAGGATACTGTGAAGGCAGCCTGAGGACCATATGTGTTAACTGCTTCCTTTAATTGTTTCACAAGCTTAAAGTCTAAGGGCTGATGAAACCTTTGGTTTTGAGCGTCCTCGAGAATGGGGAAGCAAGCCGTTGAGAGATCTGCCCAAGGAGAGGAGGTTTGACACGAGCATGCGCCCTTACAGGAACCTGAATAGGGAGGGGTTGGCGCTGTGGGCTCAATCGTATCAGGAAGGGTTGCATGACCTATTTTTAGTTCTTTTACCTTCCTTTCTAATTCCTCCCCACTGAACTCCTCCTCTTCACCATTTTCACTGTCAATTTCAGAGGAACGGGAGGAGTGCAAAGAGTGTTCCTCTTTTACTTCACCTAAAATGGAACTTTCTTCTTTTAGGGGGCCTGTAAATTTGTCCTTTTTAACGGTAAAGCAGCTCCTCACAAGAGCCCATATAGCCATGGTGCCTGTTGGCAAAGGCTGCTGAGCATCAGCCCTTCTCAAATCTTCTCCCAAATGTTCCCACTGTGGGACACTTAAGAGGCCCTCATCTAAAAACCAAGGGGCTTGATGCTCTATTGCTCTTAGGAACGCTCGAGCAGTTTGAGCTTTAAGAGGGGTTCCCTTAGCTTTCAAAAGTGCCCGCAAGGGGCTCTCCATTTGGAGTCTAGAAATTTCCGACCCCATTATCTTTACCTTTACAGTCGCGATCCGTGAACATACAGCTGCTGTCCCTTTGTGGTTGCTCTTCAACAAACTTCTAACCTTTCCTTTGTGGTCGTCCTAGTGACGAACGTGCAATCCCTTTATGGTTGCTCTTCAGCAAACTTCTAACCTTTCCTTTGTGGTCATCCTAGTGACAAACGTGCAATATGACGAGGGGGAAAAAGTACTCATGTATTGCCTTCTCTCTAAAACACTAAGTTTAAAAGGCTGTACAACTTCTATTCCATGAAATCTTCCTGTTAGAACTACCACTTCTAAAAATCAACTAAACAAAATGGAAACATTGTATTTCACTCTGACAAAACTGTTCAATGTGAGATCAATGCACATAAAATTAAAAAGTTAAATATACCTCAATATTATCAGTAAATCAGAATATATCTCAACCAGTATCAGAATTTCTACCTTCCCTGTATCTTTGCTATTTTTAAATATACTCACAGTTCCCGGGTTTTGGCACCAAATGTCGCACTCTCCCTTCCCCCCAGAGATGACGCAATACACACACAGGTAGATGCACAAGCTCTTGTTTATCCCCTGGTCGATCTTTCTCCTCCCCTTGCGGGGAAGCTCCCTTGCCTTATATAGGGCATAACAGCCAATCACAGAGGTGTTCACGTGAACAGGGAGTATACAGCCAATCACGGAGGTGTACACGTGAACAGGAGGTATCTGGGGCTTGTAGGCAGTGGTGGCATACGGTGCACATGTGACGAGCATGAGGTCATGTGTGGCCAGGGTGGATGATTTTTAGGCTGTCCGTACTGCTCCGGCGCCATCTTGGGGGCGTAACCCCCCAGGGGTACAGGCCTGTGAATCACAGGTTTACACATTTCACAACACTCACCATAGCACATACCCTCCCCAATGTCCATAACCCCACCCCTCTCTCCCTAACCCCCTCCCCTTCAACCCTCAGTTTGTTTTGTGAGAGTAACAAACTCTTATGGTTTGTCTCCCTCCTGATCCCATCTTATTTCATTTTTTTCTTCCCTACCCCCCAACCCCCCCATGTTGCCTCTCAAATTCTTCATATCAGGGAGATAACTATCTTTCTCTGATTGACTTACTTTGCTCAGCATAATACCCTCTAGTTCCATCCATGTCATAAAATGGCAAGATTTCATTTCTTTTGATGGCTACATAGTATTCCATTGTATATATATATCACCTCTTCTTGAAACATTCATCTGTTGATGAACATCTAGGTTCTTTCCATAGTTTGACTATTGTGGACATTGCTGCTATAAACATTCGGGTGCACATGCCCCTTTGGATCACTGCATTTGTATCTTTAGGGTAAATACCCAGTAGCACAATTCCTGCATGATAACGTAGCTCTATTTTCAACTTTTTGAGGAACATCCATGCTGTTTTCCAGAGTGGTTGCATCAGCTTGCATTCCCGCCAACAGCATAGGAGGGTTCCCCTTTCTCTGCATCCTCGTCAGCATCTGTCATTTCCTGACTTGTTAGTTTTATCCATTCTGACTGGTGTGAGGTGGAATCTCACTGTGGTTTTGATTTGTATTTCCCTGGTGCTGAGTGATGTGGAGCACTTTTTCATGTGCTGCACATGTGCTTTTCATGTGCTTTGCAGAAATGTGTGTTCATGTCCTCTGCCCATTTCTTGATTGGATTGTTTGTTCTTTGGGTGTTGAGTTTGATAAGTTCTTTATATATTTTGAATACTAGCCCTTTATCTGATATGTCGCTTGCAAATATCTTCTCTCATTCTGTCAGTGTCTTTTGGTTTTTTTTGACTGCTTTCTTTGCTGTGCAAAAGCTTTTGATCTTGATGAAGTCCCAATAGTTCATTTTTGGCCTTGCTTCCCTTGCCTTTGGCAATGTTTTTAGGAAGAAATTTTCCTTTGGTTGAGGTCAAAGAGGTTACTACCTGTGTTCTCCTCAAGGATTTTGATGGATTCCATTCTCAGACTGTGTTCTTTCATCCATTTGTAGTCTATTTTTGTGTGTGGTGTAAGGAAATGATCCAGGTTCATTTTTCTGCATGTGGCTGTTCAATTTTCCCAACATCATTTGTTGAAGAGACTGTCTTTTTTCCATTGGATATTCTTTCTTGCTTTGTCAAAGATTAGTTGACCATAGAGTTTAGGGTCCATTTCTGGGTCCTCTATTCTGTTTCATTGATCTATGTGTCTGTTTTTGTGCCACTACCACATTTTTTTTTTTTTTTTTTTACTTTGTGGTTGATAGTTTCTTTTTTTTTCATTTATTTATTTTCAGCATAACAGTATCATTATTTTTTCATCACACCCAGTGCTCCATGCAATCCGTGTTCTCTATAATACCCACCACCTGGTACCCCAACCTCCCACCCCCCAGCCACTTCAAAACCCTCAGATTGTATTTCAGAGTCCATAGTCTCTCATGATTCACCTCCCCTTCCAATTTACCCCAACCCCCTTCTCTCTAACTCCCCATGTCCTCCATGCTTTCTGTTATGCTCCACAAATAAGCTTCAGCACAGCAAAGGAAACAGTCAAGAAAACAAAGAGGCAACCCATGGAATGGGAGAAGATATTTGCAAGTGACAGTACTGACAAAAGGTTGATATCCAGGATCTATAATGAACTCCTCAAACTCAACACACACAAAGCAGACAATCATATCAAAAAATGGGCAAAAGATATGGACAGAGACTACTCCAATAAAGACATACAAATGGCTATCAGACACATGAAAAAATGTTCATCATCAATAGCCATCAGGGAGATTCAAATTAAAACTACATTGAGATATCACCTTACACCAGTTAGAATGGCCAAAATTAGCAAGACAGGAAACAACATGTGTTAGAGAGGATGTGGAGAAAGGGGAACCCTCTTCCACTGTTGGTGGGAATGCAAGTTGGTGCAGCCTCTTTGGAGAACAGTGTGGAGATTCCTCAAGAAATTAAAAAATAGAACTTCCCTATGACCCTGCCATTGCACTCCTGGGTATTTACCCCAAAGATACAGATGTCATGAAAAGAAGGGCCATCTGTACCCCAATGTTTATAGCAGCAATGGCCACGGTCGCCAAACTGTGGAAAGAACCAAGATGCCCTTCAACGGATGAATGGATAAGGAAGATGTGGTCCATATACACTATGGAGTATTATGCCTTCATCAGAAAGGATGAATACCCAACTTTTGTAGCAACATGGACAGGACTGGAAGAGATCATGCTGAGTGAAATAAGCAGAGAGAGTCAATTATCATCTGGTTTCACTTATTTGTGGAGCATAACTACCACACTCTCTTGATGATAACAGCTTTGTAATAGATCTTGAAGTCTGGAATTGTGATGTCTCCAACTTTGGCTTCCTTTTTCAACATTCCTCTGGCTATTTGAGGTCTTTTCTGGTTCTGTGTAAATTTTAGGATTATTTGTTCCAATTATTTGAAAAAAAAATGGATGGGATTTTGATAGGGATTGCATTAAATGTGTAGATTGCTTTAGGTAGCATCAACATTTTCACAATATTTGTTCTTCCAATCTATGAGCATAGAACATTTTTCCATATCTTTGCATCTTCCTCAATTAATTTGGTGGATACTCTATAGTTCTCTCAGTACGGATTCTTTGCCTCTTTGGTTAGGTTTATTCCTAGGTATCTTATGGTTTTGGGTGCAATTGTAAATGGGATTTACTCCTTAATTTCTCTTTCTTCTGTCTTGCTGTTGGTATATAGAAATGCAATTGATTTCTGTGCAATGATTTTATATCCTGACACTACTGAATTCCTGTACAAGTTCTAGCAGATTTGGGGTGGAGTCTTTTGGGTTTTCCAACATAAAGTATCACATCATCTGCAAAGACTTATAGTTTGACTCCTTCTTTGCTGATTTGGATGCCTTTAATTTCTTTTGTTGCTGATTGCTGAGACTAGGACTTCTAGTACTATATTGAATTGCAGTTGTGATAATGGTCATCCCTGTCATGTTCCTGATCTCAGCGGAAAAGCTCTCAGTTTTTCTCCATTGAGAATGAAATTACCTGTGGGTGTTTCATAGATGGCTTTGATGATATTGAGGTATGTGCCCTCTATCCCTACATTTTGAAGAATTTGATCAAGAAAAGATGCTGTAGTTTGTCAAGTGCTTTTTCAGCATCTATTGAGAATATCATATGTGTCTTATTCTTTCCTTTATGTATGTATTGTATCGCATTGATTGATTTGTGGATATTGAGCTAACATTGTATCCCAGGATTAAATCCCACTTGGTTGTGGTGAATAATCCTTTTAACGTACTGTTGGATCCTACTGGCTAGTATTTTGGTGATGATTTTCACATTTGTGTTCATCAAGGATATTGGTCCGTAATTCTTTTTTTTGATGGGGTCTGACGGTTTTGGGATCAAGGTAATGTTGGCATCATAAAATGAGTCTGGAAGTTTTCCCTCCATTTCTATTTTTTGGAACTGTTTCAGGAGAATAAGTATTAATTCTTCTTTAAATGCTTGGTAGAATTTTTCTGGGAAGCAGTCTGGCCCTGGCTCTTGTTTCTTGGTAGATTTTTGATTACTGCTTCAATCTCCTTATTGGTTGTGGGTCTATTCAGGTTTTCTATTTCTTCCTCGTTCAGTTTTGGGAGTTTATATATCTCTAGGAATGCACCCATTTCTTCCAGATTGTCAAATTTGTGGGTGTATAGTTGCTCATAATATGTTCTTATAATTCTTTTTATTTCTTTGTTGTTCGTTATGATCTCTCCCCTTTCATTCATGATTATATTAATTTGGGTTCTTTCTCTTTTCTTTTTGATAAGTCTGGCCAGGGGTGTATCAATCTTATTAATTCCTTCACAGAACCAGCTCCTAGTTGCATTGATTTGTTCTTCTGTTCTTTTGGTTTCTATTTCATTGATTTATGCTCTGATCTTTATTGTTTCTCTTCTTCTGCTGGATTTAGGCTTTCCTTTCTGTTCTTTATCCAGCTCCTTTAAGTGTAGGGTTAGGTTGTGTACTTGAGACATTTTTTGTTTCTTGAGAAAGGCTTGTATCACTATGTACTTTCTTCTCAGGATTGCCTTTGCTGTGTCCCACAGATTTTGAACAGTTGTATTTTCATTATCATTTGTTTCCATGAATTTTCTAAATTCTTCTTTAATTTTCTGGTTGACCCATTAATTCTTTAGTAGGATGCTTTTTAGCCTCCATGTATTTGGGTTCTTTCCAAATTTTCTCTTGTGATTGAATTCTAGCTTTAGAGCATTGTGGCATGAAAATATGCAGGGAATGGTCCCAATATTTTGGTACCACTTGAGACCTAATTTGTGACCCAGGATGTGATCTATTCTGAAGAATGTTCCATGTTCACTAGAGAAGAATGTGTATTCTGTTGCTTTGGGATAGCATGTTCTGTATATATCTGTGATGTCCATGTGGCCCAGGGTATTATTTAAGGCCTTTATTTCCTTATTGATCTTTTGCTTGGATGATTTGCCCATTTCAGTGAGGGAAGTGTTAAAATCCCCTACTATTATTGTATTATTGTTGCTGTGTTTCTTTGATTGTGTTATTAATTGGTTTATATAATTGGCTGCTCCTATGTTAGGGGCATAGATATTTAAAATTGTAAGATCTTCTTGTTGGACAGACCCTTTGAGTATTATATAATGTCCTTCCTCATCTCTTATTATAGTCTTTGGCTTAAAATCTCATTTATATGATATAAGGATTGCCACCCCAGCTTTCTTTTGATGTCCATAAGCATGGAAAATTATTTTCCACCCCTTTTCTTTAAATCTGGAGGTGTCTTTGGGTCTAAAATGAGTTTCTTGCAGACAGCATAGTGATGGGTCTTTTTTTTTTTTTTTTTAATCTATTCTGATACCCTGAGTCTTTTGAAGAGGGGCATTTAGCCCATTTACACTCAGGGTAACTATTGAGAGATATGAATTTAGTGCCATTGTATTGACTGTATGGTGACTGTTTCTGTATATAATAATAATAAAATATATATATATATATATTTTATATATTAGACAGTGAATAGAGAAGAGCCACCCACTTGATTTGGGGTGTATTTTGGTCTCTTAGAAGAAATTACCTTACAAAATTTTAAAGAAAGGAAAAAATATACATACATATATACTCACAGACAAAAATAAAGGTAAACACAATGAAAAGGTGGAATATGACTATAGAGATGAAAATTTAAAAAAATTCTAAAAAAGGAGTTGGTAAGATATGTTGTTTGGTAAAAGAAAGGAAAAGAAAGTGGAGAGTTTTCTCAGGCTGGAGACTAGAACAAAGCCCTGTGCTAGATTTAGGGTATATTTTGATGTATTAGAAGTTGTATCCCAAATTTTTCTAGAAGGTTGATATCTAGGATCTATAAAGAACTCCTCAAACTCAACACACACAAAACAGACAATCATATCAAAAAATGGGCAGAAGATATGAACAGACACTTCTCCAATGAAGACATACAGATAGCTATCAGACACATGAAAAAATGTTCATCATCAATAGCCATCAGTGAGATTTAAATTAAAACCACATTGAGATATCACCTTACACCAGTTAGAATGGCCAAAATTAGCAAGACAGGAAACAACATGTGTTGGGAGGATGTGGAGAAAGGGGAACCCTCTTCCACTGTTGTTGGGGATGCAAGTTGGTGCAGCCTCTTTGGAGAACAGTGTGGAGATTCCTCAAGAAATTAAAAATAGAACTTCTCTATGACCCTGCCATTGCACTCCTGGGTATTTACCCCAAAGATGCAGATGTAGTGAAAAGAAGGGCCATCTGTACCCCGTTGCTTTTTTTCCTATCACCTAAGGTAGAAATCCCTATAATAACAGCTAGTTCAGAGGTGAAGTTGTTTAGAGTATGTCTTTGATAAAAATATTCTACAGTTGTCTTCTGCGTAGGAAATGTGCAATTGTGTCATTGCTATATCAAGAAGAAATTTATATTTCTTTTTGGCTTCAGGAAGAGAAAATAATTTGTTCTAGGAAGAGCCCAGATTTCAGTATAAATGGTGCCCATAGAATTGTGCAGCAAGGCATCTTTAATTTTGGGATGAATCCTCTTGCATTATTCAATACTCATTCATTTCTGGTTAATCTTTATTTCTCAACCCAATAAACATTCTTTGACTACATAGTTGGGAGTGAAACTATGAATTTTCAGCAGAATCCTTCGACATTATGCCTTTTGTTTATATATATTAACTGTCCCATTTGTATATAATCTAATTCAAAGCTTTATAGAGAATTTTTCCACTAAATATTTAACTCAGAGATTTTCTATACATGTGACATTTTTGTGCTGATTAGCAATGTCCCTTTGATCAGCAGCTTGTAAATGCATAGAGGTTTCTAATTGGAAGAAACTAGAGTCATCATTTAGTCACATATTGATATGAAAGAGGAACCATTAAAGATTAAAGAAAGCAAGGGGGGAGCACACTATACTTAAACTCACTAAACTCACGTAGTTTGACGTCAAGACCATCATTCTTTCTATGAGTTATATTGTTTTTAATATATGAATGAAGTTTTTGATTCTTCTCTGGTCACATGAATTATTACCCAAGATTACACTGTGGCTCCAGAGCTTCCTCATGGCATTTTTCACCCCTGAGTTTGTGAGGGTGTAGATTAAAAGTTTATTAACATGGGTGTTAATATGGTATAAAACACTGCCACTGGTTTGTCAATGGGAAAGGTGACCATGGGCCAAAGGTACATGAATAGGCAGGATATAAAGAATAGGATAACTACGGTAACAGAGGAGATGCAGGTAGAAAGGGCCTTATGCAGTCCTTTATTACTGTGAGTTCTTAGGGAGTAAAGGACGAGGACATAGGAGGTAACAAGAATAGAAAAAATGAGGAGACACATCAGCCCACTGTTGGTAGCAACAAGAAGTCCAAAAATGTGAGTGTCAGTGCAAGAGAGTTTTAGTAGAGGGAAGAGGTCACAGAGGAAGTGGTCATTGACCCTGGAGCCACAGAATGGCAACCAGACCTTAAAAAGAATTTGAACCAGAGTGTGAGGAGATTTCCCAGCCTTGGCCATGGCTACCAGGTGGCCACACATTTGCCTGTTCTTTGCAGTCTTATAGTGTAGGGGCTTGCAGATGGTAAGGTAGTAGTCATAGGCCATCACTGTGAGTAGGATGATCTCCACTCCTCCAAAGAAATGCTCTGCAAAGAGCTGAGTCATGCACCCACTGAAGGAGACAGTTTTTTTTTTCCGTGAGCAAGTCAAGTATCATTTTGGGAGCCATGGTAGAAGAGCAGCAGCTGTCTACAAACAAACAACAGGAAAGACAGAAAGTAATACATAGGGGAGCCCAGGGCTCTGCTGGATTTGATCGTCATGTCAAGGAGTATGTTGCCTACCCCAGTGAGAAAGTAGATGATTATAAAACAGTGCACTAGAGTTTCTGCACATCTGGGTTCTGTGTCAGGCAAGGCAGGATGAATTCTGTCACATTGTTCATTTGTTCGTAAATCCACTTTGGTATCTGGATAATAGATTTGTCTATGAATAGCACAGGGATTGCAATTGTGGCAGGTGAATTTTGATCAAGCAAATCATTTCTGTCAGAATTGCTTTCTTTCAGACTGAAGGCAACTCCAGGCAGATAAACTCAGACTTAAAGTTGTGCCTTATTACTAGTTATAATGAACACATTGCCTCTTCACCCTCTGACTGACACACAAACATATTCACACACACACACTCATCCAGATGATGAGTTTTACAAATGCACAGCCCTTCTACAATTACACATGGTTGGATATTCATGCCATCACACACACACACACAAAGAGATGGAATAGAGTATATTAACGCCTTCAAATAAGATATAGATTTGTTCAAAAAGAGAAATAAAAAAAAGTTTATATGTAATTTCTGGCTGAAGAAGAGCATCTAAAGCAGATACAATGGTATGAGAAACGGGACAAATTAATGGATTCAGTTACATAAAGTTCTGCAACACACTGGAAAAATACTTGAAACAAGTACAATAAGTAACCATTTTTATGCCAATGGTTTTTGCAAAAAAGATCTACTCATACCATTGTGAAAATAAGGGCATAGTCATCAAAGGAGTATGTTTAAATAGTGAAATGCTTTTGATTGACGGGTTGTCCAAGATTTATGATAGTTACATTATCCAGGGCTGGTGACTGTGTGTTGATATAAATTCTTCTGGAAAGAAGTTTGACTCCATGTAATAAGGGCTTTATAACTGGTTATGTCTAGTATTCCTTCAGTTTGGGAATCTATTCCAGATTAAAAAATGGATAAAAATTAATCGTGCAGGTTGTATTCCATAATTCTTTGATGATAATAAATAAGTGAGCATGTTCCAAATATTTGCATTAATATGAATAATTAAGTGAATTATAGTAATGAAATATCAGGTGGACATTAAAGTTATTTCAAGAGTTTGTAGTGTGGAAAGATTTTTCTTCCAATATAATATTGAGTGGAAACCACAAAATATAAAACAGTTTATGTATTATGATCTAAAATGTCCAAAATGACATGCATACATAGAAAGGTATTTGTAACAAAATACACTATAGAGATTAATAGTGTTTACTTGAGTTACGAGTTAAAGGCATTTTTACATTCTTTAAAAAATTTTTTCGAACCAAGTTTTCTATAGTAGATTTCCTTCATAACCAGTGAAAAAATTTAGTGAAAGTAATATTATTTTCTTATCTCTGGTGTGGGTTCATAATCTCCTGAGTGACTGTGCTTTTTTTAATAGACTAAATATAGTCATTATGCATAAAATTCTGTGAAAGTAGGTACACATATTTAAATCTAACTCACCATAGGGACCTAGTATTACCTTGAGAACAAACTACTAATAAAAAAATCAGTGTACCTACCTGTCTGATGCCTTTGAGGAAGAAGTAACAGATTCATTCCAGAACAGGTGTCTTCTCTAAGAACACACTTGGAATGGAGGATGCTGTCACTACCCATTCCCAGCAACTGCTCTCCAAGTTCAACCATTTTTATCTTAGGTCTATTTCTTTTGCTCACTTAGTTCCTTGAAAATTATTGCTGAGAGAGAATTCCTAAATAATTGAGTTTATCATCTGGGTTTACTTTTGGATTCTAGGGTCACACCTTCCTGTGAGTGCCATGCCATGTATCCCAGGTGAAATACTTATTCTTTTCTTTTTTTAAAGATTAAAAAAAATTACTTATTTGACAGAGAGAGAAATCACAAGTAGGCAGAAGTAGACAGAGAGGCAGGCAGAGAGAGATGGAGAGGCAGACTCTCTGCTGAGCAGGGAGCCTGATGAGGGGCTCAATCCCAGTACAATGGGATCATGACCTGAGCTGAAGACAGAGGCTGAACCCACTGAGCTACCCAGGTGCCCCCAGACCCTTATTCTTCACTTAGCTTCTAAAGAGTTGGACTTCATAAGAAATTGAGGGGAAAGCCTAAACAACTAGGGAGACATCTCTCTCCAACCCACCGTACTTCACATCTGCCATTTGTTTGTTTGTTTGTTTGTTTTGGTGACAAGATGAATTATATTGTAAAGACTACTTGATCTGAGATCCACACTGATATAAAGCTATGAAAATAGCATACTTTATTAAAGCACAAACATTAGGGATTGCGAGCAGCACACAATCAGCAACAAATGCAAGGTCCCTGAAGTAGCAGGCAAGTTAACTGCAGTTAGCTCTTACAAGTCTTTTTCTTAGTAAGCCTGTGCTCAGCCCAGAGTTATTTTCTTTGGTCCTTGGGAGTCTGGATCCAGCCATGTTGGAAACTCAGAACCAAACAGCTTCTGTGACGTGTGGCTGGTTATTTTTATGTGGTCTTCCTGGGTCCATCTTTATTAATATTTTCATGGATGGTTTTAAGTTTTATTTTTTTTTTATTTTTTAAAAGATTTTATTTATTTATTTATTTGACAGAGAGAGAGAGAGAGATCACAATAGAGTAGCAGGCAGAGAGAGAGGGGGAAGCAGGCTCCCTGCTGAGCAGAGAGCCCAATGCAGGGCATGATACCAGGACCCTGAGATCATGACCTGGGCCAAAGGCAGAGGCTTAACCCACTGAGCCACCCAGGCACCCCATTAGGGAAGTTTAAAAATGGGTATTAGGTGTTAGGGAGGCTCCAATCTCTGAGCTACCAGAAGATTAATATTAGCATCTTCAACCAAGATGGCGGCCAGGTCAATTTATCATTTCTCTCTGGGGGTCATGACATCTGTGACCAAAGGGGTGGGGGAGAGCCATCTGGGCTTGGTTAGCAGCCCCTCTATGATTGTGTTTAGGAAGTGGTCCTAGGGCCTGGGATGAAAGGCACAGAATGTTCTGTTCACTGGGGCATGGGTGCATGAGCCAGTCAGAGTCTATAAAATAGCCTTAATAATACCTATCTCACAGAGCTCTCGGGGAGGGGAGGGGTTGAGGAAGATGACACAGTATAACCTCTAAGCCAGTGAAAAATGCTATTCTAATGCTAAAGCCCCAATGGTTTACACCTGTAGACTAGAGAAGGTGCTCTTAATAATAGACATCTGAATCATGCTGAAGAGAAAAATTTTGCTGGCTCATCTATTTGCTAACTGTGTGACACTGGACAAGTTCCTTAGCCTTTTTATACCTGAATTCCCACATTTGTAAAAAGGGGTTGATAATGGTACCTATCAGAGGACTGTAGTAGGGTTCTATAAGATAAAGAGCAGAGATTCACTGCTGTCTGTTATTTTCTGTAAAGATATCAAAGCTCATGGTGTGACCAGTTTGTTTGGATTTCTGGCAAGAATTGTTTCAACTAGTAATATATATATACATCTCCATTAGTCTTTTGGTTGCTAGACTCTGTACACATACAGAAAGTAAAGAAGATATATTTAAAGTAGCAAATACTGATTCATAGGACATTATAATTTTAAAATCTTTCTATGAAAATTTGATATGTCACCACTAAAGAAATCTGACAGTGAAGTTGGGAGTCCCTGAAAAAGTTGTAGGAATAAAGGAAAAAGGGACACAATGAGGACTGACAAGTAATAAATTAATGTCACTTTGCTAAGTATGGTATTTTATATAATTCTTATATAATCCCAAGAAGACAGTACTGCTAATTCTGTTTTATGTGTAAAGAGGTCAATGTTCACTGTGAGCATTGTTGGTCAAGATCCGAGAAGCTAACCATTGGTAGAGCTTAGATTTAAATACAAGGATCTAATTCTAAGCCTGAGCTCTAACAATTATGCTGTGGTACCAGGTAGACACTGGTTCTGTGATGTGTCTCATGCACTGGGAATGATCGGCATGGGGGTGCTGATAGAGACTCTGGGGGATTATGTAGAGTCTCTGGTTCTCCCAGCAGTGGCAGGCAGGACACATTCCTCAAACAGATCCCAGATGCCTCTGTGACCATGAGAGCCACAGAAAAAAGGAGGACATTTATCTTCCTTTCCTACCTTTGGCTCCTATCTGAGAGATCTGCCTAAACATTATCTTGTTAATTTTCTCTCTGAAAATTTCCTGCAGAGTGGAAGGAAGACCAAGTAGATGTTCAGACTGAGGAGCAGGGACATCCTCTACATGAATGGGGTGTGGTAGGTTCCCAGAGAAGTAATACATCAAAGCGATGATGAATTTATAGTTCTTATATTTGCAAGACTCTATGTATGCCATTTCACTTGCTAGAGTCTGAAAAAGAGCCCTATATAAATTGACATTATTGGGAAGAATACTGAAAAGTTGTGTAAACGTTCATCTGATGAATGTGTTATACAAAACTTACTTAGAAAATACTTTTCTGAAATGAATTGAGAGAAGTTTTTGTATTTTCTACTATTGTGATACTGTTGGCTAGTATTTGTTGAATCCTGGCTAACTTTGGGAGCTTGGCTATGTTATTTACCTTCCACATGTGTCAGTTTCCTTTTATGCAAAATAGAGATAACATTATTTCATAGAGTTGTTACAAGAATGAAATTAGTCACTACGTGGAACATCAGCATATGTGTGAATATTTTTTAGGATGGGAGAAACTTGATATGTTGAAATGCCAGGGGACAGAGTTAAGAAGGAAGTGTGGGGCAAGGGGAGAGAGAGAGATTGATTAGAGATGTATGGAGAGCAGTCAGTGGAGGCACATTAGGTGTGGCCGACACTGTCACCCACAGTTGGCTATTTCCCAGCTTCTTTCTTTCTAAGGAAATTCCATTTCTTTAGGTGTTCAGAGGAAAGTGTGGTCCATCCCCAGGCCACAGTTGTGACTCTGGATTAGTCTAAAACAATTATGGTAATGTCCTCCTCTTTTCAGTGATCAATTTAAGGGCTGGCATGTGACAAAATTTTGACCAATGGGAGACAAGAAAAACTGAGATTTCTTTTGGGTGATGCTTCTCTGTTCCTAAAAAGAGAATCAGGAGAACAAATTCTCTTTCCTAGTAATGCCTTCAGTAAGGGATGCCAGAATTGCCACCTAGAGATGCATCAGTGGGCTTTTGAACTAGGAAGTTGTCTCAAACAGCCAAAGAGTGTACACTGTTTATAAGGTGATTGCTAGCTTGTTGTTGGACTTTACCTGAAACTGCTTTTATTTTTACTGAAGGATATAACATTATGAGATGTGAAATACCCATAAGTCCTGGGTTATATCAGATAATTATTCTAATAGAAAGGGAAATGAACAGAAAATTTCTTTTATTAAATAAAATATAAATATAGGATTTGTGAAAGAGGGAACCGATTGCACACATGAACAAGTGACTGCCTTGCCTTTGAGCCCTATTAGATCCTTCTGAGGAGTTACTTACTCTCATAGCTGAATAGATCCTACTCTGTGACCAATTTTTGGTGGATTCCTAACAAGCAGTTTTAGCTTATAGATGGCGGCTCTGGTGTGGAGAGCCATCACTCAGTCTGGGAAGTAGCTTCATAGAGGTCAACTAATTGAAGAGGAAAATATAAATATACTTCGTGGATTGAGCTACAGGTTAATGCAGTCTGCTTCAGGGGTCCTGGATGACAGGAAGATGTGGAAAACCCAGTGTTACATCAAATGAAGGATTTGAGTGAAAATTAATTCAGTAGTAAGAAGTAATTGCTGTTAATGAGGGAACCAATCAATAATAATGTTACTGTTATTTGGTTTAATACTGGTATAACTGGTAGATTTAATTTGATTTACACAAAATCTATAATCCTATTATTAATGATTAAATTTATTAGGAAATTAAATTAACACCTTCCATGATAGTCATACAATGAAATCTGGTTAGAGAAGGAACTAGAATTAGTTAACAATCAATTAATTGTTATACTAAATCAACATATTGATACTTTTCATAAAAGTTTAATTTCAGTAGTGTGATAGAATAGTCCTTCAACTTGGGCATGATTGTCAACAAGTTTGTGGTAGAATATTTGGTTAACTCAAGTGCTTATCTAAACAATACCCATCTCTTATTTGATGATATAAGTAATGGGCATTTTGGAAGTTGTATGTTTTTCCCCTGTGCTATAAATGGTACAAAATATGCAAGAGAAAGAATGACTATGAGTGATTTGTAGTCTTGACCAAGAGTCTGAGCGTGCACTGTATATGAGTCATTTACTATACAACAGGAAAGTCTAGCCTGATCTCTGGTTATGCTTGGCTTTGACTCTTGGCTAGGATAAGACCACTGGGAGTTTTGGTCATTTTTGCAAAGTCCCAAACTCCTTTGATAGTCCCAAACACACCAAGAATCATTTTTTTACCAATGGCCTTTACTCAACATAACTGGCTTGACCAGAAGGACATAAACACCTTATTACAAACTTCTGCCTTTGCTTTCCTGAAGCCAGGACTTATCTCATGGTGATTTTGGTGGTTCAAAAGGAGATGAAGCTTATTTCTCTCTGTGAATAAGGACTCATGGGAGATTGTTTGGACATTTATAGAATATTCAGTGCTTTCCTGTATCCTGTTTTTTGTTTTACATTAACAGTGGTCTTAAATACATTATATGAGAATGCTTTCCGAGGTCTTGTGAGTCCTTTCAGATATATAAACTTGCAAAACTTTTGCCATTAATGACTCCACTAGAAGTATTTGCAGGATAGGTAGGATAGAATGGGATGAACAATTATGCAATTCCACAGTTTATATCTTCACCATTTCACAACATTTTTCTTTGGTGTTGCCTGACCCTATGAGCATCATTATGTGTTTAAACTTACGTGTATTGATGGAAGCTAATACTGATGCCCAAGACATAGCATCTTTTCTCTTCTTCTTCTTTTTTTTTTTTTTTTAAAGATTTTTATTTATTTATTTGACAGAGATCACAAGTAGGCAGAGAGTCAGGCAGAGAGAGAGAAGAAGGGAAACAAACTCCCCGCTGAACAGAGAGCTCGATGTGGGGCTTGATCCCAGGATTCTGGGATCATGACCTGAGCTGAAGGCAGAGGCTTAACCCACTGAGCCACCCAGGTGCCCCAGACATAGTATCTTTTCAATTAAATTTGAAAACATGTATTCCTCGGGTACTTTAGGGTGGACCATATCTTCATCTCATGTAGCTAAATTACAGATAACTACAAATGTAGCCCAGTTACCAAATGACAAGTTCAATACTGTGATTCTTTCCCTATCAGAGCTTAGGATATCTGCTTGGGTGTGTGCCTAAAGATGTGTTAACACAACTGCTGTCATATTCAGCCATGTGGAAAAATAGTATGGTTGAGCTGGGAAATCTGGTGATAGGGAGAGATTGTGGGACAAAAATAGTAATAAATGGAAACATGTAGAAACACTTATAAGTGGATCCTAATTCCAGAGAAGAAAATCATGCTATTTTCAAGAGACAACTTTGGAAAAAGAATTAGTACTATTACCACTTCTCTCATAGGCTACTGATGAAAGACTTACTAGAGAAATCCTTTGAACTTGTTTTCTCCATAGTAGTGAACTTGCCTTCCTGCTCAGGCTCTACCTAAAACTCCCCAACTGGATACTTTGGAGAAAAGAAGTGAGGTTACACATTGACAACTCCATTCATGGGTAGATGACTATAGGTATAGTTTGGCTTTATAGGTTATATTTACCATGTGGTCATTTTTCAGATGATCTGAGAAACACTACCAATAAATCATACACGAGATAGAATGTTGCATAATAGACATTCTGTGTGGTCACAAGTGGATATGATAAATTGCTAATCTTACAGATAGAATGGAAGGTAGATTATTGCTGACTTCCAGAGCTGGCAGAACTTCATTTGCTCCTTTGAATATACCAGATGTGGAAGTAGAATGAATGTGTTTAGGAAAGCAGAAATAAAACCCAGTCAGACCTGAGGGAATCCAACTTGGGTTTGATATAATGGCTCAATATTTCTGACTTTTCTCCTCTGGAGGTATGTAAAGGACATTCCTGGGAAATGCTATGACATACCAGATGGAGCAGTATTTGGGATAGAACAGAGCCAATTGATAATCTAATAGGGCCATGCAATACTTTTTTGTGAAACCTTTTCCCCAAATTGCACAAAACAATCAATGTCCAATGGCAACAAAAGATCTGGTGATTTAATTAGCACTGTTATTTAATTACCACCTTGCTTTCTCAGTTTATAAAGGCTAATCATGATGAAAAAGATTTGCTCCCCCAAACAGGGCCACCAGAGGGCTCTCTGTTGCAGGAGATAGACTGTGGCTTGAAATTGGGTTGGGATAAAGTAAAACTGTAGTGAGTGGAGAAAGTGGGTAATTGCTATAATGCAATACCATATCTATCACTGTTGATGGGAGAAAACTTGCACCTTATGCAAGAAAACATATTGACAATTTTAATCACTACATAATCCAGTGTCTGTAAAGTCTAATGGCCAGAAGAGCTAGAGGTCCAAGGCAAAGAGGAGGTTTTTATAGGAACATTATGGTAAGCTTAATTTACGGCAGGATGTTATTTCACAATGTTGCCTTTATTGTTTTGTAATGGCCTGATACCACAGATATATCTGTCAGTTTTATTTCCCCTGTGGTTTGATTGTTTGGGAATGAACAGATAGAGGAAGTAGATTGTGTTGATCCTATTAGGGAAGGGGTGGCAGATGGATAGTGTTACACAATGATACTTGGAAGCCAGTGTATGAAACTAAACCTGTACTATGATATCTGGAATCTGATTATATACACACACACCAGTAGGAATCCAGAATTTAATAAAAGGTGGCCTCCAATTACTATTCCAGTCACTGGGAATATGTAGTGCATGGGAAAATTTGTTGGGAAGGAAGAGAGAATGATCCTGTAAGTTCACTAGCTTTATGGTGGTGGAACACTAATCTTCCTGACATGGCTTTCTGGTAGAACAAAGGATTTGTGAGTTTGTTGATGAAAACATATTTTGTAACGTTGATTTGATGCCCACAATTCTTATAATACCCATGGAATTTGATTTAGCAAAAAAGAAGTGAATTTGTTCTTAGAGAAATTAAAACTGTATGAAATGGCTCCATTAATATGTAAAAACATTTTAAATAACTGGATAATGTAAGAAAAGCCTAACTGAGCTGCAAAAAATATTCAGATTTTTGTAGGGATTACTAATTATGAGTGGTATGCTTTGTTCACAGAATTTCTAAGTTTGTATTTAATGTGGCCAATCTGGTGGTCACTAAAGTATTAGTAGGATTATTTTTCTACATAATTTATTGTTGAAAGTGTTATGAGCTAAATTTTAAAAGATGCATGAGAATATGTAGAAAGGAGATATTGACTGAGATCATAGGTTGGACTGGGAAGCAAAGAGTTAGAAGCTTGTTAGCAACACATTTTATCTCTATACACAGGCCTTGGGCAAGAGGGTTAGTTGATTCAGTTAAAAGACTATAGAAACATGTTAATGAGCTCTTGGGAAACACACTCATTGGTATTTACCAGGGGGGAAATTCTTGAAGCAGGATGCTATGGAATGCTTGAAGCAGGATTTATCTCATTTACCTAGAATTACTAATGGAAAACAAACCTAGAATTCTGTGGGTTTATGGGGCATGGCTTTCTGGAAAATCTCCCCTCCCCCCGGAAAATCCTTTAATTTAATTTAATTTTTAAAAAGATTTTATTTATTTGCTAGAGAGATAGAGAGAGCCAGAGAGCACCAGTGGGGATAATGACAAAGGGAGAAGGAAAAGCAGGCTTCCGGCATAGGGAGCTCAATGTGGGGCTTGATTCCAGTACTCTGGATTCATGACCTGAGCCGAAGGCAAACACTTAACCAACTGAGCCACCCAGGTGCCCTGCTTTCTGGAAAATCTTGCACAAGCTGTGTGGCTATTCGAATATAAAGTGTCATGACCAAAATAGTTTCCTTTTATGTAAATGATGGCTGAATGCATTACTTACAGAAATCGTATGTTATGCATCAAGCAGAGAGCACTTGAATACAGTAAGAAAGGGCCTAAAGAGTGATACTGACAGTCCTGAACTTCTCCAGTTTTCTGCAGTATCTCATAATTACTTGTATCCTTTCAGTTATTAATAAAACGTGAAACCAGATAAGATCTTTAATTTTTGTACATTTGACCTTGCAATCTGATTCTGTTTTCTCAATCAATAAAGTCAGATGTTTATTTTTTGAAAAGACTTAAAAACTTGATGAATTATGAACAAGACTAGTCAAGAACAAAAGAGAGAGAGAGGGAGAGGCAGAAAAAGTTATCCATATGAGGAATGAGAAAATTACTATAATTTTTAAATTGAAATTAAAATAAAAGGCTTTTATAAAAGTTTTATGACAATAAAAGTGAAATTTTAGATGAAATAAAAAATTAAAGATCTTATCAAAACCTATTCAAGAGGAAATAAAAATTTGAACATTTCTTTTTATATTCATTTAATTCTCTAATTAAAGCCTAATCTCAAAAATTAAAGGCTTGATGTCTTCCCTGGTGAATTTACAAAATATTGAAGGGAAAATTTTTCAAGAGAAAAAGAAAAGGTGAGGATTGTATAACCATGAGACTAAAACCTGACAAAAACTTTACAAGAAAGAATTACAGGATGATTTTGATATAAAAATCCTAAATAAAATATTAGTAAATTTAATCCAGTAACATTCAAAAGAGTAACACAACTTGGCCAAATTGTATTTGTTCCAAGAATGCAAGATTATTATAGTGTTAAAAATTTAATCAATGTGATTTATCACCTTAGTAGAATAAGTGAGAAGATCCGTAGGATCATCTCAACAGATGTGGAAAAAATGTGATAAAATTAATGACTATTTTAGATTAGAATCTTCAGCAAATACTAGGTACTAGATATTTATAAATCCTCCAGATGGTACTATTTGTGCAGAGAGAAAAATGAATGAAGAAAAAAAATGAACAGAGCCTCAGATACCTGTGGAATACCAGCAAGAGTACCAACAGGAGCATAATGGGAGTTCCAGCAGGAGAGAATATAGAGAAGCAGAAAGAGTATTTGAAGAGATAGTGGCTTGTATTTTCCAAGAACATTAATCTACCATCCAACAACAAACTCAAAATAGGATAAACACACACATATGAGGTAACAATCAAATGACCTGAAGCCGAAGACAAAGAGAATCTTGAAAGTAGAAGGGGGAGGCAACTCACCATGTACAAGGGATTCTCATTGAGACAAACAGCTGATTTCTCATTAGAAATTTAGGGTCAGAAAACAATGGGATGGTATATTCCAAGTTTTGTCAACTAAGAATTCTATATTTAATACAAGTATCTTTCAAAAATGAAAGAGAAATTAAGAAATTTCCAGATAAACAAAACCAGAAAGGTTTCATCACCAGCAGACTTGCTCTCCAACAAATACTAAAGGGAGTCCTTTAGACTGAAATGAAGTTGACACCAGGCAGTAATTTGAATCCACATGCAGAAATCAAGAACTCTAGTAAAAATAACTACATAGGTAAATATGAAAGACAGTATTTGTGTACTTAGTTTGTATCTCCATTTTCCTTGTATCTGATTTAAAAGGGATCTGCATAAAGCAGCAATTATAAATCTGTGGCAAGGGGCTTACAGTATATAAACATGCACATTGTATGGCAATAAAAACACAAAAGGAGAGAGGGACTAGAGCTACACGGAAATAAAGTTCTTGTGCGGTATTGTAATTGCTCTAGTATTAATCTGAGTTGTATTGTTTAAGATTTTAACTATACTTTCCAGAGAAACCAAAATAACTTTGTTATTAAAAGTTCAATTAAAAAAAGCCCTAAAAAACAGAAAAATAAGCAATAAGAAAAAATAGAACACTATGAAATATCTATTTAGCCCATCAAAAAAGGCCGTAGCAAAGAATAAAGATGTAAAAAAGAAAGGACAGTGGAAAACAAATAGCAAAATAAATGTAAATTCTGTCTTAACAGTAATTACATAAAATATACATTTTGGAACTTCATTTAAAAGGCAGAGATTCACAGAATGGATATAAAAATATGATCTAAATACAGTTGAACCTTTTTTTGTTGTTATTTTTCTTTTTTGTTTCAAGTTTTTATTTAAATTCTAGTTAGTTAACATATAGTGTATTATCTGTGTCAGGAGTAGAATTTAGTGATTCATTACTTATATGTAACACCCAGTGCCCTTGAACAGCATGGGTTTGAACTGTGTGGGTCCACTTACAGGCAGATTCTTTTCAATAAATATAGTACAATACTATAAATGTATTTTCTCATCCTTAAGATTTTATTAACATTTTCTTTTCTCTAGCTTACCTTATTGTAATGATACAGTATATAACACATATAAAAATATGTGTTCATTGACTATGTCATTGATAAGGCTTTCAGTCAACAATAAGCTATTGGTAGTTAAGTTTTGGGGGAATCAAAAGTTATATGTGGGTTTTGACTGAGGTGTCAGTGTCCCTAACCCCCACTTTTTTCAAGGGCCAACTGTATATTTTGTCTATAAGAAATATAGTTTAGATTCATAGACACAAATAAGTTAGGAAGGGAAAGTATGAAAAATCTATACCATGCAAAAGGTAATCAATTGAGAGCTGAAATTTTTATAGGTTATTTTATATTAACATAAGATGGAATAGACATTGAGATGTAAATTACTAGAGACCAAAAAGATACTTTATAATGATGAAAGAGTCAATTAATCAAGATATGATAATTATAGATTTATATGCAGCTAATAGAGCCCCAGAATTCATGAACACATGTATAATACTGACACAGAAGAAAGAATACACAGACATCTTTAACACTAGTAGCTGGAGACTTTAATATCCCACTTTCAATAATGGATAGAGAGCTTACCAGAAGTTCAACAAGAAAACAAGAGGGTTAATACTATAAACCAGCTATACCTAACAGATAACTAATATAGCTCTTGAACAACAGCAGACTGTAAATTCTTCTCAACCTCATGGAAAACATTCTTTAGGTTGGATCATATATGAAGACATAAAATAAGACTCAATAAATTTAAAAGTATTGAACCTACAAAGTATGTTCTCTGACCACAGTGTAACAAAATTGGAAATTATAATAGGAAGAAATTTGGGAACTTTATAAATGTGTGGAAATTATATAACATACTCTTAAATAACCAGGGGTCCAAGAGGAAATCATGAGGAAAACTAGAAAATATTTTGAGAGGAATGAAAATGAAAACACCACATACTGCAACCTGTAGAATGCATCTAAATCAGTGATTAGTGGGAAATTTATATCTGCATATACCTATATTAAAAAAAAAAAGAAAGGCTTCAAATAATTTAACCTTCCCCCTTAAGGCATTTGAAAAAGAAGGGCAAACTAAAACCAAAGTAAACAGAGGAAGGAAATAACAATGATTAGATCAGAAACAAATGAAGTAGAAAAAAGAATAGAGAATAGAAAAACAATCAAACCAAAAGGGGGTTCTTTGAAAAAAAAAAAAACACACACAAAACACTGAAATGACAAACCTTTAGCTAGATTGACCAGGAAAAAAAAAATGGAGAGAAGACTCAAACAGCTAAAATCAGGAATAAAAGTGGGGACATTATTATGAACCTTACAAAAAAAAAATCATAAGGAGATCCTATGAACAGTTGTATGCCAGCAGTTTATAAAATTTAGATGAAATGAACAAACTCTAAGTAAGATACAAACTAATGACTCAAGTGAAATAGATAATCTGAATATATAAATAACAAGAGATTGGATTAATAAAAAAAAAAAAAACTTGCCACAAAGAAAAACTCATGTTAAGATGGCTTCATTTTGAAGTGAATTTCATCAAACATTTGGGATAGAATTAGCACCATTCTTTCTCAAACTCTTCCAGAAAATAAGAGAGGAGGGAACACATTCTATAAGACCAGTATTGCCCTAATATCAAGACTAGACAATGATACCATTAGAAAACTATAACCAACATCTCTTATGTAAAGACACAAAAATCCTCAAAAAAATATTACTAACCTGAATCCAATAGTCTATAAAAATAATTATATACTGAGAGCAAGTGAGATTTATCTCAGGAATGCAAGTTTGGTTTAATATATGAAAATCAATCAAGGTACTACACCAAAGTGAGGGAAGAAGGGACATAGGGCTTAGTAAGGATAGCTGCTGTTACATTTTTCCTGGTCTGCCATCTACTGCATAGCCATACATTTAAATATAGCCACTGTTTTAGTTCTCATGATATGTGATTTTAATAATACCTATTTCCTTCAGGCTGCAGAGTACTTGCTACTGTATATGTTTGCAAGACCACAGAACATTCTGATCTCCATTGACCTGAGAATACTACGTGTGAAGAAAATTTGAAGAAATCTGTTTGCCTAGGAAAGATTTCCATTATCAAGTGGCCAATAGAACTCCAGATTTCCAAAAAAAGGTCATTGAAAAGGCATCAAAATCTGTGTTTTTTAGACTTCTACATCAGACAAGTTGGACAAGAACTTTTAACCTCCATTTGGCCTCCAACTCTACATCTTAGTCTGCTTGAAAATATATCAAGTCCAATTGTTCTTATGTGTTCATTTATAGTATAGTCGAGAGGCTGACTTACTATCTTAACCTTCTCTGGTGCCCTCATCCAAGGAAGTTATTTCCTTGGGGATAAGCAATCTAAATGAAACCCCATGTTGTTGTTACAGCCTTTAGTGCCCATTTTGTGATACCCAAGGGCTGGGAGGAGGAATGCTTTATTACATAATTTATAGACCAAGAATGTAGTTTATGCCACATAGGCATAAACTGCAGGGAAAAGAGACATTTGGGTGAAGATATGTTGTTCACAGATGCATTCTCTCAAATAGTTATTTCTAAGGCAAATCTTTAAAAAACAGAGATAATTAATTCCCGAGAGAGCAAAGCCTTAGATAGAAAGCTTTGATGCTCCCAGTATCATCTCTAAACATGATGACTCAAAAGGAAGTTGCTTTCTTATTTTAAGGGCAGAATAAGAGAGTTGTATAAAGTGATAGAAATATGTGTGTTTTTTTTTTTTTTTTCTATAGCCATAGAGCTAGGTGCTGAAGATCAGAAGATTCTCAGTAGCTAAGGACTTTGAATTCCATGTTCGAGATAACAATTTCTTTTCCTTTGACTTGAATATCTAAAGCGTTGGAGCTTTGAAAATGCCATTGTCCTGTTGGTGGGGACATGAGAAATATACATGTACATGGCATGATGTTTGAACAGGTACGCATAATGGTTATTTCTTTTTCCTGAATACATTGGGCATTCTCCTTAACAACAGAGGCAGCCAGGTAAGTTAACTAAAATTGCTGTTTTTTAATCCAGTTTCTCACATTTCCATTTTCCCTCAAGAGGTTTTGAAACTAAAATCGTTGAAATATTGCTTTCTGATATTTTATGGGTGACCACTTTAAGATATTATAGGATATTTTGCAGAAATATTTGTTCTCTTCATTCTATATGGAAATATCCATAATATATCAGGAATAATTTTACATTTTATGGATTCCTGAGTCAATTGCTAGGCTTTTGAATGTGGAGACTGCAGTAGAGCAGCAAATTGGAACTGGATGGTCACTGAAGGGTTTCCTTCAGCGTTAGGGCATATAGTGTGGGTAGCTTGGATAGCCAGAGACTGGCTTATGTCTGGTCACTCATTTCATTGAAGTAGTACTCTGATTTTCATAATTTCTAGGGATGAAAGAGAGGGGAAAATCTCTTCTAATTATAGGAGCAGATATGAGAGGCAACTGAAAAGAAACAAAGAGAAATTTGAGGTGAAGCCAAGACAGGCTGTATGACTTTTACCATCATTAAGATAGGTCAGCATGGAAGAGAGGAGAAAGGACAATGTTTGGATTCTGTTTCTTAAAGGAAATCTTAAGCCCTAAAACTGAGAACCTTGAGGAGGGTGCATTAATATATAAGATCTGCAAGAAGGAATGTACCTCCTGCACAGTTGGGAAACTACACTAAATCCCAGGCTTGGAAGCACTTGTTATTCTGACTCTTAACTTTTCTTGGATTTCATTCTAACTTAGGTAAGACCTTATTTCTGCTATAATGGATGTAGTCCCAACAGTATGATGGCATTTTTTGCATCCTTAACTCACAGGTAGCTCCCCCCATCCTTCCCCATTTTTTTAGAGATTCAAGGCAGGCATTGCTAAAGATAAGAGATGAAAGTTAATTCTCTTTGTTACCTTAGGGTGATTTTTTTTCTTGTAAACATTCATTTCAAGGGAAGCAAGATGTGATGGTAGAAAAAAAAAATCACTGCATTGGGCACTAGAAGACTTTTTCCTGTGTTCTGATCTAAACAGTTAGCTGTGTTTTCTTGGACTTTATCTCTCTGCAACTTAGTGTCCTCATCTTTAAAGAGCATATATGTTTTCATTGCAAGGAACTAGAGCATTTTTACTGTACAACAATTTTAGCATTCAATGGATCCTTGAAATCATTAGAATCTGACTCTACATTTCATAGTTTAGTGAAATAATTGCCATGGATTTTATATGGTCTCCGGTGGTGGCTTTAGTTACCAACCCACTTGTCCAAACTCTGACATTGGCTGATTCTCAGAAGTAAACTGGATCTGTATTGGAGAGGCACTTAGTGCTGATGAGCTAGAAGCAGACATCCTGGGTTTAAAAGCAGTCTCCCCCTCCCCTTTTTTTTAAATCATTATCACTTTCGGCAAGTCATTTACCTTCTCTCTCTTTTTTTTCAAGATTTTATTTATTTATTTGACAGACAAGATCTGCCTGCTGAGCAGAGAGCCTGATGTGGGGGCTTGACCCCAGAACACTGAGACCATGACTTGAGCCGAAGGCAGAGGTTCTAACCCACTGAGCCACCTGGGCACCCCCATTTACCTTCTCTTGACCAGAGTTTCATTTTATTATATATATATATATATATATATATATATATATATATATATATACTGTTATCTTCATAACTGGCACTGTTATGAAAATTATGTGAAATAATGCATGTGAAGTATTTAGTATGGTGTCTATCACATGACCACCTCTCATTAAAAATGAACTATTATTGTAGGAACTAACATGTTGTGAAAATAAATCTCCACATGCTATTAATAATGGAGTAAAACAGAGCTGTAATAAAAATTTGCATTTCAAAATGTTTGAGTATGTGAATTTAAACACGTAACAAAGATTTCTGTGCTTAGAAGAAATTTGTCTGAAATAAGAAATAAGTCGTTATTTTTTTAAAAAATAGATTTTATTTATTTGTTTGACAGACAAAGATCACAAGTAGGCAGAGAGGCAGGCAGAGAGAGAGGAGGGGAAGCAGGTTCCCCACTGAGCAGAGACCCCCAAGGTGGACGTGGGGCTCGATCCCAGGACCCTAAAATCATGACCTGAGCCGAGGCAGAGGCTTAATCCACTGAGTCACCCAGGCACCCCCGTAAGTCCTTACTTTTAATTGCAGTCTGAGGATTCTTTTATGGAAGACCAGGTTCATTCTGTTTGATCAACACTATTCTCCATTTCTCACTTATCCAAAAATATGAGTATTAGAGGGTTTGAGTAGTAATAGGTACATTATTGGTCTTTGGACTAGGACAAGAAAAGAAACTGATCCTGAGGGCGCCTGGGTGGCTCAGTGGGTTAAGCCGCTGCCTTCGGCTCAGGTCATGATCTCAGAGTCCTGTGATCGAGTCCCGCATCGGGCTCTCTGCTCAGCGGAGAGCCTGCTTCCCTCTCTGTCTGCCTGCCTCTCCATCTACTTGTGATTTCTCTCTGTCAAATAAATAAATAAAATCTTTAAAAAAAAAAAAAGAAACTGATCCTGTGCTTGAGTCTGTCAATTAATAGAGGGCATCAAACACATTAATTTTGACATAAGACCAAGTTTTGTTTGTATGTTTGTTTCTATATGGGGTAGATGAAAATTATAAAAGACAAGCATTTAAAAATATACTCAAATTACTTCAAGATTTGCAAGAAACAAGTAAGTGAAATAATAGTAATGAATGAGTCAAATTTGGGGTTTTCTGTCTGATTTTGATCATAAAACCCAACTTTTGGCCTGGACCTTCAGGAAGCTATAAAAACGTATTAGTTAGTTGTTGGTTCTCCCAAAGGTCTTCTCCTTTAGAGAAGAGTTGGCAATTAGAAGAGCACTCAATTTTCTTCTCAAGGGCTCTCATCCCTGGAAGGATTATCTGATGCATTGGTCTTCCAGAAGGGAGACCACTGTCTTGGGGCTTGGACTCTTAAACTACCTTTTCAGTAAAGCACTTATGGGATCATCTGGAAGAGGTGTTCTTTCCATGTACCTCATTATGTAACTTGCCCATATGTAAGAGGAACAGTTTATCTTAACCTTCTCTGCCTTTATGATTTAATAATACATTGAGATACAGAGAATAGGGCAATCTGAGGTCCAGGAAAAAGTGAGCATTAACAATGGCAAAACTTAGCTTTAAATACTATATTGAAGTTTAATTCTATGTCCACCAAGAGAAGTTTTGACCTACCTATTCCTAGAAAGTTTTGGAAAGGGAAGGAATCATCTAAGATTGTCAGACTACTGTTAAAAGTCAGAGTTTTGTACTGTTTGATGATTTTATTGTTCCTTATTTCTTTCCTTTTTGTTCTTTAGAAGTAAAGCTTTCCTTCCTGAAGTTTTTTATCCCCCACAGCACATAGATGGAGAATAAAAGAAATGTGACTGAATTTATTTTAATAGGTCTTACACAGAACCCCATGATGCAGAATATAGTGTTTCTGGGATTTTTGGTTCTGTACTTGGCAACACTCTCAGGCAACCTACTCATTGTGGTTACCATTACCACCAGCCAGGCTCTGAACTCTCCCATGTACTTCTTTCTGACTCATCTTTCCTTGATAGACACAATTTATTCTTCTTCTTCAGCTCCCAAGCTGATTTTGGACTCCCTTCATGAGAAGAAAACTATCTCCTTTAATGGGTGTATGGCTCAAGTCTATGCAGAACATATTTTTGGTGCTACTGAGATCATCCTGCTGACAGTGATGGCCTATGATCGCTATGTGGCCATCTGCAAACCTCTGCACTATACAACTATCATGAACCACAGGCTGTGCCTTCTTTTGCTAGGAGTGGCCTGGACTGGAGGATTTCTCCATGCAACGATTCAGATCCTCTTCACTGTCTGGCTGCCCTTCTGTGGCCCCAATGTTATAGATCATTTCATGTGTGATTTGTACCCTTTGTTGAAACTCGTCTGCATGGACACTCATACCCTTGGTCTCTTTGTTGCTGTCAACAGTGGTTTCATCTGTCTTTTAAACTTCCTACTTTTGGTGGTGTCCTATGTGGTCATCCTGTGCTCCCTAAAGAACTATAGCTTGGAGGGGAGGCGCAAAGCCCTTTCCACCTGTGTTTCTCACATTACAGTAGTTGTCTTATTCTTTGTGCCCTGTATATTTGTCTATCTGCGCCCAGTGATCACTCTGTCCATTGACAAAGCTGTTGCTGTCTTTTATACTATGGTGGTCCCAATGTTAAATCCTTTAATCTACACCCTCAGAAATGCTGAGGTAAAAAATGCTATGAGGAAGCTCTGGAGAAAAAAAGTAATTTCAGATAATAATTAAATGTATCTTTGATATAGAAGTAATAGAAGTAATCTAATGCAAGCTTATTGATATATATATGAGGACATCAGCTCTAACAAGAATTTGAATAACACTTGCCAATAGCCACTTAAATGCAAAACTAAGGGTTGAACTGGAATCCATACTTACTGTCTCCCATCCCACACTCGTATCATTACAATTTACTGCTTCTTAATTCATAAATATTTACTTATTACTTAGAATCTCAAATATCTTTAGAACTAAAAGATATGAATCTAGAATATTGTACTTGTTTTAAAATAATCTTATATAACATTAAGATACTGGTTATTACTGATTATAAAATAATAGGTTTAATGATATTCCTTTACTTTGGACTCTAGCACCAATATAAATTCTTCCCTTTGTGAATTTTCTTGTCCATTAAATCTTGGTTGTACAGTAGAAAGAGATACTATTTATCAAATACCTGTAAGTCAGGCGTCGTATTAGGTACTTTCCATGTTGTATCTCAGGGCCTAATTAGGAGACAGATAACACAGTAATTTGAACTGGGAAGGGTTACATACCTTCATGTTCATTATAGCAGAGCATTAACTGGAAAGGGCTAATGATTACTCTAAAGGATTCCCTGGGACTAAGAGGTGAATATCAAAGGAAGGAATACATTTAAAAGGGAGAATTCCTCCCCAAAACTAGGATTCATCTTTTGGAGAAGTAGTTGTTGCCCATTGGATGGTGAAGTTCACTCGGTTGTCTTGGCCAGGACTAGTTTATGGTAGCTGGAGAGAGACTGCCAGGAAAAAAAAAAAATGGACTGGTAAGCTGGGAACCTCCCTCTGGGTTGCTGATAGCCTGAGGCTGCTGAGCAGAGGACTGTGGCCTGGACTGGCAAAAAGGAAACAACCCTCTAAGGCACAGATGGACCAAGGCTGGTGGAAACCACCCCAACTAAGGTGTAGATCTACTGAACTGAGAACTTGATCTCTGAGTGCTTGTGTGATTCACTGGAATTTGCCTGCAGAAGTGCCACTGAAACTCATTGGGAAATCATCTATGGAGGTGGCAGTGTCAGCACCACCAGATGTTTATCCAGCCACCTCCCCCAAGCAGGCACTCTTGGAAGCTATGTAGAACAAGCTGAGATGAGAAGCATATCCAAGAAATCATTACCCAGGCCAATGTCAATAAGCTTTTTCCATATGTTTTCTTCTAGCAGTTTTATGGCTTCAGGTCTCACATTTAAGTCTTTAATTGATTTTCAATGGATTTTTATATGTGGTACAAGATAAGGATCCAATTTCGTTCTTTTGCATGTGAATATCCAGTTTTCCTAATACCATTTATGGAAGAGACAATCCTTTCCCCATTGAGAAGTCTTGATATCCTTGTCAAATATTAAGGGGCTGCATATGCAAGTGTTTATTTTGGGACTCTCAATTCTGTTCCATTTATCTAGGTGTCTATTTTTATTCTAGTACCATACTGTTTAGATTACTACTGATCTGAAATATAGTAGCTTGAAATCAGGAAATGAAAGTGTGATGCCTCCAGCTTTGTCTCCTTTCTGGGGTTGCTTTGGCCATTCAAGGTCTTTTGTGGTTTCAGATATATTTTAGGATTCTTTGTTCCATGTCTGTGACAAATGCCATTTTATTGAATCTATGGATTGCTTTGAGTAATATAAACATTTTAACAATATTAATTTTTCTCATCCACTAACATGGGATCTTTCCATTTATTTGTGTCTTTTTTAGTCAATTTCTTATACCTTTCAGCGTGAAGAATTTTCACTTACTGATTACATTTATTCCTAAATATTTATTTCTTTCTGATGCTATCATAAATAGAATTATTTTCTTCATTTCCTTTTTAAAAATTTTTTTAAAAATTTATTTTCAGCATAACAGTATTCATTGTTTTTGTACTACACCAGTGCTCCAGGCAATCCGTGCCCTCTATAATACCCACCACCTGGTACCCTGACCTCCCACCCCCCGCCCCTTCGAAACCCTCAGATTGTTTTTCAGAGTCCATGGTCTCTCATGGTTCACCTCCCCTTCCAATTTCCCCCAACTCCCTTCTCCTCTCTATCTCCCCATGTCCTCCATGCTATTTGTTAGGCTCCACAAATAAGTGAAACCAGATGATAATTGACTCTCTCTGCTTGAATTATTTCACTCAGCATAATCCCTTCCAGTCTCGTCCATGTAGCTACAAGAGTTGGGTATTCATCCTTTCTGATGGAGGCATAATACTCCATGGTGTATATGGACCACATCTTCCTTATCCATTCGTCCGTTGAAGGGCATCTTGGTTCTTTCCATAGTTTGGCGACTGTGGCCATTGCTGCTATAAACATTGGGGTACAGATGACCCTTCTTTTCACTACATCTGTATCTTTGGGGTAAATACCCAGGAGTGCAATGACAGGGTCATAGGAAAGTTCTATTTTTAATTTCTTGAGGAATCTCCACACTGTTTTCCAAAGTGGCTGCACCAACTTGAATTCCCACCAACAGCATAAGAGGGTTCTCCTTTCTCCACATCCCCTCCAACACATGTTGTTTCCTGTCTTGCTAATTTTGGCCATTCTAACTGGTGTAAGGTGATATTTCAATGTGGTTTTAACTTGAATCTCCCTGATGGCTAGTGATGATGAACATTTTTTCATGTGTCTGATAGCCATTTGTATGTCTTCATTGGAGAAGTGTCTGTTCATATCTTCTGCCCATTGATTGTCTGTTTTGTGCATGTTGAGTTTGAGGAGTTCTTTATAGATCCTGGATATCAACCTTTTGTTGGTACTGTCACTTGCAAATATCTTCTCCCATTCCGTGGGTTGCCTCTTTGTTTTCTTGACTGTTTCCTTTGCTGTGCAGAAGCTTTTGATTTTGATGACGTCCCAAAAGTTTATTTTCACTTTTGTTTCCTTTGCCTTTGGAGACATATCTTGAAAGAAGTTGCTGTGGCTGAAATCAAAGAGGTTACTGCCTATGTTCTCCTCTAGGATTCTGATGGATTCCTGTCTCACTTTGAGGTCTTCTATCCATTTTGAGTTTATTTTTGTGTACGGTGTACGAGAATGGTTGAGTTTCATTCTTCTACATATAGCTGCCCAGTTTTCCCAGCACCATTTATTGAAGAGACTGTCTTTTTTCCACTGCATATTTTTTCCTGTTGAGATCAGGAACAAGACAAGGATGCCCACTTTCACCACTCTTGTTCAACATAGTATTAGAAGCCCTAGAAACAGAAATCAGACAACAAGGAGAAATAAAAGGTATCCAAATTGGTAATGATGAAGTCAAACTCTCTCTCTTTGCAGATGACATGATTCTTTATATGGAAAACCAAAAAGACTCCACCCCCAAACTACTAGAACTCATACAATAATTCAGCAACGTGGCAGGATACAAAGTCAATGTACAGAAATCAGTGGCTTTCTTATACACTAATAATGAAAATACAGAAAGGGAAATTAGAGATCGATTCCATTTCCTATAGCACCAAGAACCATAAGATACCTGGGAATAAACCTAACCAAAGAGGTAAAGGATCTGTACTCAAGGAACTACCGAATATTCATGAAAGAAATTGAAGAAGACACAAAAAGATGGAAGACCATTCCATGCTCTTGGATCAGAAGAATAAACATTGTTAAAATGTCTATACTGCCTAGAGCAATCTATACTTTTAATGCCATTCCGATCCAAATTCCACCGGCATTCTTCAAAGAGCTGGAGCAAATAATCCAAAAATTTGTATGGAATCAGAAGAGTCCCTGAATCACTAAGGAAATGTTGAAAAACAAAAATACAGCTGGGGGCATCACGTTACCTGATTTCAAGCTTTACTACAAAGCTGTGATCACCAAGACAGCATGACTGGCATAAAAACAGACACATAGACCAGTGGAACAGAGTAGAGAGCCCAGATATGGACCCTCAACTCTATGGTCAAATAATCTTCATTTCCTTTTTGTATAGTTTATTGTTAGTGTAAAGAAATGCGAATAATTTTTGTATGTATTATGCATCTTTATTGAATTCATTTATTAGTTTTATAGTTTGTGTGTATGTGTTTGTGTGTGTGTGTGTGTGTGTGTGTGTGTGTGTAGGTTTTAGGGTTTCTACATATATGATCATGTCATCTACAAACAAATTATTTTACCTTTTCCTTTTCAGTTTGGATGCCCTTATTTATTTTTCCTGTCTGATGGCTTTTGCTGCTACTTCTAGTACTATGTTGAATAAAAGTGACATGAGCTTCCTTGCCTTGTACTGGATATTAGGGGAAAAGGTGTCAGTTTTAACCACCGATCATCACGTTAGCTTTGAGATTTTCACAGATGGTTTTTTTTTTTTTTTTTTGCATGTGTGCTAAGGCAATTTCGTTCAAATCTATTTTGTTGAGAATTTTTATCATGAAAGATTGTTAAATTTTCTTAATACAATTTTGTGAATTGGGGTGCCTGGGTGGCTCAGTGGGTTAAAGCTTCTACCTTCGGTGCAGGTCATGATCCCAGAGTCCTGGGATTGAGTCCTACATCGGGCTCTCTGTTCAGCAGGGAGCCTGCTTCCTTTCTTCTCTCTCTGTCTGCCTCACTGCCTGCTTGTGATCTCTGTCAAATAAATAAATAAAATCTTTAAAAAAATTTTGTGAATCTATTGAGATGATCATATGGTCTTAATGTGATGTATCAGATTGATTTTTTGTATATTTTAAAGTAACCTGGCATCACAGAGTTAATCCCATTTAGTCATGGTGTATGATCTTTTGAATCCATTGATTTCAGTTTGCAGAGCTTTAGTTCTTGAACAATTAAATTTATGAGTCTTTGTATGTTGACAATCTATTTATTTTATTCTTCTATTTGAATTGTGTATTGCATGATACGGAATTAGTTGTTACAGTCCTTTCCCTTGAGAACATTAAAAAAATTTTCATTTTCTCCCAATTTCTACTTTTGCTGGCAAAAATTTTGATGTCTGTCTGATTTTTAAAAACTTCTTTCATAGCCTGTTTTTATTTTATAGGTTTGGTGTTTCACTGAGTTTCTAATAATAGACCAACTGACATTTTTAGAGTTCTATTTTTTTTTTAAAGTGATGGCCTGAGGCACAGGCATTTTTCTTTTAAGATTTTATTTATTTATTTGACAGACAGAGATCACAAGTAGGCAGGGAGAGAGGGAGGAGGGGGAGAAATAGGCTCCCTGCTGAAAAGAGAGCCTGATGTGGGGTTCGATCCCACGACCCTGAGATCGAGACCTGAACTAAAGGCAGAGGCTTAACCCACTGAGCCATCTAGGCACCTCTAGAGTTCTATTTTAGGATCAAAAAAAATTTTTTTTTGTTTTCTTTCTAAAAATATCAAAATGGCTATTTGATAGACCACTGAAAACCACCCATAGTTGACCAAATCACACTCTCCATAGCTGATCTAATACTTCTATGTTTTTTTTAAAGATTTATTTATTTATTTGACAGAGGGACAGAGATCACAAGTAGGCAGAGAGGCAGGCAGAGAGAGAGGGGTAAGCAGGCTTCCTGCTGAGCAGAGAGCCTGATGTGGGACTCAATCCCAGGACCCTGAGATCATGACCTGGGCTGAAGGCAGAGGCTTAATCCACTGAGCCACCCAGGTGCCTCTTCTTTTATGGTTTTATTGGCCATCTATGTGTTCAAATTTTCTACATTTCTGTGGCCTACATCTTTCTGAGGATCAGAAACATATATTTAATTGTACATTGTTACTTAAAGATCATCCAACACATTAAAAAAACATTAATCTTTTCTCTGTTCCATGTATTTGGTAATCTATTCTAGAAACTGGGTATCATCGATGAATCCTCTCTCAAATCTTTATCCTGCATCAAATTCTTTTATTTGTAGTACCAAGTATTTCTTGAACACTTTTCTATCTCTGTGTTAGTTTGGGATCCCCAGATGCAGACTTTGAGATGGGAATTGGACACAGTTGTGTCCACCAAACTCTGCCTCCTCACTGGCACCATGAGACTTCAGACATCAATCCTTTTGCACCCAAATCACCACTGTGACCTCTTACTACTCTCCTGTGGGTAGTCTCATCCTCTTCAAACCATTTCCCACACTGTAGCCATAGTTACCATTCTAAAACTCAAAGATTTTTTTTTTTTTTTTTTTTAGATTTTATTTATACATTTGACAGAGAGAAACACAGCAAGAGAGAGAACACAAGCAGGGGGAGTGGGAGAGGGAAGCAAGCTTCCAGCTGAGGAGGGAGCCTGATGCAGGGCTTAACCCTAGGATCCTGAGATCATGACCTGAGCCAAAGGCAGACACTTAATGACTGAGCCACCTAGGCTCCCCTTAAAGCTTTTTTTTTTTTTCTTTTTTAAGATTTTATTTATTTATTTTACAGAGGGTGACTGAGCACAAAGCAGGGGGCATGGCAGGCAGAGGCAGAGGGAGAAGCGGACTTCCTACTGAGCTAAGAGCCCCATACAGGATTTGATCCCAGGACCTTAGGATCATAACCTGATCCAAAGGCAGATCCTTAACCAACTGAGTCACCCAGGCACCCCCACTAAAATTCAAATCTAACTGCATCATTCACTAGCTAAAATCAAACTTCCAGTGTTTTTGAATTGATTAACATATTGAATTGGTAAGGTTTCCTGTGTACTCTTTTTCACCTCCTGGCCTTTGTTATGTATTCCATCTTCTAGGACAGTCCACCAATCCCATTCCTATTCATTGTACCAGCGGACTTATTTTTACCACTGCTTTCTGTTTTTTACATCTTTTCATCTAGGCATCTTCTTTTGATCCTGTATCTCTCCAGTGTGGTTTCATAGCACCTTGTGATTCTGCTATCTTATCATTTAAGCTTGTTGTAATTTTCTGCTTCATCCTGGGAGACTTTCAATGGATTCTAAGCTCTGTGGAGGCAGAAACTGTTTCTTTTTTTGTTCACCACTGAGGGGCCAGCAACTATCAACCTGTCTGATACATTTCTTGGGCTCAAAAATATTTGCTGATTATGAAGATACGACAAAAGGGGTGAATGGAAAATATCCTGAGATAGTTTTGTGTGTAGAAAGAGCCACATATTTTAATAATGCCATGGTACCAAAAAGTAAACTGATTAACACAGAAACATAATATAAGCAGGCCACATTCATAAGGTAACAAAATGTCACTGAAAGCGGGAGAGTATCAAGTTAAACTATTTTGCATATTGTAGTTTCATATGCTGTGAAATGTAGTTTCAATTTCATTCTCATCCTTAGTATAAGCAAGAGTGAAAACAAGCTAGTCTAGTTTCCCCAAGAGGTCTAGCCAGAATTCTCCTTACAGTTGAATCAGATAAAAGTGGGGAAGAATTCCCCAGTCTCCAGTACTGCTTTCTTGCTCTTTATTTTTGAATTTATTCATCTTCCTTTATACTTTTAATTAATTAAGTAATTAATTCAATATTTACTGTGCAACAGACATTATGCTACCTTGGGGAGACTATTGTTACACAGTAGGTAAGTACTTTACAGAGTATGACTGTATATTCAGTAATAAGGAATTTCTGTCCAACATCAAAATTTTTGAGTCATTACTCTTTCTGATGGGGTATCAGCATAAAATGAGTGATATGAACAATGCAAAATGGTTCTGAAGCCTACAAGAGACCTGGAAACCTGGAATAGTCTTTATTACCTACCCTTCAGAGGTTAAACTGCTAATGGTTTTATAGCCCTAAATAGTTACCTACCATAATGTTATAGGCAACATATAAAATCAATTGTTATATGTAAAAACCAAGCAGTTATACATGAAAAATTATTAGGTTTTTGTTATAGATAATGAACTAATATATATATTGTGTCCAGTGCTGTCTCTGGCTCAGTAAATGTTAACTAGTATATTTATCGGTTCTTTTGATCATCATTGCCTGGCAGTTAACAGCAGTTAAGGACATGATCTGGGAAATCAGTCAGTTCTGGTTGCTGGTTTTCCAATATATCTGCTTTGGTACCTTTCCATTTCTATCAGTTTCCTCACCTGTAAAGTGGTGATAATTTCAGTGCCTACCTCCTTGGATTGTTAAAGAGATTATTGCTTGATAGCAATAAATTCTAGTATTTCTTTAAGTTGTTATTAGAAGGAAGGCATACGAATCCATATATTTGGTTGAAGCTAGCAAACTAAACTCCAACTTGGTAGAATTTTCTGAATAAGCAGTGGTCCTTGTTTATGTTTTCTCTCTTTTCTTGCATTTATTTCTGTTATCCTCAAAGCAAAATTTATGATTAATAGTGGTTAGTTTATTTCTCCATCCTTTAACTATTACTTGCTGAAATCATGCAAAATGTCCTTTTGAGCTTTCTTTCCACTGGATCAGTGTTGAGCTCCAGGCACATTTATTTGTCACCTGAAACAGTTTTCATACTACACAATTTCTTAATGGCATTTTTCATTTGGGCATTTCTCAAGGTGTAGATTAAGGGGTTTAACATGGGAGTTATAATAGTGTAGAACACTGCGACTGCTTTATCAATAGATAAAGTAGCTGCGGGTCTCATGTACACAAATATGCAGGGCACAAAGAATAGGACGACCACTGTGATGTGGGAGACACAGGTAGAGAGGGCTTTGCGCTTTGCCTCCAAGCTGTGATTCCGGAGGGAGCGCAGAATGACCACATAGGAGACCATTAAGAGGAGGAAGTTTAGCAGACAGATGAATCCACTGTTGGCAGCAACAAAGAGCCCTAGAGTGTGGGTATCAGTGCAGGCAAGATTGAGCAAGGGGTTCAGATCACACATAAAATGATCTATGACATTAGGGCCACAGAAGGGTAACCGGAAGATGAAAAGGATCTGTATGGTTGCATGAAGAAAGCCTCCCACCCACACTACTCCCATTAGCAGGCTACACACTCGCCGACTCATGATGGTTGTGTAGTGTAAAGGCTTGCAGATGGCCACATAGCGGTCATAGGCCATCACAGTAAGCAGGATGCCTTCAGCACCTCCAAAAAAATGTTCCCCAAATATTTGGGTCATGCATCCATTGTATCCTGTAGTCTTCTTTTCATGGAGGGAATCTATAATCAGTTTGGGAGTATTGACAGAGGAATAACAGGCATCAATAAAGGAGAGATAGACCAGGAAAAAGTACATGGGGGACCCCAACAATGGGCTGGCAGTGATGGTGATCACAATGAGCATATTACCTACCACAGTGATGGTGTAGATGACAAAAAACACGACAAATATAATTTTCTGCATCTTTGGATTCTCTGTAAGCCCCAGTAGAACAAACTCTGTCACATTGTTCCTATTCTCCATGTGTTTCACCTGATAGTTAATTACATTGCCTGAAAAGAAAATAATTTTTATTAACATAACCCTGAATTTACTAAACTTCCCATTTTAATATATAATGCATTCTTGGATTTTATTGAATCGTGAATGCTTTTGAGGTTCTGTGTGTGTTGGCAATAAAGATTCTGAGTTATTGGAAATTAATCAAACTACCCCCACTGAAGTTATTGTCAAGATTATGGACATGAAGAACTTTTGTAAACACATAGGCAGGAGGCCATATGTGCACTTAGTCATCCCAAATGACCAAGAGTCTACGTTGTAGTAGTAGATTGTACACATTGTGCTAGCCAAACCTGAAAAAGTGGTAGTAGATGGATGTAGAGCTTCCAAATGCAGAGCTTCAGAATTTTCCCTTTAATCTCTAGGAAATGGGGAACATGGAAGATAATTAAGAATATGAGTGGGAGGATAAAGAAGAATGTGAAGGGGGGAAATTTAGACATTTTTTATTCTCCTAAAGATCTTTGTGTTCTTTGGCTGAAATGGGTTGAAGTTCAGTGAGGGGGTGGAAGGAAGACACAGGAATCCCAGTAGCAAACTATTGATAGTAGTTGAATAAAGAGTAACAGGGCATCTGTGATGGGAATGTAATCGGATACAAGAGCTACTTAAAAGTACTCATAATGTATGTTTTCCAAGTCGAATAACTTTAAAATAGCTAGTAATATATACGTTTGAATGACTGATTGCTGTGTGCGTGGCATGTAACAAATGCTTTGTATGCATGGTAACTTTTCGTATGATTACCTGTGTGGATGGTATTATATCACTCATTTTGCAGAAGAGGAAACAATCTCAGAGACTAATATTTATAATTATAATAATGATGGCAATATTAACTAAAGCTTACTGAAAAGTTAGTAGTGTACTCTAAGTATTTTTGCAGACATTTGGTTATTTGATCCTCACTACAAACCTACAGAGTGGTTACTGCTATCATTTTTATCCCTATATTACACATTAGGGAATAAAAGCCTAGAGAAGAAGTTAAGGACCTTGCCCAAGATGATGAGCAGCTAATAAAGACTGGAGCCAAGAAAACTCAGGTTATATTTGCTAATTGTTTTACCTCCCAATTTTTAATCCATGCCCTATATTGTTACTTTATAATAAACAATGTTGAACTAGTAATCTCTTTTTTGATATGACCATGATACCTGTAATTACTTTAATACTACTTTAGAGTCAAGCCCATGTGGAGCAGTTTCATCGGAAGACACACAGCACACACAGTGGCATATTGGAACTCTCGAATATTAAGAAAAATGTGGCACAGCTTTCATCGAATAACCCTTTTATCTTGGCCTCTCCCCTAGCCCTAAGTGTTTCTTATTGTAATATCTATATCTATATCTATATCTATCTATATCTATATCTATATATAGATTTTATCTGTATCTATATATAGATATAGATATAGATATAGATACAGATAAAATGGGCCACCAGATTCTTCTGCAAAAATATCAAAACAAATGATCCCGTGGTTAATTGTATTGGTTTGGAAATCAGAAAGACTGAAGTAGATTCCTTGTTCTTCCACTTGTAGTTTCTTTTATCTGGGCTGCATTACTTTAGACCTTACAACTCTGTTTCCTCATCTATAAAGCCAGAATGATAATACCCACCTAAAAGTTATCACAACAATTATTTGAGACATTGACCACACCTGTTTAGGATGTACACAGGATTTTCATTTAATTTTATGACTGTGAATGCCCTTATAAGATAGGAAGAATTGGCAGTTTGGGCAATAATACAGAGAAACATTTAACTATGCAATTGAACTTAGGAAGGTTCATCACCAATTTTACTCTCAAAGGAAAGATAAAGACTTGTGCAAGACCTAGCAGTGGATCCCAGAAACTGTTCTCTATGTTTGTGCTTGGGTGAAATAGCTGGTGACCTATATCATTTAATTTTTGTATTTGTGTGTTTGAAATGTAGTAATTTTTTGTTTTCATTCTCATGATTTTTTTTTTCATTATTAGGAGGTGTCTCCTGGCCAAAGCATGGTATCTGGTGTCAGAAAGCTGGGTCCTACCATTTGCTTAATCTCTATGAGCCCCCAATTTTTTAACTGTCCAATTAGCTAATGATATTCATGAATTATCTTTTGAAGCATTGGGATAAGGATAAATTATTTTATTACTATGTCTGAAAAGTTGGAAAGTAATGAGTAGTATATGTGGAAAGTAACAATCTTTAATAAAGCATCAGCAGTATTGAAAAACTTACCTCAGCTCTCTTAGATGATCTTAATGATGTTTGAGGGTATTCAGAAATAGCTCCGTCTTCAAACTGGCCTCTTCTTGTAATAAGTAATTTTCAGTATGAGAAATGTGTCACACTTGGGAAGAGCCTATTCAGATAATTCACTCTCAACTGAATAGTTATTAAGTAATTGTATACATTGAATGTATCCACTTTTGGGAGCTATATATAACTCCATGAGTTTTATAACTCCACGAGTCTACTAAAATGAGTGTTCTTATGAGTCCAAATCTTTATATCTAGCCTAAAGCCTCAAAACTTTTTCACAGATAATTTGTTTGAAATGTGTTTCCTGGTTTTGAATTTAGAATGGATTCACTTAAGACACTACAGAGAAATGATCTATATATGGCTCTGGTCCTGCAGGGCAAGAGGCAAACAGTGTGGAGAAATCACATTCAGGTGGTTCACTCTGCCTACAATGAATTTTGCTCTGGAGAGGTGGAGAAAAACATTTTCACCTTGCCCGGTATGGATAGTTAAAGAGGTTTCCATCAAGGTTCAGGGACCTTGTCTTGTAGTTCTTGTTTCCTCTCCCAGGAATTAATTATCTCTTTTGATGAAGGGCTTTGTCTTAAAAAAAAAAAAAAAAGAAAAGAAACAGTATTCTAAAGAGACATGTTGAGAAACACTCATTCTTATGTGGGGAATTGTATTCTCTACACTTGGAACCTAAGCCTGTTAGTCTCTTTCCTCTATGTCCTGGATTTTTAAGAAAGCTGTGGAGTATAACAAATAGCATGGAGGACATGAGGAGTTAGAGAGGAGAAGGGAGTTGGGGGAATTTGGAAGGGGAGGTGAACCATGAGAGACTATGGACTCTAAAAAACAATCTGAGGGGTTTGAGTTGACGGGTGGGTGGGAGGTTGGGGTACCGGGTGGTGGGTATTATAGAGGGCATGGATTGCATGGAGCACTGGGTGTAGTGAAAAAAAAATGAATACTGTTATGCAGAAAATAAATAAATAAATTTAAATAAATAAATTTAAATAAATTAAAAAAAAAAAAAGAAAAGAAAGCTGAGTGCCACGTGAATAGCAAGGTGCCATAATTCCAGCGGTGCTGTGATGTGGTTTCCCTACAGGCTAATATCACAGAAGTTTCTTTTTTCTCATTTATATTAAACCTTTATTGGAAAACCATAACTGATTGCTTGACAGCTAGAGCAGTGAAAGCAAATGGAAATGGCTGCCATTTTAAAGTTCTTGGCTCTAATAGCTCTTTTTCTTTGATTTATTGAAGAATCACGAACAAACAAAATTGTGTGCATTTAAGATGTATAACTTGATATGTTAACATAAGAATGCATTGTGAAATAATCATCACAAATAAACTATTTAACATTTTCATCACTCACAGTTACTATTTGTGTGTGTGTGTTTGTGTAGTGAATAGTTAAGATCCACTCTTTCAGTAAATTTCATATATACGATAGAGTATTGTTAACTACATCACATTGCTGTATAATTATCCATTTTGCATAAGTGAAACTTTCTTTCCCTTGATCAATGTCTTTCTATTTGTCCCTCCCCCAGCCTCTGGCAATACTCATTCTGTTCTATGCTTCTGTAAGTTTGACTATTTTAGATTCCACATCTAAGCAGGATAATGTAGTATTTTACTTTCTTTCTCTGATTTATTTCACTTAGTATAATGTTCTGCAGGTTCATCCAGGTTGTCACAAATGGCATTTCCTTTTTTTAAAAGGTTATATATTCCATTGTATATATGTTTCAAATTTTCTTTATCCATTCATCCATCAAGGAACATACAGGTTGTTTCTCTGTCTTCCATATCTTGGTCATCATAAATGAAATTAGATGTAGAATAAATTCCCTAAATGTATGGTTTTTTTTTTTTGAGAATAATTAGCTATTCTAGGCACTTTTGAAATTCTACATTTCTGAATAAATTTCAGAACAGATTTATCAATTTTTCCAATAAGCCTGTTGGGGTCTTGATTGAAATTACATTGAAAATTTAGAAATAAAATGGTAAAAAATGGGTTTTTTATTCTATCAACATGGTACATCTCTCCACTTATGTATTTAATTTTTTTAGCAGTGTTTTCTAGTTTACATACACAGATGTTGAATATATTTTAAAAATGTAACCCTAACATTTCATTTTTAAAAAATAGTATTGGACATAATTTCAATTTCTAATTGTTTAATATTATTGCAGAAATATAGTTGATTTTTTATATAGATTCACAAAGTATGACTTTGCTAAGTTCACTGATTAGATCAACTATTTACCTTAGCACACTTAATATTTTCTCTGCACACAATTATGCCATCTGCACAAAAACATTTTTATAATTTTGCTTCTTCTTTTCTTATTTATTTGAGAGAAAGAGAGAGAAAACCAGTGGTGAGAAGGAACAGAGGGAGAGAGAGAGACCAGCAGATTGCCTGCTCAGTGGGGCTTGATTCCAGGACAGAGAGAGCATGACATGAGCTGAAGACAGATGCTTAACCAACTGAGACACTCAGGTGCCCCAGCTTCTTTGTTTCTAATCTCTGTGTGTTTTATTCCTTTTTATTTTCTTGTTTCAATGGCTAGACCTAGAGTACAATATATAATAGTAATAGTGAATGTATATCTCTACCTGTCTCCAAGATCAAGAGTGGCATGCTCTTAGGGAGAGAGTATTCATCATTAATGGGATGACAGTTACAGATTTTATAAAAATGTTCTTTATCAGGCCAAAAAAATAATTATCTATTGTTCATTTGCTAACTTCTAAAAGAAATCTTAAATCTGGGTTGAAATTTACCAATTTCTATGCATCTTTTGACGTGATCATGTAGTTCTTCTTTATTCTGTAGTGACTTATACTGAGGGATGGTTGGATGTTCAAACTCTGTATTATTATGGTGCATTATTATTTTTAGAAACTACTGATGGAATCGACTAACTGGTATTTTGTTAAATGTCTTTTGAACATGTTCATAATGGATATGTGTTTGTCAATTTCTTTCTAGTAATGTCATTTAGTATTTAGGGAATGCAGGGTGATATAATGAGTTGCATAATGTTTTATCCTCTATGTTTTGAACGAGTTTGTATGGGATTAGTTTTATTTATTTATTTATTTATTGGGTCTGTCAGTTTTTTTATCGAACATGTTACAAAAAAGTTTTAGTCAAAAAGACCAAAGTTCATGTCATCATCACACTCCTCAGATTCTTCTTTCTCTTCCCATTTTCTTCTCCTCAGCTGAGGCAGTGATGGAAGAGAGAGAAGGACCTCCTGCTGATGCGGAGGGAGCTGCTGGGCAGGTTCACCTGCCCTAATGTTGTTGGCGAAGCTCCTGATGACATTGTCCAGGGCCTTTACAAACAAGCCTGGCCAGAAAGGTTCTACTGACTGCTGAAATGATGTCATTGATCTTTTCCACATTCACCATATTGTGGTGCAGGATGAGGGCTGAATAGATGCAGGTAAGGCCTAAACACAGGTGATAGTGTGTGCAAGTGCTGGGTGGGCCCTGCTGGGTTTGGTGCTAGTTGCAGCATGAAGTTAGGGCCTCACCACAATGTAGACTTACTCTTTTCTGTATGACTGAGAATCTTAGCAGTAGCTAAGGAAAACAATAATACTTATTTCTATAAAATACCTAGTAAGTAAAAAAATATGTAATTAAAAAGTGAAGCCTTTGGGCCTGGAGTTGGTTTTGAGAAGGATTTTAACCACACATTGTATTTCTTTACTGATATAAGACTATTCTGGTTTTCTATTTCTTCTTCAGTCAGATTTAGTAATACTTTTAAAATAATTGGTTTTTAGGTTGTTGGATTTTTTGGCTTTAATTTGTCATAATATTTCCTACTATCCTCTTAGTGTCTGTAGAATCTGTAATGCTGTATTAGCTTTTATTCTTTTTTTTTTTTTTTAAGAGAGAGAGTGTGTGTGCACATGTGTGAGTGGTGGAGGGAAGGGCGAAGGGAGAGAAAGAGAGAGAGAATCTTAAGCAGACTCCACACCCAGTGTGGGTCCTAACCCTGGCTCTGTCTCACAACACTGAGATCATGACCTGAGCTGAAATCAAAAGGTGGACACTTAATTGACTGAGCCACCCAGGCGTCACATCTTTTATTCTTGATATGAGTAATTTGCCTATATTTTTTGCTCTTATCCTTTCTGACATTTCCTCTGTCCTTGTCCCCTCCTCCTCACTATTCTGGCTAAGACATTGTCAATTTTATTTAAGCTTTTCAAAGAACCAGCTTTTTGTTTCATTGATTTTTTTCTACTGTTTTTCATTTTTGGTTTAATCAGTTTTTATTCTTATCCTCATTATTTCCTATCATCTACTTTCTGTTTACTTTCCTCTTATTTTTCACCTCTTTAGGTCAAAATCTTTGATAATTGATTTTAGACATTATTTTTTTCTAATATATACATTTAATGGTCCAGATTTTCATCTAAGGACTTTTAATACTTTTAGATATTCTGATATGTTGTGCTTTCAATTTTATTTCCTTCAAATTTTTTTTTGTCTTGTGATTTTCTTTTTTAATTGAGGTAAAACTCACATATCATAAGAGTTAAGATTTTAAACATTTAAAACTTCACAATTCATCACAAATGTAGTACATTTACAATGTTGTGCAATCATCACCAACTACCTAGTTGCAGAACATTTTTCTCACTCAATATCAGTTAAATAGTCAATTTCTATTTCTCCCCTTTCCTAGCCCCTTGTAGTCACTAACCTGTTTTCTGTTTCTACAGATTTGTTCATTACAGATATTTTATATGCATAGAATCATACAGTATATGGATTTTGTGTCTGCCTTTTACTTAGCATAATGTTTTCAAGGTTCATCCATGTTGTAGCATGTAACAGTATTCTATTACTCTCTATGGCTGAATAATAATCTACTGTATGGGTATACTACAATTTAGTTATCCATTGATCAGTTGATAGAAATTTGAACTGTTTTAACCTTTTAGCTATTGTGAATGTTGCTGCTATGAAAATTTTTGTACAAATATGTTTGAACACCTGTTTTTAATTCTTTTGAGCATATATCTAGAAGTAGAATTGCTGAGTGGTATGATAATTTTATATTAAATTTTGAGGAACCACCAACTGTTTTTCCACATCTCTAGACCATTTATTTATTTATTTATTTATTTATTTAATTTATTTACATAGAGGGAGAGAGAGAGTAAAAGCAGGGAAGGAAGCAGGAAAAAGGAGAAGAAAGCTTCCACTGGGCAGAAAGCCTGATTCCAGGGCCCTGGCATCATGACCTGAGCTAAAGACAGATGCATAACTGATGAGCCAGGCAGGTGTCCCTCTAGACCATTTTACATTCTTATAAGTAATGTATCAGATTTCTAATTACTCCTTCCTTGCCAACACTTATTTATTTCCTTTTTTGGAAAAAAATATGGCTACTTGAAGGATGTTTGTTATCTTATTGTGAGTTTTATTTGAATTCCCCTGATTTGCAAATACAGATGGTTCTTTCTGTTCAATTTGGGTACCTTTTATTATTATTTTCTAAACCTAAATTCCATGGTAGGAACTTGTAATGAAATGTTGAATGGAAGTATTTAGAGTAGACACTCTTGTATTGTCCTGACTTTACGAAGGAGGCTTTTTGGTGGGGTGTAGTTGTTTGCTGGTTTAGTGTCTGTCTGAACTATTTTTGAGAAGACTAGAGGTCTTACTGAAATAAAGAAGAAAAAATGATATAGTTTGGAAGGGAATTAAACTATGGATTTCCAAACTTTGTGGTTTTCTATGTAGAAAAATTATGACTGCATAATAAGTGAATGTAGCCATATTGCTGTATAAAAGGTCAATATATGAAAATATGTTCTCTGTACCAAGAATAAAAACATTGGAAAATTAAATTGCAAAACACTATTGACATTAGATAAAAATGAAAACACTTAGGAATAAACTCAACAGATTATGCAAAAGAGCTTTGGAAAGTTTATACTACCTGATTTCAAGACTTCATATAAAGATACAACAATCAACATAAGATAAATATATACAAGTATATAGATATATAGAACAAAATAGAGAGTTCAAAAATAAGCCAGCACACACAGAATTAATCGATTTTCACAAAACATTGTCAAAAGAGTTATGGAGAAAGGAAAAGTCTTTCCACCAAAAGGTGCTGGAGTAAGTAAATATTCATTTGGATAATAATGAACCTTACCTTGTGAGTCACATCACATAAAAAATTAATTTGAGGTGAATCATGTACATAAGATAAGAGTAAAAGCTGTAAGTCTTCTAGAAGAAAGTTGGAGCATATCTATGAAGACTTGGGTTTAACAAAGATTTAAGTTAACATCAGTTAGTTTTAGAATTTAAATATCAATATCCAAACATCACCTATTTTCGAAGAAAATACAGGTGAATATCTTTGTGACCTTGAGGTGTGCAATTTTTTTCTCAAAGAAAATAAAAAGCCTTTTTTCATAGATAAAAGATATATAAACACCAATATTTAAACTCTGAAATGCTGTTAATTGGAAGAACCTTGAAATAAATGTAAGGACTAGAAAACATCTGTAAGCAATGATTATTGCTTACAATAATAATGACCTTATGTAAGTTGAAAACAGAGACAATTGGAAAATGGGCCAATGATACTAACAGGCATTTCAGCCAAAAGAAAGATGTGGTGAATAAACACGTGGAGTGATAATCAGCTTAATAGTAATTTTGGAAATCCCAAGGAAACCCACAATGAGATAACATTCTACAGTTGTTTAATTTGCAAAAATTAAGAAGTTCGAGACTACCATGTGATCCAGAGGATATGAACAAATGGGATGTATTTTACATTGCTGCTGGAAGTATATATATATATATATATATATATATATATATATATATATATATATTTAAATATTTTATTTATTTATTTCACAGAGATCACAAGTAGGCAGAGAGGCAGGCAGAGAGAGAAAGGAGAAAGCAGGCTCCCTGCTGAGCAGTAAGGCCGATGCGGGGCTCAATCCCAGGACCCTGGGATCTTTAACCCACTGAGCCACCCAGGAGCCCCTGCTGGAAGTATATATTAATGAAACTATTTTGGAAAATAATTAGGCATTATCTAATTATCTTGAACTTCCAATAACCTTGATTTATAGGTTCAACTCCTACATACATACTCAAGCAATAGTTGGCATGTGCCCATCTGTAATTGTGTACCAGAGTTGTCACAGCAGTCTGTCAGTAATACTGAAAACCTGGAATTACACAGAAGTCTGTCAACCAACATCAGCTGAAAACAGATTCTTAAAATTTTGGTGGAAATTTCATCTCAAGTTTGAGATTTTTTTCTTCTGGTAGGAATATGACTGTCAAATGTCTACAATAGTCAGACTGTGGAAAGGACTGAGATGTCCATTGACAGTGATGGTCAAACTGTGGAAAGAGCCAAGATTGTCCATCAATGAATGGATAAAGAAGATGTGGTATATCTATACACAATGGAATATTACTCAACTATCAGAAAGGATGAATATTTACCATTTACATTGATGTGGATGGAACTGGAGGGTACTATGCTGAGCAAAACAAGTCTGTCAGAGAAAGATAAGTATCATAAGGTCTTAACTCATATGTGTAATGTAAGAAACAGGGCAGAGGATCATAGGGGAAGGGAGGGAAAACAGAATGGGAAGTCATCAGAAAGGGAGAAAAACCATGAGAAACTCTTAACTATAGGAAAGAAACTGAGGGTTGCTTGAGGGGACGTGAGTGAGGGATTAGCTAACTGAGTGATGGGCATTAAGGAAGCACATGATGTGATGAGCACTGGGTGTTATATGAAACTGATAAATTATTGAACACTACATCTGAAACTAATGATGGAATATAAGTTGGCTAATTGAATTGAAATTTTAAAAAAGGAAAGAAAAAGAAATATGGCTGCCATTCATTCATTTATTAATTCCCATGGGTCTATTTAACCCTCAAAACAATAAGATGTACTGTTAGTCCCTTTTTGGAGATGAGAAAAATTAAGTCTGAGAAAGCTAAATAACTTATTTCAAGGTAAGGAAACACTTGACACTGCTTAAATTGGAGGCTGGGTCTGTGTTTATGTGAGGTCCAAGTGCTTTAAGTTGTCTTTGTTCCTCTTTCAAATGAGCCAGTTATAACTGGGGTTTTTCAGTTGCTTGATGTATTTTAACTCTTCTGCTCAAGTAATTTTCAGCTAATTGATAATGACAATGAAAGCTTATAGTCAACTTGAATATGTGATTGGAAAAGTACAATTGATTGGACTTACCTCTAACAGAATGAAACCACAAATGCTCTTGGTGGGCTCACACAGAGACCTTATTCATTGGTCACATTCACCACATGGTATAGTCCAGCTCAATCCCCTCTTCTATATATCTGTTCTCAACCTTGGGTAGTGGTTTTATTTTTGTTTGTTTTTTTTTTTGTTTTGTTTTTGTTTTTTTTTGGCTTCAACTTAAACATCACTTCGTCCCTGAACATTCTACCTTCACCCCAGTTTAATGCATGTTCCCATCACAGCACTATGTTCTTTTTTATAATGCTCACCACTGTTTTTTTTTTTTTAATTTTTTATTTTTTATAAACATATATTTTTCCCCAGGGGTACAGGTCTGTGAATCACCAGGTTTACACACTTCACAGCACTCACCAAAGCACATACCCTCCCCAATGTCCATAATCCCACCCGCGTCTCCCAAACCCCCTCCCCCCAGCAACCCTCAGTTTGTTTTGTGAGATTAAGAGTCACTAATGGTTTGTCTCCCTCCCAATCCCATCTTGTTTCATTTATTCTTCTCGTACCCACTTAAGCCCCCATGTTGCATCACCACTTCCTCATATCAGGGAGATCATATGATAGTTGTCTTTCTCTGCTTGACTTATTTTGCTAAGCATGACACGCTCTAGTTCCATCCATGTTGTCGCAAATGGCAAGATTTCATTTCTTTTGATGGCTGCATAGTATTCCATTGTGTATATATACCACATCTTCTTGATCCACTCATCTGTTGATGGACATCTAGGTTCTTTCCATAGGTTGGCTATTGTGGACATTGCTGCTATAAACATTGGGGTGCACGTGCCCCTTTGGATCACTACGTTTGTATCTTTAGGGTAAATACCCAGTAGTGCAATTGCTGGGTCATAGGGCAGTTCTATTTTCAACATTTTGAGGAACCTCCATGCTGTTTTCCAGAGTGGCTGCACCAGCTTGCATTCCCACCAACAGTGTAGGAGGGTTCCCCTTTCTCCGCATCCTCGCCAGCATCTGTCATTTCCTGACTTGTTGATTTTAGCCATTCTGACTGGTGTGAGGTGATATCGCATTGTGGTTTTGATTTGTATTTCCCTGATGCCGAGTGATATGGAGCACTTTTTCATGTGTCTGTTGGCCATCTGGATGTCTTCTTTGCAGAAATGTCTGTTCATGTCCTCTGCCCATTTCTTGATTGGATTATTTGTTCTTTGGGTGTTGAGTTTGCTAAGTTCTTTATAGATTCTGGACACTAGTCCTTTATCTGATATGTCGTTTGCAAATATCTTCTCCCATTCTGTCAGTTGTCTTTTGATTTTGTTAACTGTTTCCTTTGCTGTGCAAAAGCTTTTGATCTTGATGAAATCCCAATAGTTCATTTATGCCCTTGCTTCCCTTGCCTTTTGCGTTGTTCCTAGGAAGATGTTGCTGCGGCAGAGGTCGAAGAGGTTGCTGCCTGTGTTCTCCTCAAGGATTTTGATGGATTCCTTTCTCACATTGAGGTCCTTCATCCATTTTGAGTCTATTTTTGTGCGTGTAACCACTGTTTTTTTTTTAATAGTTGAATTCTTGCATGTGAGGGCAGTGACAATCTCTGGGCTATGGGGGCAGATATGTATTTAAATCCTAGTTTTATAGAGTGCCCGGGTGGCTCCATCAGTTAAGCCTCCAAATCTTGATTTTGGCTCAGGTCATGATCTTGGAGTCCTGAGATTGAGACCTGTGTTGGGGGTCTTCACTCAGTGGGGAGTCTGCTTCAGGATTCTCACCCTCTCCCTTTGCCCCTTGTCCCACTCCACACCTGCCCTCTCTTTCTCTGTGTCTAAAAATAAATAAATAAATAAATAAATAAATAAATAAACAAATAAATTTTAGTTCTGCCACTACTCACTTCTGATCTTGGGTATATTACCATACTCACAGTGCCTCAGTTTCCTCATCTGTAGAATGAAAATAAGAATAGTGCTCATCATAAAGCGCACCTCATGTAATGCATTTAATAAATGTTTAATGTATTTAGCACTCAATAGTTAGTTACTGTCATTATTAACATTGAACAGCACTATGCTTGGTACATTTTAGATCTTCCATGAACATTTATTGGAAAAAAAAATGAGACATCTAGGTTCTAACTGTAGCTTGATAATTATCTTATTCCTGTAGATCAATTCTAACCCTTGCAAAAAATGTCCTTCTGTGGTCAGAGAGAATATAGGAGCAAGGGAGAAGCATTTTGCTGCCATTTTGGCAAAGGCTGATAAAATTAACCACTCTTCCCTTGGGAAAACAGCATAGAGGTGAGTCACCACTTAAATAAAACTGGTGTCTTTTGACTGTGAGAACTGAAAGAGTTGAGAAACAGGACTCTGTGGATTCCTTGGCAGAGTGAACCACGAAGGCAGTGCCTTTCCCTGGCTATGTCTGTGGCTAGACATGGGGAGCTAGTGAAATTATGGGAGAAAGGGGGAGCATCCTCAGGACCAAAGTATGTAGCTCAGCACTGAGCATAGGTGTTCTGAAAAAAGGCTCAGAAGAATTGGCTTCAAGAGATTCCTCATCCCAGAGACTTTAAGTCAACTGCTGATGTTTTGGTAATTGGATTTTCTTTTTGGCTCTAGAAATGGCTGCCATGTTCTTATGGTCTATATTAAGTCTCTCACACCAAGTTCTGCAGAAAAAACTTAAAAAACCTATAGATTTCTGTGAATACCATAGAAATAGAAATGTGCTAAGTTGCTGAAATCTCCCCCACAGCCCCAACCCAAATTACATTTAAATACAAAGTGAATGTGTCTACTCTCTGGGTTTGCTTACTATCTGAACAAGTCAGGCCAGGATGAGAAGTCCCAGACATACAAGATATGGGGAGGATTGGTATATAAGAAGAGCACAATTTTCTTCTTCTTTTTTTTTATTTAAAGATTTTTTATTTATTAATTCGACAGAGAGAGAGAGAGAGAGAGACAAGCAGGCAGAGCAGAGCGGCAGGCAGAGGGGGGCGGGAAGCAGGCTCCCCACTGAACAGAGACCCCAATGCGGGGCTCGATCCCAGGACCCTGAGATCATGACCCAAGCCAAAGGCAGAGGTTTAAACCACTGAGCCACCCAGGCACCCCACAATTTTCTTCTTTTTGATTTTACTTCAGAATTTTCTTTTCTGGAGACACTTTTTTTTTTTTAACTTTAAGTTTACATAAATTAACATGACCAAGACTCTAGTTTTATATACCTTGGATTGAATGGAGTTTAAGTATTCTTGAGTCTGCGAAGGACCAACTATCGACAAGACAATTGTTTACAGCCCTCAGCACTGAGTTAGGCAAAAATGACTCTTTTTTTTTTTTTCCTGATAAGTTTGTATGTAAGGATAACCTATGACTTCTTGATTTGTCAGCATTTTTCTCTGATGTTGATCCTGAGGGCTATAATCAGCAAACAAGCTTGATAAAAAGTTTAGACTTTAAGTACAGCAGTTATTGGAAATTTTACAATATACTTAGTAAGTCTTTCTTAGATGACTTCGTAGTATGTCTACTTTTCTCTGCTTGTCTTTTTTTTTCTCTTTTCCTTTTTGGTTTTATGTTTTCTCCTCTTCTCCCTTTCTGTCTCTACATCCCCTTTAATGCTCTCTCTCTCAAATGCTTTCTAATATATTGGCTATCACTGTGGATGTAAAATTGAATAGGATTATAAAACTAGTAAAGCACAACACTGTACAAAGCCTTTATTTGAATAGTGAACAGGATCTACATTTAGATTCCTGTTTCCTGGAAAAATCTATACTTAGTCTAAGAGTCAAATTTGGAAGTACATTATTTTTTGTTTAGAATATGTCTTCAGCAAATCAATTAATGAATAGACAATAAATCCCCAAAACAAAGCAAGAAAATAAACAAAAAGTAAGTATTTATATTAAAGATTCTTTTAGTCACTTGCTGTAATTTTTTAAAAGATTTTATTTATTTATTTATTTATTTGACAGCCAAAGATCACAAGTAGGCAGAGAAGCAGGCAGAGAGAGAGGAGGAAGCAGGCTCCCTGCTGAGCAGAGGGCCCCATGCAGGGTTCGATCCCAGGACCCTGGGATCATGACCTGAGCCAAAGGCAGAGGCTTTAACCCACTAAGCCACCCAGGTGCCCCATAAAATTTTTTTTTTAATCTGATGACCTTTCTTTTTGACATTTGTCACTGTTTTTCTTTCTTTCTTTCTTTCTTTATTTCTTTCTCTTTTTAAAAGATTTTATTAATTTATTCGACAGAAAGAAAAATAGCAAGAGAGAACACAAACAGGGTAAGTGGGAGAGGGGGAAGCAGGCTTCCTGCTGAGCGGGGAGCCCAATGAGGGACTTGATCCTGGAACCCTGGGATCATGTCCAGAGCTGAAGGCAGATGCTAAATGACTGAGCTATTCAGGCATCCCTGTCACTATTTTTCTTATTCTCCTGTTTCTTCTAACTTGTTCAGCTTACATTTTCAGAATCTTTGCCTTTTGGAGATGTTCAGAGACAATTTTGAAATATTTCTTTGGTGATGCTCCTGTGAGAACAATAAAACCATATTAGCAATAATAGTAAATTTAAAATTATTTAACCTCACAACACTCCTAAATACAGATATATTTAGTCCCTAATTAAACAGATGAAAAAAGTTGAGGCACAAAGAGATAAAATAAATTGATGTTGTATAGTTAGTTAGTTAGGGGTGCATCCCAGATTCCAAGCTGTCTTTGGATTTTAAACCCATTTCTCTTTGCTCTTTTTCCTTTATTTCTGTCCCTCTTTCCATTGCCTCTTGTTTATCTTCTCCCTTTCTCAGAGAATGCTTTATGAGTGTTTACTTTTGGGGAATACAAAAATGAGTAAGTTACAATTTCAGTAAGGCACATTTTTGCCTTCAAGGATATACCCTGTTGAAGAAAAAGAGAAGAGTAGGAGACAATGTGGCCAGTACTCTAAGGGCCATTTGCCACCTTCTCTGATATTGGGAGGTGCTAGCAATACCATTTTTAGTCCCAAGGAAGTGGAGAAGCTACCAAACAGAGAAAGTAGGAAGTAAATATGGCTTGTGAAAGAATTTTTATATGTGTTTGAGTCTTTTCATTTGACCTCAATTAGAACAAATTAGATTTTTCACTAGTAAACATGTCCAGCAATGTTGGAGGTAAAATAGGTAAATCTTTGGGTATAAGTGAAGGTACCACATGTATGGCTATCTCATGGATTGGTTCTTCCATATTGTTGCATGATATTTTTGTGATTTTAAACGTTATACATTTTTGTTGTAGAAAATTAAAATAAGGAGTACCTGGGTGGCTCAGTTGGTTAAGTCTCTGACTCTTGTTTTCAGCTTAGGTTTTAATTTCAGGGTCATGGGTTTGAACCTGCCTTAGGTATGGAGCCAGCTTAAGATTCTCTCTCTCCCTCTGCCCATTGTGCTGTCTCTCTCTTTCTCTGTCTCTGTCTGTAAAAAAAAAAAAAATCAGGAAATTATAAAGAACAAAAAAATACCATCTATATTGTTATTTGTAATAATATAAGAAAATGAGACAGTTGATAGAATTTTGTGCTTGTTTTTGACTTCTGTAAAACTAGAAAAATAAGGCACTCCATGAATATTTATTCATTAGGTAAAGATGTCATTATTGAGGATGAGTGTGACTTTCTTTTCAGGGAAGTCACTTGTCGCTTAAACTGAATTGATGGAGTGCTTGCTTCAGCAGTGCATATACTAAAACTGAACTGATGGAGAAGATGAGTAATGTGACAGAATTCATCCTCCTGGGCTTGACTCAAAATGTGGACCTTCAGAAATTCTCATTTGTTGTGTTTTTAATTGTCTACTTGGTCACTTTGGGAGGCAACTTACTCATCATGATCACCATCAGCACTAACAGGACCCTGGAAACTCCCATGTACTTCTTCCTGTGTTACTTATCTCTTATAGATGGCTGCTGTTCTACCTCCATGACCCCTAAAATGCTTGCTGACACTCTTACTGTGAGAAAAATAATCTCTTTTAGGGGATGTATGACTCAAGTCTTTGCTGAGCATTTTTTTGGTGCTGCTGAGATTATCCTTCTCACAGTGATGGCCTATGATCGCTATGTGGCCATCTGCAAACCCTTGCACTATACAACCATCATGAGTCAACAGGTGTGTAGCCTCCTTGTGGGAGTGGCCTGGGCTGGAGCTTTTGTCCATGCAACCATTCAGATCTTCTTCACAGTCTGGCTGCCCTTCTGTGGCCCCAATGTCATAGATCATTTCATGTGTGACTTAAATCCTTTGTTGAAACTCGTCTGCATGGACACTCATATCCTTGGTCTCTTTGTTGCTGCCAATAGTGGGTTCATCTGTTTGTTAAACTTCCTCCTTTTGGTGGTCTCCTATGTAGTCATTTTGCACTCCTTAAGGACCTATAGCTTGGAGGGGAGGCGTAAAGCCCTCTCTACCTGTGTCTCTCACATCACCGTGGTAATATTATTCTTTGTGCCCTGCATATTTGTGTATCTGCGTCCAGTGATCACCTTTTCCATTGATAAAGCTGTGGCTGTGTTTTATACCATGATAACTCCCATGTTAAACCCTTTAATCTATACCTTGAGAAATTCAGAGGTGAAAAATGCTATAAAGAAGCTCTGGATCAAAAGTTGACTTCAGTGGAGAAATAATCACAATGGTGATTTGTGATAAAATGGCTTTATCTTTTAAATGGGAAAGAGAAAATATAATTTGTATGGTTCAGGGCCAAGCGAACACTATAAGTAAAAGTGTTTTGATGTTGGCATATAAATTCTCTGAGGAAAGGCCCCGGCAGGAAATTATGATTTAAAAATATCCCATTTAGATTATTTATTGCCCATTTAGTTGCCAAACTTTGATTACTTTCAGAATCAGTTGGAATTCTTATTAAAATGCACATTTCCAGGATACAGGCTCTAGAGATTTTAATTCAGTGGGACTGTTCCTGGATTGGCATATTTGCATTTTAAACAAATTATGCAGATGTTTCTAAGCAAGTGATGTATACATACACTAAGAGCAATATTGCTTTAGATTATGTTTGCGTCATTGGCCTATTAACAGATCACCTTGTTAAAGCATTTCCTGGGAAGTATCTTCCATAGCAGATGCTATGAGCCTCATGAAACTCAATTTTTCATAAGTCATACAATGCAAGATCTCTACCTTTTCCAAAAATGTAGTATTCTGTGAAGATATAAAAGCTTTCTGTATTCTTTATCTTCACTTTCCATACTTTTGAATCTTTTGCTACATCTGGCCTGATTCTCTCTTTTCCTCTTTTACATCCAAAGAGAAGGTCTATTATTCTCGCTGGATTATTTGGGCCAAAATTCATTGCTATTGTAATAGTAACTAGTCATTTACATTGGGAACATTCTTTCCATTATTTTGCTATGTAAAGGAGATTTTATATGCACATTTGGAAGAATGGGTTTAGTATATTACAATCATTAAGAGAATAGTTCTAAATAAGATAGTTCTGAGATCAAAACTCAATTTTACCACATACAGTGTGAATTTTAGCAAATCATAAAAAAAAAAGAAAGAAAGGTAAAATAACATTGCACTACCACACCACCTTCTCTAAACAAATATCTCACTTAATTCCATTCATATAGCAGTTGCCTGATATTGTTGACCTCAGGTCCATAATAAAATGACTTCTTTGGCCCTTCAATTCAGACTCTTCAGAAGAAAGTCATACCCATAAATGGACCACCCCAAGGCCTAGGAAGCATAAGGACAATGGAAATGAGAAAAACAGGAGATTGTGGGAAAGTAATGGCAAAGGATGTTAGGAAACATTCCAGCCCCCAAGAATTTTACAAGGCCAGTGAGCTCCAAGTATTATTCCTCACAGAAGGTATAAAGAAACTATGCATTATCCATTCTAATGCTTAAAAATAGACCAAGTAATTCTGTAATGTTATAGAGATTCCAGTAATAAATTTCATAATAGCTAACAGTTATCAAGAATTTATTGGTACTAAGAGATTCACAAGAATTATTTATTAATCCTGATAATATCTCTAACACAATCCTTTAACTCAAAGGCGCCCTTATTTTAACTTTCTATAACATTTTTTTTATTTGTAAAAATGGTAACAATAATAATACCTATTTCATAATATTTTGGGATATTTAAGTAGGCTTATATGTTAAGTGCTTATGAAAGTTCCTGGCACACAGTATACATTAAAAAAAGTATATTTAAGGGCACCTGGGAGGCTCAGTGGGTTAAGCCTCTGCCTTCAGCTCAGGTCATGATCTCAGGGTTCAGGGATTGAGTCCCGCAGCGGGCTCTCTGCTTGGCAGGGAGCCTGCTTCCTCCTCTCTCTCTCTCTGCTTGCCTCTCTGCCTACTTGTGATCTTTCTCTGTCAAATAAATAAAATCTTTTTTAAAAAATGTATATTTAAAAGGGAAAAAATCCTGGTGTTGGCCCTACTCTTAATATGGACAGATTTTTGCTTATATCTCTTGAACTTGCAAGACCCTTATAATGTCTGGGTCAGGACCTCTATGGATCTTGCCTTGGTCCCTGTCTTTTAGGTGAAGATGACATCTCCTTGTATGACCAATACTATGTCAGATAATGTTTCCCTTGAGCTTTACATAAGAGTGTTACTGACTTTTAGGTTATCATTCAGCCTCAGAAAGTTAGTGCTTGTGGCAGTTTTGGGTGATGTGAAGTAAACAGAATTAGTAGTGAAATCTGTCTTATTAGGTTTTTGTTACATGTGAATTTCATCAACTCTCAGGATTTTATTTTAATCTTAGTTCACATGGACAGTGAAATGGCAATACATTTTTCATACTATAGTTTTAAGCATTAGATGAGACATTGTATCTGAAATATCCAGGGCAATGCTTGTCACTCGGTTACTTAATAAATGTCATTGTCTTTGTTGCTCCCTCACTCATTTGTTTGTGTTCTATTTCTATCTGACTTAAAAAAAAAAAACCCTCTGATTTATACACATTATTCAGCTCCATGTACATATTTCTGTTAAGAGATCATGAGGCACTTCAAAATTCTGAGAGTAAAGCCTGCAGAATTACACAAGATGGATGAGATTCACTCTAAAAAATTCACCTTAAAAATGTGAATGTCTCCAAAGTTACAATTAGGTTAAGGAAGATACCAAAATTTAATACACTTTTTATGACAAATAAAAATCTGTAGTATAAAAATTAGTAATTATAGTAAAAGTGATTCCCTACTTATTACAATTTGGCTGATGCTACAAAGGCAAGTTACTGTTTAATCCCCTAAGATCTCTATGAAATAGGTGATGTTATTTCTGCTTTCTAGAAGAGCTGAAGTGTGGAAAATTTCAATAATTTATGGTAGGTCATACTAGAAAATGCCCAAGATGGGATTTAGAACTTGCACTCTTAAACACTGTGGTGTACTTCATAACAATGACAGATGACATAACACTTTCTAGTGGAGGGAAATAGGCAGTAAGCAAGTTAACATATATAAAAAATGTTACATTTAAGGAGAAAAGTGCTTAAAAATTGAAGGATGTGATGTGATAGTGAATCAGAATGCAGGGTCCCTCTCCAAGCTTTGAGTTCAAGAAAGACCTCAAAGCAAGAATTTATAGTGTTTATCTGTGTTTAGGCATGAAAGACAGTGAGCTGAAAGGTCACAAGTAAAACCACTAGAGGGGAGTTTCTGTATTCAGGAAGAGGAGTTCTATCTGACATGGGTGAGTGTCATTAACTACTCTCTTCGGAGATCACCTAAACCTTACAATTATTTTAGTGATAATTAAAATGAAGATGAAGTGAGGTGAGCATTGGTGGCTTGACGGTTAAACATCTGCCCTCAGATCAGGTCATGATCCCAGGGTCCTGGGATCGAATCTCATGTCAGACTCTGTTCAGCGGGGAGCCTGCTTCTTCCTTTCCCTCTACCTCTTCCCTCCTGCTTGTTCTCTCTCTCTCTCTCTCTCTCTCGCTCTCCTCACAAGCTCTCCCTCTTTCAAATAAATAAATAAATAAAATCATTTAAAAAATTAGGATAAGTCACTTATGGTTTGTCTCCCTCCCAATTCCATCTTGTTTCATTGATTCTTCTTCTACCCACTTAAGCCCCCATGTTGCATCACCACTTCCTCATAAGTGACTCTTAATCTCACAAAACAAACTGAAGGTTGCTGGGGGGAGGGGAGTTGGGAGAAGGGGGTCGGATTATGGACATTGGGGAGGGTGTGTGCTTTGGTGAGTGCTGTGAAGTGTGTAAACCTGGTGATTCACAGACCTGTACCCCTGGGGATAAAAATATATGTTTATAAAAATATCAGGATAAGTGAAATAAAACATCTGTACTCAAGCAGTGACCTTTCCCCAGAACTTGTGTGTGCTTTCTGGCAGATGCTTTCTTTGGTGGACTTGGTATAGTCAATGACATTGATCTCCACTTTGCCTCTTCATGGCTTCTTTATTTTCTACAATTTTTTCCCATGTGAAAGCATTTGCTTAAATGGTACATTTATGTACAGTTGTCCCACTCAAGCACATCTCTTTGACCCTATCATTTTATTTTCTCCCTTTTTCACTAGCTCCAGCTGCAATGGCCTCATTTTTGCCTTTAGGCCTTTGAACTAGTTCTTTATTCCCAGTGATCTTCCTCTAGACTTCCTATGCCTGGGTCATTATCCCCACTCAGTCTGCAACTCAGCTGCACCTCATTAGAAGTCTTCTTTAACCACCTTGTAAAGCCACTCTCTATCTCCCTGAGTTATTTTGTCACATCACTCACAACTTCTCTATAGCATCTTCACCATCTGATTATCTGATTAACTCATTTATTCTCTCTCTCTTCCAATTAGAATGTAAGTTCCATGAAAGTAGATGCATTGGCTGTTTTGTTCACTACTGTGTTTCCAGCAACTAGAGTAGATTTGACACATAGTAAATGCTTCCTACATGCTTACTAAATAAAAGGCCATCATCTCCACTTAACTCCCTTAAGAATAAATGCATTTGTAAAGGTACCCTTGTTAACTGGGAGCTCCTGAAATTGGTGACTGTTCATTCTTGGTGATAAATTGAAATGGAGAATTTTACATCAGTTAGTAGGTCAGCTGGGGTTCTTAGCTAATGATGCAGAATCTCTGTAGCTAACTTAAGTAGAAGGGATGTATAATATGCAATTAAATAACTTATGGCTATTTGGAAGAGTGGGAATCACAGATTCTAGGCTGAGCTATCAGGAAGTACTCGTAGAAGCACAGCTGACTGGACTGGCATGCTAAGGGAGCTACTGCCTGTCCCGTAATCAAGATCAGCCAGCCTTGTGATGGTACACACATTACTGACCTGAGAGCCACTCTGATGCTTGGAACCACCTAGATAACCGACTTCCAATCCAAGACTTGCACACATACTGTTGGTTGACAGAACCCACCACATGCCTGCACCAAAGTGACAGGGTGACAGGGAAAGCAAATGAGGTTCTTTGGATTTTACATTGGAAAGTGGATAATATTTTGGAAACTAACATGTGCAGGATGCTTATAAGAGATATTTGGGCAGCCACATACTCTGGATGTGCACAGTGGAAGATGGGAGGTCACAAAATGGATTTCATTTCTCCCATAGTTTTTAATTTCCACAGAATTTAAGGGTGTCCCAGTCTCTGTCCTACATCTAGGGGGAAGAGCAAAAATCAAGGACCACAAGGAAGCTGAGAGCAGGAAAATTGTTGATACCATACAGTTATTCATATCATTTATTTTTCCCAAATAGGGGCTGTGCTTAGTTGTGGTTAGTGCTGAAGTAGAAACACAAATGGACAGCATGGTCTTTCACCTTCTTCGTTAGCATAGTGTAGCATTTGATGCAGTGGCGCTTCCCAAATATCTCTTCTGCCCTAACTTTGAGCTGTTTATTAGGAGGAAGATTTCCTCAATAAGAAACAAAATGCTTGTCTTACTTTAGTGACCCTAATCCTTTAAAAAAATCACCCCCCAATATATTGTGTACTACCATGCATCAAGCACTTTGCATACATTATATCATCCGGTCATTGTAATTCCCAGAAGTACATACTATTCTCTTAAAGCTAAAAAATGAGGCTTAGAGATATTTAAAATAAGGTTCAAAATAAGTTCAAAATGGTACACTCATTCCATCTTACCTCATATCTCTGTCTGTTTGGACCTTGGCACTTAATGCAGGTCCCCAGGCCATCCAGCTTATCCACATGCACTTACATGCTTCCTCTTACTGGAAACACATCACCTTAAAAAACTAATAAACTTTATTTTTAGGAATGTTTTCAGCTTCTTGTTATTTGAGAAGAAAGTACAGAGAGTTCCTGTATAATCCTTGTTCCCACACATGCAAATTTCTCCCACTATGGACCTCTCATATGACAGTGGTACATTTGTTACAACTGATGAACTTATATTGAAACATTACTATCACACAAAGTCCATACTTTGCATTAGGGTTCTCTCCTGGTGCTGTACCTTCTATGGGTTTGGACACATGTATTATGACATGTACCCATCAGTAGTATCATAAAGAGTAGTTTCATGGCCCTAAAAATGCTCTGTGCATTGCCTGTTCATCCTTCCCTCTCTCCTAACTCCTTGATAGCCACTGATATTTTCACTGTCTCCATAGTTTTCCATATTTCCATAGTTTCCACAATTTCATGTCATTGAAATCATTCAGTATGTAGCCTTTTGAGATTGGCTTCTTTCACTTAGTAATACATATTTGAGTTTCAGCTATGTCTTTTCCTGACTTAATAGCTCATTCTTTTAGAGCTGAATAATATTTATTGTCTGGATGTACCACAGCTTGTTTATCCACTCATCTACCAAAAGGTGTCTTGGTTGCTTTCATGTTTTGACAATTATGAATAAAGTTGCTAGAAATATTCAGGTATAGATTTTTTTTCTTCTCAACTTGATTAAAATATAACTGACATATAATATTTTATAAGTTTAACATGTACAATGAGATTTGGTATACATACATATTGTGAAATTATTACCACAAAAAGGTAAGTTAAAGCATTGGTCACCACACATAATTACTTTTTTTGGGTGAGAATGTTTAAGATCTACTCTCAAATATATAACACAATATTGTTAACTATGTTACCATACTAATTATTAGATACCCTGACTTTATTTATCTTAAGCTGGAAGTTTGTAGTTTTTGATCAAAATCTTCCCCTTTTCCTGTTTCCAGGTCCTGGCAACCAATGTTCTACTCTGGATCTGAGTTTGACTTTTCTTCTTCACTTTTGAGGGATAATACACAGAGTACTAGAAATTTTGGTTGGTGTTTGTTTTTTCTCTCAACACTAAATACTTCACTCCATTCACTTCTTTCCTCCATGGTTTCTGAGGAAAAGCTGGATATAATCCTTGCCTTTGCTCCTTGTGGTGGTCCCAAACTACTGATAGTGATGATGTTGTCCAGGAATGCCTGTGGCACTCACCTGGGCCCATATTACTTGTAGCAAATCCCCACAAACATTTCCCCTGCTGAGGTGTTGTGGCTAGACTGGCTCTTGTGGTTCTTATTATGATTGCAGGATACACTTGACTGCAGTAGAAATAATCAGGGAACTTCAAAGTATGATTTATTATGCACTAGTCCCAGAGGGTGCATGGCATATCTGAGTGCCACACCACAGGTTGCAAGTAAAGAAAGCAGGAGAACACAGACCTGGTCCTCTGCCTTTATTAGGGTCTGGAGGTGGTGGAGAGGTAGTTAGGGTTTCGTGGGTTCAGTCTTTATTGGCTAAAGTAGAAGAGTGGGAATTAGAGCATGGAAAAGGAGAAGCAGGGTCATTCAAGTGGTCATTTATTGAAGTTACCCAGGGCTTTCTGAAAGAGGGAACTTCATGAATGGAGGTGACTTAATTCCTTATCCTGTTAATTTGCTAGTAGCAGTGTCATAAGCTGGCAATATGTTTATTCATGACGGATGCCTTTTGAAGTGGATGCTTCGGCAATCAAAAACTTAATGTCAAGCACTTACACTACAAGAGCTTAATGTCAGATACTCACCCTTCTACAGGTAAGAACTTTTTTCCTCTGGCTGTTTTCATGATTTAAAAATTTATTTTGATTTTCTGAAGTTTGATTATAACATACGTCTATAGTGTTTTGTTTGTTTGACATTCATCTTATGAGGTGTTCTCTGAGCTTCCAGAGACTTGGGATCAGTCATATTGCTTCAAATACTGCTTCTGTTCTTTTCACTTTTTTCTTCTTTTCCTGGTATTCCCATTACATGTATGTTACCCCTTGGATAGTTGTCCCAACTTTTTTGCATAATTTGTTCTGGTTTCTTTTTCAGGGACTGTATAGTTCAGCAGTAGTTCTTGTCCAACTTCTCCATAATGTAATAGGTCTGAAAGTATCCTTACATACAGATGCTCTTTTAAATTTTTTAAATTTGGGGGAAAATCATAGTGAATAAAATAAAGCAAGAGTCAGTCTTGGATATACTCCAAATTGTATGACTCGATGATATATCTGGTTAGAAGGTGAAAAATGACCTGTGATACTTGTCTTTACTGGGCATAAGACACTATTCTCTTCAGGACTGTTACAACTCTTTCAGGAGTAGATTTCATGAATGTCCTCTCAAGATCTCAGTCCAATTAGTTTTGCCATACTAACAGAATAAAATGGCTCCAAAATGTGGATGGTGATTTTTCTTTTTTGAGGGTACTAAAAATAAGTTCATTTCTAGGGAAAAGTTTCCCTTTTGAAAGAGCCTGTTATTGACTTCTTGTGTTACATAGGTTTGCCTGCCTTTATAAATTACCCTAATATTTTTATAATAATTATATTATCATATAATTTATTATTATTCTAATTAATAATAATGTGGAATATTTGTTTTTTCTGTTTGCATCATGGAATTCCTTTTAAATAGATCTACAATAAATAATAACAATTTTCTGATGTACTTACAGGCCTCTGTGTAGAAAATGGACATACATAGTCATGTGAAGCCAAAAATATCAATAAGGACTAATGCAGCTTTTTGTCCTTGGTAGTGACACCAAATGGAAGAGACATTGCCAGGTCTTTATGAGTTAGTTAAAAAGTCCTCTTGCTGACTGTGAACGAGTCTTCAAAAAGTAAGCCATTGAGGGGTAATAGTGGAAGCCACGTTTTTCAATTTGTGAATTATTTTATTATGCAGTAAATTCTTATAAATAAATAAATTATTATAAACTTGATTTATAAGAATTGAAAAGTTGAAAAGTTCTTTGGAATCACAGGAGATCTGAAGTCAATTGACGTTAGTTTTTAATTCCATCTCTGTTACTGAAGGGTGTATGACTTTAAGAAAATTAAATATTTTAAGCCCATTTCTTCAAATGTAAAATGGGGATGAAAATACTTGCTACTGTAAAGATAAAATGTGGTACATTAAATGTGATTCTATATAGATGTGCATATATAAATGTAGATATATATATATGTATAGGTGTGTATATATTATAAACACACATACAGTGTGTGTATTTTGTACACATATAATGTGATGAAAAATATTTTGTACCATATAATGAGATGGAGGTCATTTAGGAAGGAATAGGTTTATTGTGGAAAATGAAAAGATTATCTTAATAAATAATTAATTGATGCCTATTTGGAAATGTCAGTTACATAATTGTATACAGAGAGCCATTCATAAATTGTTCTCCCACTTTGCATATGTAAGTTACCTTAAGTGATTCTTCACTTAGGAATTACACTTTATGTACGACTTTTACATGGTGCATCTTTCATGGAATTTTCTTTTCGTCCTCTCTTGTTCTCTCATGTTTCCTTCAAAACTCAGCTAAAGCACTGAGTGTTATGTAAACAATGAATCTTGGAATACTATACCAAAAATTAATGATACACTGTATGGTGGCTAACGCAATACAAAAAAAACAACAACAACAACAACAAAAAAAAAACAAAAAAAACAACTCAGCTCAAGTATAACTCACGTAATACAATAAAAAAAAAAAAAAAAAACTCAGCTCAAGTACCGCTTTCTCTGGAAGCCTTCCCAGATCCGATGTTGATTTATGTATTCTGGCACAGGGAACCCTTAGTCTACATGAATGTACTTACAGTGACTCTTGTTAAACTGGTATGTAATGATCTGTCCCCTATATAGGAAATCACCGAGAGGAAGAAACCATTTTGTGTTCAACTGGGTGATATCAGTTATGACAGGTTTGACATAAATAGATTTTCTATGTGCATTGTTTATTGAGTAAATAAAAAATTAAGTTTATAATATAATAAACATTCCCCCCCCCCTTTTTTTTTTTAAGGGAAGCTGTTTCTGATAACTTAAATCAGCACCTATAAGGAATAGAGAGAGCCAAGGCATGGAACCAAAGAACAATGTTACTGACTTTGTCCTCTTGGGCCTCACACAGAATCCAAAGGAGCAGAAAGTACTTTTTGTTATGTTCTTGCTCTTCTACATTTTGACCATGGTGGGCAACCTGCTCATTGTGGTGACGGTTTCTTTCAGTAAGACCCTGGGATCACCTATGTACTTTTTTCTTGCTAGCTTATCATTTATGGATGTCATTTATTCCTCCTCTATTTCTCCTGAACTGATTTCAAGTTTGTTCCTTGGGGAAAATATCATATCCTTCCAATCTTGTATGATTCAGCTATTTACAGAACACTTTTTTGGTGGATCAGAGGTCTTTCTTCTGCTGGTGATGGCCTATGACCGCTATGTGGCCATCTGCAAGCCCTTGCATTACTTGGTGATCATGAGGCAGTGGGTGTGTGTTGTGCTGCTGGTAGTGTCCTGGGTTGGAGGTTTTCTGCATTCAGTAATTCAAGTTAGCACTATTTATAGGCTCCCATTTTGTGGCCCCAATGTCATTGATCATTTTTTCTGTGACATGTATCCCTTACTGAAACTGGTCTGTACTGACACGTATGTCATTGGCCTCTTAGTTGCAGCCAATGGAGGGCTGATCTGCAGTATTGTGTTTGTGCTCTTGCTCATCTCTTACGGTGTCATCTTGTACTCTCTAAAGAATCTTAGTTCAGAAGGGAGGCGGAAAGCCCTCCAGACCTGTGGTTCTCACATCACTGTGGTGGTCTTCTTCTTTGTTCCTTGTATTTTTATGTATGTAAGACCTGCTAAGACCTTCCCCATTGACAAATCATTGAGTGTGTTTTATACAGTCATAACCCCCATGCTGAACCCATTGATCTACACCCTGAGAAATTCTGAGATGACAAATGCTATGAAGAAGCTCTGGGGAAGAAATATCATATCTTGTAATAAATGATCACATCTTCCACCACAAAGAGAGTCATTTGGCATTACGGTTCATTTCCTTAGAATGCAGAGGTCTTCTTATATCTGATTCTGACTCTCCTTTCTTCAAAGAATTTCTGATAATTATGATTAAAGGATGGACTAGATGACTGTACTGTAATAAGCTTTCTTCCCTGCTGGAATATAAGGTCTATAATGTCTTCCGTATCACTTCACTTAGAATGGAGTAATGCCTTCATAGCAAGGAATCCATAACTAGGTAATGCATTAGTGAGGAAATTTTTATAAGATTGCACTAAATTTTTTAAAAGATTTTATTTACTTATTTGACAGACAGAGATCATAAGCAGGCAGAGAGGCAGGCAGAGAGAGAGAGGGGGAAGCAGGCTCTCTGCTGAGCAGACAGCCCCACGCAGGGCTCCATCCCAGGACCCTGAGATCAAGACCTGAGCTGAAGGCAGAGGCTAAACGCACTGAGACACCCAGGCACCCTTTTAATTATATCCTTGTCATTTAGATATTTTATTACACTATTTAAAATATTCAGTCATGGATGGAATGGCCTCCTTGTTAAATTTCAGTTACCTTATATAAGAAAAGCTGAAGTGTAATAGCTAATAATAGCAAAAATGAGAATCTTAGAAAATAAGATAAGGTGTAGCATAAATTTCTTACTTATTTCTCAGCATGGTCTCTAGTCCTCTTCCTCAGGGACAGTCACTTCATCAGTTTCTTAAAATTTGTCAGGTAATAATCTTTACAAATGCCTGTACATTTAATTATACCTATGTGTATTTTTTCTGTGTATGTAAATGTTTTCTTTTACTATGTAACATCTTTAAAAATATTTCTTTATTAGTTTATTTAAGTTCAATTAATTAACATATAGTATGTCATTAGTTTCAGATGGAGAGTTCAGTTATTCATCAATCCGCATATTATACCCAGTGCTCATTACATCATCCCCTGCTTGTTGCTTATGCAACATCTGCTTTTAAATACACTTTTAATTTTATGATTTTTTAATATACTTTTTATTTTTGTTTTTAATTGAAATTTACTTGCCATACTGTCTTAGGTTCAAGTAACATAGTGCTCTGACAATTATACAGATGACAGAATGCTCACTGTGATAAGCATAGTCACCATCTGTCACCATACAAAGGTATTAGGACAGCATTTATTATATTTCCTATGCTGCACTATACCGTTTGGCTTGAATATTTTATAACTGGAAGTTTGTACCTCTTAATCACCTTCACCTATTTTGCTGATCCCCTCAACACCTCCCCTTTTCCAATCATCAGTTTGTTCTCTGTATTTGAGTCTGTTTTTGTTTCCATTTTTTTTATTTTAGATTTTCAGTAAAGTAAAATCACCTGCAACATTGAAGACATTCCATACCATTCTATACAGATCTAAATCTAGTTTTCTTGTACTTGGTACAAGTATATATAAATATATACTGAAATTAATGTATGCATTTCTCTTTGGATCCTAAACTTTCAGTATGACAAACAATTTTGCAATACATATATATTTATTTTGCAATACATATATATATATATATATGTATTTTGCAATACATATATATATTTTTTTGAATATGTGCAAAGATGAGTTCCTAGGAGTACAGTTGTTGCTATATGTATTTGAGTCAATCAATGGTCACATAGTTAAATCTCATTGTTCACACTTATTGCCAAACTGCCATCCTTGAGGTGGTACTTACAGCTACACTGCTGCATCTGAGAGTCCTCCTATCCACATTCTCAAAAACATATGCCTATAAATACTTAAGGCATAGAACAATCTGATTAGAAATATTTTATTTCATTTTTATGCTTTAATCAAAATCCTTTTCTTTAAAATCCTTATTATATAATTGTTTGAACAATCTGATTAAAATTATTTTATTTCATTTTTATATCCTTTTTTTCAAAATCCTTTTAGTGTAATTGAGTTTGAGCACCTTGTCATATATTTAGCACGATTTGTATTTTTTATTCCTGTGGATCATCTATTAAAGCTTATTTCATTCAATTGTTGACCTTTCCCATGCTGATTTTTATGAGTCATTTGTGTACTAAAGAAATGATCCTTTTTACTGTTGTATATATAATTATTATTTTTCTGACTTGTGATATTTTAACTTTTTTATAGTAGATATATGTGATATTTTTAACTTTCGTATACTACTTTTTTTTTTAGTATGTTCAGTTAGCCAACATGTAGTACATTATTAGTTTTTGATATAGTGTTCAGTGAATCATGAGTTTTGTATAACACTAGTGCTCATCACAACATATGCCCTCCTTAATACCCATCACTGGGCTACCTCACCTCCCCCCTCCCACCTTTTTGTAACTGTCAGTTTGTTTCCCAGAGTCCAGAGTCTATATTTTGTCTTACGTTTTACATTTAATGTTTTTTTGCTTTGTATTTTGCTTAAAAAGACTTTCCTTACTTCTTTCATGCAAAATATTCTTCAGCTATTTCTAGTACTTAATTTTTAAGTACTTCTTTTGGTCTTATATTAAAATTGTTGATTCATTGGGAATTTATTGTGATATAGGGATTAACTGGGGTTTGAATTTTTTTTCTAATTTTTAGTTGTTCTTTTAAATAGTTGTATAATTATCTTTTTACCATTGATGTGAAATCCCGACTATTATATTCTAATGTCCCATTGGTATTTGGATCCAATTTAGGACTATTCTGTTTTATTGATGTCTTTATTCAAGTCCCAATTATGATACAATATGTGTTTCATATATATAACTCATATTGATATGTGATGAGACTAGTGGTGTCTCTTTTCTGTTCTTTTTAAGATTTATAATTAGTCTTGCATTTTTTGTGTCAAATTCAAGTTTAAAATAATAAGTTTATATGTAAATAAGATAAATGTTTAACATTAAAAATGTTAAAAAAAGTTAAAAAAAGTTGAACATGGTTTAGTTACATAACAAAGGCAGTTATTATGTTTAGGATGTTTCAGTTTAAGATTAATTTAAGAAGAGTTTATAGCTTTTCAGTACTGAGACTGTTATCCATGAGCAGGTCTTTTCATTTAACAAGTCATCTTTCATGACCTTGGGTACTGCTTCCATTTTCTTCCTGTATGAGTTATGCCTTCTAGATATCTCCTGTTTTTTATCCATGACCCTGAAATGCTGTTTGGCACTTTTGCTATAATAAAAACCATCTCTTTCAGGAAGTGTGTGACTGACATCTTTGCTGACTATCCATGTGGCCATCTGCAAACACATGTACTATATAATCATTACAAGTGACAGAGATAGGGCTGCTTCTTTGGGGAGACATGTACTAGAAGCTTTGTCCTTGCAACCATTCAGGTTCTCCTCACAGTGTGGCTGCTTGTGTGCAGCTCTATTGTCATACACCATTCATGCATGATGTAAACCCTTGGTTGAAACTCATTTGTATGGACACTCATACCCTTGGTCTCTTTGTTGATGTCAACAGTGGATTCATCTGCCTGTGAAAATTTTCCTCTTGATATAATAAGTTTATTATATTATATCTGTAGCTTGGAGTGGAGACGCAAAGCCGTGTCCACCTGTGTCTCTCACATCACTGTGGTGGTCTTAGTATTGTGTCCTGAATATTTATATATTTGCACCCAGTCACCACCTTCTCCACTGATAAAGCTGTGGCTGTGTAGTATAGCATGGTAACTCCTTTGTTAAACTTAAACCTGCAGACTCAGAAATTTGGAGGTGAAAAATGTCATGAGGAAGTTTTAGGGTAAAAATGGTAAGTTTAAGAGATATCCATAACTTTATAAGATAAATTTGTCTCTTAAATGGAACAGAGAAAAGGTAATTTCTATGTTACAGAGGCACATGAATACTATTTGTCCAAAGTGTATTTATTTTAGCATATAGACACTTGGAGGAAGGATCAGGGACAAATTATTTATCATAGTAAAAATACCCTATTTTAGATATATGTATTGTCGAATTGACTGTCAAAGTTTAATATACTGAGAGAATTAGAGTTCTCATAAAATCCAGATTGTCAGGACACAACTCTGGAGATTTTAATTTACCAGTTTTGTTGTTGGAGGACATATTTACTTTTAGAAAAATTACTCAGGTGTCTCTGAAGCCAGTAGTCTTTGCATATACTCTAGCTATTATGCTACAGTTTGTGTTCACATCATGAACCTATCAGTGAAATCAACTTAGTTCTTTTTTTGTGGTACTCTAAAATTTTTTTCCTATTTTGTGTATGTATTTTTGAAATTCCAGTATAATTAACATTTAGTGTTATATTAGTTTCAGGTGTACACTGTAGTGGTTCAACAGTTCTATGCAATACTCAGTGCTCATCTCAATAAGTGTATTATGGATTTCCTTCATCTATTTCACCCATCACCCCACCCACCTCCTCTTTGGTAACCACCAATTCTCTATATTTAAGAGTCTGTTTTGTTTATCTCTTTTTTCCCCATTGCTCATTTGTTTTCTTTCATAAATTCCACATGGGTGAAATCATATGGTACTTGTCTTTCTCTGACTGACTTATTTCATTTAGCATTATAACCTCTAGATCCATCTGTGTTGTTTCAAATAGCAAGATTTCATTCCTTTTTATGGCTGAATAATATTCCATTGTGTATACATACCACTTCTTTATCCATTCATCAATCAATGGACAGTTCCATAATTTGGGTATTGTAAATAATGTTGCAAAAAACCTAGGGGTGCATTTATCTTTACACACTAGTGTTTTTGTTGGGGTGCCTGGGTGGCTCAATCAAGTTACCCATCTAACTTTGGTTCAGGTCATGATGCAGGGTCCTGGGATCTAGCCTTGTGTCAGGTTCCCTGGTGCAGGGATCCTGCTTCTCCCCCTCTCCTAGCTCATGCTCTCTCTTGTTACTCTCCTTCTCTCAAATAAATAAAGAACTAAATAAATCTTCAAAAAATTGTGTTTTCATATTCTTTGGGTGAATTCTCAGTAGTGGGAGTACTAGATCATATGACAATTCTATTTTCAATTGTTTAAAGAGCTTCCATGCTATTTTTCACTGTGGTTGCACCAGTTTGCATTCTCACCAACAGTTCCCTTTTCTTTACATCCTTGCCAACACTTGTTATTTCTTGTGTTTTGATTTTAGCCATTCTGACAGGTGTGAGGTGATATCTCACTGTATTTTTTATTTGGATTTCCCTGATGATGAGTGATGTTAAGCATCTTTCCATCTGTTTGTTGGCCATCTTTATGTCTTCTTTGGAGAAATATCTGTTCATGCTTTTTGCTTATTTTTAGTTGGATTATTTGTGTGTGGGTTTTTTTTTTTGGCATTAAGTTGTATAAGTTCTTTATGTATTTTGGATACTAACCCATTATTAGATACGTCATTTGCAAATATCTTTTCTCATTCCTACGTTGTCTTTTAGTTTTGTTCATTATTTTCTTCATTGTGCAGATTTTTATTTTGATGTAATACCAGTAGTTTATTTATGGTTTTCTTTCTTTTGCCTCAGGATGGTCGGGTTTTAGAATATAGGTGAAATTTGGTGGGGTGAGTTCCAGAGCTGTCAGTCAAGAAAGAAATCTTGAGATGTCTCTGGTGCAAAGGTGGTTTTATTAAAACATGTGGACAGGACCCATAAGGAGAAAAATCTGCCCAGGGTTTGTGAGCTGTGGCTGATTATGTACTTCAGAGTTGGGGGAGGTAAGGAAAAAGGTGGTTTCAAAAGGATTTTTGTATGTTAAAGAAGACTCACAGGATACCAGAGGCCTTGTGAAATTAAAGTTGTTTTCCCTTCTAGTAAGGCATTAACAGTAAAAGAGTTGGGAGCTTCCTGGAGGAACAAAAATTTCACTTCACCTGCTTCAAGTTTCTGTCAATGGGCTGCAGATTATGAGGACCTTTAATTGTATTTACATTCACTTCTTGAAGCTATACCATTGATAGAAATGTTTCATTCCTGTACATTGATAAGATTTTTGTAAACTTAGGGAGACTCATGTCTTGCAGGATTGTAATCTTTATAAACTATTTTGTTTTTCCTTTAGGGCAGCCAGGAATGCCTGAGGACTGTCACATATATCCCATGGAGTGGTGGGCTGTGGACTGTCAGCTTCTGCCTGTCCTCAGTTAGTCTTCTGCTCCCTCATCAAGGAGACATATCTAGAAAAATGTAACTGTGGCTAATGCCATAGACAGTATTGCCATTGCTCTGTTTTAAAGTTTTTATGTTTTCAGTTTTCACATTTAGGCGTTTAATCTATTTTGAGTTTATTTTTGTGTATAGTGTAAGAAAGTGGTCCAGTTTCATTCTTTTTCATGTAGCTGCTGTCCAGTTTTTCCAGTTCCATTTGTTGAAGAGACTGCTTTTTCCTTACAACATATTCTTACCTCCTTTCTTATAGATTAACTTCCAATAATCATGAGTTTATTTCTGGGTTCTCTATTCTGTCTATTGAACTATGTTCTCTATTCTGTCTATTGAACTATGTGTCTAATTTTGTGCCAGTAACATACTGTTCTCATTGCTACAGCTTTGTAGTATATATTCATAGCTGGGATTGTGATACCTCATAATTTACATCCTTTTATTTTGCGAATTCCTTGACTGATTTTTATAGATATTTCATATACTGCTTATGGAAGTTATCTTAGTTTTTAAGTTTAGCTTTTAAATTGTGGTAAACTATATGTGGCAAATGTACAGTTTTAGCCATTTGTATGTTCATAGTTCAGGGGCATTAAGTTACTTCACTATTTTATAATAACATAACCACCATGTGTTTCTGGTTCTTATTCATTTTCCCAAACTGAAACCAGACACCCATTAAATACTAATTGCCATTCCCTCTCCCTGAGGCCTAGGCAACCACCGTTCTACATATGCTCTGTGAATTTGATATGCTAAGTACATCGTGTAAGTAGGAACAGACTGTGCTTGTCTTTTTGTGACTGCCTTATTTCACTTAGCAGAATCTATTATAGGTTAGTATGTTTTGGTGTGTGTCAGAATTTCCATCATATTTCAGGGCTTAATAGTATTCCACTGTGTGTGTACACCTCATTTTATTTATACAGTTACCTGCTAGTAAATGCTTTAGTTGCTTCTTCTTACTGGCTATTGTGAATAGTGCCATGAAAATGAGTGTAGAAATATTTGACTGAATTCCTAATTTCCATTACTTTGGGACTATACCTAGACATGAAATTGCTAGATCATGCAATAATTCTTTAAGTGTTTGAGAACTACCATAACATTTTCCATAGAGCAATATCATTTGACATTCCCAACAGTAATGCACAATTATTCCAGGTATTCCACATTCTCTCCTACATTTATGTGTGTGTGTGTGTTCTTTAATAGTTATCGTGTTGGTCTGAAGTGATATTTCATTATGATTTTAAAATCCATTTTCTAATGATTAATGATACTGAGATCTTTTCTTGTGCCCACAGGCCATTTATATATTTTCTTCTGAGAAATGTCTATGCAAGTTCTTTGTTTTAATCTAGTTGTTTATTTCATTATATTTTTAATTTTATTTATTTATTTATTTTTCTTTAAAGTTTTTTTATTTATTTGAGAGAGAGAGAGAGCTCACACAAACTAAGGGAAGAGGCAGAGCAAGAAGCAGACTCATCGCTGAGCAGGGAGCCTGATGCAGGGCTCAATCCCAAAAGCCTGGGTCCAAGACCTGAGCCAAGCCTAAGGCAGATGCTCAACCAACTGAGCATCATTGTGTTTTAAGATGCAGAAATTCCTTATGTACTCTGGATATTAATACCTTATCAAATATATTATTTGCAATTATTTTCTCCACTTTTATGTGTTGTTTCACATTGTTGGTGGTGTTGCTTGATGCACAAAAGTTCTTTATATTGATAAAGTACAATTTATCTATTTCTTTTTGTCTGTGTTTTTGGAATCATTGCCAAATCAAAGGTCATAGTTTCTCTTCTATGTTTTCTTATAAGAGTTTTATAGTTTTAGCTAGATTTTAGATCTTGATCTATATTGAGTTAATTTTTGCATATGATATGCATTAAGGGCTCAATTTCATTCCTGTCTATACGGCTATCCAGTTTCACAGCACCATTTTTTGAACCACCTGTCTCTACCCCATGACTACTCTTGACATCTTTGTTGAAAATCATTGAATACATATGCAAAGGTTTATTTCTAGGCTCTGAATTTTGTTCCATTACTATGTCTGTTTTTATGTCAATATCACACTCTTTTGATTACCATAGCTTTGTAGTAAGTTTTACATCCAGGAAGTTTTCCAACTTTGTTCTTTTTATTTTCCCTTTTTTTCTTTCCAATATTATTTTCTCTGCTTGTGTTCCTTGACATTCCATGTGAGTTTTTTAATGGATTTTTCTATTTCTCAAAGAACATTTCCTTTTTGATGGGGGGTTTATAGGGATTACACTGAATCTATAGATAAGATTAGGTAGCATTGACATCTTAATGGCATGAACTATATAAGTCCATGAAAGCCTTTCCATTTATTTGTATCTTTCAGATTATCTTTCAGCAACATTTTATAGTTTTGCACTGTAGAAGACTTTTGCCTCCTTACTTATCTTTTTTTCTTAAATATTTATTATTTTTGATGTCGTAAAAGGAATTGTTTCCCAAATCCTCTCTGGGCTATTCACCGGTAACATAGAAATTCAATATATTTTCATTAAAAAAGTAACCTCTCAACAAATTGGGTAGAGAAGGAATGTACCTCAACATAAAAGGCCATATATGACAGATCCATGTGTAACATCACTCTCAAGAAGGAAAGGTTGAAAGCTTTCCCACCACACTCAGGAATAAGATGAGAGTGCCCACTCTCACCCCTCCTTCTCCAAAAAGCATTGGAATAAAAATCCCTGTGATATTTTTTAGCAATTTCTACATGTATATCAGGCCATCAGTGAAGTGACTTCACTTACTTTTTACTTAAAATTACTAGCTGTGACTATGTTTCTTTATTTTTTTTCTTTTTAAATATTTTATTTATTTGTTTGACAGAGATCACAAGTAGGCAGAGAGGCAGGCAGATATTGGAGGGAAGCAGGCCCCCTGACCATGACCCCAGCTGAAGGCAGAAGCCCCAACCCAAAGAGCCACCCCCCCGTGACAGTGTTTCTGATGTTGGCAACTATCTCAGATTAAACATTATCTTTGAAAAAAGGCCTTCAGTGATCATCTTCTTCATAGTAGAATTCTCCCTGAGTACCTTGTTTTCCTTATTATTAGCACTGAAAAGATTATGAATAGTATGCTAAATTGTTCCTTTATTTATTGTCTGATTCTATTATGAGAAAATAAGGTCCATGGAGGAAGGACCTTTGCATAATTTTTGCTTATTTCATTAATTGCTGTGTCCTCACTCATAGCACGGTTCTTGGCAGTAAATAAGTGCTCCAAATTTAAAATTAAAAATTTTAAAATAAAAAAATAACAATTGAATAATTATTATGTCTAAATCTGTGAATAAATATCTAGAACATCTATCCAAACTGCAAGGTAACATAAATTGACTATTAAATGAAAGGAAAGAAAAACTTGCTATGACAAGTGGGGAAAGACATGATAAATTAATTTTCCCTAACACAACATGGCAGGGCTGAAATTTTATTCTTGATTGGTGGTAGTCTTACAATGGCTCTAAGGATATATATATTTTTTAATCACCCTAACTATGTGATTTGACTTAATACCTTCCTCCTAAAGATATTTTTAAAGTTTTTGTGGAAATTCCCAGCGAATTTAATTAAGTAAGAATTAGTCTTGGACACTTCCCAATTCTAGAACTTAATGAGGAGTTTGGTTAGAAGGCATAAAATGTTCAGTGATCTTTGCTTGTATTGGGAAGAAGATGCTATGCTCCTAACTACTGATATATATTTTTTAGGGGGGTTCTGTTAGGCTTACAGCATTACCTAAAGAAAAGCACAGAATGTCTCTTAAAATATCAAGTCAGCTAATCTGAGCAAACTGACAGGACAGAATGAAGTTGACTAAAGAGCTGAATGGTATTTTTCCATTTAGACATTAGTAGGAGAGAAGTTACTTGAGAAAAGACTCCCTTGGGAATGTCTGGTTGCTATCTCCTTATCTCAGAATAGGAATTCCTTGTATTTTTGGTAAATTCTTCTAATTTGCTAAATTTTTGATTTCTGTGTGGATCCTGGATTTCCTAGGAAGTATTTTACAGTACAAATAAAAGCAAACTTCTGAATAACCAGAAGACCCCACGGAGAGAACGAACAGACAGTTGAATGAAATAAAATATGTCCTCAAGTAATAATGCAACTTTTTACCTTTTCTTGTCAGACTGGATGATAGAAGAATTCCATATTCCTGTGAATGAGTAAAAAGTGTTCCTTCAGATTGTGGACTTTCCTACCTAAGGTAAGAATAACAGTAAATAGTGGAAACCAGGCATTGCAATTGTGTGAGTATATTTATTCCGTAAAAGATTACTTTAGATAAAGCAAACTTGGATTGCAATTCTAGCTTTATCACTTAAAAATGAATGACTTTGGAAAAATTAATTAGATGTTTTAAGCCTCTGTTTTTCAACTATAAATGAGGATTATAGTTCCTGTTACTATAATAGAAATGTGATTCCTTAAGTTGTGAGCCTGTGAGTGAAATCCCCTATAGTTGTTGTGAGCAGTGGCATTATCAGATCAGAATCAGATTTAAAAAGGATCATTTGGACTGCATCAGGGCCACAAACTGATGGAAGCCAGAATGAAAGGGGAGGGATGTTGTGGGAGGCTAGTGCAGTGGACCAGAAGTGGTGCGGGGAGGGGAATGATCAAGTAAGTGATCTATTTTAGAGGGGGTGAATAAGATTTATTAAAGGTATCAGTAAGCGATACAAGAGCAAGAATGGCATGAAGGACATGGCGATATTTCTTGTCTGAGCAATGATATGGGAGGTGGTAACATTTAATTAGATGGGAAACACAATACGTTTATTGATGAAAACTAAAAATTTGGTTTTAAAAGTACTGAATTAATATCCAAGTGGAAATGTTCAAAGTTGGAGACTATATATAGTCTCCAACTCTGGAGATATCTATATCTATATCTATATCTATATCTATATCTATATCTATATAGATAGATAATATGTATTTTTATATATAATATGTGTATAATAATATGTGTATAATATATAATATAATGATATGTGTATAATATATAATATGTATATAATATGTGTATAATTTCAGGACTTCTTCCTGAAAGAAGTCTCAGGAAAGATGCAATCCAGGGCCACAAACTTCCATTCCTAGTTTGATCCACTCACTTCAAATATGTCAGTTACCTTAAAGGGGCCTCAAGTATTTAGTTTTATGACTTTATAAGCTGTGTATCTTTGCATGGAATTCCCTTGCCTTCTTTTCTTGTCCTTTCAGTTTTCCTTTGCTACTCAGTTAAAGCGTTGCTTCCTCTGGGAAGCCTTCTCTGACTGCTGTTTGCTTATGACCTTCACACTGTGCAACTATTTTTATAGTATCACTTATTACATTGGTGAGTATTACGTATGTTATCACTGAGTGTTGAAAACCATGGCTTATTCAACTTGGAAATCACAATGTCTATGACACATGTGACATAAACAGGTACTTCTGCCACAATCTTTTAATTGAATGAGTCAAAAAAGAGTAATCTTATAATGCATTTAAAATTTTCCCCTTTCTTTTGTAGATCACTTGCTTCTAATAAAAGAAGTCAGTTCCTAATGCAGATAGATGGAACCAAATAGCAATGTAACTTACTTTGTCCTCTAGGGCCTCACCCAGGATCCAAAGGAACAAAAGATCCTTTTTGTTATGTTCTTAGTCTTTTATATTTTGACTGTGGTGGGAAACCTGCTCATTGTGGTGACTGTAACTGTTAGTAAGTCCCTGGACTCACCTATGTACTTTTTTCTTGCTAGCTTATCATTTATGGATGTCATTTATTCATCTTCTATTTCTCCCAGATTGATTTCAGACTTATTGTTTGCAGAAAATACAATATCCTTCCATGCTTGTATGACTCAGCTATTAACAGAACACTTCTTTGGTGGATCAGAGGTCTTTCTTCTGTTGGCAATGGCCTATGACCGCTATGTGGCCATCTGCAAGCCCTTGCATTACTTGGTGATCATGAAGCAGTGGGTGTGTGTTGTGCTGCTGGTAGTGTCCTGGGTTGGAGGTTTTCTGCATTCAGTAATTCAAGTTAGCACTATTTATAGGCTCCCATTTTGTGGCCCCAATGTCATTGATCATTTTTTGTGTGACATGTATCCCTTATTGAAACTTGTCTGTACTGACACATATGTCATTGGCCTGTTAGTGGTGGCCAATGGAGGGCTGATATGCAGTATTGTGTTTGTGCTCTTGCTCATCTCTTATGGTGTCATCTTGCACTCTCTAAAGAACCTTAGTTCAGAAGGGAGGCGGAAAGCCCTCCAGACCTGTGGTTCTCACATCACTGTGGTGGTCTTCTTCTTTGTTCCTTGTATTTTCATGTATGCAAGACCTGCTAAGACCTTCCCCATTGACAAATCATTGAGTGTGTTTTATACAGTCATAACCCCCATGCTGAACCCACTGATCTACACTCTGAGAAATTCCGAGATGACAAATGCCATGAAGAAGCTCTGGGGAAGAAATATTATATCTTTGAGTAGATAAATGTATCATTCACCATGAAGAGAATTATTTGCCTTTAGGATCTATATCTTTGGACTGTAGAAGTCCTCTTAAGTTTGATTTTTACTTCCTTTATTGTAAGAATTTTAAGTAAATTATTATTAAAGTGAAAAATTTCCCTTGAGGCTAGAATGTAAGGTCCATAACACCTTGTCAATCTCTAATTAGAAATGTGTGATGCCTCTATAGCAAGGAATTCATACTAGGTAATGAATCACTGAGGACATTTTTATATGATTACACTAATTTTTGGTTATTTAAAAATTTTTTAAAAACATTTTTTCTGACACAGTATTTTTTTTTTAGATTCAATCAGTTAAGTTTATCCTTTTTATATTATTTGAAATAATGCTATGTAGAGTTTTCCTTATTAATTTTTGGTTGCTTTACATAAAAATATTTAGATTAATACTTTTAGTTTACATAAGAAAAATTGAAGTGTAATAGCCAAAAATAGATAAAAATAATAATATTGAAAGCCTTACAAAAAGAGATACAGTGTAAGATTAAGTTCTGTTTTACTCTCAGCATTGTTTCCAATTCTCTTCTCCAGAGGCAGTTGCTTGATCTGTATCTTTAAACTCATCAGGTAATCTTTACAAATGCAAGTGTAAATTTAAATATTTATGCGTGAGTCTTTCAATGTGTATGTAAATGCTTTCCTATAGAAATTTTTATAAATCTATAAAATTTTATAAATAAAAATAATTTTATTATTTTTATTATTATATTATTAATTTATAATAAATTATAAATTTATTATTTTAATATTTATTAATAAATATTTGTAAATTCTAGAAATAAAATTTATAAAATTTTAATTTATAATAGCTTTGTTAATTGATTTATTTAAAGATTTTATTTGTTTATTTGGCAGACAGAGATCACAAGTAGGCAGAGAGGCAGGCAGAGATAGAGAGGGGGAAGCAAGCTCCCAGGTGAGAGAGAGCCTGATACAGGGCTAGATCCCAGGACCCTGAGATCATGACCTGAGTGGAAGGCAGAGGCTTAACCCAGTGAGCCACCCAAGCACCCCTATTGATCCCTATTGATTTATGTTTAATTGAAATATAGCTGACATACAATATTATACTGGTTTCAGGTTTATACCATCGTGATTCAACAGTTATGTACATTATGATAGTGTGTGGGATGAGGGAGGGAGAGAGGTGTTGAACAGTCTCTTGGAGAGCCCTCATTTTTCCAGACCCCTTGGTTTGGGCTCCTTCTGTTCCCCATGGCAGGGGAATGACTTGGCATTCTTGTATCCACAAGGGGATGGGAGTGGACTGGATGGGCCAGGAGCGCTAAAGTCCTACTGGGTTGACCCTCTCACCTGGCTGACCATCTGTTACCCTCCTGGTGGGTCAGGAATAGAATCAGGGTTTAGGTCAGATGTGGAATTTTGGGGGGTTCCCCTATGCCTCCCTGCCATATGAGTTCTGCAGAAGGACAGCATTCTGTGGCCATGAGGTTAAGGTGGAGTGGGTGCTTCAAGGCAGCCTGGAGACCTCTCAGGCGGAGGGCAAGCTAGGAGCTGAAGTGGAAAGCCAGCTCCAAGGATTCTTTCCCTGAGCAGAGGAAAAGCTGGAGCTAAATCCTGCAGAGTCCCAGGACATCAAAGTTCTGCTGAAAGACGTGAAACAATTTGCCAAGCCCTTGAGGCAGAAGAGGATCACTCTAGGATATATACTCAGGCCCATGTGGGGCTCACCCTGAAGATTCTTTTGGGAAAGTGTTTCGCCAAATAATCTTATCTGACCCTTTGAGCCTCAGCAGCTCAGTTTCTACAACACATGTACGCTGTGGCCCCTGCTGTAGAAGTGGGTGGTGGAAGCTGACAACAACAAAAATCTGCAGGAGATATACAAAGCAGGGACCCCTGTGTAGGAATGAAAGCACAAGTGAACAAGTCTGGAGCACCATATGAGGTAACCTGGAGAACATGTTCCTGTAGTGCCTGAAACCCACCCAGGTGCAGATCAGCCCCATTGCCCAGAAGCTGGGGCGTGAGAAGCATGTGGTCTGAGTATACATCTGCAATGGTCTTCAGTAGGGACTACTGGCCAGGATAGGATTTTGAGGGTGCTGGGTCTCTTTTTTCAGGGGTACCCGTATCCTTTCTTTCAGCACCAGGGCCCGGCTAGGTACCCCAGGCCATGGGACCCCCACTTCACTACCCTATACTCCTCGATTTGTTTCCCTGAGGGTGGAGCCTTTCCCTCAGTATCTGTCACCACTCTGGGCTCTCCCATGCTTTCAAACTGAGGTGCCCTTCCCAGGATTGGGGGGGGCAGAGGAGAGGGGAGAGCTAGGGAACAAGTACCTGGGGTTTGTCTCAGGTCTTTGGGATCAAGTTCTTCATTCACTGAGAAAGGATTTGGGAACACAAAAGATGTGGGGGCAGGAAGTTTGAGAGGTCTATTTGGAGGGAAGTCAAAGTTCAAGGATGCTTTTTTTTTTTTTTTTAATCCCTGCATCACTCATCACTTTGTTCTTAAAGAAACCTGGGATGCAATAAAACAAAAAGTACATTACAGAATGCTGATCATGAAAAGCGTAGCTTCCATCTGTTACCATCTGTTATCAGCCAAAGTCGCTACAACATTATTGGTTATATCCACTAGGCTGTACTTTTCATGCTTGTGAGTTATTTATTTTATTCCCCAGATATTGTACCTTTCAGCCCCTTCACCTACTTCCCAAATCCCTCCTCTCCCTTCCCTTTGGCAGCAGGCATTTGTTCTCTGTATTTATGAGTCTGTTTTTGTTTTTTGTTTGTTTTGGTGAGATGATTAAATTCCACATAAATGTGAAATCTTTTGTAACATCTTGAAGATATGCCATACTAGTCTATATAGATCTCTTCATTTTTCTTATACTCCTTGTTACTCACTTGTAAATATATACTAAAAAAATATCTCCATTCCTGTTCATGTTATTACTTTTTTCTGTAATGAAGATTTTTATAATTGTGTGTTTGTGAATATGAGCAATATGAGTTTGTAGGAGAGGACTTTTTAGGAATGTATTTGAGTCAATGTTCAGATAGCTAAATGTTGAATTTCATAGTTATTGCTAAACTGTTGTCCTTGAGATTGTACTAATAGCTACCCTGCTGCTCAGTCTGTGAAAGTACTTCTGTCCATATTCTCCACAACCACTCCCAGATACATACTTATGGTATAAGGCAACCAGAAAACTTACAATCTTTCTCATATTATTGAGTTTGGGTATCTTTTCATGTGTTTAATGAATCATCTGTTTTTTTTAAAATCTGTTTTGTGTAATTGTTGATCTTTTTCATACTGATATTAGTGAGTGCTGTCTTTTACTGAGGAAATGATCTCTTCTACTGTTGTATAAGTAATTGATATTTTTCAAGTAATTGAACCTGTGATGTGTTTTAATACTTGTATACATTATAGAATGCTTTTAGAATGTAAGTAATGTCCTTATTAATTTAATATTAAGTTATTTTTGGCTTATATATCTTGCTTAAAAAGACTTTCCCCATTTCATTCATATCATACCAAAATATTCTTCAACTGCTTTTTTAGCTCTTAATTTTAAAGCATTGTTGAGCCTGCATAATTACATTAAAACTTTTGATCCATCTAGAATTTATTTTTATATAGGCATTAAAGAGGTATGGATTTTTTAGTTGGTTTTCTAAATTTCAGGGTTTTTTAAAATAGTTTCATAGTTTTCTTTTTGCCATTGACTTGAAGTCCTATTATATCTAAAGCTCCATATACACTTGGATCCCATTTAAGATTTAATTCTGTTTCGTTGATCTCTATTCATTCCCATTTGGTACACAATAAAATTGCTTTCATATGTAACATATTTTGTATGTTATACCTCATTTTTTATTCAGATTTATGCCTATTCTTGTGTATTTACATTTCAAAGAGAAGTTTAAAATAAAAAAATGATTTTATATTGAAATAAGTAAGATAAATAATTTTAACATTAAAATAAATTGACAAATTAAAATAAGTTTAAATAAAATAATTAAAATTTAAGTTTAAAATAGTTTAGATACAAAACAGTTTTATTTTTAAGAAGATTCAATTTAAGAAGATTAATTTAGGAAGAGTTTATAGCTTTCTAGTACTGAGAACTGCTATCCATGAGTAGGTTTTTTCATCAACAAGTTATCTTTCATGACCTTGGGTACTGCTTCTGTTTCTGCCTGTGTGAGTTATGCCTTCTAGGTATCTGCTGTTGTCCATTCATGGCCCCTGAAATGCTGCTTTGCACTTTTGCTTTAAGGAAAACCATCTCTTTCAGGAAGTGTGTGGCTGACGTCTTTGCTGAGTATCCATGTGGCCATGTGCAAACCTCTGTATTCTGAAATTATCACAAGTGATGGGGATAAGGCTTCCTCTTTCAGTTGGCATGGGCTGGAGGCTTTGCCCTTGCAACCATTCAGGTTCTCTTCACAGTGTGGCTGCCTGTGTGTGGCTCCACTGTCATAGACCACTCATGCATGACATAAACCTTTGCCTGAAACTCATCTACATGGACAATCATTCTCTTGGTCTCTCTCTTTTTTAAAAAAAAAGATTTTTATTTATTTATTTATTTATTTATTTATTTGACAGACGGAGATCACAGGTAGGCAGAGAGGCAGGCAGAGAGAGAGGGGGAAGCAGGCTGCCTGCTGAGCAGAGAGCCCGATGTGGGGCTCGATCCCAGGACCCTGGGATCATGACCTGAGCTGAAGGCAGAGGCTTTAACCCACTGAGCCACCCAGGTGCTCCCTCTTGGTCTCTTTGTTGGTGTCAACAGTGGGTTCATACCCCCAATAGCCAAAGTAATGTTGAAAAAGAATACCAAGAGAGCCTGCTTCTCCCTCTCCCTCGGCCACTCTCCCTGTTTGTGCTCTCTCTCTCTCTGTCAAGTAAAGAAATAAAAAATCTTAAAAAAAAGAAAAGAAAAAAAGAAAAACAAAAAAAAAAAAAAAGAAAAAGAAAACCAAAACTGGAAGCATCAAATTCCAGACTTCAAGCTGTATTAAAAAGCTATAATCATCAAGACAGTTTGGTACTTGTATAAAAACACACAAGCAGATCAATGAAACAGAATAGAGAATCCGGAAATGTACCTCAATTCTAGGTCAACTAATCTTGAACAAAGCAGGGAAGTATATCCAAGGGAAAAAAGACAGTCTTTCAAGAAATGTTGTTGGGAAAATTAGACAGCCACGTGCAGAAGAATGAAACTTTCTTATACCATACACAAAAATAAACTCAAAATGGATGAAAGACCTAAACTTGAGGCAGGAATCCATCAAAATCCAGAGGGAAACATGGGCAGCAATGACCATTGCTCATTATCCTTGGCCTCTGATGCAGTAACTTCTTACTAGACACATGTCAAGAGGCAAAGGAAACAAAAGCAAAAATGAACTCTTAGGACTTCACCAAAAAGTGTCTGCAAGCAAAGGAAATAATTTAAAAAGCAACCTCTGGAATGGGAAACAATATTTGTATGTAACATATTTGAGAAAGGGTTAGTGTTGAAAATATATAAAGAAGTTATCAAATTGAGCACACACAAAATAATCCAGTCAAGAAATGCTGAGAAGACATCCAGATGTCTAACAGACATATGAAAAGATGCTCAACAGCTCTCATCGTTAGGGAAATACAATTCAAAACCATGATGAAAAACCACCTCACATTTGTCAGAATGGCTAAAATGAACAACACAAGAAACACAGGTGTTGGTGAGGATGGGAGAAAAGAACCCTCTTACAGTGTTGGTGAAACACAAAGTGGTACAGTCACTCTGGAAAACAGTATGAAGTCTTCTCAGAAACTTAAAATGGAACTATCTTATGATACAGCAATTGCTCTACTAGGTATTTACCCAAAGGACAGAAAAACACTGACTTGAAGGCACACATCCATTCTGATGTTTATAGCAGCATTATCAACAGTAGCCAAATTATGGAATGAGCACAAATATTCATTGATTAATGAGTGGATAAAATAGATATGGTGTGGGTACACACACACACACACACACACACACTCTGAAATATTACTCAGCCACCAAAAAGAATGAAGTTCTGCCATTTGCAGTGAGGTGGTTGGATCTAGAGTGCATTATTCTAAAGGAAATAAGTCAGTCAGAGAAAGATAAATACCATATGATTCCACTCATATGTGGATTTTAAGAAACAAAGCAGGTGAGCATAAGGGAAGGGGAGACATAAGAAAGGGAGGCAAACCATAAGAGACTCTTAACTATAGAGACAAACTGAGGGTTGTGAAGGGGAGGAGGGTGGAGGATGGGTTAGATGGGTGGTGACTAGTATTAAGGTGGGCATTTCTTGTGATGAGCACTGGGTGTTATATGTAAGTGATGAATCATTAAATTGTACTCCTGAAACTAATACTACACTATATGTTAACTAACTAGAATTTAAATTAAAAACTTAAAAGGGAAATAAAGGAAAAAAGAAATAAAAAGAAACCGATTTACATAAGGAAATGGAGTCCACAGGAGAAGAGGTAAATTAAGTCAAAATAAAATATTTTTTATCTTAAGAATAAATTTAAACTTTGAAAGAATTTCAAAAATAATTTAAATTCTATATACTTTTGCCAGTAGAACAAGAAATTAGATGCTCTGTAAACATACTAAAATGTAAAATAAAAATCATTTACAGAGAGAAATTAAAAAACCCATATTAACAAGCTGGGAATAGAATGAATTTACTTCAACATATAAAGGCCATATATGGCATATCTGTAGCTAACATCATACTCAACAGGGAAAGGTTGAAAGCTTTCCCACTATAATTGGGCACAAGATAAGTGAGCCCAGCTCCCACCTCCTTTTCACATAGCAATGGGCTAAAAATTCCTGTGAAAACTTAGCCTGTTGTACAAATAGGTCATGCCATCAGTGAAATGAGAACAAATTACTTAGGATGTTTAGTTAACTTTACTACCTATAGCAGTGTTTCTGATCATATAGTATTAGTTTCAGGAGTAGAATTTGGAGATATATCCTTTGCATTGCAGCTTTAACATTCCCTTCAAAGGAAGGCCTTTCCTGATCAACTTCTCCATAGTAGAAATCTCCATGAGTTCCCTGTTTGCTTATTAGCCTTGATGAAGACTATACTTAGTTTAGTAAATTGTCTCCTTATTTACTGTCTGACTCTCTTATGAGAATATAAGGTCCATGTAGAAGGACCATTTATATAATTTTTTCCTCTATTTCCTTAGTTGCTATGTCTTTACAGCATGTTTCCTGGCAGTAAATAGGAACTCCAAATTAAATAAATTATTAATTTAACAATAGTCTTTATGCCTAAATCTGTGAGTAAATAAAATGCCTAACCACACTAAAATTGACTATTAAATAAAAGGAAAGAAAAACTTGCTATGATAAGAAGGGAAATCCATGATGAATTAATCTTCCCTAACACAAAATGGCTGGGCTGAAATTTTGTTCTTGACTTGGTAGTAGTTTTACCATGGTTCTAAAGGTATGTTTTTTGTTTGTTTGTTTATGTTACCTCTTTCTGATCCTAATCATGTGATTTGGCCTTATAGTGTTAGGGTCGGTGATCAAAGGAACAAGACTGATACAAAGCGAAGGTCAAGCAAAGCTTTATTTTGTGCCAAGCATCAAGAATCCAACTGACTGGTCAGGGCTGTCTCTTACGAAAAGGCGAAGACGATGATCCCGACAAGGTCACTCCCAAGAAGGCTGCTCCGGACAAGGCTGCTCTAGGCAAGGCTGCTCCACAGATGAGGCCGCTCGCCGGTCGAAGCCGCTCCCAAGAAGAGGCCACTCTGGACAAGGCCACTCCCAGGACGAGGCTGCTCCCGACGATGACGAGGCAACAATGACAGCGACAATGACAAGGAGGACAACCCTGATGACACAGACTCTGCTCCCCACGATGCCACTCTGACAAGGCTGCCCCCCAGAGAAGGCCACCGCTGCAGATGAGGCCGCTCACTGATGAGGCTGCACCCCAGACAAGGCTGCTCCCAAAAAGAGGCCACTCTGGACCCCTCACCGAGGGGGCCTCTTCCCAGATCAAGCCACTCCCCAGAACGATGCAGCTCTGGCAAGGCTGCGGCTCAGGGTGACGAGGCATTTCATGGTGAGGCTGCTGGTGGCTAGGGGCTGCTGGCGTCTCCAGGCCGCTGGTGTCGGGACCACTGGCGTGTTGGGACCGCTGGCGTCTGTACCGCTGGGTACCGCTGGCGTCTCAGGGCTGCAGGCATCGGGACCGCTGAGGCCAGGCCACAGACAGCTTAGGGCCGCTGGAGGCAGGACCGCAGGCGGCTGGAGGCTGTAGGCGGCTCAGGGCCGCTGGAGGCGGGACCGCAGGTGGCTCGGGGTTGCAGGTGGCTGGAGGCTGCAGGAGGTGGGACCTCTGGTGGTGATTATAAACTCTTACAAGAGCTGTTACAGCCTTTTCTGCTCCCACCGACTCTTCAGCTCCCAGCTCCCGAGGACTCTTCAGCTCCCCTGCTTCCACCCTCTTCTTCCTCGGACAGCTCTCCTGCTTCTTACCCCTGATAGCCTCGCACACCAACCTTTACGGGGTTGGTTGAGCCCCGCCCCTACACAGGTGGCCAATCGAATCTTAATTCACCCCAGTGGATATACACGCGTCCCACCGATTGGACGTCTCCACCCTGCCTGGCCCGCCCCTACATCCGGGGTCCACAAGCAAGTTCCTCTGAGAGGGGCAGGCCCTTACAATAGTATCTGTTTTTTCTCTCCCCCCCCCCTCCAAGATTTTATTCATTTATTTGGCAGAGAGAGACATAGTGAGAGAGGGAACACAAGCAGGGAGAGTGAGAGAGGGAGAAGCAGGCTTCTCCCTGAGCAGGGAGCAGGATGCCAGCTCTCCAGGACCCTGAGATCATAATCTAAGCCCAAGGTAGACACTTAACCAACTGAGCCACCCAGGCACCTGGCCTAACAGTATCTTTCTAGAGATATTTTTAAAAGTTTTTAATGGAAATTTCCAGTGAATTTAATTAAGTAAGAATCAGTCTTGGACACTTTCCAATTCTAGGAGTTAATGAGGAATGTGGTTAGAAGGGATAAAATGTCCAGTGGTCTTTGGTTGTGTTGGGAAGAAGATACTATGCTCCTAACAACTGATACTCATTTTTTAGGAGGTTTCTGTTAGGCTTAAAGCATTACCTAATGAAAAGCACAAGAATGTCTTTTAAAAATCTCAAATCAGCTAATCTGAGCAAGCCAACAGGACAGAAAAAAGATGACTAAAGTGTTGAATGATACTTTCCTATTTATAAATTAGTAGGAAAGAAATTACTTGAAAGAAATCTCCCTGGGAAATGACTAGCTGTTCCCTTCTTGTGTAAGTATGGGGTTTACTTGTCTTTTTGATAAATTATCCTAATGTGCCAATTTTTTGTTTTTCTTTGCAGACCCTGGAATTCCTAGGAAGTAATATACAATGTAAATAAAAGCAACCTTCTGAGTAACTGGAAGGCTCCATGGGGTAAATAGCTGGAGAGTCGATTGAAATTAATACATCCTCAAGTAATAATGCAGTTTTTTTGCCCTCTCTTGTCAAACTGGATGATATAAAGATCCCAGGTCCCTGCGAATGAGTAAAATGTGTTCCTTCAAATTGTGGATATGCCTACACAAGTTAAGACAAACAAAAAATGGCAGAGACCAGGCTTTGCAATTGTATGACTTTTCTTTATTATGTAAATGTAGATTACTTTGAGATAAAGCCAAGTTGGATTCTGATCCTAGTTTTATCACTCAAAACTGTGTGACATTGGAGAAGTTAATAGGGATTACAATTCCTTTACTGTAATAGAAGATGTGATTCATTAAGTTGTGAGTGAGTGATTGGAATCTACTCTAGTATTGTGAACAGTGGAGCGATACATCAGAATCAGATTTAAAAAGGACCATTTGGCTGCATCATTACAACAAACTGAAGGAAGACAGAATGCCAGGTGAAAGATGTGGCAGGATCCAGAGTACAGTGAGAGAGAAGTGAGGGGGGAAGGGAAATGATTATGTTTGTGATATATTTTAAAGGGAGTTAAAAGGATTTGTTAAAGGTATCAGTATGTGATATGAGATCAAGAAATAAATAAAGGACACTGTGATATTTCTTGTCTAAGCAATGATGTGGAAAGTGGTACCATTTAGTGAGCTGAAAACGCCTATGTTTATCATGGAAAATTAAAATTTAATTTCATAAGTCCTGGAATGATATCTGTTTGGAGATATTCGTAGGTAGAGATATCATATATATGAAGTTCAAGAATTAAGGGAGAGGCACAACACTGGCATGCTTTCCCATTTATTGGTCAGGAAGAGGAGACATATCCAACCAAAGACCATAAGAAGGAAATCTCAGTGAGGGATGAGACAGTCGAAGGCAGTGATCTTCCATTCCTAGTTGATCCATTCACTTTAAATATGTCAATTACCCTAAATGGGTCTCAAGTATTTCACTTTTGTAACTATGCACCTTTGTGTGGAATTCCTTTGCCTTCTTTTCTTGTTTTTCTTCTTTTCCTTTGAAACTCAACTAAAGAGTTGCTTCTCTGGGAAGTCTTCCTTGACTGATGTTTGGTAATGTATTCCTACCCCTGATCTTTCATTGTGTGGTTATTTTTGTAATGGCACTTATTTCATTGGTGATTAATATGTATGCTATCACCAAGGGGAGGAAACCATGGCTTGTTCAACTGGAAATTATAACGTCCATTACACACTTGACACAAACAGATATGCCTTCCACATTCTTTTAATTGAATGAGTCAATAGAAGATTAATCTTGTAATGCATTTAAAAGATTTCCCCCTTGTTTTGTAGATCACTTCCTTCTTTTTTTTTTTAATATAATTTTTTATTTTTTATAAACATATATTTTTATCCCCAGGGGTACAGGTCTGTGAGTCACCACGTTTACACACTTCACAGCACTCACCAAAACACATACCCTCCCCAATGTCCATAATACCACCCCCTTCTCCCAAACCCCCTCCCCCCAACAACCCTCAGTTTGTTTTGTGAGATTAAGAGTCACTTATGGTTTGTCTCCCTCCCAATCCCATCTTCTTTCATTTATTCTTCTCGTACCCACTTAAGCCCCCATGTTGCATCACCACTTCCTCATATCAGGGAGATCATATGATAGTTGTCTTTCTCCGCTTGACTTATTTTGCTAAGCATGATACGCACTAGTTCCTCCAGTTTCCATTTCATTTCTTTTGATGGTTAGTCGCCAATGTGCAATATACCACATCTTCTTGATTCATTTCTTTTGATGGCTGTTCTTTCCATAGTATTCCATTTGTGTATATATACCACATCTTCTTGATCCATTCATCTGTTGATGGACATCTAGGTTCTTTCCATAGTTTGGCTATTGTGGACATTGCTGCTATAAACATTCGGGTGCATGTGCCCCCTTTGGATCACTACATTTGTATCTTTAGGGGTAAATACCCAATAGTGCAATTGCTGGGTCATAGGGCAGTTCTATTTTCAACATTTTGAGGAACCTCCATGCTGTTTTCCAGAGTGGCTGCACCAGCTTGCATTCCCACCAACAGTGTAGGAGGGTTCCCCTTTCTCCGCATCCTCGCCAGCATCAGTCATTTCCTGACTTGTTGATTTTAGCCATTCTGACTGGTGTGAGGTGATATCTCATTGTGGTTTTGATTTGTATTTCCCTGATGCCGAGTGATATGGAGCACTTTTTCATGTGTCTGTTGGCCATCTGGATGTCTTCTTTGCAGAAATGTCTGCTCATGTCCTCTGCCCATTTCTTGATTGGATTATTTGTTCTTTGGGTGTTGAGTTTGCTAAGTTCTTTATAGATTCTGGACACTAGTCCTTTATCTGATATGTCGTTTGCAAATATCTTCTCCCATTCTGTCAGTTGTCTTTTGATTTTGTTAACTGTTTCCTTTGCTGTGCAAAAGCTTTTGATCTTGATGAAATCCCAATCGTTCATTTTTGCCCTTGCTTCCCTTGCCTTTGGCCTTGTTCCTAGGAAGATGTTGCTGCGGCAGAGGTCGAAGAGGTTGCTGCCTGTGTTCTCCTCAAGGATTTTGATGGATTCCTTTCGCACATTGAGGTCCTTCATCCATTTTGAGTCTATTTCCATGTGTGGTGTAAGGAAATGGTCCAATTTCATTTTTCTGCATGTGGCTGTCCAATTTTCCCAGCACCATTTATTGAAAAGGCTGTCTTTTTTCCATTGGACATTCTTTCCTGCTTTGTCGAAGATTAGTTGACCATAGAGTTGAGAGTCTATTTCTGGGCTCTCTATTCTGTTCCATTGATCTATGGGTCTGTTTTTGTGCCAGTACCATGCTGTCTTGATGATGACAGCTTTGTAATAGAGCTTGAAGTCCGGGATTGTGATGCCACCAACGTTGGCTTTCTTTTTCAATATCCCTTTGGCTATTAGAGGTCATTTCTGGTTCCATATAAATTTTAGAATTATTTGTTCCATTTCTTTGAAAAATATGGATGGTACTTTGATAGGAATTGCATTAAATGTGTAGATTGCTTTAGGTAGCATAGACATTTTCACAATATTTATTCTTCCAATCCAGGAGCATGGAACATTTTTCCATTTCTTTGTGTCTTCCTCAATTTCTTTCATGAGTACTTTAAAGTTTTCTGAGTATAGATTCTGTGTCTCTTTGGTTAGGTTTATTCCTAGGTATCTTATGGTTTTGGGTGCAATTGTAAATGGGATTGACTCCTTAATTTCTCTTTCTTCTGTCTTGCTGTTGGTTGTAGAGAAATGCAACTGATTTCTGTGCATTGATTTTATATCCTGACACTTTACTGAATTCCTGTATAAGTTCTAGCAGTTTTGGAGTGGAGTCTTTTGGGTTTTCCACATATAGTATCATATCATCTGCGAAGAGTGATAATTTAACTTCTTCTTTGCTGATTTGGATGCCTTTAATTTCCTTTTGTTGTCTGATTGCTGAGGCTAGGACCTCTAGTACGATGTTGAATAGCAGTGGTGATAATGGACATCCCTGCCGTGTTCCTGACCTTAGTGGAAAAGCTTTCAGTTTTTCTCCATTGAGAATGATATTTGCGGTGGGTTTTTCATAGATGGCTTTGATGATATTGAGGTATGTGCCCTCTATCCCTACACTTTGAAGAGTTTTGATCAGGAAGGGATGCTGTACTTTGTCAAATGCTTTTTCAGCATCTATTGAGAGTATCATATGGTTCTTGTTCTTACTTTTATTGATGTGTTGTATCACATTGACTGATTTGCAGATGTTGAACCAACCTTGCAGCCCTGGAATAAATCCCACTTGGTCGTGGTGAATAATCTTTTTAATGTACTGTTGAATCCTAATGGCTAGTATTTTGTTGAGTATTTTCGCATCTGTGTTCATCAAGGATATTGGTCTATAGCTCTCTTTTTTGGTGGGATCCTTGTCTGGTTTGGGGATCAAGGTGATGCTGGCCTCATAAAATGAGTTTGGAAGTTTTCCTTCCATTTCTATTTTTTGGAACAGTTTTAGGAGAATAGGAATTAGTTCTTCTTTAAATGTTTGGTAGAATTCCCCCGGGAAGCTGTCTGGCCCTGGGCTTTTGTTTGTTTGGAGATTTTTAATGACTGTTTCAATCTCCTTACTGGTGATGGGTCTGTTCAGGCTTTCTATTTCTTCCTGGTTCAGTTTTGGTAGTTTATATGTTTCTAGGAATGCATCCATTTCTTCCAGATTGTCAAATTTATTGCCGTAGAGTTGCTCATAGTATGTTCTTATAATAGTTTGTATTTCTTTGGTGTTAGTTGTGATCTCTTCTCTTTCATTCATGATTTTATTTATTTGGGTCATTCCTCTTTTTGATAAGTCTGGCCAGGGGTTTATCAATTTTATTAATTCTTTCAAAGAACCAGCTCCTACTTTCGTTGATTTGTTCTATTGTTTTTTTGGTTTCTTTTCATTGATTTCTGCTCTGATCTTTAGGATTTCTCTTCTCCTGCTAGGCTTAGTGTTTCTTTCTTGTTCTTTCTCCAGCTCCTTTAGGTGTAGGGTTAGATTGTGTACCTGAGACCTTTCTTGTTTCTTGAGAAAGGCTTGTACCGCTATATATTTTCCTCTCAGGACTGCCTTTGTTGTGTCCCACAGATTTTGAACCGTTGTATTTTCATTATCATTTGTTTCCATGATTTTTTTCAATTCTTCTTTAATTTCCCGGTTGACCCATTCATTCTTTAGAAGGATACTGTTTAGTCTCCATGTATTTTGGTTCTTTTCAAACTTCCTTTTGTGGTTGAGTTCTAGCTTTAGAGCATTGTGGTCTGAAAATATGCAGGGAATGATCCCAATCTTTTTGATACCGGTTGAGTCCTGATTTAGGACCCAGGATGTGATCTATTCTGGAGAATGTTCCATGTGCACTAGAGAAGAATGTGTATTCTGTTGCTTTGGGATGAAATGTTCTGAATATATCTGTAATGTCCATCTGGTCCAGTGTGTCGTTTAAGGCCTTTATTTCCTTGCTGATCTTTTGCTTGGATGATCTGTCCATTTCAGTGAGGGGAGTGTTAAAGTCCCCTACTATTATTGTATTATTGTTGATGTGTTTCTTTGATTTTGTTATTAATTGGTTTATATAGTTGGCTGCTCCCACGTTGGGGGCATAGATATTTAAAATTGTTAAATCTTCTTGTTGGACAGACCCTTTGAGTATGATATAGTGTCCTTCCTCATCTCTTATTATAGTCTTTGGCTTAAAATCTAATTGATCTGATATAAGGATTGCCCCACTCCTGCTTTCTTCTGATGTCCATTAGCATGGTAAATTCTTTTTTCCACCCCCTCACTTTAAATCTGGAGGTGTCTTCGGGTTTAAAATGAGTTTCTTGGAGGCAAACATATAGATGGGTTTTGTTTTTTTATCCATTCTGATACCCTGTGTCTTTTGACAGGGGCATTTAGCCCATTAACATTCAGGGTAACTATTGAGAGATATGAATTTAGTGCCATTGTTTTGCCTGTAAGGTGACTGTTACTGTATATGGTCTCTGTTCCTTTCTGATCTACCACTTGTAGGCTCTCTCTTTGCTTAGAGGACCCCTTTCAAGATTTCCTGTAGAGCTGGTTTGGTGTTTGCAAATTCTTTCAGTTGTATTTTTGTCCTGAAAGCTTTTAATCTCTCCTTCTATTTTCAATGATAGCCTAGCTGGATATAGTATTCTGGGCTGCATGTTTTTCTCATTTAGTGCTCTGAAAATATGCCAGCTCTTTCTGGCCTGCCAGGTCTCTGTGGATAAGTCAGCTGCCAATCTAATATTTTTACCATTGTATGTTACAGACTTCTTTTCCCGGGCTGTTTTCAGGATTTTTTCTTTGTCACTGAGACTTGTAAATTTTACTATTAGGTGACGGGGTGTGGGCCTATTCTTATTGATTTTGAGGGGTGTTCTCTGAACCTCCTGAATTTTGATGCTCGTTCCCTTTGCCATATTGGGGAAATTCTCCCCAATAATTCTCTCTAGTATACCTTCTGCTCCCCTCTCTCTTTCTTCTTCTTCTGGAATCCCAATTATTCTAATGTTGTTTCATCTTATGGTGTCACTTATCTCTCGAATTCTCCCCTTGTGGTCCAGTAGCTGTTTGTCCCTCTTTTGCTCAGCTTCTTTATTCTCTGTCATTTGGTCTTCTATATCACTAATTCTTTCTTCTGCCTCATTTATCCTAGCAGTGAGAGCCTCCATTTTTGATTGCACCTCATTAATAGCTTTTTTGATTTCACCTTGGTTAGATTTTAGTTCTTTTATTTCTCCAGAAAGGGCTTTTATATCTCTCGAGAGGGTTTCTCTAATATCTTCCATGCCTTTTTCGAGCCTGGCTAGAACCTTGAGAATTGTCATTCTGAAGTCTAGATCTGACATATTACCAATGTCTGTATTGATTAGGTCCCTAGCCTTCGGTACTGCCTCTTGTTCTTTTTTTTGTGTTGAATTTTTCCGTCTTGTCATTTTGTCCAGAGAAGAGTATATGAGGGGGCAAGTAAAATACTAAAAGGGTGGCAACAACCCCAGGAAAATATGCTTTAACCAAATTAGATGAGATCCCAAATCGTGAGGGGGGAGAAAGGGGATAAAAAGAGGTTCAAAAAGGAAGAAAGAAAAAAAAGAAAAAGAAAAAGAAAAAAGAAAGAAAAAAAAAAGAAAAGAATTTAAAAAAAAAAGAAAACACCTTTCAGAAAGTGGTTGTTTTCTGTTTCCAGAATTGCTGTTCTTCTTCTCTTCGATCTGCCGATGGATTTTCAGGTGTTTGCAATCTTTAGATAAGCTATCTAGCTGATCTCCGGCTAGCTGAAGTAGTCTCGGCCTGCTATTTCTCCGCCATCTTGACTCCAGCTCAGATCACTTCCTTCTAATAGGAGAAGTCAGCTCCTATGCAGACTAGATGGAACCAAGAAATAATGTAACTTACTTTGTCCTCTTGGGCTTCACCCAGGATCCAAAGGAACAGAAGGTCCTTTTTGTTATGTTCTTGCTCTTCTATATTTTTTCTGTGGTAAGAAACATGCTCATTGTGGTGACTGTAAGTGTCAGTAAGACCTTGGGCTCACCTATGTATTTATTTCTTGCTAAATTATCATTTATGGATGTCATTTATTCATCTTCTGTTAGCCCTAGATTGATTTCAGACTTATTGTCTGGAGAAAATAGAATATCCTTCCATGCTTGTATGACTCAGCTATATACAGGGCACCTTTTTGGTGCAACAGAAATCTTTCTTCTGCTGGTGATGTCCTATGACCGCTATGTGGCCATCTGCAAGCCCTTGCATTATTTGGTGATCATGGGGCAGTGGGTATGTGTTGTGCTGCTGGTAGTGTCCTGGGTGGGAGGTTTTCTGCATTCAGTAATTCAGGTTAGTACTGTTTATGTGCTTCCATTTTGTGGTCTCAATATCACTGACCATTTTTCCTGTGACATGTACCCCTTATTGAAACTGGTCTATACTGACACGTATGTCATTGGCCTGTTAGTGGTGGCCAATGGAGGGCTGATATGCACTAATTTGTTTGCATTCTTGCTTATCTCTTATGGTGTCATCCTGCATTCTCTAAAGAACCTTAGTCTGGAAGGGAGGTGGAAAGCCCTCCAGACCTGTGGTTCCCACATCACTGTGGTGGTCTTCTTCTTTGTTCCTTGTATTTTCATGTATGCAAGACCTGCTAAGACCTTCCCCATTGACAAATCATTGAGTGTGTTCTACACAGTCATAACCCCCATGCTGAACCCACTGAACTACACTTTGAGAAATTCTGAGATGACAAATGCTATGAAGAAGCTCTGGAGAAGAAATATCATGTCTTTTAGTCAATAAGTGTATCATCCACCACGAAGAGAATTATTTTACATTGGATCCCATTTTCATAATATGTAAAAGTCTTCTTAAAATGATTAAGACTCTTTGTTTCAAGTGAATTAAGTTAAAGAATGGATAGGATGATTGTGCTATAATAACATTTCCCTTCTTGCTAGAATGTAAGGGCTATAGTGTCTTGTTGATCACTTTATTTATAAAGGTATAATACCTTTTTCTCAAGGAGTTACCAATGGGTAATAAATTAGTGAGGAAATTTTTATATGATTACAATAATTTTTAATTAAGTTATGTTTTAAAATTTGTTTTCTGAGATGTGTTTCATTTTTCATTAGATTCTTGTCATTTAAGGTAATCTTTTTATTATACTCTTTATAATATTTAATAAAGTATGGACTGTCTTGTATATTAAGTTTCTGCTGCCTTAGATATAAAATAAGTGTTTTTATAAGAAAAACTGAAGTGTAATGGATAATAAGGAGTACAAGAGTAGATCTCACACAATTGGAAACAATGTTGAATAAATTACCTACTTCTCTCTCAGTGTGGTCTCTATTCTTCCCCAGACTTAGTCTTGATCTGTTAAAGACTCATGAGGTAAAAACTGCAAATGCATTTCGATTTAAATATATGTATGTAATTTTTTCTCTGTGTATTTAAATGTTTGCCCTTCTTTGAAAGTTTGGTAGAATTCCCCAGGGATTCAATCAGGTCCTGGGTTCTTGTTTTTTGGGAGGTTTTTGATCACCGCTTCAATCTTGTTACTAGATATTGGTCTATTCACTTTGTCAATTTCTTCCTGGTTCAATTTTGGGAGTTTACAGTTTTCCAGGAATGCATCCATTTCATCTAGGTTGCTTAGCTTATTGGCATATAACTGTTGATAATAACTTCTGATGATTGTTTCTACTTCCTTGGTGTTCGTTGTGATCTCTCCCTTTTCATTCATAATTTTATAAACTTGGCCTTTCTCTCTTTTCTTTTGGATTAGTCTCACCAGAGGTTTATCGATCTTATTGATTCTTTCAAAAAACCAGCTTCTAGTTTCATTGTTACGTTCTATTGTATCTCTCGTTTCTACCTCATCGATCTCAGCTCTAATCTTGATTATTTCCCTTCTTATATGTGGAGTTGGTTTGATTTGTTGTTGATTCTCCAGTTCTTTAAGGTGTAGAGATAGCTGCTGTGTTCTGGATTTTTCAATTATTTTGCCCTTATTGTGCAACTTCTTTTGTAAACATAAACCTTTAAGTTGGCATAGTTTTGCTTATTTCTAAATTTTTAACTCAAGTATAGTTATCATACAACATTACAGTAGTTTCAGGAATATAGCATAGTAAGTCAACAATCATGTGCATTAGAGATGATCATCATGATAAGGGTAGTTTTGATGTGTTACCATACAAAGTTGCTATGTTGTTTGTGTTTGTGTTTCCTATGCTGTCCTTTTCATTCTTGTGACATATTTAATCACTGAAACTTTGTACCTTTCATCCCCTCACCTATTTTTGCCTATCCCTTCATCCCCCTCTGTTTTGGCAATGACCAGTTTGTTCTCTGTATGTATAAGTACATTTCTGGGTTTTGTTTGTTTCACTGTTTTTTTTTTTTTAATTCCACATATAAGTGAAATCTCTTGCAGCATTTTGAAGATATTCCGTACTAGTCCATAAGATCTCTTAGTTTTTCTTGTACTCCATATTACTCATTTATAAACATTTACTAAAATAAATGTATTCATTTCTTTTCATGTTTTTACTAACCTTTTCCTACAAAAATATATGCTTGTGAACATGTGCGAGTATGCATTTCTATGAGTGGAATTGTTGATGTATGTATTTGAAACAATGATCAGATAGTTAAATGTCAGTATTCATAGTTATTATCAAACTGTCATGCTTGAGATTGTAGTATTAGCTAAACTGCTTCTCACAATCTGTGAGAATATTTGTGTCCACATTCTCAACAAGCTATATCTGATAAATATTCATGGCAGAAAATAATCTGATTAAAATGTAACCTTTTTTGTTTTATTGAGTTTATCTTTAATATGATTTATTTTTGTTTTTCTGTGAATCACCTATAAATGCTTTTACATATTTCATTCAATCATTGATCTTTTCCATAGTGATTTTTATGATTGATTAGATTCTGAGGAAAGGATCCTTTTATTGTTGTGTATGCAACAATTGTCTTTCTGGCTTGTGATGTGTTTTTAGCTTTTGTATAATTTGTAAAATCCTTTTGGCATGCAAAAAATGGTCATAAAAGAAGTTGCTGTGGCTGATATTGAAGAGATTACTGCCTGTGTTTTCCTCTAGGATTCTGATGGATTCCTGTCTCACGTTGAGGTCTTTTATCCATTTTGAGTTGATCTTTGTATATGGTGTAAGAGAATGGTCGAATTTCATTCTTCTACATATAGCTGCCAAGTTTTCCCAGCTTATTGAAGAGACTGTCTTTTTTCCATTGCATATTTTTTCCCTGCTTTGTCGATTTAATTTTGTTTTGGATTGTTATTTTGAAAGATTTTTCCACTTCACTTATACCAAAATATTCTTAAACTGTTTTTCAGGAGTTAATTTTTCTTGTTTCCTTTTTTTTAAAAAATTCTTTTCAGTGTTCCAGAATTCAGCAGGTAATTTTTAAAGCATTTTTGAGGTTGTATATCTTACATTAAAACTTTAGACTCATCTGAAAATTTTTGGTGCAGGCATTGAAGAAGTATGGAGGAATAGTCAGTTTTATGAACTTTAGGTTTTCTTTTTTTTTTTTTTTTTTTTTTTTTTTTTTTTTTTTAAAGATTTTATTTTTTTATTTGACAGAGAGAGATTACAAGTAGGCAGAGAGGCAGGCAGAGAGAGAGAGGAGGAAGCAGGCTCCCTGTGGAGCAGAGAGCCCGTCGATGGAGGACCTGATAGGCAGTTAACCCACTATGAACTTTAGGTTTTCTTTAAAAAATCTGCATACTTTTCTTTTTGCCATTGATGTGAATCCTGAGTATTATATTCTAAAGTGTAATTTTTATTTGGATCCAAATCAGGACTCCTGTTTCATTCATCTCTTTGTTCATGTCCTCACTGATACACAACATTATTGCTTTCATATATAACATATTTGTGTTACACATAGGTTTGCAGATGACCACATGGATGCTCAGCAAAAACATAAATCACACACTTCCTGAAAAAGATGGTATCTTTTCACCATAACAGAATTCATTGTTTATGGTGCATAAACATGCAATACGTGCCCTCCATAATACCCACAACCTGGGCTCCCCCTACCTCCCATCTTTCACCCCTTCAAAACCCTCAGATTGTTTTTCAGAGTCCATAGTCTCTCATGGTTCATCTCCTCTTCCAATTTCCCTCAACTCCTTTCTCTTGTCCATCTCCCCATGTCCTCCATGTTATTTGTTATGCTCCACAAATAAGTGAAACCATATGATAATTGACTCTCTCTGCTTGATTTATTTCACTCAGCATAATCTCTTCCAGTCCTGTCTGTGTTGCTACAAAAGTTGGATATTCGTCCTTTCTGATGGAGGCATAATACTTCATAGTGTATATGGACCACATCTTTCTTATCCATTCATCCATTGAAGGACATCTTGGTTCTTTCCACAGTTTGGCAACTGTGGCCATTGCTGCTATAAACATTGGAGTATAGATGGCTCTTCTTTTCATTACATCTGTATCTTTGGGGTAAATACCCAGGAGTGCAATTGCAGGGTCATAGGGAAGTTCTATTTTTAATTTCTTGAGGAATCTCCACACTGTTCTCCAAAGAGGCTGCACCAACTTGCATTCCCACCCACAGTGGAAGAGGGTTCCTTTGTCCACATCCTCTCCAACACAGGTTGTTTCCTGTCTTGCTAATTTTGGCCATTCTAACTGGTGTAAGGTGGTATCTCAATGTAGTTTTAATTTGCATCTCCCTGATGGCTAGTGATGATGAACATTTTTTCATGTGTCTGATAGCCATTTGGATGTCTTCATTGGAGGTATCTGTTCATGTCTTCTGCTCATTTTCTGACATGATTATCTGTTTTGTGTGTATTGATTTTTAGAAGTTCTGTATAGATCCTGGATATCAGCCTTTTGTCTGTACTGTCATTTGCAAATATCTCCTACCATTCTGTGGGTTGCCTCTTTGTTTTGTTGACTATTTCCTGTGCTGCGCAGAAGCTTTTGATCTTGATGAAGTCCCCAAAATTCATTTTTTGTTTTTTTTTTTCCTTTGCCTTTGGAGACATATCTTGAAAGAAGTTGCTGTGGCTGATATCAAAAAGGTTACTGCCTATGTTCTCCTCTAGGATTCTGATGGATTCCTGTCTCACGTTGTGGTCTTTTATCTATTTTGAGTTTATCTTTGTGTGCAGTGTAAGAGAATGGTTGAGTTCCATTCTTCTACATGTAGCTGTCCAATTTTCCCAAAACCATTTATTGAAGAGACTGTCTTTTTTCCACTGGATATTTTTTCCTGCTTTGTCGAAGATTATTTGACCATAGAGTTGAGGGTCCATATCTGGGCTCTCTACTATGTTCCACTGGTCTATGTGTCTGTATTTATGCAAGTACCATGCTGTCTTGGTGATCACAGCTTTGTAGTAAAGCTTGAAATCAGGTAACGTGATCCCCCCAGTTTTGTTTTTCTTTATCAACATTTCCTTAGCAATTCAGGGTCTCTTCTGATTCCATACAAATTTTAGGATTATTTGCTCCAGCTCTTTGAAAAATTCCAGTGGAATTTTGATCAGAATAGCATTAAAAGTATAGATTGCTCTAGGCAGTATAGACATTTTAACAATGTTTATTTTTCTGATCCAAGAGCATGGAATAGTCTTCCATCTTTTTGTGTCTTCTTCAATTTCTTTCATGAGTGTTCTGTAGTTCCTCGAGTACAGATCCTTTACCTCTTTGGTTAGGTTTATTCCCAGGTATTATGGTTCTTGGTGCTATAGTAAATGGAATCGATTCTCTAATTTCCCTTTCTGTATTTTCATTGTTAGTGTATAAGAAAGTCACTTGGGGTGCCTGGGTGGCCTAGTGGGTTAAGCTTCTGCCTTCAGCTCAGGTCATGACCTCAGGGTTCTGGGATCGAGCCTTGCATCAGGCTCTCTGCTCAGCAGGAAGCCTGCTTCCCCCTCTCTCTGCCTGCCTCTCTCCCTACTTGTGATCTTTCTCTCTGTCAAATAAATATGTCAAATAAATAAATACAATTTTTAAAAAAGCCACTAATTTCTGTACACTGACTTTGTATCCTGCCACATTACTGAATTGTTTTATGAGTTCTAGTGGTTTGGGGATGATTTTTCTTACAAAAAAATGCAAAGCAGCATTTCAGGGGGGACATAGATGAAGAACAGTAGATATCTAGAAGGCATAACTCTCACAGGCAGAAAATGGAAGCAGTACTGAAGTTCATGAAAGATGACTTGTTGAATGAAAAGACCTGCTCGTGGATATCAGTTCTCAGTACTGGAAAACTTTAACTGTTTCTAAATTAATCTTCTTAAATTCAATCTTGTTAAAAATAATAACTGACTTTTGTTTTATATCTCAACTATTTTAAATTTACTTTAACTTATATATAACACATTTGTTTTATATATGTTAACACATACTTCATGAGATGAGCACTCTTTCATTACTATTACTTTTCAGATTAATGCCTATTCTTCCATATTACCTTTCAAAAACAAGTCTAAAATAAAATAATACGTTTACATTGAAATATGATAAGTTTAACTTGAAAAGAAGTTGATAAGTTAAAAGCAGATGAGAATAGTTTAGTCACAAAACAAGTCATATATTATTTTTAGGAGATGCACTTAAGGATTCATTTAGGAAGAGGTTTTTTTTTTTTTTTAAGGTTTATTTATTTTGAGGGAGAGAGAAAGAGAGAGATAGCTTGGCGGGAGGGGCAGACAGAGAGGGAGATGACGACTCTCCACTAGAGAGGGGAACCTGATGTGGGGCTCAGTTCCAGGGCCCTGGGATCACGACCTGAGTTAAAGGCAGATGTTTAACCGACTGAGCTACCCAGGCACCCCTAATTTAGGAAGCTTTCTAGTAATAAGAACTGTTATTCATGAGTGGGTCTTTTCATTCAACAAGTCATCTTTCATGACATTGGGTACTGCTTCCATTTTCTGCCTGTGTAACTCAACCTTTCTAGTATCTGCTGTTCTTCATCCATGACCCTTAAAATGCTGTTTGGCACCTTTGTTGTAAGAAAAACCATCTCTTTCAGGAAGTATGTGACTGAAGTCTCTGCTGAGCATCCATGTAGGCATCTGCAAACCCCTGTACAATGAAATCATAAAGAGTGGCAGGGATATGGCTTCCTCTTTCAGGTGACATGTACTAGAGGCTTTGTCCTTGCAACCATTCAGGTCCTCTTCACAGTGTGGCTACCTGTGTGTGGCTCCACTGTCATAGACCATTGCGCATGACATAAATCTTTGGCTGAAACTCATCTGCATTCATACCCTTGGTGTCTCTGTTGCTGTCAAAAGTGGGTTCATCTGCTTGTGAAAATTTTCCTCTTGATTGTCTCCTAGTTGGTTATCATATGCTCATGGAAGACCTATAGTTTGGAGGGGAGACACAAAGCTGTGTCCACTTGTGTCTCTCACATCAGTGTGGTGGTTCTAATATTGCATCCTGAATATTTGTATATTTGCACCCAATCACCACGTTCTCCACTGATCAAGCTGTGACTCTGTTGTATAGCATGATAATTCCCTTGTTAAACTTAAACCTGCACACTCAGAAATTTGGAGGTGAAAATGCCATGAGGAAGTTCTGGGGTAGAAAAGGTAACTTTGAGAGATATCCACCACTTTATAAAATAAATTTGTATATTAAATAGAATAGAGAAAAGAAGATAATGGGTACATAGGCCCAGGATCATTATTTGTTCAAAGTATGTTTATTTTGACATATACACACTTTGAGGAAAGGTCCAGGGAGGAAATAATTTACCATTATACAAATATCTTATTTTGGTTTATGTATTATTCAGTTGATGGTCAAAGTTCAGTGTGCTGGGAGTATTAGTTAGAGTTCTTCTACAAAGCAGATTGTCAAGACACAGATCTGGAGATTTTAATTAACAGTTTTGCTGTTAGATGACATACCTACTTTTTATACAGGTGTATGTTTAAAGCCAGTGATATGTGATATAGTGTAGCCATGGTGCTGTAGTTTATGCTGACAGCTTGCACTTATTAATGAAGTGAACTTAGTTTTTATTTTTATTTATTTTTATTTTTTTAAAGATTGTATTTATTTACTTTGTATTTATATAATTTGACAGAGATCACAAGTAGGCAGAGAGGCAGGAAGACAGAGAGGGAGAAGCAGGCCCCCTGCTGAGTAGAGAGTCCAATGTGGGACTCTATCCCAGGACCCTGGGATCATTACCTGAGCCAAAGCCAGAGGCTTAACCCACTGAGCCACCCAGGCCCCCCTCAACTTAGTTTTTAAATGTAGTTTTTAACTTGTAGTAAAATCCAAATAACAAAAATTGAAGTTTTAATCATTTGTATTTGCAAAGTGTCAGTGGCATTGAGTCAATTCACATTGATATGATGATTAAGTAAGTTATTTGACATTTGTAATGCAGACACCAATGCCATGTGTCACCAGAGCTTTTTCATCTTCCCAAAGTGAAATTCCACATTCATTGGACATTGATTTCACCTTCCTTCTCTTTGGGCCTTAGCAAACACTGTTCTTTTTTTTTTTTTTTTTTTTTAAATTTCTGTATCATTGATTTCTCCTCTAATCTTTATTATTTCTCTTCTCCTGCTGGCTTTAAGCCTTATTTGCTGTTGTTTCTAGTTCTTTTAGCTGTAAGGTTATGTTGTGTATTTGAGACTTCTCTTGCTCCTTCTAGAAGGGCTGTATTGCTACATACTTCCCTGTTAGGACCACCTTTGCTGCATCCCAAAGGTTTTTTTTTTTTTTTTTTAAATATTTTATTTATTTATTTAACAGAGAGAGATTACAAGTAGGCAGAGAGAGAGGAGGAAGCAGGCTCCCTGCTGAGCAGAGAGCCCGATGCGGGACTCGATCCCAGGAGCCTGAGACCATAACCTGAGCCGAAGGCAGCGGCTTAACCCACTGAGCCACCCAGGCGTCCATCCCAAAGGTTGTGAACTGTTGTGTTTTCAGTTTCATTTGCTTCCATGTATTTTTTTAAATTCTTTTTCAATTTCCTGATAGTCCTATTTGTTCTTTAGTAGGATGCTCTTTGAAACGTGTATTTGTGGTCTTTCCAAATTTCTACTTGTGATTGACTTCTAGTTTTCTAGCATTGTGGTCTGAAAATATGCATTGTATGACTTCAGTCTTATTGTATCAGTTGTGACCCAGTATGTGATTTATTGTGGAAAATGATGCATATGCACTTGGAAGAATGTGTATTCTTCTGCTTTAAGATGGAATGCTCTGAATATATCTGTGATATCCATCTGGTCCAGTGTGTCATTCAAGGCCCCTTTGTTTCCTTGTTGATCTTCTGCTTGGATGATATGTCCTTTGCTGTGAATGGGGTGCTAAATTCCCCTGTTATTACTGTATTATCATCAATGAGTTCTTTAATTTTGTTATTAATTTGTTTACATATTTGGCTTTTCCTAAGTTGGAGGCATAAATATTTAGAATCATTAAATCTTCTTGTTGGATGTACCCTTTTAGTATGGTGTAGTGTCGTTGTTTGGTTACAGTCTTTGGTTTAAAATCTATTTGCCTCATATAAAGGTGGTCACTTCAGCTTTCTTTTGATGTCCATTAGTATGTAAATAGTTCTCTGCCTCTTCACTTTGAATCTGGAGGTGACTTTTGGTCTAAGATGAGTCTCTTGTAAACAGTATATATATGGGTCTTATGGGGTGTTTGTTTGTTTTATTTTGTTTTTAATCTATCTAACACCTTATATCTTTTGTTTGGAGCATTTACTCCATTTACCTTCAGAGTAATTTTTGATACATATGTATTATGCTATTTTATTTCTTATTTTGTCATTGTTTATGGAATTTCTTCATTTCTCTAGTTTTTGTCTCTTTTGGTCTTTCTTTCCCAGTCAAAGTGTCTCCTTTAATATTTCTCACATGCTGGTTTAGTGGTCATTAACTGCTTTGGTGTTTGTCTGGGAAACTCTTTATCTCTTTTTCTGTTTTAAATGACTACCTTGCTGGATAGAGTATTCATGGCTGCAGATTTTCCCCATTCAGCATGGTGAATATAGCATTTCCATCTCTTCAGTCTTGCCAACTTTCTGTGGAGAGCACTGCTGTTAACCTTATTGCCCCTCCAATTGTCAGTAAGGGACCTCTTTTGTCTCATTGCTTTTAGGATTATTCTTTATCTCAATATTTTGCAAATATAACTGCAATATCTTGGTGTTGGCTTGCTTTTGTTTAGATGGAGGTTCTCTGTGCCTTCTGACTTTGGCTGTCTGTTTTGTTCTCTAGATTTGGGAACTTTTCAGCCATAACCTTCTCAAATAAACCTTCTGTTTCCTTTCTTTCTCTTCTTCTTCTGGGACTCATATGATATGAATGCTATGTTTGATGGAGTCTCTGAATTCCTTGTCTATGCTCATGATCCAAACATTTTTCTTTTTCTTTCTTTTATTGTTTCATTATCTTCCATAGTTCTGTCTTCTATATCATTTATTCATGTCTCCGCTTCTTCCATTCTTGTGGCCATTACATGCAGTCTGTTGTGAATCTCAGTTACTGTATTTTTCATTTCAGCCAGATGGTTAATTAGCTCTTTTATCTTGTGGTAAGGGTCTCCCTGATGTCTCCTATGCTTTTCTCCAAGCCCAGCTAGTATACTTATGATTATTGCTTTAAACTCTCCATCAGGCCTATTACTTATATCTGTTTTGATTAGATTCACAATTGTGATCTTTTCTTGTTCTTTCTTTTGGGATGAATTTCCCCATCTTGGCATTTTGAGTAGGTCTCTGCTTCTTCTCTGTGTTAGGAAAGTCTGTTATGTTTCCTGTTCCTGAGAGTAATGGCTTTAAGTAGAAGAGGTCAAATAACGGCCAGGGTCTAGTGCTTCAGGAAGTATTTTTGATGTGTGCTGCATGTACTCTGCTACTGTGTTTTGGCTGTTCTGTTTCTCAGGTCAATTGTATGTAAAGGTTCTATTTGCCTGCAGAGGGGACTGTTTGGTCCTTGTTCAGAGTTTGGTGAGTTTTAACTAGATAAGATTTGGTCTGCTTGTTAAAGGAGACCTGATTATATTTTCACTATAAGTGAAGCTTTGAAGAACTCTGTGGTCAGTAGACATGGTGAATGCAGGGGTTTCTAAGGGTCTTCTGGGGAAGGGTCCTGCTGCACTAGTCCTTAGGTACACTTATCCAGGAAAAGTATTACTGGCAAGTACAGAAGAGGGAGACTTGGTGTAAGCAGTTTAGGCAGTCAGTGCTGGCAATGTGCTATTTACTGAAGCTGGTCAATGCTGAGAGGTGGGGGAGGGAAATGGCACTAGCAAGCTCTTTGTGCCTAGAGAGGGGAGTCCATGCTTGCTGCTCTCACAAAAGCACATTAAAAAGAGCAAATAATTTTCCCTCATGTGTCCCAGTGTTTTCTAGATCTCTCATTTCACACTGTCTCTGGGTTGCTTGCCTGCCTTGAGCAGCAAAATTCACCTTCGGCTCTAGCCCAGCCAAGCTTTCGCATCTTTTAAAACTCTAAACTTTTAGAACCTGGAGTGAGAACCTTCACGTGTTTTCTGGAGGATGGTGTCAGTGTGCTGGGACTCTTGCAGGTTTGATCCAGAAGGGCAATCGTGACAGAATGCACGGGCATGGGACTTGGAGAAATTCAGGCTAAAGAGCCAATGTCCAGTGTAGCCACATCTAGCAGGTCTCTGTGCCTTTGCTGATGGGTGGAGTAAGGAAATGGAGGCTGCAGAGTCTTTTGTTCCCAGAAAAGCAATGCAACCTCTCAGAGATGTGCACTAAAAAGTAAAAATAGTCTCTCCCCATGCCCGTAGATGATCCTCAGATTGTGCTGTCTCGCCTGGTTACCTGCCTGCCTCTTCTCTAGGAGTTGGCCAACATACTCAGATACTGTCCTAGCCAAGCCCAGGGACCTCTGAAACTCCAGCGTTTGAGGCCCATTGGTTGCCAAAACTTACCAAAATCAGCCACTCTCATTTTCCTTACCAGTGGCTTTGGGGAAGTGTGTGTATTCCTGTGTGCTCTGCTCTCTCTCACCATTCCCTGCAACTAGCACTCCCTCCCCTCTGCAGCACCTGGGATCATTTTCAGCATGAAACATGTCTTCACACTTCCTGCCTTCCTTTATATGGCTTCTTTTCTCCCTTCAGCTGTGTATAATTTCTTCTATCAGTCCTCAGGTCAATTCTTGGGCATTCAGAATGATTTGAAGGTTATATGGATGTGTTCCATGGATGAAGCGAATTTAGGGTTCTCCTACTATTCTGCCACACCAGGTACTCCAACTTACAGTTTTAACCATTTGTAAGAGCATAGTTTAGTGACATTGAGTCAATTTACATCATCATGATGGTTATTACTTTAATTTAATTTAATTGACATTTGTAATGCAAGCACCAGTACCACCCACCTCCAGAGCCTTTTCATTTTCCCAAACTGAAATTCCACACTCATTAAACATTAACTCCCCAATCCCTCTCTCTGGGCTTTAGGCAGCCACTGTTCTGTTTTCTTATTTCTTATGAATTTGGCTACTTTAAGTACCTGTGTGTATGGAATCATACAATATTTGTCTTTTTGTGACTGTCTCATTTCACTTGGCAGAGTGAATTGCAGGATATCAATGTCTTAATATGTGTCAGAATTTCCTTCATTTTTAAGAATGAATAATAATCCATTCTTTGAATATACCTCATTCTGTTCATACATTTATCACACTTTGTACACACTTTGACTGCTTCTACTTTCTGGCTATCATGAAAAATACTGCCATGAAAATGGGTATAGAAATACCTATTTGAGACTATGATGTCCATTATTTTGTGTATATACCCCAAAGTGGAATTGTGGATCATATGATTTTTTTTTTGCTTATCTTTTCAGGAAGTACAATAGCATTTTCCATAGCTGCTACATCATTTTGCATTCCCACCAGCGATGGAGAGTTGTTCTGATTTCTCCACTGTCTTACGTGTGTTACAATTTTTACATTTTGTAGTCATAACTCTCCTGTTGGGTGTGAAATAGTATTACATTATGGTTTTGAAATGCATTTCCCTCATGATTAATGACATTGAGCATCTTTTTATGTGCTTATATGGCATCACATATCTTATTTGGAGAAATGCCTATTGAAGTCCTTTGCTCATTTTTAATCAGGGTGTTTTTTTTTTTTTTTCTTTTTTATGTGTGTTTTTGAGATGTGTGTTTGTTATATATTCTGGATACCAGCATATTATCAAATAAATCAATTTCAGATATCTTATCTCATTTGTGGGATGTCTTTTCTCTCTGTTGATTTGATGTACAAAAGTTCTTAAATGTGATAAAGTGTAATTCATGTGTTTTTTTCTTTTTTTGTCTGTGGTTTTGGTGTCCTACCCAAGAAATCATTATCAAATCCAAAGTTATGAAGTTTTCTTCTAAGAGTTTCATAGTTCTAGGTAGTAGTTTAGGTCTCTGATCCATTTTGATTCAATTTTTGTGTATGATGTATGTGATTAAGGGTTGAACTTCATTCTTTTGCAGGTGGATATCCAGTTTCATGGTACTATTTTTGGAATCATTTGTCCTTTCCCAATGAATGCTCTGTCACTTGTGAAAATCATTTGGACACACAGGCAAAGGTTTATTTCTAGGATCTGTATTTTATTCCATTGTTGTATCTGCTTTTTGATTCCCATACCTTTGTAGTTAGTTTTAGAACCAGGAAGCCCTCCAATTGTTTGTTTGTTACCCCAGGGTTATTTGGTTGCTTGGCATGCCTTGAGTTTCCACCTGAATTTTAGGATAGATTTTTCTATTTCTGCAAAAACATTTCTTTTTTATTTTAGTAGGAATTTCTTTGAATCTGTAGATTGCCTTAGCTAACACTACAACTTAGTACCATGAACCATATAAATTTACGAGTGTCTTTCCTCCCTTTAATTTGTGTTTTCTAGAATATCTTTCAACAACACTATGCAGTTTTTCAGTGTAGAAGAATTTTGGGTCCTTGTTTAAGCTTATTCATAAGTATTTTGTTCTTTTTGATGTTCTAGTAAAAGAAATTGTTTTCTTAATCCTCTATGGATTATTAAATGGTCGCAGAGAAATTCAATTTATTTTCTTGATTAAAAAAAAAAACTCAAAAAATTGGGTATGGAAGGAATGTACTTCAATACAATAATGGTAATATATGACAGAACCACAACTAACATCACACTCAGCAAGGAAAGGTTGACAGCTTTTCCACTATAATCAAGGAAAAGATAAGAGTGTCCCTGTTCACCACTCCATTTTACAATAACATTGGAATAAAATCCCTATGAAATTTTTAGCCTTTCTACATATAGGTCGTGCCATCAGTGAAGTGAGAACACATTACTTAGAATGTTCACTTAATTTTACTACCTAAAATAGTGTTTCTGATGGTAGCTACTAACTTTACATCTCAGCTTTAACATGACCTTTGAAGAAAGGCCTTCCCTGGTCACCTTTTCCATAGCAGTAATCTCCCTGAGTATACTTTGTTTGCTCTGTTATTAGCCATAGTGAAGACTATATTTAGTTTAGTAAATTGTCCCCATATTTACTGTCTGACTCTATTATAAGAATATAAGGTCCATGCATGAAGGAACTTTTACATAATTTTCCTATTTCTTTAGTTACCATTCATAGCACGGTTTCTGGCAGTAGATTGGAGCTCCAAATTAAAGAAATTAATAGTTTAATGGTTATTTTATATATAAACACATATCTAGAACATCTAACCACAATTTAGGGCAGGATAAATTTACTATTAAATGAAAGAAAAGAAAAACTTACTATGACAAGTGGGAAAATATATGAAAAATTTTTTCCCTAACACAGTATGACTGGGTTAAAATTTTATTCTTGACTGGCAGTCGTCTTACAATCGTTCTAAAGCTATATTTTTATGTTACATCTTTCTGACCCTAATTATGTGATTTGGCCTCCTAGTATTTTTATAGAGATATTTTTTAGAGTTTTTCTGGAAATTCCCAGTGAATTTAATTAAGGAAGAATCAGTCTTGGACACTTTCCAATTCTAGGCCTAACGAGGAATGTGGTTAGAAGGGATAATATGCCCAGTGTTCTTTGCTCATATTGGGAAGAATATGCTATACTCCTAAAAACTGGTACACATTTTTGAGGAGGTTTCTGTTAGGTTTAAAGCATTATCTAATGAAAAACACAAGAATGTTTCTTAAAAATACCAGGTCTACCAATCTGAGCTAAAGCAAAAGGACAGAGTAAAGATGAATAAAGATTTGAATGATATTTTCCTATTTAGAAATTAGTACGAAAGAAATTACTTGAGAAAAATCTCCGTTGGAAATGTCTGGTTGCTATCTTTTTATGTAAGGATAGGATTTCCTTGTCTTTTAGATAAATCATCCAAAATTTTTGTGCTAAATTTTTGTTTTTCTCTGTGGAACCTGGAATTCTTAGGAAGTAATCTACAATATAAATAAAAGCAATCTTCTGAATAACCGGAAGATTCCACGGAGAGAATGGACAGACAATTGAATGAAATAAAATAGGTCCTCAAGTAACAATGCAGCTTTCTGTCCACTCTTGTTAAACTGGATGACAAAAGATTTCTAGTTTCTTGTGAATGAGTAAAAAGTGTACCTTCAGATTGTGGACTTGTCTTCTTAAGGTAAGACTAACAGTAAAGTGGAAACCAGGCTTTGCAATTGTGTGAGTACCTTTATTATGTAAAAGTTAGATCACTTTGAGATAAAGCACAATTGGGTTCTAACTCTAGTTTCACCACTTCAAAATGGGTGAACTTGGGAAAAATAGATGTTCAGAATCTCAGTTTGTTCAACTGTGGAATGGGGATTACAGTTTCTGTTACTGTAAATATGAAATGTGATTCATTAAATTGTGAGTGAGTGAGTGAGTAGAATCCACTGCAGATGTTGTGAGCAGTGGGCTGATCAGATCACTATCAGATTTAAACAGGATCACTTGGGCTATGTTAGGGAAAAAAAAAAATTGGTGGAGGCCAGAATGAAATGCAGATGTCTAGTGCAGTGGCCAGAAGTGGGAAGAAAAGGGAAATAACCAACTTGGTGATCTATTTCAATGGGTCTAATAAGATTTGTTAAAGTTATCAATATGTGATATGAGAGCAAGAAAGGCATGAAATGCATGGTGATATTTCTTGTTTGGAAAATGATTTGTTTACCATTTAGTCAGATGGTAAACACCTATATTTGTGACTGAAAATTAGAAGTTTAGTTTTATAATTTCTGAATTAATATCCAATTGGAGATGTTCAGAGTTGGAGATGCTGCATATATGAAGTTTAAAAATTAAAGGAGAGACCCAACATTGGAAAGGTTCCACATTTACTGGTCAAGGAAAGAGGGCATATCCAACCAAAGAAGAAGTCTAAGAAAGAAGTCTCAGTGAGGGAAGAAAAAATTCAGGGCAGCAACTTCTATTCCTAATTTGTTCCACTCACTTTGAATATGTCAGTTACCCTGAATGGGTTTCAAGTATTTCACTTTTGTGACTTTATAAACTGTGCACTCTTGCATGGATCCATTGTCCTCTTATCCTTCCACTTCTTTAAATCTCAGGAAGGCGTGCTTCCTCTTGGAAGCCATCTTTGATTGCTGTTTTGTTGATATATTCTTACCCTTGACCTTTGCACTGTGTGACTACCTTTATATTGGCACTTATTTCATTGAATATTATTATATATGCTATCATTGAGTGTAGGAAACCATGACTTGTTCAACTTGGAAATCACACTGTCTGTGACACAAATAGGTACTCCTGACTATTTTTTTTTTTTACAATCTTTTACACAATCTTTTAACTGAATGAATCAATAAAAGATTAACCTTATAACACATTTAAAGGCTTTCTCCCCTGTTTTGTAGATCACCTGATTCTAATACAAGAAGTCACTCCCATCCAGACTAGATGGACCCAAGAAACAATGTAACTTACTTTGTCCTCTTGGGTCTCACCCAGGATCCAAAGGAACAGAAGGTCCTTTTTGTTATGTTCTTGCTCTTCTATATTTTGACTGTGGTGGGCAATGTGCTCATTGTGGTGACTATAGCAGTCAGTAAGACCCTGGGCTCTCCTATGTACTTGTTTCTTGCTAATTTGTCTTTTATGGATGTCACTTATTCCTCTTGCATTTGCCCCAGATTGATTTCAGGTTTGTTGTTTGCAGAAAATACCATATCCTTCCAATCTTGTATGACTCAACTATTTACTGAACACCTTTTTGGTGGCTCAGAGGTCTTTCTTCTACTAGTGATGGCCTATGACCGTTATGTGGCCATCTGCAAGCCCTTGCATTATTTGGTGATCATGAGGCAATGGGTGTGTGTTGTGCTGCTGGTAGTGTCCTGGGTTGGAGGTTTTCTGCATTCAGTAATTCAGGTTAGCACTGTTTATGGGCTCCCATTCTGTGGTCCCAATGTTATTGATCATTTCATCTGTGAAATGTATCCCTTACTGGAACTCATCTGTACTGACACATATGTCATTGGCCTGTTAGTGGTGGCCAATGGAGGGATGATCTGCACTATTGTGTTTATGTTCTTGCTCATCTCTTATGGTTTTATATTGTACTCTCTAAAGAATCTTAGTTCAGAAGGGAGGCGAAAAGCCCTCCAGACCTGTGGTTCTCACATCACTGTGGTGGTCTTCTTCTTTGTTCCATGCATTTTCATGTATGTACGACCTGCTAAGACTTTCCCCATTGACAAGTCATTGAGTGTGTTTTTTACAGTCATAACCCCCATGCTGAACCCACTCATCTACACTCTGAGAAATTCTGAGATGACAAATGCTATGAAGAAGCTCTGGAGTAGAAATGTTATATCTTTTAGTAGATAAGTATATTATCTACCACAAGAAGAATCTCTTTACATTGGGTCCATTTTCTGAGATTGCTGAAGTATTCCCAAAATAATTCTGAATTCCCCCTTTTTTTTTTTCAAAGTAATTAAGTTATTTATAATTAAAGATTGAACTGGATTATTGTGTTATAATAAATTTTCCTTCCTGCTAGAATGTCAGGCTCGTAATACCTTGTAAGACTTCATTTAAGGGTGTAATGCCTTTATAGCAGGGATTCAACAATAGGTAATGAATTAGTGAGGAAGTTTTTATATGGTTATATTAAGTTTTAATAAGTCTGTATTTTTAATATGCCTGTGACATGTACCCCTTAATGAAATTGGTTTGTACTGGCACATATGTCATTGACCCATTAGTGGTGGCCAATGGAGGGACGATTTGCACTATTTTGTTTGTGTTCTTGCTCATCTCTTGTTTGTGTTCTTGCTCATCTCTTACGGTGTCATCCTGCATTCTCTAAAGAACTTTAGTTCAGAAGGGAGGCAGAAAGTCCTCCAGACCTGTGGTTCCCACATCATTGTGGTGGTCTTATTCTTTGTTCCATGTATTTTCATGTATGTAAGACCTGCTAAGACCTTCCTCATCGACAAGTGTATATTTTAGAGTCATAACCCCAATGCTGAACTCACTGATCTAACACTGAGAAATTATGAGATGACAAATGCTGTGTAGTAAGTAAGTGCATCATCTATCATGAATGAAGCATTTTAACATTAGTGTCAATCTCCACAAATGTTAAAGTCCATTTTACTGTAAATGCATTTACAGTCATAGTCAACAGATAATGTGCAGTGAAAGAGTCAAATATTTATAGAGTTTTACTAATTCATAATTAATTGCTATGTTTACTTTTGTTACTTTTTGTCTCATTCATAATTCAATTTCTGGTCAGTATCTTGTCTTTTATCTTCTTTCTTTTCATTGTTAAAATATTTCTTTTATAGAGACTATCTTCTCTATTTAATTTCTTTTCATATGAAGTTTTTGTGTAACATTTTACTTTTAAGATATACCTGAGCAAAAAATAGATAAAATAAATATTAAAAATAGAATCCTTACAAAGAGGAAATGGTATGGAATGAACATTTTATCTGTCCCTCACCAGTCTCCCTGTTCTTCCATATGCATCATTGTACTAAGATTGTTATTGTTCCTAAGATTATCCAATTAATAATCTTTGCTAATAAAAAATCACATTTTCATGTATGTGTTTGTCTTTGTGTCTAACCTTTGTAATTACTACTTGGCCTCCTGAAGATCTTTCCATACCAGTGCACAGATAGAACTCATTATTAGATTCCTTCTACTGCCTAAAAATTCTTAATAAAGATATAGCTACATTAGTGTTTCCAGTACTTGTCCTGTTTTCCTGAATCTTTTCCTATGATAAAAAGCTTTGCAGTGAAGTCTTTTAGAGATTTTCTAATTATGAGTTTTTAGCAGTGCAATTGTTTGATCAATTGGTAGATATATTTAAAATTGCTGTTGTTCATAGTTATAGCCAAAGTGCCACCCATAAGCTTATACCAAACTATGCTACTTCCTTCAGTTTAGAGTTTGTGCACATTCTCAACAACAAGTTCTTGATGAATATTTTTAGTATTTGAGATTATGGTTGCTAAAAAAATTGTATTTCATTTGTTTACTGTAATTGAAATTCAGTAAATATAATTGAATTTGATTCATGTATTTAAAATTATTTGTATTCATCTTTGTGAATTATCTATTATTGACATTTACATGTTTTGTTTGATTGCTGCTCTTTTCTATATGAATTTTTATGACTTAATCATGCACTAAAGACATTATCCCTTTCACCATTGTGTAAGTATTTTTCTAGTCTATGATTTAATTTGGATGTTATTATATTGTACAGAATATCTTTAGCCATGTAGAAATACTTTTATATATACATAATCAAATCTATTAATACTTTCTTTGACCTTGTATCTTTCTCAGAAAGACTTCCCTATTTCAATGTTAAAAAATATTCTTCCACATGATTTTCAACATTTAATTGTTCAATTATTTTGTGGTGTTATATGCTGAATTTTTGATCCATCTACACTTTGATGTAAGTTCTCAATTAGGGATTAAATTTTCCTTATTTTTCTAGGTGGGCATTTGTAGAGATATATACTTATTTTATCCTGCCATTTAAGACATAATGTAATTACACTTAATTTGGAAGGCAATTAGATATCTGATAAGCTTAGTACTCCTTCTTACCATTCCTTATCAGAGCCATATTTATTCTTTAAACATATTTATGTTTGAAAATAAAATTTTAATAGGACACTCTAGTAAAAGTTATGTTTAGTTTGTTTTCAGTATGAGTTGATTTAGGAATAGTTACTAGCTTTAGAGAATTAAAAATTCTCATCCAAAAACTGGGCAGTTCTTTTCATCTAACAAGATTTCTTTGGTGTTCATATAGACCCAGTATGTTTCTTTGTAAATTTAGTCTTTTTGAGTAAACTTATTTTATGTTGTTTGCAAATAGAATCTTATCTTCTACTTTCCAAGTGTCTGTTGTTTCAATGTGGAAAATCTGCCTTTTTTCACTATTATATAAGATGTAATCTTCACAGTACATCATTCATCCTTTTTAGTCTAAGTTCTGTACATTTTGAGACATACAGTTATGTAACCACATCACAACCAATGTACAAACGTTTCATCACCCCAAATAATTCCCCATGCATCATTGTACTCCCCTTCTACCCTAGGCTCTAACCCTATGCTGACAAATGCAGATCCCTTTCTATTCCTATCATTCTATTTTTCCAAAATGTTATATAAATTGAATCATACAGTATAAAATTCTTTTTTATTCTAGCTTTTTGAGGTATAATTGACTAATCAAAATTGTATATATTTAAGAAAAAAAAAGATGCAATATGTGATGATTTGATATATGTATTCATTGTGAAGTGGTTACCATTACCAGCTAACGAGAACATCTATTACCTCACATAATTTTTTTTTCTTCATGAAGGCCACTTAAAATGTACTCTTAGCAAATTTCAAGTAAACAATACAGTATTATTAAGGAGAGCCAACATGCTGTATATTAGAGCCTTAGAACTTTTTCATCTTTAAAAAAAATTATTTATTTGAGATAGTGAACACGAGAGAGAGAGAGAGCATGAGCAGGGGGTAGGTAGGGGCAGAGTGAGAGGGAGATGCAGACTTCACACTGAGCAGGGAGCTGATGAGGGGCTTGATCCCAGGACCCTGGGATTATGATCTGAGCCAAAGGCAGAGGCTTAACTGACAGCCATCCAGGTGCCTCAGAATTTATTTGTCTTATAACTGAATGTTGGTAGTTTTTGAACATTTCTCCAACCTCCAGTAACTGGTAATAATCATTCTCTTCCCTGCTTCTATGAATTTGACTTTTTTTTAAAACTACCACATATAACTGAGATCATGTAGTATTTGCCTTTCTGTATCTGGCTTATTTCACTTAACATTCTCCTTCACTGATGTCTCAGAAAGCAAAATTTTCTTTTCTTATAGCCAAATAATATTTCATTACTTATTAATGCCCCATTTTTTTGGTCCATTCATCCATCAATAGAGGGTTTTTTTTGTTATTTTTATTTATTTATTTATTTATTTGTAATTTGTCTATTGCCCAATGTGGAGCTCAATCCCAGGACCCTGAGACTGTGACCTGAGCTGAAGGCAGAGGCTTAACCCACTGAACCACCCAGCACCCCTATTGTGAAAAATACTCAAAGAACATTGGGTGCAGATATCTCTTCAAAATACTGCCATCATTTCCTTTCGATATATGCCTAGATGTAGGATTGCTGTTTCATAGGATAGTTTTACTTTTAACTATTTTAGGAATTTCCACACTGTTTTTCCTAGTGGTCACACCAGTTTATGTTCCCACCAAAAGCATACAAGGGTAAACTTCTCTGTCTTCACCAAAACACTTCTTTTATAAGGGCATTTATTTCATGCCCTCATGATCTAATCATCTCCCAAAGGCACATCTCTTAATACCATTACATCAGACATTAGGATATGAAAATATTAATTTGGAGGTATGCAGACATTCAAACAGTAGCTCAGGTCCAATTTCACTCTTTTGCTTATTGATATCCGGTTTTCCAGCACAACAAAGTGACTTTCCTTTCTCCATAGTGTATTCTTGGTTCCCCTTTTCAGAGATTAGTTGACTGCATATACATGGGATTATTTCTGAGATTTCTAGTCTCTTCCATTGGTCTGCACACCTGTTTTTATGTCAGAATGATAACCTTTTGATTAGTCTACTTTTGAAACGTATTTTGTGATATTGCTAGCTTTATTCTTTTTCAAGATTGTTTTGGCTATTTGCGGTCTTTGTGGTTCCATATGAATTTTTTTTTCAGTGCCATTAAAGTTTTGATAGGGATTTTATTGAAGCTGTAGATACTTTGCATAGTATGGAAACTTTAACAACTTTATTCTTTCAATCCATGAACACAGGTTATCTTTCCCTTTATTCATATCTTTAATATCATTCATCAATGTCATTTCATTTTAAGGGTGAAAATCTTTTATTTCCTTGGTTAAACTTATTCCTACATATTTTATTCTTTTTGATGGCATTGTAAATGAAATTATTTTCTTAACCTCTTTTCTGGATAGTTTGTCTTTATTATGTATAAATGCAACTGGTTTTTGTATGTTCATTTTGTATTTTGTAAGTTTGCTGAATTTTAAAAAAATTAATTCTAGCAATTTTTGGTGGAGATTTTAGGGTTATTTATTTATAAGATCATGTCTAGTATGTAGTATTTTAAATCTGGCTTCTTTCTTTTACTATAATGCATTGGAGACTTATGCGTAATGTGTTTATCAATAGTTCATTCATTTTTATTGCTGAATATTATTCCATCCTATGGCTATATGAGAGGTTTATTTATCCCTTTTTCAATTAATAGGTAGTTTGGTTGTTTCCAGATACTTGAAATAATGAGCAAAACCACTATATACATTCAGTTAAAGGGTTTTTTTGCATGAACATAAGTTCCCATTACAATTAGGTAAATTCTTAGGAGTAGAAGAGATGGATTTTATGGTAGCTGTATGATTTCATAAAACAGCTTTAAACTACTTTTCTAAAGCATAGCATATTACCAGCATCAAATAACATTTCTAGGTTTTCTCTCTGTCAGAATGTGACATTATCAAGTTTTTAATTTTGCCTTTTGAATAGTCAGTAGTGTTATCTTCTTGTGGTTTTAATTTGCATTTCCCAAATAGTTAATGATGTTGAACAATTTTCATGTGCATTTTTTGCCAATTGATGTATCTGTTCTGGTGAAATATCTGTTCAGTTCTTTTGACCATTGTATACTGAGTTGTTTATTATTATTGAAAGTTGAGAGTTAGTGTATTCTGAAGAAAAGTCCTTTATCAGATATATAATTTGCAAATATTTTCTCACCATCAGTGTGTTATATTTCATTTAATAAAAATGCCTTTAAAGAGAATCATTTTTGTGTTATGGAGTTCAAGATATCACTTTTTAAATTGACTATGCCTTTATTGTTATACCTAGACAATCTTTGTCTAATTCAAGGTCACAAAGATCTTCTCTTATGTTCTCATGGAGAGGTTTTATAGTTTTAGGTTTACATTTAGCTCTATGAACCATTTTGGATTAACTTTTATTTATGACTTGAGGTATTGATCAAGGTTCACTCTTCTCAAATAGATACCCTTTTGTTGCAGCACCACTTGTTGAAAAGGCTATCATTTCTCTATTGAATTGCCTCCATGCACTTATCATAAGTCATCAAATATGAGGGTCTGTCTCTAGACTATTTGATTTCATTGACCTACATATGTATCCTTTCTCCAATACTAAATAGTAAGTCTAGAAAGCAGGTAGTCTAACTTCTTCAACTTGTTCTTTTCAAAATTAAATTTGGCTATTCTATTATTTTACCTTTCTTTTAAAAATATTTTATTTACTTGTTTATTTTTGAGAGAGAGGGAGGGAGAGAGATCACAAGCTGGGGTGTGTGAGGAGGGACAGGCAGAGGGAGAAGCAGTCTTCCCACTGAGCAAGGGGCCTGAATCTGGACTTAATTCCAGGACCTTGGGATCATGACCTGAGCTGAAAGCAGATGCTTAAGCAAACAGCCACACAGGAATCCTGTTATTTTACCTTTTTAGATAAATTTTTGAATCAACATATTTTTATAATGTATAAACAATTAGTGGGATTTTGTTGAGAGTTGTGTTGAATCTATAGATCATTTAGAGGGGATATGATATTTTAGCAGTAAATAGCCTTCCAATTCCTGACTGTGGTATATCTCTCCAAATACTTTTCCTTTGATATTTTTCATTAATATTTTGTAATTTAAGCATATAACAGCATATATTTATGTATTTTATGCCTAAGGATGTCATGATTTTTATTATTAAAGTGACACATTAAAAAGTTTCAAATGTTTTTTGTTAGTTTATAGATACGTGATTAAGTTTTTGGATCATGTATGTATCTTATGACCTTACTAAACTCATTAATTAATTCTAGTAACTCTCTTTGTAGATCCTTTGAGATTTTCTAGGTATGAAATTATTTTGTCTTTGAATAGGGAAATTTAAAAGATTAGTCTGATCATTTTTCTTGTGATGTTCTTGTTTCCAGGTGTAAGGGTTATGCTGGATGAATAAAATGAGTCAGGGAGTATTTTAATATCTCCTTATTCATGAACATATTTATGTAAGATTGGTACTACACTTTGATAAATTTTTATATAGGATAATTGATAAATTTGTATGGGGGTGAAATTTTTGTTTTAGGAGGGGATGGATTTTAAAGAATTTATTTATTTATTTATTTAACAACATTAGATTATTCCAGTTCAGAAATATTATTATTATTATTTTTTAAGTAATCTCTATACCCAACATGAGGCTTGAACTCATGACCCTAAGATCAAGAATCACATGCTCTACTGATGAGCCAGCCAGAAACCCCAGTTTATTTTAGTTTTTAATTATTTTTCTGTGTCTATTTAGAAAGTTGTATCTTTCATAACAGAGCTCCACTTTCTTAGATGGCATAAATTCATTTATGATGCTCTGTTGTTGTCATTTTCAGATCAGCAGAATAGAGGGATGGAGCTTTCTTAATTCTTGATTCTTATCCTTTGGTTATAGTTCAATCCTAGCAATATGGTTCTATCCATTTTGCTAGGAATGTATCAGTTTTATGAATCTTTGAAAGAACAACTTCCTGGATTTATATATTTTATATATTCTATGTTGTATTCCAGTTTCTATTCAACTAATTTCTCTTTCTATGGTTTCTATATTTTATTTAGTTTTTCCATTCTACCCAGTGTTCTCTGGGTTTATTTTGGTTTTCCTTTGCTCAGGTTCTTAAGATAGAAGCTTGACTTCATTTCATGTCTCTTGGTTCCTAATACTTCTATTTACCCCTATCCATTTCTTTCTAAGCACTCCTTTAACTGCACCCGGTGTACACACTCACACACACACACATTTCGTTATCATTCTGTTGAAACTTCATTTTAAAAACTATTCACTGAGATGTCAGGGTTCCTCAGTCAGTTAAGCACCTGCCTTTGGTTCAGGTCATGATCTCAGGGTGCTGGGATCTAGTCCCTCACTGGGCTCCTTGTTCAGTGGGGATTCTGCTTCTACCTCTACCTGCTGCTCCCTCATGCTCTCTCTCTCTGGCAAATAAATAAATAAAATCGTACAAATATAAAAATAAATAAAAACTATTCACTGATATATCTTCTTTAATTCGTGGTAATTTAAATTTATGTTGTTTAATTTGTAAATAATTGGGAAACTGTTATATTTCTCTTGAATTTCATTATATATATTCTGTATGATTTAAGTCCTTTAAAATGCATTGCAATTTGTTTTTCGGCCAAGTGTAGTGTGTATTTTGGTGAACATTCTCTGAGCACTCTGAGGTAAGTGGAAACCTCTCACAGTGTTTTCTCCCTCCCCACTCCTATAGTAACACAGGATCTATCAACTTGTCTATGTGCCCTTATGTGACAAACTCAAAACTCTTCCCCTTAGGGGAGAATCTTGCTTTATCCACATTTTGGACAACTTTTAAACGGGTTAGACACAATTTACTTTTGTGATGCCATAGAAGTCAGTTTAGGTATCTGTGTACAAAGACATAGCTTAAGTGTAACCAGAAGAGCTATGCCTAATTTGAAAGTCATGCTTGAAAGAAGAGAGTTTTGGGTGCCTGGGTGGCTCAGTGCATTAAAGCCTCTGCCTTTGGCTCAGGTCATGATCCCAGGGTCCTGGGATCGAGTCCCACATCGGGCTCCCTGCTCAGTGGGGAGGCTGCTCCCTCCTCTCTCTCTGCCTGCCTCTCTGCCTACTTGTGATCTCTGTCTGTCCAATAAATAAATAAAAATCTTTAAAAAAAATGAAAGAAAGAAGAGAGTTTTTACATATTTTATTTCCGTCCACACTGGACATTTCTCTTTTGGTGTTTCAATCTCAAGTTGTTCTTTTGTGATTTCTCCCCAAGAGGAAAAGTTTAAGTCCTGTTGTACATGGTTATTATCCTGGTGGCATCTCTGGAGATGCAGGTCTACACTCACAATTATGATGAAGGTCCCAATGAATTTAATTAGGGAAGAATCAGTCTTGGAGATGTACCAGTTCAATGACTGAACAATCTGTGTAGTAGTTCAAATGCAGGTAACGTGTCTACACACCATTGTCTTGATCTAGGAGTCTTTGGATCAGTGTTCAATGACCGGCTTTATCAGGAATTGAAAGGAAGGATTCAAAACACAATGAAGTATGTATATGCAATTATTCTCCATACAGGGAATCCAAGGTTTAACTATGCTTTGTGAAGACAGACCAGTATAACTGACCACATAACCACATAAACTTTTCTAACAATTCACAACTTTATCTCCTGCAAAGTTAAACTTTTTTTAAAAAAAGATTTTTAAAAAATTTGTTTGAGAGAGTTCTAGTGGGTGAATGAGACAGAGAACTCACAAAGAGGGGGAGGGGGCAGAGGCAGAGAGAGGAAAAAAAAAAAAAAACAAAAAAAAAACAAAACCTCCCTTTTGAACCAGGAGCCCTACTTAGGACTTCATCCCAGGACCATGGGATAATGACTTGAGCAGAAGAAAGACATGTAAGTGACTGAGCCGCCCAGGTGCCCACTTGACCACCTTCTTCTTCTTCTTCTTCTTTAACTTAAAAATTTGGTTTAACATTCTTTTGTTATTGAGACAAATCTGCTATCAATGAAGATTTGGGGTCTTTTTGTTCACAACCAGTATTCAGACTTGTTTAGATTATACGGCCTTTGTATTCATTTGAAAACCCCAGAAATTTGAGGTAACGTTTTTCTGAAAGACTGAAGTGAATAAGACTTTCTGCAAACATAGAAAGCATTGTTCACATGGAAACAGTTCAAGATCCTGTGATGATGCATGTGTTTTCTTGATCTGTGTGCACAGAGATGGTATCAATGCACAAAAGAGAAGGGAGAAGGGATGCAACCTTGAATTGAAAGGTGTTTCAGCATGCAAGTATCCTAGGAAGTGTAATTAGATGTAAGACTCCAAAATAGACTTTATATTTTACATCTTGGTGGTGTTGGGATTCAGTCTTTTAAAAGTTCTGCTGAGTGAATCTGATAACAGCTATATTAGCGATTCTTTATGGTTATTAGAATATGTGGGAATTAGCTCAGTTCTGTAATACTCTTTTTTGGCTATTTTTATATATAAAGATACAGGATAAATGTATTTTCTCAAACAGTATTTTTAGAAACTAGTTTCAGGCCTAGGGATATTTTAATGGGCAAGATATTTCTAACTCTACAGATGCTTTCAATTGATATGTTCTCTGAGCATTGTTTGCTGATCTGTGGAAGTTAGAGGGTGGTGTAGCATCCACAAACTTGAATGAGTGATTTTGAAGAATCCCAGGTCACACTTTCATAATCAAGCTCTTATTTCAGTTCCTATGTTTCTGTTTACAGATATGTTTCAGCATATAGGATATACTTGTTGGTTATTCCTATAAATACTTCTTTAAATGATTTACCCACTTGCCATTAGTTTCTTTGTCTTCTATATTTTATTTGCTTAAATCTATGTGTGTATTTTGATATTAACTCTGTGTATATCCTCTGAAATGCAAGTCTTTTCTCCCATCTACTTTTATCTATTGATGTCATGGTATCTTTAAAGTCCTTGAGATGTTCTGATATCATAAAATGTATCAATTTCATTTATGAGTTAAGAAGATTCCAGAAGTTAGAAAGTCATCTCTTGTGTTAGCTGGGAAGTAAATACAAATCTTGCTGTAGTTTTTCATTAAATAAATGCATTTAAAAATTTGTATATGAAGAATTCACTACATGTACAATTTTACTAGCTTCCAGTTGGAAAATTGGTTGTGCTCCTCCATTTATTTATACTGTGTCCTTTCTCCACAATGTTTTTAGTGACTTATCTCTGCTTGAATCAGCAAGACTGGTGAGGTTAGGGAGAATGTTTTCATCCACCTTGTATTCTTATAATTTCTGAAAGTACTGGAGTATAAGAAACTGCAATGCCTATTAGGTAAATGAATAAACAGATTGTGTTAGATTTCAGGAAGTCAACAGTAATTATCACATTTATAGCTAATTTTTTCTTGAACTGTGAAATAAGGAGATGCAAAAGAACATATGGAACACAGGAACAATGTGACTGAGTTTGTCCTCTTGGGGCTCACCCAGAGCCTTCAAGGTCAGAAAATACTATTTGTCGTGTTCTTGATCATCTACATTGTGACAATGGTGGGCAACCTACTCATTGTGGTGACTGTGGTGGTCAGCCCATCCCTGGATGCCCCTATGTACTTCTTCCTTGGTTATTTATCATTTATGGATGCTGTTTATTCTACTACAGTTACTCCAAATATGATTATAGACTTACTGTATGAGAAGAAAACCATTTCATTCCAAGGTTGCATGTCCCAGCTCTTTATAGGGCACTTATTTGGTGGTGCTGAGATTTTGCTCCTGGTGGTCATGGCCTATGACCGCTACGTGGCCATCTGCAAACCTTTGCATTATTTGACAATCATGAATCAACGGGTGTGTGTTCTATTGCTGCTGTTGGCCTGGGTTGGAGGTTTTCTGCATGCTGTTGTTCAGCTTCTCTTTGTTTACAACCTTCCCTTCTGTGGTCCCAATGTCATCGACCACTTTATCTGTGACATGTATCCGTTATTAAAACTTGCGTGCACTGACACCTATGTTATTGGTCTCACTGTAGTTGCCAATGATGGAGCAATCTGTGTGGTCATCTTTACAGTCTTACTCATTTCGTATGGGGTCATTCTGCACTCCCTGAAGACCCATAGTCAGGAAGGGAGGCGCAAAGCCTTATCCACTTGTGGCTCACACATTACAGTGGTGGTCCTCTTCTTTGTCCCTTGCATTTTTATGTATGTGAGACCTCCTTCTACTTTACCCATTGATAAATCCTTGACTGTATTTTACACAGTTATCACCCCTATGTTAAACCCTCTGATCTATACTCTGAGAAATGGAGAAATGAAAAATGCCATGAAAAAGCTGTGGACCAGAAGAAGAAAATGATGCTGACGAGAAATTTTCACCTTTTTTCAATGAAGAGTTATTCCATCTAGGAAAGAATTATTTAATTATTTATTTGTAATGAATTTCTCCTCAGGTTTAATGAACTTGTGTATTATGAAAGCATTTAAGGTGTAAATATTGTAACGATCAAAAAAGATTTCTAAGATTTTCATAAATTGTTAGGAAAGTAGGTCTGTAGCCTTTGGGCATAAAATGTTTCTATTGAAACTATAGGTTTGTGTTCTATGTGATGAGTTTTGCTATAATAAATACTGTACCTTTATTTTCATTACTGGGAAATTTTCACATGCTTCTCTTTTATCCAATTGTTCTTTTTCAGAATTAATATTGCTCATTATATATTTCAGATAAAGATTTTAAGAATTGGGGCATAAACATTTGGTCATTCCTCCCATACAAAGACAACTCATAGTTAATACTTGAAGTATATATCTTATTTTTGTAACTGCAAGATGGTTAAGTATATAATTTTGTTCATATTACTTAACTGATAGGATTGAAAAGGAATTCTTCTTCCGTGTTATAATATTACTCATAAAGAAGTTATGGCAAGGAAAAAAACCAAACAAAAGATCTAGATATTATGAGTAAGATTTACTCATTTTTCTAAGTGGCAAATCCTATTATCTCCTCATGTGGAGCACCTTTGTTCGGTGTTATATTTTCATTGAGATGATCCATTAATCTTCCCTTGTAGTTTAGAATATTTGATAATATCTCTGCTATTTTTCAGTATCACCATCTGTACTTTTGCTTATAGCATTTCATTCCCTTCTTTAGGGACCTTGGCCCTTCCTTTCATATATGGAATTAACATAATCCATAGTTCATGAGCTTTGGGTATGCAATACAGACCCTGACACCAGATATTTTGGGTGATATCATTTGTAAGAAAGATGTTGACAATATGGCATGTCACTTTTACCTCTTCTCTTAATGGAATGCAGATTATTGAGTAATAAAGAGTTCATAATATGTATTGATTTCTTTAACAGAGATCCCTTTCATAAGTCTCCCTCTCTCTGAATGAAGTTTGAAAGAAGATGTTATCTGCCTCTAATAGTGTAGGAAGCATGTAATCAAAGAAACTCATGTTTCTGCCTCCCTTATTTAGTCTGAATTTATTGGGTGCTCTGGCTATGGGGAATAGAGCCTTTTCACTCATAAGTCACATTGTATGAGAAACTTATATCCCATCTTATATCAATTATTATTACATGGAGATTTCTTATGTCATCTCAAATTCTTCCCAAATAAGACGCTATCATTAAATAATAGTAAACAGAAGTTTTATCATCAAGTCATCAGTTTTAGATGTGGCTATAGACTGAATATTTGTGTTCCCTCCAAAATTCATTAAATTCTTTATAATACATGATATTTGGAGGTGGGGTGTTTGGGAGCTGATTAGGTCATGTGGTACTGTCTCTTTAAAAAGAGATACCAGTCAACAAATCAAAGAGGCAATCCTTGGAATGGGATAAGATATTCACAAATGACACTACAGACAAAGGGCTGATATCCAAGATCCAAGATGGGGCTGATGTCCCATCCAATAATGGGCAGAAGACATGAACAGACACTTCTCCAAAGAAGACATACAAATGGCTAACAGACACATGAAGAAAATGTTTGTCATCATTAGCCATCAGAGAGATTCGAATCAAGACCCATTGAGATACCACCTTATACCAGTTAGAATGGCCAAAATTTACAAGGGAGTAAACAACAAGTGTTGGAGAGGATGTGGAGAAGGAGAACTCTCTTACACTGTTGGTGGGAATGCACGGTGGTGCAGCCACTTTGGAGAACAGTGTGGAGATTCTTCAAAAAACTAAAAATAGAGCTACCCTATGACCCTGCAATTGCACTACTGGGTATTTATCCCACAGATACGGATGTAGTGAATAGAAGGGTCATCTGTACCCCAATGTTCATAGCAGCAATGGCCACAGTCCCCTGACTGTGGAAGGAGCCAAGAAACCCTTCAACAGATGAATGAATAAGGAAGATATGGTCCATACAGACAATGGAGTATTCTGCCTCCCTCAGAGACCATGAGGTCTCTTGTACCAACTTTTGTAGAAACACGGACAAGATTGGAAGAGATTATGCTGAGTGAAATAAGTCAAGCAGAAAGAGTCAATTATAATATGGTTTCGCTTACTTATGGAACATGAGGAATAACATGGAGGACATGGAGGAGAGGTGAAGGGGGTTCGGGGAAATTGGCGGTGAAGACGAACATGAGACACTGTGGAGTCTGAGAAACAAACTGAGAGTTTTGGAGGGGAGGGGGATGGGGAGTTGGGTGAGCCTGGTGGTGGGTATTATGGAGGGCACATATTGCATGGAGCACTGGGTATGGTGCATAAACAATGAATTCTGGAACACTGAAAAGAAATAAAATAAAATGAAAAAAAAAGAAAATCTATAGTAATTTCAACTTAAGCATATACTATGAATGATAAAACAAATTCATTGTTGAAGAACTGTATGATTCATTCTTTTTTATTTTTTAAATTAATTTTTTATTTTTTATAAACATGTTTTTATCCCCAGGGGTACAGGTCTGTGAATCACCAGGTTTACACACTTCACAGCACTCACCAAATCACATACCCTCCCCAATGTCCATAATCCCACCCCCTTCTCCCAAACCCCCTCCCCCCAGCAACCCTCAGTTTGTTTTGTGAGATTAAGAGTCACTTATGGTTTGTCTCCCTCCCAATCCCATCTTATTTCATTTATTCTTCTCCTACCCACTTAAGCTGCATAGTATTCCATTGTGTATATATACCACATCTTCTTGATCCATTCATCTGTTGATGGAAATCTAGGTTCTTTCCATAGTTTCGCTATTGTGGACATTGCTGCTATAAACATTCGGGTGCATGTGCCCCTTTGGATCACTACGTTTGTATCTTTAGGGTAAATACCCAATAGTGCAATTGCTGGGTCATAGGGCAGTTCTATTTTCAACATTTTGAGGAACCTCCATGCTGTTTTCCAGAGTGGCTGCACCAGCTTGCATTCCCACCAACAGTGGAGGAGGGTTCCCCTTTCTCCGCATCCTCGCCAGCATCAGTCATTTCCTGACTTGTTGATTTTAGCCATTCTGACTGGTGTGAGGTGATATCTCATTGTGGTTTTGATTTGTATTTCCCTGATGCCGAGTGATATGGAGCACTTTTTCATGTGTCTGTTGGCCATCTGGATGTCTTCTTTGCAGAAATGTCTGTTCATGTCCTCTGCCCATTTCTTGGATTATTTGTTCTTTGGGTGTTGAGTTTGCTAAGTTCTTTATAGATTCTGGACACTAGTCCTTTATCTGATATGTCATTTGCAAATATCTTCTCCCATTCTGTCAGTTATCTTTTGATTTTGTTAACTGTTTCCTTTGCTGTGCAAAAGCTTTTGATCTTGATGAAATCCCAATCGTTCATTTTTGCCCTTGCTTCCCTTGCCTTTTGCATTGTTCCTAGGAAGATGTTGCTGCGGCTGAGGTCGAAGAGGTTGCTGCCTGTGTTCTCCTCAAGGATTTTGATGGATTCCTTTCGCACATTGAGGTCCTTCATCCGTTTTGAGTCTATTTCCATGTGTGGTGTAAGGAAATGGTCCAATTTCATTTTTCTGCATGTGGCTGTCCAATTTTCCCAGCACCATTTATTGAAGAGGCTGTCTTTTTTCCATTGGACATTCTTTCCTGCTTTGTCGAAGATTAGTTGACCATAGAGTTGAGGGTCTATTTCTGGGCTCTCTATTCTGTTCCATTGATCTATGTGTCTGTTTTTGTGCCAGTACCATACTGTCTTGATGATGACAGCTTTGTAATAGAGCTTGAGGTCCGGAATTGGGATGCCACCAACGTTGGCTTTCTTTTTCAATATCCCTTTGGCTATTAGAGGTCTTTTCTGGTTCCATATAAATTTTAGAATTATTTGTTCCATTTCTTTGAAAAAGATGGATGGTACTTTGATAGGAATTGCATTAAATGTGTAGATTGCTTTAGGTAGCATAGACATTTTCACAATATTTATTCTTCCAATCCAGGAGCATGGAACATTTTTCTATTTCTTTGTGTCTTCCTCAAATTCTTTCATGAGTACTTTATAGTTTTCTGAGTATAGATTCTGTGTCTCTTTGGTTAGGTTTATTCCTAGGTAACTTATGATTTTGGGTGCAATTTTAAATGGGATTGACTCCTTAATTTCTCTTTCTTCTGTCTTGCTGTTGGTGTAGAGAAATGCAACTGATTTCTGTGCATTGATTTTATATCCTGACACTTTACTGAATTCCTGTATAAGTTCTAGCAGTTTTGGAGTGGAGTCTTTTGGGTTTTCCACATATAGTATCATATCATCTGCGAAGAGTGATAATTTAAAAGCAACATTAATTACTTACAAATAAAAATGACACCATAGACCTCACTTGCTCTTTCTGCAATGTGAATACACAGCAAAAACAGTTATCTATGAACTAGGATGCAAGATCTCACCAGATATGGAATCTGCAAATGTCTTGATCTTGGACTTCCCAGACCCCAGAACTGTGAGAAACAAATGACTTTTGTTGAAGCCAATCAGTTTGTGGTATTCTGTTAAAGTGGCCCAAATGAATTTAGACATTTAGTTAATTTCCAAATTTGTACTGTTATTGCAAGTGATGAGATAAAAATCTTGGTTAATTGTCTATGTTAATTATTCTATAAGTTCTTTTAAGCCACAAAAGTTACTTAACTGTCTTTATACTCTGTGTTTGCACAATGTGTGACATAGAATCAACTCCATGAACTTTGTCAGTACTTGCATTCTTGAATTCTTGATCTCTTGAAGAGTTTTTACTGATGAATTTTCATGAACTCTTTCTACATTAAATATATACATTTGCTACAATAGTCTTTGATATTTGCTCAAAACATTTACCTTATTTATGTTGTAATTATGTGTGTTTTTCTATAATGATGTTCCCATATTCCTTAACTTTTGATTTCTTCTATCCCATCACTCTTGGAAAATTTCATTTACTTTCATTTAGTGAATTTATAAATTTTATCATCTGTTTAAAAAATAAAAATAACTCTCAAAAATGTTTTCTTTTTAAGTGATACAGGATTTATTTTTGCTTGTAATAAGGACAAATATAAGCCTGTTTTCCTTAAACAGGAAAAATAATCTTCCAAGGTTATTATTAATTTTAGTAATAATTTAAAATTTTCTATTTAATATGTAAAATTTTATACAATTAGTGTGTTAACTTGTGGCCCATTTCCCCTCCTTCTGTGCCGCTCCCTCCTCCTCCTCCTTTTCCTTTGGTGTGTTTCCCTACCACTAACATTCTATATCAGTAGTCAAGGATTTTAAGGTGTTTATACCTTGTAGGAATAATCTTCTTTAATTACTCAGCATTTTCAAGTCTTTTGAAATTTCTCCATATTTATTTTTCCTAATAAACCTTAGGATTATTTTGTAAAGTTTGAAATCTTCCCATAACTCTATATTTAGAATTTCATGACTCACCACATTGATTTTGAGGAAAATGGCATGTTTTCATATCTTGTTTTCCCATCCAGAATGAGACATATATTGTGAAGGCTTGATCAATGTCTCAGTAAATTTGTAATCATTTCCATAGAATGTACATAAATCTTGGCTTTTGGTTTTATTAATTAAATAGTAGCTTTGATTAATACATTTGATTAATATTTTCTTTTTTTTAATTTAAATTCAATTAGTCAACATAAAGTGCATCATTTATTTCAGATGTATTTATCAGTTGCATATAACACCAGTGCTTTTCACATTCATGACCTCCTTAATGCCCATCTCCCAGTTACCACATCCCCCCAGTGACCTCCCCTTCCATAACCCTCAGTTTGTTCACATTTCCAATGAGCTGATCAGAAAGGGCTCAGTGTCTTTTGCACAATACTCAGAGGCATGTGTGTTTGTTTGCATTCAAAATTCATAGACCTACATTTGACAGTACACAAGTAGGTATTCAACCACAGATATCTCTATCTGACCTCATGTAGCGCTGTATAATTACAGGTTATATATAGGTACATTGTTCAGTGATCTGTAGGTATATATCCAATTTCATATATGTATCTATATGTGAACACAGAGAAGTCTGTTTCCAAAAACATATGGATAAGTATCTGACTACACATATGAATGCAGATGTATATACATAAATATTTGCTATATCACACACAGTGTATCTGACTACACACAGGGATATATCTTGCCATACAGAAGTCTTTGTCTAACCATATGCTAATTTTGGGAGCACACGACTGAACCATTCTGTTCCATGTGACTTGGACTGAGGTTCCTCTCTGGTATTCAGCTGATTAGGGGCTTTTAGGGAGTATTTAGGATGACTTTATTCATGTGAGTTGTGCCTTGGCAGAGATGGCTAGAAGGTTGGAATCTTCTACCTCCTTCTCCTTGTAGCCTATCTCTCCAGTGAGTATGTCAGATTTGTAAAATGGCAGTTCCAGGCTCCCAGAAGGATGAAAAAGAAGGGAGTAGGCCAGTTAATATCACCTTCCATCCTGATATGATCTTGAAGTTCAGGATTTCAAGTTCTAAATCCAGACTGCTTATGCACCAAAGGAAAAGGCAACCTATGGAATGAGATAAAATATTTGGAAGTCATATACCTCATAAGAGATTAATATCCAAAATGTAAGAGGAATTTATACAATTAAATAGCAAATGGAAATTAAAACAAAAATTGATTAAAAAATGAGCAATGTGCCTAAATTGATATTTTCCAAAGAAGACATACAGATGGAAGGTTTCTCAACATTACTAATCATAAGGGAAATGCAAATCAAAACCACAATGAGAAACCATCTTACATCAGTCAGAATGGCTAAAATTAACAAGAGAGGGAACAAAAATTGTTGACAAGGAAGTGGAGAAAGGGCAACCCCCTGGGGACAACCTTCTGGGAAATAGAAATCAAAAGAACAGTACAACAGGTCAACAAAAGTAGGAACTAGTTCTTTGAAAGAATTAATAATATTGATAACCCCCTGGCCAGACTTATCAAGGAGAAAAGAGAAGGGACCCAAATAAATAAAATCAGGAATGAAAGAGGAGCAATCACAACCAACACCAAAGAAATACAAACAGTTTTAAGAACATATTTTGAGCAGAGATCAGAATTCTGCTGTGATCTTTCCTATTTCTCTTCTCCTGTTGGGTTTAGGCTTTCTTCTCTGTTCTTTCTCCATCTCTTGAGGTGTAAAGTTAGGTTGTGTATTTGAGACCTCTCTTGTTTTTTGAGAAAGACTTATATTGCTATATACTTCCTGAGGGCCGCCTTTGCTTCATCCCAAAGATTTTGAACAGTTGTGTTTTCAGTTTTATTAGTTGCCATGATATTTTTAAATTCTTCTTTAGTTTCCCGGTTGACCCATTCATTCCTTAATAGGTAGCTCTTTAGGTTCCATGTATTTGAATTCTTTCCAACTTTCTTCTAGTGATTGAGTTCTAGTTTCAAAGCACTGTGGTCTGAAAATATGCAGGGAATGATCCCAATCCTTTGGTACTGGTTGAAACCTGATTTGTTACCCAGGATGTGATCTATTCTGGAGAATGTTCCACGTGCACTAGAGAAGAATGTGTATTCTGTTGCTTTGGGATGGAATGTTCTCAATATATCTGTCCATCTTGTCCAGTGTGTCTTTTGTTTAGACGATCTGATCATTTCAGTGAGGGGTGTGTTAAAGTCCCCTACTCTTATTGTATTATTGTCGATGTGTTTCTTTGATTTGGTTATTAGTTGGTTTATATATTTGGCTGATCCCATATTAGGAGCATAGATATTTAAAATTGTTAGGTCTAATTGTTGTACAGACCCTTTAAGTATGATATAGTATCCTTCCTCATCTCTTATTGTAGCCTTTATTTTAAAATCTAGTTTAGCTGATATAAGGATTATCACCTCAGCTTTCTTTTGATGTCCACTAGATTTTAAATTGTTTTTCACTGTGTTACTTAAAATCTGGAGGTGTCTTTGGGTCTGAAATCAGTTTCTTGCAGATAGCATATCAATAGGTATTGTTTTTTAATGCTTTCCAATACCCTGTGACTGAGATGCCATTACCGCTATTTCTGCTTCTGTACCTTCGCTTGCTAACCCATGAGGAGATGGAAAAATACCAGCAGACTTTCTGTAGACACTCTGTAACCACACATCCCCCTCCCAGAATTGAACCTGACAGAATGGCCTGGACCCCTCCCCCGACTCTGGGCCAAGAGATAACAGCCATCTGACCAGAGAAACCCCCACCCGGAATTGGATGTAACAGAATAACTGCTCAAGGACCTTCCCCCCGATCTGGCTCTGGGCTGAGAGCTAACAACTGTCTGGTGCCCTGCGGCTTGACAGGAAGACCCTGGTCAATCCTGAGGTGACACATATCCTAGTGGCGCCAACTCAGCAGTTTGAAGAATGACCCTTCATTTGAAGAGCCCTTTGCCCTAACCAATCATCCGTTCCCAGCCTTTTCCCGCTCTGTAGTGCGCCAGTCATATTATAGAGTTCCTTTTTGATTTTCCCGCGGTATGTGGCGATTTGTTACAAGATACTATGATGTATGCTAAGTCCCTGCCTCCCCAAAAATAGTGTATAAAAAGTGTGATCCTGAGCTCGGGACCTCTTAGCGTCACCGGCAACGAATGCGCGGATGTCCGGGTTTGAACTCGTAATAAACGACCCTTGCTGTTTGGCTTTGACTCTGGACTCTGGTGGTCGTCTTTGGGGGGTCTCGAAATTTGGGCACAATATGACTTTTGATTGGGGTCATTTAGCCCATTTACATATAGAGTAACTATTGAAAGATATGAATTTAGTGCCATTGTATATCCAGTAAGGTGCCTGTTATTGTATATTGTCTATATTCTTTCTGGTCTATGTTACTTTTAGGCTGTCTCTTTGCTTAAAGAACCCCTTTCAATATTTCCTGTGGGGCTGGTTTGGTGTTTACAAATTATTTTATATTTTGTTTGTCTTGGAAGGTTTTTTTTTTTTTTTTTTTTTAAATCTCTCCGTCTATTTTCAATGACAGCCTCATTGGGTATAGTATTCTTAGCTGCATATTTTTCTTATTTAGTGCTCTAAATATATCATACCAGTCCTTTCTGGCCTGTCAGGTCTCTGTGATTGGGTCTACTGCCAATCTAATATTAGTACTGTTGTATTTTACAGACCTCTTGTCCCAATCTATTTTCAGTATTTTCTCTTTGTCACTGAGAGTTTTAAGTTTTACTATTATATGATGCATTGACCTATTTTTATTGATTTTGAGGAAGATTCTCTGTGCCTCCTGGATTTTGATGCCTGCTTCCTTCCCCAAATTAAGGAAGTTCTCTGTTATAATCTGCTCCAATGTATCTTCTGCCTCTGTTTCTTTTCTTCTGTGATGTCAATTATTTTAATATTGTTTTGTCTTATGGTATTACTTATCTCTCGAATTATTCTGTAGTGACCCAGTAGTTGTTTATCTCTCTTTTTTCTCAGCTTCTTTATTCTCCATCATTTGGTCTTCTATATCACTAATTCTCTCTTCTGCCTCATTTATCCTAATGATGAGAGCCTCCATTTTTGATTGCACCTCATTAATAGCCTTTTTGATTTCAACTTTTTAAGATTTTAGTTCTTTTATTTCTCCAAAAAGGAATTCTCTAGTATCTTCTATTCTTTTCTAAAGCCCAGCTAGTACTTTTATAGTCATCATTCTGAACCCCAGTTCCAACATCTTATTAAAGTCCATATTGATTAGGTCCCTGGCAGTAAGTATGGCTTCTTTGTCTTTTTTTTTTTTTTTAGGTGAGTTTTTCTGTTTCATCATTTCATCCAGAGAAGAATAGATGAATGAGAGAACAAAATGCTAAAAGTGTAAGAATAACCCCAGAAAAATATACATTATACCAATCAGAAGAGACCGGCAACTGTGAGAAAAAGAAAGGAAAAAAAAATGATAAGGCTGGTGAATAGAACAGAGCCACACACTAGATCTTGGGTTTATATTGGTCTGTTAGAAATAACTGCCTCCCAAAATTTTAAAGATATAAACCTTGTATGTATACACAAAAATAAGGGTAAATATGCTAAAGGGATGGAATATGACTATAAAGATGAACATTAAAAAAGTTTTTAAAAAAATGGAGTTGTTGAGTTAAGAAGTTTGTTGAAAAAAGAAGGAAAAAAATTAAAAAAAAAAAAAAAAGAGAATGTGATCAGGCTGGAGACTAGAAGAAAACCATACACTAGTATTTTTGGGTATATTTGGTCTGTTAGAAGATACTGTATGCCAGAATTTTAAAGAAAGAAAAAGTTATATACAAAAATATATACTTCTATATTTATATTTTTGTATAAATGTAAGTATAAAACTCTGCTTATACAGTTATATATGAAAAATAGTTACATACAATGAAGGGATAGAAGATGAGTGTAAAAATGAAAATTTAAAAAAATATTTTAAAAAGGAGTTGATAAGATGGTTAAAATAAGAAAGAAGAAAAAGAAAAAATAGAAACAGAAAAAAAGTAAAAAATGTTAAAAAAAATTTACTTTGAAGGTCTTAAGAATCATGAGAAAAAAGTCATGAATTCTATGTGCTGTATTCCCCAACAGCACATTGCTAGAGTTTAGCAGTTCTCATTGATTGGTAAACTTGGTCTTGGCTGGATGTTCTTGCTGATCTTATAGATGAGCAGCCTGTTGCAGTGACTTTCAAGTGTCTTTGCCCAAGGTGGAACTGCACCACTTTTGCCAGGGCCATGCTAAGTATTCTCATTCTTCTCGGGTTTGCTCTCTGTAGCTTTTGTGCCCTGAAATCTCTCTGTATGGCTTTGGGGGACAAGAATAAAAATGGCATCCTCCTAATCTCTGGGCCTGGAGGCCCCAAGAACTGGGTGCACCACTCCTCAGTTAGCCTGCAAAGAAAAGCAGTCAATATCTCCTATCTCTTTGGTCTCTAGCTGCACTGCATGCTCACTAGGCCTATAACCAAGCATTTCTCTTTCTGGAACATGTCCCCATTTAGAGTCTCCAAACCCTGCAGAGTCCTACAGTGCACTCCTGTGCCATTCCTCTGGGGTAGGAAGGGGAAGCTCCCTGGATTGCCTGCTTTTGGGGTCTCTGCTCAAAGAGTAGTCGCCCAACTTTGCTGTGGATCATGGTTTATGGCATCCCCAAGCTGAGAACCTCCTCCTGGGCTTGCAGCCAGTTTCTGGGTTCCAAGACTTGGGAGCTCTACCACACTCAGTCACCTCCAGTTGTTCTGTGACCCTGAGGGTTGTGAGACCACACTGTTCCAGAGAGGGTTCTATCCAATACTTAGCCACTGGAATGACATACCTCAGCAGAGCCTACTTGTAGAAGTTCCAATTTTGTTCTCCACTGCTCTGTCACTTGCCGGCAGCTGCCTCCCTTGTTGCAGTCTATCTTTCCAAATATCACCTTGGATTCACTTTTCCACACATCCTACCTTCCAGAAAATGGTCAATTTTCTGTTCATTGAATAGCTGCTGTTTTTTCTTTAATCTCTTGTTGAGTTTGTAGGTGTTCAGAATGGTTTGAAAACCATCTACCTGAATTCCTGGGACCAGGTGAAACTTAGGTCTCCTACTCCTCCACCATCTTGCTTCTCCTCCTCAAGTTATTTTTGAGTCTTTTTCGGAAGTTTGTGAAGAAATTATACCCATTTTATCTAAGGTATAAAATTTATTAGAATAATTATTTTTCCAGAAAAATCATTTATTAACCTTTCAAAGTCTGAAGCATCTGTATGAGTTTATTTCCTCTTTAATTTCTGATATTGGTATTTTATCTTGATCACTATTGCTAGAAATTTACCAGTTGTAGAATAATAGTACAAGTTTTGACTGTTGTAGTTTGTTCTCTTTAATGTTTTATATTGTAGTGATTTTTTTTAATCTTTCCATTACATTTTTTTTTTTTTATTTAACTTTGACATTGATTTAGTCCTCTATGTCTAACTTAAGATAAGAGTTTAGTTCTTTCGGATTTTTTTTTAACACAGCATAAAACTATGCATACATTTATAAAAATTGAAAACAGGTAGCTTTTTGTGTGGCTTAGCACATCAAAAAGATCTTCAGCTGGTTCTTACAGGTACTTAATGATTTTTATCTATGATACTTATGACCTAGAAAATACAATATACAACCAAACGTGGAAATGAAGATGCTCATTGGAGCTCATCATAAGCTGTGGGAAAATGAGTAAGAGTGGAAGCCTTCAGAGACTTGATTTAGAAACAGGCTCTTGTTGGAAAATAATTTGTTTCTTGTAGAAACAGTCACTCAATTGATACTGGACTGAAATTAAGGATTGAATTAATGAACTGAAAATTATTATGGTGTCAGTTGACATAGATTCAGGCCTTGGTCAACTGCATCCATCCCAACACAGAACTACAGAACTGTGACTACATATCTTTTTATGAATTGCAACTTCAACCTCAGTAACTTTCCTCATCCTAAGGCCTTCTGCATCTGAACTTCAGGGCCTCTTTGTAGTGATGCTAACAGCTAGAGATAGGACTTCCTTGGCTGAGGACATGACTGATAAATGAAACTGAGACTGGTTATCCTTTCACTTTGACATCAATGTGATTTGCCTTCCATAAGAAACTCACAGTTTATTATTTAATATATTTTTTCCTGTTCAAATTAGAGGCTTTTCACATATTTGGGTGTCTGCCACTATTTCTTGGCAAGAACCTAGTATTTTTTTTTTTCTCTAGTTATTTTTCTAGGGGAGAACACTGTGCAGAGGAGGATACTTTATTTGAATCTATTCCAAATATTCTAATCTAGTCTGTAATGGCCTTACAATTTCTTTCATTGAAAAACAGTAGTGGTGTGGAAAGCCATAGGCTGTGTCTGTACATATAAATGGAAGGATTATTTTCCTCATCCAGTGGCCCAAGAGATTTCTGAGAATTCAAATGTCTGCCGAGTCTGGAGTTTCTCTTCACCCCCTAAATGTTTCCTTCATATATGTTCTACTGTATAGACATCCCTCATTGCTTATGCAATCATCTGGAGGGGCCCAATTCACTGAGATAAAGCTGGAAAAAGGTAGAAACCTGCCTTCTATTAGAGAAGAAGTGGCCTTAAGGATACATTTTGAATGACTGAACAGGTGAAAAGTTCTCCTACTATCTGAGAGATTGCTCAGTTATTGATTGTCCCAGAAGTTAAATTTCACCAACTTTCTTATTAGGACAATGTCCTGGGACAGGAATGCTATCCTAATGATATAAGTAAAAGATTTTTGGTTGCCTAATTGTATGGACCAAGGAAAGATACATTGAAATAACTAAATTGAGATTTTAAAAAAATAGGGCAAATAATAGCTTGTCCAAGTTAATTTCTATGAATTAGGCTAATTTTTATATAGTCATCTGAAGAAACTATACTTACTTTGTACAAATGTCCTCATATTTATTGTGTGACTCTATGAGAAATAAGATCCATATGGGAAAGATTTTTCACATGATTTTTTCCCCCCATTTTCTTAACTGTTGTGTCCTTACTCATAGTATGGTTCTTGGCATTAAATAGGTGCTCTAATATAAAACAATAATTAATAATTGAATAGTTATTACATCTATGTTGGTAAATAATTTTTTAGTATATCTATTCACATTTCAAGGTCATTAATAAAATGAATGTAAAATGAAACAAAAGAAAATCTTGTTATGGCAAGTGGGGAAATACATGATGATTCAATCGTCACTTGACTAAAATGCCTTGGGTAGTATTTTATTCTTCACTGGCAATAGTCTCATAATTGATCCAAACCTATTTTTTTCCCCTCATGTTACATCCTTTAGACCTTAATAATGTGATTTGGTCTAGGAGTGCTAGTACACGTATTTGGGTGTCTGCCACTCTTTCTTGGCAAGAACATAGTCTTTTTTTCTCTAGTCATTCTTTTAGGGGAGAATACTGTCCAGAACAGTTTAATTTATTTGAATTAATTCAAAATATTATAATAAGCTAACCTGTAATGGCCATACATTCTCTTTCAGTGAAAGTTGTAGTGATGTGGAAAGCCATAGGCTGTGTCTGCACATATAACTACAAGGTTTATTTTCCTGATACAATGGCCTAAGAGATCTCTGAGAATTCAAATGTCTGCCCACGTTAGAGTTTCTCTTCATCCCCTAGATGTTTCCTTGATAATTTTCCTGTATATAGACATCCCTCATTGCTTGTACAAACATGTGGAAAGGTCTGATTTTCTGGGATGATGTTGGTGCAAAGTAGAACATCCCTTCAACTGGGTAGGAAGAGGCCTTAGGTATATGTTTTCTATTTAATTTAATTTTTATTTTTGTTACTTATTTGAATTCAATTAATTAACATAAAGTGCATTCTTGGTTTCTGAGGTAGAGTTCAGTGATTCATCATTGCATATAACACCCAGTGCTCATTACATCAGGTGCCCTCCTTAATGCCCATGACCCAGTTACCCCATCCCCCCACCATTTCCCCTCCAACAACCCTCAGTTTTGTTTTCCTCCATATTGTTTCTTATATTAGACATATTAGTGAAGTCATATGGCAATTATTTTTCTCTGACTCATTTTGCTTAGCATAATACCCTCTAGTTTCATCTACATCATGATAAATGGTAAGATTTCATTTTTGATGGCTGTGCAATATTCCATTTATTCATATACCACATCTTCTGTACCCACTCATCTATTAATGGAAATCTGGGGTTTTCCCATACTTTGGCTATGGTGGACATTGTTTCTATAAACTTTGGGATGCATGTGTCCCTTTGCACTATGTTTGTATCCTTTGGGTAAATACCTAGTAGCACAGTCAGGAAACCACAAACGTTGGTGAGGGTATGGGGAAAAGGTAATCCACTTACTAAGCTGGTGGGAATGCAATCTGGTACAGCCACTCTGGAAAACAATATGGAGTTTCCTCAAGAAGTTAAAAATAGAGCTACCCTATGACCCAGAAATTGCACTACTGGGGATATATTTTGAATGACTGAACAGGTAAAGATTTCTACTACCTGAGAGACTACTCAGTCAAGGTCTTTCAGGAAGTTAAATTCCAGCATTTGTCTTAATAGGCAAAGAGAAGGTTAATGTCCAGAGACATGAATAGTATCCTAGTACTCTAAGTAAAGGACATTGTGGTTGCCGAAGTTTACTGAGTTTTATTTTTCATACTTTTAGGACAAATAATATACTTGGCCATGTTAGTTTCTACTAATCAGGTTAGTTCTTAATAGTCATCTGAAGAAGACTACACTTATTTTATTAAATTGTTCTCTTATTTTTTTCTGTGACTATATGAGAAATAAAATCCACGCAGGAAGGACTTTACATGTGTTTTATCCCTTGTTTATTAGTTGTTTTTCTTTCACTCATAGCATGGTTCCTTGCATTAAATATGTTCTCTAATATAAAAACAATAATTAATAATTTAATACCTATTACACCCATATTGATAAATAAATATTTAATACATCTATTCGCACTTTAAGGCTGATAATAAAATGAGTGTTAAATAAAAAGAAAGGAGACCTTGGTATGACAAGTGGGGATATGGGGATATACATGATAAATTAATCTTCATTGGAATAAAATGCTTTGGCTGATATTTTATTTATGCCTGGCAATAGTAACATAATTTTTCCAAACCTATTTTTTTTTCATGCTACATCCATTAGACTTTAATTATGTGATTTGGTCTAGTAGTACTATTATGTATAGATATTTTTAAAAAAATCTATGGAAATATCCAGTGAATTTAATTAAGAAAGAATCAGCCTTGGGACACTTTCCAACTCTGACTTTATGACATATTTGATCAGATGGGATGAAACGTCTCATGATCTCTTTCCCTATTGGGAAGAAGGTGTTACACTCTTAAGAGGTGACACATTTTTAGGAGGTTTTTTCTAGGCTGAAAGCACACTTCCCAAAAAAGTACAAGAACATCTCTTCTCCAATTTTGAACTCAATTGGTGTGGTCATACCAACAGGATAGAATGAAAGAATGAACCAAGTGAATGTTTTCTATTTTGAAGTTAGTAGGGAAGAAGTTACCCAAGAACAATCTCCTTGAAAATGGCTGGTTGCTATCTTCTTATGTAAAATTAGATTACTTGTCTTTTAGATAAATTATCCTAAGGTAGTAAAGTTTTATTTCCTGTGTGGACCAGGGAATTCTTTTTATATAACCTACCATGCAAATAAAGGCAATGTCCTGAATAATCAGGGTGGAAATGGACTGATAACCAAATGATATAAAATGTACCCCATGAAGAAAATGGACTGATAGCCAAGTGAAATAAAATATACTATCAGGTATTAATGAAGCTTTTTACTTTCTTTTGTTATACTGGATAAAGGAAAAATTCCAGTCCCAGGAATGAGTTAAAAACTTTTCCTTCAGCTTGTGAACATACCGTCACAAGATAAGGCTAACAGTAAATATGGGAACTAGGCTTCCAAGTGTGTGAATTTTTTTTTATCATGTAAAAGTTAAATTACTTTGAAATAAAGGGAACTTAGATTTCCATTCCGGTTTAATCACTTAAAAATGGGTGACCTGGGAAAAAGAATTAGATGTTCTGAGCCTCAGTTTGTTCAACTATGAAATGAAGATTACAGTTCTTCATTACTGTAAATATGAAATGTGATTCATTTAGTTGTGAGTGTGTGATTGGAATCCACTGTAGGCATCGTGAGCAGTGGAGTGATTCTAGTCATCCTTATAAACAGATCATTTGAGCTGCCTTATGAGAATGAATTAATGGAGGCCAGAATGAAAGGGAAGAGATGTGGCAGGAAGCTAGTTTAGGGGGCTGGAGAATTTGTGGTTGGAGGAAAATGATCAAGTTTGTGAACTATTTTAAATGGGAGTTAATCAGAATTGTTAAAAGTATCAATATGTGATATGAGAGCAAGAAAAGCATGAAAGACATCATGACATTTCTTGTCTGAGTAATGACTTGGAAGGTAGTACCATTTAGTGAGATGGGAAACACCTGTGTTTGTTGCTGAAAATTAAAAATTTAGTCTTATTAGTTCTGAATTAATATTGAATTAGAGAGGTTCAGAGTCAGAGATATTACATATGTGAAGTTCAAAAATTAAGGGAGAGACCCAACATTGGAAACATTCCACATTTTTGGTCAGGAAAAGGAGGCATATCCAGCCAGAGATCTCAAGAAAGAAGTCTCAGTGAGGGAAGAGACAATCCAGGGTGGTGATCTTTCACTCCTAATTTGAGCCACTCAGTTTGAAAATGTCAGTTACCTTTAATCAGTCTCAAGTATTTCCCTTTTGTGACTTTATAAACTGTGTACCTTTTCATGGAATTCTCTTGCTCTCTTTTCTTGTCTTTCCACTTTTTCTTTAAAACTCAGTGGAAGCATTTCTTCCTCTGGGGAGTCTTCTCTGATTGTTAGTTTGACATATTCCTACCCCTGAACTTTACATTGTGCAACTGTTTTTATACTGACACTTTTAACGTTGGTGATTATTAGGTATGCTATCACTGAATATAGGAAACCATGGCTAATTCAATTTGGGAATCACCTCTATGAAACATCGGACAAAAACAGGTACTCCTGCCACATTTTTTAATTGAATGAATCAATAAAAGGTTAATCTTATCATGTATTTAAAAGTTTTCTCCCTTGTTTTATAGATCAGCCTGGTTCTAATATGAGAAGTCATCTCCTATGCAGACTAGATGGAACCACCAAACAACGTAACTTACTTTGTCCTCTTGGGGCTCACCCAGGATCCAAAGGAACAGAAGATTCTTTTTGTTATGTTCTTACTCTTTTATATTTTGACTGTGGTGGGAAACCTGCTTATTGTGGTGACTGTAAGTAATACCCGGGGCTCACCTATGTACTTTTTTCTTGCTAACCTATCTTTTATGGATGTCATTTATTCCTCTTGTATTTTCCCCAGATTGATTTCAGAGGTTTTCTTTGGGAAAAGTACCATATCCTTTCAATCTTGTATGACCCAGCTCTTTATAAATCATCTTTTTGGTGTCTCAGAGGTCTTTCTTCTGCTAGTGATGGCCCATGACTATTATGTGGCCATCTGCAAGCCCTTGCATTATTTGGTGATCATGAGGCAATGGGTGTGTGTTGTGCTGCTGGTAGTGTCCTGGGTTGGAGGTTTTCTGCATTCAGTAATTCACGTTAGCACAATTTATGGGCTCCCATTCTGTGGCCCCAATGTCATTGATCATTTTTTCTGTGACATGTATCCCCTATTGAAACTGGTCTGTGCTGATATGCATGTGGCCGGCCCGTTAGTGGTGACCAATGGTGGAGTGATCTGCAGTATTGTGTTTGTGTTCTTGCTCATCTCCTATGGTATCATCCTGCACTCTCTAAAGAACCTTAGTGCAGAAGGGAGGCAGAAAGCCCTCCAGACCTGTGGTTCCCACATCACTGTGGTGGTCTTCTTCTTTGTTCCATGTATTTTCATGTGTGCAAGACCTGCTAAGACCTTCCTATTGACAAATCATTGACTGTGTTTTATACAGTCATAACCCCCATGTTGAACCCACTGGTCTACACTCTGAGAAATTCTGAGATGGCAAATGCCATGAAGAAGCTCTGTAAGAGAAATATATCAAATAGCAAATAAATGCATCATCAAGATCATAGTTTATCATTAGAGCCAATCTCCTCAAATGTTAAAGTCCATTTTAGTGTAAATGCCTTTACATTCTGAGTCAATAATTTGTAATGAAGTAGTCAATGCAGTTTTATAGTTGCATGAATTGTTATTTATTTTTAATATTTTCATTCTGGTAAAATTAATATATAATGTTTTCTTATTGTCATATACACAATAGCATGATTTAACAGTTCTATGCATAGTGGTCACCATGAGTAAACTCCTAATCTCCATATGGGCTGCATATTGATGAATTTTTGTAGTTACCTTAATTTAATTAATTGTTGTGTTTAGTATTATTACTTATTTTCTCACTATTATTTTCATATTTAGTTGGGTTCCTGTCTTTATTTTTTTTTAACATAGAGTGCTTTATTAGCTTCATGTGTGCAGTATTATAATTCAACAGTTCTATTCATCACCAAGTGCTTACAACAACAAGTGCACTCCTTTATCTCCATCACCTATTTAACCCATCCCCCCTTCTTCTCTGGTAGCCATCAGATTGTTCTCAATGATTAAGAGTCTGTTTCTTGATCTCTCTCTCTCTTCTACCTTTTCTCATTTATTTTGTTTCTTAAATTCCATATGTGTGAAGTCATATGGTATTTGTCTTTCTCTGACTGACTTATTTTGCTTGGCACTATACTCACTAGCTTCTTCCATGTTGTTGCAAATGGCAAGATTTCCCTATTTTTTTATGTTGGATACACACACACACACACACACACACACTCTCTCACACACACATATACATACACACTTGGAAGCTTCCATAATCTGGAAGATTTTAAAGAAATATGGTACAAATGTCAGGATAGATTTATCCTTTTAAATTAGTGTGTATTTGTGTATTCTTTGGGTAAATACCCAGTAGTGCTATTGTTTGATTGTTGCCTAATTTTATTTTTAAGTTTTCGAGGGACCTCCATACTGTTTTAAGATGGCTGTAGCAGTTTGATTTCCCAGCAGCAGTACATGAGTGTTCCTATTTCTCTACATCCTTGTCAACATCTGTTTCTTGTGTTGTTGATTTTAGACATTCCAATGTGTGAGGTGATATCTAATTTGTAGTTTTGACTTGCATTTCCCTGAAGGTAAGTGATAATGAACATCTTTTCCTGCTGGCCATCTGTATGTTTTTTTTAGAGAAATGTTCATTCATGTAGTTTGCCCACTTTAAAACTGGATTATTTGTGTTTTGGGGGGTGTTGAGTTTTATAAGTTCTTATATATTTTGGATACTAGCCCTTTAGATCCCTGTTTTATTTTTGTTCTATTTATTGCACTAGTTAACATACTGAATGTTATGTAGACCATTATCTTTATTTTGTTTGCATGATATATGAAATTCTTAGTGTATTTTACCTTTTAAATAAAAAATAAATTAGAATAGATTATAATAAATACTAAAAATTGAATCTATACAAAGTGAGAAACATTGTAGAATAAACCTTTACCCATCCCTCACCAGAATCTCTATTCTAAGATTGTTCAATTAGTAACCTTTGGTAATAAAATATATGTGTGTTTTTGTCTAAATGTATAACTTTTGCATTTACCACTCAGTCTTCTGAAGATCTTTACATACTAGTCTATATAGATATAACTCATTTTCAGCTTCCTCAATGTATTTAAATCTTCTTTATGAAGATACAGCAAAATTCATGTTTCCAGTCCTTTTCATGTTTTCCCCAATTTTATTTTGTTGTAGCCAATAACTAGGATAAAATTCTTTTGAAAATTTTTAAGTATGAGTTTTTGGTTCAAATAGTATTTAAATATTGTATTTAAGTATTTAAATATTGATGTTTGCAGTTATTGGTGATATTTCAAAAAGTCAAGAATGTTGTTGTTTTTCCAGCAGTAATTTAGATGTTTACACTCTTTTTTCCTTAATATATTAACGTGATTATCTACATTGAAGGATTTTATTATATGGGATTGTTATAGCATTTCTGCTTTATTTTTATAAATTAAAATAGCCTATAGGTTCTGTTTTTGTGTAATACTTTCTAGGTTCGATATCAGTTTATAAATAGAGCTTTATGAGGCCATCCTTTAGAAGCCATCCTAATGGCTCCTTACCCCCAACCATTTCTCATCTCTCTGTTAGACTTAATGTTTTCTTTTATACTTATGGTAGCACTGTTGACCAGCTAATATTTTATCCATTTCACTTTAAAAATTTTGTTTCATTATCTGTTCTCCCACTAGAATGTATTAACAGCAGTGTTAGTGCTGGGCATGGTAAATAATTGAGTGAATGGTTTATGGAGAGAATTAGGAATCTGATTTTTTAAAACTGATTTTTAATCAGTTTAAGTAGCACTGGGGTGATATTTTATTTGAAAACTTGTGAGTAAAATTGCACTTGGCATTTATCGTTCATCTTTTTTGTGGGAATTTTTTGTTAACGCATTATGTGCATTTATTCTCCTGTTCCTTATAGACACTATGAGGTTGATACTATACTTGGACCCATTTTGTGGTGTACAATGGAGGTTCATTGGGGTTAAGTAGGTTCCCCATGGCCACCAACCTGTGAGAGTGTCGATGCCAAAGTCAATCCCCAGACTTAAGTCTATGTTACTAATCACATCTCTACAGCTGCTTCGTTGATGGAATTCTCCCACAAAGGCATCTCAGGTTGGTGTTTCCTTGATGGTTAGTTTTTCTGATCTGATTTTATTTATTTATTTATCAACATGTAATATATCATTTGCTTCAGAGGTACAGGTCTTTCATCAGTCTTGCACAATTCACAGCACTCACCGTAGCACATCCCCTCCCCAATGTCCATAACCCAGCCATCCTATTCCCCCACCCCATGACCCAGAAACCCTCAGTTTATTTCCTGAGATTAAGAGTCTCTTTTGGTTTGTTTCCTTCCTGATCCCATCCTGTTTCATTTTTTCCCCTCTCTACTCCAAGACCCCTTGCCCTGCCTCTCAAATTCCTCATATCAGAGAGATCATATGATAATACGATAATTGTCTTTCTCTGATTGACTTATTTCACTTAGCACAATATCCTCTAGTTCCATCCATGTCATTGCAAATGGCAAGATTTCATTTTTTGATGGCTTCATTATATATATATATATCACATCTTCTTTATCCATTTATCTGTTGATGGACATCTAGGTTCTTTCCATAGTTTGGCTATTGTGGGCATTGCCACTATAAACATTTGGGTGTGCATGCCCCTTCAAATAACTACATTTGTATCTTTAGGGCAAATATTCAGTAGTGCTATTGCTGGGTCATAGGGCAGCTCTATTTTTAACTATTTCATTGAGTGTACTTGCTCTTTTTAAAAATTTTTTTAAAAGATTTTATTTATTTATTTTACAGACAGAGATCACAAGTAGGCAGAGATGCAGGCAGAGAGAGAGAGGGAAACAGGCTCCCTGCTGAGCAGAGAGCTCAATGTGGGGCTAGATCCCAGGACCCTGGGATCATGACCTGAGCTGAAAGCAGAGGCTTTAACCCACTGAGCCACCCATGTGCCCCTATTTTCAACTTTTTTGAGGTTGTTTTCAACTGTTTTCCAGAGTGGCTGCATGAGCTTAATTTCCACCAACAGTGTAGTAGGGTTCCCCTTTCTCCACATCCTTACCAACAGCTGTAATTTTCTGACTTGTTAATTTTAGCCATTCTAATTGGTATGAGGTGGTATCTCACTGTGTTTTGATTTGTATTTCCCTGATGTCGAGTGATGTTGAGCACTTGGCCATTTGGATGGCTTCCTTGCAGAAATGTCTGTTCATGTCTTCTGCCCACTTCTTGATTGGATTATTTGTTCTTTGGATGTTGAGTTTGACAAGGTTTTTATAGATTTTGGATAGTAGCCCTTTATCTGATATGCCATTTGCAAATATCTTCTCCCATTCTGTTGGTTGTCTTTGGTTTTGTTGACTGTTTCCTTTGCTGTGCGAAAGCTTTTGATCTTGATGAAGTCCCAATATTTCATTTTTGCCCTTGCTTCCCATGCCTTTGTTTCAACATCTGCAAATCAATCAATATGGTACAAAACATTAATAAAAGAAAGAACATGAACCATATGATACTCTTAATAGGTGCTGAAAAAACATTTGACAAAGTACAACATCCTTTCTTAATCAAGCCTCTTCATAGTATAGGGATAGAGCATACATACCTCAGTATCATCAAAGCCATCTATGAAAACCCACAGTGAATATCATTTTCAATGGGGAAAAGCTGAGTGTTTCCCCTAAGGTCAGGAACATTGGCAGGACTGTCCACTATCACCACTGCAATTCAACATAGTATTAGGAGTCCTAGCCTCATCAAATTCTCACTCTTTGCAGATTATATGATATGTTATGTGGAATATCCAAAATACTCCACCCCAAAGCTACTAGAACTCAGACAGGAATTCAGTGAAGTGTCAGGATATAAAATCAATGCACAGAAATCAGTTGCATTTCTATACACCAATAATAGCAAGACAGAAGAAAGAAATTAAGGAGTTGATCCCATTTATAATTGCACCGAAAACCACAAGATACCTAGGAATATACCTCACCAAAGAAGCAAAGAATACATACTCAGAAAACTATAAAATGCTCATGGAAAAAATTGAGGAAGACACTAAGAAATGGAAAACTCTTTCATGCTTATGGATTGGAAGAATGAATATTTTGAATATGTCTATGCTACCTAAAGCAATCTACATGTTTAATGCAATCTCTATCAAAATACCATCCATTTTTTCAAAGAAATGGAACAAATCATCCTACAATTTATATGGAACCAGAAAAGACCCTGAATAGTCAGAGGAATGTTGAAAAAGAAAGTCAACTTCGGTGGCATCACAATTCCAGACTTTAATCTCTATTACAAACCTGTAATCATCAAGACAGTATGGTACTGGGACAAAAACAGACACATAGATAAACGGAACAGAACAGAGAGCCCAGAAATGGACCTTCAACTCTATGGTCATCTAGCCTTTGACAAAATAGCAAAGACTATCCAATGGAAAAAAGACAGTCTCTTCAACACATGGTGTTGGAAAAATTGGACAGCCACATGCAGAAGAATGCAACTGGACCATTTCTTTATATCACACACAAAAATAGTCTCAAAATGTATGAAAGACCTCATTGTGAGTTGGGAATCCATCAAAATCCTTGAGGAGAACACAGGCAGCAACCTCTTCAACCTTAGCCACAGCAACTTCTTCCTAGAAACATCACCGATGGTTAGTTTTTCATCCATGTTACTGATTTCTCTTAAAGATATCAATCCATTGATATTTCTTTCTCTGTCATTGTTAGTTCCAGTAAATTATGTTTCCTTAGATAATTGTCCATTTCATTCAGGTTCTTGCCATTATTTGCATAAATTGAGTAATTAGTATCTGGTGATTCTTTTTTTTTTTTTTTACTGTGCTGTAGTGATATTTATAATTTTTAAAATTTATAAACAGTAAGTTAGCATAATTTCAAACTTATGCAGCCCTGATTATTCCAAAATCTGAACAGGAAGTTTGTAAAGGGTCAGGGATTTTCAAATTTTGACAGCCAAGGTGTTACCTTTCTCTAGTTTCAACTGACATTTACCTCGAAAGAGTCAAATGTCCTCTTGAGCACTGTAAAATAACAGGACAGACAGTTGTGTGTACCATACACTTTGTGAGTGCTAGAAATTCTGGCAGAGATGTTGGCCAGAGAAGAGACAGGAGCCCTGCAGGAATTAAGAATGAGCCCCATCCTCACCTCCCACGGTGAAAGCAGTAACATCATGCTGACAGTCACAAGAATTCATCCGATAATCTTATTTTGGTTTTAAAGATGTATGTATGTATGTATGTATGTATTTGGGGCAAGTGTGGGGAGAGGTGGAGGGAGAGGGAAAGAGAGAATCCCAAGCAGATTTCACACTGAGCAAACCCGAGACAATGCTTGACCCCATGACCTTGAGATCATGATCTGGCGTGATATCAAGAGATGGACATTCTACCAACTGAGCCATCATGGTGCTCCCGATTCTGCTTCTTGGCTAGGATTCATGTCTTTTCTTCACTACTTTCAACTAGTCCCTATGTCAAGGGTCAGAGGTAGCCTTGAACATTCTTATTCTCACTGTATGTTGTATTTCGATTATACCATAAAGCATTACATAAAGAAGAGGAAAATTCTGCTTTTAAAATCACCATGAGGGGCACCTGGGTGGCTCAGTGGGTTAAAGCCTCTGCCTTCCGCTCAAGTCATGATCCTAGGGTCCTGCGATCGAGCCCCTCTGCTCAGTGGGGAGCCTGCTTCATCCTCTCTCTCTCTGCCTGCCTCTCTGCCTACTTGTAGTCTGTCAAATAAATAAATGAAAATCTTAAAAAAAAAATCACCATGAAATAAGTGAGGTGGTTTAGGATTTCTTTATTCAGCATGACACTGATTTTGGATTTAAGACTTACATTTTTATTATATATTAGGAAATACCCATCTATGCTCATAATATAATAGTACATTTTGCTGGGTTTGGCCAGCAAACCCTGAAGCAGCAAATAATATTGCTCCAGATACCTTAGTAGGAGAAAGGAGAGGGCCTGGAAGCAGACACTTTAGGGGCAAAGGTCCCAGGCCAGACTCTGCTTCTACTTTTATTGTGAATGTTATCAATCCAACAATGGAATAAGAAAGGAAGGAAGGTATGGTAGGCTGTAATACTCCAGACAGTGATTGGGAGCATTGTGTGAATAGAACAAGCTGTGCTCCTGATGGATATGCATGTAGGGAGTGTCTGGAGCATGTGACTTCCAAAGATAAGTGCTTCTCCTAAATCAAGCATTTATCTCTGGATGAGTGCATTGAGCCACAATGAGGATCTGGTTAGTTAGAGCCCCTGGAAAGCCCCTTTGCTTTTCTACTAGTCTGATCCAGGGAGGCATGGGTTTATTAAATATTATCTAGCCAAACACTATGAATTCCCACATTTTTTGAAAGTGAGATAGAATTAACTATGTTTAAGAGCTTAGAAATACAATCATGTGTTTTTTTTTTCCTTGACCTATTTTCATCTGATATAGGTAAATTTAAAAATATATAATTATCATTGTACTGGGAAGGTTCATTCAACACAAGAAGGGGTAACAGGGTCTAAATTTACCCTTCTGCCTAAAACATCAAACAAGATGGAAAATATGCAAAATACTGGTTTTCAAGACTAGACATCAGAAGGAGTGATCACTGAGAGATGAGAAAAAAACAAGTTGAGTCCTAGAATTGTCCCAGCTTTGCATTGAAAAGTTTTCATGCTGCGGCACAGACAGGAATATTTAGGAAATCCTGGACAGCCTTTGAGTTGAGGGCAAGGAACTGAGAGTCCTACAGCAAGGCACCAAGGGAGCTAGCATGCAGAGGGTGATATTCTGGAGAGGATAGAGCTAGCAAGGCAGGGAGACTGAGAGAGAGATAGAGAGAGACAGAGACAGAGAATGGAAGTAGAGTGAGTGGGAAGGAGAGGGAGGAATGAGAGAGAAGGGGGAAAAGGGAGAATTAGAGGAAACGAGGAGGGAAGGGGAAGGAAGGGGGGAATGGAGAGAGAGAGGACAGGAGAGGGAGAAAAAAGGAGGGAGAAAGGGGAGAGAGAATAAGAGAGATAGAATATGAGAGGGAACTTGAGAGAGATGAGAGGGGACTTGAGAGAGAGCATGAGAGATTAGTGAGACTATGTGAGAGACAACAGGACAGAGAAAAAGAAAAGGAAAGAATCAGTGCTGGAGAGCTGCAAGGATCCTCCTAGATTGTTCATCAGAGTAGCGATCAGGGTGTGCAGGTGCATTTGAGGAAACTGCTTGGGGCTGGGTGGTGATTTACCTGGCTGCATAGGGAGGATTGCCCAGTGCTCCCTGGGTCAGTCACAGTGGCCTGTCTTTCAGCTGGACAACTTGGGCCGGTTCTGGATCACAGGGCGGGACACTGGTTGAGGTCTTAGGAAGATCTTGCGTCAGTAATGGGACACAATTGTCCCTAAACTGAGCACTGTTCCAAACCTGTCGAATAAACCATAACAGTAAGAATAAAGAAAAAATCTCCAAGGAAAACATGCAAGAGAAACTAATGTGTTTAGAATTTTATGTTTCTGCTAACATGAGAGATTGGTCTGATTATTGTTCCTGTGATGCTCTTGTTTCATTCTGGTTTAAGGGTTATGCTGGGTGCCCAAAATGAGTCAGGAAGAATTTTAAGTTCTCCTCAGCCCTGAGCCATTTATATTAATCCTACATTTTGATTAATTCTTATATAGTATCATTGATAATGTTATATGGGAGTAGAATTTTGTTTAGAGAGAAGAAAGGTATCAAATTGTTTATTTACTTTAAAGTATAGGTAATTCTAGGTTTTAATTATTTTTCTGTGTCTCTTCAGAAATCTACATCTTTCTTAACAGAGCTCCACTTTCTAAACAGGCAAGGATACTGTCATAAATTCATTGTTGATATTCTTTTATATGTAGAGTATATTGATAACACCGTCTTCATTCTTGATTCTGATCTTTTGTTCTATTAGTTTTTCTTCACTCATTTTGCTAGGAACATTAATTTTGTAAATCTTTTGAAGAGCCAATCTGGCTTTATGTATTTTCTCTTTTTTTCAATAAAATTAAATTTCAATGATTTCTTTACAAGTTAAAATTTTTTTTTATTTTTTTTTTTAATTTTTTTTTTAAATTTTTTATTTTTTATAAACATATATTTAAATCCCCAGGGGTACAGGTCTGTGAATCACCAGGTTTACACACTTCACAGCACTCACCAAATCACATACCCTCCCCAATGTCCATAATCCCACCCCCTTCTCCTAAACCCCCTCCCCCCGGCAACCCTCAGTTTGTTTTGTGAGATTAAGAGTCACTTATGGTTTGTCTCCCTCCCAATCCCATCTTGTTTCATTTATTCTTCTACCCACTTAAGCCTCCATGTTGCATCACCACTTCCTCATATCAGGGAGATCATATGATAGTTGTCTTTCTCTGCTTGACTTATTTCGCTAAGCATGATACGCTCTAGTTCCATCCATGTTGTTGCAAATGGCAAGATTTCATTTCTTTTGATGGCTGCATAGTATTCCATTGTGTATATATACCACATCTTCTTGATCCATTCATCTGTTGATGGACATCTAGGTTCTTTCCATAGTTTGGCTATTGTGGACATTGCTGCTATAAACATTCGGGTGCATGTGTCCCTTTGGATCACTACATTTGTATCTTTAGGGTAAATACCCAATAGTGCAATTGCTGGGTCATAGGGCAGTTCTATTTTCAACATTTTGAGGAACCTCCATGCTGTTTTCCAGAGTGGCTGCACCAGCTTGCATTCCCACCAACAATGGTAAAAATATTAGATTGGCAGCTGACTTATCCACAGAGACCTGGCAGGCCAGAAAGAGCTGGCATGATATTTTCAGAGCACTAAACGAGAAAAACATGCAGCCAAGAATACTATATCCAGCTAGGCTATCATTGAAAATAGAAGGAGAGATTAAAAGCTTCCAGGACAAAAAAAAACTGAAAGAATTTGCAAATACCAAACCAGCTCTACAGGAAATCTTGAAAGGGGTCCTCTAAGCAAAGAGAGAGCCTACAAGTGGTAGATCAGAAAGGAACAGAGACCATATACAGTAACAGTCACCTTACAGGCAATACAATGGCACTAAATTCATATCTCTCAATAGTTACCCTGAATGTGAATGGGCTAAATGCCCCTGTCAAAAGACACAGGGTATCAGAATGGATAAAAAAACAAAACCCATCTATATGTTGCCTCCAAGAAACACATTTTAAGCCCGAAGACACCTCCAGATTTAAAGTGAGGGGGTGGAAAAGAATTTACCATGCTAATGGACATTAGAAGAAAGCAGGAGTGGCAATCCTTATATCAGATCAATTAGATTTTAAGCCAAAGACTATAATAAGAGATGAGGAAAGAAATTTCAATGATTTCTGTCTTTTATTTACTACTTCCTTTCTACAGTGTCCTCTCGGTTTATTTTGCTTTCTTGTTTTCAACTTCTTGAGATGAAATGTTAACTCATTTCTTACAATATCTCTTGTTTCCTAATACTTTTCATTAAAGCTACTTATTCCATTCTACACACCTCTTTAAATATTGGGAAACACTGTTATATTTGTGTTGGATTCCACTGTATATATTCTGTATGATTTAAGTCCTTTGAGATGCGTTGCAATTTGTTTTTTGTTGTTGTTGTTGTTTGTTTGTTTGTTTTTTGCTAAGTGGACTCCTCCCACAGTGTTTTCACCCTCCCCACTCCCATACTAACACAGGTTCTATATACTTGCCTGTGTGTCCCTATGTGACAAATTCAAGATTCTTCCCCTTAGGTTAGAAACTTGCTTTATTACATTTGAGACAACACTTAAATGGATAGTATGAAATTTGCTCTCATGATATTCTAGAAGTCAGTTCTAGATGTCCATGTGCAAAAACATAGCTTAAACCTAAATGAAATAACTTTGCCTATTGTGAAAGTCATGTTTGAAAGAAGAAAGGTTTTACATATTTTAATTTTGTCCACACTGGACATTTCTCCTTTGGTGATTCAATCTTAAGTTGTTCTTTGGGGATTCTACATCCCCCCACCCCAAACAGCCCCCAGAGGACATATTTCTTCAAGTCCTGTTGTACATGGTAATTATCCTGGTGGCATCTCTGGAGATCCAGGTCTACCCACAAAATTATGATGAGAGTCCCAATGAATTTAATTAGGGAAGAATGACTTATGGAGATGCACCAATGGAATGACTCAATAGCGCTTGCTGTGGTTCAAATGAAGATAAAGTGTTTACAGACCTTTATCTTGATCTCAAAGGGTATTTGGATCCGTGTTCATATGACTGGCTTTTTCAGGAATCAAATGATGGAATCAGAACTTAGTAAAGTGTCTAGGTGTCATAAAGGCTATTTCACTATTTTACTTATATTGACAATGAAAAAAAATCTTTATTTAAGCAATTCACAATTTTCTCTCCCACAAAGGTGTTTGTTTGTTTTTTGTTTCTTTGTTTTGTTTTGTTTTGTTTTGTTTTCTGGTCATGAAGATGTTGGTTTAACATTTGTTATTATGGCAAATTAAGCTAACAAAGATTTTAGTTCTCTTTGTTCACAGCCAATGTTCAGACTTTTTTAGATTACAGGGACTTTTTATTCATTTTGAAAATCCCAGAAATTTAAGAAGTAATCTTTATCTGAAAAACTGAAAAGACTTTCTGCAAACAAAGAAAGCATTGTTCACATGGAAACGATTCACGATCCTGTGATGATGAGTGTGTTTTCTTGGTCTGTGTGCTCAGAGATGATATCAGTGCACAAAAGAGAAGGGACAAGGGACTGTAACCTTGAATTGAAAGGATTTTCAGCATGCAGGTAACCCAGGAAGTGTAACTAGTTGTAAGATTCCAAAGTTGACTTTATATTTTACATCTTGGTGGTGCTGGGATTCAGTCTTTTAAAATTACTGCTGTGTGAATCTCATAATCAGCCATATTAGCGATTCTTTATGATTATTAGAATATATGGGAATTAGCTAAGGTTTGTAATACCACTTTTGGCTATTTTCATATATAAAGATACAGAATAAATGTACTTTCTCCAACTTCTCTAACATCAGTATTTTTAGAAACTAGTTTCAGGCTTAGGGATATTTTTAATGGGCCAAATATTTCTAACTCTATAGGTGGTCCAAATTGATATGTTCTCTGAGCATTGTTTGCTGATCTGTGGAAGTTTAGAGGATGGTGTAGCATGCTCAGACTTGAATGAGTGATTATAAGGAATCCAAGGTCACACTTTCATAATCAAGCTCTTACTTCACTTCCTATTTTTTGTTTACAGTATCATAGCATATGTCTGTTGGCTATTCCTATAAATGCTTCTTTACATGATTTACCCACTTGCCATTGGTTTCTTTGTCGTCTATATTTTATTTGCTTAAAGCTCTGTGTGTATTTTGATATTAACTCTGTGTATGTCCTCTAAAATGCAAGTCCATCTACTTTTATCTATTGATGTCATGGTATCTTTTTAAAGTTCTTGAGATGTTTTGATATCATAAAATATATCAATTTCATTTATGAGTTAAGAGGATTCCAGAAGTTAGAAAGTCATGTCTTGTGTTAGATGGGAAGTAAATACAAACCTTGCTGTAGTTTTTCATTAAATCAATGCATTTAAAAATTTGTATATGAAGAGTTCATTACATGTACAATTTTACTAGCTTCCAGTTGGAAAGTTGGTTGTGCCCCTCCATTTATTTATTACTGTGTCCTTTCCCCACAGTGTTTTTAGTGACTTATCTCTGCCTGAATCAGCAAGAGTTGTGAGGTTAGGGAAAATGTTTCCATCCATCTTTTATTCTTATAATTTCTGAAAGTACTAGAATGTAAGAAACTACAATGCCTATTAGGTAAATGAATAAACAGATTGTATTATATTTCAGGAAGTCACCAGTAATTATCACATTAATAGCTAATTTTTTCTTGAACTGTGAAATAAGGAGATGCAAAAGAACATATGGAACACAGGAACAATGTGACTGAGTTTGTCCTCTTGGGGCTCACCCAGAGCCTTCAAGGTCAGAAAATACTATTTGTCGTGTTCTTGATCATCTACATTGTGACGATGGTGGACAACCTACTCATTGTGGTGACTGTGGTGGTCAGCCCATCCCTGGATACCCCTATGTACTTCTTCCTTGGTTACTTATCATTTATGGATGCTGTTTATTCTACTACAGTTACTCCAAATATGATTATAGACTTACTCTATGAGAAGAAAACCATTTCCTTCCAAGGTTGCATGTCCCAACTCTTTATAGAGCACTTATTTGGTGGTGCTGAGATTTTGCTCCTGGTGGTCATGGCCTATGACCGCTACGTGGCCATCTGCAAACCTTTGCATTATTTGACAATCATGAATCAACGGGTGTGTGTTCTATTGCTGCTGTTGGCCTGGGTTGGAGGTTTTCTGCATGCTGTCGTTAAACTTCTCTCAGTTTACAACCTTCCCTTCTGTGGTCCCAATGTCATCGACCACTTCGTCTGTGACATGTATCCATTATTAAAACTTGCCTGCACTGACACCTACATTATTGGCCTCACTGTGATTGCCAATGATGGAACAATCTGTGTGGGCATCTTTACAGTCTTACTCATTTCCTATGGGGTCATTCTGCACTCCCTGAAGACTCTTAGTCAGGAAGGGAGGCACAAAGCCTTATCCACTTGTGGCTCTCACATTACAGTGGTGGTCCTCTTCTTTGTCCCTTGCATTTTTATGTATGTGAGACCTCCTTTCACCTTACCCATTGATAAGTTCTTGACTGTGTTTTACACAGTTATCACCCCTATGTTAAACCCTCTGATCTATACTCTGAGAAACGGAGAGATGAAAAATGCCATGACAAAGCTGTGGACCAGAAGAAGAAAATGATCCTGAAGAGAAATTTTCACCTTTTTTCAATGAAGAGTTGCTCCATCCGAAAGAATTATTTATTTGTAATGAATTTCTCCTCAGATTTAATGAACTTGTGTATGATGAAAGCACTTAAGGTGTAAATATTGTAATGATCAAAAAAGGTTTCTAAGATTTTCATAAATTGTTAGTAAAATAGGTCTGTAGCTTTGAGTATAAAATGTCTTTGTTGAAACTATGAGTTTCTGTTCTATGTGATAAGTTATGCTATAGTTAATACTATACCTTTATTTTCATTACTGGACAATTTTCACTTTCTTCTCTTTTGCCCAATTATTCTTTTTCAGAATTAATAGTGCTCATTACATATTTCTGAGAAGCATTTTAAGAATGGGACCTTAGCACTTAGTTCACTCCTTCCTTACAGACAACTCTCATTAGTACTTGAGGTATATGTCTTATTTTTGTATTTGCAAGATATTTAATTGTATAATTTTGTTCATTGCTTAGTGCATAAGATTGAAAGGGAATGCTGTTTCCAAATTATAATATAAATCATAAAGAAGTTGAGTGAAGAAAAAATATGAACAAAATACGTAGATATAATAAGTTAGATTCACTTATTTTTCTGAGAAGGGAATCCTATTATTTCCTCATGTGGAGAAGCTTTGTTTGGTGTTATATTTTCATTGGGATGACCCATTAACATTCCCTGATCATTTGGAATATCTGATAATATCTCTGTCATTTTTTTAGTATCCCCATCTCTTCTTCTGCTTACAGTGTTTCATCGTCTTTTTTAGGGAACTAGGCCCTTCCTTTCATATGTGGAATTACCATAATGCATAATTCATGACCTTCAAATATGCAATATGGAACCTGACAGTAGATATTTTGGATGATATCATTGTCAGAAAGATGCTGACAACATGGCAAACCATTCTTACCTCTGTTGTGGATGGAATGCAGATTATTCGGCAACAAAGAGGCCATAATATATATTGATTTCCTTAATGGATACCTCTTTCTTAAGCTTCATTCTCTCTGAATGAGGTTTGAAAGAAAATATTATCAGCTTCTAAAAGTGTAGGAAGCATGTGGACAATGAAACTCCTGGTTTTGCCCCCTTATTTAGTCTGGATTCATGAGGTACTCAGGCTTTGGGGAATGGAGCCTTTCACTGTTAAGTCAAAGTGTATGAAAAACTCTATATCCCTGTTTTTATCCCACTTAGTATTACCTAGAGATACTTTATGTCATCTCAAAGTCTTCCCAAACATGACGTTATTCCTTTATTGATAGTAAACATTTGATTTTATCAGAAGTTATATAATGAAGTCATCATCTTTTGGGTGTTGCTGTAGGCTCAATATATGTGTTCCCCTAAAATTCACGAGATAAAACCTATATACTACATGGTATTTAGAGATGGAGGGTTTGGGAGGTGATTAAGCTATGAAGGCAGGCTCTCACGAATGGGTCTAGTGTCTCCTTAAAAAGAGATACCACAGGAATACCTGGGTGGCTCAGTCTGTTAAGGGTCTGCCTTCAGCTTAGATCCTGACTTAAGGGCCCTGGGACTGAGTCCCTCATGGGACTCCCTTCTTTTCTTCTCTCTCTGCCCATTTCTTTGTCTCTCATAAATAAATAAATAAAATAATAAAAAAAAAAAGGATAAAAAGAGATACCCTGGGGTGCCTGAGTGGTTCAGTGGGTTAATCTTCTGCCTTTGGCCCAGGCCATGATCCCAGGCTGGGTTTGAGCCCCACATCAGGCTCCCTGCTCAGCGGGGGAGCCTCCTTTTCTGTCTACCTGCTGTTCTCGCTGCTTATTCTCTCTCTTTTTCTCTCTCAAACATATAAGTAAAATCTTTAAAAAATAAGTAAAAAGAGACAGCACAGACTTCACTTACTTTTTTTTTTTTTTTTTTTTTTTTTTTTTTTTTTGCCATGTGAGGAAACAGAAAAAAAGATAGGAATCTATGAACTAGGAATAGGCTCTCACCAGATGGTAGAATCTGCAAGTGTCTTGATCTTGGACTTCAAGACACTTGCAAACCCCAGAACCATGAGAAATAAATGAGGCTGAAGCCAGTCTATGGTATTCTGCTATAGCAACCCAAATGGACTTAAATAGACATTTAGTTAATTTCCAAATTTTTAGTGTCATTTCAAGTATTGAGATAAAAAATCCTAGTTAACTGTTTTGTTCATTGGTCTGTAAGTTCCCGTAAGGCAGGGAATGTTACTTACTTGTCTTTGTACTCTGTATTTGCACAATGTCTGGGACATTGAATCCACTCATGAACTTTGTCAGTTACTTGCATTCTCAAATTGTGGAACTACTGGAGTGAGAATTTTGAGTCTTTTTTTTTCATTATATATATTTGCAACAAACATTTCATCTTCTTTGATATTTGCTACAGTATGTTGTTTTAATATAATTATGGGTGTTTTAAATAAGGATGTCATCTTTTAATATTCTTTTACTTTGATTTCTTCTAGCACATCACTTGGGAAATGTCATTTACTGTCATTCAATGAAATTATAAATTTTAATATCTTTTTAAAAAATAACTCCACCAAAAGTTTTCTTTTCAAATGATCTAGGATTTATTTTGGTTTGTGATGAGGATATATCTAAGCTTGTTTTCCTCTAACAGGAAAAATAATCTGCCAAAGTTATTAATTTCATAATAATTTAAAATTTTTCTATTTAATATGTCAAATTTTATACAATAAGTATGTTTGATTTGGGGCCCATTTCCTCTCCTCCTCTTCTGCTGTCTCTCCCTCTCCTCCTCTTCCTCTTTCTTTTCCTTTGGTGTGTTTTCCTACGACTAACATTCTATGTCAATAGCCAAGGATTTTAATGTGTATTATACTGGGTAGGGATAATATCCCTTAATTTCTCAGCCTTTTCAATTCTTTTGCAATTTCTGAATATTAATTTTTCCTGATAAACTTTAGGATTATTTTGTGAAGTTTGATCCTCCCATAAAGGTATATTTAGTTTTATATGACACTCTGCATTGATTTTAAGGAAACTGTCATGTTTTCATATCTTATTTTCCCATTCAGAATAAGACATAAATTGTGAAGCCTTGATCAATGTCTCAATAAAAATTGCAATCATTTCCATAAGTATATAAATCTTGCCTGTTGATTTCCTTATTTAAGAAGGAGCTTGTCTTATTTACATTTGAGTCACATTTTCAATGAGCTAATTAGAAAGGGTTCCATGTCTTTGCTGGAATGAGTTAGAGCACAGTTTTTATAGGCACTGGTGTTTGTTTGTATGCAAATGGTCATAAGCCTACACTCACCAATACACAAGTATGTATCCAACCACAGTAATCTGTATCTGATCTTATGTAGCTCTGTATAACCACACGTAGGTACATAGTCAATGATCTGTAGGTCTGTATCCCACTTCATACAGTGTCTACATGTAAACATACAGAGACCTATATCTAACAACACAAGTGGGAGTATTTGATGACCCATAGGAATACATGTCTTATATATGTGTCTGTGTGTGTGTGTGTATTATTTGATATGATCATACACAGGTCTATATCTATCTACACACAGGGCTATTTTTACACACAGGTCTGTATCTGACTGATATGAATTTGTTGAGGACTTGATTGAACAATTCTTCAGTTCTGTGTAGCATGGACTGAAGTTATTCTCTGGTATTCAGCTGATTAGGGTGTTAGGGAGTGTTTAAGATGACTTTACTCATGTTAGCTGTGCCTTGGCAGGGATGGAGAGAAGCCTGGTATATTCTGGCTCCTTCTTCCCCATGTAGTCTGTCTTTCCAGTAAGTATGTGAGACTTGTAAAATAGCAGTTCAGGGTTTCCTGAGGGAAGACACAGAAGGGATTAGGCCAGTTAAGGATTCATCCCATCCTGACATGATCTTGAAGTTCAGGATCTCAAGTTCTAAAACCACACTGCTTCTGCACCAAAAGGAAGGCAATCTGTGGAATGGAAGAAAATATTTTCAAGTCATTTATTTTATAAGGAGTTAATATCCAAAATGTATAAGGAATTTATACAACTAAATAGGAAAAAAGCAAATCAAAACAAGAAACTAGTCAAAAAATTGACAAAGGACCTGAATATATATATATATATATATTTTTTTTTATTTTATTTTTTTTTTTTTTTAATTTTTTATTTTTTATAAACATATATTTTTATCCCCAGGGGTACAGGTCTGTGAATCACCAGGTTTACACACTTCACAGCACTCACCAAAGCACATACCCTCCCCAATGACCATAATCCCACCCCCTTCTCCCAAACCCCCTCCCCCCGGCAACCCTCAGTTTGTTTTGTGAGATTAAGAGTCACTTATGGTTTGTCTCCCTCCCAATCCCATCTTGTTTCATTTATTCTTCTTCTACCCACTTAAGCCTCCATGTTGCATCACCACTTCCTCATATCAGGGAGATCATATGATAGTTGTCTTTCTCTGCTTGACTTATTTCGCTAAGCATGATACGCTCTAGTTCCATCCATGTTTGTTGCAAATGGCAAGATTTCATTTCTTTTGATGGCTGCATAGTATTCCATTGTGTATATATACCACATCTTCTTGATCCATTCATCTGTTGATGGACATCTAGGTTCTTTCCATAGTTTGGCTATTGTGGACATTGCTGCTATAAAACATTCGGGTGCATGTGTCCCTTTGGATCACTACATTTGTATCTTTAGGGTAAATACCCAGTAGTGCAATTGCTGGGTCATAGGGCAGTTCTATTTTCAACATTTTGAGGAACCCTCCATGCTGTTTTCCAGAGTGGCTGCACCAGCTTGCATTCCCACCAACAGTGTAGGAGGGTTCCCCTTTCTTCTCCGCATCCTCGCCAGCATCTGTCATTTCCTGACTTGTTGATTTTTTAGCCATTCTGACTGGTGTGAGGTGATATCTCATTGTGGTTTTGATTTGTATTTCCCTGATGCCGAGTGATATGGAGCACTTTTTTCATGTGTCTGTTCGCCATCTGGATGTCTTCTTTGCAGAAATGTCTTTCATGTCTTCTGCCCATTTCTTGATTGGATTATTTGTTCTTTGGGTGTTGAGTTTGCTAAGTTCTTTATAGATTCTGGACACTAGTCCTTTATCTGATATGTCGTTTGCAAATATCTTCTCCCATTCTGTCAGTTGTCTTTTGATTTTGTTAACTGTTTCCTTTGCTGTGCAAAAGCTTTTGATCTTGATGAAATCCCAGTAGTTTCCATTTTTTCCCTTGCTTCCCTTGCCTTTTGCGTTGTTCCTAGGAAGATATTGCTGCGGCAGAGGTCGAAGAGGTTGCTGCCCGTGTTCTCCTCAAGGATTTTGATGGATTCCTTTCGTACATTGAGGTCCTTCATCCATTTTGAGTCTATTTTTGTGTGTGGTGTAAGGAAATGGTCCAATTTCATTTTTCTGCATGTGGGCTGTCCAATTTTCCCAGCACCATTTATTGAAAAGGCTGTCTGTTTTTTCCATTGGACATTCTTTTCCTGCTTTGTCGAAGATTAGTTGACCATAGATTTGAGGGTCTATTTCTGGGGGCTCTCTATTCTGTTCCATTGATCTATGTGTCTGTTTTTGTGCCAGTACCATGTTGTCTTGATGATGACAGCTTTGTAATAGAGCTTGAAGTCCGGAATTGTGATGCCACCAACGTTGGCTTTCTTTTTCAATATCCCTTTGGCTATTCGAGGTCTTTTCTGGTTCCATATAAATTTTAGCATTATTTGTTCCATTTCTTTGAAAAAGATGGATGGTACTTTGATAGGAATTGCATTAAATGTGTAGATTGCTTTAGGTAGCATAGACATTTTCACAATATTTATTCTTCCAATCCAGGAGCATGGAACATTTTTCCATTTCTTTGTGTCTTCCTCAATTTCTTTCATGAGTACTTTAAAGTTTTCTGAGTATAGATTCTGTGTCTCTTTGGTTAGGTTTATTCCTAGGTATCTTATGGTTTTGGATGCAATTGTAAATGGGATTGACTCCTTAATATCTCTTTCTTCTGTCTTGCTGTTGGTGTAGAGAAATGCAACTGATTTCTGTGCATTGATTTTATATCCTGACACTTTACTGAATTCCTGTATAAGTTCTAGCAGTTTTGGAGTGGAGTCTTTTGGGTTTTCCACATATAGTATCATATCATCTGCGAAGAGTGATAATTTGACTTCTTCTTTGCCGATTTGGATGCCTTTAATTTCCTTTTGTTGTCTGATTGCTGACGCTAGGACCTCTAGTACGATGTTGAATAGCAGTGGTGATAATGGACATCCCTGCCGTGTTCCTGACCTTAGCGGAAAAGCTTTCAGTTTTTCTCCATTGAGAATGATATTTGCGGTGGGTTTTTCATAGATAGCTTTGATGATATTGAGGTATGTGCCCTCTATCCCTACACTTTGAAGAGTTTTGATCAGGAAGGGATGTTGTACTTTGTCAAATGCTTTTTCAGCATCTATTGAGAGTATCATATGGTTCTTGTTCTTTCTTTTATTGATGTGTTGTATCACATTGACTGATTTGCGGATGTTGAGCCAACCTTGCAGCCCTGGAATAAATCCCACTTGGTCGTGGTGAATAATCTTTTTAATGTACTGTTGAATCCTATTGGCTAGTATTTTGTTGAGTATTTTCGCATCTGTGTTCATCAAGGATATCGGTCTATAGCTCTCTTTTTTGGTGGGATCCTTGTCTGGTTTTGGGATCAAGGTGATGCTGGCCTCATAAAATGAGTTGGGAAGTTTTCCTTCCATTTCTATTTTTTGGAACAGTTTCAGGAGAATAGGAATTAGTTCTTCTTTAAATGTTTGGTAGAATTCCCCCGGGAAGCCGTCTGGCCCTGGGCTTTTGTTTGTTTGGAGATTTTTAATGACTGTTTCAATCTCCTTACTGGTTATGGGTCTGTTCAGGCTTTCTATTTCTTCCTGGTTCAGTTGTGTGGTAGTTTATATGTTTCTAGGAATGCATCCATTTCTTCCAGATTGTCAAATTTATTGCCGTAGAGTTGCTCATAGTATGTTCTTATAATAGTTTTGTATTTCTTTGGTGTTAGTTGTGATCTCTCCTCTTTCATTCATGATTTTATTTATTCGGGTCCTTTCTCTTTTCTTTTTGATAAGTCGGGCCAGGGGTTTTATCAATTTTATTAATTCTTTCAAAGAACCAGCTCCTAGTTTCGTTGATTTGTTCTATTGTTTTTTTTTTGTTTCTATTTCATTGATTTCTGCTCTGATCTTCTTATGATTTCTCTTCTCCTGCTGGGCTTAGGGTTTCTTTCTTGTTCTTTCTCCAGCTCCTCTAGGTGTAGGGTTAGGTTGTGTACCTGAGACCTTTCTTGTTTCTTGAGAAGGCTTGTACCGCTATATATTTTTCCTCTCAGGACTGCCTTTGTTGTGTCCCACAGATTTTGAACCGTTGTATTTTCATTATCATTTGTTTCCATGATTTTTTTTCAATTCTTCTTTAATTTCCCGGTTGACCCATTCATTCTTTAGAAGGATACTGTTTAGTCTCCATGTATTTGGGTTCTTTCCAAACTTCCTTTTGTGGTTGAGTTCTAGCTTTAGAGCATTGTGGTCTGAAAATATGCAGGGAATGATCCCAATCTTTTGATACCGGTTGAGTCCTGATTTAGGACCGAGGATGTGATCTATTCTGGAGAATGTTCCATGTGCACTAGAGAAGAATGTGTATTCTGTTGCTTTGGGATGAAATATTCTGAATATATCTGTTGATGTCCATCTGGTCCAGTGTGTCATTTAAGGCCTTTATTTCCTTGCTGATCTTTTGCTTGGATGACCTGTCCATTTCAGTGAGGGGAGTGTTAAAGTCCCCTACTATCATTGTATTATTGTTGATGTGTTTTCTTGATTTTGTTATTAATGGTTTATATAGTTGGCTGCTCCCACATTGGGGGCATAGATATTTAAAATTGTTAAATCTTCTTGTTGGACAGACCCTTTGAGTATGATATTGTGTCCTTCCTCATCTCTTATTATAGTCTTTGGCTTAAAATCTAATTGATCTGATATAAGGATTGCCACTCCTGCTTTCTTCTGATGTCCATTAGCATGGTAAATTCTTTTCCACCCCCTCACTTTAAATCTGGAGGTGTCTTCGGGCTTAAAATGTGTTTCTTGGAGGCAACATATAGATGGGTTTTGTTTTTTTATCCATTCTGATACCCTGTGTCTTTTGACAGGGGCATTTAGCCCATTCAGGGTAACTATTGAGAGATATGAATTTAGTGCCATTGTATTGCCTGTAAGGTGACTGTTACTGTATATGGTCTCTGTTCCTTTCTGATCTACCACTTGTAGGCTCTCTCTTAACTTAGAGGACCCCTTTCAATATTTCCTGTAGAGCCGGTTTGGTATTTGCAAATTCTTTCAGTTGTTGTTTGTCCTGGAAGCTTTTAATCTCTCCTTCTATTTTCAATGATAGCCTAGCTGGATATAGTATTCTTGGCTGCATGTTTTTCTCGTTTAGTGCTCTGAAAATATCATGCCAGCTCTTTCTGGCCTGCCAGGTCTCTGTGGATAAGTCAGCTGCCAATCTAATATTTTTACCATTGTATGTTACAGACTTCTTTTCCCGGGCTGCTTTCAGGATTTTCTCTTTGTCATTGAGACTTGTAAATTTTACTATTAGGTGACGGGGTGTGGGCCTATTCTTATTGATTTTGAGGGGCATTCTCTGAACCTCCTGAATTTTGATGCTCGTTCCCTTTGCCATATTGGGGAAATTCTCCCCAATAATTCTCTCTAGTATACCTTCTGCTCCCCTCTCACTTTCTTCTTCTTCTGGAATCCCAATTATTCTAATGTTGTTTCGTCTTATGGTGTCACTTATCTCTCGAATTCTCCCCTCATGGTCCAGTAGCTGTTTGTCCCTCTTTTGCTCAGCTTCTTTATTCTCTGTCATTTGGTCTTCTATATCACTAATTCTTTCTTCTGCCTCATTTATCCTAGCAGTTAGAGCCTCCATTTTTGATTGCACCTCATTAATAGCTTTTTTGATTTCACCTTGGTTAGATTTTAGTTCTTTTATTTCTCCAGAAAGGGCTTTTATATCTCTCGAGAGGGTTTCTCTAATATCTTCCATGCCTTTTTCGAGCCCGGCTAGAACCTTGAGAATTGTCATTCTGAACTCTAGATCTGACATATTACCGATGTCTGTATTGATTAGGTCCCTAGCCTTCGGTACTGCCTCTTGTTCTTTTTTTTGTGTTGAATTTTTACGTCTTGTCATTTTGTCCAGATAAGAGTAAATGAAGGGGCAAGTAAAATACTAAAAGGGTGGCAACAACCCCAGGAAAATATGCTTTAACCAAATTAGAAGAGATCCAAAATCGTGAGTGGGGAGAAAGGGGATAAAAAGAGGTTCAAAAAGGAAGAAAGAAAGAAAAAAACAAAAAGAAAAGAAAAAGAAAAAAAAAGAAAAGAAAGAAAAGAATTTTTAAAAAAAGAAAACACCTAAGAAAAATGTAAAATATATATATATATATATTAGATAAACTAGTAAAAAATAGTTAAAAAAGAAAAAGGTAACAGTTAAAAAAAAAAATTTTACCCGAAGGTGAGAAAAAAAAAAAAATGAAAAAGAAAAAATTAAATTAACTGCAAGACTAAAAAAAAATCACAGGAAAAAAGCCATGAGTTCCGTGCTTGGCTTTCTCCTCCTCTGGAATTCTGCTGCTCTCCTTGGTATTGAAACCGCACTCCTTGGTAGGTGAACTTGGTCTCGGCTGGATTTCTTGTTGATCTTCTGGGGGAGGGGCCTGTTGTATTGATTCTCAAGTGTCTTTGCCCCAGGCGGAATTACACCGCCCTTACCCGGGGCCGGGGTGAGTAATCCGCTCGGGTTTGCTTTCAGGAGCTTTTGTTCCCTGAGCGCTTTCCGTAGAGTTCCAGAGGACGGGAATACAAATGGCGGCCTCCTGGTCTCCGGCCCGGAGGAGCCGAGAGCCCAGGGCCCCACTCCTCAGTGCGCCCTCAGAGAACCGCGCCCAGTTACTCCCGTCTGCCTGACCTCTGGCCGCGCTCCGAGCTCACCGAGCCTGCGACCGGTTCAAGGTAACACGGAGCTGCGAGCTTACTGTCGGCTCTGTCTCTGTAGCCGGCTTTCCCGTTCCAATACCCGCAAGCTCTGCGACACTCAGACACCCCCGATCCTTCTGTGACCCTGCGGGACCTGAGGCCACGCTGACCCCGCGTGGGCTTCGCCCCGGTTTAGCCTCTGGCGCGATGTCCCTCGGCGGAACAGACTTTTAAAAGTCCTGATTTTGTGCGCGGTTGCTCCGCCGCTTGCCGGGAGCCGGCCCCTCCCCCCGGGGTCTATCTTCCCGTCGCTTTGGATTCACTTCTCCGCCGGTCCTACCTTTCAGAAAGTGGTTGTTTTTCTGTTTCCAGAATTGCTGTTCTTCTTCTCTTCGATCTGCCGATGGATTTTCAGGTATTTGCAATCTTTAGATAAGCTATCTAGCTGATCTCCGGCTAGCTGAAGCAGTCTCAGCTTGCTACTTCTCCGCCATCTTGACTCCTCTGAATATATATTTTTTAAAGAAGACATACAAATGGTCAAGAGGAACATGGGAAGGTGCTCAATGTTACTAATCATCAGAGAAATGCAAATCAAAACCACAGTGGGATATACCTGTTAGGATGGATGTTACAAACAATTACGAGATAATGTGCTGGAGAGGATGTAGAGAGAAGGGAACCCTAGTTCACTGTTGTTGGGTATGTAAAATTTTTCAGCCACTGTGCAAAATGGCATGGAGATTCCTCAATAAAGTGAAATAAAACTACAGTATGATCTAGAAATGCCCCTTCTATGAGTATATCCTAGAATATGAAATCAGCATCTCAAGGAGATATTTGCACTCCTAGTTCATGGCAGTATTACTCACAATAACCAATATTGGAACAATCTAACCGTCCACTGATGGATGAATGGAAAAAGAAAATGTATATATAAGAGAATATAAGAGAAAGTCATTCAGCTATCAAAAAGAAGACAGTCCTACCAACTCCAGCACCATGAGAGACATTGAGATCTCTCTTTCTCTTTGCTTTCTCTTGAAGTGAAATTGTCAGACAGAGAAAGACAAATACTCCATGATCTCATTTATGTGTGGAATTTAAAAATCCAATGTATATGAGGCAAGAACTGAAGGGTAGAGGAAAATGGGAAATATTTGTCAAAGAGTACTAGCTATAAGATGAGTAAGTTCTGGGGAGCTAACATATAGCGGAATTCAGTACTTAACAACAGTTTATTATAGAAATAGTTGCTGAGAGAGTGAATCTTAAGTGCTTTCATTCCACCTAAAAATTTTGGTTGTGAGGTGCTGTTGTATCAACCAACCTTATTGTGGTAATCATTTTGCAATATATGCATATATCAGATCATTATGTTGTACATCATAATCTTATACAATGTTATATATCAATCATATTTTAATAAAGGTAAGAAAACATAAATAAAGAAGCACCTAAATGATAAACAAATGAATAATAAAATTTTATTTTATTACTTTAAAAAAGAAACTCTATAAACTAGAAACATGCTATTTCTTCCATATGCCCTACATAGAATTTGAGGGTGGACAATGTAACCAAGGGTATTGGTCTACAAGGAAAGGCCATATGCTTCCTTTTGTGCAATTATCATAAAAATATCTATATGTTTTCATTAAAGTTTATATAAGGGTATCACCCAGAAATACTTGGAGACAGGTTCCTCTCAGGTTTGGGCTGAAAGAAGTCCATGGGATAACACCCTTATATATTAGACATTTTTTTAATGGTTAAGAAACTATTAGACATACCTTAAATCTTTCTGAAGTGTTCACTAGGGTCTTATATCGACAACTTTGAGATTATATTTATTTTGGTACCGTTTCCCGCTTTCAGAGCTTTTTGTTTTTTTGGAGAGGCTGGGAATGAGACTCAAGAACTACTTGAATCCAGTAGTTCTGGTCTCCCTTCATGTTTTTCCTGAATTCTGCTTGAGAACTTAACAGGTCCTCTTTTAATTCATCTCTCTTTATCCATTCTTCAACATACCATACGCTGCTGAGAAAACAGCTGGCACTTCAGTATTCTATTTGGAAATGTTAGTCAAATCCACCTGCTTATTCAGGGATATTTCCCATTTTCCGCACTCTTATGGGTGAGCGATAGTCACCTTTTGTGGCACTTGGTAACACAAGTCACTTTTCTTCAGTGTCCAAACACAATTCTTCCTGTGTTTTAAGATTTGCCTTACAGAAGCCTTGACACCTTTCCAGCTTCCATCACTTCTGGTGCCAAAACCACCACCACATGCTTTACATTTTGTTATGGAAGCACCATACTTTCAGGTTCCACTGTTTGTTTTGGTTATCTTTTGCTACATGGCGTATGACTCCAAAGTTTTATGACATAAAATAACAGCTATTTTAATTTCCCTCAAAATTTTGTGGAGCAGCAATACAGGCAGAGGTTGGCTGTGTATTTTTTCTGGCTTTATGTGTCATGAACTGAAGTCACTCTGTGGTATTCAGCTGGTAACGGAGTGGTCTGCAGGATCTGGCACAGTTTTACTCATGTTCAAAGTGTCTTGGAAATGAGGACTAGAAGGAACTCACAGAGTCCTTCTCCCTATCCAGTTAGAAAGAGTACCACAAGTAGGACAGTCAGACTTTTTACAAAGTGCTCTGAGATCTCAGTTGTAGAAAGCGAAAGGAGTCAAGCCAGTTACAGGCTACCTCCAAAACGAGCATCATGTCACTTTCACCATTTTCTACTGGTCATGGAAGGGGCATAACCTGCCCAGATTTGAGGTGATGGAGAATTAGGTGATGATCCTTGGTGGAGAAGTCCACAATTGATGGCAAAGTCATATTACAGAAGGGCATGTGGGATGGAAGATATTCTATATATTGTTGTGAAATACAACTGTCCACATCTCTGAAAGGGCATGCTGGGAGTTTCACATAAATTGTGTTGAATCTACAGATCACTTTGAGTGCATAACATCTTAAAAATATTGAATTTTCTAGTTCTTGAACACAAGGTATTAATTTATTGGAATGTTCACAAAATGTTGTTTTGTTAATATTTATAATTTTTAGTGGAGGGATGTTGTTTATATTTTCCTAAGTAAATTTGTTTTCAGATACTGATGTTAAAGGTTTTTAACATTTTGTAATTTTTCAATTTTTATGAATACAAAGAAATGTAATTTAATATTTTATTTTGATCTTGTGTCCTAAAAACTGACTAAATTCACTTGTTAATTCTAGTAATCTGTGTAGATTCCTTAGGGTTTTCTATGACATAATCCCATTTACAAAAATAGGACAGGGACAACTGGGTGGCTCAGTGGGTTAAAAAGCCTCTGCCTTTGGCTCAGATCATGATCCCAGGGTCCTGGGATAGAGCCCCATATTGGGCTCTCTGCTCAGCAGAGAGCTTGCTTCCTCCTATCTCTCTGCCTGCCTCTCTGCCTACTTGTGATCTCTGCCTGTCAAGTAAATAAATAAAATCTTCAAAAATAGGACAGTCCATTTCTTGGAAAGATACAGGAGTATTTAGCTTTTTGATTTATTTTTTAGTCTTTTTTCAGAAGCTTGTATTTTTTCTTTATTTTACCCATTTTCTTAAGGTATCAAATTTATTACAATGATGTTTTTCATAAGAACCATTTATTACCATGTCAAAAACTAAAGCATATGTATGATTTCATCTGCTTTTTAATTGTTGATATTGGTAATTTTCTCTTGATAACTTTTGCTAGAAATTTATCATTGCAATATGAAAGTATCAATTCTTGCTTATTTTGTTTATTTTATGTTTTCTTTTGTATTGATTTTTAAAAATTTATTTATTTTTTTCAGCGTAAGAGTATTCATTGTTTTTGCACCACACCCAGTGCTCCATGCAATATGTGCCCTCTCTAATACCCACCACCTGGTTCCCCCAACCTCCCACTCCCCCCACTCAAAACCTCAGATTGTTTTTCAGAGTCCATAGTCTCTCATTGTTCACCTCCCCTTCCAATTTCCCTCAAATCCCTTCTCCTCTCCATCTCCCATTGACCTCCATGCTATTTGTTATGCTCCACACACAAATAAGTGAAACCATATGGTCATTGACTCTCTCTGCTTGACTTATTTCACTCAGCATAATCTCTTCCAGTCCCGTCCATGTTGCTACAAAAGTTGAGTATTCATCCTTTCTGATAGAGGCATAATACTCCATAGTGTATATGGACCACATCTTCCTTATCCATTCGTCCATTGAAGAGCATCTTGGTTCTTTCCACAGTTTGGCGACCATGGCCATTGCTGCTATAAACATTGGGGTACAGATGGCCCTTCTTTTCACTACATCTGTATCTTTGGGGTAAATACCCAGGAGTGCAATGGCAGGGTCATAGGGATGTTCTATTTTTAATTTCTTGAGGAATCTCCACACTGTTTTCCAAAGTGGCTGCACCAACTTGCATTCCCACCAACAGCGTAAGAGGGTTCCCCTTTCTCCTCATCCTCTCCAACACATGTTGTTTCCTGTCTTGTTAATTTTGGCCATTCTAACTGATGTAAGGTGATATCTCAATGTGGTTTTCATTTGAATCTCCCTGATGACTAGTGATTATGAACATTTTTTCATGTGTCTGATAGCCATCTGTATGTCTTCATTGGAGAACTGTCTGTTCATATCTTCTGCCCATTTTTTTTAATATGATTGTCTGTTTTGTGCGTGTTGAGTTTGAGGAGTTCTTTATAGATCCTGGATATCAACCTTTTGTCTGTACTGTCAATTGTAAATATCTTCTCCCATTCCGTGGGTTGCCCCTTTGTTTTGTTGACTGTTTCCTTTGCTGTGCAGAAGCTTTTGATATTGATGAAGTCCCAAAAGTTTATTTTTGCTTTTGTTTCCTTTGCATTTGGAGACATATCTTGAAAGAAGTTGTTGTGGCTGATATTGAAGAGATTACTGCCTATGTTCTCCTCTAGGATTCTGATGGATTCCTGTCTCACGTTGAGGTCCATTTTGAGTTTATCTTTGTGTACGGTGTAAGAAAATGGTCGAGTTTCATTCTTCTACATATAGCTGCCCAGTTTTCCCAGCACCATTTATTGAAGATACTGCCTTTTCTCCACTGTATATTTTTTCCTGTTTTGTCGAAGATTATTTGCCCATAGAGTTGTATTGATTTTTGATCTTTCTTTCATTACATTCCTCCTCCTTCCCCAGCTTTGATTTATTCTTCTTTTTGTAACTTCTTAAATTAAAAGCTTAGTTGCTTTTAAAGTTTTATCTTTAACATAAGTATAAAGCTATACATAAATTTAGGTAAGCTGAAATAAGCAACTTTTTGTGTGGTTTAGCATGTAAGGAAGATCTTCAACTGATTCATATAGGTATTTAATCACTCATTATCAGTGATCCTTATGAAATAGAAAACACAGTTCACAACTCAAGATATGTGGAGATGAAGATGCTCAGTGGAGCTCACTGTAAGCTGTGGGAAAACAAATAAAAGTGGAAGCCCCTGGAGTTTTGGTGTAGAGACAGGCTCTTGTTGGAAAATAATTTGTTTATTGTAGAAACACTCAGTGGATATTGGACTAAAAATAAGGGATTGAATTAATGAACTGAAAATCATTACAGTGACATAGATTCAGGTCTTGGTCAACTGCATCCACTCCAACACAGACCTACAGAACTGTGACTACTTCCCTTTTAATGAGTTTCAATTTCGACCTCAGCAGCTTCCCTCATCCGAAGGCCATCTGCCTCTGAACCAGGGCCTCTTAGTAGAGATGCTAACAGCTAGAGATAGGACTTCTTTGGCTGAGAACATGATTGGATTACTGAACCCAACACTGGTTATCCTTTCCCTTTGATTTAAATGTGATTTGCCTTACTTAGTTTTGCTATATGAAACTCATAATTTATTATTTGTTTAACCTTTCTTTTCCTCTTCAAATTAGAGATTTCTCACATATTTGACTGTCTGCTACTTTTTTAAAAAAAAGATTTCATTTATTCATTTGAGAGAGAAAAAATGAGAGAGAGCACAAGTGGGTTTAGGGGCAGAGGGAAAAGCAGACTCCTGCTAAGCAGGGAGCCAGGACTCCATCCTGTGACTCCAAGATCATGACTTGAGCCAAAGGCCATTGCTTAACCACTACTACCTGACTAATTGTTCTTGGCAAAAACTTAGTCTTTTTTTTCTCTAGGGATTGCCCTGTGAAGAAAACTGTCCAGAGGAGTTTACTGTATTTGAATTTGTTCCAAATATTCTAATAAGCTAATCTATAATGGTCTTACATTCTCTTTCATTGAAAACAGTAGTGATGTGTAAAGCTATAGGCTGTGTTCTGTGCATATAAATGGAAGGACTATTTTCCTGGTATAATGGCCCAAGAGATTTCTGACAACTCAAATATCTGCCTAGGCCGGAGTTTCTCTTCATTCCCTAGATGTTTCCTTGATATATTTTCCTGTGCGTAGATATACTTCATTGCTTGTGCAAACATATGGGAGACTCCGGTTCTCTGGGATGAAGCTGGGGAAAGGTAGAAACATGATTTTCATTATGGAAGCAGCCTTAGGAATATGTTTTGAATGACTGAATAGATAAAGAGTTCTCTTACTATGTGAAACATTGCTCAGTCATTGATCTTCTGGGAAGCAAATTCCAGAATTTACTTTGTTAGGCACAGAGACATATTAATGTCCAAACACATGAATGAAATACTTTTTGGGTTACCTCATCATAACTGCCTAATAAGAGATTCATTCAAGTAACTAATTTAAGGTTATTTAAAAAATTGAGGGTTTTTGTATCGGCAGATAAGGGTTTGGCCAAGTTAACTTCTACTAATTAGGCCAATTTTTGCATAGTTTTCAAACATAGCAGCTTTTTCTTTCCCTGATGACATTTTCCCAGCAAGTGAGTAGTTCAACTATTTTTGCACAGTAAATATTTATTGTATTTAAGTGTGTTTATATTCTAGACATCCACATGGATAGTTTTGCATTCATCTGAAAGACTGAGATGATAGGAAGCCTGCATGGAAATGTGGAAAATGTGACCACTTGGAACCATTTCTAGATGTACTGATTAACCATGCATTATTATATGTTCTATGGTCACACACAGATATGCAAATTATCTAGTTATCCACACTGAAAGAAGCACTGATTTTAAAGACCAAAGAAAAAACCCAAGAAGTTAGTCCTTAAAACAGCCAAGGTATACTCAACGAAAATTCATGTGATTTACTTAACTATAGGTAGTGTCTTATATACCATATATTTTCATTGGAGGAATTCTGAATTAAGCTAGCAAAACTGAAATTAGCCAGTGTATATAAATGTATTTGGTTTTAGTATTGTAGCCTGACAAATGTTTATTGTCAATTTGACAAATAACAAAGGGGAAAAGGTAAAACATTAAAAATTTTTTTTTTTATTTATTATGAGAGAGAGAGAGAAAGGGAGAGAGAGAGAGAGGGAGAGCACACAGGTAGGGGGGCAGAGGGAGAGAACCTCAAACAGACTTTATTTTAGTTTAAAATGAACTAATGGATTTATAAATAACCTTGGTTCATGGGCTATTATATTTTACATAATATGCCAATATTTATAATTACCATTAGATTATTTAAGAATTGCATATCATATCAAGTGTGTTGGAATATAAAAGAATAAATATTCTCTTCTGGAAGCTTGATGTGGGCTGATATGTATTAATCTTAAATTTATTATAGAAACCATATTTGTGTATATTCATGAAGAAACTCATGTTCAGGTAAGTAAGTTTTGGCCACTTAGACATAAAGCTATAATTATAAAGTACTATATTATTTTGTACCATGGGATTTTAATTGACCTTTTAAAGACATATCTATAAGAAACTATGTAAATTATACTTTTAAAATAGAGCCATGTTAACTCAGTGGTTTTAGTTATTAAAGTCCCGGAACACCATCTGTCAGTTTTTATAGTATCAAATCTTCGATGACTTAAACTGTGGAAAATAGTTTGAATACCTAGTTTCTACATGTGAATAATTTAACTGGCTAATAGAAGATTTATCCTGGTGAAATCCAACATCGGGTATTAACAAGAGGACACTATTTCCTGAAGAAAGTAGGGACTGAAAAATAATAACTGGATATAGACTGCCTTATAACCTTATATTCTTCAACAGGTGTGGCTTTGTCAATCTAGAGCTTCAACAGTGATAGAGCTCTTAAACCAAATGGAATAGTCATGTGAATGAGGTATGTGTACTATTCATCATACGTGGCTACTAAGGAAAGCTCAATCTTCTTCAGCACATGGCCATGGGAATAGAATCAACTTGTCTATATTTGAGGTTTAGTAATTCTGCAATTTTCCTGACCATTGAATAACCTAAAAGTTTAGGTGTATCTGAGGCTGTACAATTCTTTTCTCTTTTAATTTTATCCTTACCATCAGATGTAGGGTCTCTGGGAAAAGAGTGTTTTTATTCTTTTTGAATTTTCCTTTTTTCCCTCCTTTACTGAGAACTACTGTGCATTGAATTGTTATGATTCCCCCAAAGGCCTCCTGAGTGACCCTGTAAGCCTCAGGGGGTTTGGCTTCTAGTATTCTCTCACTAAAAGAGATCTTTCTGAATAAGATTTTTTAAAGAATACTAAGGTTATTTAATTATCACATTAATATTTTTTTTTACCTATGGATATTCATTTCTTAAATATAATTTTTCCTTCCTGATTTGATACTTCTTTTCTACCTTTTTTTTCTCTAGATTTATGTTTGCATCTAGTCAAGATACATTTCATCATAGATAATTATTACTACACATATGCAAGAAAATAGGTAATTCCTACAGCATAAAACCTTATCCTATGCACAAAAAAGGGGTTCATGACTTATGGATGCACTATTCTCTTTTTATCAAGAGTATGTTGTCTATAATTCTTGTCAAACTGACAAAAATCCAGATGATTTGTTCTGATGTAATTTAATAGTGAAATATTCAAGAACATTAATAATACTATAATTTACTGAGCTTTTACCAGGTGCCAGGCATGTTCTAGGTGACCACATTATTCGTCACTGTGCTATGTTCTTTCTATAAGGTTGTTTTGGGTCTTAAATATGAATAAGAGACTCATAGTCATTATCTGGTCTTTGCAATGATCAAATCCCATCTGCCACTGAATAGCATTTTTAAAGTAACAGTGATAAGCTCAGAAATTTTTATCTAATTATAAGAATATGAAAAAAGAAAAAAAATGTCAGCAAGGTGATGGGTATTAAGGAAGACATGTGTTGTGATGAGCACTGTGTGCTTTACGCAGCTAATGAATTGTTGAACACTACATCAAAAACTAAAACTTCTAAATGTAATTACAAGTCTGTCTCAGTCTGCTCAATGGAAAATAAAGTGATTGAACTAGGTAATCTCAGAATCCTTTCCTGTCCAACTATCTGTGATAATTTTCATGCAGTCCCACCTCTTCTATTATATGACATTTTAAACAAATTTTATTATGTTCAATTAATCATCACATAATACATCATTAGTTTTTCCTCCCTCACTAACTTATTTTTACCGTAAGGATTTTGAAAAAAATACCAGGGACTGATGTAACAATTTGTGAAAATTGCAGGTCAGTTCATCTTAGTTCAAATATATTTGCTGAAAATCTAGATAGTGTATGTGTGTTGAGAATTGTGAGGTAGGCAAAAATTAAAGGGAGAGAACTCCCAACTCCTTAAAAAGCTGATAGAGAATCAGACCAAGTCATTGTGAAAGGGAATGATGTACTAAATAATTTTGTAGTTGTTGGATACACTTCAGTCTAGTTGTTATGTCAAAGTCTAGTCTGAACATCTAGTAATGGGATCTAGTCTAATCTGAACATCTAGTAATGGGATACTGTAGTATTAAGTGAATTATTAAGAAGATGCTACTTTTGGTGCTAGATAAATCATATTTTAAAGGTACTTACTGCAAATACTACTGCCTCAAAGGACTGACTCTATGCTGATTTGTGTAGTTTATTGCCATTACCAAAAGTAAATTTCTGGAGAGCAGGAATCATGTCCTTGGTTTTGACTGCTGATTTCTGTGCCGAAAACTGACAGAGTTTCAATAGTATGTATTATACATAAAATAATATAAATAAAAATATAATATAAATAAATATAAATTCAATTAATATAGATATACAATGTAAATCTATTACTATATTTGGGCTTTTGATTATTCTTTTCTGTAGATGCTCCTTTAAAACTTAGAGAAAGAACTTACTTTCCAGCCAAAAATATCATCTGAAGAAAAATCGGGTTGTCAAGGAAAGACTTTTTGGAGGAAGAACTCAATAAATATCATTAAATATTTATTGTGTGTGAACTGCTATAGAAAACGACATAACAGTGAAGATGTGCTCTTAACAATGGACATATTTATGGTCATGTTCATGATTTCATTACAGGTCTTGTTCTCCTGAGCTCTCATTCCTGAAACAGGCCTGATAGAAAGATCACATGGGAAATAATAATAATGTGACAGAATTTGTCCTTCTTGGCCTCACTCAGGATCCTGAGGGACAAAAAACATTATTTGTCATGATTTTCCTCATCTACATTGTGACAATGGTGGGCAACCTACTCATTGTGGTGACTGTTTTTGGCAGCCCCTCTCTGGACTCCCCCATGTACTTTTTCCTCGCCTATCTGTCACTTATGGATGCTGTTTATTCCACTGTCATCTCACCCAAATTGATTATAGACTTACTCTGGGACAGAAAAACCATTTCCTTCCAAGCTTGCATGGGCCAGCTCTTTCTAGAACACCTCTTTGGGGGTTCTGAGGTCTTCCTTCTGGTGGTGATGGCCTATGATCGCTATGTGGCCATCTGTAGGCCACTGCATTACTTGACTGTTATGAATCGACAGGTTTGCATCCTGCTGTTAGTGGCAGCCTGGATTGGAGGTCTTGTGCATTCTATGGTTCAGCTTCTTTTTGTGTATGGCCTCCCATTTTGTGGCCCTAATGTCATCAATCACTTCATCTGTGACATGTACCCATTATTAGAAATTGCCTGTACTGACACTTATTTGATAGGCCTCACTGTGGTTGCCAATGGTGGAGCAATCTGTATGGTCATCTTTATCTTTCTGCTCATCTCCTATGGAGTCATTCTCAATTCTCTTAAAAGCCACAGTCTTGAAGGGAGGCGCAAAGCCTTGTCTACTTGCAGTTCCCACACCACAGTGGTTGTCCTCTTTTTTGTTCCCTGCATTTTCATGTATGTTAGACCTGTTTCCAACTTTCCCATTGATAAATCCGTAACTCTGGTTTATACAGTGATTACCCCCATGTTAAATCCTTTAATATACACTTTGAGAAATTCAGAGATGAAAAATGCTATGAAAAAATTCTGGTGTAAAATTTAACCAAAGAAAGAATAAGAATGTGTCACCTACAGTGAACACACATTAATTATAAAGCAAGAAAAAGGTAATAAATTCTAATAATACATTTAAGCAATTCAATGGGTTCTCTAGAGATATATTTTTTAAAAATTTATACAAAGACGTCAAAAAGTAGAATAAACTGTCTTTTGAGGTAAGAATCAATCTAATCAGTAAATTCTGGAGGATGAATAAAAGGCACAGGTATAAAAAAAGGCACATGTACTTGTCCTATTGTAAGTTAAAAATAAAATTAATTTCACTTTGTAGTCTTATTTATCTTGACATACTGAAATGAGAATTCAGAAACAAGAGTTTTTTTTTTTTTTTTAAATTTAAAATGTGAAAAACAAACTGCCTTTGAAAATTTGCTATCACCCAAATTAATGAGAAAGCAATTTGGCTAATACTTAGAACAAATTACTAGGGCCAAAGGAGTGCCTTCTAAATTTTAATGTTCATTATTCTATCAGCATGTTCTATCAGCATGGCAACTTTCTGTAGCTGTGTTATGCATCCTGTCTTTAAGATTATTTCTGTTCCTCAGGTTAATGCTTATGCTTTTACACTTCAATACCATTTATATGGAAGATGATATTGTGTTTGTTTTAGACACTGTCGATGAATAATTTTGTTAAGTGGAATTTGGATGTTTTCACAGGTTGGGATGAAAATGTATGGGACAGCTAATAATAAAAACATTCTAATTCTTTACTTGAGCACAGAAAACCATACTAATCCAAGTTATAAACATTTTCATGGTGTTCCTTATTAGCTTTTTTTACGTTATTACCATTCTTCAAAGAGTAGATAGAACTGCTTATTTTGTCTGCATGATACTGAAGATCAGGGTAAAGAAATGCATTATTTTGCATAATAGTGTGTTCCCCCAAAGTTGTATTCAACTGAAATACTTTGTACTTACAAACTTAGTAATGATTTGCTTTAATATAAACAAATTTTGTTTTTCACTGTTATGTAAAAATACCAATAACAGGTTTTTCCATCTGCAGTCCACCCTGGAACATGGCAACCTAGGAATAAAATGGAATTTCTTTCATTGTAATATGGAACATTATCTATGCCTTATAAGAGTTTTCTAACTAAAAAAAAAAAAAAAAGACTTAGACCTTTTCTTATTTTAAATTTTTGTTAAGTATTTTTTCACGCATGCTGAATAATATATGCAATTCACTTTTAAATTTTATAATCTCTGAGAAGAGTTAGAAAAAGAAAAAGAAACAAAACCCAAAACAAGGAGAAGGAAGGAAATAATAAAGATTAGAGCAGAAATATGGTATGATTCAGTCTTCTTAAATTTGTAATATTTATTATGTCTCTCTTTATGTGTTTTAAAGATTTTATTTATTTACTTGACACAGAGGTGGGAGAGATCACAAGTATACAGAGAGGCAGGCAGAGAGAGAGGGAGAAGCAGGTTCCCTGCTGGGCAGAGAGCTCAATGGGCAGCTCAGTCCCAGGACCCTGAGATCATGACCTGAGCCAGAAGCAGAGGCTTCACCTACTGAGCCACCCAGGTGCTCCTCCTTATGTGTTTTAGCCAAGGAGTTTTTCTGTATGTACTTGAAGTAAATGTGTATTCTATTTTTTCTTGGGAGGAATTACATATATAATTTTAATTATATAACGTATATCATACACACACACACACACACACACACATATATATATATATATACACATATGTACACACACACATACATATAGATATATCTTTTAGAACCATGTATTCTCAAGTATGCTTCAAGCAAAATGTTCTTGTTGAAAAAAAATAAAATTAACTGAGGGTACTCATTTAAAATAAAGTTTATCAGAGGAAGGTGGTTGGGGGAATGGCTGAAGTAGGTGAAAGAGTTTAAGAATACACTTGTCATCATGAGCACTGAGTAATGATGTATAGAATTGTTGAATAACTATATAGTACATCTGGAACTAATATAACAGTGTGTGTTAAGTATATTGGAGTTAAAATAAAAAAAGTTAATAAAAACAAAAACTATTATAAACACACATAACAAAACAATAAAACAGATCAGTAAAAGCAGGAGCTCATTCTTTGAAAAGTTCAACAAAATTGATAAGCCTTTAGCCAGACTCATAAAAAGAGAGAGAGGGAGAGAGAGAGAGGTGGGGGGAGGATTCATACAAACACAATCAGAAATAAAAGAGGATAATAACAACAAGCACCACAGAAATACAGAGGATTAGAGAATATTATGAAAAATCAAGTCAATATGTTAGACAACGTAGAAAAAGTGGATAAATTCCTGGGAACAAATAACCTCTCAAAGTTGAGTCAGAAAATAATAGAAAATTTGAACAGACATGCTATCAGCAATGAAATTGAATCTGTAATCAAAAAATTCCCAAAAGGGCGCCTGGGTGGCTCAGTGGGTTAAAGCCTCTGCCTTCGGCTCAGGTCATGATCCCAGAGTCCTGAGATCGAGCACCACATTGAGCTCTCTTCTCAGCGAGGAACCTGCTTCCTCCTCTCTCTCTGCCTGCCTCTCTGCCTACTTGTGATCTCTGTCTGTCAAATAAATAAATAAAATCTTTAAAAAAAATATTCCCAAAAAAGTCCAGAACCAGATGATTTCACAGGTGAATTCTACCAAACATTTTTTTTTTTTCTACCAAACATTTAAAGAAGAGTTAATGTCTATTCTTCTCAAACTAAAAAATAGAAAAAAAAAATAGAACATGAAGGAAAACTTCTCAGTTCATTCCCTGAGGCTAGCGTTACCCTCATACCAAAACCAGATGGAGATACCACAAGAAAGGGAACTATAGGCCAATATGACTAATAAACATAGATGGCAAAAATCCTTAACAAAATATTAGTAAACTGAATCTAACAATACATTAAAAAAGTCATTCACCAGCATCAAGAGGTATTTACTCCTGAATTGCAAAAATGGTTTGATATTTATAAATCAATTAATATGATACATCACATCCTCAGGAGAAAAAATAAAAAACTACATAATCACTTTCATAGATGCATAAAAAACATTTTACAAAGTACAACATCCATCCATGATAAAAATTCTCAACAAAGTAGGTTTAGAGGGAACATACCTCAACATAATGGAAGCTGTATATGGAAAACCTATAGTTAATATAATACTCAAACTGAGAGCTTTTCCCTTAAGATCAGGAACAAAATAAGGATGTCCACTCTCACCACTTTTATGTAACATATACTAGAAATACTAGTCTTGGCAATTGGACAAGAAAAAGAAATAAAAGTCATCTAATTTGGAAAGGAAGAAGTAAAACCTTCAGTATTTGTAGATGACATGATACTCTATACAGAAAACCCTCAAGGCTCCACCAAAAAGCTACTAAAACTGATCAACTAATTCAGTAAGGTCACAGGATACAAAATCATTGCAGAAATATGTTGTATTTTACATGCTAATAATGAAGCAATAGATAGAGAAATTAAGAAAATGTTTCTATTTAAAATTACACCAAAAATATTAAGGTACCTAGGAAAAAACTTAATGAAAGAGGTGAAAGACCTGTACTCTGAAAACTATAAAACTTTAATGAAGACATTCAAAATAACACAAAGAAATGGAAAGAAATTCTATGCTTATGGATTGGAAGATCAAATATTGTTAAAATGTCTATACTACCCAAAACAATCTACAGAATTAATACAATCCCTATCAAAATATCAACATTTTTCACAGTGTAGAATGAAGAATCCTACAATTTGTGTGGAACCACAGAACACCTCATATAGCCAAAGCAATGTTGAAAAAGAAAAACAAAACTACGTTGTTGGAGGCAGGCCCCTGGCCAGGGCGGCCTCTGCCATTAAAAGATGGCGCCTGGCTAGTTGCCAGGTTAGCGTTGCCTCGTGAGACTAAGTGGAATGCCCAAAAAGGAATTAAACAGCATTGGTGGCTAGCAAAGTTGTTCATTTAGGTGCGCAGCCTGATTCGCTCCCTCCTGTACCCTGCTCGCTGATTGGTCATGTAAATGTATATAAGTGTGTAGACTTGTGGCAATAAAGAGAGAGAAGATACATCTGAACTGGGGCTTCTTGTCGTCCTTGCGGGTCCAGGGTGATAAATGGTGCCGAAACCCGGGAACTAAATAAAGGAATCTTGCAAGGTAATCCGCAGGAAAGCGGGGACATTAGCCACATTCAAAAGTGGGAATTCCGCGGTAAAGCGAGGAGTAAAGGTTGACTGAAGTATATGCGTGTAAAAAGTTAATGTGTTAGTTAGTGTCTTTAACGTCCGTGTCTGTTGTCTGTGTGTTCATAATGGGATCTGACGTATCTAAAGTGCGGTTGGAAGGGTCTTTAAAAGACCTGCTGAAAGCCAGTGGAGCTCCACTAAAAGCAAAAACTGCTCCTGATAGTCAACCAGAGAGTGGATTTGGCCTTTTTGAATACAGTGGAAAAGGTGGCTCCATGGTTCCTAGATGAAGGTTTGCTAAACATATCTCAATGGGACCACCTGTGATCCAGGGTTTGGCCTCTGTGAAACTTATTAATGCCTCAGGGCCATATCAACCTTTTAAGTTGCCCAGGTGCACCAATAACAGGGTATGGCCACCAGAGTGGTCTGGATGTCAGAGTACCTTGTGCTCAGTTTACATCAATGAAATGCATAGCTTTACATTCACTCCATGCTTTCCTACTTATAAAAATAATACCTTTACAGGGTACAATTATTCCTTTCAAAATCCTAAGCAAGGCAATCCCTCCTCTCCCTTTGATGCATGGCAGGTCTGTAACTTCCTAGGAGCATGTACTGATATCTCAGCAGTGTCCATGTTAAATGGTGGTAAATTCCTCAACTGTTCTTATAAACAAAATGACTCTAGTACCTTTGAGACAACAGTTAATGTGTCTTGTCCCAATAATATTACTTATCAGCCCACTCCCATATGTGTCTCACCACCGCTCCTTTTCCTCGTAACAAATGCTAGCGAGCTGAATGATACTTTGAATTGCACTAAGAATTGCTATCTTTCCCAGTGCTGGAATGTCACGGCCTTCAAGCTGGTTGTGATTATGCGTATCCCTACCCATGTTCCTATCCCAGTTTCCATTCCAGAGGACAAGTTACCTGTGGTGCTATCCAGAAAGAAGAGAGATTTTGGTATCACAGCCGCCGTTGTGACAGCATTGGCTATATCTACAGCAGCTGCCACGGCAGCAGCAGTCTCGCTTGCTGCAACTATACCCACCCACCCTTGCAGAAGGAACGGCGGCTTCCCTTCAAACACAGACTCAGATCAATGCACATCTGCAAGCAGAAATCCTGATAGTCAACCAGAGAGTGGATTTGGTTCAAGAACAAGTGGACATATTGGGGGCCCTATTGGGACTGGGATGTATAGCACCCTTCCCAGCAATTTGTGTAACTCCCATAGCCTATACTAATATGAGTGACTTACAGAATGTCTCCCCACCACTCTCCCAATACTTGTGGGGGAATTGGTCCACAGAATTCCAAAACTATACTCAGCACCTACTACTAGGCATAACAAGGATAAATAACACCAGAGTTGAACTTGCAACCCTCCCAGAGATAATCAAAACATTGCAAGATGTGTTAACCTTTACAAAACAATGGGCTAGCATAATTGGTCTGATGACAATCCTCGTAGTGGGCTTGATTCTACTAGTAAGGAAACTGCAAATTTGGAGGCGACAGCAACATAGGCAACAGCAAGCCATGGTGCAGGTCTTGTTAGCCATCGAGTCTGGAACATTCCCCCAAGCGTGACTAAGTATGCTGGATCGGTAGTCAATGACGGGTAAGATTGGTGGGGGAAATATACCAACCTAAGACAGGACGCAGATCATTGATATCTGCCGTCTGATGACGGGTAAGGCTATTCCCCACCACTGACAACCTAAGACAGGCACGATCCTTGCCATAAAAGAAAAAAGGGGGAGATGTCGGAGGGAGGCCCCTGGCCAGGGCGGCCTCCGCCATTAAAAGATGGCGCCTTGCTAGTTGCCAGGTTAGGGTTGCCTCATGAGACTAAGCAGAACGCCCAAAGAGGAAGTAAACAGCATTGGTTGCTAGCAAAGTTGTTTGTTTAGGTGCGCAGCCTAATTCGCTCCCTCCTCTACACTGCTCACTGATTGGTCATGTAAACATATATAAGTGTGTAGACTTGTGGCAATAAAGAGAGAGAAGATACATCTGAACTGGGGCTTCTTGTCCTCCTTGCGAGTCGAGGGTGATACTACGTATCACAATCCTTGACTTCAAGATACACTACAATGTTGTGGCAATGAAAACAGTATGGTATTGACCCAAAAATAGACACAGACTTCAATAGAATGGAATAGAGAACCTAGAAATAAACCCACAATTATATGGCCAACTAATCCTTGACAAACGGGGAAAGAATATGCAATGGAAAAAAGACAGTTTCTCCAAAAAATGTTGTTGGGAAAACTAGACAGCTACATCCAAAAGAATGAAACCGGACCACTTTATTACACTGTACACAAAAATAAACTCAAAGTGGATTAAAGACCTAAATGTGAGCATGATACCATAAAAACCCTAGAAGAGAGCAAAGGCAATGATTTCTCTGACATTGTCTACAGCAACATTTTTTAAGATATGTCTCCTGAGGCAAGGGAAGGAAAAGCAAAAATAAACTACTGGGACTACATCAAAATAATAATAATAAAAAACACCTTCTGCACAGTGAAGGAAATAATCAGCAAAACTAAATGGCAACCCCTACTGAATGGGAGAAGATATTTGTAAGTGACATATTCAACAAAGACTTAGTGTTCAAAACATATAAAGAACTGATATAACACCCCAAAACTAAATAATCCAAATAACAATGGGCAAGAGACATATCACCTCACACCTGTCAGAATGGCTAAAACCAGAAGTACAAGAAACAACAAGTGTTGGATGTAGAGAAAAAGGAACCTCTGTGCAGCTGGGAATGAAAATTGGTGCAGCTGCTGTGGAAAGTAGTATAGTACTCAAAAAGTTCAAAGTACGGCACCTGGGTGGCTCAATGGGTTAAAGCTCTGCCTTTGGCTCAGGTCATGATCCCAGGGGCTTGCGATCAAGCCCAGCATTGGGGTCTTGGCTCAGCAGGAGCCTGCTTCTTCCTCTCTCTGCCTGCTTCTCTGCCTACTTGTGATCTCTGGCTGTCAAATAAATAAATAAAATCTTAAAAAAAAATTAAAAGTAGAACTACCCTGTGATCCAGAAATCACTCTACTGGGTATTTTACCCACCCATCCCCCATTACAAAAACACTAATTCAAAGGGATACATAAACCCCTATGTTTATTGAAGCATTATTTGCAATAGACAAATTATGGAAGCAATAACTGGGTAAAGAAGTTGTGTGGACACACGCACATACACACACAGGAATATCATTCAGCCTTAGAAAATAATGAGCTCTTGCCATTTGCAATGACATGGATGGAACTAGAGGGTATAATGCCAAGTGAAAAATGTCAGTCAGAGAAAGACAAATACCATATGATTTCACTGATATGTGGAATTTAAGAAGAAAACAAGAAGAAAGGAAAAAAAAAAGAGAGAGAGAGAGACAAACAAAACCTCTTCACTGTAGAGACCAAACTGGTGGTAACAAGAAGGGAAGGGGTGGGAGGATGAGTGAAGTCGGTGAAGGGGATTAAGATTACACTTTCTGTGATGAGCTGAGGAATGTATAGAATAGCCAAATCACTCTCCTGTACACTTGAAACCAATAGAATGCTGTGTCAATTTTACTGGAATTTAAAAAAAGATGTTAGCATTTTTATGTTGGAATTACACGGATGCTAATGACAACTGAATCCTCCTGTTCTGAATATAACATCATGCTGCACTCATTTAGGTCTTCAGTACTCTTAAAACTTGGAAAAATTTTATAGAATTTTAAAATATCTTTTAATGAGTATTTTTCTGTATATTTTTGTTGCTCCTCCCCACATACTTAATGAAAATAGATTTTTACACATATTTGTAATTTCTATTCAATAAGCCAAATTATGTCTCACTGTAAGTCAACCATTTATGTTCATTTTGTTAGCAGTGCTGTATTTGACCATTGGCATTTCTTTTATGAAGTGGCTCTTCACGTACTTTAACATTATGACATGTTCCCAGTGTTTTAATGACCTAAAAGAGATTTTTTTTTATAGTGCAAAACTTGAATGTTTTTTCTAGATAGTGTTTTTGCAGTGTGAAAGGTTGCAGTTTTTCTTTCAAAGTTGTCAATCACATTCATCAGAGTTGCTGCATTTTTACTTCCAGCTTATATAACAATCCATAAGTAATTCTATTTGTTTATATTTAAAGCTTTGAGTATAAATAAACATGTATGTGTGTGGGAGTTTTTAGAGAAAAAAAGAAAGTGTGTGTGCATGTATGCTTATGTGTTAAGAATTTAAATCTACTGTTTTTTAAAGATTTTTATTTATTTGACACAGAGAGAGATCACAAATGGGCAGAGAGGCAGGCAGAGAGAGAGAGGGAAGCAAGTTCCCCGCTGAGCAGAGAGCCCCCGTGGCACTCTATCCCAGGACCCTGAGATCATGACCTGAGCTGAAGGTAGAGGCTTAACCCACTGAGCCACCCAGGTGCCCCTAAATGTACTTTTCAAATGGATTTTTGTTGCTTTAAATCTAATATTGTCATCAAACTAAAAAAATCAACCTACTTCCCTAATTTGATATTATATGTTTATTATATATCCAAATACCTGTGTATCTATTTCCTTTGATTGGTTGCTTTTTCCTAAACAATACCCCATTATTTTAGGTCACAAAAGTAGATTTTGATGTCTGAGAAGAAGCCTCCCACCCAATACTCTTATTAAAAACAACATTTTCCGTTTCAAATAATTACTACCCATATGAGTATTAGACAAGGTCAGAGGTCCTAGAAATGTATGAAAGTTTTGTCTGACAATATATTTAACATCTAATTAATTTGGAAAAGAGTAGATATCTCGATCACATTGAATCATCTATCTGGGAACATGAAAATCTCTGTTTTTATTTAGGTCTTCAGTAAATCTTCTATGTTTCACCTTTTTTAGTTGATTTCCATATTTTTTGTAATTTGGGTTACATTAATGAAAGATACATTTTCTACATTTTATTTTCTAAATATGGCTACTATTTAAGAAAGTTAACTAAGAATATTTATCTGTTAAATGTTAATTTCAGTCACTTTACTGACCTTTCTCATTTAAACTGAGATTTCAGTTAATTCTTCTGGTTTTGCTAGATAGATGATGCTAATATTTTGATGATTTTTCCAATATTTTCTTTCTAATATTTTGTATTACATTTTCCCTTATTATACTATTGTAATACTTAACGTAGGGAACATGGGATAATAAATGAATAAAGGACACCTTGACTTATTCTTAGCTTCAGTGGGAATGCCTGTGGTATTTCCTGGTTAAAAATATCTTTCTTAAAGAGAGGTGGTGATTCCCCGCCCCCTTCATTTCTCTCTCTCTCTCTGTTTTTAGGAGCCAGATTTTGAAGAAGAGGACATTCAAAAAGAACAACATATGCTAGAAAAGTTGGAGAATTCGGCATGCATGCCCAGGGGAGGCAACAGGCTTAGAAAAGACCTAAAAGCACATTGAGCTTATACCTTAGGCCAATCCTTAACACAGAGATAACCTACAACAATAAAAAATAATAATAATAACAAAACAAAACAAAAAATACCCTGTCAGCAAACCCAAAAGAAAACCCAAATCTGCAAAGCTGGGGAAGAGAAAAGAATCTAATTTACAGAGTTATCACATTATTAGATTTGAGTGTCTAGTTTTCAGCATAAAACATGGAAACATACAAAAAACCAGGAAAGTGTGGTCCATTCAAAGGAAAAAAAAAAATAAGCCAGCAAAAATTGTCCCTAAAAAGCTCTGATGCCTGGACAAGGACTTGAACATGCTGACTTAGATATGCTCAAAGAAGTAAAGAAAAAAGTGGCAATGGTCAAGAAAAGGAAGATAAAGGAAAGGTCAAGGTCATGAATAAAATGGAAATATCAATAAAGAGACAGAAACTTCCATATCAACAAACCTCAATAAGGAAATAGTATGGGGGCACCTGGATGGCTCAGTTGGTTAGGCATCTGCTTTCGGCTCAAGTCATGATCCCAGAATCCTGGGATCCATCCTCTGGAATAAGGCTCCCTCCTCACAGGGGAGTCTGCTTCTCCCTCTCCCTCTACTGCTTCCCCTGTTTATGGTCTCTTGCTCTCTCTTTGTCAACAAAACAAAACAAAACAAAACACACCAAAGCCAAAACCAAACAAACAAACAAAATAAAAACAAAAACCAAACCAAACAAAATCTGAAGAGGGGAACTCAGAGGGGGAGACAAACCATGAGAAACTATGGACTCAGGGAAACAATCTGAGGCTTTCAGAGGGGAAGGGGGTGGAGGTATGGGTGAGTCTGTGGTGGGTATTAAGTAGGGCACATATTGTAGGGAGCACTGGATATAAAATGTAAACAATGAATCTTGGAACATTACATCAAAACCTTATAATGTATCGTATGGTTACCAACATAAAATAATAAAAATATAAATTAATAGTATGTTTTTTAGAGCATTTGTAGAGAGATTCAGGTTTAAGGACCTGACATTATTTTATAAAAGACATCTGAATAGCAAGTGTCAAATATTTCTGGATTTTTAGTCTTTATTTTTTTTCTAATATTAATTTACAATAGTGACTTGCAAATCACACATCCTAATCACCAGTTTTGTATTTCTTTGTGAGAAAAATTCTCTTATTTTGGGCAAAACTTCTGAGCTGGAATTTTGCGTGTGGGTGTTACACCATCAGAGTTAAATGGAAACTTTTAGTGTATTGATTACCAATAATATTGTGCCATTCTTATTAAGTATGTCTTTTATACACAAAGACTCAAGTTTTTACTTCACTCCAGTGGCCTCTTCAGCTTGAGAATTTCATATATGTGCTGAATAATTGAAAATAAAGAATTCTTATTTATGCAACCTTATATGTTTGCTATTAATAAGTGACATGGTCCTTGCTGTTAGATTGATGTTTTTTCCCCACTTAATTCTTCTGAAGTGACTGGCCAGGAGAAGCCTCTGAAAATATGGATTATGTGGAAAGTCTCAGTTCTCAAGAGCATGAATCCCCGGTGCATTTAATTTTGAACAAACAGCCTTGGGGACAAACTGTTTTAACAATTCAGCCAAGTAATGTTTTGTTCATTGTTGATTTAGTGCCCAATCATGTCTTTCCTTACCTGGGAGGAGGCTTCTCCTTGGGGATTGATGTTTCTGTCAAGAAGAGAAAAGAAACCATTACTTTAGTGGTCATAGACCCTATTAAAACAGTCATAGGAATGCTTCAGAAATATCCCAAACAATCCAAAATATCCATTTCTTTGATTACCCAGATGTCTGCATTATGGACAAAAAAATACTATTAAAGGCTTATTCAATTAACGTGGTCAGTTACACATAACAATGAAGTTTTGAATTTGATTTTTGGTACATAATGTCAATGATGACTTTCAAATTCAATGATTCATCGGTCATCTCAACTGTATATTCTTGAAGTCAACTCTGGATAATTCCATAATCCAAACTTAAATGTTTTTGTAAGTTGAAGATGGTCATGCTTTGTGCAGGCAGAGAGAGAGAAATCCTTACGTGACAAAGCATTTCTGGCTGCAGTGACAAAGCTTGTCCTGATATTTTTTTCTGCAGCACACCAGGGTTGATGTGGTGGCAATCCTGATTTACCTTCTTCTAAAGAAGCCGTTATTTCCTAGGATCAAAGATAGAATTGTAGAAGTGTGGATTTGGAACAAGCGACCAAAAAAGAAAGAGAAAATCCAGGTGACATACTCAGAAAAACTCTTCACTGCTATGGGAACAGGGCAAAATAGACTTACTTGTCGTAAATTATGTGTCTTTCTTAAGCAACAGGTTTACCATTTGATCTAAAATATTTTCAGCCAGATGCTCCAAGAAAAGATAGTAAGTACATGCATTTTCTCTGTTTTATAAAATATTATTGTAATAAGTACAGTGTCAGTAATTTTCTCCAACATTTTATATTAGAATTAAATATATATTAAGAGAAATAAATCACATCAAAACAGTACAGCTTGTCATTTATATGGTCTTCAAAATAACTTTTTAAGATTGCTTTTATAATTTAAAGAATCCAAGGATTATTTATTTTGTGTCTTAATATATTGGATAATAGTAAGGATTATTATAGTCCTTTATAAATTATTACCTTGTGTCTAGTATCTTTAAGTGTTTTGGCCCATCTAGACATATTGGCATTTTTTTTATTGAAGTAAAATATACGTAATAAATTGTTGTGTATTCCTCACCACCATCCATCTCCAAAACTTTTATCATCATCCCAAACTGAAACTCTGTACCCATTAAACAATAACACTTCATTTTCTCCTTCCCCTGGCCCTTGGTATACATTGCTGTACTGTGAATATGACTGTTTATTTATGACTATATTGACCTTATTGCACCTAGCATAGTGTCTTCAAGCTTTATCCATGTTATAGCATGTATCAGACTTTCTTTCCTTTTCAAGGCTGAATAATACTCCACCATGTATATATACCACACTGCATGCATTCATTAGCTTTTGGACATTTGGATTGTTTCTACCTTTTGGCTATTGTGAATAATGCTGCTATGAACATTGGTGTACGAATGACAGTTTGAATCTCTGCTTTCTATTCTTGTGTGTATATGTAAGATTACAGTTTAATATTTAAGTTAGCAACCTTTATTACAAAGGGAAACTTAAAACTTAAAATGTGGAAAGTTGAGGTCAGAGAAATTTAGTTACTTGTTAGACTCATTGACCTATAATACGTACACCTTATTAGAAAATGAATTTTAGTGTCTGTGAAAATGGAATTCATGAATTTTACTAAATATTAAATCTACAGAAAATGCCAGTATCAGTTTTTGCCTATGGGTTAATTATATGGATATTTCCTTATTTTTAGGGTCTTAAAATATTCTGAGCAAAACGGACATACTGAATTTTGTACTCAGTTGACCTCTTATTTATAAAATGAAGACCCCCTTTGGCTGAATTTAGATTTAATGATTCAGTGCAAAGAGGTGAATGAGATGTGGAGAAAGAGGACATTTGCACACAGTGATGTGAATTGTGAAGAAAGAACATCTTCTGTAATTGTATATGATAATGACCCAGTCAATCCATTCATCCCTCAGGGAGTGCTCCTTTGTGTTATGAAATAAGATAGTGGACTTTGGGGAAACTCTTGTAAAGTGGCACTAAAGTTACATGGGGAAACAAATAAGGGTCAATAATATCTTGAATGTATTTAGTGACTATTACCTGTCAGGTAGTTTCTGGAGAGCTTTATTTGCATTATTTAAAAGTTTTTTTAAAGATTTGATTTTTATTTGACAGATCACAAGTAGGCAGAGAGGCAGACAGAGAGAGGAAGCAAAGCAGGCTCCTGGCTGAGCAGAGAGCCAGATGCGGGGCTCGATCCCAGGACCCTGGGATCATGACCTGAGCCGAAGGCAGAGGCTTTAACCCACTGAGTCACCCAGGTGCCCCTTTTATTTGCATTATTATATTTAATCTTTAAAACCGTTCTATGTGTTAGATGCCATTATGTTTCATTATGCAGATGATGTGAGTAATTTACCCAAGGTCACACTGTTGGTAAGGTATGGATTCTGAGGCTTAGATTCCAGGACAGAATATAGAACCTGAGTTCTCATAAAGTACACTATTGGCATCCAGAGCCACTCCTGCAAAATTATAAAACAAAACAAAACAAAACTCACAAAGACTATGTTTGGGCTAGGCAATCTACACTCTCTGATTGTTGTTATCTGTGCTTGTCCCCAGAATCTGTTCAACCCCATTCAGGTTTTAGAGGTAGCATTTTTCCTTCACTATAAAGTAACTCATTTGGAAAATGTGATAGCTTTTTAAGATGTATCTTTTTAAAATTTAAAGAATTTTTAAAAGATTTTATTTGTTTATTTGAGAGAGAGTACATAAGCCCACAAGCACCCATGGATGAACAAAAGAGGGCAAGCCTGAGGGTAGGGAAGGAGGGGTGAGGGACTTGGGGGAATGGTTGAGGGAAAGGAAGTAGGTTACCCACTGAGCAGGGAGGCCCTCCTGGGATGATCACCTGAGCTGAAGGCAGATGCTTAACTGATCCATCCAAGCACCCCATACAATATATCTTCATTTTTTATCTGATTAGGTATTTATTAAGACCTCAAAATTTTTGGTGCTTCATTTTTTTTTTTTTTAAGATTTTATTTATTTATTTGTCAGAGACAGAGGGAGAGAGAGCGAGCGAGCACAGGCAGACAGAGAGGCAGGCAGAGGAAAGCAGGCTCCCTACCGAGCAAGGAGCCCAATGTGGGACTCGATCCCAGGACCCTGGGATCATGATCTGAGCTGAAGGCAGCCGCTCAACCAACTGAGCCACCCAGGCGTCCCTGGTGCTTCATTTTTATGGTCACTGCTCAATCATTAAAAAAATGCACTTGTTTATGTGGGGAACGGATTTTACTATACAGACTATTAAATAGAGACATTCAGATAAGTATTGTGATCATCGTTTCAAAAAGTTCTGGACTGAAATTTACAATTTCAAAGGGCACAATTTCTATTATCCTGCTGATCTGAAAGTCTTTCCCCGTGTTTTACACCTTGCATACACACACCTGGGTTGTTTTTCTGTCTCATGTTGAATTTGGTGTAGTATAGCTCTTAATTTATCTTATTTTAATTCTCTGCTATAGATTAAAGTTTTTGGAACATTCCTTAGTGATTTATTTGTTCTCACTGAATGTGTTAAAAGAAATTTGAAGTATCTCACGAATGTTGGAAGCAGATATATTTATTTTTAATAAAATACTATAATGGTTAAATATAGAATTTTGTATCATTCTGAAGCAAATCACTAGTTTTCAATAGTCTAGCCTAATCATTATGTTCATAAGCACATTTTTAATAGTCAACTTTTTATTGACTAAAATGCATTTTATATTATATCATATTATATGGCACACATATAGATTCTGGTGATACCATTGTTAAAAAGATGTGTTTACTCTTCTGGCAGATCTAACAGAGGACTGGGGAAAACACAGCTATAAACAATTGGGTGCTACAGGGCAAGGTGTTGGACCCTCATACTGGAAATTATCTCATGAATGCTCAGATGACCCCTATGCATTGTGAGTATTTGCCATTATAAATGCAGACATAGCTTCATAACTGTGAGTGGGGATATTTAATTATGTATGTATGTGAATAACCTGCTGGAAGTCCCAAAGATGGAAGTCCTTTAAGCAGCTGGTCTCTTCTGATATATCTTAAGGTTCAGAATTTGGTTTTCTGGAAATGTAAAAAGTCTGAGCAGTGAGTCCTGGTACTGATGCTAGGTCACCCTCTGGTCTAACTCTGGATTGAAAGTTCTGGAAATCTGAAATTCTTCTACTTCCAAATCAGTTTTCCCAAACCAAACTCAATCAATTCAAAGCCTATTTCATTCAGTTTATGGTCTTTGCTAGTTCTTATCTGCCTTTTGTATTTTCTTTTATTATCTCTTTGCTACATTTTTATTCTCACTTTGGATTGTCTAGAAGCAGAAAGAATAGAATAAGCTTTCCTTCACAAATGATGGTTTACAAATGTAGATATTATAATGGAGCACATCTAAAATAATTTTGCCAAAACAAAGTTGCACATATTACATGTACAATTGGTCCTGGGTTGTATCTGGTAGGACTCATGGATAATTTGTTTTTCTCAAGTGAGAAGGAATGTCTTGTATTCCACACAGACTCGGAAAATCAAGAGCTAACAATATGAATGAAATATCTGGTGTAATCTATTCATCACTTTAGTAATCAAGTAACCTTTAACACATGCCAGTTCACCCAGGTTAGTATAAAGATGGTCCAGAAGTAAATACTAGCATGTCATTTAAGATAAGGTTTTCCATGACTAGAGTTCAGAAACTCATATCTCTGGAAAGGCTATAACCTTTCCAATAAGAACATGAGTTGGGACATTATTTTCCCAGGATGACTGAACAAAATTAACTTTTTGAGATTTTTAGTGTGGGATTCTTGCTACTATACCATGATTCTGCCTAAAATCCTTATGTTGGCATTCTGAATTGAATTACAGTTAGCAATAACCAATTCTAAACCATTTTGGAAAGTAGGGAAAATGTCTAGGTAGTACCCATTTACTTAAATTTGTACCATCCATTTTTCTTCTCTATAACCTCTGTTGTAATAAATGTCTATTCTATGTGTGTGTGTATGTGTGTGTGTCTGTATTTTCAAACAAAGTATACTTTCATGAATGGAAAGAATTTCGTTTTCTTTTTCTTTTTTTAAGATTCTATTTATTTTTTAGAGAGAGAGAGAAAAGAAGGGGGAGAGCACAAGCAGGAGGAGTGAGAGAGGGAGAAGCAGTTTCCCTGCTAAGTTAGGAGCTGGCTGTGGGGCTCAATCCTAGGACTCTGGGATCATGACCTGGGCTGAAGGCAGATCCTTAAATGGCTGAACCACCCAGGCATCCCAGAGAAGAATTTAATGTACTGGCCTCTTCTTAGATGGTTTCTTACATGTTCAAAATTCAGCTGGATTAAATAAAGTTTAATAAATATTTAAGGGGCACTCATAGTATGTCTGGGTCTCTCACTGCAGCAGGTGACATATTTTTTGATATTTGGAGCTCATAGTGAAGTCACTCAGAAAGCAGTTATCTAAATGTCAGGTAATCACTTTATGCTCCATGGACTAGATATTATTATGTAAACAAGGTTATTAAAGATGAGCATGTTTTCACAGTCAATGTCAGAAACCCAGAAAGCATTCAACAAAAAAAGAAATTACATACAAAATAAAAAATGAAGTATTTGTAGGCAGGATTCTGGAGAAAGCTGCTTCCTTGTTTTTCGGTAGGTCATGTCACAGGTCATGTCTACCTGCCATGAACCTCCCAGGTAGAGAACTGGTCTCCTTGTAGTTGATGCAAGAAATTTGTGGAAATGAAAACAGAAACTGTGGGTAGTGATTCTAAACTTTCATTCTCTAGAAAGTCACCCTGTGTGAGGCCCTGTGGGGCAAACGTGGTTGAGTGTGGCAATGGTTTTTGACACAAAGCATGCGATCCTCTCAAATTCATTATGGCCATTTCATTTCCAGCCTCTGATGCCTGAGTTCAATGCCTTCCAAAGAATATATGGGAAATAGAAACAATGTGACAGAGTTTGTCCTTCTAGGGCTCACACAGGATCCTGAGGGGCAGAAAGTGCTATTTGTCCCATTCTTACTCATCTATGTTGTGACAATAGTGGGCAACCTGCTTATCATAGTAACCATTATGGCCAGCCGGTCACTGCATTCTCCCATGTACTTTTTTCTTGCTTATTTATCATTTATGGATGCCATCTATTCTACTGTCATTGCTCCCAAGATGATTGTAGATTTGCTCTATGAGAAGAAAACTATTTCCTTCCAGGCTTGTATGACTCAAATCTTTCTAGGTCACTTATTGGCTGGTGCTGAAGTCATTCTTCTGGTGGTGATGGCCTATGACCGATATGTAGCCATCTGTAAACCACTTCATTATCTAATTATCATGAATCAGAGGACATGTGTTCTTATGCTGCTGGTGGCCTGGACTGGAGGCTTTCTGCACTCTATGGTTCAGTTTCTCTTTATTTATCAGCTCCCTTTCTGTGGCCCCAATGTCATTGACAACTTCGTATGTGATATGTATCCCTTACTGAAACTTGCTTGTACCAATACCTACCTCATTGGAGTTTCTATGATAGCTAATGGAGGAGCCATTTGCACTGGCATCTTCTTCATTCTCCTAGTTTCCTATGGGGTCATAATACACTCCCTTAAGACTCATGGTTTGGATGGGAAACACAAAGCCTTCCACACCTGTGCATCCCATATAACTGTGGTCATTTTATTCTTTGTTCCCTGTATCTTCTTGTATGCAAGGCCTAATTCTACCTTTCCCATTGACAAATTCATGACTGTAGTTTTGACCTTCATAACTCCCATGCTGAACCCTGTAATCTACACCCTGAGAAATGCAGAAATAAAAAATGCCATGTGGAAACTTTGGAGTAAAAATGTTACCTCAGTTGACAGAGGGCTGTACTGCTCATGCAGAACAGGATATTCATTCTTTCACAGAATCGAGGACTGCTTCCATTATCAGTGATGACATCTTAAAAATGATATCCTTTGGGTTAGTTAGACTCTTTATTCTGAAATAGCTATATAAATTAATCTTTATCTAAATGGAGTATGTTAACTACCCTTAGAGGGCAAGAGAATTGTGTAAGTTTAATCTCTGATCTATATAATCATACTGTGCTAAGGTTCTTCAGTGAGCAACAAATTTTGGTTTTACTTCAAGTTTTTGTTGGTGGAGTATGATATCTCCATGGTACATAAAAATATGACCTAATAGAAATTATTATCCTTAGTCCAAGAGAGTGTGATTTTAAAATTAAAAATTCACATTGTTAAAAAAAAAACTAATCTAACAGTAGAAATAAATTTCCTGTCAAATTAAATAATTAGAAATTTCACAGCACATGTTCATAGCTGAGGATAGATCTATGAGAATTGAACTTTATTAGCTTTATACTGTGATGGTAGCATATGGCTGATTTTCTATATCCTAATGAAGTTTTGGGCAGAAAACTTAAATTGTTCAATGCTTGTGTGCATCTAGATCAAATGACTCTTCTGATAGTTGAAATACACATTTAGTCTTTCATATCACAGTAGACTGTCAGAGTCTACCTACATTTAATTAAATTCTCTGTGTATACTTTTTTAAAATTGTAATAAATGTTAAGCATTTTGGGAATATGTGTTGTTTTACATATGAACGCCTTTCTCCTCTGTAAACTTTATGATCTGGACTTAAGTAATAAGTCAAAAGTGACTTCTCTCTTTATAGTTTCTCTATAGAAATTTTGGAGGTTGATTACTGTATTACAAAGGTCATTTTTGAAGGCCCTGACATTACACATTACCTTGCTGAGAGGTCAAGTCACAACACAGATTGGATATGAAATTGGTATTTTTTGCCCTCATCTTTCTTTCAATTTGTAATTGGATCCAGTGAGTGTATTTAGCAATATTAATGCTTCCATTTATTTAAAATGTATTGAATAAATGCCAGCTATGACGTTTTATTTATTCTTCAATGAAGGAAATAACAACTAACCTAGATATTTTAATCAGAAAGAAATCTAGTACAGTGGATTAAATACTTCAAAATGACCAGAATTGGAGGACCTACTACCTGGATACTGGTGTGAATGCAGTTGGGATCAAGGATTTACCACCAAAGTTATTATGCGGAAATGAGAAAGCTGAACTCAGAATGAAAAATGTGTGCATATACTTCTCAAAGTCCTTCCCTGTCCTGATTTTAAAAATAATATTAAACAATTTTTTTTCAAGTTTTGCTTCTTACATTTGCATCTTTAACCCATATAGAACATAAATGTTCAGGTATGGCGTGAGGTAGAAATACACATTCCTTTTAATCATAAGAATAAATTTCCCAGCACACTTATTGAAAACCATTGAATTTCCCATTACCCTGAAACACCTCTACTTTTATATATAAAATATCTGTATATCTATTCTTCTATTTCTTAGCTTTCTATGTAGTTCAATTAGTTGATCCATGAATAATAATATGGTATCTAAAGTTGCTGCAATGTTTCAGATACCATTGTGATATTAAAAAAAAAATCCCCCCAATGTTTAGTAGCTGAAAATACCAGCAATCATTTCATCATTTCAGATGGTTTCAGTGGGCCAGGAATTTGGGAGCATTTCTGAGGGGGTAATTCTTGTTCAGGGTCTGTTGTGAGGTTACAGACAGAAACTGGGTGAGCCTGAGGTTATCTGAAAAGTTTAGTTACTCATGTGACTTGTACCTAGACTTTCAAGTCTTGAACAGTGGGAAATAGAACAAGTGGTACTCCTTGAGATCATAAGGGTGGGGTACTATAGAACTGATGTCCTTGTAAGGAGAGGAAGGGACGAGAGAGTTCTCTTTCTGAAATGTGTGCACAGAGGAGAGGCCATGTGAGGACAGTGTGAGAAGAGATGGACGGTGTACAAGCTGGGAAAAGAGGCCTCATCAAAAACCAGCCCTGTTGCTACCTTGATCTTGGACTTCCAGCCTCCAAGACTGTGGGAAAAATCAATGTCTGTTTAATCCTCCCTCTCTGTAGTATTTTGTTATGTTAGCCCAAGCAGACTTTGATGATGATGATCAATAATTTAGATTTGGTGAATAAAGGCCTGAGTTGAATCACCACAATTCAGTTATAAAGGTCATGACTCCTCATCAAATCACCATATGTGAATAATACCTAAAGCTTGAATTTTTTGAATGAAGGGATCAATAGGTATCCTCGAATAGTCTGTGATAGCACCACAAAAAGGGATGTATATCTTCCTCTTTACCTTTTTCTAAGGCATCTGAGATCATTTTGCCAGGGTAACTGTGCTCTGGAAAGAGAAATAGTCAAACATTTCTGGCGATGACTGGAAATATGTTGCAAACAAGTGCTCATTTCTGTGGTCCAGTAGTCTGAAAGCAGACCAAAGGTGAAAGAAGGAGCAAAAGTTATTATAATGGGGCAGTTCCACATACATTGTTAGACTTCCATGTGTTCTATAGGAATACATTTCTGTTTTGGGTCCCTGGTCACTGGAGTTTCATGGAATGAAGGAAGAACTCAATAGAAGTATTTAAAACTAATCTTTCATTCTGAAATATTAAGCAAAAAGTAGTACCGTATTTTTGGCTGCCAAAGAGATTTGATAGATGCAGAGAGTGAGTCTTACCACTTTCCCACTTAATTTACTTGCTTGGTTTGGGAACAAAATGGAGAGACAGGTTCAATCTGTATGGAAAATGGAAGCTTAAAATAAAATCTGATATCATTAATATTTACATTTTGTGATTTGCCTTTGTATGAGAAAATCCTGTAGAGTCAAAAGGATGTATTTGGTTATGATCTCTCAACATCCTCATTTCCTTAGACAGGTCTCCCTTCGAAAACAAGGAGGCTCACTGAAGTAATTATATAGACCAATTAGGCAAGCAAAACAATGTCTTTTGTTTGGATTACTCTGCAAAAAGTGAGAATATCAGCTATTCCATGCAAGAAAAATAAGTTAGGATTTAAGAAACCTAAATTTGTATCCTTAATTTGTCTCAGATTCTTCATATGAAAAATTTTTTAAAAGGTGAATTAGGTACTCTTCAATAACTCATTCAATTTCCATTGCCTTAAATTATTGATTGATTCATCAAGTTCTGGCTTCCATGTACTTGAATTTTCAGAAAACTCTCATAATATGATATGAAATCCAAGATTAGTATTTTTCTTCTTCTTCTTCTTCTTTTTTTTTTTAAAGATTTTATTTATTCATTTGACAGACAGAGATCATAAGCAGGCAGAGAGGCAGGTAGAGAGAGGAAGGGAAGCAGGTTCCCCGCTGAGCAGAGAGCCTGATTTGGGGCTCGATTCCAGGACCCTGGGACCATGATCTGAGCCGAAGGCAGAGGCTTTAACCCACTGAGCCATCCAGGGCCCCTATTATTCTTTTTATAGTCAAATATGGTACAACACTTTTCAGGAATTTTTTATTTTGGAGATTTTTTTTTTTTTAAAGATTTTATTTATTTATTTGACAGAGAGAAATCACAAGTAGATGGAGAGGCAGGCAGAGAGAGAGAGAGAGAGGGAAGCAGGCTCCCCGCTGAGCAGGGAGCCCAATGTGGGACTCGATCTCAGGACTCTGAGATCATGACCTGAGCCGAAGGCAGCGGCTTAACCCACTGAGCCACCCAGGCGCCCTATTTTGGAGATTTTTTAAATTAGGTAGATAACATTGTGGAACTGAAACAATAGAAATTGGCTTTTGGTTCTACCGCTTACTAGTTACACTATCCCGGAAAAGTGAAATAAATCATTCTAAGCCTCAGTTTTTCTAACTATGAGTTGGAAATAACGTATTCATCTTCTAGGGTTATACTGAATTAACTATGAAAGGGCTGTAAATAGTAACTGCTTGATATATGATACTACCTCTTGCTGGTGAATTTAGGGCAAATTAGAAGTGGACAGGGACAGTAATATGTTATTAACTGACTTGACGAAGTAAATAATTAATAGTGATTCTAAATTCTCCAGAGGGAAAAAAGTAAATTCTCCAGAGAGAAAATACAGGAAGTTCTGAGAGGAAGAAGTTGATGCATTTCAAATTCCCAAGTGTTTCTTGAGTTTAGTGGTTAATATCTCCACAACTTAGAATGAGAATCAGTCTTCTTAAAGCCTTTGTTGAAAGATGGATGTTAACTAAGGATCCTGCTATGTGCCTTGGTGAGTGTTCGTATAGGAAGTAATGTGGGGCCAAGGTCAAGATCAGGACTTGAGGCCAGACAGACTTGAATTATACCTTTAGGTCTGTTTCTCACTAACTATATGTCCTGGGATACAAGGCTTTCCTTCTTCATGTTTCAGTTTTCCTATCTGTATAATAGAAGGAGAAACCTTTCAACCACATATAACTCTTTCTAAACAATATTAAAGGAGATAATTTACATTTTGCATGATGTCTAGCATATATAAACAGTCAATACTAATTTTTGATTATTACTTATAATAAAATGGCTAACCTTCACACAGAACTTTATAATTACCAAATAATTCCCATCTCTTAAGAGGAGAGTAAACTTACTTTCCTTAGTCCTTAATCATCTCAGAACTTTAATATTCCTGACACCAAAAGAAATAAGAAGAGAGACGAGAAAGAGCTATTGGGACATTTGAAATGGTAATAAAATTTCTTTAAAAGGTATATTCTCTAAAATTATAATATTATAGAAAAATATAAATTACAGATAGGTTAAAAAAGTAAAAATGTTATAGTTTCAGCATTACAATAAACCTATAAAAATAATACTGGTTTGCTCTATTTACTTTCTGCATTTTTTCACACATAATTTTAAATACTTGTACCTATACTTTCCCAAGAAATTCTAACATTTAACAATAAGATAACAGCATATTTCTTTGAGTTGAAAGATTTGGAGATGAATTTCTTCCATTCCTGAAGGCAAAAAGGAGTGCTTTATTTAGATGCACTGAAATGATTTTTAGCTTTTATTCCTTGATGGTGTAGTAGACCTTTCCTTCCTCGACTCCTATGCCCTTTGATTCTTTTTTTTTTTTTTTAAAGATTTTATTTATTTATTTGACAGAGAAAAATCACAAGTAGATGGAGAGGCAGGCAGAGAGAGAGAGAGAGGGAAGCAGGCTCTCTGCTGAGCAGGGAGCCCGATGTGGGACTTGATCCCAGGACTCTGAGATCATGACCTGAGCCGGAGGCAGCGGCTTAGCCCACTGAGCCACCCAGGCGCCCTGCCCTTTGATTCTTAATGAGGGAGAAAACTGCTGGGAGAGGTACTCTTGGTTGTTCCATATGTGTTACTCTATGAGAGAGGCTGGTGAAAACATCATGGCTATTGGTTGAAGATGTGGCTTCTGATAATTGAAAGCAATCGAAGCAAAGGATTTCTTTCCAAGAGTTAAGATGCTCCTCTTTGATAAAATATAGGAAATGACCGGAACCATTGCTTCCAAATTTTTAATCTTTTTACACAACAAATAGTACTCCCTTGCTTCCTGAAGTGATAAGACACTGAAGCAGTTCTTTCAAGATTAGGGGTTTCGAATTCTATTTCCTACTTTAAGCATTCACTTAATCTTCAGTACAAAATGTTGAAATGTCTAACTCAGTGTTCTAGTCTCAAAGACATGATCCATGCTTCATCTTCCATTCATTCACATTTGGTATTTGGCCTCTGCATATTTTGAAGTGCATGCCTCTGACACACTTAACATTTTCTCTCTTTTTTATTAGAATGTTGATTGTACCTCTGGTAGAGGAGGAGCTTTTTCAAATCAGGCTCCTGTCTTTGCATTCCCCCCTGGAGACAGCCTTCCTGCCACTTACACATATTGAAGGTGTAATAAATGGTTACTGAATTAACATGTGAATCAGTGAAACTCTGGACACTAGGCAATGAATCAAAGGATGAATGAATGAGTAATGGATTTTGAGAAATAAAGGAATGATTTTTATAAGTGCAACAAGTGGATTTTATCTTGTGACATTACCACAGCTATATCTTATTTGATAGCTTCTCTATTAATTCGCCATAATGTTTAGATTTTATAATTGCGGGGGTAAGCCAGAGATCCAAACAACCATGTTTGCAAGAGATAAAGCATTGGGTTTTTTAAGGATTGGATTCTCTCTGGCTTACACAGACTTACACAGAAAAAAAAAAAAAATCCTTCTTTAATTTATCTCATCTATAGTGATAATACCTGTTAATAGATCTTCATTTTTCACCCTGGAGGCTAAAAAAGGGGGCTGGTTAGAGTCTCCCAGAATAGCCTTCCTAGCTTCCACATTATCACCTGCAGTGTTGATAGACAGATTAGTTGTCTTCCTATTCCCCAGTCTTCTTGGTAGCTATTCTTCTGCTAGATTACTCTCACTAGTCCTTTTTCAGAAGGGACTGAAGCAGTACTCTCTTGGACTCTAAGGGGGGGAATATTATTTATTAACTGAATATTCATCATTATAGGTTAAAAGATGACTCTAGGGAAACAAAATCTGGAGACATGAAAACAGCATGGAGAGCAGTGAACAAGTAGAGATCATTTTTGTGGGGGAGGGAGGGTGCTGAGCAAAAAAAGGGAAAAAAATGACTTTGAAGGGGAGAGTATCAGAGAATGACAACACTTGAAGGAAATTTATTTCTTTGTGTTGGAATATTATATTTGGCACTCATTTTCAAACTGTAATCTTATAACAAAAACTGTCTTTGTCTATTTAATGTCAAGACTAATTAATAAATCTAATGTGTATGGAGTCAGTGTATCTATGTGTAAAGTCGTTTACAAGCAGCCACTTTGGTAAAGCAGAGGAGAAGATTCATGCTACATAGTTAAGAACCATGAAGATAAATGATAGATACATATTCTCATTTTTTAAAGCAATTCACTGCACAGTGAATTTCATAGAAAGAATACTATATAATAGTCATGGTCAAATGTCAACCTTTGTACCTACTTTGTGCAATTACAGAACTAGTCACCCTTCTGTTCTGACAGATATCCTTTGAGCCAAGTATCTTCATTTTACAGTAAATCGTGAAGAGTTCCAGAAGTTAAATGCAAATTATAGAATTATCTTTGCTGTTTATTCCAGTGTAAGGCCAGGGTCACAACCTACTGAATTACACTGAACAGCTTCCTTTCCTTTTGTAAGTCTTCATTATTTCATCTGTTACATAAGGATGATAGCAGGGTCTGACTTCAGTGTTGATGTAAAGAGTAAATGTGTCTGGCACTTGTAAACACTTAGGCAAATGTTGGCTGTGTTAGTGGTCACATCTAGACACGAAATCGTCTCCGTACATGACAGCACTGTCTTTAGGTGAAGTTGTCCAAAAAACTTAAGAGTAATTTTGACTCTTTTCTCTCTTTATGTCTCTTCTCTAGAAGTCTTTTTATCTCTCCTAAATATAATGGTTGCTCTTCTCTTATCCAAAGGCAAGATAATTTTTAAAAACGTGAAACCATGACTCTCAAAGAAATATAAAATGAACACATACCAAAGGTTTTATTTAGTTCATTCATTAATGAGGAAACTGGTATGATTATACTCAGCCTAAAGGAAATTCCAAAATAGCACCCTTACATTATTCAGTCAGGGATGTGTAAATAATTTACAAATAAATGCAAAACTGGCTTGATCTGTAATGATCAGCGAAATCAATCAATGTTCCACCCAGTGGCCTTTGCATTTCTTTGGACCAGAGTTGTTAGCGTTATTATCAGTTTTATAAATTTAAGGAGTTGTTGAATAGCTCGAGATATCAAAAGGCATAAATCCGATAGAATCATATAATCCCAAAGAGAGTGTCATAGATAACATGTAGACTTCAACTGAAAATGTCCAGTAATCTTTAGGTTACATTTCTTTCTTACACAATATTTTTTTCTGACAAAAGTAAACTTACTTAGTTTCTGTACATCAAAAGAAGTACAGATGTTTTATAAATAAAATAAATTTATATAAAAGGAAAACTCTTTCTTTCTTTACAAAGGAAACAACACAAATTTTCTGCATCCATTGGCGCCGTGAAACAGCATACTTAAAATGAGAGATTTAGAAGAGCTTAATTATGTTTACTTACCAGGGTGTAGGTGGGACTATGGTAAACCAGAAAGGGATGATAAAGCCATTATCAAAGTTAGACCTGAGAGAGCAAGGGGAGAGAGTGATTACAGGAAACCAGAAGTTCCATTCCAAGTGTTCTGTCTCATTTATCACTCACTGGTTGACAGTAAGTGATAAAGGAGGGAACCAGGACAGTAAATACCCCGAAATCCTTTTCTTCCCACCTGCCTTACATTCAGCTGGTACCACCTGTTGGTAAGAAGTAAGAGAAATCTGGTAAAAGGGGACCAGGGAAAGCAGCCTCCCAGGGTGTATACATTGAGAACAGATCTGAAGCGGTAGAAAGAATACATCTAGTACCTGTTCCAACTGTGTATTCCACTTTTCCTCCCATGTAAGAGAGTAAACACTTTGATTTGGGGAGTTAGGAGGAAAAAAGAAAACACAGGAAAAATAAGTAAGGAGTCTTCCAACTGATTTATTTACATAACACTTGTTGAATACCACTATGGGTCAGACACTGACTGAACCAAGTGCTGGGGATAAAGAGGTGAACAAGACAGGTACAGATCTACTCTGCCACTTACTTGAAGGGTTTTTAAATGAGAGAAAAAAAAAGGTGAATTGCACTTAACCTGTATATTAAATCAACAATTGTACAAATGGTTTTTTAAAAAATATTTAATGAACAGTTCTTAACATTTCTTATTAGCTGAGAAACAATCAGGCTAATTATATGGTGAGTTAGTTCCCTGTATCTGGATGTCCTCTAGCACAGCCTCAGTGATGGTTCATCAGCTGATGAACCTTGTAAGAAGCTGAGTTAGTTCAAAAATTCACTCTTTTTATAAAATAGAAAAAGGATTTTCTTTTCTTGGTACACCATGAAAAAATAGCTTATACTACTAAAAATGTTTTGGTCTTGTCTAAAAATCCAAAATATAAAGTTCTCATCATTTGAAATTGGAGATCTTGTCTTTTCAGGTTAATTCTGCACTCCAGAATCTATCATCAGGATTGAAATGAAAGAAGACAGGATGAATGTGACCGAATTCATTCTAATGGGACTTACCCAGGATCGTCCAATGCAGAGAATTCTATTTCTGGTGTTACTTATCACCTACACTGTCACTGTAACAGGCAACCTACTCATTGTGGTTACTATCATTGGCAGTCAGGCTTTGGACTCCCCAATGTATTTCTTCCTGGCCTTCTTGTCTTAGATAGATGCATGCTATTCCTCTGCCATCATCCCTAAAATGCTAGCGATCTGCTCTTTGATTCAAAATCTGTTTCCTTCAGTGGCTGCATGACACAGCTCTTTATAGAGCATTTCTTAGGAACTTCAGAGATTGTCCTCCTTGTGGTCATGGCATATGACCACTATGTGGCCATCTGTAGACCTCTGCACTATGTGTCCATCATGAACCACCACACATGCTGCCTCCTCGTAGGTCTGTGTTAGGCAGTAGGTTTTCTCCACTCCATCGGACAGATTCTGGTTACTTTCTGGCTCCCATTCTGTGGTCCCAATATCATGGATCACTTCATGTGTGACATTTTCCCCCTGATACAACTTGCCTGCACTGACACTTTCCTTGTTGGTCTCTTGGTGGCTGTCAATGGTGGGGTAATCTCTGTGATCACCTTTGTGATGTTACTGGTATCCTATGTGGTCATCCTGTGCTCCTTGAAGACTTACAGCTCTGCAGGGAGGAAAAAGGCCCTCTCCACCTGTGGCTCCCACATCACAGTAGTTATCCTGTTCTTCGTGCCCTGTATTTTTATGTATCTGCGACCAGTAGCTACTTTTCCCATGGATAAAGCCATAGCCGTATTCTATACTCTTGTTACTCCCATGTTAAACCCTGTCATCTACACAGTCAGGAATACAGAGGTAAAAAATGCCATTAGAATTTTATTAAACAAGAATGCAATTACAGATGATAAGTGACCCAATACAAAGATTTTATTTCTATCCTGATCTTTACATTTTTTATATTACTTTAAAACACTTTCCATACCTCCCATGTGAGACAACTCCTCTGCAAGGTAGGTATTATTATGATTATTGCTGTTTTACAGATGAAGGAAACGGAAATTCAAAAACATTGAATAAGTAGCCCAATGTCAGAGCTAGTGTGTGGATCTGCTTTTTTCTAAATCCAAATCTGATGATCTTTCAACCATTTCAAAGACTATTAGGGAAAAGACAAGCAGTAATTCATCAGAACCGTTCTTGTTTTATAACAAACTTAAAACATGCCTTTCTAGCTACAGAGTTGTATAATAGCTTGTGTATATAAGCAGTTGGTACTCAGAAAGCTGTACTGCCTACTGGCATATGGGACAGTGTGGAGTATAATTTAGAAAGAGGATACTTGCCAAGACACTTTTGGCCCACAGTTGATATACCTAATGTTTAAAGTTATTTTGGGGTTTCCTGTTCTGTTGAATAAAAGTTGTCAGGAATCATAAAAATTAATGGTATTTAAAATGACATGAAAATGTTTAAGTGTTTTCACATGGTCACCCCTTATAAAATTGAATTTCTATTGTTTTTACTTTACAGAAAAAAGTGGAAAATCAGAAGGTTTAAATAAGTAGATTCTAGAACATAACAGTCAGCCTTGAGCCCAAATATTCTTACTCCCCATCCTTTGATCTTTTCGCTATATAGGGGGCTTGGACCAGTATTAGATTATGATTTGTACTATAAAAATAATTTTTATTATATGCTATAGGTTATGACACTTTATCAGAGTAATAATTATTAGTAAAATCAAATGCAAGTGTTTCTCAAAACATACAATAGAATATATTTTAGAAACTTTTACTACTAAAAAACTGGCTTTACTTTTAGTTCCTTGAGACTGGAATCGTCTCTGGAAACTGCTTTAGGAGGTCATTTATAAGAGATACGGAAAAAAAAAGGAAGGAAAAAACTATTTTTTAGCAAAACAACTTATATGACTTTGTTGGCTCTTTTTAAAAATAAAGTCTGTTAAAAAAAAGTCTGTACCTAAATTCAAATGTATATGCATGTCATAAATGTGCTAATAGCTTCTTCTTTTCTTAAAGAAGATTTTATTTATTTATTTTAGAACTGAGATAGAAAGTGTGAGCACGTGGAGGGGCAGAGGCAGAAAGAGAATCTCAAGGACACTCCACACAGAGCATGGAGCCCAATGCTGGACTCAGTCTAATGATGCTAAGATCATGACCTGAGCACAAATCAAGAGTTGGAACTTCAAAAAACTGAGCCACCCTGGTGTTTCAGTAATTTTTTCATTTGACAGAAAGTTCCAGGCTCCTACCTCACATGGATACCACATGTTTTATTAAGAACATCAGTTGATTGCATGATGTGAAAATATTTAACAAGCGTATTATGGTTAAGAAAATGTAGAGCAAAAACCTTATCTTCAGGATGAGGAGACATGATCTTATTTCTCACTATGCCATCATCCCTTTCTGTGACACAAAACAGCTCTCCCTATTTCTACCAGTAGTTTACTTAGGTAATTCAGAAGCTATTTCCAAGTTCTGTGATTCTGCTTATGCCAATATTTTTATTATTATAAATGCTGTTAATTTGCTTCTACTTCAGTTTGAAGAAGTAAAATTGGAAAGGTTATGAGAACACATATCATCTCATGTAATTTTTCCATTACTCATAAACAACTTAGATGTCCTTCTGGGCTGAAAGGGTCTGTGGATTGGTCTAAGACAGTATGAGTCCTGCTCTTTGAGAACATGTCCTTCTCCCTACTGAAATGTATAAAGCTGCCCACAAAAAGAACACTTTGGCAGGTATCTGATTTTTATGAAACTAGTCCCCGAACCCATCAAACATCACATCATACCTCATCTAGTTTCTGACCAGCTATGATGTGATCTATATTTAATTTATTTTTCATTCTGGTTTACCCTTCTAGGTTGAAGCTCTGTGATGCTATTTCTCAAGGGTTACCAACCAGTCTGTCTCTGGATTTATATTCTGGAAATAGACTTTCTTGGGATAGCTCCAAATAACTTATCTTTTGAATAATTATCTTCATTGCCAAGTCTCAGTGATTTAGATTGACCTTCATTTTATGCTACTTTCATCATTGAGGGGGGTAGACTAGACAGATGTAGAGGTTCTAATGCAATTAACGACCACTGTAGCTAAGTTGAGGCTGGATGACCACTTAATGGTCAATATGAATGGATTGCAATCTTTCCTGATGTTGAGTATGATGTCTGCTTAAATACATGCTAATTCTCTGATCTGGCTCTGGCTTTCATTCAAGAGCTGAAAGACAAGTTCAAAACATTTTCACAGATGATACTTCAGTAAAATGTGTATTCTGTACAGCTTTTAATTTTCCATCCTCATTCAAGCTTTCTTTGGCGTCTGCCATCACAAATATTATCATAGCATTGTAATACTCAAGTGTCTAATGAACCTGGGTTTAGTTGGTCTCAGTTATCGTAAACTGTTCTCCTCATGACATGTGTTGCTCACAGTGACCACCTTCTCTTGAGCCAATCCAGATTTATGTACAATTTCTTTTTCTTTTAATAAAGGAAACATATTTGAACAAGGGTGAATGTGGTTCTATATAGGAATATTTCTGAATTGAATTGAATTAAATTTGTTTAAAAATCATTCTAAAAATTAATATTTATTTCTCTTAGTATATAATTGTATTCTAAATCACAGTTGATGACAGCATAAACGTGTAATGACACTTTAGTTGTAAAACAATAATTTGGGAATTAGGATCCTGAGCGAAGATTGAGAGGCCTGGCTTTTTCTTTTGCCTTGGTGAATAGCATTTTCAGTTCCTGTCTTATAATTCCTTGTTATGAACTGTGAATTCAGATGCATATTTCTCTTCCCTTTCATAGGTATATCAGAGATTAAGTTTAAGTGGCTGAAATAAATGCATTTTATCATCTGTGACTTGATTCATAGAATGGAATTATTTTCATTATTATGTTTATCTAATTTCAGAATTGGCCCAAGTAACAACTGCTTTGAAGAAGTAAGCTTTAGCTGGTTTGAAGTGTCAGTATTATAATGGGGTTCATAAATATCACTTAATTTATATCTTTAAATAATATTTAAAAATTATTACCAGGAATGATAGATCAGTCAAAAACACAAAATATTATAATGAAAATTTAAAAGGTAAGATTCTTATCCTCCTAAGTGTTTAATTTATACAATACCAAATATAAAGTCTCTTTATTAAACTCATCTTTATCAAGCATATAAATTCGTAAGTGGTTGAGTTTGTTTTTTGCTCTTGTTATGGAGTATTGTTTTCATACAGACTAAAGGAAAAGAATTAAAAATTAAAGATGAATACTATAAAACTTCTCTCATGTTCAGTTAAGTTTCATGAAATAATTGGGTTGTTGGTAAGATCGAGTAGTAACGGTGACATATCCCTGAGGTCCAATTAGCCACAGCTAATAAACTTCGCAGAATGCACCCACAAACAGGGTATGTAGTCGTGCCTGTGAGGCTCAAGAGAAAAGTGCTGTTTATAAATCAACAAAGACACTTACCGAGCTGGGTGAGTTAGTAATTTCAATCTTACAACCTAACTTATTTCTTGGTGAACTAACAGCTGCCGGGGATCCTGGCCATGAAGCTGTGCTAAACAAGTCTGTAGGTGAGATAATTTTTTCCCCAGAAATTTATATAATTATAGAATCTCAGGTTTAAATGCATCTAACATATCATATAATCACGTCTCACATTCCATGGAACTGAGTGTTAAATCTCTTCAGGAGGTCAGGCATCACAATACAAACAACTACATCCCACCAATTTAGAAGTGAAAACATTTTTTGGGTCTTTTTTCTTACTAATATATACATTTTTATATATTTCAATTAATTAGAATCCGGTTATATTTTCAAATTTGTTCCAAACTTTTGCCCACCTATTTTTACACTTAATACTTTTCCTTAGGCATTGTACAATTTTTAAATACATCTTTCTTATAAACAACACATTATTCAAAGAGGTGCACTATATTTTAATTATCTGCTTCTCTAATGTTGGACATCATATGCAGTTTCTAGTTTTCCACAGCACATAATAATTTTGTTGAACAGATTTCTACATAATGATTTTTCTCTTTTAAAAGTATTTTTCTTTGGGTTTCATTCCTAGAAAGAATATGTTGAAACAAAAAGGACCATATAATTTCTATTTCTTCACAGCTATTTCTAAATCTCTCATTAACTGTATTTTTCTGAGTTTATGTCCACTATACTATTTTATGATCTGTTGAGGGAGTGCACCTCAGAATAAGGGAATGCAATGAAGCTTCTGCACTTGGTTTTCACACATGAGTAAAATTTTCATTTTGGATAATTAAAAAATAATCTTCTTTGTCCACTTATCTTTGCAAGGAAAGGAAATATTTTCTTAAAAAATACATTTCATTATATTTACATTTTCTCCTCTGTTTTCTTTGGGAACTATACATCTTTAAATTTCCTCATTGTATTAGTATTGCAATATCCTGCAACCAAGAATGATGGTTGATGGACGTTATGGGAGGATGGGAAAAGAAGCCATGAGAAGGCACATAGGAGATATGTGAAGGAGTGGAGGGATCTCATTAATGATAGCTCTGCTGCCGTTTGGTGATAACGTGTTGGGGAGGGATTACCAAAGGCATTTAAACTGGGACACTTTTTATGGCCTTCTCTGGACAAACATACATTTATATACATGGAAGTGCCAATAAATGTTTGTTGAATGAGTGAACATTTAATGGGCACTTACAGTAAATAGTAGATATTACGTATTTGTGTGTGTGTTTGTATATATGTATGTATATAGATAGTATGTGATCTATCTTACCTAACAGAACATTTCTTTCTGTTCTCTGATTAAATTTCTATTTTCAAAACTTTTAAATAAGGGTTTCCTTTGCTTGATAGAGCATCATGTAATGAACACCCATCTAGGAGTTTTTATCCTGTTCTACTGAAGCTGCCCATTTACTGAATGTGGTTATGTTAAATTGTATGTGGAACAGCATGTTGAAGAATAAAAAATATTAACTAACAAACACTGTAATAATCTTGAAAGTAAAATGACCTGGGAACATATTCTTTCCTAGAAGCCAGTTATATTTTCATACTCACTTTATAAATTTTGTCAGAAACTATTAAGCTAGAATACAACTTTTTTCTTCAGAAGTCTATTGATGTGTCATAAAGTAAAGAGTAAAAACAGAGTGGGAGGACAAGAGAGCTTGGGTATCTATGTTTATGGGATGGGGAAGTGAGTGCATTCTTACCCATGGAGATACAGGAATGTGGTAATTCACCAAGCATTTATTCATTACCTAACAGGGACCAGACACTGTAGACATTGTGCCTGACACTGTGGTAGGCACAGTGAAGAAACACAGGAACACTATATATGTTATGGTAGTTCCAGGGAAAACATGTCACCAATGGCTTGTGCATCTTCCATTTTAAATCACCTGCTTATGATTGGTACTTATGACCATGTCTTTCTTTCCACATGTGTGGTTCGAATGTAAATTCCCTTGAAGAGGGAATAGCTCATACTTTACAAAATACACATGAGAGTTAACAATTTGTAAGCTCACAGACACAGAGGACGGCTCAGAAGCATGGGACACTGACATGACTTAGCAAAGTCATGGAGAGTGGGAACCAGGAAAATCCCAATGTCATGTTTATAGCCCAGTGTTTTTTCAGTTAAATTTACTCATCCCGGGTTGTGCTATGGGTGTTTACAGGTCACAAGTATGAGGTATCTGAGGAGACGGAATGCATTGTAGAGAAAATAAGAAAGAATTGAAACAAATGTTGATGCAAAGAGTGCCCAGAGAATGCTCTACAGTTAGTCACTGTTTTTGTACTATGAAATCTGACTACAATACTTTCAGGGATAATAGGTATCTCTCTTTATCCCTTTGTAGGGAATTCAGGCCCTAGGAAGGTGTTTCTTCCTTAATGGATCACCTCACACCTCCCAACAATGTGACTGGATTTATTCTCTTGGGACTCACGCAGAATCCATACTTTCAGAAAATACTCTTTGTGCTCTTTTTGTTCATTTTTCTATTTACTGTGCTGGCCAATCTGCTCATTGTTATTACCATCTCCCTCAGCCCCACACTTTCGGCTCCCATGTATTTCTTTCTCACATACTTGTCCTTTATAGATGCATCCTACACCTCTGTGACTACCCCCAAAATGATCATCGACCTGCTGTACCAGAGGAGAACCATCTCCTTGGGCGGCTGCCTGACTCAGCTCTTCGTGGAACACTTTCTGGGAGGATCAGAGATCATCCTCCTCATTGTCATGGCCTATGATCGCTATGTAGCTATCTGCAAGCCCCTGCACTACACGACCATCATGCGACCAGGGCTCTGCCACCTCCTGGTGGTGGTGGTGTGGATAGGGGGGATCCTGCATGCCACTGTGCAGATCCTTTTCATGGTCAAATTGCCCTTCTGTGGTCCCAATGTGATTGACCACTTCATGTGTGATCTCTTCCCTCTGCTGAAACTTGCCTGCAGTGACACCTACATGCTGGGAATGGTGGTGGCAGCCAATAGTGGGGCCATGTGCTTGCTCATTTTTTCCATGCTACTCCTCTCCTACATAGTCATCCTGAGCTCCTTGAAATCCCATGGCTCCGAAGGTCGGCACAAAGCCCTCTCAACGTGTGGCTCCCACTTTACTGTAGTTGTGCTCTTTTTTGTGCCTTGCATATTCACCTACATGCGTCCTGTAGTCACCTACCCTGTGGACAAGTTGGTGACTGTGTTCTTTGCAATCCTCACTCCCATGTTGAATCCTATCATTTACACAGTGAGAAACACAGAAGTGAAAAATGCCATGAGGAGTCTGTTGAAGAGGAGGATAACTTAGTCTGTTCCTAATGCCAAGGAAGGGATGGTTTATTTAATAGGGAGGATTCTATCTGTTGTACAGTGTGAAAGAGAATGGAAGATTTTGCAGATCAATAGTGTAAAAAAAAATTCCTATATTCTAACACTGATGAAGCACTTAACAGTGGCTAGGCCTTTTGATAGGTGCTTTTGATAGCTTTTAATGTACTTTATCAAAGCCACAGTGTTCACAGATTCAAAAAAAGAATAGAAAGAACAACTATAAATCCCTAGTTTGTTTATTCTAGAGTATTTTTTTTTCTCCAAGGTCTTATGTTACTTTACTAAATTTTTCACGTTTGTTACTTGACTGAAATTTTTTATTCCATGCGACTTCTTTTTTTCTTGACCTATGGTTAATCAACAAGAGAATAGAAATTCTTAGGTAGATATATCAGAGGGAGCAGTTGGGGAATAAAAGAATGACTCCTGATTTTTTTTTAGCCTGATGAATGTACCAAAGCAAAGAGGACACCAATGAAAGGAATAGACTAATTCACAACCTCTTTCTGTTCGTTTTGTTTTAATTTTTGGCACAAAAAATAAACTAGAAATCTTGAAATTATTCTCAATTTGGTCTTTTTATTTTTAAATGTTCTCATAAGTCACAGTTTTTATCGTTTTTGTTTTGTTTGTTTGTTTTTTTACTGTAAAGGAAAACTTTTCTTTTTCCTTACCAAGACTTGAACCATTTGAAGCAACAACAGTAAACATTGTTTTATTTAACCTCAACAAAAGGGCATATGGTTAAGTTTTAAAAGTTTTGCTCTGGAGGTTTGATACCTACATATATGTTACATGAACATGTTCTTATTTGTCAGGCATATACACCTCAGGTGATTTATTCATGTGGAAAGCTGATAATTCCAATATTACTGTCCTCATTTTACAGAGAAACAAATAGGTAACAAGAGAGGCTTACTAAGTCACTTGCCTCAGGTCAAAAGTATATATGATTTACAGATATAAAATTCAAGTCCAGCATTGGGGAAGGTATGTGCTTTGGTGAGTGCTGTGAAGTGTGTAAACCTGGTGATTCACAGACCTGTACCCCTGTGGATAAAAATATATTATATGTTTATAAAAAATAAAAAAAATTAAAAAATAAATAAAATATCTTACTTGGGAAAAAAAAATCAAGTCCAGGTCTTCCAGATCTCAGTCCTACTTTCTTTCAAATAAAACACAGTTGCCTGGAATATTTACATATATATATATATATGTATATACATATATATGTCTATATTATATATTTATGTCTATAGATAATTAATTCTTCTTCAGTCTTTTATTTTTTTAAGATTTTATTTATTTATTTGAGAGAGAGAGAGAACATGAGCGGGGAGAAGGTCAGAGGGAGAAGCAGACTCCCCACAGAGCTGGGAGCCCCATGTGGTACTCGATCCCGTGACTCCAGGATCATGACCTGAGCTGAAGGCAATCGCTTAACCAGCTGAGCCACCCAGGTGCCCCTTCTTCTTCAGTCTTAATGATTCCCTCTGTTTTTTAAGAAATATGGTGTCAAATTTGCTAAAACCTTGTCTCACATGTAGAGACATATTTAAGCAGCAATGCTCCTCTCTGCACATGGGAACGATCAGGTCATTCTCCATGACTATACAACACTTTATGAGACTCTGACTATAACATTCCAGCCCGTGTTACTTCTCACAAATACCCCTTTCTCAAACTCACTTGTCATCTGGAGCTATTTCTTAACTGACCATACAGTAATGCCAGAGCATGGTATACCTGTTCTTGGGGGTAACTCTGTGTCCTAGCTTATGCATGGCTATCTCAAATCCTAAGACAGAGAAACTTGTCCCACAATGTCCAGGCCTGGAAGATAATTTAACAACACTTAGTTTACCAAAGATGATCAAGTTGGCATGTGCTGGTGAGAATTAAACATTTCGACAGAATCCAGACGAAATAATGTGTGCTTTATTTTGACAGTTGGATAGGAGCTAAGGCTAAGCCAGGGATAAGGATAGGAAAAGTATTGAGTAAATATTATTTCTAGTTTAAGACCAAAGAGGGGATTTGAAGAGGGAAGCTAGGGCCAACAATAGTGCCTTAATGGTAACCGATGTGAGAAGATGAAAAGGACACAGATTATAAACTGTCAACAGCAAACTTGGAAGGCATAAGAACTGAAAGAATAAATGTAAGGCAGTCTGATGTTCTCAGTAGATGGAGTCTTGCTGATTTGTGAATAATTTTAAGAAATGTTAAGATATTCTTTTGTAAAAGATCTCATCATCAAGATCCTCTCATGAAGGTTAAATGCCATCTGATTATTTCTCAGATTTAAAACAAAATGGAATTATACTTACCCTGGGAAATTAATGAGATAAATAATATTAGGATCTGTTGTACAAAGATACTTTACCTTATAAGGACTTTAATTTTTTTATTAATTTTTTTTTAGAGAGAGAGAGTACACATGTATGTGCATACATGATTTGGGGAAGGGGCAATGGACAGGGAGAGAATCTTAAGCAAGCTCCACAACAAGCATGGAATAGCTTATATGGGCTTCCAGTTCTGTGAAAATTTCAGGCATTAAGTGAAGGAATGGTCTAACCCTTATTGAAGGCTATGATGCATACATTTTGATAGGGCTTCATATGCTAAGTCTCTTAATGTAATAAGTTTTAATAGATAGATCTCTATGCCTTTGATACAAAAAAAATAAGACTGAATAAGGGTTAAGCAACAATAGCAAGTCTTTTAGACTCTGCCTTCTCTCCTCATCCCACTTCACAATAATCTTTGCTAGCATAATGTAGAAACACCCAAACATAGAACTGTTCATTGGCTGCAATGTGAAGATTGTCCTTGAGGCATTCTGTCCTTATTTTGGAGTTCACTTTCTTCTGTTCAGCTCTCCCCTGAGCTCTGCTTCCCAGGCTGCTTGTACCTTCCTGATTCTTCTTCGGTCAGAGGAAAGCCACTTGATGATCTGATGTCTACCGATGTAATTCCCTTCATGGATGTCATGTAAGGTGGGATGTAATGGGCTCAGGAAATGCAACTCAAAAGGTCACATTTGAAAGATAGTGACATATGGATGAGAGATATTTGCAGGAAAAATAAACAACTCAATTGTTGAGGAGACTGACAGTCTGGGTATGAGGGTAGCACTACGAAGAGCTAACTGTCATTTCTATAGGGCTTTTTCTATTGCTAGTCCATAGTCTTAATATTTATTACTTGAAAATGGTGGCTCCAAGGTCAATTAAGTGTAGGAAATTCATATTTCATTCATTCAAGTAATTCTGTTGAGTGCCTGCAGTGTGCCAGAGAGCTTCTGGGGGCTTGGTATAAGGTGTTCAATAATACGAACAGAGGCTGTGTTTATATGGAACTTAAATTCCCATGAGGAACAGATGGTTAATAAGCAAGTTAGAGAAAGGAAGGGAGTTGGGGGAAATTGGAAGGGGAGGTGAACCATGAGAGACTATGGACTCTGAAAAACAATCTGAGGGGTTTGAAGTGGCAGGGGGTGGGAGGTTGGGGTACCAGGTGGTGGGTATTATAGAGGGCATGGATTGCATGGAGCAGTGGGTGTGGTGCAAAAATAATGAATACTGTTATGCTGAAAATAAAAAATAAATTAAAAAAATAAGCAAGTTAACTCATGAGTGAAAAATGTAATTGTGTTAGTAGTAAGTATGATGAAAAACATTTTATTCAGGGGGCGTTGCAGAAGAGAAAAATTGGAAATGGATGTGTGTGGTTGTTTGAAGCCCAGGTACAATTTTGCTTAAGCTCAAGTTTAATCACATTATTTCCCCCAACCCTTTTCTTCTTATAAATAGGTTATCTAACACACGAATTTGCAGTGGGCACTGGGAACCATGCTGTAAATGTTGCATATCAATATTTTTCACTATTGAAGGTGAAAAAAGAATGAAGTCTATAACGCCAAATATTCTAAATGGAAAACATGTTATTTTGGAATAATAATTGTTATGGAGCAAGAAAGAATGGAGTCCTTATTTTTTCTAGCTGAGGTACATTATTTAATCCTTAATAACGGCAGGTCTCCTGCAGTACAATATGACACAATTTTAATAATACTCTTAAAAGATGAAGGCGACACTAGGCTAAGTGAGAACAATTTGGTCCCAGGACTTGCCTTGTATATTGACTTTTCTTTATTTGTGTCATTAGGCAGATGGATTGCTGTATGGCCATTCTGTTACTGAAGAAGAGAGTTTACTTGTGGAGCAGATAATTGAATGGTTAATGGTAATGCCATGATCTGGTGGTGTGTTTGTGGAGCATCAGCCTGGCCTGGATCCAGTCAAGCTCTGCCCCTGGGAAAAACGTATCACTGCAGGGATGGGATAGGAATTCACTGGTATGGTGATTAGCTCCTGTCAGTAGAGACACAGCCTCCAGGGCATGCACTTGGAATGATGCAAGTCTGCACATTTTGAAATTCTGTGCCATTTGAAAATGTCACCCTGCCCTCTTTTAGCTCAAATTTATTATGTGAAGGAAAATATCTTACTAAATAGTGTTTCTTCTAAGATGTGAGTTGGAGAAACCACTGCTTTAGGGAGGAGTCAAGATGGCGGAGAAGTAGCAAGCTGAGACTGCTTCAGCTAGCCGGAGATCAGCTAGATAGCTTATCTAAAGATTGCAAACACCTGAAAATCCATCGGCAGATCGAAGAGAAGAAGAACAGCAATTCTGGAAACAGAAAAACCACCACTTTCTGAAAGGTAGGACCGGCGGAGAAGTGAATCCAAAGCGACGGGAAGATAGACCCCGGGGGGAGGGGCCGGCTCCCGGCAAGCGGCGGAGCAACCGCGCACAAAATCAGGACTTTTAAAAGTCTGTTCCGCTGAGGGACATCGCTCCAGAGGCTAAACCGGGGCGAAGCCCACGCGGGGTCAGCGTGGCCTCAGGTCCCGCAGGGTCACAGAAGGATCGGGGGTGTCTGAGTGTCGCAGAGCTTGCGGGTATTGGAACGGGAAAGCCGGCTACAGAGACAGAGCCGACAGTAAGCTCGCAGCTCCGTGTTACCTTGAACCGGTCGCAGGCTCGGTGAGCTCGGAGCGCGGCCGGAGGTCAGGCAGACGGGAGTAACTGGGCGCTGTTCTCTGAGGGCGCACTGAGGAGTGGGGCCCTGGGCTCTCGGCTCCTCCAGGCCGGAGACCAGGAGGCCGCCATTTGTATTCCCGTCCTCGGGAACTCTACGGAAAGCGCTCAGGGAACAAAAGCTCCTGAAAGCAAACCCGAGCGGATTACTCACCCCGGCCCCGGGTAAGGGCGGTGTAATTCCGCCTGGGGCAAAGACACTTGAGAATCACTACAACAGGCCCCTCCCTCAGAAGATCAACAAGAAATCCAGCCGAGACCAAGTTCACCTACCAAGGAGTGCGGTTTCAATACCAAGGAGAGCAGCAGAATTCCAGAGGAGGAGAAAGCCAAGCACGGAACTCATGGCTTTTTTCCTGTGATTTTTTTTAGTCTTGCAGTTAATTTAATTTTTTCTTTTTCATTTTTTTTTTTTTTCTCGCCTTCGGGTAAAATTTTTTTTTAACTGTTACCTTTTTCTTTTTTAACGATTTTTTACTAGTTTATCTAATATATATATATTATTTTTTACATTTTTCTTAGGTGTTTTCTTTTTTTAAAAATATTCTTTTCTTTTTTTTTTTTCTTTTTTCTTTCTTCCTTTTTGAACCTCTTTTTAGGCCCTTTCTCCCCACTCACGATTTTGGATCTCTTCTAATTTGGTTAAAGCATATTTTCCTGGGGTTGTTGCCACCCTTTTAGTATTTTACTTGCCCCTTCATTTACTGTTATCTGGACAAAATGACAAGACGTAAAAATTCAACACAAAAAAAAGAACAAGAGGCAGTACCGAAGGCTAGGGACCTAATCAATACAGACATCGGTAATATGTCAGATCTAGAGTTCAGAATGACAATTCTCAAGGTTCTAGCCGGGCTCGAAAAAGGCATGGAAGATATTAGAGAAACCCTCTCGAGAGATATAAAAGCCCTTTCTGGAGAAATAAAAGAACTAAAATCTAACCAAGGTGAAATCAAAAAAGCTATTAATGAGGTGCAATCAAAAATGGAGGCTCTCACTGCTAGGATAAATGAGGCAGAAGAAAGAATTAGTGATATAGAAGACCAAATGACAGAGAATAAAGAAGCTGAGCAAAAGAGGGACAAACAGCTACTGGACCACGAGGGGAGAATTCGAGAGATAAGTGACACCATAAGACAAAACAACATTAGAATAATTGGGATTCCAGAAGAAGAAGAAAGTGAGAGGGGAGCAGAAGGTATACTGGAGAGAATTATTGGGGAGAATTTCCCCAATATGGCAAAGGGAACGAGCATCAAAATTCAGGAGGTTCAGAGAATGCCCCTCAAAATCAATAAGAATAGGCCCACACCCCGTCACCTAATAGTAAAATTTACAAGTCTCAATGACAAAGAGAAAATCCTGAAAGCAGCCCGGGAAAAGAACTCTGTAACATACAATGGTAAAAATATTAGATTGGCAGCTGACTTATCCACAGAGACCTGGCAGGCCAGAAAGAGCTGGCATGATATTTTCAGAGCACTAAACGAGAAAAACATGCAGCCAAGAATACTATATCCAGCTAGACTATCATTGAAAATAGAAGGAGAGATTAAAAGCTTCCAGGACAAACAACAACTGAAAGAATTTGCAAATACCAAACCAGCTCTACAGGAAATATTGAAAGGGGTCCTCTAAGCAAAGAGAGAGCCTACAAGTGGTAGATCAGAAAGGAACAGAGACCATATACAGTAACAGTCACCTTACAGGTAATACAATGGCCCTAAATTCATATCTCTCAATAGTTACCCTGAATGTGAATGGGCTAAATGCCCCTGTCAAAAGACACAGGGTATCAGAATGGATAAAAAAACAAAACCCATCTATATGTTGCCTCCAAGAAACACATTTTAAGCCCGAAGACACCTCCAGATTTAAAGTGAGGGGGTGGAAAAGAATTTACCATGCTAATGGACATCAGAAGAAAGCAGGAGTGGCAATCCTTATATCAGATCAATTAGATTTTAAGCCAAAGACTATAATAAGAGATGAGGAAGGACACTATATCATACTCAAAGGGTCTGTCCAACAAGAAGATTTAACAATTTTAAATATCTATGCCCCCAACGTGGGAGCAGCCAACTATATAAACCAATTAATAACAAAATCAAAGAAACACATCAACAATAATACAATAATAGTAGGGGACTTTTACACTCCCCTCACTGAAATGGACAGGTCATCCAAGCAAAAGATCAGCAAGGAAATAAAGGCCTTAAATGACACACTGGACCAGATGGACATCACAGATATATTCAGAATATTTCATCCCAAAGCAACAGAATACACATTCTTCTCTAGTGCACATGGAACATTCTCCAGAATAGATCACATCCTCGGTCCTAAATCAGGACTCAACCGGTATCAAAAGATTGGGATCATTCCCTGCATATTTTCAGACCACAATGCTCTAAAGCTAGAACTCAACCACAAAAGGAAGTTTGGAAAGAACCCAAATACATGGAGACTAAACAGTATCCTTCTAAAGAATGAATGGGTCAACCGGGAAATTAAAGAAGAATTGAAAAAAATCATGGAAACAAATGATAATGAAAATACAACGGTTCAAAATCTGTGGGACACAACAAAGGCAGTCCTGAGAGGAAAATATATAGCGGAACAAGCCTTTCTCAAGAAACAAGAAAGGTCTCAGGTACACAACCTAACCCTACACCTAAAGGAGCTGGAGAAAGAACAAGAAAGAAACCCTAAGCCCAGCAGGAGAAGAGAAATCATAAAGATCAGAGCAGAAATCAATGAAATAGAAACCAAAAAAACAATAGAACAAATCAACGAAAGTAGGAGCTGGTTCTTTGAAAGAATTAATAAAATTGATAAACCCCTGGCCAGACTTATCAAAAAGAAAATAGAAAGGACCCAAATAAATAAAATCATGAATGAAAGAGGAGAGATCACAACTAACACCAAAGAAATACAAACTATTATAAGAACATACTATGAGCAACTCTACGGCAATAAATTTGACAATCTGGAAGAAATGGATGCATTCCTAGAAACATATATACTACCAAAACTGAACCAGGAAGAAATAGAAAGCCTGAACACCCCATAATCAGTAAGGAGATTGAAACAGTCATTAAAAATCTCCAAACAAACAAAACCCCAGGGCCAGACGGCTTCCCGGGGGAATTCTACCAAACATTTAAAGAAGAACTAATTCCTATTCTCCTGAAACTGTTCCAAAAAATAGAAATGGAAGGAAAACTTCCAAACTCATTTTATGAGGCCAGGATCACCTTGATCCCCAAACCAGACAAGGATCCCACCAAAAAAGAGAGCTATAGACCGATATCCTTGATGAACACAGATGCGAAAATACTCAACAAAATACTAGCCAATAAGATTCAACAGTACATTAAAAAGATTATTCACCACGACCAAGTGGGATTTATTCCAGGGCTGCAAGGTTGGTTCAACATCCGCAAATCAGTCAATGTGATACAGCACATCAATAAAAGAAAGAACAAGAACCATATGATACTCTCAATAGATGCTGAAAAAGCATTTGACAAAGTACAGCATCCCTTCCTGATCAAAACTCTTCAAAGTGTAGGGATAGAGGGCACATACCTCAATATCATCAAAGCCATCTATGAAAAACCCACTGCAAATATCATTCTCAATGGAGAAAAACTGAAAGCTTTTCCGCTAAGGTCAGGAACACGGCAGGGATGTCCATTATCACCACTGCTATTCAACATCGTACTAGAGGTCCTAGCCTCAGCAATCAGACAACAAAAGGAAATTAAAGGCATCCAAATCGGCAAAGAAGAAGTCAAATTATCACTCTTCGCAGATGATATGATACTATATGTGGAAAACCCAAAAGACTCCACTCCAAAACTGCTAGAACTTATACAGGAATTCAGTAAAGTGTCAGGATATAAAATCAATGCACAGAAATCAGTTGCATTTCTCTACACCAACAGCAAGACAGAAGGAAGAGATATTAAGGAGTCAATCCCATTTACAATTGCATCCAAAACCATAAGATACCTAGGAATAAAACTAACCAAAGAGACACAGAATCTATACTCAGAAAACTATAAAGTACTCATGAAAGAAATTGAGGAAGACACAAAGAAATGGAAAAATGTTCCATGCTCCTGGATTGGAAGAATAAATATTGTGAAAATGTCTATGCTACCTAAAGCAATCTACACATTTAATGCAATTCCTATCAAAGTACCAACCATCTTTTTCAAAGAAATGGAACAAATAATGCTAAAATTTATATGGAACCAGAAAAGACCTTGAATAGCCAAAGGGATATTGAAAAAGAAAGCCAACGTTGGTGGCATCACAATTCCGGACTTCAGGCTCTATTACAAAGCTGTCATCATCAAGACAGCATGGTACTGGCACAAAAACAGACACATAGATCAATGGAACAGAATAGAGAGCCCAGAAATAGACCCTCAAATCTATGGTCAACTAATCTTCGACAAAGCAGGAAAGAATGTCCAATGGAAAAAAGACAGCCTTTTCAATAAATCGTGCTGGGAAAATTGGACAGCCACATGCAGAAAAATGAAATTGGACCATTCCCTTACACCACACACAAAAATAGACTCAAAATGGATGAAGGACCTCAATGTACGAAAGGAATCCATCAAAATCCTTGAGGAGAACACGGGCAGCAACCTCTTCGACCTCTGCCGCAGCAACATCTTCCTAGGAACAACGCAAAAGGCAAGGGAAGCAAGGGAAAAAATGAACTACTTGATTTCATCAAGATCAAAAGCTTTTGCACATCAAAGGAAACAGTTAACAAAATCAAAAGACAACTGACAGAATGGGAGAAGATATTTGCAAACGACATATCAGATAAAGGACTAGTGTCCAGAATCTATAAAGAACTTAGCAAACTCAACACCCAAAGAACAAATAATCCAATCAAGAAATGGGCAGAGGACATGAACAGACATTTCTGCAAAGAAGACATCCAGATGGCGAACAGACACATGAAAAAGTGCTCCATATCACTCGGCATCAGGGAAATACAAATCAAAACCACAATGAGATATCACCTCACACCAGTCAGAATGGCTAAAATCAACAAGTCAGGAAATGACACATGCTGGCGAGGATGCGGAGGAAGGGGAACCCTCCTACACTGTTGGTGGGAATGCAAGCTGGTGCAGCCACTCTGGAAAACAGCATGGAGGTTCCTCAAAATGTTGAAAATAGAACTGCCCTATGACCCAGCAATTGCACTATTGGGTATTTACCCTAAAGATACAAATGTAGTGATCCAAAGGGACACATGCACCCGAATGTTTATAGCAGCAATGTCCACAATAGCCAAACTATGGAAAGAACCTAGATGTCCATCAACAGATGAATGGATCAAGAAGATGTGGTATATATACACAATGGAATACTATGCAGCCATCAAAAGAAATGAAATCTTGCCATTTGCAACAACATGGATGGAACTAGAGTGTATCATGCTTAGTGAAATAAGTCAAGCAGAGAAAGACAACTATCATATGATCTCCCTGATATGAGGAAGTGGTGATGCAACATGGAGGCTTAAGTGGGTAGAAGAAGAATAAATGAAACAAGATGGGATTGGGAGGGAGACAAACCATAAGTGACTCTTAATCTCACAAAACAAACTGAGGGTTGCCGGGGGGAGGGGGTTTGGGAGAAGGGGGTGGTATTATGGACATTGGGGAGGGTATGTGATTTGGTGAGTGCTGTGAAATGTGTAAACCTGGTGATTCACAGACCTGTACCCCTGGGGATAAAAATATATGTATATAAAAAATAAAAAATTTAAAAAACTAAAAAAAAAAAAAAAAAAGATGTGAGTTGGAAATGGTTTACAAATTCAGCTCAAAATACAGCCAAATGGTGGGCACAGTTCCATAAATTGTTTGTAAATAGATTATCTGCCCCCACCCACCCCACTACCTTTCCCATTTCGGTGAAATTTGAATTCTTCTGCCATCTACAAGATTTGTTACCTATTTAAGCCCTTGGACACTTAGAGCAACTATTTTAAATCTTTCTTTAAAAATCATTAGACACTCTGAACCTATCAAAACAAATTCCCATTAAGTGCTTAGATGATTTGTTTTCAGAACAGGTCCTGATTTACTTGTATCTGCTAAGTTGAAACTCTAATAAGTAAAAACATATATCTCTTTTGTTGATGAAGGTTCATGTAAGCAGATCCTGGATGGGGCCAGAACTTTGGTTACCTTGACATTATCCTGGAATATTTATTGTATTCTGTCTGCCTTCTACTTCTTGAGACTGTCAGTTAACTGCCTTTTGGAGGTCGCAAGGATGACATCAGGTTGACTTCTGGAGGTAACCTGAACAAGTTACTTGAGTATTAAACCATCTTCTTATTAATTTGAATTACTATTTTTAAAATTATTGAAACAACCGAATCACTTTACATATATACACAATTACATATGTACATATATTAAGTATAATTATACTTAAAATGTATCAGTAGGTCATCTGTTTTGACTATACTCACAAACTGTGCCTTTGGATAGAAAGCCTTAAGCTATCAACACTTTTGGGCTGGATTTACTTTAATCACTCTTTGAAATTATCAAAATTTAAATGTCTGCCTAATGCAGGTCATGAGCTTAACAACTATAAGAGTGTGTTTGAAAGCAGTGATTCTATTGAACTAGGAGTCCAAGGTATGGCTCTGCCATATGGCTCTTGGGTTTGGTTAAAGCCTGTCTAGGAGTAGAAAAGAGAGAGCTGAAAGACAATAACTATGTGGATATGTGAGCCTGGATGTTGGAGGAATAGCAGTCAGGCTCTGGCAATGGCAATCTCTCATTTCTGGATGCAGGATTGGTACCACCATTGCCTGGGCCCAAGGATCAATACTGCTTTCTTTGTATGAATTCAATTTCATGGTTTAATTAAATTTAATTAAATGACCTGTGTGTGCACAGTGCAGCATTAGAAATTTGTGAAAATAGATAAATTAGCTATCTTTAAGCATCCACATAAGGAGATAGAACCAACCTGAAATTTTAAAAATGGCTAGGAAGCCAATTGAATTTTGCTGATATGCACTCTATGTTTATTGTTACAAATATCTAGGATAGTGATGGTGAAAGGGACACTGGAAAGGAAGTAAGGCTGGAGGAAGTAGAATGGATTTCTTGACAACAGATGGCATACACAGAGGCAGGAGGAAGTCAGGTGTTTAGAAGAATAGAAAATAATCATGAAAATGTTGTTAGTCTTCCCAAATATTCTCATGCTGGTACTCCTTTTGATGCTCATGAAAGTATTGTGAGGGAGGGTATATAACTCTTAGAGAGGCTGTAGAAGATGATGGTTAGTAGCTTGTGCTATGGATTTGCTCAAAGACTCACCCAAAGTCCCAAGCTCTCAAGCATTATCCACTGCATCAGATAATCAAGATAATACCATTCCACTTCTCATAGTTTTTTGTGGGACATAAAAGAGGAAATCATGAAGCTCTTAGCACAGTACCCTGAAAATAACTCCACAACACATACTAACTTTAACCATTATAACACTGTTTAATTTTTGCAGGATTAAAGATTATATTAAGTCCGTAAGTATCATAAGTGGGACAGAGAGTGAAGTCTATTTGCTCTGAACCCATGGCTTATCACTGTACTAGAGAGAACAAGCTGTGTGTTCTGGTAGTAAAAAAAGGACTTGATTTCTGTGAAGGAGACATACAAAAAAAAGTGAGGTGATTTCTTTTTTTTTTTTTAATTTTTAATATTTCTTTTTAGAGTAACAGTATTCATTGTTTTTGCACCACACCCAGTGCTCCATGCAAACCGTGCCCTCTCTAATACCCTCCACATGCTTCCTCCAACATCCCACCCCCCCCTCCTTCAAAACTCTCAGATTGTTCTCTAGAGTCCATAGTCTCTCATGGTTCACCTCCTCTTCCAATTTCCCTCAACTCCCTTATCCTATCCATCTCCCCCTGTCCTCCATGCTATTTGTTATGCTTCACAAATAAGTGAAACCATATGATAATTGACTCTCTCTGCTTGACTTATTTCACTCAACATAATCTCTCCCAGTTCCGTCCATGTTGCCACAAAGTTGGGTATTCATCCTTTCTGATGGAGGCATAATACTCCATTGTGTATATGGACCACATCTTCCTTATCCATTTGTCTGTTGAGGGGCATCTTGGTCCCTTCCATAGTTTGGAGACCGTGGCCATTATTGCTAAAAACATTGGGGTACAGATGGTCCTTCTTTTCACTACATCTGTATATTTGGGGTAAATAACCAGTAGTGCAATGGCAGGGTCATAGGGAAGCTCTATTTGTAATTTCTTTATTTTTAAATTTTTTTTTATTTTCTGCATAACAGTATTCATTATTTTTCACCAAACCCAGTGCTCAATGCAATCCGTGCCATCTATAATACCAACCACCTGGTACCCCAACCTCCCAACCCCCCACCACATCAAACCCCTCAGATTGCTTTTAGGAGTCCATAGTCTCTCATGGTTCACCTCCCCTTCCAATTTCCCACAACTCCCTTCTCTTCTCCAACTCCCCATTTACTCCATGCTATTTGTTATGCTCCACAAATAAGTGAAACCAGATGATAATTGACTCTCTCTGCTTGACTGATTTCACTCAGCATAATCTCTTCCAGTCCCGTCCATGTTGCTACAAAAGTTGGGTATTCATCCTTTCTGATGGAGGCATAGTACTCCATAGTGTATATGGACCACATCTTCCTTATCCATTCATCCCTTGAAGGGCATCTTGGTTCTTTCCACAGTTTGGCGACCGTAGCCATTGGTGCTATAAACATTGTGGTACAGATTGCCCTTCTTTTCACTACATCTGTATCTTTGGGGTAAATACCCAGTAGTGCAATTGCAGGGTCATAGGGAAGCTCTATTTTTAGTTTCTTGAGGAATCTCCACACTGGTCTCCAAAGAGGCTGCACCAACTTGCATTCCCACCAACAGTGGAAGAAGGTTCCCCTTTCTCCACATCCCCTCCAACACATGTTGTTTCTTGTCTTGCTAATTTTGGCCATTCTAACTGGTGTAAGGTGATATCTCAATGTGGTTTTAATTTGAATTTCCCTGATGTCTAGTGATGATGAACATTTTTTCATGTGTCTGATAGCCATTTGTATGTCTTCATTGGAGAAGTGTCTGTTCATATCTTCTGCCCATTTTTTGATATGATTGTCTGTTTTGTGTGTGTTGAGTTTGAGGAGTTCATTATAGATCTTGGATATCAACCTTTTGTCTGTGCTGTCATTTGCAAATATCTTCTCCCATTCCATGGGTTGCCTCTTTGTTTTTTTGACTGTTTCTTTTGCTGTTCAGAAGCTTTTGATTTTGATGAAGTCTCAAAAGTTTATTTTCGTTTTTGTTTCCTTTGTCTTTGGAGACATATCTTGAAAGAAGTTGCTGTGTCTGATATCAAAGAGGTTACTGCCTATGTTCTCCTCTAGGATTTTGATTGATTCCTGTCTCACATTCAGGTCTATTATCCATTTTGTTTATCTTTGTGTACGGTGTAAGAGAATGGTCAAGTTTCGTTCTTCTACATATAACTGTCTAGTTTTCCCAGCACCACTTATTGAAGAGACTGTCTTTTTTCCACTGTATATTTTGTCCTGCTTTGTCGAAGATTATTTGCCCAGAGAGTTGAGGTCCATATCTGGGCTCTCTACTCTGTTCCACTGGTCTATGTGTCTGTTTTTATGCCAGTACCATGCTGTCTTGGTGATCACAGCTTTGTAATAAAGCTTGAAATCAGGGAACGTGATACCCCCAGTTGTATTTTTGTTTTTCAACATTTCCTTAGAGATTTGGGGTCTTTTCTGATTCCATACAAATTTTAGTATTATTTGCTCCAGCTCTTTGTAAAATACTGGTGGAATTTTGATCGAAATGGCAATAAAAGTATAAATTGCTCTAGGCAGTATAGACATTTTGACAATGTTTATTCCTGCAATCCTAGAGCATGGAATGGTCTTCCATCTTTTTGTGTCTTCTTCAATGTCTTTCATGAGTGTTCTGTAGTTCTTCGAGTACAGATCCTTTACCTCTTTGGTTAGGTTTATTCCCAGGTATCTTATGGTTCTTGGTCCTATGGTAAATGGAATTGATTCTCTAATTTCCCTTTTTGTATTTTCATTGGTAGTGTATAAGAAAGCCACTGATTTCTGTGTATTGACCTTGTATCCTGCCACGTTGCTGAATTGCTGTATGAGTTCTAGTAGTTTGGGGGTGGAGTCTTTTGGGTTTTCCATATAAAGAATCATGTCATCTGTGAAGAGAGAGAGTTTGACTTCTTCATTGCCAATTCGGATACCATTTATTTCTCTTTGTTGTATGATTGCTGTTGCTAGGACTTCTAATACTATGTTAAACAAGAGTGGTGAGAGTGGGCATCCTTGTCATGTTCCTGATCTCAACAGGAAGGCTGCAAGCTTTTTCCCATTGCAGATGATATTTGCTGTGGGTCTTTCATAGATAAATTTTATGAAGTTCTGGAATGTTCTCTCTATCCCTATACTTTGAAGTGTTTTAATCAGGAATGGATACTGGATTTTGATCTTTTTCTGTATCAATTGAGCTTTTTCTGCATCAATTGAGAGGACCATGTGGTTCTTCTCTCTTCTCTTATAGATTTGTTCTATTACATTGATTGCTTTGTGAATATTGAACCATCCTTGTAGCCCAGGGATGAAACCCACCTGGTCATGGTGGATATTCTTTTTAATGTGCTGTTGGATCCTGTTTGCTAGGATCTAGTTGAGAATCTTAGTATCCATATTCATCAGGGATATTGGTCTGAAATTCTCCTTTTTGGTAGGGTCTTTGCCTGGTTTGGGGCTCAGGGTAATCCTGGCTTCTTAGAAAGAGTCTGGAAGTTTTCATTCTGCCTCAATAAAAAGTGAGGTGATTTCTATGCGTAAAGTCTTGAATGTCTGATTGAGGTATGTATTAGTGGTCGATAAGAACTGTGATGAATTTATAGACTTTAGACAGAACAGGCATTATTATCTATAATAATGTATTATGCTTTTTAATACCTTAAGTCCTAAGATGGCTCACCAAACATCTGTTTGGAAGTGTGAAGATTTCATGCAGGTATTTCTGAACTGCTGTCTTTGAGAGGGACAGAGTCCCTTAGTTGGCTTCTTCGAACCCCCAACTTACCAGTCATCTACCATATATGCCTCTTCTCTAATAGAGGAAATGGAGCCCCAGAATGCTGAACAGTGTCACAACACACTCTAGGATTTAGAGGAATAATTTGAAATAAAAACCAGCTCTCCTGATTCTGAGACTATGCTCCTTCTACTTTATTAGAGATACTAAATTTGTATCAAAGTTCTTGGGCTATAGATTGGGGTTAGCCTATATTGTAGACTGCAAACAGTGTCCTGGAAGCTGTGTACCTAGTTTAGTAAAAGAGATAATATGAAGAACGTGTCTTTGGGTTTTAGAGGAGCCTAAGAGAGCCTTATTTTATATGCCTATTTAAAGTAGTGGTCTCTAATGTGTTCCCACCCAAGGGCAGACAGCCTCTGCTAAGGATCCAGAGCCAGGAGAACTTTACTACTGGAGCAGTAATTTCCCTGTATCATTTGGGATCAATTAAGATGGAGCTGTTATGAGATTATACTGTTAGCAGATGGTGGCCATATTAGTGGCTGGAGAAAAAAGCAGGTCAAGAGGGTCTGAGACACAGTGTAAAACTTGTCCAACACACTTAGTGATTACTAATTAAAAACAATATTCTTTTGTAGATTTTCTATCTCAGAGTGGTGTGCTTATATCAGCCCATAGTAAATGAAGAATCCAAACAATGTGACTGAATTCATTCTTTTGGGCATTACAGAGAACCCGGAGCTGCAGAAAATACTCTCTGCTGTGTTTCTAACCATGTATATGTCCACAGTGTTGGAAAACCTACTCATTGTGGTAACTGTGATCACAAGTCAGAGTCTGAGATCACCTATGTATTTCTTCCTTACTTGCTTGTCCCTCATGGATGCCACCTACTCTTCTGTCATTGCCCCGAAGATGATTGTGGACTCTCTCTCCAAGACCACTACCATCTCATTAGAAAGCTGCCTGACTCAGCTCTTTGCAGAGCATTTCTCTGGTGGTGTGGGGATCATCCTTCTCATCGTGATGGCCTATGACCGCTATGTGGCCATCTGTAAGCCCCTGCACTACATGACCATCATGAGCTCTCGAGTGTGCTGTCTGCTGCTGGGAGGGACCGGGCTGGGGGGAGTTTTCCACGCAGCAATACAGCTTCTCTTCATGTATCAGATACCCTTCTGTGGCCCCAATGTTATTGATCACTTTATGTGTGATTTGTTTCCCTTGTTGAAACTGGCCCTCATGGACACGTACACCATGGGTCTCTTAGTCATCCTCAATAGTGGGGTGATGTGTGTGACCATCTTCCTTATCCTCATCACTTCCTATGTGGTCATCCTCTGCTCCCTGAGGTCTTGCAGCTCTGAAGGGCGGCGCAAAGCCCTCTCCACCTGTGGCTCCCACCTCACTGTGGTCATCTTGTTCTTTGTGCCATGCATTTTCCTATATGTACAGCCTGTGGCCACTTACCCCATAGACAAGGCAATAGCTGTATCCTTTACCACTGTTGTGCCCATATTAAATCCATTGATCTACACCCTGAGGAATGCTTAGGTAAAAAATGCCATGAGGAAACTGGTGAAATGAGTGACCCTGGATGTCATTGGCTTACATGCTAAGGAAAGATTTTTCCTACAAGGACAATGAGTTCCTTCAAGTCTCATTCATTCCAAATCATTGGGTACCCTAGAGCCAATGGCATCTTTTATGTGTGCCATTCAGATTAAGATACTATAATCAAGTTATTTCTTAATTCTCTAGTACATTTACTCCAACCTTGTTTTTAGAAGACTCTGGGAACCCTTTTTCCTCTTCCTTTTTTTTTTTTTTTTTAATTAATTCAAGTCTGGTTTTCAATAATTCCAGTCCTGGTTCAGGGCTTTTGTTTGTTCTTGGTCTGCTTGCTGCTGAACTTCTCTCTCCCAGAGTTATTGCTTGGCTGGCTCCATCTCATTTTTTTTTTTTTTTTAACCTTCTTACGGTAAAGTTTCCACATCTCTTTAAACAAGTCTCTCCTGATGCTTTTCCCTGGGCATTCCCCTTTGTTATTCTCTGCCTCTTCATTCCTGGATTCATTTTACTTGTTTTCATTTTGCCTCATGTCAAAAGAGAAGAAAAAGCCCATGGCAGCATAAATAACTGGTTGTGAGTAAAAAATTTAGGAATATAATGTTTCTGTTTTAATTTTAGAATTACAGAACTGGAAGGATCTTAATGATATTCCTAGCCTCAAATGTTTGTACTCTGTTTGTGAATTTTTCTAGTGTCAAAAGTAGATCAAAAAGCTCCATCTTCTATTACATAGGTAAGAGCTGTTTTTAACATTTGTGTTGAAATTTTACCTGTCAGTTTGAATGCAAATTTCTTCTCTTAACTCTTACAAGTTCATTCACATTAAATAGCTTTCTTGTTAATCATATTACTTCAGAGTTCAGTGTCTGTATTCTTTTTTTTTTTATTTTTTAACAATTTTTTAAAGATTTTTAATTATTTATTTGACAGAGAGATAGATAGATAGATAGATAGATAGATATCACAATTAGACAGAGAGGCAGGCAGAGACAGAGAGAGAGAGAGAGGAGGAATCAGGTTCCCTGGGGAGCAGAGAGCCCAATGTGGGGCTCAATCTCTGGACCCTGGAGTCATGACCTGAGCCGAAGGCGGAGGCTTTAACCCACTGAGCCACCCAGGAACCCCCCAGTGCCTGACTTCTTCTTCATCTTCTTCTTCTTTTTTAAAAAAATTTATCTATTTATTTATTTATTTTCAGCATAACAGTATTCATTGTTTTTGCACCACACCCAGTGCTCCATGCAAACTGTGCCCTCTCTAATACTCACCACCTGGTTCCCCCAAACTCCCACCCCTCGCCTCTTCAAACCCCTCAGATTGACTTTTTAACAGTAACATCTGAAACAAGTTTTGATCTTACTCCCCTTTATAGGAACTTGCTGTTAATAATGTTAGCTTATAAATCATATGATTCTCTCTCTATTAGAACTGAACATTTCAGTACCATTCATGATAAAATTGCATAGCAAAATAGAGTAAAAGGGTGTCATAGTTTGGAGAAGATATCTTCTTAAAAAGATATTGCCAGCATGAAGTTAATGGAGAAACATTAAATGAACTTGCTTCCTATTTCACTGAGAAAAATTAAGTCATCAGAAGAACATTTCCACAGATCCATGACTATCAATCTATCAGCATCTGTTCAAATATATAACACCTTCTTACCATCTCCAGTAAACACATAACCTTGCTCCTATCCAAAGGCAACCAATCTCTTTACAATCTGTGTTCTGAGCCTCACCTCCATTTCACTTACATAAAGGCATCTCTTATTTCACCTATATTTCCCTTACTGATGGATCATTTGCTTCAGCAAAGAAGCAGTCTGTCATTTCTTTTATTTTTAAAATGAAATCTTCCCTTGGTCTTATTTCCTTTGTCACATACTACTCCATTTCATTTCCTCCTCTTTGTAGCAAAACCTAAGAGGTTCTTTGATGCCTGTTACCCAATTCTTTCTATTCTCTTTAAACATTTTCCAGGGATACTTCAGTACCTAACACTGAAAATGCTCATTTCAAGGTCACCAGTGACATCTGTGTCCCAAGTTTGAGTAGTCTTTCCTCATTTCTTATCTTATGGACTCCATCATTAATCCCAGTCGGAAGACTGAAGTATCTTTCTGTGTTCTAATCAGACAATAAGCAAATACAAAAGTACCTCCTCTTTCCCTGCAATTCTAGAACTCCAGCAGTAATTCACTCTATCTCACCCTGGATATTCACCGAGGCAGTGGTCCTTTGGGAAATTTGCTGGCTCTGCCCAGTAAGGCCCTGATTTTGAGACACCATTTTCTATAATGAATTAATAACACCCCTTCACCAGAATGACAAAGTATATTTTCATTATAATTGATAAACTTGGGGCGCGTGGGTGGCTCAGAAGGTTAAAGTCTCTGCCTTCGGCTCGGGTCATGATCCCAGAGTCCTGGGATCGAGCCCCGCGTCAGGCTCTCTCCTTGGTGGGGAGCCTGCCTCCTCCTCTCTCTCTCCCTTTCCCTTCCTCTCTGCCTACTTGTGATCTCTCTCTTTGTTGAATAAATAAATAAAATCTTAAAAAAATAAAATAAAATTGATAAACTTGATTCTTAAATTTGTATGTATGTGTAGCTATGTTTGAACATCCTTGGCAATAAAACCAGTGTGAGGGACGTAGAGATAGGGGACAGGATCTTCTATGAACCAGAACATACCATAAAGCTCTGCTTTGTAAACATTTTTCTGTAGGCCTGTTAATAAAGAACTTTAACGAATGGAAGAAATGGCCCAGAGATAAGCCATCTATCTTTGGAAACTTGGTATAGATTTTGTATATTAATAAATGATGAAGGCAAGATTTTAAATCTGAGGATAGAATGGTTTATTGGATCAATTCCCCTCATTTCATACATTTGGACCAATTGGACCAATTCCCCTCATTTCATACATTTCTTTGTGCGTGTATCTGTCTCTGTTCTCTCTCATTTTTGACTTGTAAAGCTGTTTTTTGAAACTTCACCTAATATTTGCACAAATAACATGTTTGTTATATTATCTGTCTCCCCCACCTTCACACTATTATTTCAGTGTTACAGCTCTCATTTCTGCTAACAGAATCAAGTAATTAGTGATGGAGAAAACAGGGCATGGAATAAAGTAGAAGATGTCAAGTGTGGTTTGAAGTAGGGTCCAGAGTTCCAGAAATAATTGCTGGAGTCCTGCTGTTGAGTCATGTGTTTAGAGGATCAGCTTCTCTAGGAATGTGGTCCTGGTCAGATGGTTCTTCTGCTCAGGGAATCTCTCTAAACTGTTAGTGAAAAGATAATAATACTTGTTCCTTAACACCACAGGGGAATAACACCTGTCCCTCAATACCACGGGTGAAAGTGCTTCTGCAAGTTCATTTTTCTGATGAATCAATTCAATATTGCTTCTTTATGTCAGATGTGAATAGATATAAAAATAGGTAGGATACAGGAGTGTGTAGGACAACAGACTCCTGGGTATGCACCCTCTCCCCAGGGACATTATGAACTAAGTCTAAGTTTCCCTCAAGCTTCAATCCCAGGGCTACCTAGATTCAGAGTATACAGACCTGCCATTCCTTCTCCTTTAACAAAAAAATGGAAAAGAGAAAAAGTCCTTTAATCTTTAAATATTGTGTCCTTTAGTTTTAAAATGATGACATATATAGCTTAAGTACTGAGGAATAAAAAGTAGATTTCAGATTAGACATACATCTTTTCACATTATTCATTATTCTTAACAAGCACCTGTTGCTACTCTACTTCCAACACATTACAGGTCTTTCTTTCTTTCCTTCCTTCCTTTCTTTCTTTCTTTCTTTCTTTCTTTCTTTCTTTCTTTCTTTCTTTCATTTTAAAGATTTTTATTTACTTATTTGACAGAGATCACAAGTAGGCAGAGAGGCAGGCAGAGAGAGAGAGGAGGAGGAAGCAGGCTCCCTGCAGAGCACAGAGCCAAATGTGGGGCTGGATCCCAGGACCCTTGGATCATGACCCAAGCAAAAGGCAGAGGCTTTAACCCATTGAGCTACCCAGGTGCCCCAAGAAGGAAACTTTTGCTTCTTTACTTTTTTCCTGGAGACCATGCTGAAGATTGATAAGTAGTGGGGAACATTCTCTACCTTGTCAGCCAGAGTTACTCTTCCTCTCCCTCTTACATGTACAAGTAAGACTTGGGACTCATTTCACATGTTGGGTAGCCATTGAAGGGGCTTTTCTCTGTGCAGTATAGGAGATTGCCATCACCAGAATTTTCAAGAGACTGACAAATGGTGAGATTTATAATGCACATTTTTGCATTTGCAGAGTATTTTAAAGTGTGAGATAGTAGTTAAAAGAATGGTGTTGTTGTCCAGCTACCAAGTTTAATGCAAGCATTAGTCTATCACTTAGCCGTGGACCACTGGGCCAGCTATATAACTTTTTTTCACCCTAAATCTTCATTTTTAATGTAAATCATATATAAAAAGTCTCAAAGGATTTAGAAACAAAATAATCCACGTGGTGTTCACAGGACAGCACTTGACACAATAATATGTTATCAATAAATAGTAGCTGTTAGAATGCAAACATTTTTTAGAGGGTTAGGAGTACCTAGTACATCAAGGCTAATGAAATTAGAACTTATTTAGTTTTTCATCTTCAGGTTAAATCCAAATGCTGATGTAATGCCACATATACCTATTTAGGTCCTAGTCATGTTATCCTATTTTTTATTTGTTTGGGCCTCCTGGGGGGCTCAGTGGGTTAGGCTTCTCCCTTCAGCTAGGTATCATGATCCCAGGTTCCTGGGATTGACCCCCACATTGGGCTCTCTGTTCTGCGGGGAGCCTGCTTCCTCCTCCTCTCTCTCTTTGCCTGCCTCTCTGCCTGCTTGTGATCTCTGTCTGTCAAATAAATAAATAATTTTTTAAAAGACATTCATATGTGGCTAATATGTACTAATAAGTGCATAAAATCTTAAATTCAGCCTGAAATAGGATTATAGAATATTACATACAATGGTGACTATACTATTAATTCCTCATATAATTTTGCTTGTTTCTTTTTTCTTTAATGTCCTCTACCACAGAACTATTAGATATGGGTATAAGCAAGATGTCAGAGAAATAATTCAGGAGAGCAATCAAAGTCAAGAGCTAGGCTTGAATAAAGTATTAGTCACAATAGAATCTCTAAGGGCAGAAATGAGATCCAATTAGGTCAGATTAAAAAATGCTATGAATGAGTTGCAGTCTAGGGGCACGGGGGTGGCTTAGTGGTTTAAGCCTCTGCCTTTGGCTCAGGTCATGATCTCAGGGTCCTGGGAGGAACTCTGCTCAGCAGGGTGCCTGCTTCCCCCTCTCTCTCTGCCTGCCTCTCCTTCTACTTGTGATCTCCCTCTGTGAAATAAATAAACAAAATCTTTTACAAAAAAAATGCGTTGCATTCTAAACTGGATACTCTAACAGTCTGGGTAAATGAAACAGAAAGGGAATCAGTGATCTAGAAGATAAGCTGAGGGAAAGAAGGAAGTTGAGTAAAACAAAGATAGGCATCTAGAAGCACACGAAGAAAGGGTTGGAGAGATTAATGAAGACATTAAACGTTCCAATGTCAGAATTCTTGGGATTCTCATATAGTTTTATAAATTTACTTCAGTGTTCAAATGGGAATTTCTATTATTTTCAGAATGATTGATGCTAGAATTAGTTTTGTGCCAAAATGAGTGGGAAGGAAATAGTGGGCAAAGGGGAGAGTAGGGAGGCAAAATTTCCCAGGTCACAGCCCTGGAGATGGTTCACAGTTCCATTTACAGCCACGAAGGTCCTTGAGCAATCTCTGGTGCACCTCCAGTGTATTGAAGAGTATGGCTATTGAGGAAGAATAGACCTTTGAATCTTCGGGAAAATTTGGGCCATGATACATCTATTTGTGAAAAGCTTATAACAGTTTAACACTTTTAGTTTAAGAAGCTATGTTATGTTATCATGAGAGTTCCACCTACACAAATTAATTATACTGGACACTTGATAAAATGATTTTCAAGCTCCCTCTCCTTTTTTTCTGAACTGCTAAGTTGATGGAAAATGATGGTGTTGTGGATTTGAAGATTTTTAGGGGTGTCTGGGTGATCCATTGGCTTACGCATCTGAATGTTGCTTTCAACTCAGGTGGTTGATCTAGTGTCTTGAGATAGTGCTCTGCCTCTGCATTCTGCAGAGTCTGCTTCCGACTGCTCTGCAAACCTGTTGCAGTTGCTCTGCAACTCTGCATTCAGCATGGAGTTTGCTTCAGATTCTCTCTCCCTCTCCTTCTGCCCCTCCTGCTCATAATCTCTCTCGAGAATAAATAAATCATCTTAAATAAAGTAAACTTGATTTTTAATTTTAAACTTCATACAGTTCTCTCTAGATACTTACTGAAAATAAAAGTCTATTATTTTTGTATGTTCACATCTTGATTTTGATTATATAACATGTCAGTATAAATGGGCAGAGTTATTATGCATTTGTTGTTTTTCTCTTTTCACATTATAAAAATGCTTCATCGTTCATGTCCTCACACTATTAATTAGTGTTTCACTGTCAGTATAAGGTGCTATCAATCTGTCATAGCCTGAATTGCAGAAGCATCCTCCTATTGTTGACCACGTTAGATATATCTAAATTTTCACTATCATAAATTACATGACATCATCCTCCATTATAAAAGTTATACCACCCTGGGGCACCTGGGTGGCTCAGTGGGTTAAGCCACTGCCTTCAACTCAGGTCATGATCTCAGGGTTCTGGGATCAAGTCCCACATCGGGCTCTCTGCTCAGCAGGGAGCCTGCTTCCCTCTCTCTCTCTCTCTCTGCTTGCCTCTCTGCCTACTTGTGATCTATCTCTGTCAAATAAATAAATAAAATCTTAAAAAAAATTTATACCACCCTATTTCACTTTAGAATAACCTTTAGTGCGGGAGTTACTACTATAAGGAACACAAACATGTTTGTCAGTCTGGAAATAATGCAAAGGAATTTTGCAAATGAGTGCATGAATAAAGCAGTTTTACTGCAACTTTAGAATTAGTATATTTTTAAAACCCGTGATTTAAAATAAAACCACGTATTTTACCTTATGATAATCTAAAATTTCAAGCTTACTGTGTGTGTAGACAGTGCTTAAAAATAATGCCATTGATAGATTGTATCTTTAAGTAATTGGGCATTATCTTCTGATTCTACATTCATTTATTCTGTGTTCTTCATCAAAAGGCCTCATCCAAACATGAACAAGGGAATCAGAAGGCTTAAACCTCTACAGCTGGGTGGAGAGTTGAAAGGCCAACCTGCTCTTCATTCTTGCAAGGAGAGGAAAAGGCTTGTTCCTTTCTGTTGACACAGTGGGAAAGACTTAGGTATTAGAACTAAATTTTCTCTATTAATATCCCAGATCTAACTTCTATTCTTAAATTTATCTTTGTATGCATGAGTTTCATATCAGTACAATAAGGATAAGACCTAACATGGACTGTATCCTAGGCACTAGGCCTACAACTATTTTTCGTTTGTTTGTTTTGTTTTGGTATTATTTAATTTAGTAAACATGCCAACACTCTGGTATAGGTTTTTTTTTTCCCCTTCTAAATTCCAGTTCTTATTTTAAAATGATGAAGAAAACAAAAACAAAAACAACAACCAAGCAACTCAACACATGGATACTTGCTCTGTGTTTGTATGGAGCTTTCCCATGTATCTTCTCTTTTATAAGGAATGAATGAACTCACCTTAAAGGCCATGTTCATTTCAGATGTTTAAAGAAATATTTGAGAGTAACCATGATTTGCAAGTGCTTCTTAACCTGAACGTTATTCTTCTGTTTGCAGATCAGGCAAACTTCTGGCAGGGATAGCATGTAAATGTACTCTGCTCCTATTCTGTGCTCAGGGGTGGACATGATAACTCCAGTGTCATGCTCCTTTCCTTAGAATCCTCCTCCTCCTCCTCAGTACTTCCTGAGCTTCCACTACCACCTTCAACAAATTTGAATTTTGTGTTCACAGTGATGCTAGAAACACAGAAGATAATTTTTTATGTAGATGCACCAACTTCTTAATGACGACCGTATCACTTTACACTGGTCTGAAACACATTTTTCTTTCTCATAATTGTAGCCTCTACATGGTCCTTCTGGCAGCTTTGAGCTTTCCCTTGGAAATCATGCAAAACCAAAATTTTGTAACTTGAGTTTGTTCTCCTGGGGCTTTCACAAAATCCTAAGTTCAGAAAACAGTACTTGTATTTTTGTTTGGATACATTGCAACTGTCAGGGGCAACTGGCTAATTGTCGTAACCATCAGCAACAGCCCAGTACTCCTCAGCTCCCCCACGTACTTCTTGGCTTTCCTGTCCTTCCTGGATGCCTGCTTCTCCACTGTCATTGCCCCGCAAGATGATTGTGGACTCTCTCTATGAGACGAAAGCCATCTCCATTGAGATTGCTTGACCCAGCTCTTTGCTGAACACTTCTTTGCTGGGCTGGAGGTGATTGTCCTCAGAGCCATTGCTTATGATCACTATGTGGCCATCTGTAAGCCCCTACACTACACAACCATCATGAGCTATAGGCTCTGTGGCATTCTGATGGTATAGACTGGATGGCGAGTTTTCTGCATTCCCTGACAAAATTTTTCTTTACTCTCCACCGGCCCTTCTATGGCCCCAATACCATTGATCACTTCATGTGTGATTTGTACCCATTACTGGAGCTTGCCTGCACTGACACATCTTTGGCCTTTTGGTGGTTGCTAACAGTGGGTCTATCTGCATCATAATACTCTCTTTGTTGCTTGTCTCCTATGTTGTCATCTTGCTCTCTCTGAGCACCCATGAAGGGTAGTGGAAAGCTCTCTCCCCCTGTGGATCTCATGTCGCTATTGTGGTTTTCTTCTTTGTCCTCTGCATATTTGTGTATGCACGGTCTGCACCTGTTTTCTCCTTTGACCAAATGGTGACTGTCTTTTACACCATCCTAACTTCTTTGCTCAATCCTTTTATTTACACTTTCAGGAATAGGGAAATGAAAAATGCCATAAAGAAAATATGAAACAGACTAATGGTGGTTTGTAGAGACAAATGAAACATTGAAGTTCAAAAAAATTGTGAAGAATAAAAGTCAGATATTCGAGACAAAATCTTTGTGTGTTTTTTTCCTCTTTAATAGGAGCTTATATATTGGAAAAAAAAAGAAAAGAAAAGAAAGAGAAAAAGAAAAATGAAAAGACAAAAAGCCAGTAATATGGTGCCAGGAAAAATATTTTCACAGTTAGTTCACTTACCAATTCGGATTTGGTAATTCAGTATTCATAGTAAATTAAAAAGTGTTGGAGATTATGTTTACTTAATATGTAAGATCCAGTGAAAAGATTAGGAAGAGAAATTACCCATCAAAACTCTTGCCACTCATCCCATGTTTTGATAAATCTTTGTGGAGGAATGACAAAAAAAATCTGAGAGATTAGAAACAGAAACTTAAACTATTTCAAGTTAAAAGAAACTTATGTGTAGGATATTGATCTCTCTGATCAATGAAGACAGCAGTCAGGACTCAAGGGTGGAAAAGATCAAGAATTCTCATAAACTGAGCAGTATAGGAGATCGTACATCATATGACTATGTTCTGAAAGAGGAACTCATACCTTGGATTTCATGACCTCACTTCCCCATCTACTCTTATTTATTTTATTTTATTTTTTTTATGTTTCAAGAAAAGTTATTGCTTTCTGATATGCTGATATAATTTAATTTTCTTATTTTTTGTTTTGTCAGTTTCCTCTCATGGACTGTATGCTCTAGTTGAGGCAGGGAATTTTTTTTTCATTATGTATCATAATAGTCTAGAACATCCTTATGTAGGAGTTCAGTGAATAACTATTGAATAAGTGCATAAATGAGGTATCTTCCCATATGCCCCTTTAAGTATATCTGTAACATTAACACACCAAAGTAAAGTTTGGCAAAGGAATGTAGTTATTGCTGATATTAGATTTTGGTAATGGTATCTCTATCTCTCTATATAAAATTTTATATAATATGTATAAAATTATATTTTATATACTTTTATATAAAATACAATTATATGTATATATGTACATACATGTATATATTTTTATATATATTTATATAGATAAAATTTCATATATTATATATAAAATTATATTTTATAATCTTTTATATAAAATATATTATATTTATAATTATATGTATATACAAAATTCGAGTAGAAAATAAAGCCACTGCTGTCTATGCATTTTCTCATTCTTCACACTCTGTTCCCTCTTCCACTCTCTGAAAATAATAAGTCTTGCTCCCAGTGATCTGAATTTTAATTGTGACTGTTTCTTTATTAAAAAAAAAGATTTTATTTATTTGACAGAGGTCACAAGTAGGTAGAGAAGCAGGCAGAAAGACAGGAGGAAGAAGGCTTCCTGCTGAGTAGAGAGCCTGATGTGGGGCTCGATCCAAGGACCCTGGGATCATGACCTGAGCCAAAGGCAGAGGCTTTAACCCACTGAGCCAACCAGGCACCCCTGAACTATTACTGATCCAATTAAAATCATTTCTCTCCTCAAGTTTTCATTGTATTAGTTGGGTTTATCTAGCCAGAATTTCTAAATTATTCATTTGAAACCTTCCTTTGTAAGATACAACTTTAAATAAGCAGAGTTTAAATCAGTGCCCTGGTTGATGTTAAGTTGAGGACAGAGGGGGCTTAAACTAAGACAAACCTCAGTTGGGAACCCTGCAACTGCACTACTGGGTATTTACCTCAAAGATACAGATGTATCTTTGTACAGAAGGGACATCTGTACCCCAATGTTTATAGCAACAATGGCCACTGTCGCCAAACTGTGGAAGGAACCAAGATGCCCTTCAATGGACGAATGGATAAGGAAGATGTGGTCCATATACACTATGGAGTATTATGCCTCCATCAGAAAGGATGAATACCCAACTTTTGTAGCAACATGGACAGGACTGGAAGAGATTATGCTGGGTGAAATAAGTCAAGCAGAGAGAGTCCATTATCATCTGGTTCCACTTATTTGTGGAGCATAACAAATAGCATGGAGGACAAGGGGAGTTAGAGAGGAGAAGGGAGTTGAGGGAAATTGGAAGGGGAGGTGAACCATGAGAGACTATGGACTCTGAAAACAATCATAGGGTTTTGAAGGGGTGGGGGGTGGGAGGTTTGGGGAACCAGGTGGTGGGTATTCGAGAGGGCAGGGATTGCATGGAGCACTGGGAGTGGTGCAAAAATAATGAATACTGTTATGCTGAAAAAAAAAAAAGACAAACCTCAGTTGGTATTTGTTCTATTTCCACAGGTTTCATGATGGGATGAGTATAGTCAAGTGATTTCAGGAAATCCTGGCATTGTTTTGACAGAATTTGGAACCTCAATGTCATCTGGTCTTATGGTGTACAAGAAATTTAATGAGCACTAAAGGTCTTTTGACTCAGAGATTGAAGAATCTTCATGAGATTGTTGACTCAGCTTCTTGCCTTTGGCCACTTCAGGATCTCCTTGCAAACAACCCTCCAAAATTTTCCCACCAGAACTGGAGACCTTAATAATTCTTTAAAATGTAAGGAGTTTGTTTAGGACTTTTGAACAGGGAGGTTTAATGCAGGAGCTCGTTCATTGGCTGTTCTTGTTCTCCAGGCAAAGAAATCTTATGACCTTACTGTGCACATAATATGAACATAAAAGAGATTTGGACTTATACTTAAGAGATATGGATTCTAGGCTCAGTTCTGTTACCAATTAGCTGTGGGAACTTTGTGTGGTATTTCACTTCACTGGTTCTCAGTTCCTCATGTTTAAGTAAGATTAATAATAACACATGACTATTTCTTCTGTGCTTTCTCTGAGCCAGAGATTCATTCTTTCCCTATGTTAGATATTTTAAGATTTACAGAAGCCTTTTAAAGGTAGGTATTCATATTCCCATTTAATTAATGGGGAAGCTGAGGTTCTAAGATCTTTTTTTTTTTTTAATTTTTTATTTTTGATAAACATATATTTTTATCCCCAGGGGTACAGGTCTGTGAATCACCAGGTTTACACATTTCACAGCACTCACCAAATCACATACCCTCCCCAATGTCCATAATCCCACCCTCTTCTCCCAAACCCCCTGCCCCCGGCAACCCTCAGTTTGTTTTGTGAGATTAAGAGTCACTTATGGTTTGTCTCCCTCCCAATCCCATCTTGTTTCATTTATTCTTCTTCTACCCACTTAAGCCTCCATGTTGTATCACCACTTCCTCATATCAGGGAGATCATATGATAGTTGTCTTTCTCTGCTTGACTTATTTCGCTAAGCATGATACGCTCTAGTTCCATCCACGTTGTTGCAAATGAGATCTTAAGTGACACACCAAACACCATTCTTAGGATTCTTCCAGTCCATTTGTAATAAAAGAGGCCAAGTGTTGGGGTATGATTTCCTCTCAGACATTTATGTGAGATACCAGGGCTTGCGGCTTGCTGGTTACCACTAGACCCTTCAGCAAGAGTGCAAAGCATTGTGCAATCTTTTGTGAAGACCTCTCACCTCCATTCCTGCCTCCACCTTGTGTCCTTCCCCTGTACCCTGCATGGCTCACCTCATCCCCATTGAAGGTGCCTAGCAGACAGTGACACACCTGGCAGGTGATTCTTGAACCAGAGTGCTGGGTAGTAACATGATTTTCCATTGGAAAAGTAATTTATGATGCAATCTATATCATCTTTGATAGCTTATAACTATTCTCAGGCAACTTTCTGTGTGGATATGAAGAATGGCATATATCTTTCTGTGTGGCTATGTGGAATGGCACACATCTTTTTTTAAAGACTTATGTATACATTATGTATGGATGTATGTATATATGTACGAATGTATGTATGTATTTCAGAGGGAGAGAGAGAAAAAAGTAGGGGGAGGAGCAGAGTGAGGGGGACAGTAGGGGGACAAGCAGACTCTGTGCTGAATGCAGAGTCTGACACAGGGCTCGACCTCATGACTCCAAGACCATGACCTGAGCCCAAATTAAGAGTCAGAGACTTAACTGATTGAACCACCCAGTACCCCATGGATGGCACACACATTTAAAAAGAAAAAGAAAACACAGAAGACATGTATTCAAAAATTCCTTCCCTTTCCTTCTTTCCTTTCTTCCTCTCTACATTAACTTAGAAACGTAGTTAAGATTTGGAAAGGGAGTACTGAATATTAATGTTAAAAATTATATATATATATATGTATATATATGTAAAATTATATATGTGTGTATATATGTATATATGTGTTTATATATGTATATATATGTGAGTGTGTGTGTGTGTGTGTGTGTGTGTGTATTTGGGACACCTAGGTGGCTCAGTCAGTTGAAGGTCTGACTCTTGATTTCAGGGGTCAGGTCATGATCTCATAGTTAAGAGATTGAGCCCTGTGTGGGGTTCTTCACTGGGTGTAGAGCCTGCTTAAAATTCTTTCTTTCCCTTTGCCTTCCCCCCAACAACTCCTGTGCTCTCTCTCTCTCTAAAAAAAGTATTCAAAAGAAGAAAGAAAGTTGAAAGAAAGAAAAAAAGAAAGAGAAATTTTTATTACTGGTTGACTTTTCCTAAGAGAAAATGGAAATTAAAGAAGGTAAGAAACTTGCTTAACATCACATAGCAAATAATGGTGAGGCTAGGACTCATGTCTGTCTATCTGACATAGTTCATGTATCTAAACCTTTAGGTGGATTCAACAACTTTCACGCTTCTAGAAGAGATGGGCTGAAGCAAAGTTTACGGAGAAGTGAACAGATTTTCCTCTCCTGCAGTTCACAGTGAGTTGAAGCTAACTAATTGGCCCCAAAGCATGTGTTTGCCCATGGACCGTCTGAACAAGTTGACACATTGGACATCCTTTGGGACGGTTGGGAGTAATGGTTTTCCTGGGGTTCCTGAGGCTGGATGCCTGCCTTAGGCATTTGTTAACTTGTGTGAGAGTTGCCATAAATATGCAGTGCTGTGGAAGAAACCAGTTACTCATATGTTTTCCAAAGGAGCAACTCTGGGAAGAGAGGCAGCCTCAAAGGAATTTCTCTCTCAGAGTGCAGGGATAAGGTTCCTTCACAAAGTTTTGAGGAACTGAATTAAGAAATTTCTCTTTTTTATGAACATCTCCCCTACTCCAATCTAGAGCTTGTTGTTTTTGTCTAAATTCGTGTTTTGGGGGTGGAACTATGTGATGTAGGACCACATGCAGAGTCCCTTTTCTGCATAAACTCTCTACATCCCATCACCTCTTGTGATAAAAACATTGATAAATCTCAATGAAGTATAGTTTGCATGTTTTATTCAAGCTTCATATGATTCAGCCTCTAAGTAAATTGAAGTTGAAGATACGAAAAAATTTGCTCTATTGGAAGTCATCTATTTTTTCATAAGCAAAGAGGTAAGCTTTTTAGTTTGTCTGAGATCATTTCCTCACATTCCCTTGTCAAGCCTGATCTGATGGAATCTATATTCAGAGGGTCTTCTAACAAATGGTGAAGTTCCTGGACACTATTTCCACCCATGGGGTACTGAGGTAGTTAAGGCTTCCCAAACCTTTGCTGACCTCAGTGCAAGGATTTCCTACTTTTAGATCATCTCTGTTTAATATAGGGGTGGGGTAGAGCAAGAAACTTCAGCATGGCATTGCGGCCAACTTGGGAGAAATTTCTCTCTTGGGGAGGCCACTGATTTGCAAAGTTTTGGGTCAGTGGTGATGCTTCTGGGCTGGGTATAACTAAGAGTGAACTTTCTATACACTTGGGTTTTAAGACCTTGTTAATCCTCTGCTTATGATTCACCCCTGCAACTTCTGTCTGGTTTTGGGGTGAGGGATCATGTGGTGGGTCAGGAAGAAAGAAGCTGAACTCTCCAATAAAACCTCAGGTCAAACGACCCTCTCCAATATGGTTTGCTCACCTCCCCTCTTTTGTATGCCTTTTCTATCTTCTCCCCTAACCCTTCTCTTCATGGTGTCTCCTCACTCTCATTCTCCTCTCCCCTGCTCTGACTCTATGCTCTCCTTGCCCTATCTTCCTCTTCACCATTATTCATTTGGGTATCTAGTTTTCCCTATTCCTCACCATGCAGTTTATAGAACCCGATTTTTACAGAACTGGAAGTTAAGGTATCAGATGGCATCCTTCTCTGATCTTTCAGGATTTACCTTCTCTTGCATGCAATGATGATAGGGATTTGATGTTTTATATGCTGTGGAGGGTGAATACTAGGGACAGAAAATGCTATCTAGTAGCATCCCATTCCTGCTTTAGCTTGACTGTGCTGTACCACAGAAACTTTCTGGATCACAGGTGAAACTTTGTATACAGATTTTTCTGTACATAAAGCAAAGGGCCACACTGAACTTGCAAGAAAATGTGAATGTCAAAAAAACTAATAAAAGAGGAATATTGTTTCAGTGATGTTTGAAGATTACAGAACAAGAAACATATATAATCTGGGATTGCAAAATCAAATTGTGTGTATAATCTAAATAAGTATATATATTAAACATATGTATGTATTTAATAAAGCACATATTAATAGAAGAGATAGAGGTAGAAGTCTATTGACCTGAAAAAACCAAGGGATATCTTTTGGTAGCAATATAATTTGAAATGTAAAATTTAAACAGGCAAAAATTTAAAATTAGGATTAAGGAGAAGAAGAAGCATGCTCTATTACTGTGAAGTCACCCAAAATCTGAAAGATAAGACAGTCTGGGAGTGTGAAGGGATAGTAGTGATTGAATTCAGTGATAGAACTATGAGTGGTGGTGTTGATCTCATATTATGTGCATATCTTATAAATGGTATTTTCTTGTCTTAATGCCCCAAATCTTCTTTTTGCTTATTTAAAATAGAACAAGATAGAGCTACATCACTTGGATTTACTGATTGTCCATTATTTGCCCCTAATCATCTCTATTACAACCTCTTAAAGTCACCCAGATGCCCCAGGAATCTAATGTTTTAAAACAAAACAATCATTATTTTTATTCTTTTCTAATGCTGTCAGGATCGTTGGAACTATTGATCACAGTGTATAGTTATAGCATCTCTAGTTTATCATACAACACTAGTATTATTTTAGCTAGATGGCAAATTAATTTTAAGTTTTATTTAGATAAGGAATTTTATTAGGGTGAATGGGAAGTTTATATTCTATTTAGAGAAATTGAGAGTAAATTATGGCATAATTGAATTTCAGAGAACTGTGCTGGAAAATCCAGTTTACATATTTAAGGCCAATACTTCACTTCTTTATTATTTTTGAAACTTCACTGACCAGCCAATTGATAATTAAGTGACCGTTGTTCTTTTGAAATCAAAATTCACTTGGTATTATCACATATGGTTTTATGTAATTCTTATATCAGTAATGATCTTATCTAAAGGTGTGTTATCCTTCTGACTTGAATGAAAAGAGGCTGAGGAAATATTTATATGCCCCCTTACATAGATTGAAGATATTAGTATGTACTTAGTATATATTGGTAACTACTTTGTTTTGTTATTGAAGAATTTTGATTTATCAGAAAGAGCTTCTCAAAACTCATATTAAAATAAATTCTACATTATTTGAAATCAATATTAAAATGTACAGAAATATTGTAGACAGAATAAAAATAAATTGTGCTAATTTCCTAAATGGAAGCATTAGAAGAAAGTATAACTATGGCTGCCATGAAGCTGAATTAGGAAGTAATTTCTTCTTAAAGCATAATCCAAGCAAGGTACTCAAGAGGTCAGGAATAATAAAGGCAAACTGGTGACCAAATCAAGAAATGTTTATTTTGAGAGAGAGTCTCCAAGTGAATACATTTTAAAATAATAAGGGATAATCTTTTTCAGTAATTCAGCTGCATTTACATTGTAAGTACATCATACACATAGGTATATCCTTAATAAAGTATCTATTAGGGTGTCTAATTGTCAAATGAAGATAAAGCTTCAAGACCTTGAAGTGACCTGATCAAAATCATACAGCAAAGTCATTAGTTCTCAGAACTTGGCAGAACTAACCATTACGTGAGAGCTTTGTTACCCCTGAAAATCTTGGTCCACATAAGAAGACCTTCAATTAATGCTCATTGTTAAAGCATGGGCATAACATTAAAAAACAAAAAACAAGTTTCCCAAGGGATTTCGATATATGAATATATGAAAAACTGAGAGCCATTGGTTTATGTGTTGATGGAATTAGAAATATATAAGTGCAATTTTGAGTCCAATTTCATCACCATAGCCAGGTCACTATTTCCCCAATTTTCTCTGCAGATGATTAGCTTCTACATTCCCTGTAACCATGGAATTGAATAGCAGTGTGAGTGAATTCATTCTGCTTGGGCTAACCCAGAATGTTCTGAAAGAGAAAGTCGTGTTTGTGGTCTTCTTCTTTCTATACCTTGCAACTCTGATGGCAAATTTACTGATTATGATGACCATAAGATTCAGCCGGACACTTGGGAGCCCCATGTACTTCTTCCTTTTCTACTTATCCTTTGCTGATACCTGCTTCTCAACAACCACTGCTCCGAGGTTGATAGTAGACTCTGTATCTGAGAAGAAAGTCATCTCCTACAATGAGTGCATGACCCAGATTTTTGCATTTCACTTCTTTGGGTGCATGGAGATCTTGGTGCTTGTCCTCATGTCCTTAGATCGCTATGTGGCTATTTGTAAGCCCCTGCGGTACACAACTATCATGAGCCACCGTGTCTGTGGTACAATGGTGAATCTGGCCTGGGTGGTATCTTTTATCCATTCTTATTCACAGATTTTCTTGGCTTTGAAACTACCATTCTGTGGACCCAATGTTATCGATAATTATTTCTGTGATATGCCAACTTTGTTGAAACTTGCTTGCATGGACACTCATTTAATTAATTTACTCATAGTTTTTAATAGTGGGGCTATCTGCATGGTAAGTTTCATTGTCCTGCTTACCTCTTACATTTTTATCTTACATTCTCTGAATAACCAGAGTGCAGAAGGAAGAAAGAAAGCCCTCTCTACCTGCACCTCCCACATTATCGTTGTCATCTTATTCTTTGTCCCATGTATATTCACATATGATCGTCCTGTAACTACATTTCCAATGGACAAGATGGTGGCTGTGTTCTACACTATTGGGACACCCTTGCTCAACCCTCTGATTTACACTCTGAGAAATGCAGAAGTGAAAAATGCAATGAGGAAGTTATGGTGCAACAAACTCTGACTTGAAATGGAAAAACAAACAAACAAAACAAAGCAAAACAGAAGACTCAAATTTCTAATCCTGTAACAGCTTAAATAAGATTGGGTTGATAGAAATCATTTCTATGTTTTCATCCCAGTGTGGACAATTGAATCTTCTCCCAGTAGGTTGTTTGTAGATATAGTAGAATGACCACGGAGCACAGACCCATTTCATTTTGAGTCAGCATCATACACTGCCACACTATCAAATACAGTAGTATTTGTGGGAGATAAGCCCAATTCACTTTTTTGCTGTCTGCACAGCAGATTGTGAGGTAGCCCTTGTTTCATCTATCACCTTAGCTCCCTCCTTTGTACATTATTCTTGGTTGTGTTTCTCTTTTCCATGGTTCTGAGCTGGGTTGAAAGACTGGCCCCTAATTTTGACTGGCCTATTTTGTTGGAAAATCAGTTTTGACACTACTAAATCTTGATCTTTTCTTTTCTGGCTCAATGATGAATATCCTCAAGTCAGTACAAGAAGCTAATGATCCCACAGGACCATAAATATCAACTAATTAAGCTATTTGTCACTTGTCTTCCCTTTGTAACTTCTGTAAAATTAGCCTTTTCGTTTTCTTGTCTCTTGAGCATGTTCAAGGATATAACTCATGACCTTCTATTCAAATAGTATAATTCTAGCTATAATAAATAAATTCATTGTGTTGATCCACAATTTCTATGTACTTTAATATCTTTTTTCTTTGTTCTTCATGATTACCATTATTTAATCAAATTTTAATGTCGTATACATTTCTTATATAAGTCCACAAGCATTTCCCTAATTGTTGGTTGGTGAATTTGGGACAATTTTATCCAATCCTGAGTGTTATATTATAAAAACAAATGCCTCCTGGATAAGAGCACACATATGAGAAAAGCAACAGCTGACAGAGAAAATAGAGTTAATGTTACAATATTTCATCCAAAAGAAGAATATACAAGGGATTGTTTCATAACTAGTGGATAAGATTGCTTGGTTGCCTGGCATGGCATGCACATTTCTGGGTTGAGAGAGATGTTTCAGGTTATGGTTTATTGAATTCTACCTTTAGTAAGCAAACTTTGCATGGTAATTTGACTTTCTATAGAGATTTCCCTCTTTGAAGAGAAAAGTCTTGACTAATGACTAGAATAAGTACATTAGTGTTTTGATTTATATTTTTCACGTATGTCATTAGACTTACATTCTATTTCAGGTACTGTTAATGAATGAGTAGGGGCACCCATAGTCATTTCCTGTGAGAGTGGGCAATGAGTCTCTGTCTGAGAATAAATATAATCAAGACTATTTTGCTACAGATCTGTAGCAAAGAAGCTACAGTTGGAGCTTGACGTGTGGCAGATGAATCCGTATAAATCCATTCTGAGAGGCTTTGGTTGAGTAAGCCTCCTTGAGGATAAAGGTCAAATTTCCTACTCTGACAATGAACGTTTGGAAGACTTACTTAAAGTTCATCTCCTGTACTGGAATATCTCTCAATGTACAAATCCTATAGAGGTTCCTGGGTAACTGAGTCAGTTAAGCATCTGACACTTGGTTTCTGCTCAGGTCGTTTTCTCATGGGTTGTGAGACCTAGCCCCTTGTAGGGCTCCATGCTCAGTGGGGAGTCTGCTTGAAGATTTTCTAGCTCTGTCCTTCCCCCTACTTTCATGCTTGCTCTCTCTCTCTCAAATAAATAAATAAATCTTAGAAAAGTACAAATCCTGTAGATGATGAGACAGGAATTTCTTGATTGGTAACATAAGGCATCAATAAGCTACTTGCCTTACCACATTTGCCACAAATTTAGCTTTGCTATAAATTTCTATATTTTGGTATTGCTATAGAAACAGAGAGGAAGAACAGAAAAGAGGAGAAGGAACAAGTAGTGATGAAAGTGAGATTCTGAAGGAGAGAAGGCCTTTCAGCTTCAGTTTTAGGAACTTCATTAGGTGAATGTTTGTGGAAGATCACTGATAATCAGGAAGCTTTTTGTTTTTTCTTTTTTTAATCAGTTCTCTTTATCTGAGATTTCTCTGAAAGTACATGTATTTAGGAAATGAAAGCTCAGAGGAAAAAATTCACTTCCTATGTTTTATTAAAAGTAAAATAAAATCAAGGGTCTTTGTGACTTTACATACTGTCTCTATGCTGATGACTCACAAATTTGCATTTCCACTACAGACCTCCTCCTTGAATGCCAGACTTGTACACTCAACCTCTTGCTTGACACTTGCTTTCATATATTTATAGATATCTTTATATTTAATGACTGATTTTTTCCCTTTCAAAAGTCAGTTTAATATGCTAGAAACCTGTGTGTGTATAAATTAACAACTCAATATTAGATATTTTTAAATTCACAGATAGGCACTCTTTGAAAGGACAATTATATAATCTTGACATACAGTCCCTCTGGGTGGAACTACCTAAACTCTGATTTTTAAAAAATCTAGTAAAGATGATTAGTCTAAAGTATTTCTGTCAGGTTACATTTTTCTTTTTGATTTGTGTTAAATGCTCTATTTGATTCTTTCTAGCAACTTAACTAAACAATTTATTTTCAGGGTAGTCATGTAAAGCAGGTTAAAAAGGCATAGTATTCAGGTGCCTGGGTGGCTTAGTTGGTTGGGTGACTGCCTTCAGCTCAGTTCATGATCCTGGAGTCCCAGGATTGAGTCCCGTATCAGGCTCCCAGCTCCAAGGGAATTGTGCTTCTCCCTCAGACCTTTCTCCCTCACATGCTCTCTCTCATTTTCCCTTTCTCAAATAGATTTTTTTTTTTAATGGCATAGTATTTAGTCCACTTAAATTGTACATGACCTCACCTGGAAGATCTTTTTAGCATAATTAAACAGTCATGGTAAAAACTGCCTTCCTGAAACACATGATTCCTGAAACATCTGAGCCTGGGCTGTTACACTTTCACATAAAGAACCATGGTTCTACTAGAATAATGATAATTTTAAAATGTTAACTGTTTTCCTTTAGTATCTTTAAGGCATAATTTATACTGTGTTGTGTGTACTCAGAAGACAGCAAAGATGATGAATTCCAGAGTGACTGTACTGAGGAGTCTTAGGTCAAATTGAGCAAAAGTAAGCTGATGTGGTTTAGTGCAAGCTGTGACCCTTGGCTGGGCTCATGATGTGGTATCTGCTCAGGCACATCAACTGTTGCTTCGAGGTGTCAGGGCAATTACCTTTCTTTTTCTTTTTTTTTTTTTAAGATTTTATTTATTTATTTGACAGAGGGGGACACAGCAAGAGAAGGAACACAGGCAGAAGGAGTGGGAGAGGGAGAAGTTGGGCTTCCCTTGGAGCAGGGAGCCTGAGGTGTGGCTGGAAATCAGGACTCTGAAATCATGATCTGAGCTAAAGGCAGGTGCTTAATGATTGAGCCACCCTGGTGCTCTGGGTGATTACCTTTCTTTAGTGTTGTGCAATCTGCACATTTACATTCAGAGTGAAAATGCACATTTCATTACTGCTAGGTTTTGCTATCAAATCTGGTGAAATTCTTTCATGAGACAGTCATGTTGGGAAAGCTTCCTGGGGAGCAGGTGTTCATAGGAACATCAGTTTGAGCTCTGAGGTGGTGTATGCCTGAATCTTTACATTTCCAAGAGCAGCAGAAATCAGTATCCTCTCATCACTCCATGTGTGTCCAATATAATGCAAAATCTACCTCAGTACACATCTTTTTGTTCTTTCCTTTCCTTTCTGCTCTATTTCTTTTCTTAAGATTTTATTTATTTATTTGAGGGAGAGAGAACACACAAAATGGGGGAGTGGGATAAGGAGTAGCAGGCTCCCCACTGAGCAGGGAGCTTGAATCAGAACTCTTTTCCAGGATCCTGGGACCATGACCAGAATAGAAGGCAGATGACTAACTGACTAAGCCACCCAGGTGCCCCCTACTTCTTTTCTTTAAATTAAAAAAATCTTTTTATTATTGATATTAATTTATATTAACATACCGATATTAATAATTAATTTTATATTAATATCTTTATCATATTATATTAATATTAATAAGTAATAATTATTTTTAATAAAATATTTTGAAAAGATTTTATTTATTTATGTAGGGGAGAGAGGGACAGTGAGCAAAGCAGGGGGTAAAGGGTAGAGGAAGGGGAGAAGTAGACCCCTCCCTGAGATGGGCTTGAAGCATAGAGGATCCCCCGGTAAGATAGTTCCAGCACATTCTACACGATTAACCTGGTTTTGATCAGGTCTGTTATGGGTATCACAACGGTGAAAATCATGTCTGCCAGATTCCCAGCCATAGTGGAGTCCACTTGGAAATAAGGCCCAGGTCATCTGTGAATAGTTACTAAACTTTTAGTAGACATGGTGTTGCAGGGGAAGAGGTGCAGTGATGGCCCCCTGTGTCCCTTCCAGGTCCTAAAATCCCTGTGTCTCCAGGACCCCTCCCCAGGAACCACCCCCAGGCTGAGCACATCTACTGGCCCCATCCAAGCCAGGGAGATCAACAGTAACTAATTGTTGTCACAGTCAAACACCTGTGGCCTTCCCCAGACAATTCCATCCTTCTAGTTTCTCAGGCCAAAATCATGGAAGTCCAAACAATTGAGAATATCACAGCTCACACCTAACCTGTTAGAAAAACATTTGTCTGCCTTAAAAATATATGCAGAATATGATCTCTTTTACCACCACATCTCCTTCCATCCTATTGTGAGCTGCCATCATCTCTCACTTCCATCATAGTCATGAACTCAGAATTGTCCTTCCTTCCACCCTGAAGTGATTCCATTTTGCTCATAGAAAAAGACCAAATTTTTACAACGATTTGACCTTCTATTGCCCCTTTGAACCTTCTGGTGTTTCGATACTTGCTCCCTTAGCTACAGACATACTGATTGGCTTTCTTGCAATTTCGTGGACATCAGGCAGACTTTCCTTACTTAAGATATGGGAGATTGCCCAATAGCTTCATCTACTTATGACATTATTCTAATTTCTCCTCAGTGAGGTCTTCCTTATGGTTATTTAATACCAAATTCTTATTAGCATGCATGATCTTTTTATTCTTTTTTAAAATTTTTATTTTTTTATAAACATATAATGTGTTTTTATTCCCAGGAATACAGGTCTATGAATCGCCAGGTTTACACACTTCATAGCACTCACCATAGCACATACCCACCCCAAATGTCCATAACCCCATGATCTTTTTATTCTTTTTTGCCTTTCCTTTTTTTTTTCCCCCCTTTTAGAGAGGTAGTGGTTTGGGGCAGAGGGAGATAGAAAATCTTAAGCAGGCTCCATGCCCCTTGTTGTTTCTATTATTATCTCTTTTCCTGTCCAGTTTATGTTACTTTTGGGCTCTCTCTTCACACAAAGAATCCCCCTTAATATTTCTTGAAGGGCTGGTTTAGTGTCACAAATTCTTTTTGTTCCTGTTTGTCTTGAAAGCCCTTTATCTCTCCTATCTTATTCTGCTTCTATGACAGCCTTGCTGGATAAAGTAGTCTTGGTTGCATAGTTTTTTATGTAGCACCCTGAATATATCATGCCAGACCTTTTCTTTATTTTTTTTTTAAAGATTTTATTAATTTATTTGACAGACAGAGATCACAAGCAGCAGAGAGGCAGGCAGAGAGAGAGGAGGAAGCAGGCTCCCTGCCAAGCAGAGAGCCCGATGCGGGACTCGATCCCAGGACCCCGGGACCTTGACCTGAGGCTCAACCAGAGGCTCAACCCACTGAGCCACCCAGGCGCCCCATGCCAGACCTTTTCTGTCCTGCCAGGTGTCTGTGGATAGGTCTGTTGCCCGTCTCTGAAGTTTCTATCCATGTAGGTTAAGGAAGTCTTGTTCTGAACTGGTTGCAGGACTTTTGCTTTGTCTCTGAAATTTGCAAACTTCACTATTACATATAGCGAGGTGTTGACCTATTTTATTGATTTTGAAGGAAGTTCTCTCTCTCCTGGACTTGAAAGTCTATTCCTTCCCCAGAGTAGGAATGATATCTCATATACTTTGCTTCTAAATACTTACTGCCCCTCTTTTTCTTTCCTTTTCTTCTGGGACCCCAATTATTCTAATATTGTTTTGCTCCATGATATCAATTTTCTCTCAAATTTTTCCTTGTGATTCAGTAGTTCTCTATCCTTCTTTTTCACAGTTTCTTTATTTTTTATCATTTAGTCTTTTATATCACTGATTCTGTCTTCTGCTTCATTTACCCTGGCAGCTAGAGGCTCCATTTTTTATTTCATCTCATGAATAGCCTTTTTAATTTAAACCTGGTTAGATTTTTGTTCTTTTATTTCACCAGAAAGGGATAATCTTATAGCTTCTATGCTTTTTTCAAGCCCAGATAGTATCTTTTCTTTTTAAGATTTTATTTACTTTTATTTGACAGAGACAGAGACAGTGAGAGAGAGAATACAAGCAGAGGGAGTGGGAGAGAGAGAAAATGGCTTCCTGCTGAGCAGAGAGCCAATGCAGGAATCAATCTCAGGACCTTGGGATCATGATCTGAGTAGAAGGCAGACACTTAATGGCTAAGCCTCCTGGAATCCCCCAGCTAGTATCTTTATATTCATTGTTCTGAACCCTACTTCCAGCATCCTACTTATGTAGACTCTGATCTGGTTCCTGGCTGTCAGTATGCCTCTTGTTCTCTTTTCTGGGATTAGTTCTTCCATTTTATCAGTCTGTCCAGAGTGGGATAGATGAATGAAAGAACAGCATACTAAAAGAGCAATAACCCCAGAGAAATGTACACTAAACTATTCACCTGTTCAGAAGAGACAGAAACTGGAAAAAGAGAGATAGAGAGAGAAAAAGAGAGAGAGAGAGAAAGAGAATGAAATAGTTGAACAGAACAAATCAATACACTAGATCCTGGGTGTATTTTGGTCTGTTTGTTAGAAGAAACTAGATCCTCATATTTTCAAGAGAGGAAAACTTATATATATACAAAAATAAAATAAAATACAATGAAAAGATAAACTATACATATGGAAATAAAGATTAAAAAATACTTTTAAAAAGTGTGGATAAAACAAGAAATTAGTTGAAAAGGAAAAAAAATAAATCAAAGGTCTAAAGAATCATGGGAAAAAGCACAAATCCTATATACTTTTTTCCTCTTGGACTGGGTTTTTGCAGTTCTGGTTGATCAAGAAACTTGATGTTAGTTGGATAATCCTGCTGGTCTTCCGGGGGAGGTCATGTTATTCTGACTCTCAGATGTCTTTGTTCAGGGTGGAATTGCACTGAGTTTGCCAGGGGTATGGGCTCAGTTTAAGTGGCACCAGATTGCTCTATGTGGGTTTTGTTCCATGAAGGCTTTCCCACTGCTTTAGAAGATGAGAATGAAATGGCAGCAGCCTGATCGCCAGTCGTGGAGAGGAAAGTTCATGCTTTTCACCCTTTAGTGAGCCCTTGGAGAAGAGCACTCAATCACTCCAGTCTGTGTTTTCTCTAGTTTGTGACCAAGAATTTCTATCTCAGGCACACAACCCCATTTCTAGTGTCCAAACATTACGGACAGCGGCAGGAGGCACCAGTGCTGTTCCTACCAGGGAGGGGAGAGGGGAAATCTCTCCATAGTTTTCCAATTCCTGGACCCCTGACAAGAGACTGGTCACCAGAATGTGCTGCAGTTTGCAGTTTATGGCAACACTGAGCAGAAAGCTGGTGCCTGGGCTCGTTGTTTGCTACTACCTGGGAACCCTCATGCAGTAAGGCATCCCCGTTCTTTTTGTGACCCTGGGGATCCTGAGACCACATTGTCCCACCAGGGATTTTGCCCCACTTCACCCCTTGAGCGCCTTTCAGCAAACTTCTAAAGGTTTTAATTTTGTGCTCTGTTGCTTATACCATTTTCCAGCACCCAGCTTACAGAGGCTTCCTCCTCCCAGGGTTTATCTTCCCAGAGATTACCTTCGATTCATGTCTCTGCAGCTCCTACCCTGCAAAACACTGTCACTTTTCCACTTGTAGAATTGTAACATTTCTTTTCTCAGGTCTCCAGGTGATTTTGAAGGTGTTCAGAATGATTTGATATCTATTTAGCTGATTTCCTGGGACCAGATGAAATTAGGGTCCCCTACTCCTTCACCATCTTAACTCTAACCCCAGTCTGCAGCTTTACATACGTGGTCAGAGTAGTCTTCATGGAAGACATCACATTTGAATAGATAGTTGAAGAAGGGGAGGATGTCACCCATGTGGATATACACAGCAGAAATGTGTTGGAAGGTTTGAATCCAGTGAGATGGGAACACAGAGAGTATTAGATGAGGTCAGAGAAGAATTGGTGAGTCCAGATCATGCAGAGTCTTGTAGGCTACATTTAATGACTTCATTTGTGATGAGAGCAACAATGGAGTAGCGCTGGAGAGCACTGATCAGAGAAGAGATAAGACTTGGTGTAGGACATCAAGGTGGATAATGGGTGAAACATTGAAAGGTTTGAGAATAAACCAGTCATGGCAAGCACTGAGCAATCTATATAATTGTTCAATCCAAAAAAAAAAAAAAAGGTGCGTTTTATTGGATTTAAATTATAACAATTTCATTTTTTTTAATTTTTAATTTTTTAATAAACATATAATGTATTATTAGCCCCAGGGATACATGGGGCTGCGAATCACCAGGTTTACACACTTCACAGCACTCACCATAGCACATATACTCCCCGATGTCCATAACCCCACCACCCTCCCCCTGCACCCCACCCCTGGCTCCCACATTTTCTCTTATAACATATATTAGGGCTAAGAGATTTGTGTTTATTTAGAAAAGTCTGGACATAAAGAGCAGGATCTTTGGAAAATTTTAGTACCCTATGCTTCAGAATGACTTTAAAGGTGTCCTTTTTTCTTAGAGCAGGCACATGAGTGGAGCAGTTGGTAAATGAAATGAGTGGGTTCCCTTTGGGGGACTAGGAGGGGAAAGGGCTCTGGGGACAGAATATGCCTGTTGACAGGTTTGTCTAGGATTCCTTGGCACCATGGTTTGCTGTGATTCAGCATTGCCTGAGCTAAGTAGTTTATAGAGCATATCATTTAGGGTTGGGTGGGAGGGACAGAGTCCTTATCCCTCCAAAGACTGGGTATTTGTCATAGGATCTCCCTGATATGAGGAAGTTGAGAGGCAAGGTGGGAGGGTTGGGGGTTAGGGAAGGAAAAAACAAAACAAGATGGGATCAGGAGGGATACAAACCATAAGAGACTCTTAATTTCACAAAACAAACTGATGGTCATTAGGGGGAGGGGTTAGGGAGAGGATGGTTCGGTTATGGACCTTGGAGAAGATATGTGCTATGGTGAGTTCTGTGAAGTGTGTAAACCTGGAGATTCACAGACCTCCAACCCTGGGGCTAATAATACATTATATGTTAATAGAAAAAAAATAAAAAATAAAAAAGACTGTGTATTTGTGAACCTCTCTAAAGTCCCTATAACTATCTGATGGAGGAAGAAATGTTTCATCCATGTGTTCTGCTAGGGAATTGTTCTGGGGTAATACAGCTGGTTTTAGAGATGTTTCTGTCAGAGAGTAGTGATAATATTTACTTTTTATGCTAGAAAGTTCTAAGAGTAGCCATAACAAACTTTCTGCTGGTATTACAGACCCTTTAGAAGAGTTTAACTCAAGCCTTCTAGAAAAGACTGGCTGCTGTGGAGTATCTTCTCTCCCCATAGATCCTGCAGTGGAAAGCTGAGTAGATGTACCTGAGGTACAGTTTACATGTTGCAAACAGACTGCACATGATTCATCTTCAAAATAAATCAGAATTGCGAGAGCAAAATATATGAGCTTTTTGTATAAGAAATAAAGTATGTTTTCAAGCCCAACTAAAGAAATTCCTTTATCTTGCCTCTCATTAGGGACTGGGTATTTTCGGCAGTTGCCATTTTGTAGTTCTGTCTCCTGAGAAGCATGAAGTTCCAGAAACATATTTCTCTCATTCATGAGAGGATTCTGATGTGTCAGGATTCCTGGCTTTCACTGGCCTCTGCTTGATGCAGCACTGCCTCAGGAGTATTTCTTATGGAAAGCAGGGTCCATTGACGGGGCAGATATATCTCTGCTGGTGGACTTCTTATTTGCAAAGTTGAAGGTCAGGAGAAGGAAAGGATGTGTACTGACCACATGCAATTGGTATGCACTGATACTGTTGATACCATGATTCTATGACACTATGATCCTGGTTGTTCTGATATTAATGATACTGTTGACTGCCAAAACCCACTGGCACCTATGAATTACATTCTCTTACTGGTTTTGGAGTAAGGAATGATATATGGAGAGGATGAATGAGAAGCAAACTCTCTAAGAAAGTCCTAGGAGGAAGCATTCTTCATCTCTAGTAACGTTCTTTACTCAGCCTTGGACTGGGGTTTATATTTAAGTATAAATGTAAGTGCTGGTCTCTTTTTTGGACACATCTTGAAATTTCCATCCATTTGATAATCAGGACATATACTGAACACACCAATGGTTTTCTTCCTTACCTGTTTATTGTTTCTGACTTTATACTGGCTACACTGTTATAGTTGTAGTCTGATGTTTTGTATGGTGTTGGAGGGTGGAGTATACAAGAAGGAGAAGTTGCCATGGAGCACAAAAGCTACAGATCTGGTACTGGTTTCTTTTTGACTGCTCTCTGCTAAACTGCCTTCCAGCCTATCCTATATTGCACAAAATAGATTAGTGTGAACTTGACTTAGGAGATATAAAATCAAGTGAACAAAGATATGAAAGCAAAAGAAAGAAGGCTACAATTAAGGGTTAAAAGGCATTATATTATTATATTATTAAGGGTTAATTAAGGCATGATTCATTAAACACATATACACACATACATTTTACCAGTTTAAGTTCTTTAGCAAGAAAGTGGTTTGGGAAATCTTGGAAGGCTTTGCTGAGGACACTGTATCTGCAACTGGTACTCTGGGCACAAGTAATGATGGAGACTGGAGATTGTTTCAGAGGCAGGTCATTTATGCGCTAAGAAATATTGAAAATTTGATGAGTTTGAATTCTCATCAAATGAGATGGTATGGGCATATTTATGAGGGATATCAAGTGTCAGGCGTGGCTGGAGCATGCATATCCAGAGGCCATGAGAGGAAAGGTGGTAAGAAAAATTGTGACACAGTGTTTGAGGTCTGCGAAAGTCATGGTGAGTATTTCAGCCATTGCACTTGAAAAATAATAGTAGCTATTTTATCATTTTTATAATTCATCATATTTTTAAAATGATTCCTTTTCCAAGTTATACCAAGGAGCTAAAAACAGGGAGAGGGTAGAAAGGAGAAGGAGAGGGAATATCTGACGTTTTTTCATTCTGTTTAGAAACTTAGGAAGTCCACTTAATGGACTAGAATTGGCCATTTATAATAGTCACGTCGATGAAATACCAACCTGCTTCTATGGTGTCTATGAACTGATAATTTTCATAATGAAATCTCACATAGATTTCTCACTCAGTGTGTTCTTTTTTTCTTACATAAAATAATGCAAGACATTTTATTTAGAATTTAAGAAATACTAGACATTGTGTGAAAAGAATTTTCATCTTCTGTGTTTTGGGAATCTGAGATGACCCTGCTTTTAGGGCAGCGAAAATACTCTGTATGATATTATAATGATGGATGGAGGTCATTAACATTATTCCAATTCCATAGAATGTACCACACCAAGAGTGAACCCTGGGGTAAACTCTGGCCTCTGGGTGATGGTGATGTGTCATGGTTAAATGATCAGTTGTGACAAATGTGCCATTTTGGTGGGAGATGCTGATAATGGCAGGGAGTGTTATCTGTGTGGAAGCAGGACTATATGGGGACTCTGTACCTTCTTAGGCTTTGCAGTGAATCTAACACTGCTCTAAGAAAAGAGTCTTGACAGCAACAACAAAACAAGACAAAAAAAACAGAATGATTGTTATTAAGACTGAAGGCTGCTGTCTATGTTTGGTACCCATCCTGCCCCAGAGACAGCTGAGAGTGAGCACTTCTGGTCCTTCACTATGAGGGGATGTGACAATTCTGAAGCTGCCACAGATTCATTTTGTTGGAGTACAGCAAATGCACTTGTATGGTTTCCCCTGAGTTTCTCAGTTCAGGGGATACAAAGATGGATGTCTTTAGTGTAACTCATCCATCTTGAAGGATGTAAGCACTGCATTACAGATAAGCTCAAAGTCCAATGGGACTACATTTAGAAAAAAAAAAGATGACTAAATTTTGTTAAACAACTAAATGATTTTTACGGGGAACTTGAGTGACTCAGCGGGTTAAATGGCTGCCTTTTGGTCAGGTTTTAACCTCAGGTTCCTGGAATCCAGCCCTGTGTTGGGCTTCTACTTCTTTGCCTGCTGTTCCCCCTACTTGAGGTCTTTCTCTCTCTCTTTCTCTGTGTGTCAAATAAATAAATATAATTTTTTTTAAAACTGAGTAATTTTGTTCTTAGGTGCTGAATAAATCATAATAAAATCAGCTCTCATATTCTCTGTGTCTCGAAATTGTATACTTGACCACAAGAATATATTAAAACTTCATATCCTGGTTTTCATGGCCTTTGACTGAGGAAAACTTGATTTTCCAAGTTCTTCCACTATGACTTTAGAAAATGGGTAGAATTTTGAGGTTTATATTGACTTCTTTGCCCTATCATCTCTACTAATACTTTGATTTGATTTCTTTCATCTCAAATACTCTCCCCTCTGTTTTTCATATCATATCTTTGCATCACAAACTCTTTACAAGTAATGGCCTATTTTATTTCTACTTTCTTCTCATCGTGGACCCTACATAACAAAGCTGTTATATACCTTTTCTATAGTTTTGTTGTTGTTGTTGTTTGTTTTTTTTTTTTTTTTGCTTTTTATTCTAGACATTTGGAGACATCATTCCGAGGTTCTGACCACCATAAGCCAATTGGCATGATCCACAGTAATAATATGATTTTTCAGCCAGCCAGCAAAGGAAATTTGTGTGTAAAACCATTGTGCAGCTCTATTACAGGTAAATGAGCAAGGTAGATTAACAATTTTGAAAGTAAATATTAATAATCATAGTGGAAAATTGATACTAATAATCATAATACAAGTAACCATTTCAATTGCAGGGAGTATAGACCTGCATCTCCAATGCTTTATGCATACTGATTTAGCCTCCATAAAAACCCTATAGAATAGGTTATTTTACTTTTAGTGTTTACAGGTGAAGAAAATGAAGCACAGAGATATCAAGGGACTTGTTCAACATTGCACCATAGTGGGCAGTTGGATGGGGTATGAATCTAGGCGGTTTGGCGTCAGTCTATGCACTAGGTGCTAACAGAGGAGCCCACCTACTTCTCTGCTCTTCTTTATAATACCTGTATCTCAGAAAATCTGGTTTAGAAACTTTCTTCAGTTAAAGTTAACGTAATTGTGAATTTTTTACTGCCTATATATCCTTTGGGAATTTGTACTCTTCCCAGGCAGATGGTTTGTATTCTTCTAATACCAATTGTATTCTTCTAATACAATCAAATGGTATTCTTCTAATACCATTTCTTACATAATGAATAATTTCATCTACCTTGGTCTTAAAACTCATATTACATAATTTCAAATAGGAGAGCATTTTGTCCACTTTTTATAATAACTCCAGATAATTGTGATTCAATATTTAAATAAAATGTAATTATAAAATTATGAGAGAAGAGCATAGATAGTACAATTTTAAAATGTGTTGAAAAGAAGCCATCTTAGCTCTGGCAGCCATCTCAGACCCCTGTGCCCAAGGGCTGAACTTTCCCCCACCCTGCCTTAGTAAGCCCCACCCTGTTTTGGTTCCAGCAAGCCCCACCCTGCTTTAGTTCCAGAGACCACCACCCTGCTTTGGGTCCAGGAATACCCACCCTGTTTTAGTAACAAGAACCCATAAATACCCCTGCCCTAACTAAGCTGAGGGTCCAAGTCCCTACACCCCTGCAACTGGTATACTTGGGCCCAAGCTTAAGCTTGTTGAATAAACCCTTGTGTGATTGAAAAAAAAAAAAATTGTTGAAAAGAGAATAAATTTAAATGGGGAAATTGACGTCTTGGACCATATGACAAGAGAAACATCACAGAAAAAGAGATAAGGTAAAATGTTAATAGTAAAAGAGGCAGAACATGGGGCTCACATAGTACCTAACTTATTATGCAACTATTATGCAATATTATGTAATTAAGTTCTTACGTATGCACTTCTCCAAATATCTTACTTCTTACTTACTTCTTATGAGCCAGATTGTTTTCTCATTTTACCTGGAGAGGTACCATGATTATGTTTAAAATTGCTTTCCCAGGCCAGTTAATATTGGAAATGGCATTTGAACTCAAGGCATCTGACTCTAGCAACTGTGTTCTTGACCAAAAATGTAATTATTTTGCTAGGTTAATACCTATTCCAGATAAAATATCAAGATTGCAAAATATAAACTGATAAGAGATGAAAAATTCTCAGAAGAGCAGTATTTTAGTAAAAAATACAGTAAAAATGTAAAACGTGTTTTGTGATAAGAAGTATGTGCACTTAATAAAATACATTCTTTTCAAAAGCTTACTAAGTGATAATGTAAGACATTGTCACAAAATAATTGTTCTGTTTGTCTGCATGTTCATCAGCTTTTCTACAATATCATCAACCTTGAAATATTGGCCATACTTGTATATAGAAAACAGTTGCAGAGTTCCAGGTGCAAGGATACTGATAGACTATTTCTAAAAGGACATATCAAAAAAAACAAAAGGGGTTATACCTGGAGAGTAGGATGATAGATTCAATAATATGGAGACAGATTTTAATTTTTCTCTTACTCTTCTGTGTACTTGGAAGAATTAATGATAAGTTGTGAATTATTCTGCAATAAAAATAGCTAATAAATGGACACAAAATACTGATGGACATTTTAGTAATTTTTTTAAAGATTTTATTTATTTATCTGACAGGCAGAGATCACAAGTAGTCAGAGAGGCAGGCAGAGAGAGAAAGGAAGGGAGGCAGGCTCCCTTCTGAGCAGAGTCCAATGGGGGCTTGGTCCCAGGACCCTGGGATCATGACCTGAGCTGAAGGCAGAGGCATTAACTCACTGAGCCACAGAGGCAGCCCCATTTTAGTAATTATTAATAGCAATGATAATCTCTAGTGTGTGGGGCAAAACCATGTTGTCATATATCAATTATTCAAAATCGTTACTTATGAGCATATAAATTAGAAGCAATATCAATATCCCAATGGATAAGGAGTCAATTAAATATCATTTAGAAAAATTTATACAATGTCACATAAATAAACAAAAGATGGGAAGTACAGTAGTATGAAAAGAACTGTATAATAATTTCAAATCAAAATCAGAACAGAAAATGATATACAATTTCAATGAGAAACTACATATCCTAAGAGCAAGAACATGAAATAGAAAAATCAAGATGTACTATATTAGAATTATGAAATATTTTTCAAATGATATTTCTCGAAAAATTATTCTGGGGAATTCAGGGTAAAAAGAAAGATATAGAAGTCAAAACACTAGATTAGATTATAGACTACATTAGACTATAGGCATTGTTAAAAATTTTATATCACATTGGATTCATATGCAGAGATTCTCCATGTTCTCAAGTTCAGATTAACAGTATAGTAAAGAGGGTAAACAGGAGTTTTCCTCAGTTTTGCCAACCTCAAAATTCTCCAGATATTTGTTACATAATGACGATCAATGAAGTTGACATTGAACACAAGAGATGTAAGTAAAAGATTGACAATCTCTTCAATAAATGGTGCTGGGAAAATTAGACAGCTATATGTAGAAGAATGAAACTCGACCATTCTCTTACACCATACACAAAGATAAACTTGAAATGGATAAAAGACTTCAATGGAAGACAGGAATCCATCAGAATCCTAGAGGAGAACATAGGAAGTTACCTCTTCGATATCAACCAAAACAACTTCTTTCAAGATATGTCTCCAAAGGCAAAGGAAACAAAAGTGAAAATGAACTTTTGGGACTTCATCAAGATCAAAAGCTTCTGCACAGCAATGGAAACAGTCAAGAAAACAAAGAGGCAATCCACAGAATGGGAGAAGATATTTGCAAATGACAGTACAGACAAAAGGTTGGTATCCAGGATCTATAAAGAACTTCTCAAACTCAACACAGACAAAACAGATAATCATGTCAAAAAATGGGCAGAAAACATGAACAGACACTTCTCCAATGAGGATATACAAATGGCTAACAGATACATGAAAAAAATGTTTGTCATCACTAGCCTTCAGTGAGATTCAAATGAAAACCAAATTGAGATACCACATTACACCACTTAGAATGGCCCAAATTAGCAAGACAGGAAACAACATGTGTTGGAGAGGATGAGGAGAAAGGGGAACCCTCTTACACTGTTGGTGGGAATGCAAGTTCATGCAGCTACTTTGGAGAACAGTGTTAAGATTCCTCAAGAAATTATAAATAGAGCTTCCCTATGACCCTGCAATTGCACTACTGGGTATTGACCCCAAAGATACAGTTGTAGTGAAAAGAAGGGCCATCTGTACCCCAATGTTTATAGCAGCAATGGCCATGGTTGCCAAACTGTGGAAAGAACCAAGATGCCCTTCAAGGGATGAATGGATAAGGAAGATGTGGTCTATATACACTATGGAGTATTATATCTCCATCAGAAAGGATGAATACCCAACTTTTGTATCAACATGGATGGGAGTAGAAGAGATTATGCTGAGTGAAATAAATCAAGCAGAGAGAGTCAATTATCATATGGTTTCACTTATTTGTGGAGCAGAAGAAATAACATGGAAGACATGGGGAGATGGAAAAGAGAAGGTAGTTGGGGGAAATTGGAGGGGGAGGTGAACCATGAGAGACTACGGACTGAAAAACAATCTGAGGGTTTTGAAGGGGTTGGGGGTGGGAGGTTAGGCGAGCCAGGTGGTGGGTATTATGGAGAGCACATATTTCATGGAGCACTGGGTGTGGTGCATAAACAATGAATTCTGTTACGCTGAAAAACATTAAAAAAAAAGAGGAAAATAAAATGAAAACAGTAAGAAATAAATAAAGAGCATATTTGTGATGAAAAAAAAAAGTATGTTTCAACCAAGATACTGACAGGTCTCAGATGAAGGAGTCAAGAACCCAAACGTGAGTGAACTGAAGTGAGAATATTTTCTTCAGGAAGGATTCTCTAACAATATCAACATCAATATCAATAACAATAACCATAGTTAGTGCTTGATTATATTGGAATGGCGTTTTTCAGATTTTAAAGCACATAGATAAAAAACATAGTACATGAACTATATGTGTGTATATGTCACATAATTTTTTTTTTAAACCATAGGGAAACTTATGGTAACGTAAGACAGCTATTTGACTCCATTCTTTCATATGAAGGATAAATTTCAAGGCATTCAAGTCACTTGGCCAAGGATGGTACAAGTTCTGCCATGTTCAATCTTGGTAGGAATCAAAATTTTAAAAGATACTTAATTTTGGAGGAGGAGTCAAGATGGCGGAGAAGTAGCAAGCTGAGACTGCTTCAGCTAGCCGGAGATCAGCTAGATAGCTTATCTAAAGATTGCAAACACCTGAAAATCCATCGGCAGATCGAAGAGAAGAAGAACAGCAATTCTGGAAACAGAAAAACAACCACTTTCTGAAAGGTAGGACCGGCGGAGAAGTGAATCCAAAGCGACGGGAAGATAGACCCCGGGGGGAGGGGCCGGCTCCCGGCAAGCGGCGGAGCAACCGTGCACAAAATCAGGACTTTTAAAAGTCTGTTCCACTGAGGGACATTGCTCCAGAGGCTAAACCGGGGCGAAGCCCACGCGGGGTCAGCGTGGCCTCAGGTCCCGCAGGGTCACAGAAGGATCGGGGGTGTCTGAGTGTCACAGAGCTTGAGGGTATTGGAACGGGAAAGCCGGCTACAGAGACAGAGCCGACAGTGTTACCTTGAACCGGTCGCAGGCTCGGTGAGCTCGGAGCGCGGCCAGAGGTCAGGCAGACGGGAGTAACTGGGCGCAGTTCTCTGAGCGCGCACTGAGGAGTGCGGCCCTGGGCTCTCGGCTCCTCCGGGCCGGAGACCAGGAGGCCGCCATTTGTATTCCCGTCCTCTGGAACTCTATGGAAAGCGCTCAGTGAACAAAAGCTCCTGAAAGCAAACCCGAGCGAATTACTCACCCCGGCCCCGGGTAAGGGCGGTGTAATTCCGCCTGGGGCAAAGACACTTGAGAATCACTACATAGGCCACTCCCCCAGAAGATCAACAAGAAATCCAGTAAAGACCAAGTTCACCTACCAAGGAGTACGGTTTCAATACCAAGGAGAGCAGCAGAATTCCAGAGGAGGAGAAAGCCAAGCACGGAACTCATGGCTTTTTTCCTGTGATTTTTTTTAGTCTTGCAGTTAATTTAATTTTTTCTTTTTCATTTTTTTTTTTTTTTCTCGCCTTCGGGTAAAATTTTTTTTTAACTGTTACCTTTTTCTTTTTTAACGATTTTATACTAGTTTATCTAATATATATATTTTTTCTTTTTTACATTTTTCTTAGGTGTATTCTTTTTTTAAAAATTCTTTTCTTTTCTTTTTTTTTTTTTTTTTTTCTTTCTTCCTTTTTGAACCTCTTTTTATCCCCTTTCTCCCCACTCACGATTTTGGATCTCTTCTAATTTGGTTAAAGCATATTTTCCTGGGGTTGTTGCCACCCTTTTAGTATTTTACTTGCCCCTTCATTTACTCTTATCTGGACAAAATGACAAGACGTAAAAATTCAACACAAAAAAAAGAACAAGAGGCAGTACCGAAGGCTAGGGACCTAATCAATACAGACATCGGTAATATGTCAGATCTAGAGTTCAGAATGACAATTCTCAAGGTTCTAGCCGGGCTCGAAAAAGGCATGGAAGATATTAGAGAAACCCTCTCGAGAGATATAAAAGCCCTTTCTGGAGAAATAAAAGAACTAAAATCTAACCAAGGTGAAATCAAAACAGCTATTAATGAGGTGCAATCAAAAATGGAGGCTCTAACTGCTAGGATAAATGAGGCAGAAGAAAGAATTAGTGATATAGAAGACCAAATGACAGAGAATAAAGAAGCTGAGCAAAAGAGGGACAAACAGCTACTGGACCACGAGGGGAGAATTCGAGAGATAAGTGACACCATAAGACGAAACAACATTAGAATAATTGGGATTCCAGAAGAAGAAGAAAGTGAGAGGGGAGCAGAAGGTATACTGGAGAGAATTATTGGGGAGAATTTCCCCAATATGGCAAAGGGAACGAGCATCAAAATTCAGGAGGTTCAGAGAATGCCCCTCAAAATCAATAAGAATAGGCCCACACCCCGTCACCTAATAGTAAAATTTACAAGTCTCAATGACAAAGAGAAAATCCTGAAAGCAGCCCGGGAAAAGAAGTCTGTAACATACAATGGTAAAAATATTAGATTGGCAGCTGACTTATCCACAGAGACCTGGCAGGCCAGAAAGAGCTGGCATGATATTTTCAGAGCACTAAACGAGAAAAAACATGCAGCCAAGAATACTATATCCAGCTAGGCTATCATTGAAAATAGAAGGAGAGATTAAAAGCTTCCAGGACAAACAACAACTGAAAGAATTTGCAAATACCAAACCAGCTCTACAGGAAATATTGAAAGGGGTCCTCTAAGCAAAGAGAGAGCCTACAAGTGGTAGATCAGAAAGGAACAGAGACCATATACAGTAACAGTCACCTTACAGGCAATACAATGGCACTAAATTCATATCTCTCAATAGTTACCCTGAATGTTAATGGGCTAAATGCCCCTGTCAAAAGACACAGGGTATCAGAATGGATAAAAAAACAAAACCCATCTATATGTTGCCTCCAAGAAACACATTTTAAGCCCGAAGACACCTCCAGATTTAAAGTGAGGGGGTGGAAAAGAATTTACCATGCTAATGGACATCAGAAGAAAGCAGGAGTGGCAATCCTTATATCAGATCAATCAGATTTTAAGCCAAAGACTATAATAAGAGATGAGGAAGGACACTATATCATACTCAAAGGGTCTGTCCAACAAGAAGATTTAACAATTTTAAATATCTATGCCCCCAATGTGGGAGCAGCCAACTATATAAACCAATTAATAACAAAATCAAAGAAACACATCAACAATAATACAATAATAGTAGGGGACTTTAACACTCCCCTCACTGAAATGGACAGGTCATCCAAGCAAAAGATCAGCAAGGAAATAAAGGCCTTAAACGACACACTGGACCAGATGGACATCACAGATATATTTCATCCCAAAGCAACAGAATACACATTCTTCTCTAGTGCACATGGAACATTCTCCAGAATAGATCACATCCTCGGTCCTAAATCAGGACTCAACCGGTATCAAAAGATTGGGATCATTCCCTGCATATTTTCAGACCACAATGCTCTAAAGCTAGAACTCAACCACAAAAGGAAGTTTGGAAAGAACCCAAATACATGGAGACTAAACAGTATCCTTCTAAAGAATGAATGGGTCAACCAGGAAATTAAAGAAGAATTGAAAAAAATCATGGAAACAAATGATAATGAAAATACAACGGTTCAAAATCTGTGGGACACAACAAAGGCAGTCCTGAGAGGAAAATATATAGCGGTACAAGCCTTTCTCAAGAAACAAGAAAGGTCTCAGGTACACAACCTAACCCTACACCTAAAGGAGCTGGAGAAAGAACAAGAAAGAAACCCTAAGCCCAGCAGGAGAAGAGAAATCATAAAGATCAGAGCAGAAATCAATGAAATAGAAACCAAAAAAACAATAGAACAAATCAACGAAACTAGGAGCTGGTTCTTTGAAAGAATTAATAAAATTGATAAACCCCTGGCCCGACTTATCAAGAAGAAAAGAGAAAGGACCCAAATAAATAAAATCATGAATGAAAGAGGAGAGATCACAACTAACACCAAAGAAATACAAACTATTATAAGAACATACTATGAGCAACTCTACGGCAATAAATTTGACAATCTGGAAGAAATGGATGCATTCCTAGAAACATATAAACTACCACAACTGAGCCAGGAAGAAATAGAAAGCCTGAACAGACCCATAACCAGTAAGGAGATTGAAACAGTCATTAAAAATCTCCAAACAAACAAAAGCCCAGGGCCAGACGGCTTCCCGGGGGAATTCTACCAAACATTTAAAGAAGAACTAATTCCTATTCTCCTGAAACTGTTCCAAAAAATAGAAAAGGAAGGAAAACTTACAAACTCATTTTATGAGGCCAGCATCACCTTGATCCCAAAACCAGACAAGGATCCCACCAAAAAAGAGAGCTATAGACCGATATCCTTGATGAACACAGATGCGAAAATACTCAACAAAATACTAGCCAATAGGATTCAACAGTACATTAAAAGGATTATTCACCACGACCAAGTGGGATTTATTCCAGGGCTGCAAGGTTGGTTCAACATCCGCAAATCAGTCAATGTGAAACAACACATCAATAAAAGAAAGAACAAGAACCATATGATACTCTCAATAGATGCTGAAAAAGCATTTGACAAAGTACAACATCCCTTCCTGATCAAAACTCTTCAAAGTGTAGGGATAGAGGGCACATACCTCAATATCATCAAAGCCATCTATGAAAAACCCACCGCAAATATCATTCTCAATGGAGAAAAACTGAAAGCTTTTCCGCTAAGGTCAGGAACACGGCAGGGATGTCCATTATCACCACTGCTATTTAACATCGTACTAGAGGTCCTAGCCTCAGCAATCAGACAACAAAAGGAAATTAAAGGCATCCAAATCGGCAAAGAAGAAGTCAAATTATCACTCTTCGCAGATGATATGAAACAAAGGCAATTTTTATGTTCAGGATGATTCAGCTTAAGATCAATTTAGGAAGAGTTTACAGCTTTCCAGTACTGAGAACTGTTATCCATGAGCAGCTTTCTTCATTCAACAAGTCATCTTTATGACTTTGGGTACTCCTTCCATTGTGACTTACGCCTTCTAGATATCTCCTGTCTTTCATCAATAACCCTGAAATGCTTTTTGGCACTTTAGCTGTAAGAAAAACCATCTCTTTCAGGATGTGTGTGACTGACTTCTTTGCTGACTATCTATATGGCCATCTGCAAATGCTTGTACTATGTAATCATTACAAGTGACAGGGATAGGGCTTCTTCTTTCAGGTGATATGTACTAGAGGCTTTGTCCTTGCTACCATTCAGGTCCTCCTCACAGTGTGGCTCCCTGTGTGTGGCTCTCCTAGTTGGACATGATATGCTCACCGAGGACCTGTAGCTTGGAGTAGAGACACAAAGCCGTGTCCACCTGTGTCTCTCAAATCACTTTGGTGGTCTTAGTATAGTGTCCAGAATATGTATATATTTGCAACCAGTCACCACCTTCTCCACTGATAAAGCTGTGGTTGTGTTGTGTAGCATGGTAACTGCTTTGTTAGACTTAAACCTGCAGACTCAGAAATTTGGAGGTGAAAAATGTCATTAGGAGAAGTTCTAGGGTAAAAATGGTAAGTGTAAGAGATATCCATAACTTTATAAGATAAATTTGTCTCTTAAATGGAATAGAGAAAATATAATTTCTATATTACAGAGGCACACGAGCACTATTTGTCCAAAGTGTATTTATTTTAACCTATAGACACCAGGAACAATTTATTTCTTAATGTAAAAATATCCTATTTCGATATACATATTGTCCAATTGACTGTAAAAGTTCAATATACTTAGAGAATTAGATTTCTTGTAAAATCCAGATTGTCAGGACACAGCTCTGGAGATTTTAATTTACCAGCTTTGTTGTTGGAGGACATATTTACTTTCAGAAAAATTACTCGGGTATCTCTGAAGCCAATATCTTTGCATATACTCTAGCTATTATGCTATAATTAATGTTCACAACATGAACCTGTCAGTGAAATCGACTTAGTTCCTTTTTTTCTGCTACTCTAATTTTTTTCCCTAATTTTTTATGTATTTTGAATTTCCAGTATAATTAACACAGTGTCATATTAGTTTCAGGTGTACACTGTAGTGATTCATCAATTCTATACAATACTCAGTGCTCTTCACAATAAGTGTACTCTGGATCTCCTTCATCTATTTCACCCTAAACACCACACATCTCCCCTTTGATAATCATCAATTCTCTATATTTAAGAGTCCGTTTTATCTCTTTTTTCCCCATTGATCATATGTTTTCTTTCATAAATTCCACATGGGTGAAATCATATGGTACTTGTCTTTCTTGGATTGACGAATTTCACTTAGCATTATAACCTTTAGACCCATCTGTGTTGTTTCAAATGGCAAGATTTCATTCTTTTTATGGCTGAATAATATTCCATTGTATATACATACCATTCTTTATCCATTCATCAATCAATGGACAGTTCCATAATTTGGGTATTGTAAATAATGTTGCAAAAAACGTAGGGGTGCACTCATCTTTTCAAATTAGTGTTTTTGTTGAGGTGCCTGGGTGGCTCAGTCAAGTTACCCATCTAACTTTGGCTCAAGTCATGATGCCAAGGGCCTGGTATCTAGCCTTGGGTCAGGCTCCTTGGTCAGCTGGGAACCTGTTTCTCTCTCTCTCCCAGCTCATGCTCTTTTGTTATCTCTCCATCTGTCAAATAAATAAATAAATAAATCTTTAAAAAATTGTGTTTTCATATTCTTTGGGTGAATACTCAGGAGTGGGAGTACTAGATCACATGACAATTCTATTTTTATTTGTTTAAAGAGCTTCCATGCTATTTTCCACCCTGGCCACACCAGTTTGCATTCTCACCAACAGTTCCCTTTTCTTCACATCCTTGCCAACACTTGTTATTTCTTATGTTTTGATGTTAGCCATTCTGACAGGTATGAGTTGATATATCACTGTATTTTTTTTTAATCACTGTATTTTTGATTTGCATTTCCCTGATGATGAATGACATTAAGCATCTTTCCATGTGTCTGTTGGCCATCTTTACGTGTTCTTTGGAGTAATAGCTGTTCATGTCTTTTGCTTATTTTTAGTTGGATTATTTGTGCTTTTCTGGCATTAAGTTGTATAATTTCTTTACATATTTTCAATACTAACCCATTATTAGATAAGTCATTTGCAAGTATCTTTTCTCATTCCTAGGTTGTCTTTTAGTTTTGTTCATTATTTTTTTTCACTGTGCAGATTTTTATTTCAATGAAGTACCAATAGTTTATTTATGTTTTTCTTTCTCTTGCTTCAGCATGCTGGGGTTTCAGAATATAGGTGAAATTTGGTGGGGTGAGTTCCGGAGCTGTCAGCCAAGAAAGAAATCTTGAGATGTCTCTGGTGCAAAAAGGTGGTTTTATTAATGCATGTGGACAGGACCCATAGGGAGAAAAAGCTGCCCAGGGTTTGTGAAGTGTGGCTGATTATGTACTTGGGAGTTGGGGAAGGTAGGAAAAAGGTGGTTTCAAAGGATTTTTATATGTTAAAGAAGACTCACAGGATACCAGAGACCTTACCATTGTGAAATTAAAGTTGTTTTTCCTTTTAGTAAGTCATTAACATTAAAAGAGTTGGGAGCTTCCTGGAGGAACAAAAATTTCACTGTGCCTGCTTCAAGTATCTGTCAATGGGCTGCAGATTTTGAGGACCTTTAATTGTATTTACATTTCCTTCTTGAAGATAGGCTATTGATAGAAATGTTTTGTTGTAAATAGCTAAGATTTTTGTAAATTTAGGGAGACATGTCTTATAGGATTGCAATTTCTGTAAATTAATTTGTTTTTTCTTTAGGGCAGCCAGGAATGCTTGAGGACTGTCACATATATCCCATGGAAGGGTGGACTGTGGACTGTCAGCTTCTGCCTGTCCTCAGTGAGTCTTCTGCTCCCTCATCAAGGAGACATATCTAGAAAAATGTAACTGTGGCTAATGCCAGAGACATTACTGCCATTACTCTGTTTTAAGGTTTTTACATTTTCAGGTTTCACAGTTAGTTCTTTAATCTATTTTTAGTTTATTCTTGTGTATAGTGTAAGAAAGTGGTCCAGTTTCATTCTTTTGCATGTAGCTGCTGTCCAGATTTCCCAGCACCATTTACTGAGGAGACTGATTTTTCCTCACAACATATTCTTACCTCCTTTCTTATAGATTAACTTCCAATAATCATGAGTTTATTTCTGGGTTCTCTATTCTGTTCTATTGATCTATGTGTTTATTTTTGTGCCAGTAACATACTGTTCTCATTGCTACAGCTTTGTAGTATATCTTCATAGCTGGGATTGTGATACCTCCAGTTTTGCTCCTCTTTTTCGTCATTGCTTTTGTAATCTGGGTCTCTTGTGGTACCATGCACATTTTAGGTTATTTAGTCTAGTTCTGTGAAAATGCTGTTGGTATTTTGATAAGGATTGCTTTCAATCTGTAGAGTTCATAGGGTTAGAATGGACTTTTTAGCAAGATGTGTTCTTTCCATCCACAAGCATCAAATATCTTTCCATTGTTTGTGTCATTTTGAATTTCTTTCATCAGTGTTTTACAGTGTACAGAACTTTCACCTCCTTGGTTAAGTTTATTCCTAGGTATTTTATTATTTTGGTGCTATTGTAAATGGGACTGTTAATTTCTCTTTCTGCTACTTTATTATTTGTGTAAAAAAATGCAACAGATTACTGCATATTGATTTTGTATCCTGCGACTTTAGTGAATTCATTTATTAGGTATAGTAGTTTTTTTGTAGATCTTTAGGGCATTATATATATATATATATATATATATATATATATATATAATGATGGCATCTGGAAATAGTGAAACTTTTACTTTTTCCTTACTAATTTGAATGTTTTTATTTCTTTTTGAGGCTTGACTTCTGTAACTAAGACTCTCAGTACTATGTTGAATAATATTGGGGAGAGTGGGCAGCGTGGTCTTGTTCATGATCTTAGGGGAAAAGCTCTCAGTTTTTCATCATTGAGTATGATGTTTGCTGTGGGTTTTTCATATATGGCCTTTATTATGTTAAGGTATGTACCCTTTAAACCTACTTTGTTGAAGGTTTTTGTCATGAATGGATGTTGCACTTTGTCAAATGCTTTGTCTACATCTACTGAAAGGATAATGTGGTTTTTATCTGTTTTGTTGACTTGTTTTGTGGCCTAATAAGCAATATCTTCTGGAGAATGTTCCATGTGCACTTGAAAAGAATGTATATTCTGCTGTTTTAGGATGGAATGTTCTGAATATGTCTGTTAGATCCATCTGGTCCAATGTGTCATTTAAAGCCACTGTTTTCTTGTTGACTTTCTCTTTGGACGATCTGTCCAATGGTGTGATTGTGGTGTTAAAGTCCCAACTCTAATTGTTGCATTATTTATTACTTTCTTTATGTTTGTTAATAGTTGCTTGATGCATCTAAACGCTCCCATGTTTGGTGCATAAATATTCACAACTGTTATGTGTTCTTGTTGGATTGTTCTCTTTGAGAATGTAGAGTTCTTTTTGTTTCTGTTAACAGTCTTTGTTTAAAAATCAATTTTTTTCTGATATAAGTATTGCTACCTGGCTTTCTTTTCACTTTCATTTGCACGGTAAATGTTTTCTATCCCTTCACTTTCAATCTGCCTGTGTCTTTAGGTCTGAGATTAAACTCATAGACAGCATATAGATGGGTCTCACTTTTTTTTGTTTGTTCTTTCACTCTATGTCGTTTGATTGGAGCATTTAGTTCATTTATGTTTAACGTGATTACTGAGAGGATGTACTTACTGTCATTTTGTTACTTGTTTTATGGTTGTTTTAGTAGTTCTTCTCTATTCCTTTCTTCTCTTGCTCTCTTCTCTCATGGTTTGTTGGCTTTCTTTAGTGATATATGTGGGTTCCCTTCTCTTTATTTTTTCCATACTTATTACTGGCCTTAGTTTTGTGTAATATCTTATGCCTGTAGCAACCTATATTAAGGCAACAGTTGCTTAAGCTAGAACCCCCTCTAGAATCATTACATTTTTACTCTCCTCCAGCCATGTTTTAGGTATATGGTGTCAGACTTTATATACTTTTATTTTGCAAATCCCTTGACTGATTTTTATAGATATTTAATTTATTGCTTATGGAAGTTATCTTGGTTTTTAAGTTTAGCTTTTAAATTGTGGTAAACTATATGTGGCAAGTGTATAATGTTAGCCATTTGTAAGTTCATAGTTCAGGGGCATTATATTTCTTCACTACATTATAATAACATCACCACCATGTGTTTCTGGTACTTTTTCATTTTCCCAAACTGAAACCAGACACCCATTAAATACTAATTGCCATTCCCTCTCCCTGAGGCCTAGGCAACCACCGTTCTACATATGATCTGTGAATTTGATATGCTAAGTACATCTTGTAAGTGGGAACAGTGCTTGTCCTTTTGTGACTGCCTTATTTCACTTAGCAGAATCTATTATAGGTTAATATGTTTTGGCGTGTGTCAGAATTTCCTTTATATTTCAGGACTGAATAGTATTCCACTATGTGTATACACATCATTTTGTTTATACAGTTACCTGCCAGTAAGTGCTTTGGTTGCTTCTTCTTACTGGCTATTGTGAATACTGCCATGAAAATGAGTGTAGCAATATTTGTTTGAATTCCTGACTTCCATCACCTTGGGTATATACCCAGAAGTGAAATTGCTAGGTCATGTAATAATTCTTTAAGTGTTTGAGAACTACCATAACATTTTCCATAGAGCGATATCATTTGACATTCCCAACAGTAATGCACAGTTATTCCAGGTTTTCCACATTCTCTCCTACATTTATGTGTGTGTGTGTTCTTTAAGAGTTATCTGTGTAAGTTTGAAGTGGTGTTTCATTATGGTTTTAAAATCCATTTTCTAATGATCAGTGATATTGAGATCTTTTCATGTGCCCACAAGCCATTTATACATTTTCTTCTGAGAAATGTCTATGCAAGTCCATTTTAATCTGGCTGTTTATTTTACTGTATTTTTATTTTTCCTTAAAGTCTTTTTATTTATTTGAGAGAGAGAGAGAGAGAAAGAGAGAGAGTCTACACACAAGCTAGGGGAAGAGGCAGAGCAAGAAGCAGACTCACCACTGAGCAGGGAGCCTGAGGCAGGGCTCAATCCCAGGAGCCTGGGACCAGGACCCGAGCCAAGCCTAAAGCATATGCTCAAACAACTGAGTCAACTCCTAGATGCCCTTCATTTTGTTTTAAGATGCAGAAATTCTTTATGTACTGTGGCTATTGATACCTTATCAAATATAGTATTTGCAAATATTTTCTCCACATTTGTACATTGTTGTTTCACATTGTTGGTGGTGTTGCTTGATGCACAAAAGTTCTTAATATTGATAGAGTACAATTTATCTATTTCTTTTTGCCTGTGTTTTTGGAATCATTGCCAAATCCAAGGTCATGGTTTTTCTTCTTATGTGTTCTTGTAAAAGTTTTATACTTTTAGCTAGATTGTAGTTTTTGATCCATATTGAGTTAATTTTTGCATATGATATGCATTAAGGGTTCAATTTCATTCCTCCTATATGGTTATCCAGTTTCACAGCACCATTTTTTGAACCACCTGTCTCTACCCCGTGACTACTCTTGACATCTTTGTTGAAAATCATTGAATATATATGCAAAGATTTATTTCTAGGCTTGAATTTTATTTCATTATGATGTCATTTTTTTGGCAATATCACACTCTTTTGATTATCATAACTTTGTAGTAAGTTTTAGAACCAGGAAGTTTTCCATTGTTGTTGTTGATGTTGTTGTTGTTGTTGTTTTCTTGCCAATATTATTTTCTCTGTTTGGGCTTCTTGACATTCCATGTAAATTTTTGGATGGATTTTTCTATTTCTCAAAAAATTTATTTTTATTTTATTTGGATTTTTATAGGGTTTACACTGAATCAAAAATCAGATTAGCATTAACATCTTAATGACATGAACTATATAAGTTCATGAAAGTCTTTCCATTTATTTGTGTCTTTCAGATTATCTTTCAGTAACATTTTATAGTTTTGCACTATAGAAGACTTTTGCCTCCTTACTTATGTTTATTCTTAAATATTTATTTCTTTTAATATTGTTGTAAAAGGAATCATTTTCCTAATCCTCTCTGGGTTGTTCACTGGTAAGAGAGAAGTTCTATGTATTTTCATGAAAAGGTTACCTTTCAAAAATTGGGTAAAGAAGGAATGTACCTCAACATAAAGGGTCATATATGACAGATCCACATGTAACATCACACTCAGCAGGCAAATGTTGAAAGCCTTCCCACCACAATCAGGAATAAGATGAGAGTGCCCAGTCTCACCCCTCCTTCTCCCAAAAGCAATCTCTACTATAGATTAGGCCATCAGTGAAGTGAGATCATTTTACTTACTTACTTAAATTTTACTTAAAGTTACTAGCTGTGACAGTGTTTCTGATGGTAGCAACTATCTCAGTTTAAGCATCATCTTTGAAGAAAGGCCTTCACTGATCATATTCTTCCTAGTAGAATTCTCCCTGAGTACCTTGTTTGTCTTCTTACTAACACTGAAAAAATTATGATTCGTATGTTGAATTGTCCCTTTATTTATTGTCTGATTCTATTATGAGAATATAAGGTCCTTGGAGGAAGGCACTTTTGCATATTTTTTGCCTATTTCATTAATTGCTGTGTCCTCACTCATAGCAGGGCTCTTGGCAGTAAATAAATGCTCCAAAAGTAAAATTTTAAATTTAAAAATAAAAAAAAATTGGGTAACTATTATGTCTAAATCAGTGATAAATATGCAGAACATCTAACCACACTGCAAGGTAACATAAATTGACTATTAAAAGAAAGGAAAGAAAAATGTGCTATGACAATTGGGGAAATACATGATAAATTAATCTTCCTTAATACAATATGGCAGGGCTGAAATTTATTCTTTTTTTTTAATATTTTATTTATTTATTTGATAGACAGAGATCACAAGTAGGCAGAGAAGCAGGCAGAGAGAGGAGAAAGCAGGCTCCCTGCTGAGCAGAGAGCCCAGTGTGGGGCTTGATCCCAGGATCCTGGGATCATGACCCAAGCAGAAGCCAGAGGCTTTAACCCACTGAGCCACCCAGGTGCCCCTGAAATTTATTCTTGACTGGTGGTAGTCTTACAATGGTTCTCATGATATATTTCTTTTTATGTAACATCTTGCTGACCCTAACTATGTGATCTGACCTAATACTTCTTCCTATAGATACTTTTTTAAAAGTGTTTGTGGAAATTCCCAGCGAATTTAATTAAGCAAGAATTAGTCCTGGACACTTCCCAATTCTAGAACTTAATGAGGTGTTTGGTTAGAAGGCAAAATGTTCAGCGATCTTTGCTTGTGTTGGGAAGAAGATACTATGCTCCTAACAAGTGATATACATTTTTTAGGGAGATTCTGTTAGGCTTACAGCATTACCTAAAGAAAAGCACAAGGATGTCTCTTAAAATATCAAGTCAGCTAATCTGAGCAAACCGACAGGACAGAATGAAGTTGACTAATGAGTTGAACGGTATTTTTCTATTTAGACATTAGTAGGAAAGAAGTTATTTGAGAGAAGTCTTCCTCGGGAATGTCTGGTTGCTATCACCTTATGTAAGGATAGGAATTCCTTGTCTTTTTGATGAATTCTCCTAATATGCTAAATTTTTGATTTCTGTGTGGACCCTGGACGTCCTAGGAAGTAATTTACAGTACAAATAAAAGCAACTTTATGAATAACCAGAAGACTCCACAGAGAGAATGGACAGGCAGTTGAGTGAAATAAAATATGTCCTCAAGTAATAATGCAGCTTTTTACCGTCTCTTGTCAGACTGGATGATAGAAGAAGTCCATGTTCCTGTGAATGAATAAAAAGTGTTCCTTCAGATTGTGGACGTATTTTCCTAAGGTAAGAATAACAGTAAATAGTGGATACCAGGCTTTGCAATTGTGTATCTTTATTATGTTAAAGATTACTTTAGATAAAGCAAACTTGGATTGCAGTTCTAGCTTTATCACTTAAAAATGAATGACTTTGGAAAATTAACTAGATGTTCTGAGCTTCCGTTTTTCAACTATGAAATGAGGATTATAGTTCCTGTTACTGTAATAGAAATGTGATTCCTTAAGTTGTGAGCCTGTGAATGGAATCCCCTGTAGTTGTTGTGAGCAGTGGAATGATCAGATCAGAATCAGATTTTAAAAGGATCATTTGGACTGCTTCACGGCCACAAACTGATGGAAGCCAGAATGAAAGGGGAGCGATGTTGTGGGAGGCTAGTGCAGTGGACCAGAATGGACCAGAAGTGGTGCGGGGAGGGGAATGATCAAGTTAGTGATATATTTTAGATGGGGTGAATAAGATTTATTAAAGGTATCAGTAAGCGATACAAGAGCAAGAATGACATGAAGGACATGGTGATATTTCTTGTCTGAGCAATGATATGGAAGGTGGTACTATTTAATTAGATGGGAAAACTGTTTCTTAATGAAAATTAAAAATTTAGTTTCTAAAGTACTGAATTAATATCCAACTGGAAAATTTCACAGTTGGAGATTATATATATATACATATATATATATTTTTAGCTTCATATATATATATGTATATATATATATGAAGTTTAAAAATTAAGGGAGAGACACAACACTGGAGTGCTTTCCCATTTACTGGTCAGGGAAAGAGGGCATATCCATACAAAGATTCTGTGAAAAAAGTCTCAAGGAAGATGCAATCCAGGGCCGCAAACTTCCATTCCTTGTTTGATGCACTCACTTCAAATATGTCAGTTACCTTAAAGGGGCCTTAAGTATTTAACTTTTATGACTTTATAAACTGTGTATCTTTGCATGGAATTCCCTTGCCTTCTTTTCTTGTCCTTTCAGTTTTCCTTTGCAACTCAGTTAAAGCGTTGCTTCCTCTGGGAAGCCTTCTCTGACTGCTGTTTGCTAGTGACCTTCACACTGTGCAACTATTTTTATAGTATCACTTATTACATTGGTGATTATTATGTATGCTATCACTGAGTGTTGGAAACCATGGCTTATTCAACTTGGAAATCAGAATGTCTGTGATACATGTGACATAAACAGGTACTCCTGCCACAATCTTTTCATTGAATGAGTCAATAAAAGAGTAATCTTATAATGCATTTAAAAGTTTTCCCCCTTGTTTTGTAGATCACTTGCTTCTAATATGAGAAGTCAGTTCCTAATGCAGACTAGATGGCACCAAATAGCAGTATGACTTACTTTGTGCTCTTGGGCCTCACCCAGGATCCAAAGGAACAGAAGATCCTTTTTGTTATGTTCTTGTCTTCTGTATTTTGACTGTGGTGGGAAACCTGCTCATTGTGCTGACTGTAACTGTCAGTAAGTCCCTGGACTCACCTATGTACTTTTTTCTTGCTAGCTTATCATTTATGGATGTCATTTATTCATCTTCTATTTCTCCTAGATTGATGTCAGACTTGCTGTTTGCAGAAAATACAATATCCTTCCAATCTTGTATGACTCAGCTATTAACAGGACACTTTTTTGGTGGCTCAAAGGTCTTTCTTCTGCTGGCAATGGCCTATGACCACTATGTGGCCATCTGCAAGCCCTTGCATTACTTGGTGAGGTGCTGGTCCTTCCCCAGAATGGGGGTGGGGGACAGAGGAGAGGGGGCAGCTAAGGAACAGATACCTGGGTTTTGTCCCAGGGTTTTGGGATCAAGTTCTTCATTCACTGATAAAGGATTTGGGAACAAAAAAGATGTAGGGGCTGGGAGTTTGGGGGGATTATTTGGAGGGAAGTCAAAGTTTAAGGATGCTCTTTTTTAAATACCTGCATCACTCATCACTTTGTTCTTAAAGAAGCCTGGAACACAATAAACCAAAAAATACATTACAGAATGCTGATCATGAAAAGTGTAGCTTCTATCTGTTACCATCTGTTACCAGACAAAGTCCCTACAATATTATTGGTTATACCCCTTAGGCTGTACTTTTCATTCTTGTGAGTTATTTTATTCCCCATTATTGTACCTTTCAGCCCCTTTACCTATTTCCCTGATCCGTCCACTCCCTTCCCCCTGGCAGCACGCAGATTGTTCTCTGTATTTATGAGTCTGTTTTTGTTTTTTGTTTGTTTTGGTGTGTTGATCAAATGCCACATAAAAGTGAAATCTTTTGTAACGTCTTGAAGATATGCCATACTAGTCCATATAGATCTCTTCATTTTTCTTATACTCCATGTTACTCACTTATAAATAAAATAAATATCTCCATTCCTATTCATGTTATTACTTTTTTCAGTAATGAAGAATTTTATAATTGTGTGTTTGTAAATATGTACAAATATGAGTTCTTAGGAGAGGACTTGTTAGGAATGTATTTGAGTCAATGGTCAGATAGCTAAATGTTGAATTTCATAGTTATTGCCAAACTGTTGTCCTTAAGATTGTACTAATAGCTACCCTGCTGCTCAGTCTGTGAAAGTACTTCTATCCATATTCTCAACAACCACTCGCAGATACATGCTCATGGTATAAGGCAACCAGAAAAATTGCAATCTTTCTCATATTATTGAGTTTGGGTATATTTTCATGTGTTTAATAAATCATCTATTTCTTTTTCTCTATTTTGTGTAATTGTTGATCTTTTCCATATTGATACTATATATAACTTCCTTAAAAAGACTTCCCCATTTCATTCATACCAAAATATTCTTCAATTGCTTTTTTAGCTCTTAATTTTAAAGCTTTGTTGAGCTTGTATATCTTACATTAAAACTTTTGATCCATCTAGAATTTATTTTTTTATAGGCATTAAAGAGGTATGGATTATTTTAGTTGTTTTTCTAAATTGCAGTGTTTTTTAAAGTTTCATAATTTTCTTTTAGCTATTGACTTGAAGTCCTATTATATATAAATCTCCATATACACTTGGGTCCCATTTAAGATTTAATTCTGTTTCATTGATCTCTATTCCTGTCCCAGTTGGTACACAATAAAATTTCTTTCATATGTAAAACATTTATATATACCTTATTTTTTATTCAGATTTATGTCTATGCTTTTATGTTTATTTTCAAAGAGAAGTTTAAGATAAAAAATGACTTTAGATTGAAATAAGATAAATAAGTTTAACATTATTGGAGGGCATGTATTGCATGGAGCACCAGGAGTGGTGCATAAACAATGAATTCTGGAACACTGAAAAGAAATTTTAAAAAAAAAGGGCAAAAATAAATTGACAAATTAAAGTAAGTTTAAGTAAAAATAACTTAAAAATAAGTTTAAAATGGTTCAGATACAAGACAGTATTATTTTAAGAAGATTCCATTTAAGAAGATTAATTTAGGAAGAGTTTACCGCTTTCTAGTATTGAGAACTGCTATCCATGAGTAGGACTTTTCATTCAACAAGTCATCTTTCCTGATCTTGGGTACTGCTTCCATTTTCTGCCCCTGTGAGTAATGAATTCCAGGTATCTGCTGTTCTCCATCCATGGCCCCTGAAATATTGCTTTGCACTTTTGCTTTAAGGAAAACCATCTCTTTCAGCAAGTGTGTCTGAAGTCTTTGCTGAGCATCCTTGTGGCTATGTGCAAACCTCTGTACTATGAAATCATCACAATTGATGGCAATAAGGCTTCCTCTTTCAGTTGGCATGTGCTAGAGGCTTTGCCCTTGCAACCATTCAGGTCCTCTTCACAGTGTGGCTGTCTGTGTGTGGCTCCACTGTCATAGACCATTTGCGCATGACATAAATCTTTGGCTGAAACTTATCTGCATGGACACTCATTCTCTTGGTCTCTTTGTTGGTGTCAACAGTGGGTTCATACCCCAAAATGCCAAAGTAATGTTGAAAAAGAAAACCAAAACTAGAGGCATCACAATTCCAGACTTCAAGCTGCATTACAAAGCTGTAATCATCAAGACAGTTTGGTGCCTTCATAAAAACAGACAAGAAGATCAATGGAACAGAATAGAGAACCCAGAAATGGACCTCAATGCTATGGTCAACTAATCTTGGACAAAACAGGGAAGTATATTCAAAGGAAAAAAGACAGTCTCTTCAACAAATGTTGTTGGGAAAATTAGACAGCTACGTGCAGAAGAATGAAACTTTCTTATACCATACACAAAAATAAACTCAAAATGGATGAAAGACCTAAATGTAAGGCAGGAATCCATCAAGATCCCAGAGGGAAACATGGTCAGCAATGACCATGGCTCATCATTCTTGGCCTCTGATATAGTAACTTCTTACTAGACATGTCTCAAGAGGCAAAAGAAGCAAAAGCAAAAATGCACTTTTAGGACCTCACCAAAAAACATCTGTAAGCTAAGGAAACAATTTAAAAGGTAACCTCTGGAATGGGAAATTATATTTGTATGTGACATATCTGATAAAGTGTTAGTGTTGAAAATAAATAAGAAGTTATCAGATTGAGCACATACAAAAGAATCCAGTGAAGAAATGGTGAGAAGACATCCAGATGGTGAATAGACATAGGAAAAGGTGCTCAACATCACTCATCATTAGGGAAATACAAATCAAAACCATGATGAGAAGGCACCTCACACCTGTCAAAATGGCTAAAATGAACAACGCAAGAAACAACAGGTGTTGGTGAGGATGGGAGAAAAGGAACCCTCTTACAGTGTTGGTGGAATGCAAAGTGATGCAGTCACTCTGGGAAACAGTATGAAGTCTCCTCGGAAACTTGAAATGGAACTATCTTACAATACAGCAATTGCTCTACTAAGTGTTTACCCAAAGGACACAAAAACATTGACTTGAAGGCACACATCCATCCTGATGTTTATAGCAGCATTATCAACAATAGCCAAATTATGGAAAGAACACAAATATTCGTTGATTAATGAGTGGGTAAAATAGATATGGTGTGTGTACATATACATACACAGACACACACACACACACACACACAATGAAATATTACACAACCACCCAAAAGAGTGAAATCTTGCCATTTGCAATGAGGTGGTTAGATCTAGAGTGCATTATTCTAAGGGAAATAAGTCAGTCAGAGAAAGATAAATACCATATGATTCCACTCATATGTGGATTTTAAGAAACAAAGCATGTGAACATAGGGGAAGGGGAAAAGTAAGAGAGGCAGGCAAACCACAAGAAACTCTTAACTACAGAGAACAAAGAGTTGGGGAGGGGAGGAGGGTGGAGGATGAGTTAGTTGGGTGATGAGTGTTAAGTATTAGGATGCGTGTTAAGGTGGGCATTTCTTGTGATGAGCACTGGCTGTTATATGTAAGTGATAAATCATGAAATTCTACTCCTGAAAATAATACTACACTTTATGTTAACTAATTAGAATTTAAATAAAAAACTTAAATAAGGAAATAAAAGAAAAGAAGAAATAAAAAGGAAACCTCAATTTACATAAAGAAATAGAGTCCACAGAAGAGTCAAATTAAGGCAAAATAAAATGTTTTATTAATCTTAAGAATAAATTTAAACTTTGAAAGAAGTTTCAAAAATAATTTAAACTCCACATACTTTTGCCAGTAGCACAAGAAATTAGATGCTTTGTAAACATACTAAAATGTAAAATAAAAATCATTTAGAGAGTGAAATTAAAAAAAAAAAACATCTTAGCAAATTGCGTATAGAAAGAATTTACCTCAACATATAAAGGCCATATATGGCATATCAGTAGCTAACATCATACTCAACAGGGAAAGGTTGAAATATTTCCCACTATAATTGGGCACAAGATGAGTGAGCCCATGCACCTACCTCCTTTTCACATAGCAATGGACTAAAAATCCCTGTGAAAACTGAGCCCTTTATATATGTAGGTCATGCCATCAGTGAAGTGAGAACAAATTAATTAGAATGTTTACTTAATTTTACTACCTATAACAACTTCTTTTGTAAACATAAACCTTTAAGTTGGCACAGTTTTGCTTATTTCCAATTTTTTAATTGAAGTATAGTTATCATACAACATTACAGTAGTTTCAGGAATATAGCATAGTGAGTCAACAATCCTGTACATTAAGAGATGCTTATCGTGATAAGTGTAGCTTTGATGTGTTACCATACAAAGTTGCTGTGTTGTTTTTGATTGTGTTTCCTATGCTGCACTTTTCATTCTTGCGACATATTTATTTTATCACTGAAACTTTGTGCCTTTCATCCCCTTCACCTATTTTTGCCTGTCCCTTCATCCCCCTCCGTTCTGGCGATGACCAGTTTATTCTCTGTATGTATGAGTACATTTCTGGGTTTTGTTTCTTTCATTGTTTTTTTTTTTTTAATTCCACATATAAGTGAAATCTCTTACAACATTTTGAAGATATTCCATACATGTCCATAAGATCTTTTAGTTTTTCTTATACTCCATATTACTCATTTATAAGCATTTACTATAGTAAATGTATTCATTTCTGGTCATGTTTTTACTAATCGTTTCCTACAAAATTTTTTTTTGCAATAAGTATATGTTTGTGAACATGTGCAAGTATGAGTTTTTAGGAGTGGAATTGTTGATGTATGTATTTGAAACAATGATCAGAGAGTTAAATGTGAGTATTCATAGTTATTATCAAGCTATCATGCTTGAGATTGTATTACTAGCTAAACTGCTTCTCACAGTCTGTGAGAGTATTTGTGTCCACATTCTCAACAATCCATACCTGATAAATATTCATGACAGTAAATAATCTGATTAAGATGTAACCTTTTTCAGATTATTGAGTTTATCTTTAATATGATTTATTTTCATTTTTCTGTGAATCACCTATAAATGCTTTTACATATTTCATCAATCATTGATCTTTTCCATAATGATTTTTATGATAGATTAGATTCTGAGGAAAGGATCCCTTTATTGTTGTGTATGCAACAATTGTTTTTCTGGCTTGTGATGTACTTGTAACTTTTGTATAGTTTGTAGAATCCTTTTGGCATGCAAAAAGTGTTCTTAAATTTAATGTTAAATTTTGTTTTGGATTGTTATAATGATAACAATATAATAAAGATTTTAAAAAGATAATAGAGAAAAATAAAGATAATAAATATTTTCCCACTTCACTTATACCAAAATATTCTTTTTTAAATTTTTTTTATTTTTTATAAACATATAATATATTTTTATCCCCAGGGGTACAGGTCTGTGAATCGCCAGGTATACACACTTCACAGCACTCACCATAGCACATACCCTCCGCAATGTCCATAACCTCACCCCCTGTACCAACCCCCCTCCCCCCAGCAACCCTCAGTTTGTTTTGTGAGATTAAGAGTCACTTATGGTTTGTCTCCCTCCCAATCCCATCTTGTTTCATTTATTCTTCTCCTACTCCATTTACCCTCCATGCTGCATCTCCACTTCTTCATATCAGGAAGATCATATAATAGTTGTCTTTCTATGATTGACTTATTTCTCTAAGTATGACACCCTCTAGTTCCATCCACGTCATTGCAAATGGTAAGATTACATTTCCTTTGATGGCTGCATAGTATTCCATTGTGTATATATACCACACCTTCTTTATCCATTCATCTCTTGATGGACATATAGGTTCTTTCCATAGTTTGGCTATTGTAGACATTGCTGCTATAAACATTCAGGTGCATGTGCCCCTTTGGATCACTACGTTTGTATCTTTAGGGTAAATACCCAGTAGTGCAATTGCTGGGTCATAAGGTAGCTCTATTTAAACATTTTGAGGAACCTCCATGCTGTTCTCCTACACCAACAGTGTAGGAGGGTTCCCCTTTCTCTGCATCCTCGCCAGTATCTGTCATTTCCTGACTTGTTAATTTTAGCGGTTCTGACTGGTGTGAGGTGATATCTCATTGTGGTTTATCAAAACCACATTTCCCTGATTTTCCCTTCCTGTATTTCCCTGATGCCGAGTGGCGTGGAGCACTTTTTCATGTGTCTGTTGGCCATCTGGATGCCTTCTTTGCAGAAATGTCTTTCATGTCTTCTGCCCATTTCTTGATTGGATTATTTCTTCTTTGGGTGTTGAGTTTGCTAATCTCTTTATAGATTTTGGACACTAGCCCTTTATCTGATATGTCGTTTGCAAATATCTTTTCCCATTCTGTCAGTTGTCTTTTGGTTTTTGTTAACTGTTTCCTTTGCTGTGCAAAAGCTTTTGATCTTGATGAAATCCCAATAGTTCATTTTTGCCCTTGCTTCCCTTGCCTTTGGCTATGTTCCTAGGAAGAAGTTGCTGCGGCTGAGGTCGAAGAGGTTGCTGTCTGTGTTCTCCTCAAGGATTTAGATGGATTCCTTTTGCACATTGAGGTCCTTCATCCATTTTGTGTCTATTTTCATGTGTGGTGTAAGGAAATGGTCCAATTTCATTTTTCTGCATGTGGCTGTCCAATTTTCCCAACACCATTTATTGAAGAGGCTGTCTTTTTTCCATTGGACATTCTTTCCTGCTTTGTCGAAGATTAGTTGAGCATAGAGTTGAGGGTCTATTTCTGGGGTCTCTATTCTGTTCCATTGATCTATGTGTCTGTTTTTGTGCCAGTACCATGCTGTCTTGATGATGACAGCTTTCTTTTCTTTTTTTTTTTTTTTTAAGATTTTATTTATGATGATGACAGCTTTCTAATAGAGCTTGAAATCCGGAATTGTGATGCCAACAACTTTGGTTTTCTTTTTCAATATTCCATTGGCTATTCGAGGTCTTTTCCGGTTCCGTATAAATTTTAGGATTATTTGTTCCAATTCTTTGAAAAAAAAAAAAAAGGATGGTATTTTGATAGGAATTGCATTAGATGTGTAGATTGCTTTAGGTAGCATAGACATTTTCACAATATTTGTTCTTCCTATCCAAGAGCATGGAACATTTTTCCATTTCTTTGTGTCTTCCTTGATTTCTTTCATGAGTACTTTATAGTTTTCTGAGTACAGATTCGTAGCCTCTTTGGTTAGGTTTATTCCTAGGTATCTTATAGTTTTGGGTGCAATTGTAAATGGGATTGACTCCTTAATTTCTCTTTCTTCTCTCTTGTTGGTGTAGAGAAATGCAACTGATTTCTGTGCATTGATTTTATATCCTGACACTTTACTGAATTCCTGTATAAGTTCTACAGTTTTGGAGTGGAGTCTTTTGGGTTTTCCATATATAGTATCATTTCACCTGTGAAGAGTGATAGTTTGACTTCATTTTTGCCGATTTGGATGCCTTTAATTTCCTTTTGTTGTCTGATTGCTGAGGCTAGGACTTCTAGTACTATGTTGAATAGCAGTAATAATAATGGACATCCCTACCGTGTTCCTGACCTTAGCGGAAAAGATTTCAGTTTTTTTCCATTGAGAATGATATTTGCAGGGGGTTTTTCATAGATGGCTTTGATAATATTGAGATATGTGCCCTCTATCCCTACACTTTGAAGAGTTTGATCAGGAAGGGATGCTGTACTTTGTCAAATGCTTTTTCAGCATCTATTGAGAGTATCATATGGTTCTTGTTCTTTCTTTTATTAATGTGTTGTATCACATTGCTTGATTTGCAGATGTTGAACCAACCTTGCAGCCCTGGAATAAATCCCACTTGGTCGTGGTGAATAATCCTTTCAATGTATTGTTGAATCCTATTGGTTAGTATTTTGGTGAGAATTTTCATATTGGTGTTCATCAAGGATATTGGTATATAGCTCTCTTTTTTGGTGGGATCCTTGTCTGGTTTTGGGATCAAGGTGATGCTGGCCTCATAAAATGAGTTTGGAAGTTTTCCTTCCATTTCTATTTTTTGGAACAGTTTCAGGAGAAGAGGAATTAGTTCTTTTTTAAATGTTTGGTAGAATTCCCCTGGGAAGCCATCTGCCCTGGGCTTTTATTTGTTTGGAGATTTTTGATGACTGTTTCAATCTCCTTATTTGATATGGGTCTGTTCAGGTTTTCTATTTCTTCCTGGTTCAGTTGTGGTAGTTTATATGCCTCTTGGAATGCATCCATTTCTTCCAGATTGTCAAACTTTTTAGCCTAGAGTTGCTCATAGTATGTTCTTATAAATGTTTGTATTTCTTTGGTGTTAGTTGTGATCTCTCCTCTTTCATTCATGATTTTATTTATTTGGGTCCTTTCTATTTTCTTTTTGATAAGTCTGGCCAGGGGTTTATCAATCTTATTAATTCTTTCAAAGAATCAGCTCCTATTTTCGTTGATTTGTTCTATTGTTTTTTTGGTTTCTATTTCATTGATTTCTGCTCTAATCTTTGTGATTTCTATTCTCCTGCTGGGTTTAGGGTTTCTTTCTTGTTCTTTCTCCAGCTCCTTTAGGTGTAGGGTTAGGTTGTGTACTTGAGACCTTTCTTGTTTCTTGAGAAAGGCTTGTACCACTATATATTTTCCTCTCAGGAAAATATTTCAATATTTGCTGTGTTCCACAGATTTTGAACCATTGTGTTTTCATTATCCTTTTCTTCCATGAATTTTTTCATTTCTTTAATTTCCTAGTTGACCTATTCATTCTTTAAAAGAATGTTTTTTAGTCTCCATGTGTTTGGGTTCTTTCCAAATTTCCTCTTGTAATTGAGTTCTAGCTTCAGAGCATTGTGGTCTGAAAATATGAAGGGAATGATCCCAATCTTTTGATACCAGTTGAGACCTGATTTAGGACTGAGGATGTGATCAATTCTGCAGAATGTTCCATGTGCACTAGAGAAGACTGTGTGTTCTGTTGCTTTGGGATTAAATGCTCTGAATATATCTGTGATGTGCATCTGGTCCAGTCTGCCATTGAAGGCCTTTATTTCCTTGATCTTTTGCTTGGATGATCTGTCCATTTCAGTGAGGGGAGTGCAAAGTCCCCTACTATTATTTTATTATTGTTGATGTTTTTCTTTGATATTGTTATTAATTGGTTTATATAGTTGACTGCTCTCATGCTAGGGCATAGATTTTTAAAATTGTTAGATCTTCTTGTTGGACATATCCTTTGGGTATGATATACTGTCCTCCCTCATCTCTTACTATAGTCTTTGGCTTAAAATCTAATTGATCTGATATAAGGATTGCCACCCCTGCTTTCTTCTGATGTCCATTAGCGTTGTAAATTGTTTTCCACCCACTCACTTTATTTTTTTTTTATTTTTATTTATTTATTTATTTATTTGACAGAGAAAGATCACAAGTAGGCCAAGAGGCAGGCAGAGAGAGAGGAAGGCAGAGAGAGAGGAAGGGAAGCAGGCTTCCTGCTGAGCAGAGAGCCCAAGGCAGTGCTTGATCCCAGGACCCCGGGATCATGACCTGAGCCTAAGACAGAGGCTTAACTTACTGAGCCACCGACGCGCCCCTCCACCCCCTCACTTTAAATCTGGAGGTGTCTTCGCGTCTGAAATGAGTTTCTTGTAGGCAGCATATAGATGGATTTTGTTTTTTTATCCATTCTGATACCCTTTGTCTTTTGATTGGGGCATTTAGCCCATTAACAATCAGGGTAACTATTGAGAGATATGAATTTAGTTCCATTGTATTGCCTGTAAGGTGACTATTACTGTATAATGTCTCTGTTCCTTTCTGATCTATTTTTAGGCTCTGTCTTTGCTTAGAGAACCTCTTTCAATATTTCCTGTAGAGCTCTTTTGGTGACTGCAAATTCTTTCAGTTTTTGTTTGTCCTGGAAACTTTTTATCTCTCCTTCTATTTTCAATGATATCCTAGCTGGATATAATATTCTTGGCTGCATGTTTTTCTCATTTAGTGCTCTGAATACATCATGCCAGTTCTTTCCGGCCTGCCAAGTCTCTGTGGATAAGTCTGCTGCCAATCTAATATTTTTACCATTGTATGTTACAAAGTTCTTTTTCCAGGATGCTTTCAGGATTTTCTCTTTGTTGCTAAGACTTGTAAATTTTACTATTAGGTGACGGGGTGTGGACCTATTCTTGTTGATTTTGAGGGGGGTTCTCTGCACCTCCTGGATTTTGATGACTGTTCCCTTTGCCATATTAGGGAAATTCTCTCCAATAATTCTCTCCAATATACCTCTGCTCCTCTCTCTCTTTCTTCTTCTTCTGGAATCCAAATTATTCCAATGTTGATTCATCTTATGGTGTCATTTATTTCTTGAATTCTACCCTTGTGGTCCAGTAGCTGTTTGTCCCTCTTTTGCACAGCTTCTTTATTCTCTGTCATTTGGTCTTCTATATCTCTAATTCTTTCTTCTGCCTCATTTATCCTAGCAGTGAGAGCCTCCATTTTTTATTGCACCTCATTAATAGCTTTTTAAATTTCAACTTGGTTAGATTTTAGTTCTTTTATTTCTCCAGGAAGGGCTTTTATATCTCCCGAGAGGGTTGCTAGAATATCTTCCATGCCTTTTTTGAGCCTGACAAGAACCTTGAGAATTGTCATTCTGAACTCTAGATCTGACATAGTACCAATGTCTGTACTGATTAGGTCCCTAGCCTTCAGTACTGTCTCTTGTTCTTTTTTTTTTGTGATGAATTTTTCCACCTTGTCATTTTGTCCAGATAAGAGTATATGAAGAAGCAAGTAAAATACTAAAAGGGTGGCAAAGACCCCAGGAAAATACACTTTAACCAAATCAGAAGAGATCCCAAATTGTGGGGGGGGGGGGAGAATGGGGATAAAAAGAGGTTCAGAAAAAAAAAAGAAACAATTAAAAAAAGAAAACAAATAAAGAAAAAGTATAAAAAGAAAATACATATATATATATATATATATATATATACACACACACATATATATATACATATTAGATAACTAGTTAAAAAACATTAAAAAAGAAAAGGGTAAAGTTAAAAAAAATTAGCAGCAGACGAAAAAAAATAGAAAAAGCATTAAATTAACTGCAAGACTAAAGAATCATGAGTTCCTAAAAGCCATGAGTTCCGTGCTTTGCTTTCTCCTCCTCTGGAATTCTGCTGCTCTCATTGGTATTGAACCTGCAATCCTTGGTAGGTGAACTTGGTCCTGGCTTGTTGATCTTCCAGGGGAGGGTCCTGTTGTAGTGATTCTCAAGTCTTTGTATTTGTCTTTGTCCCAGACAGAATTGCACTGCCCTTACCAGGGGCCAGGCTGAGTAATCTGCTCAGGTTTGCTTTCAGGAGCTTTTGTTCCCTGAATGCTTTCTGTAGACGTTGAGAGGATCAGAATGAAAATGGCAGCCTCCCAGTCTCTGGCCCAGTGGAGCCGCGAGTTCGGTGCCCCACTCGTCAGTGTGCCCTCAGAGAATAGCACCCAATTACTCCCGTCTCCCTGGCTTCTGGCCGTGCTCTGAGCTCACCGAGCCTGTGACTGGTTCAAGGTAACCCCAAGATGAGAGCTCACTCCTCGGCTCTGTCTCTGTAGCCAGCTTCCCCATTCTAAAACCTGCAAGCTCTGTGACACTCAGACACCCCAGATCCTTCTGTGAACCTGCAGGACCTGAGGCCATGCTGACCTCACGTGGGCTTCACGATTGAGCTAAAGACAGATGTTTAACTGACTGAGCTACCCAGACACCCCTAATTTAGAAAGCTTTCTTGTAATAAGAACTGTTATCCATGAGTGGGTCTTTTCATTCAACAAGTCATCTTTCATGACCTTGAGTACTGCTTCCATTTTCTGCCTATGTAACTCATCCCTTCTAGATATCTGCTGTTCCTCATCCATGACCCTTAAAATGCTGTTTGGCACCTTTGTTGTAAGAAAAACCATCTCTTTCAGGAAGTGTGTGACTGAAGTCTTTGCTGAGCATCCATGTAGGCATCTGCAAACCCCTGTACAATGAAATCATAAAGAGTGGCAGGGATATGGCTTCCTCTTTCAGATGACATGTACTAGAGGCTTTGTCCTTGCAACCATTCAGGTCCTCTTCACAGTGTGGCTACCTGTGTGTGGCTCCACTGTCATAGACCATTTGCGCATGACATAAATCTTTGGCTGAAACTCATCTGCATTCATACCCTTGGTGTCTCTGTTGCTGTCAAAAGTGGGTTCATCTGCCTGTGAAAATTTTCCTCTTGATTATTTCCTAGTTGGTTATCATATGCTCATGGAGGACCTGTAGTTTGGAGGGGAAACACAAAGCTGTGTCCACCTGTGTCTCTCATGTCAGTGTGGTGGCTCTAATATTGCATCCTGAATATTTGTATATTTGCACCCAATCACCACCTTCTCCACTGATCAAGGTGTGACTGTGTTGTATAGCTTTGTAATTCCCTTATTAAAATTAAACCTGCACACTCAGAAATTTGTAGGTGAAAATGCCATGAAGAAGTTCTGGGGTAGAAAAGGTAACTTTGAGAGATATCCAGCACTCTATAAAATAAATTTGTATATAAAATAGAATATAGAAAAGAAGATAATTGATACAGAGGCCCAGGATCACTATTTGTCCAAAGTATGTTTATTTTGATATGTGGACACTTTGAGGAAAGTTCCAGGGAATAAATCATTTACCATTATACAAATATCCTATTTTAGTTTATGTATTATCCAGTTGATGGTCAAAGTTCAGTGTGCTGGGAGTATTAGTTAGAGTTTTTGTATAAAGCAGATTTTCAAGACAAAGATCTGGAGATTTTAATTTACCAGTTTTGTTGTTAGATGGCATACCTACTTTATATACAGGTGTATGTTTAAAGTCAGTGATATGTGATATACTGTAGCCATTGTGCTGTAGTTTATGCTGACAGCTTGCACCTATTAATAAGTCAACTTAGTATTTCTTTATATTTCTTTTTATTTTTTATTTTTTTAAATATATATTTTTAAAGATTTTATTTATTTACTTGACAGAGAGAGATCACAAGTAGGCAGAGAGGCAGGCAGAGAGAGAGAGAGGAGGAAGCAGGCTCCCTGCCGAGAAGAGAGTCCAATGCGGGACTCGATCTCAGGACCCTGAGATCATGACCTGAGCCAAAGGCAGTGGCTTAACCCACTGAGCCAACCAGGCACCCTATTTTTTAAAATATTTTATTTATTTATTTATTAAACAGACAGAGATCACAAGTAGGCAGAGAGGCAGGTAGAGAGAGAGGGAGAAGTAGGGCCCCCGCCGAGCAGAGAGCCCTATGTGGGGCTCGATTCCAGGACACTAGGATCATTTCCTGAGCCAAAAGCTGAGGCTTAACCCACTGAGTCACCTACGTGTCCCTCAACTTAGTTTTTAAATGTAGATTTTAACTTGTAGTAAAATAAAAATAACAAAAATTGAAGTTTTAATCATTTGTATCTGCATAGTTTCAGTGGCATTGAGTCAATTCACATTGATACAATGATTAAGCAAGTTATTTGACATTTGTAATGCAGACACCAATGCTATCTGTCACCAGAGCTTTTTCATCTTCCCAAAGTGAAATTCCACATTCATTAGACATTGATTTCACAGTCCTTCTCTTTGGGCTTTAGCAAACACTGTTCTGTTTTGTTTGTTTGTTTTTTTTAATTTCTGTTTCATTGATTTCTCCTCTAATCTTTATTATTTCTCTTCTCCTGCTGGATTTAAGCTTTATTTGCTGTTGTTTCTATCTCTTTCAGCTGTAAGGTTATGTTGTGTATTTGAGACTTCTTTTGCTCCTTGTAGAAGGCCTGTATTGCTACATACTTTTCTGTTAGGACCATCTTTGCTGCATCCCAAAGGTTTTGAATTGTGGTGTTTTCAGTTTCATTTGCTTCCATGTATTTGTTTAATTCTTCTTTAATTTCCTAGTTGTCCTATTTGTTCTTCAGTAGGATGCTCTTTGACCTCCATGTATTTGTGGTCTTCCCAAATTTCTTCTTGTGGTTGATATCTAGTCTCCTAGCATTGTGGTCTGAAAATATGCATTGTATTACCTCAGTCTTATTGTATCAGTTGAGGCCCTTTTTGACCCAGTATGTGATTTATTCTGGAGAATGATCCATATGCACTTGAAAAGAATTCCATCTGTTTCAAGATGGTATGCTCTGAATATATCTGTGATATCCATCTGGTGCAGTGTGTCATTCAAGGCCCCTTTGTTTTGTTGTTGATCTTCTGCTTAGATGATCTGTCCTTTCCTTGAATAGGATGTTAAAGTCCCCTGCTATTACTGTATTATCATCAATGGGTTTCTTTAATTTTATTATTAATTGGTTTACATATGTGGCTGTTCCTAAGTTGGAGGCATAAATATTTAGAATCATTACATCTTCTTGTTGAATACAACCCTTTAGTATTGTGTAGTGTCATTGTTTTCTTGTTACAGTCTTTGGTTTAAAATCTATTTGTCTGATATAAAGATAGCTACTACAATTTTCTTTTGATGTCCATTCGCATGTAAATAGTTCTCTGCCTCTTTACATTGAATCTAGAGGTGTCTTTAGGTCTAAGATGAGTCTCTTGTAAACAGTACATATATGGGTCTTATGGGTTTTTTGTTTGTTTGTTTGTTTGTTTAGTTTTGTTTTGTTTTTAATAAAGCTGACACCTTATGTTTTTTTTAATTTTTTAAAATTTATTTTCAGCATAACAGTATCATTGTTTTGGCACCACACCCAGTGCTCCATGCAATCCATGCCCTCTTCAATACCTACCACGTGGTTCCCCCAACCTCCCACCCCCTGCCCCGTCCAAACCCTCAGATTGTTTTTCAGAGTCCATAGTCTCTCATGATTCATCTCCCTTTCCAATTTCCCTCAACTCTCTTCTCCTCTCTAACTCCCCTTGTCCTCCATGCTATTTTTTATGCTCCACAAATAAGTAAAACCAGATGATAATTTACTCCCTCTGCTTGACTTATTTCTCTCAGCATAATCTCTTCCAGTCCCGTCCATGTTGCTACAAAAGTTGGGTATTCATCCTTTATGATGGAGGCATAATACTCCATAATGTATATGGACGACATTTTCCTTATCCATTCGTCTGCTGAAAGGCATCTTAGTTCTTTCCACAGTTTGGCGACCATGGCCATTGCTGCTATAAACATTGGGATACAATTGGCCCTTCGTTTCACTACATCTGTATCTTTGGGGTAAATACCCAGTAGTGCAATTGCAGGGTCATAGGGAAGCTCTATTTTTAATTTCTTGAGGAATCTCCACGATGTTTTCCAAAGTGGCTGCACCAACTTGCATTTCCAATAACAGTTTAATAGGGTTCCCCTTTCTCCTCATCCCCTCCAACACATGTTGCTTCCTGTCTTGCTAATTTGGGCCATTCTAACTGGTGTAAGGTGATATCTCAATGTGGTTTTCATTTGAATCTCCCTTATGGCTAGTGATGATGAACATTTTTTCATGTGTCTGATAGCAATTTGTATGTCTTCATTGAAGAAGTGTCTGTTCATATCTTCTGCCCATTTTTTGATATGATTGTCTGTTTTGTGTGTGTTGAGTTTGAGGAGTTCTTTATAGATCCTGGATATCAACCTTTTGTCTGTACTGTCATTTGCAAATATCTTCTCCCATTCCGTGAGTTTCCTCTTTGTTTTGTTGTCTGTTTCCTTTGCTGTGCAGAAGCTTTTGATCTTGATGAAGTCCCAAAAGTTCATTTTCGCTTTTGTTTCCTTTGCCTTTGGAGACATATCTTGAAAGAAGTTGCTGTGGCTGATATTGAAGAAGTTACTGCCTATATTCTCCTCTAGGATTCTGATGGATTCCTGTTTCACGTTGAGGTCTTTTATCCATTTTGAGTTTATCTTTGTGTATGGTGATGCCTATGTCTTTTGTTTGGAGCATTAATCCATTTACATTCAGAGTAATTTTTGATAGATATGTATTGTGCTATTTTATATCTTATTTTGTCATTGTTTATGGAATTTCTTCCTTTCTCTAGTTTTTGTCTCTTTTGGTCTTTCTCTCCCAGTCAAATTGTCTCCTTTAATCTTTCTCACATGCTGGTTTAGTGGTCATTAACTGCTTTGGTGTTTGTCTGGGAAACTCTTTATCTCTTCTTCTGTTTTGAATGATTACCTTGCTGGATAGAGTATTCATGGATGCAGATTTTCCCCAGTCAGCATGGTGAATATAGCATTTTCCTCTCTTCTGTCTTGCCAAGTTTCTGTGGAGAGCACTGCTGTTAACTTAGTGCCTCTCCAATTATCAGTTAGGGCCTTATTTTGTCTCATTGCTTTTAGGATTATTCTTTGTCTCAATACTTTGCAAATTTACCTGCAATAACTTGGTATTGGCTTGCTTTTGTTTAGATGGAGGTTCTCTATGTCTTCTGACTTTGGCTGCCTGTTTCTGTCCCTAGATTTTTCAGAAATTTTCAGCTAGAAATTTCGCTAGAAATTTTCAGCTACAATCTTCTCAAATAAACAATCTGTTACCTTTCTTTCTCTTCTTCTTCTGGGACTCATATGATATGAATGCTATGGTTGATGGAGTCTGAATTCCTTGACCATGCTCATGATCCAAACATTTTTCTTTTTCTTTCCTTTATTGTTTTGTTATCTTCCATAATTCTGTCTTCTATATCATTTATTCATGTCTCTGTTTCTTCCATTCTTATGGCCATTATATACAATCAGTTGTGATTCTCAGTTACTGCATTTTTCATTTCTGCCTGATGGTTAATTAGCATTCTTATATTTGGTGTAAAGGTCTCCCTGATGTCTTCTATGCTTTTCTCCAAGCCCAGCTAGTATCCTTATGATTATTGCTTTAAAGTCTGCATCAGGCCTATTACTTATATCTGTTTTGATTAGATCTCTGGCTGTGACATTTCTTGTTCGTTCTTTTGGGATGAATTTCCCCATCTTGGCATTTTGAGTAGGTCTCTGTTTCTTCTCTGTGTTAGGAAAGTCTGTTGTGTTTCCTGTTCCTGAGAGTAATGGCTTTAAGTAGAAGAGGTCAAATAACGGCCAGGGTCTAGTGCTTCAGGAAGTATTTTTGATGTGTGCTGCATGTACTCTGCTACTGTGTTTTGGCTGCTCTGTTTCTCAGGTCAATTGTATGTAAAGGTTCTATTTGCCTGCCAAGGGGACTCTTTGGTCCTTGTTCAGAGTTGGCGAGTTTTAACTAGATAAGATCTGGTCTGCTTGTTAAAGGAAACCTGATTATATTTTCACTATAAGTGAAGCTTTGAATGACTATGTGGTCAGTAGGCATGGTGAATGCAGGGGTTTCTGGTGGTCTTCTGGGGAAGGGACCCGCTGCACTAGTCCTTAGGTACACTTATCCAGGAAAAGTATTAGTGGCAAGTCCAGAAGAGGGAGACTTGGTGTAAGCAGTTTAGGCAGTCAGTGCTGGCAATGTGCTGTTTACTGAAGCTGGTCAATGCTGAGAGGTGGGGGAGGGAAATGGCACGAGCAAGCTCTATGTCCCCAGAGAGGGTAGTCCATACTTGCTGTTCTCACAAAAGCACATTAAGAAGAACAAAAAATTTTCCCTCATGTGTCCCAGTGTTTTCTAGATCTCCAATTTCACTCTGTCTCTGGGTTGCTTGCCTGCTTGGGGAGCACAATTCACCTTTGGCTCTAGCTCAGCCAAACTTTCCCATCTTTTGAAACTCTAAACTTTTAGAACCTGGAGTAGTGGGAAACTTCACTTGTCTTCTGGAGGATGGTGTCAGTGTGCTGGGACTCTTGCAGGTTTGATCCAGAAGGGCAATCCTGACAGAATGCATGGGCATGGGACTTGGAGAAATGCAGGCTAAATAGCCAGTGTCCAGTGTAGCCACATCTAGCAAGTGTCTCTGTGCCTTTGCTGATGGGTGGAGTAAGGAAATTGAGCCTACAGAGTCGTTTGTCCCCAGAAAAGCAATGCAACCTCTCAGAGATGTGCACTAAAAAGTAAAAATAGTGTCTCCCCATGCCCTGTATATGATCCTCAGATTGTGCTGTCCGGCCTGGTTACCTGCCTGCCTCTTCTTTAGGAGTTGGTCAACATACTCAGATCCCTATCCTAGCCAAGCCCAGGGACCTCTGAAACTCCAGTGTTTGAGGTCCAATGGTTGCAAAAACTTACCAAAATCAGCCACTCTCATTTTCCTTACCAATGGTTTTGGGGAAGAGTTCTTGTATGTATTCCTGTGTGCTCTGCTCTCTCTCACCATTCCCTGCAACCAGCACTCCCTCCCCTCCACAGCACCTGGAATCCTTTTCTGCATGAATCATGTCTTCACACTTCCTGCCTTTTTTAAAAGGCTTCTTCTCTCCCTTCAGCTGTGTATAATTTCTTCTATCAGTCCTCAGGTCAATTTCTTGGGCATTCAGAATGATTTGAAGGTTATATGGCTATGTTCCATGGATGAAGTGAATTTAGTGTCCTCCTACTATTCTGCCATACCAGGTACTCCAACTTAAGGGTCTTAATCATTTGTAAGAACATAGTTCTGTGACATTGAGTCAATTTACACCATCATGATGGTTAATTAATTAAATTGACATTTGTAGTGAAAGTACCAGCACCACCCACCTCCAGAGCTTTTTCATTTTCCCAAACTGAAATTCCACATTCATTAAACATTAACTCTCCATTTCCTCTCTCTGGGCCTTAGGCAGCCACCATTCTGTTTTCTTATTTCTTATGAATTTGGCTACTTTAAGTACCTGTGTTTATGGAATCATACAATATTTTTCTTTTTGTGACTGTCTGTTTCACTTGGCAGAGTGAATTGCAGGATATTAATGTCTTACCATGAATTTCCTTCATTTTTAAGAATGAATAATAATCCTCTGTGTGCATACACCTCATTCTGTTCATACATTTATCACACTTAGTACACACTTTGGCTTCTTCTTCTTTCTGGCCATCATGAATAATACTGCCATGAAAATGGGTATAGAAATACCTATTTGAGACTGTGATGTCCATTATTTTGTGTATATAGCCCAAAGTGGAATTGTGGATCATATGATATTTTTTTTCTTATCTTTTTAGGAAGTACCATAGCATTTTCCATAGCAGCTACATCATTGTGCACTCCCACCAGCAATGGAGAGTCATTTTGATCTCTCCAGTCTCTTACATGTGTTATAATTTTTTTATTTTGTGGTCATAGCTCTCCTGCTGGTTGTGAAGTAGTACTGCATTATGGTTTTGAATGTATTTCCCTAATGATTAGTGACTTTGAGCATCTTTTCATGTGCTTATATGGTATCACATATCTGTGGAGAAATGCCTATTGAAGTCCTTTGCTCATTTTTAATCAGTGCTTTTTTTTTTTAATGTGTGTTTTTGAGAGGTGTGTTTGTTATGTGTTTTGGATACCATCAGATTATCAAATAAATAAATTTCAGATATCTTATCTCATTTGTGAGATGGCTTTTCTTTCTGTTGAGAGTGTGTTTGATGTACAAAAGTTCTTAAATGTGATAAAGTGTAATTCATGTGTTTTTTTCTTTTCTCTTTTGTGGTCTTGGTATTCTACCCAAGAAATCATTACCAAATCCAAAGTTATGAAGTTTTCTTCTAAGAGTTTCATAGTTCTAGGTGGTAGTTTAGGTTTCTGATCCATTTTTTTTTTAAAGATTTCATTTATTTATTTGACAGAGAGAGATCACAAGCAGGCAGAGAGGCAGGCAGAGAGAGAGGAGGAAGCAGGCTCCCTGCTGAGCAGAGAGCCTGACGTGGGACTCGATCCCAGCACCCTGAGATCATGACCTGAGCCGAAGGCAGCGGCTTAACCCACTGAGCCACCCAGGCGCCCTTCTGATCCATTTTGATTCAATTTTTGTGTATGGTATATGTGATTAAGGGTTGAACTTCATTCTTTTGCATGTGGATATCCAGTTTCACAGTACTATTTTTGGAATCATCTGTCCTTTCCCAATGAATGCTCTGTCACCTCTGAAAATCATTTGGATGCAAAAGCATTGGTTTATTCCTAGGATCTGTATTTTATTCTATTGTTGTGTTTACCTTTATGCCAGTATCACTGAGTTTTGATGCCTGTACCTTTGTAGTTAGTTTTAGAACCAGGAAGTCCTCCAATTGTTTGTTACCCCAGGGTTATTTGGCTGCTTGGCATGCCTTGAGTTTCCACCTGAACTTTAGGATAGATTTTTCTATTTCTGCAAAAACACTTCTTTTTTATTTTAGTAAGAAGTTCTTTGAATCTGTAGATTGCTTTAGCTAACACTACAACTTAGCACCATAAACCATATAAATTCATGAATGTCTTTCCTCCCTTTTATTTGTGATTTCTAGAAGATCTTTCAACAACACTGTGCAGTTTTTCAGTGTAGAAGAATTTTGGGTCCTTGTTTAAGCTTATTTGTCGGAGGCAGGCCCCTGGCCAGGGCGGCCTCGGCCATTAAATGATGGCGCCTGGCTAGTTGCCAGGTTAGGATTGCCTCGTGAGACTAAGCAGAACGCCCAAAGAGGAAGTAAACAGCATTGGTTGCTAGCGAAGTTGTTCGTTTAGGTGCACAGCCTGATTCGCTCGCTCCTGTACCCTGCTCGCTGATTGGTCATGTAAGTGTATATAAGTGTGTAGACTTGCGGAAATAAAGAGAGAAAAGATGCATCTGAACCAGGGTTCTTGTCGTCCTTGTGGGGCAAGGGCGATAAATGGCCCCGGCACCTGGGAACTAAATAAAGGAATCTTGCAAGGTAATCCGCAGGAAAGTGGGGAGTAAAGGTCCGCAGGTAAGCGAGGACATTAGCCACGTTCAAAAGTGGGAATTCCGTGGTAAAGTGGGGAGTAAAAATAGAAAAACCTTGCAAGGGAGAATTCCGCAGGTAAGCTGGGTAAAACCACGACAAAGGTGGTGGGAAACTTGTACAAGACTGCAACAAGAAGCGGGGCGGCCATAGAGCCAGGATTTTCTTATTGAAACCGCAGGTAAGCGGGGAAGGGACCACGATCAAAGTGGTGGGAATCTTGTACAAGTCCGCAATAAGAAGCGGGGCGGCCTTAGAGCCGGGATTTAGCGAGTCCGCAATAAGAAGCGGGGCGGCCTTAGAGCAGAATTTAGTAGTGAGTCTAACGTCCGTGTCTGTTGTCTGTGTGTTCATAATGGGATCTGAAGTATCTTAAGTGTGGTTGGAAGGGTCTTTAGAAGACCTGCTGAAAGCCAATGGAACTCCACTAAAAGCAAAAACTGCTCGTGCCTTTTTGAATACAGTGGAAAAGACAGCTCCATGGTTCCTAGATGAAGGCTTGCTAAACATATCTCAATGGGACCACTTAGGGGAGGATTTGAAGAAACAGGATGCTTTAACTCTTCGCCTCAAATTTAACATAACAAAAGCACAGGCACAGGACATAGTAGTCTCCTGCAGAAATTGCATGATCTTACTACCTGCACCGTCCTTGGGGGTTAATCCTAAGGGTTTGTTACCTAATCATATATGGCATATGGATGTCACACATGTTTCAGAATTTGGAAAGTTAAGATATGTTCATGTCTCTGTAGATACCTGCTTTGGAATAATTTTCACCTCAATGCATATGGGGGAAAAAATCTAGAGATGTTATCGCCCATTGCCTACAGGCTTTCGCGGCATGGGGAAAGCCACGCCAATTAAAGACAGATAATGGTCCAGGCTACACCTCACAACCCTTTAAAGCCTTCCTACAACAACTTGACATTCACTTGATACATGGAATACCCTATAACCCACAAGGACGGGGTGTTGTGGAGCGTGCGCATCTTACAATAAAAAATGTGCTTCATAAACAAAAAGGGGGAATAGGGGACACTTTCAGGTCCCCTAAAGATAAGCTCAACACCATTCTCTTTATTTTTAATTTTTTAATGTTGCACAAAACAGGTAAATCAGCTGCAGACAGACATGCAAGTGATACTGCTGTTTCCCCTAAGCCTTTAGTACTTTGGAAGGACATCCTCACAGGAAAGTGGAATGGACCAGATCCAGTGTTAGTATGGAGTAGGGGGTCTGTATGTGTTTTTCCACAGGAAAAGGAGGCTCCAATTTGGATCCCAGAGCAGCTGGTGCGTGCAGCCTTGCCTCCGAACACCAGTCATGATGCTGAAGATGCTGATGATAAATAACTCTGGGGATGCTACACCTCCTGTGGCAGACTCAAGCCAGAGAGCTGTGAGCAGTGGTTAAAGCATGGCTATATCCTTTACCTGTGACTAACTCTTCTCTCATATTCCCTCCTCTCCCTTTGATTGATGGCAGGTCTGTAACTTGCTAGGAGCATGTACTGATATCTCAGCAGTGTCCATGTTAAATGGTGGCAAATCCCTCAACTGTTCTTATAAGCAAAATGACTCTAGTACCTTTGAGACAACAGTTAATGTGTCTTGTCCCAATAATATTACTTATCAGCCCACTCCCATATGGGTCTCGCCACCGTTCCTTTCCCTCATAACAAATGCTAGCGAGCTGAATGATATGTTGAATTGCACTAAGAATTGCTATCTTTCCAAGTGCTGGAATGTCATGGCCTTCAAGCTGGCTGTGATTATGCGTATCCCTACCCATGTTCCTATCCCACTTTCCATTCCAGAGGACAAGTTACCTGTGGTGCTATCCAGAAAGAAGAGAGATTTTGGTATCACAGCCGCCGTTGTGACAGCAGCTGCCACGGCAGCAGCAGTCTCGCTTGCTGCAACTATACCCACTGCGGAAGCTGTGAACACCCTTGCAGAAGGAACGGCGGCTGCCCTTCAAACACAGACTCAGATCAATGCACATCTGCAAGCAGGAATCCTGATAGTCAACCAGATAGTGGATTTGGTTCAAGAACAAGTGGACATATGGGGGGCCCTATTGGGACTGGGATGTATAGGACCCTTCCCAGCAATTTGTGTAACTCCCATAGCCTATACTAATATGAGTGACTTACAGAATGTCTCCCGACAGCTCTCCCAAAACTTGCGGGGGAATTAGTCCGCAGAATTCCAAAACTATACTCAGCACCTGCTACTAGGCATAACAAGGATAAATAACACCAGAGGTGAGCTTGCAACCCTCCCAGAGATAATCAAAACATTGAAAGATGTGTTAACCTTTACGAAACAATGGGCTATCGTAATTGGTCTGATGACAATCCTCGTAGTGGGCTTGATTCTGCTAGTAAGGAAACTGCAAATTTGGAGGCGACAGCAACCTAGGCAACAGCAAGCCATGGTGCAGGCCTTCTTAGCCATCGAGGCTGGAACATCCCCCCAAGTGTGGCTAAGTATGCTGGATCGGTAGTCAATGACGGGTAAGATTGGTGGGGGAAATATACCAACCTAAGACAGGACGCAGATCATTGATATCTGCCATCTGATGACGGGTAAGGATATTCCCCGCCACTGACAACCTAAGACAGGCATGATCCCTGTCATAAAAGAAAAAAGGGGGAGATGTCGGAGGCAGGCCCCTGGCCAGGGCGGCCTCGGCCATTAAATGATGGTGCCTGGCTAGTTGCCAGGTTAGGATTGCCTCGTGAGACTAAGCAGAACGCCCAAAGAGGAAGTAAACAGCATTGGTTGCTAGCGAAGTTGTTCGTTTAGGTGCACAGCCTGATTCGCTCGCTCCTGTACCCTGCTCGCTGATTGGTCATGTAAGTGTATATAAGTGTGTAGACTTGCAGAAATAAAGAGAGAAATGATGCATCCGAACCAGGGTTCTTGTCGTCCTTGCGGGGTGAGGGCAATACTTATTATTAAGTATTTTGTTCTTTTTTTATGTTTTAGTAAAAGAAATTGTTTTCTTAATCCTCTATGGATTATTAAATGGTCACACAGAAATTCAATTTATTTTCTTGATTTAAAAAAAAAAAAACACTTCTCAAAAAATTGGGTATGGAAAGAATGTACTTCAATAAAATAATGGTAATATATCTGACAGAGCCACAACTAACATCACACTCAGCAGGGAAAGGTTGAAAGATTTTCCGCTATAATCAAGGAAAAGATAAGAGTGTCCCTGCTCACCACTCCATTTCACAATAACATTGGAATAAAAATCCCTATAAAATTTTTAGCCTTTTCTACATATAGGTCATGTCATCAGTGAAGTGAGAACACATTACTTAGAATGTTCATTTAATTTTCCTACCTAAAATAGTGTTTCTGATGGTAGCTAATAACTTTACGTCTCAGCTTTAACATGACCTTTGAAGAAAGGCCTTCCCTGGTCACCTTTTCCATAGCAGTAATCTCCCTGAGTATACTTTGTTTGCTCTGGTATTAGCCATAGTGAAGACTATATTTAGTTTAGTAAATTGTCCCCTTATTTACTGTCTGACTCCATTATAAGAATATAAGGTCCATGCATGAAGGAACTTTTACACGATTTTCCTATTTCTTTAGTTACTGTATCCCCATTCATAGCATGGTTTCTGGTAATAGATTGGAGCTCCAGATTAAAGAAATTAGTAGTTTAATAGTTATTTTATATATAAACATATATCTAGAACATCTAACCAACTTTAAAGCAGGATAAATTTACTATTAAATGAAAGGAGAGAAAAACTTACTATGACAAGTGGGGGAATACAGGAAAAAATTTTTCCCTAATACAGTAAGACTGGGCTAAAATTTTATTCTTGACTGGCAGTAGTCTTACAATGGTTCTAAAGCTGTATTTTTATGTTACATCTTTCTGACCCTAATTATGTGATTTGGCCTCCTATTATCTTTATAGAGATATATTTTTTAAGTTTTTGTGGAAATACCTAGTGAATTTAATTAAGGAAGAGACAGTCTTGGACACTTACCAATTCTAGGCCTAATGAGGAATGTGATTAGAAGGGATAAAATGCCCAGTGTTCTTTGCTCATATTGGGAAGAATATGCTGTGTTCCTAAAAACTGGTACACATTTTTGAGGAGGTTTCTGTTAGGTTTAAAGCATTATCTAATGAAAAGCACAGAAATGTTTCTTAAAAATACCAGGTCAGCCAATCTGAGCTAAGCAAAAGGACAGAGTAAAGATGAATAAAGAGTTGAGTGATATTTTCCTATTGAGAAATTAGTATAAAAGAAATTACTTGAGAAAAATCTCAATTGGAAATGTCTGGTTGCTATCTTTTTATGTAAGGATAGGATTTCCTTGTTTTTGTTTTTTTTTTTGATAAATCATCCAAAATTTTTGTGCTAAATTTTTGCTTTTCTCTGTGGAACCTGGAATTCTTAGGAAGTAATCTACTAAGTAATACAATATAAATAAAAGCAACCTTCTGAATAACTGGAAGACTCCACAGAGAGAATGCACAGACAATTGAATGAAATAAAATATGTCCTCAAATAACAATGCAGCTTTCTGTCCACTCTTGTCAAACTGGATGACAAAAGAATTCTAGGTTCTTGTGAATGAGTAAAAAGTGTACCTTCAGATTGTGGACTTGTCTTCCTAAGGTAAGACTAACAGTAAAGTGGAAACAAGGCTTTGCCATTGTGTGAGTACCTTCATTATGTAAAAGTTAGATCACTTTGAGATAAAGCACAATTGGGTTCTAATTCTAGTTTCGCCACTTCAAAATGGGTGAACTGGGAAAAATAGATGTTCAGAATCTGTTCAACTGTGGAATGGGGATTACAGTTTCTGTTACTGTAAATATGAAATGTGATTCATTAAATTGTGAGTGAGTGAGTGAGTGAGTAGAATCCACTGCAGATGTTGTGAGCAGTGGGCTGATCAGATCACTATCAGATTTAAACAGGATCACTTGGGCTATGTTAGGGAAAAAAAAAAAATTGGTCGAGGCTAGAATGAAAGGGAAGAAAGAATGTAGATGTCTAGTGTAGTGGGCCAGAAGTGGGGAGGGAAGGGAAATAACCACTTTGTGATCTATTTCAAATGGGGCTAATAAGATTTGTTAAAGGTATCAATATGGGATTTGTTAAAGGTATCAATAAAGGTATCAATAAAGGCATGAAAGGCACGGTGATATTTCTTGTCTGGGAAATGATTTGGAAGGTCATACCATTTAGTCAGACAGTAAACATCTACAGTGGTTGCTGACAATTAGAAATTTAGTTTTATAATTTCTGAATTAATATCCAATTGGAGATGTTCATAGTTGGAGATGCTGCTTATATGAAGTTTAAAAATTAAAGGAGAGACCCAACATTGGAAAGGTTCCACATTTACTGGTCAAAGAAAGAGGGCATATCCAACAAAAGACCCTAAGAAAGAAGTCTCAGTGAGGGAAGAAACAATCCAGGGCAGTGACTTTCTATTCCTAATTTGTTCCACTCACTTATAATGTGTCAGTTACCCTAAATGGGTGTCAAGTATTTCACTTTTGTGACTTATAAACTGTGAACCCTTGCATGGAATCCCTTGCCCTCTTGTCCTTCTACTTCTCCTTTAAATCTCAGGAAGGAGTGCTTCCTCTGTGAAACGTTCTTTGATTGCTGTTTGGTTGATATATTCTTACCACTGACCTTTGCATTGTGTGACTACCTTTATATTGGCACTTATTTCTTTGAATATTACTATGTATACTATCACTGAGTGAAAAAAACATGACTTGTTCAACTTGGAAATCACATTGTGTGTGACACAAATAGGTACTCCTGCCACAATCCTTTACCCAATCTTTTAATTGAATGAATAAATAAAAGATTAACCTTATCATGCATTTAGAGGCTTTCTTGCATGTCTTGTAGATCACCTGGTTGTAATACAAGAAATCACTCCCTTCCAGACTATATGGACCCAAGAAACAATGTAACTTACTTTATCCTCTTGGGCCTCACCCAGGATTCAAAGGAACAGATGGTCCTTTTTGTTATGTTCTTGCTCTTCTATATTTTGACTGTGGTGGGCAACGTGCTCATTGTGGTGACTATAGCAGTCAGTAAGACCCTGGGCTCACCTCTGTACTTGTTTCTTGCTAACTTGTCTTTTATGGATGTCACTTATTCCTCCTGCATTTGCTCCAGATTGATTTCAGGTTTGTTGATTTCAGAAAATACCATATCCTTCCAATCTTGTATGACTCAGCTATTTACAGAGCACTTTTTGGGTGGCTCAGAGGTCTTTCTTCTGCTAGTGATGGCCCATGACTATTATGTGGCCATCTGTAAGCCCTTGCATTATTTGGTGATCATGAGGCAATGGATGTGTGTTGTGCTGCTGGTAGGGTCCTGGGCTGGAGGTTTTCTGCATTCAGTTATTCAAGTTAGCACTATTTATGGGTTCCAATTCTGTGGTCCCAATGTCATTGATCATTTCATCTGTGAAATGTTTCCCTTACTGGAACTCATCTGTATTGACACATATGTCATTGGCCTATTAGTGGTGGCCAATGGAGGGATGATCTGCACTATTGTGTTTATGTTCTTGCTCCTCTCTTGTGGTTTTATCTTGTACACTATAAAGCATCTTAGTTCAGAAGGGAGACAGAAAGCCCTCCAGACCTGTGGTTCTCGCATCACTGTAGTTCTCACATCACTGTGGTGGTCTTAAACTTTGTTCCATGCATTTTCATGTATGTATGACCCGCTAAGACTTTCCCCATTGACAAGTCACTGAGTGTGTTTTTTATAGTCATAACCCCCATGCTGAACCCACTGATCTACACTCTGAGAAATTCTGAGATGACAAATGCTATGCAGAAGTTCTGGAGTAGAAATGTTATATCTTTTAGTAGATAAGTATATTATCTACCACAAGAAGAATCCCTTTACATTGGGTCCATTTTATGAGAATGCAGAAGTATTCCTCAAATGATTCTGAGTTCCCTTTTTTCCCAAAGTAATTAAGTTATTTATAAATTAAAGATTGAACTGGATGATTGTATTATAATAACAGTTTCCTTTCCTGCTAGAATGTCAGGTTCATGATACCTTGTAAGACTTCATTTAAGGATGTAATGCCTTTATAGCAAGGATTCAACAATAGGTAATGAATTAGTGAGGAAATTTTTATATGGTTATTTTAAGCTTTAATAAGTCTGCATTTTCAATATGCCTGTGACATGTACCCCTTAATGAAATTGGATTGTACTGACACATATGTCATTGACCCATTAGTGTTGACCAATGCAGGGATGATTTGCACTATTGTGTTTGTGTTCTTGCTCATCTCTTATGGTGTTGTTTTGCACTCTCTAACGAACTTTAGTTCAGAAGGGAGGCAGAAAGTTCTCCAGACCTTGGTTCCCACATCATTGTTGTGGTTTTCTTTGTTTCATGTATTTTCATGTACGTAAGACCTGCTAAGAACTTCCCCATTGACAAGTGTGTTTTTACAGTCATAATCCCAATGCTGAACCCACTGATCTACACTCTGAGAAATTCTGGGATGACAAATGCTGTGAAGTAAGTAAGTGCATCATCTATCATGAATGAAGCATTTTAACATTAGTGTCGATATCTTCAAATGTTAAAGTCCATTTTACTGTAAACACATTTACAGTCATAGTCAACAAATAATGTTAAGTGAAAGAGTTAAATATTTATTGAGTTATACTAATTCATAATTAATACCTATGTTTACTTTTGTTAATTTTAGTCTCATTCATAATTCTATTTCTGGTTAGTTTCTTGTCTTTTATCTTCTTTCTTTTCATTGTTAAAATATTTATTTTATATAGACTATCTTCTCTAATTACTTTTCATTTGAAGTTTTTGTGTAACATTTACTTTTAAGATATACCTAAGCAAAAAATAGATAAAATAAATATTAAAAATAGAATCCTTACAAAGAGCAAATGATGTGGAATGAACATCCTATCTGTCCCTCACGAGTCTCCCTGTTTTTCCATATGCATCATTGTAGTAAGATTGTTATTGTTCCTAAGATTGTTCAATTAATAATCTTTGTTAATAAAAAAATCTTATTTTCATGTATGTGTTTGTCTTTGTGTCTAAATTTTGTAATTACTACTAGGCCTCCTGAAGATCTTTCTATACCAGTATACAGATGTAACTCATTCTTAGGTTCCTCATACTGCCTAAAAATTCTTAATAAAGATATAACTACATTAGTATTTCCAGTACTTGTCCTGTTTTCCTGAATCTTTTCCAATGATAAATAGCTTTGCAGTGAAGTCTTTTAGAGATTTTCTAATTATGAGTTTTTAGCAGTGCAATTTTTTGATCAATTGGTAGGTATATTTAAAATTGTTGATGTTCATAGTTATTGCCCAAGTGCCATCCATAAGCTTATACCAAACTATGCTACTTCCCTCAATTTAGAGTTTGTGCACATTCTCAACAACAAGTTCTTGATGAATATTTATAGTATTTGAGATTCTGGTTGTTAAAAAAATTGTATTTCATTTGTTTACTGTAATTGAAATTCAGTAAATATAATTGAACTTGTTTCACATATTTAAAATTATTTGTATTCATCTTTTGTGAATTATTATTGACTTACATGTTTTGTTTGATTGCTGCTCTTTTCCATATGAATTTTTATGACAATCGTGCACAAAAGACATTATCCTTTTCACCATTGTGTAAGTAATTTTTAGCCTATGATTTAGTTTAGATGTTTTTATTTTGTGCAGAATATCTTTGCCATGTAGAAGTATTTTTACATATACATAATCAAATCTATTAATACGTTCTTTGACCTTTGTATCTTTCTCAGAAAGACTTCTCTATTTCAATGTTAAAAAATATTCTTCCACATGATTTTAAACATTTAATTGTTCAATTGTTTTGTGGTTTTATATTATATACTAAATTTTTTTTTAAATATAATTTTTTATTTTTTATAAACATATATTTTTATCCCCAGGGGTACAGGTCTGTGAATCACCAGGTTTACACACTTCACAGCACTCACCAAAGCACATACCCTCCCCAATATCCATAATACCACCCCCTTCTCCCAAACCGCCTCCCCCCAGCAACCCTCAGTTTGTTTTGTGAGATTAAGAGTCACTTATGGTTTGTCTCCCTCCCAATCCCATCTTCTTTCATTTATTCTTCTTGTACCCACTTAAGCCCCCATGTTGCAACACCACTTCCTCATATCAGGGAGATCATATGATAGTTGTCTTTCTCCGCCTGACTTATTTCGCTAAGCATGATACGCTCTAGTTCCATCCATGTTGTCGCAAATGGCAAGATTTCATTTCTTTTAATGGCTGCATAGTATTCCATTGTGTATATATACCACATCTTCTTGATCCATTCATCTGTTGATGGACATTTAGGTTCTTTCCATAGTTTGGCTATTGTGGACATTACTGCTATAAACATTCGAGTACACGTGCCCCTTTGGATCACTACGTTTGTATCTTTAGGGTAAATACCCAATAGTGCAATTGCTGGGTCATAGGGCAGTTCTATTTTCAACATTTTGAGGAACGTCCATGCTGTTTTCCAGAGAGGTTGCACCAGCTTGCATTCCCACCAACAGTGTAGGAGGGTTCCCCTTTCTCCGCATCCTCGCCAGCATCTGTCATTTCCTGACTTGTTGATTTTAGCCATTCTGACTGGTGTGAGGTGATATCGCATTGTGGTTTTGATTTGTATTTCCCTGATGCCGAGTGATATGGAGCACTTTTTCATGTGTCTGTTCGCCATCTGGATGTCTTCTTTGCAGAAATGTCTGTTCATGTCCTCTGCCCATTTCTTGATTGGATTATTTGTTCTTTGGGTGTTGAGTTTGCTAAGTTCTTTATAGATTCTGGACACTAGTCCTTTATCTGATATGTCATTTGCAAATATCTTCTCCCATTCTGTCAGTTGTCTTTTGATTTTGTTAACTGTTTCCTTTGCTGTGCAAAAGCTTTTGATCTTGATGAAATCCCAATAGTTCATTTTTGCCCTTGCTTCCCTTGCCTTTTGCGTTGTTCCTAGGAAGATGTTGCTGCAGCTGAGGTCGAAGAGGTTGCTGCCTGTGTTCTCCTCAAGGATTTTGATGGATTCCTTTTGCACATTGAGGTCCTTCATCCATTTTGAGTCTATTTTCGTGTGTGGTGTAAGGAAATGGTCCAATTTCATTTTTCTGCATGTGGCTGTCCAATTTTCCCAACACCATTTATTGAAGAGGCTGTCTTTTTTCCATTGGACATTCTTTCCTGCTTTGTCGAAGATTAGTTGACCATAGAGTTGAGAGTCTATTTCTGGGCTCTCTATTCTGTTCCATTGGTCTATGGGTCTGTTTTTGTGCCAGTACCATGCTGTCTTGATGATGACAGCTTTGTAATAGAGCTTGAAGTCCGGGATTGTGATGCCACCAACGTTGGCTTTCTTTTTCAATATCCCTTTAGGTATTCGAGGTCTTTTCAGGTTCCATATAAATTTTAGAATTATTTGTTCCATTTCTTTGAAAAAGATGGATGGTACTTTGATAGGAATTGCATTAAATGTGTAGATTGCTTTAGGTAGCATAGACATTTTCACAATATTTATTCTTCCAATCCAGGAACATGGAACATTTTTCCATTTCTTTGTGTCTTCCTCAATTTCTTTCATGAGTACTTTATAGTTTTCTGAGTATAGATTCTGTGTCTCTTTGGTTAGGTTTATTCCTAGGTATCTTATGGTTTTGGGTGCAATTGTAAATGGGATGGACTCCTTAATTTCCCTTTCTTCTGTCTTGCTGTTGGTGTAGAGAAATGCAACTGATTTCTGTGCATTGATTTTATATCCTGACACTTTACTGAATTCCTGTATAAGTTCTAGCAGTTTTGGAGTGGAGTCTTTCGGGTTTTCCACATATAGTATCATATCATCTGCGAAGAGTGATAATTTGACTTCTTCTTAGCCGATTTGGATGCCTTTAATTTCCTTTTGTTGTCTGATTGCTGAGGCTAGGACCTCTAGTACTATGTTGAATAGCAGTGGTGATAATGGACATCCCTGCCGTGTTCCTGAACTTAGCGGAAAAGCTTTCAGTTTTTCTCCATTGAGAACGATATTTGCAGTGGGTTTTTCATAGATGGCTTTGATGATATTGAGGTATGTGCCCTCTATCCCTACACTTTGAAGAGTTTTGATCTGGAAGGGATGCTGTACTTTGTCAAATGCTTTTTCAGCATCTATTGAGAGTATCATATGGTTCTTGCTCTTTCTTTTATTGATGTGTTGTATCACATTGACTGATTTGCGGATGTTGAACCAGCCTTGCAGCCCTGGAATAAATCCCACTTGGTCGTGGTGAATAATCCTTTTAATGTACTGTTGAATCCTATTGGCTAGTATTTTGGTGAGAATTTTCGCATCTGTGTTCATCAAGGATATTGGTCTATAGCTCTCTTTTTTGGTGGGATCCTTGTCTGGTTTTGGGATCAAGGTGATGCTGGCCTCATAAAATGAGTTTGGAAGTTTTCCTTCCATTTCTATTTTTTGGAACAGTTTTAGGAGAATAGGAATTAGTTCTTCTTTAAATGTTTGGTAGAATTCCCCCGGGAAGCCATCTGGCCCTGGGCTTTTGTTTGTTTGGAGATTTTTAATGACTGTTTCAATCTCCTTACTGGTTATGGGTCTGTTCAGGCTTTCTATTTCTTCCTGGTTCAGTTGTGGTAGTTTATATGTTTCTAGGAATGCATTCATTTCTTCCAGATTGTCAAATTTATTGCCGTAGAGTTGCTCATAGTATGTTCTTATAATAGTTTGTATTTCTTTGGTGTTAGTTGTGATCTCTCCTCTTTCATTCATGATTTTATTTATTTGGGTCCTTTCTCTTTTCTTTTTGATAAGTCGGGCCAGGGGTTTATCAATTTTATTAATTCTTTCAAAGAACCAGCTCCTAGTTTCGTTGATTTGTTCTATTGTTTTTTTGGTTTCTATTTCATTGATTTCTGCTCTGATCTTTATGATTTCTCTTCTCCTGCTAGGCTTAGGGTTTCTTTCTTGTTCTTTCTCCAGCTCCTTTAGGTGTAGGGTTAGATTGTGTACCTGAGACCTTTCTTGTTTCTTGAGAAAGGCTTGTACCGCTATATATTTTCCTCTCAGGACTGCCTTTGTTGTGTCCCACAGATTTTGAACCGTTGTATTTTCATTATCATTTGTTTCCATGATTTTATTCAATTCTTCTTTAATTTCCTGGTTGACCCATTCATTCTTTAGAAGGATGCTGTTTAGTCTCCATGTATTTTGGTTCTTTTCCAACTTCCTTTTGTGGTTGAGTTCTAGCTTTAGAGCATTGTGGTCTGAAAATATGCAGGGAATGATCCCAATCTTTTGATACCGGTTGAGTCCTGATTTTGGACCGAGGATGTGATCTATTCTGGAGAATGTTCCATGTGCACTAGAGAAGAATGTGTATTCTGTTGCTTTGGGATGAAATGTTCTGAATATATCTGTGATGTCCATCTGGTCCAGTGTGTCGTTTAAGGCCTTTATTTCCTTGCTGATCTTTTGCTTGGATGATCTGTCCATTTCAGTGAAGGGAGTGTTAAAGTCCCCTACTATTATTGTCTTATTGTTTATGTGTTTCTTTGATTTTGTTATTAATTGGTTTATATAGTTGGCTGCTCCCACGTTGGGGGCATAGATATTTAAAATTGTTAAATCTTCTTGTTGGACAGACCCTTTGAGTATGATATAGTGTCCTTCCTCATTTCTTATTATAGTCTTTGGCTTAAAATCTAATTGATCTGATATAAGGATTGCCACTACTGCTTTCTTCTGATGTCCATTAGCATGGTAAATTCTTTTCCACCCCCTCACTTTAAATCTGGAGGTGTCTTCGGGCTTCAAATGAGTTTCTTGGAGGGAACATATAGATGGGTTTTGTTTTTTTATCCATTCTGATACCCTGTGTCTTTTGACAGGGGCATTTAGCCCATTAACATTCAGGGTAACTATTGAGAGATATGAATTTAGTGCCATTGTATTGCCTGTAAGGTGACTGTTACTGTATATGGTCTCTGTTCCTTACTGATCTACCACCTGTAGGCTCTCTCTTTGCTTAGAGGACCCCTTTCAAGATTTCCTGTAGAGCTGGTTTGGTGTTTGCATATTCTTTCAGTTGTTGTTTGTCCTGGAAGCTTTTAATCTCTCCTTCTATTTTCAATGATAGCCTAGCTGGATATAGTATTCTGGGCTGCATGTTTTTCTCGTTTAGTGCTCTGAAAATATCATGCCAGCTCTTTCTGGCCTGCCAGGTCTCTGTGGATAAGTCAGCTGCCAATCTAATATTTTTACCATTGTATGTTACAGACTTCTTTTCCCGGGCTGCTTTCAGGACTTTCTCTTTGTCACTGAGACTTGTAAATTTTACTATTAGGTGACGGGGTGTGGGCCTATTCTTATTGATTTTGAGGGGCGTTCTCTGAACCTCCTGAATTTTGATGCTCGTTCCCTTTGCCATATTGGGGGAAATTCTCCCCAATAATTCTCTCCAGTATACCTTCTGCTCCCCTCTCTCTTTCTTCTTCTTCTGGAATCCCAATTATTCTAATGTTGTTTCGTCTTATGGTGTCACTTATCTCTCGAATTCTCCCCTCGTGGTCCAGTAGCTGTTTGTCCCTCTTTTGCTCAGCTTCTTTATTCTCTGTCATTTGGTCTTCTATATCACTAATTCTTTCTTCTGCCTCATTTATCCTAGCAGTGAGAGCCTCCATTTTTGATTGCACCTCATTAATAGCTTTTTTGATTTCACCTTGGTTAGATTTTAGTTCTTTTATTTCTCCGGAAAGGGCTTTTATATCTCTCGAGAGGGTTTCTCTAATATCTTCCATGCCTTTTTCGAGCCCGGCTAGAACCTTGAGAATTGTCATTCTGAACTCTAGATCTGACATATTACCAATGTCTGTATTGATTAGGTCCCTAGCCTTCAGTACTGCCTCTTGTTCTTTTTTTTGTGTTGAATTTTTCCGTTTTGTCATTTTGTCCAAAGAAGAGTATATGAAGGGGCAAGTAAAATACTAAAAGGGTGGCAACAACCCCAGGAAAATATGCTTTAACCAAATTAGAAGAGATCCCAAATCGTGAGGGGGGAGAAAGGGGATAAAAAGAGGTTCAAAAAGGAAGAAAGAAAAAAAAAAAGAAAAAAGAAAAAAAAAAGAAAACACCTAAGAAAAATATAAAAAAGAAAAAATATATATATTAGCTAAATGAGTAAAAAATCGTTAAAAAAGAAAAAGGTAACAGTTAAAAAAAAAATTTACCCGAAGGCGAGAAAAAAAAAAACAAAAAATGAAAAAGAAAAAAATTAAATTAACCGCAAGACTAAAAAAATCACAGGGAAAAAGCCATGAGTTCTGTGCTTTGCTTTCTCCTCCTCTAGAATTCTGCTGCTCTCCTTGGTATTGAAACCGCATTCTTTGGTAGGTGAACTTGGTCTGGGCTGGATTTCTTGTTGATCTTCTGGGGGAGGGGCCTGTTGTAGTGATTCTCAAGTGTCTTTGCCCCAGGCGGAATTGCACCGCCCTTATCAGGGGCCGGGGTGAGTAATCCGCTTGGGTTTGCTTTCAGGAGCTTTTGTTCCCTGAGCGCTTTCCGTAGTGTTCCGGAGGACGGGAATACAGTGGCGGCCTCCTGGTCTCCGGTCTGGAGGAGCCGAGAGCCCAGGGCCGCACTCCTCAGTGCGCCCTCAGAGAACCGCGCCCAGTTACTCCCGTCTGCCTGACCTCCAGCCGCGCTCCGAGCTCACCGAGCCTGCGACCGGTTCAAGGTAACACGGAGCTGCGAGCTTACTGTCGGCTCTGTCTCTGTAGCCGGCTTTCCCGTTCCAATACCCGCAAGCTCTGTGACACTCAGACACCCCCGATCCTTCTGTGACCCTGCGGGACCTGAGGCCACGCTGACCCCGTGTGGGCTTTGCCCCGGGTAGCCTCTGGAGCGATGTCCCTCAGCGGAACAGACTTTTAAAAGTCCTGATTTTGTGCGCTGTTGCTCCGCCGCTTGCCGGGAGCCGGCCCCTCCCCCCGGGGTCTATCTTCCCGTCGCTTTGGATTCACTTCTCCGCCGGTCCTACCTTTCAGAAAGTGGTTGTTTTTCTGTTTCCAGAATTGCTGTTCTTCTTCTCTTTTTTGCAATCTTTAGATAAGCTATCTAGCTGATCTCTGGCTAGCTGAAGTAGTCTCAGCCGGCTACTTCTCTGCCATCTTGACTCCTCCCCCAATTATATACTAAATTTTTGATCCATCTACACTTTGATGTAAGTTCTCAATTAGGGATTAAATTTTCCTTATTTTTCTAGGTGGGCATTTGTAGAGATATATCTTATTTTATCCTGCCATTTAAGATGTAATATAATTACACTTAATTTGGAAGACACTTAGATATCTGACAAGCTTAGTACTCCTTCTTACCATTCTTTATCAGAGCCGTATTTATTCTTTAAACATATTTATGTTTGAAAATAAAATTTTAATAGGCCACTGTAGTAAAAATTATGTTTATTTTGTGTTTTCAGGATGATTTGATTTAGGAATAGTTACTAGCTTTAGAGAATTAAGAATTCTCATCCAAAAACTGGGTAGTTCTATTCACCTAAGAAGCTTTCTTTGGTGTTCATAAAGACCCAGCATGCTTCTTTGTGAATTTAGTCTTTTTGAATAAACTTATTTTATGTTGTTTTGCAAATAGAATCTTATCTTCTACTTTCTAAGTGTCTGTTGTTTCAGTGTAGAAAATCTGCCTTTTCTCACTCTTATATAAGTTGTAATCTTCACAGTACATTTATCCTTTTTAGCCTAAGTTCTGTACATTTTGAGACATACAGTTATGTAACCACATCACAACCAATGCAAAAACATTTCATCACCCCAAATAATTCCCCATGCATCATTGTACTCCCCTTCTACCCTAGCCTCTAACCCTATGCTGACAAATGCTGATGCCTTTCTATTCCTATCATTCTATCTTTTCCAGAATGTTATATAAATTGAATCATACAGTATAAAATTCTTTTTTTAATTCTAGCTTTTTGAGGTATAATTGACTAATTGAAATTGTATATATTTAAGATGTGTTATGTGATGATTTGATATATGTATTCATTGTGAAGTGGTTACTATTACCAAGCTAATGAGAATATCTATTACCTCACATAATTTTTTTTTCTACATGAAGGCCACTTAAAATGTACTCTTAGCAAATTTCAAGTAAACAATACAGTATTATTAAGGAGAGCCACCATGCTGTATATTAGAGCCTTAGAACTTTTTCATTTTTTAAAAAAAATTATTTATTTGAGATAGTGAACACGAGAGAGAGAGAGGGAGAGCATGAGCAGGGGGTAGGTAGGGGCACAGTGAGAGAGAGATGCAGACTTCACACTGAGCAGGGAGCCTAATGAGGGGCTTGATCCCAGGACCCTGGGATTATGATCTGAGCCAAAGGCAGAGGCTTAACTGACTGAGCCGCCCAGGTGCCTCAGAACTTATTTATCTTATAACTGAATGTTGGTAGGTTTTGAACATTTCTCTGATAATCATCATTCTCTTCCCTGCTTCAGTGAATTTGATTTTTTTTTAAACTACCACATATAACTGAGATCATGTAGTATTTGCCTTTCTGTATCTGGCTTATTTCACTTAACATTCTCCTTCACTGATGTCTCAGAAAGCATATTTTTCTTTTTTTTTTTAGCCAAATAATGTTCCATTACTTATAAATGCCCCATTTTTTTGGTCCATTCACCCATCAACAGAGAGGTGGTATATATATATTTTTTAATCTTGTCTATTTTCAGCTGTGGGCCTTGATATCAGGACCCTGAGACTGTGACCTGAGCAGAAGGAAGAGGCTTAACCCACTGAACCACCCAGCACACCTATTGTGAAAAATACTCAAAGAACATTGGGTGCAGATATCTCTTCAAAATACTGCTATCACTTCCTTTGGATATATGCTTAGAATTAGGATTGCTGTATCATAGAGTAGTTTTACTTTTAACTATTTTAGGAATTTCAATACTGTTTTTCCTAGTGGTCACACCAGTTTACGTTCCCACCATCAGCATACAAGGGTTTTAACTTCTCGATGTCTTCACCAACACACTTCTTTTATAAGAGCATTTATTTCATGCCCTCATGATCTAATCACCTCCCAAAGGCACACCTCTTAATACCATTACATCAGACATTAGGATATGAAAATATCAATTTGGGGGTATGCAGACATTCAAACAATAGCTCAGGTCCAATTTCACTCTTTTGCTCATTGATATCCAGTTTTCCAGCACAACAAAGTGACTTTTCTTTCTCCGTAGTGTATTCTTGGTGCCCTTTCCAGAGGTTAGTTGACTGCATGTACATGGGATTATTTCTGAGATTTCTAGTCTCTTCCATTGGTTTACAAACCTGTCTTTATGTCAGAATCATAACCTTTTGATTACTCTTCTTTTGAAATGTATTTTGCGATATTGCTAGCTTTGTCCTTTTTCAAGACTGTTTTGGCTATTTGGGGTCTTTTTTGGTTCCATAAGAATTTTTTTTTCCACAGCCATTTATGTTTTGATAGGGGTTGTATTGAATCTGTAGATAGTTTGGATAGTATGGAAACTTTAACAACTTTATTCTTTCAATCCATGAACATAGATTATCTTTCCCTTAATTCATATCTTTAATATCTTTCATCAAAGTCATATGATTTTAAGGGTGAAAATCTTTTATTTCCTTGGTTAAACTTATTCCTACATATTTTATTCTTTTTGATGGCATTGTAAATGAAATTATTTTCTTAACCTCTTTTCTGGTTAATTTGTTGTTATTATGTATAATGTATGTATGTATGTATGTATAATATGGTTTTGTATGTTGATTTTGTATTTTGTAAGTTTGTGGAGTTTTTAAAAAATTAATTCTAGCAATTTTTGGTGGAGACTTTAGGGTTATTTATATATAAGATCATGTCCAGTATGTAGTATTTTAAATCTGGCTTCTTTCTTTTACTATAATGCATTGGAGACTTATGCATCATGTGTTTATCAATAGTTCATTCATTTTTATTGCTGAATATTATTCCATCCTATGGCTATTTGAGAGGTTTATTTATCCCTTTTCCAATTAATAGGGATTTTGGTTGTTACCAGATATTGAATAAATGTATTTTCTCTAACAGTATTTTTATACAAACTACTTTTAGGCCTAGGGATATTTTAATGGGCAAGGTATCTTTAACTCTACAGATGGTCTCAATTGATATGTTCTCTGAGCATTGTTTGCTGATCTGTTCAAATTAGAGGGTGGTGTAACATCCACAAACTTGAATGAATGATTTTGTAGAATCCCAAGTCACACTTTCATAATCAAGCTCTTATTTCAGTTCCTATGTTTCTGTTTATAGGTATGTTTCAGCATCATAGCATATACTTGTTGGTTATTCCTATAAATACTTCTTTAAATGATTTACCCATGTGCCATTGGTTTCTTTGTCTTCTATATTTTATTTGCTTAGAGCTCTGTGTCTATTTTGATATTAACTCTGTGTATGGCCTCTGAAATGCAAGTCTTTACTCCCGTCTACTTTTATCTATTGATGTCATGGTATCTTTAAAGTCCTTGAGATGTTCTGATATCATAAAATGTATCAATTTCATTTATGAGTTAAGAGGATTCCAGAAGTTAGAAAGTCATCTCTTGCATTAGCTGAGAAGCAAATACAAGTCTTACTGTGGTTTTTCATTAAAACAATGCCTTTAAAAATTTGTATATGGAGAATTCACTACAAGTACAATTTTACTAGCTTCCAGTTGGAAAGTTGATTGTACCCCTCCATTTATTTATTACTGTATCCTTTCCCCACAATGTTTTTAGTGACTTATCTCTGCCTGAGTCAGCAAGACTGGTGAGGTTAGGGAGAATGTTTTCATCCACCTTGTATTCTTATAATTTCTGAAAGTACTGGAACATAAGAAATCACAATGCCTATTAGGTAAATGAATAAACAGATTGTGTTAGATTTCAGGAAGTCAACAGTAATTATCACATTTATAGCTATTTTTTTTCTTGAACTGTGAAATAAGGAGATGCAAAGGAACATATGGAACACAAGAACAATGTGACTGAGTTTGTCCTCTTGGGGCTCACCCAGAGCCTCCAAGGTCAGAAAATACTATTTGTTGTGTTCTTGATTATCTACATCATGACGATGGTGGGCAACCTACTCATTGTGGTGACTGTGGTGGTCAGCCCAACCCTGGATGCCCCTATGTACTTCTTCCTTGGTTACTTATCATTTATGGATGCTGTTTATTCTACTACAGTTACTCCAAATATGATTATAGACTTACTCTGTGAGAAGAAAACCATTTCCTTCAAAGCTTGCATGTCCCAACTCTTTATGGAGCACTTATTTGGTGGTGCTGAGATTTTGCTCCTGGTGGTAATGGCCTATGATTGCTACGTGGCCATCTGCAAACTCTTGCATTATTTGACAATCATGAATCAACGGGTGTTTATTCTGTTGTTGTTTTTGACCTGGGTTGGGGGTTTTCTACATGCTTTTGTTCAACTTCTCTTTGTTTACAACCTTCCCTTCTGTGGTCCCAATATTATCGACCACTTTATCTGTGACATGTACCCGATATTAAAACTTGCATGCGCTGACAACTATGTTTTTGATCTCGCTGTAGTTGCCAATGATGGGGCAATCTGTGTGGGCATCTTTACAGTCTTACTCATTTCGTATGGGGTCATTCTGCACTCCCTGAAGACTCTCAGTCAGGAAGGAAGGCACAAAGCCTTATCCACTTGCGGCTCTCACATTACAGTGGTGGTCCTCTTCTTTGTCCCTTGCATTTTTATGTATGTGAGACCTCCTTCTACTTTACCCATTGATAAACCCTTGACTGTGTTTTGCACAGTTATCACCCCTATGTTAAACCCTCTGATCTATACTCTGAGAAACGGAGAGATGAAAAATGCTATGAAAAAGCTGTGGACCCGAAGAAGAAAATGATGCTGAAGAGAAATCGTCACCTTTTTTTAATGAAGAGTTACTCCACCTAGGAAAGGATTATTATTTTTTTTTGTAATGAATTTTAATGAACTTGTGTGTGGTGAAAGCATTAAGTTGTAAATATTATAATGATCAAAAAAGTTTTCTAAGATTTTCATAAATTGTTAGGAAAGTAGAACTTAGGTTTTGGGCATAATGTTTTTTATTGAAACTATAGGTTTGTGTTCTATGTGATGAGTTTTGCTATAATTAATCCTGATCTTTGTTTTCATTACTGGACAATTTTCACATGCTTCTCTTTTACCCAATTGTTCTTTTTCAGAACTAATAGTGTTCATTATATATTTCAGAGAAAGATTAGAAGAAATGGGACATAAAGTTACTTACTGTCTTTTTACTCTGTATTTGAACAATGTGTGACATAGAGTCCACTCCATGAACTTTGTCAGTTACTTGTTCTTGAATTCTTGATCTCTTGAAGAGTTTTTACTGATGAATTTTCATGAACTCTTTCTACAATAAATATATACATTTGCTACAGTAGTCTTCTTTGATATTTGCTCAAAACATTTTTCTTATTTATGTTGTAATTATGGGTGTTTTTCTATAATGATGTTCCCATATTCTCTTAAATTTGATAAGTTCTATCCCATCACTCTTGGAAAATTTCATTTACTTTCATTTGGTGAATTTATAAATTTTATCATCTGCTTAAAAAATAAAAATAACTCCCAAAAACGTTTTCTTTTTAAGGATTTAAGGATCTAGGATTTATTTTTGTTTATAATAAGGACAAATCTAATCCTGCTTTCTTTAAATAGGAAAAATAATCTTCCAAGGTTACTATTAATTTTAGTAATAATTTAGAATTTTTTATTTAATATATCAAATTTTATATAATTAATGTGTTTGATTTGTGGCCCATTTCCCCTCCTCCTCCTCCCCCTTCTCCTCCTGCTCCTCCTTCTCCTTTTACTTTGGTTTATTTCCCTACCAGTATCATTCTATGTGAGTAGTCAAGGATTTTAAGGTGTATTATACCTTGTAGGAATAATCTCCTTTAATTACTCAGCCTTTACAAGTCTCTTGAAATTTCTCAATATTTATTTTTCTTGATAAACCTTAGGATTATTTTGTGAAGTTTGAAACCTTCCCATAAATCTATATTTAGAATTTCACGATCCTCCACATTGATTTTGAGGAAAATGGCATGTTTTCCTGTCTTGTTTTCCCATCCAGAATGAGACATATATTGTGAAGTCTTGGTCAACGTCTCAGTAAATTTGTAATCATTTTCATAGAATGTACATAAATCTTTTGGTTTTATTAATTAAATAGTAGCTCGTCTTATTTACATTTGATTCACATTTTCTTTTTTCAAATTTCAATTCAATTAGTCAACATAAAGTACATCATTATTTTCAGATGTATTTATCAGTTGCATATAACACCCAGTGCTCTTCACATTACATGCCCTCCTTAATGCCCATCACCCAGTTACCACACCCCCCCACTGACCTCCCCTTCCATAACCCTCAGTTTGTTCAACATTTCCAGTGAGCTGATCAAAAGGGCTCAGTGTCTTTTGCTGGCATGAATTATAGCACAATACTCAAAAGCATGTGTGTATGTTTGCATGCAAAATTTTATAGGCCTATATTTGACAATACACAAGTAGGTATTTAACCACAGAGATCTCTATCTGACCTCATGTAGCTCTGTATAATTACAGGTTATATATAGGTACATTTTTCAGTGATCTGTAGGTATATATCCAATTTCATATATATGTCTATATGTGAACACAGAGAGGTCTGTTTCCAAAAACATATGGATAAGTATCTGACTACCCATATGAATGTATATGTGTATACATAATTATTTGATATGATCACACACAGTGTTTCTGAGTACACACAAGGATATATCTTGCCATACACAAGTCTTTGTCTAATTATGTTAATTTGGGGAGGACATGACTGAATCATTCTGTTTCATGTGACACGGACTGAGGTTCCTCTCTGGTATTCAGCTGATTAGGGGCTTTTAGGGTGTGTTTAGGATGACATTACTCATGTGAGCTGTGCCTTGGCAGAGATGGCTAGAAGGTTGGAATCTTCCAGTTACTTCTCCTTCTCCATGTAGCCTATCTCTCCAGTGAGTATGTCAGATTTGTAAAATGGCAGTTCTGGGCTCTCAGAAGGATGAAACAGAAGGGATTGGGCCAGTTAAGATCTCCTTCCATCCTGACATGATCTTGAAGTTCAGGATTTCAAGTTCTAAATCCAGACTGCTTATGCACCAAAGGAAAAGGCAACCTATGCAATGAGGTAAAATATTTGCAAGTCATATACCTCATAAGTTTTTAATATCCAAAATGTATGAGGAATTTATACAACTAAATAGAAATGGAAATAAAAACAAAAATTGATTAAAAATTGAACAATGTGCCTAAATTGATATTTTCCTAAGAAGACATACAGATGGCCAAGAAGAACATGGAACATTGTTCTTCTTGTTCTTCTAGTAAGGTTTCCCTTACTAATCATAAGGGAAACGCCAATCAAAACCACAATCAAAACCATCTTATGTTAGTCAGAATGGCTAAAATTATCAAGACAGGGAACAAAAAATGTTGACAAGAATGTGGAGAAAGGGCAACCCCCAGGGGGAAGCCTTCTGGGAAAAAGAAACCAAAAGAACAATAGAACAGTTCAACAAAATTAAGAGCTAGTTCTTTGAAAGAATTAATAAGATTGATAAGCTCCTGGCCAGACTTATCAAAGAGAGAAGAGAAAGGACCCAAATAAATAAAATCATGAATGAAAGAGGAGCAATAACAACCAACACCAAAGGAATACAGTTATAAGAACATATTATGAGCAGAGATCAGAGATCTGCTCTGATCTTTCCTATTTGTCTTCTCCTGCTGGGTTTAGGCTTTCTTTTCTGTTCTTTCTTCATCTCTTTAGGTGAAAGGTTAGGTTGTGTATTTGAGACCTTTCTTGTTTTTTGAGAAAGACTTGTATTGATATATACTTTCCTCTGAGGGCTGCCTTTGCTGCATCCCAAAGATTTTGAGCAGTTGTGTTTTCATTTTCATTTGTTTCCATGATATTTTTAAATTCTTTAGTTTCCAGGTTGACCCATTCATTCCTTAATAGGATGCTCTTTAGCTTCCATGTATTTGGGTTTTCCTCAATCACAAGAGGAACGTTGGAAAACGTTCCTCTTGTGATTGAGTTCTAGTTTCAAAGCACGTGGTCTGAAAATATGCAGGGAATGATCCCAATCCTTTGGTAATGGTTGAAATCTGATTTGTGACCCAAGATGTGATCTATTCTGGAGAACGTTACATGTGCACTAGAGAAGAATGTGTATTCTGTTGCTTTGGAATGGAATGTTCTCAATATATCTGTCCATCTTATCCAGTGTGTTATTTAAAACCTTTATTTCCTTGTTGATCATTTGTTTAGATGATCTGTCCATTTCAGTGAGGGGTGTGTTAAAGTCCCCTACTCTTTTTGTATTATTGTTGATGTGTTTCTTTGATTTGGTTATTAGTTGGTATATATAATTGGCTGATCCCATATTAGGGGCATAGATATTTAAAATTGTTAGGTCTAATTGTTGTACAGACCCTTTAAGTGTGATATGGTGTCCTTCCTCACCTCTTATTGTAGTCTTTATTTTAAAATATAGTTTATCTGATATAAGGATTGCCACCTCAGCTTTCTTTTTATGTCCACTAGATGTTAAGTTGTTTTCCACTATGTCACTTAAAATCTGGAGGTGTCTTTGGGTCTGAAGTGAGTTTCTTGCAGACAGCATATCAATAGGTCTTGTTTTTTTAATGCGATTCTGATACCCTGTGTCTTTTGATTGGGGGCATTTATCCCATTTACATACAGAGTAACTATGGAAAGATATGAATTTAGTGCCATTGTATTTCCAGTAAGGTGACTGTTACTGTATATTGTCTCTGTTCTTTCTGGTCTATGTTACTTTTAGGCTGTCTCTTTGCTTAGAGAACTCCTTTCAATATTTTCTGGAGGGCTAGTTTGGTGTTTACAAATTATTTTATTTTTTGTTTGTCTTGAAAGTTTTTTTTTTATCTCTCCGTCTATTTTCATTGACAGCCTCACTGGGTATAGTATTCTTGGCTGCATATTTTTCTTATTTAGTACTCTAAATATATCATACCAGTTCTTTCTCTGTTGTTGGGTCTGTTGTCAATCTAATATTACTACAGTTGTATTTTACAGACCTCTTGTCCTGAGCTCTTTTCAGAATCTTCTCTTTGTCATTGAGAGTTGTAAATTTTACTATTAGATGATGTGTTGACCTATTTTTATTGATTTTGAGGAAGGTTCTCTGGGCCTCCTGGATTTTGATGCCTGCTTTCTTCCCAAAATTAAGGAAGTTCTCTGTTATAATTTGCTCCAATATATCTTCTGCCTTTGTCTTTCTTCTTCTGGGACCCTCCCCCACTGAAGTCTATCTTCCCAAATATTGCCTTGGATTCACTTTTCCACACATCCTACCTTCCAGTTAGTGGTTACTTTTCTGTTCATAGAATCGTGCTATTATTTTCTTTATCTCTTGTTGAGTTTGTAGGTGTTCAGAATGGTTTGAAAACCATGTATCTGAATTCCTGGGACCAGATGAAATTTAGGTCTCCTACTCCTCCACCATCTTGCTTTTCCTCCTCAAGTTATTTTTGAGTCTTTTTCAGAAGTTTGTGAAGAAACTTTACCATTTTATCTAAGGTATTAATTGTAATAGAATAATTTTTTCCAGAAAAATCATTTATTATCCCTTTAAAGCCTGAAGCATCTGTATGAGTTTATTTCCTTTTCAACTTCTTATATTGGTATTTTACCTTGATCACCATTGCTAGAAATTCACCAGTTGTAGAATAATAGTACTAAGTTTTGGTTGTTGTAGTTTATTTTGTTTAATATTTTATATTGTATTGTGTTTTTTTAATCTTTCCATTACATCCTTGTTGTTGTTGTTTTTTTTTTAATTTTGACATTGATTTAGTCCTCTATATTTAACTTAAGATAAGAGCTTAGCTCTTTAGGATCTTTATTTTTAACACAAGCATAAGCTATGCATGCATTTATGTAAATTGTAGACAAGTAACTTTTTGTGTGGTTTAGCACATCAAATAGATCTTCAGCTGGTTCCTACAGGTACTTAATGACTTATTATCTATGAATCTTATGACTTAGAAAATACAATATACAACCAAATGTGGAAATGAAGATGCTCAGTGGAATTCATCATAATCTGTGGGAAAATGAGTAAGAGTAGAAACCTTCAGAGACTTGATTTAGAAACAGGCTCTTGTTGGAAAATAATTTGTTTCTTGTAGAAGTAGTCACTAAATTGATACTGGACTGAAATTAAAGGGCTGAATTAATGAACTGAAAATTATTATGGTGTCAGTTGACATACATTCAGGCCTCGGTCAACTGCATCCATTCCAACACAGAACTGAAGTTTGTTCAACTATGTAATGAAGATTATGGCTCTTCTTACTGTAAATACCAAATGTGATTCATTTAGTTGTGAGTGTGTGATTGGAATCCACTGTAGGCATTGTGAACAGTGGAGTGATTCCAATCATCCTTATAAACAAATCATTTGAGCTTCCTTATGAGAATAAATTGATGGAGGCCAGAATGAAAGGGAAGAGATGTGGCAGAAGGTTAGTTTAGTGGGCTGGAGAATTGGTAGTTGGAGAAAAATGATCAAGTTTGTGAACTGTTTTAAATGGGGGTTAATACGATTTGTTAAAAGTATCAATATGTGATATGAGAGCAAGAAAGGCATGAAAGACATCATGACATTTCTTGTCTGAGGAATGACTTGGAAGGTAGTACCATTTAGTAAGATGGGAAACACCTGTGTTTGTTGCTGAAAATTAAAAATTTAGTCTTATTAGTTCTGAATTAATATTGAATTAGAGATGTTCAGAGTCAGAGATATTACATATGTGAAGTTCAAAAATTAAGGGAGAGAACCAACATTGGAAAGGTTCCACATTTTTGGTCAGAAAAAGGAGGCATATCCAGCCAGAGATCTCAAGAAAGAAGTCTCAGTGAGGGAAGACAATCCAGGGTAGTGATCTTTCATTCCTAATTTGAGCCACTCAGTTTGAAAATGTCAGTTACCTTTAATCAGTCTCAAGTATTTTCCTTTTGTGACTTTATAAACTGTGTACCTTTTCATGGATTCTCTTGCCCACTTTTCTTGTCTCTCCACTTTTTCTTTAAAACTCAGTGGAAGCATTTCTTCCTCTGGGAAGTCTTCTCTGATTGTTAGTTTGACATATTCCTACTCCTGAACTTTACATTGTGCAACTCTTTTTATACTGACACTTTTAACTCTGGTGATTATTAGGTATGCTATCACTGAATATAGGAAATCCAAATTCAATTTGGGAATCACCTCTATGAAACATTGGACAAAAACAGGTACTCCTGCCACGTTTTTAAATCGAATGAATCAATAAAAGATTAATTTTATAATATATTTAAAAGTTTTCTCCCTTGTTTTATAGATCAGCCTGGTTCTAATATGAAAAGTCAGCTCCTATGCAGACTAGATGGAACCACCAAACTATATAACTTACTTTGTCCTCTTGGGGCTCACCCAGGATTAAAAGGAACAAAAGATCCTTTTTGTTATGTTCTTACTGAAATTAAAGGATTGAATTAATGAACTGAAAATTATTATGGTGTTAGTTGACATACCTTCATATTATGTATATTCATACATACATATTTTGACTGTGGTGGGAAACCTGCTCATTGTGGTAACTTTAAGAGTCAGTAAGATCCTGGCATCACCTATGTACTTTTTTCTTGCTAACTTATCTTTCATGGATGTCATTTATTCCTCTTGTATTTCCCCCAGATTGATTTCAGAGGTTTTCTTTGGGAGAAGTACCATATCCTTTCAATCTTGTATTTCCCCCAGATTGATTTCAGAGGTTTTCTTTGGGAGAAGTACCATATCCTTTCAATCTCGTATGACCCAGCTCTTTATAGATCACCTTTTTGGTGGCTCAGAGGTCATTCTTCTGCTAGTGATGGCCTATGACCGCTATGTGGCCATCTGCAAGCCCTTGCATTATCTGGTGATTGTGAGGCAATGGGTGTGTGTTGTGCTGCTGGTAATGTCCTGGGTGGGAGGTTTTCTGCATTCAGTAATTCAGGTTAGCACTATTTATGGGCTCCCATTCTGTGGCCCCAATGTCATTGATCATTTTTTCTGTGACATGTACCCCCTATTGAAACTGGTCTGTACTGATACATATGTGGCCAGCCTGTTAGTGGTGGCCAATGAAGGGTTTATCTGCAGTATTGTGTTTGTGCTCTTGCTCATCTCCTATGGTGTCATCTTGAACTCTCTAAAGAACTTTAGTTCAGAAGGCAGGCAGAAAGCCCTCCAGACCTGTGGTTCCCACATCACTGTGGTGGTCTTCTTTTTTGTTCCATGTATTTTCATGTATGCAAGACCTGCTAAGACCTTACTTATTGACACATCATTGACTGTTTTATACAGTCATAACCCCCATGTTGAATCCACTGATCTACACACTGAGAAATTCTGAGATGACAAATGCCATGAAGAAGCTCTGTAAGAGAAACGTCATATCAAATAGCAAATAAAAATATTGTCAAGACCATAGTTTATCATTAGAGCCAATCTTCTCAATGTTAAAGTCCATTTTAGTGTAAATGCCTTTACAGTCTGAGTCAATAATTTGTAATGAAGTAGTCAATGCAGTTTTATAGTTACATGAAATGTTATTTAATTTTTATTTTTTCATTTTGGTAAAATTAATATATAGTGTTTTCTTATTGTCATATACACAATAGCATGATTTAAAACAGTTCTATACATAGTGGTCACCATGGGTAAACTCCTAATCTCCATATGGGCTGGATATTGATGAATTTTTGTAGTTACATTAATTTTAATTAATTGCTGTTTAGTATTATTACTTATTTTCTCACTATTATTTTCATGTTTAGTTGGGTTCCTGCCTTTTTTTTTTAAACATAGAATGCTTTAGTAGCTTCATGTGTGCAATATTATAATTCAACAGTTCTATTCCTCACCAAGTGCTCACAACAAGTGCACTCCTTTATCTCCATCACCTATTTAACTCACCCCCCCTCTTCTCTGGTAACCATCAGATTGTTCTCAAAGATTAAGAGTCTGTGTCTTGATATCTCTCTTTCTCGTCTACCTTTTCTGATATTGTATTTGAAATTTTGTGAGTAAAATTGCACCTAGAATTTATTCTTTATCTTTTTTGTGGGGATTTTTTGTTAACACATTATGTGTGTTTATTCTTCTGTTCCTTAAAGACACTATGAGGTTGATTCTATACTTGGACCCATTTTTTGATTGTACTGATGGAGGTTCATTGGGGTTAAGTAGCTTCCCCATGGCCACCACCCTGTGAGAGTGTCAATGCCAAAGTCAATCCCCAGACTTAAGCCTACGTTACTAATCACATCTCTACAGCTGCTTCTTTGGTGGAATTCTCCCACAAAGGCATCTCAGGTTTGGTGTTTCCTTGATGGTTAGTTTTTCTTATCTGATTTTATTTATTTATTAACATGTAATGTATTATTTGCTTGGGGTACAGGTCTTTCACCAGTCTTACACAATTCACAGCACTCACTATAACACATGCCCTCCCCAATGTCCATAACCCAACCATCATACCCGCCCCCTCTGCCCCAGAAACCCTCAGTTTATTTCCTGAGATTAAGAGTCTCTGTTGGTTTGTCTCCTTCCCGATCCCACCCTGTTTCATTTTTCCCCCTCCTTACCCCGAAAACCTCTCGCCCTGCCTCTCAAGTTCCTCATATCAGAGAGATCATATGATAATTGTCTTTCTCTGATTGACTTCTTTCACTTAGTGTAATATCCTCTAGTTCCATCCACGTCATTGCCAGTTGCAAGATTTCATTTTTTGACAGCTGAATAGTATTCCATTATATATATACTACATCTTCTGTATCCATTCATCTGTTGTTGGACACCTAGGTTCTTTCCATAATTTGGCTATTGTGGGCATTGCCACTATAAACATTCGGGTGCACATGCCCCTTTGAATCACTACATTTGTATCTTTAGTGTAAATTCTCAGTAGTGCTATTGCTGGGTCATAGGGCAGCTCTATTTTCAACTTTTTGAAGATTGCTTTCAACTGTTTCCAGAGTGGCTGCACCAGCTTACATTCCCACTGACAGTGTAGTAGGGTTCCCCTTTCTCCACATCCTCACCAACAGCTGTCATTTCCTCACTTGTTAATTTTACCCCATTCTAAATGGTATGAGGTGGTATCTCACTGCAGTTTTTATTTGTATTTCCCTGATGTCGAGTGATGTTGAGCAATTTTTCATGTATCTGTTGGCCATTTGGATGGCTTCTTTGCAGAAATGTTTGTTCAAGTCTTTGTACACATTTAGTTTTATTGTAACAAAGCAACTTGTACAATTTAACGTTTAAAACTGAGCATCATCTTTCCTTTCTAGTGAAACAAAAAGAAAATTTTAAAAATAAACAGGAACAAATTTACAATAGAGAATGTCAATTCCAAATAAGATCCTCCAAATTCTGCTGATTCTCCCATCGAGTGGCAGGGCTCAAGTCATCATTAGGAGAGAGTTTTATTTTAAAAGTGTCATCTTAAACTGCAAGGATGTCTGTTAAACATCACAATTAAACATGCCAAAGGAGAAGCCATGTTGTCAAAATGCCCACTTAACACACCCAAACATCTCAAACCCACCCTTTGCTGACCTTCTATAACCCCATTTTTAAATTTTTTTTCTTTTTTTTAAACAAGAGAAAGTAGACAGGTACATGTTGGTAAATGCTAACTGTCCATATTCACATAGAGACACAGTGTAATCTCTGAGCCCAATATACAGAGAAAGGAGGAAAAAAGCTAGAATTCTATGCACTACTACACAGGAGCCTAGCACCCTACAGCTTCCAGCAGAGTTAGGGGGGAAGATGGTTTTTCTTTTTTCCCACAGAGCATGGTGGTGTTGATTTCATAAAGTTTTTGTTTTTGTTGAGACAGGAAGGGACAAAAATGAATTTGGAACAAATAGGGGTAGAGATTCTTTTCCCACTGTATTTTGCTCAGGGCATTTCCCCCCAAAATAAGCTGAGAACCATGGTATAAAGGTAGATTAAAAAAAAAAAAAAAAAGAGAGAGACTTCAAAAAACAGGGCAAATTAGCATGAGAGGAGAAAAGAAAAAGGAAAAAAAAAAAAGACGTCAACTTGCTCCCAGGAACTGAAGAAAATTAAAAAAGGAAGGTTGGAATCCATCAGTATTCCATTAGTCATCTTCTCCTTCATCCTCCTTTCCTTCCTCCCCCTCATCATCTTCATCTTCTTCACCTTCATCCTCATCTCCTTCTTCATCAATATCTTCCAATCCTTCTTCTTCTTCTTCATCATCATCATCCTCTTCTCCTTCCCCTTCTTCATCATCCATATTGGGAACCAAGTAGTACTGTAATGGATTTGGCCAAATATCATCTTTGATGACCTCTCCTAACTCATCTGCACCTTCATCAGAATGGTCAGTAACCCAGGTGAGGAAGTTCTCTGGTTCCTCATGCTGTCTCTTCCTGCTGGATTTATTCTGTGTTTGACTTGAATGTTTCATCAAATCCTTTCCAGATTTCCATTTGATTTCAGTGGAATTTGAAGATGGATCACCACTCTCATTCAGATGAAATTCTTTGGAGAAAACTTTATTTTTGAAGTAAGGGTTTTCTGCCCATTTCTTGATTGGATTATTTGTTCCTTGGGTATTGAGTTTGACAAGGTTTTTATAGATTTTGGATAGTAGCCCTTTATCTGATATGTCATTTGCAAATATCTTCTCCCATTCTGTTGGTTGTCTTTACTTTTGTTGACTGTTTCCTTTGCTGTGCAAAAGCTTTTGATCTTGATGAAGTCCCAATATTACATTTTTGCCCTTGCTTCCCATGCCTTTGTTTTGACATCTGCAAATCAATCATTGTGGTACAATACATTAATAAAAGAAAGAACATGAACCATATGATACTCTTAATAGGTGCTGAAAGAACATTTGGCAAAGTACAACATCCTTTCTTAATCAAACCTCTTCACAGTATAAGGATAGAGGGTACATATCTCAGTATCATCAAAGCCATCTATGAAAAACCCACAGTGAATATCATTCTCAACGGGGAAAAACTGAGTGTTTCCCCTAAGGTCAGGAACATGGCAGGACTGTCCATTATCACCACTGCAATTCAACATAGTATTAGGAGTCCTAGCCTCAGCAATCAGACAACAAAAAGAGGTAAAAGGCATCCAAATCAGCAAAGAAGAAGTCAAATTCTCACTCTTTGTAGATTGTATGATATGTTATGTGGAACATCCAAAATACTCCACCCCAAAGCTGCTAGAACTCAGACAGGAATTCAGTAAAGTGTCAGGATATAAAATCAATGCACAGAAATCAGTTGCATTTCTATACACCAGTAGCAAGACAGAAGAAAGAGAAATTAAGAAGTTGATCCCATTTACAATTGCACACAAAACCATAAGATACCTAGGAATAAACCTAACCAAAAAGGCAAAGAATCTGTACTCAGAAAACTATAAAATGCTCATGGAAAAAAATTGAGGAAGATATGAAGAAATGGAAAACTGTTCCACACTTATAGATTGGAAGAATGAATATTTTGAGAATGTCTATGCTACCTAAAGCAATCTACACGTTTAATGCAATCCTTATCAAAATCCCATCCATGTTTTCAAAGAAATGAAACAAATCATCCTACCATTTATATGGAACCAGAAAAGACCCTGAATAGTCAGAGGAATGTTGAAAAAGAAAATCAACAAGTTGCATCAAAATTCCAGACTTTAATCTCTATTACAAAGCTGTCATCATAAAGACAGTATGGTACTGGGACAAAAACAGACACATAGATAAGCAGAACAGAATAGGGATCCCAGAAATGGACCTTCAACTCTATGGTCAACTAGCCTTCGACAAAACAGCAAAGAAAGTCCAATGGAAAAAGACAGTCTTTTCAACAAATGGTGTTGGAAAAATTGGACAGCCACATGCAGAAGAATGAAACTGGACTATTTCTTTATACCACACACAAAAATAGTCTCAAAATGGATGAAAGACCTCATTGTGAGATGGGAATCCATCAAAATCCTTGAGGAGAACACAGGCAGCAACCTCTTCAACCTTAGCCACAGTAACTTCTTCCTAGAAACATCGCCGATCGTTAGTTTTTCATCCACGTTACTGATTTCTCTCAAAGATATTAATCCATTGATATTTCTTTCTCTGCCATTGTTAGTTCCGGTAAATTATGTTTCTTTAGATAATTGTCCATTTCATTCAGGTTCTTGCCATTATTTGCATAAATTGAGTAATTTGTATCTGGTGATTCATTTTTTTACTGTGCTGTAGTGATATTTATAATTTTTAAAATTTATAAACAGTATGTTAGGCATAATTTCAAACTTATACAGCCCTGATTATTCCAAAATATGAATGAGAAGTTTGTAAACGGTCAAGGGATTTTCAAATTTGGACAGCCAAGGTGTTATTTTTCTCTAGTTTCAAATGACATTTTCCCCCAAAGAGTCAAATGTCCTCTTGAGCACTGTAAAATAACAGGACGGGCAGTTGTGTGTACCATGCACTTTGTGAGTGCTAGAAATTCTGGCAGAGATGTTGGCCAGAGAAGAGACAGGAGCCCTGCAGGAATTAAGAATGAGCCCCATCCTCACCTCCCACAGTGAAAGCAGTAACATCATGCCGACAGTCGCAAGAATTCACCTGATAATCTTTTTTTGGTCTTAAAGATTTATGTATGTATGTATGTATGTATGTATGTATTTGGGGCAAGTGTGGGGAGAGGTGGAGGGAGAGGGAAAGAGAGAATACCAAGAAGATTCCACACTGAGCAAACTTGAGACAATGCTTGACCCCATGACTTTGAGATCGTGATCTGGGATGAAATCAAGAGTTGAGCCATCATGATGCCTCCGATTCTGCTTCTTGGCTAGGATTCATGTCTTTTCTTCACTATTTCCAGCTAGTCCCTGCGGCAAGAGTAGCCTTGAACTTTCTTTTTTTTTTTTTAGAGATTTTATTTATTTATTTGACAGAGAGAGATCACAAGCAGGTAGAGAGGCAGGCAGAGAGAGAGGAGGAAGCAGGCTCCCTGCTGAGCAGAGAGCCCAATGCAGGGCTCAATCCCAGGACTCTGAGATCATGACCTGAGCCGAAGGCAGCGGCTTAACCCACTGAGCCAGCCAGGCGCCCCTAGCCTTGAACATTCTTATTCTCACTGTATGTTGTATTTCAATTATACCATAAAGCATCACATAAAGAGGAGGAAAATTCTGCTTTTAAAATCACCATGAAGTAAGTGAGGTGGTTTAGGATTACTTTATTCAGCATGATACTGATTTTGGATTTAAGACTTACACTTTTATTATATATTAGGAAATACCCATCTATGCTCATAATATAACAGTACATTTTGTCGGGTTTGGCCAGCAAACTCTGAAGCAGCAAATAAGATTGCTCCAGATACCTTAGTAGGAGAAAGGAGAGGGCCTGGAAGCAGACACTTTAGGGGCAAAAGCTCCCAGGCCAGACATCTTCTACTTTTATTGTGAATGTTATCAAGACAATAGTGGAATAAGAAAGGAAGGAGGGAATGGGAAGCTGTAATAATCCAGACAGTGCTATTGGGAGTTTATCTTGTGAATAGAACAAGCTGTGCTCCTGATGGACATGCAGATAGGGAGTGCCTGGAGCATGTGACTTCCAAAGATAAGTGCTTCTCCTAAGTCAAGCATTTACTCTCTGGATGAGTGCATTGAGCCACAATGAGGATCTGGTTAACCTTAAAAAAAAAACCAAGCCCCAAAACCTAGGGCCCAGTTGTCTGGACATTCTTTCTTTGATTTTCTACTAGTCTGATCCAGGGAGGCATGGATTTTTAAATATTATCTAGCCAGACACTATGAATTGCCACACTTTTAGAAAGTGAGATAGAATTAATTAACTGTGAGATAGAATTAATTAACTATGTTTAAGAGCTTATAAATACAATCATGTTTTTTTTTTTTTTCCTTGACCTATTTTCACCTGATCTAGGTAAATTTAAAAATATATAATTATCATTGTACTGGGAAGGTTCATTCAGCACAAGAAGGGGTAACAGGGTCTAAATTTACCCTTCTGCCTAAAACATCAAACAAGTTGGAAAATATGCAAAATACTGGTTTTCAAGACTAGACATCAGAAGGAGTGATCACTGAGAGATGAGAAAAAAACAAGTTGAGTCCTAGAATTGTCCCAGCTTTGCATTGAAAAGTTTTCATGCTGCGGCACAGACAGGAATATTTAGGAAATCCTGGACAGCCTTTGAGTTGAGGGCAAGGAACTGAGAGTCCTACAGCAAGGCACCAAGGGAGCTAGCATGCAGAGGGTGATATTCTGGAGAGGATAGAGCTAGCAAGGCAGGGAGACTGAGAGAGAGATAGAGAGAGACAGAGACAGAGAATGGAAGTAGAGTGAGTGGGAAGGAGAGGGAGGAATGAGAGAGAAGGGGGAAAAGGGAGAGTTAGAGGAAACGAGGAGGGAAGGGGAAGGAAGGGAGGAATAGAGAGAGAGAGGACAGAGGAGGGAGGAAAAAAGGAGGGAGAAAGGGGAGAGAGAATAAGAGAGATAGAATATGAGAGGGTACTTGAGAGAGATGAGAGGAAACTTGAGAAGAGAGCATGAGAGATTAGTGAGACTATGTGAGAGACAACAGGACAGAGAAAAAGAAAAGGAAAGAATCAGTGCTGGAGAGCTGCAAGGATCCTCCTAGATTGTTCATCAGAGTAGCGATCAGGGTGTGCAGGTGCATTTGAGGAAACTGCTTGGGGCTGGGTGGTGATTTACCTGGCTGCATAGGGAGGATTGCCCAGTGCTCCCTGGGTCAGTCACAGTGGCCTGTCTTTCAGCTGGACAACTTGGGCCGGTTCTGGATCACAGGGCGGGACACTGGTTGAGGTCTTAGGAAGATCTTGCATCAGTAATGGGACACAATTGTCCCTAAACTGAGCACTGTTCCAAACCTGTCGAATAAACCGTAACAGTAAGAATAAAGAAAAAAATCTCCAAGGAAAACATCCAAGAGAAACTAATGTGTTTAGAATTTTATGTTTCTGCTAACATGAGAGATTGGTCTGATTATTGTTCCTGTGATGCTCTTGTTTCATTCTGGTTTAAGGGTTATGCTGGGTGCACAAAATGAGTCAGGAAGTATTTCAAGTTCTCCTCAGCCCTGAGCCATTTATGTATGGTACTACATTTTGATTAATTGTTATGTAGTATCATTGATAATGTTATATGGGAGTAGAATTTTGTTTAAAGAGAAGAAACATATCAAATGATTTATTTACTTAAAAGTGTTAGGTAATTCCAGGTTTTAATTATTTTTCTGTCTCTTCAGAAATCTATGTCTTTCATAACAGAGCTCCACTTTCTAAACAGGCAAGTATATTGTCATAAATTTCATTGTTGATTTTATTTTAATATCTTTTTCAGATATGTAGAATACATTGTTAACAATGTCTTCATTCTTGATTCTGATCATTTGTTCTTTTAGTTTTTCTTCACCCGTTCTGCTAGGAACATTAATTTTGTAAATCTTTCGAAGAGCCAATCCTGGCTTTATGTATTTTTTCTTTTTTTCAATAAAATTAAATTTCAATGATTTCTGTCTTTTATTTACTACTTCCTTTCTACAGTGTTCTCTCGGTGTATTTTGCTTTTCTGTTTCCAGCTTCTTGAGATGAAATGTTAACTCATTTCTTACAATATCTCTCATTTCCTAATACTTGTCACTAAAGCCACTAATTCCATTCTACACACTCCTTTAAATAATTGGGAAACACCGTTATATTGGGGTTGGATTCCACTATATATATATTCTGTATGATTTAAGTCCTTTGAAATGCATTGCAAATTGTTTTTTGTTTTTTGTTTTGTTTTGTTTTGTTTCTTTTTTTTTTTTTTTTTTTTTTTTTTTTTGGCTAAGTGTTGTCTCTCAGCTCTTTGAGGTAAGTGGACTCCTCCCACAGTGTTTTCATCCTCCCCTCTCCCATACTAACACAGTTTCTATCTACTTGCCTGTGTGCCCCTATGTGACAAAATCAAGATTCTTCCCCTTGCATGAGAAACTTGCTTTACTACATTTGAGACAACATTAAAATGGGTAGTATGAAATTTGCTCTCATGATGTTCTGAAAGTCAGTTCTAGGTGTCCATGTGCAAAGACATAGCTTAAACCTAAATGAAATAGCTTTGCCTATTTTGAAAGTCATGCTTGAAAGAACAGAAGTTTTACATATTTTAATTCTGTCCACACTGGACATTTCTCCTTTGGTGATTCAATCTTAAGTTGTTCTTTGGGGATTCTACATCCTCCCCCTCCAGCCCCCAGAGGACATGTTTCTTCAAGTCCTGTTGTACATGGTAATTATCCTGGTGGCATCTCTGGAGATGCAGGTCTACCCTCAAAATTATGATGAGAGTCCCAATGAATTTAATTAGGGAAGAATGACTCGTGGAGATGCAGCAGTGGAATGACTCAATGGCGCTTGTTGTGGTTCAAATGAAGATAAAGTGTTTACAGACCTTTATCTGGATCTCAAAGTGTATTTGGATTCATGTTCGTATGACTAGCTTTTTCAGGAATCAAATGATGGAGTCAGAACTTCACTAAGTTCACCTAGAACTTATTTTCCATCATTCAGGGAATCCAAACTTTAACTATGCTTTGTGCAGACAGATCAGGATAAATTATTGAGAAGTGACTGTCATAAAGTCATAAAGGATATTTCACTATTTTATTTATATTGACATGAAAAATAAACCACTCAATCTTTATTTAAGAAATTCACAATTTTTTCTCCGACAAAGTGGCTTTTTTTTTTTTTTTTTTTTTTTTTTTGTCATCAAGATGTTGGTTTAACATTTGTATTATGGCAAATTAGGCTAACAATGAAGATTTTGGTTCTCTTTGTTCATAGCCAATGTTCAGACTTTTTTAGATTACAGGGGCTTTTTATTCATTTTGAAAATCCCAGAAATTTAAGAGGTAAACTTTTTCTGAAAGACTGAAATGAATAAGAATTTATGCAACATAGAAAGTGTTGTTCACATGGAAATAGTTAAAGATCCTGTGATGATGCCTGTGTTTTCTTGGTCTATGTGCTCAGAGATGGTATCAGTGCACAAAAGACAAGGGACTGCAACCTTGAATTGAAAGGAGTTTCAGAACAGGTAACCCAGGAATTGTAACTAGTTGTAAGATTCCAAAGTAGACTTTATATTTTACATCTTGGTGGTGCTGGGATTCAGTCTTTTAAAATTCCTGCTGTGTGAATCTCATAATCAGCCATATTAGTGATTCTTTATGGTTATTAGAATATATGGGAATTAGCTCAGTTCTGTAACACTGCTTTTGGTTATTTTCATATGTAAAGATACAGAATAAATGTACTTTCTCTAACATCTCTAACATCAGTATTTTTAGAAACTAATTTCAGGCTTAAGGATATTTTTAATGGGACAGATATTTCTAACTCTACAGGTGATCCCAATTGATATGTTCTCTGAGCATTGTTTGCTGATCTATGGAAGTTTAGAATATGGTGTAGCATCCTCAGACTTGAATGAGTGATTTTGAGGAATCCAAGGTGACACTTTCATAATCAAGCTCTTACTTCTGATCCTATGTTTCTGTTTACTTTAAAGTTTAGTATCATGGCATATGTCTGTTGGATATTCCTATACGTGCTTCTTTATATGATTTACCCACTTGCCATTGGTTTCTTACTCTGAGTGTATTTTGATATTAACTCTGTGTATGTCCTCTGTAATGCAAGTCTTTCCCCCCATCTACTTTTATCTACTGATGTCCTGGTATCTTTTTAAAGACCTTGAGATGTTTTGATATCATAAAATGTACCTATTTCATTTATGAGTTAAGAGGATTCCAGAAGTTAGAAAGTCATCTCTTGCATTAGCTGGGAAGTAAATAGAAATCTTGCTGTAGTTTTTCATTAAATCAATGAATTTAAAAATTTGTATATGAAGAGTTCATTACATGTACAATTTTACTAGCTTCCAGTTGGAAAGTTGGTTGTGCCCCTCCATTTATTTATTACTGTATCCTTTCCCCACAATGTTTTTAGTGACTTATCTCTGCCCAAGTCAGCAAAACTGGTGAGGTTAGGGAGAATGTTTTCATCCACCTTGTATTCTTATAATTTCTGAAAGTACCGGAATATAAGAATCTACAATGCCTATTAGGCAAATGAATAAACAGATTGTGTTAGATTTCAGGAAGTCACCAGTAATTAATTATCACATTTATAGCTAATTTTTTCTTGAACTGTGAAATAAAGAGATGCAAAAGAACATATGGAACACAGGAACAATGTGACTGAGTTTGTCCTCTTGGGGCTCACCCAGAGTCTCCAAGGTCAGAAAATACTATTTGTTGTGTTCTTGATCATCTACATCATGACGATGGTGGGCAACCTACTCATTGTGGTGACTGTGGCAGTCAGTCCAACCCTGGCTACCCCTATGTACTTCTTCCTTGGTTACTTATCATTTATGGATGCTGTTTATTCTACTACAATTACACCAAATATGATTATAGACTTACTCTATGAGAAGAAAACCATTTCCTTCCAAGGTTGCATGTCCCAGCTCTTTATAGAGCACTTATTTGGTGGTGCTGAGATTTTGCTCCTGGTGGTCATGGCCTATGACCGCTATGTGGCCATCTGCAAACCCTTGCATTATTTGACAATCATGAATCAAAGGGCTTGTGTTCTGTTGTTGCTGTTGGCCTGGGTTGGAGGTTTTCTCCATGCAGTCGTTAAACTTCTCTCAGTTTACAACCTTCCCTTCTGTGGTCCCAATGTCATCGACCACTTTGGCTGTGACATGTATCCATTATTAAAACTTGCCTGCACTGACACCTACATTATTGGCCTCACTGTAGTTGCCAATGATGGAGGAATCTGTGTGGGCATCTTTACAGTCTTACTCATTTCCTATGGGGTCATTCTGCACTCCCTGAAGACTCTTAGTCAGGAAGGGAGGCACAAAGCCTTATCCACTTGTGGCTCTCACATTACAGTGGTGGTCCTCTTCTTTGTCCCTTGCATTTTTATGTATGTGAGACCTCCTTTCACCTTGCCCATTGATAAATTCTTGACTGTGTTTTACACAGTTATCACCCCTATGTTGAACCCTCTGATCTATACTCTGAGAAATGGAGAAATGAAAAATGCCATGAAAAAGCTGTGGACCAGAAGAAGAAAATGATGCTGAAGAGAAATTGTCACCTTTTTTCAATGAAGAGTTGCTCCATCAAGGAAAGGATTATTTATTTGTAATGAATTTCTCTTCAGGTTTAATGAACTTGTGTATGATGAAAACATTTAAGGTATAAATATTTACAGTGATCAAAATGATTTCTAAGACTTTCATATATTGTTAGGAAAATAAGTCTATAGCTTTTGGGTATGAAATGTCTTTGTTGAAACTATGGGTTTCGGTTCTATGTGGTAAGTTATGCTATAGTTAATACTGTACCTTTATTTTCATTACTGGACAGTTTTCTCTTGCTTCTCTTTTGCCCAATTGTTCTTTTTCAGAATTAGATGTGCTCATTACATATTTCTGAGAAGCATTTTAAGAATGGGACCTTAGCACTTGGTTTACTCCTTCTTTACAAAGACAATCCTATTAATACCTCAGGTATATGTCTTATTTTTGTATTTGCAAGATATTTAATTGTGTAATTTTTTTCATTGCTTAGCATATAAGATTGAAAGGGAATGCTGTTTCCAAGTTATAATATTAATCATAAAGAAGGTAAGTGAAGAAAAAAAATTGAAAAAAATACATGGATGTAATAGGTTAAATTCACTTATTTTTCTGAGTACGGAATCCTACTATCTCCTCATGTGGAGAAACTTTGTTTGGTGTTATATTTTCACTGAGATGACCCATTAACACTCGCTGATCATTTGGAATATCTGATAATATCTCTGTCATTTTTTTAGCATCCCCATCTCTTCTGCTTACAGTGTTTCATAGTATTTTTTAAGGACCTAGGCCCTTCCTTTCCTATGAGGAATTACCATAATGCATAATTCATGACCTTCAAATATGCAATATGGAGCCTGACAGATATTTTGGATGATATCATTGTCAGAAAGATGCTGACAACATGGCTAACCATTATTACCTCTGTTGTGGATGGAATGCAGATTATTCGGCAATAATGACACCATAATATATATTGATTTCCGTAATGGAGACCTCTTTCTTAAACATCCCTCTCTCTGAATGAGGTATGAGAGACAATATTATTTGCCTCTAAAAATGTAGGAAGCATGCAGTCAAAGAAACTCCTGGCTTTGCCTCCCTTATTTAGTCTGGATTCATGAGGTACTCAGGCTTTGGGGAATTGAGCCTTTCACTGTTAAGTCACAGTGTATGAAAAACTCTATATCCCAGTTTTTAACCCAGTTAGTATTACCTAGAGATACTTCATGTCATCTCAAAGTCTTCCCAAACATGACGTTATTCATTAAATGATAGTAAACATTTGATTTTATCAGAAGTTGCATAATGAAGTCATCATGTTTTGGATGTTGCTATATACTCAATATATTTGTTCCCTCCCCAATTCAGGAGGTAAATCCTATATAGTACATGGTATTTAGAGGTGGAGGGTTTGGAAGGTGATTAGGTTATGAAGGCAGAGCTCTCATGAATGGGTCTAACGTCTCCTTAAAAAGAGATACCACAGGAATACCTGGGTGGTTCAGTGTAAACCTGGTGATTCACAGACCTGTACCCCTGGGGATAAAAATACATGTTTATAAAAAATTAAAAAAAAATTATAAAAAAAAAAAAAAGAGTCTACCTTCAGCTCAGATCCTGACTTCAGGGCCCTGGGACTGAATTCCTCATGGGACTCCACTCCCTTCTTTTCTTCTCTCTCTGCCCCTTTCTTTGTCTCTCATGAATAAATAAATAAAATCTTAAAAAAAAAAAAAAGATAAAAAGAGATACCCCGGGGCACCTGGGTGGCTCAGTGGGTTAAGTCTCTGCCTTTGGCCCAGGCCATGATCCCAGGCTGGGTTTGAGCCCCACATCTGGCTCCCTGCTCAGCGGGGGAGCCACCTTTTCTGTCTACCTGCTGTTCTCGCTGCTTATTCTCTCTCTTTTTCTCTCTCAAACAAATAAGTAATATCTTTAAAAAATGAGTAAAAAAGGGACACCACAGACCTCACTTGCCTTTTGTTATTTTTTCCCATGTGAGGAAACAGAAAAAAGATAGTAATCTATGAACTAGGAAGCAGGCTCTCACCAGATGGTAGGATCTGCAAGTGTCTTGATCTTGGACTTCAGGACACTTGCAGACCCCAGAACCATGAGAAATAAATGATACCGAAGCTAGTCAATGGTATTCTATAATGGACTTAGATAGACATTTAGTTAATTTCCAAATTTTTATTGTTATTTCAAGTACTGAGATAAAAATATCCTGGTTAATTGTCTCTGATCATCAGTCTGTAAGTTCCCTTAAGGCAGAGAACGTTACTGAACAGTCTTTGTACTCTGTATTTACAGAATGTCTGGGACATAGAATCCACTCCATGAACTTTGTCAGTTACTGGCATTCTCAAATCTAAAACTATTGGAGTGAGAATTTTGAGTCTTTTTTTTTTATTATATACATTCGCATCTTCTTTGATATTTGCTACAGTATGTTGTTTTGTTATAACTATGGGTGTTTTATATAAGGATGTCATCTTTTAACATTCTTTTACTTTGATTTCTTCTAGCACATCACTTGGGAAATGTCATTTACTGTCATTCAGTGAACTTATAAATTTGAATATTTAAAAAAAATAACTCCCCCAAAAGTTTTCTTTTCAAATAATCTAGGATTTATTTTTGTTTGTGATGAGGATATATCTAAGCTTGTTTTCCTCTAACAGGAAAAATAATCTGCTAAAGTTATTAATTTCAGTAATAATTTAAAATTTTTCTATTTAATATGTCAAATTTTATACAATAGTATGTTTGATTTGGGGCCCTTTTCCTCTCCTCCTCTGCTGCTGTCTCTCCCTCTTCTCCTCCTCCTTTTCTTTTGGTGTATTTTCCTACGACAAACATTCTATGTCAATAGCCAAGGATTTTAACGTGTATTATACCAGGTAGGGATAATCTCCCTAAATTACTCAGCCTTTTTAAGTCTTTTGCAATTTCTAAATATTAATTTTTCCTTATAAACTTTTTGAATATTTTGTGAAGTTTGAAATCCTCCCATAAAGCTATATTTAGTTTTATATGACACTCCACATTGATTTTAAGGAAACTGGCATGTTTTCATATCTTGTTTTCCCCATCCAGAATGAGACATAAATTGTGAAGGCTTGATCAATGTCTCAATAAAAATTGCAATAATTTCCATAGAATATATAAATCTTGCCTGTTGAATTCCTTATTTAAGAAGGAGCTTGTCTTATTTACATTTAATTCACATTTTCCATGAGATAATAAGAAAGGGCTCCATGTCTTTGCTGGAATGAGTTAGAGCACAGTTTTCGTAGGCACTGGTGTTTGTTTGCATGCAAATGTTCATAAGCCTACACTCGACAATACACAAGTATGTATCCAACCACAGAGATCTGTATCTGACCTCATGTAGCTCTGTATAACCATATGTAGGTACATAGTCAATGATCTGTAGGTCTGTATCCAACTTCATATATGTGTCTATATGTGAACATACAGAGGTGTATATCTGACAACATTAGGGGTAGTATTTGATGACCCATAGGAATACATATCTTTTATGTGTGTGTGTGTGTGTGTGTGTGTGTTTGATCATACACGGGCCTGTATTTATCTACACACAGGGCTTTTTTATATAAAGGTCTGTATCTGAGCGATATGAATTTGTTGAGGACTTGATAGAACAATTCTGTTCCATGTAGCATGGACTGAGGTTTTTCTCTGGTATTCAGCTGATTAGGGGGTGTTAGGGAGTGTTTCAGATGACTTTACTCATGTGAGCTGTGCCTTGGCAGGGATGGTGAGAAGCCTGGTATATTCTGGCTCCTTCTCCTTCCCCATGTAGTCTGTCTTTCCAGTAGGTATGTAAGAGACTTGTAAAAGTTCAGGGTTTCCTGAGGGAAGACACAGAAGGGATTAGGCCAGTTAAGGACTCATCCCATCCTGACATGATCTTGAAGTTCAGGATCTCAAGTTCTAAAACCACACTGCTTCTGCACCAAAAGGAAGGCAATCTGTGGAATGGAAGAAAATATTTTCAAGTCATTTATTTTATAAGGAGTTAATATCCAAAATGTATGAAGAATTTATACAACTAAATAGGAAAAAAGCAAATAAAAACAAGAAACTGGTAAAAAAAAATTGACAAAGGGTCTGAATAGATATTTTTTAAAGAAGACATACAAATAGTCAAGCAGAACATGGGAAGGTCCTCAATGTTACTAATCATCAGAGAAATGCAAATCAAAACCACAATGAGATATACCTGTTAGGATGGATGTTACAAACAATTACGAGATAATGTGCTGGAGAGGATGTAGAGAGAAGGGAACCCTAGTTCACTGTTGTTGGGTATGTAAAGGTTTTCAGCCACTGTGCATAATGGCATGGAGATTCTTCAATAAAGTGAAATAAAACCACAATATGGTCCAGAAATGCCCCTTCTGTGAGTGTATCCAAGAATATAAAATCAGCATCTCAAGGAGATATCTGCACTCCTAAGTTTATGGTAGTATTACTCACAATAGCCAATATTGGAACAACCTAACCATCCAGTGATGGATGAATGGAAAAAGAAAAAGTGTATATAAGAGAAAGTCATTCAGCTATCAAAAAGAAGACAATCCTACCAACTGCAACACCATGAGAGACTTTGAGATCTCTCTCTCTCTCTCTTTGCTTTCTCTTTGTTTTAAAATTTTTTAAAAAATATTTTTTATTAATTAATTTATTTTCAGAAAAACAGTATTCATTATTTTTTCATAGTATTAGAAGTCCTAGCAACAGCAATCAGACAACAAAGAGAAATAAAAGGTATCCAAATTGGCAATGAAGAAGTCAAACTCTCTCTCTTCGCAGATGACATGATTCTTTTTTTTTTTTTAAAGATTTATTTATTTGACAGAGAGAAATCACAAGTAGACAGAGAGGCAGCCAGAGAGAGAGAGAGAGGGAAGCAGGCTCCCTGCTGAGCAGAGAGCCCGATGCGGGACTCGATCCCAGGATCCTGAGATCATGACCTGAGCCGAAGGCAGCGGCTTAATCCACTGAGCCACCCAGGCGCCCTGACATGATTCTTTATATGGAAAACCCAAAAGACTCCACCCCCAAACTACTAAAACCCATACAGCAATTCAGCAACGTGTCAGGATACAAAGTCAATGTGCAGAAATCAGTGGCTTTCGTATACACTAACAATGAAAATAAAGAAAGGGAAATTAGAGAATCAATTCCATTTACTATAGCACCAAGAACCAAAAGATACCTGGGAATAAATCTAACCAAAGATACAGATGTTGTGAAAAGAAGGGCTATCTGTACCCCAATGCTTATAGCAGCAATGGCCACAGTCGCCAAACTGTGGAAAGAGCCAAGATGCCCTTCAATGGATGAATGGATAAGGAAGATGTGGTCCATTTACACTATGGAGTATTATGCCTCCATCAGAAAGGATGAATACCCAACTTTTGTAGCAAGGACAGGACTGGAAGAGATTATGCTGAGTGAAATAAGTCAAGCAGAGAGAGTCAATTATCATATGGTTTCACTTATTTGTGGAGCGTAACAAAAAGCATGGAGGACATGGGGAGTTAGAGAGGAGAAGGGAGTTGGGGGAAATTGGAAGGGGAGGTGAACCATGAGAGACTATGGACTCTGAAAAACAATCTGAGGGTTTTGAAGGGGCGGGGGGTGAGAGGTCGGGGTACCAGGTGGTGGGTATAATAGAGGGCACGGATTGCATGGAGCACTGGGTGTGGTGAAAAAATAATGATACTGTTATGCTGAAAATAAATAAATGAAAAAAACAAAAAACAAAAAACAAAAACCTAACCAAAGAGGTAAAGGGTCTGTACTTGAGGAACTACAGAACACTCATGAAAGAAATTGAAAAAGACACAAAAAGATGGAAGACCATTCCATGCTCTTGGATTGGAAGAATAAACATTGTTAAAATGTCTATACTGCCTAGAGCAATCTATACTTTTAATGTTATTCCAATCAAAATTCCATCGGTATTCTTCAAAGAGCTGGGGCAAATAATCCAAAAATTTGTATGGAATCAGAAGAGACCCAAAATCGCTAAGGAAATGTTGAAAAACAGAAATAAAGCTGGGAGCATCACCTTACCTGATTTCAAGCTTTACTACAAAGCTGTGATCACCAAGACAGCATGGTACTGGCATAAAAACAGACACATAGACCAGTGGAACAGAGTAGAGAGCCCAGATATGGATCCTCAACTCTATGGTCAACTAATCTTCAACAAAACAGGAAAAAATATACAGTGGATAAAAGACAGTCTCTTCAATAAATGGTGCTGGGAAAACTGGACAGCTATATGTAGAAGAATGAAATTCGACCATTCTCTTACACCGTAGACAAAGATAAACGCAAAATGGATAAAAGACCTCAACGTGAGACAGGAATCCATCAGAATCCTAGAGGAGAACATAGGCAGTAATCTCTTCGATATCAGCCACAGCAACTTCTTTTTCTTTGCTTTCTCTTGAAGTGAAATTGTCAGACAGAGAAAGACAAACACTCTATGATCTCATTTATGTGTGGAATTAAAAAATCTGACATATAGAAGGCAAGAACTGAAGGGTGGGGGGAAATAGGAGATATTTCTTAAAGAGTACTAGCTATAAGATGAGTAAGTTCTGGGAGCTAACATATAGCAGCGTTCAGTAGTGAACAACAATTTTTTATAAACATAGTTGCTGAGAGAGTGAATCTTAAGTGCTTTCATTCCACCTAAAAATTCTAGTTGTGAGGTGCTGTTGTATCAACTAACCTCATTGTGGTAATCATTTTGCAATATATGCATATATCAGATCATTATTATGTTGTACAATGTTACATATCAATTTTATTTTAATAAAGGTGGGAAAACATAAATAAATAAATAATAAAATTATATTTTATGACTTGAAAAAAGAAACTCTATAAACTAGAAACATGCTATTTCTTCCATATGCCCTACATACAATTTGAGGGTGGACAATATAACCAAGGGTATTGGTTTACAAGGAAAGGCCATGTGCTTCCTTTTGTGCAATTATCTTAAAAATTTCTATATGTTTTCATTAAAGTTTATAAAAGTGCTTCACCCAGAAATACTTTTGAGACTGGTTCCTCTCAGGATTGGGCTGAAAGAAGTCTGTGGATTAACATCCTTAAATCTTAGACATATTTTTTTTACTGGTTAAGAGACTTTAGTAGACATACCTTAAATCTTTCTGAAGTGTTCACTAGGGTCTTATATCTACAACTTTGAGATTATATTTATTTTGGTACCATTTCTCATTTTCAGAGCTTTTTGTTTTTTGGAGAGGCTAGGATTGAGAGCCAGTTTTATACTTGAACCCAGTAGTTCTTGTAATTTAATATTTTATTTGGATCTTGTATCCTAAAACTGACTAAATTCACTTATTAATTCTAGTAATCTGTGTAGATTCCTTAGGGTTTTCTATGACACAATCCCATTTACAAAAATTGGACAGGGGCACCTCGGTGGCTCAGTGGGTTAAAGCCTCTGCCTTTGGCTCAGGTCATGATCCCAGGGTCCTGGGGATCAAGCTCCACATCAGGCTCTCTGCTCAGCGGGGAGCCTGCTTCCTCCTCTCTCTCTGCCTGCCTCTCTGCCTACTTGTAATCTCTGTCTGTCAAATAAATAAATAAAATCTTCAGAAATATAACAGTCCCCTTCTTGGAAAGATACAGGAGTATTTAACTTTTTGATTTATTTTTTAGTCTTTTTTCAGAAGTTTGTGTTTTTCCTTTATTTTACCCATTTTCTTAAGGTATCAAATTTATTACAATTATGTTTTACACAAGAACCATTTATTACCATTTCAAAAACTAAAGCATATACTTTTTCTTAAATTTATTTTCAACATAATATTCAGTATTCATTATTTTTTCACCACACCCAGTGCTCCATGCAATCTGTGCCCTCTATAATACACACCACCAAAAAAATCAATCAATCAATAAATAAAGATCTATCTAAACATTTAAAAAAAACACCAAAGCATATGTATGATTTCATCTGCTTTTTAATTGTTGATATTGGTAATTTTCTCTTGATCACTTTTGCTAGAAATTTATCATTGTAATATGAAAGTATCAACTTTTGACTATTTTGTTTATTTTATGTTTTCTATTGTATTAATTTTTGATCTTTCTTTCATTACATCCCCCTCCCTCCCCAGCTTTAATTTATTCCTCTTTTTGTAACTTCTTAAATTAAAAGCATAGTTGCTTTTTTTTTTGATTGTTATTTTATTTTTTTATTTTTTATAAACATATATTTTTATCCCCAGGGGTACAGGTCTGTGAATCACCAGGTTTACAAACTTCACAGCACTCACCAAAGCACATACCCTCCCCAATGTCCATAATCCCACCCCCTTCTCCCAAACCCCCTCTCCCCAGCAACCCTCAGTTTGTTTTGTGAGATTAAGAGTCACTTATGGTTTGTCTCCCTCCCAATCCCATCTTGTTTCATTTATTCTTCTCCTACCCACTTAAGCCCCCATGTTGCATCACCGCTTCCTCATATCAGGGAGATCGTATGATAGTTGTCTTTCTCTGCTTGACTTATTTCGCTAAGCATGATACACTCTAGTTCCATCCACGTTGTCGCAAATGGCAAGATTTCATTTCTTTTGATGGCTGCTTTTAAAGTTTTATCTTTAGCATAAGTATAAAGCTATCCATAAATTTAAGTAAGCTGAAATAAGCAACTTGTTGTTTGGTTTAGCATGTAAGGAAGATCTTCAACTGATTCATACAGTTATTTAATCACTCATTATCATTGATCCTTCTGAAATAGAAAATACAGTTCACAACTCAAGACATGTGGAGATGAAGATGCTCATTGGAGCTCATTGTAAGCTGTGGGAAAACAAATTAGAGTGGAAGCCCCCGGAGTTTTGATGTAGAGGCAGGCTCTTGTTGGAAAATAATTTGTTTCTTGTATAAACATTCAGTGGATATTGGACTAAAATTAAAGGATTGAATTAATGAACTGAAAATCATTACAGTGTTAGTTGACATAGATTCAGGTGTTGGTCAACTGCATCCATTCCAACACAGACCTACAGAACTGTGACTACCTTTTAATGAGTTTCAATTTCAACCTCAGCAGATTCCCTCATCCTAAGGCCTTCTGTCTCAGCACCAGGGCCTCTGAGTAGAGATGCTAACAGCTAGAGATAGGACTTTCTTGGCTGAGGACATGATTGGATTAGTGAACCCAACACTGGTTATCCTTTCACATTGGCTTAAATGTGATTTGCCTTACTTAGTTTTGCTATATGAAACTCACAATTTATTATTTGTTTAATTTTTTCTTCTATTCAAATAAGAGATTTTTCACATATTTGACTGCCTGCTACTTTAAAAAAATAAAAATATTTTTATTCATTTGAGAGAGAGAAAATGAGAGAGAGCACATATGGGTTGAGAGGCAGAAGGAGAAGCAGACTCCTGCTAAGCAGGGAGTCAGGACTCCATTCTGTGACTCCAAGATCATGACTTGAGCCAAAGGCCATTGCTTAACCACTACTAACTCACTAATCGTTCTTGGCAAAAAAAGTCATTTTTTTCTCTAGGGATTGCCCTGCAAAGAAAACTGTCCAGAGGAGTTTACTGTATTTGAATTTGTTCCCAATATTCTAATAAGCTAATCTATAATGGTCTTACATTCTCTTTCATTGAAAACAGTAGTGATGTGTAAAGCTCTAGGTTGTGTCTGCACATATAAATGGAAGGACTATTTTCCTGGTATAATGGCCCAAGAGATTTCTGACAACTCAAATATCTGCCTATGCTGGAGTTTCTCTTCATTCCCTAGATGTTTCCTTGATATATTTTCCTGTGCATAGATATCCCTCATTGCTTGTGCAAACATATGGGAGATTCTGGTTCTCTGGGATGAAGCTGGGGAGAGGTAGAAACATGATTTTCATTATGGAAGCAGCCTTAGGAATATGTTTTGAATGACTGAATAGATAAAGAGTTCTCTTTCTATGTGAGACATTGCTCAGTCATTGATCTTCTGGGAAGCAAATTCCAGAATTTGTTTTGTTAGGCACAGAGATGACTGTCTATATTCTCTAGGATTCTGATGGATTCCTGTCTCTCATTGAGGTCTTTTATCCATTTTGAGTTTACCTTTGTGTACGGTGTAAGAGAATGGTCGAGTTTCATTCTTCTACATATAGCTGTCCAGTTTTCCCAGCACCATTTATTGAAGAGACTGTCTTTTTTCCACTGTATATTTTTTCCTGTTTTGTTGAAGATTAATTGACCATAGAGTTGAGGGTCCATATCTGGGCTCTCTACTCTGTTCCACTGGTCTATGTGTCTGTTTTTATGCCAGTACCATGCTGTCTTGGTGATCACAGCTTTGTAGTAAAGCTTGAAATCAGGTAAGGTGATACCCCCAGCTTTATTTTTGTTTTTCAACATTTCCTTAGCGATTTTGGGTCTCTTCTGATTCCATACAAATTTTAGGATTATTTGCTCCAGCTCTTTGAAGAATACCAGTGGAATTTTGATCGACAGAGACATATTAATGTCCAAACACATGAATGAAATAATTTTTTGGTTACCTCACCATAACTGCCTAATAAGAGATTCATTCAGGTAACTAGTTTAAGGTTATTTTAAAAATTGAGGGTTTTTGTATTGGCAGATAAGGGCTTGCCCAAGTTTACTTCTACTAATTAGGCCAATTTTTTGCATAGTTTTTAAACATAGCAGCTTTTTCTTTCTCTGATGACATTTTCCCAGAAAATGGGTAGTTCAACTATCTTTGCACAGTAAATATATTTTGTATTTAAGTGTGTTTATATTCTAGACATCCACATGGGTAGTTTTGCACTCATCTGAAAGACTGAGATGATGAGAAGCCTGCATGGAAATGTGAAAAATGTGACCACTTGGGACCATTTCTAGATGTACTGATTAACCACGCATTATTATATGTTCTATGGTCACACACAGATATGCAAAGTATCTACAGTTATCCACATTGAAAGAAGCACTGATTTTAAAGACCAAAGAAAAGAAGTTAGTCCTTAAAACATGAAGCCAAGAAGTTAGTCCTTAAAACAGCCAAGGTATACTCAATGAAAATTCATGTGATTTACTTAACTATAGGTAGTGTCTTATATACCATATATTTTCATTGGAGGAATTCTGAATTAAGCTAGCAAAACTGAAATTAGCCAGTGTATATAAATGTATTTGGTTTTAGTATTGTAGCCTGACAGATGTTTATTGTCCATTTGACAAATAACAAAGGGGAAAAGGTAAAACTTTTTTTTAGTTTTTATTTTTTAAAGATTTTTATTTATTAATAGTGAGACAGGCAGCGAGAGAGAACATGAGCCAGGAGAAGGTCAGAGGGAGAAGCAGACTCCCTGTGGACCTGGGAGCCCGATGCGGGACTTGATCCCAGGACTCCAAGATCATGACCTGAGCTGAAGGCAGTTGTCCAACCAACTGAGCCACCCAGGTGTCCCAGGTAAAACATTTTTAAAAAATATTTTATTTACTTTGAGAGAGAGACAAAGGGAGAGAGAGAAAGGGAGAGCACACTGGTGGGGGGATGAAGGGAGAGAACCTCAAACAGACTTTATTTTAGTTTAAAGTGAACTAATGGATTTATAAATAACCTTGGTTCATGGGATGTATTTTACATAATATGCCAATATTTATAATTACTCTTAGATTATTTAAGAATCGTATTTCATATCAAGTATGTTGGAATATAAAGGAAAATATATTCTCTTCTGGAAGTTTGATGTGGGCTGTTATATATGAATCTTAAAATTATTACAGAAACCATATTTGTATATATTCATGAAGAAACTCATGTTCAGGGAAGTAAGTTTTGGCTACTTAGACATAAAGCTGTAATTAGAAAGTACTATATTATTTTTGTACCATGGGATTTTAACTGATCTTTTTAAAGGCATATCTGTAAGAAACTATGTAAATTATACTTTTAAAATAGAGCCATGTTAACTCAGTGGTTTTAGTTATTAAAGTCCTGGAACACCATCTGTCAGTTTTTATAGTATCAAATCTTCGATGACATAAACTGTGGAGAATAGTTTGAATACCTAGTTTGTACGTGTAAATAATTTAATTGACTAATAGAAGATTTATTCTGGTGAAATCCAACATCAGTGATTAACAAGAGAACACTATTTCCTGAAGAAAGTAAGGACTGAAAAATAATAACTGGATATAGACTGCCTTATAACCTTATGTTCTTCAACAGGTGTGGCTTTGTCAATCTACAGCTTCAACAGTGATAGAACTCTTAAACCAAATGGAATAGCCATGTGAATGAGGCATGTGGACTATTCGTCATATGTGACTAGTAAGGAAAGCTCAATCTTCTCCAGCACATGGCCATGGGAATAGAATCAACTTATCTATATTTGAGGTTTAGTAATTCTGCAATTTTCCTGACCATTGAATAACCCAAAAGTTTAGGTGTATCTGTAGCTGTACAATTCTTTTCTCTTTTAATTTTGTCCTTACTATCAGATGTAGGGTCTCTGGGAAAAGAGTGTTTTTATTCTTTTTCAATTTTCCTTCCCCACCCTTTACTGAGAAGTACTGTGCATTGAATTGTTATGATTCCCCCAAATGCCTCCTGAGTGACCCCTGTAAGCCTCAGGTGTTTTAGCTTCTAGTATTCTCTCACTAAAGGAGATCTTTCTGATTAAGATTTTTCAAAGAATAGTAAGGTTATATAATTATCACATTAATAGTTTTTTTTTTAACCTATGGATATTCATTTCTTAAATATAATTTTTCCTTCCTGATTTGATACTTCTTCTCTTTTTTTCCCTCTAGATTTATGTTTGCATCTAGTCAAGATACATTTCATCATAGATAATTATTACTACACATATGCAAGAAAATAGGTAATTCCTACAGCATAAAACCTTATCCTATGCACAGAAAAGGGGTTCATGAGCTATGGATGCACTATTCTCTTTTTATCGAGACAATGTTGTCTATAATTCTTGTCAAACTGACAAAAATCCAGATGATTTGTTCTGATGTAATTTAATAGTGAAAGATTCAAGAGCATTAATAATACTATAATTTACTGAGCTTTTACCAGGTGCCAGGCATGTTCTAGGTGATTTCTTTGTAATAAAACAGTAGTCTTAGGAGGTAGAAACTGTTGTCATCCCCATTCTAAAAATCATGAAACTGAGACCCAGAGAGGTTAGGTTGCCAAAGTTCGCTTAGATGGGAAGTGGTGGAGCTGGGATTCCAACACAGGCAGTGCAGCTCCAGAGACCATATTATTCGCCACTGTGCTATGTTCTTTCTACAAGGTTGTTTTGGGTCTTAAATAGGTACACTGAATAAGAGACTCATAATCATTATCTTGTCTTTGCAATGATTAAATCCCATTTGCCACTGAATAGCATTTTTTAAGTAACAGTGATAAGCTCAGAAATTTTTATCTAATTATAAAAATATGAAAAGAGAAAAAATGTCAGCAGGGTGATGGGTATTAAGGAAGGCATGTATTGTGATGAGCACTGGGTGCTTTACGCAGCTAATGAATTGTTGAACACTACATTAAAAACTAATGATGAACTGAACAAAATAAAAATTGTTTAAAATGTCATATAATTGAAGAGGTGGGGATGCATGAAAAGTATCACAAATAGTTGGACTGGAAAGGATTCTGAGATTACCTAGTTCAATCACTTTATTTTCCAGTGAGCAGACTGAGACAGGCTTGTAATTACATTTAGAAGATGACTCAAACACATGCCTTCTTACCCTGGGCTTAGACTTCTCCCCTCAATGTACAGTTTTTTTGCAAACTGGGCATTGAGGTTCTTTTTTTTCTTAAGATTTTACTTATTTATTTATGAGAGGAAGAGCGCATGAGGGCTGGGGACAGGTAGGGGGAGAGGGAGAAGAAGGCTCCCCACTGAGCACAGGGCCTTAGGTGGGTTTCAAGGTGTGTCTCCAGGTGGAGCTCTATCCCAGAACCCTGAGATCATTATCTGAGCCAAAATCAGATGCTTAACCGACTGAGCCACCCAGGCACCTCTGAAGTTCTAGTTTTGAGTGCTGTCAGTACCTAAGAAGCATTATAAATAAAACAATGCCACATTGTCCCCTGCCTCTGTTTTCAGGATCTATTTTTCCTCCCTCACTACCTTGCTTACACTAAGAATTTAAGAAAAAAATACCAGAAACTGATGTACCAATTTGTGAAAATTGCAGGTCAGTTCATCTTTGTTCAAATATATTTGCTGAAAATCTAGATAGTGAATGTGTGTTGAAAATTGTGGGGTAGGCAAAAATTAAAGGGAAAGAACTTCCAACTCCTTAAAAAGCTGATAGAGAATCAGACCAAGTCATTGTGAAAGGGAATGATGTACTAAATAATTTTGTAGTTGTTGGATACTCTTCAGTCTAGTTGTTATGTCAAAGTCTAGTCTGAACATCTAGTATTAGGATAGCATAATATTAAGTGAATTGTCCCAGAGAAGATGCTACTTTTGGTGCTAGATAAATCACATTCTAAAGGTACTTACTGCAAATACTACTGCCTCAAAGGACTGACTCTATGCTGATTTGTGTAGTTTATTGCCATTACCAAAAGTAAATTTCTGGAGAGCAGGAATCATGTCCTTGGTTGTGACTGTTGATTTCTGTGCCAAAAACTGACATAGTTTCAATAGTATGTATTATACATAAAATAATATAAATAAAATATAATATAAATAAATATAAATTCAATTAATATAAATATATAATGTAAATCTATTACTACATTTGGGCTTTTGATTATTCTTTTCTGTAGATGCTCCTTTAAGACTTAGAGAAAGAACTTACTTGCCAGCCAAAAATATCATCTGAAGAAAAATAGGGTTGTCAAGGGAAGGTGTAATGGGCTTTTTGGAGGAAGAACTCAGTAGATATCATTAAATATTTATTGTGTGTGAACTGCTGTAGAAAATGACATAACGATGAAGATGTGCTCTTAACAACAGACATATTTATGGTTTATGATTTCATTACAGGTCCTGTTCTCCTGAGTTCTCATTCCTGAAACAGGCCTGATAGAAAGATCACATGGGAAATAATAATAATGTGACAGAATTTGTCCTTCTTGGCCTCACTCAGGATCCTGAGGGACAGAAGACATTATTTGTCATGATTTTCCTCATCTACATTGTGACAATGGTGGACAAACTATTCATTTTGGTGACTGTTTTTAGCAGCCCCTCTCTGGACTACCCCATGTGCTTCTTCCTCGCCTGTCACTTATGGATGCTGTTTATTCCACTGTCATCTCACCCAAACCGATTATAGACTTACTCTGGGACAGAAAAACCATTTCCTTCCAAGCTTGCATGGGCCAGCTCTTCCTAGAACACCTCTTTGGGGGTTCAGAGGTCTTCCTTCTGGTGGCCATGGCCTATGATCACTATGTGGCCATCTGTAGGCCACTGCATTACTTGACTGTTATGAATTGGCAGGTTTGCATCCTGCTGTTAGTGGCAGCCTGGATTGGAGGTCTTGTGCATTCTATGGTTCAGCTTCTTTTTGTGTATAGCCTCCCATTTTGTGGCCCCAATGTCATCAAGCACTTCATCTGTGACATGTACCCGTTATCAGAACTTGCCTGCACTGACACTTATGTGATAGGCCTCACTGTGGTTGTCAATGGTGGAACAATCTGTATGGTCATCTTTATCTTTCTACTCATCTTCTATTGAGTCATTCTCAATTCTCTTAAAAGCCACACAAAGCCTTGTCTACTTGCAGTTCCCACACCACAGTGGTTGTGTTCTTTTTTGTTCCCTGCATTTTCATGTATGTTAGACCTATTTCCAACTTTCCCATTGATAAATCTGTAACTCTGATTTATACAGTGATCACTCCCATGTTAAATCCTTTAATATATGCTTTAAGATATTCAGAGATGAAAAATGCTATGAAAAAATTCTGGTGTAACAATTTAACCAAAGAAAGAATAAGAATGTGTCACTTACAGTGAACCCACATTAATTATAAAGCAAGAAATAGGTAATAAATTATAACAATACATTTAAGCAATTCGATGAATTCTCTAGAGATATATTTTTTAAAATTTTACACAAAGACATCAAAAAGTAGAATAAACTGTCTTCTTAGGTAAGAATCAATCTAATCAGTAAATTCTGGAAGATGAATAAAAGGCACAGGTATAAAAAAGGCACAGGTATTTGTCCTATTATAATTAAAAATAAAATTAATTTCACTCTGTATTCATATTTTTCTTGACATACCGAAATGAGAATTCAGAAACAGGAGTTTTTAAATTTAAAATGTGAAAAACTCCCCATGTCCTCCATGCTATGGGGAGTTAGAGAGGAGAAGGGAGTTGGGGGAAATTGGAAGGGAAGGTGAACCATGAGAGACTATGGACTCTGAAAAAATATCTGAGGGTTTTGAAGGGGCGGGGGGTGGGAGGTTGTGGTACCAGGTGGTGGGTATTGGAGAGGGCACGGATCGCATGGAGCACTGGGTGTGATGCAAAAATAATGAATACTGTTATGCTGAAAATAAATAAAAAATAAATAAATAAAATTAAATGTGAAAAACAAGCTGCCTTTGAAAATTTGCTATCACCCAAATTAATGAGAAAGCAATTTGGCTAATACTTAGAACAAATTACTAGGGCCAAAAGAATGGCTTCTAAATTATAATGTCCATTATTCCATCAGCATGTTTTATCAGCATGGCAACTTTCTGTAGCTGTGTTATACATCCTTTCTTTAAGATTATATCTGTTCCTTGGGTTAATGCTTATGCTTTGCACTTCAATACCATTTATATGGAAGATGATATTGTGTTTGTTTCAGACACTATCAGTGAGTAATTTTGTTAAGTGGGATTTTGGATTTTTTCACAGGTTGGGATGAAACTGTATGGTACGGCTAATGATGAAAACATTCTAATTCTTGACTTGATCACAGAAAACCATACTAATCCAAGTTATAAACATATTTTCATGTTTTTCCTCATTAGCTTTTTTGTACTTTTTTTACTATTCTTCAAAGAGTAGATAGAACTGCTTATTTTGTCTGCATGATACTAAAGATCTGGTTAAAGAAATTATTTTGCATAATAGTGTGTTTCCCCAAAGTTGTATTGAACTGAAATACTTTGTACTTACAGACTTAGTAATGATTTGCTTTAATATAAACAAGATTTTGTTTTTCACTGTTATGTAAAAATACCAATAACACGTTTTTCCATCTGCAGTCTACCCTGGAACATTGCAACCTAGGAATAAAATGGAATTTCTTTCATTGTAATATGGAACATTATCTATGCTTTGTAAGAGTTTTCTAACTAAAAAAAAAGACTTTAGAACTTTTCTTATTTTAAATTTTCATTAAATATTTTTTCATACATGCTGAATAATATATGTAATTCACTTTTAAATTTTATAATCTCTGAGAAGAGTTAGAAAAAGAAGAAGAAACAAAACCCAAAACCAGGAGAAGGAAGGAAATAATAAAAATTACAGCAGAAATATGGTATGATTCAATCTTCTTAAATTTGGAATATTTATTATGCTTCTCTTTATGTGTTTTAACCAGGGAGTTTTTCTGTAGGTACTTGAAGGAAATGTGTATTCTAATTTTTCTTGGGAGGAATTATAGGTATAATTATAATTATATAACATATATTATATTAAGTATAATGTGTATATATATATATATATATATATATATACAGATATATAGATATATCTTTTAGAACCATGTATTCTCAAGTATGCTTCAAGCAAAATGTTCTTGTTGAAAAAAAATAAAGGTAACTGGGTAATCACTTAAAATAAAGCTTGTCAGAGGGAAGGTGGTTGGGGGGAATGGCTGAAGTAGGTGAAAGAGTTTAAGAATACACTTGTCATCATGAGCACTAATTAATGAGGTATAGAATTGTTGAATCACTATATAATACATCTGGAACTAATATAACAGTGTGTGTTAACTTTACTGGAGTTAAAATAAAAAAGTTAATAAAAACAAAAACTATTATAAACATGCACACACACACACACACACACACAGAAATAAAATAAAATAAAATAAAATAAAACAGATCAGTAAAAGCAGGAACTCATTCTTTGAAAAGTTCAACAAAATTGATTAGCCATTAGCCAGACTCATAAAGAGAAAGAGAGACAGAGACAGAGAGGTGGGGGAGAAGGATTCATATAAACACAATCAGAAATGAAAGAGGATAATAACAACCAGCACCACAGAAATAGAGAAGACTATATGAGAATATTATGAAAAATCAAGTCAATACGTTGGACAACTTAGAAAAAGTGGATAAATTCCTGGGAACAAATAACCTCTCAAAGTTGAATCAGAAAGAAATAGAAAATTTGAACAGACACACTATCAGCAATGAAATTGAATCTGTAATTTAAAAAAATGCCCAAAAAGGTCCAGAACCAGATGACTTCACAGGTAAATTCTACCAAACATTTACTTTTTTTTCTCCCAAACATCTAAAGAAGAGTTAATGTCTATTCTTCTCAAACTATTTTAAAAAATAGAACATGAAGGAAAACTTCTCAGTTCATTCTCTGAGGCTAGTGTTACCCTCATACCAAAACCAGATGGAGATACCACAAGAAAGGGAACTATAGGCCAATATGACTAATGAACATAGATGGCAAAAATCCTTAACAAAATATTAGTAAACTGAATCCAACAATACATTTAAAAAATCATTCACCAGCATCAAGAGGTATTTACTCCTGGATTACAAAATTGGTTTGATATTTACATATTAATTAATGTGATACATCACATCCCCAGGGGAAAAGATAAAAAAAACACATAATCATTTCCATAGATGCATAAAAACCTTGTACAAAGTACAGTATCCATTCATGATAAAAATTCTCAACAAGGTAGGTTTAGAGGGAACATAGCTCAACAAAATAGAGGCCTTATATGGAAAACCTATAGTTACCATAATACTCAAACTGAGAGCGTTTCCCTTAAGATCAGGAACAAAATAAGGATGTCCACTCTCACCACTTTTATGTAACATAAAATACTAGTCATGGAAATTGGACAAAAAAAGAAATAAAAGTCATCTAATTTGGAAAGGAAGAAGTAAAACCTTCAGTATTTGTAGATGACATGATACTATATACAGAAAACCCTCAAGGCTCCACCAAAAAGCTACAAGAGCTGATAAACTAATCCAATAAGGTCATTGCAGAGCTGATAAACTAATCCAATAAAATCACTGCAGAAATATGTTGTATTTTTATTAAAAAGATTATCCACCATGACCAGGTGGGATTCAGCCCTGGGTTGAAAGGATGGTTCAACATTCGCAAATCAATCAATGTGATAGAACAAATTAATAAGAGAAGAGAGAAGAAACACATGGTCTTCTCAATTGATGCAGAAAAAGCATTTGACAAAATCCAGCATCTGTTCCTGATTAAAATGCTTCAAAGTATAGGGATAGAGGGAACATTCCTGAACTTCATAAAATCTATCTATGAAAGACCCACAGCAAATATCATCCTCAGTGGGAAAAAGCTCACAGCTTTCCCACTGAGATAAAGAACATAACAAGGATGCCCACTCTCACCACTTGTTCAACATAGTACTAGAAGTCCTAGCAACAGCAATCAGACAACAAAGAGAAATAAAAGGTATCCAAATTGGCAATGAAGAAATCAAACTCTCTCTCTTCGCAGATGACATGATTCTTTATACAGAAAACCCAAAGACTCCACCCCCAAACTACTAGAACTCATACAGCAATTCAGCAACGTGGCAGGATACAAAGTCAATGTACAGAAATCAGTGGCTTTCTTATACACTAATAATGAAAATACAGAAAGGGAAATTAGAGAATTGATTCCATTTCCTATAGCACCAAGAACCATAAGATACCTGGGAATAAACCTAACCAAAGAGGTAAAGGATCTGTAGTCGAGGAACAACAGAACACTCATGAAAGACATTGAAGAAGACACAAAAAGATGGAAGACCATTCCATGCTCTTGGATTGGAAGAATAAACATTGTTAAAATGTCTATACTGCCTAGAGCAATCTATACTTTTAATGCCATTCCGATCAAAATTCCACCAGTATTCAAAGAGCTGGAGCAAATAATCCTAAAATTTGTATGGAATCAGAAGAGACACCAAATCGCTAAGGAAATGTTGAAAAACAAAAATAAAACTGGGGGCATCACGCTACCTGATTTCAAGTTTTATTACAAAGCTGTGATCACCAAGACAGCATGGTACTGGCACAAAAACAGACACATAGACCAGTGGAACAGAGTAGAGAGCCAAGATATGGATCCTCAACTCTATGGGCAAATAATATTCAACAAAACAGGAAAAAATAGACAGTGGAAAAAGGACAGTCTCTTCAATAAATGGTGCTGGGAAAACTGGACAGCTATATGTAGAAGAATGAAACTCGACAATTCTTTTACACCATATACAAAGATAAACTCAAAATGGATAAAAGACCTCAACGTGAGACAGGAACCCATCAGAATCCTAGAGAAGAACTTAGGCAGTCTCTTCGATATCAGCCACAGCAACTTCTTTCAAGATATGTCTCCAAAAAGAAACAAAGGAAACAAAAGCGAAAATGAATTTTTGGGACTTCACCAAGATCAAAAGCTTCTGCACAGCAAAGGAAATAGTCAAGAAAACAAAGAGGCAACCCATGGAATGGGAGACGATATTTGCAAATGACAGTACAGACAAAAGGTTGGTATCCAGGATCTATAAAGAACTTCTCAAACTCAACACACACAAAACTGATAATCACATCAAAAAAATGGGCAGAAGATATGAACAGACACTTCTCCAATGAAGACATACAAATGGCTATCAGACACATGAAAAAATGCTCATCATCACTAGCCATCAGGGAGATTCAGATTAAAACCACATTGGGATACCACCTAACACCAGTTAGAATGGCCAAAATTAGCAAGATAGGAAACAACATGTGTTGGAGAGGATGTGGAGAAAGGGGAGCCCTCTTACACTGATGAAGGGAATGCAAGTTGGTGCAGCCACTTTGGAGAACAGTGTGGAGATTCCTCAAGAAATTACAAATAGAGCTTCCCTCTGACCCTGCAAATGCACTACTGGGCATTTACCCCAAAGACACAGATGTTGTGAGAAGAAGGGCCATCTGTACCCCATTGTTTATAGCAACAATGGCCATGGTTGCCAAACTGTGGAAAGAACCAAGGTGCCCTTCAATGGATGAATGGATAAGGGAGATGTGGTCCATATACACTATGGAGTATTATGCCTCCATCAGAAAGGATCAATACCCAACTTTTGTAGCAACATGGACGGGATTGGAAGAGATTATGCTGAGTGAAATAAGTCAAGCAGAGAGAGAATTAATTATCATATGGCTTCACTTATTTGTGGATCATAAGAAATAACATGGAGGACGGGGGAGATGGAGAGGAGAAGGGAGTTGAGGGAAATTGGAAGGGGAGGTGAACCATGAGGGTCTATGGAGACTGAAAAACAACCTGAGGGTTTTAAAGGGATGGGGGTTGGGAGGTTGTGGGAACCAAGTGGTGGGTATTGGAGAGGACACGGATTGCCTAGAGCACTGGGTGTGTTGCAAAATCAATGAATACTGTTATGCTGAAAAGAAATTTTAAAAAAGGAAATATGTTGTATTTTATATACTAATAATTAAGCAGTAGACAGAGAAATTAAGAAAACATTTCTATTTACAATTACACCAAAAATATTAAGGCACCTAGGAAAAAATTTAACGAAGGAGGTGAAAGACCTGTGTTCTGAAAACTATAAAACTTTGATGAAGACATTCAAAATAACACAAAGAAATGGAAAGACATTCTATGTTCATGGATTGGAAAAACAGATATTGTTAAAATATCTATACTACCCAAATCAATTTACAGAATTAATACAATGGCTATCAAAATATCAACATATTTCACAGTGTTAGAATGAAGAATCCTAAAATTTGTGTGGAACTACAGAACACCTCCTAGAGCCAAATCAATGTTGAAAAGGAAAAACGAAACTATCGAATCCTTGACTTCAAGATATACTACAATGTTGTGGCAATGAAAACAGTATGATATTGACCCCAAAATAGACACATACTTCAATAGAAAGCAATAGAGAGCCTGGAAATGAACCCACAATTATATGGTCAACTAATTCTTGACAAAGGAGGAAGGAATATGCAATGGAAAAAAGACAGAATCTTCAAAAAGGGAAACTAGACAGCTACATTCAAAAGAATGAAACTAGACCACTTTATTACACTGTATGCAAAAATAAACTCAAAATGTATTAAAGGCCTAAATGAGAGCATGACACCATGAAAACCCTAGAGGAGAGCAAAGGCAATGATTTCTTTGACATTGTCTATAGCAACATTTTTCAAGATATGTCTCCTGAGGCAAGGGAAGGAAAAGCAAAAATAAAATACTGGGACTACATCAAAATAAAAAAAAAAATCTTCTGCACAGTGAAGGAAATAATTAACAAAACTAAATGGCAACCCCTACTGAATGGGAGAAGATATTTGTAAGTGACATATCCAATAAAGACTTAGTGTTCAAAACATATAAAGAACTGATATAACACCCCCAAAACAAATAATCCAAATAACAATGGGCAAGAGATATGAACAAACATTTATTCAAAGAAGAAATAGAGAAGTCTAACACACACAAAAAGATGCTCAACTTCACTCATCATCAGGGAAATGCAAATTAAAACCACAATGACATATCACCTCACACCTGTCAGAACAGCTAAAACCAGCAGTACAAGAAACAACAAATGTTGGATGTAGAGAAAAAGGGACCTCTGTGCACATTTGTTGGGAATAAAAATTGGTGCAGCTGCTGTGAAAAACAGTATAGAGTTACTCAAAAAGTTCAAAGTAGGGCTCCTGGGTGGCTCAGTGGGTTCAAGCCTCTGCCTTTGACTCTGGTCATGATCCCAGGGGCTTGGGATCAAGCCCTGCATGCATTGGGGTCTCTGTTCAGCAGAAGCCTGCTTCCTCCTGTCTCTGCCTGCTTCTCTGCCTACTTCTGATCTCTGTCTGTCAAATAAATAAATAAAATCTTAAAAAAAAATTAAAAGTAGAACTACTCTTTGATCCAGAAATCACTCTACTGGGTATTTAACCCACCCCACCCCCATTACAAAAACACTAATTCAAAGGGATACATGAACCCTTATGTTTATTGAAGCATTATTTGCAATAGACAAATTATGGAAGCAATAACTGGGTAAAGAAGTTGTGTGGACACACGCACATACACACACAGGAATATCATTCAGCCTTAGAAAATAATGAGCTCTTGCCATTTGCAGTGACATGGATGGAACTAGAGGGTATAATGCCAAGTGAAACAAGTCAGTCAGAGAAAGACAAATACCATATGATTTCACTGATATGTGGAATTTAAGATGGAAACAAGAAGAAAGGAAAAAAAAAGAGAGAGAGAAACAAACAAAACCTCTTCACTGTAGAGACCAAACTGGTGGTAACAAGAAGGGAAGGGGTGGGAGGATGAGTGAAGTCGGTGAAGGGGATTAAGATTACACTTTCTGTGATGAGCTGAGGAATGTATAGAATAGCCAAATCACTCTCCTGTACACTTGAAACCAATAGAATACTTTGTCAATTTTACTGGAATTTAAAAAAAGATGTTAGCATTTTTATGTTGGAATTACATGGATGCTAATGACAACTGAATCCTCCTGTTCTGAATATAACATCATGCTGCACTCATTTAGGTCTTCAGTACTCTTAAAACTTAGAAAAATTTTATAAAATTTTAAAATATCTTTTTTTTTTAATTTTTTTATTTTTATAAACATATATTTTTATCCCCAGGGGTAAAGAAATGAAATCTTGCCATTTGCAACAACATGGATGGAACTAGAGCGTATCATGCTTAGCGAAATAAGTCAAGCAGAGAAAGACAACTATCATATGATCTCCCTGATATGAGGAAGTGGTGATGCAACATGGGGGCTTAAGTGGGTAGAAGAATAAATGAAACAAGATGGGATTGGGAGGGAGACAAACCATAAGTGACTCTTAAAATATCTTTTAATGAGTATTTTTATGTATATTTTTATTGCTCTTTCCCACATACTTAATGAAAATAGATTTTTAAACATATTTGTAATTTCTATTCAATAAGCCAAGTTATAACTCACTGTAAGCCAATGATTTATGTTCATTTTGTTAGCAGTGCTGTATTTGACCATTGGCATTTCTTTTATGAAGTGCCTCTTCATGTACTTTAATTGACATGTTCACAGTGTTTTAATGACCTAAAAGAGGTTTTTTTTTTATAATGCAAAACTTGAATGTTTTTTCTAGATAGTGTTTTTGCAGTTTGAAGTGTTGTACTTTTTCTTTCAAAGTTGCCAATCACATTCATCAGAGTTGCTGCATTTTTACTTCCAGCTTATATAAAAATCCATAAGTATTTTTTTGTTTGTTTATATTTAAAGCTTTGAGTATAAATAAGCATGTTTGTGTGTGAGAGTTTTTAGAGAAAAAGAGTGTGTGTGTGTGTATGTATGCTCATGTGTTAAGAATTTAAATCTACTTTTAAAAAATATATATTTTTATTTATTTATTTGGCAGACAGATCACAAATAGAGAGGCAGACAGAGAGAGGGGAAGAAGCAAGCTCCCCGCTGAGCAGAAAGCCCTTGTGGGTCTCTATCCCAGGACCCTGAGATGATGACCTGAGCTGAAGGCAGAGGCTTAACCCACTGAGCCACCCAGGTGCCTCTAAGTGTACTTTTCTAATGGATTTTTATTGCTTTAAATCCAATAATGTCAACACATTAAAAAAATCAACCTACTTCCCTAATTTGATATTGTATGTTTATTATATATCCAAATACCTGTGTATCTATTTCCTTTGATTGGCTGATTTTTCCTAAGCCGATACCCCATTATTTTAGGTCATGAGAGTTGATTCTGATGTCTGATAAGAAGCCCCCCACCCAATACTCTTATTAAAAACAACATTCTCCATTTCAAATAATTATTACCCACATGAGTATTAGACAAGGTCAGAGGTCTTAGAAACGTATGAAGCTTTTGTCTGACAATATATTTAATGTCTAATTAATTTGGAAAAGAACAGATTTCTTGATCACATTGAATCATCTATCTGGGAACATGAAAATCTCTGTTTTTATTTACGTCTGCAGTAAATCTTCAATGTCTCACCTTTTTTAGTTGATTTCCATGTATTTTGTAATTTGGGTTACATTACTGAAAGGTACCTTTTGTACATTGTATTTTCTAAATATGGCTACTATTTAAGAAATCTATTAAAATATTTTTCAATTAAATCTTAAATTCAGTCACTTTATTGACCTTTCTCATTTAAACTGAAAGACTGTAGTTAATTCTTCTGATTTTGCTAACTAGATGATGCTAATATTTTGATGATTTTTCTAATATTTTGTATTATATTTTCCCTTATTATATTATTGTAATACTTAACATAGGAAAACATGGGATAATAAATGAATAAAGGACACCTTGACTTATTCTTAGCTTCAGTGGGAATGCCTGTGGTATTTCCTGGTTAAAAATATCTTCATTAAAGAGAGGTGGTGATTCTCTGCCCCCTTCATTTCTCTCTCTCTCTCTCTCCCTCTCTCTCTCTGTTTTTAGGAACCAAATTTTGAAGAAGAGGACATTCAAAAAGAACAACATATGCTAGGGAAGTTGGAGACTTCAGCATGCCTGCCCAGGAGGAAGGAACAGGCTTAGAAAAGACGTAAAAGAACCTTGAGTTTACACCTTTGGCTGATCCTTAACACAGAGATAGCCTACAACAATAAAGAAAAAATAAAACAAAACAAACAAACAAGAAAACAATATAATAAAACAAAATAAAAAAATACCCTGTCAGCAAACCCAAAAGAAAACCCAAATCTGCAAACCTGGGGAAGAGAAAAGAATCTCATTTACAGAGTTACCACATTATTAGATTCAAGTGTCTAGTTTTCAGCATAATACCTGGAAACATACAAAAAACCAGGAAAGTGTGGCCCATTCAAAGGAAAAAAAATAAACCAGCAAAAATTGCCCCTAAAAACTCTGATGCCTGGACAAGCACTTGAACACACTAACATAATTTTCTGCTCAAAGAGGTAAAGGAAAAAGTGGCAAAGGCCAAGAAAAGGAAGATAAAGGAAAGGTCAAGGTCATGAATAAAATGGAAATATCAGAGGTGCCTGTGTGGCTCAGTGGGTTAAGCTGCTGCCTGCCTCTCTGCCTACTTGTGATCTCTCTCTGTCAAATAAATAAATAAATAAAATCTTTCAAAAAAAAATACAAAAAGGAAATATCAATAAAGAGACCGAAAACTTCCATATCAAAAAACCTCAATAAGGAAATACTATGGGGGCACCTGGATGTCTCAGTTGGTTAGGCATCTGCCTTCCACTCACGTCATAATCCCAGAACCCTGGGATACAGCTCTGGATAAGGCTCCCTCCTCAGCGGGGCGCCTGCTTCTCCCTCTCCCTCTATTTCTCCCCCTGTTTTTGGTCTTTTGCTCTCTCTTTGTCAAAACAACAACAACAATGACAACAACAACAACAAATAAAACAAAGCAAAACAAAAAGCCACACACACACAAAAAAACCCAAAACCAACTAAAGAAAACAAAAACAAAACAAAACCTGAAGAGGGGAACTCAGAGGGGGAGACAAACCATGAAGACTATGGACTCTGCAAAACAGTCTGAGGCTTTCAGAGGGGAAGGGGGTGGGGGCTGGGTGAACTCGTGGTGGGTATAAAGGAGGGCACATACTGTATGGAGCACTGGATGTTATATGTAAACAATGAATCTTGGAACATTACATCAAAAACTAATAATGTATTGTATGGTGACCAATATAACATAATAAAAATGTAAAGAAACAGTATGTTTTCTAGAGCATTTGTAGAGAGATTCAGGTTTAAGGACCTGACATTATTTTATAAAAAAACAACTGAAGAGCAAGTGTCAAATATTTCTGTATTTTTAGTTTTTATTTTTTTTCTTATATTAATTTACAGTAGTGACTCACAAATCACACATCCTAATCACCAGTTTTGTATTTCTTTGTAAGAAAAATTCTCTTATTTTGGGCAAAACTTCTGAGCTGGAATTTTGCATGTGGGTGTTACACCATCAGAGTTAAATGGAAACTTTTAGTCTATCGATTACCAATAATCTTGTGCCATTCTTATTAAGTATGTCTTTTATACAAAAGACTCAAGCTTTTTACTTCACTCCAGTGGCCTCTTCTGCTTGAGAATTTCATATATGTTCTGAATAATTGAAAATAAAGAATTCCTGTGTATGCAACCTTATATCTTTGCATTAATAAGTGGTGTGCTCCTTGCTGTTAGATTGCTGTTTTTTTTTTCTTTTTCTTTTTTTTTGTTTTTCCACTTAATTCTCCTGAAGTGACTGGCCAGGAGAAGCCTCTGAAAATATGGATTATGTGGAAAGTTTCAGTTCTCAAGAGCATGAATCCCCGGTGCATTTAATTTTGAACAAACAGCCTTGGGGACAAACTGTTTTAACAATTCAGCCAAGTAATGTGTTGTTCATTGTTGATTTAGTGCCCATTCATGTCTTTCCTTACCTGGGAGAAGGTTTCTCCTTGGGGATTGATGTTTCTGTCAAGAAGGGAAAAGAAACAATTACTTTAGTGGTCATAGACCCTATTAAAACAGTCATAGGAATGCTTCAGAAATATCCCAAACAATCCAAAATATCCATTTCTTTGATTATCTAGATGTCTGCATTATGGACAAAAAAATACTATTAAAGGCTTATTCAATTAACGTGGTCAGTTACACATAACAATGAAGTTTTGAATTTAATTTTTGGTACATAATGTCAATGATGACTTTCAAATTCAATGATTCATCAGTCATCTCAACTGCATATTCTTGAAGTCAACTCTGGATAATTCCATAATCCAAGCTTAAATGTTTTTGAAAGTTGAAGATGGTCATGGTTTGTGCAGGCAGAGAGAGAGAAATCCTTACGTGACAAAGCATTTCTGGCTGCAGTGACAAAGTTTGTTCTGATATTTTTTTCTGCAGCACACCAGGGTTGATGTGGTGGCAATCCTGATTTACCTTCTTCTAAAGAAGCCGTTATTTCCTAGGACCAAAGATAGCATTGTAGAAGGGTGGATTTGGAACAAGCGACCAAAGAAAAAAGAGAAAACCCAGGCGACATGCTCAGAAAAACTCTTCACTGCCATGAGAACAGGGCAAAATAGACTTACTTGTAGTAAATTATGTGTCTTTCTTAAGCAACAGGTTTACCATTTGATCTAAAATATTTTCAGCCAGATGCTCCAAGAAAAAGATAGTAAGTACATGCATTTTCTCTGTTTTATAAAATATTATTGGAATAAGTACAGTGTTAGTAATTTTCTCCAACATTTTATATTAGAATTAGTTAAATATGTATTAAGAGAAAGAAGTCACATCAAAACAGTACAAGCTGACATATATATGGTCTTCAAAATAACTTTTTAAGATTGCTTTTAAAATTTAAAGACTCCAATGATTATTTATTTTGTGTCTTAATATATTGGATAATAGTAAGGATTATTAGAGTCCTTTATAAATTGTTACCTTCTGTCTAGTATCTTTAAATGTTCTGGCCCATGTAGACATATTATTTCATTGGCATTTTTTTATTGAAGTAAAATACACACAATAAATTGTGTATTCCTCACCACCATCCATCTCCAGGACTTTTATCATCATCCCAAACTGAAACTATGTACCCATTAAACAATAACACCCCATTTACTCCTTCCCCTGGCTCTTGGTATTCATTGCTGTACTGTGAATATGACTATTTATTTATGACTATGTTGATCTTATTGTACCTAGCATAGTGTCTTCAAGCTTTATCCATGTTATAGCATGTATCAGACTTTCTTTCCTTTTCAAGGCTGAATAATATTCCACCATCTATACATACCACACTGCATGCATTCATTAGCTTTTGGACATTTGGATTGTTTCTACCTTTTGGGTATTGTGAATAATGCTGCTATGAACATTGGTGTACAAATGACAGTTTTAATTTCTGCTTTCTATTCTTGTGTGTATATGTAAGATTATAGTTTGATATTTAAGTTAGCAACCTTTATTACAAAGGGAAATTTAAAACTTACAATGTGGAAAGTTGGGGTCAGAGAAATTTAGTTACTTGTTAGACTCATTGACCTATAATATGTACACCTTATTAGAAAGTGAATTTTAGTGTCTGTGAAAATGGAATTCGTGAATTTTACTAAATATGAAATCTACAGAAAATGCCAGTATCAGTTTTTGCCTATGGGTTAATTATATGGATATTTCCTTATTTTTAGGGTCTTAAAATATTCTGAGTAAAATGGACACATTGTATTATGTACTCAGTTGACCTCTTATTTATAAAATGAAGACCCCCTTTGGCTGAATTCAGATTTAATGATTCAGTGCAAAGAGGTGAATGAGTTGTGGAGAAAGAGGACATTTGCATACAGTGATGTGAATTGTAAAGAAAGAACATCTTCTGTAATTGTATAATGACCCAGTCTATCCATCCATTCATACATCAGGCAATGTTCCTTTGTGTTATGAAATAAGATATTGGACTTTGGGGAAACTCTTGTAATGTGGCACTAAAGTTACATGGGGAAACAAATAAGGGTAAATAATATCTTGAATGAATTTAGTGACAATACCTCTCAGATAGTTTCTGGAGAGCTTTATTTGCATTATCATATTTAATCTTTAAAACCATCCTATGTGTTAGATGCCGTTATGTTTCCTTATGCAGATGATGTGGGTAACTTACCCAAGGTCACACTGTTGGTAAGTATGGATTCTGCAGCTTAGATTCCAAGCCAGATAAAACAAACTCACAAAGACTATATTTGGGCTAGGCAATCTACACTCTCTGATTGTTGTTATCTGTGCTTGTCCCCAGAATCTGTTCAACCCCATTCAGGTGTTAGAGGCGGCATTTTTCCTTCACTATAAAGTAACTCATTTGGAAAATGTGATAGCTTTTTAAGATGTATCTTTTTAAAATTTAAAGAATTTTTAAAATATTTTATTTGTTTATTTGAGAGAGAGTGCATAAGCCCACAAGCACCTGTGGATGAACACAAGAGGGCAAGCATGAGGGTAGGGATAGGGGTGGGTGAGGGGCATAGGGAGAGGGATTGAGGGAGAAGGAGAAGCAGGCTACTCACTGAGCAGAGAGTCCCTCCCGGGATGATCAACTGAGCTGAAGGCAGATGCTTAACTGATCCACTCAGGCACCCCATACAATATATCTTCATTTTTTATCTGATGATCTGATTAGGTGTTTATTAGGACCTCAAAACTTTTGCTGCTTCATTTTTATGGTCACTGCTCAACCATTAAAAAAAAGCACTTGTTTATGGGGGGAACAGATTTTACTATACAGACTATTAAGTAGAAACATATTCAGATACGTACTGTGATCATTGTTTCAAAAAGTTCTGGACTAAAATTTACAGTTTCAGAGTCTACAATTTCCATTACCCTGATGATCTGAAAGTCTTTCCCCGTGTTTTACACCTTGCATATCACACACCTGGGTTGTTTTTCTGTCTCATGTTGTTGAATTTGGTGTAGTATAGCTCTTAATTTACCTTATTTTAATTCTTATTGTGGGATAGTTATAGATTAAAGTTTTTGGAGCATTCCTTAGTGATTTATTTGTTCTCATAGAATGCATTAAGAAATTTGAAATATCTCACGAATGTTGGAAGCAGATATATTTATTTTTAATAAAATACTATAAAAGTATAGAATTTTGTGTCATTCTGAATCAAATCCCTAGTTTTTAATAGTCTAGCATAATAATTATGTTCATAAGCACATTTTTAATAGTCAACTTTTTATTGACTAAAATGCATTTTATATTATATCATATTATATGGCACACATATAGATTCTGGTGATACCATTGTTAAAAAGATGTGTTTACTCTGCTGGCAGATCTAACAGATGACTGGGGAAAACACAGCTATAAACAAATGAGTGCTACAGGGCAAGGTGTTGGACCCTCATACTGGAAGTTATCTCTTGAATGCTCAGATGACCCCTATGCATTGTGAGTATTTGTCATTATAAAGGCAGACATAGCTTCATAACTGTGAGTGGAGATATTTAATTATGTATGTATGTGAATAACCTGCTGGAAGTCCCAAAGATGGAAGTCCTTTAAGCAGCTGGTCTCTTCTGATATATCTTAAGGTTCAGAATTTGGTTTTCTGGAAATGTAAAAAGTCTGAGCAGTGAGTCCTGGTACTGATGCTAGGTCACCCTCTGGTCTAACTCCGGATTGAAAGCTCAGGAAATCTGAAATTCTTCTACTTCCAATTCAGTTTCCTCAAACCAAACTCAATCAATTCAGAGCCTATTTCATTCAGTTTATGGTCTTTGCTAGTTCTTATCTACCTTTTCTGTTTTCTTTTATTATCTCTTTGCTACATTTTTATTCTCCCTCTGGCTTGTCTAGAAGTAAAAAGAATAGAATAAGTTTTCCTTCACAAATGATGGTTTACAAATGTAGATATTATAATGGAGCACATCTAAAATAATTTTTCCAAAACAAATTTGCACATATTGCATGTACAATTGGTCCTGGGTTGTATCTGGTAGGCCTCATGGATAATTTATTTTTCTCAAGTGAGAAGGAATGTCTTGTATTCCACATGACTCAGAAAATCAAGAGCTAACAATATGAACAGAATATCTGGTGTAATCTATTTATCACTTTAATAATCAAATAACCTTTAACACATGCTAATTCACCCTGATTAGTATAAACATGGTCCAGCAGTTAAGTGCTAACATGTCATTTAAGATAAGGTTTTCCATGACTAGAGTTCAGAAACTCATATCTCTGGGAAGGCTATAACCTTTCCAATAAGAACATGAGTTGGGACATGATTTTCCCAGGACGACTGAACAAAATTAATGTTTTGAGATATTAAGTGTGGGATTCATGCTACTATACCATGATTCTGCCTAAAATCTTTATGTTGGCATTCTGAATTGAGTTACAGTTAGCAATAACCAATTCTAAACCATTTTGGAAAGTAGGGAAAATGTCTAGGTAGTACCCATTTACTTAAATTTGTACTATCCATTTCTCTCCTCTATAACCTCTGTTGTAATAAATGCCTATTCCATTTGTGTGTGTATGTGTGTGTGTCTGTATTTTCAAACAAAGTGTACTTTCACAAGGGGGAAGAATTTATTTTTATTTTTATTTTTTTAAGATTCTATTTATTTTTTAGAAAGAAAGAGAGAGAGAGAAAAGAAGGGGGAGAACACAAGTAGCGGGAGTGAGAGAGGGAAAAGATTCGCTGCTAAGCTAGGAGCTGGCTGTGGGGCTCAATCCTAGGACTCTGGGATCATGACCTGGGCTGATGGCAGATCCTTAACTAGCTGAACCACCCAAGTGTCCAAGGGAAGAATTTAATGTATTGATCTCTTCTCAGATGGTTTCTTACATGTTTAAAATTTAGCTGGGTTAAATAAAGTTTAATAAATATTTAAGGGGCACTCATAGTATGTCTGGGTCTTTCACCGTAGGAGGTGACATACTTTTTGATATTTGGAGTTCATAGTGAAGTCATTCAGAAAGGCAGTTATCTAAATGTCAGGTAATCACTTTATGCTCCATGCACTAGATATTATTATGTAAACAAGGCTATTAAGGATGATCTGTTTTCATAGTCAATGTCAGAAACCCAGAGCATTCAAGAAAAAAAGAAATGACATACAAAATAAAAAATGAAGTATTCGTAGGCAGGATTCTGGAGAAAGCCGCTTCCTTGTTTTTCGGTAGGTCATGTCACAGATAAGCCCACTGCCATGTACCTCCCAGAGAACTCATCTCCCTGTAGTTGATGCAGGATATTTGTGGAAATGAAAGCAGAAACTGTGGGTGGTGATTCTAAACTTTCATTCTCTAGAAAGTCACCCTGTGTGAGGCCCTGTGGGGCAAACGTGGTTGAGTGTGGCAATGGTTTTTGACACAAAGCATGCGATCCTCTCAAATTCATTATGGCCGTTTCATTTACAGCCTCTGATGCCTGAGTTCGATGCCTTCCAAAGAATATATGGGAAATAGAAACAATGTGACAGAGTTTGTCCTTCTAGGGCTCACACAGGATCCTGAGGGGCAGAAAGTGCTCTTTGTCCCATTCTTACTCATCTACGTTATGACAATAGTGGGCAACCTGCTTATCATAGTAACCATTATGGCCAGCCAGTCACTGCATTCTCCCATGTACTTTTTTCTTGCTTATTTATCATTTATAGATGCCATCTATTCTACTGTCATTGCTCCCAAGATGATTGTAGATTTGCTCTATGAGAAGAAAACTATTTCCTTCCAGGCTTGTATGACTCAAGTCTTTCTAGATCACTTATTGGCTGGTGCTGAAGTCATTCTTCTGGTGGTGATGGCCTATGACCGATATGTAGCCATCTGTAAACCACTTCATTATCTAATTATCATGAATCAGAGGACATGTGTTCTTATGCTGCTGGTGGCCTGGACTGGAGGCTTTCTGCACTCTATGGTTCAGTTTCTCTTTATTTATCAGCTCCCTTTCTGTGGCCCCAATGTCATTGACAACTTCGTATGTGATATGTATCCCTTACTGAAACTTGCTTGTACCAATACCTACCTCATTGGAGTTTCTATGATAGCTAATGGAGGAGCCATTTGCACTGGCATCTTCTTCATTCTCCTAGTTTCCTATGGGGTCATATTACACTCCCTTAAGACTCATGGTTTTGATGGGAAACACAAAGCCTTCCACACCTGTGCATCCCATATAACTGTGGTCATTTTATTCTTTGTTCCCTGTATCTTCTTGTATGCAAGGCCTAATTCTACCTTTCCTATTGATAAATTCATGACTATGATTTTGACCTTCATAACTCCCATGCTGAACCCCTTAATCTATACCCTGAGAAATGCAGAAATAAAAAATGCCATGAGGAAACTTTGGAGTAAAAATGTGACCTCAACTGACAGAGGGCTGTACTATTCATGCAGAACAGGATATTCATTCTTTCACAGAATCGAGGACTGCTTCCATTATCAGTGATTACATCTTAAAAATGATCTCCTTTGGGTTAGTTAGCCTCTTTATTCTGAAATAGCTATATAAATTAATCTTTATCTAAATGGCGTATGTTACAACCCTTAGAGAGCAAGAGAATTGTATAAGTTTAATCTCTGATCTATATAATCATATTGTACTCAGCTTCTTCAGTGAGCAACAAATTTTGGTTTTACTTCAAGTTTTTGTTGGTAGAGTATGGCACCTCCATGGTACATAAAAATATGACCTAATAGAAATTATTCTTAGTCCAAGAGAGTGAGATTTTAAAATTAAAAATTCACATTGTTAAAAAAAAACTTTAATATAACAGTAGAAATAAATTTAACAGGGGTCAAATTAAATAGTTAGAAATTTCACAGCACATGTTCATAGCTGAGGATAGATCTATGAGAAGTGAACTTCATAACTTTATACTGGGATGGTAGCATATGGCTGAGTTTCTATATCCTAATGAAGTTTTGGGCAGACAAATTAAATTGTTCAATGAATTCTGTACATCTAGATCAAATGACTCTTCTGGTAGATGAATACACATTTAGTCTCTCAGATAGTAGACTGTCAGAGTCTACCTACATTTAATTAAATTCTCTGGGTATACTTTTTTTAAATTATAATATATGTTAAGAATTTTGGGAATATGTTTTGTTTTATATATGAATGCCTTTCTCCTCTGTAAACTTTATGTTCTAGACTTACATAATAAGTCAAAAGTGACTTCTCTCTTTATAATTTCTCTATAGAAAATTTGGAGGTTGATTATTGTATTACAAAGGTCATTTTTGAAGGCCCTGGCATTACACATTACCTTGCTGAGAGGTCAACTCACAACAAAGATTGGTTATGAAATTGGTATTTTTTGCCCTCATCTTTCTTTCAATTTGTAATTTGATCCAGTGAGTGTATTTAGCAATATTAATGTTTCCATTTTTTAAAATGTATTGAATAAATGCCAGCCATGAAGTTTTATTTATTCTTCAATGAAGGAAATAAAAACTAACCTAGATGTTTTAATCATAAGGAAATCCAGTACAGTATATTAAGTACTTCAAAATGACCAGAATTGGAGGACCTACTACCTGGATACTGTTTTGAATACAGTTGGGATCAAGGATTTACAACCAAAGTTATTATGCAGAAATGAGGAAGCTGGACTCATATTGAAAGTTGTGTTCATATACTTCTCAAAGTCCTTCCCTGTCCTGATTTTAAAAATAAAATTAAAAAAAAGTTTTCAAGTTTTGCTTCTTACATTTACATCTTTAACCCATATAGAACATCAATGTTCAGGTATGGTGTGAGGTAGAAAAATACATTCCTTTTTATCTTAGGAATAAATTTCCCAACACACTTATTGAAAACCACTGAATTTCCCACTACCCTGAAACACCTCTACTTTTATATCTAAAATATCTGTATATCTGTTCTTCTATTTCTTAGCTTTCTATGTAGTTCAATTAGTTGATCCATGAATAATAATATGGTATCTAAAGTGCTGCAATGTTTCAGATACCATTGCGATATAAAAAAATCCCCCAATGTTTAGTAGCTGAAAATGCCAGCAATCACTTCATCATTTCAGATGGTTTCAGTGGGTCAGGAATTTGGGAGCATTTCTGAGGGGGTAATTCTTGTTCAGGGTCTGTTGTGAGGTTACAGACAGAAACTGGGTGAGCCTGAGGTCTTCTGAAAGTTTCGTTACTCATGTGACTTGTACTTAGACTTTCAAGTCTTGAACAGTGGGAAATAGAACAAGTGGTACTCCTTGAGATCATAAGGGTGGAGTCCTATAGAACTGGTGTCCTTGTAGGGAGAGGAAGGGACGAGAGAGTTCTCTTTCTGAAATGTGTGCACAGAGGAGAGGCCATGTGAGGACAGTGTGAGAAGATGGACAGTCTACAAGCTGGGAAAAGAGGCCTCATCAAAAACCAGCCCTGTTGCTACCTTGATCTTGGACTTCCAGCCTCCAAGACTGTGGGAAAAATCAATGTCTGTTTAACCCTCCCTCTCTGTAGTATTTTGTTATGACAACCCAAGCAGACTTTGATGATGATGATCAATAATCTAGATTTGGTGAATAAAGGCCTGAGTTGAATCACCATAATTCAGTTCATAAAGGTCATGGCTCCTCATCAAATCACCATATGTGAATAATACCTAAAGCTTGAATTTTTTGAATGAAGGAATCAATAGGTATCCTCGAATAGTCTGTGATAGCACCACAAATAGGGATGTATATCTTCCTCTTTACCATTTTCCACGGTATCTGAGATCATTTTGCCAGGGTAACTGTGCTCTGGCAAGAGAAATAGTCAAACATTTCTGGCAATGACTGGAAATATGTTGCAAACTATGCTCATTCCTGTGGTCCAGCAGTCTGAAAGCAGACCAAAGGTGAAAGAAGGAGCAAAAGTTATTATAATGGGGCAGTTCCACATACATTGTTAGACTTCCATGTGTTCTATAGGAATACATTTCTGTTTTGGGTCCCTGGTTGCCGGAGTATAGTTTCATGGAATGAAAGAAGGACTCAATAGAAGTATTTAAAACTAATCTTTCATTCCAAAATATTAAGCAAAAAGTAGTACCGTATTTTTGGCTACCAAAGAGATTTGATAGATGCAGAGAGTGAGTCTTACCACTTTCCCACTTAATTTACTTGCTTGGTTTGGGAACAAAATGGAGAGACAGGCTCAATCTGTATGGAAAATGGAAGCTTAAAATAAAATCTGATATCATTGATATTTACATTTTGTGATTTGCCTTTGTATGAGAAAATCCTGTAGAGGATTTTTCTAAAAGGATGTATTTGGTTATGATCTCTCAACATCCTCATTTCCTTAGACAGGTCTCCCTTGGAAAACAAGGAGGCTCACTGAAGTAATTATATAGACCAATTAGGCAAGCAAAACAATGTTTTTTGTTTGGATTACTCTGCAAAAAGTGAGAATATCAGCTATTCCATGCAGGAAGAAGATAAATAAGTTAGGATTTAAGAAACCTAAATTTGTATTCTTAATTTGTCTCAGATTCTTCATATGAAAAATTTTTTAAAAAGTGAATTAGGTATTCTTCAATAACTCATTCAATTTCCACTGCCTAAGATTACTGATTGATTCATCAAGTTCTGGCTTCCATGTACTTGAATTTTCAGAAAACTCTCATAATATGATATGAAATCCAAGATTAGTATTCTTCTTCTTCCTTTTTTTTTTTTTTTTTTTAGCCAAATGCAGAGGCTTTAACCCACTGAGCTGCCCAGGCGCCCCTAGTATTCTTCTTATAGTCAAACATGATACAACACTTTTCCGGGATTTTTTATTTTGGAGATTTCTTAAATTAGGTAGATAATATTGTGTAACTGAAACAATAGAAATTGGCTTTGGGTTCTACCGCTTACTAGTTATACTATACCAGAAAAGTGGAAATAAATCATTCTAAGCCTCAGTTTTTCTACTATGAGTTGGAAATAATGTATTCATCTTCTAGGGTTATACTAAATTAACTATGAAAGGACTGCAAATAGTAAGTGCTTGATATAGGATACTACCTTTTGATGGTGAATTTAGGACAAATTAGAAGTGGACAGGGACAGTAATATGTTATTAACTGACTTGACAAAGTAAATAATTAATAGTAATTCTAAATTCTCCAGAGGGAAAAAAGTAAATTCTCCAGAGAGAAAATATGGGAAGTTCTGAGAGGAAGAAGTTGATGCATTTCAAATTCCCAAGTGTTTCTTGAGTTTATTTGTTAATATCTCCACAACTTAGAATGAGAATCAGTCTTCTTAAAGCCTTTGTTGAAAAATGGATGTTAACTAAGGATCCTGCTATATGCCTCGGTGAGTGTTCCTGTAGGAAGTAATATGGGGCCAAGGTCAAGATCAAGACTTGAGGCCAGACAGACTTGAATTATACCTTTAGGTCTGTTTCTCACTAACTATATGTCCTGGGATACAAGGCTTTCCTTCTTCATGTTTCAGTTTTCCTATCTGTATAATAGAAGGAGAAACCTTTCAACCACATATAACTCTCTCTAAACAATATTAAAGGAGATAATTTACATTTTGCATGATGTCTAGCATATATAAACAGTCAATACTAATTTTTGATTATTACTTATAATAATAATGGCTAATCTCACACAGAACTTTATAATTACCAAATAATTCCTATCTCTTAAGAGGAGAGTAAACTTACTTTCTTAGTCCTTAATCATCTCAGAACTTTAATATTCCTGACACCAAAAGAAATAAGAAGAGAGATAAGAAAGAGCAATTGGGACATTTGAAATGGTAATAAAATTTCTTTAAAAGGTATATTCTCTAAAATTAAAATAATATGTAGTCATGATAGAAACATATAAATTACAGATAAGTTTAAAAAGTAAAAATGTTATAGTTTCAGCATTACAATAAACCTATAAAATAATACTGGTTTTGCTCTATTTACTTTCTGCATTTTTCACGCATAATTTTAAATACTTGTACCTATACTTTTCCAAGAAATTCTAACATTTAACAATAAGGTAACAGCATATTTCTTTGAGTTGGAAGATTTGGATTTGTATTTCTTCTATTCCTGAAGGCAAAAGGAGTGCTTTATTTAGATGCACTGAAATGATTTTTAGCTTTTATTCCTTGATGGTGTAGTAGACCTTTCCTTCCTCAACTCCTATGCCCTTTGGTTCTTAATGAGGGAGAGTACTGCTGGGAGAGGTACTCTTGGTTGTTCCATATGTGTTACTCTATGACAGAGGCTGGTGAAAACATCATGGTTATTGGTTGAAGATGTGGCTTCTGATAATTGAAAGCAACAGAAGCAAAGGATTTCTTTCTCTCTAAGAGTAAGATGCTCTTTGATAAAATATACGAAATGACTGGAACCTCATTGCTTCCAAATTTTTAATCTTTATACAGATTGCTTCCTGAAATGATAGGAAACTGAAGCAGTTCTTTCAAGATTAGGTGTTTTGAATTCTATTTCCTACTTTAGGCATTCACTTAATCTTCAGTACAAAATGTTGAAATGTCTAACTCAGTGTTCTAGTCTCAAAGACATGATCCATGCTTCATCTTCCAATAATTCACATGTGGTTATTTGGCCTCTGACACATTTAACATTTTCTCTCTTTTTCATTAGAATTTTGGTTGTACCTATGGTAGAGGAGGAACTCTTTCAAATTAGGTTCCTGTCTTTGCATTCCCCCCTGGAGACAGCCTTCCTGCCACTTACACATATTAAAGGTGTAATAAATGGTTACTGAATTAACATGTGAATCAGTGAAACTCTGGGCACTAGGCAATGAATGAAAGGATGAATTAATGAGTAATGGGTTTAGAGAAATAAGGGAATGATTTTCATAAAGGCAACAAGTGGATTTTATCTTGTTGTGACATTACCACAACTTATTTAATAGCTTCTCTATTAATTCACCATAATGTTTAGATGATATAATTGCAAGGGTAAGCCAGAGACCCAAACAACCCTGTTTGCAAGAGATAAAGCATTGGATTTTTTAAGGACTGGATTCTCTGGCTTACACAACTTACACAGAAAAAAAAAAAAAAAATCCTTCCTTAACTTATCTCGTCTATACTGATAACACCTGTTAATAGATCTCCATTTTTCACCCTAGAGGCTGAAAAAGGGGGCTGGTTAGAGTCTCCCAGAATAGCTTTCCTAGTTTCCACATTATCACCTGCAGTGTTGATAGACACAGATAAATTGTCTTCCCATTCCTCAGTCTTCTTGGTAGCTATTCTTCTGCTAGATTACTCTCACTAGTCCTTTTTCAGAAGGGACTGAAGAAGTACCCTCTTGGACTCTAAGGGGAGTAATATTATTTATTACCTAAATATTCATCATTATAGGTTAAAAGATGACTCTAGGGAAACAAAATCTGAAGACATGAGAATAGCATGGAGAGGAGTGAACGAGCAGGGATCATTTTTGTGGGGGAGGGAGGGTGCTGAGCAAAAAAAGGGAAAAAAGGAGTTTAAAGGGGAGAGTATCAGTGAATGACAACACTTGCAGGAAATTTATTTCTTTTTCTTGGGATATTATATTTAGCACTCATTTTCAAACTGTAATCTTGTAATAAAAACTGTCTTTGTCTATTTAATGCCAAGACTAACTAATAAATCTAATGTGTATGGAGTCGGTGTGTCTATGTGTAAAATAGTTTACAAGCAGCCACTTTGGTAAAGAAAAGGAGAAGATTCATGCTACATAGTTAAGAACCATGAAGATAAATGATAGATAAATATTCTCTCTCTCTCTTTTTTTTTTTTAGGAATTCACTGCACAGTGAATTTCATAGAAAGAATACTATATAATAGTCATGTCAACCTTTGTACCTACTTTGTGCCAATTACAGAAATAGCCAATGTTCTGCTCTGACAGATATCCTTTGAGCCAAGTATCTTCATTTTACAGTAAATAGTGAAGAGTTCCAGAGGTTAAATGTATTTTATAGAATTATCTTTGCTGTTTATTCCAGTGTAAGGCCAGGGTCACAACCTACTGAATTACACTGAACAGCTTCCTTTCCTTTTGTAAGTCTTCATTATTTCATCTGTTACATAAGGATGATAGCAGGGTCTGACTTCAGTGTTGATGTAAAGAGTAAATGTGTCTGGCACTTGTAAACACTCAGGCAAATGTTGGCTGTGTTAGTGGTCACATCTAGACATGAAATGGTCTCCGTATATGACAACACTGTCTTTAGGTGAAGTTGTCCAAAAAGCTTTAGAGTAATTTTTACTCTTTTCTCTCTTTATGTCTCTGTCAAGTCTCTCAGCAAATTCTATTGTATCTACCTTCATAATACATCCACCTCTACTCCTACCATCACAGTCCAAACCACCATCACTTTTTGGCTAGGTGGCTGCAATAACTTCCTAACTAGTGTGCTTCTACTCTTGCTCCTTTATGAACCATTCTCTAGACAAAAGCCAGAATAATCCTCTTACAGTGGTCTGCATGATCTGTCATCAACCACTCTTTATTCATCCCACTCCTCTTAAGCTAGCCTCCTTTGATCTGTGGTACCAACCATGCTCCCACCTCAGGGACTTTTCATTTGCTGGTTTCTCTATCTGGAAGCTTCTATGCTCAGATACCTTTGTCCTTCCACAGCCATTCAAGTTTGGCTTATGCCATCCCTTCTCAAAGAAGCCCTCTCTGATTAGCTTACAGAAAATAATCCTACTCAGGGATCATGTATCATTTACCCTGCTTTATATTTCTCCTAGCAGGTATTATATTTTTGACATAATATATAATTGCTATTTTCTGTCTCTACGTACTAGAATATAAGCTTCAGGAAAGTAGAGACATTATCTGCTTTTTTCCCTAGAGTATTAGGCATATAGTAGACCTTGAGTATTTTGAGGTGAACTTATAAGCGAATGACTAAATAAACCATTAAATTATATTGCATTATATAATCTTCCCCTATATCACACACGTGCACACACACACACACACACACACACACACACCAGGGCCAGATTGATAGGATTTTTTTCAGCAGGGTCCTTTCAATGTGGTTGCTATGGATACTCATATTAGCTAAGTTTGGCTGGGACTGGAATTGAGAAGCTAACAAAAAAAAAATTCAATAACATATTTTGTTTCTATTTTACTTCAAAGCAAGTTTTAAAGAAGATTTTTACAAATTGATTAAGCAGAAACAAATCTCCAACAGAATAAAACAGAAAAACCCATGGTGAAAGAACACAGAGGACAAAAATATCTGGATCTCTAGAAGTCTTTTTATCTCTCCTAAATATAGTGGTTGCTCTTCTCTTATCCAAAGGCAAGGTAATTTTTAAAAATGTGAAACCATGACTCTCAAAGAAATATAAAATGAACACATACCAAAGGTTTTATTTAGTTCTTTCACTAATGAGGAAACTGGTATGATTATACTCAGCCTAAAGGAAATTCCAAAATAGCACCCTTACATTATTCAGTCAGGGATGTGTAAATAATTTACAAATAAATGCAAAACTGGCTTGATCTGTAATGACCAGCGAAATCAATCAACGTTCCACCCAGTAGCCTTTGTATTTCTATGGACCAGAGTTGTTAGCGTTATTATCAGTTTTATAAATTTAAGGAGTTGTTGAATAGCTCGAGATATCAAAAGGCATAAATCCGATAGAATCATATAATCCCAAAGAGAGTGTCATAGATAACACATAGACTTCAACTGAAGATGTCCAGTAATCCTTAGGTTACATTTCTTTCTTACACAATATTTTTATCTGACAAAAGTTAACCTTACTTTGTCTCTGTACATCAAAAGAAGTACAGATGTTTTATAAATAAAATAAACTTATATAAAAGGAACACTCTTTCTTTCTTTTTTTTATACAAAGGAAAAAAACACATATTTTCTGCATCCATTGGAGCCCTGAAACAACATACTTCAAATGAAAGATTTAGAAGAGCTTAATTATGTTTACTTACCAAGATGTAGATAGGACTATGGGAAACCAGTAAGGGGTGATAAAGCCATTATCACAGTTAGACCTGAGAGAGCAAGGGGAGAGAGTGATTACAGGAAACCAGAAGTTCTGTCCCAAAGAGTTCTGGCTCATTAGTCACCCATTGGTTGACAGACTATAAGAGGGAACCAGGACAGTAAATACCCTGAAATCCTTTTCTTCCCACCTGTCTTACATTCAGTTGGTACCACCTGTTGGTAAGAATTAAGAGAGTTCTGGCTGAAGGGGACCAGGGAAAGCAGCTGCCCAGGGTGTACACACTGAGAATAGATCTGAAGGGGTGGAAAGAATACAAGAATATATCTAGTTCCTGTTCTGTGAATTCCACTTTTTCTCCCATGTAAGAGAGTAAACACTTTGATCTGGGGAGTTAGGAGGAAAAAAGAAAGCACAGGAAAAATAAGTAAGGAGTCTTCCAACTGACTTATTTATATAATACTTGTTGAATACCACTATGGGTCATATTTTCTGCATCCAAGTGCTGGGGATAAAGAGGTGAACAAGACAGATACAGATCTACTCTTCCACTTACTTGAAGGGTTTTTAAATGAAAAGAAAAAGGTGAATTGCACTTAACCTGTATATACAGGTACAACAATTGTACAAATAGTCTTTAAAAAATATTTAATAAACAGTTCTTAACATTTCTTATTAGCTGAGAAACAATCAGGCTAATTATATGGTGAGTTAGTTCCCTGTATCTGGATGTCCTCTAGCATATCCTCAGTGATGGTTCATCAGGTGATGAACCTTGTAAGAAGCTGAGTTAGTTCAAAAATTCACTCTTTTTATAAAATAGAAAAAGGATGTTTCTTTTCTTGGTACACCATGAAAAAATAGCTTATACTACTAAAATGTTTTGGTCTTGTCTAAAAATCCAAAATATAAAGTTCTCATAATTTGAATTTGGAGATCTTATCTTTGCAGGTTAATTCTGCACTCCAGAATCTATCATCAGGATTGAAATGAAAGAAGACAGGATGAATGTGACCGAATTCATTCTAATGGGACTTACCCAGGATCGTCCAATGCAGAGAATTCTATTTCTGGTGTTACTTATCACCTACATAGTCACTGTCACAGGAAACCTACTCATTGTGGTTACTATCATTGGTAGCCAGGCTTTGGACTCCCCAATGTATTTCTTCCTGGCCTTCTTATCTTTGATAGATGCATGCTATTCCTCTTCCATCATCCCTAAAATGCTAGGCGATCTGCTCTTTGATTCAAAATCTGTTTCCTTCAGTGGCTGCATGACACAGCTCTTTATAGAACATTTCTTAGGAGCTTCAGAGATTGTCCTCCTTGTGGTCATGGCATATGACCGCTATGTGGCCATCTGTAGACCTCTGCACTATGTGTCCATCATGAACCACCACACATGCTGCCTCCTGGTGGGTGTGTGTTGGGCAGTAGGTTTTCTCCACTCCATTGGACAGATTCTGGTTACTCTCTGGCTCCCATTCTGTGGTCCCAATATCATGGATCACTTCATGTGTGACATTTTCCCCCTGATACAACTTGCCTGCACTGACACTTTCCTTGTTGGTCTCTTGGTTGCTGCCAATGGTGGGGTAATCTCTGTGATCACTTTTATCATGTTATTGGTATCCTATGTGGTCATCCTGTGCTCTTTGAAGACTCACAGCTCTGCAGGGAGGAAAAAGGCCCTCTCCACCTGTGGCTCCCACATCACAGTAGTTGTCTTGTTCTTTGTGCCCTGTATTTTTATGTATCTGCGACCAGTAGCTACTTTTCCCATGGATAAAGCCATAGCCGTATTCTATACTCTTGTTACTCCCATGTTAAACCCTGTCATCTACACAGTCAGAAATACAGAGGTAAAAAATGCCATTAGAATGTTATTAAACAAGAATACAATTACAGATGATAAGTGACCCAACACAAAGATTTTATTTCTATCATGATTTTTACATTTTTATAGTACTTTAAAGCACTTTCCATACCTCCCATGTGAGACAACGCCTCCGTAAGATAGGTATTATTATGATTATTGTTGTTTTACAGATGAAGGAAAAGAAAATTCAAAAACATTGAATAAGTAGCCCAATGTCAGACAGAGCTAGTGTGTGGATCTGCTTTTTTTTCTAAATCCAAATCTGATGATCTTTCAAGCATTCGAAGACTATTAGGGGGAAGAAAAGCAGTAATTCATCAGAACCGTTCTTGTTTTGTAACAAATTTAAAACATGCCTTTCTAGCTACAGAGTTGTATAATGGCTTATGTATATAAGCAGTTGGTACTCAGAAAGCTGTACTGCCTACTGGCATATGGGACAGTGTGGAGTATAATTTAGAAAGAGGATACTTGCCAAGACCCTTTTGGCCCACAGTTGATATACCTAAAGTTTAAAGTTATTTTGGGGTTTCTTGTTCTGTTGAGTAAATGTTGTCAGGAATTATAAAAATTAATGGTATTTAAACCAATGTGAAAATGTTTAAGTGTTTTCACATGGTCACCTCTTATAAAATTGAATTTCTATTGTTTTTATTTTACAAAAAAAAATGGAAAATCAAAAGGTTTAAATAAGTAGATCCTAGAACATATAAGTCAGCCTTGAGCCCAAATATTCTTACTCCCCATCCTGTGATCTTTTCATTATATAGGGGGCTTGGACTGGTATTTGATGATTTGTTCTATAAAAATATTTGTTATTATATGCTATAGGTTATGACACTTTATCAGAGTAATAATTATTAGTACAATCAAATGCAAGTGTTTCTCAAAACATACAATAAAATATATTTAAAAAAAAAACTTTTACTATTAAAAAACTGGCTTTTAGTTCCTTGAGACTGGAATCCTCTTTGGAAGGTCATTTATAAGGGATACAAAAAAACAGGAATCATTACAATTGAAAGAAAAAAAATATTTTTTAGCAAAACAACTTATATGACTTTGTTGTGAATCAATTTTGGCTCTTTTTTTTTTTTTAAAGATTTGTTATTTATTTAACAGAGAGAGAGAGATCATAAGCAGGCAGAGACAGGCAGAGAGAGAGGGGGGAAGCTGACTCCTCGATGAACAGAGAGCCTGATGCGAGGCTCAGTCCCAGGACCCTGAGATCATGACCTGAGTAGAAGGCAGAGGCTTTAACCCACTGAGCCACCCAGGCACCTCGATTTTGGCTCTTTTTAAAAATAAAGTCTATTAAAAGAAGTCTGTACCTAAATACAAATGTATATGCATGTCATAAATGTGCTAATAGCTTCCTCTTAAAAAAAAAAAAAGAAACATTTTATTTATTTATTTTAGAACTGAGATAGAAAGTGTGAGCAGGGGGAGGGCCAGAGGCAGAGAGAGAATCTCAAGGACACTCCACACAGAGCACGGAGCCCAATGCCAGACTCAGTCTAATGATGCTAAGATCATGACCTGAGCCCAAATCAAGATTTGGAACTTCAAATGACTGAGCCACCCTGGTGCCCCTGTAATTTTTTTTTTTTTTTGACAGAAAGTTCCAGACTCCTACCTCACATGGATACCACATTTTTTATTAAAAACATCAGTTGATTGCATGATGTGAAAATATTTAACAAGCGTATTATGGTTAAGAAAATGTAGAGCAAAAACCTTATCTTCAGGATGAGGAGACATGATCTTATTTCTCACTATGCCATCATCCTTTTCTGTGACACAAAACAGCTCTCCCTATTTCTACCAGTAGTTTACTTAGGTAATTCAGAAGCTGTTTCCAAGTTCTGTGATTCTGCTTATGCCAATATTTTTATTATTATAAATACTGTTAATTTGCTTCTACTTCAGTTAGAAGAAGTAAAATTGGAAAGGTTATGAGAACACATCTCATCTCATGTAATTTTTCCATTACTCATAAACAACTTAGAAGATGTCCTTCTGGGCTAAAGGGTCTGTGGATTGGTCTAAGACAATATGAGTCCTGCTCTTTGAGAACATGTCCTTCTCCCTACTGAAATGTATGAAGCTGCCCACAAGAAGAATACTTTGGCAGGTATCTGATTTTTATGAAACTAGTCCCCGAGCCCATCAAACATCACATCCTACCTCAACTAGTTTCTCACCAGCTATGATGTGATCTGTATTTAATTTCTTTTTCATTCTGGTTTACCATTCTAGATTGAAACTCTGTGTTGCTATCTCTCAAGGGTTACCAACCTAGTCTGTCTTCGGATTTATATTCTGGAAATAGCCTTTCTTGGGATAGCTCCAATAACTTATCTTTTGAACAATTATCTTCATGGCTAAGTCTCATTGATTTATATTTACCTTCATTGCATGCTACTTTCGTCCTTGAGGGGGGTAGACTAGACAGGTGTAGAGGTTCTAATGCAATTGCCGAGCACTGTAGCTAGGTAGAGACTGGATGACCACTTAATGGTCAATATGAATGGATTGCAATCTTTCCTGATGTTGAGTATGATGTCTGTTTAAATACATGCTAATTCTCTGATCTGGCTCTGGCTTTCAGTCAAGAGTTGAAAGACAAGTTTAAGACATCTTCTCAGATGATACTTCAGTAAAATGTGTATTCCTTATAGCTTTTAAGTTTCCATCCTCATTCAAACTTTCTTTGGCATCTGCCATCACAAATATTATCATAGCATTGTAATACTCAAGTGCCTAATAAACCTGGGTTTAGTTGGTCTCAGTTATTGTAAACTGTTCTCCTCATGATACGTGTTGCTCACAGTGACCACATTCTCTTGAGCCAATTCAGATTTATGTACAATTTCTTTTTCTTTTAATAAAGGAAACATATTTGAACAAGGGTGAATGTGGTTCTATATAGGAATATTTCTGAATTGAATTGAATTAAATTTGTTTAAAAATCATTCCAAAAATTAATATTTATTTCTCTTAGTATATAATTGTATTATAAATCACAGTTGATGACAGCATAAACGTGTTATGACACTTTAGTTGTAAAACAATAATTTAGGAATTAGGATCCTGAGCCAAGATTTACAGGCCTGGCTTCTTTCTTTGCCTCAGTGAATAGCATTCTCAGTTCCTGCCTTATAATTCCTTGTCATGAACTGCGAATTCAGATGCATATTTCTTTTTCCTTTCATAGGTATATCAGAGATTAAGTTTAAGTGGCTGAAATAAATGCATTTTATCATCTGTGACTTGATTCATAGAATGGGATTATTTTCACTCTTATGTTAATCTAACAAGTAACAACTTGTTACTTGTAACAACTTCTTTGAACAACTTTGTAACAACTGCCCAAGTAACAACTGCTTTGAAGAAGTAAGCTTTAGCTGGTTTGTAGGGTCAATATTATAATGAGGTTCATAAATATCACTTAATGTACATCTTTAAATAATATTTAAAAATTATTACCAGGAATGATAGATCAGTCAAAAGACACAAAATATTATAATTAAAATTTAAAAGGTAAGATTCTTATCCTTGTAAGTGTTTAATTTATACAATACCAAATATAAAGCCCTGTATTAAGCTCATTTATATCAAGCATATAAATTCGTAAGTGGTCGATTTTGTTTTTTGCTCTTGTTATGGAGTTTTTGCTCTTGTTATGGTTTTCATACTGACTAAAGGAAAATAATTAAAAATTAAAGATGAATACTATAAAACTTCTGCTCTCATGTTCAGTTAAGTTACATGAAATAATTGGGTTGTTGGTAAGATTGAGTAGTAACGGTGACATATCCCTGACGTTCAATTAGCCATAGCTAATAAACTTCACAGAATGCACCTACAAACAGGGTATGTGGTTGTGCCTGTGAGGCTCAAGAGAAACGTGCTGTTCATAAATCAACGAAGACACTTAATGGAGCTGAGTGAGTTGGTATTTTCAATCTTACAACCTAACTTATTTCTTGGTGAACTAACAGCTTTTAAAAGAGAAAAATCATTATGTAGGGATTTTCATGGGATCCTGGCCATGAAGCTGTGCTAGACAAGTCTGTAGGTGAGATAATTTTTTTCCCCAGAAATTCATATAATTATAGAATCTCAGGTTTAAATACATCTGACATATCATATAATCATGTCTCACACTCCATGGATTTGAGTATTAAACCCTTTCTGGAGGTCAGACATCACAACAGAAAAAACTACATCCCACCAGTTTAGAAGTGAAAACATATATTCTTACTAATATATACACATTTATATTTCAATTAATTAGAATCATGTTATATATTCAAATTTGTTCCAAACTTTCGACCACCTATTTTTACACTTAATACTTTTCTTTAGGCATTGTACAATTTTTTTTTTATTTTAATTTCTTTTTTTTTTTTTCCAATTAGATAAACATATATTTTTATCCCCAGGGGTAAAAACATCTTTCTTATAAATGACACATTATTCAAAGAGGTGCACTATATTTTACTTACCTGCTTCTCTAATGTTGGACATTGTATGCAGTTTCTAGTTTTCACAGCTCATAATAATTTTGTTGAACAGATTTCTACATAATGATTTTTCTCTTTTAAAAGCATTTTTCTTTGGGTTTCATTCTTAGAAAGAATATTTTGGAGCCAAACAAAAGGACCAAATAATTTCTATTTCTTCACAGCTATTTCTAAATCTCTCATTAACTGTATTTATTCTGAGTTTATGTCCACTATACTATTTTATGATCTGTTGAGGGAGTGCACCTCAGAATAAGGGAATGCAATGAAGCTTCTGCACTTGGTTTTTACACATGAGTAAAATTTTCATTTTGGATAATTAAAAAATAATTTTATTTGTCCACTTACCTTTGCAAGGAAAGGAAATATTTTCTTAAAAATTACATTTTGGATGGGATAAGATGGCAGGGAAGTAGGAGGAGGCGCCTTTTCAACCTGTACCCCAAAGTGAGCTGATTACCTACCAAAGAGCTCCGATCACCCATGAAATCAGCCTGAGATCAGAATTATACACGTCTGGATCTCTACAGGGGTGGAAGACGCCAGTGGGCAGGTAAAGCAGAGTGGGAACATCGGACTGATATCAGAAGATAAACAAAAGGGGGAGGGAGCCACCAGAGGTGACCGGTTGGAAAGTAATAACCCAGTACGAGTGAGAGTGCCCTGTGTCTGGGGACCAGCATTAATTGGAGTCTGGTTGAAAGCACTCAAAAAAAGCAAAGGATCACGAGGGGGGTGGCAATTGTGGGAATTGGGGCGGCCAGGGACAGGGGCTTAAGTCCCTGGTTCCAGGACAGCCTCCCCTGGAGCTAAGCCAGAGAGATTGTGGCGGAGAAACCAGGTCTTGGTCCCTAAGACACCAGCAAGCCCAAGAATGCGTGGGTTCTGGCTCCTGTGAGGGGATGGGAGCCACGCGGGATGGCAGAATGCGCGAGCCCTGCTACAGAGCCTGAGATACGCGCGCCCCTCATCCTCCCCTGAGACAGGTACAAAGGCCAAGCCGGCGCTCTTTGACCCGCGCCATTGTTTCAGAGCCTAAGACACATGCCCCAAACTCTCCCCTGAGAGAGGTGCGTGAAGGTCCAGTCTGGCGCTTTCAGACCTGTGCCCCATTCTCAGAGCCTGAAATGCGTGCGTGACCCACAGCCTCCCCTGAAAGAGGTCCGTGCAAGCCGTGCAATCTTAGACCAAGAAAGACCAGGCACTCCCAGCCCGGGCCAGCGGAAATATTTCAGTGTGCGATTGCTGCTTGGAACCTCTCTGGTGGTCTGGAGCTCCCAGACAGCTGCCGCTGCCATGGTTTTGGGTACAAGCAAAAGATCCTGCATCCCCAGGGACTGTGACTTGGAACCTGCTTTGCCAGCAGCCAAGGGGGAACTTATTTGGGCTATGCAGCCAGACTGAGGCTTCTCTCTGAGAGGGAGGTCAGGGTGCAGTTTGTTTTCCTCTAAAACTACAAAAAGCATCAAAAGCAATCAAGGTGAGAGAAAAAAAAGTGAACAAACATAAAAACCGCCAGAGAACAAAAGCCTGAAAAAAATCAGTTTCCTCAGAGCCCACCCTCTTGAGGGGGTCGGGAGGACTTAAGTCAGGAAACATCATTGACTGACAACCCACATGGCAGTTTCCTCCCTCAGAAAACAAACCAAGAAAGAATAATAATAATAATAATAATAAAAAGACTGCAAGAGAACAACCACCACTACTTCATAGGACAACTTTTATTTTTAACTAGTTCCCACTATTCTGGTTCATTTTTTCTTATATATAGATAATTTTTTAACCTATTTACTATCACAGTGAGCTGTACAGTACATCAAATTCCATATTAACCTTCTAACCTGAACTTTTTGATACATACATCTGTGTTTTTCTTTTGCATTTCTATTTTTTGAATTTCTTTTTTTAAATTTTAGTTTAGTTTAGTCTAGTTTATTCCTTTTTATTTTTATTTTCTAATATTCATATAGAGTTAAACTTCAAAGTAATCCCCTTCCCCCAAACAATACTACCCCTATAGGTAGTACTGGTAGTAAACCAATTTTTAATCCCCCTTTATCTTAGGAAAGTTGAGTCCTTTAACAAAGATATCAAGATACATCCAGGAAGAATCAAAACAACCTTCCTAGCCCACACTGAGAATTTAAAACCACTCTCCCATCTTTTTCTTCCACTACTGTTTCTGTTTTTGTTTTTGTGTTTGTCCTGATAGTATATAAATCTTACACTTGGGGTCCTTTATGATGAGGTTCTTCTTTTATTTGCATACACACACACACACACACACACACATATATATATATATATATATACACACATATATATATATTTTCTCTTGTCATATACTTTTATCAGTTGTTTTGTTTGTCTGTTTTTGTATGCATACTTCATAAATCATACCTTGGGACCCATTTGGGCTGAACCTTCTGTTTCATCTTCCTTTTTATTCCTGTCTCTCTCTCTTTTTTTCTTGTTCTTTTGTCTCTCGTTTGGGTAGGGAATCCTGATTGCTCAGAAGTGTTCCAGGGTACACCTTGATTGCACCATGGTCAATACATCCAGCTACATCTGTTCAGTCATCTCTCACCAAAATGACTAGGAGGAGGAATGCCCAACAGAAGAAAAATACAGAGGATGGACCTTCTGCAACAGAGCTTATGGCTATCAACATAGACAATATGTCGGAAAGAGAATTCAGGCTAACAATTATCCAGGCAATAGCTAGGTTGGAGAAAGCCATGGATGACCAAACGGATTAGGGCTGAGCTGAAAGCGACGAGAGATGATGTTCACAATGTTAGGGCAGAGCTTAAAGCTACCAGGGAGGAGGCTCACAATGCTCTCAATGAGTTCCAATCTAATCTAAACTCTCTCAAAGCTAGGGTAACTGAGACAGAAGATAGAATTAGTGATCTGGAGGACAACAGATAGAGAGAAAGGATAAGGAGGAAGCCTGGAACAAACAGCTTAGAAGCCACAAAAACAGAATCAGGGAAATAAATGATGCCATGAAATGTTCCAAGGTCAAAATTATTGAAATCCCTGAAGGGGAAGAGAAAGAAAGAAGTCTAGAAGATATAATGCAACAAGTTCTTCATGAAAATTTTCCCAATCTCGCAGATGGAACCAGCGTTCATGTACTAGAGGCCAAATGGTCTCCACCCAACATTATAGATTCCAAAAAAAATCAAGGCACCTGATAGTCAAACTGAGGAATCATAATTGTAGGTATAGTCTCTTGAAAGCTGCAAGGACAAAGAGGCTCCGTGCTTACAGAGGAAAGCCCATCAGAATAACATGAGACCTGTCCTCAGAGACCTGGCAAGCCAAAAAGGGCTGGCAAGATATATTCAGGGAATTAAATGAGAAAAACATGCAGTAAAGAATACTTTGTCCAGCAAGACTGACATTCAAAATGGATGGAGAGATAAAGAGTTTCCAAGACCAGCAAGGCTTAAAAGACTATGAAACCACCAAGCCGATACTGCAGGAAATATTAAGGGGGGTTCTATAAAAGAGGAAAATCCTAAGAATAGCATTGAACACGAATATAGAGACAATCTACAGAAAGAGAGATTGCAAAGGTAACACGATGTCAATAGAAACGTATCTATCAATAATCACTCTCAATGTGAATGGCCAAAATGTGCCCATAAAACAGCACAGGGTTGCAGATTGGATAAAACGACAGGACCCATCCATATGTTGTCTACAAGAGACCCATTTTGAACCTAAAGATACACCCAGACAGAAAGTGAAGGGATGGAGAAGCATCTTTCATGCCAATGGGCCTCAAAAGATGGCTGGGGTAGCAATTCTCATATCAGACAGATTAGATTTTAAACTAAACACTATGGTCAGAGATACAGAAGGACACTACATCATTCTATCATTCTAAAAGGGAATATCCACCAAGATGATCTAACAATTGTAAATATCTATGCCCCCAATATGGGAGCAGCCAATTACATAAGAAAACTGATAATCAAGATAAAGAGTCATATTGATATGAATACATTAATAGTAGAAGATCTTAACACGCCTCTCTCAGAAATAGACAGATCATTAAAGCAGAAAATCAATAAAGAGACAAGAGCATTGAATGACACACTGGACCAGATGGACCTCATAGATATATACAGAACATTCCACCCTAAAACAACAGAATACTCATTCTTCTCAAGTGCACATGGAACCTTCTCAAGAATAGACAACATACTGGGTCACAAATCAGGACTCAACCAATACCAAAGACTGAGATTATTCCCTGAATATTCTCAGATCACAATGCTTTAAACTGGAGCTCAATCACAAGGAAAAGTTCAGAAGGAACTCAAACACCCGGAAGTTAAAGACCACCTTGCTTAAGAAGGCTTGGATCAACCAGGAGATCAATGAAGAACTGAAACAATTCATGGAAACAAACGAGAATGAAGACACTTTGGTCCAAAACCCATGGGATACAGCAAAGGTGGTTCTAAGGGTGAAATACATAGCCATCCATGCCTCCCTCAAAAAAATTGAAAAATATAGAACACACAAGCTGTCTCTACACCTTAAAAAACTGGATAATCAACAACAAATCAAACCAAGTCCACACATAAGAAGGGAAATCATCAAGATTAGAGCTGAGATCAATGAGGTAGAAACTAGAGATACAGTAGAATGTATCAATGAAACTAGAAGCTGGTTTTTTGAAAGAATCAATAAGATTTATAAACCATTGACCACACTAATCCAATAGAAAAGAGAGAAAGCCCAAATTCTTAAAATTATGAATGAAAAGGGAGAGATCACAACTAACACCAAGGAAGTAGAAATAATCATCAGAAGTTATTATCAACAGTTATATGCCAATAAGCTAAGCAACCTAGATGAAATGGATGCATTCCTAGAAAACTATTAACTCCCAAAATTGAACCAGGAAGAAATCGAAAACCTGAATAGATGAATATCTAGTAACGGGATTGAAGCAGTGATCAAAAACCTCCCAAAAAACAAGAGCCCAGGACGTGACAGATTCCCTGGGGAATTCTACCAAGCTTTCAAAGAAGAAATAACACCTATTCTCCTGAAGCTGTTTCAAAAAATTGAAGCAGAAGGAAAACCAGACTCTTTCTATGAAGCCAGCATTATCCTGATCCCCAAACCAGGCAAAGACCCTACCAAAAAGGAAAATGTCAGACCAATATCACTGATGAATATGGTTGCTAAGATTCTCCACAAGATCCTAGCAAACAGGATCCAACAGCACATTAAAAAGATTATCCACCATGACCAGGTGGGATTCATCCCTGGGCTACAAGGATGGTTTGACATTTGCAAATCAATCAATGTGATAGAACAAATTAATATGAAAGAGAAGAACCACATGGTCCTCTCAATCGATGCAGAAAAAAACATTTGACAAAATTCCAGCATCCATTCCTGATTAGAACACCTCAAAGTATAGGGATAGAGGGAAGATTCCTGAACTTCATCAAATCTATCTCTGAAAAACCCACAACAAATATCATCCTCAATCGGAAAAAGCTCACAGCCTTCCTATTGAGATCAGGAACATGACAAAGATACCCACTCTCACCACTCTTGTTCAACATAGTCTTAGAAGTCCTAGCAACAGCAATAAGACAACAAAGAGCTATAAAAGGTATCCAAATTGGCAATGAAGAAGGCAAACTCTCTCTATTCACAGATGAAATGATTCTTTATGTGGAAAACCCAAAAGACTCCACCCCCAAACTACTAGAACTTATACAGCAATTCAGTAATGTGGCAGGATACAAACTCAATGTACAGAAATCAGTGGCTTTCTTATACACTAACAATGAAAATACAGAAAGGGAAATTAGAAAATCGATTCCATTTATTATAGAACCAGGAACCATAAGATACCTGGGAATAAACCTAACAAAAGGGGAAAAGGATCTGTACTCGAGGATCTACAAACACTCATGAAAGAAATTGAAGAAGACACAAAAAGATGGAAGACCATTCCATGCTCTTGGATCAGAAGAATAAAAATTGTTAAAATGTCTATATTGCCTAGAGCAATCTATACTTTTAATGTCATTCTGATCAAAATTCCACTGGCATTCTTCAAAGAGCTGGAGCAAATAATCCTAAAATGTGTCTGGAATCAGAAAAGACCCCGAATCCCTAAGGAAATGTTGAAAAACAAAAATAAAATCGGGGCATCAAGCTACATGATTTCAAGCTTTATTACAAAGCTGTGGTCACCAAGACAGCATGGTACTGGCATAAAAACAGACACATAGACCAGTGGAACAGAGTAGAGAGCCCAGATATGGACCCTCAACGCTATGGGCAAATAATCTTTGACAAAACAGGAAAAAATATACAGTGGAAAAAACACAGTCTCTTCAATAAATGGTGCTGGGAAAACTGGACAGCTATATGTAAAAGAATGAAACTCGACCATTCTCTTATACTATGCACAAAGATAAACTCGAAATGGATAAAAGACCTCAATGTGAGACAGGTATCGATCAGAATCATAGAGGAAAACATATGCAGTAACCTCTTCGATATCAGCCACAGCAAATTCTTTCAAAATATGTCTCCAAAGGCACAGGAAACAAAAGCGAAAATAAACTTTTGGGACTTCATCAAGATCAAAAGCTTCTGCACAGCAAAGGAAAGAGTCAAGAAAACAAAAGAGGCAACCCACAGAATGGGAGAAGATATTTGCAAATGACAGTACAGACAAAAGGTTGATATCCAGGATCCATAAAGAACTCCTCAAACTCAATGCACACAAAACAGACAATCATATCAAAAAAATGGGCAGAAGATAGGGACAGACACTTCTCAATGAAGACATACAAATGGCTATCGGACACATGAAAAAATGTTCGTCAGGGAGATTCAAATTAAAACCACATTGCGATATCACCTTATACTAGTTAGAATGGCCAAAATTATCAAGACAGGGAACAACATGTGTTGGAGGGGATGTGGAGAAAGGGGAACACTCTTCCACTGTTGTGGGAATGCAAGTTTGTGCAGCCTCTTTGGAGAACAGTGTGGAGATTCCTCAAGAAATTAAAAATAGAACCTCCCTATGACCCTGCCATTGCACTACTGGGTATTTACCCCAAAGATACAGCTATAATGAAAAGAAGGGCCACCTGTACCCCAATGTTTATAGCAGCAATGGCCATGGTTGCTAAACTGTGGAAAGAACCAAGATGCCCTTCAACGGACGAATAGATAAGGAAGATATGGTCCATATACACTATGGAGTATTATGCCTCCATCAGAAAGGATGAACACCCAACTTTTGTAGCCACATGGTCGGGACTGGGAGAGATTATGCTGAGTGAAATAAGTCAATCAGAGAGAGTCAATTATCATCTGGTTTCACTTATTTGTGGAGCATATCAAATAGCATGGAGGACATGGTGAGTTAGAGAGGAGAAGGGAGTTGGGGGAAATTGGAAGGGGAGGTAAACCAGGAGAGACTATGGACTCTGAGAAACAATCTGATGGGTTTGAAGTGGTGGTGGGGTGGGGAGTTTGGGGTACTAGGTGTGGGTATTAGAGAGGGCATAGATTGCGTGGAGCACTGGGTGTGGTGCAAAAACAATGAATACTGTTATGCTGAAAATAAATTAAAAAAATACATTTCATTATATTTACATTTTCTCCTCTGTTTCCTTTGGGAACTATATGTCCCCAAATTTCCTCATTGTATTAGTATTGCAATACCCTGCAACCAGGAATGATGGATGATGGACATTATAGGAGGATGGGAAAAGAAGCCATGAGAAGGCACATAGGAGATATGTAAAGGAGTGGAGGGATCTCATGAATGATAGCCCTGCTGCCATTTGGTGATAAAATGTTGGGGAGGAATTATCAAAGGCATTTAACCTGGGACACTTTTTATGACATTCTGTGGACAAACATACATTTATATACATAGGAAGTGCAAATAAATGTTTTTTGAATGAGTGAACATTTAATGGGCACTTACAGTAAATAGTAGATATTACATATTTGTGTGTGTGTTTGTATATATGTATGTGTATAGATAGTATGTGATCTATCTTACCTAACAGAACATTTCTTTCTGTTCTCTGATTAAATTTCTATTTTCAAAACTTTTAAATAAGGGTTTCCTTTGCTTGATAGAGCATCATGTAATGAACACCCATCTAGGAGTTTTTATCCTGTTCTACTGAAGCTGCCCATTTACTGAATGTGGTTATGTTAAATTGTATGTGGAACAGCATGTTGAAGAATAAAAAATATTAACTAACAAACACTGTAATAATCTTGAAAGTAAAATGACCCGAGAACATATTCTTTCTTAGAAGCAAGTTGTATTTTCATACTCACTTTATAAATTTTGTCAGAAACTATTAAGCTAGAATACAACTTTTTTCTTCAGAAGTCTATTTATGTATCATAAAATAAAGAGTAGAAACAGAGTGGGAGGACAAGAGAGCTTGGATATCTATGTTTATGGGATGGGGAAGTGAGTGCATTCTTACCCGTGGAGATACAGGAATGTGGTAATTCACCAAGCATTTATTCATTACCTAACAGGGAGCAGACACTGTAGACATTGTGCCTGACACTGTGGTAGGCACAGTGAAGAAACACAGGAACACTATATATTTTATGGTAGGTACCAGGGAAGACATGTCACCAATAGATTGTACATCTTCCATTTTAAATCACCTGCTTATGATTGATACTTATGACCATGTCTTTCTTTCCACATGTGAGGGAATGTAAATTCCCTCAGAAGAGGGAATAATTCATACTTTACAAAATACATGTGAGAGTTAACAATTTGTAAGCTCACAGACACAGAGGAGGGCTCAGAAGCATGGGACACTGACATGACTTAGCAAAGTCATGGAGAGTGGGAATCAGGAAAATCCCAATGTCATGTTTATAGCCCAGTGTTTTTTCAGTAAATTTACTCATCCCAGGTTGTGCTATGGGTGTTTACAGGTCACAAGTATGAGGTATCTGTGGACACGGAATGCATTGTAGAGAAAGTAAGAAAGAATTGAAACAAATGTTGATGCAAAGAGTGCCCAGAGAATGCTCTACAGTTAGTCACTGTTTTTGTACTATGAAATCTGACTACAATCCTTTCAGGGATAATAGGTGTCTCTCTTTATCCCTTTGGAGGGAATTCAGGCCCCAGGAAGGTGTTTCTTCCTGAATGAATCACCTCACACCTCCCAACATTATGACTGGATTTATTCTCTTGGGACTCACGCAGAATCCACACTTGCAGAAAATACTGTTTGTGCTCTTTTTGTTCATTTTTCTATTTACTGTGCTGGCCAATCTGCTCATTGTTATTACCATCTCCCTCAGCCCCACACTTTCGGCTCCCATGTATTTCTTTCTCATATACTGGTCCTTTATAGATGCATCCTACACCTCTGTGACCACCCCCAAAATGATCATCGACCTGCTGTACCAGAGGAGAACCATCTCCTTGGGCGGCTACCTGACTCAGCTCTTCATGGAACACTTTCTGGGAGGATCAGAGATCATCCTCCTCATTGTCATGGCCTATGATCGCTATGTAGCTATCTGCAAGCCCCTGCACTACATGACCATCATGCGACCGGGGCTCTGCCACCTCCTGGTGGTGTGGATAGGGAGTATCCTGCATGCCACTGTGCAGATCCTTTTCATGGTCAAATTGCCCTTCTGTGGTCCCAATGTGATTGACCACTTCATGTGTGATCTCTTCCCTCTGCTGAAACTTGCCTGCAGTGACACCTACATGCTGAGAATGGTGGTGGCAGCCAATAGTGGGGCCATGTGCTTGCTCATTTTTTCCATGCTACTCCTCTCCTACATAGTCATCCTGAGCTCCCTGAAATCCCATGGCTCCGAAGGTCGGCACAAAGCCCTCTCAGCGTGTGGCTCCCACTTTACTGTAGTTGTGCTCTTTTTTGTGCCTTGCAGATTCACCTACATGCATCCTGTAGTCACCTACCCTGTGGACAAGTTGGTGACTGTGTTCTTTGCAATCCTCACTCCCATGTTGAATCCTATCATTTACACAGTGAGAAACACAGAAGTGAAAAATGCCATGAGGAGTCTGTTGAAGAGGAGGATAACTTAGTCTGTTCCTAATGCCAAGGAAGGGATGGTTTATTTAATAGGGAGGATTCTATCTGTTGTACAGTGTGAAAGAGAATGGAAGATTTTGCAGATCAATAGTGTAAAAAAAAATTCCCATATTCTAACACTGATGAAGCACTTAACAGTGGCTAGGCCTTTTGATAGGTGCTTTTGATAGCTTTTAATGTACTTTATCAAAGCCACAGTGTTCACAGATGCAAAAAAAGAATAGAAAGAACAACTATAAATCCCTAGTTTGTTTATTCTAGAGTATTTTTTTTTTCTCCAAGGTCTTATGTTACTTTACTAAATTTTTCCCATTGGTTACTTGACTGAAATTTTTTATTCCATGTGACTTCTTTTTTTCTTGACCTATGGTTAAGTCAACAAGAGAATAAAAATTCTTAAGTAGATATATCAGAGGGAGCAGTTGGGGAATAAAAGAATGACTCCTGATTTTTTTTTTTAGCCCGATGAATGTACCAAAGTGAAGAGGACACCAACGAAAGGAGTAGACTAATTCACAACCTCTTTCTGTTTGTTTTGTTTTATTTTTTGGCACAAAAAAATAAACTAGAAATCTTGAAATTATTCTCAATTTGGTCTTTTTATTTTTAAATGTTCTTATAAGTCACAGTTTTTATTGTTTTTGTTTTGTTTGTTTGTTTTTTTACTATAAAGGAAACCTTTTCTTTTTCCTTACCAAGACTTGAACCATTTGAAGCAACAACAGTAAACATTGTTTTATTTAACCTCAACAAAAGGGCATATGGTTAAGTTTTAAAAGTTTTGCTCTGGAGGTTTGACACCTACATTTATGTTACATGAACATGTTATTATTTGTCAGGCATATACAGCTCAGGTGATTTATCCATGTGGAAAGCTGATAATTCCAATATTACTGTCCTCATTTTACAGAGAAACAAATAGGTAACAAGAGAGGCTTACTAAGTCACTTGCCTCAGGTCAAACGTATACGATTTACAGGTATAAAATTCAAGTCCAGCATTGGGGAGGGTATGTGCTTCGGTGAGTGCTGTGAAGTGTGTAAACCTGGTGATTCACAGACCTGTACCCCTGGGGATAAAAATATATTATATGTTTATAAAAAATAAAAAAAATTAAAAAATAAATAAAATATCTTACTTGGGAAAAAAAAATCAAGTCCAGGTCTTCCAGATCTCAGTCCTACTTTCTTTCAAATAAAACACAGTTGCCTGGAATATTTACATATATATATATATATACATATATATATGTATATATATATATATTTATGTCTATATTATATATTTATGTCTATAGATAATTAATTCTTCTTCAGTCTTTTATTTTTTTAAGATTTTATTTATTTATTTGAGAGAGAGAGATATAGAGTGAGAGAACATAAGAGGGGAGAAGGTCAGAGGGAGAAGCAGACTCCCCATGGAGCTGGGACCCTGATGCGGGACTTGATCCCGTGACTCCAGGATCATGACCTGAGCTGAAGGCAATCACTTAACCAGCTGAGCCACACAGGTGCCCCTTCTTCTTCAGTCTTAATGATTCTCTCTGTTTTTTAAGAAATATGGTGTCAAATTTGCTAAAACCTTGTCTCACATGTAGAGACATATTTAAGCAACAATGCTCCTCTCTGCACATGGGAAAGATCAGGTCATTCTCCATGACTATACAACACTTTATGAGACTCTGACTATAACACTCCAGCCCGTGTTACTTCTCACAAATACCCCTTTCTCAAACTCACTTGTCATCTGGAGCTATTTCTTAACTGACCATATAGTAATGCCAGAGCATGGTATACCTGTTCTTGGGGGTGACTCTGTGTCCTAGCTTATGCATGGCTATCTCAAATCCTAAGACAGAGAAACTTGTCCCACAATGTCCAGGCCTGGAAGATGATTTAACAACACTTAGTATACCAAAGATGATCAAGTTGGCATGTGCTGGTGAGAATTAAACATTTCAACAGAATCCAGATGAAATAATGTGTGGTTTATTTTGACAGTTGGATAGGAGCTAAGGCTAAGCCAGGGATAAGGATAGGAAAAGTATTGAGCAAATATTATTTCTAGTTTAAGACCAAAGGGGGGATTTGAAGAGGGAAGCTAGGGCCAACAATTGTGCCTTAGGGTAACTGATGTGAGAAGATGAAAAGGACACAGATTATAAACTGTCAACAGCAAACGTGGAAGGCATAAGGAAAAGGAGAAATGTAAGGCAGTCTGATGTTCTCAGTAGATGGAGTCTGGCTGATTTGTGAATAATTTTAAGAAATGTTAAGATATTCCTTTGTAAAAGATCTCATCATCTAGATTCTCTCATGAAGGTTAAATGCCATCTGATTATTTCTCAGATTTAAAACAAAATGGAAGTATATTTACCCTGGAAATTAATGAGATAAATAATATTTGGATCTATTGTACAAAGATACTTTGCCTTATAAGGACTTTAATTTTTTTTTAATTTTTTTCAATTTATTTATTTTCAGAAAAACAGTATTCATTATTTTTTCACCACACCCAGTGCTCCATGCAATCCATGCCCTCTATAATACCCACCACCTGGTACCCCAACCTCCCACACCCCCGCCACTTCAAACCCCTCAGATTGTTTTTCAGAGTCCATAGTCTCTCGTGATTCACCTCCCCTTCCAATTTACTCCAACTCCCTTCTCCTCTCTAACACCCCTTGTCCTCCATGATATTTGTTATGCTCCCCAAATAAGTGAAACCATATGATAATTGACTGTCTCTGCTTGACTTATTTCACTCAGCATAATCTCTTCCAGTCCCATCCATGTTGCTACAAAAGTTGGGTATTCATCCTTTCTGATGGAGGCATAATACTCCATAGTGTATATGGACCACATCTTCCTTATCCATTCATCCGTTGAAGTTTTAATTTTTTTATTAATTTTTTTTTTAGAGAGAGAGAGTGCACATGTGTGTGTATACATGATTTGGGGAAGGGGCAACGGAGAGGGAGAGAATCTTAAGCAGGCTGCACAGCAAGCATGGAATAGCTTATATGGGCACCAGTTCTGTGAAAATTTCAGGAAAAAGTGAAGGAATGGTCTAACCCTTATTGAAGGCTATGATGCATACATTTTGATAGGGCTTCATATCTTTAAGTCTCTTAATGTAATAAGTTTTAATAGATAGATCTCTATGCCTTTGATAAAAAAAAAAAAGAATGAATAAAGGTTAAGCCACAATAGCAAGTCTTTTAGACTCTGCCTTCTTTCCTCATCCCACTTCACAATAATCTTTGCTAGCATAATGTAGAAACACCCAAACATAGAACTATTCATTGGCTGCAATGTGAAGATTGTCCTTGAGGTATTCTGTCCTTATTTTAAGGTTCACTTTCTTCTGTTCAGCTCTCCCCTGAGTTCTGCTTCCCCGGCTTTTGTACTTTCCTGATTCTTCTTGGGTCAGAGGAAAGCCACTTGATCTGATTTCTACCGATGTAATTCCCTTCATGGATGTCATGTAAAGTGGGATGTAATGGGCTCAGGAAATGCAATTCAAAAGGTCACATTTGAAAGATAGTGACATATGGATGAGAGATATTTGCAGGAAAAATAAATAACCCAATTGTTGAGGAGACTGACAGTCTGGGTATGAGGGTCGCATTATGAAGAGCTAACTGTCATTTCTATAGGGCTTTTTCTATTGCTAGTCCATAGTCTTAATATTTATTACTTGAAAATGGTGTCTCCAAGATCAATTAAGTGTAGGAAATTCTTACTTCATTCATTCAAATAATTCTGTTGAGTGCCTGCAGTTTGCCAGAGAGCTTCCAGGGGCTTGGTATAAGGTGTTGAATAATACAAACAGAGGCTGTGTTTATATGGAACTTAAATTCCCATGAGGAACAGATGGTTAATAAGCAAGTTAACTCATGAGTGAAAAATGTAATTGTGCTAGTAGTAAGTATGATGAACAACATTTTGTTCAGGGGGCGTTGCAGAAGAGAAAAATTGGAAATGGATGTGTGTAGTTGTTTGAAGCCCAGCTAGAATTTTGCTTAAGCTCAAGTTTAATCACATTATTTCCCCCAACCCTGTTCTTCTTATAAATAGGTTATCTAACACACGAGTTTGCAGTGGGCACTGTGAACCATGCTGTAAATGTTGCATATTAATATTTTTCACTATTGAAGGTGAAAAAAGAATGAAGTTTATAACCCCAAATATTTCTAAATGGAAAACATGTTATTTTAGAATACTAATTGTTATGGAGCAAGAAAGAACTGAGTCCTTATTTTTTCTAGCTGAGGTACATTATTTAATCCTTAATAACGGCATGACTCCTGCAGTAAGATAAGACACATTTTTAATTGTAGTCTTAAAAGATGAAGGCGACACCAGGCTAAGTGAGAACAATTTGGTCCCAGGACTTGCCTGGTATATTGACCTTTCTTTATCTGTGTCATTAGGCAGATGGATTGTTGTATGGCCATTCTGTTACTGAAGAAGAGAGTTTACTTGTGGAGCAGATAATTGAATGGTTAATGGTAATGCCAGGATCTGGTGATGTGTTTGTGGAGCATCAGCCTGGCCTGGATCCAGTGAAGCTCTGCCCTGGGAAAAACAGATCACTGCAGGGATGGGATAGGAATTCAGTGGTATGGTGATTAGCTCCTGTCAGTAGAGACACAGCCTCCAGGGCATGCACTTGGAATGATGCAAGTCTGCACATTTTGAAATTCTGTGCCATTTGAAAATGTCACCCTGCCCTCTTTTTAGCTCAAATTTATTACGTGAAGGAAAACATCTTATTAAATGGTGTTTCTTCTAAGATGTGAGTTGGAAACGGCTTACAAAATAAGCTCAAAATACAGCCAAATGGTGGGCACAGTTCCATAAATTGTTTGTAAATAGATTATCTGCCCCCACCCACCCCACAACCTTTCCCATTTCGGTGAAATTTGAATTCTTCTGCCATCTACAAGGTTTGTTACCTATTTAAGCCCTTGGACACTTAAAGCAACTGTTTTAAATATTTCTTTAAAAATTATTAGAAACTCTGAACCTATCAAAACAAATTCCCATTACATGTTTATGTGATTTGTTTCCAGAGCAGGTCCTGATTTACTTGGATCTGCTAAGTTGAAACTCTAATAAGTAAAAACGTATAGCTCTTTTGTTGATGAAAGTTCATGTAAGTAGATCCTGGATGGGGCCAGAACTTTGGTTACCTTGACATTATCCTGGAATATTTATTGTATTCTGTCTGCCTTCTACTTCCTGGGACTGTCAGTTAACTTAACTGCCTTTTGGAGGTCGCAAGGATGACATCAGGTTGACTTCTGGAGGTAACCTGAACAAGTTACTTGAGTATTAAACATCTTCTTATTAATTTGAATTACTATTTTTGAAATTATTGAAACAATAAAATCACTTTACATATATACATAATTACATATGTACTTTTATTAAGTATGATTATACTTAAAATGTATCAGTAGTTCATCTGTTTTGTCTGTACTCACAAACTCTGCCTTTGGATAGAAAGCCTTAAGCTATCAACACTTTTGGGCTGGATTTACTTTAATCACTCTTTGCAAATTATCAAAATTTAAATGTCTTCCTAATGCAGGTCATGAGCTTAACAACTATAAGTGTGTGTTTGAAGGCAGTGATTCAACATTGAACTGGGAGTCCAAGGTATGGCTCTTCCATATGGCTCTTGGGTTTGGTTAAAGCCTGTCTATGAGTAGAAAAGAGAGAGCTGAAAGACAATAAATATGTGGATATGTGAGCCTGGATGTTGGAGGAATAGCAGTCAGGCTCTGGCAATGGCAATCTCTCATTTCTGGATGCAGGATTGGTACCACCATTGCCTGGGCCCAAGGTTCAATACTGCTTTCCTTGGATGAATTCCATTTCCTGGTTTAATTAAATTTAATTAAATGACCTGTATGTGCACAGTGCAGCATTAGGAATTTGTGAAAATAGATAAATTAGCTATTCTTAAGCATCCACATAAGGAGATAGAACCAACCTGAAATTTTAAAAATGGCTAGGAAGCCAATTGAATTATTGCTGATATGTACCCTATGTTTATCGTTACAAATATCTAGGATGGTGATGGTGAAAGGGACACTGGAAAGGAAGTAAGGCTGGAGGAAGTAGAATGGATTTCTTGACAACAGATGGCATACACAGAGGCAGGAGGAAGTCAGGAGTTTAGAAGAATAGAAAATAATCATGAAAATTTTGTTAGTCTTTCCCAAATATTCTCATGCTGGTACTTCTTTTGATGCTCATGAAACTATTGTGAGGCAGGGTATATAATTCTTAGAGAGGCTGTAGAAGATGATGGTTAGTAGCTTGTGCTATGGATTTGCTCACAGACTCACCCAAAGTTCACAAGCTCTCCTAGCATTATCCACCGCATCAGAGAATCAAGATAATACCATTCCACGTCTCATAAGTCTTTAGTGGGACATAAAAGAGGAAATCATGAAGCTCTTAGCACAGTATCTGAAAATAACTTTACAACACATACTAACTTTAACCACTATTACACTGTTTAATTTTTGCAGGATTGAAGTAAGTATCATAAGTGGGACAGAGAGTGAAGTCTACTTGCTCTGAACCCATGGCTTCTCACTGTACTAGAGAGAACAGGGTGTGTGCTCTGGTAGTAAGAAGTGGATTTGATGGCTGTGAAGGAACATATAAAAAAAAAGTGAGGTGATTTCTTTTTTTTTTTTAATTTTTTAAAATTTCTTTTTAGAGTAACAGTATTCATTGTTTTTGCACACCCAGTGCTCCATGCAATCCCTGCCCTCTCTAGTACCCACCACCTGGTTCCTCCAACCTCCCACCCCCCCCGCACCTTCAAAACCCTATGATTGTTCTCGAGAGTCCATATTCTCTCATGGTTCACCTCCCCTTCCAATTTCCCTCAACTCCCTTCTCCTCTCCATCTCCCCTTGTCCTCCATGCCATTTGTTATGCTCCACAAATAAGTGAAACCAGATGATAATTGACTCTCTCTGCTTGACTTATTTCACTCAGCATAATCTCTTGCAGTCCCGTTTATGTTGATACAAAAGTTGGGTATCCATCCTTTCTGATGGAGGCATAATACACCATAGTGTATATGCACCACATCTTCCTTATCCATTTGTCCGTTGAAGGGCATCTTGGTTCTTTCCACAGTTTGGCGACCATGGCCATTGCTGCTATGAACACTGGAGTACAGATGGCCCTTCTTTTCACTACATCTGTATCTTTGGGGTAAATACCCAGGAGTGCAATTGCAGGGTCATAGGGAAGCTCTATTTTTAATTTCTTGAGGAAACTCCACACTGTTTTCAAAAGTGACTCACCAGCTTGCATTCCCATCAACAGTGTAAGAGGGTTCCCCTTCTCCACATCCACTCCAACACATGGTGTTTTCTGTCTTGCTAATTTTGACCATACTAACTGGTGTATCTCAATGTGCTTTTAATTTGAATCTCCCTGATGGCTAGTGATGATGAACATTTTTTCATGTGTCTGATAGCCATTTGTATGTCTTCATTGGAGAAGTGTCTGTTCAAATCTTCTGCCCATTTTTTTTTTTTTTTTTATGATTGTCTGTTTTGTGTGTGTTGAGTTTGAGGAGTTCTTTATAGATCCTGGATATAATACACCTTTTGTCTGTACTGTCATTTGCAAATATCTTCTCCCATTCCGTGGGTTGCCTCTTTGTTTTCTTGACTGTTTCCTTTGATGTGCAGAACCTTTTGATCTTGATGAAGTCCCAAAAGTTTATTTTCACTTTTGTTTCCTTTGCCTTTGGAGACATATCTTGAAAGAAGTTGCTGTGGCTGAAATCGAAGAGGTTACTGCCTATGTTCTCCTCTAGGATTCTGATGGATTCCTGTCTCACGTTGAGGTCTTTTATCCATTTTGAGTTTATCTTTGTGTATGGTATAAGAGAATGGTCGAGTTTCATTCTTTTACATATAGCTATCCAGTTTTCCCAGCACCATTTATTGAAGAGACTGTCTTTTTTCCACTGTATATTTTTTCCTGTTTTGTCAAAGATTATTTGCCCATAAAGTTGAGGGTCCATATCTGGACTCTCTACTCTGTTCCACTGGTCTATGTGTCTGTTTTAATGCCATTACCATGCTGTCTTGGTGATCACAGCTTTGTAGTAAAGCTTGAAATCAGGTAACGTGATGCTCCCAGTTTTATTTTTCTTTTTCAACATTTCTTTAGTGATTCAGGGTCTCTTCTGATTCCATACAAATTTTAGGATTATTTGCTCCAGCTTTTGAAAAATACAGGTGGAATTTTGATCGGAATGGCATTAAAAGTATAGATTGCTCTAGGCAGTATAGACATTTTGACAATGTTTATTCCTGCGATCCGAGAGCATGGAATGGTCTTCCATCTTTTTGTGTCTTCTTCAATTTCTTTCATGAGTGTTCTGTAGCTCTTTGAGTACAGTTCCCTTACCTCTTTGGTTAGGTTTATTCCCCGGTATCTTATGGTTCTTGGTGCTATAGGAAATGGAATCAATTCTCTAATTTCCCTTTTTGTATTTTCATTGTTAGTGTGTAAGAAAGCCACTGATTTCTGTATATTGACTTTGTATCCTGCCACATTGCTGAATTGCTGTATGAGTTCTAGTAGTTTGGGGGTGGAGTTTTTGGATTTTCAATATAAAGAATCATGTTGTCTGCGAATAGAGAGAGTTTGACTTGTTCATTGCGAATTTGGATACCTTTATTTCTCTTCGTTGTCTGATTGCTGTTGCTAGGACTTCTAGTACTATGTTGAACAAGAGTTGTGAGAGTGGGCATCCTTGTCATGTTTCTGATCTCAATAGGAAGGATGCAAGCTTTTTCCCATTGACTATGATATTTTCTGTGGGCCTTTCATGATAGATTTGATAAAGTTCAGGAATGTTTCCTCTATCCCTATACTTTGAAGCATTTTAATCAGGAACGGATACTGGATTTTGATTTTTTTCTGCATCAATTGAGTTTTTTCTGCATCAATTGAGAGGACCATGTGGTTTTTCTATCTTCTTATTAATTTGTTCTATCACATTGATTGATTTGTGAATATTGAACCATCCTTCTAACCCAGGTATGAATCCCACCTGGTCATGGTGAGTAATCTTTTTTGTTTGTTTGTTTGTTTGTTTGTTTTTTTAGTTTTCTAGGTCATTTTCATTTATTTATTTATTTTCAGCATAACAGTATCATTATTTTTTCACCACACCCAGTGCTCCATGCAATCCATGCCCTTTATAATGCCCAACACCTGGTACCCCGACCTCCCACCCTCCCACGACTTTAAACCCCTCAGATTGTTTTTCAGAATCCATCGTCTCTCATGATTCACCTCCCCTTCCAATTTACCCCAATTACCTTCTCTCTAACTCCCCATGTCCTCCATGCTATTTGTTATGCTCCACAAATAAGTGAAACCAGATGATAATTGACTGTTTCTGCTTAACTGATTTCACTCAGCATAATCTCTTCGTCCCGTCCATGTTGCTACAAAAGTTGGGTATTCGTCCTTTCTGATGGAGGCATAATACTCCATAGTGTATATGGACCACATCTTCCTTATCCATTCATCTGTTGAAGGGCATCTTGGCTCTTTCCACAGTTTGGCGACCGTGGCCATTGCTGCTATAAACATTGGGGTACAGATGGGGCTTCTTTTCACTACATCTGTATCTTTGGAGTAAATACCCAGGAGTGCAATGACAGCGTCATAGGGAAGTTCTATTTTTAATTTCTTGAGGAATACCCAAATTGTTATCCAAAGAGGCTGCACCAACTTGCATTCCCACCAACAGTGTAAGAGGGTTCCCCTTTCTCCACATCCTCTCCAACACATGTTGTTTCCTGTCTTGCTAATTTGGGCCATTCTAACTGGTGTAAGATGATATCTCAATGAAGTTTTTTTTTTTTTTTTTAATGTAGTTTTAATGTGCTGTTGGATCCTGTTTGCTAGGATCTTGTTGAGAATTTTAGTATCCATATTCATCAGTGATACTGGTCTGAAAGCCTCCTTTTTGGTAGGATCTTTGCCTGGTTTGGGGTTCAGGGTAATGCTGGCTTCATAAAGATAGTCTGGAAGTTTTCATTCGGCTTCAATATAAAGTGAGGTGATTTCTATGGGTAAAGTCTTGAATGTCTGATTGAGGTATGTATTAGTGGCCGATAAGAACTGTGATGAATTTATAGACTTTAGACAGAACAAGCATTATTATCTATAATAATGTATTGTGATTTTTAATACCTTAAGTCCTAAGATGGCTCATTGGACATCTGTTTGGAAGTGTGAAAATTTCATGCAGGTATTTCTGAACTGTTGTCTTTGAGAGGGACAGAGTCCGTTAGTTGGCTTCTTTGAACCCCCAACTTACCAGTCATCTACCATAAATGTCTCTTCTCTAGATGAGGAAATGGAGGCCTGGAATGCTGAACAGTGTCACAACACACTCTAGGACTTAGAGGAATAATTTGAAATAAAACCCAGCTCTCCTGATTCTGAGACTATGTTCCTTCTACTTTATTAGAGCTACTAAAATTGTATCGAAGTTCTTGGGCTATAGATTGGGGTTAGCCTATATTGTAGACTGCAAACAGTGTCCTGGAAGCTGTGTACCTAGTTTAGTAAAAGGGATAATATGAAGAGTGTGTCTTTGGGTTTTAGAGGAGCCTAAGAGAACCTTATTTTATATTCCCATTTAAAGTTGTCTCCAATGTGTTTCCACCCAAGGGCAGACAGCCTCTGCTAAGTATCCAGAGCCAGAAGAACTTTACTACTGGAGGGGTACTTTCCCTGTATCATTTGGGATCAAATAAAATGGAGCTGTTATGAGATTATACTGTTAGCAACTGGTGGCCATATTAGTGGCTGGAGAAAAAAAGCAGGTCAAGAGGGTCTGAGACACAGTGTAAAACTTGTCCAACACACTTAGTGATTACTAATTAAAAACAATATTCTTTTGTAGATTTTCTATCTCAGAGTGGTGTGCTTATATCAGCCCATAGTAAATGAAGAATCCAAACAATGTGACTGAATTCATTCTTTTGGGCATTACAGAGAACCCAGAGCTGCGGAAAATACTCTCTGCTGTGTTTCTAACCATGTATGTGTCCACAGTGTTGGGAAACCTACTCATTGTGGTAACTGTGATCACAAATCAGAGTCTGAGATCACCTATGTATTTCTTTCTTACTTGCTTGTCCCTCATGGATGCCACCTACTCTTCTGTCATTGCCCCGAAGATGATTGTAGACTCTCTCTCCAAGACCACTACCATCTCATTAGAAGGCTGCCTGACTCAGCTCTTTGCGGAACATTTCTTTGGTGGTGTGGGGATCATCCTTCTCATCGTGATGGCCTATGACCGCTATGTGGCCATCTGTAAGCCCCTGCACTACATGACCATCATGACCTCTCGCATGTGCTATCTGCTGCTGGGAGGGGCCGGGCTGGGGGGAGTTTTCCACGCAGCAATACAGCTTCTCTTCATGTATCAGATACCCTTCTGTGGCCCCAATGTCATTGATCACTTTATGTGTGATTTGTTTCCCTTGTTGAAACTGGCCTGCATGGACACGCACACCCTCGGTCTCTTAGTCATCCTCAACAGTGGGGTGATGTGTGTGACCATCTTCCTTATCCTCATCACCTCCTATGTGGTCATCCTCTGCTCCCTGAGGTCTTGTAGCTCTGAAGGGCGGCACAAAGCCCTTTCCACCTGTGGCTCCCACCTCACTGTGGTCATCTTGTTCTTTGTGCCATGCATTTTCCTATATGTGCGGCCTGTGGCCTCTTACCCCATAGACAAGGCAATGGCTGTGTCCTTTACCATTGTTGTGCCCATGTTAAATCCATTGATCTACACCCTGAGGAATGCTGAGGTAAAAAATGCCATGAGGAAATTGATGAAACGAGTGGCACTGGATGTCATTGGCTTATGTGCTAAGGAAAGATTTTTCCTACAAGGATAATGAGTTCCTGCAAGTCCCATTCATTCCAAATCATTGGGCGCCCTAGAGTCAATGGCATCTTTTATGTGTGCCATTCAGATTAAGATACTATAATCAAGTTTTTTCCTAATTCTCTAGTACATTTGCTCCAACCTTGTTTTTAGAAGACTCTGGGAACCATTTTTCCTCTTCCTTTTTTTTTTTCAATTAATTCAAGTCTGATTTTCAATAATTCCAGTCCTGGTTTGATGTTTTTGTTTGTTCTTACTCTGCTTGCTGCTGAACTTCTCTTTCCCAGAGCTATTGCTTGGCTGGCTCCATCTCATTTTTTTTTTTTTCCTATTTTTACTTCCTTAAGGTGAAGTTTCCACATCTTTGTAAACAAGTCTCTCCTGATGTTTTTCCCTGGTCATTCCCCTTAGTTATTCTCTGCCTCTTCATTCCTTGATTCATCTTACTTGTTTTCATTTTGCCTAATGTCAAAAGAGAACAAAAAGCCCACGGCAGCATAAATAACTGGTTATAAGTAAAAAATTTAGGATTATGATGTTTCTGTTTTAATTTTAGAATTACAGAACTGGAAGGATCTTAATGATATTCCTAGCCTCAAATGTTTGTACTCTGTTTGGGAATTTTTCTACTGTCAAAAGTAGGTCCAAAAGCTCCATCTTCTATTAAATAGGTAAGAGCTGTTTTTACCATTTATGTTGAAATTAGTACCTGTCAGTTTGAATGCAAATTTCTTCTCTTAACTCTTATAAGTTCATTCATATTAAATAGCTTTCTTGTTAATCATATTACTTCGGAGTTCAGGGCCTGTATTCTTTTTTTTTTAACAATTTTTTAAAAGATTTTTATTTATTTATTTGACAGAAAGATATATAGATATCAAAATTAGGCAGAGAGGCAAGCAGAGAGAGAGAGAGAGAGAGGAGGAATCAGGTTCCCTGGGGAGCAGAGAACCCAATGTAGGGCTCAATCTCAGGACCCTGGAATCATGACCTGAGTCTAAGGCAGAGGCTTTAACTCACTGAGCCACCCAGGAACCCCCAGTGCCTGACTTCTTCTTCTTCTTTTTTTTAAATTTATCTATTTATTTATTTATTTTCAGCATAACAGTATTAATTGTTTTTGCACCACACCCAGTACTCCATGCAATCCCTGCCCTCTCTAATACCCACCAACTGGTTCCCCCAACCTCCCACCCCTTGCCCCTTAAAAGCCCTCAGATTGACTTCTTAACAGTAACATCTGAAACAAGTTTTGATCTTACTCCCTTTTTATAGGAACTTGCTGTTACTAATGTTAGCTTATAAATCATATGATTCTCTCTCTATAAGAACTGAACATTTCAGTACTATTCATGATACAATTGCATAGCAAAATAGAGTAAAATGGTGTCATAGTTTGGAGAAAATATCTTCTTAAAAAACTATTGCAAGCATGAAATTAATGGAAAAACATTAGATGAACTTGCTTCCTATTTCACTGAGAAATATTAAATCATCAGAAGAACATTTCCACAGTCATGACTATCAATCTACCAGCATCTGTTCAATTATATACCACCTTCTTACCATCTCCAATAAACACATAATCCTTCCTCCTATCCAAAGGCAACCAATCACTTTACAATCTGTGTTCTGAGCCTCACCTCCATTTTACTTACATAAAGGCATCTCTTATTTCACCTGTATTTTCCTTACTGATGGATCATTTGCTTCAGCAAAGAAGCAGTCTGTCAATTCTTTTATTTTTAAAATGAAATCTTCCCTTGATCTTATTTCCTTTATCACATACTACTCCATTTCATTTCCTCCTCTTTGTAGCAAAACCTAAGAGGCTCTTTGATGCCTGTTATCCAATTCTTTCTATTCTCTTTAAACATTTTCCAGGGATACTTCAGTACCTAACACTGAAAATGCTCATTTCAAGGTCACCAGTGACATCTGTGTCCCAAGTTTGAGTAGTCTTTCCTCATTTCTTATCTTATGGACTCCATCATTAATCCCAGTCAGAAGACTGAAGAATCTTTCTGTGTTCTAATCAGACAATAAGCAAATACAAAAGTACCTCCTCTTTCCCTGAAATTCTAGAACTCCAGCAGTAACTCACTCTATCTCACCCTGGATATTCACCTAGGTAGTGGACCTTTGGTAAATTTGACTGGCTCTGCCCAGTAAGGCCCTGATTTTGAGATACCATTTTCTATAATGAATTAATAACACCCCTTCACCAGAATGACAAAGTATATTTTCATTAAAATTGATAAACTTGATTCTTAAATTTGTATGTATGTGTAGCTATGTTTGAACATCCTTGGCAATAAAACCAGTGTGAGGGACATAGAGATAGGGGACAGGATCTTCTACAAACCAGAACATACCATAAAGCTCTGCTTTGTAAACATTTTTCTGTAGGCCTGTTAATAAAGAACTTTAACGAATGGAAGAAATGGCCCAGAGATTAAGCCATCTATCTTTGGCAACTTGGTATAGATTTTGTATATTAATAAATGATGAAGGCAAGATTTTAAATCTGAGGGTAGAATGGTTTATTGGATCAATTCCCCTCATTTCATACATTTGGACCAATTGGACCAATTCCCCTCATTTCATACATTTCTTTGTGCCTGTCTCTATCTCTATCCTCTCTCATTTTTGATTTGTAAGTCTGTTTTTTGAAATTTCACCTAATATTTGAACAAATAGCATGTTTGTTATATTATCTGTCTCCCCCACCTTCACACTATTATTTCAGTGTTACAGCTCTCATTTCCTCTAACAGAATCAAGTAATTAGTGATGGAGAAAACAGGGCATGGAATAAAGCGGAAGATGCCAAGTGTGGTTTGAAGTAGGGTCCAGAGTTCCAGAAATAATTGCTGGAGTCCTGCTGTTGAGTCATGTGTTTAGAGGATCAGCTTCTCTAGGAATGTGGTCCTGGTCAGATGGTTCTTCTGCTCAGGGAATCTCTCTAAACTGCTGGTGAAAAGATAATAATACTTGTTCCTTAACACCACAGGGGAATAACACCTGTCCCTCAATACCACCGGTCAAAGTGCTTCTGCAGGTTCATTTTTCTGATGAATCAATTCAATGCTGCTTCTTTTTGTCAGATGTGAATAGACATAAAAATAGGTAGGATAGGGGCGCCTGGGTGGCTCAGTGGGTTAAGCCGCTGCCTTCGGCTCGGGTCGTGGTCCCAGGGTCCTGGGATCGAGCCCCGCGTCGGACTCTCTGCTCAGCAGGGAGCCTGCTTCCTCCTCTCTCTCTCTCTGCCTGCCTCTCTGCCTACTTGTGATCTCTCTCTCTGCCAAATAAATAAATAAAATCTTTAAAAAAAATAAAAAAAAATAGGTAGGATACAGGAGTGTGTAGAACAACAGATTCCTGGGTATGTGCCCTCTCTGAAGGGACATCATGAACTAAGTATAAGTTTCCCTCAAGCTTCAACCCCAGGGCTACCTAGATTCAGAGTATACAGACCTGCCTTTCCTTCTCTTTTAACAAAAAAATGGAAAAGAGAAAAAGTTCTTTAATCTTTAAAAATTGTGTCCTTTAGTTTTAAAATGATGACATATATAGCTTAAGTACTGAGGAATAAAAAGTAGATTTCAGATTAGACTATACATCTTTGCACATTATTCATAAAATGTGTTAATCTTTAACAAGCACCTGTTGCTACTCTACTTCCAACACATTACAGGTCCTTGTGGATTATGTTGTACTTCATCCCAGGACTCAGCTCTTGTATTTAGTAAGCACATGTGCACATTGTCTTAATGCTGCACAGAGATCTTGTATTTTATCCCAGTGCACAGTTTTGTATTCCTGAATATGAAGGGATTGGAAAGCGTCTTCAAATGGAAACCCAGAAGAATTTGGAAAAGGAGAAAAGAAAAAACTTTAATTTGTTGGAGACATTAAAGTTTTGCAAATACTTGATTAAATCAAACCACAGGAAACTGCATCTTGAAAAATCATACTGATGTGAAATTGCCAAACCCTGGTGAGAACAGAGAAGCAATTCCATAGGGTCATGACCTTTCAGGGAAACTTAAATTGCAGTTGGAAACCAAGGAGAAAACTTTTCTTTCTTTCTTTCTTTCTTTCTTTCTTTCTTTCTTTTTTTTTTTTTTTTAAGATTTTTATTTATTTATTTGACGGAGATCACAAGTAGGCAAGAGGCATTCAAAGAGATAGAGGAGGAGGAAGCAGGCTCCCTGCGGAGCATAGAGCCAAATGTGGGGCTGGATCCCAGGACCCTTGGATCATGACCCAAGCAGAAGGCAGAGGCTTTAACCCACTGAGCTACCCAGGTGCCCCAAGAAGGAAACTTTTGCTTCTTTACTTTTTTCCTGGAGACCATGTTGAAGATTGATAAGTAGTGGGGAACATTCTCTACCTTGTCAGCCAGAGTTACTCTTCCTCTCCCTCTTATATGTACAAGTAAGACTTGGGACACACTTCACATGTTGGGTAGCCATTGAAGGGGCTTTTCTCTGTGCGGTATAAGAGATTACCATCACCAGAATTTTCAAGAAACTGAAAAATGGTGAGATTTATAATGCATATTTTTGCATTTTCAGAGAGGATTTTAAAGTGTGAGATAGTACTTAAAAGAATGGTGCTGTTGTCCAGCTACCAAGTTTAATGCAAGCATTAGTCTATCACTTAGCTGTGCACCGCTGGGCCAGCTGTATAACTTTTTTTCACCCTAAATCTTCATTTTTAATGTAGATCATATATAAAACATCTCAAAGGATTTGGAAACAAAATAATTCACGTGGTGTTCACAGGACAGCACTTGACACAATAATATGTTATCAATAAATAAGCAGCTGTTAGAATGCAAACATTTTTCAGAGGTTTAGGAGTACCTAATACCTCAAGGCTAATGAAATTAGAACTTATTTAGTTTTTCATCTTCAGGTTAAATCCAAATGCTGATGTAATGCAACATATACCTATTTACGTCCTAGTCATGTAATCCTATTTTTTATTCTTTCCGGGCCCCTGGGTGGCTCAGTGGGTTAGGCCTCTGCCTTCTGCTCGGGTCATGATCCCAGGGTCCTGGGATCGAGCCCCTCATCGTGCTCTCTGCTCTGCAGGGAGCCTGATTCCTCCCTTCTCTCTATCTGCCTGCTTTTTTGCCTGCTTGTGATCTCTGTATGTCAAATAAATAAATAAAATCTTAAAAAAAAAAAAAGACATCCATATGTGGCTAAAATATACTAATAAGTGCATAAAATCTTAAATTTAGCCTCAAATAGGATTATAGAATATTACTTACAATGGTGACCATACTATTAATTCCTCATATAGTTTTGCTTGTTTGTTTCTTTTTTCCTTAATGTCCTCTGACACAGAACTAATGGATATGGGTATAAGCAAGATGTCAGAGAAATAATTCAGGAGAGCAATCATAAAGTCAAGAGCTAGGCTTGAATAAAGTATTAGTCACAATAGAATCTCTAAGGACAGAGATGACATCCAATCAGGTCAGATTAAAAAAAATGCTATGAATGAGTTGCAGTCTAGGGGCAGGGGGGTGGCTCAATGGGGTAAGCCTCTGCCTTTGGCTCAGGTCATGATCTCAGGATCCTGGGAGAAATTCTGCTCAGCAGGGTGCCTGCTTCCCCCTCTCTCTCTGCCTGCCTCTCCTTCTACTTGTGATCTCCCTCTGTCAAATAAATAAACAAAATCTTTAATCAAAAGAAAAAAATGAGTTGCATTCTAAACTGGATACTCTAACAGTCTGGGTAAATGAAACAGAAAGAGAATCAGTGATCTAGAAGATAAGCTGAGGGAAAAGAAGGGAGTTGAGTAAAACAGAGAGAGGCATCTAGAAGCACATGAGGAAAGGGTTGGAGAGATTAATGAAGACATTAAACGTTCCAATGTCAGAATTCTTAGGATTCTCATATAGTTTTATAAACATACTTGAAAATTGAAACAAGAATTTCTATTATTTTCAGAATGATTGATGCTAGAATTAGCTTTGTGCCAAAATGAGTGGGAAGGAAATAGTGAGCAAAGGGGAGAGTGGGGAGGCAAAATTTCCCAGGTCACAGCCCAGGAGATGGTTCACAGTTCCGTTTACAGCTAGGAGGATCCTTGAGCAATCTCTGGTGCACCTCCAGTGTATTGAAGAGTATGGCTATTGAGAAAGGATAGAACTTTGAATCTTTGGGAAAGTTTTGGCCATGATACCTCTATTGGTGAAAAGCTTATAACAGTTTAACAATTTTAGTTTAAGAAACTATGTTATGTTATGTGAGTTCCACCTGCACAAATTAATTATACTGGACACTTGATAAAATGTTTCTCAAGCCCCCTCTCCTTTTTTTTTTTCCCCGAACTGCTAAGTTGATGGAAAATGATGGTGTTGTGGATTTGAAGATTTTTAGGGATGTCTGGGTGATCCATTGGCTTAAGCATCTGATTATTGCTTTTAACTCAGGTGACTGATCTAGTGTCTTGAGATTGTGCTCTGCCTCCAACTCTGCATTCAGCCTGGAGTCTGCTTCAGATTTTCTCTCCCTCTCCCTCTGCCCCTCCCGCTCATAATCTGTCTCGAGAATAAATAAATCATCTTAAATAAATTTGATTTTTGATTTTAAATTTCATAAAGTTCTCTCTAGATACTTACTAAAAATAAAAGTTTATTATTTTTGTATGTTCACATCTTGATTTTGATTATATTAACACATCTGTAGAGTTATTATGCATTTGTTGTTTTTCTCTTTTCACATTATAAAAATGCTTCACCATTCATGTCCTCACACTATTAATTAGTGTTTCACTGTCAGCATCAGGTGCTATCAATTTGTCATAGCCTGAATTGCAGAAGCATCCTCCTATTGTTGACCACGTTAGGTATTTCTAAATTTTCACTATTATAAATTACATGACATCATCTTCTGTTATAAAAGTTAACACCCTATTTCACTTTTAGAATAACCTTTAGTGTGGGAGTTACTACTATAAGGAACACAAACATGTTTGTCATTCTGGAAATAATGAAAGGAATTTTGCAAATGATTGCATGAATAAAGCATTTTCACTGCAACTTTAGAATTAGTATATTTTTAAAACGCATGATTTAAAATAAAACCACATATTTTACCTTATGATGATCTAATATTTGAAGCTTACTGTGTGTGTAGACAGTGCTTAAAAATAATGCCAAATTGTTGATAGATCGTATCTTTAAGTAATTGGGCACTATCTTCTGATTCTAAATTCATTTATTCTGTGTTCTTCATCAAAAGGCCTCATCCAAACATGAACAAGGGAATCAGAAGGCTTAAACCTCTACAGCTGGATGGAGAATTGAAAGGCCAACCTGCTCTTCATTCTTGCAAGGAGAGGAAAGGTCTTGTTCCTTTCTGTTGACACAGTGGGAAAGACTTGGGTATTAGAACTAAATTTTCTCTATTAACATCCCAGATCTAACATCTATTCTCAAATTTATCTTTGTATGCATGAGTTTCATACCAGTACAATGAGGATAAGACCTAACATGGACTGTATCCAAGGCACTAGGCCTAGAACTTTTTTTTGTTTGTTTGTTTTGTTTTGGTATTATTTAACTTAATAAACATGGCAACACTCTGGTATAGGTTTTCCCCCCCCCTTCTAAATTCCAGTTCTTATTTTAAAATGATGAAGAAAACAAAAAACAAAAACAAAAACAACCACCAAGCAACTCAACACATGGATGCTTGCTCTGTGTTTGTATGGAACTTTCCCATGTATCTTTCTCTTTTATAAGGAATGAATGAACTCACCTTAAAGGCTATGTTCATTTCAGATGTTCAAAGAAATATTTGAGAGTAGCCATGATTTGCAAGTGCTTCTTAACCTGAATGTTATTCTTCTGTTTGCAGATCAGGCAAACTTCTAGCAGGGATAGCATGTAAATGTACTCTGCTCTTATTCTGTGCTCAGGGGTGGACATGATAACTCCAGTGTCATGCTCCTTTCCTTAGAATCCTTCTCAGCAGTTCACTCCAGGAAGCCACTGCTAAGTAACTAGAGTTGGTAATTGAGATAAACTATTTCTCCACACGTGGGGGTACCTCCTTTCCCCCCTACTAGAGCTCTGGCTATTTTAAAGTATTTAATAATCCTTTTTCTCCTCCTCAGTTCTTCCTGAGCTTCCACTACCACCTTCAACAAATTTGAATTTTGAGTTCACAGTGATGCTAGAAACACAGAAGATAATTTTTCATGTAGATGCACCAACTTCTTAATGATGACTATATCACTTTACACTGGACTGAAACACATTTTTCTTTCTCATAATTGTAGCCTCTACATGGTCCTTCTGGCAGCTTTGAGCTTTCCCTTGGAAATCATGCAAAACCAAAACTTTGTAACTTGAGTTTGTCTTCCTGGGGCTTTCACAAAATCCTAGTTCAGAAAACAGTATTTGTTGTATTTTTGTTTGGATATATTGCAACTGTCAGGGGCAACTTGCTAATTGTGGTGACCATCAGCAACAGCCCAGCACTCCTTGGCTCCCCCACGTACTTCTTCTTGGCATTCCTGTCCTTCCTGGATGCCTGCTTCTCCACTGTCATGGCCCCACAAGATGATTGTGGACTCTCTCTATGAGAGGAAAACCATCTCCTTTGGAGGTTGCTTGACCCAGCTCTTTGCTGAACACTTCTTTGCTGGGGTGGAGGTGATTGTCCTCAGAGCCATTGCTTATGACTATGTGGCCATCTGTAAGCCCCTACACTACACAACCATCATGAACTATAGGCTCTGTGGCATTCTGATGGTATAGACTGGATGGCGAGTTTTCTGCATTCCATGATAAAATTTTTCTTCACTCTCCACCTGCCCTTCTGTGGCCCCAATACCATTGATCACTTCATGTGTGATTTGTACTCATTACTGGAGCTTGCCTGCACTGACACATCTTTGGCCTTTTGGTGGTTGCTAACAGTGGGTCTATCTGCATCATAATACTCTTTTTGTTGCTTGTCTCCTATGTTGTCATCTTGCTTTCTCTGAGAACCCATGAAGGGTAGTGGAAAGCTCTCTCCCCCTGTGGATCTCATGTCTCTATTGTGGTTTTCTTCTTTGTCCTCTGCATATTTGTATATGCATGATCTGCACCTGTTTTCTCCTTTGACCAAATGGTGACTGTCTTTTACACCATCCTAACTTCTTTGCTCAATCCTTTTATTTACACTTTCAGGAATAGGGAAATGAAAAATGCCATAAAGAAAATATGAAACAGACTAATGGTGGTTTGTAGAGACAAATGAAACATTGAAGTTCAAAAAATTGTGAAGAATAAAAATCAGATATTCCAAACAAAATCTTTGTGTGTTTTGTCCTCTTTAATAGGAGCTTATATATTGGGGAAAAAAAAAAAGAGAGAAAAAGAAAAAGAAAAAGACAAAAAGCCAGTAATATGGTGCCAGGAAAAATATTTTCACACTTAGATCACTTACCAATTCTGATTTGGTAATTCAGTATTCATAGTAAATTAAAAAGTGTTGGAGATTATGTTTACTTAATATGTAAGATTCAGTGAAAGATTAGGAAGAGAAATTACCCATCAAAACTCTTGCCACTCATCCCATGTTTTGGTAAATCTTTGTGGAGGAATGATAAAAAACATCTGAGAGATTAGAAACAAACTTAAACTATTTCAAGTTAAAAGAAACTTATGTGTAGGATATTGATCTCTGTGATCAATGAAGACAATAGTCAGGACTCAAGGGTGGAAGAGATCAAGAATTCTCATAAACTGAGCAGTATAGGAGATCGTACATCATATGACTATGTTCTGAAAGAGGAACTCATACCTTGGATTTTATGACCTCACTTCCCCATCTACTCTTATTTATTTTATTTTATTTTTTTATGTTTCAAGAAAAGTTATTGCTTTCTGATATGCTGATATAATTTAATTTTCTTATTTTATTTTTTTTTTGTCAGTTTCCTCTCATGGACTGTATGCTCTAGTTGAGGCAGGGAATTTTTTTTTGTTCATTATGTATCATAATAATCTAGAACATCCTTATGTAGGAGTTCAGTGAATAACTGTTGAATAAGTGCATAAATGAGGTATCTTCCCATATGCCCCTTTAAGTATATCTGTAACATTAAGACATCAAAGTAAAGTTTGGCAAAGGAATGTAGTTATTGCTGATATTAGATCTTGGTAATGGTATCTCTCTCTCTATATATAAAATTTTATATAATATGTATAAAATTAAATTTTATATAATTTTATATAAAATACAATTATATGTATATATGTACATACATGTATATATATATATATTTTTTTAAGATTTTATTTATTATTTATTTGACAGAGAGAGTTCACAAGTAGGCAGAGAGGCAGGCAGAGAGAGAGGAGGAAGCAGGCTCCCTGCTGATGCGGGACTTGATCCCAGGACCCTGAGATCATGACCTGAGCTGAAGGCAGTGGCTTAACCCTCTTAGCCACCCAGGTGCCCTACATGTATATATTTTTATATATATTTATACTATATATTTATATAGATAAATTTTTTATAATATATATAATTATATTTTATAATCTTTTATATAAAATATAATTAAATGTATATACAAAATTCAAGTAGAAAATAAAGCCACTGCTGTCTATGCACTTTCTCATTTTTCACACTCTGTTCCCTCTTCCACTCTCTGAAAACAATAAGTCTTGCTCCCAGTGATCTGAACTTTAATTGTGAACTATCTCTTTATTAAAAAAAAAGATTTTATTTATTTGACAGAGATCACAAGTAGGTAGAGAAGCAGGCAGAAAGAGAGGAGGAAGAAGGCTCCCTGCTGAGTAGAGAGCCTGATGTGGGGCTCGATCCAAGGACTCTGGGATCATGACCTGAGCCGAAGGCAGAGGCTTTAACCCACTGAACCACCCAGGCACCCCTGAACTATTACTGATCCAATTAAAATAATTTCTCTCCTCAAATTTTCATTGTATCAGTTGGGTTTATATAGCCAGCATTTCTGAATTATTCATTGGAAACCTTCCTTTGTAAGATACAACTTTAAATAAGCAGAGTTTAAATCAGTGCCCTGATTGATATTAAGATGAGGACAGAGGGGGCTTAAACTAAGACAAACCTCAGTTGGGAATCCTGCAATTGCACTACTGGGTATTTACCTCAAAGATATAGATGTAGTTAAAAGAAGGGCCATCTGTACCCCAATGTTTATAGCAACAATGGCCACAGTCGCCAAACTGTGGAAGAAACCAAGATGCCCTTCAACAGACAAATAGATAAGGAAGATGTGGTCCATATACACTACGGAGTATTATGCCTTCATCAGAAAGGATGAATACCCAACTTTTGTAGCAACATGGATGGGACTGGAAGAGATTATGCTGAGTGAAATAAGTCAAGCAGAGAGAGTCAATTATCATATGGTTTCACTTATTTGTGGAGCATAACAAATAGCATGGAGGACAAGGGGAGTTAGAGAGGAGAAGGGAGTTGGGGTAAATTGGAAGGGGAGGTGAACCATGAGAGACTATGGACTCTGAAAAACAATCTGAGGGTTTTGAAGGGGCCGGGGGTGGGAGGTTGGGGTACCAAGTGGTGGGTATTAGAGACGGCACAGATTGCATAGAGCACTGGGAGTGGTGCAAAAATAATGAATACTGTTATGCTGAAAAAAAAAAAAAAAAGACAAACCTCAGTTGGCATTTGTTCTATTTCCACACAGTTTCTTGATGGGATGAGCATAGTCAAGTGATTTCAGGAAATCCTGGCATTTTTTTTTTTAAGATTTTATTTATTTATTTATTTGACAGAGAACACAAGTAGGCAGAGAGGCAGGCAGAGAGAGAGAGAGAGAGAGAGAAGCAGGCTCTGCACTAAGCAGAGAGTCTGATGCGGGGCTCGATCCCAGGACCCTGGGACCATGACCTGGGCTGAAGGCAGTGGTTTTAACCCGCTAAGCCACCCAGGCACTCCTCTGGCATTGTTTTGACAGAATTTGGAACCTCAATGTCATCCAGTCTTATGGTGTACAAGAAATTTAATGATCACTAAAGGCCTTTTTACTCAGAGATTGAAGAATTTTCATGAGATTGTTGACTCAGCTTCTTGCCTTTGGCCACTTCAGGATCTCCTTGCAAACTATCCTCCAGAGTGCTGGGTAGTAACATGATTTTCCATGGGAAAAGTAATTTTTAATGCAATCTATATCATCTTTGATAGCTTATAACTTTTCTCAGACAACTTTCTGTGTGGATAGGAAGAATGGCACATATTTCTGTGTCGCTATGTGGAACAGCACACATCTTTTTTTAAAGACTTGTGTATACATTATGTATGGATGTATGTATATATGTATGAATGTATGTATGTATTTGAGAGGGAGAAGAGAGAAAAAAGTAGGGGGAGGAGCAGAGTGAGGGGGACAGTAGGAGGACAAGCAGACTCTGTGCTAAATGCAGAGTCTGACACAGGGCTCGACCTCATGACCCCAAGACCATGACCTGAGCCCAAATTAAGAGTTAGAGACTTAACTGATTGAACCACCCAGTACCCCATGGATGGCACACACATTTAAAAAGAAAACACAGAAGACATGTATTCAAAAATTCCTTCCCATTCCTTCTTTCCTTTCTTCCTCTCTACATTGACTTAGAAGCGTAGTTAAGATTTGGAAAGGGAGTACTGAATATTAATGTTAAAAATTATATATATATATATTTGGGACACCTAGATGGCTCAGTCAGTTGAGTTTCTGACTCTTGATTTCAGGTCAGGTCATGATCTCATAGTTAAGAGATTGAGCCCTGTGTGGGGTTCTTCACTGGGTGTAGAGCCTGCTTAAAATTCTTTCTTTCCCTTTGCCTTCTCCCCAACAACTCCTGTGCTCTCTCTCTCTCTAAAAAAAGTATTCAAAAGAAGAAAGAAAGTTGAAAGAAAGAAAAAAAGAAAGAGAAATTTTTATTACTGGTTGACTTTTCCTAAGAGAAAATGGAAATTAAAGAAGGTAAGAAACTTGCTTAACATCACATAGCAAATAATGGTGAGGCTAGGACTCATGTCTGTCTATCTGACATAGTTCATGTATCTAAACCTTTAGGTGGCTTCAACAACTTTCACGCTTCTAGAAGAGATGGGCTGAAGCAAAGTTTACGGAGAAGTGAACAGATTTTCCTCTCCTGCAGTTCACAGTGAGTTGAAGCTAACTAATTGGCCCCAAAGCATGTGTTTGCCCATGGACCGTCTGAACAAGTTGACACATTGGACATCCTTTGGGACGGTTGGGAGTAATGGTTTTCCTGGGGTTCCTGAGGCTGGATGCCTGCCTTAGGCATTTGTTAACTTGTGTGAGAGTTGCCATAAATATGCAGTGCTGTGGAAGAAACCAGTTACTCATATGTTTTCCAAAGGAGCAACTCTGGGAAGAGAGGCAGCCTCAAAGGAATTTCTCTCTCAGAGTGCAGGGATAAGGTTCCTTCACAAAGTTTTGAGGAACTGAATTAAGAAATTTCTCTTTTTTATGAACATCTCCCCTACTCCAATCTAGAGCTTGTTGTTTTTGTCTAAATTCGTGTTTTGGGGGTGGAACTGTGTAATGTAGGGCCACATGCAGAGTCCCTTTTCTGCATAGACTCTATATTCCATCACCTCTTGTGATAAAAACATTGACAAATCTTAATGAAGTATAGTTTGCATGTTTTATTCAAGCTTCATATGATTCAGCCTCTAAGTAAATTGAAGGTGAAGATATGAAAAAATTTGCTCTACTGGAAGTCATCTATTTCCTCATAAGCAAAGAGGTAAGCTTTTTAGTCTGTCTGAGATCATTTCCTCACATTCCCTTGTCAAGCCTGATCTGATGGAATCTATATTCCGAGGGTCTTCTAACAAATGGTGAAGTTCCTGGACACTATTTCTACCCATGGGGTGCTGAGGTAGTTAAGGCTTCCCAAATCTTTGCTGGCCTCAGTGCAAGGATTTCCTACTTTCAAATCATCTCTGTTTAATGTAGGGGTGGGGTAGAGCAAGAAACTTCAGCATGGCATTGCGGCCAACTTGGGAGAAATTTCTCTCTTGGGGAGGCCCCTGATTTGAAAAGTTTTGGGTCAGTCACGATGCTTTTGGGCTGGGTGTAACTAAGAGTGCACTTTCTACACACTTGGGTTTTTAAGACTCTGCTTATGACTCACCCCTGCAACTTCTGTCTGGTTTTGGGGTGAGGGACCATGTGGTGGGTCAGAAGGAAAGAATTGAAGTCTCCAATGAAAACTCAGGTCAAACGACCCTCTCCAATGTGGTTTGCTCACCTCCCCTCTTTTGTATGCCTTTTCTATCTTCTCCCCTAACCCTTCTCTTCCTGGTGTCTCCTCACTCTCATTCTCCTCTCTCCTGCTCTGACTCTATGCTCTCCTTGCCCTATCTTCCTCTTCACCATTATTCATTTGGGTATCTAGTTTTCCCTATTCCTCACCATGCAGTTTATAGAACCCGATTTTTACAGAACTGGAAGTTAAGGTATCAGATGGCACCCTTCTCTGATCTTTCAGGATTTACCTTCTCTTGCATGCAATGATGATAGGGATTTGATGTTTTATATGCTGTGGAGGGTGAATACTAGGGACAGAAAATGCTACCTATAGCATCCCATTCCTGCTTTAGCCTGACTGTTCTGTACCACAGAAACTTTCTGGATCACAGGTGAAACTCTGCATACAGATTTTTCTGTACATAAAGCAAGGGGCCACACCAAAATTGCAAGAAAATGTGAATGTCAAAAATACTAATAAAAGAGGAATATTGTTTCAGTGATGTTTGAACATTACAGAACAAGAAACATATATAATCTGGGATTGCATAATTCAATTGTGTGTATAATCTAAATATTAAGTATATATATTAAACATATGTATGTATTTAATAAGAAGTATTTATTAATAGAAGAGATAGAGGTAGAAGTCTATTGACCTGAGAAAACCAAAATTATATTGGTAGCAATATAATTTGAAATGTAAAATTTAAACAGGTTAAAAAGTTAAAATTAGGATTAAGGAGAATAAGAAGCATGCTCTATTACTGTGAAGTCACCCAAAATCTGAGAGAGAAGATAGTCTGGGAGTGTGAAGGGATAGTGATTGAATTCAGTGATAGAACTATGAGTGGTGGTGTTGATCTCATATAATGTACATATCTTATAAATGCTACTTTCTTGTTTTAATGCCCCAAATCTTCTTTTTGATTATTTAAACGAGAACAAATAGAGCTACATCACTTGGATTTACTGATTGTCCATTATTTGCCCCTGATCCTCTCTATTACAACCTTTTAAAGTCAACCAGATCCCCAGGAATCTAGTGTTTTAAAACAAAACAATCATTATTTTCATTCTTTTCTAATGGTGTCAGAGACCATTGGAACTATTGATCACAGCATATAGTTAAAACATCTCTAGTTTATCATACAACTCTAGTATTATTTTAGCTAGATGGCAAATTAATTTTAAATTTTATTTAGATATGGAATTTTATTAGGGTAAATGGGAAGTTTATATTCTACTTAGAGAAATTGAGAACAAACTTATAGCATACTTGAACTTCAGAGAAATGTGCTGGAAAATCCAGTTTACATATTTAAGGCCAATACTTCACTTCTTTATCATTTTTGAAACTTCACTGACCAGCCAATTGATAATTAAGTGACCATTGTTCTTTTGAAACCAAAATTCAATTGGTATTATCACATATGGTTTTATGTAATTCTTATATCAGTAATGGTCTTATCTAAAGGTGTGTTATCCTTCTGACTTGGTTGAAAAGAGGCTGAAGAAATATTTATATGCCCCCTTACATAGATTGAAGATATTAGTATGTACTTAGTATATATTGGTAACTACTTTGTTTTGTTATTGATTCATTGAAGGATTGTTGATTTATCAGAAAGAGCTTCTCAAAATTTATACTAAAATAAATACTACATTATTTTTCACCAATATTAAAATGTACAGAAACATTGTAGACAGAATGAAAATAAATTGTGCTAATTTCCTAAATGGAAGCAATAGAAGAAGGTATAATTATGGCTGCCATGAAGCTGAATTAGGAAGTAATTTCTTCTTAAAGCATAATCCAAGCAAGGTACTCAAGAGGTCAGGAATAATAAAGGCAAACTGTTGACCAAATCAAGAAATGTTTATTTTAAGAGAGAGTCTCCAATTGTATATATTTTAAAATTAAAAGGGATAATCTTTTTCAGTAATTCAGCTGCATTTACATTGTAAGCACATCATACACATAGTTATATACTTAATAAAGTATCTATTAGGGTATCTAATTGTCAAATGAAGATAAAGCTTCAAGACCTTGAAGTGACCTGATCAAAATCATACAGCAAAGTCATTAGTTCTCAGAACTTGGCAGAACTAACCATTACGTGAGAGCTTTGTTACCCCTGAAAATCTTGGTCCACATAAGAAGACCTTCAGTTAATGCTCATGGTTAAAGCATGGACATAGCATTAAAAAACAAAAACCAAGTTTCCCAAGTGATTTCAATATATGAAAAACTGAGAGCCACTGATTTATGTGTTGATGGAATTAGAACTATATAAGTGCAATTTGAGTACAATTTCATCACCATAGCCAGGTCACTATTTCCCCAATTTTCTCTGCAGATAAACAGTTTCTACATTCGCTGTAACCATGAAATTGAATAGCAATGTGAGTGAATTCATTCTGCTTGGGCTAACCCAGAATGTTCTGAAAGAGAAAGTCGTGTTTGTGGTCTTCTTCTTTCTATACCTTGCAACTCTAATGGCAAATTTACTGATTATGATGACCATAAGATACAGCCGGACACTTGGGAGCCCCATGTACTTCTTCCTTTTCTACTTATCCTTTGCTGATACCTGCTTCTCAACAACCACTGCTCCGAGGTTGATAGTAGACTCTGTATCTGAGAAGAAAGTCATCTCCTACAATGAGTGCATGACCCAGATTTTTGCATTTCACTTCTTTGGGTGCATGGAGATCTTGGTGCTCGTCCTCATGTCCTTAGATCGCTATGTGGCTATTTGTAAGCCCCTGCGGTACACAACTATCATGAGCCACCGTGTCTGTGGTACAATGGTGAATCTGGCCTGGGTGGTATCTTTTATCCATTCTTCTTCACAGATTTTCTTGGCTTTGGAACTACCATTCTGTGGACCCAATGTTATCAATAATTATTTCTGTGATATGCCAACTTTGTTGAAACTTGCATGCATGGACACTCATTTAATTAATTTACACATAGTTTTTAATAGTGGGGCTATCTGCATGGTAAGTTTCATTGTCCTGCTTACCTCTTACATTTTTATCTTACATTCTCTGAATAACCAGAGTGCAGAAGGAAGAAAGAAAGCCCTCTCTACCTGCACCTCCCACATTATCGTTGTCATCTTATTCTTTGTCCCATGTATATTCACATATGATCGTCCTGTAACTACATTTCCAATGGACAAGATGGTGGCTGTGTTCTACACTATTGGGACACCCTTGCTCAACCCTCTGATTTACACTCTGAGAAATGCAGAAGTGAAAAATGCAATGAGGAAGTTATGGTGCAACAAACTCTGACTTGAAATGGAAAAACAAACAAACAAAACACAACAAAACAGAGGACTCCAATTTCTAATTCTGTAACAGCTTAAATAAAATTGGGCTAATAGAAATCATTTCTATGTTTTCATCCCAGTGTGGATAATTGAATCTTCTCCCAGTAGGTTCTTTGTAGAAATTGTAGAATGACTACAGAGCACAGACCCATTTCATTTTGAGTCAGCATCATACACTGCCACACTACCAAATACAGTAGTATTTGTGGGAGATAAGCCCAATTCACCTTTCTGCTGTCTGCACAGCAGATTGTGAGGTAGCCCTTGTTTCATCTATCACCTTAGCTCCCTCCTTTGTACATTATTCTTGGTTGTGTTTCTCTTTTCCATGGTTCTGAGCTGGGTTGAAAGACTGGTCCCTAATTTTGACTGGCCTATTTTGTTGGAAATCTATTTTGACACTACTAAATCTTGATCTTTTCTTTTCTGGCTCAATGATGAATATCCTCAAGTCAGTACTAGAAGCTAATGATGCCACAGGACCATACATATCAACTAATTAAGCTATTTGGCCCTTGTCTTCCTGTTGTAACTTCTGTAAAATTGGCCTTTTCTTTTTCTTGTCTCTTGAGCATGTTTGAGGATATAACTCATGGCCTTCTATTCAAATAGTATAATTCTGGCTATAACAAATAAATTCATTGTGTTGATCCACAATTTCTATGTACTTTAATATCATTTTTCTTTGTTCTTCATGCTTACCATTATTTATTCAAATTTTAATGTCATATACATTTCTCATATAAGTCCACAAGCATTTTCCTAATTGTTGGTTGGTGAATTGGGGACAATTTTATCCAATTCTGAGTGTTATATTATAAAAACAGATGAGCACACATATGAGAAAAGCAACAGCTGACAGAGAAAATAGAGCTAATGTTACAATATTTCATCCAAAAAAGGAATATACAAGGGATTGTTTCATAACTAGTGGATAAGATTACTTGGTTGCCTGGCATGGCATGCACATTTCTGGGTTGAGAGAGATGTTTCAGGTTATGGTTTCTTGAATTCTACCTTTATTAAGCAAAGTTTGCATGGTAATTTGACTTTCTATAGAGATTTCCCTCTTTGGAGAGAAAAGTCTTGACTAATGACTAGAATAAGAACATTAGTGTTTTAATTTATATTTTTCATGTATGTCATTAGACTTACATTCTATTTCAGGTACTGTTAATGAATGAGTAGGGACAACTATAGTCATTTCCTGTGAGAGTGGGCAATGAGTATCTCTCTGAGAATAAATATAATCAAGACTATTTTGCTACAGATCTGTAGCAAAGAAGCTACAGATGGAGCTTGAAGTATGGCAGATGAATCCATATAAATCCATTCTGAGAGGCTTTGGTTAAATAAGCCTCCTTGAGGAGAAAGGTCAAATTTCATACTCTGACAATGAAAGTTTGGAAGACTTACTTAAAGTTCATCTCCTGTACTGGAAAATCTCTCAATGTACAAATTCTATAGAGGTTCCTGGGTAACTGAGTCAGTTAAGCATCTGACTCTTGGTTTCTGCTCAGGTCATTTTCTCATGGGTTGTGAGACCTAGCCCCTTTTAGGGCTCCATGCTCAGTGGGGAGTCTGCTTGAAGATTTTCTAGCTCTGTCCTTTCCCCTGCTCTCATGCTTGCTCTCTCTCTCTCAAATAAATAAATAAATCTTAGAAAAGTACAAATCCTGTAGATGATGAGACAGGAATTTCTTGATTGGTAACATAAGGCATCAATAAGCTACTTGCCTTACCACATTTGCCACAAATTTAGCTTTGCTATTAATTGCTATATTTTGGTATTGCTATAGAAACAGAGAGGAAGAACAGAAAAGAGGAGAAGGAACAAGTAGTGATGAAAGTGAGATTCTGAAGGAGAGAAGGCTTTTCAGCTTCAGTTTTAGGAACTTCATTAGGTGAATGTTTGTGGAAGATCACTGATAATCAGGAAGCATTTTTTTTTCTTTTTCTTTTTTTAATCAGTTCTCTTTATCTGAGATTTCTCTGAAAGTACCTTTATTTAGGAAACTAAAGCTCAGAGGAAAATTTTCATTTCCTTATGTTATATTAAAAGTAAAATAAAATCAAGGGTCTTTGTGACTTTACATACTGTCTCTATGCTGATGACTCACAAATTTGCATTTCCACTACAGACCTCCTCCTTGAATGCCAGACTTGTACACTCAACCACTTGCTTGATACTTGCTTTCATATATTTATAGATATCTTTATATTTAATGACTGATTTTTTTCCCTTTCAAAAGTCAGTTTAATATTCTAGAAACCTGTGTGTGTATAAATTAACAACTCAATATTAGATATTTTAAATTCACAGATAGGCACTCTTTGAAAGGACAGTTATATAATCTTGACATACAGTCCCTCTGGGTGGAACTATCTAAACTCTGATTTTTAAAAAATCTAGTAAAGATGATTAGCCTAAAGTTTTTCTGTCAGGTTACATTTTTCTTTCTGATTTGTGTTAAATGTTCTATTTGATTCTTTCTAGCAACTTGACTAAACAATTTATTTTTAGAGTAGACATGTAAAGCATGTTGAAAAGGCGTAGTATTCAGGTGCCTGTGTGCCTTAGTTGGTTGGGTGACTGCCTTCAGCTCAGGTCATGATCCTGGAGTCCCAGGATTGAGTCCCATATCAGGCTCCCAGCTCCAAGGAGATTGTGCTTCTCCCTCGGACCTTTTCCCCTCTCATGCTCTCTCTCATTTTCCCTTTCTTAAATAAATATATATATATATATATATATTAAATGGCATAGTATTTAGTCCACTTAAGTTGTATATGACTTCACCTGGAAGATCTTTTTAGCATAATTAAACAGTCATGGTAAAAACTGCCTTCCTGAAACACAAGATTCCTGAAACATCTGAGCCTGGGCTGTTACACTTTCACATAAAGAAGCATGGTTCTACTAGAATAATGATAATTTTTATTTTATTTTATTTTATTTTATTTATTTTTTTTAAAGATTTTTATTTATTTATTTGACAGAGAGAAATCACAAGTAGATGGAGAGGCAGGCAGAGAGAGAGAGAGAGGGAAGCAGGCTCCCTGCTGAGCAGAGAGCCCGATGCAGGACTCGATCCCAGGACCCTGAGATCATGACCTGAGCCGAAGGCAGCGGCTTAACCCACCGAGCCACCCTGGTGCCAGAATAATGTAATTTTAAAATGTTAACTATTTTCATTTAGTTTCTTTAAGGCATAATTTATACTGTGGTGTGTGTACTCAGAAGACAGCAAAGATGATGAATTCCAGAGTGACTGTACTGAGGAGTCTTAGGTCAAATTGAGCAAAACTAGGCTGATGTGGTTTAGTGCAAGCTGTGACCCTTGGCTGGGCTCATGATGTGGTATCTGCTCAGCCACATCAACTGTTTGTTGCTTTGAGGTGTCAGGGCAATTACCTTTCTTTTCTTTTTTCTTTCTTTTTTTTTTAAAGATTTTATTTATTTATTTGACAGAGGGGGACACAGCAAGAAAGGGAACACAGGCAGAGGGAGTGGGAGAGGGAGAAGTTGGGCTTCCCTTGGAGCAGGGATCCTGAGGTGTGGCTGGAAATCAGGACCCTGAAATCATGATCTGAGCTAAAGGCAGGCACTTATGATTGAGCCACCCTGGTGCTCTGGGTGATTACCTTTCTTTAGTGTTGTGTAAATTGCAAATTTACATTCAGAATGAAAATGCACATTTCATTACTGCTAGGTTTTGCTATCAAATCTGGTGAAATTCTTTCATGAGACAGTCATGTTGGGGAAGCTTCCTGAAGAGCAGGTGTTCATAGGTGGTTTGAGCTCTGAGATGGTGTATTGCTCTGAGGTGGTGTATTGTTCTGAGGTGGTGTATTGCTGAATCTTTACATTTCCAAGAGCAGGAGAAATCAGTATCCTCTCATCACTCCATGTGTGTCCTATAATGCAACATCTACCTGTGACTGTAGCATGCCTTCAGTACACATCTTTTTGTTCTTTCCTTTTTTTTTCTGTTCCTTTTCTTTTTTTTAAGATTTTATTTATTTATTTGAGGGAGAGAGAACACACAAAAGGGGGGAGTGGGATAAGGAGTACCTGGCTCCCCACTGAGCAGGGAGCTTGAATCAGAACTCTTTTCCAGGATCCTGGGACCATGACCAGAATGGAAGGCAGATGACTAGCTGACTAAGCCACCCAGGTGCCCCCCACTTCTTTTCTTTAAATTAAAAAAATTATTATTAATATTAATTTATATTAATGTTTATATTAATAAATAACTTTATATTAATAGTAATATTAATAAGTAACAATTATTTTTAATAAAATCTTTTAAAAAGATTTTATTTATTTATGTAGGGGAGAGAGGGACAGTGAGCAAAGCAGGGGGTAAAGGGTAGAGGAAGGGGAGAAGTAGACCCCTCTCTGAGAAGGGCTTAAAGCATAGAGGATCCCCCCGTAAGATAGTTCCAGCACATTCTACACGATTACCCTGGTTTTGATCAGGTCTGTTAGGGGTATCACAACGGTGAAAATCATGTCTGCCAGATTCCCAGCCATGGTGGAGTCCACTTGGAAATAAGGCCCAGGTCATCTGTGAATAGTTACTAAACTTTTAGTAGACATGGTGTTGCAGGGGAAGAGGTGCAGTGATGGCCCCTGTGTCCCTTCCAGGTCCTAGACTCCCTGTGTCTCCAGGACCCCTCCCCAGGAACCACCACCAGGCTGAGCACATCTACTGGCCGCATCCCAGCCAGGGAGATCAACAGTGACTGATTGTTGTTGCAGTCAAACACCTGTGGCCTTCCCCAGAAAATTCCATCCTTCTAGTTTCTCAGGCCAAAATCATGGAAGTCCAAACAATTGAGAATATCACAGCTCACACCTAACCTGTTAGAAAAACATTTGTTTGCCTTCAAAATATATGCAGAATATGATCTCTTTTACCATCACGTCTCCTTCCATCTATTGTGAGCTGCCATCATCTCTCACTTCCATCATAGTCATGAACTCAGAATTCTCCTTCCTTCCACCCTGCAGTGATTCCATTTTGCTCATAGAAAAAGACCAAATTTTTACAATGATTTGACCTTCTATTGCCCCTTTGAACCTTCTGGTGTTTCGATACTTGCTCCCTTAGCTACAGACATACTGGTTGGCTTTCTTGCAATTTCTAGGACATCAGGCAGACTTTCCTTACTTAAGATATGGGAGATTGCCCAATAGCTTCATCTACGTATGACATTATTCTAATTTCTCCTCAGTGAGGTCTTTCTTATGGTTATTTAATACCAAATTCTTATTAGCATGCCTGATCTTTTTATTCTTTTTTAAAATTTTTATTTTTTTATAAACATATAATGTGTTTTTATTCCCAGGAATACAGGTCTGTGAATCGCCAGGTTTACACACTTCACAGCACTCACCATAGAACATACCCTTCCCAATGTCCATAACCCCATGATCTTTTTATTCTTTTTTACCTTTCCTCCCCCCCCCCCCTTTCAGAGCGGTAGTGATTTGGGGCAGAGGGAGAGAGAAAATGTTAAGCAGGTTCCATGCCCCTTGTTGTTTCTGTATATTGTCTCTATTTCTTTCCAGTCTATGTTACTCTTGGGCTCTCTCTTCACACAAAGGATCTCCTTTAATATTTCTTGAAGGGCTGGTTTAGTGTCACAAATTCTTTTAGTTTCTGTTTGTCTTGAAAGCCCTTTATCTCTCCTTCTCTTTATCTCTCCTATCTTATTCTGCTTCTATGACAGCCTTGCTGGATAAAGTAGTCTCGGCTGCATAGTTTTTCATGTAGCACCCTGAATATATCATGCCAGACCTTTTCTGGCCTGCCAGGTGTCTGTGGATAGGTCTGTTGCCCATCTCTGAAGTTTCTATCCATGTAGGTTAAGGAAGTCTTGTTCTGAGCTGGTTTCAGGACTTTTGCTTTGTCTCTGAAATTTGCAAATTTCACTATTACATATAGCGTGGTGTGTTGACCTATTTTATTGATTTTGAGGGGGGTTCTCTTTCTCTCCTGGACTTGAAAGTCTGTTCCTTCCCCAGAGTAGGAATGATATCTCATATACTTTGCTCCTAAATACCTACTGCCCCTCTTTTTCTTTCCTCTTCTTCTGGGACCCCATTCTTCTAATATGGTTTTGCTCTATGATATGACTTTTCTTTCGATTTTTTTCCTTGTGATTCAGTAGTAGTTTATCCCTCTTTTTCTCAGTTTCTTTATTTTTTATCATTTAGTTTTTTATATCACTGATTCTGTCTTCTGCCTCATTTACCCTAGCAGCTAGAGTCTCCATTTTTTTTATTTCATCTCATGAATAGCCTTTTTAATTTATACCTGGTTAGATTTTTGTTCTTTTATTTCACCAGAAAGGGATAATCTTGTATCTTCTATGCTTTTTTTCAAGCCCAGATAGTATCTTTTCTTTTTAAGATTTTATTTACTTTTATTTGACAGAGGCAGAGACAGCAAGAGAGAGAATACAAGCAGAGGGAGTGGGAGAGACAGAAACTGGCTTCCTGCTGAGCAGGGAGCCAATGCAGGAATCAATCTCAGGACCTTGGGATCATGATCTGAGTGGAAGGCAGACACTTAATGACTAAGCCTCCTGGAATCCCCCAGCTAGTATCTTTATATTCATTGTTCTGAACCCTACTTCCAGCATCCTACTTATGTAGACTCTGATCTGGTTCCTGGCTGTCAGTATGCCTCTTGTTCTCTTTTCTGGGGTTAGTTCTTCCATTTTATCAGTCTGTCCAAAGTAGGATAGATTAATGAAAGAACAGCATACTAAAAGAGCAATAACCCCAGAGAAATGTACACTAAACTATTCACCTGTTCAGAAGAGACAGAAACTGGAAAAAGAGAGAGAAAAAAACAGAGAGAGAGAGAGAAAGAGAGAGAAAGAAAAGAGAATGAGATGGTTGAACAGAACAAATCAATACACTGCATTCTGGGTGTATTTTGGTCTGTATGTTAGAAGAAACTAGATCCTCATATTTTCAGGAAAGGAAAACTTATATATATATATATATATATATATATATATATATGCATATATATATAAATAAAATAAAATAAATAAAAATAAAATAAAATACAATGAAAAGATAAACTATACATATGGAAATAAAGATTAAAAAATACTTTTAAAAAGTGTGGATAAAACAAGAAATTAGTTGAAAAGAAAAAAAAAATCAAAGGTCTAAAGAATCATGAGAAAATACCACAAATCCTATATATGTTTTTCCTCTAGCACTGGGTTTTTGCATTTCTGGTTGATCAAGAAACTTGATGTTAGTTGGATAATCCTGCTGGTCTTCTGGGGGAAGTCAAGTTATTCTGACTCTCAGATGTCTTTGTCCAGGGTGGAATTGCACCAAGTTTGCCAGGGGTTTAGGCTCAGTTTAAGTGGCACCAGATTGCTCTATGTGGGTTTTGTTCCATGAAGACTTTCCCACGGCTTTAGAAGATGAGAATGAAATGGCAGAAGCCTGAAAAAAGTTCATGCTTTTCACCCTTTAGTGAGTCCTCAGAGAAGAACACTCAATCACTCCTGTCTGCCTGGTTTCAGTCCACATACTGTGTTCATCTAGTCTGTGACCAAGAATTTCTATCTCAGGCACCAAACCCCATTTCTAGTTTCCAAACATTAGGGACAGCAGCAGGAGCCACCACTGCTGTTTCTACCAGGGAGGGGAGAGGGGAAATATCTCCATGGTTCTCCCACTTGCTGGACCCCTGACAAGAGACTGGTCACCAGAATGTGCTGCAGTTTGCAGTATATGGCAATACTGAGCAGAAAGCTGGTGCCTGGGCTCATTGTTTGCTACTACCTGGGAACTCAGGTGCAGTAAGGCATCCCCGTTCTTTTTGTGACCCTGGGGATCCTGAGACCACATTGTCCCACAAGGGATTTTGCCCCACTTCACCACTTGAGCGCCTTTCAGGCAAACTTCTAAAGGTTTTAATTTTGTGCTCTGTTGCTTATACCATTTTCCAGCACCCAGCTTACAGAGGCTTCCTCCTCCCAGGGTTTATCTTCCCAGAGATTACCTTGGATTTATGTCTCTGCAGCTCCTACCCTGCAAAACACTGTCACTTTTCCACTTGTAGAATTGTAACATTTCTTTTCTCAGGTCTCCAGGTGATTTTGCAGGTGTTCAGAATGATTTGATATCTATTTAGCTGATTTCCTGGGACCAGATGAAATTAGGGTCCCCTATTCCTCCACCGTCTTAACTCTATCTCCAATCTGCAGCTTTACAGATGTGGTCAGAGTAGTCTTCATGGAGGACATCACATTTGAATAGATAGTTGAATAAGGGGAGTACGTCACCCGTGTGGATATACACAGCAGAAATGTGTTAGAAGGTTTGAATCCAGTGAGATGGGAACACAGAGAGTATTAGATGAGGTCAGAGAATTATTGGTGAGTCCAGATCATGCAGAGTCTTGTAGGTTACATTTAATGACTTCATTTTTGATGAGAGCAACAATGGAGTACCGCTGGAGAGCACTGATCAGAGAAGAGATAAGACTTGGTGTAGGGCATCAAGGTGGATAATGGGTGAAACATTGAAAGGTTTGAGAATAAACCAGTCATGGCAAGCACTGAGCAATCTATATAATTGTTCAATCCAAAAAAAAAAAAAAAGGTGCATTTTATTGTATTTAAACTATAACAACTTCATTTTTTTTTTTAATAAACATATAATGTATTATTAGCCCCAGGGATACAGGTCTGTGAATCACCAGGTTTACACACTTCACAGCACTCACCATAGCACATATACTCCCCGATGTCCATAAGCCCACCACCCTCCCCCTGCACCCCTCCCCTGGCCCCCTCAGTTTCTTTTGTGACATTAAGAGTCTCTTTTGGTTTGTCTCTCTCCCGATCCCATTTTGTTTCATTTATTCTTTTCCTAACCCCCACCTCACCCCACCCATTGCATCTCTACTTCCTCATATCAGATCACATTATAGTTTATATTTATCATCAATAGAGATCATATGATAGTTGTCTTTCTCCAACTGACTTATTTTGCTAAGCACAATACCCTCTAGTTCCATCCATGTCATTGCAAATGGCAATATTTCATTACTTTTGATGGCTGCATAGTATTCCATTGCATATATATACCACCTCTTCTTTATCCATTCATCTGTTGATGGACATCTATGTTCTTCCCATAGTTTGGCTATTGTGGACATTGCTGCTATAAACATATGGGTGCTCGTGTCCCTTCGGATCACTACATTTAACAACTTCATTTTAAAATAGAAAAAATTTAAAAGAATTTTTATTTCCCCTTTCTTTACCTTTTTTCCTTACTTACTAACTTAATGACTTCAAAATATTTTAGAACATACAGAAATTTTAATTAGTAGTTTCCATTGTAATAATCTATGTTTTATTAGCATCATTAAAATGGATAATAATTATTATATCTGTAGTAAGATTTTCTAGAATAGGAAGCTGGGAGAAGTTAAAAAACTTCCCTAAAGTCACAGAGACATAAATCATGAAACTAGAATTGAATGTTGTCACTTTTGTTGAAATATACTAGGGCTTTTTTTTTTTTTTTTTTTAGGGCTAAGAGATTTGTGTTTATTTAGAAAAGTCTGGACAGTTTATTTAGAAAGAGCAGAGTCTTTAGAAAATTTTAGTAGTCTATACCTCAGAATGACTTTAAAGGTGTCCTTTTTCCTTAGAGCAGGGACATGAGTGGAGCAGTTGGTAAATGAAATGAGCGGGTTCCCTTCGCGGGACTAGGAGAGGAGAAGGGCTCTGGGGACAGAATCAGCCTGTTGACAGGTTTGTCCAGGATTCCTTGGCACCATGGTTTGCTGGGATTCAGCATTGCCTGAGCTAAGTAGTTTATAGAGCATATCATTTAGGGTTGGGTGGGAGGGACAGAGTTCTTATCCCTCCAAAGACTGGGTATTTGTCATAGGATTTCCCTGATATGAGAAAGTTGAGAGGCAAGGTGGGAGGGTTGGGGGTTAGGGAAGGAAAAAACAAAACAAGATGGGATCAGGAGGGATACAAACCATAAGAAACTCTCAATTTCACAAAACAAACTAATGGTCATTGGGGGAGGGGGTAGGGAGAGGATTGTTGGGTTATGGACATTGGAGAAGGTATGTGCTATGGTGAGTACTATGAAGTGTGTAAACTTGGTGATTCACAGACCTGTAACCCTGGGGCTAATAATACATTATATGTTAATAGAAAAAAATTAAAAACAAAAACGACTGGGTATTTGTGAACCTCTCTAAAGTCTCTATAACTATCTGATTGAGGAAGAAATGTTTCATCCATGTGTTCTGCCAGGGAATTGTTCTGGGGTAATACAGCTGGCTTTAGAGATGTTTCTGTCACAGAGCAGTGAGGATATTTACTTTTTATTCTAGAAAGTTCTAAGAGTAGCAGTAATAAACTTTCTGCTGGTATTACAGACCCTTCAGAAGAGTGTAACTCAAGCCTTCTAGAAAAGACTGGTTGCTGTGGAGTATCTTCTCTCCCCATAGATCCTGCAATGGAAAGCCAAGTAGACGTATTTGAGGTACAGTTTACATGTTGCAAACACATTGCACATGATTCATCTTCAAAATAAATCAGAATTGTAAGAGCAAAAACTATGATCTCTCTATTGGACCTCATCTCCTTCTGTCTAAGAAATAAGGTATGTTTTCAAGCCCAACTAAATAATGTCCCTTATCTTGTCCTTTAGTCTCATTAGGGACTGGGTATTTCGGGCAGTTGCCATTTTGTAGTTCTGTCTCCTGAGAAGCATGAAGTTCCAGAAACATATTTCTCTCATTGATGAGAAGATTCTGATGTGTCAGGGTTCCTGGCTTTCACTGGCCTCTGCTTGATGCAGCACTGCCTCAGGAGAAATTCTTATGGAAAACAGGGCCCATTGAAGTGGCAGATATAGTCTCCTCTGCTGGTAGATTTCTTATTTGCAAAGTTGAAGGTCAGGAGAAAGAAAGGATGTGTACTAACCACATGCAATCGGTATGCACTGATACTGTTGATACCATGATTCTATGACACTATGATCCTGGTTGTTCTGATATTAATGATACTGTTGACTGCCAAAACCCACTGGCACCTATGAATTACATTCTCTTACTGGTTTTGGAGTAAGGAATGATATATGGAGAGGATGAATGAGAAGCAAAGTCTTTAGGAAATTCCTAGGAGGAAGCATTCTTCATCTCTAGCAAGGTTCTTTACTTAGCCTTGCACTGGGGTTTTGTATTTAAGTATAAATGTAAGTGTTGGTCTCTTTTTTTGACACATCTTAAAATTTCCATCCATTTGATAGTCAGGTCATGTACTGGACACACCAATGGCTTTCTTCCTTACCTGTTTATGGTTTCTGACTTTATACTGGCTACACTGTTATGGTTGTAGTCTGATGTTTTGTATGGTGTTGGAGGGTGGAGTGTACAAGATGGAGAAGTTGCCATGGAGCACAAAAGCTACAGATCTGGTACTGGTTTCTTTTTGACTGCTCTCTGCTAAACTGCCTGCCAGCCTATCCTATATTGCACAAAATAGATTAGTGTGAACTTGCCTTAGGAGATATAAATTCAAGTGAACAAAGATATGAAAACAAAAGAAAGAAGGCTATAATTAAGGGTTGCATGATTCATTAAACACATATACACACATACATTTTACCAGTTTAAGTTCTTTAGCAAGAAAGTGGTTTGGGAAATCTTGGAAGGCTTTGCTGAGGACACTGTATCTGCAACTGGTACTCTGGGCACAAGTAATGATGGAGACTGGAGATTGTTTCAGAGGCAGGTCATTTATGCACTAAAGAATAATGAAAATTTGATGAGTTTGAATTCTCATCGAATGAGATGGTATGGGCATATTTATGAGGGATATCAAGTGTCAGGCGTGGCTGGAGCATGCATATCCAGAGGCCATGAGAGGAAAGGTGGTAAGAAAAATTCTGACATGGCATTTGAGGTCTGTGAAAGTCATGGTGAGTCTTTCAGCCATTGCTTTTGAAAAATAATAGTAGCTATTTTATCATTTTTATGATTCATCATATTTTTAAAATGATTCCTTTTCCAAGTTATACCAAGGAGCTAAAAACAGGGAGAGGGTAGAAAGGAGAAGGAGAGGGAATATCTGACGTTTTTTCATTCTGTTTAGAAACTTAGGAAGTCCACTTAATGGACTAGAATTGGCCATTTATAATACTCATGTCTATGAAATACCAACCTGCTTCTGTGGTGTCTATGAACTGATAATTCTCATAATGAAATCTCACATAGATTTCTCACTCAGTGTGTTCTTTTTTTCTTACACAAAATAATGCAAGACATTTTATTTAGAATTTAACAAATACTAGACATTGTGTGAAAATAATTTTTATCTTCTATGTTTTGGGAATCTGAGATGACCCTGCTTTTAGGGCAGCGAAAATACTCTGCATGATATATAATGATGGATGCAGGGCATTAACATTATTCCAATTCCGTAGAATGTACCACACCAAGAGTGAACCCTGGGGTAAACTCTGGCCTCTGGGTGATGGTGATGTGTCATGGTTAAATGATCAGTTGTGACAAATGTGCCATTTTGGTGGGAGATGCTGATCATGGCAGGGAGTGATATCTGTGTGGAGGCAGGACTATATGGGGACTCTGTACCTTCTTAGGCTTTGCAGTGAATCTAACACTGCTCTAAAAAAAGAGGCTTGACAGCAACAACAAAACAAGCCAAAAAAAACAGAATGATTGTTAATAACACTGAAGGCTGCTGTCTATGCTTGGCACCCATCCTGCCCCAGAGACAGCTGAGAATGAGCACTTCTGGTCCTTCACTATGAGGGGATGTGACAATCCTGAAGTCACCACAGATTCATTTTGTTGGGGTACAGCAAATGCACCTGTTTCATTTTCCCTGAGTTTCTTAGTTCAGGGGATACAAAGATGGATGTCTTTAGTGCAACTCAAACATCTTAAAGGACGTAAGCACTGCATTACAGAAAAGCTCAAATTCCAATGGGACTACATTTGTAAAAAAAAAAAAAAAAAGATGATTAAATTTTGTTAAACAACTAAATGGTTTTTACGGGGCACTTGAGTGACTCAGCGGGTTAAGTGGTGCCTTTTGGTCAGGTTTTAAACTCAGGTTCCTGGAATCCAGCCCTGTGTCGGGCTTCTATTTCTCTGCCGGCTGTTCCCCCTACTTGAAGTCTTTCTCTCTCTCTTTTTCTCTGTGTGTCAAATAAATAAATAGTTTGTTTTTTTGTTTGTTTTTTAAAAACAAACTGAGTAATTTTGTTCTTAGGTGCTGAATAAATCATAATAAAATCAGCTCTCATATTCTCTGTGTCTCCAAATTGTATACTTGACCACAAGAATATATTAAAACTTCATAACCTGGTTTACATGGCCTTTGGCTGAGGAAAACTTGATTTTCCAAGTTCTTCCACTATGACTTTAGAAAATGGGTAGAATTTTGAGGTTTATATTGACTCTCTTCCCTATTATCTCTACTAATACTTTGATTTGATTTCTTTCATCTCAAATACTCTCCCCTCTGTTTTTCATATCATATCTTTGCATCACAAACTCTTTACAAGTAAGGGCCTATTTTATTTCTACTTTCTTCTCATCATGGATCCCACATAATGAAGCTGTTATATCCCTTTTCTATGTTTTTTGTTTGTTTGTTTGTTTGTTTGTTTTTATTCAAGGCATTTGGAGACATCATTCCCAGGCTCTGACCACCATGAGCCAATTGGCATGATCCACAGTAACGATATGATTTCAGCCATCAAGCAAAGGAAATTTGTGTGTAAAACCATTGTGAAGCTCTATTACAGGTAAATGAGCAAGGTAGATTAACAATTTTGAAAGTAAATATTAATAATCATAGTGGAAAATTGATACTAATAATCATAATACAAGTAACCATTTCAATTGCAGGGAGTATAGACCTGCATCTCCCATGCTTTATGCATACTGATTTAGCCTCCATTAAAAACCCTATGGAATAGGTTATTTTACTTTTAGTGTTTACAGGTGAAGAAAATGAAGCTCAGAGATATCAAGGGACTTGTTCAACATAGAACCATAGTGGGCAGTTGGATGGGGTATGAATCTAGGCTGTCTGGCTTCAGCCTCTATGCACTAGGTGCTAACAGAGGAGCTCACCTACCTCTCTGCTCTTCTTTATAATAGCTGCATCTCAGAAAATCTGGTTTAGAACCTGTCTAGTTAACATAATTATGAATTTTTTACTGTCAATCTATTCTTTGGGAATTTGCACTGTTCCCAGGCAGATGGTTTGTATTCTTCTAATACCAATCACAAAGTCCCTTACATAATGAATAATTTCATCTACCTTGGTCTTAAAACTCATATTACATAATTTCAAATAGGAGAGCATTTTGTCCACTTTTTACAATAACTCCAGATAATTGTGATTCAATATTTAAATAAAATGTAATTATAAAATTATGAGAGAAGAGCATAGATAGTACAATTTTAAAATGTGTTGAAAAGAAGCCATCTTAGCTCCAGCAGCCATCTCAGACCCCTGTGCCCAAGGGCTGAACTTTCTCTCACCCTGCCTTAGTAAGCCCCACCCTGCTTTGGTTCCAGGAATCCCCACCTTGCTTTAGTAACAAGAACCCATAAATACCCCTGCCCTAACTAAGCTCAGGGTCCAAGTCCCTACACCACTGCATTGGGTATACTTGGGCCCGAACTTAAGCTTGTTGAATAAATCCACGTGTGATTGAAAAAAAAAAAAAAAAGTGTTGAGAAGAGAATAAATTAAAATGGGGAAATTGACGACTTGGACCATATGACAAGAAAAATGTCACAGAAAAAGAGAAAAGGTAAAATTTTAATAGTAAAAGAGGCAGAACCTGGGACTCACATAGTACATACTTATTATGCAACTATTATGCAATATTATGTAATTAAGTTCTTACTATGCACGACTCCAAATATCTTACTTTTTACTTACTTCTTATGAGCCAGATTGTTTTCTCATTATATCTGGAGAGGTACCATGATTATGTTTAAAATTGCTTTCCCAGGCCAGTTAATATTGGAAATGGCATTTGAACTCAGGGCATTTGAGTCTAGCAACTGTGTTCTTGGCCAAGAATGTAATTATTTTGCTAGATTAATACCTATTCCAGATAAAATATCAAGACTGTAAAATATAAACTGACAAGAGATGAAAAATTCTCAGAAGAGCAGTATTTTCATAAAAAATAGAATAAAAATGTAAAACGTGTTTTGTGATAAGAAGTATGTGCACTTAATAAAATACATTCTTTTCAAAAGCTTACCAAGTGAGAAAGTAAGACAATGTCACAAAACAATTTTTCTGTTTGTCTGCATGTTCATCAGCTTTTCTACAATATCATCAACCTTGAAATATTGGCCATACTTGTATATAGAAAACAGTTGCAGAGTTCCAGGTGCAAGGATACTGATAGACTATTTCTAAAAGGACATATCAAAAAAACAAAAGGGGTTATATCTGGAGAGTAGGATGATAGATTCAATAATATGGAGACAGATTTTAATTTTCTTCTCTTATTCTTCTGTGTACTTGGAAGAATTAATGATAAGTGAATTATTCTGTAATAAAAATAGCTAATAAATGGACACAAAATACTGAAAAACATTTTAGTAATTTTTTTAAAGGTTTTACTTATTTATTTGACAGGCAGAGATCACAAATAGTCAGAGAGGCAGGCAGAGAGAGAAAGGAAAGGATGCAGGCTCCCTTCCGAGCACAAAGTCCAACAGGGGCTCAGTCCCAGGACCCTGGGATCATGACCTGACCCGAAGGCAGAGGCATTAACCCACTGAGCCACCCAGGGGACCCCGTTTTAGTAATTATTAATAGCATTGACAATCTCTAGTGTGGGGGGCAATATCATGTTGTCATATATCAATTATTCAAAATTGTTACTTGTGAGAGTATAAATTAGAAGCAATATCAATATCTCAATGGACAGAGAGTCAATTAAATATCATTTAGAAAAATTTATACAATGTCACATAAATAAACAAACGATGGGAAGTGTAGTAGTATGAAAAGAACTGTATAATAATTTCAAATTATATCAGAACAGAAAATGATATACAATTTCAATGAAACTACATATGCTAAGAGCAAGAACATGAAATTGAAAAATCATGACATACTATATTAAAATTATGAAATATTTTTCAAATGATATTTCTAGAAGAATTATTCTGGGGAATTCAGGGTAAAAAGAAAGATATAGAAGTCAAAACACTAGATTAGATTATAGACTATATTAGACTATAGGCATTGTTAAAATTTTATACCACATTGAATTCGTATGCAAAGATTCTCCATGTTCTCGATTTCAGATTAATGGTATAGTAAAGAAGGTAAACAGGAGTTTTCCTCAGTTTTGCCAACCTCAAAATTCTCCAGATATTTTTACATAATGACAATCAATGAAGTTGACATTGAACACAAGAGATGTAAGTAAAAGATTGTCAAAATGTTATTTTTTAAAGTATGTTTCAGACATATAGACCAACGAAACAGAGTAGAGAGCCCAGATATGGACCCTCAACTCTATGGTCAAATAATCTTCAACAAAGCAGGACAAAATATACAGTGGAAAAAAGACAATCTCTTCAATAAAGGGTGCTGGGAAAATTAGACAGCTATATGTAGAAGAATGAAACTCGACCATTTTCTTACACCATACACAAAGATAAACTCAAAATGGATAAGAGACCTCAACGTGAGACAGGAATCCATCAGAATCCTAGAGGAGAACATAGGCAGTAACCTCTTTGATATCAGCCACAGCAACTTCTTTCAAGATATGTCTCCAAAGGCAAAGGAAACAAAAGCAAAAATGAACTTTTGAAACTTCATCAAGATCAAAAGCTTCTGCACAGCAAAGGAAACAGACAACAAAACAAAGAGGCAACCCACGAAATGGGAGAAGATATTTACATGACAGTACAGATAAAAGGTTGATATCCAGGATCTATAAAGAACTTCACAAACTCAACACACACAAAACAGATAATCATGTCAAAAAATGGGAAGAAGACATGAACAAGACACTTCTCCAATGAAGACATCCAAATGGCTATCAGACACATGAAAAAATGTTCATCATCACCAGCCATCAGGGGGATTCAAATTAAAGCCACAGTGAAATACCACTTTACACCAGTTAGAATGGCCAAAATTAGCAAGACAGGAAACAACATGTGTTGGAGAGGATGTGGAGAAAGGGGAACCCTCTTACACTGTTGGTGGGAATGCAAGTTGGTACAGCTACTTTGGAGAACAGTGTGGAGATTCCTCAAGAATTTAAAAATAGAGCTTCCCTATGACCCTGCAATTGCACTCCTGGGTATTTACTCCAAAGATACAGATGTAGTGAAAAGAAGGGTCATATGTACCCCAATGTTTATAGCAGCAATGGCCATGGTCACCAAACTGTGGAAAGAACCAAGGTGCCCTTCAATGGATGAATGGATAAGGAAGATGTGGTCCATATACACTATGGAGTATTATGCCTCCATCAGAAAGGATGAATGCCCACCTTTTGTAGCAACATGGACGGGACTGGAAGAGATTATGCTGAGTGAAATAAATCAAGCAGAGAGAGTCAATTATCATATGGTTTCACTTATTTGCGGAGCAGAAGAAATAACATGGAAGATGTGGGGAGATGGAAAGGAGAAGGGAGTTGGGGGAAATTGGAGGGGGAGATGAACCATGAGAAACTATGGAATGAAAAACAATCTGAGGGTTTTGAAGGGGTTGGGGGTGGGAGGTTGGGGGAACCAGGTGGTGGGTATTATGGAGAGCACCTATTGCATGGAGCACTGGGTGTGGTGCATCAACAATGAATTCTGTTATGCTGAGAAAAAAAAAGAAGAAAATAAAATGAAAACAGTAAAAAATAAATAAAGTGCATTTTAGTGATTAAAAAAAAAAGTATGTTTCAACCAAGATACTGAGAGGTCACAGATAAAGGATCAAGAACCCACACATGAGTGAACTGAAGTGAGAACATTTTCTTCAGGAAGGATTCTCTAACAATATCAATATCAATATCAACAATAATACCTAGTGCTTAAATATATTGGAATGGTGTTTTTCAGATTTTAAAGCACATAGATAAAAAACATAGTACATGAACTATATGTGTGTATATGTCGCATATTGTTTTTTTTTAAACCATAGGGAAACTTAGGGTAAGGTTAGGCAGGTATTTGACTCCATTTTTCATATGGAAGATAAATTTCAAGGCATTCAAGTCACTTGGCCAAGGATGGTACAAGTTCTGCCATGTTCAATCTTGGTAGGAATCAAAATTTTAAAGGATATTTAATTTTTATTCTTCAAATGCAAAGGTTTTTCAAATGCAGTTAGTTTCTGAATCTACAGATGGATCTGGGAAAGGCTTGGGCTTTTGCAGATTTACAGAAATTCACAGAGGATTAAAGGCAGCCGAGGTGGGGCGCCCGGGTGGCTCAGTGGGTCAAAGCCTCTGCCTTCGGCTCCGGTCATGATCTCAGGGTCTTGGGATTGAGCTCTGCATCAGGCTCTCTGCTCAGCGGGGAACCTGCTTCCTCCTCTCTCTGCCTGCTTCTCTGCCTACTTGTGATCTCTGTCTGCCAAATAAATAAATAAAAATCTTAAAAAAAAAAAGGCAGCTGGAGGTATCATAACATGGAACAAAAAGAAGGGTTTCTGAGGTCAGCCCACTAGTCTTCCCATGATGTCACGTCTTTTCTTCTCTTTGCAGATTAAACCCTTGTCAAGTGAACCTTACCTGCAGCCACTAGTAAGGTGATGAGTAACAGTCTGACTGAATTCATTCTGTTTGGGATGACACAGGATGCAGGAAAGCGGAAAGCAGTATTTGCGGTCTTCTTGATGTTTTACCTTATCACACTGTTGGGGATCTTTCTTATTATAGTGACCATTAAAACAAGCAGGACCCTTGGGAGTCCCATGTACTTCTTCGTATTCTATCTGTCCTTTGCTGATGCCTGCTTCTCTACAACCACAGCCCCCAGATTGATTGTGGATGCCCTTTCTCAGAAGAAGACCATTTCCTACAATGAGTGCATGACTCAGGTCTTTGCAGCCCACTTCCTTGGGTACATGGAAATCTTTTTTCGTTTTTGTTTCTTTTCTCTTTTCTTTTTTCTTTCTTTTTCTTTTTTTTTTTTTTTTTGATTTTATGTAGACGTGAAATCATCTGCAACAATGAAGACACATTCCATACCATTCTATACAGATCTAACTCCTAGTTTTTCTTGTACTAGGTAATACTGCCTTATAAAAATATACTGAAATTAATGCATGCATTTCTCTTTGGATTGTTGCTAAACTTTCAGTATGACAAAGAATTTTGCAATACATATATGTTTTTGAATAAGTGCAAAGATGAGTTCCTAGCAGTAGAGTTGTTGCTACATGTATTTGAGTCAATCAATGGTCAGACTGCTAAATCTCATTGTTCACAGTTATTGCCAAACTGCCATCATTGAGGTGGTACTTACAGCTGCACTGCGGCATCTGAGAGGCCTTCTATCCACATTCTCAAGAACGTGTACCTATACATATTTCAGGCATAGAACAATCTGATTAGAATTATTTTATTTTATTTTTATCCTCTAATCAAAATCCTTTTCTTCAAAATCCTTTACATATAACTGAGGTTGAATAATCTGAGTAACATTATTTTATTTTTTACACTTTAATCAAAATCCTTTTTTAAAAAATTCTTTTTGTATAATTGAGTTTCAGCATCTTGTCATATATTTAACTTGATTTGTATTTCTTTTTTCTGTAAATCATCCATTAAGGTCTATTTCAGGGGCACCTGGGTGGCTTAGTGGTTTGAGCCTCAGCCTTTGGCTCAGATCATGATTTCAGGGTCCTGTGATCGAGCCCCACAGAGGGCTCTCTGCTCAGCAGGGAGCTTTCTTCCTCCACCTCCTCTGTCTGCCTCGCTGCCTGCTTGTGATCTTTGTCTGTCAAATAAATAAATAAAAATTTTTAAAAAAATAAAGTCTATTTCATTCAATTGTTGATGTCTCCCATGCTGATTTTTATGATCCTTTCTACTATTGTATTTATAATTGTTATTTTTCTGACTTTTGATATTTTTAACTTTTTAATGCTAGGTATATGTGGTATTTTTGACTTTTGTATACTACTTCTTTTTTATTATATTCAGTTAGCCAACATGTAGTACATTATTATTTTTGATGTAGTGCTCAGTGATTCATGAGTTGTATATAACACTAGTGCTCATCACAACATATGCCCTCCTTAATACCCATCCCTGGGCTACCTCATCCTACCTGCCCCTTTTCTGTAACCATCAGTTTGTTTCCCAGAGTCCAGAGTCTGTATTTTGTCTTACATTTTACATTTAATGTTTTTTTTTTTTTTGCTTTGTATCTTGCTTAAAAAGACTTTCCTTACTTCATTCATGCCAAAATATTCTTCAGCTATTATTAGCACTTAATTTTTAAGTACTTCTTTTGGTCTTATATTAAAATTGTTGATTCATTGGGAATTTATTTTGATATAGGGATTATTTGGGGATTGAATTTTTTGTTTTTCTAAATTTTAGTTGTTTCTTTTTAATAGTTGCATAATTATCTTTTTACCCTTGACCTGAAATCATGACTATTATATTCTAATGTCCCATTGGTATTTGGATCCAATTTAGGACTATTCTGTTTTATTGATGTCTTTATTCAAGTCCCAATTGAGATACAATATATATTTCATATATATAACACATATTGATATGTGGTGAGCCTAGCAGTCTCTATTTCTGCTCTTTTCAGATTTATAATTAGTCTTGCACATTTATGTGTCAAATTCAAGTTTAAAATAATAAGTTTACATGTAAATAAGATAAATGTTTAACATTAAAAATATTGATAATTAAGTTAAAATAAGTTGAACATGGTTTAGTTACAAAACAAAGACAATTATTATGTTCCGGATGATTCAGCTTAAGATCAATTTAGGATGAGTTTACAGCTTTCCAGTACTGAGAACTGTTATCCATGAGCAGCTTTCTTCATTCAACAAGTCATCTTTCATGACTTTGGGTATTGCTTTCATTTTCTTCCTGTGTGACTTATGCCTTCTAGATATCTCCTGTTTTTCATCTATGACCCTGAAATGCTTTTTGGCAATTTAGCTTTAAGAAAAACCATCTTTTTCAGGAAGTGTGTGACTGATGTCTTTGCTGACTATTCATGTGGCCATCTGCAAACGCCTGTACTATGGAATCATTACAAGTGACAGGGATAGGGCTTCTTCTTTCAGGTGATATGTACTAGAGGCTTTGTCCTTGCTACCATTCAGGTCCTCCTCACAGTGTGGCTGCCTGTGTGTGGCTCCACTGTCATAGAACACTCGTGCATGGCATAAACCTTTGGCTGAAACTCATCTACATGGATGCTCACAACCTTGGTGTCTTTGTTGCTGTCAAAAGTGGGTTCATCTGCTTGAGAAAATTTTCCTCTTGATGGTCTCCTAGTTGGACATGATATGCTCACCGAGGACCTGTAGCTTGGAGTAGAGACACAAAGCCGTGTCCACCTGTGTCTCTCACATCACTGTGGTGGTCTTAGTACTGTGTCCTGAATATTTATATATTTGCAACCAGTCACCACCTTCTCCACTGATAAAGCTGTGGCTGTGTTGTATAGCATGGTAACTGCTTTGTTAGACTTAAACTTGCAGACTCAGAAATTTGGAGGTGAAAAATGGAATTAGGAGAAGTTCTTGGGTAAAAATGGTAAGTGTAAGAGTTATCCATAACTTTATAAGATAAATTTGTCTCTTAAATGGAACAGAGAAAAGATAATTTCTATGTTACAGAGGCACATGAGCACTATTTATCCAAAGTATATTTATTTTGACCTATGGACGCCAGGAACAATTTATTTCTTAATGTAAAAATATCCTATTTTGATATACATATTGTCCAATTGACTGTAAAAGTTCAATATACTGACAGAATTATATTTCTTATAAAATCCAGATTGTCAGGACACAGCTCTGGAGATTTTAATTTACCAGTTTTTACTTTTAGAAAAATTACTTGGGTATCTCTGTAGCCAGTATCTTTGCATATACTCTAGCTGTTATGCTATAATTAATGTTCACAACATGAACCTGTCAGTGATATCGACTTAGTTCTTTTTTTTCTGCTACTCTAATTTTTTCCCCTATTTTTTCTGTATTTTTGAATTTCCAGTATAATTAACATTTAGTGTCATATTAGTTTCAGGTGTACACTGTAGTGGTTCAACAATTCTATACAATACTCAGTGCTCATCACAATAAGTGTACTCTATATCTCCTTCATCTATTTCACCCTTCACACCACACACCTCCCCTTTGGTACCCACCAATTCTCTATATTTAAGAGTCTGTTTTGTTTATCTCTTTTTTCCCCATTGCTCATTTGTTTTCTTTCATAAATTCCACATGGGTGAAATCATATGGTCCTTGTCTTTCTCTGACTGCCTTATTTCACTTAGCATTATAACCTTTAGATTCATCTGTGTTGTTTCAAATGGCAAGATTTCATTTTTTTATGGCTGAATAATATCCCATTGTATATACACATACCACTTCTTTATCCATTCATCAATAAATGGACAGTTCCATAATTTGGGTATTGTAAATAATGTTGCAAAAAACTTAGGGGTGCATTTATCTTTTCAAACTCATGTTTTTGTTGAGATGCCTGGGTGGCTCAGTCAAGTTACCCATCTAACTTTGGCTCAGGTCATGATGCCAGGGGCCTGGTATCTAGCCTTGGGTCAAGTTCCTTGCTCAGCTGGGAGCCTGCTTCTCTCTCTCTCCCAGCTCATGCTCTTTTGTTATCTCTCCATCTGTCAAATAAATAAATAAATAAATCTTTAAAAAATTGTGTTTTCATATTATTTGGGTGAATACTCAGGAGTAGGAGTACTAGATCACATGACAATTCTATTTTTATTTGTTTAAAGAACTTCCATGCTATTTTCCACTATGGCCACACCAGTTTGCATTCTCACCAACAGTTCCCTTTTCTTCACATCCTTGCCAACACTTGTTATTTCTTATGTTTTGATGTTAGCCATTCTGACAGGTATGAGTTGATATATCACTGTATTTTTGATTTGCATTTCTCTGATGATGAACGACGTTAAGCATCTTTCCATGTGTCTGTTGGCCATCTTTATGTGTTCTTTGGAGTAATAGCTGTTCATGCTTTTGCTTATTTTTAGTTGGATTATTTGTGCTTTTCTGGCATTAAGTTGTATAAGTTCTTTACATATTTTCAATATTAACCCATTAATAGATATGTTATTTGCAAATATCTTTTCTCATTCCTAGGTTGTCTTTTAGTTTTGTTCATTATTTTTTTCACTGTGCAGATTTTTATTTCAATGTAGTACCAACAGTTTATGCTTTTCTTTCTCTTGCTTCAGCATGCTGGGGTTTCAGAATATAGGTGAAATTTGGTGGGGAGTTCTGGAGCTGTCAGCCAAGAAAGAAATCTTGAGATGTCTCTGGTGCAAAAAGGTGGTTTTATTAAAGCATATGGACAGGACCCATCTGGAGAAAAATCTGCCCAAGGTTTGTGAGGTGTGGCTGATTATGTACTTGGGAATTGGGGGAGGTAAGGAAAAAGGTGGTTTCAAAGGATTTTTGTATGTTAAAGAAGACTCACAGGATACCAGAGACCTTACCATTGTGAAATTAAAGTTGTTTTTCCTTCTAGTAAGTCATTAACATTAAAAGAGTTGGGAGCTTCCTGGAGGAACAAAAATTTCACTGTGCCTGCTTCAAGTATTTGTCAATGGGCTGCAGATTTTAAGGACCTTTAACTGTATTTACATTTCCTTCTTGAAGATAGGCCATTGATAGAAATGTTTTGTTGTTGTAAATAACTAAGATTTTTGTAAATTTAGGGAGACTCATGTCTTATAGGATTGTAATCTCTGTAAATTAATTTGTTTTTCCTTTAGGGCAGCCAGGAATGCTTGAGGACTGTCACATATATCCCATGGAAGGGTGGACTGTGGACTGTCAGCTTCTGCCTATCCTCAGTGAGTCTTCTGCTCCCTCATCAAGGAGACATATTTAGAAAAATGTAACTGTGGCTAATGCCAGAGACATTACTGCCATTACTCTGTTTTAAGGTTTTTACATTTTCAGGTTTCACATTTAGTTCTTTAATCTATTTTTAGTTTATTCTTGTGTATAGTGTAAGAAAGTGGTCCAGTTTCATTCTTTTGCATGTAGCTGCTGTCCAGATTTCCCAGCACCATTTACTGAGGAGACTGATTTTTTCTCACAACATATTCTTACCTCCTTTCTTCTACAAGAGTTTATGAGTTTATTTCTGGGTTCTCTATTCTGTTCTATTGATCTATGTGTTTATTTTTGTGCCAGTAACATACTGTTCTCATTGCTACAGCTTTGTAGTATATCTTCATAGCTGGGATTGTGATACCTCCAGTTTTGCTCCTCTTTTTCATCATTGCTTTTGTAATCTGGGTCTCTTGTGGTACCATGCACATTTTAGGTTACTTAGTCTAGTTCTGTAAAAATGCTGTTGGTATTTTGATAGGGATTGCTTTCAATCTGTAGAGTTTGTAGGGTTAGAATGGACTTTTTAGCAATATGTATTCTTCCCATCCATAAGCATCAAATATCTTTCCATTGTTTTTGTCATTTTGAATTTCTTTCATCAGTGTTTTACAGTGTATAGAACTTTCAGCTCCTTGGTTAAGTTTATCCCTAGGTATTTTATTATTTTTGGTGCAATTGTAAATGGGACTGTTATTTTCTCTTTCTGCTACTTCATTATTTGTGTAAAAAAATGCAACAGATTACTGTATATTGATTTTGTATCCTGTGGCTTTAGTGAATTCATTTATTAGTTCTAGTAGTTTTTTTTGTAGAGTCTTTAGGGCATTTTATATATATAGAATGATGGCATCTAGAAATAGTGAAACTTTTACTTTTTCCTTACAAATTTGAATATTTTTATTTCTTTTTGAGCTTTGACTTCTGTAACTAAGACTCTCAGTACTATGTTGAATAAAAATGGGGAGAGTGGGCAGCATGGTCTTGTTCATGATCTTAGGGGAAAAACTCTCAGTTTTTTACCATTGAGTATGATGTTTGCTGTGGGTTTTTCATATATGACCTTTATTATGTTAAGGTATGGACCCTTTAAACGTACTTTGTTGAAGGTTTTTATCATGAATGAATGTTGCACTTTGTCAAATGCTTTGTCTACATCTACTGAAAGGATTATGTGGTTTTTATCTGTTCTCCTATTGTTGCTATTTATCATTTTGATAGACTTAGGAATATTGAACAACTCTTTCAACCAAAGAATTAATCCCATTTGATCATGGTGAATTTTTTAAATAATTATTTAATTATTGTTGGATTAGGATTGCTAACACTTTGTTAAGGATTTTTTCATCTATGTTTATCAGAGATGTTGACCTGTGGATTGATCTCTCTCTCTCTCTCTCTTTTCTAGTGTCTTTATCTGTTTTTGGTATCAGGATACTGCTGGCCTCAACAAATGAATTTGGAAGTTCTCCTTCCTCTTTTCTTTGTTTGTTTGTTTTTTGTTTTTGTTTTTTTTGTTTCGAATAGTTTGAGAGGAATAAATATTAACTTTTCTTTAAATATTTGGTATGATTCATCTGTAAAGTCATCTGGTTCTGGACTTTTGTTTGCTAGGTTTTTTGATTACTGAGTCAATTTTATTGATGGATATTTGTTCAAATTTTTCTCAGAAAAGATGTATAATATGATTTCAGTCTTTCTGAATTTGTTGACTTGTTTTGTGGCCTAATAAGCAATCTCTTCTGGAGAATGTTCCATGTGCACTTGAAAAGAATGTATATTCTGCTGTTTTAGGATGGAATGTTCTGAATATGTCTGTTAGATCCATCTGGTCCAATGTGTCATTTAAAGCCACTGTTTTCTTGTTGACTTTCTCTTTGGACGATCGTGTTAAAGTCCCAACTCTAATTGTTGCATTATTTATTACTTCCTTTATGTTTGTTAATAGTTGCTTTATGCATCTGGACGCTCCCATGTTTGGTGCATAAATATTTACAACTGTTATGTGTTCTTGTTGGATTGTTCCCTTTGAGTATGTAGAGTTCTTTTTGTTTCTGTCAATAGTCTTTGTTTAAAAGTCAATTTTTTCTGATAGAAGTATTGCTGCCTGGCTTTCTTTTCACTTTCATTTGCACGGTAAATGTTTTTCTATCCCTTCACTTTCAGTCTGCCTGTGTCTTTAGGTCTGAGATTAGACTCATGTAGGCAGCATATAGATGGGTCTCACTTTTTTTTGTTTGTTCTTTCACTCTATGTCGTTTGATTGGAGCATTTAGTTCATTTATGTTCAAAGTGATTACTGAGAGGACGTACTTATTGTCATTTTGTTACTTGTTTTGTGGTTGCTTTAGTGGTTCTTTTCTATTCCTTTCTTCTCTTGCTCTCTTCTCTCATGGTTTGTTGGCTTTCTTTAGTGATATATGTGGATTCCCTTTTTATTTTTTCCATATTTATTACTGGATTTAGTTTTGTGTTATATATAAACCATTAGGTTTATATGTAATATCTTATGCCTGTAGCAACCTATATTAAAGCAATGGTTGCTTAAGCTAGAACCCCCTCTAGAATCATTACATTTTTACTCTCCTCCAGCCATGTTTTAGGTATATGGTATCAGACTTTATGTACTTTTATTTTGCAAATCCCTTGACTGATTTTTATAGATACTTAATTTATTGCTTATGGAAGTTATCTTAGTTTTCAAGTTTAGCTTTTAAATTGTGGTAAACTATATGTGGCAAATGTAAAATTTTAGCCATTTGTAAGATCACAGTTCAGGGGCATTAAATTTCTTCACTATGTTATAATAACATCACCACCATGTGTTTCTGGTACTTATTCATTTTCCCAGACTGAAACCAGACACCCATTAAATACTAATTGCCATTCCCTATCCCTGAGGCCTAGGCAACCACCTTTCTACATATGATCTGTGAATTTGATATGCTAAGTACATCTTGTAAGTGGGAACAGACAGTGCTTGTCCTTTTGAGACTGCCTTATTTCACTTAGCAGAATCTATTATAGGTTAGTATGTTTTGGCATGTGTCAGAATTTCCTTTATATTTCAGGGCTGAATAGTATTCCACTATGTGTATACACATCATTTTGTTTATACAGTTACCTGCCAGTAAGTGCTTTGGTTGCTTCTTCTTACTGGCTATTGTGAATACTGCCATGAAAATGAGTGTAGCAATATTTGTTTGAATTCCTAACTTCCATCACTTTGGTTATATACCCAGAAGTGAAATTGCCAGGTCATGTAATAATTCTTTAAGTGTTTGAGAACTACCATAACATTTTCCATAGAGCGATATCATTTGACATTCCCAACAGTAATGCACAGTTATTCCAGGTTTTCCACATTCTCTCCTACATTTATGTGTGTGTGTGTGTTCTTTAATAGTTACCTGTGTAAGTGGTGTTTCATTATGGTTTTTAAAATCCATTTTCTAATGATCAGTGATATTGAGATCTTTTCATGTGCCCACAAGCCATTTATACATTTTCTTCTGAGAAATGTCTATGCGAGTCCTTCATTTTAATCTGACTGTTTATTTTAATGTATTTATATTTTTATTTATTTATTTTTCCTTAAAGTCTTTTTATTTATTTGAGAGAGAGAGCGAGCACACAAGCTAGGGGAAGAGGCAGAGCAAGAAGCAGACTCACCACTGAGCAGGGAGCCTGAGGCAGGGCTCAATCCCAGGAGCCTGGGACCAGGATATGAGCCAAGCCTAAGGCAGATGCTCAAACAACTGACTCAACTCCTAGATGCCTTTCATTGTGTTGTAAGATGCAGAAATTCTTTATGTACTCTGGCTATCGATACCTTATCAAATATAATACTTGCAAATATTTTCTCCACTTGTGTGCATTGTTGTTTCACATTATTGGTGGTGTTGCTTGATGCATAAAAGTTCTTAATATTGATAGAGTACAAATTATCTATTTCTTTTTGCCAATGTTTTTGAAATCATTGCCAAATCCGAGGTCATGGTTTTTCTTCTATGTGTTCTTGTAAGAGTTTTATACTTTTAGCTAGATTTTAGGTCATGATCCATATTGAGTTAATTTTTGCATATGGTATGCATTAGGGGTTCAATTTCATTCCTCCTATATGGATATCCAATTTCACAGCACCATTTTTTGAACCACCTGTCTCTACCCCATGACTACTTTTGATATCTTTGTTGAAAATCATTGAGTATATATGCAAAGATTTATTTCTAGGCTTGAATTTTATTTCATTATGATGTCTGTTTTTTTGTCAATATCACACTCTTGATTATCATAACTTTGTAGTAAGTTTTAGAACCAGGAAGTTTTCCATTGTTGTTGTTGATGTTGTTGTTGTTTTCTTGCCAATATTATTTTCTCTGTTTGGGTTCCTTGACATTCCATGTGAATTTTTGGATGGATTTTTCTATTTCTCAAAAAATTTATTATTTTTTTTTGTATTTTTATAGGGTTTACACTGAATTTATAGATCAGATTAGGTAGCATTAACATCTTAATGACATGAACTATATAAGTTCATGATAGTCTTTCCATTTCTTTGTGTCTTTCAGATTATCTTTCAGCAACATTTTATAGTTTTGCACTATAGAAGACTTTTGTCTCCTTACTTATGTTTATTCTTAAATATTTATTTCTTTTAATATTGTTGTAAAAGGAATCATTTTCCTAATCCTCTCTGGTTTGTTCACTGGTAAGAGAGAAATTCTATGTATTTTCATGAAAAAAGTTACCTTTCAAAAATTGGGTAGAGAAGGAATGTACCTCAACATAAAGGGTCATATATGACAGATCCACATGTAACATCACACTCAGCAGGCAAAGGTTGAAAGCCTTCCCATCACAATCAGGAATAAGATGAGAGTGCCCAGTCTCACCCCTCCTTCTCCCAAAAGCATTGAAAAAAAAAATCCCCGTGATATTTTTAGCAATTTCTACTATAGATTAGGCCAATAATAACTTAAAGTTATTAGCTATGACAGTGTTTCTGATGGTAGCAACTATCTCAGTTTAAGCATCATCTTTGAAGAAAAGCCTTCACTGATCATATTCTTCCTAGTAGAATTCTCCCTGAGTACCTTGTTTGTCTTCTTATTAACACTGAAAAGATTATGATTCATATATTGAATTGTCCCTTTATTTATTGTCTGATTCTATTATGAGAATATAAGGTCCTTAGAGGAAGACACTTTTGCATATTTTTTGCCTATTTCATTAATTGCTGTGTCCTCACTCATAGCAGGGTTCTTGGCAGTAAATAAGCACTCCAAATGTAAAATTTTAAATTTAAAAATAAAAAAAAATTGGGTAACTATTATGTCTAAATCAGTGAATAAATATGCAGAACATCTAACCACACTGCAAGGTAACATAAATTGACTATTAAAAGAAAGGAAAGAAAAACTTGCTATGACAAGTGGGGAAATACATGATAAATTAATCTTCCTTAACACAACATGGCGGAGCTGAAATTTTATTCTTGACTGGTGGTAGTCTTACAATCGTTCTCATGATATATTTCTTTTTATGTAATATCTTGCTGACCCTAACTATGTGATCTGACCTAATACTTCTTCCTATAGATACTTTTAAAGTTTTCGTGGAAATTCCCATTGAATTTAATTAAGCAAGAATTAGTCCTGGACACTTCCCAATTCTAGAACTTAATGAGGTGTTTGGTTAGAAGGCATAAAATGCTCAGCAATCTTTGCTTGTGTTGGGAAGAAGATACTATGCTCCTAACAACTGATATATATTTTTTAGGGGAGTTCTGTTAGGCTTACAGCATTACCTAAAGAAAAGCACAAGAATGTCTCTTAAAATATCAAGTCAGCTAATCTGAGCAAACCGACAGGACAGAATGAAGTTGACTAATGAGTTGAACGGTATTTTTCTATTTAGACATTAGTAGGAAAGAAGTTACTTGAGAGAAGTCTTCCTCGGGAATGTCTGGTTGCTATCACCTTGTGTAAGGATAGGAATTCCTTGTCTTTTTGATGAATTCTCCTAATTTGCTAAATTTTTGATTTCTGTGTGGACCCTGGACGTCCTAGGAAGTAATTTACAGTACAAATAAAATCAACTTTATGAATAACCAGAAGACTCCACAGAAAGAATGGACAGGCAGTTGAGTGAAATAAAATATGTCCTCAAGTAATAATGCAGCTTTTTACCCTCTCTTGTCAGACTGGATGATAGAAGAAGTCCACATTCCTGTGAATGAGTAAAAAGTGTTCCTTTTCATAAGGTAAGAACAACAGTAAATAGTGGATACCAGGCTTTGCAATTGTGTATCTTTATTATGTTAAAGATTACTTTAGATAAAGCAAATTTGGATTGCAGTTCTAGATTTATCATAAAGATTTATCTTAAAAATGAATGACTTTGGAAAAATTAACTAGATGTTCTGAGTCTCCATTTTTCAACTATGAAATGAGGATTATAGTTCCTGTTACTGTAATAGAAATGTGATTCCTTAAATTGTGAGCCTGTGAATGGAATCCCCTGTAGTTGTTGTGAGCAGTGGAATGATCAGATCAGAATCAAATCTAAAAAGGATCATTTGGACTGCATCAGGGCCACAAACTGATGGAAGCCAGAATGAAAGGGGAGGGATGTTGTGGGAGGCTAGTGCAGTGGACCAGAAGTGGTGCGGGGAGGGGAATGATCAAGTTAGTGTTCTATTTTAGAGGGGGTTAATAAGATTTATTAAAGGTATCAGTAAGCGATACAAGAGCAAGAATGGCATGAAGGACATGGTGATATTTCTTGTCTGAGCAATGGTATGGGAGGTGGTACTATTTAATTAGATGGGAAACCTGTTTCTTGATGAACATTAAAAATTTCGTTTCAAAAGTACTGAATTAATATCCAACTGGAAAAGTTCAGAGTTGGAGATCATATATATATATATTTCAGTTTTCCTTTGCTACTCAGTTAAAGCGTTGCTTCCTCTGGGAAGCCTTCTCTGACTGCTGTTTGCTTGTGACCTTCACACTGTGCAACTATTTGTATAGTATCACTTAATACATTGGTGAGTATTACCTATGTTATCACTGAGTGTTGAAAACCATGGCTTATTCAACTTGGAAATCAGAATGTCTGTGATACATGTGACATAAACAGGTACTCCTGCCACAATCTTTTCATTGAATGAGTCAATAAAAGATTAATCTTATAATGCATTTAAAAGTTTTGCCCCTTGTTTTGTAGACCACTTACTTCTATTAGGAGACGTCAGCTCCTACGAAGGCTACATGGAACCAAGAAACAATGTAACTTACTTTGTCCTCTTGGGCCTCACCCAGGATCCAAAGGAACAGAAGATCCTTTTTGTTATGTTCTTGCTCTTCTATATTTTGACTGTGGTGGGAAACCTGCTCATTGTGGTGACTGTAACTGTCAGTAAGTCCCTGGACTCACCTATGTACTTTTTTCTTGCTAGCTTATCATTTATGGATGTCATTTATTCATCTTCCATTTCTCCCAGATTGATTTCAGACTTGTTGTTTGCAGAAAATACCATATCCTTCCAATCTTGTATGACTCAGCTATTAACAGGACATTTTTTTGGTGGCTCAGAGGTCTTCCTTCTGCTGGCAATGGCCTATGACCGCTATGTGGCCATCTGCAAGCCCTTGCATTATTTGGTGATCATGAGGCAGTGGGTGTGTGTTGTGCTGCTGGTAGTGTCCTGGGTGGGAGGTTTTTTGCATTCAATAACTCAAGTTATCACTATTTATAGGCTCCCATTTTGTGGCCCCAATGTCATGGATCATTTTTTGTGTGACATGTACCCCTTATTGAAGCTGGTCTGTACTGACACGTATGTCATTGGCCTGTTAGTGTTAGCCAATGGAGGGCTGATCTGCAGTATTGTGTTTATGCTCTTGCTCATATCTTATGGTGTCATCTTGAACTCTCTAAAACACCTTAGTCCAGAAAGGAGGTGGAAAGCCCTCCAGACCTGTGGTTCCCACATCACTGTGGTGGTCTTCTTCTTTGTTCCATGTATTTTCATGTATGTACGACCTGCTAAGACCTTCGCCATTGACAAATCATTGAGTGTGTTTTATACAGTCATAACTCCCATGCTGAACCCATTGATCTACACCCTGAGAAATTCTGAGATGTTAAATGCTATGAAGAAGCTTTGGGGAAGAAATTTTATATCTTTGAGTAGATAAATGTATCATTCACCATGAAGAGAAGTATTTGACATTAGGGTCCATATCTTTGGATTGCAGAAGTCCTCCTTTTATTTTTTTAAATATTTTATTTATTTATTTGAAATAGAGATCACAAGTAGGCAGAGAGGCAGGCAGAGAGAGGGAGAAGCAGACTCCCCACTGAGAAGAGAGCCTGATGGGGCCTTGATCCAGGACCCTGGGATCATGACCTGAGCCGAAGGCAGAGGCTTAACCCACTGAGCCACCCAGGCGCCCTTCAGAAGTCCTCTTAAGTTTGATCGGACTTCCTTTATTTGTAAGAATTTAAGTAAATTATAATTAAAGTATGAAGAGTTTCCCTTGTGGCTAGAATGTAAGGTCCATAATACCTTGTTAATCTCTTCACTTAGAAATGTGTAATGCCTCTATAGCAAAGAATCCATGCTATGTAATGAATCACTGAGGACATTTTTTTTTATGATTACATTAATTTTTAGTTATTTAAAAATTTTTTAAAAACATTTTTTCTGAGACAGTATTATTTTGTTAGAGTCTATCAGTTAAATTTATCCTTTTTGTTATATTATTTGTAATAATGCTATGTAGACTTTTCCTTATTAATTTTTGGTTGCTTTAGATAAACATATTTAGACTAATACTTTTAGCTTACATAAGAAAAATTGAAGTGTAATAGATAAAAATAATAATATTGAAAACCTTACAGAAAGAGATAAAGTATAGAATAAAGTTCTGTTTAACTCTCAGCATTGTTTCCAATTCTCTTACCCAGAGGCAGTTGCTTGATCTGTATCTTTAAGCTCCTCAGGGAATAATCTGTACAAATTCAAGAGTAAATATCTATGTGTGAGTCTTCTATGTGTATGCAAATGCCTTACTATAGAACTTTTATTAAAAGATTTTATTTATTTATTTGGCAGAGATCACAAGCAGTCAGAGAGGCAGGCAGAGAGAGAGAGGATGAAGCAGGCTCCCCGCTGAGCAAAGAGACTGATGCAGGACTCCATCCCAGGACCCTGGGATCATGACCTGAGCAGAAAGCAGAGGCTTAACCCCCTGAGCCACCCAGGCACCAGTATTGATTTATTTTTAATTGAAATATAGTTGACATAAAATATTACACTAGTTTCAGGTTTATATCTTCGTGATTCAACAGTTAAGTACACATGATAGTCGGTGGGATTAGGGAGGGAGAGAGGTCTTGAGCAATTCCTTGGAGAGCCCTCATTTTTCCAGACCCCTTGACTTGGGCTCCCTCTGTTTTTCATGGCAGGAAGCCTGGCCTCTGACTTGGCATTCTTGTATCCACAAGGGGATGGGGGTGAGGGATGGGTGGGAAAGCCTAGAGCACTACTGGGTTAAGCCTCTCACCTGGCTGACCATCCTTTATCCTCCTGGTGGGTCAGGAATAGAATCAGAGCTGTGGCCAGATGTGGAATTTTGGGGGATTTCCCTATGTCTCCCTGCCATATGAGTTCTGCAGAGGGACAGCATACCGTAGATATCAGGTTAGGGTGGAGCGAGTGCTCCTAGGCAGCCTCAAGACCTCTCAATGGGAGGGCAAGCTAGGAACTGAAGTGGAAAGCCAGCTCCAAGGATGCTTTTCTTGAGCAGAGGAAAAGCTGGAGATTAACCCTGCAGAGTCCCAGAACATCAAAGTTCTGCAGAAAGATCTGGAATGATTTGCCAAGCCCTGAGGCAGAAGAGGATCACTCTAAGATATACCCAGGCCCACGTGTGGCTCACCCTGAAGATTCTTTTGGGAAGGTGTTTCACCAAATAACCTTATCTGACCCTTTGAGCCTCAGTACCTCAGTTTCTACAACACATGTAAGCTTTGGCCCCTGCTACAAAAGTGGATAGTGGAAGCTGACAACAACGAAAATCTGCAGGAGATATACAAAGTAGGGATCCTTGTGCAGACCCGAAAGAGCAAGTGAACAAGTCTGGAGAACCCTGTGAAGTAACCTGGAGAACATGCTCCTGTAGTGCCTGAAACTCACCCACGTGCAGATCAGCCCCATTGCCCAGCAGCTGGGGCATGAGAAGAATGTGGTCTGACTGGACTTATGCAATGGTCATCAGCAGGGACTACTGGCCAGGAGAGGATTTTGAGGCTGCTGGGTCTCTTTTTTCAAGGGTACCAGTATCCTTTCTTCCAGGACCAGGGCCCAGCTAGGTACCCCTGCCTATGGGACTCACACTTCACTACCCTATACTCCTTGATTCATTTCCCTGAGGGTGGAGCCTTTCCCTCAGGGTCTGTCACCACTCTAGGCTCTCCCATGCTTTCAAACTGAGGTGTTGGCCCTTCCCAGGAATAGGGGTGGGGGACAGAGGAGAGGGGAGAGCTAGGGAACAGTACCTGGGGTTTGTCCCAGGGCTTTGGGATCAAGTTCTTCATTCACTGAGAAAGGATTTGGGAACACAAAAGATGTAGGGGCTAGGAGTTTGGGGGGATTAGTTGGAGGCAATTCAAAGTTCAAGGATCCTTTTTTTTTAATCCTTGAATCACTCATCACTTTGTTCTTAAAGAAGCCTGGGACACAATAAACCAAAAAGTCCATTACAGAATGCTGGTCATGAAAAGTGTAGCTTCCATCTGTTACCATCCATGACCAGCCAAAGTCCCCACAATATTATTGATTATTCCCGCTAGGCTGTACTTTTCATTCTTGTGAGTTATTTATTTTATTCGCCAGATATTGTACCTTTCAGCCCCTTCACCTACTTCCCTGATCCCTCCACTCCCTTCCCCCTGGAAGCAGGTATTTATCTCTGTATTTATGAGTCTGTTTTTGTTTTTTGTTTGTTTCAGTGTGTTGATTAAATTCCACATAAAAGTGAAATCTTTTGCAATGTCTTAAAGATATGCCATACTAGTCCATATAGATCTCTTTGTTTTTCTTATACTCCATGTACTCACTTAAATATATACTAAAATAAATATCTCCATTCCTCTTCATGTTATTACTTTTTTCTGTAATGAAGAAATTTATAATTGTGTGTTTGTGAATATGTGCAGGTATGAGTTGATAGGAGAGGAATTGTTAGGAATGTATTTGAGTCAATGGTCAGATAGCTAAATGTTGAATTTCATAGTTATTGCCAAATTGTTGTCCTTGAGATTGTACTAATAGCTACCCTGCTGCTCAGTCTGTGAAAGTACTTCTGTCCATATTCTCCACAACCACTCACAGATACATATTCATGGTATAAGGCAACCAGAAAAATTGCAATCTTTCTCATATTATTGAGTTTGGGTAACTTTTCATGTGTTTAAGGAATCATCTATTTTTTTTTTGTCTATTTTGGGTAATTGTTGATCTTTTCTATACTGTTATTAGTGAGTACTGTCCTTTACTGAAGAAATTATCTCCTCCACTGTTGTATAAGTATTTGATATTTTTCTGTTATTGAACTTGTGATGTGTTTTAATACTTGTATACATTATAGAATGCTTTTGGCATGTGAGTAATGTCCTTATTAATTTAATATTAAATTATTTTTGGCTTATATATCTTCCTTAAAAAGACTTTCCCCATTTCATTCATACCAAAATATTCTTCAATTGCTTTTATAGCTCTTAATTTTAAAGCTTTGTTAAGCTCATATAACTTACATTAAAACTTTTGATCCATCTAGAATTTATTTTTTTATAGGCATTAAAGAGGTATGGATTTTTTAGTTGGTTTTCAAAATTGCAGTGTTTTTAAAGTTTCATAATTTTCTTTTTGTCATTGACTTGAAGTCCTATTATATCTAAAGCTCCATATACACTAGGATCCCATCTAAGATTTAATTCTATTTCATTGATCTCTATTCCTGTCCCAGTTGGTACACAATAAAATTGCTTTCATATGTAAAACATTTTGTATATACCTCATTTTTTATTCAAATTTATGTCTATGCTTATATATTTACATTTCAAAGAAAAGTTTAAAATAAAAAATGGTTTTACGCTGAAATAAAATAAATAAGTTTAACATTAATGGAGGGCATGTATTGCATGGAGCACCAGGAGCGGTGTGTAAACAATAAATTCTGGAACACTGAAAAGAAAAAAAACATAATGGGAAATAATAAATTGACAAATTAAAGTAAGTTTAAATAAAATAATTTTAAAATAAGTTTAAAATAGTTTAGATACAAGACAGTATTATTTTAAATAAATAATATTTGCATGGGATCTTCTTAAAAATAATACTGTCTTGTATCTAAACTATTTTAAACTTATTTTAAAATTATTTTATTTAAACTTACTTTAATTTGTCAATTTATTATTTCCCATTATGTTTTTTTTCTTTTCAGTGTTCCAGAATTTATTGTTTACACACCGCTCCTGGTGCTCCATGCAATACATGCCCTCCATTAATGTTAAACTTATTTATTTTATTTCAGCGTAAAACCATTTTTTATTTTAAACTTTTCTTTGAAATGTAAATATATAAGCATAGACATAAATTTGAATAAAAAATGAGGTATATACAAAATGTTTTACATATGAAAGCAATTTTATTGTGTACCAACTGGGACAGGAATAGAGATCAATGAAATAGAATTAAATCTTAGATGGGATCCTAGTGTATATGGAGCTTTAGATATAATAGGACTTCAAGTCAATGACAAAAAGAAAATTATGAAACTTTAAAAACACTGCAATTTTGAAAACCAACTAAAAAATCCATACCTCTTTAATGCCTATAAAAAAATAAATTCTAGATGGATCAAAAGTTTTAATGTAAGTTATATGAGCTCAACAAAGCTTTAAAATTAAGAGCTATAAAAGCAATTGAAGAATATTTTGGTATGAATGAAATGGGGAAAGTCTTTTTAAGGAAGATATATAAGCCAAAAATAATTTAATATTAAATTAATAAGGACATTACTCCAACATGGGGGCTTAAGTGGGTAGGAGAAGAATAAATGAAACAAGATGGGATCGGGAGGGAGACAAACCATAAGTGACTCTTAATCTCACAAAACAAACTGAGGGGTGCTGGGGGGAGGGGGTTTGGGAGAAGGGGGTGGGATTATGGACATTGGGGAGGGTATGTGCTTTGGTGAGTGCTGTGAAGTGTGTAAACCTGGTGATTCACAGACCTGTACCCCTGGGGATAAAAATATATGTTTATAAAAAATAAAAAATTAATTAAAAAAAAAAAGATCCCATTTAAGAAGATTAATTTAGGAAGAGTTTACAGCTTTCTCGTACTGAGAACTGTTATCCATGAGTAGGTCTTTTCATTCAACAAGTCATCTTTCATGACCTTGGGTACCGCTTCCATTTTCTGCCCATGTGAGTTAATACTTCTAGGTATCTGCTGTTCTCCATCCATGGCCCCTGAATGCTGCTTTGCACTTTTGCTTTAAGGAAAACCATCTCTTTCAGGAAGTGTGTCTGAAGTCTTTGCTGAGCATCCATGTGTTCATGTGCAAACATCTGTACTATGAAATCATCACAACTGATGGGGATAAGGCTTCCTCTTTCAGTTGGCATGTGCTAGAGCCTTTGTCCTTGCAACCTTTCAGGTCCTCTTCACAGTGTGGCTGCCTTTGTGTGCTTCCACTGTCATAGACCACTCATGCTTGACATAAACCTTTGGCTGAAACTTATCTGCATAGACACTCATTCTCTTGGTCTCTTTGTTGGTGTCAACAGTAGGTTCGTACCCCAAATAGCCAAAAGAATGTTGAAAAAGAAAACCAAAACTGGAGGCATCACAATTCCAGACTTCAAGCTGCATTACAAAGCTGTAATCATCAGATCAGTTTGGTGCCTGCATAAAAACAGACAAACAGATCAATGGAAGAGAATAGAGAACCCAGAAATGGAGCTCAATGCTTTGGTCAACTAATCTTGGACAAAGCATGGAAGAATATCCAAGTGAAAAAAGACAGTCTCTTCAACAAATGCTGTTGGGGAAATTAGAGAGCCACGTGCAGAAGAATGAAACTTTCTTATACCATACACAAAAATAAACTCAAAATGGATGAAAGACCTAAACGTGAGGCAGGAATCCATCAAAATCCCACTGGGCAGCAATGACCATTGTTCATCATCCTTGGCCTCTGATACAGCAACTTCTTACTAGACATGTCTCAAGAGGCAAAGGAAACAAAAGCAAAAATGAACTATTAGGACTTCACCAAAAGCATCTGTAAGCTAAGGAAAAAATTGAAAAGGTAACCTCTGGAATGGGAAATGATATTTATATGTGACATATCTGATAAAGGGTTAATGTTGAAAATCTATAAAGAAGTTATCAAATTGAGCACACAGAAAATACTCCAGTCAAGAAATGGTGAGAAGACATCTAGATGGCTAACAGACATATGAAAAGATGTTCAACATCCCTCATCGTTAGGGAAATACAAATCAAAACCATGATGAGAAACCACCTCACACCTGTCAGAATGGCTAAAGTGAACAACAGGTGTTTGTGAGGATGGGAGAAAAGGAACTGTCTTACAGTGTTGGTGGAATGCAAAGTGGTGCAGTCACTCTGGAAAACAGTATGAAGTCTTCTCAGAAACTTAAAATGGAATTATCTTATGATACAGCAATTGCTCTACTAGGTATTTACCCAAAGGACACAAAAATACTGACTTGAAGGTACACATCCATCCTGATGTTTATAGAAGCATTATCAACAATAGCGAAATTATGGAATAAGCACAACTATTCATTGATTAATGAGTGGATAAAATAGATATGGTGTGTGTACACACACATACACAGACACAGACACACACACACACACACCCTGAAATATTACACAGCCACCAAAAAGAATGAAATATTGCCATTTGCAGTGAGGTGGTTAGATTTAGAGTGCATTATTCTAAGGGAAATAAGTCAGTCAGAGAAAGATAAATACCATATGATTCCACTCAAATGTGGATTTTAAGAAACAAAGCAGGTGAACATAGGGGAAGGGGAAAAGTAAGAGAAGGAGGCAAACCACAAGAGACTCTTAACTACAGAGAACAAAGGGTTGGGGAGGGGAGGAGGGTGGAGGATGGGTTAGATGAGATGAGTATTAAGTATTAGGATGAGTATTAAGGTGGGCATTTCTTGTCATGAGCACTGGCTGTTATATGTAAGTGATAAATCACTGATTTCTTCTCTTGAAACTAATACTACACTATATCTTAACTAACTAGAATTTAAATAAAAAAACTTAAAGAAGGAAATAAAATAAAAAAGAAAAAGGAAATTTCAATTTGCATAAAGAAATAGAGTCCACGAAGAGTCAAATTAAGGCAAAATAAAATATTTTATTTACCTTAAGAATAAATTGAAACTTTGAAAGAAATTTCAAAAATAATTTAAATTCTATATAATTTTTCCAGTAGTACAAGAAATTAGATGCTCTGTAAACATACTAAAATGTAAAATAAAAATCATTTAGAGAGTGAAATAAGAAAAAAACCCATCTTAACAAATTGGGTATAGAAGGAATTTACCTCAACATATAAAGGCCATATATGGCATATCCGTAGCTAACATCATACTCAACAGGGAAAGGTTGAAATCTTTCCCACTGTAATTGGGCACAAGATGAGTGAGCCCAGCTCCCACCTCCTTTTCACATAAAAATGGACTAAAAATCCCTGTGAAAACTGAGCCTTTTGTACATATAGGTCATGCCATCAGTGAAGTGAGAACAAATTACTTAGAATGTTTTCTTAATTTTACTACCTATAACAGTGTTTCTTATCAGAGTCACTATCTATCCTTGCATTGCAGCTTTAACCTTACCTTCAAAGGAAGACCTTCCCTGATCGACTTCTCCATGTAGAAATCTCCATGAGTACCCTGTTCACTTATTATTAGCCTTGAGAAGACTATGTTTAGTTTACTAAATTGTCCCCTTATTTACTGTCTGACTCTCTTATGAGAATATAAGGTCCACGTAGGAAGGACATTTTGCATAATTTTTTCCTCTTTTTCCTTAATTGCTATGTACTTACAGCAGGTTTCCTGGCAGTAAATAGGAACTCCAAATTAAAGAAATTATTAATTTAACAAATAGTTATTATGCCTAAATATGTGAGTAAATAAAATGTCTAACCACACTAAAATTGACTATTAAATAAAAGGAAAGAAAAAGTTGCTATGACAAGAGGGAAAATATGATGAATTAATCTTCCCTAACACAAAATGGCTGGATTGAAATTTTGTTCTTGACTTGGTAGTAGTTTTACAATGGTTGTAAATGTATGTTTTTTGTTTTTTTTGTTTATGTTACCTCTTTCTGACCCTAATCATGTGATTTGGCCTAATAGTATCATTTTTTAAAAATATTTTATTTATTTTTTTGGCAGAGATAGACCCAGAGAGAGAGAGGGAACACAAGCAGGGAGAGTGGGAGTGGGAAAAGCAGGCTTCTCGCTGAGCAGGGAGCATGATGCCAGCTCCCCAGGACCCTGAGATCATGATTTGAGCCCAAGGCAGACACTTAACCAACTGAGCCACCCACGCACCTGACCTAACAGTATCTTTATAGGGATATTTTTAAAAGTTTTTTATGGAAATTTCCAGTGAATTTAATTAAGCAAGAATCAGTCTTGGACACTTTCCAATTCTAGGACTTAATGAGGAATGTGGTTGGAAGGGATAAAATGCCCAGTGATCTTTGATTGTGTTGGGAAGAAGATACTATGCTCCTAAAAACTGATACTCATTTTTAGGAGGTTTCTGTTAGGCTTAAAGCATCATCCTAATGAAAAACAGAAGAAAGACTCTTAAAAATCTCAAATCAGCTAATCTGAGCAAGCCATCAGGACAGAATAAAGATGACTAAAGAGTTGAATGATATTTTCCTATTTATGCATTAGTAAGAAAGAAATTACTTGAGAGAAATCTCCCTGGGAAATGACTAGCTGTTCCCCTTCTTATGTAAGTATGGGGTTTTCTTGTCTTTTTGAGAAATTATCTTACTGTGCCAAATTTTTGTTTTTCTTTGTAGACCCTGGAATTCCTAGGAAGTAATCTACAATGTAAATAAAAGCAACCTTCTGAATAACCAGAAGGCTCCACGGAGGAAATAGTTAAATGAAATTAATATATCCTCAAGTAATAATGCAGTTTTTTTGCCCTCTCTTGTCAAACTGGATGACAAAAAAATTCCAGGTCCCTGTGAATGTGTAAAGTGTGTTCCTTCAGATTGTGGATATGCCTATACAAGGTAAGAGGAACAATAATAGCAGAGACAGTTTTTGCAATTGTATGACTTATCTTTATTATGTAAATTCAGATTACTTTGAGATAAAGCAAACTTGGATTCTAATCCTAGTTTTATCACTCAAAAATGTGTGACATTGGAGAAATTAATGGGGACTACAATTCCTATTACTGTAATATAAGATGTGATTCATTAAATTGTGAGTGAGTGGAATCCACTATAGTATTGTGAGCAGTGGAGCGATACATCAGAATCAGATTTAAAAAGGACCATTTGGCTGCATCAGGACAACAAACTGAGGGAAGACAATGCAAGGTGAGAGATGTGGCAAGACCCAGAGTGCAGTGAGAGAAAAGTGAGGGGAGAAGGGAAATGATTATGCTTGTGATATATTTTAAAGGGGGTTGAAAGGATTTGTTAAAGGTATCAGCATGTGATATGAGATCAAGAAATACATGAAGGACACTGTGATATTTCTTGTCTAAGCAAGGATGTGGAAAGTGGTACCATTTAGTGAGCTGAAAACTCCTATGTTTATCATGGAAAATTAAAATTTAATTTCATAAGTCCTGGAATGATATCCGTTTGGAGATATTCGTAGGTAGAGATATGATATATATGAAGTTCAAGAATTAAGGGAGAGGCACAACACTGGCATGCATTCCCATTTATTGGTCAGGAAAAGGAGGCATATCCAACCAAAGACCATAAGCAAGAGATCTCAGTGAGGGAAGAGACAGTCAAAGGCAGTAATCTTCCATTCCTAGTTTGATCCACTCACTTTGAGTATGTCAGTTACCCTAAATAGTTCTCAAGTACTTCATTTTTGTGACTTATATACTGTGCACCTTTGTGTGGAATTCCTTTGCCTTCTTTTCTTGTTTTTCCTCTTTTCTGTTGAAACTCAGCTAAAGCATTGCTTCTCTTGGAAGCCTTTCTTGACTGATGTTTGGTAATGTATTCCTACCCCTGATCTTTCCATTGTGTGACTATTTTTGTAATGGCACTCATTTCCTTGGTGTTGTCAGTGAGGGGAGGAAACCGTGGCTTGTTCGACTGGAAATTATAACATCCATTACACATTTGACAGAAACAGATACGCCTTCCACATTCTTTTAATTAAATGAGTCAATAGAAGATTAATCTTGTAATGCATTCAAAAGTTTTTCCCCTTGTTTTGTAGACCACTTCTTTCTATTAGGAAATGTCAGCTCCTACGAAGGCTACATGGAACCAAGAAACAATGTAACTTATTTTGTCCTCTTGGGCCTCACCCAGGATCCAAAGGAACAGAAGGTCCTTTTTGTTATGTTCTTGCTCTTCTATATTTTTTCTGTGGTAGGAAACCTGCTCATTGTGGTGACTGTAATTGTCAGTAAGACCTTGGGCTCACCTATGTATTTATTTCTTGCTAACTTATCATTTATGGATGTCATTTATTCATCTTCCATTTGCCCCAGATTGATTTCAGACTTATCGTCTGGAGAAAATACAATATCCTTCCAATCTTGTATGACTCAGCTATTTACAGAGCACTTTTTTGCTGCATCAGAGGTCTTTCTTCTGCTGGTGATGGCTTATGACCGCTATGTGGCCATCTGCAAGCCCTTGCATTATTTGGTGATCATGAGGCAGTGGGTATGTGTTGTGCTCCTGGTAGTGTCCTGGGTGGGAGGTTTTCTGCATTCAGTAATTCAAATTATCACTATTTATGGGCTCCCATTTTGTGGTCCCAATGTCATTGATCATTTTTTCTGTGACATGTACCCCTTATTGAAGCTCATCTGTACTGACACGTATGTCATTGGCCTGTTAGTGGTGGCCAATGGAGGGATGATCTGCACTATTGTGTTTGCGTTCTTGCTCATCTCTTATGGTGTCATCTTGCACTCTCTAAAGAACCTTAGTCCGGAAGGGAGGCGGAAAGCCCTCCAGACCTGTGGTTCCCACATCACTGTGGTGGTCTTCTTCTTTGTTCCTTGTATTTTCATGTATGCAAGACCTGCTAAGACCTTCCCCATTGACAAATCATTGAGTGTGTTTTATACAGTCATAACCCCAATGATGAACCCACTGATCTACACTCTGAGAAATTCTGAGATGACAAATGCTATAAAGAAGCTCTGGAGAAGAAATACCATGTCTTTTAGTCGATAAGTGTATTATCCACCATGAGGAGCATTATTTTACATTGGATCCCATTTTCTAAATAGGCAGAATTCTTCTTAAAATGATCCAGAGTCTCTTTGTTTAAAATTAATTGTTAATTAAAGAATTAACAGGATGATTGTGCTACAATAACATTTTCCTTCTTGCTATGTAAGGTCTACAGTGTCTTGTTGATCACTTTATTAGAAAGGTGTAATGCTTTTATCTCAAGGAGTTAATAATGGGTAATGAATTAGTGAGGAGATTTTTATATGATTACAATAATTTTAATTAAGTTATGTTTTAAAATTTGTTTTCTGAGATGTGTATTATTTTTATTTAGATTCTTGTTATTTAAGGTAATCTTTTTATTATAGTCTTTATATTATTTAATGATGTATAGACTGTCTTGTATATTAAATTTCTGCTGCCTTAGATATAAAATAAGCGTTTTCATAAGAAAAATTGAAGTGTGATGGACAATAGTAAGCAGTACAAGAGCAGATCCTGTACAACTGGAAACAATGTTGAATAAATTACCTACTTCTCTCTCAGTGTGGTCTCTACTCCTCTTGCCCAGAGTTAGTCTTGATCTGTTAAAGACTCATGAGGTAAAAACTTCGCAAATGCATTTTGATTTAAATACAAGTTTGTGTTTTTTTCTCTGTGTATTTAAATGTTTGCCTTTATTATGCAACTTCTTTTTAAAAAAATACACCTTTAAGTTGGCATAGTTTTGCTTATTTCTATGTTTTTAACTGAAGTATAGTTATCATTCAACATTACAGTAGTTTCAGGAATATAGCATAGTGAGTCAACAATCCTGTACATTAAGAGATGCTTTTAATGATAAGTGTCATTTTAATGTGTTACCATATAAAGTTGCTACATTGTTTTTGACTGTGTTTCCTGTGCTGTCCTTTTCATTCTTGTGACATATTTATTTTATCACTGAAACTGTGCTTTTCATCCCCTTCACCTATTTTTGCTTATCCCTTCATCCCCTTCTGTTCTGGCGATGACCAGTTTGTTCTCTGTATGTATGAGTACATTTCTGGGTTTTGTTTGTTTCACTGTTTTTTTTTTCTTTTTCTTTTCTTTTTTTGAATTCCACATATAAGTGAAATCTCTTGCAACATTTTGAAGATACTCCACACTAGTCCATAAGATCTCTTAGTTTTTCATGTACTCCATATTACTGATTTATAAACATTTACTAAAATAATAAATGTATTCATTTCTGTTCATGTTTTTACTAACCTTTTCCTACAAATTTTTTTTTGCAATAAGTATGTGTTTGTGAACATGTGCAAGTTTGAGTTCTTAGGAGTGGAATTGTTGATCTATGTATTTGAAACAATGATCAGATAGTTAAATATGAGTATTCATAGTTTTCGTCAAACTATCATGCTTGAGATTGTATTAGTAGCTAGGTTGGAGAAAGCCATGGATGACCAAATGGAATTGATTAGGGCAGAACTGAAAGCCACCAGGGATGATGTTCAAAATGCTCTCAATGAGTTCCAATCTAATCTAAATTCTCTAAAAGCTAGGGTAACTGAGACAGAAGATAGAATTAGTGATCTGGAGGACAAACAGATAGAGAGAAAGGATCAGGAGGAAGCCTGGAACAAACAGCTTAGAAGCCACGAAAACAGATTCAGGGAAATAAATGATGCCATGAAACATTTTAACGTCAGAATTATTGGAATCCCTGAAGAGTAGGAGAAAGAAAGATGTATAGAAGAGATACTGATACAAGTTCTCCATGAAAATTTTCCCAATCTCACGAATGGAACCAGCGTTCATGTACTAGAGGCAGAATGGTTTCCCCCCAAGATTATAGATTTTCAAAAGTCCTCGAGACACCTAATAGTAAGAATGAATAAATACAATTGTATGCAGACCCTCTTGAAAGCAGCTAGGACAAAGAAGCTCCTTATGTATAAAGGAAAGCCCATCAGAATAATGTCAGACCTTGTCCATCCACAGAGACCAGGCAAGCCAGAAAGGGCTGTCAAGATATATTCAGGGCACTAAATGAGAAGAACATGCAGCCAAGAATACTTTATCCAGCAAGACTGACATTCAAAATGGCTGGAGAGATAAAGAGTTTCCAAGACTGGCAAGGGTTAAAAGACTATATGACCAACAAGCTGACACTGCAGGAAATATTAAGGGGGGTTCCTTAAAAGAGAAAAAAATCCTAAAAATATCTTTGAACAGAAATATAGAGATAATCTACAGGAATAAAGACTTCAAAGGTAACATAATGTCAATAAAAACGTATCTATCAATAATCATTCTCAATGTGAATGGCCTAAAAGCATCCAGAAAATGACACAAGGTTGCAGATTGGGTAAAACAACAGGACCCATCCATATGTTGTCTACAAGAGACCTATTTTGAACCTGAAGATACATCCAGACTGAAAGTGAAGAGATGGAGAAGCATCTTTCATTCCAATGGGCCTCAAAAGATGGCCGGAGTAGTGATTCTCATATCAGATAAATTAGATTTTAAACTAGAGACTGTAGTCAGAAATACAGAAGGACACTACATAATTCTTAAAGATGATCTAACAATTGTAAGTATCTACACCCCCAATACGGGAGCAGCCAATTACATAAGAAAACTATTAATCAATCTAAAGAGTCATATTGATATGAATACATTAAAAATAGGAGATCTTAACATGCCTCTCTCAGTAATAGACAGATCATCCAAGCAGAAAATCAATAAAGAAATAAGAGCATTGAATAACACATTGGGCCAGATGGACCTCATAGATATATACAGAACCTTCTACCCTAAAACAACAGAATACTCATTCTTCTCAAGTGCACATGGAACCTTCTCCAGAATAGACCACATACTGGGTCACAAATCAGGACTCCACACATACCAAAAGACTGAGATTATTCCCTGCATATTCTCAGACCACAATGCTTTGAAACTAGAGCACAATCACAAGAAAAAGTTCAGAAGAAACCAAACACCTGGAAGCTGAATACCACCTTGCTTAAGAATGCTTGGATCAACCAGAATATCAAAGAAGAACTGAAACAATTTATGGAAACCAATGAGAATGAAGACACTTCAGTCCAAAACCTATGGGATACAGCAAAGGCGGTCCTAAGGGGAAATGCATAACCATCCAAACCTCCCTCAAAAAAACTGAAAAATCTAGAATACACCAGCTGTATCTACACCTGAAAGAGCTGGAGAACCAACAACAAATTAAACCAACTCCACACATAAGAAGGGAAATAATCAAGATAGGAGAGAATCAATAAGATTGAAAAACCATTGGCCACACTAATCCAAAAGAAAAGAGAGAAAGCCCAAATTAATGAAATTATGAATGAAAAGGGAGAGATCACCACTAACACCAAGGAAGTAGAAACAATCATCAGAAGTTATTATCAACAGTTATATGCCAATAAGTTAAGCAACCTAGATGAAATGGATGCATTCCTGGAAAACTATAACTGAAAAAATTGAACCAGGAAGAAATTGACAACCTGAATAGACTGATATCTAGTTATGAGATTGAAGCAGTGATCAAAAACCTCTCAAAAAACAAGAGCCCAGGACCTGACAGATTCCCTGAGGAATTCTACCAAACTTTCAAAGAATAAATAACACCCATTCTCCTGAAGCTGCTTCAGAAAATTGAAGCAGAAAGAAAACTTCCAGACTATTTTTATGAAGCCAGAATTACCCTGATCCCCAAACCAGGCAAAAATCCCACCAAAAAGGAGGATTTCAGACCAATATCACAGATGAATATGGATGCAAATATTCTCAACCAGATACTAGCAAACAGGATCCAACAGCACATTAAAAAGATTATCCACCATGACCAGGGGGATTCATCCCTGGGTTACAAGGATGGTTCAACATTTGCAAATCAATCAATGTGATAGAAGAAATCAATAAGAGAAGAGAGAAGAACCACATAGTCCTCTCAAATGATGAAGAAAAAGCATTTGACAAACTCCAGCATCCGTTCCTGATTAAAATGCTTCAGTGTATTATGGAATCAGAAGAGACCCTAAATTTCTAAGGAAATGTTGAAAAACAAAAATAAAACTGGGGCATTAAATTATCTGATTTCAAGATTTACTACAAAGCTGTGATCACCAAGACAGCATGGTACTGGCATAAAAACAGACACATAGACCAGTGGAACAGAGTAGAGAGCTCAGATATGGACCCTCAACTCTATGTTCAAATAATCTTTGACAAAGCAGGAAAAAATATACAGTGGAAAAAAGACAGTGTCTTCAGTAAATGGTGCTGAGAAAAATTAGACAACTATATGTAGAACAATGAAACTCTACCATTCTCTTACACCATACACAAAGATAAACTCAAAATGGATAAAAGACCTCAATATGAGACAGGAACCCATCAGAATCCTAGAGGAGAACATAGGCAGTAACCTCTTTGATATCAGCCACAGCAACATCTTTTAAGATATATCTCCAAAGGCAAAGGAAACAAAAGCTAAAATGAACTTTTGGGACTTTATCAAGATCAAAAGCTTCTGCACAGCAATGGAAAGAGTCAAGAAAACAAAGAGGCAACCCACGGAATGGGAGAAGATATTTGCAAATGACACTACAAACAAAAGGTTGATATCCAGGATCTATAAAGAACTTCACAAACTCAACACACACAAAACAGATAATCATGTCAAAAAATGGGAAGAAGATATGAACAGACACTTCTCCAATGAAGACATCCAAATGGCTATCAGACACATGAAAAAATGTTCATCATCACTAGTCATCAGGGAGATTCAAATGAAAACCACATTGAGATACCACCTTACACCACTTAGAATGGCCAAAATTAGCAAGACAGGAAACTACATGTGTTGGAGAGGATGTGGAAATAGGGAACCCTCTTCCACTGCTTGTGGGAATGCAAGTTGGTGCAGCCTCTTTGGAGAACAGTGTGGAGATTCCTCAAGAAATTAAAAATAGAACTTCCCTATGACCCTGCCATTGCACTACTGGGTATTTACCCTAAATATACAGATGTAGTGAAAGAAGGGCCATCTGTACCCCAATGTTTATAGGAGCAATGGCCACAGTTGCCAAACTGTGGAAAGAACCAAGATGCCCTTCAATGGACAAATGGATAAGGAAGATGTGGTCCATATATACTATGAGTATTATGCCTCCATCAGAAAGGATGAATACCCAACTTTTTTGGCAACATGGACGGGACTGGAAGAGATTATGCTGAGTGAAATAAGTCAAGCAGAGACAGTCAATTATCATATAGTTTCACTTATTTGTGGAGCATAAGAAATAACAGGGAGGACATGGGGAGATGGAGAGGAGAAGGGAGTTGATGGAAATTGGAAGGGGAGGTGAACAATGAGAGACTATGATCTTTAAAATACAACCTGAGGGTTTTGAAGGGGCGGGGGTGGGAGGTTGGGGGAACCAGGTGGTGGGTATTAGGGAGAGCACATATTGCATGGAGCACTGGGTGTGGTGCAAAAAACATTGAATACTGTTACGCTGAAAAGAAATAAGAAAAAAAAGAAAAAAAAAAGAAAGAGGAAAAATGCAAAGATTTAAATTAAAAAATATATATATATATAGCTATTTAGTGTTTCCAGTACTTGTCCTGTTTTCCTGAGTCTTTTTCTACGGTAAATAGCTTTGCAGTGAAGTTTTAGAGATTTTCTAATATGAGTTTTTAGCAGTGCAATTGTTTGATCAGTTGGTAGATGTATTTAAAATTTTTGATGTTCATAGTTATTGCCCAAGTGCCATCCATAAGCTTGTACCAACCCATGTTACTTCCCTCAGTTTAGAGTTTGTACACATTCTCAACAAGAAGTTCTTGATGAATATTTATAATATTTGTAATTCTGGGTTTTTTAAAGATTTTATTTATTTGATAGATAGATAGAGAGATCACAAGTAGGCAGAGAGAGAGGTAGAGAGAGTGGAAGGGAAGCAGGATCCTTGCCTAGCAGAGAGCTCAATGTGCGGTTGATCCCAGGACCCTGGGATCATGACCTGAGCTGAAGACAGAGGCTTTAACCCACTGAGCCACCCAGGTACCTCGAGATTCAGATTATTAAAAACATTGTATTTCATTTGTTTACTGTAATTGAAATTCAGTAAATATAATTGAATTTGATTCTCATGTTTAAAATTATTTGTGTTCATGTTTTATGAATTATTATTGAGTTTTACATGTTTTGTTTGATTGCTGCTCTTTTCCATATGAATTTTTATGACTTAAGCATGCACTAAAGACATTATCCTTTTCACCATTCTGTAAGTATTTTTCTAGCCTATGATTTAGTTTGGATGTTCTTGCTTTGTGCAGAATATCTTTAGTAAAATTTTACATATACATAATCTATTAATACCTTCTATTAATTAATGTATTGATTAATCTATTAATACTTTCTTTTACCTTTGTATCTTTCTCAGAAAGACTTTCCTATTTTGATGTTTAAAATACTCTTCCAGGGGCACCTGGGTGGCTCAGTGGGTTAAAGCCTCTGCCTTCGGCTTGGGTCATGATTCCAGGGTCCTGGGATCGAGCCCCACATCGGGCTCTCTGCTCAGCGGGGACCCTGCTTCCTCCTCTCTGTCCCTGCCTCCTCTGACTACTTGTGATCTTTGTCTGTCAAATAAATAAATAAATAAAATCTTAAAAAAATAATAAAACACCATTAAAAAAATACTCTTCCACATGATTTTCAACATTTAATTGTTTGTTTTGTGGTTTTACATTTTATGCTAAATAATTTTTTTTAAAGATTTTATTTATTTATTTGAGAGAGAGACAGTGAGAGAGAGCATGAGCAAGGAGAAGGTCAGAGGGAGAAGCAGACTCACCACGGAGCTGGGAGCCCAATGTGGGACTCTATCCCGGGACTCCGGGATCATGATCTGAGCCGAAGGCAATCGTCAAACCAACTGAGCCACCCAGGCGTCCCTTATGCTAAATTTTTGATCCATCTACACTTTGATGTAAATACTTAATTAGGGATTAAATATTATTTATTTTTCTAGGTGGTCATTTGTAGAGATCTATACTTATCTTTCCCTGCCATTTAAGACATAATGGAATTACACTTAATTTGTAAGACACTTAGATGTCTGATAAGCTTAGTTCTCCTTCTTACCATTCCTTATCAGAGCCATATTTATTCTGTAAACATATTTATGTTTAAAAATAAAATTTTAATAGGCCACTCTAATAAAAGTTATGTTTAGTTTGTGTTTTCAATATGAGTTGATTTGGGAATAGTTAATAGCTTTAGAGAATTAAGAATTCTCATCAAAACCTGGGTAGTTCTTTTCACCTAAAAAGCTTTCTTTGGTGTTCATATAGAAACAGTATGTTTCTTTGTAAATTTAGTCTTTTTGAGTTTTATGCTGTTTTGCAAATAGAATCTTATCTTCTACTTTCCAAGTGTCTGTTGTTTCAATGTAGAAAATCTGCTTTTTCCCAGTCTTATATAAGATGTAATCTTCATAGTACATCATTCATCCTTTTTAGTCTAAGTTCTGCACATGTTGACTATACAGTTATGTAACCACATCACAACCAATGTACAAGCGTTTCATCACCCCAAGTAATCCCCCATGCACCATTGTACTCCCCTTCTACCCTAGCCTCTAACCCTATGCTGACAAATGCTGATCCCTTTCTATTCCTATCATTCTATCTTTTCCAGAATGTTATATAAATTGAATCTACAATATAAAATTCTTTTTTATTTTAGCTTTTTGAGGTATAATTGACTAATCGAAATTGTATATATTTAAGATGCAATGTGTGATGATTTGATATATGTATTCATTGTGAAATGGTTACCATTACCAGCTAATGAGAACATCTATTACCTCACATATTTTTTTTTTCTTCATGAAGGCCACTTAAAATGTACTCTTAGCAAATTTCAAGTAAACAATACAGCATTATTAAGTGGAGCCACCATGCTGTATATTAGAGCCTTAGAACTTTTTCATCTTTTAAAAAATATTTTATTTATTTGAGAGAGTGGACACAAAAGGGGGGGGTAGGGGAGAGCAAGGGCAGAATGAGAGGGAGATGCAGGCTTTACCCTAAGCAGGGAGCTTGATGAGGGGCTCGATACCAGGACCCTGGGATTCTGACCGGAGGCAAAGGCAGAGGCTTAACTGACTGAGTCACCCAGGTGCCCCAGAACTTATTTTTCTTATAACTGAATGTTTGTAGTTTTTGAAAATTTCCCCAACCTCCAGTACCTGATAATCATCATTCTCTTCCCTGCTTCTATGAATTTGACTTTTTTTTTTTTAAACTACCACATATAACTGAGATCATGTAGTATTTGCCTTTCTGTATCTGGCTTATTTCACATAACATTCTCCTTCAACCATGTCTTAAAAAGCAGAATTTTCTTTTTTTTATAGCCAAATACTATTTCATTATTTATACATGCCCCATTTTTTGCCCATCCATCCATCAATAGAGTGTTTTTTTTTTTTTTATCTTGTCTATTCTTCAGTGTGGGCCTTGATACCAGGACCCTGAGAATGTGACCTGAGCCGAAGGCAGAGTCTTAACCCACTGAACCACTGAGGCACCCCTATTGTGAATAATACTTCAATAAACACTGGGTGCAGATATTTCTTCAAAATACTGATATTATTTCCTTTGGATAGATGCATAGATGTAGGATTGCTGTATCATAGGATAGTTTTACTTTTAACTATTTTAGGAATTTCCATACTGTTTTTCCTAGTGGTCACACCAGTTTATGTTCCCACCAACAGCATACAGAGTTTTAAATTCTTACGTCTTCACCAACACACTTCTTTTATAAGGGCATTTATTTCATGCCCTCATGATCTAATCACCTCCCAGAGGCACATCTCTTTATACCATTACATCAGACATTAGGATACGAAAATATGAATTTGTGGTACGCAAACATTCAAACAATAGCTCAGGTCCAATTTCATTCTTTTGCTAATTGATATCCGGGTTCCTAGCACAACAAAGTGGCTTTCCTTTCTCTATAGTGTATTCTTGGTGCCCTTTTCAGATATTAGTTGACTGCATATGCATGGGATTATTTCTGAGATGTCTAGTCTCTTCCATTTGTCTACATACCTGTTTTTATGTCAGAATCATAACCTTTTGATTACTCTACTTTTGAAATGTATTTTTGTGATGTTGCTAGTTTTGTTCTTTTTCAAGATTGTTTTGGCTATTTGGGGTCTTTTGTAGTTCCATATGAATTTTTTTTTTTTCAGTGCCATTAAAGTTTTGACAGGGGTTGTATTGAATCTATAGATACATTGGAGAGTATGAAAACTTTAGCAACTTTATTCTTTCAATCCATGAACACAGGATATCTTTCCCTTTATTCATATCTTTAATATCTTTCATCAATATCATATAATTTTAAGGGTGAAAATCTCTTACTCCCTTGGTTAAATTTATTCCTAAGTATTTTATTCCTATTGATGGAATTATAAATGAAATTATTTTCTTAACCTGTTTTTTGGATAGTTTGTTGTTATTATGTATAAATGCAACTGGTTTTTGTATGTTCATTTTGTATTTTGTAAGTTTGATAAGTTTTTTAAAAATTAATTATAGCAATTTTAGTGGAGACTTTAGGGATAATATATATTATATATAACATATATATAATATATATAATCATGTCTAGTATGTAGTATTTTAAATCTGGCTTCTTTCTTTTCCATAATGCATTGGAGACTTATGCATAATGTGTTTATCAATATTATTCCATCCTATGGCTGTGTGAGAGGTTTATTTATCCCTTTTTCAATTAATAGGTATTTTGGCTGTTTCCAGATATTTGAAATAATGAGAAAAACTACTATAAACATTCACTTAAAGGTTTGTTTTTTTTGTTTGTTTGTTTTTGGGGGGGGGTTGCATGAACATAAGTTCCAATTACAATTGAATAAATTCCTAGGCGTGGAAGAGATGGATTTTATGGTAGGTGTATGATTTCCTAAAACATCTTTAAACTGTTTTCTAAAGTGTAGCATATTACTTACAGAAAATGCCATTTCTAGGTTTTCTCTCTGTCAGAAAGTGGCATTATCAAGTTTTTAATTTTGCCTTTGAATAGTCAGTAGTGTTATCTTCTTGTGGTTTTAATTTGCATTTCCCAAATAGCTAATGATGTTGAACAATTTTCATGTGCTTTTTTTGCCAATTGATGTATCTGTTCTGGTGAAATGTCTGTTCAATTCCTTCGACCATCATATACTGAGTTGTTTATTATTATTGAAAGTTGAGAGTTATTTATGTGTTCTGAAACAAGTCCTTTATCAGATATATAATTTGCAAATATTTTCTCACAGTCAGTTTCTTATCTTTCATTTTCTTTAAAAAAAATATCCTTCAAAGAGAATAATTTTTGTGTTACGGAGTTCAAGATATCACTTTTTAAATTGACTATGCATTTATTGTTATACCTAGACAATCTTTGCCTAATTCAAGGTCACAAAGATCTATGAGCCATTTGGATTAACTTTTATTTATGGCTTGAGGTGCTGGTCAAGTTTCACTCTTTGCAAAAGATATCCTTTTGTTGCAACATCATTTGTTGAAAAGGTTATCATTTCTTTATTGAATTACCTCCATGCATTTATCACAAGTCATCAGATATGAGGGTCTGTCTCTAGGCTATTTGATTTCATTGACCTACATATGTACCCTTTCTCCAATACTATATATTAAGTCTAGATATCAGGTAGTCTAACTCCTTGAACTTGTTCTTTTCAAAATTAAATATGGCTATGCTATTATTTTACTTTTCTTTTTAAAAATATTTTATTTACACTGGGCTCTATTCTCAGCTCTTATGCAAATAACTTAATCTTTCTAGGCTTCAGTTTCTAAATATACTTAAATATAACTTAATGTACTTAATGTAACTTCTAAGGTTGCTTTTTAAATTTTTTTAAAATTTTTTAAATTTCTTTTCAGTGTACCAGAATTCATTGTTTATGTACCACACCTAGTATTCCATGCAATATGTGCTTTCCATAATACCCATCCCCCACCCCTTCAAAATCCTCGAAATTTTTTCATTGCATAGTCTCTCATGGTTTTTCTCCCCCTCCAATTTCCCTCAACTCCCTTCTCCTCTCCATCTCCCCATGTCCTCCATATTATTTCTTATGCTCCACAAATCAGTGAATCCATATGATAATTGACTCTCTCTGCTTAACTTATTTCACTCAACAATCTCTTCCAGTCCTGTCCATGTTAATACAAAAGTTGGGTATTCATCCTTTCTGATCGAGGCATAATACTCCATAGTGTATATGGACCATATTGTCCTTCTCCATTCATCCGTTGAAGGGTATTTTGGTTCTTTCCAAGTTTGGCAACCTTGGCCAATGGTGCTATGAACACTGGGATACAGATGGCCCTTCTTTTCACCACATTTCTAGCTTTGGGGTAAATACCCAGTAGTGTAATTGCAGGATCACAGGGAAGCTCTATTTGTATTTCCTGAGGAATCTCCACACTGTTCTCCAAAGTGGCTGCACCAACTTGCATTCCCACCAACAATGTAAGAGGGTTCCTCTTTCTCCACATCACCTCCAACACATATTATTTACTGTTTCATAAATTTTGGCCATTCTAACTGGTTTAAGGTGGTTTCTCAATGTGGTTTTCATTTGAATCTCCCTGATGGCTAGTGATGATGAACATATTTTCATGTGTCTGTTAGCCATTTGGATGTCTTCGTTGGAGAAGTGTCTGTTCATGCCTTCTGCCCACTTTTTGATATGATTATCTATTTTGTGCATGTTGAATTTGAGGAGTTCTTTATAGGTCCTGGATATCAGCCTTTTGTCTGTACTGTCATTTGCAAATATCTTCTCCCATTCTGTGTGTTGCCTCTATTGTTTCTATTTTGTTTTGTTGACTATTTCCTGTGCTGTGCAGAAGCTTTTGATCTTGGTGAAGTCCCAAAAGTTCATTTTCACTTTTATTTCCTTTGCCTTTGGAGACATATCTTGAAAGAAGTTGCTGTGGCTGATATCAAAGAGGTTACTGGCTTTGTTCTCCTCTAGAATTCTGATGGATTCCTACCTCACATTGAGGTCTTTTATTCATTCCAAGTTTATCTTTTTATATCATGTAAGGGAATGGTTGAGTTTCATTCTTCTACATATAGCTGTCCTGTTTTCCCAGCACCATTTATTGAAGAGACTGTCTTTTTTCCAATGTATATTTTTTCCTACTTTGTTGAAGATTATTTTCCCATAGAGTTGATGGTCCATATCTGGGCTCTCTACTCTGATCCACTGGTCTATGTGTCATGCTGGTACCATGCTGTCTTGGTGATAACAGCTTTGTAGTAAAGCTTGAAATCAGGTAATGTGATGCCCCCAGTTTTATTTTTGTTTTTCAACATTTCCTTAGCAATTCAGAGTCTCTTCTAATTCCATACAAATTTTAGGATTGTTTGCTCCATCTCTGAAAATTTTCGGTTCAATATTGATTGGAATGACATTGAAGGTATAGATTGCTCTAGGCAGTATAGACTTTTCAAGAATGTTTATTTTTCTGATCCGTGAGCATGGAATGGTAGTCCCATCTTTTTGTCTTTTTGGAGCTATCTTCTTTAATTACTCCCTTGACTTAAGAGTTAGTCATCATTAACCATTATGTCAATTTTATCTTCCTTGGAATGGAATCATAGTTTGTTCTTCAGAAGCATGCGTAACCAGTTTTGTCCCCCTTTCACAGCAGGGAGCCTTGGAATTGGAGGCAGTGGGTAAGCCTAAGTGCTAATAATGGGTAAACTGGCTTAGAAAAGGTGATTGAATAAACTCTGTCTCAGAGGAAACCAGACTAGTCTTTTCATGCCATCTACACCATAGAGACAGAAATCAATACAGTTTGTGTGAGCAGTTCCCAACCAGTTGTTCTTCATTGTTAGTTGGGTTACCTTTGATACTTAAAGATGCCATCCCAGTGTGTAAAAAAACGGTCAATACAAGTGTATGCTTAATAAAGGTCACAAAATATCAAATAAATTAGCAAAATATTCAAAATAAAAGTTATTTTATTTACTTATCTAATTGTGAGAGAGGGAGTATTTTAATTTCTCCTTATGCTTGAACATATTTCTGTGAGATTGATATTGTGCTTTGATTAATTTTTATATAAGATAATTGATAAATTTGTATGGGAGTGAAATTTTTACTTTGGGAAGGGAAACATTTTACATAATTAATAAAGGTATTAATTTATTTAACAGTATTAGATTATTCCAGTTCAAAAATAATAATAATAATATTATTATTATTATTATTATTTAAGTAATCTCTAGAACCAACATGAGGCTTGAACTCATGACACTAAGATCAAGAGTCACATGCTCTAATGATGAGCCAGCAGGCACCCCAGTTTATTTTAGTTTTTAATTATTTTTCTGTGTCTCTTTAGAAAGTTGTATCTTTCATAACAGAGCTCCACTTTCTTAGATGGCAGAAATTCATTTATGATGCTCTGTTGTTGTCATTTTCAGAGCAGCAGAATGGAGGGATGGAGCTTTCTTAATTCTTGATTCTTATCCTTTGGTTATGGTTCTATCCTAGCAATATGGGTCTATCCATTTTGCTAGGAACGTATCAGTTTTATGAATCTTTGAAAGAACAACTTCCTGGATTTACATATTTTATCTATTCTATGTTATATTCCAGTTTCTATTCAACTAATTTCTCTTTCTATGGTTTCTATATTTTATTTAGTATTTCCATTCTACCCCATGTTCTCTGGGTTTATTTTGGTTTTCCTTTGCTCAGGTTCTTAAGATAGAGGCTTGACTTCATTTCATGTCTCTTGGTTCCTAATACTTCTATTTACAGCTATCCATTTCTTTCTAAACACTCCTTTAACTTCACCCAGTATACACACACACACACACACACACACACACACACACACACACCTTTCATTATCATTCTGTTGAAACTTCATTTTAAAAACTATTCACTGAGATGTCAGGGTTCCTCAGTCAGTTAAGCACCTGCCTTTGGTTCAGGTCATGATCTCAGGGTGCTGGGATCTACTCCCTCACTGGGCTCCTTGTTCACTGGGGATTCTGCTTCTACTTCTACCTGCTGCTCCCTCTGTGCATGCTCTCTCTCTCTCTGGCAAATAAACAAATAAAATCTTACAAAAATAAAAATAATTAAAAAATATTTACTGATATTTCTTCTTTAATTCATGGTAACTTAAATTTATGTTGCTTAAATTGTAAATAATTGGGAAACAGTGTTATATTTCTGTTGAATTTCATTATATATATTCTGTATGATTTAAATCCTTTAAAATGCATTGCAATTTGTTTTTTGGCCAAGTGTAGTGTGTATTTTGGTGAACATTCTCTGAGCACTCTGACATAAGTGGAAACCTCCCACAGTGTTTTCTCCCTTCCCACTACCATAGTAACACAGGTTCTATCAACTTGTCTGTGTGCGCCTATGTGACAAACTCAAGACTCTTCCCCTTAGGGGAGAATCTTGCTTCATCCACATTTGAGACAACTTTTAAATAGGTCATACACAATTTACTTTTGTGATGCCCTGGAAGTCAGTTTAGGTGTCTGTGTGCAAAAACATAGCTTAAGTGTAACCAGAACAGGTATGCCTATTTTGAAAGTCATGCTTGAAAGAAGAGAGTCTTTACATATTTTATTTCTGTCCACACTGGACATTTCTCTTTTGGTGATTCAATCTCAAGTTGTTCTTTTGTGATTTCTCCCGAAGAGGAAAAGTTTAAGTCCTGTTGTACATGGTTATTATCCTCGTGGCATCTCTGGAGATGTAGGCTTACCCTCACAATTATGTTGAAGGTCCCAATGAATTTAATTAGGGAAGAAACAGTCTTGGAAATGTACCAGTTCAATGACTCAACAATCTGTGTTGCAGTTCAAATGCAGAGGAAGTGTTTACACACCATTGTCTTGATCTAGGAGTGTTTGGATCAGTGTTCAATGACCAGCTTTATCAAAAATTGAAAGAAAGGACTCAAAACATAATGAAGTATGTATATGAAATTATTTTCCATACAGGGAATCGAAGGTTTAACTATACTTTGTGAAGACAGAACAGTATAACTGACCACATAACCACATAAACTTTCCTAACAATTCACAACTTTCTCTCTTTTTTTAACCTGCAAAGTTAAACTTTTTATTTTTTAAAAAATATATTTTTTTAATTTGTTGGAGATGGAGCACCTGGATGGCTCAGTGGGTTAAAGCCTCTTCCTTCGGCTCAGGTCATGATCCCAAGATCCTTAGAATGAGCCCCACATCAGGCTCTCTGATCAGCAGAGAGCCTGCTTCCCCCACCTCTTCTCTCTGCCTGCCTCTCTGCCTACATGTGATCTCTAGCTGTCAAATAAATAAATAAATAAAATCTTAAAAAAAATTGTTTGAAAGAGAGCTAGTGAGTGAGTGAGACAGAGAACTCACAAGGAGGGAGAGAGGGCATAGGCAGAGGGAGGAAAACACACACACACACACACACACACACACACACACACACACACAAAACTCCCCTCTGAACCAGGAGCCCTACATAGAACTTCATCCCAGGACCATCGGATAATGACTTGAGCAAAAGGAAGACACATAACTGATTGAGCCACCCAGGTGCCCACTTGACAACCTTCTTCTTCTTCTTCTTCTTCTTCTCCTCCTCCTCGTCCTCCTCCTCCTCCTCCTCCTCCCCCTTCTTCTTCTTCTTCTTTAACCTCAAAATGTTGGTTTAACATTCTTTTGTTATTGAGACAAATCTGCTATCAATGAAGATTTTGGGTCTCTTTGTTCACAGCCATTATTCAGACTTGTTTAGGTTATAGGAACTTTGTATTCATTTGAAAATCCCAGAAATTTGAGGTAACCCTTTTCTGAAAGACTGAAATGAATAAGACTTTCTGCAAACATAGAAAGCATTATTCACATGGAAACAGTTCAAGATCCTGTGATGATGCATGTGTTTTCTTGATCTGTGTGCACAGAGATGGTATCAGTGCACAAAAGAGATGGGAGAAAGGACTGCAACCTTGAATTGAAAGGTGTTTCATCATGCAGGTAACCCAGAAATTGTAACTAGAAGTGAGATTTTAAAGTAGATTTTATGTTTTACATCTTGGTGGTGTTGGGATTCAGTCTTTTAAGACTTCTGCTGTGTGAATCTGATAATTATATTAGGTATCAACTATATTCTAATATAGCTATTAGAAAATATGGGAATTAGCTCAGTTCTGAAATACTCCTTTTGGCTAATTTTATGTATCAAGATACAGACTAAATATACTTTCCTAACAGTATTTTTAGAAACTAGTTTCAGGCTTAGGGATATTTTAATGGGCAAGATATTTCTAACTCTACAGATGGTTTCAATTGATGTGTTTTCTGGGCATTGTTTGCTGATCTTTTGAAATTTAGAGAATACTGTAGCATCCACAAACTTGAGTGAATGATTTTGAAGAATCCAAGGTCATACTTCCATAATCAAGCTCTTACTTCAGTTCCTATGTTTCTGTTTACAGATGAGTTTCAACATCATCGCATATGACTGTTGGCTATTCCTATAAATGCTTCTCTATATGACTTACCAACTTGCCATTGGTTTCTTTCTCTTCTATATTTTACTTGCCTAAAGCTCTGTGTATTTTGATATTAACTCTGTGTATGGCCTCCGAAATGGAATTCTTTCTCCCCATCTGTTTTTATCTATTGATGTCATGGTATCTTTTTAAAGTCCTTGAGATGTTTTGATACCATAAAATGTATCAATTTTATTTATGAATTAAGAGGATTCTGGAAGTTAGAAAACATCTCTTGTGTTAGCTGAGAAGTAAATACAAATCTTTCTATAGTATTTCATTAAATCAATTCAGTTGAAAATTTTTATATGAAGAATTCACTACATGTACAATTTTACTAGCTTCCAGTTGGAAAGTTGGTTGTGGCCTTCCATTTATATATTACTGTGTCCTTTTCCTACAATGTTTTTAGTGACTTATTTCTGCCTGAGTAAGCAATACTGGTGAGGTTAGGGAAAATATTTTCATCCACTTTGTATTTTGTAATTTCTGAAAGTGCTGGAACATAAGGAACTATAATGCCTATTAGGTAAATGAATAAATAGATTGTGTTAGATTTCAGGAAGTCATCAGTAATCATTACATTTATAGCTAATTTTTTCTTGAACTGTGAAATAAGGAGAAGCAAAAGAACATATGGAACACAGGAACAATGTGACTGAGTTTGTCCTCTTGGGGCTCACTCAGAGCCTCCAAGGTCAGAAAATACTGTTTGTTGTGTTCTTGATCATCTACATCCTGACAATGGTGGGCAACTTACTCATTGTGGTAACTGTGGTGGTCAGCCCATCCCTGGATACCCCTATGTACTTCTTCCTTGGTTACTTATCTTTTATGGATGCTGTTTATTCTACTACAATTACTCCAAATATGATTATAGACTTACTCTATGAGAAAAAAACCATTTCCTTACAAGCTTGCATGTCTCAGCTCTTTATAGAGCACTTATTTGGTGGTGCTGAGATTTTGCTCCTGGTGGTCATGGCCTATGACCGCTATGTGGCCATCTGCAAACCTTTGCATTATTTGACAATCATGAATCAACGGGTGTGTGTTCTGTTGTTGCTGTTGGCCTGGGTTGGAGGATTTCTGCATGCTGTTGTTCAACTTCTCTTTGCTTATAATCTTCCCTTCTGTGGTCCCAATGTCATTGACCATTTTATGTGTGACATGTATCCGTTATTAAAACTTGCCTGCACTGACACCTATGTTATTGGCTTCATTATAGTTGCCAATGATGGGGCAATCTGTGTGGTCATCTTTACGGTCTTACTCATTTCCTATGGGGTCATTCTGCAATCTCTGAAGACCCACAGTCAGGAAGGGAGGCGCAAAGCCTTATCCACTTGTGGCTCTCACATTACAGTGGTGGTTCTCTTCTTTGTCCCTTGCATTTTTACATATGTGAGACCTCCTTCTCCTTTACCCATTGATAAATCCTTGACTGTATTTTACACAGTTATCACCCCTATGTTAAACCCTCCGATCTATACTCTGAGAAATGGAGAGATGAAAAATGCTATGAAAAAGCTGTGGAAGAGAAGAAAATGATGCTGAAGAGAAATTATCACCTTTTTTCAATGAAGAGTAACTCCACCCAGGAAAGGATTATTAATTTGTAATGAATTTCTCCTCAGATTTAATGAACTTGGGTATGATGAAAGCATTTAAGGTGTAAATATTATAATGATCAAAAATGATTTCTAAGATTTTCATAAATTGTTAGTTAAGTAGGTTTGTGGCTTTTGGGCATTAAACGTTTTTTTTTTTTTTTTTTTTTTGAAGCTATATGTTTGTGTTCCATGTGATGAGTTATGCTAAAATTAGTTTTGTATCTTTATTTTCATTACTGGACAATTTTCATGGGCTTCTCTTTTGTTCAATTGTTCTTTTTCAGAATTAATAGTGATCATTATATATTTCAGGGAAACATTTTAAGAAATGGAACATAAACACTTGGTTCACTCCTCCAATACAAAGACAACTCATTCTTAATACTCGAAGTATATAACTTATTTTTATAACTGCAAGATGTTTAAGTATATAATTTAGTTTATATTACTTAGCTAATAGGATTGAAAAGGAATTCTGCTTCCAAATTGTAATATTAATGTTAAAGAAGTTAAGGCAAGAAAAATATCCAAACAAAAGGCTTAGATATGATAAGTAAGATTTATTTATTTTTCTAATTAGGGAATCCTTTTATTTCTTCATGTGGAGAAGCTTTGTTCGGTGTTGTATTTTCATTGAGATGATCCATTAATCTTCCCTTATAGCTTAAAACATTGGATAATATCTCTGCCATTTTAAAGTATCTCCATCTCTACTTTTGCTTATAGTGCTTCATCACTTTCTTTAGGGACCTTGGCCCTTCCTTTTATATGTGGAATTAACATAATCCATACTTCATGAGATTCAAGTATGCAATACAGAACCTGACACCAGATATTTTAGGTGATATCATTTGTAAGAAAGATGTTGACAGGGGTGCCTGGCATCGGGCTCTACACCCAGTAGAGAACCTTCTTCCTCCTCTCTCTCTCTGCCCGCCTCTTCCCCTATTTGTGATCTGTCAAATAAATAAATAAAAATCTTTAAAAAAATGTTGACAATATGGCATGCCACTTTTACCTCTTCTCTTAATGGAATGCAGATTATTGAGTAATAAAGAGGTCATAATATATATATTGATTTCTTTAACAGATATCTCTTTCATAAGTCTCCCTCTCTCTGAATGAGATTTGAAAGAAAAATGTAATATGGCTCTAATAGTGTAGGAAGCATGTGATCAAAGAAATTCATGTTTCTGCCTCCCTTATTTAGTCTGGATTCATGGGGTGTCCTGGCTATGGGGAATAGAGCCTTTTCACTGGTAAGTCACAGTGTATGAAAAACTTTATAGCCCAATTTATATCAATTATTACTACATGGAGATTTCTTTTGTCACCTCAAAGTCTTACCAAATAGGACACTATCATTAATAGTAAACAGAAGTTATATCATTAGGTCATCTACTTTTGGATGTTGCTATAGACTGAATATTTGTGTTCCCTCCAAAATTCATTAAATTCTTTATAATACATGATATTTGGAGGTGGGGTGTTTGGGAGCTGATTAGGTCATGAAGTTTGAGTGCTCATAAATGTAACTACTGTCTTTAAAAAGAGACACCAGTCAACAAAACAAAGAGGCAACCCATGGACTGGGAGAAGATATTCACAAATGACACTACATACAACGGGCTGATATCTAAGATCCAAGACGGGTCTGATGCCCTGTCCAAAAATGGGCAGAAAATATAAATAGACACTTCTCCAAAGAAGACATACAAATGGCTAGCAGACACATGAAAAAATGTTCATCATTAGCCATCAGGGAGATTCAAGTCAAAACCACATTGAGATACCACCTTACACCAGTTAGAATGGCCAAAAATTACAAAGCAGTAAACAACAAGTGTTGGAGAGGATGTGGAGAAAGGGAACCCTCTTACATTGTTGGTGGGAATGCCACTTGGTGCAGCCACTTTGGAAAACAGTGTGGAGATTACTCAAAAAACTAAAAATAGAGCTACCCTATGACCCTGCAATTGCACTACTGGATATTTACCCCAAAGATACAGATGTAGTGAATAGAAGGGCCATCTGTACCCCAGTGTTCATAGGAGTAATGGTCATAGTCACTAAACTGTGGAAAGAGCCAAGAAACCCTTCAAAAGATGAATGGATAAATAATATATGGTCCATATATACAATGGAGTATTATGCCTCCATCAGAAAGGATGAATACTCAACTTTTGTATCAACATGGACAGGACTGGAAGAAATTATACCAAGTGAAATAAGTCAAGCAGAAAGAGTCAATTATCATATGGTTTCACTTACTTACGGAGCATAAGGAATAAGATGAAGGACATCAGGAGGAGAGAAGGGAGTTGGGGGAAATCAGGGTGGATGGAGACAAAAATAAGAGACCGTGGACTCTGAGAAACAAACTGAGGGTTTTGGAGGGGAGGATGGGGAGTTGGGTGAGCCTGGTGGTGGGTACTATGGAGGGCACATATTGCATGGAGCTCTGGGTGTGGTGCATAAACAATAACTTCTGGAACACTGAAAAGAAATTAAGCAAAATGAAAAAAAAGAGAAAAATCTACAGTAATTTCAATTTAAGCATATACTATGAATGATAAAACAAATTCACTGTTAAGGAACTGTATGATTCATTCTTATTCTAAATAAGAGCAACATGAATTACCTAAGAGAGAGAGAGAGAGAAACCAGAGACCCCACTTACTTTTTCTCCAATGCGAGGACACAGTGAAGACAGTTATCTATGAACTAGGATACAAGCTCTCACCAGATATGGAATCTGTAAGTGTCCTAATCTTGGACTTCCCAGACCCCAGAACTGTGAGAAATAAATGACTTTTGTTGAAGCCAATCAGTCTGTGGTATTCTCTTAAAGTGACCCAAATGGACTTAGACATTTAGTTAATTTCCAAATTTGTGCCATTATTTCAAGTGATAAGATAAAAATCTTGATTAATTATTTATGTTAATTATTCTATAAGTTCCTTTAAGCCATGAAAAATTACTCAACTGTCTTATACTCTGTATTTGCACAATGTGTGACATAGAATCCACTCCATGAACTTTGATCAGTTACTTGCATTCTTGTATTCTTGATCTCTTGAAGAGTTTTTACTGATGAATTTTCAAGAACTATTTCTACATTAAATATGTGCATTTGCTACAATAGTCTTCTTTGATATTTGCTCAAAACATTTATCTTATTTATGTTGTAATTATGGGGGTTTTTCTATAATGATGTTCCCATATTCTTTAACTTCTGATTTCTTCTATCCCATCACTCTTGGAAAATTTCATTGACTTTCATTTGGTCGATTTATAAATTTCATCATCTTTTTAAAAAATAAATATAACTCTCCAAAATTTTTTTCTTTTATGTGACCTAGGATTTATTTTTGTTTGCAATAAGTACAAATCTAAGCCTGTTTTCCTTAAACAGGAAAAATAATCTTTCAAGGTTATTATTAATTTTTAGTGATAATTTAAAATTTTCTATTTAATATGTTAAATTTTATACAATTAGTGTTTTGGATTTGTGGTCAATTTCCCCTCCTCCTATGCTGCTCCCTCCCCCTCCTCCTCCTCCTGCTCCTCTTCCCCTTCCTCCTTTTCCTTTGGTGTATTTCCCTACCACTATCATTCTATGTCAGTAGTCAAGGATTTTAAGGTATATTTTATTTTGTAGGACTAATCTCCCTTAATTACTCAGCCTTTTCAAGTCTCTTGCAATTTCTAAATATTTATTTTTCCTGATAAACCTTAGGATTATTTTGTGAAGTTTGAAACCTTCCCATAAATCTATATTTAGAATTTCATGACCCTCCACATTGATTTTGAGGAAAATGGCATTTTTCATATCTTGTTTTCCCATCCAGAATGAGACATGTACTGTGAAGTCTTGATAAATGTCTCAGTAAATTTTTAAACATTTGTAAACGTTTCCATAGAATGTACATAAATCTTGAGTTTTGGTTTTATTAATTAAATACTAGCTTTTCTTATTTGCATTTGATTCACATTTTCTTTTTTAAAATTTAAATTCAATTAGTCAACAAGAAGTGCATCATTAGTTTCAGATATATTTATCAGTTGCATGTAACACCCAGTGCTTTTCACATCACATGACCTCCTTAATGCCCATCACACATTTACCACACCCCCCCACTGACCTTCCCTTCCATAACTCTCAGTTTGTTCACATTTCCAATGAGTTTTTCAGGAAGGGATCAGTGTCATTTGCTGGCATGAATTATAGCACAATATTCAAAGGCATGTGTGTATCTTTGCATGAAAAAGTTCATAGGACTACATTTGAAAAGACACAAGTAGGTATTCAACCACAGAGATCTCTATCTGATCTCATGTAGCTCTGTATAATCACAGGTTATATATAAGTACATTGTTCAATGATCTGTAGGTCTATAACTAATTTCATATATGTGTCTATACACGAACACAGAAAAGTCTGTTACCAACAACATATAGATAAGTATCTGACCACCCATATGAATGCTTATGTGTATATATAAGTATTTGATATGATCACACACAGTGTATCTGACTATATACAGGACTATATCTTGCCATACAGAAGTCTTTGTCTAACTACATGTGATTTTTGGGAGGGCTTGACTGAACCATTCTGTTCCTGGTGGCATGGACTAAAGTTCCTCTCTGGTATTCAGCTGATTAGGGGCTTTTAGGGTGTGTTTAGGATGACATTCTTCATGTGAGCTGTGCCTTGGCAGAGATGGCTAAAAGGTTGGAATATTCTGGGTCACTCTCCTTCTCCATGTAGCCTGTCACTCCAGTGAGTATATCAGACTTGTAAAATGGCAGTTCAGGGCTCCCAAAAGGATGACACAGAAGGGATTAGGCCAGTGAAGATCTCATCCCATCCTGACATGATCTTGAAGTTCAGGATTTCAAGTTGTAAATCCAGGCTACTTCGGCACCAAAAAAAAAAAGCAACCTATGGAATGAGATAAAATATTTGCAAGTCATATACCTCAAATAGATTAAATTTCAAAATCTATACAACTCAGTAGCAAATGCAAATCAAAACAAAAGTTGATTAAAAAATAAACAAATAATAAACAAATAAAATAAAAAATAGACATTTTCCAAAGAAGACTTATAAATGGCCAAGAAGATGGAAGGTTGCTCAACATTATTAATCATAAGGGAAATGCAAATTAAAACCACAATGAGATACCATATTACATCAGTCAAAATTTCTAAAATTAACTAGACAGAGAACAAAAATTGTTGACAAGGATGTGGAGAAAGGGCAACCCTCTGACCTTCTGCTCTGGGGCAACCTTCTGGGAAATAGAAACAAACAAAAAAAAAATTAGCACAACAGATCAACAAAAAAGGACCCAAATAAATAAAATCATGAATGAAAGAGGAGCAATCACAACCAACACCAAAGAAATACAAACAGGTATAAGAACATCTTATGAGTAGAGCTCAGAGATCTGCTGTGATCTTCCCTGTTTCTCTTCTGCTAGGTTTAGGCTTTCTTTTTTGTTCATTCTCCATCTCTTTAAGTGTAAGTTTAGGTTGTGTATTTGAGATCTTTCTTGTTTCTTGAGAAAGGTTTGTATTGCTATATACTTTCTTCTGAGGATTGCCTTTGGTGTATCCCAAAGATTTTAACAATTGTGTTTTCATTTTCATTTGTTTCCACAAAATTTTTAAATTATTCATTAATATCCTGGTTGACCCATTCCTTAATAGGATGCTCTTTAGCTTCCACGTATCTGAGTTCTTTCCAACTATCCTCTTGTGATTGAATTCTAGTTTCAAAGAATTGTGGTCTGAAAATATGCAGGGGATGATCCCAGTCCTTTGGTACTGGTTGAAACCTGATTTGTGACCCAGGATGTGATCTACTCTGGAGAATGTTCCATGTGCACTAGAGAAGAATGCATATTCTGTTCTTTGGGATGGGATGTTCTAAATATATATGTCCCTCTGGTCCAGTGTGTCATTCAAAACCTTTATTTCCTTGTTCTTTTTTTTTTTTTTTTTTAGATGATCTGTCCATTTCAGTGAGGGGTGTTTTAAAGTCCCCTACTCTTATTGTATTATTGTTGATGTGTTTCTTTGATTTGGTTATCAGTTGGTTTACATAATTGGCTGATCCCATATTAGGGGCATAGATATTTAAAATTGTTAGGTCTTCTTGTTGTACAGACCCTTTAAGTACGATATAGTGTCCTTCCTCATCTCTTATTATTGTCTTTATATTAAAATCTAATTTAGCTGATATAGGGATTGTTGCCTCAGCATTTTTTTTTTTTTGATGTCCATTAGCATGGTAAATTATTTTCCAAAAATGCCTCACTTAAAATCTAGAGGTGTCTTTGGGTCTGAAATCAGTTTCTTACAGACAACATATCAGTAGGTCTTATTTATTTATTTATTTATTTATTTAAATCCATTCTGATATCCAGTGTCTTTTGATTGGGGCATTTAGCCCATTTACATACATACATACATACAGAGTAACTATTGAAAGATATGAATTTAATGCCATTGTACTTCCAGTAAGGTGACTGTTACTGTATACTGTCTCTGTTCTTTCTGGTCCATGTTACTTTTAGTCTGTCTCCCTCTCAATATTTCACGTAGAGCTGCTTTTGTGTTTACAAATTATTTTATTATTTGTTTGTCTTGGAAGCTTTTTATCGCTTCATCTAATTTCAATGACAGCTGCATATTTTTCTTATTTAGTGCTCTAAATATATCATACCAGTCCTTTCTGACTTGCCAGGTCTCTGTGGATGGATCTGCTGTCAATCTAATATTACTACTGTTGTATATTACAGACCCCTTGTCCTGAGATATTTTCAGGATTTTCTCTTTGTCATTGAGAGTTGTAAGTTTTACTCTTAGAAGATGTGCTGATCTATTTTTACTGATTTTGAGGAAGGTTCTCTGAGCCTTCTGGATTTTGATGCCCACTTTCTTCCTGAAATTAAGGAAGTCCTCTGTTATAATTTGCTCCATTATACCTTCTGCCTCTGTCTCTCTTCTTCTTCTGGGATCCCAATGATTCTAATATTGCTTTGTCTTATGGTATTTCTTCTCTCTTGAATTCTCCTGTAGTGACCCAGTAGTTGTTTATCTCTCTTTTTCTCAGCCTCTTATTTTTTTTTTTTTTCCTTTTTGAGGTGAAGTTTTCCAATTCGTCATTTTGTCCAGAGAAGAATAGATGAGTGAGAGAAGAAAATGCTTAAAGTGTAAGAATGACCCAAGAAAAATATACAGTACACCAATCAGAAGACCCTGCAACTGTGGGGAAAAGGAAGGAGAAAATGAATATGATCAGACTGGTGAATAGAACAGAGCCACACACTAGATTTTTGGTGTATCTTGATCTGCTAGAAATAACTGCCTCCCAAAATTTTAAAGATAGAAACCTTGTGTGTATATACAAAAATAAGATTAAATATGATAAAGGGATCAAATATGACTATAAAGATGAAAATTTGCAAAACATTTTAAAGAAGAAATGGATGAGTTAAGAAGTTTGTTGAAAAAGAAGGAAAAAAATTAAAAATAAAATAAAGAGAGAATGTGATCAGGGTGGAGACTAGAAGAAAACTATATACTAGATTTGGGGTATACTTTGGTCTATTAGAAGAAACTGTTCCAAATTTGTGCTCTACTGCTTCATCACTTGCTGGTAGCTGACTCACAGAGGCTCCCTCCCCTGTTGCAGTCTATCTTCCCAAATATTGCCTTGGATTCACTTCTCCGCACATCCTACCTTCAACTGCATCTATTCCAACACAGAACTGCAGAACTGTGACTATGTATCATTTTATGAATTGCAACTTCAACCTCATTAACTTCCCTCATCCTAAGGCCTCTGCCTCTGAACTCCAGGATCTCTCACCAGAGATGCTAACAGCTAGAGATAGGACTTCCTTGGCTGAGGACATGATTGATAAGTGAAACTGAAACTGGTTATCCTTTCACTTTGGCTTAAATATGATTTCCTTTACTTAAATTGCTTTGCCATAAGAAACTCACAGTTTATCATTTAACATATTTTTTCTGTTCAAATTAGAGGTTTCTCACATATTTGGGTTTCTGCCACTCTTTCTTGGCAAGAGCCTAGTCTTTTTTTCTTTAGTCATTGTTCTAGGGGAGAACACTGTGCAGAGGAGGATACTTTATTTGAATCTGTTCAAAATATTCGAATCTAGTCTGTAATGGCCTTACAATTTCTTTCATTGAAAAACAGTAGTGGTGTGGAAAGCCATAGGCTGTGTCTGCACATATAAATGGAAGGATTATTTTCCTCATCCAATGGCCCAAGAGATTTCTGAGAATTCAAATGTCTGCCCAGTCTGGAGTTTCTCTTCACCCCCTAAATGTTTCCTTCATATATTTTCTTGGGTATAGACATCCCTCATTGCAATGCAAACATCTTCAGGGGCCTATTTCACTGAGATGAATCTGGAAAAAGTAGAAACATGCCTTTCATTAGAGAAGAAGTGGTCTTAGGGATACATTTTGAATGACTGAACAGGTGAAAAGTTCTCCTACTATTTTTATAAAGATTTTATTTATTTATTTATTTATTTATTTATAATTTTTAATTTTTTATAAACATATATTTTTATCCCCAGGGGTACAGGTCCGTGAATCGCCTGGTCCACATACCCCACAGCACTCACCAAATAACACACCTGCCAATGTCCATAACCCCTCCCCCCTTCCTCCCACCCCCCTCCTCCCAGCAACCCTCAGTTTGTTTTGTGAGATTAAGAGTCACTTATGGTTTGTCTCCCTCCCAATCCCATCTTGTTTGATTTATTCTTCTCCTACCCACTTAAGCCCCCATGTTGCATCACCACTTCCTTATATCAGAGAGATCATATGATAGTTGTCTTTCTCCACTTGACTTATTTCGCTAAGCTTGATATGCTCTAGTTCCATCCATGTTGTTGCAAATGGCAAGATTTCATTTCTTTTGATGGCTGCATAGTATTCCATTGTGTATATATACCACCTCTTCTTTATACATTCATCTGTTGATGGACATCTAGGTTCTTTCCATAGTTTAGCTATTGTGGAGATTGTTGCTATAAACATTCGGGTGCACATGTCCCTTCGGATCACTACGTTTGTCTCTTTAGGGTAAATACCCAGCAGTGCAATTGCTGGGTCATAGGGCAGTTCTATTTTCAACATTTTGAGGAACCTCCATGCTGTTTTCCAGAGTGGTTACACAAGCTTGTATTCCCAGCAACTGTGTAGGAGGGTTCCCCTTTCTCTGCATCCTCACCAGCATCTGTCGTTTCCTGACTTGTTGATTTTAGCCATTCTGACTGGTGTGAGGTGATATCTAATTGTGGTTTGATTTGTATTTCCCTGATGCCGAGTGATATGGAGCACTTTTTCATGTGTCTGTTGGACATCTGGATGTCTTCTTTGTAGAAATGTCTGTTCATGTCCTCTGCCCATTTCTTGATTGGATTATTTGTTCTTTGGGTGTTGAGTTTGCTAAGTTGTTTATAGATTTGGACACTAGTCCTTTATCTGATATGTCGTTTGCAAATATCTTCTCCCATTCTGTCAGTTGTCTTTTGATTTTGTTACCTGTTTCCTTTGCTGTTGAAAAGCTTTTGATCTTGATGAAATTCCAATCGTTCGTTTTTTCCCTTGCTTCCCTTGCCTTTGGCGATGTTCCTAGGAAGATGTTGCTGTGGCTGAGGTCGAAGAGGTTGCTGCCTGAATTCTCCTCAAGGATTTTGATGGAATCCTTTCTCACATTGAGGTCCTTCATCCATTTTGAGTCTATTTTTGTGTGTGAAGGAAATGGTCCAATTTTATTTTTCTGCATGTGGCTGTCCAATTTTCCCAACAACATTTATTGAAGAGGCTGTCTTTTTTCCATTAGACATTCTTTCCTGCTTTGTCGAAGATTAGTTCACCATAGAGTTGAGGGTCTATTTCTGGGCTCTTTATTCTATTCCATTGATCTATGTGTCTGTTTTTGTGCCAGTACCATGCTGTCTTGATGATGACAGCTTTGGAATAGAGCTTGAAGTCTAGAATTGTGATGCCACCAACTTTGGCTTTCTTTTTCAATATCCCTTTGGCTATTCGAGGTCTTTTCTGGTTCCATATAAATTTTAGAATTATTTGTTCTATTTATTTGTAAAAGATGGATGGTACTTTGATAGGAATTGCATTAAATGTGTAGATTGCTTTAGGTAGCATAGACATTTTCACAATGTTTATTCTTCCAATCCAGAAGCATGGAACTTTTTTCCATTTCTTTGTGTCTTCCTCAATTTCTTTCATGAGTACTTTATAGTTTTCTGAGTACAGATTCTTAGCCTCTTTGGTTAGGTTTATTCCTAGGTATCTTATGGTTTGGGGTGCAATTGTAAATGGGATTGACTCCTTAATTTCTCTTTCTTCTGTCTTGTTGTTGGTGTAGAGAAATGCAAATGATTTCTCTGCATTGATTTTATATCCTGACACTTTACTGAATTTCTATACAAGTTCTAGCAGTTTTGGAATGGAGTCTTTTGGGTTTTCCACATATAGTATCATATCATCTGTGAAGAATGATAATTTGACTTCTTCTTTGCCAATTTGGATGCCTTTAATTTCCTTTTGTTGTCTGATTGCTGAGGCTAGGGCTTCTAGTACTATGTTGAATAGCAGTCGTGATAATGGACATCCTTGCCGTGTTCCTGACCTTAGTGGAAAAGCCTTCAGTTTTTCTCCATTGAAAATGATATTTGCGGTGGGTTTTTCATAGATGGCTTTGATGATATTGAGGTATGTGCCCTCTATCCCTACACTTTGAAGAATTTTGACAGGAAGGGATGCTGTACTGTATCAAATGCATTTTCAGCATGTATTGAGAGTATCATATGTTTCTTGTTCTTTCTTTTATTGATGTGTTTTATCACATTGACAGATTTGTGGATGTTGAACCAACCTTGCAGCCCTGTAATAAATTCCACTTGGTCGTGGTGAATAATCCTTTTAATGTACTGTTGAATCCTATTGGCTAGTATTTTGGTGAGAATTTTCACATCTGTGTTCATCAAGGATATTGGTCTATAGCTCTCTTTTTTGGTGGGATCCTTGTCTGGTTTGGGGATCACGGTGATGCTGGCCTCATAAAATGAGTTTGGAAGTTTTCCTTCCATTTCTATTTTTTGGAACAGTTTCAGGAGAATAGGAATTAGTTCTTCTTTAAATGTTTGGTTGAATTCCCCCGGGAAGCCGTCTGGCCCTGGGCTTTTATTTGTTTGGAGATTTTTGATGACTGTTTCAATCTCCTTACTGGTTATGGGTCTGTTCAGGCTTTCTATTTCTTCCTGGTTCAGTTGTGGTAGTTTATATGTTTCTAGGAATGCATCCATTTCTTCCAGATTGTCAAATTTGTTGGCGTAGAGTTGCTCATAGTACGTTCTTATAATAGTTTGTATTTCTTTGGTGTTGTGATCTCTCCTCTTTCATTCATGATTTTATTTATTTGGGTCCTTTCTCTTTTCTTTTTGATAAGTCTGGCCAGGAGTTTATCAATTTTATTAATTCTTTCAAAGAACCAGCTCCTAGTTTCATTGATTTGCTCTATTGTTTTTTTTGGTTTCTATTTCATTGATTTCTGCTCTGATCTTTATGATTTCTCTTTGCCTGCTGGGCTTAGGGTTCCTTCATTGTTCTTTCTCCAGCCCCTTTAGGTGTAGGGTTAGGTTGTGTACCTGACCTTTCTTGTTTCTTGAGAAAGGCTTGTACAGCTATATATTTTCCTCTCAGGACTGCCTTTGTTGTGTCCCACAGATTTTGAACTGTTGTATTTTCATTATCATTTGTTTCCATGATTTTTTTCAATTCTTCTTTAATTTCCCGGTTGACCCATTCATTCTTTAGAAGGATGCTGTGTAGTCTCCATGTATTTGGGTTCTTTCCAAACTTCCTCTTGTGGTTGAGTTCTAGCTTCAGAGCATTGTGGTCTGAAAATATGCATGGAATGATCCCAATATTTTGATACCGGCTGAGTCCTGATTTAGGACTGAGGACATGATCTATTCTGGAGAATGTTCCATGTGCACCTGAGAAGAATGTGTATTCTGTTGCTTTGGGATGAAATGTTCTGAATATATCTGTGATGTCCATTTGGTCCAGTGTGCCGTTTAAGGCCTTTATTTCCTTGCTGATCTTTTGCTTGGATGATCTGTCCATTTCAGTGAGGGGAGTGTTAAAGTTCCCTACTATTATTGTATTATTGTTGATGTGTTTCTTTGTTTTTGTTATTAATTGGTTTATATAGTTGGCTGCTCCCACGTTGGGGGCATAGATATTTAAAATTGTTAGATCTTCTTCTTGGACAGATCCTTTGAGTATGATATAGTGTCCTTCCTCATCTCTTATTATGTCTTTGGCTTAAAATCTAATTGATCTGATATAGGGATTGCCACTCCTGCTTTCTTCTGATGTCCATTAGCATGGTAAATTTTTTTCCACCCCGTCACTTTAAATTTGGAGGTGTCTTCGGGCTTAAAATGAGTTTCTTGCAGGCAACATATAGACAGGGTTTGTTTTTTTATCCATTCTGATACCCTTGTCTTTTGATTGGGGCATTTAGCCCATTAACATTCAGGGTAACTATTGAGAGATATGAATTTAGTGCCATTGTATTGCCTGTAAGGTGACTGTTACTGTATATTTTCTCTGTTTCTTTTTGATCTTCCACTTGTAGGATCTCTCTTTGCTTAGAGGACCCCTTTCAATATTTCCTATAGAGTTGGTTTGGTGTTTACAAATTCTTTCAGTTTTTTTTTTTTTTTTTTTTTTTTTTTTTTGTCTTGGAAGCTTTTAATCTCTCCTTCTATTTTCAATGATAGCCTAGCTGGATATAGTATTCTTGGATGCATGTTTTTCTCGTTTAGTGCTCTGAAAATATCATGCCAGCTCTTTCTGGCCTTCCAGGTCTCTGTGGATAAGTCAGCTGCCAATCTAATATTTTTACCATTGTATGTAACAGACTTCTTATCCCGGGATGCTTTCAGGATTTTCTCTTTGTCACTAAGACTTGTAAATTTTACTATTAGGTGATGGGGTGTGGGCCTATTCTTATTGATTTTGAGGGGCATTCTCTGAACCTCCTGAACTTTGATTCTCGTTCCCTTTGCCATATTGGGGAAATTCTCCCCAATATTTCTTTCCTGTATACCTTCTGCTCCCCTCTCTCTTTCTTCTTCTTCTGGAATCCCAATTATTCTAATGTTGTTTCGTCTTATGGTGTCACTTATCTCTCGAATTCTCCCCTCGTGGTCCAGTAGCTGTTTGTCCCTCTTTTGCTCAGCTTCTTTATTCTCTGTCATTTGGTCTTCTATATCACTAATTCTTTCTTCTGCCTCATTTATCCTAGCAGTGAGAGCCTCCATTTTTGATTGCACCCCATTAATAGCTTTTTTTTTAATTTCAACTTTGTGCGATTTTAGTTCTTGTATTTCTCCAGAAAGGGCTTTTATATCTCCCAAGAGGGTTTCTCTAATATCTTTCATTCCTTTTCGAGCCCGGCTCGAACCTTGAGAATTATCATTCTGAACTCTAGATCTGACATATTACCAATGTCTGTATTGATTAGGTCCCTAGCCTTTGGTACTGCCTTTTGTTCTTTTTTTGTTTTGTGGTATATTTTTCCACCTTGTCATTTTGTCCAGATAAGAGTATATGAAGGAGCAAGTAAAATACTAAAAGGGTGACAACAACCCCAGGAAAATATGCTTAACCAAATCAGAAGAGATCCTAAATTGTGAGGGGGGAGAAAGGGGTTTTAAAAGAGCTTCAAAAAGAAAGAAAGAATGAAAAGAAAAAAAGAAAAGAAAAAAAGAAAAGAATTAAAAAAGAAAATGAATAAAGAAAGTGTAAAAAAGAAAAAAATATATATATTAGATAAACTAGTTAAAATGTTAAAAAAGGAAAGGGTAAAAGTTAAAAAAATTTTAGCAGAAAAAGAGAAAAGAAATGAAAAGGAAAAAATTAAATTAACTGCAAGACTAAAAAATCACAGGGAGAAAGCCATGTGTTCCGTGGTTTGCTTTCTCCACCTCTGGAATTCTGCTGCTCTCCTTGGTATTGAAACCACACCTCCTTGTTAGGTGAACTTGGTCTTGGCTGGATTTCTTGTTGATCTTCTGGGGGAGGGGCCTGGTGTAGGGATTTTCAAGTGTCTTTGCCCCAGGCGGCATTGCACCGCCCTTCAGGGGCCGGGCTGAATAATCCGCTCGGGTTTGCTTTCAGGAGTTTTTGTTCCCTGAGCACCTTCCGTAGAGCTCCAGATGACCGGAATACAAATGGGGGCCTCCTGGACTCCGGCCTGGAGGAGCCGAGAGCCCGGGGCCCCACTCCTCAGTGCACCCTCAGAGAACAGCGCCCAGTAACTCCTGTCTGCCTGAGCTCCAGCCGCGCTCCGAGCTCACCGAGCCTGCGGCTGGTTCAAGGTAACCCTGAGCTGTGATCTTACTGTCGGCTCTGTCTCTGTAGCCAGCTTTCCCGTGCTCGACACTCAGACACCCCCAATCCTTCTGTGACCCTGCGGGACCTGAGGCCATGCTGCCCCCGCATTGGCTTCGCCCCCGTTTAGCCTCTGGAGCAATGTCCCTTAGCAGAACAGACCTTTAAAAGTCCTGATTTTGGGCGCCTGGGTGGCTCAGTGGGTTAAGCCGCTGCCTTCGGCTCAGGTCATGATCTCAGGGTCCTGGGATCGAGTCCCACATCGGGCTCTCTGCTCAGCAGGGAGACTGCTTCTCTCTCTCTCTCTCTCTGCCTGCCTCTCTGCCTAACTGTGATCTCTCTCTGTCAAATAAATAAATAAAATCTTTAAAAATAAATAAATAAATAAATAAAAGTCCTGATTTTGTGTTCATTTCTCCGCCGCTTGTCAGGAGCTGGCCCCTCCCCTCGGGGTCTATCTTCCTGTCACTTTGGATTCACTTCTCCGCCAGTCCTACCTTTCAGAAAATGCTTGTTTTTCTGTTTCTAGAATTGCTGTTCTTCTCTTCGATCTGCCGATGGATTTGCAGGTGTTTGCAATCTTTAGATAAGCTATCTAGCTGATCTTCTGCTAGCTGAAGTAGTCTCAGCCTGCTACTTCTCCACCACCTTGACTCCTCCTCCCTCTGATTTCATCTTATCTTATTTCCCCTCCTTTCCCCTATAATCCTCTATTTTGTTTCTTAGATTCAATATGAGTGAAATAATATGGTAATTATCTTTCTCTGACTTACTCATTTTGCTTAGCATAATACCCTCTAGTTCCATCTACATCATGGCAAATGGCAAGATTTCATTTTGATGGCTGCATAATATTCCATTTATTTATATACCACATCTCCTGTACCTATTCATCTATCATTGGAAATCTGGGTTTTTCCCATGCTTTGGCTATGGTGGACATTGCTGCTATAAACGTTGGGGTCCGTGTGCCCTTTTGGATCACTATGTTTGTATCTTTTGGGTAAATACCTAGTAGCACATGTCAGAAAAAACAAACATTAGTGAGGATATGGAGAAAAGGAAATCCGCTTACCAAGCTGGTGGGAATGCAAGCTGGTACAGGCACTCTGGAAAACAGTATGGAGTTTCCTCAAAAAGTTAAAAATAGAGCTACTCTATGACTCAGAAGTTGCACTACTAGGGATACATATTGAATGACTGACCAGGTAAAGATTTGTACTACCTGAGAGATAACTTGATCATGGTCTTTCAGGAAATTGTATTCCAGCAATTATCTTAATAGGCAATGAGAAGGTTAATGTCCAGGACATGAATAGTATCCTAATACTCTAAGGAAAGGACATTGTAGTTTCCTAACTTTACTGAGTTTTATTTATAATATATTTAAGACAAATAATATATTAGTCCATGTATTTCTAATAATTCTACTAACCTAATTTCTACTAATTAGGTTAGTTCTTAACAGTCATCTGAAGATGACTATACTTATTTTACTAAATTGTTCTCTTATTTTTTCTGTGACTATATGAGAAATAAAGTCCATGAAGAAAGAACTTTACATGTGTTTTATCCCCTGTTTATTAATTGTTGTGCCCTCGCTCATAGCATGGTTCCTGACATTAAATATGTGCTTTAATATAAAAACAATAATTAATAATTTAATACTTATTACATCTATATTGGTAAATAAATATTTAAGATATCTATTCACACCTTAATGTTGATAATAAAATGAGTGTTAAGTAAAACGAAAGGAGACCTTGCTATGACAAGTGGGGAAATGCATGATGAATTAATTTTCATTGGAATAAAATGCTTTGGCTGGTATTTTATTCATGCCTGGCAATTGTATCATAATTGCTCCAAACCTATTTTTTTTTTTCATGCCACATCCATTAGACCTTAATTATGTGATTTGTTCTGGTAGTACTATTATATAGATGTTTTAAAAAAATATCTGTAGAAATTTTCAGTGAGTTTAATTAAGCAAGAATCAGCGTTGGGACACTTTCCAACTCTGACTTAATGACATATGTGGTCAGATGGGATGAAATGTCTCATGATCTCTTTCCCTATTGGGAAGAAGATGTTACCCTCTTAAAGGGTAAGCTGATAAATTTTTAGGAGGCTTTTGCTAGGCCGAAAGCACACCTCCCAAAAAAGCACAAGAATATCTCTTCTCAAATTTTCAACTCAACTGATGTGGTCATACCGATAGGATAGAATGAGAGAATGAACCAATTGAAAATCATTTTTCTATTTTGAAGTTAGTAGGAAAGAAGTTACCTGAGAACAATCTCCTTGGAAATGGCTGGTTGCTATCTTCTTATGTATAATTAGATTACTTGTCTTTTTGATAAATTATCCTAAGGTAGTAAAGTCTTCTTTTCTGTGTGGACCATGGAATTCTTTTTACATAATCTACAATGCAAATAAAAGCAATGTCCTGAATAATCGGGGGGAAATGGGCTGATAACCAAATGAAATAAAATGTACCCCAAGAGGAAAATGAATTAATAACCAAATGAAATAAAATATACTGTGAGATAGTAATGCAACTTTTTGCTTTCTCTTATCATACTGGATAAAGGAAAAATTCCAGTCCCAGGAATGAGTAAAAAGTCTTCCTTCAGCTTGTGGACATACCGTCACAAGGTAAGACTAACAGTAAATCTTGGGAATTAGGCTACTACATGTGTGCATTTTTTTTTAATCATATAAAAGTTAAATTACTTTGAAATAAGAGAAACTTAGATTTCTATCCCAGTTTAATCACTTAAAAATTGGTGACCTGGGAAAAAGAATTAGATGCTCTGAGCCTCAGTTTGTTCAACTATGAAATGAAGATTACAGTTCTTCTTACTATAAATATGAAATGTGATTCATTAAGGTGTGAGTGTGTGATTAGAATCCACTCTAGGCATTGTAAGCAGTGGAGTGATTCAAATCATCCTTATAAACAGATCATTTGAGCTGCTTTATGAGAATAAATTGATGGAATATTGAATTGGAAATGTTCAGAGTTAGAGATGTTGCATATGTGAAATTTAAAAATTAAGGGAAAGGCCCAACATTGGAAAGGTTCCACATTTTTGGTCAGAAAAAGGAGGCATATTCAGCCAGAGATCCCAAGAAAGAAGTCTCAGTGAAGGAAGACAATCCAGGGGGGTGATCTTTCATTCCTAATTTGAGCCACTCAGTTTGAAACCTGGCAGTTACCTTTAATCAGTCTCAAGTATTTCCTTTTTGTGACTTTATAAACTGTGGACCTTTTCATGGCATTCCCTTGTACTTTTTTCTTGTCTTTCCACTTTTTCTTTTAAAACTCAGTGGGAGCATTTCTTCCTCTGGGGAGACTTCTCTGATGTTTTTGTTTGGCATATTCCTACCTCTGAACTTTACATTTTTAACTGTTTTTGTAATGACACTTGTAACATTGGTGATTACTATGTATGCTATTGGTATTACTATGTATGCTATCACTGAAAGTAGGAAACCATGGCTTATTCAATTTGGGAATCCCCTCTATGAAACATCGGACAAAAACAGGTACTTCTATTGGTGGATATTAGGGAAGGCACATATTGCATGGAGCACTGGGTGTGGTGCATAAATAATGAATTCAGGAACACTGAAAAGAAATAAGATAAAATAAAATGAAAAACAAAATAAAATAAAAAAAACCAAAAAAACAAAAAACAAAACACAGGTACTCCTCCCACATTCTTTAATTGAATGAATCAATATAAAATTAGGCTTAAATGTATTTAAAAGTTTTCTCCCTTGTTTTGTAGACCAGCCTCCTTCTAACATGAGAAGTCATCTCCTATGCAGACTAGATGGAACCACCAAAAATTGTAACTTACTTTGCCCCCTTGGGCCTCACCCAGGATCCAAAGGAACAGAAGATCCTTTTTGTTATGTTCTTAGTCTTTTATATTTTCACAGTGGTGGGCAATTTGCTCATTGTGGTAACTTTAAGAGTCAGTAAGATCCTGGGCTCACCTATGTACTTCTTTCTTGCTAACTTACCTTTATGGATGTCATTTATTCCTCTTGTATTTCCCCCAAATTGATTTCAGAGGTTTTCATTGGGAAAAGTACCATATCCTTTCAATCTTGTATGACCCAGCTCTTTATAGATCACCTTTTTGGTGGCTCAGAGGTCTTTCTTCTGCTAGTGATGGCCTATGGCCACTATGTGGCCATCTGTAAGCCCTTGCATTATCTGGTGAGTGTGAGGCAATGGGTGTGTGTTGTGCTGCTGGTAGTGTCCAGGGTGGGAGGTTTTCTGCATTCAGTAATTCAGGTTAGCACTGTTTTTGGGCTCCCATTCTGTGGCCCCAATGTCATTGATCATTTTTTCTGTGACATGTACCCCTTACTGAAACTAGCCTGTACTGATACATATGTGGCCGGCCTGGTAGTGGTGGACAATGGTGGAGTGATCTGCAGTATTGCGTTTGTGCACTTGCTTATCTCCTATGGTGTCATCCTGTACTCTCTTAAGAACATTAATTCAGAAGGGAAGTGGAAAGCCCTCGAGACCTCTGTTTCCCACATCACTATGGTGGTCTTCTTCTTTGTTCCATGCATTTCCATTTATGCAGGACCTGCTAAGACCTTCCCTGTTGACAAATCATGGACTGTGTTTTATATAGTCATAACCCCATGTTAAATCCACTGATCTACACTCTGAGAAATTCTGAGATGACAAATGCCATGAAGAAGCTCTGTAAGAGAAATGTCATATCAAATAGCAAATAAATGCATCATCAAGATTATAGTTTATCATTAGAGCCAACCACCTCAAATGTTCAGATCCATTTTACTTTAAATGCCTTTATAGTCTGAGTGAATAATTTGTAATGAAGTGGTCAATGCAATGTTATAGTTTATTTATTTTTAATTTTTTCATTCTGGTAAAATTAATATACAGTGTTTTGCTATTGTCATATACACAGTAGCATGTTTTAACAATTCTATACATAGTGGTCATCATGAGTAAATGCTTACTCTTCATTAGTGCTGGATATTGATGAATTTTTATAGTTACCTTAATTTTAATTAATTGTTTCTTAAATTTCATAGGAGTGAAGTCATATGGTATTTGTCTTTCTCTGACTGACTTATTTTGCTTGGAATTATACTCATTAGTTCCAACCATGTTGCAAATGGCAAGATTTCCCTTTTTTTAAAATTTATTTTTTATATATTTCCAGCATAACAGTATTCATTATTTTTTCACCACACCCAGTGTTCCATGCAATCCGTGCCCTCTATAATACCACCACCTAGTACCCCGACCTCCCACCCCCCACCCCTTCAAAACCCTCAGATTGTTTTTCAGCGTCCATAATCTCTCATGGTTCACCTCCCCTTCCAATTTCCCCCCCCTTTTTTTTTTTGTTTTGTTTTTTTAATGTTGGAGTAACACACACACACACACTTGGAAGCTTTCATAATCTAGCTATTTTAAAGAAAGCTGGTACAAATGTCGGGGTGGATTTATCCTTTTAAATTAGTGTGTATTCTTTGGGTAAATGCCTACTAGTGCTATTGTTAGATTGTTGGCTAATTCTATTTATATGTTTTTGAGGGACCACCATACTGTTTCCCAAAAGGCTGTGGCAGTTTGCTTTCCCAGCAACAGTACACAAGTATTCCTATTTCTCTACATCCTTGCCAACGTGTGTTTCTTGTGTTTTTGATTTTAGCTACTCCAACAGGTGTGAGGTGATATCTAATTTGTAGTTTTGACTTGCATTTCCCTGAAGGTAAGTGATGGTGAACATCTTTTCATGCTGGACATCTGTATTTTTTTTTAGAGAAATGTTCATTTATGTAGTTTGCCCATCTTAAAACAGGGCATTTGTGTTTTGAGGGGTGTTAGGTTTTATAAGTTCTTTATATATTTTGGAAACGAGCCCTTTAGACTCCTGTTTTATCTTTGTTCTATTTACGGCACTAGTTAGCATCCTGAATGTTTTGTAGACTATTTTCTTTATTCTATTTTGTTTGCATGATATATGGAATTCTTAGTGTATTTTAATTTTAAATAAAGGAATTATAATAGGTTGTAGTAAATATTAAAAATTGAACCCATACAAAGTGAGAAACATTGTAGAATAAACTTTTACCCATCCCTCACCAGCGTCTCTGTTCTAAGATTGCTCAGTTAGTAATCTTTGGTAATAAAATATATGTGTGTTTTTGTCTACATGTATAACTTTTGCATTTACGACTCAGTCTCCTGAAGATCTTTCCATACTAGTCTATATAGATGTAAATCATTCTCAACTTACTCAAAGTCCATAAACCTTCTTTCTGAAGATACAGCAAAATTCATGTTCCTAGTCCTTTCCATGTTTTCCCCAATTTTATTTTGTTATAGCCAATAAGTACAAAAAAGTTATTTTGAAATTGTTAAAGCATGAGTTTTTAGAAGTGGAATTCTTGGATCAAATGTATTTAAAGGTTGATGTTTGTAGTTATTGGTGATATTTCAAAAAGTCAAGAATGGTGCTTTTTTGAACAGTTATTGAGCTGTTGACACTAATTTTTCTTAAATATATTAATGTGATTATTTATATTGCAGGATTCTATTGCATGGGATTATTGTAGAATTTATGCTTTGATATTCATAAATTAAAATAACCTATGGGTTCTGGTTATGGGCAAAACTTCTTAGGTTTTGATATCAGTTTATAAATGGAGACTTATGAAACCACCCTTTAGCATTCCCTACCCCTAACCATTTCTCATCTCTCTGTTAGACTTACTGTATCCTTTTATACCTAAGGTAGCCCTTTGACCAGCTAATACACTGTCCAATTCACTTAAAAAATTTTGTTTCATTATCTATTGTTCCACTAGAATGTACATTCATTGCTAGATCCTTAGCAGTTATGTTAGACAGACATTGTAAATAATTGAATAAATGCTTTATGGAGAGAATTAGGAATCTGATTTTTTAAAATAATGCATTTTCTTAATCAGCTTAAGTAGCATTGGGTGATATTTTATTTGAAAATTTGTGACTAAAATTACACTAGCATTTATTTTTTATTTTGTTCCTCATAGACACTATGAGGTTGATACTATACTTGGACCCAGTTTATGGTTGTACAGATGGAGATTCATGGGGATTAAGTAGCTTTCACATGGCCGCCACCCTGAGAGAGTGTCAATGCCAAAATCAGTCCCCAGACTTAAACATGTGTTACTAATCACATCTGTACAGCAGCAACTTGGGTGGAATTCTTCCACAAAGGCATCTCAGGTTGGTGTTTCCTTGATGGTTTGTTTTTCTTTTCTCTTATGTGATTTTATTTATTTATTTATTAACATGTAATGTATTATTTGCTTCAGGGGTACAGGTCTGTGATTCATCAGTCTACACAATTCACAGCACTCACCATAGAACATTCCCACCCCAATGGCCGTAACCCAGCCACCCTAAATAAACCTTCAGTTTATTACCTGAGATTAAGAGTCTCTTATGGTTTGTCTCCCTCCTGATCCTATCTTGTTTCATTTTTTTTTTCCCTACCCCCATGAACCCTTGCCCTGCCTCTCAAATTCCTCGTAGGAATTGCTTTGAATGTATAGATCACTTTAGCTAACACTGAAAACCTAGTAGCATGAACCATATAAATTCATGAATATTTTTCCTCCCTTTTATTTGTGTCTTCTAGAATATCTTTCAACAACACTGTGCAGTTTTTCAGCATAGAAGACTTTTGGGTCCTTGTTTAAGCTTATTCTTAAGTATTTTGTTCTTTTGATGCTCTAGTAATAGAAATTGTTTTTTTAATCCTCTCTGGATTATTAAATGGTGGCAAAGAAATTTAATATGTTTTCATGTAAAAAAAAAAAGCAAAACAAAACTTCTCAACAAATTTGGTATAGAAGGAATGTACTTCAATATAATAATGGCCATATATTACCAAGCCACAACTAACATCAAACTCAGCATGGAAAGGTTGAGAACTTTCCCACCATAGTCAGGAAAAAGATCAGCGTGTCCATGCTCACCACTCTATTTCACAATAGCACTGGAATAAAAATCCCTGTGAAAATTTTAACCTTTCTACATATAGATCATGGCATCAATGAAGTGAGAACACATTACTTAGAACGTTTACTTAATTTTGCTACCTAAAATAGTGTTTCTGTTGGTAGCTACTAGCTTTATATCTCAGCTTAAACATTACCTTTGAAGAAAGGCCTTCCCTGGTCACCTTTTTCTGCTTTTGCTGCTACCTTGTTTGCTGTATTATTAGCCATGGTGAAGATTATATTTAGTTTAGTAAATTGTCCCCATATTTGCTGTCTAACTCTATTATAAAAATATAAGGTCAATGCGGGAAGGAATTTTTGCATAATTTCCCCCACTATTCCTTTAATTACTGTGTCCCCATTCATAGCATGGTTTCTGGCAGTAGATTGGTGCTTCGAATTAAATAAATTAACAGTTTAATAGTTATTTTATATATAAACATATATCTAGAACATCTAACCACATTTTAAGGCAGGATAAATTTACTATTAAATGAAAGGAAAGAAAAACTTGCTATGACAAGTGGGGAAATACATGAAATTGTTTTTCCCTAATGCAGCCTGAATAGGCTAAAATTTTATTCTTGACTGGCAGTAGTCTTACAATGGTTCTAAAGCTATTATTTTATGTTATATCTTTCTGATCCTAATTATGTAATTTGGCCTCCTAGTATCTTTACAGAGACATTTTTAAAAGTTTTTTTTTTTTTTTTTTTTTTTTTTTTTTTTTTTTTTTTTTTTTTTGTGTGTGTGTGGAAATTCCCAGTGAATTTAATTAAGGAAGGATCACTCTTGGACACTTTCCAATTCTAGGACTTAATGAGGAATGTGGCCAGAAGGGATAATATGTCCAGTGTTCCTTGATCCTAAAAACTGATACACATTTTTGAGGTGGTTTCTGTTAGGTTTAAAGCATTAGCTAATGAAAAACACAAGAATCTTTCTTAAAAATACCAGGTAAGCCAATTTGAGTTAAGCAAAAGACAGAATGAAGATGAATAAAGAATGGAATGATATTTTCTATTCAGAAATTAACAGGAAAGAAATTACTTGAGAAAAATCTCCCTCGGAAATGTCTGGTTGCTCTCATTTTATGTAAGGATAGGATTTCCTTTTCTTTTAGATAAATTATCCTAATGTGCTAAATTTTTGTTTTTCTCTGTGGAACCTGGAATTCTTAGGAAGTAATCTACAATATAAATAAAAACAACCTTCTGAATAACCAGGGGACTCCACAGAGAGAATGGACAGAAAATTGAATGAAATAAAATATGTCCTCAAATAACAATGCAGCTTTTTGTCCACTCTTGTCAAACTGGATGACAGAAAGACTAGGTTCCTGTGAATGAGTAAAAAGTGTTCCTTGGGTGTGGACTTGTCTTCCAAAGGTAAGATTCACAGTAAATAGCAGAAACCAGGCTTTGCTATTGTGTGAGTATCTTTATTATATAAAAGTTAGATCACTTTGAGATAAAACAAAATTGGGTTCCAATTCTAGTTTTGTCACTTCAAAATAGGTGAACTTAGGAAAAATAGATGTTCAGAGTCTCAGTTTGTTCAACCGTGGAATGGGGATTATATTCTCTATTACTGTAAATATGAAATGTGATTCATTAAATTGTGAGTGAGTGAGTAGAAGCCACTGTAGATATTGTGAGCAGTGGACTGATCATATCACTATCAGATTTAAAAAGGGCCTCTTGGGCTGTGTTAGGAGAAAAAAAATTGGTGGAGGCCAGAATGAAAGGGAAGAGACAATGCAGATGTCTACTGTGGTGGGCCAGAAGTGGGGAGGGAAGTGAAATAACCACTTTGTGATCTATTTCAAATGGGTCTAATAAGATTTGTTAAAGGTATCAATATGAGATATGAGAGTAAGAAAGGCATGAAAGGCACAGTGATATTTCTTGTCTGGGAAGTGATTTGGAAGGTGGGACCATTTAGTCAGATGGCAAACACCTACATTTGTGGCTGAAAATTAAAAATTTAGTTTTATAATTTCTGAATTAGTATCCAATTGGAGATGTTCAGAGTTGAAGATGCTGCATATATGAAGTTTAAAAATTAAAGGAGAGACCCAACATTGGAAAGGTTCCATGTTTACTGGTCAAGGAAAGAGGGCATATTCAACCAAGGTCCCTAAGAAAGAAATCTCAGTGAGGGAAGAGACAATCCAGGGCAGTGACTTTCTATTCCTAATTTGCTCCACTCAATTGAAGTGTATCAGTTACTTTAAAGGGATCTTGAGTATTTCACTTTTGTGACTTTATAAACTCTGCACCTTTGCATGGAATCCCTTGCCTTCTTGTCCTTCCACTTCTTTAAATCCCAGGAAGGAGTGCTTCCTCTGGGAAGCCTTCTTTATTTGCCATTTGATTAATATATTCCTACCACTGAACTTGCATTGTGTGACTCTCTTTATATTGGCACTTATTTCACTGAATACTGTTATGTAGAAAACCTTGAGTGTAGTGTAGAAAACTGAGTGTAGTGTAGAAAGTATAGAAAACCTTGACTTGTTCAACTTGGAAATCACAATGTCTGTGACACAAATAGGTACTCCTGCCACAATCTTTTACACAATCTTTTAATTGAATGAATCAATAAAAGATTAACCTTATAATGCATTTAAAGGCTTTCTCTCCTGTTTTGTAGATCACCTGGCTCTAATAGGAGAAGTCACTCCCATCTGGACTAGATGGACCCAAGAAACAATGTAACTTACTTTGTCCTCTTGGGCCTCACCCAAGATCCAAAGGAACAGAAGGTCCTTCTTGTTATGTTCTTGCTCTTCTATATTTTGACTGTGGTGGGCAACGTGCTCATTGTGGTGACTATAGCAGTCAGTAAGTCCTTGGGCTCACCTATGTACTTGTTTCTTGCTAACTTGTCTTTTATGGATGTCACTTATTCCTCTTGCATTTGCCCCAGGTTGATTTCAGATTTGTTGTTTGCAGAAAATACCATATCCTTCCAATCTTGTATGATTCAGCTATTTACAGAGCACTTTTTTGGTGGCTCAGAGGTGTTTCTTCTACTAGTGATGGCCTATGACCGTTATGTGGCCATCTGTAAGCCCTTGCATTATTTGGTAATCATGAGGCAGTGGGTGTGTGTTGTGCTGCTGGTAGTGTCCTGGTTGGGAGGTTTTCTGCATTCAGTAATTCAAGTTAGCACTATTTATGGACTCCCATTCTGTGGTCCCAATATCATTGACCATTTTTCCTGTGATATGTACCCCTTAATGAAATTGGTTTGTACTGACACATATGTCATTGGCCTGTTAGTGGTGGCCAATGGAGGGATGATGTGCACTATTGTGTTTGTGTTCTTGCTCATTTCTTATGTTGTCATCTTGTACTCTCTAAAGAACTTTAGTTCAGAAGGGAGACGGAAAGCCCTCCAGACCTGTGGTTCCCACATCCTTGTGGTGATTTTATTCTTTGTTCCATGTATTTTCATGTATGTAAGACCTGTTAAAACCTTCCCCATTGACAAGTCATTGGGTGTGTTTTTTACAGTCATAACCCCCATGCTGAACCCACTGATCTACACTCTGAGAAATTCTGAGATGACAAATGCTATGAAGAATCTCTGGAATAGAAATATTATATCTTTTAGTTGATAAGTGTATTATCTACCACAAGGAAAATTCCTTTACATTGGACCCATTTTCTGAGAGTGCAGAAGTATTCCTAAAATGATTGTGAGTTCCATTTTTTTCCAAAGAATTTAAGTTAATTATAACTGAAGATGACCTAGATGATTGTGTTATTATAACAGTTTCCCTTCCTGCCAGAATGTAAGGTTCATAACACCTATAAGACTTCATTTAAAGGCATTGTAATGCCTTTATAGCAAGGATTCAAAAATAGATAAAAATCAGTGGAGAAATTTTTATATGATTTTACTAAGCTTTAATAAGTCTGTATTTTCAAGTTTCTTCTGATAACTAGCATTATTTTCATTATATTCTTGTCATTTGAGGTAATTCTTTTTGGGGCACCAAGGTGGTTCAGTTGGTTAAATCATTTGCCTCTTGGTTTGGATTCAGGTTATGATCTCAGGGTCATGATCCATGGGTCAGGCTCCCTGCTCAATGTCGAGTCTGCTCGTCTCTCTCCCTCTGCTCCTTACCCTGCTTTCCCTCTGATTTTCTCAAATAAAGAATTAAAAAAACTTAAAATAATAAAGTAATTATATTTATTATATTATTTGTGATATTTAATGATTCAGGGAATGTTTTGCTCATTAAATTTCTCTTGCCTTAGATATAAAATAAAAAGTGTAACACTTCTGTTTTTATAAGGAAGATTGATGTGTAATAGATAAAAGTTAATAAAGAAGCAAACCTTAAACAGTGGGATAAAATACTCAAATAGTTTTGGTAGTTTATATGTCTCTAGAAATACATCCTTTTCTTCCAGATTACCTAGTTTTTTGGCATATAATTGTTCATAATATGATCTTATAATTGTTTGGATTTCTTTTGTGTTGTGTAATCTCTCCTCTTTCATTCATGATTTTATTTATTTGAGTTTTTTCTCTCTTCTTTTTGATAAATCTGGCCTAGGATTTATCAATCTTATCAATTCTTTCAGAGAACCATTTCCTAGTTTTGTTATCTGTTCTATTGTTCTTTTGGTTTCATTTCATTGATTCCTGCTCTAATCTTTCTATTTCTCTTTTCCTGCTGGGTTTAGGCTTTCTTTTCTGTTCTTTCTCCAGTTCCTTAGATGTTAGGTTAGGTTTCGCATTTGAGACTGTTCTTGTTTCTTTTCTTTTTTTTTTTTTTTTAATTTTTTATTTTTTATAAACATATATTTTTATCCCCAGGGGTACAGGTCTGTGAATTACCAGGTTTATACACTTCACAGCACTCACCAAAGCACATACCCTCCCCAATGTCCATAATCCCACCCCGTTCTCCCAACCCCCCTCCCCCCAGCAACCCTCAGTTTGTTTTGTGAGATTAAGACTGTTCTTGTTTCTTGAGAAAGGTATGTATTCTTACATACTTTCCTCTTAGGACTGTCTTTGCTGAATCCCAAGGTTTTGAGCAGTTGTGTTTTCATTTTCATTTGTTACCATGACTTTTCTTTTAATGTTTCTTTAATTTCCTGGTTTACCCATTCATTTTTTAGTAGGATGCTCTTTAGCTTTCATGTATTTGAGTTTTTTCCCAACTTTCTTCTTGTGATTGAGTTCTAGTTTCAAAGCACTGTGGTCTGAAAATATGCAGGGAATGTTCATGGTCTTGTGGTACTGGTTGAGACCTGATTTGTGATCCAGGATGTGATGTATTCTGGAGAATGCTCCATGTGCACTTGAGGAGCATGTGGATTTTTTTTTTTTTTTTTTTTGGTTGGAACATTCTGAATATATCTGTGAAGTCCATCTGGTCCAGTGTGTCATTCAAAATCTTGTTTCCTTGTAGATCTTCTCTTTAGATGATCTGTCCATTATAATGAGGGGGATGTTATTATTGTATTAGTATTAGTATTATTGTTATTATAATAATGTAATACTATTATTGTATTAGTATTAATGTTTTTCTTTACTTTTGTTATTAACTGACTTATATAATTGGCTCCTCCTTTGTTAGGGGCATAAATATTTACAGATGTTAGACCATCTTGTTGGATCGACCAAAGGGTCTATAATTATGATAGTGTTCTTCCTCATCTCTAATTACGTTCTTTGGTTTAAAATGTAATTTTTCTGATGTTAGGATTGTCACCTCAGCTTTCTTTTGATGTCCATTAGCATGGTAAATATTTTTCCATCCCCTCACCTTAAATCCAAAGGTGTCTTTGGGCCAAAAATGAGTCTCTTACAGACAGCATATCTGTGGGTCTTGCTTTTTTAATCCAACTGATATCATACCCTATGTCCTTTGATTGTGGCATTTAGCCCATTTACATTCAGAGTAACTGTTGAATGATAGGAATTTAGTGCCATTGTATTACCTGTAACATGACCATTTCTGTATATTGTCTCTGCCTTTCTGGTTACTATTGGGCTCTCCCTTTGCTCAGAGGGTCCCTTTTAATATTTCCTGTAGGGCTGGTTTGGTAATCACAAATTCTTTCAGTTTTTGTTTGTCCTGGAAGTTTTTATCACCTCTCTTTTGAATGACATCCTAGCTGGATAAAGTATTCTTGGTTGCATATTTTTCTTGTTTAGCACCCTGGATATATCATGCCCATCGTTTGTGGCCTGCGAGGATTCTGGAGATTTTTGCTGCCAATCTAATATTTCTACCCTTGTATATTACAGACCTCTTGTCCTGAGCTACTTGAAGGATTTTCTCCTTGTCTCTGAGATTTGCAAGTTTCACTATTATTTGTCAGGATGTTGATCTGTTTTTATAGATTTTAAGCAGGCTCCTCTATGCCTCCTGGACTTGGATGCCTGTTTCTGTCCCCAGGTTAGGGCAGTTCTCCACTATAATTTGCTGCAATGTACCTTCTGCCCCCCCTTATCTCGTTTTCTTAGATCCCAATTATTCTAATATTGTTTCTTTTGTGGTGTCCCTTTTCCTAGAATTTTCCTTTCATGATCTAGTAGTTATTTATGTCTCTTTTTTCTGAACTTCTTTATTCTCCATCATTTTATCTTCTGTATCGCTAATTCCTTATTCTGCCTCATTCATCCTAGCAATTAGAGTCTCCATTTTTTAATTACATCTCATTAATAGCCTTTTTTATTTCAACTTGGTTAGGTTTTAGTTCTTTAATTTCTCCAGAAGGGGATGCTCTAGTGTCTTCTATTTTTTTTTTTTTTTCCCAATCCCAGCTAGTATCTTTATAATTGGTATTTTGAATTCTAGTTTTGATATCTTACTTAGGTACATACTGATATGGACCCTGGCAGTCAGTTCTTCCTCTTATTCTTTTTTGAGGTGAGATTTCTGTCTTGTCATTCTCTCCAGAGAAGAATAGATAAATGAGAGAAAAAAGTATTCGAATGGAAACAACAACCCCAGAGAAATATGCATTAAACAATTCTGAAAAGACCCCAAATCGAACCAAAATTAAAAAAAAAAGAAAGAAAAAAGAGAATATAATCAGACAGATGAACAGAATAGAACAATATACTGAATCCTGTGTGTACTTTGGTCTGTTAGAAAACTCCCAAAATTATAAAGAAAGAAAAATGTGTATATATACCAATATATATATACACACACACACACACACACACAAATAAGATTAAATGTGACAAAACAATAGAATATAACTGTAGAAAAGAAAATTAAAAGACAAGGGAAAAAAAAGGAAAAAAGGAAAGGATATAAACAGACAGGTAAATACAACAGAGCAATACACTATATCCTGAGTGCATTTCAGTTAATTTGTTAGAAGAAAGTACATATCAAAAGTGTAAAGAAAGAAGAACATATATACAAAAATAAAATTAAATACAATGAAGGGATAGACTATATGTATAAAAATGAAAATTAAAAAAGGTAAATGAGTTGATAAAATTAAAAAATGGTTGAAAAAGGAAAGAGAATACAATTAAAATATATATATATATAGTTGAAAGGGTGAAGAATTAGTGTGAAAAAGCCCTGAATTTTAGGTGCTGTTTTCCTCCTGCCTTGAAGTTTTGCCTTTCTCATTGATCAGTAAACTTGGTCTTGGCTGGATATTCTTGAGGATCTTCTGTGGGAGGGGTCTGTTGCTTTGATTGTCAAGTGTATTTGCCCCCAGAGGAATTGCACTGCCCTTGCCAGGGGGCCAGATAAGTAACCTGTTCCAGTTTGCTCTATGTGGCTTTTGTTCCTTGAAGCCTTTCCATGCTGCTTTGGAAGATGAGCATGAAAATGGGTCTCTCTATGTGTAGCCCTGGAGTTGAGAGCTTGGGACCTCACTCCTCAGTGCACCCTCAGAGAAAAACAGTCAATCACTCCTGTCTTTCTGGTCTCTGGCTACCCTCTGAACTCCCCAGCCTGTGACCAGGGTTTTATCATAGGCACATGGCCTTGTTTTGAGTCTGAAACTCTGCAGACTCCTGCAGTGTCTCCTGCACCACTCCTCCTGGGGGAGGAAGGGGAGTCTTGCCATTTCTGTTCTTTGTTGGGCCCCTGTTTGAAGAGAATTTGCCTGACTGTGCCATGGTTAATGGTTTATAGCAACTCTGAGATGAGAGCCCACTCCTATTCCTTGGAACTCTGCCATGCTCAGGCACCCCTGGTCTTCCTGTGACCCTGAGGGTCTTGAGACCACAATGTCCCAGCAAGGGTTTCACCCCAGGTTAGCCACCTGAGCAACATCCCTTATTGGAGCAGAATTCTAGAAGTTCTGATTTTGCACTCTGCTGCTATATCACCTCCTGATAGCTGGCTGACAGAGGGTCCATCCCCTTGTGGCCTATTGCCCCATATATCACCTTAGGGTTATTTCTCTGCACCTCTTAAACCTTGCAGACAGTTGTCACTCTTCTATTTGCAGAGTTGGAGCCATTCTTTTCTTAGATCTCTGGTTGAGTTCACAGGTTTTCAGGATGATTTCATAGCTATCTAGTTGAATTCCTGGAACCAGATGAAACTAAAGTCTCCTATTCCTTTGCCATAAATTGCATACTTCTCTCTCAGCATGGTCTCTAGTCCCTTTCCTGAATTAGCCACTTAATCTGTTTAAGACTCCTAAAGTAACAACTTTACAAATGCATTTGGATTTAAGTATATATATGTGAATTTTTCTCTGGGTATATAAATGTTTGCCTTTATTATACTACTTCTTTTTTAAAAAACTAAACTTTTAAATTAAGATAGTTTTATTTATTTTTAAATTTTTTAATTGAAGTATGATTGTCATACAGCATTAGAGTAGTTTCAGGTATACAACATAGGGAGTCAACAATCACATACAATAAGAGATGCTCATTGTGATAGGTCTAAAATGAGTCTCTTGCAGACAACATATCTATAACTCTTCCTTTTTTATCCAGTGTGATGTGGATAAATCCAATTTTGATGTGTTACCATACAATGTTGATACATTGCTTTTGACTGATTCATTCTTTTTTTAAATATTAAATTAAATTTAATTTTTCAGTGTTCCTAAATTCATTGTTTATGCACCACACCAAGTGCTCCATGCAATACGTGCCCTCCATAATACCCACCACCAGGCTCACACATCCCTCCCCGCCTTCCTCTCCAATATCCTCAGTTTGTTTCTCAGAGTCCACAGTCTCTCATGTTTTTTCTCCCCTACTTGCTTATTTATATGAGAGAGAGAGGGAGAGAGAAAGAGAGAGAGAGCAAGCAGGGGGAAGGGGCAGAGGCAGGGGGGAAGCAGGTTTCCTGCTGAGGAGGGATCCCAATGCAGGGCTTGATCCCAGTAACCTGGGATCATGACCTGAGATGAGGGCAGATGCTTAACTGACTGAGCCACCCAGGTGTCCCTGTTCTTTTCATTCTTGTGACATATTATTTTGTCATTGAAATTGTGAGTCTTTCATTCCCTTCACCTATTTTGCCTATCCCTTCATCCTTCTCCACTCTTGCAAACACCAATTTGTTCTCTGTATGTATGAACCCATTTCTGGTTTCTGTTTGCTTGTTTTTAAAATTTTCACATATAAGTGAAATCTTTTGCCGCATTTTGAAAATGTTCCATACCAGTCCATACAGATCATTAAGTTTTTTTTCTACTCCATATTACTCACTTATAAACATTTACTAAATTAAATGTATTAATTTCTGTTCATGTTATTACTAATGTTTTTCCACAAAAAAAAATTTGCAGTAATTATGTTTGTGAACATGTGCAAGTATGAGTTCCAAGGAGTGGAATTGTTGATATATGTATTTGAAACAATAGTCAGATAGTTAAATGTCAGTATTCATAGTTACTGTCAAACTGTCATCTTGGATTGTAGTAGTAGCTAAACTGCCTCTCGACGTCTGTCAGAGATTTTGTTCCACATTCTTAACAAACCATACCTGATAAATATTTATAGCTTAAGACAATGATTAAATTATAATCTTTTTCATATTATTGAGCTTATCTATGATTTGTATTTCTTTTTCTATGGATCATCTATTAATACTTATGTATTTTTAATTCAATCATTGATTTTTTCTGGCTAGTGGTATGTTTTTAATTTTTGAAGAGTATGTAGAATGCTTTGGGCATAGAAAAATATTTCTCATTCATTTAACTTTTTTTTTTTAAGGGCTTTTCAGTCATACCAAAATATTCTTCAACTGTATTTTAGTACCTAATTACTTAATTTTTTTTTAAAGATTTTATTTATGTATTTATTTGAGAGAGATACAGTGAGAGAGAACATGAGCGAGGAGGTCAGAGGGAGAAGCAGACTCCCCATGGAGCTGGGAGCCCGATGTGGGACTCGATCCCAGGACTCCAGGATCATGACCTGAGCTGAAGGCAGTTGTCCAACCAACTGAGCCACCCAGGCGCCCCCTAATTACTTAATTTTTAAAACATTTTTGAGGGGTGCCTGGGTGGCTCAGTGGGTCAAAGCTTCTGTCTTTGGCTCAGGTCATGATCCCAGGGTACTAGGATAGAACCCTGCACTGGGTTCTCTGCTCAGCAAGAATCCTACTTCCCTTCCTCTCTCTCTGCCTGCCTCTCTGCCTACTTGTGAACTCTCTTTCTGTCAAATAAGTAAAATCTTAAAAAACAACCACAATCACAACAACACATTTTTGAGGTTGGGGCATCTGGCTGGCTCAGTCATTAATCATCTGCCTTTGACTCAGGTCATGATCTCCAGGGTCCTGAGACTGAGCCCTGCATGGCGCTCCTTGCCCAGCAGGGAGGCTGCTTCTTCCGCTCCCACTCCACTTGCTGTGTTCCCTCTTTCTGTCTCTTTCTCTGTCAAGTAAATAAATAAACTCTTTAAAAAATAAAACATTTTTGATGTTGTATATCATACATTAGAACTTTTGCATCATAAGAATTTTATTTGATATAGGAGCTAAAGAGGGATAGAATTTTAATTGCTATTCTAAAATTTAGGGTGTTTTTAATAGTTATATAATCTTCTTTGTATCATTAACTTAAAATCTTGACTATTATATTTTAACTACCCATATATATTTGGATCTGATTCAGGACTCAATTCTGTTCAATTGGTCTCTTTATTCATGTTCCAACTGATATGTAATATAATTGCTTTGATATATAACACATTTTTATATGTGATAAGACTAATAGTCCTTCATTACTCTCCTTTTTCAGAATTATGCATAGTCTTGCATATTTACATTTCCAAATCAAGTGTAAAATGGTATAGTTAGTTTGCATTTAACTAAGATAAATAAATTTAACATTTAAAATAAGCTTACAATGAATTTTAATAAGTTTATCATGGTTTAGTTGTTAAAAGAAAAAAACAATTACTATTTTTAAGAAGATTCATTTTAGGAGGATTAATTTAGGAAGAGTTTACACCTTTTGCCTACTAAAACTCTTATCCATGAAAGGGGTTTTCTTTCAACAGGACATCTTTCATGACCTTGGGCACTGCTTCCATTTTCTTCCTATGTGACTCATCCCTTCTAAATATATGCTATTATTCATCCATGACACTGCCCCCACCCCACCTACCACGAAATGCTACTTGGCACATTGCTGTAAGAAAAACCATCTCTTTCAGGAAGTGTGTGACTTAAGTCTTTGCTGAGCATCTGTGCAGCCATCTGTAAAGCTCTGTACTATGAAATCATCACAAGTGACAGGGATATAGCTTCCTCTTTCAGTTGGCATGTGCTAGAGGCTTTGTCCTTGCAACCATTTCGGTTCTCTTCACAGTGTGCCTGCCTGTGTGTGGCTCCATTGTCATAGACCATTTGTGCATGACATAAACCTTTGGCTGAAACTCATCTGCATGGGCACTCATACCTGTGGTATCTCTGTTTCTGTCAAAAGTGGGTTCATCTGCTTGTGCAAATATTCCTCTTGATGGCCTCCTAGTTGCTCATCATATGCTCACCGAGGACCTGTAACTTGGAGGGGAGAAAAAAATCCATGCATGTGTCTCTCATGTCACTGTTGTGGTCTTAATATTGTGTCCTGCATATTTATGTATTTGCACCCAGTCACCACCTTGTCCACTGATCAAGCTCTGACTGGGCTGTATAGCATGGTGATTCCCTTGTTAAACTTAAACCTGCACTCAAAAATTTGGAGGTGAAAAATGCCATGAGGAAGTTCTGAAGTAGAAGATGTAACTTTGAGAGATATCCATCACTTCCTAAAATAAATTTGTCTATTAAATGGAATGAGAAAAGAAGATAATTTGTACAGAAGCACATGAATAGTATTTGTCCCAAGTATGTTTATTTTGACATATAGGCACTGGGAAGACAGATCCAGAGGGGGATTATTTGTCATTATAAAAATATCCTGTTTAGATTTACCTATTGTCTAGTTCATGGTCAAAGTTCAATGTCCTGTGAGGATTAGTTAGATTTCTTGCACAAAGCAGATTGTCAGGACACATAGCTCTGGAGATTTGAATTTACTTGTTTAGTTGTTGGGTTTTATATGTACCATCAACAGGAGAATGTAAAGCCAATGATGTGTATATATACTCTAGCCATTGAGCTGTAGTTTATGTTGACATAATTCACCTGTTAATAAAGGCAACTTATTTTTTAAATGTAGTTTTTAACTTGTAGTAAAATACAAATAACAAAAATCACATTTAAAAATTTTTTAATTAAATGTTTACTTTTTAAATTAAATTTTAATTAAATTTTAAAGTAAAATTACATTTGTAAATGTACAGTCCAGTGGCATTGAGTCAATTCAATGATGATGTCAATTCAGTGATGTCATGATGGTTAATTAAATTAATTGACTTTTGTAATGTGGGCACCAGCACCATCCATCTCCAGAGATTTTTCATTTTCCCATACTGAAATTCCACACTCATTAAACATTAATTCCCCATTCCCTCTCTCTGGGCTTTAGGCAGCCACCATTCTGTTTTCTTATTGCTTGTGAATTTGGCTACTTTAAGTAGCCAAATATTGTGTGGAATCATACAATATCTGTTTTTTTGTGACTGTCTCATTTCACTTGGCAGAGTGAATTACAGGATATGTATGTTTTAACGCATGTCAGGATTTCCTTCATTTTTTAAGAGTGAATAATAATCCATTCTGTGAATATACCTCATTCTGTTCATACATTTACAACACTTTGAACACACTTTGGTTGCTTCTACTTTCTGGCTACTGTGAATAATACTGCCATGAAAATGGGTATAGAAGTACCTATTTGAGACTGTGATGTCCATTATTTTGTGTATATACCACAAAGTGGAATTGTGGCTCATATAATATTTTTCTGCTTATTTTTTTAGGAAGTATCATAGCATTTTCCATAGCAGCTACATCATTGTGCATTCCCACCAGCAATGGAGAGTTGTTCTGATCTCTACACTGTCTTACATGTGTCACAATTTTAACATTTTGTGGTCATAGCTCTCCTGTTGTGTGTAAAGTAGTATTGCATTATGGTTTTGAAATGTATTTCCCTAATGATTAGTGACATTGAGCATCTTTTCATGTGCTTATTTGGCATCACATATCTTCTTTGGAGAAATGCCTGTTGAAATCCTTTGCTCTTTTTTAATCAGGATGCTTCTCTCTCTCTCTCTTTTTTTCTTTCTTCCTTCATTTCTCCCTTCCTTCCTTCCTTCCTTCCTTCCTTCCTTCCTTCCTTCCTTTTCTTCTTCTTCTTCTTCTTCTTCTTCTTCTTCTTCTTCTTGTTATGTGTGCTTTTAAGATGTATAAATTTGTTACGTATTCTGGATACCAGCAGCTTATCAAATAAATCAATTTCAGATATCTTCTTTCATTTGTGGGATGCCTTTTTCTCTGTTGATAGTGTGTTTTGATGTAGAAAAGTTATTAAATTTGATAAAGTGTAATTCATGAGGTTGTTTTTTATTTTCTTGTCTGTAGTTTTGGTGCCCTACCCAAGAAATCATTACCAAATCCAAAATTACGAAGTTTTCTTCTAAGAGTTTCATAGTTCTAGGTGGTAGTATAGGTCTCTGATCCATTTTGATTCAATTTTTGTGTATGGTGTATATGATTAAAGGTTGAACATTCTTTTGCATGTGTATGTCCAGTTTCACAGTACTATTTATTGAACCATCTGTCCTTTCCCAATGAATGCTCTGTTATCTGTTGAAAATCATTTGAACATGCAGGCAAAGGTTTATTTCTAAGATCTGTATTTTATTCCATTGTTGTGTCTGCCTTTATGCTGATATCACAAAGTTTTGATTACTGTACTTTTTAGTTATTTTTAGAACCAGGAAGTCTTCCAATTGTTTGTTTGTTACCACAGGATTATTTGGCTACTGGGCATGCCTTGATTTTCCATCTGAATTTTAAGATGAATTTTTCTATTTCTGGAAGAAAACTTTTTTTTTTTTTAATTTTAGTAGGAATTGCTTTGAATCTGTAGAGCACTTTAACTAACACTGACAACTTAATAGCATGAACCATATAAATTCATGAATGTTTTTCCTCCCTTTTATTTGTGTCTTCCAGAATATCTTTCAACTACACTACAGTTTTTCAGCATAGAAGACTTTTGGGTCCTTGTTTAAGCTTATTCTTAAGTATTTTGTTTTTTTCGATGTTCTAGTAAAAGATTGTTTTCTTAATCCTCTTTGGATTATTAATTGGTAGCAACAGAAATTCCATGTTTTCTTGATTAAAAAAAAACTTTCATAGATGGGATGTAACTTAATATAGTAATGGTCATATATGATAGATCCACAGCTAACACCAAACTCAGTAGGAAACGTTGAAAGCTTTTCCACTCTAATCAAGAAAAAGAGTGTCCATGCGCACCACTGCATTTCACAATACCATTGGAATAAAAATATCTGTGAAAAATTTAGCTTTTTCTACATATAGGTCATGCCGTCAGTGAAATGAGAACAAGTTAATTAGAATTTTTACCTAATTTTACTACCTATAACAGTGATTCTGTGGTAGCCACTCTCTATCCTTTACAACTCAGCTTTAACATGACATTTGAAGAAAGGCCTTCTCTGATCACCTTCTCCATAGAAGAATTCTCCCTGAGTACTTTCTTTTCTCTCTTATTAGATGGTGACTGTAATTAGTTTATCAAATTGTTCCTTTATTTACTGACTTTATTATGAGAATATAAGGTTCCTGCAGAAAAGACCTTGTTTGTGATTTTGCCCTGTTCATTAATTGCTGTATCCTCACTCATAACACATTTCTTGTTAACATAGATATTCCATTAAAAAATTACTAAAAAAAAAATAATTAAAAAAACTGAAAAACAAAAACAAAACCTTGCAAAGACATTACATTTAAATTTGTGAATATTTAATATATGTAACCACACTTTTAGACAGAATAGATTCAGTATTAAATAAAATGAAGGAAAACTAACTATGGGGTCACCTGGGTAGCTCAGTGGCTTAAAGCCTCTGCCTTTGACTCAGGTCATGATCCCAGAATCTTGAGATCAAAACCCGCAATGGGATCTCTGCTCAGCAGGGAGACTGCTCACTCCTCCCTCCCCTTGCCTGCCTCTCTGCCTACTTACCTACTTGTGATCTCTGTCTGTCAAATAAGTAAAATCTAAAAATAAATAAATAAATAAAAACTTACTCTGATAAGTGGGGAAATAAATGATAATATTATCTCTACCAGAAAAAATGACTGGTTGAAATTTTATTCTTGACTGGCAAAGGTCTGATAATGGTTTGAAGACTATTTTTTTTTCTCCATATCATGTCTTTGAATGTCTTCATTATATGATTTAGTCTAGTATTATCTTTACATTTAAATGTACTTTCAGATTTTTGTGAAAATTCCAGTAAATGCAATTAAACAAGAATCAGTATTGGACACTTTCTAACTCTAGGACTTAATGATAAATGGGATTAGAAAGGAAGAAAAGTCTACTGATCTTTGACCCTATAGGGAAGAAGACACTATGCTCTAAAGAACTGATAAAATTTTCAGAAGGTCCTTCATAAGCTTAAAGCATTACCTATGAAAAATGGGAAGCCTCTCAAAATTTCAAGTCAACTCTTCTGGTCAAACCGATACCACAGAATGAGAAAGACTAACCAACTGAATGGTATTTTATTTTTATTTATTTATTTATTTATTCATTATTTATTTTCGGCATAACAGTATTCATTATTTTTGCACCGCACCCAGTGTTCCATGCAATCCGTGCCCTCTATAATACCCACCACCTGGTATTCTGACCTCCCACCCCCCACCCCTTCAAAACCCTCAGATTGTTTTTCAGAGTCCATAGTCTGGTTCACCTCCCCTTCCAATTTCTCCCAACTCCCTTCTCCTCTTTATCTCCCCATGTCCTCCATGCTATTTTTTATGCTCCACAAATAAATGAAACCATATGATAATTGACTCTTTCTGCTTGAATGGTATTTTTTATTTAGAAATTAGTAACAAAGTAGTTGTTTGAGAAAAGTCTCTTTGAGAAATTGCTGGTGGCTTTCTCTTTATGTAAGGATAGGATTTCCTTGTTTCTTTTTTTGTTTTTTTGTTTTTGTTGTTGTTGTTGTTGTTTTGTCATTGTTGTGGTTTTTGTTTTTGTTTTTGTTTTTGATACCTTTCCTAATGTGATAATCTTTGTTTTGCTGTGTGGAATATGGAATTCCTATGAAGTAATCTACAGTGCAAATAAAAGTGAAATCTAAATAATCGGAAAACTCCATGGATAAAATGGATAGACAAATGAAATAAAATATATCCTCAAGTAATAATGCAGCTTTTTGTCCTCTCTTATCAACCTGGATGACAGAAGAATTCCAGGTCCCTGTGAATGAGTAAAACATGTTCCTTCAGATTGTGGATATGCCTACATAAGGTAAAACTAACAGTAAATAGTGGAAGCCAGGCTTTGCAATTGTGTGACTATTTTTTTTTTTTTTTTTAAAGATTTTATTTGACAGGCAGAGATCACAAGTAGGCAGAGAGGCAGGCAGAGAGAGCAAGAGAGGGAAGCATGCTCTCTGCTGAGAAGAAAGCCTGATGCAGGGCTTGATCCCAGGATCCTGGGATCATGATGTTAGCCAAAGGCAGAGATAATGTGAGCACCATTTCAAATTCTAGTTTTATCACTTAGGGTGAAGTTGGGAAAATTATTTAGATGTTCAGATTCTCAGTTTGTTCAACTACAGAATGGGAATTATAGTTCCTGTTACTGGAAATATGAAACGTGATTAAGTTATGATTGAGAGATTGGAATCCACTCTAGATGTGATCAGGGAATGATCAGCTCAGAATCAGATTCAAAAAGGATTATTTGGGCTGCATCCAAACAAACTGGTGGAGGATAGAATGAAAGGGAAAGGACATTGGAGATGGCTTGTGCAGTAGGCCAGAAGAAGTATGGAGAGAAGGGAAATGACCAAGTTTGTGATCTATTTTCAGGGGGGATAATAAGATTTGTTAAGGTATCAATATGTGATATGAGAACAAGAAAGGTATGGAAGGCACAGTGATGTTTCCTGTCTGAGCAATGACATGGAAGGTAGTACCATTTAATAAAATGTAGAACCCTATCATTATGGTGAGATTTAAAAAAATACTTTTGTATGTACTGAGTTGGTATCCAATTGGAAATATCTATAGTTGGTGATGTTCCCTATATAAAGCTTAAAAATTAAAGGAGAAAGAAACTCTGAAGTACTTTGGATGCATTCATTGGTTAGGAAAAGGGGGCATATCCAACCAAAAACCCTAAGAAAGAGGTCTCAGTGAGGGAAAAGACAATCCAGGTCAGTGACTTTCCATTCCTATTTATCCCACTCACTTTGAATACATCAGTTACCCTAAATTGGTCTCAAGTATAAACTGTGCACACTTAGATGCAATTCCCTTGCCCTTTTGTCCTTCTACTTCTCCTTTAAATTTCAGGAAGGAGTGCTTCCTCTGTAAAACCTTCTTTGCTGTTTGGTTGATATATTCTTACCCTTGACCTTTGCATTGTGTGACTACCTTTATATTGGCACTTATTTTATTGAATATTATTATATATGCTATCGTTGAGTGTAGTGAAAGACCCCTCTCCCCTTGCTAAAGGCTTGTTTTAGCAACCTGATGTCCCCACAGCACCCCCTCTCCCCTTGCTGAAGGCTTGATTGTCCCCATACCCGGATGGCAACACATACCAGGATGTCTATTGTTTGTGATCACCCAGTCTGTCAAGAGAAAAGACAAATGAGGAATAGAGTGTACCTGGGACTTTCCAGAGTGCTGAGCCAAGGCCCACCAGAACAAACCTTTGTGTCCTTGCCTTAAACCAGTGCCTGACAATGCTTGATTTAAGTTAACCAATCAGATCCCTGTAACCAAGCATCTGCTTCTGTAAACTCGCTTCCTGCCACCCCAACCTTGCCCTATATAATCTGCTCCCCAATTTAGCCCAGTGCGCTCAGCCCACAAAGGCTGATGCGTCAGCAGGCGCCTGTGTAACCAATAAACCTCTTGCAATTTGCATCCAGTGGAGGCGTGCTGTTTGATTCTTGGGTGCAGCTCCAGGGTCTTTCAGTAGGAACCCACAACTTGTTCAACTTGGAAATCACAATGTCTGTGACACAAATAGGTACTCCTGCCACAATCTTTTACACAATCTCTTAATTGAATGAATCAATAAAAGATTAACCTTATAATGCATTTAAATGGTTTCTCTCCTGTTTTGTAGATCACCTGGTTCTAATAGAAGTCACTCCCAACCACACTAGATGGACCTAAGAAACAGTGTAACTTACTTTGACCTCTTGGGCCTCACCCGGGATTCAAAGGAACAGAAGGTCCTTCTGGTTATGTTTTTGCTCTTCTGTATTTTGACTGTGGTGGGCAACATGCTCATTGTGGTGACTAGCTGTCAGTAAGACCCTTGGGTCACCTATGTACTTGTTTCTTGCTAACTTGTATTTTATGGATGTCACTTATTCCTCTTGCATTTGCCCCAGATTGATTTCAGATTTGCTGTTTGCAGAAAATACCATATCCTTCTAATCTTGTATGACTCAGCTATTTACTGAATACCTTTTTGGTGGCTCAGAGGTCTTCCTTCTGCTAGTGATGGCCTATGACCGTTATGTGGCCATCTGGTAAGTCCTTGCATTATTTGGTGATCATGAGGCAGTGGGTATGTGTTGTGCTACTGGTAGTGTCCTGGATTGGAGGTTTTCTGCATTCAGTAATTCAAGTTAGTACTATTAATGGGCTCCCATTTTGTAGTCCCAATATCATTGACTATTTTTCCTGTGACATGTACCCCTTAATGAAATTGGTTTGTACTGACACATATGTCATTAGCCTATTAGTGGTGGCTAATGGAGGGATGATCTGCACTATTGTGTTTGTGCTCTTGCTCATCTCTTAGGGTGTCATCTTGCACTCTCTAAAGAACTTTAGTTTAGAAGGGATGCAGAAAGCCCTCCAGACCTGTGGTTCCCACATCATTGTGGTGGTCTTTTTCCTTGTTCCATGTATTTTCATGTATGTAATACATGCTAAGACCTTCCCCATTAACAAATCATAGAGTGTGTTTTATACAGTTGTAACCTCCATGCTGAACCCACTGATCTATGCTCTGAGAAATTCTGAGATGACAAATGCTATGAAATAAGTAAGTGCATCATCTATCATGAATGAAGCAATTTAACATTAGTGTCAATCTCCTCAAATGTTAAAGTCCATTTTACTGTAAATGCATTTGCAGTCCTAGTCAACAAATAATGTGCAGTGAAAGAGTCAAATATTTATAGAGTTATACTAATTCATAATTAATTGCTATGTTTACTTTTGTTACTTTTCATCTCATTCATAATTCTATTTTTGGTCAGTTTCTTGTCTTTTATCTTTATTCTTTTCATTTTTAAAATATTTCTTTTATATAGTCTATCTTCTCTATTTAATTTCTTTTCATATGAAGTTTTTTTGTGTAACATTTTACTTTTTAAGATATACCTAGGCAAAAAATAGATAAAATAAATCTTAAAAATAGAATCCTTACCAAAAGGAAATGGTGTGGCATGAACATCCTATCTGTCCCTCACCAGAGTCTCCCTGTTCTTCCATATACATCATTGTACTGAGATTGCTATTGTTCCTAAGATTGTTCAATTAATAATCTTTGCTTGCAAAAATCATATTTTCATGTATGTGTATTCCTTTCTGTCTAACTTCTGAATTTACTACTTCGCTTCCTGAAAATCTTTCCATACCGGTATATAGATGTAACTCATACTTACGTTACTCCTACTGCCTAAAACTACTTCTTCTTTTTTTTTTTTTAAGATTTTATTCTTTTATTTGACAAAGAGAGGGATCACAATTAGGCAGAGAGGCAGGCAGAGAGAGAGGGGAAGCAGGTTCCCAGCTGAGCATAGAGCCCGATGTGGGCCTTGATCCCAGGACCCTGAGTCCATGACCTGAGCTGAAGGCAGAGGCTTAACCCACTGAGCCAGCCACCCAGGCGCCCCTGCCTAAAAATTCTTAATAAAGATATAGTTAAATTAGTGTTTCCAGTATTTGTCACATCTTCCTGATTCTTTTTCTATGATAAATAGCTTTGTAGTGAAGTCTTTTAGAGATTCTCTAATTATGAGTTTTTAGCAGTGCAATTGTTTGACCAATTGGTAGGTATATTTAAAATCATTGACGTTCACAGTTATTGCCAAATTGCCATCCATAAGCGAGTACCAAACTACGCTACATCCCTCAGTTTAGAGTTTGTGCACATTCTCAACAAGTTCTCAATGAATATTTATAGTATTTGAGATTCTGATTGTTAAAAACATTGTATTTCATTTTTTACTGTAATTGAAATTCAGAAAATATAATTGAATTTGATTCACATGCTTAAAATTATTTGTATTCATCTTTTGTAAATTATCTATTATTGACTTTTCCATGTTTTGTTTGATTGTTGCTCTTTTCCATATGAATTTTTATGACTTAATCATGCATTAAAGACATTATCCCTTTCACCATGTGTACGTATTTTTCTAGCCTAAGATTTAGTTTGGATGTTCTTATTTTGTGTTGAATATATTTCATCATGTAGAAATATTTTACATAGACATAATCAAATCTATTTTTTTAAAGATTTTATTTATTTATTTGACAGAGAGAAATAGATCACAAGTAGGCAGATAGGCAGGCAGAGAGAGGGGAGAGGGAGAAGCAGGCTCCCCCTGGGCAGAAAGCCCAATGCGGGGCTCAATCCCATGACCCTGGGATCATGACCGAGCCAAAGGCAGAGACTTTAACCCACTGAGCCACCCAGGTGCCCCCATAATCAAATCTATTATTTCTATGACATTTGTATCTTTCTCAGAAAGACTTCCCTATTTCAATGTTAAAAATATTCTTCCACATGATTTTCAACATTTAATTGTTTAATTGTCCCATGGTTTAATATTTTATGCTAAGTTTTTGATCCATCTACACTTTGATGTAACCATTTAATTAGGGATTAAATTTTATTTATTTTTCTAGGTGGGCATTTGTTGAGGTATATACTTATTTTTTCCTACCATTTAAGACATAATGAAATTACACTTAATTTGTAAGACACTTAAATATGTGAAAAGCTTAGTACTCCTTACCATTCCTTATCAGAGCTGTATTTATTCTTTAAACATATTTATGTTTGAAAATAAAATTTTAATAGGCCACTCTAGTAAAAGTTATGTTTATTTTGTGTTTTCAGTATGATTTGATTTAGAAATAGTTAATAGCTTTAGAGAAATAAGAATTCTCATCCAAAAGCTGGGTAGTTCTTTTCACCTAAGAAGCTTTTTTTGGTTTTTATATAGACCCAGTATATTTCTTTGTAAATTTAGTTTTCTTGAGTAAACTTATTTTAAGTTGTTTTGCAAATAGAATCTTATCTTGTACTTTCCAAGTGTCTGTTGTTTCAATGTAGAAAATCTGCTTTTTCCCAGTCTTATATAAGATGTAATCTTCATAGTACATCATTCATCCTTTTTAGTCTAAGTTCTGCACATTTTGACACATACAGTTATGTAACCACATCAAAACCAATGTATAAATGTTTCATCACCCCAAATAATTCCCCATGCATCATTGTACCCCCTTCTACCCTAGCCTCTAACCCTATGCTGACAAATGCTGATCCCTTTCTATTCCTATCATTCTATCTTTTCCAGAATGTTATATAAATTGAATCTACAGTATAAAATTCTTTTTTATTCTAGCTTTTTGAGGTATAATTGACTAATCGAAATTGTATATATTTAAGATGCAATGTGTGATGATTTGATATATCTATTCATTGTTAAGTGGTTATCATTACGAAGCTAATGAGGACATCTATTACCTCACATAATTTTTTTTCACTTCATGAAGGCCAAGTAAATTTTACTCTTAGCACATTTCAAGTAAACAATACAGTATTATTAAGTAGAGCCACCATGCTGTATATTAGAGCCTTAGAACTTACTCATCTTTTGAAAAAAAAATTATATATTTGAAATAGTTAACAGAAGAGAGAGATAGAGAGCATGAGCAGGGGGCAGGTAGGGGCCGAGTGAGAGGGTGATGCAGTCTTCACACTAAGCAAGGAGCCTGATGAGGGGCTTGATCCCAGGATCCTGGGATTATGACCTGAGCCAAAGGCAGAGGCTAAACTGACTGAGCCATCCAGGTGCCCCAGAACTCATTCATCTCTTAAATAAATGTTTGTAGATTTTGAACGTTTCCCCAACCTCCAGTACCTGGTAATCATCATTCTCTTCCCTGCTTCTATGAATTTGACTTTCTTTTTTATTATTTCTTTTCAGTGTAAACAGATTTCATCGTTTTTGCACCACACCCAGTGCCTCATGCAATATGTGCCCTCCTTAATACCCACCACCTGGCTCCCCCAACCTCCCACCCAGCGACCCTTCAAAACCCTCAGGTTGTTTTTCAGAGTACACAGTCTTCATGGTTCACTTCCTCCTCCAATTTCCCTCAACTCACTTCTCCTCTTCATCTCCCTATGTCCTCCATGTTATTTGTTATGCTCCACAAATAAGTGAAACCATATGATAATTGACTCTCTCTGCTTGACTTATTTTACTCAGCATAATCTCTTCCAGTCCTGTCCATGTTGCTACAAAAGTTGGGGATTCATCCATTCTGATGGAGACATAATACTCCATAGTGTGTATGGACCACACCTTCCTTATCCATTTTTCCGTTGAAGGGCATCTTAGTTCTTTCCACAGTTTGGCGACTGTGGCCATTGCTGCTATAAACATTGGGGTACCGATGGCCATTCTTTTCACTACATCTGTATCTTTGGGGTAAATACCCAATAGTGCAATTGCAGGATCATAGGGAAGCTCTATTTTTAATTTCTTAAGGAATTTTCACACTGTTCTCCAAAGAGGCTGCACCAACTTGCATTCCCACCAACAGTGAAAGAGGGTTCCCATTTCTCCACATCCTCTTCAACACATGTTGTTTCCTGTCTTGCTAATTTTGGCCATTTTAACTGGTGTAAGGTGATATCTCAATTTGGTTTTAATTTGAATCTCCCTGGTGGTTAGTGATGATGAACATTTTTTCATGTGTCTGATGGCCATTTGTATGTCTTGATTGGAGAAGTGTCTGTTCATATCTTCTGCCCATTTTTTGATATGTTTGTCTGTTTTGTGTGTTTTGAGTTTGAGGAGTTCATTATAGATCCTGGATATCAACCTTTTGTCTGTACTGTCATTTGCAAATATCTTCTGCCATTCTGTGGGTTGCCTCTTTGTTTTCTTGACTGTTTCCTTTGCTGTGCAGATGCTTTTGATTTTGATGAAGTCCCAAAAGTTTATTTTCGCTTTTGTTTCTTTTGCCCTTGGAGACGTATCTTGAAAGAAGTTGCTGTGACTGATATTGAAGAGATTACTGCCTATGTTCACCTCTAGGATTCTGATGGATTCCTGTCTCACATTGAGGTCTTTTATACATTTTGAGTTTATCTTTGTGTATGGTGTACGAGAATGGCCGAGTTTCATTTTTCTACATACAGCTGTCCAGTTTTCCCAGCACCATTTATTGAAGAGACTGTCTTTTTTCCACTGTATATTTTTTCCCATTTTGTCAAAGATTATTTGAGCATAGAGTTGAGGGTCCATATCTGGGGTCTCTACTCTGTTCCACTGGTCTATGCCAGTACCATGCTGTCTTGGTTATCACAGCTTTGTAGTAAAGCTTGAAATCAGGTAGCATGATGCCTCCTGTTTTATTTCTGTTTTTCAACATTTCCTCAGCAATTCGGGGTCTCTTCTGATTCCATACAAATTTTTGGATTATTTGCTCCAGCTCTTTGAAAAATACCAGTGGAATTTTGATCAGAATGGCATTAAAAGTATAGATGGCTCTAGGCAGTATAGACATTTTAACAATGTTTTTTCTTCTGATCCAAGAGCATGGAATGGTCTTCCATCTTTTTGTGTCTTCTTCAATTTCTTTCATGAGTGTTCTGTGGTTCCTTGAATACAGATCCTTTACCTCTTTGGTTAGGTTTATTCCCAGGTATCTTATGGTTCTTGGTGCTATAATAAATGGAATCGATTCTCTAATTTCCTTTTCTGTATTTTCATTGTTAGTTTATAAGAGAGCCACTTATTTCTGCACATTGACTTTGTATCCTGCCATGTTGCTGAATTGCTGTATGAGTTCTAGTAGTTTGGGGGTGGAGTCTTTTGGGTTTTCCATATATAGAATCATGTCATCTGTGAAGAGAGAGTTTGACTTCTTCACTGACAATTTGGATACTTTTTTTTCTCTTTGTTGTCTGATTACTGTTGCTAGGACTTCTAATACTATGTTGAACAAGAGTGGTGAGAGTGGGCATCCTTGTCATGTTCCTGATGTCAACAGGAAGGCTGTGAGCTTTATCATTTGAGGATGATATTTGCTGTGGGGTTTTCATAGATACATTTGATGAAGCTCAGGTATTTTCCCTCTCTCCCTGTACTTTGAAGCGTTTTAATCAGGAACGGATGCTGGATTTTGTCAAATGCTTTTTCTGCATCAATTGAGAGGACCATGTGGTTCTTCTCTCTTCTCATATTAATTTGTTGTATCACATTGATTGATTTGCGAATCTTGAACCATCCTTGTAGACCAGGGATGAATTCCACCTGGTCATGGTGGATAATCTTTTTAAAGCGCTATTGGATCCTGTTTTCTAGGATCTTGTTGAGAATCTTAGCATCCATATTCATCAGTGATATTGGTCTGAAATTCTCCTTTTTGTTAGGGTCTTTGCCTGGTTTGGGCATCAGGGTAATGCTGGCTTCATAGAAAGAGTCTGAAAGTTTTCTTTCTGCTTCAATTTTTTGAAACAGCTTCAAGAGAAGAGGTGTTATTTCTTTTTTGAAAGTTCGGTAGAATTCCCCAGGGAATCCATCAGGTCCTGGGCTCTTGTTTTTTGGGAGGTTTTTGATCACTGCTTCAATCTCATTACTAGATATTGGTCTATTCAGGTTGTCAATTTCTTCCTAGTTCAATTTTGGGAGTTTATAGTTTCTTTTGAGGCCCATAGGCATGAAAGGTGCTTCTCCATCCCTTCACTTTCAGTCTGGGTGTATCTTTAGGTTCAAAATGGGTCACTTGTAGACAACATATGGATGGTTCCTGTCGTTTTATCCAATCTGCAACCCTGTGTCGTTTTATGGGCACATTAAGACATTCACATTGAGAGTGATTTTTGAGAGATGCGTTTTTATTGACATCATGTTACCTTTGTTACCATCGTGTTATGTCTTTCTTTCTGTAGATTGTCTCTATATTTCTGTTCAATGCTATTCTTAGGATTTTTCCTCATTTATAGAACCCCCCTTAATATTTCTTGCAGTGTTGGCTTGGTGGTTGCATAGTCTTTTACGCCTTGCCGGTCTTGAAATTCTTCATCCCTCCATCCATTTTGAATGCAGTCTTGCTGGATAAAGTATTCTTGGCTGCATGTTCTTCTCATTTAATGCCCTGAATATATCTTGCCAGCCCTTTCTGGATTGCCAGGTTTCTGTGGACAGGTCTGACATTATTCTGATGGGCTTTCCTCTGTACATAATGAGCTTCTTTGTCCTAGTTGCCTTCAAGAGGGCCTGTTTACAATATAATTCTTTATTCTTACCATCAGGTGTCTTGAGGACTTTTGAGAATCTATAATCTTGGGGAAGACCTTTCTGACTCTAGTACATGAATGCTGGTTCTATCCATGATATTGGGAAAGGTTTCATGGAGAACTTGTTCCACTATATGTTCTACACTTTTTTCTTTCTCCTCCCCTTCAGGGATTCCAACAGTTCTGACTTTGGAATGTTTCATGGCATCATTTATTTCACTAATTCTGTTTTTATGGCTTCTAAGCTGTTTGTTCCAGGCTTCCTCCCATTCCTTTTTCTCTATCTGTTTGTCCTCCAGATACTAATTCTATCTTCTGTCTTAGTTACCCTAGCTTTGAGGGAATTTAGATTAGATTAGAACTCATTAAGAACATTGTGAACATCATCCCTGGTGGCCTTTAGTTCTGCCCTAACATTGTGAACATCATCCCTGGTAGCTTTTGGTTCTGCCGTAATCAATTCCATTTTGTCATCCATGGCTTTTTCCAACCTAGCTACTGCCTGGATAATTGTTAGCCTGAATTCCCTTTGGGACATATTGTCTATGTTGATAGCCATTAGCTCTGTTGCAGAAGATCCATCCTCTCAATTTTTCTTCTGTTGGGCATTCCGCCTTCTAGTCATTTTTGTGAGAGATGGCTGAATGGATGTAGTTGGATGTATTGACCATGCTGCAGTCAAGGTGCACCCTGGAACACTTCTGAGCAACCAAGAGTCCTCACACAAATGAAAGAAAAAAGAAAGAGAGCAAAAAGAAAAAAATAAGAGAGAGAGAGAGAGAGATAGGGGAAAAAAAGAAAGATAAATGAGAAAGCTCAGCTTAATGGGCCCCAAGGTAAGATTTATGAAGTATACAAACAAAAAAAGACAAATAAAAAGACTGATAAAATTATATGACAAGAGAAAAAAAATATATATATATAAGGAAAAAAAGGAAGAAACATATATATATATATATATATATATATATATATGCAAAAAAAAGGAAGCAAAAGAAAAAAAAATAGAATCCCAAGTATAAGATTTATATACTATCAGGACAAACACAAACACAAATACATAGAAACACTAGTGGAAGAAAAAGATGGGAGAGTGGTTATAAATTCTCAGTGTGGGCAAGGAAGTTTATTTTGATTCTTCCTGGATGTATCTTGATATATTTGTTAAAAGACGCAAGTAACCTAAGATAAAGGGGGATTAAAATTTGGTTCACTTATAGAGGTAGCATTGATTGGGGAAAGAGGATTACCTTGAAGTTTAACTCTATATGAATATTAAAATATATAAATAAAAAAAGAATAAACTAAACTAAAATAAAAAAATAGAAAAGCAAAAGTAAAACATAGGCATATGTAGAAGAATAAATGAAACAAGATGGGATTGGGAGGGAGACAAACCATAAGTGACTCTTAATCTCACAAAACAAACTGAGGGTAGCTGGGGGGAGGGGGGTTGGGAGAAGGGGGTGGGATTATGGACGTTGGGGAGGGTATGTGCTTTGGTGAGTGCTGTGAAGTGTGTAAACCTGGTGATTCACAGACCTGTACCCCTGGGGATAAAAATATATGTATATAAAAAAAATAAAAAATTAAAAAAAAACAAAAAAACATAGGCATATGTATCAAAAAGTTCAGGTTAAAAGGTTATTTTGGAATTTGATGTACTGGACATCTCACTGTGAAGATAAATAGATTAAAAAATTATCTATATATAAAAAAAAAGTCTTGTGGGAACTCACAGAGCTTGCAAGAAGGTGACTGGGAGTCAATAGAAACTGTTTATCTTAAAAGTATGCCTAGAACTTAGAAACCTGAAAATCTTCTTGATGCCACGCTGCTACCTTAAGTAATGTCCATGAGCCATTCAGCTCTGCAGACCCATCTCTCAACCTAAGTCCATGGACTTCCAACACTAGACACAGTATCTTTAGACCTTCTCCCACCCTAACATCAAATTTTTGTCCCATACACTTGAGAATAACTACAACAGGCCCCTCCCCCAGAAGATCAACAAGAAATCCAGCCAGGACCAAGTTCACCTATCAAGGAGTGCAGGTTCAATACCAAGGAGAGCAGCGAAATTCCAGAGGAGGAGAAAGCAAAGAACAGAACTCATGGCTTTCTCCCCATGATTCTTTAGTCTTGCAGTTAATTTAATATTTTTTTTTCAATTGTTTTCTTCTTCTGCTAATTTTTTTAACTTTTACCCTTATTTTTAATGTTTTTTAACTAGTTTATCTAATATATATATATATATTTCTTTTTTATATTTTTTATTTATTCATTTTCTTTTTTAATTGTTTCTTTTTTTTCCTGAACCTCTTTTTATCCCCTCCCCCCCCCCACCATTTGGGATCTCTTCTGATCTGGTTAAAGCCTATTTTCCTGGGGTCTTTGCCACCTTTTTAGTATTTTACTTGCTCCTTCATATACTCTTATCTGGACAAAAGGACAAGGTGGAAAAATTCACAACAAAAAAAAAAAAAATTAAAAAAAAGAACAAGAGGCAGTACCAAAGGCTAGGGACCCAAACAATACAGACACTGGTAATATGTCAGATCTAGAGTTCAGAATGACGATTCTCAAGGTTCTAGCCGGGCTCGAAAAAGGCATGGAAGATATTAGAGAAACCCGTTCGGGAGATATAAAAGCCCTTTCTGGAGAAATAAAAGAACTAAAATCTAACCAAATTGAAATAAAAAAAGCTGTTAATGAGGAGCAATAAAAAATAGAGGCTCTCACTGCTAGGATAAGTGAGGCAGAAGAAAGAATTAGTGATATAAAAGACCAAATGACAAAGAATAAAGAAGCTGACCAAAAGCGGGACAAAGAGCTACTGGACCATGAAGGGAAAATTCGAGAGACAAGTGACACCATAAGATGAAACAACATTAGAATAATTGGAATTCCAGAAGAAGAAGAAAGAGAGAGGGGAGCAGAAGGTATACTGGAGAGAATTACTGGAGGGAATTTCCCTAATATGGCAAAGGGAACAAGCATCAAAATCAAGGAAGTGCAGAGAACCCTCCCTGAAAATCAACAAGAATAGGTCCACACCACGTCATCTAACAGTAAAATTTACAAGTCTTAGTGACAACGAGAAAATCCTGAAAGCAGCCCAGGAAAGAAGTCTGTAACATACAATGGTAAAAATATTAGATTGGCAGCGGACTTATCCATAGAGACCTGGCAGGCCAGAAAGAGCTGGCATGATATATTCAGAGCACTAAACGAGAAAAACATGCAGCCAAGAATACTATATCCAGCTAGGCTATCATTGAAAATAGAAGGAGAGATAAAAAGCTTCCAGGACAAACAAAAACTGAAAGAATTTACAAACACCAAACCAACTATACAGGAAATATTGAAAGGGGTCCTCTAAGCAAAGAGAGAGCCTAAAAGGAGTAGATCAGAAAGGAACAGAGGCAATTTACAGTAACAGTCACCTGAAAGGCAATACAACGAATGGCACTAAATTCACATCTCTAAATAGTTACCTTGAATGTTAATGGGCTAAATGCCCCAATCAAAAGACATAGAGTATCAGAATAGATTAAAAAAAAAAAATCTATCTGTTGCCTACAACAAACTCATTTTAGACCCAAAGACACCTCCAGATTTAAAGTGAGGGGGTGGAAAACAATTTACCATGCTAATGGACATCAGAAGAAAGCAGGGGTGGGAATCCTTATATCAGATCAAATAGATTTTAAGCCAAAGACTATATAAAGAGATGAGGAAGGACACTATATCATACTCAAAGGATCTCTCCAACAAGAAGATCTAACACTTTTAAATATCTATGCCCCTAATGTGGGAGCAGCCAACTATATAAACCAATTAATAACAAAATCAAAGAAACACATCAACAATAATACAATAATAGTAGGGAACTTTAACACTGCCCTCACTGAAATGGACAGATCATCCAAGCAAAAGATCAACAAGGAGATAAAGGCCTTAAATGACACACTGGACCAGATGGACATCACATATACATTCAGAACATTTATTTTACAGCAACAGAATACACATTCTCCTCTAGTGTACAGGAATATTCTCCAGAATAGATCACATCCTGGGTCCTAAATCAGGTCTCGACTGGTATCAAAAGATTGGGATCAACCCTCCATATTTTCAGACCACAATGTTCTGAAGTTAGAACTCAATCACAAGAGGAAATTTGGAAAGAACCCAAATACATGGAGACTAAACAGCATCTTTCTAAAGAATGAATGGGTTAACCAGGAAATTAAAGAACAATTGAAAAAAGTCATGGAAACAAATGATAATGAAAACACAATGGTTCAAAATCTGTGGGACACAACCAAGGCAATCCTGAGAGGTAAATACATAGCAGTACAAGCCTTTCTCAAGAAACAAGAAAGGTCTCAAATACACAACCTAACCCTACACCTAAAGGAGCTGGAGAAAGAACAAGAAAGAAACCCTAAACCCAGCAGGAGAAGAGAAATCATAAAGATCAGAGCAGAAATCAATGAAATAGAAACCAAAAAAAAAAAAAAAATAGAACAAATCAACAAAACTAAGAGCAAGTTCTTGGAAAGAATTAATAAGATTGATAACCCCCTGGCCAGACTTATCAAAAAGAAAAGAGAAAGAACCCAAGTAAATAAAACCATGAATGAAAGAGGAGAGATCACAACTAACACTAAAGAAATACAGACACTTATAAGAATATACTATGAGCGACTCTATGCCAACAAATTTGACAATCTGGAAGAAATGGATGCATTCCTAGAGACATATAAACTATCAAAACTGAACCAGGAAGAAATAAAAAACCTTAACAGACCCATAACAAATAAGGAGATTGAAACAGTCATCAAAAATCTGCAAACAAACAAAAGCCCAGGGCCAGACGGCTCCCCAGGTAATTTATACCAAACATTTAAAGAAGATATAATTCCTATTGTCCTGAAACAGTTCCAAAAAATAGAAATGGAGGAAAACTTCCAAACTCATCTTATGAGGCCAGCATCACCTTGATCCCCAAACCAGACAAGGATCCCATCAAAAAAGAGTTACAGACCAATATCCTTGATGAACCCAGATGCGAAGATTCTCACCAAAATACTAGCCAATAGGATTCAACAGTACATTAAAATGATTACTCACCACGACTAAGTGGGATTTATTCCGAGGCTACAAGGTTGGTTCAACATCCGCAAATCAATCAATGTGATACAACACATTAATAAAAGAAAGAACAAGAACCATATGATACTCTCAATAGATGCTGAAAAAGCATTTGACAAAGTACAGCATCTCTTCCTGATCAAAACTCTTCAAAATGTAGGGATAGAGGGCACATACCTCAATATTATCAAAGCCACCTATGAAAACCCCACCACAAATATCATTCTCAATGGAGAAAAACTAAAAGGTTTTCCGCTAAGGTCAGGAACATGGCAAGGATGTCCATTATCACCACTGCTATTCAACATAGTACTAGAAATCATAGGCTCAGCAAACAGACAACAAAAGGAAATTAAAAGCATCCAAATCAGTGAAGAAGAAGTGAAACTATCACTCTTCACAGATGATTTGATACTATATGTGGAAAACCCAAAAGACCCCACTCCAAAACTGCTAGAACTTGTACAGGAATTCAGTAAAGTGTCAGGATATAAAATCAATGCACAGAAATCAGTTGCATTTCTCTACAACAACAACAAGACAGAAGAAAGAGAAATTAAGGAGTTGATCCCATTTACAATTGCACCCAAAACCATAAGAGGCTAAGAATTTGGCTAACCAAAGAGGCTAAGAATCTATACTCAGAAAACTATAAAGTACTCATGAAAGAAATTGAGGAAGACACAAAGAAATGGAAAAATGTTCCATGCTTCTGGATTGGAAGAACAAATATTGTGAAGATGTCTATGCTACCTAAAGCAATCTACACATTTAATGCAATTCCTATCAAAATACCATCCATTTTTTCAAATAATCCTAAAATTCATATGGAACCAGTAAAGACCTCGAATAGCCAAAGGAATATTGGAAAAGAAAGCCAGTGTTGGTGGCATTACAATTCTGGACTTCAAGCTCTATTCCAAAGCTGTCATCATCAAGACAGCATGGTACTGGCACAAAAACAGACACATAGATCAATGGAACAGAATAGAGAGCCCAGAAATAGACCCTCAACTCTATGGTCAACTCATCTTTGACAAAGCAGGAAAGAATGTCGAATGGAAAAAAGACAGCCTCTTCAATAAATGCTGTTGGGAAAATTGGACAGCCACATGCAGGAAATTAAAATTGGACCATTTCCTTACACCACACATGGAAATAGACTCAAACGGATGAAGGACCTCAATGTGAGAAAGGATTCCATCAAAATCCTTGAGGAGAACACAGGCGGCAACCTCTTTGACCTCAGCCGTAGCAACTTCTTCCTAGGAACATCGCCAAAGACAAGGGAAGCAAGGGCAAAAAAACTTTTGGGCTTTGATCAGGATCAAAAGCTTTTGCACAGCAAAGGAAACAATTAACAAAACCAAAAGACAACTGACAGAATGGGAGAAGATATTTGCAAATGACATATCAGATAAAGGGCTAGTGTCCAAAATCTATAAAGAACTTAGCAAACTCAACACGCAAAGAATAAATAATCCAATCAAGAAATGGGCAGAAGACATGAACAGACATATCTGCAAAGAAGACATCCAAATGGCCAACAGACACATGAAAAAAATGCTCCACATTACTTGGCATCAGGGAAATACAAATTAAAAGCACAATCCACCTCACACCAGTCAGAATGGCTAAAATTAACAAGTCAGGAAATGACAGATGCTGGTGAGGATGTTGAGAAACGGGAACCTTTCTACACTGTTGGTGGGAATGCAAGCTGGTGCACCCACTCGGGAAAACAACATGGAGGTTCCTCAAAATGTTGAATATAGTACTATCCTATGAACCAGCAATAGCACTACTGGGTTTTTACCCGAAAGATACAACCGAAGTAATCTGAAGGGGCACGTGCACCAGAATGTTTATAGTAGCAATGCCTACAATAGCTAAACTATGGAAAGAAGCTAGATGTCGATCAACAGATGAATAGATAAAGAAGAGGTGGTATATATACGCAATGGAATACTATGCAGCCATCAAAAGAAATCAAATCTTGCCATTTTTGATGATGTGGATGGAACGAGAGGGTATCATGCTTAGCGAAATAAGTCAATCAGAGAAAGACACCTATCATATGATCTTCCTGATATGAGGAAGTGGAGATGCAACATGGGGTATTAAGGGGGTACGAGAAGAATAAATGAAACAAGATGAGATTGGGAGGGAAACAAACCATATGTGACTCTTAATCTCACAAAACAAACTGAGGATTGCTGGTGGAGGTGGTTTGGGAGAGGGTGGTGGGGTTCTGGACATTGGGGAGGGTATGTGTTATGGTTAGTGCTGTGAAGTGTGTAAACCTGGTGATTCACAGACCTGTACCCCTGGGGATAAAAATACATTATATGTTTATTTAAAAAAATTATAAAATTAAAATAAATAAATAAATAATAAAAAACATACTATAAGGAAAAAAAAAAACGCACCAGAATTGTGGGAACGAATCAAAAATAAAAGTTGTATCTGTGGAGTAGTAGTTGTTGTTCTCTTTTCTTCTTCTTCTTATTCTTCTCCTTCTTCTTCTTCTCCTTCTCCTTCTTCTTCTTCTTCTTTCTTCTTTTTTTTTCTTTTTCTGGGTTGTCTTTCTGGGGAAGGGGCCTGCCATGTGTGTTTTCAGGCAATGTTTCCTGAGATAAGTCCTCCAGCCCCCCTCAAGGGGGTGGACCCTGAGGAAGCCGTTTTTTCAGGCTTTTGTTCCCTGGATGTTTTTATGTTTGTTTGTTTGTTTGTTTTCTCTCGCCTTGACAGCTTTTAATGTTTTTTAGAGGTTTAGAGGGAAGCAAACTGCATCCAGACCTCCCTCTCAGAGAGAAGCCTCAGTCTGTTCCCCTCTGGGTGTTGCAGCACACATAAGTACCCCCTCGGCCACTGGCACAGCACGTTGTGAATTGTGGTCCCTGGGGACACAGGAACTCATGCTTGTACCCAAAAGCACGGCAGCGGTGGCCGTCTGGGCATCTCCAGACAACCAGAGAGGTTCCAAGCAGTGATTGCACACTCGAAAATCACGAGATTTTCTCAGTGGCCCGGGCTGAGAGTGCCTAGACTTTCTGGGTCCCAGAGTGTCGGGCTGGTGCCTGTATGTGTCTCTATCAGGGGGAGGTTGTGGGGCTCAACTCAGGCTCTAGTAACGCAGCATGGCGCACACATGGGGACTGCAAAAAGGCTGTGTTTCTGCTAGCTGGCGAGGCTTCCAGCCCCTCACCGAAGCCATATCCCACACGCTCTCAGACGTGCTCGTGGCTCAGGGACCAAGACCTGATTTCTTTGCCGCACTCTCTCTGGCTCAGCTCCAGGGGTGGCTGTCCTGAGTCCAGGGTCTTTAACCCCTGTCTCTAACCACCCAGATTTCCATAATATCCCCCTGTGATCCTTTGCTCTTTTGGAGTGCTTTCAACTAGACTCCAAGTTAATGCTGGTCCCCAGTCGCAGTGCACTCTCGTATTGGGCTATTACTTTCTAGTGGGTCGCTTCTGGTGGCTCCCTCCCTTTTTTGTTTATCTTCCAATATCAGTCCCATGTTCCCACTCTGTGCTACCTGCCCACTGGCATCTTATGGCCCCATAGAGATCCAGACATGTATAATTCTAATCTCAGGCTGATTTCATGGGTGATTGGAGTTCTTTGGTAGGTAATTAGCTCACTTTAGGGTACAGGTTGAAATGGCACCTCCTCCTACTTCCCCACCATCTTGCCTCTCCCTGAATTTTTTTTCTTTTTTAAACTACCACATATAACTGAGATCATGTAGTATTTGTCTTTCTATATCTGGCATATTTCATTTAACATCTCCTTCAACCATATCTTAAAAAGCAGAATTTTCTTTTTTTATAGAGAAATAATATTCCATTATTTATACAGGCCCCATGTTTTTTGTCCATTCATCCATCAAGAGAGGGTTTTGTTTGTTTGTTTGTTTTGTTTTTTGTTTTTTGTATCTTGTCTATTGCCCAATGTGGAGCTCGATCCCAGGACCCTGAGAGACTGTGACCTGAGCCAGAGGCAGAGGCTTAACCCACCGAACCTCTGAGGCACCCCTATTGTGAATAATACTTCAATAAACATTGGGTGCAGATATCTCTTCAAAATACTGATATAATTTCCTTTGGATATACACCTAGGTGTAGGATTGCTGTATCATAGGATAGTTCTACTTTTAACTATTTTAGGAATTTCCATACTATTTTTCCTAGTGGTCACACCAGCTTACATTCCCACCAACAGCATGCATGGTTTTTAACTTCTCTATGTCTTCACCAACACACTTCTTTTATAAGGGCATTTATTTCATGCCCTCATGATCTAATCACCTCCCAAAGACACATCTGTTAATACTATTACATAAGATATTAGATATGAAAATATGAATTTTGGAGTATGCAAACATTCAAACAATAGCTCAAGTCCAATTTCATTCTTTTGCTTATTGATATCCAGTTTTCCCAGCACAACAAAGTGACTTTCCTTTCTCCATAGTGTATTCTTGGTGCCCTTTTCAGATATTAGTTGACTGCATATGCATGGGATTAGTTCTGAGATTTCTAGTCTCTTCCATTGGTCTACATACCTATTTTTATGTCAGAATCATAACCATTTAATTACTCTACTTTTGAAATGTATTTTTGTGATGTTGCTTTTTTTTTTTTTTTTTCTTTTTCAAGATTGTTTTGACTATTTTGGGTCTTTTGTGCTTCCATATGAACTTTTTTCAGTGTCATTAAAGTTTTGACAGGGGTTGTATTGAATCTGTAGATACTTTGGATAGTATGGAAACTTTTAACAACTTTATTCTTTCAGTCCATGAACACAGGATATCTTTCCCTTTATTCATATCTTTAAAATGTTTCATCAATGTCATATAATTTTAAGGATGAAAATCTTTTATTGCCTTGGTTAAATTTATTCCTAAGTATTTTATTCTTTTTGATGAAATTGTAATAGAATTATTTTCTCAACCTCTCTTTGGGATAGTTTGCTGTTATTATGTATAAATACAACTGGTTTTTGTATGTTGATTTTGTATTTTATAAGTTTGCTGAGTTTTTTAAAAAAAAATAATTCTTGCAATTTTAATGGAGACTTTATGGTTATTTATATATAAGATCATGTCCAGTATGTAGTATTTTAAATCTGGCTTCTTTCTTTTCCATAATGCATTGGAAACTTATGCATAATGTGTTTATCAATAGTTCATTCATTTTTATTGCTGAATATTATTCTATCCTATGGCTATATGAGAGGTTTATTTATCCCTTTTACAACTAATAGATATTTTAGTTGTTTCCAGATATTTGAAATAATGAGCAAAACCACTATAAACATTCACTTAAAGGTTTTTTGTTTTTAGCATTTTTTTTCTATTTTTTTTATTGTTTTTGTGTTCATGAACATAAGTTCCCAATACAATTGGATAAATTCCTAGGAGTAGAAGAGATGGATTTTATGTAGGTGTATAGTTTCCTAAAACATCTTTAAACTGTTTTCTAAAGTGTAGCAAATTATTAGCAGCAAATGACATTTCTAGGTTTTTTCTCTGTTAGAAAGTGGCATTATCAAGTTTTCAATTTTGCCTTTTGAATAGTCAGTAGTGTTATCTTCTTATCGTTTTAATTTGCATTTACCAAATAGCTAATGATTTTGAACAATTTTCATGTGCTTTTTTGCCAATTGATGTATCTGCTTTGGTGAAATATCTGTTTAGTTCCTTCGACCATTGTATGCTGAGTTGTTTATCATTATTGAAAATTGAGAGTTCTTTATGTATTCTGAAAGCAAGTCCTTTATCAGATATATAAATTTGCAAATATTTTCTCACCATCAGTGTCTTATCTTTCATTTTCCTTATTAAAAATATCCCTCAAAGAGAATAATTTTTGAGTTATGGAGTTCAAGATATCACTTCTTAAATTGACTATGCCTTTATTGTTATGCCTAGACAATCTTTGCCTAACTCAAGGTCACAAAGATATTCTCTGATGTTCTCATCAAGATGTTTTATAGTTTTAGGTTTACATTTAGCTCTATGAGCCATTTTGGATTAACTTTTATTTATGGCTTGAGGTGTTGATCAAGGTTCACTCTTTGCAAAAGTTATCTTTTCACTGCAGCACCATTTGTTGAAAAGGCTATCATTTCTCCATTGAATTGCCTCCATGCATTTATCATAAGTCATCAAATATGAAGGTCTATCTCTAGGCTATTTGAGTTCATTGAACTACATATGTACTTTTTCTCCAATACTATATATTAAGTATACATATCAGATAGTCTAACGCCTTGAACTTGTTCTTTTCAAAATTAAATTTGGCTAATCTATTATTTTACCCTTCTTTCTAAAAATATTTTCATTTATACTAGGCTCTATTCTTGGTTCTATGCAAATCACTTAATGTTTCTAGGTTTCATTTCTAAATATACCTAAATATAACTTAATGTACTTAATATAACTTCTAAGTTTGCTTTTTAAATTTTTTTTAATTTTTTTAAATTTCTTTTCATTGTACCAGAATTCATTGTTTATGTATCACACCTAGTGTTCCATGTAATACGTGCTCTCCATAATATACACCACCAGCATTCCATGCAATACATGCCTTCCATAATACCTATCCCCTGACCCATCAAAACCAACAGATTTTTTTTCAATCCACAGCCTCTCATGGTTCTTCCCCTCCTCCAATTTCCCCCAACTCCCTTCTCCTCTCCATCTGCTCATGTCCTCCATGTTATTTCTTATGCTTCACAAATAAGTGAATCCATATGAGAATTAACTCTCTCTCCCAGACTTATTTCACTCAGCATAATCTCTTCCAGTCCTGTCCATGTTGATACAAAAGTTGGGGATTCATCTTTTCTGATGGAGGCATAATACTTCATAGTGTATATGGATCACATCATCCTTATCCATTCGTCTGTTGAAGAGCATTTTGATTCTTTCCAAGTTTGGTGACCGTGGCCATTGCTGCTATGAGCACTGGGGTACAGATGGCCCTTCTTTTCACTACATTTCTATCTTTGGGGTAAATACCCAGTAGTGCAATTTCAGGGTCATAGGGAAGCTCTATTTTTAATTTCTTAAGGAACCTCCACACTGTTTTCCAAAGTGGCTATACCAACTTGCATTCCCACCAACAGTGAAAGAGGGTTCCCCTTTTTCCACATCCTCTCCAACACACATTATTTACTGTCTTGTTAATTTTGGCCATTCTAACTGGTGTAAGGTGGTATCTCAATGTGGTTTTGATTTGAATCTCCCTAATGGCTAGGAATGATGAACATTTTTCATGTGTCTGTTAGCCATTTGTATGTCTTCAATAGAGAAGTGTCTGTTCGTGTCTTCTGCCCATTTTTTGACATGAGTATCTGTTTTGTGCATGTTGAGTTTGAGAAGTTCTTTATAGATCCTAGATATCAGCCTTTTGTCTGTATTGTCATTTGCGAATATCTTCTCCCATTCCATAGGTTGCCTTTTTGTTTTGTTGACAGTTTCCTGTGCTGTGAAGAAGCTTTTGATCTTGATGAAGTCCCCAAAATTCATTTTTTTCTTTTGTTTCCTTTGCCTTTCAAGACATATCTTGAAAGAAGTTGTTGTGGCTGATATTGAAGAGGTTACTGGCTATGTTCTCCTCTAGGATTCTGATGAATTCCTGTCTCATGTTGAGGTCTTCTATTCATTTAGAGTTTATCTTTGTATATGGTGTAAGAGAATGGTCGAGTTTCATTCTTCTACATATAGCTGTCCAATTTTCCCAGCACCATTTATTGAAGAGACTATCTTTTTTCAACTATATATTTTTCCCTACTTTGTCGAAGTTTATTTGAGCATAGAGTTGAGGGTCCATATCTGGGCACTCTACTCTGTTCCACTGGTCTATGTGTCTGTTTATTGTCAGTAAAATGATGTCTTGGTGATCACAGCTTTGTAGTAAAGCTTGAAATCAGGCAACGTGATGCCCCCAGTTCTGTTTCTCTTTATTAACATTTCCTTAGCAATTCGGGGTCTCTTCTGATTCCATACAAATGTTAGGATTGTTTGCTCTAACTCTTTGAAAATGCCAGTGGAATTTTGATTGGAATGGCATTGAAAATATATATTGCTCTAGGCAGTATAGACATTTTAACAATGTTTATTTTTCCGATACATGAGCATGGAATGGTATTTCCACCTTTTTGTCTCTTTGGAGTTATCTTTTTTAATTACTCCCTTGACTTAAGAGTTAGCCATAATTAACCACTATGTCAATTTTATCTTCCTTGGAACTGAATCAGGCAAAGGGAGAAGCAGTTTCCTCACTGAGCAAGGGGCCTGAAACTGGACTTGATTCTAGGACCTTGGGATCATGACCTGAGCTGAAAGCAGATGCTTAGCCAACCAGCCACATGGGAATCCTGTTATTTTTACCTTTATAGATAAATTTTTGAATGAACTTATTTTTATAACACATAAAAGATTAGTGGGATTTTGTTGAGCGTTGCATTGAATCAATATATCATTTTGAGGAGATCTGAGATTTTAGCAGTAATGAGCCTTCCAATTCCTGACTGTGTTATATCTCTCCAAGTACTTACTTTTCCTTTGACATTTTTCATTAATATTTTGTAGTTTAAGTATTCTACAGCATATATTTATGCATTTTATGCCTAAGGAGGTCATGATTTTTATTGTTAGTTTAAATGGCACATTTTAAAGTTTCAATTTCAAGTTGTTTTTTGTTAGTTTATAGATATATGATTAATTTTTTTTGGATCATGTGTGTATCTTATGACCTTACTAAACTCACTAATTAATTCTATTAACTCTTTTTATAGATCCTTTGAGATTTTCTAGGTATGAAACTATTTTGTCTTTGAATAGGGAAATTTTAGACGACTGGTCTGATTATTATTCTTGTGATGTTCTTGTTTCCAAGTGTAAGGGTTATGTTGGATGAATAAGATGAGTCAGGGAGTATTTTAATTTCTCCTTATTCTTGAACATATTTATTTAAGATTGGTACTATGGTTTGATTAATTTTTATATAGGATAATTGATAAATTTGTATGGGAGTGAAATTTTTTGTTTTAGGAGGGGAAGGATTTTAAAGAATTAATTAATTAATTGATTAATTAATTTAACAGTGTTAGATTATTCAGTTTAAAAAATATTATTTTTTTTAAGTAATCTCTATACCCAACATGAGGCTTGAACTCAAGAGTTCAAGATCAAGAGTCACATGCTCCACTGATGAGCCAGCTAGGCACCCCAGATTATTTCAGTTTTTAATTATTTTTCTGTGTCTCTTTAGAAAGTTGTAACTTTCATAATGGAGCTCCACTTTCTTAGGTGGCATAAATTCATTTATGATGCTCTTTTGTTATCCTTTTCAGATCAATAGAATGGAGGGATATAGCTCTCTTCATTCTTGATTCTTATCCTTTGTTCTTTCTCTTAGTTTTTTTTAATCCATTTTGCTAGGAATGTATCAGTTTTATGAATCTTCGAAAGAACAATTTCCTGGATTTATATATTTTCTCTATTCTATGTTACATTCCAGTTTTTATTCAATTAATTTCTCACTTCATGGTTTTTATCTTTTATTTAGTATTTCCATTCTACCCAATGTTCTTTGGGTTTATTTTGGTTTTCCTTGCTCAGGTTCTTAAGATGGAGGCTTGAATTCATTTCATGTAATGTCTCTTGGTTCCTAATACTTCTATTTACAGCTATCCATTTCTTTCTAAGCACTCCTTTAACCGCACCCTATAGACACACACACACACACACACACACACACACACATACACACACACCCTTTTCATTATCTTTCTGTTGAAACTTTATTTTAAAAACTATTCACTGAGATGTCAGGGTGCCTCAGTCAGTTAAGCATCTGCCTTTGGTTCAGGTCATGATCTCAGGGTCCTGGGATCTAGTCCTTCACTGGGCTCCTTGTTCAGTGGAGATTCTGCTTCTACCTCTACCTGCTGCTCCCTCTGCTTGTGCATGCTCTCTCTCTCTCTCTGGCAAATAAATAAATAAAATCTTAAAAAATAAAAATAAATAAAAACTATTCACTGATATTTCTTCTTTAATTTATGGTAATTTAAATTTATGTTGTTTAATTTGTAAATAATTAGGAAACAGTGTTATATTTCTGTTGAATTTCATTATATATATCCTGTATGATTTAAGCCCTTTAAAATACATTGCAGTTTGTTTTTTTGGCCAAGTGTAGTGTGTATTTTGGTGAACATTCTCTGAGCACTCTGACATAAGTGGAAACCTCCCACAGTGTTTTCTCCCTTCCCACTACCATACTAACACAGGTTCTATCAAATTGTCTGTGTGCCCTATGTGACAAATTCAAGACTCTTCCCTTAGGAGAGAATCTTGCTTTATCCACATTTGAGACAACTTTTAAATGGGTCATACACAATTTACTTTTGTGATGCCCTGGAAGTCAGTTTAGGTGTCTGTGTAAAAAGACATAGCTTAAGTGTAACCAGAACAGCTATGCCTATTTTGAAAGTCATGCTTGAAAGAATAGAGTTTTTACATATTTCATTTCTGTCCACACTGGACATTCCTCTTTTGGTGATTCAATCTCAAGTTCTTTTGTGATTTCTCCCCAAGAGGAAAAGTTTAAATTCTGTTGTACATGATTATTATCCTCGTGGCATCTCTGGAGATGCAGGTCTACCCTCACAATTATGATGAAGATCCCAATGAATTTAATTAGGGAAGAATCAGTCTTGGAAATGTACCAGTCCAATGACTCAACAATCTGTGTTGTAGTTCAAATGCAGATAAACTGTTTACACACCATTGTCTCGACCTAGGAGTATTTGGATTAGTGTTCAATGACCGGCTTTATCAGGAATTGAAAGGAAGGACTCAAAGCATAATGAAGTATGTATATGAAATTATTCTCCATACAGGGAATCCAAGGTTTAACTATGCTTTGTGAAGACAGACCAGTATAACTGACCACATGACCACATAAACTTTTCTAACAATTCACAACTTTCTCTCCTGTGAAGTTAAACTTTTTATTTTTTAGTATATATTTTTTAAAAAATTTGTTTGAGATGGGGCAACTGGGTGGCTCAGTGGGTTAAAGCCTCTGCCTTCAGCTCAGGTCATGATCCCAGGGTACTCTGATTGTGCCCCACATTGGGCTTTCTGCTCAGCAGAGAGCCTGCTTTCCCCCTCTTCTCTCTGCCTGCCTCCTTGCCTACATGTGATCTCTATCAGTCAAATAAATAAATAAATAAAATCTTAAAAAAAATTTGTTTGAGAGAGAGCTAGTGGATGAGTGAGAGAGAACTCACAAGGAGGGGTGCAGAGGCAGAGGGAGGAAAACACACATACACACACACAAAACAAACAAACAAACAAAAAATAAACCAAAAAACAAAAAACCTCTCCTCTGAACCAGGAGCCCTACTTAGGACTTCATCCTAGGAACTTGGGATAATGACTTGAGCAGAAGGAAGACACAGAACTGACTGAGCTGCCCAGGTGCCCATTCGACCTTCTTCTTTTTTTTAACCTCAAAATGTTAGTTTAACATTCTTTTGTTATTGAGACAAATCTGCTATCAATGAAGATGTTGGGTCCCTATGTTCACAGCCAGTATTTAGACTTGTTTAGGTTATAGGGCCTTTCTGTTCATTTGAAAATCACAGAAATTTGAGGTAACCATTTTCTGGAAGACTGAAATGAATAAGACTTTCTGCAAACACAGAAAGCATTGTTCACATGGAAACAGCTCAAGATCCTGTGATGATGCATGTGTTTTCTTGGTCTGTGTGCACAGAGATGGTATCAGTGCACAAAAGAGAAGGGAGAAGGGATGCAACCTTGAATTGAAAATTGTTTCACCTGGGATGTGTAATTAGATGTGGGATTCCAAAGTAGACTTTATATTTTACATCTTGGTGGTTCTGGGATTCAGTCTTTTAGAAGATCTGCTGTGTGAATCTGATAATCAGCTATATTAGGGATTCTTTACGGGTATTAGAATATATGGGAATTGGCTCAGTTCTGTAATACTCTTTTTGGTGATTTTTATTTATAAAGATACAGAATAAATGTACTTTTCTAACAGTATTTTTAGAAACTAGTTTCACGCTTAGGGATATTTTAATGGGCAAGATATTTCTAATTCTACAGATGGTTTCAATTGATATGTTTTCTGAGCATTGTTTGCTGATCTGTGGAAGTTTAGAGGATGCTGTAGCATCCAGAAACTTCAACGAGTGATTTTGAAGAATCCAAGGTCACACTTTCATAATCAAGCTCTTACTTCAGTTCCTATGTTTCTGTTTACAGATGAGTTTCAACATCATACCATATGACTGTTAGCTATTCATATCAGTGCTTCTCTATGTGATTTAGCCACTTGCCATTGGTTTCTTTTTCTTCTGTATTTTTTTTTTGCTTAAAGCTCTGTGTATTTTGATATTAACATTGTGTATGTCCTTTGAAATACAAGTTTTTCCCCCCATCTATTTTTATCCATTGATGTCATGGTATCTTTTCAAAGTCCTTGAGAAGTTTTGATATCATAAAATGTATCAATTTTATTTATGAGTTAAGAGGATTCTAGAAGTTAGAAAGTCATCTCTTGTGTTAACTGGGAAGTAAATACAAATCTTGCTGTAGTTTTTGATTAAAACAATGCTTTTAAAAATTTGTATATGAAGAATTCACTACATGTACAATTTTACTACCTTCCAGTTGGAAAGTTGGTTGTGCCCCTCCATTTATTTATTACTTTGCCCTTTTCCCACAATGTCTTTAGTGACTTATATCTGTCTGAGTGAGGTTAGGGAGAATGTTTTCATTCATCTTGTATTCTTGTAATTTCTGAAAGTACTGAACATAAGAAACTATAATGCCTAGTAGGTAAATGAATAAACAGATTGTGTTAGATTTCAGGAATTCACCATAATCATTATATTTATAGCTAATTTTCTCTTGAACTGTAAGAAAAGGAGATTCAAAAGAACATATGGAACACAGGAACAATGTGACTGAGTTTGTCCTCTTGGGGCTCACCCAGAGCCTCCAAGGTCAGAAAATACTGTTTGTTGTGTTCTTGATCATCTACATTGTGACGATGGTGGACAACCTACTCATTGTGGTGACTGTAGTGGTCAGCCCATCCCTGGATACCCCTATGTACTTCTTCCTTGGTTACTTATCATTTATGGATGCTGTTTATTCTACTACAATTACTCCAAATATGATTATAGACTTACTCTATGAGAAGAAAACCATTTCCTTCCAAGCTTGCATGTCCCAGCTTTTTATAGAGCACTTATTTGGTGGTGCTGAGATTTTGCTCCTGGTGGCCATGGCCTATGATCGCTATGTGGCCATCTGCAAACCTTTGCATTATTTGACAATCATGAATCAACGAGTGTGTTTTCTGTTGCTGCTGTTGGCCTGGGTTGGAGGTTTTCTGCATGCTATTGTTCAACTTCTCTTTGCTTACAACCTTCCCTTCTGTGGTCCCAATGTCATCGACCACTTTATCTGTGACATGTATCCATTATTAAAACTTGCCTGCACTGACACCTATCTTATTGGTCTCACTGTAGTTGCCAATAATGGGGCAATCTGTGTGGTCATCTTCACAATCTTAATCATTTCCTATGGGGTCATTCTGCACTCTCTGAAAACTCTTAGTCAGGAAGGGAGGCGCAAAGCCTTATCCACTTGTGGTTCTCACATTACAGTGGTGGTCCTCTTCTTTGTCCCTTGCATTTTTACATATGTGAGACCTCCTTCTACTTTACCCATTGATAAATCCTTGGCTGTATTTTACACAGTTATCACCCCTATGTTAAACCCTCTGATCTATACTCTGAGAAACGGAGAGATGAAAAATGCTATGAAAAAGCTGTGGACCCAAAGAAGAAAATGATGCTGAAGAGAAATTTTCACCTTTTTTCAATGAAGAGTTACTCCATTTAGGAAAGGATTATTTATTTGTAATGAATTTCTCTTTAGGTTTAATGAACTTGGGTATGATCAAAGCATTTAAGGTGTAAATATTATAATGATCAAAAAAGATTTCTAAGATTTTCATAATTTGTTAGGAAAGTAGGTCTGTAGCTTTTGGGCATAAAATGTTTCTATTGAAACTATAGGTTTGTGTTCTATGTGATGAGTTTTGCTATAATAGATATTCTACCTTTATTTTCATTACTGGAAAATTTTCACATGCTTCTCTTTTGCCCAATTTTTCTTTTTCAGAATTAATATTGCTCATTATATATTTCAGAGAAAGATTTTCAGAAATGGGGCATAAACACTTGGTTCACTTCTCCCATACAAAGACAACTCATACTTAATACTTGAATATATCTTATTTTTGTAACTGCAATAATTTTAAGTATTTAATTTTGTTCATATTGCTTAGCTAATAGGATTGAAAAAGAATTCTACTTCCAAGTTATAATATTAATGATAAAGAAGATAAGGCAAGAAAAATATCTGAACAAAAGACTGGATATGATAAGTAAGATTTACTTATTTTTCTAATTGGGGAATCCTATTATTTCCTCATGGGGAGCACCTTTGTTTTGTGTTATATTTTTATTGAGATGGTCCATTAATCTTCCCTTATAGTTTAGGATATTTGATAATATATCTGCCATTTTTCAGTATCTCCATCTCTTATGTTGTTTATAGTGTTTCATAGCCTTCTTTAGGGACCTTAGACCTTAATTTCGCATATGGAATTAACATAATCCATACTTCATGAGCTTCAAATATGCAATACACAACCTGACACCAGATATTTTGGGTGATATCATTTGTAAGAAAGATGTTGACAATATGGCATGCCACTTTTACCTCTCCTCTTAAAGGAATGTAGATTATATTAATAAAGAGGTCATGATATGTATTGATTTCTTTGTTTGTTTGTTTAAAGACTTTATTTATTTATTTGACAGATAGAGCTCTGTAGAGCTGATAGAGACAAGTAGGCAGAGAGGCAGGCAGAGAGAGAGGAGAAAGAACACTCTCTGGGGAGCAAAGAGCCCAATGTGGGGCTCGAACCCAGGACCCTGGGATCATGACCTGAGCCGAAGGCAGAGGCTTAACCCACTGAGCCACCCAGGTGCCCCGATATATATTGATTTCTTCAACAGAGATCTCTTTCATAAGTCTCCTTCTCTCTGAATGTAATTTGAAAGAAAATGTTATTTGACTCCAATAGTATAGGAAGATGTGATCAAAGAAACTCATGTTTCTGCCTCCCTTATTTAGTCTGGATTCATGGGGTGCTCTGGCTATGGGGAATAGAGACTTTTTACTGGTAAGTCTCAGTGTATGAGAAACTTTATATCCCACCTTATATCAATTATTGTGAAAATATTTATGGAAATTTCTTATGTCATCTCAAAGTCTTCCCAAATAAGACATTATCATTAAATAATAGTAAACAGAAGTTATATCATTAGGTTAACTACTTTTGGATGTTACTATAGACTGAATATTTGTGTTCCCTCCAAAATGCATTAAATTCTTTATAATACATGATATTTGGAGGTTGGGTGTTTGGGAGCTGATTCGGTCATAAAGGTAGAGCTCTTCTGAATGTGACTACTCTCTCTTTAAAAAAGAGACACTATTCAACAAAACAAAGCAACAAGGCATGTGTTGTTTACAAGGCAGTAAACAACAAGTGTTGGAGAGGATGTGGAGAAAGGGGAACCTTCTTACACTGTTGGTTGGAATGAAAGTTGGTACAGCACTTTGGAAAACAGTGTGGAGATTCCTCAAAAAAACTAAAAATAGAGCTACCCTCTGACTCTGCAATTGCACTACTCGATATTTACCCCAAGGATACAAATGTAGTGAAAAGAAGGGCCATCTGTACTCCGGTGTTCATAGGTATTAATGGTCACAGTCACCAAACTGTGACATCAGATGAATGGATAAAGAAGATATGGTCCATATATACAATGAAGTATTATGCCTCCATCAGAAAGGATGAATACCTAACTTTTGTATCAACGTGGACAGGACTGGAAGAGATTATGCCAAGTGAAATAAATCGAGCAGAGAGAATCAATTATCATATGGTTTCACTTACTTGTGGAGCATAAGGAATAAGATGGAGAACATTGGGAGGAGAGGAGAAGGGAGTTGGGGGAAATTGGAGGGGGAGATGAAAATGAGAGACTGTGGACTCTGAGAAACAAACTGAGGGTTTTGGAGGGGAGGGGGATGGGGAGTTAGGTGAACCTGCTGGTGGGTACCATGGAGAACACATATTGCATGAAGCACTGGGTGTAATGCATAAACAATGAATTCTGGAACACTAAAAAGAAAATTAAAAAAAAGAGAGAGAAAATCTATAGTAATTTCAACATAAGCATATACTATGAATGATAAAACAAATTCACTGTTAAAGAACTGTATGAAACATTCTTATTCTAAACAAAAGCAACATAAATTATCTAAAAGAGAGAGAGAGAGAGAAAGAGGGAGACCACAGACCCCACTAACTTTTTCTGCAGTACAAGGACACAGCAAAGACAGTTATCTATGAACTAGGATGCAAGCTCTCACCAGATATGGAATCTGCAAGTGTCTTGATGTTGGACTTCCCAGACCCCATAACTGAGAAATAAATGACTTTTGTTGAAGCCAGTCTGTGGTATGCTGTTAAAGTGGCCCAAATGGACTTAGACATTTAGTTAATTCCAAATCTGTACCATTATTTCAAGTGATGAGATAAAAATCTTGATTAATTGTTTGTGTTAATTACTCTATAAGTTCCTTTAAGCCATGAAAAGTTACTTAACCTTCCTTATACTCTGTATTTGTACAATGTGTGACATAGAATCCACTCCATTAACTTTGTCAGTTACTTGCATTCTTGAATTCTTGATCTCTTGAAGAGTTTTTACTGATGAATTTTTATGAACTCTTTCTACATTAAATATGTACATTTGCTACAATAGTCTTCTTTGATATCTGCTCAAAACATTTAACTTATTTATGTTTTAATTACGGGTGTTTTTCTATAATGATGTTCCCATATTCTTTTTTTTTTCCCATATTCTTTTGATTTCTTCTATTCCATCACTCTTGGAAAATTTCATTTACTTTCTTTTGGTGAATTTATAAATTTCATCATCTTTTTAAAAAATAAAAATAACTCTCAAAAAAGTTTTCCTTTTACGTGATCAAGGATTTACTTTTGTTTGTAATAAAGACAAATCCAAGCCTGTTTTCCTTAAATAGGAAAAAATAATCTTCCAAGGTTTTTAATTTTAGCAATAATTTAAAATTTTCTATTTAATATGTTAAATTTTATACAATTAGTGTATTGGATTTGTGGTCCATTTCCCCTCCTCCTGTGCTGCTCCCTCCTCCTTCTCCTCCTTCTTTTCCTTTGGTGTATTTCCCTACCACTAACATTCTACCCTACCACTAACATTCTATGTCAGTAGTCAAGGATTTTAAGGTGTATTATACCTTGTAGGACTAATCTCTCTTAACTACTCAGCCTTTTCAAGTCTCTTGCAATTTCTAAATATTTATTTTTCCTGATAAACCTTAAGATTATTTTGTGAAGTTTGAAACCTTCTCGTAAATCTATACTTAGAATTTCATGACCTTCCACATTGATTTTGAGGAAAATGGCATGTTTCATATCTTGTTTTCCCATACAGAATGAGACATATATTGTGAAGGCTTGATCAATGTCTCAGTAAATTTTGTAATCATTTCCATAGAATGTACATAAATCTTGAATTTTGGTTTTATTAATTAAAAAGTAGTATGTATTATTTGCATTTGATTCACATTTTCTTTTTTTAATTTAAATTTAATTAGTGAAAATATTGTACATCATTAGTTTCAGATGTATTTATCAGTTGCATATAATACCCAGTGCTCTTCACATCACATGCCCTCCTTAATGCCCATCACCCAGTTATCACATCCCCCCACTGAACTTCCCTTCCATAACCCTCAGCTTGTCCACATTTCTAATTAGCTGATCAGAAAGGGCTCAGTGTCTTTTGCTGGCATGAATTATAGCACAATACTCAAAGGCATCGTTGTATGTTTGCATGTAAAACTTCATAGGCTTACATTTGACAATACACAAGTAGGTATTCAACCACAGAGATCTCTATCTGACCTCATGTAACTCTGTATAATCACAGTTATATATAGGTACATTGTTCAATGATCTGTAGGTATATAACCAATTTCATATATGTGTCTATATGTGAACATAGAGAAGTCTGTTACCAACAACATATGGATAAGTATCTGACTTCCCATATGAATGCTTATGTGTATATATAAGTATTTGATATGATCACACACAGCGTATCTGATTATATATAGCACTATATCTTGCCATACACAAATCTTTGTCTAACTACATACGAATTTTGGGAGGGCTTAACTGAACCATTCTGTTATTCTGTTCCATGTGACATGGACTGAGGTTCAACTCTATTATTCAGCTGATTAGGGGCTTTTAGGGAGTGTTTAGGATGACTTTACTCATGTTAGCTGTGCCTTGGCAGAGATGGCTAGAAGGTTGGAATCTTCTGGCTCCTTCTCCATGTAACCTATCTCTCCAATGAGTAAGTCAGACTTGTAAAATGGCAGTTCAGGGCTCCCAGAAGGATGACACAAAAGGAATTAGGCCAGTGAAGATCTCATCCCATCATGACATGATCTTGAAGTTCAGGATTTCAAGTTCTAAATCCAGACTACTTTGGCACCAAAGGAAAAGGCAACCTGTGGAATGAGATAAAATATTTGCAAGTCATATACCTCATAAGGGGTTAATATTCAAAATGTATGAGGAATTTATACAACTAAATAGCAAATGCAAATCAAAACAAAAGTTGATTAAAAAATGAGCAATGGGCCTAAATAGACATTTTCCAAAGAAGACATACAAATGGCCAAGAAGATCATGGAAAGTTGCACAACATTACTAATCATAAGGGAAATGCAAATTAAAACCACAATGAGATACCATCTAACATCAGTCAAAATGGCTAAAATTAACTAGACAGGGACCAGTACATGTTGACAAGGATGTGGAGAAAGAGCAACCCTCTAACCTTCTGCTCTGGGGCAACCTTCTGGGAAATAGAAACCAAAAGAACAGTAGAACAGATCAACAGAAGTAGGAGCTGGTTCTTTGAAAGAATTAATAAGATTGATAAACCCCTGGTCAGAATTATCAAAGAGAAAGAAAGGACCCAAATAAATAAAACCACAAATGAAAGAGGAGTAATCACAACCAACACCTAAGAAATACAGATGTAAGAACATACTATGCGCAGAGATCAGAGATCTGCTGTGATCTTTCCTTTTTCTCTTCTACTGCTAGGTTTAGGCTTTCTTTTCTGTTCTTTCTCCAGCTCTTTAGGTATAAGGCTAGGTTGTGTACTTGAGACCTTTCTTGTTTCTTGAGAAAGTTTGTATTGCTATATATTTTTCTCTGAGGACCAACTTTGCTGCATCCCAAAGATTTTGAACAGTTGTTTTTCATTTTCATTTGTTTCCATGAATTTTTTTTAATTCTTCTTTAATTTCCTGGTTAACCCATTCCTTAATAGGATGCTCTTTAGCTTCCATATATTTGAGACTTTTCCAACATTCCTCTTGTGATTGAATACTAGTTTCAAAACATTGTGGTCTTAAAATATGCAGGGAATGATTCCAATCCTTTGGTACTGGTTAAAAACTTATTTGTGACCCAGGATGTGATCTATTCTAAAGAATGTTCCATGTGCACTAGAGAAGAATGTGTATTCTGTTGCTTTGGGATGGGATGTTCTGAATATATATGTCCATCTTGTCCAGTGTGTCATTTAAAACCTTTATTTCCTTGTTGATTTTTTTTTTTTTTAGATGATCTGTCCATTTCAGTGAAGGGTGTTTTAAAGTCCCCTACTCTTGTTGTATTATTGTTGATCTGTTTCTTTGATTTGGTTGTTAGCTGGTTTATATAATTGGCTGATCCCATATTGGAGCATAGATATTTAAAATTCTTAGGTATTCTTGTTGTACAGATGCTTTAAGTATGATATAGTGTCCTTCCTCATCTTTTATTGTAGTCTTTATTTTAAAATCTAATTTAGCTGATATAAGGATTGTCACCTCAGCTTTCTTTTGATGTCCATTAGCATGGTAAATTGTTTTCCACTGCCTCACTTAAAATCTGGAGGTATCTTTGGGTCTGAAATGAGTTTCTTGCAGACAGCATATCAATAGGTCTTGTTTGTTTTGTTTTATTTTGTTTGTTTTTTTGTTTGTTTTGTTTTTTTATCCATTCTGATACCCTGTGTCTTTTTTTTAATTTATTTTTTATTTATTTTCATCATAACAGTATTCATTATTTTTGCACCACACCCAGTGCTCCATGTAATCCGTGCCCTCTATAATACCCACCACCTGGTACCCCGACCTCCCAACCCCCGCCCCTTCAAAACCCTCAGATTGTTTTTCAGAGTCCATAGTTTCTCATGGTTCACCTCCCCTTCCAATTTCCCCCAACTCCCTTCTCCTCTCTAACTCCCCATGTCCTCCATGCTATTTGTTATGCTCCACAAATAAATGAAACCATATGATAATTGACTCTCTCTGCTTGACTTATTTCACTCAGCATAATCTCTTCCAGTCCTGTCCATGTTGATACAAAAGTTGGGTATTCGTCCTTTCTGATGGAGGCATAATACTCCATAGTGTATATGGGCCACATCTTCCTTATCCATTCGTCTGTTGAAGGTCATCTTGGTTTTGATTGAGGTGTTTAGTCCTTTTACATACAGAGTAACTATTGAAAGATATGAATTTATGAATTTAGTGTCATTGTGTTTCCAGTAAGGTGACTGTTACTGTATATTGTCTCTGTTCTTTCTGGTCTATGTTACTTTTAGGCTGTCCCTTTGCTTAGAGAACCCCTTTCATATTTCCTGTAGGGCTGGTTTGGTGTTTACAAATTATTTTATTAATTTTTTGTCTTGGAAGCTTTTTATCTCTTCATCTAATTTCAATGACAGCTGCATATTTTTCTGATTTAGTGCTCTAAATATATCATACCAGTCCTTTCTGATCTGCCAGGTCTCTGTGGATGGATCTGCTGCCAATCTAGTATTACTACTGTTGTATTTTACAGACCTCTTGTCCTGAGCTGTTTTCAGGATTTTCTCTTTGTCACTGAAAGTTGTAAGTTTTACTATTAGAAGATGTGCTGACCTATTTTTATTGATTTTGAGGAATGTCCTCTGTTCCTCCTGGATTTTGATGCCCACTTTCTTCCTGAAATTAAGGAAGTCCTCTGTTGTAATTTGCTCCATTATACCTTCTGCCTCTGTCTCTCTTCTTCTGGGATCCCAAAGATTCTAATATTGTTTTGTCTTATGGTATTTCTTCTCTCTTGAATTCTCCTGTAGTGACCCAGTAGTTGTTTATCTCTCTTTTTCTCAGCCTCTTGTTTTTTTTTTTTTTTTTTTTTTTGTTTTTTTTTTTTTTTTTTTTTAGGTGAAGTTTTCTATTTCATCATTTTGTCCAGAGAAGAATAGATGAGTGAGAGAAAAAAATGCTAGGAGTAAGAATGACCCCCCAAAAAAATACAGTACACCAATCAGAAGAGCTCTGTAATTGTGGGAAAAAGAAAGGAAAAAATAAATATGATCAGACTGGTGAATAGAACAGAGCCACACACTAGATTCTGGGTGTATCTGGGTCTGCTAGAAATAACTGCCTCCCAAAATTTTAAAGATATAAACCTTGTATGTATGTACAAAAATAAGGGTAAATATGATAAAGGGATCAAATATGACTATAAAGATGAAAATTTACAAAAGATTTTAAAGAAGGAATGGATGAGTTAAGTTTGTTGAAAAAGAAGGAAAACAAATGAAAAAAGAAAAAAAGAGAGAATATGATCAGGTTGGAGACTAGAAGAAAACCGTACACTAGATTTGGGGTATACTTTGGTCTGTTAGAAGAAACTGTATTTTAAAGAAAGAAAAAAAGAAACTTTTATATAAAAATATATACTTCTATATTTATGTTTTTGTATAAATATAAGTCTAAATCTATGCTTATATAGTTATATATAAAACATAAGTTTAAATACAATGAAGGGATAGAATATGAGTATAAAAATGAAAATTAAAAGATTTTAAAAAAGGAATTTATAAGATAAGATGTTGGTTAAAATAGGAAAGAAGAAAAATTAAAGAAAAAAAAAAGAAAGAAAAAAATAAAGTTAAGAAAATCTACTTTGAAAGGCTTAAAAATTATAAGAAAAAAGTCATGAATTCCATGTGCTGTATTCCCTTACAGCATATTGCTGGAGTTTAGCAGTTCTCATTGATCAGTAAAGTTGGTCTTGGCTGGATGTTCTTGCTAATCTTATGGATGAGCATCCTGTTGCAGTGATTCTCAAGTCTCTCCAGGGGCCACACTAAGTATTCTCTTCTCCTCAGATTTGCTCTCTGTAGCTATTGTTCCCTGCAGGCTTTCTGTACAGCTTTGGGTAACAGAAATGAAAATGGCATCCTCCCAATCTCTGGCCCTGAAGGCACCAAGAGCTGGGGTGCATTACTCCTCAGTTATCCTGCAGAGAAAAGCAGTTAATCCCTCCTTTCTCTCTGGTCTCCAGCTGCAATCTGTGCTTGTATGGCCTATAACCGAGCATTTCTATCTCTGGCACATGATCCCATTTGGAGTCTCCAAACCCAGCAGATTCCTGCAGTGCACTTCTGTGCCATTTCTCTGGGGGAGGTAGGGGGACTCCCTGGGTTGCCTGGTGTTTGGGTCTCTGCTCAAAGAGTAGTGGTCCAACTGTGCTGTACATCATGGTGTATGGCAGCCCCAAGCTGAGAACCCACTCCTAGGCTCCATCTTTGCAGTCAGCTTCTGCACTCCAAAAACTTGGGAGCTCTGCCACTCTCAGGAACCCCCAGTTGTTCTGTGACCCTGAGGGTCGTGAGACCACACTGTCCCAGAGAGGATTCCATCCCATGCTTAGCCACTAGAATGGCATACCTCAGTGGTGCAGACTTGTAAAAGTTCCAATTTTGTGCTCCATTGCTTCATCTCTTGCTGGCAGCTGGCTCACAGAGGCTCCTTCCCCCAATGCAGTCTATCTTCCTAAATATCGCCTTGGATTCACCTCTCCGCATATCCTACCTTCAACTGCATCCATTCCAACACAGAACTACAGAACTGTGACTATGTATCTTTTTGTGAATTGCAAATTCAACCTCAGTAACTTCCCTCATCCTAAGGCCTTCTGCCTCTGAACTTCAGGGACTCTTTATAGTAATGCTAACAGCTAGAGATGGGACTTCCTTGGCTGAGGACATGATTGATAAGTGAAACAGACTGGTTTTCCTTTTACGGTGGCTTCAATGTCATTCGCCTTAATTAAATTGTTTTGCCATAAGAAACTCAGTTTATAATTTAACATTTTTTTTTCTGTTCAAATTAGAGATTTCTCACATATTTGGGTTTCTGCCACTCTTTCTTGGAAAAAGACTAGTCTTTTTTTCTTTAGTCATTGTTCTAGGGGAGAACACTGTACAGAGAAGGATACTTTATTTGAATCTATTCCAAATATTCTAATCTAATCTGGAATGGTCTTGTAATTTCTTTCATTGAAAAACAGTTATGATGTGGAAAGCCATAGGCTGTGTCTGCACATATAAATGAAAGGATTATTTTCCTGATTCAATGGTCCAAGATATGTCTGAAAATTCAAATGTCTGCCCAGGCTGGAGTTCTTTTAACCCTCTAAATGTTTCCTTCATATATTATCTTGTGTATAGACATCCCTCATTGCTTGTGCAAACATCTGCAGGGACCCAATTCACTGAAGTGAAGCTGGGGAAAGGTAGAAACATGCCTTCTATTAGAGAAGAAGTGGCCTTAGGGATACTTTTGAATGACTGAACAGGTAAAAATTTCTCCTACTATTTGAGAGATTGTTCAGTCATTGATTTTCCCAGAAGTTAAATTCCAGCAATTATCTAATTAGGACAATGTCCAGGGACATGAATGCTATCTTAATGATATAAGTAAAAGACTTTTTGGGTGCCTAATTGTATAGACCAAGGATAGATACATTGAAATAACTAATTTGAGATTTAAAAAAAAAAAAGTAGGGCAAATAATAGGCTTGGCCAAGTTAATTTCTATGAATTAGTCTCGTTTTTACATAGTCATCTGAAGAAACTATTCTTACTTTGTACAATTGTCCTTATATTTATTGTGTAACTCTATGAAAAATAAGGTCCATATGGGAAGGATCTTTCATGCGATTTCCCCCCCATTTTCTTAGCTGTTGTGTCCTTAGTCATTGTATGGTTCTTAGCATTAAATATGTTCTCTAATATAAAACAATAATTAATAATTGAATAATTATTACATCTATATTGGTAAGTAATTATTTAATATATCTATTCACACTTCAAGGTCGATAATATAATGAATGTTAAAAGAAACAAAAGGAAAATTTGTTATGGCAAGTGGGGAAATACATGATGATTCAATTGTCACTTAACTAAAATGCTTTGGCTGGTATTTCATTCTTGACTGGCAATAATTCATAATTGATCCAAACCTATTTTTCCCTTCATATTACATCCTTTAGACCTTAATAATGTGACTTGGTCTAAGAGTTCTAAGACACATATTTGGGTGTCTGCCACTCTTTCTTGGCAAGAACATAGTCTTTTTTTCTCTAGTCTTGTTCTAGGGGAGAATACTGTTCAGAACAGTTTAATTTTTGAATTTGTTCCAAATATTCTAATAAGCTAATCTATAATGGCCTTACATTCCCTTTCAGTGAAATCAGTAGTGATGTGGAAAGCCATAGGCTGTGTCTGCACATATAACTGGAAGGTTTATTTTCCTGATACAATGGCCTGAGAGATTGCTGAGAATTCAAATGTCTGCCCAGGTTGGAGGTTCTGTTCATCCCCTAGATGTTTTCTTGATAGTTTTCCTGTGTATAGACATCCCTCATTGCTTGCACAAACATGTCAAATGGTCCAATTTTCTGGGATGATGCTGGGGAAAAGTAGAACATCCCTTCAATTGGGTAGGAAGAGGCCTTGGGGATATGTTTTCTATTTAATTTAATTTTTATTTTTGTTACTTATTTGAACTCAATTAATTAACATATAGTGCATTATTAGTTTCTGAGATAGAGTTCAGTGGTTCATCATTTCATATAATACCCAGTGTTAATCTTAAAATACATTTAAAAGTTTTCTCTCTTAGCGAAATAAGTCAAGCAGAGAAAGACAACTATCATATGATCTCCCATATGAGGAAGTGGTGATGCAACATGGGGGCTTAAGTGGGTAGGAGAAGAATCAATGAAACAAGATGGGATTGGGAGGGAGACAAACCTTAAGTGACTCTTAATCTTACAAAACAAACTGAGGGTTGCTGGGGGGAGGGGGGTTGGGAGAAGGGGGGTGGGGAGGGTATGTGCTTTGGTGAGTGCTGTGAAGTGTGTAAACCTGGAGATTCACAGACCTGTACCCCTGGGGATAAAAATACGTTTATAAAAAAATAAAAAATTAAAAAAAAAAGTTTTCTTTCTTGTTTTGTAGATCAGCCTGCTTCTAACATGAGAAGTCAGCTCCTATGCAGACTAGATGGAACCACCAAACAATGTAACTTACTTTGTCCTCTTGGACCTTACCCAGGATCCAAAGGAACAGAAGATCCTTTTTGTTATGTTCTTAGTCTTTTATATTTTCACAGTGATGGGCAATTTGCTCATTGTGGTAACTGTAAGTGTCAGTAAGACGCTGGGCTCACCTATGTACTTTTTTCTTGCTAACTTACGTTTTATGGATGTCAGTTATTCCTCTTGTATTTCCCGCAGATTGATTTCAGAGATTTTCTTTGGGAAAAGAACCATATCCTTCCAATCTTGTATGACCCAGCTCTTTATAGATCATCTTTTTGGTGGCTCAGACATCTTTCTTCTGCTAGTGATGGCCTATGACCACTACGTGGCCATCTGCAAGCCCTTACATTATCTGGTGATCACGAGGCAGTGGGTGTGTGTTATGCTGCTGGCAGTGTCCTGGGTGGGAGGTTTTCTGCATTCAGTAATTCATGTTAGCACTATTTATGGGCTCCCATTCTGTGGCCCCAATGTCATTGATCATTTTTTCTGTGACATGTACCCCTTATTGAAACTGGTCGATACTGATATGTGTGCAGCTGGCCTGTTAGTGGTGGCCAATGGTGGACTGATCTGCAGTATTGTGTTTGTGCTCTTGCTCATCTCCTATGGTGTCATCCTGCACCCTCTAAAGAACTTTAGTTCAGAAGGGAGGTGGAAAGCCCTCCCACATCATTGTGGTTCCCACATCACTGTGGTCTTCTTCATCCCATGTATTTTCATGTATGCAAAACCTGCTAAGACCTTCCCTACTGACAAATCATTGACTGTGTTTTATACAGTCATAACCCCCATGTTGAACTCACTGATCTACACTCTGAGAAATTCTGAGATGACAAATTCCATGAAGAAGTCTGGAAGAGAAATGTCATATCAAATCGCAAATAAATGCATCGTCAAGATCGTAGTTTATCATTAGAGCCAATCACCTCAAATGTTAAGATCCATTTTGCTTTAAATGCCTTTATAGTCTGACTGAATAATTTGAAATGCAATTTTATAGTTACATGAATTGTTATTTTTAATTTTTTCATTCTGTTAAAATTAATATACAGTGTTTTGCTATTGTCACATACACAATAGCATGTTTTAACAGTTCTATACATAGTGGTCATCATGAGTAAACTCTTACTCTCCCTATGTGTTGGATATTGATGAATTTTTATAGTTACCTTAATTTTAATTAATTGTTATATTTAATTTTTTACTTATTATTATTATTAATAATAATAAGTACTTACTTATTATTACTTACTTACTTATTTACTCTCCCTATGTGTTGGATATTGATGAATTTTTATAGTTACCTTAATTTTAATTAATTGTTATATTTAATTTTTTACTTATTATTATTATTATACTTATTATTATTATTATTATACTCATTATTATTTTTTATATTTCTTTGGGTTCCTTTTTTTTTAACATAGAGTGCTTTATTAGCTTCATGTGTGCAATATTGTAATTCAGCAGTTCCATTCATCACCAAGTGCTCACAACAACAAGTGCACTTCTTTATCTCCATCACCTATTTAACCCATGCCCCTTATTCCCTGGTAACCATCAGTTTCTACTCAATAATTAAAAGTCTGTTTCTTGATGTCTTTCTCTCCTCCCTTTTCTCATCATTTAGTTTCTTGAATTGCATAGGAGTGAAGTCATATGGTATTTGTCTTTCTCTGACTGACTTATTTTGTTTGGAATTATACTTAGTAGTTCCATCCATGTTGTTGCAAATTTCAAGATTTCCTTGTTTTGTTTTGTTTTGTTTTTAGTTTTTTGGTTTTTTTTATATTCGAGTAGTACACACACACACACACACACACACACACAGACACACACACTTGGAAGCTTCCATAATCTAGCTATTTTAAAGAAAGCTGGTACAAATGTTGGGATGGATTTACCTTTTTAAATTAGTGTGTATTCTTTGGGTAAATGCCTTCTAGTGCTATTGTTAGATTGGTGCCTAATTCTATTTTTAGGTTGTTTTGAGGGACTGCCATACTGTTTCCTAAAAGGCTGTAGCAGTTTGCTTTCTCAGCAACAGTACATGAGTATTCCTATTTCTCCACATCCTTGCCAACGTGTGTTTCTTGTGGATTTTTTTTTTTTGATCACACAAATATTTATTGAGGGTTAATTTTAGCTTTCTAAGGTTTATGAGGAAAGAAATTAAAACCTCTTTCCTACCAACCAGGCCCACGCAATCTGGTCCCTGCTTCTTGTTCTGAAAGAATCTCAAGTTAACTGCCTTGTTCTTGGCTTTTGGCAGCCTCAGGCTTTTGCCATCATATTCCATTTTATTAGAATTATTTCTTTTCTGGCTCTCCTAAAGTCTGTTTTTTTTTTTTAAATTTAATTTTTATTTATTTTCAGCTTAACAATATTCATTATTTTTGCACCACACCCAGTGCTCCATGTAATCCGTGCCCTCTATAATACCCACCACCTGGTACCCCAACCTCCCACCAACCCGCCAATTCAAACCCCTCAGATTGTTTTTCAGAGCCCATAGTCTCTCATGGTTCATCTCCCCTTCCAATTTCCCCGAACTCCCTTCTCCTCTCTAACTCCCCATGTCCTCCATGCTATTTGTTATGCTCCACAAATAAGTGAAACCGTATAATTGACTCTGCTTGACTGATTTCACTCAGCATAATCTCTTCCAGTCTCGTCCATGTTGCTACAAAAGTTGGATATTCATCCTTTCTGATGGAGGCATAATACTCCATAGTGTATATGGACCACATCTTCCTTATCCATTCGTCCTTTGAAGGGCATCTTGGTTCTTTCCACAGTTTGGCGACTGTGGCCATTGCTGCTATAAACATTGAAGTACAGATGGCCCTTCTTTTCACTACATCTATATCTTTGGGGTAAATGCCCAGGAGTGCAATTGCAGGGTCATAAGGAAGTTCTATTTTTGATTTCTTGAGCAATCTCCACAGTGTATTGTGTTTTTTATTTTAGCCACACCAACAGGTGTGAGGTGATATCTAATTTGTAGTTTTGACTTGCATTTCCCTGAAGGTAAGTGATGATGAACATCTTTTCATGCTGGACATCTGTATTTTTTTTAGAGAAATGTTCATTCCTGTAGTTTGCCTATTTTAAAACTGGGTTTTTGTGTTTTTTGGGGTGTTAGGTTTTATAAGTCTTTTATATATTTTGGATACTAGCCCTTTAGACTCCTGTTTTATTTTTGTTCTATTTACAGCACTAGTTAACATCCTGAATGTTTTGTAGACTACTCTCTTTATTCTATTTTGTTTGCATGATATATGGAATTCTTAGTGTATTTTGCTTTTAAATAAAGAAATTATAATAGGTTGTAGTAAATATTAAAAATTGAATCCATACAAAGTGAGAAACATTGTAGAATAAACTTTTACCCATCCCACACCAGAGTCTCTGTTCTAAGATTATTCAGTTAGTAATCTTTGGTAATAAAATATATGTGTGTTTTTGTCTACATGTATAACTTTTGCATTTACGACTCAGTCTCCTGAAGATCTTTCCATACTAGTCTATATAGATGTAAAACATTCTCAGCTTACTCAAAGTGCTTAAATCTTCTTTATGAAGATACAACAAAATTCATGTTTCTAGTCCTAGTCATATTTACCCCAATTTTACTTTGTTATAGCCAATAACTACAATAAAGTTCTTTTGAAATTGTTAAAGCATGAGTTTTTAAAAGTGAAATCTTTGGATCAAATGTATTTAAATGTTGATGTTTGTAGTTATTGGTGCTATTTCAAAAAGCCAAGAATGGTGCTTTTTCCAACAGTTATTGAGCTGTTGACACTATATTTTCTTTAAAAAAATATATATATATATATATATATATTTTAATTTTTTTAATTTATTTATTTTCAGAAAACCAGTATTCATTATTTTTTCACCACACCCAGTGCTCCATGCAATCTGTGCCCTCTATAATACCAACCACCTGGTACCCCAACCTCCCACCCTCCCACCACTTCAAATCCCTCAGATTGTTTTTCAGAGTCCATAGTCTCTCGTGATTTACCTCCTCTTCCAATTTACCCCAACTCCCTTCTCCTCTCTAATACCCCTTGTCCTCCATGATATTTGTTATGCTCCACAAATAAGTGAAACCAGATGATAATTGACTCTCTTTGCTTGAGTTATTTCACTCAGCATAATCTCTTCCAGTACCGTCCATGTTGCTATAAAAGTTGGGTATTCATCCTTTCTGATGGAAGCATAATACTCCATAGTGTGTATGGACCACATCTTCCTTATCCATCCATCTTTGAAGGGCATCTTGGTTCTTTCCATAGTTTGGCGACCATGGCCATTGCTGCTATAAACATTGGGGTACAGATGGCCCTTCTTTTCATGACATCTTAATCCTTGGGGTAAATACCCAGGAGTGCAATTGCAGGATCATAGGGAAGCTCTATTTTTAATTTCTTGAGGAATCTCCACACTGTTCTCCAAAGAGGCTGCACCAACTTGCATTCCCACCAACAGTGTAAGAGGGTACCCCTTTCTCCACATCCTCTCCAACACATGTTGTTTCCTGTTTTGTTGATTTTGGGCATTCTAACTGGTGTAAGGTGATATCTCAATGTGGTTTTAATTTGAACCTCCCTGAGGGCTAATGATGATGAACATTTTTTCATATGTCTGATGGCCATTTGTATGTCTTGATTGGAGAAGTGTCTGTTCATATCTTCTACCCCTTTTTTGATATGTTTGCCTGTTACTTGCATGTTGAGTTTGAGGAGTTCATTATAGATCCTGAATATCAACCTTTTGTCTGTACTATCATTTGCAAATATCTTCTGCCATTCCGTGGGTTGCCTCATTGTGTTTTTGACTGTTTCCTTTGCTGTGCAGAAGCTTTTGATTTTGATGAAGTCCCAAAAGTTTATTTTCATTTTTGTTTCCTTTGCCTTTAGAGACATATCTTGAAAGAAGTTGCTGTGGCTGATATCGAGGAGATTACTGCCTATGTTCTTCTCTAGGATTCTGATGGATTCTTGTCTCACGTTGAGGTACCTCATCCATTTTGAGTTTATCTTTGTGTATGGTGTAAGAGAATGGTTGAGTTTCATTCTTCTACATGTAGCTGTCCAGTTATCCCAGCACAATTTATTGAAGAGACTGTCTTTTTTCCACTGTATATTTTTTCCTGTTTTGTCAAAGATTAGTTGACCATAGAGTTGAGGGTCCTTATCTGGGCTCTCTATTCTGTTCCACTGGTCTATGTGTCTGATTTCATGCCAGTACCATGCTGTCTTGGTGTTCACAGCTTTGTAATAAATCTTGAAATCAGGTAACGTGATGCCCCCAGCTTTATTTTTGTTTTTCAACATTTCCTTAGTGAATTGGGGTCTCCTCTGATTCCATACAAATTTTAGGATTATTTGCTCCAGCTCTTTGAAGAATACTGGTGGAGTTTTGGTCAGAATGGCATTAAAAGTATAGATTGCTCTAGGCAGTATAGACATTTTAACAATGTTTATTCTTCTAATCCAAGAGCATGGAATGGTCTTCCATCTATTTGTGTCTTCTTCAATTCATTTCATGAGTGTTCTGTAGTTCCTTGAGTATAGATCCTTTACCTCTTTGGTTCGGTTTATTCCCAGGTATCTTATAGTTCTTGGTGCTATAGGAAATGGAGTCGATTCTCTAATTTCCCTTTCTCTATTTTCATTGTTAGTGTATTGGAAAGCCACTGATTTCTGCACATTGACTTTGTATCCTGCCACATTGCTGAATTGCTGTATGAGTTCTAGTAGTTTGGGGGTGGAGTCTTTTGGGTTTTCCATATAAAGATTCATGTCATCTGCGAAGAGAGTTGACTTCTTCATTGCCAATTTGGATACCTTTTATTTCTCTTTGTTGTCTGATTGCTGTTGCTAGGACTTCTAATACTATGTTGAACAAGAGTGGTGAGAGTGGGCATCCTTGTTCCTGATCTCAACGGGAAGGCTACAAGCTTTTTCCCATTGAGAATGACCTTTGCTGTGGGTCTTTCATAGATAGATTTGATGAGGTTCAGGAATGTTCCTTCTCTCCCTATACTTTGAAGCGTTTAATCAGGAATGGATGCTGGATTTTGTCAAGTGCTTTTTCTGCCTCAATTGAGAGGACCATGTGGTTCTTCTCTCTTCTCACATTAATTTGTTGTATCACATTGATTGATTTGGAATGTTGAACCATCCTTGTAGCCCAGGGATGAATCCCACCTGATCATGGTGGATAATCTTTTTAATGTGCTGTTGGATCCTGTTGGCTAGGATCTTGTTGAGAATCTTAGCATCCATATTCATCAGTGATATTGGTCTAAAATTCTCCTTTTTGGTAGGGTCTTTGCCTGGTTTGGGGATCAGGGTAATGCTGGCTTCATAGAAAGAGTCAGGAAGTTTTCCTTCTGCTTCAATTTTTTGAAACAGCTTCATGAAAATAGGTGTTATTTCTTCTTTGAAAGTTTGGTAGAATTCCCCAGGGAATCCATCAGGTCAAGGGCTCTTGTTTTTTGGGAGCATTTTGATCACTGCTTCAATTTCGTTATTAGATATCGGTCTATTCAGTTTGTCGATTTCTTCCTGGTTCAATTTTGGTAGTTTGTATTTTTCCAGGAATGCATCCATTTCATCTATGTTGCTAAGCTTATTGGCATATAACTATTGATAATAACTTTTGATGATTGTTTCTACTTCTTTGGTGTTAGTTGTAATCTCTCCCTTTTCATTCATAATTTTATGAATTTGGGCTTCCTCTCTTTTCTTTTGGATTAATGTGGCCAATGGTTTATTGATCTTATTGATTCTTTCAAAAAAACAGCTTCTAGTTTCATTGATACATTCTACTGTATCTCTGGTTTCTACCTCATTGATCTCAGCTCTAATCCTGATCATTTCCCTTCTTTTTTTTTTTTTTTTTATGATTTCCCTTCTTATGTGTGGAGTTGGTTTGATTTGTTGTTGATTCTCCAGTTGTTTAAGGTGTAGACACAGCTGCTGTGTTCTGGATTTTTCAATTTTTTTGAGGGAGGCTTGGATGGCTATGTATTTCCCCCTTAGGACCGCCTTTGCTATATCCCATAGGTTTTGGACCGAAGTGTCTTCATTCTCATTGGTTTCCATGAATTTTTTCAGTTCTTCTTTGATCTCCTGGTTGATCCAAGCATTCTTAAGCAGGGTGGCCTTTAGCTTCCAGTGTTTGAGTTCCTTCTGAAACTTTTCTTGTGATTGAGCTCCAGTTTCAAAGCATTGTGATCTGAGAATATGCAGGGAATAATCTCAGTCTTTTGGTATGGGTTGAGTCCTGATTTGTGACACAGTATGTGGTCTATTCTGGAGAAGGTTCCCTTTGCATTTGAGAAGAATGAGTATTCTGTTGTTTTAGGGTGGACTGTTCTATATATATCTATGAGGTCCTTCTGGTCCAATGTGTCATTCAATGCTCTTGTTTCTTTATTGATTTTCTGCTTTGATGATCTGTCTAATTCTGAGAGAGGCGTGTTAAGATCTCCTACGATTAGTGTATTCATATCAATATGACTCTTTATCTTGATTAACGGTTTTCTTAAGTAATTGGCTGCTCCTATATTGGGAGCATAGATATTTACAATTGTTAGATCATCTTGGTGGATAGTCCCTTTAAGGATTATGTAGTGTCTGTCTGTATCTCTGACTACAGTCTTTAGTTTGAAGTCTAATTTATCTGATATGAGAATCGCTACCCCAGCCTTCTTTTGAGGCCCATTGGCATGAAAGATGCTTCTCCATCCCTTCACTTTCAGTCTGCGTGTATCTTTAGTTTCAAAATGGGTCTCTTGTAGACAACATATGGATGGGTCCTGTCCTTTTATCCAATCTGCAACCCTGTGCTGTTTTATGGGCGCATTTAGGCCATTCACATTGAGAGTGAGTATTGATATATACGTTTTTATTGACGTCGAGTTAGCTTTGAAGTCTTTCTTTCTGTAGACTGTCTCTATATTTCTGTTCAATGCTATTCTTGGGATTTTTTCTCTTGTATAGAACCCCCCTTATTATTTCCAAATTGTCAGCTTGGTGGTTGCATAGTCTTTTAAGGCTTGCCGGTCTTGAAAACTCTTTATCTCTCCCTCAATTTTGAATGTCAGTCTTGCTGGATAAAGTATCCTTGGCTGCATGTTCTTCTCATTTAGTGCCCTGAATATATTTTGCCAGGCTCTTCTGGCTTGCCAGTCTCTGTGGACAGGTCTGCCGTTATTCTGATGGGCTTTCCTCTGTTAGTAAGGAGCCTCTTTGCCCTGGCGGCTTTCAAGAGATTATACCTACAATTATAATTCCTCAATTTGTCTATCAGGTGTCGTGATGTTTTTTTGGAATGTATAATCTTGGGTGGAGACCGTTCAGCCTCTAGTACATGAATGCTGGTTCCATTCGTGAGATTGGGAAAATTTTCATGAAGGACTTGTTCCACTATATCTTCTAGACTTCTTTCTTTCTCCTCCCCTTCAGGGATTCCAAGAATTCTCTTTGGAACGCTTCATGGCATCATTTATTTCCCTGATTCTGTTTTCGTGGTTTCTAAGCTGTTTGTTCCAGGCTTCCTCCTGATCCTTTCTCTCTATCAGTTTGTCTTCCAAATCACTAATTCTATCTTCTGTCTCAGTGACCCTAGCTTTGAGAGAGTTTAGATTAGATTGGAACTCATTGAGAGCATTGTGAACCTCCTCCCTGGTAGGTTTAAGCTCAGCCTTAACATTGTGAACATCCTGTCTTGTCGCTTTCAGTTCAGTCCTCATCACATCTCTTTGGTCATCCATGGCTTTCTCCAACCTAGCTATTGCCTGGATAATTGTTAGCCTGAATTCTCTTTCCAACATATTGTCTATGTTGATAGCTGTTAGCTCTCTTGCAGAAGGTCCATCCTCTGTATTTTTCTTCTGTTGGGCATTCCTCCTCCTAGTCATTTTGGTGGGAGATGACTGAACATATGTAGCTGGATGTATCAACTGTGGTGCAGTCAAGGTGCACCCTGGAACACTTCTGACAATCAGGATTCCCCACCCAAACAAAAGACAAAAGGATAGAAAAAGAAAAAAGAAAAGAAGAAAAAAAGAGAGAGAGAGAGAGAGACAGGAAAGAAAAGGAAGATGAAAAAGAAGGTTCAGCCCAGATTGGCCTCAAGGTAAGATTTATGAAGTAGACAAACAAAAAGAAATAAAAAGACTGATACAAGTATACGACAAGAGAAAAATATATATATATGCAAATAAAGAAAGAACCTCATCAAAAAGAACTTCAAGTGTAAAATTTATATGCTGTCAGGACAAACACAAAAAACACAGAAACACTGGTGGGAGAAGATGGGAGAGTTCTTAGAAATTCTCAGTGTGTGCAAGGAAGGTTGTTTTGATTCTTCCTGGATGTATCTTGATATCTTTGTTAAAGGACTCTACTTTCCTAAGATAAAGGGGATTAAAAATTGGTTTACCTATAGGGTAGTATTGATTGGGGAAAGGGAATTACTTTGAAGTTTAACTCTATATGAATATTAGAGGAAAAAATAAAAATGAATGAACTAGACTAAACTAAACTAAAATTTAAAAAAAGGAATTCAAAAAATAAAAATGCAAAAGAAAACAGAGGTGTATGTATCAAGAAGTTCAGTTAGAAAGGTATATGGAATTTGGTGTACTGTACAACACGCTGTTTTGGTAAATAGTTTTAAAAAATTACCTATATGTAAAAAATAAAATAAAATAAAATAAAATAAAATAAAATAAAATAAAATAAAAAATGAACCGGAATAGTGGGAACGAGTGAACAATACAAGTTTTCCTATGAAGTAGTGGTTGTTCTCTTGTAGTCCTTTTTTTTCTCTCTCTTTTTTTTTTTTTTTTTCTTTCTTGGTTTGTTTTCTGGGGGAGGGGCCTGCCACGTGGGTTGTCAGTCAATGATGTTTCCTGAGTTAAGTCCTCCTGCCCCCCTCAAGGGGGTGGGCTCTGAGGAAACTTTTTTTTTTTTTTTTCAGGCTTTTGTTCTCTGGAGGTTTTTATGCTTGTTCACTTTTTTTTTTCCTCACACCTTGACTGCCTTTGATAGTTTTTGTAGTTTTAGAGGAAAATAAACCGCACCCTGATCTCCCTCTCAGAGAGAAACCTCAGTCTGGCTGCAGAGCCTAAATAAGTTCCCCCTTGGCCTCTGGCAGAGCAGGTTCCAAGTTGCAGACCCTGGGGGCACAGGATCTTTTGCTTGTACCCAAAGCCAAGGCAGTGGCAGCTCTCCAGGAGCCCCGGACCGCCAGAGAGGTTCCAAGCAGCAATTGCACAATGAGATTTTGCGACTGGCCCGGTCTTGGACTGCCCGGCTTGTGAGCACCTCTTTCAGAGGTGGTGGGCATCTCGGGCACTGAGAATGGGGTGCTCGTCCTTAAGTACCAGGCTTGGCCTTTGCGCAAGGGGAGTTTGGGGCGCGCAGCTTAGGCTTTGAAACAATGGCATGGGTCAAAGAGCACCGGCCAGGCCTTTGTAACTCAGGGGCGCATGAGGGACGTGCACATGTATCTCAAGCTTTGTGGTAGGTCTCCTGGGTTCTGCAGTCCTGCATGGCTCCCATCCCCTCACAGGAACTAGAACCCACACATTCTCGGGCACGCTGGCGGCTTAGGGACCAAGAGCTGGTTTCTCTGCTGCACTCTCTCTGCCTCAGCACCAGGGAGGCTGTCCTGGGACCAGGGACTTAAGCCCCTGTCCCTAGCCGCCCTGATTTCCACAATTTCCCCCCGCGATCCTTTGCTCTTTTGGAGTGCTTTCAACCAGTCTCCAAGTTAATGCTGGTCACCAGATGCTGGGCACTCTCGCTCTTATTGGGGTATTACTTTCCAACCGGTCGCCTCTGGTGGCTCCCTCCCCCTTTTGTTTATCTTCCAATATCAGTCCGCCATTCCCATTCAGGTTTACCTGCCCACTGGCGTCTTCTGCCCCTGTATAGATCCAGACGTGTATAATTCTGATCTCAGGCTGATTTCATGGGTGATCAGAGTTCTTTGGTAGGTAATCAGCTCACTTTGGGGTACCGGCTGAAAAGGCGCCTCCTCCTACTACCATGCCATCTTGTCCCCCCTCTATTTTCTTAAATATATTGATGAGATTATCTACATTGGAAGATTTTATTGCATGGGATTATTGTAGAATTTATGCTTTGATATTCATAAATTAAAATAGCCTACGGGTTCTGGTTTTGTGCAAAACTCCCTAGGTTTTGATATCAGTTTGTAAGTGGAAACTTATGAAACCATCCTTTAACAACCCCTACCCCCAGCCATTTCTCATCTCTCTGTTAGATTTAGTGTTTTCTTTTACACCTAAGGTAGCACTTTGACCAGCTAATATGCTGTCCAATTCACTTTTGAAATTTTGTTTCATTACCTAATGTGTCCCACTAAAATGTACATTCATTGCTAGATCCTTAGCAGTTATGTTAGACCTGACAATGTAAATAATTGAATAAATGTTTTATGGAGAGAATTAGGAATCTGTTTTTTTAAAAATAATGCATTTTCTTAATTAGTTTAAGTAGCATTGGGGTGATATTTTATTTGAAAATTTGTGACTAAAACTACACTAGCATTTATTGTATATTTTATTTTATTGGAATTTTTGTTAACACATTATGTATGTTTATTCTTTTGTTCCTCATAGACACTATGAGGTTGATACTATAGTTGGACCCAGTTTATGGTTGTACAGTGGAGGTTCGTGGAGATTAAGTAGCTTTCCCATGGTCGCCACCCTGAGAGAGTGTCAATGCCAAAATCAATCCCCAGGCTGTGTAAGACTGATGAAAGACCTGGACCCCTGAAGCATCATCAGTCTTACACAGTTCACAGCACTCACCATAGCAATGCCCTCCCCAATATCCATAACCCAACCATTCTATCCACCTCCCTGTCCTAGAAACCCTCAGTTTATTTCCTGAGATTGAGTCTCTTTTGGTTTGTCTCCCTTTTGATCCTATTTTGTTTCATTTTTCCCTCCCTACCACCATGAACCCTCGCCCTGCCTCTGAAATTCCTCATATCAGAGAGATCATATGATAATTGTCTTTCTCTGATTGACTTATTTCACTTAGCGTAATATCCTCTAGTTCCATCCACATCATTGCAAATGGCAAGATTTCATTTTTTTCTGATGTCTCCATAGTGTTCCATTGTATATATATATACCACATCTTCTTTATTCATTCATCTGTTGATGGACATCTAGGTTATTTCCATAGCTTGGCTATTGTGGGCATTGCCATTATTAACATTTGGGTGCACATGCCCCTTCAGATCACTACATTTGTATCTTTTTTTTTTTCTCAAAATTTATCTATTCATTTGATAGAGATCACAAGTAGGCAGAGAGGCAGGCAGAGAGATAGAGGAGAAAGCAGGCTCCCCGCTGAGCAGAGAGCCTGATGTGAGGCTTGATCCCAGGACCCTGAGATCTTGACCTGAGCTGAAGGCAGAGGCTTTAACCCACTGAGCCACCCAGGCGCCCCACTACATTTGTATCTTTAGGGTAAATACCCAGTAATGTGATTGCTGGGTAGTAGGGTAGCTCTATGTTCAACGTTTTGAGATTGTTTTCAGCTGTTTTCCAGAGTGGCTGCACCAGCTTGCATTCCCACCAACATTGTAGGAGGGCTCCCCTTTCTCCACATCCTCACCAACAGCTGTCATTTCCTGACTTGTTAATTTCAGCCAACCTGAATGGTGAGGTGGTATCTCACTGTGGTTTTGATTTGTATTTCCCTGATGCCAAGTGATGTTGAGATGTTTTTCATGTGTCTGTTGGCCATTTGAATGTCTTCTTTGAGCAAATGACTTTTTATATCTTCTGCCCATTTCTTAATTAGATTATTTGTTCTTTGGGTGTTGAGTTTGACAAATTCATTATAGAGTTTGTATAGTAGCCCTTTATCTGATATGTCATTTGCAAATATCTTCTCCCATTCTGTCAGTTGTCTTTGAGTTTTGTTGACTGTTTCCTTTGCTGTGCAAAAGCTTTTGATCTTGATGAAGTCTCAATAGTTCAATTTTGCCCTTACTACACTTGCCTTTAGTTCAGCATCTGCAAATCAATCAATGTGATGCAATCCATTAATAAAAGAAAGAAGAACCATATGATACTCTTATTAGATGCTGAAAAAGCATTTGACAAAGTGCAGCATCCTTTTTTAATCAAACCTCTTCACAGTATAGGGATAGAGGGTACATACCTCAGTATCATCAAAGCCGTCTATGAAAAACCCACCGCAAATATCATTCTCAATGGAGAAAAATGGAGAGTGTTTCCCCTAAGGTCAGGAACATGGCAGGGCTGTCCACTATCACCACTGCTATTCAAGATAGTATTAGGAGTCTTAGCTTCAGCAATCAGACAACAAAAAGAGATAAAAGGCATCCAAGTCAGCAAAAAAGAAGTCAAATTCTTACTTTTTGCAGATGATATGATACTTTATGGGGTACACCCAAAGGGCTCCACTCCAAAACTGCCAGACCTCATACAAGAATTCAGTAAAATGTCAGGATATAAAATTAATGCACAGAAATTAGTTGTGTTTCTATACACCAACAGTAGGACAGAAGAAAGAGAAATAAGAAGTTGATTCCGTTTACAATTGCACCCAAAACGTAAGATACCTAGGAAAAATCTAACCAAAGAGGCAAAGAGTCTGTACTCAGAAAAGTATAAAATAGTCATGAAAAAAACTGTGGAAGACACAAAGAAATGGAAAAATGTTCCATGCTCATGGATTGGAAGAACAAATATTGTGAAGATGTCTATGCTACCTAAAGCAATCTACACATTTAATGCAATCCCTATGTAAATGCCATCATTTTTTTTTCATAGAAATGGAACAAATAATCCTAAAATTTATATGGAACCAGAAAAGACCCTGAATAGCCAGAGGAATGTTGCAAAAGAAAATCAACATTGGTGGCAAAAAATTCCAGACTTCAAGCTGTATTATAAAGCTGTAATCTTCAACACAGTATGGTAGTGGCATAAAAAACAGACACATATATCAATAGAATAGAACAGAAAGCCCAGAAATGGACCCTCAAATCTATGGTCAACTAATCTTCAACAACGCAGGAAGGAATGTCCAATGAAAAAACCACTTCTCTTCAACAAATGGTGTTGAGAAAATTGGACAGTCACATGCAGAAGAATGAAACTGGACCATTTCCTTACACCACATACAAAAATAGACTCAAAATGGATGAAAGACCTCAATGGGAGACTGGAATCCATCAAAGTCCTTGAGGGGAACACAGGCAGCAACCTCTTTAAACTTAGCCATAGCAACTTCTTCCTAGAAACATCACAGATGGTTAGTTTTTTATCCACTTTACAGATTTCTCTCAGAGACATCAATCCATTAATATTTCTTTCTATGCCATTGTTAGTTCAGGTAAATTAGGTTTCCTTACCATTTCATTCAGGTTTTTGACATTATTGGCATAAATTGAGTAAATAGTATCTGGTGATTCTTTTTTTTTTTTCTTTTTCTTTCTTTTTTTTAATGTGCTTGTAGTTATAACTTATATATAATTTTAAAAATTTAAAAGCAGTAAATTTGGCATAATTTCAAACTTAAGCACCCCTGATTATTCCAAAATCAGAAAGAGAAGTTTGTAAAGGGTCAAGGGATTTTCAAATTTGGACAGCCAAGGTTTTATCTTTCTCTAGTTTCAACTGACATTTGCCCCCCAAAATTCAAATACAATCCTGATCACAATAAAATAACAGGATGGGCAGTGTGTTTGTCATGCACCTTGTAAGTGTTAGAAAATCTGGCAGAGATGTTGGCCAGAGAAAAGACAGGAGTCCTGTGAGAATTCATAATGACCCTCTACCTCACCTACCACCATGAAAGCAGTCACGTGATACTGACAGTTGCAAGAATTCACCTTATAATTTTGATTTTTTGACTTAAAGATTTTTATTTATTAATATATTTATTATGGCAAGAGTGGGGAGGGGCAGAAGGAGAGGGGGAGAGAGAGAATCCCAAGCAGATCCCACACTGAGCACAGAACTTGAGACAATGCTTGACCCCATGACCTTGAGATCATTATCTGAGATGAAATCAAGAGTCAAACACCCTACCAACTGAGACATTAAGGTGCCCCTGATTCTGCTTTTTGGTTTAGGATTCATGCCTCTTCTTCACTACCTGTCTTGGGGGTGGGTGGCAAGGGTCAGATGTAGCCTTGAATATTATTATTATCACTGTAGTTTGTATTTCTCTTATGATTTAAAGCATCACATAAAGAGGAAAATTCTGCTTTTAAAATCACCCTGAAATAAGTAAGGTGGTTTAGGATTTTTTATTCAGCATGATACTGATTTTGGATTTAAGACTTACACTTTTATTATATATTAGGAAAAAATCCATCTATGCTCATAATATAACAATACATTTTGTCTGGTTTGGCCAGCAAACCCTGAATCAGCAAATAAGATTGCTTCAGACACCTCAGTAGGAGAAAGGAGAGGGCCTGGTCACCAGACAGTTCAGTAGTGAAAGGTCCCAAGCTTAGCTCTGCTTTCAGTTTTATTGTGAATGTTATCAATGCCAGGATGGAATAAGAAAGGAAGGAAGAAATGCGAAGCTGTAATAGTCAGTGCTATTGGGAGTATCTTGTGAATAGAAAAAGCTTTGCTCCTGATGGACATGCATGTAGGGAGTGCCTGGAGCATGTGACTTCCAAAGATAAGTGCTTCTCCTAAGTCAAGCATTTTCTCTCTGGATGAGTCTGGATGAGTGCATTGAGCCACAATGGGGATCTGGCTGTTTAAAACCCAAAAACCCTTGAAAATGGGCCCATTTCTCTGGACATTCTTTGCTTTTCTACTAGTCTGATCCAAGGACACATGGGTTTATTAAATATTATCTAGCAGATACTATGAATTACCATATTTTTAGAAAGTGAGATAGAATTAATTAACTATGTTGAAGAACTTATAAATACAACCAGTTTTTTTTTTCTTGACCTATTTTCATCTGATATAGGTAAATTTAAAAATATATAATTATCTTTGTACTGGGAAGGTTCATTCAGCATAATAAGGGGCAACAGGGTCTAAATTTACCCTTCTGCCTAAAACATCAAACAAGCTGGAAAATAACAAAATACCGTTTTTCAAGACTAGACATCAGAACGAGAAGGAGTGATCACTGAAAGATGAAAAAAAAAAAAAAAAACAATTTGAGTCCTAGGGTTGCCCCAGGTTTGCATTTAAAAGTTTTCATACTATGGCACAGATAGGAAATCCTGCAGACCCTTTGAGTTGAGAACAAGGAACTGAGAGTCCTACAGCAAGGCACCAAGGGAGCTAGAATTCAGAGGGTGATATTCTGGAGAGGATAGAGCTACCAAGGCAGAGTGCGCGAGAGAGATAGACCGAGAGAGAGACAGCGACAGACAGAGAATGGAAAAGAGTGAGTGGGAAGGAGAGGGAGGAAGTGAGAGAGAAGGGGAAAAAAGGGAGAGTTAGAGGAAAGAAGAAGGAAGGAATGGGAGGGGAGGGGGTATAGAGAGAGAGAGGAAAGGGGAGGGAGAAAAAAAGGAGGGAGAAATGGGAGAGAATAAGAGAGAATATGATAGGGAACTTTAGAGAAAGCATGGGATATTAGTGAGACTATGTAAGAGACAATGAGAGAGATGGAAAAGGAAAGGATCAATGCTGGAGAGCTGCAAGGATTCTCCTAGATTGTTTATCAGAGTAGGGATCAGTGTGTGCATGTGCATTTGAGGAAACTGCTTGGGGCTGGGTGGTGATTTATCTGGTTGCATTAGGGAGGATTGCCCAGTGCTCCCTGGGTCAGTCACAGTGGCCGGTCTTTCAGCTGGACAACCTGGGCAGATTGTGCCTCACAAGACAGGACACTGGCTAAGGTCTAAGGAAGATCTTGGGTCAGTAATGGGACACAATTGTTCCTAAACTGAGCACTGTTTCAAACCTGCCGAATAAACCATAACAGTAAGAATAAACAAAAATAATCTCCAAGGAAAACTTCCAAGAGAAACTAATGTGTTTAGAATTTTATGTCTCTGATAACATGAGAGATTGGTCTGATTATTGTTCCCGTGATGCTCTTTTTTCATTCCGGTTTAAGGGTTATGCTGGGTGCACAAAATGAGTCAGGAAGTATTTTAAGTTCCCCTCAGCCCTGAGCCATTTATGTATGGTCCTACATTTTGATTAATTCTTATATAGTATCACTGATAGTGTTATATGGGAGTAGAATTTTGTTTAGAGAGAAGAAAGGTATCAAATGGTTTATTTACTTAAAAGTATAGCTAATTTCAGGTTTTAATTATTTTTTTGTGTCTCTTCAGAAATCTACATCTTTCTTAACAGAAAACAGGCAAGTATACTCTCATAAATTCATTGGTGATATTCTTTCATTATCTTTTTCAGGTATGTAGAATACATTGATGACACCATCTTCATTCTTGATTCTGATCCGTTGTTCTTTCTTTTAGTTTTTCTTCACCCATTTTGCTAGGAACATTAATTTTGTAAATCTTTTGAAGAGCCAATCCTAGCTTTATGTATTTTCTCTCTTTTTCAATAAAATTCAATTTCAATGATTTCTTTCTTTTATTTACTACTTCCTTTCTACAGTGTCCTCTCAGTTTATTTTGCTTTCCTGTTTTCAACCTCTTGAGATGAAATATTAGTTTATTTCTTATAATATCTCTCATTTCCTAATACTTACCGTTAAAGCTATTAATTCCATTCTACACACTCCTTTAAATAATTGGGAAACACTGTTATATTTGGCTTGGATTCTATTATATATGTTCTGTATGATTTAAGTCCTTTGAAATGCATTGCAACTTGTTTTTTTTGTTGTTGTTGTTGTTTTGTTTTGTTCTGTTTTGTTTTTGTTTTTGCTTTTTTAGCTAAGTGGTGTCTGACAACACTCTGAGGTAAGTAGAATCTTCCCACAGCGTTTTCACCTTCTCTACTCCCATACTAACAGAGGTTCAATCTACTTGCCTGTGTGCCTCTATGTGACAAACTCAAGATACTTCCCTTTGGGGAAGAAACTTGCTTTACTTCATTTGAGATAATATTTGAAGGGGTTGTATCAAATTTGCTCTCATGATGTTCTGGAAGTCAGTTCTAGGTGTCCATTTGCAAGGACATAGCTTAATAGCTTTGCCTATTTTGAAAGTCATGCTAGAAAAAAGAAAAGTTTTACATATTTTATTTCTGTCCACACTGGACATTTCTCTTTTGGTGATTCAATCTTAAGTTGTTCTTTGTGGATTCTACATCCTTCCCCTCCAGCCCCCAGAGGACATGTTCCTTCAAGTCCTGTTGTACATGGTAATTATCCTGGTGGCATCTCTGGAGATGCAGGTCTACCCTCAAAATTATGATGAAAGTCCCAATGAATTTAATTAGGGAAGAACAACTTGTGGAGAGTCACCAATGGAATGACTCAATAGCACTTGTTGTGGTTGAAATGAAGATCAAGTGTTTACAGACCTTTATCTTGAACTCAGAGAGTATTTGGATCCATGTTCATATGACTGGCTTTTTCAGGAATCAAATGATGGACTCAGAACTTAGTGAAGTGTCTAGGTGAAATTATTCTCCATCATTCAGGGAATCCAAACATTAACTATGCTTTGTGCAGACAGACCAGTATAAATTATTGAGAAGTGACAGTCATAAAGACTATTTCACTATTTTGCTTATATTGCCATGAAAAATAAGCCACACAATCTTTATTTAAACAATCCACAACTTTTTCCTCGAAAAGGTGTTTTTGGTTTTTTTTTTTTTTTTTTTTGCTGTTTTTTTGTTTGTTTGTTTGTTTTTGTGTGTGTGTTTTTGAGGGGCCTCAAGAGGTTGGTTTAACAATTGTTATTACAGCAATTATGCTAATAATGAAAATTTTGGTTCTCTTTGTTCAAGCCAATGTTCAGACCTGTTAAGATTATAGGGCCTGCATACTCATTTGAAAATCCGAGAAATTTAAGAGGTAACCTTTTTCTGAAAGACTGAAATGAGCAAGACTTTCTGCAAACATAGAAAACATTGTTCACATGGAAAGAGTTCAAGGTGCTGTGATGATGTGTGTGTTTTCTTGATCTGTGAGTGCAGAGAAGGTATCAGTGCACAAAAGAGAAGGGAGAAGGGACTGCAACCTTGAACTGAAAGATGTTTCAGCATGCAGGTAACCCAGGAACTGTAATTAGATGTAAGTTTCCAAAAGTAGACTTTATATTTTACATCTTGTTGCTGGGATTTAGTCTTTTAAAAGTTCTGCTGTGTGAATCTGATAATCAGCTATATTAGGGATTCTTTATGGCTATTACAATATATGGGAATGAGCTCAGTTCTGTAATACTCTTTTTGGCTCTTGAAGAATCCAAGGTCACACCTTCATAATCAAGCTCTTACCTCAGTTCTCATGTTTCTGTTTACCGTTGAGTTTCACCCTCATAACATATGTCTGTTGGTTATTCCTATAAATGCTTCTTTATATGATTTACCCATTTGCCATTGGTTTCTTTGTCTTCTATATTTTATTTGCTTAGAGGTCTGTGTCTATTTTGATAATAACTCTGTGTATGTCCTCTAAAATGCAAGTCTTTTCCCCCATCTACTTTTATCTATTGATGTCATGGTTTCTTTTTAAAGTCCTTGAGATGTTTTGATATCATAAAATGTATCAATTTCATTTATGAGTTAAGAGGATTCTAGAAGTTAGAAAGTCATCTCTTGTGTTAGCTGGGAAGTAGATACAAATCGTGCTGTAGTTTTTCATTAAAACAACACATTTAAAAATTTTTATATGAAAAATTCACTACATGTACAATTTTACTAGCTTCCAGTTAGAAAGTTGACTGTGCTCCTCCATTTATTTATTACTGTGTCCTTTCCCCACAACGTCTCTAGTGACTTATCTCTGCCCAAGTCAGCAAGACTGGTGAGGTTAGGAAGAATGTTTTCATCCACCTTGTGTTCTTGTAATTTCTGAAAGTACTGAGATATAAGGAACTATAATGCCTTTTATGCAAATGAATAAACAGATTGTGTTAGATTTTCAGGAAGTCGTGAGTAATCATTATATTTATAGCTAATTTTGTCTTGAACTGTGAAATAAGGAGATACAAAAGAACATATGGAAAACAGGAACAATGTGACTGAGTTTGTCCTCTTGGGGCTCACCCAGAACCTCCAAGGTCAGAAAATACTATTTGTTGTGTTCTTGATCATCTACATAGGGACGATGGTGGGGAACCTACTCATTGTGGTGACTGTGGTGATCAGTCCATCCCTCGATGCCCCTATGTACTTCTTCCTTGGTTACTTATCTTTTATGGATGCTGTTTATTCTACTACAGTTACTCCAAATATGATTATAGACTTACTCTATGAGAAGAAAACCATTTCCTTCCAAGCTTGTATGTCCCAGCTCTTTATAGGGCACTTATTTGGTGGTGCTGAGATTTTGCTCCTGGTGGTCATGGCCTATGACCGCTATGTGGCCATCTGCAAACCTTTACATTATTTGACAATCATGAATCAAAGGGTGTGTATTCTATTGCTGCTGTTGGCCTGGGTTGGAGGTTTTCTGCATGCTATTGTTAAACTTCTCTCGGTTTACAAGCTTCCCTTCTGTGGTCCCAATGTCATCGACCACTTCATCTGTGACATGTATCCCTTATTAAAACTTGCCTGCACTGACACCTACATTATTGGCCTCACTGTAGTTGCCAATGATGGGACAATCTGTGTGGGCATATTTACAATCTTACTAATTTCCTATGGGGTCATTCTGTACTCCCTGAAGACTCTTAGTCAGGAAGGGAGGCACAAAGCCTTATCCACTTGTGGCTCTCACATTACCGTGGTGGTCCTCTTCTTTGTCCCTTGCATTTTTATGTATGTGAGACCTCCTTTCACCTTACCCATTGATAAGTTCTTGACTGTGTTTTACACAGTTATCACCCCTATGTTGAACCCTCTGATCTATACTCTGAGAAACGGAGAGATGAAAAATGCCATGACAAAGCTGTGGACCAGAAGAAGAAAATGATGTTGAAGAGAAATTGTCACCTTTTTTCAATGAAGAGTTGTTCCATCAAGGAAAGGATTATTTATTTGTAATGAATTTCTCCTCAGGTTTAATGAACTTGTATATGACGAAATCATTTAAGGTGTATACTTTTCAATGATCAAAATAGATTTCAAAAATTTTCAAAAATTGGTAGGAAAATAGTTCTGTAGCTTTTGGCCATAAGACGTTTTTCTTGAAACGATGGGTTTCGGTTCTATGTGATTAGTTATTCTATAGTTAATACTGTACCTGTATTTTCATTACTGGACAATTTTCACTTGCTTGTCTTTTGCCCAATTGTTATTTTTCAGAATTAATAGTGCTCATTACATATTTTTGAGAATCATTTTAAGAAATGGGGCATAAACCCTTGGTTCACTCCTGCCTTACAAAGACCACTCCTATTAATACTTGAGGTATATGTCTTATTTTTGTATTTGCAAGATATTTAATTGTATAATTTTGTTCATTGCATAGCACATAAGATTGAAAAGGAATGCTGCTTCCAAGTTATCATATTAATCATAAAGAAGTTATGTGAAGAAAAAAACCTAAATGAAAGACATAGATATAATAGTTAAATTCACTTATTTTTCTGAGTAGGAAATCCTATTATCTCCTCATGTGGAGAAGCATTGTTTGGGCTATATTTTCATTGAGATGATCCGTTAACACTACCTGAGCATTTAGAATATCTGATAATATCTCTGTCATTTTTTTAGTATCCCCATTTCTTCTTTTGCTTATAGTGATTCATAGTATTTTTTAGGGATCTAGGCCCTTCCTTTCATATGTGGAATTACCATAATGCATAACTCATGACCTTCAAATATGCAATATGGAACCTGACACCAGATATTTTTGATGATATCATTGGTAAGAAAGATGCTGACAACTTGGCAAGCCATTCTTAACTCTGCTGTGGATGGAATACAGATTGTTTGGCAACAAAGAGGCCATAATATATATTGATTTCCTTAATGGAGAATTCTTTCATAAGCATCCCTCTCTCTGAATGAGGTTTGAAAGAAAATATTATTGGCCTCTAAAAGTGTAGGAAGCATGCAGTCAATGAAACTCCTGGCTTTGGCTCCCTTATTTAGTCTGGATTCATGAGGTACTCAGGCTATGGGGAATGGAGCCTTTCACTGGTAAGTCAGTCTATGAAAAACTCTGTATCCCAGTTTTTAATCCCAGTTAGTATTACCTAGAGATACTTTATGTCATCTCAAAGTCTTCCCAAACATGACATTATTCATTAAATGATAGTAAACATTTTATTTTATCAGAAGATGTATAATGAAGTCATCATCTTTTGGTTGTTGCTGTAGACTCAATATATGTATTCCCCCTAAAATTCAGGAGTTAAATCCTATATAGTACATGGTATTTAGAGGTGGAGGGTTTGGGAGGTGATTAGGCTATGAAGGCAGAGTTCTCATGAATGGGTCTAGTGTGTCTTTAAAAAGAGGTACCACAGGAATGCCTGGGTGGTTCAGTCTATTAAGGGTCTGCCTTCAGCTCAGATCCTGACTGCAGGGCCCTAGGACTGAGTCCCTCATGGAACTCCCTTCTCTTCTTTTCTCTCTGCCCCTTTCTTTGTCTCTCATGAATAAATAAATAAAATCTTAAAAAAAAAAAAAGATAAAAAGAGATAACCCGGGGTGCCTGGATTGTTCCGTGGGTTAAACCTCCACCTTTGGTTAAGGCCATGATCCCAGGCTGGGTTTGAGCCCCACATCAGCTCCCAGCTCAGCAGGGGAGCCTCCTTCTCTGTCTACCTGCTGTTCTGTTTGCTTATTCTCTCTCTATCTCTCTGTCAAACAAATAAGTAAAATCTTTAAAAAATAAGTAAAAACAGACACCACAGACCTCACTTGCTTTTTTTTTTTTTTTTTTTTTTTTTTTTTTTCCATATGAGGAAACAGAAAAAAGATAGTAATCTATGAACTAGGAAGCAGGCTCTCACCAGATGGTAGTATCTGCAAGTGTCTTGATCTTGGGCTTCCCAGACCACAGAACTATGAAAAATAAATGATGCTAAAGCCAGTCTATGGTATTCTGTAATAACAACCCAAATGGACTTAGATAGACATTTAGTTAATTTCCATATTTATAGTTATTTCAAGTACTGAGACAAAATCCTGGTCAATTGTCTATGTTCATCAGTCTGTAAATTACTTTAAGCTAGAGAATGTTACTTAATTGTCTTTGTAATCTGTATTTGCACAATGTCTGGCACATAGAATCCATTCCATGAACTTTGTCAGTTAATTGCATTCTCAAATTCTTGAACTACTGGAGTGAGAATTTTGAGTTTTTTCTTCCTTATATATATTTGCAACAAATATTTCATCTTCTTTGATATTTGCTACAATATGTTGTTTTACTATAATTATGGGTGTTTTATATAAAGATGTCATCTTTTAATATTCTTTTATTTTTTATTTTTAAAATATTTTCAATATTCTTTTACTTTGATTTCTTTTACTTTGAATTCTTCTAGCACATCACTTGGAAAATGTCACTTACTGTCATGCAGTGAACTTATAAATTTTAATATCTTTTTAAAAAATAACTCCCCCCCAAATTTTCTTTTTTATTTAAGATTTTATTTATTTATTTGACAGACAGAAATCACAAGTAGACAGAAGGTAGGCAGAGAGAGGGGGAAGCAGGCTCCCCACTGAGCAGAGAGCCCGATGTGGGGCTCGATCCCAGGACCCTGGGATCATGACCTGAACTGAAGGCAGAGGCTTTAACCCACTGAGCCACCCAGGCGCTCCCCCAAATTTTCTTTTTAAATGATCTAGGATTTATTTTTGTTTGTGATGAGGATATATCTAAGCTTGTTTTCCCCAACAGGAAAAATAATCTGCCAAAGTTATTAATTTCAGTAATAATTTAAAATTTTTCTATTTAACATGTCAAATTTTATTCAATTAGTATGTTGATATGGGGCCATTTCCTCTCCTCTTCTGCTGTCTCTCCCTCGCCTCCTCCTCCTCTTCCTCTTTCTTGGTGTATTTCCCTATGACTAACATTCTATGTCAGTTGCCAAGGATTTTAACATGTATTATACCGGGTAGGGATAATCTCTCTTAATTATTCAGCATTTTGAAGTTTCTTGCAATTTCTAAATATTAATTTTTCCTGAGAAACATTAGGATTATTTTGTGATGGTTGAAATCCTCCCATAAAACTATATTTAGTTTTGTATGACCCTCCACATTGATTTTTCGGGAAACTGGCATGTTTTCATATCTTGTTTTCCCATCCAAAGTGAGACATAAATTGTGAGGGCTTGATCAGTGTCTCAATAAAAATTGCAATCATTTCCAGAGAGTGTATAAACCTTGCCTATTGGTTTCCTTATTTAAGAAGAAGCTTGTCTTATTTACATTTGATTCACATTTTCAATGAGCTAATTAGAAAGGGCTCCATGTCTTTCCAGCACATTTTTCATAGGCATTGGTATATGTTTGTAGACAAATGTTCATAAGCCTACACTCAACAATACACAAGTATGTACCCAACCACAGAGATCTGTATCTGACCTCATGTAGCTCTGTATAACCACATGTAGGTACATAGTCAATGATCTGTAGGTCTATATCCCACTTCATATATGTGTGTATATGTGAACATACAGAGGTCTTTATCTGACAACCAAGGGAGAGTATTTGACTACCCATAGGAATACATATCTTATATATGTGTGTATATATATATATATATATATATATGTGTGTGTGTGTGTGTGTGTGTGTGTGTATTTGATATGATCATACACAAGCCTGTATTTATCTACACACAGGGCTTTTTTATACACAGGTCTGTATCTGAGTGATATGAATTTATTGAGCATTTGATTGAACAATTCTTCTGTTTCGTGTAGCATGGACTGAGGTTCTTCACTGGTATTTAGCTGATAAGGGGTGTTCGGTATTGTTTAAGATGACTTTACTCATGTGAGCTGTGCCTTGGCAGGGATGGTGAGAAAGCTGGGATATTTTGGCTTCTTCTCTTTCCCCATATAGTCTATCTCTCCAGTAAGTATGTGAGACTTGTAAAATGGAAGTTCAGGGTTTCTAGAGGGAAGACACAGATGGGATTAGTCCAGGTAAGGTCTCACCCCATCCTGACATGGTCTTGAAGTTCAGGATCTCAAGTTCTAAATCCAGACTGCTTCTGCACCAAAAGGAAAGGCAATCTGTGGAATTAAAAAAATATATTTAATTAATTTATTTTATAAGAGGTTAACATACAAAATGTATGTAGAATTTATACAACTAAATAGGAAAAGAGCAAATCAAAACAAGAAACTCGTTAAAAAATTGAAAAGGGGTCTGATAGATATATTTTTTTAAGATTTTAATTATTTATTTGACAGAGATCCCAAGTAGGCAGAGAGGCAGGCAGAGAGAGAGGAAAGGAAGCAGGCTCCTTGCTGAGCAGAGAGCCTGATGCAGGGCTTGGTTCCAGGACCCTGGGAACATGACCTGAGCCAAAGGCAAAGGCTTTAACCCACTGAGCCACCCAGGCACCTGTGAGTAGATTCTTTCTAAAGAAGACATACAAATGAGTAGGAGGAAAATGGGAAGGTGCTCAGCATTACTAATCATCAGGGAAATGCAAATCAAAACCACAATGAGATATACCTGTTAGATGGCTGTTACAAACAATTATGAGGTAAAGTGCTGGAGAGAATGTAGGTAGAAGGGAGCCCTAGTTCACTGTTGTTGGGCAGGTAAAAAGATTTTCAGCCACTGTGGAAAATGGCATGGAGATTCCTCAGTAAAGTGAAATAAAACTACAATATGGTCCAGAAATGCCCCTTCTATGAGTAGATCCAAGAATAATGAAATCAGCATCTCAAGGAGATATCTGCACTCCTAGTTTATGGCAGTATTACTCACAGTACCAATACTGGAACAACCTAACCATCTATTGATGGATGAACGCAAAAAGAAAATGTGTATATAAGGGACTACAAGAGAAAGTCATTAAGCTATCAAAAAGAAGACAATCCTACCAACTGCAACACCACGAGAGACTTTGAGATCTCTTTCTCTCTGCTTTCTCTTGACGTGAAGTTTGTCAGACAGAGAAAGACAAATACTCTATGATCTCATTTATGTGCGGAATTTAAAAATCCGACGTATAGAAGGCAAGAACTGTAGGGTGGGGGGAAATGGGAGATTTTCTTAATGAGTACTAGCTATAAGATGAGTAAGTTCTGGGGAGCTAATGTATAGCAGGGTTCAGTAGTGAACAACAGTTTATTATAGAAATAGTTGCTGAGAGAGTGAATCCTAAGTGCTTTCATTCCACCTAAAAATTCTAGCTGTGAGGTGCTGTTGTATCAACCAACCTTATTGTGGTAATCATTTTGCAATATACGCATATATCAGATCATTTTGTTGTACATCATAACCTTATACAATGTTATATATCAATTGTATTTTAATAAAGGTTGGAAAATGTAAATAAATAAGCACATAAATGATAACAAAAAATTATATTTTATGACTTGAAAAAAGATACTCTATAAACTAGAATCATGCTATTTCTTCCATATGCTCTACATACAATTTGAGGGTGGGCAATATAACCAAGGGTATTGGTCTATAAGGAAAGTCCCTGTGCTTCCTTTTGTGCAATTATCTTAAAAAATTTTTCTTTAAAGATTTTATTTTTTATTTGTTTGGTTTTTTTTTTTAATAAACAAAGATTTTATTTATTTATTTGACAGACAGAGATCACAAGTTGTCAGAGATGCAGGAAGAGAGAGAAAGAGGAAGGGAAGCAGGCTCCTTGCTGAGCAGAGATCCTGATGTGGGGCTCGATCCCAGAACCCTGGGATCATGACCTGAGCTGAAGGCATAGGCCTTAACCAACTGAGCCACCCAGGTGCCCCTATCTTAAAAATTTCTATATGTTTTCATTAAAGTTCATATAAGGGCCTTGCCCAGAAATACTTTTGAGACTAGTTCCTCTCAGGTTTGGACTGGGAGAACACCCTTAAATCTTAGACATATTTTTTTTTCCTGGTTAAGAGACTTTAGTAAGCATACCTAAATCTTTCTGAAGTTTTCCCTAGGTTATAATATCTACAACTTTGAGATTATATTTATTTTGGTACCATTTCTCACTTTCAGAGATTTTTGTTTTTAGGAGAGGTTGGGAATGAGAGCCAGTTTTATACTTGAATCCAGTCGTTCTTGTCTCCTTTCATGTTTTTCCTGAATTCTGCTTGAGAACTTAACAGTTACTCTTTTATTACCTCTCTTTATCCATTCTTCTACATCTCATACACTGCTGAGAAAACAGCTGGCACTTCAGTATTCTATTTGGAAATATTAGTCAAATCCACCTGCTCATTCAGTGATATTTCTCATTTTCCACACTCCTATGGGTGAGGAATAGTCAAAGTTTTGCTGCACTTGTAACACAAGTCACTTTTTCTTCAGTCTCCAAACACAGTTCCTCCTGTGTTTTAAGATTTGCCTTACAGAAGCCTTGATACCTTTCTAGCTTCCACCACTTCTGGTGCCAAAACCAACACCACATGCTTTACATTTTGTTGTGGAAGCCCATACTTCCAGGTTCCACTTTTTGTTCTGATTATCTTTTGCTACAGGGCATATGACTCCAAAGTTTTGTGACATAAAATAAAAGCTATTTTAATTTCCCTCAAAATTTTGTGGAGCAGCAATACAGGCAGAGGTTGGCTGGGTATTTTTTCTTGCTTCATGTGTCATGAACTGAAGTCACTCTGTGGTAGTCAGGGGTAACAGAGTGGTCTGCAGGATCTGGCACAGCTTTACTCATGTTCAAATTTCCTCATGTCTTGGAAATGAGGACTGGAAGGAAATCACAGGTCCCTCTCTCTATCCAGTTAGAAACAGTACCACAAGCAAGATAGTCAGACTTTTTTACATGGTGCTCTGAGATCTCAGTTGTAGAAAGTGAAAGGAGCCAAGTCAGTTCCAGGCTAACTCCAAAACCAGCTTTTGCCATTTTCTACTGCCCAGATTTGAGGTGGTGGAGAATTAGGTGATGATGCTTGGTGGGGAAGTACACATTTGATGGCAAAGTCACATTACAGAAGAGCATGTGGGATGGAAGATATTGTATCTATTCTTGGGAAATACAACTGTCCACATCTCTGAAAGGGCATGCTGGGAGTTTCACGTAGATTGCATTGAATCTACAGATCTCTTTTCAGTGCATAACATCTTAACAATATTGATTTTTCTAGCTCCTGGACACAAGGTATTAACTTATTGGAGTGTTCACAAAATGTTTTGTTAATATTCATAATTTTTAGTGGATGGATGTTGTTTATCTTATCCTAAGTAATTTCATTTTCAGATAAAAATGTTAACGGAGCTTAACATTTTGCAATTTTTCAATTATTATGAATATGTAGAAATGTAATTTAATATTTTATTTGGATCTTGTGTCCTAAAAACTCACTAAATTCACTTATTATTTCTAGTAATCTCTCTAAATTCCTTAGGGTTTTCTATGACACAATCACTTTTATGAACATAGGACAGTCCATTTCTTGGAAAGATACAGGAGTATTTAGTTTTTTGATTTTTTTTTTTTTAGTCCTTTTTCAGAAGCTTGTGTTTATCCTTTATTTTACGCATTTTATTGTCAAATTTATTACAATGATGTTTTTCATAAGAACCATTTATTACCATTTTTAAAATCTGAAGCACATGTATGATTTCATCTGCTTTTTAGTTGTTGATATTGGTAATTTTCTCTTGATCACTTTTGCTAGAAATTTTTCACTGCAGTATAAAAGTATCAACTTTTGGTTGTTTTGTTTATTTTATGCTTTCTATTGTATTGATTTTTTATCTTTCTTTCATGACATTTTCCCTCCCTTGGCTTTAACTTATTCCTCTTTTTGTAACTTCTTAAATTAAAAGCTTGGTTGCTTTTAAAGTTTTATCTTTAACATAAGTATAAAGCTATGCATAAATTTAGGTAAGCTGAAATAGGAAAATTTTTGTGTGGCTTAGCATGTAAGGAAGATCTTCAACTGATGCATACTTGTATTTAATCACTCATTATCAATGATTCTTATGTCATAGAAAATACAGTTCACAACTAAAGATATGTGGAGATAAAGATGCTCATTGGAGCTCATTGTAAGCTGTGGGAAAACAAATAAGAGTGGAAGCTCCTGGAGTTTTGATGTAGAGGCAGGCTCTTGTTGGAAAATAATTTTTCTTGTAGAAACACTCAGTGGACATTGGATTAAAATTAAGGGATTGGATTAATGAACTGAAAATCATTACAGTGTCAGTTGACAAAGATTCAAGTCTTGGTCAACTGCATCCATTCCAACACAGACCTACAGAACTGTGACTGCCTATCTTTTAAAGAATTTCAACTTCAGCCTCAGCAGCTTCCCTCATGCTAAGGCCTTCTGCTTCTGGACCAGGGCCTCTTAGTAGAGATGCTAACAGCTAGAGATAGGACTTCCTTGGCTCTGGACATGATTGGATTAGTGAACTCAACACTGGTTATCCTTTCACTTTGGCTTAAATGTGATTTGCCTTACTTAGTTTTGCTATATGAAACTCATAATTTATTATTTGTTTAACCTTTCTTTTCCTCTTCAAATTAGAGATTTCTCACATATTTGACTGTCTGCTACTTTTTAAAAAATATTTTATTTATTCATTTGAGAGAGAGAAAATGAGAGAGAGCACAAGTGGGTTGACGGGAAGAGGAAGAAGCAGACTCCTGCTACACAGGGAGCCAGGACTCCATCCTGTGACTCCCAAGATCATGACTTGAGCCAAAGGCTATTGGTTAACCACTACTACCTGACTAACCTTTCTTGGCAAAACTGAACTCACTGAACACAAAGCCCAAGGTGGGGGTCCAGGTGGGTCTCCAGGTGGCTCTATCCCAGATTCCTGAGATCATTACCTGAGCCCAAATCAGATGCTTATCTGACTGAGCCACCCAGGCACCCCTGAAGTTCTAGTTTTGAGTGCTGTCAATACCTAAGAAGCATTATAAATAAAATGATGTCCTATTATTCCCTGCCTCTTTTATCAGGATCTATTTTCCCCCCCTCACTACCTCGCTTACCTTAAAAATTTTGGAAAAAAATAATTTTGAGGAATGTTAAGATAATCCTTTGCAAAGGATCTCATCATCAAGATTCTCTCATGAAGGTTAAATGACATCTGATTATTTCTCAGACACAAAACAAAATGGAATTAAGTACATTTACCCTAGAAAATTAATGAGATCAATAATATTTGGATCTGTTGTACACAGATACTTTGCCCTATAAGGACTTTAATTTTTTACTAATTTTTAAAAATTTTTTATTTTTTGGGGCGCCTGGGTGGCTCAGTGGGTTAAGCCGCTGCCTTCAGCTCAGGTCATGATCTCGGGGTCCTGGGATCGAGTCCCACATCGGGCTCTCTGCTCAGCAGGAAGCCTGCTTTCTCCTCTCTCTCTCTCTGCCTACTTGTGATCTCTCTCTGTCAAATAAATAAATAAAATCTTTAAAAAAAAAAAAATTTTTTATTTTTTGTAATCATATGATATATTTTTATCCCCTGGGGTACAGGTCTGTGAATCGCCAGGTTTACACACTTCACAGCACTCACCATAGCACATACCCTCCCCAAGGTCCATAACCCCACCTAATTTTTTTTTAGAGAGAGAGAGTGTGCACATGTATGTGCATGCATGATTTGGGAAAGGGGCAGACGGAGAGGGAGAGAATCTTTTTTTTTTTTTTTAAGATTTTATTTATTTATTTGACACAGACAGTGAGAAAGGCAACACAAGCAGGGGGAGTGGGAGAGGGAGAAGAAGCAGGCTTCCCACCGCGCAAGGAGCCAGACATGGGGCTCAATCCCAGGCCCCTGGGATCATGACCTGAGCTGAAGGCAGATGCCTAACAACTGAACCACCCAGACGCCCCCAAGGGAGAGGATCTTAAGCAGGCTCCACACCAAGCATGGAACAGCTTATATGGGCTTCCAGTTCTGTGAAAATTTCAGTCATTAAGTGAGGGAATGGTCTAACTCTTGTTGAAGGCTATATGCATACTTTTTGATAGTGCTTTATATGCTTTATCTCTCTTAGTGTAATAAGTTTTAATAGATATATATTTATGCCTTTGATTAAAAAAAATGAGACTGAATAAAGGTTAAGCAACAATAGCAAGTCTTTTAGACTCTGCCTTCTCTCCTCGTCCCACTTCACAGTACTCTTTGCCAGCATTATGTAAAAACATCCAAACACAGAGATGTTCATTGATTGCAATGTAAAGATTGTCTTTGAGTCATTCTGTCCTTATTTTGGGGTTCACATCCTCAACTCTCCCCTGAGCTCTGCTTCCCAGGCTACTTGTACTTTCCCGATTCTTTTTGTATCAGATAAAAGCCACTTGATGATCTAATTTCTACAGAAATAATTCCCTTCATGGATGTCATGTAAGGTGGATACAATGGGCTCAGGAAAGGCAATTCAAAAAGTCCCATTTGAAAGATAGTGACATATGGGTGTGAGATATTTGAAGGAAAAATAAATAACTCAATCATTGAGGAAACTGACAGTCTGGGTATGAGGGTCGCACTATGAAGAGCTAACTGTCATTTCTATAAGGCTTTTTCTATTGCTAGTCCATAGTCTTAATATTTATTACCTGAAAAATGGTGGCTCCAAGGTCAGTTAAGTGTAGGAAATTCTTATTTCGTTTATTCCAATAATGCTGTTGAGTGCCTACAGTGTGCCAAAGTGTTCTGGGGGCTTGGTATAAGGTGTTGAATAATACAAACAGAGGCTGTGTTTGTATGGAACTTACATTCCCATGAGGAACAGATGATTAATAACCACGTTAATTCATGAGTGAAAAATATAATTGTGTTAGTAGTAAGTATGATGAACAACATTTTATCAGGGGGTGTTGCGGCAGAGAACAATTGGAAATGGATGTGTGTGGTTGTTTGAAGCCTAGCTAGAATTTTGCTTATGCTCAAGTTAATCACATTATTTCCTCTCACCCTTTATTTTTATATAAATAGGATATCTAACACACATATTTAAGTGGGCACTGGCAACTATGCTGTAAATGTAGCATATCGATATTTTTCACTATTGAAGTTGGAAAAAGAATGAAGTCTATAATGCTAAATATTTCTAAATGGAAAACATGCTATTTTGGAATACTAATTGTTATGGAGTTAGAAAGAATTGAGTCCTTATTTTTTCTAGCTTACATACATTTTTTAATCCCTAATAACGGAAAGTATCCTGCAGTTGGATATAACATAATTTTAATAATAGTCTTAAAAGATGAAGGCGACACCAGGCTAAGTGAAAATTTAGTCCCAGGACTTGCCTGGTATATTGACTTTTCTTTTTCTCTGTCACTAGGCAGATGGATTGCTGTATGGCCATTCTGTTACTGAAGAAGAGAGCTTTCTTGTGGAGCAGATAATTGAATGGTTAATGATAATGCCCGGATGTGTTTGTGGAGCATCAGCCTGGCCTGGATCCAGTGAAGCTCTGCCCCTGGGAAAAACGCATCACTGCAGGGATGGGATAGGAATTCACTAGTACGGTGATTAGCTGCTCAGTCAGTAGAGACACAGACTCCATCGCATGCACTTGGAATGATGCAGATCTGCACATTTTGAAATTCTGTGCCATTTGAAAATGTCAGTCTGCCCTCTTTTAGCTCAAATTTATTAAGTGAAGGAGAATGTCTCATTAATGGTGTTTCTTCTAAAATGCGAGTTGGAAATAGCTTACAAATTAAGCTCAAAATACAGCCAAATGGTGGGCATAGTTCCTTAAATTGTTTGTAAAGAGATCATCTCCCTCCCTAACAGCCTTTCCCATTTAGATGAAATTTGAATTATTCTGCCATCTACAAGGTTTGTTACCTATTTAAGCCCTTGGACACTTAGAGCAACTGTTTTAAATCTTTCTTAAAAAATTATTAGAAACTCTGAACCTATCAAAACAAATTCCCATTAAGTACTTAGGTGATTTGTTTCCAGAGCAGGTCCTGATGTACTTGGATCTTCTAGGTAGAAACTCTAATAAGTAAAAACGTATAGCTCTTTTGTTGATGAAAGTTCGGGTAAGTAGATCCTGGAAGGGGCCAGAACTTTGGTTACCTTGGCATTATCCTGGAAAATTTATGGTACAATGTCTGCCTTCTACTTCTTGGGATCGTCAGTAAACTGCCTTTTGGAGGTCGCAAGGATGACATCAGGTTGAGTTCTGGAGGTAACCTGAACAAGTTACTTGAGTATTAAACACCTTCCTATTAATTTGAACTACTATTTTTGAAATTATTGAAACAATAAAATCACTTTACATATATACACAATTATGTTTAAAATGTATCAGTAGTTCATCTGTTTTATCTATACTCACAAACTGTGACTTCAGGATGGAAAGCCTTAAGCTATGAACACTTATGGGCTGGATTTACTTTAATCGCTCTTTGCAAATTATCAAAATTTAAGTGTCTGCCTAATGCAGGTCATGAGCTTAACAACTATAAATGTGTGTTTGTATTTTAGGGATGTGCTCTTAGGAAGAGGAAGTTGAAAACTAGCTGGTATGTCTAAGATGGTTTTAGAGCGATTTTGATGTTTTCTTTCTTTTTTCTTTTCTTTTGTACAACTCTATGTGTGTGTGTGTGTGTGTATACCATGCACACACATGTGTACATATGTATATGGATATATATTACATATATTTCTTCTTTCTTCTGGTGTCACATTCCTTTAACTTTGATTTTTCTACTAATCACTTTGAAAAAGGTGCCTTTATTTCTATTTTAATTAATGATATTTCAAATGTTTGGCTTTCATTTGTAATGTAAAGTTGAATTAGATTTAAAAATAGTTTTCTTCGGGACGCCTGGGTGGCTTAGTTGGTTAAGCAGCTGCCTTCAGCTCAGGTCATGATCCCAGCGCCCTGGGATCGAGTCCCACATCAGGCTCCTTGCTCAGCAGGGAGCCTGCTTCTCCCTCTGCCTCTGCTTGCCATTCTGTCTGCCTGTGCTTGCTCTCTCCCCCTCTCTCTCTCTGATAAATAAATAGAATCTTTAAAAAAAAAAAAAACCTTTAAAAAAATAGTTTTCTTCATATGAACACACACCTTTATTTATGAGCAGCTCTGTCTGCAGGAGGGTGTTGTTGTTGGTGCAGAAGGTGATGGTGATGATTTGCTCTGGGATGGGGTCGTGAAATCAGGAAAGGTTGTTCAGTGATTCAGCCCCCTCCTCACAAAACATTCCAGGAGAACATAAAGTTTTGTATCTTTAGTGTTACAGGAATCTCCAACCCAGAAAGGTGTTATTGAAAATAATTCCAGCTCCACTCATCGCTCAAGGAAGGCAACAGGTGCTGTGCATAATCAATGAACCTTGGAACACTGATAAAAACAAAATAAAATCAGTATGTTAAAAAACAAACAAAATGAATTAAGAAGACTTACTGACAAAAACAATCTTTTTAAAGCCATTAATTAGAGGCACATTGTATTAATGATGCATATGGATATAGATATTCTGAGAAACACAGAGCTATTGATTGCTCAATAAAAATGATATCCAGGGGCATCCTGAAACACAATGCTAATCCTTCTTCCAGTCCAGGATTTTACTGAAGAAATTATTAGGCACTACAAGAAAATTAGGAACATGAATTAGCTGTAAAGTCAGCTTCTTAGATTCAAATCCAAGTTCTATCACTTATGAACTGTATACCCTTAAGCAAGTTAATTATTCTGCTTTTGCTCAGCCATCATATATGTCTAAATGTAGCCAGACATGAGAATTAAATGAGAAAATGTGGAACAAGTACTAGCAAAATGTCTAGGACATAGCACATACTAAATAATTTGATTATTATTTTGACAGGATATCTGTGTATAGATTCTCTCGACATCAATATTACATTGCATAAATTCATGCAGTCAGTTTACTTTAGCTTCATCTGGAAACCAATAATATATTTATTGTGTAGGTCCTCAATGAAAGTCTATGAATGAATGATTAAATGCATGAGATATGATTTTTTATCTTATTACTTGGTTACTGTAATCAAGATCGATACTATCTAGTGTGAGTATGGCTGTGGGGAAAACTACACTTTAAAACACTATTGAGAATGAAAGATGTTTCCGGATTTGGGAGAGCAAAGTTACACAACCCATGGAAGTTCAGCATATACATATTTTAGATTTGATGTTGCTATTTCTAGGAGTTTTCTAGGGCAGAAATATTCAAACAATTCAGTAAGAATTTCTGTGAAGTGATGTGTGTTATATCATTGTATGTAAGAGAGAATACTAGAAATAGCTTAAATGTCAAGCAAAAATGTACCGGTTTAATGAATCGTGGTACAACCATAAAGGAGAAGAATTTGTAGAATCTAAAGGTGTAGGAAAATCTGTAACTGCTGATAAATAATCTCCCTACAAACTATTGAATTTCCATGAGGTTCTTCTCAATAATTAAAGACTGTTTCTTGATGTCTTTCTCTCTCTTCTCCCTTTTCTCATTCATTTAGTTTCTTGAATTTCATAGGAGTGAAGTCATATGGTATTTGTCTTTCTCTGACTGACTTATTTTGTTTGGAATTATACTTAGTAGTTCCATCCATGTTGTTGCAAATGGCAAGATTTCCCTTTTTTTTTTTTTTTTTTTTTTTTTTATGTTGGAGTAATACACACACACACAGACACACACACAGACACACACACTTAGAAGCTTCCATACTCTAGCTATTTTAAAGAAAGCTGGTACAAATGTCCGATGGATTTATCTTTTTATCTTTTTAAATTAGTGTGTATTCTTTGGGTAAATGCCTTCTAGTGCTATTGTTAGATTGTTGGCTAATTCTATTATTATGTTGTTTTGAGGGACTGCCATACTCTTTCCTAAAAGGCTGTAGCAGTTTGCTTTCTCAGCAACAGTACACGAGTATTCCTATTTCTTCACATCATTGCCAACGTGTGTTTCTTGTGGGTTTTTTTTTTTTTTTTGATCACACAAATATTTATTGAGGGTTAATTTTAGCTTTCTAAGGTTTATGAGGAAAGAAATTAAAACCTCTTTCCTACCAACCAGGCCCACGCAATCTGGTCCCTGCTTCTTGTTCTGAAAGAATCTCAAGTTAACTGCCTTGCTCTTAGCTTTTGGCAGCCTCAGGCTTTTGCCATCATATTCCATTTTATTAGAATTATTTCTTTTCTGGCTCTCCTAAAGTCTGTTTCTTTTTTAATTTAATTTTAATTTATTTTCAGCTTAACAATATTCATTATTTTTGCACCACACCCAGTGCTCCATGCAATCTGTGCCCTTTATAAGACCCACCACCTGGTACCCCAACCTCTCACCCACCGCCAATTCAAACCCCTCAGATTGTTTTTCAGAGTCCATAGTCTCTCATGGTTTTTCTCCCCTTCCAATTTCCCCGAACTCCCTTCTCCTCTCTAACTCCCTATGTCCTCCATGCTATTTGTTATGCTCCATAAATAAGTGAAACCGTATAATTGACTCTCTCTGCTTGACTGATTTCACTCAGCATAATCTCTTCCAGTCTCGTCCATGTTGCTACAAAAGTTGGGTATTCATCCTTTCTGATGGAGGCATAATACTCCATAGTGTATATGGACCACATCTTCCTATCCATTCGTCCTTTGAAGGGCATCTTGGTTCTTTCCACAGTTTGGTGACTGTGGCCATTGCTGCTATAAACATTGGGGTCCAGATGGCCCTTCTTTTCACTACATCTATATCTTTGGGGTAAATACCCAGGAGTGCAATTGCAGGGTCATAGGGAAGTTCTATTTTTGATTTCTTGAGCAATCTCCACAGTGTATTGTGTTTTTTATTTTAGCCACTCCAACAGGTGTGAGGTGTAGTTTTGTGTGTAGTTTTGACTTGCATTTCCCTGAAGGTAAGTGATGATGAACATCTTTTCATGCTGCACATCTGCATTTTTTTTAGAGAAATGTTCATTCCTGTAGTTTGCCTATTTTAAAACTGGGATTTTGTGTTTTGTGGGGTGTTAGGTTTTATAAGTCTTTTATATATTTTGGATACTAGCCCTTTAGACTCCTGTTTTATTTTTGTTCTATTTACAACACTAGTGAACATCCTGAATATTTTGTAGACTACTCTCTTTATTCTATTTTGTTTGCATGATATATGGAATTCTTAGTGTATTTTGCTTTTAAATAAAGAAATTATAATAGGTTGTAGTAAATATTAAAAATTGAATCCATACAAAGTGAGAAACATTGTAGAATAAACTTTTACCCATCCCACACCAGATTCTCTGTTCTAAGATTGTTCAGTTAGTAATCTTTGGTAATAAAATATATGTGTGTTTTTGTCTACATGTATAACTTTTGCATTTCAGACTCAGTTTCCTGAAGATCTTTCCATACTAGTCTATATAGATGTAAAACATTCTCAGCTTACTCAAAGTGCTTAAATCTTCTTTCTGAAGATACAGCAAAATTCATGTTTCTAGTCCTTGTCATATTTCCCCAATTTTACTTTGTTATAGCCAATAACTACAATAAAGTTCTTTTGAAATTGTTAAAGCATGAGTTTTTAAAAGTGAAATCTTTGGATCAAATGTATTTAAATGTTGATGTTTGTAGTTATTGGTGCTATTTCAAAAAGCCAAGAATGGTGCTTTTTCCAACAGTTATTGAGCTGTTGACACTATATTTTCTTAAATATATATATATATAATTTTTTTAATTTATTTATTTTCAGAAAACCAGTATTTCATTATTTTTTCACCACACACAGTGCTCCATGCAATCTGTGCCTCTATAATACCCACCACCTGGTACCCCAACCTCCCACCCCCCCCCACTGAAAAACCCCTCAGATTGTTTTTCAGAGTCCATAGTCTCTCATGATTTACCTCCCCTTCCAATTTACCCCAACTCCCTCCTCCTCTCTAATACCCCTTGTCCTCCATGATATTTGTTATGCTCCACAAATAAGTGAAACCAGATGATAATTGAATCTCTCTGCTTGACTTATTTCACTCAGCATAATCTCTTCCATTCCCATCCATGTTGTTACAAAAGTTGGGAATTCATCCTTTCAGATGGAGGCATAATACTCCATAGTGTATATGGACCACATCTTCCTTAACCATTCGTCCATTGAAGGGCCTCTGGGTTCTTTCCATCGTTTGGCACCGTGGCCATTGCTGCTATAAACATTGGGGTACAGATGGCCCTTCTTTTCACGACATCTGTATCCTTGGGGTAAATACCCAGCAGTGCAATTGCAGGGTCATAGGGAAGCTCTATTTTTAATTTCTTGAGGAATCTCCACACTGTTCTCCAAAGAGGCTGCACCAACTTGTATTCCCACCAACAGTGTAAGAGGTTTCCCCTTTCTTCACATCCTCTCCAACACATGTTGTTTCCTGTTTTGTTAATTTTGGCCATTCTAACTGGTGTAAGGTGATATCTCAATGTGGTTTTAATTTGAAACTCCCTGAGGGCTAATGATGATGAACATTTTTTCATGTGTCTGATGGCCATTTGTATGTCTTGATTGGAGAAGTGTCTGTTCATATCTTCTGCCCATTTTTTGATGTGTTTGCCTGTTTCATGTGTGTTGAGTTTGAGGAGTTCATTATAGATCCTGGATATCAACCTTTTGTCTGTACTGTCATTTGCAAATATCTTCTCCCATTCCGTGGGTTGCCTCTTTGTGTTTTTGACTGTTTCCTTTGCTGTGCAGAAGCTTTTGATTTTGATGAAGTCCCAAAAGTTTATTTTCGTTTTTGTTTCCTTTGCCTTTGGAGACATATCTTGAAAGAAGTTCCTGTGGCTGAAATCGAAGAGGTTACTGCTTATGTTCTCCTCTAGGATTCTGATGGATTCCTGTCTCTCATTGAGGTTTTTAATCTATTTTGAGTTTATCTTTCTGTATGGTGTAAGAGAATGGTCCAGTTTTATTCCTCTACATATATCTGTCCAGTTATCCCAGCACCATTTATTGAAGAGACTGTCTTTTTTCCACTGTATTTTTTTTCTTTTTTTGTCAAAGATTAATTGATCATAGAGTTGAGGGTCCATATCTGGGCTCTGTTCCACTGGTCTATGTGTCTGTTTTTATGCCAGTACCATGCTGTCTTGGTGATCACAGCTTTGTAATAAAGCTTGAAATCAGGTAACATGATGTCCCCAGCTTTATTTTTGTTCTACAACATTTCCTTAGCGATTTGGGGTCTCTTCTGATTCCATACAATTTTTTGGATTATTTGCTCCAGCTCTTTGAAGAATACCGGTGGAATATTGATCGGAATGGCATTATAAGTATAAATTGCTCTAGGCAGTATAGACATTTTAACAATGTTTATTCTTCCGATCCAAGAGCATGGAATAGTCTTCCATCTATTTGTGTCTTCTTCAATTTCTTTCATGAGTGTTCTGTAGTTCCTCGAGTACAGATCCTTTTCCTCTTTGGTTAGGTTTATTCCCAGGTATCTTATGGTTCTTGGTGCTATAGTAAATGGAATCGATTCTCTAATTTCCATTTCTGTATTTTTATTGTTAGTGTATAAGAAAGCCGCTGATTTGGGCACATTGACTTTGTATCCTGCCACGTTGCTGAATTGTTGTATGAGTTCTAGTAGTTTGGGGGTGGAGTCTTTTGGGTTTTCCATATAAAGAATCATGCCATTTGCGAAGAGAGTTGACTTCTTCATTACCAATTTGGATACCTTTTATTTCTCTTTGTTTTCTGATTGCTGTTGCTAGGACTTCTAATACTATGTTGAACAAGAGTGGTTAAAGTGGGCATCCTTGTCTTGTTCCTGATCTCAATGGGAAGGCTGCAAGCTTTTTCCCATTGAGAATGATATTTACTGTGGGTCTTTCATAGATAGATTTGATGAGGTTCAGGAATGTTCCCTCTATCCCTATACTTTGAAGCGTTTTAATCAGGAATGGATGATGGATTTTGTCAAATGCTTTTTCTGCATCAATTGAGAGGACCATGTGGTTCTTCTCTCTTCTCATATTAATTTTTTGTATCACATTGATTGATTTGCGAATGTTGAACCATCCAAGTAGCCCAGGGATGAATCCCACCTGATCATGGTGGATAATCTTTTTAATGTGCTATTGGATCCTATTTGCTAGGATCTTGTTGAGAATCTTAGCATCCATATTCATCAGTGATATTGGTCTAAAATTCTCCTTGTTGGTAGGGTCTTTGCCTGGTTTAGGGATCAGGGTAATGCTGGCTTCATAGAAAGAGTCTGGAAGTTTTCCTTCTGCTTCAAATTTTTGAAACAGCTTCATGAGAATAGGTTTTATTTCTTCTTTAAAGGTTTGGTAGAATTCCCCAGGGAATCCTTCAGGTCCTGGGCTCTTGTTTTTTGGAAGGTTTTTGATCACTGCTTCAATCTCATTATTAGATATCGGTCTATTCAGGTTGTCGATTTCTTCCTTGTTCAATTTTGGTAGTTTGTATTTTTCCAGGAATGCACCCATTTCTTCTAGGTTGCTAAGCTTAGTGGCATATAACTGTTGATAATAACTTCTGATGATTGTTTCTACTTACTTGGTGTTAGTTGTGATCTCTCCCTTTTCATTCATAATTTTATAAATTTGGGCTTTCTCTCTTTTCTTTAGGATTAGTTTGGCCAATGGTTTATTGATCTTATTGATTCTTTCAAAAAACCAGCTTACATTGATACGTTCTACTGTATCTCTGGTTTCTACCTCATTGATCTAGCTCTAATCTTGATGATTTCCCTTCTTATGTGTGGAGTTGGTTTGATTTGTTGTTGATTCTCCAGTTCTTTAAGGTGTAGAGACAGCTGCTGTGTTCTGGATTTTTCAATTTTTTTTGAGGGAGGCATGGATGGCTATGTATTTTCCCCTTAGGACTGCCTTTGCTGTATCTCATAGGTTTTGGACCGAAGTGTCTTCATTCTCTTTGGTTTCCATGAATTGTTTCAGTTCTTCTTTGATCTCCTGGTTGATCCAAGCATTCTTAAGCAAGGTGGTATTCAGCTTCCAGGTGTTTGAGTTCCTTCTGAACCTTTTCTTGTGATTGAGCTCCAGTTTCAAAGCATTGTGATCTGAGAATATGCAGGGAATAATCTCAGTCTTTCTTTTGGTATGGGTTGAGTCCTGATTTGTGACACAGTATGTGGTCTATTCTGGAGAAGGTTCCCTGTGCACTTGAGAAGAATGAGTATTCTGTTGTTTTAGGGTGGAATGTTCTGTATATATTTATGAGGTCCATCTGGTCCAAAGTGTCATTCACTGCTCTTGTTTCTTTATTGATTTTCTGCTTCAATGATCTGTCTAATTCTGAGAGAGGCGTGTTATGATCTCCTACGATTAGTGTATTCATATCAATATGACTCTTTATCTTGATTAACGGTTTTCTTAAGTAATTGGCTGCTCCCATATTGGGAGCATAGATATTAACAATTGTTAGATCATCTTGGTGGATAGTCCCTTTAAGGATTATGTAGTGTCTGTCTGTATCTCTGACTACAGTTTTTAGTTTGAAGTCTAATTTATCTGATATGAGAATCACTACCCCAGCCTTCTTTTGAGGCCCATTGGCATGAAAGATGCTTCTCCATCCCTTCACTTTCAGTCTGGTTGTATCTTTAGGTTCAAAATGGGTCTTTTGTAGACAACATATGGATGGGTCCTGTTGTTTTATCCAATCTGCAACCCTGTGTCATTTTGTGGGTGCATTTAGGCCATTCACATTGAGTTTGAGTATTGATAGACACGTTTTTATTGACGTCGAGTTAGCTTTGAAGTCTTTCTTTCTGTAGACTGTCTCTATATTTCTGTTCAATGTTATTCTTGGGATTTTTCCTCTTGTATAGAACCTCCCTTATTATTTCCTGCAGTGTCGGCTTGGTGGTTGCAGAGTCTTTTAAGCCTTGCCGGTCTTGAAAATTTTTTATCTCTCCATCCATTTTGAATGTCAGTCTTGCTGGATAAAGTATTCTTGGCTGCATGTTCTTCTCCTTTAGTGCCCTGAATATATTTTGCCAGGCTCTTCTGGCTTGCCAGTCTCTGTGGACAGGTCTGACGTTATTCTGATGGGCTTGCCTCTGTTAGTAAGGAGCCTCTTTGCCCTGGCAGCTTTCAAGAAATTATACCTACAATTATAATTGCTCAATTTGAATATCAAGTGTCGTGATGTTTTTTTGGAATGTATAATCTTGGGTGGAGATCGTTCAGCCTCTAGTACATCAACGCTGGTTCCATTTACGAGATTGGGAAAATTTTCATGAAGGACTTGTTCCACTATATCTTCTAGACTTCTTTCTTTCTCCTCCCCTTCAGGGATTCCAAGAATTCTGACGTTGAAACGCTTCATGGCATCATTTATTTCCCTGATTCTGTTTTCGTGGTTTCTAAGCTGTTTGTTCCAGGCTTCCTCCTGATCCTTTCTCTCTATCAGTTTGTCTTCCAGATCACTAAATCTATCTTCTGTCTCAGTTACCCTAGCTTTGAGAGAGTTTAGATTAGATTGGAACATTGAGAGCATTGTGAACCTCCTCCCTGGTAGCTTTAAGCTCCACCCTAACATTGTGAACATCCCCTCTGGTTGCTTTCAGTTCGGCCCTCGTGAATTCTCTTTGGTCATCCATGGCTTTCTCCAACCTAGCTATTGCCTGGATAATTGTTAGCCTGAATTCTCTTTCCAACATATTGTCTATGTTGATAGCTGTTAGCTCTCTTGCAGAAGGTCCATCCTCTGTATTTTTCTTCTGTTGGGCATTCCTCCTCCTAGTCATTTTGGTGGGAGATGACTGAACAGATGTAGCTGGATGTATCAACTGTGGTGCAGTCAAGGTGCACCCTGGTACACTTCTGACAATCAGGATTCCCCACCCAAACGAGAGACAAAAGAAAAGGAAAAAAAAAAAGGAAAGAAAAGAAGAAAAAAAAAAGAGAGAGCAGAAAGAGAGAGACCAGAAGGAAAGGGAAGATGTGGGACGCCTGGGTGGCTGAGTTGGTTAAGCAGCTGCCTTTGGCTCAGGTCATGATCCCAGCGTCCTGGGATCGAGTCCCACATTGGGTTCCTTGCTCCACAGGGAGCCTGCCTCTCCCTCTGACTCTGCCTGACACTCTGCCTGTGCTTGCTCTCTCTCTCTCTCTCTGACAAATAAATAAATAAAAAAAAAAAAAAGAAAGGGAAGATGAAAAAGAAGGTTCAGCCCAAATTGGCCCCAAGGTAAGATTTATGAAGTAGACAAACAAAAAGAGATAAAAAGACTGATACATGTATACGACAAGAAAAAAAAAAAATCTATATATCCAAATAAAGAAAGAACCTCGTCAAAAAGAACCACAAGTGAAAAATTTATATGGTATCAGGCCAAACACAAAAAACACAGAAACACTGGTGGGAGAAGATGGGAGAGTTCTTATAAATTCTCAGTGTGTGCAAGGAAGGTTGTTTTGATTCTTCCTGGATTTATCTTGATATCTTTGTTAAAGGACTCAAATTTCCTTAGATAAAGGGGATTAAAAAGTGGTTTACCTCTAGGGGTAGTATTGATTGGGGAAAGGAGATTACTTTGAAGTTTAACTTTATATGAATATTAGAGGATAAAAATAAAAAGGAATAAACTAGACTAAACTAAACTAAAATTTAAAAAAAGGAATTCAAAACATAAAAATGCAAGAGAAAAACATAGGTGTATGTATCAAAAAGTTCAGGTTAGAAAGGTATTATGGATTTGATGTACTGTACAACGTGCTGTGATGGTAAATAGTTTTAAAAAATTACCTATGTGTAAAAAAAAAAAAAAAGAACTGGAATAGTGGGAACGAGTGAACAATACAAGTTTTCCTATGAAGTAGTGGTTGTTCTCTTGTAGTCCTTATTTTTTTTTTCTTTCTTGGTTTGTTTTCTGGGGGAGGGGCCTGCCACGTGGGTTGTCAGTCAATGATGTTTCCTGAGTTAAGTCCTCCTGCCCCCCTCAAGGGGGTGGGCTCTGAGGAAACTTTTTTTTTTTTTTTTTCAGGCTTTTGTTCTCTGGAGGTTTTTATGCTTGTTCACTTTTTTTTTTTCCTCACACCTTGACTGCCTTTGATGGTTTTTGTAGTTTTAGAGGAAAACAAACCGCACCCTGATCTCCCTCTCAGAGATCTCCAGCCTCAGTCTGGCTGCAGAGCCTAAATAAGTTCCCCCTTGGCCTCTGGCAGAGCAGGTTCCAAGTTGCAGACCCTGGGGGCGCAGGATCTTTTGCTTGTACCCAAAGCTAAGGTAGTGGCAGCTATCCTGGAGCTCCTGACTGTCAGTGAAGTTCCAAGCAGCAATCGCACACTGAGATTTTGCTGCTGGCCTGGGCTGGGAGTGCCCGGCTTGTGCGCACCTCTTTCAAAGGTGGTGTGCGTTTTGGGCACTGAGAATGGGGCGCTGGTCCATAAGCACCAGATTGGGCTTTTGCGCACCTCTGTCAGGGGAGTGTTTGGGGCGCTCAGCAAAGGCTTTGAAACAATGGCCTGGGCCAAAGAGCGGCAGCCAGGCCTTTGTAACTCAGGGGAGCATGAGGGATGTGCGCCTGTATCTCAAGCTTTGTGGTAGGACTCGCGCTTCTTGCCAACTGGCATGGCTCCCATCCCCTCACAGGAACTAGAACCCATGCATTCTCAGGCGCACTGGAGGCTTAGGGACCAAGAGCTGGTTTCTCTGCTGCACTCTCTCTGCCTCAGCACCAGGGAGGCTGTCCTGGGACCAGGGACTTAAGCCCCTGTCCCTAGCTGCCCCGATTCCCACAATCCCCCCCCCCCCCCCGTCCCCCCTGCAATCCTTTGCTCTTTTGGAGTGCTTTCAACCAGTCTCCAAGTTAATGCTGGTCCCCAGATGCAGGGCACTCTCACTAGTATTGGGGTATTACTTTCCAACCAGTCGCCTCTGGTGGCTCCCTCCCCCTTTTGTTTATCTTCCAATATCAGTCTGCCTTCCCTCTCCATTTTACCTGCCCACTGGAGCCTTCTGCCACTGTAGAGATCCAGACGTGTATAATTCTGATATCAGGCTGATTTCATGGGTGATCAGAGTTCTTTGGTAGGTAATCAGCTCACTTTGGGGTACCGGCTGAAAAGGCGCCTCCTCCAACTCCCCAGCCATACTTGTCCCCCCTCTATTTTCTTAAATATATTGATGAGATTATCTACATTGGAGGATTTTATTGCATGGGATTATTGTAGAATTTATGCTTTGATATTCATAAATTAAAATAACCTATGGGCTCTGGTTTTGTGCAAAACTCCCTAGGTTTTGGTATCAGTTTGTAAGTGGAGACTTATGAAACCACCCTTTAACAACCCCTACCCCCAGCCATTTCTCATCTCTCTGTTAGATTTAGTGTTTTCTTTTACACCTAAGGTAGCACTTTGACCAGCTAATATGCTGTCCAATTCACTTTTGAAATTTTGTTTCATTACCTAATGTCCCACTAAAATGTACATTCATTGCTAGATCCTTAGCAGTTATGTTAGACCTGACAATGTAAATAATTGAATAAATGTTTTATGGAGAGAATTAGGAATCTGTTTTTTTAAAAATAATGCATTTTCTTAATTAGTTTAAGTAGCATTGGGGTGATATTTTATTTGAAAATTTGTGACTAAAATTACACTAGCATTTATTGTTTATTTTATTTTTTTGGAATTTTTGTTAACACATTATGTATGTTTATTCTTTTGTTCCTCATAGACACTATGAGGTTGATACTATAGTTGGACCCAGTTTATGGTTGTACAGTGGAGGTTCGTGGAGATTAAGTAGCTTTCCCATGGTCGCCACCCTGAGAGAGTGTCAATGAAAAATCAATCCCCAGACTTAAGCCTGTGTTACTCACATCTGTACAGCAGCATTTTGGGTGAAATTCTCCCACAAAGGCATTTCAGGTTGGTGTTTCCTTGATGGTTAGTTTTTCTTATCTGATTTTAATTATTTATTTATTAACATGTAATGTATTATCTGCTTCAGGGGTCCAGGTCTTTCATCAGTCTTACACAGTTCATAGCACTCACCATAGCAATGCCCTTCCCAACATCCATAACCCGACCATTCTATCCACTTCCCCATCCCAGAAACCCTCAGTTTATTTCCTGAGATTGAGTCTCTTTTGGTTTGTCTCCCTCTTGATCTTATCTTGTTTCATTTTTCCCTCCCTACCACCATGAACCCTCGCCCTGCTTCTGAAATTCCTCATATCAGAGAGATCATATGATAATTGTCTTTCTCTGATTGACTTATTTCACTTAGCGTATTCTCTAGTTCAATCCACATCATTGAAAGGCAAGATTTCATTTTTTTCTGATGTCTGCATAGTGTTCCATTGTATATATATATATATATATATATATATACCACATCTTCTTTATTCATTCATCTGTTGATGGACATCTAGGTTCTTTCCATAGCTTGGCTATTGTGGGCATTGCCACTGTTAACATTTGGGTGCACATGCGCTTCAGATCACTACATTTGTATCTTTTTTTTTCCCCCAAAGATTTATCTATTCATTTGACAGAGATCACAAGTAGGCAGAGAGGCAGGCAGAGAGATAGAGGAGAAAGCAGGCTCATCGCTGAGCAGAGAGCCTGATGTGGGGCCTGATCCCAGGACCCTGAGATCTTGACCTGAGCTGAAGGCAGAGGCTTTAACCCACTGAGCCACCCAGGCGCCCCACTACATTTGTATCTTTAGGGTAAATACCCAGTAATGTGATTGCTGGGTAGTAGGGTAGCTCTATTTTCAACGTTTTGAGATTGTTTTCAGCTGTTTTCCAGAGTGGCTGCACCAGCTTGCATTCCCACCAACATTATAGGAGGGCTCTCCTTTCTCTACATCCTCACCAACAGCTGTCATTTCCTGACTTGTTAATTTCAGCCAACTTGAATGGTGAGGTGGTATCTCACTGTGGTTTTGATTTGTATTTCCCTGATGCCAAGTGATGTTGAGATGTTTTTCATGTGTCTGTTGGCCATTTGGATGTCTTCTTTGAGCAAATGACTTTTTATATCTTCTGCCCATTTCTTAATTAGATTATTTGTTCTTTGGGTGTTGAGTTTGACAAATTCATTATAGAGTTTGTATAGTAGCCCTTTATCTGATATGTCATTTGCAAATATCTTCTCCCATTCTTTCAGTTGTCTTTGAGTTTTATTGACTGTTTCCTTTGCTGTGCAAAAGCTTTTGATCTTGATGAAGTCCCAATAGTTCAATTTTGCCCTTACTACACTTGCCTTTAGTTCAGCATCTGCAAATCAATCAATGTGATGCAATCCATTAATAAAAGAAAGAAGAAGAACCATATGATACTCTTAATAGATGCTGAAAAAGCATTTGACAAAGTGCAGCATCCTTTCTTAATCAAACCTCTTCACAGTATAGGGATAGAGGGTACATACCTCAGTATCATCAAAGCTGTCTATGAAAAACATACCACAAATATCATTCTCAATGGAGAAAAATGGAGAGTGTTTCCCCTAAGGTCAGGAACATGGCAGGGCTTTCCACTATCACCACTGCTATTCAAGATACTATTAGGAGTCTTAGCTTCAGCAATCAGACAACAAAAAGAGATAAAAGGGATCCAAGTCAGCAAAAAAGAAGTCAAATTCTTACTTTTTGCAGATGATATGATACTTTATGGGGTACACCCAAAGGGCTCCACTCCAAAACTGCCAGACCTCATACAAGAATTCAGTAAACTGTTAGGATATAAAATTAATACACAGAAATTAGTTTTGTTTCTATACACCAACAGTAGGACAGAAGAAAGAGAAATAAGAAGTTGATCCCATTTACAATTGCACCCAAAACGTAAGATACCTAGGAAAAATCTAACCAAAGAGGCAAAGAGTCTGTACTCAGAAAAGTATAAAATAGTCATAAAAGAAATTGAGGAAGACACAAAGAAATGGAAAAATATTCCATGCTCATGGATTGGAAGAACAAATATTGGGAAGATGTCTATGCTACCTAAAGCAATCTACACATTTAATGCAATCCCTATGTAAATGCCATCATTTTTTTTTTCATAGAAAGGGAACAAATAATCCTAAAATTTATATGGAACCAGAAAAGACCCTGAATAGCCAGAGGAATGTTGCAAAAGAAAGTCAACATTGGTGGCATCAAAATTCCAGACTTCAAGCTGTATTATAAAGCTGTAATCATCAACACAGTACGGTAGTGGCACAAAAAACAGACACATAGATCAATGGAATAGAATAGAGAGCCCAGAAATGGACCCTCAAATCTATGGTCAACTAATCTTCAACAACGCAGGAAAGAATGTCCAATGAAAAACGACTGTCTCTTCAACAAATGGTGTTGAGAAAATTGGACAGTCACATGCAGAAGAATGAAACTGGACCATTTCCTTACACCACATACAAAAATAGACTCAAAATGGATGGAAGACGTCAATGTGAGACTGGAATCCATCAAAGTCCTTGAGGGGAACACAGGCAGCAACCTCTTCAAACTTAGCCACAGCGAATTCTTCCTAGAAACACCACAGATGGTTAGTTTTTTAACCACTTTACAGATTTCTCTCACAGACATCAATCCATTGTTATTTCTTTCTATGCCATTGTTAGTTCAGGTAAATTAGGTTTCCTTACCATTTCATTCAGGTTTTTACATTATTGGCATAAATTGAGTAATTAGTATCTGGTGATACTTTTTTTCTTTTTCTTTCTTTCTTTTTTTTTTTAATGTGCTTGTAGTTATATTTATATATAATTTAAAAAATTTAAAAGCAGTAAATTTGGCATAATTTCAAACTTATGCACCCCTGATTATTCCAAAATCAGAAAGAGGAGTTTGTAAAGGGTCAAGGGATTTTCAAATTTGGACAGCCAAGGTTTTATCTTTCTCTAGTTTCAACTGACATTTGGCCCCCAAAAGTCAAATATACTCCTGAGCACAGTAAAATAACGGGATGGGCAGTTGTGTTTACCATGCACCTTGTAAGTGTTAGAAAATCTGGCAGAGATGTTGGCCAGAGAAAAGACAGGAGTCCTGTGAGAATTCATAATGACCCTCTACCTCACCTACCACCGTGAAAGCAGTCACGTGATACTGACAGTTGCAAGAATTCACCTTATAATTTTGATTTTTTGACTTAAAGATTTTTATTTATTAATATATTTATTATGGCAAGAGTGGGGAGGGGCAGAAGGAGAGGGGGAGAGAGAGAATCCCAAGCAGATCCCACACTGAGCACAGAACTTGAGACAATGCTTGACCCCATGATCTTGAGATCATTATCTGAGATGAAATCAAGAGTCAAACACCCTACCAACTGAGACATTATGGTGCCCCTGATTCTGCTTTTTGGTCTAGGATTCATGCCTCTTTTTCACTACCTGTCTTGGGGGTGGGTGGCAAGGGTCAGAGGTAGCCTTGAATATTATTATTATCACTGTAGTTTGTATTTCTATTATGACTTAAAGCATCACATAAAGAGGAAAATTCTGCTTTTAAAATCACCCTCAAATAAGTAAGGTGGTTTAGGATTTTTTATTCAGCATGATACTGATTTTGGATTTAAGACTTACACTTTTATTATATATTAGGAAAAATCCATCTATGCTCATAATATAACAATACATTTTGTCTGGTTTGGCCAGCAAACCCTGAAGCAGCAAATAAGATTGCTTCAGACACCTCAGTAGGAGAAAGGAGAGGGCCTGGTCACCAGACAGTTCAGTAGTGAAAGGTCCCAAGCCAAGCTCTGCTTTCAGTTTTATTGTGATTGTTATCAATGCCAGGATGGAATAAGAAAGGAAGGAATGAATGGGAAGCTGTAATACTCCAGCCAGTGCTATTGGGAGTATCTTGTAAATAGAAAAGGCTTTGCTCCTGATGGACATGCATGTAGGGAGTGCCTGGAGCATGTGACTTCCAAAGATAAGTGCTTCTCCTAAGTCAAGCATTATCTCTCTGGATGAGTGCATTGAGCCACAATGAGGATCTGGCTGTTTAGAACCCAAAAAACCTTGAAAAGCGGCCCAATTGTCTGGATATTCTTTGCTTTTCTACTAGTCTGATCCAGGGACGCATGGGTTTATTAAATATTATCTAGCAGACACTATGAATTACCATATTTTTAGAAAGTGAGATAGAATTAATTAACTATGTTGAAGAACTTATAAATACAACCAGGTATTTTTTTTTTCATGACCTAATTTCATTTGATATAGGTAAATTTAAAAATATATAATTATCTTTGTACTGGGAAGGTTCATTCAGCATAATAAGGGGCAACAGGGTCTAAATTTACCCTTCTGCCTAAAACATCAAACAAGCTGGAAAATAACAAAATACCGGTTTTCAAGACTAGAGGGAGAAATGGGACATCAGAACGAGAAGGAGTGATCACTGAGAGATGAAAAAAAAAAAAAAAAAGTTGAGTCCTAGGGTTGCCCCAGCTTTGCATTTAAAAGTTTTCATACTATGGCACAGACAGGAAATCCTGCATACCCTTTGAGTTGAGGACAAGGAACTGAGAGTCCTACAACAAGGCACCAGGGAGCTAGAATTCAGAGGGTGACATTCTGGAGAGGATAGAGCTACCAAGGCAGAGTGCGAGAGAGAGATGAACAGAGAGAGAGACAGAGACAGAGACAGAGAATGGAAAAGAGTGAGTGGGAAGGAGAGGGAGGAAGTGAGAGTGAAGGGGAAAAAAGGGAGAGTTAGAGGAAAGAAAAGGGGGGAATAGGAGGGGAGGGGGATTGAGAGAGAGAGGAAAGGGGAGGGAGAAAAAAGGAGGGAGAAATGGGAGAGAATAAGAGAGAATATGATAGGGAACTTGAGAGAAAGCATGGGATATTAGTGAGACTATGTAAGAGACAATGAGAGAGATGGAAAAGGAAAGGATCAATGCTGGAGAGCTGCAAGGATTCTCCTAGATTGTTTATCAGAGTAGGGATCAGTGTGTGCAGGTGCATTTGAGGAAACTGCTTGGGGCTGGGTGGTGATTTACCTGGCTGCATTAGGGAGGATTGCCCAGTGCTCCCTGGGTCAGTCACAGTGGCCTGACTTTCAGCTGGACAACCTGGGCAGGTTCTGGCTCACAAGGCAGGACACTGGCTAAGGTATAAAAAAGATCTTGGGTCAATAATGGGACACAATTGTCCCTAAACTGAGCACTGTTTCAAACCTGCCGAATAAACCATAACAGTAAGAATAAAAAAACAATCCCCAAGGAAAACATCCAAGAGAAAATAATGTGTTTAGAATTTTATGTCTCTGATAACATGAGAGATTGGTCTGATTATTGTTCCCGTGATGCTCTTTTTTCATTCCGGTTTAAGGGTTATGCTGGGTGCACAAAATGAGTCAGGAAGTATTTTAAGTTCCCCTCAGCCCTGAGCCATTTATGTATGGTCCTACATTTTGATTAATTCTTATATAGTATCACTGATAGTGTTATATGGGAGTAGAATTTTGTTTAGAGAGAAGAAAGGCATCAAATGGTTTATTTACTTAAAAGTATAGCTAATTTCAGGTTTTAATTATTTTTTTGTGTCTCTTCAGAAATCTACATCTTTCTTAACAGAAAACAAGCAAATATACTCTCATAAATTCATTGGTGATATTCTTTTATTATCTTTTTCAGGTATGTGGAATACATTGATGACACCATCTTCATTCTTGATTCTGATCCGTTGTTCTTTCTTTTAGTTTTTCTTCACCCATTTTGCTAGGAACATTAATTTTGTAAATCTTTTGAAGAGCCAATCCTAGCTTTATGTATTTTCTCTCTTTTTCAATAAAATTCAATTTCAATGATTTCTTTCTTTTATTTACTACTTCCTTTCTACAGTGTCCTCTCAGTTTATTTTGCTTTCCTGTTTTCAACCTCTTGAGATGAAATATTAATTCATTTCTTATAATATCTCTCATTTCCTAATACTTACCATTAAAGCTATTAATTCCATTCTACACACTCCTTTAAATAATTGGGAAACACTGTTATATTTGGCTTGGATTCTATTATATATGTTCTGTATGATTTAAGTTCTTTGAAATGCATTGCAACTTGTTTTTTTGTTGTTGTTTTGTTTTGTTTTTGTTTTTGTTTTTTTAGCTAAGTGGTGTCTGTCAGCATTCTGAGGTAAGTGGAACCTTTGCACAGCGTTTTCACCTTCTCTACTCCCATACTAACAGAGGTTCAATCTACTTGCCTGTGTGCCTCTATGTGACAAACTCAAGATACTTCCCTTTGGGGAAGAAACTTCCTTTACTTCATTTGAGATAATATTTGAAGGGGTTGTATCAAATTTGCTCTCATGATGTTCTGGAAGTCAGTTCTAGGTGTCCATTTGCAAGGACATAGCTTAAACTTAATTGAAATAGCTTTGCCTATTTTGAAAGTCATGCTAGAAAAAAGAAAGGTTTTACATATTTTATTTCTGTCCACACTGTACATTTCTCTTTTGGTGATTCAATCTTAAGTTGTTCTTTGTGGATTCTACATCCTTCCTCTCCAGTCCCCAGAGGACATGTTCCTTCAAGTCCTGTTGTACATGGTAATTATTCTGGTGGCATCTCTGGAGATGCAGGTCTACCCTCAAAATTATGATGAAAGTCCCAATGAATTTAATTAGGGAAGAAAGACTTGTGGAGATGCACCAATGGAATGACTCAATAGCACTTGTTGTGGTTGAAATGAAGATCAAGTGTTTACAGACCTTTATCTTGACCTCAGAGAGTATTTGGATCCATGCTCATATGACTGGCTTTTTCAGGAATCAAATGATGGACTCAGAACTTAGTGAAGTGTCTAGGTGAAATTATTCTCCATCATTCAGGGAATCCAAACATTAACTATGCTTTGTGCAGACAGACCAGTATAAATTATTGAGAAGTGACAGTCATAAAGACTATTTCACTATTTTGCTTATATTTCCATGAAAAATAAGCCACACATTCTTTATTTAAACAATTCACAACTTTCTCTCCGAAAGGTTTTTTTTTTTCCTGTTTTTTTGTTTGTTTGTTTTTGTATTTGTGTTTTTGAGGGGCCTCAAGAGATTGGTTTAACACTTGTTATTACAGCAAATTATGCTGATAATGAAAATTTTGGTTCTCTTTGTTCAAGCCAATGTTCAGACCTGTTAAGATTACAGGGCCTTCATACCCATTTGAAAATCCGAGAAATTTAAGAGGTAACCTTTTTCTGAAAGACTGAAATGAATAAGACTTTCTGCAAAAATAGAAAACATTGTTCACATGGAAAGAGTTCAAGGTGCTGTGATGATGCATGTGTTTTCTTGATCTGGGTGCGCAGAGATGGTATCAGTGCACAAAAGAGAAGGGAGAAGGGACTGCAACCTTGAACTGAAAGATGTTTCAGCATGCAGGTAACCCAGGAACTGTAATTAGTTGTAAGATTCCAAAGTAGACTTTATGTTTTACATCTTGGTGGTGCTGGGATTTAGTCTTTTAAAAGTTCTGCAGTGTGAATCTGATAATCAGCTATATTAGGGATTCTTTATGGTTATTAGAATATATGGGAATGAGCTCAGTTCTGTAATACTCTTTTTGGCTCTTGAAGAATCCAAGGTCACACTTTCATAATCAAGCTCTTACTTCAGCTATCATGTTTCTGTTTACCGATGAGTTTCACCCTCATAACATATGTCTGTTGGTTATTCCTATAAATGCTTCTTTATATGATTTACCCATTTGCCATTGGTTTCTTTTTCTTCTATATTTTATTTGCTTAGAGGTCTGTGTCTATTTTGATAATAACTCTGTGTATGTCCTCTAAAATGCAAGTCTTTTCCCCCATCTACTTTTATCTATTGATGTCATGGTATCTTTTTAAAGTCCTTGAGATGTTTTGATATCATAAAATGTATCAATTTCATTTATGAGTTAGAAAGTCATCTCTTGTGTTAGCTGGGAAGTAGATACAAATCGTGCTGTAGTTTTTCATTAAAACAACATATTTAAAAATTTTTATATGAAAAATTCACTACATGTACAATTTTACTAGCTTCCAGTTAGAAAGTTGACTGTGCTCCTCCATTTATTTATTACTGTGTCCTTTCCCCAAAACGTCTTTAGTGACTTATCTCTGCCCAAGTCAGCAAGACTGGTGAGGTTAGGGAGAATGTTTTCATCCACCTTGTATTCTTGTAATTTCTGAAAGTACAGTGATATAAGGAACTATAATGCCTATTATGCAAATGAATAAACAGATTGTGTTAGATTTTCAGGAAGTCATGAGTAATCATTACATTTATAGCTAATTTTGTCTTGAACTGTGAAATAAGGAGATACAAAAGAACATATGGAAAACAGGAACAATGTGACTGAGTTTGTCCTCTTGGGGCTCACCCAGAACCTCCAAGGTCAGAAAATACTATTTGTTGTGTTCTTGATCATCTACATTGTGACGATGGTGGACAACCTACTCATTGTGGTGACTGTGGTGGTCAGTCCATCCCTCGATGCCCCTATGTACTTCTTCCTTGGTTACTTATCTTTTATGGATGCTGTTTATTCTACTACAGTTACTCCAAATATGATTATAGACTTACTCTATGAGAAGAAAACCATTTCCTTCCAAGCTTGCATGTCCCAGCTCTTTATAGGGCACTTATTTGGTGGTGCTGAGATTTTGCTCCTGGTGGTCATGGCCTATGACCGCTATGTGGCCATCTGCAAACCTTTGCATTATTTGACAATCATGAATCAAAGGATGTGTGTTCTATTGCTGCTGTTGGCCTGGGTTGGAGGTTTTCTGCATGCTATTGTTAAACTTCTCTCGGTTTACAAGCTTCCCTTCTGTGGTCCCAATGTCATCGACCACTTCATCTGTGACATGTATCCCTTATTAAAACTTGCCTGCACTGACACCTACATTATTGCCCTCACTGTAGTTGCCAATGATGGGACAATCAGTGTGGGCATATTTACAATCTTACTCATTTCCTATGGGGTCATTCTGCACTCCCTGAAGACTCTTAGTCAGGAAGGGAGGCGCAAAGCCTTATCCACTTGTGGCTCTCACATTACCGTGGTGGTCCTCTTCTTTGTCCCTTGCATTTTTATGTATGTGAGACCTCCTTTCACCTTACCCATTGATAAATTCTTGACTGTGTTTTACACAGTTATCACCCCTATGTTAAACCCTCTGATCTATACTCTGAGAAATGGAGAGATGAAAAATGCCATGAAAAAGCTGTGGACCAGAAGAAGAAAATGATGCTGAAGAGAAATTGTCACCTTTTTTCAATGAAGAGTTGTTCCATCAAGGAAAGGATTATTTATTTGTAATGAATTTCTCCTCAGGTTTAATGAACTTGTATATGACGAAATCATTTAAGGTGTATACTTTTCAATGATCAAAATAGATTTCAAAAATTTTCAAAAATTGGTAGGAAAATAGTTCTGTAGCTTTTGGCCATAAGACGTTTTTCTTGAAACGATGGGTTTCGGTTCTATGTGATTAGTTATTCTATAGTTAATACTGTACCTTTATTTTCATTACTGGACAATTTTCACTTGCTTGTCTTTTGCCCAATCGTTCTATTTCAGAATTAATAGTGCTCATTACATATTTTTGAGAATCATTTTAAGAAATGGGACATAAACCCTTGGTTCACCCCTGCCTTACAAAGTCAACTCCTATTAATACTTGAGGTATATGTCTTATTTTTTTATTTGTAAGATATTTAATTGTATAATTTTGTTCATTGCATAGCACATAAGATTGAAAAGGAATGCTGCTTCCAAGTTATCATATTAATCATAAAGAAGTTACGTGAAGAAAAAAACCTAAATGAAAGACATAGATATAATAAGTTAAATTCACTTATTCTTCTGAGTAGGAAATCCTATTATCTCCTCATGTGGAGAAGCATTGTTTGGGCTATATTTTCACTGAGCTGGCCCATTAACATTCCCTGAGCATTTAGAATATCTGATAATATCTCTGTCATTTTTTTAGTATCCCCATTTCTTCTTTTCTTATAGTGATTCATAGTATTTTTTAGGGATCTAGGCCCTTCCTTTCATATGTGGAATTACCATAATGCATAACTCATGACCTTCAAATATGCAATATGGAACCTGACCAGATATTTTGGATGACATCATCGGTAAGAAAGATTCTGACAACACGGCAAGCCATTCTTAACTCTGCTGTGGATGGAATACAGATTGTTTGGCAACAAAGAGGCCATTATATATATTGATTTCCTTAATGGAGACCTCTTTCATAAGCATCTCTCTCTCTGAATGAGGTTTGAAAGAAAATATTATTGGCCTCTAAAAGTGTAGGAAGCATGCAGTAAATGAAACTCCGGCCTTTGGCTCCCTTGTTTAGTCTGGATTCATGAGATACGCAGGCTATGGGGAATGGAGTCTTTCACTGGTAAGTCAGTGTATGAAAAACTCTGTATCCCAGTTTTTAATCCCAGTTAGTATTACCTAGAGATACTTTATGTCATGTCAAAGTCTTCCCAAACATGACATTATTCATTAAATGAGAGTAAACATTTTATTTTATCAGAAGTTGTATAATGAAGTCATCATCTTTTGGTTGTTGCTGTAGACTCAATATATGTATTCCCCCTAAAATTCAGGAGTTAAATCCTATATAGTACATGGTATTTAGAGGTGGAGAGTTTGGGAGGTGATTAGGTTATGAAGGCAGAGCTCTCATGAATGGGTCTAGTGTCTCTTTAAAAAGAGGTACCACAGGAATGCCTGGGTGGTTCAGTCTGTTAAGGGTCTGCCTTCAGCTCAGATCCTGACTGCAGGGCCCTGGGACTGAGTCCTTCATGGAACTCACTTCTCTTCTCTCTCTGCCCCTTTCTTTGTCTCTCATTAATAAATAAATGAAATCTTAAAAAAAAAAAAAGATAAAAAGAGATAACCCGGGGTGCCTGGATGGCTCAGGGGGATTCTGAGTCTTTTTCTTAGTGCCATGTGTATTTAAAATAACCGATATTTTTGAAATCCCCCCCAAGCCCCCCAAAAACTGCTAGGCATTATTTCATTCTTCAAAACGTACATTTAAGTAGACTCAAAAAGGGAAAACAATGTACATGAATTTAAGATTTCCAGGTCAATTACATTTATTTGACAACAATTAACTCTATAAAAGTTGTACAGAAGTTACCTGTGTAACAACTGGGTTCCAAGGCCATGATCCCAGGCTGGGTTTGAGCCCCACATCAGCTCCCAGCTCAGCAGGGGAGCCTCCTTCTCTGTCTACCTGCTGTTCTGTTTGCTTATTCTCTCTCTATCTCTCTGTCAAACAAATAAGTAAAATCTTTAAAAAATAAGTAAAAACAGACACCACAGACCTCACTTGCTTTTTTTTTTTTTTTTTTGGCATATGAGGAAACAGAAAAAAGATCGTAATCTATGAACTAGGAAGCAGGCTCTCACCAGATGGTAGTATCTGCAAGTGTCTTGATCTTGGACTTCCCAGACCACAGAACTATGAAAAATAAATGATGCTAAAGCCAGTCTATGGTATTCTCTAATAGCAACCCAAATGGACTTAGATAGACATTTATTAATTTCCAAATTTATAGTTATTTCAAGTATTGAGACAAAATCCTGGTCAATTGTCTATGTTCATCAGTCTGTAAATTACTTTAAGCTAGAGAATGTTACTTAATTGTCTTTGTAATCTGTATTTGCACAATGTCTGGCACATAGAATCCATTCCATGAACTTTGTCAGTTAATTGCATTCTCAAATTCTTGAACTACTGGAGTGAGAATTTTGAGTTTTTCTTCATTATATATATTTGCAACAAATATTTCTTCTTTGATATTTGCTACAATATGTTGTTTTACTATAATTATGGGTGTTTTATATAAAGATGTCATCTTTTAATATTCTTTTATTTTTATTTTTAAAATATTTTTAATATTCTTTTACTTTAATTTCTTTTACTTTGATTCCTTCTAGAACATCACTTGGAAAATGTCATTTACTGTCATTCAGTGAACTTATAAATTTTAATATCTTTTTAAAAAATAACTCCCCCCAAAGTTTTCTTTTTTTTTTTTAAAGATTTTATTTATTTATTTGACAGACAGAAATCACAAGTAGACAGAGAGGCAGGCAGAGAGAGGGGGAAGCAGGCTCCCCACTGAGCAGAGAGCCCAATGTGGGGCTCGATCCCAGGACCCTGAGATCATGACCTGAACTGAAGGCAGAGGCTTTAACCCACTGGGCCACCCAGGTGCCCCCCAAAGTTTTCTTTTTAAATGATCTAGGATTTTTTTTTTTGTTTGTGATGAGGATATATCTAAGCTTGTTTTCCCCAACAGGAAAAATAATCGGCCAAAGTTATTAATTTCAGTAATAATTTAAAATTTTTCTATTTAACATGTCAAATTTTATTCAATTAATATGTTTGATAAGGGGTCATTTCCTCTCCTCTTCTGCTGTCTCTCCCTCGCCTCCTCCTCCTCTTCCTTTTTCTTGGTGTATTTCCCTATGACTAACATTCTATGTCAGTTGCCAAGGATTTTAACCTGTATTATACCGGGTAGGGACAATCTCTTTTAATTATTCAGCCTTTTGAAGTTTCTTGCAATTTCTAAATATTAATTTTTCCTGAGAAACATTAGGATTATTTTGTGATGTTGAAATCCTCCCATAAAACTATATTTAGTTTTGTATGACACTCCACATTGATTTTTTGGGAAACTGGCATGTTTTCATATCTTGTTTTCCCATCCAGAGTGAGACATAAATTGTGAGGGCTAGATCAGTGTCTCAATAAAAATTGCAATCATTTCCAGAGAGTGTATAAACCTTGCCTATTGGTTTCCTTATTTAAGAAGAAGCTTGTCTTATTTACATTTGATTCACATTTTCAATGAGCTAATTAGAAAGGGCTCCAAGTCTTTTGCTGGCATGAGTTAGAGCACATTTTTCATAGGCATTGGTATATGTTTGTAGACAAATGTTCATAAGCCTACACTCGACAATACACAAGTATGTATCCAACCACAGAGATCTGTATCTGACCTCATGTAGCTCTGTATAATCACATGTAGGTACATAGTCAATGATCTGTAGGTCTGTATCCCACTTCATATATGTGTGTATATGTGAACATACAGAGGTCTTTATCTGACAACCAAGGGAGAGTATTTGACTACCCATAGAAATACATATCTTATATATGTGTATATTTGTGATCATACACAAGCCTGTATTTATCTACACACAGGGCTTTTTTATACACAGGTTTGTATCTGAGTGATATGAATTTATTGAGCATTTGATTGAACAATTCTTCTTTTCCGTGTAGCATGGACTGAGGTTCTTCTCTGATATTTAGCTGATAAGGGGTTTTCGGTAGTGTTTAAGATGACTTTACTCATGTGAGCTGTGCCTTGGCAGGGATGGTGAGAAAGTTGGGATATTTTGGCTTCTTCTCTTTCCCCATATAGTCTATCTCTCCAGTAAGTATGTGAGACTTGTAAAATGGAAGTTCAGGGTTTCTAGAAGGAAGACACAGACGGGATTAGGCCAGGTAAGGTCTCACCCCATCCTGACATGGTCTTGAAGTTCAGGATCTCAAGTTCTAAATCCAGACTGCTTCTGCACCAAAAGGAAAGACAATTTGTGGAATTAAAAAAATATATATTTAGGGTATGTATTCAAAGATGGCGGAGAAGTAGCAAGCTGAGACTGCTTCAGCTTGCCAGAGATCAGCTAGATAGCTTATCTAAAGATTGCAAACACCTGAAAATCCATCGGCAGATCGAAGAGAAGAAGAACAGCAATTCTGGAAACAGAAAAACAACCACTTTCTGAAAGGTAGGACCGGCGGAGAAGTGAATCCAAAGCGACGGGAAGATAGACCCCGGGGGGAGGGGCCGGCTCCCGGCAAGCGGCGGAGCAACCGCGCACAAAATCAGGACTTTTAAAAGTCTGTTCCGCTGAGGGACATCGCTCCAGAGGCTAAACCGGGGCGAAGCCCACGCGGGGTCAGCGTGGCCTCAGGTCCCGCAGGGTCACAGAAGGATCGGTGGTGTCTGAGTGTCACAGAGCTTGCGGGTATTGGAACGGGAAAGCCAGCTACAGAGACAGAGCCAACAGTAAGCTCACAGCTCGGTGTTACCTTGAACCGGTCGCAGGCTCGATGAGCTCGGAGCGCGGCCGGAGGTCAGGGAGACGGGAGTAACTGGGTGCTGTTCTCTGAGGGCGCACTGAGGAGTGGGGCCCTGGGCTCTTGGCTCCTCCGGGCCAGAGACCAGGAGGCCGCCATTTGTATTCCCGTCCTCCGGAACTCTACGGAAAGCGCTCAGGGAACAAAAGCTCCTGAAAGCAAACCCGAGCGGATTACTCACCCCGGCCCCGGGTAAGGGCAGTGTAATTCCGCCTGGGGCAAAGACACTTGAGAATCACTACAACAGGCCCCTCCCCCAGAAGATCAACAAGAAACCCAGCCAAGACCAAGTTCACCTACCAAGGAGTGCGGTTTCAATACCAAGGAGAGCAGCAGAATTCCAGAGGAGGAGAAAGCCAAGCACGGAACTCATGGCTTTTTTCCTGTGATTTTTTTTAGTCTTGCAGTTAATTTAATTTTTTCTTTTTCATTTTTTGTTTTTTTTTTTTCTTCTCGCCTTCGGGTAAATATTTTTTTTAATTGTTACCTTTTTCTTTTTTAATGATTTTTTACTAGTTTATCTAATATATATATTTTTTTCATTTTTACATTTTTCTTAGGTGTTTTCTTTTTTAAAAAATTCTTTTCTTTTCTTTTTTTTTTCTTTATTCTTTTTTTTTTTTCTTTCTTCCTTTTTGAACCTCTTTTTATCCCCTTTCTCCCCACTCACGATTTTGGATCTCTTCTAATTTGGTTAAAGCATATTTTCCTGGGGTTGTTGCCACCCTTTTAGTATTTTACTTGCCCCTTCATTTACTCTTATCTGGACAAAATGACAAGAGGGAAAAATTCAACACAAAAAAAAAAGAACAAGAGGCAGTACCGAAGGCTAGTGACCTAATCAATACAGACATCGGTAATATGTCAGATCTAGAGTTCAGAATGACAATTCTCAAGGTTCTAGCCGGGCTCGAAAAAGGCATGGAAGATATTAGAGAAACCCTCTCGAGAGATATAAAAGCCCTTTCTGGAGAAATAAAAGAACTAAAATCTAACCAAGTTGAAATCAACAAAGCTATTAATGAGGTACAATCAAAAATGGAGGCTCTCACTGCTAGGATAAATGAGGCAGAAGAAAGAATTAGTGATATAAAGACCAAATGACAGAGAATAAAGAAGCTGAGCAAAAGAGGGACAAACAGCTACTGGACCACGAGGGGAGAATTCGAGAGCTAAGGAACACCATAAGACGAAACAACATTAGAATAATTGGGATTCCAGAAGAAGAAGAAAGAGAGAGGGGAGCAGAAGGTATACTGGAGAGAATTATTGGGGAGAATTTCCCCAATATGGCAAAGGGAACGAGCATCAAAATTCAGGAGGTTCAGAGAACGCCCCTCAAAATCAATAAGAATAGGCCCACACCCCGTCACCTAATAGTGAAATTTACAAGTCTCAATGACAAAGAGAAAATCCTGAAAGCAGCCCAGGAAAAGAAGTCTGTAACATACAATGGTAAAAATATTAGATTGGCAGCTGACTTATCCACAGAGACCTGGCAGGCCAGAAAGAGCTGGCATGATATTTTCAGAGCACTAAACGAGAAAAACATGCAGCCAGGAATACTATATCCAGCTAGGCTATCATTGAAAATAGAAGGAGAGATTAAAAGCTTCCAGGACAAACAACAACTGAAAGAATTTGCAAATACCAAACCAGCTCTACAGGAAATATTGAAAGGGGTCCTCTAAGCAAAGAGAGAGCCTACAAGTGGTAGATCAGAAAGGAACAGAGACCATATACAGTAACAGTAACCTTACAGGCAATACAATGGCACTAAATTCATATCTCTCAATAGTTACCCTGAATGTGAATGGGCTAAATGCCCCTGTCAAAAGACACAGGGTATCAGAATGGATAAAAAAACAAAACCCATCTATATGTTGCCTCCAAGAAACTCATTTTAAGCCCGAAGACACCTCCAGATTTAAAGTGAGGGGGTGGAAAAGAATTTACCATGCTAATGGAAATCAGAAGAAAGCAGGAGTGGCAATCCTTATATCAGATCAATTAGATTTTAAGCCAAAGACTATAATAAGAGATGAGGAAGGACACTATATCATACTCAAAGGGTCTGTCCAACAAGAAGATTTAACAATTTTAAATATCTATGCCCCCAACGTGGGAGCAGCCAACTATATAAACCACTTAATAACAAAATCAAAGAAACACATCAACAATAATACAATAATAGTAGGGGACTTTAACACTCCCCTCACTGAAATGGACAGGTCATCCAAGCAAAAGATCAGCAAGGAAATAAAGGCCTTAAACGACACACTGGACCAGATGGACATCACAGATATATTTAGAATATTTCATCCCAAAGCAACAGAATACACATTCTTCTCTAGTGCACATGGAACATTCTCCAGAATAGATCACATCCTCGGTCCTAAATCAGGACTCAACCGGTATCAAAAGATTGGGATCATTCCGTGCATATTTTCAGACCACAATTCTCTAAAGCTAGAACTCAACCACAAAAGGAAGTTTGGCAAGAACCCAAATACATGGAGACTAAACTGTATCCTTCTAAAGAATGAATGGGTCAAACGGGAAATTAAAGAAGAATTGAAAAAAATCATGGAAACAAATGATAATGAAAATACAATGGTTCAAAATCTGTGGGACACAACAAAGGCAGTCCTGAGAGGAAAATATATAGCGGTACAAGCCTTTCTCAAGAAACAAGAAAGGTCTCAGGTACACAACCTAACCCTACACCTAAAGGAGCTGGAGAAAGAACAAGAAAGAAACCCTAAACCCAGCAGGAGAAGAGAAATCATAAAGATCAGAGCAGAAATCAATGAAATAGAAACCAAAAAAACAATAGAACAAATCAAGGAAACTAGGAGCTGGTTCTTTGAAAGAATTAATAAAATTGATAAACCCCTGGCCCGACTTATCTAAAAGAAAAGAGAAAGGACCCAAATAAATAAAATCATGAATGAAAGAGGAGAGATCACAACTAACACCAAAGAAATACAAACTATTATAAGAACATACTATGAGCAACTCTACGCCAATAAATTTGACAATCTGGTAGAAATGGATGCATTCCTAGAAACATATAAACTACCACAACTGACCCAGGAAGAAATGGAAAGCCTGAACAGACCCATAACCAGTAAGGATATTGAAACAGTCATTAAAAATCTCCAAACAAACAAAAGCCCAGGGCCAGACAGCTTCCCAGGGGAATTCTACCAAACATTTAAAGAAGAACTAATTCCTATTCTCCTGAAACTGTTCCAAAAAATAGAAAAGGAAGGAAAACTTCCAAACTCATTTTATGAGGCCAGCATCACCTTGATCCCAAAACCAGACAAGGATCGCACCAAAAAAGAGAGCTATAGACCAATATCCTTGATGAACACAGATGCGAAAATACTCAACAAAATACTAGCCAATAGGATTCAACAGTACATTAAAAAGATTATTCACCACGACCAAGTGGGATTTATTCCAGGGCTGCAAGGTTGGTTCAACATCCGCAAATCAGTCAATGTGATACAACACATCAATAAAAGAAAGAACAAGAACCATATGATCCCCTCAATAGATGCTGAAAAAGCATTTGACAAAGTACAGCATCCCTTCCTGATCAAAACTCTTCAAAGTGTAGGGATAGAGGGCACATACCTCAATATCATCAAAGCGATCTACGAAAAACCCACCGCAAATATCATTCTCAATGGAGAAAAACTGAAAGCTTTTCCGCTAAGGTCAGGAACACGGCAGGGATGTCCATTATCACCACTGCTATTCAACATAGTACTAGAGGTCCTAGCCTCAGCAATCAGACAACAAAAGGAAATTAAAGGCATCCAAATCGGCAAAGAAGAAGTCAAATTATCACTCTTCGCAGATGATATGATACTATATGTGGAAAACCCAAAAGACTCCACTCCAAAACTGCTAGAACTTATACAGGAATTCAGTAAAGTGTCAGGATATAAAATCAATGCACAGAAATCAGTTGCATTTCTCTACACCAACAGCAAGACAGAAGAAAGAGATATTAAGGGGTCAATCCCATTTACAACTGCATCCAAAACCATAAGATACCTAGGAATAAACCTAACCAAAGAGACACAGAATCTATACTCAGAAAACTATAAAGTACTCATGAAAGAAATTGAGGAAGACACAAAGAAATGGAAAAATGTTCCATGCTCCTGGATTGGAAGAATAAATATTGTGAAAATGTCTATGCTACCTAAAGCAATCTACACATTTAATGCAATTCCTATCAAAGTACCATCCATCTTTTTCAAAGAAATGGAACAAATAATGCTAAAATTTATATGGAACCAGAAAAGACCTCGAATAGCCAAAGGGATATTGAAAAAGAAAGCCAACGTTGGTGGCATCACAATTCCGGACTTCAAGCTCTATTACAAATCTGTCATCATCAAGACAGCATGGTACTGGCACAAAAACTGACACATAGATCAATGGAACAGAATAGAGAGCCCAGAAATAGACCCTCAACTCTATGGTCAACTAATCTTCGACAAAGCAGGAAAGAATGTCCAATGGAAAAAAGACAGCCTCTTCAATAAATGGTGCTGGGAAAATTGGACAGCCACATGCAGAAAAATGAAATTGGACCATTTCCTTACACCACACACAAAAAGTAGTTCATCTGTTTTATCTATACTCACAAACTGTGACTTCAGAATGGAAAGCCTTAAGCTATGAACACTTATGGGCTGGATTTACTTTAATCGCTCTTTGCAAACTATCAAAATTTAAGTGTCTGCCTAATGCAGGTCATGAGCTTAACAACTATAAATGTGTGTTTGTATTTTAGGGATGTGCTCTTAGGCAGAGGAAGTTGAAAACTAGCTGGTATGTCTAAGATGGTTTTAGAGCGATTTTGATGTTTTCTTTCTTTTGTACAACTCTGTTTGTGTGTGTGTATATACCATGCACACACATGTGTACATATGTATATGGATATATATTACATATATTTCTTCTTTCTTCTGGTGTCACATTCCTTTAACTTTGATTTTTCTACTAATCACTTTGAAAAAGGTGCCTTTATTTCTATTTTAATTAATGATATTTCAAATGTTTGGCTTTCATTTGTAATGTAAAGTTGAATTAGATTTAAAAATAGTTTTCTTCATATAAACACACACATTTATTTATGAGCATCTCTGTCTACAGGGGAGTGTTGTTGTTGGTGCAGAAGGTGATGGTGATGATTTGCTCTGGGATGGGGTCGTGAAATCAGGAAAGGTTGTTCAGTGATTCAGCCCCCTCCTCACAAAACATTCCAGGAGAACATAAAGTTTTGTATCTTTAGTGTTACAGGAATCTCCAACCCAGAAAGGTGTTATTGAAAATAATTCCAGCTCCACTCATCGCTCAAGGAAGGCAACAGGTGTTGTGCATAATCAATGAACCTTGGAACACTGATAAAAACAAAATAAAATCAGTATGTTAAAAAAACAAACAAATGAATTAAGAAGACTTACTGACAAAAACAATCTTTTTAAAGCCATTAATTAGAGGCACATTTTATTAATGATGCATATGGATATAGATATTCTGAGAAACACAGAGCTATTGATTGCTCAGTAAAAATGACATCCAGGGGCATCCTGAAACACAATGCTAACACTTCTTCCAGTCCAGGATTTTACTGAAGAAATTATTAGGCACTACAAGAAAATTAGGAACATGAATTAGCTGTAATGTCAGCTTCTTAGATTCAAATCCAAGTTCTATCACTTATGAACTGTATACCCTTAAGCAAGTTAATTATTCTGCTTTTGCTCAGCCATCATATATGTCTAAATGTAGCCAGACAGAATTAAATGAGAAAATGTGGAACAAGTACTAGCAAAATGTCTAGGACATAGCACATACTAAATAATTTGATTATTATTTTGACAGGATATCTGTGTATAGATTCTCTCGACATCAATATTACATTGCATAAATTCATGCAGTCAGTTTACTTTAGCTTCATCTGGAAACCAATAATATATTTATTGTGTAGGTCCTCAATGAAATTCTATGAATAAATGATTAAATGCATGAGATATGATTTTTTATCTTATTACTTGGTTACTGTAATCAAGATCGATACTATCTAGTGTGAGTATGGCTGTGGGGAAAACTACACTTTAAAACACTATTGAGAATGAAGGATGTTTTAGGATTTGGGGAGAGCAAAGTTACACAACCCATGGAAGTTTAACATATACATATTTTAGATTTGATGTTGCTATTTCTAGGAGTTTTCTAGGGCAGAAATATTCAAACAATTCAGTAAGAATTTCTGTGAAGTGATGTGCGTTGTATCATTGTATGTAAGAGAGAATACTAGAAATAGCTTAAATGTCAAGCAAAAATGTACCGGTTTAATGAATCGTGGTACAACCATAAAGGAGAAGAATCTGTAGAAATTAAAGGTGTGGGAAAATCTGTAACTGCTGATAAATAATCTCCATACAAACTATTGAAGTTCCATGAATGTTATTATATTTTATGTGCTTGTATATAGAGTAAAACACATAAGTGATTGCACACATTCAATATACCTAAACTTCCTTGGAGCTCTTGGGTGGCTCAGTGGGTTAAAGCCTCTGCTATCGGCTCAGGTCATGATCCCAGGTCCTGGGATCAAGCCCTGCGTTGGGCTCTCTGTTCAGCGGGGAGCCTGCTTCCCTTCCTCTCTCTCTGCCTGCCTCTCTGCCTACTTGTGATCTCTGTCTGTCAAATAAATAAATAAAATCTTTAAAAAGTATATACCTAAACTTCCAGAGGCACATCTGAAGAGCATGCCCTAAACTGTCAGTATAGGGTCAATAGGGCTTATGGTTGGGAGTGGTCCTTTCCCTTTAAATTTTCTACCACTCTATCTACCACACAAAATATTTCCCAAGGGAATATGGTCTCCCGCTTGTATTTTATAAAAATTAAAGTGAGTATTTAGGATAAGCGTATGTATACATACAATAAAATCTAAACGCATTTACTAGAAAACATATGTAAAAACATGAGGCCAAGGCAAAGGATCTGTTTTAAAACTAGTTTGTGGTCAGTAGCCTTAACCTCATTCTAGGAAAAGAGATGGAGAGATACTGATCTAAGACTTTTACATTTATAAAATCACTTAATCCTTACATTACCTTCCCATTTTTTAGAAAATGAAACTGAGGCACAGACAGATTATCTGGCCTATTCTGTGTTCTCAGAAGTGAGAAGTGAGTGTAGTGTGGAAAATCAGGAGTTTTGTATAGATCTTTATGATTGTAGCCTTACTATCTGTTCCCAGTTGAACTGCAGACAGCTAGGTTTACTTACTCAAAGCACATTTAACGAGGATGAGTAGGGGTGTATGTGACTTAGTTTTAGGAGATACCACAAATAAAACATTCAATACACATTTGAACTATAGTTTATGTTAATATCTTGTCACATTTTAATGTTTATAAATGTAAATATCAAAACCTAAACTGTAACGCTAGGAGCTTATGATGTTTAATACAACAATTCTGAAAAAAGCAACTAAGATTTAAAGAGAATATGTAACTTCCAGTTAATTACATCCTTGGAAGAAAAATGTAGAATGGATTTCCTGACAGGAGTTTTGTGTGAAATGCAGGCTTGTGTGTTGTCAAAGTCCACGTATTTTGGCTATGAACATTATGTTTTCCCTTTCTTCATGCCTTGCTCATGCTGTTCCCCTTCTTGTTTACTTTCTACATCATACTTTTAGAATTTGTTCTATTCTCATGTCAAGGCTTAGCTCATTTCATCTTCTTTGGATCTATGGACCACATTGATAATTGTACACTTATTGTTTCAGGAGTTCTTATTCTGCTTCCATCTTTACGATAGGGTACTTTCTGTATTTCCCACTCTCTAGGACATGCTATAGAATGGAAATATGCACTGTCTAAGTAATAATTAGAGACTGAACAAATGTAATTCTTTACTTTATGTGAACAGTTTGTTTTAGCAGTGGTATTTCACAGGATCACTGGAAAAAGGAGGCATTTTTATAATATCCGAATGATCTGAAGGCTGTGATTCATCACTGAACTGGAAGTCCAAGGTGTGGCTCTGCTTTGGGGTTTGGTTAAAGCCTGTCAATAAATGGGATATGTGGATATGTGAGCCTGGGTGTTGGAGGAATAGCAGCCAGGCTCTGACAATGGTGATCTCTCATTTCTGAAGGCAGGACTGGTACCACCATTGCCTGGGACCCAAGATTCAGTGCTGCTTTCCTTGGATGATTCAGTTTTGTGGGTTTACTTAAATTAAATTAAATTAAATTAAATGACCTATGTATACACAGCACAACATTAGAAATTTGTGAAAATAAAATAAATTAGCTATCCTTAAGCATCCATATAAGAATATAGAAACAACCAGCAATTAAATAAAAATAAAAGCCTAGGAAGACAATTGAATTATTGCTGATATGCACCCCATATGTTTATTGGAACACATATCCAGGATGGTGGTGGGGAGGAAGTAAGGCAGGAGAGAAGAATGGATTTCTTGACAACAGGTGGCATAGGCAGAGGGAGGAGGAAGTCAGGAGTTTAGAGGAATAGAAAATAATTATGAAAATTTGGTTTGTGTTTCCCAAATATTCTCATGCTCGTACTGCTTTTGATGCTCATGAAAGTATTACGAGGCAGGGTGAATATTTCTTAGAGAGGCTGCAGAAGATGATGGTTAGTAGCTTGTGTTATGAATTTGCTCAAAGACTCACCCAAAGTGCACAGGCTCTCCAAGCATTATCTATCACATCACAGAATCAAGATAATACCATTCCACGTCTCATAAGTCTTTTGTGGGACTTAAAAGAGGAAATCGTGAAGCTCTTAGCATGGTACCCACAAATAATAACTCCACAATACCTACTAACTTAAACCACTATTACACTGTTTTATTTTTGAAGGATTGAAGATTATATTAAGTCAGTAAGTATCGTAAGTGAGACAGAGTGCAAAGTCTGCTTGCTCTGAATCCATGGCCTCTCACTGTACTAGACAGAACAAGGTGTGTGTCCTGGTAGTAAGTAATGGACTTGACGGTTGTGGGAGGAGGCATACAAAAATAATGAGGTTGATATCTATGGACAAAGTCTCGAATGTCTGGCTGAGGTATGTATTAGTGGCCAAAAAAGAACTGTGATGGATTTATAGATTTTAAGACAATGAGCATTACTATTTATTCTAGTGTATTATGCTTTAAAATAGCTTAAGTCCTAAGATGGCTCAAAGAACATCTTATTTGGAAGTGGGAGCATTTCATGCAGGTAGCTCTGAACTGCTGTCTTTGAGAGGGACAGAGTCGCTTAGCTGGCTTTGTTGAACCCCTAACATACCAGTAATCTACCATAAATGCCTCTTCTCCAGATGAGGAAATGGAGGCCCAGAGTGGTGAACAATGTCACAAAACATTCTAGGAGTTAGAGGAATAATTTGAAAACAAACAAACAAAGAAAAACAAAACAAAAACAAACAAAAACAAAAACAAAAAACAGCTCTCCTGATTCTGAGACTATGTTCCTTCTACTTTATTAGAGCTACGAAAGCATTATTGAAGTTCTTGGGCTATAGATTGGGGTTAGCCCATATTGTACACTGTAAACAGTGTCCCGGAAGCTGTGCACTTTGTTTAATGAAAGGGTTAATATGAAGAGCGTGTCTTTGGGTTTTAGAGGAACCTAAGAGGATCTTATTTTATTTTCCCATTTAAAGCAGTGATCTCTCATGCGTTCCCACCAAAGGGCAGACAGCCTTTGCCCAAGTATCCAGAGGCAAGTTTTCTACTGAGCGGTATTTTCACTGTATCATTTGGGATCAATTAAGATGGACCCGTTATGAGATTATACTGTTAGCAGCTGGTTACCATATTAGAGGCTGAAGAAAAAAGCAGGTCAAGAGGGTATGAGACAGAGTGTAAGCACATAGTGATTACTAATTAAAAGCAATATTCTTTTGTAGCTTTTCTATCTCAGAGTGGTGTGCTTATATCAGCCCATAGTAAATGAAGAATCCAAACAACGTGACTGAGTTCATTCTTTTGGGCATTACAGAGAACCCGGAGCTGCGGAAAATACTCTCTGCTGTGTTTCTAATCATGTATGTGTCCACAGTGTTGGGAAACCTACTCATTGTGGTAACTGTGATCACAAGTCAGAGTCTGAGATCACCTATGTATTTCTTCCTTACTTCCTTGTCCTTCATGGATGCCACCTACTCTTCTGTCATTGCCCCCAAGTTAATTGTGGACTCTCTCTCCAAGAGCACTATCATCTCATTAGAAGGCTGCCTGACTCAGCTCTTTGCAGAGCATTTCTTTGGTGGTGTGGGGATCATCCTTCTCATCATGATGGCCTATGACCGCTGTGTGGCCATCTGTAAGCCCCTGCACTATACAACCATCATGAGCTCTCGCGTGTGCTGTCTGCTGCTGGGAGGGGCCGGGTTGGGGGGAGTTTTCCACGCAGCCATACAGCTTCTCTTCATGTATCAAATACCCTTCTGTGGTCCTAATGTCATTGATCACTTTATGTGTGATTTGTTTCCCTTGTTGAAACTGGCCTGCATGGACAACCCACACCCTGGGTCTCTTAGTCATCCTCAACAGTGGGGTGATGTGTGTGACCATCTTCCTTATCCTCATCACCTCCTATGTGGTCATCCTCTGCTCCCTGAGGTCTTGTAGCTCTGAAGGGCGGCGCAAAGCCCTCTCCACCTGTGGCTCCCACCTCACTGTGGTCATCTTGTTCTTTGTGCCATGCATTTTCCTGTATGTGCGGCCTGTGGCCACTTACCCCATAGACAAGGCAATGGCTGTGTCCTTTACCATTGTTGCGCCCATGTTAAATCCATTGATCTACACCCTGAGGAACACAGAGGTAAAAAATGCCATAAGGAAACTAGTGAAACGAGGTACACTGGGTGTCATTGGTTTACAGGCTAAGGACAGATCTTTTTTACAAAGACAATGAGATCCTGCCAGTCCCATTCATTCCAAATCATTGGGCACCCTGCAGCCAATGACATCCTTTAAGTGTGTAAATCAGATTAAGATACTATAATGAAGTTGTTTCCTACCTCTCTAGTACAATTGCTCCATCCCTTTTCTTATAAGACTCTGGGCACCCATTTTTCTTTTTTCTTTTTATTACTTTTCTTTTTTTTTCTTTCTTTCTTTTTCTTTTCTTTTTTTTTTTTTTTAAATAAATAATTCAATTCTGGTTTTCAATAATTCCAGTCCTGGTTCAGAGCTTTTGTTTGTTCTTACTCTGCTTGCTGCTAAACTTCTCTTTCCCAGAGCAATTGCTTGGTTGCCTCCATCTCATTTTTTTTTTCTTTCAATTTTTACCACCTTAAGGTAAAGTTTCCATCTTTTTAAACGAGTGTCTCCTGATGTCTTTCCTTGGGCATTCCCCTTACGTACTCTCTGCCTCTTCATTCCTGGATTCATTCTACATGTCCTCATCTTGACTCATGTCAAAAGAGAAGAAAAAGCCCATGGCAGCATAAATAACTGTTGTTAGTAAAAAAATAGGATTATAATGTTTCTGTTTTAATTATAGAATTATAGAACTGGAAGGATCTTAATGATAGTCTTAGCCTCAAATATTTGTGCCCCATTTAAGAATTTTCCTAGAGTCAAAAGTAGGTCCAAAAGCTCCATCTTCTATAACATAGGTAAGACCTGTTCTTATCATTTGTGTTGAAATTACTTCCTGTCAGTTTGAATACAAATTTCTTCTCTTATCTCTTGTACAGTTCCCCAAATTAATTCACACTACATATCTTTACTCATTAAACATATTATTTCAGAGTTCAGTGCCTGACTTCTTAACAGTAACATCTGAAACAGATTTTATTCTTACTCTCTTTTTAAAGGAACTTGCTTTTACTAATGTTAGCTCATAAGTCATATGATTTTCTCTATATTAGTACTGAAAAATTCAATACATGATTCAATTCAATTCTATGATACAAAGGCAGAGCAAAATAAAGCAAAATAGTGCCTTAGTTTGGAAAAGAATATATTTTTAAAAAATATTTATTTGTTTATTTGACAGATAGAGATCACAAGTAGGCAGAGAGGCAGGCAGAGACGGGTGAGGCAAAGCAGGCTCGCCGCTGAGCAGATAGCCTGATGTGGGGCTCAATCCCAGGACCCTGGGGTCACAATCCTGGGATTACGACCTGAGAAGAGGTTTCAACCCACTGAGCCACCCAGGTGCCCCATGGAGAAGAATATCTTCTTACAAAGCATTTGCAAGCATCAGATTAATGGAGAAACATTAGATGAACTTGCTTCTTATTTCACTGAGAAAAAAAAAAAAAATTAAGCCATCGGAAGAACATTTCCACAGAGTCATGACTATCAATCTACCAGCATCTGTTCAAATATATATCACCTTTCTACCTTCTCCAATAAACACGTTAACCTTGCTCCTATCCAAAGGCAACCAACCTCTTTACAATCTGTGTTCTGAGCCTCACCTCCTTATCACTTACATAAAGGCATCTTTTATTTCACCTATATTTTCCTCACTAATGGATCATTTGCTTCAGCAAAGAAGCAGTCTGTCATTTCTTTTATTTTTAAAATGAAATCTTCCCTTGGTCTTATTTCCTTTATCAGCCACTACTCCATTCCATTGCCTCCTCATTGTAGCTTAACTTAAGAGGTTCTTAAATGCCTGTTTCCGAATTCTTTCTATTCTTCTTTAAACTTTTCCTGGGATACGTCAGTACCTAACACTGAAAATGCTCTTTTCGAGGTCACCAGTGACATCTGTGTCCTATGTTTGAGTAGTCTTTCCTCATTTTTTATTGTATGGACTCTATCTTTAATCTCAGTCAGAAGACTGAAGTATCTTTCTGTGTTCTAATCAGACAATAAGCAAATACAAAAGTACCTCCTCTTTCCCTGAAATTCTAGAACTCCATCAATAATTTACTCTATCTCACCCTGGGTATTTACCTAGGCAGTGGACCTTTGGGAAATTTGGCTGGCTCTTTCCAGTAATTCCTAATTTTGAGACACCATTTTCTATAATGAATTAATAACACTCCTCTACCAGAATGACAAAGTGTATTTTTATTAAAACTGATAAACTGATTCTAAAATTTGTATGTGTATGTAGCTATGTTTGAACATCCTTGGCAATAAAACCAGTGTGAGGGACATAGAGATAGGGGACAGGATCTTCTACAAACCAGACCATACCATAAAGCTTTGCTTTGTAAACATTTTGTTATAGGCCTGTTAAAAAAGAGCTTTAAAGAGTGGAAGAAATGGCCCGAGATTAAGCCATCTATCTTTGGAAACTTGGTATAGATTTTGTAAATTAATAAATGATGAAGGAGGGATTTTAAATCTGAGGGTAGAATGGTTTCTTAGATCAATTCTAGAAAGGCAAATTGCTATTTATCTCCCTCTATTTGATACCCCCATTTCATACATTTCTTTGTGCCTGTCTCTGTCTCTGTCTCTGTCCTCTCTCATTTTTGATTTGTAAGGCTGTTTTTTGAAACTTCACCTAATATTTGCACAAATAACATGTTGTTATATTATCTGTCTCCCCCACCTTCACACTATTATTTCAGTGTTACAGCTCTCATTTCCTCTAACAAAATCAAATAATTAGTGATGAAGAAAATAGGGTGTAAAATAAAGTAGAAGATGTCAAGTGTGGTTTGAAGTAGGGTCCAGAGTTCCAGGATTAATTGCTGGAGTCCTGCTGTTGAGTTATGTGTTTAGAAGATCATCTTCTCTAGGAATAAGTTCCTGGTCAGATGGTTCTTCTGTTCATGAAATCTCTCTAAAATGTCAGTGAAAAGATAATAATACTTGTCCAATAATATCACAGGTGAATAACACTTGTCCCAAAATTCCACAGGTGAAGGTGCTTCTGCAAGTTCATTTTTTTCTGATCAATCACTTCAATTCTGCTTCTTTTTGTCAGATGTGAATAGACATAGAAATAGGTAGGATACAAAAGTGTGTAGAACAAGAGATCCCTGGGTATGGACCCTCTCTGAAGGGACATTGAGCTAAGTCTACGTTTCCCTCAAGCTTCAATCCCAGGGTTACCTAAATTCAGAGTTAGCAGACCTGCCATTCCTTCTCTTAAAGAAAAAAAAAAAAAAGAAAAGAGAAAAATTCCTTTAATCTATACTTCTTTGCACATTATTCGTAGAATGCATTAATCTTTAATAAGCACCTGTTGCTACTCTACTCCCAACACATTACAAGTCCTTGTGGATTCATGTTGTACTTCATCCCAGGACTCAGCTCTTGTATTTGGTAAGCACATGGGGACTTTGCCTTAATTCTGCACAGATATTGTATTCCATCCCAGTGCACAGTTTTCTATTCACTGTAAAGGGAATGGAAAGCATCTTCAAATGGAAACCCAGAAGAATTTGGAAAAAGATAAAAAAGGAAAAAAAAAAACTTCAATTGATTGGAGACATAATAGTTTTGCAAATACTTGACCAAATTAAAGCACGGGAAACTGTGTCTTGAAAAATCATACTGATGGGAAATAGCCAAACCTTGATGAGAACAGAGAAACAGTTCTATAGGGTCATGACCTTTCAGGGGAGCTTTTTAAAATTGAAGTTGGAAATCAAAGAGGAAACTTTTGCCTCTTTACTTTTTTCCTGGAGATCATGTTGAAGATTGATAAGTAGTAGGGAACATTCTCTACCTTGTCAGCCAGAGTTACTCTTCCTCTCCCTCTGACATGTACAAGTAAGTCAGGAACAAAATTCATGTTTTGGGTAAACATTGAAGGGGCTTTTCTCTGTGCAGTATAAGAGATTACCATCACCAGAATTTTCAAGAAACTGACAAATGGTGAGATTTATAATGCACCGTTTTGCATTTTCAGAGAGGATTTTAAAGTGTGAGGTAGTAGTTAAGAAAAATGGTGTTGTCCAGCTACCAAGTTAAGTGCAAGCTTGAGTCTATCACTTAGCTGTGTACCCTTGGGCCAGCTACATAGCTTTTTCACTCTAAATCTTCATTTTTAATATAGATTATATATGAAAAATCTCAAAAGATTTGGAAACAAAATAATTCATGTGGTGTTCACAGGACAGCACTTGACACAATCATATGTGCTCAATAAATAGCAGCTGTTAGAATGCAAACATTTTTTAGAGGGTTAGGAGTACCTAATACATCAAAGCTAATGAAATTAGAACTTATTTAGTTTTTCATCTTCAAGTTAAATCCAAATGCTGATGAAATGCAACATGTACCTATTTTGGTCCTAGTCATGTAATCCTATTTTTTATTCTTTCTTATATTCACATTTATCATTAATCTTCTAATGCTGTCTTTATCATGATATATTGGGTAAAAGGTGAGCTTCTTTGAAGCTGTAAAGAATACTGATGTACAAGAAGGCAATTTCAGTGCTGTTTACTATTTACAGTGTTACTATATATAATACATAATTCTATAGTCCCACAACAAATGCCTAAAAAATGGGACAGAAAAGGACCTTAAGAGTAAACAAGTTTCTTATTCAAGCCACAAAGCAGAGGCTTCTGATTTTAAATATATCCACTTAATCTTCTTTAAGTTCATTTGAGGCCAAAAGTAACATTAGATTTCTGTCTCAGAATATTTCAGGAATATTTAAATGGCTGAATCTTTGCACTGCTTTGGTGCTGGTTGTTGGCGTTTGTCTCTCTTAAAGTGAACTAAATCACTAAGACAATAGGGAAAAAGGAAAGCTCAGGCATCGCTTAGGGAAGACACAGGTGGAAAGAGAGAAAGTTTTTTATTTTAGTTTTTCTTTCAATTCCAGAACTAGTAAGAGTATAAAACATTTATGGGAATCAGCAGAGAAATATTGAAAAAAGAGAAAGGTGAACTAAGAAGCATGTATTTTCCCGATTGTAGCAAATAGAATACGCTTAGTTAGACAGACAAAGAATAAATCTTTTTATTGCTAAAGTAAATAATGATCATGGTAAAAAATACAGTAGATTTTAGGGAGAATAATTAAGAATGGAGTTTTAATCTATTTTTTTGATTAGTAATAACTATATACATATATATATATTTAAAAGACATTCATATGTGGCTAATATGTACTAATAAGTGCATAAAATCTTAAATTTAGCCTGAAATATGATTACAGAATATTACTTACAATGGTGACCATGCTAGTAATTCCTCATATAGTTTTTCTTGTTTGCTTCTTTTTTCCTTAATGTTTGTTTTCCTTAATGTCTCTGCCACAGAGCTAATGGATATGGATATAAGCAAGATGTCAGAGAGAGAATTCAGGAGAGAAATAATAAAGTCAAGAGCTAGACTTGAATAAAGTATTAGTGACAATAGAATCTCTAAGGGCAGAAATGAGATCCAAACGGATTAAAAAATGCTATGAATGAGTTGCAGTCTAGGGCATGTGGGTGGCTCACTGGGTTAAGCCACTGCCTTTGGCTCAGGTCATGATCTCAGGGTCCTGGGATCGAGCCCTGTATGGGGCTCTCTGCTCAGCAGGGTGCCCTCTGCTCAGCAGGGTGCCCTCTGCTCAGCAGGGTGCCCTCTGCTCAGCAGGGTGCCTGCTTCCCCCCCATCTCTCTGCCTGCCTCTCATTCTACTTGTGATCTCACTCTGTCAAATAAATAAACAAAATCTTTACAAAAAAAAAAAAAGAATTAGTTGCATTCTAAACTGGATACCTAACAGCTTGGGTAAATGAAACAGAAAGAGAATCAGTGATCTAGAAGATAAACTAATGGAAAGGAAGTAAGTTGAGGAAAACAGAAATAAGCAATAAGCATCTAGAAACACATGAAGAAAGGGTTGGAGAGATTAATGAAGACATTAAATGTTCCAAAATCAGAATTCTTGGGATTCTCATATAATTTTAAAAATATAAAAGTTAAAACAGGAATTTCTATTATTTTCAGAATGATTGATGCTAGAATTAGTTGTGTGCCAAAATGAATGGGAAGGAAATAGTGGGCAAAGCGGTGAATGGGGAGGGAAATTTCCCAGGTCACAGCCCAGGAAATGGTTCACAGCTCCGTTTACAGCCACGAGGGTCCCTGAGCAATCTCTGGTGCACCTCCAGAGTTATACATTTGTTGTTTTTCTCTTTTCATATGTCATATGTATTAAAGAGTACCGCTATTGAGAAAGGATAGACCTTTGAATATTTGGGAGTGTCTGGGACATGATACACCTATTTATGAAAAGATTATAATTGTTTAACATTTTTAGTTTAAGAAGCTATGTTATGTTATCATGCTAGTTCCACCTACACAAATTAATTATACTGGACACTTGATAAAATGATTCTCAAGCCCCCTCTCCTTTTTTCTGAATAGCTAAGTTTATGGAAAATGATGGTGTTGTGGATTTGAAGACTTTTAGGGGTGTCTGGGTGGTCCATTGGCTTAAGCATCTGACTGTTGCTTTCAACTCAGGTGGTTGATCTAGTGTCTTGAGATCATGCTCTGCCTTCGACTTTGCATTCAGCATGGAGTCTGCTTCCGATTCTCTCTCCCACTCCTCCTGCCCCTCCTGCTCATACTCTCTCTTGAGAATAAATAAATCATCTTAAAAAAAGTAAACTTGATTTTTAATTTTAAATTTCATACCGTTCTGTCCAGTTACTTACTGAAAATAAAAGTCGATCACTTTTGTATGTTCACATCTTGGTTTTAAGATTATATTAACACATCTGTATAAATGGGTAGAGTTATACATTTGTTGTTTTTCTCTTTTCATATGTCATAAAAATGCTTCACTATTCATGTCCTCACACTATTAATTAGTGTTTCACTGTCAGCATCAGGTGCTATCAATCTGTCATAGTCTGAATTGCAGAAGCATCCTCCTATTCTCCTATTCACCACATTAGATATTTCTAAATTTTCACTATCATAAATTACATGACATCATCTTCCATTATAAAAGTAACCACCCTATTTCACTTTTCAAATAACCTTTAGGATGGGAGTTGCTACTATAAGGAACACGAACATGTTTGTCATTCTGGAAATAATGCAAAGGTATTTTCCAAATGATTGCATGAGTGAAGCACTTTCACTACAATTTTAGAATTAGTATATTTTTAAAAACATGATTTGAAAGAACACATATTTTACCTTATGATGGATTAAAATTTTCAGCTCACTCTGTGTGTGTACACAGTGCTTAAAAATAATGCCAAATTGTTGATAGATTGTGTCTGTAAGTAATTGGGCATTATCTTCTGATTCTACATTCATTTGTTTTGTGTCCTTCATTGAAGGGCCTCACGTGAACAAGAGAATCAGAAGGCCTGAACCTCTACAGGTGGATGGAGAATTGAAAGGTGAATCTGCTCCGCATTCTTGAAAAGAATGGAAATTTCTTGTCTTTCCTGTTGACAATGTGGGAAGGACTTGGGTGTTAACATCTGTTAACATCCAAGACCTACCATCTGTTCTGAACTTTATCTTTATATGCACGAATTTCCTACCAGTGTAATAAGGACAAGACCTAACATGGACCATTTCCTAGGTACTCGTCCCAGAACAATTTTTTTTTTTTTTGTATTATTTAACTTAGTCAACATGACAACACTCTGATATAGGTTATTTTTTCTAAACTTCTGTTCCTATTTTCAAATAATAAAATAAAAAATTAAACACATGGATACTTGTTCTGTGTTTGTATGGAGCTTTCCCATGTATCTTTCTCTTTTGTAAAGAATGAATGAACTCATCTTAAAGGCCAAGTTCATTTCAGAAGTTTAATGAAATATTTGGAGAGTAGCCATAATTTTCAAGTGACTCTTAACATGAATGTTATTCTCCTGTTTGCAGATCAGGCAAACAGGGATAGCATGCAAATGCCCTCTGCTCCTATTCTGTGCACATGGGTGGACATGATAACTCCAGTGTCATACCTCTTTCCTTAGAATCTTTCTCAACAGTTCACTCCAGGAAGCCACTGCTAACTAGAGTTGGTAATTGAGATAAACTATTTCTCCATAGGTGGATACCTCCTTTCTCCCTTACAGGAGATCTGGCATTTTGAAAGTATTTATAATACTTTTTCTCCTCCTCAACTCTTCCTGAACTCCCACTAGCACCTTCCACAAATTTTGAATATTGTGTTCTTAGTGAAGCTAGAAACACAGAAGATAACTTTTCATGTGGACACACCAACTTCTTAATGACTAATATATCTTTTAAAACTGGTCTGAAACACATTTTGCTTTATCATAATTGTAGTCTCTACATGTTTCTTCTGGCAGCTTTAAGCTTTCCCTTGGAAATCATGCAAAACCAAAGCTTTATAACTTGAGTTTAGCCTCCTGGGGCTTTCACAGAATCCTAATGTTCATAAAATAGTATTATTTATATTTTTGTTTGGATACATTGCAACTGTCGGGGACAACTTGCTAATTGTGGTGACCAGCAGCAGTAGCAGCTCAGCACTCCTCGGCTCCCCATGTACTTCTTCTTGACTTTCTTCTCCTTCCTGGATGCCTGCTTCTCCATTGTCATTGTCCCCAAGATGATTGTGGACTCCCTCTATGAGAGGAAAACCATCTCCTTTGGAGGTTGCTTGACCCAGCTCTTTTCCGAACACTTGTTTGCTGCGGTGGAGGTAATTGTTCTCACAGCCATGGCCTATGACCACTATGTGGCCATCTGTAAGCCCCTACACTACACAACCATCATGAACTGGCGGCTCTGTGGCATTCTGATAGGTATAGGCTGAACAGGGATTTTTCTGTATTCATGGTACAAATTTTCTACTTTCCAGCTGCCCTTCTGTGGTCCCAATGTCATTCATCATTTCATGTGTGATTTGTACCCATTATTGGAGCTTCCCTGCACTGACACACACATCTTTGGCCTTTTGGTGGTTGCCAACAGTGGGTCTATCTGCATCAAAACATTCTCTTTGTTGCTTTTCTCCTATGTTGTCATCTTGCTCTCTCTGAGAACCCATAGTTCTGAAAGGCAGTGGAAAACTCTTTCCACCTGCATATCTCATGTTGCTATTATGGTTTTCTTCTTTGTCCCCTGAATATTTGTGTATGTATGACCTCCATCTGCTTTCAACTTTGACTAAATGGTGGCTATCTTTTACACCATCCTAACTCCTTTGCTCAATCCTTTGATTTACACTTTCAGGAATAGGGAAATGAAAAATGCCATAAAGAAAGTATGGAATAGACTGATGGTGGTTTGTAGTGGCAAATGAAACATTGAAGTTTAAAAAAATTTTTGAAGAATAAATGTCAGATATTTGAGACAAAAGTTTTGTGTGTTTTGTCCTCTTTAATAGGAGCTTATATATTGAAAAAATAAAATAAAAGAAAGAGAACAAGAAAAATGAAAAGACAAAAAGCCAGTAATATGGTGCCAGGAAAAATATTTTCACACTTAGATCACTTACCAATTCTGATTTGGTAATTCAGTATTCATAGTAAATTAAAAAGTATTGAGGGTTATGTTTACTGAATATGTAAGTTTCAATGAAAGATTATGAAAAGAAATTACTCATCAAAACTCTTGCCACTCAAGTCATGCTTTGGTAAATCTTTGTGGAGGAATGACAAATACATCTGAGACAATAGAAACAAAAACTTAAACTATTTCAAGTGAAAAGAAAGTTACATGTAAGATATTGATCTCTGTGATCGATGAAGACACAGTCAGGACTCTAGGGTGGAAAAGATCAAGAATTCTCAGAAACTGAGCAGTAGGAGTTCCTATATCATATGACTTGTTCTGAAAAAGCAAAATTCATACCTTGGACTTCATGACCCCATTTCTCATCTACTCTTATTTATTTTAATTTTTTTATGTTTCAAGAAAAGCTATTGCTTTCTGATATGTTGCTATAATTTTATTTTATTTTTAACTTTTTTGTCCATTTCCTCTCATGGACTGTATGCTCTAGTTGAGGCAGGGAATTTTTTTTTTCTTTTTTTTTTGGTTCATTATGTATCAGAATAGTCTAGGACATCCTTATGTAGGAGTTTGGTGAATAACTGTTGAATAAGTGCATAAATGAGGTATCTTCCCATATGCACCTTTAAGTATATCTGTAACATTAACACACCAAAGTAAAGTTTGGCAAAGGAATGTAGTTATTGCTGATATTAGATCTTGGCAATGATATCTCTTTCTACATATAAAATTTTATATAATATATATATATAATTATATTTTATATGCTTTTATATAAAATATAATTATATGTATATACGACTTGAGCCCAAATCAAGAGTCAGAGACTTAACTTATTGAGCCATCCATTACCTTATACAGATGGCATGCATATATAAATAGAAAAAGAAAATACAGAAGACATGTATTAAAAAATTCTACCCTTTCCTTCTTTCCTGTCTTCTTCTCTACATTGACTTAGAAACATAGATAAGATTAGGAAAGAGAGACTTGAACATTAATATTAAAAATTTAAATGGCAAGATTTCATTTCTTTTGATGGCTGCATAGTATTCCAACTTGCTATTTGCCACAATGTGGATGGAATTAGAGGGTATCATGCTTAGCGAAATAAGTCAAGTGGAGAAAGACAACTATCATATGATCTCCCTGATATAAGGAAGTGGTGATGCAACATGGGGGGTTAAGAGGGGAGGAGAAGAATAAATGAAACAAATGGGATTGGGAGGGAGATAAACCATAAGTAACTCTTAATCTCACAAAACAAACTGAGGGTTGCTGGGGGTGGGGGGTTGGGAGAAGGGGGGTGGGGTTATGGACATCGGGGAGGGTATGTGCTATGGTGAGTGCTGTGAAGTATTTAAACCTGGCGATTCACAGACCTGTACCCCTGGGGATAAAAATATATTACATGTTTATAAAAAATAAAAATTTTAAAAAATTTAAATATATTTGGGGCTCATGGGTGGCTCAGTCATTTGAGTGTCTGATTCTTGATTTCAGGTCAGGTTATGATCTCATGGTCATGAGACTGAACCCTATGTAGGGTTCTTCACTTGTTGTGGAGCCTGCTTGAAATTCTTTCTCTCCCTTTGCCCTCCCTCCCACAACTCCTATGCTCTCTCTCTCTCTCTAATATGTGTGTATATATATATATATATATATATATACACATATATATATAAAATATATATAATATATATTGAAAAAAGATAGAAAGAAAGAAAGGGAAATTTTTGTTACCAGTTGACTTTTCCTAAGAGAAAATTGGAAATTAAAGAAGGTGAGAAACTTGTTTAACATCACATAGGAGATAATGAGATAATGGTGAGGCTAGGGCTCATGTCTGTTTACCCAAGATAGTTCATGTATCTAAGCCTTTAACTTGCTTCAACAACTTTCACACTTCTAGAAGACATGGGCTTAAGCAAAGCTTATGGAGAAGTAAACAGACTTTCCTCTCCTGCAGTTCACAGTGAGTTGAAGCTAACTAATTGGCCCCAAAGCATGTGTTTGCCCATGGACCATGTGAACGAGGTAACACATTGGCCATCCTTTGGGACTGGGTTGGAAGTAATGGTTTTCCTGGAGTTCCTGAGACTGGACGCCTGCCTTAGGCATTTGTAAACTTGGGTGAGAGTTGCCATAAATATGCAGTGCTGTGGAAGGAATCAGTTACCTCATGTGATTTCCAAAAGAGCAACTCTGGGAAAAGAGGTGGCTTCAGAGGAATTTATCTCTCAGAGTGCAGGGATAAGGTTCCTTCACAAAGATTTGAGAAACTGAATTAAGAAATTTCTCTTTTTCATGAACATCTCCCATACTCCAATCTAAACCTTCTTGTTTCTGTCTAAATTAGTGTTTTGGGGGAGGAACAATGTGATGTAGGGTCACAGGTAGAGTCCCTTTTCTGTATAAACTCTCTATATCCCATCACCTCATAAAAACATTGACAAATATCAGTGAAGTACAGTTTGCATGTTTTACTCAAGCTTCATATGATTCACCGTCTAAGTAAATTGAAGTTGAAGATACGAAAATATTTACTCTATTGGAAGTCATCTATTTCCTCATAAGCAAAGAGGTAAGTTTTTCAATTTGCCTGAGATCATTTCTTCACATTGCTTTGTCAAGACTGATCTGATTGAATCTATACTCAGAGTGTCTTCTAACAAATTAGTTCCTGGACACCATTTCCACCCATGAGGGGCTGAGGCAGTTAAGGCTTCCCAGACCTATCCTGGCCTCAGTGCAGGGCTTTCCTACTTTCAAATCATCTTTGTTTAATGTGGTGTGGGTGGAGCAAGAAATTTCAGCATGGCATTGAGGCCATCTTGGGAAAAGTTTCTATCTTGGGGAGTCCCCTGATTTGAAAAGTTTTAGGTCAGTGGTGATGCTTCTGGACTGGGGTATAAGATAAGAGTGCACATTCTATGCATTTGGGTTTTTAAGATCTTGTTAATCCTCTGCTTATGACTCACAACTGCAACTTCTGTCTGGCTTTGGGGTGAAGGATTGTGCGGTGGGTCAGGAAGAAAGAAGCCAAACTCTCCAATGAAAATTTGGGTCAAATGACACTCTCCAATATTTTTGCTCACTTCCCTCTTTTGTATGTCTTTTCTGTCTTCTCCCCTAACCCTTCTCTTCCTGGTGTCTCCTCACTCTCATTCTCCTCTCTCCTGCTCTGACTATATGCTCTCCTTGCCTTATCTTCCTCTTCACCATTATTCATTTGGATATCTAGTTTTCCATTTTCCTCACCATGCAGTTTACAGAACCAGATTTTTACAGAACTGGAAGTTAAGGCAGATGGCATCCTTTTCTGATCTTTCAGGATTTGCCTCCTCTTGCATGCAATCTGCACGATGATAGGGATCTGATGTTTTATATGCTGTGGAGGGTGAATGCTAGAGAGAGAAAAAGCTATCTAGTAGCATCACATTCCTATTTTAGCCTGACTGTACTATACTCACTGACACTTTCTGGATCACAGGTGAAACTCTGCATACAGAATTTACTGTACATAAAGCAAGGGGCCACACCTATCTTGCAAGAAAATGTGTAGTTCAAAATAACTAATAAAAAAGGAATATTGTTTCAATGATGTTTGAAAATTACAGAACAAGAACCATATATAATCTAGGATTGCCTTCTCCAATTGTGTGTATAATATATATTTATTAAATCTGTATATTAAATATATGTATGTATTTAATAAAGCACTTATTAATAGTAGAGATAGAGGCAGATGCCTATGAACCTGGAAAAGCATAGGTTTGCTATTGGTACCAATACAATTTGAAATGTAAAATTTCAACAGGTAAAAAGTAAAAATTAAGATTAAGGAAAAGAAGAACCATGCTCTAGTACTGTGAAGTCCCCCCAAATCTGAGAGATAAGGCAGTCTGGAACTATGAAAAACTGATGATTGAATTCAGTGATAGAACTATGAGTGGTTGTGTTGATCTCATAAAATGTGCATATCTTATAAATGCTACTTTCTTGTCTTAATGCCCCAAATCGTCTTTTTTTTCTTTTTTTAAGAGATTTTATTTATTTATTTGATAGAGATCACAAGTAGGCAGAGAGGCAAGCAGAGAGAGAGTGGGGGGAGACAAGCAAAAATCCTGATGCAGGGCTGGATCCCAGAATCCTGGATGATGACCTGAACTGAAGGCAGAGGCTTTAACCCACTGAGGCATCCAGGTATCACTTCTTTTTGCTTATTTAAAATAAAACAAGATAAAGCTATTTCACTTGGCTTTTATGATTGTCCATTATCTACCCCTAAATTTCTCTATTACAACCTTTTAATTTAGCAAGAGTGTAGTTTCTATGGAGATCTTCTCTATGTTAACCTGAAGCTATGCATGTTTCTCCCTCTATGATATTTTACTGATTCTCTCACCTAATTCCTCCTCTCTTCACAGCCAAGCCCTCCCTATCATCAGTTCCAACACTTTTTAGGAATAAAAAAAAATTTTTTTTGTTAAGATTTTATTATTTATTTATTTATTGTTTCTGAGAGAGAGAGACAGAGAGTGAGAGAGAGAATGAATGGGGGATGGGGTAGGGGGAGAGAATATATGAGCAGATTTCTGCTAAGCATGGAGCCTGAGAGGTGGGGCTTGATCCCAAGACCTGTGAGGTCAGGACCTAAGCCAAAACTAAGAGTCAGGAACTTATCTAACTGAGTCACCCAGGTGCCCCAAGAATCTAAGGTTTCAAAACAATGTAATCATTTTTTTTTTCTTTTCAAAGATTTTATTTATTCATTTGACAGACCAAGATCACAAGTAGGCAGAGAGGCAGGCAGAGAGAGAGGAGGAAGCAGGCTCCCCGCTGAGCAGAGAGCCCGATGCGGGGCTCGATCCCAGGACCCTAGGATCATGACCTGAGCCCAAGGCAGAGGCTTTAACCCACTGAGCCACTCAGGTGTCTCTTTTTTTTTTCTTTTCTAATGATGCCAGAGACCATTGGAACTGCCAATCACAGCCTATAGTTATAACATCTCTAGTTCATCATACTGCACTAGTATTATTTCAGCTAGATGACAGATTGATTTTAAGTTTTATTTAGGTATGTAATTTTATTAAGGGTTAATGGGCAATTTAATTCAGTAATCTTAAAATTTGTATTTTATTTTGGGAAAATGAGAATAAACTTATGGCTTACTTGAATTTCAGAGAACTGTGTTGGGAACTCCAGTTTGCATACTTAAGGCTAATACTTCACTTCTTTATCATTTTTGAAACGTCACTGACCAGCCAATTGATAATCAAGGTACTTTAATTCTTTTGGAACTGAACTTCACTTGCTATTATCACATATAGTTTTATAGTAATTCTTATGTAATTAATGATCTTATCTAAAGGTGTGTTATCCTTCTGACTTGGTTGTAAAGAGGGTGAGGACATATTTATATGCCCCATTATATAGATTGAAGATATAAGTATGCATATAGTATATATTAGTAACTGATTTGATTTGTTATTGATTAATTGAAGGATTATTGATTTATCAGAAAGCATTTCTCGAAACTCATACTAAAATAAATTCTAGATTATTTGACATCAATATTAAATGTACAGAAATATTTTGGACAGAATAAAAATAAATTGTGCTAATTTCCTAAATTGAAGTAATAGAAGGTAAAATTATGGCCACCCTGAAGCTGACTTAAGAAATAATTTCTTCTTAAAGCATAATCCAAACAAGATACTCAAGAGGTCAGGAATAATAGATGCAAACTTGTGCCCAAATCAAGAAATGTGTCTTTTAAGAGAGAGTCTCCAAGTGTATAGATTTTAAAACTATAAGGGTTATTCTTTTTCAGTAATTGAGGTGTATATACATTATATGTACATCATACACATAAGTATATACTTAATAAAGTATCTATTAGGGTGTCTAATTGTCAAATGAAGAAAAAACTGCAAGACACTAAAGTAATCTGATCAAGATCATACAGCAAAGTCACTAGTTCTCAGAACTTGGCAGAGCAAACAATTACGTGAGAACTTTGTTACCCCTGAAATTCTTGGACCACATAAGAAGACCTTCAGTTAATGATCATGGGTGAAGCATGGACATCAGCTTTAAAACATAAAGAAAAACAAAAACAAAAAAACAAGTTTCCCAAGTGATTTCAATATATGAAAAACTGAAAGCCATTTGTTTATGTGTTGATGGAATTAGAAATGTAAAAGTGCAGTTCTGAGTCCAATTTCATCACTATTGCCAGGTCACTATTTCCCCAATTTTCTCTGCAGATGAACAGTTTCTGCCTTCATTGTAACCATGGAGTTGAATAACAGTGTGAATGAGTTCATTCTGTTTGGGCTAACCCAGAATGTTCTGAAGGAGAAAGTCGTGTTTGTGGTCTTCTTGTTTCTATACCTTGCAACTCTGATGGCAAATTTACTGATTATGATGACCATAAAATACAGCCGGACACTTGGGAGTCCCATGTACTTCTTCCTTTTCTACTTATCCTTTTCTGATGCCTGTTTCTCAACAACCACTGCTCCTAGGTTGATAGTAGACTCTGTATCTGAGAAGAAAGTCATCTCCTACAATGAGTGCATGACCCAGATTTTTTCAGTTCACTTCTTTGGGTGCATGGAGATCTTGGTGCTAGTCCTCATGTCCCTAGATCGCTATGTGGCCATTTGTAAACCCCTGCGGTACACAACTATCATGAGCCACCATGTCTGTGGTACAATGGTGAATCTGGCCTGGGTGGTATCTTGTATCCATTCTTCTGCACAGATTTTCTTGGCTTTGAAACTACCATTCTGTGGACCCAATGTTATCGATAATTATTTCTGTGATATGACACCTTTGTTGAAACTTGCATGCATGGACACTCATTTAATTAATTTACTTGTAGTTTTTAATAGTGGGGCTATCTGCATGGTAAGTTTCATAGTCCTGCTTACCTCTTATATTTTTATCTTACATTCTCTGAGTAACCAGAGTGCAGAAGGAAGAAAAAAAGCCCTCTCTACCTGCACCTCCCACATTATCGTTGTCATCTTATTCTTTGTCCCATGTATATTCACTTATAATCGTCCTGTAACTACATTTCCAGTGGACAAGATGGTGGCTGTGTTTTACACTATTGGGACACCCTTGCTCAACCCTCTGATTTACACTCTGAGAAATGCAGAAGTGAAAAATGCCATGAGGAAGTTATGGTGCAACAAACTCTGACTTGAAATCGAAAAACAAACGAACAAAACAAAACGAAACAGAGGACTCCAATTTCTAACTCTGTAGTAACTTAAATAAAATTGGACTGATGGAAAAGAAAAAAAAAAATCATCCCAATATGGACATCTGAATCTTCTCCCAGTAGGATGTTTGTAGACATAGGCAGAATGACCACAGAGCACAGATCCACTTCATTTTGAGTTAGCACCATAGAGTGACACACTATCAAACACAGTAGTATTTGTGAGAGATAAGTCCCCTTCACTCTTCTGCTGTCTGCACAGCAGATTGCAAGTCAGCTTTCATTGCATCTATCGCTTTAGCTCCCTACTTTGTACATTATTTAGTTTGTGTTTCTTTTTTCCATTGTTCTGACCTGGGTTGAAAGACTGGTCCCTAATTTTGACTGACCTACTTTGTTGGCAAATCAGTTTTGACACTACTAGATCTGGATCTTATCCTTTCTGGCTCAATGATGAATATCTCCAAGTGAGTACAAGAAGTTGATGATCCCACAGGACTATAAATATCAACTAATTAAGCCTCTATTTGGTGGTTATCTTCCCTTTGTAACATCTGTAAAAAAATTTTTTGTTTTTTGGTCTCTTGAGCATGTCCAAGGATATAACTCATGACCTATTCAAATAGTATAATTCTAGCTATATCAAATAAATTCATTGTGTTGATCCAAAGTTTCTATGTATTTTAATATCTTTCTTCTTTGTTCATCATGTTTACTATTATTTATTCATATTCTTAGTGTCATATTAATTTGTCATAAAAGCCCATGGGCATTTCTCTAATTGTTGGTTGATGAATTGGGGACAAATTTATCCAATTCTGAGAGTTATATTATAAAAACCAATGCTTCCTTGATAAGATCATACATATTAGAAAAGCAATGGCTGACAGAGAAAATAGAACTAATGTTACAATATTTCATCCAAAAAAGGAATATACAAGGGATTGTTTCATGACTAGTTGATAAGATTGCTTATCCATGGCGTGTACATTTCTGGGATGAGAGAAATGTTTCAGGTTATGGTTTCTTGAATTCTACCTTTACTAAGCAAACTTTGCATGGTAATTTGGCTTCCTATAGAGATTTTCCTCTCTGGAGAAAAAAAAACTACTGACTAGTGGCTAGAATAAGCACTTTAGTGTTTTGATTCATATTTTTCATGTATGTCATTAGACTTACATTCTAGTTCAAGTACTGCTAATGAATGAGTAGGGACAACCATAGTCATCCCCTGTGTGAGTGGGCAGGGCAATGGTTCTGTCTCAGAATAAATATAATCAAGACTACTTTCCTACAAATCTGGTAACTAGAGCTTGAAGTGTGGCAGATGAACCCATCTAAATCCATTCTAAGAGGCTTTGGTTGAGTATGCCTCCCTGAAAATAAAGGTCAGATTTCAAACTCTGACAATGAAGGTTTGGAAGATTTATTTACAGTTCATCTCCTGTACTGGAAAATCTCTCCAAGTATAAATCCTATAGGGGTACCCAGATAACTGAGTTAGTTAAGCATCTGACTCTTGGTTTCTGCTCAGGTCATGGGTTGTGAGAGCTAGCCCCTCGCAGGGCTCCATGCTCAGTGGGGAGTCTCCTTGAAGATTTTCTCCTTCTGCCCTTCCCCCTACTCTCATGATCTCTCTCGCGCGCTCTCTCTCTTTCTCTCAAATAAATAAATAAATCTTAGAAAAGTACAAATCCTGTAGATGATGAGGCAGGAATTTCTTGGTTGGTAACATAAGGCATCAATAAGCTACTTGCCTTACCACATTTGCCACAAATGTAGCTTTCCCTTATTTCCCTTAATTGCTATATTTTGATATTGCTATAGAAACAGATGGGAAGAGGAGAAAAGAGAAATAGTTTGAAAGTGAGATTATGAAGGAGTGAAGGCTTTTCAATTTTTAGTTTTAGGAACTTCCATTAGGTGCGTATTTGTGGAAGATCATTCGTGATCAGGAAGTTTTTTTGTTTTGTTTTTTGTTTTGTTTTGTTTTGTTTTTCTTTTTCTATAAGTTATGTTTGGCTGAGATTTCTCTGAAAGTGCATGTATTTAGGAATCTAAAGCTCAGAGGAAAAATTTCATTTCCTAAGTTAGATTAAAAGTAAAATAAAATCCAGGGTTTTTGTGACTTTAAATACTATCTCTATGCTGATGATTCACTAATTTGCATTTACACTACAGACCTCCTCCTTGAATGGCATATTTGTACACTCAAGTACTTGCTTGATACTTTCCTTTATATATCTAAAGATATCTTTATATTTAATAAATGATTTTTTTCCCTTTCAAAAGGTGGTGGATATTATGGAGGGCACATAATGCATGGAGCACTGGGTGTGGTGCATCAACAATGAATTCTGGAACACTGAAAAGAAATTAAAAAAATAAAAATTAAAAAATAATAAGTTATTGTGCATAAAGAATGAACTCTGGAATAATGAAAAGAAATTAAAAAATAAGTTTAATATACTGGAAACCTGTGTGTGTATAAATTCACAACTTAATATTAGATATTTTTTAAATTTATAATTAGGCACTGTTCGAAAGGACAGTTATATAAACTAGACATATAGTCCCTCCAGGTGGATCTGTTTAAAATCTAATTTTTTTTTTAATCTAGTAGAGATGATTAGTCTAAAGTATTTCTGTCAGATTACAGTTTTCTTTTTGATACATGTTAAATGTTCTTTTTGATTCTTTCTAGGCAACTTTACTAAATAATTTATTTTCAGAATAGGCTTGTAAAACAGTTTGAAAACACATAGTATTCAGGTACCTGAATAGTTAGTTGGGTGACTGCCTTCAGCTCCGGACATGATCCTGGAGTCCCGGAATTAAATTCAGCATCGGGCTCCCAAGTCCATGGAGAGTGTACTTCTCTCTTGGACCTTCTCCCCTCTCATGATCTCTCTCACTATATCTCTCTCAAATAAATATTTTTTAAAAATAAAGACATAGTATTCAGTCCACTTAAACTGTACATGACTTCAACTGGAAGATCTTTTGGGGCATAATTAAGCAGTCTTGGTAAAAAAATAAAAAAATTTAAAAAATCCCGAAACACAAGATTCCTGAAACATCTGAGCCTAGGCTGTTTCACATTTACATAAAGAAGTGTGGTTATGCTAGAATAGTGATAATTTTTAAATGTTAATTATTTTCATTTAGTTTCTTATAAGGCATAATTGATACTGTAGTGTGTGTACTCAGAAGACAGCAAAGATGATGAATTCCAGAGTTACTGTACTGAGTTGTTTTGGGTCAAATTGAGGAAAACTAGGCTGATGTGGTTTAGTGCAAGCTGTGACCCTTGGCTGGGCTCATGAAGTGGTATCCACTCAGCCACTTCAACTATTTGTTGCTTTGAGGTGTCAGGGCAATTATCTATCTATCTTTCTTTCTTTCTGTCTTTCTTTCTTTCTTTCAAGACTTTATTTATTTATTTGACAGAGGGAGACACAGCAAGGGAGGGAACACAAGAAGAGGGAGTGGAAGAGGGAGAAATGGGCTTCCCGTGGAGCAGGGAGCCTGATGTGGGGCTCGATTCTGGACCTTGGGATCATGATCTGAGCTGAAATCAGGTGCTTAATGACTGAGCCACCCAGGCACTCTGGGCAATTACCTTTCTTTAGTGTTGTGTGAATTACATATTTACATTCATGGTGAAAATTCACATTTCATTACTGCTGGGTTTTGCTATCAAATCTGTTGAAATTCCTTCACGAGACAGTCATGTTGGGAAAGCTTCCCTGGGAGGAGGTGTTCATAGGAACATCAGTTTGAGCTCAGAGGTGGTGTATTGTTGATTCTTTAAATTTCGAAGAGCAGCAGACAACAGTTTCCTCTCATCACTCCATGTGTGTCCAACATAGGCAACATAGGCAACATCTGCATATGACTGTAGCATGCCTTCATCAGTCCACTTCTTTTCTTTTCTTTTTCCTTTCTTTTCTTTTCTTCCCTTTCTTTTCTTTTCTTTCTTTTTTTTTTTTTAAAGATTTTATTTATTTATTTGAGGGAGAGAGAGCACATAAAAAGGGGGAGTGGGATAAGGAGAAGCAGGCTCCCTGCTGATCAGGGAGATTGAATCAGGGCTCAATCCCAGGACTCATGACCAGAATGAAAGGCAAATGCTTAACTAACTAAGCTATCCATGTGCCCCAACTTCTTTTCTTTCTTTCTTTTTTCTTTCTTTCTTTCTTTCTTTCTTTCTTTCTTTCTTTCTTTCTTTCTTTCTTCTTTCTTCTTTCTTTCTTCTTTTTTTTTTTTTAAGGTTTTATTTATTTATGTGGGAGAGAGGTGGAGAGTGAGCACAAGCAGAGGGGGAAGGGCAGAGAAAGGGGGTAGGTAGACTCCTCCCTGAGCAGGGCTTGAAGCACAGAGGATGTAAGAGCTGTGAGATGGTTCCAGCATATTCTGTACAATCAGTCTGTTAGAGGTATCACAATGGTAAAAATCATGTCTGCCAGAATCCCAGCAACAGTGGAGTCCACAGGGAAATAAGGCCCAGGTCATCTGTGAATAGTACTAAACATGTAGTAGGCATGCTGTTGCAGGGGAAGAGGTGCATGGATGGCCCCTTATTTCCCTTACAGGTCCTAAACTCCCGGTGTCTCCAGGACCCCTCCTCAGGAACCACCACCAGGCTGAGCACCCCCACTGGCCTCATCCCAGCCCGGGAGACCAGCAGTGACTGATTGTTGTTGCAATCAAACACCTGTGGCCTTCCCCAGAAAATTCCATCCTTCTAGCTTCCCAGGCCAAAAACATGGAAGTCCAGAAAAATTGATAATATGTCAGTGCACTCCTAAACTGTTAGAAAAACATTTGTTTACCTTCAAAATATATCAGAATATGATCACTTTTACCACCAAGTCTCCTTCTATCTTGTTATGATCTGCCATAATCTCTCACTTAATTCACTTAAATCATAGTCACAAACTCAGAATTATTCTTCCCTCCACTCTTGCTCCGTTAAGTCTATTTTCAGCACAGCTCACTTATCTGCTTAAAATCCTTGAGTAATTCAATTTTGCTCAGAGAAAAGGAGCAAATTCTTACAATGATTTGAACTTCTATTGCCCCTTTGGCTTCTTCTGGCACTTCATACTTGTTCCCTTAGCTGCAGACATACTGGCTTCATTTCTTGCAATTTCTTGGACATCAGGCAGACTTCCCCTACTTAATATATGGGTGTGTGTCCAATAGTGTCATCTACTTATGACATTGTTCTAATCACTCCTCATTGAGGCCTTCCTTATGCTTATTTAATATCAAATTCTTAATAGCATGCCTGATCTTTGTATTCTTTCTTGACTTTTTTTTTTTTTTAAGTTTTTTCTTCTTTTTTCCTTTCAGAGAGGTAGTGGGGTTGGGCAAAGGGAGAGATAGAGAAAAATCTTAAGTAGGCTCCATGCCCCTTGTTGTTTCTGTATATTGTCTCTATTCCTTTCCAGTCTATGTTACTTCTGGGCTCTTTCTTCACACAAAGGATCCCCTTTAATATTTCTTGAAGGGCTGGTTTAGTGTCACAAATTCTTTTAGTTTCTGTTTGTCTTGAAAGCTCTTTATCTCTCCTTCTATTTTCTTCTCCTTCTATGACAGCCTTGTTGGATAAAATATTATTTGTTGCATAGTTTTTCATTTAGCACCCTGAATATATCATGCCAGTCCTTTCTGGCCTGCCAGGTATCTGTGGATAGGTCTGCTGCCAGTCTATTAAATTTCTACCCATGTAAAGAACTCCTGTCCTGAGCTGATTTCAGGACTTTCGATTTGTCTCTGAAATTTGCAAACTTTACTTCTATATATCGCGGTGTTGACCTATTTTTATTGATTTTGAGGGGGATAGGTCTGCTGCCAGTCTATTAAGTTTCTACCCATGTAAAGAACTCCTGTCCTGAGCTGATTTCAGGACTTTTGATTTGTCTCTGAAATTTGCAAACTTTACTTCTATATATCGAGGTGTTGACCTATTTTTATTGATTTTGAGGGGGTTCTCTTTCTCTTCTGGACTTGAATGTTTGTTTCCTTCCCCATAATAGGAACATTCTTACATTGCTCTTAAATACCTAGTGCCCCTCTTTTACTTTCCTCTTCTTCTGGGATCCCAACTATTCTAATATTGTTTTGCTTTATGGCATCACTTTTCTCTAGAAATTTTCCCTTATGATTCAGTAGTTGTTTATCCCTCTTTTTCTCAGTTTCTTATTATCATTTTGTCTTTTATATCACTGATTCTCTCTTCTGCTTCATTTATACTGGCAGCTAGAGATGCCATTTTTTATTGCATCTCATTAATAGACTTTTTTTTTATTTTCACCTGACTAGACTTTAGTTCTTTTTTTCTCCATAAAGGGATAATCTAGTGTCTTCTATCCTTTTTTTTTTTTAAGCTCAGCTAATATCTTTTTTTTTAAGATTTTATTTTTATTTGACAGAGACAGAGACAATGAGAGAGGGAATACAAGAAGAGGGAGTAGGAAAGGGAGAAGCAGGCTTCCTGCTGAGAAGGGAGCCCAATGTGGGGCTCAATTCCAGGGCCCTAGGATCATGACTTGAGCCAAAAGCAGACACTTAATGACTGAGCCACCCAGGAATCCCCCAGCTAGTATATTTGTAATCATTATTCTGAACCCTAATTCCAACATCCTACTTATGTCCATACTGATCTGGTTACTGTGTCATTATTCCCTCTTGTTCTCTTGGGTGAGTTCTTCCATTTTGTCATTCTGTCCAGAGAAGAATGGATGAATCAAAGAACAAAATACTAACATAACCTAGATACTAAAATACTAAATAACCATAGGTTACTAACATAACCTATGCTATAACATAGCATAACCTCAGAAAAAAATGTACACTAAACTAATTAGAAGAGACAAATTGGAAATGAAAGAGAGAGAGAGAAAAACAGAAAGAGGAGGAAAAGAGAGAAAAAAATAGAATGAAATAGTTGAACAGAACAAAGCAATACACTAGATCCTGGGTATATTTTGGTTTGTTTGTTAGAAGAAACTATATCCCCAAATTGTCTAGAAAGAAAAATTTACATATATACAAAAATAAAATTAAATACAAGGAAATGATAAAATGTACCTAAGGAAAGGAACATTGGAAAATACTTTAAAAAGTGCTGATAAAACAAGAAATTAGTTGAAAAGGAAAAAAAAAATCAAAAGAATAAAGAATCATGAGAAAAGTCCACAAATGTAATATATATTTTCCCCTAGCACTGGCTTTTTGCAGTTCTTGTTGAACAATCAACTTGATGTTAGCTGGATATTCCTGCTGGTCTTCTGGGGGGAGGTCATGTTATGCTGAGTCTCAGGTGTCTTTGTCCAGGGTGGAATTGCACCGACTTTGCCAGGGGGTTGGGCTCAGTTTAAGTGACACCAGATTGCTCTATGTGGGTTTTGTTCCATGAAGGCTTTCCCCACTGCTATGGAAGATGAGAATGAAAATGGCACAGCCTGATCTCCTGCCCTGGAGAGGAAAATTCATGCTCTTCACCCTTTAGATAGCCCTCAGAGAAGAGGACTCAATAATTCTGGTCTTCCTGGTTTCAGTCCACATTCTGTGTGCACCTAGTCTGTGACCAAGAATTTCTATCTCAGGCACACAGCACCATTTCTAGTGTCCAAAGATTATGGACTCTTGCAGGAGGCACCAGTACTGTTGCTACCAGGGAGGGGGGAGGGGAAATCTCTCCATGGTTCTCCCACTTGCTGGGCCCCTGACAGGAGACTGGTCACCAGAATGTGCTGCAGTTTGCAGTTTATGGAAACATTGAACAGAAAGCTGGTGCCTGGATTCATTGTTTGCCACTACCTGGGAACTTTGCAACAGTAAAGCTTCCCCATTCTTTTTGTGACCCTGGTGATCCTGAGACCACAGTGTCCCACCTGGAATTCTGCCACACTTCATCCCCTGAGCACCTTTCAGGAAAAAATTCTAAAGGTTTTAATTTTGTGCTCTGTTGCTTTTACCATTTTCTAGCACCCAGCTTCCTGAGGCTCCCTCTTCCCAGGGTTATCTTCCCATAGATTGCCTTGGATTTATGTCTCTGCAGCTCCTACCCTGCAAAACGCTGTCACTTTTTCATTTGTAGAATTGTAACAGTTCTTTTATCGGGTGTCTGGGTGATTTTGCAGGTGTTCAGAATGATTTGGTAGCTATCTAGTTTATTTCCAGGGACTAGATGAAATTAGGGCCCCCTACTCCTCCACCATCTTAACTCTTTCTCCAGTCTGCAGCTTTATAGACATGGTCAGAGTAGTCTTCATGGAGGACATAACATTTGAATAGATAGTTGAAAAAGGGGAGTATGTCACCCATGTGGATATATATGGCAGAAATGTGTTGAAGGGTTTGAATCCAGTGAGATGGGAACACAAAGAATATTAGATGAGGTCAGAGAGGGGTTGGTGAGTCCAGATCATGCAGATCCTTGTAGGTTACATTTAATGACTTCATTTTTGATGAAAACAACAGTGGGATACCTCTGGAGAGCATTGATCAGAAGAGAGATAAGACTTGGTGCAGGGCATCAAAGTGGATAATGGGTGAAACAGGTGAAAGGTTTGAGAATAAACCAGTCATGGCAGGCACTGAGTAATCTATACAGTTGTTCAATAAAAAAATAAGGTGCATTTTATTGTACTTAAACTATAACAACTTCATTTTAAAATAGAATAAAATGTAAAAGAATTTTCATTTCCACTTTCTTTACCTTCTTTCCTTACTACTGACTTAATGACTTCAGAATATTTTAGAATATAGTTTCCACTGTAATAATTTATATTTATAGTACTATTAAGATGGATAATAATTATTATATCTACAGCAATGTTTTCTAGAATAGGAAGCTGAGAGAAGTTAAGAAACTTGCCTAAAGTCACAGAGACATAAATCATGAAACTAGAATTGAATGTTGTCCCCTTCATTGAAACATACTAGGGCTAAGAGCTTTGTGTTTATTTAGAAAAGACTGAACATAAAGAGCATGGTCTTTGGGGCCTTTTAATAGTCTATACTTCAGAGTGATTTTAAAGGTGTTCTTTTCCCTCAGAGCATGGACGTGAGTGGAACAGTTGGTAACTGAAATGAGCAGAGTCCCTTTGGGAGACTAAGAGGAGAAAAGGACTCTGAGGACATAATCTACCTGTTGACAGGTTTGTCCAGGATTCCTTGGCACCACGGTTCGCTGTGATTCTGCACTGCTTGAGCTAAGTAGTTTATAGAGCAAATCCTTTAGGGTTGGGTCGGAGGGACAGAGTCCTTATCCCTCCAGAGACTGGGTATTTGTGAACCTCTCTGAAGTCTCTATAACTATCTGATGGAGGAAGAAGAAATGTTTCATCCATGTGTTCTGCCAGGAAATTGTTCTGGGGTAATATAGCTGGCTTTAGAGATGTTTCTATCATAGAATAGTGGGGATATTTCCTTTTTATGCTATAAAGTTCTAAAAGTAGCAGTAGCAAACTTTCTGCTGATATTACAGACCCTTCAGAGAAGTCTACCTCAAGCCTTCTAGGAAAGACTGGCTACTGTGAAGTATCTTCTCTCCCCAAAGATCCTGCAGTGGAAAGCTGAGTAGATGTACTTGAGGTACAGTTTACATGTTGTAAACACACTGCACATGATTCATCTTCAAAATAAATCAGAATTTCAAGAGCAAAAACTATGAGCTCTCTATTGGACCTCATCTCTTTCTTTATAAGAAATAAGAAATAAGGTAAGTTTTCAAGCCCAACTAAAGTATGTCTTTTTTCTTGCCTTTCATTAGGGACTGGGTATTTCTGGCCATTGCCATTATTTTGTCCTGTCTCCTGAAAAGCATGAAGTTCCAGAAATACATTTCTCTCAGTGATGAGAAGATTATGATGTGTCAGGGTTCCCAGCTTCCAGTGGCCTCTGCTTGATGTAGCACTGTCTCTGGAGTGATTCTTACTGAATTGAGTCCATTGAAGGGCCAGAGGTATAGTCTCCTCTGTTGGTGGATTTCTTATTTGCAATGTTGAAGGTATACTGACCACATGCATTTGGCATGCAGAGATACTGTTGATACCATGAGTCTATGATACAATGATCTTGGTTGTTCTGATATCAATGATACTGTTGACTGCCCAAACCCATTGTCACCTACGAATTATATTCTCTTTCTGGTTTTGGAGTAAAGAATGATATATGGAGAGGACAAATGAGAAGCAAACTCTCTAGCAAAGTCCTAAGAAGAAGCACTCCTTAGCAAGATTCTTTGCCTAGCCTTGCACTGGGGCTTTATATTTAAATATAAATATAAATATAAATTATGGTCTCTTTTTTTGACATATCCTGAATTTTCCATCCATTTGATAGTCAAGACATGTACTTGACATTCCAATGGTTTTCTTCCTTACCTATTTATGGTTTCTGGCTTTATACTGACTCCACCCTTATGGTTTTAGTCTGATGATTTGCAGGGCATTGGAGGGTGGAGTGTATAAGAGGGATAAGTTGCCATGGAGTTGCCATGGAGCACAAAAGCTACAGATCTGATACTTGTTTTTTTGTTTTTTGTTTTTGTTTTTTTTTTTACTGCTCTCTGCTAAACTGCCTGTCAGCTTAGCCTCAATTGCACAAAATAGAGCAGTGTCAACTTGTCTTACGAGATATAAAGTCAAATGAACAATTATATGAAAGCAAAAAGAAATAAGGCTATAATTAAGGGCTGCATGATTCATTACACAAATACACACACACACATACATTTTACCAGTGGAAGGTCCTTAGTAAGAAAGTGGTTTGGGAAAACACGGAAAGCTTTTTGAAGAGACTGTATCAGAAGCTGGTACTCTGCGCAGTGTAACGAAGGAGAGTGGAGGTTGTTTCAGAGGGAGATCATTTAAGCACTAAGAAATATTGAAAATTTGGTGAATGAAATGGTGTGGGCATATTTACAGGGGACAACAAGTTTCAGGTGTGGCTGGAGTATACATGCCCAGAGGCACTGGGAGGAAAAGTGATAAGGAAGATGGTGGCACAGTGTTTGAGGGCCTCGGAAGTCATGGTGAATGTTTTAGCCATTGCAATTGAAAATCACAGAAGCTATTTTATCATATTTTTGATCCATCATATTTTATAAATGATTACTTTTCCTTTTCAAGCTATAGGAAGGAGGTAAAAAGAGAGAGAGAGGAGAGAAGGAGGAGAAAAGGGAATATCTAACATTGTGTCTTTTCTTTCTGTTTAGAAACTTAGAAAACCCACTTCATGAATTCTAGAATTGGCCATTTATAATACTCACGTTTATGAAATACCAACCTGCTTTTGTGGTGTCTGTGATCTAATGTTGCTCACAATGAAAACTCGCATAGATTTCTCAGTGTGTTCTTTTTTTTTTTCTTACACAAAACAATGTAAGACATTTTATTTAGAATTTAAGAAATACTAGACATTGTGTGAAAATAATTATTATTTTCTGTGTTTTGGGAATCTGAGATGACCCTGCTTTTACGGCAGCGAAAATACTCTGTGTGATATTATAATGATGGATGTATGTCACTAACATTTTTCCAATTCCACAGAATGTACCACACCAAGAGTGATCCCTGGGGTAAACGCTGGCCTCTGGGTGGTGGTGATGTGTCATGGTTAAATGATCAGTTGTGACAAATGTGCCATTTTGGTGGGAGATGCTGATAATGGCAGGGGGTGATATCTGTGTGGGGGCAGGGACTATATAAGGACTCTGTACCTTCTTAGGCCTTGCAGTGAATCTAACACTGCTTTAAAAACAAGAGTTTTGACAGCAACAACAATAAAAAAAGAAAAAGCAACAACAGAATGGTCTTATTAACACTGAGGGCTCCTGTGGGTGTTTGCTACCCATCCGGCCCCAGCGACAGCTGAGAGTAAGCATTTCTGATCCTTCACTATGAGGGGATGTGACAATTCTGAAGCCACCACAGATTCATTTTGTTGGGAATACAGCAAATGCACTTATATGGTTTCCCCTGAGTTTCTCAGTTCAGGGGATACAAAGATGGATGTCTTCAGTGCAGCTCATACATCTTGAAGGATGTAGGTACTTCATTACAGATAAGCTCAAAGTCCAATGGGACTACATTTAGGAAAAAAAAAAAAAAGATGACTAAATTTTCTTTTATTTTTTTAAAATATTTTATTTATTTATTTGACACAGAGAGAGAGAGATCACAAGTAGGCAGAGCAGCAGGCAGAGACAGAGGGGAAGCAGGCTCCCTGCTGAGCAGAGAGCCAGATGTGGGGCTGGAGCCCAGGATCCTGAGATCATGACCTGAGCTGAAGGCAGAAGCTTTAACCCACTGAGCCACCCAGGCGCCCTGACTAAATTTTATTAAACAACTTAATGATTTTACAGGGCACTTGAGTGACTCAAGAGGTTAAGTGGCTGCCTTTTGGTCGGGTTTTAAACTCAGGTTCCTGGAATCCAGCCCTGTGTGGGACTTCCTCCTTTCTGCCTGTTGCTCCTTCTACTTGTGCTCTCTCTCTCTTTCTCTGTGTGCCAAATAAATAAATCAAATATTTGAAAAAAATATGAGTAATTTTGTTCTTAGGTACTGAATAAATCTTAATAAAATCAGCTCCCATATTTGTATGTCTCCAAATTTTATATTTAACCTCAAAAGTATATTCAAACTTCATAACCTGGCTTTCATGGCCTTTGGCTGGAGGAAAACTTGATTTTCCAAGTTCTTCCACAATGACTTTAGAATATGTCTAGAGGTTATATTGACCTCTTTGGCTTATCATCTCTACTAATACTTAGATTTGATTTTTTTCATCTCAAATACTCTCTCCCTCTGTTTTTCATATCATACCTTTGGATCACAAACTCTTTACAACTAAGGGCCTATTTTATTTCTATTTACTTCTCATTATGGACCCCACATAATGAAGCTGTTATATGCCTTTTCTCTGTTTTGTTTTTTTTTAAATTTATTCAAGGCATTTGGAGACATCATTATGAGGTTCTTATCACCATAAGCCAATTGGCATGATCAACAGTAACGATATTATTTCAGCCAGCCAGCAAAGGAAATTTGTGTGTAAAACTGTTGTGCAGCTCTATTGCAGGTAAATGAGCAAGGTAGATTAACAACTTTGAAAGTCAATATTAATAATCATAATGGAGAATTGATATGAATAATCATAGTTCAAGTAACCATTTCAGTTGCAGGGAGTACAGACCTGCATCTCCCATGCTTTGTGCACACTGAATTATTTAGCCTCCACAGAAACCCTACAGAGTAGGTTATTTCACTCTTAATGTTTGCAGGTGAAGAAAGCGAAACACAGAGATATCAAGGGACTTGTTAAACGTTGCACCATAGTGGACAGTTGGGTGGGGTATGAATCTAGGCTGTCTAGCTTCAGTCATCATGCACTAGTTGCTAACAGAGGAGCCCAGCTACTTCTCTGCTCTTCTTTACAATACCTGCATCTCAGGGAATCTGGTTTAGAACCTGTCTTCTTCAGTTAAAGTTTACATAATTATGAATTTTTTACTACCAATCTATCCTTTGGGAATTTGTACTCTTCTCAAGCAGATGGTTTGTATTTTTCTAATACCAATCACAAAGTACCTTACATAATGAATAATTCCATCTACATTGATTTTAAAACTCATATTAGAGAATTTCAATCAGGTGAGCATTTTATCCATTCTTTACAATAACTTCATTGTGATATAATTGTGATTCAATATTTAAATAAAATTTAATTATAAAATTATGAGAGAAAAACATAGATAGTACATTTTTAAAATGTGTTGAAAAGAGACTGAATTAAAATGGAGAAATTGACAACTTGGACTATATGAAAAGAAAGAAAATCAGAAAATCAGAAAATCAGAAAAGTTAAAACTTTAATAGTAAAAGAGGCAGAGCCTGGGACTTACATAGTACTTACTTATTATGCAACTATTATGCAATATTATGTAATTAAGTTCTTACGTATGCACGACTCCAAATATCTTACTTATTACTTACTTCTTATGAGCCAGATTTTTTTTTCTCATTTTATCTGAAAAGGTACCATGATCATGTTTAAAATTGCTTTTTCAAGGCAGTTAATATTGGAGGTGGTATTTGAACTCAAGGCATCTATTCTAGCAACTCTGTTCTTGGCCAAGAATGTAATTATTTTGCTAGATTAATACCTATTCCAGATAAAATATCAAGATTGCAAAATATAAACTGACAAAAGGTAAAAGATTCTCAGAATAGCAGTATTTTTGTACAAAATATAGTAAAAATATAAAACGTGGTTTGCGATAAGTATATGCACTTAATAAAATAAATTTTTTCCAAAATCTTAACCAAGTGCTAAAATAAGATAATGTCACAAAGTAATAGTTCTGTTTGTCTGGATGTTCATCAGCTATTCTACAAAATCATCAACCTTGAAATATTGGCCATACTTGTATATAGAAAACAGTTGTAGAGATACACATGCAAGGATACTGATAGAATGTTTCCAAAAGGGCACATCAAAAAGCAAAAGGGGTTATATCTGTAGAGTAGGATGATAGACTCAATAATTTGGAGACAGATTTTAATTTTCTTCTCTTATTCTTCTGTATACTTGGAAGAATTAATGATAGTCATGAATTATTCTGCAATCTAAAAATGGCTAATAAAAAGACACAAAATACTGAAAAACATTTTAGTAATTATCAATAGCAATGATAATTTCTAGAGTGTGGGATAATATCATGTTTTCATATATCAATTATTTGAAATTGTTACTTGTGAGAGTATAAATTGGAAGTAGTATCAATATCCCAATGGACAAAGAGTCAAATAAATGTCACTTAGAAAAGTTAACACAATGTCACATAATTAAATAAACAAACTATGGGAAGTATAGTAATATGAGAAGAACTGTATAATAATTTCAAATCAAAATCAGAACAGAAAATGATATACGATTTCAATGAGAAACTACATATGCTAAGAGCAAGAACATGAAATAGAAAAATCAGAGTACTAGAGTACTAGATTAGAATTATGAAATATTTTTCAAATGATATTTCTAAAAGAATTACCCTGGGGAATTCAGGGTAAAAAGAAACAGATAGAAGTCAAAACACTAGATTAGATGATAAACTATATTAGATTATAGGCATTGTTAGGAATTTTATACCATATTGAATTCATATGCAGAGATTCTCCATGTTCTTGAGTTCAGTTTAAAAGTATAGTAAAGAGGGTAAATGGGAGTTTTCTTCAGTTTTGACAACCTCAAAGTTTTACAGACATTTTTACATAACAACCATCAATGAAGTTGACATTGAACACAAGAGATGTAAGCAAAAGATTCTCAAAATAGATTTTTGTAAAGCATGTTTCATCCAAGATACTGACGGGGTCAGAGATGAAGGAGTCAAGAACCCACACATGAGTGAACTGAATTGAAAATATTTTCTTCAGGAAGGATTCTACAACAATATCAGTACTTAATTATATTGGAATGGTGTTTTTCATATTTCAAAGCATGTAAATAAAAAAAAAGAAAAAACATAATGCATGAACTATATGTGTGTATATGTCATGTAATTTTGTTTTAACCATGGGGAAACTTAGCATAAGGTAGGACCAGTATTTGACTCCGTTTTTCATATGAAAGATACATTTCAAGGCATATAAGTAGCTTGGTCAAGAAAAGTACAAGTTCTTCCATGTTCAATCTTGGTAGGAATCAAAATTTTAAAAAAAATAAATTTTATTCTTCAAATGCAAAGGTTTTGTTGCAATGCAGTTAGTTTCTGAATCTATAGATGGATCTGGGAAAGGCTTGGACTTCTCCAGATTTACAGAAATTTATAGAGGATTAAAGGCAGTTGGAGGTAACATAACATGAAACAAAAAGAAGGAATTCCTTGGTCAGCCCACTAGTCTTCCCATGATGTCACGTCTTTTCTTCTTTTTGCAGATTAAACCCTTGTCAAGTGAACCTTACCTGCAGCCACTAGTATGGTGATGAATAGCAGTGTGACTGAATTCATTCTGTTTGGGTTGACACAGGATGCAGGAAAGCAGAAAGCAATATTTGCGGTCTTCTTGATGTTTTACCTTGCCACACTGTTGGGGAACTTTCTCATTGTAGTGACTATTAAAACAAGCAGGACCCTTGGTAGTCCTATGTACTTCTTCCTATTCTATCTGTCCTTTGCTGATGCCTGCTTCTCTACAACCACAGCCCCCAGATTGATTGTGGATGCCCTTTCTCAGAAGAAGACCATTTCCTACAATGAGTGCATGACTCAGGTCTTTGCAGCCCACTTCTTTGGATGCATGGAAATCTTTGTGCTCATCCTCATGGCTTTTGATCGCTATGTAGCCATTTGTAAGCCCTTGCGATACACAACCATCATGAGCCGCCAAGTCTGCTGTGTACTGGTGATTCTGAGCTGGGTGGGATCCTGTATCCACTCTTCAGCACAACTTTTCCTGGTTTTGAGATTGCCTTTCTGTGGCCCCAATGTGATTGACCACTATTTCTGTGACTTGCAGCCCTTGTTGAAACTTGCCTGCATGGACACTTATGCAATAAACTTGCTAGTTGTTTCCAACAGTGGAGCCATATGCATGGTGAGTTTCATAATTCTACTTATCTCCTACGTTGTCATCTTGTACTCTCTGAGAAACCACAGTGCAGAAGGAAGGCGAAAAGCTCTTTCCACCTGCACCTCCCATTTTATTGTGGTTGTCCTATTTTTTGGTCCATGCATATTCATATACACACGCCCAGCAACCACGTTTCCAATAGACAAGATGGTGGCTGTGTTTTACACAATTGGGACACCCTTGCTCAACCCTCTGATCTATACACTGAGGAATGCGGAAGTGAAAAATGCCATGAAAAAGTTATGGTGTAGCTTAGTATGATTCTGTTGATACATGATATTCAGGGATTCTATTGTATATTTCTTTAACTTGGTATTTTCCTAGCTTGGTTTTGGTTCTTGGACAGGAAAGATAAAATATTCCCCCTGTGGAAAAAAGAAATAATAAATTTAAATTACACTAATATTTTGTATATTTAATTATGTTAATATTAATAAATATTAACACATATATACTTATATTCTGTTATTATGAGAGTACTGCATGAGAAAAGGATTACCTATAGTCCAGAACCATCTTGAGAAACCTATGAGGGCCCTTAGTTGAATGCTATTGATAACGGGTCATATTCACACAATGAGTTAGCTTCCTATACAAATTTGTTTTCAGAAAACAAAGTACTGACTAGTGAAAGAATGGTCGTATGTGTGCACGTACCAATTCTTTTTCCATATTTTATTCTACTGTTTCTGAATGTGGTCATAAGAGCTAATCCATATGGAACTGGAATTTAGAGAGTGGAGGTTGCCATCTTGAGAATGTGGGATTTGGAGAAGGTATTCTGAGAAAATTCTGCTCTGGAATCTTTACCTGAGCTTTCCTCACTGGGGAATCTACATGGATGGACTCTCAAACTCCAGTCAAAGCTAGAAATCTCAGTGAAAACCTGGACTGCCACTGGAGAACCTCTAAACATTCCGGGAAGGGTGAGAGAAAAAGAATCTCATACTTGGCAATGATTGGCGAATCGGCCATCAGCTGCCTTCTGGTCGGATCCTTCCCATTACTCTTCACAAGGGAGAAGGGAGATGCAGTGCATGTGTTTGGCAGCAGAAATATGCAGAAGAGAGGATAAAGGGTACAAAGGATACTAGAAAATCATGCACAGTGAAGACCAAGAAAAAATAAAAGGAAAGTGGGGACTTTATCCAAGCTGGAGAAAGCACCATTGGCTTCTTGTTTTTTGAGAATCACTTGTGGGTATATGAACATTTGAAGGGGGAAAAAAATGAAGTTTCAGAGTATCTCTATATTATTGACCTAGTGTAGCTTTGTTTTCTTGGCTGCCACGTTTGTTTGGGTATCAGGAAAAAACACATTTTTTTTTTCTTAGTTCTTAATAGTTTCTGCAAAGTAAAAATTCAGATTCCTTGGGAAAACCCAGGATTAGAAAATATGTTTCTTCACTTTTCAAGTTTGGTCTTTTGGTTTTATATATATAAGAATGTTTTAAAAATTATATTTTTGGTTTTAAAGATAACCTACTTGATATGTGTGATATACACCTACCACTACAACTACATCATAATCTCATAATTGAGCACTATCATGTGATGCTCTTTCAGTAGTTGAGCTTATAATTCCCATCCAGTTAATGTCAGTATTACTTTACTTGATAGAGGCTAATGATAAAAGAATACAATGAACTTCACAAGTATGTGAATAATTTCTGCCAATGGAAGACAAAATGTTATCCTGTGCCACCAAAGATTCCCAGAATTTCACATAGTAAGAGGTAGCAAAATAAATATTTAAGTCTCAAAAAGGATGTTGGTCAGCGAATAACTGAGGATATTTGAGAAACATTGATTTACACTCACATAAAATATCCATTGTTAAGGACAAAAGTTTGTGTAATTAAACCTTATCTGTAAATGGGGAAGGCTTCAAAGTAAATTGGATGGAGATTGACTTTAGAAAGTAGTCATGAAGAAAGGGGAAAATGAATCACTCCATGTATTGGAATAGAAAAAAGGAAAAGAAGTCTTAAATTAATCATTGATGGGTCAGGGAAAAAATTATAAAATGACTTTCTCAAAGATGCAAGGGAACTCTCATAAAATGTTTTTGTGATTTCAGTGGTGAAGGGAGCTATTTTTTTTAGCTCCCCTCATCTCTATGTTCAGGTTGGAGGCTTGTTGTACAGACAAGTAAGTACCTCAGGATCCAGGACAGAATCATCACCAGGGTGTTAGAGACAACAAGGATAGTTAGTGTTAGGGCAATTTTCCTGTGAGCTACTTCAAATAGCTAGCCAACAGTGGGGTTCTGTTGGACCTTCTCAGGTAACAGCCAGTTACAAAGGTTCTGTAGGGTTCTACAGAGATCTGTCACCCTATCTTTCCTTCAGCCCATGATTCAGAAAGAGAGGATCCCAAGGTAGAATGATGGTGTTTGAGCAAAGTAGAATTCAGTTAAGGAATTAAGTAATGTTTTATGCCCTAAATGTCCTTTGAACCTCTAGGCTGTGCTGCAGTCTAAAAAATACCTAAGGGGCACCTGGCTGACTCAGTGGGTTAAAACCTCTGCCTTCTGCTCAGGTCATGATCCCAGGATCCTGGGAGCAAGCCCTGCATTGGGCTTTCTGCTCAGCAGGGTGCCTGCTTCCTCCTCTCTCTTTCTGCCTGCCTCTGCCTACTTATGATCTCTTTCTGTCAAATAAATAAATAAAATATTTTTTAAAAAACCACTAAAATAAATAAATAAATAAATTTCGATAAGGAAAGTTTTTTTTTTTAAATACCAGAAATTCCAGCAAAGTTCCTGAGATTGTATTTTTTATGGGTGAAGCTCCTCACCCTGAAACAATGACTTTTGTAAAACAACAACAAAAGATTTCTTGGTCTTCCAACCTGGATTGTGTCCTTACTCTTGAAGCATAGGTGGAAACACCAATTACAGTTTATGATTTGACCATGGGAGGGGGGCGGAATCTATTTCAAAGAGAAGGAATTGATAGCCAACAGGCAGAGAGCAAACCCAAAGCATCTACACCAGATTTTGATTCCTATGTTTTGCCCATTTTCACAACTGCTTCTTCAGGTACCCATGGCATCATGTTGGAGGCCACTGCAGGGTTGGAGTCAAGGACAAAACCAGGCCCTGACTTGTGTCTCCTTCAAAGTCCAGACACCTTGACAGGTTAAGGACAGGAAAGTTGAGTGCACTGAGAAAGGGTCTGTGTTATGTGTCGTGCGCTCACCTACGTGACTTCCCACACACTCTCCCTACCATAGGGAACAATGTGGCCAGGGTCCTGAGTTCTTAGTTAGTCCTTGTTGTTCTGTACCTCCCATAACCCACTCCCTGGTTGGTTGTCTTGCTAATGGCTTTAGCCGAAACTACCTGGTAACACGAGGTTTGCTTGTAGTTAATGTAAACTTGTTATAGAAACTTGTGGTCATCTGGCTATGTACTAATGTATTGCTCCTCCTATTCTGGTCTGCCTTATAAATGATTGTAAAATTTGGAATAAAATTGGCACTGTTGGACAACAACTTCAGTGTCCCTCCTGACCCCATCTCTTTGTCTCTTAATTTCTTTTCACCATCCTCTTAGCCCTCACAGTTTTCCTGGTCGATTCATCACGCTGGCCGTGACAGCATCAGATTCTCCCATGGTGGCCTCTTGTCCATATGGTTACATTGTGCAAATTTGAGAAGTGTGCTTTGTCCTCAAGACACTTTACTTCCAGATAGCAGAAAATTGTCATGATACATTTACTCCTCTACAAGACCTTTCACTGCCATCTCTCAAAGCACTGCTATAGCCCGGGATGAATACCACCTGGTCATGGTGGATAATCTTTTTAATGTGCTGTTGGATCTTATTTGCTAGGATCTTGTTGAGAATCTTAGCATCCATATTCATCAGTGATATTGGTCTGAAATTCTCCTTTTTGGTAGGGTCTTTGCCTGGTTTGGGGATCAGGGTAATGCTGGCTTCATAGAAAGAGTCAGGAAGTTTTCCTTCTGCTTCAATTTTTTGAAACAACTTCAGGAGAATAGGTGTTATTTCTTCTTTGAAAGTTTGGTAGAATTCCCCAGGGAATCCTTCAGGTCCTGGGCTCTTGTTTTTTGGGAGCATATTGATCACTGCTTCAATCTCGTTACTAGATATAGGTCTATTCAGGTTGTCGATTTCTTCCTGGTTCAATTTTGGGAGTTTATAGTTTTCCTGGAATGCATCCATTTCATCTAGGTTGCTAAGCTTATTGGCATATAACTATTGATAATAACTTCTGATGATTGTTTCTACTTCCTTGGTGTTAGTTGTGATCTCTCCCTTTTCATTCATAATTTTATGAATTTGGGCTTTCTCTCTTTTCTTTTGGATTAGTGTGGCCAATGGTTTATCAATCTTATTGATTCTTTCAAAAAACCAGCTTCTAGTTTCATTGATACGTTCTACTGTATCTCTGGTTTCTACCTCATTGATCTCAGCTCTAATCTTGATGATTTCCCTTCTTATGTGTGGAGTTGGTTTGATTTGTTGTTGATTCTCCAGTTCTTTAAGGTGTAGAGACAGCTGCTGTGTTCTGGATTTTTCAATTTTTTTGAGGGAGGCTTGGATGGCTACGTATTTCCCCCTTAGGACCGCCTTTGCTATATCCCATAGGTTTTGGACCGAAGTGTCTTCATTCTCATTGGTTTCCATGAATTTTTTCAGTTCTTCTTTGATCTCCTGGTTGATCCAAGCATTCTTAAGCAGGGTGGCCTTTAGCTTCCAGGTGTTTGAGTTCCTTCTGAACCTTTTCTTGTGATTGAGCTCCAGTTTCAAAGCATTGTGATCTGAGAATATGCAGGGAATAATCTCAGTCTTTTGGTATGGGTTGAGTCCTGATTTGTGACCCAGTATGTGGTCTATTCTGTAGAAGGTTCCCTGTGAACTTGAGAAGAATGAGTATTCTGTTGTTTTAGGGTGGAATGTTCTGTATATATCTATGAGGTCCATCTGGTCCAATGTGTCATTCAATGCTCTTGTTTCTTTATTGATTTTCTGCTTCGATGATCTATTTCTTTTTTTTTTTAAGATTTTATTTATTTGACAGATCACAAGTAGGCAGAGAGGCAGGCAGGCAGAGAGAGAGGAGGAAGCATGATCCCTGGGATCATGACCTGAGCAGAAAGCAGAGGCTTTAACCCACTGAGCCAACCAGGCGCCCCGATCTGTCTATTTCTGAGAGAGGCGTGTTAAGATCTCCTACGATTAGTGTATTCATATCAATATGACTCTTTATCTTGATTAACAGTTTTCTTAAGTAATTGGCTGCTCACATATTGAGAGCATAGATATTTATAATTGTTAGATCATCTTGGTGGATAGTCCCTTTAAGGATTATCTAGTGTCCTTCTGTATCTCTGACTACAGTCTTTAGTTTAAAATCTAATTTATCTGATATGAGAATCGCTACCCCAGCCTTCTTTTGAGGCCCATTGGCATGAAAGATGCTTCTCCATCCCTTCACTTTCAGTCTGGTCTCTATATTTCTGTTCAATGCTATTCTTTTTTTTAATTAATTTATTTATTTTCAGAAAAACAGTATTCATTATTTTTTCACCACACCCAGTGCTCAATGCAATTCGTGTCCTCTATAATACCCACCACCTGGTACCCCAACCTCCCACCCCTCCCGCCACTTCAAACCCCTCAGATTGTTTTTCTGAGTTCATAGTCTCTCATTATTCAACTCCCCTCCCAATTTACCCCAACTCCCTTCTCCTAACACCCCTTGTCCTCCATGATATTTATTATGCTCCACAAATAAGTGAAACCATATGATAAATGACTCTCTCTGCTTGACTTATTTCACTCAGCATAATCTGTTCCAGTCTCATCAATGTTGGTACAAAAGTTGGGTATTTTTCCTTTCTGATGGAGGCATAATACTCCATAGTGTTTATGGACCACATCTTCCTTATCCATTCGTCCATTGAAGGGCATCTTGGTTCTTTCCATAGTTTGGCGACCATGGCCATTGCTGCTATAAACATTGGGGTACAGATGGCCTTTCTTTTCACGACATCTGTATCTTTGGGGTAAATACCCAGGAGTGTAATTGCAGGGTCATAGGGAAGTTCTTTTCTTAATTTCTTGAGGAATCTCCACACTGTTCTCCAAAGAGGCTGCACCAACTTACATTCCCACCAACAGTGAAAGAGGGTTCCTCTTTCTCCACATCCCCTCCAACTCATGTTGTTTCCTGTTTTGTTAGTTTTGGCCATTATAACCGGTGTAAGGTGATATCTCAATGTGGTTTTAATTTGAATCTCCCTGAGGGCTAGTGATGATAGACATTTTTTCATGTGTCTGATAGCCATTTGTATGTCTTGATTGGCGAAGTGTCTGTTCATATCTTCTTCCCATTTTTTGATATGTTTGCCTTTTTCGCATGTGTTGAGTTTGAGGAGTTCATTATAGATCCAGGATATCAACCTTTTGTCTGTACTGTCATTTGCAAATATCTTTTCCCATTCCGTGGGTTGCCTCTTTGTTTTTTTGACTGTTGCCTTTGCTGTGCAGAAGTTTTTGATTTTGATGAAGTCCCAAAAGTTTATTTTCTCTTTGGTTTCCTTTGCCTTTGGAGACATATCTTGGAAGAAGTTGCTGTGGCTGATATCGAAGAGATTACTGCCTTTGTTCTCCTCTAGTATTCTGATGGATTCCTGTCTCATGTTGAGGTCTTTTATACATTTTGAGTTGATCTTTGTGTATGGTGTAAGAGAATGGTCAAGTTTTATTCTTCTACATATAGTTGTCCAGTTTTCCAGCACCATTTATTAAAGAGACTGTCTTTTTTCCACTGTATATTTTTTCCTGTTTTGTCGAAGATTAATTGACCATAGAGTTGAGGGTCCATATCTGGGCTCTCTACTCTGTTCCACTGGTCTATGTGTCTGTTTTTATGACAGTACCATGCTGTCTTGGTCATCACAGCTTTGTAATAAAGCTTGAAATCAGGTAACGTGATGCCCCCAGCTTTAGTTTTGTTTTTCAACATTTCCTTAGCAATTCGGGGTCTCTTCTGGTTCCATACAAATTTTTGGATTATTTGCTCCAGCTCTTTGAAGAATACCGGTGGAATTTTGATTGGAATGGCATTAAAAGTATAGATTGCTCTAGGCAGTATCGACATTTTAACAATGTTTATTCTTCCAATCCAAGAGCATGGAATAGTCTTCCATCTTTTTGTGTCTTCTTCAATTTCTTTCATGAGTGTTCTGTAATTCCTCAAGTACAGATCCTTTACCTCTTTGGTTAGGTTTATTCCCAGGTATCTTATGGTTCTTGGTGCTATAGTAAATGGAATTGATTCTCTAATTCCCCTTTCTGTATTTTCATTGTTAGTGTATAAGAAAGCTACTCTTAGGATTTTTCCTCTTTTATAGAACCCCCCTTAATATTTCCTACAGTGTCAGCTTCATGGTTGCATAATTTTTAAGCCTTGCTGGTCTTGGAAACTCTTTATCTCTCCATCTATTTTGAATGTCAGTCTTGCTAGATAAAGTATTCTTGGCTGCATGTTCTTCTCATTCAGTGCCCTGAATATATCTTGCCAGCCTTTTTTGGCTTGCCAGGTCTCTGTGGACAGGTCTGCTGTTATTCTGATGGGCTTTCCTCTGTAAGTAAGGAGTCTCTTTGCCCTAGCGGCTTTCAAGAGATTATACCTACAATTATAATTCCTCAATTTGACTATCAGGTGTCGTGACATTTTTTTGGAATGTATAATCTTGGGTGGAGACCTTTCAGCCTCTAGTACATGAATGCTGGTTCCATTCGTGAGATTAGGAAAATTTTCATGAAGGACTTGTTCCACTATATCTTCTAGACTTCTTTCTTTCTCCTCTCCTTCAGGGATTCCAATAATTCCAAAGCACTGCTATAATAAATATATAAATCTTGGATATCCACATGTCAATGGTGAATCCTTAGATGTGGACCCCTTTGCATGCAAGGGTGTGGCAGCCTTGGATGTCCCCATTAGACGGAATTAATTCTTAATCATGCATTCTATACTATGACATGGAAGATTCTGTCTTTAGGTGATGTTTTCCAAAACACTTTCAAATAACATTTACTTTTTTCTCTCCTTACATCAATGTCAAGTCCCTCAGCAAAATCTATTGTATCTACTTTCATAATATACCGACCTCTACCCCTACCATCACAGTCCAAACCACCATCATTTTTTGGTTAAATGGTAGCAATAACCTTCTAACAAGTCTGCTTCTACTCTTGCTCCTTTATGAACCATTCTCTGGACAGAAGCCAGAATTATCCTCTTACAATGATCTTCAAGGTCCTGTAAGATATGTCATCAACCACTCTTTATTCATTCCAATACTGTTAAGCTAGCCTCCTTTGATCAGTGGTACCAAGCATGCTCTCTCCTCAAGGACTTTTCAATTGTTAGTTTCTCTATCTGGAAACTTCTTTCCTTGGATATCTTTGTGGGTATTTCCACATTCATTCAAGTTTGGCTTTTGCCATCCCTTCTCAAAGAATTCTTCTCTGATTACCTTACAGAAAATAATCCTACCCAGGGATCACGTATCATTTACCCTGCTTTATTGTTCTCATAGCAGGTATTATAATTTGACATAATGTATAATTCCTTTTCTATTTGCTATTTTCTGTCCCTACTTACTAGAATATAAGCTTTAGGAAAAGAGACTTTATCTGCCTTTTTTCCCCCCCTACAGTGTTAGGTATATAGTAGACTATGAGTATTTTGAGGTGAACTTATAAGTGAATGGCTAAATAAGCCATAAAATTACATTGCATTAAATAATCCTCCTCTATATCATACACACACACACACAAAGGCACACACACTCAAACACCAGGACCAGATTGATAAATCTTGTTTGGCAGGTTGGTTTCATTGTGCTTGAAAAGGATACTCATATTAGCTAAATCTGGCTGGGATCAGAATTGGGAATCTAATAAGAAAAAAAAATTCAATAACATATTTGGTTTCTATTTGACTTTAAAGAAACTTTTTAAGATTTCTTACAAATTGATTAAGCAGAAACAAACCTCCAACAAAATAAAACAGAAAAACCCATGGTGAAAGTACAAAAATATCTGGATCTTTAGAAGTCTTCTCTTTATCTTATTTAGTTTACCTCTCCAAAATATAATGCTCTCTTTTCTTACCCAAAGGCAAAATAATTTTTAAAAATGTGAAACCATAACTCTCAAAAAATATAAAATGAACACATGACAAAGTTTTATTTAGTTCATTCATTACTGAGGAAACTGGTAAGATTATACTCAGCCTAAAGGAAACTTCAAAATACCATCCTTACATTATTCAATCAGGAATGTGTAATTAATTTACAAATAAATGCTAAACTGGCTTGATCCCTAATGGTCAGGGCAATCAATCAACTTTCCACCAAACAGCATATACATTTCTATGGGCCAGAATTGTTAGCATTCTTATCAGTTTTATAAATTTAAATAGTTGGAAAATAGCTCAAGACAAATAAAGGCATAAATTCCATAGAATCATCTAATCCCAAAGAGAGTGCCATAGATGACACATAGGCTTCAACTGAAGATGCCCAGTAATCTTCATGTTACATTTCTTTCTTAACAATATTTTTTCCCGACAAAAGTTAATTTTATTTAGTAGCTCTACATCAGAAGATGTATAGGTGTTTTGTAAATATAATCTGCCAGTTATGGAATGAATGGGTCATGGGGAAGAATAATAGTGCATAGGGAATAGAGTCCATAATGTTTTGATAGCCTTATATGGTAACAGTTGGTATCTACATTAGCAGTGAGTGTAGCATAGAGGTTCAGATCACTATGCTGTGTACCTGAAGCTAATGTAACATTGGGTGTCAACTATATTTCAATATAAAATGAAACAAAATTCAAAACAAAAAACATAAATTTATAAGGAGAGAGAACTATTTCCTCATTTATTTTTATTTTTCTACAAGGAAAGAATACAAATTTTCTGTATCCATTGGAAACAGCATACTTAAAATGAGAGATTTAGAAGAGTTTAATTATGTCTACTTACCAGCATGTAGGTAGGGATACAGGAAATCAATAAGGGATGATGGAGCCATTACCCCTATTAGCCTTGAGAGAAGAAAGAGAAGGAGTGATCACAGGAAACCAGAAATTTCATCCCAAAGTGTTCTGGCTCATTTGTCACCCACTGGCTGACAGACTATAGGAGGGAACCAGGATACTAAAGGCCCTGATATCCTTTTCTTCCCACCTGTTGCATTCAGCTGGTACCACCTGTTGGCCAGAAGTAAGAGAGATCTGGTGGAAGGGGACCAGAGAAAACAGCCACCCAGGATGTACACATTGAGAATAGATCTGAAGGGGTAGGAAGAATACATCTCGTACCTGTTCCAACAGTGTATTCCACTTTTTCTCCCATGTAAGAGAGTCAACACTTTCATTTGAGGAGTTAGGAAGAAAAAAAGAGAATATAGAAAAAGTAAGTAAGGAGTCTTCCAACTGATTTATTTATATAGCACTTGTTGAATACCACTATGGGTCAGACACTGACTGAACCAAGTACTGGGGATAAAGAGGCGAACAGGACAGATAACAGATCTACTATGCAACTTATTTGAATAGTTTTAAATAGGAAAAAAAAAAGGCATTGAAGAAGACACAAAAAGGTGGAAGACCATTCCATGTTCATGGACTGGAAAAATAAATATTGTTAAAATGTATATACTGCCTAGAGCAAGCTATACTTTCAATGCCATTCCAATCAAAATTCCACTGGCATTTTTCAAAGAGCTGGAGCAAGCACTCCTAAATTTTGTATGGAATCAGAAGAGACCCCGAATTGCTAAGGAAATGTTGTAAAAGAAAAAAATGGGGGCATCACATTGCCTGATTTCAAGCTTTACTACAAAGCTGTAATCACCAAGACAGCATAGTACTGGCAAAAAAAAAAAAAAAAAAAAAAAAAAAAAAAAAAAAAAAAAAAAAAAAAAAAAAAAAAACAGGCACATAGATCAGTGGAACAGAGAGGAGAGCCGAGATATGGACCCTCAACTCTATGGCCAAATAATCTTCAACAGAGCAGGAAAAAATATACAGTGGAAAAAAGACAGTCTCTTCAATAAATGGTGCTAGGAAAATTAGACAGCTATATGTAGAAGAATGAAACTCGACCATTGTCTTACACCATACACAAAGATAAATTCAAAATGCATAAAAGATCTCAACGTAAGGCAGGAATCCATCAGAATCCTAGAGGAGATCATAGGCAGTAACCTCTTCGATATCAGCCACAGGAACTTCTTTCAAGATATGTAACCAAATACAAAGAGAACAAAAGCAAAAATGAATTTTTGGGATTTCATCAAGATCAAAATCTTCTGCACAGCACAGGGAACAGTCAACAAAACAAAGAGTCAACCCACAGAATGGAAGAAGATATTCACAAATGACAGTACAGACAAAGGCTGATATCCAGGATCCATAAAGAACTTCTCAAACTCAACACACACAAAACATACAATCATGTCAAAAAAAAAAAAAAAAAAAACAAAATGGGCAGAAGACATGAACAGACATTTCTCCAATGAAGACATACAAATGGCTAACAAACACATGAAAAAAAAAAAATGTTCATCATCACTAGCCATCAGGGAGATTGAAATCAAAACCACATTGGTGCAATTGCAGGGTGTGGTGAAAAAATAATACATACTGTTTTTCTGAAAATAAATAAATTAATTTAAAAACAAAGAAATAAAAAAAAAAGAAATTAAAAAAAAAAAAACACATTGAGATACCACCTTACACCAGTCAGAATGGCCAAAATTAACAAGATAGTAAACATGTGTTGGAGAGGAGGTGGAGAAAGGTTCCCCTTTCTCCACCTTTCACTGTTGGTGGGAATGCAAGTTGGTATAGCCACTTCAGAAAACAGTGTGGAAACTCCTTAAGAATTTTAAAATAGAGCTTCCCTATGACCCTGCAATTGCACTATTGGGTATTTACCCCAAAAATACAAATGTAGTAAAACGAAGGGCCATCAGTACTCCAATATTCATAACAGCAATGGCCACAGTCGTCAACCTGTGGAAAGAACCAAGATGCCCTTCAACAGACGAATGGATATGGAAGATGTGGTCCATATACACTATGGAGTATTATGCCTCCATCAGAAAGGATGAATACCCAACTTTTGTAGCAACATGGACGGGATTTTCTAGGATTTCCTTAAAGCATATTAATCCCTTCATATTTCCAGGTATTACCATGTTCCAGAATGATGAAGCAGAATTTTCCATGTGTCTCAAGCAGCAAATATTGGGACAGAAAGCAAGAGGATGTACTAGGAAAAAGAAGTGTAGTTAGAGGTATCAGGATGGAGCTGTTGTCAGGATATACTGTTAGCAACTGGTTGCTGTATCAGTGGCTGGAGAAAAAAAATAGGTCAAAGGGTATGAGACACAGTGTAAAACTTGTCCAACACACTTAGTGATTACTAATTAAAAATAATATTCTTTGTAGATTTTCTATCACAAAATGCTATGCTTATATCAGCCTATACTAAGTAGAGAACCCAAACAATGTGACTGAATTCATTCTTTTGTTTTTTAATTTAATTTTACTTTTTCAGTGATCCAAGATTCATTTTTATGTACCACACCCAGTGCTCCATGCAATAGAGCCCTCCTTAAAACCCACCACCAGGCTCACCTAACCCCATACCACCCCCTACCCCCTCCCTTCCAGTACCCTCAGTTTGTTTCTCAGAGTCCACAGTCTTCCATGGTTTTGTCTCCTCCTCCAATTTACCCCAACTCACTTCTCCTCTCCAACTCCCAATGTCCTCTGTGTTATTCCTTATGCTCTACAAGTAAGTGAAACCATATGATAATTGACTGTCTCTGCTTAATTTATTTCACTCAGCATAATCTCCTCCAGTTCCATCCATGTTGATACAAAAGTTGGGTATTCATCCTTTCTGATGGAGGCACAATACTCCATTGTTTATATGGACCGTGTCTTCTTTATCCATTCATCTGTTGAAGGGCATCTTGGCTTTTTCCATAGTTTGGTGATTGTGGCCATTGCTGCTTTGAACATTGGGTACATATGACCCTTCTTTTCACTACATCAGTATCCTTGTGATAAATACCCAGTAGTCCAATTGCCCAGTTGTAGGGTAGCTCTACTTTTAATTTCTTAAGGAATTTCCACACTGATTTCCAAAGTGACTGCACCAACTTGTATTCCCACCAACAGTGTAAGAGGGTTCCCTTTCTCCATATCCTCTCCAAAACTGTTGTTTCTTGTCTTATTAATTTTGGCCATTCTAACTGGTGGTACCTCAATGTGGTTTTGATATGAATTTCCATGACAGCTAATGATGATGAACATTTTTTCATGTGTCTATTATCCATTTGCATATTTTCTTTGGAGAAGTGTCTGTTCATGTCTTTTGTCCATTTTTTGACGTGATTATCTGTTTTGTGTGTGTTGAGTTTGAGGAGTTCTTTGTAGATCTTGCATATCAACTCTTGGGCATTACAGATAGCCCAGAGTTGCAGAAAATGCTCTCTGCTGTGTTCCTAACCATGTATGTGGTTTCCAGATTTGGGAAACTTACGCATTGCGGTAACCGTGATCAAAAGTCAGATCACCTATGTATTTTTTCCTTACTTCCTTATACCCATGGATGCCATGTACTCTTTTATCATTGCCCCCAAAGATGATTGTGGACCCTCTCTCCAAGAGCACTACCATCTTATTAGAAGGCTTCCTGACTCAGCTATTTGCAGAGCATTTCTTTTGTGGTGTGGGGATCATCCTTCTCATCATGATGGCCTATGACTGCTATGTGGCCATCTGTAAGCTCCTGCACTACACGACCATCATGAGCTCTCACATGTGCTGTCTGCTGCTTGGAGGGGCCTTGGCTCTCCACTCAGTAATACAGCTTCTCTTCATGTATCAAATACCCTCCTGTAGTCCCAATGTCATTGATCACTTTATGTGTGATTTGTTTCCTTTGTTGAAACTGGCCTGCATGGACACCCACATGCTGTGTCCCTTAGTCATCCTTAAGAGTGGGGTGATATGTGTGACCATTTTCCTTATCCTCATCACTTCCTATGTGGTCATCCTCTGCTCCCTGAGTTCTTACAGCTCTGGAGGGTGATGCAAAACCCTCTCCACCCGTGGCTCCCACCTCACTGTGGTCATCTGGTTCTTCATTCTATTCATTTTTCTGTGTGCGGCCTGTGGCCACTTAGCCCAAAGACAAGGCAATGGCTGTGTCCTTTACCATTGTTGCACCCATATTAAATCCATTTACCTATATCCTGAAGGATGCTGAAGTAAAAATATTTCATGAGGGAACTGGTAAAATGAGGGACCTTTGGCATCATTGGGTTAGATGTTAAGGACAGATCTTCCCTACAAGGACAATGAAGTCCCACCAGTCCCATTTATTCCAAGCCATTGAGCACACAGCAGCCAATGGCATCTTTTAAGTGTACAAATCAGGTTAAGATATTATAATCAAGTTATTTCCTACCTCTCTAGTACGTATTGTGCTCCATTCCTTTTTTTAAAATTAATTAATTAATTGATTAATTTGACAGGCAGAGATCACAAGTAGGCAGAGAGGCAGGGAGAGAGAGAAATAGAGAGAGGAAGAAGCAGGGTCCCTGCTGAGCAGAGAGCTGGATGTGGGGCTTGATCCCAGGACCCTGGGATCATGACCTGAGCTGAAGGCAGAGGCTTTAACCCACTGAGCCACCCAGGCACTCCTCCATTCCTTTTTTTATAATATGCTGGCCACTCTTTTGCCTTTCCTTCCCCCCCCCTTAACTTTTTATTTATTTATTTAACTTTTTTTTTTTTTTAATAATTCAAATCTGGTTGTCAATAATTCAGGTACTGGTTCAGTGCTTTTGTTTGTTCTTACTCTGCTTGCTGCTGGACTTCTCTTTCTCAGAGCTGCTGCTTGGCTGGCTAATCTCATTTTTTCTTTCCACTTTAACCTCCTTGAGGTGAAGCTTCCACCTCTTTAAACAAGTCTCTCCTGATGTCTTTTCCTGGTCATTCCCCTTAGTTACTCTCTGCCTCTTCACTCCTGAATTCATTTTACATGTCTTCATCTTGCCTCATGTCAAAAAGAAGAAAAAGCCCGTGGCAGCATAAGTAATTTATTGTTAGTAAAAAATTTAGGATTGTAATTTTTTTCTGTTTTAATTATTAATTAAAGAACTGGAAGGATACTAATGATATTCCTAACCTTAAATATTTGTAATCTGTTTGGGAATTTTCCTAGTGTCAAAAGTAGGTCCAAAACTCCATCTTCTATTACATAGGTAAGAACTGTTCTCACCATTTGTGCTGAAGTTATTACCTGTCAGTTCAATTTCATAAATTTTTTCTCTTATTTGTTCTATGGGATCCCCAAGTTAATTCACAATATATAGCCTTACTCATTAAACATATTACTTAGGGATTCAATGCCTGAGTTCTTGACACTAACATCTGAAACAAATTTTGATCTTACTACTTTTTTTTTTTTTTTGAGATCAAGGTTTTTAAATTTATTTTATTTATTTATTTTATTAACATAGAATGTATTATTCATTTCAGGGGTACAAGTCTGTGATTCATCAGTCTTACACAATTCACAGCACTCACCGTAGCACGTACCTTCCCCAGTGTCCATCACCCAGCCAACCCATCTCTCCCACTCCCCTCCCCTCCAGCAACCCTCAGTTGTTTTCTGAGATTAAGAGTCTCCTAAGGTTTGTCTCCCTCTCTGGCCTTGTCCTATTCCACTTTTCCTTCCCTTGCCTCATGATCCTCTGTCTTATCTCTCAAATTCCTCTTAACATTGAGAACATGTGACAATTATGTTTCTTTAATTGACTTCTTTCACTTAGCACAAGATGATCTTACTACTATTTATAGGACTTGCTGTTACTAATATTAGCTTATAAATTGTATGATTATCTCTATATTAGAATTTAAAAATTCAATACTATCCATGATACAACGGCATAGCAAAATAAATTAAAATGCTCCCTTAGTTTGTAGAAGAATATCTGCCTAAAAAGTTATTTCAAGCATCAGATTTATGGAGAAACATTAGATGAACTTGCTTCCTATCTCACTGAGAAAAATTAAACCATCAGAAGAACATTTCCATAGTCATGACTATCAATCTACCAGCATCTGCTCAAATATATACCACCTTCCTACCTTCTCCAATAAACACACTACCTTGCTCCTATCCAAAGGCAACCCATCTCTTTATAATATAATTTCTGAGTCTCATTTCCTTATCACTTATATGAATACATCTCTTATTTAATCTATGTTTCCCTTACTAATGGATCATTTGCTTCAGCAAAGAAGCAGTCTGTCATTTCTTTTATTTATTTTTTTTCATTTCTTTTATTTTTAAAATGAAATTTTCCCTTGATCTTATTTCCTTTATTAGCCACCATTTTCTATGATGAATTAATAATAACCTTCCACCAGAATGACAAAGTATATCTTCATTGAAATTGATGAACTGATTCTAAAATTTGTATGCATGTGTAGCTATGTTTAAACAGCCTTGGCAATAAAACCAGTGTGAGCAACATAGAGCTAGGGGACAGGATCTTCTACATACCAGAACATACCATAAAGATCTGCATTGTCAACATTTTGCTGTAGGCCTGTTAATAAAGAACTTTAAAGAGGGAAGAAATGGCCCAGAGATTAAGCCATCTATCTTTGGAAACGTAGTATAAATTTTGTAAATTAATAAATGATGAAGGCAGAATTTTAAATCTGAGGGAAGAATGGCTTGTTGAATTAATTCTGGGAGAGCAAATTACTACTTATCTGCCTCTACTCGATAACCCCATTTCATACATTTCTTTGTGCCTATCTCTGTCTCTGTCCTCTCTCATTTTTGATTTATAAAGTTGTTTTTTTAAAACTTCAACTAATATTTGCACAAATATTTATCAAATATTATATTGTTATATTATCTGTCTCATCCCATCTTCACACTATTATTTCAGTGTTATACCACTCATTTCCTCTAATAGAATCAAATAATTAGTGATGAAGAAAACAGAGCATGGGATAAAGTAGAAGATGCCAAGTGTGGTTGAAGTAGGGTCCAAAGTTCCAGGATTAATTGTTGGAGTCCTGCTGTTGAGTCATGTGTTTAGAAGATTATCTTCTCTAGGAATGTGGACTGGGTCAGATGGTTCTTCTGGTCAGGGAAACTCTAAAATTTCAGTTAAAAGAAAATAATGCTTGTTCCTTAGTACCACAGTTGAATAACACTTGTCCCTTAATACCACAGGTAGATAACACCTGTCCCTCAATACCACAGGTGAAGGTACTTCTGCATATTCACATTTCTGATGAATCACCTCAATTCTGCTTCTTTTTTATCAGATGCGAATAGACATAAAAACGGGTAGGATACAAGAGTAGAACAACAGTCTCCTGCATATAGACCCTCTCCAAAGGGACATCATGAGCTAAGTCTATGTTTCCCTCAAGCTTCAATCCCAGAGCTACCTAGATTCAGAGTAAGCAGACCTGCCATCCCTTCCCTTTAAAAAAAATGGAAAGGAGAAAAATTCCTTTAATCTTTAAAAATTGTGTGCTTTAGTTTTAAAGTGATGACATATATAGCTTAAGCACTGAGGAATAAAAAAGTAGATTTTAAATTAGTCTATACATTTTTGCACATTATTCATAAAATGTGTTAATCTTTAACAAGCACCTGTTGCTACTCCACTCCCAACACATTACAGGTCCTTGTGGATTGATGTTGTACTTGATCCCAGGACTCAGCTCTTGTATTGGTAAGTACATGGACATTTTGCCTTAATGCTGCACAGAGATATTGTATTCTATCCCAATGCACAGTTTTCTATTCTTAAATATGAAGGGAATGGAAAGTGTCTTTAAATAGAAACCCAGGAGAATTTGGAAAAAAAGAAAAAAAAAAGTAGAAACTTTAATTGGTTGGAGACATAAAAGATTTGCAAATACTTGATCAAATCAAACCACAGGAAACTGTGTCTTGAAAAATCATACTGATGGGCAATTGCCAAACCCTGAGGAGAACTGAGAAACAATTCTACAGGGTCATGTCCTCTCAGGGATAATTCTTTAAATTGCAGTTGGAAATCAAGGAGGAAACTTATGCTTCTTTACTTTTTTCCTGGAGACCATGTTGAAGATTGATAAGTAGTGGGGAGCATTCTCTACCTTGTCAGCCAGAGCTACTCTTTCTCTCCCTCTTACATGTACATCTAAGACTTGGAAACACACTTCAAGTTTAGGGTGGCCTTTGAAGGGCTTTTCTGTGCAGTATAGGAGATTGCCATCACCAGAATTTTCAAGAAACTGACAAATGGTAAGATTTATAATGCACATTTTGCATTTTCAAGGAGGATTTTAAAGTGTAATGTAGTACTTAAAAAAATGCTGTTGTTGTTCAACTACTAGGTTTAATGCAAGCATGAGTCTATCACTTAGCTGTGTACCTTGAGCAAGCTACATAACTTTTTCACTGTGAATCTTCATTTTTTATCTAGATTATATATGAAAAGTCTCAAAGGATTTGGAAACAAAGTAATTTATGTGGCATTCACAGGACAGCACTTGACACAATAATATGTGCTCAATAAATAGCCGCTCTTAAAATGCAAACATTTTTTAAAGGGTTAGCAGTACCCAATACAAGGGTACCTGGGGGGCTCAGTGGATTAAAGACTCTTCCTTCAGCTCAGGTCATGATTTCGGGGTCCTGGGATCAAGCCCCATATTGGGCTGTCTGCTCTGCAGGGAGCTTGCTTCCTCCTCTCTCCGCCTGTCTCTCTGCCTACTTGCGATCTCTATCTGTCAAGTAAATAAATAAATAAAATCTTAGGAAAAAAAAAAGGAGTACCTAATGCATCAATAATGCAACTAATAAAATTAGAATTTACATAGTTTTTTAAATCCAATGATGTTAAATCCAAATGATGATGAAATGCAGCATGTACCTATTTTGGTCCTAGTCATGTAATCTTATTTTTTTTTATTCTTTCTGATTATATTCTCATATATAATTCATCTTCTAATGCCTTCCTTATCCTGATATTTTAGGTTAAGAGGTGCATTTTTTTGAGTCTGCAAGGAATACTGAAGCATTATCAGGCAAATTTAAGTGCTGTTTACTATTTACAGAGTTATATATAATACAGAACTCTATAGTCCCACAACAAATCCCTAACAAATGGCACAGGGAAGGACATTAAGACTTAAGGACATTAAGAGTTAAGGACATTAAGGACATTAAGCAAGTATCTTATTGAAATCAAATTCCAGACACAGTAAGAGTATAAAATAGTAAAAATATAAAACATTTAATGGAATCAGCAGAGCAATATTGATAAAAGAGAAAGGGAATCCAGATTGTAAGGAATAGAATATGCTTCATTGGAACAATAAAGAATAATTTTTTTTTATTGCTGAAGAAAATAATGATCCCAAATCAGACATAGAGTGGATTGTAGGATTTTAGGGAGAATCATTAAGAATGGAGTTTTAATCTACTCTTTTAATTTGTACTAACTATATTTTTAAAATATTTTGAAATATAATTGCAAAATTCTACTTATAATGGTGACCTTACTATTAATTCCTCAAGTAGTTTCTGTTTTTTGTTTCTGGTTTTGTTGTTGTTGTTTTTATTTTTGTAATGTCCTCCTCTACAGAACTAATGTGTATAATCAAGATGTCAGAGAGAGAATTCAGGAGAGAAATCATAAAGTAAATACATAGGCTTGAAAAAATCATCAGTGACAATATAGAATCTCTAAGGGCAGAAATGAGATCTAATTTGGCCAGACTAAAAAATGCTATGAATGAGTTGCATTCTAAACTGGATACTCTAACAGCCTGGGTAAATGAAACAGAAAAAGAATCCATGATCTAGAAGATAAGCTGATAGAAAAGAAGGAAGTTGAGTAAAACAGAGAGAGGCATCTAGAAGCACATAAAGAAAGGGTTGGAGAGATTAATGAAGACATTAAACATTCCAATGTCAAAATTCTTGAGATTCTCATATAGTTTTAAAAATATATTTGAAAGTTGAAACAGGAATTTCTATTATTTTCAGAATGATTGATGCAAGAATTAGTTTTGTGCCAAAATGAATGGGAAGGAAATAGTGGGCAAAGCGGTGAGTGGGGAGGCAAAATTCCCCAGGTCACAGCCCAGGAAATGGTCCACAGTTCCGTTTACAGCCATGAGGATCCTTGAACAATCGCTGGTGCACCTCCAGTGTACTGAAGAGTACAGCTATTGAAAAGGATAGATCTTTGAATCTTTGGGAAAGTTTGGGCCATGATACATCTATTTATGAAAAGCTTATAATAGTTTAACATTTTTAGTTTAAGAAGCTATGTTATGTTATTATGTTAGTTCCACCTACACAAGTTAATTATACTGAACATTTGATAAAATGATTCTCAAGCCCCCTCTCCTTTTTTCTGAACAGCTAAGTTGATGGAAAATGATGGTGCTGTGGATTCAAAGATTTTTTAGGGATGTCTGGGTGATCCATTGGTTTAATTATCTGACTGTTGCTTTCAGCTAAGGTGGTTGATCTCAGTGTCTTGAGATCATGCTCTGTCTGACACTGCATTCAACAGAGTCTGCTTCAGATTCTCTCTCCCTCTGCCCCTCCTGCTCATACTCTCTCTCTAGAATAAATAAATCATCCTAAAAAAGTAAGCTTGATTTTTTAATTTTAAATTCATGCAGTTCTTTTTTATTACTAAATAATTTAAATTTTGCTTCATTCACTCACTTCCTTTTTATCTTATATTCTATTTTAAAAATTTTTATTTTTAAATTTATTTTCAGTGTTCCACAATTCATTGTTTATGCCATTCTGTCTAGATACTTTTTGAAATCTTCACATGTTGATTTTAGGGTTATTTTAACACGTCTCTATAAATGGGCAGAGTTACTATACATTTGTTGCTTTTCTCATTTTACATATTATAAAAATCCTTCACCATTCATGTCCTCACATTAATAATTAGTGTTTTACTGACAACACCAGATGCTATCAATCTGTCATGGTCTGAATTACAGAAACATCCTCCTATTGTTGACCACATTAGATATTTCTAAATTCTCATCGTTATAAATGACACAACATCATCTTCCATTATAAAAGTTATACATCCTATTTAATTTTTAGAATATTTTTGTGGTAGGATTTCCTACTATGAGGACTAAAAATATGTTTATTATTCTGGAAATAATGCAAAAGCATTTTCCAAATGATTATATAAGTGAAACAGTTTCACTGCAATTTTAGAATTAGTATATTTTTAAAAACCATGATTTAACAACCTGAGGGTTTTGAAGGGAGGGGGGGTGGGAGGTTGGGGGAGCCAGGTAGTGGGTATTAAGGAGGGCACATATTGCATGGAGCAATGGGTGTGGTGCAAAAATAATGAATACTGTTACACTGAAAAGAAATTTAAAATAAAAAAGTTAAAAATAAAAAAAAGATTTTAAATTAAAAAAAAAACACATTTTACCTTATGATGGATTAAAATTTCCAGTTCACTTTGTGTGTGTAGAGACTGGGTAATCAAAATTCCAGACTGTTACCAATATGTATCTGTGAGTAATTGGGGCATTATCTTCTGATTCTGCACTCATTTGTTCTGTGTCCTTCATCAAAGGGCTTCATCCAAACATGAACAAGGGTATCAGAAGGCTTGAACCTTTACAGGTGGATGTAAAATTGAAAGGCCAAACTGCTCCACATTCTTGCAAGAAAAGGAAAGTTCTTGTTTCTTTCTGTTGACACAGCGGGAAGGACTTGGGTGTTAGATGTTAGAACTGAAGTTTCTCTATTAACATCCCAGACCTAGCATGCGTTCTGAACTTTATCTTTGTATGTATGAGTTTCCTACCAGAAAAATAAGGATAAGACCTAACATGGACTCTATCCTAGGCACTAGGCCCAGAATATTTTTTTTTTTTTGTATTGTTTAACTTAGTCAACATGGCAACACTCTGATATAGGTTTTTTTTTTTCTTCTAAATTCCAGTTCTTATTTTAAAATGATGAAAAACAAACAAACAAACAATTCAACACATGGATGCTTGCTCTGTGTTTGTAGGAGCTTTCCCATGTATCTTTCTTTTGTAAGGAATGAATGAACTCATCTTAAAGGCCAAGTTTATTTCAGATGTTTAAAGAAATATTTGGAGAGTAGCCATGATTTGCAAGTGCCTCTTAATATGAATGTTATTCTCCTGTTTGCAGATCATGCAAACTCCTAGCAAGGATAACATGCAAATGCCCTCTGCTCCTATTCTGTGCACATGGGTGGACATGATAACTCCAGTATCATACCCCTTTCCTTAGAATCTTTCTCAACAGTTTACTCCAGGAAGCCACTGCTAAGTGACTAGAGTTGGCAATTGAGATAAACTATTTCTCCACATGTGGATACCTCCTTTGCCCCTTATTGTAGCTCTGGCTATTTTAAAGTATTTAGTAAAAGTATTTAATAATATTTAAAAATAGTATTTTTCTCCTCCTCAATTCTTCCTGACCTCCCAATAGCAGCTTCAACAAATTTTGAATTTTGTGTTCTTAGTGATGCTAGAAATACAGAATATAATTTCTCATGTGGATGCACCAACTTCTTAATGACTACTGTATCACATTGCACTGTCTGAAACACATTTTTCTTTCTCATAATTGTAGACTCTACATGTTTCTTCTGGCAGCTTTGAGCTTTCCCTTGGAAATCATGCAAAACCAAAGCTTTGTAACTGAGTTTGTCCTTCTGGGGCTTTCACAGAATCCTAATATTCAGAAAATAGTATTTGTTGTGTTTTTGTTTGGCTACATTGCAACTGTCGGGGGCAACTTGCTAATTGTGGTGACCATCAGAAGCAGCCCAGCACTCCTTGGCTCACCCATGTACTTCTTCTTGGCTTTCCTGTCCTTCCTGGATGCCTGCTTCTCTACTGTCATTGCCCCCAAGATGATTGTGGACTCCCTCTATGAGAGGAAAACCATCTCCTTTGGAGGTTGCATGACCCAGCTCTTTGCCGAACACTTCTTTGCTGGGGTGGAGGTGATTGTCCTCACAGCTATGGCCTATGACCGCTATGTGGCCATCTGTAAGCCCCTACACTACACAACCATCATGAACTGGCGGCTCTGTGGCATTCTGATGGGTATAGCCTGGACAGGGGGTTTTCTGCATTCAATGATACAAATTCTCTTTACTTTCCAACTTCCCTTCTGTGGCCCCAATGTCATTGATCACTTCATGTGTGATTTGTACCCATTACTGGAGCTTGCCTGCACTGACACTCACATCTTTGGCCTTTTGGTGGTTGCCAACAGTGGGTCTATCTGCATCATAATATTCTCTTTGTTGCTTGTCTCCTATGTTGTCATCTTGCTCTCTCTGAGAACCCATAGTCCTGAAGGGCAGCGGAAAGCTCTTTCCACCTGTGGATCTCATATTGCTATTGTGGTTTTGTTCTTTGTCCCTTGCATATTTGTGTATGCACGACCTCCATCTGCTTTCTCCTTTGACAAAATGGTGGCTATATTTTACACCATCCTAACTCCTTTGCTCAATCCTTTGATTTACACTTTCAGGAATAGGGAAATGAAAAATGCCATAAAGAAAGTATGGAACAGACTGATAGTGGGTTGTAGTGACAAATGAAATATTAAAGTTTAAAAAAAATTGTGAAGAATAAAAGTCAAATTTTTGAGACAAAAGCTTTGTGTGTTTGGGTCTCTTTAATAGGTGCTTATATAATGAAAACAAAAATAAAAACGACCCAGTAATATGGGGCTATGAAAATATTTTCACCCTTAGATCAGTTATCAACTCTGATTTGGTAATTCAGTATCTTCATAGTAAGTTAAAAGGAGTTGGAGATTATGTTTTCTTAAAATCTAAGATTCAATAAAAGATTATAAATAGAAATTTTCCTTCAGGACTCTTGCCACTCATCCCATGATTTGGTAAATTTGTAAGAAATGGAAAAAAAATCTGAGAGATTAAAAACAGAAGCATACACTATTTCAAGTGAGAAGAAGCTCATGTGTAGGATACTGATCTTTGTGATTGATGAAGACAACAGTCATGACTCAAGAATGGAAGAGATCAAGCATTATCAGAAACTGAGCAATAAGATTCCCTACATCATATGACTATGTTCTGAAAAAGATGAACTCACACCTTGGATTTCGTGATCCCACTTCCCCATTTACTCTTATTTATTTATTTTTTTAAAAGTTGCTCTAGAGAAGTTATTACTTTCTGATATGCAGATATAATTTAATTTTCCTATTCTTATTTTTTTTTTTTTTTGTCAGCCTCCTCTCATGGACTGTAAACTCTAGGTGAGGCAGGGAATTTTGTTTTTCCTGTTTTTGGTTCATGATATATCATGATGTATCATATCTTTTACATTAATACACTAAGGTGTCATGTTTGGCAAAGGAATGTAGTTATTACAGATATTAAATCTTGAAAATGGTAAAATATTATTATTGTGTGTGTATATATATATATGTGAGTGTATGTGTGTGTGTATATATTCATATATGTGATATACATATACATATTCAAATAGAAAATAAAGCCGTTGTTCTCTATGACTTTCTTATTCTTCACTCTCTGTCCATTCTTTCATTGTGTACAAAAACAAATCTTGCTCTCAGTGATCTGAGTTTTAATCATAAAGTATTTCTGATCACATTAATATCGTTTATTCCCTCAAATTTTCACTGTGTTAGTTGGGTTTATCTAGCCAGAATTTCTGAGTTATTCATTGGAAACCTTCCCTTGTAAGATACAACTTTAAATAAACAGATTTTAAATCAGGGCCCTGACTGTTGCTAAATTGAAGACAAAGTTGGCTCAAACTAGGACAAACCTCAGTTGGCATTTGTTCTATTTCCACACAGTTTCCATGATGGGATGAGCATAGTCAAGTGAATTCAGGAAATCCTGGAATTGCTTTGACAGAACCTGGAATCCAGATGTCATCCAGTCTTTTGGTGTACAAGAAATTTAATGAGCGCTAAAGGTCATTTGACTCAGAGATTGAAGAAACTTCAAGAGATTGTTGACTCACCTTCTTGCCTTTGGCCACTTCAGGATCTTCTTGCAAACTACCCTCCAAAATTTCCCCACCAGAATGGAGAGCTTAATAATTCCTTCAAAAGTAAGAAGTTCATTTAGGACTTTTGGACTGGGAAATTTAATGCAGGGACTCGTTCATTGTCAGTTATTGTTTTCCAGGCCAAGAAATCTTATGACATTACTGTGCACATCATATGAACATAAAAGAGATTTAGACTTGTACTTAAGAGATGTCGATTCTAAACTCAATTCTGTTACCAATTAGCTGTGGGAACTCTGTGGGATATTTGACTTCTCTGGTTTTCCTTTCCTCATGTTTACGATTAATAAAAACAAATGAATATTTCTTCTGTGCTTTCTCTGAGCCAGGGATTCATTATTTTCTATGTTAAATATTTTAAGATTTACAGAAGCATTTGATTTATTTATTTGACAGAGAGATCACAAGTAGGCAGGGAGGCAGGCAGAGAGAGAAAGGGGAAGCAGTCTCCCTGCCAAGCAGAAAGCCCGATATGGGGCTTGATCCCAGGACCCTGAGATCATGACCTCAGCTGAAGGCAGAGGCTTAACCCTCTGAGAAACCTAGGCACCCCCAGAAGCATTTTAAAGGTAGGTATTTATATTCCCATTCAATTGATGGAGAAGCTGAGTTCTAAGATCTTTTTTTTTTTTCTTAAAGATTTTATTTATTTATTTGACAGAGAGAAATCACAATTAGACGGAGAGGCAGGCAGAGAGAGAGGAAGGGAAGCAAGCTCCCTGCTGAGCAGAGAGCCCGATGCGGGACTCGATCCCAGGACCCTGAGATCATGACCTGAGCCGAAGGCAGCGGCTTAACCCACTGAGCCACCCAGGCGCCCCCTGAGTTCTAAGATCTTAAGTGACACACCAAAAACCTTCCTCAGGATTCTTCCAGTCCATTTGTGATAAAAGAGACCAGGTTTTGTGGTGTGATTTTCTCTGACATTTCTGTAAAGTGCCAGGGCTTGATGGTTGCCACTAAACCTTTCAGCAAGATGGCAAGACATTGTGCGATCTTTTGTGGGATCCTCTCACCTCCATTCCTGTCTCCCCATTCTGTCCTTCCCCTGTACCCTGCATGACTCAGCTCATCCCCATCGAAGGTGCCTAGAAGATAGTGACACACTTGGTAGTTGATATTTGGACCAAATATCTAGAGTGCTGGGTAATAATATGATTTGCCACATGAAAAGTAATTTTTAATGCAATCTATATCATCTTAAGTAGGTTATAACCATTCACAAGCAACTTTCTCTCTGGTAGTTGGAAGGGCATGTATCTTTTAAAAATATTTATTTATTTACACATTTATTTATTTATTCATTTATTTATTTGAGAAGGAGGAGAGAGAGAGCAAGCAGGGAGAGGAGCAGAGGGAGATGAACAAAGAAACTGTGATGAGTGCAGAACAAGACACAGGGCTGGATCTCATGACCCTGAGATGATAACCTGAACCATTATCAGGAGTCAGAGATTTAACTGACTGAGTCACCCAGGCACCCCAGGAAGGGCACATATATTAAAAAAAAAAAAAAAAAGAAAGAAAATATAGAAGACAATACACAATACATATATTCAAAAATTATTTTTCTTCTTTCTTTCTTTCTTTCTTTCTTTCTTTTCTTTCTCTCCTATCTTCCTCTATAAATTGACTTAGGAACATAGGTAAGATTAGGAATGGGGAACTGAACAAATTATTAAAAATTAAGAAATAATGGGGGTGCCTGGGTGGCTGAGTCAGTTGAGTGTCTGATCTTGATTTCAGCTTAGGTCATGATCTCATGAGATTGAGCCCTGTGTGGGGCTTCACACTGGGCATGGAACCTGCTTGAGATTTTCTCTCTCCCTCTTCCCCTTTCCTCACAACTCCTGTGCACTCTTTCTCTCTAAAAAAGATGAAGGAAGGGAGGAAGGAAGGAAGGAAGGAAGGAAGGAAGGAAGGAAAGAAACAAACAAACAAACAAACAGACTGGAAAATGTTATTATCAGTTGACTTTTCCTAAGAGAAAATTGGAAATTAAAGAAGGTGAAAAACTTGCTTAACATCACATAGAAAATATTGGTGGGGCCAGGACACATGTCAGTCTACCAGACATACTTCATCTATCTAAACCTTTAACTGATTTCAACAACTTTCATGCTTCTAGAAGAGATGGGTTTAAGCAAAGCCTATGGAGAAGAAAGCAGAGTTTTCTCTCCTGCAGTTCACAGTGAGTTGAAGCTAACTAATTGGCCCCAAAGCATGTGTTTGCCCATGGACCATCTGAACAAGTTAACACATTAGACATCCTTTGGGACTGGGTTGGGAGTAATGGTTTTCCTGGGGTTCCTGAGGCTGGATGCCTGCCTTAGGCATTTGTAAAACTTGGGTGAGAGTTGCCATAAATATGCAGTGCTGTGGAAGAAATCAGTTACTTCATGTGTTTTCCAAAAGAGCAACTCTGGAAAGAGAAGTGGCTTCAGAAGAATTTATCTCTCAGAGTGCAGGGATAAAGTTCCTCCACAAAATTTTGAGGAACTGAATTAATAAATTTCTCTTTTTACATGAATGTCTCCCCTGCTCCAATGTAGGCCTTGTTTTTGTCTGACTTAGTGCTTCTGGGGAAGAACTGTGTGATGTAAGGCCACATGTGGAGTTCCCTTTCTGCATAAACTCTCTACATCCCATCACCTCTTATGATAAAACCAGTGAGAAACCTCAGTGAAGTATAGTTTGTATGTTTTATTCAATCTTCATATGATTCACCTTCTAAGTAAATTAAAGTTGAAGATACAAAAAAAAAATTATTCTATTGGAAGTCATCTATTTCCTCACAAGCAAAGAGGTAAGTTTTTCATCTGTCTGAGATAATTTCTTCACATTGTCTTGTCAAGACTGATCTGATGGAATCTATTTTCAGAGTGTCTTCTAACAAATTATGAAGTTCCTGGATGCTATTTCCATCCATGAGGGGCCGAGATGGCCCAGGGTTCCCAAGCCTTTCCTAGCCTCAGCAGAAGCCTTTACTACCTTTCAAATAATCTATGCTTAATGCAGGGGTGGGGTAGAGCAGGAAACTTCAGCATGGCATTGTGGCCAACTTGGCAGAAGTTTCTATCTTGAGGAGTTCCCTGATTTGAAAAGTTTTAGGTCAGTGGTGATCTTTCTGAGATAGAATATAAGGTAGGAGTGCATTTTCTATACTCATGGGTTTTCAAGACCTTTTTAACCCCTTGTTTATGACCCACAACTAAAACTTTTGTCTGGTTTTGGGGTGAGAGATCATGGGGTGGGTCAGGAGGAAAGAAATTGAACTCTCCAATGAAAACTTGGGTCAAATAACCCTCTTCACTATTTTTTTGCTCACCTTCCTTCTTTTGTATGTCTTTTGTGTCTTATTCCCTAACTCTTCAATGCCTGGTGTCTGTTCACTCCCAGTCTCCTCTTTCCTGCTCTGACTGTATTCTGTATTTTCCCTGTCTTCCTCTTCACCATTATTCATTTGGGTATCTAATTTTCCATTTACCTCACCATGCAGTTTACAGAACCTGATTTTTGGAGTCAGGACCAGGAGTTAATGTATCAGTTGGTATCCTCTAATGGCTCAGGATTTGTCTTCTCTTGGATGCAATCTACGTGATGATAGATTTATTGTTTCATATGCTGCAATGGCTGAATGCTAGAGAAAGAAAATGTTATCTAGTAACATTCCATTCTAGTTCTAGCCTTACTGTACTGTACTCAGTGAAACTTTCTTGATCTCAGGTGAAACTCTGCATACAGATGTCTCTTTGCATAAAGCAAGAGGCCACACCTACCTTGCAAGAAAACATGCAGGTCAAATGAAATAACAAAAGAGGAATATTGTTTAAATGATGTTTGAAGATTATAGAGCAAGAATAATATATAATCTAGAATCACCTAATTGAATTGTGATATATATATATGTCACAATGTGAATATATATATATATATATATACACATTAAAATAAGAGGTAGAGGAAGAAGGCTATTGACTTGGGAAAACCAAGGGAATACTATTGATACCAATATAATTTGAATTGTAAAATTTCAACAGGTAAAACTAAAAATTAAGAATTTTACAAATAATGGGGCGCCTGGGTGGCTCAGTGGGTTAAGCCGCTGCCTTCGGCTCAGGTCATGATCTCGGGGTTCTGGGATCGAGTCCCGCATTGGGCTCTCTGCTCAGCAGGGAGCTTGCTTCCTCCTCTCTCTCTGCCTGCCTCTCTGCCTACTTGTGATCTCTCTCTGTCAAATAAATAAATAAAATCTTTAAAAAAAAAAGAATTTTACAAATAAAAAAATCATGCTCTGTTAACGTGATATCATCCAAAAATCAGGGTAAGACAGTGTGGAGTATGAGGAAATGACTGAATTCACTGATAGAACTCTGAGTGGTGGTGTTGATCTCACATAATGTATACATCCATAAGTGTTACTTTCTTGTTTTAATGCCCTCAAATTTTCGCTTTTATTTCAAAATTTTGCCTTTGGCCTTCTTTATGCTTATTTAAAATAAAAGAAAATAGAACCACCTCACCTGGCTTTCATGACTTTACATTATCTGCCCCCACATTTCTCTGTTACTTACCGTTTAATTTAATGGGACTATAAGTTTATGGTGCTCATCTCTATGTTAACCTGAAGCTATGCATATTTCACCCTCTATATTTTATGGACTATTCTCACCTAACTTCACAGTCAAGCCCTCCCTCCCTTTGGGTCCATCCCTTTTTTTAATGTTTCTTCCTCTTGTTCTCCTTCTCCTCTTCCTCCTTCTTTTTAAGATTTTATTTATTTTTTTTTTTTTTTTTTTGAGAGGCAGAACGAATGGGAGAAAGGGCAGAGGGAGAAAATATCCAAACAAACTTCTGCTGAGCACAGAGCTCAACTGGGGAGCTTCATCCCAAGGTCCATGAAATCAGGAACTGAGTAAAAACCAAATGTTGGCCCTTTAACTGATTGAGCCACCCAGACACCCTAGGAATCTGATGTTTCAAAACAAAGTAATCATTATATATTTGTTTCTTTTCTATAGCTGTCAGAGATCATTGGGACTGCCAATCAGAGCTTTTAATTTTAATATCTTTAGCTTATCTTTCTACACAATATTATTTTAGCTGGATGACAATTAAGTTTTAAGTTTTGTTTACATATAGAATTTTATTGGGATAAATGGATATTTGAGTAAGTAATTTTAAAATGTATATTATACTAAGGGAAAGTGAGTATAAACTTATGGACTACTTGAGTTTCAAAGAACTGTTTATATGAACCGTATCTTCTTTATCCATTCATCTGTTAAAGGGCATCTTGGCTCTTTCCATAGTTTGGTGATTGTGACCATTGCTGCTCTGAACATTGGGGTACATATGACCCTTCTTTTCACTACATCAGTATCTTTGGGGTAAATACTCTGTAGTGCAATTGCAGAGTTGTACGGTAGCTCTATTTTTAATTTCTTAAGGAATCTCCACACCGATTTCCAAAGTGTCTGTACCAACTTGCATTCCCACCAACAGTGTAAGAGGATTCCCTTTTCTCCACATCCTCTCCAACACTTGTGGTTTACTGTCTTGTTGATTTTGACAATTCTATCTGGTGTAAAGTGGTATCTCATTATGGCTTTGATTTGAATCTCCCTGATGGCTTTTTGAAACTTCACTGAGCAGCCAGTTCATAATCAAGGGAACTTTGTACATATGGAGCCAGAATTCACTTGGTATTATCACAATGTGTGTAATTCTTATGTAGTTAACAATCTTATCTAGCGGTACGCTATTGCTCCTGCTTGGTTGTAAAGAAGCTGAGGACAAATTTCTGTGCCATTTACATAGATTGTGGATATGAGTATGCAGTTAGTACATACTAGTGGCTGATCTGATGTTGTTATTGATTAATTAAAGGATTGATGATTTATCAGAAAGAGTTTCTCAAAACACATACCAAAATAAATTTTGATTATTTGACATCAGTATTAAAAGTTGCAAATGTATTATAAGACAGAATAAAGATAAATTATAGTAATTTCCTAAACAGAAGTAATAAAGGTAAAATTATTACCACCATGACTCTGAATCTATGGAAGTAATTTCCTCTTAAAGCATAATCCAAACAAGATACTCAAGAGGTCAGGAATAATAGTTGCAAACTCATGTCCAAATCAAGGAATGTGGTTTTTAAAAGGTAGTCTCCAAGTATATATGTTTTAAAGTTATAAGGGATATTATTTTTAATATATACATCATATATGATTATATATAAATAGATATACATATATAAATATATACATTACAAATATATAATATACATTTATATTATGTATATAATGCATATTATATATTACATGCACTTAATACACATAAGTATATACTTATTAAAGTATCTGTTAGAGTGTCTAATTGTCAAATGAAGAAAAGGCTTCAAGACATTAAAGTCATCTGATCAAGATCATAGAGCAAAGTCATTAGTTCTCAGAACTTGGCAGAGCTCACAATTATTTGAGAGCTTTGTTATTCCTGAAAATCTCAGTCCACATAAGAAGACCTTCAGCTAATGCTCATGGTTAAATCATGGACATTAACATTAAAAGAACAGAATAAAACACAAAAACAAACCAAAAAAACCCAAAGCTTTTCCAAGTGATTTCAATATATGAAGAACTGAGAGCCATAGGTTTATGTGTTGATGGAATTAGAACTATAAAAGTGCAATTCTGAATCAATTTCACCACTATTGCCAGGTCACTATTTCTCCAAATTTCTCTGCAGATGAACAATTTCTACACTCACTGTAATGATGGAGTTGAATAGCAGTGTGAATGAGTTCATTCTGTTTGGGCTAACCCAAAATGTTCTAAAGGAGAAAGTTGTGTTTGTGGTCTTCTTGTTTCTATACCTTGCAACTCTGATGGCAAATTTACTGATTGTAATGACCATAAGATGCAGCCGGACACTTGGGAGTCCCATGTACTTCTTCCTCTTCCACTTATCCTTTGCTGATGCCTGTTTCTCAACCACCACTGCTCCTAGGATGATAGTAGATTCTCTATCTGAGAAGAAAGTCATCTCCTACAATGAGTGCATGACCCAGATTTTTTCAGTTCACTTCTTTGGGTGTTTGGAGGTCTTAGTGCTCGTCTTCCTGTCTTTTGATCGCTATGTGGCCATTTGTAAGCCCCTGCGGTACACAACTATCATGAGCCAGCAAGTCTGTGATACAATGGTGAATCTGGCCTGGGTGGTATCTTGTATCCATTCTTCTTCACAGATTTTCTTGGCTTTGAAACTACCATTCTGTGGACCCAATGTTATTGATCATTATTTCTGTGATATGACTCCATTGCTGAAACTTGCATGCATGGACACTTACACAATAAATTTACTCATAGTTTTTAACAGCGGGGCTATCTGCATGGTAAGTTTCATAGTCCTGCTTACCTCTTATATTTTTATCTTACATTCTTTGAATAACCAGAGTGCAGAAGGAAGAAAGAAAGCCCTCTCTACTTGCACCTCCCACATTATTGTTGTCATCTTATTCTTTGTCCCATGTATATTCACATATACTCGTCCTGTAACTACATTTCCAGTGGACAAGATGGTGGCTGTGTTTTACACTATTGGGACACCCTTGCTCAACCCTCTGATTTACACTCTGAGAAATGCAGAAGTGAAAAATGCCATGAGGAAGTTATGGTGCAACAAACTCTGACTTGTAATGGGGGGAAAAAAACAAACAAACCAAAAAAAAAAAAAAAAAAAAAAAAAAAAGAAAAAGAAACCACCACAACAGCAACAAAAAACAGAGGACTCCAATGTCTAATTCTGTAACAACTTAAATAAAATTAGGCTGATAGAAATGAAAAAAAAAAGAAGTTTTCATCTCAATATGGACAATTGAATTTTCTCCCAGTGGGATGCTTGTAAACATAAGTGGAATGACCACAGAGCACAGATCCATTTCATTTTAAGTCAGCTTCATTGAGTGTCACACTATCAAATACAGTAGTATTTGTGGGAGATAAGCCCACTTCACTTTTCTGCTGTCTGAACAGCAGATTGTGAGCCAGCTATTGTTACATCTATCACTTGACCTCCCTCCTTTGTATATTATTCTGGCTTGTGTTTCTCTTTTCCATGGTTCTGACCTGGGTTGAAAAATTGGCCACTAATTTTGACTGACCTATTTTGTTGGAAAATCAGTTTTGACACTATTAAATCTGGATCTTATCTTTTCTGGTTCAGCGATGAATATCTCCAAGTCAGTACAAGAAGCTGATGATCCCACAGGACCACACATATCAACTAATTAAGCCTTTATTTGATGCTTATCTTCCCTTTGTAACATCTGTAAAAATTGGCCTTTTTTTGTGTCTCTTGAGCATGTATAAGGAGATAACTCATGACCTGCTATTCAAATAGTATAATTCTAGTTATAGCCAATATATTCATTGTATTGATTTATAATTTTTATGTACTTAAATTTTTTTCTTTGTTTATCATATTTATTATTATTTGTTTATCTTCTTAGTTTCATATACATTTGTCATGTAAGTGCATGGGTATTTCCCTAGTTGTTGGTTGGTGCATTAGGGACAATTTTATCCAATTCTGAGAATTATATTATAGAAAGCCACACCTCAGGGATAAGTTCATACATATGAGAAAAGCAACAACTGACAGAGAAAACAGAGCAAATTTTACCATATTCCATCCAAATGGGAACATGAAAGAAAATGATTCACTGACTAGTGGATAAGATTTCTTGGTTGTCTGGCCATGGCATGTATAATTCTGTTTTAGGAGAAATGTTTCGGGCTATGGGTTTTTGAATTCTGCCTGTATTAAACTAACTTCGCCTGGTAATTTGCTTTCCTTCAGAGATTTTCCTCCCTGGAGAGGAAAAAAAAAAAAATGTCTAGTCATTGGCTAATAACTAGAATAAGCACTTTGGTATTTTCATTATATTTACATTTTAGTTTAGGTACCATTAACAACTGAGCATGGACAATAGCAGCCAGTCCCTGTGAGAGTGAGCAGTGAGTCTGTCTCAGAATATATATAATCAAGTTTGCTTTCCTACAGATTTGATGACTGGAGCTTGAAGTATGGCAGATCAACCCATCTAAATCCATTCTGAGAGACTTTGTTTGAGTATGCCTCCTTGAGGATAAGGGTCAACTTTCAAACTCTGACAATAAAAATATGGAAGATTTATTTAAAGTTCATTTCCTGTACTAAAAAAAATCTCTCAATGTACAAATCCCATTTGAGTTTCTGGTTAACTGAGCCTGTTAAGCATCTGACTCTTGGTTTCTACTCAGGTCCTTTTCTCATGTGTTGTGAGACCTAACCCCTTGTAGGGCTCCATGCTCAGTGGAAGTCTGCTTGAAGATTTTCTCCCTCTGCCCTCCCCCCCTACTCTCATGGTGTCTCTCTATATATTTCTCAAATAAATAGATAGATCCTTAAAAAAAAAGGCAAAAATCCTGTTAATGATGAGGCAGGACTTTCTTGGTGGGTAACATAAGACATCAATAAGCTACTTGTCTTGCCACCTTTGCTATTAATTACTATAATTTACTATTGCTATAGAAACAGAGGGGAAGAAGAGAAATGAGAAGAAAGGAGAAGTATTAATGAAAGTGATATTATGAAGGAGAGAAAGTTTTTCACCTTAAGTTTTAGGAACGTCCATTAGGAGAATGTTTGTGGGAGGTCATTGATGATCAGGAAGTTTGCTTTTATTTATTTATCTATTTATTTATTTATTATTTTTTCTTTTAGTATCAATTCTGATTAGCTGAAATTTCTCTGAAAGTGCATGTATTTAGGAAACTAAAGCTCAGGGGGAAAATTTTATTTCATGTTATGTTAAAAGTAAATTACAATCAAGGGTTTTTGTGACTTTAAATACCATCTCTATGCTGATGACTCAGACATTTATATTTTCACTGCAGACCTCCTACTTGAAAGTCAGCCTTGTATACTCAACTACTTGCTTGATACTTTATATATCTAACAAATATCTTTATACTTTTTAATTTATTTTTTATTTAATATCTTTATATTTAATGATTGATTTTTTCCTTTTCAAAAATAAATTTTATATACCAGAAACCTATGTGTGTATAAATATCAACATCCTCAAAACCTGTATGTATAAATTAACAACTTAATCTTAGATACTTTTAAATTCATAGGTAGGCATTATTTGAAAAGACAGTTATATAAACTTGACATACAGACCTCAAGGTGGAACAATCTGAAATCTGATTTTTTAAAACAGTAGTAGATGATTAACCTAAAGCATTTTTAACCATTTACCATTTTTGTTTTTGGTATGTGTCAAATGTTCTTTTTGATTTGTTCTAGGGATCTAGGGCATTTTGTGAGAATAACTTGACTCAAGAATTTATTTTCAGAGTAGGCTGGTAAAGGAGGTTAAAAATGCATAGAATTCAGGTAACTTAAGCTCTATATGACTTCACCTGGAAGATCTTTTGGGGCATAATTAATCAGTCATGGTAAAAACTGCCTTCCTGAAACACAAGATTCCTAAAACATCTAAGCCTGGCCTGCTTCACATTTACATAAAGAGTTATGATTCTACTAGAATAGTGATAATTTTTAAATGTTAAATATTTTCATTTAGTTTCTTATAAGGCATAATTCATACTGTGGTCTGTGTACTCAGAAGTCAGCAAAAGTTATGAATTACAGAATGATTGTATTGAGAAGTCTAGGGTCAAATTGAGTGACACTAGGCTGATGTGGTTTAGTGTAAGCTGTGACCCTTTGGCTAAGCTTATGATGCAGTATCTGCTCAGCCACTTCAAATATTTGTTGTTTTGAGGTTTCAGGATAATTACCTTTCTTTGGTGTTGTACAAATTGTACATTTACGTTCTGAGTGAAAATGCAGATTTCATTACTGTTAGATTTGCTATCAAATCTGGTGAAATTTCACAATTAGACAGTCATATTGGGAAACCTCCCCGTGATACAGATGTTCACAGGACATCAATTTGAGCTCAAAGGTATGTGGTTGAATTCTTCACATTTCCAATAGCAGCAGTCAATAATATCCTTTTGTCACTCTGTGTGTGCACGATAAGAGACAACATGTACCTGTGAATACAACATACTTTCAGTCAGTACACTTCTTTCTTTCTTTCTTTCTTTCTTTTCTTTCTTTCTTTCTTTATCTGAGGGAAGGAGAGAGAGAGAGAGAGAGAGAGTGAGCAACCACACAAACAGGGGGAGCAGGATAGGGAGAAGCAGGCTCCCCGCTGAGCAGGGAGCTTGAATCAGGGCTCAATCCCAGGACTATGGAATCATGACCTGAGCCAAATGCAAATGTTTTAATGACCATTTAATGGCCATCCAGGTGCCCTCACTTCTTTAATAAAAATATTTTATTTATTTGCGAGACAGCGAGAGAAAGTATGAGCATGGGGAAGGGCAGAGAAAGAGGAGGAAGTAGATTCCTCTATGAGCAGGGAACCTGATGCAGGGCTTGATCCGAGGAGCTTGGGATAATGACCTGATCTGGAGGCAGATGCTTAACCAAAAGAGCCACCCAATCACCCCTCAGTCAGCACACTTCTATTTGATTTTAAATTTTCATTCTTTAGACTGAAGTTGTCCTGTTTTGAAGAACATTTTTTTTTTTTTAAGTAGGCTCCACACCCACAATGGAGACAAACAAAAGGCTTAACTCATGACCTTGAGGTCAAACTTGAGCTGAGGTAAAGAGTCAGATACTTAACCAACTGAGACACCCAGGCACCCCTTAAGAACTTTTTAATACTCATGATTCCTAGAGATTCTACTTTGATCCAGCCTTGGAGTTTATATGTCAGAGGAGACACAATGTAGCAATTTCAGTAAAGATAAGTTTATAACTCAAAGTTGCCAAACATAATTCCAAAATATGGAAGGGTCTTCAGTGAGTCGACAGTCCATTCTAGAGCCCCAGTAGCCATGAGGCTTTCACTGTCTGTGGGAAGCAGGCCATTCTTCCTGAGAAATGGACATCTACTCCTCCACAGTGAGGAAGCTGGAGGCTCTGACATTTTGCCTCTCTTTTCACCATGTTGAAGGCAAAGGAGAGGTTCTGGGTCACCTCAGTAGCCAGGCAGACCCTGGCAATGTTCTAGAGGAGAGAGAACTGATCTCAGATCCAGTCCTGATATTCTCTATGATCATGGAAACTAGCAGAGAAACAAATGAAACCTAAAATAGTCAAGGAAAATCCTTGATAAAGGTCCAAGAACCCTCCCTATTGATAAACAGTAGAAAAAGCACAATGGATCCCCTTGTAAGATAATTCCAGCACATTCTGTACAATTAGCCCGGATTTGATGAGTTCTGTTAGAGGTATCACAATGGTGGAAATCATGCCTGCCAGACTCCCAGCATGGTGGAGTTCACTGAGAAATGGCCCAGGCCATCTGTGAACAGCACTAAACTTGTGGTAGGCATGGTGTTGTAGGGGAAGAGGTGCAGGCATGGACCCATGTTTCCCTTCCAGGTTCTAGACGACCTGTGTTTCCAGGACCCCTCCCCAGGAACCACCACCAGGCTAAGCACCCCCATCGACCTTATCCCAGCCAGGGAGACCAACAATGACTGATTATTGTTGCAGTCAAACACTTGTGGCCTTCCCCAGAAAATTCCATCCTTCTAGTTTCCCGGGCCAAAAACATGAAGTCCAAAAAATTGATAATATCACAGCTCACACCTAAGCTGTTAGGAAAAAACAAAACAAAACAAAACAAAAAACAAGCAAAAAAACACAAAAAACAAAACAAAAAACACATTTGTTTGCCTTCAAAATATATGTAGAATATAATCTGCTTTACCACCAAGTCTCCTTTCATCCTGTTATGAGCTTCCATCATAAATAATAGTTTTGAACTCAGAATTCTCCCTACTTCCACTCTTGTTCTGCTAAGTCTATTTCCAGCACAGCATACTTTGCTGCTTAAAACCCAGCAGTGATTCCCTTTTGCTCAGAGACAAAACAAAAACAAAAACAAAAAACAAACAAACAAAAAGCACAAAACACCAAATTCTTTTTTTTTTTCATTTATTTATTTTCAGCATAACAGTATCATTATTTTTTCACCACACCCAGTGCTCCATGCAATCCGTGCCCTCTATAATACCCACCACCTGGTACCGGACCTCCCACCCCCCTGACCACTTCAAACCCCTCAGATTCACAAAACACCAAATTCTTAAAATGATTTGATCTTCTATTGCCACTTTGGCCTTTTCTGGAATTTCCATACTTGCTCCCTTTACCCAGACATACTGGCTTCCTTGTAAATTCTTGAGGACATCAAGCACGCTTTCCCTGGTTAAATATTGCTGTTTGCCTGGTAGCTTCATCTACTTATGGCATTATTCTAATCTCTCCTCAGTGAAGCCTTTTTTATGCTTATTTAATGCTAAATTCCTACAGCACACTTCAGCCCTTTTTTTTCTTTTTTGACTTTCTTTTCTCCTTCTTCTTCTCCTTCTCCTTCTTCTTCTTCTTCTTCTTGTCTATGTTACTTCTGTTCCTTTCTTGTCTATGTTACTTTTCAGCTCTCTCTTCACTCAAAGGATCCCCTTTACTTTTTCCTGAAGTGCAGCTTTAGTGATCACAAATTCTTTTAGTTTCTGTTTGTCTCGACAGCTCTTTATCTCCCCTTCTATTTGCCTCTCCTATATATCTTATTCTCCTTCTATGACAGCCTTGCTGGATAAAGTATTCTTGACTGCATAGTTTTTCATTTAGCACCCTGAATATATCATGCCAATTCTTTCTGGACTGCCAGGTATCTGTGGATAGTTCTGCTGCCAGTCTATTATGTTTCTACCCATGTAGGTTAGGGAACTCTTGTCCTGAGCTAGTTTCAGAACTTTTGCTTTGTCTCTGAAATTTGCAAGCTTCACTATTATATTGAGGTATTGACCTATTTTTATTGATTTTGAGGGAAATTTCTCTGTGCCTCCTGGACTTGAATGACTGTTCTCTTCCACAGATTAGGGGTGTTGTCACATTTTTCCCTGCTCTCTCTTTCCTCTTCTTTTGGGACTTCAAGTATTCTAACATTGTTTTGCTTTATGATATCACTTATCTCTCAAATTTTTTCTTTGTGATCCAGTAGTTTTTTACCTCTCTTTTTCTTCTTGGTTTCTTTATTCCCCATCACTGATTCTCTTTTGCCTCATTTATCCTAGCAATTAGAGACTGCATTTTTTATTGCATCTCATTAATAGCTTTTAAAATTTTTATATGTTTAGATTTTAGTTCTTTTATTTCTCCAGAAATGGATATTCTAGTGTCTGTTGTTTTTCTTCAAGTCCAGCTAGTATCTTTATCATTATTCTGAGCTCTATTTCCATTATTCTGCTTACCTCCATACTGATCTGGTTCCTGTGTCATTATTGCCTCTTGTTTTCTTTTCTGGAGTGAGTTCTTCCATCTTGTCATCTATCCAGAGAAGAATGGGTGTATGAGAGAACAAAATACTAAAATAGCAGCAACACCCACAGAGAAGTATACACTAAACTAATCAGAAGAAATAGAAACTGGTTAAGAAACAGGTGAACAGAACAAAGCAATTAGCTAGACCCTGTGTGTATTTTGATTTTTTTTTAAGAAAAAAAAAGCTAGATTTCAAAATTTTCAAGAAAGAAAAACTTAGCATATATTCAAAAATAAAATTAAATACAATGAAAAGATAAATGTATCCATAAAAATGAAAATGAAAAAGCCTTTTAAAAACATTTAAAAAGCCCAAAGAAATTAGTTCAAAAAGAAAAAAAAATAAACTGAAAGACTAAAAAATCATGAGAAAAAAAATGCACGCTACAAATTCTATATACTTTTTCCACTAGTGCTGGAGTTTAGCAGTTAGCAGTTCTGCGTGATTAATAAACGATGTTAGCTGGATATTCCTGCTGGTCTTCAGGGGAGGGACCTTTGAGGCTGATTCTCAGGAGTCTTTGCCCTGGGTGGAATTACACTGCCCTACCAGGGGTCTGGGCTCAGTGAAAATGGGCCAGATTTCTCTATGTGGCTTTTGTTCCCTGAAGGCTTTCCCCACCACTTTAGAGGATGAGAATTAAAGTGGCAGCATCCTGATTCTAGCTTGGAGATGTATGTTCATGTTCCCCACTCTTCAGTGATCCCTCAGGGAAAAACAGTTAATCACTTTGGTCTTCCTGGTTTTACACTTTATGTTCACCTATTCGATGACCAGGAATTTCTATTTCAGACACACAACACCATTTCTAGTGTTCAAACATTATAGACTCCTGTGGCAAACACCACAGCACTGTGGCAACTGCTGTTCCTACCAGGGAGGGGAAAGGGGAAATCTCTCCATGATTCTGCCAATTGCTGGGCCCCTGACTGGTGACCAGTCACCAGACTGTACTGCAGTTTTCAGTTTATGGGAACACTGAATAGAAAGCTGGCACCTGGGCTCATTGTTTGCAACAGTTTTCCATGCTCCAGTGCCTGGGAACTCTTCTGCACTAAGGCACCCTTCTTTTTGTGACCCAGGGGATTCTGAGACTACATTGTCCCATGTGGATTGCTTCATCTCCTCAGGGCTTTTCAGGCAAACTTCTAAAAGTTCTAATTTTGCTTTACAAAATTAGACTGTTGCTTATACAATTTTCTAGTACCACTGAGGGTCCCTCCCCCTCCCTTCCTGCCCCCTTCCTCCCCCCTCCCTCCCTTAGTTTCCTATATATTGCAGTGGATTCATGTCTCCACACCTCTTACCTTGCAAAAGGTGGTCACTTTTCCATTTGTAGAATTGTAACAATTCTTTTCTCAGATCTCTGGGTGATTATTGTGGATGTTCAGAATGATTTGATAGCTATCTAGCTGATTTCTAGGGACCAGATGAAATTAGGGTTCCCTACTCCTCCACTGTCTTAACCCTCTCTCCAGTCTGCAGATTTACAAAAGTTGTCAGAGTAGTTTTTATGGAGGACATCACATTTGAGTAAGTCCTTGAAGGAGATGAGGGAGTCAGCTGTGTAGATATACACTACAGAAATGTGTTGGAGTGTTTGAGTCCATGGGAACCCAGAAAGTATTAGATGAGGGGTCATAGAGGGGGTGGTGGGTACAGATCATGTAGAGCCTTGCAGGTTGCATCAAATGACTTCATTTTTTTATGAGAGCAAATTAGTACACCAGTGGAGAGCTTCAATCCGAGGAGAGATAAGATGAGTTATCTGTTGTGTATGATATTAGTATTGCTCCCATACCCTAGCTTTCTTTTCCCCTCTGTTTGCATGGTAAATATTTTTCCATCCCTTCACTTTCAATGTGCATGTATCTTTAGGTCTGAACTGACTCTAGCAAGTGAGTCCAACAATCCAACAAGAGTCTATAACCATTATAAATAATTTATGCAACAAACCTGGATGCACCTAAATACATTAAAAAAATAACTATTAACAGACATAAAGGAAGAAATTGGCAGTAATACAATAATAGCAGGAAACTATAACACCCCACATATACCAATGGACAGATCATCCAGACAGAAAATCAATAAGGAAACAGTGGCTTTGAATGACACTTTTGACTAAAGGAACCTAACAGATATATTCAGAGCATTATATCTCAATGTTGGTGAAGATACATCCTTTTCAGGTGCTTAGAAAATGTTCCCCAGAATAGATCACATGTTAGGCTACAAAATAGGTCTTAGTAAATTCGAAAAGAATGAAATCATGTTATACATCTTTTTTGACCAGACTGGTATGAAAATAGAATTACCAACAAGAAGAAATGTAGAAAGAGCACAAATATGTGGAGGAAAATACCCTGCTTCTAAACAATGAATATGTCAATCCAAAGATCAAAGAGGAAAAAAAAATACATAGAGACAGATGAAAATGATAAGGGGTTAGTATCCAAAAGATATAAAGAATGTATACAACTCACCACCACAAAGACAAATAATTTTATATTAAAATGAACAGAGGACCTGAATAGACATTTTTTCAAAGAAGACATACAAGTAACAAGTCAACCCATCAAAGCATGGTCAACATCACTCATCATCAGGGAAATACAAATCAAAACCACAGTGAAATATTACCTCACACCTGTCAGAATGGCTAAAATTGAAAAGACAAAAACAAAAACAAAAACAGACAAACAAACAAACAAAAAAAAAAAACAAGAGTTGGTGAGGTTGTGAAGTAAAAGAACCCTTTTGCACTATTGGTGGGAATGCAAACTAATGCATTCTCTGTGGAAAGCATCATGGAGGTTCCTCAATTAAAAAAAAAAAAAAAAAAAGAATTACCATATGATCTAATAATTTCACTGTGTGATATTTACTCAAACAAAACAAAAACACAAATTTGAAGAAAAATATATAGCACTCTGTTTATTGCACTTTTATAAAAAAGATTTTATTATTCAATTGACAGATCACAAGCAGGCAGAGAGGTAGGCAGAGAGAGAGGAAGGAAAGCAGGCTCCCTGCTGAGCAGAGAGCCTGACGGGGCACTCAATCCTAGGACCCTGAAATCATGACCTGAGCTGAAGGCAGAGGCTTTAACCCACTGAGCCACCCAGGCGCCCCTGTTTATTGCAATTTTATTTACAACTGCGAAACTGTGGAGGCAATCCAGACATTTGATGACAGGTGAGTTGATAAAGAAGATGTGGTACATATACATAATGGAATATTACTCCATTTTAAAAAGAATGGAATCTTACAATTTGCAGCAAAATTGAAGGACTTGTTATAATGTTAAGTGAAATAAATCTGAGAAAAAGACAAATACCATATAGTTTCACTCGTATGTGAATTTTAAGAAAAATAATGAACAAAGAAAAAAGGAGACAAAAACCCCAGGCTCTTAAATACAGAGAATAAACTCATAGTTCCCAGAAGGGAGGTGGGCAATGGGTGAAACAGGAAGGGGATTGTGAGTACACCATTCTTGACAAGCACTGAGTAGTGTATATGATTGTTCAATCAAAAAAAATTACATTTTATTGTACATAAACTATAACTTTAGTTAATTTAAAATTTTTTAAAAATGTAAAAGCACGGATTGCATGGAGCACTGGGTGTGGTGAAAAAATAATGAATACTGTTATGCTGAAAATAAAAAATAAATTTAAAAAATGTAAAAGCATTTTCATTTCCACTTTCTTTTTTTTTATTTCCACTTTCTTACTCTTCTTTCCTTACTTACTGACTTAATAATGACTTCAAAATATTTTAGAAATTATAGAAATTTTAATCACTAGTTTTCATTGTAATAATTTATATATTACTGATATCATTAAGATGAATAGTAATTATTATATCTATGGTAACATTTTCTAGGAGACTAGGAGAAGTTCAGAAACTTGCCTAAAGTCACAGACACAGAAATCATGAAAGTAGAATTGAATGCTGTTACATGTGCTGAAACACATACTAGGGCTAAATATTTTCTGTGCCTTTAAAAAAGAGTGGACTGGGGCACCTGGGTGGCTCAGTGGTTAAGTGTCTGTCTTAGACCCGGGTCATGATCCCAGGGTCCTGGGACTGAGACCAGCATCGGGCTCCCTGCTCAGCAGGAAGTCTGTTTTTTCTCCTCCTACTTCCCCTGCATGTGCTCCCTCTCTTGTTGTGCCTCTCTCTGTCAAGTAAATAAATAAAATATATAAAAGAAAAAGAATGGTTTCCTCATTAAAAAAAATATTATGGACATTACTTCTATAAACTTTGGGATTCATATGGCCCTTCTTTTCACTGCATCTATATCTTTGGGATAAATACCCGGTAGTGCAGTTTCTGGATCATAGGATATCTCTATTTTTAATTTTTTTGATGAATCTCCACACTGTTTTCCAAAGTGGCTGCACCAACTTGCATTCTCAACAACAGTGTAAGAAGGTTCCCTTTTTTCCACATCCTCTCCAATACTTGTTTTTTCCTGTCTTGTTAGTCTTTGCCATTCTAGCTGGTGTAAGGTGGTATCTCAATGTGGTTTTCATTTGAATTTTTGTGATAGCTAATGATGAACATTTTTTCATGTGTCTGCTAGCCACTTGTGTATCTTCATTGAAGAAGTGTCTGTTCATGTCTTTTGCCTATTTTTTTGACTTGATTTTCTATTTTTGGGCATTGAGTTTGAGAACTTCTTTATTGATCTTGAGTATCAGCCCTTTGTCTGCAGTGTCAATTGTGAATATCTTCTCCCATTCCATGGTTTGTCTCTTTTGTTGACTGTTTCCTTTTCTGTGGAAAGAGCTGAGACGCCCTTCAACAGACAAATGGATAAAGAAGATATGGTCCATATATACAATGGAATATTACTCAGCCATCAGAATGGATGACTACCCAACTTTTGCACCAACATGGATGGGACTGGAAGAGATTATGCTGAGTGAAATAAGTCAAACAGAGAAATTATCATATGGTTTCACCATATGTTGTGGAGCATAAGGAATACCATGGAGGACATTAGGAGAAGGAAGGGAAAAATTAAGGAGGAGAATCAGAGCAGGGAGATGAGACTGTGGACTCTGAGAAAGAAACTGAGGATTTTGGATGGGAGAGGGGTATGGAGATGGGTGAGCCTGGTGGTGGGTATTAAGGAGAGCACTATTGCGTGGAGCACTGGATGTGGTGCATAAATGAATCTTGGAACACTACATCAAAAACAAATGTTGTATTATATGGTGACTGACCATATCTAATCAGTATGTATCGATAATGCTGATAACAAGATTTTATGATACTATGATCCTAGCTGTTCTGATATTAATGATACTGCTGACTGCCCAAACCCACTGTCACCTATGAATTTTATTCTCTTTCTGGTGTTGGAATAAGGGATGATATATGGAGATGATGAATGAGAAGCAAACTCTCTAGTGAAGTCCTAGGAAGAAACACTCTTTATCCCTAAGCAAGTTTCTTTGCCCAGTCTTGCACTGGGGGTTTATATTTAAACATAACTATAAATGTTCATCTCTTCTTTTGAAACATCCTGAATTTTCCATCCATTTGATAGGACATGTAATGGACATGTATGGTTTCTGGCTTTATGCTCGCTCTACCCTTATGGCTTGAGTCTGATGCTTTGCAGGGCAGAGGAGGGTGCAGTATTCAAGAGGGAGACATTACCATGGAGCACAAAAGCTACTGGTTTCTTTTTCACTGCTCTCTGCTAAACTGCCTGCCAGCTTAGCCTCAATTGCACAAAATAGAACAGTGTGAACTTGCCTTAGGGAATATAAAGTCAAATGAACGAAGATAAGGAAGCAAAAAAAAGAAGGCTATAATTAAGGGTTGCATGATTCATTAAACACATACACATACATTTTACCAGTGGAAGGTCCTTAGGAAGAAAGTGGTTTGGGAAAAAGTGGAAGGCTTTGCTGAGTAGACAGCATCTGAACTGGACTCTGTGCACAGGTAACAGTGAAGAATGGAGGTTGTATCAGAGACAGGTCAGTTAGCCACTATGAAATACTGAAAATTTGGTGAATGAGATGTTATGGGTGTATTTATGAATGACAAGTATCAGGTGTGGCTGGAGCGTGAATGTCCCGAGGCACTGGGAAGAAAGTTGGTAAGAAAGATCTTGGCACAGCGTTTGAGGGCTGTACAAGTCATGGTGAGTATTTCAGCCATTTCACTTGAAAATCATAGTGGCTATTTTATCATATTCATGATTCATCATAGTTTAAAATGATTCCTTTTCCTTTTCAAGTTATGGCAAGGAGGTAAAAAGAGGGAGAGGATGGAGGGGGAGGAGAAGAGGGATTATCCAAAATTGTCTTTTCTTTCTGTTTAGAAAATTAAAAAGTTCACTTAATGAATTATAGAATTAACCATTTATAATACTCACATTTATGAAATACCAACCTCTTCTGTGGTGTCTATGAACTAATAATGTTCTTTTTTTTCTTACACAAAATGATGCAAGATGTTTTATTTAGAATTTAACAAAAACTAGACATTGTGTGAAAAGAATTATTATCTTCTGTGTTTTAGGAATCTGAGATGACCCTGCTTTGAGGGCAGTGAAAACACTCTGTATGATATTATAATGGTGGATGCATGTCACTAACATTTTTCTAATTCTACAGAATTTACCACAGCAAGAGTGAACCCTGGGGTAAACTCTGGCCTCTGGGTGATGGCCATGTGTCATGGTTAAATGATCAGTTGTGACAAATGTGCCATTTTGGTGGGAGATGCTGATAATGGCAGGGAGTGAAATCTGTGTGGGGGCCGGGACTATATGGGGACTCTGCAGCTTCTTAGGTTTTGTTGTGAATCTAACACTGCTCCACAAATACAAAGTATTAATAACAACAACAAAAATAAAGGCAACAACAAAATGATCCTATTACAACTGAGGGGAGGTATATAATTTTGCTACTCCTCCCCTCAGAGACACAGCTGAGAGTGAGCACTTCTGGTCCTTCACTGAGGGGATGTGACAATTCTTAAGCCACTACTGATTCATTTTGTTGGGATAGAGCAAATACATCTGTATGATTTTCCCTGAGTTTCTCAGTGCAGGGGGTATGAAGATGGATATCTTCAGTGAAACTCAGACATCTTGAAGGAGGTGGGTATTTCATTACAGATAAGCTCAAAGTCCAAATGGACTCACTTTAGAAAAAGAGATGATTTAATTTTTTAAGTTCATTTCTTTTAATTTAATTTTATTTTTACAGTGTTCCAAGATTCATTGTTTATGCACCACACCCAGTACTCCATTCAATATGTGCCTTCCTTAATACTCACTACCAGGCTCACCTAACCCCCCATTCCCCTCCCCTCCAAAACCCTCAGTTTGTTTCTTGGAGTCCACAGTCTCCCAAGGTTCATTTCCCCTAAGTTTTCTTAAACAACTGATTAACTTTGTTTTTAGGTACTGAATAAATCTTAATAAAATCAGCTATCATATTTTGTACACCTCTAAATTTTATATTTGACCACAAGAGTGTATTCAAACTTCGTAACCTGGCTTTCATCGCCTTTGGCTTGGAGGAAAACCTGTTTTTGAAATTCTTTCATTATGACTTTAGAAACTGTCTAGAAGTTTCATATTGATCTTCTCTATTTGCCCTATCATCTCCATTAAAATTTTGATTTGATTTATTTCATCTCAAATGCTTTCTTCCCCCTGATTTTTATACCTTTGGATCACAAACTCTTTACAACTAAGGGTCTATTTTATTTCTACTTTCCTCTCATCATGGGACACACATAATTAAGCTGTTATGTACCTTTCATATTTTTTTTGTATTTGTTCAAGATATTTAGAGTTGTCACTCCCAATTTCTGATCACCATGAGTAAATCAGCTTGATCCAAAGTGCTAATATGATTTCAGCAGTCAGCAAAGGAAATTTGTGTGTAAAATAGTTGTGTAGCTTTATTATGGATAAATGAACAAGGGAGATTAACAACTTTGAAAGTTGATATTAATAATCATAATGGAAAGTTTATATAATAATAATGAAAATAACCATTTCAATTTCAGGGAGTACAGACCTAGGTCTCCCATACCTTGTGCACCCTGAATTATTTAGCCTTCATAGAAATCCTGCAGAGTAGGTTATTTCACTCTTATGGTTTATAGGTGAGGAAAATGAAGCACAGAGATATCAGGGCTTGTTAAACATTGTATCATAGTGGGCAGTTGGGTGGGGGTATGAATCTAAGCTGTGTGGCTTCAGCCTCTATGCACTAGGTGCTAACAGGTGAGCACTCTGCTCTGTTCCACAATATCTGCATCTCAGGGAATCTGGTTTAGAACCTGTCTTTCTTCAGTTAATGTTACAGTTCATTTCTTAATCTAATTCTGAATTTTCCTTTTTTAAAATTAATACATAATGTATTATTTGCTTCAGGGGTACAAGTCTGTGATTCATCAGTCTTACACTATTCACAGCATGCACCATAACACATCCGCTCCCCATCCATCACCCAGCCACACCATCCCTCCCACCCCCCTCCACTGCAGCAGCCCTCAGTTTCTTCCCTGAGATTAAGAGTCTCTTAATGGTTTGTCTCCTTCTCTGGTTTTTGTCTTGTTTCATTTTTCCTCCCTTCCACTATGATCCTCTGCCTTGTTTCTCAATCTCTTCATATCAGTGAGATCATATGATAATAGTCTTTCTCTGGTCCACTTATTTCACTTAGCATAATACCCAATAGTTCTCTCCACATCGTTGCAAATGGTAAGATATCATTCTTTTTTAAATTTATTTATTTGACAGAGATCACAGAGAGAGAGAGGAGAGTAAGCAGGCTCTCTGCTGAGCAGAGAACCCAATGCGGGGCTTGATCCCAGGACCCTGGGATCATGACCTGAGCCAAAGGCAGAGGCTTAACCCACTGAGCCACCCAGACGCCCCAAGATTTCATTTTTTGATGGCTGAATAATATTCTGTAATTATGAATTTTTCACTGCCAATCCATCTTTTAGTAATTTGTACTCTTCTATCTGCAGATGGTTTTTATTAATCTAATATCAATCACAAAGTGCATTACATAATGAATTATTTCATCTACATTTATTTTAAACTCATGTTAAATTATTATAAATAGGAGAGCATTGCCCATTCTTTACAATAACTCCAGAGAATCGTGATTCGATATTTTTAAAAAAATGAAATCATAGAATTATGAGAGAAGTGAATAGATAGTAGAATTTTAAAATATTTTAAAGTAGACTAAATTAAAATAGTGGAATTGGCAGCTGGGGCTATATGAAAAGAAAAAAGTCACAGGAAAAAAAAGAAAAAGTAAAACCCTAATAGTTTAAGAAGAGACTGGCACTTACATAGTCTTATTTATTAGTATGAACCAGATCTTTTCTTCTTTCTATCTGGTGAGGTACCCAATTATGTATAAAGTGGTTTTCCTAAGCAAGTAAATAGTGGAACATGGATTTGAACTCAAGACATCTAATGACTCTAGTAGCTGTGTTCTTGGTCAAGATGTAATTCTTTTGCTTGATTAATAGCCATTCCAGCTAAAATAACAAGATCACAAAATATAAACTGATGAAGGAGAAGAAATTCTCAGAAGAGCAATATTTTCATAAAAATGCAGTAAAAATGGGGATGCCTGGGTGGCTTAGGTCAGGATCCCGCAGTTCTAGGATCGAGTCCCTCATAGGGCTCCTTTCTCAACAAGCCTGCTTCTCCCTCTCTCTCTGCCTGCTGCTTCTCCTGTTGTGCTTCCTCTCTCTCTGTCAAATAAAGAAATAAAATCTTTTAAAAATGTAATAAAAATGTAAAATGTGTTTGGTGATAAAAAAGTATATGCACATAAGATACAATTTTATTTATCTTAAGCAAATGAGATAATAAGAATGTCACAGATTACTGTCTGCATGCTCATCAGTTTTTTTTTGCAAAATCATCAACGATGAAATTATGGCCATTCTTGTATAGAGAAAACTGTTGTAGAGATACACATATGCAAGTATACTGATAGAATGTTTCTGAAAGGAAATATAATAAAAGAAAAGTAGTTATCTCTGCAGAGTAGGATTGTAGGATAAATAATTTGGAGACACATTTTAATTTTCTTCTCTCTCATTTTTTTGTACTTCGAATGATTAATGATAACCGCAAATTATTCCACAGTAAGACATATTTAATAAATGAACACAAAATATTGAAGATCTTTTTAATAATTATCAATACCAATGATAACCTCTAGCATTTGGGGCAACAGTTCTTAAAGTTCTCTAGACATTTTTTTATCTAATAACAATCAGTGAGTCTGACATTTAAAATAAGAAGCATAAGTAAAAGATTGTGAAAATAGTTTTTTAAAAACATATTTCCTCCAAGATAATGTTGGAGTAAGAGATGAAAGGATCAGGGATCCAAAAATGAATAAACTGAAGAGGAATATTTTCTTCAGGAGGAATTCTCCAGCAATATGGGTGCGTAATTAAATTGGAATGGTATTTTATTTATTTAAAACCACGTAGATAAAAATGAATAATACATGAAATATATGTGTGCATAAAAATCTTTTTTTAATTCTTAAGGAAACTCAGGGTAAGGTAGGTCAAGGATTTGAATCCATTTTCATATGAAGGCTAAATTTTAAGGCAGTGAAGTCTCTTGCCCAGGGAAAGTACAAGTTCTACTGTTTTGAATCTTGTAAGGAATCAAAGTAGTTTTTTTTTTTTTTAATTTTTTATTTTTTATAAACATATATTTTTATCCCCAGGGGTACAGGTCTGTGAATCGCCAGGTTTACACACTTCACAGCACTCACCAAATCACATACCCTCCCCAATGTCCATAATCCCACCCCCTTCTCCCAAACCCCCTCCCCCTGGCAACCCTCAGTTTGTTTTGTGAGATTAAGAGTCACTTATGGTTTGTCTCCCTCCCAATCCCATCTTGTTTCATTTATTCTTCTTCATGTGCCATAGGGCAGTTCTATTTTCAACATTTTGAGGAACCTCCATGCTGTTTTCCAGAGTGGCTGCACCAGCTTGCATTCCCACCAACAGTGTAGGAGGGTTCCCCTTTCTCCGCATCCTCGCCAGCATGTGTCATTTCCTGACTTGTTGATTTTAGCCATTCTGACTGGTGTGAGGTGATATCTCATTGTGGTTTTGATTTGTATTTCCCTGATGCCGAGTGATATGGAGCACTTTTTCATGTGTCTGTTGGCCATCTGGATGTCTTCTTTGCAGAAATGTCTGTTCATGTCTTCTGCCCATTTCTTGATTGGATTATTTGTTCTTTGGGTGTTGAGTTTGCTAAGTTCTTTATAGATTCTGGACACTAGTCCTTTATCTGATATGTCGTTTGCAAATATCTTCTCCCATTCTGTCAGTTGACTTTTGATTTTGTTAACTGTTTCCTTTGCTGTGCAAAAGCTTTTGATCTTGATGAAATCCCAGTAGTTCATTTTTTCCCTTGCTTCCCTTGCCTTTTGCGTTGTTCCTAGGAAGATGTTGCTGCGGCAGAGGTCGAAGAGGTTGCTGCCCGTGTTCTCCTCCAGGATTTTGATGGATTCCTTTCGTACATTGAGGTCCTTCATCCATTTTGAGTCTATTTTTGTGTGTGGTGTAAGGGAATGGTCCAATTTCATTTTTCTGCATTTGGCTGTCCAATTTTCCCAGCACCATTTATTGAAAAGGCTCTCTTTTTTCCATTGGACATTCTTTCCTGCTTTGTCGAAGATTAGTTGACCATAGAGTTGAGGGTCTATTTCTGGGCTCTCTATTCTGTTCCATTGATCTATGTGTCTGTTTTTGTGCCAGTACCATGCTGTCTTGATGATGACAGCTTTGTAATAGAGCCTGAAGTCTGGAATTGTGATGCCACCAACGTTGGCTTTTTTTTTAAATATCCCTTTGGCTATTCGAGGTCTTTTCTGGTTCCATATAAATTTTAGCATTATTTGTTCCATTTCTTTGAAAAAGATGGATGGTACTTTGATAGGAATTGCATTAAATGTGTAGATTGCTTTAGGTAGCATAGACATTTTCACAATATTTATTCTTCCAATCCAGGAGCATGGAACATTTTTCCATTTCTTTGTGTCTTCCTCAATTTCGTTCATGAGTACTTTATAGTTTTCTGAGTATAGATTCTGTGTCTCTTTGGTTAGGTTTATTCCTAGGTATCTTATGGTTTTGGATGCAATTGTAAATGGGATTGACTCCTTAATATCTCTTTCTTCTGTCTTGCTGTTGGTGTAGAGAAATGCAACTGATTCCTGTGCATTGATTTTATATCCTGACACTTTACTGAATTCCTGTATAAGTTCTAACAGTTTTGGAGTGGAGTCTTTTGGGTTTTCCACATAGAGTATCATATCATCTGCGAAGAGTGATAATTTAACTTCTTCTTTGCCGATTTGGATGCCTTTAATTTCCTTTTGTTGTCTGATTGCTGAGGCTAGGACCTCTAGTACGATGTTGAATAGCAGTGGTGATAATGGACATCCCTGCCGTGTTCCTGACCTTAGCGGAAAAGCTTTCAGTTTTTCTCCATTGAGAATGATATTTGCGGTGGGTTTTTCATAGATGGCTTTGATGATATTGAGGTATGTGCCCTCTATCCCTACACTTTGAAGAGTTTTGATCAGGAAGGGATGCTGTACTTTGTCAAATGCTTTTTCAGCATCTATTGAGAGTATCATATGGTTCTTGTTCTTTCTTTTATTGATGTGTTGTATCACATTGACTGATTTGCGGATTTGAACCAACCTTGCAGCCCTGGAATAAATCCCACTTGGTCGTGGTGAATAATCCTTTTAATGTACTGTTGAATCCTATTGGCTAGTATTTTGTTGAGTATTTTCGCATCTGTGTTCATCAAGGATATCGGTCTATAGCTCTCTTTTTTGGTGGGATCCTTGTCTGGTTTTGGGATCAAGGTGATGCTGGCCTCATAAAATGAGTTTGGAAGTTTTCCTTCCATTTCTATTTTTTGGAACAGTTTCAGGAGAATAGGAATTAGTTCTTCTTTAAATGTTTTGTAGAATTCCCCCGGGAAGCCGTCTGGCCCTGGGCTTTTGTTTGTTTGGAGATTTTTAATGACTGTTTCAATATCCTTACTGGTTATGGGTCTGTTCAGGCTTTCTATTTCTTCCTGGCTCAGTTGTGTTAGTTTATATGTTTCTAAGAATGCATCCATTTCTTCCAGATTGTCAAATTTATTGCCGTAGAGTTGCTCATAGTATGTTCTTATAATAGTTTGTATTTCTTTGGTGTTAGTTGTGATCTGTCCTCTTTCATTCATGATTTTATTTATTTGGGTCCTTTCTTTTTGCTTTTTGATAAGTCGGGCCAGGGGTTTATCAATTTTATTAATTCTTTCAAAGAACCAGCTCCTAGTTTCGTTGATTTGTTCTATTGTTTTTTTGGTTTCTATTTCATTGATTTCTGCTCTGATCTTTATGATTTCTCTTCTCCTGCTGGGTTTAGGGTTTCTTTCTTGTTCTTTCTCCAGCTCCTGTATGTGTAGGGTTAGGTTGTGTACCTGAGACCTTTCTTGTTTCTTGAGAAAGGCTTGTACCGCTATATATTTTCCTCTCAGGACTGCCTTTGTTGTGTCCCACAGATTTTAAACCATTGTATTTTCATTATCATTTGTTTCCATGATTTTTTTCAATTCTTCTTTAATTTCCCGGTTGACCCATTCATTCTTTAGAAGGATACTGTTTAGTCTCCATGTATTTGGGGTCTTTCCAAAGTTCCTTTTGTGGTTGAGTTCTAGCTTTAGAGCATTGTGGTCTGAAAATATGCAGGGAATGATCCCAATCTTTTGATACCGGTTGAGTCCTGATTTAGGACCGAGGATGTGATCTATTCTGGAGAATGTTCCATGTGCACTAGAGAAGAATGTGTATTCTGTTGCTTTGGGATGAAATATTCTGAATATATCTGTGATGTCCATCTGGTCCAGTGTGTCGTTTAAGGCCTTTATTTCCTTGCTGATCTTTTGCTTGGATGACCTGTCCATTTCAGTGAGGGGAGTGTTAAAGTCCCCTACTATTAATGTATTATTGTTCATGTGTTTCTTTGATTTTGTTATTAATTGGTTTATATAGTTGGCTGCTCCCACATTGGGGGCATAGATATTTAAAATTGTTAAATCTTCTTGTTGGACAGACCCTTTGAGTATGATATAGTGTCCTTCCTCATCTCTTATTATAGTCTTTGGCTTAAAATCAAATTGATCTGATATAAGGATTGCCACTCCTGCTTTCTTCTGATGTCCATTAGCATTGTAAATTCTTTTCCACCCCCTCACTTTAAATCTGGAGGTGTCTTCGGGCTTAAAATGTGTTTGTTTTTTTATCCATTCTGATACCCTGTGTCTTTTGACAGGGGCATTTAGCCCATTCACATTCAGGGTAACTATTGAGAGATATGAATTTAGGGCCATTGTATTGCCTGTCATGTGACTGTTACTGTATATGGTCTCTGTTCCTTTCTGATCTACCACTTGTAGGCTCTCTCTTTGCTTAGAGGACCCCTTTCAATATTTCCTGTAGAGCTGGTTTGGTATTTGCAAATTCTTTCAGTTGTTGTTTGTCCTGGAAGCTTTTAATCTCTCCTTCTATTTTCAATGATAGCCTAGCTGGATATAGTATTCCTGGCTGCAAGTTTTTCTCATTTAGTGCTCTGAAAATATCATGCCAGCTCTTTCTGGCCTGCCAGGTCTCTGTGGATAAGTCAGCTGCCAATCTAATATTTTTACCATTGTATGTTACAGACTTCTTTTCCCGGGCTGCTTTCAGGATTTTCTCTTTGTCATTGAGACTTGTAAATTTCACTATTAGGTGACGGGGTGTGGGCCTATTCTTATTGATTTTGAGGGGCGTTCTCTGAACCTCCAGAATTTTGATGCTCGTTCCCTTTGCCATATTGGGGAAATTCTCCCCAATAATTCTCTCCAGTATACATTCTGCTCCCCTCTCTCTTTCTTCTTCTTCTGGAATCCCAATTATTCTAATGTTGTTTCGTCTTATGGTGTCACTTAGCTCTCGAATTCTCCCCTCGTGGTCCAGTAGCTGTTTGTCCCTCTTTTGCTCAGCTTCTTTATTCTCTGTCATTTGGTCTTCTATATCACTAATTCTTTCTTCTGCCTCATTTATCCTAGCAGTTAGAGCCTCCATTTTTGATTGCACCTCATTAATAGCTTTTTTGATTTCACCTTGGTTAGATTTTAGTTCTTTTATTTCTCCAGAAAGGGCTTTTATATCTCTCGAGAGGGTTTCTCTAATATCTTCCATGCCTTTTTCGAGCCGGCTAGAACCTTGAGAATTGTCATTCTGAACTCTAGATCTGACATATTATCGATGTCTGTATTGATTAGGTCCCTAGCCTTCGGTACTGCCTCTTGTTCTTTTTTTTGTGTTGAATTTTTACCTCTTGTCATTTTGTCCAGATAAGACTAAATGAAGGGGCAAGTAAAATACTAAAAGGGTGGCAACAACCCCAGGAAAATATGCATTAACCAAATTAGAAGAGATCCAAAATCGTGAGTGGGGAGAAAGGGGATAAAAAGAGGTTCAAAAAGGAAGAAAGAAAAAAAAAAAAAACAAAAAGAAAAGAAAAAAAAAAGAAAAGAAAAGAAAAGAATTTTTAAAAAAAGAATACACCTAAGAAAAATGTAAAAAAGAAAAAATATATATATTAGATAAACTAGTATAAAATCGTTAAAAAAGAAAAAGGTAACAGTTAAAAAAAATTTTACCCGAAGGCCAGAAAAAAAAAAATGAAAAAGAAAAAATTAAATTAACTGCAAGAGTAAAAAAAATCACAGGAAAAAAGCCATGAGTTCCGTGCTTGGCTTTCTCCTCCTCTGGAATTCTGCTGTTCTCCTTGGTTTTGAAACCGCACTCCTTAGTAGGTGAACTTGGTCTTGGCAGGATTTCTTGTTGATCTTCTGGGGGAGGGGCCTGTTGTAGTGATTCTCAAGTGTCTTTGCCCCAGGCGGAATTACACCGCCCTTACCCGGGGCCGGGGTGAGTAATCCGCTCGGGTTTGCTTTCAGGAGCTTTTGTTCCCTGAGCGCTTTCCATAGAGTTCCAGAGGACGGGAATACAAATGGCGGCCTCCTGGTCTCTGGCCCGGAGGAGCCGAGAGCCCAGGGCCGCACTCCTCAGTGCACGCTCAGAGAACCGCGCCCAGTTACGTCCATCTGCCTGACCTCCGGCCGCGCTCCGAGCTCACCGAGCCTGCGACCGGTTCAAGGTAACACGGAGCTGTGAGCTTACTGTCGGCTCTGTCTCTGTAGCCGGCTTTCCCGTTCCAATACCCGCAAGCTCTGCGACACTCAGACACCCCCGATCCTTCTGTGACCCTGCGGGACCTGAGGCCACGCTGACCCCGCGTGGGCTTCGCCCCGGTTTAGCCTCTGGAGCGATGTCCCTCAGTGGAACAGACTTTTAAAAGTCCTGATTTTGTGCACGGTTGCTCCGCCGCTTACCTGGAGCCGGCCCCTCCCCCCGGGTCTATCTTCCCGTCGCTTTGGATTCACTTCTCCGCCGGTCCTACCTTTCAGAAAGTGGTTGTTTTTCTGTTTCCAGAATTGCTGTTCTTCTTCTCTTCGATCTGCCGATGGATTTTCAGGTGTTTGCAATCTTTAGATAAGGTATCTAGCTGATCTCCGGCTAGCTGAAGCAGTCTCAGCTTGCTACTTCTCCGCCATCTTGACTCCTCCCCCGGAATCAAAGTTTTTAAAGGACATTTAATTTTTATACCTGGATGAAATGCAGTTAGTTTCTGAACCAGCAGACGGATCTGGAAGAGACTTAGACTTCTTCAGATATATAAAGATTCATAGAGGATTAAAAGCAGTTGGAGGTAACATAACTTGGAACAAAAACAAGGAATTCAGAGGCCAGTCCACTATTCTTCCCATGATGTCACAACTTTTCTTCTCTTTGCAGATTAAGCCCTTGTCACATGCAACTACCTGCAGTCACTAATGTGGCAATGAATAGCAGTGTGACTGAATTCATTCTGTTTGGGTTGACACAGGATGCAGGAAAGCAGAAAGCAATATTTGCGGTCTTGTTAATGCTTTACCTTGCCACACTGTTGGGGAACTTTCTCATTGTAGTGACTATTAAGAAAAGCAGGACCCTTGAGAGTCCCATGTACTTCTTCCTATTTTATCTGTCCTTTGCTGATGCCTGCTTCTCTACAACCACAGCCCCCAGATTGATTGTGGATGCCCTTTCTCAGAAGAAGACCATTTCCTACAATGAGTGCATGACTCAGGTCTTTGCAGCCCACTTCTTTGGGTGCATGGAAATCTTTGTGCTCATCCTCATGGCTTTTGATCGCTATGTAGCCATTTGTAAGCCCTTGCGATACACAACCATCATGAGCCACCATGTCTGCCGTGTGCTGGTGATTCTAAGCTGGGTGGGATCCTGTATCCACTCTTCAGCACAACTTTTCCTGGCTTTGAGATTGCCTTTCTGTGGCCCCAATGTGATTGACCACTATTTCTGTGACTTGCAGCCCTTGTTGAAACTAGCCTGCATGGACACTTATGTGATAAACTTGCTAGTTGTTTCCAACAGTGGAGCCATATGCATGGTAAGTTTCATAATTCTACTTATCTCCTATGTTGTCATCTTGTACTCTCTGAGAAACCACAGTGCAGAAGGAAGGCGAAAAGCTCTTTCCACCTGCACCTCCCATTTTATTGTGGTTGTCCTATTTTTTGGTCCATGCATATTCATATACACACGCCCAGCAACCACGTTTCCAATAGACAAGATGGTGGCTGTGTTTTACACAATTGGGACACCCTTGCTCAACCCTCTGATCTATACACTGAGGAATGCGGAAGTGAAAAATGCCATGAAAAAGTTATGGTGTAGCTAAGTATGATTCTGTTAATGCATGATATTCAGGGTTTCTATTGTACATTTCCTTAACAGTTTGGTTTTGCTTCATGGAAAGGAAACATAAAACATTCGTAGGGGGAAGATTAAAAAAAATTACACTAATTGTTTGCACATTTGTTATAATATAAATAAATATTTAGAAATATTTAATATAAATTCATATTTAGAATATGTTCCTTATTCTGAGAGGATTCCATAATAATAGGATTACCTACAGTCCATAACCATCTTTTTTTTTTTTTTAAGATTTTACTTATTTATTTGACACACACAGAGAGAAATCACAAGCAGTCAGAGAGACAGGCAGAGAAAGAGGGGGAAGCAGGCTCTCTGATGAGCAGAGAGCCCGATGCGGGGCTCGATCACAAGATCCCGGGATCATGACCTGAGCCGAAGGTAGAGGCTTTAACCCACTGACACACCCAAGTGCCCCAGTCTATAACCATCTTGAACAAAGTATAATGGCGCTTAGTTGAATGCTATTGATATCTGAAATATTTATATGATAATTATTTTGCTGTACAAATTTGTCTTCAGAAGGAAATGTACTGACTAGTGACAGAATGATCGTGTGTGCGTGTGTTTGTGTGTGTGTGCGTGCATGCACCAATTCCTCTTCTAGATTTTATTCTAGTCTTTATGAATGTGGTCATAAATTATATGGGTCTGGAACTTAGAGAGTGGAGGTTGCCATCTTGAGAACATGGGACTTGAAGAAGATGTTCTGAGAAAATTCTGCTCTGGCATCTATACATGAGCTGCCTAACTGGGGAAATCGACCTGGAAAAACCCTCAAACTCCAATCAAAGCTAGAATTCTCATTGAAAACCTGGATTGTCACTGGAGAACCTCTAAAAGTTCTGTGAATAGTGAAAGAGTCTCATACTTGGCAGTGATAGGTGGTATCAGCCATCACCTGCCTTTTGGTGGGGTCCTTCCCCTAGCTCTTCACAATGGAGAAGGGAGAGGCAGTGAGGGTGTTTGGCAGCAGGAATATGCAGAAGGGAGGGTAAAGGGTACAAAGGAGACTAGAGAACCATGCACAGCGAAGACCAAGAAAAGGTAAAAGTGAAGTGAGACCTTTGTCCAGGTTGGAGAAAGAAGCTTTGCCTTTCTTACATTTTGAGAATCATTTCTGGGTATATCAACATTTGCAGAAAAAGTAAAGAAGTTTCAGAGTATCTATAGATTATTGACTTAGTATAGCTAGGCGTCCTTGGCTGCTATGTTTGCATGGGTATCAGGAAACACTTTGTTGTTTTTGTTGTTCCTAATAGTTTTTGCAAAATTAAAATTTAGATTCCTTGGGAAAACCCAGGATTGGAAAATCTGCTTTAGTGTTTTCCAGTTTGGGTTTTTTGTTTTCATATGAGAATGTTTTAAAATATGTATTTCATTTTTGAAGATAACCCACTTGATATGTATAATACCTACCTCCCACTAACAGGACCACATCATAACCTCATAATAAAGCACTGTCATATGATGCTCTTTCAGTACCTAGGTTTATAGTTCCCATCAAATTGGCACCATGAAGTTTTAGTTTAGGTGATAAAGGCTAATGAGAAAAGAATACAATGAGCTTCATTAGTACGTGAAAAATTTCTGCCAATGGAAGACACAATGTTATCATGTCTCAACAAAGATTTCCAGAATCCTTCGGTAAGAAGTGGTGGTGAAATACATATTTAAGTCCCCAGGAGGACATATATGGAAGAATAAGTGAGAACATTTGAGAAAAACTTATTTACACTGCATAAAGGATACATTTTTTATGGACAAAAGTTTGTATAATTAAACCTTGTTAGCATCTGGGGAATATTTCAAAGTAAATTGGGCAGAAATTGACATTAGGAAGTAGTCATGAGGAAAGGGGAAAAGGAATCACTCCAAGCATTGGAAGAGGAGAAAGAAAATAAGTCTAAAAATCAAACTTTTTTTTTTTTTTTTTTAATTTTCCCCGATACCAATCAGGGGAAAACAACAACAACAACAACAATAACAACAACCCTTTTGTGGTTTCAGGGTGATGGGAGCCACATCCAGTTTCCCTCATTTCTACAGTCAGGTGGAGTCTTCTTGTGCAGCTGTGGCTGTGCTAGTGCTTACCTAACCTGCTTCCTTTCTCTAAGGGCTCCCAATACTATGCTGCCAGTCATTCAATACTGAAAACAATGTTTCATATATTTTGTGCAGCTTTTAGTTACTTATAACAATAGAGAACTCCAGTGACTGCATTATGCCCAGAGATTTAAACACTACATTTTCCTTAAATGAATCAGGTTTGTTTCTATATTTTTTAAATAATTATTACTTATGGAAAAATGGAAGTAATTGCATTTCCTTGCTTAAAAAATAGGATAACATCACAAGGAAATATGTAATTCAGCTTAAGCATCATTTTTCCTTGCATCCCATCTCCCATGTCCCCAACCTACTCTAACTAGATTAAAATGTATTTAAAATATAAAACTGCATCCTTTACCTCTTTGTTTTTAATGTCTCCCATACACATAAAATAATTTTATTGACTTTGTGAAATAAGTTCTAACTTTTTCTTCACTAATTGATGGTCATTTATCTTAATATAATTTATTCATATGTGATTAACTCTTTCAAACTCATTATATATTAAATTACCAAATATATATGGTTGAATTTCTTTGCATGATACTGTGTTCTATTAACATATTTTTTTATTCTATGGGCATACACTATTTTAAAAAAATTGCTATAGCTTTATGATATATTTGCTATTGGTTCTTCTCCCTCCTCCCCCCACCCACCTAAGTCCTTTGACTATTCTCAACTATATATTTTATCATGTGGAGTTTAGAATAATTTCCTCAGTTTCCATAAAAATCATCTTCAGAGAGGTGTCTGGGTGGCTCAGTAGGTTAAGCCTCTACCCTGGGCTCAGGTCATGATCTCAGGGTCCTGGGATTGAGCCCCACATCTGGTTCTCTGCTTAGCAAGTAGCCTTCTTCCCCCCCCCCCTGCCTGCCTGCTTGTGATCGCTCTCTCTTTCTGTCAAATAAATAAATAAAATCCTTGAAAAAAAAAATCACCTCCAGCGATTTTGATTAGGAATTCACTCAGTGGGTCAATTACTTGGGAAAAATCAACAGCTTTAAAATGGGAGTTCTTCTTGTTGTGAACTGTATAACTTACTTGATTCAGCTGTTGTATGTCTTTTGCAAAGATGTTTAGTGTTGGGCGCCTGGGTGGCTCAGTGGGTTAAGCCTCTGCCTTCGGCTCACGTCATGATTCCAGGGTAGTGGAATCGAGCCCCATATTGGGCTCTCTGCTTGGCAGGGAGCCTGTTCCCCACCCCCCTGCCTGCCTCTCTGACTACTTGTGATCTCCGTCTGTAAATAAATAAATAAAATCTTAAAAAAAAAAAAAAGATGTTTAGTGTTTTTTGTGAAGACCGTTCATGTTTTTGTTATGAATCTTAGTCTTATTGTTATTGTGAAGGAGATGTATTTTATTTTATAACTCTGTATTATCCTTAGATTTGGAAGATGATTATGTTGACTTTTGACTCAGCTCTTTTAATAAACAGTATAATCTGTTAGTTGATTGTCTTGGTTTTGAACTAGATGAACACACCAACTGGTAATGAATTGTGTTGTTTCATGTATGGTTCTGCTTGCTTTATTTCCTTCTACTCTTATTTCATTTGTTGACACAGAATTTCCAAAGTGACAGGCTGATGGACCAAATTTAATCTGAAAATTATAAATTTGTTTAATCTAAAAATCGTTAACGTAAGGTTTTATAAGCATAATCAATCATCAGTGTATTTAAGTCATTAAAATTTATATTATATATGAATACCTGATTTCTTTTTTAAAAAAAGATTTTATTTATTTACTTGACAGAGAGATACACAGCGAGAAAGGGAACACAAGCAGGGAAAGTGGGAGAGGGACAAGCTAGCTTCCCACACTGAGCAGGGACCCTGATGCTGGGCTCAATCCCAGGACCCTGGCTTCATGATCTGAGTCGAAGGCAGACCTTAATGACTGAGCCACCCAGGTGTCCCTGAATGCCTGATCACTCCTAAAAATCTGAGTTTGGGACAGATTTGGATATATGCTCCTCATAAGGCAACAGCACACCAGAGTTTAGTCTTGGCAGACTCTTAAAAGGGGCAGTATTTGCTCCCTTTCTTCTAGGAACAAATGTCTTAAATTCTTCTTAAATGTCTTTGCATAGTTTGATTCTATTCAATTTTTTTTTTAAATCTTCCTCAACTCTAAGTACATGAGTTTGAGAACTTGGCTTTAAAACTTTTAGTAAAATATATAACAATAGCAGCTCTAAAGATGGCCTTATCTTATTCCTGAATTTAATGAATCTCTCTCAGAATTAAGTGTGATATTTCCTTTAGGTTTCTGGAACATACCCTTTGACCAAGTTAAAGAAATTCATTTTACTTTTATTTTACTGTGCTTTAATTATAATTCAGATGACATTTTATCAAATCCCATTTTGACATCTCAGAAATAGTCCTTCTTAATTTAACAATGTAATTCGTTTATCAGAAAATCCTGGTAACAAAAATCGGCAAACTATGGAAAGCAGAATATGTGAAAAATTTCCAGGCCTTATCTGCTAAAATGTATTTAATAATAAATGGAGGCAAGCTATTACCTGATAACTAATTTAATCCTCTATGAAAAGATGTGAACAAACTGGCAATTGACCCTACATTCTAGGATGGCACGGTCACATAAAGCTCTCAATAATAGAATGAGAAAAATGAAACTAAGGCTAGCATCACACTGTTCCTTTGATGGACTTTTATCGAGTTCCAAAACCTTACATATTACACAGATACACAGACTTGGACCTCATTCTAAGTTCCTTCCCAGTATTTATGTTATGTGATATAATAAAATAAAGATCAGCCTAAGGGTTTTCAAAAGATTCAACTCATCACACTGTTATGGATTTTTTCTTCTGTATTGATAAATGGAAACAATTTTAAAATATAAAGCTAAGAGGAGTATTTTACTGTGGTATATTTTAAAATGCTGTTGTAAAGTTCCTTTTACAATCAAAAATTAAAGGACAAATGGAAACTAGCTGCAAAAGATTTTCGCTCCTATTCCCCCAACTCCTCAATACACAAAAGTTAGTGTCAGCAAACATTTCAACATTTTGAGACTTTTTGAGTCTTGGTCATTTTTAAGAAACAATAATAACATTCTTGGTTTTTGTAATTTCAGGGAATATTCGAGGTCTTGGCACTACATAATCTGACCCTGTGTGTGTATCTGATCTTGCTTCTTGCCACTCTCTTCCTAGACCATTGTGTTATAGGTCTTTCACAGTTCCTTGAAAATATAACAGTAATTCTGCTTTAGAGAGTCCCTGTCTAGAACATTGAACCCACTAATCTGCACATAGCTGTTTCCTCCTGATAAGATTTTTTTTTAATTGGTGCTCATCATCATTAAATGTATTGATTAATATGTTCCAGCACTTTTCCTCAGAAAATCTCAAGAGAATTCAAAACCTGCTGATATGTTATCTGCTAATAGAATCCTTTTCTGTCTAGCCAACCTGAGGTACCCTCCATAAAATAACCAGAGTCCTCCATTACCACTGATTCTATTCTAAAAATCACTCTGTGCCTTTGTTTGTTTTCAGTGATTTGTTTATTTTCTCCTTTCCCCCTGCAACCATATGAATTAGGCGACTTGCATTCTATAATCATTCAACAGATATCTAATGAAACTTAATAGATGCCAAACATAAATAGACAAAAATCCTTTCCTCAAGATGTCTGCCATATTAGAGAGATGTCAAGTAGCAAAAGTCAAATGATAATGATGCAAAATTAATTATATTTTTTATCATTACTACAAAGAAAATAAAGAAGCTGTTGACATAGGGAATTATTGAAAGAGTTGAAGAATCTTTAAAATAGTCATGCTGTCTGAGGTAAGGACACTTAATCTCTTAAACCCAGACTATAAATTAGGGATAAGGAGCCAACTGAAGGAGACGGGGCTTGTTTCAGAAAGAGAGAAACAAAAGAGAACTGAGGTGACAAAATCCCACAGAACCCTGGGGGAACATGAAAAGTCCACCACCTCTGATGTACAGTGAGGGAGAAGGTGAGGAGCTCTAAATGGGCTCTGAGCATTAGAGGCATTAGAAAGAGTCAATAGGGAATTTTATGACAAAGCAAGATGTTTCTAAAGACAATGGGAAGCCAAGAAAGGGAATAAAACAGGAATATACATACACATATGCATACATATATATGTATGCATGTATATATGTAATATATAAATGTGTCTGTGTGTATATACATATATACACACACACGTATTTTAAATATTTTATTTATTTATTAGAGAGAAAGAGAGCATGAGCCAGGGAGGTGGAGGGCAGTGAGAGGAAGAGGGAGAAGCAGACTCTCCACTGAGAAGGAAGCCCAATGTGGGCCTTGATCCCAGTAGCGGATGATCATGACCTGAGCGGTAGAGTGATGCTTAACTGACTGCACTACCCAAGTGCCCCAGTAGGTTTCTATTTTTAATAAATCCCTCTGGCTCCTGGTGGAGAATGAAAAGTTTATTTCTCATACCTTCCAAAAATAATGTCTTTATTAAAAAAAAAAAAAAAAAAAAGATCTTAGCATGACAATCACTTGCCAACAAAAGTCCCTCATTTCCCCAGTTTCATGGCTTTTTTCACCTCAGCATTCATCAGGGTGTAGATTAAGGGATTCAACATGGGTGTGGATGATGGAATGAGACTCAGCCATTGCTTTGTCTATGGGGTAAGTGGCCACAGGCCACATATACAGGAAAATGCATGGCACAAAGAACAAGATGACCACAGTGAGGTGGGAGCCACAGGTGGAGAGGACTTTGCGCTGCCCTTCAGAGCTGCAAGACCTCAGGGAGCATGGATGACCACGTAGGAGGTGATGAGGATAAGGAAGATGGTCACACACATCACCCCACTGTTGAGGATGACTAAGAGACCCATGGTGTGGGTGTCCATGCAGGTCAGTTTCAACAAGAGAAACGAATGACACATAAAGTGATCAATGACATTGAGGCCACAGAAGGGTATTTGATATGTGAAAAGAAGCTGTATTACTGTGTGATAAACCCTTCCACCCAGGCCCCTCCCAGCAGCAGACAGAACACAAGAGAGTTCATGGTGGTCGTGTAGTGCAGAGGTTTACAGATGGGCACTTAGCAGTCATAGGCTCTCATAAGACCAAAAGCATTAGAATAATTTAGATTCCAGAAGAAGAAGAAAGAGAGAGGGGAGCTGGAGGTATATTGGAGAGAATTATTATAGAGAATTTCTCTAATATAACAAAGGGAACAAGCATCAAAATCCAGGAGTTGCAGATAACCCCCCTCAAAATCAATAAGAATACGTCCACACCCTGTCATCTAATAGTAAAATTTACAAGTCTTAGCAATATAGAGAAAATACTGAAAACAGCCCTGGACAAGAAGTCTGTAACATACAATGGTAAAAATATTAGACTGGCAGCAGACTTATCCACAGAGACCTGGCAGGCCAGAAAGAACTGGCATGCTATATTCAGAGCACTAAATGAGAAAAAAATGAAGCCAGGAATACTATATCCAGCTAGGCTATCATTGAAAATAGAAGGAGAGATGAAAAGCTTTCAGGACAAACAAAAACTAAAATAATTTGTAAACACCAAACCATCTCTACAGGAAGTATTGAAAGGGGTACTCTAAGCAAAGATAGAGTGTAAAAGTAGTAGACTATAAAGGAACAGAGACAATATACAGTAATAGTCACTAAATTCATATCTCTCAATAGTTACCCTGAATGTAAATGGGTTAAATGCCCCAATCAAAAGACACAGGGTATCATAATGGATAAGAAAAACAAAACCCATCAATATGCTGTCTACAAGAAACTCATTTTAGACACAAAGTCACCTCCAGATTTAACATGACAGAGTGGAAAACAATTTACCATGCTAATGGATATCAAAAGAAAACTAGGGTGGCAATCCTTATATCAGATCAATTAGATTTTAAGCCAAAGACTATAATAAGAGGTGAGGAAGGGCACTATATCATACTCAAAGGGTCTGTTCAGCAAGAAGATCTAACAGTTTTAAATATCTATGCCCCTAACATGGGAACAGCCAACTATAAAAACCAATTAATAACAAAATCAAAGAAACACGTTGAAATAATATAGTAATAGCAGGGGACTTTAACACTCCCCTCACTGAAATGGACAGATCATCAAAGCAAAAGTCCAAAAAGGAAATAAAGGCCTTAGGGGACACACTGGACCAGATGGACATCATAGATATATACAGAACATTCCATCCCAAAGCAACAGAATGCACATTCTCCTCTAGTGCACATAGAGCATTGTCCAAAATAGATCACATCCGGGTCACAAATCAGGTCTCAAATGGTACCAAAAGATTGGAATCATTCTTTGCATATTTTCAGACAACAGTGCTCTGAAGCTAGAACTCAATCACAAGAAGAACTTTGGAAAGAAGTCACATACATGGAGACTAAAGAGCATCCTTGTAAAGAATGAATGGGTCAACCAGGAAATTAAAGAAGAATTGGAAAATTTTGTGGAAAAAAATTATAATGAAAACACAGCAGTTTAAAATCTGTGGGACACAGAAAAGGAAATTCTGAGAGGAAAATATATAGCAATACAAGACTTTCTCAAGAAAAAAGAAACTTCTCAAATACAGAACCTAACCCTACACCTAAGTAGCTGGAGAAAGAAAAACAAGAAAGCCTAAACCTTGAAGGAGAAGAGAAATAATAAAGATCAGAGCAGAAATCAATGAAATAGAAACCAAAACCAAAACAAACACAAACAAACAAACAAAAACACAGTAGAACAAATCAAAGAAACTAGGAGCTGGCTCTTTGAAAGAATTAATAAGATTAATAAACCCTTGGCCAGACTTATGAAAGAGAAAACAGAGGGTTGCCTGGTTGTCTCAGTGGGTTGGTCCCCTGCCTTCAGTTCGGGTTGTGATCTCCAGGTCCTGGGATCGGGCCCCGTGTTGAGCTTCCTGCTTGGTGGGTGGCCTGCTTCCCCCTGCCCCTGGCAACCTCTCTACCGACTTGTGATCTCTGCCTGTCAAATACATAAATAAAATTTTAAAAAAAAGAAGAAGAAAAAAGAAAGGACCCAAGTAAATAAAAATATGAATGAAAGAGATCACAGCCAACATCAAAAAAGAACAAACAATTATAAGAACATATTATGAGCAACTATACACCAGCAAATTTGACAATCTGGAAGAAATGGATGCATTCCTAGAGACATATAAAATACCACAACTAAACCAGGAAGAAATAGAAAACCTTAACAGATCCATAACAAGTAAGGAGATTGAAGCAGTCATCACAAACCTCCCAACAAACAAGAGCCCAGGACCAGATGGCTTCCCAGGGGATTTCTACCAAACATTTAAAGAAGGATTAATTCCTATTCTCCTGAAAACTGTTCCAAAAAATAGAAATGGAAGGAAACTTTCAAACTCACTTTATGAGGCCAGTATTATCTTGATCCCAAAACCAGACAAGGATTCCATCAAAAAAGAGAATTAGAAACCAATACCTTTGGTGAATAGAGATGCAAAAATTCTCACCAAAATACTAGTCAATAGGATCCAACAGTACATTAAAAGGATTACTCACCACAACCAACTGGGATTTATTCCAGGGCTGCAAGGTTAGTTCAACATCCGAAAATCAATCAATGTGATACAATACATTAAAAAAAGAGAAAATAGGAACCATATGATACTCTCAATAGATGCTGAAAAAACATTTGACAAAGTACAGCATCCCTTCCTGATCAAAATTCTTCAAACTGTAGGGATAGAGGGTACATACCTCAATATCATCAAAGCCATTTATGAAAAACCCACAGAAAATATCATTCTCAATGGAGAAAAACTGAGAGCTTTCTTGCTAAGGTCAGAAACATGGCAGGAATGTCCATGGCAGGGATGTCCATGGCAGGGATGCTATTCGCCATAGGAGTAGAAGTCCTAACCTCAGCAATCAGACAACAAAAAGAAATTAAAGGCATCCAAATCAGCAAAGAAGTCATATTATCCTTCTTTGCAGATGATATGATACTATATGTGGAAAACTCAAAAGACTCCACTCCAAATCTGCTAGAACTTGTACAGGAATTCAGTAAAGTGTCAGGATATAAAATCAATGCACAGGAATCGGTTGCATTTCCTTACACCAACAACAAGACAGAAGAAAGAGAAATTAAGGAGTCAATCCCATTTACAATTGTACCCAAAAACATGATACCTAGGAATAAACCTAACCCAAGAGGCAAAGATCTATACTCAGGAAACTATAATGTACTCATGAAAGAAATTGAGGAAGACACAAAGATATGGAAAAATGTTCCATGCTCATGGACTGGAAGAACAAATATTGTGAAAATGACTGTTACCTAAAGCAATATACACATTTAATGCAATCCTTATCAAAATCCACCCATTTTTTTTTTCAAAGAAGAAGTGGAACAAATAATCCTAAAATTTATATGGAACCAGAAAAGATCTCAAATAGCCAGAGGAATATTGAAAAAGAAAGCCAAAGTTGGTGGCATCACAACTCCGGACTTCAAGCTCTATTACAAAGCTGTCATCATCAAGACAGTATGGTACTGACACAAAGCAGACACATAGATCAATGGAACAGAATAGGGAGCTCAGAAATATACCCTCAACTCTATGGTCAATTAATCTTTGACAAAGAAGGAAAGAATGTCCAATGGAAAAAAGACAGGCTCTTCAACAAATGGTGTTGGGAAAATTGGACAGCCACATGCAGAAAAATGAAACTGGACCATTTCCTTACACCACACACAAAAATAGACTCAAAATGGGTGAAATAGGGGTGCCTGGGTGGCTCGGTGGGTTAAGCCTCTGCCTTCGGCTCAGGTCATGATCTCAGGGTCCTGGGATTGAGACCCACATCAGGCTCTCTGCTCAGCAGGGAGCTTGCTTCCTCCTCTCTCTCTCTGCCTGCCTCTCTGCCTACTTGTGATCTCACTCTCTGTCAAATAAATAAATAAAATCTTTTAAAAAAATGGGTGAAAGACTTCAATGTGAGAAAGGAATCCATCAAAATCCTTGAGGAGAACACAGTCAGCAACCTCTTCGACCTCAGCTGCAGCAACTTCTTCCTAGGAACATCACCAAAGACAAGAGAAGCAAGGCCAAAATGAACTATTGGGACTTCATCAAGATCAAAAGCTTTTGCACAGCAAAGGAAAGAGTTAACAAAACCAAAAGACAACTGACAGAATGGGAGAAGATATTTGCAAATGACATATCAGAGAAAGGGCTAGTATATAAAATCTATAAAGAACTTATCAAACTCAACACCCAAAGAACAAATAATCCAGTCAAGAAATGAGCAGAGGACATGAGTAAACATTTATGCAAAGATAAACCCAGAGGGCCAGCAGTGTTGAAAAAGTGTTCCATATCACTCAGCATCAGGGAAATACAGATTAAAACCACAATGAGATAGCACCTCACACTAGTCAGAATGGCTACAATTAACAAGTCAGGAAATGACAGATGATGGCAATGATGCAGAGAAAGGGGACCCCTCCTACATCATTGGTGGGAATGCAAGCTGGTGCAACCACTCTGGAAAAAACATGGAATTTCCTCAAAAAGTTGAAAATAGAACTACCCTATGACCTAGTAATTGCACTAGTTGTATTTACCCTAAGGATACAAATGTAGTGATCCGAGGGGGTACATGCACCCGAATGTTAATAGCAACAATGTCCACAATAGCCAAACTATGGAAAGAACCTAGACGCCCTTCAACAGATGAATGGATAAAGAAGATGAGGTATATACACACAATGGAGTACTATGCAGCCATCAAAAGAAATGAAATCTTGCCATTTGTGATGACGTGGATGGAACTAGAGGGTATCATGCTTAGCGAAATAAGTCAATCAGAGAAAGACACTTATCATATGATCTCCCTGATTTGAGGGAGTTGAGAGGCAATGTGGGGGGTTTGGGGATAGGAAAAGAATAAATGAAACAAGATGGGATTGGGAGAGAGACAAACCATAAGAGACTCTTAATCTCACACAGCAGAGGATTGCAAGGGGGAGGGGAGTAGGGAGAGGGAGGTGGAGTTATGGACATTAGGGAAGGTATGTGTTATGGTAAGTACTGTGAAGTGTGTAAACCTGGCGATTCACAGACCTGTACCCCTGGGACGACTAATACATTGTATGTTAATAAAAAAGTAAAAATATAAATTAAAAAAAGTGTTCTGTAAATGGTCTATTTGGCACCTTCTCCAAATATATTTCAAAACACCTCAAATCTGGCAGCAGGCCTGATGTGAACTCTGCTATTCATACCCACCAGTAATCTGGAGAGTTTATCTACTGATGACTTTATCCAAAATACATATTCCTACCTCTTCCTATAATTGGCATGATCCTTCCACTTCATTATAGATATTGTTGTAAATGTTGTTCAGATCAATTTTCATGGGATATATTATTAGGGTCACTTTACTCACATGGTTTCATTTCCCACTAGAGCATACAATTCCAGGACCATAGGGCTGATTCATTTCGCTTCTGCTGTTTGGATGACTGTTTTCCAATCTCAGAGAGCAGGAGATTATCTAAGTTGATACACACCTGACAATGAAGAGTTATTATAGTATAGAGCCATTCTTTAACATCTCCTGGTTCTTCAGTTTAGAAGTGGGCAGAAGACATGAAGAGACACTTCTCCAAACAAGACACACAAATGGATAACAGATGCATGAAAAAAAAAAAAAAAAAAAAAAGAAGTTCAATGTCATTTACCATCACAGAATTGACAAATCAAAACCACAATGAGAGATCACCTTACACCAGTCAGAATGGCTAAAATTTACAAGACAGAAATCAACAATAGTTGGTGAGGATGTGGAGAAGGGGAATCCTATTACAATGTTTGTGGAAATTCAAGTTGGTGCAACCTCTCTGGAAAAAGTATGGAAGTTCTCCAAGATATTAAAAATAGAGCTACCCTATGATCCAACGATTGCATTGCTGGGCACTAACCATAAAGGTACAGATGTAGTGAAAAGAAGGGGCACCTGCACCCCAATGTTTAGAGGAGCAATGTTTACAATAATCAAACTGTGGAAGGAACAGAGATGTCCCTCAGCAGATGAATGGCTAAATAATATGTGGCCCATATACACAATGGAATGTCGCTCACCATCAGAAAAGATGAATACCACAATTTTCATTAACATGGATGAAACTGAAGGGGATTGTACTAAGTGAAATAAGTCAAGGAGAGAAAGACAGTTATTGTGTGGTTTCCATCATATATGAAACATAAGGAATAGTGCAGAGGATGATAGGGGAAGGGAGGGAAAACTAAACGGGAAGAATTCAGAGAGGAAGAAAAACCATGAGAGACTCTGGACTGCAGCAAATAAGCTGAGAGTTACAGAATGGTGGGTGTTGGGGGATGGGGTGACAGGGTGATGGTACTAAGGAGGACATATGTTGTGATGAGCACTGGGTGTTAACACAACTAATGAATCATTGAACACCACATCAAAAGCTAATGATGAACTATATTTTAGCTAAATGAACATAATAAAAAAGGAAAATTGCCCTCCATTTTCTACAAAAAATAAGAAAAAAATAAAGTCTCCTAATTCTCCCTTGAAGATGAGATCATTTTTTGATACATTTCTCCTATTTCTCACAGCCCACAAGGCTTTACAAATTACACCACATTCAGCTTTTAGCCTGGTTTGGGACTATTCTATGGGAAACTAGCATATTTAACTTTCAGGGATTTAGGAGGGAGATTCTAGTTATATCAGGAGAACATTTAAATTTAGGTTTCTAATATTTGGTACATGGTTGGGAAAGTATTAAAAGGGAAATTATTTTATCTGCAACAACCCACATATTTTAGAGTAAAAAAAATGAGTTAAGATGGGCTTTTGCTGATATAAAATCATACGATTTGTATTTGCACATATATTTACCACTTGTGTTGATCTTCATTTCTTTCAGAACCATATTTCCAGTTGGCAGGATTTATCTGCTCACTAAATGGCTGGTACTTATATATTTCTTGAACATCATATGTCTCAAAGTCTTCACTACAGCTTTGTTTTTAAAGATATTTTTGTGAGTATTGAATTTGAGGTGGACAGTTTTTCTTTGAGCATTTTAAAGATGTTGCTCCATTCTCTTCTGCTCCACTGGTTTACAGTGTTTCCGGTGAGAAGTTTACTGTGATTTTTATCTTTATTCTGCTCTATATCGAGTGTCTTTTCCCTTGGGCTGCTCTTAACATTTTTTAACATTTTTATTTATATTTTTAATTTATTTTCAGTGTTCCAGAATTCATTGTTTATGCACCACACCCCGTGCTCCATGCAATACGTGCCCTCCATAATACCTACAACCAGGCTCACCCAACCTCCTACCTCCCACCCCTCCAAAACCCTCATATCGTTTTTCAGAGTCCACAGTCTCTCATGGTTTGTCTCCCTCTCAAATTTCCCCCAACTCCCTTCTCCTCTCCATCTCCCCATATACTCCATGTTATTCCTTATGCAAAACCATATAATAATTACCTCTCTCTGCTTGATTTATTTTGCTTAGCATAATCTCTTCCAGTCCTGTCCATGTTGATACAAAAGTTGGGTATTCATCCTTTCTGATGGAGGCATAATACTCCATAGTGTATATGGACCGCATTGTCCTTCTCCATTCATCTGTTGAAGGGCATCTTGGATCTTTCCATGGTTTGGCGACTGTGGCCATTGCTGCTATGAACATTAGGGTAACATTTTCATTTTAATCACTGTTTTTGGCCTATGTATTATGATGTATCTATTAGTGCAGTGTGCATGATGACTTTGTGTCTTACTTGATTATTGGCTCAGTGGATTTATAGTTTTCACTAAATTAAAAAAAAATATTGGTCATTATTTCTGTTTTCTGGAATTTCTCCCAACCTGTTTTTTGAAGATTCTAATTACTCATTCATAAGGTTGTTTGAAGTCTTTTCTTAGCTCATGGATACTCATGTATTTGTTTTTCAGTCCTTTTAAAAAAAAATTCTTTGCTTTATTTTGATGGTTTCTATTTTAGTGTCTTCAAGTTTACTAATCTGTTCTGCTGCAGTGGACAATCTGTTCATCTGCTATTCTCATCCTAGTTATTGTATATTTATTCACTAGACATTTAAAGTGATGTAAAAGCCTCAAATAAGGCTCAAATTTTTCTCCACTTTCTTGAAGATATTCAATGCAGTGATAATAATAATTTTATGGTACTCATTTACTAATTCTATATTCATTGTTTGTGTGTGTGTGTGTGTGTGTGTGTGTGTGTTTGTGTGTGTGGTATTGAATGGGTTGTTTTTGTCCCCATGAAATGAATGATATATTCTTGCCTCTTTACATGCTTGGTAATATTTGATTGGTTGTTATGCATTATGATTTTTATCTTTGTTGCTGGATATTTTGCATTTCTATAATTGTTCTTGAACTTTGTTAAATGGGACCAGAACAGTGATTATTTTATGATTAAGTTTTCCTCTCTATTGAGGCAATGAACTTTTTAATATCTTACCTTGTCCTGTGAATTATGAGTTTCTCTATTCTGGTGGGTGGGAAACCTAGACTTATCCAGGTCTTGCGTGAGTGTCAAGGATTGCTTCCTCCAATTCCCCCTGATATCTGAAACATACACAACATCCAAAGATCTCAACTCTCCCAAGTTAACCTACACATTAAGGAGTTCCCCAGTAAAATCACTAATAACATATATTTTTTAAGTAGACAAATTGTTTTCTCTTGAAAAATAAATAAGCAAAACATGAGCAGATAATTTGGACCAAAAATGGGGGGATATTCTATCAGATAAATACAGTACCCAGCTACAAATAATTACAAGTGTGTGGCATTAGCTAGGGAATAAAGATATCATGGAAGCTGAACACACATCTCTGAAATAGATCATGATAGAGATAAGATTTTGGGAAAAAATATTAATGTGATTTTTAAATTATTTGGAAAATAAATGATTTTTAAAAAGTTGCTAAGACAATACATGTTTAGTTTCTGGAATAATATTTTTATACCATAGGAAATAAAAATAATTAACAATTTAAATAGAAAATACTTATCTGTTTAATAAGGGAAACTGTGGCAAAGGTGTGTTGCTGCTTTATGGTAGAGAAGGTTTTTCTAATAATGACTCAAGGGCAGAAGGAAGTGAGAAACTTTCCTAACAAGATTAAGCAGAGGGGACAGTTAAGAATTGAGGAGAAGTGAGAAAGGGGCGGGGGAGAGTAAAAGTGGTAATTTTCTTACAATGAAGGGAAGAGAAGGAGCTGTGCTTTATATTTTGGGAACCTCTTCTAGTTTTAGGAGTATTTGTGGAAAGACACAAATGATTGAGAAAGTCCCTGTCTTCTCAGTAGAGCTCAGCTTCCCACGATCCAGTGTGTTGGAGAATTTTACTGTTAATTATAATTTTTATGCTCAAACTTTATCAAAACACAGAAGAATAGAGGTTTTAGCATTTATTAATTCTTCAGTCTTCTTCCTATAGCTGGAAACCAGAGGTCATTTTCTGTGGAGGTTTGCTTTATGGGGAAGCAAGGCTGAGAGGTCATTTTGGAGATCTTTGTGGGTATCAGAAGTTATACCTAGAGCATTTACCACCCCAGATGGTTTCTGAAAAAGCTAATTTTCCTTCCTTTCAAAGGCTGTGTTTCTAATTTGACCCTATATCCTGCATCTTAATGTTTCTTTCTTTTCTTTTTTCCATTCTGCCCTATGCTGGAAACTTTCTTCAATGTCTTACTGGAAGAATTCATCAAGAACCTTTTGAGTAATCATTCCCTACAAATGCTCAAATCAAACAAAAAGTAAAAATATTTCTAAAAGATAAATTTAATTCTTAAGAGATTTAAACATTTCAGAATTAAATGTTATAATCTAAATATTACAGGACCGTGCTAGACCCATTAGATAAATTTGCTAATTAGTTTGAGGCAAGAGTCAAAATAACATTCTTTTATTTATCAACAAGGCATTAGATTTTTTAAAAAATGAGGAAAAAAAACTGTGCAATTTCATTTGTTTTGTGACCCTATGGTGCCTATTCCTGAAGTGATTTGCTGTCAGTTGCAGTTGTGGCTATCATGTGTGTGTTCACATCATGGAAAGAGGTTTGTTTTCTAATTATTGGTATTATAAGAATGATGATCCAAGTCATATCCAAAATATTTCAAATCCACAAGAAAACCAAAGTGAAAAAAAAGGGCAGTATTTTCTCCAAGTTACACTGACAGTGTTCATTAATATGTGAATATAAATATTCATATATCAGTAGTGAATCTGAATGCCATGACTAATCTGTAATTGTACCATTAGGCAGATTAGACACAGAAGTAACCTATAAAGTCATATCCATGAAGAGCAGAGACAACCAGAAATGACAATGATGTAGGCCTTTTTCTCTTTAGTCTTTCAAATGATGAGGTCTAAACTGATAAATTATTTTGGATGAATGCCAAGGCTGAAGCTGAGTTTTAGAGCATCCCTATTTAAAAGTCTTTTATAAATTTAATGAAAATGGTTTACACATTATCAAGGAACATGTAGGTATCATGTGTGTAAACAGTGGACACGTCAATGGATCACACAAGACTTGAATGCGTAGATGGCTCTGTGCCCATGCTCTGAGTGACAGGAAGCAGGAGAAGAGTGATCTCAGGAAGATGTTCCATGTAAAGGCAGGGATTTGGCATGAGTTCATGGTTAGGGAGAATGATTGGAGGCTTCAGCTTCAGTTCATGACTGAGCAGGGCACTGGAGACAGAAATACAAAGATACCATTCTAAGTGGCTGATGTAATAATGTCTTCAGAAAATCAGGCATTATGTTGGGAGAATTGGAGCCTGTGTGTAGGAGCATTTTTCAGTAGCTCCATAGTAGAATTTAGCTCTGAAACTTCTTGCCAAGAAACCATTGGCTGCTGGAAGAAGGTGTCCCTGAGGAGTTGAAAAACAAAAGTGCCTGTTAGTGTGTTAGTGGTTTTGGCATCACACATTCTGATAATTAAAGGATTGCATCAGCCTTGGAGACCAGGAGACCATGTTGGAAGGAGTTATTGACCACAGTTTGCTGTGTACGTAAGGGAATCCACTTTTTCCTTTCGTGCATCATGAGCCAAAGGCAGGAGTTGGTGTTTCAAGGCATCTGAGAGTAAGGCTGACCTAAGGAATACAACATTGTAATAGCTTCAGGATAGATTATGACCCCAGAAGAAAACTTGGCATATGTGTGTAAAAGTCTATACATCAGCTAGTAAATCCTTTTATTGAGCACTTTTATGTGCACAGAAAAATTGAGAGGGAGGCATAGCAATTTCCCATGTACTGACTGCCCCCACACGTGCACAGCCTCCTCATTGTTAACATCCCCTACAGAGTCATGTGTTTGTTGCAGTTGAACTTATACTGATATGTCATAATCACCCATGGTCTGTAGTTCACCTTAGGACTAACTCTTGCTGTTGTATATTCTGTAGGTTTGGACAAATGTATAATAATAATATGTATCCCATATTATAGTGTCATACAGATTGTTTTTACTGTCCTAAGGATCTTCTGTGTATCGATTCATCTCTCTCCATTACCTCTTCAAATTGGGTGTTTAAATTATGAAATAGGATGAAGGTAAATCTATCTTAGTTAGGCTATCTTCTTGAGGTCAAAGGAGTATGTTATGACAGTAAAAATGAACCTACAACTGTATTCACAAACCAATGTAAAACTTGGTAACATACATAATGTTAAATGAAAAGTAAAAGCAATTCCTAGAATTCTGCATATAGTCTGTTATATTCTGTAAAATTCAAAACAGAGAAACTGAACAATATATTTAAGATGTTTTATTTTCAGGAAATAAGATAGTGATGTTTTAAAAAAATCAAATATTGGCTACCTTTAGGATGAAGCAGGGACAAGATAAGGAAGGGGTTAATTAGATTTAACTTTTGGTAATATTTTAGTTCTTTGGATAGTGTTAAGTTTGCAAATATCCATTATACTTTTTAAAAGCATGCAAGAAAGTAGTATAAAATGAATAAAATAAATATGGTAAATGAGTTGGAAATGTGAAAAATGTAGAATTTAAGATTTTTTTTTTTCCCTACGTGTCTGCTGTCTCTGCTCCCTTTTGGGCTCACTCCGTTTTAAATCAGGCTCTCTCCCCTATGACAAGATCTTAAGATTTCTGGGTCTCTAATCCAGAAACTCTATTAGGAATAAAATAATAACTTATTTTATGAGTCCAAGCAAAAATTTTGAGCTTGCATCTCATTTGCAAATAGATCTCTGACCTGATCATTAAACAGGGATGGGGGAAAAGCTTTCTGATTGGCCACACAGAAGTCATAGTCCCATCCTTGGGGAAAATGCTGCTCATAACTCATACTAAAAATGGAGGATTTGTGGGTCTTCAGGGGAAAATCAAGGTTCATTCAAAGAAGGAAGACAAATCCTTTCAGGAAAAATCAAACAGGGCGCACTAAGGTTTTTTATTTTTCTTTCTTTTTTTTTTTTTAAGATTTTATTTATTCGACAGACAGAGATCACAAGTAGGCAGAGTGACAGGCAGAGAGTGGGGGAAGCAGGCTCCCCACTGAGCAGAGAGCCCCATGCAGAGTTCAATCCCAAGACCTCGAGATCATGACCTGAGCCAAAGGCAGAGGCTTTAATCCACTGAGACACCCAGGCCCAACTAAGACAGTTTTTATAGCTCATCTTTAGCCTCTTCCTGAGGCAAGTATGGTGTATCTGCTGAAGTGTTGGAGATGTTTCCTCAAAACAGCAAGTGCCCGCCAAAGATTCTCCTTATTGATGATACGTTCTACAGCACTTCATGAGAAATATCACACTGTATTATGAGGACAACCTGACATTTCAAGGTTATTTGATGTTTAGTGGGATTCAGTGTTTCAGTGCTATTGACCCAATTGAGGGCCAACAATGAAGGGGCTCCTAGAGGACTATTAGCTGTCTCCCCAGACCAGAGCTCACTTCAATCCACTATTTCTAAATTAGTAGTTTTAGATTAGTTCAGAAATGATCTCTTCAACTTATTAAACTACCATCATAAGAGGAATTATTCAGAAGTAATTATAAATTATCACTCAAAGCATTTTTAAATAATATTTTATTTATTTATTCATGAAAAACAGACAGAGAGAGGCAGAGGGGGAAGCAGGGTCCCCACTGAACAGGGAGCCTGTTCAGGGATCCTGACCTGGGCCCAAGGCATATGCTTAACCAAATGGGTTCCCCAGGTGCCCTTACTCAAAACTTTATTCAGCGTGGTTTATTTGTTTAATTCATTCATTCAGTTCATTCAGTTAGTAACCAATAGATTGCTTAATGCATAATATAGACTGGTTTTGGGGGGTTTTTTGATATTTTATTTATTTATTTGATGGAAAGACACACAGCAAGAGAGGGGATGCAGGCAGGTGGAGTGTGAGAGGCAGGCTTCCTGCTGAGCAGAGAGCCCAATGTCCTGCTAGTTCTCAGGCCCTGGGATCATGAGTTGAGCTGAAGGCAGAGGCTTAATGACTGAGCTACCCAGGCACCCCTGAACTGCTTTTTGTAAATACTTACTAGTAGATTTGGTGGATAATAAGACAGTGGTAATTCCCAACATCAATGAGTATTTAAAGTTTATGGAACACTATGGAATATTACACCTCCATAAAGTTTATGGAACCTGTGAAGATTTGAGCAGTAAAATTGGAATTCTTAATAAGATATATACTCAGTACACATACTAATCTTCAGATCACTTACTACAAATCTGGTTCTTTGGGGGTGGGCTCAGTTATAACACAGAGAACACAACCTCTGGTTTTGGGGCACTATACTCCTTTCCCTGGATTGTACTTGCAAATAAATTAGAAGAGCTAAAGAAGCTTTTATCCTAAAGCATAGATATTAATTTAGGGCACTGGGCAGGGATCAGAGTAGTTTCTTAGAGAACCACATCCTCTGTTGCCAAAGACACTGTTTTTTCTTCTTCACATCCTCAAGCATCTGTATTTTCCTTTTTCCCCTGTACCTTTGGTCATCCCAAGTATGCCACAGAAGCACCAAGAACTACAAAATCTAAGTCTGAGGAGATTTATCTTACTCTACTGTGTTAGAACCAAAAGTTAAACATATTACAACATCTGGGATGTTTCTGATTAATAAAGAAGGGAAATCTTTAGAGAATGGTATTCTCTAGGGTGCTAATATTTTTTATCATCATGTCTTAAAATATTCCCTCTAGGATGCAGAAAAGGGATTTTTTTTTTTCTGTGTTTCATGGGAAGGCTGCTTTCAAAAAGGGATGGAAATATTTGGCACTAATGTATGGTGTTCTAACAATTAAGTGACAGTTTGCTTACATCTTTGTACTCAGAGAGGCATCATTATAAAATAATCCAATATATTTAAAATATATTTTCATACATCATTTGGCTATTGCTCCCAAATCCTCTGAGAAGAATATGAAAAAAAGAAATTTTTTTTCAAAAGTTTACTATTAATGCAGTAATGAAATAAAATGAAAGGTAAGCTTTGGAGTAAAATAATCTCATGTACTCACAAATATTTTATTAGTACCAGGTATGTGGAAATCTTTTTGTGGTTTTCCATTGTTGTATAGGGGTGGAAGGAAGGATTTCATGTTGTAAGATTTATATAGAATGTGTAAAGGTTCACAAATGCTTTTCATATAAGGTCACTGAGGAGGATAGATCCTCAGTATGGATAACAAAAGTTAGAAGAGTTTAAGCCTGGTGATAATCTGGAGAAAAGGTCAATAGAGACATGACCTTGACAGGTTTGGGAGAATGCGAACTTTCCTAACTCCAAGTGACAGTTTCAAATAGGAAGTTGTGGGGTTCCTTGCTGGCTCACATTGTTGAGCATCTGACTCTTGATTTCAGCTCTGGTCATAATCTCGGGCCCCTCATTGAGTGCCATATCCAGCTCTATACTCAGTGGTCAAGGTCTCCAGGTCTGCTTGAGATTTTCTTTCTCTGCCTTACAACTACCCGCTGATTTCTCTCTCTTTCTTTCTCTTTAAAACAAATCAATAAATCTAAAAAATAATTAGAAATTTGCACATCATGGCATGGAGTTATTATTCTTTATATGTTTTCAAAATAATATTGTAAGAATTTAATTTGCATTTGACCTATATTTGAGACGTAGTCTGATTGCTGAACAACTTTTTTTCATGGAAAGTTTGGAGGAAACATGACAATGTGGAGGCAACACAACATCATGAAATTGAAAACTGCCACCATATATGTGGGATGGTTTCTTTTTTAATCCTTCTTCAGTTTGGGCTGTTAAGGGATAAAGAATCTGGGGACAGTTTATTAACCTGCCCACAGAGCATGTGAATTTTGCATATAAATGAGTATAGGGTTTCTCCCAGAGATGGAAGTCTAGTGTAACCAATCAGGGAGGGTTAGGTAGTTGAAGGAAGCCCTTCAGCAAGCACTGTGGGTGCTGCAGAAAAACAGATTTATGGGGTAGAATTATTCACCTGACACTATATTCCACTCGCATCTATTCTCCACTTTTTTTTTTTCTGTGTGCTTTTTTTTCAGCTCTTCTCTGTTACCTCCAAACCCAACATGTAGTTTGTTTTTTACCATGCTGACAGATTTAGACATTCCAAAGTTGGCTGCACTTGTTTGAAAAGTTGAGGTGAGAGCAATACTTATAAGAAGATGTGTTATTGTACTAGGGCCATTTGTCCCCAGGTCATTGCAACTCATTTTTATGTCATATTTCTTGAAGAACCACATGACAGTGTGAACATGTCCTTGGAAAAATGGACATGTGGTCATCCACTAAGACTTGGACAAAAACATGCCTCAGTTACAAGAACATAAGAAAAATGTCAAGGCTGTCCTTGCATTCTTTTTGGGTTAAAGAGTCTTGTAGAAAATGATAATGTTTAAGATGATGATTTTTATGGGTGTCAGTGTTCCCAGAATCTTTCATGGCTGTGTGATGCTCTTCAGAATACAATATTTTCTGCTCCAATGTCTACTACATTGTTTAAAATTGAACTCAGCTTAGTTCCTGGATTTATAAGTTAGGAGAATGTCTGTCTGCCACACATAATAAATAGAGATCCACAGGGGATTAATGATGTGGATGTGTTCCATAATTTAATATTACTAAAACCATCAGATAAATATATTTTAAGAAGCAATTAAGAACATTTAATTAAAAACTACTAAGTACCTATATGATACAAGGTGTTGGGGTTGGAACTTTGGAGAATAAAATCCTGAGAATAAATAGTTTTCAAAGTTTCCTATTCAATAATAATCTTACAAGAAAAGCTATAAAGGATGCCATTGGAGAATAGGAGTGAGAATTATTATTTTTTTTATCATAACGTAAATACCAAAGGTCTCCAGAGGAAAGTTTTTTGAATTGGGTCCTGAAGTTTAGGGACAACTGAAGTAGATAGAAATGTAGGAAGAAGGAAGGACATTATTATTAAAGATTATGGAGTATATATCTGATGAGAACTCACAGTTACTAACAAGTTAATGAAGCCATATGTATTTATGTTAATTTATCTTAAAATATATGTCCATATGTGTATATAATTTTGCTTCAGGAATGAACAATCTAAAGGGTTGATAACATGGAAACCATACACTCAAAAGAGTGGTCACAATTTGGGGTATAGTTTCAAGTTCAAATATTTTGTGATGGATCACTCTCTTTCAAATGAATAAGGAAAGAATGAGTTTATTGTACTGATTAAGACACCAACTCATTTTCTTTGTAGTTTGAAATCTTTGATAAAGATTACTTAATCCAAAGAAAATTAAACAAAAATAAAATGGAATTCTGAGGTAAATGAACTTACCAGACACTTTCCCAAGAGTGGTTTTGATTTGGAGGAAGATAAGGTACAGTTCAATGACATTGGGGGAGAAGAAACTTTACCAAGGGAGAGGAAAAGATATATAAGGGGAAATTTCTGTCCGTTTAGTTCATCTGTGCTATGGATGCTCACAAATTTCAGGACAGATAACAAAGGATAGGTGACTTTGTTGTTAATTTTTTTTTTAATTTCTTTTCTGTGTTCAAGAATTCATTGTTTATGCACCATGCCAGTGCTCCAGGCAATATGTGTCCTCTATAATACCCACCACCAGGCCCACCCGATCCTCCACCCCCTCCCCTCCAAATCCCTCAGTTTTTGTTTTTGTTTTTTCTCAGAGTCCACAATCTCTCTTGCTTCATCTGCCCCTTTGATTTACCTCAACTCACTTCTGTTCTCCATCTCCCCATGTCCTCCCTTTTATTCCTTATGCTCCACAAATAAGCAAAACCATATGATAATTGACTCCCTCTGCTTGCCTTATTATACTCAGCATAATGTAGATGACTTTTAGAAGGAACACAATGGAATAAGTAAATCTTCCAAGTTACATTTCAACCCATCACATTTCAGGTTTTATTTTTACTTGTATGTAGTGCATTTTCTTTTTTTTTTTTTTTTTTTTTTTTTTAAAGATTTTATTTATTTATTTGACAGAGAGAGATCACAAGTAAGCAGAGAGGCAGGCAGAGAGAGAGGAGGAAACAGGCTCCCTGCCGAGCAGAGAGCCCGATGCGGGACTCGATCCCAGGACCCTGAGATCATGACCTGAGCCGAAGGCAGAGGCTTAACCCACTGAGCCACCCAGGCGCCCCTGTAGTGCATTTTCAATAGGCAAAAAAGATCTAGATAAAATATTTTGTTCTTGGAACTGAAGTCAGTGGTTATTTTTTTCTCCAAATTTGAAAAAGGAAATCTTCATTTGAAAGGAGTGAGATTTCAAAGTTGGATGATCATCGACTTTGCCAGGATAGAAAACAAATTGGATACAGTCAGTTCTGACTATTACTATTCCTCTTGTCTTAAACTCTATCTGCCTCACTCTTATGAATCTCTGCTCTGTTACAAGGATGTGGCATTTTGGGTACCTGTAAACCCTACAGGGGATGATAGTCATAATGATCTGGTCCTACATGAATTACCTGGTGACATCTCCCCAAATGACCTCAGACCCAAAGTGCTAAAACTAATACCTGGATTAGTGAAAGCATGAGCTATTGAGCAATCATATCCCCTTTTCATTTATACATAACCTCAGGGATTTGGGGTCCACTAAGGAGTGTTTTATAAAAATGGGAGGGAGAAATTTAGAAATGCAGATATTTGAGATATAAACAACTATCAAAGAACATTCATTCACTTATCTGCATTAGTGTCTGTCAAATAATAAGTATCATAAATGTGTATCAAGGTAATAGCATATTATTTAGAAGATTAAGCATTTCCGGTTCCTCTTTTCAAGCTGTAATATCAGGCAGCAAGTATTTTCAAAGAGGACATGTTATATATTTATAAAGTTATAAATTTCTTTTATATGTTTTTATATAATATATAAAATATACAAAAATATACTCTATAAGTATGTATAACAAATACAGGCTGATAAATGTATGTATAAAAAAGACACTCTTTATAGGATAAATATCAGGTGTGATTTTTTTTTACTTATACCATGAACCTCTAATGGCAGTCAAATATATTGAAAATGCCACATGATACACCATCAAAACATGGGCCCAATGATATATTAAATCTACAAAAATAATGCCATTAGTAATAAAATGGAGCCATATCTTTTAACTTTATATTCATTGAATTGTCAAAATAAATCAGAATCATTAAATGCTATAAGATTGTATCTGACGAGTGCTCTAGGAAGATATAACCTTCACAAGATTGTTGAGACTCATAATGACCTTATGAAAAGATAATTATAAAGGAAAGAACTATTGAGGTGACTTGTGAAAAATCACCCCCAAAATATTGATGAGGAATATTTAGTTTGCTTACAATGCTCCATTAAATCACACATCACCCCATGAATTAATACCTTTATTTTTGGCAGATCAACAAATTCATACTCAAGCGTCTCCTAATTGATGAAATAATGCAGCTGAATAATAACGTGACTGAATTCATTCTGCTTGGGTTGACCCAGGATCCTGTTAGAAAGAAAATAGGGTTTGTCATTTTCTTGCTTTTCTATTTGGGGACGTTGCTGGGTAACTTTCTGATTATTACTACTATCAAGACCAGCCAGACACTCGGGAGTCCAATGTACTTCTTCATTTTCCACCTATCTTTATCTGACACCTGCCTCTGTACTTGCGTAGCCCCTAGAATGATTGTGGATGCCCTTTTGAGGAAGACCACTATCTCTTTCAGTGAGTGCATGTTACAAGTCTTTTCACTACATTTCTTTGGCTGCTTGGGGATCTTCATCCTTATCCTCATGGCTGCTGACCGCTATGTGGCCATCTGTAAGCCTCTGCACTACACAACCATCATGAGTCCTCAGATCTGTGCTGTGCTGATGGCTATGGCCTGGATGGGGTCCTGTGTACATTCTTCAGCTCAGCTTTCTTTGACCTTGAGTTTATCCTTCTGTGGTCCCAATGTGATTGATCACTATTTTTGTGACTTGCAGCCCTTGTTGAAACTTGCCTGTGCAGACACCTATGTGATCAACCTACTGTTGGTGTCCAATAGTGGGGCCATTTGTACAGTGAGTTTTGTCATGCTGATGTGCTCCTATGTTATTATCTTGTATTCTCTGAGAAACCACAGTGCTAAAGGGAGGAGAAAAGCCTTCTCCACTTGCATCTCCCACATCATTGTGGTCATCTTGTTCTTTGGTCCTTGCATATTTATTTACACACGCCCTGCAACCACCTTCCCCATGGATAAGATGATAGCTGCGTTTTATACCCTTGGAATACCTTTGATCAATCCTCTGATTTACACATTGAGGAATGCAGAGGTGAAAGATGCCATGAGGAAGTTATGGAGAAAGAAGTTGATCTTAGATGACAAAAGATAAATGGGTGTTTCAAATTTTTCTTCATAGTTCAGATTCACCTAGAAGCCAATTGAGAATCTTATCTTTTTATTGTGGTGTTAACATCATCAAGGAACATGAAAATTCATTCCTTCAAGAATGAACATGTACACTGGTTAGTGTTGAGTCATTTGCATGTACAGAGGAGACAGTCAGGTACAAACAGCCATGTCAAGACCCATGCTTTTTATGTTCACTGCTGTGTCTCTGCCTCTCTTGCCTGCCTAGCATCACTGTGGTTTTGACCCAGTGTTTTCCCTGCCCTTTTTCATACTGAATTCTGGTGTTCTCTGTTTACAAGTAATGTTTTATACACTTATATCCACAGCCTGGGAGGCTTTTCCTTCTTCAAATGACTTCCTTATATTAGACACTTCAGTTACATCATGTCGGTCCGTGAAGCTTCAACTTGGTTGTTCTTGGTTGACTGAGCAGAAAGCACCAGTTTCAAATAATTGTAAAATCCTTATGTTTTAGGGGACACTCTATTAGCTAGGTAATCCCCTTTTATTTCTTGAGGTCATACTTCAAATTCTTCTTATATTTATTTAGATTCTTCTAAAACAGTGGCAGAACATAGTGTGAAAATTTATTTTTCTGATGGATTATTTTTACCTTGGAAAGTTTCTGATAATTGGACTGGTACTCTTTTTTTCTTTCTTTCTTTTTTTTTTTTTGTAAAAACTTTTTGCTACTACAATGATCACTTCTAATTTGGGGGAAGCATTAACTTTTTCTTGGGTCATGCAAATTATAATAATTTATTTATACTTTTGGGTTATTATGATTGTAGGTAGATACATGTCCCAAATTAAGTAGATATATTCATGTGGGCTATAGATAAAACATATAAGCAGCCAATGGTTGAAATAGGGAATTTGAATATGATAACTGAAAATATTAAAACTCAGAGGGGACTTTTTAGGCTTTGAAACAAATACATTGCAAATATGGATTATCTTAGTGAGCTTTATTTTTTTTAAGATTTTATTTATTTATTTGACAGAGAGATCTCAAGTAGGCAGAGAGGCAGGCAGAGAGAGAGGGGGAAGCAGACTCCCTGCTGAGCAGAAAGCCCAATGTGAGGTTCGATCCCAGGACCCTGGGATCATGACCCGAGCTGAAGGTAGAGGCTTAATCCATTGAGCCACCCATGTGCCCCTCTTAGTGAGTTTTAATAAGATCTAGAAAAGAGGGTAACTTGAGAGACACCAAAGATATTTGGATTAAATACTGTATTTTTGCAGTGTTGACGTATATCACCTTTTGCCACCATTCATCAATATGGCAATATTGAATTATATGATTCTTAAGAACCTTTTTGATTTCAACCTATTTTATTATTTGTATTCTTTTAAATTTTATTCAATTTTAATTTTTTCAGTGTTCCAAAATTTATTGTTTATGCTCCATACCCAGTGTTTCATGCAAAACGTGCCCTTTTTAACACTCACAACCAGGTTCACCCCACCCTCAGCCCCTCTTCCCTCCAAAACTCTCATTTTGTTTCTCAGAGTCCACAGTCTCTCATGGTTTGTCTCCCCCTCCAATTACCACCAAATCACTTCCCCTCTCCATTTTCCAATGTCCTCCATGTTATTTTTTATACTCCACAAGTAAGTGAAACCATATGATAATTTACTTTCTCTGCTTGACTTATTTGGCTCAGCATAATCTCTTCCAGTCCCATCCATGTTGATACAAAAGTTGCATATTCATCCTTTCTGTTGGAGGCATAATACTCTGTTGTATATATGGACCATATCTTCTTTATCCATTCATTTGTTAAAGGGCATCTTGGTTCTTTCCATAGTTTGGCAAGTGTGGCCATTACTACTATGAACATTGGGGTACAGATGGTCCTTCTTTTCACTATATCTGTATCTTTGGGGTAAATACCCAATGGTGCAATTGCAGGATCATAGCGTAGCTCTATTTTTTGTTTATTTTTTTAAATTAAATTTTATTTTTTTCAGTGTTCCAAGATTCATTATTTATGCACCACACACAGTGCTCAATGTAATATGTGCACTCCTTAATACCCACTACAGGGCTCACATAATCCCCCTTCACCCTCCCCTCCAAAACCCTCAGTTTGTTTCTCAGAGTCCACAGTCTTTCATGCTTCATCTCTCCCTCTGATTTCCCCCAATTCACTTTTCCTTTCCTGCTCCTAATGTCCTCCATGTTATTCCTTATGCTCCTCAAGTAAATGAAACCATATGATCAATGACTCTCTCTGCTTGACTTATTTTACTTAGCATAATCTCCTCTAGTCCTGTCCATGCTGATACAAAAGTTGGGTATTCATTCTTTTTGATGGAGGCATAATACTCTATTTTATATATGAAACATATATATGTATATATTTTATCCATTTGCCTATTGAAGTGCAAATTAGCTCTTTCCACAATTTGGCAATTGTGGCCATTGCTGCTATAAACATTGAGGTAGAAATAACCCAATTTTATAGAATAAAAATTGTTTGTATACTTTCTTTCCATCACAGTGCACTTGTTCTGATCCTGAGTTGATGAATAGTGTCAGTTATGTAGAGATCCTACCATATATTATTTCTTAAGGAATCTCCAGTACACTGTTCTCCAAAGTGGCTTCACCAGCTTGCATTCCCACCAACAGTGTAAGAGTGTTCCCCTTTCTCCACATCCTCTCCAACACTTGTTGTTTACTGTCTTGTTGATTTTGGCCATTGTAACTGGTGTAAGGTGATATCTCAATGTGGTTTTTATTTGAATTTCCCTGATGGCTAATGAACATTTTATCATGTGTCTATTAGCTGTACATAAAATTTGAGAATTTTTGTTTATTTGGAACATATTTTTTTATTTATAATTTACTAAATTATATCAAAATTGCTAAGTTTGTATTAACTTTATTATGCCAGGAATATTAGAACTTCTTAGTTTCAGGGGTACCTGGCTGGCTCAGTGAGTAGTGCATATGACTCTTGATCTCAGGTTTGTGAGTTTAAACCCAGTGTTGGGTGTAGAGTCTACTTAAAATAAAGATTTAAATTCTTTTCCACCCCCTCACTTTAAATCTGGAGGTGTCTTCAGGCTTAAAATGAGTTTCTTGGAGGCAACATAAAGATGGGTTTTGTTTTTTTATCCATTCTGATACCCTGTGTCTTTTGACAGGGGCATTTAGCCCACTAACATTCAGGGTAACTATTGAGAGATATGAATTTAGTGCCATTGTATTGCCTGTAAGGTGACTGTTACTGTATATGGTCTCTGTTCCTTTCTGATTTACCACTTGTAGGCTCTCTCTTTGCTTAGAGGACCCCTTTCAATATTTCCTGTAGAGCTGGTTTGGTGTTTGCAAATTCTTTCAGTTTTTGTTTTTCCTGGAAGCTTTTAATCTCTCCTTCTATTTTCAATGATAGCCTAGCTGGATATAGTATTCTTGGCTGCATGTTTTTCTCATTTAGTGCTCTGAAAATATCATGCCAGCTCTTTCTGGCCTGCCAGGTCTCTGTGGATAAGTCAGCTGCCAATCTAATATTTTTACCATTGTATGTTAAAGACTTCTTTTCCCGGGCTGCTTTCAGGATTTTCTCTTTGTCACTGAGACTTGTAAATTTTACTATTAGGTGACGGGGTGTGGGCCTATTCTTATTGATTTTGAGGGGCGTTCTCTGAACCTCCTGAATCAAGAAATGGGCAGAGGACAAGGACAGACATTTCTGCAAAGAAGACATCCAGATGGCCAACAGACATATGAAAAAGTGCTCCATATCACTCGGCATCAGGGATATACAAATCAAAACCACAATGAGATATCACCTCACACCAGTCAGAATGGCTAAAATCAACAAGTCAGGAAATGACACATGCTGACGAGGATGTGGAGAAAGGGGAACCCTCCTACACTGTTGGTGGGAATGCAAGCTGGTGCAGCCACTCTGGAAAAAACATGGAGGTTCCTCAAAATGCTGAAAATAGAACTGCCCTATGACCCAGCAATTGTACTCTTGGGTATTTACCCTAAAGATACAAACGTAGTGATCCAAAGGGGCACGTGCACCCGAATGTTTATAGCAGCAATGTCCACAATAGCCAAACTATGGAAAGAACCTAGATGTCCATCAACAGATGAATGGATCAAGAAGATGTGGTATATATACACAATGGAATACTATGCAGCCATCAAAAGAAATGAAATCTTGCCATTTGCAACAACATGGGTGGAACTAGAGCATATCATGCTTAGCGAAATAAGTCAAACGGAGAAAGACAACTATCATATGATCTCCCTGATATGAGGAAGTGGTGATGCAACATGGGGGCTTAAGTGGGTAGGAGAAGAATAAATGAAACAAGATGGGATTGGGAGGGAGACAAACCATATGTGACTCTTAATCTCACAAAACAAACTGTGGGTTGCTGGGGGGAGGGGTTTGGAGAAGGGGGTGGGATTATGGACATTGCGGAGGATATGTGCTTTGGTGAGTGCTGTGAAGTGTGTAAACCTGGTGATTCACAGACCTGTATCCCTGGGGATAAAAATATATGTTTATAAAAAATAAAAAATTATATAATTAAAAAAAATAAAGATTAAAAAAAAAACTTAGCTTGGGGAAAAAAATGATCATCTATTTCTTTGTGTGGCAATGGAATGTCATGAATTCCACAATGAATACTTATGACATAAATACATCAATTTTTTTTCAGATTCAGATTTTATCCATCTCAAGCAGTTTATCATTGATCATAGTTGTTTGCTTTCTTCTTGCAAGGGTCACATTTTGTAGATCCTAGTTGGTAGAGTTTTAGTTGAAGTCCTCTTCTATTTAAAGATAAGACATACATAAAAAGGGGAATATGTTGGGTTTCATTTAGGTACCTCCCCAGAGACATTCTATTCAAAATATATTCTGATATGCTTCTGATATGGAGTTCCCATGACTGCTGTTTTCATGTCTCTTGCCAACAGAGATAATGATCTAATTCCGGTTTAGAATTTTGTGATAATGAGAGTGGAACTGCTAAGGTGATGGAATGTGGAGCCTCACCAGGTTTTTTTTTTTTTTTTTTTCCCCTTATGTCAGTGTTTTGATAGGAAAGAGTCTGACTTCTAAAGTAGATACCTTTGTATAGGTAAGAGGAAAACTATGAACTCAGAAATGATCATGCATTCTCTTAGTTGTCACAAGCAGCTCCCTATCCCTTTAAAGGAGGCAACAGCAGTCTTCTCTTGCCTAGACACATTGTGATTATCTCATTTAAACAAATTGTCAGACAATGATATTTGTTTTTTTCTTGAGATTCTCCCACAAGCTTCTTTGCTGCCAAACATCTAACTAGATGCATGTCACAAGGAAGGCCAAGCAAGAATGTCCAATCGTGCTCTATGAGTACACGTCATACATGAGAGAACTGTAGGATTCAATGGCCACTATGTACAAGTGTGACCTCATGGAGCACTTAATGATAGGGGTGTTTTCACAGCGTGGAAAGATAGAATTTTGGAGTAGAGGTCTATCCTAATCAACCTTCTGCAGACCCACATCATTGGAGTTGCCTCATAGAATAATTATGTTGTTTGCTTTACTCACAGACCTATATTTTACGTCTTTGGAAGGAACTATAAGAAAGAGCTGCCAAAAGTATGAAAGACATGATGGCCTTTTTTTTTTTTTTTTTTTTAATCTTATGTATTGGCATATCGTCAAAGTCTGTATTATTCTTGGGTTTGCTAGTTCAGGAGTGAATATGATTTAAACTCAATTCTTATTCAAAGGGCCCTAATGTAAGTTGCTTGAAATAATTAGATCCCAAAGTTTCTAGGCAGAAAACTATCCCATCATAAAGTCATCATTGTGTCCATATTCACATAAAATATTCAGAGAAAATAAGCCCAACTGAAAGAATTGAAATGACATGACAACTGAGGATTGGGCATGGGGGATATATATATATATGTATATATATATATACATACATACACACACACACATATGTATTATCTTTATTTTTATGCTTGTTGGCATTCTTAGAAACATCTTTATTACAAGTGCTCTTGAACACTTCCTCATATGCATTGCAGAATGGCATAACTTCTATTTACTGATACTATACTGTTCTCAACGCAGCTTGCAAATTTTTATTTTTAATGGCAACCATACTACAATATTATAATGTATCAGATCAGCATGTTGTGCACCATAAATTTATACAAGCTATTTCAATTAAAAAAAAAAGATACTCTTTTTAAAAAGGCTATCATGAAGATAAATTTTGATTCAAAGATTGGAGGAACTAAGGCAACTTGGTGGGCCATGAAAATAAATTATGTGAGATTCCTTATGTAAAAATGTACTGACTTTAAATAATTTTGTCTACTGCTACATGTAATAATTGAAAAAAAAATTTATGGTTAAAAAATGCATATGTCTGAACATAGAATCTTTTGAGATGAAAAACTTACTTAGGACTTGAAAGTTGATGTTAGGAGTTGAATTGTGTCCCCTAAGGAAAGAATATTTTGGAGTCTTAATCTTCATAATGTGACCCTATTAGGAATAGTGTATGTGCCTGACAGTTATTTATTTATTTATTTATTTTAATTTTAAAGATTTTATTTATGAGGGAGAGAGAAAGTGAGAGAGAGCACAAGTAGAGGAGCTGTGGGCAGAGGGAGAAGCAGACTTCCCTTGAGCATGGACCCTGATGAGGGGGCTGGATTCCAGCACCCTGGATCATGACCTGAGCCAAAGGCAGACACTTAACTAACTGAGCCACCCAGGAATCCTGTGTGTTTCTTTTAATTATTATTATTATAATTTAAAGTTTTAACATTAAGCTTTGATGGCTGGAGCATCCATTTCAAAGACCTCTCATCTGCAATGAACACAATGCCAGGGACATAATTAGGTGAGGAGTCAGGCTGCCCCACCAGTGAAGTCCCTCTCTTGGAAAGCCCTGGGTGACCTCTAACTGATCATTTGTGTGACCCTGTGTTTTTCTTCCTGGACTTTATATTTTAAATTCACCAGTAGTGAACCCACAAATACTGGGCACCCTACTCTTTTTCTCAATAAAGAGAATATCAGATTGGCAAGCATTTTCTTTCTCTCCCTGTCTCTGTGTACCTGTGATCAAACTGTGCGGCCCTAGGCCTGTAATGTACCCTCTGTGACTTGGGAGTAATAAACCTTGTTTTGTTTTTTTGTTTGTTTGTTTGTTTGTTTTTTCAGTGCCCCCTCATAGATTCAAGTGAGAAAAGGAGGAGAAACTGAAAAAGACCACAGACCACTATTTGGGGTCTCAGAATTGCAATTTGGGGAGCATGGATTTGGGTAAGCAGGAAAAGTATCCTGCTTATGTGGGGAAAGCAAAGAGTTTTTTAAGAGAGAGGAGAAAGGAGTTATCAGATGATTTAGACAAAGAAGAGGAGAGAGAAAAATAAATCAAAAAACAAACTTGGTACTGACAGATGAAACTGCTTTCTTTTTTTTTTATTTATTTTTCTTTTTTTTTTAAGATTTTATTTATTTATTTGACAGAGCGAAATCACAAGTAGATGGAGAGGCAGGCAGAGAGAGAGGAAGGGAAGCAGGCTCCCTGCTGAGCAGAGAGCCCGATGCGGCACTCGATCCCAGGACCCTGAGATCATGACCTGAGCCGAAGGCAGCGGCCCAACCCACTGAGACACCCAGGCGCCCGGAACTGCTTTTAATTACTAGCTACTAACTCCTTCATTGTTTTCCTTTTTTGTGTGTTGCTTTAATCAATTAATTAATTAATTAATTAATTAATTTAAGAGAGAGAGAGAGTTCAGGGAGGTGGGGATGATCAGAGAAAGAGGGAGGGAGAACATCCCAAGTGGGCTCCACACACAACACAGGCTGGATCTCACAACCCTGAGATCATGACCTGAGGTGAATCAAGAGTCTGAGGTCTTACTCACTGAGCTACCCAGCACCCTGTTTGGTTTTGTTTTGTTTGTTTGTTTTGTTTTGATTTGTTTTTTTAACTAATTTATTTTCAATGTAAAAGAATTCATTGTTTATGCACCACACTCAGTGGTCTATTCAATACATGCCCTCTGCAATACCCACCACCTGGGTCCCCCAAGCTCCCACCCCCTGTACCTTCAACACCCTCATATTGTTTTTCAGAGTCCATAGTCTCTCATGGTTCACCTCCCCTTCCAATTTCCCCCAACTCCCTTCTCCTCTCCATTTCCCTATGTTCTCTATATTATTTGTTATGTTCTACAAATAAGTGAAACCATATGATATTTGACTCTCTCTGCTTGACTTATTTCATTCAGCATAATCTCTTCCAGTCCCGTCCATGTTGCTACAAAAGTTGGGTATTCATCCTTTCTGATGGAGGCATAATACTCCATAGGGTATATGGATCACATCTTCCTTATCCATTTGTCCATTGAAGGGCATCTTGGTTCTTTCCACAGTTTGGCTACCATGGCCATTGCTGCACCCTGTTTTCAATTACCATCTAATTAATTATTCTATTGATGCTGTCACACAAATGTATCCCTGGTATGGACTAGTTAACTTTTATATCTTCATAAAGTTTAATAGTTTTATGGTCCTTATGATAGTTGTTCTTTTGGATTTTTTGAGGAATTGCTTATAGAAAAAATTAGCATTCTGGCCCAGTTCAAGAGTTTATTCTTTAGAAAGGAAAATGGAGCTTCAAGATGGGGTCTCCTGTCTTTAGAAACTTCCTAGCTGACAATTAGGGGGAAGGGGGGGAATGTCGGCTCTCAGCTCCCAGAGGGCTTTGGATGTGGTCTTTCATCTTCGAAGCCAGGGGTGGTGCATTTTAGTCTAACTGTACTTTGAATCTATCCTACTTACTTTTCTGTTGCCGGTCAGGAAAAACTCTCTACTTTTAAAGAGCTTGTGGGATTAGATAAGATTGAAACATATAACTCAAAGTCAACATGCCAGTAACTTTAATCACATTGTTGAAATCCCTTAGACAAGTAATTCTACATTAATATGTGCTATATTATAATATTTCTAGTCCCTGGGGCTAGGGCAGGAAATCCTGAGAGATATTTTGGAATTATTTCCACCACAGTGTAAAAGGAGTTTTAAAAATCATAGCTTTAACCGAAGAACTGAATAATGAATAAGTCAATATTTATAAAATGAGGATTGTTCTATCCCTATGAAATTTGCCACTTTTGCATCCTCTTCCAAATGTTATCTATGTGGAAAATATGATAATCCCTTAGGTCTGAATCAGTCTTGGAGGAAATATAAGTAACATTATATATTAACTTAATCCTTGAATCCAACTAAATGTATGATCTTCATCAAGTAGTGTCGCTCTCGCCGGCAAGAAGGACCCGCAAACGTGATGGGTGGCAAGCTTCTTTATTAGTTCTCCCTATGTCCCGACAGTCTCTCCGCTTTATATCCTTTACCTCGGCCAATCACCGATCTAGTCCACGCCCCTCTCCCTGATCACGCTGCAAGCACGGGCTCACCCATGCTTGCAGCCAGCCAATCAGTCTCGCTTCCTCAATCCCCGGGCACCTCCGCATACGTGACTCCTTGCATCTATTTCATGGCTCTCCACAGCTCCCCCTTTTTATTTATATATGATGGCGGGGATCGTGCCTGTCTTAGGTTGCCGCCCTCACTCCCTACGCTGACCCGTCATCGGGTGTCCCTCCTGGCCGAGGGGTCCCTGTCTTAGGTTGCTATAGGGTGGGGTCGGTCTTACCCGTCTTTGACTACCGATCCAGCATATAAGCCATATCTGGGGGGAGATACCAGCCTCTAGAGCCATCATAGCTTGAACCAAAACTTGTTGCTGCCGTTGCTGCCGTCGCGCAACTCTATAGATGCATCTTAGTAGGAGCACTTGAGCCAGAATCATTAATATAACGAGGACTCCTATGCCTGCCCAGTTTTTGAGGAGCGAGAGTGATTGTTGTAGCATGACAACCCAATCATGGACAGTGCCAATGGGTACCTTAGTGGCGTTTATGATAACAATTTGGGCTCGCAACTGTTTGGTCAGGTTCTGGAATTCAACGCTCCAGGAACCATTGAGCATGCGACTCAGTTGTTTGGATAAATTTGCGGCGTGAGACAAATTATTATAAGCTACCGGGGTGACACAGAGTCCAGGCAGGTTTTGTATACACCCAACAGTCCATTAATCTGATTTTGTGTTGCAAGGGCTTCAGCTACCCTCCCGGTGACATTGTTGAGTGTTGCTGCAGTCTGTATCGAGGTTGTCAACGCCACTGCAGCAGCAGTAGCAGCGGCGACGGATGCTGCAATAGCTGCAATAATGGCTGCTGTTATTCCAAAGTCTTGTTTATGTCGAAGCAGCACCGGCAGGTTGTCGGGGTTCACCTGTACTGGCATCGGGATATACGTCGGTATCTTGGCTATTACTGCCGAGTCTCCCACCGTGGCATTCCAACATTCTGATAGCAGACAATTCTGGGACTCACAAGAGAGACTAGATGACTTGTTAATAGTAGAAGCATTAAAAACTATGAAGAGAAAGGGAGCTCTAACACAGACGGGCATTGGTGAGTAACTTATGTGCTTAGCTGAGGTGCAATTGCAAGTAACATTTGTTTCAAATCGAGAGCCTATGTGATCTTAAAACCGCTCTGGCCAGGTTGGCCCAATCTGCGCCACAGCTGCAGCTTCCGCTTCTGCTTTCAGCTGCGCCATTACTTCTTGCATTCTTAATTCCTCTAATGCCTTCTGCAACTCCACCTCCTTACTCTCGAATTGCTGTCTTATTGCTTCCAAATCCTGTAATGCCTGGAGACTGGGAGATTTCTCCTTCTTATCTGCCTCTCTCTCCCCTATTTCCTGCAACTCGCTATCTGAGAGTCCTTCCGAACTTTCACTTTCAGAGTCGGAGTCTTGGGAAGACCCTTTATGAGACTCCTCCTTTACCTGCTCCAGAACCTCCCCTCCCTGTTGCACTGCTTGCTTCAAGGGCTCTCGAGTAGATTGTAAACACACTCTCACCAAGGACCACACGGCAAGGGTTCCCGAGGTTACAAATGGGCATCGTTTCAAGTCCTCCCCCAGGTGCTCCCACTGTGGCACATTCAGGAGCCCCTCCTCTATAAACCAGGGGGCAACTTCTCCTACTTCTCTCAAGAAAGAGCGGGCTGTTTTCGTCTTTAAGGGGGTGCCATTTGCCTTGAGGATATCCTTTAGAGGGCCCTCCATCCTGCACCTAGCAATCTCGTTTCCCATCCTGGGAAAACTTTCTCTCTATCGTCCCTTAAGAGCCTTATAAGCAACCTTACCTCCGATCGTCTTCAGGGAACCTCCCTGTCAATAGACAGTTATTGGTGCACTCCTTACCTTATCGTTGCTCTACCTCGATCACCTCTTTGCGACGCGGGCGAAGTCCCGGGTCTCGGCACCACTTGTCGCTCTCGCCGGCAAGAAGGACCCGCAAACGTGATGGGTGGCAAGCTTCTTTATTAGTTCTCTCTCTGTCCCGACAGTCTCTCCGCTTTATATCCTTTACCTCGGCCAATCACCGATCTAGTCCACGCCCCTCTCCCTGATCACGCTGGGAGCACGGGCTCACCCATGCTTGCAGCCAGCCAATCAGTCTCGCTTCCTCAATCCCCGGGCACCTCCGCATACGTGACTCCTTGCGTCTATTTCATGGCTCTCCACAAAGTAGCTTACACAATCACTTCAGCTATAACAAATTGTCTGCATGCAAGAACATGTCAGTATCATGGATGAGGCCTTGGAGTATGGAATTTATATTTCAGTATCACAGAGTTTTGAGCAGTGAGCTGTTGTCTTATTTTGTCCTTGCATATCAGTGACTTCAGTCTAAAGGTTGTGACTGGAATGCTTTGTCCTGGAAATATAATTGTGTCAAAAAATTTATAAATTGTGTCAAAAAATTTCTAATAATAATAGTTAAATCATAGCAATATTACTACTACTACTAATAATAATATTGAATATGTATTACTGAAGTATGATAAAATAATTATAGTTATATGAGAAGAATCTAAATTCCATTGAGATAAGTGCCTTACCTGATTCCACATTGCCTGTGAAAGGTATACATGGGATTTAAACTCAGACTCTGTCTTTAGCAACTGAGGTGATAACATGAATCATCCTGGACATCTGGAAAATGCATCTCACATAAAACTGCTTCTTCTACCAAATGCTTAAGCTGCATATCTAATTAGATTTTGACACTGTTGCTCTGGTGCATCCTTCAGCCATCTTCCTGTGCCCATTCACATGCATGTATGCATTGTACACACACAAAAAATAATCAGTTCTGGGGCACCTGGGTGGCTCAGTGGGTTAAAGCCTTTGCCTTTGGGTGGGGTCATGATTCATGATCTCAGGGTCCTGGGATCAAGCCCAGCACCAGCTCTCTGCTCAGCATGGATCCTGCTTCCTCCTCTCTCTCTACCTGCCTCTCTGCCTACTTGTGATCTCTGTCAAATAAATAAATAAAATATATTTTTTAAAAAATCAGTCCTCCTTTATTTTGATGGCTGCTTAGTATTCCATTGTGTATATATACCACCTCTTCTTTATCATTCATCTGTTGATGGACATCTAGGTTCTTTCCATAGTTTGGCTATTGTGGACATTGCTGTCATAAACATGTGGGTGCACATGTTTGTATCTTTAGGGTAAATACTCAGTAGTGCAATTGCTGGGTCATAGGGTAGTTCTATTTTCACATTTTGAGGAACCTCCAGGCTGTTTTCCAGAGTGGTTGCAAAACCATAAGTGGCTCTTAATCTCACAAAACAAACTGAGGGTTGCTGGGAGGAAGGGGGTTGGGAGAAGGGGGGTGGGGTTATGGACATTGGGGAGGGTATGTGCATGGTGAGTGCTGTGAAGTGTGTAAACCTGTCGATTCACATACCTGTACCCCTGGGGATAAAAATATATGTTTATAAAAAATAAAAAATTAAAAAAAAAACAACAACAGTAAAACAGGAAAAAAAATGAAAAAAAAATCCTTTAAATTTTATGTTGCTTTGCCATCCTAAAATCAATACTATAGAAATTAGAAATTTATTTTGTTGGTGCAATTGAGGTTCTACTCTGAGTGGACTGTATATGTTGGAAAATAAAAGTACATATCCTAAGTACTGCAATTCAAAATTTAGTTGTGATTTTGAACTATTCAGTACATTATTTTATTATTTTAATAAAAATTCAGATATACTTATTAAGACTTTACTCTGTATAAAGTATAGAAGTACTGGTCACAGTAGGGTCAGTAAAGCATCTTAGCAAGGTCAAATTCTACTATACTAGTTACTAGCTGCCTAGTCTTGTCAATTATCTCTTTGTGTCTCTGGGAAATATTAAAAATATCATCTCATGGGGTCATTACATGCATTACATTTTAAAAATACCTTTAACATCCTTAGCACAATTACTAGTGCATTGCAATGACTTTTCAATACTGCTATTGCTCTTGCCATGATCTAAATTTAAATTATTAAATACAGTCTGAGAACCAATAAAGCCTATTTCATTGAGTTAATAGTTCATTGAGAAAGTGAGAGAACACCAATATTTAAAGAAGACACACAAAACCCCCAAAACAAAATAAGCAAAAAAACCTTCAGACTATCTATGAAAGGGGACTCAAATGATCTGGTGAAATTAGGTATTGTGAGTATAATGGGATAACTTGGGGCATGGGATTAGTTTTCAGAAAGGGGTATAATGTGACTAAGTTTTGTGGGAATGGGGACGCTTAAGTTTGACCTTAATTATTTTAAGAAAAAGCTGAACACCTTTAATATTAAAAGATAATTAGTCTTGGGGCACCTGGGTGGCTCAGTGGGTTAAGCCACTGCCTTTGTCTCAGGTCATGATCTCAGGGTCCTGGGATCGAGCCCTGCATCGGGCTCTCTGCTCAGCGGGGAGCCTGCTTCCTCCTCTCTCTCTGCCTGTTTGTGATCTCTCTCTGTCAAATAAATAAATAAAATCTTTAAAAAAAAAGATAATTAGTCTTAATAATGGAAACAGTGGAAGACCTATAATAAATATAATGGATGCATTAGGGTTTATTCCTTCTGTAGAAAAGAATGAGGTCACTTTAAAATTTTTATCACTGGGGCACGAGATTGGCTCAGTGGGTTAAGCCTCTGCCTTTGGCTCAGGTCATGATCCCAGAGTCCTGAGATCAAGCCCCATATCTGGCTCTCTGCTCAGCAGGGAGCTTGCTTCCTCCTCTCTCTCTCTGCCTGCCTCTCTGCCTACTTGTGATCTCTGTCTGTCAAATAAATAAACAACAACAACAACAAAAAATCTTAAAAAAAATAAAAATTTTACCACTGACCATGGAAACTGTATTCAATGTTTAACATCATATATTTGATATTTGAAACAATCTTTAAAAAAAATATTCAAAAGCACATCGGAAAAGCAAAAGCAAATTAAAATCACCGGAGTTTATTTTTACCAGAATGTCCAAGAATTCCATTCCCATAGGCATTGCCATTGACAGGTCCAGTTCTCACAAGCATCCAGTGCCTTTAAATATTCTTTTTTTTTTAAAGATTTTATTTATTTATTTCACAGAGAGAGATCACAAGTAAACAGAGAGGCAGGCAGAGAGAGACAGAGGGAAGCAGGCTCCCTGCTGAGCAGAGAACCCTATGTGGGACTCGATCCCAGGACCCCGAGATCATGACCTGAGCTGAAGGCAGCGGCTTAACCCACTGAGCCACCCAGGCACCCCGCCTTTAAATATTCTTACTGACTATTACCCTGCATCTTCTCCAAGAGTCCTCAACCCTGTACATTTAGGGAAGTAGACCTTGAAGCTCATTATTGCAACAAAGGGGAAAAATAGGCAAGGCAGAAAGGGCCAGATACAGTTGAGATTTTCCTTCCAGTTTTATGATATACTTCTCATTCTTAGATGAGTATTCATAGTTAATATTTAAAACATATTTATTTTCTTTTTTTTTTTACTTTTTGTAGTTTCAAGTTTTTATTTATACTCTAGATACTTCACATATAGTGTAATATTAATTTCAGGAGTAGAATTCAGTGATTCATTACATTTTAAATATAATTTGAAAACTATCTACAAAGTATTAGACTTCATTACTTTTTTTGTTGTATTGTTCTAAGAGATCAATTTATCTTTTGATTTTGGAGATTTTTTGTTGTTGTTGTTGTCATTATGAGTTCAAGACAAGGATATCCCTTTCACAATTAATTGGAATTGGCTGATATTAGAAATGGGAGTTCTTTTTTTTTTTTTTTTTCCTTTTCTATCTTCTGTTTATTCTTACCTTTTATATTTTTGAATACCTGGGCCCAAGTCATCTCTTTGAGCAATTACAGAATCATCCATCCTTTTTCACTTGTTTTCTAAGGTAATTGTTTGCTTGTTTTGCATGAATAATATTCTAGAAATATATCTTCTTGGTAATGGCTTCTTTTATAAATTTTAGGCTTATAATTCATGTAACAATTTGACATTTTAATAGTTTACAAAAAATCTTTAAAAGGTCTGTTGTAATAAAAAAATGGAAAAATGAGAATGCTATTTTGAAATCCTGGTTTCAAATATGGGACTCTTTAACTGCCACATCAGGGGGCTAGGAGAAATTGTGGAATGTTGTGTACTCTTCTTTGGACAGAAAAGCAATGAAAAAAAATAATAAAAGTCTGGAAAAAATAATATAAGAAGAACATAAAGAGAATAATATAAACAATAAAATAAAAAGAATAAAGAGTAAGAAGATGATGGAAAAGTGAATTGATAATTTTGATAAATTGGTAAATAGGTCAGAAAATAACTTGATTAAAAAAATCAGTTCTAGTGATGGACATTGACTAAATTTATTGTGGTGATCATTTCACAGAACACCAATATAAAATCATTGTGTTGTATAGCTGAAGCTAATTATAATGTTGTATGTCAATTATACTCAATAAAACAAAAAAAAAAAAAAAAGAAAAAAAATCAGTTCTTTGCAGGTGGAAGGATCCATGAAAACTACAATTCCTTACTTTCTTTGTTTTTCTTTTTAAAAAAATTTTGTTTATTTGAAAGATCACAGGTAGGCAGAGAGGCAGGTGAGGGGATGGGGAAGCAAGCTCCATGCTGAGCAGAGAGCCTGATGCAGGGCTTGATCCCATGACCCTGGAATCATTACCTGAGACAAAGGCAGAGGCTTTAACCCACTGAGCCACCCAGGTCCCCAATTCCTTATTTTCTTAAGAGGAAATAGATACCAAGTGGATATGCAGAACTTCTTCCTAAATCCCATAATCAGGGAGTGGCAGATCAGGACAAGAACCTCCATTTATTTCCTGTAATAGTGAGCAAGAATTCCTGATATTTGAATGAATAGGGATTATATGGAAGAATATTTCAGGGACCATAGGTAGAGAGTTCAAATTATATAATTGATGACTATTTTTCTAACAAAGATAGATCTGATATATATATTAAAAATGTTTAAAAACCTGCAGAAAATGAGAAAATGAACTAAGTAAAATAGAGGGATAAAATATTTTCTTGAAGTGTTGGCTTCATTCATTCTAAATAAGAGAGAAATAATCTTTCGTAGGGTGTTGAAGGTCTTCATGAGTAAATTTTTACTTTGATTTCAGTTCTTTGATCTATGAAATGGGTAATCCTGTGTCCTATCACAAGTCTTGGTCATTGGTTTGGGATTTTCAGTAGTGGTTACTTGTCAAAATACTTGTATAACTTCTATAGAAATCTATGTTCAGTGGCATGTCAAACTATTGAAGAAAATGTGTTCCCAGAGCTCCCTTTGTCCTATGAGCTGTGGAGCACTTATAGAATATTAGGCATTTTTAAATTAATAAGAGTTCATAGTTATTCTTATGATGTATTATATGCACATATCTGTAGCTCACTGTTTTATATGAATATTTTAATTTGATCCCCCACAAGATTCCTATGTGATAAGTACTATTATCATTGTTTTACAGATGAATAAAACAAGACTCAGAAGGTTTATAACTTGCCTAAGATTATTCAGGTTTAGTGGATCATATATTGGAATGCATTCAGCCAAATTCAAGCAATCTCTCCCACCATGATTAGGTGTCTCTTGCAAATACGTTGCCAATTTCACTTTAGGAATTGAAGATGAGCTAGTCAGTGTTGTGTCCTAAGAAATATCTTCTGTGAGACTAAGGACAGACACCAAGATGATCCTGAAAATCAGGGGTTATTTGTTTTCCTCCCTTTTAATGCCTTTTTGGAAGTTGTGGTAAGGGAGAGTGAAAACCAGTGTCCTGCCCCTTTGAAAATGCTGCCTGGTGTAGATTTCCTTAATGAACCTGTTGCAGCAGAGAGGAACATTGCAGGTAAGCAAAAGTTTGCAAATGACAGCATTTCTACTCATTCCATACATACCGGAGGTTGTTAACCTTTTGCATAACATATCCTGGTATTCAGCAATCTGTGTTGCAGATTTGTTGTTTCCTTCTGTTAAAACAAAAATAAGGGCTAGAGTTGGTTCAGCAAAATAAACCATGAAACGAGCAAATTATGAACTTGAGTCCTAAGTAATAACAGCTGTAGATTTTACAAATCACCTTGAAATTTCTTTAAATTCTATCAGGATTATAAAAGTGTAGTTAGGGGTCCCTGGATGGCTCAATGGGTTAAGCCTCTGCCTTCTACTCCTGTCATGATCCTGGGGTCCTGGGATCAATCCCTGCATCTGGCTCTCTGCTCCGTGGGGAGCCTGCTTCCTCCTGTCTCTCTGCCTGCCTCTCTGCCTCCTTGTGATCTCTGTCTGTCAAATAAATAAATAAAATCTTTTAAAAATAAAAAAAAAAATTATAGCTAGTGCTGAAATAAAGACCAAATCCAGACAGGTTTAAAAGATATATATATATATGTGTGTGTGTGTTTCCTTATATCAAATATGTCCTTGTGAAGGTGTGTGGGAGTTAGGTTTATGTACCTGTATAGTTATAGTTACATTTTTATGACAATTGATGACATATGATGCTTGAGCAAGAGCATCTATGTCTAAACTTGCTAAAGTCATTGAAGAAACAATATAGAGATTAAAAAAAGTTCTTTAAGATTACTGTCTTCCAATAAAGGTTCTCTTTTTATTGTGCTTCCTTTTGTTTCATGTGTTGTGTTCCTCTTAAAATGTACTATAAAATGATGTTTTAAAATTAACTTTAATTACAGAATAATGAAATATAATCCCTTTAACAAAGAGATTAAAACATTGAATAACCCAAAAATCTACTTTGGCTATCACCTCCTCTATATCTGAGAAGTAAATCTTTTCTTCCACACGTTTTTCTATTAATTTATAAAAACAGAGGTTCTCATAGAAACTATGTGATATTCTGTGGCTGTGATATATTTTTTAATGTGCACGTTATCATACTGTGATTATTTTTTTTTGTATTTTATTATATTTTCCACACTGAAGTATGTCTTAGTGTTTTCTATCATGGTATATGTTTCATAAGCCTCAAACATTAAATTTGTCTAGTTTTCAGTAAAGAGAACATACCATCCCTTATTTCCATTCTATGCTCAGGTTTTAGATCAACTTCTCTTTTCCAAATTTGAAAGAGTCTGTGAAGAATATCTTTTTGTATGCTTTCTGGGGTAGTTTTGCTGTGTCGCTCATGAAAATTTTAAGGGACTACCTTTTTAAATTTATTTTTATTTTTTGTTTATTTTTTGTTTATTTATATATTTGAGAGAGAGAGGGTGAGCAAGCGAGAGAGCGAGCAGAAGCCAGGGAGAGAGGCAGAGGGAGAAACAGACTGCCCACTTAGCAGGGAGCTGGACGTGGGCTCAATCCCAGGACCCGGGGATCATGACCTGATCTGAAGGCAGACACTTAACTGATTGAGACACCCAGGTTCCCAATGGACAGCCTTTTATATTTTATTTTTATGAAGTTGCTGAGTGGGACTATACTATCTCATTCTTGTGAATCTGCATTTCAATGATTATAATGAGGTTGAATAGTTTTATATATGCTTTTGGACAGTTCTGATTTCTTTTGTGTGTATTGCCTTGTCAAATACTTGGTCTTTTTAGAAAATTGAGCTATTTGTCTTCCATGATTGATTTTAAAAGATTTATAAATATTGACTCTCATTTGCGCTTTTCAAAATGTTTGTTGTATATGAGGTTGTGTCATACTGGACATTGGGGAGGGTATGTGATTTGGTGAGTGCTGTGAAGTGTGTAAACCTGGTGATTCACAGACCTGTACCCCTGGGGATAAAAATATATGTTTATAAAAATAAAAAATTTAAAAAAAAAAAAAAAAAAATAGATTTTACATATTTTTTGAATTTCCCTTTTCTGTTTGTTTTGAAAATATTCTTACATAAAATAGAAACCTATTATAATTATTTCTCAAATCTTTTTATACTTTTGTTCCATACATTTATATCTTTCACCCATCTGGATTATAATGTTTTGTGCCTTGTGAGGTACATTATATTCAGATAGAGATTCAAATTCTTAACATCAGCTACTAAAATTCACATCAATTTGAGTTATGTAGAGTTCATCTCAATATAAAATTTCAACTTAAATATGAAATAAATTCCCATATATAGTGCTAATTATTGACTATCTTTCAACCCAGCAATGTCTTTACATACAACTTTGTTTCTGATATTTATTTATTTTTAGAGAGAGAGAGAAGAGCAAGAGCAAGAGCGGTAAAGGGAGAGGGAGAGAGAATGTCAGACTCTTTGAATGTGAAGCCAAACACAGGGTTTGATCTCAGCACCCTGAGAGCATGACATGAGCCATAATCAAGAGTTGGACACTCAACTTACTGAGCCACCCAAGCACCCCTACATACAACGTTTTAATTGCCATAGCTTGATAATGTACTTCAAATCTGGAAGGTATATCTATTTTCTTTGTTTTTCCTTTGAAAACATTAGCTTAACTACTCTGTGTTTTAATTCTTTCTGAATTTTGGAATCAGCTTTTCATGAAAAAGTTTGTCAGCATTTTTATTTTAATTATGCATGTATTGATTAATTTGGGAAGAATTGACATCTTTCTTATAGTGACCTTTCCTAACTATAAACATGGTATAATCTTTTAACTTCTTATAATCTCTTTGTATATTTTAGTACAATTCTGTATTCAATGAGGGAATTCTATTTTTAAGGATAGAATAGATAACTCACAGATAAAATGATCTTGAACTGTTTACTTAAAAAAAAAAATCACACCATAACCCGGAATTATTATGGCTGGTTTTGCTTATGTGACAATGATATTTTCAGAGATTTTTGTGAGAAATTAGGCTATAGTTTGTTAATCTGTGGTTCATGGATGGAATTCAACCCCAAAAGTCCACAAACTCCCTAAGACCCCATTAAAAATCTGTTTGTATGCCAAATGTGCATTTTTTTAAATAATCTCATAGGAACTCACATTATAAAATCAAAAGTAAAAAGCATTGTTCGGTTGCTGTTATATCTTTCAGAACAGGCTGGCACATTTTATCAGTGTTCAGTATTATCAGTATTAGAGTTAATGTTTTGACCCCTTGGGCACTGAGTTTAACAGTTTATTATTATTATTTTTAAGATTTTATTTGTTTCTTTGACAGACAGAGATCACAAATAGGCAGAGAGGCAGGCAGAGAGAGCAGAAAACAGGCTCCCCACTGAGCAGAGAGCCTGATGCAGGGCTAGATCCCAGAACACTGGGATCATGACCTGAGCCTAGGGCAGAGGCTTTAACCTACTGAGCCACTCAGGTGCCCCCTGATTTTAACGGTTTTGTGATACTTTTATTTATTTATTTATTGTTTTTTTTTTTGCCAAAATGAAGTAAGAGCTAGAGTTTAATACTTTGCACCAAAGCAGTATATACTTTTTAATTAAAATATTTCAGGATTGGGACCCATGTGCCTATAGTGAGCCTGTTAAGGTGAGAAAGTGCCTCAATTCAAAGAAATACAAGCTGGTAAAACAGATCTAGTGAAAAAGCATCTTTGGAGGCAGTTTGCCCCTCCACGGATGCTGTCCTACCGGGAAGTTCCAGAACGTGGGACATGAAAGGATGAAATCTCCTGCTTTAGGCTGGAAAGTGAGCAGAGAAATGGGGTCAATTATAGGAAGCCACAAATATGGTAGAACCCTGTACAGTACAGCAACCCTTTTCCCCAAAGATCTGATCATTGCCCAATGTTCATGAAAAGGTGGAACAGCACTTTCTGAAATTGGCAGGTGGAGTTTTAAATTTAAAGCTAGTAACTCAGGACACCAGGGTGGCTCAGTTGGTGAAGCAGCTGCCTCTGGCTCAGGGCATGATTCCAGGGTCCTGGTATGGAGCCCTACATTGGGCTCCCTGCTCAGTGGCTAGCCTGCTTCTCCCTCCCCTACTCCCCCTGCTTGTGCTTTCTGTCTGTCAAATAAAAATAAAATCTTTAAAAAAAATTATGAGCTCACTGATGTCTAAAGATGTTACTGAACTTCCAGGATTCAGCACAAATTTAGTCACTGGGGAACCACTGAGAACGATAAGATTGCGCTTGAAGAACAGAAAACCTCAATGTTGTTTTGAACCAGAGATTCAAAAATCACTCTTAAGATATACTACTGCAATTGCACCTCAAGATTGACGTAAGAAAAAGCCCCAACATTTCATCTTCTAAATTATTCATCTTCTTGTTCATAGTGATATAGTTAGTTTATGTGTACTCTAACAAACTATATACATAGAGGGTATACATTGTATGTACTTTGCACACTGCTTTCTGTACCCTTAGCACTCACTATGGTGTTTGTATCATAATAAATTATCAATATATATTTGTTGGATACATGAATGACTTTTAAAATAAATCAATAGTTTTAGAAGTTGACTGTTTTCAGTACATTAACTTTCTCTTCTACATGATCAAACCTACAGAAGCAATGGGACACGAAAACATCACAGAATTTATCCTCTTGGGACTTTTTAGTGATGAGGACGCAAAGGTCACCTGCTTTGTGGTGTTCTCACTTTGCTACATTGTGATTCTGTCAGGAAACCTGTTCATTCTTCTCACCATCAGAGGCAGCCGCCTTCGTGAACAGCTCATGTACTATTTCCTGAGCTACCTGTCATTCATGGACGTCTGCTTCACTTCCACAGTGGCTCCCAGACTGATCACAGACCTATTGGCTGAGCAGAACACCATCTCCTACGACAGCTGCCTGGCCCAGATGTTTTATGCCCACTTCTTTGGTGCCACTGAGATGTCCATCTTGGTGGCCATGGCCTATGACCGTTATGCAGCCATCTGCAGACCCCTTCACTATATGGTCATCATGAACAGACAAGTATGCTATGTCCTTTTGATGGCCTCGATTCTTGGGGCATTTCTCCATTCAATCCTTCCTTTCTGTGGCCCCAATGAGATAGATCACTATTTATGTGATATTTTCCCTTTGCTGAAGCTGGCTTGCACGGACACTAGTCTGTTGGTTCTTGTGGTCATTACCACCACAGGAATGATATCCATTGTGACCTTTGTTGCCTTGGTAATTTCTTACATCATCATCCTGTCCACCCTGAGGACACGCTCATCCCAGAGCTGCCGCAAAGCTCTCTCCACCTGCAGCTCACACATCACTGTTGTGTTCTTGTTCTTCCTGCCCCTCATCTTCACCTATGTCCCCACAGCTGATTCTGTCAGTAACGACAAAGTTTTTGCCCTATTTTACACCATGTTTGCTCCTATGTTCAATCCTTTCATCTACACGCTGAGAAACACAGACATGAAGATTGCCATGAGGAAAATGTGGTGCCGAGACACACGGTTTGAAGGGAAATGAAGTCTCTGGATTTCAAACCATTGGCTGCATCTCATTCTAGCCACAGGATCCTAATGTCAGCAAATGCAGCAAGTAGAGAGGTGGATTGCTGTCATCAAACGTTGTCAGATGTGAAGGGAGAAGGTCCCTCAACTACTTCTTCCTGTTTCTTTAGTTTTCTGACCCCGTATAAGGGGATCAAATCGCATGAGTTCCAGGTCCCTTTCAGCTTTGATATTGTAGAACTTATGTATTCTGGTACTTGGTGTTCTGGAACATTCTGTCCTTCATGATCCTAGACATAGTGGAAGTTATAGCACTTTTATCAGGGCACACTCTAAACATTGTGGGGTTTGACAGTTATGCCCTGCTTTAGGATACAGATTATTAAAAACCTCTTATGGAGAGAGAGAAAGTGTTCTTAAGAACTCTATTTTTCAGTGGTGTCCATTACAATAAAATAAGGAAGCCATGCTTAAAAATTTAGGTGCTTTTTTATATTTTAAGTCTTTTTGCATAAACAATGCTGCAAAAATAATGTAATACAATGGAATCACACTTTTTACACTGTCCTTATAAATGTTATTAACATTAACTCTTAGTACCCTATTGATGGTGTATTCCAGAATTTACAAGTTCAAATTAGATAATGAACATCACTTTTCAGTCATTTAAATATAATTCCATGGTGTATTTATTACCTCATTTAAAAATCCCTCATGAGTATATAAATTGATTTTTTTTTTTTTTTTTTTTTTTTTGTAAATGTGTGAAGTGGAAAATCTCCCATTCTGTAAAGGATCCTGAGTTTAAGAAGTCACATAGCTTACTGTGTCTGGATTGCTCAGTAGGTTAAATGGTTAACCAGCTATTAGAGCATCTAATGTTGGCTCAGATCATGATCTCAGGGTCCTGGGATTGAGCCTGTGACCTACTCCCTGTTCAGTGGGAGTCTGCTTGTCTTTCTTCCTCTCCCCTCCTCACTCCCCAGCTCTTGCTCTTTCTCTTTTTTTCCCTCAAATAAATAAACAAAAAAATAAATAAAAATAAATAAAATCTTTAAAGAAAAAAGTAAGCAGGCACCTAGCTGAATAGAGGGCCATTTAAATACTTGGAGTGCATTTTGTTAATCCTCACTGCTCTTTATGGAAACAGTATATTTCGACATTTTTCCCCCACCATTTACACTATGCAAAACTGTCTCCGTTCTACTCAGGCAGGCTCTTATAGTAGTGGCACAGACTTGAAAGGCACAGACTTGCTATATTCTGGTGCTCCATCCTCTTTATCACAGTCCCCACAAAGAAGCTGTGTTGCATTTACTTGAAGTGAGTGTCCTTTGTGCAACAGAAATCTGGTTTGGGCTTTTGTTGGAGAGTATAGTCAGTACATAATGTTGCATTATTTTCAGGAGTACAGCCTAGTGATTCCACAAATCTCTATGTTTTGCTGTGCTCACCACAAGTATAGCTACCATCTTTCCCCATGCACTGCTACCATGATAACACAGACTATATTCAATATGCGATGCCTTCTATTGCCTTGACTTATTCATTCCATAACTGGAAACCTGTCTCTTCTACTTCTCTTCACCCATTTTTTCCAACCTCCTCAACCCACCTGCCCTCTGGGGATCATCATTTTGTTTTCTATATTTATGACTCTGCCTGGTATCTGAGTTTTAAGGTGAGGAGTACATTTACAGAAATTAGCCATAGTTGATTATTTCAGCAATAGATTTTCTCTTCCCAAAAAACCCTTACATGTGTATTTCATGAAGATAGGGAACTTAGAGCATAAGAGGAGGCCAAAAAATAATGAAGTGTATTAAAAGGTGATAATAAAGACAATAACAGATTAAATCAGGATTTTGTTTTGATGTTGATCTAGTGACAATTACATCCTGGTGGGATTCTCCAATTCAGAGATGTGAGGGTAAACAGAAATGTCAATAACTGCATGGGCTGGTGCCTAATTCTGGTGGTTTTGTTTTTGTTTGTTTGTTTGTTTTTAAATACTCTATTATTGATTCATATGTAGGCTGCATTCTCTGGTAATGGAATAAATTTGCTTATTGTAACAAATTTCTGTTTCGTTTTTCCTCAGGAAGACAGGGTTTAAGAGTCCATGTGAACCTGGCTCTTATGCATCTTTTGTTCACTGTCTACTTATAACTTACCAAAAAATGAAGGGTGGAAAGGAACATACCCAAGAGTAATAAATATGTCCCTCTTTTCCAGTGTGTTATCCATGGATGACATAGTGAAGAGGAAGGTTGCCTGCATGCTCAGGTATTTAGAATTTGATTAATTTAACCATCTGGAAAATAAGAAGGTTGCCATTTATTTTTGTCAATGAGGGCTCTAATAAAAGTGCTATCTGGCATCTTTTAACAGTAAGGTTGTAAAATGACAAAAACTAAAACTCCAGTGGATGACAGCCAGTGCTGTGATCATACGTCTATGAAATAAAATTGTATAAACCACATTCACCCTTACTGTAATGTAACTGAGGATAGTCTAGGTTCTAATGAAATAAATGATCTCTTTCCAGGGAACCAAGAGTAGACTCTCTGAGCTCCTCTGATTGGGATTGGCCCCGAGGACCTTGGTGAACAGGAATAAATGTATGAAGTTATTGGTAGAAACCTGAATACTATTCCATATGTCTTGTTCTTGATCTTTGAGAGTAATAAATACCTCATCTTTTGCCTTTTTAGGGATGTCAGAACATCAGTAGAACTAATGTCTCTTGGTAGTCATAGAAGACATAGAAGAAAGAGTATTGTGGAAAAAAGTTACAAATGGCTAATATTTATTAATTCCTGTTCACTCTTCAAGAGTGTAGTTTGAGCTCTACTGGTTGTTTTAATGCAGTGGTTGTTTCTAAAAAACAAAAGCTTCAAGGCCTATGAAGCCAAACTTGAGGGATTATACAAGGTCACCTTTACCATCTTCTGTTTATGTGGTTAAAGGTTACGTGAGAGACGTCTCACAAGACAAGATGTCTTTTCTGGGCAGCTTAGTGACTGCACAGTACATCAACCAGTAAGCTTCATAATATTGCCCCCTCCCAAAAGTAGTGAGAACACTGAAAACATGATATTTAAATGAATTTATTTTAAGATAAATTTGACAGAAGGAAACTATTTTTATTGAAAGGTTTTCCAGGTAAGTAATTGGGAACAGCATTAAAAATGAAACGGAATCTTGTCACAGTTATTAAGGTTATGGTAAAACCAAATACACTGAAATCATTTATTTTTTTGTTTCTATTTAAATTCTAATTAGCTAACATACTGTTTAATGGAAGTTCCAGGCATACAATTTAGTGATTACACACTTACATAACACACACAACACTTATCAAAACAAATGTACTCATATTCCCATCACCTTATTAATCTGTCGTCCTATTAACCTCCCCTCTGGTGACCATTAGTTTAATCTCTACAGTTAAGAGTCTGTTTCTCGGTTCGTCCCTCTCTCATTGGGTGTACCTATATTCATTTGTTTTGTGTCTTAAATTCCACGTGAGTGGAATCATATACTAGTTTCCGTTCTCTGAATGCCTTGTTTTGCTTAGCATAATACTCTCTAGTTCCATCCTTGTCATTGACAATGACAATATCTCATTCCTTTTGAAGACTGAGTAAGAATACATTTTCATCTCCCAGAAAATATCCATTCATCATTCAGTGGACACTTAGGGTGTTTCCATAATTTGGCCATTATAGGTAATGCCGATATAAACACTGGGAGGCATGCATCCCTTTGAAGAAATGTTTTTTACACTCCGAAATCAATGAATTTTATAAAGTTCATTATATAACTAATGCCATGCACATATTCAAGCATGACTGCTAATCTGGTCTACTCAGTATCAACACCAAAATTCTATTGGAAATTCATTTTTTTTTTTTAAGATTTTATTTATTTGACACAGAGAGTGATCACAAGTAGGCAGAGAGGCAGAGAGAGGGGGGAAAGCAGGCTATCTGCAGAGCAGAGAGCGTGATGTGGGCCTCCATCCCAGGACCCTGAAATCATGACCTGAGCCAAAGACAAAGGCTTAACCCACTGAGCAACCCAGGCGCCCTCTATTGGCAATTCTAAATAGTGAATAGGCTCTAAACCTTTTCTAGGAAAGCACAAAAAGCAAAGTGGCTTCCTGCTTCAAATGTAGTTTCTCTCTAAAACTAGAGACAAGTATCCTGAGTACTTCTCAATGCCTTAGATGCTATCTCTTATTCCATTGATATGACTCAACTGTAAATAAAATAACACACATTTCCTTCAAATCTTTCTGTACCTCAATCTCAGAAAATATGTCAAATCTATGTTGTACTTAAATTCTCATTCAGTCTTGACAACAAACGTTATTTTACTTCCTTCTTAGCATTGTAGAGAACTCTTGTAGCACCTATATCTCAGTCCAACAAATGAGCTGAATATCATGAGGTCTTTGTAATACTACGTTTAAAAAATCCCATACATAATGTCTTAGTTATCTTAATAGTCAAAGGAATCATAGAAAAAATTACTTAATAAAGAAACTACACATATTTATATATACAGCCTTTCAGCTTTTAGTTTGCTAGTATGGAACTTTTTAAGGATAAACTAATCATATAATGAAAGGAATTTCTTGACACATCAAGTTAGTTCCTTTGCTCTGTTTGTGTTCAGCAGAAAGCAGGATACATTATATAGAATGTGCAATAGAGAGAACTTTAAGTCATAGACAACAAGCTCTACTTTATTTATGTATACTCACTATTTGAACAGATGTGATTATAAAATTTCTTTCTTCTTATCAAACCAGAGTGCAGAGTGAGATGTGAGGAGTAATTCATAATCAGTAATATCAGAATTGAGCTCTCAGGAAAAGTAAGAACCAGACCAGAATTTTGAGGGAAACTACTAGTTTGAGGGCATAAGTACAGAGAAAAGTAAGGAAATCAGCGGCACTATATTAGGGTGCGTTGGGCAAGTGAAGATATTCACCATAATATTTTAATAATCTATAGGGATTAAGTAATCAGACAAATGCCTCAATTCATCTTTTGCTTTCTGTGGATATTTTGATATACCATAGCTTTCTCATGGCCTTTTTCACTTCTGCCTTCTTTAGTGTGTAGTAGAGTGGTTTAGAAAGGGGTCCCAATAGTATGAAATATGGACACCATCTTGCCCATGGGGAAAGTGGTTGGGGGGCATGTATATATGAATATACATGGACCAAAGAATAAGAGTACTACAATGATGTGAGAATGCAAGTAGAAAGAGCTTTTTCCCTCCCCTTTGCACCGTGGTTCCACAGTGAATGCAAGATGACAATATATGAGATCATCAGAATCACAAACCTGCTTCTGCAAATGACTGACAGCAGGTTGATCACATATGTGTCCATGCAAGCAAGTTGTAGCAAGGGCTGCAAATCACAGCAGTAATGATCAAACAAATTGAATTCACAAAGCCAGGATAATCTGGATGATAGAATGGATAAGAGCCTCTACCCATGCAAGAACAACCTGGATGGTGCAGTCCTGCCATCTTGTGATGGTTGAGTAATGGAAGTGGTTACAGATTGCCACATGGTGGTCGACAGCCATGAGGATGAGGACAAAGATCTCCATGCAGCTAAGGAAATGTAGGGCAAAGACTTGAGTCCTGCACTCATTGTAAGATATGGTTCTTTTTGCAGAGTGTGAATCCACAATTAGTCTGGGGAATGTGGACATTGCGAAACAGGAATCAGCAAGGGACAAATAAAATAGGAAAAATTCAAGGGGCTCCCAAGGGTCCAGCTGAACTTGATGGTCACAATAATCAGCAAATTCCCTACCATGGTTCCCACGTATAAAATGAAGAAGATTACAAGTACCATCTTCTGTTTCATAGGATCATGGGTCAATCCGAACAGTATGAACTCAGTTACACTGTTATTTTGTTGCCTAATTACAGGCAAAGTGGAGAAAGTAGGTAGCAGGTAGGAAATAATCTGCAAAGAAAGAGATATTAGGAAATGAATACTCCATTTGGAGGTCAAATCCATTTGCTTGATCATGGAAGGGCCACTTACCAGTGTGTAACCACTGACCTCCCATGTTGTTTTCTTCTGAATAAAGTGGAAATCATAATATCTATTCACCATCTATTCAGCTGATTGCTTATGGAAACAATGAAATACATCAATAATGAAAGAGTATGTGTTTCTTCAGGCATAATAAACATTAATTTAGGTGATTTGGTATGAGAGGGTATCTTTCTGAGCTGAATGTCTTTCTTTAGTTTATAGCAAAATCCTTTTAGGACAGGATGTTGCCAAATGAAGAAAACTCATGTATGATTTCCAAAATGCCCTTTCACACTACTTGAACCTGGTAGTTCACTTATAAAGTGTCTTCTAGTAAATATTATGAACACTCAAGGAAGGATGTAGAAACATTTGATATCCTTTCCTTTACTGAAGCCTGAGAGGGAGAAAGAGAGAGAATGGACAAAGGAGAAACAAACCATATTTATGCAGTGAACATTCAGTCAATTGGTTCAGTCCATCATGAAATTATTTTTAATCTGTTAGCTTGACTAAGTTTATTTCCTGTTACTTTAACTCTCTATAATTTCTAGTTGCTTGTAGTTTAAATTCGGCTTCTAAATAAAGCTTTGTACTTTTGAAATTATACCATGTTGTCCAAAGTTAAATTATTTGCATTGTTCAGAATTTTAATGGGCCTTTCAACATGTTTTCATAAGATATAAGGAAAGACTGAGACTAAAATAAATGATAAATAGAGAACATTTGACATAAATCAAAATATTCTTTCAAAATTTCATGTTATTTTCAACACAGGGATTTTTTGAAAAATTTGTATTTTATTTTTTAAACTTTTATTTATCTTTTTAATTTCTTTTCAGTGTTCCAGAATCCATTGTTTATGCACCACACCCAGTGCTCCATGCCATACGTGTCTTCCATAATACCCACCACCAGGCTCACCCAACCTCCCGTCCCCCGCCCCTTCAAAACTAGATTGTTTTTCAGAGTCCACAGTCTCTCATGGTTCATCCCCTTCTCCAGTTTTCCCCGACTCCATTCTTTCCATCTCCCCATGTCCTCCATGTTATTTCTTATGCTCTACAAATAAGCAAAACCATGTGATAATTGACTCTCTATTCTTGACTTATTTCATTCAGCATAATCTCTTCCAGTCCTGTCCATGCTGCTACAAAAGTTGGGTATTCATCCTTTCTGATGGAGGCATAATACTCCATAGCATATATGGACCACATACATCTTCCTTATCCATTCATCCATTGAAGGGCATCTTGGTTCTTTCCACAATTTGGCAACTGTGGCCATTGCTGTTATGAACTTTGAGGTACAGATGGCCCTTCTTTCACTACATCTGTATCTTTGGGGTAAATACTCAGTAGTGCAATTGCAGGGTCATAGGGTAGTCTATTTTTAATTTCTTAAGGAACCTCCACACTGTTTTCCAAAGTGGCTGTACCATCTTGCATTCCTACCAACAGTGTAAGATGTTTCCCCTTTCTCCACATCCTCTCCAACACACATTGTTTACTGTCTTGTTAATTTTGGCCATTCTAACTGGTATAAGGTTGTATCTCAATGTGGTTTTGATTTGAACCTCCCTGATGGCTAATGATAATGAACATTTTTTCATGTGTCTGTTAACTATTTGTATGTCTTCATTGGAGAAGTGTCTGTTTATGTCTTCTGCCCATTTTTGACATGATTGTCTGTTTTTGTTTGTTTGTTTGTTTGTTTGTTTTTACGTTTTGAATTTGAGGAGTTCTTTATAGCTCCTGGATATCAGCCCTTTGTCTGTATTGTCATTTGCGAATATCTTCTCCCATTCCATGGGTTGCCTCTTTCTTTTGTTGACTGCTTCCTTTGCTGTGCAGAAGATTTTGATCTTCATGAAGTCCCAAAAATTCATTTTTGCTTTTGTTTCCTTTGCCTTTGGAGACAAATCTTGAAAGAAGTTGCTGTGGCTGATATTGAAGAGGTTACTGGCTATGTTCTCCTCTAGGATTCTGATGAATTCCTGTCTCATGTTGAGGTCTTTTATTCATTTAGAGTTTATCTTTGTATATGGTGTAAGAGAATGGTCGAGTTTCATTCTTCTACATATAGCTGTCCAATTTTCCCAGCACCATTTATTGAAGAGACTATCTTTTTTCAACTGTATATTTTTCCCTACTTTGTCGAAGATTATTTGACCATAGAGTTGAGGGTCCATATCTGGGCTCTCTACTCTGTTCCACTGGTCTAGTTGTCTGTTTATTGTCAGTAAAATGAAGTCTTGGTGATCACAGCTTTGTAGTAAAGCTTGAAATCAGGCAACGTGATGCCCCCAGTTCTGTTTCTCTTTATTAACATTTCCTTAGCAATTCGGGGTCTCTTCTGATTTCATACAAATGTTAGGATTGTTTGCTCTAACTCTTTGAAAAATGCCAGGGGAATTTTGATTGGAATGGCATTGAAAATATAGATTGCTGTAGGCAGTATAGACATTTTAACAATGTTTATTTTTCTGATACATGAGCATGGAATGGTATTTCCACCTTTTTGTCTCTTTGGAGCTATCTTTTTTAATTACTCCCTTGACTTAAGAGGTAGCCATAATTAACCACTATGTCAATTTTATCTTCCTTGGAACTGAATCAGGCAAAGGGAGAAGCAGTTTCCTCACTGAGCAAGGGGCCTGAAACTGGACTTGATTCTAGGACCTTGGGATCATGACCTGAGCTGAAAGCAGATGCTTAGCCAACCAGCCACATGGGAATCCTGTTATTTTTACCTTTATAGATAAATTTTTGGATGAACTTATTTTTATAACACATAAAAGATTAGTGGGATTTTGTTGAGAGTTGCATTGAATCAATATATCATTTTGAGGAGATCTGAGATTTTAGCCGTAATGAGCCTTCCAATTCCTGACTGTGTTATATCTCTCCAAATACTTACTTTTCCATTTTTCATTAATATTTTGTAGTTTAAGTATTCTACAGCATATATTTATGCATTTTATGCCTAAGGAGGTCATGATTTTTATTGTTAGTTTAAATGGCACATTTTAAAGTTTCAATTTCAAGTTGTTTTTTGTTAGTTTATAGATACATGATTAATTTTTTTTGGATCATGTATGTATCTTATGACCTTACTAAACTCACTAATTAATTCTAGTAACTCTTTTTATAGATCCTTTGAGATTTTCTAGGTATGAAACTATTTTGTCTTTGAATAGGGAAATTTTAGATGATTGGTCTGATTATTGTTCTTGTGATGTTCTTGTTTCCAAGTGTAAGGGTTATGTTGGATGAATAAGATGAGTCAGGGAGTATTTTAATTTCTCCTTATTCTTGAACATATTTATTTAAGATTGGTACTATTGTTTGATTAATTTTTATATAGGATAATTGATAAATTTGTATGGGAGTGAAATTTTTTGTTTTAGGAGGGGGGGGATTTTAAGAATTAATTAATTAATTAATTTAACAATGCTAGATTATTCAGTTTAAAATATATATATATATATATTTTTAAGTAATCTCTATACCCGACATGAGGCTTGAACTGAAGAGTTCAAGATCAAGAGTCACATGCTCCACCTATGAGCCAGCCAGGCACCCCAGATTATTTCAGTTTTTAATTATTTTTCTGTGTCTCTTTAGAAAGTTGTAACTTTCATAACAGAGCTCCACTTTCTTAGGTGGCATAAATTCATTTATGATGCTTTTTTGTTATCCTTTTCAGATCAGTAGAATGGAGGGATATAGCTCTTTTCATTCTTGATTCTTATGCTTTGTTCTTTCTCTTAGTTATTTTTAATCCATTTTGCTAGGAATGTATCAGTTTTATGAATCTTTGAAAGAACAATCCGGGATTTATATATTTTCTCTATTCTATGTTACATTCCAGTTTTTATTCAATTAATTTCTCACTCCATGGTGTTTATCTTTTATTTAGTATTTCCATTCTACCCAATGTTCTTTGGGTTTATTTTGGTTTTCCTTGCTCAGGTTCTTAAGATGGAGGCTTGAATTCATTTCATGTAATGTCTCTTGGTTCCTAATACTTCTATTTACAGCTATCCATTTCTTTCTAAGCACTCCTTTAACCGCACCCTATAGACACACACACACACACACACACACACACACACATACACACACACCCTTTTCATTATCTTTCTGTTGAAACTTTATTTTAAAAACTATTCACTGAGATGTCAGGGTGCCTCAGTCAGTTAAGCATCTGCCTTTGGTTCAGGTCATGATCTCAGGGTCCTGGGATCTAGTCCCTCACTGGGCTCCTTGTTCAGTGGAGATTCTGCTTCTACCTCTACCTGCTGCTCCCTCTGCTTGTGCATGCTCTCTCTCTCTGGCAAATAAATAAATAAAATCTTAGAAAATAAAAATAAATAAAAACTATTCACTGATATTTCTTCTTTAACTCATGGTAATTTAAATTTATGTTGTTTAATTTGTAAATAATTAGGAAACAGTGTTATATTTCTGTTGAATTTGATTATATATATCCTGTATGGTTTAAGCCCTTTAAAATGCATTGCGGTTTGTTTTTCGGCCAAGTGTAGTGTGTATTTTGGTGAACATTCTCTGAGCACTCTGAGAAAAGTGGAAACCTCCCACAGTGTTTTCTCCCTCCCCACTCCCATACTAACACAGGCTCTATCAAATTGTCTGTGTGCCCTATGTGACAAATTCAAGACTCTTCCCTTAGGAGAGAATCTAGCTTTATCCACATTTGAGACAACTTTTAAATGGGTCATACACAATTTACTTTTGTGATGCCCTGGAAGTCAGTTTAGGTGTCTGTGTACAAAGACATAGCTTAAGTGTAATCAGAACAGCTATTCCTATTTTGAAAGTCATGCTTGAAAGAATAGAGTTTTTACATATTTCATTTCTGTCCACACTGGACATTTCTCTTTTGGTGATTCAATCTCAAGTTCTTTTGTGATTTCTCGCCAAGAGGAAAAGATTAAGTTCTGTTGTACATGACTATTATCCTCGTAGCATCTCTGGAGATGCAGGTCTACCTTCACAATTATGATGAAGGTCCCAATGAATTTAATTAGGGAAGAATCAGTCTTGGAAATGTACCAGTTCAATGACTCAACAATCTGTGTTGTAGTTCAAATGCAGATAAACTGTTTACACACCATTGTCTCAACCTAGGAGTATTTGGATTAGTGTTCAATGACCGGCTTTATCAGGAATTGAAAGGAAGGACTCAAAGCATAATGAAGTATGTATATGAAATTATTCTCCATACAGGGAATCCAAGGTTTAACTATGCTTTGTGAAGACAGACCAGTATAACTGACCACATGACCACATAAACTTTTCTAACAATTCACAACTTTCTCTCCTGCAAAGTTAAACTTTTTGTTTTTAATATATTTTTTAAAAAATTTGCTTGAGATGGGGCACCTGGGTGGCTCAGTGGATTAAAGCCTGTGCCTTAACCTTCTTTTCCACTGCTCTTGCTAAACTGTCTGCCAGCTTACACTCAGTTGCACAAAATAGAACAGTGTGAATATGCCTTATGAGATATAAAGTCAAATGAACAAAGGTATGAAAGCAAAAAGAAAGAAGGCTAAATTAAGGGTTGCATGGCTCACTAAACACATACACACACATACATTTTACCAGTGGAAGGTCCTTCACAAGAAAGTGGTTTGGGAAAACGTGGAAAGCTTTGCTGAGGAGGTGGCATCTGAACTGGATACTCTGTGCAGGTAGTGATGGAGAGCGGAGGTTGTATCAGAGAAATGTCATTTAGCCACTAAGAAATACTGAAAACTTGGTGAATGAGATGGTGTGGGCATATTTATGAGGGACAGGAAGTGCCATGCATGGCTGGAACATTCATGCCCAGAGGCACTGGGAGGAAAGATGGTAAGGAAGATTGTGGCACAGTGTTGGAGGGCTGTGAGTGTCATGGTGGGTATTTTCAGCCATTGCATTTGAAAATCATAGTAACCACATTATCATATTTATCATTCAACATACTTTCAGAATGCTCAATTTTCCTTTTCATTTAAAGCAAGGTGGTAAAAAGAAGGAGAAGATGGAGAGAGAAGAGAAGAAAGAACATTGGAAATCGTGTCCTTTCTTTTGGTTTAAAAACACAGAAGGTCCACTTAAAGAATTCTAGGGCTGCCCACTTGTAATACTGATATTTATGAAATATCAGCCTAATTTTGTCGTATGTATGAACTAATAATGTTTACAGTGAAAACTTGTACAGATGTTTCACTCAACATCTTATTTTTCTTTCACAAAAAGGTATGATACATATTATTCAGTATTTAATGAGTCATAGACATTGTGAAAATAATTATTGTCTTCTGTGTTTTGGGAGTCTATATGATCCTGCTTCTAGGGCAGTGGAAATACTTTGTATAATATTATAATGATGGATGCATGTTCTTTTTTTTTTTTTCTAAATATTTTATTTATGTATTTGACAGAGATTACAAGTAGGCAGAGAGGCAGGTATAGAGAGAGGAGGAAACAGTCTCCCCGCAGAGCAGAGAGCCCGATGGAGGGCTCGATCCCAGGACCCTGGGATCATGACCTGAGCTGAAGGCAGAGGCTTTAACCCACTAAGCCACCCAGGCGCCCCTGGATGCATGTTCTTGATATTTATCCAAATCCATAGAATGTGCCACACCAAGAGTGAACCCTGGGGTAAACTCTGGCCTCTGAGTGACGGTGATGTGTCATGGTTGACTCATCAGTTCTGACAAGTGTGTCATTCTGGTGGAACACGTTAATGACAATGGGATGACATTTGCATGGGGGCAGAAACTAAAAGGGGAATCTGTACCTTTCTCTGGGTTTTGCTATGAATCTGAGATGCTCTGAAAAAATAAAGTCTTGGGGTGCCTGGGTGGCTTAGTGGGTTAAAGCCCTGCCTTTGGCTTGGATCATGATCCCAGGGTCCTTGGATAGAGCCCGGAATCCAGAACTCTGCTAGGCAGAGAGCCTGCTTCCTCCACTGTCTCTGTCTGCCTCTCTGCCTACTTGTGATCTCTGTCAAATAAATGTATTAAATCTTTAAAAAAAAATGAAGTCTTAACAACAACAACAACAAAGACAAAAGCAACAACAAAATAATCCTCTTAAAGCTGAGGAGAGGTATATAATTTTGCTATTCCTCCCCTCAGAGAATTATCTGAGAGTGAGCACTGCTGGTCCTTCAGTATGAGGGCATGTGACCGGTCTGAAGCCACCACAGATTCCTTTCATTGAGGATACAGCAAATGCACTTGAATGCTTTCCCCTGAGTGTAGGGGATAAAAAGATAGGTGTCTTCAGTGCAACTCAGACATCTTGAAGGAGGTGGGCATTTCATTACAGATAAGCTGCAAGTCTGACAGGACTCAAGTTAGAAAAAAGAGATGACTAAATTTTCTTGAACAACTGAGTAAGAGGTGCTGAATAAATCTTAATACAATCAGCTCTCATTTTTTATATGTGTCTAAATTTTATATTTGACCACAAGAATATATTCAAACTTCATAATCTGGCTTTCATGGCCTTTGGCTAGGAGGAAAAGTGTAACTTTAGAATCTCTCTCAACTAGAGGTTTCATATTAATCTCTTCTATTTGCCCTATCATCTCCATTAATACTTTGATTTGATTTCTTTCATCTCAAATGCTCTCTCATCCCTCTGATTTTCATTTCTTTGCATCACAAACTCTTAACAACCAAGGGCTTATTTCTACTTTTGTCTCATCATGGGAGCCACATAGTCAAGTTGTTATGTATCTTTTTCCTGTTTTTTTAGTATTTATTCAAGATACCTGGCGTTCTCAGTCCCAGCTTCATAGCACCATGAGCAAATCAGCATGATCCAGAATGCCGATATGATTTCAGCCAGTCAGCAAAGGAAATTTGCATGTAAAACAGTTGTGCATCTCTATTATGGATAAATGAACAAAGTAGATTAACAACTTTGAAAGTTGACATTAATAATCTTAGTGGAAAGTTAATACTAACAATAATAGAGTAATCATTCCGATTGCAGGGAGTACAGACCTGGGTCTCCCATGCTTTGTGCAGGCTGAATTCTTTAGCCTCCATAGAAACCCTATAGAGTGGGTTATTTCACTCTCAATGTTTATAGGTGAAGAAAATGAAGCACAGAGATACCAAGGGACTTGTTAAACATTGTATCATAGTGGGCAGCTGTGTGGGGTATGAATCTAAGCTGTGTGGCTTCAGTCTTTATGCACTAGGTGCTAACAGAGGTGCTCACCTCCCTCTCTGCTCTGCTCTACAATATCTGCATCTCAGAGAATCTGGCTTAGAACCTGTCTTTCTTCAGTTAATGTTACAGTTCATTTCTTTAACCTAATTCTGCATTTTTTTACTGCCAGTATATCCTTTAAGATTTTGTACTCTTCTCTCTCCAGATGGTTCGTATTCTTCTTATACCAATAAGGAAGTGCCTTACATAATGAATAATTTCATCTACATTTATCTTAAAACTCATGTTAAATTATTACAAACAGGGGAGCATTTTGTCCATTCCTTACAGTAACTCCAGAGACTTGTAATTCAATGTTTAAAATAAAATACAATTATTGAATTATGAGTGAAGTGAATAGATGGTATAATCTTGAAATGTTTTGAAGATAGACTTAATTAGAATGATGAAATTGGCAGCTTGGACTATATGAAAAGAAATAGGTCACAGAAAAAGAGCAAAAGTAAAATCCTAATAGTAAAAAAAGCAGAAGCTGGCACTTATGCAGTTCTTAATTATTATTACAAGCGAGATCTTTTTCTCATTTTATCTGCAGAAGTACGTGACTGTATTTAAAGGGGCTTTCCCAAGCGAGTAAATAGTGGAACTTGGATTTGGAATCAAGACATTTGACTCTAGCAACTGTGTTCCTGGCTGAGAAAAGTAATTATTTTGCTAGATTAATAGTGATCTGATCCCAGATAAAATATCAAGATTGTAAAATATAAACTGACAAAACATAAAAAATTCTCAGAAGAGCAATATTTTCATTAAAAGGTAATAAAAATGTAAAATGTGGCTTGTACAAAAAAGTCTATGAACATAATATGATATAATTTTTTCCTATTAACCAAGACAGAAAAGATAGTATCACAAAATAACCTTTTTCTGTTTTTCCGTATGTGCATCAGCTTTCCTGCAGATTAATCTTCAATCTTATAATTATGGCCATATTTGTATATCAAAAACAGTTGTATGGATACACATATACAAATTTACTGATAGAATGTTTCTAAAAGCACACATAAAAAGACAAAAGTAGTTATTTCTGTAGAATAGGATAAGGGATTCAATAATTTGGAGACAGGTTTTAATTTTCTTCTCTAATTCTTCCTTGTACTTTGAAGAATTAATGATAATCATGAATTACTCCATAATAAAATATAGTTACTTTCAACATTTTGAGGAACCTCCATGCTGTTTTCCAGAGTGGCTGCACCATATTGCATTCCCACCAACAGTGTAGGAGGGTTCCCCTTTCTCCGCATCCTCGCCAGCATCCGCATTTCCAGACTTGTTGATTTTAGCCATTCTGACTGGTGTGAGGTGATATCTCATTGTGGTTTTGATTTGTATTTCCCTGATGCCGAGTGATATGGAGCACTTTTTCATGTGTCTGTTGGCCATCTGGATGTCTTCTTTGCAGAAATGTCTGTTCATGTCCTCTGCCCATTTCTTGATTGAATTATTTGTTCTCTGGGTGTTGAGTTTGCTAAGTTCTTTATAGATTCTGGACACTAGTCCTTTATCTGATATGTCATTTGCAAATATCTTCTCCCATTCTGTCAGTTGTCTTTTGATTTTGCTAACTGTTTCCTTTGCTGTGCAAAAGCTTTTGATCTTGATGAAATCCCAATAGTTCATTTTTGCCCTTGCTTCCCTTGCCTTTGGCGATGTTCCTAGGAAGATGTTGCTGCGGCTGAGGTTGAAGAGGTTGCTGCCTGTGTTCTCCTCAAGGATTTTGATGGATTCCTTTCGCACATTGAGGTCCTTCATCCATTTTGAGTCTATTTTTGTGTGTGGTGTAAGGAAATGGTCCAATTTCATTTTTCTGCATGTGGCTGTCCAATTTTCCCAGCACCATTTATTGAAGAGGCTGTCTTTTTTCCATTGGACAGTCTTTCCTGCTTTGTTGAAGATTAGTTGACTGTAGAGTTAAGGGTCTATTTCTGGGCTCTCTATTCTGTTCCATTGATCTATGTGTCTGTTTTTGTGCCGGTACCATGCTGTCTTGATGATGACAGCTTTGTAATAGAGCTTGAAGTCCGGAATTGTGAGGCCACCAACGTTGGCTTTCTTTTTCAATATCCCTTTGGCTATTCGAGGTCTTTTCTGGTTCCATATAAATTTTAGAATTATTTGTTCCATTTCTTTGAAAAAGATGGATGGTACTTTGATAGGAATTGCATTTACCCAGCAATTGCACTATTGGGTATTTACCCTAAAGATACAAACATAGCTATCCAAAGGGGCACGTGCACCCGACTGTTTATAGCAGCAATGTCCACAATAGCCAAACTATGGAAAGAACATAGATGTCCATCAACAGATGAATGGATCAAGAAGATGTGGTATATATGCACGTTTATAGCAGCAATGTCCACAATAGCCAAACTATGGAAAGAACCTAGATGTCCATCAACAGATGAATGGATCAAGAAGATGTGGTATATATGCACAACGGAATACTATGCAGCCATCAAAAGAAATGAAATCTTGCCATTTGCGACAACATGGATGGAACTAGAGCATATCATGCTTAGCGAAATAAGTCAAGCGGAGAAAGACAACTATCATATGATCTCCCTGATATGAGGAAGTGGTGATGCAACATGGGGGCTTAAGTGGGTAGGAGAAGAATCAATGAAACAAGATGGAATTGGGAGGGAGACAAACCATAAGTGACTCTGAATCTCAAAAAACAAACTGAGGGTTGCTGTGGGGAGGGTGTTTGGGAGAAGGGGGTGGGATTAGGGACATTGGGGAGGGTATGTGCTTTGGTGAGTGCTTTGAAGTGTGTAAACCTGGTGATTCACAGACCTGTACCCCTGGGGATAAAAATATATGTTTATAAAAATTAAAAAAAATTAAAATTGAAAAATAAAAAAATATATATAGTTACTTAATGGACACAAGATATTGACAGAGTTTTTAATAAATATCAGTAGTAGTGATACTCTCTAACATATGAGGCAGCAGTAGAATACTTGGGAATTACTCTAAATTGTTATTTGTGAGAGTATAAATTGGAAGCAACATCAATCTCTCAGGAGATAAAGGATCAAATAAATGGCACTTAGAAAAAATTATACAATGTTGCATAATTAAATAAACAAACTATGGAAAGTATAGTTATACAGGAAAAAGTGTTATAATAATTTAAAGTCTATATCATAGCACAAAATTATACATAGTGATTTCAATGACAAACTATACATGCTATGAACAAGAACTTGAAAGAGACAACTCATACTATATTCAAAATTATGGAATATTTTTAAATGACATTTTTAGAAGGAATTATCTGAGAAGTCAGGGTAAAAAGGAATGTATATAAGAAAAAAACACATTTAGATTATAGGGATTTTAAGGAATTTTAAACCACATTGAATTCATATGTACATACACTCAATATTCTAATGAGTTCAATTTAAGACTGTAGTAAAGATAGCAAACAGTAGATTTCCTGAGTTATTTAAACCTCAACATTCCCCAGACATTTGTGATATAATGACCATCAGTGAAACTGACATTGAGCACAACAAATATAAGAAAAAGACTATCAAAATAGATTCTTGTAAAGCATATTTAAACCAAGATACTGATAGGGTCAGTGATGAAGGGATGAGGGATCCAAAAATTAATGAACTAAACTAGGAATATTATCTTCAGGAGGAATTCTCCAATAATATGAGTGCTTAATTATAATAAGATAGTGTATTTTTAGACTTCAAAGCACATAGATAAAATGTAGTATATGTGTGTGTATGTGAGCATAAAAATTTTTTTTTTTTTTTTTTTCAATTCTTAGGGAAACTCAGGGTCCATGTTTCATATGAAGGCTAAATTCCAAGGCAGTTAAGTCCCTTGCCCAAGGAAAGTACAAATTCTGCTATGCTTAACCTTGGTAGGAATCAAAATTTTTAAAAGACATTTAATGTTTATTCCTCAAATGCAAAGGCTTTAATGAAATGCAGTTAATTTCTGAATCAACAGATGGATCTGGGAGAGACTTGAACTTCTGCAGATTCACAAAATTTAATAGAGGATGAAAAGCAGCTGGAGATAACATAACATGGAACGAAAAGAAGGAATTCAGAGATCAGTCCACTGGCCTTCCCCTGAAACCACTTCTTTTCTTCTCTTTGCAGATTAAACATTTTACCTGGAGTCACTAGCATGGCATTGAATAGCAGTGTGACTGAATTCATTCTGTTTGGGTTGACACAGGATGCAGGAAAGCAGAAAGCAATATTTGGGGTCTTCTTGATGTTTTACCTTGCCACACTGTTGGGGAACTTTCTTATTATAGTGACCATTAAAACAAGCAGGACCCTTGGTAGTCCTATGTACTTCTTCCTATTCTATCTGTCCTTTGCTGATGCCTGCTTCTCTACAACCACAGCCCCCAGATTGATTGTGGATGCCCTTTCTCAGAAGAAGACCATTTCCTACAGTGAATGCATGACTCAGCTCTTTGCATCCCACTTCTTTGGGTGCATGGGAGTCTTTGTGCTCATCCTCATGGCTTTTGATCGCTATGTAGCCATTTGTAAGCCCTTGCGATACACAACCATCATGAGCCACCATGTCTGCCGTGTGCTGGTGATTCTAAGCTGGGTGGCATCCTGTATCCACGCCTCAGCACAACTTCTCCTGGCTTTGAGATTGCCTTTCTGTGGCCCAAATGTGATTGACCACTATTTCTGTGATTTGCAGCCCTTATTGAAACTAGCTTGCATGGACACTTATTTGATAAACTTGCTAGTTGTTTCCAACAGTGGAGCCGTATGCATGGTAGGTTTCATAATTCTACTTATCTCCTATGTTGTCATCTTGTACTCTCTGAGAAACCACAGTGCAGAAGGAAGGCGAAAAGCTCTTTCCACCTGCACCACCCATTTTATTGTGGTTGTCCTATTTTTTGGTCCATGTATATTCATGTACACACGCCCAGCAACCACATTTACAATAGATAAAATGGTGGCTGTGTTTTACACAATTGGGACACCTTTGCTCAACCCTCTGATCTATACACTGAGGAATGCGGAAGTGAAAAATGCCATGAAAAAGTTATGGTGTAGCCAAGTGTGATTCTGTTGATACATGGTATTCAGGGATTCTATTGTATATTTCCTTAACAGTTTGGTTTTGCTTTGTGGACAGGAAATATAAAATACTCTCTTTGGGGGGAGATTAATACATTTTAATTACACTAATATTTTGTATATTTGTTTTAATATAAATAAATATTTAGAAATATATATTCCTTATTCTGAGAGGATTGCATTAGAATAGGATTGCCTATATCCATAACCATCTTGAACAACATATAATGGCCCTTAGTTGAATGCTATTAATATCTGATCATGTTCACATGATAATTTATCTTACTATACAAATTTGTCTTTAGAAGGGAATCTACTAACTCATGACAGAATGACCATGTATGTGTGTGTGTGTACACCAATTCCTTTTCTAGACTTTATTCTAGTCTTTATGATTGTGGTCATAAAAGCTAACCCATATGTGTCTGGAACTTAGAGATTGGAGGTTGCCTTCTTGAGAACATGGGACTTGGAGAAGGTGTTCTGAGAAAATTCTGCTCTGGAATTTGTACATGAACCTGCTTCACTACAGAATCTACATGGATAAACCCTCAAACTCCAATCATAGCTAGAAATCTCAGTGAAAACCTGGACTGTCACTGGAGAACCTTTAAACATTCTGTGAATCGTGAGAGAAAGAGAGTCTCATACTTGGCAGTGATGGGTGGTATCAGCCATCAGCTGCCTTTTGGTGGGGTCCTTCCCCTAGCTCTTCCCAATGGGGAAGGGAGAGGCAGTGAGGGTGTTTGGCAGCAGGAATATGCAGAAGGGAGGGTAAAGGGTACAAAGGAGACTAGAGAACCATGCACAGCGAAGACCAAGAAAAGGTAAAAGTGAAGTGAGACCTTTGTCCAGGTTGGAGAAAGAAGCTTTGCCTTTCTTACATTTTGAGAATCATTTCTGGGTATACCAACATTTGCAGAAAAAGTAAAGAAGTTTCAGAGTATCTATAGATTATTGACTTAGTGTAGCTAGGCGTCCTTGGCTGCTATGTTTGCATGGGTATCAGGAAACACTTTGTTGTTTTTGTTGTTCCTAATAGTTTTTGCAAAATTAAAATTCAGATTCATTGGGAAAACCCAGGATTGGAAAATCTGCTTTAGTGTTTTCCAATTTTGGTCTTTTGTTTTCATATGAGAATGTTTTAAAATATGTATTTCATTTTTTAAGATAACCCACTTGATATGTATAATATCTACCTACCACTAACAGGACCACATTGTAACCTGAAAATAATAAAGCACTGTCATATGATGCTCTTTCAGTACCTAGATTTATAGTTCCCATCAAACTGGCACCATGAAGTTTTAGTTTAGGTGATAGAGGCTAATGAGAAAAGAATACAATGAGCTTCATTAGTACGGGAAAAATTTCTGCCAATGGAAGACACAATGTTATCATGTCTCAACAAAGATTCCCAGAATCCTTAGGTAAGAAGTGGTGGTGAAATACATATTTAAGTCCCCAGGAGGACATATATGGAAGAATAAGTGAGAACATTTGAGAAAAACTTATTTACACTGCATAAAGGATACATTTTTTATGGACAAAAGTTTGTATAATTAAACCTTGTTAGCATCTGGGGAATATTTCAAAGTAAATTGGGCAGAAATTGACATTAGGAAGTAGTCATGAGGAAAGGGGAAAAGGAATCACTCCAAGCATTGGAAGAAGAGAAAGAAAATAACTCTAAAAATCAATCCTTTTTTTTTTTTTTAATTTTCCCTGATACCAATCAGGGGAAAACAACAACAACAACAATAACAACAACCCTTTTGTGGTTTCAGGGTGAGGGGAACCACATCCAGTTTCCCTCATTTCTACAGTCAGGTGGAGTCTTCTTGTGCAGCTGTGGCTGTGCTAGTGCTTACCTAACCTGCTTCCTTTCTCTAAGGGCTCCCAATACTATGCTGCCAGTCATTCAATACTGAAAACAATGTTTCATATATTTTGTGCAGCTTTTAGTTACTTATAACAATAGAGAACTCCAGTGACTGCATTATGCCCAGAGATTTAAACACTACATTTTCCTTAAATGAATCAGGTTTGTTTCTATATTTTTTAAATAATTATTACTTATGGAAAAATGGAAGTAATTGCATTTCCTTGCTTAAAAAATAGGATAACATCACAAGGAAGTATGTAATTCAGCTTAAGCATCATTTTTCCTTGCATCCCATCTCCCATGTCCCCAACCTACTCTAACTAGATTAAAATGTATTTAAAATATAAAACTGCATCCTTTACCTCTTTGTTTTTAATGTCTCCCATACACATAAAATAATTTTATTGACTTTGTGAAATAAGTTTTAACTTTTTCTTCCCTAATGATGTCATTTATCTTAATATAATTTATTCATATGTGATTAATTCTTTCAAACTCATCATATATTAAATTACCAAATATATATGGTTGAATTTCTTTGCATGATACTGTGTTCTATTAACATATTTTTTTTATTCTATGGGCATACACTATTAAAAAAATTGCTATAGCTTTATGATATATTTGCTATTGGTTCTTCTCCCTCCTCCCCCCACCCACCTAAGTCCTTTGACTATTCTCAACTATATATTTTATCATGTGGAGTTTAGAATAATTTCCTCAGTTTCCATAAAAATCATCTTCAGAGAGGTGTCTGGGTGGCTCAGTAGGTTAAGCCTCTACCCTGGGCTCAGGTCATGATCTCAGGGTCCTGGGATTGAGCCCCACATCTGGTTCTCTGCTTAGCAAGTAGCCTTCTTCCCCCCCCCCCTGCCTGCCTGCTTGTGATCGCTCTCTCTTTCTGTCAAATAAATAAATAAAATCCTTTGAAAAAATCACCTCCAGCGATTTTGATTAGGAATTCACTCAGTGGGTCAATTACTTGGGAAAAATCAACAGCTTTAAAATGGGAGTTCTTCTTGTTGTGAACTGTATAACTTACTTGATTCAGCTGTTGTATGTCTTTTGCAAAGATGTTTAGTGTTGGGCGCCTGGGTGGCTCAGTGGGTTAAGCCTCTGCCTTCGGCTCACGTCATGATCCCAGGGTAGTGGAATCGAGCCCCATATTGGGCTCTCTGCTTGGCAGGGAGCCTGTTCCCCACCCCCCTGCCTGCCTCTCTGACTACTTGTGATCTCCGTCTGTAAATAAATAAATAAAATCTTAAAAAAAAAAAAGATGTTTAGTGTTTTTTGTGAAGACCGTTCATGTTTTTGTTATGAATCTTAGTCTTATTGTTATTGTGAAGGAGATGTATTTTATTTTATAACTCTGTATTATCCTTAGATTTGGAAGATGATTATGTTGACTTTTGACTCAGCTCTTTTAATAAACAGTATAATCTGTTAGTTGATTGTCTTGGTTTTGAACTAGATGAACACACCAACTGGTAATGAATTGTGTTGTTTCATGTATGGTTCTGCTTGCTTTATTTCCTTCTACTCTTATTTCATTTGTTGACACAGAATTTCCAAAGTGACAGGCTGATGGACCAAATTTAATCTGAAAATTATAAATTTGTTTAATCTAAAAATCGTTAACGTAAGGTTTTATAAGCATAATCAATCATCAGTGTATTTAAGTCATTAAAATTTATATTATATATGAATACCTGATTTCTTTTTTAAAAAAAGATTTTATTTATTTACTTGACAGAGAGATACACAGCGAGAAAGGGAACACAAGCAGGGAAAGTGGGAGAGGGACAAGCTAGCTTCCCACACTGAGCAGGGACCCTGATGCTGGGCTCAATCCCAGGACCCTGGCTTCATGATCTGAGTCGAAGGCAGACCTTAATGACTGAGCCACCCAGGTGTCCCTGAATGCCTGATCACTCCTAAAAATCTGAGTTTGGGACAGATTTGGATATATGCTCCTCATAAGGCAACAGCACACCAGAGTTTAGTCTTGGCAGACTCTTAAAAGGGGCAGTATTTGCTCCCTTTCTTCTAGGAACAAATGTCTTAAATTCTTCTTAAATGTCTTTGCATAGTTTGATTCTATTCAATTTTTTTTTTAAATCTTCCTCAACTCTAAGTACATGAGTTTGAGAACTTGGCTTTAAAACTTTTAGTAAAATATATAACAATAGCAGCTCTAAAGATGGCCTTATCTTATTCCTGAATTTAATGAATCTCTCTCAGAATTAAGTGTGATATTTCCTTTAGGTTTCTGGAACATACCCTTTGACCAAGTTAAAGAAATTCATTTTACTTTTATTTTACTGTGCTTTAATTATAATTCAGATGACATTTTATCAAATCCCATTTTGACATCTCAGAAATAGTCCTTCTTAATTTAACAATGTAATTCGTTTATCAGAAAATCCTGGTAACAAAAATCGGCAAACTATGGAAAGCAGAATATGTGAAAAATTTCCAGGCCTTATCTGCTAAAATGTATTTAATAATAAATGGAGGCAAGCTATTACCTGATAACTAATTTAATCCTCTATGAAAAGATGTGAACAAACTGGCAATTGACCCTACATTCTAGGATGGCACGGTCACATAAAGCTCTCAATAATAGAATGAGAAAAATGAAACTAAGGCTAGCATCACACTGTTCCTTTGATGGACTTTTATCGAGTTCCAAAACCTTACATATTACACAGATACACAGACTTGGACCTCATTCTAAGTTCCTTCCCAGTATTTATGTTATGTGATATAATAAAATAAAGATCAGCCTAAGGGTTTTCAAAAGATTCAACTCATCACACTGTTATGGATTTTTTCTTCTGTATTGATAAATGGAAACAATTTTAAAATATAAAGCTAAGAGGAGTATTTTACTGTGGTATATTTTAAAATGCTGTTGTAAAGTTCCTTTTACAATCAAAAATTAAAGGACAAATGGAAACTAGCTGCAAAAGATTTTCGCTCCTATTCCCCCAACTCCTCAATACACAAAAGTTAGTGTCAGCAAACATTTCAACATTTTGAGACTTTTTGAGTCTTGGTCATTTTTAAGAAACAATAATAACATTCTTGGTTTTTGTAATTTCAGGGAATATTCGAGGTCTTGGCACTACATAATCTGACCCTGTGTGTGTATCTGATCTTGCTTCTTGCCACTCTCTTCCTAGACCATTGTGTTATAGGTCTTTCACAGTTCCTTGAAAATATAACAGTAATTCTGCTTTAGAGAGTCCCTGTCTAGAACATTGAACCCACTAATCTGCACATAGCTGTTTCCTCCTGATAAGATTTTTTTTTAATTGGTGCTCATCATCATTAAATGTATTGATTAATATGTTCCAGCACTTTTCCTCAGAAAATCTCAAGAGAATTCAAAACCTGCTGATATGTTATCTGCTAATAGAATCCTTTTCTGTCTAGCCAACCTGAGGTACCCTCCATAAAATAACCAGAGTCCTCCATTACCACTGATTCTATTCTAAAAATCACTCTGTGTGCCTTTGTTTGTTTTCAGTGATTTGTTTATTTTCTCCTTTCCCCCTGCAACCATATGAATTAGGCGACTTGCATTCTATAATCATTCAACAGATATCTAATGAAACTTAATAGATGCCAAACATAAATAGACAAAAATCCTTTCCTCAAGATGTCTGCCATATTAGAGAGATGTCAAGTAGCAAAAGTCAAATGATAATGATGCAAAATTAATTATATTTTTTATCATTACTACAAAGAAAATAAAGAAGCTGTTGACATAGGGAATTATTGAAAGAGTTGAAGAATCTTTAAAATAGTCATGCTGTCTGAGGTAAGGACACTTAATCTCTTAAACCCAGACTATAAATTAGGGATAAGGAGCCAACTGAAGGAGACGGGGCTTGTTTCAGAAAGAGAGAAACAAAAGAACTGAGGTGACAAAATCCCACAGAACCCTGGGGGAACATGAAAAGTCCACCACCTCTGATGTACAGTGAGGGAGAAGGTGAGGAGCTCTAAATGGGCTCTGAGCATTAGAGGCATTAGAAAGAGTCAATAGGGAATTTTATGACAAAGCAAGATGTTTCTAAAGACAATGGGAAGCCAAGAAAGGGAATAAAACAGGAATATACATACACATATGCATACATATATATGTATGCATGTATATATGTAATATATAAATGTGTCTGTGTGTATATACATATATACACACACACGTATTTTAAATATTTTATTTATTTATTAGAGAGAAAGAGAGCATGAGCCAGGGAGGTGGAGGGCAGTGAGAGGAAGAGGGAGAAGCAGACTCTCCACTGAGAAGGAAGCCCAATGTGGGCCTTGATCCCAGTAGCGGATGATCATGACCTGAGCGGTAGAGTGATGCTTAACTGACTGCACTACCCAAGTGCCCCAGTAGGTTTCTATTTTTAATAAATCCCTCTGGCTCCTGGTGGAGAATGAAAAGTTTATTTCTCATACCTTCCAAAAATAATGTCTTTATTAAAAAAAAAAAAAAAAAAAGATCTTAGCATGACAATCACTTGCCAACAAAAGTCCCTCATTTCCCCAGTTTCATGGCTTTTTTCACCTCAGCATTCATCAGGGTGTAGATTAAGGGATTCAACATGGGTGTGGATGATGGAATGAGACTCAGCCATTGCTTTGTCTATGGGGTAAGTGGCCACAGGCCACATATACAGGAAAATGCATGGCACAAAGAACAAGATGACCACAGTGAGGTGGGAGCCACAGGTGGAGAGGACTTTGCGCTGCCCTTCAGAGCTGCAAGACCTCAGGGAGCATGGATGACCACGTAGGAGGTGATGAGGATAAGGAAGATGGTCACACACATCACCCCACTGTTGAGGATGACTAAGAGACCCATGGTGTGGGTGTCCATGCAGGTCAGTTTCAACAAGAGAAACGAATGACACATAAAGTGATCAATGACATTGAGGCCACAGAAGGGTATTTGATATGTGAAAAGAAGCTGTATTACTGTGTGATAAACCCTTCCACCCAGGCCCCTCCCAGCAGCAGACAGAACACAAGAGAGTTCATGGTGGTCGTGTAGTGCAGAGGTTTACAGATGGGCACTTAGCAGTCATAGGCTCTCATAAGACCAAAAGCATTAGAATAATTTAGATTCCAGAAGAAGAAGAAAGAGAGAGGGGAGCTGGAGGTATATTGGAGAGAATTATTATAGAGAATTTCTCTAATATAGCAAAGGGAACAAGCATCAAAATCCAGGAGTTGAGATAACCCCCCTCAAAATCAATAAGAATACGTCCACACCCTGTCATCTAATAGTAAAATTTACAAGTCTTAGCAATATAGAGAAAATACTGAAAACAGCCCTGGACAAGAAGTCTGTAACATACAATGGTAAAAATATTAGACTGGCAGCAGACTTATCCACAGAGACCTGGCAGGCCAGAAAGAACTGGCATGCTATATTCAGAGCACTAAATGAGAAAAAAATGAAGCCAGGAATACTATATCCAGCTAGGCTATCATTGAAAATAGAAGGAGAGATGAAAAGCTTTCAGGACAAACAAAAACTAAAATAATTTGTAAACACCAAACCATCTCTACAGGAAGTATTGAAAGGGGTACTCTAAGCAAAGATAGAGTGTAAAAGTAGTAGACTATAAAGGAACAGAGACAATATACAGTAATAGTCACTAAATTCATATCTCTCAATAGTTACCCTGAATGTAAATGGGTTAAATGCCCCAATCAAAAGACACAGGGTATCATAATGGATAAGAAAAACAAAACCCATCAATATGCTGTCTACAAGAAACTCATTTTAGACACAAAGTCACCTCCAGATTTAACATGACAGAGTGGAAAACAATTTACCATGCTAATGGATATCAAAAGAAAACTAGGGTGGCAATCCTTATACCAGATCAATTAGATTTTAAGCCAAAGACTATAATAAGAGGTGAGGAAGGGCACTATATCATACTCAAAGGGTCTGTTCAGCAAGAAGATCTAACAGTTTTAAATATCTATGCCCCTAACATGGGAACAGCCAACTATAAAAACCAATTAATAACAAAATCAAAGAAACACGTTGAAATAATATAGTAATAGCAGGGGACTTTAACACTCCCCTCACTGAAATGGACAGATCATCAAAGCAAAAGTCCAAAAAGGAAATAAAGGCCTTAGGGGACACACTGGACCAGATGGACATCATAGATATATACAGAACATTCCATCCCAAAGCAACAGAATGCACATTCTCCTCTAGTGCACATAGAGCATTGTCCAAAATAGATCACATCCGGGTCACAAATCAGGTCTCAAATGGTACCAAAAGATTGGAATCATTCTTTGCATATTTTCAGACAACAGTGCTCTGAAGCTAGAACTCAATCACAAGAAGAACTTTGGAAAGAAGTCACATACATGGAGACTAAAGAGCATCCTTGTAAAGAATGAATGGGTCAACCAGGAAATTAAAGAAGAATTGGAAAATTTTGTGGAAAAAAATTATAATGAAAACACAGCAGTTTAAAATGTGGGACACAGAAAAGGAAATTCTGAGAGGAAAATATATAGCAATACAAGACTTTCTCAAGAAAAAAGAAACTTCTCAAATACAGAACCTAACCCTACACCTAAGTAGCTGGAGAAAGAAAAACAAGAAAGCCTAAACCTTGAAGGAGAAGAGAAATAATAAAGATCAGAGCAGAAATCAATGAAATAGAAACCAAAACCAAAACAAACACAAACAAACAAACAAAAACACAGTAGAACAAATCAAAGAAACTAGGAGCTGGCTCTTTGAAAGAATTAATAAGATTAATAAACCCTTGGCCAGACTTATGAAAGAGAAAACAGAGGGTTGCCTGGTTGTCTCAGTGGGTTGGTCCCCTGCCTTCAGTTCGGGTTGTGATCTCCAGGTCCTGGGATCGGGCCCCGTGTTGAGCTTCCTGCTTGGTGGGTGGCCTGCTTCCCCCTGCCCCTGGCAACCTCTCTACCGACTTGTGATCTCTGCCTGTCAAATACATAAATAAAATTTTAAAAAAAAGAAGAAGAAAAAAGAAAGGACCCAAGTAAATAAAAATATGAATGAAAGAGATCACAGCCAACATCAAAAAAGAACAAACAATTATAAGAACATATTATGAGCAACTATACACCAGCAAATTTGACAATCTGGAAGAAATGGATGCATTCCTAGAGACATATAAAATACCACAACTAAACCAGGAAGAAATAGAAAACCTTAACAGATCCATAACAAGTAAGGAGATTGAAGCAGTCATCACAAACCTCCCAACAAACAAGAGCCCAGGACCAGATGGCTTCCCAGGGGATTTCTACCAAACATTTAAAGAAGGATTAATTCCTATTCTCCTGAAACTGTTCCAAAAAATAGAAATGGAAGGAAAACTTTCAAACTCACTTTATGAGGCCAGTATTATCTTGATCCCAAAACCAGACAAGGATTCCATCAAAAAAGAGAATTAGAAACCAATACCTTTGGTGAATAGAGATGCAAAAATTCTCACCAAAATACTAGTCAATAGGATCCAACAGTACATTAAAAGGATTACTCACCACAACCAACTGGGATTTATTCCAGGGCTGCAAGGTTAGTTCAACATCCGAAAATCAATCAATGTGATACAATACATTAAAAAAAGAGAAAATAGGAACCATATGATACTCTCAATAGATGCTGAAAAAACATTTGACAAAGTACAGCATCCCTTCCTGATCAAAATTCTTCAAACTGTAGGGATAGAGGGTACATACCTCAATATCATCAAAGCCATTTATGAAAAACCCACAGAAAATATCATTCTCAATGGAGAAAAACTGAGAGCTTTCTTGCTAAGGTCAGAAACATGGCAGGAATGTCCATGGCAGGGATGTCCATGGCAGGGATGCTATTCGCCATAGGAGTAGAAGTCCTAACCTCAGCAATCAGACAACAAAAAGAAATTAAAGGCATCCAAATCAGCAAAGAAGTCATATTATCCTTCTTTGCAGATGATATGATACTATATGTGGAAAACTCAAAAGACTCCACTCCAAATCTGCTAGAACTTGTACAGGAATTCAGTAAAGTGTCAGGATATAAAATCAATGCACAGGAATCGGTTGCATTTCCTTACACCAACAACAAGACAGAAGAAAGAGAAATTAAGGAGTCAATCCCATTTACAATTGTACCCAAAAACATGATACCTAGGAATAAACCTAACCCAAGAGGCAAAGATCTATACTCAGGAAACTATAATGTACTCATGAAAGAAATTGAGGAAGACACAAAGATATGGAAAAATGTTCCATGCTCATGGACTGGAAGAACAAATATTGTGAAAATGACTGTTACCTAAAGCAATATACACATTTAATGCAATCCTTATCAAAATCCACCCATTTTTTTTTTCAAAGAAGTGGAACAAATAATCCTAAAATTTATATGGAACCAGAAAAGATCTCAAATAGCCAGAGGAATATTGAAAAAGAAAGCCAAAGTTGGTGGCATCACAACTCCGGACTTCAAGCTCTATTACAAAGCTGTCATCATCAAGACAGTATGGTACTGACACAAAGCAGACACATAGATCAATGGAACAGAATAGGGAGCTCAGAAATATACCCTCAACTCTATGGTCAATTAATCTTTGACAAAGAAGGAAAGAATGTCCAATGGAAAAAAGACAGGCTCTTCAACAAATGGTGTTGGGAAAATTGGACAGCCACATGCAGAAAAATGAAACTGGACCATTTCCTTACACCACACACAAAAATAGACTCAAAATGGGTGAAATAGGGGTGCCTGGGTGGCTCGGTGGGTTAAGCCTCTGCCTTCGGCTCAGGTCATGATCTCAGGGTCCTGGGATTGAGACCCACATCAGGCTCTCTGCTCAGCAGGGAGCTTGCTTCCTCCTCTCTCTCTCTGCCTGCCTCTCTGCCTACTTGTGATCTCACTCTCTGTCAAATAAATAAATAAAATCTTTTAAAAAAATGGGTGAAAGACTTCAATGTGAGAAAGGAATCCATCAAAATCCTTGAGGAGAACACAGTCAGCAACCTCTTCGACCTCAGCTGCAGCAACTTCTTCCTAGGAACATCACCAAAGGCAAGAGAAGCAAGGCCAAAATGAACTATTGGGACTTCATCAAGATCAAAAGCTTTTGCACAGCAATGGAAACAGTTAACAAAACCAAAAGACAACTGACAGAATGGGAGAAGATATTTGCAAATGACATATCAGAGAAAGGGCTAGTATATAAAATCTATAAAGAACTTATCAAACTCAACACCCAAAGAACAAATAATCCAGTAAAGAAATGAGCAGAGGACATGAGTAAACATTTATGCAAAGAAGAAACCCAGATGACCAGCAGTGTTGAAAAAGTGTTCCACATCACTCAGCATCAGGGAAATACAGATTAAAACCACAATGAGATAGCACCTCACACTAGTCAGAATGGCTACAATTAACAAGTCAGGAAATGACAGATGCTGTCAATGATACAGAGAAAGGGGACCCCTCCTACATCATTGGTGGGAATGCAAGCTGGTGCAACCACTCTGGAAAAAACATGGAATTTCCTCAAAAAGTTGAAAATAGAACTACCCTATGACCTAGTAATTGCACTAGTTGTATTTACCCTAAGGATACAAATGTAGTGATCCGAGGGGGTACATGCACCCGAATGTTAATAGCAACAATGTCCACAATAGCCAAACTATGGAAAGAACCTAGAGGCACATCAACAGATGAATGGATAAAGAAGATGTGGTATATACACACAATGGAGTACTATGCAGCCATCAAAAGAAATGAAATCTTGCCATTTGTGACGATGTGGATGGAACTAGAGGGTATCATGCTTAGCGAAATAAGTCAATCAGTGAAAGACACTTATCATATGATCTCCCTGATTTGAGGAAGTTGAGAGGCAATGTGGGGGTTTGGGGATAGGAAAAGAATAAATGAAACAAGATGGGATTGGGAGGGAGACAAACCATAAGAGATGCTTAATCTCACACAGCAGAGGATTGCCAGGGGGAGGGGAGTAGGGAGAGGGAGGTGGAGTTATGGACATTGGGGAAGGTATGTGTTATGGTGAGTAGTGTGAAGTGTGTACACCTGGCGATTCACAGACCTGTACCCCTGGGACGACTAATACATTGTATGTTAATAAAAAAGTAAAAATATAAATTAAAAAAAGTGTTCTGTAAATGGTCTATTTGGCACCTTCTCCAAATATATTTCAAAACACCTCAAATCTGGCAGCAGGCCTGATGTGAACTCTGCTATTCATACCCACCAGTAATCTGGAGAGTTTATCTACTGATGACTTTATCCAAAATACATATTCCTACCTCTTCCTATAATTGGCATGATCCTTCCACTTCATTATAGATATTGTTGTAAATGTTGTTCAGATCAATTTTCATGGGATATATTATTAGGGTCACTTTACTCACATGGTTTCATTTCCCACTAGAGCATACAACTCCAGGAGCATAGGGCTGATTCATTTCGCTTCTGCTCTTTGGATGACTGTTTTCCAATATCAGAGAGCAGGAGATTATCTAAGTTGATACACACCTGACAAAGAAGAGTTATTATAGTATAGAGCCATTCTTTAAAATCTCCTGGTTCTTCAGTTTAGAAGTGGGCAGAAGACATGAAGAGACACTTCTCCAAACAAGACACACAAATGGATAACAGATGCATGAAAAAAAAAAAAAAGAAGTTCAATGTCATTTACCATCACAGAATTGACAAATCAAAACCACAATGAGAGATCACCTTACACCAGTCAGAATGGCTAAAATTTACAAGACAGAAATCAACAATAGTTGGTGAGGATGTGGAGAAGGGGAATCCTATTACAATGTTTGTGGAAATTCAAGTTGGTGCAACCTCTCTGGAAAAAGTATGGAAGTTCCCCAAGATATTAAAAATAGAGCTACCCTATGATCCAACGATTGCATTGCTGGGCACTAACCATAAAGGTACAGATGTAGTGAAAAGAAGGGGCACCTGCACCCCAATGTTTAGAGGAGCAATGTTTACAATAATCAAACTGTGGGAGGAACAGAGATGTCCCTCAGCAGATGAATGGCTAAATAATATGTGGCCCATATACACAATGGAATGTCGCTCACCATCAGAAAAGATGAATACCACAATTTTCATTAACATGGATGAAACTGAAGGGGATTGTACTAAGTGAAATAAGTCAAGGAGAGAAAGACAGTTATTGTGTGGTTTCCATCATATATGAAACATAAGGAATAGTGCAGAGGATGATAGGGGAAGGGAGGGAAAACTAAACGGGAAGAATTCAGAGAGGAAGAAAAACCATGAGAGACTCTGGACTGCAGCAAATAAGCTGAGAGTTACAGAATGGTGGGTGTTGGGGGATGGGGTGACAGGGTGATGGTACTAAGGAGGACATATGTTGTGATGAGCACTGGGTGTTAACACAACTAATGAATCATTGAACACCACATCAAAAGCTAATGATGAACTATATTTTAGCTAAATGAACATAATAAAAAAGGAAAATTGCCCTCCATTTTCTACAAAAATTAAGAAAAAAATAAAGTCTCCTCATTCTCCCTTGAAGATGAGATCATTTTTTGATACCTTTCTCCTATTTCTCACAGCCCACAAGGCTTTACAAATTACACCACATTCAGCTTTTAGCCTGGTTTGGGACTATTCTATGGGAAACTAGCGTATTTAACTTTCAGGGATTTAGGAGGGAGATTCTAGTTATATCAGGAGAACATTTAAATTTAGGTTTTTAATACTTGGTACATGGTTGGGAAAGTATTAAAATGGAAATTATTTTATTTGCAACAACCCACATATTCTAGAGTAAAAAAAAAATGAGTTAAGGTGGGCTTTTGCTGATATAAAATCATACGATTTGTATTTGCACATATGTTTACCACTTGTGCTGATCTTCATTTCTTTCAGAACCATATTTCCAGTTGGCAGGATTTATCTGCTCACTAAATGGCTGGTACTTATACATTTCTTGAACGTCATATGTCTAAAAGTCTTCACTACAGCTTTGTTTTTAAAGATATTTTTGTGAGTATTGAATTTGAGGTGGACAGTTTTTCTTTGAGCATTTTAAAGATGTTGCTCCATTCTCTTCTGCTCCACTGGTTTACAGTGTTTCCGGTGAGAAGTTTACTGTGATTTTTATCTTTATTCTGCTCTATATCGAGTGTCTTTTCCCTTGGGCTGCTCTTAACATTTTTTTTCTCCCTCTCCATCTCCCCATATACCTCCATGTTATTCCTTATGCAAAACCATATAATAATTACCAATATTCTGCTTGCGATTTATCTTTGGCTTAGCATAATCTCTTCCAGTCCTGTCCATGGTGATACAAAATTGGGTATTTCATCCTTTCTGATGGACGGCATAAGAACTCCATAGTGTATATGGGACCGCATGTCCTTTCTCCATTCCTTATTGAAGGGCATCATGAATCTTTCCATGGTTTGGCGACTAGTGGTTGTTGCAAATGGAACATTACGGGGGTAAAATTTCATTTTAATCCCACGTGTTTGGCTCACTATTATTATGATGATTCTGCATAGTGCAGTGCGGCATGCATGATGTATATATCCCACATGATCTTGATTCTCATTGGATTTATAGTTTCATAAATTACATCTAGGTCAGTATTCCATAGGTTGGCTAATTGTGGACAACCTGTTTTTGATTCTAATTACTCATCATTCGGTGTGATGTCTTTCCCTCATGGATCACATACATTTGTTGTATCTTTTAAAAAACCCAATTCTTTGCTTTATTTTGATGGTTTCATTTTAGGTCTTCAGTTTCTATTGTTCAACTGCCGTGGAGGAACTGTTCATTCTTTGCTGATTTCCCTCCAGATTGTATATTTATTCACCAGACATTTAAAGCATGTCCCACTCAAATAAGGCTCAAATTTTTTCCCCTTTCTTGAAGATTCTCAATGCAGTGATAATACAGCATCTGTACTCATTTACGGACTAATGTTGATTTTGCCATAGGTTGAATGGGTGTGTGTGTGATGTGGTTTGTGTGGTGCGTATTGAATGGGTTGGTATTTTCCCATGAAATGAATGATAATTCTTGCACTCTTTACATGGTGTAAATATGCATTGGTTGTTATGCTATGATGTCTAGTGCAGTTCTATTTTTGCCTTGGATTACTTTGCCAGTTCTATAATTGCTTCTTGAACTTTGTTTGGCCAGAACAGTGATATTTTATGATTAAGTTTTCCTCTCTATTGAGGCATGATGAACCTTTTAATATCTTACCTTGTCCTGTGATTATGAGTTCTCTATCTGGTGAGGTGGAAAACCTAGACTTTATCTTGTGTGATGTCAAATTGCTCTCCTGATTCCGACTATTGAAACATTCTTCAGCCATACATTCTGTCAAGTTGTTAACCTACAAATTACGGATTTCCCCTTCACTGTTCATATATTTGTCTAAGTGCAAAAGCTTTGGAAAAATCAATGCAAATCATGAGCCAGTTCATTTGGACCAAAAATTGCCCTTTCAGATAAAATACAGGACCCAGCTGCCTTTAATTCGTTGTGTGGCATTAGCTAGGGAATAAAGATATTGGAAGCTGAAACACACATATCTGAAATAGAATGATAGAGTTGCTGAACAAAATCGCTATAATGTGCTTTTTAAAGCTTTGGATTTGATTTAATTTTTAAAAAGTTGCTAAGACAATTGAGGTCCTGAATATAATATTTTTATACCATAGAGAAATTTAACAATTTCTATAGAAAATTATGTTAATGTGCGGAACCTGTGGCCAAAAGGTGTGTTGCTGCTTATGGTCGAGGTAGTTTCAAGGTTTTTCTGCATGTGGCCAGAAAGGAAGTGTCGGCAACTTTCCGTCCTAACAGCACAGACTTGCGGACAGTTGGGATTGAGGAGCAAGTGAGAAAGGGGCGGCACCGGCGAGACGCCCTAAAGTGCGTCATTTTTCTTACAATGAAGCGAAAGCAAGAGAGGATGCTGTCTGTTTATATCCTTTGGAACCTCTTTGTTCAAAGATTAGTTGACCATAGATTTTGAAAGTCTGGGTCTATTTCGTGGTGCTCTCTATTCTGTTCACATTGATCGTAATCTTTACTGTTCTGTTATTTTTATGTCAAACTTTATCAGTACCATGCTGTGGCTAGCCATTGATGATGACAGCTTTTGTATGGGAGAGCTTGAAGTCCGTGGAATTGTGATGGGCCAGCAACGTTTTGGCTTTCTTTTTTCAATATCCCTTTGGCTATTCGAGGTCTTTTCTTGGGTTCCATATAATTTAGAATATCTTTGTTCCAGTTCTTTGAAAAAAGATATGGATGGTACTTTTGATAGGAATTGCATTAAAAAATGTGTATAGATTGCTTTAGGTAGCATAGACATGACTTTTCAGCAATATATTATGTCTTTTCCAATCCAGGAGCCATGGACATTTTCCATGTTCTTTGTGGCCTGTATTCCTCAATTTCGTTCATGAGTACTTTATAGTTTTCTGAGTATAGATTCTGTGTCTCTTTGGTTTAGGTTTATTCCTAGGTATCTTATGGTTTTGGATGCAATTGTAAATGGGATTGACTCCTTAATATCTCTTTCTTCTGTCTTGCTGTTTGCAGTCTTTTGGGTTTTCCACATATAGTATCCTATCATCTGCGAAGAGTGATAATTTGACTTCTTCTTTGCCGATTTGGATGCCTTTAATTTCCTTTTGTTGTCTGATTGCTGAGGCTAGGACCTCTAGTACGATGTTGAATAGCAGTGGTGATAATGGACATCCCTGCCGTGTTCCTGACCTTAGCGGAAAAGCTTTCAGTTTTTCTCCATTGAGAATGATATTTGCGGTGGGTTTTTCATAGATGGCTTTGATGATATTGAGGTATGTGCCCTCTATCCCTACACTTTGAAGAGTTTTGATCAGGAAGGGATGTTGTACTTTGTCAAATGCTTTTTCAGCATCTATTGAGATTATCATATGGTTCTTGTTCTTACTTTTATTGATGTGTTGTATCACATTGACTGATTTGCGGATGTTGAACCAACCTTGCAGCCCTGGAATAAATCCCACTTGGTCGTGGTGAATAATCTTTATAATGTACTGTTGAATCCTATTGGCTAGTATTTTGTTGAGTATTTTCGCATCTGTGTTCATCAAGGATATCGGTCTATAGCTCTCTTTTTTGGTGGGATCCTTGTCTGGTTTTGGGATCAAGGTGATGCTGGCCTCATAAAATGAGTTTGGAAGTTTTCCTTCCATTTTTATTTTTTGGAACAGTTTCAGGAGAATAGGAATTAGTTCTTCTTTAAATGTTTGGTAGAATTCCCCCGGGAAGCCGTCTGGCCCTGGGCTTTTGTTTGTTTGGAGATTTTTAATGACTGTTTCAATCTCCTTACTGGTGATGGGTCTGTTCAGGCTTTCTATTTCTTCCTGGTTCAGTTGTGGTAGTTTATATGTTTCTAGGAATGCATCCATTTCTTCCAGATTGTCAAATTTATTGCCGTAGAGTTGCTCATAGTATGTTCTTATAATAGTTTGTATTTCTTTGGTGTTAGTTGTGATCTCTCCTCTTTCATTCATGATTTTATTTATTTGGGTCCTTTCTCTTTTCTTTTTGATAAGTCGGGCCAGGGGTTTATCAATTTTATTAATTCTTTCAAAGAACCAGCTCCTAGTTTCGTTGATTTGTTCTATTGTTTTTTTGGTTTCTATTTCATTGATTTCTGCTCTGATCTTTATGATTTCTCTTCTCCTGCTGGGTTTAGGGTTTCTTTCTTGTTCTTTCTCCAGCTCCTTTAGGTGTAGGGTTAGGTTGTGTACCTGAGACCTTTCTTGTTTCTTGAGAAAGGCTTGTACCGCTATATATTTTCCTCTCAGGACTGCCTTTGTTGTGTCCCACAGATTTTGAACCGTTTGTGTTTTCATTATCATTTGTTTCCATGATTTTTTTCAATTCTTCTTTAATTTCCCGGTTGACCCATTCATTCTTTAGAAGGATACTGTTTAGTCTCCATGTATTTGGGTTCTTTCCAAACTTCCTTTTGTGGTTGAGTTCTAGCTTTAGAGCATTGTGGTCTGAAAATATGCAGGGAATGATCCCAATCTTTTGATACCGGTTGAGTCCTGATTTAGGACCGAGGATGTGATCTATTCTGGAGAATGTTCCATGTGCACTAGAGAAGAATGTGTATTCTGTTGCTTTGGGATGAAATATTCTGAATATATCTGTGATGTCCATCTGGTCCAGTGTGTCATTTAAGGCCTTTATATCCTTGCTGATCTTTTGCTTGGATGACCTGTCCATTTCAGTGAGGGGAGTGTTAAAGTCCCCTACTATCATTGTATTATTGTTGATGTGTTTCTTTGATTTTATTATTAATTGGTTTATATAGTTGGCTGCTCCCACGTTGGGGGCATAGATATTTAAAATTGTTAAATCTTCTTGTTGGACAGACCCTTTGAGTATGATATAGTGTCCTTCCTCATCTCTTATTATAGTCTTTGGCTTAAAATCTAATTGATCTGATATAAGGATTGCCACTCCTGCTTTCTTCTGATGTCCATTAGCATGGTAAATTCTTTTCCACCCCCTCACTTTAAATCTGGAGGTGTTCGGGCTTCAAATGTGTTTCTTGGAGGCAACATATAGATGGGTTTTGTTTTTTTATCCATTCTGATACCCTGTGTCTTTTGACAGGGGCATTTAGCCCATTCACATTCAGGGTAACTATTGAGAGATATGAATTTAGTGCCATTGTATTGCCTGTAAGGTGACTGTTACTGTATATGGTCTCTGTTCCTTTCTGATCTACCACTTGTAGGCTCTCTCTTTGCTTAGAGGACCCCTTTCAAGATTTCCTGTAGAGCTGGTTTGGTATTTGCAAATTCTTTCAGTTTTTGTTTGTCCTGGAAGCTTTTAATCTCTCCTTCTATTTTCAATGATAGCCTAGCTGGATATAGTATTCTTGGCTGCATGTTTTTCTCGTTTAGTGCTCTGAAAATATCATGCCAGCTCTTTCTGGCCTGCCAGGTCTCTGTGGATAAGTCAGCTGCCAATCTAATATTTTTACCATTGTATCTTACAGACTTCTTTTCCCGGGCTGCTTTCAGGATTTTCTCTTTGTCATTGAGACTTGTAAATTTTACTATTAGGTGACGGGGTGTGGGCCTATTCTTATCGATTTTGAGGGGCATTCTCTGAACCTCCTGAAATTTGATGCTCGTTCCCTTTGCCATATTGGGGAAATTCTCCCCAATAATTCTCTCCAGTATACCATCTTCTCCCCTCTCACTTTCTTCTTCTTCTGGAATCCCAATTATTCTAATGTTGTTTCGTCTTATGGTGTCACTTATCTCTCGAATTCTCCCCTCGTGGTCCAGTATCTGTTTGTCCCTCTTTTGATCAGCTTCTTTATTCTCTGTCATTTGGTCTTCTATATCACTAATTCTTTCTTCTGCCTCATTTATCCTAGCAGTGAGAGCCTCCATTTTTGATTGCACCTCATTAATAGCTTTTTTGATTTCAACTTGGTTAGATTTTAGTTCTTTTATTTCTCCAGAAAGGGCTTTTACATCTCTCGAGAGGGTTTCTCTAATATCTTCCATGCCTTTTTCGAGCCGGCTAGAACCTTGAGAATTGTCATTCTGAACTCTAGATCTGACATATTACCGATGTCTGTATTGATTAGGTCCCTAGCCTTCGGTACTGCCTCTTGTTCTTTTTTTTGTGTTGAATTTTTACGTCTTGTCATTTTGTCCAGATAAGAGTAAATGAAGGGACAAGTAAAATACTAAAAGGGTGGCAACAACCCCAGGAAAATATGCTTTAGCCAAATTAGAAGAGATTCAAAATCGTGAGTGGGGAGAAAGGGGATAAAAAGAGGTTCAAAAAGGAAGAGAGAAAAAAGAAAAAAAAAAAAAGAAAAGAAAAGAAAAGAATTTTAAAAAAAGAAAACACCTAAGAAAAATGTAAAAAAAAAAAAAAATATATATATATATATATATATATATATTAGATAAACTAGTAAAAAATCGTTAAAAAAGAAAAAGGTAACAGTTAAAAAAAAAAATTTTACCCGAAGGCGAGAAAAAAAAAAAAATGAAAAAGAAAAAATTAAATTAACTGCAAGACTAAAAAAAATCACAGGAAAAAAGCCTTTAGTTCTGTGCTTGGCTTTCTCCTCCTCTGGAATTCTGCTGCTCTCCTTGGTATTGAAACCGCACTCCTTGGTAGGTGAACTTGGTCTCGGCTGGATTTCTTGTTGATCTTCTGGGGGAGGGGCCTGTTGTAGTGATTCTCAAGTGTCTTTGCCCCAGGCGGAATTGCACCGCCCTTACCCGGGGCCGGGGTGAGTAATCCGCTCAGGTTTGCTTTCAGGAGCTTTTGTTCCCTGAGCACTTTCCATAGAGTTCCAGAGGACGGGAATACAAATGGCGGCCTCCTGGTCTCCGGCCCGGAGGAGCCGAGAGCCCAGGGCCGCACTCCTCAGTGCGCGCTCAGAGAACTGCGCCCAGTTACTCCCGTCTGCCTGACCTCCGGCCGCGCTCCGAGCTCACCGAGCCTGCGACCGGTTCAAGGTAACACGGAGCTGCGAGCTTACTGTCGGCTCTGTCTCTGTAGCCGGCTTTCCCGTTCCAATACCCGCAAGCTCTGCGACACTCAGACACCCCCGATCCTTCTGTGACCCTGCGGGACCTGAGGCCACGCTGACCCCGCGTGGGCTTCGCCCCGGTTTAGCCTCTAGAGCGATGTCCCTCAGCGGAACAGACTTTTAAAAGTCCTGATTTTGTGCGCGGTTGCTCCGCCGCTTGCCGGGAGCCGGCCCCTCCCCCCGGGGTCTATCTTCCCGTCGCTTTGGATTCACTTCTCCGCCGGTCCTACCTTTCAGAAAGTGGTTGATTTTCTGTTTCCAGAATTGCTGTTCTTCTTCTCTTCGATCTGCCGATGGATTTTCAGGTGTTTGCAATCTTTAGATAAGCTATCTAGCTGATCTCCGGCTAGCTGAAGCAGTCTCAGCTTGCTACTTCTCCGCCATCTTGACCTCCCCCCCTATTTATATTTTTAATTTATTTTCAGTGTTCCAGAATTCATTGTTTATGCACCACACCCAGTGCTCCATGCAATATGTGCCCTCCATAATACCCACGACCAGTCTCACCCAACCTCCCACCCCCCACCCCTCCAAAACCCTCATATCGTTTTTCAGAGTCCACAGTCTCTCATGGTTTGTCTCCCTCTCAAATTTCCCCCACTCCCTTCTCCTCTCCATCTCCCCATATACTCCGTGTTATTCCTTATGCAAAACCATATAATAATTACCTCTCTCTGCTTGACTTATTTCGCTCAGCATAATCTCTTCCAGTCCTGTCCATGTTGATACAAAAGTTGGGTATTCATCCTTTCTGATGGAGGCATAATACTCCGTAGTGTATATGGACCGCATTGTCCTTCTCCATTCATCTGTTGAAGGGCATCTTGGATCTTTCCATGGTTTGGCGACTGTGGCCATTGCTGCTATGAACATTAGGGTAACATTTTCATTTTAATTACTGTTTTTGGCCTATGTATTATGATGTATCTATTAGTGCAGTGTGCATCATGACTTTGTGTCTTACTTGATTATTGGCTTAGTGGATTTATAGTTTTCACTAAATTAAAAAAAAATTGGTTATTATTTCTCTTTTCTGGAATTTCTCCCATCCTGTTTTTTGAAGATTCTAATTATTCATTCATAATGCTGTTTGAAGTCTTTTCTTAGCTCATGGATACTCATGCATTTGTTTTTTCAGTCCTTTTAAAAAAAAATTCTTTGCTTTATTTTGATGGTTTCTATTTTAGTGTCTTCAAGTTTACTAATCTGTTCTGCTGCAGTGGACAATCTGTTCATCTGCTATTCTCATCCCAGTTATTGTATATTTATTCACTAGACTTTTAAAGTGATGTAAAAGCCTAAAATAAGGCTCTTTTTGTGTTTCCAATGTCTATACTTACCATATTTGAATTTTTCTCCAGTTTCTTGAAGATATTCAATGCAGTGATAATAATAATTTTATGGTACTCATTTACTAATTCTATATTCATTGTGTGTGTGGGGGGGGGTTTGAATGGGTTGTTTTTGTCCCCATGAAATGAATGATATATTCTTGCCTCTTTACATGCTTGGTAATATTTGATTGGTTGTTATGTATTAAGATTTTTATCTTTGTTGCTGGATATTTTGCATTTCTATAATTGTTTTTGAACTTTGTTAAATGGGACCAGAACAGTGATTATTTTATGATTAAGTTTTCCTCTCTATTGAGGCAATGCACTTTTTAATATCTTACCTTGTTCTGTGAATTATGAGTTTCACTATTCTGGTGGGTGGGAAACCCAGACTTATCCAGGTCTTGCGTGAGTGTTAAGGATTGCTTCCTCCAATTCCCCCTGATATCTGAAACATACACAACATCCAAAGATCTCAACTCTCCCAAGTTAACCTACACATTAAGGAGTTCCCCAGTAAAATCACTAATAACATATGTTTTTAAGTAGACAAATTGTTTTCTCTTGAAAAATAAATAAGCAAAACATGAGCAGATAATTTGGACCAAAAATGGGGGGAAATTCTATCAGATAAAATACAGTACCCAGCTACAAATAATTACAAGTGTGTGGCATTAGCTAGGGAATAAAGATATCATGGAAGCTGAACACACATCATTGAAATAGATCATGATAGATATAAGATTTTGTGAAAAAATATTAATGTGATTTTTAAATTATTTGGAAAATAAATTATTTTTAAAAGTTGCTATGACAATACATGTTTAGTTATCTGGAATAATATTTTTATACCATAGGAAATAAAAATAATTAACAATTTAAATAGAAAATACTTATCTGTTTAATAAGGGAAACTGTGGCAAAGGTGTGTTGCAGCTTTATGGTAGAGAAGGTTTTTCTAATAATGACTCAAGGGCAGAAGGAAGTGAGAAACTTTCCTAACAAGATTAAGCACAGGGGACAGTAAAGGATTGAAGAGAAGTGGTAATTTTCTTACAATGAAGGGAAGAGAAGGAGCTGTGCTTTATATTTTGGGAACCTCTTCTAGTTTTAGGAGTATTTGTGGAAAGACACAAATGATTGAGAAAGTCCCTGTCTTCTCAGTAGAGCTCAGCTTCCCACGATCCAGTGTGTTGGAGAATTTTACTGTTAATTATAATTTTTATGCTCAAACTTTATCAAAACACAGAAGAATAGAGGTTTTAGCATTTGTTAATTCTTCAGTCTTCTTCCAATAGCTGGGAACCAGAGGTCATTTTCTGTGGAGGCATGCTTTATGGGGAAGCAAGGCGGAGAGGTCATTTTGGAGATCTTTGTGGGTATCAGAAGTTATACCTAGAGCATTTTCCTTCCTTTCAAAGACTGTGTTTCTAATTTGACCCTGTATCCTGCATCTTAATGTTTCTTTTTCTTTTCTTTTTTCCATTCTGCCCTATGCTGGAAACTTTCTTCAATGTCTCACTGAAGAATTCATCAAAATCCTTTTCAGTAATCATCATTCCCTACAAATGCCCAAATCAAACAAAAAGTAAAAATATTTCTAAAAGATAAATTTAATTCTTAAGAGATTTAAACATTTCAGAATTAAATGTTATAATCTAAATATTACAGGACCGTGCTAGACCCATTAGATAAATTTGCTAATTAGTTTGAGGCAAGGGTCAAAATAAGATTCTTTTATATCAACAAGGCATTAGATTTTTTAAAAATGGGGAAAAAAAACTGTGCAATTTCATTTGTTTTGTGACCCTATGATGCCTATTCCTGAAGTGATTTGCTGTCAGTTGCAGTTGTGGCTATCATGTGTGTGTTCACATCACGGAAAAAGGTTTGTTTTCTAATTATTGGTATTATAAGAATGATGATCCAAGTCATATCCAAAATATTTCAAATCCACAAGAAAACCAAAGTGAAAAAAATGGCAGTATTTTCTCCAAGTTACACTGACAGTGTTCATTAATATGTGAATACAAATATTCATATATCAGTAGTGAATTTGAATGCCATGACTAATCTGTAATTGTACCATTAGGCAGATTAGACACAGAAGTAACCTATAAAGTCATATCCATGAAGAGCAGAGACAACCAGAAATGACACTGATATAGGCCTTTTTTCTTTAGTCTTTCAAATGCTGAGGTCTAAACTGATAAATTATTTTGGATGAATGCCAAGGCTGAAGCTGAGTTTTAGAGCATCCCTATTTAAAAGTCTTTTATAAATTTGACGAAAATTGTTTACACATTATCAAGGAACATGTAGGTATCATGTGTGTAAACAGTGGACACGTCAATGGATCACACAAGACTTGAATGTGTAGATGGCTCTGTGCCCACGCTCTGAGTGACAGGAAGCAGGAGAAGAGTGATCTCAGGAAGATGTTCCATGTAAAGGCAGGGATTTGGCATGAGTTCATGGTTAGGGAGAATGATTGGAGGCTTCAGCTGCAGTTCATGACTGAGCAGGGCACTGGAATCAGAAATACAAAGATACCATTCAAAGTGGCTGATGTAATGTCTTCAGAAAATCAGGCATTGTGTTGGGAGAATTGGAGCCTGCATGTAGGAGCATTTTTCAGTAGCTCCATAGTAGAATTTAGCTCTGAAACTTCTTGCCAAGAAACCATTGGCTGCTGGAAGAAGGTGTCCCTGAGGAGTTGAAAAACAAAAGTGCCTGTTAGTGTGTTAGTGGTTTTGGCATCACACATTCTGATTATTAAAGGATTGCATCAGCCTTGGAGACCAGGAGACCATGTTGGAAGGAGTTATTGACCACAGTTTGCTGTGTACCTCAGGAAATCCCCTTTTTCCTTTCCTGCATCATGAGCCAAAGGCAGGAGTTGGTGTTTCAAGGTATCTGAGAGTAAGGCTGACATAAGGAATACAACATTGTCATAGCTTCAGGATAGATTATGACCCCAGAAGAAAACTTGGCATATGTGTGTAAAAGTCTATACATCAGCTAGTAAATCCTTTTATTGAGCACTTTTATGTGCACAGAAAAATTGAGAGGGAGGCATAGCAATTTCCCATGTACTGACTGCCCCCACACATGCACAGCCTCCTCATTGTTAACATCCCCTACAGAGTCATGTGTTTGTTGCAGTTGAACTTATACTGATATGTCATAATCACCCATGGACCATAGTTCACCTTAGGGCTAACTCTTGCTGTTGTACATTCTGTAGGTTTGGACAAATGTATAATAATAATATGTATCCCATATTATATTGTCATACAGATAGTTTTTACTGTCCTAAAGATCTTCTGTGTATTGATTCATCCCTCTCCATAACCTCTAAAATTGGGTGTTTAAATTATGAAATAGGATGAAGGTAAATCTATCTTAGTTAGGCTATCTTCTTGAGGTCAAAAGAGTATGTTATGACAGTAAAAATGAACCTACAACTGTATTCACAAACCAATGTAAAACTTGGTAACATACATAATGTTAAATGAAAAATAAAAGCAATTCCTAGAATTCTGCATATAGTCTGTTATATTCTGTAAAATTCAAAACAGAGAAACTGAACAATATATTTAAGATGTTTTATTTTCAGGAAATAAGATAGTGATGTATTAAAAAAAATCAAATATTAGCTACCTTTAGGATGAAGCAGGGACAAGATAAGGAAGGAGTTAATTGGATTTAACTTTTGGTAATATTTTAGTTCTTTAGGTATTGTTAAGTTTGCAAATATTCATTATATTTTTTAAAAGCATGCAACAAAGTAGTATAAAATGAATAAAATAAATATGGTAAAAGATTTGGAAATGTGAAAAATGTAGAATTAAAGATTTTTTATTTTTTTCCTACTTGTCTGCTGGCTCTGCTCCCTTTTGGGCTCACTCCCTTTTAAATCAGGCTCTCTTCCCTATGACAAGATCTTAAGATTTCTGGGTCTCTAATCCAGAAACTCTATTAGGAATAAAATAATAACTTATTTTATGAGTCCAAGCAAAAATTTTGAGCTTGCATCTCATTTGCAAATAGATCTCTGACCTGATCATTAAACAGGGATGGGGGAAAAGCTTTCTGATTGGCCACACAGAAGTCATAGTCCCATCCTTGGGGAAAATGCTGCTCATAACTCATACTAAAAATGGAGGATTTGTGGGTCTTCAGGGGAAAATCAAGGTTCATTCAAAGAAGGAAGACAAATCCTTTCAGGAAAAATCAAACAGGGCGCACTAAGGTTTTTTATTTTTTTTTCTTTCTTTTTTTTTTTTTTAAGATTTTATTTATTTGACAGACAGAGATCACAAGTAGGCAGAGTGGCAGGCAGAGAGTGGGGGAAGCAGGCTCCCCACTGAGCAGAGAGCCCCATGCAGAGTTCAATCCCAAGACCTCGAGATCATGACCTGAGCCAAAGGCAGAGGCTTTAATCCACTGAGACACCCAGGCCCAACTAAGACAGTTTTTATAGCTCATCTTTAGCCTCTTCCTGAGGCAAGTATGGTGTATCTGCTGAAGTGTTGGAGATGTTTCCTCAAAACAGCAAATACCCGCCAAAGATTCTCCTTATTGATGATACGTTCTACAGCACTTCATGAGAAATATCACACTGTATTATGAGGACAACCTGACATTTCAAGGTTATTTGATGTTTAGTGGGATTCAGTGTTTCAGTGCTATTGACCCTAGCTGCAATTGAGGGCCAACAATGAAGGGACTCCTAGAGGACTATTAGCTGTCTCCCCAAACCAGACCTCACTTCAATCCACTATTTCTAAATTAGTAGTTTTAGATTAGTTCAGAAATGATCTCTTCAACTTATTCCAACTACCATCATAAGGGGAATTATTCAGAAGTAATTATAAATTATCACTCAAAGCATTTTAAAATTATATTTTATTTATTTATTCATGAAAAACAGACAAAGAGAGGCAGAAGGGGAAGCAGGGTCCCCACTGAACAGGGAGCCTGTTCAGGGATCCTGACCTGGGCCCAAGGCATATGCTTAACCAAATGGGTTCCCCAGTTGCCCCCACTCAAAACTTTTTTTCTGCTTGGTTTACTTGTTTAATTCATTCATTCAGTTCATTCAGTTAGTAACCAATAGATTGCTTAATGCATAATATAGACTGTTTTGGGGTTTTTTTTTTGAGATTTAATTTATTTATTTGATGGAGAGACACAGCAAAAGAGGGGATGCAGGCAGGTGGAGTGGGAGAGGCAGGCTTCCTGCTGAACAGAGAGCCCAATGTCCTGCTAGTTCTCAGGCCCTGGGATCATGAGTTGAGCTGAAGGCAGAGGCTTAATGACTGAGCTACCCAGGCACCCCTGAACTCCTTTTTGTAAATACTTACTAGTAGATTTGGTGGATAATAAGACAGTGGTAATTCCCAACCTCAATGAGTATTTAAAGTTTATGGAATATTATGGAATATTACACCTCCATAAAGTTTATGGAACTTGTGAAGATTTGAGCAGTAAAATTGGAATTCTTAATAAGATATATACTCAGTACACATACTAATCTTCAGATCACTTACTACAAATCTGGTTCTTTGGGGGTGGGCTCAGTTATAACACAGAGAACACAACCTCTGGTTTTGGGACACTATACTCCTTTCCCTGGATTGTACTTGCAAATAAATTAGAAGAGCTAAAGAAGCTTTTATCCTAAAGCATAGATATTAATTTAGGGCACTGGGCAGGGATCAGAGTAGTTTCTTAGAGAACCACATCCTCTGTTGCCAAAGACACTGTTTTTTCTTCTTCACATCCTCAAGCATCTGTATTTTCCTTTTTCCCCTGTATCTTTGGTCATCCCAAGTTACCAAATGCCACAGAAGCACCAAGAGCTATCAAACCTAAGTCTGAGGAGATATATCTTACTCTACTGTGTTAGAACCAAAAGTTAAACATATTACAACATCTGGGATGTTTCTGATTAATAAAGAAGGGAAAACTTTAGGGAATGGTATTCTCTAGGGTGCTAATATTTTTTATCATTATGTCTTAAAATATTCCCTCTAGGATGCAGAAAAAGGATTTTTTTTTCTGTGTTTCATGGGAAGGCTGCTTTCAAAAAGGAATGGAAATATTTGGCACTAATTTATGGTGTTCTAACAGGTAAGTGACAGTTTGCTTACATCTTTGTACTCATAGAGGCATCATTATAAAATAATCCAATATATTTAAAATATATTTTCATACATCATTTGGCCATTGCTCCCAAATCCTCTGAGAAGAGAAAATGAAAAAAAAGAATTTTTTTTCAAAAGTTTACTATTAATGCAGTAATGAAATAAAATGAAAGGTAAGCTTTGGAGTAAAATCTCATGAACTCACAAATATTTTATGAGTACCAGGTATGTGAAAATCTTTGTGTGGTTTTCCATTGTTGTATGGGGGTGGAAGGAAGGATTTCATGTTGTAAGATTTACTATAGGTTCGTGAGGTAGCAGAATGTGTAAAGGTTCACAAATGCTTTTCATATAAGGTCACTGAGGAGGATAGATCCTCAGTATGGATAACAAAAGTTAGAAGAGTTAAACCTGGTGATAATCTGGAGAAAAGGTCAATAGAGACATGACCTTGACGGGTTTGGGAGAATGCTAACTTTCCTATCTCCAAGTGACAGTTTCAAATAGGAAGTTGTGGAGTTCCTTGCTGGCTCAGGTGGTTGAGCATCTGACTCTTGATTTCAGCTCTGGTCATAATCTCGGGCCCCTCATTGAGTGCCATATCCAGCTCTATACTCAGTGGTCAAGGTCTCCAGGTCTGCTTGAGATTTTCTTTCTCTGCCTTACATCTACCCCCTGCTTTCTCCCTCTTTCTTTCTCTTTAAAACAAATCAATAAATCTAAAAAATAATTAGAAATTTGCACATCATGGCATGGAGTTATTATTCTTTATATGTTTTCAAAATAATATTGTAAGAATTTAATTTGCATTTGACCCACATTTGAGATGTAGTCTGATTGCTGAACAACTTTTTCTCATGGAAAGTTTGGAGGAAACATGGCAATGTGGAGGCAACACAACATCATGAAATTGAAAACTGCCATCATATATGTGTGATGGTTTCTTTTTTAATCCTTCTTCATTTTGGGCTTTTAAGGGGTAAAGAATATGGGGACAGTTTATTAACCTGCCCACAGAGCATGTGAATTTTGCATATAAATGAGTATAGGGTTTCTCCCAGAGATGGAAGTCTAGTGTAACCAATCAGGGAGGGTTAGGTAGTTGAAGGAAGCCCTTCAGCAAGCGCTGTGGCTGCTGCAGAAAAACAGATTTATGGGGTAGAATTATTCACCTGATACTATATTCCACTCTCATCTATTCTCCACTTTTTTTTTTTCTGTGTGCTTTTTTTTCAGCTCTTCTCTGTTACCTCCAAACCCAACATGTAGTTTGTTTTTTACCGTGCTGACAGATTTAGACATTCCAAAGTTGGCTTCACTTGTTTGAAAAGTTGAGGTAAGAGCAATACTTATAAGATATGTTATTGTATTCGGGCCATTTGTCCCCAGGTCATTGCAACTAATTTTTATGTCATATTTCTTGGAGAACTGCATGACAGTGTGAACATGTCCTTGGAAAAATGGACATGTGGTCATCCACTAAGACTTGGACAAAAACATGCCTCAGTACAAGAACCTAAGAAAAATGTCAAGGCTGTCCTTGCATTCTTTGTGGGTTAAAGAGTCTTGTAGAAAATGCTAATGTTTAAGATGATGATTTTTATGGGTGTCAGTGTTCCCAGAATCTTTCACGGCTGTGTGATGCTCTTCAGAATACAATATTTTCTGCTTCAATGTCTACTACATTGTTTAAAATTGAACTCAGCTTAGTTCCTGGATTTATAAGTTAGGAGAATGTCTGTCTGCCACACATAATAAATCGAAAGCCACAGGGAATTAATTATGTGGACGTGTTCCATAATCTAAATATTACTAAAACCATCAGATAAATATATTGTAAGAAGCAATTAAGAAAATTTAATTAAAAACTACTAAGCACCTACATGATACAAGGTGTTGGGGTTGGAACTTTGGAGAATAAAATCCTGGGAATAAATAGTTTTCAAAGATTCCTATTCAATAATAATCTTACAAGAAAAGCTATAAAGGATGCCATTGGAGAATAGGAGTGAGAATTATTATTTTTTTTTATCATAACGTAAATACCAAAGGTCTCCAGAGGAGAGTTTTTTGAATTGGGTCCTGTAGTTTAGGGACAGCTGAAGTGGATAGAAATGTAGGAAGAAGGAAGGAGATTATTGATTAGAGATTATGGATTATATATCTGATGAGAACTCACAGTTACTAACAAGTTAATGAAGCCATATATATTTATGTTAATTTATCTTAAAATATATGTCCACATGTGTATATAATTTTGCTTTAGGACTGAACAATCTAAAGGGTTGATAACATGGAAACCATACACTCAAAAGAGTGGTCACAATTTGGGGTATAGTTTCAAGTTCAAATATTTTGTGATGGATCACTCTTTCAAATGAATAAGGAAAGAATGAGCTTATTGTACTGATTAAGACACCAACTCATTTTCTTTGTAGTTTGAAATCTTTGACAAAGATTACATAATCCTGAGAAAATTAAACAAAAATAAAATGGAATTCTGAGGTAAATAAACTTACCAGACACTTTCCCAAGAGTGGTTTTTGATTTGGAGGAAGATAAGGTACAGTTCAATTATATTGCGGGAGAAGAAACTTTACCAAGGTAAAGGAAAAGATATATAAGGGGAATTTTCTGTCCGTTTAGTTCATCTGTGCTATGGATGCTCACAAATTTCAGGACAGATAACAAAGGATAGGTGACTTTGTTTTTAATATTTTTTTAAATTCCTTTTCTGTGTTCAAGATTTCATTGTTTATGCATCACGCCAGTGCTCCAGGCAATATGTGTCCTCTATAATACCCACCACCAAGCCCACCCAACCCTCCACCCCCTCCCTTCCAAATCTCTCAGTTTTGTTTTTTTTCTCAGAGTCCACAGTCTCTCATGCTTCATCTCCCCCTCTGATTTACCTCAACTCACTTCTCTTCTCCATCTCCCCATGTCTTCTCTTTTATTCCTTATGCTCCACAAATAAGCAAAACCATATGATAATTGACTCCCTCTGCTTGCCTTATTATACTCAGCATAATGTAGATGACTTTTAGAAGGAACACAATGGAATAAGTAAATCTCCCAAGTTACATTTCAACCCATTACATTTCAGGTTTTATTTTTACTTGTATGTAGTGCCTTTTCAATAGGCACAAAAGATCTAGATAGAAGATTTTGTTCTTGGAACTGAAGTCAGTGGTAATTTTTTTCTCTAAATTTGAAAAAGGAAATCTTCATTTGAAAGGAGTGAGATTTCAAAGTTGGATGATCATCAACTTTGCCAGGATAGAAAACAAATTGGATACAGTCAGTTCTGACTATTACTATTCCTCTTGTCTTAAACTCTATCTGCCTCACTCTTATGAATCTCTGCTCTGTTACAAGAATGTGGCATTTTGGGTACCTGTAAACCCTACAGGGGATGATAGTCATAATGATCTGGTCCTACATGAATTACCTGGTGACATCTCCCCAAATGACCTCAGACCCAAAGTGCTAAAACTAATACTTGGATTAGTGAAAGCATGAGCTATTGAGCGATCATATCCCCTTTTCATTTATACATAACCTCAGGGATTTGGGGTCCACTAAGGAATGTTTTATAGAAATGGGAGGGAGAAATTTAGAAAGGCAGATATTTGAGATATAAACAACTATCAAAGAACATTCATTCACTTATCTGCATTAGTGTCTGTCAAATACTAAGTATCATAAATGTGAATCAAGGTAATAGCATATTATTTAGAAGATTAAGCATTTCCTGTTCCTCTTTTCTAGCTGTAATATCAGGCAGCAAATATTTTCAAAGAGGACATGTTATATATTTATAAAGCTATAAATTTCTTTTATATGTGTTTATATAATATATAAAATATATAAAAATATACTCTAAAAGTATGTATAACAAATATAGGCTGATAAACATATGCATAAAAAAGACATTCTTTATAGGATAAATATCAGGTGTGATTTTTTTTACTTATACCATGAACCTCTAGTGGCAGTCAAATATATTGAAAATGCCACATGATACACCATCAAAACATGGGCCCAATGATATATTAAGTATACAAAAATAATGCCATTAGTAATAAAATGGAGCCATATCTTTTAACTTTATATTCATTTAATTGTCAAAATTAATCAGAATCATTTAAATGCTATAAGATTGTATCTGACGAGTGCTCTAGGAAGATATAACCTTCACAAGATTGTTGAGACTCATAATGACCTTATGAAAAGATAATTATAAATAAAGGAAAGAACTATTGAGGTGACTTGTGAAAAAACACCCCCAAAATATTGATGAGGAATATTTAATTTGCTTAAAATGCTCCATTAAATCACACATCACCCCATGAATTAATACCTTTATTTTTTGCAGATCAACAAATTCATACTCAAGCATCTCCTAATTGATGAAATAATGCAGCTGAATAATAACGTGACTGAATTCATTCTGCTTGGGTTGACCCAGGATCCTGTTAGAAAGAAAATAGTGTTTGTCATTTTCTTGCTTTTCTATTTGGGGACGTTGCTGGGTAACTTTCTGATTATTACTACTATCAAGACCAGCCAGACACTCGGGAGTCCAATGTACTTCTTCCTTTTCCACCTATCCTTATCTGACAGCTGCCTCTGTACTTGCATAGCCCCTAGAATGATTGTGGATGCCCTTTTGAGGAAGACCACTATCTCTTTCAGTGAGTGCATGTTACAAGTCTTTTCACTACATTTCTTTGGCTGCTTGGGGATCTTCATCCTTATCCTCATGGCTGCTGACCGCTATGTGGCCATCTGTAAGCCTCTGCACTACACAACCATCATGAGTCGTCGGATCTGTGCTGTGCTGATGGCTATGGCCTGGGTGGGGTCCTGTGTACATTCTTCAGCTCAGCTTTCTTTGACCTTGAGTTTACCCTTCTGTGGTCCCAATGTGATTGATCACTATTTTTGTGACTTGCAGCCCTTGTTGAAACTTGCCTGTGCAGACACCTATGCGATCAACCTACTGTTGGTGTCCAATAGTGGGGCCATTTGTACAGTGAGTTTTGTCATGCTGATGTGCTCCTATGTTATTATCTTGTATTCTCTGAGAAACCACAGTGCTAAAGGGAGGAGAAAAGCCTTCTCCACTTGCATCTCCCACATCATTGTGGTCATCTTGTTCTTTGGTCCTTGCATATTTATTTACACACGCCCTGCAACCACCTTCCCCATGGATAAGATGATAGCTGTGTTTTATACCCTTGGAATACCTTTGATCAATCCTCTGATTTACACATTGAGGAATGCAGAGGTGAAAGATGCCATGAGGAAGTTATGGAGAAAGAAGTTGATCTTAGATGACAAAAGATAAATGGGTGTTTCAAATTTTTCTTCATAGTTCAGATTCACCTAGAAGCCAATAGAGAATCTTATGTTTTTATTGTGATGTTAACATCATCAAGGGACATGAAAATTCATTCCTTCAAGAATGAACATGTACACTGGTTAGTGTTGAGTCATTTTCATGTACAGAGGAGACAGCACCAGGTACAAACAGCCATGTCAAGACTCATGCTTTTGACATAGATATATTCATTTTCACTGCTATGTCTCTGCCTCTCTTGCCTGCCTAGCATCACTGTGGTTTTGACCCAGTGTTTTCCCTGCCTTTTTTCATACTGAATTCTGGTGTTCTCTGTTTACAAGTAATGTTTTATACACTTATAACCACAGCCTGGGAGGCTTTTCCTCCTTCAAATAACTTCCTTTATATTAGACACTTCAGTCACATCATGTCGGTCCATGGAGCTTCAACTTGGTTGTTCTTGGTTGACTGAGCAGAAAGCACCAGTTTCAAATAATTGTAAAATTTTTATGTTTTAGGGGACACTCTATTAGCTAGGTAATCCCCTTTTATTTCTGGGGGTCATACTTCAAATTCTTCTTATATTTATTTAGATTCTTCTAAAACAGTAGCAGAACATAGTGTGAATATTTATTTTTCAGATGGATTATTTTTACCTTGGAAAGTTTCTGATAATTGGACTGGTACTCTTTTTTTCTTTCTTTCTTTTTTTTTTTTTTGTAAAAACTTTTTGCTTCTACAATGATCACTTCTAATTTGGGGGAAGCATTAACTTTTCCTTGGGTCATACAAATTATAATAATTTATTTATACTTTTGGGTTATTATGATTATAGCATACATGTCCAAAATTAAGTAGATATATTCATGTGGGCTATAGGTAAAACATATAAGCAGCCAACTGAAAATATTAAAACTCAGAGGGGACTTTTTAGGCTTTGAAACAAATACATTGCAAATATGGATTATCTTAGTGAGCTTTATTTTTTTAAAGATTTTATTTATTTATTTGACAGAGAGATCTCAAGTAGGCAGAGAGACAGGCAGAGAGAGAGGGAGAAGCAGACTACCTGCTGAGCAGAAAGCCCAATGTGAGGCTCAATCTCAGGGCCCTGGGATCATGACCTGAGCTGAAGGTAGAGGCTTAATCCATTGAGCCACCCATGTGCCCCTCTGAGTGAGTTTTAATAAGATCTAGAAAAGAGGGTAACTTGAGAGACACCAAGATATTTGGATTAAAAACTGTATTTTTGCAGTGTTGACGTATATCACCTTTTGCCACCATTCATCAATATGGCAATATTGAATTATATGATGCTTAAGAATCTTTTTGATTTTAACCCATTTTATTATTTGTATTCTTTTAAATTTTATTCAATTTTAATTTTTTCAGTGTACCAAAATTTATTGTTTATGCACCATACCCAGTGTTTCATGCAAAACGTGCCCTTTTTAACACTCACAACCAGGTTCACCCCACCCTCAGCCCCTCTTCCCTCCAAAACTCTCATTTTGTTTCTCAGAGTCCACAGTCTCTCATGGTTTGTCTCCCCCTCCAATTACCACCAAATCACTTCCCCTCTCCATTTTCCAATGTCCTCCATGTTATTTTTTATACTCCACAAGTAAGTGAAACCATATGATAATTTACTTTCTCTGCTTGACTTATTTGGCTCAGCATAATCTCTTCCAGTCCCATCCATGATGATACAAAAGTTGCATATTCATCCTTTCTGATAGAGGCATAATACTTTGTTGTATATATGGACCATATCTTCTTTATCCATTCATTTGTTGAAGGGTATCTTGGTTCTTTCCATAGTTTGGCAAGTGTGGCCATTACTACTATGAACATTGGGGTACAGATGGTCCTTCTTTTCACTATATCTGTATCTTTGGGGTAAATACCCAATGGTGCAATTGCAGGGTCATAGGGTAGCTCTATTTTTTGTTTATTTTTTTAAATTTAATTTTATTTTTTTTCAGTCTTCCAAGATTCATTATTTATGCACCACACACAGTGCTCAATGTAATATGTGCACTCCTTAATACCCACTACAGGGCTCACATAATCCCCCTTCACCCTCCCCTCCAAAACCCTCAGTTTGTTTCTCAGAGTCCACAGTCTTTCATGCTTCATCTCTCCCTCTGATTTCCCCCAATTCACTTTTCCTTTCCTGCTCCTAATGTCCTCCATGTTATTTCTTATGCTCCTCAAGTAAGTGAAACCATATGATCAATGAGTCTCTATGCTTGACTTATTTTACTTAGCATAATCTCCTCCAGTCCTGTCCATGTTGATACAAAAGTTGGGTATTCATTCTTTTTGATGGAGGCATAATATTTTATTTTATATATGAACCATATATATGTATATATTTTATCCATTTGTCTATTGAAGGGAAACTTGGCTCTTTCCACAGTTTGGCAATTGTGGCCATTGCTGCTATAAACATTGGGGTAGAGATAACCTAATTTTTTTATAGAATAAAAATTGTTTGTATACTTTCTTTCCATCACAGTGCACTTGTTCTGATCCCGAGTTGATGAATAGTGTCAGTTATGTAGAGATCCTACCATATATTATTTCTTAAGGAATCTCCACATTGTTCTCCAAAGTGGCTTCACCAGCTTGCATTCTCACCAACAGTGTAAGAGTGTTCCCCTTTCTCCACATCCTCTCCAACACTTGTTGTTTACTGTCTTGTTGATTTTGGCCATTGTAACTGGTTTAAGGTGATATCTCAATGTGGTTTTGATTTGAATTTCCCTGATGGCTAATGATGAACATTTTTTCATTTGTCTATTAGCTGTACATAAAATTTAATATGAGAATTTTTGTTTATTTGGAACATATATTTTTATTTATAAATTACTAAATTATATCAAAATTGCTAAGTTTGTATTAACTTTATTATGCCAGGAATATTAGAACTTCTTAGTTTCAGGGGCACCAGGCTGACTCAGTGAGTAGTGCATATGACTTTTGATTTTAGGTTTGTGAGTTTAAGCCCAGTGTTGGGTGTAGAGCCTACTTAAAATAAAGATTAAAAAAAAAAAAAAAAAAAAAAGAACTTAGCTTGGGGAAAAAAAAATGGTCATCTATTTCTCTGTGTTGGAATGGAATGTCATGAATTCCACAATGAATACTTGTGACATACATACAATTTTTTTTCAGATTCAGAATTTATCCATCTCAAGCAGTTTATCATTGATCATAGTTGTTTGTTTTCTTCTTTCAAGGGTCACATTTTGTAGATCCTAGTTGGTAGAGTTTTAGTTGAAGTCCTCTTCTATTTAAAGATAAGACATATATAAAAAGGGGAATATGTTGGGTTTCATTTAGGTACCTCCCCAGAGACATTCTATTCAAAATATATTCTGATATGCTTCCGATATGGAGCTCCCATGACTGCTGTTTTCATGTCTCTTGCCAACAGAGATAATGATCTAATTCTGGTTTAGAATTTTGTGATAATGAGAGTGGAACTGCTAAGGTGATGGAATGTGGAGCCTCACCAGGTCTTTTTTTTTTTTTTCCCCTTATGTCAGTGTTTTGATAGGAAAGAGTCTGACTTCTAAAGTAGATACCTTTGTATATGTAAGAGGAGAATTATGAACTCAGAAATGATCATGCATTCTCTTAGTTGTCACAAGCAGCTCCCTGTCCCTTTAAAGAGGGCAACAGCAGTCTTCCCTTGCCTAGACACATTGTGATTATCTCATTTAAAAAAGTTGTCAGACAATGATATTTGGGTTCTTCCTGAGATTCTCCCACATGCTTCTTTGCATCCAAACATCTAACTAGATGCATGTCACAAGGAAGGCCAAGCAGGAATGTCCAATCGTGCTCTATGAGTACACATCATACATGAGAGAACTGTAGGACTCAATGGCCACTATGTACAAGTGTGACCTCATGGAGCACTTAATGATAGGGGTGTTTTCACAGCGTGGAAAGATAGAATTTTGGAGTAGAGGTCTATCCTGATCAACCTTCTGCAGACCCACATCATTGGAGTTGCCTCATAGAATAATTATGTTCTTTGCTTTACTCACAGACCTATTTTTTAGGTCTTTGGAAGGAACTATAAGAAAGAGCTGCCAAAAGTATGAAAGACATGATGGTCCTTTTTTTTTTTTTTTTTTTTTAATCTTATGTATTGGCATATCGTCAAACTCTGTATTATTCTTGGGTTTGCTAGTTTAGGAGTGAATATGATTTAAACTCAATTCTTTTCAAAGGGCCCTAGTGTAAATTGCTTGAAATAATTAGATCCCAAAGTTTCTAGGCAGAAAAGTATCCCATCATAAAGTCATCATTGTGTCCATATTCACATAAAATATTCAGAGAAAATAAGCCCAACTGAAAGAATTGAAATGACATGACAACTGAGGATTGGGCATGGGGGATACACACACACACACACACACACACACACACATATATGTATTATATTTATTTTTATGCATCTTGGCATTATTAGAAACATCTTTATTACAAGTGCTCTTCAACACTTCCTCATATGCATTGCAGAATGGTATAACTTCTATTTACTGATACTATACTGTTCTCAACACAGCTTGCAAATTTTTATTTTTAATGGCAACCATACTACAATATTATAATGTATCAGATCAACATGTTGTACACCATAAATTTACACAAGCTATTTCACTTTTTAAAAAAGCAGATATTCTTTTTAAAAAGGCTATCATGAAGGTAAATTTTGATTCAAAGATTGGAGGAACTAAGGCGACCTTGGTGGGCCATGAAAATAAATTATGTGAGATTCCTTATGTAAAAATGTACTGACTTTAAATAATTTTGTCTACTGCTACATGTAATAATTGAAAAAAAAACATTTATGGTTAAAAAATGCATATGTCTGAACATAGAATCTTTTGAGATGAAAAACTTACTTAGGACTTGAAAGTTGATGTTAGGAGTTGATTGTGTCCCCTAAGGAAAGATTATTTTGGAGTCTTAATCTTCACAATGTGACCCTATTAGGAATAGTGTATGTGCCTGACAGTTTTTTTTTTTTTTAATTTTTTTATGAGGGAGAGAGAAAGTGAGAGAGAGAGAGAGAGAGAGAGAGCACAAGTAGAGGAGCTGTGGGCAGAGGGAGAAGCAGACTTCCCTTGAGCATGGACCCTGATGAGGGGGCTGGATTCCAGCACCCTGGATCATGACCTAAGGCAGACACTTAACTGACTGAGCCACCCAGGAATCCTGTTTGTTTGTTTGTTTGTTTGTTTTTTAATAATTTAAAGTTCTAACATTAAGCTTTGATGGCTGGAGCATCCATTTCAAAGACCTCTCATCTGCAATGAACACAATGCCAGGGACATAATTAGGTGAGGAGTCAGGCTGCCCTACCAGTGAAGTCCCCGAAGTCCCTCTTTTGGAAAGCCCTGGGTGACCTCTAACTGATCATTTGTGTGACCCTGTGTTTTTCTTCCTTGACTTTATATTTTAAATTCACCAGTAGTTAACCCACAAATACTGGGTACCCTGCTCTTTTTCCCAGTAAAGACAGAATATCCGATAGGCAAGCTTTTTCTTTCTCTCCCTGTCTCTGTGTACCTGTGATCAAACTGTGCGGCGCTAGGCCTGTAATGTACCCTCTGTGACTTGGGAGTAATAAACCTTGTTTTTGTTTGTTTGTTTGTTTGTTTGTTTGTTTGTTTTTTCAGTGCCCCCTCATAGATTCAAGTGAGAAAAGGAGGAGAAACTGAAAAAGACCACAGACCACTATTTGGGGTCTCAGAATTGCAATTTGGGGAGCATGGATTTGGTGTAGCAGGAAAAGTGTCCTGCTTATGTGGGGAAAGCAAAGGGTTTTTTAAGAGAGAGGAGAAAGGAGTTATCAGATGATTTAGACAAAGAAGAGGAGAGAGAAAAATAAATCAAAAAACAAACTTCACTTGGTACTGACAGATGAAACTGCTTTCAATTACTAACTATTAACTCCTTCATTGTTTTCCTTTTTTTTTGTTTTAATTACTTAATTAATTAATTAATTTTATTTTTTAAAAGAGAGAGTGCAGGGAGGTGGGGATGGTCAGAGAAAGAGGGAGGGAGAACATCCCATGTGGGCTCCACACTCAACACAGGCTGGATCTCACAACCCTGAGATCATGACCTGAGGTGAATCAAGAGTCTGAGGTCTTACCTACTGAGCTACCCAGGCACCCTGTTTTGTTTTGTTTTGTTTGTTTTGTTTTGTTTTGTTTTTTTAATTAATTTCTTTTCAGTGTAAAAGAATTCATTGTTTATGCAGCACACCCAGTGGCCTATTCAATATATGCCCTCTGCAATACCCACCACCTGGGTCCCCCAACCTCCCACCCCCTGCACCTTCAACACCCTCATATTGTTTTTCAGAGTCCATAGTCTCTCATGGTTCACCTCCCCTTCCAATTTCCCTCAACTCCCTTCTCCTCTTCATCTCTCTATGTTCTCTATATTATTTGTTATGTTCTACAAATAAGTGAAACCATATGATATTTGACTCTCTCTGCTTGACTTATTTCATTCAGCATAATCTCTTCCAGTCCCGTCCATGTTGCTACAAAAGTTGGGTATTCATCCTTTCTGATGGAGGCATAATACTCCATAGGGTATATGGATCACATCTTCCTTATCCATTTGTCCATTGAAGGGCATCTTGGTTCTTTCCACAGTTTGGCTACCATGGCCATTGCTGCACCCTGTTTTTAATTACCATCTAATTAATTATTCTATTGATGCTGTCACACAAATGTATTCCTGGTATGGACTAGTTAACTTTTATATCTTCATAAAGTTTAAAAGTTTTATGGTCCTTATGATAGTTGTTCTTTTGGATTTTTTGAGGAATTGCTTATAGAAAAAATTAGCATTCTGGCCCAGTTCAAGAGTTTATCCTTTAGAAAGGAAAATGAAGCTTCAAGATGGGGTCTCCTGTCTTTAGAAACTTCCTAGCTGACAATTAGGGGGAAGGGGGGGAATGTCGGCTCTCAGCTCCCAGAGGGCTTTGGATGTGGTCTTTCATCTTCGAAGCCAGGGGTGGTGCATTTTAGTCTAACTGTACTTTGAATCTATCCTACTTACTTTTCTGTTGCTGGTCAGGAAAAATTCTCTACTTTTTTTTTTTTTAATTTTATATTTTTTATAAACATCTATTTTTATCCCCAGGGGTACAGGTCTGTGAATTACCAGGTTTAAACACTTCACAGCACTCACCAAAGCTCATACCCTCCCCAATGTCCATAATCCCACCCCCTTCTCCCAAACCCCCTCCCCCCAGCAACCCTCAGTTTGTTTTGTGAGATTAAGTGTCACTTATGGTTTGTTTCCCTCCCAATCCCATCTTGTTTCATTTATTCAAAAAGTAGAGAATTTTTATTTTTAGGAGAAGAATAAAAATTCTCTACTTTTAAAGAGCTTGTGGGATTAGATAGGATTGAAACATATAACTCAAAGTCAACATGCCAGTAACTTTAATCACATTGTTGAAATCTCTTAGACAAGTAATTCTACATTAATATGTGCTATATTATCATATTTCTAGTCCCTGGGGCTAGGACAGGAAATCCTGAAAGATATTTTGGAATTATTTCCACCACAGTGTAAAAGGAGTTTTAAAAATCATAGCTTTAACCCAAGGACTGAAGAATGAATAAGTCAATATTTATAAAATGAGGATTGTTCTATCCCTATGAAATTTGCCACTTTTGCATCCTCTTCCAAATGTTATCTATGTGGAAAATATGATAATCCCTTAGGTCAGAATCAGTCTTGGAGGAAATATAAGTAACATTATATATTAACTTAATCCTTGAATCCAACTAAATGTATGATCTTCATCAAGTAGCTTACACAATCACTTCAGCTATCACAAGTTGTCTGCATGCAAGAACATGTCAGTGTCATGGATGAGGCCTTGAAGTGTGGAATTTATATTTCAGTATCACAGAATTACGTGCAGTGAGCTGTTGTCTTATTTTATCCTTGCGTATCAGTGACTTCAGTCTAAAAGTTGTGACTAGAATGCTTTGTCCTGGAAATATTTCCAAGTTTCTTTATAAATTGTGTCAAAAAATTTCTAATAATAATAGTTAAATCATAGCAATACTACTACTACTAATAATAATAATACTGAATATGTATTACTGAAGTATAATAAAATAATTATAGTTATTATAAATCTAAATTCCAGTGAGATAAGTGCCTTACCTGAAGCCACATTGCCTGTGAAAGGTATACATGGGATTTAAACTCAGACTCTCTGTCTTTAGCATCTGAGGTGATAACATGAATCATCCTGGACATCTGGTAAATGCATCTCACATAAAACTGCCTCTTCTACCAAATGCTTAAGCTGCATATCTAATTAGATTTGACACTGTTACTCTGGTGCATCCTTCAGCCATCTTCCTGTGTCCATTCACATGCATGTATGCATTGTACACACAAAAAAATTATCAGTCCTGGGGCACCTGGGTGGTTCAGTGGGTTAAAGCCTTTGCCTTTGGCTGGGGTCATGATTCATGATCTCAGGGTCCTGGGATCAAGCCCAGCACCAGCTCTCTGCTCAGCAGGGATCCTGCTTCCTCCTCTCTCTCTACCTGCCTCTCTGCCTACTTGTGATCTCTGTCTGTCAAATAAATAAATAAAATATTTTTTTAAAAAATCAGTCCTCCTTTATTTTGATGGTTGCATAGTATTCCATTGTGTATATATACCACCTCTTCTTTATCATTCATCTGTTGATGGACATCTAGGTTCTTTCCATAGTTTGGCTATTGTGGACATTGCTGCAATAAACATGTGGGTACACATGATCCAAAGGGGCACGTGCCCCTTTGGATCACTATGTTTGTATCTTTAGGTTAAATACCCAGTAGTGCAATTTCTGGGTCATAGGGTAGTTCTATTTTCAACATTTTGAGGAACCTCCATGCTGTTTTCCAGAGTGGTTGCACAAGCTTGCATTCCCACCAACAGTGTAGGAGGGTTCCCCTTTCTCCACATCCTCACCAGCATCTGTCATTTCCTGACTTGTTAATTTTAGCCATTCTGACTGGTGTGAGGTGATATCTCATTGTGGTTTTAATTTGTATTTCCCTAATGCCAAGACAAACCCTAAGTGACTCTTAATCTCACAAAACAAACTGAGGGTTGCTGGGGGGAGGGGGGCTGAGAGAAGGGGGGTGGGGTTATGGACATTGGGGAGGGTATGTGCTTTGGTGAGTGCTGTAAAGTGTGTAAACCTGGCGATTCACAGACCTGTACCCCTGGGGATAAAAATATATGATTATAAAAAATAAAAAAAATTAAAAAAACAGTAAAACAGGAAAAAAAATGAAAAAAAAATCCTTTAAATTTTATGTTACTTTGCCATCCTAAAATCATCAATACTATAGAAATTAGAAATTTATTTTGTTGGTGCAATTGAGGTTCTACTATGAGTGGACTGTATATGTTGGAAAATAAAAGTACATATCCTAAGTACTGCAATTCAAAATTTAGTTGTGATTTTGAACTATTCAGTACATTATTTTATTATTTTAATAAAAATTCAGATATACTTATTAAGACTACTCTGTATAAAGTATAGAAGTACTGGTCACAGTAGGGTCAGTAAAGCATCTTAGCAAGGTCAAATTCTACTATACTAGTTACTAGCTGCCTAGTCTTATCAATTATCTCTTTGTGTCTCTGGGAAATATTAAAAATATCACCTCATTGGATCATTACATGCATTACATTTTAAAAATCGCTTTAACATCCTTAGCACAATTACTAGTGCATTGTAATGACTTTTCAATACTGCTATTGCTCTTGCCATGATCTAAATTTAAATTATTAAATACAGTCTGAGAACCAATAGAGCCTATTTCATTGAGTTAATATTTTATTGAGAAAGTGAGAGAACACCAATATTTAAAGAAGACACACAAAACCCCCCAAAACAAAACAAACAAAAAAACCTTCAGACTATCTATGAAAGGAGACTCAAATGATCTGGTAAAATTAGGTATTGTGAGTGTAATGGGATAACTTGGGGCATGGGATTAGTTTTCAGAAAGGGGTATAATGTGACTAAGTTTTGTGGGAATGGGGACACTTAAGTTTGACCTTAATTATTTTAAGAAAAAGCTGAACACCTTTAATATTAAAAGATAACTAGTCTTGGGGCGCCTGGGTGGCTCAGTGGGTTAAGCCACTGACTTTGTCTCAGGTCATGATCTCGGTCCTGGGATCGAGCCCCACATCGGGCTGTCTGTTCAGCGGGGAGCCGGCTTCCTCCTCTCTCTCTGCCTGCCTCTCTGCCTGTTTGTGATCTCTTTCTGTCAAATAAATAAATAAAATCTTAAAAAAAAAAAACAGTGGAAGACCTATAATAAATATAATGGATGCATAAGGGTTTATTCCTTGTGTAGAAAAGAATGAGGTCACTTTAAAATTTTTATCACTGGGGCACCTGGTTGGCTCAGTGGGGTAAGCCTCTTCCTTTGGCTCAGGTCATGATCCCAGGGTCTTGAGATCAAGCCCCATATCTGGCTCTCTGCTCAGCAGGGAGCTTGCTTCCTCCTCTCTCTCTCTGCCTGCCTCTCTGCCTACTTGTGATCTCTGTCTGTCAAATAAATAAACAACAACAACAAAAAAAAAATCTTAAAAAAAATAAAAATTTTACCACTGACCATGGAAACTGTATTCAATGTTTAACATCATATATTTGATATTTGAAACAGTCTTTAAAAAAATATTCAAATCACATTGGAAAAGCAAAAGCAAATTAAAATCACGAGAGTTTATTTTTACCAGACTTGTCCAAGAATTCCATTCCCATAGGCATTGCCATTGACAGGTCCAGTTCTCACAAGCATCCAGTGCCTTTAAATATTCTTACTGACTATTACCCTGCATCTTCTCCAAGAGTCCTCAACCCTGTACATTTAGGGAAGTAGACCTTGAAGCTCATTATTGCATCAAAGGCGAAAAATAGGCATGGCAGAAAGGGCCAGATACAGTTGAGATTTTCCTTCCAGTTTTATGATATACTTCTCATTCTTAGATGAGTATTCATAGTTAATATTTAAAACATATTTATTTTCTTTTTTTTTTTACTTTTTGTAGTTCAAGTTTTTATTTATATTCTAGCTACTTCACATATAGTGTAATATTAATTTCAGGAGTAGAATTCAGTGATTCATTACATTTTAAATATAATTTGAAAACTATCTACAAAGTATTAGACTTCATTACTTTTTTTGTTGTATTGTTCTAAGAGATCAATTTATCTTTTGATTTTGGAGATTTTTTGTTGTTGTTGTTGTCGTCATGAGTTCAAGACAAGGATATCCCTTTCACTATTAATTGAAATTGGCTGATATTAGAACTGTGAGTTATTTTTTTTTTCTTTTCCATCTTCTGTTTATTCTTACCTTTTATATTTTTGAATACCTGGGCCTAAGTCATCTCTTTGAGCAATTACAGAATCATCCATCCTTTTTCACTTGTTTTCTAAGGTAATTGTTTGCTTGTTTTGCATGAATAATATTCTAGAAATATATCTTCTTGGTAATGGCTTCTTTTATAAATTTTAGGCTTGTAATTCATGTAACAATTTGACATTTTAATAGTTTACAAAAAATCTTTAAAAGGTCTGTTGTAATAAAAAAAATGGAAAAATGAGAATGCTATTTTGAAATCCTGGTTTCAAATATGGGCCTCTTTAACTGCCACATCAGGGAGCTAGGAGAAATTGTGGAACGTTGTGTACTCTTCTTTGGACAGAAAAGCAATGAAAAAAAATAATAAAAGTCTGGAAAAAATAATATAAGAAGAACATAAAGAGAATAATATAAACAATAAAATAAAAATAATAAAGAGAGTAAGAAGATGATGGAAAAGTGAATTGATAATTTTGATAAATTGGTAAATAGGTCAGAAAATAACTTGATTAAAAAATTCAGTTCTTTGCAGGTGGAAGGATCCATGAAAACTACAATCCCTTACTTTATTTGTTTTTCTTTTTAAAAAAATTTTGTTTATTTGACAGATCACAGGTAGGCAGAGAGGCAGGTGAGGGGATGGGGAAGCAAGCTCCATGCTGAGCAGAGAGCCTGATGCAGGGCTTGATCCCATGACCCTGGAATCATTACCTGAGACAAAGGCAGAGGCTTTAACCCACTGAGCCACCCAGGTCCCCAATTCCTTATTTTCTTAAGAGGAAATAGATACCAAGTGGATATGCAGAACTTCTTCCTAAATCCCATAATCAGGGAGTGGCAGATCAGGACAAGAACCTCCATTTATTTCCTGTAATAGTGAGCAAGAATTCCTGATATTTGAATGAATAGGGATTATATGGAAGAATATTTCAGGGACCACAGGTAGAGAGTTCAAATTATATAATTGATGACTACTTTTCTAACAAAGATAGATCTGATATGTATATTAAAAATGTTTAAAAACCTGCAGAAAATGAGAAAATGAACTAAGTAAAATAGAGGGATAAAATATTTTCTTGAAGTGTTGGTTTCATTCATTCTAAATAAGAAAGAAATAATCTTTCGTAGGGTGTTGAAGGTCTTCATGAGTAAATTTTTACTTTGATTTCAGTTCTTTGATCTATGAAATGGGTAATCCTGTGTCCTATCACAAGTCTTGGTCATTGGTTTGGGATTTTCAGTAGTGGTTACTTGTCAAAATACTTGTATAACTTCTATAGAAATCTATGTTCAGTGGCATGTCAAACTATTGAAGAAAATGTGTTCCCAGAGCTCCCTTTGTCCTATGAGCTGTGAAGCACTTATAGAATATTAGGCATTTTTAAATTAATAAGAGTTCATAGTTATTCTTATGATGCACATATCTGTAGCTCACTGTTTTATGTGAATATTTTAATTTGATCCCCCACAAGATTCCTATGTGATAAGTACTATTATCATTGTTTTACAGATGAATAAAACAAGAGTCAGAAGGTTTATAACTTGCCTAAGATTATTCAGGTTTAGTGGATCATATATTGGAATGCATTCAGCCAAATTCAAGCACTCTCTCCCACCATGATAACCTGTCTCTCTTGCAAATACATTGAAATTTCACTTTAGGAATTGAAGATGAGCTAGTCAGTGTTGTGTCCTAAGAAATATCTTCTATGAGACAAAGGACACCAACATGATCCTGAAAATCAGGGGTTATTTGTTTTCCTCCCTTTTAATGCCTTTTTGGAAGTTGTGGTGAGGGAGAGTGAAAACCAGTGTCCTGCCCCTTTGAAAATGCTGCCTGGTGTAGATTTCCTTAATGAACCTGTTGCAGCAGAGAGGAAGATTGCAGGTAAGCAAAAGTATGCAAATGGCAGCATTTCTACTCATTCCATACATACCGGAGGTTGTTAACCTTTTGCATAACATATCCTGGTATTCAGCAATCTGTGTTGCAGTTTTGTTGTTTCCTTCTGTTAAAACAAAAATAAGGGCTAGAGTTGGTTCAGCAAAATAAGGAACCATGAAACGAGCAAATTATGAACTTGAGTCCTAAGTAATAACAGCTATAGATTTTACAAATCACCTTGAAATTTCTTTAAATTCTATCAGGATTATAAAAGTGTAGTTAGGGGTCCCTGGGTGGCTCAATGGGTTAAGCCTCTGCCTTCTACTCCTGTCATGATCCTGGGGTCCTGGGATCAATCCCTGCATCTGGCTCTCTGCTCCGTGGGGAGCCTGCTTCCTCCTGTCTCTCTGCCTGCCTCTCTGCCTCCTTGTGATCTCTGTCTGTCAAATAAATAAATAAAATCTTTTAAAAATAAAAAAAAAAAAATTATACCTAGTGCTGAAATAAAGACCAAATCCAGACAGGTTTAAAAGATATATATATATATATGTGTGTGTGTTTCCTTATATCAAATATGTCCTTGTGAAGGTGTGTGGGAGTTAGGTTTATGTACCTGTATAGTTATAGTTACATTTTTATGACAATTGATGACATATGATGCTTGAGCAAGAGCATCTATGTCTAAACTTGCTAAAGTCATTGAAGAAACAATATAGAGATTAAAAAAAGTTCTTTAAGATTACTGTCTTCCAATAAAGGTTCTCTTTTTATTGTGCTTCCTTTTATTTGTTTCATGTGTTGTGTTCCTCTTAAAATGTACTATAAAATGATGTTTTAAAATTAACTTTAATTACAGAATAATGAAATATAATCCCTTTAACAAAGAGATTAAAACATTGAATAACCCAAAAATCTACTTTGGCTATCACCTCCTCTATATCTGAGAAGTAAATCTTTTCTTCCACACGTTTTTCTATTAATTTATAAAAACAGAGGTTCTCATAGAAACTATGTGATATTCTGTGGCTGTGATATATTTTTTTAATGTGCACGTTATCATACTGTGATTATTTTTTGTATTTTATTATATTTTCCACACTGAAGTGTGTCTTAGTGTTTTCTATCATGGTATATATTTCATAAGCCTCAAACATTAAATTTGTCTAGTTTTCAGTAAAGAGAACATACCATCCCTTATTTCCATTCTATGCTCAGGTTTTAGATCAACTTCTCTTTTCCAAATTTGAAAGAGTCTGTGAAGAATATCTTTTTGTATGCTTTCTGGGGTAGTTTTGCTGTGTCGCTCATGAAAATTTTAAGGGACTACCTTTTTAAATTTATTTTTATTTTTTGTTTATTTTTTGTTTATTTATATATTTGAGAGAGAGAGGGTGAGCAAGCGAGAGAGCGAGCAGAAGCCAGGGAGAGAGGCAGAGGGAGAAACAGACTGCCCACTTAGCAGGGAGCTGGACGTGGGCTCAATCCCAGGACCTGGGGATCATGACCTGATCTGAAGGCAGACACTTAACTGATTGAGACACCCATGTTCCCAATGGACAGCCTTTTATATTTTATTTTTATGAAGTTGCTGAGTGGGACTATACTATCTCATTCTTGTGAATCTGCATTTCAATGATTATAATGAGGTTGAATAGTTTTATATATGCTTTTGGACAGTTCTGATTTATTTTGTGTGTATTGCCTTGTCAAATACTTGGTCTTTTTAGAAAATTGAGCTATTTGTCTTCCATGATTGATTTTAAAAGATTTATAAATATTGACTCTCATTTGCCACTTTTAAAAATGTTTGTTGTATATGAAGTTGTGTCATATAGAAGGTTTAAAAAGAGACTTTACATATTTTTTGAATTTCCCTTTTCTGTTTGTTTTGAAAATATTCTTACATAAAATAGAAACCTATTATAATTATTTCTCAGATCTTTTTATACTTTTGTTCCATACATTTGTATCTTTCACCCATCTGGATTATAATGTTTTGTGCCTTGTGAGGTATATTATATTCAGATAGAGATTCAAATTCTTAACATCAGCTACTAAAATTCACATCAATTTGAATTATGTAGAGTTCATCTCAATATAAAATTTCAACTTAAATATGAAATAAATTCCCATATATATGTGTTAATTATTGACTATCTTTCAACCCAGCAATGTCTTTACATACAACTTTGTTTCTGATATTTATTTATTTTTAGAGAGAGAGAGAAGAGCAAGAGCAAGAGGGGTAAAGGGAGAGGGAGAGAGAATGTCAGACTCTTTGAATGTGAAGCCAAACACAGGGCTTGATCTCAGCACCCTGAGAGCATGACATGAGCCATAATCAAGAGTTGGACACTCAACTTACTGAGCCACCCAAGCACCCCTACATACAACGTTTTAATTACCATAGCTTGATAATGTACTTCAAATCTGAAAGGTATATCTATTTTCTTTGTTTTTCCTTTGAAAACATTAGCTTAACTACTCTGTGTTTTAATTCTTTCTGAATTTTGGAATCAGCTTTTCATGAAAAAGTTTGTCAGCATTTTTATTTTAATTATGCATGTACTGAGTAATTTGGGAAGAATTGACATCTTTCTTATAGTGACCTTTCCTAACTATAAACATGGTATAATCTTTTAACTTCTTGTAATCTTTTTGTATATTTTAGTACAATTCTGTATTCAATGAGGGAATTCTATTTTTAAGGATAGAATAGATAACTCACAGATAAAATGATCTTGAACTGTTTACTTAAAAAAAAAAATCACACCATAACCCAGAATTATTATGGCTGGTTTTGCTTATGTGACAATGATATTTTCAGAGATTTTTGTGAGAAATTAGGCTATAGTTTGTTAATCTGTGGTTCATGGATGGAATTCAACCCCAAAAGTCCACAAACTCCCTAAGACCCCATTAAAAATCTGTTTGTATGCCAAATGTGCATTTTTTAAAATAATCTCATAGGAACTCACATTATAAAATCAAAAGTAAAAAGCATTGTTCGGTTGCTGTTATATCTTTCAGAACAGGCTGGCACATTTTATCAGTGTTCAGTATTATCAGTATTAGAGTTAATGTTTTGACCCCTTGGGCACTGAGTTTAACAGTTTATTATTATTATTTTTAAGATTTTATTTGTTTCTTTGACAGACAGAGATCACAAATAGGCAGAGAGGCAGGTAGAGAGAGCAGAAAACAGGCTCCCCACTGAGCAGAGAGCCCGATGCAGGGCTAGATCCCAGAACACTGGGATCATGACCTGAGCCTAGGGCAGAGGCTTTAACCTACTGAGCCACTCAGGTGCCCCCTGATTTTAACGGTTTTGTGATACTTTGTTTTTTTTTCGCCAAAATGAAGTAAGAGCTAGAGTTTAATACTTTGCACCAAAGCAGTATATACATTTTAGTTAACATATTTCAGGATTGGGACCCATGTGCCTATAGTGAGCCTGTTAAGGTGAGAAAGTGGCTCAATTCAAAGAAATACAAGCTGGTAAAGCAGATCTAGTGAAAAAGCATCTTTGGAGGCAGTTGCCCCTCCACGGATGCTGTCCTACCGGGAAGCTCCAGAACGTGGGACATGAAAGGATGAAATCTCCTGCTTTAGGCTGGAAAGTGAGCAGAGAAATGGGGTCAATTATAGGAAGCCACAAATATGGTAGAACCCTGTACAGTACAGCAACCCTTTTCCCCAAAGATCTGATCATCGCCCAATGTTCATGAAAAGGTGGTAAAAGCACTTTCTGAAATTGGCAGGTGGAGTCTCACATTTAAAGCTAGTAACTCAGGACACCAGGGTGGCTCAGTTGGTGAAGCAGCTGCCTCTGGCTCAGGGCATGATTCCAGGGTCCTGGTATGGAGCCCTACATTGGGCTCCCTGCTCAGTGGCTAGCCTGCTTCTCCCTCTCCTTCTCCCTCTGCTTGTACTCTGTCTGTCAAATAAAAATAAAATCTTTAAAAAAAATTATGAGCTCACTGATGTCTAAAGATGTTACTGAACTTCCAGGATTCAGCACAAATTTAGTCACTAGGGAACAACTGAGAATGATAAGATTGCCCTTGAAGAACAGAAAACCTCAATGTTGATTTGAACCAGAGATTCAAAAATAACTCTTAAGATATACTACTGCAATTGCACCTCAAGATTGACATAATAAAAAGCCCCAACATTTCATCTTCTAAATTATTCATCTTCTTGTTCAAAGTGATATAGTTAGTTTATGTGTACTCTAACAAACTATATACATAGAGGGTATACATTGTATGTACTTTGCACACTGCTTTTTGTACCCTTAGCACTCACTATGGTGTTTGTATCATAATAAATTATCAATATATATTTGTTGGATACATGAATGACTTTTAAAATAAATCAATAGTTTTAGAAGTTGACTGTTTTCAGTACATTAACTTTCTCTTCTACATGATCAAACCCACAGAAGCAATGGGACATGAAAACATCACAGAATTTATCCTCTTGGGACTTTTTAGTGACGAGGATGCAAAGGTCACCTGCTTTGTGGTGTTCTCACTTTGCTACATTGTGATTCTGTCAGGAAACCTGTTCATTCTTCTCACCATCAGAGGCAGCCGCCTTCGTGAACAGCCCATGTACTTTTTCCTGAGCTACTTGTCATTCATGGATGTCTGCTTCACTTCCACAGTGGCTCCCAGACTGATCACAGACCTATTGGCTGAGCAGAACACCATCTCCTACAACAGCTGCTTGGCCCAGATGTTTTATGCCCACTTCTTTGGTGCCACTGAGATGTTCATCTTGGTGGCCATGGCCTATGACCGTTATGCAGCCATCTGCAGACCCCTTCACTATATGGTCATCATGAACAGACAAGTATGCTATGTCCTTTTGATGGCCTCGATTCTTGGGGCATTTCTCCATTCAATCCTACAGGTATTGATTATTATTGATCTTCCCTTCTGTGGCCCCAATGAGATAGATCACTATTTATGTGATATTTTCCCTTTGCTGAAGCTGGCTTGCACGGACACTAGTCTGTTGGTTCTTGTGGTCATTACCACCACAGGAATGATATCCGTTGTGACCTTTGTTGCCTTGGTAATTTCTTACATCATCATCCTGTCCACCCTGAGGACACGCTCATCCCAGAGCTGCCGCAAAGCTCTGTCCACCTGCAGCTCACACATCACTGTAGTGTTCTTGTTCTTCCTACCCCTCATCTTCACGTATGTCCCCACAGCTGATTCTGTCAGTAACGACAAAGTTTTTGCCCTATTTTACACCATGTTTGCTCCCATGTTCAATCCTTTCATCTACACGCTGAGAAACACAGACATGAAGAATGCCATGAGGAAAATGTGGTGCCGAGACACACGGTTTGAAGGGAAATGAAGTCTCTGGAGTTCAAACCCTTGGCTGGCTCTCATTCTATCCACAGAATCCTAATGTTAGCAAATGCAGCAAGTAGAGAGGTAGTTTGCTGTCATCAAACATTGTAAAATGTGAAGGGAAAAGGCCCCTCAACTACCTCTTCCTGTTTCTTTAGTTTTCTGACCTGATATAAGGGGAACAAATCCCACGAGCTCCAGGTCCCTTCCCGCTTTATTATTGTGGAACTTATGTTTGGTGGTCTGGAACATTCTCTCCTTCATGGTCCTTGACATAGTGGAAGTTATAGCACTTTTATCAGGGCACACTGTAAACATTGTAGGGTTTGACAGTTATGCTGTGCTTTAGGGAACAGATCATTAAGAGACCTTTTATGGAGAGAGAGAAAGTGGTCCTAAGTACTCCATTTTTCAGTGGTGTCCACTGCAATAAAATAAGGAAGCAATGCTTAAAAATTTACATGTTTTTGTATATTTTAACACTTTTTACATAAACAATGCTGCTAAAATAATATAATGCAATGGAATTACATAGTCACACTGTCCTTATAGACAGTCCTTAACTCTTAGTACCCTGTTGATGGTGTATTCCAGAAATTACAAGTTTCAAATTAGATAATGAACCTCACTTTCAATCCTTTAAATGTAATTCCATGGTGTATTTATGACCCCATTTAAAAATCACTCATGAGCATATAAACTGATGTTTTTTGTAAATGTGCAAAATGGAAAATCTCCCATTCTATAAAGGATCCTGAGTTTAAGAAGTCACATAGATAAGTGTGTCTGGATTGCTCAGTAGGTTAAATGGTTAACCAACCATTAGAGCATCTAATGTTGACTCAGATCCTGATCTCAAGGTCATGGGATTGAGCCTGTCACCTACTCCCTGTTCAGTGGGAGTCTGCTTGTCTGTCTTCCTCCCCCCTTCCCCTTCCTCCCTTACCCCTCCCCGATTCCTGCTCTTTCTTTCTCTCAAATAAATAAATAAATAATAAATAAATAAAATCTTTAAAGGAAAAAAAATATAGGCACTTAGCTGAATAGATGGATATTTAAATACATGGGGTGCATTTTGTTAACCCTCCCTGCTATCTATGCAAGCAGCATACTTAGACATTTTTTACCCACCATTTACACTATGCAAAACTGTCTCCATTCTACTCAGGCAGGCCCTTATACTAGTGGCACAGACTTGAAAGGCACAGACTTATTTTCTTGTGCTCCATCCTCTTGACCACAGTCCCCACAAAGAAATTGTGTTGTATTTACTTGAAGAAATTGTCCTTTGTGCAACAGAAATCTGGTTTTTCTTTTTGTTTTGGAGTATAGTCAATACACGGTGTTGCATTATTTTCAGGAGTACAGCATAGTAATTCCACAAATCTCTGTGTTTTGCTGTGCTCACCACAAGTGTAGGTACCATCTGTGCTATGTTCACTACACGACGCCTTTTGCTAGGACTGATTCATTCCATAACTGGAAACCTGTCTCTTCTACTTTTCTTCAACCATTCTGCCCACCTTCTCTCTGGGGACCATCCGTTTCTTCTCTGTATTCATGAGTCTGTAGGAACCTGGTTTTAAGATGAGTGCATTTACAGAAATTAGCCACAGTTGATGATGATTCAGCAATAGATTTTTTTTTTTTTTCTTCCCAAAGGACCCTTACATGTGTACTGCCTGCAAGTTAGGGAACTTAGCACATAAAGGGAGGCCAAAAAAAAAAAATAATGAAGTGTGTTGAAAGGAGATAAGAAAGAGAATAGCAGATTAAATCAGGATTTTGTTTTGATGCTGATCTGGTGGCAATTACGTCTCCAATTCAGAGATGTGAGGGTGAACAGAAAGGTCTATAGCTGCATGGCATAGTGCCTAATTCTGGTGGTTTTGTTTATTTGTTTTTAATTAGCCTATTATTGATGCATATGTAGGCTACATTCTCTGGTAATGGATTAAATTTGCTTATTATAACAAATTTTCTGTTTGGTTTTTCCCCAGTAAGACAGGCTTTCAGAAGTCCATGTGAACCTGGCTCTTATGCATCTTTTGTTCACCGTCTTCTTATAACTTAGAAACAAAGGAAGGGGGGAAAGGAACATACCCAAGAGTAATAAATGTGTCCTTTTTATCCAGTGTGTTATTCATGGATGAGATAGTGAAGAGGGAGGTTGGCTACATGCTTAGGTATTTAGAATTTGACCTTTATGTATAAACCCAAGATTAGGTGCTGTCCCTCATGCCCATTATCTCTTGCTTGGCCTTTCATACTGCTTCTTTCAAGGTACCTTACACTAAACATATTGGAGGTTTTACTGACTCAAGAGTATGCCTCAGACCCTACTTCTACAGTCAGCTCAATAATGCTGTGTAACAAGCCACTTCAGTATTTACAGCTTATACAACAAGCATTACATTTTTGCTCATGTGTCTGCAAAAGGTAGGGTTCAGCTGATCTAAGGAAGGTTCAGATATGAGGTTCCTCAGGAATAAAACAGAAATATAATCCTAGACTTTGCTTAAATTGAAAGTTCATCTTCTGGACATGTGATGTTTGTCATTACCATTGGCTGTTATGAAATTTCAACATTGTCTATCTCACTTTATACTCTGGTGCACTTGGCTGGTGGATTGTTTAAACACTGAAATGTAAAATAAAGAGTATTTTGAAGATTTGAATAAAGTAATAAGGTTGCATTATACCTCAAAACAAAAATTGTCATTGTGAAAGATATGGATATATTGAAACTGTCAAAATGAGGCGTTCCTGATGAGTTATCATAAATATAGTGAAATTCTAGAGACTGTGACATGTGACAAATGTTTTTCTCCTCAATATGTTTAAATGAAAAAGGTAGTTACATACAGAGGAACATGAAAACTATTCTTACATATTAAACTGAGAAGTGCAAGAAAACATGTTTAAAAATGTTTTTGCGTCTTCCTCAATTTCTTTCATGAGAGCTTTATAGTTTTCTGAGTATAGATTCTGTGTCTCTTTGGTTAGGTTTATTCCTAGGTATCTTATGGTTTTGGATGCAATTGTAAATGGGATTGACTCCTTAATTTCTCTTTCTTCTGTCTTGCTGTTGATGTAGAGAAATGTAACTGATTTCTGTGCATTGGTTTTATATCCTGACACTTTACTGAATTCCTGTATACGTTCTAGCAGTTTTGGAGTGGAATCTTTTGGGTTTTCCACATAGAGTATCATATCATCTGCGAAGAGTGATAATTTGACTTCTTCTTTGCCGATTTGGATGCCTTTAATTTCCTTTTGTTGTCTGATTGCTGAGGCTAGGACCTCTAGTACTATGTCGAATAGAGGTGGTGATAATGGACATCCCTGCCGTGTTCCTGACCTTAGCGGAAAAGCTTTCAGTTTTTCTCCATTGAGAATGATATTTGCGGTGGGTTTTTCATAGATGGCTTTGATGATATTGAGGTATGTGCCCTCTATCCCTACACTTTGAAGGGTTTTGATCAGGAAGGGATGCTGTACTTTGTCAAATGCTTTTTCAGCATCTATTGAGAGTATCATATGGTTCTTGTTCTTTCTTTTATTGACGTGTTGTATCACATTGACTGATTTGCGGATGTTGAACCAACCTTGCAGCCCTGGAATAAATCCCACTTGGTCGTGGTGAATAATCTTTTTAATGTACTGTTGAATCCTATTGGCTAGTATTTTGTTGAGTATTTTCGCATCTGTGTTCATCCAGGATATCGGTCTATAGCTCTCTTTTTTGGTGGGATCCTTGTCTGGTTTTGGGATCAAGGTGATGCTGGCCTCATAAAATGAGTTTGGAAGTTTTCCTTCCATTTTTATTTTTTGGAACAGTTTCAGGAGAATAGGAATTAGTTCTTCTTTAAATGTTTGGTAGAATTCCCCCGGGAAGCCGTCTGGCCCTGGGCTTTTGTTTGTTTGGAGATTTTTAATGACTGTTTCAATCTCCTTACTGGTGATGGGTCTGTTCAGGCTTTCTATTTCTTCCTGGTTCAGTTGTGGTAGTTTATATGTTTCTAGGAATGCATCCATTTCTTCCAGATCGTCAAATTTTATGGCGTAGAGTTGCTCATAGTATGTTTTTATAATAGTTTGTATTTCTTTGGTGTTAGTTGTGATCTCTCCTCTTTCATTCATGATTTTATTTATTTGGGTCCTTTCTCTTTTCTTTTTGATAAGTCGGGCCAGGGGTTTATCAATTTTATTAATTATTTCAAAGAACCAGCTCCTGGTTTCGTTGATTTGTTCTATTGTTTTTTTGGTTTCTATTTTATTGATTTCTGCTCTGATCTTTGTGATTTCTCTTCTCCTGCTGGGCTTAGGGTTTCTTTCTTGTTCTTTCTCCAGCTCCTGTATGTGTAGGGTTAGGTTGTGTACCTGAGACCTTTCTTGTTTCTTGAGAAAGGCCTGTACCGCTATATATTTTCCTCTCAGGACTGCCTTTGTTGTGTCCCACAGATTTTGAACCGTTGTATTTTCATTATCGTTTGTTTCCATGATTTTTTTCAATTCTTCTTTAATTTCCCGGTTGACCCATTCATTCTTTTGAAGGATACTGTTTAGTCTCCATGCATTTGGGTTCATTCCAAACTGCCTTTTGTGGTTGAGTTCTAGCTTTAGAGCATTGTGGTCTGAAAATATGCAGGGAATGATCCCAATCTTTTGATACCGGTTGAGTCCTGATTTAGGACCGAGGATGTGATCTATTCTGGAGAATGTTGCATGTGCACTAGAGAAGAATGTGTATTCTATTGCTTTGGGATGAAATATTCTGAATATATCTGTGATGTCCATCTGGTCCAGTGTGTCGTTTAAGGCCTTTATTTCCTTGCTGATCTTTTGCTTGGATGACCTGTCCATTTCAGTGAGGGGAGTGTTAAAGTCCCCTACTATTATTGTATTATTGTTGATGTGTTTCTTTGATTTTGTTATTAATTGGTTTATATAGTTGGCTGCTCCCACGTTGGGGGCATAGATATTTAAAATTGTTAAATCTTCTTGTTGGACAGACCCTTTGAGTATGATATAGTGTCCTTCCTCATCTCTTATTATAGACTTTGGCTTAAAATCTAATTGATCTGATATAAGGATTGCCACTCCTGCTTTCTTCTGATGTCCATTAGCATGGTAAATTCTTTTCCACCCCCTCACTTTAAATCTGGAGGTGTCTTCGGGCTTAAAATGTGTTTCTTGGAGGCAACATATAGATGGGTTTTGTTTTTTTATCCATTCTGATACCCTGTGTCTTTTGACAGGGGCATTTAGCCCATTCACATTCAGGTTAACTATTGAGAGATATGAATTTAGTGCCATTGTACTGCCTATAAGGTGACTGTTACTGTATATGGTCTCTGTTCCTTTCCGATATACCACTTGTAGGCTCTCTCTTTGCTTAGAGGACCCCTTTCAATATTTCCTGTAGAGCTGGTTTGGTATTTGCAAATTCTTTCAGTTTTTGTTTGTCCTGGAAGCTTTTAATCTCTCCTTCTATTTTCAATGATAGCCTAGCTGGATATACTATTCTTGGCTGCATGTTTTTCTCGTTTAGTGCTCTGAAAATATCATGCCAGCTCTTTCTGGCCTGCCAGGTCTCTGTGGATAAGTCCGCTGCCAGTCTAATATTTTTACCATTGTATGTTACAGACTTCTTTTCCCGGGCTGCTTTCAGGATTTTCTCTTTGTCACTTTGACTTGTGAATTTTACTATTAGGTGACGGGGTGTGGGCCTATTCTTATTGATTTTGAGGGGCATTTTCTGAACCTCCTGAATTTTGATGCTCGTTCCCTTTGCCATATTAGGGAAATTCTCCCCAATAATTCTCTCCAGTATACCTTCTGCTCCCCTCTCTCTTTCTTCTTCTTCTGGAATCCCAATTATTCTAATGTTGTTTCATCTTATGGTTTCACTTATCTCTCAAATTCTCCCCTCGTGGTCCTGTTGCTGTTTGTCCCTCTTTTGCTCAGCTTCTTTATTCTCTGTCATTTGGTCTTCTATATCACTAATTCTTTCTTCTGCCTCATTTATCCTAGCAGTTAGAGCCTCCATTTTTGATTGCACCTCATTAATAGCTTTTTTGATTTCAATTTGGTTAGATTTTAGTTCTTTTATTTCTCCAGAAAGGGCTTTTATATCTCTCGAGAGGGTTTCTCTAATATCTTCCATGCCTTTTTCGAGCCTGGCTAGAACCTTGAGAATTGTCATTCTGAACTCTAGATCTGACATTTTACCAATGTCTGTATTGATTAGGTCCCTAGCCTTCAGTACTGCCCCTTGTTCTTTTTTTGTGTTGAATTTTTCCGTCTTGTCATTTTGTCCAGATAAAAGTATATGAAGGAGCAAGTAAAATACTAAAAGGGTGGCAACAACCCCCGAAAATATGCTTTAAACAAATTAGAAGAGATCCTAAATCGTGAAGGGGGAGAAAGGGGATAAAAAGAGGTTCAAAAAGGAAGAAAGAAAAAAAAGAAAAAAGAAAAAAAAAGAAAAGAATTTAAAAAAAGAAAACAATTAAGAAAAATATAAGAAAGAAAATATGTATATATTGGATAAACTAGTTAAAAAACGTTAAAAAAGAAAAAGGTAAAAGTAGAAAAAAAATTTACCAGAAGGCGAGAAAAAAAAACAAAAAATGAAAAAGAAAAAAATTAAATTAACTGCAAGACTAAAAAAAATCACAGGGAAAAAGCCATGAGTTCCGTGCTTTGCTTTCTCCTCCTCTGGAATTCTGGTGCTCTCCTTGGTATTGAAACTGCACACCTTGGTAGGTGAACTTGGTCTTGGCTGGGTTTCTTGTTGATCTTCTGGGGGAGGGGCCTGTTGTAGTGATTCTCAAGTGTCTTTGCCCCAGGCGGTATTGCACCGCCCTTAGCAGGGGCCGGGGTGAGTAATCCGCTCGAGTTTGCTTTCAGGACCTTTTGTTCCCTGAGCGCTTTCCATAGAGTTCCGGAGGACGGGAATACAAATGGCGGCCTCCTGGTCTCCGGCCCAGAGGAGCCGGAGCCCAGGGCCCCACTCCTCAGTGCGCCCTCAGAGAACAGTGCCCAGTTACTCCGGTCTGCCTGATTTCCGGCCGCGCTCAGAGCTCACCGAGCCTGCGACCGGTCCAAGGTAACACCGAGCTGTGAGCTTACTCTCGGCTCTGTCTCTGTAGCCGGCTTTCCCGTTCCAATACCCGCAAGCTCAGCGACACTCAGACACCCCCGATCCTTCTTTGACCCTTCTTTGAGGCCACGCTGACCCCCTGTGGGCTTTGCCCCGGTTTAGCCTCTGGAGCGATGTCACTCAGCGGAACAGACTTTTAAATGTCCTAATTTTGTGTGCCGTTGCTCCACCGCTTGCCAGGAGCCGGCCCCTCCCCCCGGGGTCTATCTTCCCGTCGCTTTGGATTCACTCCTCCGCCGGTCCTACCTTTCAGAAAGTGGTTGTTTTTCTGTTTCCAGAATTGCTGTTCTTCTTCTCTTTGATCTGCCGATGGATTTTCAGGTGTTTGCAATCTTTAGATAAGCTATCTAGCTTATCTCCGGCTAGCTGAAGTAGTCTCAGCCTGCTACTTCTCCATCTTGACTCCTCCCCCTATCACTGTATTTGACCAATGTATTAAAATGTTTCTCTTAGTGTAGTGTGCATCATGGTTTTGTGCCTTGTTTGATTATTGGCTCAGTGGATATATAGTTCTCACTAAATTCTGAAACCATTTGGCCATTATTTCTCTTTTCTGTCATTTCTCCCATCCTGGTCTTTGAAGATTCCAATTATTCATCCATCAGGCTGTTTGAAGTTTTTTCTTAGCTCATGGATACTCATATATTTTTTTTTCAGTCTTTTTTTCTTTTTCTATTTTTTTTTTTTTTTTTTTTTAGTCTCTTTGCTTTCATTTTGATGGTTTCTATTTTAGTGTCTTTCAAGTTCACTAATCTTTTCTGCTGCAGTGAACAATCTATTCATCTGCTATTCTCAACTCAGTTACTGTATATTTAATCATTAGACGTTTTTTTTTAATTTTTTATTTTTTATAAACATATATTTTTATCCCCAGGGGTACAGGTCTGTGAATCACCAGGTTTACACACTTCACAGCACTCACCAAATCACATACCCTCCCCAATGTCCATAATCCCACCCCCTTCTCCCAAACCCCCTCCCCCCAGCAATCCTCAGTTTGTTTTGTGAGATTAAGAGTCACTTATGGTTTGTCTCCCTCCCAATCCCATCTTGTTTCATTTATTCTTCTTCTACCCACTTAAGCCTCCATGTTGCATCACCACTTCCTCATATCAGGGAGTTCATATGATAGTTGTCTTTCTCTGCTTGACTTATTTCGCTAAGCATGATACGCTCTAGTTCCATCCATGTTGTTGCAAACGGTAAGATTTCATTTCTTTTGATGGCTGCATAGTATTCCATTGTGTATATATACCACATCTTCTTGATCCATTCATCTGTTCATGGACATCTAGGTTCTTTCCATAGTTTGGCTATTGTGGACATTGCTGCTATAAACATTCGGGTGCACGTGCCCCTTTGGATCACTACGTTTGTATCTTTAGGGTAAATACCCAATAGTGCAATTGCTGGGTCATAGGGCAGTTCTATTTTCAACATTTTGAGGAACCTCCATGCTGTTTTCCAGAGAGGTTGCACCAGCTTGCATTCCCACCAACAGTGTAGGAGGGTTCCCCTTTCTCCGCATCCTCGCCAGTATCTGTCATTTCCTGACTTGTTGATTTTAGCCATTCTGACTGGTGTGAGGTGATATCTCATTGTGGTTTTGATTTGTATTTCCCTGATGCCGAGTGGTATGGAGCACTTTTTCATGTGTCTGTTGGCCATCTGGATGTCTTCTTTGCAGAAATGTCTGTTCATGTCCTCTGCCCATTTCTTGATTGTATTATTTGTTCTTTGGGTGTTGAGTTTGCTAAGTTCTTTATAGATTCTAGACACTAGTCCTTTATCTGATATGTCGTTTGCAAATATCTTCTCCCATTCTGTCATTTGTCTTTTGATTTTGTTAACTGTTTCCTTTGCTGTGCAAAAGCTTTTGATCTTGATGAAATCCCAATAGTTCATTTTTTCCCTTGCTTCCCTTGCCTTTTGCGTTGTTCCTAGGAAGATGTTGCTGCGGCAGAGGTCGAAGAGGTTGCTGCCCGTGTTCTCCTCAAGGATTTTGATGGATTCCTTTCGTACTTTGAGGTACTGCATCCATTTTGAGTCTATTTTTGTGTGTGGTGTAAAGAAATGGTCCAATTTCATTTTTCTGCATGTGGCTGTCCAATTTTCCCAGCACCATTTATTGAAGAGGCTGTCTTTTTTCCATTGGACATTCTTTCCTGCTTTGTCGAAGATTAGTTGATCATAGATTTCAGGGTCTATTTCTGGGCTCTCTATTCTGTTCCACTGATCTATGTGTCTGTTTTTGTGCCAGTACCATGCTGTCTTGATGATGACAGCTTTGGAATAGAGCTTGAAGTCCGGAATTGTGATGCCACCAACGTTGGCTTTCTTTTTCAATATCCCTTTGGCTATTCGAGGTCTTTTCTGCTTCCATATAAATTTTAGAATTATTTATTCCATTTCTTTGAAAAAGATGGATGGTACTTTGATAGGAATTGCATTAAATGTGTAGATTGCTTTAGGTAGCATAGACATTTTCACAATATTTATTCTTCCAATCCAGGAGCATGGAACATTTTTCCATTTCTTTGTGTCTTCCTCAATTTCTTTCATGAGTACTTTATAGTTTTCTGAGTATAGATTCTGTGTCTCTTTGGTTAGGTTTATTCCTAGGTATCTTATGGTTTTGGATGCAGTTGTAAATGGGATTGACTCCTTAATATCTCATTCTTCTGTCTTGCTGTTGGTGTAGAGAAATGCAACTGATTTCTGTGCATTGCTTTTATATCCTGACACTTTACTGAATTCCTGTATAAGTTCTAGCAGTTTTGGAGTGGAGTCTTTTGGGTTTTCCACATATAGTATCATATCATCTGTGAAGAGTGATAATTTGACTTCTTCTTTGCCGATTTGGATGCCTTTAATTTCCTTTTGTTGTCTGGTTGCTGAGGCCAGGACCTCTAGTACTATGTCGAATAGCAGTGGTGATAATGGACATCCCTGCCGTGTTCCTGACCTTAGCGGAAAAGCTTTCAGTTTTTCTCCATTGAGAATGATATTTGCGGTGGGTTTTTCATAGATGGCTTTGATGATATTGAGGTATGTGCCCTCTATCCCTACACTTTGAAGGGTTTTGATCAGGAAGGGATGCTGTACTTTGTCAAATGCTTTTTCAGCATCTATTGAGAGTATCATATGGTTCTTGTTCTTTCTTTTATTGACGTGTTGTATCACATTGACTGATTTGCGGATGTTGAACCAACCTTGCAGCCCTGGAATAAATCCCACTTGGTCGTGGTGAATAATCTTTTTAATGTACTGTTGAATCCTATTGGCTAGTATTTTGTTGAGTATTTTCGCATCTGTGTTCATCCAGGATATCGGTCTATAGCTCTCTTTTTTGGTGGGATCCTTGTCTGGTTTTGGGATCAAGGTGATGCTGGCCTCATAAAATGAGTTTGGAAGTTTTCCTTCCATTTTTATTTTTTGGAACAGTTTCAGGAGAATAGGAATTAGTTCTTCTTGAAATGTTTGGTAGAATTCCCCCGGGAAGCCGTCTGGCCCTGGGCTTTTGTTTGTTTGGAGATTTTTAATGACTGTTTCAATCTCCTTACTGGTGATGGGTCTGTTGAGGCTTTCTATTTCTTCCTGGTTCAGTTGTGGTAATTTATATGTTTCTAGAAATGCATCCATTTCTTCCAGATTGTCAAATTTATTGCCGTAGAGTTGCTCATAGTATGTTCTTATAATAGTTTGTATTTCTTTGGTGTTAGTTGTGATCTCTCCTCTTTCATTCATGATTTTATTTATTTGGGTCCTTTCTCTTTTCTTTTTGATAAGTCGGGCCAGGGGTTTATCAATTTTATTGATTATTTCAAGGAACCAGCTCCTGGTTTTGTTGATTTGTTCTATTGTTTTTTTGGTTTCTATTTCATTGCTTTCTGCTCTGATCTTTATGATTTCTCTTCTCCTGCTGGGCTTAGGGTTTCTTTCTTGTTCTTTCTCCAGCTCCTTTAGGTGTAGGGTTAGGTTGTGTACCTGAGACCTTTCTTGTTTCTTGAGAAAGGCTTGTTCCGCTATATATTTTCCTCTCAGGACTGCCTTTGTTGTGTCCCACAGATTTTGAACCGTTGTATTTTCATTATCGTTTGTTTCCATGATTTTTTTCAATTCTTCTTTAATTTCCCGGTTGACCCATTCATTCTTTTGAAGGATACTGTTTAGTCTCCATGCATTTGGGTTCATTCCAAACTGCCTTTTGTGGTTGAGTTCTAGCTTTAGAGCATTGTGGTCTGAAAATATGCAGGGAATGATCCCAATCTTTTGATACCGGTTGAGTCCTGATTTAGGACCGAGGATGTGATCTATTCTGGAGAATGTTCCATGTGCACTAGAGAAGAATGTGTATTCTGTTGCTTTGGGATGAAATATTCTGAATATATCTGTGATGTCCATCTGGTCCAGTGTTTCGTTTAAGGCCTTTATTTCCTTGCTGATCTTTTGCTTGGATGACCTGTCCATTTCAGTGAGGGGAGTGTTAAAGTCCCCTACTATTATTGTATTATTGTTGATGTGTTTCTTTGATTTTGTTATTAATTGGTTTATATAGTTGGCTGCTCCCACGTTGGGGGCATAGATATTTAAAATTGTTAAATCTTCTTGTTGGACAGACCCTTTGAGTATGATATAGTGTCCTTCCTCATCTCTTATTATAGACTTTGGCTTAAAATCTAATTGATCTGATATAAGGATTGCCACTCCTGCTTTCTTCTGATGTCCATTAGCATGGTAAATTCTTTCCCCCCCCCTCACTTTAAATCTGGAGGTGTCTTCGGGCTTAAAATGTGTTTCTTGGAGGCAACATATAGATGGGTTTTGTTTTTTTATCCATTCTGATACCCTGTGTCTTTTGACAGGGGCATTTAGCCCATTCACATTCAGGTTAACTATTGAGAGATATGAATTTAGTGCCATTGTATTGCCTGTCATGTGATTGTTACTGTATATGGTCTCTGTTCCTTTCTGATCTACCACTTGTAGGCTCTCTATTTGCTTAGAGGACCCCTTTCAATATTTCCTGTAGAGCTGGTTTGGTATTTGCAAATTCTTTCAGTTGTTGTTTGTCCTGGAAGCTTTTAATCTCTCCTTTCATTTTCAATGATAGCCTAGCTGGATATAGTATTCTTGGCTGCATGTTTTTCTCGTTTAGTGCTCTGAAAATATCATGCCAGCTCTCTGGCCTGCCAGGTCTCTGTGGATAAGTCAGCTTTCAATCTAATATTTTTACCATTGTATGTACAGACTTCTTTTCCCGGGCTGCTTTCAGGGTTTTCTCTTTGTCACTGAGACTTGTAAATTTTACAATTAGATGACGGGGTGTGGGCCTATTCTTATTGATTTTGAGGGGCGTTCTCTGAACCTCCTGAAATTTGATGCTCGTTCCCTTTGCCATATTGGGGAAATTCTCCCCAATAATTCTCTCCAGTATACCTTCTGCTCCCCTCTCTCTTTCTTCTTCTTCTGGAATCCCAATTATTCTAATGTTGTTTCGACTTATGGTGTCACTTATCTCTCGAATTCTCCTCTCATGGTCCAGTAGCTGTTTGTCCCTCTTTTGCTCAGCTTCTTTATTCTCTGTCATTTGGTCTTCTATATCACTAATTCTTTCTTCTGCCTCATTTATCCTAGCAGTGAGTGCCTCCATTTTTCATTGTACCTCATTAATAGCTTTTTTTATTTCAATTTGGTTAGATTTTAGTTCTTTTATTTCTCCAGAAAGGGCTTTTATATCTCTCGAGAGGGCTTCTCTAATATCTTCCATGCCTTTTTCGAGCCTGGCTAGAACCTTGAGAATTGTCATTCTGAACTCTAGATCTGACATATTACCGATGTCTGTATTGATTAGGTCCCTAGCCTTCGGTACTGCCTCTTGTTCTTTTTTTTGTGTTGAATTTTTACGTCTTGTCATTTTGTCCAGATAAGAGTAATGAAGGGGCAAGTAAAATACTAAAAGGGTGGCAACAACCCTAGGAAAATATGCTTTAACCAAATTAGAAGAGATCCAAAATCGTGAGTGGGGAGAAAGGGGATAAAAAGAGGTTCAAAAAGGAAGAAAGAAAAAAAAAAAGAAAAGAAAAAAAAAAAAGAAAAGAAAAGAAAAGAATTTTTAAAAAAAGAAAACACCTAAGAAAAATGTAAAAAAGAAAAAATATATATATTAGATAAACTAGTAAAAAATCGTTAAAAAAGAAAAAGGTAACAGTTAAAAAAAAAATTTTACCCGAAGGCAAGAAAAGAAAAAAAAAAATGAAAAAGAAAAAATTAAATTAACTGCAAGACTAAAAAAAATCACAGGAAAAAAGCCATGAGTTCCGTGCTCTCCTTGGTATTGAAACTGCACTCCTTGGTAGGTGAACTTGGTCTCGGCTGGAATTCTTGTTGATCTTCTGGGGGAGGGGCCTGTTGTAGTGATTCTCAAGTGTCTTTTCCCCAGGTGGAATTACACCGCCCTTAGCAGGGGCCGGGGTGAGTAATCCGCTCGAGTTTGCTTTCAGGACCTTTTGTTCCCTGAGCGCTTTCCGTAGAGTTCCGGAGGACGGGAATACAAATGGCGGCCTCCTGGTCTCCGGCCTGGAGTGGCAGAGAGCCCGGGGCCCCACTCCTCAGTGCGCCCTCAGAGAACAGTGCCCAGTCACTCCCGTCTGCCTGACCTCCGGCCGCGCTCCGAGCTCACCGAGCCTGCGACCGGTTCAAGGTAACACGGAGCTGTGAGCTTACTGTCGGCTCTGTCTCTGTAGCCGGCTTTCCCGTTCCAATACCCGCAAGCTCTGCGACACTCAGACACCCCCGATCCTTCTGTGAATCTGGGGACCTGAGGCCACGCTGACCCCGCGTGGGCTTCATCCCGGTTTAGCCTCTGGAGCGATGTCCCTCAGCGGAACAGACTTTTAAAAGTCCTGATTTTATGCGCGGTTGCTCCGCCGCTTGCCAGGAGCCGGCCCCTCCCCCCGGGGTCTATCTTCCCGTCACTTTGGATTCACTTCTCCGCCGGTCCTACCTTTCAGAAAGTGGTTGTTTTTCTGTTTCCAGAATTGCTGTTCTTTTCTCTTCGATCTGCCAATGGATTTTCAGGTGTTTGCAATCTTTAGATAAGCTATCTAGCTTATCTCCGGCTAGCTGAAGCAGTCTCAGCTTGCTACTTCTCCGCCATCTTGACTCCTCCCCCATCACTGTTTTTGACCAATGTATTATAATGTTTCTCTTAGTGTAGTGTGCATCATGGTTTTGTGCCTTGTTTGATTATTGGCTCAGTGGATATATAGTTCTCACTAAATTCTGAAACCATTTGGCCATTATTTCTCTTTTCTGTCATTTCTCCCATCCTGGTCTTTGAAGATTCCAATTATTCATCCATCAGGCTGTTTGAAGTTTTTTCTTAGCTCATGGATACTCATATATTTTTTTTTCAGTCTTTTTTTCTTTTTCTTTTCTTTTTTTTTTTTTTTTTTAGTCTCTTTGCTTTCATTTTGATGGTTTCTATTTTAGTGTCTTTCAAGTTCACTAATCTTTTCTGCTGCAGTGAACAATCTATTCATCTGCTATTCTCAACTCAGTTACTGTATATTTAATCCTTAGACTTTTAAAGTGACTTAAAAGTGTAAAAAAAAAGGCTCTTTTTTGGTATTCTCAATGTCTATACTTAACATATTCAATCTTTTTCTCTACTTTCTTGAAGAAATACAGTGATAATAATAATTTTATGGTACCCATTTACTAATTCTATAATCATGGTTATTTGATGTTTGTGTGTGTGTGTGTGTGTGTGTGGCATTGAATGGGTTGTTTTTGTCCCCATAAAATGAATGATATATTCTTGCCTCTTTACATGCTTGGTAATATTTGATTGGTTGTTACATATTATGACTTTTATCTTGGTTGCTGGATATTTTGCATTACTATAATTGTTTTAACTTTGTTAAATGAGACTAAAACAATGTTTAGTTTATGACTAAGGTTTCCTCCCTATTGAGGCAATGCACTTTTTAACATTTTACGTGGTACTCTATGTATTATGGGTTCTCTATTCTGGTGGGTGGGAAGCCCAAACTTTTCCAGGTCCCATATGAGTGCCAGGGATTGCTTCCTGCAATTCCCCCTGATATCTGAAACATACACAACATCTAAAGGTCTCAAATCTCCACAAGTTAGCACACAAATTAAAGAGTTCCCCAGTAAAATTACTAAAAACATACATTTTTAACTAGACAAATTGTTTTCTCTTGAAAAATAAATAACAAAACATGAGCAGGTAATTTGGGCAAAAATATGGGGGGAAAGGTCTATCAGATAGAATACAGTACCCAGAGGAGGAGGAGTCAAGATGGCAGAGAAGTAGCAGGCTGAGATGACATCAGGTAGCAGGAGATCAGCTAGATAGTTTATCAAACCATTCCAAACACCTACAAATACAACAGGAGATCAAAGAAAAGAATAGCAATTCTAGAAACAGGAAATTGACCACTTTCTGAAAGGTAGTACCAGTGGAGAAGGGAATCTACAGCAACAGGAAAGTAGACCTCTGGGCGAGGGGCCAGCTCCTGAAAAAGCAGCGGAGCACAAAATCAGAACTTTGAAATGTCTGCTTCACTGAAGGACATCGTTCTGGAAGCTAAGCCGAGGCGAGGCCCACATGGGGACAGAGTGGTGTCAGGCCATACAGGGTCACAAAAGGATTGGGGGTGTCTGAATGTAGCAGAACTTATAGGTATTAGAGCAGGGAAGTTAGCTACAGAGAGGGAGCCAAGGAATGGGATCTCAACTCAGGGTTACCTTAAATTGTGATCTGTGGCACAATGAGGCCACTGCTCTTTGAGAAAGGATCCCACAAGGTCCGAGGACACCCCCCAGAAGAAATCAGGGTTCTGCAGGGTTTGGAGACTCCAGGCAGGGCTGTGGGCCAGAGACAGAGACACTTGGTTACAGGCTGGGTGAGCTCGGAATGCAGCTGGAGGCCAGGGAGATAGGATTGATTGAGAGCTTTTCCCCAAGGGTGCACTGAAGAGTGTGGTGCCAAGCTCTCAGCTCCTCCAGGCAAAAGATTGGGAGGTCACCATTTTCATTCCCATCCTATGAAACTCTACAGAGAACATTTAGGGAACAAAAGCTCTGGAAAGCAAACCCGAGCAGGTTATGTAGCCGGCCCCTGGTAAGGGCAATGCAATTCTGCCTTGGGCAAAGACACTTGAGAATCACTACAACAGGCCCTTCCCCCAGAAGATCACAAAGATATCCACCCAAGAACAAGTTAACTTACCAAGGAGAATAGCAGAATTCTAGAAGAGGAGAAAACAAAGCATGGGATTCATGGCTTTCTCCCCAGGATTTTTTTAATTTGCAAAGTTAATTAATTTTTTTACTTTTATTTTTTCTTATGCTAATTTTTTAACTTTTACTCTTTCCTCCTTTTATGTTTTTTAACTAGTTTATCTTAACAATACTTTCATAAAAAGAAATCTTTTTTGAACCTTCATTATTTTTTCAAGGTTTTATTTATTTATTTAACAGACAGAGATTACAAATAGGCAGAGAAGCAGGCAGAGAGAGAGGAGGAAGCAGGCAGCCAGACAAGCAGAGATCCCAATGTGGGGCTTGATCCCAGGACCCTGTATCATGACCTGAGTCAAAGGCAGAGGACTTAACCCACTGAGCTGCCCAGGCACCCCAGTGAACCTTCATTATTATAGTCATATTTTATCCTTCATTGTATCTAACTTTATTTTTTGTATACACATAGGTATTTTTTCCTCTAAAATTTTTGGGCTACAACTCCTTCTAATAAATCAAAGTATACCCTAATCCTAGCACGGGGTATTGTTCTAGTGTCCAGCCTGAGAAAATTTTCTCCACTTTCTTTTTATTTATTCTCCCAACCAACTTATATTATCAAGTCCTTTTTTAGAAATTAAAAAAAAAATCATCATATTTACAGTCATATTCCGTCCCTTCATCATGTTTACCCTTATATATGTTTTTAACTCTTTAAAATTTTAGTAGGTAGTTTCTTCTAAGAGACCAAAATTCTCCCTAAATTAAGTGGGTGACACTGTTCTATTTACCAGTCTAACATATATATATATACATATATATATATATATATATATATTTGTTTTTTTATATATATTTTCCTTTATTTTTTCTTCTTTTAGTTTCTTTTTATTCCTGAACTACTTTTTACCCCCTTTCTTCCCCCCAAGATTTGGGGTCTCTTCTGATTTGATTAAAGCACATTATCCTGTGGTCTCTGCCACCCTTTTAGCATTTTATTCTTTGCTTCATATATTCTTATCTGGATAAATTGTCCAGGTGGAAAAACTCACCACCACAACAATAACAAAAGAACAAGAGGCAGTCCTGAAGGCTCGGGACCTAATCAAGGCAGACATTGGTAATATGTTAGATCTAGAGTTCAGAATGATGATTCACAAGGTGCTAGCTGGATTCAAAGAAGGCATGTACAATATTAGAGGAATGCTCTCTGGTTAAATAAAAGCCCTTTCTAGAGAAATAAAATAATTAAAATCTAACCAAGTTGAAATTAAAAAAAAAGTATTAATGAGGTGCAATAAAAAAAATGGAGGTTCTTACTGCTAGGATAAATGAGAGAAGAGAGAATTAGTGATATAGAAGACAAAATGACAGAGAATGAAGAAGCTGAGCAAAAGAGAGACAATCAACTACTGGACCATAAGGGGAGACTTCAAGGGATAAGTGATACCATAAGATGAAACATCATTAGAATAATTGGGATTCCGGAAGAAGAAAGAGAGAGAAGAACGGAAGGTATATTGGAGAGAATTATTGTAGAGAATTTCTCTAATATGGCAAAGAGAACAAGCATCAAAATCCAGGAGGCATAGATAATCCCCCTCAAAATCAATAAGAATAGATCCACACTCCATCATCTAATAGTAAAATGTACAAGTCTTAGTGACAAGGAGAAAATCCTGAAAGCAGCCTGAGACAAGAAGTCTATAACATACAATGATAAATATACTAAACTGACAGAAGACTTATCAACAGAGACCTGGCAGGCCAGAAAGAACAGGCATGATATATTAAGAGCAGGAGAAAAAACATGCAGCTAAAAATACTATATCCAGCTAGGCTATCATTGAAAATAAAAGGAGAGATAAAAAGCTTCCAGGAAAAACAAAAATTAAAATAATTTGTAAACACCAAACCAGCTCTATAGGAAATATTCAAAGGGGTCCTCTAAACAAAGAGAGAGCCTAAAAGTAGTAGATCAGAAAGGAACAGAGACAATATACAGTAACCGTCACCTTACAGGCAATACAATGGCACTAAATTCGTATCTCTCAGTAGTAAATCTGAATGTAAATTGGCTACACCCCCAATCAAAAGACACAGGGTAAGCGTGCTTGGGTGGCTCAGTGGTTAAGCCTCTGCCTTCAGCTCGGGTCATGATCTCAGGGTCCTGGGATCAAGTCCCACATTCGGCTCTCTGCTCAGCAGTGAGCCTTCTTCCTCCTCTTCTCTCTGCCTACTTGTGATCTCTGTCAAATAAATGAATAAAATCTTCTAAAAATTAAAAAAAAAAGACACAGGGTATCAGAATGGATAAAAAAAAAATCAATATGCTGTCTACATGAAACGCATTTTAGACCCAAAGACACCTCCAGATTTAAAGTGAGGGGTTGGAAAACAATTTACCATGCTAATGGATATCAAAAGAAAGCTGGGGTGGCAATCCTTATATGAGATCAATTAGATTTTAAGCCAAAGACTATAATAAGAGATGAGGAAGGATACTATATCATACTCAAAGTGTCTGTCCAACAAGAAGATCTAACAATTTTAAATAGCTATCCCCTGGTGTGCCTGGGTGGCTCAGTGGGTAAAAGCCTCTGCCTTCGGCTCAGGTCATGATTCCCAGGGTCCTGGGATTGAGCCCCGCATCAGGCTCTCTGCTCCACAGGGAGCGTGCTTCGCCCTCTCTCTCTGTCTGCCTCTCTGCCTACTTGTGATCTCTGTCTGTCAAATAAATAAATAAAATCTTAAATAAATAAATATGTCCCAAACATAGGAGCAGCCAACTATATAAACCAATTAATAGCAAAATCAAAGAAACACATTGACAATGATACAATAATAGAGGGGACATTAACACTCCCCTCACTGAAATGGGCAGATGATCCAAGGAAAAGATCAACAAAAAAATAAGGCCTTCAGTGACACACTGGTACAGATGGACAGAACATCCCATCCCAAAAGCAACAGAATACTCATTCTTCTCTAGTGCACATGGAACATTTTCCAGACTAGATCACATCCTGGGTCATAAATCAGGCCTCAACTGGTATCAAAAGATTGGGGTCATTCCCTGCATATTTTCAGACCACAAAGCTCTGAAGCTGGAACTCAATTACAGGAGAAAATTTGGAAAGAACCCAAATACCTGGAGACTAAAGAGCATCGTTCTAAAGAATGAATGAAATACCACCTAACACAAGTTAGAATGGCCAAAATTAGCAAGACAGGAAACAACATGTGTTGGAGAGGATGTGGAGAAAGGGGAGCCCTCTTACACTGTTGGTGGGAATGCAAGTTGGTGCAGCCACTTTGGAAAACAGTGTGGAGATTCCTTAAGTAATTAAAAATAGAGCTTCTCTATGACCCTGCAATTGCACTACTGCATATTTACCCAAAGATACAGATGCGGTGTAAAGAAGGTCCATCTGTACCCCAATGTTTATAGCAGCAATGGCCATGGTCGCGAAACTGTGGAAAGAACCAAGATGCCCTTAACCATGCGAATGGATAAGGAAGATGTGGCCCATATACACTATGGAGTATTATGCCTCCATCAGAAAGGATGAAGACCCAACTTTTGTAGCAACATGGACAGGACTGGAAGAGATTATGCTCAATGAAATAAGTCAAGCAGAGCGAGTCAATTATCATATGGTTTCACTTCTTTGTGGAGCATAACAAATAACATGGAGGACATGGGGAGATGGAGAGGAGAAGAGAGCTGAGGGAAATTGGAAGGGGAGATGAACCATGAGAGATTATGGACTCTGAAAAAACAATCTGAGGGTTTTGAAGGGGTGGGGGGTGGGGAGTTTGGGGAAGCCAGGTGGTGGGTATTACAGAGGACACGTATGGCAAGGAGCACTGGGTGTGGTGCATGAACAATGAATTCTGTTACACTGAAAAGAAATAAATAATTTTTAAAAATCCAAAAAAATTACCTAAAAAAAAAAAAAAAGAATAAGTGGGTCAATAAAGAATAAAAGGGCCAATCAGAAAATTAAAGAAGAATTGAAAAAAAATCATGTAAACAAGTGATAATGAAAACACAACAGTTCAAAATCTGTGGGACATAGCAAAGGCAGTCCTGAGAGCAAAATATATAGCGATACAAGCCATTCTCAAGAAACAAGAAAGGTCTCAAATACACAACCTAACCTATAGCTAATGGAGCTGGAGAAAGAACAACAAAGAAAACCTTAACCCGGCAGGAGAAGAGATATAGTAGAATCAATGAAATAGAAACAAAAAACAAAAACAAACAAACAAACAAATAGAACAAATCAACAAAACTAGGAGCTGGTTCTTTGAAAGAATTAATAAGATTGATAAACCCCTGGCCAGACGTATCAAAAAGACAAGAGTAAGGACCCAAATAAATGAAATCAGGAGTGAAAGAGCAGAGATCACAACCAAAACCAAAGAAATACAAACAATTATAAGAACATATTATGAGCAACTACACACCAGCAAATTTGACAATCTGGAAGAAATGGATGCATTCCTAGAGACATATAAACTACCACAACTGAACCACGAAGAAATAGAAAACCTGAACAGACCCATAACCAGTAAGGAGATTGAAGCAGTCATCAAAAATCACCCAACAAATAAGAGGCCAGGGCCAGATGGCTTTGCAGGGGAATTCTACCAAACACTTAAAGAAGTAATCCCTATTCTCCTGAAACTGTTCCCAAAAATAGAAATGGAAGTAAAACTTCCAAACTCATTTTATGAGGCCAGCATTACCTTGATCCCAAAACCAGACAAGGTTCCCATCAAAAAAGGGAATTACAGACCAATATCCTTGATGAACACCAGTGCGAAAATTCTCACCAAAATAATAGCCAATAGGCTCCAACAGTACATTAAAAGAATTATCCACCACGACCAAGTGGGATTTATTCCTGGGCTGGAAGGTTCGTTCAACATCTGCAAATCAATGTGATAGAATATATTAATAAAAGAAAGAACAGGAACCATATGATACTATCAATAAATGCTGAAAAAGCATTTGACAAAGTACAGCATCCCTTCCTGATCAAAACCCTTCAAATTATAGGGCTAGAGAGCACATACCTCAATGTTATCAAAGCCATCTATAAAAAATACACTACAAATATCATTCTCAATGGAGAAAAACTGAGAGATTTTCTGCTATGGTCTGGAACACCACAGGGATGTCTATTATCACCACTGCTATTCAACATAGCACTAGAAGTCCTACCCCCAGCAATCAGAGAAGCAAAAGAAACAAAAGGCATCCAAATAGGCAAAGAAGAAATCAAACTATCACTATTTGAAGATGATATGATACTGTATGTGGAAAACCCAAAGGACTCCACTCCAAATCTTCTAGAACATGTACAGGAATTCAGTAAAGTGTCAGGATATAAAATCAATGCACATAAACAGTTGCATTTCTTTACACCAGCAACAAGAAACAAGAAAGGTCTCAGAAGAAAGAGAAATTAAGGAGTGAATCCCAGTTACAATTGCTCCCCAAACCATAAGATACGTAGGAATAAACCTAAACAAAGAGGCAAAGAATCTATACTCAGAGAACTATAAAGTACTCATGAAAGAAAATGAGGAAGATTCAAATAAATGCAGAAATGTTCCATGTTCATGGATTGGAAGAACAAATATTTGAAAATGTCTATGCTACCAAAAGCAATCTACACATTTAAGGCAATCCCTATCAAAATACCATCCATTTTTTTTTTATTTTCAAAGAAATGGAACAAATAACCCTAAAACTTATATGGAACAAGAAAAGACCTCGAATAGCCAAAGGAATATTGAAAAAGAAAGCCAAAGTTGGTGGCATCACAATTCCATACTTCAAGCTCTATTACAGAGCTGTCATCATCAAGATGGTATGGTACTGGCACAAAAATAGACACATAGATCAGTGGAAAGGAATAGAGAGCCCAGGGGCACCTGTGTGGCTCAGTAGGTTAAGCCTCTGATTCAGCTCAGTTTGTGATCTCTCTGGGATCGAGCTCTCTGCTCAGTAGGGAACCTGATTCCCCTTCTCTCTCTCTCTCTGCCTACTTGTGATCTCTCTCTTTGTTAAATAAATAAAATCTTAAAAAATAAGTAAAAAATTTAAAAAGTAAGAAAGAGCCCAGAAGTAGACCCTCAACTCTATGGTCAAATAATCTTTGACAAAGCTGGAAGAATGTCCAATTAAAAAAGACAGTCTTTTCAACAAATGGTGTTGGGAAAATTGGACAGTAACATGCAGAAAAATGAAACTGGACTATTTCCATACACCACACATGAAAATAGACTCAAAATGGACGAAGAACCTCAACGTGAGAGAGGAATCCATCAATTGAGGAGAACACAGGCAGCAACTGCTTCAACCTCAGCTTCAGCAACTTCTTCCTAGGAACATCACCAAAAGCAAGGGAAGAAAGGCCAAAAATGAACTATTGGGACTTCATCAAGATCAAAAGCTTTTGCACAGAAAAGGACACATTTAACAAAAGCAAAAGACAACTGACACAATGGGAGAAGATATTTGCAAACGGCATATCAGAGAAAGGGCTAGTATCCAAAATATATAAATAACTCATCAAACTCAACACCCAAAGAACAAATAATCCAATCAAGAAATGGGCAGAGGACATGATCAGACATTTCTGCAAAGAAGACATCCAGATGGCTAACAGACACATGAAAGAGTGCTCCACATCACTCGGCATCAGGGAAATACAAATGAAAACCACAATGAGATACCACCTCACGCCAGTCAGAATAGCTACAATTAACAATTCAGGAAATGACAGATTCTGGCAATGATGCAGAGAAAGGGGTACCCTCCAACACTGTTGATGGGAATGGAAGCTGGTGCAACCACTCTGGAAAACAGTATGGAGGTTCCTCAAAAAGTTGAAAATAGAGCTATCCTATGACCCAGCAATCACACTACTAGGCATTTACCCTAAAGATACAAACATAGTGATACGAAGGGGCACATGCACCTGAATGTTTATAGCAGCAATATCCACAATAGCTAAACTATGGAAATAATCTAGATGTCCATCAACAGCTGAATGGACTAAGAAGATATGGTGTGTATATATATATATATATATATATATATATATATATATATATATAATGGAATACTATGCAGGCATCAAAAGAAATGAAAACTTGCCATTCATGATGATGTGGATGGAATTAGAGGGTATTATGCTTAGCATAATAAGTCAATCAGAGAAAGACTATTATCATATGATCTCCCTGATATGAGGAAATAGAGATGCAATGTGGGGGGTTTGTGGGGTAGGAAAAGAATAAATGAAACAGGATGGGATCAGGAGGGAGACAAACCATAAGAGACTCTTAATCTCACAAAACAAACTGAGGGTTGCTGGGGGGAGGGGAGTAGGTAGAGAGTGGTGGGTTATGGACATTGGGGAAGATATGTGCTATGGTGAATGCTGTGAAGTGTGTAAACCTGGTGATTCACAGACCTGTAACCCTGGGGCTAATAATACATTATATGTTAATAAAAAATAAAAGAAAGTAAAAATAATACAGTACACAGCTATAAATAATTACAAGTATGTGATATTAACTATGAGATAAAGATATTGTGGAAGCTGAACACACATCTCTGAAATAGAACATAATAGGTATAAGATTTTAGAAAAGATTATTGTGATATTTAAATTATTCGGAAAATAAATGATTCAAAAAAGTTGTGAAGACAATATGTGTGTAGTTATCTGGAACAATATTCTTTATACCATGGGAAATAAAAATAATTAACAATTTAAATAGAAAATATTTATCCATGTAATAATGAAAACTATGGCAAAAGTGTGTTGCAGCTTTATGGTAGAGAAGGTTTTTCTAATAATGACACAAGGGCAGAGGGAAGTGAGAAACTTTCCTAACAATTAAGTACAGGGGACAGTTAAGGATAGAAGAGAAGTGAGAAAGGGGCGAGGGAAAAGGGAGAGTAAAAGAGGTAATTTTCTTACAATGAAGGGAGGAGAAGGAGCTGTGCTTTATATTTTGGGAACCTCTTCTGGTTTTAGGAGTATTTGTGGAAAGACACAAAGGATTGAGAAAGTCCAGCCTCAACTTCACAGTAGATCTCAACTTCCCAGGATTCAGTGTGTTTGATAATTTTACTGTTAATTATAATGTTTATGCTCAAATTTTATCAAAACACAGAAAAATAGAAATTTTAGCATTTGTTAATTCTTCAATATTCTTTCAATAGCTGGGAACCAGAGGTCATTTTCTGTGGTAGCATGCTTTATGGGGAAGCAAGGTGGAGAGATCATTTTTGGAGATCTTTGTGGTTATCAGAAGTGATACTCAAAGCATTTACCATTGCCAGATGGTTTCCAAAAAAGCTGATTTTCCTTCCTTTCAAAGACTGTGTTTCTAACTTGACCCAGTATCCTACATCTTAATGTTTCTTTCTTTTCTTTTTCCTTTCTGCCCTATGCTGGAAACTTACTTCAATTTCGCCCTGGAGGAATTCATCAAGATCCTTTTCAGTGGTCATCATTCCCTATAAATGTCCAAATCAAACAAAAAGTAAAAATATTTCTAAAAGATAAATTTCATTCTTTAAGAAATAAAACATTTTCGAATTAAATATTATAATTCAAATATTACAAAACTCTGCTAGTGCTATTAGATAAATATTCTAATTAGTTTGAGGTAAGAGTCAAAAATAAAAATCTTTTCTTTATCAACAAGGCATTATATATTTTTTTTAATGGGAAAAGAATTTGTGCAATTTCATTTGTTTTGTGACCCTATTGGAGCCTATTCCTGAAGTGATTTGCTGTCAGTTGCAATTGTGGCTATCATGTGTGTGTTCACATCAGGGAAAGAGGTTAGTATTCTAATTATTGCTATTATAAGAATGATGATCCAAATCATATCCAAAATATTTCAAATTCACAAGAAACCAAAGTGAAAACAAACAAACAAAAGGTACTTTTCCCAAGTCACACTTAGAGTATTCATCAATAGGGGGCACCTAGGTGGCTCAGTGGGTTAAAGCCACTGCCTTTGGCTCAGGTCATGATCCCAGGGTCCTGGGATCGAGCCCCACATTGGGCTCTCTGCTCTGCTCGGAGCCTGCTTCCTCCTCTCTCTCTCTCTCTCTCTCTCTCTGCCTGCATCTCTGCCTACTCGTGATCTCTGTCTGTCAAATAAATTAATAAAATCTTTAAAAAAAGAATATTCATCAATATTTGAAAGTAAGTATTTATATATCAGTAGTGAATTTGAATGTCATGACTAATATGTAATTGTACCATTAGGTAGATTGGACACAGAAGTAACCTATGCAGTCATATTCCTGAAGAGCAGAGACAACCAGAAATGACAATGATGTAGCTCTTTTTCTTTTTAGTCTTTCAAATGCTGAGGTCTAAACTGATAAATTATTTTGGATGAATGCCAAGGTTGAAGCTGAGCTTCAGAGCATCCCTATTTAAAAGTCTTTTATAAATTTGATGAAAATGGTTTACACATTATCAAGGTACACGTAGGTGTCCTGTGTGTCAACAGTGGGCACTTCAATGGATCCCACAAGACTTGAATGTATAGATGGCTCTGTGCCCATGCTCTCAATAACAGGAAGCAGGAGAAGAGTGATCTCAGGAAGATGTTCCATGTAAAGGCAAGGAGTTGGCATGAGTTCATGGTTAGGGAGAAGGATTGGAGGCCTCGGTTGCAGTTCATGACTGAGCAGGGCACTGGAGACAGAAATACAAATATATCATTCAAGGTGGCTGATGTAATGTCTTCAGAAAATCATTCATTATGTTGGGAGAATTGGGGCCTGCCTGTAGGAGCATTTTTCAGTAGCTCCATAGTAGAATTTAGCTCTGAAGCTTCTTGCCACGAAACCATTGGCTGCTGGAAGAAGTTGTCACTGGGGAGTGGGAAAACAAAAGCTCCTATTAGTGTGGAAGTGGTTTTGGCATCACACATTCTGATAATTAAAGGATTGTGTCAGCTTTGGAGACCAAGAGATCATGTTGGAAGGAGTTATTGACCACAGCTTGCTGTGTACCTCAGGGAATCCACTTTTTCCTTTCCTGCATCATGAACCAAAGGCAGGGGTTGGAGTTCCAAGGCATCTGAGAGTAAGGCTGAACTAAGGATTACATCATTATCATAGCTTCAGGATAGATTATGACCCCAGAAGAAAACTTGACATATGTGTGTAAAAGTCTATACATCAGCTAGTAAATCCTTTTATTGAGCACTTTTATGTGCACAGAAAAATTGAGAGGGAGGCATAGCAATTTCCCATGTACTGACTGCCCCCACACGTGCACAGCCTCCTCATTGTTAACACCCCCTACAGAGTCATGTGTTTGTTGCGTTGGAACTTACACTGACATATCATAATCACCCATGGACCATAGTTCACCTTAGGGTTCACTCTTGCTATTGTACATTCTGTGGGTTTAGACAAATGTATAATAATGACATGTATCCCTCATTATAGTGTAATACAGATTGCTTTTACTGTCCTAAAGATCCTCTGTGTATCAATTCAGCTCTCTCCATTACTTCTTCAAATTTGGTGTTTAAATTATGAAAAAGGATGAAGGTAAATCGATTTTGGTTAGGCCACCTTTTTTAGTTCTTCACTTTTATGAAGCTATTTAGGAAGTTCTGAAGACAGTCTCTTAAAAAGTACTGGGCCCACTTAAGACTGAAGGTTCTGTAAGTTCTTCTATGTATATAGAGGTTTGTAAACTACCAATAAGATAATAAAGATGATGCATTTTGCTATTATTTTCCAAACAGAAGACCTTATTCTTCTTTATCAGGCTTTTGAACCCAGGCAGTATTCTAGGGCATAAGGAACTTATTGTATCATGCAATTCTCTAATTCATTACCATGCTTCTCCTAATATCGGCAAGTTATCTTTAATTAATATAGGTATTTAGGAGTAGATGGATATGCATATGGTTCTTGGTAACAAAAGTGTAATCATATACCTCAAACCTAACCTTGTAGATCACATATTTTAATATTACCTAATAAACAAGGGAAATTTCTTCTGCTTCATAAAAACTCTTTTCCTTTCATAGCACATCAGTTTATTTTAGTGTTCAAAAATCTTATTCTAGATATGACACAGATAAAGTGGTAAGCATTGGTAATTTTTAAATTTGAGTCTAATTGACACAACAGTTAATTTCAGGTGTACAAGTTAGTGATTTCGCAATTTTATACATATGCTGTGTTCTCCGCAAGTATAGATGCCATCTGTCCCATAACATTGCTAACAATGGACATTTTTAAATTGACAGTGAAAAATATGGACCCAGATTGTTTTGTGAATTATAAATTTATCCATGTTTTTCATTAAAACAACAAAATAGAACATTATTTAAGCATAATTCTTTTTCAGCAATTAGAGGCATTAGATCTGTTTATAAATATTCTGGTCTCTTCCTTTTTGGGACATAGTTCAATTGCATTTCCTGGCCCCCTTGTGGAAATGTATGATACTATCTTATAAAGCTGTATTGCCACATCCTGCAACCTACCAATTACACTCGTAGGAGACATATTTATAAAGATTCATAGTTATTGTTTATCATAATCAAATATTCATTGACAGGATAATACTTCAATATATTTTGAAATAATCATACAAGAGAGTATGTTATGATGGTAAAAATGAGTCTACAGCTGTATTCACAAACCAATATAAAACTTGGTAACATAGGTAATGTTGAATGAACAATAAAGGCAATTCCTAGAATTCTGCATATAGTCTGCTATATTCCTTAAAATTCACAACTGGGAGAAACTGAGCAATATATTAAGATGTTTTATTTTCAGGAAACAAGGTAAAGATATATTTAAAAATCAGGATATTAGCTACCCTTAGGATGAAGCAGGGGACAAGATAGGGAAGGGGTTAATTGGATTTAACTATTGGTAATATTTTAGTTCTTGGGATAGAGTTAAGTTTACAAATATTCAATATACTTTTTAAATAAATGGAAATAACAGTTGTATAAAAGGAATAAAATAAAATATGGTAAAATAGTTGGAAATGTGCAAAATGTAGAGTTAAAGATTTTTGATAAATGGTTTTTTTCTACTTGTCTGCTGGCTCTGCTTCCTTTTGGGCTCACTCCATTTTAGATCAGGCTCTCTCCCCTTATGGCAAGACCTTAAGATTTCTGGGAATCTGCTCCAGAAGCCCTATTAGGAATAAAATAATAACTTTTTTCAAGAGTCCAAGCAAAAATTTTGAGTTTGCATCTCATTTGCTAATAGATCTCTGACCTGATCTTTAAACAGGGATGGGGGAAGTGCTTTCTGATTGGCCACACAGAAGTCATAGTGCCACCCCTGGAGAAAATGCTACTCATAACTCATACTGAAAATGGAGGATCTGTGGGTCTTCAGAGGAAAATCCAGTTTCATTCAAAGAAGGAAGACAAATCCTTTCAGAAAAAATCAAGTTTTTGATTTTTCCTGAAAAATCACTAAGACAGTTTTTATAGCTCATCTTTAGCCTCTTCCTGAGGCAGGTATGGTGTATCTGTTGAAGTGTTGGAGACGTTTCCTCAAAACAGCAAATGCTCGCTGAAGGTTCTCTTTATTGATGATACATTATACAGCACTTCATGAAAAATATCATACTGTATTATGAGGAGAACATGACATTTTCAAGGTCTTATTTGATGTTTAGCGGGATTCAGTGTCTCAGTGCTATTGACCCTAGCTGCAACTGAGGCCCATCACTGAAGGGACTCCTAGAGGACTATTAATTGTGTCCCCAAACCAGACCTCACTTCAATCTGCTCTTTCTAAATTAGTAGTTTTAGATTAGTTCAGAAATAATCTCTTCAATTTATTCCATCTGCCATCATATGGGTAATTATTCAGGAGTAATTATAAATTATGGCTAACATCTTTTTTTAAAAGATTTTAGGAGTGCCTGGGTGGCTCAGTGGTTTGGGCTGCTGCCTTTGGCTCGGGTCATGATCTCGGGGTCCTGGGATCGAGCCCTGCATCGGGCTCCCTGCTCCGCAGGAAGCCTGCTTCCCTCTCTCTCTCTCTCTGCCTGCCTCTCTGCCTACTTCTGATCTCTGTCTGTCAAATAAATAAATAAAATCTTGGGCGCCTGGGTGGCTCAGTGGGTTAAGCCGCTGCTTTCGGCTCAGGTCATGATCTCAGAGTCCTGGGATCGAGTCCCGCATCAGGCTCTCAGCAGGGAGCCTGCTTCACTCTCTCTCTCTCTCTGCCTGCCTCTCTATCTACTTGTGATTTCTCTCTGTCAAATAAATAAATAAAATCTTAAAAAAAAAATAAAAGATTTTATTTATTTTTCAGGAAAGACAGAGAGAGCGAGAGAGAGAGAGAGAGAGGCACAGGCAGAGGGAGAAGCAGGGTCCCCACTGAATAGGGAGCCTGATTTGGGACTCAATCCCAGGACGTTGGGATCATGACCTGGGCCCAAGGCAGATGTTTAACCAAATGAGTTCCCCATGTTCCCCCACTCAAAACTTTTTTCAGCTTCGTTTACTTGTCTAATTAATTCATTCAGTACATTCATTTAGTAACCAATGGATAGCTTAATGCATAATATGGACTGCTTTTATTTTTTTTATTTATTTATTTTATTGTTATTTTTTTAAATAATTTTTTATTTTTTATAAACATATATTTTTATCTCCAGGGGTACAGGTCTGTGAATCACCAGGTTTACACACTTCACAGCACTCACCAAAGCACATACCCTCCCCAATGTCCATAATCCCACCCCCTTCTCCCAAACCCCCTCCCCCCAGCAACCCTCAGTTTGTTTTGTGAGATTAAGAGTCACTTATGGTTTGTCTCCCTCCCAATCCCATCTTCTTTCATTTATTCTTCTCGTACCCACTTAAGCCCCCATGTTGCATCACCACTTCCTCATATCAGGGAGATCATATGATAGTTGTCTTTCTCCGCTTGACTTATTTCGCTAAGCATGATACGCTCTAGTTCCATCCATGTTGTCGCAAATGGCAAGATTTCATTTCTTTTGATGGCTGCATAGTATTCCATTGTGTATATATACCACATCTTCTTGATCCATTCATCTGTTGATGGACATCTAGGTTCTTTCCATAGTTTGGCTATTGTGGACATTGCTGCTATAAACATTCGGGTGCACGTGCCCCTTTGGATCACTACATTTGTATCTTTAGGGTAAATACCCTATAGTGCAATTGCTGGGTCATAGGGCAGTTCTATTTTCAACATTTTGAGGAACCTCCATGCTGTTTTCCAGAGTGGCTGCACCAGCTTGCATTCCCACCAACAGTGTAGGAGGGTTCCCCTTTCTCCGCATCCTCGCCAGCATGTGTCATTTCCTGACTTGTTGATTTTAGCCATTCTGACTGGTGTGAGGTGATATCTCATTGTGGTTTTGATTTGTATTTCCCTGATGCCAAGTGATATGGAGCACTTTTCCATGTGTCTGTTGGCCATCTGGATGTCTTCTTTGCAGAAATGTCTGTTCATGTCCTCTGCCCATTTCTTCATTGGATTATTTGTTCTTTGGGTGTTGAGTTTGCTAAGTTCTTTATAGATTCTGGACACTAGTCCTTTATCTGATATGTCGTTTGCAAATATCTTCTCCCATTCTGTCAGTTGTCTTTTGATTTTGTTAACTGTTTCCTTTGCTGTGCAAAAGCTTTTGATCTTGATGAAATCCCAATAGTTCATTTTCGCCCTTGCTTCCCTTGCCTTTGGCATTGTTCCTAGGTAGATGTTGCTGCGGCAGAGGTCGAAGAGGTTGCTGCCTGTGTTCTCCTCAAGGATTTTGATGGATTCCTTTCGTACATTGAGGTCCTTCATCCATTTTGAGTCTATTTTCGTGTGTGGTGTAAGTAAATGGTCCAATTTCATTTTTCTGCATGTGGCTGTCCAATTTTTCCAGCACCACTTATTGAAGAGGCTGTCTTTTTTCCATTGGACATTCTTTCCTGCTTTGTCGAAGATTAGTTGACCATAGAGTTGAGGGTCTATTTCTGGGCTCTCTATTCTGTTCCATTGATCTATGGGTCTGTTTTTGTGCCAGGACTGCTTTTATTTTTAAAGATAATTTTTTTAAAATAGATTTTATTTATTTATTTGACAGAGAGAGACACGTCAAGATAGGGGATACAGGCAGGCAGAGTGGGAGAGGGAGAAGCAGGGTTCCTACTGAGCAGGGAGCCCAATGTCATGCTATTTCCCTAGACCCTGGGATCATGACTTGAAGTGAAGGCAGAGGCTTAATGACTGAGCCACCCAGGCGCCCCTGAACTGCTTTTTGTAAATGCTTATTAGTAGATATGGTGGATAATAAGACAATGGTAATTCCCACCCTCGATGAGTATTTAAGTTTATGGAATATTATGGAATATTACACCTCCATAAAGTTTATGGAACTTGTGAAGATTTGAGGAGTAAAATTGGAATTCTTGGTTTCTGATTCACCTGCAAATCTTTCCTATTTTTAATTTCCCAGTAACAGATAATTTCAATCATAATTTGTATGCATCTGAGTTTTAGGCACTAGTGCTCAGGTGGCCTTCTTACACAAAAAATTCAGTCCTTCTGAAAGTCTACCTCTTTGGGTTGCAATTTATTGTCCTCTTTGTGATTTGACTCATGATTCTTTGAGTGTGTTTCTTTTTAAATTAATTTATTTGTTTATAATTTTCTTTTTCAGCATTCCAAGATTCATTGTTTATGCACTATACCCAGTGCTCCATGCAATACCTGTCCTCCTTAACACCCACCAGCAGACTCACCTATCGCCCCACCTCTATCCCCTCCTAAACCCTCAGTTCGGTTTTCAGGGTCCACAGTCTCTCACGCTTCATCTCCCACTCCGATTTCCCCCAATTCACCTAACTTTCCTTCTAATGTCCTCCATGTTATACCTTAAGTTCCACAAGTACGTGAAACCATATTATAATTGACTCTTTCTGCTTGACTTCTTTCATCAGCATAACCTCCCCCAGTCCCATCCATATTGTTACTAAAGTTGGGTATACATTCTTTCTGATGGAGGCATAATATTCCACTGCATATACAGACCATACCTTCTTTATCCATTCATGCTTCTTAAGAGTCTTCAGGTATTCTTTTAAATGTTGATGTAACCCTGCATTTTGTTGTTGGCTCACTTCTCCACACTACCCACCTGATATTTCCAGGGCACAGTTGGTGTGGAGTGACCTTAGCCAATTTCTTGATTTAAACTATCATTTATAAGTGGTCATATCAAAATCTAGTTCTACAGTTCTAACTTGAATTTCATACTTAAAAAAAAAAAAAGTGCGTACTGAAGATTTTCACGCATATATTCCTTGACTACTTAACTGTGTTTCAAGCTATTCTCATTGCTTTACTATTAATTCTGAACTCCTCAACCTGAGATACCATTGTTAGCCATTAGAAATTCCCTTCATTATCATTTTCCAGTCCTTCCTGGTTTTAAGTTTAGGCTGGTGTCAGGAGGATGTGAGGAGTGAGGAAAAGCTATGAAAAAAGAGAATCAGGAGCACATGGTGGCTCAGTGGTTTAGCCTCTGCCTTAGGCTCAGGTCATGCTCCCATTCTTGGGATTGAACCTCACATTGGGCTCTCTGCTCAGCAGGGATCCTGCTTCCTCCTCTCTCTGCCTGCCTCTCTGCCTAGTTGTGAACTCTATCTGTTAAATAAGTAAAATCTTTTAAAAAAAGGAAAAGAAAAAAGAGAATCATAAATACAGATCTCCACTCTGAACTTACTAAACATATAACCTGACAAACTGCTTAACTTTCATGAGTTTTAGTGTTTGTTTTGTTTTTTCATCTGAAATGTCATTTTTAACACCTAATTCATGGAGTATTTATGTGAATGAAATGATATAACTTAAAGAAAGTGATAAAAAGTTTATAAAAGGCATTTAATAAATATTGGTGTAATAAAATTATTTCAATAAAATGAATTCCTTAACAGGTGTCTTTACTAATATTAGTTGACAAAACAAATGGAAGTGGATTTGAAAAATATGAGGATATATATTCAGTACACATACTAATCTTTAGATCACTTGCTACAAATCTGTGGTTCTTTGGCGGTGGGCTCAGCTATAACACAGCGAACAGAACCTCTGGTTTTGGAACACTATACTGCTTTCCCTGGATTGTTCTTGCAAATAAATTACCAGAACTAGAGTAGCTTGTCACCAAAAGCATAGATATTAACTTAGGGCACTGGGCCAGGGATCAGAGTAGTTTCTCAGAGAACCACATCCTCTTTTGCCAAAGACACTGTTTTTCCTTCCTCATGTCCTCAAGAATCTATATTTTCCTTTTTCTCCCTTATCTTTGGTCGTCCAAAGGTACCAAATACCAGCAAGGCACAAAGAATCACCAAACCTGACTCTGAAGAGGGTTAACTTATTCTAGTGTGTTAGAACCAAAAGTTAAACATATTACAACATCTGGGATATTTCTGATTAATAAAGAAGGGAAAACTTTAGGGAATAATATTCTCTAAGGTGCTAATATTTTATATCATTATTTCTTAAAATATTCCCTCCAGGATGCAGAAAAAGGCATTTCTTTTTTTTTTTTTCTGTGTTCCATGGGAAGGCTGCTTTCAAAAAGGGATGGAAATGTTTGGCACTAATTTATGGTGTTCTAACAGGTAAGTGACAGGTTGCTTATACCTTTGTACTCAGAGAGGCATCATTATAAAATAATTCAATATATTTAATTGTGTCTTGTGACTATTGCTCTCATATCGTCTGAGAAGGGAACATGAGAAAAATAATTTTTCAAAAGTTTACTGTTTAAATAGTAACGAAATAAAATGAAATGTAAGATTTGGAGGAAAATAATCTTTTGCACTCAGTAAATATTTTATGAGTACCAGGTAAGTGAAAATCTTTCTGTGCCTTTCTATTGTTGTATGGGGGTGGAAGGATGGATTTCATGTTGTAAGGTTTATTATAGTTTCTTGAGATAGTAGAATGTGTAAGGTTCACAAATGCTTTCCATATAAGATAGCGGAGGAGGATAGGTTCTCAGTATGGATACTAAAATTAGAAGAATTTAAGCCTGGTGATAATCTTAAGAAAGGGTCAATAGAGACAGTGACTTTTACAGCTTGGTGAGAATGCTAACTTTCTTATCTCCAAGTGACGGTTTCAAATAGAAAGTTGTGTGGTACCTTGGTGACTCAGCTGGTTGAGTATCTGACTCTTGATTTCAGCTCTGGTCATAACACCGGGCCCCTCATTGAGTGCCACATCCAGCTCTATGCTCGGTAGTCAAGGTCTCAAGGTCTGCTTGATATTCTCTTTCTCTGCCTTACAACTCCCCGCTGCTTTTTCTTTCTTTCTCTCTAAAACAAATCAATAAATCTAAAAAATAAATAGAAAGTGGTACATCACAGCATGAAGTTATTATTCTTTGTATGTTTCCAAAATAATATTGTAAGAATTTAGTTTGCATTTGACCCACATTTGAGACGTAGTCTGATTGCTGAACAACTGCTTCTCATGGAAATTTGGGGGAAACATGACAATGTGGAGGCAACACGACATCATGAGATTGAAAAGTGCCACCGTATATGTGGGATGGTTTCTTTTTTAGTCCTTCTTTTGTTTAGGCTTTTAAGGGATAAAGAATCTGGAGACCGTTTATTAACCTTCACAGGTGGATTTTGCATAGAAATGAGTATAGGGGTTCTCCCAGAGATGGAAGTCTAGTGTAACCAATCAGGGAGGGTTAGGTAGTTGAAGGAAGCCCTTCAGCAAGCACTGTGGCAGCTGCAGAAAGACAAATTTATGGGATAGAATGATTCACCTGATACTACATTCCACTCTCATCTATTCTCCACTTTTTTTTCTGTGTGCTTTTCTTTCAGGTCTTCTCTGTTACCTCCAAAACCAACATGTAGTTTGTTTGTTACTGTGCTGACAGTTTTAGACATTCTAAAGTTGGCTACACTTGTTTGAAAAGTTGAGGTAAGAGCAATACATTTTTAGAAGATGTGTTATTATTCTAGGGCTATTTGTCCCTAGGTCATTGCAACTAATTTTTATATCATATTTTGTGGAGAACCAGATGAAAGTATTAACATGTCCTTGAAAAAAAAATGGACCTGTGGTCATACACTAAGATTTGGACAAAAACATACCTCAGTTACAAGAACATAAGAAAAGAGCCAAGGCTGTCCTTGCATTCTTTGTGGGTTAAAGAGTCTTGTAGAAAATCCTAATGTTTAAGACAATGATTTTTATGGGTGTCAGTGTTCCCAAAATCTTACATGGCTGTGTGATGCTCTTCATGGAACTCTTTCTGCTCCATGTTACTACATTGTTTAAAATCCAGCTCACTTCTTAGATTTATAAGTTAGGATAATATTTGTCTGTCGGCCACACATAATAGAGAGACACAGGGGATTAATGATGTGGATGTATTCTGTAATCCGAATATTGCTAAAACCACCAGATAACTATATTTTAAGAAGCGATTGAGAAAATTTAATTAGGATCTACTAAGTACCTATGTGATACAAGGCGTTGTGGTTGGAACTTTGGAGAATAAAATCCTGAGAATAAATAGTTTTCAAAAATTCCTACTCAATATATGATCTTACAAGAAAGGCTATAAAGGATGGCATTGGAAAATAGGAGTGAGAATTTTTGTGTGTTTGTTTGTTTGTTTTTTATCATAATGTAAATACTGAAGGCCTCCAGAGGAAAATTCTTTGAATTGCATCCTAAAGTTTAGGGACAACTGAAGAAGGTAGAAATGTTGGAGGAATGGAGGAGATTATTGATTAATGATTACAGATTAAATATTTGATGAGAACTCACAGTTACTAACAAGTTAATGAAAACATATGTATTTATGTTAAATTATCTTAAAAATATATGCCCACATGTATATATAACTTCACTTCAGGAATGAATAGTCTAAAGTGTTGATATCATAGAAACCTAAACCATACACTCAAAAAAGTGGTCACAATCAAGTAATATAGTTCCAAGTTTAAATATTTTGTGATGGATCATGCTTTCAATGAACTAGGAAATAATGAACTTATTATACTGATTAAGACACCAACTAATTTCTTTGTAGTTTAAAATCTTTGACAAAGATTACACTATCCAAAGAAAATTAAACAACAACAACAACAAAAAATGGAATTCTGAGGTAAATAACCTCAACAGACACTTTCCCAAGAGTGGTTTTTGCTTTGGAGGAAGATAAGGTTCAGTTCCAGTATGTTGTGGAGAAGAAATTTTATGAAGGGAGAGGAGAAGATATATAAGGAAAATTTTCTGTCTGTTTAGTTTATCTGTGCTATGGCTACTCACAGCTTTCAAGACAGACATCAAAGGTATAGATGACTTTGAGAAGGAACACAATGGGATAAGTAAATCTTCCAAGTTACATTTCAACCCATCACATTTCAGGTTTTATTTTTACTTGCAGGTAGTGCACTTTCAACATCATCTTGACAGTAAGATCTAGAGAAAAGATTTTGTTCTTGGAAGTGAAGTCAGTGGTCATTTTTTCCCCAAAATTTGAAAAAAGGAAATCTTCATTTGAAAGGAATGAAATTTGAAACTTGGATGATCATTGACTTTGCCAGGTTAGAAAACAAACTGAATGAAGTCAGTTCTGACTCTTCCTCTTGTCTAAAACTGTATCTGCCTCACTCTTCTGAATCTCTGCTCTGTTACAAGGATGTGGGATTTGGGGTACCTAGATAATACAGACCCTACTGGGAATTATGATCATGATGATCTGGTCCTACATGAACTATCTGGTGACGTCTCCCCAAATGACCTCAGACCCAAAGTGCTGAAACTAAAATTTGGATTAGTGAAAGCATGAGCTATCGAGTGATCATATCCCCTTTTCATTTATACATAACCTCAGGGATTTGGGGTCCACTAAGGAGTGTTTTATAGAAATGGGAGGGAGAAATTTAGAAATGCAGATATTTGAGATATAACCCACTATCAAAGAACATTCATTCACTTATCTGCATTAGTGTCTGTCAAATACTAAGTATCATAAATGTGTATCAAGGTAATAACATATTATGTAGAAGGTGAGATATTTCCTGTTCCTCTATTCTAGCTGTAATATCAGGGAGGAAATATTTAGTTAAAGAGGGCATGGTATATATTTATAAAATTATATATTTTTAATGTATGTATATAATATATAAAATATACAAAAATATTCTCCATAAATATGTATAATAAATACAGGCTGATAAACATATGCATAAAGAAGACATTCTTTATAGGATGAAAACCAGGTGTGATATTTTTTATTTATACCATGAACTCTAAGGGCAGTCAAATATATCCAAAATGCCAACTAATACACCATCAAAACATGAGCCCAAAGATATGTTAAATACATAAAAATAATGACATTAGTAATAAAATGGAGTCATATCTTTTAAACTTATATTCATCAAATTGGAAAAATTAATCAGAATCACTTAAATGCTACAAGTTTGTATGCAAAGAGTGCTCTAGGGAGATATAACCTTCACAAGATTGTTAAGACTCATAATGACCTTATGAATTGATCATTAAAAATGAAGGAAAAAAACTATTGCCGTGACTTGTAGAAACTCATTCCTAAAATATTAATGATGAGGAATATTTAGTTTGCTGGAAATATTCCATAAAATCACACATCACACCATGAATTAATTCCTTTATTTTTTGCAGATCAACACATTTGTACTCAAGCATCTCCTAATTGAAGAAATCATGCGGCTGAATAATGTGACTGAGTTCATTCTGCTTGGCTTAACCCAGGATCCTGTTAGAAAGAAAATAGTGTTTGTCACTTTCTTGCTTTTCTATTTGGGGACGTTGCTGGGTAACTTTCTGATTATTACTACTATCAAGACCAGCCAGACACTCGGGAGTCCAATGTACTTCTTCCTTTTCCATCTATCTTTATCTGACACCTGCTTCTCTACTTGCATAGCCCCTAGAATGATTGTGGATGCCCTTTTGAGGAATACCACTATCTCATTTAGTGAGTGCATGATACAAGTCTTTTCACTACATTTCTTTGGCTGCTTGGGGATCTTCATCCTTATCCTCATGGCTGCTGACCGCTATGTGGCCATCTGTAAGCCTCTGCACTACACAACCATCATGAGTCGAAGGGTCTGTACTGTTCTAGTGGCTATGGCCTGGGTGGGGTCCTGTGTGCATTCTTTAGCTCAGATTTTTCTTGCCTTGAGTTTACCTTTCTGTGGTCCCAATGTGATTGATCACTATTTTTGTGACTTGCAGCCCTTGTTGAAACTTGCCTGTGCGGACACCTATGTGGTCAACCTACTGTTGGTGTCCAATAGCGGGGCCATTTGTACAGTGAGTTTTGTCATGCTGATGTGCTCCTATGTTATTATCTTGTATTCTCTGAGAAACTACAGTGCTGAAGGGAGGAGAAAAGCCTTCTCCACCTGCATCTCTCACATCATTGTGGTCATCTTGTTCTTTGGTCCTTGCATATTCATATACACACACGCCCGGCAACCACCTTCCCCATGGATAAGATGATAGCTGTGTTTTATACACTTGGAACACCTTTGATCAATCCTCTGATTTACACATTGAGGAATGCAGAGGTGAAAGATGCCATGAGGAAGTTATGGAGAAAGAAGTTAATCTTAGATGACAAAAGATAATATGGTATTGCAAAGTTTTCTTCATAGTTTGGATTTTTCTAGAAGTACATTGAGAATCCTATCTTTTTACTGTGGTGTTAACATCATAAGGGGGCATGAGAATTCATTACTTCAAGAATGAACATGTAGGGGCACCTGGGTGGCTCAGTGAGTTAAAGCCTCTGCCTTCAGCTCAGGTCATAATCCCAGGTTCCTGTGATCTATCCCCACATCAGGCTCTCTGATCAGCAAGGAGCATGCTTCCTCCTCTCCCTGACTACTTGTGATCTCTGGCTGTCAAATAAATAAATAAATAAATAAATAAATGAAATCTTTAAAAACCAAAAACAAAACAAAAGATGAATGAACATGTACACTGGTTAGTGTTGAGCCATTTTCATGTACAGAAGAGACAGCACCGGGTACGGACATGTCAACACACATGGCTTAGATATTCACTGCTGTGTCTCTAACTCTCTTGCCTGTCTAGCATGGTTCTGGTTTTGACCTAGTGTTTTCCCTGCCCTTCTTCATGTTCTTTTGTGGTGTCTCTGTTTATAAGTTGTGTTTTATTTGCTTATATCCACAGCTTGGCAGGCTTTTCCTCCTTCAAATGACTTCTTTTGTATTAGACACTTCAGTCACATCAAGTCTGATCATGGAGCTTCAACTTGGTTGTTCTTTTTGGTTGACTGAGCAGAAAGCACCAGATTCAAATGATTGTAAAATCTTCAAGTTTTAAGGGACAAGCTATTACTTAGGTAATTCTCTTTTATTTCTTGGGGTCATACTTCAAATTCTTCTAATATTTATTTAGGTTCTTCTAGAAGAGTGGCAGAATGTAGTGTAAATATTTACCATTCTGAAGAGATATTTTTACCTTGGGTTGTTTCTCATGGTTGGGGTGGTACTCTTTGTATTCTTTTTGTAAAAACTTTTTGCTTCTTCAATGAGCACTTCTAATTTGGGGGAAGCATTAAGATTTTCTTGGGTCATACAAATTATAAAATTTTATTTATACTTTTGGGTTATTATGATTGGAGCTTACATGTCCCAAATTAAGTAGATATATTTATGTGGGCTATAGGTAAAGCATACAAGAAGCCAATGATTTAAATAGGGAATTTGGATGTGATAACTGATAATATTAAAACTCACCAGGGACTTTTTAGGCTTTGAAACAAACACATTGCAGATTTGGGTTATCTTAGTGAGTTTTAATGTAATCTAGAAAAGAGGGTGACTTGAGAAAGATCAAGGTATTTGGATAAAAAAACTATATTTATGCAGTGGTGAGGGATATCACCTTTAGTCACCGTTTGATCAACATAGCAGTATTGAATTACATGATCCCTAAGAATCTTTCTGATTTCAATCTATTTTATTATTTGCACTTCTAAAAAATTTATTTTAATTTGTTTTCAATGTTCCAAACTTCATTGTTTATGCACCACTACCAGTGCTCTGTGCAATACATGCCTTCCTTAATAATTACCACCAGGTTCACCCCTCCCCTCCAAAACCTTCAGTTTGTTTCTCAGAGTCTTCCGTCTCTCATGGTTTATCTCCACTTCTGATTTCCCTCAACTCATTTCTCCTCTCCATCTCCCAATGTCCTCCGTGTTATTCCTGATGCTCCACAAGTTAGTGAAACCATATGATAATTGACTTTCTCTGCTTGACTTATTTCACTCAGCATAATCTTTTCCAGTCCCATCCATGTTGATACAAAAGTTGGGTATTCATTCTTTCTGATAGAGGCACAGTAGTCCACTGTATCTATGGACCATATCTTCTTTATCCATTCATCTGATGACGGGCATATTGGTTCTTTCCACAGTTGGTGATTATGGTCATTGCTGCTGTGAACATTGGAGTAGAGATGGTGCTTCTTTTCACTACATCTGTATCTTTGGGATAAATACCCAGTAGTGCAATTGCAGGTCATAGGGTAGCTCTATTTTTTTTTTTCAAAGATTTTATTTATTTATTTGACAGAGATCACAACTAGGCAGAAAGGCAGGAAGAGAGAGGAAGAAGCAGGCTCCCCACTTAACAGAGAGCCTGATGTGGGGCTCAATCCCAGGACCCTGAGATCATGACCTGAACCAAACGCAGGGGCTTTAACCCACTGGGACACCTAGGTGCCCCAGTAGTTCTATTTTTAATTTCTCAAGGAATTTCCACACTGTTTTCCAAAGTGGCTGCACCGGCTTGCATTCCCACCAACAGTGTAAGAGGGTTCCCCTTTCTCCACATCCTCTCCAACACTTGTTTACTGTCTTGTTGATTTTGGCCATTCTATCTGGTCTAAGGTCATATCTCAATGTGGTTTTGATTTGAATATTCCTGATGGCTAATGATGATGAACAATTTTTATGTGTCTGTTAGCCATATAAAAAATTTAAATGAATATTTTTCTTTACCTTGAACATGTCTTTTATTTATAAATTACTAAACTATATCAAAATTGCTAAGTTTGTATTAACTTTATTGTACAAGGAATATTAGAACTTCTTAATTTGAGGGGCACCTGGCTGGCTCAGGAGTAGAGCATATGACTCTTTATCTCAGACATGTGATTTTGACCCCTGTACTGGGTGTGGAGCCTACTTAAAATAAAAATTAAAAAGAAAAAAAAAAAGAACTCTTTACCTTGAAAAAATCATCATCTATTTATCTCTGTGGGAATGGAATATTATAAATTGCACAATGAACACTAGTGACATACAAGCATCATTTTTTTTTTTCAGATTCAGAATTTATCCATCTCAAGCAGTTTATCATTGATCACATTTGGTGATTTTCCTCTTGCAATGGTCACACTTCAGTAGATCTTAGTTGGCAGGGTTTTAGTTGATGTCCTCTTCTATTTCAAGACAAGGCATATATGAAAAGGAGCGTATGTTGGATCTAATTTAGGTACCTCCCCAGAGACATTATATTCAAAATACATCCTAGATATGCTTCTGATATGGAGTTCCTGTGGTTGCTGTTACCATGTGTATTGTCAATAGAGATTATGGTCTAATTTCAGCTCAGAATTTTGTGATAAAGGTAGTGGAACTGCCAACGTGATGGAATGTGCAAACTCACCAGGATTTTTTTTTTTTTTAATGTCAGTATCTTGATAGGGAAAGAGTAGGACTCTGACATCTACAGTAGACATATTTGTGTGGGTAAGAGAGAGAACAATGAATTCACAGATGAACTTGCAAACTTGTAGTTGTCATAAGTAACTCTCCCTTAAAAGATGGCAACAACAGTCTTCTCTTGCCTAGACACCTTGTGATTACCTCATTTGAACAAACTGTCAGACAATGATATCTGGTTTCTTCCTGAGATTCCTCCCACACCCTTCATTGCTTCTAACCAGATGCACTTCACAAAGGAAGGCCAAACAAGAAAGTCAAATCTTTCTCTATGAAGACATGTCATACATGAGGAAATTGTAGGATTCTATGGCTACTATGTGCAAATGTGACCTTGGGGAATACTTAATGATGGGGTGTTTTCAGTGTAGTAAAATAGAAGTTTGGGGTTGAGGTCTATCCTGATCAACCTTTTCTGCAGACCCATATCATTGGAGATGACCTTGTTGTTTGCTTTACTCACAGAACAATTTGTTAGATCTGTGGTAAGAACTGTAAAAGAGAGTTGCCAAAAGTATGAAAGACCTGATTGTCCATTTTTTTTTTTAATCTTATGTATTGGCATGTCTTCAAAGTCTGTATTATTCTTGGGTTTGCTAGTTTAGGAGTGAATATGATTTAAACTCAATTCTTATTCAAAGGGCCCTAATGTAAATTGCTTGAAATAATTAGATCCAAAGTTTCTAGGCAGAAAAGTATCCCATCAGGAAGTCATCAGTGTGTCCATATTCACAAAAAATATTCAGAGAAAATAAGCTCAACTGAAAGAATTGAAATGGCATGACAACTGAGGATTGAGCATAGGGTGTGTGTGTATGTGTATATATGTGTATATATATACACATAGATATATATGTGGGTTATCTTTATTTTTATACCTCTTGGCATTCTTAGAAACATCTTTACTACAAGTTTTCTTGAACACTTCCTCATATGCATTGCAGAATGGTATAACTTCTATTACTGATACTACACTGTTCTCAAGACAGCTTGCAAGTTCTTATTTTTCTTAATGGCAATCATACTACAATATTATAATGTATCAGATAAACATGCTGTACACCATAAATTTACACAAGCTATTTCAATTTCTTAAAAAGCAGATACTCATTTTGAAAAGGCTATCTTGAAGATAAATTTTGATTCAAACATTGGAGGAACTAAGGAAACCTTGGTGGGCCATGAACATAATAATATGTGAGATCCCCTATGTAAAAATGTACTGACTTTAAATAATTTTGCCTATTGCTGCATGTAATGCATATGAACATACAATCTTTTGAGATGAAAAACTTACTTAGGACTTGAAAGTTGATATTAGGAGTTGAATTGTGTCCCCTAAGGAAAGAATATTTTGGATTCTTAATCTTCACAATGTGACCCTATTAGGAATAGTGTATGTGCCTGACAATTACACTTTTTATTTTAAAGATTTTATTTATGAGAGAGAGAGAAAGTGAGAGAGAGAGAGCACAAGTAGAGGAGCTGTGGACAGAGGGAAAAGCAGACTTCCCTTGAGCATGGAGCCTGATGAGGGAGCTGGATTCCAGAACTCTAGGATCATGACCTGAGCCAAAGGCAGACACTTAACTGACTGAGCCACCCAGGAGTCCTGGATTTTTTTAAATTATAATTTAAAGTACTAACATTAAGCTTTGATGGCTGGAGCATCCATTTCAAAGACTTCTCATCTGCAGTGAACACAGTGCCAGGGACACAACTAGGTGAGGGGTCAGGCTACCCCACCAGTGAAGTCCCTTTTTTGGAAAGCCCTGGGTGACCTCTAAGTGATCATTTGGTGACTCTGTGTTTTTCTTCCTGGATATTTTAAATTCACAAGTAGTAAACCCGCAAATAGTTGTACTCTTGATCCCAATAAAGACAGAATATCAGATTGGCAAGCTTTTACTGTCTCTCCCTGACTCTGCATACCTGTGGGGCCCCAGGCCTGTAATGTACCCTCTGTGACTTGGGAGTAATAAATCCTGTTTTTTTCAGTGCCCCCTCATTGTTTCATGTGAGAAAAGGAGGAGAAACTGAACAAGAAAACAGGCCACTATTTGGGGTCTCAGAATTGCAATTTGGGAAGCATCGATTTGGTGTAAGCAGGAAAAGTGTCGTGCTTATGTGGGGAAAGCAAAGGGTTTTTTAAGAGAGAGAAGAAAGGAGTAATCAGATGATTTAGATAAAGGAGAGAGAGAGAAAGAAACAAACAATTTCATTTGGTACTGACAAATGGTCCTGCTCTTGATTACTATCTCTTTCATATCTTTCTTTCTTTCTTTCTTTCTTTCTTTCTTTCTAGAGAGAGAGAGAGTTCAGGGAGGTGGAGATTGTCAGAGAAGGAGGTAGGGAGTGAGTTCCAAGCAGGCTCCACACCCAACACAGGGCTGGATCTTACAACCCTGAGATCATGACCCTAGGTGAAGTTACGAGTCTATGGCCTTACCCACTGAGCTACCCAGGCACCCTGTCTTTAATTACTATCTAATTGATTATTATATTGATGCTGTCAAACAAATGTATTCCTGGTATGGAGTAGTTAACTTTTCTGTCCTCATGAAGTTCATTAGTATTATGGTCCTTACGATAGTTGTTCTTTCGGATTTTATGAGTAATTGCTTGTAAAAATAATTAGTGTTCTGTCCTAGTTCAAGAGTTTATTCGTTAGAAAGGAAAATGGAGCTTCAAGATGGGGTCTCCTGTCTCTAAAAACTTCCTAGCTGGCAGTCAGGGAGAAGGGGGGAAGGTCGGCTCTCAGCTCCCAGAGGGCTTTTCATGTGGCCTCTCATCTTCAAAACCAGGGGTGGTGCATTTTAGTCAAACTGTACTTTGAATCTCTCCTACGTACTTTTCTGTTGCCAGTCAGGAAAAATTCTCTTCTTTTAAAGAGCTCATGGGATTCGATAGGATTGAAACATGTAACTTAAAGTCAACATGCCAGTAACCAATTACATTGTTGGAATGCCTTTAGACAAGTAATTCTGCATTAATATGTGCTATAATATCTAGTCCCTGGGGCTAGGGCAGGAAATTCTGAGGGATATTTTGGAATTATTTCTACCACAGTGTAAAAGAAGTTTTAAAAATCATAGCTTTAACTTGGGAACTGAAGAATTGATAAGTCAATATTTATAAAACGAGGATTGTTCTATCCCTATGAAATGTGCCACTTTTGCATCCTCTTCCAAATGTTATCTATGTGGAAATTGAGGAAATATACATAACATTTTATATTAACTTAATCCTTGAATCCAACTAAATGTATGATCTTCATCAAGTAGCTTACACAATCACTTCAGCTATCACAAATAGTCTGCATGCATGAACACGTCAGTGTCATGGATGAGGCCTTGGAGTGTGGAGTTTATATTTCAGTGTCATAGAGTTTTGGGCAGTGAGCAGTTGTCTTATTTTGTCCTTGAATAACAGTGACTTAGGTCTAAGGGTTGTGACTGGAATGCTTTGTCCTGGAGATATTTCCAAGTTTCTTTACAAACTGTGTCAGAAAATTTCTAATAACAATAGTTAATAATAGCACTACTACTACTACTACTACAACTACTACTACTAATATTGATTATGTATTTCTAAAGTATGATAAAATAGAGAAGAATCTAAATTCCAGTGAGATAAGTGTCTTACCCGAAGCCACATTGCCTGTGAAAGGTACACCTGGGATTTAAATTCAGACTCTCTGGCTTCAACGTCTGAGGTGGTAACATGAATCATCCTGGACATCTGGCAAATGCATCTCACATAAAACTGCCTTTTCTACTAAATATTTAAGCTGCATATCTAATTAGATTTTTGACACTGTTACCATGGTGCATCCTTCTGCTATTTTCTGTGTCCATTTACATGCGAATACACGTTGTGTACACATAAAAGTAATCAGTCTTCCTTGCAGTGTTTGTAACATCAAAAGCAAAGAAATTAAATTGTTTAGACAGTGAAACAGACTCATATGTGTATTTCAGTAAAAAATGAAAAAAAAATCCTTTAAATATTATGTTACTTTGCCATCCTAAAATCAAAACTATAAAAATTAGAAATTTATTTTGTTAGTGCAATTGAGGTTCTACTATAAGTAGACTGTATATGTTGGAAAATAAAAGTATGTATCTTAAGTACTACAGTTCAAAAATTAAAGAGTTATTTTGAACTATTCAGTACATTATTATTTTAATAAAAATTCAAATACACTTATTAACGCCTTACTCTGTATAAAGTGTAGAATTACTGGTCACAGTCATTGTAGGGTCAGTAAAGCATCTTAGCAAGGTCAAATTCTACTATACTAGTTACTAGCTGCCTAGTCTTATCAATTATCTCTTTGTGCCTCTGGGGAATATTAAAATATCATCTCATGAGGTCATTATGTGCATTACATTTTAAAAATCCCTTTAACATCCTTAGCACAATTGCTAGTGCTTTGTAATGACTTTTCAATTACTGCTATTGCTCTTGCCATGATCTAAATTTAAATTATTAAATAAGGTCTGCAAATCATTAGAGCCCTTTTTTTTATTGAGTTAATAGTTTATTGAGAAAATGAGAGAAGAACACCAATATTTAAAGAAAACACACAAAACTTCCCAAAACAAAACAAACCAAACAAACAACAAAAAAAAAAAACTTTCAGACTATCTATGAAAGGAGACTCAAATGATCTGGTGAAATTAGGTATTGTGAGTGTAATGGGATAACTTGGAGCATGACATTAGGTTTCAGAAAGGTGTATATTGTGGCTAAACTTTGTGGGAATGGGGACATTTGAGTTTGACCTTAATTATTTTCACAAAAAGCTGAAACCTTCAATATTAGTAAATAATTAGCCTCGATGGTGGAAGCAGTGGAAGACCTGTAATAAATATAATGGACGCATTAGGGTTCATTCCTTGTGTAGAGAAGAATAAGGCCACTTTAAAAATTTTATCACTGACCATGAAAACTGTATTTGATGTTTAACATCATATATTTGATATTTGAAACAAATTTGATATTTTCTTTTGAAAAACCAAAGAAATGCAAATTAAAATCATCTGAGTTTATTTTTACCAGCTTTGTCCAAGAACTCCATTCCCATAGGGATTGCCATGGACAGGTCCAGTGCCTTTAAATACTCTTCCTGACTGTTCCCCTGTAGCTTCTCCAAGAGTCCCCAACCCTGTATATTTAGGGAAGTAGACACTAAGGCTCATTACTGCACCAAAGGGGAAAAAAGGACAAGACAGAAAGGGCCAGATTCAGTTGAGATTTTCCTTCCAGTTTTATGATATACTTCTCATTCTTATTTGAGTATTCATAGTTAGTTTTTAAGATTTTTTTTTCTTATTTTTTTTATTTTTTGTAATTTCAAGTTTTTATTTATATGCCAGCTGCTTTACATATAGTGTAATATTAATTTCAGGAGTAGAATTCAGTGATTGATTACATTTTAAATATAATTTGACTATCCACAAAGTATGGGACTTCTTCTCATTACCTTTTTTTGTCCCAAGAGATCTACTATCTTTAGATTTTGGAGGTGTTTTTTTTTTTTTTTTTTTTTTTTTTTTTTTTCATTGTCATGAGTTCAAGAAGACAAGGATATCCCTTTCACTATTAATTGGAATTGGCTGATACTAAAACTGTGAATTCGTTTTTTTCTTCTCCATCTTTTCTTTATTCTTACCTTTATTATTGTTGAATGCCTGCACCTAAGTCATCTCTTTGAGAAGCTACAGAATCATCCATCCGTTTTCATTTGTTTTCTAAGGTAATTGTTTGTTTGCTTATTTTGCATGAATAATCTAGAAATATATCTTCTTGGTAACGATTTCTTTTATAAATTTTAGGCTTCTAATTCATGTAACAATTTGGCATTTTAATAGTTTACAAAACATCTTTAAAAAGTCCATTGTAGTAAAAACTGAAAAATGAGAATGCTATTTTGAAATCCTGGTTTCAAACATGGGACTCTTTAGCTGTCACTTCAGGAGGCTAGGAGAAATTGTGGAATGTTCTGTACTCTTCTTTGGACAGAAAAGCAATGATAAAAACAAACAGACAAAGGTTTGGAAAAATAATATAAATAATATAAACAATATAATAAAGAGAATAATGAATGTAAGAAAATGATGGAAAATTAATAGATAATTATGATAAATCAGTAAATAAGTTAGAAAATCAATTGAGTAAAAAATATTTATACTTTGCAAGTGTAAGGATCCATGAAAGCTACAATTCCTTATTTTCTTAAGAGGAAATAGATACCAAGTGGATGTGAGGAACTTTTTCCTAAGTCCCATAATCAGGGAGCAGCAGATCAGGACAACAACCTCCATGTCTTGCCTCACTGTCCCACAAGTCTGTAATTCTGAGTCATAATCCCTGATATTTGAAATGAATAAGGATTATATGGAAGAAAATATCAGGGACAACAGGTAGAGAAGTTCAAATTATATAACTGATGACTATTTCTCTAACAAAGATAGATGTGATATATACTAAATTTTTTTAAACCTGCAGAAAACTAGAAAATGACCTAAGTAAAATAGAGGGATAAAATATTTATTTTCTTGAAGTGTTTGCTTCACTTATTCTAAATAATAAGAGAGAGATTATCTTTTGTAGGTTGTTGAAGGTCGTCATGAACAAATTTTTACTTTTATTTCAGTTCTTCCATCTGTGAAATTGGAAATCCTGTGTCCTATCACAAGTCTTGGCCATTAGTTTGGGATTTTCAATAGTGGTTACTTGTCAAAATACTTGTATAACTTCTATAGAAATCTATATTTAGTGGTAAGTTAAACTCATTGAAGAAAATGTGGGAGGAGGAGTCAAGATGGCCGAGAAGTAGCAAGCTGAGACTGCTTCAGCTAGCCGGAGATCAGCTAGATAGCTTATCTAAAGATTGCAAACACCTGAAAATCCATCGGCAGATCGAAGAGAAGAAGAACAGCAATTCTGGAAACAGAAAAACAACCACTTTCTGAAAGGTAGGACCGGCGGAGAAGTGAATCCAAAGTGACGGGAAGATAGACCCCGGGGGGAGGGGCCGGCTCCCGGCAAGCGGCGGAGCAACCGCGCACAAAATCAGGACTTTTAAAAGTCTGTTCCGCTGAGGGACATCGCTCCAGAGGCTAAACCGGGGCGAAGCCCACGCGGGGTCAGCGTGGCCTCAGGTCCCGCAGGGTCACAGAAGGATCGGGGGTGTCTGAGTGACGCAGAGCTTGCGGGTATTGGAACGGGAAAGCCGGCTACAGAGGCAGAGCTGACAGTAAGCTCGCAGCTCCGTGTTACCTTGAACCGGTCGCAGGCTCGGTGAGCTCGGAGCGCGGCCGGAGGTCAGGCAGACGGGAGTAACTGGGCGCTGTTCTCTGAGGGCGCACTGAGGAGTGGGGCCCTGGGCTCTCGGCTCCTCCGGGCCGGAGACCAGGAGGCCGCCATTTGTATTCCCGTCCTCTGGAACACTACGGAAAGCGCTCTGGGAACAAAAGCTCCTGAAAGCAAACCCAAGCGGATTACTCACCCCGGCCCCGGGTAAGGGCGGTGTAATTCCGCCTGGGGAAAAGACACTTGAGAATCACTACAACAGGCCCCTCCCCCAGAAGATCAACAAGAAATCCAGCCTAGACCAAGTTCACCTACCAAGGAGTGCGGTTTCAATACCAAGGAGAGCAGCAGAATTCCAGAGGAGGAGAAAGCCAAGCACGGAACTCATGGCTTTTTTCCTGTGATTTTTTTTTAGTCTTGCAGTTAATTTAATTTTTTCTTTTTCATTTTTTTTTTTTTCTCGCCTTCGGGTAAAATTTTTTTTTTTTTAACTGTTACCTTTTTCTTTTTTAACGATTTTTTACTAGTTTATCTAATATATATATATATATATTTTTACATTTTTCTTAGGTGTTTTCTTTTTTTAAAAATTCTTTTCTTTTCTTTTTATTTTTTTTCTTTTCTTTTTGTTTTTTTTTTTTTCTTTCTTTCTTCTTTCTTCCTTTTTGAACCTCTTTTTATCCCCTTTCTCCCCACTCACGATTTTGGATCTCTTCTAATTTGGTTAAAGCATATTTTCCTGGGGTTGTTGCCACCCTTTAGTATTTTACTTGCCCCTTCATTTACTCTTATCTGGACAAAATGACAAGACGTAAAAATTCAACACAAAAAAAAGAACAAGAGGCAGTACCGAAGGCTAGGGACCTAATCAATACAGACATCGGTAATATGTCAGATCTAGAGTTCAGAATGACAATTCTCAAGGTTCTAGCCGGGCTCGAAAAAGGCATGGAAGATATTAGAGAAACCCTCTCGAGAGATATAAAAGCCCTTTCTGGAGAAATAAAAGAACTAAAATCTAACCAAGGTGAAATCAAAAAAGCTATTAATGAGGTGCAATCAAAAATGGAGGCTCTAACTGCTAGGATAAATGAGGCAGAAGAAAGAATTAGTGATATAGAAGACCAAATGACAGAGAATAAAGAAGCTGAGCAAAAGAGGGACAAACAGCAACAGGACCACGAGGGGAGAATTCGAGAGATAAGTGACACCATAAGACGAAACAACATTAGAATAATTGGGATTCCAGAAGAAGAAGAAAGTGAGAGGGGAGCAGAAGGTATACTGGAGAGAATTATTGGGGAGAATTTCCCCAATATGGCAAAGGGAACGAGCATCAAAATTCAGGAGGTTCAGAGAATGTCCCTCAAAATCAATAAGAATAGGCCCACACGCCGTCACCTAATAGTAAAATTAACAAGTCTCAATGACAAAGAGAAAATCCTGAAAGCAGCCCGGGAAAAGAAGTCTGTAACATACAATGGTAAAAATATTAGATTGGCAGCTGACTTATCCACAGAGACCTGGCAGGCCAGAAAGAGCTGGCATGATATTTTCAGAGCACTAAACGAGAAAAACATGCAGCCAAGAATACTATATCCAGCTAAGCTATCATTGAAAATAGAAGGAGAGATTAAAAGCTTCCAGGACAAACAACAACTGAAAGAATTTGCAAATACCAAACCAGCTCTACAGGAAATATTGAAAGGGGTCCTCTAAGCAAAGAGAGAGCCTACAAGTGGTAGATCAGAAAGGAACAGAGACCATATACAGTAACAGTCACCTTACAGGCAATACAATGGCACTAAATTCATATCTCTCAATAGTTACCCTGAATGTTAATGGGCTAAATGCCCCTGTCAAAAGACACAGGGTATCAGAATGGATAAAAAAACAAAACCCATCTATATGTTGCCTCCAAGAAACACATTTTAAGCCTGAAGACACCTCCAGATTTAAAGTGAGGGGGTGGAAAAGAATTTACCATGCTAATGGACATCAGAAGAAAGCAGGAGTGGCAATCCTTATATCAGATCAATTAGATTTTAAGCCTAAGACTATAATAAGAGATGAGGAAGGACACTATATCATACTCAAAGGGTCTGTCCAACAAGAAGATTTAACAATTTTAAATATCTATGCCCCCAACGTGGGAGCAGCCAACTATATAAACCAATTAATAATAAAATCAAAGAAACACATCAACCATAATACAATAATAGTAGGGGTCTTTAACACTCCCCTCACTGAAATGGATAGGTCATCCAAGCAAAAGATCAGCAAGGAAATAAAGACCTTAAACGACACAATGGACCAGATGGACATCACAGATATATTCAGAATATTTCATCCCAAAGCAACAGAATACACATTCTTCTCTAGTGCACATGGAACATTCTCCAGAATAGATCACATCCTCGGTCCTAAATCAGGACTCAACCGGTATCAAAAGATTGGGATCATTCCCTGCATATTTTCAGACCACAATGCTCTAAAGCTAGAACTCAACCACAAAAGGAAGTTTGGAAAGAACCCAAATACATGGAGACTAAACAGTATCCTTCTAAAGAATGAATGGGTCAACCGGGAAATTAAAGAAGAATTGAAAAAAATCATGGAAACAAATGATAATGAAAATACAACGGTTCAAAATCTGTGGGACACAACAAAGGCAGTCTTGAGAGGAAAATATATAGCGGTACAAGCCTTTCTCAAGAAACAAGAAAGGTCTCAGGTACACAACCTAACCCTACACATAAAGGAGCTGGAGAAAGAACAAGAAAGAAACCCTAAGCCCAGCAGGAGAAGAGAAATCATAAAGATCAGAGCAGAAATCAATGAAATAGAAACCAAAAAAACAATAGAACAAATCAACGAAAGTAGGAGCTGGTTCTTTGAAAGAATTAATAAAATTGATAAACCCCTGGCCCGACTTATCAAAAAGAAAAGAGAAAGGACCCAAATAAATAAAATCATGAATGAAAGAGGAGAGATCACAACTAACACCAAAGAAATACAAACTATTATAAGAACATACTATGAGCAACTCTATGGCAATAAATTCGACAATCTGGAAGAAATGGATGCATTCCTAGAAACATATAAACTACCACAACTGAACCAGGAAGAAATAGAAAGCTTGAACAGGCCCATCACCAGTAAGGAGATTGAAACAGTCATTAAAAATCTCCAAACAGACAAAAGCCCAGGGCCAGACGGCTTCCCGGGGGAATTCTACCAAACATTTCAAGAAGAACTAATTCCTATTCTCCTGAAACTGTTCCAAAAAATAGAAATGGAAGGAAAACTTCCAAACTCATTTTATGAGGCCAGCATCACCTTGATCCCAAAACCAGACAAGGATCCCACCAAAAAAGAGAGCTATAGACCGATATCCTGGATGAACACAGATGCGAAAATACTCAACAAAATACTAGCCAATAGGATTCAACAGTACATTAAAAAGATTATTCACCACGACCAAGTGGGATTTATTCCAGGGCTGCAAGGTTGGTTCAACATCCGCAAATCAGTCAATGTGATACAACACATCAATAAAAGAAAGAACAAGAACCATATGATACTCTCAATAGATGCTGAAAAAGCATTCGACAAAGTACAACATCCCTTCCTGATCAAAACTCTTCAAAGTGTAGGGATAGAGGGCACATACCTCAATATCATCAAAGCCATCTATGAAAAACCCACCGCAAATATCATTCTCAATGGAGAAAAACTGAAAGCTTTTCCGCTAAGGTCAGGAACACGGCAGGGATGTCCATTATCATCACTGCTATTCAACATCGTACTAGAGGTCCTAGCCTCAGCAATCAGACAACAAAAGGAAATTAAAGGCATCCAAATCGGCAAAGAAGAAGTCAAATTATCACTCTTCGCAGATGATATGATACTCTATGTGGAAAACCCAAAAGACTCCACTCCAAAACTGCTAGAACTTATACAGGAATTCAGTAAAGTGTCAGGATATAAAAGCAATGCACAGAAATCAGTTGCATTTCTCTACACCAACAGCAAGACAGAAGAAAGAGATATTAATGAGTCAATCCCATTTACAATTGCATCCAAAACCATAAGATACCTAGGAATAAACCTAACCAAAGAGACACAGAATCTATACTCAGAAAACTATAAAGTACTCATGAAAGAAATTGAGGAAGACACAAAGAAATGGAAAAATGTTCCATGCTCCTGGATTGGAAGAATAAATATTGTGAAAATGTCTATGCTACCTAAAGCAATCTACACATTTAATGCAATTCCTATCAAAGTACCATCCATCTTTTTCAAAGAAATGGAACAAATAATTCTAAAATTTATATGGAACCAGAAAAGACCTCGAATAGCCAAAGGGATATTGAAAAAGAAAGCCAACGTTGGTGGCATCACAATTCCGGACTTCAAGCTCTATTACAAAGCTGTCATCATCAAGACAGCATGGTACTGGCACAAAAAAAACAGACACATAGATCAATGGAACAGAATAGAGAGCCCAGAAATAGACCCTCAACTCTATGGTCAACTAATCTTTGACAAAGCAGGAAAGAATGTCCAATGGAAAAAAGACAGCCTTTTCAATAAATGGTGCTGGGAAAATTGGACAGCCACATGCAGAAAAATGAAATTGGACCATTTCCTTACACCACACACAAAAATAGACTCAAAATGGATGAAGGACCTCAATGTACGAAAGGAATCCATCAAAATCCTTGAGGAGAACACGGGCAGCAACCTCTTCGACCTCTGCCGCAGCAACATCTTCCTAGGAACAACGCAAAAGGCAAGGGAAGCAAGGGCAAAAATGAACTACTGGGATTTCATCAAGATCAAAAGCTTTTGCACAGCAAAGGAAACAGTTAACAAAATCAAAAGACAACTGACAGAATGGGAGAAGATATTTGCAAACGACATATCAGATAAAGGACTAGTGTCCAGAATCTATAAAGAACTTAGCAAACTCAACACCCAAAGAACAAATAATCCAATCAAGAAATGGGCAGAAGACATGAACAGACATTTCTGCAAAGAAGACATCCAGATGGCGAACAGACACATGAAAAAGTGCTCCATATCACTCGGCATCAGGGAAATACAAATCAAAACCACAATGAGATATCACCTCACACCAGTCAGAATGGCTAAAATCAACAAGTCAGGAAATGACAGATGCTGGCGAGGATGCGGAGAAAGGGGAACCCTCCTACACTGTTGGTGGGAATGCAAGCTGGTGCAGCCACTCTGGAAAACAGCATGGAGGTTCCTCAAAATGTTGAAAATAGAACTGCCCTATGACCCAGCAATTGCACTATTGGGTATTTACCCTAAAGATACAAATGTAGTGATCCAAAGGGACACATGCACCCGAATGTTTATAGCAGCAATGTCCACAATAGCCAAACTATGGAAAGAACCTAGATGTCCATCAACAGATGAATGGATCAAGAAGATGTGGTATATATACACAATGGAATACTATGCAGCCATCAAAAGAAATGAAATCTTGCCATTTGCAACGACGTGGATGGAACTAGAGCGTATCATGCTTAGCGAAATAAGTCAAGCAGAGAAAGACAACTATCATATGATCTCCCTGATATGAGGAAGTGGTGATGCAACATGGAGGCTTAAGTGGGTAGAAGAAGAATAAATGAAAGAAGATGGGATTGGGAGGGAGACAAACCATAAGTGACTCTTAATCTCACAAAACAAACTGAGGGTTGCCGGGGGGAGGGGGTTTGGGAGAAGGGGGTGGGATTATGGACATTGGGGAGGGTATGTGATCTGGTGAGTGCTGTGAAGTGTGTAAACCTGGTGATTCACAGACCTGTACCCCTGGGGATAAAAATATATGTTTATAAAAAATAAAAAATTTAAAAAAAAAAAAAAAAAAAAAGAAAATGTGTTCCCAGAGCTCCCTTTGTCCTATGAGTTGTGAAGCATTTATAGAATATTAGTCATTTTTAAATTAATAAGAGTTCATAGTTATTCTTATGATGTATTATATGCACATATCTGTAGCTCATTGTTTTATATGAATATTTTAATTTGATCCCCACAAGATTCCTATGTGATAAGTACTACTATCACTGTTTTACAGATTAAAAAAAAAAACAAAGACTCAGCAGGTATATAAATTGCCTAAGATTATTCAGGTTTAGTGGATCATACATTGTTATGCATTCATCCTTATTCAAGCACTCTCTCCCACCATGATTACCTGCCTCTCTCGCAAATACTGTTGCCAATTTCACTTTAGGAATTGAAGATGAGCTAGACAGTGTTGTGTCCTAAAAAATATTTTCTGTGAGACATAGACACCAAGATGATCCTGAAAATCAGGGGTTATTTGTTTTCCTCCTTTTAATGCCTTTTTGGAAGTTGTGGTGAGGGAGAGTGAACACCAGTGTCCTGCCCCTTTGAAAATGCTGCCTGGTGTAGATTTCCTTAATGAGCTTGTTGCAGCAGAGAGGAAGATTGAAGGTAAGTAGAAGTTTGCAAATGACAGCATTTCTACTCATTCCGTACATATCAGAAGTTGTTAACCTTTTGCACAACATATCCTGGTATTCAGCAATCTGTGTTGCAGATTTGTTGTTTCCTTCTGTTAAAATAAAAATAAGAGCTAGAGTTAGTTCAGCAAAATAAGGAACCGTGAAAAGAGCAAATTACTAAATTGAGTCCTAAGTAATAACAGCTAGAGATTTAACCAATCACCTCGAAATTTCTTTAAATCCTATCAGGATTATAAATGTATAGCTAGAAGTACTAGTGCTGAAATAAAGACCAAATCCATATAGAGGTTTAAAAGAGATACAGATATAGGTGTGTTGCCTTATATCAAATATGTCCTTGTGAAGGTGTGCGGGAGTTGGGTTTATGTACCTGTCCAGTTATATTTACATTTCTATGACAGTTGATGACATATGCTTGAGGAAGAGCAACTATGTATAAACTTGATAAAATCATTGAGGAAAAAACATAATTAGTGATTAAAAAGAAGTTATTTAATTTTACTGACTTCCCATAAAGGTTCACTTTTTATTGTGCCTCCTTTCATTTTTTGTGTGTTGTGTTCCTCTTAAAATGTACTATAAAATTATGACTTTTAAAATTAACTTTAATTACAGAAGTAATAATGAAATGTAGTCTCTTTAATACAGAACTTAAAATATTGAATATCCCTTAAATCTACTTTGGCCAGAACCTCCTCTATTTCTGAGAAGTAAATCTTTCCTTCCACATGTTTTTCTATTAATTTATAAAAGCAGAGGTTCTCATAGAAACTACATGATATTCTGTGGGGTGATTGTTTTTAACATGCATGTTTTCATACTGTGATTATTTTTGTGCACTTTATTACGTTTTTTACACTAACGTGTATCTTAGTGTTTTCTATCATGGTATATGTTTCACAAGGATCAAACATTAAATTTGTCTAGTTTTCAGTAAAGAACATACCATCCCTTATTTCCATTCTATGGTCAGGTTTTAGATAAGCTTCTCTTTTCCAAATTTGAAAGAGTCTGTGAAGAATATTCTTTTGTATGTTTTCTGGGGTGTTTTTGTTGGGCTGCTCATTAAAATTTTAATGGACAACCTTGTTTAATTTATTTTTATTTTTTGTTTATTTTTTAAAGATTTCATTTATATATTTGAGAGAGAGAGAGAGAGAGAGGGTGAGCAAGCGAGAAAGAGAGCACAAGCCAGGGAGAGAGGCAGAGGGAGAAACAGACTGCCCGCTTAGCAGGTAGCTGGACATGGGGCTCAATCCCAGGACCCGGGGATCATGACCTGATCTGAAGGCAGACACTTAACTGACTGAGACATCCAGGCTCCCAATAGACAGCCTTTTATATTTTATTTTTATGAAGTTGATGAGTGGGACTATACTATCTCATTCTTGTGAATCTGCATTTCAATGATTGTATTGAGGTTGAATAGTTTTATATATGCTTTTGGACAGTTCTGATTTCCTTTCTGTGCATTGCCCTGTCAAATACTTTGCTTTTTCAGAAAATTGGACTATTTGCCTTATGTGATTGATTTTAAAGGATTTATAAATATTTATTCCCATTTTCTACTTTTAAAAAATGTTTGGTGTATATGAAGTTGTGTCATATAGCAGGTTTAAAAATAGATTTTACATTTTTTTTAATTTTCCTTTTGTGTTTGCTTTAAAAAATTCTTACATAAGATAGAAACCTATTATAATTATTTCTCAAATCTTTTTATACTTTTGTTCCACACATTTGTATCTTTCCCCCATCTGGATTATAATGTTTTGTGCCTTGTGAGGTACATTATATTCAGATAGAGATTCAAATTCTTAATATCAGCTACTAAAATTCACATCAATTTGAATTATGTAGAGTTCATATCAATATAAATTTCAACTTCAATATAAAATAAATTCCCATATATATGTGTTAATTGTTGACTATCTTTAAACCCAGCCATGGGGCGCCTGGGTGGCTCAGTGGGTTAAGCCGCTGCCTTCAGCTCAGGTCATGATCTCAGGGTCTTGGGATCCAGTCCCACATCAGACTCTGCTCAGCAGGGAGCCTGATTCCTCCTTTCTCTCTCTGCCTGCCTCTCTGCCTACTTGTGATCTCTCTCTGTCAAATAAAAAAATAAAATCTTTAAAAAAATAAACCCAGCAATGTCTTTACCTACAATTTGTTTCTGATATTTATTTATTTTTGAGAGAGAGAGAGTAAGAGCAAGAACAAGAGGGGTAAAGGGCGAGGGAGAGAGAATGTCAGACTCTTTGAATGTGAAGCCAAACACAGGGCTTGATCTCAGCACCCTGACAGAGTGACATGAGCTATAATCAAGAGTTGGACACTCAACTTACTGAGCCACCCAAGCACCCCTACATACAATGATTTAATTGCCATAGTTTGATAATATACTTCAATTCTGGCAAGGTATATCTATTTTCTTTGTTCTTCCTTTGAAAAAGTTAGCTTAACTACTCTGCGTTTTAATTCTTTCTGAATTTTGAAATCAGCTTTTCATGAAAAAGTTTGTCAGAAACTTTAATTATTGCATGTACTGATTAATTTGGGAAGAACTGACATCTTTCTTATAATGACCTATCCTAACTAAAAACATGGTATAATCTTTTAACTTCTTATAATCTTTTTATATATTTTAGTACAATTCTGTATTCAATGAAGGAATTCTATTTTTAAGGACAGAATAGATAAATCACATATAAAATGATCTTGAACTGTTTATTTAAAAAAGTTGACGCCATAATCCAGAATTATTATGACTGGTTTTGATTATGTGACAGTGATATTTTCAGAGATTTTTGCAAAAAATTAGGCTATAGTTTGTTAATCTGTGGTTCATGTATGGAATTCAACCCAAAAAGCCCACAAACTCCCTAAGACTCAATTTTTTATGCTTAATGTTCATTTTTTTTTTCTAATTCTCATTTTATTGCTTAATGTTCATTTTTCTAAAATAATCTCATAGGAACTCACATTATAAAATCAAAAGTAAAAAAGCATTATTCAGTTGCTGTTATAACCTTTCAGAACAGGCTGGCACATTTTATCAGTGTGTAGAGTTCATGTTTTGTCCACGTGGGCACTGAGTTTAACAATTTTTTTTTTTTTTAAGATTCTATTTGTTTATTTGACAGACAGAGATCACAAGTAGGCAGAGAGGGGAAAGCGGGCTAAACCAAGTAGAGATCCTGATATGGGGCTTGTTCCCAGAACCCCAGGATCATGATATGAACTGAATAGAGGCTTTAACCCAATGAGTCACTCAGGTGCCCTGAGTTTAACAGTTTTGTGATACTTTATTTATTTATTTTGCAAAATAAGGTACGAGATACAGTTTAATACTTTGCACCGAAAAGCCTGTCCTTTTTAATTAAAATATTTCAGGATTGGGATCCCTGTGCCTATAGTGAGCCTGTTAAGGTGAGAAAGTGGCTCAGTTCAAAGAAATACAAGCTGGTAAAACAGATCTAGTGAAAAAGCATCTTTGGAGGCAGTTTGCCCCTCCACGGATGCTGTCCTACCGGGAAGTTCCAGAACGTGGGACATGAAATGATGAAATCTCCTGCTTTAGGCTGGAAAGTGAGCAGAGAAATGGGGTCAATTATAGGAAGCCACAAATATGGTAGAACCCTGTACAGTACAGCAATCCTTTTCCCCAAAGATCTGATCGTGAAAAGGTGGTAAAAGCACTTTCTGAAATTAGCACCTGAAGATCTAACATTTAAAGCTCAGGGCACCAGGGCACTCAGGGCACCAGGGTGGCTCAGTTGGTGAAGCAGCTGCCTCTGGCTCAGGGCATGATGCCAGGGTCCTGGTATGGAGCCCTACATTGGGCTCCCTGCTCAGCAGGGAGCCTGCTTCTCCCTCTCCCACTCCTCCTGCCTGTGCTGTCTCTCTGTCAAATAAAAATAAACTCTTTATAAAAGATAAAATTATGAGCTTACTGATGTCTAAAGACATTACTGAACTTCCAGGATTTAGCACAAATTTAGTCACTGGGGAACAATTGAGAACAATAAGACTGCCCTTGAAGAACATATAACCTCAATATTGTTTTGAACCAGAGATTCAAAAATCACTCTTTAGGTATACTACTGCAATTACACCTCAAGATTGACAAAAAACAAAACAAAACAAAACAAAAAAAACAAAAACAAAACAAAAAAAAACAACATTTCATCTCCTAAATTATTCATCTTCTTGTACATATTAAGTATGAGTCTTTGGAATTTATTATTTTTTCAATTAATTATTTGTATTATTATTGTTAGTATATGTCTACTCTAATGAACTTTATCTACTTAGAGGGTGTAGATAGTGTGTATTTTGCACACTGCTTTCTGTAACTCTAGCACTCACCATGGTGTTTGTATTATAATAAATTTTCAATATGTATCTGTTGGATACATGAATGAGTTTTAAAATAAATCAATAGTTTTAGAAGTTGACTGTTTTCAGTACATTAACTTTCTCTTCTACGTGATCAAACCCACAGAAGCAATGGGACATGAAAACATCACAGAATTTATCCTCTTGGGACTTTTTAATGATGAGGATGCAAAGGTCACCTGCTTTGTGGTGTTCTCACTTTGCTACATTGTGATTCTGTCAGGAAACCTGTTCATTCTTCTCACCATCAGAGGCAGCTGCCTTCGTGAACAGCCCATGTACTTTTTCCTGAGCTACTTGTCATTCATGGATGTCTGCTTCACTTCCACAGTGGCTCCCAGACTGATCACAGACCTATTGGCTGCGCAGAACACCATCTCCTACGACAGCTGCCTGGCCCAGATGTTTTATGCCCACTTCTTTGGTGCCACTGAGATGTTCATCTTGGTGGCCATGGCCTATGACCGTTATGCAGCCATCTGCAGACCCCTTCACTACATGGTCATCATGAACAGACAAGTATGCTATGTCCTTTTGATGGCCTCGATTCTTGGGGCATTTCTCCATTCAATCCTACAGGTATTGATTATTATTGATCTTCCCTTCTGTGGCCCCAATAAGATAGACCACTATTTCTGTGATATTTTCCCTTTGCTGAAGCTGGCTTGCACGGACACTAGTCTGTTGGTTCTTGTGGTCATTACCACCACAGGAATGATATCCGTTGTGACCTTTGTTGCCTTGGTAATTTCTTACATCATCATCCTGTCCACCCTGAGGACACGCTCATCCCAGAGCTGCCGCAAAGCTCTGTCCACCTGCAGCTCACACATCACTGTAGTGTTCTTGTTCTTCCTACCCCTCATCTTCACATATGTCCCCACAGCTGATTCTGTCAGTAACGACAAAGTTTTTGCCCTATTTTACACCATGTTTGCTCCCATGTTCAATCCTTTCATCTACACGCTGAGAAACACAGACATGAAGAATGCCATGAGGAAAATGTGGTGCCGAGACACACGGTTTGAAGGGAAATGAAGTCTCTGGAGTTCAAACCCTTGGCTGCATCTCATTCTATCCACTGAATCCTAATGTTAGCAAATGCAGCAATTAGAGAGGTAGTTTGCTGTCATCAAACATTGTAAAATGTGAAGGGAAAAGGCCCCTCAACTACCTCTTCCTGTTTCTTTAGTTTTCTGACCTGATATAAGGGGAACAAATCCCACGAGCTCCAGGTCCCTTCCCGCTTTGATATTGTGGAACTTATGTTTGGTGGTCTGGAACATTCTCTCCTTCATGGTCCTTGACATAGTGGAAGTTATAGCACTTTTATCAGGGCACACTGTAAACATTGTAGGGTTTGACAGTTATGCTGTGCTTTAGGGAACAGATCATTAAGAGACCTCTTATGGAGAGAGAGAAAGTGGTCCTAAGTACTCCATTTTTCAGTGGTGTCCACTGCAATAAAATAAGGAAGCAATGCTTAAAAATTTACATGTTTTTGTATATTTTAACACTTTTTACATAAACAATGCTGCTAAAATAATATAATGCAATGGAATTACATAGTCACACTGTCCTTATAGACAGTCCTTAACTCTTAGTACCCTGTTGATGGTGTATTCCAGAAATTACAAGTTTCAAATTAGATAATGAACCTCACTTTCAATCCTTTAAATGTAATTCCATGGTGTATTTATGACCCCATTTAAAAATCACTCATGAGCATATAAACTGATGTTTTTTGTAAATGTGCAAAATGGAAAATCTCCCATTCTATAAAGGATCCTGAGTTTAAGAAGTCACATAGATAAGTGTGTCTGGATTGCTCAGTAGGTTAAATGGTTAACCAACCATTAGAGCATCTAATGTTGACTCAGATCCTGATCTCAAGGTCATGGGATTGAGCCTGTCACCTACTCCCTGTTCAGTGGGAGTCTGCTTGTCTGTCTTCCTCCCCCCTTCCCCTTCCTCCCTTACCCCTCCCCGATTCCTGCTCTTTCTTTCTCTCAAATAAATAAATAAATAATAAATAAATAAAATCTTTAAAGGAAAAAAAATATAGGCACTTAGCTGAATAGATGGATATTTAAATACATGGGGTGCATTTTGTTAACCCTCCCTGCTATCTATGCAAGCAGCATACTTAGACATTTTTTACCCACCATTTACACTATGCAAAACTGTCTCCATTCTACTCAGGCAGGCCCTTATACTAGTGGCACAGACTTGAAAGGCACAGACTTATTTTCTTGTGCTCCATCCTCTTGACCACAGTCCCCACAAAGAAATTGTGTTGTATTTACTTGAAGAAATTGTCCTTTGTGCAACAGAAATCTGGTTTTTCTTTTTGTTTTGGAGTATAGTCAATACACGGTGTTGCATTATTTTCAGGAGTACAGCATAGTAATTCCACAAATCTCTGTGTTTTGCTGTGCTCACCACAAGTGTAGGTACCATCTGTGCTATGTTCACTACACGACGCCTTTTGCTAGGACTGATTCATTCCATAACTGGAAACCTGTCTCTTCTACTTTTCTTCAACCATTCTGCCCACCTTCTCTCTGGGGACCATCCGTTTCTTCTCTGTATTCATGAGTCTGTAGGAACCTGGTTTTTAAGATGAGTGCATTTACAGAAATTAGCCACAGTTGATGATGATTCAGCAATAGATTTTTTTTTTCTTCCCAAAGGACCCTTACATGTGTACTGCCTGCAAGTTAGGGAACTTAGCACATAAAGGGAGGCCAAAAAAAAAAAATAATGAAGTGTGTTGAAAGGAGATAAGAAAGAGAATAGCAGATTAAATCAGGATTTTGTTTTGATGCTGATCTGGTGGCAATTACGTCTCCAATTCAGAGATGTGAGGGTGAACAGAAAGGTCTATAGCTGCATGGCATAGTGCCTAATTCTGGTGGTTTTGTTTATTTGTTTTTAATTAGCCTATTATTGATGCATATGTAGGCTACATTCTCTGGTAATGGATTAAATTTGCTTATTATAACAAATTTTCTGTTTGGTTTTTCCCCAGTAAGACAGGCTTTCAGAAGTCCATGTGAACCTGGCTCTTATGCATCTTTTGTTCACCGTCTTCTTATAACTTAGAAACAAAGGAAGGGGGGAAAGGAACATACCCAAGAGTAATAAATGTGTCCTTTTTATCCAGTGTGTTATTCATGGATGAGATAGTGAAGAGGGAGGTTGGCTACATGCTTAGGTATTTAGAATTTGACCTTTATGTATAAACCCAAGATTAGGTGCTGTCCCTCATACCCATTATCTCTTGCTTGGCCTTTCATACTGCTTCTTTCAAGGTACCTTACACTAAACATATTGGAGGTTTTACTGACTCAAGAGTATGCCTCAGACCCTACTTCTACAGTCAGCTCAATAATGCTGTGTAACAAGCCACTTCAGTATTTACAGCTTATACAACAAGCATTACATTTTTGCTCATGTGTCTGCAAAAGGTAGGGTTCAGCTGATCTAAGGAAGGTTCAGATATGAGGTTCCTCAGGAATAAAACAGAAATATAATCCTAGACTTTGCTTAAATTGAAAGTTCATCTTCTGGACATGTGATGTTTGTCATTACCATTGGCTGTTATGAAATTTCAACATTGTCTATCTCACTTTATACTCTGGTGCACTTGGCTGGTGGATTGTTTAAACACTGAAATGTAAAATAAAGAGTATTTTGAAGATTTGAATAAAGTAATAAGGTTGCATTATACCTCAAAACAAAAATTGTCATTGTGAAAGATATGGATATATTGAAACTGTCAAAATGAGGCGTTCCTGATGAGTTATCATAAATATAGTGAAATTCTAGAGACTGTGACATGTGACAAATGTTTTTCTCCTCAATATGTTTAAATGAAAAAGGTAGTTACATACAGAGGAACATGAAAACTATTCTTACATATTAAACTGAGAAGTGCAAGAAAACATGTTTTAAAAATGTTTTTGCGTCTTCCTCAATTTCTTTCATGAGAGCTTTATAGTTTTCTGAGTATAGATTCTGTGTCTCTTTGGTTAGGTTTATTCCTAGGTATCTTATGGTTTTGGATGCAATTGTAAATGGGATTGACTCCTTAATTTCTCTTTCTTCTGTCTTGCTGTTGATGTAGAGAAATGTAACTGATTTCTGTGCATTGGTTTTATATCCTGACACTTTACTGAATTCCTGTATAAGTTCTAGCAGTTTTGGAGTGGAATCTTTTGGGTTTTCCACATAGAGTATCATATCATCTGCGAAGAGTGATAATTTGACTTCTTCTTTGCCGATTTGGATGCCTTTAATTTCCTTTTGTTGTCTGATTGCTGAGGCTAGGACCTCTAGTACTATGTCGAATAGAGGTGGTGATAATGGACATCCCTGCTGTGTTCCTGACCTTAGCGGAAAAGCTTTCAGTTTTTCTCCATTGAGAATGATATTTGCGGTGGGTTTTTCATAGATGGCTTTGATGATATTGAGGTATGTGCCCTCTATCCCTACACTTTGAAGGGTTTTGATCAGGAAGGGATGCTGTACTTTGTCAAATGCTTTTTCAGCATCTATTGAGAGTATCATATGGTTCTTGTTCTTTCTTTTATTGACGTGTTGTATCACATTGACTGATTTGTGGATGTTGAACCAACCTTGCAGCCCTGGAATAAATCCCACTTGGTCGTGGTGAATAATCTTTTTAATGTACTGTTGAATCCTATTGGCTAGTATTTTGTTGAGTATATTCGCAAATGTGTTCATCCAGGATATCGGTCTATAGCTCTCTTTTTTGGTGGGATCCTTGTCTGGTTTTGGGATCAAGGTGATGCTGGCCTCATAAAATGAGTTTGGAAGTTTTCCTTCCATTTCTATTTTTTGGAACAGTTTCAGGAGAATAGGAATTAGTTCTTCTTTAAATGTTTGGTAGAATTCCCCCGGGAAGCCGTCTGGCCCTGGGCTTTTGTCTGTTTGGAGATTTTTAATGACTGTTTCAATCTCCTTACTGGTGATGGGTCTGTTCAGGCTTTCTATTTCTTCCTGGTTCAGTTGTGGTAGTTTATATGTTTCTAGGAATGCATCCATTTCTTCCAGATCGTCAAATTTTATGGCGTAGAGTTGCTCATAGTATGTTTTTATAATAGTTTGTATTTCTTTGGTGTTAGTTGTGATCTCTCCTCTTTCATTCATGATTTTATTTATTTGGGTCCTTTCTCTTTTCTTTTTGATAAGTCGGGCCAGGGGTTTATCAATTTTATTAATTATTTCAAAGAACCAGCTCCTGGTTTCGTTGATTTGTTCTATTGTTTTTTTGGTTTCTATTTTATTGATTTCTGCTCTGATCTTTGTGATTTCTCTTCTCCTGCTGGGCTTAGGGTTTCTTTCTTGTTCTTTCTCCAGCTCCTGTATGTGTAGGGTTAGGTTGTGTACCTGAGACCTTTCTTGTTTCTTGAGAAAGGCCTGTACCGCTATATATTTTCCTCTCAGGACTGCCTTTGTTGTGTCCCACTGATTTTGAACCGTTGTATTTTCATTATCATTTGTTTCCATGATTTTTTCAATTCTTCTTTAATTTCCCGGTTGACCCATTCATTCTTTAGAAGGATGCTGTTTAGTCTCCATGCATTTGGGGTCTTTCCAAACTTCCTTTTGTGGTTGAGTTCTAGCTTTAGAGCATTGTGGTCTGAAAATATGCAGGGAATGATCCCAATCTTTTGATACCGGTTGAGTCCTGATTTAGGACCGAGGATGTGATCTATTCTGGAGAATGTTCCATGTGCACTAGAGAAGAATGTGTATTCTGTTGCTTTGGGATGAAATATTCTGAATATATCTGTGATGTCCATCTGGTCCAGTGTGTCGTTTAAGGCCTTTATTTCCTTGCTGATCTTTTGCTTGGATGATCTGTCCATTTCAGTGAGGGGAGTGTTAAATTCCCCTACTATTATTGTATTATTGTTGATGTGTTTCTTTGATTTTGTTATTAATTGGTTTATATAGTTGGCTGCTCCCACGTTGGGGGCATAGATATTTAAAATTGTTAAATCTTCTTGTTGGACAGACCCTTTGAGTATGATATAGTGTCCTTCCTCATCTCTTATTATAGTCTTTGTCTTAAAATCTAATTGATCTGATATAAGGATTGCCACTCCTGCTTTCTTCTGATGTCCATTAGCATGGTAAATTCTTTTCCACCCCCTCACTTTAAATCTGGAGGTGTCTTCGGGCTTAAAATGAGTTTCTTGGAGGCAACATATAGATGGGTTTTTTTTTTTTATCCATTCTGATACCTTGTGTCTTTTGACAGGGTCATTTAGCCCATTCACATTCAGGGTAACTATTGAGAGATATGAATTTAGTGCCATTGTATTGTCTATAAGGTGACTGTTACTGTATATGGTCTCTGTTCCTTTCTGATCTACCACTTGTAGGCTCTCTCTTTGCTTAGAGGACCCCTTTCAATATTTCCTGTAGAGCTGGTTTGGTATTTGCAAATTCTTTCAGTTGTTGTTTGTCCTGGAAGCTTTTAATCTCTCCTTCTATTTTCAATGATAGCCTAGCTGGATATAGTATTCTTGGCTGCATGTTTTTCTCGTTTAGTGCTCTGAAAATATCATGCCAGCTCTTTCTGGCCTGCCAGGTCTCTGTGGATAAGTCAGCTGCCAATCTAATATTTTTACCATTGTATGTTACAGACTTCTTTTCCCGGGCTGCTTTCAGGATTTTCTCTTTGTCACTGAGACTTGTAAATTTTACTATTAGGTGACGGGGTGTGGGCCTATTCTTATTGATTTTGAGGGGCATTTTCTGAACCTCCTGAATTTTGATGCTCATTCCCTTTGCCATATTAGGGAAATTCTCCCCAATAATTCTCTCCAGTATACCTTCTGCTCCCCTCTCTCTTTCTTCTTCTTCTGGAATCCCAATTCTTCTAATGTTGTTTCATCTTATGGTTTCACTTATCTCTCAAATTCTCCCCTCATGGTCCAGTAGCTGTTTGTCCCTCTTTTGCTCAGCTTCTTTATTCTCTGTCATTTGGTCTTCTATATCACTAATTCTTTCTTCTGCCTCATTTATCCTAGCAGTGAGTGCCTCCATTTTTTATTGCACCTCATTAATAGCTTTTTTGATTTCAACTTGGTTAGATTTTAGTTCTTTTATTTCTCCAGAAAGGGCTTTTATATCTCTCGAGAGGGTTTCTCTAATATCTTCCATGCCTTTTTCGAGAGTGGCTAGAACCTTGAGAATTGTCATTCTGAACTCTAGATCTGACATATTACCAATGTCTGTATTAATTAGGTCCCTAGCCTTCGGTACTGCCTCTTGTTCTTTTTTTTGTGTTGAATTTTTCCGTCTTGTCATTTTGTCCAGATAAAAGTATATGAAGGAGCAAGTAAAATACTAAAAGGGTGGCAACAACCCCCGAAAATATGCTTTAAACAAATTAGAAGAGATCCTAAATCGTGAGGGGGGAGAAAGGGGATAAAAAGAGGTTCAAAAAGGAAGAAAGAAAAAAAAAGAAAACAAATAAGAAAAATATAAAAAAGAAAAAATATATATATTGGATAAACTAGTTAAAAAACGTTAAAAAAGAAAAAGGTAAAAGTTAGAAAAAAAAATTTACCAGAAGGCGAGAAAAAAAACAAAAAATGAAAAAGAAAAAAATTAAATTAACTGCAAGACTAAAAAAAATCACAGGGAAAAAGCCATGAGTTCCGTGCTTTGCTTTCTCCTCCTCTGGAATTCTGCTGCTCTCCTTGGTATTGAAACTGCACACCTTGGTAGGTGAACTTGGTCTTGGCTGGGTTTCTTGTTGATCTTCTGGGGGCGGGGCCTGTTGTAGTGATTCTCAAGTGTCTTTGCCCCAGGCGGAATTGCACCGCCCTTAGCAGGGGCCGGGGTGAGTAATCCGCTCGAGTTTGCTCAGGAGCTTTTGTTCCCTGAGCGCTTTCCATAGAGTTCCGGAGGACGGGAATACAAATGGCAGCCTCCTGGTCTCCGGCCCAGAGGAGCCGGAGCCCAGGGCCCCACTCCTCAGTGCGCCCTCAGAGAACAGTGCCCAGTTACTCCGGTCTGCCTGACTTCCGGCCGCGCTCGGAGCTCACCGAGCCTGCGACCGGTCCAAGGTAACACCGAGCTGTGAGCTTACTCTCGGCTCTGTCTCTGTAGCCGGCTTTCCCGTTCCAATACCCGCAAGCTCTGCGACACTCAGACACACCCCGATCCTTCTTTGACCCTTCTTTGAGGCCACGCTGACCCCCTGTGGGCTTTGCCCCGGTTTAGCCTCTGGAGCGATGTCCCTCAGCGGAACAGACTTTTAAATGTCCTAATTTTGTGTGCCGTTGCTCCACCGCTTGCCACGAGCCGGCCCCTCCCCCCGGGGTCTATCTTCCCGTCGCTTTGGATTCACTTCTCCGCCGGTCCTACCTTTCAGAAAGTGGTTGTTTTTCTGTTTCCAGAATTGCTGTTCTTCTTCTCTTTGATCTGCCGATGGATTTTCAGGTGTTTGCAATCTTTAGATAAGCTATCTAGCTGATCTCCGGCTAGCTGAAGTAGTCTCAGCCTGCTACTTCTCCGCCATCTTGACTCCTCCCCCATCACTGTTTTTGACCAATGTATTATAATGTTTCTCTTAGTGTAGTGTGCATCATGGTTTTGTGCCTTGTTTGATTATTGGCTCAGTGGATATATAGTTCTCACTAAATTCTGAAACCATTTGGCCATTATTTCTCTTTTCTGTCTTTCATTTCTCCATCCTGGTCTTTGAAGATTCCAATTATTCATCCATCAGGCTGTTTGAAGTTTTTTTCTTAGCTCATGGATACTCATATATTTTTTTTCAGTCTTTTTTTTCTTTTTTCTTTTTCTTTTTTTTTTTTTTTTAGTCTCTTTGCTTTCATTTTGATGGTTTCTATTTTAGTGTCTTTCAAGTTCACTAATCTTTTCTGCTGCAGTGAACAATCTATTCATCTGCTATTCTCAACTCAGTTACTGTATATTTAATCCTTAGACTTTTAAAGTGACTTAAAAGTGTAAAAAAAAGGCTCTTTTTTGGTATTCTCAATGTCTATACTTAACATATTCAATCTTTTTCTCTACTTTCTTGAAGAAATACAGTGATAATAATGATTTTATGGTACCCACTTACTAATTCTATAATCATGGTTATTTGATGTTTTGTGTGTGTGTGTGTGTGTGTGGCATTGAATGGGTTGTTTTTGTCCCCATAAAATGAATGATATATTCTTGCCTCTTTACATGCTTGGTAATATTTGATTGGTTGTTACATATTATGACTTTTATCTTGGTTGCTGGATATTTTGCATTACTATAATTGTTTTAACTTTGTTAAATGAGACTAGAACAATGTTTAGTTTATGACTAAGGTTTCCTCCCTATTGAGGCACTGCACTTTTTAACATTTTACGTGGTACTCTATGTATTATGGGTTCTCTATTCTGGTGGGTGGGAAGCCCAAACTTTTCCAGGTCCCATATGAGTGCCAGGGATTGCTTCCTGCAATTCCCCCTGATATCTGAAACATACACAACATCTAAAGGTCTCAAATCTCCACAAGTTAGCACACAAATTAAAGAGTTCCCCAGTAAAATTACTAAAAACATACATTTTTAACTAGACAAATTGTTTTCTCTTGAAAAATAAATAACAAAACATGAGCAGGTAATTTGGGCAAAAATATGGGGGGAAAGGTCTATCAGATAGAATACAGTACCCAGAGGAGGAGGAGTCAAGATGGCAGAGAAGTAGCAGGCTGAGATGACATCAGGTAGCAGGAGATCAGCTAGATAGTTTATCAAACCATTCCAAACACCTACAAATACAACAGGAGATCAAAGAAAAGAATAGCAATTCTAGAAACAGGAAATTGACCACTTTCTGAAAGGTAGTACCAGTGGAGAAGGGAATCTACAGCAACAGGAAAGTAGACCTCTGGGCGAGGGGCCAGCTCCTGAAAAAGCAGCGGAGCACAAAATCAGAACTTTGAAATGTCTGCTTCACTGAAGGACATCGTTCTGGAAGCTAAGCCAAGGCGAGGCCCACATGGGGACAGAGTGGTGTCAGGCCATACAGGGTCACAAAAGGATTGGGGGTGTCTGAATGTAGCAGAACTTATAGGTATTAGAGCAGGGAAGTTAGCTACAGAGAGGGAGCCAAGGAATGGGATCTCAACTCGGGGTTACCTTAAATTGTGATCTGTGGCACAATGAGGCCACTGCTCTTTGAGAAAGGATCCCACAAGGTCCGAGGACACCCCCCAGAAGAAATCAGGGTTCTGCAGGGTTTGGAGACTCCAGGCAGGGCTGTGGGCCAGAGACAGAGACACTTGGTTACAGGCTGGGTGAGCTCGGAATGCAGCTGGAGGCCAGGGAGATAGGATTGATTGAGAGCTTTTCCCCAAGGGTGCACTGAAGAGTGTGGTGCCAAGCTCTCAGCTCCTCCAGGCAAAAGATTGGGAGGTCACCATTTTTATTCCCATCCTATGAAACTCTACAGAGAACATTTAGGGAACAAAAGCTCTGGAAAGCAAATCCGAGCAGGTTATGTAGCCGGCCCCTGGTAAGGGCAATGCAATTCTGCCTTGGGCAAAGACACTTGAGAATCACTACAACAGGCCCTTCCCCCAGAAGATCACAAAGATATCCACCCAAGAACAAGTTAACTTACCAAGGAGAATAGCAGAATTCTAGAAGAGGAGAAAACAAAGCATGGGATTCATGGCTTTCTCCCCAGAATTTTTTAATTTGCAAAGTTAATTAATTTTTTTACTTTTATTTTTTCTTATGCTAATTTTTAAACTTTTACTCTTTCTCCTTTTATGTTTTTTAACTAGTTTATCTTAACAATACTTTCATAAAAAGAAATCTTTTTGAACCTTCATTATTTTTTAAAGGTTTTATTTATTTATTTAACAGACAGAGATTACAAATAGGCAGAGAAGCAGGCAGAGAGAGAGGAGGAAGCAGGCAGCCAGACAAGCAGAGATCCCAATGTGGGGCTTGATCCCAGGACCCTGTATCATGACCTGAGTCAAAGGCAGAGGACTTAACCCACTGAGCTGCCCAGGCACCCCAGTGAACCTTCATTATTATAGTCATATTTTATCCTTCATTGTATCTAACTTTATTTTTTGTATACACATAGGTATTTTTTCCTCTAAAATTTTTGGGCTACAACTCCTTCTAATAAATCAAAGTATACCCTAATCCTAGCACGGGGTATTGTTCTAGTGTCCAGCCTGAGAAAATTTTCTCCACTTTCTTTTTATTTATTCTCCCAACCAACTTATATTATCAAGTCCTTTTTTAGAAATTAAAAAAAAAATCATCATATTTACAGTCATATTCCGTCCCTTCATCATGTTTACCCTTATATATGTTTTTAACTCTTTAAAATTTTAGTAGGTAGTTTCTTCTAAGAGACCAAAATTCTCCCTAAATTAAGTGGGTGACACTGTTCTATTTACCAGTCTAACATATATATATATACATATATATATATATATATATATATTTGTTTTTTTATATATATTTTCCTTTATTTTTTCTTCTTTTAGTTTCTTTTTATTCCTGAACTACTTTTTACCCCCTTTCTTCCCCCCAAGATTTGGGGTCTCTTCTGATTTGATTAAAGCACATTATCCTGTGGTCTCTGCCACCCTTTTAGCATTTTATTCTTTGCTTCATATATTCTTATCTGGATAAATTGACCAGGTGGAAAACTCACCACCACAACAATAACAAAAGAACAAGAGGCAGTCCTGAAGGCTCGGGACCTAATCAAGGCAGACATTGGTAATATGTTAGATCTAGAGTTCAGAATGATGATTCACAAGGTGCTAGCTGGATTCAAAGAAGGCATGTACAATATTAGAGGAATGCTCTCTGGTTAAATAAAAGCCCTTTCTAGAGAAATAAAATAATTAAAATCTAACCAAGTTGAAATTAAAAAAAAAGTATTAATGAGGTGCAATAAAAAAAATGGAGGTTCTTACTGCTAGGATAAATGAGAGAAGAGAGAATTAGTGATATAGAAGACAAAATGACAGAGAATGAAGAAGCTGAGCAAAAGAGAGACAATCAACTACTGGACCATAAGGGGAGAATTCAAGGGATAAGTGATACCATAAGATGAAACATCATTAGAATAATTGGGATTCCGGAAGAAGAAAGAGAGAGAAGAACGGAAGGTATATTGGAGAGAATTATTGTAGAGAATTTCTCTAATATGGCAAAGAGAACAAGCATCAAAATCCAGGAGGCATAGATAATCCCCCTCAAAATCAATAAGAATAGATCCACACTCCATCATCTAATAGTAAAATGTACAAGTCTTAGTGACAAGGAGAAAATCCTGAAAGCAGCCTGAGACAAGAAGTCTATAACATACAATGATAAAAATACTAAACTGACAGCAGACTTATCCACAGAGACCTGGCAGGCCAGAAAGAACAGGCATGATATATTAAGAGCAGGAGAAAAAACATGCAGCTAAAAATACTATATCCAGCTAGGCTATCATTGAAAATAAAAGGAGACATAAAAAGCTTCCAGGAAAAACAAAAATTAAAATAATTTGTAAACACCAAACCAGCTCTATAGGAAATATTCAAAGGGGTCCTCTAAACAAAGAGAGAGCCTAAAAGTAGTAGATCAGAAAGGAACAGAGACAATATACAGTAACAGTCACCTTACAGGCAATACAATGGCACTAAATTCGTATCTCTCGGTAGTAAACCTGAATGTAAATTGGCTACACCCCCAATCAAAAGACACAGGGTAAGCGTGCTTTGGGTGGCTCAGTGGTTAAGCCTCTGCCTTCAGCTCGGGTCATGATCTCAGGGTCCTGGGATCAAGTCCCACATTCGGCTCTCTGCTCAGCAGTGAGCCTTCTTCCTCCTCTTCTCTCTGCCTACTTGTGATCTCTGTCAAATAAATGAATAAAATCTTCTAAAAATTAAAAAAAAAAAAGTCACAGGGTATCAGAATGGATAAAAAAAAAATCAATATGCTGTCTACATGAAACTCATTTTAGACCCAAAGACACCTCCAGATTTAAAGTGAGGGGTTGGAAAACAATTTACCATGCTAATGGATATCAAAAGAAAGCTGGGGTGGCAATCCTTATATGAGATCAATTAGATTTTAAGCCAAAGACTATAATAAGAGATGAGGAAGGATACTATATCATACTCAAAGTGTCTGTCCAACAAGAAGATCTAACAATTTTAAATAGCTATCCCCTGGTGTGCCTGGGTGGCTCAGTGGGTAAAAGCCTCTGCCTTCGGCTCAGGTCATGATTCCCAGGGTCCTGGGATTGAGCCCCGCATCAGGCTCTCTGCTCCACAGGGAGCGTGCTTCGCCCTCTCTCTCTGTCTGCCTCTCTGCCTACTTGTGATCTCTGTCTGTCAAATAAATAAATAAAATCTTAAATAAATAAATATGTCCCAAACATAGGAGCAGCCAACTATATAAACCAATTAATAGCAAAATCAAAGACACACATTGACAATGATACAATAATAGTAGGGGACATTAACACTCCCCTCACTGAAATGGGCAGATGATCCAAGGAAAAGATCAACAAAAAAATAAGGCCTTCAGTGACACACTGGTACAGATGGACATAACAGCTATATTCAGAACATCCCATCCCAAAAGCAACAGAATACTCATTCTTCTCTAGTGCACATGGAACATTTTCCAGACTAGATCACATCCTGGGTCATAAATCAGGCCTCAACTGGTATCAAAAGATTGGGATCATTCCCTGCATATTTTCAGACCACAAAGCTCTGAAGCTGGAACTCAATTACAGGAGAAAATTTGGAAAGAACCCAAATACCTGGAGACTAAAGAGCATCGTTCTAAAGAATGAATGAAATACCACCTAACACAAGTTAGAATGGCCAAAATTAGCAAGACAGGAAACAACATGTGTTGGAGAGGATGTGGAGAAAGGGGAGCCCTCTTACACTGTTGGTGGGAATGCAAGTTGGTGCAGCCACTTTGGAAAACAGTGTGGAGATTCCTTAAGTAATTAAAAATAGAGCTTCTCTATGACCTTGCAATTGCACTACTGCATATTTACCCAAAGATACAGATGCGGTGTAAAGAAGGTCCATCTGTACCCCAATGTTTATAGCAGCAATGGCCATGGTCGCCAAACTGTGGAAAGAACCAAGATGCCCTTAACCATGTGAATGGATAAGGAAGATGTGGTCCATATACACTATGGAGTATTATGCCTCCCTCAGAAAGGATGAAGACCCAACTTTTGTAGCAACATGGACAGGACTGGAAGAGATTATGCTCAATGAAATAAGTCAAGCAGAACGAGTCAATTATCATATGGTTTCACTTCTTTGTGGAGCATAACATATAACATGGAGGACATGGGGAGATGGAGAGGAGAAGAGAGCTGAGGGAAATTGGAAGGGGAGATGAACCATGAGAGATTATGGACTCTGAAAAACAATCTGAGGGTTTTGAAGGGGTGGGGGGGTGGTAGGTTGGGGAAGCCAGGTGGTGGGTATTAGAGAGGACACGTATGGCAAGGAGCACTGGGTGTGGTGCATGAACAATGAATTCTATTACACTGAAAAGAAATAAATAATTTTTAAAAATCCAAAAAAATTACCTAAAAAAAAAAAGAATAAGTGGGTCAATAAAGAATAAAAGGGCCAATCAGAAAATTAAAGAAGAATTGAAAAAAAATCATGTAAACAAGTGATAATGAAAACACAACAGTTCAAAATCTGTGGGACACAGCAAAGGCAGTCCTGAGAGCAAAATATATAGCGATACAAGCCATTCTCAAGAAACAAGAAAGGTCTCAAATACACAACCTAACCTATAGCTAATGGAGCTGGAGAAAAAACAACAAAGAAAACCTTAACCCGGCAGGAGAAGAGATATAGTAGAATCAATGAAATAGAAACAAAAAACAAAAACAAACAAACAAACAAATAGAACAAATCAACAAAACTAGGAGCTGGTTCTTTGAAAGAATTAATAAGATTGATAAACCCCTGGCCAGACGTATCAAAAAGACAAGAGTAAGGACCCAAATAAATGAAATCAGGAGTGAAAGAGCAGAGATCACAACCAAAACCAAAGAAATACAAACAATTATAAGAACATATTATGAGCAACTACACACAAGCAAATTTGACAATCTGGAAGAAATGGATGCATTCCTAGAGACATATAAACTACCACAACTGAACCACGAAGAAATAGAAAACCTGAACAGACCCATAACCAGTAAGGAGATTGAAGCAGTCATCAAAAATCACCCAACAAATAAGAGGCCAGGGCCAGATGGTTTTGCAGGGGAATTCTACCAAACACTTAAAGAAGTAATCCCTATTCTCCTGAAACTGTTCCCAAAAATAGAAATGGAAGTAAAACTTCCAAACTCATTTTATGAGGCCAGCATTACCTTGATCCCAAAACCAGACAAGGTTCCCATCAAAAAAGGGAATTACAGACCAATATCCTTGATGAACACCAGTGCGAAAATTCTCACCAAAATAATAGCCAATAGGCTCCAACAGTACATTAAAAGAATTATCCACCACGACCAAGTGGGATTTATTCCTGGGCTGGAAGGTTCGTTCAACATCTGCAAATCAGTCAATGTGATACAACACATCAATAAAAGAAAGAACAAGAACCATATGATACTCTCAATAGATGCTGAAAAAGCATTTGACAAAGTACAGCATCCCTTCCTGATCAAAACCCTTCAAATTATAGGGCTAGAGAGCACATACCTCAATGTTATCAAAGCCATCTATAAAAAATACACCACAAATATCATTCTCAATGGAGAAGAACTGAGAGATTTTCTGCTATGGTCTGGAACACCACAGGGATGTCTATTATCACCACTGCTATTCAACATAGCACTAGAAGTCCTACCCCCAGCAATCAGAGAAGCAAAAGAAACAAAAGGCATCCAAATAGGCAAAGAAGAAGTCAAACTATCACTATTTGAAGATGATATGATACTGTATGTGGAAAACCCAAAGGACTCCACTCCAAATCTTCTAGAACATGTACAGGAATTCAGTAAAGTGTCAGGATATAAAATCAATGCACATAAACAGTTGCATTTCTTTACACCAGCAACAAGAAACAAGAAAGGTCTCAGAAGAAAGAGAAATTAAGGAGCGAATCCCAGTTACAATTGCTCCCCAAACCATAAGATACTTAGGAATAAACCTAACCAAAGAGGCAAAGAATCTATACTCAGAGAACTCTAAAGTACTCATGAAAGAAAATGAGGAAGATTCAAATAGATGCAGAAATGTTCCATGTTCATGGATTGGAAGAACAAATATTTGAAAATGTCTATGCTACCAAAAGCAATCTACACATTTAAGGCAATCCCTATCAAAATACCATCCATTTTTTTTTATTTTCAAAGAAATGGAACAAATAACCCTAAAACTTATATGGAACAAGAAAAGACCTCGAATAGCCAAAGGAATATTGAAAAAGAAAGCCAAAGTTGGTGGCATCACAATTCCATACTTCAAGCTCTATTACAGAGCTGTCATCATCAAGATGGTATGGTACTGGCACAAAAATAGACACATAGATCAGTGGAAAGGAATAGAGAGCCCAGGGGCACCTGTGTGGCTCAGTAGGTTAAGCCTCTGATTCAGCTCAGTTTGTGATCTCTCTGGGATTGAGCTCTCTGCTCAGTAGGGAACCTGATTCCCCTTCTCTCTCTCTCTGCCTACTTGTGATCTCTCTCTTTGTCAAATAAATAAAATCTTAAAAAATATGAAAAAAATTAAAAAAGTAAGAAAGAGCCCAGAAGTAGACCCTCAACTCTATGGTCAAATAATCTTTGACAAAGCTGGAAGAATGTCCAATTAAAAAAGACAGTCTTTTCAACAAATGGTGTTGGGAAAATTGGACAGTCACATGCAGAAAAATGCAACTGGACTATTTCCATACACCACACATGAAAATAGACTCAAAATGGACGAAGAACCTCAATGTGAGAGAGGAATCCATCAATTGAGGAGAACACAGGCAGCAACTGCTTCAACCTCAGCTGCAGCAACTTCTTCCTAGGAACATCACCAAAAGCAAGGGAAGAAAGGCCAAAAATGAACTATTGGGACTTCATCAAGATCAAAAGCTTTTGCACAGAAAAGGACACATTTAACAAAAGCAAAAGACAACTGACACAATGGGAGAAGATATTTGCAAACGGCATATCAGAGAAAGGGCTAGTATCCAAAATATATAAATAACTCATCAAACTCAACACCCAAAGAACAAATAATCCAATCAAGAAATGGGCAGAGGACATGATCAGACATTTCTGCAAAGAAGACATCCAGATGGCTAACAGACACATGAAAGAGTGCTCCACATCACTCGGCATCAGGGAAATACAAATGAAAACCACAATGAGATACCACCTCACACCAGTCAGAATAGCTACAATTAACAATTCAGGAAATGACAGATTCTGGCAATGATGCAGAGAAAGGGGTACCCTCCAACACTGTTGATGGGAATGGAAGCTGGTGCAACCACTCTGGAAAACAGTATGGAGGTTCCTCAAAAAGTTGAAAATAGAGCTATCCTATGACCCAGCAATCACACTACTAGGCATTTACCCTAAAGATACAAACATAGTGATACGAAGGGGCACATGCACCTGAATGTTTATAGCAGCAATATCCACAATAGCTAAACTATGGAAATAATCTAGATGTCCATCAACAGCTGAATGGACTAAGAAGATATGGTGTATATATATATATATATATAATGGAATACTATGCAGGCATCAAAAGAAATGAAAACTTGCCATTCATGATGATGTGGATGGAATTAGAGGGTATTATGCTTAGCATAATAAGTCAATCAGAGAAAGACTATTATCATATGATCTCCCTGATATGAGGAAGTAGAGATGCAATGTGGGGGGTTTGTGGGGTAGGAAAAGAATAAATGAAACAGGATGGGATCAGGAGGGAGACAAACCATAAGAGACTCTTAATCTCACAAAACAAACTGAGGGTTGCTGGGGGGAGGGGAGTAGGTAGAGGGTGGTGGGTTATGGACATTGGGGAAGATATGTGCTATGGTGAATGCTGTGAAGTGTGTAAACCTGGTGATTCACAGACCTGTAACCCCGGGGCTAATAATACATTATATGTTAATAAAAAATAAAAGAAAGTAAAAATAATACAGTACACAGCTATAAATAATTACAAGTATGTGATATTAACTATGAGATAAAGATATTGTGGAAGCTGAACACACATCTCTGAAATAGAACATAATAGGTATAAGATTTTAGAAAAGATTATTGTGATATTTAAATTATTCGGAAAATAAATGATTCAAAAAAGTTGTGAAGACAATATGTGTGTAGTTATCTGGAACAATATTCTTTATACCATGGGAAATAAAAATAATTAACAATTTAAATAGAAAATATTTATCCATGTAATAATGAAAACTATGGCAAAAGTGTGTTGCAGCTTTATGGTAGAGAAGGTTTTTCTAATAATGACACAAGGGCAGAAGGAAGTGAGAAACTTTCCTAACAATTAAGTAGAGGGGACAGTTAAGGATTGAAGAGAAGTGAGAAAGGGGCGGGGGAGAGTAAAAGTGGTAATTTTCTTACAATGAAGGGAAGAGAAGGAGCTGGGCTTTATATTTTGGGAACCTCTTCTGGTTTTAGGAGTATTTGTGGAAAGACACAAAGGATTGAGAAAGTCCAGCCTCAACTTCACAGTAGAGCTCAACTTCCCAGGATTCAGTGTGTTTGATAATTTTACTGTTAATTATAATGTTTATGCTCAAATTTTATCAAAACACAGAAGAATAGAAATTTTAGCATTTGTTAATTCTTCAATATTCTTTCAATAGCTGGGAACCAGAGGTCATTTTCTGTGGTAGCACGCTTTATGGGGAAGCAAGGTGGAGAGATCATTTTTGGAGATCTTTGTGGTTATCAGAAGTGATACTCAAAGCATTTACCATTGCCAGATGGTTTCCAAAAAAGCTGATTTTCCTTCCTTTCAAAGACTGTGTTTCTAACTAGACCCAGTATCCTACATCTTAATGTTTCTTTCTTTTCTTTTTCCTTTCTGCCCTATGCTGGAAACTTTCTTCAATTTCGCCCTGGAGGAATTCATCAAGATCCTTTTCAGTGGTCATCATTCCCTATAAATGTCCAAATCAAACAAAAAGTAAAAATATTTCTAAAAGATAAATTTCATTCTTTAAGAAATTAAAACATTTTTGAATTAAATATTATAATTCAAATAATACAAAACTCTGCTAGTGCTTTTAGATAAATATTCTAATTAGTTTGAGGTAAGAGTCAAAAATAAAAATCTTTTCTTTATCAACAAGGCATTATATATTTTTTTTTTAATGGGAAAAGAATTTGTGCAATTTCATTTGTTTTGTGACCCTATTGGAGCCTATTCCTGAAGTGATTTGCTGTCAGTTGCAATTGTGGCTATCATGTGTGTGTTCACATCAGGGAAAGAGGTTAGTATTCTAATTATTGCTATTATAAGAATGATGATCCAAATCATATCCAAACTATTTCAAATTCACAAGAAACCAAAGTGAAAACAAACAAACAAAAGGTACTTTCTCCAAGTCACACTTAGAGTATTCATCAATAGGGGGCACCTAGGTGGCTCAATGGGTTAAAGCCTCTGCCTTTGGCTCAGGTCATGATCCCAGGGTCCTGGGATCGAGCCCCACATCGGGCTCTCTGCTCTGCTCAGAGCCTGCTTCCTCCTCTCTCTCTCTCTCTCTCTCTCTCTGCCTGCCTCTCTGCCTACTCGTGATCTCTGTCTGTCAAATAAGTAAATAAAATCTTTAAAAAAAGAATATTCATCAATATTTGAAAGTAAATATTTATATATAAGTGGTGAATTTGAATGTCATGACTAATATGTAATTGTACCATTAGGTAGATTGGACACAGAAGTAACCTATGCAGTCATATTCCTGAAGCGCAGAGACAACCAGAAATAACAATGATGTAGCCCTTTTTCTTTTTAGTCTTTCAAATGCTGAGGTCTAAACTGATAAATTATTTTGGATGAATGCCAAGGTTGAAGCTGAGCTTCAGAGCATCCCTATTTAAAAGTCTTTTATAAATTTGATGAAAATGGTTTATACATTATCAAGGTACACGTAGGTGTCCTGTGTGTCAACAGTGGGCACTTCAATGGATCCCACAAGACTTGAATGTATATATGGCTCTGTGCCCAAGCTCTCAATAACAGGAAGCAGGAGAAGAGTGATCTCAGGAAGATGTTCCATGTAAAGGCAAGGAGTTGGCATGAGTTCATGGTTAGGGAGAAAGATTGGAGGCCTCGGTTGCAGTTCATGACTGAGCAGGGCACTGGAGACAGAAATACAAATATATCATTCAAGGTGGCTGATGTAATGTCTTCAGAAAATCATTCATTATGTTGGGAGAATTGGGGCCTGCCTGTAGGAGCATTTTTCAGTAGCTCCATAGTAGAATTTAGCTCTGAAGCTTCTTGCCAAGAAACCATTGGCTGCTGGAAGAAGTTGTCACTGGGGAGTGGGAAAACAAAAGCTCCTGTTAGTGTGGAAGTGGTTTTGGCATCACACATTCTGATAATTAAAGGATTGTGTCAGCTTTGGAGACCAAGAGATCATGTTGGAAGGAGTTATTGACCACAGCTTGCTGTGTACCTCAGGGAATCCACTTTTTCCTTTCCTGCATCATGAACCAAAGGCAGAGGTTGGAGTTCCAAGGCATCTGAGAGTAAGGCTGAACTAAGGATTACATCATTATCATAGCTTCAGGATAGAATATGACCCCAGAAGAAAACTTGACATATGTGTGTAAAAGTCTATACATCAGCTAGTAAATCCTTTTATTGAGCACTTTTATGTGCACAGAAAAATTGAGAGGGAGGCATAGCAATTTCCCATGTACTGACTGCCCCCACACGTGCACAGCCTCCTCATTGTTAACACCCCCTACAGAGTCATGTGTTTGTTGCGTTGGAACTTACACTGACATATCATAATCACCCATGGACCATAGTTCACCTTAGGGTTCACTCTTGCTATTGTACATTCTGTGGGTTTAGACAAATGTATAATAATGACATGTATCCCTCATTATAGTGTAATACAGATTGCTTTTACTGTCCTAAAGATCCTCTGTGTATCAATTCAGCTCTCTCTCCATTACTTCTTCAAATTTGGTGTTTAAATTATGAAAAAGGATGAAGGTAAATCGATTTTGGTTAGGCCACCTTTTTTAGTTCTTCACTTTTATGAAGCTATTTAGGAAGTTCTGAAGACAGTCTCTTAAAAAGTACTGGGCCCACTTAAGACTGAAGGTTCTGTAAGTTCTTCTATGTATATATAGGTTTGTAAACTACCAATAAGATAATAAAGATGATGCATTTTGCTATTATTTTCCAAACAGAAGACCTTATTCTTCTTTGTCAGGCTTTTGAACCCAGGCAGTATTCTAGGGCATAAGGAACTTATTGTATCATGCAATTCTCTAATTCATTACCATGCTTCTCCTAATATCGGCAAGTTATCTTTAATTAATATAGGTATTTAGGAGTAGATGGATATGCATATGGTTCTTGGTAACAAAAGTGTAATCATATACCTCAAACCTAACCTTGTAGATCACATATTTTTAATATTACCTAATAAACAAGGGAAATTTCTTCTGCTTCATATCATAAAAACTCTTTTCCTTTCATAGCACATCAGTTTATTTTAGTGTTCAAAAATCTTATTCTAGATATGACACAGATAAAGTGGTAAGCATTGGTAATTTTTAAATTTGAGTCTAATTGACACAACAGTTAATTTCAGGTGTACAAGTTAGTGATTTCGCAATTTTATACATATGCTGTGTTCTCCGCAAGTATAGATGCCATCTGTCCCATAACATTGCTAACAATGGACATTTTTAAATTGACAGTGAAAAATATGGACCCAGATTGTTTTGTGAATTATAAATTTATCCATGTTTTTCATTAAAACAGCAAAATAGAACATTATTTATGCATAATTCTTTTTCAGCAATTAGTGGCATTAGATCTGTTTATAAATATTCTGGTCTCTTCCTTTTTGGGACATAGTTCAATTGCATTTCCTGGCCCCCTTGTGGAAATGTATGATACTATCTTATAAAGCTGTATTGCCACATCCTGCAACCTACCAATTACACTCGTAGGAGACATATTTATAAAGATTCATAGTTATTGTTTATCATAATCAAATATTCATTGACAGGATAATACTTCAATATATTTTGAAATAATCATACAAGAGAGTATGTTATGATGGTAAAAATGAGTCTACAGCTGTATTCACAAACCAATATAAAACTTGGTAACATAGGTAATGTTGAATGAACAATAAAGGCAATTCCTAGAATTCTGCATATAGTCTGCTATATTCCTTAAAATTCACAACTGGGAGAAACTGAGCAATATATTAAGATGTTTTATTTTCAGGAAACAAGGTAAAGATATATTTAAAAATCAGGATATTAGCTACCCTTAGGATGAAGCAGGGGACAAGATAGGGAAGGGGTTAATTGGATTTAACTATTGGTAATATTTTAGTTCTTGGGATAGAGATAAGTTTACAAATATTCAATATACTTTTTAAATAAATGGAAATAACAGTTGTGTATAAAAGGAATAAATAAAAATATGGTAAAATAGTTGGAAATGTGCAAAATGTAGAGTTAAAGATTTTTGATAAATGGTTTTTTTTTTCTACTTGTCTGCTGGCTCTGCTTCCTTTTGGGCTCACTCCATTTTAGATCAGGCTCTCTCCCCTTATGGCAAGACCTTAAGATTTCTGGGAATCTGCTCCAGAAGCCCTATTAGGAATAAAATAATAACTTTTTTCAAGAGTCCAAGCAAAAATTTTGAGTTTGCATCTCATTTGCTAATAGATCTCTGACCTGATCTTTAAACAGGGATGGGGGAAGTGCTTTCTGATTGGCCACACAGAAGTCATAGTGCCACCCCTGGAGAAAATGCTACTCATAACTCATACTGAAAATGGAGGATCTGTGGGTCTTCAGAGGAAAATCCAGTTTCATTCAAAGAAGGAAGACAAATCCTTTCAGAAAAAATCAAGTTTTTGATTTTTCCTGAAAAATCACTAAGACAGTTTTTATAGCTCATCTTTAGCCTCTTCCTGAGGCAGGTATGGTGTATCTCTTGAAGTGTTGGAGATGTTTCCTCAAAACAGCAAATGCTCGCTGAAGGTTCTCTTTATTGATGATACATTCTACAGCACTTCATGAAAAATATCATACTGTATTATGAGGAGAACATGACATTTTCAAGGTATAATTTGATGTTTAGCGGGATTCAGTGTCTCAGTGCTATTGACCCTATCTGCAACTGAGGCCCATCACTGAAGGGACTCCTAGAGGACTATTAGTTGTGTCCCCAAACCAGACCTCACTTCAATCTGCTCTTTCTAAATTAGTAGTTTTAGATTAGTTCAGAAATAATCTCTTCAATTTATTTCATCTGCCATCATATGGGTAATTATTCAGGAGTAATTATAAATTATGGCTAACATCTTTTTTTAAAAGATTTTATTTATTTTTCAGGAAAGACAGAGAGAGAGAGAGAGAGAGAGAGGCACAGGCAGAGGGAGAAGCAGGGTCCCCACTGAATAGGGAGCCTGATTTGGGACTCGATCCCAGGACGTTGAGATCATGACCTGGGCCCAAGGCAGATGTTTAACCAAATGAGTTCCCCATGTTCCCCCACTCAAAACTTTTTTCAGCTTGGTTTACTTGTCTAATTAATTCATTCAGTACATTCATTTAGTAACCGATGGATAGCTTAATGCATAATATGGACTGCTTTTATTTTTATTTATTTATTTATTTTATTGTTATTTTTTTTAAATAATTTTTTATTTTTTATAAACATATATTTTTATCTCCAGGGGTACAGGTCTGTGAATCACCAGGTTTACACACTTCACAGCACTCACCAAATCACATACCCTCCCCAATGTCCATAATCCCACCCCCTTCTCCCAAACCCCCTCCCCCCGGCAACCCTCAGTTTGTTTTGTGACATTAAGAGTCACTTATGGTTTGTCTCCCTCCCAATCCCATCTTCTTTCATTTATTCTTCTCGTACCCACTTAAGCCCCCATGTTGCATCACCACTTCCTCATATCAGGGAGATCATATGATAGTTGTCTTTCTCCGCTTGACTTATTTCGCTAAGCATGATACGCTCTAGTTCCATCCATGTTGTCGCAAATGGCAAGATTTCATTTCTTTTGATGGCTGCATAGTATTCCATTGTGTATATATACCACATCTTCTTGATCCATTCATCTGTTGATGGACATCTAGGTTCTTTCCATAGTTTGGCTATTGTGGACATTGCTGCTATAAACATTCGGGTGCACGTGCCCCTTTGGATCACTACATTTTGTATCTTTAGGGTAAATACCCTATAGTGCAATTGCTGGGTCATAGGGCAGTTCTATTTTCAACATTTTGAGGAACCTCCATGCTGTTTTTCCAGAGTGGCTTGCACCAGCTTGCATTCCCACCAACAGTGTAGGAGGGTTCCCCTTTCTCCGCATCCTCGCCAGCATGTGTCATTTCCTGACTTGTTGATTTTAGCCATTCTGACTGGTGTGAGGTGATATCTCATTGTGGTTTTGATTTGTATTTCCCTGATGCCAAGTGATATGGAGCACTTTTCCATGTGTCTGTTGGCCATCTGGATGTCTTCTTTGCAGAAATGTCTGTTCATGTCCTCTGCCCATTTCTTCATTGGATTATTTGTTCTTTGGGTGTTGAGTTTGCTAAGTTCTTTATAGATTCTGGACACTAGTCCTTTATCTGATATGTCGTTTGCAAATATCTTCTCCCATTCTGTCAGTTGTCTTTTGATTTTGTTAACTGTTTCCTTTGCTGTGCAAAAGCTTTTGATCTTGATGAAATCCCAATAGTTCATTTTCGCCCTTGCTTCCCTTGCCTTTGGCATTGTTCCTAGGTAGATGTTGCTGCGGCAGAGGTCGAAGAGGTTGCTGCCTGTGTTTCTCCTCAAGGATTTTGATGGATTCCTTTCGTACATTGAGGTCCTTCATCCATTTTGAGTCTATTTTCGTGTGTGGTGTAAGTAAATGGTCCAATTTCATTTTTTCTGCATGTGGCTGTCCAATTTTTCCAGCACCACTTATTGAAGAGGCTGTCTTTTTTCCATTGGACATTCTTTCCTGCTTTGTCGAAGATTAGTTGACCATAGAGTTGAGGGTCTATTTCTGGGCTCTCTATTCTGTTCCATTGATCTATGGGTCTGTTTTTTTGTGCCAGGACTGCTTTTATTTTTAAAGATAATTTTTTTAAAATAGATTTTATTTATTTATTTGACAGAGAGAGACACATCAAGATAGGGGATACAGGCAGGCAGAGTGGGAGAGGGAGAAGCAGGGTTCCTACTGAGCAGGGAGCCCAATGTCATGCTATTTCCCTAGACCCTGGGATCATGACTTGAAGTGAAGGCAGAGGCTTAATGACTGAGCCACCCAGGCGCCCCTGAACTGCTTTTTGTAAATGCTTACTAATAGATATGGTGGATAATAAGACAATGGTAATTCCCACCCTCGATGAGTATTTAAGTTTATGGAATATTATGGAATATTACACCTCCATAAAGTTTATGGGACTTGTGAAGTTTTGAGGAGTAAAATTGGAATTCTTGGTTTCTGATTCACCTGCAAATCTTTCCTATTTTTAATTTCCCAGTAACAGATAATTTCAATCATAATTTGTATGCATCTGAGTTTTAGGCACTAGTGCTCAGGTGGCCTTCTTACACAAAAAATTCAGTCCTTCTGAAAGTCTTCTCCTTTGGGTTGCAAATTATTGTCCTCTTTGTGATTTGACTCATGATTCTTTGAGTGTGTTTCTTTTTAAATTAATTTATTTGTTTATAATTTTCTTTTTCAGCATTCCAAGATTCATTGTTTATGCACTATACCCAGTGCTCCATGCAATACCTGTCCTCCTTAACACCCACCAGCAGACTCACCTATCGCCCCACCTCTATCCCCTCCTAAACCCTCAGTTCGGTTTTCAGGGTCCACAGTCTCTCACGCTTCATCTCCCACTCCGATTTCCCCCAATTCACCTAACTTTCCTTCTAATGTCCTCCATGTTATACCTTAAGTTCCACAAGTACGTGAAACCATATTATAATTGACTCTTTCTGCTTGACTTCTTTTCATCAGCATAACCTCCCCCAGTCCCATCCATATTGTTACTAAAGTTGGGTATACATTCTTTCTGATGGAGGCATAATATTCCACTGCATATACAGACCATACCTTCTTTATTCATTCATGCTTCTTAAGAGTCTTCAGGTATTCTTCTAAATGTTGATGTAACCCTGCATTTTGTTGTTGGCTCACTTCTCCACACTACCCACCTGATATTTCCAGGGCACAGTTGGTGTGGAGTGACCTTAGCCAATTTCTTGATTTAAACTATCATTTATAAGTGGTCATATCAAAATCTAGTTCTACAGTTCTAACTTGAATTTCATACTTAAAAAAAAAAATTGCGTACTGAAGATTTTCACGCATATATTCCTTGACTACTTAACTGTGTTTCAAGCTATTCTCATTGCTTTACTATTAATTCTGAACTCCTCAACCTGAGATACCATTGTTAGCCATTAGAAATTCCCTTCATTATCATTTTCCAGTCCTTCCTGGTTTTAAGTTTAGGCTGGTGTCAGGAGGATGTGAGGAGTGAGGAAAAGCTATGAAAAAAGAGAATCAGGAGCACATGGTGGCTCAGTGGTTTAGCCTCTGCCTTAGGCTCAGGTCATGCTCCCATTCTTGGGATTGAACCTCACATTGGGCTCTCTGCTCAGCAGGGATCCTGCTTCCTCCTCTCTCTGCCTGCCTCTCTGCCTAGTTGTGAACTCTATCTGTTAAATAAGTAAAATCTTTTAAAAAAAGGAAAAGAAAAAAGAGAATCATAAATACAGATCTCCACTCTGAACTTACTAAACATATAACCTGACAAACTGCTTAACTTTCATGAGTTTTAGTGTTTGTTTTGTTTTTTCATCTGAAATGTCATTTTTAACACCTAATTCATGGAGTATTTATGTGAATGAAATGATATATAACTTAAAGAAAGTGATAAAAAGTTTATAAAAGGCATTTAATAAATATTGGTGTAATAAAATTATTTCAATAAAATGAATTCCTTAACAGGTGTCTTTACTAATATTAGTTGACAAAACAAATGGAAGTGGATTTGAAAAATATGAGGATATATATTCAGTACACATACTAATCTTTAGATCACTTGCTACAAATCTGTGGTTCTTTGGCGGTGGGCTCAGCTATAACACAGCGAACAGAACCTCTGGTTTTGGAACACTATACTGCTTTCCCTGGATTGTTCTTGCAAATAAATTACCAGAACTAGAGTAGCTTGTCACCAAAAGCATAGATATTAACTTAGGGCACTGGGCCAGGGATCAGAGTAGTTTTTCTCAGAGAACCACATCCTCTTTTGCCAAAGACACTGTTTTTTCCTTCCTCATGTCCTCAAGAATCTATATTTTCCTTTTTCTCCCTTATCTTTGGTCGTCCAAAGGTACCAAATACCAGCAAGGCACAAAGAATCACCAAACCTGACTCTGAAGAGGGTTAACTTATTCTAGTGTGTTAGAACCAAAAGTTAAACATATTACAACATCTGGGATATTTCTGATTAATAAAGAAGGGAAAACTTTAGGGAATAATATTCTCTAAGGTGCTAATATTTTATATCATTATTTCTTAAAATATTCCCTCCAGGATGCAGAAAAAGGCATTTCTTTTTTTTTTTTTTCTGTGTTCCATGGGAAGGCTGCTTTCAAAAAGGGATGGAAATGTTTGGCACTAATTTATGGTGTTCTAACAGGTAAGTGACAGGTTGCTTATACCTTTGTACTCAGAGAGGCATCATTATAAAATAATTCAATATATTTAATTGTGTCTTGTGACTATTGCTCTCATATCGTCTGAGAAGGGAACACGAGAAAAATAATTTTTCAAAAGTTTACTGTTTATATAGTAACGAAATAAAATGAAATGTAAGATTTGGAGGAAAATAATCTTTTGCACTCAGTAAATATTTTATGAGTACCAGGTAAGTGAAAATCTTTCTGTGCCTTTCTATTGTTGTATGGGGGTGGAAGGATGGATTTCATGTTGTAAGGTTTATTATAGTTTCTTGAGATAGTAGAATGTGTAAGGTTCACAAATGCTTTCCATATAAGATAGCGGAGGAGGATAGGTTCTCAGTATGGATACTAAAATTAGAAGAATTTAAGCCTGGTGATAATCTTAAGAAAGGGTCAATAGAGACAGTGACTTTTACAGCTTTGTGAGAATGCTAACTTTCTTATCTCCAAGTGACGGTTTCAAATAGAAAGCGGTGTGGTACCTTGGTGACTCAGCTGGTTGAGTATCTGACTCTTGATTTCAGCTCTGGTCATAACACCGGGCCCCTCATTGAGTGCCACATGCAGCTCTATGCTCGGTAGTCAAGGTCTCAAGGTCTGCTTGATATTCTCTTTCTCTGCCTTACAACTCCCCCCTGCTTTTTCTTTCTTTCTCTCTAAAACAAATCAATAAATCTAAAAAATAAATAGAAAGTGGTACATCACAGCATGAAGTTATTATTCTTTGTATGTTTCCAAAATAATATTGTAAGAATTTAGTTTGCATTTGACCCACATTTGAGACGTAGTCTGATTGCTGAACAACTGCTTCTCATGGAAATTTGGGGGAAACATGACAATGTGGAGGCAACACGACATCATGAGATTGAAAAGTGCCACCGTATATGTGGGATGGTTTCTTTTTTAGTCCTTCTTTTGTTTAGGCTTTTAAAGGATAAAGAATCTGGAGACAGTTTATTAACCTTCACAGGTGGATTTTGCATAGAAATGAGTATAGGGGTTCTGCCAGAGATGGAAGTCTAGTGTAACCAATCAGGGAGGGTTAGGTAGTTGAAGGAAGCCCTTCAGCAAGCACTGTGGCAGCTGCAGAAAGACAAATTTATGGGATAGAATGATTCACCTGATACTATATTCCACTCTCATCTATTCTCCACTTTTTTTTCTGTGTGCTTTTCTTTCAGGTCTTCTCTGTTACCTCCAAAACCAACATGTAGTTTGTTTGTTACTGTGCTGACAGTTTTAGACATTCCAAAGTTGGCTACACTTGTTTGAAAAGTTGAGGTAAGAGCAATACATTTTTAGAAGATGTGTTATTATTCTAGGGCTATTTGTCCCTAGGTCATTGCAACTAATTTTTATATCATATTTTGTGGAGAACCAGATGAAAGTATTAACATGTCCTTGAAAAAAAAATGGACCTGTGGTCATACACTAAGATTTGGACAAAAACATACCTCAGTTACAAGAACATAAGAAAAGAGCCAAGGCTGTCCTTGCATTCTTTGTGGGTTAAAGAGTCTTGTAGAAAATCCTAATGTTTAAGACAATGATTTTTATGGGTGTCAGTGTTCCCAAAATCTTACATGGCTGTGTGATGCTCTTCATGGAACTCTTTCTGCTCCATGTTACTACATTGTTTAAAATCCAGCTCACTTCTTAGATTTATAAGTTAGGATAATATTTGTCTGTCGGCCACACATAATAGAGAGACACAGGGGATTAATGATGTGGATGTATTCTGTAATCCGAATATTGCTAAAACCACCAGATAACTATATTTTAAGAAGCGATTGAGAAAATTTAATTAGGATCTACTAAGTACCTATGTGATACAAGGCGTTGTGGTTGGAACTTTGGAGAATAAAATCCTGAGAATAAATAGTTTTCAAAAATTCCTACTCAATATATGATCTTACAAGAAAGGCTATAAAGGATGGCATTGGAAAATAGGAGTGAGAATTTTTGTGTGTTTGTTTGTTTGTTTTTTATCATAATGTAAATACTGAAGGCCTCCAGAGGAAAATTCTTTGAATTGCATCCTAAAGTTTAGGGACAACTGAAGAAGGTAGAAATGTTGGAGGAATGGAGGAGATTATTGATTAATGATTACAGATTAAATATTTGATGAGAACTCACAGTTACTAACAAGTTAATGAAAACATATGTATTTATGTTAAATTATCTTAAAAATATATGCCCACATGTATATATAACTTCACTTCAGGAATGAATAGTCTAAAGTGTTGATATCATAGAAACCTAAACCATACACTCAAAAAAGTGGTCACAATCAAGTAATATAGTTCCAAGTTTAAATATTTTGTGATGGATCATGCTTTCAATGAACTAGGAAATAATGAACTTATTATACTGATTAAGACACCAACTAATTTCTTTGTAGTTTAAAATCTTTGACAAAGATTACACTATCCAAAGAAAATTAAACAACAACAACAACAAAAAATGGAATTCTGAGGTAAATAACCTCAACAGACACTTTCCCAAGAGTGGTTTTTGCTTTGGAGGAAGATAAGGTTCAGTTCCAGTATGTTGTGGAGAAGAAATTTTATGAAGGGAGAGGAGAAGATATATAAGGAAAATTTTCTGTCTGTTTAGTTTATCTGTGCTATGGCTACTCACAGCTTTCAAGACAGACATCAAAGGTATAGATGACTTTGAGAAGGAACACAATGGGATAAGTAAATCTTCCAAGTTACATTTCAACCCATCACATTTCAGGTTTTATTTTTACTTGCAGGTAGTGCACTTTCAACATCATCTTGACAGTAAGATCTAGAGAAAAGATTTTGTTCTTGGAAGTGAAGTCAGTGGTCATTTTCTCCCCAAAATTTGAAAAAAGGAAATCTTCATTTGAAAGGAATGAAATTTGAAACTTGGATGATCATTGACTTTGCCAGGTTAGAAAACAAACTGAATGAAGTCAGTTCTGACTCTTCCTCTTGTCTAAAACTGTATCTGCCTCACTCTTCTGAATCTCTGCTCTGTTACAAGGATGTGGGATTTGGGGTACCTAGATAATACAGACCCTACTGGGAATTATGATCATGATGATCTGGTCCTACATGAACTATCTGGTGACATCTCCCCAAATGACCTCAGACCCAAAGTGCTGAAACTAAAATTTGGATTAGTGAAAGCATGAGCTATCGAGTGATCATATCCCCTTTTCATTTATACATAACCTCAGGGATTTGGGGTCCACTAAGGAGTGTTTTATAGAAATGGGAGGGAGAAATTTAGAAATGCAGATATTTGAGATATAACCCACTATCAAAGAACATTCATTCACTTATCTGCATTAGTGTCTGTCAAATACTAAGTATCATAAATGTGTATCAAGGTAATAGCATATTATTTAGAAGGTGAGATATTTCCTGTTCCTCTTTTCTAGCTGTAATATCAGGGAGGAAATATTTAGTTAAAGAGGGCATGGTATATATTTATAAAATTATATATTTTTAATGTATGTATATAATATATAAAATATACAAAAATATTCTCCATAAATATGTATAATAAATACAGGCTGATAAACATATGCATAAAGAAGACATTCTTTATAGGATGAAAACCAGGTGTGATATTTTTTATTTATACCATGAACTCTAAGGGCAGTCAAATATATCCAAAATGCCAACTAATACACCATCAAAACATGAGCCCAAAGATATGTTAAATACATAAAAATAATGACATTAGTAATAAAATGGAGTCATATCTTTTAAACTTATATTCATCAAATTGGAAAAATTAATCAGAATCACTTAAATGCTACAAGTTTGTATGCAAAGAGTGCTCTAGGGAGATATAACCTTCACAAGATTGTTAAGACTCATAATGACCTTATGAATTGATCATTAAAAATGAAGGAAAAAACTATTGCCGTGACTTGTAGAAACTCATTCCTAAAATATTAATGATGAGGAATATTTAGTTTGCTGGAAATATTCCATAAAATCACACATCACACCATGAATTAATTCCTTTATTTTTTGCAGATCAACACATTTGTACTCAAGCATCTCCTAATTGAAGAACTCATGCGGCTGAATAATGTGACTGAGTTCATTCTGCTTGGCTTAACCCAGGATCCTGTTAGAAAGAAAATAGTGTTTCTCACTTTCTTGCTTTTCTATTTGGGGACGTTGCTGGGTAACTTTCTGATTATTACTACTATCAAGACCAGCCAGACACTCGGGAGTCCAATGTACTTCTTCCTTTTCCACCTATCCTTATCTGACAGCTGCCTCTCTACTTGCATAGCCCCTAGAATGATTGTGGATGCCCTTTTGAGGAAGACCACTATCTCTTTCAGTGAGTGCATGTTACAAGTCTTTTCACTACATTTCTTTGGCTGCTTGGGGATCTTCATCCTTATCCTCATGGCTGCTGACCGCTATGTGGCCATCTGTAAGCCTCTGCACTACACAACCATCATGAGTCGAAGGGTCTGTGCTGTTCTAGTGGCTATGGCCTGGGTGGGGTCCTGTGTGCATTCTTTAGCTCAGATTTTTCTTGCCTTGAGTTTACCTTTCTGTGGTCCCAATGTGATTGATCACTATTTTTGTGACTTGCAGCCCTTGTTGAAACTTGCCTGTGCGGACACCTATGTGGTCAACCTACTGTTGGTGTCCAATAGCGGGGCCATTTGTACAGTGAGTTTTGTCATGCTGATGTGCTCCTATGTTATTATCTTGTATTCTCTGAGAAACTACAGTGCTGAAGGGAGGAGAAAAGCCTTCTCCACCTGCATCTCTCACATCATTGTGGTCATCTTGTTCTTTGGTCCTTGCATATTCATATACACACGCCCGGCAACCACCTTCCCCATGGATAAGATGATAGCTGTGTTTTATACACTTGGAACACCTTTGATCAATCCTCTGATTTACACATTGAGGAATGCAGAGGTGAAAGATGCCATGAGGAAGTTATGGAGAAAGAAGTTAATCTTAGATGACAAAAGATAATATGGTATTGCAAAGTTTTCTTCATAGTTTGGATTTTTCTAGAAGTACATTGAGAATCCTATCTTTTTACTGTGGTGTTAACATCATAAGGGGGCATGAGAATTCATTACTTCAAGAATGAACATGTAGGGGCACCTGGGTGGCTCAGTGAGTTAAAGCCTCTGCCTTCAGCTCAGGTCATAATCCCAGGTTCCTGTGATCTATCCCCACATCAGGCTCTCTGTTCAGCAAGGAGCATGCTTCCTCCTCTCCCTGACTACTTGTGATCTCTGGCTGTCAAATAAATAAATAAATAAATAAATAAATAAAATCTTTAAAAACAAAATACAAAACAAAAGATGAATGAACATGTACACTGGTTAGTGTTGAGCCATTTTCATGTACAGAAGAGACAGCACCGGGTACGGACTTAACACACATGGCTTAGATATTCACTGCTGTGTCTCTAACTCTCTTGCCTGTCTAGCATGGTTCTGGTTTTGACCTAGTTTTTCCCTGCCCTTCTTCATGTTGTTTTGTGGTGTCTCTGTTTATAAGTTGTGTTTTATTTGCTTATATCCACAGCTTGGCAGGCTTTTCCTCCTTCAAATGACTTCTTTTGTATTAGACACTTCAGTCACATCAAGTCTGATCATGGAGCTTCAACTTGGTTGTTCTTTTTGGTTGACTGAGCAGAAAGCACCAGATTCAAATGATTGTAAAATCTTCAAGTTTTAAGGGACAAGCTATTACTTAGGTAATTCTCTTTTATTTCTTGGGGTCATACTTCAAATTCTTCTAATATTTATTTAGGTTCTTCTAGAAGAGTGGCAGAATGTAGTGTAAATATTTACCATTCTGAAGAGATATTTTTACCTTGGGTTGTTTCTCATGGTTGGGGTGGTACTCTTTGTATTCTTTTTGTAAAAACTTTTTGCTTCTTCAATGAGCCCTTCTAATTTGGGGGAAGCATTAAGTTTTTCTTGGGTCATACAAATTATAAAATTTTATTTATACTTTTGGGTTATTATGATTGGAGCTTACATGTCCCAAATTAAGTAGATATATTTATGTGGGCTATAGGTAAAGCATACAAGAAGCCAATGATTTAAATAGGGAATTTGGATGTGATAACTGATAATATTAAAACTCACCAGGGACTTTTTAGGCTTTGAAACAAACACATTGCAGATTTGGGTTATCTTAGTGAGTTTTAATGTAATCTAGAAAAGAGGGTGACTTGAGAAAGATCAAGGTATTTGGATAAAAACTATATTTATGCAGTGGTGAGGGATATCACCTTTAGTCACCGTTGATCAACATAGCAGTATTGAATTACATGATCCCTAAGAATCTTTCTGATTTCAATCTATTTTATTATTTGCACTTCTAAAAATTTATTTTAATTTGTTTTCAATGTTCCAAACTTCATTGTTTATGCACCACTACCAGTGCTCTGTGCAATACATGCCTTCCTTAATAATTACCACCAGGTTCACCCCTCCCCTCCAAAACCTTCAGTTTGTTTCTCAGAGTCTTCCGTCTCTCATGGTTTATCTCCACTTCTGATTTCCCTCAACTCATTTCTCCTCTCCATCTCCCAATGTCCTCCGTGTTATTCCTGATGCTCCACAAGTTAGTGAAACCATATGATAATTGACTTTCTCTGCTTGACTTATTTCACTCAGCATAATCTTTTCCAGTCCCATCCATGTTGATACAAAAGTTGGGTATTCATTCTTTCTGATAGAGGCACAGTAGTCCACTGTATCTATGGACCATATCTTCTTTATCCATTCATCTGATGACGGGCATATTGGTTCTTTCCACAGTTGGTGATTATGGTCATTGCTGCTGTGAACATTGGAGTAGAGATGGTGCTTCTTTTCACTACATCTGTATCTTTGGGATAAATACCCAGTAGTGCAATTGCAGGTCATAGGGTAGCTCTATTTTTTTTTTTCAAAGATTTTATTTATTTATTTGACAGAGATCACAACTAGGCAGAAAGGCAGGAAGAGAGAGGAAGAAGCAGGCTCCCCACTTAACAGAGAGCCTGATGTGGGGCTCAATCCCAGGACCCTGAGATCATGACCTGAACCAAACGCAGGGGCTTTAACCCACTGGGACACCTAGGTGCCCCAGTAGTTCTATTTTTAATTTCTCAAGGAATTTCCACACTGTTTTCCAAAGTGGCTACACCGGCTTGCATTCCCACCAACAGTGTAAGAGGGTTCCCCTTTCTCCACATCCTCTCCAACACTTGTTTACTGTCTTGTTGATTTTGGCCATTCTATCTGGTCTAAGGTCATATCTCAATGTGGTTTTGATTTGAATATTCCTGATGGCTAATGATGATGAACAATTTTTATGTGTCTGTTAGCCATATAAAAAATTTAAATGAATATTTTTCTTTACCTTGAACATGTCTTTTATTTATAAATTACTAAACTATATCAAAATTGCTAAGTTTGTATTAACTTTATTGTACAAGGAATATTAGAACTTCTTAATTTGAGGGGCACCTGGCTGGCTCAGGAGTAGAGCATATGACTCTTTATCTCAGACTTGTGATTTTGACCCCTGTACTGGGTGTGGAGCCTACTTAAAATAAAAATTAAAAAGAAAAAAAAGAACTTTTTTACCTTGAAAAAATCATCATCTATTTATCTCTGTGGGAATGGAATATTATAAATTGCACAATGAACACTAGTGACATACAAGCATCATTTTTTTTTTTTTCAGATTCAGAATTTATCCATCTCAAGCAGTTTATCATTGATCACATTTGGTGATTTTCCTCTTGCAATGGTCACACTTCAGTAGATCTTAGTTGGCAGGGTTTTAGTTGATGTCCTCTTCTATTTCAAGACAAGGCATATATGAAAAGGAGCGTATGTTGGATCTAATTTAGGTACCTCCCCAGAGACATTATATTCAAAATACATCCTAGATATGCTTCTGATATGGAGTTCCTGTGGTTGCTGTTACCATGTGTATTGTCAATAGAGATTATGGTCTAATTTCAGCTCAGAATTTTGTGATAAAGGTAGTGGAACTGCCAACGTGATGGAATGTGCAAACTCACCAGGATTTTTTTTTTTTTTTTAATGTCAGTATCTTGATAGGGAAAGAGTAGGACTCTGACATCTACAGTAGACATATTTGTGTGGGTAAGAGAGAGAACAATGAATTCACAGATGAACTTGCAAACTTGTAGTTGTCATAAGTAACTCTCCCTTAAAAGATGGCAACAACAGTCTTCTCTTGCCTAGACACCTTGTGATTACCTCATTTGAACAAACTGTCAGACAATGATATCTGGTTTCTTCCTGAGATTCCTCCCACACCCTTCATTGCTTCTAACCAGATGCACTTCACAAAGGAAGGCCAAACAAGAAAGTCAAATCTTTCTCTATGAGGACATGTCATACATGAGGAAATTGTAGGATTCTATGGCTACTATGTGCAAATGTGACCTTGGGGAACACTTAATGATGGGGTGTTTTCAGTGTAGTAAAATAGAAGTTTGGGGTTGAGTTCTATCCTGATCAACCTTTTCTGCAGACCCATATCATTGGAGATGACCTTGTTGTTTGCTTTACTCACAGAACAATTTGTTAGATCTGTGGAAAGAACTGTAAAAGAGAGTTGCCAAAAGTATGAAAGACCTGATTGTCCATTTTTTTTTTAATCTTATGTATTGGCATGTCTTCAAAGTCTGTATTATTCTTGGGTTTGCTAGTTTAGGAGTGAATATGATTTAAACTCAATTCTTATTCAAAGGGCCCTAATGTAAATTGCTTGAAATAATTAGATCCAAAGTTTCTAGGCAGAAAAGTATCCCATCAGGAAGTCATCAGTGTGTCCATATTCACAAAAAATATTCAGAGAAAATAAGCTCAACTGAAAGAATTGAAATGGCATGACAACTGAGGATTGAGCATAGGGTGTGTGTGTATGTGTATATATGTGTATATATATACACATAGATATATATGTGGGTTATCTTTATTTTTATACCTCTTGGCATTCTTAGAAACATCTTTACTACAAGTTTTCTTGAACACTTCCTCATATGCATTGCAGAATGGTATAACTTCTATTACTGATACTACACTGTTCTCAAGACAGCTTGCAAGTTCTTATTTTTCTTAATGGCAATCATACTACAATATTATAATGTATCAGATAAACATGCTGTACACCATAAATTTACACAAGCTATTTCAATTTCTTAAAAAGCAGATACTCATTTTGAAAAGGCTATCTTGAAGATAAATTTTGATTCAAACATTGGAGGAACTAAGGAAACCTTGGTGGGCCATGAACATAATAATATGTGAGATCCCCTATGTAAAAATGTACTGACTTTAAATAATTTTGCCTATTGCTGCATGTAATGCATATGAACATACAATCTTTTGAGATGAAAAACTTACTTAGGACTTGAAAGTTGATATTAGGAGTTGAATTGTGTCCCCTAAGGAAAGAATATTTTGGATTCTTAATCTTCACAATGTGACCCTATTAGGAATAGTGTATGTGCCTGACAATTACACTTTTTATTTTAAAGATTTTATTTATGAGAGAGAGAGAAAGTGAGAGAGAGAGAGCACAAGTAGAGGAGCTGTGGACAGAGGGAAAAGCAGACTTCCCTTGAGCATGGAGCCTGATGAGGGAGCTGGATTCCAGAACTCTAGGATCATGACCTGAGCCAAAGGCAGACACTTAACTGACTGAGCCACCCAGGAGTCCTGGATTTTTTTAAATTATAATTTAAAGTACTAACATTAAGCTTTGATGGCTGGAGCATCCATTTCAAAGACTTCTCATCTGCAGTGAACACAGTGCCAGGGACACAACTAGGTGAGGGGTCAGGCTACCCCACCAGTGAAGTCCCTTTTTTGGAAAGCCCTGGGTGACCTCTAAGTGATCATTTGGTGACTCTGTGTTTTTTTTTCTTCCTGGATATTTTAAATTCACAAGTAGTAAACCCGCAAATAGTTGTACTCTTGATCCCAATAAAGACAGAATATCAGATTGGCAAGCTTTTACTGTCTCTCCCTGACTCTGCATACCTGTGGGGCCCCAGGCCTGTAATGTACCCTCTGTGACTTGGGAGTAATAAATCCTGTTTTTTTCAGTGCCCCCTCATTGTTTCATGTGAGAAAAGGAGGAGAAACTGAACAAGAAAACAGGCCACTATTTGGGGTCTCAGAATTGCAATTTGGGAAGCATCGATTTGGTGTAAGCAGGAAAAGTGTCGTGCTTATGTGGGGAAAGCAAAGGGTTTTTTAAGAGAGAGAAGAAAGGAGTAATCAGATGATTTAGATAAAGGAGAGAGAGAGAAAGAAACAAACAATTTCATTTGGTACTGACAAATGGTCCTGCTCTTGATTACTATCTCTTTCATATCTTTCTTTCTTTCTTTTTCTTTCTTTCTTTCTTTCTTTTCTAGAGAGAGAGAGAGTTCAGGGAGGTGGAGATTGTCAGAGAAGGAGGTAGGGAGTGAGTTCCAAGCAGGCTCCACACCCAACACAGGGCTGGATCTTACAACCCTGAGATCATGACCCTAGGTGAAGTTACGAGTCTATGGCCTTACCCACTGAGCTACCCAGGCACCCTGTCTTTAATTACTATCTAATTGATTATTATATTGATGCTGTCAAACAAATGTATTCCTGGTATGGAGTAGTTAACTTTTCTGTCCTCATGAAGTTCATTAGTATTATGGTCCTTACGATAGTTGTTCTTTCGGATTTTATGAGTAATTGCTTGTAAAAATAATTAGTGTTCTGTCCTAGTTCAAGAGTTTATTCGTTAGAAAGGAAAATGGAGCTTCAAGATGGGGTCTCCTGTCTCTAAAAACTTCCTAGCTGGCAGTCAGGGAGAAGGGGGGAAGGTCGGCTCTCAGCTCCCAGAGGGCTTTTCATGTGGCCTCTCATCTTCAAAACCAGGGGTGATGCATTTTAGTCAAACTGTACTTTGAATCTCTCCTACGTACTTTTCTGTTGCCAGTCAGGAAAAATTCTCTTCTTTTAAAGAGCTCATGGGATTCGATAGGATTGAAACATGTAACTTAAAGTCAACATGCCAGTAACCAATTACATTGTTGGAATGCCTTTAGACAAGTAATTCTGCATTAATATGTGCTATAATATCTAGTCCCTGGGGCTAGGGCAGGAAATTCTGAGGGATATTTTGGAATTATTTCTACCACAGTGTAAAAGAAGTTTTAAAAATCATAGCTTTAACTTGGGAACTGAAGAATTGATAAGTCAATATTTATAAAACGAGGATTGTTCTATCCCTATGAAATGTGCCACTTTTGCATCCTCTTCCAAATGTTATCTATGTGGAAATTGAGGAAATATACATAACATTTTATATTAACTTAATCCTTGAATCCAACTAAATGTATGATCTTCATCAAGTAGCTTACACAATCACTTCAGCTATCACAAATAGTCTGCATGCATGAACACGTCAGTGTCATGGATGAGGCCTTGGAGTGTGGAGTTTATATTTCAGTGTCATAGAGTTTTGGGCAGTGAGCAGTTGTCTTATTTTGTCCTTGAATAACAGTGACTTAGGTCTAAGGGTTGTGACTGGAATGCTTTGTCCTGGAGATATTTCCAAGTTTCTTTACAAACTGTGTCAGAAAATTTCTAATAACAATAGTTAATAATAGCACTACTACTACTACAACTACTACTACTAATATTGATTATGTATTTCTAAAGTATGATAAAATAGAGAAGAATCTAAATTCCAGTGAGATAAGTGTCTTACCCGAAGCCACATTGCCTGTGAAAGGTACACCTGGGATTTAAATCCAGACTCTCTGGCTTCAACGTCTGAGGTGGTAACATGAATCATCCTGGACATCTGGCAAATGCATCTCACATAAAACTGCCTTTTCTACTAAATATTTAAGCTGCATATCTAATTAGATTTTTTTTTTAAGATTTTATTTATTTATTTGACAGAGAGAGATCACAAGTAGGCAGAGAGGCAGGCCGAGAGAGAGAGGAGGAAACAGGCTCCCTGCTGAGCAGAGAGCCCGATGCGGGACTCGATCCCAGGACCCTGAGATCATGACCTGAGCCGAAGGCAGCGTCTTAACCCACTGAGCCACCCAGGCGCCCCTCTAATTAGATTTTTGACACTGTTACCATGGTGCATCCTTCTGCTATTTTCTGTGTCCATTTACATGCACATACACGTTGTGTACACATAAAAGTAATCAGTCTTCCTTGCAGTGTTTGTAACATCAAAAGCAAAGAAATTAAATTGTTTAGACAGTGAAACAGACTCATATGTGTGTTTCAGTAAAAAATGAAAAAAAAATCCTTTAAATATTATGTTACTTTGCCATCCTAAAATCAAAACTATAAAAATTAGAAATTTATTTTGTTAGTGCAATTGAGGTTCTACTATAAGTAGACTGTATATGTTGGAAAATAAAAGTATGTATCTTAAGTACTACAGTTCAAAAATTAAAGAGTTATTTTGAACTATTCAGTACATTATTATTTTAATAAAAATTCAAATACACTTATTAACGCCTTACTCTGTATAAAGTGTAGAATTACTGGTCACAGTCATTGTAGGGTCAGTAAAGCATCTTAGCAAGGTCAAATTCTACTATACTAGTTACTAGCTGCCTAGTCTTATCAATTATCTCTTTGTGCCTCTGGGGAATATTAAAATATCATCTCATGAGGTCATTATGTGCATTACATTTTAAAAATCCCTTTAACATCCTTAGCACAATTGCTAGTGCTTTGTAATGACTTTTCAATTACTGCTATTGCTCTTGCCATGATCTAAATTTAAATTATTAAATAAGGTCTGCAAATCATTAGAGCCTTTTTTTATTGTGTTAATAGTTTATTGAGAAAATGAGAGAAGAACACCAATATTTAAAGAAAACACACAAAACTTCCCAAAACAAAACAAACCAACCAACAACAAAAAAAAAAACTTTCAGACTATCTATGAAAGGAGACTCAAATGATCTGGTGAAATTAGGTATTGTGAGTGTAATGGGATAACTTGGAGCATGACATTAGGTTTCAGAAAGGTGTATATTGTGGCTAAACTTTGTGGGAATGGGGACATTTGAGTTTGACCTTAATTATTTTCACAAAAAGCTGAAACCTTCAATATTAGTAAATAATTAGCCTCGATGGTGGAAGCAGTGGAAGACCTGTAATAAATATAATGGACGCATTAGGGTTCATTCCTTGTGTAGAGAAGAATAAGGCCACTTTAAAAATTTTATCACTGACCATGAAAACTGTATTTGATGTTTAACATCATATATTTGATATTTGAAACAAATTTGATATTTTCTTTTGAAAAACCAAAGAAATGCAAATTAAAATCATCTGAGTTTATTTTTACCAGCTTTGTCCAAGAACTCCATTCCCATAGGGATTGCCATGGACAGGTCCAGTGCCTTTAAATACTCTTCCTGACTGTTCCCCTGTAGCTTCTCCAAGAGTCCCCAACCCTGTATATTTAGGGAAGTAGACACTAAGGCTCATTACTGCACCAAAGGGGAAAAAAGGACAAGACAGAAAGGGCAGATTCAGTTGAGATTTTCCTTCCAGTTTTATGATATACTTCTCATTCTTATTTGAGTATTCATAGTTAGTTTTTAAGATTTTTTTTTCTTATTTTTTTTATTTTTTGTAATTTCAAGTTTTTATTTATATGCCAGCTGCTTTACATATAGTGTAATATTAATTTCAGGAGTAGAATTCAGTGATTGATTACATTTTAAATATAATTTGACTATCCACAAAGTATGGGACTTCTTCTCATTACCTTTTTTTGTCCCAAGAGATCTACTATCTTTAGATTTTGGAGGGTTTTTTTTTTTTTTTTTTCATTGTCATGAGTTCAAGAAGACAAGGATATCCCTTTCACTATTAATTGGAATTGGCTGATACTAAAACTGTGAATTCGTTTTTTTCTTCTCCATCTTTTCTTTATTCTTACCTTTATTATTGTTGAATGCCTGCACCTAAGTCATCTCTTTGAGAAGCTACAGAATCATCCATCCGTTTTCATTTGTTTTCTAAGGTAATTGTTTGTTTGCTTATTTTGCATGAATAATCTAGAAATATATCTTCTTGGTAACGATTTCTTTTATAAATTTTAGGCTTCTAATTCATGTAACAATTTGGCATTTTAATAGTTTACAAAACATCTTTAAAAAGTCCATTGTAGTAAAAACTGAAAAATGAGAATGCTATTTTGAAATCCTGGTTTCAAACATGGGACTCTTTAGCTGTCACTTCAGGAGACTAGGAGAAATTGTGGAATGTTCTGTACTCTTCTTTGGACAGAAAAGCAATGATAAAAACAAACAGACAAAGGTTTGGAAAAATAATATAAATAATATAAACAATATAATAAAGAGAATAATGAATGTAAGAAAATGATGGAAAATTAATAGATAATTATGATAAATCAGTAAATAAGTTAGAAAATCAATTGAGTAAAAAATATTTATACTTTGCAAGTGTAAGGATCCATGAAAGCTACAATTCCTTATTTTCTTAAGAGGAAATAGATACCAAGTGGATGTGAGGAACTTTTTCCTAAGTCCCATAATCAGGGAGCAGCAGATCAGGACAACAACCTCCATGTCTTGCCTCACTGTCCCACAAGTCTGTAATTCTGAGTCATAATCCCTGATATTTGAAATGAATAAGGATTATATGGAAGAAAATATCAGGGACAACAGGTAGAGAAGTTCAAATTATATAACTGATGACTATTTCTCTAACAAAGATAGATGTGATATATACTAAATTTTTTTAAACCTGCAGAAAACTAGAAAATGACCTAAGTAAAATAGAGGGATAAAATATTTATTTTCTTGAAGTGTTTGCTTCACTTATTCTAAATAATAAGAGAGAGATTATCTTTTGTAGGTTGTTGAAGGTCGTCATGAATAAATTTTTACTTTTATTTCAGTTCTTCCATCTGTGAAATTGGAAATCCTGTGTCCTATCACAAGTCTTGGCCATTAGTTTGGGATTTTCAATAGTGGTTACTTGTCAAAATACTTGTATAACTTCTATAGAAATCTATATTTTGTGGTAAGTTAAACTCATTGAAGAAAATGTGTTCCCAGAGCTCCCTTTGTCCTATGAGTTGTGAAGCATTTACAGAATATTAGTCATTTTTAAATTAATAAGAGTTCATAGTTATTCTTATGATGTATTATATGCACATATCTGTAGCTCATTGTTTTATATGAATATTTTAATTTGATCCCCACAAGATTCCTATGTGATAAGTACTATTATCACTGTTTTACAGATTAAAAAAAAAAAAAGACTCAGCAGGTATATAAATTGCCTAAGATTATTCAGTTTTAGTGGACCATATATTGGAATGAATTCATCCTTATTCAAGCACTCTCTCCCACCATGATATCCTGCCTCTCTCGCAAATACGGTTGCCAATTTCACTTTAGGAATTGAAGATGAGCTAGACAGTGTTGTGTCCTAAAAAATATTTTCTGTGAGACAAAGGCACCAAAATGATCCTGAAAATCAGGGGTTATTTGTTTTCCTCCTTTTAATGCCTTTTTGGAAGTTGTGGTGAGGGAGAGTGAACACCAGTGTCCTGCCCCTTTGAAAATGCTGCCTGGTGTAGATTTCCTTAATGAGCTTGTTGCAGCAGAGAGGAAGATTGCAGGTAAGTAGAAGTTTGCAAATGACAGCATTTCTACTCATTCCGTACATATCAGAAGTTGTTAACCTTTTGCACAACATATCCTGGTATTCAGCAATCTGTGTTGCAGATTTGTTGTTTCCTTCTGTTAAAATAAAAATAAGGGCTAGAGTTAGTTCAGCAAAATAAGGAACCATGAAAAGAGCAAATTACTAAATTGAGTCCTAAGTAATAACAGCTAGAGATTTAACCAATCACCTCGAAATTTCTTTAAATCCTATCAGGATTATAAATGTATAGCTAGAGGTACTAGTGCTGAAATAAAGACCAAATCCATATAGAAGTTTAAAAGAGATACAGATATAGGTGTGTTGCCTTATATCAAATATGTCCTTGTGAAGGTGTGCGGGAGTTGGGTTTATGTACCTGTCCAGTTATATTTACATTTCTATGACAGGTGATGACATATGCTTGAGGAAGAGCAACTATGTATAAACTTGATAAAATCATTGAGGAGAAAACAGAATTAGTGATTAAAAAGAAGTTATTTAATTTTACTGACTTCCCATAAAGGTTCACTTTTTATTGTGCCTCCTTTCATTTTTTGTGTGTTGTGTTCCTCTTAAAATGTACTATAAAATTATGACTTTTAAAATTAACTTTAATTACAGAAGTAATAATGAAATGTAGTCTCTTTAATACAGAACTTAAAATATTGAATATCCCTTAAATCTACTTTGGCCAGAACCTCCTCTATTTCTGAGGAGGTTCTTTCCTTCCACATGTTTTTCTATTAATTTATAAAAGCAGAGGTTCTCATAGAAACTACATGATATTCTGTGGGGTGATTGTTTTTAACATGCATGTTTTCATACTGTGATTATTTTTGTGCACTTTATTACGTTTTTTACACTAACGTGTATCATAGTGTTTTCTATCATGGTATATGTTTCACAAGGATCAAACATTAAATTTGTCTAGTTTTCAGTAAAGAACATACCATCCCTTATTTCCATTCTATGGTCAGGTTTTAGATAAGCTTCTCTTTTCCAAATTTGAAAGAGTCTGTGAAGAATATTCTTTTGTATGTTTTCTGGGGTGTTTTTGTTGGGCTGCTCATTAAAATTTTAATGGACAACCTTGTTTAATTTATTTTTATTTTTTGTTTATTTTTTAAAGATTTCATTTATATATTTGAGAGAGAGAGAGAGAGAGAGAGAGAGGGTGAGCAAGCGAGAGAGAGAGCACAAGCCAGGGAGAGAGGCAGAGGGAGAAACAGACTGCCCGCTTAGCAGGTAGCTGGACATGGGGCTCAATCCCAGGACCCGGGGATCATGACCTGATCTGAAGGCAGACACTTAACTGACTGAGCCATCCAGGCTCCCAATAGACAGCCTTTTATATTTTATTTTTATGAAGTTGATGAGTGGGACTATACTATCTCATTCTTGTGAATCTGCATTTCAATGATTGTATTGAGGTTGAATAGTTTTATATATGCTTTTGGACAGTTCTGATTTCCTTTCTGCGCATTGCCCTGTCAAATACTTTGCTTTTTCAGAAAATTGGACTATTTGCCTTATGTGAATGATTTTAAAGGATTTATAAATATTTATTCCCATTTTCCACTTTAAAAAAAATGTTTGGTGTATATGAAGTTGTGTCATATAGCAGGTTTAAAAATAGATTTTACATTTTTTTTTTTTTGTAAAGACCCTTGTTTATTTTTTTATATTTTTTTTTATTTTTTTTTTATTTTTTTTTTATTTTTTATAAACATATATTTTTATCCCCAGGGGTACAGGTCTGTGAATCACCAGGTTTACACAGTTTTTTTAAATTTTCCTTTTGTGTTTGCTTTAAAAAATTCTTACATAAGATAGAAACCTATTATAATTATTTCTCAAATCTTTTTATACTTTTGTTCCACACATTTGTATCTTTCACCCATCTGGATTATAATGTTTTGTGCCTTGTGAGGTACATTATATTCAGATAGAGATTCAAATTCTTAACATCAGCTACTAAAATTCACATCAATTTGAATTATGTAGAGTTCATATCAATATAAACTTCAACTTCAATTATGAAATAAATTCCCATATATATGTGTTAATTGTTGACTATCTTTAAACCCAGCCATGGGGTGCCTGGGTGGCTCAGTGGGTTAAGCCGCTGCCTTCGGCTCAGGTCATGATCTCAGGGTCTTGGGATCCAGTCCCACATCAGACTCTGCTCAGCAGGGAGCCTGCTTCCTCCTTTCTCTCTCTGCCTGCCTCTCTGCCTACTTGTGATCTCTCTCTGTCAAATAAAAAAATAAAATCTTTAAAAAAATTAAAAAATAAACCCAGCAATGTTTTTACCTACAATTTGTTTCTGATATTTATTTATTTTTGAGAGAGAGAGAGAAGAGCAAGAGCAAGAGGGGTAAAAGAGGGAGAGAGAATGTCAGACTCTTTGAATGTGAAGCCAAACACAGGGCTTGATCTCAGCACCCTGAGAGAGTGACATGAGCCATAATCAAGAGTTGGACACTCAACTTACTGAGCCACCCAAGCACCCCTACATACAACGTTTTAATTGCCATAGTTTGATAATATACTTCAATTTTGGAAGGTATATCTATTTTCTTTGTTCTTCCTTTGAAAAAGTTAGCTTAACTACTCTGCGTTTTAATTCTTTCTGAATTTTGAAATCAGCTTTTCATGAAAAAGTTTTTCAGAAACTTTAATTATTGCATGTACTGATTAATTTGGGAAGAACTGACATCTTTCTTATAGTGACCTATCCTAACTATAAACATGGTATAATCTTTTAACTTCTTATAATCTTTTTATATATTTTAGTACAATTCTGTATTCAATGAAGGAATTCTATTTTTAAGGACAGAATAGATAAATCACATATAAAGTGATCTTGAACTGTTTATTTAAAAAAGTTGACGCCATAATCCAGAATTATTATGACTGGTTTTGATTATGTGACAGTGATATTTTCAGAGATTTTTGCAAAAAAATTAGGCTATAGTTTGTTAATCTGTGGTTCATGTATGGAATTCAACCCAAAAAGCCCACAAACTCCCTAAGACTCAATTTTTTATGCTTAATGTTCATTTTTCTAAAATAATCTCATAGGAACTCACATTATAAAATCAAAAGTAAAAAAGCATTATTCAGTTGCTGTTATAACCTTTCAGAACAGGCTGGCACATTTTATCACTGTGTAGAGTTCATGTTTTGTCCACGTGGGCACTGAGTTTAACAGTTTTTTGTTTTGTTTTGTTTTGTTTTTTTTTAAGATTCTATTTGTTTATTTGACAGACAGAGATCACAAGTAGGCAGAGAGGCAGAGAGGGGAAAGCGGGCTAAACCAAGTAGAGATCCTGATATGGGGCTTGTTCCCAGAACCCCAGGATCATGATATGAACTGAACAGAGGCTTTAACCCAATGAGTCACTCAGGTGCCCTGAGTTTAACAGTTTTGTGATACTTTATTTATTTATTTATTTTGCAAAATAAGGTACGAGATACAGTTTAATACTTTGCACCGAAAAGCCTGTCCTTTTTAATTAAAATATTTCAGGATTGGGATCCCTGTGCCTATAGTGAGCCTGTTAAGGTGAGAAAGTGGCTCAGTTCAAAGAAATACAAGCTGGTAAAGCAGATCTAGTGAAAAAGCATCTTTGGAGGCAGTTTGCCCCTCCACGGATGCTGTCCTACCAGGAAGCTCCAGAACGTGGGACATGAAAGGATGAAATCTCCTGCTTTAGGCTGGAAAGTGAGCAGAGAAATGGGGTCAATTATAGGAAGCCACAAATATGGTAGAACCCTGTACAGTACAGCAACCCTTTTCCCCAAAGATCTGATCGTGAAAAGGTGGTAAAAGCACTTTCTGAAATTAGCACCTGAAGATCTAACATTTAAAGCTAGTAACTCAGGACACCAGGGTGGCTCAGTTGGTGAAGCAGCTGCCTCTGGCTCAGGGCATGATTCCAGGGTCCTGGTATGGAGCCCTACATTGGGCTCCCTGCTCAGCAGGGAGCCTGCTTCTCCCTCTCCCACTCCTCCTGCCTGTGCTGTCTCTCTGTCAAATAAAAATAAACTCTTTTAAAAAGATAAAATTATGAGCTTACTGATGTCTAAAGACATTACTGAACTTCCAGGATTTAGTACAAATTTAGTCACTGGGGAACAATTGAGAACAATAAGATTGCCCTTGAAGAACAGATAACCTCAATATTGTTTTGAACCAGAGATTCAAAAATCACTCTTAAGGTATACTACTGCAATTACACCTCAAGATTGACAAAAAACAAAAAAACAAAAAACAAAAAACAAAACACACAAACAACAACATTTCATCTCCTAAATTATTCATCTTCTTGTTCATATTAAGTATGAGTCTTTGGAATTTATTATTTTTTCAATTAATTATTTGTATTATTATTGTTAGTATATGTCTACTCTAATGAACTTTATCTACTTAGAGGGTGTAGATTGTGTGTATTTTGCACACTGCTTTCTGTAACTCTAGCACTCACCATGGTGTTTTTATTATAATAAATTTTCAATATGTATCTGTTGGATACATGAATGAGTTTTAAAGTAAATCAATAGTTTTAGAGGTTGACTGTTTTCAGTACATAAACTTTCTCTTCTACGTGATCAAACCCACAGAAGCAATGGGACATGAAAACATCACAGAATTTATCCTCTTGGGACTTTTTAATGATGAGGATGCAAAGGTCACCTGCTTTGTGGTGTTCTCACTTTGCTACATTGTGATTCTGTCAGGAAACCTGTTCATTCTTCTCACCATAAGAGGCAGCCACCTTCGTGAACAGCCCATGTACTTTTTCCTGAGCTACTTGTCATTCATGGACGTCTGCTTCACTTCCACAGTGGCTCCCAGACTGATCACAGACCTATTGGCTGAGCAGAACACCATCTCCTACGACAGCTGCCTGGCCCAGATGTTTTATGCCCACTTCTTTGGTGCCACTGAGATGTTCATCTTGGTGGCCATGGCCTATGACCGTTATGCAGCCATCTGCAGACCCCTTCACTATATGGTCATCATGAACAGACAAGTATGCTATGTCCTTTTGATGGCCTCGATTCTTGGGGCATTTCTCCATTCAATCCTACAGGTATTCATTATTATTGAACTTCCCTTCTGTGGACCCAATCAGATAGACCACTATTTCTGTGATATTTTCCCTTTGCTGAAGCTGGCTTGCACGGACACTAGTCTGTTGGTTCTTGCGGTCATTACCACCACAGGAATGATATCCGTTGTGACCTTTATTGCCTTGGTAATTTCTTACATCATCATCCTGTCCACCCTGAGGACACGCTCATCCCAGAGCTGCCGCAAAGCTCTGTCCACCTGCAGCTCACACATCACTGTTGTGTTCTTGTTCTTCCTGCCCCTCATCTTCACGTATGTCCCCACAGCTGATTCTGTCAGTAACGACAAAGTTTTTGCCCTATTTTACACCATGTTTGCTCCCATGTTCAATCCTTTCATCTACACGCTGAGAAACACAGACATGAAGAATGCCATGAGGAAAATGTGGTGCCGAGACACACGGTTTGAAGGGAAATGAAGTCTCTAGAGTTCAAAACATTGGCTGGGACTCATTCTATCCACAGAGTCCTAATGTCAGCAAATGCAGCAAGTAGAGAGGTGGTTTGCTGTCATCAAACGTCAGATGTGAAGGAAGAAGGCCCCTCAACTACTTCTTCCTGTTTCTTTAGTTTTCTGACCCCGTATAAGGGGAACAAATGGCATGAGCTCCAGGTCCCTTTCAGCTTTGATATTGTAGAACTCATGTATTCTGGAACTTGGTGTTCTGGAACATTCTGTCCTTCATGATCCTAGACATAGTGGAAGTTATAGCACTTTTATCAGGGCACACTCTAAACATTGTGGGGTTTGACAGTTATGCCCTGCTTTAGGATACAGATTATTAAAAGACCTCTTATGGAGAGAGAGAAAGTGTTCTTAAGTACTCTATTTTTCAGTGGTGTCCATTGCAATAAAATAAGGAAGCCATGCTTAAAAATTTAGGTTCTTTTTTATATTTTAAGTCTTTTTGCATAAACAATGCTGCAAAAATAATGTAATGCAATGGAATCACATTTTTCACACTGTCCTTATAAATGTTATTAACATTAACTCTTAGTACCCTATTGATGGTGTATTCCAGAAATTACAAGTTTCAAATTAGATAATGAACATCACTTTTCAGTCATTTAAATGTAATTCCATGGTGTATTTATAACCTCATTTTAAATATCCCTCATGAGTATAAAAATTGATGGTTTTTTTGTAAATGTGTGAAGTGGAAAATCTCCCATTCTGTAAAGGATCCTGAGTTTAAGAAGTCACATAGCTTAGTGTGTCTGGATTGCTCAGTAGGTGAAATGGTTAACCAACCATTAAAGCATCTAAAGCTGGCTCAGATCCTGATCTCAGGGTCCTGAGATTGAGCCTGTGATCTACTCCCTGTTCAGAGGGAGTCTTCCTGTCCCTCTTCCTCTCCCGTCCCCCCTCCCCAACTCTTGCTCTTACTCTTTCTTTCTCTCAAATAAATAAACAAAAAAATAAATAAAAATAAATAAAATCTTTAAAGAAAAAAGTAAGCAGGCACCTAGTTGAATAGATGGCCATTTAAATACTTGGAGTGCATTTTGTTAATCCTCACTGCTCTTTATGGAAACAGTATATTTTGACATTTTTCCCCCACCATTTACACTATGCAAAACTGTCTCCGTTCTACTCAGGCAGGCTCTTATAGTAGTGGCACAGACTTGAAAGGCACAGACTTGCTATATTCTGGTGCTCCATCCTCTTTATCACAGTCCCCACGAAGAAGCTGTGTTGTATTTACTTGAAGTGAGTGTCCTTTGTGCAACAGAAATCTGGTTTGGGCTTTTGTTGGAGAGTATAGTCAGTACATAATGTTGCATTATTTTCAAGAGTACGGCCTAGTGATTCCACAAATCTCTATGTTTTGCTGTGCTCACCACAAGTATAGCTGCCATCTTTCCCCATGCACTGCTACCATGATAACACAGACTATATTCAATATGCGATGCCTTCTATTGCCTTGACTTATTCATTCCATAACTGGAAACCTGTCTCTTCTACTTCTCCTCACCCATTTTGTCCAACCTCCTCAACCCACCTGCCCTCTGGGGATCATCATTTTGTTTTCTATATTTATGAGTCTGCCTGGTATCTGAGTTTTAAGGTGAGGAGTACATTTATAGAAATTAGCCATAGTTGATTATTTCAGCAATAGATTTTCTCTTCCCAAAAGACACTTACATGTGTATTTCATGCAAGATAGGGAACTTAGAGCATAAGGGGAGGCCAAAAAATAATGAAGTGTATTTAAAAGGTGATAATAAAGACAATAACAGATTAAATCAGGATTTTGTTTTGATGTTGATCTAGTGACAATTACATCCTGGTGGGATTCTCCAATTCAGAGATGTGAGGGTAAACAGAAATGTCTATAGCTGCATGGGCTAGTGCCCAATTCTGGTGGTTTTGTTTTTGTTTGTTTGTTTGTTTTTAAATACTCTATTATTGATGCATATGTAGGCTGAATTCTCTGGTAATGGAATAAATTTGCTTATTGTAACAAATTTCTGTTTCGTTTTTCCTCAGGAAGACAGGGTTTAAGAGTCCATGTGAACCTGGCTCTTATGCATCTTTTGTTCACTGTCTACTTATAACTTACCAAAAAATGAAGGGTGGAAAGGAACATACCCAAGAGTAATAAATATGTCCCTCTTTTCCAGTGTGTTATCCATGGATGACATAGTGAAGAGGAAGGTTGCCTGCATGCTTAGGTATTTAGAATTTGACTAATTTAACCATCTGGAAAATAAGAAGGTTGCCATTTATTTTTGTCAATGAGGGCTCTAATCAAAGTGCTATCTGGCATCTTTTAACAGTAAGGTTGTAAAATTACAAAAACTAAAACTCCAGTGGATGGCAGCCAGTGCTGTGATCATACGTCTATGAAATAAAATTGTATAAACCACATTCACCCTTACTGTAATGTAACTGAGGATAGTCTAGGTTCTAATGAAATAAATGATCTCTTTCCAGGGAACCAAGAGTAGACTCTCTGAGCGCCTCTGATTGGGATTGGCCCTGAGGACCTTGGTGAACAGGAATAAATGTATGAAGTTATTGGTAGAAACCTGAATACTATTCCATATGTCTTGTTCTTGGTCTTTGAGAATAATGAATCCCTCATCTTTTGCCTTTTTAGGGGTGTCAGAACATCAGTAGAACTAATGTCTCTTGGTAGTCATAGAAGACATAGAAGAAAGAGTATTGGGGAAAAAAGTTACAAATGGCTAATATTTATTAATTCCTGTTCACTCTTCAAGAGTGTAGTTTGAGCTCTACTGGTTGTTTTAATGCAGTGGTTGTTTCTCAAAAACAAAAGCTTCAAGGCCTCTGAAGCCAAACTTGAGGGATTATACAAGATCACCTTGACCATCTTCTGTTCATGTGGTTAAAGGTTACATGAGAGACGTCTCACAAGACAAGATGTCTTATCTGGGCAGCTTAGTGACTGCACAGTACATCAACCAGTAAGCTTCATAATATTGCCCCCTCCCAAAAGTAGTGAGAACACTGAAAACATGATATTTAAATGAATTTATTTTAAGATAAACTTTGACAGAAGGAAACTATTTTTATTGAAAGGTTTTCCAGGTAAGTAATTGGGAACAGCTTTAAAAATGAAACGGAATCTTGTCACAGTTACTAAGGTTGTGGTAAAACCAAATACACTGAAATCATTTATTTTTTTTATTTCTATTTAAATTCTAATTAGCTAACATACAGTTTAATGGAAGTTCCACGTGTACAATTTAGTGATTACACACTTACATAACACACACAACACTTATCAAAACAAATGTACTCATATTCCCATCACCTTATTAATCTGCTATCCTATTAACCTCCCATCTGGTGACCATTAGTTTAATCTCTACAGTTAAGAGTCTGTTTCTCGGTTCGTCCCTCTCTCATTGTGTGTACCTATATTCATTTGTTTTGTGTCTTAAATTCCACGTGAGTGGAATCATATACTAGTTTCCGTTCTCTGAATGCCTTGTTTTGCTTAGCATAATACTCTCTAGTTCCATCCTTGTCATTGACAATGACAATATCTCATTCCTTTTGAAGACTGAGTAAGAATACATTTTCATCTCCCAGAAAATATCCATTCATCATTCAGTGGACACTTAGACTGTTTCCATAATTTGGCCATTATAGGTAATGCCGATATAAACACTGGGAGGCATGCATCCCTTTGAAGAAATGTTTTTGTACTCTCCGAAATCAATGAATTTTATAAAGTTCATTATATAACTAATGCCATGCACATATTCAAGCATGACTGCTAATCTGGTCTACTCAGTATCAACACCAAAATTCTATTGGAAATTCATTTTTTTTTTTAAGATTTTATTTATTTGACACAGAGAGTGATCACAAGTAGGCAGAGAGGCAGAGAGAGGGAGGAAAGCAGGCTATCTGCAGAGCAGAGAGCGCGATGTGGGCCTCCATCCCAGGACCCTGAGATCATGACCTGAGCCAAAGACAAAGGCTTAACCCACTGAGCAACCCAGGCGCCCTCTATTGGCAATTCTAAAGAGTGAATAGGTTCTGATCCTTCTAGGAAAGCACAAACAGCAAAGTGGCTTCCTGCTTCAACTGTAGTTTCTCTCTAAAACTAGAGACAAGTATCCTGAGTACTTCTCAGTGCCTTAGATGCTATCTCTTAAACCATTGATATGACCCAACCGTAAATGAAATAATACACATTTTCCTTCAAATCTGTCTGTACCTCAATCTCAGAAAATATGTCAAATCTATGTTGTATTTAAATTCTCATTCAGTCTTGACAACAAACGTTATTTTACTTCCTTCTTAGCATTGTAGAGAACTTTTGTAGCACCTATATCTCAGTCCAACAAATGAGCTGAATATCATGAGGTCTTTGTAATACTACGTTTAAAAAATCCCATACATAATGTCTTAGTTATCTTAATAGTCAAAGGAACCATACAAAAAATTACTTAATAAAGAAACTACACATTTTTATATATACAGCCTTTCAGCTTTTAGTTTGTTAGTATGGAACTTTTTAAGGATAAACTAATCATATAATGAAAGGAATTTCTTGACACATCAAGTTAGTTCCTTTGCTCTGTTTGTGTTCAGCAGAAAGCAGGATACATTATATAGAATGTGCAATAGAGAGAATTGTATGTCATAGACAACAAGCTCTACTTTATTTATGTATACTCACTATTTGAACAGATGTGATTATAAAATTTCTTTCTCCTTATCAAACCAGAGTGCAGAGTGAGATGTGAGGAGTAATTCATAATCAGTAATATCAGAATTGAGCTCTCAGGAAAAGTAAGAACCAGACCAGAATTTTGAGGGAAACTACTAGTTTGAGGGCATAAGTACAGAGAAAAGTAAGGAAATCAGCGGTACTATATTAGGGTGTGTTGGGCAAGTGAAGATATTCACCATAATATTTTAATAATCTATAGGGATTAAGTAATCAGACAAATGCCTCAATTCAGCTTTTGCTTTCTGTGGAGATTTTGATATACCATAGCTTTCTCATGGCCTTTTTCACTTCTGCCTTCTTTAGTGTGTAGTAGAATGGTTTAGAAAGGGGTCCCAATAGTATGAAATATGGACACCATCTTGCCTGTGGGGAAAGTGGTTGGGGGGCATGTATATCTGAATATACATGGACCAAAGAATAAGAGTACTACAATGATGTGAGAATGCAAGTAGAAAGAGCTTTTTCCCTCCCCTTTGCATCGTGGTTCCACAGTGAATGCAAGATGACAATATATGAGATCATCAGAATCACAAACCTGCTTCTGCAAATGACCGACAGCAGGTTGATCACATATGTGTCCATGCAAGCAAGTTTTACAAGGGCTGCAAAACACAGCAGTAATGATCAAACAAATTGAATTCACAGAAAGGCTGTCTCAAAGCCAGTATAATCTGGATGATAGAATGGATAAGAGCCTCTACCCATGGAAGAAAAACCTGGATGGTGCAGTCCTGCCATCTTGTGATGGTTGAGTAATGGAAGGGCTTACAGATTGCCACATGGTGGTCAACAGCCATGAGGATGAGGACAAAGATCTCCATGCAGCTAAGGAATTATAGGGCAAAGATTTGAGTCCGATATCCATGCAGCTAAGGAAATGTAGGGCAAAGATTTGAATCCTGCACTCATTGTTAGATATGGTTCTTTTTGCAGAGAGTGAATCCACAATTAGTCTGGGGAATGTGGGCGTTGAGAAACAAGAATCAGCAAGGGACAAATAAAATAGGAAAAAGTACATGGGTCTCCCAAGTTCTGGCTGAATTTGATGGTCACAATAATCAGCAAATTCCCTACCATGGTTCCCACGTATAAAATGAAGAATTACAAGTACCATCTTCTGTTTCATAAGATCTTTGGTCAATCCGAACAGTATGAACTCAGTTCTACTGTTATTTTGTTGCATAATTTCAGGCAAAGTGGAGAAAGTAGGTAGCAGGTAGGAAATAATCTTGAAAGAAAGAAATATTAGGAAATGAATACTCCATTTGGAGGTCAAATCCATATGCTTGATCATGGAAGGGCCACTTACCAGTGTGTAACCACTGACCTCCCATGTTGTTTTCTTCTGAATAAAGTGGAAATCATAATATCTATTCACCATCTATTCAGCTGATTGCTTATGGAAACAATGAAATACATCAATAATGAAAGAGTATGTGTTTCTTCAGGCATAATAAACATTAATTTAGGTGATTTGGTATGAGAGGGTATCTTTCTGAGCTGAATGTCTTTCTTTAGTTTATAGCAAAATCCTTTTAGGACAGGATGTTGCCAAATGAAGAAAACTCATGTATGATTTCCAAAATGCCATTTCACACTACTTGAACCTGGTAGTTCAGTTATAAAGTGTCTTCTAGTAAATATTATGAACACTCAAGGAAGGATGTAGAAACATTTGATATCCTTTCCTTTACTGAAGCCTGAGAGGGAGAAAGAGAGAGAATGGACAAAGGAGAAACAAACCATATTTATGCGGTGAACATTCAGTCAATTGGTTCAGTCCATCGTGAAATTATTTTTAATCTGTTAGCTTGACTAAGTTTATTTCCTGTTACTTTAACTCTCTATAATTTCTAGTTGCTTGTAGTTTAAATTCGGCTTCTAAATAAAGCTTTGTACTCTTGAAATTATACCATGTTGTCCAAAGTTAAATTATTTACCTTGTTCAGCATTTTAATGAGCCTTTCAACATGTTTTCATAAGATATAAGGAAAGACTGAGACTAAAATAAATGATAAATAGAGAACATTTGACATAAATCAAAATATTCTTTCAAAATTTCATGTTATTTTCAACACAGGGATTTTTTGAAAAATTTGTATTTTATTTTTTAAATTTTTATTTATCTTTTTCATTTCTTTTCAGTGTTCCAGAATTCATTGTTTATGCACCACACCCAGTGTTCCATGCCATACGTGTCTTCCATAATACCCACCACCAGGCTCACCCAACCTCCCGTACCCCCGCCCCTTCAAAACTAGATTGTTTTTCAGAGTCCACAGTCTCTAATGGTTCATCCCCTTCTGCAGTTTTCCCCGACTCCATTCTTTCCATCTCCCCATGTCCTCCATGTTATTTCTTATGCTCTACAAATATGCAAAACCATGCGATAATTAACTCTCTATTCTTGACTTATTTCATTCAGCATAATCTCTTCCAGTCCTGTCCATGTTGCTACAAAAGTTGGGTATTCATCCTTTCTGATGGAGGCATAATACTCCATAGCGTATATGGACCACATACATCTTCCTTATCCATTCTTCCATTGAAGGGCATCTTGGTTCTTTCCACAATTTGGCAACTGTGGCCATTGCTGTTATGAACTTTGAGGTACAGATGGCCCTTCTTTCACTACATCTGTATCTTTGGGGTAAATACTCAGTAGTGCAATTGCAGGGTCATAGGGTAGTCTATTTTTAATTTCTTAAGGAACCTCCACACTGTTTTCCAAAGTGGCTGTACCATCTTGCATTCTTACCAACAGTGTAAGATGTTTCCCCTTTCTCCACATCCTCTCCAACACACATTGTTTACTGTTTTGTTAATTTTGGCCATTCTAACTGGTATAAGGTGGTATCTCAATGTGGTTTTGATTTGAACCTCCCTGATGGCTAATGATAATGAACATTATTTCATGTGTCTGTTAACCATTTGTATGTCTTCATTGGAGACGTGTCTGTTTATGTCTTCTGCCCATTTTTGACATGAATGTCTGTTTTTTTGTTGTTTGTTTGTTTGTTTGTTTGTTTTTACGTTTTGAATTTGAGGAGTTCTTTATAGATCCTGGATATCAGCCCTTTGTCTGTATTGTCATTTGCGAATATCTTCTCCCATTCCATGGGTTGCCTCTTTGTTTTGTTGACTGCTTCCTTTGCTGTGCAGAAGATTTTGATCTTCATGAAGTCCCAAAAATTCACTTTTGTTTTTGTTTCCTTTGCCTTTGGAGACATATCTTGAAAGAAGTTGCTGTGGCTGATATTGAAGAGGTTACTGGCTATGTTCTCCTCTAGGATTCTGATGAATTCCTGTCTCATGTTGAGGTCTTTTATTCATTTAGAGTTTATCTTTGTATATGGTGTAAGAGAATGGTCGAGTTTCATTCTTCTACATATAGCTGTCCAATTTTCCCAGCACCATTTATTGAAGAGACTATCTTTTTTCAACTGTATATTTTTCCCTACTTTGTCGAAGATTATTTGACCATAGAGTTGAGGGTCCATATCTGGGCTCTCTACTCTATTCCACTGGTCTATGTGTCTGTTTATTGTCAGTAAAATGAAGTCTTGGTGATCACAGCTTTGTAGTAAAGCTTGAAATCAGGCAACGTGATGCCCCCAGTTCTGTTTCTCTTTATTAACATTTCCTTAGCAATTCAGGGTCTCTTCTGATTCCATACAAATGTTAGGATTGTTTGCTCTAACTCTTTGAAAATGCCAGTGGAATTTTGATTGGAATGGCATTGAAAATATAGATTGCTGGAGGCAGTATAGACATTTTAACAACGTTTATTTTTCTGATACATGAGCATGGAATGGTATTTCCACCTTTTTGTCTCTTTGGAGCTATCTTTTTTAATTACTGCCTTGACTTAAGAGGTAGCCATAATTAGCCACTATGTCAATTTTATCTTCCTTGGAACTGAATCAGGCAAAGGGAGAAGCACTTTCCTCACTGAGCAAGGGGCCTGAAACTGGACTTGATTCTAGGACCTTGGGATCATGACCTGAGCTGAAAGCAGATGCTTAGCCAACCAGCCACATGGGAATCCTGTTATTTTTACCTTTATAGATAAATTTTTGGATGAACTTATTTTTATAACACATAAAAGATTAGTGGGATTTTGTTGAGAGTTGCATTGAATCAATATATCATTTTGAGGAGATCTGAGATTTTAGCCGTAATGAGCCTTCCAATTCCTGACTGTGTTATATCTCTCCAAATACTTACTTTTCCTTTGACATTTTTCATTAATATTTTGTAGTTTAAGTATACTACAGCATATATTTATGCATTTTATGCCTAAGGAGGTCATGATTTTTATTATTAGTTTAAATGGCACATTTTAAAATATCAATTTCAAGTTGTTTTTTTGTTTGTTTATAGATACATGATTAATTTTTTTTGGATTATGCATGTATCGTATGACCTTACTAAACTCACTAATTAATTCTAGTAACTCTTTTTATAGATCCTTTGAGATTTTCTAGGTATGAAACTATTTTGTCTTTGAATAGGGAAATTTTAGACGATTGGTCTGATTATTGTTCTTGTGATGTTCTTGTTTCCAAGTGTAAGGGTTATGTTGGATGAATAAGATGAGTCAGGGAGTATTTTAATTTCTCCTTATTCTTGAACATATTTATTTAATATTGGTACTATGGTTTGATTAATTTTTATAGAAGATAATTGATAAATTTGTATGGGAGTGAAATTTTTTGTTTTAGGAGGGGGGATTTTAAAGAATTAATTAATTAATTAATTTAACAATGTTAGATTACTCAGTTTAAAAAATATATATACTTTTTAAGTAATCTCTATACCCAACATGAGGCTTGAACTGAAGAGTTCAAGATCAAGAGTCACATGCTCCACTGATGAGCCAGCCAGGCACCCCAGATTATTTCAGTTTTTAATTATTTTTCTGTGTCTCTTTAGAAAGTTGTAGCTTTCATAACAGAGCTCCACTTTCTTAGGTGGCATAAATTCATTTATGATGCTTTTTTGTTATCCTTTTCAGATCAGTAGAATGGAGGGATATAGCTCTCTTCATTCTTGATTCTTATGCTTTGTTCTTTCTCTTAGTTTTTTTTAATCCATTTTGCTAGGAAGGTATCAGTTTTATGAATCTTTGAAAGAACAATCCTGGATTTATATATTTTCTCTATTCTATGTTACATTCCAGTTTTTATTCAATTAATTTCTCACTTCATGGTTTTTATCTTTTATTTAGTATTTCCATTCTACCCAATGTTCTTTGGGTTTATTTTGGTTTTCCTTGCTCAGGTTCTTAAGATGGAGGCTTGAATTCATTTCATGTAATGTCTCTTGGTTCCTAATACTTCTATTTACAGCTATCCATTTCTTTCTAAGCACTCCTTTAACCGCACCCAGTAGACACACACACACACACACACACACACACACACACCCTTTTAATTATCTTTCTGTGGAAACTTTATTTTAAAAACTATTCACTGAGATGTCAGGGTGCCTCAGTCAGTTAAGCATCTGCCTTTGGTTCAGGTCATGATCTCAGGGTCCTGGGATCTAGTCCCTCACTGGGCTCCTTGTTCAGTGAAGATTCTGCTTCGACCTCTACCTGCTGCTCCCTCTGCTTGTGCATGCTCTCTCTCTCTCTCTGGCAAATAAATAAATAAAATCTTAAAAAATAAAAATAAATAAAAACTATTCACTGATATTTCTTCTTTAACTCATGGTAATTTAAATTTATGTTGTTTAATTTGTAAATAATTGGGAAACAGTGTTATATTTCTGTTGAATTTCATTATATATATCCTGTATGGTTTAAGCCCTTTAAAATGCATTGCGGTTTGTTTTTCGGCCAAGTGTAGTGTGTATTTTGGTGAACATTCTCTGAGCACTCTGAGAAAAGTGGACTCCTCCCACAGTGTTTTCTCCCTCCCCACTCCCATACTAACACAGTCTCTATCAAATTGTGTGCTCTATGTGACAAATTCAAGACTCTTCCCTTAGGAGAGAATCTTGCTTTATCCACATTTGAGACAACTTTTAAATGGGTCATACACAATTTACTTTTGTGATGCCCTGGATGTCAGTTTAGGTGTCTGTGTACAAAGACATAGCTTAAGTGTAACCAGAACAGCTATGCCTATTTTGAAAGTCATGCTTGAAAGAATAGAGTTTTTACATATTTCATTTCTGTCCACACTGGACATTTCTCTTTTGGTGATTCAATCTCAAGTTCTTTTGTGATTTCTCGCCAAGAGGAAAAGATTAAGTTCTGTTGTACATGACTATTATCCTCGTAGCATCTCTGGAGATGCAGGTCTACCTTCACAATTATGATGAAGGTCCCAATGAATTTAATTAGGGAAGAATCAGTCTTGGAAATGTACCAGTTCAATGACTCAACAATCTGTGTTGTAGTTCAAATGCAGATAAACTGTGTACACACCATTGTCTCGACCTAGGAGTATTTGGATTAGTGTTCAATGACCGGCTTTATCAGGAATTGAAAGGAAGGACTCAAAGCACAAATGAAGTATGTATATGAAATTATTCTCCATACAGGGAATCCAAGGTTTAACTATGCTTTGTGAAGACAGACCAGTATAACTGACCACATGACCACATAAACTTTTCTAACAATTCACAACTTTCTGTCCTGCAAAGTTAAACTTTTTGTTTTTTTAATATATTTTTAAAAAATTTGTTTGAGATGGGGCACCTGGGTAGCTCAGTGGATTAAAGCCTTCACCTTCTTTTCCACTGCTCTTGCTAAACTGTCTGCCAGCTTACACTCAGTTGCACAAAATAGAACAGTGTGAATTTGCCTTATGAGATATAAAGTCAAATGAACAAAGGTATGAAAGCAAAAAGAAAGAAGGCTAAATTAAGGGTTGCATGGCTCACTAAACACATTCACACACATACATTTTACCAGTGGAAGGTCCTTCACAAGAAAGTGGTTTGGGAAAATGTGGAAAGCTTTGCTGAGGAGGTGGCATCTGAACTGGATACTCTGTGCAGGTAGTGATGGAGAGCGGAGTTTGTATCAGAGAAATGTCATTTAGCCACTAAGAAATACTGAAAACTTGGTGAATGAGATGGTGTGGGCATATTTATGAGGGACAGGAAGTGCCATGCATGGCTGGAACATTCATGCCCAGAGGCACTGGGAGGAAAGATGGTAAGGAAGATTGTGGCACAGTGTTGGAGGGCTGTGAGTGTCATGGTGAGTATTTTCAGCCATTGCATTTGAAAATCATAGTAACCACATTATCATATTTATCATTCAACATACTTTCAGAATGCTCAATTTTCCTTTTCATTTAAAGCAAGGTGGTAAAAAGAAGGAGAAGATGGAGAGAGAAGAGAAGAAAGAACATTGGAAATCGTGTCCTTTCTTTGGTTTAAAAACACAGAAGGTCCACTTAAAGAATTCTAGGGCTGCCCCCTTGTAATACTGATATTTATGAAATATCAGCCTGATTTTGTCGTATGTATGAACTCATAATGTTTACAGTGAAAACTTGTACAGATGTTTCACTCAACATCTTATTTTTCTTTCACAAAAAGGTATGATACATATTATTCAGTATTGAATGAGTCTTATACATTGTGAAAATAATTATTGTCTTCTGTGTTTTGGGAGTCTATATGATCCTGCTTTTAGGGCAGTGGAAATACTTTGTATAATATTATAATGATGGATGCATGTTCTTTTTTTTTTTTCTAAATATTTTATTTATGTATTTGACAGAGATTACAAGTAGGCAGAGAGGCAGGTAGAGAGAGAGGGGGAAAGCAGTCTCCTTGCTGAGCAGAGGGCCCGATGCAGGGCTCGATCCCAGGACCCTGGGATCATGACCTGAGCTGAAGGCAGAGGCTTTAACCCACTAAGCCACCCAGGTGCCCCTGGATGCATGTTCTTGATATTTAACCAAATCCATAGAATGTGCCACACGAAGAGTGAACCCCGGGGTAAACTCTGGCCTCTGAGTGACGGTGATGTGTCATGGTTGACTCATCAGTTCTGACAAATGTGCCATTCTGGTGGAACACGTTAATGACAATGGGATGACATTTGCGTGGGGGCAGAAACTAAAAGGGGAATCTGTACCTTTCTCTGGGTTTTGCTATGAATCTGAGATGCTCTGAAAAAATAAAGTCTTGGGGTGCCTGGGTGGCTTAGTGGGTTAAAGCCCTGCCTTTGGCTCGGATCATGATCCCAGGGTCCTTGGATCGAGCCCAGAATCCAGCTCTCTGCTAGGCAGGGAGCCTGTTTCCTCCACTGTCTCTGTCTGCCTCTCCCTACTTGTGATCTCTGTCAAATAAATGTATTAAATCTTTAAAAAAAATGAAGTCTTAACAACAACAACAAAGACAAAAGCAACAACAAAATAATCCTCTTAAAGCTGAGGAGAGGTATATAATTTTGCTATTCCTCCCCTCAGAGAATTATCTGAGAGTGAGCACTGCTGGTCCTTCAGTATGAGGGGATGTGACCGGTCTGAAGCCACCACAGATTCCTTTCATTGAGGATACAGCAAATGCACTTGAATGCTTTCCCCTGAGTGTAGGGGATAAAAAGATAGGTGTCTTCAGTGCAACTCAGACATCTTGAAGGAGGTGGGCATTTCATTACAGATAAGCTCCAAGTCTGACAGGACTCAAGTTAGAAAAAAGAGATGACTAAATTTTCTTGAACAACTGAGTAAGAGGTGCTGAATAAATCTTAATACAATCAGCTCTCATTTTTTATATGTGTCTAAATTTTATATTTGACCACAAGAATATATTCAAACTTCATAATCTGGCTTTCGTGGCCTTTGGCTAGGAGGAAAGGTGTAACTTTAGAATCTCTCTCAACTAGAGGTTTCATATTAATCTCTTCTATTTGCCCTATCATTTCCATTAATACTTTGATTTGATTTCTTTCATCTCAAATGCTCTCTCATCCCTCTGATTTTCATTTCTTTGCATCACAAACTCTTAACAACCAAGGGCTTATTTCTACTTTTGTCTCATCATGGGAGCCACATAGTCAAGCTGTTATGTATCTTTTTCCTGGTTTTTAGTATTTATTCAAGATACCTGGCGTTCTCAGTCCCAGCTTCATAGCACCATGAGCAAATCAGCATGATCCAGAATGCCGATATGATTTCAGCCAGTCAGCAAAGGAAATTTGCATGTAAAACAGTTGTGCATCTCTATTATGGATAAATGAACAAAGTAGATTAACAACTTTGAAAGTTGATATTAATAATCTTAGTGGAAAGTTAATACTAACAATAATCATGAAAGTAATCATTCCGATTGCAGGGAGTACAGACCTGGGTCTCCCATGCTTTGTGCAGGCTGAATTATTTAGCCTCCATAGAAACCCTATAGAGTGGGTTATTTCACTCTCAATGTTTATAGGTGAAGAAAATGAAGCACAGAGATACCAAGGGACTTGTTAAACATTGTATCATAGTGGGCAGCTGTGTGGGGTATGAATCCAAGCTGTGTGACTTCAGTCTTTATGCACTAGGTGCTAACAGAGGTGCTCACCTCCCTCTCTGCTCTGCTCTACAATATCTGCATCTCAGAGAATCTGGCTTAGAACCTGTCTTTCTTCAGTTAATGTTACAGTTCATTTCTTTAACCTAATTCTGCATTTTTTACTGGCAGTATATCCTTTAAGATTTTGTACTCTTCTCTCTCCAGATGGTTCGTATTCTTCTTATACCAATCAGGAAGTGCCTTACATAATGAATAATTTCATCTACATTTATCTTAAAACTCATGTTAAATTATTACAAACAGGGGAGCATTTTGTCCATTCCTTACAGTAACTCCAGAGACTTGTAATTCAATGTTTAAAATAAAATACAATTATTGAATTATGAGTGAAGTGAATAGATGGTATAATCTTGAAATGTTTTGAAGATAGACTTAATTAGAATGATGAAATTGGCAGCTTGGACTATATGAAAAGAAATAGGTCACAGAAAAAGAGCAAAAGTAAAATCCTAATAGTAAAAGAAGCAGAAGCTGGCACTTATGCAGTTCTTAATTATTATTACAAGCGAGATCTTTTTCTCATTTTATCTGCAGAAGTACGTGACTGTATTTAAAGGGGCTTTCCCAAGCGAGTAAATAGTAGAACTTGGATTTGGAATCAAGACATTTGACTCTAGCAACTGCATTCCTGGCTGAGAAAAGTAATTATTTTGCTAGATTAATAGTGATCTGATCCCAGATAAAATATCAAGATTGTAAAATATAAACTGACAAAACATAAAAAATTCTCAGAAGAGCAATATTTTCATTAAAAGGTAGTAAAAATGTAAAATGTGGCTTGTACAAAAAAGTCTATGAACATAATATGATATAATTTTTTCCTATTAACCAAGACAGAAAAGATAGTATCACAAAATAACCTTTTTTCTGTTTTTCTGTATGTGCATCAGCTTTCCTGCAGATTAATCATCAATCTTGTAATTATGGCCATATTTGTATATCAAAAACAGTTGTATGGATACACATATACAAATTTACTGATAGAATGTTTCTAAAAGCACACATAAAAAGACAAAAGTAGTTATTTCTGTAGAATAGGATAAGGGATTCAATAATTTGGAGACAGGTTTTAATTTTCTTCTCTAATTCTTCCTTGTACTTTGAAGAACAACTAATGATAATCATGAATTACTCCATAATAAAATATAGTTACTTAATGGACACAAAATATTGACAGAGTTTTTAATAAATATCAGTAGTAGTGATACTCTCTAACATTTGAGGCAGCAGTAGAATACTTGGGAAATTACTCTAAATTGTTATTTGTGAGAGTATAAATTGGAAGCAACATCAATCTCTCAGGAGACAAAGGATCAAATAAATGGCACTTAGAAAAAATTATACAATGTTGCATAATTAAATAAACAAACTATGGAAAGTATAGTTATACAGGAAAAAGTGTTATAATAATTTAAAGTCTAAATCAAAGCACAAAATTATACATAGTGATTTCAATGACAAACTATACATACTATGAACAGGAACTTGAAAGAGACAACTCATACTATATTCAAAATTATGGAATATTTTTAAATGACATTTTTAGAAGGAATTATCCTGGGAAGTCAGGGTAAAAAGGAATGTATATAAGAAAAAAACACATTTAGATTATAGGGATTTTTAGGAATTTTAAACCACATTGAATTCATATGCACATACACTCAATATTCTAATGAGTTCAATTTAAGACTGTAGTAAAGATAGCAAACAGTAGATTTCCTGAGTTATTCAACCTCAACATTCCCCAGACATTTGTGATATAATGACCATCAGTGAAACTGTCATAGAGCACAACAAATATAAGTAAAAGACTATCAAAATAGATTCTTGTAAAGCATATTTAAACCAAGATACTGATAGGGTCAGTGATGAAGGGATGAGGGATCCAAAAATTAATGAACTAAACTAGGAATATTATCTTCAGGAGGAATTCTCCAATAATATGAGTGCTTAATTATAATAAGATAGTGTATTTTTAGACTTCAAAGCACATAGATAAAACGTAGTATATGTGTGTGTATGTGAGCATAAAAATCTTTTTTTTTTTTCTTTCAATACTTAGGGAAACTCAGGGTCCATGTTTCATATGAAGGCTAAATTCCAAGGCAGTTAAGTCCCTTGCCCAAGGAAAGTACAAATTCTGCTATGCTTAATCTTGGTAGGAATCAAAATTTTTAAAAGACATTTAATGTTTATTCCTCAAATGCAAAGGCTTTAATGAAATGCAGTTAATTTCTGAATCAACAGATGGATCTGGGAGAGGCTTGAACTTCTGCAGATTCACAAAAATTAATAGAGGATGAAAAGCAGCTGGAGATAACATAACATGGAACAAAAAGAAGGAATTCAGAGATCAGTCCACTGGCCTTCCCCTGAAACCACTTCTTTTCTTCTCTTTGCAGATTAAACATTTTACCTGGAGTCACTAGCATGGCATTGAATAGCAGTGTGACTGAATTCATTCTGTTTGGGTTGACACAGGATGCAGGAAAGCAGAAAGCAATATTTGGGGTCTTCTTGATGTTTTACCTTGCCACACTGTTGGGGAACTTTCTTATTGTAGTGACTATTAAAACAAGCAGGACCCTTGGTAGTCCTATGTACTTCTTCCTATTCTATCTGTCCTTTGCTGATGCCTGCCTCTCTACAACCACAGCCCCCAGATTGATTGTGGATGCCCTTTCTCAGAAGAAGACCATTTCCTACAGTGAATGCATGACTCAGGTCTTTGCATCCCACTTCTTTGGGTGCATGGGAGTCTTTGTGCTCATCCTCATGGCTTTTGATCGCTATGTAGCCATTTGTAAACCCTTGCGATACACAACCATCATGAGCCACCATGTCTGCCGTGTGCTGGTGATTCTAAGCTGGGTGGGATCCTGTATCCACGCCTCAGCACAACTTCTCCTGGCTTTGAGATTGCCTTTCTGTGGCCCAAATGTGATTGACCACTATTTCTGTGACGTGCAGCCCTTATTGAAACTAGCCTGCATGGACACTTATGTGATAAACTTGCTAGATGTTTCCAACAGTGGAGCCGTATGCATGGTAGGTTTCATAATTCTACTTATCTCCTATGTTGTCATCTTGTACTCTCTGAGAAACCACAGTGCAGAAGGAAGGCGAAAAGCTCTTTCCACCTGCACCTCCCATTTTATTGTGGTTGTCCTATTTTTTGGTCCATGTATATTCATGTACACACGCCCAGCAACCACATTTACAATAGATAAAATGGTGGCTGTGTTTTACACAATTGGGACACCTTTGCTCAACCCTCTGATCTATACACTGAGGAATGCGGAAGTGAAAAATGCCATGAAAAAGTTATGGTGTAGCCAAGTGTGATTCTGTTGATACATGGTATTCAGGGATTCTATTGTATATTTCCTTAACAGTTTGGTTTTGCTTTGTGGACAGGAAATATAAAATACTCTCTTTGGGGGGAGATTAATACATTTTAATTACACTAATATTTTGTATATTTGTTTTAATATAAATAAATATTTAGAAATATATATTCCTTATTCTGAGAGGATTGCATTAGAATAGGATTGCCTATATCCATAACCATCTTGAACAACATATAATGGCCCTTAGTTGAATGCTATTAATATCTGATCATGTTCACATGATAATTTATCTTACTATACAAATTTGTCTTTAGAAGGGAATCTACTAACTCATGACAGAATGACCATGTATGTGTGTGTGTGTACACCAATTCCTTTTCTAGACTTTATTCTAGTCTTTATGAATGTGGTCATAAAAGCTAACCCATATGTGTCTGGAACTTAGAGATTGGAGGTTGCCATCTTGAGAACATGGGACTTGGAGAAGGTGTTCTGAGAAAATTCTGCTCTGGAATTTGTACATGAACCTGCTTCACTACAGAATCTACATGGATAAACCCTCAAACTCCAATCATAGCTAGAAATCTCAGTGAAAACCTGGACTGTCACTGGAGAACCTTTAAACATTCTGTGAATCGTGAGAGAAAGAGAGTCTCATACTTGGCAGTGATGGGTGGTATCAGCCATCAGCTGCCTTTTGGTGGGGTCCTTCCCCTAGCTCTTCACAATGGAGAAGGGAGGGGCAGTGAGGGTGTTTGGCAGCAGGAATATGCAGAAGGGAGCATAAAGGGTACAAAGGAGACTAGAGAACCATGCACAGCGAAGACCAAGAAAAGGTAAAAGTGAAGTGCAACTTTGTGTATGTTGGGGAAAGAAGCTTTGCCTTTCTTACATTTTGAGAATCATTTCTGGTATATCAACATTTGTAGGAAAAGAAAAAAAGTTTCAGAGTATCTCTAGAATATTGTCCTAGTATAGCTTAGCTTCCTTGACTGCCATATTTGTTCAGATATCAGGAGAAAGCTTTTTTGTTGTTGTTGTCGTCATTGTTCCTAATAGTTTCACAAAATCAAAATTCAGATTCCTTGGGAGAACCCAGGATTGGAAAGTCTACTTTAGAGCTTTCCAGTTTTGGTCTTTTGGTTTTATATGAGAATGTTTGAAACTATGTCTTTTCATTTCTTAATATAACCCACTTGATATGTGTAATACTTACCTGCCACTACCAGGACCACATCGTAATCTCATAATCAAGCACTGTCATATGATGCTCTTTCAGTTCCTGGGTTTATAGTTCCCATCAAATTGGCACCATGAAGTTTTAGTTTAGGTGATAGAGGCTAATGACAAAAGAATACAATGAGCTTCATTAGTACGTGAAAAATTTCTGCCAATGGAAGACACAATGTTATCATGTCCCAGCAAAGATTCCCAGAATTCTTAAGTAAGAAGTGGAGGTGAAATACATATTTAGGTCCCCAGGAGGACGTTTGTCAGAGAATAAATGAGAATATTTGAGAAGTACTTGTTTACACTTACGTAAAGGATACATTTTTATGGACCAAAGTTTGTCTAAGTAAATCTTATCTGTGAACAGGGACTCTTTCAAAGTAAATTCGGTGGAAGTTGACACTAGGAGGTAGTCATGACAAAAGGGGAAAAGGAATCACTCCAAGCACTGGAAAAGGAGAAAGGAAAAGAAGTCTGAGAATCAATCTTTGAGAGTCAGGGGAAAATAAAAAGAAATAGGTAAAATAACCCCATAAGAGATCCAACAGAGTTCTTATAAAACCCTTTCATGATTTCAGTGGTGAGGGGAGCCACATCTAGTTCCCCTCATTTCTACATTCAGGTGGAATCTTCTTGTGCAGCTGTGGCTGTCCTAATGCTCACCTGATTTCTTTCCTTTCTCTAAGGGCTCCAAGTACTACATTGCCAGTCATTCAATATTGAAAACAATGTTTCATATATTTTGTGCAGCTTTTAGTTACTTACAGCAATAGGGAACTCCAGTGACTGCATTATGTCCAGAAATTTAAGACACTACATTTTCTTTAAATGAATCAGTTTTGTTTTTATTTTTAAAATAATTATTAGTTATGGAAAATGGAAACAAGTGCATTTCCTTGCTTAAAAAAATAGTATAATATTACAAGGGAGTATTTAATTCACTTTAAATATGTCTTTTCCTTTCATCTCATCTGCCATGTTCCCATTCCTAGTTTAACCAGATTTAAAATGTATTTTTAGCTTATTCTGCATCATTTTCCGCTTTGTTTTTAATGTCTCCCATACACATACAATTCTATTGGAATTTTTTTTTTTTTTTTTTTGACAGAGAGAGATCACAAGTAGACAGAGAGGCAGGCAGAGAGATAGAGGGAAGCAGGCCCTCTGCTGAGCAGAGAGCCCGACGCGGGACTCGATCCCAGGACCCCGAGATCATGACCCCAGCTGAAGGCAGTGGCTCAACCCACTGAGCCACCCAGGCGCCCCCTATTGGAATTTTTTAATTCATTTTATTAGATAGGTTCTATTTTTTTTTCCAAATTGATAGTCATTTATCGTAATATAATTTATTTGCATGTGACTAACACTTTCAAACTCATCATATGTTAAATTACCAAATATATACAATTGAATATCTTTGCTTGATACTGTGTTCTATTAGCATATTTGTTTATTCTATGGGCATACACTATTTAAAAACATTGCTAAAGCTTTATGATATATTTGTTGTTTTTTCTTTTCCCCTGTTCCCCCCCCCACACACAAAAAAACCTTTGATAATTGTCAACTATATACTTAACAATGTGGAGTTTAGAATCATTTTTGGTTTCCATAAAAGTCTCCTCCAGAGATTTTTTTTTTTTTTTTTTTTTTGCCAAACTATGAAAAGAACCTAAATGTCTATCAACAGATGAATGGATAAAGAAGATGTGATATATATACAAAATGGAATACTATGCAGCCATCAAAAGACATAAAATCCTGCCATTTGCGACGATGTGGATGGAACTAGAGGGTATCATGCTTAGCGAAATAAGTCAAGCGGAGAAAGACAACTATCATATGATCTCCCTGATATGAGGAAGTGGAGATGCAACATGGGGGGTTAAGGGGGTAGGAGAAGAATGAATGAAACAAGATGGGATTGGGAGGTAGACAAACCATAAGTGACTCTTAATCTGACAAAACAAACTGAGGGTTGCTGGGGAGAGGGGGTTTGGGAGAGGGGGGTGGGGTTATGTCTTCCAGAGATTTTGATTAGGAATTCACTCTATGTGTTAATTACTTAGGAAAAATTAACAACTTTAAAATGGGAGTTCTTCTCATTGTGAATTGTATGACTTATTTGATTCAGTTGTTGCACATCTTTTGTGAAAATGTTTGGTGTTTTTCATGAAGATTGTTCATATTTTTGTTATGTCTCTTAGTCTTATTGTTTTGTGAGGGAGATTTATTTCTTTTTATAATTGTTTTATTCTTACAATTGGAAGTATGCAGATTTTTGATTATGCTGATTTTTTACTAAGCTCTTTTAATAAACACTATAATCTGTCAGCTGGTTGTTTTGGTTTGGTGAACTAGATGAACACACCAGCCAGTAATGAGTTGTGTTGTTTGATGTTTGGTTCTGGTTGTTTTATTTCCTTCTACTCTTATCTCATTAGTTGACACAGAATGTCCAAAGTGACAGGCTGTTGGACCGAATTTACCTGAAAATCTGTAAATTTGTTTAATCCAATAATCGTTGAACACAAAGTTTTATAAACATAATCAGTTATCATTATATTGAAGTCATTAAGACTTACATAAAATATGAATGCCTGATTTCTCCTGAAAATCTGAATATGGGACAGATTCGGATATATGCTCCTCATAAGGCAACAACACACCAGAGATTAGTCTTTGCAGACTCTTAAAACGGACAAGATTTATTCCCTTTCTACAGGGAACAAATGTCTTAAATTTTTTTCTTAAATGTCTTTGTGTAGTTTTGGCTCTATTCAATTTTTTAAATTTCCTTGAATCCATAAGCATATGAGTTTGAGAACTTGGCCTTAAAACTCTTAGTAAAATATATAATGATAGCAGCTATAAAAGGTGGCCTCTCTTATTCCTGAATTTAATGGATCTCTCTTGGAATTGAGTGTGACATTCCTTTAGGTTTCTGGAATATACCTCTGATCAAAGCAAAGAACCTCATTTTACTTTTAGTTTAGTCTGTTTTAATTGTAATTGGATGAAATTTTATCAAATCCCATTTTGGCATCTCAGAAATAGCCCTTCTATTTAACAATGTAATTTGTTTATCAGAAAATCTTGGTAACAGGAATCAACAAACTAAGGTTTGTGTTGGAAAGCGGAATATGTAAAAAAAATTCTAAGCCTTATCTGCTAAAATGTATTTAATGGGAAATAGAGGCGAGCTATTACCTGAGAACTAATGTAATCCTCTATGAAAAGATTTGATCAAACTGGCAGTTGACCTTATATTCTAGGATGGCACAGTCACAAAAATTTCACAATAATAGAGTGAGAAGCATGAAGCTACAGCTAGCATCACACTATTCCCTTGATGGGCTTTTATCAAGTTCTAAAACCTCTCATATTACGCAGATATAAAGACATGGACCTCATTTTGAGGTCTTCCCAGTTCAGGAATCCAGTGTTTATATTATGTGATAAAAATAAAGATTATCCCAAGAGTTTTCAAAAAACCCAAGTCATCACATTGTTATTAATTTTTTCTTCTGTATTGATACATGGAAAAAAATCTTAAAATATAAAAAGAAGTATTTTACTGTCAAATATTTTCAAATGCTGTTATAAATTTCCTTCTACAATCAAAAATTAAAGGACAAATAGAAGCTAGCTGCAAACGCTTTTCCACCTATTCCCCCAACTCCCCTAAACACAAAAGTTAGTGTCAGTCAGCATTTATAAAGACTCCTTGAGGCTTGGTTATTTTTAAGAAACACTAACAACATTCATGCCCTTTGTGGTTTCAGGGAGTGTTGGTTATCTCAGCACTACATAAGCTGACCCTGTGGGCATTTCTGATCTTGCTTCTTGCCACTCTCTTCCTGGACCATTATGTTCCCGGTCTTTCACAGTTCCTTGAAAATACCACAGTAGTCCTGCTTTAGAGTGACCCTTTCCAGAATATTGACCCCACTAATTCTCATAAGGCTGTTTCCTTCTGATCACATTTTGTTTTTTATTGGTGCTCATCATCATTAAATATATTGATTACTATGTTTCAGCACTTTTCCTCACAAAATCTCAACAGAATTCAAAATCAGCTGAAATAGTACCTGGTAATGGAATCTTCTTCTGCCTATCCAACATGAAGTACCCTCCATAAAATAATCAGAGCCCTCCACTTACACCAATGTTGTTCTAATGATTGCTCTCTGCCTTTTGTTTATTTAGTTTTTATTTAAATTCAATTAGCCCACATATATTACATCACTTGTTTCAGATGTAGAGTTCAGTAATTCATCAGTTGCCTGTAACTCCCTGTGCTCATCACATCACATGCCCTCCTTAATGCCATCACCCAGTTATCCCATTCCTACCCCCACCTTCCCTCCAGCAATCCTCAGTTTCTTTCCTATAGTTAAGAGTCTTTCAGGATTTGTCTCCCTCTCTGATTTCTTCCCATTCCATTTTCCCTCCCTTCCCCTCTGATCTTCTGTGATAGTTTTTACATTTGTCTTATGGATGAAACCATATGATAATTGTTGTTCTCTGTCTTGTTTCATTCAGCCTAATACCCTCCAGTTTCATCCAAGTTGATGTAAATGGTAAGATTCTATGTTTTGATGGCTTAGTAATATTCCATTATTTATATATACCACACCTTCCTTATCCATTCATCTGTTGATTGATGTCTCAGGTCTTTTCATTGTTTGGCTATTGTGGACATTGTGGCTATAAACATTGGGGTGCAGGTCCTGCTTTGGATCACTACGTTTGTACCTTTGGTGAAAATACCTAGTAACACATATTTGGGTCATAGGGTAGCTGTATTTTTAATTTCTTGAGGAACCTCCATACTGTTTTCCAGAGTGGCTGAACCAGCTTCCATCCCACCAGCAGTGTAAGAGGGTTGCCCTGTCTCTGCATCCTTACCAACATTCGTTGTTTCCTGAATTGTTATTTTAAGCCATTCTGAGTGGTGTGAGGTGGTATCTCATTGTGTTTTTGATTTGCATTTACCTGATGCCAAGTGCTATGGATCATTTTTTAATGTGTCTGTTGGCCATTTGTATGTCTTCTTTGGAGAAATGTCGGTTCATATCTCTGCCCATCTCTTGACTGAATTGTTTGTTTTTTGGGTGTTGAGTTTGAGAAGTTCCTTATAGATCTGGCTACTAGCCTTTTATCTAATAACATTTTCAAATATCTTCTTCCATTCTGTAGGTTGCTTTTTTAAAAATTTATTTATTTTCAGCATAACAGTATCATTATTATTTTTTTTAAAGATTTTATTTATTTATTTGTAAGAGAGAGAGAGTGAGAGCGAGCACAGGCAGACAGAGTGGAAGGCAGAGTCAGAGGGAGAAGCAGGCTCCCTGCGGAGCAAGAAGCCCGATGTGGGACTCCATCCCAGGACGCTGGGATCATGACCTGAGCCGAAGGCAGCTGCTTAACCAACTGAGCCACCCAGGCATCCCAACAGTATCATTATTTTTTCACCACACCCAGTGCTCCATGCAATCCGTGCCCTCTTTAATACCCACCACCTGGTACCCCAACCTCCCAACCCCCTGCCACTTCAAACCCCTGAGACTGTTTTTCAGAGTCCATAGTCTCTCATGATTCACCTCCCTTTCCAATTTACCCCAACCCCCTTCTCTCTAACTCCCCTTGTCCTCCATGCTTTCTATTATGCTCCACAAATAAGTGAAACCATATGATAATTGACTCTCTCTGCTTGACTTATTTCATTCAGCATAATCTCTTCCAGTCCCATCCATGTTGCTACAAAAGTTGGGTATTTGTCCTTTCTAATGGAGGCATAATACTCCATAGTGTATATGGACCACATCTTCCTTATCCATTCAACCACTGAAGGGCATCTTGGCTCTTTCCACAGTTTGGCGACCGTGGCCATTGCTGCTATAAACATTGGGGTACAGAAGGCCCTTCTTTTCACAACAATGTATCTTTGGGGTAAATACCCAGGAGTGCAATGGCAGGGTCATAGAGAAGTTCTATTTTTAATTTCTTGAGGAATCTCCACACTGTTCTCCAAAGAGGCTGCACCAACTTGCATTCCCACCAACAGTGAAAGAGGGTTCCCCTTTCTCCACAACCTCTCCAACACATGTTATTTCCTTTCTTGCTAATTTTGGCCATTTTAACTGGTGTAAGGTGATATCTCAATGTGGTTTTAATTTGAATCTCCGTGATGGCTAGTGATGATGAACATTTTTTCATGTGTCTGATAGCCATTTGTATGTCTTTATTGGAGAAGTGTCTGTCCATATCTTCTGCCCATTTTTTGATATGATAGTCTGTTTTGTGTGTGTTGAGTTATAGATCCTGGATATCAACCTTTTGTCTGTACTGTCATTGCAAATATCTTCTCCCATTCCGTGGGTTGCCTCTTTGTTTTCTTGACTGTTTCCTTTGCTGTGCAGAAGCTTTTGATTTTGATGAAGTCCCAAAAGTTTATTTTCGCTTTTGTTTCCTTTGCCTTTGGAGACATATCTTGAAAGAAGTTGCTGTGGCTGATATCGAAGAGATTACTGCTTATGTTCTCCTCTAGGATTCTGATGGATTCCTGTCTCACATTGAGGTCTTTTATCCATTTTGAGTTTATTTTTGTGTACAGTGTAAGAGAATGGTTGAATTTCATTCTTCTACATATAGCTGCCCAGTTTTCCCAGCACCATTTATTGAAGAGACTGTCTTTTTTCCACTGCATATTTTTTCCTGTAGGTTGCTTTTTAGTTTTCTTGATTTCTTTGCTGTGGAGAAGCTTTTATCTTGATGAAGTCAGAATAGATCATGTTCCTCTCTATTTCCCTTGCCTTCAGAGAATGGATGCTAAAATTCTCACCAGGATACTACCCAATAGGATTGAATGGTATGTTAAAAGGATTATTCACCAGCACAAAGTAGGGTTTACTCTTGTGCAGCTAGGTGACTCAACATCCATGACTCAATCAATGTGATACATCACATTAATAAAAGAATGGACAATAATGATATGATCCTTTCAATTGATGCAGAGAAAGCATTTAACAAAATTTAGCATCTTTTCGTGGTTATTTGTTTTTTAATATTTATTGACTGTCTCCTTTTTTCGTCCAACCATCTGAATTAGGCTATTTCTAGGGACAAGTTTCTTGCATTCTATAATCATTCAACAGAACTTTATGGAAACTTAATAGATGCCAATCATAAATAGACAAAAGTCTTTTTGTCAAGATGTCTGGTATATTAGAGAGATGGCAAGTGGCAAAAGTCAAATGATAAAGATATAAAAGTAATTATACATTTGATCAATTTTACAATGAAAATAAAGAAGTCACTTGCCTACAAAAGTCCTTCTTTTTCCCAGTTTCCTCATGGCATTTTTCACCTCATTGTTCCTCAGAGTATAGATCAAGGGATTCAACATGGGTGTGATGATGGAATCAGACACAGCCATTGCTTTGTCTATGGGGTAAGTGGCCACAGGTCGCACATACAGGAAAATGCATGGCACAAAGAACAAGATGACTACAGTGAGATGGGAGCCACAGGTGGAGAGGGCTTTGCGCCGTCCTTCAGAGCTGCAAGACCTCAGGGAGCAGAGGATGACCATGTAGGAGGTGATGAGGATAAGGAAGATGGTCACACACATCACCCCACTGTTGAGGATGACTAAGAGACCCAGGGTGTGGGTGTCCATTCAAGCAAGTTTCAACAAGGGAAACAAATCACATATAAAGTGGTCGATGACATTGGGGCCACAGAAGGGTATTTGATACATGAAGAGAAGCTGTATTGCTGCATGGATAAACCCTCCCACCCAAGCCCCTCCCAGCAACAGGCAGCATACCCGAGGGCTCATAATAATTGTGTAGTACAAGGGCTTACAGATGGCCACATAGCGGTCATAGGCCATAACAATGAGAATGATGATCCCCACACCACCAAAGAAATGCTCTGCAAAGAGCTGGGTCAGGCAGCCTTCTAAGGAGATAGTAGTGGTCTTGGAGAGGGAATCCACAATCATCTTGGGGGCAATAACAGAAGAGTAAGTAACGTCCAAAAGGGACAAGGAAATAAGGAAAAAATACATTGGTGATCTCAGACGCTGACTTGTGATCACAGTTACCACAATGAGTAGGTTTCCCAAAACTGTGGACACATACATGATTAGGAACACAACAGAAAGCACTTTCCGCAGCTCTGGGTTCTCTGCAATACCCAAAAGAATGAATTCAGTCACATTACTTGGATTTCCCATTTTATTAGTTGATATGAGTTCCAGCTGAGAGCTAGAAATCCTATAAAAGCAACATGTGATTTATAATTAGCGGTGATTTGACCTCATGTATTTCCAGGATCTTATAGATGTTGTTATTTGTTTTTATTCATTTATTCATCATACACACATTTGAATCTTAATAATATGCTGCAAAAAGTGTTTAGCAGGTAGATACTTCATTAATGCTAACTTCTCCCATGACATTTCTTCTCTTTCTTTAAATGATTCTTCCATATGAAATACAGTTTTCTTCACTTTACTACTACTACTACTATTACTACTGCTGCTGCTACTACTACTACTACTACTATTAGCCAACATTTTGAACACCTGCTTTACTCCAGGTACTGTATCTACCCATGATTGACTCATTTTACTGGAGGATAGAGCAGATCTTGATAGAGTTTATGAAACAATCAAGGTTGCGCAGCTCATGATTGGGGAGGCCAGAAAATGAACCATATTTTTAAAATCCTGAATCAGTGTCCTCAAATGTCAGCATTGTTTCTCTAGTAAATACTATGTGAGTTTATCATATACCAATCACTGTGCTAATCACATAACATATATATTGTCCTGTTTTATCTTCCAAACAATCTGAAGTGGGTTATGCTTCCTATGCTCTTTTCCAGACATTACAATTTTGTTATATATTTTTTTCTTTACCTGTAACTATTAAATGATCAAAATATACCTAAACCTCATGATTATATGAACCTGTGTGATATATTGCTCCTTGATGAAAATTACAAACAGGAATGGTCCAGCAAAGATCCAAGTCCTACATACTGACTCAACCATGAATCATCTTAAGGTATTCATTTGATTTCCCCTGTTCCATAACTAGAGCAAAGGATTCTGGAATATAGTAAAAAACACCAATTAAGCAATTAAGTTTTGGGTTTACTAACTCTGTTGCTGGGCATTGTGGCAAATATGATATAATATTACCTCACTTAAGCCTCATGCAACCGAATGAAATTAAGTACCATTGGGACTTCCATTGTAAAGAAGAGCAATCAAGATCTTGGGAAGTTAAAACTCTTGCATAAGATTAGAAAACTGGTGTGCTGTGGACTGGCCTTTTTTTTTTTAATTTATTTATTTTCAGAAAAACAGTATTCATTATTTTTTCACCACACCCAGTGCTCCATGCAATCCGTGCGCTCTATAATACCCACCACCTGGTACCCCAACCTTCCACCCCCCGCTACTTCAAACCCCTTAGATTGTTTTTTGGAGTCCATAGTCTCTCATGATTCACCTCCCCTTCCAATTTACCCCAACTCTCTTCTCCTCTCTAACACCCCTTGTCCTCCATGATATTTGTTATGCTCCACAAATAAGTGAAACCATATGATAATTGACTCTCTCTGCTTGACTTATTTCACTCAGCATAATCTCTTCCAGTCCCGTCCATGTTGCTACAAAAGTTGGGTATTCATCCTTTCTGATGGAGGCATAATACTCCATAGTGTATATGGACCACATCTTCCTTATCCATTCATCCTTTGAAGGGCATCTTGGTTCTTTCCATAGTTTGGCGACCGTGGCCATTGCTGCTATAAACATTGGGTACAGATGGCCCTTCTTTTCACTACATCTGTATCTTTGGAGTAAATACCCAGGAGTGCAATTGCAGGGTCATAGGGAAGTTCTATTTTTAATTTCTTGAGGAATCTCCACACTGTTCTCCAAAGAGGCTGCACCAACTTGCATTCCCACCAACAGTGTAAGAGGGTTCCCCTTTCTCCACATCCTCTCCAACACATGTTGTTTCCTGTTTTGTTAATTTTGGCCATTCTAACTGGTGTAAGGTGATATCTCAATGGGGACTGGCCTTTTGATCCCACAGCTCAAACAGTTATCAACTCTGTTTGTCCACTACAGAAGAGAATAGATGATGTGATGTTTCACAATAAGAGAGTTCTTATTGTAACCCAGGAGGAAGCCTCCCAAGAAAACATGACTTGTGCTACCACTGGGAACTTTTAGGCAGAGGCTGGCTGTTGTATTTTAGGAATATTATAAAGCATATCTTCAAGTGACATGTGGACACTACCATTCTGTGAAAGCTAAGAAGTTACTCTTAAAATCTAGCAACCTCACTCCTACCCCACCCTACACACAAAATGCATGTCTTCCACAGGAGATGGTTGAAGTGCCATTTCTTCCCACTGCTTAACTATATCACTTCCCTCCTGATGCTTGAACTGAGATTTTGCATGTAAGAAACCCTATGAATTACAAAGAGCACTGAATCCAGAGTCAGGAAAAGAGAAGTATCCTTTATCCAAACTGTGTCTCTAATGTGGTCTGCTCCTGGGCATGTAACTGGCAACTCCTAGCCTCAGTGTCCTCAGGTATAGTAAAAGGATGGCTTGCTAGCTAAGTAACAGCAGAAGGACTCAGTCTTACCATTCATCTCTCAGTTGCATTGATTCACAATCATTCATCTGTCAATTGCATTGATAGTTTATGCCTCTGAGTAGGGATTTCTTAGAGATGTACTTCATTGCATATTAAACAAAATTGAGAAAGCTACTGCTCTAAGCAGCATCTAATGCTCCATATGTCTTATGGCTTGGAGCTGGAGTGACTCCCTATTGATATAGTACATTGAATTTTTCAACCTAACATTCAACTTGATGAGGAGCACCCTATTCAACTTAATTTCTCTGTTCCCCTCACTTTATGTATTACACTGTCATTCCATCCAGTTCCTGCCAGACTCCTAGCACTGCTTTCCTCAGCTGCCTTTCTGTTTGCATGGGATGTTGCTGGATCCAGACACTACAAACCTACTGCTAAGTCACAGCCAGTCCACTTCCTGACTTCATTATCACAGTCTCTGTAAGCCTCAATTTCTGCAGTAGCAGTTAGGAATAGAGAAACACAGATGCATACTCACAGAATGAGAGAGGGGACAGACAGAAAGAGGGCAGAAGGATGGAGAAAGGGAGTTTAAAAAGAGAGAGTGAAAAGGAAGGAAAGTGAGAACTGAAATTGGAAGAAAGGTCATGGGACAATCTCCTAGTAATTCTTTGCAGGTATATTTTCTACCCCTTTTCTTTTTTTTTTTTTTTTTTTAAATTTTTTATTTTTATAAACATATATTTTTATCCCCAGGGGTACAACGTTGGTGGCATCACAATTCCGGACTTCAAGCTCTATTACAAAGCTGTCATCATCAAGACAGCATGGTACTGGCACAAAAACAGACACATAGATCAATGGAACAGAATAGAGAGCCCAGAAATAGACCCTCAAATCTATGGTCAACTAATCTTCGACAAAGCAGGAAAGAATGTCCAATGGAAAAAAGACAGCCTTTTCAATAAATGGTGCTGGGAAAATTGGACAGCCACATGCAGAAAAATGAAATTGGACTATTTCCTTACACCACACACAAAAATAGACTCAAAATGGATGAAGGACCTCAATGTACGAAAGGAATCCATCAAAATCCTTGAGAACACAGGCAGCAACCTCTTCGACCTCTGCCGCAGCAACATCTTCCTAGGAACAACGCAAAAGGCAAGGGAAGCAAGGGAAAAAATGAACTACTGGGATTTCATCAAGATCAAAAGCTTTTGCACAGCAAAGGAAACAGTTAACAAAATCAAAAGACAACTGACAGAATGGGAGAAGATATTTGCAAACGACATATCAGATAAAGGACTAGTGTCCAGAATCTATAAAGAACTTAGCAAACTCAACACCCAAAGAACAAATAATCCAATCAAGAAATGGGCAGAAGACATCTACCCCTTTTCTTGCTGCTTGTGAGCATTTTCTTGATTTCTACGGTTTATTTACTGATTTGCAATTCCAAGGACACACTCATTAATTTAGTTTTTTTTTTTAAGATTTTATTTATTTATTTGACAGATGGAGATCACAAGTAGGCAGAGAAGCAGGCAGAGAATGGAGAATGCAGGCTCCCTGCTGAGCAGACATCCCATTATGGGGCTCGATCCCAGGACCCTGGGATTAAGACCTGAGCCAAGGGCAGAGGCTTTAACCCACTGAGCCACCCAGACGCCCCTCATTTAGTTTTTAAAAATTTGCAAAAAAAGACACAAAAATAGATCAAGTGAAAAAATCTAATCTTACTCAAGTTAGAAATCAAGTTCAAAATCAGGCTTCCTTACTTAGACAGAGTGTTGCTTACATATAAAGCAAACAGCTCTTGAGCATGAATTACTCACATACTTTAAGAGTAATAAATATGTACATACTTATTCAATATAATTGATTCATTTAATGTTATATTTTGAAATTAAGTTCTAAGCTACAATTCTATAAATAAGTAAAATCTACATATTATATATTTAAATGAAATAATTGAGGTGAGTTGTAGAGACAAGTTTTTACATTTGGCCAACAATGGAAAGTCATAAAAATAAAGATTATAATGTTATTTAACACAAGATCTTACCGAACTGAAGATTTGATCATATGATGTACCTTCAGAGAGTCCAAGAACCAGGTGCAATTTTTCTAACTTGGTTTTTCTGACTGTGGAGGCAAGTTGTCTGGGGTATAAATGAAGGAAGAGTCATCCAATTATTACATCTTGGCCAAATTCAGAGAACTAAGATTTGTATTGCTTTCAAAGAGAGATTTAAAACACAAGATTTAAGCATTTATGATCCTGAGGAGGAAATAACCTTTCTGGTTTACCAAGGGATTTACATTCCCTGTAATTAAGGATGATTGCTACAAGTTATCCAAGTAGAGTGTTTATCAAATCATTCAGGTGTCTTTTTGAACCCTAGTTGATTGTATTCCTAGATCGAAGTAGAAAAGACTCTCATTCACCTTCTTAAAAGATACATTATGAGATTAATGTTCTTTTTGGTAGTGGTCTTATGCTATGGAAGCCCAGAGAGCCAAAGTTCATCCCCTGAGGCTGGAACTCCACTGATGGAGGAGCTATTCCCTGACTCAGTGAATTTGCATCCATCTGCTTTAATAACAGGGTGTTCCCAAGGGGCAAGAACCTCACATGGGTGAGACCCAGAGCAGCTTCACAGCAGAGGACTAGATCAGTGTTAACCATTTAATCTTTTGTTTCTGTACAGTGACCTGTACCACAGTTACAGAGTGGTCACGTGTGTAATCATCCAACAGAGCCACATGCTCCTTCTTAATTTTTTAAAAAAGATTTTATTTATTTATTTGACACAGGGAGAGAGAGATCACAAGTAGTCAGAGAGGCAGGCAGGAGGGGAAAGGGGAAGTAGGCTCTCTGCTGAGCGGAGAGCCCAATGCGGGGCTCAGTCACAGGACCCGAAGGTCATGACCTGAGCTGAAGGCAGAAGCTTAACCCACTGAGGCACCCAGGTGCCCTGAGCCACATGCTTCTTAACAGGCATTTTTTCCTCCCTTCAGCAAATCATGTTTTAAGTCTCAAGAAATTATTCAGTGGCCATTGGTATCCCTGAGTAGCTCCACCACAGAAATGGAAAGCAACACTTGGTTCTTTAAAAGAATTCCTAAGTTGACAAGATTCTCTACCCTGATGTAGTCAAACTGACTTACAACATTTCCTAGAGTTTTCTATTAGTTTCTTATTTGCTGTTGCCAATTTTTAATTTTTGCATCTCATTCATAATCATTTTAGCACCTCCCTCATTGAGCTCTTGGTGTCCTTCAGACAGCCTCTCATTCCTTTATTCCTTTATTCACTACTATGTCCTGGGTGAAATTCTATTTTTTTAATACTTTTCCAGTGCTGAGCCTCAACTTATCCTTTTGTGTATTCCAGCCTCCCAGGCAGGACATGAAGGAAATAACAGAAGGAAACAGAAGGAAACCAGCAGTCTTTTATTCTTACTGAATTTCCACTACTTCTAATTTTTAGAAACCTTGACATTTTTAGTAGATAAATATTGTGTGTAATATTCCCCAGGAATTAGACTTTATGGAAGCAAGTGTAGTAGTTCAAAAATCAAAGTAGCAAAGGGATTCTTAGAAGTGCAGTTGCCCAGCATTGGGAAGGTCAAACTCTAGAGTTAACAGATTTTCAGCAGATTCAAAGAAGGTAGGAGGTTGAGAGATAGACAACTGTTTTACAAACAGAAAAGTATTGTGAAACTTTAACACAAATTATCATATTAAGAGAATCTTTACATGTTTCTCTGTCAGGTATGTATTTTGCATTTTCTTGGAGGATTTTTTTTTTTTTAAGATTTTATTTATTTATTTGGCAGAGATCACAAGTAGGCAGAGAAGCAGGCAGAGAGAGGAGAAAGCATGCTTTCTGCTCAGCAGAGACTGGTGCGGGGCTCAATCCCAGGACCCTGGGATCATGACTTGAGCCAAAGGCAGAGGCTTTAACCCACTGAGACACCCAGGAGCCCCATTGGAGGATCTTTATTGCTAAAAGTTACAGGTAATGAAGTATGGTGGCAACTCTGTCATAATTTTCCCAATAGTCAAATCAATCAATCTTTCTTTCTTTCTTTTTTTTTTTCATGCACATGTTTGTGTTAGAAAGAGAGAGAAAGAAAATGTGTGATAGAGTGAGAATGAGTGGGGATTAGGGGAATGCTGGGTGAAGGAGAGACAGAGAATCTTAAACAGGCTCCAACACCAGTGGGGAGTATGTGGGGCTTAATCTTATGACCCCGAGATCACGATCTGACCTGTAATCAAGAGTTGGATTCTAATCCAAATGGGTCACTCAGGTATCCTGTGAGTCAATTATTTTTCAATGACTGAAGGTGGAATTGAAATATAATTAACAAAAATTAAAGTAAAAATCAAACAAACAAAATTTAAATTCATCTATAGGAATTTACACACCAAATAAAGCTATATTTTAGTACATAAAACTTTGAACTAGCAAAATTCTGTGTCAGGTTGCATAGTTAGGCAGTTTGGTAACATATAAAGCTATGGGATTGTATGCATTTACTGCAGCAGTGTGTATTAGCAAAGGAAAAGAGGACCTAGGGCATACGACCTTAGTAGTCGGAGAGAAAAAAGTAGAATAGACAGGAGAAAGAAGAGTGACCTGCAAAGCAAAAGGAAAACCAAGAACCAAGGTAAATAGGGATCTGGGTGGACAAAGTATAGAATCCTCTAGGACTAGGTGAAACTTGGATCCAGGATTTAGCCTACTTCTTGGCTTGATTGCCACCTTGTGGAAAAATCTTGTAAGAGTCAAGTTAACCAAAGTGTTGTAGAAGCCACAGAAATTACCATTAAGCAATCAGGTCACCCTCACCTGAGCAGGATGTGGGGTGTGGCTTTTTCCTTTATCTGTTTAAGAAATTGTCTTTCGGGCGCCTGGGTGGCTCAGTGGGTTAAGCTGCTGCCTTCGGCTCAGGTCATGATCTCAGGGTCCTGGGATCGAGTCCCACATCGGGCTCTCTGCTCAGCAGGGAGCCTGCTTCCTCCTCTCTCTCTGCCTGCCTCTCTGCCTACTTGTGTTCTGTCAAATAAATAAAAAAAATCTTAAAAAAAAAAAAAAAAAGAAATTGTCTTTCAATTTGGTCTTTATCCAAGCTCTGGATTATATTGTTTTAGTTTATCTGTCCACATGTCTGACAAATCTCTCCTTAAAAAATATATTGTCAATTATTTTTAAAGAAGCCTTTCCCTTTTCCTCTTGGTTTAGAATGCTGTCTCTATTTTTTTCTCTGAAAGATCTCAACAATGCTGTACTTTAATTAAGAGTCCATTTATAGGACTCTTAATTAAAGTACAGCATTGTTGAGATCTTTTAAAAATATATATGTTTATAAAAAATAAAAAATTTAAAAAAAAGAAAAAATAAAACTATTTCTATTAATAAAAAAAAAAGAGTCCTATAAATGATCTATCTGGCACCTTCTCCAAATAGATTTCAAAATACCTCAAATCTGGCAGCAGTCCCAATGTGAACCCTGTTATTGATACCCACCAGTAATCTGGGAGAGTGTTGTCTACTGCTCATTTTATCTCAAATACATGTTTCTACCTCTTCCAGGAATTAACGAGATTCTTCCACTTCATTATACTTATTGTTGTAAATGTTCAAATCAGTTTTCATGAGTTAGATTATTAAAGTCACTTTACTCACACAGTTTCATTTACTACTAGAGCATGTAATTCCAGGACACTATGGCTGGTTCATTTAGCTTCTGTTCATTGGATAACTATTTCCAATCTCAGAGGGCAGGAGGTTATCTAAGTTGATAGATACCTGACAAAGCAGTATAGAACCATTCTTTTATTCTCTTTTTTTAAAAATTTTATTAATTTATTTGACAGACAAAGAGAGAGGGAACACAAGAAAGGGGATTGGGAGAGTGAGAAGCAGTCTACCCACTAGCAGGGAGCCCAATGTGGGCCTCAATCCCAGGACTCTGGGATCATGACCTGAGCTAAAGGCAGGCACTTAACAACTAAGCCATCCAGGTACCCTGAGCCATTCTTTAAAATCTCCTGGTTCAGGGGAGGAGTCAAGATGGTGGAGAAGTAACAGGCTGAGATGACATCAGGTAGCAGAGGATCAGCTAGATAGATTATCAAACCATTCCGAACACCTATAAATCCAATAGGAAACTGAAGAGAAGAAGATCAACAATTCTAGAAGCAGAAAATCAACCATTTTCTGAAAGGTAGAACCTGTGGAGAAGTGACTCCAAAGCGATGGGAAGATAGCCCATGGGGGGAGTGGCTGGTCCCGGTAAGTGGTGGAGCAATGGGGCACAAAATCAGAACTTTTAAAAGTCTTCACCCCTGAGGGACATCACTCCAGAGGCTAAACGGGGGTGAGGCCCATGCGAGGACAGCATGGCCTCAGGTCTCATGGGGTCACAGAAGGATTGGGGGTGCAAAGGGCTGCAGAGCTTGCAGGTATTAGAGCAGGGAATCCAGCTACAGAGATGGAACTGAGGAGTGAGCTCTCAACTTGGGGTTACCTTGAACCATAATCCATGGCACAGGCCACAGCTCTATAAGTGGGGACCCACAAGATCCAGGGAGACCTCCCCTGGAAGAGCTCAGGGATCTGCAGGGTTCTGAGACTCAAGGTGGAGCTGTGTGCCAGAGACAGAGACTGGAGGCAGGGAGACAGGAGTGACTGAGTGCTTTTTTCTGAGGGTGCACTGAGTAGTGGGGCCCTGAGCTCTTGGCTCCTCCACGCTGGAGATTGGGAGGCCGCCATTTTCATTCCTGTCCTCTGGAACCCTACAGAAAGCGTTCAGGGAACAAAAGCTCCTAAAAATGTACTGGAACAGATTACTTAGCCTGGCCTGGGGTAAGGGTGATGCAATTCTGCCTCAGGCAAAGACACTTGAGAGTCACTACAACAGGCCCCTCCCCAAGAAGATCAACAAGAAATCCAGCCAAGACCAAGTTCAGTTACCAAGAAAAACAGCAGAATTCCAGAGGAGAAGAAAGCAAAGGATGGAATGCATGGCTTACTCCCTATGATTCTTTAGTCTTACAAAATTAATTATTATTTTTTTTATACAAATAACATTTTATTACAAAGAATGTTACTGAAAGAACAAAGACCACAAGAAGCCCCCAAAAGAACTATTTTCATTATGTGGGACAGGGTTCCCTTTTCCTTTTTTTCTTTTTTTGAATTCTATATAAATTTTTTTAAATTTATTTATTTTCAGCATAACAGTATCATTATTTTTTCACCACACCCAGTGCTCCATGCAATCCGTGCCCTCTATAATACCCACCACCTGGTACCCCGACCTCCCACCCCCTGCCACTTCAAACCCCTCAGATTGTTTTTCAGAGTCCATAGTCTCTCATAATTCACCTCCCCTTCCAATTTACCCCAACCCCCTTCTCTCTAACTCCCCATGTCCTCCTTGCTTTTTGTATTTTTTTCCTTCTGCTAAACTTTTAACTTTTACCCTTTCCTTTATTAACCTTTTTTTAAACTAGTTTATCTTAATAATACCTTTCATTTAAAAAAAAACTTTTTGAAACTTTATTCCTATATTTTATCCTTCATTGTATCTAATTTTATTTTTTATATAATCATAGGGTTTTTTTCTGCTAAAAAATTTGGGGTACAACTTCTTCTAATCAATCAAATACATGCTAATCTAACACTGTGATTTTTCCAGTCTCCAGCCCAAGCAAATTATCTCCACTTTCTTTTTCTTTATTCTCCCAACCAACTTATCAACTCTATTTTTAGGAAAAAAAAAATCATCTTTATAGTCTTATTCCACCCTTTCATTGTGTTTACCCTTATATATGTTTTTCATTCTTTAAAACTTTGGGAGGTAGTTTCTTTGAAGAGACCAAAATACTCCTAAAATTAAGTGGGTGACCCTTTTCTAGTCACCAGTCATAAATAAATAAATAAATTAATAAACAAATATATATATATGTAATATATATTTTATATTTTTGTATTTATATTTTTTCTTTATTTGTTTTCTTTTTTTTTTTTTTTTTCTTTTCTGAACTTCTTTTTACCCCCTTTCTCACCCCCATAATTTGGGGTCTCTTCTGATTTGGTTAAAGCACATTTTCCTGGGGTCTTTGCCACCCTTCTAGCATTCTATTCACTCCTTCATATATTATTATCTGGACAAAATGACAAAGCAGAAAAACTCACCACAAAAAAAATAAAAGAACAAGAAGCAGTACTGAAGGCTAGGAACCTAATCCACATGGACATTGGTAATATGTCAGATCTAGAGTTAGGTTGACGATTCTCAAGGTGCTAGCCTGGCTTGAAAAAGGCATGGAAGATATTAGAGAAACACTGTCTGGAGAAATAAAAGCCCTTCTGGAAAAATAAAAGAACTAAAATCTAACCAAGTTGAAATAAAAAAATGCTATTAATGAGGTGCAATAAAAAAATGGAGGCTCTTCCTGTGAGGATAAATGAGGCAGAAGAAAGAATTAGTGATATAGAAGACCAAATGACAGAGAATAAAGAAGTTGAGCAAAAGAGAGACAAACAACTACTGGACCATGACGGGAGAATTTGAGAGATAAGTAACACCATAAGATGAAATATTAGAATTGAGATTCCAGAAAATGAAGAAAGAGAGAAGGGAGCAGAAGGTATATTGGAGAGAATTATTATACAGTATTTCCTAATATGGCAAAGGGAACAAACATCAAAATCCAGGAGGTGCAGAGAAACCCCTTCAAAATCAGTAAGAATATGTCCACACCCCATTGTCTAACAATAAAATGTACAAGTCTTAGGGACAAAGAAAAAATCCTGAATGCAGCCCGAGACAAGAAGTATGTAACACACAATGGTAAAAATACTAGACTGGCAGTGGACTTACCCACAGATACTTGACATGCCAGAAAGAACTGGCATGATATATTCAGAGCACTAAATGAGAAAATCATTCAGCCAGGAACACTATATCCAGCTAGGCTATCACTGAAAATAGAAGGAGAGATAAAAAGCTTCTAAGACAAACAAAAACTAAAAGGATTTGCAAACACCAAACCATCTCTACAGAAAATATTGAAAGGTGTCCTCTAAGCAAAAAGAGAGCCTAAAAGTAGTAAACCAGGAAGGAACAGAGACAATATACAGTAACAGTCACCTTACAGACAATACAATGGCACTAAATTCATATCTCTCAATAGTCACCCCGAATGTTAATGTGCTAAGTGTTCCAATCAAAAGACACAGGGTATCAGAATGCATAAAAAAACAAAACCCATAAATATGCTGTCTACAAGAAACTCTTTTTAGACCCAAGGCACCTCCAGATTTAAAGTCAGGAGGTGGAAAACAATTTACCATGCTAATGGACATCCAAAGAAAGCTGGGGTGGCAATCCTTATTTCAGATCAAATAGATTTTAAGGGAAAGACTATAATAAGAGATTAGGAAGGACACTATATCATAGTCAAAGGGTCTGTCCAACAAGAAGATCTAACAATTTTAAATATATATATGCCCTTAATATAGGAACAAACAATTACATTAATTAATAACAAAATCAAAGAAACACATCAACAATAATACAATAATAGTAGGGGACTTTAACACTCCCCTCACTGAAAAGGACAGATCATCCAAGCAAAAGATCAACAAGGAAATAAAGGCCTTAAATGACACACTGGACCAGATGGACATCACAGGTATATTCAGAACATTCCATCCCAAAGCAACAGAATACACATTCTTTTCTAGTGCAAACAGAACATTCTCCAGAAGAGATCACATCCTGGGTCAGAAGTCAGGTCTCAAATGGTATCAAAAGATTGGGATAATTCCCTGCATATTTTCAGATAACAATGCTCTGAAGCTAGAACTCAAGCACAAGAGAAAATTTGGAAAGAACCCAAATACATGGAGACTAAACAGCATCCTTCTAAAGAATTAATGGGTAAACCAGGAAATTAAAGAAGAATTAAAAAAAAAATCACGGAAACAAATAAAAAAATGATAATGAAAACACAATGGTTCAAAATCTGTGGCACACAACAAAGGCAGTACTAAGAGGAAAATACAAGACTTTCTCAAGAATCAAGAAAGGTCTTAAATACACATCCTAAGCTTACAGCTAAAGGAGCTGGAGACAAAACAACAAAGAAAGCCTAAATCCAGCAGGTGAAGAGAAATAATAAAGATCAGAGCAGAAATCAATGAAATAGAAACAAAAACAAAACAAAACAAAAATACAATAGAACAAATCAACAAAAGTAGGAGCTGGTTCTTTGAAAGAATTAATAAGATTGATAAACCCCTGTGCAGACTTATTAAAAAGAAAAGAGACAGGACCCAAATAAGTAAAATCAGGAATGAAAGAGAGGAGATTACAACCAAAACAAAGAAATATAAACAATTTTAAGAACATTTTATGAGCAGCTACACAACAGCAAATTTGACAATCTGGAAGAAATGGATGCATTACTGGAGACATAGAAAATACCACAACTGAACCAGGAAGAAATAGAAAACCTGAACATACCCATAACCAGTAAGGAGATTGAAATAGTCATCAAAAATGTCCAAACAGGGAGGAGTCAAGATGGCGGAGAAGTAGCAAGCTGAGACTGCTTCAGCTAGCCGGAGATCAGCTAGATAGCTTATCTAAAGATTGCAAACACCTGAAAATCCATCGGCAGATCGAAGAGAAGAAAAACAGCAATTCTGGAAACAGAAAAACAACCACTTTCTGAAAGGTAGGACCGGCGGAGAAGTGAATCCAAAGCGACGGGAAGATAGACCCCGGGGGGAGGGGCCGGCTCCCGGCAAGCGGCGGAGCAACCGTGCACAAAATCAGGACTTTTAAAAGTCTGTTCCGCTGAGGGACATCGCTCCAGAGGCTAAAACGGGGCGAAGCCCACGCGGGGTCAGCGTGGCCTCAGGTCCCGCAGGGTCACAGAAGGATCGGGGGTGTCTGAGTGTCGCAGAGCTTGCGGGTATTGGAACGGGAAAGCCAGCTACAGAGACAGAGCCGACAGTAAGCTCACAGCTCCGTGTTACCTTGAACCGGTCGCAGGCTCGGTGAACTCGGAGCGCGGCCGGAGGTCAGGCAGACGGGAGTAACTGGGCGCAGTTCTCTGAGCGCGCACTGAGGAGTGCGGCCCTGGGCTCTCGGCTCCTCCGGGCCGGAGACCAGGAGGCCGCCATTTGTATTCCCGTCCTCTGGAACTCTACGGAAAGCGCTCAGGGAACAAAAGCTCCTGAAAGCAAACCCGAGCGGATTACTCACCCCGGCCCCGGGTAAGGGCGGGTGTAATTCCGCCTGGGGCAAAGACACTTGAGAATCACTACAACAGGCCCCTCCCCCAGAAGATCAACAAGAAATCCAGCCAAGACCAAGTTCACCTACCAAGGAGTGCGGTTTCAATACCAAGGAGAGCAGCAGAATTCCAGAGGAGGAGAAAGCCAAGAACGGAACTCATGGCTTTTTTCCTGTGATTTTTTTTAGTCTTGCAGTTAATTTAATTTTTTCTTTTTCATTTTTTTTTTTTTCTCGCCTTTGGGTAAAATTTTTTTTAACTGTTACCTTTTTCTTTTTTAACGATTTTATACTAGTTTATCTAATATATATATTTTTTCTTTTTTACATTTTTCTTAGGTGTATTCTTTTTTTTAAAAATTCTTTTTCTTTTCTTTTTTTTTTTTTTTCCTTTTTTTTTTTCTTTTCTTTTTTTTTTTTTTTTCTTTCTTCCTTTTTGAACCTCTTTTTATCCCCTTTCTCCCCACTCACGATTTTGGATCTCTTCTAATTTGGTTAAAGCATATTTTCCTGGGGTTGTTGCCACCCTTTTAGTATTTTACTTGCCCCTTCATTTAGTCTTATCTGGACAAAATGACAAGACGTAAAAATTCAACACAAAAAAAAGAACAAGAGGCAGTACCGAAGGCTAGGGACCTAATCAATACAGACATCGGTAATATGTCAGATCTAGAGTTCAGAATGACAATTCTCAAGGTTCTAGCCGGGCACGAAAAAGGCATGGAAGATATTAGAGAAACCCTCTCGAGAGATATAAAAGCCCTTTCTGGAGAAATAAAAGAACTAAAATCTAACCAAGGTGAAATCAAAAAAGCTATTAATGAGGTGCAATCAAAAATGGAGGCTCTAACTGCTAGGATAAATGAGGCAGAAGAAAGAATTAGTGATATATAGAAGACCAAATGACAGAGAATAAAGAAGCTGAGCAAAAGAGGGACAAACAGCTACTGGACCACGAGGGGAGAATTCGAGAGATAAGTGACACCATAAGACGAAACAACATTAGAATAATTGGGATTCCAGAAGAAGAAGAAAGTGAGAGAGGAGCAGAAGGTATACTGGAGAGAATTATTGGGGAGAATTTCCCCAATATGGCAAAGGGAACGAGCATCAAAATACAGGAGGTTCAGAGAATGCCCCTCAAAATCAATAAGAATAGGCCTACACCCCGTCACCTAATAGTAAAATTTACAAGTCTCAATGACAAAGAGAAAATCCTGAAAGCAGCCCGGGAAAAGAAGTCTGTAACATACAATGGTAAAAATATTAGATTGGCAGCTGACTTATCCACAGAGACCTGGCAGGCCAGAAAGAGCTGGCATGATATTTTCAGAGCACTAAACGAGAAAAACATGCAGCCAAGAATACTATATCCAGCTAGGCTATCATTGAAAATAGAAGGAGAGATTAAAAGCTTCCAGGACAAACAACAACTGAAAGAATTTGCAAATACCAAACCAGCTCTACAGGAAATATTGAAAGGGGTCCTCTAAGCAAAGAGAGAGCCTACAAGTGGTAGATCAGAAAGGAACAGAGACCATATACAGTAACAGTCACCTTACAGGCAATACAATGGCACTAAATTCATATCTCTCAATAGTTACCCTGAATGTGAATGGGCTAAATGCCCCTGTCAAAAGACACAGGGTATCAGAATGGATAAAAAAAACAAAACCCATCTATATGTTGCCTCCAAGAAACACATTTTAAGCCCGAAGACACCTCCAGATTTAAAGTGAGGGGGTGGAAAAGAATTTACCATGCTAATGGACATCAGAAGAAAGCAGGAGTGGCAATCCTTATATCAGATCAATTAGATTTTAAGCCAAAGACTATAATAAGAGATGAGGAAGGACACTATATCATACTCAAAGGGTCTGTCCAACAAGAAGATTTAACAATTTTAAATATCTATGCCCCCAACGTGGGAGCAGCCAACTATATAAACCAATTAATAACAAAATCAAAGAAACACATCAACAATAATATAATAATAGTAGGGGACTTTAACACTCCCCTCACTGAAATGGACAGGTCATCCAAGCAAAAGATCAGCAAGGAAATAAAGGCCTTAAATGACACACTGGACTAGATGGACATCACAGATATATTCAGAATATTTCATCCCAAAGCAACAGAATACACATTCTTCTCTAGTGCACATGGAACATTCTCCAGAATAGATCACATCCTCGGTCCTAAATCAGGACTCAACCGGTATCAAAAGATTGGGATCATTCCCTGCATATTTTCAGACCACAATGCTCTAAAGCTAGAACTCAACCACAAAAGGAAGTTTGGAAAGAACCCAAATACATGGAGACTAAACAGTATCCTTCTAAAGAATGAATGGGTCAACCGGGAAATTAAAGAAGAATTGAAAAAAATCATGGAAACAAATGATAATGAAAATACAACGGTTCAAAATCTGTGGGACACAACAAAGGCAGTCCTGAGAGGAAAATATATAGCGGAACAAGCCTTTCTCAAGAAACAAGAAAGGTCTCAGGTACACAACCTAACCCTACACCTAAAGGAGCTGGAGAAAGAACAAGAAAGAAACCCTAAGCCCAGCAGGAGAAGAGAAATCATAAAGATCAGAGCAGAAATCAATGAAATAGAAACCAAAAAAACAATAGAACAAATCAATGAAACTAGGAGCTGGTTCTTTGAAAGAATTAATAAAATTGATAAACCCCTGGCCCGACTTATCAAAAAGAAAAGAGAAAGGACCCAAATAAATAAAATCATGAATGAAAGAGGAGAGATCACAACTAACACCAAAGGAATACAAACTATTATAAGAACATACTATGAGCAACTCTACGGCAATAAATTTGACAATCTGGAAGAAATGGATGCATTCCTAGAAACATATAAACTACCACAACTGAGCCAGGAAGAAATAGAAAGCCTGAACAGACCCATAACCAGTAAGGAGATTGAAACAGTCATTAAAAATCTCCAAACAAACAAAAGCCCAGGGCCAGACGGCTTCCCGGGGGAATTCTACCAAACATTTAAAGAAGAACTAATTCCTATTCTCCTGAAACTGTTCCAAAATATAGAAATGGAAGGAAAACGTCCAAACTCATTTTATGAGGCCAGCATCACCTTGATCCCAAAACCAGACAAGGATCCCACCAAAAAAGAGAGCTATAGACCGATATCCTTGATGAACACAGATGCGAATATACTCAACAAAATACTAGCCAATAGGATTCAACAGTACATTAAAAGGATTATTCACCACGACCAAGTGGGATTTATTCCAGGGCTGCAAGGTTGGTTCAACATCCGCAAATCAGTCAATGTGATACAACACATCAATAAAAGAAAGAACAAGAACCATATGATACTCTCAATAGATGCTGAAAAAGCATTTGACAAAGTACAGCATCCCTTCCTGATCAAAACACTTCAAAGTGTAGGGATAGAGGGCACATACCTCAATATCATCAAAGCCATCTATGAAAAACCCACCGCAAATATCATTCTCAATGGAGAAAAACTGAAAGCTTTTCCGCTAAGGTCAGGAACACGGCAGGGATGTCCATTATCACCACTGCTATTCAACATCGTACTAGAGGTCCTAGCCTCAGCAATCAGACAACAAAAGGAAATTAAAGGCATCCAAATCGGCAAAGAAGAAGTCAAATTATCACTCTTCGCAGATGATAGGATACTATATGTGGAAAACCCAAAAGACTGCACTCCAAAACTGCTAGAACTTATACAGGAATTCAGTAAAGTGTCAGGATATAAAATCAATGCACAGAAATCAGTTGCATTTCTCTACACCAACAGCAAGACAGAAGAAAGAGATATTAAGGAGTCAATCCCATTTACAATTGCATCCAAAACCATAAGATACCTAGGAATAAACCTAACCAAAGAGACACAGAATCTATACTCAGAAAACTATAAAGTACTCATGAAAGAAATTGAGGAAGACACAAAGAAATGGAAAAATGTTCCATGCTCCTGGATTGGAAGAATAAATATTGTGAAAATGTCTATGCTACCTAAAGCAATCTACACATTTAATGCAATCCCTATCAAAGTACCATCCATCTTTTTCAAAGAAATGGAACAAATAATGCTAAAATTTATATGGAACCAGAAAAGACCTCGAATAGCCAAAGGGATATTGAAAAAGAAAGCCAACGTTGGTGGCATCACAATTCCGGACTTCAGGCTCTATTACAAAGCTGTCATCATCAAGACAGCATGGTACTGGCACAAAAACAAACACATAGATCAATGGAACAGAATAGAGAGCCCAGAAATAGAACATCAAATCTATGGTCAACTAATCTTCGACAAAGCAGGAAAGAATGTCCAATGGAAAAAAAGACAGCCTTTTCAATAAATGGTGCTGGGAAAATTGGACAGCCACATGCAGAAAAATGAAATTTGACCATTCCCTTACACCACACACAAAAATAGACTCAAAATGGATGAAGGACCTCAATGTACGAAAGGAATCCATCAAAATCCTTGAGGAGAACACGGGCAGCAACCTCTTCGACCTCTGCCGCAGCAACATCTTCCTAGGAACAACTCAAAAGGCAAGGGAAGCAAGGGAAAAAATGAACTACTGGGATTTCATCAAGATCAAAAGCTTTTGCACAGCAAAGGAAACAGTTAACAAAATCAAAAGACAACTGACAGAATGGGAGAAGATATTTGCAAATGACATATCAGATAAAGGACTAGTGTCCAGAATCTATAAAGAACTTAGCAAACTCAACACCCAAAGAATAAATAATCCAATCAAGAAATGGGCAGAGGACATGAACAGACATTTCTGCAAAGAAGACATCCAGATGGCGAACAGACACATGAAAAAGTGCTCCATATCACTCGGCATCAGGGAAATACAAATCAAAACCACAATGAGATATCACCTCACACCAGTCAGAATGGCTAAAATCAACAAGTCAGGAAATGACAGATGCTGGCGAGGATGCGGAGGAAGGGGAACCCTCCTACACTGTTGGTGGGAATGCAAGCTGGTGCAGCCACTCTGGAAAACAGCATGGAGGTTCCTCAAAATGTTGAAAATAGAACTGCCCTATGACCCAGCAATTGCACTATTGGGTATTTACCCTAAAGATACAAATGTAGTGATCCAAAGGGGCACATGCACCCGAATGTTTATAGCATCAATGTCCACAATAGCCAAACTATGGAAAGAACCTAGATGTCCATCAACAGATGAATGGATCAAGAAGAAGTGGTATATATACACAATGGAATACTATGCAGCCATCAAAAGAAATGAAATCTTGCCATTTGCAACAACGTGGATGGAACTAGAGCGTATCATGCTTAGCGAAATAAGTCAAGCAGAGAAAGACAACTATCATATGATCTCCCTGATATGAGGAAGTGGTGATACAACATGGAGGCTTAAGTGGGTAGAAGAAGAATAAATGAAACAAGATGGGATTGGGAGGGAGACAAACCATAAGTGACTCTTAATCTCACAAAACAAACTGAGGGTTGCCGGGGGCAGGGGGTTTGGGAGAAGGGGGTGGGATTATGGACATTGGGGAGGGTATGTGATTTGGTGAGTGCTGTGAAGTGTGTAAACCTGGTGATTCACAGACCTGTTCCCCTGGGGTTAAAAATATATGTTTATCAAAAAAAAAAAAATGTCCAAACAAACAAAAGCCCAGAACCAGACCGCTTCCCAGGGGAATTCTACCAAACACTTAAAGAAGAATTAATTCCTATTCTCTTGAAACGGTACCAAAAAATAGAAATGGAAGAAAAACTTCCAAACTCATTTCATGAGGCCAGCATCACCTTGATTCCAAAACCAGACAAGGATCTCATCAAAAAGGAGAATTACAGATAAATATCCTTGATGAACACAGATGCCAAAATTCTCACCAAAATACTAGCCAATAGAATCCAACAGTACATTAAAAGGATTATTCACCAGGGGCAAGTGGGATTTATTCCAGGGCTGCAAGGTTGGTTCAACTTCGGCAAGTCAATCAATGCGATAAAATACATTAATAAAAGAAATAACATGAACCATATGATACTCTCAATAGATGCTGAAAAAGCATTTGACAAAGTACAGCATCCCTTCCTGATCAAAACTCTTCAAAGCATAGGGATAGAGGCCACATTCCTGAGTATCATCAAAACCATCTGTGAAAAACCCCCCGCAAATATCATTCTTAATGGAGAAAAACTGAAAACTTTCCCACTAAGGTCAGGAGCACAGCAGGGATGTCCATTATCACCACTGCTATTCAACATAGTACTAGAAGTCCTAGGCTCAGCAGTCAGACAACAAAAAGAAATTTAAAAAGAATTCAAACTAACTCTCTTTTCAGATGATATGATACTATATGTGAAAAACCCAAAGGACTCCACTCCAAATCTGCTAGAACATCTACAGGAATTGAATGAAGTGTTAGGATACAAAACCAATGCACAGAAATCAGTTGCATTTCTTTACAACAACAACAAGACAGAAGAAAGAGAAATTAAGGAGTCAGTCCCATTTACAATTGCACCCCAAACCATAATATACCTAGGAATAAACCTAACCCAAGAGGCAAAGAATTTATACTCAGAAAACTATAACATACCCATGAAAGAAATTGAGGAAGACACAAAGAAATGGAAAAATGTTCCATGCTCATGGATTAGAAGAACAAATATTGGGAAAATGTCTATGCTACCTAAAGCAATCTACACATTTAATACAATCTCTATCAAAATCCCATCCATTTTTTTCAAAGAAATGGAACAAGTAACCCTAAAATTTTTATGGAAACAGAAGAGACCTCAAATAGCCAGAGGAATATTGAAAAAGAAAGCCAAAGTTTGTGACATCACAATTCCAGGCTTCAGGCTCTATTACAAAGTTGTCATCATCAAGATAGTATGGTACTGGCACAAAAACAGACACATAGATCAGTGGAACAGAATAGAGAGCCCAGAAATAGACCCTCAACTCTATGGTCAACTAATTTTTGACAAAGCAGGAAAGAATGTCCAATGGAAAAAAGAAAGCCTCTTCAACAAATGATGTTGGAAAAATTGGACAGTCACATGCAGAAATATGAAATTGAACCATTTCCTTACACCACACATGAAAATAGAATCAAAATGGTTGAATGACCACAATGTGAGAAAGGAATCCATCAAAATCCTTGAGGAGAACACAGGCAGCAACCTATTTGACCTCAGCTGCAGCAACATCTTCCTAGGAACATCGGCAAAGGCAAGGGAAGCAAGGTCAAAAATGATCTATTGGGACTTCCTCAAGATCAAAATCTTCTGCATAGCAAAGGAAACAGTTAACAAAACCAAAATACAACTGAAAGAATGGGAGAAGATATTTGCAAACGACATATCAGAGAAAGGGCTAGTATCCAAAATCTATAAAGAGTTTAGCAAACTGAACACCCAAAGAACAAATAATCCAATCAAGAAATGGGCAGAGGACATGAACAGACATTTCTACAAAGAAGACATCCAGATGGCCAACAGACACATGAAAAAGTGCTCCACATCACTCAGCATCAGGGAAATACAAATCAAAACCACAATGAGATATCACCTCACACCAGTCAGAATGGCTAAAATCAACAAGTCAGGAAATGACAGATGCTGGCGAGGATGCGGAGAAAGGGAAACCCTCCTACACTGTTGGTGGGAATGCAAGCTGGTGCAGCCACTCTGGAAAACAGCATGGAGGTTCCTCAAAATGTTGAAAATAGAACTGCCCTATGATCCAGCAATTGCACTATTGGGTATTTACCCTAAAGATACAAACGTAGTGATCCAAAGGGGCACATGCACCCGAATGTTTATAGCAGCAATGTCCACAATAGCCAAACTATGGAAAGAACCTAGATGTCCATCAACAGATGAATGGATAAAGAAGAAGTGGTATATATACACAATGGAATACTATGCAGCCATCAAAAGAAATGAAATCTGGCCATTTGCGACAACATGGATGGAACTATAGCATATCATGCTTAGCGAAATAAGTCAAGCAGAGAAAGATGACTATCATATGATCTCCCTGATATGAGGAAGTGGTGATGAAACATGGGGGCTTAAGTGGGTAGGAGAAGAATAAATGAAACAAGATGGGATTGGGAGGGAGACAAACCATAAGTGACTCAATCTCACAAAACAAACTGAGGGTTGCTGGGGGGAGGGGGTTTGGGAGAAGGGGGTGGGATTATGGACATTGGGGAGGGTATGTGCTTTGGTGAGTGCTGTGAAGTGTGTAAACCTGGTGATTCACAGACCTGTACCCCTGGGGATAAAAATATATGTTTATAAAAAATAAAAAATTAAAAAAATAATAATAATAAAAAAATACTTGAAAGTAAATATTCATATATCAGCAGTGAATCTGAATGCCATGACTAATCTGTAATTATACCATTAAGCAGACTGGAAACAGAAGTAGCCTATGATGTCATGTCCCTGAAGAGTAGAGACAACCAGAAATGACACTGATGTAGGCCTTTGTCTCTTCAGTCTTTCAAATGTTGAGGTCTAAACCGATAAGTTATTTTGGCTGAATACCAAGGCTGAAGTTAAGCTTCAGAGCATCCCTATTTAAAAAGTCTTTTGCAAATTTGAGGAACAATAATCTACACATTATGAAGGTACACTTGATCAAGTATCAAGGTACTTGCCATGTGTGTAAAGAGTGGACACTTCAATGGATCACACAAGACTTGAATGTGTAAATGGCTCTGTGCCCATGCACTGAGTGACAGGAAGCAGAAGAGTGATCTTAGGAATATGTTCCATGTAAAGGCAGAGAATTGGCATTAGCTCATGGATAGGGAGACAGACAGGAGGCCTTAGTCACAGTTCATGACTGGGCAAGGCACTGGAGACACAGACACCATTCAAGGTGGCTGATGTAATGTCTTCAGAGAATCTTTCATTATGTTGGGGGAATTAGAGTGTACTTGTAGGAACCGTTTCAGTAGTTCAAGAGTAGGATTTGTCTCTGAAGCTTCTTGCCAAGAACATTGGCTGATGAAGAAATTGTCACTGGGGAGCTGATAAACAAAAGTGCCTGTTAGTGTGGAGGTGGTTTTGGCATCACATATTCTGATAATTAAAGGATTGCATCAGCCTTGGAGACCAAGAGACCATGTTGGAAGGAGTTATTGACCACAGTTTGCTGTGTACCTCAGGGAATCTGTTTTTTCCTTCCCTGCATCATGAGCCAAAGGCTAATGGAGTTCCAAGGCATCTGACCCAAGGCTGACCCAAAAAACACATCATTGTCATAGCTTCAGGATAGATCATGACCCCAAGAAATTATACCTCAGAAACAAACCTGGCATATGTGTGTAAAAGTCTATACATCGGCTAGTAAATTATTTTATTAAAGACTTTATTTTTTATAGCACTGTTATGTTCACAGAGAAATTGAGAGAAAGGCATAGAAATTCCCCTACCTGCCCCCACACATGCACAGTCTCCTTATTATCAACATCCCCTACCAGAGTCATATGTTTGTTGCAATTAAACTTGCACTGACATGCCATAATCACCCATGGTCCATAGTTGTACATTCTATGCTGTTGTACATTCTGTGGTTTGGACAAATGTATAATGACATGCGTCCATCATTCTATTGTCACATAGATTATTTTTATTGCCCTAAAGATCCTCCATGCTTCGATTCATCTTCCTCCATTATCTCTTCAAATTGTTTTTTTAAATTATGAAATCGAATGAAGGTAAATTTTTTCTATCATTTTGACATCTTCACTTTTAAGAAGTTCTTTATATGCTATAGTACTGGCAAGCAGTCTATTAGAAGGTACCAGGTACACTTAACACTCAAGGTTCTGGAAGTTCATCTATTTATAGAGCTCTGTATCCTATCAATAAGACAGTAAAGATCATATGTTTCATTATCATTTTCCAAACAGATCTTATTTTCCTTGACCAGGCTTTTGAGCCCAAGTTATATATTCTAGGGAACAAAGAACTTCATGCAATCATGCAATTCTCTATTCATTACCATGCTTCTCCTAATCTTTGCAAGTCATCTTCAATTAATATAGGTATGTAGGAGTAGATGAAAATATTTGTATACATATGCTTCTCGTTAATAGAAGTACAATCATATACCTCAAATCTAACTTTACAGTTCACATAGTCTAATAATATTAATAACATGTAATAAGTAATGGGAAGTTTTTCTGCTTCACAGAAACTCTCTTCCATTCACAGGACATCATTCTATTTTAGTGCTCAAAAATTTTTATTCTAAATATGACACAGATAAAGTGGCTAAGAATTGGCAACTTTAAATTTGAGTATAATTGAAACACAATGTTAATTTCAGGTGTACAACTTAGTGATTTGATAATTTTATACATTATGCTGTGTTCACCAAAAGTATAGCTACTATCTGTCCCATTATATTGTTAACAAGTGACATTTTTTAGTTGAGTGAAAAATATAAACCCAGATAGATCTGTGGATTACAAATTTATGTTTTTAATTAAAATAATAGTGAAATATAAAGTATCTTCATTCATCAAGTAGAATTATTAGATCTGTTCATAAGTATTCTAGTCTCTTCTTTTTTGGAACATAATTCATTGCATTTCCTGGGCCCCTTGTGGAAATTTTTATATTATCCTGTAAAGCTGAATATTGCCATATCCTGTTACCCACTAATTACATTTGTAGGAGACATGCTTATAAATGTTAATTGTTATTGTTCATACTACACAAGTATTTATTGGCAGGATAACAGGTAAACACATTTTAAAATAATCATACACTAGAGTATATTATGATAGTAAAAATGAATCTAAAACTATATTTAAAAACTGATGTAAAATTTGGTAACATATATAATGTTGAATGAAAAAATTAAAGCCATTCTTAGGAATTCACATACAGTTGGCTACATTCTTTAAAATTCAAAGCTAGGAAAAATCAATCATATATATATATAATATATATATGATAAAAATATTCTATTTTTAGGAAGCAGGGTAGTTATACATTCAAAAATCAGGTTATTGGTTACTTTTACATTTAAGCAGGGGACAAGATAGGGAAGAGCTAAAATAGATTTAATTATTGGTAATATTTTAGTTCTTGGGATAGAGTTAAGTTTATAAGTATTTATTATGTTATTTAAATAAATGCAAAAACACTAATATAAAATGAATAAAATACAAATGGTAAAACAGTTGGAAATGTGTGGATTCTACAGTTAAAGTTTTATGATAAGAATGAGTTTCTTCTACTTTGCTTCCTCTGCTTCCTTTTGTGTTGGCTCCCTTTTGGATAAGGATTTCTCTACTTATGCCAGGATCATGGGCAAGAGTTCTGGATCTTTACTCCAGAAACTCTATTAGAAAAAAAACAAAACAAACAAACAAACAAACAAAAAAACACTTTTTTTCAAGAGTCTAAACAAACATTTTGAGTTTGCTTCTCATTTTCTAATAGATCTCTGACCTGATCATTACAATGGCAGGGGGGAATGCTCTCTGATTGGCCACATAGGAGTTATAGTCCCACCCTTAGGGCATAACACTACTCATAACTCATATTGAGAATGGAGAATGTGTGGGTCCTCAGAGGAAAATCAAGGTTCATTTGAAGAAGGAAGACAAACTCATCTCAGGCAAAATCAATCAAGGCTCACCAAGACAGTTTTTATAGCTCATCTTTAGCATCTTCATGAGGTAGGCACAGTGTATCTGCTGAAGTGTTAGAAATGTTTCATCAAAACAACAAATGTCCACAAAAGGTTCTCCTTATTGATGATATATGCTATAGCTCCTCATGAAAACTATCACATTGTATTATAAGGACAACTTGATATTTTCAAGGTCTTATTTGATGTTTAGTGAGATTCAGTGTTTCAGTACTACTGACCCTAGATACAATTGAGGCCCATCACTGAAGGGACTCCTAGAGAACTATTAGTTGTCTCCCTAGACCAGACCTCACTTCAATCCATTATTTCTAAATTAGTAGTTTTAGATTAGTTCAGAAATAATCTCTTCAACTTACTCCATCTACAATCATGTGGGTAATTATTCAGAAGTAATTATAGGGGTGTCTGGGTGGCTCAGTGGGTTAAAGCCTCTGCCTTTGGCTCAGGTCATGATCCCAGGGTCCTGGGATTGAGCCCTGCATCACGCTCTCTGTTCAGCAAGGAGCCTGCTTCCCCCTTTCTCTCTCTGCCTGCCTCTCTGCCTACTTGTATTCTCTGTCTGTCAAATAAATAAATAAAATCTTAAAAAAAGAAAATATATAAGATATAAAGTGATAAAATAGTATATAAAAGTCATTTAATAAATATTTGGTGAGGTAAAATTATTTCAGTAAGATGAATTCCTTAACAAGTGTATTTTTACTAATATTAGTTAATGAAACAAATGGAAATCAGTTTGAAATAATACGAGATATCTATTCAGTATACGTATTTAATCCTCAGATCAATTGCTACAAATCTGTGGTTCTTCGGTGGGGCTTGGCTATAGCACACAGAACAGAACCTCTGGTTTTAGGACACTTTACTGCTTTCCTTGGACTGTGCTTGTGAATAAATTACAAAAGCTAGAGAAGTTTGTCTCCTAAAGCACAGAAAATAAACTTAGGGCACTGGGCGGGATCAGAGTAGTTTTTTGGAGAACCACATCCTCTTCTTGCCAGCACACTGTTTTTTCTTGTTCTCGTTCTCTAGCACCATACATTTGTATTTTCCTTTTTTTCCCTCTATCTTTGGTTGGCCTGAGGCACCTAAGAACACCAAACCCTTGTTTGTTTTTGGTCTTGAGTCTGAGGAGGGGTTAACTTATTCTACTGGAGGCTGAATGGATGAACCAAAAGTTAAATGTATTACAACATCTAGGATGTTTTTGAGCAACAAAGAAGGGACAACTTTAGGGAATAGTATTCTCTAGGGTGCTAGTATTTTACATCATTATATTTAAAATATTCCCTCAGGGAGACAGAGAGGACTTTTTTTTTTCAGTGTTCTATGGGAAGGCTGCTTTCAAAAAGGGATGAAAATATGTATCACTAATTTACAGTGTTCTAACAGGTAAGTGACAGATTGCTTACACCTTTGCACTCAGAGAGGCATCATTATAGAATAATTCAACATATTTAAACAATACATTTTCATAGGTCTCGTGACTATTGCTTCCCCATCCTCTGAGAAGGGAACAGGAAAAAAAAATTGCCAAAGTTTACTGTTAATATAGTAAAGAAATAAAATGAAATGTAAGTTTTGGCATAAAATGGTTTTTGAACTCAGCAAATATTTTATGAGTACCAGGCATGTGAAAGTCTTTGTGTGGCTTTCCATTGCTGTGTGGGGATGGAAGGATAGATTTCATACTGCAAGGGTTCCTTTTTTGCTTGTTTGTTTTTTGTTTTCCTTAATACTTTCTTGTAGCAGAATGCAGAAAGGTTCGAAAATACTGAGGAGAATACATCCTCAATATGGTTATTAAAGGTTAGAAGAGCTTATGCCTGGTGAGAAATTAGAGAAAAGGTCAACTGAGGCAGTGACCTTGACAACATTAGGAGAATGCCAGCTTTCCCATCTCCAAGTGACATTTGTAAATAGAAAGTTGTGGTGTGCTTAGGTGGCTCAGCCATTTGAGCAGCTGACTCTTGATTTCAGCTCTGGTCATAATCTCAGGGTCCTGGATTGAGTGCCACATCCAGCACTATGCTCAGTGGGGAGTCTGCTTGAGTTTCTCTCTTTCTTTCACTCTGCCCCTCCTCCTCCTGCTTTCACTTTCTTTCTCACTCAGAATTAAAAACAAACAAACAAACAACCTATAAAAGCATAGAAAGTTGTACATCACAGTATGGAATTATTACTCTTTATATGTTTCAAAATATTGGAAGAACTTAATTTGCAATTGATACACACATTTGAGATTTAATCTCAGAGCTGAATAGCAACTTCTCATGGGAAGTTTGGATGAATCATTATGATTTGGAGGCAACAGGATATCATGAAAATGAAAGGTAATGTGCCAGGTAGGTGGGAGGTTTTCATTTTTTATTTTTTTTATTATACTCAATCAGCCAACATATAGTATGTCATTAGCTTTTGGTGTAGTGTTCAGTGATTCATTAGTTGGGTATAACACCCAGTGCTCATAACTACCTACACCTTCCTTAATACCCATTCTGCGGTTACTCCATCCTCCCACACCTCTCCTTTCTGTAACCCTCAGTTTGTTCCCTAAGGGATAAAGAATCTGGGGACAGCCTGTTAACCTTCCACAGAGAATGTGGATTTTGCATAGAAATGAGTATAGTGGTTCTCCCGGAGGTGGAAGTCTAGTGTAACCAAATTTGGGAGGGTTAGGTAGTTGAAGAAAGCCCTTAAGGAAACCAGTGGTACTCACTGTGGCTGCTGCAGAAAAACAGAGTTATGGGATAGAATGATCCACCTGACAGTCTATATCCCACCCTCATTTATTCTCCAATTTTTTCCTGTGTGCTTTTCTTTCAGCTCTTCTCTGTTACTTCCAAGCCCAACATATAGTTTGCTACTGTGCTGACAGATTTAGCCATTCTGAAGTTGGCTACACTTGTTTGAAAATTTGAGGTAAGTGCAATATTTATTAGAAGATGTGTTATTATACTAGGGTTATTTGTCCCTAGGTCATTGCAACTCATTTGTATGTCATATTTCTTGGAGAAATGGATGAAAGTGTTAATATGTACTTCGAAAAAATGGACATGTGGTCATCTACAGAGACATGAACAAAAACATGCCTTGGTTGCAAGATGTGAAAAATGTCAAAGTACTCCTTGAATTCTTTATGGGTTAAAGATTCATGTAGAAAATTCTAATATGTAAGAAGATCATTTTTTGGATATCAGTGTCCCAGAATCTTACATGGTTTTGTGATGCTCTTCAGAATACAACATCTTCTACTCCATGTTTATTACATTGTTTAAAATTGATCTCAGCCTACTTCCTGGATTTATGATTTAGGAGAATGTTTGTCTGTCTGCCACACATAATAGATAGAGAGCCACAAGGCATTAATGATGCGAATGTGTTTTGTAATCAAAATATTACTAAAACCATCAGATAAATATATTTTAAGAGGTAATAGAGAAAACTAATTAAAAAACATTAAGTAGTTACGCGGTATAAGGCTTTGGGGCTTGAACTATGAAAAATAAAATCCCGAGAATAAATACTTTTCAAAGATTCTTATTCCAAGAAAGAAGCTAAAGAAAACACTCACATAAGTGAATTTAATAGTGATATGTAATGTTATAAGAAAAACTATAAAGGATGCCATTGGAGAACATGAGGGAGAATTATTTTTTTTTTAAATTATGTTATGTTAGTCAGCATAAAATACACCATTAGTTTTTGGTGCAGTGTTCCAAGATTCATTGTTTATGCTCCATAACCAGTGCTCCATGCAATATGTGCCCTCCTTAATAACCACTACCAGTCTCATCCCTCCATCCCTTTCCCCTCTAAAATCTTCAGTTTGTTTCTCAGAGTCCACAGTCTCTCATGGTTTGTCTTCCCCTCCAATTTCCCCCTATTCACGTCTACTCTTCATCTCCCAATGTACTCTGTGTTATTCCTTATGCTCCACAAGTAAGTGAAACCATATGATAATTGACTTTCTCTGCTTGACTTATTTGACTCAGCACAATCTCCTCCAGTTCCATCCATGTTCATGCAAAAGTTGGGTATTCATCCCTTCTTCTTTTTTTTTTTTTAAGATTTTATTTATTTATTTGACATAGAAAGATCACAAGTAGGCAGAGAGACAGGAAGAGAGAGAGAGAGGAAAGCAGGCTCCCCGCTGAGCAGAGAGCCTGATGCGGGACTCGATCCCAGGACTGTGAGATCATGACCTGAGCCGAAGGCAGTGGCATAACCCACTGAGCCACCCAGGTGCCCCAAGGGTATTCATTCTTTCTGATGGTTGATCAAAGTGTAATTACTGAAGACCTCCAGAAAAGAGTTCTTAGAATTTGGTTCCTGAAGTTTTGAGATAACTGAAGTAGGTAGAAATGACATTCCAGGATGGAAAGATATTATTGATAAAATGTTGATTAAATATCTGGTAAGTCTTCCAAATTATATTTCAGTTTGTATTTTTACTTGCACGTAGTATCCCTTTCAACACCATTTTGACAAGAAAGATTTAGAGAAAAGATTTTATTCCTAGAATTCCTAGAAGTGAAGTCAGCAGTACTCTTTTTTTTTTCCAAATTTGAATTTGAAGGAAGTGAAATTTCAAAGATAAATGATCACTGACTTTACCAGGATAGAAAACAAATTAAATGGAGTCAGTTCTGATTATTTGCTATTCTTGTCTAAAACAATATCTACCTCACTCTTCTGAATCTTTGTTCTGTTACAAGGATGTGGAATTTTCACTACCTGACTAATAGAACTCTGGTGGAGATTACAGTCTTGATTTGGTCCTGCATGAACTATCTGGTGACATCTTCCTAAATAACCTCAGATCCAAAGTGCTTAAGCTAAAATTTGGATTACTGAAAACATGAACTATTGCATAATAATACCCCCTTTCATTTATATGTAACCTCAATGATTTTGTGTCCATTAAGGAGTGTTTCTAGAAATGGGAAGGAGAAAATTAAAAATGCAGATATTTGAGATATTATCAACTATCAAAGAACATTCATTCCCTTATCTGCATTAGTGTATGTCAAATACTAAATATCATAAGGGTGTTTCAAGGTAAAAGTGTATTATTTAGAAGTTAGAAGTACTTCCTGTTCCTCTTTTCAAGCTCTAATAGCAGGGAGCAAATATTTAGTAACAGAGGGCATACTACATATTTATAAAAATATACATTTTCTATAAGTATATATGAAATATATGATGATAAATATATGCAAAAATAAGACATTCTTCTTTTGGGGAGTGTGATTTTATACATATAATGGAGTGTGATTTTATACTTGTATCATGAGCCTACAAAGGCAGTCAAAATATCTAAAATACCAAGTGACACACCATCAAAACATGGGCCCAAAGATATTACATATGTAAAAATAATGACATTAATAATAAAATGGAGCCATATCTTTTAACTTCATATTCATTGAATTGGCAAAGTTAATCAAAATCATTTAAATGCTACAAGATTGTATCTGAAGTATACTCTAGGAAGATACAACTTTCACAGGTTTGTTGAGAATCATAATGGCATTATGAAGTGGCCATTATAAATGGAGGAACAAACTATTGAGGTGACATGTAGGAACTCACCCCTAAAATATTAATGATGAAGACTATTTATTTTGCTTAAATTATTCCATAAAATCACACATCACACCATTAATTAATTCCTTTATTTCTTTCAGATCAACAAATTCATACTCAAGCATCTCTTAGTTGAAGAAATCATGCAGCTGAATAATAATGTGACTGAATTCATTCTGCTTGGGTTGACCCAGGATCCTGTTAAGAAGAAAATTGTGTTTGTCACTTTTTTGCTTTTCTATTTGGGGACGTTGCTGGGTAACTTTCTGATTATTACTACTATAAAGACCAGCCGGACACTCGGGAGTCCAATGTACTTCTTCCTTTTCCATCTATCTTTATCTGACACCTGCTTCTGTACCACCATCGCTCCTAGAATGATTGTGGATGCCCTTTTGAGGAAGACCTCTATCTCTTTTAATGAATGCATAATACAAGTCTTTTCATTTCATTTCTTTGGTTGCCTAGAGATTTTCATCCTTATCCTCATGGCTGCTGACCGCTATGTGGCCATCTGTAAGCCCCTACACTATACAACCATCATGAGTCGAAGGGTCTGTGCTGTGCTGATGGCTATGGCCTGGGTGGGGTCCTGTGTGCATTCTTTAGCTCAGATTTTTCTTGCCTTGAGTTTACCTTTCTGTGGTCCCAATGTGATTGATCACTATTTCTGTGACTTGCAGCCCTTGTTGAAACTTGCCTGTGCAGACACCTATGTGGTTAACTTACTCTTGGTGTCCAATAGTGGGGCCATTTGTACAGTGAGTTTTGTCATGTTGATGTGCTCCTATGTTATCATCTTGTATTCTCTGAGAAACCACAGTGCTGAAGGGAGGAGAAAAGCCTTCTCCACTTGCATCTCCCACATCATTGTAGTCATCTTTTTCTTTGGTCCTTGCATATTTATATACACACGCCCAGCAACCACCTTCCCCATGGATAAGATGATAGCTGTGTTTTATACACTTGGAACACCTTTGATCAATCCTCTGATTTACACATTGAGGAATGCAGAGGTGAAAGATGCCATGAGGAAGTTATGGAGGAAAAAGTTGATTTCAGATGACAAAAGATGAATTGGTATTTCAATTTTTTCTTCATAGTTCAGATTCACCTAGAAGCCCATTGAGAATCTTTTTATTGTGGTGTTAACATCATGAGAGGACAGAGAATTCATTCCTTCAAGAATGAATATGTACACTGATTAGTGTTGAGTCATTTTCATGTACAGAAGGGACAGCACCAGGTACAGACAGCCATGTCAAGACACATGCCTTTGATGTTCACTGTTGTGTCTCTGCCTCTCTTGGCTGTGTGGCATCACTGTGGTTTTGACCTAGTGTTTTCCCTGCCCTTCTTGATATTGACTTTTCATGTTCTCTGTTTACAAGTTATGTTTTATATGTTTATATCTGCAGCCGGTCAGGTTTTCCTCCTTCAAATGACTTCCTTTTTATTACACACTTCAGTCACATCATGTCTGATTATGGATCTTCAACTTGGTTGTTCTTGGTTGACTGAGCAGAAAGCACCAGTTTCAAATGATTATAAAATCCTTATGTTTTAAGGGACAGTCTATTAGCTAGGTAATTCCCTTTTATTTCTTGGGGTCATACTTCAAATTCTTCTCATATTTATTTAGATTCTTCTAGAACAGTAGCAGAAAATAGTGTAAATATTTACCTTTCTGAAGGAATATTTTTACCTTGGATAGTTGGAGTGGTACTCTTTGTATTCTTTTTGTAAAAACTTTTTGTTCTACAATGAGCACTTCTAATTTGGGGAAAACATTAAGTTTTTCTTGGGTCATACAAATTATAATAATTTATTTGCACTTTTAGGTTATTATGACTATAGCATATATGTCCCAAATTAAGTAGATATATTCATATGTGCTATAAGTAAGACATAGAAGCAACCAATGGTTGAAATAGGAAATTTGAACTTAATAACTGATAAAGAATGTTAAAACTCAAAAGAGTCTTTTTTTTTGGCCTTGAAAGAGAAATAGTTACATCACATGCATGAATTATCTTAGTGAGTTTTAATAGAATCTAGAAAAGAGGGTAACTTGATAGAGACTGAGATATTTGTATAAAGTCTGCATTTTGGCAGTGGATAGGGATATCACCTTTTGTCACCATCCATCAACATTGCAGTATTGAGTTACATGATTACTAAGAATCTTTCAGTTTTAACCTATTTTCTAATTTGTATTTTTATCCATATAGAATATTTAACATGAATATTTTTGTTTTCTTGAACATATTTTTTATTTATAAATTACTAAATTATATCAAAATTGCTAAGTTTGTATTAACTTTATTGTACTGGGAACATTAGAACATCTTAGCTTGAGGTGCACCTGGCTAGCTCAGTTAGTAAAGCATGTGACTCTTGATCTCAGTGTCATGAGTTTGAGACTCATGTTGTGTGTGGAAGCTACTTAAAATAAAAATTAAAAAAAAAAAACAGAATAAAGAAAAAAGAACTTAGCTTGGTAGCTTGGAAAGAAAAAATCATCTATTTCTCTGTGTGGGAATGGAATGCCATGATTCCACAATAAACACTAGGGACATATACACATCACTTTTTTTTTGGATTCAGAATTTATCCATCTCAAGCAGTTTATCATTGATCATAGTTGCTGATTTTCATCTTGCAAGGGTCACACTTCAGTAGAACTTAGTTGGCAGAGTTTTAGTTGAAATCCTCTTCTACTTCAAGACAAGGCATGTATGAAAAGGGGAGTATGTTGGATCTCATTTAGGTACCTCCCCAGAGACACTATATTCAAAATGTCTCCTGGGTATGCTTCTGAAGTGGAATTCATGTGGTTGCTGTAACCATGTCTGTTGCCAATAGAGATTGATCTAATTTCAGATAGGGAAAGTAGACATATTTGTGTGGGTAAGAGAGAGAACAACTCGCAGATGAACTTGCAACCTTGTGATTGTCATAAGTAAGTCCCTCTCTCTTGAAAGAGGGTAACAACAGTCTTCCCTTGCCTAGATACCTTGTGATTATCTCATTTGAGTAAGTTGTCAGACAATGATATTTGGTCTCTTCCTGAGATTCCTCCCACACCCTTCACTGCTTCCAAATATCTAACCAGGTGCAAGTCACAAGGAAGGCCAAGCAGGAAAGTACAGCGTTGCTCTAGGAGAACATGTCATACATGAAAGAACTATAGGATTACAGTTGGCCACAACGTGCAAGTTTGACCTGTGGGAGTCCTTAATGGTAGGGGTGTTTTCAGTGTGGTACACAAAAGTTTAGAGCTGAGGTCTACCTTGATCAACTTTTTCTGCAGACCCACATTTTTCTGCAGATGCCTCATTGAATAACTATGCTGTTTGCTTTAGTCACAGAACTATTTGTTAGATCTGTAGAAAAGTAGTATAAGAGAGAGCTGCCAAAAGTATGAAACAATTGCTAGTCCATTTTTTTTTTTTAATCTTAGGTATTGTCATAATCTCATAGTCTGTATTATTCTTGTGTTTGCTAGTTTAGGAGTGAATGTGATTTAAAGTCAGTTCATATTCAGAGAGCTCTAAAGTAAATTGCTTGAAATAATTAAATTCCAAAGTTTCTAGGTAGTAAAGTATCCCATCAGAAAGTCATCAATATGTCCATTTTCACATAAAACGTTCAGAGAAAATAAGCTCAAACGAAAGAATCAAAACATGACATGACAACATGACATGAGGATTGAGATACATATATATATATAAATATATATATGTATTATTTTTTTTATTTTTATGCTTCTTATCATTCTTAGAAACATCTTTTTTTTTTAAGATTTTGTTTATTTATTTATTTGACAGACAGAGATCACAAGTAGGCAGAGAGGCAGGCAGAGAGAGAGGAGGAAGTAGGCTCTCTGCCGAGCAGAGAGCCCGATGTGGGGCTCGATCCCAGGACTCTGGGATCATGACCTGGGCCGAAGGCAGAGGCTTTAACCCACTGAGCCACCCAGGCGCCCCTTAGAAACATCTTTAATACTAGTGTTAAACACTTCATATGCATTGCAGAATGTTATAACTTCCATTACTGATACTACATTGTTCTCAATGCATCTTGCAAGTTCTTTTTTTTTTTAATCACAATCGTACTACAATATATTAATATATCAAATCAACATGTTATATATCATAAATTTACACATAATATATTAATTAAAGGAAAAAGATGTTCTTTTTAAAAGAGCTATCCTGAAGATAAATTTTGATTCAAACTTTGGAGGAACTAAGACAACATCTGTGAGTAGTGAAAAACAATAACGTAGAATTTCTTTTAGTGAAAACGTACTTTAAATAATTTTGCCTACTGTTGCATGTAATAATTAAAAAAAAAAACCTTTACAGTTAAAAAATCATATATCTGAACATAGAATCTTTTGACATAAAACACTTACCTAGACTTGAAATTTTATGTTAAAAGTTAATTTGTGTCCTTCAAGAAAATAATATTTTGGAGCCCTAATCCCCAGCACCTCAAAATTTGATCCTATTTAGGTATAATGTAAGTGCCTGACAATTGGCTTCTGCTTCTTCTTTTTTTTTTTTTTTTTTTAAGATTTTACTTATTTATGAGAGAGAGAGCTCACAAATAGGGCCACTTCTACCCTGTGAGGTAGAAGCACACTTCCCTCTGAGCAGGGAGCCCATTGGGGGACTGGATTCCAGGATTCTAGCATCACAGAAACCAAAGGCAGATACTTAATTGACTGAACCCCAGGATTCCTGGCTTTTTTTATTATAATGTAAAGTACTAACATTAACCTTTGATGGCTGGATCATCCATTTCAAAGACATCTCAGCTGCAATGAACACAGTGCCAGCTACACAACTAGGTGAGGGGTCAGGCTGCCCTACCAATGAAGTCCCCCATTTGGAAAGCCCTGGGGGACTTCTAAATGACTTTTGATCTTTGTGTGACTTTGTGTTTTTCTTCCTGTACTTTATGTTTTAAATTCACCAGTAGTGAACTCCTAATCAAGGTGTAATAGGCTGGGTCAAATGTCTACTAGGATAAATCCTGGGTACCCCACTCTTGAACCTAATAAAGGCAGAACCTCAGATTGGTGAGCTCTTTCTGTCTCTCTGTGCCTGTGATCAAAATGTGTGGCCCCAGGCATGTGATGTACACTCTGTGACTTGTGAGTAATAAATCTTTTTTTTTTTTCCAAAGTCCATTCATTCAACTGGGAAAAGGAGGGGAAACTGAAAAAGAACACAGGCCTCTATTGGAGGTTCTCAGAACTGCAATTTGGGGAGCATGGATTTTGGTGTAACCAGGAAAAGTGTCCTGCTCATACGGGGTGTAAGGACCTATTTTATATTTTTATATTTTAGCAAGAGGCTTTCATTGAGTTTAAAAAAAAAAAACAACTAGTTGTTTAACCCTTAAACTGTCCCTGCTCCCCTTCCCCCAGGGGATTCACTTAAAAACAAGTCCTGGAAACCAGCTCCAGGTAACAAAGCCCAGATACAAGGGTGGGTCAGGCTAGGTGGAGACATCAATCAGTGGGGGGTTGCATACTGTCTCCCTGCCCCCTGCCCCCCACCACCTTTGGGAGCCTTTTGGGCGCCAATCCTAATCAAGGTGTAATAGGCGGGGTCAAATGTCTACTAGGGTAAATTGTAACTCAATTGGTCACGTAGCCTGTGCGTGGCCAGGCCTGGCCACGTGACCTTTGCCCTTAAAAGCTAGTCTGTGAAACAGAGAAGGGTCACCCTCTCTTGTAAGAGGTGTGTCCCCAAACATTCCGTTAGATTCTTGATGCTTGGCATGAAATAAAGCTTTGCTTGACCTTCGCTTTATATCAGTCTTGCTCCTTTAATCATGGACCCATTATTGGGGCATAACACAGGGAAAGCAAGGTTTTTGTTGTTGTTGTTTGTTTGTTTGTTTTAAGAGAAATAAGAAAGGAGAAATCACATGATTTAGATAAAGAAGAGAGAGAGAGAAAACCTTCATTTGGTACTCACAGATGCAACTTCTTTTTGATTACCTTTTCCTTCTCTCTTTTTTCTTCTTTCTTTCTTTCTTTCTTTCTGAGAGAGAGGGGGCAGGGAGATGGGGCATATCAGAGAAAGGAGGGAGAGATTCCCAAGCAGGCTCTACACTCAACACAAAGCTGGATCTCACAACACTGAAATAATAACCTAAGCTGAAATCAAGAGCCTGACACCTAACCCACTGAGCCACCCAGGCACCCCACTTTTCATTTCTAATGATTATTCTACTGATGCTGTCAAACAAAACTATTCCTGGTATGCAGTAGTTAATGTTTCTGTTCTCAAGAAGTTCTTGTTAATAGTTTTATGGTCTAAATGAAAGTTGTTCTGTTGGATTTTCTGAGTAATTGCTTGTAAAAAACAATTAGTGTTCTGGCCCAGTTCAAGAGTTTATTCCTTAGAAAGGAGAATGGAATATCAAGATGGAGTCTCTTGTCTCCAGAAATTTCCTAGCTGGAAAGAGGAAGGGGTGGGGAGGGTAAGCTCTTAGTTCCCAGAGGGCTTTGCATGTGGACTGTCTGTCTTCAAAGTCAGGGATGGTGCATTTTAGTCTAATTGTACTTTGAATCTCTCTTACTTACTCTTATGTTACCAGTCAGGAAAAATTATTTTCTTCTAGAGAGCTTGTGGGATTAGATACGATCAAACACATAACTCAAAGTTAACATACCAATAACCCTAATTACATTGTTGAAATCCCTTTAGACATGTAATTCTACATTTAACATGTGCTATATTTTCATATTTCCAGTTCCCAGGACTAGGGCAGGAAATCCTGAGGGACATTTTGGAATCATGTCTACCACAGTGTAAAAGGAATTTTGAAAAAATCTAACTTTAACCCAAGAACCAGAGAATGCATATCTCAATATGTATAAAATGAGGGTAGTTCTATCCTTATTAAATATGCCACTTTTGCATCCTCTTTGAAATGTTATCCATGTGGAAAATAGGACAATCCCTTATGTGTAGAATCAAGTCTTAGAGGAAATATAAGTAACATTTTATATTAACTTAATCCTTGAATCCAACTAAATGTATGATCTTCATCAAGTTGCTTACACAATGAGTTCAGCTATAACAAACTGTCTACATTCATGAACACATCAATGTCATAGATGAGGGCCTGGAGTGTAAAACTTATATTTCAGTGTCACAGAGTTTTGTGCAGTGAGCTGTTGTCTTATTTTGTCCTTGAGTATCAATGACTTCAGTCTGAAGGTTGTGATTGAAATGCTTTGTCCTGGAGATATTTCCAAGTTTTCTTTGTAAATTGTGCCATAAAGTTTCTAATAATAATAGTGAATAATAGCAATACTACTATTACTACTAATAATATTGATTACATATTACTGATATATGATAAAATAATTATAGTTATAGGGAAAGAATCTAAATTCCAGTGAGATAAGTATCTTACCCAAAGTCACATTGCCCATGAAAGGTACACCTGGTATTTAAAGTCAGACTCTCTGGCTTCAGTTTTTGAGGTAGTAACATGAATCATCCTGGACATCTGGCAAACGCATCTCACATAAAATTGCCTCTTCTACTAAATGCTTAAGCTGCATATCTAATTAGATTTTGACACTGTTGCTGTGATGCGTTGTTCAACCATCTTCCATTCATATATACACAGTCATCCTTGCAGTATTTCTGACATCAAAAGCACAGAAATTAAATTATTTAGGCAATGAAACAGAATTATAACTGTATTATAATAAAGCATGAAAAAATAAATCTTTTAAATTTTATGTTACTTTGCCATCATCAAATAATCAAAACTATAAAAATTACCTTAGTAATTTATTTTGTTGGTGCAATTGAAGTTTTACTATGAGCGGACTATATAAGTTGGAAAATAAAAGTATGTATCCTAAGTACTACAATTCAAAATTTATATGCAATTTGAAATATGCAGCACATTATTTTATTATTTCAATAAAAATTCAGACATACTTATTAAGGTCTTACTTTGTGTAAAGTGTGGAAATACTAGTCACAATCATTGTAGGGTCAGTAAAGCATCTTAGCAAGGTTGAATTCTACTATACTAGTTACTAGCTGTCGAATCTTGTCAATTATTTCTTTGTGCCTCTGGGGAAATATTAATATCATCTCATGGGGTCATTATGTGCATTAACTTTTAAAATTCCTTTAAAGTCCTTAGCGTAATTACTAGCACATGGTAATGATTTTTCACTTACTGTTGTTACACTTGCCATAATCAAAATTTAAATTATTAAATACAGTCTGAAGAACAATAGATCCTATTTTCATTGAGTTAATAGTCTATTGAGAAAATAAGAGAAGAACACCAATATTTATTTATTTATTCATTTATTTTTTTATTTTTTTAAAGATTTTTATTTATTTATTTGACAGACAGAGATCACAAGTAGGCAGAGAGGCAGGCAGAGAGAGAGAAGAAAGCAGGCTCCCTGCTGAGCAGAGAGCCTGATGCCGGCCTTGATCCAATGACCCTGGGATCATGACCTGAGCCAAAGGCAGAGGCTTTAACCCACTGAGCCACCCAGGTGCCCAGAAGAACACCAATATTTAAAAAGACACACAAAAACCCCAAACCAAAATGAAAAAAACCTATAAAAAAAGGATAAAACCTATATAAAACCTATATAAAAAGGATAAGCTTTGTGAGAATGGGGACATTAAATTTTGACCTTAATTATTATAAAAAAGCCAAATAACTTCAATATTAATAATTAATTAGCTTTGATAATGGAAGCAGTAGAAGACCTATAATAAATATAATGGGTGTATTAGGGCTTATTCCTTGTGTAGAGAAGAATAAATCCACTTTAAAAATTGTATTACTGACCATGGAAATTGTATTTGATACTTATCATATATTTTATATCTGAAACAATAGAAAATAAACTATTTTCAAAAGCACATTTGAAAAACCAAAGCAAAAGCAAATTAAAATCACCAGAGTTTATTTTTACTAGCCTTGTCCAAGAATTCCCATAGGGATTGCCATTGGCAGGTCCAGTTCTCACCTGCAACCAGTGCCTTTATATATTCTTCCTGACTATTCCTCTCCCCAGGAGACCCCAAGGCTGCACATTTAGGGAAGTAGATCTTGAAGCTCGTTATTGCACCAAAGGAGAAAAAAAGGAAAGATATAAAGGATGGGATGCAGTTGAGATTTTCCTTCCAGTTTTATGATATACTTCTCATTCTTGTTCTGAGTACTGTTAGTTTTTAAGACATATTTATTTTCTTTTATTATTATTATTTTTATTTTTTTTGTAATTTCAAGTTTTTATTTATGTTTCAGTTAGTCCACATATAGTGTAATATTAGTTTCAGGAGTAGAATTCAGTGATTCATTACATTTTAAATAAAATTTGAAAACTGCCTACAAAGGCATGGGAAATTTCAAACAAAGGTATGGGAATTTTTCCATTACTTTTTTTGTCCTAAGATATATATTTATCTTTTGACTTTGAAGATTTTTTTTTTTTAATTTGTTGTCATGAGTTCAAGAAGAAAAGGATATCCCTTTCAATATTAATTGGATTTGGCCGGTACTAAAAATGTGAGTTTTTATGTATTTGTTTTTCCTTTTCTATATTCTTACCTTTTCTATTTTTACATGCTTGAGCCTATGTGATCTCTTTGAGCAGCTATACAATCATCCATCTTTATTCATTTGGTTAATAAAGTAATTTTTTGCATAAATATAACACGAAATATATTTCCTTGGTAACAATTTCTTTTATGACTTTTGAGCTTCTAAGTCATGTAACAATTTTACATTTTAATAGTTTGCAAAACATCTTTAAAAGGTCTGTTGTAATAAAAAATGAAAAAATGGGAATGCTACTTTGAATTCCTGGTCTCAAGTATGGGACTCTCTAGCTGTCAGGTTGAGGTTCAGAGATATTGTGGAATGTTGTGTACTCTACTTTGGAAGTAAAGGAAAGATAAAAAAACAATAAAAGTTTGGGAAAAAATCAGATAGTTGAATAAAATAAGCAATAGGTTATAAAGAGAATAAAGATAATAAGAGAATGATAGGAAATTAATTGATAATTTTGATAAACTTGTAAATGAGTTACTAAATCACTTGATTTAAAAAAAAGTTCTTTTTAAGTGGAATGATCCATGAAATCTGCAATTCCTTATTTTTCTTAAGAGGAAATGCATACCAATGGATTTGAGGAGCTTTTTCCTAAATCCCTTAATCAGGAAGTGGCAGACCAGTACAAGAACCTCCATTTCTTGCCTCACAGTGCCACAGGTCTGTAATACTGAGCAATAATACCTGATATTTGAAATGAACGTGGACTATATGGAGGAAAATTTCAGTGACCACAGGTAGAGAGTTCAAATTATATAACCGATTACTATTTTTTTAACAAAGATAGATCTGATATATATTAAAATGTTAAAAAACTGCAGAAAATGACCTAAGTAAAAAACGGGATAAAATAATTATTTTGTTGAAGTGTTTCATTCACTTAATCTAAGTAATAAGTGAAAGATCATCTTTTGTAAGGTATTGAAGGTCTTTATGAATATTTTTTTCCTTTGATTTCAGTTCTTCCATCTGTGAAATGGGAAATCCCAGGTCCTATTGCAAGTCTTAGTCATTAGTTTGGGATTTTCAATAGTGGTTAGTTGTCAAAATAATATTATAACTTCTGTAGAAATCTATATTCAGTGGCATGTCAAACTCATTGAAGAAAATTTATTCTAAAAGCTCCCTTTGTCCTATGAACTATTAAGCATTTATAGAATTTTAAACATTTTAAATTTATAAGAGTTCATAGTTAATTCTATGATGTATTATATGCACGTATCTATAGCTAAATGTTTTATATGAAAATTTTAATTCAATTCCCACCAGAATCCTATGTGATAAGTACTATTAACCACTATTCTGCAGATGAAAAAAACAAAGCTCAGAGGAGCTCCCTTTCTGGTGTAGATTTTCTTAATGAACTTGTTGCAGCAAAGATGAAGAGTGCAGGTAATCAGAAGTTTAAAATGATGGCGTTTCTACGGAGTCCATGTATATTGGAGGTGATTAACCTTTTGTGTAGTATATCCTAGTATTCAGCAATCTGTTGCAAATTTGTTGTTTCCTAAAATAAAAATAAGAGCTAGAGTTGGTTCAGCAAACCAAGGAACCATGAAAAAGAGCAAATTATGAACTTGAGTCCTCAGTAATAACAGCTAGAGATTTAATCAATCACCTTGAAATTTCTTTAAATCCTATCAGGATTATAAAAGTATGACTAGATGTGCTAAGTTTACTTAATTCCAGTAAAGGTTAACTTTTTATTCTACTTCATTTCATTTCTTATATTTTATGCTCTCCTTAAGCCATTTAATAAAATAATGAGTTTTAAAATTAACTTTAATTACAGAAGTAATAGTGAAATATAATATATTTAATAAAGAAATTAAAATATTGAATAATGCTAAAATCCCTTTGGTCATCACCTCCTTTATTTCTGAGAAGTAATCTTTCCTTTTGTACTTTTTTCTATTAATTTATTAGCTTCTCATAGAAACTACATGGTATTCTGGAGCTGTGATCTTTTTATTTAACATGCATTTTATTAATTAAACTGTGATTATTTTTGTACACTTTATTATGTTTTCCACAATAAAACATATTATGTCTCAGTGATTTGTATCGTGGTAGATGTCTCCTAGGGATTAAACATTTAAATTTGTTTAGTTTTCCATAATGAGAACATACCACCCTTTATTTCCATTCCATTGTCAGGTTTTAGATCACTTCTATTTTCCAAATTTGATTGAGTCTGTGAGGAATATCCTTTTTTTATGCTTTCTGGGGTAGTTTTGCTCTGTCACTAATCAAAATTTTAAATGAAAGCATTTTAAATTTTATTTTTATGAAGTTGATGAGTGGGAGTATAGTATCTCATTGTTGTTGAATCTGCATTTCCCTGATTCTAATGAGGTTGAATATTTTGATATGCACTTTAAGCAGCTATGACTCCCTTTCTGTGTATTGCCTTGTCAAATATTTTGCTTTGTAGAAAATTGGACGATTTTTCTTTATGTGATTGATTCACAGGGTTTATAAATACTTACTCCCATTTGTCACTTTTAAAAATGTTTGGTTTATGTGAAATTTTGTCATGTAAAATGTTTTAAAATAGATTTTTAAAATTTTTTTGAATTTCCTTTTTATGCTTTGCTTAAAATAATGTTCCTAGATAAGATAGAAACCCATTCTAATTATATCTCAAATTTTTTATTTTTGTTCGATACATTTGTATCCTTCTCCAAACTGTATTATAATTTTTGTGCCTTGTAAGGTATATTGTTTTCAGCAAGTGATTCAAGGTCCCAACATCAGTTACTAAAGTTCACATCAATTTGAATTCCCTGGAATTCAAATATATATATATATATAGTATATATATACTATATATATATAGTCTTCAAATCCAACAATCTATCTTTACCTACAACTTTGTTTTAAAAGATTTACTTTTGAGAGAAAGAGAGAGAGAGCAAGAGCAAGAGGGGCTGAGGAAGAAGGAGAAAGAAACTCAAGCTGCATCTGCACTGAGTATGAAGCCCAACACTGGGCTCAACCTCACAACCCTGAGATCATGACATGAGAGCCAAAATCAAGACTGGGATGCTTAACCTACTGAGCTAACCAGGTAACTCTACCTACAGCTTTTTAATTACCATAGCTTTATAATATACTTCAATTCTGGGGGATACGTCTATTCTCTTTGTTCTTGCTTGAAAATTTAGTTTAACTACTCTACATTTTAATTCTTTTTAAAATTAATATATAATGATTTGTTTCTTTCAGGGGTACAGGTCTATGATTCATCAGTCTGACAGCATAGCATATACCCTCCCAATGTATATCTCCTAAACACCTCATCACTCTCACCCCCTTCCACTCCAGCAACCCTTAGTTTGTTTCCTGAGACCAAAGTCTTTTATGGTTTGTCTCCCTCTCTGGTTACATCTTGTTTCATTTTCTTCTCCCTTCCCTTATGATCCTCTGTCTTCTTTCTCATATTTCTCAAATCAGTGAGATCATATGATAGTTGTTCCTCTCTGATTGACTTATTTCACTTAGCATAATACCCTCTAATTCCATCCACGTTACTGTAAATGGCAAGATTTCATTTTTGATGGCTGCATAATATTCCATGGTGTGTGTGTGTGTGTGTGTGTGTGTGTGTGTGTGTTTACAGAAAAAAAAAATATATATATACACAGAATATATATATACACACACACATTCTATATTCTATATAAATACACAGAAGATACACACACATATGTGTAATTACACATATGTGTGTAATTACACACACACACACACACACATAATCACATCTTTATTGCTTCGTCTGTTTGTGGACATCTAGGCTCTTTCCCTAGTTTGACTATAGTGGACTTTGCTGTTTTAAATATTGGAGTTTTGACCCAGCATTGCATGTGTCCCTTCAGATCACTATAGTTGTATCTTTGTGGTAAATACCCAGTAGTGCAACTGCTGAATCATAGGGTAGCTCTATTTCAAGTTTTTGAGGAACCTCTTTACTGTTTTCCAGAGTGGCTGTACCAGACTGAATTCCCACCAGCAGTAGGACTTGTTAATTTTAACCATTCTCACTAGTGTGAATGGTATCTCACTGTGGTTTTGATTTTTATTTCCCTGATGCCAAGTGATGTTAAGCACTTTTACATGTATCTGTTGGCCATTTGGATGTCTTCTTTGGAGAAATGTATGTTCATGTATTCTGCCTATTTCTTGATTAGATTATTTGTTCTTTGGGTATTGAGCTTGATAAGTTCTTTATAGATTTTGGATGCTAGCCCTTTATCTGATATGCCATTTGAAAGTATTTTCCCCCATTCTGTTGGTTGCATCTTTTTTTCTTGACCATTTCCCTTGCTGTGCAGAAGTTTTGATCTTGATGAAGTCCTGAGAGTTCATTTTTGCCCTTGCTTCCCTTGCCTTTGGCAATATGTCTAGAAGAACTTGCTGTGGCTAAGGTCAAAGAGGTTGCCACCTGTGATCTCAAGGATTTTGGTGGATTCCTCTCTCACATTTAGGTCTTTCATCCATTTTAAGTCTATTCTTGTGCATGGCATAAGGAAATGATCCAGTCTAATTCTTCTGCATGCAGCTGTCCAATTTTTCCAACATCATTTGTTGAAGAGGCTGTCATTTCTCATTGGAGATTTTTTTCCTACTTTGTTGAAGATTAGTTGACCAAAGAGTTGAGGGTCCATTTCTGGGTTCTCTATTCTATTCCAGTGATCTATGTGTCTGTTTTTCTGCTGGTACCATACTGTCCTGATGATTAAAGTTTTGCAATAGAGCTTGAAGTCTGGAATTGTGATGCTGCCAGCTTTTTTTTTTTCTTTTCTTTTTCAACATTCCTCTGGATATTCAGGGTCTTTTCTGGTTCCATACAAATTTTAGGATTATTTGTTCCATTTCTTTGGAAAAAAAAAGTTGATGGTGTTTTTTATAGGGATTGCATTAAATGTGTAGGTTGCTTTAGGTAGCATAGATTTTCACAATATTTGTTCTTCCAATCCATCATAGAACATTTATCCATTTCTTTGTGTCTTTCACAATAACTTTCATGAGTATTCTGCAGTTTTCTGAGTATACATTCTTTACCTCTTTGGTTAGGTTTATTCCTGGGTATCTTATGGTTTTGGGTACAATTGTAATTGGGATCAACTCCTTAAATTCTCTTTCTCCTATCTTGTTGGTGTATAGAAATGCAACTGATTTCTATACATTAATTTTATATCTTGACACTTTACTGTATTCCTGTATGAGTTCTAGCAGTTTTGGGGTGGGGTCTTTTGGGTATGCTACATAAACTATCATATCATCTGCAAAGACTGAGAGTTTGACTTCTTTTCTAATTTGGATACCTTTTATTTATTTTTGTTGTCTGATTGCTGAGTACTGTGTACTGTGTTGAATAATACTGGTGATAGTGGACATTCCTGCCATGTTACTGACCTTAGGGGAAAAGTTCTCAGTTTTTCCCCATTGTGAATGATATTCCCTGTGGGTTTTCATGGATGGCTTTTATGATATTGAGGCATATACTGTCTATCCCTACACTGTGAAGAGTTTCAATCAAGAAAAGATGTTATTTGTCAAATGCTTTTTCAGCATCTATTGAAAGCATCATATGGTTTTTGTTCTTTCCTTTATTAATGTATTGTATCACATTGATTGATTTACAGATGTTGAACCAATCTTGCAGCACAGGAATAAATCCAACTTGGTTGTGGTGAATACTGTTGGATACTATTGGCCAATATTTTGGTGAGAATATTTGTATCCATGGTCATCAGAGATATTGGTCTGTAATTCTCATTTTTGATGGGGTCTTTGTCTGGTTTTTGGATCAAGATAATTCTGGCCTCATAACTTTGGAAGTTTTCCTTTCATTTCTTTTCTTTCTTTCTTTCTTTCTTTTTTTTTTTTTTAAGAACAGTTTCAGGAGAGTAGGCATTAATTCTTCTTTAAATGTTTGGTGGAATTCCCCTGGGAAGTGGTCTGGCCCTGGGCTCTTTTTCTTTGGAGAGTTTTGATGATTGCTTCAATCTCCTTACTGGTTATGGGTCTGTTCAGGTTTTCTCTTTCTTCCTGGTTCAGTTTTGGTAGTTTATACATTACTAGGAATACATCAGTTTCTTCCAGATTGTCTAATTTGCTGACGTATTATTGTTCATATGTTCTTATAATTGTTTGTATTTGTTTGGTGTTGGTTGTGATCTCTCCTCTTTCATTCATGATTTTATTGATTTGGGTTCTTTCTCTTTTCTGTTTGATAAGTCTGGCCAGGGATTTATCACTCTTATTAATTCTTTCAAACACCAGCCTCTAGTTTTGTTGATCTGTTCTACTGTTCTTTTGGTTTGTATTTCATTGATTTTTGCTCTGATCTTTGTTATTTCTCTTCTCCTGCTGGGTTTAGGGTTTATTTGCTGTTCTTTATCTAGCTCCTTTAGATGTAAGGTTAGGCTTTATATTTGAGACCTTTCTTGAGAAAGTCTTTTATTGCCATATACTTTCTTGTTTCTTGAGAAAGTCTTCTATTGCCATATACTTTCCTCTTAGGACTGCCCTTGCTTCATCCCAAAGATTTTGAACAGTTGTGTTTTCATTTTCATTTGTTTCCATAATCTTCTTTTACTCTTCTTTAATTTCCTGGTTGACCCATTCATTCTTTAGTACAATGCTCTTTGGCCTCCTTTTATTTGAGTTCTTTCCAACTTTCCTCCTGTGATTGAGTTCAAGTTTCGAAGCACTTTGGTCTGAAAATATGCAGGGAATAATCCCAATCTTTTGGTACAGGTTGAACCTGATTTGTGACCCAGGATGTGATCTTTCTGGAGAATGTTCCATGTGCACTAGAGAAGAATGTGTATTCTGTTGCTTTGGGATGGGATGTTCTGAATATATCTATGATGTCCATCTGGTCCAGTGTGTCATTTAAGGCCTTTATTTCCTTGTTGATCTTTTGCTTAGATGATCTGTACATTTCAGTGTGGGGTGTTAAAGTCCCTATTACCATTGTATTATTGTTGATTTGTTTCTTTGATTTTGTTATTAATTGACTTATATAATTGGCTGATCCTATGTTAAGGGCATAGATATTTTAAATTGTTAAATCTTTTTTTTTTTTTTTTTTTTTTTGATTTTGATTTTATTTATTTATCAGAATTGACTTATATAACAGGGACAGAATGGCAGGCAGAGGCAGAGGGAGAAGCAGACTCCCTGCCGAGCAAGGAGCCCGATATGGGACTCGATCCCAGGAGGCCGGGATCATGACCTGAGCTGAAGGCAGCTGCTTAACCAACTGAGCCACCCAGGCGTCCCAAATTGTTAAATCTTGTTGGACAGACCCTTTAAGTATGATGTAGTGTCCTTCCTCATCTCTTATTATATTCTTGGCTTAAAATCTAATTTGTCTGATATAAGGATTGCTATTCCAGCATTCTTCTGGTGTCCATTAGAATGGTATATTGTTTTCCACTCCCTCACTTTAAATCTGGAGGTGTCTTTGGGTCTAAAATGAGTCTCTTGCAGACAGCATATTGATGGGTCTTGTTTCTTTATGTATTCTGATACCCATGCCTTTTGATTGGAGTATTTAGCCCATTTACATTCAGGGTAACTATTGGAAGATATGAATTTAGTGCCATTGTATTGCCTGTAAGGTGACTGTTACTTTATATTGTCTTTTTTCCTTTCTGGTCTATGTTACTTTTAGGCTTTCCCTTTCCTTAGAGGACCCCTTTCAATATTTCCTGTAGGTTTGGTTTAATGTTTGCAAATTCTTTTAGATTTTGGGTTTGTCTTGGAAGCTTTTTATTTCTTCTTGTATTTTCTATGGCAGCCTAGTGATATAGTATTATTGGCTGCATATCTTTCTTGTTTAGTGCTCCGAATATAATATGCCAATCCTTTCTCACCTGCCAGGTCACTGTGGATATGTCTGTTGCCAATCTAATATTTTTACCCTTGTAGGTAACAGACCTCTTGTCCCGAACTGCTTTCATGATTTTGTCTTTGTCTCTGAGACTAGTAAGTTTTACTATTTGATGATGGGGAGGTAATTTATCCACATAGTTTGCTCTAATGTACGTTCTGCCCCTCTCTCTCTTTCTTCTTCTTTTGGGATTCCAGTTATTTTAATGCTGCCTTACGATATCACTTATCTTTTGAATTCTCCCCTCATGATCCAGTAATAGTTTATCTCTCTTTTTTCCAGCTTCTTTATTCTTCATCATTGGGTCTTCTATATCACCAATTCTCTCTTCTGCCTCATTTATCCTAGCAGTGACAGCCTCCACTTTTTATTACACCTCATTAATAGTCTTTTGTATTTCAATTTGGTAGATTTTAGTTTTTTTTTTTTCTTTTTATTTCTCCAGAAAGGGGTTATCTACTATCTTCTATGTTTTTTTAAGACCAGCTACATCTTTATAATCATCATTCTGAACTCTAGTTCTGACGTGTTACTAATGTTCATATTTATTAGATCTCTGGCAGTTGGTACCACCTATTGTTCTTCTTCTTCTTTTTTTTTTTAGATGCTTTTTTTTTCCATTTTGTCATTTTGTCCAGAGAAGAAGAAATGAACGCAAGAACAAAATGCTAAAAGGATAACAATGACCTTAGAAAAATATACACCAAACAAATCAAAAAAGACTCATAACCAGAGGAAAAGAAGGGGAAAAAAAAAAAAATATATATATATATATATATATATATATATATATATATATATGATAAGGCTGGTGAATAGAATAGAACCACATACTAGATTTTGGTTGTATTTGGGTCTGTTATAAGAAAGCGCCTCCCAAAATTTTAAAGAAAGGAAATATATATATATATATATATATAATATGTATTATATATATATTTATATTTGTATTTATATAGTTATATACACACACACATACACAAAATAAGTGTGGGTGCCTGGGTGGCTCAGTGGGTTAAGCCACTGACTTTGACTCAGGTCATGATCTCAGGGTCCTGGGATTGAGCCCCACGTCGGGTTCTCTGCTCATCAGGGAGCCTGCTTCCTCCTCTCTCTCTGCCTGCCTCTCTGCTTGCTTGTCATCTCTCTCTGTCAAATAAATAAATAAAAAATCTTAAAAAGAAAAGGGTAAATAGGATGAAGGGATAGAATATGACTGCAAAGATGAAAATTAAAACAATACAAAGAAATGATTAGAAGTTGGTTGAAAAATTAAAGAAAAAAAAATTTTTAAAAAGTGGAGGGGGTGGGAGAGGTTGTGACCAGATGGAAGACTAGAACAAAGCCATACACTAGATTTAAGGTGCATTTTGGTATGTTAGAAGAAACTGTATCCCAAAATTTTTAAGAAAGAAAAACATATATATATATATGTTTGTGTGTGTGTATATATATATACACACATACACACACATATGTGTATATATATGTATATATTTCTTTCTTAAAAATTTTTAAGAAAGAAAAACATATATATATGTTTGTGTGTGTGTATATATATATATATATTTTTTTTTCTTAAAAATTTTGGGATGCAGTTTATCCCAAATATGTGTGTGTGTGTGTGTGTGTGTGTGCACACGTGCCTGTGTGTGTGTGTATATATATATATATATATATATATATATATATATGACATAAAGTTAAATACAATGAAGGTATAGAATACGACTGTTAAAATGAAAATTAAAAATGGTTTTAAAAAAGGTACTAATAAGATGGTTAAAATAGGAAAGAGGAAAATTAAAAAAAAATAAAAGGAAAGAGGAAAAATAAAATTAATACAACTTACTTTGAAAGACTAAAGAATCATGGGGGAAAAAAGCCATAAATTATTTGTGCTGTACTCTCCTAGTGCTAGAGTTTTGCAGTTCTCATTGATCAGTAAACTTGTCCTTGGTTGGGTGTTCTTGCTGATCTTCTAGGGGAGGGGTCTGTAGCAGTGATTCTCAAGTGTCTTTGCCCCAGGCAGAATTGCACTGCCCTTGCCAAGTGCCAGGCTAAATAATCTTCTTGGCTTTGCTCTCAGTAGCTTTTGTTCCCTGAAATGTTTCCATAGTTTTGGAGGATGAGAATGAAAATGGTGTCCTCCAAATCTCTGGCCTGGAGGAGCTGAGTGCTCAGGGCCCCACTCCACCATGAGCCCTCAGAGAAAAGCGATCAATCACTCCTGTCTCCCTGGTCTGTGCCTGTTCTTCCTTACCTGGCCTGTGACTGAGTGTTTCTATCTCTGGCATATGGCCCTGTTTGGAGGCTCCAAACCCAGCAGATTCCTGCAGTGCACTCCTGTGCTGCTTCTCCTGGGAGTTCTTCTCAAATCTGCCCCTTGTGAGGTCCCTGCTCAAAGACAAGTGGTCTTACTGTGCTGGAGATCATGGTTTAAGGTAATCCTGAGCTGAAAGCCCACTCCTTCGCTCTGCCTTTGCAGCCAACTTCCCTGCTCTGATCCCTGGGAGCTCTGCTAACTCAGGTACTCTCAGTCTTTTGGTGAACTGAGGGTCCTGAGACCACACTGTCCCAGCGAGGGCTCCACTTAGCCACTAAAGTGACATCCCTCAGCAGAGCCCACTTCTAAAAGTTCTGATTTTGTACTCCACTGCTCTATCATTTGCTGGGAGTCGTCTGACAGATCCTCATATTTACTTCTCTGCATGGCCTACCTTCCAGAAAGTGGTAACTTTTCTGTTCATAGAATTGCTGCTATTCTTTTTTTCAATCTTCTGTTGAGTTTGTAGGTATTCAAAATGGTTTGATAACTATCTAGCTGAATTCCTGGGACCAGAAAAGAAAATAGGTTTCCTACTTCACTGTCTTGCTCTTCCTCCTCTGCATTTTAATTCTTTTGGAATTTTGGAATCAGTTTTTCACAAAAAAGTTTGTCAGAATTTTTGTTCTAATTATTAAATGTATTGATTAATTTTGGAATAATTAACATCTTTCTTATATATTGATACTCCCTAACCATAAACATGGTATATTCTTTTACCTTGTTAAAATATTTTTATGTCAGTTAATAAGATTCTATATTCAATGAGGGAGTTCTATTTTTAAGGACAGAATAGATAACTCACAGATAAAATAATCCTGAACCATTTGTTTTAAACAAATTACACCATAGCTCAAAATCATTACTACTGGTTTTGCTTATGTGGCAGTGATATTTTCAGAGATTTTTGCAAGAAATTGAGCCACAGGCTGTTAATCTGGGGCTCATGGATGGAACTCAACTCAAGTCCACAAACTTCACAAAGTCTTATTAAAGATCTTTTTGTATGCCCACTGTACATTTTTCCAAAATAATCTCATAGAAAATCACACATTATGAAAGTAAAAGTAAAAATCATTGTTCAGTTGCTGTTATAACCCTTCAAAACAGGCTATCACACTTTATCAGTGTGTAGAGTTTATGTTTTATCCAACTGGGCACTGAATTTAACAATTTTGTGACACACTTTTTTTTTTTTTTTTGCCAAAATGAAGTAAGAGATATAGTTTAATATTTTGCACCAGAGCAGTATGTCCTTTTTACTTAAAATATTTCAGGACTGGGACCCATAAACCTGTAGTGAGCCAGTAAAGGAGAGAAAGTGGTTCAATTCAAAGAAATAAAAGGTAGGTAAAACAGATCTAGTGAAAAAGAATCTTTGGATGGAATTTGATCCTCCAAGGATGCTGTCCTACTGGGGAGCACTGGAAAGTGGGATGAAGGGATGAAAACTCCTGGGTTAGGCTGGAAAGTTAACTGGGATATTAGGTCAATTACAAGTAGCCACAAATATACTACAATCCAATACAAAGAAGCACCCCTTTTCCCTAAGATCTCATCGTTGCTCAATGTTGGTGAAAAGGTGCTAAAGGGATTTTCTGAAATTGTCACCTAGAGATCTGATATTTAAAATTACAAGCTCACTGATGTCTAAAGACTTAACTGAACTTTCAGGATTCAGCACAAATTTAGTCACTGGGAAGGATGTAAATAACGAGACTGCTCTTGAAGAACAGATAACCTTAATGTTGTTGATACATAGCAGAGATTTAAAAATTACTCTTAAGGTATACTACAGAAATTGCATTTCAAAATTGACCTAAAAAAGAACACCTCATCTTCTAATTATTTATCCTTTTGCTCATAGTATGAAACTGGGAGTTATTATAATTTAATTAGTTATTTGTGAAATTATTTTTAGTATATGTCTACTCTAATGAACTTTATCTACTTGTGGGTAAGACTTTATGTATTTTGCATACTGCTTTCTGTACCCTTAGCACTAATTATGGTGTTTGTATCGTAATGAACAATCAATATGTATTATTGAATAAATGAATGACTTTTAAAATAAATGAATTGTTTTAAAAGTTGACTGGTTCCAGTACATTAATTTTCTCCTTTACTTGATCACACCCACAGAAACAATGGGACATGAAAATATCACAGAATTTATCCTCTTAGGACTTTTTAGTGATGAGGATGAAAGGATTGCCTGCTTTGTGGTGTTCTTATTTTGCTACATTGCAATTCTCTCAGGAAACCTCCTAATTCTTCTTACCATCAATGGCAGCCGCCTACGTGAGCAGCCCATGTACTTTTTCCTGAGCTACCTGTCTTTCATGGACGTCTGCTTCACTTCCACAGTGGCCCCCAAACTGATCACAGATCTACTGGCCCAGGAGAAGACCATCTCCTACAACAGCTGCATGGCCCAGATGTTCTATGCCCACTTCTTTGGTGCCACTGAGATCTTTATCTTGGTGGCTATGGCCTATGACCGCTATGCAGCCATCTGTAGACCCCTTCACTATATGGTCATCATGAGCAGACAAGTGTGCTATGTTCTTTTGATGGCCTCGATTCTCGGAGCATTTCTCCACTCAATCCTGCAGGTATTGATTATTATTGAACTTCCCTTCTGTGGACCCAATCAGATAGACCACTATTTCTGTGATGTTTTCCCCTTGTTGAAGCTGGCCTGCATGGACACTAGCCTGTTGGTTATTGTGATCATTAGCACCACAGGAGTGCTATCGATTTTGACCTTTGTTGCCTTGGTAATTTCTTACATCATCATCCTGTCCACGCTGAGGACACACTCATCCCAGAGCTGCCGCAAAGCTCTCTCTACCTGCGGCTCACACATCACTGTTGTGTTCATGTTCTTCTTGCCCCTCATCTTCACATATGTCCCCATGGCTGATTCTGTGAGTAATGACAAGGTTTTTGCCCTATTTTACACCATGATTGCCCCCATGTTCAACCCTCTCATCTACACACTGAGAAACACAGACATGAAGAATGCCATGAAGAAAATATGGTGCCGAGACACACAGCTTGAAGAGAAATGACGTCTCTGGAGTTAAAATATTGGCCTGGATCTTGTTATATCCACAGAACCCTAATATCAACAAATACAGGATGTACAGGAAGGTTTTGTGATTTCATCAAGAACTGCAAGACTTGGGACAACTGGTTTGCTCATTTGGTTGGGCAACTGCCTTTGGCTCAGGGCATGATCCCAGAGTCCTGGGATAGAGTCCTACATCAGACTCCCTGCTCAGTGAGAAGTCTGTGTCTCCCTTTGACCCCCCCCCCCATGCTCTCTCTCTTTCTCTTCTTCTCTCATTCTATATCTCAAATAAGTAAATAAGTAAGTAAAGCATTTTTAACAAATTGCAAGACTTAAAGTTCGAAGGCCCCTCAACTACCCTCTTGCTGTTACTTTACTTTTTTGAAGTTGAATAAGGGGAACAAATCACATGACCTCCAGGTCCTTTCAGCTTTAACATTTTGGAACTTAAGTCTGGTATTCTGGAACATTTTCCCCTTCATTATCTTAGACATACTGGACATTATATCACTCTTATCAAGGCACACTGTAAGATTACATTGTTTGACGTTATGCCCTGCTTTAGGAAAGAGATTTTTGACTGAAAAAATATCTCACACACAGAGAGAAATCCTAAGCATTCCCTTTTTTGGTGGTATCCATTGCAATCAAAGAAAAAGCAATCCAAAAAAAATTTACTAATGTTATTATATATTTTAACTCTTTACATAAATAATGCTTTTTAAATAATGTAATTCAATGTAATTACACTATTCACACTGTCCTTATAGACATTATAATTAATTCTTTGTAGCCTATTGATGATGTATTCCAGGCATTAAAATTTTAAATTAGATAATGAACATCACTTTTTAAACCTTTAAGTGTAATTCCATGGTGTATTTATAACCTCATTTAAAAATCCCTTATGAGTATACAAATTGATGCTTATTGTAAATGTGGAAAATCTCCCATTCTGTAAAGGGCCCTCAGTTTAAGAAGCCACATAGCTAAGGTATGCCTGGGTTGCTCAGTTGGTTATGTGGTTAAGCATCTAAATTTGGCTCAGGTCCTAATCTCAGCATCCTGGGATTGAGCCTGTGATTTACTCCCTGTTCAGTGGGAGCCTGCTTGTCCTTCTTCCTCTCCCCTTCCCCCTCCCCATGCTCCTGCTCTCTCTTTCTCTTTGTCTCTCTCGAATAAGTAAACAAAATTTTAACAGGGAAAAAAAAAAGAAGAAGAAGAAGAAGAAGAAGGAGAAGAAGAAGAAGAAGAAGAAGCAGCCAAATAGTTGATGAGTTGGATGTCTCTGTGGTGCATTTTGTTAATCCTCACTGCTCTTTATGCAAACAGCATATTTTGACATTTTTCCCCCCACCAATCGGGCTATGCAAAACTCTCTTGGTTCTACTCAGAAAGGCTCTCATACTAGAGAGAAACAAAGAAGGTTAGACTGAGAAGCAGATGTAGCCAACTGAAAACTGGGTCATAGGCTAAGAACCGCTTAGCATTGAGGTGCTCCCTTAATTTATACAAGAATACTCAAACCTTTTGAAGTTGGCCTCTGACATCATCCATGGTCATCCACTAGCATGATATGAGGAGTTAAGTCCCAGAGAATGGGTTCACCACATTTTCAAATATGAGAGGCACAGTCTTATTTTCTGGTGTTCTATTCTCTTCAACACAATCCCCAGGAAGAAATTGAATTGTATTTACTTAAAGTATTATTTTCCTTTGTGCAACAGAAATCTGTTTTCTTGTTTTTGTTTGTTCATTTGTTTTTGTTTTTTAGTATAGTTGATACACAATGTTGCATTAGTTTCAAGTGTACAGCCTAGTGATTCCACAAATCTCCAGTTTTTGTTCTGCTCATCACAAGTGTAGCTACCATCTATGCCCATGTACTGCTACCATGATAACAAAGACTATATTCACTACACTATGACTTTTATTGCTGTGACTTATTCATTCCTATTTCTTCTACTTCTCTTCACCCAATGTGCCCACCTTCCCTCTGGGGACCATCGGTTTGTTCCTCAGACATAAAACAGAAATGTTATCCTAGTCTTTGATGAAATTGAAAGTTTATCTTCTGGACATGTGATATTTGTCATTACCATTGGCTGTTTTGAAAGTTCAGCATTGCCTATCTTTCTTTATACTCCGGTGCACTTGCGTGGTGGATTGTTTAAATACTGAAATGTAAAATAAAGAATATTTTGAAGATTTGAATAAAGTAATGAGGTTACTTATACCTCAAAACAAAAATTGTCACTATAAAAGATATGGATATATTAAAACTGTCAAAATGAGGTGTTCCTGCTGAGTTATTATAAACATGGTGAAATTCTAGAGACTCTGACATGTGACAAATGTTTTTCTCCTTGACATGTTTAAACGAAAAAGGCAGTGACATACAGAGGAACATGAAAACTATTCTTACATATTAAACTGAGCAGTGCAAGAAAACATGTTTAAAAATGATTTTGCTCAGGGAGATCATATGAGCAAAATCATTTTTAAACATGTTTTCTTGCACTGCTCAGTTTAAGTTACAAATGGCTAATATTTATTAATTCTTGTTCACTCAGGAGGGTAGATTGGGCTTTACAAGTTGTTTTAATGCAGTGGTTGTTTTTCAAAAACAAAAGCTTCAAGACCCCTCAAACCAAACTTTAGGGATTATACAAGACGACTTTTACCACCTTCTGTTCATGTGGTTAAAGGTTACATGAGCAATGTATCACAAGTTTAGCCCAGATAAAAGCATGGAGACATAGACTCTACTTTTTATTTTACTGAGATATGATTGGCATATAACATTATTAGTGGTTTCAGTTGTATAACCTCATGATTTGAATCTATATATATTTTAAATCGATTGCCTTAATAAATATAGTAAGTATCCATCACCACACATAGTTATAACTTTTCTTGGGGTGAAAACTTTTAACAGCTACTGACTATAATTTTCAAATAAAGATTATAGTGTCATTAACTATAGACACAACATTGTATTTTAATCAAAATAGAGATCCAAAGTCACTGTTATGAACTAATTTTTAATACATATTTACAAATCTTTCATTCATGGGAAATCAATTTTTAATAATAGTATTTATTTATTAATTGATTGTGTTATGTTAGACACCATATAATACATCATTAGTTTTTGATGTATTGTTCCAAGACTCATTGTTTACATATAATACTCAGTGCTCCATGCAACAATTGCCCTCCATAATACCCATCACCATGGTTCAACCACTCCTTTACCCCTGTCTGCTCTAAAACCCTCAGCCTGTTTCTTGGAGTCTCTGTCTTCCCCCAGTTCATTTTACCCTTCCTTCTCCTAATGTCCTCTGTGTTATTCCTTATGCTCCATTAGTAAGTAAAACCATATAATTGACTTTCTCCGCTTGACTTATTTCACTCAGCATAATCTCCTCTAGTCCCACCCAGATTGTACTAATAATCACAAAATTTAACAGTTTTGTTTTTAAAAGCTTTATTGATATATAATCGACATACTAAAAATTCAAAAATTACATATATTTATATATACAGCATTTGGCCTTTAGTTCACTAGTGTGGAAATTTTTTTCAAGATAAACTAGTAATATAATGAAAAGAACTTCTTGACACACAGAGTTAGCTCCTTTGCTCCGATTTTGTTCAAGAGAAAGCAGGAAACCTTATTTGAAATGAGCTGTAGAGAGAATTACAAGTCATAGATTATATGATATTCTTTATTTATGGATATTCACTGTTTGACAAGTTGTGATCTTTCTTCTTATCAAACTAAGTGTGATGTGAAATGTGAGGAGTGTTTCATAATCCACAATGTCAGAACTGAGTTCTCAGGAAAAGAAAGAACCAGGCTGGCATTATGAGGGAAGCTACTAGTTTGAGCGCAGAAGTACAGAAAAAAAATAAGGAAATAAGCTGTATTATAATAGAGACATTGGTGAAGTCAGGATACACATCATATTTGATATCTGTATAGATTAAGAAATCAGTCAAAACCCTCAATTCATCTCTTGCTTTCTGAGGTAGTTGTAATATGCCATAGGTTTCTCATGAAATTTTTCACTTCTGCATTCCTCAGTGTGTAGATGAGTGGTTGAGAAAAGGGGTCCCAATAGTATAAAATATGGACACCATCTTGTCCATGGGGAAAGTGGTTGGGATACATGAATATATGAATACACATGGACCAAGAATAAGACTACTATGATGATGTGAGAAGTGCAAGTAGAGAGAGCTTTTTTCCCTCCCCTCTGCACTATGCTTTCACAGTGAATGCAAGATGAAAATGTATGAGGTCATCAGAAACACAAAACTGCTTGTACAAATGGGCCCGCTGTTAGACACCCATTCTAGGTTGATCATGTGGTTGTGCATGCAAGCAAGTTTCAGCAAGGGCTGTAAATAACAGCGGTAATGATCAATCAAATTGTGTCCACAGAAAGGCAATTTCAAGGCCAGGAAAGGCCTCAGCTATAGAATGGATAAAAGCCCCTATCCATGCAATAACAATCAAGATGATGCAGACCTGCCATCTCATAATGGTTGGGTAATGTAAGGGCTTGAAGATGGCCACATAATGATCAGCAGCCATGAGGATGAGGACAAAGACCTCCATGCATCCAAAGAAGTGCAAGGCAAAGACTTGAATCATGCACTCATTGTAAGTTATGATTCTTTTTGCAAAGAGTGAATCCACAATTAGTCTGGGGGCTGTGGATGTTGAGAAGCAGAAGTCAGTAAGTGACAAATAAAATAGGAAAAAGTACATGGGGCTTCCAAGTGTCCAGATGGACTTGATGATCACAATAATCAGCAAATTCCTATCATGGTTCCCACATATAAAATGAAGAAGTATACAAATACCATTTTCTTTTTCATAGGATCTTGGGTCAATCCTAACAGTATGAACTCAATGATGCTATTATTTTGTTGCATAATTTCAGGCAAAGTAGAGAAAGCACAGGTTAGAAATAATTAATCTTCCCATCAAGACATACAAATGGCTATCAGACACATGAAAAGATGATCATCATCATTAGCCCTCAGGGAGATTCAAATTAAAACCACATTAAGATATCACCTTACACCAGTTAGAATGGCCAAAATTAACAAAACAGGAAACAACACTGTTGGTAGGAATGCAAGTTGGTGCAGCCTCTTTGGAGAACAGTGTGGAGATTCCTCAAGAAATTAAAAATAGAACTTCCCTATGACCCTGCCATTGCACTCCTGGGTATTTACCCCAAAGATACAGATGTCGTGAAAAGAAGGGCCATCTGTACCCCAATGTTTATAGCAGCAATGGCCACGGTTGCCAAACTATGGAAAGAACCAAGATGCCCTTCAACAGACGGATGGATATGGAAGATGTGGTCCATATACACTATGGAGTATTATGCCTCCATCAGAAAGGACAAATACCCAACTTTTGTAGCAACATGGACGGGACTGGAGAGATTATGCTGAGTGAAATAAGTCAAGCAGAGAGAATCAATTATCATATGGTTTCACTTATTTGTGGAGCATAACAAATATCATGGAGGACAAGGGGTATTAGAGAGGAGAAGGGAGTTGGGCTAAATTGGAAGGGGAGGTGAATCATGAGAGACTATGGACTCTGAAAAACAATCTGAGGGGTTTGAAGTGGTGGGGTGGTGGGGGGGGTGGGAGGTTGGGGTACCAGGTGGTGGGTATTATAGAGGGCACGGATTGCATGGAGCACTGGGTGTGGTGAAAAAATAATAAATACTGTTTTTCTGAAACTAAATAAATTTAAAAAAAATTTTTAAAAAAGAAATAATTAATCTGCAAAGAAAGAAGTATTATGAAATGAGTACTTCATTTGGAGGTCAAATCTATATTCTTACCCACCTATAATCCCTACCTTCCATGATATTTTCCTCTGAATAAAGTGCAAATCTTTATTTATAATTTATAATCTACTCACCTGATTGCTTATGGAAACAATGAAATATATCATTAATGAAAGAGGACCTAATTCTTCAGCCATAAAAATATTAAATTAGGGGATTTGGATTGAGAGGGTATCTTTCTGAATTGGATGTCTTTCTTGAGTTTATACCAAACACCCATCAGGTTGGAATGTTGCCAAGTGGAGAAAATTCATGCATGATATACATAATGCTTTTTCATAATACTTGAACCTGGTAATTTGGTTATAAAATATCTTATCATAAATATTTTGAACATTCAAAGAATGATGTAGAAACTTTGATAGTGTTTCCCTTAATGAAACCTAAGAGAGAAAAAGAGCAAGAAAGAGAGAAAGGAGATATAATATTTTAGTAGTGAACATTCCTTCAACTGGTCCAGTCCATATTGAAATTTGTTTTAATCTGTTAGTTTGACTGTTTATTTCCTGTTACTTTAACTCTCAATAATTTCTAGTTGTTTGTAGTTTTAAATTCAGCTTCTATAAATTTGTTCTTTTGAAATTATTCTTCACCTTGTTCAGTATATTAATGGGTCTCTCAGCAAATTTTCCTAAGACACAAAGAGAGACTCAGACTAAATAAAATATAAATAAAGAACATTCGGCATAAAAAGCAAAATACTTCTTTTTTTCCCAAAGTTCATGTTACTTTAAGCACCAGGGATTTAGAAGATGAATTAAGGAAGTTCCAAGTCATAGCAGAAACTTTTCAATAAAATTCGTGGAATCTAGATTCTTTAGTGTCCCATACCCTGATTTTAGTAAGAGAAGATAGAAACAGGAAGGGAGCTAATATTTATTTATAGATGCCAAATGGTGGAATAATCTTCTCCGTCCTCATAACAGATACTTTCCATATAGTAAAACAATTACAAGCACAAATGCCAAAGCATTTAAGTATATTTACAACATGTGTTCCAGACAAAAGCAAAATTTTCTCAAATATAGATTTCAAAGATCAATCTTTAAAAACACAGTGTTTAGGGTACCTGATGGCTCAGTCAGTTATCGTCTGACTCTGGATTTCCACTCAGCTTATGATTTCAGGATTGTGAGATAGAGCCCCATGCCAGGTTCTGTGTCTTGTGTGGAGCCTGCTTAAGATTCTCTCTCTTCCTCTCCTTCTGCCCCTTCCCTTGCTCTCACACACACTCTCCCTCTCTCTCTCTGAATAAGTAAAATCTTTTTAAAAAACCAAACTGTGCAAATGAAAATGGGCCAAATAATTGATTTCAAAAGAAACTTCTTATTAAAAATGTGGAAAGATAATAAATTTAATTAATATCTAAATACATTCAAATTTAAATTCTAACTATATATCTTTTCACTTATCAGATTAATAAATTGACCTTTTTTGATAAATGTATTTTTATTTTCTTAAGATTTTATTTACTTATTTAATAGAGAGAGGACAGAGCATGGGGAGCAGCAAGCAGAGGAGAGGGAGAAGCAGAATCCCTGCTCGGCAGGGAGCCAGATGCTGGACTCAATCCCATGATCCTGATATCATGACCTAAGCCAAAGGCAGATGCATAACCTACTGACCCACTCAAGTGCCCCATTGATAAATGTATCCTAACAAACACTACTGAAATTGATGTGGGAAACAACGGATCCCACATACTTTTGGTAGGAGTTTAAGGGGGTGCAATTTCTTGGGGATTGATTTTCATTGCTGAGGATATTTCAGTGGCACTTAGACACAGGTCTAGTAATTCCATTTGCTGCAAATAATCTCACAGGCATAAAGATAGTCACAGCAGTCCTTTCCAAGTCAGAAAAGGGGAAGAAACAACTTCAAGCCCATCAGAAAGGAAGCTAAATGAATCAGGGATGCTATTTTATGAATCATCAATAAAAAGGAGGTGGATACATATATGCAGTGGTTTCTAAAATATGTTGAAAAGTGATAGAGTTCAGGATTCTATGCAGAGGATGGTAGTGTAATCATTATCAGAAGAATAATATATCACACACACACACACACACAGACTCATATCATATCATTGTATTTAAGATAGTACCAAACTTACATAATATTTGTGGATTCAGGGGTGCTTGGGTGGCTCAGTGGGTTAAAGCCTCTGCTTTCAGCTCAGGTCATGATCCCAGGGTCCAGGGATCGAGCCCCGCATCGGGCTCTCTGCTCAGCAGGGAGCCTGCTTCCTCCTCTCTCTCTGCCTGCCTCTCTGCCTACTTGCAATCTGTGTCAAATAAATAAATAAAATCTTAAAAAAGAAAAAGAAAGTACATATTCCTTAACAGGATGTGATCCAAATGGCACTTTGCCTCTGTGACCTTTCTCCCAATAACCCATAACTCCAGTCCAGTCTTGAGTAAAATAACAGACAAACCCTAAATGTAGGTTTTTATATAAAATTTTTGTCTAGTTCTGCTCAAAATGCCAATTTCAATCAAAAACAAGAAAAGTTCAGAGGTGCCTGCTCTATTCAGTTGATTAAGCCTCTGACCCTTGTTTTAGGCTCAGGTCATGATCTCAGGGTCCTGGGATTGAGCTCTTCATGGGGCTCCAAAGTCAGCAAAGAGTTTGCCTCTCTGCCTCTCTCCCTCTGCTCTCCTTCTGCTTGAGCTCTCTCTCTCTCTCAAATAAAGAAAAAAAAAAACAGAAAAGTTAAGAAAACACTTATTATGATGGACACTGAGTAAACTATTGATTTTTTAAAAATATTTTATTTCTTTATTTGTCAGAGAGAGACAGAGAGAAAGAGACAAGCCAGGGGAGCATGGGCACAGGGAAAAGCAAGCTCCCCACTAATCAGAAAGCCCATTGCTAGACTTATTTCAGGACCCTAGGATTATGACCTGAGCTGAAGGCACATGCTTAACCTACTAAGGCATCCTTAGAATTGTTGAATCATTTTTTTCCCACCTGAAACTAATCTAATATGTTAATCATACTTGAAATAAATAAATACAAGAACCTTAGGAGAAACTGCCACTGTCTGGAGCTCCTGAAGAAGACATGACAACTGAATATATTGTGGTATATTGATAAGACTCTGGAGAAGAAAAGCAATATTAGTTAAAATCAAAGTTACTTGTTAAAAGTATGGATATTAGTTTAAAATAATGTGTTTGCTTAAACTGAATTAGTTTTGACAATTGTACTATACTATGTAAGATGGTAACAGGGGAAACAGTGCAGAGCATAAGGGAACTCTGCATCATTTCTACAATTTCCCTGTAAATATAAATTTGTTATAACATATAGTTTACTAAAAATAACAACTTATTTCATTTAAAATGTCATCAAAGTTTATCCATCTTGTAGCAGGAGTCAGAAATTCCTTCTTTTTCCATGCTGAATAATATTCTATTGTACATGTACCACAAAATCTGCAAAGTCTATGTCCCCTTTTGAGTCTAAAGAAACTGCTATAAACCAGTAAAAGCCAACGTCGCAGTTCAGGTCCCTAGGTAGGAGGCTCCTTAGGTCAGGAAGAGTTAATGTGTCAGTGCAGGTCATCAGACAGGCAAAGCTAAGCGTTCAGTTAGGCAGGAAAGTTCCTCTTACTCAGGGGACATTAGCTTTTTGAAATTTTCAGGCCTTTCTTTGGTTGAATGAAGACCCTTCTTTAGTGAGAACAAATTAATTTACTCAGTCTAGCAATTCAAAAATTAATATCATCTAGAAAAATTTCATAGTCACAACCCAAAGCAATACTCAAACAAATATTTGAGCACCCTGTGGTCTAGGTGAGTTAACACATAAAATCAGTCAGTACAAGTTTATTTCTTAACCATCTAGCTCTTACACATATCTCATTAAACTGTACTTAATCTCCAAGTAAAGAAAGCATGTGGAGCCTGGGTGGCTCAGTTGGTTACATATCTGCCTTTGGCTCAGAGTCCTGGGATTTAGACCCATGATGGGCTCTCTGCTCAGAGGGGAACCTGCTGCTGCTGCTCTCTCTCTCTGGCTGCCTCTCTGCCTGCTTGAGCTCTCTGTCCCCCTGTCAAATAAATAAATAAATAAAATGTTTAAAGAAAAACAAAGACAACACAAGGTCAGAATTCCACCTAACATCATACAACTCTCCTGCATACAACTGAAAATACACTAAAACCTCTACTAGAAGGAAAGGCAATTTTGGGGGAGTGATTTTTACTTTCTCCTTGATATTCAGTAAGTTAAATACTATGATGTGAAATTAAAACAGTAACATACTATGATATAAAGTCAACATATTTTCTGTTACATAATGAGGTAGCAAGAAAGGGAAGAAAACTAAGATGTGTGTGTGTGTGTGTGTGTATAAAACAAATATTTATACTATAAGGAGTAAATATAATAACTACAGTATGCATTTTTGTAACAGTCACATGGTTAATTTATAATTTCTTCTGTTACTCCTTCTATATTCAATGTGCCCTTAGCAAGCACAAATGCTGGTCATGGTTCTTTAGCTGGTGGGGAGACACAAACTTTCATTACTGAAGGGTCTGGGTCCTTAGTAGTTCTGCCTTGATTGGTTTGTTGTAGTTTTTCTGTTGATGTTAACACAGAGCATGGTGATACTAAGAGTGGTCCTCTGGGATCTCCTATATTTTAGATATACTCTTTCTTATCTCCACTGTGGAGTAGTAGTCCAATTTCCCCTTTGTTGCCATGATAGATCACTCTAGCCAGTACAGCAACTTATTTCTTTACCTATTGATTCAAAGGCATGAACTGCCCAAAGTCAGACAGCAGTCTTGACTCTGTTTAGTAGGATCTTGTTATGTCTCACGCTGGAAGAATTTATCCCTTTGGAATTAAGACTTAGAAGCAAGAAAAACACAAGTTAATGAGAACAGAAATGAAACATTTTGTTAGTCATTCATTAAGGGCAGTATGAATGTTGGCTCTCCCATTTCTATCCTTTGATTACAGGACCTGGCTATGGGAGGAACAGCAACATGTATTGGATGCTAATTCAGAGCATATGTGGCCTTTCATAGAACTGACGACTCTTGCTCCAACCCTGGAAGGTGTTGCTACTTAGTTCATACTACAACTAATTTGGAAAAAGTTATCCAAACATTTTATCATGCCAGTTGTTTCAAGATACTGGGAAATATGGTAACAACACTGAATTCCATGAGCATGGGACCATTGTGGCACTTCATTTGCTGTGAAGTGAGGCCATTGATTAGAGGAAAAACTGTGTGCAATACTATAATGGTGGATAACAAGTTCTCATGAATTATTCTCATGATGAGATCATGAGTCTATCAAAGGAAGGTAGGAGTGCCTAGGAATAAGACTGGCTTAATTGCACAAAATGGTTCATCTTATCCACTTAATTATTAAAACCTCCTCTGCTGGTGACCTCTTGGTAAGCATTCACAAGGGACAAATATATCTTTGTATGTTTTTACTTATTCAGAAAAGTATGGAAATATGCCTCTTCTTCAGATTGTCTTATTACTAATTTTTCAATGATTTATTTTTCATGTTCCTGACCATTCAGCCAAACCATTAGTCAAAACCCTTAAATTAGTATACATTGTACTTCTGGCCATTACTCCCTCCAAGAAAATGAACACCAGGTGCATTGCTTAAATTTCTACCCATTGAAGGAATTTCCCATCCCCACTGACCTTGAAGGATTTTCCAGAATAGGGCTGTGGTGCTGCTTTTATTCACTTTTGACCTGTATCTACATATCACTGCAGAATTTTCTGTACATCAGGCCCAAATCTTTTCTCCTTATGTCAATTGATCATAGTGAACTTTCCATAAGGCCTTGGGTTCAGGCTGAATTTGGGTACTTCTTCATGTAACCATTTGTTCAGTTCCTTCTTGGGCCAGAAGTTCTGTACAGACGTCCCTACCTATGTGGGGAGAGCAATGTGTTTCATGATGCCCAGTGATTCCTGAAACTATGGGTAGTGCCAAAAACCATTATAGTATGTTTTTTCTATACCTGCATACCTGTGATAAAGTTATATTATAAATTAGGCACAGTAAGAGATTAATAACACTCATAATAAAACATAAAAATTATAACACCAAACTGTAATAAAAGTTATCTGAATATTCTCTCCTCCCCCTCTCTCTCTCTCTCTCAAAAAACCTGATTGTACTGTATATACCCTTTTTCCTGTGATGATGTGAGATGATAAAATGTCATTGTGATAAGATGAAGTGAGGTAAATGACACAAGCATTGTGTTGTAACATTAGGCTACTATTTATCTTCTGCAGTATGTCAGAAGGAGGATCATCAACTTCTGAAAACATGGAAGGGAAAACTGTATATTAGGACACTATTCTATTTGATAAAGGAGTGCTGCTTTGCACACCCAACTTTATGGCTCTATGAATCAGAAAATACCAAGTTCATGATGAGCAATTCTTGTTTCACAGAAATTTAATGGCCCGTGTTAAGTGTTTAGTCCCTGCTAAGGCCTGGTTGCAGGGCAAGAGCAAGTTCTCAAAAAGGGAGTAGTTATCTGTGGAGGATGGCAGCACTTTGCTCCAAAATCCTGAGGGCCTGCACTGCAATTCATATATGGAGAACTTCCAAACACCTGAACAACATTCCTTTCTTCCACTGATGCATGAAATACCATAAGACGTGCAGAATCCTAACAGCCATGTGGATTAGAAGCTTGGACCACAGTCTGGACCTGTGGCAGAAACTTTTCCTTTTTCTGAGCTCCACGCAAACTAGCAACTTCTTGAGTTACTTGATAAATAGACCAGAGTAAAACACCCAAATGAAGAACACATTGCTTCCCCAATCCAAAGGAGCCCATTGGGTATTGTGTATCTTTTGGTGTTGGAGAGGATAGATGGACCAAGATAGGGTGTATTTATCCCTTCACCTTAAAAGGGATATATTTTGTTTTGTTTTATTTAAATTTAAGTTAGTTCACATTGAGTATATTATTAATTTGGGGGTAGAATTTAGTGATTCATCAGTCGCATATAACACCCAGTTCTCATTACATGAAGCGTCCTCCTTAATGTCCATTATCCAATTACCCTATCACCCTACCTCCCTCCCTTTCAGTAATTCTGTTTTGTTCACTATTGTTAGGTATGTCTTGTAGTTCGTCTGCCTCTGGTTTTATCCTATTGTGTTTTTCCTTCAAAAGTGATATCTTTTTTTTTTAAGATTTTATTTATTTGACACAGAGAGAGAGAGAGAGATCATAAGTAGGCAGAGGCAGGCAGAGTGAGAGGGGGAAGCAGGGTCCCCACTGAGCAGAGAGTCCAACGTGGGGCTTGATCCCAGGACCCTGAGATCATGACCTGAGCCGAAGGCAGAGGCTTAACCCACTAAGCCATGAAGGTGCCCCTCAAAGGTGAATCTTGATATGCTCCATACTCTGGGCCACTGGAAAATTCACTGAATTTAAGTCCCCTGAGTTTTAATTGTGTTTAGTTTCCCTCCTCTGACAGACATGTGTTACCAATAGATCTAGAGTAGTTAAGTCTTGATGACTCAATCCACTCAACACGATGTCATCAATATAATGGACCACTGTGGATAGCTCATAGAATAAATCAAGGTCCTCAAGGTCCTCATGAACTAAATTATAATATAGTGCTGTAGTGTTGACACATCCTGAGGTAGGGCACAGAAGGCATATTGGTGGCCTTGTAAGCTGAAATTAAACTATTTCTAATGGTTCTTACCGACAGGGAGAGAAGAAACAATTAGTGAAATCACTTGCTGAATATCAGGTATCTGAGAATCTGTTAATTTGTTCATTGAGGAAAACACATTTGATATTGATAGAGCAAGAGAGCACAAGCAGAGGGTATAACAGAGGGAAAGGAAGAAGCAGGCTTCCCATTGAGCAGGGAACCTGATGCCTGGCTCCATCCCAGGCCCCTGGGATCATTACCCGAGCCAAAGGCAGAAGCTTCACCATCTGAGCCACCCAGGCACCCCAACAGTAAGTTTTAACATGATTAGGAGACTTTTTATCATCTTCCCTGTTCCTCCCTCTCCAGGTTCATATCAAGTTATTTACCTTTTATAAGCTCATTGTCTAGCATGAGGCACATGGTCAGAGTTCAATAAATAATTGTTGATTAAATAGATGAATTACCAGCCATTGCCACATTGAATTCACGAGGTTTCCTGTATACTCATTTTTACCCACTGGCCTTTGTTATATATTCTTTCCTGTAACAATTCTCATGCTCCAACTGATGTTCGTATTCACTCTGCTTACTCCATTTCAAGTTCCAGGTACCGTTTTGTATGTCTTTTCATCTTGGAACCTTTTCTGACCCCTGGTTCTTTGCTGTGTGTCCCTCAAACATGTTTTCATAGCACCTGTGCTGCCTCTAACCTCATCATGTATAACAGTGTGCTGTCATTTCCTGCTCTCCTCTGGGTGTCTCTTAGTGGATCTGAAACTCTGTGAAGGCAAGATCCAGGTTCCTCTCTATTCACCTTTGAAACAGAAGCTGTGAATGTGTCTAATACATTCTATGGGCTCTAGAAATTTTTGATTAATGAGTGAGGGATAGAAAGAATTAATAGAATATATTTATCCTGAAGTGTTTTGTGTGTAAATAGAAGCATATATTTTTTAAAACTAAACTGTGCCCTACCTCAGGATGTGTCAACACTACAGCACTATATTATAATTTAGTTCATGAGGACCTTGAGGACCTTGATTTATTCTATGAGCTATCCACAGTGGTCCATTATATTGATGACATCGTGTTGAGTGGATTGAGTCATCAAGACTTAACATTTCATAATGAAATGTTGCCAAAAAGTAAACTAACAGATAAAAATAACATGAAGACCTCACATTAATATGTTGATATCCTACTGAAAGCAGGGAGAGTATTAAGGTAAGCTATTTGCCCCTTCATTGAGAATCTCAGCTTCAATTTCTGTTTCATTTCACACTTTAAGCAGGAGTTAAGACAAATTGTGTTTTTTCAAAGAGAGCTAGCTAGAATTCTGAGAGTCTGGTTAAGTCAATAGCAGGAAAGAAATTCCCTACCTCCCGCCCTAAAATTAGATATATCTATATAGATATAGATATATAAATATATCTATATATATTTATATATATATAAATATATCTAATTTTTATCTAATATCTATATATAGATATATCTAATTAGATATATTTAATTTATAATCTTATAAATATCTAAATATATATCTAGATATATAAATAAATACCTATATATATATATATCTAATTTTGGGGTGGGAGGTAGGGAATATATATATTCTATCATCTATCTATCTATCTATCTATCTATAATTTGCTTTAAATTTTATTGACTTTATTCACCTTATTTTACACTTTTTTAAATTTTCATTTTCTTGCATTCATTTCATTTCTATTCTTTTCAATGTAAGATTTATGATAAATAGCAGTAACTTTTTTCCCCTTTATTTCATATGTGTTCCTTGTCAAGATCATCCAAAATATCCTTTTGACCTTTGCTTGAGTTGAATCAATATGGAGGTCCAGTTACATTTATTTGTCACCTAAAATAGCTTTCTTACTACATAATTTCCTAATGACACCCATATTAAATCCTTTCATCTGGTCATTTTCATCTGGTCATTTCTCAAGGTATAGATTAAAGGATTTAATATGGGTGTTATTGTAGTATAGAGCAATGCAACTGCTTTATCAATAGATAAAGTAGCTGTGGATCTCACATACACAAATATGCAGGACACAAATAATAGGACAACCACTGTGATGCAGGAGACACAGGTAGAGAGGGCTTTGCACCTTGCCTCCAAGCTGTGGTTCCTTAGGGAGCACAGAATGACCACCAGGAGACCAGCAAGAGGAGGAAGTTTAACAGACAGAAAGAACCACTGTTGGTAGCAACGAAGAGCCCTAGAGTGTGGGTATTAGTGCAGGCAAGATTGAGCAAAGTGCTCAGAACACACATAAAGTGATCTATGAGGTTAGGGTCACAGGAGGGTAATGGGATGATAAAGAGGATCTGTATGGCTGCATGTAGAAAGCCTTTCACTCACACCAATCCCATTAGCAGGACACACACTTATGAAGTGAAATGGCTTGCAGATGGCCACAAGTGGTCACAGGCCATCACAGTAAGCAGGATGACATCAGAATGTTCTCCAAATATTTGGTAATACAGGCATTGAATGGGATGATATTCTCTCCATGAAGTGAATCTAAGGTTTGTGTAGGGGTATTGACAGAAAAATAGCAGGCATCAATGAAGGAGAGATAGGAAAAAGTACATGGGGACCCTGGTAAATGGCTGTCAGTGACAGTGACCAAGATAAGCACATTCCCTACCCAAGAGATGATGCAGCAACAAATATGATTTTTTGCATCTTTAGATTCTCTCTGAACCCCAGTAAGAAAAAAAAAAAAAAACACTGTCAATTTCTTCCTATTCTCCATTATTTCATTTGTGAATAATTAATTACCTGAAAAAATCCTTTTTGATTAATATAACCTTGAATTTATTAATCTTTTTTTTAAATCTAGTAAATAATAAATGCCTAACTTCTATTGAGTTGTGGATTTTCATGGGGTTTTATGAGCTAGAAGGTAAGTTCTGATTCTTTTTTTTTTTTTTTAAAGATTTTATTCATTTATTTGACAGACAGAGATCACAAACAGGCAGAGAGGCAGGCAGAGAGAGAGGAAGGGAAGCAGGCTACCAGCCAAGCAGAGAGCCCGATGCGGGACTCAATCCCAGGACCCCGGGACCATGACCTGAGCTGAAAGCAGAGCCTTTAACCCACTGAGCCATCCAGGTGCCCCATAAGATCTGATTCTTTTTTTTTTTTTTTAAGATTTTATTATTTATTTGACAGAAAGAGATCACAAGTAGGCAGAGAGGCAGGCAGAGAGAGAGAGAGAGGGAAGCAGGCTCCCTGCTGAGCAGAGAGCTGGATGCGGGACTTGATCCCAGGACCCTGAGATCATGACCTGAGCTGAAGGCAGTGGCTTAACCCACTGAGCCACCCAGGCACCCATAAGATCTGATTCGTAAAGATTGTCTTTGCACACCTCATTGTCAGAGATGGCTGAGAGCCTATATTCAAGGGTGGTAATATCATCTAAGTTTGAAAATAGTGGTCGGAAATGGATGTCAAGGGTATAAATGTAAAGCTGGACTTTTTCTTTTACCCTTAGGATGTGGAGACCCATGGAAGGTATTAGAGAATATGAGTGGAAGGATGAAAAGGAATTGGAGTAAGGATGACTTTGAGATATATCTTTGGTAAAGATCTTTGTGTGTCTTGGATTAAGTCAGCTGACCTTCAGTAAAGGGATGCAAGCTAGTGAAAAGAAAGCCAAGTATCTCACTATTTATAATAGTTTATAAAAAGGGTAGCAGGGTGTTTCTTATGTAAATATAATAAAAAGCCTTCAGGAGCTAGTATAAAAGAATTGATAATAACTATTGCCAAATGTAATAACATTATAATGTCTTATAAATATACTTTTTAATGATCGATTGCTATGTGCATGGCAGTAACCTATGTGGACAATATTATTTCATCCATTTTGCAAATGAAGAAACAATTGCAGAGACTGATGTTAATAGTAATAATAATGATAATATCAACCAAAACTTAATAGACACTTGTTTGTGCTCATTTTTGCAAAAATGTTATTGTTTCTCACTACAAAACTCACTACAAAAGTGAGATAATTACCACTGTTATTTTATACTTCTTTTACAAAGAAAGAGATGCAAACATAGAGAAATTATGGATCCTGTCGAAGGTCAAGAAGATAATAAAAGGTAGAGCCAAAATTAGATCAAATTATACTTGTTAACTTTTTTCTACTAATTTTTTTATCTTTTCCTTACATTGTTATGTTATAATAAACAATGTTGAACTAGGAATCTCCTTTTGACATAGCATAATAATTATAATGACTTTAATTCTCCTTCATAGGCAAGTGTACATGAAGCAATATCATCAACAGACACACACACACACACACACACACACACACACACACACACGCATTGGAATCCCTAAATATTAATACAAATGTGGTGGTCTTTTCAATGAACAACACCTTTACCTTGGCCTCTTATGGAGCCCTATTTCCTCCCTTCCCAGTCTCCTTACAAGAGCGGGACTCTAGATTTTTCTGAACAATGTTGAAAATGACTACCATAGTGGTTAAGTGTCTTGTATTGGCTTGAAAACCAGAGAAACTAGATTGGAATCTTGCCTTTTACACTTGTGACTTTCTTTTTCCAGGGTATTTTTCTTGGCAACTTACATCCTTGTTTCCTCTTTTATAAAATGAGAATTATAATATCAATATCCCAGGTGTTATGAGAATTGAGGGAACATATATGAAATACCCACCACATTATTGTGGGAGCACAAAAGACTTTTACTTTTTTTTTTTTTTTTTACTGTGTATGCAACTACGTGATAGGAAGAATTGGTATTTTGAGTGAAATTCAGGGAAAAAAATAAACCATGCAATAAGGCGAGGGAGAATCATCTCCCCAATTTAATTTTCAAGAAGCCACAGAGGCTCACATTATTCATGGCCATTAACCTCAGGAAGGACTATCTCTGGTCATGCTTATATTAAATGACTGGTGACTTATGTCATTTATTACTGGTATTTATGTCTTTTCTGTGTGTGAAGTATATTTACATTTGATTTTCATGCTCATGATTAGTCTTTAATGTTAATGTTCTCATGGCAAAATAAAGTGAATGGTGTCAAAGAGCTGGTTCTTGAAGACTGTGTAATCATTATGAGCCTCAAGTTTTTCATTTGTCAAATTAGGCTAATGATATTTATCAACTATCTTCTGAAGAATTGGTGTGAGGATAAAATATTACTTTATTTGACTAGTGTTGAAAGATAATGGTTATTATATATAGAAAGTTCCAATCTTTCTCTCTCTCTCTTTTTTTTTTAAGTATAGGGATAAAGGGAACATTTCTCAATTTCATAAAATCTATCTATGAAAAACCCACACCAAATATCATTTTCAATGGGGGAAAAGCTGACAGTGTTCCCAGGAACATGACAGGGATGCCCCCTCTTGCCATTACTGTTCAACATAGTACTCAGAAGTCCTAGCAACAGCAATGAGACAACAAAAATAAATAAAAGGTATTCATGGAGCACTGAGTGCAGTGCACAAACATTGAATCTTGGAACACTGAAAAAAATAAAATTAAAAAAATGCTCAACATAAAAAAAGAAATAAAAGGTATTCAAATTGACAAAGAAGAAATCAAACTCTCTTCACAGATGACACAACACTTTATATGAAAAACCCAAAAGACTCCACCCCCAAATTATTAGAACTCATACAGCAATTCAGTAATGTGTCAGGATACAAAATCAATGCACAGAAATCAGTTGCTTTCCTTTACACTACAATGAAAATACAGAAAGGGAAATTAGAGAATTAATTCCATTTACTATAGCATCAAGAACCATAAGATACCTTGGAATAAATCTAACGAAAGAGGTAAAGGATCTGTTCTCAAAGAACTACAGAACACTCATGAAAGAAATTGAAGATGATACAAAGAGATGGAAAAGCATTCCATGCTAATGGACTGGAAGAATAAACATTGTTAAAATGTCTATACTGCCCAGAGCAATCCATACTTTCAATGATATCCCTATCAGAAAGTACCCATCTTTAAGATGCTTCAATGCTACTGAAAAACTTATAGTCTTAGATTATATTAATGATGTTTAGGCTTATGAGATATAATTCCATTTTCAAATTGACCTCTTCTAGGAAACGTTCAGTATGAAGTATATGAAACACTCAGACATGGACTATTTCCGTAATCCGATAACCAATCAACAGTTTTTGAGAAAGTGTTTCTATTAGTTTAAAACTTTCCTTCTAGCCTAAAGCCTCAGAATTCTTCATAGAAAATCTGTGATTTGAATTTAGAAAGAATTATTTTGAAACACTATGGAGAAATGACCTGCAGATGTTTCTGGTCCCATAGGCAAGAGGCAATAAATGTGGAGGAAACACTTTCAAATGGATCATTCCTACCCTAATGAATCTTGCTCTGAAAGATTTTCATCTGGCACTGCATGGCTATTTTAAGAGGTTTTCATAAATATTCAAGGACCTTGGCTTATAGCTGCTGCTTTTTTTCTTTGGAATAATTATCTGCTTTGGTGGAAGTGCTTTGACTTAGGAGCAAATATTCTGAAGAGTCATGTTAGAGAAACACCCAATTTTGAATAGGGAATTGTATTTCTTGTACTTGAGACCCACACATGCAAAAATCCTCTTTCTCTTTAGAACTTTGGTTTCGTTTGTTCCTTTCTTCCTTCCTTCCTTTCTTTTTCTTTTTTTTTTTTTTTCTTTTAACTTTCTTTTTTGGAAAACGAATGCCTGCATAGGTTGAGTATTTATTATCAAGGCATGGCAATTGTATTGTAGGTATGGTATGGGTGACATCAGTACTGGCATTCTTAGGAATGGAATGATAAAATATCAAGGACTTGCTTTAGTATTCTCAGACAGCAACAACAACAAAACAAATAAAAAATAAATAAGCCCATGTGGAATGAGGGAAAGTGCAATGAGATGAAATAGGAATAATAATATGTTGACAATTGTTGAATCTGGATAATGGTGGAAGGGACTTCTTATAGAGGTTTTTTTTGTTGTTTTTGTTTTGTTTTTATCAGGCTCATAGTATTTATTAACAAAAACAATTGCTTTTAACTTTTTAAAATATTTATTTATTTATTTGTTTGTTTTTTCACTTATTTTATTATATTAGTCACCTTATACTACATCATGAGTTTTTGATGTAGTGTTCCATGATTCATTGTTTATATGTAACACCCAGTGCTCCATGTAATACATGCTCTCCTTAATATCCATCACTGGGTTAACCCATTCCCCCCAACCTCAGCCCTCTAAAATCCTCATTTTGTTTCTCAGAGTCTGTAGTCTCTCATGGTTCATCTCCCTCTCTGATCTCTTCCCCTTCATTTTTCCCTTCCCTCTCCTAATGTCCTTGATGCTACCCTCATGTTCCACATATAAGTAATCCATACGATAATTGGCTTTCTCTGTTTGACTTATTTCACTTAGCTTAAACCCCTCCAGTTCCATCTATGTCAGTGCAAATGGTGGGTATTCATCCTTTCTGATGGCTGAGTATTATTCCATTGTATATATGGGCCACACCTTCTTTATCCATTCATGTGTTGAAGATCATCTCAGTTACTTCTACAGTTTGTGTATTGTGGACTTTGTTGCTATAAACATTGGGGTGCATGTTCTCCTTCTTTTCACTATATCTGATTCTTAATGTCTTAATGACAGTCACTGTTCTACTTTTTTTCTGTGAAAATGATCAGTAGATTTGAATGGGAATTTTTTTTTTTTGAGGGAGTTAGATATACTAGTAAGTTTTTTTTGCAATATAATTCTTTTTGAGATTATTTTATTATTTTATTTTATTTTACATGTAATCAAATGCAACCTTTTAAGTATGTGGTTTGATGAGTTTTGAAAAATTTATATATTCACATAGCGATTAACAAATTCAGGATTTAGAATACTTTCATTAACCCAGAAAGATCTGTCATGCTCCTTTTCAGTTAATTCTCTCAGATTCAACTACTGTCCTAATTGGCACCACTCTGTTTTAGTGTTGTCTATTCTTTAACTTCATATAAATTGAATCATATCATCTACTAGCAGTGCATGGTCTCTTTGTTCCAAAATTTAGCATATTGATATATGTATCGTTAGTCTATTACTTTTCTTTGCTGAAGATTATTGTCTCTCTCACCAACTTCTGACTTTCAAGTGCAGCGTATTTTCCTTTAATGCGATTGTTTAATTTTGGGAAATAAATTCATCTTATTGTAGTTTACTTTTCAGTTGCCTTCCTAACTTCTATTTTTTTGTTCTATATACTTTTAAGCTAATGAAGTAGATTCTTTTGGTCTATTATTCTATTTTCTCTTCTTCTTAACAGCTTTTTAAATAATAGATTCTATTTTCTTCAGCAGTTTCAGGTTCATAGGGAAGTTGGGCAGAGGCTATGGAAATTTCCTTTATCTCCTATGATTACAAAATAGGCAGAGGAACTGGATAGATATTTTCCAAATACATATAAATTGCCAACAGCACGTCAAAAGAAGCTCAACATCACTTGTCATGAGAGAAATGTAAATTAAAATCATACTATCACTTCACTTCTGTTAGAATGACCAGTATTGAGAAGACAAGAGATAAGGAATGTTGGTGAAGATGTGAAGAAAAAGGATCCCATGTGTACTATTGATGGGTATGTGAATTGGTATAGTCATTATGGAGAAAAGTACAAAGTTTCTTCAAAAATATTAAAATAGTACTACCTTCCATTAGTTGTACTCTTGGGTATATATCTAAAGGATCTCAAATCATGATTGTGTAGGGCTTTCTGAATTCTCAGTTTTATTGCATCATATTTATAGTAGCCAAGGAGTGGATACAACCTCATCCTTGACTGATGAACCAATATAGGAAATGTGGGACATACATTATTCAGACTTTAAATAGAGGAAAATTCTGGGGCACCTGGGTGGCTCAGTGGGTTAAAGCCTCTGCCTTCAGCTCAGGTCATGATCCCAGGGTCCTAGGATTGAACCCCAATCTCTCTCTGCTCTCTGCTCTGTGGGGAGCCTGCTTCCTCCTCTCTCTCTGCCTGCCTCTCTGCCTACTTGTGATCTCTGTCTGCCCAAAAATAAATAAAATCTTTTAAAAAAATAAATAAATAGAGGAAAATTCTTCCATTGGCAATAACATAGATGGAGCTGGAAAATTTGATGTTAAGTGAAACAAGCAAGAATAGAAAGAGAAATATTGCATGATCTCACTTATATGTGGAAATGATAAAGTTATATTCACAGAAGTAGAGAATAGAATAGTGGTTACCAGGGGCTAGGTATTGGAGGAAATGGAGAGATGTTGGCCCAAGGGTGCATGGTTTCAGTTATGTAGAATGAAGAAGTTCTAGGCATTTAATATATAGCATGGTCACTATATTTAATATTAATACCATAACCTATACTTAAAATTGTAAAAAAGGAGAGATCTAAATTAAAACTTCTTACAAACACACACACACAGACACATGCACATACAATGTTAAGTATATAGAAAAGATAGATGTCTTAATTAGATTGTGATGATCTTTTCAGTATACACACACACACACACACACACACACACACACATACTTTTACTATATCAACATGCCAACTTGGGACACTAGTGCAGTCACTAAGCTTCACAACATCCCCAAAAGCAAAAAGTAATGAGAACACTTAACATGATATCTTAATGAATTTATTTTAAAATAATCTTTGACTGGATGAAACTATTGGTATTGAAAATGTTTTTCAGGTAAACAATGAAGAACAGCATTAAAATTAAATGGAATCTTGTCTCAGTTACTAAGGATGTGGTGAACTTGAATACACTGATATAAATGATTTTATTTATTTATTTATTAGCTTTTATTTAAATTTCTGTTAGTTAACATGCATTGTGATAAGAATTCCAGGTGTACAAATGAGTCATTCAATACATACCACACCCAGTACACATCACAATTATACTCCTTTATCCCTATTTTATATTTAACTCATTGTCCTACCCACCCCACTCTCTGGTAACCATCAGTTTGTTCTCTATAGTTAAGAATCTCTTTCTTGATTTGTCCCCCCTCTCTGTTTTTCCGTATACTGATTTATTTAGTTTGTTTTTTTATTTTTTTATTTTCACATGAGTGAAATCATATGGTATTTGTCTTTCTCTGACTGAATTTTTTCACTTAGCATAATACTCTGTGGCTCCATTCTTGTCATGGAAAATGCAAGATCTCATTTCTCATTCTTGTTTATGAATAATATTCCATTATGTATTTGTGTGTGTATATATACACACCCATATATTTGTGTGTGTAAATACATAAGCATTTGTGTGTGTGTGTATACATACACACAAATACATAAGTCATCCTTTTTTTAAAAAAAAAATTTATTTATTTACTTTACAGAGAGAGATCACAAGTAGGCAGAGAGGCAGACAGAGAGAGAGAGGAGGAAGCAGGCTCCCTGCCGAGCAGAGAGCCCGATGCAGGCCTCGATCCCAGGACCCTGAGATCATGACCTGAGCCGAAGGCAGCGACTTAACCCACTGAGCTACGCAGGCACCCTACATAAGTCATCTTTATCCAATTCATCATTCTATGGATACTTGGACTATTTCCATAATTTGGCTACAGTAGATAATGCTGTTATAAACATTGGGTTGCATGTATCACACTGATTTCAGTGAATCTAAACTTTGGCCTGCTCTAATTCAAAGTATGACTGCTAATCTGCTCTGCTGGCTTCAAAATTTTATTGCCAGTTCTAGCATCACAATACACACTACACTTTTACTAAGAAATAACAGAGAAAGGAAGCAGCTTCCTGCTGCAAAAGTAGGGTCTCTCTAACTCCATTAACTAGAGACAAGTATAGTGAGTATTTCTGAATGCCTCTTATACTTTCTTTTATTTCACTGATACCACCCACATTTAAATGAAATAATATACACTTTTTTCCCTTTAAAATAAGTTTTACCTTCTGGTACTTCAATCTCAGTATATGTTTTATCTATGCTGTATTGCAAAACTTATTTAGTCTTGACAGCATATATTGTTTTGTTCTTTCCCTCTTAGATATGTAGAAGTCTCTTGTTTTAGCCCCTATTTACCAATTATGTAGATTAGCTGAATATCTCCAGGACTTTGTAATACTATATTTAAAAATCTCAGGGTCACCTGTGTGACTCAGTGGGTTAAAGCCTCTGCCTTCGGCTCAGGTCATGATCCCAGGATCCTGGGATCGAGCCCCGCATCGGGCTCTCTGTTCGGCGGGGAGCCTGCTTCCCCCTCTCTCTCTGCCTGCCTCTCTTCCTACTTGTGATATCTCTCTGTCAAATAAATGAACAAAATCTTAATAAATAAATAAATAAATAAATAAATAAATAAAATCTCATATATAATGCCTCAGTTATCTCAATAGTCAACGAAAACAATGAGAAAAAATTATTTAAGAAAATAATACATATATGTATGTGTGTGTGTGTGTGTGTGTACACACTCATACATATGTATATGGTCTTTTGGCCTTTGATTTGCTAGAATGGAACTTTTTAAAGATAAACTAATGATACAGTGAGAAGAATTCTTGCCACACAATGTTAATTCATTTGATCTGAATGTGTTCAAGACAAAGCAAAACACCTTATTTGAAATGTGCTATAGAGACAATTAAAAGTCATAGTAAACAGACTATTATTTATGGATGCTCAAAGTTTGAACAGTTGTGATTGCAAAAATATCTTTCTCCTTATCAAACTAGAGGGTAGACTTAGATGTGAGAAGTACTTCATTATCACCAATTATTCATGATAGTGTGTCATTATCACCAATATCAAAATTGAGCTCTCAGGAAAGGTAAGAACCAGGCTAGCATTATGATGGAAACCACTAGTTTGAGGGCAGAAGTACAGAGAAAAGTAAGGAAATTAGGTGCACTACCTTAGATTGCATTGGGCAAGTCAAGATATATACTACCCTATGTGATATCTGCACAGAATAAGTAATCAACCAAAGCCCTCAATTCATCTTTTGCATTCAGATGTAATTTTGATATGCCATATCATTCTCATGGCATTTTTCACTTCTGCATTCCTCAGTGTGTAGATGAATGGGTTGAGAAAAGGTGTCCCAATAGTATAAAATACAGTCACCATCTTGTCCATGGGGAAAGTGGTTGCAGGGCGTGTATATATGAATATACATGGAACAAAGAATAACACTACTACTATGATATGAGAAGTGCAAGTAGAGAGAGCTTTTTTCCTTCCTTCTGCACTGTGGTTTCGCAGTGAATGCAAAATGATAATGTATGAGATTATCAGAATCACAAAACCACTTGTGGTAATGGCCCCACTGTTAGACACCATCAACAGGTTGATCTCATATGTATCCATGCAAGCAAGTTCCATCAAGGGCTGCAAATCACAGCAGTAATGATCAATGAAATTGGGTCCACAGAAAGGCATTCTCAAGGCCAGGATAATCTGGGTTGTAGAATGGATGAAAGCCCCAATCCATGCAATAATAATCAAAATGTTGCAGACTTGCTGGCTCATTATGGTTGGATAATGTAAAGGCTTGCAAATGGCCACATAGCGATCAGCAGCCATGAGGATGAGCACAAAGATCTCCATGCCACCAAAGAAATGTAGTGCAAAGACTTGAGTCATGCACTCATTGTAAGTTATGATTCTTTTTGCAGAGAGTGAATCCGCAATTAGTCTAGGAGCTATGGAGGTTGAAAAGCAGGCATCAGCAAAGGACAAATAAAATAGGAAAAAGTACATGGGGCTCCTAAGTGTCCGGCTGGACTTGATGGTCACAATAATAAGCAAATTCCCTACCATTGTTCCCAGATAAAAAATGAAGATGATTACAAATACCACTTTCTGTCTCATAGGATCTTCAGTCAATCCTAATAGTATGAATTCAGTTACACTGTTGTTTTGCTGCATAATTTCAGGCAACATGGAGAAAGCATTGGTTAGAAATGGTTAATCTGCAAAGAAAGAAATATTATGCAATGATTACTTAATTTAGAGATTAAATCCATATGCTTGATCATGGATGCACCACTTACCAGTGTGTATTCCTTTACCTTCTGTGTCATTTTCTTCTGAATAAAGAGGAAATCATATTATCTCTTCACAATCTATTCAGCTGATTATTAATGGAAGCAATGAAAAATATCAATAATGAAAGAGTACCTGATTCTTCAGGCACAATAAATATTAACCTAGGGGATTTTGTGTGAGAGGGCATCTTTCTGAAGTGAATGTCTCTCTTTAGTTTAACATAAAAAAAAAGAGAGAGAGAGAGAACAAGAGAAAAACAAACAATATTTTAACAGTAAACTTTCAGTCAATTGGTAAACTCCATTGTGAAACTTGGTCTGGTAGCTTGAGTCTTTATTTCCTATTCTTTTAACTCTCAATAATTTCTAGTTACTTTGAGTTCTAAATTAAGCTTCTATCATAATATTTTGTACTTTTGAAATTATACTATGTTGCCCAAAGTTAAATTCTTCACCTCATTCACTATTTTATTTATTTTTTTTTTTTTTTCAGCATATTTTGTTAAAACATAAGGATCGACTGAGATTGCAATATAGGATAAATACAGAACATATGACATAAATCAAAGTGTTCTTTCAAATTTTATGTTATTTTAAGCACCAGGGACTTAGAATTCTTGGAATCTATGTTTTGAGTGACCCATACCTGGATTTCAATAAGAGAAGATAGATAGAGGAAGGGAATGAATATTTATTTATATATACCAAACAGTGGAAAAATCCTTATCTGTCCTCTTCATATGTATTTACCATATTGTAGCACAATACCAAAAAATGCCAAATCATTTAAGGAGATATGCAACATGTATTCCACACAGAAGCACAATTTTCTCAAACGCAAATGACTTTCAGAGATCACTCTTTAAGAAAAGAGTGTGTAGGGTGCCTGTGTGGCTCAATCAGTTAAGCATCCCATTCTTGATTTCCACTCAGGTTGTGATCTCAGGTTTGTGGGATTGAGTCCCATTCCAGGCTCCACATTGATCATGGAGCCTGCTTAAATTTCTATCTCTCCATCTCCCTCTCTTCCCCTTTCCCTGTTCAGGCTCTCCTCACTCTATAAATAAATAAACAAAATCTTTTTTAAAAAGTGCAAACAAAAATGAGGGAAAGAACTGACTTCAAGAGCAACTCTTCTTATTAAACATTATTTGACAGTATAATCATATTCATTCACAGAAAAATACATTCAGATTTAAATTCCAGTTAAATATCTTTTTACCTATCAGATTAACAGTGGCCTTTTTGATGAATGCCTCTTAACAAACACTGCTGAAACTGATGTGGGAAACAACTGATGCCGCACATCCTTAGCAGGGTCTTAAAGGGATGCAGTCTCTCAGGGAGTGATATTCGGCATGATGATATTTCAACAGCGCATAGACACAGGACTGGTGTTTCCATTTGCTGCAAGTAATTTCAGTCACAGGCACAAAGACAATCACAACAGCCCTTTCCAAGTAGGCAAAAATTACGAAACAACTTCAAGCCCATCAAAAAGGAAGCTAAATGAATGAGAGATGGTATTTTATGTAATTATCAATAAAAATGAAGTGGCTATACACACAAATGGTTTTTAATATACATTGGAAAGTGATAGAGTTCAGGACTGTATGTGGAGGATGGTAATATTTTCTTTCACATCATAATAATGTATATCACACACACATGGACTCATTTCAATTAATTGTATTTAAGATAGTAACAAAATAGCATAATATTTGTGGCTTGGTGTGGGGGGATTGATTCCTCAATTCACAATTGGGAGGAGGACTTACCTTTTAAAACATTTCCTTTGGTCACTGAAAATATATCATAATGATGCTGCATTAAAAATAAAGCTTTTAGAAACCTCTTAGTAGATGGTTTGCTAATCACATTGGCATATTACTGCTTTATAACAACTGTCTTTGGACAAAGGCTGTAGGGACGTAAGATTCCCAGGGCCAGAGTAAGATTTAAATGTCTGTGTCACAGGGTGAGTCAGCTGTAGAGTCAGTTCTGGACTCACAGCTCTTAACCACATCATATCCCAACCACACTGCCATTCACTACAGGTTCCCTTGCATTCTTAGGGGTTTGCCAGATATGCTTTTTGCTCAAATCTTTAGCAAATGGGAATGAAAACTTGTTTGTGGTTTTTAACAGTCAGTTACTATAAAAAGATATCTAATATCTATCCAATTGTCAATCCAGCCACCTACTGATCTATTATCATCAATTATCTATCTATATATCTGATAGAATTATAGACTGAACTATTTGTATAGTTAACATAATAATAGATATAAGCTTGGCATACATTTGAATGAAGCAAACTAAGGAAGGCAGATTTTATTCACATTTGTTCACTTCTGGATTTAAACATCTAGAGAAAATACATATTTAATAATAAGTATTCATAAAGTAAATGAAAGAATTAAGAGAATTTCCTATTATTAGGATCCAGTTGTTTGGTCCTATTCAATACTCAGTTACCACTGAAAAGGGAAGCCTACTCCGTCCAAAATAAATCATCATCTCCATGGAGCATTTCCTGGAACACTCAGATATTATTTCTATTTGATCATTTCTCCACCAGGAGCTGTTGTGCATTTATCTTATTCTGTCTTCTCAGTTTCTATTATAATCTACTTCTAGAAAACCCCCAAAACTTTCTATCCTTCTACAAATGCCTTCTATGTGCTAGATGAACACTGTGACATTGATCAGATATTTTTTCTGAGTATTAAATAAAGTCACGTTAATCTCCAACACAAATCTTACCAGTTTTAAGAGCTTATACAAACATTAGGATTTAGAGTAATCTTTTCTTCTCAAGGTAATTTGGCCACTATTAGTTCAAATGAGAAAAAAAAATAAATGTTTCTAAAATCCTGTCTGATCTTTTTATATGTCACTGAGGCATAGGTTATTGCCTACATACCAGAAGACAAAGTCTGTCCTGGATTCATCTGACACTTTCTCTCACATGTAATTTTGACTGGGAAATGCTCCTTTTCTGCCTTTCCTGCACTAGTATTTAAACATGAATGATGCAAAATAGAGGAGTCTGGGGAAGGTCATTCCCTGAGGTCTCCCTTCCCTTTTAGTTAAGAAGCATGATCTAGATATAATGAAGTAGATAATTTTCAATATTTATTTTTAGATTATGGGGAAAAGGTTATCTCTTCTTGCAATTAAAGGAGCTTATTTGGACCATAAATGATGACTTTTGGCTAGAATAAAAAAAAAATCAGTGATTATCTAATGATCTATGCCCAGGACATGGTTCCAGACACCATTATCCAAAAATGAATCAGGACTTCTTAAATAGCTGACTCTAGCTTGGGGGCATGAAATATACAAGATGAACTGGAGCATCTTGTAATGTTAGAAGGTAAGGAAGTGCTAACCCCCCCCCCCCACACACACACAGAGATACACACACACAAAGAGATTTATTGAAAAGAATTGATTCTCATGTATATGGAGCTGGCAAGTGCAAAACCTGCACAGTCTATGTCCCATTTTGAGTCTAAAGACCAGAAACTGCTATAAACCAGTAAAAGCCAATGTCCCGGTTCAGGTCCATTGAAAGGAGGCTCCTTTCATCAGGAAGAGTTAATGTGTCAGAGTGAAAATTATCAGACAGGAAGAGCTGATGGTTCAGTTTGAAGGCTATCAGGCAGGTGAATTCCCTCTTACTGAGGGGACATTAGCCTTTTGTAATTTTCAGGCCTTCATTTAGTTAGATGAGAACCCTACTTTAGTGAGATTAATCTACTTTATTCAGTCTACCCATTCAAAAGTTAATATCATCCAAAAAAATATCATAGTCACAAACCAAAACAATAGTTGAACAAATATTTGAGTACCCTGTAGCCCAGGCAAGTTAACATATAAAATCAACAAGTGCAAATCCATTGTTTATCCATTAGTACCTATACACATCTCCTAAATCCATACTTGCTCTCCAAAACAAAACAAAACAAAACAAAACAAAACAAATCACAAGGTCATAATACCACCTAACATCACACAACTATTCAAGAACTGAAAATGACCTAGAACCCCCAAAGTAAGGGGAAGTAAATTTTGGGGGGTGATTTTTACTTTCCCCTTAATATTCAGTAACTTCAATATTATGGTGGAAAACAAAAACACTAAAATGCCATGGTAGAAATTCAATATATATTTAGTTTCATAGTAAGGTAATAAGAAAGGGAAGAAAACAAAGATATTTGCTTTATATATATTCAAGCACACAAACACATTCATAATATAAGGAGTAAATACAATAATTACAGTCTTCATTTTATAACAATCACATGCTTAATTTATAATTTCTTCTGTTACTCATTCTATACTCAATGTGTCTTCAGCAAGCACAGATGCTGCTCATGGTTCTCAAGCTGGTGGGGTGACACAAACCTTCATTACTGAAGCATCTGGGTCCTTAGTAGTTCTGCCTGGATTGGGTTGTTGTAGTTTTCCATTGACCATACTCACAGACTATGGTGATACTAAGAGTTATCCTATGGGATCTCCTATATTCTAGATATACTATTTGTTATCTCCATTCTGGAGTAGTTGTCCAATTTCCCCTTTGTTGCCAGGAACAATTACCTCAAGAAGAACAGTAACTTAGATCTTTGCCTATAGATTCAAAGGCATGAGCATGAGCTGCCAAAAGTGGTCAGGCAGCAGTCTTAACACTGTTAAATAGAATCTTGCTGTGTCTCTTGCTGGAAGCACTTCTCCCTTTGGATTAAAGACCTCAAAGCAAGAAGAGCATAAGTAAGAGGAAACAGGAAGCAAAAAATTTGCTAGTGGGTCACTAAGGGTAAGCATGTGTTATGCCGGGGCGCCTGGGTGGCTCAGTGGGTCAAGCCGCTGCCTTTGGCTCAGGTCATGATCTCAGGGTCCTGGGATCGAGTCCTGCATCAGGCTTTCTGCTCAACAGGGAGCCTGCTTCCTTCTCTCTCTCTCTCTCTCTGCCTGCCTCTGCCTACTTGTGATCTCTCTCTGTCAAATAAATAAATAAAATCTTAAAAAAAAAAAAAGTGTAATGCCTTGGGGCACCTGGGTGGCTCAGTGGGTTAAAGCCTCTGCCTTCGGCTGGGGTCTTGATCTCGGGGTCCTGGGATCGAGCCCCGCATCGGGCGCTCTGCTCAGCGGGGAGCCTGCTTCCTTTTCTCTCTCTCTGCCTGCCTCTCTGCCTACCTGTGATTTCTGTTTGTCAAAATAAATAAAATAAAAAAAAAATGTGTAATGCCTCACCCATTTCTATCCTTTGATTACAAAACCTGGCAATGGGAGGAAGAGCATGTCATGGATGTTTATTCAGAGCATACGTCTTTCCAGAGAACTGAAGACTCTTGCTCCAAACCTAGAAGGTATTGTTACCTGGCATGTACTATAACTAATTCTGCAAAGGATTTTCCCACCATTTTATCAGGACAGTTCTTCAACGGGGTGAGAAATGTAGTAAGACCAGTGAATTCCATGAGCATGGATCCCATTATAGCCCTTTATTTGTTGTGAAGTGAGATTGTTTGATCACAAGCAATGCTGTGTAAAATGACATGAATGTGGGTAAAAAATTCTCCAAGTCTATGGATGGTAGCTTTGGCAGAAGCATTGCATGCAGGGGATGCAAATCCATATCCAAAGGATGTGTTTAGGCAGTAAGAACAAAACACTGCCCTTCCATGATGGAAGAAGTCCAATGAGTTCAATCTGCAAACAGATTGATCATCCCAGGGAATGCTGCCATATTACAGACTTCATGTTGCATATCCTACTGGAAGATTTGGCACATAGCAGTGGTCATGGCCAGGCTAGCTTTGGTGGGTGAAAGTCCACGTTGTTGAGCTCATGGACAACCTCCTCCCTGCCACCATGACCATTTTGTTCATGGGCCCATTGTACAATGATGGGAGTGGTTGGGGAAAGAGGCTGACCGTATGCACAAAATGGATCATCCTATCCACTTGATGTTAAAATCATTCTCTGGGGTACCTGGGTAGCCCAGTCATTGTTTGCCTTTGGCTCAGATTATGATCTCAGAGTCCTGGAATCTAGCTCTGCTTTGGGCTCCCTGTTCAGCAGGGAGCCTGTTCCTCCCTCTCCCACTCCCCCTGCTTGTGTTCCTGCTCTTGCTGTGTCTCTTTCTGTTAAATAAATAAATAACCTTTTTTTTTTTTTTTTAATTGGCTCCTGCTGGTTCCTGGGATGATGGGCATAGCCTATAATTTCATTCTGGAGGAAATGTACAGAAATGATGGGGCTCTGAGTTCTGGGCTGTTAGTAGTGCAGACACAGCAGCTTGGGCATTGGAGAATTGAAGGGAAACTGAACTGGACACAGCAATGCCCACCATTTTCTGTATCCTCTCTGGCATCACCATTCTTCAGGCCTCCATCCTTTCACATCCAAATCATTTCAGTAACATCCTGACACCACTCTTGCTCCCTTCAGACCACTTCCCACCCTGATAACCCATTCAGTTATCATCTCAAACTCAAATCATACTGCATCATTCACTGTTTCAAAGGTCCTCGCAAAGTTTGTCCCATGATATTTAGCAATAAACCTTAACATGATTATGAGACCCATGTTCCTTTCATTCCAGGTTCATATCCTGCTGTGTACCTTTTATAAGTTCATTGTGTAGTACACTGCCTGGCTTATGGTGAGACTTCAGTAAATACTTGTTGATTGAATAGATGGATTAACAACCATAGTCATACTACTTTCATGAGGTTTCCTGCATACTGATTTTCACACCCTGGACTTTGTTACGTATTCTCTCATGTAGGAATGCTCCTACTCTAACTGATGTGAACATACTCATACTGTTGACTTGATTTCAAGCTCCAGGTTCCATGTTGCATGTCCTTTCATCTTGCAACCTTTCCTGACCCTTATTCTTTGTTGTGTATCCCTCAAACATGCTTTCATAGCACCCAGTGAAGCCACTATGTTAACATTTATAACATGGTGTTGTCATTTTCTGCTCTCCTCTGGGTATCTCTCAGTATATCCAACGCTCTGTGAAGGCAAGACCCAGGCTCCTCTCTATTCACTTTCAAAGCCCCAGCCACCATCAATGTGTCTGATACATTCTTTGGGGTCACAAAATTTCTGTTGATTAATGAGTGAGGAATGGAAGGAATAAATGAAATATATTTAACCTGAAGTTGTTCTGTGTGTAGATGGATCTGCATATTTAAAAAAATACTTTTTAATAACGAAATGTTGCCAAAAACTAAACTAATTAAGAGAGAATATGAACAGCTCCCATCATATGATGAAATCTTGCTCAGAGGAGGAAGAGTATCAAAGTAAGCTATTTGCTCCTTCACAGAGAATCTCAGCTTTAATTCTTTCTCATCACACATTTTAAGCAGGAGTTAAAGCAAATTGTAGTTTCTCATAGAGAATTCTTAGAGTTTGAATCAGGTAAAATATGAAAACCAAACATAACTACACCACAGTATTTTTTTTCTCTACATTTTATTGACTTTATCTATCTTCCTTTATACTTTTATTTTTTATCCAACATTTATCATGCACCAGACATTGTACTGCTTGTAAAAACTATTGTTAATTGTCAGGCAATAAGTTTATGGACTATAAATGTATATTAAAGAATAGAAATTACTATCTGACATTGAAATAATCTTTCCTTTGAGGCACTGCATTTTCTAATGGCTTATTAGTGTACTGTTTAACCGTAAAAAGTTTAACAGAGAGATGAAACCACTGTTGGCAGCAACGAAGAGCCCTAGAGTGTGGGTATCAGGGCAGGCAAGATTGAGATAAGGGTTCAGATCACACATAAAGTGATCTATGACATTAGGGCTACAGAAGGGTAAAGGGATGATAAAGAAGATTTGTATGGTTGCATGTAGGTGACATGAAAAATACAAAATGATTTTGAAGCCTACAAGGAAATTTGGAAACATGATATAATATTCTTCACCTACCCCTTAAGGGTTCAGTGGGCCATTGTTTATATATATATATATATATATATATATATATATATATATATATATATTTTAAAGAAAGATTTTATTTATTTGACAGAGAGAGATCGCAAGTAGGCAGAGAGGCAGAGAGAGAGAGGAGGAAGCAGGCCTCCCGCTGAGCAGAGAGCCTGATGCAGGACTCGATCCCAGGACCCTGAGATCATGACCTCAGCCGAAGGCAGCGGCCCAACCCACTGAGCCACCCAGGCGCCCCCTGCTTTTATATTCTTAAAGTAATTATATACCACAATATTTTAGTGGACATATTATCAACTAGGATAAATAAAATTGAGCAAGTTGTTAATGAAATGGCCATAGAATTTAGATATAGGAAATTAATTAATATACATATAATATATAATTATATATAACTACATATAATTCTGATTTATAATACATGCATATACATGTGTATGTATGCTATATATAATATGGATATAATATAATATCTTATATTTTATATTATATATATGTGGTATCAGACAAATCCTTAGTTCAATAAATGATATCTATTATAATCATCTTTGTATCATCATTATCTGGCACTGTACCACAGCATTTAAGAGCATGTCTTGAGAAATCAGGTAGATTCTGATTACTGACTCTTCAGTCTACTTATTTTGATACTTTCCCCTTTCTGTTTCCTCACCTATAAAAATGGGGATAATGGTAGTACCTCCCTCTTTTGATTGTTATAAAGATAGCTGGTCAATACCAATATATTTTTAATTATTAAATTATGATGACAGATTAGGAATCTATACATATGCATGAAGCTAGTAAAATAAAGCCCCAATTTCATAGAATTGCCCAAATATGCAAAGAGTGATCCTGAGTCAGTGTTATTTTTTATTTTCTTTGAACTCATTTCTGTTCTTTTCAATGCAAAATCTTTGATCCATAGCAGTTTTTTTTTTTTCCATTTTATAGGTATCCCTTGTCAAGATCATCCAAAATGTCCTTCTGATCTTTGTTTGAGTTGAATCAATATGGAGGTCCAGGCACATTTATTTGTTACCTAAAATAGATTTCCTACTACACAATTTCCTAATGGCATTTTTCATCTGGTCATTTCTCAAGGTATAGATTAAAGGATTTAACATGGGCGTTATTGTAGTATAGAACAAAGCAACTGCTTTATCAATAGATAAAGTAGCTGCAGGTCTCATGTACACAAATATGCAGGGCACAAAGAACAGGACAACCACTGTGATGTGGGAGACACAGGTGGAGAGGGCTTTGCGCCTCGCCTCCAAGCTATGGTTCCTTAGGGAACGCAGAATGACCACATAAGAGACCATCAAGAGGAGAAAGTTTAACAGACAGATGAAACCGCTATTGGCAGCAATGAAGAGCCCTAGAGTGTGGGTATCAGTGCAGGCAAGATTGAGCAAAGGGTTCAGATCACACATAAAGTGATCTATGATGTTAGGGCCACAGAAGGGTAAAGGGATGATAAAGAAGATTTGTATGGTTGCATGTAGAAAGCCTCCCACCCATACCACTACCATTAGCAGGCCACACACCCGCCGATTCATTATGGTCATGTAATGCAGTGGCTTGCAGATGGCCACATAGCGGTCATAGGCCATCACAGTAAGTAGGATGACATCAGCACCTCCAAAAAAATGTTCTCCAAATATTTGGATAATACATGCATTGAATGGAATGGTCTTCTTTTCACGGAGTGATTCTATGATCAGTGTAGGGGTATTTACAGAAGAGTAGCAGGCATCAATAAAGGACAGATAGGCCAGGAAAAAGTACATGGGGGACCCTGATAATGGGCTGGCAGTGATAGTGACCACGGTGAGCACATTTCCTACCAAAGAGATGATGTAGATAACCAAAACCACAGCAAATATGATTTTTTGCATCTTTGGATTCTCTGTGAGCCCCAGTAGAACAAACTCTGTCACGTTGTTCCTATTCTCCAGCATTTCATATTATGATTAATTACGTTACCTGAAAAAGAAATACCTTTTGATTAATGTAACCTTGACTTTATTGAATTTTTTTCATCTCATAAATAGTAAATATCTAGATTCTATGGACTTGTGGGTTCTCATAAGGTTTTTGAGATAGGAGTTCTGAATTCTTGAAGATCCTCTGTGCACACATCATTTTCTGAGAACTATCTATTATCTTTAAGTGGTGATACTGGTAGCTAAGTTTGAAAAGAGTGTGTGGAAATGGGTGTCAAGGCTATGTGTATACAGCTAGGAATTGTTCCTTTATCCTTAGAAATAGTGACCCATAAAAGGTATTTGAGAATATTAATGGAAGGATGAACAGGAGTTGGAGGAAACATGACTCTTCCTGCATGCAAGTATGGTGAAGAACTTTGTGTGCCTTGATGAAGTCACCTGAGGTTCAGTAAGGGAATGCAAGCCAGTGACAGAAAGCCCAGTATCAGATTATTTATAATAGTTGACAAAAAATATAACACATTGTTTCTTACAAGAATGTAATAAAAGTCTCCAGGAGCTACTATAAAAGAATTAGTAATACATGTTGTCAAATCCAATAACATTTTAATAGCTGATAAATATGTCTTTAATGATTGATTGTTATGTGTACGACATGAGAGTAACCTGTGTAGTTAGTATGATTTTACCCATTTTGCAAATGAAGTAATAATTGCAGAGATTGGTGTTAATAGTAATAACACCATAATGATAGTATCAACTAAAACTTACTAGTTACTTGTTGTGTTCTGTTTTTACAGAAATATGGCTGTTTAATCCTCTGTACAAACATGTGAAATAATTACCACTATTATTTTGTTCTTCTTTACATAACAGAAAATATAGACACAGAGAAGAAGTTAAGGATCCTGCCCAAGATTAAGCAGATAATAAAAGACAGAAACAATATTAGATCAAATTGTATTTGTTAAATTTTCCCCCCAATTTTTAATCCTTGCCCTACATTGTTATGTAATAATAAGCAATGTTAAACCAGTAATCTGCTTTTGACATGGCCATCGTAATTATAATGACTCTAATGTGATTTCAGAAAATTATAGATGAGGAAATTTCATGAACATACACACACACTGGAATCCCTAGATATTAATAAAAATGCAGTGCTAGTTTCATTGAATTGAACTTTTACTTTGACTTCTTTTTTTTTAATTTTTTATTTTTTATAAACATATATTTTTATCCCCAGGGGTACAGGTCTGTGAATCACCAGGTTTACACACTTCACAGCACTCACCAAAGCACACATCCTCCCCAATGTCCATAATCCCACCCCCCTTCTCCCAACCCCCCTCCCCCCAGCAACCCTCAGTTTGTTTTGTGAGATTAAGAGTCACTTATGGTTTGTCTCCCTCCCAATTCTATCTTGTTTCATTGATTCTTCTTCTACCCACTTAACTTTGACTTCTAACACAGCTCCATTTTCTCCCTTCCCAACCCCTTTATAAATAATGAGTCCCCAGATTTTTCTACACAATGCTGAAAATGACTACCACAGTGGTTAAGTGTAGTGTATTGGTTTAAAAATCAGAGGGACTAGATTGGAATCTTGCTATTGAACTTGCCACTTATTTTATCCATGTTATAGTTCTTGGCAACTTAAATCTTTGCTGCCTCATCTATAAAGGGAGAATGATCATATCCATATCCCAAGTGTTATGAGAATTGATTGAAGAAATATATATTCACATCCCCACCACATCACTGTGGGCACATAAGAACTTTCACCTATTTCTGTGACTGTGTATGAACCTAGGAGGTAGGGAGAATTGGTATTTGAGTTTGTATTGGAATTGGTATTTTGTTTTTAATAAAACCTCATCACTGATACAATTAACTAAACACAGAGCATGAGGAACAGTGACAAACTCATCAGAGTGTCCAAAGCATGCTTATTATGATCACCCAAAAAAAACAGGAAAATTCGTGTTCTTCTCTGATTTATAAGTATGAGATATTATGAGCTTCATAATGATGTGTTACCACAACCACCTAATCAAACATGTTTCTACCTGATAATCCCTCAAGTTTAAGATCCAACTTTCCTGATTTCTTATGTGCTTTAACTTAACTGTGTAATATATTCCTTGGGTCTTTGAGGCAATGACACTAGTATTAATCCAAAGCAAATATATTAAAAGCAAATGTATTAATCCAAATACAGAAAAACATTAAATAATGCATTAAGGTGAGGAAGAGTCATCTCCCCAATTTTACTTTTCAAGAAGCCACAGAGACGTTATCCATAGCAGTTAACTTCAGGAAGGACTGTCCCTGGTCATTGTTCGATGATTTATGAATGATGATTTATGTTATTTATTACTGATATTTATGTCTTTTCTATGTGTGAAGTGTATTTACATTGGATTTTCAGACTCGTGATAAGTTTTGAATGTTAAAGGAGTTGTCTCATGCCAAAAGAAAGCATGTGCTGTTGGAGCTGGGTCCTACAAATTGTGTTATCTCTATAAGCCTCAACATATTCATCTGCCAAATTAGGTTAATGACACTTACCAATTATCTTTTTAAGAACTGGTGTGTGGATAAAATAGTACTGTATTTGAAAAATGTTGAAACATATCAATTACCACATATAGAACATACCAATCTTTAAAATATAGATTACTACATATAGAACATACCAATCTTTAAAATGCTTCAATGCTACTGAAAAACTTACCTTATAGACTTAGATGATCTAAACGATGTCTATGGGTTTTCAGAAATAATTCCATCTGCAAACTGGCCTGTTCTTGAGTAGGAAACGTTCAATGTGAAATACATAACACACTCAGTCTATTTCCGTAATTCGATAATCAATCAGCAGTTCTTGAGGAAGTGTTTCTATCAGTCTAAAACTTTCCTTCTAGCCTAAAGCCTCAAAATTCTTCATAGAAAACCTGGGATTTGAATTTAGAATGAATTCTTCTACTACACTATGCAGAAGTGATCTCCAGATATCTCTGGTCCCATAGGCAAGAGACAAGAAACGTGGAGGAAATGTTTTCAAATGGGTCATTTCTAGCATAATGAATCTTGCTCTGGAAATGTAAATGCCCCACAACATTTTTAACCTGGTACTGCATGGGTATTTAAAGAGGTTTCCAAAAAGGTTCAAGGACCTAGGCATATAGCTGCTAGTTTTTCTCTCTGGAATTAATTATCTCCTTTGGTGGAAAGGTTTTGTTTTAGAAGCAAGTATTCTGAAGAGACATGTTTGAGAAACATCCAATTTTGAATAGGGAGTTTCTTTCCCTGTACTTGGAACTGAAATATGCAAAAATCCCCTTTCTTTTTGCGAACATTGGTTCCAAAGGAAGTCAAACATCATGTGAATAGGAAAATGGCATAATTTCAATGTGGGAACCTGTGATGTACTTAAATTGTTGACTCAGGTCCCAGAGAGAACTTCTACCACCTTAACAATATTAAAACTTTTCTGGAAGCCTGCTATTGATTGCCTCAGAGCTAGAGCACTGAGGGCTTAAAATCAATGGAATGGCAGCCATTAAAGTTCTTGACTGCAAAAACTGTTTATTAGGTTCTATCAGTAACTCTAAAAGACTCCCAATTAGTAATCTCTGGATCTCATGGTCTGGTCAGTAAGGAATACTAGGCAACATTAAAATTGGGGAGATATCAAAATGCAAGAAGAAATTTGTAATTTTAATTACAGGAATTGTTCCACACTCTTGTCACTTGGTATTGTTATTTTTCTTTTAGTCATTCATGGCATTATGTGGTAATAAATTATTGTGGTTTTAATTTGCTCTCCCTGATGATTAAGGGTACTGAACATTTTTTTTCTAGTTACTGTTTGCCATTTGTATATATTTTTAATTTTTTATTTAAATTCCAGTTAGTTAACATAAGGGTAATATTAGTTTCAGGCATATAATATGGTAATTGAACACTTCTTTATAACATCTGGTGCTCATCACAAGTGCTCTCCATAATCCCCATCACTGATAAAACCCATCCACCCACTCATCTCCCTTCCAGTAAACAACACCTTGTTCTTAAGAGTCTGTTTCTTGGTTTGCCTCTCTATCACTCTCTCTATTCCCAACCCCCCCCCCCGCCCACCATAATGGCTTGTTTTATTTCTTAAATGCCACATATGAAGAAAATCATATGTTATTTGTCTCTCTGTGACTGACTTATTTCAGTTAGTATAATACTCTCTAGCCCCATCCATATCATTGCAAATAGCAAGATTTCATTCTCTTTGATGACTGAATACTATTCCAGTGTGGGGTGTGTGTGTGTGTGTGTGTGTGTGTGTGTGTGTGTGTGTATCACATCTTCTCTATCCACTCTTCAGTTGATGGATACTTCAGCCTTTTCCATAATTCAGCTATTGTTTTTTAGCTCCTATAAACATTAATGTAGATGATTTTTTTTTGTATTTTTCTGTTTTTTGAGAAAATACTTAGTAGTGAAATTTCTGGAAGGTAGCATCCATTATACACACACACGCATCTGCCTTCAGCTAGGGTCATGATCTCCAGGTCCTGGGATCCAGCCCTGCATCAAGCTTCCTGTTCAGTGGGGATTCTAGTTCTCAGTCCCTCTCTCTCCCTCTGCCCCTCTTCAGTGCATTCTCTCTCTCAAATAAATAAATAAAATCTTTAAAAAGAAAGAGAAAGAAAGGAAGGAAGGAAGGAAGGAAGCAAGCAAACTTGGAGTGTGTAAAGTGAAAGGTGTGACAAGTGGCTCACTGTATTCAGTAAAGCTGCTTGGTTCAAACATTGGAGGAAATACAGTTTCCCAGCTGTGCATTTCACCATTTTATTTGCCCCGTTGATTGAATCAAGTGGCCTACTCATCACAGTTGTCTTTGTTTTCATTGTTTCTTTAGTTTTTACTTTTAATCACTTTATGTTAATTGGGGACCACTGGCTATAGAGAAAGCAAGATTAGTCAGTTAGCAGAAGCATATGAATGGGATCTTAGCTTTCTCCCAAGAGAGAGGAAGACAACAGGTCTGTGGTGTTTTAAACCTATTTTCTCTCTGCTGCACATACCTCCTCTCCCTTTCTAGCCTTGCTAGGTTTAGTTTCCACTGTGTTCTGGAGGACTTAGATTAGAATACTATAGTTAGATCTCTGTTATTTTTCCTGTATCCTTTTCTGCATGCAACATATACATTTGAGTGCTCAGTATGTTTCTTTTTTTTTTAATTTTTTATTTTTTATAAACATATATTTTTATCCCCAGGGGTACAGGTCTGTGAATCACCAGGTTTACACACTTCACAGCACTCACCAAATCACATACCCTCCCCAATGTCCATAATACCACCCCCTTCTCCCAAACCCCCTCCCCCCGGCAACCCTCAGTTTGTTTTGTGAGATTAAGAGTCACTTATGGTTTGTCTCCCTCCCAATCCCATCTTGTTTCATTTATTCTTCTTCTACCCACTTAAGCCTCCATGTTGCATCACCACTTCCTCATATCAGGGAGATCATATGATAGTTGTCTTTCTCTGCTTGACTTATTTCGCTAAGCATGATACGCTCTAGTTCCATCCATGTTGTTGCAAATGGCAAGATTTCATTTCTTTTGATGGCTGCATAGTATTCCATTGTGTATATATACCACATCTTCTTGATCCATTCATCTGTTGATGGACATCTAGGTTCTTTCCATAGTTTGGCTATTGTGGACATTGCTGCTATAAACATTCGGGTGCATGTGCCCCTTTGGATCACTACATTTGTATCTTTAGGGTAAATACCCAATAGTGCAATTGCTAGGTCATAGGGCAGTTCTATTTTCAACATTTTGAGGAACCTCCATGCTGTTTTCCAGAGTGGCTGCACCAGCTTGCATTCCCACCAACAGTGTAGGAGGGTTCCCCTTTCTCTGCATCCTCGCCAGCATCTGTCATTTCCTGACTTGTTGATTTTAGCCATTCTGACTGGTGTGAGGTGATATCTCATTGTGGTTTTGATTTGTATTTCCCTGATGCCGAGTGATATGGAGCACTTTTTCAGGAATTCAGTAAAGTGTCAGGATATAAAATCAATGCACAGAAATCAGTTGCATTTCTCTACACCAACAGCAAGACAGAAGAAAGAGATATTAAGGAGTCAATCCCATTTACAATTGCATCCCAAACCATAAGATATCTAGGAATAAACCTAACCAAAGAGACACAGAATCTATACTCAGAAAACGATAAAGTACTCATGAAAGAAATTGAGGAAGACACAAAGAAATGGAAAAATGTTCCATGCTCCTGGATTGGAAGAATAAATATTGTGAAAATGTCTATGCTACCTAAAGCAATCTACACATTTAATGCAATTCCTATCAAAGTACCATCCATCTTTTTCAAAGAAATGGAACAAATAATTCTAAAATTTATATGGAACCAGAAAAGACCTCGAATAGCCAAAGGGATATTGAAAAAGAAAGCCAACGTTGGTGGCATCACAATTCCGGACTTCAGGCTCTATTACAAAGCTGTCATCATCAAGACAGCATGGTACTGGCACAAAAATAGACACATAGATCAATGGAACAGAATAGAGAGCCCAGAAATAGACCCTCAAATCTATGGTCAACTAATCTTCGACAAAGCAGGAAAGAATGTCCAATGGAAAAAAGACAGCCTTTTCAATAAATGGTGCTGGGAAAATTGGACAGCCACATGCAGAAAAATGAAATTGGACCATTTCCTTACACCACACACAAAATAGACTCAAAATGGATGAAGGACCTCAATGTACGAAAGGAATCCATCAAAATCCTTGAGGAGAACACGGGCAGCAACCTCTTTGACCTCTGCCGCAGCAACATCTTCCTAGGAACAACGCAAAAGGCAAGAGAAGCAAGGGAAAAAATGAACTATTGGGATTTCATCAAGATCAAAAGCTTTTGCACAGCAAAGGAAACAGTTAACAAAATCAAAAGTCAACTGACAGAATGGGAGAAGATATTCGCAAACGACATATCAGATAAAGGACTAGTGTCCAGAATCTATAAAGAACTTAGCAAACTCAACACCCAAAGAACAAATAATCCAATCAAGAAATGGGCAGAGGACATGAACAGACATTTCTGCAAAGAAGACATCCAGATGGCGAACAGACACATGAAAAAGTGCTCAGTATGTTTCTATCAGAGTTCTAAAACTAGAAAACGGCATTAAATACTTCATAGTAGACTCTCAATTTAAGGAAAATGACAGAAAGACCAAAATGGTGAGGAGAAAATAAGTGTGCTCAGTAGCATTGTCCTGGGCTTCTGTGTTTAAAAGATTCCTCTGGCCTAGATCATTCAGGAAATTTATCTACTTATGAAATACTAGAACAAATATAAAAATAATGATAAATAACACCTCAGGTGGGTAGAAAGTGCTAGTCTTTCTTTTGTTCTCTAATAACCTTCTGAAGTTGTTATTATTGACTTTGTTGAGCAGAGGAGAAAATTTAGGATCATTTTGGTTAAATTGTTACTTCAACTATTTAGCATTAGCTTCTGAGAAAACCTTGTGTCACAGTCTTTTCAGCGCATTCTTGACTTCTTTGCTCAGCAACATAGATCAGGGAATTTAATATGGGGGTAAAAATGGTGTAAAATACAGCCACCATCTTATCCTCTGAAAAAGTAATATTAATGCATATACAGGATAACACCGTGGCCAAGAAAGATGATGACCATAGCAATGTGGGAGTCACAAGTGGAGACTGCTTTGTGCCTGCCTTCTGCTGAATGTTTTCTCAGGGACACCAGGAGGATGGTATAGGAAATTATCAAGATTACAAAGCTCCCCAGTGCAATGATACCACTATTGGCTGTCACCCCAACACTGACAACATATCTGTCTGTGCAGGCAAGTTTCAGCACAGGGTGGACATCACAAACATAGTGATTGATCTCATTGGGTCCACAAAAGGGTTACTGCACTACCAGAGCCATCTGAATAATGGAGTGTAAGAACTCACCTATCCAGGTCCCCAACAACGTTTTATTGCATTTTCCCAGTCTATGATGATCGTATACATATTTGGGGTTTACATATAGCCACATAACAATCATAGGTCTTTACAGTAAGGATGAAGATCTCCATGCAACCAAAGAAATGAACTGCAAAGAGTTTCAGCATGCACCCCACATAGGAGATAGTTTTACTCTTGGCCAATAGGTCAATAAAATTATTGGGAGCTGTAACTGAAAAGTGTCAAATATACCCAAAAGACAAGAGTTTGAGGAAGAAATGCATGAGAACCTTGAAAAGGTTTCTCATGTAAACATTCATCATGATGTGGTTCCCTAGAGAATGACCTTGTAAAAGAAAGAAACCACCAAGAAACAAACTTCTTACACCTAGGTAATGAGAAAGACCTCAGAATATGAATTGTTACATTATTCATTTTTTCCATGGAATAATTCTAGCACACCTAGTTTTGAAGAGACAATGAAATTATCTGAAAGACAAACATATCAAGGAACAACATTTATTTATGATTCAAAATAAAGGAAGAATCCCAGTAGTTGGAAAATAAAAATGGGTACTTACAAATGTTTGGCATAAATGTTTAGAGAAATTGAGATATGGGGGCGCCTGGGTGGCTCCGTGGGTTAAAGCCTCTGCCTTCAGCTCAGGTCATGATCCAAGGGGTCTCGGGATCGAGCCCCACATCTGGCTCTCTGCTCAGCAGGGATCCTGATTCCCTTCTTCTCTCTGCCTGCTTCTCTGCCTACTTGTGATCTCTGTCAAATAAATAAAAAAATCTTAAAAAAAAAAAGAAATTGAGGTATACATATTTTGATCATGTTACCTCCATTTTTAGTCAATTCATTCACATTAAATGAGGAAACAAAGTCCAGAGATATAAAACAAATTCTCTACATCATACATCTAATCAAGGAACTGCTTTCCTTTTTTAATTGATTCTTTGCTGATTTCTGGGGAAATTGAGGGGAAATTGATTACTAGTTTATACCTGGGAGCAACTGTAATGCAGGACTACCATACTTCCACTTTTTGAGTATAAGCCATTAACTTGACTCTTAACCTCTAATATCCTTTCTCATTCCTCTCCTATTTTTACTCATTTCATTCTCCCCTTTCTTTCTTTTCTTTCTATTCCCTTTGTATTCTCATCAAAACTATTTCTTCCCTTTTCATACAATGACAGAAATGCCAGACTCTTACCTGCTTGTATTCCTGGAAGGAGCCTATAAACTTCCTATGCCTGGACTAGTTTCACCACTTACACAGCTGACTTCTTGATCTCACCAAACGTTTTATGAGAGACTATACCTTCCATTTCCAATCTGTAAAAAGCCACAAAGGGGGAAAATTAGTCATTGAGTTTCCTTCCCACTGACCAAAGTTCAGTCCCAGAGTGGGCCATTTGCACTGTCATCTGGCCATGTCACTGAACTCTTTCTAGAGTTGTAGAAAAATATAGAGTCCAAATTAGCAGCAGGGGCATTCCAAGCAGGAAGCAAACTTGATGGGAAAGCCTCTGTGCATATTAGGTCCCAGTCATGTCACACAGCTTCTACTACATCAGCAGCGATAGGGAATATCTCTTGGTAGGATTTCAGAAGTTCCCCCATGAATATGAGCCAAAGTCTTGTCAAATCTGGCCCACGAGTGACCAAAGATGGAGAAGAGTATCGTGATGAAATGCAGGACATTGCTAAGGCATCTCTGGCTATAAGCAAGAGAAGTGCAGGAACATGGGTGACATTAAAAAAGAAAAATCTGAGTGTCATGCATGATCTGTCTCACACTTAGATGTTAGCTCTCATTTGCTTGATTGGTCAGGTGATGTTCGCCTTCACTGCAAAGGGATTTGACTCTTTCCTTCTTTGCCTTTGTCAAACCTGAAAACTAGTCATCTTTACAGTTAACATTAAAAAAAAAAAAGATTTTGAACAGTGCTCTCAGATATAGTATATATTACTTCCCAAATTTAGAGGCTCAAGAAATTCTGTGTTTCTTTCTTACTGGTAGGAGATATGAATAGAAAACACTACTTTTTTTTGATTGAGCGAATCTCTTCATCTCCAGGCCACATCATTCTCTGCCCATGTGACTCTTCTCTGAAACTTCACAATGTTTATCTTCTACTTTCTTCTTTGTGTGAACATAGTACGTGTGTTAATTTCCTACAATTATATACCAGGAAATAACACTAAGCAAAAAATAAGTGGCTTAGAACCACAAAATTGGATTTCCAAATTAACAGTTTTGTTTTATTTTTCTTTTTATAAGAATGCTATTTATTTATTTGACAGAGATAGTGTGTGCATGTGTGTGTGCAGAGTGAGTATGAGAGGGAGAAGCAGACTCCCTGCAAAGTGGAGAGCCCTAGAGGGAGCTTGATTCTGGGACCCCGAGATCATGACCTGAGCCTAAGGCAGATGCTTATCTGACTGAGCTACCCAATCACCACCCCAACCTGACCCCTAATTACTAATTTTATAATTTTTTATTTTTTATAAACATATATTTTTGTCCCCAGGGGTACAGGTCTGTATTACTAATTTTAAATTGCAAACCAAAACCTGAAAGCTTAAAATAAAAGCAATTTATTTGATTATGCTTCTGCAATGTAGGTTGGATTCAGCTGGGTGTTCCTTCTGCTTTCACCTGGGAACATTCTCAGTGTTATGAATGGAGTCTGAATGAAGTGCATGGTTCGAGATGGCCTTATATATACATCTGGTAATTGGCTCAGGCATGTCAGTTCTCACAGTTTCTTTGGGAGTGTAGATTGGGCACTACCTCACCACTGTTGTTTCAGGGCAGTGGTTGTTTCACAAAACAAAATTTCAAGACCTCTTAAGCCAGCCTTTAGGGATTACACAATATCACCTTTACCATCTTCTGTTCATGTGGCTAAAGGTTACATGTGAGTTGTGTCACAAGTTTAACCCAGATAAAAGCATAAAGAGATAGAATCCACATTTTTTTGGTAACATATAATTATCATATAACAGTATTGGTGGATTTAGGTGTACAACCTAATGATTGATAAGGAATATATTTCAAAATGATCACCACAATAAATCTAGTTAGCACCTATCACAACACATAGTTACATGTTTTTCTTATCATGAAAATTTTCAAGAGCTACTCTGTAGTTTTGAGATAAAGAATATAGTATTATTAACTACAGTCTCTAGTACATTATTACATTCCCATCAGGTAATATTTGTTTACTTTATAACTCGAAATTTCTTCCCTTGACCACCTTCACCTATTTCACCCACCCTTCCTAACCCCACTGTGGCAACCACCAATATGGTCTCTCTATTTATAAATTCATTTAAAAAAAACAATTATTATTTAAGATTCCCCATGCTAATCAGATCATATAGTGTCTGTCTTCCTGTTTGGCTTACTTAGCATAATTCCCATAATGATACATCCATGTGGTAATAAATGGCAATACCGAAAAGGCAAACAATACGTAATTTTTATGAAGGCAGACCTTGGGGACTGTTTAGTTGGAGCTGGATCAGTCAGGCTCTCCTGACTCAAAAATTTGTTCCTCACCTACAACCCTCAGCTCCTCCTACAGTAATACAGACCTGTACCCCTTGGGATATGCTTCTCAAGTACCTGGAACATGGACTACTCTAGCAACACATAGAAATTTTGCATTTAGTGGACAGCACTGTGCTCTGCACTTGGATGCTAAATCAGATGTCGCTGGGTATAGTTCCTATGGCACCATTTTGCAGATTAGAAAGAGATGGCCATTTCTTATGTCACATGATATTTATTTCCCAATAGTAAAATTTCTATGAGCCATTCTGTATGAATGATACAAACTAAATTTTCAAATATGATCTTGATCATTTAAAATTTTAATCAGAATAGAGATCCAAGTCACTGTGACACAGTAATTTTAATAGAATATTTATATGTTTTCTGTTCCTTGGAAATATATATATATTTTTAAAGATTTTATTTATTTATTTGACAGAGAGAGATCACAAGTAGGCATAGAGGCAGGCAGAGAGAGAGAGAGAGAGAAGGAAGCAGGCTCCCTGCTGAGCAGGAAGCCCAATGCATGACCATGAGATCATGAACTGAGCAGATGGCAGAGGCTTAATCCACTGAGCAACACAGGTGCCCCAAAATAGATTTTTAATAATGGTTGCTGCATGGACTTTTATTCTGTACAAATGATTGCTAGATTAAATATTTATCTGTTTTTAACAGCTTTATTGATATATACTCCTCATACATTATAATTCACTTATTTAAAATATGTAATGTAATATTTTTTGTTATAGAAGGCTATGAATCATCGTGGCAACCTCTTTGACACTCTAAAAAGAAACTCCACTGGGTGTTATACTCAAGCAATAAATCATGAAACACTACATCAAAAGCTAATGATGTACTATATGGTGACTAACATAATAAAAATTTATAAACAATAAAATAAATAAAATCAAATAAAAAAAGTTTCTCATTCCTCTCCATCATCATCACCAGCAGTCCCAGGAAAATATGACCAATTTTCTGTTTTTCCTTTTTCTTTTCTTTTTCTTTTTCTTTCTTTCACTCTCTCTCTCTGTTTTTTTTTGTTTGTTTGTTTGTTTGTTTTTGTTTGTTTGTTTGTTTTTAAGAGAATTAGAGATCGAATACCAGAGCATTGGCAGCAAGGAGCAGAAAAATGTGAGTGTCTTAAGCAGAGTCCATGCTGAATGCGAGCCCAATGTAAGGCTCAATCCAGGACACAGATCATGATCTGAGATGAAATCAGGAGTCCAAGACTGAATAGTCTGAGCCACCAAGGGGCCCCCAAATATACTTACTTTCACTTTAGATTAGCTTTTATAATATTTCATAAAAAAATTATACAATATGTTTTATCTTTTAACACTTTGAGGAGCTGTCACATTGTTTTCCAAAGTGGTTGCACCATTTAACATTATCACCAGCAACTTATGAGAACCCCAATTTCTCTAATATCTCACTAAGCCTAGATACTGTCTACTATGTTTCTATGCATTTGTTTTTGTTCTGGTAGTATATAAGTCTTACACTTGGGGTTCATTTTGAGTGGGTTTTATTTATTTATTTATTTATCTCTTGTCATCTACTTTTGTTGGTCTTTTTGTTTGTCTTTCTTTGTTTATTTACTTTATAAATCTTACCTTTGGGGCCCATTTGGGCTGGGCCTTCTCTTTTCTTTTTCTTTTTTTTTTTTTTTTCCTCTCTCTCTCTTTTTCTTTTGGTGGGGACTCTCGATTGCTCAGAAGCATTCCAGATTGCACCTTGCCTGCACCACAGTTGATACATTCAGCTACACATTCATTAAGCCATATCTCACCAAAATGAGTAGAAGGAGGAATGCCCAGCAGAGGAAAAATTCAGAGACTGGGTGCTCTCCATCAGAGCTTTTGGAATTGGACATAAACAGGATGTCACAAAGAGAATTCAGGCTAACAATTATCTAAGCAATAGTTAGGTTGGTGAAAGCCTTTGATGACAAAATGGAATTGATTAGGGTAGAAGTGAAAGCCACCAGGGATGATGTTAGCAATGCTCTAAATGAGTTCCAATCTAATCTAAATTCTCTAAAAACTAGGGTAACTGAAGCAGAAGATAGAATTAGTGATCTGGAAGACAAACTGATAGAGAAAAAGGATCAGGAGGAAGCCTGGAACAAACACCTTAGAAACCACAAAAACAGAATTAGGGAAATAAATGACACCATGAAAGGTTCCAATGTCAAAATTATTGGAATCCCTGAGGGGGAGGAGAAAGAAAGAAGACTAGAAGATACAGTTGAAGAAATTCTCCTTGAAAATTTTCCCAGTCTGGTGAATGGAACCAGTGTTCATGTCCTACAGGTTGAAAGATCTTCTTACAAGATCATAGATTCTAGAAAGAACTCGAGACACCTGGCTGTGAAAATGATGAACCAAAATTTTAGACAGGAGCTCCTCAAATCAGGTAGGGTAAAGATATTCCTTACATACAGAGGAAGGCCCATCAGAATAATGTCAGACATGTCCACAGAAACATGGCAAGCCAAAAAGGGCTGGCAAGATCTATTCAGGGCACTAAATGAGAAGAACATGCAGCCAAGAATACTTTATTCAGAAAGACTGACATTCAAAATGGATGGAGAGATAAAGAGCATCCAAAACTGTCAAGGTTTAAATATGTGACCACCAAGCTGGCACTGCAAGAAATATTAAGAGGGATTTTATAAAAGAAGAAAAAAAAAACAAGAATATCATTGAATAGGAATATATTAAGACAATCTACAGAAACAAAGACTTCACAGGAAACATGATGATAATAAAAACATATCTCTCAATAATTACTCTCAATGTGAATGGCCTAAATGTGCCCAAAAAATGACACAGGGTTGCAGATTGGATAAAACGACAGGACCCATCCATATGTTGTCTACAAGAGACCCACTTTGAACCCAAGGATACATCCAGACTGAAAGTGAAGGGCTAGAGAAGCATCTTTCATGCCACTCGGCCTCAAAAAAAGCCTGGGGTAATGATTCTCATATCAGATAAATTGGATTTTAAACTAAAGACTGTAGTCAGAGATACAGAAGGACACTACATAATTCTTAAAGGGACTATCCACCAAGAAGATCTAACAATTGTAAATATTTATTCCCAAAATATGAGAGACAATTACATAAGAAAACTGTTAATCAAGATAAAAATTCATATTGATATGAATGCATTAATAGTAGGAGATCTTATGATGCCACTCTCAATAATAGATATCCAAGCAGAAAATCAATAAAGAAACAAGACCATTGAATGACACATTGGATCAAAAGGAATATATATATATATATTTATATATATATATATATATATATATATATATATATATAAAAAAAACATTCCACCCTAAAACAACAGAATACTCAATCTTCTCAAGTGTACATGGAACCTTCTCCAGAATAGACCACATACTGGGTCACAAATCAGGGCTCAACCAACACCAAAAGATTGAGATTATTTCCTGCATATTTTCAGATTACAGTGCTTTTAAACTGGAGCTCAACCACAAGCAAAATTTGTAAGGAACTCAAGCACCTAGAAACTAAAGACCACCTTGCTTAAGAATGCTTGGATCAACCAGGAAATCAAAGAAGAACTTAATTCATAGCAACCAATGAGAATAAAGACACTTCAGTCCAAAACCTATGGGATACAGCAAAGGCGGTATTAAGGGGGAAATACATAGCCATCCAAACCTGCCTCCCAAAAATTGAAAAATCCAGAATATACCAGCTGTCTCTACTCCTTAAAGAACTGGAGAATTAACAACGAATTAAGCCAATTCCTCACACAAGAAGGTTAATAATCAAGATTAGAGCAGAGATTAATGAGATAGAAACTAGAGATACAGTAGAACGCATCAATTAAATTAGAAGCTTTTTTTTTTTTAAAGAATCAATAAGATCGACAAACCATTGGCCAAACTAATCCAAAAGAAAAGGCCCAAATTAATAAAACTATGAATGAAAAGGGAAAAAGAAAATTTCCTAACACAAAAGATATAGAAACAATCATCAGAAATTATTATTAACATTTACATGCCAATAAGCTAAGCAACCTAGATGAAATGGATGCATTCCTGGAAAACTATAAATTCCCAAAATTGAACCAGGAAGAAACTGACAACCTGATATCTCTTAACTGTTAATAGATATCGACTGATATCTATTAACAAGATTGAAGCAGTGATCAAAAACCTGCCAAAAAACAAGAGCCCAGGACCTGACAGATACCCTGGGGTATTCTACCAAATTTTCAAAGAAGAAATAATACCTATTCTCTTGAAGCTGTTTCAAAAAATTGAAGCAGAAGGAAAACTTCCAGACACTTTTTATGAAGCCAGCATTACCCTGATTCCCAAACCAGGCAAAGACCAAAAAGGAGAATTTTAGACCAATATCACTGATGAATATGGATGCCAAGAGTCTCAACAAGATCCTAGCTAATAGGATTCAACAGCACATTAAAAAGATTATACACCATGACCAGGTAGGATTCATCCTTGGGTTACAAGGATGGTTCTCCATTCGCGAATCAATCAGTGTGATAGAACAAATCAGTAAGAGAAGAGAGAAGAACCACCTGGTCCTCTCAATTGAGGCAGAAAAATCATTTGACAATATCCAACATCCCTTCCTGATTAAAACGCTTCAAAGTATAGGGTTAGAGGGAACATTCCTCAACTTTATTAAATCTATCTATGAAAAACCCACAGCAAATATCCTCAATGGGAAAAAGTTGAAGTCTTCCCTTTGAGATCAGGAACACGACAAGTATGTCCACTCTCACCACTCTTGTTCTACATAGTATTAGAAGTCCTAGCAACAGCAATCAGATAACAAAGAGAAATAAAATGTATTCAAATTTGTAATGAAGAAGTAAGACTCTCTCTTCACAGATAACATGACACTTTATATGGAAAACTCAAAAGATTCCACCCCCAAACTACTAGAACTCTTAAAGCAATTCAGTAACGTGGCAGGATACAAAGTCAATGTACAGAAATCAGTGGCTTTCTTATACACTAACAATGAAAATACAGAAAAGGAAATTAGAGAATCGATTCCATTTACTATAGCACCAAGAACCATAAGATACCTGTGAATAAACCTAACCAAAGAGGTAAAGGATCTGTACTCGAGGAACTATAGAACACTCATGAAAGAAATTGAAGAAGACACAAAAAGATGGAACATCATTCCATGCTCATGGATTGGAAAAATAAACATTGTTAAAATGTCTATATGCCTAGAGAAATCTATACTTTCAATGCCATTCCAATCAAAATTCCACTGGTATTTTTTAAAGAGCTGGAGCAAACAATCCGATAATGTATATAGAATCAGAAGATACCTTGAATTGCTAAGGAAAAGTTGAAAAAAAAAAAAACAAAACCTGGGGCATCATGTTGCCTGATTTCAAGCTTTACTACAAAGCTGTGTTCACCAATGCAGCACTGTACCAGCATAAAAACAGATACATAGACTAGTGGAACAGAGTAGAGAGCCCAGATATGGACCCTCAACTCTATGGTCAAATAATCTTCAACAAAACAGGAAAAAAATATACAGTGAAAAAAAGACAGTCTCTTCAATAAATGGTGCTGGGAAATTTGGACAGCTATGTGTAGAAGAATGAAACTCGACCATTCTCTTCCAACATACACAAAGATAAACTCAAAATGGATACAAGACTTCAACATGAGGCAGGAATCCTTCAGAATCCTAGAGGAGAACATAGGCAGTAACATTTTCAATATCAGCCACAGCAACTTCTTTCAAGATATGTCTCCAAAGGCAAAGGAAACAAAAGCGAAAATGAATTTTTGCAACTTTATCAAGATCAAAAGCTTTTGCACAGCAAAGGGATCAGTCAACAAAACAATAGGGCAACCCACAGAATGGGAGAAGATATCCACACATGACAGTACAGGCAAAAGGCTGATATCCAGGATCTATAAAGAACTCCTCAAACTCAACACACACAAAACAGATAATTATGTCAAAAATGGGCAGAAGACATGAGCAGACACTTCTCCAATAAGACATACAAATGGCTAACAGACACATGAAAAAATGTTCATCATCAATAGCCATCAGGGAAATTAAAAAAAAAATCCCATTAAGATACCACCTTACACCAGTTAGAATGGCCAAAATTAACAAGACAGTAAATAATGTGTGTTGGAGAGGTGTGGAGAAAGGGGAACTCTTACACTGTGGTGGGAATGCAACTTGATGCAGCCACTTTGGAAAACAGTGTGGGGGATTCCTTAAGAAATTAAAAATAGAGCTTGCCTAATGACCCTACAATTGCACTACTAGGTATTTACTCCAAAGATACAGATGTAATGAACAGAAGGGCCATCTGCACCCCAATGTTCATGGGAGCAATGGCCACAGTCACCAAACTGTGGAAGGAACCAAGATGTCCTTCAGCAGATGTATGGATAAGGAAGATGTGGTCCATATACACTATGGAGCATTATGCCTCCATCAGAAAGGATGAATACCTAACTTTTGTATCAACATGGATAGGACTGGAAGAGATTATGCTAAGTGAAATAAGTCAAGCAGAGAGTAAATTATCATATGGTTTTGCTTATTTGTAGAGCATAAGAAATAAGAGGGAGGACATGGGGAGATGGAGAGGAGTAGGGAGTTGAGAGAAATTGGAGGGGGAAATGAACCATGAGAGACTATGGACCCTGAGGGTTTTAAAGTGTCGGGGCATGGGAAGTTGGGTGAGCCTGGTGGTTGATATTATGGAGGGCACATATTGAATGGAGTACTGGGTGTGGTGCATAAACAATGAATTCTAGTACACTAGAAAAAAAAACAAACAAACTAGATACTGTCTCTTTTTTGTTTTATTTTTGTTTTGATTCTTATTTATTTATTTATTTTTAAATTCTAGACATCCTAGTGGATGGAACGTTTATCTCATTATAGCTGAGGTTTGTGTTTCGTGTTATCTAAAGGTGTTAAACCTTTCTCACGCTCTTTGGCCATTTGTATATTTTTGTGGAGATACAGTTTTTGGCATATATTGCCAGTTTACAAGTTGTTTTTTTAAATGATTAATAGGTATTGTTAAGTTTTTTATACAACTAATATATCTGAAAACAAGTTCTTTTTCAGATTCATGATTTGCAAGTATTTTCTCCCAATATGTGGGTTGGCTTAATACTTATTTGATGACATAATTTTCTGTATAAATATTTTTCATTTTGGTGAAATCTCAGGCACTGTTCTGCTTTTTCACTGTATTTGATAGGAAGTTTTTTTACATATATTTGTAAGGTTTTGTTTGTTTATGTTTTTTAGTAATAAATTCTTTCTCTGAGACAAATATTATATATAATGAATAGCAGACCTTTAAAGTATATGGTTTGATGCATTTTAATAAATATATATACACACAAAGCCATTAACAAATTCAAAATTTAGAATACTTTCATTAACTCTGATTATGCTGTTATGCTCCTTTCCAGTTAATTCACTCAGATGCAACTATTGTCCTCATTCCTGTCACTCTTAGTGTTGTCTATTCTATAGCTTCATGCAAATTGAACCACACATTTCCTCATACTGCATGGTCTCTTTATTCCAGGATTTATCATACTGACAAGTTTATCATCAGTCCATTACTTTTCTTAGCTAAAGATTGTTCTGTCTATTGTGTCAACTTCTTTCTTTCAAGTGCAGTGTATTTGCCTTTAATGTGGTTATTCAATTTGGGGGAATAAGTTCATCTTATTCTAGTTTACTTTTCTTTCCCCTTTTTAACTTGTTTTATTTATTTTCTATATTTTTCTGAGCTAATAGAATAGATGGAGTTTGCCTAATACTAAATTTTGTGTTCTTCTTAACGACTTTTTAATAGGTGACTGTTTTTAGAGCAGTTTCAGGTTCAGAGGAAAACTGAGCAGAAGCAATGGAGATCTCCTTCATCTCTTCTGATTACAAAATAAGCAGAGGGACTGAATAGACCTTTTCCCAAAGATACACAAATGGCTAACAAGTACAAAAAAAGGTGCTCAACAACACTCATTTTCAGGGAAATGCATATCAAAATCATAATGACATATCACTTCACATCTGTTAGACTGACAATTATTGAGAACACAAGAGATATGAAATGTTAATGAGGATGTAGAGTAAAGGGATCCTTGTATATTATTGAATGGTATGTAAATTTATACAGTCATTATGGAAAAGAATATAAAGGTTCCTTCAAGAAGTAAAAGGAGAATGATGATCCTTCAATCCCTCCATTGGGTAGATATCCAAAGAATCAGAAATCATGATTGTGAAGGGTGATCTGTGTTCCCAGGTTCATTGCATCATTATTCACAGTAGCCAAGATGTGGGTACAACCTCATCCCTGACTGATGAATCAATATAGAAAATGTGAGACTTATACTATTCAGACTTTAAATAGAGGAAAATTCTGCCATTTGCCATAACATAGATGGAGCTGAAGGACTTGATGTTAAGTGAAACAATGGGACACAGAAAGAGAAATACTGCATGAACTCACTTACATGTGGAAATGATATCGTTCAATTCACAGAGGCAGAGTATAATGGTGGTTATCAGGGGCCAGAGATTGGGGGAAATGGAGAGATGTTGGCCCAAGAGTGCAAGGACTCAGCTGAATAGAAAGAATAAGTTCCAGACATCAAATATATAGCATGGTCACTATTGCTAACAACATCATAACGCATACTTGAAATTGCAGAAACAATTGATGTTAAATGAAATCTTCTTACACACACACACACACACTGGTAACTATATAGATAAGTCTGTTGTGCTAATTAGATTGTGGTGATCTTTACACATTGTATGTATATGAAAAACCAAGTTGTACAACTGAAATATGTATATAATTGTATATGTTAACATGTCAACTTTAGGACACTAGTGCAGTCACTAAGCTTTGTAATATTCCCAAAAGCAACAAGTAATGAGAACACTGAAAACATGATATTTTAATGTATTTATTTTAAAACAATCTTTGACAGGAGGAAACTATGGGTATTAAAAATGTTTTCCAGGTAAATAACAGGGTCAAAACTGAAATGGAATCGTAAAGCAGTTACTAAAGATCTGGTATGCTTGAATACACTGATATAAATGAATTTTATTATTTATTATTATGTATGTATGTATGTATGATGCATGTATTTAAGTTTTTGTTTCAATGCCAGTTTGGTAATATACAGTGTAATAGGTGTTACAAGTGTAAAATTTAGTGAGTGTACTACTACATGCCCATCACATATCTCACCTGTCCTCCTACCCATCTACCCTTGTAACCATCAGTTTGTTCTCTATATTTAAGAATCTGTTTGTTGATTTGACACCCTTGCTCTGTTTTTTCCTATACTCATTTGTTTTGTTTCCCAATTTTCACATGAGTGAAATCATATGGTGTTTATCTTTCTCTCACTGACTGCTTTTGCCTCGCATACTACTTTCTAGCTCCACCCTTTTCATGGGAAATGGCAAGACCTCACTTCCCATTCTTGTTGATATTTGAATCATATGCCATTATATCTACCTATCTATTATCTATAATCTATTTATCTATCTAAACATACCATATACCTAAATATACCATATTTTTTCAATTAATCATTTGATGGACACTACAGCTATCTCCACAATTTGTTCATTACCGATAAATGCTGCTATAACCTTGGCATGCATGTATCCCTTTGAGTTAGTTTTTTGTATTCTCTGAAATGAATGAATTTTAGAAGTTCATGATACAACCCCTGGTATGCCTCTATTCAAGGCATGGCTGTGAATCTGCTCTGCTCACTATGAACATCAAATTCTATTGGCTATTCTAATTTGATAATGCACACTACCCTACCCCTTTAGTAATGTGGCACCAACAGAAAAAGAAAATGGCTTCTGGCTTCAAAAGTAAATTTTTTCACACTCCATTAACTATATACAAGGATACTGAGTATTTCTGAATGCCTCTCAAACTTTTCTTTTATTCCATTGATACAACCCAATTTTAGATAGAATTATATACATTTTTTTTCCTTTAAGGTTGTTCTTACCTTTCTGTACTTCATTCTTAGATAGTATGTTGTATCTATGGTGTATTGTAAATTCTTATTCACTCTTGACAGCATAAATTGTTTTACTTATTTCCCTCTTAGAGTTGTAGAAGTCTCTTGCTGTAGCCCCATTTAAAAATCATAGAAATTATCTGAATATCATAATGCCTTTGTATAACTACATTTAGAAAATCCTATACATAATGCCTCTGTTATCCTAATAGTCAAAGGAAACATTAAAGCAAATGTATAAGAAAAAAATTACATATATTCATTTATATATATATAGAGAGAGAGAGAGAAAGAGAGACAGAGAGCACCTTTTTTCACTAGGATGAAACTTTTTTCAAGATAATCTATTGATATAATGAAAAGAACTTCTTGACTCACAGTTAGCTCCTTTGCCCTGAATGTGCTCAAGGGAAAGTTGGATACCTTAAATGAAATGTGCTTTAGAGAAAAATACAAGTCATAGAGAACAAGACTGACTGACCTTCCTTCCTTCCTTCCTTCCTTCCTTCCTTCCTTCCTTCCTTCTGTCCTTTCTTTCATTCTTTCTGGCTGTTTATTGTTTGAAAAGTTGTGATTGTATACATATATTTCTCTTTACCAAAACAGAGTGTAGACTGAGATGTGAGGAGTATTTCATAATCCATAGTGTCAGAGTTGAGCTCTCAGGTAAAGTAAGAACCAGGCTGGCATTATGAGGGAAGCTACTAGTTTGAGGACAGAAGTACACATAAAGGAAAGGAAATCAGCTGTCCTTTTTAGAGTGTATCCAACAAGTCAAGATATACACTATTATATTTGATATGTGTATAGGTTAAGTGATCAACCAAAGTCCTCAATTCATCTTTTGCTTTCTGAGGTAATTTTGATATGCCAGAGCTTTCTCATGGCATTTTTCACTTCTGCATTCCTCAGGGTATAGATGAGTGGATTGAGAAAAGGGGTCCCAATAGTATAAAATACAGTCACCATCTTGTCCATGGGGAAAGTGGTTGGGGGGCGTGTATATATGAATATACATGGAACAAAGGATAAGATTACTACTATGATGTGAGAAGTGCAAGTTGAGAGAGCTTTTTTCCTCCCTTCTGCACTGTGATTTCTCAAGGAATGCAAGATGACAATATATGAGATTATCAGAATCACAAAACTGCTTGAGCAAAGGGCCCCACTGTTAGACACCAACAGTAGGTTGATCCTATAGGTGTCCATGCAAGCAAGTTTCAGCAAGGGCTGCAAATCACAGCAGTAATGATCAATCAAATTGGGTCCACAGAAAGGCAGTCTCAAGGCCAGGATAATCTGGGCTATAGAATGGATAAAAGACCCTATCCATGCAAGAATAATAAGGATGGTGCAGACCTGTTGTCTCATGATGGTTGGGTAATGTAAGGGCTTGCAGATGGCCACATAACGATCAGCAGCCATGAAGATGAGCACAAAGATCTCCATACAGCCAAATAAATGTAGGGAAAAGACTTGAGTCATGCACTCATTGTACGTTATGATTTTTTTTGCAGAGAGTGAATCCACAAGTAGTCTGGGGGCTATGGATGTTGAGAAGCAGAAATCTGTAAGGGACAAATAAAATAGGAAAAAGTACATGGGGCTCCCAAGTGTAGGGCTGTACTTGATGGTCACAATAATAAGCAAATTCCCTACCATGGTTCCCACATAAAAAATGAAGAAGATTACAAATACCATTTTCTGTCTCATGGGATTTTGGGTCAATCCTAACAGTATGAACTCAGTTACGCTGTTGTTGTGTTGCATTGTTTCAGGCAAAGTGGAGAAATGGAAGTTAGAAATAATCTACAGATAAAGAGTATTATTGGAGTGCCTGGGTGGCTCAGTGGGTTAAAGCCGCTGCCTTCGGCTCAGGTCATGATCTCAGGGTCCTGGAATCAAGTCCCGCATCGGGCTCTCTGCTCAGCGGGGAGCCTGCTTCCTCCTCTCTCTCTGCCTGCCTCTCTGCCTGCTTGTGATCTCTGTCTGTCAAATAAATAAATAAAATCTTTAAAAAAAAGTATTATTAAATGACTACTTCATTTGAAGTTCAAATCCATATGATCATGAATGTGTCAATTATCAGTGTGTAATCCCTTACCTTCCGTGTTGTTTTCTTCTGAATAAGGTGGGGATCATAATAGCTATTCACAATCTATTCACCTGAGTGCTTACGGAAGCAATGAAATATGTCAATAATAAAAGTGTATGTAATTCTTTAGGCATAATAAACATTAATCTAGGAGATAGGTATGAGATGGTATCTTTCTGAAGTGAAGGCTTCTCTTTAGTTTACAGCAAGGACCTATAATGACAGGATGTGGCAAAATGGAGACAACTCATGCAATATTTACATACTGCTTATTCACACTATTTGAGCCTTGTAGTTCAGTTATGAAGTATTTTCTAGTAAGTATTCTGAACAATCAAGGAATTATGTAGAAACTTTTGATAGTGTTTTCCATAATGACACCTAAAAGGGAGACGAACATGAGAGAGAGAGAGAGACAACAAAAGAGAAACAAACAATATTTAAGCTGTGAACATTCAGTCATTTGGTCCAATCCATTATGAAATTTATTTTAATCTGTTAGCTTGACTGTTTATCTCTTGTACTTTAACTCTCAATAATTTCTATTTGTTTAGAGTTTTAAATTCAGTTTATATCATAAACTTTTTCATTTTTTATATTATACGATATAAAGGATTACTTACCATTTTAAAATACCCCTTTTATTTGTTGAAAATACATCATAATGATGCTGCATTAAAAATAAGGCTTTTAAATACCTCCTCTTAGTGGTTGATTTATTAATCACCTTGGTATATTAGTGTTTCAAAAGGTTCATGACAACTGTGTTCTGAGAATGGCTGCAGGGACAGCAAGATTCCTCAGATCAGCGTAAGATTTAAATGTCTGTGTCAGAGGGTGAGTCACTGTAGAGACAGTTCTGGACTCATGGCTCTTAACCACATTATGCCCCAACCACACTGCTAATCAGTATGATTTCTCTGCACTCTTAGGTTTTTGCCAGATATGCTCTTTGTCCAACTTTTTGGCAAACAAGAATTAAAACTTGTCCTTGGTTTCTAACAGTTAAATATTATAAAAAGATATCTATCTTTCTATCCACCCAACTACTTATTGATATATGCTGTATTTATCATCTATCTATCAATCATCTATCATCATCTATCTATCCTCTATTCATCCAGAGCTATTCATCTATCTATATAATAGAGATACAGACTGAGACATTTATATAGTTCACATAATAATATATATGAGAGGCTTACATTTAAAGAGAGCAACATAAGAGAGGCATCCTGTTTAGTGCTAAATTTATCATCTAGGGAAAAAGTACATACTTATTAATAAGTATTAAAAAGGAAATGAAAAATCTAGGAGACTTTCCTATTGATAAAATCCAATAGTTTTCAGTCACATCCAATACTCACTTACACCAAAAAGGGATGCCTCCTTCATCCCAAGTAAAATCATTATCTCCATGGAGCACTTCCCTGGACATTCAAATAGGTATTATTTCTATTTGCTTATGTCTCCACCAGTTGCTGTTGTGCATTTCTATTATTCGGTGTTCTCAGTTTCCATTGTAATCTATGTCTAGAAAATCCTCTAAACTTTCTTTCCTTCCTCAAATGGCTTTTATGTGTCAGATGCACACTGTGACATTGATCAGATTAATTTTCTGTGAGTTAGATACACAGTTATGTTAATCCCTAAAACTAATCTTATCAGCTTTGATAAGAGCTTACCTGAAGGTTAGGATGTTCAGTTCTTCTTTCTTCTAAAGGTAATTTGGTTATTCTTTGCTCAGATGAGAATTTAAAAAAAAAAAATGGGGGCGCCTGGGTGGCTCAGTTGGTGAAGCCACTGCCTTCAGCTCAGGTCATGATCTCAGGGTCCCGGGATCAAGTCCTGCATCGGGCTCTCTGCTCAGCAGGGAGCCTGCTTCCCTCTCTCTCTCTCTCTGCCTGCCTCTCTGTCTACTTGTGATTTCTCTCTGTCAAATAAATAAATAAAATCTTAAAAAAAGAAAAGAAAAGAAAAAGAAAAAAGATGTTTTTAAAATTCTGTCTGATCTCATTTGATGTCACTGAAGCTCAGGTTCTCACTTGCACGCCTGAAGAAGCTGTTCTTGGATGCACCCCACACTTTCTGAAGTCAAATCTTACATGGAATGTTGACTGGAAAGAAAATGCTCCCCATTTTTCCTTTCCTGCTGTGGTATTTAAACATGAGTGATGCAAAATATTGGAGTCGAGGGAAGGTAATTACCTGAAATCTCCCTTCCTTTTTTTTTTTTTTTTTGTTCCTTTTTTGCCTCCTTCCTTTTTAATTAAGAATCCTGAGCTAGAAGTAGTAAAGAACTTAATCCTCGATATGTATTAACAGATTATGGGAAAGAGGTGATCTCTTCTTGAAATTAAAGGTTATTATTTGGGCCGTAAAGGATGTTGTTTGGCTAGAATAAAAAAAAAATAATAATAATAACAGTGATTACCTAGTGATCTAGTGGCCAGGACATGGTTCTTGATACCACTATCCAAGAAAATGAACAGAATGTCTTAAGTAAATGGCTGATTCTAGGTCTAGGGCGGGGGATGTACAAGATGAACTGGAGCATCTTGGAGTGATGGAAGATAAGGAAGTGCAAACACATACACACACACACACACAAACTGTGATGAGAATATGTCAAAGGGACACAAAAGCAATGTGAAGAACCCTTGGTGACAAAAACTGGAAAAAATTAAGGAACAAAATAAGTGACACTGAATTGAAATGTAACTCATAGTTTAAATAATCCACAAGTTTATAATGATATTAAACACTTAAATAAGTAATCAATAGGGGAAACTAGACAAATCTCCCATAATAAAAGAATCCCTAATGATACTGCAGTTACTCTTCTCTCAAAGGATTGTAGGCTAATTCTCATTCTCTTATTTGTAGAGTGTACGCAAATGAGTTCCTTCCAAAAGGCTCACTGTGCATTGGGATGGAAGGAGTAATTTTAGAGAGGAGAAATGTGGAAAATACTACCTTAACCAGGTGGTCAAGTTTAACATCAATTGTGCTGAATCACATTGAAAGTATGTACCCACTGGGATGATCTGATGCAAATAGAGCTTGGCCTCTGTGATCTTTCTCCTAATAACCATAACCCTTGTCCAATCTTGAGTAAAATATCAAACAAACACCAAGTGAAGGTTTTTATGTAAAATGTCTCACTAGTTCTTCTCAAAACAGTCAAGTTCATCAAAAACAAAAAACAGTTGAGAAGAGTTATGTGATGGACACTGCATTAGCTATAGAAATGTAGCATCATTATTTTACACACCTAAAAGGAATAAAGTGCTGTATGTTAATTGTACTTGAAATAAATAAGAGAGTATCTATAACTCACTGTCTGGAGGTGCTGAAGAAGATATGTCAACTGAATTTAATGTGGTATGCTGGATGAGATTCTGGAGGAGAAAAATGCCATTAGTGAAAGTAATCTGAATAAAATATGTTTGTTGGTTAAAAATAATGGGTTCCCATGAAGTCAATTACTTGTGAACTAATGTACTCTTCTATGTAAGATGGTAGTAGAGGAAACTGAGCACAGAGCAGGTGGAAATCTCTTTTTCACCATTTCCCTGTTAATATAAACCTATTATAAAATATGAGGTTTTTTTAAACATAAATGGCTTATTTCACCTAATATGTCATCAAAGTGTATTTCTGTTGTAGCGTGGCTCAGGAATCTTCCTTTTATATGCTGAATAATATTTCACTGTATGTGTACCACATTCTGTTTATTCATATGTTGATGGACACTTGGGTGCCTTACCTATTTTTGCTAATGTGACTATTGCTGATATGGACATGAAGGTACACATATTTCTTCCAAATCCTCACTTCCAATGTTTTTGTTATATACCTGGAGGTGGAAATTAGAGATCACTTGATCATTGGAATGATCTGGAATCATTTTCTGGAATGTCATACTGTCTTTCATAGTTGCTATGCCATTTTTATATTCCTATGAACAGTAGGTACATAAGTGTTTAGTGATGTTGGGTATTTTCTCATCTGATCATTGCCCATTTGTATGCACATTTTTTGATAAATGTTTGTTTATTCAAGGATTTTATTGATATTGAGTTTTACGAATTCCATGAGCTGCCTTTTCACTCTATTGATTGTGGCCTTTGATGCATAGAAGTTTTTAACTCTGAGCTTATTCAATTTTAAAATTTATTTCTTCTGTAAGCTTTTTTTATTGTCATATTCAAGAAATTATTTCATAAAATAATGTCTTGAAGATTTTTCCTTTTTTTAAGGTTTTATTTATTTGACATACAGAGATCACAAGTAGGTGGAGAGGCAGGCAGAGAGAGAGAGAGAGGAGAGAGAGAGAGAGAGAGAGGAGGATTCAGTCTCCCCACTGAGCAGAGAGCTAGATGTGGGGCTCGATCCTAGGACCCTGCAATCATGACCTGAGCCAAAGGCAGAGGCTTTAACCTACTAAGCCTCCCAGGCACCCCTTGAAGCTTTTTTTTTTTTCTTCTAAATATTTTACAGTTTTAGTTCTTATACTTAGGTATTTGATCCATTTCCAGTTTATTTTGTATGTGGTGTAAGTTAAGTTCTACCTTTATTCTTTTGCACATGAATCTCGAGTTTCTCCAAACTATTTGTTGGAAAAAACTGTCCTTTTCCTATTAGGTGATGTTGATACCCTTGTAGAAAGTAAGGTGACCCTATAGGAGATGTTATGTTTCTGGGCTCTCCAATCTATTCCATTTGTCTAAGTACCTGTCTTAATGCCATTACCACACTGTTTTCATTACTATAATATTATGATAAGCTTTAAAATCAGGAGATGTGAGACTTAAAACTTTTTCTTTTCAATATTTATTTCTTTTCTTTTGACTAAAGGTCCCTTGAGATTCCATATGAAACTGTCAGCTGATTTTTCTATATCCTCAAAAATTGCCATTGGAGTTTTAATATGGGTTTATTAAAAGTGAATTGTTTCATATCTTACTGACTTCTAAACAATATTGAGTCTCCTGATCAATGAAAATGTGACATCTTTCAGAATAGACACACACACACACACACACACACACACACACACACACACACACACAATGATTCATTAGAAAGAATTTGTTTTTGTTTAGATGGAAGATGAAGAGTGCAAAATCTGCAGAATCAATGTCCCATTTTGAGTCTGAACACCAGAAACTGCTATGAGCCTGTAAGAGTTGATGTCCCAGTTCAGGTCCACAGGCAGGAGCTCTGTGTACATCAGGAAGAGTTATGTGTCAGAGTGGAAACATGAGGCAGGAAGAGCTAATGGTGTAGTTTGCAGGCTCTCAGGCAGGAGAATCCCCTCTTATTCATGGCAGGTTAGTCTTACATAATTTTCAGGCCTTCATTTGGTTGGATGAGGAGCCACTTTAGTTAGAGCAATCTACTTTATTCACTCTCCCAATACAAAAGTTAATATCATCCAGAAAAATCTTAGTCATCACCAAAAGCAAGAGTCAAACCAATATCTGAGTTTCCAGTGGTCTAGATAAGTTAACACATAAAATTAAACAGTCCATTTATTATCCACACTGTGTGTGTGTGTGTGCATGTGTGTGTAATCTCCATAAATAACACCTAAACTCCAAATAAAGACTACACATGGTTATAATTCCACCTAATATTGTACAACTATTCTGTATGCACATGAAAATGCACTAAAACCTCCAAAAAAAGGCAAGGTAAAACTTTCGGGTGATTTGTATTTTCCCCTTGATGTTTAGTTAGCTAAAACCATGATGGAAAATAAAAGACAAATAGGATATGGCACAAATTCCACATATCTTTAATTTCACGGTAAGATGAGAAAGTGAAGAAAAGAAACAAGCAAAAAACATTTGCTTTAAATATATATATTTACACACATATACCTATCCATAATATAAAGAGTAAATAAAATAATTACCATATTCTGATCTGAGGGTATTGAAGGAGCAGAGGGTGAGAAGTTGGGGGAACCTGGTGGTTGGTATTAGGGAAGGCATATTTTGCATTGAGCACTGGGTATGGTGCATAAACAATGAATTCTGGTACACTGAAAATAAATTAAAATAAATAAATAAATAATTACCATCTTCATTTTTGTAACAGTCCCATGATTAATTTATAATTACTTTCTTCTATTATTCATTCTGTATTCATTGTGCCTTCAGCAAACAGGAAAGATGGTTGTGTTTCTTTAGCTGGTGGGGTGACACAAACCTTCATTCCTTAAGTATCTGGGTCATTAATAGTTCTGCCTGGATTGTGTTGTTTTAGTATTCCATTGCCCTTGATCACAGAGTATGGTGACACTAAAAGTGGTCCTATGGATCTCCTGTATTCTTGGTGTACTCCTCCTTATCTCCACTCTGCAGTAGTAATAAATTTCCCCTTGGTTGCCAGGATCAGTTACCCTAGCCAGCACACCAACTTACTCTTTTGCCTTTAGATTCAAAGACATGAGCTATCTAAAGTGGTCAGGCAGCAGTCCTAACACTCTGTTCAATAGAGTTGTTGTGTCTCCTGCTGGAAATGTTTCTCTCATTGGAATGAAGACTTTGAAGCAAGAAGAACATAAGTTAAAGGGAATAGTAAGCAAAAAACTTGATAGTGGGTCACTAGGGTTAATAACGTGTGGCGCTTCTCCCATTTCTACCCTTTGATTAGAGGTCTGGGTATGGGAGTTCAACAACATATCATGGGTGCTGATTCAGAACATCGAGGGCCTTCCTGAGAAGTCAGGCCCCTTGTTTCAAAATCCCCCAGTGGATGTCTGAAAAAATAATAGTACTTAACTCCTTATATAATTTTTTTTCATACATGTATATCTAGGATAAAGTTTAATTAATAAATTAGGCACAACAAGATATTAACATCAATAATAATGAAGTAGAAAACTTACAACAATATACTGTGAAAAAAAAGTTATCTGAATATAGCCTCTCTCAAAGTACCTGAATATACTGTACTCACCCTTCTACTTCTGATCATATGAGATGATAAATTGTCAGTTGTGAAAGAAATACATGGGGAACTTCAAATCTGTACCCATGTAAAAAGCCTGATGAGGAGGTTTTCCAGAAAATGACCTTGAAGAAAAAATAAATCACCACAAAACAAACTTCTTCAAACCTCTATGTTCTGAGAAAGAGCCCAGGAAATGAATTCTGTTTCATTGTTCATTTTTCTCATGGAATAAATCTAGTACACCAAGTTCCCAAAGATAATGAAATTATCTGAAAGAAAAACATAACAAGGAAACAACATTTATTTTTCACTCAAAATAAATGGAGAATGATAGTAGTTGGAAAAGGAAAAATGGGTACTCACTGCTGCTTGGCATGAATATTTATAGAAATTGAGGTATACATATTTTGATCACTTTACCTCCATTTTTAGCCCATTCATTCGCATTATATGAAGAAACAAAGTCCAGAGACATAAAGCAATTCTCTAGTCACACATCTAACCATGGAACTCAGGCTTTTTAATTTTTGTTTTCATTTGCTTGTTTTTAGGAATTTAGTAGTTCTCATTCTGTGTAAGACAGCCAACTAATTTTGAATCAATTAAGAGTTAGAGGATATGGTAATGTTCATATATCTAGAAAGGGTCATCCTATCTTTGCCCGAGAATTAAAAACATGTTCCCATATTTTCCCTTCTGAATACTGCTATGAGTGTTCAAGAAGTTGAGTGTGGGTTATCTCCACGGGTTTGTCTTAAAATACAATCTATGATCTTTGAGTCCATGAATTTATGGTCCCTTATTTGATATCAAGCTCTTATAGTCAAGAGGTGGTAGGTATAGTTAAATAGAGGACAAAAATTGTATACTTCTCCTTCTGATACCATGGTGTTATAATTTTAGATAAATCCTTTAGCTTCATGGGGCTTCTGTTACCCCATTTGTGAAATTACAAAATTGGTTTATTATTATCATATGAGCAGTTACTTGTACTATCAAAATAAATCGATGCTTTCAGCCTGGGATAGCAATCAATCTATTAGGAGGAGGTAGAGATAAAAGTAGATAAAGCAATGAAAGGAACTGTTGTAGACACATCAAGACCTGTTGGATTTGTAAGAAGGGGAAGTGAAATCTCAGGCAATTTCTTGTCTTCACTTTCAGTGTTTGAGGATTTTTTTAAGAATTACTTTTAGCCATTCTGACTGGTGTGAAATGAAATCTTGCCATTTGCGACAACATGGATGGAACTACAGCGTATCATGCTTAGCGAAATAAGTCAATCAGAGAAAGACAACTATCATATGATCTCCCTGATATGAGGAAGTGGTGATGCAACATGGGGGCTTAAGTGGGTAGGAGAAGAATAAATGAAACAAGATGGGATTGGGAGGGAGACAAACCATAAGTGACTCTTAATCTCACAAAACAAACTGAGGGTTGCTGGGGGGAGGGGGTTTGGGAGAAGGGGGTGGGATTATGGACATTGGGGAGGGTATGTGCTTTGGTGAGTGCTGTGAAGTGTGTAAACCTGGTAATTCACAGACCTGTACCCCTGGGGATAAAAATATATGTTTATAAAAAATAATAAATAAATAAATAAATAAATAAATAAATAAAAGAATTACTTTTAAACACCTGTCTGTTTACTAAAAAAATAAAAAGAAAATATAGTCACAGGAAAAAAATAAAAGAAAGAAAAGGAAGGACTCTGCTCTTAATCTCACTAATTTCTTCATTCTCCTTGTAAATGTTCAGGTCTTAAGGTAGTTTATATTATTCTCCCACTCAGGATGTATTAGCTATTTCAAAGAGGTCATCACTGGAAATGCTTTTAATGGATTTAGGAAGAAGGCAGTAACAGATGCATCTTCAGTACTGGGACATCAGGTGGTCTAGTGAGGCCACCCGAAGGTATGGATAGAACGGTGTATGAGCAATAGTTTTGATTTAAACATACAAGTTCATACTCTAATTGAGCAACAGATGCAAATGATTCCTCTAGTGGTAGGTTAGGATGGCATTGCACAGTGTCTTAGACCATCATTAGGAATTCTGTCTCTCTGAGGCCATATCACCTTCAGGTCTGTCTTGTATAGCACATGTAGTTTCTACTCTACTCTCTGCTCTCAGCTGTCACTTTGCCCCAATGTTGTTCCTGGCTCTTTCCGCTTTTGAGACACTGCAAGGCTTTGTTTCCTCAGATCCGTGTGTTATAGCTAATAGAGTAATCATTAATAGAGTATATTCTTTTATATGGTATAAAACATTTTTATCAATGGTAAAAATCATAATAGTAATAAAAATTCAGGTTTACACTAAAAAATAAACCCTGTTTCCACATGTTCATCCCTCTTTGTTTGTTTCTTCCTTTGACTACTTTCACCATTTAATCCACTCTTCTTATCCCCCGCTGTGGCAAACACCAATATGTCCTGTGTATCTGTGAGTTCAGTTGTTTTTTTTTTTTTTACTTAGATATTTCAGAATTTCTTTTATTTATTAATTTTTTATTTTTTATAAACATATATTTTTATCCCGAAGGGTACAGGTCTGTGAATCACCAGGTTTACACACTTCACAGCACTCACCAAAGCATATACCCTCCCCAATGTCACTCTTAATCTCACAAAACAAACTGAGGGTTGCTGGGGGGAGGGGGTTTGGGAGAAGGGGGTGAGTTCAGTTTTTTTATATATTTTTTTCTGATTTCCCATGTTAATGAGATCTTACAGTATCTTTTTTCCCTTTGATATATTTAGCATAATTCCCATAATGATCCCTTCCTTTTTGTCACAAATGGCAATATTCAAAAGGAGAACAATATCTAATTTTTATGAGGGCAGACCTTGGGGGTTGTTTAGTTGTAGTTGGACAAGTAAGGATCTCCTGGCACTAATGTTTAGTCCTCACCTACACCCCTCTTCAGTTGGGGCTTTATGCTATGCTCCTCGAGCACCTGGAGCATGGACTTCTCCAATAGCCCATAGAAACTTTGCCTTTGGTGGGTAGCAGTGTACTCTGCACTTGGCTGCTGAAGCACATGTCCTGGGTCTAATTCATAAGGCACCATTTTGAGGATTAGAAACAGATGGCCTTTTCTCATGCCACAAGCGATTTATTTCCCAATAATGAAATTTCTATGAGCCATTCTGTATGAATGATACAAATTAAATTTTAAACACGATCTTGATCATTTAAAATTTTAATTATGGGTTGTCTGGGTGGCTCTGTCAATGAAGCATTTGCATTTGACTCAGGTCATGATCTCAGGGTCTTGGGATCTAGCCCTGCATTGGGTACCTTGCTTGGTGGGGATCCTGCTTCTGCTGCTGCCTGCTTCTCCCTCTGCTTATCTGCTTGATCTGTCTCTGAGAAGTAAATAAATAAACATCTTTTAATGTAAATAAATAAATGTATTTTAAAGAATAAAATAAAATTTTAACTGTTACGGATTCCGAAGTTATACACTAACTTTTAAAAATATTTATATATCTTTTGTTCATGGGAAATAAAATTTTAAGAACAGTTGCTATATGACCTTTTATTCTGTACAAATGATCAGTAGGATTAACATTTACCTGTTTTTAATGTCTTTATTGAGATACATACCACATGCTAAACAATTCACTTATTTGAAGTATATAATAGTATAGAAGGCTGAGAAACAACCAACATTAACTAATTTTACAATATCTTTGACACTCTAAAAAGAAACCCTATTCCGCTTGCCCCTTTTAGTTACCTGTCATTCCTCTCTATCACCATCACTAGCAATCCTAGGCAAATAGCATTCTATTTTTTATATTTATTTATTCAGGAGTAATGGGGGAGGGGCAGGAGAGATTCTGAAGCAGATTCCATGGTGGGTGTAGAGCATGATGGGGCCTAATCCCATGATCATGAGTTTATTATCTGAGCTGAAATTGAGTCTGAGCCTGAACAGACTGAGCCAGAAAGGGTCCCCATAATCCACTTTATTACTCTATAGATTAACTTTTCTAGACTTTTCATATAAAAGGAATTAAGTATGTTTTCTTTTTTAACCTATTTCTTTCATTTAGTATTAAGTTCTAAGCATTAGTTTCACCCATATTGTGGCAATTATCAATATTTGTTTCCTTTTTGTTGATGAATAACCTTCCATTTTATGAATTCATCAGTTGTTTGAACTGTAGATGTTTCCTCATTTTAGCTCTTATGAATTATGTTGCTACAAATATTGGTTTTCAAGTTTATGTGAAGATATATTTAATTTCCATAGGGTAGTTGTTTAAGATGAGAATAGCTAGGTCTTGTTCTATGTTTAATCTTCTGAGGCATTTCCACATTGTTTTCCAAAGTGGTTGCACCATTTAACATTACCACAAACAATTTATGAGAACACTAATTACTCTACCACTTCACTAAAACTCATTATTACCTGATTGTTTTGATTCTAGACATCCTAGTGGGTGAAAAGTGCTGTCTCATTATGGCTGAGGTTTGCATTACCGATTATCTGAAGGTGTTAACATCTTATGTTCTTTTGGACATTTGTATATTTTTTTGGAGTAGGGTTTATTCAGATATTTTGCCAGTTTTTAATTTGGGTTAGTGCTTTATTTTTTTTATTTTATTAATAAGTGGTAGGAGCACTTTATAGAGTCTGAAAACAAGTTCCTCATCAGATACATAATTTGCAAAAAAAAAAAAAATGTCTTTGTGGCTCAGTTGGTGAGGCATCTGTCTTCTGCTCAGGTCATGATCTCAGTTAGGGTGTTGGGATCAAGCCCTCCATTAGGCTGCCTGCTCAGTGGGGAGTCTACTTCTTTCTCTCCTCTCCCCCAACTTCTCCTCTTACTTTATCTCTCAAATAACTATAATCTTTAAAATCTATACATACATAATTTACAAGTATTTCCTCCCAATATGTGGGTTGACATTATACTTTGTTGATGATGTAATTTTCAGCACAATAGGCATTAATTTTTATGAAGCCTTAAGGCAGCGATTCAAGGTCACAATGAGGTACTCATTTGCAATAAAATATTTGTATATTTTCAACTCAAGGGAATGAAATTTTTAATGACAGTCACTGTTCTGCTTTTTTTTTTTTCCTATGAAAATAATCACTAAATTTGAAAGGGAATTTTTTTTTTTTTTTGAGGAGACTTAGTTATATCAGTAAGGTGTTATTTTAGTAATATAAATCTTTTTGTGAGACAAATTTTACATGTAATGAAATGCAGACCTTTTTAAATATAAAGTTGGATGAGTCTTGATAAATGTATTGCTCACATAGCCATTAAGAAATTCAAGACCTAGAATACTTTCATTAACCCAGAAAATTCTGTCATGCTCCTTTTCAGTTAATTGTCTCAGATGCAACTATTGTCCTGATTTGTATCACTCTATTTTAGTGTTGTCTATTCTTTATCTTCATGAAAATTGAATCACAGCATTTACTCATAGTGCATGCTCTCTGTTTTGGGACTTGTCATGTTGTTCTGTATATGATTAGTCCATTACTTTTCTTTGCTGGAGATTATTCTGTCTATACTGCCAACTTGTGCCTTTCAAGTGCAGTGTATTTGAATTTCATGCAGTTGTTAAATTTTGGGGAGTAAGTTCATAGTAGTTTAGTTTACTTTTTTGTTCTCTTTGTAAATCATTTTACATCTTTTCTATATTTTTTGAGTTAATGAAGTAAATGGTTTTTGACGATTATTCAATTTTCTCTTCTTCACAACTTCTTTATTTTTATAAAACTTAGTAAATCTCTATTTTTTAGGGCAGTTTCAGGTTCACAGCAAAACTGAGCCAAAGCTATGTGATTTCCTTCATCTCCTCTGCTTAAGAAATAGGCAGAGGGACTGAATGGACCTTTCCAAAGACATAAAAAATGGTAAACAGGTACATCAAAATGTGCTCAATATCATTTATCATCAAGGAGATGCAAATAAAAATCATAATGAGATATCACATCACCTTTCTGGTTTCCCAGAAAATGACCTTGTAAAAGAATGAGACCACAAAGAAGAAAAATTATTGCATCCAGGTACGGAGAAAGACCCCAAAAGAGGAATTGTTACATTATTCATTTTTTCCATGGAATAATTCTAGCATACCCAGTTTTGAGGAAACAATGAAATTATCTGAAAGACAGGCATATCAGGGAACAACAACATTTATTTATGATTCAAGATAAATGAAGAATCCTAGTAGTTGCAAAAGGGAAATGGGTACTTACTACTGTTTGACATAAATGATTAGAGAAATTGAGGTGCACATATTTTGGTCATGTTACCTCCATTTATAGTCAATCCATTCACATTAAATGAGGAAACAAAGTCCAGAGACAGAAAACAAATTCTCTGTGTCACACATTTAATCAAGAAACTGCTTTTCTTTCTGATTGAATCTTTGAATTCTGGAGAAATTGCTGGGTAAATGATTTCTAGTTTATACCTGGGAGAAACTATAATGCAGGCTTTCATACTTCTGCTTTTTGAGTATAAGCCATTAAACTGACTCTTGACATCTAGTATCCTTTCTTATTCCTCTCCTATTCCTACTCATTTCATTCACCTCATTCTTTCTATTCCCTTTGTATTCTCATCAAACCTACTTCTTCCTTTTTCATACAATGTCCACAATGTCACACACTTACCTGCTTCTATTCCTGGAAGGAGCCTGTAAACTGCCTATGCCTGGACTAGTTTCACCACTTACACAGCTGACTTCTTGATCTCACCAAACGTTTTATGAGAGACTATACCTTCCATTTCCAATCTGTAAAAAGCCACAAAGGGGGAAAATTAGTCATTGAGTTTCCTTCCCACTGACCAAAGTTCAGTCCCAGAGTGGGCCATTTGCACTGTCATCTGGCCATGTCACTGGACTCTTTCTAGAGTTGTAGAAAAATATAGAGTCCAAATTAGCAGCAGGGGCATTCCAAGCAGGAAGCAAACTTGATGGGAAAGCCTCTGTGCATATTAGGTCCCAGTCATGTCACACAGTGTCTACTACCTCAGCAGCAATAGGGAATATCTCTTGGTAGGATTTCAGAAGTTCCCCCATGAATATGAGCCAAAGTCTTGTCAAGTCAGGCCCACGAGTGACCAAAGATGGAGAAGAGTATCGTGATGAAATGCAGGACATTGCTAAGGCATCTCTGGCTATAAGCAAGAGAAGTGCAGGAATATCGGTGACACTAAAAAAGAAAAATCTGAGTGTCATGCTTGATCTGTCTCACACTTAGATGTTAGCTCTCATTTGCTTGATTGGTCAGGTGATGTTCACCTTCGCAAAGGGATTTGACTCTTTCCTTCTTTGCCTTTGTCAAATCTGAAAACTAGTCATCTTTACAGTTAACATAAAAAAAAAAAAAAAGATTTTGAACAGTGCTCTCAGATATAGTATATGTTACTTCCCAAATTTAGAGGCTCATGAAATTCTGTGTTTCTTTCCTACTGGTAGGAGAAAATACTACTTTTTTTGATTGAGGGAATCTTTGCATCTCCGGGCCACATCACTCTCTGCCCATGTGACTGTTTCCTGAAACTTCACAATGTTTATCTTCTGCTTTCTTCTTTGTGTGAACATAATATGTGTGTTAATTTCCTACAATTATATACCAGGAAATAACACTAAGCAAAAAATAAGTGGCTTAGAACCACAAAATTGGATTTCCAAATTAACAGTTTTGTTTTATTTTTCTTTTTTTAAAGATTGTTATGTATTTATTTGACAGAGAGAGTGTGTGCGTGTGTGTGCAGAGTGAGTATAAGAGGGAGAAGCAGACTCCCTGCGAAGTGGAGAGTCCTAGAGGGAGCTTGATTCTGGGACCCCGAGATTATGACCTGAGCCTAAGGCAGATGCTTATCTGACTGAGCTACCCAATCGCCACCCCACCTGATCCCTAATTACTAGTTTTAAATTGCAAACCAAAGCCTGAAAGCTTAAAATAAAAGCAATTTATTTGATTATGCTTCTGCAGTGTAGGTTGGATTCAGCTGGGTGTTCCTTCTTCTGCTTTCACCTGCGAACATGCTCAGTGTTATGAATGGAGTCTGAATGAAATGCATGGTCCAAGATGGCCTTATATATACATCTGGTAATCGGCTCAGGCATGTCAGTTCTCACGGTTTCTTTGGGAGTGTAGATTGGGCACTACCTCACCACTGTTGTTTCAGGGCAGTGGTTGTTTCACAAAACAAAATTTCAAGACCTCTCAAGCCAGCCTTTAGGGATTATACAACATCACCTTTACCATCTTCTGTTCATGTGGCTAAAGGTTATATGTGAGTTGTGTCACAAGTTTAATCCATATAAAAGCATAAAAAGATAGACTCCACATTTTTTGTAACATATAATTATCATATAACAGTATTGGTGGATTTAGGTGTACAACCTAACTATTGATAAGGAATATATTTCAAAAAATCACCACACAAATCTAGTTAGCACCCATCACATCACATAGTTACATGTTTTTCTTATGATGTAAAATGACAAGAGCTACTCTGTGATTTTGAGATAAACAATATTGTGGAGAGCCATGCAGCAGAAGCTGGGAGTCACGTACTAGGCGAGGCTTGAGGAGAAGGGCAGATGAATGTTTATGTGGGAGCGCTCCAGGGAACGCACAACCTGTACTGAAGTATCGGGACTAGTATAAGATTAACCAGGGACCATGGGAACGGCACATGGGAACGGCACAAAAACAGAGTGAACAATAAGTTTCAGGGGCTCACGTCAGTAGGCACGAGCTCCCCGCATGATCTGGATTGAAGTCATCTGTATCCCTTCTGATTGGATGTTATAGTAGTTGTGTTATGTGGTGATTGGTTACTTTCTATCCACTGTATCCTATAACTTGGGGCTGTAATCGATGTTCGGGGTCCCGGGGCTGAAGACTGAATAAAGAAGTTTGCCACCCACCTCGTCTGAGGGTCGTTCTTGCGGGTCGAGAGCGACATCTGGTGCCGAAACCCGGGAAATGAATATCAAACTTACTACAAAAAAGTTATACAGTGAGGCCTCCCAAACCATGATGAGAAACATGGGATATAAGCCTGGCCAAGGGCTTGGGACCAAGGGCCAGGGAGATCCCAATCCGCCTTTTATGGGGGGTCAGGTTTTTTCCTAGCGGCCACTGAGGCAATTCGCATAACTTGGAAAACACCAGAGCCGCGCTGGGTGCCTCAGTGGCCTTTAACAAAAGAAAAATTACAAGCGGCAAAAGAGCTAGTTCAAGAACAACTCAAAGCAGGGCATATTCAAAAATCCACATCCCCATGGAATACACCCATATTTGTAATAAGAAAGAAATCAGGCAACTGGCGATTGCTACATGACCTACGACAGATTAATGATCAAATGCAGGTCATGGGACCCATTCAGTTAGGGCTCCCAGTCGTGACGGCGGTGCCAAGAAACTGGCCTTCTATTGTAATTGACATCAAAGACTGTTTCTTTTTCATTCCACTACACCCTGCAGATATAGAGCGCTTCGCATTTACTCTGCCATCAATTAATCATGCTGAGCCAGATCAAAGGTATGAATGGAAAGTACTCCCTCAGGGGATGGCCAATAGCCCCACCTTGTGTCAGTTGTATGTAAGCCAAGCACTAGAGCCTTTCCGAAAAGCATTTCCGGACCTGCTTTGTTATCATTATATGGATGATATCTTAATTTGTGGGCCAAATGAGAGGTCTCTTCCTTCAGCTCTAACCTTCCTACAGGAACAGTTAGCAAAATGGGGTCTAACTATATCCCCTGAAAAAATCCAAGCAGGCGGCCTACAAAATTACCTTGGTATGCAGCTCTCTAAAACGTCAGTAAAGCCTCAGCTAATGCAAATCCGTAGAGATCACTTGCATACATTGAATGATTTCCAAAAACTTTTAGGGGACATTAACTGGATTCGACCATACATAAAAATTACTACTGCAGAGCTGAAACCTTTATTCGATATTCTGCCTGGGGACCCTGCATTAGACTCCCCAAGAGCACTCACTCCAGCTGCTATTAAATCATTACAGTTAGTTGAAAGCAGGCTAGCTTTAACAGCAGCAGATAGATGTGACCCGGAAAAGCCTATAAGTGTCATAATTATCCCATCCCCTGGATCACCCACGGGGGCCTTATGGCAAGGAGGACCCCTACTATGGGTTTATCTACCCCATAACCTTAGCCGTGTCATCACCCCGTATGCTACAGCTGTAGCTACAGTGGCAAATAAAGCCTTTAAAGCCAGCATACAGGTCCTTGGGAAACTGCCCGATGTTTGCATAATCCCTTATGATAAAACCCAAATAAGCATTTTAACGCATGAAAATGACGATTGGGCCATCCTGACAGTTGCTTATCCTGTTACATTTGATAATCATTATCCCTCACACCCTCTCATTGAGTTTTATAAAAATACACCCCTTATTTGGCCTAAATCCTGTCGATTGGAGCCATTAATCGGGGCCCTCACAGTATTTACAGATGGCAATAAAGCAGGAACTGGCCCTTATGTGGTAGAAGGAAAATTAATTCCTGTTGTTGTGCCCTCGACTTCAGCCCAGAGAACAGAATTGTTGGTGATTATGTGTGTTTTACAAAGGTTTCTGAATCAACCCATTAATATTATCTCAGATAGCAAATATGCAGTTGCAGCCACCAGGTCTATAGAAACTGCTATTATTTCAGCCAGCCAGTCAGAAATTTCCTCCCTGCTGGCTGAATTGCAACACCTTATACTCTCCCGTGGTGCCCCTTTTTATATTGGACATCTTAGAGCACATTCAGACCTCCCAGGACCTATGGCTGAGGGAAACCGAATAGCTGATGCAGCTGCGCGCTTTTATGTTTGCAGTGCTCTAGAAGATGCTAAGAGATATCATGATAAATGGCATGTGAATGCCCAAACATTAAAGGCACGCTTTCATATCTCCAGAGCTGACGCACGAGATATCGTAAAGTCTTGTGGCAATTGTGTGGTACACTTGCCCATGCCCTCCTTCGGGGTAAACCCTAAAGGACTATTGCCCAACCATCTGTGGCAAATGGATGTAACACATATACCTTCTTTTGGGCAACAAAAATACATTCATGTGAGTGTGGATACTTGCTCAGGGGTCGTTAGCGCAACCCCCCTGCGAGGAGAAAATGTTAAAAACGTGATATCTCATTGCCTGCGCAGCTTTGCCTGCTGGGGAGTGCCTAAACAGTTAAAAACAGACAATGCTCCTGCTTATACTTCTAAAAGCTTTTCAAACTTTCTAGCCTGTTATAATATTCACCATGTTACAGGCATTCCTTATAACCCTAGAGGCCAGGGTGTCATAGAGCGCACTCACCTGACCTTTAAAACTACCTTGCAAAAAATACAAAAAGGGGGAATTGGAGAGGAGCATCACACGCCTACAGACCTTACCAACTTGACCACTTTTATTTTAAATTTTCTCACACTTGACAAAGACGGCGTTTCAGCCGCAGAGCGCCATTGGGGCCAACAGAAAACGCACCAATCTATGGTGAAGTGGAAGGATGTCCTTACTGGTTCATGGAAGGGCCCTGACCCGGTGCTCCGGTGGCACCGAGGTTCCCTTTGTGTTTTTCCACAGGATGCGCCTGTCCCGCTCTGGGTGCCGGAACGTCTCACCAGGCTGGTGGCCGTGGAACCTGTGGAAGATGCTGCTACTGCGGATGACAGTGATGATGATCATCCTGCAGCCTGCCCCTGTGGACCTGGAACCGACCCAACTGTCGCCGAGGCAGAAGATCACCAAGCTTCGACTCCTTCCTCAAATGACTCAGTCTAAAGCGCAACTTTCTCTTTTGGACTTGTACCTGTCATTACTGTTCATTTGTATGCAAGTGTTAACGGTTCAAGGCTCTGTATACTAGGCATACGTTCCTGATCCGCCTTTACTGCAACCTGTAAGTTGGGAAATGAGTTCTGTCCCTGTCTATGTTAATGATACTGTTTTACTAGGATCCCCTTCCTCAGTACATATACAGCCGCAACAGGCGAATATTTCTTATAAGGGCTATTCTGACATGTATCCTATGTGTTTCTCCATGAATGGTAGACGATCACATTGCTTGTGGGTGTTTACACTAGTTCATTATGATGATGTGACTATAGCAGGGGTAACTGCTGGCCGCGCAACATCAATAGGTAAGATTCCCCGGGATATCCCATTATGTGCAGCTCAGTTGGGAATATCTAAAGGAATAGACGTTCCCTGGAGGTTATGTGTGGAAAAGAAGGCCACTGCTTACACCCTTGAGGAGGGATTTACACTTTTAAATTGGGGATCTAGGGCACCTACCCAGGTTTTTAAGCCAAAGGTACCTCCTATACTTGCTCCGCCAAGAGGGTATCCAGTACAAACGGAAATATGGAAGCTTTTAGCCGCTTTTAGAAAAGCAACCCATTGAAACAAGGAAGCCCAAGATCTAGAGGATAGATACCCTCAAGCGTATGTGCCTAGACCTTTTATGCTGTTAGTAGGGGATCTCACCATTAAAAAAGATAAAGCTACATATCACCTGCTCTGTCCGAATTGTACTTTAACTAACTGCATTCAGGGTGTCTCGGTAGATGATGGTGTATTAGTAGTTCGACAGCTCCCCTTTATCATGCTTCCTGTTAATATATCTAAGCCATGGTACTCTAACCCTGGGTTAGAATTGTGGGATCGGGTACAAAATGCCCTTAGTCGGCCTAGACGAGAATTAGGTTTGTTGATCTTAGGTATAGTTTCTCTTATAACAATAATTGCTACAACTGTTACTGCATCTATTTCTTTAACTCAAGCAGTGCAAGCTGCAGATACTGTAGATCATCTGGCACATAATACTTCTCTGGCCTTGGGAACACAAGAGGATATAGACAAAAGGGTTGAAACCAGACTAAATGCCTTATATGATGCTGTGAAGTTTCTGGGGGACGAACTTCAAAGTTTGAAATTGCGAACTAGGATCCAATGCCATAGTGACTACTACTGGATCTGTGTCACCCCCAAGCGCTATAATGTCACAGAAACTTCCTGGGGTCGAGTGTTATACCACCTTGAAGGGGTATGGTCTAACTCTAATGTGTCCCTTGACTTGCTGCAGTTACATCAAGAGATTTTGAATATTGCAGAAGCTCCGCATGCCAAGCTGCCCGTGGCTCAGCTTGCTGACAATTTTGTAAATTCGCTATTTTCTCATATTCCTTCGCTATCACGTACTTGGTATGCTATAGGCTCTATTATAGGAGTGTTAATACTTATGCTTTTATTCATGTGCCTCTTTCCCTGTGTGATGAAATTCATGCTTACAGAATTATATAAAGTGCGAGCCATTGTGCGGAATCAGCAACGGGCTGCTCGTGACAAAACTACACGGCAACCTTGATTATGGGTTGCTCCCACCATAGCTAGTACCCTGCTGCCTAAAGCGTCTCAAAACTGGCTTTGCTACCTAAAAGGAGCTAGTAATTGATGCCTCCCCCTGAATATGGCTCTGTATGCTGGGTCGGTAGCCAAAGACGGGTAAGACTGATCCCACACCATAGCAACCTAAGACAGGGGCTCCTCGGTGAAGGGGAGTACCCGATGACGGGTAAGCATGTGTGTTGAGGATTGGCAACCTAAGACAGGCACGACCCCTGCCGTGTAAAAATACAAAAAGGGGGAGCTGTGGAGAGCCATGCAGCAGAAGCTGGGAGTCACGTACTAGGCGAAGCTTGAGGAGAAGGGCAGATGAATGTTTATGTGGGAGCGCTCCAGGGAACGCACAACCTGTACTGAAGTATCGGGACTAGTATAAGATTAACCAGGGACCATGGGAACGGCACATGGGAACGGCACAAAAACAGAGTGAACAATAAGTTTCAGGGGCTCACGTCAGTAGGCACGAGCTCCCCGCATGATCTGGATTGAAGTCATCTGTATCCCTTCTGATTGGATGTTATAGTAGTTGTGTTATGTGGTGATTGGTTACTTTCTATCCACTGTATCCTATAACTTGGGGCTGTAATCGATGTTCGGGGTCCCGGGGCTGAAGACTGAATAAAGAAGTTTGCCACCCACCTCGTCTGAGGGTCGTTCTTGCGGGTCGAGAGCGACACAATATAGTATTATTAACTACAGACTCTAGTACATTATTACATTCCCATCGGGTAATATTTGTTTACTTTATAACTGGAAATTTCTTCCCTTGACCACCTTCACCTATTTCATGTACCCTTCCTATCCCCCACTGCGGCAACCACCAATATGGTCTCTCTATTTATAAGTTCATTTTTAAAAAGCAATTATTATTTAAGATTCCCCATGCTAATCAGATCATATAGTGTCTGTCTTCCTGTTTGCCTTACTTAGCATAATCCCCATCATCATACATCCATGTGGTAATAAATGGCAATACAAAAAGGCAAACAATGCCTAATTTTTATAAAGGCAGACCTTTGGGGCTGTTTAGTTGGAGCTTGACTAGTCAGGCTCTCCTGACTCAAAAATTTGTTCCTCACCCTCAACCCTCAGCTCCAGTGAGGGTTTTGTGATATGCTCCTCAAGTACCTGGAACATGGACTACTCTAGCAACACATAGAAATTTTGCATTTAGTGGACAACACTGTGCTCTGCACTTGGATGTTAAATCAGATGTCCCTGGGTTTGGTTCCTATGGCACCATTTTGCAGATTAGAAAGAGATGGCCATTTCTTATATCACATGCTATTTATTTCCCAATAATAAAATTTATATGAGCCATTCTGTATAAATTATACAAAAAAATTTTCAAATATGATCTTGATCATTTAAAATTTTAATCAGGATAAAGATCCAAGTCACTGTGATACAGTAATTTATTTTCCTTATTTTTGTATTAATATATGATGTATTATTAGCCCCAGGGGTACAGGTCTGTGAATCGCAGGTTTACACACTTCACATCACATACCTTCCCAAATGTCCATAAACTCCCACTCTCTCCCTACCTCTCTCCCCCCGGCAACCATTGGTTGTTTTGTGAGATTAAGAGTCTCTTTTGTTTTGTCTCCCTCCCAATCCCATCTTCTTTCATTTATTCTTTTCCTACCCTCCTCATGATCCACATTGTCCCTCAACTTCTTCATATCCGAGAGATCATATGATAATTGTCTTTCTCTGATTGACTTATTTCACTAAGCATAATACCCTCTAGTTCCATCCATGTCATTGCAAATGGCAAGATTTCATTTCTTTTGATAGATGCAAAGTAATACATTGTATATATAGTCCATCTCTTCATTATCCATTCATCTGTTTATGGACATCTAGGTTCTTTCCATTGTTTGGCCATTGTGGACATTTGCTGCTATAAACATTCGGGTGCATGTGCCCCTTTGGATCACTACATTTGTACCTTTATGGTAGATACCCAGTAGCGCAATCCCTGTGTCATAGGGTAGCTCTATTTTTAACTTTTTGAGGAACCTCCATGCTGTTTTCCAGAGTGGTTGCATCAGTTGCATTCCTGCCAACAGTGTAGGAGGATCCCCGTTCCTCTGCATCCTCACCAGCATCTGTCATTTCCTGACGTGTTAATATTAGCCATTCTGACTGGTGTGAGGTGGTATCTCACTGTGGTTTTGATTTGTATTTCCCTGATGTGGAATGATGTGGAGCACCTTTTCATGTGTCTGTTGGCCATCTGGATGTCCTCTTTTAGAAATTTCTGTTCATCTCCTCTGCCCATTTCTTGATTGGATTACTTGTTCTTTGGGTGTTAAGTTTGATAAGTTCTTTACAATTTTGGATACTTGCCCTTTATCTGATACATCATTTGTAAATATCTTCTCCCATTCTGTCAGTTGTCTTTTGGTTTTGTTAATGGTTTCCTTTGCTGTGCAAAAGCTTTGATCTTGATGAAGTCCCTAAAGTTCATTTTTAACCTTGCTTCCCTTGCCTTTGGCAATGTTCCTAGGAAGATGTTGCTGCAGCTGAGATCGAAAAGGTTGCGTGTGTTCTACTCAAGGATTTTGATGGATTCCTTTCTCACATTGAGATCCTTCACCTATTTTGAGTCTATTTTCATGTGTGGTATAAGGAAATGGTCCAATTTCATTTTTCTGCATGTGGCTGTCCAATTTTCCCAACACCATTTGTTGAAGAGACTTGTCTTTTTTCCATTGGACATTCTTTCCTCCTTTGCCAAAGATTAGTTGACCATAAAGTTGAGGGTCTATTTCTGGGCTCTCTATTCTGTTCCATTGATTTATGTGTCTGTTTTTGTGCCAGTACCATACTGCCTTGATGATGACTGCTTTGTAATAGAGCTTGAAATCCGGAATTGTGATGCCACTAACTTTGGCTTTCTTTTTCAAAATTCCTCTGGCTATTCGAGGTATTTTCTGGTTCCATATAAATTTTAGGATTATTTGTTCCATTTCTTTGAAAAAAAATGGGTGGGATTTTGATAGGGATTGCATTAAATGTGTATATTTTTTTTTAGGTAGCATAGACATTTTCACAATATTTCTTCTTCCAGTCCATGAGTATGGAACATTTTTCCATTTCTTTGTGTCTTCCTCCATTACTTTCATGAGTACTTTATAGTTTTCTGAGTGAAGATTCTATGTTTCTTTGGTTAGGTTTATTCCTAGGTATCTTATGGTTTTGGGTGCAATTGTAAATAGGATTGACTCCTTAATTTCTCTTTCTTCTGTCTTGTTGTTGGTGTAGAGAAATGCAACTGATTTCTGTGTATTGATTTTATAACTTGACACCTTACTGAATTCCTATACAAGTTCTAGCAGATTTGGAGTGGAGTCCTTAGGGTTTTCCAAATATAGTATTTTATCATCAGCAAAGAGTGATAGTTTGAATTCTTCTTTGCTGATTTGGATGCCTTTAATTTCTTTTTGCTGTCTGACTGCTGAGCCTAGGACTTCTAGTACTATGTTGAATAGCAGTGGTGACAATGGACATCCCTGCTGTGTTCCTGACCTTAGTGGAAAAGCTTTCAGTTTTTCTCCTTTGAAAATGATATTTGTGGTGGGTTTTTCACAGATGGCTTTGATGATACTCAGGTATGTGCCCTCTGTCCCTAAGCTTTGAAGAGTTTTGATCAGGAAGGGATGCTGTACTTTGTCAAATCTTTTTCAGCATCAATTGAGAGTATCATATGGTTCTTGTTCTTTCTGTTATTAATGTTTTGTATCACACTGATTAATTTGTGAATGTTGAACCAACCTTGCAGCCCTGGAATAAATCCGACTTGGCAATAGTGAATAATCATTTTAATGTACTGTTGGATTCTATTGGCTAGCATTTTGGTGAGAATTTTGGCATCTGTGTTCATCAAGGATATTTATCTATAATTCTCTTTTTTGATGGGCCCCTTGTCTGGTTTTGGGATCAAGATGATGCTGGCCTCATAAAGTGAGTTTGGAAGTTTTCCTTCCATTTCTATTTTTTGGAACAGTTTCAGGAGAATAGGAATTAATTCTTCTTTAAATGTTTTGTAGAATTCACCTGGGAAGCCATCTGGCCCTGGCCTCTTGTTTATTTGGAGATTTTTGATGACTGTTTCAATCTCTTTAATGGTTATGGGTCTGTTCAGGTTTTCTATTCTTCCTGGTTCTGTTGTGGTAGTTTATATGTCTTTAGGAATGCATGCATTTCTTCCAGATTGTCAAATTTGCTGGCATATAGTTGCTCATAATATGTTCTTATAATTGTTTGCATTTCTTTTGTGTTGGTTGTGATCTCTCCCCTTTCATTCATAATTTTATTTATTTAGGTCCTTTCTTTTTTCTTTTTGATAAGTCTACTCAGGGGTTTATTAATCTCATTAAGTCTTTCAAAGAACCAGCTACTAGTTTTCTTGATTTGTTCTATTATTTTTTGGTTTCTATTTCACTGACTTCTCTGATCTTTATGATTTCTCTTCATCTGTAAGTTTAGGCTTTCTTTGTTTTCTTTCTCCAGCTCCTTTAGGTGTAGGGTTAAGTTGTATATTTAAGACCTTTCTTGCTTCATGGGAAAGGCTTGTTTCACTGTATATTTTCCTCTCAGGACTGCCTTTGTTGTGTCCCACAGATTTTGAACAACTGTGTTTTCATTATCATTTGTTTCCATGTTTTTTTTTCAATTCTTTAATTTCCTGGTTGACCCATTCATTCTTTAGAAGGATGCTGTTTAGTCTCCATGTATTTGGGTTCTTTCCAAATTTCTTCCTGTGGTTGGTTCTTGCTTCAGAACATTGTGGTTTGAAAATATGCAGAAAATGATCCCAATCTTTTGAAACTTCTTGAGACCTGATTTATGACCCAGAATGTGATCTATTCTGGAGAATGTTCCATGTGCGCTAGAGAAGACTGTGTATTCTGTTGCTTTGAGATGGAATGTTCTGAATATATCTGTGATGTTTTTCTGGTCCAGCATGTACTTTAAGGCCTTTATTACCTTGTTGATATTTTGCTTGGATGATCTATCCATTTCAGTGAGGGGAGTGTTAAATAATATTATTATTTTATTATTGTTGATGTGTTTTTTTTTGATTTTGTTATTAATTGGTTTATATAGTTGGTTGTTCCCATGTTAGGGGAATAAATATTTAAAACTGTTAGATCTTCTTGCTGGACAGACCCTTTGAGTATGATATAGTGTCCTTCCTCATCTCTTATTATAGTTTTTTTTGCTTAAAATCTAATTGATCTGGCATAAGGATTGCTACCCCAGCTTTCTTCCAGTGTCCATTAGGAAAGGTGAATTTTTTTCCACTCCATCACCTTAAATCTGGAGGTGTCTTTGGGTCTAAAATGAGCTTCTTGTAGACAGCATATTTATGGGTTTAGTTTTTTATGCATTCTGATACCCTATGTCTTTTGATTGGGGCATTTAGCCCATTAACACGCAGGGTAACTATTGAGAGATATGAATTTAGTGTCAGTGTATTGAATAAGGTGACTATTACTGTATATTATCTCTGTTCCTCTCTGATCTACTACTTTTAGGCTCTCTCATTGCTTAGAGGACCCCTTTCAATATTTCCTGTTGGTGTTTGCAAATTCTTTCAGTTTTTATTTCTCCTGGAAGCTTTTCATCTCTCCTTCTATTTTCAATGATAGCCTAGCTGGATATAGTATTCTTGGCTGCATGTTTTTCTCATTTAGTGGTTTGAATATATCATGCCAGCTCTTTCTGGCCTGCCAGGTGTCTCTGGATGTCTGCTGCCAGTCTAATATTTTTACCATTATATTAGTTATAGACTTCTTATTCTGGGCTGTTTTCAGGATTTTCTCTTTGTTACTAAGACTTATACATTTTACTGTTAGATGACAGGGTATGGACATATTCTTGATTTTGAGGGGGTTCTTTGTGCCTCCTGGATTTTGATGCTTGTTTCCTTTACCATATTAAGGAAATTCTCGACAATAATTCTCTCCAATATACCTTCTGTTCCCCTCTCTCTTTCTTCTTCTTCTGGAATCCCAATCATTCTAATGTTGTTTCGTCTTATGGTATCACTTATCTCTCAAATTTTCCCCATGTGGTCTGGTAGTTGGTTTTCTCTCTTTTGCTCCACTTCTTTATTCTCTGTCATTTGTTCTTATATATCACTAATTCTTTCTTCTGCCTCATTTATCCTATCAGTAAGAGCCTCCATTTTTTATTATACCTCGTTAATAGCTATTTTTAAAATTTCAACTTGGTTAGATTTTAGTTCTTTTATTTCTCCAGAAAGGGTTTTTTATTTCTCCAGACAGGGTTTCTCCAATATCTTCCATGCCTTTTACAAGCCCAGCTAGCATCTTGAGAATTGTCATGCTGAATTCTAGATCTGACATATTGCCAATGTTCTATTGATTAAGTCCTTAAGTCCTAGCCTTCGATACTACCTCTTGTTCTTTTTTTTTTTTGTGGTAATTTTTTCCTGTCTTGTCATTTTATCCAGATAAAAATATATAAAGGAGCAAATAAAATACTAAAAGACCCCATTAAAATGTGGTTCGACCAAATCAGAAGAGACCCCAAATTGTGGGAGGGAAGAAAGGGTAAAAGGAAGTTCAAAAATAAAATTAAAAAAATGAAAATTAAAGAAAAATATAAAAAAGGAAATATATATATTAGATAGGTGAGTAGAATACAGTTGTCCACTTAATTTTGGGAGAATTTTGGTGTCTTAGAAGAAAGTATCTCCCAAAATTTTAAAGAATGGAAAAAAATATATATATATACACAAAATAAGAGTAAATACAATGAAGGGTTGGAATATGAGTATAAAGATTATTATTTTTTTTAATTTCTAAAGAAGGAGTTGGTAAGTTTGTTGGGAGAATAAAGACAAAGAAATTGGAGAGAATTTGCTCAGGATGGAGTCTAGGACAAAGCCTTGTGCTAGATTTAGGGTATTTTGATCTATTAGAAGAAGTTGTATGCCAGATTTTTGTAGAAGAAAAAAACCTATGTGTATACAAAAAATAAATTTAGATACAATGATGGATAAAATATGACTATAATAATGAAGGTTCAAAAAGATTTTTTTTAAATGAAATGTATTAAGATAAATTAGTTAAAAAATCATTAAAAGAGGAAAGAGTAAAAGTTTAAAAATTACTATAAGAAAAAAATAAAGTTAAAAAAATTAATTAACTCTGTAAGACTAAAGAATCATGGGGAGAAAGCCATGATTTCCATGTTTTGTTTTCTCCTCCTCTGGAATTCCACTGTTCTCCTTAGTAAGTGAACTTGGTCTTGCTAGATTTCTTGCTGATCTTCTGGAGGAGGGGCCTGCTATAGTGATTCTCAAGTGCCTTTGCCTAAGACAGAATTGCACTGCCCTTACCTGGGGCCGGGCTAAGTAATCTGCTCAGGTTCGCTTTTGGGAGCTTTTTTTCCCTGAACGCTTTCCATAGAGCTCTGGAGTATGGGAATGAAAATGAAAATGGTGGCCTCCCAGTCTCTGTCCTGGTGGAACCGAGAGTTCGGTCCCCATTCCTCAGTGCACACTGGGAGAAAAGTGCTCAATCACTCCTGTCTCCCTGGCCTCTGGCCACACTTCAAGCTCACCCAGCCTGTGACCAAGCCTCTCTGTCTCTGGCACAGAGATCCACCTGGAATCTCCAAACCCAGTAGATCTCTGTGCTCTTCCAGGGGGTTATCTCCAGATCTTGTGAGGTCTCTGCTCACAGAGCAGACGCCTGACAGTGCCACCAATCACAATTTAAAGTAACCCCAAGTTGATAGCTCACGCATCATCTCTGCCTCTGTAGCTGGCTTCCTCACTCTAATACCTGGGAGCTCTGTGACACTCAGACACCCCAGATCCTTCTGTGACCCCGTGGGACCTGAGACCATGCTGACCCCACAGGGGCTTCACCCCAGCTTAGCCTCTGGAGCAATCTCCCTCAGTAGAGCAGACTTTTAAAAGTTCTGATTTTGTGCTCCATTGCTCCACCACTTGCTGGGAGCCTGCCCCTTTGGCCGTGGTCTATCTTCTCATCACTTTGGATTCACTTCTCTGCAGGTCCTACCTTTTAGAAAATGTTCGATTTTCTGTTTCTAGAATTGCTGCTCTTCTTCTCTTCAGTCTCCTGTTGGAATTTTAAGTGCTTGGAATGGTTTTGTAAACTGTCTTGCTGATATGCTACCTGATGTCATCTCAGCCTGCTACTTCTCCACCATTTTGACTCCTCTGATAGAGTAATTTTAATAGAATACTTATTTATTTTCTGTTCATGGAAAATAGATTTTTAATAGTTTTTGCTGTATGGATTTTATTCTGTACAAATGACTGTTAGATTAAATATTTATCTGATTTTAACAACTTTATTGATATATATTCCTCATACAATATAATTCCCTCATTTGAAATATATAATGTAATATTTTTTGGTATAGAAGGCTGTGAATCATCATTATCAGATTTTGCAACATCTTTGCTACTCTAAAAAGAAATTCCTCTGGGTGTTATACTCAAACAATGAATCATGGAACCCTACATCAAAAACTAATGATACACTATATGGTGACTAACATAATAAAAATATAATAAATAAGATAAAAATTAAAAAAAAAAAAAACTTCATACCTGATTTAGTCACTTATTATTCACCAGCAGTCCCAGTCAAGTGTAGCCTACTTTCTGTTTTTTTTTCCTTTTCCTTTTCCTTTTTCTTTCTTTTTCTCTTTATCTCTCTCTCTCTCTAGCTCGCTCTCTTTTTTTATTTATTTATTTTTTGTTTGGTTTTGTTTTGTTTTTAAGAGAATTAGAGATCAAATTCCAGAGCTTTGGCAGCAGGGAGCAGGAAAATGTGAATCTCTTAAGCAGACTCCATGATGAATGTAGAGCGCAATGTAAGGCTCAATCCAGGACATTGAGATCATGATCTGAGATGAAATCAACAGTCCAAGACTGAACAGTTTGACCCACCAAGGGGTCCCCAAATCTACTTCCTTTCACTATAGATTAGCTTCTCTAATATTTTGTAAAAAAATAATTATACAATGTATTTTCTTTCTTAACCCTTTGAGGAGGTGTCACACTATTTTCCAAAGTTATTGCACCATTTAACATTATCACCAGCAATTTATGAGAACCCCAATTTCTCTACTACCTTATTAAAATTATTTCTCTACTTTTATTTTTGTTTTGATTCTTTTTTTTATTCTAGACATCCTAGTGGGTGGAAAATTTATCTCATTATGGGTGAGGTTTGTGTTTCCTGTTATCTAAAAGTATTAAACATCTTTTCATGTTCTTTAGCTATTTGTATATTTTTATGGAGGTATGGTTTTTGGCATATATTGCCAGTTTATAAGATTTCTTTAAAAAATTAATTGGCATTATTAAGTTCATTATACAACTTAATATATCTGAAAACAAGTTCCTTTTCAAATACATGATTTGCGAGTATTTTCTCCCAATATGTGGGTTGGCTTAACACATCATTGATGATATATTTTTCAGTACATAAGTTTTTCATTTCGGTAAAATCTAAGGCACTGTTCTGCCTTTTTTTGCTCGACTTGATAGATATTTTTTTTTTACATATATTGGAAAGGTTTTGTTTAATTTTTGATTATGTTTTTTAGTAATAATTTTTTTTCTCTGAGACAAATAACACATATAATGAATTGCAGACCTTTAAAGTATATGGTTTGATGCATTTTAATAAATGTATATATTCCCATAGCCAATAACAAATTCCAGATGTAGAATATTCTAATTAACTCAGAAAATTCTGTCATGCTCCTTTACAGTTAAGTCCCTCAGATGTAACTATTGTCTGTATTTATGTCACTATGTCTTAGTATTGCCTATTCTGTAGCTTCATGCAAATTCAACTACGCATCTACCACTCATAGAGTATGGTCTCTTTCTTAAAGGATTTATCATGCTGACATGCATATCATTATTCCTTTACATTTCCTCCTTGAATATTATTCTGTCTATTGCGTCAACTTCTTTCTTTCAAGTGCAGTGTATTTGCCTTTAATGTGATTATTCAATTTGGGGGAATAAGTTCATCTTATTCTAGTTTACTTTTCTTTCCCCTTTATAACTTATTTTATTTATTTTCTATATTTTTCTGAGCTAATGGAATAGATGGAGTTTGCCTAATACTAAATTTTTGTGTTCTTCTTAACGTCTTTTTAATAGGTGACTGTTTCTAGAGCAGTTTTAGGTTCACAGGAAAACTGAGCAGAAGCAATGGAGATCTCCTTCATCTCTTCTGATTACAAAGTAAGCAGAGGACTGAATAGACCTTTTCCCAAAGATACACAGATGGCTAACTGTACAACAAAAGGTGCTCAACAACACTCATTCTCAGGGAAATGTATATCAAAATCATAATGATATATCACTTCACATCTGTTAGACTGACAATTATCGAGAACACAAGAGATAAGAAATGTTAATGAGGATGTAGAGTAAAGGGATCCTTGTATGTATATATGTATGATGCATATATTTAAATTTTTGTTTAAATGCCAGTTTACTAATATACAGTGTAACCGGTGTTACAAGTGTGCAACTTAGTGAGTGTACTACTATATGCCCATCACATATCTAACCTGTCATCCTACCCACCTACCCTCCTAACCATCAGTTTGTTCTCTATACTTAAGAATCTGTTTGTTGATTTGACACACTTCCTCTGTTTTTTCCTATACTCATTTGTTTTGTTTCTTAATTTTCAGATGAGTGAAATCATATGGTATTTATCTTTCTATGACTGACTGCTTTCACTTTGCACACTACTTTCTAGCTCCATCCTTTTCATGGGAAATGGCAAGATCTCACTTCCCATTCTGGCTGATAATTGAGTCACATGCCATTATATCTATCTATCTAGCTATCATCTATCATCTATCTATCTATCTATCTATCTCTCACTCACCATATACCTAAATAAAGCATATACTTTCCAATTAATCATTTGATGGACACTGCAGCTATTTCCACAATTTGGTTATTGGGGATGATGCTGCTGTAACCTTGGCATGCATGTGTCCCTTTGAGTTAGTTTATTGTATTCTCTGAAATGAATGAATTTTAGAAGTTCATGATACAACCCCTGGTATGCATCTATTCAAGGCATGGCTGTGAATCTGCTCTGCTCACTATGAGCATCAAATTCTATTGACAATTTTAACTTGATAATGCACACTGACCCCTTTAGTAATGAAGCACAAACAAAGAAAGAAAATGGCTTCTTGCTGCCAAAGTAAGTTCTCTCACACTCTAGATACAAGGATACTGAATATTTCTGAATGCCTCTTAAACTTTCTTTTATTCCATTGATGCAACCCAATTTTAGATAGAATTATATACATTTTTTTTCTTCAAGGTCGTTTCTACCTTTCTGTACTTAAATCGTGGAAAATATGTTGTATCTATGGTGTATTGTAAATTCTTATTTAGTGTGGACAGCACAAATAGTTGTACTTCTTTCCCCCCTTACAGTTGTAGAAGTCTCTTGCTGTAGCCCCTATTTAATATTCATAGAAATTATCTGGATATCATAAAGTCTTTTTAATACTACATTTAGAAAATGCTATACATAATGCCTCTGTTATACTAATAGTCAAAAAACATTAAAGCAATTATGTAATAAAAAAATCACATATATTCATATACATATATAGCCTTTTGACTTTGGGTTCATTAGGATGAAAAATTTTTCAAGATGAACTAATGATATAATGAAAAGAACTTCTTGACTCACAGTTAGTTCCTTTGCTCTGAATGTGATCAAAGGAAAGCAGGATTCTTTAATTGATATGTGCTTTAAGAGAATTAAAAGCCATAGAGAACAAGTCCTTCTTCTTTTTTCTTTCTTTCTTCTTTCTTTCTTTCTCTTTCTTTCTTTCTTTCTTTCTTTCTTTCTTTTTCTTTCTTTCTCTTTCTTTCCAGCTGTTTATTGTTTGAACAGTTGTGATTGCATAAATATCTTTCTCTCTACCAAACTAGGATGTAGACTAAGATGTGAGAAGTATTTCATAATCCATAGTGTCAGAGTTGAGCTCTCAGATAAAGTAAGAACCAGGCTGCCATTATGAGGAAGTTTGAGGACAGAAGTACAGAGAAAAGTAAGGAAATCAGCTGTCTTTTTTTTTTTTTTTTTTTTTTTTTTTTTTTTTTTTTTTTTTTTTTTTTTCCATTTATAGCATATTCACAGAATATGCTATTTTATTTTATTTTTTTTTTTATAATTTTTTATTTTTATAAACATATATTTTTATCCCCAGGGGTACAGGTCTGTGAATCACCAGGTTTACACACTTCACAGCACTCACCAAATCAAGTCAAGATAAACACTATTGTATTTGATATGTGTACAGGTTAAGTGATCAACCAAAGTCCTTAATTCATCTTTTGCTTTCTGAGGTAATTTTGATATACCAGAGCTTTCTCATGGCATTTTTCACTTCTGCATTCCTCAGGGTGTAGATGAGTGGGTTGAGAAAAGGGGTCCCAATAGTATAAAATACAGTCACCATCTTGTCCATGGGAAAAGTGGTTGGGGGACGTGTATATATGAATATACATGGAACAAAGGTTAAGATAACTACTGTGATGTGAGAAGTGCAAGTCGAAAGAGCTTTTTTCCTCCCTTCTTCACTGTGATTTCTCAAGGAATGCAAGATGACAATATATGAGATTATCAGAATCACAAAACTGCTTGAGCAAAGGGCCCCACTGTTGGACACCAACAGTAGGTTGATCCTATAGGTGTCCATGCAAGCAAGTTTCAGCAAGGGCTGCAAATCACAGCAGTAATGATCAATCAAATTGGGTCCACAGAAAGGCAGTCTCAAGGCCAGGATAATCTGGGCTATAGAATGGATAAAAGACCCTATCCATGCAAGAATAATAAGGATGGTGCAGACCTGTCGTCTCATGATGGTTGGATAATGTAAGGGCTTACAGATGGCCACATAATGATCAGCAGCCATGAGGATGAGCACAAAGACATCCATACAGCCAAATAAATGTAGGGCAAAGACTTGAGTCATGCACTCATTGTACGTTATGATTTTTTTTTGCAGAGAGTGAATCCACAAGTAGTCTGGGAGCTATGGATGTTGAGAAGCAGAAATCTGTAAGGGACAAATAAAATAGGAAAAAGTACATGGGGCTCCCAAGTGTAGGGCTGTACTTGATGGTCACAATAATAAGCAAATTCCCTACTACGGTTCCCACATAAAAAATGAAGAATATTACAAATACCATTTTCTGTCTCATGGGATTTTGGGTCAATCCTAACAGAATGAACTCAGTTATGCTGCTATTTTGTTGCATGATTTCAGGCAAAGCAGAGAAATTGAAGGTTAGAAATAATCTACAGATAAAAAGTATTATGAAATGACTACTCCATTTGGAGATCAATCCATATGATCATGAATGTGTGAATTACCAGTGTTGAATCCCTTACCTTCTGTGTTGTTTTCTTCTAAATACGGTGAGAGTCATAATATTTAGTCACAATCTATTCACCTGAGTGCTTACAGAAACAATGAAAGTCAATAATAAAAATGTATGTGATTCTTCAGGCATAATAAACATTAATCTGGGGAATTGGTATGAGATGGTATCTTTCTGAAGTGAAGGTCTCTCTTTAGTTTACAGCAAGGATCCATTAGGGCAGGATGTTGCCAAATAGAGAAAACTCCTACATGATTTACATAATGCTTTTTCACACTTTTTTAGCCTTGTAGTTCAGTATTCTGAACAATCAACAAATAATGTAGAAACTTTTGATAGTGCTTTCATTAGGACACCTAAAAGAGAGAGAAATGAGAGAGAGAGAGAGAGAGAGAGAGAACAGAAAGAAACATATTTTAGTTGTGAACATGCAGTCATTTGGTCCAATCCATTATGAAATTTATTTTAATCTGTTATCTAGACTGTTTATTTCCTGTGCTTAGACTGTCAATAATTTCTAGTTGTTTAGAGTTTTAAATTCAGTTTCTACCATAAACATTTTATTCCTTTTTAAATTATACTATATAAAGGATAACTTACCATTTTAAAAATATCCTCTATGGTTGTTGAAAATACATTGTAACGATGCTGCATTAAAAATAATGCTTTTAAATACCTTCTCTTAGTAGATAGTTTATTAATCACCTTAGTATATTAGTGGTTCATAACAACTGTCTTCTGACATAGGCTTCAGGAACAGCAAGATTCCTAGGACCAGGGTAAGATTTAAATGTCGGTGTCAGAATGTGAGTCACTGTAGAGACAGTTCTGGACTCATGGCTCTTAACCACATCATGCCCCAACCACACTGCTAATCTCTTAGGAGCCAGAGAGGCTCTTTGTCCAACTCTATGGCAAACAGGAATAGAATCTTGTCTGTGGTTTCTAGCAGTTAAATATTTTAAAAAGATATCTATCTTTCTATCCACCCAACTATTTATTGATATATGCTGTATTGATCATTTATCTATCCATCTATCAACCATCTATCATCATCTATCTATCAAACTCTATCCATCCAGACCTACTGATCTATCTATATAACAGAGATACAAACTGAGACATTTGTATAGTTCACATAACAGATATAAGAAAGTCTTACATTCAAAGGGAGCAACATAAGAGAGACAATTTTATTCTGTTTACTGCTAAATTTACCATCTAGGAAAAATGTACAAATCTATTAATAAGGATTAATAAAGCAAAAGAAAGATTTAGGAGAGTTTCTTATTGATACCATCCAATACTTTTCAGTCCAATCCAATACTCACTTACCACCAAAAAGGGAAGCCTGCTTCATCCCAAGTAAAATCATTATCTCCATGGAGCACTTCCTTGGACACTCAAATACATATTATTTCTATTTTCTTATCTCTCCACCAGGAGCTGCTGGGCATTTCTATCATTTGGTCTTCTCAGTTTCCATTGTAATCTATGTCTAGAAAACCCCTAAACTTTCTATTCTTCCACAAATGGCTTTTTTGTGTTAGTTTCACACTGTGGCATTGATCAGATTAATTTTCTGTGAGTTAGATACACAATTATATTAATTCCTAACACTAATCTTAGCAGCGTTGGTAAGAGTTTACGAGGTTAGGATGTTCAGTTCTCCTCCTTTCTTCTCAAGGAAATTTGGCCACTCTTTGCTCAAATGAGAATTAGGAAAAAAAAATGTTTCTAAAATTCGGTCTGATCTCATTTGATGTCACTGAAGCTCAGGTTCTCACCTGCATGCCTGAAGAAGCTGGACCTGGATGCATCCCACATTTTCTGAAATCAAATCTCACATGCAATGTTGACTGAGAAATGATTTCCTTTGCCTTTCTTGCAGTAGTATTTAAATATGAATGATACAAAATATTGGAGTCTGGGGAAGGTAATTCTCTGAAATCTCCCTTTTTTTTTTTTTTTTAATTTAACCCTTCCTTTTTAATTAAAAATCCTGAGCTAGATGTAGTAAAGAACTTAATCCTCAGTATGTATTAACAGGTTATGGGAAAAAGGTGATCTCTTCTTGAAATTAAAGGTGAACATTTGGGCCATAAAGGACATCTTATGGCTAGAATAGAAAAATAATAATAATAATAACAGTGATTATCTAGTGATCTAGTGGCCAGGACATGGTTCTTGATACCATTATCCAAGAAAATGAACAGAATTTCTTAAGTAAATGGCTGATTCTAGGTTTGGGACAGGGAATGTACAAGATGATCTGGAGAATCTTGGAGTGATGGAAGATAAGGAAGTGCAAAAACACACACACACACACACACTGTGATAAGAATATGGCAAAGGGACACAAGAGCAATGGGAAGAGCCCCTAGTGACAAAAGCTGGAAAAAATTGAGGAACAAAATAAATGACACTGAATTGAAATGTACCTCATAGTTTAAATAATCCATAAGTTTATAATGATATTAAAAGCTTCAATTAGTAAGTAATCAATAGGGGAGACTAGACAAATCTCCCATAATAAAAGAATCCCTAATGATACTGGTGTTAACTCTGCTCTCAAAGGAATGTAGGCTAATTCTGTCCCTTATGTGTAGAGTGTACACAAATGAGTTCCATCCAAAAGGCTCACTGTGGAGTGGGATGGAAGGAGTCATTTTAGAGATCAAGGTTAACATCAACAATGATGAGTCACATTGAAAGTATGTACCCACTGGCATGATCTGATGCAAATGGAGCTTGGTCTCTGTGATCTTTCTCCTAATAACCCATATCCCTGTCTGATCTTGAGTAGAATATCAAATAAATCCCAGGTGAAGCTTTTTATATAAAATGTCTTACTAGTTCTGCTCAAAACAGTCAAGTTCATCAAAAACAAGAACACTGGAGCAGAATTCTTGTGATGTGCACTGCATTAGCTATAGCAATGTCACATCATTATTGTACATACATCAAAGTATTAAAGTGCTGTATGTTAATTGTACTTGAAATAAATAAGAGAATATCTAGAGAAACTCACTGTCTGGAGGTGCTGAAGAAGATATGTCAATTGAATTTAATGTGGTATGCTGGATGGGATTCTGGAGAAGAAAAACGCCATTAGTGAAAGTAATCTGAATAAAATATGGTTGTTAGTTAAAAATAATGTGTTCCCATGAAGTCAATTTGCTTGTGAACTAATGTACTCTTCTATGTAAGATGGAAACTGAGCACAGAGTATATGGGAAATCTCTTTTTCACCATTTACCTGTTAATATAAACCTGTTATAAAATATGACGTTTTTTAAACATAAATGGCTTATTTCACCTAACATGTCACCAGTGTATTTCTGTTGTAGCATGACTCAGGAATCTTCCTTTTCTATGCTGAATAATATTTCACTGTATGTGTACCACATTTTATTTGTTCATATGTTGATGGACACTTAGGTGGCTTACCTATTTTTGCTAATATGACTATTGGTGATATGGACATGAAGGCACACACATTTCTTCCAATCCTCACTTCCAATGCTATTGTTATATACCTGGAGGTTGAAATTAGAGATCACTTGATCATTGTATTGTTAACTTTCTGGAATGTCATACTGTCTTTCACAGTGGCTGTACCATTTTTACATTCTTATAAGCAGAATACACATATGTCTTTAGTGATGTTGAGTACTTTCTCATCTGCTTATTGCCCATTTGTATATATATTTTTTGATAAATGTTTATTCAAGAGTTTTGTTGATATTGAGGCTTAGGAATCCCATGAATTGACTTTTCACTCTATGGATTGTGGCCTTTGATGTATAGAAGCTTTTAACTTTGAGCTTATTCAAGTCATTTGTTTCTTCTGTAAGCTTTTTGTGTGTGTGATATGCAAGAAATTATTTCCTAACATAATGTCTTTAAGGTTTTATTAATTTACATTTTCTTTCAAATATTTTACAGTTTTAGCTCTTACACTTACGTTTTTATTCATTTTGTGTTTATTTTGTATATGGTGTAAGTTAAGCCCCACATTTACTCTTTTGCATATGAATCTCTAGTTTTTCCAAACTATTTGTTGGAAAAAACATCCTTTTCCTATTAGACGATGTTGACACCCTTGTAGAAAGTCAGGTGACCATATAGGTGATGCTTTGTTTTTGGGATCTCCAATCTATTCCATTTTTGTAGGTCCCTGGCTTAATGCCATTACCACACTGTTTTCATTACTATAATATTATGATAAGCTTTAAAATCAGGAGATGTGAGACCCACGACATTTTCTTTTCAATTTTTTTTTTCTTTTGACTAAAGATCTCTTGAGATTCCATGTGAAACTGTCAGCTGATTTTTTTTTATGCTCAAAAATTGCCATTGGAGTTTTGATATGGGTTGTATTAAAACTGTATTGTTTCATGTATTACTGACTTCTAAATAATATTGAGTCTCCTGATCCATGAAGATGTGACATCTTTCAGAATACACACACACACACACACACACACACACACAATGATCTGTTACAAAGAATTCGGGTTTTTTTAGATGGAAGCTGAAGAGTGCAAAATCTGCAATGTCCCATTTTGAATCTAAACACCAGAAACTGTTAAAATCATAATTTTAGAGCTGATATAAGAGCTGATGTCCCAGTTCAGGTCCATGGGCAAGAGCTCTGCACATCAGGAAGAGTTACTGTGTCAGAGTGGAAGCCATCAGATAGGAAGAGTTTGGCTCTCAGGCAGGAGAATCCCCTCAGACTCATAGAAGTTTAGTCTTTTATAATTTTCAGGCCTTCATTTGGTTGAATGAGGAACCACTTTAGTAAGAACAATCTACTTTATTCACTCTCAAACTTTATTTAAAGTTTATATAACTTTATTATACAAAAGTTAATATCATCCATAAAAATCTTAGTCATAACCAAAAGCAATAGTCAAACCAATATCTGAGCATCCTGTGCTCTAGAGAAGTTAACACATAAAATTAACCAGTCCATTGTTTATCCACACAGTATGTGTGTCTGTGTCTGTGTGTGTGTAACATACAAAAATCATACCTAATCTCCAAATAAAGACTATACACGGTTATAATTCCACCTAACATCGTACAACTCTCCTGCATGCAAATGAAAATGCACCAAATACTCCACAAGAAGGCAATGGGTGATTTGTACTTTCCCCTTGATGTTTACTTAGCTAAAAACAATGATGGAAAATAAAAATAGAAAAAAGCTATAGCACAAATTCAATATATCTTCAGTTACATGCTAAGGTAATAAGAAAGGGAAGAAAATTTTTTTTTCTTTATATATATATAATTATATATATGCACACACATAAACATATTCATAATATAAAGAGTAAATAAAATAATTACCATCTTCATTTTTTAACAGTCCCATGATTAATTTATAATTACTTTCTTCTATTTTTCATTCTGTATTCAATGTGCCTTCAGCAGGCAGGAGAGCTGGTTGTGTTTCTTTAGCTGATGGGGTGACACAAAACTTCATTCCTCAAATGTCTGGGTTATTAGTAGTTATGCCTGGATTGCATTGTTTTAGTTTTCCTTTGACCTTGATCCCAGAGTGTGGTGATACTAAATGTAGTCCTATGGATCTCCTGTATTCTAGATGTACTCTTCCTTATTTCCACTGTGCAGTAGTAGTCCAATTTCCCCTTGGTTGCCAGGATCAGTCACCCCAGCCAGCACAACAACTTACTCCTTTGCCTTTAGATTCAAAGACATGAGCTTTTTAAAGTGGTCAGGCAGCAGTCCTAACACTCTGTTCAATAGAGTTGTGTCTCCTGTTGAAAATTTTCTCCCACTGAATGAAGACCTTGAAGCAAGAAGAGCATAAGTAAAAGGGCATAGGAAGCAAAAAATTGATAGTGGGTCACTAGAGTTAACAATGTGTGGTGCTTCACCCATTTATACCCTTTGATTAGAGGTCTGGTTATGGGAGTTCAACAACATATCATGGATGCTGATTCAGAGCATCTAGGGCCTTCCTGAGAAGTGAGGCCCCTTGTTTCAACTCTGGGATGTACCTGGGTTGTACTATAACTAGTCCTGCAGAAGTTTGTTCCACCATTTTAGGAGACTAATTGCTTCAAAAGGATGGGGAATATGGTAAGACCAGTGAGTTCCATGAGTTTGGGCCCATTACGGCACTTGATTTGGTATGAACTAAGATTGGTGATCAGAAGCAATCTGTGTGAAATGGTATGAATGTGGTTAAAAAGTTCTCTAAGTTCTCAATGGTAGTTTTGGCAGAAACATTACATGCAGGGAATGCAAATCCATATCTAAAGGATGTGTCTATAGGGCAGTAAGAACAAATCACCACCCTCCAGTGATGGAAGGAGTCCAATGTAATCAACCTGCACCCAGGCTTATCATGCCAAGGAATGATGCCATATGGGAACTTCAGGTTGCTTCTACTGCTGAAAGATTTGGCACTCAGCCATGGTCATGCCCAGGGTAACTTTAATGGTTGGAATTTCATGCTGTAGAGGTCATGTACATCCTCCATCTCTGCCACCATGACCACTGTGTACATGCACCCATTGAGCTATGATGGGAGTGGATAGTGAAAGAGGCAACTGGTATGCACAAAATGGGTTATCATACCCACTTGTATATTAAAATTGTCCTCTGAAGGTCAGTCCTTGATAAGCATTCACAAGGTCAAAGATACTTGCGTGTTTTTACTTATTCAGAAAGCTATGTAAACATGCTTCTTCCTTACATGTTCTTGTTACAAAGTTTCCATTTTATTTTCCCAAGTCCCTGTTTATTCAGCCAATCCTTTGGCCTAAACCCAGGCATGGGTAAACTTTCTACATCAGGCCATTTCTTCTTCTAAGAAAGGAGAGAACACCATGTGCCTCACTTCAAGTTCTACCAATTGAAGGACATTCCTTCACCCCTGACCTTCATGGATTTTCCAGAATGTGGTTGTAGTGCTGCATCAAATTAGTTTTGAGCTGCACCTACATAATACTGCAGAATTTTCTATATACTAGGTCCATGTCTTTTCTTCTTCTACAGTTGGTCATAGTGAATCCCTCACATGACCTTGGGTGAGGGTTGAGGCGAAGGCATTATAGCAAAATTGGGGAATGTGATCATTTGGACACTTCATATAAGTTTTTCTTGAGTTCTGTGTTGGATAGGTCACTTATACAATAGTCCCTCCATATGTGTGTGGGGGGGAGAGATGTGTTTCAAAACCCCCCAGTGGGTGTCTGAAACTATAAAAGCTAAAGAACTTGTTATATAATTTTTTTCATACATATATATCTAGGATAAAGTTTAATATACAAATTAGGCACAATAAGATATTAATAATAATGAAGTAGAAAACTTACAACAATATACTGTGAAAAAAGAGTTATCTGAATATGGTCTCTCTCAAAGTACCAGAGTGTACTGTACTCACTCTTCTACTTTTGATGATATGAGATGATAAATTGTCAGTTGTGAAAGAAATACTTGGGGAACTTCAAAACTGTACCCATGTAAACAGCCTGATGAGGAGGATTTCCAGAAAATGACCTTGAAGAAAAAATAAATCACCACAAAACAAACTTCTTCAAACCTCTATGTTCTGAGAAAGAGCCCAAGAAATGAATTGTTTCATTGTTCATTTTTCTTATGGAATAAATCTAGTACACCAAGTTCCCAAAGATAATGAAATTGTCTGAAAGAAAAACATAACAAGGAAACAACATTTATTTCTCAGTCAAAATAAATGGAGAATGATAGTAGTTGGAAAAGGAAAAATGGGTACTCACTGCTGCTTGGCATGAATATTTACAGAAATTGAGGTGTACATATTTTGATCACTTTACCTCCATTTTTAGCCCATTCATTCACATTATATGAAGAAACAAAGTCCAGAGACATAAAGCAATTCTCTAAGTCACACATCTAACCATGGAACTCGGGCTTTTTAACCAACTGAGCCACCCAGGGGTCCCAGGAACTCGGGCTTTTAAAAATTTTTTTTTTTCATTTGCTTGTTTTTAGGAATTTAGTAGTTCTCATTCTGTGTAAGACAACCAACTAATTTTGAATCAATTAAGAGTTAGAGGATATGGTAATGTTCATATATCTAGAAAGGGTCATCCTATCTTTGCCCCAGAATTAAAAACATGTTCCCATATTTTCCCTTCTGAATACTGCCATGAGTGTTCAAGAAGTTGAGTGTGGGTTATCTTCATGGGTTTGTCTTAAAATACGATCTATGATCTTTGAGTCCATGAATTTATGGTCCCTTATTTGATTTCGAGCTCTTATAGTCAAGAGGTGGTAGGTATAGTTAAAAAGAGGACAAAAATTGTATACTTCTCCTTCTGAGACCATTGTGTTATAATTTTAGATAAATTCTTTAGCTTCATGGGGCTTCTGTTACCCCATTTTTGAAATTAGAAAATTAGTATTATTACTGTTATCATATGAGCGGTTACTTGTACTATCAAACTAGATCCATTCTTTTAGCCTGGGGTAGCAATGAATCTCTTAGGAGGAGGCAGAGATAAAAGTAGATAAAGCAATTAAAGGAACTGTTGTAGACATAAAAAGGCCTGTTGGATTTGAAAGAAGGAAAAGTGAAATCTCAAGCAATTTCTTCTCTTAACTCTCAGTGTTTGAGGATTTTTTAAAGAATTACTTGTAAACACCTATCTGTTAACTAGAAAAAAAAAAGTCACAGGGAAAAAAAAAAAAAGAAAAGAAAAGAAAGGAAGGACTCTGCTCTTAATCTCAGTAATCCTTTCATTGTCCTTTTAAATGTTCAGGTCTTAAGGTAGTTTATACTATTCTCCCACTCAGGATGTATTAGATATTTCAAAGAGGTCATCACTGGAAATGCTTTAAATGAATTTAGGAAGAAGTCAGTACCAGATGCATCTTCAGTACCGGGACATCAGGTGGTCTAGTGAGGCCACCTGAATATACGGATGGAATGGTGTATGAGCAATAGTTTTGATTTAAACATACAAGTTCTTACTCTAACTGAGCCACAGTTGTAAATGATTCCTCTAGTGGTAGGTTAGGATGGCATTGCACAGTGTCTTAGACCATCATTAGACATTCTGTCTCTCTGAGGCCACATCTCCTTCAGTACTCTGCTCTCAGCTGTCACTTTGCCCCAACGTTGTGCCTGGCTCTTTCTGCTTTTGAGACACTGCCAGGATTTGTTTCCTTAGATCTGTGTATTATGGCTAATAGAGTAGTCATTACTAGTGTGTCTTCTCTTATATGGTATGAAACAGTATTTATATCAACAGTAAAAATCATAATAGTAATAATAATTCAAGTTTACACTCAAGAATACACCCTGTTTCTGCATGTTTGTTCTGCTTTGTTTCTTCCTTTGACTACCTTCACCATTTCATCCACTCTTCTTATTGCCCACTATGGTAACCATCAATATGTTCTGTGTATCTGTGAGTTCAGGTTTTTTTTTGTTTTGTTTTGTTTTGTTTTTGTTTTTGTTTTATCTGAGATCAAGGTTATACTAAGCAACTTTATTGTGGTAAACATTTTTTTTTTTTTTTTTTTTTTAATTTCTTTTCAGTGTAACAGTATTCATTGTTTTTGCACCACACCCAGTGCTGCATGCAATCCGTACCCTTTCTAATACCCACCACCTGGTGAGTTCAGTGAGTTCAGTTTTTAGATAGATTTTTTTTTTTCTGATTTCCCATATTAATGAGATCTTACAGTATCTGTCTTTCTGTTTGATTTATTTAGCATAATTTCCATAATGACCGCTTCCTTTTTGTCACAAATGGCAATATTCAAAAGGAGAACAATATCTAATTTTTATGACAGCAGACCTTGGGGGTTGTTTAGTCGGAGCTGGACTGGCGAGGATCTCAGGCACTAATGTTTAGTTCTCACCCACATCTTCAGCTGGGGCTTTATGCTGTGCTCCTCGAGCACCTGGAGCATGGAATTCTCCAATAGCCCATAGAAACTTTGCCGTTAGTGGGTAGCATTGTACTCTGCACTTGGCTGCTGAAGCACATGTCCTGAGTCTAATTCATAAGGCACCATTTTGAAGATTAGAAACAGATGGCCTTTTCTCATGCCACATGTGCTTTATTTCCCAATAATGAAATTTCTATGAGCTCTTCTGTATGAATGATACAAACTAAATTTTAAACACGATCTTGATCATTTAAAATTTTAATTATGGGATGCCTGAGTGGCTCTGTCAGTGAAGCATTTGCATTTGACTCAGGTCATGATCTCAGGGTCTTGGGATCTAGCCCTGCATTGGGCCTCTAGCTTGGTGGGGATCCTGCTTCTGCTGCTGCCTGCTTCTCCCTCTGCTTGTCTGCTCACTCTGTCTCTGAGAAGTAAATAGATAAATATCTTTTAAAGTAAACACATAAACATATTTTATTTATTTATTTCTTAAACTGAATTATAACCCCGGGTTTAAGGAATTTTTTTTTAAGATTTTATTTATTTACTTGATAGAGACAGAGAGATCACAAGTAGTCAGAGAGGCAGGAAGAGAGAGAGGAGGAAGCAGGCTCCCTGTTGAGCAGAGAGCCCAATGTGGGGCTCGATCCCTGGACCCTGAGATCATGACCTGTGCCGAAGGCAGAGGCTTAACCCACTGAGCCACAAATAAACATATTTTAAAGAATAAAATAAATTTTAACTGTAATGGAATTCCAAGTTATACACTAACTTTTAAGAATATTTATATATCTTTTGTTCATGGGAAATAAATTTTTAAGAACAGTTACTATATGACCTTTTATTCTGTACATATGATCAATAGGATTAACATTTACCTGTTTTTAATGTCTTAACTGAGATACATACCACATACTAAACAATTCACTTATTTGAAATATATAATAGTATAGAAGGCTGAGAAACAACCAACATTAACTAATTTTACAATATCTTTGACACACTAAAAAGAAACCCTATTCTACTTGCCCCTTTTAGTCACCTGTCATTCCTCTCCATCACCATCACTAGCAGTCCTAGGCAAGTAGTATTCTATTTTTTACATTTATTTATTTATTTAAGAAAGAGAGCTCACATTCAGGAGTAGAGGGGGAGGGGCAACAGAGATTCTTAAGCAGACTCCATGGTGGGTGTAGAGCATGATGGGGCCTAATCCCATGATCATGAGTTTATTATCTGAGCTGAAATTGAGTCTGAGCCTGAACAGACTGAGCCAGAAAGGGTCCCCATAATCCACTTTATTACTCTATAGATTAACTTTTGTAGACATTTCATATAAAAGGAATTAAGTATGTTTTCTTTTTTAACCTTTTTCTTTCATTTAGTATTAAGTTCTAAGCATTAGTTTCACCCATATTGTGGCAATTATCAATATTTGTTTCCTTTTTGTTGATGAATAACCTTCCATTTTATGAATTCATCAGTTGTTTGAACTGTAGATGTTTCCTCATTTTAGCTCTTATGAATAATGCTGCTACGAATATTGGTTTACAAGTTTATGTGAGGATATATTTAATTTCCATAGGGTAGTTGTTTAAGATGAGAATAGCTAGGTCATTGTTGTTCTATGTTTAATCTTCTGAGGCACTTCCACATTGTTTTCCAAAGTGGTTGCACCATTTAACATTACCACAAACAATTTATGAGAACTCTAATTACTCTACCAGCTCACTAAAACTCATTATTACCTGATTGTTTTGATTCTAAACACCCTAGTTGGTGGAAAGTGATGTGTCATTATGGTTGAGGTTTGCATTACCAATTATCTGAAGGTGTTAACATCTTCTCATGTTCTTTTGGACATTTGTATATTTTTTTGGAGTAGGGTTTATTCAGATACTTTGTCAGTTTTTGATTTGGGTAGTGCTTTTTTTAAAATTATTAAGTGGTAGGAGTACTTTATAGAGTCTGAAAACAAGTTCCTAATCAGATACATAATTGCAAAAAAAAATGTTATCTTGGTGGTTCAGTTGGTGAGGCATCTGTCTTCTGCTCAGGTCATGATCTCAGTCAGGGTGTTGCGATCAAGCCCTGCATTAGGCTCCCTGCTAAGTGGGGAGTCTACTTCTTTCTCTCCCTCTCCCCCAGCTTCTCCTCTTACTTTATCTTTCAAATAAGTATAATCATTAAAATATATACATACATGATTTACAAGTATTTCCTCCCAATATATGGGTTGACATTACACTTTGTTGATGATGTAATTTTCAGCACAATAGGCATTAATTTTTATGAAGCCTTAAGGCAGCCATTAAAAGTCACTATGAGGTACTCTTTTGCAATAAAATATTTATATATTTTCCACTCAAGGGAATGAAACTTTTAATGACAGTCACTGTTCTTTTTTTTTTTTTTTTTCCCTATGAAAATGATCACTAAATTTGAAAGGGATTTTTTTGGGGGGGAAGAGACTTAGTTATATCAGTAAGATGGTATTTTAGTAATATAAATCTTTTTGTGAGACAAATTTTACATGTAATGAAATTCAGACCTTTTTAAATATAAAGTTTGATGAGTCTTGATAAATGCATTGTTCACATTGCCATTAAGAAATTCAAGACCGGAGGAGTCAAATGGCGGAGATGTAGCAGGCTGAGACTATTTCAGGTAGCAGGAGATCAGCTAGATAGCTTATCTAAAGATTGCAAACACCTACAAATCCAATGGGAGATCTCAGAGAAGAAGAACAGCAATTCTAGAAACAGAAGATCAACCACTTTCTGAAAGGTAGGACTGGCGGAGAAGTGATTCCAAAGCCCAGGAAGATAGACCACAGGGGGAGGGGCTGGCTCCCGGCAAGCAGCAGAGCAACGGAGCACAAAATCAGGACTTTTTAAAAAAAGTCTGTTCCCCTGAGGGACATCACTCCAGAGGCTAAACCAGGGTGAAGCCCACACGGGGTGAGCGTGGCCTCAGGTCCCGCAAGGTAACAGAAGGATCAGGGGTGTCTGAGTGTCGCAGAGCTTACAGGTATTATAACGGGGAAGCTGGCTACAGAGACCGAGCTGAGGAGTGATCTCACAGCTTGGGGTTACCTTGAACTGGTCGCAGGCTCTGTGAGCTCAGAGTGAGGCTGGAGGCGAGGGAGACAGTAGTAATTGGGCGCTGTTCTCTGAGGGCGCACTGAGGAGTGGGGCCCCGAGCTCTCGGCTCCTCTGGGCAGGAGACCGGGAGGCTGCCATTTTCATTCCCATCCTCTGGAACTCTACGGAAAAGCATTCAGGGAACAAAAGCTCCAGAAAGCGACCCCGAGCAGATTAATCAGCCCGGTACTGCTAAGGGTGGTGCAATTCCACCTGGGGCAAAGACACTTGAGAATCACTACAACAGGCAACAAGAAATCCAACCAGGACCAAGTTCACCTATCAAGGCGTGCAGGCTCAATACCAAGGAGAGCAGCAGAATTCGAGAGGAGGAGAAAGCAAAGCACAGAACTCATAGCTTTCTTCCCATGATACTTTAGTCTTGCAGTTATTTTTTTTTCTTTTTCAATTTTTTCTCTTATTCTGCTAATTCATTTTTAGCTTTTACCCTTTTATTTTTTAATATTTTTAACTAGTTTATCTAATATATATATATATATATATATATATTTCTTTTTTTATACTTTTTCATTATTTGTTTTCTTTTTTTTTTTCTTTTTTTTTTTTTCCTTTCTGAACCTCTTTTTTATCCCCTTTCTCCCCCCTCACGATTTGGAACCTCTTCTGATTTGTTTAAAGCATATTTTCCTGGGGTTGTTGCCACCCTTTTAGTATTTTATTTGCTCCTTCATGTAGTTTTATCTGGACAAAATGACAAGGCAGAAAAATTCACCACAAAAACAAAAACAAGAGGCAGTAATAAAGGCTAGGGACCTAATTAATACAGACATTGGTAATATGTCAGATCTAGAGTTCAGAATGATGATTCTCAAGGTTCTAGTTGGGCTTGAAAAAGGCTTGGAGATATTGGAGAAACCCTCTTGGGATATATAAAAGTCCTTTCTGGAGAAATAAAAGAACTAAAATCTAACCAAGTTGAAATTTTAAAAAGCTATTAATGAGGTGCAATAAAAAATGGAGGCTCTCACTGCTAGGATAAATAAGGCAGAAGAAAGAATTAACGATACAGAAGACCAAATGACAGAGAATAAAGAAGCTGAGAAAAAGAGGGGCAAACAGCTACTGGACCACGAGGGGAGAATTTGAGAGATAAGTGACACCATAAGATGAAACAACATTAGAATAATTGGGATTCCAGAAGAAGAAGAAAGAGAGAGGGGAGCAGAAGGTATACTGGAGAGAATTATTGGAGAGAATTTCCACAATATGGCAAAGGGAACAAGCATCAAAATCTAGGAAGTGCAGAGAACACCCCTCAAAATCAATAAGAATAGGGCCATATCCCATCACCTAATAGTAAAATTTACAAGTCTTATTGACAAAGAGAAAATCCTGCAAAAGCAGCCCGGGAAAAGAAGTCTGTAACATGCAATGGTAAAAATATTAGATCAGCAGCAGACTTATCCACAGAGACGTGGAAGGCCAGAAAGACTGGCATGATATATTCAGAGCAATAAATGAGAAAAACATGCAGCCAAGAATACTATATCCAGCTAGGCTATCATTGAAAATAGATGGAGAGATAAAAAGCTTTTAGGACCAAGAAAACCTGAAAGAATTTGCAAACACCAAAGCACCTCTACAGGAAATATTAAAAAGGGGTCCTCTAAGCAAAGAGAGAGCCTAAAAGTAGTAGTTCAGAAAGGAACAGAGACAATATACAGTAACAGTCACCTTACAGGCAATACAATGGCACTAAATTCATATCTCTCAATAGTTACTCTGAATGTTAATGGGCTAAATGCTCCAATCAAAAGATACAGGGTATCAGAATGGATAGAAAAACAAAACCCATCTATATGTTGCCTACAAGAAACTCATTTTAAACCCGAAGACACCTCCAGATTTAAAGTGAGGAGGTGGAAAACAATTTACCATGCTAATGGACATCAGAAGAAAGCAGGAGTGGCAATCCTTATATCAGATCAATTAAATTTAAGCCAAAGACTGTAATAAGAGATGAGGAAGGAGACGATATCATACTCAAAGGATCTGTCCAACAAGAAGATCTAACAATTTTAAATATCTATATCCCAAACATGGGAGCAGCCAATTATATAAACCAATTAATAACAAAATCGAAGAAACACATAAACAATAATACAATAATAGTAGGGGACTTTAACACTATCCTCACTGAAATGGACAGATCATCCAAGCAAAAGATTTACAAGGAAATAAAGGCATCCAAATCGACAAATAAGTCTAACTGTCACTCTTTGCAGATGTTATGATACTATATGTGGAAAGCCCAAAAGACTTGGCTCCAAATCTGCTAGAACTTGTACAGGAATTCAGTAAAGTGTCAGGATATAAAATCAATGCACAGAAATCAGTTGCATTTCTCTACACCAACAACAAGACAGAAGATAAAGTAATTAATGAGTCAATCTCATTTACAACTGCATCCAAAACCATAAGACACCTAGGAATAGTCCTAACCTAAAAGGCTAAGAATCTATTATCAGAAAACTATAAAGTACTCATGAAAGAAATGGAGGAAGATACAAAGAAATGGAAAAATGTTCCATGCTCCTTGAGTGGAATAACAAATATTGTGAAAATGTCTATGCTACCTAAAGCAATCTACACATTTAATGCAATCCCTATCAAAATCCCATCCATTTTTTTCAAAGAAATGGAACAAATAATCCTAAAATGTATATGAATCCAGAAAATACCTCAAATAACCAGGGGGATTTTGAAAAAGAAAGCCAAAGTTTATGGCATCACAATTCCAGACTTCAAGCTCTATTACAAAGCAGTCATCATCAAGGCAGTATAATACTGACACAAAAACAGACATATAGATCAATGGAACAGAATAGAGAGCCCAGAAAGAGACCCTCAACTCTATGATTAACCAATCTTTGACAAATAAAGAAAGAATGTCCAATTAAAAAAACACACACTCTTCAAACAAATGGTGTTGGGAAAATTGGAGCTGCATGCAGAAAAATGAAATTGGACCATTTCCTTATACCACACATGAAAATAGACACAAAGTGGATGAAGGATCTCAATGTGAGAAAGGAATCCATAAAAATCCTTGAAGAGATCACAGGCAGCAACCTCTTCAACCTCAGCCACAGCAACTTTCTAAGAACATTGCCAAAGGCAAGGGAATCTAGGGCAAAAATGAACTTTTGCAACATCATCAAGATCAAACCTTCTGCACAGCAAAGGAAACAGTTAACTAAAACTAAAGACAACTGACAGAATGGGAGAAGATATTTACAAATGTCATATCATGTAAAGGGCAAGTAACCAAAATCTATAAAGAATTTATCAAACTCAACACCCAAGGAACAAATAATCCAATCAAGAAATGGGCAGAGGACAAGAACAGACATTTCTGCAAAGAGGACATCGAGATGGCCAACAGACACATGAAAAGGTGCTCCACATCACTCGGCATCAGGGAAATACAATCTAAACCACAGTGAGATACCACCTCACAGCAGTCAGAATGGCTAATATTCTGGAAGTCAGGAAATGACAGATGCTGGCGAGGATGCAGAGAAAGGGGAACCCTCTTACACTGTTGGTGGGAATATAAGCTGGTGCAACCACTCTGGAAAACAGCATGGAGGTTCCTCAAAATGTTGAACATAGAGCTATCCTATGATCCAGCAATTGCACTACTGGATATTTACCCTAAAGGTACAAATGTAGTGATACAAAGGGGCACATGCACCCGAATGTTTATAGCAGCAATGTCTACAATAGCCAAACAATGGAAGGAACCTATATTTCCATCAACAGATGAATGAATAAAGAAGAAGTGGTATATATATATATATATATATATATAATCAGCCATGAAAAGAAATGAAATCTTGCCATTCGTAATGACATGGATGGAACTAGAGGGTACCACGCTTAGCAAAATAAGTCAATCAGAGAAAGACAATTATCATATGATCTCCCTGATATGAGGAAGTTTAGAGGCAATGTGGGAGATTTGGGGGGTAGGAAAAGAATAAAGAAACAAGTTGGGTTTGGGAGGGAGACAAAACACAAGAGAATCTTAATCTCACAAAACAAACTGATGGTTGCTAGAGGGAGAGGGGTAGGGAGAGGGTGGGGGTTTATGGACATTTGGGAAGGTATGTGATGTGAAGTGTGTAAACCTGGTGATTCACAGACCTGTACCCCCGGGGCTAATAATAAATCATATGTTAATTGATTAATTAAATTACTGTGTCACAGTGACTTGGACCTCTATCCTGATTAAAATTTTAAATGATCAAGATCATATTTGAAAATTCAGTTCATTTCATTCATACAGAATGGCTCATAGAAATTCTATTATTGGGAAATAAATGGCATGTGACATATGAAAAGGCCATCTGTTTCTAATCTGCAAAATGGTGCCATATAAATGACACCCAGGACAACTGCTTCAGCATCCAAGTGCAGAGCACAGTGCTGTCCCATAAAGGCAAAGTTTCTATGTGTTGCTAGAGTAGTCCATGTTCCAGGTACTTGAGGAGCATAGGACTGTCGGGGCTGGCATGACAACACGACCAGGGTCGAGAGGGTAAGAGGATGGTGAGATGATGAGACGCAAAGAGATGGGGACAGGAGGGACACAGTGGATGATGTCCAAGCAGTGCCAATTTTATTCAAGGGTGTGAGGCATTATATAGCTAACAGAAACAATCATAAGAAAGTATCTATTTTTAGCTGATTACTAAAAAGTTTGCAACATGCACAGAAAACCCTTCAAGCTTTCCCATTATCTAGTTCCCAAGCACCAATAGCAGACCCTCTGGCACAAGATGTACTAACTTCAAGGATACTCAAGACATAGTTTATGTAAGAACAGCACAGTCTTATAATGTTGTAGTTTATAACCCATGCAAGGACAGCACAATCCCACAATGATTCAATGAGCAGACCTGTTTTGCGCATTCCAGATAAGTACATGCAGGCAACCACGTCGGCAATTCTTAGGATCCATAGCTCAGGCCCTTTCTCAGGCTGCTCAACTCTCCACTCATGGGGTTATTAACCTTTGGTTTCCAGGAGGCCCGAGTCGGGGCCTGGTATGGTCTCTTGACTCTAGCCCAGTCCTTGGCTGCCTACATAGGTCAAAGCCCCAACTAGAGCAGAGAGGTGTGGGTGAGGAACAAATTTTTGAGTCAGGAGAGCCTGGCTGGTCCAGCTCCAACTAAACAGCCCCAAAGGTCTGCCTTCATAAAAATTAGGTATTGTTCTCCTTTTGAGCATTGCCATTTATTACCACATGGATGGATCATTATGGGAATTGTGTTAAATAAGTCAAATATGAAGACAAATACTATATGATCTGATTAGCATGGGGGATCTTAAAAAAAATCATTGTTTTTTTTTTAAATGAACTTCTAAATAGAGAGACCATATTGGGGATTGCCACAGTGGAGGATAGGAAGGATGGATGAAATAGGTGAAGGTGGTCAAGGGAAGAAATTTCCAGTTATAAAGTAATCAAATATTACCTGATGGGAATGTAGTAATGTACTGGAGACTATAGTTAATAATACTATATTCTTTATCTGAAAATTACAGAGTAGCTCTTGAAAATTTTCATCATAAGAATAACATGTAACTTTGTGATTTGATGGGTGCTAACTAGATTTATTATTGTGAACATTTTGAAATATATTCCTTATCAATCATTAGGTTATACACCTAAATCCACCAATATTGTTATATGATAATTATATGCTACAAAAAAATATGGAGTCTATCTCTTTATGCTTTTATCTGGGTTAAACTTGTGACACAACTCACATGTAACCTTTAGCCACATGAACAGAAGATGGTAAAGGTGATGTTGTTTAATCCCTAAAGGCTGGCTTGAAAGGTCTTGAAACTTTTGTTTTGTGAAACAACCACTGCCCTGAAACAACAGTGGTGAGGTAGTGCCCAATCTACACTCCCGAAGAAACTGTGAGAACTGACATGCCTGAGCTGATTACCAGATGTATATATAAGGCCATCTTGGACCATGCACTTCATTCAGACTCCATTCATAACACTGAGAATGTTCCCAGGTGAAAGCAGAAGAAGGAACACCCAGCTGAATCCAACCTACACTGCAGAAGCATAATCAAATAAATTGCTTTTATTTTAAGCTTTCAGGTTTTGGTTTGCAATTTAAAACTAGTAATTAGGGATCAGGTTGGGGTGGCGATTGGGTAGCTCAGTCAGATAAGCATCTGCCTTAGGCTCAGGTCATGATCTCGGGGTCCCAGAATCAAGCTCCCTCTAGGACTCTCCACTTCGCAGGGAATCTGCTTCTCCCTCTTATACTCATTCTGCACACACATGCACACACTCTCTCTGTCAAATAAATACATAACAATCTTTAAAAAAAGAAAATAAAACAAAACTGTTAATTTAGAAATTCAATTTTGTGGTTTTAAACCACTAATTTTTTGCTTAGTGTTATTTCCTGGTATATAATTGTAGGAAATTAACACACGTACTATGTTCACACAAAGAAGAAAGTGGAAGATAAACATTGTGAAGTTTCAGAGAACAGTCACATAGGCAGAGAGTGATGTGGCCTGGAGATGCAGAGATTCCCTCAATCAAAAAAGTAGTGTTTTCTATTTATATCCCCTACCAGTAGGAAAGAAACATAGAATTTCATGAGCCTCTAAATTTGGGAAGTAACATATATTATATATGAGAGCATTATTCAAAATATATGTTTTTTTAATGTTAACTGTAAAAATGACAAGTTTTAAGGTGGATCCATTGACAAAGGCAAAGAAGGAAAGAGTCAAATCCCTTTGCGAAGGTGAACATCACCTGACCAATCAAGCAAATGAGAGCTAACATCTAAGTGTGAGACAGATCAAGCATGACACTCAGATTTTTCTTTTTTAGTGTCACCGATATTCCTGCACTTCTCTTGCTTATAGCCAGAGATGCCTTAGCAATGTCCTGCATTTCATCACGATACTCTTCTCCATCTTTGGTCACTCGTGGGCCTGACTTGACAAGACTTTGGCTCATATTCATGGGGGCACTTCTGAAATCCTACCAAGAGATATTCCCTATTGCTGCTGAGGTAGTAGACACTGTGTGACATGACTGGGACCTAATATGCACAGAGGCTTTCCCATCAAGTTTGCTTCCTGCTTGGAATGCCCCTGCTACTAATTTGGACTCTATATTTTTCTACAGCTCTAGAAAGAGTCCAGTGACATGGCCAGATGTCAATGCAAATGGCCCACTCTGGGACTGAACTTTGGCCAGTGGGAAAGAAACTCAATGGCTAATTTTCCCCCTTTGTGGCTTTTTACAGATTGGAAAACGAATGTATAGTCTCTCATAAAAGTTCTGGTGAGATCAAAAAGTCAGCTGTGTAAGTGATGAAACTAGTCCAGGCATAGGCAGTTTATAGGCTCCTTCCAGGAATAGAAGCAGGTAAGAGTCTGACATTGTGGACATTGTATGAGAAAGGAAGAAGTAGGTTTGATGAGAATACAAAGGGAATAGAAAGAAAGAAAGAAAGAATGAGGAGAAAGCAATCGGTAGGAATAGGAGAGGAATGAGAAAGGATATTAGTGGTCAAGAGCCAAATTAATGGCTTATACTCAAAAAGCAGAAGTATGAAAGCCTGCATTACAGTTTCTCCCAGGTATAAACTAGAAATCAATTTTCCCAGCCATTTATCCAGAAATCAAAGATTAAATCAAAAAGAAAAGCATTTTCTTGATTAGATGTGTGATGTAGAGAATTTGTTTTCTGTCTCTGGACTTTGTTTTCTCATTTAATGTGAATGGATTAACTAAAAATGGAGGTAACATGATCAAAATGTGTGTACCTCAATTTCTCTAATCATTTATGCCAAACAGTAGTATCAATTTTCCTTTTGCAACTACTAGGATTCTTCATTTATCTTGAATCATAAATAAATGTTGTTTTTTCCTTGATATGTTTGTCTTTCAGATAATTCCATTGTCTCTTCAAAACTGGGTGTGCTAGAATTATTCCATGGAAAAAAATAAATAATGTAATAATTCATGTTCTGGGGTCTTTCTCAGTACCTGGATGCAAGAATTTTTTCTTCTATGTGGTTTCATTCTTTTACAAGGTCATTTGCTGGAAACCAGAGAGGTGATGTGATATCTCATTATGATTTTGATTTGCATCTCCTTGATGATAAATAATGTTAAGCACATTTTGATGTACCTGTTGGCCATTTTTTATGTCTTTGGAAAAGGTATATTCAGTCCCTCTGCTTATTTTTTTTTAATTCTTAATTTTTTATAAACATATATTTTTATCCCCAGGGGTACAGGTCTGTGAATCACCAGGTTTACACACTTCAAAGCACTCACCAAAGCCCATACCCTCCCCAATGTCCATAATCCCACCCCCTTCTCCCAACCTCCCTCCCCCCAGCAACCCTCAGTTTTTTTTTTTTTGTTTTTGTTTTTGTTTTTTTTAAGATTTTATTTATTTATTTGACAGAGAGAGATCACAAGTAGGCAGAGAGGCAGGCAGAGAGAGAGAGGAAGAAGCAGGCTCTCTGCTGAGCACAGAGCCCGATGCGGGACTCAATCCCAGGACCCTGAGATCATGACCTGAGCCGAAGGCAGCGGCTTAACCCACTGAGCCACCCAGGCACCCCCCTCAGTTTGTTTTGTGAGATTAAGAGTCACTTATGGTTTGTCTCCCTCCCAATTCCATGTTGTTTCATTGATTCTTCTTCTACCCACTTAAGCCCCCATGTTGCATCACCACTTCCTCATATCAGGGAGATCATATGATAGTTGTCTTTCTCCACTTGACTTATTTTGCTAAGCATGATACACTCTAGTTCCATCCACGTCGTCGCAAATGGCAAGCTTTCATTTCTTTTGATGGCTGCATAGTATTCCATTGTGTATATATACCACGTCTTCTTGATCCATTCATCTGTTGATGGACATCTAGGTTCTTTCCATAGTTTGGCTATTGTGGACATTGCTGCTATAAACATTCGGGTGCACGTGCCCCTTTGGATCACTACGTTTGTATCTTTAGGGTAAATACCCAATAGTGCAATTGCTGGGTCATAGGGCAGTTCTATTTTCAACATTTTGAGGAACCTCCATGCTGTTTTCCAGAGTGGCTGCTCCAGCTTGCATTCCCACCAACAGTGTAGGAGGGTTCCCCTTTCTCCACATCCTCTCCAGAAACTGTCATTTCCTGACTTGTTTATTTTAGCCATTCTGACTGGTGTGAGGTGATATCTCATTGTGGTTTTGATTTGTATTTCCCTGATGCCGAGTGATATGGAGCACTTTTTCATGTGTCTGTTTGCCATCTGGATGTCTTCTTTGCAGAAATGTCTGTTCATGTCCTCTGCCCATTTCTTGATTGGATTATTTGTTCTTTGGGTGTTGAGTTTGCTAAGTTCTTTATAGATTCTGGACACTAGTCCTTTATCTGATATGTCGTTTGCAAATATCTCCTCCCATTCTGTCAGTTGTCTTTTGATTTTGTTAACTGTTTCCTTTGCTGTGCAAAAGCTTTTGATCTTGATGAAATCCCAATAGTTCATTTTTGCCTTTGCTTCCCTTGCCTTTGGCAATGTTCCTAGGAAGATGTTGCTGCGGCTGAGGTCGAAAAGGTTGCTACCTTTGTTCTCCTCAAGGATTTTGAGGGATTCTTTTCTCACATTAAGGTCCTTCATCCATTTTGAGTCTATTTTCATGTGTGGTGTATAGAAATGGTCAATTTCACTTTTCTGCATGTGGCTGTCCAATTTTCCCAACAGCATTTATTGAAGAGGCTGTCTTTTTTCCATTCGACATTCTTTCCTGCTTTGCCAAAGATGAGTTGACCATAGAGTTGAGGGTCTATCTATTGGCTTTCTCTTCTGTTCCATTGATCTATGTTTTTATTTATTTTTTTATTTTTTTATTTTTTTTGCCAGTAAAATGCTGTCTTGATGATGACAGCTTTGTACCAGAGATTGAAGTCTGGAATTGTGATGCCATCAACTTTGGCTTTCTTTTTCAATATTCCTTTGGCTATTCAGGGTCTTTTCTGGTTCCATATAAACTTGAGGATTATTTGTTCCATTTATTTGAAAAAGATGGATGGTACTTTGATAGGGATTGCATTAAATGTGTAGATTGCTTTAGGTAGCATAGATATTTTCACAATATTTATTCTTCTAATCCAGGAGCATGGAACATTTTTCTATTTCTTTGTGTCTACCTCCTTTTCTTTCATGAGTACTTTATAGTTTTCTGATAATAGATTCTTTGCCTCTTTGCTTAGGTTTATTCCTAGGTATCTTATGGTTTTAGGTGCAATTGTAAATGGGATCGACTCCTTAATTTCTCTATCTTCTGTCTTGTTGGTGTAGAGAAATGCAACTTATTTCGGTGCATTGATTTCATATCCTGTCACTTTACTGAATTCCTGTACAAGTTCTAGCAGTTTTGGAGTGGAGTCTTTCGGGTTTTTCACATATAGTATCATGTCATCTGCGAAGAGTGATAATTTGACTTCTTCTTTGCCGATTTTGATGCCTTTAATTTCCTTTTGTTGTCTGATTGCTGAGGCTAGGACTTCTAGTACTATGTTGAATAGCAGTGGTGATAATGGAGATCCCTGTCATTTTCCTGACCCTAGCAGAAAAGCTAAGAAAAGTTTTTCTCCATTGAGAATGATATTTGCAGTGGGTTTTTCATAGATGGCTTTGATAATATTGAGCTATGTGCCCTCTATCCCTATACTTCAAAGAGTTTTGATCAGGAAGGGATTGTGTACTTTGTCAAATGGTTTTTCAGTATCTATTGAGAGTATCTTATGGTTCTTGTTCTTTCTTTTATTAATGTATTGTATCACATTGATTGATTTGTGGACATTGAACCAACCTTGCAGCCCTGGAATAAATCCCACTTGTTCATGGTGAATAATCCTTTTAATATGCTTTTGAATCCTATTGGCTAGTATTTTGGTTAGAATTTTGGCATCTGTGTTTATCAAGGATATTGGTCTATAGCTCTCTTTTTTGATGAGATCCTTGTCTGGTTTTGGGATCAAGGTGATGCTGGCCTCATAAAATGAGTTTGGAAGTTTTCCTTCCATTTCTATTTTTTGAAACAGTTTCAGGAGAATAAGAATTAGCTCTTCTTTAAATGTTTTGTAGAATTCACCTGGGAAGCCATCTGGCTCTGACCTCTTGTTTATTTGCAGATTTTTGATGACTATTTCAATATCCTTACTGGTTATGGGTATGTTCAGGTTTTCTATTTCTTCCTGGTTCAGTTGTGGTATTTTATATGTCTCTAGGAATGCATGCATTTCTTCCAGATTGTCAAATTTGCTGGCATATATTTGTTCTTATAATTCTTTTCATTTCTTTGGTGTTGGTTGTGATCTCTCCCCTTTCATTCATGATTTTATGTATTTGGGTCCTTTCTTTTTTCTTTTTGATAAGTCTGCCCAGGGGTTTATCAATCTTATTAATTTTCAAAGAAACAGGTCCTAGTTTCATTGTTTTGTTATACTGTTTTTGCTTGTTTATTTGTTTCTTTATTTGTGTTTTCTTATTTCATTGATTTCTGCTCTGACCTTTAGGATTACTCCTCTCCTGCTGGGTTTAGGCTTTCTTTGTTGTTCTTTCTCCAGCTCCTTTAGGTGTAGTGTTAGATTGTGTATTTGAGACCTTTCTCGTTTCTTGAGAAAGGCTTGTTTTGCTATATATTTTCCTCTCAAGACTGACTTTGCAGTGTCCCACAGATTTTGAACAATTGTGTTTTCATTATCATTTTTTTTCCGTGATTTAATTCTTCTTTAATTTCCTGGTTGACCCATTCATTCTTTAGAAGGATGCTGTTTAGTCTCCATGTATTTGAGTTCTACCCAAATTTCCTCTTGTGATTGAGTTCTAGCTTCAGAGCATGGTGGTCTGAAAATATGCAGGGAATGATCCCAATCTTTTTATACTTCTTGAGACCTGATTTATGACCCAGAACGTGATCTATTCTGGAGAATGTTCCATGTTCACTAGAGAAGACTATATATTCTGTTGCTTTGAGATGGAATGTTCTGAATATATCTGTGATGTCAATATGGTCCAGTGTGTCATTTAAGGCCTTTATTCTCTTATTGATCTTTTGCTTGGATGATCTGTTCATTTCAGTGAGGAGAGTGTTAAATAATACTATTATTGTATTGGTTGGATAATCTGTCCATTTCAGTGAGGTGAGTATTAAACAATATTATTATTTTATTATTGTTGATGTGTTTCTTTGGTTTTGATATTAATTGGTTTATATAGTTGGCTGCTCCCATGTTAGTTGCATAGATACTTAAAACTGTTAAATCTTCATGGTTGACAGACCCTTTGAGTATGATATAGTTTCCTTCCTCATCTCTTATTAAAATCTTTGACTTAAACTCTAATTGATCTGATATAAGTGTTGCCTCCCCAGCTTTCTTTTGATCTCCTTTAACTTGGTAAATTGTTTTCCACCCCCTCACTTTAAATCTGGAGGTGTCTTTGGGTATAAAATGAGTTTCTTGTAGACAGAATATTGATGGGTTTTGTTTTTTATGCATTCTGATATCCTGTGTCTTTTGATTGGGGCGTTTAGCCCATTTACTCTCAGGGTAACTATTGAGAGATATAAATTTAGTACCATTGTATTGACTCTAAGGTGACTATGACTGTATATTGTCTCTGTTCCTTTCTGATCTACTACTTTTACCTCTCTCTTTGCTTAGAAGACCTTTACAATATTTCCTGTAGAGCTGGTTTGGTGTTTACCAATTCTTTTAGTTTTTGTTTGTCCTGGAAGCTTTTTATCTCTCCTATTTTCAGTGATAGCCTAGCTGTGTGTAGTATTCTTGGGCGCATGCTTTTCTCATTTATTGCTCTGAATATATCATGCCAGCTCTTTCTGGCCTGCCAGTTCTCTGTGGATAAATAAGTCCACTGCCAGTCTAATATTTTTACCACTGTATGTTACAGACTTCTTGTCCCAGGCTGCCTTCAGGATTTTCTCTTTGTCACTAAGACTTGTAAATTTTACTATTAGATGATGGGGTGTGGACCTATTCTTATTGATTTTGAGGGGTGTTCTCTGTGCCTCCTGGATTTTGATGCTTATTCCCTTTGTCATATTAGGGAAGTTCTCTACAACAATTCTCTCCAATATACCTTCTGCTCCCCTCTCTCTTATTTTTCTGGAATCCCAATTATTCTAATATTTTTTCGTCTTATGGTATCACTTATCTCTCAAATTCTCCCCTCATGGTCCAGTATTTGTTTGTCTCTTTTTTGCTCAGCTTCTTTATTCTCTGTCATTTGGTCTTCTATATCACTAATTCTTTCTCCTGCCTCATTTATCCTAGCAGTAAGAGCCTCCATTTTTTATTGCACCTCATTAATAGCTTTTTTTTTTTAATTTCAACTTGGTTAGATTTTAGTTCTTTTATTTCTCCAGAAAGGGTTTTTATTTCTCTAGACAGGGTTTCTCCAATATCTTCCATGCCTTTTTCAAGCCCAGCTAGCACCTTGAGAATCATCAGTCTGAACTCTAGATCTGACATATTGCCTATGTCCACATTGATTAAGTCCCTAGCCTTCAGTACGGCATCTTGTTCTTTTTTTTTTTTTTTTTTTTTTTTTTTTTTTTTTTTTTTGTGGTGCGTTTTTCTGCCTTGTCATTTTATCCAGATAAGAATATATGAAGGAACAAATACTAAAAGGGTGGCAAAGACCCCAGGAAAATGTGCTTTAACCAAATCAGGAGACAGCCCAAATTGTGGGGGAAAGAAAGGAAGTTTGTTTTAGAGGAAAGTACCTCCCAAAATTTTAAAGAATGGAAAATATATATATATATATATGTGTGTGTATGTATATATACACAAAATAAGGGTAAACACTATTAAAGGATGGAATATGAGTATAAAGATGATTTTATTTTAATTTCTAAAGAAGGAGTTGATAAGTTGGTTGGGAGAATAAAGAAAAAGTTATTGGAGAGAATTTGCTCAGGAAGGATAAAATATGACTATAATAATGAAGGTTCAAAAAAGATTTCTTTTTAATGAAAGTTATTGTTCAGATAAACTAGTTAAAAACATTAAAAGAGGAAAGAATAAAACTTAAAAATATTAGCATAAGGAAAAAAAATAATAAAAATAAATTAACTTTGCCAGACTATAGAATAATGGGAAAAAACCATAATTTCAATGTTGGGCTTTCTCCTCCACTGGAATTCTGCTGTTCTCCTTGGTAAGTGAAGTTGGTCTTACTGGATTTCTTGCTGATCTTCTGGGGGAGGGGCCTGCTGTAGTGATTTTTAAGTGTCTTTGCCTAAGGCGGAATTGCACTGACCTTACCTGGGGCCGGGCTAAGTAATCTGCTCAGGTTCACATTCAGGAGATTTTGTTCCCTGAATCATTTCTATAGAGCTCTGGAGGATGGGAATGAAAATGAAAATGGCAGCCTCCTGGTCTCTGGTCTGTAGGAGCCGAGAGGTTGGGCCCCACTCCTCAGTGCACCCTGGGAGAACAGCGCTCAATCATTCCTTTCTCCCTGGCCTCTGGCCACACTCCAAGCTCACCCAGCCCATCACCAAGCGTCTCTGTCTCTGGCACACAGCCCTGCTGGGAATCTCCAAACCCAATAGATCCCTGTACTCTTCCAGGGGGATATTCCTGGATTCTCTGCTCACAGAGCAGTGGTCTGACTGTGCCACAGATCAAAGTTTAAGATGACCCCAAGTTGAGAGCTCACTCCTTGGTTCCCTCTCTGTAGCCAGCTTTTCCACTCTAATACCTGGGATCTCTGTGACTCTCAGACACCCCCAATCCTTCTGTGACCCCATGGAACCTGAGACCATCCTGTCCCTGCATTAGTTTCACCCCAGCTTAGCCTCTGGAGTGATGTGCCTCAGTGGAAAAGACTTCTAAAAGTTCTGATTTTGTGTTCCTTTGCTCCACCGCTTGCCAGGAACCTGTCCCTTCCAACGTGGTCTATCTAACCATCGTTTTGGATTCACTTCTCTGCATGTCCTGCTTTTCAGAAAGTGGTAAATTTTCTGTTTCTAGGATTGCTGCTCTTCTTCTCTTTGATCTCCTGTTGGAATTGTAAATTCTTGGAATGGTTTCGTAAACTATCTCCCTGATCTCCTGCTACCTGATGTCATCTCAGCCTGCTACTTCTCCACCATCTTGACTCCTCTGATACAGTAATTTTAATAGAATATTTATTTATTTTCTGTTCATGAGAAATAGATTTTTAATAATTTTTTTGCTGTATGGACTTTTATTCTGTACAAATGACTGTTAGATTAAGCATTTATCTATCTTTAACAGCTTTATTGAAATATGCTCCTCATATAATACAATTCACTTATTTAAAATATGTAATGTAATATTTTTTGGTATAGAAGTCTGTGAATCATCATTATCTGATTTTGCAACATCTTTGCTACTCTAAAAAGAAATTCCCCTGGGTGTTATACTCAAACAATGAGTCATGGAACATTACATCAAAAACTAATGATACACTATATGGTAACTAACATAATAAAAATTTTAAAAAATAAAATACATAATATATATATAAAAAGAAACCTCATACCTGATTTAGTCACTTCTGATTCACCAGCAGTCCTAGTCAAGTGTAACCTACTTTCTGTTTTTTTCTTTTTCTTCTTTTCCTTTTTCTTTCTTTTTCTCTTTATCTCTCTCTCTCTCACACTCTTTTTTTGTTTTGTTTGTTTTGGGTTTTTTTGTTTTTTTTTTGTTTTGTTTTGTTTTTAAGAGAATTAGAGATTGAATTCCAGAGCATTGGCGGCAGGGAGCAGGAAAATGTGAGTCTGTTAAGCAGACTCCATGCTGAATGCAGAGTCCAATGTAAGGCTCAATGCAGGACACTAAGATCATGATCTGAGATGAAATCAATAGTCTAAGACTGAACAGTCTGACCTACCAAGGGGCCCCCAAATCTACTTTCTTTCACTCTAGATTAACTTCTCTAATATTTCATAAAAAATAATTATACAATATATTTTCTTTCTTAACCCCTTGAGGAGATGTCACACTGTTTTCCAAAGTGGTTGCACCATTTAACATTATCACCAGCAACTTATGAGAACCCCAATTTTTCTACTACCTCACTAAAACTAGATACTGTCTGTTTTTTGTTTTATTTTTGTTTTGATTTTTTTTTTTTATTCTAGACATCCTGGTGGATGGAAAGTTTATCTCATTATGGGTGAGGTTTGTGTTTCCTGTTATCTAAAGGTATTAAACATCTTTTCACGCTCTTTAGCTATTTGTATATTTTTGTGGAGATATGGTTTTTGGCATATATTGACAGTTTAGAAGGTTTTTTTAAAATAATTAATTGGTATTATTAAATTCTTTACACAACTTAATATATCTGAAAACAAGTTCCTTTTCAGATACATGATTTGCAAGTATTTTCACCCAATATGTGGGTTGGCTTAACACACCATTAATGACATAATTTTCAATACATAAGTTTTTCATTTCTGTGAAATCTGAGACACTATTCTGCCTTTTTTCACTAGACTTGATCCAGATTCCTTTTTTTTTTTTTTTACATATATTGGAAAGGTTTTGTTTAATTTTTTTTAAAGATTTTATTTATTTATTTGACAGAGAGCACAAGTAGGCAGAGCAGCAGGCAGAGAGAGAGGAGGAAGCAGGCTCCCTGCTGAGCAGAGAGCCCAATGTGGGGCTTGATCCCAGGACCCTGGGATCATGACCTGAGCTGAAGGCAGAGGCTTTAACCCACAGAGCCACCCAAGCGCCCCTTGTTTAATTTTTGTTTGTGTTTTTAGTAATATAATTTTTTTCTCTGAGACAAATAATACATATAATGAATTGCAGACCTTTTAAGTATATGGTTTGATGCATTTTAATAAATGTATATACTCCCATAGCCAATAAAAAATTCAAGATCTAGAATACTTTCATTAACTCAGAAAATTCTGTCATGCTCTTTTCCAGTTAAGTCCCTCAGATGCAACTATAGCCCTCATTTCTGTCACTCTGTCTTAGTATTGTCTATTCTATAGCTTCTCACAAATTCAATCATGAATCTACTACTCATAGTGTATAGTCTCCTTTTTAAAGGATTACTCATACTGACATGTATATCATTAGTCCATTGCATTTCCTCCCTGAATATTATTCTGTCTATTCTGTCAACTTCTTTCTTTCAAGTGCAGTGTATTTGCCTTTAATGTGATTATTCAATTTGGGGGAATAAGTTCATCATATTCTAGTTTACTTTTCTTTCCCCTTTATAACTTGTTTTATTTATTTTCTATATTTTTCTGAGCTAACAGAATAGATGGAGTTTGCCTAATACTAAATTTTTGTGTTCTTCTTCACATTTCTTTAATAGTAGACTATTTTTAGAGCAGAGCCTATTTTTAGAGCAGTTTCAGGTTCACAGGAAAACTGAGAAGAAGCAACGGAGATCTCCTTCATCTCTTCTCATTATAAAACAGGCAGTGGGACTGAATAGACCTTTTCCCAAAGATACACAAATGGCCAACAAGTACAACAAAAGGTGCTCAACAACACTCATTCTCAGGGAAATGTTTATCAAAATCATAATGACATATCACTTCACATCTGTTAGACTATTATCGAGAACACAAGAGATATGAAATGTTAATGAGGATATAGAGTAAAGGGATCCCATGTATATTATTAAATGGTATGTAAATTTATACAGTCATTTTGGAAAATAATATAAAGGTTCCTTCAAGAAGTAAAAGAACAACCATCCTTCAATCCTACTGTTGGGTAGATATCCAAAGGATCAGAAATCATGGTTGTGAAGGGCTGTTTGTGTTCCCAGGTTCATTGTGTTAGGGTACAGAGTCAACCACCCCTCAATTAGACAGAGAACACTCTCGATAATACAAGTCACACAGAGAGGTTTATTTCCAGCTAGCTGAGGTCCAAGTATCTGCCTGGTGCAGCAGGTTTCAACAAGGACCCCAGGCACTCAAAGCCAAGGGTTTATATAGCATTTTCAAGGCACCTTTTCATAGCTACATACATATCTTGCACCCCACTTTGACAGTTTAACTTTGTTTAACTTTTTGCCACCCCAGCATCACCCTGGCAACATCCTGGTGGTTAAGTGATGTTTAGATTTAGAAGAAATTAAGATTATTTACATTTCCTTCTGCCTCAGCCTCCTTCAGTTTTATGATGGGGAGGGTGACCCTGGGTCTTGAGGAACTGAGTCATTTGTCTCCGGAAACTGGGCCATTGAAGAGATAGCCCTTTTTGTTGTACATCACTAGGACATTTGCAAACCAAGGGAGACTACTGTCTTGCAGGATTGTGATCTCTGCAAGTTAACTATTTATTTTTCTTTAACATCTTGTCCCTGTGGCACCACCACCTAACTGCCCTGGTGGTATATGATTAAGTTGTTTTTTAGGGTTTAGCTGCTTTCTCTTATCTCAAGTTATGTGTGCCATGTGGGCTGCTTAGGGACGCTCAGTAAAATGGCTTCCCCGCTTTCAGGATGGCCATTCTTATGCTAACCACTCTTACAGTGCAAGGTGCCAGCTTTTACTTTGCCCAGATGGCTGTACTTATGCCAAGGCTGGACTCCAGGTGGGTACAGCCTTGTTTTTCTTGGCCTCCACACCTGGAGCTGGTTTCCAGAACTTGTCTTTTAAGTCCCCTGGGGGAAGGGGAGCAGGGACAGTAAAATAGATCCTTACAATTGCATCATTATTCACAGTAACCAAGGTATGGGTACCACCTCATCCATGACTGATGAATCAATACAGGAAATGTGAGACATGTATTATTCAGACTTTAAACAGAGGAAAATTCTGCCATTTGCCATAACATAGATGGAGCTGAAGGACTTGATGTTAAGTGAAATAATGGGACACAAAAAGAGAAATACTGCATGATCTCACATAAATGTGGAAAGGATATAGTTCAAATCACAGAGGCAGAGAATATAATGGTGGTTATCAGGGGCCAGGGATTGAGGGAAATGGAGAGATGATGGCCCAAGAGTGCAAGGACTCAGTTACATAGAATGAATAAGTTCCAGATATCTAATATATAGCATGGTCACTATTGCTAACAGCACCATACTGTATACTTGAAATTGCAGAAAGGATTGATGTTAAATGAAATCTTCTTAAACACACACACACACACACACACACACACAAGTAACTATATAGAAAAGTCTGATGTGCTAATTAGGTTGTGGTGATCTTCCACACATTGTATGCATATGAAAAACCAAGTTGTACAACGTAAATATGTATAAAACTTTTGTATGTTAACATGTCAACTTTAGGACGCAAAAAGTAATGAGAACACTAAAAACATGATATTTTAATGTATTTATTTTAAAACAACCTTTGACAGGAGGAAACTTGGATATTGAAAGGTTTTCAAGTAAATAATGGGGAATGACATTAAAACAGAAATGGAATCTTAAAGTAGTTACTAAGGATCTGGTACACTTGAATACACTGATATAAATAAATTTTATTTAATTTGTATGTATGTATATATGTATGATGCATGTATTTAAGTTTCTGTTTAAATGCCAGTTTGGTAATACACGGTGTAACAGGTGATACAAGTATACAATTCAGTGAGTGTACTACTATATGCCCATCACATATCTAACCTGTCGTCCTACCCACCTACCCTCCTAACCATCAGTTTGTTCTCTATACTTAAGAATCTGTTCGTTGATTTGACACCCTCATTCTGTTTTCTCCTATACTCATCTGTTTTGTTTCTTAATTTTCAGATGAGTGAAATCATATGGTATTTATCTTTCTATGACTGACTGCTTTCACTTTGCATACTACTTTCTAGATCCATCCTTTTCATGGGAAATGGCAAGATCTCACTTCCCATTCTGGTTGATAATTGAGTCACATGCCTTTATATCTATCTATCTATCTATCTATCTATCATCTATCTATCATCTATCTATATACAGATATATATATTTAAACTCACAATATACCTAAATATGGCATATATTTTCCAATTAATCATTTGATGGACACAGCAGCTATTTCCACAATTTGGTTATTGGAGATGCAGATGCTGTAACTTTTGGCATGCATGTATCTCTTTGAGATCGTTTTTTGTATTCTCTGAAATGAATGAATTTTAGAAGTTCATGATACAACCCCTGGTATGCATCTATTCAAGGCATGGCTGTGAATCTGCTCTGCTCACTATGAGCATCAAATTCTATTGGCAATTCTAACTTGACAATACACACTACCCTTTTAGTAATGAAACACCAACAGAGAAAGAAAATGGCTTCTTGCTGTAAAAGTAAGTTCTCTCACACTCAATTAACTAGATAAAGGATACTGAGTATTTCTGAATGCCTCTCAAACTTTTCTTTTATTCCATTGATACAACCCATTGTAGATGGAGTTATATTCACTTTTTTCTTTTGAGGTTGTTCCTACCTTTCTGTATTTCAGTCTTAGAAAATATGCTGTATCTATGGTGTACTGGAAATTCTTATTTAGTCTTGACAGCATAAATAGTTTTACTGCTTTCCCTCTTAGAGTTGAAGAAGTCTCTTGCTGTAGCCCTTATTTAACAATCATAGAAATTATCTGAATGTCATGAGGTCTTTGTAATACTACATTTAGAAAATCCCATAGTGTCTCTGTTATCCTAATAGTCAAAGGAAACATTAAAGCAATTATATAAGAAAAAAATAAATATATTCATGTGTATATATTACATATATACATATATTCATATATACATATGAATATATATATAAAAGCCTTTGGCATTTGGTTCATTAGGATGAAACTTTTTTCAAGAAAAAGTAATGATATAATGAAAAGAACTTCTTGACACACAGTTAGCTCTTTTCTTTTGAATGTGCTCAAGGGAAAGCAGGATTATTTAGTTGAAATGTGCTTCAAGAGAATTATAAGCCATAGAGAACAAGTTCGTCCTTTTTCTTTCTTTCTTTCTTCTTTCTTTCTTTTTCTTTCTGCCTGTTTATTGTTTCAAAAGTTGTGATTGTATAAATATCTTTCTCTTTACAAAACCAGAGTGTAGACTGAGATGTGAGAAGTATTTCATAATCCATAGTGTCAGAGTTGAGCTCTTATATAAAGTAAGAACGAGGCTGGCATTAGAGAAAGTTTGAGGACAGAAGTACAGAAAATGTATGGAAATAAGTTGTCTTCTTAGAGTGCATCCAGCAAGTCAAGATATACACTATCATATATGATATGTGTACAGGTTAAGTAATCAAACAAGTCCTCAATTCATCTTTTGCTTTCTGAGGCAATTTTGATATGCCAGAGTTTTCTCATGGCATTTTTCACTTCTGCATTCCTCAGGGTGTAGATGAGTGGGTTGAGAAAAGGGGTCCCAATAGTATAAAATACAGCCACCATCTTGTCCATGGGGAAAGTGGTTGGGGGGCGTGTATATATGAATATACATGGAACAAAGGTTAAGATAACTACTGTGATGTGAGAAGTGCAAGTTGAGAGAGCTTTTTTCCTCCCTTCTGCACTGTGATTTCTCAAGGAATGGAAGATTACAATGTATGAGATCATCAGAATCACAAAACTACTGGAGCAGATGGCTCCACTGTTAGACACCAATAGTAGGTTAATCCTATAGGTGTCCATGCAAGCAAGTCGCAGCAAGGGTTGCAAATCACAGCAGTAATGATCAATCAAATTGGGTCCACAGAAAGGCAGTCTCAAGGCCAGGATAATCTGGGCTATAGAATGGATAAAAGACCCTATCCATGCAAGAATAATAAGGATGGTGCAGACCTGTCGTCTCATGATGGTTGGGTAATGTAAGGGCTTACAGATGGCCACATAACGATCAGCAGCCATGAGGATGAGCACAAAGACATCCATACAGCCAAATAAATGTAGGGCAAAGACTTGAGTCATGCACTCATTGTACGTTATAATTTTTTTTGCAGAGAGTGAATCCACAAGTAGCCTTGGGGCTATGGACGTTGAGAAACAGGAATCAGCAAGGGACAAATAAAATAGGAAAAAGTACATGGGGCTCCCAAGTGTAGGGCTGTACTTGATGGTCACAATAATAAGCAAATTCCCTACCACGGTTCCCACATAAAAAATGAAGAAGATTACAAATACCATTTTCTGTCTCGTGGAGTTTTGGGTCAATCCTAACAGTATGAACTCAGTTACACTGTTATTTTGTTGCATGATTTTAGGCAAAGTGGAGAAATGGAAGGTTAGATATAATCCACAGATAAAAAGTATTATGAAGACTACTTCATTTGGAGATCAAACCATAAGATCATGAATGTGTCAATTACCAGTATTGAATCCCTTACCTTCTGTGTTGTTTTCTTCTGAATAAGGTGGGAATCATAATATTTACTCACAATCTGTTCACCTGAGTGCTTATGGAAACAATGAAATATATTAATAATAAAAGAGCATGTGATTCCTCAGGCATAATAAACATTAATCTAGGGGATTGATATGAGATGGTTTCTTTCTGAAGTGAAGGTCTCTCTTTACAGCAAGGTTCTATTAGGAGAAAACTCATGCCAAATGGAGAAAACTCATGCATGATTTACATAATGCTCTTTCAGAGTATGTGAGCCCGGTAGTTCAGTTCTGAAGTATCTTCTAGTAAGTATTCTGAACTATCAAGAAATGATGTAGAAACTTTTGATAGTGTTTTCCATAAGGACACCTAAAAGAGAGAGATAGAGATGAGAGAGAGAGAACAAGAGAGAAACAAACAATATTTTAACTGTGAATATTCAGTCATTTGGTCCAGTCCATTATGAAATTAATTTTAATCTGTTATCTTGACTGTTTATTCTCTGTACTTTAACTCATAATAATTTCTAGTAGTTTAGAGTTTTAAATTCAGTTTCTATCATAAACATTTTACTCTTTTTTATATTATACTGTATAAAGGATAACTTACCATTTAAAAAATATCCTCTATGTTTGTTGAAAAAACATCATAATGATGCCGCATTAAAAATAAAGGTTTTAAATACTTTCTCTTGGTAGATGGTTTATTAATCACCTTAGTATATTAGTGATTCATAACAACTGTCTTCTGACATAGGTTGCAGGGACAGCAAAATTACTAGGACCAGCATAAGATTTAAATGTCTGTGTCATAGGGTGAGTCACTGTAGAGACAGTTCTGGACTCATGGCTCTTAACCACATCATGCCCCAACCACACTGCCAATCGGGATGATTTCCCTGCACTCGTAGGAGTTTGCCACATAGGCTCTTTGTCCAACTCTATGGCAAACAGGAATAAAAACTTGTCTGTGGTTTCTAACAGTTAAAAATTTTAAAATTATATCCATCTTTCTATCCACCCAACTACTTTTTGATATATGCTGTATTGATCATTTATCTATCCATCTATCAACCATCTATCATCATCTATCTATCAAACTCTATCCAGCCAGACCTATTATCTATCTATATAACAGAGATACAAACTGAGACATTTGTATAGTTCACATAACAGATATAAGAAAGGCTTACATTCAAAGGGAGCAGCATAAGAGAGACAATTTTATTCTGTTTACTGCTAAATTTACCATCTAGGAAAAAAGTACATATTTATTAATAAGAATTGATAAAGCAAAAGAAAGATTTAGGAGAGTTTCCTATTGATACCATCCAATAGTTTCAGTCCAATCCAATACTCACCACCGAAAAGGGAAGCCTGCTCCATTGAAAGTGAAATCATTATCTCCATGGAGCACTTCCTTGGATACTCAAATGCATGTTATTTCTGTTTTCTTATCTCTCCACCAGGAGCTGCTGGGCATTTCTATCATTCGGTCTTCTCAGTTTCCATTGTAATCTATGTCTAGAGAAACCCCTAAACTTTCTATTATTCCACAAATGGCTTTTTTGTGTTAGTTGCACACTGTGGCATTGATCAGATTAATTTTCTGTGAGTTAGATACACAATTATGTTAATTTCTAACACTAATTTTAGCAATGTTGGTAAGAGTTTATGAGGTTAGGATGTTCAGTTCTCCTCCTTTCTTCTCTAGGAAATTTGGCTACTCTTTGCTCAAAAGAGAATTAGGAAAAAAAAAAAAAGTGTTTCTAAAATTCGGTCTGATCTCATTTGATGTCACTGAAGCTCAGGTTCTCACACGTATGCCTGAAGAAGCTGGACCTGGATGCATCCCACACTTTCTGAAATCAAGTCTCACATGCAATGTTGACTGAGAAATTCTTTCCTTCTGCCTTTCTTGCAGTAGTATTTAAACATGAGTGATACAAAATATAGGAGTCTGGGGAAGGTAATTCCCTGAAATCTCCCTCTTTTTTTCTTCTTTTTTTTCACCCTTCCTTTTTAATTAAGAATCCTGAGCTAGAAGTAGTAAAGAACTTAATCCTCAATATGTATTAACAGGTTATGGGAAAAAGGTGATCTCTTCTTGAAATTAAAGGTGAATATTTGGGCCATAAAGGACATCTTTTGTCTAAAATAGAAAAAAAATAAAAAAACAGTGATTATCTAGTGATCTAGTGGCCAGGACATGGTTCTTGATACCATTATCCAAGAAAATGAATAGAATATCTTAAGCAAATGGCTGATTCTAGGTCTTGGGCAGGGAATGTACAAGATGAACTGGAGCATCTTGGAGGGATGGAAGGTTAAGGAAGTGCAAACACACACACACACACACACACACACACACACACTGTGATGAGAATATGGCAAAGGGACACAAGAGTAATGGGAAGAGCCCCTGGTGACAAAAGCTGGAAAAAATTGAGGAACAAAATAAATGACACTGAATTGAAATGTACCTCATAGTTTAAATAATCCACAACTTCATAACAATATTAAAAGCTTAAATAAGTAAGTAATCAATAGACAAATCTCCCATAATGAAAGAATCCCTAATGATACTGGTGTTAACTCTGCTCTCAAAGGAATGTAGGCTAATTCTGTCTCTTATTTGTAGAGTGCACATAAATAGGTTCCATCCAAAGGCTCACTGTGGAGTGGGATGGAAGGAGTCATTTTAGAGATCAAGGTTAACATCAACAATGATGAGTCACATTGAAAGTATGTACCCACTGTCATGATATGATGCAAATGGAACTTGGCCTCTGTGATCTATCTCCTAATAACCCATAACCCTGTCTGATCTTGAGTAGAATATCAATTAAATCCCAAGTGAAGTTTTTTATATAAAATGTCCTACTAGTTCTGCTCAAAACAGTCAAGTTCATCAAAAACAAGAACACTGGAGCAGAATTCTAGTGATGTGCACTGCATTAGGTATAGCAATGTCACATCATTATTGTACATACATCAAAGTATTAAAGTGCTGTATGTTAATTGTACTTGAAATAAATAAGAGAATATCTAGAGAAACTCACTGTCTGGAGGTGCTGAAGAAGATATGTCAATTAAATTTAATGTCTTATGCCGGATGGGATTCTGGAGAAGAAAAACACCATTAGTGAAAGTAATCTGAATAAACTATGGTTGTTAGTTAAAAATAATGTGTTCCTATGAAGTTAATTTGCTTGTGAACTAATATACTCTTCTATGTAAGATGGAAGCTGAGCACAGAGCATGTGGGAAATCTCTTTTTCACCATTTTCCTGTTAATATAAACCTGTTATAAAATATGACGTTTTTTAAACATAAATGGCTTATTTCACCTAATATGTCACCAGTGTATTTCTGTTGTAGCATGACTCAGGAACCTTCCTTTTCTATGCTGAACAATATTTCACTGTATGTGTACCACATTTTGTTTATTCATATGTTGATGGAAACTTGGGTGGCTTACCTATTTCTGCTAATATGACTATTGCTGATATGGACATGAGGGTACACATATTTCCTCCAATCTTCACTTCCAATGCTATTGTTATATACCTGGATGTGGAAATTAGAGATTACTTGATCATTGTATTGTTAACTTTCTGGAATGTCATACTGTCTTTCACAGTGGCTGCACCATTTTTACATTCTTATAAGCAGTATACACATATGTCTTTAGTGATGTTGAGTACTTTCTCATCTGCTCATTGCCAATTTGTATATATATTTTTTGATAAATATTTATTCAAGAGTTTTGTTGATATTGAGGTTTAAGAATCCCATGAATTGACTTTTCACTCTATGGATTGTGGCCTTTTATGCATTGAAGATTTTAACTTTGAACTTGTTCTTTTTTTTCTTCTGTAAGCTTTTCTTTTTGTGTGTCATATGCAAGAAATTATTTCCTAACATAATGTCTTTAAGGTTTTATTCATTTATATTTTCTTCCAAATATTTTACAGTTTTAGCTCTTACACTTAGGTTTTGATTCATTTTGAGTTTATTTTGTATATGGTATAAGTTAAGCCCTACCTTTATTCTTTTGCATATGAATCTCTAGTTTTTCCAAACTATTTGTTGAAAAAAACATCCTTCTCTGATTAGACAATGTTGACACCCTTGTAGAATATCAGGTGACCATATAGGTGATGTTTTGTTTCTGGGATCTCCAATCTATTCCATTTTTGTGGGTCCCTGGCTTAATGCCATTACCACACTGTTTTCATTACTTTAACATTATGATAAGCTTAAAATCAGGAGATGTGAGACCCACAACATTTTCTTTTCAATTTTTTATTTCTTTTCACTAAAGATCTCTTTAAATTCCATATGGAACTGTCAGCTGATTTTTTTTATATGCTCAAAAATTGTCATGGAGTTTTGATATGGGTTGTTTTAAATTGTATTGTTTCATATATTACTGATTTCTAAACAATATTGAGTCTCCTGATCCATGAAAATGTGACATCTTTCAGAATATACACATACACACCCACCCACCCACACACACACTATGATCTGTTACAAAGAATTTGGTTTTGTTTAGATGGAAGCTGAAGAGTGCAAAATCTGCAGAGTCAATGTCCCATTTTGAGTCTAAACACCAGAAACTGTTAAAAGCCTGTAAGAGTTGTTATCCCAGTTCAGTCCATGGGCAGGAGCTCTGCACATCAGGAAGAGTTACTGTGTCAGAGTGGAAGCCATCAGACTGGAAGAGCTAATGCTTGAGTTTGCAGGCTCTCAAGCAGGAGAATCCCCTCAGACTCATAGAAGGTTAGTCTTTTATAATTTTCAGGCCTTCATTTGGTTCAATGAGGAACCACTTTAGTAAGAGCAATCTACCTTATTCACTCTCCCAATACAAAAGTTAATATCATCCAGAAAAATCTTAGTCATCACCAAAAGCAATAGTCAAGCCAATATCTGAGCATCCTGTGCTCTAGAGAATTTAACACAATAAATTAACCAGTCCATTGTTTATCCACACAGTGTGTGTGTCTGTGTCTGTGTGTGTATAATATACAAAAATCATGCCTAATCTCCAGATAAAGACTATACACAGTTATAATTCCACCTAACATCGTACAACTCTCCTGCCTGCAAATGAAAATGCACTAAAACCTCAACAAGAGGTATTCAATGTGCCTTCAGCAGGCAGGAGAGTTGGTTGTGTTTCTTTAGCTGATGGGGTGACACAAAACTTCATTCCTCAAATGTCTGGGTCATTAGAAGTTATGCCTGGATTGCATTGTTTTAGTTTTCCTTTGACCTTGATCCCAGAGTGTGGTGATACTAAATGTAGTCCTATGGATCTCCTGTATTCTAGATGTACTCTTCCTTATTTCCACTGTGCAGTAGTAGTCCAATTTCCCCTTGGTTGCCAGCATCAGTCACCCCAGCCAGCACAACAACTTATTCCTTTGCCTTTAGATTCAAAGACATGAGCTTTTCTAAAGGGGTCAGGCAGCAGTCTGATAAGATACCTTATCTAACCATTGCAAACACTTACAAATCCAACAGGAGATCGAAGAGAAGAACAGCAATTGTAGAAACAGAAAATTGACCACTTTCTGATAGGTAGGACCAGTGGAGAAGTGAATCCAAAGTGACGGGAAGATAGATCGTGGGAGAGGCCGGCTCCGGGCCAGTGGCGGAGCAATGGAGCACTAAATCAGGACTTTTAAAAGTCTGTTCCACTGAAGGAAATTGCTCCAGAGGCTAAATTGGGGTGAATCTCATGTGGGGCCAGCGTGGCCCCAAGTCCTGCAGGGTCACAGAAGGATCAGGGGTGTCTGAGTGTCACAGAGCTCGCAGGTATTAGAGAGGGGAAGCCGGCTACAGAGACAGAGCCAAGGAGTGAGCTCTCAGCTCAGGATTACCTTGAACCAGTCGCAGGCTGGGTGAGCTTGGAGCCCGGCCAGAGGCCAGGGAGATGGGGCTGATTGAGCGCAGTTCTCTGAGGGCACACTGAGGAGTGGGGCCTTGAGCTCTAGCCTCCTCCAGGCGGGAGATTAGGAGGTCGCCATTTTCATTACCATTGTCCAGAACTCTACGGAAAGTGTTCAGGGATCAAAAGCTCCCCAAAGTGAACCCAAGCAGATTAATTAGCCCAGCCCTTGGTTAGGGTGGTGCAATTCCACCTCAGGCAAAGACACTTGAGAATCACTACAACAGGCCCCTCCCCCAGAAGATCAACAAGAAATGCAGCCAAGACCAAGGTCACTTACCAAGGAGAGCAGTGGAATTCCAGTGGAGGAGAAAGCAAAGCACAGAATTCATGACTTTCTCCCCATGATTCTTTAGTCTTACAGTTAATTTATTTTTTTAATTTTATTTTTTCCTTTTGCTATTTTTTTAACTTTTACTCTTTTCTTTTTTATGTTTTTTTAACTAGCTTATCTTAACAATATTTTTCATAAAAAATAATAATAATCTTTTTTGAACCTACATTATTATAGTCATATTTTATCCTTCATTGTATTTAACTTTATTTGTTGTATACACATAGAGTTTTTTCTTCTAAAAAAATCACGGTACAACTTCTTGTAATAGATCAAAATATACCCTAAATCTAGCTCCAGGCTTGTTCTATTCTCTAGCCCAAGTAAATTCTCTCCACTTTCTTTTTCTTTATTCCCCCAACCAACTTATTTTATCAACTCCTTATTTAGAAATTAAAAAAAAATTTTTTTCTTGTTTCATCTTTATAGGCATATTCCATCCCTTCATTGTGTTTACCCTTATATACATTTTTCATGCTTTAACATTTTGGGAGGTAGTTTCTTCTTCTAAGAGACCAAAATACTCACAAAATTAAGTGGGTGACCCTGTTTTAGTCACCAGTATATATATACATATATATATATAAAATTTTCCTTTTTACATTTTTTTCTTTATTTGTTTTCTTTTTTTTTTTTTTTTTTACTTCTTTTTATCGCCTTTCTTCCCACCCCCCCATGATGAGGGGTCACTTCTGATTTGGTTAAAGCACATTTTCCTGGGGTGTTTGCCAAACTTTTAGTATTTTATTTGCTCCTTCATATACTCTTATCTGGACAAAATGACAAAGTGGAAAAACTCACCACAAAAAAAAAAAAAAAAAAAAAGAAAAAGAAAAAGAGGTAGTACCAAAGGCTAGGGACTAAGTCAATACGGATATTGATAATATGTCAGATCTAGAGTTCAGAATAATGATTTTCAAGGTTCTAGCCGGGCTCAAAAAAGGCATGGAAGATATTGGAGAAACACTGTCTAGAGAAATAAAAACCCTTTCTAGAGAAATAGAAGAACTAAAATCTAACCAAGTTGAAATAAAAAAAAGCTATTCATGAGGTGCAATAAAAAATGGAGGCTCTTACTACTAGGATAAATGAGGCAGGAGAAAGAATTAGTGGTATAGAAGACCAAATGACAGAGAATAAAGAAGCTGAGTAAAAGAGAAACAAACAAATACTGGACCACGAGGGGAGAATTTGAGAGATAAGGGACACCATAAGATGAAACAACATTAGAATAATTGGGATTCCAGAAGAAGAAGAAATAGAGAGGGGAACAGAAAGTATATTGGAGAGAATTATTGTAAATAATTTCCCTAATATGGCAAAGGGAACAAGCATCAAAATCCAAGAGATGCTAAGAACACCCCTCAAAATCAAGAAAAATAGGTCCATACCTCGTCACCTGATAGTAAAATTTGCAGGTCTTAGCGACAAAGAGAAAATCCTGAAAGAAGCCCGGGAAAAGAAGTCTGTAACATACAAGAGTAAAACTATGAGATTGGCAGCAGTCTTATCCACAGGGACATGGCAGGCCAGAAAGAACTGGCATGAAAGAGCATTAAATGAGAAAAACATGCAGCCAAGAATACTATATCCAGCTAGGCTATCATTGAAAATAGAAGGAGAGATAAAAAGCTTCCAGGACAAACAAAAACTGAAAGAATTTGCAAACACCAAACCAGCTCTAAAGGAAATATTGAAAGGGGTCCTCTAAGCAAAGAGAGAGCCTAAAAGTAGTATATCAGTAAGGAACAGAGACAATATACAGTAACAGTCACCTTACAGGCAATACAATGGCACTAAATTCATATCTCTCAATAGTTACCCTGAATGCTAATGGGCTAAATGCCCCAATAAAATGACACAGGGTATCAGAATGCCTTAAAAAAAAAATCAATATGTTGCCTACAAGAAACTCATTTTATACCCAAAGACACCTCCAGATTTAAAGTGAGGGGGTGGAAAAGAATTTACCATGCTAATGGACATCAGAAGAAAGCTGGGGTGGCAATCCTCATATCATATCAACTAGATTTTAAGCCTAAGACTATAATAAGAGATGCGGAAGGACTATATCATACTTAAAGGGTCTGTCCAACAAGAAGATCTAACAATTTTAAATATCTATGCCCCTAATGGGGGAGCAGCCGACTACATAAAACAATTAATAACAAAATCAAAGAAACACATTGACAATAATACAAAAATAGTAGGGGACTTTAACACTCCCCTCACTGAAATGAACAGATCATCTAAGCAAAAGATCAACAAGGAAATAAAGGCGTTAAATGACACACTCGACCAGATGGACATCACAGATATACTCAGAACAGTCCATCTCAAAGCAACAGAGTACACATTCTTCTCTAGTGCACATGGAACATTCTCCAGAATAGATCACATCCTGGGTCCTAAACCAGAACTCGACCAGTATCAAAAGATTTGAATCATTTCATGCATATTTTCAGACCACCATGCTCTGAAGAGAGAACTCAATCACAGGAGGAAATTTTGAAAGAACCCAAATATATGGAGACTGAATAACATCTTTCTAAAGAATGAATGGGTGAACCAGGAAATCAAGGAAGAATTGAAAAAAATTATGGAAACAAATGATAATGAAAACACAATGGTTCAAAATCTGTGGGACATAGCAAAGACAGGCCTGAGAGAAAAAAATGTAGTGATACAAGCCTGTCTCAAGAAACAAGAAAAGTCTCAAATATACAACCTAACCCTGAACCTAAAGCAGCTGGAGAAAGAAAAAGAAAGAAAGCTTAAACCCAACAGGAGAAGAGAAATCATAAAGATCAGAGCATAAATTAGTGAAATAGAAAGAAAAAAACAAGAGAACAAATCAATGGTACTAGGAGCTGGTTCTTTGAAAGAATTAATAAGATTGATAAACCCCTAGCCAGACTTATCAAAAAGAAAAGAGAAAGGACCCAAATAAATAAAATCATGAATGAAAGAGGAGAGATCACAACCAACATCAAAGAAATACAAAGAATTATAAGAACATACTATCAGCAACTCTACACCAACAAATTTTACAATCTGGAAGAAATGGATGAATTCCTAGAGATATATAAACTACCACAACTGAACCAGGAAGAAATAGAAAACCTGAAGAGACTCTTAACCAATAAGGAGATTGAAACAGTCATTAAAAATATCCAAACAAACAAAAGCCCAGCACCAGACGGCTTCCCAGGGGAATTCTACCAAACATTTAATAAAAAAATTAATTCCAATTCTCCTGAAACTGTTCCAAAAAATAGAAATGTAAGGAAAACTTCAAACTCATTTTATGAGGCCATCATCACCTTGATCCCAAAACCAGGCAAGGATTTATCAAAAGAGAGAATTACAGACCAATATCCTTAATGAACCCAGATGTGAAAAATCTCACCAAAATACTAGCCAATAGGATTCAACAGTACATTAAAAGTATTATTCACCATGAGCAAGTGGGATTTATTCCAGAGCTGCAAGGTTGGTTCAACATCCACAAATCAATCAATGTGATACAACACATTAAACAAGAACCATATGATACTCTCAATAGATGCTGAAAAGCATTTGACAAAGTAGAGCATCCCTTTCTGATCAAAACTCTTCAAAGTGTAGGGATGGACAGCACATACCTCAATATTATCAAAGCCATCTATGAAAAACTCACTACAAATATCATTCTCAATGAAGAAAAACTGAAAACTTTTCTGCTAAGGTCAGGAACATGGCAGGAATGTTCATTATCACCACTGCAATTCATCATACTATTAGAAGTCCTAGCCTCAGCAATCAGACAACAAAAAGAAATTAAAAGCATCCAAATCAGCAAAGAAGAAGTCCAACTATCACTCTTTGCAGATGATATGATACTATATGTGGAAAACCCAAAAGACTCCACTCCAAAACTGCTAGAACTCATACAGGAGTTCAGTAAAGTGTCAGGATATAAAACCAATGTACAGAAATCAGTTGCATTTCTTTACACCAACCAACAAGACAGAAGAAAGAGAAATTAAGAAGTCGATCCCATCTACAATTGCACCAAAAACCATAAGATACCTAGAAATAAACCTAAACCAAGAGGTCAAGAATCTATACTCAGAAAACTATAACATACTCATGAAAGAAATTGAGGAAGATAAAAAGAAATGCAAAAATGTTCCATGCTCATGCATTGGAAGAAAAAATATTGTGAAAATGTCTATGCTACCTAAACAATCTACACATTTGAGGCAATCCCTATCAAAATACCACCCATTTTTTTTTTTTCAAAGAAATGGAGCAAATAATCCTAAAATTTATATGAAACCAGAAAAGACCTCGAATAGCCAGGGGAATATGGAAAAGAAAGCCAAAGTTGGTGGCATCACAATTCCAGACTTCAAGCTCTATTACAAATCACTCATCATCAAATAGTATGGTCCTGGCACAAAACAGACACATAGACCAATGGAACAGAATAGATATCCTAGAAATAGACCCTCAACTCTATGGTCAACTAGTCTTCGACAAAGCCGGAAACAATGTCCAATGGAAAAAAGACAGTCTCTTCAACAAATGATGTTGGGAAAATTGGACAGCTACATGCAGAAAAATGAAACTGGACCATTTCCTTATACCACACACAAAAATAAACTCAAAATGGATGGAGGACCTCAAAGTGAGAAAGGAATCCATCAAAATCCTTGAAGAGAACACAGGCAGCAACCTCTTTGACCTCAGCTGAAGCAACTTCTTCCTAGGAACATCACCAAAGGCAAGGGAAGCAAGGGCAAAAATGAACTATTGGGACTTCATAAAGATGAAAAGTTTTTGCACAAGCAAAGGAAACAGTTAACAAAAAAAAAAGATAACTGAGAGAATGGGCGAAGATATTTGAAAAATGACATATTAGATAAAGGGCTAGTATCCAAAACCTATGAAGAACTTATCAAACTCAACACCCAAAGAGCAAATAATCCAATCAAGAAATGAGCAGAGGACATGAACAGACATTTCTGCAAAGAAGACATCCAGATGGCTAACAGACACATGAAAAAGTGCTCCACATCACTCATCATCAGGGAAATACAAATCAAATCCACAGTGAGATACCACCTCACACCAGTCAGAATGGCTAAAATTAACAAGTCAGGAAATGAGAGATGCTGGCGAGGATGCAGAGAAAGGGGAACCCTCCTACTCTATTGGTGGGAATGTAAGCTGGTGCAACCACTCTGGAAAACAACATGGAGGTTCCTCAAAGTTTTGAAAATAGAGCTATTCTATGACTCAGCAATTGCACTACTGGGTATTTATCCTAAAGATACAAACATAGTGATCTGATTGGGCACGTGCACCTGAATGTTTATAGCAGCAATGTCTACAATAGCCAAACTATGGAAAGATGTCCATAAGCAGATGAATGGATAAAAAAGAAGTGATATATATATATATATATATATATATATATATATATACATACAATGGATTAGTATACAGTCAAAAGAAATGAAATCTTGCCATTTGTGACAATGTGGGTGGAACTAGAGAGTATCATGCTTAGTGAAATAAGTCAATCAGAGAAAGACAACTGTCATATGATCTCCCTGATACGAGGAAGTAGAGCTGCAACATGGGGGGTTTTGAGTGTAAGAAAAGAATAAAAGAAACAAGATGGGATTGGGAGGGAGATAAACCATAAGTGACTCTTAATCTCACAAAAGAAACTGAGAGTTGCTGGGGGGAGAGGGTTCGGGAGAGGTGGTCGGGTTATGGACATTGGGGAGGGTATGTGCTATGGTGAGTGCTATGAAGTGTGTAAACCTGGTGATTCACAGTCCTGTACACCTGGGGATAAAAATACATTATATCTTTATAAAAAAATTTAAAAAAAATTAAATTTAGTTTAAAAAAGGAAAGAGATATTCAATAGCTGTTCATTTGTTCATGTTTTTTAAAATTATTTTAAATATACTTTTAATAGTTTGTAGTTTTTTGGTTACAACTTACAGTGGTTTATCAGTACTGTTTGAGAATTGAAATATTTAGAGAGGAAATAATATTTATATATAACGAAAATAACATTTATGATCTTTTACTCCAAAGTATCTGCACCTTCTAAGGGCATCATATCTTCTTTGCCTTGTAAATATTATTGTTCATTCTATTCCTACATTATTTCCATCTCTTCAGTTTGTATCTAGTAGAGTGTAACATTTATTACCTTTATAAACTTATAATTCAAAAGAACTTTGCCTAATTTACCTAATAACTCCTATTTTATTGCTTTAGAACAGAGGTCAATAAAGTATTGCCTGGGGGTCTAATCCAGCCCTCCACTTTTTATTTGTAAACTAATGATGTACTATATGGTGACTAACATAATAAAAAATATATAAAAATAAATTTAAAAAGTAAAATAAAATAAAAGAACCTCGTACCTGATTTAGTCACTTCTCATTCCACTCCATCATCATCACCAGCAGTCCTAGGCAAATATAACCTACTTTCTGTTTTTTTCTTTTTCTTTTCCCTTCTCTTTTTTTTTTTTTTTTTCTCTCTCTCTCTCTCTCTCTCTCTTTTTTTTTAAGAGAATTAGAGAACAAATTCCAAAGCATTGGCGGTAGGGGGCAGGGGGAAAATGTGAGTGTCTTAGACAGAGTCCCTGCTAAATGCAGAGCCCAATGTAATGCTCAATCCAAGACACTGAGATCATGATCTCAGATGAAATCAAGAGCCCAAGACTAAACAGTCTGAGCCACCAAGGGGCCCCCAAATCTACTTTCTTTTACTATAGATTAGCTTCTCTAATATTTCATAAAAAAAAGAAATTATGCAATATGTTTCTTTTTAAACTTCTTTCTTTTTTATCCCTTTGAGGAGGTGTCACATTGTTTTCCAAAGTGGTTGCACCATTTAACATTATCACCAATAATTTATGAAAACCCCAATTTCACCACTACCTCACTAAAACTAGCTATTGTTTTATTTTTTTAAATTTTTGTTTTGCATATATATATATATATATATATATATTCTAGACATCTTAGTGGGTGGAAAGTTAATTTCATTATGGGTGAGGTTTGTGTTTCCTGTTATCTATAGGGGTTAAACTTCTTTTCATGTTCATTGGCCATTTGTGTATTTTTTTGTGGAGATATGCTTCTTGACATATATTGCCAGTTTTAAGTTGGTTTTTCTTTAAATAATTAATTGGTATTATTAAGTTATCCATAGAACTTAATATATCTGAAAACAAATTCTTTTTCAGATATATGATTTGCAAGTATATTCTCCCAATATGTGGGTTGGCTTAATACTTCATTGTTGACATAATTTTCAGTATATTTTTTTTTTCATTTTGGTGAAATCTAAAACACTGTTCTGCCTTTTTCCCTAGATTTGATAGGGATTTTTTTGTATATATTGATAAGGTTTTCTTTGTTTGTTTTTGTTTTTTAGTTATACAATTCTTTCTGTGAGACAAATATTAAATGTAATGAATTTCAGACATTTTCGGTATATGGTTTGATGTGTTTTAATAAATGGTATATATTAACAAATTCAAGATCGAGAATACTTGAATTAACTCAGAAAATTCTGTCATGCTCCTTTCCAGTTAAGTCCCTCAGATGCAACTATTACCCTCATTTCTATCACTTTGTCTTAGTATTATCTCTCCTATAGCTTCATGCAAATTCAACTACGCATCTACTCATGGTCTCTTTCTTCCAGGATTTAACATACTGACAAGTTTATCATTAGTCCATTAATTTTCTTAACTGAAGATTATTCTGTTTATTCTGTCAACTTCTTTCTTTCAAGCGCAGTGTATTTGCCTTTAATGAGATTATTCAATTTGGGAAATAAGTTCATCTTATTGTAGTCTGCTTTCTGTCTCATTTATAACATATTTTATTTCTTTTCTTAATTTTTCTGAACTAACAGAATAGATGTAGTTTGCCTAATATTAAATTTTTGTCTTCTTCTTAACATATTTTTAATAATAGACAAGTTTTTAATATTATATTTATTTATTTGACAGAGACAGAGAGATCATAAGCAGGCAGGGAGGCAGGAAGAGAAAAAGAGGGACACAGGCTCCCCACTGAGCACAGAGCCCATTGTGGGGCTCGATCCCATGACTCTGAGATCATGACCTGAGGCTAAGGCAGTGGCTTAACCCACTGAGCCACCCAGGTGCCCCAATAATATAATATGTTTAGAGCAGTTTCAGGTTCACAAGTAAACTGAACAGAAGCAACAGAGATCTCCTTCATCTCTTCTGATTACAAAATAGGCAGAGGGACTGAATAGACCTTTTCCCAAAGATACACAAAGGTCCAACAAGTACAACAAAAGGTGCTCAACAACACTCATTCTCAGGGAAATGCATATCAAAATCATAATGTCATATCCCTTCACATCTGTTAGACTGACTATTATTGAGAACACAAGATACGAAATGTTAAAGAGGTTGTAGAGTAAACAGATCCTGTGTATATTATTTTATGGTATGTAAATTTATACACTCATTATGGAAAAGAATATAAAGGTTCCTTCAAGAAATAAAAGGAGAACAATCATCCTTCAATCCTACCGTTGGGTAGATATCAAAAGGATCAGAAATCATGATTGTGAAGGACAATCTGAGTTCCCAGGTTCATTGCATCATTATTCACAGTAGCCAAGGTGTGGGTACAACCTCATCCCTGGCTGATGAATTAATATAGGAAATGTGAGACTTTAAATAGAGGAAAATTCTGCCATTTGCCATAACATAGATGGAGCTGAAGGACTTGATGTTAAGTGAAACAATGAGACACAGAAAGAGAAATACTGCATGAACTCACTTAAATGTGGAAATGATATAGTTCAATTCACAGAGGCAGAGTATAACAGTGGTTATCAGGGTCCAGGGAATGGGGGAAATGGAGAGATGTTGGCCCAAGGGTGCAACGACTCAGCTGAATAGAAAGAATAAGTTCCAGAGATCAAATATATAGCATGGTCACTATTGCTAACAACACCATAATGTATACTTGAAATTGCAGAAAGGATTGATGTTAAATGAAATCTTCTTACACACACACACACATACACACACACATACACACACACACAGGTAACTATATAGAAAAGTCTGATGTGCTAATTAGGTTGTGATGATCTTTACGCATTGTATGTATATGAAAAACCAAGTTGTACAACTGAAATATGTATATATTTTTTGTATGTTAACATGCCAACTTTAGGACACTAGTGCAGCCACTAAGCTTTGTAATATTTCCAAAATCAAAAAGTAATGAGAACACTAAAAACATGATATTTTAATGTATTTATTTTAAAACAATCTTTGACAGAAGGAAACTATGGGTATTGAAAAGGTTTTCAGATAAATAATGGGGTCAAAACTGAAATGGAATTTTAAAGCAGTTACTAAAGATCTGGTACACTTGAATACACTGATATAAATTAATTTTATTTATTATGTATGTATGTATATATGTATGATACATGTATTTAAGTTTCTGTTTAAACACCAGTTTGGTAATACACAGTGTAACAGGTGATACAAGTATACAATTCAGTGAGTGTACTACTATATGCCCATCACATATCTAACCTGTTGTCCTACCCACCTACCCTCATAACCATGTATGTTCTCTATACTTAAGAATCTGTTCTCTGATTTGACACCCTCATTCTGTTTTTTCCTATACTCATTTGTTTTGTTTCTTAATTTTCAGATGAGTGAAATCATATGATATTTATCTTTCTCTGACTGACTGTTTTCACTTTGCATACTACTTTCTAGCTCCATCCTTTTCATGGGAAATGGCAAGATCTCACTTCCCATTCTGGTTGATAATTGAGTCACATGCCATTATATCTATCTATCTATCTATCTATCTGCCTATCTATCATCTATCTATCATCATCTATCTATATATAGATATGTATAAAAACACACCATATACCTAAATACAGCATATATTTTCCAATTAATCATTTGATGGACACTGCAGCTATTTCCACAATTTGGTTATTGGAGATGCAGATGCTGTAACTTTTGGCATGCATGTATCCCTTTGAGTTAGTTTTTTGTTTTCTCTGAAATGAATGAATTTTAGAAGTTCATGATACAACCCCTGGTATGCATCTATTCAAGGCATGGCTGTGAATCTTCTCTGCTCACTATGAGCATCAAATTCTATTGGCAATTCTAACTTGACAATACACACTACCCCTTCAGTAATGAAGCACCAACAGAGAAAGAAAATGGCTTCTTTCTGTAAAAGTAAGTTCTCTCACACTCCATTAACTAGATACAAGGATACTGAGTATTTCTGAATGCGTCTCAAACTTTCTTTTATTCCATTAATACAACCCAGTTGTAGATGGAATTATATTCACTTTTTTCCTTTACGGTTGTTTCTATCTTTCTGCACTTCAATCGTGGAAAATATGTTGTGTCTATGGTGTATTGTAAATTCTTATTTAGTCTGGACAGCACAAATAGTTTTACTTTTTTCCCTCTCAGAGTTGTAGAAATCTCTTGCTATAGGCCCTATTTAACAATCATAGAAATTATCTGAATATCATGAGGCCTTTGTAATACTACATTTAGAAAATCCCATAGTGTCTCTGTTATCCTAATAGTCATAGAAAACATTAAAGCAATTATATAAGAAAAAATTACATATATTCATATATATGGCCTTTTGGTCTTTTGTTCACTAGGATGAAACTTTTTTCAAGATAATCAAATAATATGAAAAAAAAAATCTTCTTAACTCATGGTTGGCTCCTTTTCTCTGAATGTTCTCAAAGGAAAGCAGAATTCCTTAATTGAAATGTGCTTTAGAGAGAATTACAAGTCATGGAGAACAGTTCTTTCTGCCTGCCTACCTGCATACCTTCATTCCTTCCTTCGTTCCTTCGTTCCTTCCTTTTTTCCATGCTTTCTGGCTGTTTGTTGTTTGAACAGTTGTGATTGTATAAACATCTTTCTCTTAGCAAAACAGAGTATAGACTAAATGTGAGGAGTATTTCATAATCCATAGTGTCAGAGTTGAGCTCTCAGGAAAATAAGAACCAGGCTGGCATTATGATGGAAGCTACTAGTTTGAGCACAGAAGTACCAAAAAAAAAAAAAAAAAAAAAAAGGAAATCGGTTGCCTTTTTTAGAGTGCATCCAGCAAGTCAAGATATACACTCTCATATTTGATCTGTGTACAGGTTAAATAATCAACCAAAGTCCTCAATTCATCTTTTGCTTACTGAGGAAATTTTGATATGCCAGAGCTTTCTCATGGCATTTTTCACTTCTGCATTCCTCAGTGTATAGATGAGTGGATTGAGAAAAGGGGTCCCAATAGTATAAAATACAGCCACCATCTTGTCCATGGGGAAAGTGGTTGGGGGGCGTGTATATATGAATATACATGGACCAAAGAATAAGATTACTACTATGATGTGAGAAGTGCAAGTTGAGAGAGCTTTTTTCCTCCCTTCTCCACTGTGATTTCTCAAGGAATGCAAGATTACAATGTATGAGATCATCAGAATCACAAAACTGCTTGAGCAAATGGCCCCACTGTTGGACACCAACAGTAGGTTGATCCTATAGGTGTCCATGCAAGCAAGTTTCAGCAAGGGTTGTAAATCACAGCAGTAATGATCAATCAAATTGGGTCCACAGAAAGGCAGTCTCAAGGCCAGGATAATCTGGGCTATAGAATGGATAAAAGACCCTATCCATGCAAGAATAATAAGGATGGTGCAGACCTGTCGTCTCATGATGGTTGGGTAATGTAAGGGCTTACAGATTGCCACATAACGATCAGCAGCCATGAGGATGAGCACAAAGATCTCCATACAGCCAAACAAATGTAGGGCAAAGACTTGAGTCATGCACTCATTGTAAGATATGATTTTTTTTGCAGAGAGTGAATCCACAATTAGTCTGGGGGCTGTGGACGTTGAGAAACAGGAATCAGCAAGGGACAAATAAAATAGGAAAAAGTACATGGGGCTTCCAAGTGTCCGGCTGGACTTGATGGTCACAATAATAAGCAAATTCCCTACCACGGTTCCCACATAAAAAATGAAGAAGATTACAAATACCATTTTCTGTCTCATGGGATTTTGGGTCAATCCTAACAGTATGAACTCAGTTACGGTGTTATTTTGTTGCATTATTTCAGGCAAAGTAGAGAAATGGAAGGTTAGAAATAATCTACTGACAAAAAAGTATTATGAATCTACAGATAAAAATGTATTATGAAATGACTACTCCATTTAGAGAGCAAATCCATATACTCATGGATGTGTCAATTACCAGTTTGTAATCCCTTACCTTCTGTGTTGTTTTCTTCTGAATCGGGTGGGAATCATTATGTTTATTGAAAATATATTCACCTGAGTGCTTATGGAAGCAGTGAAATATATCAACAATAAAAGAGTATGTGATTCCTCAAGAATAAAAAACATTAATTTAGGGATTGGACCCTACAGCAAGGACCTATAAGGACAGGATGTTGCCAAATGGAGAAAACTCATGCATGATTTACATAATGTTCTTTCATACTATTTGAGCTTCGTAGTTCAGTTCTAAAGTATCTTCTAGTAAGTATTCAGAACAATCAAGGAATGATGTAGAACCTTTTGATAGTGTTTTCCATAATGACACCTAAAAGAGAGATAGAGATGAGAGAGAGAGAGAGAGAAAGAGAATGAGAGAAACAAACAATATTTTAGCTGTGAGCATTCAGTCTTTTGGTCCATTCCATCATGAAATTTATTTTAATCTGTCAGCTTGACTGTTTATTTCCTGTACTTTAACTCACAATAATTTCTAGTTGTTTAGCATTTTAAAATAAGTTTATGTCATAAACTTTTTACATTTTTTATATTGTATTATGTTGTCCAAAGTTACATTATTCACTTTGTTCATATCTTAATGGGTCTTTCAAAATGTATTTTTTAAGACACAAAGAGTGACTGAAACTAAAATGAAGGATAGAGAACATTTGGCATGAATCAAGATTTTTTTTTTTTCAAATTACATGTTATTTTAGGTACCATGGATATAGAAAATGAGTTAAGGAAGCTCCAAGTCATAGCTGAATCTTTTCAATAGAATTTCTGGAATCTATTTCCTGGAGTATTCCCTACCCTGGCTTCAGTAAGAGGAGATAGAAACAAGAAGGGAACTAATATTTATTTATATATATTAAACATTGGAATAAACCTTCACCATCTTATTTACCTACATTTTCCAAATAGTACCACAATAAAATGCTTAAGTGCCAAGGCATTAAATATATTTACATCAGGTATTAACGAGAAAAGCATAATTTTGTCATATATAAACGGATTTCAGAGATCAAACTTTAAAAACACAATGAATAGGATGCCTGAGTGTCTCACTCATTTTTGTCCCACCCTTGGTTTTCACTCAGGGTTATGTAATTGAGTCTGGGTTGTGTAATGGATCTGGGATCCATGCTGGGCATAGAGGCAGCTAAAGATTCTATCTCACCCTCTCTCTCTGCTTCTTTCCCTGTCAGGATCTCTCTTTCTGTCTAAATAAAAACAGAAAATCTTTAAAAAAACGAAAATGAAAATGGCCAAAGAGCTGATTCCAAAAGAAACTCTTCTTATTAAACATAGTTTGAAAAGATTATCAATTTCATTCATGGAAAAATACATTCAATTTAAATTCCAATCACATATCCTTTTGCCTATCATATTAATAAAGTGACCTTTTTGATATAGGTATTTTAACAAACACAGATGAAAATGATGAAACATTAATCCCATACATTCTTGGTAGGAGTTTAAGGGTATGCAATCTCTCAGGGAGTGGTTTTCAGCATTGATATTTCAATGTCACATAGACACAGGTCTAGCATTTCCATATGCTGCAAGTAATCTCACTCAGAGGCACAAAGACAATCACAGCAGTCCTTTCCGTGTTGGCAAAAGGTCAGATACCACTTCAATGCCCATAAGAAGGAAGCTAAATGAATCAAGGATGGTATTTTATGTGGTCATAAAAAAAGGAAGTGTTTGCTAAAATATGTTCAAAAGTAATAGAGTTCTGAACTGTATGCTGAGGATGGTAATATTTTCATTAACTCCAGAATAATATATATCACACACACACGGACTCATATCCATTAGTTATACTTAAGAGAGCATGGGGATAACATAATATTTGTGTCCTGAGGGTATGGAAATTGCATTCTTGGAATCAAAGTTAGATGAATTACTTACTTTTTTAAAATACCCCCTTTGGTTGTTGAAAATACATCATAATGATGCTGCATTAAAAATAAAGCTTTTAAATACCTTTTCTTCGTAGATGGCTTATTAATCATCTTGGTATATTCGTAGTTCTTAACAACTGTCTTCTGACAATGGCTGCAGGGACAGCAAGATTCCTAGGACCAGAGTAAGATTTAAATGTCTGTGTCAGAGGGTGAGTCACTGTAGAGACAGTTCTGGACTCATGGCTCTTAACCACATCATGCCCCAACCACACTGCTAATCAGTATGATTTCCCTGCCCTCTGAGGTTTTTGCCAGATATGCTCTTTGTCCAACTTTTTGGCAAACAGGAATGAAAACTTGTCCTTGGTTTCTAACAGTTAAATATTATAAAAAGATATCTATCTTTCTATCCACCCAACTACTTATTGATATATGCTGTATTTATCATCTATCTGTCCATCTATCTATCAATCCTCTATCATCATCTATCAATCATACTTATCCATCCAGACCTATTGATCTATCTATATAATAGAAATACAGACTGAGACATTTGTATATTTCACATAATAACAGATATAAGAGAGGCTTACATTCAAAGGAAGCAACATAAGAGAGACAATTTTTATGTTTACTGCTAAATTGATCATCTAGAAAAAGTAAATATTTATTAATAAGTATTAATAAAGTGAATGAAAGATTTAGGAGAGTTTCAAATTGATACATTCCAAGTTTTCAGTCCCGTCCAATACTCACTTACAACCTAAAAGGCAAGCCTGCTCCATCCCAAGTAAAATAATTATCTCCATGGAGTAGTTCCTTGGACACTCTAATACATTTTATTTCTATTTGCTTATCTCTCCACCAGGAGCTGCTGGGCATTTCTATCACTCGGTGTTCTCAGTTTCCATTGTAATCTATGTCTAGAAAAACCCCTAAACTTTCTGTTCTTCCACAAATGGCTTTTATGTGTCAGATGCAAACTGTGGCATTGATCAGATTAATTTTCTGTGAGTTAGATACACAGTTATGTTAATCTCTATCACAAATCTCAGCATTTTTTGTAAGAGTTTACCTGAAGGTTAGGATGTTCATTTATTCTCCTTTCTTCTCAAGGTAATTTGGCTACTCTTTGCTCAAATGAGAATTAGAAAAAAAAAAAAAAAAAAAAAGTCTTTTTAAAATCCGGTCTGATCTCATTTGATGTCACCGAAGCTCAGATTCTCACCTGCATGCCTGAAGAAGCTGGTCCTGGATGCATCCCACATTTTCTGAAATCAAATCTCACATGGAATGTTGACTGGGAAATACTCCCCTTTTGCCTTTCCTGCAGTAGTATTTAAACATGAGTGATACAAAATATAGGAGTCTGGGGAAGATAATTCCCTGAAGTCGCAGTTTATTTTTTTCCCCTTATTCCCCCTTCCTTTTTAATTAAGAATCCTGAGCTAGAAGTAGTAGAGAACTTAATCCTCAATATGTATTAATAGGTTATGGGAAAAAAGTGATCTCTTCTTGAAATTAAAGGTGAATATTTGGGCCATAAAGGACGTCTTTTGGCTAGAATAGAAAAAAATAATAAAAGCAGTGATTATCTAGTGATCTAGTGGCCAGGACACGGTTCTTGATACCATTATCCAAGAAAATGAATAGAATTTCTTAAGTAAATGGCTGATTCTAGGTTTGGGGCAGGGAATGTCCAAGATGAACTAGAGCATCCTGTAGTGATGGAAGGTAAGGAAGTGTGCAAACACACACACACACACACACACACACACACACACACAGTGATGAGAATATGGCAAAGGGACCACAAGAGCAATGTGAAGAGCCCCTGGTGACAAAAGCTGGAAAAAAATTGAGAAACAAAAAAAAATGACTCTGAATTGAAATATAACTCATAGTTTAAATAATCCACAAATTCATAATGATATTAAACACTTAAATAAATAGGTAATCAATAGGGGAAAATAGACAAATCTCCCATAATAAAAGAATCTCCAATGATACTGTAGTTACTCTGCTCTCAAAATTGTAGGTTAATTCTCAGTCTTTTATTTGTAGAGTGAACACAAATGAGTTCCATCCGAAAGACTCACTGTGGAGTGGGATGAAAGGAGTCATTTTAAGAGGAGAAATGTGGAAAATACTACCTTAACCAGGTGATCAAGGTTAACATCAACTGTGATGAGTCACATTGAAAGTATGTACCCACTGGCATGATCTGATGCAAATGGAGCTTGGCCTCTGTGATCTTTCTCCTAATAATCCATGACCCCTGTCCAATCTTGAGTAAAATATCAAACAAATCCCAAGCGAAAGGGTTTTTTTTTTTTAATTTTTAATTTTTTATAAACATATATTTTTATCCCCAGGGGTACAGGTCTGTGAATCACCAGGTTTACACACTTCACAGCACTCACCAAAGCACATACCCTCCCCAATGTCCATAATCCCACCCCCTTCTCCCAACCCCCTCCCCCCAGCAACCCTCAGTTTGTTTTGTGAGATTAAGAGTCACTTATGGTTTGTCTCCCTCCCAATCCAAGTGAAGGTTTTATATAAAATGTCTCACTAGTTCTGCTCAAAACAGTCAAGTTCATCAAAACAAGAACAGTTGAACAGAATTCTTGTGAAGTGCACTGCGTTAGCTGTAGAAATGTAGTGTCATTATTTTACATACCTCAAAATAATAAAATGCTGTATGTTAATTGTACTTGAAATAAATAAGAGAATATGTAGAAAAACTCACTGTCTGAAGGTGCTGAAGAAGATATGTCAACTGAATTTAATGTGGGATTCTGGATGAGATTCTGGAGGAGAAAAATGCCATTAGTGAAAGTAATCTGAATAAAATATGGTTGTTGGTTAAAAATAGTGTCTTCCCATGAAGTTAATTACTTGTGAACTAATGTATTCTTTCATGTAAGATGGTAACAGAGGAAACTGAGCACAGAGCATGTGGCAAATCTCTTTTTCACCATTTCCCTGTTAATATAAACCTGTTATAAAATATGAATTTTTAAAACATAAATGGCTTATTTCATGTAATATGTCATCAACATGTATTTCTGTTGTAGCATGGCACAGGAACCTTCCTTTTCTATGTGGGATAATATTTCATTATATGTGTACCACATTTTGTTTGTTTATATGGTGATGGGCACTTGGGTTGCTTACTTATTTTTGCTAATGTGACTATTGCTGATATGGACATGAGGGTACATATATTTCATCCAATCCCCACTTCCAGTGCTTTTGTTATATACCTGAAGGTGGAAACTAGAGATCACTTTCTCATTGTATTGTTAACTTTCTGGGATGTCATACTGCCCTTCTTTGTGGCTGCACTAGTTTTATATTTATGAACAGCATGTACATACATGTTTAGTGTTGTTGGGTATTTTCTCATCTGCTCATTGCCCACATTGAAATATCTATATATCTATATACATAGATATATAGATATTTTTAAATAATTTTTATTTTATTTATTTATTTAACAGAGAGAGAGAGAGAGAGAGAGAGATCACAAGTAGACAGAGAGGCAGGCAGAGAGAGAGAGGGAAGCAGGCTCCCCGCTGAGCAGAGAGCCTGAAGCAGGGCTCCATCCCAGGACTGTGGAATCATGACCTGAGCCGAAGGCAGAGACTTAACCCACTGAGCCAGTCAGGCACCCCTGAATATATATTTTTTGATAAATGTTTATTGAAGAGTTTTGTTAATATTGAGGTTTAGGAATTCCATGAATTGACTTTTCACTCTATGGACTGTGGCCTTTGATGAAGTTTTTAACTTTGAGCTTAACAAATTTATTCATTTATTTCTCCTGTAAGCTTTTTTAGTGTCATATTCAAGAAATTATTTCCTAACTTAATGTTAGGAAGGTTTTTTTCATTTATATTTTCTTCTAAATATTTTATAGTTTCAGCTCTTACATTTAGGTTTTTATCCATTTTGAGTTTATTTTTTATACGGTGTAAGTTAAGCCCTACCTTTATTCTTTGCACATGAGTCTCTAGTTTTTCCCAAACTATTTGTTGAAAAAACCATCCTTTTCCTATTAGGTGACTTTGACACTCTTGTAGAAAAAGTCAGGTGACCATATAGGTGATATTTTGTTTCTGGGATCTCAAATCTATTCCATTTGTCTGTGTACCTCTCTCAATGCCGTTTCCACACTGTTTTCATTACTATAACATTATGATAAGCTTTAAAATCAGGAAATATGAGACCCACAACTTTTTCTTTTCAATATATTTTTTTTCTTTTGACTAAAGATCTCTTGAGTTTCCATATGAAACTGTCAGCTGATTATTCTATATCCTCAAAAATTGCCATTGGAGTTTTGATATGGGTTGTATTAAAAGTTTATTGCTTCATATATTAACTTCTAAACATTGAGTCTCCTGATCCATCAAGATGTGACATCTTTCAGAGTACACACACACACACACACACACACTGATCTGTTACAAAGAATTTGGTTTTGTTTAGATGAAAGCTGAAGAGTACAAAATCTGCAGAGTCAATGTACCATTTTGAGTTTAACACCACAAACTGCTATAAGCCTGTAAGAGTTGGTGTCCCAGTACAGGTTCATAGGCAGGAGTTCCATACATCAGGAAGAGTTACTGTGTCAGAGTGGAAGCCATCAGACAGGAAGAGCTAATAGTTGAATTTGCAGGCTCTCAGGCAGGAGAATCCCCTCAGACTCATGGAAGTTTAGTCTTTTACAATTTTCAGGCCTTCATTTGGTTGAATGAGGAATCACTTTAGTAAGGGCAACTTACGTTATTCACTCTCTCAATACAAAAGTTAATATCATCCAGAAAAATCTTAGTAATTGAGAAAAGCAATAGTCAAACCAATATCTAAGCATCCTGTGCTCTAGAGAAGTTAACACATAAAATTAACCAGTCCATTGATTATCCACACAGTACAGTGTGTATGTGTGTGTTTGTGTGTGTGTGTGTGTATGTTTAATCTCCACAAATCATACCTAATCTCCAAATAAAGACTATACATGGTTATGATTCCACCTAATCATACTACTATCCTGCGTGCAAACAAAAATGCACTAAAACCTCTGCAAGAAGGCAGGGTAAAACTTTTGGGTGATTTATACTTTCCCCTTGATGTTTAGTTAGCTAAAAACACTGATGGCAAATAAAATTACAGAAAGGCTATGACACAAATTCAGTATATCTTCAGTTTCATGGTAAGGTAATAAGAAAGTGAAAAACATAAAACATTTGTGATATATATATATATATATATATATTTCACACATAAACATATTCATAATATAAATAGTAAATAAAATACCATCTTCATTTTTCTAACAATCCTATGATTAATTTATAATTACTTTCTTTTATTATGCATTTTGTATTCAATGTGCCTTCAGCAAGCAGGAAAGCTGGTTGTGTTTCTTTAGCTGGTGGGGTGACACAAACCTTCATTCCTCAAGTGTCTGGGTCATTAGTAATTATTCCTGGATTGCGTTGTTTTAGTTTTCCATTGACCTTGATATCAGAGCATGTTGGATACTAATTGTCATCCTATGGATCTCCTGTATTCTAGATATACTCTTCCTTACCTCCACTGTACAATAGTAGTCCAATTTCTTCTTGGTTGCCAGGATCAGTCACACCAGTCAGCACAACAACTTACTCCTTTGCCTTTAGATTCAAAGACATGAGCTATCCAAAGTGGTCAGGCAGCAGTCTTAACACTCTGTTCAACAGAATTGTTGTGTCTCCTGCTGAAAACATTTCTCCCATTGGGATGGAGCATAAGTAAAAGGGAATAGGCAGCAAAAAACTTGATAGTGGTTCACTAGGGTTAATAATGTGTGGTGCTTCTCCTATTTCTACCCTTTGAATAGAGGTCTGGGTATGGGAGTTGAGCAACATATCATGGATGCTGACTCAGAGCCTCTATGGCCTTTATAAGAACTGAAGCCCCTTGTTCCAACACGGGGAGTATTGCTACCTGTTTTGTACTATAACTAATCCTACAGTAGGTTGTTCCACCATTTTATGAGACTAATTGCTTCAAAATTGTGGGAAATATGGTATGACCAGTGAATTCCATGAGCTTGGGCCCATTATGGCACTTGATTTGGTATGAACTAAGATTGGTGATCAGAAGCAATGGTGTGTGAAATGGTATGAATGTTGTTAAAAAATTCTCTAAGTTCTCAATGGTTGTTTTGGCAGAAACATTACATGCAGTGAATGCAATCCATATCCAAAGGAAACGTCTGTGTGGCAGTAAGAACAAATCATCACCCTCCAAGGATGGAAGGAGTCCAATGTAATCAACCTGCACCCAGGCTGATCATGCCAAGGAATGCTGACCTATGTGGTCTTCAGGTTGCTTCTGCTGCTGAAAGATTTGGCACTCAGCCACGGTCATGCCCAGGGTAACTTTGGTGGTTGGAAGTTCATACTGTAGGGATCATGTATATCTTCCATCTCTGCCACCAAGACCACTGTGTACATGCATCTATTGAGCTATGATGGTAGTAGATGGGGAAAGAGGCAACCGGTATGCATAAAATGGGTTATCCTATCCACTTGTATATTAAAATAGTCCTCTGCAGGTCAGTCCGTGGTGAGCATTGACAAGGGACAAAGATATTTGTGTGTTTTTACTTATTCAGAGAGCTATGTAAACATGTTCCTTCCTCATATTTTATTGTTACAAATTTTCCATTTTTTTCCCCAAATCCCTGATTATTCAGCCAAATCTTTAGCCAAAACCCAAGCATAGGTATACTTTCTATACCTGGCCATTTCTCCTTCTAGGAAAGTGAACACCAGGTTCATCTCTCCAAGTTCTAACAATTGAAAGAAATTCCCTTCACCACTGACCTTCATGGATTTTCTACAATGTGGCTGTAGTGCTGCATCTAATTACTTTTGAGCTGTATCTACATATTACTGCAGAAGTTTCTGTATAATCGGCCCACATCTTTTCTTCTACAGTTGGTCATAGTGAACCCCTCACATGGTCTTGGGTTCAGGGTCAGGGAGAAAGCACTATAACAAAATTCGGGAATGGTGGGGCCCCTCGGTGGCCCCACCTCTTCCTTCTGCTTATGTCATGATCCCAGGATCCTGGGACCCAACACAAGCCCTGTTTGGAGTCTCTGCTCAGCAGGGAGCCTGCTTTCTCCCCTCTCTCTGCCTGCCTCTCTGCCTACTTGTGATCTTTTTCTGTCAATTAAATAAATCAATAAAATCTTTAAAAGAAAGATTTTTATTAAAAAAAAATTGTGAATGTGATCATTTGGACACTTCATGTAAGTTTTTCTTCAGTTCTGGCTTGGAATAGGTCACTTTTACAATAGTACCCCCATATATGTGTGGTGTGGTAGAGATGTGTTTCAAAACCCCCAGTGGATATCTGAAACCATAAATAGAACTGAACACTATATACACTGTTTTTTCATACATGTATACCTAGGATAAAGTTTAATTTATAAATTAGGCACAATAAGATGTTAAAAATAATAACAAAGTAGAAAACGTACAACAACATACTGTAAAAAAAGAGTTATCTGAATATGGTCTCTCTCAAAATACCTGAGTGTACTGTACTCACCCTTCTACTTTTGATGATATGAGATGATAAATTATCTGTTGTGTAAGAAATACATGGGAAACTTCAAAAGTGTACCTATGTAAATAACCTGATGAGAAGGCTTTCCAGAAAATGACCTCAAAGAAGAAATAAATCACCACAAAACAAACTTCTTCAACCTCTAGGTTCTGAGAAAGAGCCCAGAAAATCAATTCAGTTTCATTGTTCATTTTTCTCATGGAATAAATCTAGTACACCAAGTTCCCAAAGATAATAAAATTATCTGAAAGAAAAATATAACAAGGAAAAACAACATTCATTTCTTACTCAAAATAAATGGAGAATGATAGCAGTTGGAAAAGGAAAAATGGGTACTCACTGCTGCTTGGCATGAATATTTACAGAAATTGAGGTGTACATATTTTTATCACTTTACCTCCATTTTTAGACCATTCATTCACATTATATGAGGAAACAAAGTCCAGAGACATAAAACCAATTCTCTAAGTCACACATCTAACCACAAAACTCAGGCTTTAAATTTTTTTTTTCATCTGCTTGTTTTTAGATATTTAGTAGCTCTCATTCTGTGTAAGACAGCCAAGTAATTTTGAATCATTTCAGAGTTAGAGGTATGGTAATGTTCATATACGTGGAAAAGATCATCTTGTTTTTGTCATGGATTAAAAACATGTCCCCGTATTTTCCCTTCTGAATACTGCCATGAGTGTTCAAGTAGTGTGGGTAATCTCCACAGGCTTTTCTTAGAAGACTGTGATCTGGGATGCCTGGGTGGCTCAGTTGGTTAAGTGGCTGCCTTCGGCTCAGGTCATGATCCCAGCATCCTGGGATCGAGTCCCACACTGGGCTCCTTGCTTGGCGTGAGCCTGCTTCTCCCTCTGCCTCTACCTACCACTCTGTCTGCCTGTGCTCGTGCACTCTCTCTCTCTAACAAATAAATAAAATCTTAAAAAAAAAAAAAAAAGAAAGAAGACGACTATGATCTTTAAGTACATGAATATGGTCCCTTATTTAATATCAAGCTCTTATAGTCAAAAGGTGGTGGGTATAGTTAAAAAGAGGACAAAAATTATATATATATTTTTCTGAGACCATGGTGTTATAATTTTAGATAAATCCTTTAGCTTCATGGGGCTTCTGTTATCCCATTTGTGAAATTAGAAAATCAGTTTTATTATTGTTATCTTATGAGTAGTTAGTTACTTGTACTATCAAATTAAATCCATTTTTTCAGCCTGGGGTAGCAATGGATCTCTTATGAAGACGCAGAGGTAAAAGTAGATAAAGCAATGAAAGGAACTGCTGTAGACACATCAAGACCTGTTGAATTTGAAAAAAGGGGGAGTGAAATCTCAGGCAATTTCTTGTCTTCACTCTCAGTGTTTGACGATTTTCTAGGAAGTACTGTTAAACACCTGTTAACTTAAAAAAAAAAAAAAAATATATATATATATATATATATATAAAAGTCACTGGAAAAAAAAAAAGAAAAGGAAGGACTCTTCTCATAATCTCACTAATTTCTTCATTGTCTTTTTAAATGTTCAGGTCTTATGGTAGTTTATATTATTCTCCCACTCAGGATGTATTAGCTATTTCAAAGACTGTCATCACTGGAAATGCTTTAAATGGGTTTAGGAAGAAGACAATGTCGGATGCATCTTCCGTAATGGCACATCAGATGGTCTAGTGAGGCCACCAGAATGTATGTGTGGAAAGGTCTATGTGCAATAGTTTTTTTTTTTTTTATTGTTTAAAGATTTTATTTATTTATTTGTCAGAGAGAGAGAGAGAGCAAGAGCGAGCACAGGCATAGTGGCAGGCAGAGTCAGAGGGAGAAGCAGGCTCCCTGCAGAGGAAGGAGCCCGATGTGGGACTCGATCCCAGGACGCTGGGATCATGACCTGAGCCGAAAGCAGCTGCTTAACCAACTGAGCCACCCAGGCGTCCCTATGTGCAATAGTTTTGATTTAAACATACAAGTTCTTACTCTAACTGAGCCACAGATGTAAATGACTCCTCTAGTGGTAGGTTAGGATGGCATTGCACAGTGTCTTAGAACATAATTAGGAATTTTGTCTCTCTGAGGCCACATGTCCTTCAAGTCTGTCCTGTATAGCGCAAATAGTTTGTACTCTATTCTCTGCTCTCAGGTGTCACTTTGCCCCAACATTGTGCCAGGCTCTTCCACTTTTGAGAAACTGCAAGGCTTTTTTCCCTTAGATCTGTGTACTATGGCTGATAGAGTAGTCATTACAAGTGTTTCTTCATGGGATGAAACGGTGTTAATATCAATGGTAAAAATAGTAATAATAATTCAGGTTTACAGTTAAGAATACACCCTGTTTCTACATGTTCATTCTCCTTTGTTGGTTTCTTCCTCAGACTACCTTCACCGTTTCATCTGCCCTTCTTATCCCCCACTGTGGCAACCACCAATATGTTTTGTGAATCTCTTGAGTTCAGTGTTTTGGATATTTTTTTTTCTGATTTCCCATGTTAAAGATGTCTTATAGTATTTGATCTTGCAGCATTTGTCTTTTATTTTATTTAGCCTAATTCCCATAATGATTCATCCATGTTGTCACAAGTAGCAATGTTGTCACAAGTAGCAATACTCAAGAGATGAACCGTATTAATTTTATGAGGATAGAACTTTTTTTTTTTTCTTTCTTTTTTTTTTTTTTTTTTAATTTGGAGCTGGACCTGCCAGGATCTCCTGGCACTAATGTTTAGTCCTTGCTTACACCCCGCATCTTCAGTTGGGGTTTTGTGCTATGCTCCTCAAGCACCTGGAGCATGGACTTCTCCAATAGCCCATAGAAACTTTGCCTCTAGTGGGTAGCATTGTACTCTGCACTTGGCTGCTGAAGCACATGTCCTGAGTCTAATTCATAAGGCACCATTTTGCAGATTAGAAACAGATGGCCTTTTCTCATGCCACATTCTATTTATTTCCTAATAATAAAATTTCTGAGTCATTCTTTATGTATGATAAAAACTAAATTTTCAAATATAATTTGGTTACGTAGAATTTTAATTATGGGATGCCTGGGTGGCTCAGTCAGTGAAGCATTTGCCTTTGGCTCAGGTCATGATCTCAGGGTCTTGGGATCTAGCCCTGCATTGGGCTCCTTGCTTGGTGGGGATCCTGCATCTGCCTCTGCCTGCTTCCCCCTCTGCTTGTCTGCTCACTCTGTCTCTGAGAAGTTAATAACTAAACATCTTTTAAAGAATAAAATAAAATTTTAATTGTAACAGAGTTCCAAGTTATACACTAATTTTTACAAATATTTATATATCTTTTTTCATGGGAAATACATTTTTAAGGTCAGTTACTATATGACCTTTTATTCTGTAAAAATGATCACTAGGTTTAACATTTATCTGTTTTTCATGGCTTTACTGGATACATACCACATAATAAACAATCTACTTATTTAAAGTAAATAATCTAAAGGTTTTTAGTATAGAAGGCTGTGAAACAACCATTAACTAATTTTACAATATCTTTGCCACTCTAATTACAATATCTTTGCCACCTATTCCACTTGCCCCTTTTAGTCACCTGTCATTCCTCTCCATCACCATCACTAGAAGTTCTAGGCAAATAGTAATCTACTTTTTTCTTTTTTCTTTATTTTTTTTAAGAAAGAGAGCTCACAACCAGGAGTAGTGGGGGAGGGGCGGGAGAGATTCTTAAGCAGACTCCATGATGGGTATAGAGCATGATAGGCCTAATCCCATGATCACGAGTTCATGATCTGAGCTGAAATCAAGAGTCTGAACCTGAACAGACTGAGCTGCAAAGGCTCCCCTATAATCCACTTTATTACTCTATAGATTAACTTTTCTAGACATTTCATATAAAAGGAATTATAAAGTAGGTTTTCTTTTTTAACCTGTTTCTTTCATTTATCAGTAAGTTCTTAACATTAGTTTCACCCATATTGTGGCAATTATCAGCATTTGTTTCTTTTTTGTTAATGAATAACCTTCCATTTTATGAATATATAATTGACCCATTCATCAGTTGTTTGAACTGTAGATTTTCCCCCATTTTAACTCTTATGAATAATGCTGCTATGAATATTGGTGTACAAGTTTATGTGAAGATATATTTAATTTCCCTCAGGTAGTCATTTAAGATTAGAACAGCTAGGTCATTGTTATTATATGTTTAATCTTTTGAGGCACTTCCACATCGTTTTCCAAAGTGGTTGCACCACTTAACATTACCACAAATAATTTATGAGAACTCTAATTACTCCACCACCTCACTAAAACTTGTCATTACCTGACTTTTTTGATTCTAGACATCCTAGTGGGTGGAACATGGTGTCTCATTATGACTGAGGTTTGCATTACCAATTATCTGAAGGTGTTAACATCTTCTCATGTTCTTTTGGACATTTGTATGTTTTTTTGGAGTAGTGTTTATTCAGATATTTTGCCAGTTTTTAATTTGGGTTAGTGCCTCTTTAATTATTAAGTGGTAGGAGTACTTTATAGAGTCTGAAAACAAGTTCCTTATCAGATACATAATTTACAAAAAAAGAAAAAATCCTGTCTTGATGGCTCAGTTGGTTAGGCATCTGTCTTCTGCTCAGGTCATGATCTCAGGGTCCTGGTATCAAGCCCAGCATCAGGCTCCCTGCTCAGTGGGGAGTCAGCTTCTCTTTCTCCTTCTCCCCCTAGCTTCTCTTCTTACTCTCCCTCTCAAATAAATATAATCTTTAAAATATATACATATATGATTTACAAGTATTTCCTCCCAATATATGAGTTGATATTACACTTTGTTGACAATTTTCAGTATAATAGGTATTGATTTTTGTGAAGTCTAAGGCAGCCAATCAAAGTCATTATGAGGTATTCATTTGCAATAAAATATTTGTTTATTTTCCACTCATGGGAATAAAAATTTTTTTTTAAAGATTTTATTTATCCATTTGACAGAGAGAAATCACAAGTAGACAGAGAGGCAGGCAGAGAGAGAGAAGCAGGCTCCCTCTGAGCAGAGAGCCCGATGCAGGACTCGATCCCAGGACCCTGAGATCATGACCTGAGCTGAAGGCAGCGGCTTAACCCACTGAGTCACCCAGGCGCCCCGGGAATAAAATTTTTAATGACATTCACTGTTCTCCTTTTTTTTTTTTTTTCTGTGAAATGAACACTAAATTTGAAAGGGATTTTTTTTTTGAGGGGGCTTAATTATATTGGTAAGGTGTTATTTAGTAATAAAAATCTTTTTGTGAGATAAATCTTACATATAATGCAGACCTTTTTAAGAATAAAGTTTGATGAGTTTAGATAAATGGCTCACATAGCCATTAAGAAATTCAAGACCTAGAATACTTTCATTAACCCAGAAAGTTCTGTCAAGTTCCTTTTCAGTTAATTCCCTCAGATGCAACTACTGTCCTGATTTCTATCACTCTGTTTTAGTGTTGTCTATTCTTTATCTTCATGAAAATTGAATCACAGCATTTACTCATACTGTGTAGTCTCTGTTTTGGGATTTATCATATTGTTGTGCATATCATTAATCCATTACTTTTCTTTGTTGGAGATTATTCTGTCTATCCTGCTGACTTGTGCCTTTCAAGTGCAGTGTATTTGCATTTAATGGAACTGTTAAATTTTGGGGAGTAAATTCATATGATTTTAGTTTACTTTTTTGTCCTCTTTATAACTTATTTTACTTCTTTTCTATATTTTTTTAGTTAAAAGAGTAAATGGTTTTTGTCTATTATTCAATTTTCTCTTCTTAACATCTTTATTTTTATTTTTGTAAAACTCTATTTTTTAGAGCAGTTTCAGGTTCACAGGAAAACTGAGCCAAAGCTATGGCGATTACCTTCATCTCCCCTCATTAACAAATAAGCAGAGAGACTGAATAGACATTTTCCAAAGACATACAAATGGCCAACAGATGCATCAAAATGTGCTCAACAACATATATCATCAAGGAGATACAAACCACAATCATAATGAGATATCACATCACCTCTGTTATACTAATTATTATCGAGAAGATAAGAGATATGAAATGTTGGTGAGGGTATGAAGTAAAGAGATCCCATGCACACTATTTATGGGTATATAACTTGGAACAGTTGTTATGGAAAAAGTATAGTGTTTCCTCAAGAAATTAAAAGTCAAACTACCATCCTTTAATCCTACTGTTGTGTATATATCCAAAGGATTAGAAATCATGATTGTGAAGGGCTATCTGTATTCCTAGGTTCATTACATCATTATTCACAGTTGCCAAGGTGTGGACACAAGCTCATCCTTGACTGATGAATCAGTATAGGAAATGTGAGACATATATTATTCAGACATTAGAAAGAAGGAAACTCTGCCATTTGCAATATCATGGATGGAGCTGGAGGGCTTGATGTTAAAGAGAACATGCAACACATAGAAAGAGATGTTTTGAAAGATCTCACTTATATGTGGAAATGATATAGTTCAATTCAGAGAAGCAGGGATAGAATGGTGTTACCAGGGGCCAGGCACTGGGGGAAATGGAGAGATGATGTCTCTAGGGTGCATGACTTCAGTTACATAGAATGAATAACTCTAGAGATCTAATATATAGCTAGGTCACTATAGTTAACCATTCCATATGTATATTTGGAATTGCAAAAAGGATAGATCTTTTTTTTTTTTAAGATTTTATTTATTTATCAGAGAGAGAGAGAGCACAGGCAGACAGAATAGCAGGCAGAGGCAGAGGGAGAAGCAGGCTCCCCGCTGAGCAAGGAGCCCGATGTGGGACTCGATCCCAGGACACTGGGATCATGACCTGAGCCAAAGGCAGCTGCTTAACCAACTGAGCCACCCAGGCATCCCAAAAGGATAGATCTTAAATGAAGTCTTGAGTGCACACACATAAAAACACACACACAGTAGTAACTATACAGAGAAGATAGATGTGCTAATTAGTTAGATTATAGTGATCTATTTATATATATATATATTTCAGTTATATAAATTTATTTATGTGTGTGTATGTATATATATAAATATATATAAAGTTATATAACATATATATAATATATTATATATAACATATAATGTGTTATATATAACATATAAAGTTATATAACATATAAAGTTATATAATATATGAAGTGATATATATATATATATATATATATATATATATAAAATTGTTGTACATCAATGTGCCAACTTCTGGACACTAATGCAATCAGTAGCCTTCATAATATCCTCTAAAAGCAAAAAGTAGTGAGAACACTAAAACCATGGTATTTTAATGACATTATTTTTAAAACAATGGGTATTAAGGAGGGCACATATTGCATGGAGCACTGGGTGTTATATGCAAACAGTGAATCATGGAACACTAAATCAAAACTAGTGATGTACTGTATGGTGATGAATATAACATAATAAAATTTAAAAAAAATTAAAAAGCAATCTTTGACAAGAAGAAAATATTGGTTTTGAAAAGCTTTCCAGTTAAATAAAGGAGAACAGCATTAAAAATGAAATGGAATTTTGTCACAGTTACTAAAGATGTGTTATACTTGAATACACTGATATCAATGAATTTTATTTATTTACTAAGTTTTTATTTAAATTTCAGTTAGTTCACATACAGCCTAATAGGAGTTTCAGGTGTACAATTTAGTGATTCAACACTTACCTACCATATACCCAGTGCTCATTACCACGAGTGTACTCCTTTATCCCCATCATGTATTTAACTGTCCTCCTACCCATCTCCTCTCTGGTAACCAGAAGTTTGGTCATTATAGTTAAGAATTTTTTTTTTGAATTGCCCCTTCTCTATGTTTTTACTGTACCCATTTTTTTCTTAATTTTTACATGAGTGAAATCATATAGAATTTTTATTCTCTGACTTGTTTTATCATAATACCCTCTAGCTCCTTGTCATTGCAAATGACTATATCTCATTTCTCATTCTTATTTATGACTGAGTAATACACTATATATAGTGTATTACTATACACTATACATGACTATACACTATAGTCTATATACACTATATACACTATACATAGGTAAATACATGACTATATATATATATATATATATATATTTCATCATTTGATGGAAATGGGTTTTTTCCATAATTTTGTTATTATAGATATTGTTCCTATAAATATTGGGGTGCATGTGTACCTTTGATTTAATATTTTTGTGCTCTCTAAAATGAATGAATTTTAAAACTTCATGATATCACCCCTGGCATGCACATATTTGAAGAGAGGCTGATAATCTACTTTGCTCACTATAAGCATCAAAATTCTATTGGTAATTCTAACTTGTCAATAAACACTACGCCTTCTCTAGGAAAGTACAGATAAATTAGTACATTCCCTCTAATTCTGTTAACTAGAGACGAGTTCACTAAGTATTTCTGAATGCCTCTCATACTTTCATTTATTCCATTGATAAACCCAATTTCAGATGAAATAATATACACTTTTTTCCCTTTAAATTAGGTTCTACCTTTCTGTACTACAATCTCAGAAAATACGTTGCATCTATGATGTATTGTAATTTCTGAGGTAGTTTTGACCCCATAGGTTATTTCACTTCTTTTCCTTTTAGAGTTGCAGAAGTATCTTGTTGTAGCTCCTATAGGAGGATATATATAGCTCTTCCTATAGGAGCTATAGCAAGAGACTTCTACAACTCATATTTCATATTATGAAATATTTCATATTATGAAATATGAGCATTTCATAACCCATAGTGTCAAACTTGAGCTCTCAGGGGAAGAGACCAGGCTGGCACTATGAGGAAAGCTACAAGTTTGAGGACAGAGGTAGAAAAAAAAATAAGGAAATCATATTTATTATTTATTATATTAGAGAGTGTTGGGCAAGTGGATGTACACTATCATATTTGATATCTGTACATGTTTAAGGAATCTGCTTAAGTCCTCAATTCATCTTTTGCTTTCTGTGGTAATTTTAATATACCAGAGCTTTCTCATGGCATTTTTCACTTCTGCATTCCTCAAGGTGTAGATGATTGGGTTGAGAAAAGGGGTCCCAATAGTATAAAATACAGTCACCATCTTGTCCATGGGGAAAGTGGTTGGGGGGCGTGTATATATGAATATACATGGACCAAAGAATAAGATTACTACTATGATGTGAGAAGTGCAAGTCGAGAGAGCCTTTTTCCTCCCTTCTGCACTGTGGTTCCGCAGTGAATGCAAGATGACAATGTATGAGATCATCAGAATCACAAAACTGCTTGAGCAAATGGCCCCACTGTTAGACACCATCAATAGGTTGATCATATATTTGTCCATGCAAGCAAGTTCCAGCAAGGGCTGCAAATCACAGCAGTAATGATCAATCAAATTGGGTCCACAGAAAGGCATTCTCAATGCCAAAATAATCTGGGCTATAGAATGGATAAAAGACCCTATCCATGCAAGAATGATCAGGGTGGTGCAGACCTGTCGTCTCATGATGGTTGAGTAATGTAAGGGCTTACAGATGGCCACATAGCGATCCACAGCCATGAGGATGAGCACAAAGATCTCCATACAGCCAAATAAATGTAGAGCAAAGACTTGAGTCATGCACTCATTGTAAGATATAGTTCTTTGTGCAGAGAGTGAATCCACAATTAGTCTGGGGGCTGTTGTAGTTGAGAAGCAGGAATCAGCAAGGGACAAGTAAAATAGGAAATAATACATGGGGCTCTGAAGTGTCCGACTGAACTTGATGGTCACAATAATAAGCAAATTCCCTATCATGGTTCCCACATAGAAAATGGAGAAGATTACAAATACCATCTTCTTTTTCATAGGCTCTTGGGCCAATCCTAACAGTATGAATTCAGTTACGCTGATATTTTGCCACATTTTTTCAGGCAAAGTGGAGAAAGCACTGGTTAAAAATAATCTGCAAAGGAAAAAACAATATGAAATGAATACTCCATTTGGAGGCTCAAATCCATATGCTTGATAATGGATGTGCCACTTACCAGTGGGTAATCCCTTACTTTTTGTGTTGTTTTCTTTTGAATAAAGTGCAAGTCATAAAATTCATTCACAATCTATTCACCTAATTGCTAATGGAAGTAGTGAAATATATCAATAATGAAACAGTACTTGATTCCTCAGGCATAATAAATATTAATTTAGGGGATTTGGTAAGAGGCTATCTTTCTGAGCTGAATATCTTTGTTTTGTTTACAGCAAGGACCTGTTAGGGTAGAATGTACATAAATGAAGAAAAATCATGCATGATTTGCATAATGTGCACTCACACCATTTGAACCTGACAAATGAGTTGTGAAGTGTCTTCTCGTAATATTCTGAACATTCAAGGAATGTTTCAGAATCTGGTAGTGTTTTCCATAATGAAACCTAAAAGGGGGGGGGGGGGGGGAGAGAACAAGCGAGAACCTTATTTTAGCAGTGAGAATTCAGTCAATTGGTCCAGTATAATGAAATGTATCTAAATCTGTTACATTGATTGTTTATTTACTGTTACTTTAACTCTCAATAACTTCTAGTTTTGTATAGTTTTACATTTATTTTGTGTTACAAAACTTGGTACTTTAAAAATCATACTATTTTGTACAAAGTTGAATTCTTCGCCTAGTTCAATGTATCAATGAATATATCCACATATTTTCTTAAGGCACAAGGAGAGACTGAGACTAAAATAGAGGGCAAATAGAAAACAATTGGCATAAGTCAAAATATTCTTTCTCATTTCATGTTATTTTAAGCACCAGGGATTTAGAAAATAAGCTAAGGAATTTCCACGTCATAGCTGAAAGTTTTCAATAGAATTCCTGAAATCTATTTTCTTGAGCATCCCATACTAGGACGTAAGTAAGAGAAGTTAGAAAAAAGAGGTAACTAATATTTATTTATCTCTGCCAAACAGTGGAAAAAAACCTTCTCTGTCCTCTTCACATACATTTTCCATATAGTAGTACAATTAAATGCACAAGTGCCAAGGCATTATGTACTTTTACAACATGTATTCAAGACAAAAGCATAATTTTCTAAAATATAAATGCATTTCAGAGGTCAATTTTTAAAAACACAGTGAAGAGAGTACTTGGGTGTCTCAGCTGGTTAAGTATCCGACTCTTGATTTCCACTTAGATCATGATCTCAGGATTGTGAGATTAAGTCCCACTCTGGGCTTCATGCTGGGTACAGAGCCTGTTTAAGATTCTATCTGTCTCTTTCCTTCTGCCCCTTTCCCTGGTTTGGTTCTCCCTTTAAATAAATAAATAAACAAAATCTTTAAAAATAAACCAGTGCAAATAAAAATGGGCAAGAGAACTGATTTTAAAAGAAACTCTTCTCATTAAACATAATTTGTAAAGATTAGCAATTTCATTACTAGAAAAATACATTCAATTTAAATTCCAATTATATATCCTTTCACCTGTCATATTAACCAAGAGACCTTTTTTGGATAAATGTCTCTTAATAAACACTGCTGAAAATGCTGCCAGAAACAATTGATCCCACACATTCTTGGTAGGAGTTTAAGGGGATGCCGTCTCTCAGGGAGTGATTTTCAGTATTGAGGATATTTCAGTGGAAAATAGACACAAGTCTAGTGATTCCATTTGCTGTAAGTAGTCTCCCTCACAGGCACAAAGACAATCACAACAGTCCTTTCCATGTTGGCAAAAGGTAAGAGACCACTTCAATACCCATCGGAAGGAACCTAAGTGAGTTGGGGACAGTGTTTTATGCAATCATTAAAAAAAAAAAAAAGCAGTGGTTATACATGTGTAATGGTTTCTAAAATATGTTGTGAAATGATAGAATTCAGGACTGTATGATGAGGATGGTAATGTTTTCATTAAGAGCAGAACAATATATATCACACACTCATGGTCTCATATCAATTATATTTAAGAGAGTACTGAGATTGCATAATATGACTTTAGGGTGGGGAAATTGTATTCTTGGAATCAAAGTTAGGAGGATGACTTACCTTTTAAAATGTTCCCTTTAGTAATTGAAAATATGTCATAATGATGCTGCACTGAAAATAAAGCTTTTAAAAACCTTCTCTTAGTAGATGGTTTGTTAATCACATTGGCATATTACTGGATGATAACGATTGTCTTCTGACAGACTGCAGAAACAGCAAAATTCCCAGGGCCAGAGTAAGATCTAAATGTCTGTGTAAGAGGGTGAGTCAGCTCTGGAGGCAGTTCTGGACTCAAGGCTCTTAACCACATCATATCCCAACCACACTGACATTCACTACAGTTTGCCCTGAACTCTTAGGATTTCACCAGATATGCTCTTTATCCAGCTCTTCAACAGACAGGAATGGGATATTGTCCATGATTTCTAACAGTTAAATATTATTAAAAAAAGATATCTATCTATCATCTATCTATGATCTATTTATCATAGATCTCTATCACCTATCATCTATCTATGGGAGGGTTATAGACTAAGCCATTTGTATCATTCACATAATAATAAGTAAAAGAAAAACATACATTTGAACAAAGCAACATAAGGAAGGGAATTTTTATCTGTTCGCTGCTGAATTGAAGATGTATAAAAATCCTATGTTTAAAAGAAGTGTATGTTTAATAATAAGTATCATAAAATGAATGAAATAATTAAGAGAATTTCCCATTGATACAATTTGATAGTGTTTGGTCTTATTCAGTATGCAGTTCCCACTGAAAAGGGAAGCCTACTCCACCCAAAGTATAATCATCTTCTCTATGGAGCATTTTCTGGAACACTGGAATAGATATAATTTCTATTTGCTTATCTCTCCATGAGGAGCCCATGTGCATGTCTTGTATTCCATCTATTCAGTTTGGATTGTGATGTACTTCCAGAAAATTCTCTAAACTTTTTATCCTTCCACAAATGCCACAAGTGTGGCATTTATCAGATAACTTTCTCTGAGTATTAAATAAGGTTATGTTAATGCCCAACACAAATCTTACCAGTTTTGATAAGAGCTTACGCAAAGAGTGGGCAGTTCAGTTGTCTCTTCTTTTCTCAAAGTTATTTTGCCACGTTTTGCTCAAATGTCAATTTAAAAAAAAAAAGTGTTTCTAAAACTCTGTCTGATCTCTTTTGATATCACCGATGTTCAGGTTCTTGCTCCCTGCCAGATAACAAAGATGGTCCTGAATTCATCCTACATTTTCTGAAATCAACTTTCACACGGAATGTTGACTGGGAAATGCCTCTCCTTTGCCTTTCCTGTAGCAGTATTTAAACATGAATGATGCAAAATATGGAGTCCGGGGAAGGTGATTCCCTGAAGTGCCCCTTCCCTTTTAATTAGGAAGCATGAGCTAGATGGAATAAAGAACTTAACCTTCAAAATTTATTTATTTATTTATTTATTTGGTTTTTATTTATTTTTTTAGATTTTTATTTATTTTTTAAATTTCTTTTCAGTGTCCCAGAATTCATTGTTTATGCACCACACCCAGTGCTCCATGCAATACATGCCCTCCATAATACCCACCACCAGGCTCACCCAACCTCCCACCCCCTGCCCCACCAAAACCCTCAGATTGTTTTTCAGAGTCCACAGTCACTCATGGTTCATCTCCCCCTCCAAATCTCCCAACTCCCTTCTCATCTCCATCTCCCTATGTCCTCCGTGTTATTTCTTATGCTCCACAAATAAGTGAAACCATATGATAATTGACTCTCTCTGCTTAACTTCAATATTTATTTTTAGATTATGGAGAAAAGGTGTTTTTTTGGGCCAAAATGGTGTCTTTTTAGCTATAATTTAAGGGATAAAAATATAAAAAAAAAAACAGTGATTATCATGACTTGGGGAGATGGAGAGGAATAGTGAGTTGAGGGAAATTGGAGGGGGAGATGAACCATGACAGACTGTGGACTCAGAAACAAACTGAGGGTTTTGGAGGGGAGGGGAGTGGGAGGTTGGCTGAGCCTAGTGGTGGGTATCGTGGAGGGCACACATTGCATGGAGCACTGGGTGTGATGCATAAACAATGAATTCTGGAAATTGAAAATAAATTAAAAATAAAAATGTAAAAAACAAAGTCCTTTGGAGTAAACAAACAAAAACAAAAACAAAACAAACAAAAATAAAACAAAAACAACGACAACAGCATCAACAAAACAGTGATTATCTAGTGATCTAGTGCCAGGCCATGGTTACTGATACCATTATCCAAGCAAATGAATTTGGACTTCTTAAATAAATGACTGATTCTATGTCTGAGGCAGCGAATATACAAGATGAACTGGAACATCTTTTTTTTTTTAATATTTATTTATTTGACAGAGAGACAGAGCCTGAGAGAGAGAGAAAGTCCAGAAGCTGGGAGAGTGTCAGGCAGAGGGAGATGGAGAACTAGGCTCCTCACTGAGAAAGAAGCTCCATGCGGGGCTGTATCCCAGCACCCTTGAGATCATGACCTGAGCTGAAGGAAGAAGCTTAATGGACTGAGCTACCCAGGTGCCCCAATCAGACATTTTTTTTTTTTTTTTTAATTCTACAAGGTAAGGAATTGCTAACACACACAAACACACACAAATACACACACATACATACATACATACACACACACACACACACGTACATTCATTGTGATTAGAATATGCCAAAGGGACACAAAAGCCAATGGGAAGACACTCCCAGTGGCAAAAGTTAGAAACAGTTGAGGAACAAAATAAATGACACTAATTTGAAATGTAATTCCTAATTTAAAAATCCACACTTTTATTATGATGCTAAACACTTAAATAAACATCTAGTAATTAGGTAATAATAGACTAATCTCCCATATAAAAGAATCCCTACTGAGATTAGAAGTTATCTTCTCTCAAAGGGTTATAGGATAACTCTAAATCTTTTATTTGTAGGTTGTACATAAGTTAATTCCTTCCAAAGGCTCACTGTGAAATTGGATGGGGAGGGGGCAAAGGGGGGAGTAAATTTACAGAGGAGAAATGTGGCAAACACTACCTCAACCAGGTGATCAAGGTTAACACCAACAATGAGTCACATTGAAAATGGGTACCCACTGGCATGATCTGATGCAAATGGCACTTTGCTTCTCTGATCTTTCTCCCAATAACCCATTAGCCCCGTTCAATCTTGAGTAAAATATCAAACAAACCCCAAATGAAGGTTTTTATATGAAAAGTATCACTAGTTCTGCTCCAAACAGTCAAGTTTATCAAAAATAAGAAAAGTCGAGCAGAATTATTGTGATGGGCACTGAGTTGGCTATAGAAATGTAGAATTCTTATTTTTCACACCTGAAAGTAATAAAATGCTGTACGTTAGGTGTACTTGAAATAAATAAGAGATTATCTAGAGAAACTCACTGTCTGGAGGTGCTGAAGAAAACACATCAACTGAATTTAATGTGGTATGCTGAATGAAATTCTGGAGAAGAAAAATGCCATTAAGTGAAAGTATTTTGAATAAAACATGGTTGTTAGTTAAAAATAATGTGTTCCCATAAAGTTATTCACTTGTGAGCTAATGTACTATTCTATGTCAGATGGCAACGGAGGAAACTGAACATAGAGCATATAGGATTTTCCTGTAAATAGAATTCTGTTACAAAATATAAAGTTTATTAGGGTGTCTGAGTGGCTCAGTGGATTAAAGCTTCTGCCTTTGGCTTGGGTCATGATCCCAGGGTCCCGGGATTGAACCCTGCATCAGGTTCTCTGCTCAGCAGGGAGCCTAATTCCTCCTCTCTCTCTCTCTCTCTCTCTCTGCCTGCCTCTCTCCCGACTTGTGATCTCTATCTGTCAAATAAATAAAGTTTTTTTTTTAAATCAAGTTTATGAAACATAAATGGTGTATTTCATTTGATATGTCATCAAAGCGTATTGGTCTTGAAGCATGGCTCAAAAATTCCTTCTTTTTCTATGCTGAATAATATTCCATTGTATGTGTACCACATTATGTTTGTTCATATGTTGATGGACACTTGAGTTCCTTACCTATTTTGGCTGTCAAGACTAATGCTGATATGGACATGAGGGTACTCATATCTCTTTTAATCCCCACTTCCAGTGGTTTTGCTATATACCTGGAAGTGGAAATTTGAGATCACTTAGTCATTGTATTGTTAGCTTTCTGAAGAATGTCTTGCTGTCTTTCATAGTGGCTGCACCTATAATCTTATGAACAGTATGCATATGTGTGTTTAGTGAACTTGGATATTTTTTCATGTGCTCATTGTCCATTTGTATATTTTTTTTGAGAATTTTTTTTTCATGTGTTTTGTTGATATTGAGTTTTAGGAGTTAAATCAGTTACCTTTTCACTCTGTTGACTGTGGCCTTCTTCAGAAGTTTTTAACTTTGAGTTAGTTCAATTTATTTATTTATTTGTTCTGTATCCTGTGTTTTGGGGTCATATTCAAGAAATTGTTTCCTAAGGTAATGTCTTAAAGCTTTTGTTTTTCATTTATATTTTCTTCTAAACATTTTATAGTTTTGGGAGGCCTAGGTGACTCAGTTGGTTAAGTGGCTGCCTTTGGCTCAGGTCATGATCCCAGGGTTCTAGGACTGAGCCCTGTATCAGGCTCTTTGCTGAGCCAGGTACCTGCTTCCCCTACTGCATGCCATTCCAGTTGCTTGTGCTTTTATATATTTATTTTTAAATTTTATTTATTTGACAGAGAGAGAGAGAGCCAAAGAGGGAACACAAGCAGTGGGAGAGGGAAACGCAGGCTTCCCACAGAGCCAACAGTTCAACGAAGGGCTGGATTCCATAACTCTGGGATCATGTCCTGAGCTGAAGGCAGATGCTTAAGGAGTGAGCCACCAGGTGCCCCCCAACACCCAGCTATCCTTGCTCTCTATTTCTCTTGCTTGCTCTGTGTTAAAAAATTAGTAAAATCTTTAAAAAAATAAACCTTTTATAGTTTTAACTCTTGTACTCAGGTCTTTGATGTCTTTGAGTTTATTTTGTATATAGTGTAAGGCAGTGGTCTACTGTCATTCTTTTGCACATAAAATTTTAGTTTCCCCAAACTATTTTTTCCTATTGGATGATCTTGACATATATTTAATGGTGCATTTCTGGGCTCTGCAATCTATTCCATTTGTTTCTATGTCTGTCTTAATGCCATTACCACACTATTTTGATTACTGTAGATTTGTAATAAGTTTTAAAATAAGGAGATGTGAGACATACAATTTTTCTTTTTCCTATTTTTTTTAAAGATACTTATTTATTTATTTGACAGAGAGAAAGAAGATAGAGAGAAAACACAAGCAGGGGATTGGCAGACAGAGGGAGAGAGAGAAGTGTGCCTCGCCTCCCGGGAGGGAGCCCAACACTAGACTTGATCCCCAAATCCTGGAATCATGACATGAGCAGAAGACAGACAATAAATGGACTGAGCCATCCAATTGCCCCAACTTCTTTTCAAGAATTTTTTTGACTAAAAATCCCTTGAGACTTCATATGAATATTTCAGCTGATTTTTCAATCAGCAAATTTGTCAGGAATTTGCAGGAATTTTGACAGTGGTTGTATTAAATGTGCAACATTTAAGATACCATTTACTTCTAAATAATATTGAGTCTCCTGAGCCTTGAAAATTTCGAATCATTTGGAACACACACACACACACACACACAGGCTTATTTAAAAGAATTGACTTTCATGTATATGGAAGCTGGCAAGTGCAGATGAGATTTAGACTCACATTTTGAGTCTAAAGACCAGAAACTGCTATAAACCAGTAAAAGCCAATGTCCCAGTACAGGTCCATAGGCAGGAGGCTCCTTAGATAAGGAAGAGTTAATGTGTCACAGGGCAAGTCATCAGTCAGAGAGAGCTAATGGTTAGTTGGAAGGATCTCAGGTAGGAGATTTTCCTCTTACTCAGGGGAGGTTAGCCTTCTGTAATTGTCAGGCCTTCATTTAATTAGATGAGGACTACACATTAGTGAAAGCAATCTACTTTATTCAGTCTACCAATTCAAAATTAATATCATCCAGAAAAAGCTTATAGTCACTACCCAAAACAATAGTCGAACAAATATTTGAACACCCTGTGAGCTAGGCATGTTAACACACAAAACTAACCAGTACAAGTTCATTGTTTATCCACTAGCACCAAGACACATCTCCTTAAGCCATACTTAATCTCTAAAAAAGAAAACACAAGGTCATAATTCCACCTAACATCATAAAACAATCCTGCATACAACTGAAAATTTCCTAAAAGTTCCAGAGGAAGGGAAGGTAATTTTTTGGGTAATTTTTACTTTTCCCCTTGATATTCAGTAAGACAAATACTACAATGGAAAATAAGGATATTAAAATGCTATGACAGAAATTCAATATATCTTCAGTTTCATGATAAGATAATTAAAAAGGAAAGAAAACAAAGCTTTTAAGATATATGCATATATATATATATATATATGTATTCACGTACACAAACACATTCTTGATATAAGGAGTAAATACAATAATTACAGTCTTCATTTTTGTAACAATTACATGACTAATTCACAAATACTTTCTTTTGTTACCCATTCTGTATTCAATGTGCCTTCAACAAGCACCAAAATTGGCCATGCTTCTTTACTGATGGGGTGACACAAAACTTCATTACTGAAGGGTCTGGGTCATTAATAGTGCTGCCTAGATTGGGTTGTTGTAACATTCCATTGACCTTAATCACAGAGTATGGTGATAGTAAGTGCCGTCCTGTCAGATCTCCTATTTTCTAGATATACTTTTTCTTACCTCCATTGTAATATATACTTTTTGTTACTCCATTGGAGGAGTAGTCCAATTTCTCCTTGGTTGCCAAAATCAATCACCCCAGATAGCACAGCAACCTCCTTCTTTGCCTATTGATTTAAATGCATGAGCTTCCCAAAGTGGTCAGACAGCAGTCTTAACCCTCTGTTCAATAGAATGTTTCTGTGTCTACTGCTAGAAGCATTTGTCCCTTTGGAATGCAGACTTCGAAGGAAGAAAAGCATAAGTAAATGGCAACAGGAAGCACAAATTTTGCTAGTGGGTAACTAAGGGTAGTAATGCATGTTGACTCTCCCATTTCTATCCTTTGATTACAGGACTTCACTATGGTATGAACAGCAATATGGCATAAAGGCTTATTCAGAGCATATTTGACCTTGCAGACAACTGAAGACACTTACTCCAGCCCTGGTACATATTGCTACCTACTTTGTATTATAACTAATTATGCAGAAGGTCATTCCACCATTTTATGAGAGGAATTCCTTTAGCATGGCGAGAAATATAGTAAGACCAATGAATTCCTAAGTATGGACCCATTGTGGCAGTTCATTTACTGTGAAGAGAGATTATTGATCAGAATCATTGTTGTGTGAAATGCTATGATTTGGGGTAAAAAAATTCTCTAAGTTCATGGATGTAGTTTTGTCAGCAGCATTGCATGCAGGGAATGCAAATCCCTATCGGAAGGAATTGTCTACGTCAGTCAGGACAAAATGCTGCCCTTCCATGATGGAAACATTCCAATGTAATCAACCTGCACCCAAGCTGATCATGTCAAGGAATGCTGCCATATCGGGGACTTCAGGTTGCATCTGCTGAGTTGGCACTTGGCAGTGGTCATGCCCACTGTAGCTTTAGTGGGTAGAAGTCTATTCTGTTGGGACTAGAGGAGATTATGTTGAGTGAAATAAGCCAGTCAGAGAAAATAAATTACCATATGGTTTCTCTTACTTGTGGAACATAAGGAATAACATGGAGGATATTAGGTGAAGTAAAGGAAAAGTTGGGGTTGGGGGGCATTGAACCATGAGAGACTGTGGATTCTGAGAAACCAAATGAGGATTTTAGAGGGAAGTGGGTAGGGGTTGGGTAAGCCTGGTAGTGGTTATTAAGGAGGGCATGTATATCTGGAGCACTAGGTGTTATATGTAAACAATGAATGTTGGAACACTACATTAAAAACAAGTGTATTGTATGGTGACTAATATAACACACACACAAAAATTAAAAATGAAAATTCTGTTTTCTTTACCTAGACTTTTTTTTCGCTTGTTTGTTTGGTTTGGTTTGGTAACCCAGATCAAGAAATCAAGAAGACTTGAATAGGCTTCCTCTCTATCTGACTTGTAGAATGACTGGAAAAACTAGCCAACATTCTTTTCTTCTTTCTTTTTTTTTTTTTTTTTTTAAGTATATTTTATTTTAAAAATTTTAATTCCAGTACAATTTTCATGTGGTGTTCTACTATCTTCTGATAATCAATGTAGTAATTCAGTAATTCTTTACATTACTCAGTGTTCATCATAAATATACTCTTTTTTTTTTATGTTCAGTTAGCCACTGTATAGTACATAATTAGTTTGTGATGTAGTTTTAGTGATTTATTAGTTAAGTCTAAAATCCAGTGCTCCTCACAGAATGTGCCTACTTCATTGGAAGTGTATTGATTATTCTGATTGTTGTATTGAGTCTTCTGTCCTCTTTGGGAAGCATGACTACCTTGCCTTTAAGGAGCTTGAGTGCTACCACTTGACACCTATTACATGGGGTAAACTATCTCCCTTTGCATTAGGATTTCCAAGTTCAGTGATCCTAATGGTATTGTCTACAAAAATACAGTGATCACAGAGGTTTTAAAGGGTGTTGGGAGTAGCATGACAACTTTATTTTGAACAGTCATGATAAAAGGTGTGCCTTTTGGATCTTCCCAGGGAGGTTAAGCAGATCTCAAATAACAAATCCATTCTAATATTCCAATCTCCCTATGGCTTTAAATCTATCCCTTCCCTATAATCAAGTCAGGTCAAATTCTAATTTGCTTAATGTGGGTTATATTTTGTTTCCTACTTCAGCTTCCATGCAGAAAAACTGTTAACTTTTACTCAGTTCCCCAGCTACAATATTAAATGAAGAATCTATTTTTAGTGAACTCATATCAAGATATTTGGCTTGACTAAATTTTATGTTTCTTCCATAATTATCCTATTTCTGTCCTTTTAAATTAGAAAGCACATCATTACTTTGGAATGTAGTGTGCTCCTCATGGGTCAGCCACACTTATAACCTCAGCTTTTGAGGTCTACTGGACTCATGCCTTAGTTATAGGCCTAGGAGTAAAGAGGGTGGTGGATGTAGGTCCTGAGGAGAATCAGCCCTTTCTTTTAAGGGAAATGCCTGGGAGAAGAGCATTAAAGTTTCCTTAGGCAATGCAGAGTTAATTAATCTCCCTTCAGATTAAGAGGGAGAAGCCATTTAAACTGGCAAAGAAGAGTCATTGTCTCTATTCCCTCATCTTCCCACTCCTCAAAGGAAGAATCTGGTTTTCCTCCATGATTTCTTTCTTAAATCTTCATCCCATGTCAAGTTCTTCTGTTTTTTGTTTTTTTTTTTTTTTTTTCATAAATATTTCTTAAAATCTATCTTTTTGATAGTTTGGTTTCCCTAGGTAGATTCTCAGTTGAGTATTTTCATGAAAGTGATTTCTAAGGACAAGGGTTGAAAGAAGCTGACTACAGTACAGGAAGAAGGTTATGGTCCCAGTTGGGGCTTGGCTTTATTCTGCAACCATGAGAACTATGGGATATATATTGTAATATAGGACTGGTTCCAGCTGAGGCAATGGGACCAGCCTGTCATTCATTGGTCCCTTATGGGTCCTGGGATTGTGGGCATAGCCTATAATTTTGTCCTGTGGTAACTGTACAGAAGGTGGGACACTGAGCTCTGACCTCTTAGTAGCCCAGAAACAGAGCAGCTAGGAAGTGGGGCTGGACACAACAGGATCTACCACATTCTGTATCCTCACTGGTGCCACCAGACTTCAGGGTTCCCTCTCTTCACACTTGAGTCATTTCAGTAACATTGTTCTGTCACTCTTGTTCCCCTCATTCCATTTCCCACACTAATAACCCATACGGTTATCATTTGAAACTGAAGTCAGACTACGTCACTCGTTGGATCAAAAGGTCTTCCAATGTGTGCCTCCGGCTATTTAGCAGTAATCTTTAACAGGATTAGGGGACTCTTCATCATCTTCTCTGTTCCTGTCCCTCCAAGCTCATTTCTTTTGATGGCTTCATAGTATTCCATTGTGTATATATACCACATCTTCTTGATCCATTCATCTGTTGATGGACATCTAGGTTCTTTCCATAGTTTGGTGATTGTGGACATTGCTGCTATAAACATTCGGGTGCACGTGCCCCTTTGGATCACTATGTTTGTATCTTTAGGGTAAATACTCAGTGGTGCAATTGCTGAGTCATAGGGCAGTTCTATTTTCAACATTTTGAGGAACCTCCATGCTGTTTTCCAGAGTGGCTGCACAAAATTTAAGATTTTAACAGGTTGAAAAGACATGCTGGAATTAGCTCTTTTCCTCATTGGATGTCATCTTTTTAAAAATGAAAAGGCAATACACAGACTAGGGGAAAAAAACTACATTTGTATAGACACACACACTTATGTATAAGCATTTTTTTTAACATCTTAATTTTAATTTATTTTTTCAGTGTTCCAAGATTCATTGTTTATTCACCACACCAATGACCTTGCAATTTCACTACAGATGTAGTGAAAAGAAAGGCCATATGTACCCCAACATTCACAGCAGTAATGGCCATAATCATTGAAGTGTGGAATGAACCAATGTGCCCTTCCTCTGATAATATAAACATTTTAGGGGCGCCTGGGTGGCTCAGTGGGTTAAGCCGCTGCCTTCGGCTCAGGTCATGATCTCAGGGTCCTGGGATCGAGTCCCGCATCGGGCTCTCTGCTCGGCAGGGAGCCTGCTTCCCTCTCTCTCTCTCTGCCTGCCTCTCCGACTACTTGTGATTTCTCTCTGTCAAATAATAAATAAAATCTTTAAAAAATATATATATATATAAACATTTTATATTATATAAAACTTACATATTCAATTTTACATATAAATTATACATGGATATATACTTTATTAATATTTTGTTTAAACCATATATATAACAAAAAGACTTGTATCTAGAACACATAACCACACTTATAGCTTAGTAATAAAAAACACAGAACTACTATTTTTATGTTGTACACAAGACTTGAAAAGAAATTAAAAAAAAAGATGTACAAATGCAGGATTTTAGGGTATTTCTGTTTTTAACTTTTTAAGGAAACTCCGTATGTCTTCTAGAGTGGCTGCATCATTTTGCTTTCTCACTGACAGTACAAGAGTATTGCCCTTTCTCCACACCCTTGTGTTTTTGCACCACACCCCCCAGTGCTCCATGCAATCCGTGCCCTCTATAATACCCACCACCTGGTTCCCCCAACCTCCGACCCCCTGCCCCTTCAAAACCCTCAGATTGTTTTTCAGAGTCCATAGTCTCTCATGGTTCACCTCTCCTTCCAATTTCCCTCAATTCCCTTCTCCTCTCCATCTCCCCATGTCCTCCATGTTATTTGTTACGCTCCACAGATAAGTGAAACCATATGATAATTGACCCTCTCTGCTTGACTTATTTCACTCAATATAATCTCTTCCAGTCCCGTCCATGTTGCTACAAAAGTTGGGTATTCATCCTTTCTGATGGAGGCATAATACTCCATAGTGTATATGGACCACATCTTCCTTATCCATTCATCTGATCAATGGATGAATGTATATACTAATTTTCAATAAAATATTTGTAATCTTCCACTCATGGGAGTGAAATTCTTAATAACAATCATTGTTCTGTCTCCCCCCACCTCGGAAATGATCACTAAATTAGAAAGGCTTTTGTTTTGTTTTGTTTTGATTTTGTGGGGGATGCTTATATATATATTGGTAAGGTTTTGTTTTTTTGTTTTGTTTTGCAAATTCTGTCATTTGCAGTAACAAATCAGAGCTGGATGGCACTGGAGGTCTTGATGTTAAGTGAAACAAGAAAGAAACAGAAAGAGAAATACTGCATGATCTCACTAATATGTGGAAATGGTATAGTCAATTCACAGAAAAAGAGAGTACAGTGGTGGTTGCCAAGGACCAGGGACTGAGAAAAAGGGAGAGATGTTGCCCAAGTGTGAAAGGTTTCAGTTATGTAGAATGAATAAGTTCTAGAAATCTAATATATTGCATGGTCACTATTGCTAACGACACCATAATGAATACCTGAAATTGCAACCAGGATAGATTTAAATTAAAACTTTTTACACACACGCACACATACACGCACACACACACTAGTAAATATATAGAAAAATAGATGTGCTAATTACTTAGATTGTGGTGATAGTTTCATATTATATGTACATCAAACATCAATTTGTATAACTGAATATATATATATATATACATATATATGTGTGTGTGTGTGTATAATTTTTGTACATCAACATGCCAACTTTGGACACTAGGGCAGGCATTAACTTCATAATAACCCAGAAATAAAAAAAAGTAGTGAGAACATTGAAAACATGATATTTCAATGAATTTATTGAAAAATAACCTTTGACAAGAGGAAACTCTTGGCATTAAAAAGATTTTTCCAGGTAAATAATGGGCAACACCATTAAAATAAAATGGAATCTTGTAACAGTTATTAAGGATGTGGTAAACTTGAATACACTGAAAGTAATGAATTTTATTTTATTTTATTTTATTTTAGATTGCAGTTAATTAACATAGAGTGTAATATGATTTCCAGGTGTACAATTTAGCGATTCAACACTTACATACCATACCAAGTTCTCATCACAACATGTCTACTCCTTAATCCCCATTGCCTATTTAACCCCTCCTTCTAGACACCTCCTCACTGGTAACCATCTGGTTGTTTTCTGTAGTTAAGAACCTATTTCTTGATTTGCCCACCTCTCTCTGTTTTTCCCTATACTCATTATTTTATTAATTTCCACATGAGGGAAGTCATGTGGTATTTCTCTTTCATTGACTGACTTGATTAGCTTAGCCTAATAGTCTCTAGCTCAAACCTTGTCATTTCAAATGGCACGATCTCACTATTTTTAATGGCTGATAATATATACCCCATGACTATTCCATTCATCATTCAGTGGAAACTTGGGCTGTGTCCATAGTTTTGTTATTGCAGATAATGCTGGTATAAAAATCAGGGGCATGTACACGTTCAAATTAACATTCTTGTACTCTCTGAAATCAATGAGTTAAAAATTCATGACAATATCCATGGAAGGCACATATTCAAGTCATGGTTGCTAATCTACTGTCTTAACTATGAACACAAAAATTCTACTGGCAATTCTACCTTGTCAATCCACACTACTGCTTTACTAGGAAAGGACAAACAGAGAAACAAAGCTGCTTCCTGCTGCAAAAGCATGTTCACTCCAACTCCATTAGCTGGAGACATTCAATTGAGTATTTCTGAATGTCTCTGGTACTTTCTTTTATTCCATTCATAAAACATAGCAGTAAATGAAATAACATGCTTCCCTTCCCCTTTTCAAACTGGGTTCTACCCTTCTGTACCTCAATCTCAAAAAATATGTTTTAACTATGATGTATTTTAAATTATTATTTAGTTTTGACAACATACATTATTTTGCTTCTTTTCCTTTTAGAGTTGCAGAATTCTCTTGTGGCTCCTATATACAATTCATACAACTTAGCTGAATATCTTCAGGCCATGTAATGCTATATTTAAAAAATCCCATACATAATGCTTCAATTATCCTGATCATCAAAGGAAAAAATAAGGAGAATAGTAAAAATAATTTATTATAAATAATAAATTATATATATACCTTTTTGGTGAGAGGTTCACCATTAGAGAAAATTTTAAATGAATGAATGATATAATAAAAATAATTCTTGACACACAAAGTTAATTCCTTTGCTCTGATGTGTTCAAGAGAAGGCAGGATACCTTATTTGAAATTTTCTACAGAGAGAATTACAAATCTTAGAGAATATGTTCTTTTTTACTGATAAATACTCACTGTTTGAACAGTTGTAATTGTATAAATATCTTTCTTCTTATCAAACCAGAGTGTAGACTGAAATGTGAAGATTTCATAATCAACAATGTCAGAAGTGAACTCTCAGGAGAGGTAAGAACCTGGCTGGTATTATGAGGGAAGGTACAAGTTTGAGGGCAGAAGTACAGTAAAAATTAAGGAAATCAGGCGCATTGTAATAGAGTATGTTGGACAAGTGAGGATATAAACTATTATATTTGACATCTGTACAGATTAAAGAATCAACCAAAACCCTCACTTCATCTCTTGCTTTCTGAGGTAGTTGTGATATGGCATAGCTTTCTCATGGCATTTTTCACTTCTGCATTCCTAAGAGTGTAGATGAATGGGTTGAAGAAAGGGGTTCCAATAGTATAAAATACGGACACCATCTTGTCCATAGGGAAAGTGCTTGGGGGGCGTGCATATATGAATATACATGGACCAAAGAATATCACTACTACGATGATATGAGTAATGCAGGTGGAGAGAGCTTTTCTCCTCCCTTCTGCACTGTGGTTTCTCAGTGAATGCAATATGACAATGTATGAAATCATCAGAAACACAAAACTGCCTGTGCAAATGCTCCCACTGTTAGACACCCATTCTAGGTTGATCATATATGTGTCCATGCATGCGAGTTTCAGCAAGGGCTGCAAATCACAGCAGTAATGATTAATCAAATTGGGCCCACAGAAAGGCAATTTCAAGGCCAGCAGTACCTCAGTAATGGAATGGATAAAAGCTCCTACCCATGCAAGAGCAATCAGGATTGTGCAAACCTGCCGTCTCATGATGGTTGGGTAATGTAAGGGTTTACATATAGCCACATAGCGATCAATAGCCATGAGGATGAGAACAAAGACCTCCATGGAGCCAAAGAAATGTATTGCAAAGACTTGGGTCATGCACTCATGGTAAGATATGGTTCTTTGTGCAGAGAGTGAGTCCACAATTAGTCTTGGGGCTGTGGAAGTTGAGAAGCAGGAATCAGCAAGGGACAAATGAAATAGGAAAAAGTACATGGGGCTCCCAAGGGTGCGGCTGGACTTGATGGTCACAATAATGAGCAAATTCCCTACCACAGTTCCCAAATAAAAAATGAAGAAAATTACAAATACCATTTTCTTTTTCATTGGATCTTGGGTCAGTCCTAGCAGTATGAACTCAGTAACAGTGTTATTTTGCTCCATTATTTCAGGCCAATTGGATAAATTGCAAGTTAGAAACAATCTGCAAAGAAAGAAATATGAGGAAATGAATACTCCATTTGAGGTCAAATTCATATGCTTGTTCATGGAAGGGCCACTTACCAGTGGGTAACCCCTTATCTTCCGTGTTGTTTTCCCTTGAACAATGCAGGGATCATAATATTTATTCACAATCTATTCAACTGATTGCTTATGGAAACAAGGAAATATATTAATAATGAGAAAATAGCCAATTCTTCAGGTATAATAAACATTAACTAAATGAATTTATTATGAAAGAGTATCTTTCTTGGCTGAATATCTTTCCTTATTTTACATCAGGGACCCATTAAGATAGAATGTTGCAAAAAGGAGAAAACTCATGCATGATATACATAATGTGCTTTCATACTTTTTTGAACTTAATAGATATTCATAAAGTATCTTCTAGTAAATATTCTGAACATTCAATAAATGATATGGAAACTTCAGTAATTTTTTTGTTGTTTGTTTGTTTGTTTAATGAAACATATGAGAGAGAGAGAGAGTGAGACAGGGTGAGGGAAAGAGAGAAAAAGGACAAGAGAGAAATAAGAAATATTTTAGCAGTGAATGTTTGGTCAATTCATTTAGTCCATTATTAAGTTTATTTTGATCAGTTCCCTTGACTAAATTTGTTTCCTTTTACTTTAGCTCTCTATAATTTATAGTTGCTTATAGTTGTGAATTCAGCTTCTATCATAACATTTTGTACATTTTTACATTATCCTATGTTGTCCAAAGTAGAATTCTTCACCTCATCCAGTATTTTGGTTGGTCTTTCTGCATATTTTCTTAAGACACATGGAGAGACTGATTCTAAAATAAAGGATAAATAGGGAATGTTTGGCATAAATCAAAATATTGTTTCAAATTTCCTGTTATTTTAAGCACCAGGGATTTAGACAATGAGCTAAAGAAACTCCAGGTCATAGATAAAACTTTTTCATATCATTTTTGGAACATATGTTCTTGTAAGTCCCATGCCCTGACTTCAGTAAAAGATAGAAAGAGGAAAGGAATGAATATTCATTTATATATGCCAAACTAAAAAAAATCCTTTTCTGTCTTCATCACATATATTTCCCGTATGATAACACAATTATATGTATAAGTGTCAAGGAATTTAAGTATATTAACAACATGTATTTCAGACAAAAGCATAATTTTTCAAATATAAATGTATCTCAAGATTGAAAACACAATCCATATGGTGCCTAGGTAGCTCAGCCGGTTAAATATTTGACTCTTGATTTCCACTCAGGTCATGATCTTAGGGTTTTGGAATCCAGCCCCATACTTGGTACTGTGCTGGGGATGGAGCCTGTTTAAGATTCTATCTCTCCCTCTTCCTCTGTACCTTGCCCTGCTTTTGTGTTCTCTCTCTATCTAATTAAATCACATACACACACACACACACACACACACACACACACAGAACAGTTAAAATGAAAATGGGCAAAAGAACTGACCTCAAAGGAACCTTTCTTTTTAGAAATAATGTGAAATGATTATGAATTTCTTGCATAGAAAAATATATTCCATTCAAATTCAATTATTTATCTTTTCACTTAGATTAACAAAATGACAGTTTTGATAAATGTCTCTTAACAAACAGTTCTGAAAATGATGTTGGACACAATTGATTCCACACATTCTTGGGAGGAGTTTAAAGGGATACAGTTTCTCTGAGGGTGATTTTTAGCATTGATGATATTTCAATGTCACATAGACACAGGTCTAGTGTTTGCATTTGCTGCAAATAATCTCACTCATAGGCTGGAGGATCATCACAGCAATCCTTTCCATGTTGACCAAAGGTAAGAAACAACTTCAATGCCCACCAGAAGGAAGCTAAATGATTCAGGGATGGTATTTTATGGAATCATCAAACAAAGGGAAGTGGAAATATATACAATGGTTTCTAAAATATGTTGTGAAGGGGCAGAATTCAGGACTGTCTCTTGAAGGTGATAATATTTTCTTTAACAGCAGAATAATCTCTCTCACACACACACTCATACACACACACACACACACACAGAGTGATATCAATTAATTGTATTTACAAGAGTATGGAGATAGCATATGTGTGGCCTCAGGGTGGGGGAATTGTTTTCTTAGAATCAAAGTTAGGAGGATGACTTACCTTTTAAAATATTCCCATTGGTGGTTGAAAATCTGTCATAGTGGCGCTGCACCAAAATAAAGCTTTTTAAAGACTTTCTCTTAGTAGATGGTTTATTATTGCCTTTGGCATATTACTAGTACATAACAACTGTATTCTGACACAGGCTGCAGAAACAGCAAAATTTCTAGGGTTAGAATAAGATTTAAATATCTGTGTAAGCGGATGAGTCACTGTAGAGACAGTTCTGAGCTCAGGGGTCTTTACCACATCATGCCCCCACTACACTGCCATTAACTTCATGTTCCCCTACACTCTTAAGAGTTTGCCAAATATGTTCTTTGTCCAACTCTTCAGCAAACAGGAGTGAAAACCTGTCTGGATTCTAACAATTAAGTATTATAAAGCGATGTCTGTTTATCCATTCATCCATATATCTATTATCAATTTACTACCTTTCTACCATCTATCTACCTATTGTATATCAATCTATCTGTATTTCCATCTATCAGCTATTATTTATCATCTATCTTACAAAGATACAGACTGAAAGATTTGTATGGTTCAAATAAGAATAGATATAAGAGTGGCATACATTCTAAAGAAGCACCATAAGGAAGGCAGTATTTATCTGTTCACTGCTGAATTCAAGATCTAGAAAAATGTAAATATTTAATAATAACTATTCATAAAGTAAATGAAAGAATTAAGAGAATCTCCTCTTAATACCATCCAATAGTGTTCAGCCCTTCAGTACTCTGTGACCACTGAATAGGGAAGCCTACTACATCCCAAGTAAAATCATTATCTCCATGGAGCATCCTGGAACACTGGACTAGATACAATGTTTATTTGCCTCTTTCTCCACCAGGACCTACTGAGTATTTCTTTTACTCCATCTTCTCAGTTTAGATTGTCAAGCACTTGTAGAAAATTCCCTAAACTTTCTATCCTTCCACAAATGTCTTTTATGTGTTAGGTGCACATTTGTCATAGATTAGATGGATTTTGTCTAAGTATGAAATACAAATAAGTTAATCCCCAGCACAAATCTCACAAGTTGTGTTAAGAGCTTATGCAAGGGTAGGATGTTCAGTCATTCTCTTTTCTTCTCAATGTAATTCAGTCTCTTTACTCCAATGAGAATTTTAAAAAGTGCTTTTAAAATTCTGTCTGATCTCTTTTGATGTCACTGAGGCTCAGGTTCTCACCTGCATGCCAGAAGACAAAGCTGGTCCAGGATTCTTCTCACACTTTCTGATATCCATTCTCACTTGTAATTTTGACAGGGACATATTTGTCTTCTGCCTTTCCTACAGCAGTATTTAAACATGAGTGATGAAAAAATAAGGAGTCTGGGGAGGTCATTCCCTAAAGTGCTCATTCCCTTTTCATTAAGACACATGAGCTAGATGTGACAAGAACTTAATGTTCACTCATGTATTAATGGATTTGGGGGAAAACTTGGTCTCTTCTTGCAATTAAAGTGTTTATGTGGGCCATAAATTACGTTTTGACTAGAAGATAATAATAATAATAATAGTAATAATAATAATAATAATAAAACAGTGATTATTTCGTGATCTAGTGGAAGGACATGTTTCCTGATACCTTTATCCAAAAAAATTAATTAGGACTTCTTAAGTAAAAGGCTGATTCTAGGTCTCAGGTGGGGAAAGTACAAGATGAACTGGTAAAAAAGTGGTAACACCACCACACACACACACACACAACTGCCACAGTGATAATATGCCAAAGGAACACAAGAGCCACTGGAAATACCTCACAATGCCTAAAGCTAGAAAATAATTGAACAACAAAATAAATAACACAAATTGATATATAACTCATAGTTTAAAGATCCACAAGCTTGTAGTGATATGAACACTTAAATAAATAGCTAATGAGTAGGGAATAATAGACAAACTTTCCATTAAAACATTCCTAATTATTTTGTTGGTATTCTGCTCTCAAAGGGTTATAGGATAATACTCAATCTCTTATTTGTGGGCTGTACACAGGTGAATTCCTTCCAAAAGGCACACTGTGGAATCCGGCAGGTGGTACAAATGTGGCAAACACTACCTCAACCAGGTGATCAAGGTTAACCTCAAGGATGATGAGGCACAATAAAAGTATGTACCTACTGGCATGATGCGATGCAAATGACACTTTGCCTCTGTGACTCTTCTCCCAGTAACCCATAACCCCAGTCCCATTTTGAATAAAATATCAAACAAACCCCAAATAGAGGGTTTTATATAAAATATTGGGGAGGGTATGTGATTTGGTGAGTGCTGTGAAGTGTGTAAACCTGGTGATTCACAGACCTGTACCCCTGGGGATAAAAATATATGTTTATAAAAAATTAAAAAATTAAAAAAGAATAAAAAAAAATATGATGTATAGATAAAAAAAAAAATATATCAGACTAAGTCCCCTCAAAACTTTCAAGTTTATCAAAAACAAGGAAAGTTGAACCTAATTATTGTGACAGGCACTGAGTAAGCACTAGAATTGTGGAATCATTATATATACAAGTAAAAATAATAAAACCTTGTATTTTCAACATAGCTGAAATAAATCAATAAAAGTATATTCAGAGAAACTGTCAGTGTCTGGAGGTACTGAAGAAGACATGACGATACACAGTTTATTTCATTTAATATGTCATCAGACTATATCTGTGTTGAGCATGGGTCAGAAATTTCTTCCTTTACCATGCTGAATAATATTCCACTGTATGCTTTCCACATTTTGTTTATTCATATGTTGATGGACACATGAGTTGCCTACACATTTTGGCTATCATGACTAATGCTGATATGGACATGAGGGTACACATATCTCTCCCAGTCCCCACTTCCAGTGCTTTTGCTACATTCCCAGAGGTGGAAATGCTGGATCACTTGGTCATTATTGTTAACTTTATAAAGAAGTTCTTATTGCCTTTCACAGTGGCTTCAACATTTTAATATTGTTATGGACAGTGTGCATGAGTGTGTTTAGTGATGTTGACTATCTTTTGATGCTGCTCATTGCTCATTTATGTATATTTTTGGAGAAATGTTTATTTACCTTTTGTCGATATTGAGTTTTAGGAATTCCTTGAATTGCCTTTCATTCTGTTGATTGTGACCTTGATGCATAGAAATTTTAAATTTTGAGATAGTTTAATTAATTAATTAATTAATTAATTCTATAACTTGTGTTTTTTTTGGTGTCATATTCAAGAAATAATTTTCTAAGGTAATGTCCCGAAACTTTTATTTCATTTATATATTTTTTTTTTGTTGTTGTGTTCAGCTAGCCAAGATAAAATACATCATTAGCTTTTTCTTCTAAACATTTTATAGTTTTATTCTTATACTTAAGTCTTTGATTCATTTGGAGCTTATTTTGTCTATAGTGTAATTTAGGGATTTTCCTTCATTCTTTTTTTTTTTAAGATTTTATTTATTTATTGGACAGAGACAGAGAGAGATCACAAGTAGTCAGAAAGATAAGCAGAGAGTGAGGGGGGAAGCAGGATACCTTTTGAGCCCAGAGCCCAATGTGGGGTTCGATCCAAATACCCTGAATCATGACCTGAGTGGAAACCACAGCAGTAACCCACTGAGCCACCCAGGCATGCCTGCCTTCCTTCTTTTGCATATCTAGTGTTCTTTTGCATAACTAGATTTTGAATATCTAGTTTAGCTAAACTATTTGCTGAAAACACTATTCTTTTCTCTTGGATGGTTTTGGCACTCTTGCAGAAAATCAGTTGACCATAAAAGAGATGGTAATCCATTTTGAGTTTATCTTTGTGTACAGTGTAAGAGAATGGTCGAGTTTCATTCTTCTACTTATAGCCGTCCAGTTTTCCCAGCACCATTTATTGAAGAGACTTTTTTCCACTGTATATTTTTTCCTGTTTTGTCGAAGATTAATTGACCATAGAGTTGAGGGTCCATATCTGGGCTCTTTACTCTGTTCCACTGGTCTATGTGTCTGTTTTTATGCCAGCACCATGCTGTCTTGGTGATCACAGCTTTGTAATAAAGCTTGAAATCAGGTAACGTGATGCACCCAGCTATATTTTTGTTTTTCAACATTTCCTTAGTGATTTGAGGTCTCTTCTGATTCCATAAAAATTTTTGGATTATTTGCTCCAGCTCTTTGAAGAATACTGGTGGAATTTTGATTGGAATGGCATTAAAAGTATAGATTGCTCTAGGCAGTATTGACATTTTAACAATGTTTATTCTTCTGATCCAAGAGCATGGAATGGTCTTACATCTTTTTGTGTCTTCTTGAATTTTTTTCATGAGTGTTCTGTAGTTCCTCGAATACAGATCCTTTACCTCTTTGGTTAGGTTTATTCCCAGGTATCTTATGGTCCTCGGAGCTATAGTAAATGGAATCGATTCTCTAATTTCCCTTTCTGTATTTTCATTGTTAGTGTATAAGAAAGCCACTGATTTCTGCACATTGACTTTGTGTCCTGCCACGTTGCTGAATTGCTGTATGAAGTTCTAGTAGTTTGGGGGTGGAGTCTTTTGGGTTATCCATATAAAGAATCATGTCGTCTGCGAAGAGAGTTAGACTTTTTCATTGCAAATATGGATACCTTTTATTTCTCTTTGTTGTCTGATTGCTGTTGCTAGGACTTCTAATACTAAGTTGAACAAGAGTGGTGAAAGTGGGCATCCTTGTCTTGTTCCTGATCTCAACGGGAAGGCTGCAAGCTTTTTCCCATTGAGGATGATATTTGCTGTGGGTCTTTCATAGATAGATTTGATGAGGTTCAGGAACGTGAGACAGGAATCCATCAGAATCCTAGAGGAGAACATAGGCAGTAATCTTTTCGATATCAGCCACAGCAACTTCTTTCAAGATATGTCTCCAAAGGCAAAGGAAACAAAAGCAAAAATAAACTTTTGGGACTTCATCAAAATCAAAAGCTTCTGCACAGCAAAGGAAACAGTCAAGAAAACAAAGAAGCAACCCATGGAATGGGAGAAGATATTTGCAAATGACAGTACAGACAAAAGGTTGATATCCAGGATCTATAATGAACTCCTCAAACTCAACACACACAAAACAGGCAACCATATAAAAAAAATGGGAAGAAGATATGAACAGACACTTCTCCAATCAAGACATACAAATGGCTATCAGACACATGAAAAAATGTTTATCATCACTAGCCCTCAGGGAGATTCAAATTAAAACCACATTGAGATATCACCTTACACCAGTTAGAATGGCCGAAATTAACAAAACAGGAAACAACATGTGTTGGAGAGGATGTGGAGAAAGGGGAACCCTCTTCCACTGTTGGTGGGAATGCAAGTTGGTGCAGTCTCTTTGGAGAACAGTGTGGAGATTCCTTAAAAAATTAAAAATAGAACTTCCCTATGACCCTGCCATTGCACTCCTGGGTATTTACCCCAAAGATAGAGATGTTGTGAAAAGAAGGGCCATCTGTACCCCGATGTTTATAGCAGCAATGGCCACGGTTGCCAAACTATGGAAAGAACCAAGATGCCCTTCAACGGATGAATGGATAAGGAAGATGTGGTCCATATACACTATGGAGTATTATGCCTTTATCAGAAAGGACGAATACCCAACTTTTGTAGCAACATGGGCAGGACTAAAAGAGATTATGCTGAGTGAAATAAGTCAAGCAGAGAGAATCAATTATCATATGGTCTCACTTATTTGTGGAGCATAACAAATAGCATGGAGGACAAGGGGTGTTAGAGAGGAGAAGGGAGTTGGGGTAAATTGGGAGGGGAGTTGAATAATGAGAGACTATGAACTCTGAAATGGAGTTGGGAGAAATTAGAAGGGGAGGTGAACCATGAGAGACTATGGACTCCGAAGATCAATCTGAGGGGTTTGAAGTGGCGGGGGGGTAGGAGGTTGGGGTACATGGTGGTGGGCACTATGGAGGACACGGATTGCATGGAGCACTGGGTGTTGTGAAAAAATAATGAATACTGTTTTTCTGAAAATAAATTAATTAATTTATAAAAAAAGAAAAGTAGGAAAATAAATAAATAAATAAATAAATAAATCTTTTTAAATATTAAAAAAAATTAAAAATAGAAATACTATGTGATGCAGTAAAAAAAAAAAAAAGATGGTAATCTGATATTTTTGTAGAAGAAGGGGGGGTGGGAGGTTTGGGGTACCAGGTGGTGGGTATTGAAGAGGGCACGGATTGCATGGAGCACTGTGTGTGGTGCAAAAACAATGAATACTGTTATGCTGAAAATAAATAATATATTTTAAAAAAAAGAGATGGTATATTTCTAGGCTCTATAGTTCATCCCATTTTTCTACATCCCTGGTTTAATGCCATTGCCATAGTTTTGATTACATAGCTTCATAATTATTTTAAAATCAGGACATGTGGAGCATACAAATTTTTCTTTTCAAGAATTTTTATTTGATTAAAAATCCCTTGAGCTTCTATTGAAATGTTCAGCTGATTTTTCTACGTTGGCAAAAATTGTTTTTGGAGTTTTTATAGGGGTAGTTTAAGATGTGCATTGTTTCAGATATTATCGACATCTGAACGATATTGAGTCTCTTGATCCATGAAGATCTGATATCTTTCTGTACACACACACACACACACACACACACAATAATTTGCTTTTGTGTATATGGAAACTGGCAAATGCAAAATCTGCATAATCAATGTCCCTTTTTGAGTCTAAACACGAGAAACTTCAGTTAACCAGAAAGAGCTGATGTCCTACTTCAGGTCCATAAGCAGGAGGCTGTGTAAAATCCGGGAAGAGTTAATATGTCAGAGTGCAAGTCATCAGACAGGAAGTACTAATGGTTCAGTCTGAAAGCTTTCAGGTAAGAGTACTCCCTCTTACTCAGGGAAGGTTAGCCTTTTGTAATTTTCAGTCATTCATTTCATTAGTTGAGGGCCCTATGTTAGTGAGAACAATCTACTTTATTCACTCTACCAACTCAAAAGTTAATATCATCCAGAAAAATCTCATAGTCATAACCAAAACAATAATCAAGGCACCATCTGAGCACCCTGTGGTCCAGTCAAGTTAACACATAAAATTAATTGTTAAAAGTCCATTGATTATTCATGTAGTACCTATACACATCTCCGTAAATCATACTTAACCTCCAATAAACACTACAAATTGTTATAATACCAACTATCATACAACAATCCTGTACAAAAGCAAAAATACACTAAAACTTCCACAAGAAGAAAAAGTAAAGTTTTGGAGTGATTTTTACTTTTCCCTTGATATTTAGTTAGTTAAAAGATATTGTGGAGGGGAGACAAGATGGTGAGGAAGTAGGAGGAGGTACCGTTTCAACCTGTACCCTGAAGTGAGCTGATTACCTACCAAAGAACTCTGATCACCCATGAAATCAGCCTGAGATCAGAATTATACATTTCTGGATCTCTACAGAGGCAGAAGATGCCAGTGGGCAGGTAAACCAGAGTGGGAATGTCGGACTGATATTGGAAGATAAACGAAAGGGGGAGGGAGCCACCAGTGGCAACCAATTGGAAAGTAATACCCCAATATGAAAGTGCCCTGAGTCTGGGAACCAGCATTAACTTGGAGTCTGGTTGAAAGCACTCAAAAAGATAAAAAGATTGCAGGGGGAAATTGTGAGAATCGGGGCAGTTAGGGACAGGGTCTTAAGTCCCTGGACCCAGGACAGCCTCCCCTGGTGCTGAGCCAGAGCGAGTGCAGTGGAGAAAATGGGTCTCCATCCCTGAGCCGCCAGGGTGCCTGAGATCGCGTGGGGTCCAGCTCCCGTGAGGGGCGGGGAGCCTTGCCAGATGGTAGAACACTGCACCATGCTATCAGAGCCTGAGACTCGTGCACCCGACACCCTGCCCTGGGAGAGGTGTGCCCAGGCACTAGCCTGGTGCTCTCGGACGAGGAAAGTCCAGGCACTCCCCCCCGGGGCCAGCAGGAAAATCTCAGTGTGCAATCGCTGCTTGGAACCTCTCTGGTGGTCTGGACCTGCCCAGACAGTCGCTGCTGCTGTGGTTTTGGGTACAAGCAGGAGCTCCTGCATCCCCAAGGACCGTGACTCAGAACCTGCTCTGCCAGCAGCTGAGGGTGAACTTATGTGCTCTGAAGCACCCACAGGGGATCATACTGAGGCTTTTCTATGAGAGGGAGTTCGGGGTGAACTTTGCTTTCCTCTAAACCTCCAAACACCATCAAAAGCTGACAAGGCAAGAGAAAACAAATGAAGAAACATAAAAACCTTCAGAGAACAAAAGCCTGAAAAACCAGTTTCCTCAGAGCCCACACCTTGAGGGGGGTAGGAGGACTTAATTCAGGGCACATCATTGAAGGAAAACCCACGTGGCAGGCTCCTCCCCCAGAAAACCAACCAGGAAAGAAAGAAAGAAAAAAAAAAAGACAACAGAACAACCACCACTACTTCACAAACACAACTTTTATTTTTTAACTCATTCCCACTATTTTGGTTGATTTTTTTTTATATATATAGATAAATTTTTAACCTATTTACCATCACAGTGAGATGTCCACTACATCGAATTCAATAATAACCTTCTAACTTGAACTTTTTGAGACATACACATGTGTTTTTCTTTTGCTTTTCTATTTTTTCAATTTTAGTTTATTTTAGTCTAGTTTATTTTTCTAATTTTTATTTTCTAATATTCATATAAAGTTAAACTTCAAGGTAATCCCCTTCCCCCAATCAATGTTACCTCTATAGGTAAACCAATTTTTAATCCCCCTTTATCTTAGGAAAGTTGAATCCTTTAACAAAATATCAAGATACATCCAGGAAGAATCAAAGCATCCTTCCTTGCCCACACTGAGAATTATTAACCACTCTCCCACCTTTTTCTTTCACCAGTGTTTCTGTGTATTTTTGTTTGTCCTGATAGTATATAAATCTTATACTTGGGGTTCTTTTTGATGGGGTTCTTCCTTTTTTTTGCTTTTACACACACACACACACACACACACACGTATATATATTTTTTTTCCTCTTGCCATATATTTTTTCGGTCTTTTTGTTTGTCTGTTTCTGTTTGTATATTTCATAAATCTTACCTTGGGGCCCATTTGGGCTGAGCCTTCTCTTTTATCTTCCCTCTTTTTCCTGTCTCTCTTTTTCTCTCTTTTTCCTTTTTTTTTCCTTTTTCTTTTCTTTTTTCTCTCATTTGGGTGGGGAATCCTGATTGCTCAGGAAGCGTTCCAGGGTGCAACATGACTGGACCATGGTTTATACATCCAGATACATCTGTTCAGTCATCTCTCACCAAATGACTAGGAGGAGGAATGCCCAACAGAAGAAAAATACAGAGGATGGGCCTTCTACAACAGAACTAATGGCTATCTACATAGACAATATGTCATAAAAGGAATCCAGGCTAACAATAATCCAGGCAATAGCTAGGTTGGAGAAAGCCATGGATGACCAAATGGAATTGATTAGGTCAGAACTGAAAGCCACCAGGGATGATGTTCAAAATGCTCTCCGTGAGTTCCAATCTAATCTAAATTCTCAAAAAGCTAGGGTAACTGAGACAGAAGACAGAATTAGTGATCTGGAGGACAAACAGATAGAGAGAAAGGATCAGGAGAAAGCCTGGAACAAACAGCTTAGAAGTCAAGAAAACAGAATCAGGGAAATAAATGATGCCATGAAACGTTCCAACATCAGAATTATTTGACTCCCTGAAGGGGAGGAGAAAGAAAGAAGTCTAGAAGATATAGTGGAACAAGCTGTTCATGGAAATTTTCCCAATCTCACGAATGGAACCAGAGTTCATGTACTAGAGGCAGAACAGTTTCCCCCCAAGGTTATAGATTCTCAAAAATCCTTGAGACACATAATAGTAAGAATGAAGAATTATAATTGTAGGCAGACCCTCTTGAAAGCAGCTAGGACAAAGAAGCTCCTTACGTACAGAGGAAAGCACATCAGAATAACATCATACCTGTCCACAGAGACCTGGCAAGCCATAAAGGGCTGGCAAGATATATTCAGGGCACTAAATAAGAAGAATATGCAGCCAAGAATACTTTATCCAGCAAGACTGACATTCAAAATGGATGAAGAGATAAAGAGTTTCTAAGACTGGAAATGCTTAAAAGACTATGCAACCACCAAGCCGACACTGCAGGAAATATTAAGGAGTGTTTCAGAAAAGAGAAAAAAGTCTTAAAAATATAATTGAACAGAAATATAAAGACAATCTACAGAAAGAAAGACTTCAAAGGTAACATGATGTCAATCAAAATATAGCTATCAATAATTACTCTCATTGTGAATGGCCTAAATCAGCCCATAAAATGACACAGGGTTGCAGATTGGATAAAACGACAGGACCCATGCATATGTTGTCTACAAGAGACCCATTTTGAACCTAAAGATACACCCAGACTGAAAGTGAAAGGATGGAGAAGCATCGTTCATGCCAATGGGCCTCAAAAGAAGGCCAGGGTAGCGATTCTCATATCAGATAAATGAGATTTTAAACTAAAGACTGTACTCAGAGATACAGAAGGACAGAACATAATTCTTAAAGGGACTATCCACCAAGATGATCTAACAATTAAAATATCTATGACCCCAATATGGGAGCAACCACTTACATAAGAAAACTACTAATCAGGATAAAGAGTCATATTAATATGAATACATTAATAGTAGGATATCTTAGCATGCCTCTCTCAGTAATAGACAGAACATTGAAGCAGAAAATCAATAAAGAAACAAGAGCATTGAATGACACATTGGACCAGATGGACCTCATAGATACATACAGAACATTCCAATCCAAAACAACAGAATAATCATTCTTAAGTGCACATGGAACCTTCTCCAGAATAGATCACATACTGGGTCAGAAATCAGAACTCAACCGATACCAAAAGACTGAGATTATTCCCTGCATATTCTCAGTTCACAATGCTTTGAAACTGGAACTCAATCACAAGGCAAAATTCAAAAGGAACTCAAACACCTGGAAGCTAAAGACCACCTTGCTTAAGAATGCTTGGATCAATCAGGAGATCAAAGAAGAACTTAATTCATGGAAACCAATGAGAATGAAGACACTTCGGTCAAAAACTTATGGGATACAGCAAAGGCAGTCCTACGGGGGAAATACATAGTCATCCAAGCCTCCCTCAAAAATATTTAAAAATACAGAATACACCAGCTGTCTCTACACATTAAAGAACTGGAGAATCAACAACAAATGAAACCAACTCCACACATAAGAAGGGAAATAATCAAGATTAGATCAGAGATCAATGAGGTAGAAACCAGAGACACAGTAGAATGTATCAATGAAACTAGAAGCTGTTTTTTTTCAAAAGAATAAAAAAAAATTGATAAACCATTGGCCACACTAATCCAAAAGAAAAGAGTGAAAGCCCAAATAAATAAAATTATGAATGAAAAGAGAGAGATCACAACCAACATCAAGGAAGTAAAAACAATAGTGAGAAGCTATTATCAACTGTTATATGCCAATAAGCTAAGCAACCTAGATGAAATGGATGAATTCCTGGAAAACTATAAACTCCCAAAATTGAACCAGGAAGAAATTGACAACCTGAATAGACTGATATCTAGAAACGAGATTGAAGTAATGACCAAAAGCTCCCAAAAAACAAGAGCAGAGGACCTGGCAGATTCCCTGGGGAATTCTCCAAACTTTCAAAGAAGAAATACCTATTCTCCTAAAGCTGTTTCAAAAAATTGAAGCAGAAGGAAAACTTCCAGACCCTTTATATGAAGCCAGCATGACCCTGATCCCCAAACCAGGCAAAGACCCTACCAAAAAGGGGAATTTTAGACCAATATCACTGATTAATATGGATGCTAAGATGCTCAACCAGATCCTAGCAAACAGGATCTAACAGCATATTAAAAAGATTATCCACCATGACCAGGTTGGATTCAACCCTGAGCTACAAGGATGATTCTACATTCACTAATCAATCAATGTCATAGAACAAATCAAGAAGAGAAAAGAGAAGAACCACATGGTCCTCTCATTGATGCAGAAAAAGCATTTGACAAAATACAGCACTCATTCCTGATTAAAACACTTCAAAGTATAGGGATAGAGGGAACATTCCTGAACTTCATAAAATCTATCTATGAAAGACCCACAGCAAATATCATCCTCAATGGGAAAAAGCTGGCAGCCTTCCTGTTGAGATCAGGAACACGACAAGGATGCTCACTCTCAACTCTCTTGTTCAACATAGTATTAGAAGTCCTAGCAACAGCAATCAGACAACAAAGAGAAATAAAAGGTATCCAAATTGGCAATGAAGAAGTCTAACTCTCTCTTTACATATGACATGATTCTTTATATGGAAAACCCAAAAGACCCCACCCCCAAAATATTAGAACTCATACAACAATTCAGTAACATAGCAGGATACAAAGTCAATGTACAGAAATCAGTGGCTTTCTTATACACTAACAATGAAAATACAGAAAGGGAAATTAGTGAATCGATTCCATTTACTATAGCGATTCCATTTACTATTTACTATAGTAATCGATTCCATTTACTATTTACTATAGCTCCAAGGACCATAACATACCTGGGAATAAACCTAACCAAAGAAGTATAGGATCTGTACCCAAGGAACTACAGAACCCTCATGAAAGAAATTGAAGAAGACACAAAAAGATGCAAGATCATTCCATGCTCTTGGATAGGAAGAATAAACATTGTTAAAATGTCTGTTCTGCCTAGACCAATCTATACTTTTAATGCCATTCTGATAAAAACTCCACCAGTATTTTTCAAAGAGCTGGAGCAAATAATCCTTAAATCTGTATGGAATCAGAAGAGACCACAAATCGCTAAAAATGTTGAAAAACAAAAATAAAACTGGCGGCATCATGTTACCTGATTTCAAGCTTTACTACAAAGCTGTGATCACCAAGAAAGCATGGTACTGGCATAAAAACAGACACATAAACCAGTGGAACAGAGTAGAGAGCCCAGATATGGACCCTAAACTCTATGGTCAAATAATCTTTGACAAAGCAGGAAAAAATACATAGTGGAAAAAAGACAGTCTCTTCAATAAATGGTGCTGGGGAAACTGGACAGCTATATGTGGAATAATGAAACTCAACCATTCTCTTGCACTGTACACAAAGATAAACTCGAAATGGATAAAAGACCTCAACATGAGACAGAAATCCATCAGAATCCTAGAGGAGAACATAGGCAGCCACAGAAACTTCTTTCAAGATATGTCTCCAAAGGCAAAGGGAACAAAAGCAAAAATGAACTTTTGGGACTTCATCAAGATCAAAAGCTTCTGCACAGCAAAGGAAACGGTCAACAAAACAGAGGCAACCATGGAATGGGAGAATATATTTAAAATGACAGTACAGACAAAAGGTTGATATCCAGGATCTTTAAAGAACTTCTCTAAGTCAACACACACAAAGCAGATAAACATATCAAAAAATGGGCAGAAGGTATGAACAGATACTTCTCCAATAAAGACATACAAATGGCTATCAGACACATGAAAAAATGTTCATCATCACTAGCCATCAGGGAGATTCAAATTAAAACCACATTGAGATACCACCTTACACCTTTTGGAATGGCCAAAATTAACAAGACAGGAAACACCATGTGTTGTAGAGGATGTGGAGAAAGGGGAACCCTCTTACACTGTTGGTGAGAATGCAAGATGGTGCAGCCACTTTGGGGAACAGTGTGGAGATTCCTCAAGAAATTAAAAATAGAGCTTCCCTATGACCCTGCAATTGCACTACTGGGTATTTACCCCAAAGATATGAATGTAGTGAAAGAAGGGCCATCTGTACCCCAATGTTCATAGCAGCAATGGCCACGGTCGCCAAACTGTGGAAAGAACCAAGATGCCCTTCAACAGAGGAATGGATAAGGAAGATGTGGTCCATATACACTATGGAGTATTATACCTCCATCAGAGAGGATGAATACCCAACTTTTGTAGCAACATAGACAGGACTGGAAGAGATTATGCTGAGAGAAATAAGTCAAGCAGAGAGACTCAACTATCATATGGTTTCACTTATTTGTGGAGCATAACAAGTAACATGGAGGACATGGGGAGATAGAGAAGAGAAGGGAGTTGAGGGAAATTGGAAGCGGAGGTGAACCATGAAAGACTATGGACTCTGAAAAACACCCTGAGGGTTTTGAAGGGGCAGGGGTTGGGTATTAAGGAGGGCATATATTGCATAGAGCACTGGGTGTGGTGCAAAATCAATAAATACTGTTATGCTGAAAAGAAATTAAAAAGAAAAGATATTGTGGGAAATAAATATATTAAAATGGTGGGGCCAAAATTCAATGTATCTTCAGTTTCATGATAAAGTAATAAGAAATGGAAGAAAACAAAGATTCTTTTTCTCTCTCTCTCTCTCTCTCTATATATATATATATATATACACACGCACACACAGAGACAGAATTATTCATAATATAAAAAGTAAATACAATAATTATAGTCCTCATTTTTGTAACAGTCACATGGTTTATTTATAATTTTACCCATTCTGTATTCAATGTGCCTTCAACAAGCACCAAAGCTGGTTGTCGTTCTTTAGCTGGTGGGATGACACAAACCTTCAATACTGAAAGGTCTGGGTAACTAATAGTTCTACCTGGATTAGGTTTCTGCAGTTTTATTGACTATAGCACAGAACTGGTTGGCTAAATCTACAGGAACTCCAGGATTCTAGCTATGCTCTTTGTTACCTCTATTGTGGAGCAGTAGTCCAATTTCTCATTGGTTGTCAGGATCATTCACCCCAACCAGCACAGAAACCTTCTTTGCCTATTGATTTAAAGGCATAAGCTACCCAAAATGGTCAGGCAGCAGTCTTAACACTCTTTTCAATAGAACCTTGTTGTATATCATGTTGGAAACATTTCTCCCTTTGGAATGAACACCTCAAAGCAAGAAGAGCATAAACAAATGGGAATAGGAAACAAAATTTTTCTAGTGATTCACTAAAAGTAACAATGTGTGGTGCTTCTCCCATTTCTAGCTTTTGATTATAGGACCTGGCTATGGGAGGAAGAGCAACATGAAATTGATCCTGATTCAGAGCATATTTGGTCTTCCTGAGAACTGAGGACACTTGCTCCAACCTTGGAAGGCATTGCTACATAGTTCATACTAGAACTAATTCTGTAAAATGTCATTATCCCATTTTTATCAGGCCAATTCCTTCAAGATAGTGGGAAATATGAGAAGACAAGTGAATTCCATGAGCAGGGCCAATTACGGCAGTTCATTTTCTGTGAAGTGAGATTGTTGTTTAGAAGTAATGTGTGAAATGCTGTGATTTTCTATTAAAAAATTCTCTAAGTCCACGGATAGTAGTTTTGTCAGCAACGTTGCATGCAGGGGAATGCAAGTCCCTGTCCAAAGGAAGTGTCTATGGCAGTAGGAACAAAACACTGCCCTTCCAAAATGGAAACATTCCAGTGGAATGCACCTGAACCCAAGATGTTCATGACAAGGAATGCTGCCACACTGGAGACTTCAGGTTGCATCTGCTGGGTTGGTCTTTGGCAGTGGTTATGCCCAAGGTAGCTTTAGTGGGTGGAAATCTATGCTGTTGGGCTCATGTACAACCTACATATCTGCCACCGTGATCACTTTGTTTGTGAGCCCATTGGTTAATGACAGGAGTGCATGGGAAATAGGCTGATGGGTATGCACCAACTAGGTCATTCTTTCCACTTGATTCTTAAAATCCTCCTCTGCTGGTCAGTCTTTGGTGAGCATTCACAATGGATATAAATATGTTTGTGTGGATTTCTTTTTTCTTTTTCAGAAAGGTATGAAAACATGATTCTTCCTCAAATTTTCTTGTTACTATTATGCCCCAATAATTGGTCCGTGATTAAAGGAGCGAGACTGATATAAAGCGAAGGTCAAGCAAAGCTTTATTTCGCGCAAGCATCAAGAATCTAACTGAACGTTTGGGGCCACACCTCTTACAAGAGAGGGTGATCATTCTTTGTTTCAGAGACTAGCTTTTAAGGGCAAAGGCCATGCAGTCGGGCCTGGCCACACACAGTTGGCCAATAAGATTGTAACACACACAGGAAACTCCACAGTGATGCTAGGTAAACAATTGAGTTACAATTTACCCTAGTAGACATTTGAGCCAGCCTATTAGACCTTAATTGGGATTGGCCCCCAAAAGGCTCCCAAAGAGCTGGGCCCATACTCCTTGGTAATCAGGGAGACAGTATGCATCCCCCCACTGATCGGATGTCTCCACCTGGCCTGACCCACCTTTGTATCTGGGCTTTGTTATCTGAAGCTGGTTTCTGGGACTTTTCTCCAAGTAAATTCCCTGCGGGAAGGGGAGCAGGGACAGTTTCTAAATAGTTCCTTACAGTTACCGGTTTTCCAATAATGTTTGTTTGTTTCTTTGTTTGCTTGTTTGTTTGTTTTTCCAAGTCCCTGATCATTCAGCCAAACCTTTGTCCAAAACCTATGAATAAGCATACTTTCTACATACAGCCATTTCTCATTCAAATAAAGTGAACACTGAGTGCATTGTGTCAAGTTCTACCCATTAGGAGAAACTCCCTTCACCATGGACCTTCAGGGATTTTTCCATTATGGGGATGTATTGTATCTATTCACTTTTGAGTTGTACCTACATATCACTGCTGAATTTTCTATATATCAGGCCGATATCCTTTCTTCTGTCACTTGGTCATAGTGAATTCCCAACAAGGCCTTTGGTGTAGGCTGGGAGAGAGAAAGCATGGTAGCAAAAGTGGGGAGTGTGAACATTTGGACACTTCTTTGCATAACATTTTCTTCAGTTCCTGCTTGGGACAGATCACCTATAATGTATCCCTACCTTATGTGGGTAGACTGATGTAAATCAAGACCCCAAGTGGGTGACTGAGACTCTGGATATACTTAGACCTATATACATAATGGGTTTTTTTTTTTTTTTCTATACATCCATCCCTGTGATAAGGATTAATTTAGAAATTAGGCAAGCTAACAGATAAAAATAATAATAATAATATAAAAAATCTCAACAATATATTTTAACAAAAGTATCTGAATATGGTCTCCCTCTTCAAAATACCTGAGTGAACTATACTCCCCCTTCCTCCTTTGATAATGTGAGAGGATAAAATGCTGTTCTGATGAGATGAAATGTGGTAAATGACACAGGCATTGTGTTGTAGCATTAGACTGCCACTGACCTTCTGACATAGTGTCAGGAGGATCATCTGCTTCTGAAATTCAAGTAACTGTAACATGGAAAGAAAAATCATATATAAAAGGAGACTGTCTGTCCCATAATGGAGTGCTGCTTTGGACACCAACTCTATGGTTCTGCATCTGAAAACACCAAATTCATGATGAACAGTTCAAATTTCACCGAAACTTGTAGCCTATACTTAAGCCTTATTCTGAATTAAGGCCCAGTAAGAGGCCAAGTGTCATTTCTCAAAAGGAATGTAATGATCTGTATAGGATGGCTGGAATTTGCTCCAAAATCCTGAAGGTCTGCACTGCAATCCATATATGGAGGATGGCTAGACTCCAATAGTATCCCTTTCTTCCACCGACACTTCAAGAACCATTGGTTTTGCAGAATTTTAACCCTCACATGGAGTAGAAGCTTGCACCACAGTCTAGACCTGTGGCATTGCCTTGTCTTTAGTCCAACTCAAACTAGCAGCTTTTTGAGTGACTTGAAAAATAGGTCAAAGTAAAACACCCAAAGAAAAAAGCTGTTGCCTTCCTTGTCCAAAAAGTCGTTTTGGGTATTTTATATCTTTTTGATGTTGGAGGGCATAGATGGACCAGGATAAGCTTTACCTTCAAAGAGATGTCTTTGTTTTTCTGGTTTTATTTAAATTGAGTTTATTTAAATGCAAAGTATTATTTATTTTGGAAGACGATTTAGTGTTTCATTAGTTACTGATAACACCCAGTGCTCCAACATCAACTGCCTTCCTTAATATTCATCATTAAATTACCCTTTAAGCCATCCCCATCTCTTCCAGCAACCCACAGTTTGTTCTCTATAGTTAAGAGACTCCTATGGTTTGCCTCCCTCTCTGTTTCTATAGTGTTTTGGTTTTCTTTCAAAAGCAGTATTTTGATATGCTTTATACCCCTGGCTCTGGATATTTCCCTGGGTTTTATTCCCTTGATTTTTAATTTATTTGCAAATTTTATTTTCCATCTCTAAGAAAAATGTCTTACCAATAAATCTAGAGTCGATACATCTTGATCATTAGTTCCGCTCAGCATAATGTCACTAATAGAATGTACATACTGGTACAGTATGGTAAAATAAAAGGTAATTGAGGTGTTTATGAACTAAATTATGACATAGTGCTGGAGAGTTGACACACCCTTGTGGTATGCATGGAATATGCATGGAATATGCAATATGCATGGAAGACATATTACTGGCCTTGAAACCTGAAACCTGCTTCTGATGGTCCTTATAGACAGGGAGATAAGAAGCAGTTGCCAAATCAGGGCTGCATACCAGGTACCAGAAATCAGTCAATTTGTTGAAGCAAGGAAACCACATCTGCTATAGCTGTTGCAATTCTTTGAGTCTCCACCTGATTAAATTTGTAAGCATCCACTGTCATTCCCTAAGATCCATCTCTCTCCTGCAATGGCCAAATAAGTAAGTTCAATGTGTGTGTTATGGGAATTACCATCTTTGCATCTTTCAAGTCCTTGATGGTGGCACCAATCTCTACAATTCCTCCAGGGGGGTGGTTTTCTTTTGGTCTACTACTTCCCTCAATAGAGGCAGCTCTAGAGGCTTTCACTTGTTTTTTCACCATTATAGCCTGCATGTCAGGGATCCAGTGTGGGGATTCTGCCAGTTGCAAATACATCTCTTCAAATAATTAATTCTGGAACTGGGTAAGTAACCATAGGATGAGTTCATTGACCTACTGCCTATAACACAGATTAGGCCTGAGCTAAAGATTCAATGAGGACATTCCTCCACAAGCTCCTGCTGTAACTGTGGATCATACTGTTATTTTGGATTTCCTGAAATCAGTTTTGGGTCAATATGTCCAGAAGTGCCTGAAAGATGGTTATTTTCTTATCTCTAATGAACAACCTGACTGAGAAAATACCTCAGATCTCCTGTGGGGAAGGCTGAGGGAAAGATGAATATATAGAAATGTCCCAGGGTCTTTCCTCAAGGGAATCTAATCTTGTTTATTCCACAATTTCAAGTCCATATACTGCCTCAAGTCTACAAATTATTGTGAAGCCATGAATCTCTGACTTTATGATTAAGTTAGACTTCTGTTTGCTTAACATAGACCTTTTTTTGCTACATTGGATAAGTAGGACTTGAATAGGTTTCCTCTCTATTTTACTTCTAAGAACACTGTCAAAAAATACCCAACACTGTTAGTCTGTTTGTATTGATTATCTCATTGTTGTATTGCATCTTCTCTCCTTTATGGGAAGTGTGCTTACCTTTCCATTGAGGAGCATGAGTACTTCATCATGGCCACTATTACCTGGGATCAACTATCTCCCATTGCATTGGGATTTTGCATTCCGGTGACACTAAAGGTCTAGTCTACAAAAAACTGTGATCATAAAGGGACTACCATGCTAAATTTATCACAGTCATGATAAAAGGTATATCTTTTGGACCCTCCCAGAGGGATTAAGGGGATCTTAAATGAAAAACCCATTCTTTATTTTATTTTGTTTTATTATTTTGGGGGGGTGGTCACCCCTTTTAATTTTTTTCATCAATTTTATTTTATTCTTTCAGTATTCCAAGATTCATCGTTCATGCACCACACCAAGGGCTTCATGTGGTATGTGCTCTCCATAATACCCACCACCAGGATCACCCATCCCTGAATCCCCCTCCCTTCCAAAGACCTCAGTTTGTTTTTCAGAGTCCACAGTCTCATGTTTCATCTCCCTCTCAGATTTATCCAAATTCACTTTCCTTTCCCTCTCCTAAAGTCATCCAAGTTTGTTTGGATCAAACAGGAAACCAAAGAAGAGCTTAAACAATTCACAGAAACCAATGAGAATGAAGACACATTAGGCCAAATACTTTGGAATATGACAAAGGCAGTCCTAAGGCATAAATACATTGCCATCCAAGCCTCACTCAAAAAAAAAAAAAAAAAAGAAAAGAAAAAAAAAAAGAAAAATCCTGAATACACCAACTCTGTTTAAACCTTAAAGAACTGGAAAGTCAACAATAAATCAAGCCAAACCCATGCACAAGAAGGGAAATAATTAAGATTAGAGCAGAGATCAATGAGATAGAAACTAGAGACACAGTAGAACACATCAATGACACTAAACAATGGTTCTTTGAAAGAATTAATAAGATTGATAAACCACTGGTCAAACTAATCCAAAAGAAAAGAAAGAGGACCCAAATTAGTAAAATTATGAACAAAAGGGAAGAAATAATGACTAAGACCAAGAAAAGAGAACAATCATCAGAAGTTATTATCAACAGTTATATGCCAATAAGCTAAGCAATATCAAAGAAACAGATGCATTCCTGAAAACCTATAAACTTCCAAGACTGAAACAGGAAGAAACTGACAACCTGAATAGGCCAATATCTAGTCACAAGATTGAAGCAGTGATCAAAAACAAGAGTCCAGGACCTGATGGATTGCCTGGCGAATTCTACAAAACCTTCAAAGAAGAAATAATATCTAATCTCCTGAATTTTTTAAAAATAGAAATGGAAGGAAAACTTCCAGACTCTTTCTCTGAAACCACCTTTACCTTGATCCCCAAACCAAGAAAAGACCTCATCACAAAGGAAGATTTCAGGCCAATATCCTTGATGAATATGGACACCAAGATTCTCAACAAGATCCTAGTTAATAGGACCCAACAGCATATTAAAAAGATTATCTACCACATCCAGGTAGGATTTATCCCTGGGATGCAAGCATGGTTCAACACTCGCAAATCAATCAATGTGATAGAAAAAATCAGTAAGAAAAGAGAGAAGATCAATGTGGTCCTCTCAATCGATGAACAAAAAGCACTTGACAAATCCATTCTGCATTCCAATCTCCCTATGGCTTTCAATCTCTCCCTTTCCATTAAACCATGTCAGGTCTGGTAACTCTAATTTGCTTTATATGAGCCACCTTCTGATTCATATAACAGCCACCAAGCAGAAAACTGTTAACTTTTCCTCAGTTCCCCAGCTACAAAATTAAAAGAAGAATCTCTGCTTCATGAACCCATATCAAGATTTGGCTTGCTTGAATTTTATGTTTGTTTGTTTGTTTGTTTGTTTTCCATTAGTATCCTATTTCTGTATTTATGTATTAGAAAATACTTCATTGTTTTGGTGTGTAGTCTGTTCCTCATGAGTCACATCTGGAACCTGACTTTTAGGGGTCTGCTGGGACTCACATCTACTTATAAGTCTAGGAACAAAGAGAGTAGTGGGGGTGGATCCTGAGAAGAATCAGCCCCTTCTTTTAGGGACAACTGCCTCTGGGGGACCCATTAGAGTTTCCATAGACAATGCAAAGTTAAGCCTTCAGCCTACGAGGGAGAAGCCATTTCAATGGGCAAAGAAGACTCATCTCTGTTCCCGTATCCTCCCAGTATCCAAGGAAGAATACATTTTTCATCCATGACTTCTTTCTTAAATCTTCAGCCCATGTCAAGTTCTTCTGTTTATACTCTTAAGTATCTCTTAAACTCTTCTATCTCTCTGTGTTAGTTTGTGTTACCCAGGTGTAGACTCCGAGTTGGGGATTTTCATACAAGTGAATTTAAGGAGGAGGGTTGGGGGAAGTTGACTACCGTTCTGGAAGAAGATTATGGTCCCAAAAGGTCCTTGGCTTCCAACTGTAGCCATAAAATACTTGGGGAATATATTTTAGTATGGACCAGTTCCACCTTAAGGCAAAGTGTCCACCCCATTGTTCATTGGATTCCTCTGGGGCCTGGGATGGTGAGCAAAGCATACAACTTTGTCCTGGAGCAAATCCACAGAGAAGGTGGGGCGCTGAGCTCTGAGCTGTTGTATAGCCCAGACATGCAGCAACTGGGGCATTACAGGAATGAAGGGAAATGAGCTAGACACGTCAGTGCTCGCCACATTCTGCATCCCCTCCAGCATCACCATACTTCAGACCTTCATCCTTTCATACCCAAGTCACTTCAGGAACATCTTGATGTCACTCTTATTCCCTTCAATCCATTTCACACACTAGTGACCCATACAGTTATGAAGTCAAACTCAAATCAAACTATATCACTTGCTGGTTCAAAGGCCACACTGCATTCATGAGGCTTCATGAATACTGATTTTCACATCTTGGCCTTTGTTAGGTATTTTGTCCTGTAAGAATGCTCCTACTCCAACTTATGTGTACCTATTCACACTCCTGACTTGATTTCTAGTTTCAAGTTCCATTCTGTATGCCCTTTCATCTTTGAACATTTCCTGAATCCCCAGGTCTTTGTTGCGTGTCCCTCAAACATGCTTTCATAGCACCTGTGCTGCCACTACCTTACACTGCACTGTCATTTTCTGCTCCATTCTGGGTGTCTCTCCGTGGATATGAAGACTGTGAAGACAAGACCCAGGTTGCTCTCTACTTATCATTGTAAGTCCAGCGGCAATTGATGTGTTTGATATATTCTTTGGGCTCGAGAAATTTCTGTTGATTAATTGAGTGAGGAATAGAAGGTATAAGTGGAATATATTTATGCTGTCTTTGTTTTGTATGTAGATGGAGTCACATATTTTTAACAATACATACTCATAATTAAATGTGGCCAAAATTAAGCTAATTGAAAGAGAAAAATAACACAGGTCCTAATCGTATGATGAAATCTTTCTGAGAGCAGGGAATGTATCCAAATAAGCTATTTCCTCCTTCACTGAGAATCTGTATCAATTTGTTTCTCATCACACAGTCTAAGCAGGAATTACAACAAACTGTGTTTTTTCAAATAGATCTAACTTGAAGTCTCATAGTCTGAATCAGATAAATAGGAAAAAATTACTTCAACACTGTCACTTTTCCCTGTACATTTTATTGACTTTATTCATCTCCCTTTATACTTTAATTTTTATTCAACATTTATCATGCACCACACACTGTTGTACATATATAAATTGTTTTTTAGTTAGCAGACAAGAACATTATGAGATAAATGTATATTTTAAACTAAAAATTCCTGTCTGACATTAAAATAATCCTTCATTCGAAGCACTGTATTTTCTAATGGCTTATCAGCATAAGATGGATGATGTGATTACAAAATGATTCAGAAGTCTACAAGGAAATTTGTAAACATGGTATAATATTTGTCACCAACCCTATAAAGGTTTAGTGGACCTTGTTTTTACATTCCTAATGTAGTTATAAACCACAATATTATAGTGGATTTATTATTATCAAGTATGATAAAAATGAGCAGAATTTTAATGAAATGTCCATAGAATTTTGTTATAGATAATGGATTAATATAAATATAAATATATATATATATACACACACGTATGTGATTATGATATATCACATATAAAATAATATAACATGTATACGTATGCTATATGTATTATGTCAATATTATTCTACTATATAAAATGTATAATATTTTGAAATTCCTACATCAATAAATGGTAACTATTGTAACCATCTTTCTATCATCATTGTCTGGCACTGTATCACAACATTGAAGAGCATGGCCTGAAAAATCTGGTAGATTCTGATCACTGACTCTTCAGTATAGTTATTTTGATACTCATCTTTGTGTTTCCTCAACTATAAATTGGGAATAATGGCAGTGGCTCCCTCTTTGGATTGTTACAGAGATTACAGCTCAATTCCAAAATATTTTTAATTGTTAAATTAAGATGAAAGCTTATAAATCCACATACATAAATGATGCTAGTAAAACTAAAATAAAATTTGGTAGAAATGTCCAAATATGCAAGGAATGATCTTGAGTTAAGATTATTTTTCCTTTTCTTGCACCCATTTTTTCTCCTCTCAATGCAAAATCTTTGATTCATAGCAGTCATTTTTTTTTTCTTTTCTTCATCGACATTCTTTGCTGAGATCATTCAAAATGTCTTTTTTACTTTGCTTGAGTTGTATCAATGGTGAACTCGAAGAAGATTTAATGTATTACCTAAAATAACTTTCTTACTACACAATTTCTCAATGACATTTTTCATCTGGTCATTTACCAAGGTATAGATTTAACTTGGGCATCATTGTTATAGAACAATGCAATTGTCTTATCAGTAGACAACATCGCTTTGGGTCTCATGTAGACAGATATGCAGGGTACAATAACAGGATGACCACTGTCATGTGGGAGAGAGATGGAGGGAGCTTCCTGCCTCTCCTCCAAGTTCTGGTTCCTTAGGGAGCACAGAATGAACACATAGGAGACCATCAAGAGGAGAAAATTTAACAGACAGATCAAACCACTCTTGGAAGCCACAAAGAGCTCTAGAGTGTGGATATCTGTGTAGGGAAGATTGAGCAAAGGGTACAGATCACGTATGAAGTGATCTATGATGTTAGGGCCGCAGAAGGATAATGGGATGATAAAAAGTACTTGTATGGTCGCATGTACGAAGCCTCCCATCCACACCTCTCCTGTTAGCAGGCCATACACCCATGAATTCATGATGGTCAAGTAGTGCAATGACTTGCAGATGGCTACATAACTGTCCTACGCCATCACAGTAAGCAGGATATCATCAGCACCGCCAAAAAAAAAAAAAAAAAAAAGTTCCCTAAATATTTGGGTAATGCAGTCATTAAATGGAATGGTCTTCTTTTCACAAGTGAATCTAAGATCAGTGTAGTGAATCGACAGAAGAATAGCACGTGTCAGTGAAATAGAGAGAGGCTAGGAAAAAGGACATGGGGAACCCTGACAATGGGCTGACAGTGATAGTGACCACCGTGAACACATTACCTACCACAGAGATGATATAGATAACCCGTACCACAACAAACATGATTTTCTGCATCTTTGGATTTTCTGTGGGCCCCAGTAGAACAAACCCTGTCAGATTGTTCCTATTCTCCATCATTTCATATTATGTTTAACTACGTTATCTGAAAAAGAAATTCCCATGATTAATGTAAACTTGCCTTTATTAACCTTCTTCATCTTATAAATAATAAATGCATAAATTCTACTGAGTTGTGGATTCTCATGAGGTTTTTGAGATAGAAAGTGGTTTTGAGTTCTTGAAGAGCGTCAGTGCACACATCATTGTCTGAGATGACAAAGAGCCTATCTTGATGTAGTCCTACTGGCTGGCTGTTAAGTCTGAAAATCGTGGTCAGAAATGGACGTCAAAGCTATGAATATAGAGCTAGGTACTTTTCCTTTATCCTAAGGAAATGGGGACACATGCAAGGTAATTGAGAGTGTGAGTGGAAGAATGAACAGGAGTTGGAGGAAGAGAGACTCTTGCATATAAGTCTGGTAAGAACTTTGTGTGCCTTGCTGAAATCAGCTGAGGTTCAGTAAGGGGATGCAAGCCAGTGACAGAAAGCCCAGTATCACCCTATTTAAACCAAAAAAGTGTAACAGGGTGTTTTTTATGAGAATGTAATTAAAGGCTCTGGGAATTACTACAAACAAATGATAATACATGTTGTTAAATCCAATAACATCATAATAGCTGATAAATATATTCTTAGGATCGACTGTTAAAAGTATGGCATGGTAGTAAGATATATAGTTAGTATTATTTCATCCTTCAAATGAAGAAAAAATTACAGAATCTGATGGTAATAGTAATAATAATGATCATATCAACTAAAATTTACTAGACACTTCTCTGTTAAGTGTTTGCAGAAATGTGGCTATTTAATCCTTACTACAAATCTGCGAGATAGTTATCACTATTATTTTATAATTCTTCTACACTGTAGGAGACATAAACATAGAGAAGAATTTAAAGATCCTGCGCAAAATGAAGCAGTTAATAAAGGGTAGAGCCAAGATTAGATCAAATTATACTTGTGAACTTTTTCCTGGAAATTTTTAATCCTTTCCCTACATTGTTATGTTATAATACACAACGTTGAACTAGTAATCTTTTGATAAGATCATAATACTTATAATGTCTCTAATGCTATTTCAGAAAAGTGTACATGAAACAATTCATGAACACACACACACACACACACACACACACACACACACAAATTGGATCCCTAAATATTAAAACAATATGGGTGTTGCTTTCCCTGAAGAGTACTTTTACCTTGACCTCTGATGTGGCTCCATTTCATCCCTTCTCAATGTCCTTTCATGCTTGTGTACCCAGATTTCTGGGCAATGTTGAAAGTGACTACCACAGTGGTTAAGTGTACTAATTGGTTTGGAAAATCAGAAAGACAAGATTGGAATCTTGCTTTTGAACCTGAAACATTTTTTTATTTTTTAATCCTGGACACATTTCTTGGCATGTTATACCCTTGCTTCTACAACTATAAAGTGAGAATGATCATATCTCTATCCCCTAGGTGTTATGAAAATTGAGGAAACATATACACATACCCACCACATTATGGGGAGCACATAAGAACTTTCACCCAGTTTTGTGACTGTGTATGCAACTAGGAGTTTTGAAGAATTGGTATTTTGAGTGAAGTATGCATAAACTTTTAAGCATGCAATCAGCTCATGAATGTTCGTCTCCAATTTTACTTTTCAAGAAGCCACAGAGATTCACATTATCCATAGCAGTTTTCCTCAGGAAGGTCTGACCCTGGTCTTCCTTGGACTACATGGCTGATGAGTTTTGTCATTTATTAGTCATACTTCTGTTTCTATGTGTGGAGTGTATTTACCTTTGATTTTCATGCTCCTGATTGTTAAAGGAGGTGTCTCTTGGAAAAAGGGAGCACCTGGTGTCAGAGATCTGGGTCCTAAAAATTATGTAATCTGTATAAAACTCAAAGTTTTCATTTACCAAGTTAGGTTAATGACATTTACCAATATCTATTGAAGAATTGGTGTAAGAATAAAATATTATTATATTTAAAAATTTTGAAATTTAATGATTACTACATAGAAAGCACCAATTGTTTGATATATTTCAGCACAATTAAAAAACTGACCTTATAGGCTTAGATTGTCTTTTTATGATTTAGGGCTTATGAGATATAATTCCATCTCAAACTGACCTCTTCTTGGTTAGGAAACATTCAATATAGAAGATATGACCCCAGACCTTTGCGACTATTTAGTTTTAGCTGGACAAATGAGGATCATCTGACTCTCATGTTTTGTTTGCACCTACGTACCTCAGCTCCATCTGGATCTTCATGCTATGCTCCTCAAACACCTGGAACATGGACTTCTCCAGCAGCACAGAGAAACCTTGTCTTTAGAGGGCACCATTGTGTTCTGCACTTGGCTGCTAAAGCAGATTTCTTGGGTATAGTTCATATGGCACCATTTTGCAGATTAGAAAGTTTTCCTTTTCCTGTGCCACATGCTATTTATTTCTCAGTAATAAAATATTAGAGAGATATTCTGTCTGATTGATATAAATTGAGTTATCATGGAGCACTGGGTGTGGTGCATAAACAATGTATCTTGGAACACTGAAAAAATAAAATAGAAAAACAAAGTTATCAAATAGAGTGTTGATCATTTCAAATTTTTGTCATAATAAAAGTCCAAAGTCACTGTTTTGGAGTAGTTTTTAATACAATATTTATGCATCTTCAGTTCATGTGAAATAATTTTTTTAATAATAGTTCCTGTATTTCTTTTTAATCCATGCAAATGATCACTAGATTTAACATCTGTTTATATAGGCCTTTTTGAGATATACTCCACAAAATATACAATTCATGTATTCCAATAAAGAGAGCTCCCATTTGCAGCACTGGAGGACGGGTAGAGGAAGAAAGAGAATCTCTTCAGCTGAATCAACACTGAATACAAAGCACAACTGGGCTTGATCCCATGACCATAAATGAGATCATGACCTGAGCAGAAATCAAGAGTCCGTGGCTGAACAGACTGAGCCACCAAGGGGTCCCCTAATCTCCTTTCCTTCATTATAGATTAGCTTTTCAAGGCATTTCAAATAAAAGGAATTATATGGTATGTTTTCTTTTTTAACCTGTTTCTTTCATTTAGGGTAATATTCTTAGCATAAGTTTTATTCACCTTGTAAAATAGTAACAGTCTAGTTTATGAGTATATAATTTACACATGCATCAGTTTATTGGCTTGTAGATTGTTCCCCCATTTTAGCTACTATGAATAATGAAGCAATGAACAATCGTGTACAAGTTTTTGTGTGTATATATGTTTAATTTCCCTTAGGTAGATACCTAAGAGTAAAAAGAATTGCTAGGACATTGCTATTATATGTTTAAAGTTTTGAGGAGCTGACACATTGTTTTCCAAAGCAGTTGCACCATTTCACATTACCATCAGCAATTTATGACAACTCCAATATCTCTACCACCTCAATAAAGCTTGCTACTCATTTTTTTTTTTTTTCTAGACATCCTAGTGGGTGGAAAGTGGTATCTCATTATGGATGAGGTTTGCATTTCCTATTACCTAAAGGGGTTAAACAGCTTTTCACATTCTTTTGGCCATTTGAGAATTTTTGTGGAGATATGCTTACTCGGATATTTGGCCAGTCTTAAGTTGGGCTGTTGCCTTTTTCTTATTAAGTAGTATTAACAAGTTCTTTATGAAAACTTCAAAAAAGTTCCTTATCTTAAACATGATTTGCAAGTATTTTCTCTCAGTTTGTGGGCTGGCTTTACACTTTGTTAATGACATGATTTTCATTACAAATGTTTTTTCGCTTTTGTGAAATCTAAGGCCACCATTCAGAATAACTGACATACTAATTTTCAATAAAATATTTGTAGTCTTCTGCTCATGGGAGTGAAATTCTTAATGACAATCACTGTTCTGTTTCCCCATCCCCAGAAATGATCACTAAATTTGAAAGGCTTTTTCATGGGGTTATGGACATTGGGGAGGGTATGTGCTATGGTGAGTGCTGTGAAGTGTGTAAACCTGGCGATCCACAGACCTGTACCCCTGGGGATAAAAATATATTATATATTTATAAAAAAATAAAAAAGAAATAAAAAAGAAAGGCTTTTTTATTCAGGAGTTGTTGGGGGATGCTTAGATATATTGGTAAAGGTTTTTTTGTTTTGTTTTGTTTTGTGTTTTGTTTTGTGTTTTTTGTGTGTAGTAATACAATTATTTTTCTGAGATAAATTTTAAACATAATGAAATGCAGACCTTTTAAGTATATGCTTTGATTAGTTTTTTTTTTTAAGATTTTTAAAATTTATTTATTTGACAGAGAGATATCACAAGTAGGCAGAGAGGCAGGCAGAGAGTGAGAGAGAGGGAAGCAGGCTCCCTGCTGAGCAGAGAGCCTGATGCGGGGCTCGATCCCAGGATGCTGGGATCATGACCTGAGCTGAAGGCAGAGGCTTAACTCACTGAGCCACCCAGGCAGCCCAGTTTGATTAGCTTTTAGAAATGTATATACTCACATAGCCATTAAGGAATTCAAGACCTAGAATACTTTCATCAACCCAGAAAGTTCTGTCATGCTCCTTTTCAGTTAATTGCCTCAGATGCAACTATTGTCCTGATTTGTATCACTCTGTTTTAGTATTGTCTATTCTATAACTTCCTGTACATTGAATCACAGCATTTAATCATAGTGCGTGGTTTCTTTGTTCTGGGAATCTATCATATTGATGTGTGTATCAATCCTTTACTTTTCTTGCCGAAGATTATTCTGTCTGTTCTGTCAACTTCTGTGTTGGCATTTAATGTAATTATTACATATTTGGGAGTCAGTTCATATTATTAAAGTTTGCTTTTTTCTCCCCTTTCTAACTTATTTTCTTTCTTTTCTATATTTTTCTGAGTAGAATATTTTTGTCTAATACTCACTTTTCTATTCTTCTTAACATCTTTTTAAATAATGGACACTTTTTAGAGCAATTTCAGGCTCATAGGAAAATGGAGCATAAGCTATGGCAATTTCCTTCATCTCTCTGATTACACAATGAGCAGAGGGACCAAGTGGACATTTCTCAAAGACTTACAAATGGTGAACAGGTGCCTTAAAGGGTGCTCAACAGCACTCATCATCAGGGAAATGCAAATGAAAACCATTATCACATCACCTTTGTTGAACTGTTATTGAGAAGATACGAGACATGAAATATTGGTGAGGATGTGGAATCAAGGGATCCCATGTATCCTACTGAAGGACATATAAATTGGTGCAGTCATTATACAGAATATACTGGTTGGTCAAAAAATTGAAAGTAGAACTGCCATCCATCAATCCTAATGTTGTGTATAAATCTAAAGGATCTGAAATCATGATTGCGAAAGGCTATCTGCATTCATGTGTTCAATGCATTGTTACTCACAGAAGCCAAGGTATAGATACAACTTCATCCATCCCTCACTGAAGAATCAAGAGAGAAGATGTGAGGTCTTCATTATTCAGACATTAAAAAGAGGAAAATTCTGCCATTTACAGTAACAAATCGGAGCTGGATGGCATGGAGGTCTTGATGTTAAGTGAAACAAGAAAGACACAGAAAGAGAAATACTGCAGGATCTCACTAATTTTTTTTTCAACGTAATAAGCTTTATTATTGTAACGTTACATTACCAAAGGATGCATGAATTGTTTTAGGTCTCTTTGCTTTATAGAAAACAATAGAAATCATCTCATTTCTAATTTTTTATACTGCTCATTAACTCTGTTTTACCCTAATTGAAAATTGGGTTGTGTTTTTATGTCTGTATATGTATAATTGCATAATTTGCAATCTACTCTTTATGATTTTTCTTAAAAATGTACTAGTTCATGTCCTTAATTTGAAGGTATTTTTTATATCCCAATGTTTTTATATAATAGGTGTTCATTCAAAATTGATATATTTATTTAATGAAATATTTTATTTTCCTGAAAATGCATAATTAAATTTGTGGTATACTTGAAAAGAATAGCAAATGAATTGATCTCAAAAGTATGTTAAAGGAGAAGTGATGATGTAGCTATTATATGATCAGAACTATGATTTGGACTATAAAAATAAGTCAAAATTTATTTATGTTTGGACTTTTCATGTAGGCATCCCTTAAAAACAGTTGCTGTCTGTTAAATCAAATTGCTTATGCATGATCTCACTTATGTGTGGAAATGGTATAGTTCAATTGCTGAAACAGAGAGTACAGGGGTGGTTACCAGGGACCAGGGACTGAGAAAAATGGAGAGATGTTGCCCAAAGTGTGCAAGGCCTCAGTTATGTAGAATGAATAAGCTCAGAAATCTAATATATAGCATGGTCACTATTATTAACAACTCCATAATGAATATTTGCAATTGCAACCAGGATAGATTTAAATTAAAACTTCCTACAAACACACACACACACACACACACACACACACGTAACTATATAGAGAAGATAGACGTGCTAATTACTTAGATTGTCTTGATATTTTCATATTATATGTACATCAAAAATCAATTTGTATAACTGAATATATATAATTTTTGTATATCAACATGCTGACTTTGGACACTAGTACAGTCATTAACTTCATAATAACCTAGAAATCAAAAAGTAGTGAGAAGATTGAAAACATGACACTCCAATGAATGAATGTATTTTAAAATAACTTTGACAAGAGGAAACTCTTGACATTAAAAAGGTTTTTCCAGGTAGATAATGGACAGCACCATTAAAAATAAAATGGAATCTTGTAACAGTTACTAAGGATGTGGTAAAATTGAATACACTGAAAGTAATGAATTTTATTGTTTATTTATTTTTCAAGTTTTTATTTCAATTACAGTTAGTTAACATAGAGTGTAGTATGATTTCCAGGTGTACAATTTAGAGATTTAACACTTACATACCATACCAAGTGCTCATCACGACATGTCCAGTCATTAATCCCCATCACCTATTTAACCCCTCCTTCTAGACACCTCCCTTCTGGTGACCATCTGGCTGTTTTCTATAGTTAAGAACCCATTTTTTGATTTGCCCACCTCTCTCTGTTTTTCCCTATACCCATTGTTTTCTTAATTTCCACACGAGTGAAATCATGTGCTTTTTCTCTTTCATTGACTGACTTGATTAGCTTAGCCTAACAGTCTCTAGCTCAAACCTCGTCATTGCAAATGGCACGATCTCATTTTTTTTAATGGCTGATAATACCCCATGTCTTTTCCATTCATCATTCAATGGAAACTTGGGCTGTGTCCTTAGTTTTGCTATTGTAGATAATGCTGGTATAAACTTCAAGGGCATGTACACCTTTGAATTAACACTCTTGTACTCTCTGCAATCAAGGAGTTAACAATTCATGACAATATCCCTGGAATGCACATATTCAAGGCACGGTTGGTATGCTCTGTTAACTATGAACAATAAAATTCTACTGGCGATTCTACCTTGTCAATCCACAGTACCACTTTACAAAAAGGGACAAACAGAGAAACAAAGTAGCTTCCTGCTGCAAAAGCAAGTTCATTCCAACTCCATTAACTAGAGATATTCAAGTGAGTATTTCTGAATGCCTCTGGTAATTTCTTTTACTCCATTTATAAAACAGCAGTAAATGAAATAATATGCTTCCCCTCCCACTGTCAAACTGGGTTCTACTTTTCTGTACATCAGTGTCAAAAAATATGGTTTACCTGATGTATTTTATATTATTATTTAGTTTTGACAACATACATTATTTTGTTTCTTTTCCTTTTAGAGTTGTAGAATTCCCTTGTGGATCCTATATACAAATCATAAAACTTAGCTGAATATCTTCAGGCCATGTAATGCTACATTTAAAAAATCCCATACATAATGCTTCAATTATTCTGATTGTCAAAGGAAAAAATAAGGAGAATAGTAATAATAATGTATTATGAATAATAAATTATATATATATATATATATATATATATATATATATATATATATATATATATATATATATCTTTTGGTGTGGGGTTCACCATTATGGAAACTTTTTAAATGAATGAATGTTATAATAAAAATAATTCTTAACACACATACTTAGTTCCTTTGCTCTGATGTGTTCAAGAAATAATTTATTTGAAATTTTCTATAGAGAGAATTACAAATCTTAGAGAATATGCTCTTTTTTATTGATGAATACTCATTGTTTGAACAGTTGTCATTGTGTATATCTTTCTTCTTATCAAACCACAGTGTAGACTGAAATGTGAGTATTTCATAATCAACAATGTCAGAAGTGAACTCTCAGGAGAGGTAAGAACCTGGTTGGCATTATGAGGGAAGCTACAAGTTTGAGGGCAGAAGTACAGTAAAAATTAAGGAAATCAGGTGCATTGTCATAGAGTATGTTGGGTAAGTGAGGATATACACTATTATATTTGATATCAGTACAGATTAAAGAATCCACAAAAACCCTCAATTCATCTCTTTCTTTCTGAGGTAGTTGTGATATGCCATAGCTTTCTCATGGCATTTTTCACTTCTGCATTCCTCAGTGTGTAGATGAATGGGTTGAGAAAAGGGGTCCCAATAGTATAAAATACGGACACCATCTTGTCCATAGGGAAAGTGGTCTGGGGGCGTGCATATATGAATACACATGGACCAAAGAATAAGACTACTACGATGATATGAGTAATACAGGTGGAGAGAGCTTTTCTCCTCCCTTCTGCACTGTGATTTCTCAGTGAATGCAAGATGACAGTGTATGATATTATCAGAAACACAAAACTGCCTGTGCAAATGCTCCCACTGTTAGACACCCATTCTATGTTGATCATATAAGTGTCCATGCATGCAAGCTTTAACAAGGGCTGCAAATCACAGCAGTAATGATTAATCAAATTGGGCCCACAGAAAGGCAATTTCAAGGCCGGCATTAACTCAGCAAGGGAATGGATAAAAGCCCCTACCCATGCAAGAATGATCAGGATTGTGCAAACCTGCCGTCTCATGATGGTTGGGTAATGTAAGGGCTTACAAATAGCCACATAGCGATCAATAGCCATGAGGATGAGAACAAAGACCTCCATGGAGCCAAAGAAATGCATTGCAAAGACTTGAGTCATGCACTCATGGTAAGATATGGTTCTTTGTGCAGAGAGTGAATCCACAATTAGTCTTGGGGCTGTTGTAGTTGAGAAGCAGGAATCAGCAAGGGACAAATGAAATAGGAAAAAGTACATGGGGCTCCCAAGTGTGCGGCTGGACTTGATGGTCACAATAATGAGCAAATTCCCTACCACAGTTCCGGAATAAAAAATGAAGAATATTACAAATACCATCTTCTTTTTCATTGGATCTTGGGTCAATCCTAGCAGTATGAACTCAGTAACAGTTTTATTTTGCTCCATTATTTCAAGCCAACTGGAGAAAATGCTGGTTAGAAATAATTAATCTGCAGAGAAGGAAAAATTAGGAAATGAATACTCCATGTGGAGGTCAAATCCATATGATTGTTCATGGAAGGGCCACTTACCAGTGGGCAATCCCTTATCTTCTGTGTTGTTTTCCCTTGAATAATGCAGGAATCATAATATTTATTCACACTCTATTCAGCTGATTGCTTATGGAAACAAGGAAATATATTAATAATGAGAAAGTACCCAATTCTTCAGACATAATAAACATTTACTTAATGAATTTATTACAAGAGAGTATCTTTATGAGCTGAATATCTTTTGTTATTTTACATCATGGACCCATTAATGTAGAATGTTGCAAAAAGGAGAAAACTCATGCATGATATGCATAATTGCTTTCATACTTTTTTGAGCTTGGTAGATATTTATAAAGTATCTTCTAGTAAATATTCTAAACATTCAATAAATGACATGGAAACTTTTAATTTTTTTTTTTGTTGTTTGTTTGTTTGTTTGTTTAATGAAACATATGAGAGAGAGAGAGTGAGACAGGGTGAGGGAAAGAGAGAAAAAGGACAAGAGAGAAATAAGAAATATTTTAGCAGTGAATGTTTGGTCAATTCGTTTAGTCCATTATTAAGTTTATTTTGATCAGTTCCCTTGACTAAATTTATTTCCTTTTACTTTAACTCTCTATAATTTATAGTTGCTTATAGTTGTGAATTCAGCTTCTATCATAACATTTTGTACTTTTTACATTATCCTATGTTGTCCAAAGTAGAATTCTTCACTTCATCCAGTATTTTGATGGGTCTTTCTGCATATTTTCTTAAGGCACAAAAAGAGACTGATTCTAAAATAAAGGATAAATAGGGAACGTTTGGCATAAATCAAAATATTGTTTCAAATTTCGTGTTATTTTAAGCACCAGGGATTTAGACAATGAGATAAAGAAACTGCAGATCATAGCTAAAACTTTTTCATATGATTCTTGGAACACATGTTCTTGCAAGTTCCATGCCCTGACTACAGTAAAAGATAGAAACAGGAAAGGAATGAAAATTCATTTATATATATACCAAACTGGAAAAATCCTTTTCTGTCTTCATCACTTATATTTTCCATATAATTGAATAATTAAATGTGTAAGTGTCAAGGCATTTAAGTCTATTCATCACCTGTACTGCAGACAAAAGCATAATTTTCTCAAATATAAAAGGATCTCAGAGACTGAAAACACAATCCATATGGTGTCTGGGTAGCTCAGTTGGTTAAATATTTGACTCTTTATTTCCACTCAGGTCATGATCTCAGGGTTTTGGAATCCAGCCCCATGCTCGGTTTTGTGCTGGGGATGGAGCCTGTTTAAGTTTCTATCTCTCCTTCTTCCTATATCCCTTTTCTGCTTTTGTGTTCTCTCCCTCTAAATAAATCACAAAAATTAAAAAAAAAAAAAAAAAAACAACAGTTAAAATAAAAATGGGCAAAAGAACTGACCTCAAAGGAACTCTTCTTATTAGGAATAATATGAAAAGATTATCAATTTCTTTAATAGAAAAATACATTCCATTCAAATCCAATTATTTATCTTTTCACTTAGATTAAAAAAAATGACATGCTTTTTGTTTGTTTTGTTTTTGTTTTTGTTTTTGTTTTGGTCAGGTTACTTTTTTATTGATTGCATTAGAACAAATGACAGTTTTGATAAACGTCTCTTAACAAATAGTTCTGAAAATAATGTTGGAACAATTGATTCCACACATTCTTTGGAGGAGTTTAAGGGGATACAATCTCTCTTGGGGTGATTTTTAGCATTGATGATATTTCAATGTCACATAGACACAGGTCTAGTGTTTGCATTTGTTGCCAATAATCTCACTTGTAGGCAGGAAGATCATCACAGCAATCCTTTCTATATTGACCAAATGTAAGAGACAAAGTCAATGCCCACTGGAAGGAAGCAAAATGATTCAGGGATGGTATTTTATGTAATCATCAAACAAAGGGAAGTAGATATATATGCAATGGTTTCTAAGATATGTTTTAAAGGGGCAGAGTTCAGAATTGTCTGTTGAAGATGGTAATATTTGAATTAACAGCTGAATAATATCACAAACACACATACACAGGAGTTATATCAATTAACTGTATTTACAAGAGTATTGAGATAGCATATGAGTGGCCTCAGGGTGGGGAAATTGTTTGCTTGGAATCAAAGTTAGGATGATGACTTACCTTTGAAAATATTCTCATTGGTAGTTGAAAATCTGACATAGTGGTGCTGCAAAAAAATAAAGCTTCTTAAAGACCTTCTCTTAGTAGATGGTTTATTACTGGCTTTGGCATATTACTGGTACATAACAACTGTATTCTGACACAGGCTGCAGAAACAGCAAAATTTCTAGGGTTAGAGTAAGATTTAAATGTCTGTGTAAGAGGGTGAGTCACTGTAGAGACAGTTCTGGACTCAGGGGTCTTTACCACATCATGCCCCCACCACACTGGCATTCACTATCTGTTCCCCTACACTCTCAGGAGTTTGCCAAATATGCTTTTTGTCCAACTCTTCAGCAAACAGGAGTGAAAACTTGTCTCTAGATTCTAGCATTTAAGTATGATAAAGCAATGTCTGTCCATCCATTCATCCATACTTCTACCTATCAATTTATTACATTTCTATCATCCATCTACCTATCATACATCTATCAATCAATCTATCTTTCTATAATCTATTACCTATCATCTGTCTTACAAAGATACAGACTGAAAGATTTGTATAGTTCAAATAAGAATAGATATGAGTGGCACTCATTCTAAACAAGCAACATAAGGAATGTAATCTTTATCTGTTCACTGCTGAATTCAGGCATCTAGAAAAAATGTACATATTTAATAATAAGTATTCATAAAGTCAATGAAATAATTAAGAGAATCTCCTATTGATACAACCCAATAGTATTCAGTCCTTCAATACTCTGGTACCACTGAATAGGTAAGCCTACTACATCCCAAGTAAAATTATCATCTCCATGGAGCATCCTGGAACACTGGACTAGATACAATTTTTATTTACCTCTCTCTCCACCAGGAGCTACTGAATATTTCTTTTATTCTGTCTTCTTAGTTTACATTGTCAAAGCACTTGTAGAAAATTCCCTAAACTTTCTATCCTTCCACAAATGCTTTTTAGGTGTTAGGTGCACATTTGACATAGATCAGATGAATTTTCTCAAGAGTATGAAATACAACTAAGTTAATCCCCAACACAAACTCAACAGTTGTGTTAAGAGCTTAGGCAAAGGGTAGGATGGTCAGTCATTCTCTTTTCTTCTCAATGTAATTTGGTGAAACTTTACTCCAATGGGAATTTTAAAAAGTGCTTCTAAAATTCTGTTTGATTTCTTTTGATGTCACTGAGGCTCAGGTTCTCACCTGCATGCCAGAAGACAAAGTCAGCCCAGGATTCTCTTCCACACTTTCTCATATCCACTCTCATTTGTAATTTTGACAGGGACATATTTGTCTTTTGCCTTTCCTACAGCAGTATTTAAACATGAGTGATGCAAAATATAGGAGTCTGAGGAGGTTATTCCCTAAAGTGTTCCTTCTCTTTTAATTAAGACACATGAGCTAGATGTGATAAGAACTTAATCTTCACTATGTATTAATGGATTTTTGGGGAAAGGTGACCTCTTCTTGCAATTAAAGTGTTTTTTTTAAGTGGGCCATAAATGACAAGTTTTGACTAGAATAATAATACAAAAAAAAAAAGATTATCTAATGATCTAGTGGCATGAACTTGGTTCCTGATATCTTTATCCAAAAAAATAATAATAATAATTAGGATTTCTTAATCAAAAGGCTGATTCTAGGTCTTAGGTGGGGAATATACAAGATGAACTGGCAAGAATGTGATAACACACACACACACAGGTAACTTACACTGTGATAAGTATATGTGAAAGGGACACAAGAGCCACTGGAAAGAGCCCACAATGCTAGAGCTAGAAAGGAATTGAACAACAAAATAAATAACACAAATTCTTATATAACTCAAAGTGTAAAAAATCCACACGTTTGTAGTAATATGAACACTTAAATAAATAGCTAATGAATAGGGAATAATAAAGAAAGTTTCCATTAAAATTCTTATTAATTATTTGTTGGTATTCTGCTCTCAAAGGGTTATAGGATAACACTCCATCTCTTATTTGTGGGCTGCACACAAGTGAACTCCTTCCAGAAGGCACACTGTGGAATGCAGCAGGGGAAGTAATTTTACAGAGGAGCAATGTGACAAGCACTACATCAACCAGGTGATCAAGGTTAACCTGAAGGATGATGAGTCACAATGAAAGTATATACCCGTTGGCATGATGCGATGGAAATGGCACTTTGCTTCTGTGACTCCTCTCCCAAAAACCCATAACCCCAGTCTGAACTTAAATAAAACATCAAACCCCAAATAAATGTTTTTATATAAAATGTCTCACTAGTTCTCCTCAAAACTTTCAAGTTTATCAAAAACAAGAAAAGTTGAACAGAATTATTGTGGTGAGCACTGAGTAAGCTCTCGAATTGCAGAATCATATTACACAAGTGAAACTATTATAACCTTGTATTTTCAACATAACTGAAATAAATCAACAAAAGGATATTCAGAGAAACTGTCAGTGTCTGGAGGTATTGAAGAAGACATGATGATACACAGTTTATTTCACATAATATGTCATCAGAGTATATCTGTGTTGAGCATGGGTCAGAAATTTCTTCCTTTTCCATGCTGAGTAATATTCCACTGTATGCTTTCCACATTTTGTTTATTCATACGTTGATGGACACATGGGTTGCTTACATATTTGGGCTACCATGATTAATGCTGATATGGACATGAGGGTACACATGTCCCTCCCAGTTCCCACTTCCAGTGCTTTTGCTATATTCCCAGAAGTGGAAATGCTGGATCACTTGGTCATTATTGTTAACGTCTGAAGAAGGTCTTATTGCCTTTCACAGTGGCTTCAACATTTTTATATTCTTATGGACTTAGTGTGCATGAATGTGTTTAGTGATGTTGAATATCTTTTCCTGGTGCTCATTGCTCATGTATATTTTTGGAGAAATGTTTATTCACCTTTTGTTGATATTCAGTTGTAGGAATTCCATGAATTGTGTTTCATTCTGTTGATTGTGGCCTTTGATGCATAGAATTTTTCTTTTTTCTAATTTTGAGGTAGTTTAAATTATGTGTTCATTTCTTCTGTAACTTGTGTTTGTTTGTTTTTTTTTTTTTGGTGTCATATTCAAGAAATTTTTTCCTAAGTTAATGTCCTGAATCATTTATTTCATTTATATTTTATTCTTTTTTGGTTGTTGTGTTCAGCTAACCAAGATAAAATACATCATTAGTTTTTCCTTCTAATCATTTTATAGTTTTATTCTTATACTTAATTCTTTGATCCATTTGGAGTTTATTTGGAGTGTAATTTAAGGATCTGCCTTTATTCTTTTTTTAAAAGATTTTATTTATTTGACAGAGAGGGAGAAATCACAAGTAGGCAGAGAGGCAAGCAGAGAGTGAGGGGGGAAGCAGGATACCTGCTGAGCAGAGAGCCCGATGTGCAGTTCAATCACCAGACCTTGAGACCATGACCTGAGTGGAAGCCACAGGCTTAATCCACTGAGTCACCCAGGCACCCCTGCCTTCCTTATTTTGCATATCTAGTGTTCTTTTGCATAACTAGATTTTGAATATCTAGTTTAGCTAAACTATTTGCTGAAAACACTATTCTTTCCTTTTGGATGGTGTTGGCACCCTTGAAGAAATTCAGTTGACCATATAAGGGATGGTACATTTCTGGGCTCTGCAGTTTATTCCATTTTGCTGTTCCTGGCTTAATGCCATGACCATAGTTTTGATTACATAGCTTTATAAAAATTATTAAATCAGGATATGTGGAGCATACAAATTTTTCTTTACAAGAATTTTTATTTGATTAAAGATCAAACTTTCAGTTGATTTTTCTATGTTTGCAAAAATTATTATTGGAGCTTCTAATAGGGATAGCATAACATGGATATTGTTTCAGATACTATTGACATCTGAATGATATTGAGTCTCTTGATCCAAGAAGATCTGATATCTCTCTGTACACACACACACACACACACACACTAATTTGCTTTTGTGTATATGGAATATGGAATCTGGCAAGTGCAAAATCTGCATAAAATAAGTCCCCTTTTGAGTCTAAACACCATAAACTTCAGTTAACCAGAAAGAGTCGATGTCCTAGTTCAGGTCCATAGGCAGGAGGCTAGTGTAAAATCAGGGAAAAGTTAATGTGTCAGAGGGCAAGTCATCAGACAAGAAGAGCTAATGGTTCAGTCTGAAAGCTCTCAGGCAGGAGAATTCCCTTTCACTCAGGGGAGGTTAGCATTTTGTAAGGGTCAGGCCTTCATTTCATTAGATGAGGACCCTATATTAGTGAGAACAATCTACTTATTTCATTCTGCCAACTCAAAAGTTCTTATCATCCAGAAGAATCTCATAGTCATAATTGAAAAAAATAATCAAGGCACTATCTGAGCACCCTGTGGTCTATGAAAGTTAGCACATAAATTTAACCATTGGAAGCCCATTAATTACCCTGTAGTACCGATACACATCTCTGTAAATCATACTTAACCTCCAATAAACACTACAAATGGTTATAATACAAACTAACATCATATATCAATCCTGTAAAAAAACAAAAATACACTAAAACATCCACAATAATAAAAAGTAAAGTTTTGGGGTGATTTTGAGTTTCTCCTTGATATTTAGTTAGTTAAAAACTATGATGGAAAATAAAATACTAAAATGTAGGGCAGAATATCAATATATCTTCAGTTTCATGAAAAGGTAATAAGAAAGGGAAGAAAACAAAGACTTTTTCTTTATATATATTCAGACACAGAAGTGTCATAATACAAATAGTACTATTCATAATGCAAGGAGTAAATACAATAATTACAGTCTTCATTTTTGTAACAGCCACATGGTTTATTTATAATTACTTCCATCTGTTACCCATTCAGGTTTTAATGTGCCCTCAGCAAATACCAAAGCTGCTTGTGGTTCTTTAGATTTTGGAGTGGCACAAATCTTCATTACTGAAGGTTCTGGGAAATTAGTAGTTCTTTGTGGATAGGATTGCTATAGTTTTATAGACCTTATCACAGAACATGATAACTACAGGAACTCCAGTATTCTAGCTCTGCTCTTCGTTACCTCTGTTGTGGAGAAGTAGTCCGATTTCTCATTGGTTGTCAGGATCATTCACCCCAACCAGCACAGAAACCTCTTTGCCTATTGATTTAAAGGCATAAGCTACCCAAAATGGTAAGGCAGAGGTCTTAACACTCTTTTCCAAAAAAATCGCCATCAGGGAGATTCAAATTAAAACCACATTGAGATATCACCTTACACCAGTTAGAATGGCCAAAATTAACAAGACAGGAAACAACATGTGTTGGAGGGGATGTGGAGAAAGGGGAACCCTCTTACACTGTTGGTGGGAATGCAAGTTGGTGCAGCCATTTGGAGAACAGTGTGGAGAACCTCAAGAAATTAAAAATAGAACTTCCCTACGACCCTGCCATTGCACTACTGGGTATTTACCCCAAAGATACAGATGTAGTAAAAAGAAAGGCCATCTGTACCCCAATGTTTATAGCAGCAATGGCCATGGTCGCCAAATTACGGAAAGAACCAAGATGCCCTTCAACGGACGAATGGATAAGGAAGATGTGGTCCATATACACTATGGAGTATTATGCCTCTATCAGAAAGGACAAATACCCAACTTTTGTAGCAACATGGACGGGACTGGAAGAGATTATGCTGAGTGAAATAAGTCAAGCCGAGAGAGTCAATAATCATATGGTTTCACTTATTTGTGGAGCATAACAAATAGCATGGAGGACATGGGGAGATAGAGAGGAGAAGGAAGTTGGGGGAAATTGGAAGGGGAGGTGAACCATGAGAGACTATGGATTCTGAAAAACAATCTGAGGGTTTTGAAGGGGTGGAGGGTGGGAGATCAGGGCACCAGGTGGTGGGTATTGTAGAGGGCACAGATTGCATGGAGCACTGGGTATGGTGCAAAAACAATGAATACTGTTATGCTGAAAATAAATAAAAAATAAATTTAAAAAAATCGCGTTGTGTATCATGTTGGAAGCATTTCTCTCTTTAGAATAAACACTTCAAAGCAAGAAGAGGATAAGCAAAGGGGAATAGGAAGCAAAATTTTGCTAGTGGGTCACTAAGAGTAACAATGTGTGGTGCTTCTCCCATTTCTAGTTTTTGATTATAGGACTTAGCTATGGGAGGAAGAGCAACATTAAATTGATCCTGATTCAGAGCATATATGGCCTTCCTGAGAAATGAGAACTCTTGCTCCAACCCTGGAAGGCATTGCTACATAGTTCATATACAACTATTTCTGTAAAATGTCATTCTCCCATTTTATCAGGCCCATTTTATCAGGCTAATCCCTCCAAGATAGTGGGAAATATGATAAGACCAGTGAATTCCATGAGCAGGGGCCCATTGTGGCAATTCATTTGCTGTGAAGTAAGATTGTTGATTAGAAGTAATGTTGTGTGAAATGCTATGATTTTGGATTACAAAATTCTCTAAGTCCATTGTCAGTTGTTTTGTCAACAGCATTGTATGCAGGGAATGTGAATACCTATCCGAAGGAAGTGTCTATGGCAGTAGGAACAAAACACTGCCTTCAATGGTGGAAACATTCCAATGGAATCTACCCGAACCCAAGCTGTTCATCCCAAGGAATGTTGCCATATAGGGGACTTCAAGTTGCATCTGCTGAGATGTCCCTTGGCAGTGGTCATGCCAAGGTAGCTTTAGTAGGTGGAAATCTATGCTGTTGGGCTCATGTATAACCTCCATCTCTGCCCTTGAGATCGCTTTGTTCATGAGCCAATTTGTTAATGAAAGGAGTACATAGGAAATGGGCTGACTGGTCTGCACCAACTGGTCATTCTTTCCACTTGATTCTTAAAATCCTCCTCTGCTGGTCAGTCTTTGGTGAGAATTTATAATGGACATAAATATATTTGTGTGTTTTTATTCATTCAGAAAGGTATGGAAACATGACTCTTCCTCAAATTTTATTGTTACCAGTTTTCCAATAATGTTTGTTTGTTTGCTTGTTTGTTTTTCCAAGTCTCTGATTATTCAGCCAAACCTTTGTCCAAAACCTATGAATTAGTACTTTCTACAACCAGCCATATTTCTCAATAAATAAAAGTGAACACTGGATGCATTATTTCTTTTTTTAAAAATTTTTTATTTTTTACAAACATATATTTTTATCCCCAGGAGTACAGGTCTGTGAATCACCAGGTTTACACACTTCACAGCACAGCACATACCCTCCCCAATGTCCATAAGCCAACCCCCCTTCTCTCAACTGCCCTCACCCCAGCAACCCTCAGTTTGTTTTGTGAGATTAAGAGTCACTTATGGTTTGTCTCCCTCCCAATTCCATCTTGTTTCATTTATTCTTCTACCCACTTAAGCCCCCATGTAGCATCACCATTTCCTCATATCAGGGAGATCATATGATAGTTGTCTTTCTCAGCTTGACTTATTTCGCTAAGCATGATGCGCTCTAGTTCCATCCATGTTGTCACAAATGGCAAGATTTCATTTCTTTTGATGGCTGCATAGTATTCCATTGTGTATATATACCACCTCTTCTTGATCCATTAATCTGTTGATACACATCTAGATTCTTTCCATAGTTTGGCTATTGTGGACATTACTGCTATAAACATTCGGGTGCACAAGCCCCTTCGTATCACTACGTTTGTATCTTTAGGGTAAATACCCAGTAGTGCAATTGCTGGGTCATAGTGCAGGTCTATTTTCAACATTTTGAGGAACCTCCGTGCTGTATTCCAGAGTGGTTGAACCAGCTTGCACTCCCACCAACAGTGTAGGAAGGTTCCCCTTTCTCCACATCTTCGCCAGCATCTGTCATTTCCTGACATGTTGATTTTAGCCATTCTGACTGGTGTGTGGTGATATCTCATTGTTGTTTTGATTTGTATTTCCCTGATGCTGAGTGACATGGAGCACTTTTTCATGTGTCTGTTGGCCATCTGGATGTCTTCTTTGCAGAAATGTCTGTTCATGTCCTCTGCCCATTTCTTGATTGGATTATTTGTTCTTTGGGTGTTGAGTTTGCAAAGTTCTTTATAGATTTTGGACACTATTCCTTTATCTGATGTGTCGTTTGCAAATATCTTCTCCCATTCTGTCAGTTGTCTTTTGATTTTGTTAACTGTTTCCTTTGCTGTGCAAATGCTTTTGATCTTGATGAAATCCCAATAGTTCGTTTTTGCCCTTCTTTCCCTTGTCTTTGGCAATGTTCCTAGGAAGATGTTGCTGCGGCTGAGGTTGCTGCCTGTGTTCTCCTCAAGGATTTTGATGGATTCCTTTCGCACATTGAGGTCCTTCATCCATTTTGAGTCTATTTTTGTGTGTGGTGTAAGGAAATGGTCCAATTTCATTTTTTGCATGTGGTTGTCCAATTTTCCCAACACCATTTGTTGAAGAGGTTGTCGTTTTTCCATTGGACATTCTTTCCTGCTTTGTCGAAGATTAGTTGAGCATAGAGTTGAGGGTCTATTTCTGGGCTCTCTATTCTGTTCCATTGATCTATGTGTCTGTTTTTGTGCCAGTACCATGCTGTCTTGATGATGACAGCTTTGGAATAGAGCTTGAAGTCCGGAATTGTGATGCCACCAACTTTGGCTTTCTTTTTCAATATCCCTTTAGCTATTCAAGGTCTTTTCTGATTCCATATATTTTAGAATTATTTGTTCCATTTCTTTGAAAAAGATGGATGGTACTTTGATAGGAATTGCATTAAATGTGTAGATTGCTTTAGGTAGCATAGACATTTTCACAATATTTATTCTTCCAATCCAGGAGCATGGAACATTTTTCCATTTCTTTGTGTCTTCCTCAATTTCTTTCATGAGTACTTTATAGTTTTCTGAGTATAGATTCTTAGCCTCTTTGGTTAGGTTTATTCCTAGGCATCTTATGGTTTGGGGTGCAATTGTAAATGGGATTGACTCCTTAATTTCTCTTTCTTCTGTCTTGTTGTTGGTGTAGAGAAATGCAACTGATTTCTGTGCATTGATTTTATATCCGGACACTTTACTGAATCCCTGTACAAGTTCTAGCAGTTTTGGAATGGAGTCTTTCGGATTTTCCACATATAGTATCATATCATCTGCAAAGAGTGATAATTTGACTTCTTCTTTGCCGATTTGGATGCCTTTAATTTCCTTTTGTTGTCTGATTGCTGAGGCTAGGACTTCTAGTACTATGTTGAATAGCAGTGGTGATAATGGACATCCCTTCTGTGTTCATGACCTTAGCGGAAAAGCTTTCAGTTCATTCTCAAAATGATTTTTGCGGTGGGTTTTTCATAGATGGCTTTGATGATATTGAGGTATGTGCCCTCTATCCCTACACTTTGAAGAGTTTTGATCAGGAAGGGATGCTGTACTTTGTGAAATGCTTTTTCAGCATCTATTGAGAGTATCATATGGTTCTTGTTCTTTCTTTTATTGACGTGTTGTATCACATTTACTGATTTGCGGATGTTGAACCAACCTTGCAGCTCTGGAATAAATCCCACTTGGTCGTGGTGAATAATCCTTTTAATGTACTGTTGGGTCCTATTGGCTAGTATTTTGGTGAGAATTTTCTCATCTGTGTTCATCAAGGGTATTGGTCTATAGCTCTCTTTTTTGATGGGTTCCTTGTCTTGTTTTGGGTTCAAGGTAATGCTGGCCTCATAAAATGAGTTTGGAAGTTTTCCTTCCATTTCTATTTTTTGGAACAGTTTCAGGAGAATAGAAATTAGTTCTTCTTTAAATGTTTGTTTGAAATACCCTGGGAAGCCGTCTGGCCCTGGGCTTTTGTTTGTTTGGAGATTTTTAATGACTGTTTCAATCTCCTTACTGGTGATGGGTCTCTTCAGGCTTTCTATTTCTTCCTGGCTCAGTTGTGGTAGTTTATATGTTTCTAGTAATGCATCCATTTCTTCCAGATTGTCAAATTTGTTGGCATAAGGTTGCTCATAGTATGTTCTTATAATAGTTTGTATTTCTTTGGTGTTAGTTGTGATCTCTCCTCTTTCATTCATGATTTTATTTATTTGGGTCCTTTCTCTTTTCTTTTTGATAAGTCTGGCCAGCGGTTTATCAATTTTATTAATTCTTTCAAAGAAGCAGCTCCTAGTTTCATTGATTTGTTCTATTGTTTTTTTTGTTTGTTTGTTTGTTTTGTTTTTGTTTTTGTTTTTGTTTTTTGGTTTCTATTTCATTGATTTCTGCGCTGAACTTTATGATTTCTCTTCTCCTGCTGGGTTTAGGGTTTCTTTCTTGTTCTTTCTCCAGCTCCTTTAGGGGTAGGGTTAGGTTGTGTACCTGAGACCTTTCTTGATTCTTGAGAAACACTTGTACCACTATATATTTTCCTCTCAGGACTGCATTTGTTGTGTCCCACAGATGTTGAACTGTTGTATTTTCATTATTATTTCTTTCCATGATTTTTTTTCAATTCTTCTTTAATTTCCCGGTTGACCCATTATTCTTTAGAAGGATACTGTTTAGTCTCCATGTATTTGGTTTCTTTCCAAACTTCCTCTTGTGGTTGAGTTCTAGCTTCAGAGCATTGTGGTCTGAAAATATGCAGGGAATGATCCCAATCTTTTGATACCAGTTGAGTCCTCATTTAGGACTGAGGATGTGATCTATTCTGGAGAATGTTCCATGTGCACTAGAGAAGAATGTGTATTCTGTTGCTTTGGGATGAAATGTTCTGAATAGATCTGTGATGTCCATCTGGTCCAGTGTGTCATTTAAGGCCTTTATTTCCTTGCTGATATTTTGCTTGGATGATCTGTCATTTCAGTGAGGGGAGTGTTAAAGTCCCCTACTATTATTGTATTATTGGTGATGCGTTTCTTTGATTTTGTTATTAATTGGTTTATATAGTTGGCTGCTCCCATGTTGGGGCATAGATATTTAAAATTGTTAGTTCTTCTTGTTGGACAGACCCTTTGAGTATGATATAGTGTCCTTCCTCATCTGTTATTATTGTCATTGGTTTAAAATCTAATTGATCTGATATAAGGATTGCCACTCCTGCTTTCTTCTGATGTCCATTAGCATGGTAAATTCTTTTCCACCCCCTCACTTTAAATTTGGAGGTGTCTTCAGGCTATAATGAGTTTCTTGGAGGCAACATATATATGGGTTTTGTTTTTTTATCCATTCTGATACCCTGTGTCTTTTGATTGGGTCATTTTGCCCATTAACATTCAGGGTAACTATTGAGAGATATGAATTTAGTTCCATTGTATTGTCTGTATGGTGACTGTTACTGTATATGGTCTCTGTTCCTTTCTGATCTACCACTTGTAGGCTCTCTCTTTGCTTAGAGGACCCCTTTCAATATTTTCTGTAGAGCTGGTTTGGTGTTTGCAAATTCTTTCAGTTTTTGTTTGTCCTGGAAGCTTTTAATCTCTCCTTCTATTTTCAATGATAGCCTAGCTGGATATAGTAATCTTGGCCACATATTTTTCTCGTTTATTGCTCTGAAAATGTCATGCCAGGTCTTTCTGGCCTGCCAGGTCTCTATGGATAAGTCAGCTGCCAATCTAATATTTTTACCATTGTATGTTACAGACTTCTTTTCCCGGGCTGCTTTCAGGATTTTCTCTTTGTCACTAAGGCTTGTAAATTTTACTATTAGGTTTCAGGGTGTGGGTCTATTCTTACTGATTTTGAGGGGGGTTCTCTGAACCTCCTGAATTTTGATGCTTGTTCCCTTTGCCATATTGGGGACATTCTCCCCAATAATTCTCTCCAGTATACCTTCTGCTCTTCTCTCTCTTTCTTCTTCGTCTGGAATCCCAATTATTCTAATTTTGTTTCATCTTATGGTATCACTTACCTCTTGAAGTCTCCCCTCGTGGTCCAGTAGCTGTTTGTCCCTCTTTTGCTCAGCCTCTTTATTCTCTTTCATTTGGTCTTCTATATCACTAATTCTTTCTTCTGCCTCATTTATCCTAGCAGTGAGAGCCTCCATTTTTTATTGCACCTGATTAATAGCTTTTTTGATATCAACTTGGTTAGATTTTAGTTCTTTTATTTCTCCAGAAAAGGCTTTTGTATCTCCCGAGAGGGTTTCTCTAATATCTTCCATGCCTTTTTCGAGCCCGGCTAGAACCTTGAGAATTGTCATTCTGAACTCTAGATCTGACATATTACCAATGTCTGTATTGATTAGGTCCCTAGCCTTTGGTACTGCCTCTTGTTCTTTTTTTTGTGGTGAATTTTCCGCCTTGTCATTTTGTCAAGATTAGAGTATATGGAGGAGCAATAAAATACTAAAAAGGTGGCAACAACCCCAGGAAAATATGCTTTAACCAAATCAGAAGAGATCCCAAATAGTGAGGGGAGAGAAAGGGTCTAAAAAGAGGTTCAAAAAGAAAGAAAGAAAGAAAGAACGAATGAAATAAATAAATAAATAAAGAAAGAAAGAAAGAAAAAGAATTAAAAAAAGAAAACGAATAAAGAGAAATATAAAAAAGAAAAAATATGCATATTAAACTAGTTAAAAAACTTTAAAAAGAAAAGGGTAAAAGTTAAAAAAAATTAACAGAAGAATGAAAAAAAAATGAAAAAGAAAAAAATTAAATTAACTGCAAGACTAAAAAAATCACAGGGAGAAAGCCATGAGTTCCGTGCTTTGCTTTCTCCTCCTCTGGAATTCTGCTGCTCTCCTTGGTATTGAAACTGCACTCCTTGGTAGGTGAACTTGGTCTTCGCTGGATTTCTTGTTGATCTTCTGGGGGAGGGGCCTGGTGTAGTGATTCTCAAGTGTCTTTGCCCCAGGCATAATTGCACTGCCCTTACCAGTGCCGGGCTGAGTAATCCGCTGGGCTTTGCTTTCAGGAGCTTTTGTTCCCTGAGCGCTTTCCGTAGAGTTCTGGAGGACAGGAGTAGAAATAGCAGCCTCCTGGTCTCTGGCCTGGAGGAGCCGAGAGCCCGAGGTCCCACTCCTCAGTGCGCGGTCAGAGAACAGCGCCCAGTAACTCCCATCTGCCTGACCTCTGGCCGCACCGAGCCTGCGACCAGGTTCAAGGTAACACCAAGCTGTGAGCTTACTGTGGGCTCTGTCTCTGTAGCTGGCTTTCCCGTTCCAATACCCACAAGCTCTCTGACACTCAGACACCCCTGATCTTTCTGTGACCCTGCGGGACCTGAGGCCACACTGACCCTTGTGGGCTTCGCCCCACTTTAGCCTCTGGAGCGATGTCCCACAGTGGAAAAGACTTTTAAAAGTCCTGATTTTGTGCTCTGTTGCTCTGCCACTTGCCGGGAGCGGCCCCTCCCCCCGGGGTCTATCTTCCCATCGCTTTGAATTCACTTCTCCGCCAGTCCTACCTTCCAGAAAGTGGTTGTTTTTCTGTTTCTAGAATTGCTGCTCTTCTTCTCTTCAATCTGTCGATGGATTTGCAGGTGTTTGCAATCTTTAGGTAAGCTACCTAGCTGATCTCCTGCTAGCTAAAGTAGTCTCAGCCTGCTACTTCTCTGCCATCTAGACTCCTCTGGATGCAATATTTCTAGTTCTATCCATTGAGAGAAACTCCCTTCACCATGGACCTTCAGGGATTTTTGCATTATGGGGATGTAGTTGTATCTATTCACTTTTGAGGTGTACCTACAAATCATTGCTGAATTTTCTATATATCAGGTCCAAATCCTTTCTTCTGTCACTTGATAACAGTGAATTCCAACAAGGCCTTGGATGTAGGCTGGGAGAGAGAAAGCATGGTAGCAAAAGTGGGGAGTGTGAACATTTGGACACTTCTTTGTGTAACATTTTCTTCAGTTCCTACTTGGGACAGATCACCTATAATGTATCCCCTTCTTTTGTGGGGAGAGTGATGTAAATCAAGACCCCAAGTGGATGACTAAGACTATGGATATTATTGAACCCTATGTACATAATGGTTTTTTCCTATACATCCATCCCTGTGATAAAGATTAATTTAGAAATTAGGCAAGCTAACAGATAATAATAACAATAATAATAATAAAAAATCTTAACAATATATTTTAACAAAAGTATCTGAATATGGTCTTCCTCTTTCAAAATACCCGAGTGAACTATACTCCCCCTTCCTCCTTTGATGATGTGAGATGATAAAATGCTGTTCTGATGAGATGAATGCAGTGAATGACACAGGCATTGTGTTGTAGCATTAGACTGCCACTGACCTTCTGACATAGTGTCAGAAGGAAGATCATCTGCTTCTGAAATTCAAGTAACTGTAACATGGAAAGAAAAATCATATATAAAAGGAGACTGTCTGTTCCATAATGGAGTGCTGCTTTGGACACCAACTCTATGGTTCTGCATCTGAAAACACCAAATTCATGATGAACAGTTCAAATTTCACAGAAATTTGTAGCCCATACTTAAGCCTTATTTTGTACTAAGGCCCAGTATGAGGCCAAGAGTCATTTCTCAAATGGAATGTAATGATCTGTATAGGATGGCTGGAATTTGCTCCTAAATCCTGAAGGTCTGCACTGCAACCCATATATGGAAGATGGATAGACTCCAATAGTATCCCTTTCTTCCACTGACACTTCAAGAACCATTGATTTTGCGGAATTTTAACATTCATTTGGAATAGAAGCTTGCATCGCAGTCTGGACCTGTGGTAGAGCCTTTTCTTTAGTCCAACTTAAACTAGCAGCTTTTTGAGTAACTTGAAAAATAGGCCAAAGTAAAACACCCAAAGAACAAGCTGTTGCCTTCCCTGTCTAAAGAGACATTTTGTGTATTTTATATCTCTTTAATGTTGGAGGGCATAGATGAATCAAGATAAGCTTTACCTTCAAAGATATAACTTTATTTTTCTTGCTTTATTTAAATTCAGTTTACTTAAATGCAAAGTATTATTTATTTTGGGATAGAATTTAGTGATTCATTAGTTGCTAATAACACCCAGTGCTCCTTACATCAATTGTCCTCCTTAATATCCATCATTAAATTACCCATTTAGCCACCCTCATCTCCTCCAGCAACCCACAGTTTGTTCTATATAGTTAAGAGACTCCTAAGTTTTGCCTCCCTCTCTGCTTCTATTGTGTTTTACTTTTCTTTCAAAATAAATATTTTCATATACTTTATATCCCTGGCCCTGGATATTTCCCTGTTTTTTATTCCCTTGATTTTTAATTGCACTTATTTTCCATTCTCTGACAAAAACGTCTTACCAGTAAATCTAGAGTAGATCCATCTTGATCATTAGATCCACTCAGCATAATGTCACTAATATAATGCACGTAACGGTACAGTATGGTAAAATAAAAGGCAATCAAGGTGTCTATGAACTAAATTATGACATACTGCTGGAGAGTTGACACACCCCTTTAGTAGGGTATGGAAGACATACTGCTAGCCTTGTAATCAAACTGCTTCTGATGGTCCTTACAGACACGGAGATAAGAAGCAGTTGCCAAGTCAGGGACTGCATACCAGGTACCAGAAAATCTGTTAATTTGTTGAAACAAGGAAACCATACCTGCGATAGCGTTGCAATTCTTTGGTTCTCCACCTGATTATACTTGTAAGTAACCACTGTCATTCCCTAAGATCCATCTCTCTCCTGCAATGGGCAAATAAGTAAGTTAAATGTGTGTGTTGTGGGAATTACCCGTCTCTGTCTATTTCAACTCCTTGGCACTAATCTCTATGATTCCTCCAGGGCAGTGGTATTGCTTTTGGCCTACTACTTCCCTCAACAGAGGTAGTTCTAGAGGCTTCCACTTGGCTTTTCACCATTATAGTCTGCATGTCAGGGACCCAATGTGGGGATTCTGCCATATGCAAATATATCATTTCAAATAATGCATTCTGGAACTGGGGAAGTAACCATAGGTTGAGTTCATTGACCTACTGCCTAGAGCACAGATTAGGCCTGAGCTAAAGCTCCAATGACCACATTCCTCCATAAGCTCCTGTTCTGATTTGTGGATCATATGGTTGTATTGGGTTTCCTAGAATTAGTTTCAGGTCAGTATGTCCAGCAGTGCCTGAAAGACTGATTATTTTATTTTTTTATTATTTATTTATTATTTATTATTTTATTATTTATGTATTATTATTTTATAATTTATTTATTATTTATTATTTTATTTTCTCCAATGCACAATTTGACTGAGAGAATGCCTCAGGACTCTCTTGGGGAAGATTAGTATATAGAAATGCCCCAGGGTCTTTGTTCAAGGGAATCTAATCTCCCCTTTATTCAATAAATTTGAGTACATGTACTGCTTCCAGTCTGTGAATTATTTTGAAGCCATGAATCTCTGACTTTATGATTAAGTTAGACTTCTGTTTACTTAACCTAGGCCTTTTTTGCTACTTTTGATAAGTAAGACGTGAATAAGCTTCCTCTCTATTTTACTTCTAAGAACACTGTCAAAAACTACCCAACACTGTTAGTCTGCTTGTATTGAATATCTCATTGATGTATTGCATCTGTTCTCCTTTATGGGAAGCGTGCTTATCTTCCTATTTAGGGGCTTGAGTACTTCAACATGGCCACTATTATCTGGGATCAACTATCTGCCATTGCATTTGGGATTTCGCAATTTAGTGACACTATGGGTCTGGTCTACAAAAAAACAGTGATCATAAAGGTTTTCACAGGTTCTGGGACCACAGTGCCAAATTTATTTATCACAGCCATGATAAAATGTATATCTGGCCTGGACCCTTCCAGAGGGGTTAAAAAGATCTTAAATGAAAAATCCATTCTTTATTATTTTATTATTATTATTATTATTATTATTATTATTATTATTATTATTATTTGGTGTTTGCTCCTTTTATTTTTTATCAATTTTATTTTATTCTTTCAGTGTTCCAAGAATCATTATTTATGCACAACACCAAGGGCTTCATGAAGTATATCCCCTCCATAATACTCACCACCAGGATCACCCATCCCTAAATCCCTCTCCCTTCCAAAGCCCTCAGTTTGTTTTTCAGAGTCCACAGTCTCCCATGTTTTGTCTCCCTCTCAGATTTATCCCAATTCACTTTTCTTTCCGTCTTCTATAGTCATCGAAAATTTGTTTGGATCAACCAGGAAACCAAAGAAGAGCTTAAACAATTCACAGAAACCAACGAGAATGAAGACACATTAGGCCAAATACTTTGGGATATGGCAAAGGCAGTCCTAAGGTGGAAATACATTGCCATCCAATTGTCATTCAAAAAAATTAAAAAATCCCAAATACACCAACTCTCTTTACACCTTAAAGAACTGGAAAGTCAAGAACAAATTAAGCCAAACCCATGCGCAAGAAGGGAAATAATTAAGATTAGAGTGGAGATCAATGAGATAGAAACTAGAGACTCAGTAGAACACATCAATGAAACTAGAAGATGATTCTTTGAAAGAATTAATAAGATTGATAAACCACTGGCCAAACTAAGCCTAAAGAAAAGAGAGAAGACCCAAATTAGTAAACTTATGAATGAAAGGGAAGAAATAATGTCTAACACCAAGGAAAAAGAAACAATAAACAGAAATTATTATCAACAGTTATATGCCAGTAAGTTAAGCAACCTAGAAGAAACAGATGCATTCCTGGAAACCTATAAACTTCTAAGACTGAAACAGGAAGGAACTGACAACCTGAATAGGCCAATATCTAGTAACAAGATTGAAGCATTGATCAAAAACCTCCCAAAAAACAAGGGTCCAAGACCTGATGGATTGCCTGGGGAATTCTACCAAACCTTCAAAGTAGAAATAATACCTAATCTCCTGAATTTATTTATTTATTTTTTTAACTAGAAATGGAAGGAAAACTTCCAGACTCTTTCTCTGAAGCCAGCATTACCTTGATCCCCAAACCAGGCAAAGACCTCATCACAAAGGAGAATTTCAGGCCAATATCTCTGATGAATATGGATGCCAAGATTCTCAACAAGATCTGAGCTAATAGGATCCTACAGTATATTAAAATGATTACCCACCATGGCCAGGTGGGATTTATCCTTGGGATGCAAGCATGGTTCAAATTCACAAATGAATCAATGTGATAGAAAAAATCAGTAAGAAAAGAGAGAAGATCAACATGGTCCTCTCGATTGATGTACAAAAAACACCTGACAAATCCATTCTACATTCCAATCTCCCTATGCTTTTCAATCTCTCCCTTTTCTTTAAACCAAGTCAGGTCTGGTAACTCTAATTTGCTTAATATGAACCACCTTTTGATTCATATAACAGCCACCAAGCAGGAAAACTGTTAAATTTTCCTCAGTTCCCCAGCTACAAAAATAAGAGAAGAATCTCTGCTTAATGAACCCATATCAAGATTTGGTTAGATTGAATTTTATGTTTTTCCATTAGTATCCTATGTCTGTATTTATGTATTAGAAAATACATCATTGTTTTGAAGTATAGTGTGTTCCTAATGGTAATATCTGGAACCTCACCTTTAAGGGTCTGTTGGGACTCACATCTACTTATAGGTCTAGGAACAAAGAGAGTAGTGGGGGAGGATCCTGAGAAGAATCAGCCCGTTCTTTTAGGGCAACTGCCTCTGAGACCCATTACAGTTTCCTTAGACAATGCAAAATTAAGCCTTCAGGTTAAGAGGGAGAAGCCACTTCATGGACAAAGAAGACTCATCTCTGTTCCCTTATCCTCCCAGTAATCCAAGGAAGAATCTACTTTTCTTCCATGACTTCTTTCTTAAATCTTCATCCCATGTCAAGCTCTTCTGTTTAAACTCTTAAATATTTCTTAAACTCTTCTATCTCTCTGTGTTAGTTTGTGTTACCTAGCTGTAGACTTTGAGTTGGGGATTTTCATACAAGTGAATTTAAGGAGGAGGGTTGAGGGTAGTTGACTATAGTTCCAGAAGAAGATTATGGTCCCAACAGGTCCTTGGCTTCCACCTGTAGCCATAAAATCCCTGGGAAATATATTTTAGTACAGGACCAGTTCCACCTTGAGGCAAAGTATCCACCCTGTTGTTCATTGGTGTCTGGTAGGGCCTGGGGTGGTGGGCAAAGCATACAATTTTTTTTTCTGGAGCAAATTCACAGAGAAGTTGGGGCACTGAGCTCTGAGATATTTATAGCCCAGACACACAGCACATGGAGCATTACAGGAATGAAGGGAAATGAGCTATACACAGCAGGGCTCACCACACTCTGCAACCCTTCCAGCATCACCATACTTCAGACCTCCATCCTTTCATACCCAAGTTGTTTCTGGAACATCTTAATGTCGCTCTTTTTCCCTTCAAACAATTTCACACACTAATGATCCATAAGTCATGAGTCAAACACAAATCAAACTATATCACTTGCTGGTTCAAAGGCCATACTGCATTCATGAGGTTTCATGAATACTGATTTTCACACCTTGGCCTTTGTTAGGTATTTTCTCCTGTAAGAATGCTCCTACTTCAACTTATGTGTACCTGTTCACACTCCTGACTTGGTTCCTAGTTTCAAGTTCCATTCTGTATGCCCTTTCATCTTGGAACATTTCCTGAAACCCCAGGTCTTTGCTGTGTGTCCCTCAAACATGCTTTGATAGCACCTGTGCTGCCACTACCTTACAATTTATCACATGCACTGTCATTTTCTGCTCGCCTCTGGGTGTCTCTCAGTGGTATGTAGACTGTGAAGACAAGATCCAGGTTACTCTCTACTTATCATTGTTAGCTCAGCAGTAATCGATGTGTCTGATATATTCTTTGGGCTTAAGAAACTTCTGTTGATTAATGAGTGAGGGATAGAAGGCGTAAGTGTAATATATTTATGCTGCCTTTGTTTTGTACGTAGATGGAGACACATATTTTTAATAATACATTCTCATAATGAAATGTTACTAAAATTAAGCTAATTGAAAGAGAAAAATAACACAGCTCCCTATCATATGATGAAATCTTGCTGAGAGCAAATAAGCTATTTGCTCCTTCACTGAGAATCTGTTTCAATTTGTTTCTCATCACACAGTTTAAGCAGGAATCACAGAAAACTGTGGTTTCTCAAAGAGATCTAGCTTGATTTCTCAGAGTCTGAATCAGATAAACAGGAAAAAAATTCCTAGAACCCAGTAATTTTTCCCTGTACATTTTATTGACTTTATTAAACTCCCTTTATAGTTTAATTTTTATTCGACATTTATACACATAGAAATTATTTTTTAGTTAGCAGGCAAGAACGTGAGATAAATGTATATTTTAAAATAAAAATTCTTATCTGACATTAAAATAATTCTTCATTTGAAGCACTGCATTTTTTAATGGCTTATCAGCATAATATGGGTGATGTGAATAATACAAAATGACTCAGAAGCCTACAAGGAAACTTGGAGACATAGTATAATATTTGTCACCTACCCCTTAAGGGTTTAGTGGACCATTGTTTTTACATTCCTAATGTAGTTACATACCACAATATTATAGTGGATGTATTATAATAAAATATAAAAATGAGCAGAGTTTTAATGAAATGTCCATAGAATTTTGTTATAGATAATGGATTAATATAAATATATGCACACACATTATTTTATTACATAAAATAACATGTATATGCATGCTATATATAATAAGTAAATATTATACTATTATATAAAACATATAATATTTTGAAACCCCTACATCAATAAATGGTAACTATTATAACCATCTTTTTATCATCATTGTCTGGTACTGTATCACAACATTGAAGAGCATGGCCTGAAAAATCTGATAGATTCTGATCACTGACTCTTCAGTATTGTTATTTTGATACTCGCCTTTGTGTTTCCTCACCTGGTTAAAACAGGAATAATGTCAGTGACTCCTTCTATGGATTGTTGTAAAGATTACAGCTCAATTCCAAAATATTTTTAATTGTTAAATTAGGTTGAAATCTTATAAATCCATATAAATGAATGAAGCTAGTAAAACTAAAATGAAATTTGGTAGAAATTTCCAAATATGTAAGGAATGATCTGGGTTAAGATTATTTTTCCTTTTCTTGCAATTATTTCTTCTCCTCTCAATGAGAAAACTATGATTCATAGCAGTCATGTTTTTTTCTTTTCTTCCTCAGTGTTCTTTGCTGAGATCATTCAAAATGTATTCTTGACTTTGCTTGAGTTGCATCAATAGAGAACTCGAAGCAGATTGAGTGTGCTACCTAAAATAACTTTCTTACTACACAATTTCTTAATGGCATTTTTCATCCTGTCATTGACCAAGGTATAGATTAAAGGATTTAACATCATTGTAGTATAGAACAATGCAATTGTCTTATCAGTAGACAACATAGCTTTGGGTCTCATGTAGACAGATATGCAGGGCACAATAACAGGATGACCACTGTCATGTGGGAGACAGATGGAGGGAGCTTTCTCCCTCGCCTCCAAGTTCTGGTTCCTTATACAGTGCAGAATGACCACATAGGAGACCATAAAGAGGAGAAAGTTTAACAGACAGATGAAACCACGCTTGGAACGCACAAAGAGCTCTAGAGTGTGGATATCTGTGTAGGGAAGATTGAGCAAAGGGTTCAGATCACACATGAAGTGATCTATGATTTTAGGGCTACAGAAGGATAATGGAATGATAAAAAGGACTTGTATGGTTGCATATAAGAATGCTCCCACCCACACCTCTCCTGTTAGCAGACCATAAACCCACGAATTCATGATGGCCATGCAGTGCAATGACTTGTAGATGGCTACATAGCTGTCCTACAACATCATAGTAAGCATGATATCATCAAAACCACCACCAAAAAAAAAAAAAAAAATTCTCTCCAAATATTTGGGAAACACAGGCATTAAATGAATGGAATGGTCTTCTTTTCACAGAGTGAATCTAAGATCACTGTAGTGAATTGACAGAAGAATGGCAGGTGTCAGTGAAAGAAAGAGAGGTCAGGAAAAAGGACATGGGGAAACCTGGAAATGGACTGACAGTGATAGAGACCACAGTGAACACATTACCTACCACAAAGATGATATAGATAACCTGAACCACAACAAACATGATTTTCTGCATGTTTGGATTCTCTGTGAGCCCCAGTAGAACAAACCCTGTCAGGTTGTTCCTATTCTCCATCATTTCATATTATGTTTAACTACATTACCTGAAAAAGAAATCCTCTTAATTAATGTAACCTTGACTTTATTAACCTTCTTCACCTTATAAATAATAAATGCATAAATTCTACTGAGTTGTGGATTCTCATGAGGTTTCTGAGTTAGAAAGTGATTTTGAGTTCTTGTCTGAGATGACGAAGAGCCTATCTTGATGTAGTCCTACTGGCTGGCTGTTAAGTCTGAAAATCGTGGCCAGATGGATGTCAAAGCTATGAATATAGAGATAGAAAGTTTTCCTTTATCCTAAGGGAATGGGGACACATGGAAGGTAATTGAGAGTGTGAGTTAAAAGATGGACAGGAGTTGGAGGAAGAGAGACTGTTGCATAGAAGTCTGGTAAGAACTTTGTGTGCCTTGATGAAGTCAGCTGAGGTTCAGTAAGGGGATGCAAGCCAGTGACAGAAAGCCCAGTATCACCCTATTTATAACAGTTGCCAAAAAGTGTTTTTTATGAGAATGTAATAAAAGGCTCCGGGAACTACTACAAATGAATTGATAATACATGTTATTAAATCCAATAACATTATAATAGCTGATTAATATATTATTAATGATTGATTGCTATGTGAATGGCATGGCAGTAATGTGTATAGTTAGTATTATTTCATTCTTCAAATGAAGAAACAATTACAGAAACTGATGGTAATAGTAATAATAATGATCATATCAACTAAAATTTACTAGACACTTCTCTGTTAAGTGTTTGCAGAAATGTGGCTATTTAATCTTTACTACAAATCTGCGAGATAGTTATCACTATTATTTTATAATTCTTCTACAATGCAGGAGACATAAACATAGAGAGGAATTTAAAGATCCTGCCCAAAATGAAGCAGTTAATAAAGGGTAGAGCCAAGATTAGATCAAATTATACTTGTGAACTTTTTCCTGGAAATTTTTAATCCTTTCCCTACATTGTTATGTTATAATACACAACGTTGAACTAGTAATCTTTTGATAAGATCATAATACTTATAATGTCTCTAATGCTATTTCAGAAAAGTGTACATGAAGCAATTTCATGAAGACACACACACACACACACACACAAATTGGATCCCTAATATTAATAAAATATGTGTGTTGCTTTCATTGAAGAGTACTTTTACCTTGCCATCTGATGTGGCTCCATTTCTTCCCTTCTCAATGTCCTTTCATGCTTGAGTTCCCAGATTTCTGCACAATGTTGAAAATGACTACCACAGTGGTTAAGTGAACTGTATTGGTTTGGAAAATCAGAAAGACAAGATTGAAATCTTGCTTTTGAACCCACAGCTTTTTTTTTTTTTTTAATCCTGAGCACATTACTTGGCATCTTATAGCATTGCTTCCACATCTATAAAGTGAGAATGATCAATCTGTATCCCTTAGGTGTTATGAAAATTGATTGAGGAAACATGTATGCATACCCACCACATTATGGGGAGCATGTAAGAACTTTCACCTAGTTTTGAGACTGTGTATGCAACTAGAAAATTTGAAGAATTGGTATTTTGAGTGAAGTATGCATAAACATTTATCCATGCAATCAGCTCAAGAATGTTCATCTCCAATTTTACTTCTCAAGAAGCCACAGAGACTCACATTATCCATAGCAGTTATCCTCAGGAAGGTCTGACTCTGGTCTTCCTTGGACTAAATGACTGATGAGTTTTGTCATTTATTAGTCATACTTTTGTCGTTCTGTGTGTGGAGTGTATTTACCCTTGATTTTCATGCTCATGATTAGTCTCGATTGTTAAAGGAGGTGGCACTTGGATAAAGAAAGCACTTGGTGTCAGAGATCTGGGTCCTAAAAATTGGGTAATCTGTATGAACCTCAAAGTTTTCATTTGCCAAGTTACATTAATGACATTTACCAATATTTATTGAAGAATTGGTGTAAGGATAAAATATTATTATATTTGAAAAGTTTGAAACTTAATCATTACTGCATAGAAAGCACCAATATTTTAAGATGTTTCAGCACAATTAAAAAACTGACCTTATAGGCTTAGATTGACTGATTTATGTTTATGGCTTATGAGATACAATTCCGTCTCAAACTGACCTCTTCCTGGTTAGGAAACATTCAGCATGAAAGATAGGATACCTCCATGCATGGACTATTTAGGTATTTCAGTAAGCAATCAGAAATTCTTCTGAAAATGTTTCTATTAGACTACAATGTTCCTTCTAGACTAAAGCTTCAAAATAGTTCATAGAAATCTGGGATTTGAATTAATAATGAACTCTTTTGAAACACTATGGAAAACTGAAAGGGAAAAAATCAGTGAGGGAGGACAACCATGAGAGACTCTGGACTCCAAGAAACAAACCAGTGATTTCAAAGGAGAGGAGCGCGGGGAGATGGGCTTATCAAATTGATAAGCACAGTGAGTCTAGTTATCCACCACCACACACAGTTATGTTGTTCTTGTGGTGAAAACTTTTAAGAGCTACTCTTCACAATTTTCCAATAAAAATACAGTGTTATTAACCATAGTCACTATGTTGTACATAATTACCTTTCTGTGATGTAATATTTGTTTATTTTATAGGTGAAAGTTTCTCCTTTGACCACCTTCACCATTTCATCCCCACTCTGGCAACCACTCATCTTTTCTCTGTATTTGTGAGTTCAGTTTATTGATTGATTTTTTTAAAAGATTTTATTTATTTATTTGACAGAGAGAGATCACGAGTAGGCAGAGAGGCAGGCAGAGAGACAGGAGGAAGCAGGCTCCCCGCTGAGCAGAGAGCCCGATGCGGGACTCGATCCCAGGACCCTGAGATCATGACCTGAGCCGAAGGCAGAGGCTTAACCCACTGAGCCACCCAGGCGCCCTATTGATTGATTTTTTAAAACATTTCTCCTTTAAAAAAAAATTCATTCAGCCAACCTATAATGCATCATTATTTTCAGACGTAGAGTTTAGTAACTCATCAGGTGCATTAACGCCTAGTGCACATCATGAGCCCTCCTTAAGTCCCACCCAGTTATCCCATCCTCACCCTCCTCTCCTCCAGCAACCTTAATTTGTTTCCTGTAGTTAAGAGTCTCCCATGGTTTGACTCTGTCTCTGATTTCTTCCCATTCTCTTTTCCCTTCTTTGCTCTCTGATCCTCTGAGCTGCTCTTCTATTTCACATATGAGTGAAACCATATGATTGTCTTGCACTGATTGACATTTTTCACTCAGCATAATATCCTGCATTTTCATCCAAATCAATGTAAAGGGTGAAATTGTGTCCTGCACTTGGCTGCTAAAGCAGATTTCTTGGGTATAGTTCAGATGGCACCATTTTGCAGATTAGAAAGTTTTCCTTTACTTATGCCACATGCTATTTATTTCTCCGTAATAAATATTCGAAGAGTTATTCTGTATGAATGATACAAATTGAGTTATCAAGGAGACTGGGTGTGGTGCATAAAGAATATATCTTGGAGCACTGAAAAAATAAAATAGAAAAACAAAGTTATCAAACAGAGTATTGATCATTTCAAATTTTAATCATAATAGAAATCCAAAGTCACTGTTTTGGATTAGATTTTAATACAATATGTGTGCTTCTTCAGTTCATGTGAAATAAACTTTTTTTAACTTTTTTATTTTTTTATAAACATGTATTTTTATCCCCAGGGGTACAGGTCTGTGAATCGCCAGGTTTACACACTTCACAGCACTCACCAAAGCCCATATCCTCCCCAATGTCCATAATCCCACCCCCTTATCCCAACCTCCCTCCCCCCAGCAACCCTCAGTTTGTTTTGTGAGATCAAGAGTCACTTATGGTTTGTCTCCCTCCCAATTCCATCTTGTTTCATTGATTCTTCTTCTACCTACTTAAGCCCCCATGTTGCATCACCACTTCCTCATATCAGGGAGATCATATGATAGTTGTCTTTCTCCGCTTGACTTATTTCGCTAAGCATGATACGCTCTAGTTCCATCCATGCTGTCGCAAATAGCAAGATTTCATTTCTTTTGATGGCTGCATAGTATTCCATTGTGTATATATACCACATCTTCTTGATCCATTCATCTGTTGATGGACATCTAGGTTCTTTCCATAGTTTGGCTATTGTGGACATTGCTGCTATAAACATTCGGGTGCACATGCCCCTTTGGATCACTACGTTTGTATCTTTAGGGTAAATACCCAGTAGTGCTATTGCTGGGTCAAAGGGCAGTTCTATTTTCAACATTTTGAGGAACCTCCATGCTGTTTTCCAGAGAGTGGTTGCACCAGCTTGCATTCCCACCAACAGTGTAGGAGGGTTCCCCTTTCTCCGCATCCTCACCAGCAACTGACATTTCCTGACTTGTTGATTTTAGCCATTCTGACTGGTGTGAGGTGATACCTCATTGTGGTTTTGATTTGTATTTCCCTGATGCCCAGTGATATGGAGCACTTTTTCATGTGTCTGTTGGCTATCTGGATGTCTTCTTTGCAGAAATGTCTGTTCATGTCCTCTGCCCATTTCTTGATTGGATTATTTGTTCTTTGGGTGTTGAGTTTGCTAAATTCTTTATAGATTTTGGACACTAGTCCTTTATCTGATATGTCGTTTGCAAATATCTTCTCCCATTCTGTCAGTTGTCTTTTGATTTTGTTAACTGTTTCCTTTGCTGTGCAAAAGATTTTGATCTTGATGAAATCCCAATAGTTCATTTTTGCCCTTGCTTCCCTTGCCTTTGGCGTTATTCCTAGGAAGATGTTGCTGCGGCTGAGGTCGAAGAGGTTGCTGCCTGTGTTCTCCTCAAGGAATTTGATGGATCCCTTTCTCACATTAAGGTCCATCATCCATTTTGAGTCTATTTCTGTGTGTGGTGTAAGGAAATGGTCCAATTTCATTTTTCTGCATGTGGCTGTCCAATTTTCCCAGCACCATTTATTGAAGAGGCTGTCTTTTTCCATTGGACATTCTTTCCTGCTTTGTCAAAGATGAGTTGACCATAGAGCTGAGGGTCTATTTCTGGGCTCTCTATTCTGTTCCATTGATCTATGTGTCTGTTTTTGTTCCAGTACCATGCTGTCTTGATGATGACAGCTTTGGAATAGAGCTTGAAGTCTGGAATTGTGATGCCACCAACTTTCGCTTTCTTTTTCAATATCCCTTTGGATATTCGAGGTCTTTTCTGGTTCCATATAAATTTTAGAACTATTTGTTCCATTCCTTTGAAAAAGATGGATGGTACTTTGATAGGAATTGCATTAAATATGTAGATTGCTTTAGGTAGCATAGACATTTTCACAATATTTATTCTTCCAATCCAGGGCATGGAACATTTTTCCATTTCTAGTGTCTTCCTCAATTTCTTTCATGAGTACTTTATAGTTTTCTGAGTATAGATTCTTAGCCTCTTTGGTTAGGTTTATTCCTAGGCATCTTATGGTTTGGGGTGCAATTGTAAATGGGATTGACTCCTTAATTTCTCTTTCTTCTGTCTTGTTGTTGGTGTAGAGAAATGCAACTGATTTCTGTGCATTGATTTTATATCCGGACATTTTACTGAATCCCTGTACAAGTTCTAGCAGTTTTGGAGAGGAGTATTTTGGGTTTTCCACATATAGTATCATATCATCTGCAAAGAGTGATAATTTGACTTCTTCTTTGCCGATTTGGATGCTTTTAATTTCCATTTGTTGTCTGATTGCTGAGGCTAGGACCTCTAGTACTATGTTGAATAGCAATGGTGATAATGGACATCCCTTCTGTGTTCCTGACCTTAGTGGAAAAGCTTTCAGTTTTTCTCCATTGAGAATGACATTTGCGTTGGGTTTTTCATAGATGGCTTTGATGATATTGAGGTATGTGCCCTCTATCCCTACACTTTGAAGAGTTTTGATCAGGAAGGGATGCTGTACTTTGTGAAATGCTTTTTCAGCATCTATTGAGAGTATCATATGGTTCTTGTTCTTTCTTTTATTGATGTGTTGTATCACATTTACTGATTTGCGGATGTTGAACCAACCTTGCAGCCCTGGAATAAATCCCACTTGGTCGTGGTGAATAATCCTTTTAATGTACTGTTGAATTCTATTGGCTAGTATTTTGGTGAGAATTTTCGCATCTGTGTTCATCAAGGATATTGGTCTATAGCTCTCTTTTTTGATGGGATCCTTGTCTGGTTTTGGGATCAAGGTGATGCTGGCCTCATAAAATGAGTTTGGAAGTTTTCCTTCCATTTCTATTTTTTGGAACAGTTTCAGGAGTATAGGAATTAGTTCTTCTTTAAATGTTTGGTTGAATTACCCTGGGAAGCCGTTTGGCCCTGGGCTTTTGTTTGTTTGGAGATTTTTAATGACTGTTTCATTCTCCTTACTGGTTATGGGTCTGTTCAGGCTTTCTATTTCTTCCTGGTTCAGTTGTAGTAGTTTATATGTTTCTAGGAATGCATCCATTTCTTCCAGATTGTCAAATTTGTTGGCGTAGAGTTGCTTATAGTATGTTCTTATAATAGTTTGTATTTCTTTGGTGTTAGTTGTGATCTCTCCTCTTTCATTCATGATTTTATTTATTTGGGTCCTTTCTCTTTTCTTTTTGATAAGTCTGGCCAGGGGTTTATCAATTTTATTAATTCTTTCAAAGAACCAGCTCCTAGTTTCGTTGATTTGTTCTATTGTTTTTTTGGTTTCTATTTCATTGATTTCTGCTCTGATCTTTATGATTTCTCTTCTCCTGCTGGGCTTAGGGTTTCTTTCTTGTTCTTTCTCCAGCTCCTTTAGGGGTAGGGTAAGGTTGTGTACCTGAGATCTTTCTTGTTTCTTGAGAAAGGCTTGTACTGCTATATATTTTCCTCTCAGGACTGCCTTTGTTGTGTCCCACAGATTTGTTTCCATGATTTTTCTCAATTCTTCTTTAATTTCCCGGTTGACCCATTCCTTCTTTAGAAGGATGCTGTTTAGTCTCCATGTATTTGGGTTCTTTCCAAACTTCCTTTTGTGGTTGAGTTCTAGCTTCAGAGCATTGTGGTCTGAAAATATGCAGGGAATGATCCCAATCTTTTGATACCGGTTGAGTCCTGATTTAGGACCGAGGATGTGATCTATTCTGGAGAATATTCCATGTGCACTAGAGAAAAATGTGTATTCTGTTGCTTTGGAATGAAATGTTCTGAATATATCTGTGATGTCCTTCTGGTCCAGTGTGTCGTTTAAGGCCTTTATTTCCTTGCTGATCTTTTGTTTGGATGATCTGTCCATTTCAGTGAGGGGAGTGTTAATGTCCCCTACTATTATTGTATTATTGTTGATGTGTTTCTTTGATTTTGTTATTAATTGGTTTATATAGTTGGCTGCTCCCACGTTGGGGGCATAGATATTTAAAATTGTTAGATCTTCTTGTTGGACAGACCCTTTGACTATGATATAGTGTCCTTCCTCATCTCTTATTATAGTCTTTGGCTTAAAATCTAATTGATCTGATATAAGGATTGCCACTCCTGCTTTATTCTGATGTCCATTAGCATGGTAAATTCTTTTCCACCCCCTCACTTTAAATCTGGAGGTGTCTTCGGGCTTAAAATGAGTTTCTTGGAGGCAACATATAGATGGGTTTTGTTTTGTTATCCATTTTGATACCCTGTGTCTTTTGACAGGGGCATTTAGCCCATTAAATGGTAACTATTGAGAGATATGAATTTAGTGCCATTGTATTGCTTGTAAGTTGACTGTTACTGTATATGGTCTCTGTTCCTTTCTGATCTACCACTTGTAGGCTCTCTCTTTGCTTAGAGGACCCTTTCATATTTTCTGTAGAGCCTGTTTGGTGCCTGCAAATTCTTTCAGTTTTTGTTTGTCCTGGAAGCTTTTAATCTCTCCTTCTATTTTCAATGATAGCCTAGGTTGAAATAGTATTCTTGGCTGCATGATTTTCTCGTTTAGTGCTCTGAAAATATCATGCCAGCTCTTTCTGGCCTGCCAGGTCTCTGTGGATAAGTCAGCTGCCAATCTAATATTTTTTACCATTGTATGTTACAGACTTCTTTTCCCGGGCTGCTTTCAGGATTTTCTCTTTGTCACTAAGACTTGTGAATTTTACTATTAGGTGATGGGGTGTGGGTCTATTCTTATTGATTTTGAGGGGCGTTCTCTGAACCTCCTGAATTTTGATACTCATTCCCTTTGCCATATTGGGGAAATTCTCCCCAATAATTCTCTCCAGTATACCTTCTGCTCCCCTCTCTTTCTTCTTCTTCTGGAATCCCAATTATTCTAATGTTGTTTTGTCTTATGGTGTCACTTACCTCTCGAATACTCCCCTCGTGGTCCAGTAGCTGTTTGTCCCTCTTTTGCTCAGCCTCTTTATTCTTTGTCATTTGGTCTTCTATATCACTAATTCTTTCTTCTGCCTCATTTATCCTAGCAGTGAGAGCCTCCATTTTTTATTGCACCTCCTTAATAGCTTTATTGATTTCAACTTGGTTAGATTTTAGTTCTTTTATTTCTCCAGAAAGGGCTTTTGTATCTCCCGAGAGGGTTTCTCTAATATCTTCCATGCCTTTTTCGAGCCCGGCTAGAACCTTGAGAATTGTCATTCTGGACTCTAGATCTGACATATTACCAATGTCTGTATTGATTAAGTCCCTAGCCTTCGGTACTGCCTCTTGTTTTTTTTTTTTTGTGGTGAATTTTTCCGCCTTGTCATTTTGTCCAGATAAGAGTATATGAAAGAGCAAGTAAAATACTAAAAGTGTGGCAACAACCCCAGGAAAATATGGTTTAAACAAATCAGAAGAGATCCCAAATAGTGAGGGGAGAGAAAGGGGATAAAAAGAGGTTCAAAAAGAAAGAAAGAAACAACAAAAAAAAAAAAAAAGAAAATGTATAAAGAAAAATATAAAAAGGAAAAATATATATATTAGATAAACTAGTTAATAAACGTTAAAAAAGAAAAGGGTAAAAGTTTACAAAAATTTTAGCAGAAGAAGAGAAAAAAAATTGAAAAAAAAAAAAATTAAATTAACTGCAAGACTAAAAAAATCACAGGGGAAAAAAAAAAAAAAAAAGAAAAGAAAAAAAAATCAAAGGGAGAAAGCCTTGAGTTCTGTGCTTTGCTTTCTCCTCCTCTGGAATTCTGCTGCTTTCCTTGGTATTGAAACCGCACTCCTTGGGAAGTGAACTTGGTCTTGGCTGGGTTTCTTGTTCATCTTCTGGGGGAGGGGCCTGGTGTAGTGATTCTCTAGTGTCTTGCCCCAGGCAGAATTGCACCGCCCTTACCAAGGGCCGGGCTGAGTAATCTGCTCGGGTTTGCTTTCAGGAGCTTTTGTTCCCTGAGCGCTTTCCATAGAGTTCTTTCAGAAAGTGGTTGTTTTTCTGTTTCCAGAATTGCTGTTGTTCTTCTTCTCTTCTCTTCGATCTGCCGATGGACCTGCATGTGTTTGCAATCTTTAGATAAGGTTTCTAGCTGATCTCCAGCTAGCTGAAGTAGTCTCAGCCTGCTACTTCTCCGCCATCTTGACTCCTCCCCCTGAAATAAAATTTTAATAATAGTTCCTGTGAAATAAATTTTTAATAATAGTTCCTGTATTGCCTTTTAGTCCATGCAGATGATCACTAGATTTAACATCTCTTTTTAACAACTTTTTTGAAATACACTCCACATATTATACAATTTAGGTATTCGAAATAAATCATTTAATGGATTTTTTTTTTTTTTACACACACCGACATTTTTATTTATTTATTTATTTATTTATTTGATTCTTTTCAGCATAACGGTATTCATTCTTTTTGCATCACACCCAGTGCTCCATGCAATCTATGCCCTCTCTAATACCCCCACCTGGTTCCCCCAACTTCCCACTCCCCGCCCCTTCAAAACCCTCAGATTGTTTTTCAGAGTACATAGTCTCTCATGGTTCACCTCCCTTTCCAATTTCCCTCAACTCCCTTCCCCTCTTCAGCTCCCCTTGTCCTCCATGCTATTTGTTATGCTCCACAAATAAGTGAAACCATATGATAATTGATTCTCTCTGCTTGACTTATTTCACTCAGTATTATCTCTTCCAGTCCTGTCCATGTTGCTACAAAAGTTGGGTATTCGTCCTTTCTGAGGGAGGCATAATACTCCATAGTGTATATGGACCACATCTTCCTTATTCATTCATCTGTTGAAGGGCATCTCGGTTCTTTCCACAGTTTGGTAAACGTGGCCATTGCTGCTATAAATATTGGGGTACAGATGGCCCTTCTTTTCACACATTTGTATCTTTGAGGTAAATACCCAATAGTGCAATGGCAGGGTCATAGAGAAGTTCTATTTTTAATTTCTTGAGGAATCTCCTTGTTGTTCTCCAAAGAGGCAACACCAACTTGCATTCTCACCAACAGTGTAAGAGGCTTCCCCTTTCTCCCCATCCCCTCCAACACATGTTGGTTCCTGTCTTGCTAATTTTTGGCCATTCTAACTGGTGTCAGGTGATATCTCAATGTGGTTTTAATTTGAATATCCCTAATGGCTAGTGATGATGAATATTTTTTCATGTGTCTGATAGCCATTTGTATGTCTTCATTGGAGAAGTGTCTGTACATATCTTCTGCCCATTTTTTTTATATCATTGTCTATTTTGTGTGTGTTTAGTTTGAGGAGTCTTTTTTTTTTATTAAATATGTGAAGTTCATTGCATGTGAATTATATATCACAGTTTTGTTTTTTTATTGTAATAAACACTTTTTTAAATTTATTTTTTTATTTATTTTCAGCATAACAGTATTCATTATTTCTTCACCACACCCAGTGCTCCATATAATCCATACCCTCTATAATACCCATCACCTTGTACCCCAACCTCCCATCACTTATAGATCATGGATATCAACCTTTTGTCTGTACTGTCATTTGCAAATATCTTCTCCCATTTTGTGGGTTGCCTCTTTGTTTTGTTGACTGTTTCCTTTGCTGTGCAGAAGCTATTGATCTTGATGAAGTCCCAAAAGTTCATCTTCACTTTTGTTTCCTTCACCTTTGGAGACATATCTTGAAAGAAGTTGCTGTGGCTGATATCAAAGAGGTTACTGTCTATGTTCTCCTCTAGGATTCTGATGGATTCCTGTCTCACGTTGAGGTCTTTTATCCATTTTGAGTTTATCTTTGTGTACAGTGTAAGAGAATGGTTGAGTTTCATTCTTCTACATATAGATGTCCAGTTTTCCCAGCACCATTTATTGAAGAGACTGTCTTTTTTCCACTATGTATTTTTTCTTGTTTTGTCGAATATTATTTGCCCATAGAGTTGAGGGTCCATATCTGGGCTCTCTACTCTGTTTCACTGATCTATGTGTCTGTTTTTATGCCAGTACCATGCTCTCTTGGTGAACACAGATTTGTAGTAAAGCTTGAAATCAGGTAACATGATGCCGCCAGTTTTGTTTTTGTTTTTCAACATTTCCTTAGCATTTTGGGGTCTCTTCTGATTCCATACAAATTTTACGATTACTTGCCTCAGGTCTTTGAAAAATACTGGTGGAATTTTGATTGGAATGACATTAAAATTATATATTCTCTAGGCAGTGTAGACATTTTAACAATGTTCATTCTTTCGATCCAAGAGCATGGAATGATCTTTCATCTTTTTGTGTCTTCCTCAATTTCTTTCATGAGTGTTCTGTAGTTCCTCGAGTACATATCCTTTACCTCTTTGGTTAGGTTTATTCCTAGGTATCTTATGGTTCTTGGTGCTTTAAGAAATGGAATTCTCTAATTTCCCTTTCTGTATTTTCATTGTTAGTGTATAAGAAAGCCACTGATTTCTGTACATTGACTTTGTATCCTGCCACGTTGCTGAATTGCTGTATGAGTTCTAGTAGTTTTGGGGTGGAGTCTTTTGGGTTTTCCATATAAAGAATCTTGTCATCTGTGAAGAGAGAGAGTTTGACTTATTCATTGCCAATTTGGATACCTTATATTTCTCTATGTTGTCTGATTGCTGTTGAAGTGTTTTAATCAGGAAAGGATGCTGGATTTTGTCAAATGCCTTTTCTGTATCAATTAAGAGGACCATGTTGTTCTTCTCTCTTCTCTTATTGATTTGTCCTATCACATTCATTGATTTGTGAATGTCAAACCATCCTTGTGACCCAGGGATTAAACCCTCCTAGTCATGGTGGATAATCTTTTTAATGTGCTGTTGGATTCTACTTGCTAGGATCTTGTTGAGAATCTTAGCATCTATATTCATCAGTGATATTGTTCTGAAATTCTTCTTTTTCTTTTTTCTTTTTTTTTAAGATTTTATTTATTTATTTGACAGAGAGAAATCACAAGTAGATGGAGAGGCAGGCAGAGAGAGAGAGAGAGGGAAGCAGGCTCCCTGCCGAGCAGAGAGCCCGATGCGGGACTTGATCCCAGGACCCCGAGATCATGACCTGAGCCGAAGGCAGCGGCTTAACCCACTGAGCCACCCAGGCGCCCCTGAAATTCTTCTTTTTGATGGGGTCTTTGCCTGGTTTGAGGATCAGGGTAATGCTGGCTTCATAAAATTAGTCTGGAAGTTTTCCTTCTGTTTCAATTTTTTGAAACAGCTTCAGGAGAAGGTGTTTTGAATGTGTTCTTTGAATGTGTGGTAGAATTCCCCAGGAATCCATTAGGTCCTGGGATCTTGTGTTCAGGGAGGTTTTTGATTACTGCTTCAATCTTGTTACTAGGTATCAGTCTATTCAGGTTGTCAATTTCTTCCTGGTTCCATTTTGGGAGTTTATAATTCATGGAGAGCAATGAGAATGAAGACACTTTAGCCCAAAACCTATGGGCTACAGCAAATGCTGTCCTAAGAGGGAAATACATAGCCATCCAATCCTCCCTCAAAAAAATTGAAAAATCCAGAATACACCAGCTGTCTCTACACCTTAAAGAACTGAAGAGAATCAACAACAAATAAGCCAACTCCACACACAAGAAGGGAAGCAATCAATATTAGAGCAGAGATCAATGAGATAGAAACTAGAGAACAGTAGAATGTATCAATAGAACTAGAAGCTATTTTTTGACAAAATCAATAAGACTGATAAATCATTGGACACACTAATCCAAAAGAAAAGAGAGGAGGCTCAAATTAATAAAATTATGAATGAAAAGGGAGAGATCACAACTAAGGCCAAGGAAATAGACAATCATCAGAAGTTATTATAAACAGTTGTATGCCAATAAGTTCAGCAACCTATATAAAATGGATGCATTCCTGGGAGTGAAATTCTTAATGACAATCACTGTTCTGCCTCCTCCCACCCCAGAAATGATCACTAGATTTGAAAGGCTTTTTTTTTTTTTTTTTTTTGGTGTGGGGGATGCTTAGATATATTGGTAAGTTTTGTTATTGTTGTTGTTGTTGTTGTTGTTTTAGTAATACAATTCTTTTTCTGAAATAAATTTTATACATAATGAAATGCAGATCTTTTAGGTATACTGTTTGATGAGTTTTTATAAATGCATATACTCACATAGCCATTAAGAAATTCAAGACCTAGGGCTCAGAGAGTTAGGCCTCTGCTTTCAGCTCGGGTCATGGTCTCAGGGTCCTGGGATCGAGCCTCACCTCAGGCTCTCTGCTTCCCCTTCTCTCTGCCTGCCTCTCTGCCTACTTGTGATCTCTCTCTATGTCAAATAAATAAACAAAATGTTAAAAAAAGATCAAGACCTAGAATACTTTCATTAACCCTGAAAGTTCTTTCATGCTCCTTTTTAGTTAATTGCCTCAGATGCAGCTATTTTCCTGATTTGTATCACCCTGTTTTAGTATTGTATGTTCTATAACTTCATGCGAATTGAATCATAACATTTACTCATAGTGTTTGGTTCTTTGTTCCGGGATCTATCATACTGATGTGTATACCAGTCCTTTACTTTTCTTGCTGAAGATTATTCTGTCTATCCTGTCAACTTCTGCCTTTCAAGTACATTATATTGGAATTTAATGTAATTATTACATAATTGGGAGTCAGTTCATATTATTAAAGTTTGCCTTTCATTCTCCCCTTTGTAAGTTATTTTTTTTTCTTTTCTATGTTCTTCTGAAGAGACAATTTTGTCTAAAATTCAATTTTTTTCTTATTCTTAACATCTTTTTAAATAATGGACTCTTTTTTAGAGCACTTTCAGGCTCACAGGAAAATGGAGGAGAAGCTATGGCAATTTCCTATGGCAATGTCAAAGCAGACATTTTTCAAAGACTTACAAATGGTGAACAGGTGTCTCAAAGGGTGCTCAACAGCATTCATCATTAGGAAAATGCGAATGAAAATCATTATCAAATTTTTTTTTGGTCTCTTATTGAGAAGATAAGAGATACAAAATATTGGTGAGGATGAGGAATCAAGGGATCCCATGTACACTACTGATGACCATATAAATTGGTGCAGTCATTATAGAGAATATATTGGTTCTTCAAAAAATTGAAAGTAGAACGGCTATCCATCAATCCTAATGTTGGGTATATATCCAAAGAATCTGAAATCATGATTGTGAAGGGCTATCTGCATTCCTGAGTTCAATGCATCATTATTCACTGATTCTAAGGTACAGATACAACTTCACCCCTAACTGAAGAATCAAGAGAGAAAATGTGAGATCTTTATTATTCAGACATTTAAAAGAGGAAATATACACATATATATGTGTATATGTGTGTGTGTGTATGTATATATATATATATGTTTTGTCCATCAACATGCCTACTTTGTCACTAGTGCAGTCATTAACTTTATTATAACCCAGAAATCAAAAAGTAGTGAGAACATTGAAAACATGATACTTCCATAAATTTATTTTAAAATAACTTTGACAAGAGGAAACTATTGATATTATAAAGGTTTTTCCAGGTAAATAATGGGCAACAGCATTAAAAATAAACTGGAATCTTATAACAGTTACTAAGGATGTGGTCAACTTGAATACATGAAAGTAATGAATTATATTTTTTATTTATTTTTCAAGGTTTATTTTTTTTTTTTAGATTACAGTTAGTTAACATACAGTGTAGTATGATTTCCAGGTGTACAATTTCGAGATTCAACACTTACATACCATACAAAGTGATCATCACGACATGTCCATTCCTTAATCCCCATCACCTATTTAACCCTCCTTCTAGACACCTCCCCTCTGGTAACCATCTGGTTGTTTTCTATAGTTAAGAACCCATTTTTTGATTTGCCCACCTCTCTCTGTTTTTCCCTATACTCATTGTTTTCTTAATTTCCACATGCGTGAAATCGTGTGGTATTTCTCTTTCATTGACTGACTTGATTAGCTTAGCCTAACAGTCTCTAGCTCAAACCTCGTCATTGCAAATGGCACAATCATATTCTTCTTAATGGCTGTGAAATACATACCCCTGTCTATTCAATTCATCATTCAATGGAAACTTGGTCTGTGTCCATAGATTTGCTATTGGAGATAATGCTGGTGTAAATATCAGGAGCATGTACACCTTTGAATTAACACTTTTGTACTCTCTGCAATCAATGAGTTAAAAATTCATGAAAAAATCTCATGGTAGCTAATCTGTTCTGTTAATTATGAACACCAAATTCTTTTTTTAATTTTTTTTAAATATTTTATTTATTTATTTGACAAACAGAGATCACAAGTAGGCAGAGAGGCAGGCAGAGAGGGAGGAGGAAGCAGGCTCCCCACTGAGCAGAGAGCCTGATGCAGGAATCGAATCCAGGACCCTGAGATCATGACCTGAGCCGAAGGCAGAGGCTTTAACCTACTAAGCCACCCAGGCGCCCCTGAACACTGAATTCTATTGACAATTCTAACTTGTCCATCCTCACTACTGCTTTACTAGGAAAGGACAAACAGAGAAACAAAGTGGCTTCCTGCTACAAAAGCAGGTTCACTCTAACTCCAGGTTCACTCTAACTAGAGACATTCAAGTGAGTATTTCTGAGTCCCTCTGGCAATTTCCTTTATCCCATTTATAAAACATAGCAGTAAATGAAATAATATGCTTCCCCCTTCCAAAGTGGGTTCTACTTTTCTGTATGTCAATCTCAAAAAATATGTTTTAGCTATAGTGTATTTTAAATTATTATTTAGTTTTAACAACAAACATTATTTTGCTTTTTTTCCTTTTAGAGTTGTAAAATTCTCTTGTAGCTCCTATATAGAAATCATACAAATTAGCTGAATATCTCCAGGGCATGTAATGTTATATTTAAAAAATTCCCATACATAAAAAAATCCCATAAATAACGCTTCAATTATCCTGATAGTCAAAGGAAAAATAAGGTGAATAGTAATAATAATTTATTATACACACACACACACACACACACACCCCTTTTTGGTGTTGTGTTCACAATTATGGAAATCTTTAAAATGAATGAATGATATAAGAAAAATAATTCTTGGCACACAAAGTTACTTCCTTTGCTCTGATGTGTTCAAGAGAAAGCAGGATATCTTGTTTGAAATTTTCTATAGAGAGAATTACAAATCATAGAGAATATGCTCTATTTTATTTATGAATACTCACTGTTTGAACAGTTGTGATTGTGTATAAATATCTTTCTTCTAATCAAACCAGAGTGTAGACTGAAATGTGAGGAGTATTTCATAATCAACAATACCAAAATTGAACTCTCAGGAGAAGAAAGAACCTGGCTGGCATTACAAGGGAAGCTACAAGTTAGAGAGCAGAAGTACAGAAAAAAGTAAGGAATCAGGTGCATTGTAATAGAGTGTGTTGGACAAGTGAGGATATACACTATTATATTTGACATCTGTACAGATTAAAGAATCCACAAAAACCCTCAATTCATCACTTGCTTTATGAGGAGGTTGTGATATGCCATAGCTTTCTCATGGCATCTTTCACTTCTGCATTCCTCAGTGTGTAGATGAATGGGTTGAGAAAAGGGATCCCAATAGTATAAAATACGGACACCATCTTGTCCATAGGGAAAGTGGTTGGGGGGCGTGCATATATGAATATACATGGAACAAAGAATAAGACTACTACGATGATGTGAGAAATGCAGGTGGAGAGAGCTTTTCTTCTCCCTTCTGCACTGTGGTTTCTCAGTGAATGCAAAATGACAATGTATGAAATCATCAGAATCGCAAAACTGCCTGTGCAAATGCTCCCACTGTTAAACACCCATTCTAGGTTGATCATATACGTGTCCATGCATGCAAGTTTTAGCAAGGGCTGCAAATCACAGCAGTAATGATCAATCAAATTGGGTCCACAGAAAGGCAATTTCAAGGCCAGCCTTATCTCAGCAATGGAATGGATAAAAGCTCCTATCCATGCAAGAATGATCAGGATTGTGCAAATCTGCCGTCTCATGATGGTTGGGTAATGTAAGGGCTTACAAATAGCCACATAGCGATCAATAGCCATGAGGATGAGAACAAAGACCTCCATGGGGCCAAAGAAATGTATTGCAAACACTTGAGTCATGCACTCATTGTAAGATATAGTTCTTTGTGCAGAGAGTGAATCCACAATTAGTCTGGGGGCTGTTGTAGTTGAGAAGCAGGAATCAGCAAGGGACAAATAAAATAGGAAAAAGTACATGGGGCTCTGAAGTGTCCGACTGAACTTGATGGTCACAATAATGAGCAAATTCCCTACCACAGTACCCACATAAAATATGAAGAAGATTACAAATACCATCTTCTTTTTCATTGGGTCTTGGGTCAATCCTAGCAGTATGAACTCAGTAACGGTGTTATTTTGCTCCATTATTTCAGGCCAAGTGGAGAAAATGCAGGTTAGAAATAATTAATCTGCAAAGAAAGAAATATGAGGAAATGAATACTCCATTTGAAGGTCAATTCCATATGCTTGTTCATGAATGGGCCACATTGGGTAATCCTTATCTTCCCATGTTTTGTTTTCCCTTGATTAATGCAGAGATCATACTTATTCACAATCTATTCTCCTGATTGCTTATGGAAACAAGGAAATATATTAAGAATGAGAAAGTACCCAATTCTTCACGCATAATAAACATTAATTTAATGAATTTATTAGGAAAGGATATCTTTCTGAGCTGAATATCTTTCCTTATTTTATATCATGGACCCATTAAGGTAGAATGTTGCAAAAAGGAGAAAACTCTTGCATAATATACATAATGTGCTTTTATGCTTTTAGAACTTGATAGATATTTATGAAGTATCTTCTAGTAAATATTCTGAACATTCAATGAATGACACAGAAACTTTTAATACTTTTCCTTGTTTGTTTGTTTAATGAAACTTATGAGAGAGAGAGACAGGTTGAGGGGAAAAGAAAAAATACAAAAGAGAAATAAGCAATATTTTGGCAGTGAATGTTTGGTCCATCATTAAGTTTATTTTGATCCGTTCCCTTGAATAAATTTATTTCCTTTTACTTTAACTCTCTGTAATTTATAGTTGCTTATAGTTGTGAATTCAGATTCTATCATAACATTTTATACGTTTTACATTATCCTATGTTGTCCAAAGTAGAATTCTTCACCTCGTCCAGTGTTTTGATGGGTCTTTCTGCATATTTTCTTAAGACACAAAAAGAGACTGATTCTAAAATAAAGGATAAATAGGGAACATTTGGCATAAATCAAAATATTTTTTCCAATTTCATGTCATTTTAAGCACCAGGGATTTAGACAATGAGATAAAGAAACTGTAGGTCATAGCTAAAACATTTTCATATGATTCTTGGAACACATGTTCTTTCAATTCCCATGCCTTGACTTTAGTAAAAGATAGAAATAGGAAAAGAATGAATATTCATTTATATATACCAAACTGGAAAAATCCTTTTCTGTCTTTATCACATACATTTCTCATATAATAGCACAATTAAATGTATAAGTGCCAAGGCAATTAAGTATATTTCCAACATGTATTGCAGACAAAAGCCTAATTTTCTCAAATATAAATGGATCTCAAGATTGAGAACACAAGCCACACGGTGCCTGAGTAGCTCAGCTGGTTAAATATTTGACTCTTTATTTCCACTCAGGTCGTGATCTCAGGGTTTTGGAATCCAGTCTCATGCTAGGTTCTGTACTGGGGATGGAGCTTGTTCAAGATTCTATCTTTCCCTCTTCCTCTGTACCTTCCCCTGCTTTTGTGTTCTCTCTCTCTCTCTCTAAATAAACCAAGAAAATTAAAAAAGAAACAGTTAAAATGAAAATGTGCAAAATAATTGATCTCAAAGTAATTCTTATTAAAAATAATGTAAAAGTTTATCAATTTCTTTCATAGAAAAATATATTCTTCTCAAATCCAATTATTTATCTTTTCACATAGATTAACAAAATGACAGTTTTGATAAATGTCTCTTAACAAACAGTTCTGAAAATGATGTTGGACACAATTTATTCCACACATTCTTGGCAGGAGTTTAAGGGGATACAATCTCTCTGGGGTTAATTTTTAGCATTGGTGATATTTCAACGTCATATAGACACAGGTCTGGTGTATGTGTTTGCTGCAAATAATCTCACTCATAGGCAGGAAGATCATCACATCAATCCTTTCCATATTGATCAAAGGTAAGAAACAAGGTCAATGCCCACCAGAAGGAAGCTAAATGATTCAGGGATGGTATTTATGCAATCATCAAACAAAAGGAAGTTGATGTATGTACAATGGATTCTAAAATATGTTGTAAAGTGGCAGAGTTCAGGACTGTCTGTTGAAGATGGTAATATTTTCATTGACAGCAGAATAATATCACACACACACACACACACACACACACACACACACACAGACTCATATCAGTTAATTGTATTTATGAGAATATTAAGATAGTATATTTTTGGCCTCAGGATGGGGAAACTCTATTCTTGGAATCAAAGTTAGGAGGATGATTTATCTTTTAAAATATTCCCATTGGTAGTTGAAAATCTGTCATAATGATGCTGCAACAAAATAAAGCTTTTTAAATACCTTCTCTTAGTAGATGGTTTATTGCTGCCTTTGGCATATTACTGATACATAACAACTGTATTCTGACACAGGCTGCAGAAACAGCAAGATTTCTAGGGCTAGAGCAGGATTTAAATATCTGTGTAAGAGTGTGAGTCACTGTAGAGACAGTTGGACTCAAGGGTCTTTACCACATCATGCCTCAGCTGCACTGCCCCCACTGCACTGCCATTAACTACTGGTTCCCGTACACTCTGATGTGTTTGCTGAATATGCTTTTTGTCCAGCTCTTCAGCAAACAGGAGTGAAAACTTGTCTGAAGTTTCTAACAATTAATTATTATAAAGAGATGTCTATCTGTCTATCCATTCATGCATACATCTACTTATCAATTTACTATCTACCTTTCTATGTATCATCTATCAACCTATTGTGTATGTATGTATGAACTATATATCATCTATCTATCTATCATCTATCATCCATCATCTGTTATCTATCATGTGTCTTACAAAGGTACAGACTGAAAGATTTGGATTGTTCAAGTAAGAATAGTTTTGAGTGGCATACATTCTAAAGAAGCAACATAAGGAAGGCAATATTTATTTGTTCACTGCTGAATTCAAGTGTCTAGAAAAATGTACATATTCAATAATAAATATTCATAAAGTAAATGAAAGAATTAAGAGAATTTCCTCTTGATACAAACCAATAGTGTTCAGTCTGTCGATACTCTGTGACCACTGAAAAGGGAAGCCTACTACATCCCAAGTAAAATTATCATCTCCAGGGAGCATCCTGGAACACTGGACTAGATACAATTTTTATTTGCCTTTGTCTCCACCAGGAGCTACTGCGTATTTCTTTTATTCTGTCTTCTCAGTTTAGATTGTCAAGCACTTGTAGAAAATTCCCTAGCTTTCAATTTTCCACAAATGCCTTTTATGTATTAGGGTGCACATTTGGCATAGATCAGATGAATTTTCTCAGAGTATGACATAAAACTAAGTTAATCCCCAACACAAACTCACCAGTTTTGTTAAGCGTTTATGCAAAGGGTAGGATGTTCAGTCATTCTCTTTTCTTCTCAATGTAATTTGGCCATTCTTTACTCCAATGAGAATAAAAAATATCCTTTTAAAATTCTGTCTGATCTCTTTTGATGTCACTGTGGTTCAGGTTCTCACCTGCATGCCAGAAGACAAAGTTGGTCCAGGATTCTTCTCACACTTTCTGATATCCGCTCTCACTTGTAATTTTGACAGGGACATATTAGTCTTTTGCCTTTCCTACAACAGTATTTAAACATGAATGATGCCAAATATAGGAGTCTGGGGAAGGTCATTCCCTAAAGTGTTCCTTCCCTTTTAATTAAGATGCATGAGCTAGATTAGATTAAGAACTTGATCTTCACTATGTATTAATGGATTCTGGGGAAAAGCTGATCTCTTCTTGCAATTAAAGTATGTGTGCCTTAAATGACAGGTTTTGACTAGAATTTAAAAAAAAAAGCAGTGATTATCTAGTGATCTAGTGGCAGAACTTGATTCCTGATACCTTTATCCAAAAAAAAAAAAAATTAATTAGGATTTCTTAAACAAAAGGCTGATTCTAGGTCTCAGGTGGGAAATGTATGAGATAAACTGGCAAGAAAGTGGTAATACACACAGACAGGTAACTGACACTGTGATAAGAAGATGCCAAAGGGACACAAAGCCACTGGAAACAGCCTACAATTCCTAGAGCTAGAAACGAATTGAACAACAAAATAAATGACACAAATTGATATATAACTCAGAGTTATATATACCCCACAAGTTTGTAATGATATGTACACTTAAATAAATAGCTAATAAATAGGGAATAATAGACAAATGTTCCATTAAAAATTTTTCCTAATTATTTTGTAGATATTCTGCTCTGAAAGGGTTATAGGGTAACACTCAATCTCTTATTTGTGGGCTGAACACCAGGGAACTCCTTCCAAAAGGTGCATTGTGGAATGCAGCAGGGGAAATAAATTTACAGAGGAGAAATGTGGCAAACATTACTTCATCCAGGTGATCAAGGTTAACCTCAAGAATGATGAGTCACAATGAAAGTATGTACTTGCTGGCATGATGCAATGCAAATGGCACTTTGCCTCTGTGTCTCTTCTCCCAATAACCCGTAACTCCAGTCCGATCTTCAATAAAATATCAAACAAACCCCAAATAAAGATTTATATATAAAATGTCCTACTAGTTCTCTTCAAAACTTTCAAGTTTATCAAAAACAAGGGAAGTTGAGCAGAATTATTGTGGTGGGCACTGAGTAAGCTCTAGAATTCACACAAGAGAAAATAATAAAATTTTGCATATTCAGCATAACTGAAATAAATCAATAAAAGGATATTCAGAGAAACTGTCAGTGTCTGGAGGTATTGAAGAAGACATGACGATACACAGTTTATTTCATTCAATATGTCATCAGAGTATATCTGTGTCAAACATAGGTCAGAAATTCCTTCCATTTCTGTGATGAATAATATACCATTATATGCATTCCACATTTGGTTTATCCATACGTTGATGGACACATGGGTTACACATTTGGCGTTATCATGACTAGTGTTGATATGGACATGAGGGTACACATATCTCTTCTAGTCCCCACTTCCAGTGCTTTTGCATATTCCCAGAAGTGGAAAATGCTGGATGACTTGGTCATTGTATTCTTAACTTTCTGAAGAAGGTCTTAATTTCTTTCACAGTGACTTCAACATTTTTATATTTTATGGACAGTGTGCATGAGTGTGTTTAGTGATGTTCAGTATCTTTTTCTGTTGCTCATTGCTCATTTATATATATTTTTTGAGAAATGTTTACTCACCTTTTGTTCATATTGAGTTTTAGGAATTCCACAAGTTGCCTTTCATTCTGTTGATTGTGGCCTTTGATGCATAGCAGATTTTAGTTTTGAGATAGTTTAATTAATTTGTTTATTTCTTCTGTAACCTGTGTTTTTATGGTGTCATATTCAAGAAATTATTTCCTAAGTTAATGTCCTGAAGCTTTTATTTCATTTATATTTTATTCTTTTTTGGTTGTTCTGTTCAGCTAGTCAACATAAAATACATCATTAGTTTTTCCTTCTAATCATTTTATAGTTTTATTCTTATACTTCAGTCTTTGATTCATTTGGAGTTTATTTGGTCTATAGTGTAATTTAGGGATCTGCCTTCATTCTTTTTTTAGGGGTTTTATTTATTTATTTGACACACAGAGATTACAAGTGGGTAGAGTGGTGGGGCAGGGAGCAAGTTCCCTGCCCAGCAGAGAGCCTGATGTGTGGTACAATCCCAGAACCTTGGGATCATGACCTGAGTGGATTAACCACAGGCTTAACCCACTGAGCCACCCAGGCACCCCTGCTTTCCTTCTTTTGCATATCTAGTTTTCTTTTGCATAACTAGATTTTGAATATCTAGTTAAGCTAAACTATTTGCTGAAAACATTATTCTTTCCTGTTGGATGGTGTTGGCGTCCTTGCAGAAATTCAGTTGACCATATAAGGGATGGTACATTTTGGGCTCTCCAGTTCATTCCATTTCTCTATGTCCCTGGCTTGATGCCGTTACCATAGTTTTGATTACATAGCTTTATAATAATTTTAAAATCAGGACATTTGGGAAATACAAATTTTTCTTTTCAAGAATTTTTTTTTATTTGATTAAAGATCCCTTGATATTCCATATGAAACTTGTAGTTGATTTTTTTATGTCTGCAAAAATTGTCATTGGAGTTTTTATAGGGGTAGTATAAAATGTATATTGTTTCATATATTATCGACATCTGAACGATATTGAGTCTCTTGATCCATAAAGATCTGATATCTTTCTGTACACACAGACACACATACACACACAATAATTTGCTTTTGTGTATATGGAATCTGGCAAGTGCAAAATCTGCATAATATAAGTCCCATTTTGAATCTAAACACCAGAAACTTCAGTTAACCAGAAAGAGATGATGTTCTAGTTCAGGTTCATACACAGGAGACTAGTATAAAATCAGGGAAGGGTTAATGTGTCAGAGGGCAAGTCATCAGACAAGAAGAGCTAATGGTTCAGTCTGAAGGCTCTCAGGCAGGAGAATTCCCTCTTACTCAGGGGAGGTTAGGCTTTTGTAATTTTCAGGCCTCCATTTCATTAGATGAGGACCCGACATCAGTGAGAACAATCTACTTTATTCATTCTAACAGTTCAAAAGTTAATATCATCCTGAAAAATCTCATAGTCATAACCCAAAACAACAGTGAAAGCAATATCTGAGCACCCTATGGTCTAGATAACTTAACACATAAAATTAATTGTTAAAAGCCCATTGATTATCCATGTAGTACCTATACACATCTCTGTAAATCATACTTAACCTCCAATAAACACTACAAATGTTTATAATACCACCTAACATCACATAACAATCCTGTATACAAAAAAAAAAAAATACACTAAAACCTCCACAAGAAGAAAAGGTAAATTTTGGGGGTGATTTTGACTTTCTACTTGATATTTAGTTAGTTAAAATCTATGATGGAAAATAAAATACTAAAATATAGGACTGAATATCAATATATCTTCAGTTTCATGATAAGGTAATAAGAAAGAGAAGAAAACAAAGACTTTTTCTTCATATATATATTCAGAAACAGAATTATTCATAATATAAGGAGTAAATACAATAATTACAGTCTTCATTTTTGTAACAGTCACTTGGTTTATTTATATTTACTTCCTTCCATTACCCATTCTGTATTCAATGTGCCCTCAGCAAGTACCAAACCTGGTTGTGGTTCTTTAGCTTCTGGAGTGACACAAACCTTCATTACTGAAGGGTCTGGGAAATTAGTAGTTCTCCCTAGATTAGGTTACTATAGTTTTTATTGACCTTATCACAGAACATGATGACTAAGTATCTACAGGAACTCCAGTATTCTACCTAAGCTCTTCGTTAACTCTATTGTGGAGTAGTAGTCCAATTTCTCATTGGTTGTCAGGATCATTCACCCCAACCAGTCCAGAAACCTTCTTTGCCTATTGATTTAAAGGCATAAGCTACCCAAAGTGGTCAGGCAGCAGTCTTAACACTCTTTTCAATAGAATCTTGTTGTGTATCATGTGGGAAGCATTTCTCCCTTTGGAATGAACACCTCAAAGGAAGAGGAGCATAAGCAAATGGGAATAGGAAGCAAAAATTTTGCTAGTGAGTCACTAAGAGTAAAAATGTGTGGTGTTTCTACCATTCCTGATTTTTTGATTATAGGACCTGGCCATGGGAGGAAGAGCAACATGAAATTGATGCTGATTCAGAACATATATGGCCTTCCAGAGAACTGAGGACTCTTGCTCCAACCCTGGAAAGCATTGCTACATAGATCATACTAGAACTAATTCTGTAAAATGTCATTCTCCTATTTTATCAGGTCAATTCCTTCAAGACAGTGAAAAATATGATAAGACCAATGAATTCCATGAGCATGGGCCCATTGTAGCAGTTTATTTACTATGAAGTGAGATTGTTGATTAAAAGTAATGTGTGAAATGCTATGATTTTGGATTAAAAATTCTCTAAGTCCATGGATAGTAGTTTATTAACAACATTGCATGCAGGGAATGTAAATTCCTATCCAAAGGAAGTGTCTATTTCAGTAGGAATGAAACACTGCCCTTCCATGATGGAAACAGTCCATGGAATCCACCAGAACCCAAGCTGTTCATGATAAGGAATGTTGCCATATCGGGGACTTCAGGTTGTATCTGCTGAGTTGGCCCTTGGCAGTGGTCATGCCCATGGTAGCTTTAGTGGGTGGAAGTCTATGCTGTTGGGATCATGTATAATCTCCATCTCTGCCTCTGAGATCACTTTGTTCGTGACCCCAGTGGTTAATGCCAGGAATGCATGGGAAATAGGCTGACTGGTTTGCACCAACTGGGTCATTCCTTGCACTTGATTCTTATAATCCTCCTCTGCTGATCAGGCCTTGGTGAGCATTCACAATGGACATAAATATGTTTTGTGTTTTTTTCATTCAGAAAGGTATGGAAATATGACTCTTCCTCAAATTTTCTTTTTAACAGTTTCCCATTAATGTTTGTTTCTTTGATTGTTTTTTTTTTTCCCAAGTCCCTAATTATTCAGCAAAATCTTAGTCCAAAAACCTATGAATTAGTATACTTTCTACATCCAGCCATTTCACATTCAAAGAAAGTGAACACTGGGTGCATTGTTTCACATTTTATTCATTGAGAGACGCCCCCTTCACCATGGACCTTCAGGGGTTTTTCCATAATGAGAATGTGGTGTTGTATCTTTTCACTTTTGAGGTGTACCTACATATCACTGCTGAATTTTCTATATATGAGGCCCAAATACTTTCTTCTGTCACTTGATCATAGTGAAATCCCAACAAGGCCTTTGGTGTAGGCTGGGAGAGAGAAAGCATGGTAGCAAAAGTGGGGAGTGTGAACATTTGGGCACTTCTTTGCATAACATTTTCTTCAGTTTCTGCATGGGACAGATCACCTATAATGTATCCCCTCCTTTTGTGGGGAGAGTGATGTAAATCAAGACCCCAAGTGGGTGACTAAGACTATGGATATTATTGAGCCCTATGTACATAATGTTTTTTCTTATCCATCCATCCCTGTGATAAGGATTAATTTAGAAAATAGACAAGCTAACAGATAACAATAATAATAACATAAAAAAATCTCAACAATATATTTTAACAAAAGTGTCTGAATATTGTCTCTCTCTTTCAATATACCTGAGTGTACTATACTCCCCCTTCCTCCTTTGATGATGTGAGATGATAAAATGGTGATCTGATGAGATGAAATGTGGTGAATGACACAGGCATTATGTTGTAGCATTAGACTACCACTGACCTTCTGACATAGTGTCAGAAGGAGGATCATCTGCTCCTGAACATCAGGTAACTGTAGCATGGGAAGCAAAACCACATATAAAAGGAGACTGTCTGTCCCATAATGGAGTGCTGCTTTGGATACCAACTCTATGGTTCTGCATCTGAAAACAGCAAATTCATGAAGAACAGTTCAAATTTCACAGAAACTTTTAGCCCATAGTTAAGCCTTATTCTGTACTAAGGCTCAATATCAGGCCAAGAGCCAGTTCTCAAAAGCAATGTAATGATCTGTATAGGATGGCTGGAATTTGCTCCAAAATCCTGAAGGTCTGCACTGCAATCCATATATGGATGATGCTAGACTCCAATAGCATCCTCTTCTTCCACTGACACTTCAAGAACCATTGATTTTGTGGAATTTTAGCCCTCATGTGGAATAGAAGCTTGCACCACAGTCTGGACCTGTGGCAGAGCCTTGTCTTTAGTCCAACTCAGACTAGCAGCTTTTTGAGTCACTTGAAAAATAAGCCAAAGTAAAACACCCAGAGAAAAAAAGGCTGTTGTCTTCTCTGTCCAAAGAGTCCTTTTGGATATTTTATACCTTCTGATGCTGGAGGGGATAGATGGACCAAGATAAGCTTTACCTTCAAAGAGATATTTTTTTTCTGGTTTTATTTAAAATTCAGTTTAGTTAAATGCACAGTATTATTCATTTTGGAATAGAATTTAGTGATTCATTAGTTGTTTCTAACACCCAGTGATCCTTACATCAAAAATCCTCCTTCATATCCAAATTAAATTACTCATTTAGCCACTCCCATCTCCTACAGCAACTCACAGTTTGTTCTCTATAGTTAAGAGACTCCTATGGTTTGCCTCCCCCTCTGCTTTTAGCGTGTTTTAGTTTTTTTTTTTTTTTTTTCAAAAGAAATATTTTGATATGCTTTATACCCCTGGCCCTGGATATTTCCCCGTGTTTCATTCCCTTGATTTTAATTGCACTTATTTTCCAATCTCTGACAAAAATGTCTTAGCAATAAATCTAGAGTTGATACGTCTTGATCATTAGATCCACTCAGCACACTGTACATACTGGCACAGTATGGTAAAATAAAAGGCAATTGAGGTGTCTATGAACTAAATTATGACATACTTCTGGAGAGGTGACACACTCCTGTGGTAGGGCATGGAAGACATATTACTGGCCTTGTAACCTGAAATCAAACTGCTTCTTTTTTTTTTTTTTTAAGATTTTATTTATTTATTTGACAGAGAGAGATCACAGGTAGGCAGAGAGCCAGGCAGAGAGAGAGGAAAGGAAGCAGGCTCCCTGCTGAGCAGAGAAGCAGATGCTGTGCTTGATCCCAGGACCCTGAGATCATGACCTGAGCTGAAGGCAAAGGCTTAACCCACTGTGCCACCCAGGCACCCCAATCATACTGCTTCTGATGGTCCTTACAGACAGCGAGATAAGAAGCAGTTGCCAAATCAGGGACTGCATACCAGGTACCAGAAAATGTGTCATTTTGTTGAAGCAAGGAAACCACACCTGCTGTAGCTGTTGCAATTCTTTGAGTCTCAACCTGATTAAACATGTAAGTAACCACTGTCATTCCCTAAGATCCATCTCTCTCCTGCAATGCAAATAATGCATTCTGGAACTGGGGAAGTAACCATAGGATGAATTCATTGACCTGCCTAGAGCACAGATTAGTCCTGAGCTAAAGTTCCAATGACTCATTCCTCCATAAGCTCCTGTTCTGACTGGTGGATCATAGGGTTGTTTTGGATTTCCTAGAATCAGTTTCAGGTCAGTATGTCCAGAAGTGCCTGAAAGACTGGATAATTTCTTTTCTCTGATGCAAAATTTGACTGAGAGAATACCTGAGGTCTCTCTTGGGGAAAGGTGAGTGGAGGATTAATATATAGAAATGTCTCAGGGTCTTTCCTCAAGAGAATCAAATCTTCCCTTTATTTAACAAATTTGAATCCATAAACTGGTTCCAGACTGGGAATTAATGTGAAGCCATGAATCTCTGATTTTATGATTAAGTTAGACTTCTGTTTGCTTAACCTAGACCTTTTTTTGCTACCTGGGATAAGTAATATTGAGTAGGTTTCCTCTCTATTTTGCTTCTAAGAACACTGTCAAAAAGTACCCCAAGATGGTGAGTCTGCTTGTATTGATTATCTCATTGGTGTATTTCATCTTCTCTCCTTTATGGGAAGCATGTCTACCTTCCCATTGAGGAGCTTGAGTACTTCAACGTGGCCACTATTATCTGGGATCAACTATCTCTCATTCCATGGTAATTTCCCAGTTTAGTGATGCTAAAGGTCTGGTCTACAAAAAGCAGTGATCATAAATGTTTTCACGGGTGCTATGACTACTGTGCCAAATTTATTTATCACAGCCATGATAAAAGGTATGTCTTTTAGACCCAACAAAGGGAGTTAAGGAGATATTAGATGAACAATCCATTCTTTATTTTATTTTATTATTATTTTTTATGCTTGCCTATTTATTTATTATTTATTTATTTATTTATAGATTTTATTTTATTCTTTCAGTGTTCCAAGATTCATTGTTTAAGCACCCTCTCAGGGCTTCATGCAATATGTGCTCTCCATAATACCCACCACCAGGATCACCCATCCCCTCATCCCTCTCCCTTCCAAAACCCTCATTTTGTTTCTCAGAGTCCACAGTCTCTCATGTTTTCATCTCCCTCAGATTTATCCCAATTCTCCTTCCTTTCCTTCTCATAAAATCATACGTGTTATACCTTGTGCTCCACAAGTTTGCTTGATTCAATGAGGAAACCAAAGAAGAGCTTAAACAATTCACAGAAACCAAATGAGAATGAAGACACATCATTCCAAAACCTTTGGGATATGGCAAAGGCAGTCCTAAGGTGGAAATACATTGCCATCCACGCCTCACTCAAAAAAAAAAAAAAAAATCCTATATACCCCAATTCTCTGTACACCTTAAAGAACTGGAAAATCAACAACACATTAAGCCAACCCCATGAACAAGAAGGGAAATAATTAAGATTAGAGCAGAGATCAAAGTTTCTAGAAAAACTAGAAATGCAGTAGAACACATCAATGAAACTAAAAGTTGGTTCTTTGAGAGAATTAATAAGATTGATAAATTGCTGGCCAACCTAATCCAAAAGAAAAGAGAGAGCACCCAAATTAATAAAATTATGAATGAAAGGGGAGAGATAATGACTCACACCAAGAAAATAGACACAATCATCGGAAGTTATTATCAACAGTTATATGCTAATAAGTTAAGCAACCTAGAAGAAACAGATGCATTCTTGGAAACCTATAAACTTCCAAGACCGAAACAGGAAGAAATTGACAACCTGAATAGGCCAATATCTAGTAACGAGATTGAAGCAGTGATCAAAAGCCTCCCTAAAAAATGAGTCCAGGACCTGATGGATTGCCTGAGGAATTCTACCAAACTTTCGAAGAAGAAATAATACCTAATCTCCTGAAGTTAAAAAAAAAAAAAAAGAAAGAAACAGAAGGAAAACTTTCAGACTCTTTTTGATGTCAGCATTACCTCGATCCCCAAACGAGGCAAAGACCTCATCACAAAGAATTTGAGACCAATATCCCTGATGAATATAGATGCCAATACTTTCAACAAGATCCTAGTTAATAGGGTATTAGAATACATATTCTATATAGTATATTAGAATAATATAGTATATTAGAAAGATTATCCACCATGGCCAGGTGGGATTTATCCCTGGGTGGCAAGGATGGTTCAACATTTGTAAATCAATCAATATGATAGAACAAATCAATAAGAAAAGAGAGAACTATGTGGTCCTCTCAATTGATAAAGAAAAACCATTTGACAAATCCAATCTAAATTCCAATGTTCCTATGCCTTTAAATCTTTCCCTTTCTATTAAACCAAGTCAGGTCTGGTAACTCTAATTTGCTTAATATGAACCACCTTTTGACTCATATAACAGTCACCAAGCAAGAAAACTGTTAACTTTTCTTCAGTTCCCCAGCTACAAAATTAAAAGAAGAATCTCTGCTCCATGAACCCATATTGATTTGGCTTGATTGACTTTTATGTTTTTTTTTTTTTCCATGAGAGTCTTATTTATGTATTTATGTATTAGAAAATACATCATATTTTGGATTGCAGTGTGTTCCTCATAAGTCACATCTGGAACCTCACCTTTAGGGGTCTGCTGGGACTCAGATCTAATTATAGGTCTAGGAACAAAGAGAGTAATGGGAGTGGATCCTGAGGAGAATCACCCCTTCTTTTAGGGCAACTTTCTCTGGGGGACCCTTTAGAGTTTCCTTAGACAGTGCAGAGTTAAGCCTTCAGCCTAAGAAGGAGAAGCTACTTCAATGGGCAAAGAAGACTCATCTCTGTTCCCTTATCCTCCCAGTATCCAAGGAAGAATACTCTTTATCCATGACTTCTTTTTTTTTTTTTTTAAGATTTTATTTATTTATTTGAGAGAGAATGAGTGAGAGAGAGCATGAGAGAGGAGAAGGTCAGAGGGAGAAGCAGACTCCCCAAGAAGCTAGGAGCCCAATGCGGGACTCGATCCTGGAAGTCCAGGATCATGACCTGAGCCAAAGGCAGCCGCCCAACCAACTGAACCACTGAGGCGCCCCCATGACTTCTTTATTAAATCTTCATCCCATGCCAAATTCTTTTGTTTGTACTATGAAATATTTCTTAAATTCTTCTATATCTCTGTGTTAGATTGGTTTACCTAGGCATAGAGTCTCAGTTGGGGTTTTTCTTACAAATGAATTTAAAGACAAGGGTTGAGGGAGGTTGACTACAGTTCCATAAGAAGATTATGGTCCCAACAGGTCCTTGCCTTCAGCCTGTAGCCAAAAAAAAAAAAAAAAAAAAAAAAAAAAAACAGAGGAATATATTTTACTACAGGATCAGTTCCACCTTGAGGCAAAAGTGTCCACCGTGTTGTTCATTGGTGTCCAGTGTGTCCTGGAATGGTGGGAAAAGCATATAATTTTGTTCTGGAGCAAATCCACAGAGAAGGTTGGGTGCTGAGCTCAAGATGTTAAAAGCCCAGACACAGAGCAGCTGGATCATTACAGGACTGAAGGGGAATGAGCTACACACAGCACGCTAGACATTCTGCATCCCCTCCAGCATCACCATTCTTCAGACCTTCACCCTTTCATACCCAAGTCATTTCAGGAACATCTTGATGTCACTGTTATTCCCTTCAATCCATTTCACACACTAATGACCCATACAGTTATGAAGTCTAACTCAAATCAAACTCAATCACTTGATGGTTCAAAAGCCACACTGCATTCATGAGGTTTCATGAATACTGATTTTCACACCTTGGCCTCTGTTAGGCATTTTCTCTTTTAAAAATGCTTCTACTCCAACTTATGTGTACCTATTCACACCCCTGACTTGATTTCTAGTTTCAAGTTCCGTTTTGTATGCCCTTTCATCTTGGAACATTTCCTGAATCCCTGGGTCTTTGCTGTGTGTCCCTCAAACATGCTTTCATAGAACCTCTGCTGCCACTACCTCACCATTTATCACACTGCACTGTCATTTTCTACTCCCCTCTGGGTGTCTCTCAGTGGATATGAAGGCAAGTGGTAAGGCAAGACCCAGTTTCCTCTCTACGTAACCTTCATAAGTGCAGCAGCTATCAATGTGTCTGATATATTCTTTGGGCTCAAGAAACTTCTGTTGGTTAATGAGTGAGGGACAGAAGGAATAAGTGGAATATATTTATGCTGCCATTGTCTTGTGTGTAGATGAAGCCACATAGTTTTAATAATACATTCTCATAATGAAATGTTACCAAAATTAAGCTTAAAATTGAAATTTCAAGAGAATTGACATTGAAATTGAAAGAGAAAAATAACACAGCTCCCAATCATATGATGAAATCTTTCTGAGAGCAGGAAAAGTATCCAAATAAACTATTTATTCTTTCATTGAGAATCCGTTTCAATTTGTTTCTCATCACACAATTTAAGCAGGAATTACAACAAACTGTGTTTTATCAAAGAGAGAGAGGTAGCTTGAGGTCTCAAAGTCTGAAACTGATAAATAGGAAAAAATTCCTTCGACCCAGTAATTTTTTTTTTGTTATTCTTATTTTTTTTCTTTTAATAATTTTTTTATTTTTTATAAACATATATTTTTATCCCCAGGGGTACAGGTCTGTGAATCACCAGGTTTACACACTTCACAGCACTCACCAAAGCACATACCCTCCCCAATGTCCATAATCCCACCCCCTTCTCCCAAACCCCCTCCCCCCAGCAACCCTCAGTTTGTTTTGTGAGATTAAGAGTCACTTATGGTTTGTCTCCCTCCCAATCCCATCTTCTTTCATTTATTCTCGTACCTACTTAAGCCTTCCTGATCAAAACTCTTCAAAGTGTAGGGATAGAGGGCACATACCTCAATATCATCAAAGCCATCTATGAAAAACCCACCGCAAATATCATTCTCAATGGAGAAAAACTGAAAGCTTTTCCGCTAAGGTCAGGAACACGGCAGGGATGTCCATTATCACCACTGCTATTCTACATAGTACTAGAGGTCCTAGCCTCAGCAATCAGACAACAAAAGGAAATTAAAGGCATCCAAATTGGCAAAGAAGAAGTCAAATTATCACTCTTTGCAGATGATATGATACTATATGTGGAAAACCCAAAGACTCCACTCCAAAACTGCTAGAACTTATACAGGAATTCAGTAAAGTGTCAGGATATAAAATCAATGCACAGAAAACAGTTGCATTTCTCTACACCAACAGCAAGACAGAAGAAAGGGAAATTAAGGAGTCAATCCCATTTACAATTGCACCCAAAACCATAAGATACCTAGGAATAAACCTAACCAAAGAGACACAGAATCTATACTCAGAAAACTATAAAATGCTCATGAAAGAAATTGAGGAAGACACAAAGAAATGGAAAAATGTTCCATGCTCCTGGATTGGAAGAATAAATATTGTGAAAATGTCTATGCTACCTAAAGCAATCTACACATTTAATGCAATTCCTATCAAAGTACCATCCATCTTTTTCAAAGAAATGGAATATATAATTCTAAAATTTATATGGAACCAGAAAAGACCTCGAATAGCCAAAGGGATATTGAAAAAGAAAGCCAACGTTGGTGGCATCACAATTCCGGACTTCAAGCTCTATTCCAAAGCTGTCATCATCAAGACAGCATGGTACTGGCACAAAAACAGACACATAGATCAATGGAACAGAATAGAGAGCCCAGAAATAGACCCTCAACTCTATGGTCAACTAATCTTCGACAAAGCAGGAAAGAATGTCCAATGGAAAAAAGACAGCCTCTTCAATAAGTGGTGCTGGGAAAATTGGACAGCCACATGCAGAAAAATGAAATTGGACCATTTCCTTATACCACACACGAAAATAGACTCAAAATGGATGAAGGACCTCAATGTGCGAAAGGAATCCATCAAAATCCCTGAGGAGAACACAGGCAGCAACCTCTTCGACCTCAGCCGCAGCAACATCTTCCTAGGAACAACACCAAAGGCAAGGGAAGCAAGGGCAAAAATGAACTATTGGGATTTCATCAAGATCAAAAGCTTTTGCACAGCAAAGGAAACAGTTAACAAAATCAAAAGACAACTGACAGAATGGGAAGAGATATTTGCAAACGACATATCAGATAAAGGACTAGTGTCCAGAATCTATAATGAACTTAGCAAACTCAACACCCAAAGAACAAATAATCCAATCAAGAAATGGGCAGAGGACATGAACAGACATTTCTGCAAAGATGGCCAACAGACACATGAAAAAGTGCTCCATATCACTCGGCATCAGGGAAATACAAATCAAAAGCACAATGAGATATCACCTCACACCAGTCAGAATGGCTAAAATCAACAAGTCAGGAAATGACAGATGCTGGCAAGGATGCGGAGAAAGGGGAACCCTCCTACACTGTTGGTGGGAATGCAAGCTGGTGCAACCTCTCTGGAAAACAGCATGGAGGTTCCTCAAAATGTTGAAAATAGAACTGCCCTATGACCCAGTAATTATTTTTCTTGAACATTTTATTGACTTTATTCATCTCCCTTTATACTTTTTTAAATTTATCTTTATGTGTTTTCAGCATAACAGTATTCATTATTTTTGCACCACACCCAGTGCTCCATGCCCTCTATAATACCCACCACCTGGTACCCCCCCAACCTCCCCCCCCCCCGCCACTTCAAACCCCTCAGATTGTTTTTCAGAGTCCATAGTCTCTCATGATTCACCTCCCCTTCCAATTTCCTCCAACTCCCTTCTTCTCTCTAATTCCCCTTGTCCTCCATGCTATTTGTTATGCTCCACAAATAAGTGAAACCATATGATAATTGACTCTCTCTCTGCTTGACTTATTTCACTCAGCATAATCTCTTCGAGTCCCATCCGTGTTGCTACAAAAGTTGGGTATTGGGACGCCTGGGTGGCTCAGTGGGTTAAAGCCTCTGCCTTCGGCTCAGGTCATGATCCCAGGGTCCTGGGATCGAGCCCCGCATAGGGCTCTCTGCTTGGCAGGGAGCGTGCTTCCTCCTCTCTCTCTGCCTGCCTCTCTGCCTACTTGTGATCTCTGTCTGTCAAATAAATAAATAAAATCTTAAAAAAAAAAAAAAAAAAAAAGTTGGGTATTCATCCTTTCTGATGGAGGCATAATGCTCCATAGTGTATATGGACCACATTTCCCTTATCTATTCATCCGTTGAAGGGCATCTTGGTTCTTTCCACAGTTTGGCAACCATGCCCATTGCTGCTATAAACATTGGAGTACAGATAGCCCTTCTTTTAACGACATCTATATCTTTGGGGTAAATACCCAGGAGTTCAATGGCAGGGTCATAGGGAAGTTGTATTTTTAATTTCTTTAGGTATCTCCACACTGTTCTCCAAAGAGGCTGCACATCCCTTTATACTTTTTTAAAAGATTTTATTTATTTATTTGACACACAGAGTTCACAAGTAGGCAGAGTGGCAGGCAGAGAGAGAGGGAAGCAGGCTCCCCGCTAAGCAGAGAGCCCAGTGTGGGGCTCGATCCCAGGACCCTGAGATCGTGACTTTAGCTAAAGGCAGAGACTTAAATATTTGGCTGAACACCCCCTCCAGGTGTCCCAAGTTTGGATAAATGTATATAGTCACATACCATTAACAAATTAAAGATCTAGAATACTTTCATTCACCCAGAAATTTCTGTCATGCTCCTTTTTCAGTTAAATCCCTCCGATGCAACAATTGGCCTGATTTGTATCACTGTGTTGTACTGTTGTCTAGACTTTAACTTCATGTAAATCTAATCACAGCAGTTACTCATAATACATGGTATCTTTGTTCTAGAATTTAACATGTTGACATGTAAATCATTGGTCCACCACTTTTCCTTGCTGAAGATTATTCCATCTATCCTGTCAGATTCTGCCTTGCAAGTATAGTGTATTTGAATTTAATGTAATTGTTAAATGTTGGGGAATAGTTTGTCTTACTGTAGCTTACTTTTTTGTTCCTTTATACCTTATTTTAATTCTTTTATTTATTCTTTTGAGATAGTTGAGTAGATGATTTTTTTTTTTTTCAGCAGTTTCAGGTTCACAGGAAAATTGAGCAGAAGCTATGGAGATTTCATTCATGTCTTCTGTGAAAACATAGGCAGAGAAGCAAAATAGTAATTTTTCCAAAGACATACAAATGTCCAGCAGGTACAACAAAGGGTGCTCAACAACACTCATCATCAGGAAAATGTAAATCAAAGTCAATGAGATACCACATTATATCTGTTGGAATGGCTATTATCAAAAAGACAAGAGATAAAAAGTGTTGGTGAGGATGTGGAGTAAAGGGATCCCATGTATACTACTGATGGGCATATAAATTGATATAGTCATTATGAAGAAGAGTATAGATGTTCCTCAAAAAATTGACAGTAGAACTACCGTCCACCAATCCTGCTGTAAATATATACCCAATGGATCTGAAATCATGATTGTGAAGGGCTACCTACGTTCCAAGGTTCATGACATCATCATTCATAGTAGCCAAAGTATGGCCAAAACCTCATCCCTGACTAGTGAATCAATAGAGAAAATGTGAGATCTTTATTATTCAGACATTAAAAAGAGGAAATCTCTGTCATTTGTAATAACAAATTGGAACTGGATGGAGCTGGAGGACTTGAAATTAAGTGAAACAAGAAAGTCACAGAAATAGAGATACTGTATGATATCACTTATATGTAGAAATGATATAGTTTAATTCACAGAAGCAGAGAGTAGAATGGCAGTTACCAGGGGCCAGGGAATGGGAGAAATGGAGAGACATAGCCCCAAGTGTACAAGGTTGAAGTTACGTAGAATGAACAAGTTATGGAGATCTAATATATAGCATGGTCACTATAGTTAACCATACCATAATGTATACTTGGAATTAAAAGAGGATAGATCCAAGTTATATCTTACACACATACACACACACACACACACACACACACACACACACATACAATGGTAACTATATGGAGAAGATAGATTAGTTAATAATTAGTTAGATTATGGTGATCTTTTCACATTATATGTATGTTAAAAAAATCTATTTGTACAACTGCATATATATACAACATTTTATGTCAACATGCCACCCATGGGACACTAGAGTAGTCACTAGCTTCATAATAACCCAAAAAACAAAAAGTAGTGAGAACATTGAAAACACGATATTTTAATTTTTTAAAAGATCTTTAACAGGAGTAAACTATTGGCATTAATAGTTTTCCAGCTAATTAATGGGGAACAGCATTAAAAGTGAAATTGTATATTTCCATAGTTACTAAGGATGTGGGCCACTCAGATACACTGAAAGTAATGGGTTTTATTTGTTATTTATTTTCAGGTCTTTATTTAGATTACAGTTAGTTAACACACAGGGTAATATGAGTTCCAGATGTACAGTTTAGAGATTCAACACTTACAGACCACACTAAGTGTTCATGACAACATGTGTATTCCTTATTCCCCATCACCTATTTAACCCATCTTTCTAGCCCCCTCCCTCTACTATCTGTTTGTTTTCCATAGTTAAAAATCCATTTCTTGATTTGCCCCCTCTCTTTGTTTTTCCCTGTACACATTTTTTAAATAATTAAAATTTAAATAAAAATTTTTTTAAAATTCCACATAAGTGAAATCATATGGTATTTATGTTTCACTGACTGACTTGTTTGCTTAACCTCATATTCTCTAACTCAGACATTGTCATTGAAAAGGGCAAGACCTCATTCTAATGAAAATGGAAATTTGGGCTGTGTCCATAGTTCTGCTATTGTAGATAATGCTGATATCAGGGGAGATGGATAACTTTGAATTAACATTTTTATACTCTCTGAAATCAATGAATTTTAAAAATTCATTGTATAGCTCAGGAGTACATATATTCAAATCATGTGTGTTAATCTGTTCTGTTCACTATGAGAACCACAATTCTCTTTTTAATGCCAATTTGTCAATCCACACTACCCTGAAAGCACAAACAGAGAAGCAAAGTGGTTTCCTGCTGCAGAAGCAGGTTTTCTCTAAATCCATTACTAGAGACATTCAAGTGTGTATTTCTGAATGCCTCTGGTAATTCTGTTTATTCCACTGATAAAACATAGCAGTAATGAAATAATGTGCTTTCTTCCCCCCTTCAGACTGGGTTCCACTTCTCTGTACTACAATCACAGAAAATATATTTTATCTATGTTGTATTTTAAATTCATATTTAATCTTCTCAATATTTTTACTTCTTTCTGACTTAGAGTTGGAGTATTCTCTTGTTGTAGTTCCTATCTTCCAATCAGTAAATTAGCTGAGTATTTCCAGGCTTTTGTAATACTACATTTAAAAGATCCTATCTATCATGTTTCAATTATCCTGATAGTCAAAGGTAACAGTAAGAGAAATTATTTATGAAATAAATGACATGTAGTTTTCACAATCTTTTTGGCCTTTGGTTCACTCATGTGGAACTTATTAAGATAAACTAATGACATACTGAAAAAAATTTCTAAACACACAAAGTTAATTCCTTTGCTTTAAATGTGTTCAAGTGAAAGCAGGATACCTTACTTGAAATTTACTCTAGAGAGAATTACAAATCAGAGTCTACAGGCCATTCTTCATTTATGGATACTCACTGTTTGACCAGTTGCGATTGTATAAATATCTTTCTCCTTATCAAATCAGAGTGTAGACTGAAATGTGAGTATTTTATAATCAGCAATGTCAGAATTGAGTTCTCGTGAAAAGTAAGAACCAGGCTGATGATTTGAGGGAAGCTATTAGTTTGAGGGCAGAAATACAGAAAAAAGTAAGGACATAAGGTGCATTGTAATAGAGTGCTTGGTCAAATGAGGATACACACCATTTTATTTAATATCTGTACAGATTATGGAATAATAATAAAAAAAAAAACTCAGTTCATCTCTTGCTTTCTGCGGTAGTTGTGATATACCATAGCTTTCTCATGGCATTTTTCACTTCTGCATTCCTCAGTGTGTAGATGAATGGGTTGAGAAATGGTGTCCCAATAGTATAAAATACAGCCACCATCTTGTCCATGGGGAAAGTGGTTGGGGGGCGTGTGTATATGAATATACATGGACCAAAGAATAAGATTACTACTATGATGTGAGAAGTGCAAGTAGAGAGAGCTTTTTTCCTCCCTTCTGTACTGTGGTTTCTCAGGGAATGCAAGATGACAATGTATGAGATCATCAGAATCACAAAACTACTTGAGCAAAGGGCTCCACTGTTAGACACCATCAGTAGATTGATCATGTATTTGTCCATGCAAGCAAGTTTCAGCAAGGGTTGCAAATCACAGCAGTAATGATCAATTAAATTGGGTCCACAGAAAGGCATTCTCAAGGCCAAGATAATCTGGGTGATAGAATGGATAAAAGCCCCTATCCATGCAAGGATAATCAGGATGGTGCAGACCTGCTGTTTCATGATGGATGGGTAATGTAAGGGCTTACAGATTGCCACATAGCGATCAGCAGCCATGAGGATGAGCACAAAGATCTCCATGCCACCAAATAAATGTAGGGCAAAGACTTGAATCATGCACTCATTATAAGTTATGACTTTTTTTGTGGAGAGTGAATCCACAAGTAGTCTGGGGGCTGTTGTAGTTGAGAAGCAGGAATCAGCAAGGGACAAATAAAATAGGAAATAATACATGGGGCTCTGAAGTGTGCGGCTGAACTTGATGGTCACAATGATAAGCAAATTCCCTATCATGGTCCCCACATAGAAAATGAAGAAGATTACAAATACCATCTTCTTTTTCGTAGGATCTTGGGTCAATCCTAACAGTATGAATTCAGTTATGCTGATATTTTGCCACATTTTTTCAGGCAAAGTGGAGAAAGCACTGGTTAAAAATAATCTGCAAAGAAAAAAATATTATAAAATGGATAATCCATTTGGGGGTCAATTCCATTTGCTTGATAATGGTGTGCCATTTATCAGTGGGTAATTCCTTACCTTCTGTATTGTTTTCTTCCGAATAAAGGGCAAGTCACAAAATTCCTTCACAATCTATTCACCTAATTGCTAATGGAAGTAGTGAAATATATCAATAATGAAACAGTACTTGATTCCTCAGGCACACTAAACATTAATTTTGGGGATTTGGTAATAGGTTATCTTTCTGAGCTGAATACCTTTGTTTAGTTTACAGCAATGACGAGTTAGGGTAGAATGTAGACAAATGAAGAAATATCATGCATGATTTGCATAATGTGCATTCACACTATTTAAAACTGATAAATCAGTTATGAAGTGTCTTCTAGTAATATTCTGAACATTCAAGGAATGTTGTAGAAACATCTGATAGTGTTTTCTGTTATGAAACCTTAAAGAGAGAGAGGGAGAGAAAAGGAGTGAACAAGTAAGAAACAAACCTTATTTTAGCAGGGAGCATTCAGTCACTTGGTCCAGTCTATCGTGAAATGTATTTAAATCTGTTACCTTGACTGTTTATATCATGTTACTTTAACCCTCAATAATCCTAGTTGTACAGAGTTTTAAGTTAATTTCCTATTGTAAAATATGTACTTTAAAAATTATACTGTATTGTACAAAGTTAAATTCTTTGCCTAATTCAGTATATCAGTGAATCTATCCGCATATTTTCTTAAGGCACAAGAAAAGACTAAGACTAAAATAAAGGGTAAATAGAAAAAATTTGTCATAAATCAAAATATTCTTTTACATTCCATGTTATTTTAAGCACCAGGGATTTAGAAAACAAGCTAAAGAATTTCCAAGTCATAGCTGAAACTTTTCAAGATTTCCTGAAAACTACATTTCTTAAGTATCGCATACTGGGACTTGAGTAAAAGAAATTAGAAACAGGAAGGTAACTGATATGTTTTATATCTACCAACAGTGGAAGATATAAAATGTCCTCATCACATATATTTTCGATATAGTAGCACAATTAAAATATATAAGTGCCAAGGCTTTACATGCATTTACATGTATTCAAGACAAAAGCATAATTTTCTAAAATATAAATGGATTTCAGAGATCAATCATTAAAAACGCAGTGAATAGAGCATTTGAGTGTCTCTGCTGGTTAGGTGTCCGACTTTTGATTTCCACTCAGATAAAGTTCTCAAGGTTGTGGGATTAAGTACCACACTGGGCTTCATGCTGGGTACAGAGCCAGTTTAAGATTCCAACTGTCCCTTTCCTTCTGCCCCTTTTGCTGCTTTGGCTTTCTCTCTAAATAAATAAATAAACAAAATCTTTAAAAATAAACCAGTGTGGGGCGCCTGGGTGGCTCAGTGGGTTAAGCCTCTGCCTTCGGCTCAAGTCATGATCTCAGGGTCCTGGGATCAAGCCTCGCATCAGGCTCTCTGCTCAGTGGGGAGCCTGCTTCCCTTCCTCTCTCTCTACCTGCCTCTCTGCCTATTTGTGACCTCTGTCTGTCAAATAAATCAATATCTTCAAAAAATAAATAAATAAACCAGTGCAAACGAAGATGGCAAAAGAACTGACTTTAAAAGAATCTCTTCTCATTAAACATAATTTGTAAAAATTTTCAATTTCATTACTAGAAAAATGCATTCAATTTAAATTCCAATTATACATCCTTTCACCTGTTATATTAACAAACAGACCTTTTTTTTTTTTTTTTTTTTCTGGTAAATGCCTCTTAATAAACACTGCTGAAAACCATGTTGGGAACAACTGATCCCACACATTCTTGGTAGGAGATTAAAGGGATGCAATCTCTCAGGGAGTGATTTTCAGCATTGAGGATATTTCAATGGCACATTTCCACAGGTCTAGTGATTCCATTTGCTGCAAGTAGTCTCACTCACAGCCACAAAGACAATCACAACAGTCCTTTCCATGTTGGTAAAAGGTAAGAGACCACTTCAATATCCATCGGAAAGAAGCTAAGTGAGTCTGGGACAGTATTTTATACAATCATAAAAAAAAAAAAGTGGATATACATGTTAATGATTTCTAAATTATGTTGTGAAATGATAGAATTCAGGACTGTATGCTGAGGATGGTAATGTTTTCATTAACAGCAGAACAATATATATCACACAATCATGGTCTCATATCAATTATATTTAAGAGAGTACTGAAGTTGCATAATATGACTTTAGGGTGGGAAAATTGTATTCTTGGAATCAAAGTTAGGAGGATGACTTACCTTTTAAAATATTCCCTTTATTTTTTTTTTTTTTTTTTTTTTAAGATTTTATTTATTTATTTGACAGAGAGAGATCACAAGCAGGCAGAGAGGCAGGCAGAGAGGAGGAAGCAGGCTCCCCGCTGAGCAGAGAGCCCGATGTGGGACTCGATCCCAGGACTCCGAGATCATGACCTGAGCCGAAGGCAGCGGCTTAACCCACTGAGCCACCCAGGCGCCCCTAAAATATTCCCTTTAGCAGTTGAAAATACGTCATAATGATGCTGCATTAAGAATAAAACTTTTTAAAACCTTCTCTTAGTAGATAGTTTGTTAATCACATTGGCATATTACTGGATGATAACAACTGTCTCCTGAAAGACTGCAGAAACAGCAAAATTCCCAGGGCCAGAGTAAGATTTAAATGTCTGTGTAAGAGGGTGAGTCATCTCTGGAGGCAGTTCTGGACTCAAGGCTCTTAACCACATCATATCCCAACCACACTGACATTCACTACAGTTTGCCCTCACTCTTTGGAGTTCACCAGACATGTTCTTTGTCCAGCTCTTCAACAGACTGGAATGGAATATTGTTCATGGTTTCTAACAGTTAAATATTATAAAAACAGATATCTATCTACCTATTATCTATCAATCTATCATCTATCATCTATCTATCTATCATCTATCTCTATCACCTATCATCTGTCTATGGGAGAGTTATAGACTAAGCCATTTGTATCATTCACATAATAATAAATAAAAGAAAAGCATGCATTTGAACAAAGCAACATAAGGAAGGGAATTTTTATCTGTTCGCTGCTGAATTGAAGATGTATAAAAATCCTATATTTAAAAGAAGTGTATATTTATTAATAAGTATCATAAAATGAATGAAATAATTAAGAGAATTTCCCATTGATACAATCCAGTAGTGTTTGGTCTTATTCAGTATGCAGTTACCACTGAAAAGGTTAGCCTATTCCATCCAAAGTATAATCATCTTCTCTATGGAGCATTTTCTGGAACACTGGAATAGATATAATTTCTATTTGCTTATCTCACCATGAGGAGCCCATGTGCATGTCTTGTATTCCATCTATTCAGTTTGGATTGTGATGTACTTCCAGAAAATTCCCTAAACTTTCTATCCTTCCACAAATGCTACAAGTGTGGCATTTATCAGATAACTTTCTCTGAGTATTAAACAAGGTTACATTAATCCCCAACACAAATCTTACCAGTTTTGATAAGAGCGTATGCAGAATGGGCAGTTCAGTCCTCTCTTCTTTTCTCAAAGTAACTTTGCCACACTTTGCTCAAATGTAAATTAAAAAAAAAAAACCACAGTGTTTCTAAAACTCTGTCTGATCTCTTTCGATGTCACTGATATTCAGGATCTTGCTTTCCTGGCAGAAAACAATGATGGTCCTGCATTCATCCCACACTTTCTGAAATCAACTCTCACATGCAATGTTCACTGGGAAATGCCTTTCCTGAAGTAGTATTTAAACATGAATGATGCAAAATATGGAGTCTGGGGAAGGTCATTCCCTAAAGTGCCCCTTCCCTTTTAATTAGGAAGCATGAGCTAGATGTAATAAAGAACTTAATCTTCAATATGTATTTATTTATTTTTTAATTATTTATTTATTTTTAAATTTTTTGTAGGTATATTTTTTTATTTTATTTAATTTTTTTTCAGTGCCCCAGAATTCATTGTTTATGCACCACACCCAGTGCTCCATGTAGTACATGCCCTCCATAATACCCACCACTAGGCTCACCCAACTTCCGACCCCCTGCCCCTTCAAAACCGTCAGATTGTTTTTCAGAGTCCATAGTCTCTCATGATTCATTTCCCCCTCCAATTTCCCTCAACTCCCTTCTCCTCTCCATCTCCCCATGTCCTCCATGTTATTTCTTATGCTCCACAAATAAGTGAAACCATATGATAATTGACTCCCTCTGCTTGACTTATTTCACTCGGTATAATCTCTTCCAGTCATGTCCATCTTGTTACAAAAGTTGGATATTCATCCTTTCTGCTGGAGGCATAATATTCCATAGTGTATATGGACCACATCTTCCTTATCCATTCATCCACTGAAGGGCATCTTGATTCTTTCCGCAGTTTGGCAACTGTGGCCATAGCTGCTATGAACATTGGTGTAGGTGAAACCATATGATAATTGAACTCTGTGCTTGACTTCAATATTTATTTTTAGATTATGGGAAAAATGTGTTTACTTGGGCCAGAAATTGTGTATATTTAGCTATAATTTAAAAAAAAAACTGATTATCAGGACATGGGGAGATGGAGAGGAGTAGTGACTTGGGGAAAATTGGAGGGGGAGATGAAACATGAGAGACTGTGGAGTCTGAGAAACAAACAGGGATTTGGAGGGGAGGGGAGTGGGAGGTTGGGTGAGCCTGGTGGTGGGTATTATGGAGGGCACATATTTAATGGAGCACTGGGTGTGGTGCACAAACAATGAATTCTGGAACACTGAAAAGAAATTAAAAAAAAAAATAAAGCCCTTTGGATTAAAACAAACAAGCAACAAACAAACAAACAAACAAAAAACAGTGATTATCTAGTGTTCTAGTGGCCAGGCCATGCTTCCTGATACCATTATCCAAGAAAATGAATTTGGACTTCTTAAATAAATGACTGGTTCTAAGTCTGAAGCAGCGAATATACAAGATGAACTGGAACATCTTGTTTTTTGTTTTTTGTGGGGTTTTTTTTGTAATATTTATTTTTTGACAGAAAGATATATATAGAGATAGAGCAGAAGCTGGGTGTGGGGGGTGGCAGTCAGAGGGAGATGGAGAAGTAGGCTCCTCACTGGGAAAGAAGCTCCATGTGGAGCTCAATCCCAGAACCCTTGAGATCATTACCTGAGCTGAAGGAAGAAGCTTAATGACCTGAGCCACCCAGATGCCCAACCAGACTTTTTTATTTTTATTTTATTTTATTTTTTTTAAATTCTGAAAGGTAAGGAATTGCTAACACACACAAACACACACAAATGCACACACACACACACAAGTACATTCACTGTAATTAGAATACATTCACTGTGATTAGACCAAAAGGTCACAAGAGCCAATGGGAAGACACCTCCAGTGCCAAAAGCTAGAAACAGTTGAGGAACAAAATAAATGACACTGAATTGAAGTATAATTCATAATTTAAAAATCCACATGTTATGATACTAAACACTTAAATAACCATCTAGTAATTAGGTAATGATAGACAAATCCCATAAAAAAAGAATCCCTAATGAGTTTATAGAAAATCTTCTCTCAAAGGGTTATAGATAACTCTCAATCTTTTATTTGTAGGTTGTACACAAGTTAATTTCTTCCAAAGGCTCACTGTGGAATTGGATGGGGAGGGGGCAGAAGGGAGAGTAAGTTTACAGAGGAGAAATGTAGCAAACACTACCTCAACCAGGTGATCAAGGTTCACACCAACAATGATGAGTCACATTGAAAATGGGTACCCACTGGCATTATCTGATGTAAATGGCACTTTGCCTCTGTGATCTCTCTCCCAATGACCCATAAGCCCAGTCCAATCTTGAGTAAAATATCAAACAAACCCCAAGTGAAGGTTTTTATATAAAATGTCTCACTAGTTCAGCTCGAAACAGTCAAGTTCATCAAAAATAAGAATAGTCGAGCAGAATTATTATGATGGGCACTGAATTAGCTACAGAAATATAGAATCATTATTTTACACACCTAAAAGTAATAAAATGCTGTATTAATTGTACTTGGAATAATAAGAGATTATCTAGAGAAACTTACTGTCTGGAGGTGCCGAAGAAAACACATCAACTGAATTTAATGTGGCATGCTGGATGAAGATTTTGGAGAAGAAAAATGCCATTAGTGAAAATAAGCTGAATAAAACATGGTTGTTAGTTAAAAATAATGTGTCTCATAAAGTTATTTACTTGTGAACTAATGTGCTATTCTATGTAAGATGGCAACAGAGGAAACTGAACATAGAACATATAGCATTTCCCTTTAAGTATAAACCTGTTATAAAATATAAAATTTATTGGGATGCCTGGGTGCCTCAATGGGTTAAAGCCTCTACCTTTGGCTTGGGTCATGATCCCAGGGTCCTGGGATCAAGTCCCACATCGGGTTCTCTGCTCAGCAGGGAGCCTGCTTCCTTCTCTCTCTCTCTGCCTGCCTCTCTGCCTAATTGTGATCTCTGTATGTCAAACAAATAAATAAAATCTTTAAAAATATCAAGTTTATGAAACATAAATGGTGTATTTCATTTAATATGTCATCACAGTGTATCAGTCTTGAAGCATGGCTCAGAAATTCCTGCCTTTTCTATGCTGAATAATATTCCATTGTATGTATACCACATTATGTTTGTTCATATGTTGATGGACACTTGAATTGCTTACTTATTTTGGCTATCAGGACTAATGCTGATATGGACATGAGGGTACTCATATCTCTTTTAATTCCCACCTCCAGTGCTTTTGCTATATACTGGAAATGGAAATTTGAGACTGCTTCATCATTGTATTGTTAACTTTCTGAAGAATGTCTTACTGTCTTTCACAGTGGCTGCACCATTTTTATATTCTTATGAACAGTATGCACACGTGTGCTTAGTGAATTTGGGTATGTTTTCATGTGCTCATTGCCCATTCATGTATTTTTTTTTTTTGAGAAATGTTTATTCAAGTGTTTTGTTGATAATTGAGTTTTAGGAGTTCAATGAGTTGTCTTTTCACTCTGTTGACTGTGGCCTTTTTTAGAAGTTTTAAACTTTGAGTTAGTTCAATTTATTTATTTATTTCTTCTGTATCCTGTGTTTTGGAGTCATATTCAAGAAATTATTTCCTAAGGTAATGTCTTAAAGCTTTTGCTTTTCATTTATATTTTCTTCTAAACATTTTATAGTTTTGGGAGCCGTTGTGGCTCAGTCAGTTAAGTGGCTGCCTTTGGCTCAGGTCATGATCCCAGGGTCCTGGGATTGAGTCCTGCATCAGACTCCTTGCTCAGCAGAAAGCCTGCTTCTCCCTTGCCTGCCCTTCCCCTCACTTCCCTTTGATTGTGTTTTTTTGTTTGTTTGTTTGTTTGATTGTTTGTTTTGTTTTGTTTTTAAGATTTTACTTATTTGACAGTGAGAGAGAGCCAGAGAGGGAGCTCAAGCAGAGGGAGTCCAAGAGGGAGAAGCAGGCTTCCCATACAGCCAAGGCTCAAGGTGGGGCTGGACTCCAGGACTCTGTGATCATGACCTGAGCTGAAGGCAAACAAAGGACTGAGCCACTCAGCACCCCGCCCTTCCCCAGCTTGTGTTTGCTCTCTATCTCTCTTGCTCGCTCTCTCTGTGTCAAACAAATAAGTAAAATCTTAAAAAATATATATATAAACCTTTTATAGTTTTAACTCTTATACTCGGGTTTTTGATCTCTTTGAGTTTATTTTGTATATGGTGTACGTTGCTGGTCTACCTTCATTCTTTTGCACATGAACCTTTAGTTTTCCCAAACTATTTTTTGAAATGAACTATCATCTCCCTATTGGATGATCTAGACACTTTTGTAGGAAGTCAGGTGACCATATATGTAATGGTGCATTTCTGGGTTCTGTAATCTGTTCCATTTGTTTGTTTGTCTGTCTTCATGCCATTACCATACTCTTTTGATTACAGTAGATTTGTAATAAGTTTTAAAATCAGAAGATGTGAGACATACATTTTTTTCTTTTTCCTTTTTTAAAGATATTTATTTATTTGAAAAAGAGAGAGAAGACAGAGAGAAAACACAAGCAGGGGAGTGGCAGGCAGAGGGAGAGGGAGAAGCGGATTCTCCACCCCCCCTCCCCCAGCAGGGAACCCAACACTGGGCTTGATCCCAGCACCTCGGGATCATGACCTGAGCAGAAGACAGACACTAAATGGACTGAGCCATCCAGTTGCCCCAGCTTCTATTCAAGAATTTTTTTTTTTTTTTTTTAACTAAACTTCCCTTGAGACTCCATATGAATCTTTCAGCTGATTTTTCAATCTGCATATTTTGTCATTGGAATTTTGACAGGGGTTGTATTAAATGTGCAATGTTTAAGGTACCATTGACTTCTAAACAATATTGAGTCTCCTGATCCATGAAAATTTTAAATCATTCAGAGTACACACACACACACACACACACACACAGAGAAAGAGAGAGAGAGGTATATTGAAAATAATTGACTTTCATGCATAGGGAAGCTGGCAAGTGCAAAATCTGTACAGTCTATGTCGTGTTTTGAGTTTAAAGACCAGAAACTGCTATAAACCAGTAAAAGCCAATGTCCCAGTACAGGTCCATAGGCAGGAGGCTCTTTAGATCAGGAAGAGTTAATATGTCAGAGGGCAAGTCATCAGACAGGGAGAGCTAATGGTTAGTTGGAAGGCTCTCAGGTAGGAGATTTCCCTCTTATTCAGGGGAGGTTAGCATTCTGTAATTGTAAGGGCTTAATATAGTTAGATGAGGCCTGCACATTAGTGAAGGCAATCTACTTTATTCAGTCTACCAATTCAAAATTAACATCATCCAGAAAAACCTTATAGTCACAATCCAAAACAATAGTTGAACAAATATTTGAGCATCCTGTGATCAAGCCATGTTAACACATAAAATTAAGCAGTACAAGTTCATTTTTTATCCACTAGCACCAATACACATCTCCTTAACCCATACTTAATCTCTAGAATGGATAAATAAATAAATAAATAAATAAATACAATAAAAACACAAGATCATAATTTCACCTAACATCATAAAACTGTCCAGCATACAACTGAAAATTCTCTAAAAGTTCCAGAGGAAGGGAAGATAAATTTTTGGGGTAACTTTTTCTTTTTCCTTGATATTCAGTAAGACGAATACAAAAGTGGCAAGTAAGAATGTTAAAATGCTATGGCAGAAATTCAATATATCTTCTGTTTCATGATAAGCTAATAAAAAAGGGAAGAAAACAAAGCTTTTGCTTTATATATATTCACTCACACAAACACATTCATAATATAAGGAGTAAATCCAATAATTACAGTATTCATTTTTGTAACAGTCACATGATTAATTCATAGTTACTTTTTTTTTTCTTACTTATTCTTATATTCATTGTGCCTTTAACAAGCACCAAAACTGGTGATGCTTCTTTAGCTGATGGGATGACACAATCCTTCATTACAGAAGGGTCTGAGTCATGAATAGTTCTGCCTAGATAGGGATTTTGTTATTTTCCATTGACCACAATCTCAGAGTATGGTGATAGTAAGTGCAGTCCTATCAGATCTCCTGTTTTCTAGATATACTTTTTCTTACCTCCATTGTGGAGGAGTAGTCCAATTTCTCCTTGGTTGCCAAAATCAATCACCCCAGCTAGCACAGCAACCTCCTTCTTTGCCTATTGATTTAAATGCATGAGCTGTCCAATGTGGTCAGGCAGCAGTCTTAATACTCTGTTCAATAGAATGTTTTTGTGTCTTCTGTTAGAAGCATTTGTCCCTTTGGAATACATACCTCAAATGAAGAAAAGCAGAAGTAAATGACAACAGGAAACACAAATTTTGCTAGTGGGTAACTAAGGGTAGTAATGCATATTGCCTCTCCCATTTCTATCTTTTGATTATAGGACTTCACTATGGGATGAACAGCAGTATGGCATGGATGCCTATTCAGAGCATATATGACCTTTCAGACAACTGAAGACCCTTGCTCCAACCCTGATAGGTAATGCTACATCACTCATGTTATAACTAATTCTGCAGAAGGTCATCCCACCATTTTATGAGAGGAATTGCTTCAGCAGGAGGAGAAATATAATAAGACCAATGAATTCCATAAGCATGGGCCCATCGTGGCAGTTCATTTACTGTGAAGAGAGATTATGGATCAGAAACAATTTGTGTGAAATGCAATGATTTTGGACAAAAAAAATTCTCTAAGTCCATGGGTGTAGTTTTGTCAGCAGTGTTGCATAAAGGGAATGCAAATCCCTATCCAAAGGAAGTGTCTATGGCTGTCTAAACAAATTACTGCCCTTCCATGATGGAAACATTCCAATGTAATCAACCTGCACCCAAGCTGACCATGCCAAGCAATGCTGCCATATTGGGGACTTTAGTTTGCATCTGCTGAGTTGGCACTTGGCAGTGGTCATGCCCATGGCAGCTTTAGTGGGTGGAAGTCTATGCTTTTGGGCTAATGTATAAACTTCCTCTCTGCCACCATAGCCACTTTGTTCATGAGCCCATTGAGTTATGACAGGAGTGCATAGGAAATAGGCTGACTAGTAGGCACAAACTGGGTCATTATTTCCACTTGATTTTTTTTTTTAATATTTTATTTATTTACTTGACAGAGATCACAAGCAGGCAGAGAGTCAGGCAGCGAGAGAGGAGGAAGCAGGCTCCCTGCTCAGCAGAGAACCCGATGCAGGGCTCGATCCCAGGACCCTGGGATCATAACCTGAGCTGAAGGAAGAGGCTTTAACCCACTGAGTCACCCAGGCACTCCTCCACTTGATTCTTAAAATCATCCTCTGCTGGTCAGTCCTTGATGAGCATTCACAATGGACATAAATATGTTTATGTGTTTTTATTCATTCAGAAAGCTATGGAAACATGACTCTTCCTCAAATTTTCTTGTTATCAATAACCCAATGTGTTTTGTTTTTTGTTTGTTTGTTTGTTTTGTTTTTTGTTTTTTGTTTTTTTCTCCAAGTCCCTGATTATTCATCCAAACCTTTGGCCAAAACCCATGAATCAGTATACTTACTGCATCCAGCCATGTCTCCTTCCAAGAAAGTGAATACCAGGTACATGGCTTCAAGTTCTACCCATTGAAAGAATTTTCCTTCACCACTGACTTTCATGGATTTTCCAGAATGTGGATGAGTGCTGTATCTATTCACTTTTGAGCTACATTGACCCATCACTGCAGAATATTCTGTGTATATCAGGACCATATCTTTCCTTCTTACGTCACTCAATCATAGTGAACTCCTCATAAGGCCTTGGGCACAGGCAGGACAGGGAAGGCATGGTAGTAAAACTCGTTGTGAACATTTGGGCACTTCTTTATGCAACATTTTCTTCAGTTCCTATTTGGGGCAGATGACCCAGACATTAGTAACTTCTTATTTGGGGAAAGCAATGTGTTTCAAGACCCACTGTGATACCTTTAACTATGGATAGTACTGAATCCTATATATATACTATGGTATTTCTATACATATGTACTTCAGATAACACTTAATTTATAAATTAGATGCAGTAAGAGAGTAACAACCATAATAATAAAATAGAAAATTTACAATATAATGTAACAGAAGTTACCCTACTATGATCTCTGTCTCTCTCCTTTTCTCTCTCTCTCTCTCTCAAAACACTTGATTGTACTGTGCTAACCTTTCTGCCTGTGATAATGTGAGATGATAAAATATTGTTCTGATAAGACAAAGTGAGGTGAATGACACAGTCATTATGTTGTACCATTAGGCTACTACTTACTTTCTCTAATATGTCAGAAGGAGGATCATCTGCTTCTGAACTTTGGGTAAGTGTAACCATGGAAAGCAAAACCTTATATAGAAGAAGACTATTCTATTTGATAAGAGATTACTGCTTTGCTCACCCAACTTTATGGTTCTATGAGTCAGAAAACACCAAGTTCATGATGAGAAGTTTAGGTTTCAGAGACATTTGATGGTCCATGGTTAGGTGTTTAGTGTCTACTAAGGCCCAGTAGTACACCAAGATCCATTTCTCAAAAGGAGAGTGATTATCTCTACAGGATGGCAGGAATTTGCTCCAAAATCCTGAGGACCTGCAGTGCAATTCATGTATGGAGTACTGCCAAAGACTCCAACAACATTCTTTTCTTCTTGACACATCAAGCATAGTAGGATGTGATGTGATGAATTCTTAAAACCCACCTTGAATAGACGCATGGGACAGAGCCTGGTCTGTGGCAGAGACTTTTCTTTTTTCTGAGCTCCAGGCAAACTAGCAGCTTTTTGAATCTCTTGATAACCATCTCAGAGTAAGTCACGCATATGAAGTACCTGCTACCTCCCCAATCCTAAGAGGCTGACTAGGTATTGTGCAGTTTTTGGTATTGGAGGAGAGCAATGAAGTGAGATAGCCCTTTACCTTAAAAGGGATATCATTGTTGTTGTTGTTTTCTTTGGTTTTATGTAAAGTTATGTATTCTTAATTTGGGGGCAGAATTTAGTGATTCATCAGTGGTATATAGCAGTCAGTGCTCATTACGTCAGTTGCCCTCCTTAAAGCACATCATCCAATTACCCTTTACTCCACACACCTCCCCTGCAGCAACCTTCAAGTTTTCTCTATAGTTAAGAGCGTCTTATGAGATTTTTCTCTCTGTATTTTTATCCTATTTTATTTTTCCATCAAAGGAAATATCTTGATATGCTTTATATCACTGGGGCCATGGAAATTTCACTGAGTTTCAGTTCCCTGAATTTTAATTGTGTTTATTTTCCAAACTCTGACTCAGAAGTCTTACCACTAAATCTAGAGTAGTTAAGTCTTGAGCATTAGAACCACTCAGCATAATGTCATCAATATAATGGACATATATGAATATCTTTTAGAATGAGAAACAATAGAGTTCCCTATGAAATAAAATATAACATTGTGTTGGAAAGATGAAACACCCCTGAGATAGGCAATGAAGACCTATTTCTGGCTTTACAAGCTGAAATCACACTGCTTCTGTTGATGCTTACTGAAAAGGAGATAAGATGCAATTATCAAGTAACTTGTTACTTACCAGGTAAGAGAGAATCTCCTAATTTCTTCAAGCAAGGAAACCATGTCTGGTACAACAATTATAAATTACTGGAGTTTTCAGCTGGTTAAGTTTATAAATATCCACTGTCATTCTCCAATCCGTCTATCTCCTGGGAAGGGCAAAGAGGTGAGTTAAATGTTTATGTTTTGGGAATCACCACCTCTTCATCTTTCAAGTCCTTGATGGTGGCACTAATCTCGGATTCCTCCAGGAATGTGGTATCACTTTTGGAGAATTCTTTTCCCAAGTACAGATAGTTCTAGAGGCTCCCACTTGGCTTTTCTCCATATTAGCCCTCTGTTCCCATGCCATGGAACCAATGTGGGGATTCTGCCATGTGCAAAGTTTGTCTATTCAAATCATGCTTTCTAGAGCTGGGGAGGTAACCATAAAATTCGTTCAGTGACCTACTGGACCCAGTGGAAAGTAAGCCTGAGCTAAAACTCCAATGATCACTTGTCCTATGTAAGCTACTGCTCTGGGAGATGGATCGTACTTTTGTTGTGGGTTTCTAGGAATCAATTTCAGATCAAAGAGAGTGTCCAGAATTTCCTGAAATAGCTGCTTATTTTCTTTGCTCTAGTTTATAATTTGAGAGAAAAAAGGCCGTAGGCCTCTTTTGGAGAAAGTCAAGGAAAATATTATTTTAAGTCATTTTTAGCAATGTCCCAAAGTCCTTCCTGAAGGACGTCCAATCCCCGCTTTATTCATGGAATTCTGAGTCTATAAACTGGTTCCAGTCTCTGTACTGATTATGAGGCCATGAATCTCTGCTTTTATGACTAAGTTGAATTCTGGAGAAGTGACATACATGTGACTAGAAGACACATGAAAAAATGTTCATCATCCTTAGCCATCAGGGAACTTCAAATCAAAACCACAGTGAGATAGCACCTAACACCAGGTAGAATGGCAAAAATTAATAAGGCAGGAAACAACAAATGTTGGAGAAGATGTGGAGAAAGGGGAACCCTATTACACTGTTGGTGAGAATGCAAGTTTATACAGCCACTTTGGAAAACAGTATGGAGGTTCCTCAAAAAGTTAAAAATATGACACAGCAATTGCACTACTGGGTATTTACTCCAAAGATACAGGTGTAGTGAAAAGAAGGGCCATCTGTACCCCAATGCTCATAGTAGCAATTCCACAATAGCCAAAATGTGCAAAGAGCTGAGATGCCCTTCAACAGATGAATGGTTAAAGAAGGTGTGGCCTATGTATACAACAGAATATTACTCAGCCATCAGAAAGGATGAATACCCAACTTTTGCATCAACATGGATTAGACTAGAGGAGATTATGCTGAGTGAAATAAAATCAAGGTGAAAAAATCAATTAACATATGGTTTCTCTCACCTGTGGAATATAAGGAATAACATGGAGGACATTAGGAGAAGTAAAAGAAAAGTTGGGAGGGGGGGAGTTGAATCATGAGAGATTGTGGGTTCCGAGAAACAAAATGAGGGTTTTAGAGGGAAGTGGGTAGGGTATTGGGTGAGCCTGGTGGTTGGTATTAAGGAGGGCACATATTTCATGGAGCAGTGTGTGTTATATATATATATATGTAAACAATGAATCTTGGAACACTACAGCAAAAACTAATGTATTGTATGGTGACTAACATATCAAAATAAAAATCATAAAAAAGTTAAATTCTGTTTTCTTAACCTAGATTTTTTTTCTAACCCAGATCAAGAAAGTCTTCAATAGTTTTCCCTCTCTATCTGATTTCTAAGATCACTGTAAAAACCTAGCCAAAATATTTTTTTTGGCTTTTTAAAAGCATATTTTATTTTAAAAAGTTGAACTTCAGTACAGTTATCATATGATGTTCTACTATTTTCTGATAATCAATGTAGTAATTCAGTAATTCTTTACATTACTCGGTGCTCATCATAAATATACTCTTTTTTTTTTTATGTTCAGTTAGCCACCTGTATAGTACATAATTAGTTTTGGTGTAGTTTTTAATGTTATTAGTTACATCTAACATCCAGTGCTCCTCACAGCAGGTGCCTACCTCATTGGAAGTGTACTGATTATTCTGATTATTGTATTGGGTCTTCTGTCCTCTCTGGTAAGCACACCTTCCTTGCCTTTAAGGGGCTTGAGTGCTACCACTTGGCAACTATTACAAGGGGTAAACTATCTCCCTTTGTATTGGGATTTCCAGTTCAGTGACAATAATGGTCTGGTCTACAAAAATACAGTGAGGGGCGCCTGGGTGGCTCAGTGGGTTAAGCCGCTGCCTTCTGCTCAGGTCATGATCTCAGGGTCCTGGGATCGAGTCCCGCGTCGGGCTCTCTGCTCAGCAGGGAGCCTGCTTCCTCCTCTCTCTCCCTGCCTGCCTCTCTGCCTACTTGTGATCTCTCTCTGTCAAATAAATAAATAAAATCTTTAAAAAAAAATACAGTGATCACAGAGGTTTTCAAGGGTGCTGGAACTAGCATGACAAATTTATTTCTCACAGTCATGATTAAAGATAAGTCTTCTGGACCCTTCCAGGGAGATTAAGTAGATCTCAAATGACAAATCCAATCTAACATTCCAACCTCCCTATACCTTTAAATCTCTCCCTTTCCTAGAATCAAGTCAGGTCAAATTCTCATTTACATAATATGGGTCACATTTTGGTCCATATTTCAGCCTCCATGCAGAAAAACTGTTAACTTTTACTCAGTTCCCCAGCTACAATATTAAATGAAGTTTCTCTTTTTAGTGAACCCATAACAAGAAATTAGGCTTGATTGAATTTTATGTTTCTTCCACTATTTTATCCTATTTCTGTCCTTTTAAATTAGAAATCACATCATTATTTTGGAATGTAGTGTGCTCCTCATGGGTCACACGTGAAACCTTACCTTTTGAGGTCTGCTGGATTCATGTCTTTTATAGTTCTAGGAGTAAAGAGGGTGGTGGGGGGTAGGTCCTGAGGAGAATCAGCCCTTTCTTTCAGGGCTACTGCCTGGGAGAGGAGTATGACAGTTTCCTTAGGCAATGCAGAGTTAATTAATCTCCCTTCAGATTAAGAGGAGAAGCCACTTAAACTGTCAAAGACTCAGCTCTGCTCCATCATCCTCCCAGTCATTATAGGAAGAATCTGGTTTTCCTCCATGATTTCTTTCTTAAATCTTCATCCCATGTCAAGTTCTTCTGCTTATTTCTTTAAATATTTCTTAAAATTTTTTATCTTTTTGATAGTTTGGTTTCCCTAGGTAGATTCTCAGTTGAGCATTTTCATGAAAGTGAATTCTAAGGATAATGGATGAAAGAAGCTGACTATGGTACAGGAAGAAGGTTATGGTCCCAGTTGGGGCTTGGCTTTATTCTGCAACCATGAGAACTCTGGGATATATATTGTAATATAGGACTGGTTCCAGCTGAGGCAATGGGACCAGCCTGTCATTCATTGGTCCTTTATGGGTCCTGGGATTGTGGGCATAGCCTACAATTTTATCGTGGGGCACTGAGCTCTGACCTCTTAGTACCCCAGACACAGAGCAGCTAGGAAGTGGGGCTAGACAGAACAGGGTCTACCATATTCTGTATCCTCACTGGCACCACCTCAGGGTTCTATCTTTTCACACCCAAGTCATTTAAGTAACATTGTGCTGTCACTCTTGTTTCCCTCATTCCATTTCCCACACTGATAACCTATGCAGTTATCATCTCAAATTGAAATCAGACTGCATCACTCGCTGGATCAAAACGTCTTCTAATGTGTGTCTCAGGGTATTAGCAGTAATTTTTAACAGGATTATGAGACTCTTCATCATCTTCTCTGTTCCTGTCTCTCCAAGTTCATATGCTGCTATTTACCTTTTATAACCTTGTTGCTTAGCACATTGCCTGACACACAGTGAAAGTACAATAACTAATTGTTGATTGAAAAGATGAATCAACAACTGTAGCCACACTGAATTCATGAGGTTTCCTGCATACTGATTTTCACCCCCTGGCATTCGTTATGTATTCTCTCTTACACGAATACTCCTACACCAAATGATGTGAAGATATTCACACACTGCTGACTTGATTCCATCTGCTGACTTGATTCCTTCTTTCAGGTTCTCTTTTGTATATCTTTTCAATTGGAACCTTTCCTGAAACCTCCAGCCTTTGTTGTGTGTCCCTCAAACATGCTCACAGGACCCTGTGAAGCTGCTATCTTACCATATATAACATAGTGTTGTCATTTTCTGCTCCCCTCTAGGTGTCTCTCAGTGGGTTTGAAGCTCTGTGAAGACAAGACTTATGTTCCTCACTATTTATCATTGAAGTCCCAGGAACCATCAGTGTGTCTGATATATTCTTTGGGTTCAAGAAATTTCTGTTGATTAATGAGTGATAGGTGGAAGGAATAAGTGGAATATCTTAATCCTGAAGTTTTTGTGTGTAGATGTAGCCATGTATTTAAAAATACCATTCATAATGAAATATTATCAAAAATTAACTAATTAAAAGATAAAAATAACATGAACAACTCCCAATAATATGATGAAATGTTGCTGATAGCAGGAAGATTATCAAGGTAAGCTATTTGTTCCTTCACTGAGAATCTCAGTCTCAATTACTTTCTCATCATGCATTTTAAGCAGGAGTTAAAACAAATTGCGGTTTCTTGAAGAGATCTAGCTTGAAGTCTCAAAGTCTGAATCAGATAAAAATATGAAAAAAAATTCCTTCAACTGAGTATTTTTTTGCTCTACCTTTTTTTAAACTTTATTCACCTTCCTTTATACTTTTTTTTAAAAATTCATTATTTATAATGCACCAGATATTGTTGGAAGTCTTCTTTAGAGAATGTCTGTTCATGTCTTCTGCCCATTTCTTGATGTGATTATTTGGTTTGAGGATGTTGAGATTGAGAAGTTTTTTATTGGTGTTGGATACCAGCTGTTTATCTGTTATGTCATTTGCAAATGTCTTCTCCCATTCCATGGGTTACCTCTTAGTTTTGTTGACTGTCATTTGATGTGCACATGGTTTTTATCTTGATGAATTCCCAAAAGCTCATTTTTCTTTTGTTTCCCTTGCCTTTGGAGAAGTGTCTTGAAAAATTTGCTGTGGCCAATTTCAAAAAGTTTACTGACGATGTTTTCTTCTAGGATTTTGATGGATTCCTGTCTCACAGTGAGCTGGAACAAGCAATCCTAAAAGCTGTATGGAACCACAAAAGACCCCAAATCACCAATGGAATGTTGAAAAAGAACAACAAAAGGGGAGCATCATGTTGCCTGTCTTCAAGCTATATTACAAAGCTATGGTTACCAAGACAGCATGCTATTGGCACAAAAACAGATGCATAGATCAATGGAATGGAATAAAGACTCCAGAAATTGACCTTCAACTTTATGGTCAACTAAGCTTTGACAAATCAGGGAAAAATATCCACTGGGGGAAAAAAAAAGAAAAAAAGAAAAAGAAGACAGTCTCTTCAATAAATGGTGCTGGGAAAATTGGACAGCTACATACAGAAGAATGAAACTGACCATTCTCTTACATCATACACAAGATAACCTAAAAAAGGATAAAGTTCTCTTTTAAATTCCAGTTAGTTAATATACAAGGTAAAACCCATTCCCCATGCACCTATGCACCTACTTTATGGTAACCGCCACTTTGTTCTCTAGATTTTAGAGCCTGTTTCATAAAGAAGATATGGCCCATATATACAATGGAATGTTATGCCTCCATCAGAAAGGATGAATAGCCAACTATTTTTTTTTTTAAGTTTTTATTTATTTATTTGATAGAAAGAGACACAGTGAGAGAGGGAATGCAAGGAGGGGGAGTGAGGAAGGGGTAAGAAGGCTTCCTGTTGAACAGGGAGCCTGAGGCAGGGCTTGATCTCAGAACCTCAGGATCATGACCTGAGTTGAAGGCAGACGCTTAATGACTGAGCAACCCAGGCGCCCAATACGCAACTTTTGTATCAACATGGACAGGACTGGAGGTTATTATGCTGAGTGAAATAGGTCAAGCAGAGAAAGTCAATTATCATATGGTTTCACTTACTTGTGGAGATTAAGGAATAACATAGAGGACATTAGGAGAAGGAAAAGAAGAGTGAATTGGAGGAAACTGGAGGGGGAGACAAACCATGAGAGACTGTGAACTCTGAGAAACACACTGAGGGTTTTGGAAGGCAGGGGGGAGGGGGATGGATGAGCCTGGTGGTGGGTATGAAGGAGGACACACACAGCATGGAGCACTGAGTGTGCATAAGCACTGAATCTTGAACAGTGAAAAAAGTAAAATAAAATTTTAAAAAATGATAAAAAAGAGTCTTTTCTGGGTTTGCCTATCTATCTATCTATCTATCTATCTATCTATCTATCTATCTATCTATCTATCTATTCTCACATTTTCTTTAACCATTCATCATTTGATGTATATTCAGGCTGTGTCCATAATTGGCCTTTGTAGATAATCCAGTTATAAATATCAGGGTGCAGGTATCCCTTTGAATTAGTATTCTTGTTTTTTTCAGTATTCTTTCCACAAATACCTGGTAGTACTGCAATTTCTGGAATGTTGGGTCGCATCTAAAGTATAGAAAAAAACTCAAAAACTCAACAATCAAAAACAAGTAATCAATTCAAAAGGGTCAGAAGACTTGAATAAACATTTCTCAAAGGAAGACATTGGGATGATTAACAGACACATGAAAAGATGCTCAACATTACTGAACATCAAGGAAATACAAATCAAAACTACTAGAAGATATCACATCATGCTTGCCAGAATGGCTACAATCAACAATACAACAAATAAGACATGTTGGCAAGGGTGTGGAGAAAGGCAACACTTTTGTACTGTCAGTGGGAAAGCTAAGTGATGCAACCATTCTAGAAAACACACTGAGCTTCCTTAAAAATTTAAAAAAAGAACTAACCTAAAATCCAGCATTTGGATATCTTTTTTAAATTTCTTTTCAAGTCTTGTGTACAACAAAAAAATAGTAGTTCTGTGTTTCTTATTAGTAAACTGTAAGTGTGGTTATATGTTCTAGGTACAGGTCTTTTTCTTATATATATGGTTTACACAAAATATTAAACATAAAGTATATATTCATGTATAATTTACATGTGAAATTAAATATGTAAGTTTTATATAAAATAAAATGCTTATTCATCTGTTGAAGGACATGTTGGCTCTTTCCACAGTTTAATGATCTTGACCATTACTGCTTTGAACATGGTACATATGGCCCTTCTTTTTACTACATCTGTAGTGAAATTGCAGGGTCATAGGTGTGATGCATAAACAATGGATATTGGAACACTGAAAAAAAATACAGTAAAATTGAAATGTTAAAAAATGCTTATACATAAGTGTGTGTTTCTATACACATATAGTATTTTTTCCTAGTCTGTGTATTGCCTTTTCATTTTTTTTCCTTTTTTTTAATTAATTTTTTATTTTTTATAAACATATATTTTTATCCCCTTGGGAGAAGGGGGTGGGATTATGGACATTGCCTTTTCATTTTTAAAAAGATGACATCCAATGAGCAAAAGAGCTAATTCCAGGATGTCTTTTTAATCTATTAAAAATTTTAAATTTTTTCCTTTATTTGCTAAATATAAAAACCAAGCAATTGTTGCATTTAGAACCAAATATGAATCCAAAACATTTCTGTAAACAGAAGCAATTGTTTTATGATTGATATCTTGTTCATGAGATTAATGTTGTAAAGTATATGTAAAGATGATAAATTTTTAAAATTTATAAAATTTAAATGTCTATTTAAATTTAAATATAATTTTAAAATTTAAATGTCTATTTGGAGTTCTTTCTCTACTGAATATTATTTCTTCTACTCTTTTGAAAGTTCCATTTGATTGGAAAAGTGCTGATTCAATAGTGTCATTGATGTTCACTGCTTTTCTTTTTAATTAAATCTTTGTTGATTTCTGCAGAAATCATTGGGAAATTGACTTCAAGTTTATATCTGGGAGAAATTGTAATTCAGGCTTCCATGCGTCTACTTTGTGATTGATATTGATCTTGACCACTAACATCCTTTGTTATTCCTCTACTATTCCTATTTTTCCCTTTCTACCCTTTTTCCCTTTACCCTTTCTATTTTCATCAAAGCTCCTCTTCTTTTTCATACAATGTCCAAAATTTCAGACTCTTACTCATTTCTATTCCTAGAGGAACTTATAAACTGCATACCCTTGGCTAGTTTCACCACTTACACAGCTGATTTCTTGATCTCACTGGACCTTTTAAGAGAGACAATATGTTCCTTTTCTAAATAGCCATAAAAGGGGGAAATCAGCTATTGACTTACCATTCCCACTGGCTAAAGTCCAACTCCAAAAATAAATAAATAAATAAATAAATAAATAAATAAATAAATAAAAATAAAGTTCAACTCCAGAGCAGGCCATTTGCACTGCCCTCTTCCCATGTCATTGGACATTTCCAGAAGTTATAGGGAAAAAAAATAAAAACAGAATCAGAATTTGCAGTAGGAGTTTTTAAAGCAGAAAGCAGGCTTGATGGGAACGCTACTGGGCATATTATGTTCTAATCATGTCACACAGTATCTACTACTTCAGCAGGAACAGGGAATATCTGTGAGTAGGATTTCAGAAGTGGCCCCATAACGTGAGCCAAAGCCCTGCCAAGTCAGGCCCATGAGTACCCTAAATACTCAGAATAGTTCCATAACTCTGTTCATCTATGGTCTCATAGTATCATGATGAAATGCAGGGCAATGCTAAGGCATCTATGCCTACCAGCAGGAGAAGAGAGGAATGTGGTGCCACATTATTACCTGGGTTTCATGCTTGATCTGCCTCACATTCAGCTATTAGCTCTAGTTGCTTGACTGGTCAGGTAACATTCAACTTCACCCCTTGGGTATTTGCCTCTTTCCTGCTTTGCCTTGTCAGTGATATTCCACATATTATACCATCCATGAATTTAAAGTATAGAGTTTAATGGTTTTAAGTATAGAAGGCTGTGAAACAATCAACACTCTAATTTTACAACACCTTTACAACTCTAAAGAGAAACTCCATACCCATTATAGTCACTTATCATTCCTCTACATCACCATCTAAGAGGTCCTAGACAAGTACTAATCTTCTTTCTTTTGTTTTAAAGAGAGAGAAAGAGAACTCCCATTTGGAGCACTGGGAGGGGTAGAGGGAGAAAGAGAATCTCTTCAGCTGACTCCACACTGAATACAAAGCACAACTGGGCTTGATCCCATGACCATGAGATCATGACCTGAGCAGAAACCAAGAGTCATGGCTGAACAGACTGAGCCACCAAGGGGTCCCCTAATCTCCTTTGCTTTATTATAGATTAGCTTTTCTAGATATTTCATATAAAAGGAATTATACAGTATGTTTTCTTTTTTAACCTATTTCTTTCATTTAGGGTAATGTTATTAGCATAAGTTTTATTCACGTTGTAGAAGAGTAACACTCCAGTTTATGAATATATAATTTACACATGCATCAGTTGAATGGCATGTAGATTGTTCCCCCATTTTAGTAACTATGGATAATGATGCAATGAACAATTGCGTACAAGTTTTTGTGTGCGTGTGTATTTAATTTCCCTTAGGTAAATGCCTAAGATTAATTAGAATTGCTACGTCATTATTATTAAATGTTTAATCTTTTGAGGAGCTAAAACACATTGTTTTCCAAAGCGATTGCACCATTTCACATTACTATCAGCAATTTATGAGGACTCCAATTTCGCCACCATGTCACTAAAACTTGTTACTCTTCTTTTTTTTTTTTTAAATAGAAATCGTAGTGGGTGGAAAGTGGTATCTCTTTATGGCTCAGGTTCCCATTTCCTATTACCTAAAGGGGTTAAACATCTTTTCATGTTCTTTTGGCCATTTGAATATTTTTGTGGAGATATGTTTACTCAGATATTCAGTCAATTTTTAAGTTAGGTGGTTGCCTTTTTATTATTAAGTAATATTAATAAGATCTTTATAAAATCGGCGAACATGTTCATGTTCCTTCTTTTAAACATGATTTGCAAGTATTTTCTCTCAGTTTGTGGATTGGCTTTACACTTTGTTGATGACATAATTTTCACTACAAACGTTTTTCACTTTTGTGAAATCTAAGGCCACCATTTAGAGTAACTATGATATACGAATTTTCAATAAAATATTTGTAATCTTCCACTCATGGGAGTAAATTCTTAATGACAATGACTATTCTACCCGCCCCCCCCCAGAAATAATCACTAAATCTGAATAATTTTTTTTTTTTGGTGGGGGGATGCTTAGGTATATTAGTAAGGGTTTTTTTTTTTTTTTTGGTTTTGTTTTGTTTAGTAATAAAATTCTTTTTCTGAGATAAATTTTATACATAATGAAATGCTGTCCTTTTAAGGATATGGTTTGATGAGTTTTTATAAATGTATATACTCACATAGCCATTAAGAAATTCAATACCTAGAATACTTTCATCAACCCAGAAAGCTCTGTCATGTTCCTTTTCAGTTAATTGTCTCAGATGCAACTATTGTCCTGATTTGTGTCACTCCATTTTGGTATTGTCTATTCTATAGCTTCCTGTACATTGAATCATAGCATTTACTCATAGTACATGGTTTCTTTGTTCTGGGATCTATCCAATTGATGTGTGTATCAGTTCTTTACTTTTCTTGCTGAAGATTATTCTGTCTGTTCCATCAACTTCTGCCTTTCAAGTACATTGCATTGGCATGTGATATAAATATTACATATTTGGGAGTCAGTTCATAATATTAAATGTTTTTTCCCCCTTTGTAAGTTACTTTCTTTCTTTTCTATATCCTTCTGAGTAGATGATTTTTATCTAATACTCAATTTTCTCTTCTTCTTAAAACCTTTTTAAATAATGGACTCTTTGTTAGAGCAATTTCAGGCTCACAGGAAAATGGAACAGAAGGTATGGCAATTTCCTTCATCTCCTCTGATTACACAATGAGCAGAGGGACGGAGCGGACATTTCTCAAAGACTTACGAATGGTGAACAGGTGCCTCAAAGGGTGCTCAACAGCAGTCATCATCAGGGAATGCAAATCAAAATCATAATGAATTATCAAATCAACTTTGTTGGACTGTTATTGAGAAGATAAGAGATACAAAATATTGGTGAGGATGTGGAATAAAGGGATCCCATATACACTACTGATGGTCAGATAAATTAGTGCAGATAATCATTATAGAGAATTTATTAGTTCTTCAAAAAATTGAAATTAGAACTGCCATCCATCAATTCTAATGTTGGGTATATATCCAAAGGATCTGAAATCATGATTGTGAAGGGTTATCTACATTCCTGAGTTCAATGCATCATTACTCACAGAAGCCAAGGTATAGATACAACTTCATCCCTAACTGAGAATTAAGAGAAAAAATGTGAGATCTTTATTATTCAGACATTAAAAAGAGGAAAATTCTGTCATTGACAGTTACAAATCAGAGCTGGATGGAGCTGGAGGTCTTCATGTTAAGTGAAATAAAAAAGACACAGGAAGAGAAATACTGCATGATCTCACTTATATGTGGAAATGGTATAGTTCAATTCTTACACACACACACACACATAACTATAAAGAGAAGATAGATGTGCTAATTACTTAGATTGTGGTACATCAAAAATCAATTTGATATATATATACACACACACATACACACACACACACACACACGTATATGTATATATAATTTGTCCATGAACATGCCAACTTTGCACACTAGTGCAGTCATTAACTTCATAATAACCCAGAAATCAAAAATAGAGAGAACATTGAAAACATCATATTTCAATGAATTTATTTTAAAATAAACTTTGACAGGAGGAAACTCTTGACATTAAAAAGGTTTTTCCAGGTAATAATGGGCAACAGCATTAAAAATAAACTGGCATCTTGTAACAGTTACTAAGGATGTGGTCAACTTGAATACATGAAAGTAATGAATTTTATTTTTTATTTATTTTTCAATTTCTTTTTTTAGATTACAGTTAGTTAATATACAGTGTAGTATGATTTCCAGGTGTACAATTTAGAGATTCAACACTTACATACCATACCAAGTGTTCATCACAACATTTCCACTCATTAATCCCCATCACCTATTTAACCCCTCCTTCTAGACACCTCCCTTCTGGTAACCATCTGTTTGTTTTCTATAGTTAAGAAACCATTTCTTGATTTGTCCACCTCTCTCTGTTTTTCCCTAAACTCATTGTTTTCTTAATTTCCACATGAGGGAAATCATGTGGTATTTCTATTTCATTGACTGACTTGATTAGCTTAGCCTAATAGTCTCTAGCTCAAACCTTGTCATTGCAAATGGCACGATCATATTCTTCTTAATGGCTGAGTAATATATACCCCATGTCTTTTCCATTCATCATTCAATGGAAACTTGGGCTGTGTCCATAGTTTTGCCATTGCAGATAATGCCGGTATAAACATCAGGGGCAGTACACCTTTGAATTAACACTGTTGTACTCTCTGAAATCAATGAGTCAAAAATTCATGAGAATACCCCTGGAATGCACATATTCAAGGCATGGTTGCTAATCTGCTCTGTTAACTATGAATACCAGAATTCTATTGACAATTCTAACTTGTTAATCTACACTACCACTTTACTAGAAAAGGACAAACAGAGAAAAAAAGTGGCTTCCTACTGCAAAAGCAGGTTCACTCCAACTCCAGGTTTACTCTAACTAGAGACATTCAAGTAAGTATTTCTGAATGCCTCTGGTAATTTCCTTTATTCCATTTATAAAACATAGCAGTAAATGAAAAAATATGCTTCCCACCCTTCCAAACTGGGTTCTACTTTTCTGTAGGTCGATTTCAGAAAATATGTTTTATCTATGGTGTATTTTAAATTATTATTTAGTTATGACAATGTACATTATTTTGCTTCTTTTCCTTTTAGAGTTGTAGAATTCTCTTGTAGCTCCTATATACAAATCATATAACTTAGCTGAATATCTAATGCTCAATTATCCTGATAGTCAAAATACTAATTTATTATAAGTAATAAATTATACACACACACACACACCTTTTTGATGTTGCATTCACATTTATGGAAATTTTTAAAATGAACTAATGATATAATAAAAATGATTATTGACACACAAAATTAGTTCCTTTGCTCTGATGTGTTCAAGAGAAAGAAGGATATCTTGTTTGAAATTTTCTACAGAGAGAATTACAAATCTTAGAGAATATGCTCTTTTTATATTTGTGAATAATCACTGTTTGAACAGTTGTGATTGTATAAATATTTTTCTTCTTATCAAATCAGAGTGTAGACTGAAATATGAGGAGTATTTCATAATCAACAATGGCAGAATTGAATTCTCAGGAGAGGTAAGAACCTAGCTGGCATTATGAGGGAAGTTACAAGTTTGAGGGCAGAAGTACAGAAAAATTTAAGGAAATCAGGTGCATTGTAATAGAGTGTGTTGGACAAGTGAGGATACACACTATTATATTTGACATCTGTACAGATTAAAGAGTCAACCAAAACCCTCAATTCATCTCCTGCTTTCTGAGGTAGTTGTGATATGACATAGCTTTCTCATGGCATTTTTAACTTCTGCATTCCTCAGTGTGTAGATGAATGGATTGAGAAAAGGGGTCCCAATAGTATAAAATACAGACATCATCTTGTCCATAGGGAAAGTGGTTGGGGGGCGTGCATATATGAATATACATGGACCAAAGAACAAGACTACTACGATGATGTGAGAAATGCAGGTGGAGAGAGCTTTTCTCCTCCCTTCTGCACTGTGATTTCTCAGTGAATGCAAGATGACAATGTATGAAATCATCAGAAACACAAAACTGCCTGTGCAAATGCTCCCACTGTTAGACACCCATTCTAGGTTGATCATATACGTGTCCATGCATGCAAGTTTTAGCAAGGGCTGCAAATCACAGCAGTAATGATTAATCAAATTGGGCCCACAGAAAGGCAATTTCAAGGCCAGCATTATCTCAGTAGTGGAATGGATAAAAGCCACTATCCATGCAAGAACTACCAGGATTGTGCAAACCTGCTGTCTCATGATGGTTGGGTAATGTAAGGGCTTACAAATAGCCACATAGCGATCAATAGCCATGAAGATGAGAACAAGGACCTCCACAGGGCCAAAGAAATGTATTGCAAAGACTTGAGTCATGCACTCATTGTAAGATATGGTTCTTTGTGAAAAGAGTGAATCCACAATTAGTCTGGGGGCTGTTGTAGTTGAGAAGCAAGAATCAGCAAGGGACAAATGAAATAGGAAAAAGTACATGGGGCTCCCAAGTGTGCGGCTGGACTTGATGGTCACAATAATGAGCAAATTCCCTACCACAGTACCCACATAAAATATGAAGAAGATTACAAATACCATCTTCTTTTTCAATGGGTCTTGGGTCAGTCCTAGTAGTATGAACTCAGTAACAGTGTTATTTTGCTCCATTATTTCAGGCCAAGTGGAGAAAATTCAGGTTAGAAATAATTAATCTGCGAAGAAAGAAATATGAGGAAATGAATACTCCATTTGGAGGTCAAATCCATATGCTTGTTCATGGAAGGTCCACCTACCAGTGGGTAATCCCTTATCTTCCGTGTTGTTTTCCCTTGAATAAAGCAGGGATCATAATATTTATTCACAATATTTTCACATGTTTGCTTATGGAAACAATGAAATTTTCTAATAATGAGAAGGTGTCCAATTATTCAGGCATAATAAACATTAACTTAATTAATTTATTATGAGAGGATATCTTTCTGAGCTGAATATTTTTCCTTATTTTACATCATAGACCCATTAGGGTAGAATGTTGCAAAAAGGAGAAAACTCATGCATGATATATGTAATGTGCTTTCATACTTTTTCAAAATTGATAGATAGATTCTTACTTTATAAAGTAAGAATACTTTATAAATATCTGAACATTCAATAAATGAATGTAAACATTAGTAAATATTCTGAACATTCAATAAATGATATGGAACCTTTTTTTTTTTTTTTTCTTAATGAAACCTATGAAAGAGAGAGTGGGACAGGGTGAGGGAAAGAAAGAAAAAGGATGAGAGAAACAAACAATACTTTAGCAGTGAATGTTCAGTCAATTTGTTTAGTCCATCATTAAGTGTATTTTGATCTTTCCCCTTGACTAAATTTATTTTCTTTTATTTTGACTCTCAATAATTTATATTTACTTACAGTTATGAATTCAGCTTCTGTCATAACATTTTGTACTTTTTAAATTACCCTATGCTGTCCAAAGTGGAATTCTTCACCTCGTCCAGTATTTTGATGGGTCTTTCTGCATATTTTCTTTAGACACAAGGAGAGACTGAGACTAAAATAAAGGATAAGTAGGGAACGTTTGGCATAAATCAAAATACTGTTTCAAATTTCTTGTTATTTTAAGCACCAGGGATTTAGACAAGAGCTAAAGAAATTCCAAGTCATAGCTAGAACTTTTTCATATGATTCTTGGAGTACATGTTCTTGTAAGTGCCATGCCCTGACTTCAGCAAAAGATAGAAACAGGAAGAGAAACAATAATAATTTATGTATGCAAAACTGGAAAAATCCTTTTCTGTCTTCATCACATACATTTCCCATATGATAGCACAATTAAATGTATAAGTGCCAGGGCATTTAAGTATATTTACAACATGTATTGCAGACAAATTTAAATGGATCTGAGATTGAAAACACAATCCATATGGTGCCTGGGTAGCTCAACCAGTTAAATATTCAACTCTTGATTTCCACTCAGGACATGATCTCAGGGTTTTGGAATCCAGCCCAATGCTAGGTTCTGTGCTGGGGATGGAGCTGTTTAAGATTCTCTCTCTCCTTCTCCCTCTGCCCCTTCCCCGGCTTTTGTTCTTTCTTTCTTTCTCTCTCTAAATAAATCAACAAAATAATAATAATAATAAAAACCCATGGAAATGAAAATAGGGTAAAGAACTGATCTCAAAGGAACTCTTCTTATTAAAAATAATGTGAAAATATTATCAATTTTTTTCATAGAAAAATACATTCCATTCAAATCCAATTATTTATCTTTTCCTTTAGATTAACAAAATGACAGTTTCGATAAACGTCTCTTAACAAACAGTTCTGAAAATGATGTTGGACACAACTGATTCCACACATTCTTGGGAGGAGTTTAAGGGGATACAATCTCTCCAGGGGTGATTTTTAGCACTGATGATATTTCATTGTCACATAGACACAGGTCTAGTGTTTGCATTTGCTGCAAATAATCTCACTCATAAGCAGGAAGATCATCAAAGCAATCCTTTCCATGTTGACCAAAGGTAAGAAACAACTTCAATGCCCACCAAAAGGAAGCTAAATGATTCAGGGACGGTATTTTATGCAACCATCAAACAAGGGAAGTGGCTATATATACAATGATTTCTAAAATATGTTGTAAGGGATGCCTGGGTGGCTCAGTTGGTTAAGCAGCTGCCTTCGGCTCAGGTCATGATCCCAGCATCCTGGGATCGAGTCCCACATTGGGCTCCTTGCTCAGCAGGGAGCCTGCTTCTGCCTCTTCCTGCCATTCTGTCTGCCTATGCTCGCTCTCCCTCTCTCTCTCTGATAAATAAATAAAATCTTTTAAAAAAATAAATAAATAAAATAAAATATATGTTGTAAAGAGGCAGAGTTCAGGACTGTCTGCTGAAGATGGTAATAGTTTCATTAACAGCATAATAAAATCACTCACGCGCACACACACACACACACACACACACACACATAGACTCGTATCAATTAATTGTATTTACAAGAGTATCAAGATAGTATATTTGTGGCCTCAGGGTGGGGAAATTGCATTCTTAGAATCAAAGATAAGAGAATTACTTGCCTTTTAAATATCCCCATTGGTAGTTGATAATCTGTCATAATGATGCTGCAATAAGATAAAGCTTTCTAAAGACCTTCTTGTAGTAGTTGGTTTATTACTGCCTTTGGCATATTACTGGTACATAACAACTGTATTCTGACACAGGCTGCAAAAACAGCAAGATTTCTAGGGCTAGAGCAGGATTTAAAAATCTGTGTAAGAGGGTGACTCACTGCAGAGACAGTTCTAGACTCAAGGATCTTTACCACATTATGTCCCAGATGCACTGCCCCCACCACACTGCCATTCACTACAGTTTCCCCTACACTCATAAGAGTTTCACAAATAGGCTCTTTGTCCAACTCTTAAGCAGAAAGGAGTGAAAACTTGTCTGTGGTTTCTAACAATTAAGTATTATATAGTGATGTTTGTCTATCCATACACCCATACATCTACCTATCAATTTACTACCTTTCTATCATCTATCTACCTATCATCTATCAACCAATCTATCATCTATCTTATAATGATATAGACTGAAAGATTTGTATAGTTCAAATAAGAATATATATAAGAGTGGCATACATTCTAAAGAAGCAACACAAGGAAGGTAATATTTATTTGTTCACTGTTGAATTCAATCATTTAGAAAAATGTACATATTTAATAATAAGTATTCATAAAGTAAATGAAAGAATTAAGAGAACCTCCTCTTGATACCATCCAATAGTGTTCAGTGCTTCAATATTCTGTTACCACTGAAAAGGGAAGCTTACTACATCACAAGTAAAATCATTATCTCCAGGGAGCATCCTGGAACACTGGACTAGATACAATTTTCATTTGTCTCTCTCCCTCCACCAGGAGCTACTGTGTATTTCTTTTATTCTGTCTTCTCAGTTTAGATTGTTAAGCACTTGTAGAAAATTCCCTAAACTTTCTATCCTTACACAAATGCCTTTTATGTGCTAGGTACACATTTGGCATAGATCAGATGGATTTTCTCTGAGTATGAAATACAACTATGTTAATCCACAACACAAACTCACCAGTTGTGTTAAGAGCTTATGCAAAGGGTAGGACGTTCTGTCATTCTTTTTTCATCTCAATGTAATTTGGTCACTCTTTACTCCAGTGAGAATAAAAAATATCCTTCTAAAATTCTGTCTGATCTCTTTTGATGTCACTGAGGCTCAGGTTCTCACCTGCATGCCAGAAGACAAAGTTGGTCCAGGATTGTTCTCACCCTTTCTGATATCCAATCTCACTTGTAATTTTGACAGGTAAATATTTGTCTTTTGCCTTTCCTACAGCAGTATTTAAACATGAATGATGCAAAATATAGGAGTCTAGGGAGGGTCATTCCCTAAAGTGTTCCTTCCCTTTTAATTAAGACGCATGAGCTAGATCTGGCAAGAACTTAATCTTCACCATGTATTAATGGACTTTGGGGAAAAGCTGATCTCTTTTTGCAATTAAAAAGTGTTTATGTGGGCCATAAATGATGTGCTTTGATTAGAATTAAAAAAAAAAAAACAGTGATTATCTAGTGATCTAGTGGCAGGACTTGATTCCTGATACATTTATCCAAAAATATTAATTAGGATTTCTTAAACAAAAGGCTGATTCTAGGTCTCAGGTGGGGAATGTACAAGATGAACTAGTAAAAAAGTGGTAACACCATACACACACACATACACACACACAGATAACTGACAGGGTGATAAGAATATGCCAAAGGGACACAAGAGCCACTGGAAAAAGCCCACAATGCCTAGAGCTAGAAAAGAATTGAGCAACAAAATAAATGACACATAACCATAAGTGACTCTTAATCTCACAAAACAAACTGAGGGTTGCTGGGGGAGGGGGTTTGGGAGAAGGGGGTGGGATTATGGACATTGGGGAGGGTATGTGCTTGGGTGAGTGCTGTGAAGTGTGTAAACCTGGTGATTCACAGACCTGTACCCCTGGGGATAAAAATATATATTTATAAAAAATAAAAAATAAAAAAAAAGAATAAATAAAAAATAAATGACACAAATTGATACATAACTCATAGTTTAAAGATCCAAAGTTCATAGTGATATGAACACTTAAATAAATAGCTAATGAATAGGAAATAATAGACAAACTTTCCGTTAAAAAATTCCTAATTATTTTGTTGGTATTCTGCTCTCAAAGGGTTATAGGATAATACTCAATCTCTTATTTGTGGGCTGCACACAAGTGAATTCCTTCCAAAAGGCACATTGTGGAAACTGGCAGGGGAAATAAATTTACAGACGAGCAATGTGACAAACACTACCTTGACCAGGTGATCAAGGTTAACCTCAAGGATGATGAGGCACAATGAAAGTATGTACCTGCTGGCATGATGTGATGCAAATGACACTTTGCCTCTGTGACTCTTCTCCCAAAAACCCAGAACTCCAGTCTGATCTTGAGAAAAATATCAAGCAAACCCCAAATAAAAGTGTTTTATTTTTTATTTTTATTTTATTTTATTATGATTTTATTTATTTATTTGACAGATAGAGATCACAAGCAGGCAGAGAGGCAGGCAGAGAGAGAGGAGGAAGCAGGCTCCCTGCTGAGTAGAGAGCCCGATGCGGGACTCGATCCCAGGACCATGAGATCATGACCTGAGCCTAAGGCAGCAGCTTAACCAACTGAGCCACCCAGGCGCCCCCAAATAAAGGTTTTTATATAAAATGTCTGACTAGTTCTCCTCAAAATTTTCAAGTTTATCAGAAACAAGGAAAGTTGAGCAGAATTATTGTGATGGGCACTGAGTAAGCACTAGAATTGTGGAATCATTATATACATAAGTGAAACTAATATAACCTTGTATTTTCAACATAACTGAAATAAATCAATAAAAGGATATTCAGAGAAACTGTCAGTGTCTGGAGGTATTGAAGAAGACATGATGATACACAGTTTATTTCATTTAATATGTCATCAGTGTACATCTGTGTTGAGCATGGGTCAGAAATTTCTTCCATTCCCATGCTGAATAATATTCCATTGTATGCATTCCACATTTTGTTTATCCATACGTTGATGGACACATGGGTTGCACATTTGGGTTATCATGACTAGTGCTGATATGGACATGAGGGTACACATATCTCTTCTAGTCCCTACCTCCAGTGCTTTTACTATATTTCCAGAAGTGGAAATGCTGGATCACTTGGTCATTATTGTTAACTTTCTGAAGAAGGTCTTAATTTCTTTCTTTCACAGTGGCTTCAACATTTTTATATTCTTATGGACAGTGTGAATGAGTGTGTTTAGTGATGTTGAGTATCTTTTCATGGGCTCATTTCCCATTTGTATATATTTTTGAGAAATGTTTATTCGAGTCTTTTGTTGATATTGAGTTTTAGGAATTCCATGAATTGCCTTTTATCCCATTGATTGTGGCCTTTGAAGCATAGACATTTTTAATATTGACATAGTTTAATAAATTAATTTATCTTCTCTGTAACTTGTGTTTTTTGACTGACATATTCAAGAAATTATTTCCTATGGTAATGTCCTGAAGCTTTTATTTCATTTATAATCTATTCTTTGCTGTTGTTGTTGTGTTCAGCTAGCCAACATATAATACATCACTATTTTTTCTTCTAAACATTTTATAGTTTTAGTCCTTATACTTAAGGCTTTGATTCATTTGGAGTTTACTTTGTCTGTGGTATAATTTAAGGGTCTTCCTTCATTCTTAAATAAAAAAAGATTTTATTTATTGATTTGACACAGAGATAGATCACAAGTAGGCAGAGAGGCAGGCAGAGAGAAGGGAAAACAGGCTCCCCTCTGAGCAGAGAGCCTCATGGGGGGCTTCATCCCAGGACCTTGCGATCATGACCTGAACCAAAGGCAGAGGCTTAACCCACTGAGCCACCCAGGCACCCCTGCCTTCATTCTTTTGTGTATCTAGTTTTCTTTTGCATAACTAGATTTTTAATATCTAGTTTAGCTAAACTATTTGTTGAAAACACTATTCTTTACGATTGGATGGTTTTGAGACACTTGCAGAAATTCAGTTGACCATATAAGGGATGGTGAATTTCTGGGCTCTGCAGTTCATTCCATTTGCCTAAGTCCCTGGCTTAATTACCATAGTTTTCATTACTGTAGCTTTATAATAATTTGAAAATAGGATATGTGGGACATAGAAATTTTTCTTCTCAAGAATTTTTATTTGATTTAAGAACTCTTGAAATTCCATAGGAAACTTTCAGCTGATTTTTGTATGTCTGCAAAGATTGTCATTGGAGTTTTTTTTTTTTTTAATTAATTTATTTATTTTCAGCGTAACAGTATTCATTGTTTTTGCAGTGCTCCATGCAATCCGTGCCTTCTCTAATACTCACCACCTGGTTCCCCCAACCTCTCATCCCCCACCCCTTCAAAACCCTCAGGTTGTTTTTCAGAGTCCACAGTCTCTCATGGTTCTCCTCCCCTTCCAATTTCCCTCAACTCCCTTCCTTCTCTTCTCTATCTCCCCTTGTCCTCCATGCTATTTGTTATGCTCCACAAATAAGTGAAACCATATGATACTTGACTCTCTCTGCTTGACTTATTTCACTCAGCATAATCTCTTCCAGTCCCATCCATGTTGCTACAAAAGTTGGGTATTCATTCTTTCTGATGGAGGCATAATACTCCATAGTGTATATGGACCACATCTTTCTTATCCATTCGTCCGTTGAAGGGCATCTTGGTTCTTTCCACAGTTTGGCGACCATGGCCATTGCTGCTATAAATATTGGGGTACAGATGGCCCTTCTTTTCACTACATCTGTATCTGTGGGGTAAATACCCAGTAGTGCAATGGCAGGGTCATAGGGAAGCTCTATTTTTAATTTCTTGAGGAATCTCCATGCTGTTTTCCAATGTGGCTGCACCAACTTGCATTCCCAACAACAATGTCATTGGAGTTTTTATAGGGGTAGTATAAAATGTGTATTGTTTCAGAAATTATTGAAATCTGAACAATATTGAGTCTCTTGATCCATGAAGATCTGAAATCTTTTCACAGACACACACACACACACACACACACACACACACACACACATACAAATTTGCTTTTGTGTATACGGAATCTGGCAGGCACAAAATCTGTGTAATTAATGTCCCATTTTGAGTCTTAGCACCAGAAACCTCAGTAAAACAGAAAGAGTCGATGTCCTAGTTCAGGTCCATAGGCAGGAGACTAGTGTAAAATCGGGGAAGAGTAAATGTGTTAGAGGGCAAGTCATCACACAGGAAGAGCTAATGGTTGGAATAGAAGCTTGCACCACAGTCTGGACCTCTGGCAAAGCCTTGCCTTTAGTCCAACTCAAACTAGCATCTGTTTGAGTCACTTGAAAAATAGGCCAAAGTAAAACATCCAAAGAAAGAGTCTGTTGCCTTCCGTGTCCAAAGAGTTCTTTTGGGTATTGTATATCTTTTTGATGTTAGAGGGGATAAATGGAGCAAGATAAGCTTTTATCTCCAAATCAATATTTTTTTCCTGGTTTAATTTAAATTCAGTTTAGTTAAATACAAAGTATTATTAATTTTGGGGTAGAATTTAGTGATTCATTAGTTGCTTATAACACCCAGTGCTCCTTACATCAACTGTCCTCCTTAATATCCATCATTAAATTACCCATTTAGCCACCCCCATCTCCTCCAACAACCCACAGTTTGTTCTCTATAGTTAAGAGACTCGTGTGGTTCGTCTCCCTCTCTGCTTTTATCATGTTTTACTTTTCTTTCAAAAGAAATATTTTGATATGCTTTATACCCCTGGCCCTGGACTTTTCCCTGTGTTTCATTCCCTTGATTTTTAGTTGCACTTATTTTCCATTCTCTGACTAAAATGTCTTACCAATAAATCTAGAGTTGATACATCTTGATCATTAGATTCACTCAGCATAATGTCACTAATATAATGTACATACTGGTACAGTATGGAAAATAAAAGGCAATCAAGGTGTCTATGAAATAAATTATGAAATACTGCTGGAGAGTTGACACATCCCAGCATTAGGGCATGGAAGACATATTGCTGGCCTTGTAACCTGAAATCAAATGGCTTCTGATGGTCCTTACAGACAGGGAGATAAGAAGCAGTTGCCAAGTCAGGGACTGCATACCAAGTACCAGAAAATATGTTAATTTGTTGAAGCAAGGAAACCATACCTGCGATAGCTTTTGCAATTCTTTGAAGTCTCCACCTGATTAAACTTGTAAGTATCCACTGTTATTCCCTAAGATCCATTTCTCTCCTGCAATGGACAAATAAGTAAGTTAAATGTGTGTTTTGTGGGAATGACCCATCTGTCTCTTTCAAGTCCTTGGCACTAATCTCTATGATTCCTCCAGGGGAGTGGTATTGCTTTTGGTCTACTACTTCCCTCAATAGAGGTAGTTCTAGAGGCTTCCACTTGGCTTTTCACCATTATAACCTCCATGTCAAGGAAGCAATGTGGGAATTCTGCCAGTTGCAAATGCGTCTTTTCAAATAATGTGTTCTGGAACTGGGGAAGAATACATAGGATGAGTTCATTTCCCTACCCTACTGCCTACAATGCAGATTAGGCCTGAGCTAAAGCTCCAATGACCACATTCCTTCTTAAGCTCCTGTTCTGATTGGTGGATTATACTATTGTTTTGGATTTCCTGGAAGTCAATATGTCCAGAAGTGGCTGAAAGACTGGTTATTTTCTTTTTTCCAATGCACAGCTTGACTGAGAGAATGCCTTAGGTCTCCCTTGGGGAAGGCTGAGGGGAAGATTAATATATAGAAATGTCCCAGGGTCTTTCATCATGGGAATCCAATCTCCCCTTTATTCATCAAATGCCATCATCAAAATTCATCAAATAAGTGCATAGACTTATTCATCAAATAAGTCTGGGAATTATTGTGAGTTGACACATCCCAGCAGTAGGGCATGGATCTCTGATTTTATGATGGAGTTAGATTTCTGTTTACTTAGCCTAGACCTTTTTTTGTTACCCTGGATAAGTAAGACTTGAATATGCTTACTCTCTATTTTATTTCTAAGAACACTGTCAAAAATTACCCAACCCTGTTAGTCTGTTTGTATTGATTATCTCATTGGTGTATTGCATCTTTTCTCCTTTATGGGAAGTATGCTTTCCTTCCTTCCTCAAGCTCTTTGAGGAGCTTGAGTACTACAACATGGACACTATTATCTTAGATCAACTATTTCCCATTGCATTGGGATTTCCCAGTTTAGTGACACTAAAGGTCTGGTCTACAAAAAACAGTGATCATAAAGGTTTTCATTAGTGCTGGAACTACCGTGCCAAATTTATTTATCACAGTCATGATAAAAGGATAAAAGGTATGTATTTTGGACACTCCTAGATTGGTTAAGTAGATCATAAATAAAAAATCCATCCTTTATTTTATTTTATTATTTTTTTTTGTTTTGCCACTTTTTATGTATATATTTTTTTATTTTTTTAAATTTTATTTTATTCTTTCAATGTTCCAAGATTCATTGTTTATACACCACACCTAGGGCTTCAGGCAATATGTGCCCTCTACAATACTAGCTACCAGGATCACCCATCCCTGCATCCATCTCCCTTCCAAAACCCTCAGTTTATGTTTCATCTCCCTCTCAGATTTATCCCAATTCACTTTCCTCTCCTTCTCCTAAAGTCATCCATGTTATTCCTTATGCTCCACAAGTTTGTTTGGATCAACCAGGAAACCAAAGAAGAGCTTAAACAATTCATGGAAACCAATGATAATGAAGACACATCAGTCCAAAACCTTTGGGATATGGCAAAGGCAGTCCTAAGGTGGAAATACATTGCCATCCAAGCCTCAATTTAAAAAAATTGAAAAATATTTGAAAAATTGAAAAAATACACCAACTCTTTTTACACCTTAAAGAACTGGAAAATCAACAACAAATTAAGCCAAGCCCATGCACAAGAAGAGAAATAATTAAGATTAGAGCAGAGATCAATGAGATAAATACTAGAGACACAGTAAAACACTTAAACAAAACTAGAAGCTGGTTCCTTTAAAGAATTAATAAGATCAATAAACCACTGGCCAAACTAATCCAAAAGAAAAGAGAGAGGACCCAAATTAATAAAATAGAATGAAAAGGGAGAGATAATGACTAACACCAAGGAAATAGAAACAGTCATCAGAAGTTATTATTAACAGTTATATGCCAATAAGCTAAGCAACCTAGAAAAAATGGATGCATTCCTGGAAACCTATAAACTTTCAAGACTGAAACTGAAAGAAATTAAGAACCTGAATAGACCAATATTTAGTAATAAGATTGAAGCAATGATCAAAAACCTCCCCAAAACAAGAGTCCAGGACCTGATGGGTTCCTGGTGGAATTTTACCAAACAATCAAAGAAGAAATAATACCTAATCTCTTGAAGGTTTTTTTTTTCAAAAAAAAAAAAAAAAAAAAAAAGAGAGAGAGAAAAGAAAAGAAAACTTCCAAACTCTTTCTCTGAAGGCAGCATTACCTTGATCCATAAACCAGGCAAAGACCTCATCAAATAGGATTTCAGGCCAATATCCCTGATGAATATGGATGACAAGATTCTCAAAAAGATCCTAGCTAATAGGATCCAGCAGAATATCAAAAAGATTTTCCACCATGACCAGGTGAGTTTTATCCCTGGGATGCAATGGTGGTTCAACATTCACAAATCAATCAGTGTGATAGAACAAATCATAAGAAGAGAGAAGAACATCATGGTCCTCTCAATTGATGCAGAAAAAAAAAAAAACATTTGACAAATCCATTCTACATTCCAGTATTCCAACGCCTTTAAATCTCTCCCTTTACATTAAACCAAGTCATGTCTGGCAACTCTAATTTGATTAATATGAGCCACCTTTTGATTCATATATCAGCCACCAAGCCAAAAAAAAAAAACAAAACTGTTAACTTTTTCTGAGTTCCCCAGCTATAAAATTAAAAGAAGAATCTCTGCTTTGTAAATCCATATCAAGAAATTTGACTTGATTGAATTTTTTTTTCATGAGTATCCTATTTCTGTATTTACGTATTAGAAAAGACATCATTATTTTGGAGTGTAGTGTGTTCCTCATGAGTCACATCTGGAACCTCACCTTTAGTGGTCTGCTGGGACTCACATCTACTTATAGGTCTAGGAACAAAGAGAGTAATGGGGATGAGTCCTAAGGAGAATCACCCCCTTCTTTTAGGGCAGGTGCCTCTGAGAGACCCATTAGAGTTTCCTTAGACAATGCAGAGTTAAATCTTCAGAAGGAGAAGCTACTTCAATGGGCAAAGAAGACTCATCTCTGTTCCCTTATCCTCCCCGTAATCCAAGGAAGAATCTACTTTTCATCCATGACTACTTTCTTAATCTTCAGCCCATGTCAAGTTCTTCTGTTTATACTCCTAAGTATTTTTTAAACTCTTCTATCTCTCTGTGTTAGTTTGGTTTACCTAAATGTAGAATCTGAGCTGGGGATTTTCATACAAGTGAATTTAAGGACAAGAGTTGATTGAAGTTGACTATAGTTTTAGAAGAAGATTATGGTCCCAACAGGTCCTTGGCTTCAGCCTGTAGCCATAAGAACCCTAGAGAGTAGGGGCGCCTGGGTGGCTCAGTGGGTTAAGCCGCTGCCTTCGGCTCAGGTCATGATCTCAGGGTCCTGGGATCGAGTCCCACATCGGGCTCTCTGCTTAGCAGGGAGCCTGCTTCCTCCTCTCTCTCTCTCTCTCTCTGCCTGCCTCTCTGCCTACTTGTGATCTCTCTCTGTCAAATAAATAAAATCTTTAAAAAAAAAAAAAAAAAAAAGAACCCTAGAGAGTATATTTTAGTACAGGACCAGTTCCAGCTTGGGAGAAAGTGTCCACCCTGCTGTTAATTGGTTTCCGCTAGGTCTTGGAATGGTGGGCAAAGCATACAATATTTTTCTGGATCTAATCCACAGAGAAGTTGGGGCACTGAGATCTGAGCTATTTATAGCCCAGACACACAACAGCTGGGGCATTACAGGATTGAAGGGAAATAAGCTAGACAGAGCATGATAGACACTCTGCATCCCCTCCAGCATCACCATACTTCAGACCTCCACCCTTTCATACCCAAGTCATTTCAGGAACATCTTGATGTCACTCTTGTTCCCTTCAATCCATTTCGCACACTAATGACCCATACAGTTATGAAGTCAAACACAAATCAAACTCTATCACTTGCTGGATCAAAAGGCCTTCCAATGTTTACCCCCTGGTAGTTAGCAGCAAATTTCAATAGGATTATGAGACAGTTCTTCTCTCTTCCTGTCTCTCCAGATTCTTACCTAATCAATACCTTGTGCTCTTTTTCTAGCACACTGCCAGCACATGGTGATAGTTCAATTTAAAAAAAAAAAAAAATTGTTGCTTGAGTAGATGAACTCACAACCATAGCCACACTGCATTCATGAGGTTTCATGAATACCGATTTCCACACCTTGGCCTTTGTTAGGTATTTTCTCTTGTAAAGAATGCTCCTACTCCAACTTATGTGTACCTGACTTGATTTCTAGTTTCAAGTTCCATTTTGTATGTCCTCTCATCTTGGAACATTTCCTGAAACCCGAGGTCTTTGCTGTGTGTCCCCCAAACATGCTTTCATAGCACCGGTGCTGCCACTACCTCACCATTTATCACACTGCACTGTCATTTTCTGCTCCCCTCTGGCTGTCTCTCAGTGGATATTAAGCCTGGGAAGGCAAGACCAAGGTTTCTCTTTACTTACCATCGTAAGTGCAGCAGCTATCAATGTGTCCGATATATTCTTTGGGCTTAAGAAATTTCTGTTGATTAATGAGTGAGGGATAGAAGGGATAAGTGGGATGTATTTATACTGCCTTTGTTTTGTGTGTAGATGGAGTCACATAGTTTTAATAATACATTCTCAAAATAAAATGTTACCAAAATTAAGCTAACGGAAAGAGAAAATACAGCTCACAGTCATATGATGAAATCTTGCTGAGAGCAAGGAAAGTATCCAAATAAACTATTTGCTCCTTCACTGAGAATCCGTTTCAATTTGTTTCTCATCACACAGTCTAAGCAGGAATTACAACAAACTGTGGTTTCTCAAAGAGATCTAGCTTGAAGTCTCAGAGTCTGAATCAGATAAATAGGAAAAAATTCCTTCAACTCAGTCATTTTTCCCTGTACATTTTATTGACTTTATTCATCTCCCTTTCTACTTTTATTTTTTATTCAACATTTATTATTCACTAGACATTGTACATATAGAAATTACTTTTTGGTTAGCATGCAAGAACATTATGAGATAAATATATATTGCAAAATAAAAATTCCTGTCTGACATTAAAATAATCCTTCATTTGAAGCACTGCATTTTCTAATGGCTTATCAGCATAAGATGGGTGAGGTGAATAATACAAAATGATTCAAAGCCTACAAGGAAATTTGGAAACATGGTATAATATTCTTCACCTACCCCTTAAGGGTTTAGTGGACCACTGTTTTTCTATTCCTAATGTAGTTACATATCCCAATATTATAGTGGATGCATTATTATCAAATATGATAAAAATGAGAAGAGTTTTAATGAAATGTCCATAGAATTTTGATATAGATAATGAATTAATATAATATAACACATAATTATACATACCTGTGTGTAACTATGATATATCTCATATAAAATAATATAACATGTATATGTATGCTATATATAATATGTAAATATTATACTATTATATAAAATGTATAATATTCTAAAATCCCCACTTCAATAAATGGAAGCTATTATAACCGTCTTTCTGTCATCATTGTCTGGCACTGTATCACAACATTGAAGAGCATGGCCTGAAAAATCAGGTAGATTCTGATCACTGACTCTTCAGTCCAGTTATTTTGATACTCACCTTTGTGTTTCCTCACCTATAAAATGGGAGTAATGACAGTGGCTCCCTCTTGGATTGTTATAGAGATTACAGCTCGATTCCCATATAGTTTTAATTGTTGAATTAGGATGAAAGCTTATAAATCATATACATGAATGAAGGTAGTAAACTAAAATGAAATTTGGTAGAAATGTCCAAATATGCAAGGAATGATCCTGGGTTAAGATTATTTTTCCTTTTATTGCACCCATTTCTTGTCTTCTCAGTGCAAAATCTATGATTTTTAGCAGGCATTTTTTTATTCTTTTCTTCATAGGTGTTCTTTGCCTAGATCATTCAAAGTGTCTTTTTGACTTTGCTTGAGTTGCATCATGGAGAACTTGAAGGACATTTAATGTGTCACCTAAAATAACTTTTTTACTTCACAGTTTCCTAATGGCATTTTTCATCTGGTCATTTACCAAGGTATAGATTAAAGGATTTAACATGGGCATCATTGTAGTATAGAACAATGCAATTATCTTATCAATAGATAACATAGCTGTGGGTCTCATGTACTCAGATATGCAGGGCACAACTAATAGGATGACCACTGTCATGTGGGAGACAGGTGGAGAGAGCTTTGTGCCTCACCTCCAAGTTGTGGTTCCTTACGGAGTGCAGAACGACCACATAGGAGATCATCAATAGGAGAAAGCTTAACAGACAGATGAAACCACTCTCAGAAGCCACAAAGAACTCTAGAATGTGGATATCTGTGCAGAGAAGATTGAGCAAAAGGTTCAGATCACACATGAAGTGATCTATGATGTTAGGGCCATGGAAGGATAATGGGATGATAAAAAGGACTTGTATGGTTGCATGCAGGAAGACTCCCACCCACACCATTCTTGTTAGCAGGCCACAAACTCATCAATTCATGATGGTCATGTAGTGCAATGGCTTGCAGATAGCCACATAGCAGTCATACACCATCATAGTAAGCATGATATCATTGGCACCTCCAAAAAAAGTTCTCCAAATATTTGGGTAATATAGGCATTAAATGGGATGGTCTTCTTTTCAAAGAGTGAATCTAATATCACTGTAGTGATATTGATAGAAGAATAGCAGGGATCAGTGAAGTAGAGAGAGGCCAGGGAAAAGGACAGGGGGAACCCTGAAAATGGGCTGACAGTGATAAAGACCACAGTGAACACATTACCTACCACTGAGATAATATAGATAACCTGAACCACAAAAACATGATTTTCTGCATTTTTGGATTTTCTGTGAGGCCCAGTAGAACAAACCATGTCAGGTTGTTCCTATTCTCCATCATTTCATATTGTGATTAATCGCATTACCTGGCAAAGAAATACCCTTGATTAATGTAATCTTAACTTTATTAACCTTCTTCATCTTATAAATAATAAATGCATAAATTCTACTGAGTTGTGGATTCTCATGCGGTTTTTGAGATAGAACGTAGTTTTGAGTTCTTGAAGAGCGTCAGTGTGCACATCATTGCCAGAGATGACAAAAAGCCTATCTTGATGTAGTCCCACTGGCTCTTAATTCTAAAAATCATGGTGAGAAATGGGTGCCAAAATTATGAATATAGAGCTAGGAAATTTTCCTTTATCCTAAGGGAATGAGGACACATGGAAGATAATTGAGAGTGTGAGTGGAAGGATGAACAGGAGTTGGAGGAAGAGAGACTCTTACATGTAAGTCTGGTAAGAACTTTGTGTGCCTTGCTGAAGTCAGCTGAGGTTCAAGGGGATGCAAGCCAGTGACAGAAAGCCCAGTATCACCCTATTTATAACAGTTGCCAAAAAGTGTAACAGGGTGTTTCTTATGAGAATGTGACAGAAGTCTCCAGGAGCTACTACAAATGAATTGATAATACATATTGTTAACATTACAATAGTTAATAAATGTGTTTTTAATGATTGATTGCTATGTGCATGGCATGGCAGTAACGTGTGTAGTTAGTATTATTTCATTCTTCAAGAATGAAGAAACAATTACAGAGATTAATGGTAATAGTAATAATAACATAAACTAAAATTTACTAGACACTTCCTGTGCTATGGGTTTGCAGAAGTGTGGCTGTTTAATCCTCACTACAGGTCTGTAAGATAATTATCACTATGAATTTATAATTCTTTCACAGTGTAGGAGATATGTACATAGAGAAGAACATAAGGATCCTGCCCAAGATGAAGCAGTTAATAAAGGGTAGAGCCAAGATTAGATCAAATTATACTAGTGACCTTTTTCCTGGAAATTTTTAGTCCTTTCCCTACATTGTTATGTTATAATACACAGTGTTGAACTAGTAATCTTTTGACAAGATCATCATACTTATAATGTCTCTAATGCTATTTCAGAAAAGTGTTCATGTGTTGCTTTTATTGGAGAGTACTTTTACCTTTGCCTCTGATGTGGCTCCGTTTCTTCCCTTCTCAATGTCCTTTCATGCTTGAGTTCCCAGATTTCTGCACAATGTTGAAAATGACTACCACAGTGGTTAAGTGTACTGTATTGGTTTGAAAAGTCAGAAAGACAAGATTGGAATCTTGCTTTTGAACTTGCAACTTTTTTTTTTTTTTTTTTTAATCCTGGGCACATTTCTTGGCACGATATACCCTTGCTTCCACATCTATAAAGTGAGAATGGTAATACAATTCTTTTTCTGAGATAAATTTTAGATACAATGAAATACAGATGTTCTAAGCCTATGGTTTGATTAGTTTTGATAAATGTATTTTTTTTTTTTTTTTTTTTTTTTTTTTTTTTTAATTTTTTTATTTTTATAAACATATATTTTTATCCCCAGGGGTACAGGTCTGTGAATCACCAGGTTTACACACTTCACAGCACTCACCAAATCACATACCCTCCCCAATGTCCATAATCCCACCCCCTTCTCCCAAAACCCCCTCCCCCCCGGCAACCCTCAGTTTGTTTTGTGAGATTAAGAGTCACTTATGGTTTGTCTCCCTCCCAATCCCATCTTGTTTCATTTATTCTTCTACCCACTTAAGCCTCCATGTTGCATCACCACTTCCTCATATCAGGGAGATCATATGATAGTTGTCTTTCTCTGCTTGACTTATTTCGCTAAGCATGATACGCTCTAGTTCCATCCATGTTGTTGCAAATGGCAAGATTTCATTTCTTTGATGGCTGCATAGTATTCCATTGTGTATATATACCACATCTTCTTGATCCATTCATCTGTTGATGGACATCTAGGTTCTTTCCATAGTTTGGCTATTGTGGACATTGCTGCTATAAACATTCGGGTGCATGTGTCCCTTTGGATCACTACATTTGTATCTTTAGGGTAAATACCCAATAGTGCAATTGCTGGGTCATAGGGCAGTTCTATTTTCAACATTTTGAGGAACCTCCATGCTGTTTTTCCAGAGTGGCTGCACCAGCTTGCATTCCCACCAACAGTGTAGGAGGGTTCCCCTTTCTCCGCATCCTCGCCAGCATCTGTCATTTCCTGACTTGTTGATTTTAGCCATTCTGACTGGTGTGAGGTGATATCTCATTGTGGTTTTGATTTGTATTTCCCTGATGCCGAGTGATATGGAGCACTTTTTCATGTGTCTGTTGGCCATCTGGATGTCTTCTTTGCAGAAATGTCTGTTCATGTCCTCTGCCCATTTCTTGATTGGATTATTTGTTCTTTGGGTGTCGAGTTTGCTAAGTTCTTTATAGATTCTGGACACTAGTCCTTTATCTGATATGTCGTTTGCAAATATCTTCTCCCATTCTGTCAGTTGTCTTTTGATTTTGTTAACTGTTTCCTTTGCTGTGCAAAAGCTTTTGATCTTGATGAAATCCCAATAGTTCATTTTTGCCCTTGCTTCCCTTGCCTTTGGTGTTGTTCCTAGGAAGATGTTGCTGCGGCTGAGGTCGAAGAGGTTGCTGCCTGTGTTCTCCTCAGGGATTTTGATGGATTCCTTTCGCACATTGAGGTCCTTCATCCATTTTGAGTCTATTTTCGTGTGTGGTATAAGGAAATGGTCCAATTTCATTTTTCTGCATGTGGCTGTCCAATTTTCCCAGCACCACTTATTGAAGAGGCTGTCTTTTTTCCATTGGACATTCTTTCCTGCTTTGTCGAAGATTAGTTGACCATAGAGTTGAGGGTCTATTTCTGGGCTCTCTATTCTGTTCCATTGATCTATGTGTCTGTTTTTGTGCCAGTACCATGCTGTCTTGATGATGACAGCTTTGTAATAGAGCTTGAAGTCCCGAAATTGATGATGCCACCAACGTTGGCTTTCTTTTTCAATATCCCTTTGGCTATTCGAGGTCTTTTCTGGTTCCATATAAATTTTAGAATTATATATTCCATTTCTTTGAAAAAGATGGATGGTACTTTGATAGGAATTGCATTAAATGTGTAGATTGCTTTAGGTAGCATAGACATTTTCACAATATTTATTCTTCCAATCCAGGAGCATGGAACATTTTTCCATTTCTTTGTGTCTTCCTCAATTTCTTTCATGAGTACTTTAAAGTTTTCTGAGTATAGATTCTGTGTCTCTTTGGTTAGGTTTATTCCTAGGTATCTTATGGTTTTGGATGCAATTGTAAATGGGATTGACTCCTTAATATCTCTTTCTTCTGTCTTGCTGTTGGTGTAGAGAAATGCAACTGATTTCTGTGCATTGCTTTTATATCCTGACACTTTACTGAATTCCTGTATAAGTTCTAGCAGTTTTGGAGTGGAGTCTTTTGGGTTTTCCACATAGAGTATCATATCATCTGCGAAGAGTGATAATTTGACTTCTTCTTTGCCGATTTGGATGCCTTTAATTTCCTTTTGTTGTCTGATTGCTGAGGCTAGGACCTCTAGTACAATGTTGAATAGCAGTGGTGATAATGGACATCCCTGCCGTGTTCCTGACCTTAGCGGAAAAGCTTTCAGTTTTTCTCCATTGAGAATGATATTTGCGGTGGGTTTTTCATAGATGGCTTTGATGATATTGAGGTATGTGCCCTCTATCCCTACACTTTGAAGAGTTTTGATCAGGAAGGGATGTTGTACTTTGTCAAATGCTTTTTCAGCATCTATTGAGAGTATCATATGGTTCTTGTTCTTTCTTTTATTGATGTGTTGTATCACATTGACTGATTTGCGGATGTTGAACCAACCTTGCAGCCCTGGAATAAATCCCACCTGGTCGTGGTGAATGATCTTTTTAATGTACTGTTGAATCCTATTGGCTAGTATTTTGTTGAGTATTTTCGCATCTGTGTTCATCAAGGATATCGGTCTATAGCTCTCTTTTTTGGTGGGATCCTTGTCTGGTTTTGGGATCAAGGTGATGCTGGCCTCATAAAATGAGTTTGGAAGTTTTCCTTCCATTTCTATTTCCGCTAAGGTCAGGAACACGGCAGGGATGTCCATTATCACCACTGCTATTCAACATTGTACTAGAGGTCCTAGCCTCAGCAATCAGACAACAAAAGGAAATTAAAGGCATCCAAATCGGCAAAGAAGAAGTCAAATTATCACTCTTCGCAGATAAATGTATTTTTAATAATTTATTTATTTCTCACAGACAAAGCACAAGCAGAAAGAGTGGCAGACAGAGGGAGAAGCAAGCTCCCAATGAGCAGAGGGCCCAATGTGGAACTCTATCCCAGGACCCTGGGATCATGATGTGAGCTGAAGGCAGAGGCTTAAATGACTGAGCCACCCAGGTGTTTGAATAAATGTATATAGTCACACACCATTAACAGATTCAACATTTCTTCACCCAGAAATTTCTGTCATACTCCTTTTTCAGTTAATTTCCTCCAATGCAACTATTACCCTGATTTCTCTGTTTTTTTTTTTTTTTAAGATTTTATTTATTTCTTTGACAGACAGAGATCACAAGTAGGCAGAGAAGCAGTCAGAGAGAGAGGAGGAGACAGGCTCCCTGGTGAGCAGAGAGCCCCTTGTGGAACTGGATCCCAGGTCTCTGAGATCATGACCTGAGCCAAAGGCAGAGGCTTAAGCCACTGAGTCACCCAGGCGCCCCTCTCACTGTGTTTTAGTGTTGTCTATTCTTTAACTTCATGTAAATTTAATCACAACATTTACTCATAGTGCATGGTATCTTTTTTCTAGAATTTAACATATTGACATGTATATCATTGGTCAACTACTTTTTGCTGAAGATTATTCCGTCTATCCTGTCAGATTCTGCCTTGCAAGTGCAGTGTATTTGAATTTAATGTAATTGTTAAATGTTAAATTGTTAAACATACAATTGTTAAATGTATGGGGAATAGTTCATCTTACTGTAGTTTACTTTTTTTTGTTTCTCTTTAACTTATTTTAATTCTTTTATATGTTCTTCTGAGCTAATTGAGTAGATGACTTTTTCTAATATTATATTTTCTCTTCTTAACATACTTTCTTAATAATTGACTCTATTTTTAAATTTTTTATTTTTTATAAACATTTATTTTTATCCCCAGGGATACAGGTCTGTGAATCACCAGGTTTACACACTTCACAGCACTCACCAAAGCACATACCCTCTATTTTTAAAGCAGTTTCAGGTTCACAGGAAAATTGAGCAGAAACTATGGAGATTTCCTTCATCTCTTCTGTGAAAAGGGACAAAATAGTAATTTTTCCAACAACATACAAATGTCCAGCAGGTACAACAAAGGGTGCTCAACAACACTCATCATCAGGAAAATGCAAATCAAAATCATAATGAGATACCACTCTGCATCTGTTGGAATGACTACTATCAAAAAGACAAGAGATAAAAATGCTGGTGAGGATGTGGAGTAAAGGGATCCCATGTATACTACTGATGGGCATATAAATTGATATAGTCATTATGGAGAAGAGTACAGGTGTTCCTCAAAAAATTGACAGTAGAACTACCGTCCATCAATCCTGCTGTAAGATAGGATCTGAAATCATAATTGTGAAGGGCTCCCTATATTCCTAGGTTCATGACATCATTATTCACAGTAGCCAAAGTATGACCAAAACCTCACCCCTGACTGTCAGATCAACAGAGAAAATGTGAGATCTTTATTAATCAGACATTAAAAAGAGGAAAACTCTGTCATTTGCAATAACAAATTGGAGCTGGATGAAGCTGGAGGACTTGAAATTAGTGAAACAAGAAAGTCACAGAAATAGAAATATCGCATGATCTAATTTGTATGTGTAAATGATATAGTTTAATTCACAGAAGCAGAGAGTAAAATGGTGGTTACCAGAGGCCAGGGATTGGGAGAAATGGAGCGACATTGTCCCAAGGGTGCAAGGTTTCAGTTATGTAGAATTAATAAATTATAGAGATCTAATATATACCATGGTGTGAGAGGCCACCGTAAGGCTTGAGACGAGGACCAAACCAGGCCCTGACTTATGCCTCCTTTAAAGGCTGAATAGCCAACAAAAGGCTTAGGTCAGTAAAGTCAAGTAGCACTGAGAAAGGGCATGTGTTATGTGGTGTGTGGTCGCCTACGTGACTTCCCACACGTTTGCTAGTCAGATAGAGACGATTTGGTCGGGGTCATAAATTCTTGGCTGGTTCTTGCTGTCCTTGCACAGGCCATAGACTACACCATTGTAAGATTGTGCTGTGCTTACATAAACTATGTCTTGAGTAGCCTTGAAGTCAGTACATCTGGCGCTGGAGGGTCTGCTATTGGTGCTTGGGAAATAGATAATGGGAAAATGTGAAGGATTTTCTGTGCATGTTGCAAACTCTTTAGTAATCAGCTAAAAATGGATATTTTCTTATGATTGTTTCTGTTAGCTATATAATGCCTTGCTGCTGCCTTGAATAAAATCGGCACTATTGGACATCCTTCTTGGTGCTCCTCCTGTCCCCATCTCTTTGTCTCTTAATTTCTTTTCACCATCCTCTTACCCTCACATTCCAGATCAATTTGTCGCACTGGCCATGACAGCATGGTCACTATAGTTAACCATACCATAATGTATACTTGGAATTAAAAAGAGGATAGAAGTAAATTAAATCTTACACACACATACACAAACACATGCAATGGTAACTATATAGAGAAGATAGATGTACTAATTAGTTATATTGTGGTGATCTTTTCATATTATATGTATGTTAGAGAATCTATTTGTGCAACTAAAATCTATATAAAACATTTTATGTCGGTATGCCAATTTGGGGACACTAGAGCAGTCCCTAGCTTCATAATAACCCAAAAAGCAAAAAAGTAGTGAGAACATTGAAAGCATGGTATTTTAATGATTTTTTTAAAATAGTCTTTGACAGGAGAAAACTATTGGCATTAAAAGTTTTCCACGTAATTAATGGGTAAGAGCATTAAAAGTAAAATTGTATCTTTTCACAGTTACTAAGGATGTGGAACGCTTGGATACACTGCAAGTAATGAATTCTATTTGTTATTTATTTTCAAGTTTTTATTTAGATTACAGTTAGTTAACATATAGTGTAATAGGAGTTCCAGGTGTATAGTTTATAGATTCAACACTTACAGACCACACCAAGTGTTCATGACAACATGTGTATTCCTTAATGCCCATCACCTATTTAACCCATCTTTCTAGCCCCCTCCCTCTAGTAATCATCTGTTTTCTATAGTTAAGAACCCATTTCTTGATTTGCTCCCCTCCCTCTCTTTATCCTGTACTTGATTTTTTTCTTAAATTCCACATGAGTAAAATCATATGGTATTTGTCTTTCACTGACTGACTTGTTTTGCTTAGCCTCATATTCTCTACTTCAGACCTTGTCATTGCAAAGTGCAAGATCTCATTCTTTTTGATGGCTGAATAATATACCATTACATATATATAATGGGTATATATATATATATATATATATATATATAATCACATCTTTATCCATTCATCATTCAATGAAAATGGCAACTTGGGCTGTGTCCACAGTTCTATTGTAGATAATGCTGATATAAACATCAGGGGGTATGAATAACTTTAAATTAACATTTTGTACTCTCTGAAATTAATGAATTTAAAAATTCATTCTATAAGCCTTGGAATGCACATATTCAATTCATGTGTTCTAATCTGTTCTGTTCACTATGAGCACCAACATTATCTTGAAAATTCTGACTTGTCAATCCACACTATCCCTTTAGTAGGAAAGCACAAGAAGAGAAACAAAGTGGCTTCCTGCTGCAAAAGCAGGTTCACTCTAAATCCATTAAGTAAAGACCTTCAAGTGTATATTTCTGAATGCCTCTGGTACTTTCTTTTATTCCACTGATAAAACAAAGCAGTAAATGAAATAATGTGATTTTTTCCTCCCTTCAAATTGGATTCTACTTTTTTGTACTACAATCTCAGAAAATATGTTTTATCTCTGTTGTATTTTAAATTCATATTTAGTCTTTACAATATTTTTACTTCCCTCTACCTTAGAGTTGCACTATTCTCTTGTTGTAGTTCCTATATTCCAATCATATAAATTAGCTGAACATTTCCAGGCTTTTGTAATAGTACATTTAAAAAATCTCATCCATAATGCTTTGATTGTCCTGATAGTCAAAGAAAACAATCAGAGAAACTGTTTATTTTTGTCTAATATTTTATTGCTTTTTAGTTTTTCATATTTACATATTTATTTTTTTATTTATTTTTATTTATTTTCAGCAAAACAGTATTCATTGTTTTTGTACCACACCCAGTGCTCCATGTAATCTGTGCCCTCTCTAAAACCCACCACCTGGTTACCCCAACCTCCCACTCCCCCACCACTTAAAACCCCTCAGATTGTTTTTCAGAGTCCATAGTCTCTTATGGTTCACCTTCCCTTCCAATTTCCCCCAAATCCCTTCTCCTAACTCCCCATGTCCACCATGCTATTTGTCATGCTCCACAAATAAGTGAAACCATATGATAATTGACTCTCTCTGCTTGACTTATTTCACTCAGCAAAATCTCCTCCAGTCCTGTCCATGTTGCTACAAAAGTTGGGTATTCATCCTTTCTGATGGAGGCATAATACTCCATAGTGTATATGGACCACATCTTTATTATCCATTCGTCTGTTGAAGGGAATCTTGGTTCTTCCCACAATTTGGCAACCATGGCCATTGCTGCTAAAAACATTGGGGTACAGAGAAACTGTTTATGAAATAGATGACATATAGTTTTTTTTTTTTTTATCTTTTTGGCCTTTGGCTCACTCATGTGGAACTTATTAAGATAAACTAATGACATAATGAAAATAATCTCTAAAAGCAGAATGTTAGTTCCTTTGCTTTAAATGAGTTCAAATGAAAGCAGGGTACCTTACTTGAAATTTACTCTAGAGAGAATTACAGAACATAGATTACAGGCAATTCTTCACTTATGGATGCTCACTGTTGGACCAGTTGTGATTGTATAAATATCTTTCTCCTTATCAAACCAGAGCGTAGACTGAAATGTGAGGAGTATTTCATAATCAGCAATGTCAGAATTGAGCTCTCAGGAAAAGTAAGAACCAGGTTGATGACATGAGGGAAGCTACTAGTTTGAGGGCAGAAGTACAGAAATAAAGTAAGGAAATCAGGTGCATTGTAAGAGATTGAATTGGTTAAATAAGGATACACACCATTATACTTAATATCTATACATATTATGGAATCAAAAGACCCCTCAATTCATCTCTTGCTTTCTGAGGTAGTTGTGATACGCCATAGCTTTCTCATGGCATTTTTCACTTCTGCATTCCTCAGTGTGTAGATGAATGGGTTGAGAAAAGGGGTCCCAATAGTATAAAATACAGTCACCATCTTGTCCATAGGGAAAGTGGTTGGGGGGCGTGCATATATGAATGTACATGGACCAAAGAATAAGATTACTACAATGATGTGAGAAATGCAAGTGGAGAGAGCTTTTTTCCTCCCTTCTGCACTGTGGTTTCTCAGTGAATGCAAGATGATAATGTATGAAATCATCAGGATCATAAAACTGCCTGTGCAAACAGTCCCACTGTTAGACACCCATTCTAGATTGATCAGATAGGTGTCCATGCATGCAAGTTTCAGCAAGGGCTGCAAATCACAGCAGTAATGATCAATCAAATTGGGTCCACAGAAAGGCAATTTCAAGGCTAGCAATATCTCAGCGATGGAATGAAAAAAAGCCCCTAACCATGCAATAATAATCAGGATGGTACAGAATTGCTGACTCATGATGGTTGAGTAATGTAAGGGCTTACAAATGGCCACATAGCGATCAATAGCCATGAGGATGAGAACAAAGACCTCCATTGTGCCAAAGAAATGTAGTGCAAAGACTTGAGTCATGCACTCATTGTAAGTTATGGTTCTTTGTGCAGAGAGTGAATCCACAATTAGTCTGGGGGCTATGGAAGTTGAAAAGCAGGCATCAACAAGAGACAAATAAAATAGGAAAAAGTACATGGGGCTCCCAAGTGTCCGGCTGGACTTGATGGTCACAATAATCAGCAAATTCCCTACCATGGTTCCCACATAAAAAATGAAGAAGATTACAAATACTATCTTCCTTTTCATAGGATCTTGAGTCAATCCTAGCAGTATGAACTCAGTTACATTGCTATTTTTTTGCATTATTTCAGGCCAATTGGAGAAAGTGCAGGTTAGAAATAATCTGAAAAAAAAAAAAACATTAAATTAGTGTTGCATTTTTGGAGGTCAAATCCATATGCTTGGTCATGGAAGTGCCACTTACCATTGGGTTATCCCTTACCTTCCATGTTGTCTTCATCTGAATAAAGTGGAAATCATAATATTTATTCACAAACTCTTTACCTGATTGCTTATGGAAACAATGAAATATATAAATAATTAAAGAATACCTTATTCTTTAGGCATAGTAAACATTAATTTAGTGAATTTGAGCTGAGTGTCTTTCCTTATTTTACATCAAGGACCCATTGGGGTAGAATGTTGAAAAATGGAAACTATTGCATGATATACATAATGTGCTTTCATACTTTTTGACCTTGATAGTTCATTTATAAAGTATCTCCTAATAATATTCTGAGCAATCAAGCAATGTAGAAACTTTTAACAGTTTTTGTTTTTGTTTTTGTTTTGAATGAAATCTATGAGAGAGAGAGAGAGAGAGAGAACAAGCGTGAAGCAATATTTTAGCTGTGAACATTTGGTCAATTTGTCCAATCCATCATTAAATTTAAATCCATTACCTTGACTAAATTTATTTCCTTTTGCTTAAACTCTCAACAATGTATAGTTGTTTACAGTTGTACATTCAGCTTCTATCATACAGTTTTGTACTTTTAAAATTATACTATTTTGTCCAAAGTGGAATTCTTCACATTGTCCAGTATTTTGATGCGTCTTTCCGCATATTTTCTTAAGACACAAGGAGAGACTGAGACTTTTAAAATAAAGGATAGATAGGGAATGTTTGGCATAAATCAAAATACTGTTTCAAATTTCATATTATTTTAAGCACCAGAGATTTAGACAATGAGCTAAAGAAACTACAAGTCATAGCTAAAATTTTTCATATGATTCTTGGAACATATGTTCTTGTAAGTCCCATGCCCTTACTTCAGTAAAAGATAGAAACAGGAAGGGAAATAATATTCATTTATCTATAGCAAACTGAAAAAATCCTTTTCTGTCTTCATCACATATATTTCCCATATAAAGCACAATTAAATGTGTAAGTGCCAAGGCATTTAAGTATATTTACAACATGTATTACAGACAAAAGCATAATTTTCTCAAATATAAATGGATCTCAGAGATCAGTTTTTGAAAACACAATCCATATTGTGCCTGGGTAGCTCAGCTGGTTAAACATTCAACTCTGGATTTCCACTCAGGTCATGATCTAAGGGTTCTGGAATCCAGCCCCGTGCTAGGCTCTGTGCTGAGCATGGAGCCTGTTTAAGATTCTATCTCTCCCTCTCCCTCTGTCCCTTCCTCTGCATTCCCCCCCCCAAACAAATCAACAAAATAATAATAATAATAAAAAGCAGTGAAAATGAAAATGGGCAAAAGAACTGACCTCAAAGGAACTCTTCTTATTAAACATAATGTGAAAAGTTTATCAATTTCTTTCATAGAAAAATACATTCAATTCAAATTGCAATTATATATCTTCTCGCTTATCAGATTAACAAAATGACAGTTTTGATAAATGTCTCTTAACAAACAGTTCTGAAAATGATGTTGGACATAATTGATTCCACACATTCTTGGCAGGAGCTTAAAGGGATACAATCTTTGAGGGGGTGATTTTTTTTTTTTTTTTTTTTAAAGATTTTATTTATTTGACAGACAGATTGCTCCCTGCTGAGCAGAGAGCCCGATGCGAGGCTCGATCCCAGGACCCTGAGATCATGACCTGAGCCGAAGGCAGCGGCTTAACCCACTGAGCCACCCAGGCGCCCCTGAGGGGGTGATTTTTAGCATTGATGATATTTCAGTGTAACATAGACACATGTCTAGTGTTTGCATTTGTTGCAAAAATCTCATTCATAGGCAGGAAGATCTTCACAGCAATCCTTTCCATGTTGACCAAAGTTAAGAAACAACTTCAATGCCCTCCAGAAGGAAGCTAAATGATTCAGGGATGGTATTGTATGTAATCATCAAACCAAGGAAAGTGGAGATTATATATATATATATATATATGCCACTTTACAACTTATTTTAGAAACCATTGTGTGTGTATGGTATATATATATACATATATATACCATACACACATATGTATATATATGGTATATATATATACCATACACACACAATGGTTTCTAAAATAAGTTGTAAAGTGGCAGAGTTCAGGACTATCTGTTGAAGATGGTAATGTTTTCACACACACATGAACTCATATCAATTATTGTATTTACAAGAGTATCCAGATAGCATATGTATGGCCTCAGGGTGGGGAAATAGTTTTCTTGGAATCAAAGTTAGGAGGATGACTTACCTTTTAAAATATTCCCATTGGTAGTTGAAAATCTGTCATAGTGATGCTGCAACAAAATAAAGCTTTTTAAAGACCTTCTTTTTGTAGATGGGTAATCACATTGGCATATTACTGGATGGTAACAGCTGTGTTCTGACATAGACCGCAGAAACAGCAAAGTTCCCAGGGCCAGAGTAAGATTTAAATGTCTGTGTGAGGGTGAGTCACTGTAGAGACAGTTCTGGACTCAAGGCTCATTCCCACATCATATCCCAACCACACTGCCATTCACTACAGGTTCCCCTACACCCTCAGGAGTTTGCCAAATATGCTGGTTGTCCAACTCTTCAGCAAACAGTAGTGAAACTTGTTTGTGTGATTGTTTTAACAATTAAATATTATAATGAGATGTCTACCTATCAATTCATCCATACATCTACCTATCAATCTACTATCTACCTATCGATCAATCAATCTATCATGTACTAGCTATCATCCATCTATCTTACTAAGATATAGACTGAAAGATTTGTATAGTTCAAATAAGAAGATACCAGAGAGGCATACATTCCGAAGAAGCAACATGAAGAATGTAATATTTATTGCTCACTGCTAGAAAAGATGTACACATTTAATAGAAAGTATTCATAAATTAAATGAAAGAATTAAGATAATCTCCTCTTGATACAATCCAATAGTATTCAGTCCTTCAATATTCTGTTACTACTGAAAATGGAAGCCTACTACATCCCGAGTAAAATCATCATCTCCAGGGAGCATCCTGGAACACTGGACTAGATACAATTTTTATTTGCCTCTCTCTCCACCAGGAGCTACTATGTATTTATTTTATTCTGTCTTCTCAGTTTAGACTGTCAAGCACTTGTAGAAAATTCCCTAAACTTTCTATCCTTCCACAAATGCCTTTTATGTGTTAGGTGCTCATTGTGGCATTTATCAGATGATTTTTTTCTAAGTATTAAATACAACTAAGTTAATCTCCAATATAAATCTCACCAAGTTTTTTAAAAGTTTATGCAAAGGGTAGGATGTTCAGTCATTCTCTTTTCTCTTCAATGTAATTCAGTCTCTCTTTACTCCAATAAGAATAAAAAATATCTTTCTAAAATTCTGTCTGATGGGGCGCCTGGGTGGTTCAGTGGGTTAAAGCCTCTCCCTTCACCTCTGGTCATGATCCCAGGTTCCTGGGATCGAGCCCCACATCAGGTTCTTTGCTCAGCAGGGAGCCTGCTTCTTCCTCTGTCTCTCTGCCTACCTCTCTGCCTACTTGTGACCTCTGTCAAATTAATTAAAAAAATTGTTAATAAATAAATAAATACATACATACATACATAAAATAAAATTCTGTCTGATCTCTTTTGATGTCACTGAGACTCAGGTTCTCACCTGCATGCCACAAGGCAAAGTTGCTCCAGGATTCATCCCACACTTTCTGATATCCACTCTCACTTGTAATTTGGACAGGGAAATGCTTCTTTTTGCCTTTCCTACAGCAGTATTTAAACATGAATGATGCAAAATGCAAAAGTCTTGGGAGGTCATTCCCTTAAGTGTTCCTTCCCTTTTAATTAAGATGCATGAGCCAGATGTGATAAAAACTTAATCTTCACTATGTGTTAATGGATTTGGGGGAAAAGTTGACCTCTTCTTGTAAATAATGTGTTTATATGGGTCATAAAGGATGACTTTTGACAGAATAATAAAACAGTGATCATCTAGATATCTAGTGGCAGGACTGGGTTCCTGATATTTTTATCTAAGAAAATTCATTAGGATTTCTTAATCAAATGGCTGATTCTAGGTCTCAGGTGGGGAATGTACAAGATGAACTTGTAAGAAAGAAAAGTGGTAACAGACACACACAACCACACACACACACACGCGCACACACACACACACACACGAAGAGGTACCTCACACTGTGGTGAGAATCTGCCAAAGTGACACAGGAGTCAATGGGAAGAGCCCACAGTGCCAAAATTGAGAAAAAAATTGAGCAACACAGTAAATGGCACAAATTTATATATAATTCATAATTTGAGAAATCTGCAAATAACAATTTGAACATTTAAATTAAAAAACTAATAAATAGGGGATAATAAAGAAGAAAATCTCCTATAAAAAGGAATTCCTAATTATTTTGTAGGTATTCTGCACTCAAAGGGTTATTAGATAACACTCAATCTCTTATTTGTGGGCTGCACACAAATGAATTCCTTCCAAAATTCCACATCGTGTAATGAAGCGAGGGGAGTAATGTGGCAAATTCTACTTCAACCAGGTGATCAAGATTAACATCAATGGTGATGAGTCACAACAAAATTATGTACCCACTGGCATGATGTGATGCAAATTGTACTTTGCCTCTATGACTTTCTCCAATAACCCATAACCTCAGTCCAATCTTGAGTGAAATATCAGACAAACCCCAAATGACAGTTTTTATATAAAATATCTGACTAGTTCTCCCCAAAACATTCAAGGTTATCAAAAACAAGGAAAGTTGAGCAGAATTATTATGATGGGCACTGAATAAGCTAAAGAATTGTTAAATAACTGTATTACACAAGCAAAACTAATATAATGCTCTATGGTCAATGTTACTCAATAAATAGAAGGATATTCAGAGAAACTGTCAGTGTCTAGAGATATTGAAGAAGACATGACAACTGTAATGTGGTATGCTGGATGAGATTCTGGAGAAGAAAAATGGCTTTAGTTAAAAACAAAGTAATATGAATAAAGTATGGATGTTAATTAAAAATAATGTGTTCACATCAGGTGAATGAGTTGCGACAAATAAACCATACCTTGTAAGATAGTAACAGGGGAAACTGACTGCAAAGCATATGGGAACTCTATATCGTTTCCACAATTTCTGTGCATATCTAATGCTGTTACAACATATAAAATTTATTAGAAATACATTTATTTCATTTAATATGTGATCAAAGTATATCTGTTGAGCATGGGTCAGAAATTCCTTCCTATTCCATGCTGAATAATATTGCATTGTATGCATTCCACATTTTGCAACAAATGGGTTGCACATTTGGGCTATCGTGACTAATGTTGATATGGGCATGAGGGTACACATGTCTCTTCCAGTCCCCACTTCCAGTGCTTTTGCTATATTCCCAGAAGTGGAAATGCTGGATCACTTGGTCATCATATTGTTAGCATTCTAATTAATGTCATACTTTCATAGCGGCTGCAACATTTTTATATTCTTATGAACAGTGTACATGAGTGTTGTTTAGTGTTGTTGAATATTTTTTTCATGTGCTCATTGCCCATTTGTATATATTTTTTGAGAAATATTTATTCCAGTCTTTTGTTGATACTGAATTTTAGGAATTCCATGAAATGCTTTTCATTCTGTTGATTGTGGCCTTTGATGCATAGCAGTTTTTTTAATTTTTTTTTTTTTTTTAATTTATTTGAGATAGTCCAATTTATTTACTTATTTCTTCTGAGTACCTGTGTTTTAATTTTGAGATAGTCCAATTTATTTACTTATTTCTTCTGTAACCTGTGTTTTTATGATGTCATATTCAAGAAATTATTTTGTAAGGTAATATCCTGAGGTATTTTTAATTTATATTTTATTTTTATTTTGTTCAATTAGCCAACATATGATGCATCATTAGTGTTTTCTTCTGAACATTTTATTGTTTAAGTCCTTATACTTAAGTCTTTGATCCATTTGGAGTTTAATTTGTATGTGGTATAAGTAAGAGGTCTGCCTTCATTCTTTTGTACATGAATATCTAGTTTGGCTAAACTATTTGTTGAAAACACTATTCTTTCTTATTGGATGGTGTTGTCACCCTTGCAGAAATTCAGCTGACCATATAAGGGATGGTACATTTCCAGGCTTTCCAGTTCATTCCATTTGTCTATGTCCCTGTCTTAATGCCATTACCACAGTTTTGATTACTCTAGTTTTATAATGTTTCAAAATCAGGACATGTGAGACATACAAATGGTTCTTTTTAAAAATTTTTTAAATTTATTTTTTCAGTGTTCCAAGATTCATCATTTATACACCACACCCAGTGCTCCATGCAATACATGCCCTCCTTAATACCCACCAGCAGGCTCAACCATGCCCCCACCTCCCTCCCTTCCAAAACCCTCAGTTTGTTTCTCTGAGTCTACAGTCTTTCATGGTTCATTGCCCCTCCTATTTCCCCCAATTCACTTTTCCTTTCTTTCTCTCAATGTCCTCCATGTATGCTGAGTGAAATAAGTCAAGCAAAGAAAGTCAGTTATCTTAGGTTTTCACTTGTGGAGCATGAGGAATAACATGGAGGACATTAGGAGAAGCAAATGTTTCTTTTTAAGATTTTGTTTTCTAAAGATCCCTTGAAATTCCATGTGGAACTTTCAGCTGATTTTTCTATGTGCAAAAATTGTCTTTGGAGTTTTGATAAGGTTTACATAAACTGCTCGCTGTTTCAGATATTATTGACCTCTAAACAATATTGAGTCTCTTGATCCATGAAGATCTAAAATCTTTCTGTACACACACACAGACACACATACAACATATTGAAAAGAATATGCTTTTGTGTATATGGAAGATGGCAATTGGAAAAAGTGCACAATGTCCCATTTTGAGTCTAAGCACCAGAAACTGCAATAAACCAGAAAGAGTCAATGTCCCAGTTCAGCTCAATAGGCAGGAAGCTAGTGTAAAATCAGAGAAGAGTTAATGTGTCAGAGTGCGAGCCATCAGATAGAAGAGTTAAGGGTTCAGTCTGAAGGCTCTCAGGCAGGAGAATTCCCTCTTGCTCAGGGGAAGTTAGCCTTTTGTAATTTTCAGACCTTCATTTCATTAGACGAGGACCCTACATCAGTGAGAACAATCTACTTTATTCATTCTAACAATTCAAAAGTTAATATCATCCAGAAAAATCACATAGTCATAACTCAAAACAATAATCAAAGCTAAATCTGAGCACCCTGTGGTCTAGGCAAGTTAGCACATAAAATTGACATTAGAAGTCCATTGATTATTCACATAATACCTATACATGTCTGGATAAATCATACTTAATCTCCAATAAACACTACATATGGTTATAATACCAACTATCATCATCCAACAATCCTGTATACAAACAAAAATGCACTAAAATCTCCACAAGAAGAAAATTTTAAATTTTGGGGTGATTTTTACTTTCTCCTTAATATTTAGTTAGTTAAAAAGTATGATGGAAAATAAAAATACTAAAATGTTATGGCAGAAATTCAATATCTCTTCAGTTTCATGGTAAGGTAATAAAAAAGGGAAGAAAATAAATATATTATATATATATATATATATATATACACACACACACACATATATATATGGGTATATATATGTGTACATATATATATTCAGGCACACAAATTATTCATAATATAAGGAGTAAATGCAATAATTACAGTCTTCATTTTTATAACAATCACAGGATTAATTTGTTTAATTTTTTATAAACATATATTTTTATCCCCAGGGGTACAGGTCTGTGAATCACCAGGTTTACACACTTCACAGCACTCACCAAAGCACATATCCTTCCCAATGTCCATAATCCCACCCCCTTCTCCCAAACCCCTCCCCCCAGCAACCCTCAGTTTGTTTTGTGAAATTAAGAGTCACTTATGGTTTGTCTCCCTCCCAATTCCATCTTGTTTCATTGATTCTTCTTCTACCCACTTAAGCCCCCATGTTGCATCACCACTTCCTCATATCAGGGAGACCATATGATAGTTGTCTTTCTCTGCTTGACTTATCAGCCATCAAAAGAAATGAAATCATGCCATTTGCGACAACATGGATGGAACTAGAGCGTATCATGCTTAGCGAAATAAGTCAAGCAGAGAAACACAGGATTAATTTGTAATTACTTTCTTCTGTTACCTGTTCTGTACTCAGTGTACTTTCAGCAAGCAATAGAGCTGGTTGTTGTTCTCTAGCTGGTGGAGTGACACAAACCTTCATTACTGAAGTGCTTGGGTCCTGGTCACTTTGTCCGTGAGCCCACTGGGTAATGACAGGAGTGTCTGGGAAATAGCCTGACTAGTATACACAAATTGGGTCATTCTTTCTGCTTGACTCTTAAAATCCTCCTCTTCTGGTCATTGGTGAGCATTCACAATGGACATAAATATGTTTGTGCTTTTTTTGTGTGCTTTTACTCATTCAGAAAGGCATAGAAACATGACATTTCCTCAAATTTTCTTGTTACCAGTTTTCCAATAATGTTTGTTTGTATATTTTTTTGTTTTACAAGTACTTGATTATTCAGCCAAACTTTGGCCAAAACCCATTAATCAGTATAATTTCTACATCCAGTCATTTTTCATTCAAAGAAAGTGAATGCCAGGTGCATTATTTCAAGTTCTATCCATTGAGAGAAACTCCCTTCACCATGGCCTTCAGGGATTTTTCCATAATGGGGATGTAGGGTTGTATGTATTCACATTTTAGCTGTACCTACATATCACTGCTGAATGTTCTGTACATCAGGCCCAAATCCTTTCTTCTGTCACTTGATCATAGTGAATTCCCCACAGGGCCTTGGGCGCAGGCTGGGAGAGAGAAGGCATAGGAGCAAAAGTGGGGACTGTGAGCATTTGGGCACTTCTTCATGTAACATTTTCTTCAGTTCCTGCATGGGACAGATCACCTAAAACGTATCTCCTCCTTATGTGGGGGGAGTGTTGTGTATCAAGACCTTCAGTGGATGCCTGAGACTATGGATATTGCTGAACACTAGACCTATACAGGCATACCTGTGATAAAGATTAATTTATAAATTAGGCACCCTAATAGATAACAACAATATATTTTTTTAATTCAACAATATATTTTAACAAAAGTATATGAATATGGTCTCCCTCTTTCAAAATTCCTGAGTGTACTGTACTCTCCCTTCTTCCTCTGATGATATGTGATGATATGAGATGAAATGTGGTGAATGACACAGGCATTATGTTGTTGCATTAGACTACCACTGACCTTCTGACATAATGTTAGAAGGAGAATCATCAGTTCCTGAAAAATTCCTTTTCAATTCTTTTGCAAAATTTAAAAATAGTAGTTCTAGGTTTCCTGTTTTTAAACTGTATGTGTTCTTTATATATTCAAGATATAGGCCTTTTTACATATGTGGTTAACATAAAAATAAATATAAAGTGTATGTTTATATATAATTTTATATAAAATATGTATATAAATTGTATATAATATAAATGTTTATACATGAATGTGTGTCTATATATATCTTTTCCCCCTATTCCATATATTAACTTTTATTTTCTTTTTTTAAAAGATTTTACTTATTTATTTGACAGACAGAGATCACAAGTAGGCAGAGAAGCAGGCAGAGAGAGAGGAGGAAGCAGGTTCCCCGTGGAGCAGAGAGCCTGATGCAGGGCTCAATCCTAGAACCCTGGGATCATGACCTGAGCCAAAGGCAGAGGCTTTAACCCACTGAGCTACCCAGGCACCCCTACCTTTTCATTTTTAAAAGAGACAATATCCAATGAAGAAAAGAGCTAAAATATTTAGAATTTTTTTTCAATTTTCAGTTTTTCTTATAGTTCATGCTTACTTTGTTATATTTAATAAATATTGATCTAAACTAACTTTAAAAATACTTTTTTTCTGCTACTTTTATAGGTTTATCTTTTAACATCTAGGTCTCTGACTTATTTTGAGTTAATTTTTGTGTATGATATAAAGTAGAAATTGAGGTTTGTTTTCTTCTCGGATGGATATCCAATTGACCTAGCCCACTTAGTTGAAAAAAGTCTATTCTTTACCCCATTGAATTACCTTGACATTTTGTTAAACAATTACACATTTAGATCTATTTATGGACATTCTATTGTAAAATAATATAAATATTTTATTTATATATGTCATATATAAATAAAATATTTTATATATATATAATCTTTTACATTCTTAAGGATGTCAGGACTTCAATGGAACTAATGTCCCTTTGTAGTCAAGACATTAGTGCAAATACATGAATGAAAGATTGCTGTGGATGAAAGTTACAAATGGATAATAGTCATTTATTCCACTGTTTTCTAAATTTAGTTCAAATTTATCTTCCTTTGCATCAGTTAGTAGAACAGACAGGGGCATATATTCAAATGTAGGACTCCTGGAATTTCGTTAACTCATAGGCCTCTTGTGCTCTAAGGACATCAAGTATCCTCTAGTCTTTCTGTTTCCAAATCTACGTGTTCAAATGTGCCACTAACTGTATAACAAGTATGATATGAGTTTGTTAAAAATATAGATTTTTGAATACCCCTTAATCATGGCCAAAGAGATTAGAAACTCTGAACACAGATACTATTATCTGTTCAAAAGTCTCTTCCAATGACTCCCATGATCAAACTAGTTGGAGAAGTACTAATCTAGTCATCATTAAAAACTGAGTGAATGGAAATCCATCAAGATTCCAAACTGGGACAATAAACATGTTCCACGGTGTGGTTCCAGGGCCAGTGTTTCTTCATTATAACTTCCAATCCAGAAATGGTGCTGCTTTTGGTCTCTCTTATTTTTACTTCTGTGAATGCATCAGTATCAACGATTTTTTTTTTTTAGAGCACTATGTACAGTTCTTAATGTAAGCTACACACACCCAAAGACACGCAAACTTCATCATAAATATTTACTCAGGTATAGGCAGTCAAACAATCAGATTTGTGCAAAAGGAACTGAAACAGTGGAAATGATAATCAGTGACATGTTAATTTGTTATAGAGAAAAATAAAGCTCAGAGTGCATGAAGTGAGAGATGTGTGATGAATGGCTCAGTGTATTCAGTTAAGCTAAGTGGTTCAAACATTAGAGGAAATAGATTCCCAGCTGTGCATTTCACCATTTTATTTATGTTGTTGATTCAAGTGGTCTACTGATCACAGTTTTCTTTGTTTTCATTCAGTTTCTTTTTTTTGTTGTTGTTGTTTTTTGTTTTTGTTTTTGTTTTAGGCACTTTATGTTAATTGGAGACCACTAACTACAGAGAAGGCAAGATTAGTCAGTTAGCAGAAGCATATGAATGAGATGTTAGTGTCACAATGAGGATGTTAGAGGTTTCCCCAATTTCCTTACTGTTTGGGTAAAGAAAATGAGTCCTAGAGAATGGAAAGAGAATGGAAAGCTTTCTCCCAAGAGTAGAGGAAGAGGGCAGATCTTTTGTGTTTTAAACCTATTTTCTCTTTCACATACTGTACAAACTCCCTTCCCTTTGCAGCCTTGATAGGTTTAGTTTCCACTGTGTTTTGGAGGACTTAGATCAGAGTACTTCAGATTTCTGTTAGTTTTTCCTGTATCCTTTTGTGCATGCAACATATACATATTTGAGTACTCAATATGTTTCTATCAGAGTTCTAAATCTAGAAAATAGCCTTAAATACTTCATAGTAGACTCTCAATCAAAGGAAAATGACAGAAATTCCAAAATGGGGAAGAGAAAACAAAAGGAGTCAGTATCATCGTCCCGAGTTTCTGTTTAATAAGATTTCTCTGGCCTAGATAATTCAGAACATTTATCTACATATGGAATATTAAAATAAATATAATAATAATGATAAATAATACCTCAGGTATTATTAAAGTGTTATTCTGTCTTTTGTCCTTTCAAAAACCCTATGAGGTTTTCACTACTCTCTTTGTTGAGCAGAAAAGAAAATTTAAGATCATCCAGGTTAAATTGTTACCTTCAACTATTAACCATTAGCTTTTGAGAAAACTCTCTTGCTCCACAGTCTTCTCATTGCATTCTTCACTTCTGCATTTCTCAGTGTATAGATCAGGGGATTTAACATGGGGGTGATAATGGTGTAAAATACAGCCACCATCTTATCCTCTGAAAAGGTAGTATCAGGACGCATATACATGAACGTACAGGGGCCAAAAAAGATAATGACCACAGCAATGTGGGAGCCACAAGTGGAGAGTGCTTTGCGCCTGCCTTCTGCTGAATGCTTTCTCAGGGATACCAGGATGATGGTATAGGAAATTATCAAGATTACAAAGCTCCCCAGAGCAATGGTACCACTGTTGGCTGTCACCACAACACCGACAACATATGTATCTGTGCAGGCAAGTTTCAGCACAGGATGGACATCACAAAAGTAGTGATCAATTTCATTGGGTCCACAAAAAGGTAACTGGACTACCAGAGCCACTTGAATAATGGAGTGAAAGAACCCACCTATCCAGGTCCCCAGTAACATTTTATTACATCTGCCCCTGTCCATGATGGTCGTATAGTGTAGGGGTTTACAGATAGCCACGTAACGGTCATAGGCCATAACAGTAAGGATGAAGATCTCCGTGCAACCAAAGAAATGTACCCCAAACAGTTGCAGCATGCACCCCACATAGGAGATGGTTTTGCTCTTGGCTAATAGGTCAACAATCATCTTGGGAGCTGTGACCGAAGAGTAACAAATATCCACAAAAGACAAGTAGTTGAGGAAGAAATACATGGGAACCTTAAAAAGGTTTCCCATGCAAACGGTCAGCATGATGAGGATATTCCCCAGAAGAATGATCATGTAGAAGAAAGAAAACACCACAAAACAAACTTCTTCAACCTCTAGGTTCTGAGAAAGACCCCAGAAAATGAATTCAGTCACATTGTTTATTTTTTCCATGGAATTACTCTAGCACAGCAAGTTCTCAAGAGACAATGAAATTATCTGAAAGAAAAATATAACAGGGAACATGTACTTATGACTCAAAATAAGTGGAGAATCATGGTAGTTGGAAATGTAAAAATGGATATTTACTGCTTCTTGGCATGTATCCTTAGAGAAATTAAGGGGTATATATTTTGATCATCATACTTTCATGTTTAGTCATTCATTTATGTTAGATGAGGAAGCAATTTAACATTAGAGCAAATTCTCCAAGTCACACATCTAATGAAGAATTTCCCACCTTTAATTTTTTTCTCGTTTGTTTCTCAAAATTTAGTAGTTCTTTTCTTGTTCAAACAGCTAATATATATTACATCATTAGTGTTAGGTTGTACAAGGATTTGTTAATTGCATTTAACATTCAGTGCTCATCACAACACATGCCATCCTTAATATTCATCACTCGTTTTCCCATCCCCCCACCCCCTCCCCTTCTGTAACCTTCAAATTGTTTCCTGGACTCCAGATCTCTCATAGTTTGTTTCCTTCTCTGATTTCTTCCATTCAGTTTTCCCTTCCTTCCCCTATGATTCTCTGTGCAATTGCTTATATCCCACATGTGAGTGATACCATATGATACTTTACTTTCTATACTTAACTTATTTCACTTAACATAATAACCTTCAGTTCTATCCATGTTGAAGAACATTTAGTGGGTTTTTTTTTCATTTATTTATTTTCAGCATAACAGTATCATTATTTTTTCACCACACCCAGTGCTCCATGCAATCTGTGCCCTCTGTAATACCCACCACTTGGTACCCCGACCTCCCACCCCCCCCCCCCCCGCCACTTCAAACCCCTCAGATTGTTTTTCAGAGTCCATAGTCTCTCATGGTTCACCTCCCCTTCCAATTTACCCCAACCCCCTTAATTTTGTATAAGGCAGTTGACTTAATTTTAAAACAATTCAGTGTTGGGGAATATGATATTTTTTTATATATCTGGAAAAGCTTATCTTATTTTTGTCACAGATGTGAAAACATACCCCCATATTTTCCCTTCTGAATACTGCCATGAATGTTCAAGTAGTTGAGTGTGGATGATGTCTGCAGGTTCTCTTAGAATACTCTGATCTTTGAGTAAATGAATTTGTGTTTCCCTATTTGATATCAAGGCCTTTTACTCAAGAGGTGTTGGGTATAGTTAGAGGACAAAAATGGTACATGTCTCCTTTAGAGACAATGGTGCTGACATTTTATAAATAAATCATTCAGTTTCAAGAGTCTTCTTTTATCCCATTTGTGATATGAGAAAATTTTAGTTTCATTACCATCTATTATATGAGCAGCTATTTCTACTATGAAATTAAATCCATTATGTCAGTCTGGAATAGCCATGAAACCTTTATGAAGAGGCAGAGACAAAATAAGATAAAGCAATGAAGGGAACTGCAGAGACACATCAAGAACTGTTGGATTTGAAAGGAGCGGAAGTGAAATCTTGGGTGATTTCTCATCTTCAAACCCAGTTTTTGAGAATCCCTTAAAAATTACTTTTAAACATCTGCCTGTTAATTAAAAAATGAAAAATTCAAATGAGGGCGGCTGGGTAGGAAGGACTCTGTCCTTAATTTCACTAATTCATTTGTCATCTTTTTTTTTTTTTTTAAACAAGATTTAGTTCACTTTATTTTTCTTGTATAAAACTATGTGGTAGCCACAGCTGGCACCTGGGTCTTCCATTCATCATCCTTTTAATCTTTGGGTTTCATATTGTTTATATTGGTCTCTTCGTCAGGATGCATTAGACATTTGAGGAGAACATCCTGGAAATATTTCAAATGTATTTAGGAAGAGAACAATATTGGATGCATCCTCAGGGCTGAGACTTCATGTGCTCTAGTGAGTTCACCAGAAGTTACATGTAGAAAGGAGTTTGTGTAATAGTTTTGATTTAAATGTACAAGTTCTTCCTCAAAGTATGCCACAGATAGAAATAATTCCTTTAGTGGTATGTTAGGTTGGCATTGTACAGTATCATGGGCCATGATCAGGAATTTTGTCTCTCTGAGGACCTATCTCCTCTGGGTCTGTCACATGTAACACATATAGCTTCTACTATACTCTGTCTCAGCTGTCCCTTTGTTGCAACATTGTGACTGGCTCTTCCAGCTTTTGGGAAACTGCATGGCTGTGTTTTCTCAGATCTGTGTATTATGGCTGATGGAGTAGTAATTACAAATGTGCTTTCTCTTATGTGGCATGAATTAATGATAATATCAATGGTAAAGATCATAGTAGTAATAATAATTCAAGTTTAGACTCAAGAATACCCCCTGCTTTTACATGTTCTTTCTCCTCTTTTTATCCCTCTGAATTAAAAAAGAACAAAAACTAATGAACAAACAAACAATCAATAAATAAATGTCCAGCTACTTTCACTGAAAGGACCTTTCAGTTTTAAAGGTCTGAGAACTAGTAGGGTTTTTTTTATAGGTTTTAAAAATTTGTTTTTTTAAAAGTTAACATGTGCATAAAAGGAAATTGAAAAACACAAGAAGCAAAGAACAAAGTCACCCATAATCACAAGCAGTTTACAGTTTGACATCTAGGTCCCATGTGTGTATCTACAAAAGTAAGCATTTTAATGTAATTAAGATCATAGTTATGTATCATGCTTTTTTACACACCATGAATATTTACCATTTCAAAGTCCCCAAACTATGAGCATGTAATGACTGTTAATGTGTGTGCGTCTCTTTGGCTGTACTATAGGAATACATTAAGTGGTTCAATGGAAACATACCCTGTTGCTAATATTTGAATAGTATAGATTGGATAATGAATTCTTTTAGAAGCATTATACATTGTGTACTCTTACTTATGTCTGTTTTAATTGAACATTAAGGGAATGCAGTATTTTAATGGTAACCCTGCCAGTATCTTTATCTAGAGGCTTGTTGTCATTTTTGTCTTCTCTAAAATCTTTGTCGCCGAGAAAGGCAGGATTACGTTTTTTTCTTTCAGATAGAGTTGGTGTAATGTCTTCTTGGTTATAGAACTAGTAGTTTTTGATAACTGTTAATTATGTTGTTTGGCTCTCACTTAGAAGAAACTGAGCATTTAAACACAAGCCCGGGTATGGTGCTACCATTATTCAATCTATGGGGCTCTAAGGGAATTTTTACTAGTCTTTGAATTACAACCTATCTCAAAGAATTTCTTCCTCCACTTTTTGAGCATTTGAAAGATGACAATGTCAACTTCTTTTGAAATTATTGATATTTTCTTATTCACAATCATGTTACCCAATTTATAATCATGTATGGAGGTACTTTAGTATCTGACCATCATATTAATAATTTTATTTTCCACTTATTTCTGAGACTGATGACTTGCAATTATGTTTTAGATATTCAAAATATAGCAATTGTATTTAATTCCTTTTTTACATAATCCATTTTACTTTAATTTTAGAAGAAAAAAATCTCACCAATATTGTCTACAGCTCCAATTTCAATTTTTTCTTCAATATCTTCTGAGGTAATTTGATTGCAGTTATCCACAATAGATTGATGCCATAGGGATTGCTTTGTGAATAATTATTATCAGAGAATCTCTGACCTCCAAAACTCAAAAGCTGGCAGAAGTCAGGTCTTTGTCATTCCTGATTTTTGTCTCCTACCTACTGAAAGCTGAACTTTCACAGCATATTTGGCAATAAATGCTGTTTTCTCTACTTCTTATAAGGTCTGTTTAAAGAGGGTGATGCAAAACGTTAATGACCTTGGGGAAAGGCTTTCTCCCAAAGTCTCCCTCCATATTCAGAAACACAATAGACAACTAACAATGAGCTTTAATTTCAAGAATCTTTTCAACTTGTTAAATTTTAAGTTTTTTTCTTATTTCCTAATTTAATTAATTTGTTTACTTACTTATTTAATTTATTTATTTTTATTCCTATTACATTTATTGAATAAATTTTAAAGGTATGACACATGGGTTTTTAACAGCTTTCATTAAGCTTATTTTTTTCAGACTGTTTTATTTTTTTAAGTTCAATTAGCCAACTTATATTACATCATTAGTTTTTTTTATTATTAATTTTTCATTATTTATTTATTTATTTATTTTTCCTAGAAAATGCCTTATTTTTTTTAATTTAATTTTTAATTTTTTTATAAACATATATTTTTATCCCCAGGGGTACAGGTCTGTGAATCACCAGGTTTACACACTTCACAGCACTCACCCAAGCACATACCCTCCCCAATGTCCATAATCCCACCCCCTTCTCCCAAACCCCCCCCCCAGCAACCCTCAGTTTGTTTTGTGAGATTAAGAGTCACTTATGGTTTGTCTCCCTCCCAATCCCATCTTGTTTCATTGATTCTTCTCCTACCCACTTAAGCCCCCATGTTGCATCACCACTTCCTCATATCAGGGAGATCATAATAGTATTTTGAAAGGGATTGCACTGGAAGTGTAGATAGCTCTGGGAAGCATTATCATTTTAACAATATTTGTTATTCCAATCGATGAACATAGTATGTTTTTCAATCTCTTTGCGTCTTCCTCAGTTTCTTTCATAAGTATTCTGCAGTTTCTGGAGTATAGCTCTTTTACCTGTTTGTTTAGGTTTATTCCTAGTTATCTTGTGGTTTTTGGTGCAATTGTAAATGGAATCTATTCCCGAATTTCTCTTTCATCAGTCACATTGTTAGTGTATAGAAATACAACTAAATTATGATTGATTCCGTATCTTGACACATTGCTGAATTGCTCTATGAGGTCAAGTAATTTGAGTGTGGAGTCATTTGGGTTTTCAACATAAAGTATCATGTCATCTGCAAAGAAAGAGAGTATGACTCCTTCTTTGCCAGTTTGGATGCCTTTTATTTCTTTTTGTTATCTGATTACCGTTGCTAGGACTTCTAGTACTATGTTGAACAAGAGTGGTGAAATTGGGACATCCTTATCATGTTCCTAATCTTTAGGGAATGGTTCTCAGCTTTTCCCCATTGAGAATGATATTCTTTGTGTTCTTTTCATAGATGTATTTTATGAAGTTGAGGAATGTTCCCTCTATCCTTAAATTCTGAAGAGTTTTAATCAGGAAAGAATGCTGCATTTTCTCAAATGCATTTTCTGCATCAGTTGAGAGGAACTTGTGTTTCTTCTCCATTCTCTTATTAATTTGTTCTATCACATTGAATGATTTGTGAATGTTGAACCACGCTTGCATCCCAGGAATAAATCCCAATTGTTCATTATGAATAATCCCTTTATTATACTATTGGATCCTATTGACTAGGATTTTGTTGAGTATTTTGGTATCCATGTTCATCTGGGATACTGGTTTGTAATTCTTCTTTTTAATGGGGTCTTTGTCTAATTTTGAAGTCAGGATAATATGGTCTCATAGGGAAAAAAATGGAAGTTTTCCTTCCATTTCTATTTTTCTAAAAAGCTTCATTAGAAAGGTATGATTTTTCTTTAAATGATTGGTAGAATTCTGCTGGGAAGCTTTCTGGCCCCAGACTCTTGTTTTTGTTTTTATTATAGTTGTTGTTGTTTGTTTGTTAGTTTGTTTGTTTTGTTTTTGTTTTTCTTTCTTTCTTTCTTTCTTTCTTTTTTTTTTTGGAGACTTTCGATTACTTTACTTGCTGGTTATTGGTCTGTTCATATTGTCCATTTATTCCTGTTTCAGTCTTCATTGTTTATAAGTTTCCAGGAATGCATCCATTTCTTCCAGATTGCCTAATTTGTTGGCATATAGTTGCTGTTAATAAGTTCTAATAATTGTCTCTATTTCCTTGAAAGTTATTATCTTTCCCATTTCCTTCATGATTTTATTAATTTGGCTCCTTTCTCCTTTCTTTTGGATAAATTTGGCCAGAAGTTTATCAATCTTATTAATTCTTTCAAAAAATCAGCTTCTAGTTTTGTTGATTTGTTCTACCATTCTTCTGTGTTCTATTTCATTAATTTCTGCTCTAATCTTTATTATTTATCTTCTCCTGCTTGGTTTAAGCTTTATTTGCTGTTCTTTCTCCAGGTCCTTTTGGTGTAAGGTTAGGATGTGCATTCGGGATTTTTCTAATTATTTTGATCAAAGCTTGGACGGCTATGAATTTCCCTCTTAGGACCACCTTTGCAGTATCCCATAAGTTTTGAACTGATGTGTTTTCATTTTCATTGGTTCAAAAAATTGTTTAAGTCCTTCTTTAATTTCCTGGTAGACCTAATCATTCTTTAGTAAGAAGCTCTTTATCCTCGAAGTGCTTGAGTTCCTTTCAAATTTCTTCTTCTGATAGGTCCAGTTTCAAAGCCTTGTGGTCTGAAGATATGTAGGGAATAATCCCAGTCTTTTGGTATCCGTTGTGACCTGATTTGTAACCCAGTATGCAGTCTATTCTAGAAAAAGCTCCATGTGCACTTGAGAAGAATGAGTATTCTGTTGTTTAGGATGAAATGTTCTGGATATATATATATGAAGTTCTCCTGGTGCAGTATGTCCTTCAAAGCTCTTGTTTCTTTGTTGATCTCCCTAGAAAATTTTTCCTTTGCTGTGAGTGGAGTGTTGAGGTGTCCTGCCTTTAATGTATTGTTATTGATGTTTCTTTATTATGGTTATTAATTGGTTTATATAATTGGCTGCTCCAATGCTGGGGGCATAGATATTTAAAATAGTTAGATCTTCTTGTTGGATAGACCCTTTAAGTATGATATAATATCCTCTACATCTCTTACTACAGTCTTTGTTTTAAAATCTAATTTGTCTGATATGAGGATTGGTACCCTAGCTTTCTTTTGAGGTCCATTCATGTAGTAAATTGTTCTCCATCCTATCACTTTTAATCAGAAGATATCTTTAGATTCAAAATGAGTCTCTTGTAGATAGCATATGGATGGGTCCTGCCTTTTTATTCAATCTGAAGCCTTGTGTCTTTTTATAGGAGTATTCATCCCATTTACATTCAGAGTAACTAGTGAAAATATGAACTTAGTGTCACTGTATTGCCTGTAAAGTTCCTGTTTCTTTAGATTGCCTCTGTTACTTTATGGTCTATATTATTCTTGGGGTCTCTTCACTTACAGAATCTCCTTTAATATTTCTTGCAAGGCTGGCTTTGTGGTAAAATACTCTTTCAGGTTCTTCCTGTCCTGGGAGCTCTTTATCTCTTCATCCATTCTGGATGACATTCTTGCTGGATAAAGTATTCTTGGCTACATGTTCTTCTCATCCAGTATCATGAATATGCCTTGCTATCACTTTCTGACTTGCCAGGTTTCTGTGGATAGGTCTGATGTTATTTTGATGTTCCTCCCTCCACTGCAAAGTAACCACCTCTCCCTAGCTATCCTCAGGATATTTTCTTTGGTTGTACTATTTGCAAGCATCACTATTGTATGTCAGGGTGTTGATCTATTTTTTTTTTTTTTAACAAGTATTTTTTTAAAGATTTTATTGATTTATTAGAGAAATGGAGAGAGAGCACAACTAGGCAAAACAGTAGGCCAGGGGAGAGGGAGAAGCAGGCTCTCAACTGATTGGTGAACCCAATGCAGGGCTCAATCCCAGGACCCTGGAACATGACCTGAGCCAAAGGTAGCTACTTAACTGACTGAGCCACCCAGGCACCCCTGATCTATTTCTATTGATTTTCAGAGGGGTCTTCTCTGACTCTTGGACTTGAATGCTTGTTTTCTTCCTCAGATTAGGAAAATTCTCAGCTATAAATGGCTCAAATATACCTTCTGGTCCTCTATTTCTCTCTCTTCACCCCCTCAAGGATCCCAATAATTTAAACATTGGGACGTTTTATGGCATAATTAATCTCTCCAAGCCTTTTGTCATGGGCTACTAGCTGCCTATCTCTGTTTTTCTTTTCTCTTTCCATCAACTTACATTCTAGATAATTTATTCAATCTTCTGCCTCATTGACCCTAGCAGTTAGAGTAAGCAGTTTAGATTGCACCTCATTAATGGCATGAATAGATCTCATTTCTGACCTTAGATTTTCTATATTGTCAATTATGATTTTTTTAAAGCCTAGCTATTAACTTTTTGATTTTTGTACTGAATTCTGTGTCTGACATATTATTTATATCCATATTGATTAGATCTGTGGCAGAGAACACTATCTCTGGTTCTTTTTCATATGAGCTCCTCCTTCCTGTCATTCTGTCCAGAGAACGTTGAGTAGATGAATGAATGGTCCAAAATATCAACCACAACCCAAGCAAGATGTACCCTAGCAAAATCCTGAGTGTTTGGAAGGCTCCATAGAATAACACCTGTTGTTCCAGACTGTATTCTGGGGGAGTATCCTGCTTCACTGTTTCTCAGGTATCCCTGCTTGAGCAGACTTGTCCCACCCCCTGTCAGCAGGATAGATTCAATGCAAACTGGTCCTCTGTGTGGCTCCCCCCCCCCCCAAGAGGCTTTCTGCACCTCTTCAGAGGAACAGAGCAAAAGTGGTCAAATGCAAAACCCACCCTGACCCAGAGCAGAAAGACCATAGTCTGCCTTCTTTAATAAACCCTCCAAGACAGTCTCCACTTCTGTATGCATTCAAAACTGCACCCTCTCCTGTTGGGCGCCTACTGCAACTCTCTCAGAGGTAGTCCTAGGGGCCCAGGAGTACCTGGGTCTTTGTGTCCTTTGTGACCTTTGTGACCTTTGTGACTGTGTCCTTTGTGACCCTAAAACCACAAGTGGCCATGGGCCTGCACATGCACCCAAAGCTACTGTACCATGTCTGGGTGCCACCCTAATGTCCTTTCCAGATTTCTACCACCTGCAAGATGTTGCCTAGTTGTGGGAACATGTACCAGTCTTTTTTCAGGCTGCTCAATAAAAGAGCCATTACCAATGGCCTGGCTTTCTATTACTGATTGACCAAAACAGAATCTCCTGGGCTAGCTGATCATAACCTGCTTCCCAGCTCCGATGCTTGGGCACTCTACATCTTCAGGTACTTGCATTTGCTCTGTGATTTATCAGATCCCAAGACCACAATGTCCTTTCTACAATTCTACCTTTTAGACATCAGTTCTGCATTTCCAGATACCCTTTCTGAGAGGGATGTCACTTACTAGCACAGATTTCTTAGGGTTCCTATTTTGCATTCAGTGTTATATCACTTTCCAGGAGCCAGCTTATAGAGACTCCCCCCTTCTTGTTTATCTTCCAATATCTCCCCAAAGATATAAAGCTCCCCAAAGGAAGCTAAAAGTCATAGCTGAATCTTTTCAATAGAATTCTTTGTATCTATGTTTTGAGTATCCCATACCTGGGTTTCAGAAAGAGAAGAGAGAAACAGGAAGGGAACTCATATTTATTTATATGTACTAAACACTGGAAAAATCCTTCTCTGATTAAGCCCAAAATGGATGAAAGACCTAAATGTGAGACAGGATACCATAAAAATCTTAGAGAACATTGGCACTAACCTCTTTGACTTTGGCCAGAACAACCTGTTTCAAGACATGTCTATAAAAGCAAGGGGAAAAAAATGAACTTTTGGGACTTCAATATTTAAAAAAAAAAATGCAGAGTAAAGGAAAGAGTCAACAAAATTAAGAAGCAACCTATAGAATGGAAGAAGATATTTGCAAATAACACATCAGATGAAGGACTAGTATCCAAGATCTATAAGGAACTTCTAAAATTCAATACCTAATAAACAAATAATCCAGTCAAGAAATGTGCAGAAGACATGAACAGACATTTCTCCAAAGAAGACATACAAATGACTAACAAACACATAAAAAAATGTTCAATATCACTAGCCATCAGGGAAATACAAATCAAAACCACAATGAGATACTGTATTACATCAATTAGAATGGCAAAAATCAGCAAGACAGGAAACAAATGAGAAGGGACCCCTCTTACATTGTTGGTGGAAATGCAAGCTGATACAGCCACTTTGGAATACAGTATAGAGGTTCCTCAAGACCTGAAAAATAGAGCTACCCTATGACACAGCAATTGCATTACTAGGAATTTATTCCAAAGATACAGATGTAGTGAAAAGAAGTACATGCATCCCTATGAGAAGCAATGTCCACAATAGCCAAACTGTGGAAGAAGACAATATGCCCTTCAAGAGATGAATGGATAAAGATGTGGTTCATATATACAATGGAATATTACTCATCCACCAGAAAGGATGAGGGTGAATGGGTGATAGGCATTAAGGAGGACACATTTGTGATGAACACCAGGTTCATTAGTTATGTGCGACTAATTTATCATAGAACATCACATCAAAAAATAATGATATACTATAAGCTGGCTAACTGAACATAATAAAAATCATTTTAAAAAATATAAACTAACTATAGTGAAATAAAATAGATTGGTGGTCAGGATGAAAAGATTACAAAAAGGCACAAGGAAAGTGGTTGCATAATTTCACTAATTTAATGGGGTGATGGATTCACAGATGTATACATGTTTGAAAATTAACTAAATATATACAATTTAAACATATGCTCTTTCTTACATGTAAAATATCTATTAATAAATTTAAACATGTACACTTCAAAAAAACCCTTGTCTTTACTCATGACATACATTTTCCATATAGTGGCACAATTAAATGCATAAGTGCCAAGTATTTGAGTACATTTACAACATGTATTCCATACAGAAGCAAATTTTCTCAAATATAAATGAATTTCAGATCAGTCTTTGGAAACAAAATGCATAGGACGCCTGAATGGTTCAAACCATTTAAGTGTCTGACTCTTCATTTCTGCTCAGTTCATGATCTCATAGTTGTGGAATCAAGCCACATGCCAGGCTCTGTGCTGGCCGTGGATCCTGCTGTGGAGTGTGTCTGTCTGTCTCTCCTTCTGCCTGTATCTTTGCTCCACTCTCTAAATAAATAAATAAATAAATAAAGACAATTATTTAAAAACAAAAACAAAAACAAAACACAGTGCAAATGAAAATAAGCCAAGGACCTGATTTCAAAAGAAACTCTTCTTATTAAAAATAATATGGAGAAATAATTTCATTCATAGAAAAATACATTCAAATTTAAATTCCATATATTTGAATGAAGCAATATAAGGAAGATATTTTTATCTGTTCACTGTTGAATTTAAGCACCTAGAAAAAATTTACATATTTAGCAATAAGTATTCATAAAGCAAATGAAAGAATTAAGAGACTTTCCTATTGATATGATCCAACAGTGTTTGATCCTATTCAATACACAGGTACTACTGAAAAGGGAATCTTATTCCATCTAAAGTAAAGTCATCATTTTCATTTAACATTTCCTGGAACAATATACATTGTATGCATTGTATGCATATCATAAAATCTACACAATCTGTGTCCCAGTTTGGGTCAAAAGGCCAGAAACTGCTACAAACCAGTAAGAGCTGATGTCTCAGTTCAGGCCCATATGCAGGAGCCTTCTGAAGAATCATGGAGAGTTAAATGTGTTGGTGTGAAGGCCATGGTTGCACATGGCTTATTGAGGTTGAGGAATGGTTCAGTTTGAAAGCACTTGGGCAGAAGTCTCCCTTACTCAAGGGAGCTTAGTCTTTTATAATTTTCAGGCCTGCAACTGGTTGGATGAGAATGCTACTTTAATAAGAGAAACATAATTTATTCAGCCTATGAATTCAAAAGTTAATATTATCCAAAATTATTAGTCACAACCCAAAGCAAAGTCAAAACAGTATCTGAGCAGCCTGCGGTCTAGGCAAGTTAACACATAGAATTAACTCGTAGAAGTCAGTTGATTATCCACATAGCACCTATACACATTTCTATAAATCATACTTAATCCCCAATAAAGACAATACAAGGTCATAATTCCATCTAACATCATACAACTATCCTGCAAACAACTGAAAATTCACTAAAATCTCCACAAGAAGGGAAGGGTCATTTTCTTGTGTGATTTTTACTTTTATATTGATAGTAAGTTAAATACTAGGATGGAAAATTAAAAAAAAAATGCTACCCTTCTGTGATAGAAAGTTAATATATCTTCAGTTTCATACAATAATAAGAAAAGGAAGAAAACAGATATTTGCCTTATATATATTCACACATGTAGGCATATTCATAGCATAAGAAGTAAATACAATAATTACAGTTTTCATTTTGTAACACTCAAACGGTTGCCGCTAATATTTTTTACTACATTCTTCTTTTATTCTGTATTCAGTGTGCCTTCAGCAGCTTTAAAACCCAGCTGTGGTTCTTCAGCTGACAAGGAACAAAGACCTTCATTATTGAAGCGTCTGGGTCATTAGTAGGTCTGCCTGGATTGGGATGTTGTTGTTTTTCATTGACCTTAATCACAGAGCATGGTGATACTAAGTGTGGTCCTAAGTGATCTCCTCTATTCTAGATATACTCTTCCTTATCTCCATTGTGGAGAAGTAATCCGATTTCCTCTCAGTTGCCAGGATCAATCACCCAACCAACATAATAACTTATTTCTTTGTCTATTGATTCAAACTCATGAACTAGCCAGAGTGGTCAGGCAGCTTTGTTCCATAGACTCTTCTTTGTGTCTCCCTCTGGAGTCATTTTTTCCCTTTGGAATGAGGACTTTGAAACAAGAAAATTTAACTAAATGGAATAGGAAGCAAAAATTAGTAGGTCATCAAAGACAATATAAATGATGCCTCTCACATTTCCTACTTTGGTTACAGGTCCTGGCTGTGGGAGGAACAGCCACATGCCATGAATACTGATTCAGAGCATAAATAGGCTTCCAGGAAACTGAAGACTCTTGCTCCAAACTTGGAAGGTATCGCTACCTAGCATGTACTATATCTAGTTCTGCAAAAGGTCTTTTTGCCATTATCAGGCCAATTTATTCAACAGAGTAGGAAATACAATAATATCAATGATTTTGTGAGTATAGTTCCATTGTACCAGTTCATTTTCTGTGAAGTGAGATTGTTGATCAGAAGCAATACTGTGTGAAATGCTATGATTGTGGACAAAAATTTCTCTAAGTCTGTGCCTGGTTGTTTTATCAGATGCCTTGCTTATTGGGAAGGAAAATCCATATCAAAAGGGTCTATGGCTTTAAGAACAAAATACTGTCCTTTTATGATGGAAGCAGTCCAATGTAATCAATCTGTAACCAGGCAGATCATGCCAAGGAATGCTGCCATATTGGGGACTTCATGTTTCTGCTACTGGAAAATTTGGCACTTAGTAGTGGACAAGGCCAGGTTAGCTTTGGTTGGTGAAAGTCTGTGCTGTAGAGCTCATGCATCCTTGTTACCATGACCATTTTGTTCATGAACCTATTGGGTGATGATAGGAGCGGGTAGGGATAAGCCTGAGTTTTATGCACAAAATGAATCATCTTATTCACTTAATTATTAAAATCTTCCTCTGCTGGTCATTTAATGGTGAGCATTCAGAAGGGACATAAATATTTTTTGTGTATTTTTAAGGTATGGAAACATTCATCTTCCTCAAATTTTCTTGTTACTGATTTTCCAATTTTATGGGTTTTGTTTTATGGGTTTTGTTTGTCTGTTTGTCTTTGTGTTTTTCCAAGTCCCTGATTATTGAGCCATTCCTTTGGCTAAAATTCATGAATTAATATATGATGTACATCTGGCCATTTCTCCTTCCAAGAATGTGAACACCAGGTGCATTGGTTAGAGTTCTACTCATTGAAATAATTTCCCTTCACTACTGAACCTTATGAATTTTCCAGAATGGGGCTATAGTTCTGTGTCTATTCTTTCATGAGTTACACCCACATATCAGTGTAAAATTTTCTGTATACCAGGCCCAAATCTTTTCTTCTTCTGTGAGTTGATCATAACGAAGCTCCACAAGACCTTGGGTGCATGCTGGGAGAATGAAGGCATCATAGGAAAAGTGGTGATCATGAACAACTGGGCACTTCTTCATATAATTTTTCTTTAGTTCTTGCTTGGGCAGATCACCTATAAAGTTGTCCCTCCTTATGAGGGAGAAGAGATATGTTTCAAGACCCTCAGTAGATGCCTGAAACTATGGATAGTATTATATATACTATTTTTTCTATACATTCATACCTCAGATATAGCATGCTTTATAAATTAGGCACAGTAAAATATTAACAACAATAATAATAAATAGAAAAAATTCATCAATAGCTGTAACAAAAGTTTTCTGAATGTGGTATCTCTCTCTCTCAAAATACCTGTTTGCACTAGTCACCCTTCTTCTTGTGATGATGTGAGGTGAAAAAATATCATTGTGATGAGATGAAGTGAGGTGAATGACACGGGCATTGTGATGTAGCATTAGACTATTACTTATTTTCTGATGATATGTCAGAAGAACCATCATCTGTTTCTGAACTTCAGGTCACTGTGCCCATGGAAAGCAAAACCATGTATAACAGGAGTTTATTCTATTCCATAATGGAGTGCTGCTTCACACATCAACTGTATGGCTCTAAGGGTCTGAAAACATCAAGTTCATAATAAAAAATTCAGCTTTCATGGAAACTTGGTGGCCCATGGCTGAGCCCAGTAGCAGACCAAGAGCCATTTCTCAAAAGAATAATAATTATCCATAGAAGATGGCAGAATTTTGCTCCAATATTCTGAGAGTCTGCACCACAGTTCATATATGGAGGACTTCTAAGGCTGCCAACATCAACATAAAAGACTAATGATTTGGTGAGTGCTGTGAAGTGTGTAAACCTGGTGATTCACAGACCTGTACCCCTGGGGATAAAAATATATGTTTATAAAAATAAAAAAAAAAAAAAAAAAAAAAAAAAAAAAAAAAAAAAAAAAAAAAAAAAAAAAAAAAAAAAAAAAAAAAAAAAAAAAGACTAATGTTGTACTCTAAGTTAGCTAACTGAAATTAAATAAAAATGCCCACTTGGCAACCTTAAAAATATTTATTTTGAAAGAATAAATAATATAGGATAAAAACAGATAGGGAGAGAAACCTTAAACCATAAGAAAAAACTGAGGGTTGGTGGAGGAGAAGTAGGTGGAAAGATGGGATAACTGGATGATGGGTATTAAGGAGGGCACTTGATATAATGAGCAGTAGGTGTTATAAGCAACCGATGAATCACTGCATTCTACACCAAAAATAATAAATCACCATATGGTAAGGACACTAAGCGCTGCCAAACCTTTCTTCCATCGACACGTTAAGCACCATTGGATTTGCTGAATCATAACACCTATGTGGGATAGAAGCTTGCACCACAGCCTGGACATGTAACAGGACCTCTTCTTTTTTCTGAGCTCTGTGGAAACCAGCAGCTTTTTGATTCACTTGATAAATAGGCCAGAGTAAAACACCCAGAGGAAAAATCTTTCACCGTCCCAGTCCAAAGAGTCTTACTTGGTATTGTGTATCTCTTGATGTTGGAGGGGATATATGACCAAGATACCCTTCACATTGAAAGGGACATCTTTTTTTTTTTTTTTTCCTGGTTTCATTTAAATTCATTTGGTTACTAGATGGTGTTGTTGGGGTCCGTGATCAAAGGAAAGAGACTGATACAAAGCAAAAGTCAAGCAAAGCTTTATTTCACGCCAAGCATCAAGAATCTAACTGACCGGTCAGGGCTGTTTCTTATGAAAAGGTGACGACGACGACCATGGCAAGTCCGCTCCCAATGTGGCTGCTCTGGATGAGGCCTCTCCCCAGACGATGCTGCTCCTGACTAGGCCTCTCACTGAGGAGGCCTCAAGTCAAAGAAGCCACTCCTGGAAAGAAGCTGCTCCTGCAAGGCATCTCGGCAAGGCCACGGCTCAGGGCAGTGGGGCTGCTGGTGGCCCTCACAACTCTTACAGCTCTGACAAGAGCTCTGGAAGCTCTGACAACTCTGACTCTCCCGGCTCTGATGACTCTCCTACTCCTCCGAGGGCTCTCCTTCTTTTTCTCCGAGGGCTCTCCTTCTCTGAGGGCTCTCCTTCTTCTTCTCCGAGGGCTCTCCTTCTTCTTCTCCGAGGGCTCTCCTTCTTCTTCTCTGAGGGCTCTCCTACTCCTCAGATGACTCTCCTACTCCTCCCCAGCTTCAGTCTCACAGACTAACCTTTATAGGGGTGGTTGAGCCACGCCCCCACACAGGTGGCCAATGGGATATAAACTCACCTCAGTAAATATATGTGTGCCCCTCTGATTGGATGTCTTCACCTGGCCTGACTCACCCTTGTATCTAGGCTTTTCAAGTAAGTTCCTCTCGGAGGGGCAGGGTCAATCTAAGATCACTGCATAGGGTCAATCTAAGTTCACTGCAACAAAATGGCTCCCTCTGGCCAACTAGGCCCTTACATTCCCCCCTTTTCTTTGGAAATTAGTCAAATCCTTGACTTTTCAGCAAGTTATATGTTATATTGAGCATGTAAGACTAATATTTTACTGCTCTAATTTTCTTTGGTACAAATGACATTAGGGCATTTATAATACAGGAGTGAAAAGTAACAGTAATACACAGTAGACTCATAAGTTAGCTATTCAACACTTTCTATTACCTTTTCCAATTTTCCTAATTCAGTTCATCTAATTTCCTACCTATACTTTACATAAACAGGTAACAATAGGAGCAACAATAAACTCACAGTTCTTTTAGTCTTAGCTTTAGTCCATGGACAGCAGAGTCTGTTGGCTGCAGCTTCCATCTCTGGGAGGCGTCCTTTCTCTCGACTTGTTTGACGTGACTTGCATGAACCCAGGCCCTAATGCCTTCTACTCTTACTGCCATGGGGGTGGTTAGGATAACAGTAAACGGTCCCTTCCAGCGAGGCTCCAAGTTCCCCACTTGATAGCAACATATCCAAACCAAGTCCCCGGGTTGGTAAGGATGTAGTTCCACCACCATCTCCATCCCAGTGTGGGCAGTTCAGATCCCTGCATGGGCTTTTTTTTAGACAGACTGTAATGCCTGCAGTGACTGGAGTATAGACTGATCAGTCATTTCTGCTAGGGCCACCTCCTGTAGCTGAGGACAGAGCCGGGGGGGTGTCCCTCAAACATTATTTCAAATGGGGTCACCTTTTTTAAATAGGGTGTACATTGTGCCCTGAGGAGGGTGAAGGAGATCCACCCATCCACTGCCAGTCTCCAGAATTAGTTTTGTCAAGGTCTCTTTAAGAGTCTGGTTCATTCTCTCTACTTGCCCAGAACTCTGGGGCTGATAGGCACAATGTAGTTTCCAATTAGTGCCCACGGCCTTGGCCAATGCCTGTGAGACTGAACTCACAAATGCAGGGCCATTGTCTGATCCAATCGCAAGAAGCAGCCAAACCTAGGAATTATTTCTTCTAGTAGCTTTTTGGCTACCACTCCTGCCATCTCATGTTTGGCAGAAAAAGTCTCTACCCAGCCTGAAAAGGTATCTACAAAAACTAACATATATTTGTGCCCATATTTTTCGGGTTTCATTTCTGTAAAATCTATTTCCCAATGAATTCCTGGTTCCTTACCTCTTTCTCTTTTCCCTCTTCCCATTTTAGTTCTTCCCACATTAACTTCCTGGCATTGAGCACATCTATCAACTACATCCTGAACCATATGCCCTAATTTAGAAACCTGAAATTGCTTGCCTATAAGGTCCTTGAGTTTGTGTATCCCCAAATGAGTACCCTGATGTATCTGGTCTATTAACTTCTTACCTAGTTTTCAAGGAAGAATTTTTTTCCTGCTTTAGTCTTAGCCAAGTGCCCTTCATAGTCCAATTTAACCCATTTCTGTAAATACTTTAAATATTCTACTGAATAGTTTGGTTTTTCTGGTAGGGCTGGAGCCAGGAGTGTAACCAGTTCTTGCACTGTTTCTCAGACTGCTTGCTTTGCGACTTGATCTACTAAGTGGTTTCCTTTTGAAATCAGATCAGTCCCCTTTTGGTGTCCCAGGCAATGCATAACAGCCACCTCTTTTGGGTCCCAAATAGCCTGGAGGAGAGCCAATATTTCTCCTCTGTTTTTAATTCATTTTCCTTCTGCTGTTAATAGGCCCCTTTCTTTATAAATAGCCCCATGCATATGGAGAGTATCAAAGGCATACCTGCTGTCCGTATAGATGTTACCAGTTTTACCTTTGGCCATCTGCAGTGCCTTAGTGAGTGCAATCAGTTCCACTTTTTGTGCCAAAGTTCCATGTGGCAGGGCTGATATCCAGAGTTCCTGCTCAGGAGAAACAACCACAGCCCCTGCATACTTCTTTCCATCGACCATGTAGCTACTCCCATCTGTGAACAGAGTCATCTCGGCATCTGGGAGGGGAATGTCTCTGAGATCCAGCCTTATTCCTGTGACTTGGGTTAGGACCTCCCCACAGTCGTGTGGATGGTCAGCAAGGTCCTCTGACAGCACTGTGGTTGGATTTAGCACCACTGGGGGCTGGAAGGTCATTCTTGGTTCGTTGAGGAGGAGGGCCTGATACCCTGTCACTTGGGTGTTCATCATGCCTCAGTCGGGTGGAGTCTGGAGAAGGCCCTCAGTAGTGTGTGAGGTGGTTATGATGAGATTTTGACCCAGTCAATTTACTTGCATCCTTGACCAGGAGGGCCTGGTTGCAGGAGGGCGTTGCAGCAATTATGCGGAGGCAAGGGGGGAACCCAGCTGCTACTGGATCTAGTTTCTTGCTAAGATAGGCTACTGGCCTTCGCCAAGGCCCCAGAGTCTGAGTTAAAACTCCTTTGGCCACCCCTGCTTTTTCATCCACATATAATTGGAAGGGCTTGGTAACATCTGGGATGGCCAATGCTGGGGCATTCAATAAGGCTGTTTGTAATTCCTGAAATTCTCCTTCTGCCTTAGCTTTCCACTCTATCATAGTGAGCCCTCCTTTTGCCAGTTCATAGAGAGGTTGCGCAATCTCCGCAAACTGCGGTATCCACAGCCTACACTAGCCCACCGTCCCAAGAAACCCCCTTACTTGTCAGGACGTGGTGGGGTGGGGGTATTGGGTGATCACCTGTTTCCTAGACTCAGACAGTGAACGCAGTCCCTCACGGAGATCAAAGCCTAGATAAGTGGCATGGCTCTGACAGAGCTGTGCTTTCTTCGCTGACACCTGATACCCTTTTTCCTGCAGAGTCTCTAAGAGAGCTCTCGTCCCCCACAAACATGACTCATAGTCCTCAGCAGCTACTAGCAAGTCATCAACGTACTGTAACAGAGTGACTCCTGTGTTGTAGGGACTCGTGTAGGGACTCATCGAAGATAGTGGGCAAATTCTTGAACCCTTGGGGAAGTCTTGTCCAGGTGAGCTGGCCTTGAAACTCTTTCTGTAGGTCAGACCACTCAAAAGAAAAAAGGGGTGAGATTCCCTTGCTAAAGATATATAGAAAAATGCATCCTTAATATCTAAGACGGTATATACATTTCTTCTGGGGCCCAGGAGGGAGAGTAGGGTATAGGGGTTAGGCACCATCGGGTTGATATCTTCAACCCATTTATTAACTTCCTGAAAGTCCTGGATGGGTCGGTATTCCCCAGTCTTGGCCTTTTTGATGGGCAGCAAAGGTGTGTTCCATGAGATTTGCAAGGAACTAGGATCCCATCACCTCGGAGTCAATTAATGTTTTCTGATCCCTTCCTTTGCTTCCCGGGGAAGGGGGTACTGCTGAACGCGAATAGCCATACCTGTCACTTTTAATTGTACCACCACTGGAGGTTGTTCCTTGGCCAAGCCAGAGGGCTTCCCTTCTGCCCAGACCTGGGGAAACTCGTCCTATAGGATTTGGAGAAGGCTCCCCCCCTTTGTTTCTTCTGGTTTTGAGAATGGCTCATAAAGGAGGTATTCATCTACTGCTGCCATAAGCACTTGTACAGTGGGCTGTCTTAAGGTTACAGTCACGTCTCCTTCCGAGAACCGAATGCCAGCTCTTAACTTGTGGAGGAGATCTCTTCCCATCAAGTTATATGGGGCATTAGGGAGGACCAAAAATTGATGCTTAACTACTCTGGAGGCCAAATTTAAAGTCCTTTATGTTGTCCATTTATGTCTCTCTGTGCCACTTGCTCCTTGTACCCAAACTTCCTCTCCAGATAGTTTTCCCATAGGTTTAAGTAATGATGAAAATTGGGCTTCCATGTCCACCAAAAAATCAACTGATTTCCCCTCCATTTCAATTTTTACCTGAGGTTCAGAGAGGGGCTCTGAACCATGGCCCCTTCATTCTCTGGTGGCAAGCATTGCTGTCTTCCTTTTAGGGCACTTCCTGGACCAATGTCCTTTTTCCTTACAGTAAGCACACTGATCTGAATCTAAGTCTTCCCACCTTCCTTCTCTGTGCTTAGGCTTTTCCTTCCATTTACTGTCCCCTACCCATCTCCTCCCCACCTCATATAATGCCAAAACCTTAACCAGTTTTTTGTCTGCTTTTCGTCCTCTTGTGCATCCTTGTTGTTAAACACCTTTTCTGCGATTCCCACTAACTCAGGCAGATTCTTCCCTTCATATACCTCAATTTTCTGAAGTTTCCTCCTTACATCTGGGGCTGACTGACTGACAAAAGCAAGATTCATTGCCCTCTGATTTTCAGGTGCCTAAGGATTGATTGGGCTATATATTTTATAGGCTTCAATTAGCCTTTCTAGGAAAGCTCCTAGAGACTCATTCTTACCTTGAGTCATCGTACTAATTTTAGATAAATTTATGGGTCTCCTTGCTGCTGCACGGAGGCTTCCCAGTAAAGCCTGGTGGTAAAAACATAAGCTCTCCTTGCCTTCGTCGGAGTTTAGATCCCAGTCGGGAGGTTCCCTGCTGAGCAGAGAGCCCGATGCGGGGCTCGATCCCAGGACTCTGAGATCATGACCTGAGCTGAAGGCAGAGGCTTTAACCCACTGAGCCACCCAGGCGCCCCATCGTACTAATTTTAGATAAATTTATGGGTTTCCTTGCTGCTGCACGGAGGCTTCCCAGTAAAGCCTGGTGGTAAAAACATAAGCTCTCCTTGCCTTCGTCGGAGTTTAGATCCCAGTCGGGAGGTTCCCTCGGGCAGTAGTCCTCCATTTGGTGGGGATTGAGGTCCCCACCAAGTCTCTCCCTTATCACTTTATGGGTTTCTCACATGATGTGATCCCACTCTTCCCCGTTAAAGAGAGCCATAAGGAGCTGTTGAACATCCACCCGGGTAGGTTGATGAGTAAGAAAGACAGTTTCCAAGAGGCTAATTAAATGCTAGGGGTGGTCAGAAAGGGATTTGTGTTGGATCTTCCAGTTATATATGTCAGAAGGGATATAGCTTAGGTAGGGCTGCCCTCTCCCTCTGGCAGAGCAACCTCACGAAGAGGCAGCGTTGGTATGGACAGTACTGGTGAGGTAAAGGGAGACTGAGGGGGATAGAGAAAAGGGGAAGTATCAGGGTGGTCTCTCTGCTTGGTGGTCCCAGAGGTGGACCCCGACTATGTATGAGGTGGACTGGTAAAGGCATTTCAGGACCGAGAGTCAGATTTAGAGGACAAATAAGGGGGGGGGGGGGAATTTCACATCCTCTATATCCGATGGAGGTAGAACAGTCTTCTTCCCTGGTTCCCCCTCATCTGTCTCTTCTGGTTTTGGTGCTCTGACCTTCCTTAGAAGGAGAGAAATGGTTTCATTATCAGGGGGAAGGTGGGACTTGAGCCATGATGGCGGCACTTCTATCAGATATCGCCAGGCCACAATGTATGGTATTTGGTCTCGATGTAGATCAAAGACCTCACTCAGGGTAGAATAGACCCAGGTCAAGGCAAACATTCCTTCCGGCGGCCACTGTGGAGAAAGTGGGCCACTCAAATTGGCAGAGTGTTTTTAGTTTTCCTGGGTAAACCTTGTCACCTGACTGAGTGGCTTTACCTTGAAAGTCCTTGAAATGTTCAAGAACAAGACCTACAGGTGTCACAGGCCCCTTACTCCCTGTTTGTCCCATTTCTCCAAATACAACAAACAGCACAACAGACAACAACAACAACAACAAAAAAAAAAAAACAAGGCAAAGACAACTGCAGACCCAGCAATCCCCATCCAGAGCCTGCTGCTTGTGGGGACTTTCTTGGTCCCCTGCAAACACAACAAACCACATAACAGACAACAAAAGAACCAGGCAAAGACAACTGCAGACCCAATGATTCTTACCCAGAAGCTGCCACTGGTGGGGGCTTTCTTTATCCCCCAACCGCCTATGGGGACTCGAACCCCTCAACTGTCTAGGGGGACTCATACCCCCCAACTGCCCAGGGGGACTCGAACCTCCCAAATGCCTGGAGGGACTCGAACCCACTGTCAATCTACCAGCAGAGGGATGGGGCATCCCTGCATCCATTCCAGCCCTTGGTAGCATGGCTGCATCCAGCTTCTCCTCGGTGGGCTACACCCTGGAGCTCCAAACAGACAGATAGGGTCCCAATACCTAAGATCTCAGTACCCAAGATCCCAATACCTTTGGAGGCTTTTCCCAAAAATTCCAATGCTGGCTCAAGTTCTCGTCATTTTATCCCGGATGAGCCCCCAATGTTGGGGTCCGTGATCAAAGGCATGAGACCCTACGAAGCGAAGGTCAAGCAAAGCTTTATTTCACGCCAACCATCAAGAGTCAAACTGACCAATCAGAGCTGTCTCTGACGATGACGACCACCTGGCAAGGCCACTCCCAACATGGCCACTCTGGATGAGGCTGCTCCCCAGACAGGGCCTTTCCCTGGACAGGGGCTCCTCCGGAGAGTCTGCTCCCTGAGGCCACGGCTTGGGGCGGCGGGGCCGCTGGCAGCTCTCATGGCTCTTACAGCTCTGACAAGAGCTCTGACAGCTCTTACAAGAGCTCTGAGGGCTCTGACAGGTCTTACAAGAGCTTTGACAGCTCTGATGGCTCTTACAGCTCTTACAAGAGCTCTGATGGCTCTGACGGCTCTTATAACCACTCTGATGGCTCTGACAGCTCTGACAGCTCTCCCGGCTCTGACGACTCTCCTACTCCTCCCCAGCTTCAGCCTTGCAGACTAACCTTTATAGGGGTGGTTGAGCCCTGCCCCCACACAGGTGGCCAATGGGATTTAAACTCGCCTCAGTAAATATAGGTATGCCCTTCTGATTGGATGTCTTCACCCGGCCTGACTTGCCTTTGTATCTAGGCTTTGCAAGTAAGTTCCTCTGGGAGGGGCAGGGTCAATCTAAGTTCACTGCATAGGGTCAATCTAAGTTCACTGCAACAAAATGGCTCTCTCTGGCCAACCAGTCCCTTACAGTGTATTATTATTTTGGCATAGGATGCAGTGATTCATTGGTTGCTTATAACACCTACTGCTCATTATATCAAGTGCCTTCCTAATACCCATCATCCAATTATCTCATCTTTCCACCTACTTCTCCTCCACCAACCCTCAGTTTTTTCTTATGGCTTAAGGTTTGTCTCCCTCTCTATTTTATCCTATATTATTTATTCTTTCAAAATAAATATTTTTAAGGTTGCCAAGTAGGTATTTTTATTTAAATTCAGTTAGCTAACTTATAGTACAACATTGTTTTTTTTTTTTTTAATGTGGTGTTTCTATGATTCATTAGTTCACCATAACACACAGTGCTCATCTCAACATATGCCCTCCTTAATACTTATCACCTTGTTATACCATCCTGCCATCTAACCTTCTCTCTCCACAAATTCAGTTTGTTTCCCAGAGTCAAGGGTCTCTTGTGATTTATCTTCCTCTCTGATTTCTTCCCTTCTGGTTGTCTCTCCCTTACCCTATGGTCCTCTGTGGTATTCCTTGTATTCCACATATGAGTGAAAACATATAATGACTGTCTTTCTCTGATTGACTTATTTAACTTAGCATAATAACCCCCAGTTCCACCCATGTCTATGCAAAAGATAGCTTTCATCCATATTGATGGCTGAGTAATATTCCACTACATACACGAACCACATATTTTTCCAGTCATCTGTTGACAGGCATCCCAGTTCCTCCAAATCTGTCTATTGTGGACATTGCTGCTATGAACATTGGGGTGCATGGGCCCTTTCTTTTCACTACTTCATCTGTTTCTTTGGGGTAAATACCTTGTAGTGCAATTGCTGGGTTATAGGGTAGGTCTACTCTTAACTTTTTGAGGAAACAAACACTTATTTAGCACTAAGCTTTAATAGGATTATGAGATCTTCATTTTCCCTGTTCCTGTCTCTCTAGGGCCATACCCTGTCATTTATCCTTTATAAACTCATTGTCTAGCACACTGTCTAGCACATGGTAAGAGTTCATTAAGTAACTGTTGACTGAATAGATGAATTAACTACCATAACCACACTGAAATCACCAGATTTCCTACAAACTGATTTTCACCCCTGACCTTGGTTATGTAATCCCTCTCTTAGGAATGTTCCTACACCAAATTATCTGTACATATTCAAACTGTGGACAGGATTTCATGTTTCAGGTTCCATTTTTGTATGTCATTTCATATTTGAACCATTCCTGAACCTCTGGGTCTTTCTTTTGTGTTCCTCACAGAATGCTTTCACAGCAACCCTTTGCTGCCACTACCTTACCATTTGTAATATGGTGTTTTCATTTTCTGACCCTGCTGGGTGTCTCTCAGGTGATCTGAAGCTCTCTGAAGGCAAGACCCAAATTCCTCTCTACTTACCATTGAGATACAACCATCAATGTGTCTGATATATTCTTTGGGCTAAATAAATTTCTGTTGATATTCCTTCGGTTGAGGGACAGAAGAAATAAATGGAATAAATTTATCCTGAAGTTGTTTTGAATGTAGATGGAAACGTATATTTTTTAAAATATCTATTCATAATTAAATGTTACCAAATTTTAAACTAATTAAAAAAGAAAAATAACACGAACAGTTCCCAATCATATGATGAAATCTTACTGGAAGCAGGAAGAGTAGCAAGTTAAGCTATTTGCTTTTTAACTGAGAATCTGAGTTTCAATTTCTTTCTCATCACACATCTTAAGCAGGAGTTAAAACAAATTGAAGTTTCTTGAAGAGATCTAGTTAGAAGGCTCAGAGTCCGAATCAGACAAAAATGAGAAAATAATTCTATACACTCTAGTATTTTTTTTTACCTTCCTTTATACTTTTATTTTTCTTTCAACATTTATCATGGACTAGACATTGTTCTACTTGTAGTAACTATTCTTTGTTAGCAGACAAAATCTTTAAGGAGCAAAAATTTACATAAAGACTAGAAATTCTCATATCAGATAAAGGACTAGTGTCCAGAATCTATAAAGAACTTAGCATACTCAACACCCAAAGAACAAATAATCCAATCAAGAAATGGGCAGAGGACATGAACAGACATCTCTGCAAAGAAGACATCCAGATGGCCAACAGACACATGAAAAAGTGCTCCATATCACTTGGCATCAGGGAAATACAAATCAAAACCACAATGAGATATCACCTCACACCAGTCAGAATGGCTAAAATCAAGTCAGGAAATGACACATGCTGGCGAGGATGCGGAGAAAGGGGTACCCTCCTACACTGTTGGTGGGAATGCAAACTGGTGCAGCCACTCTGGAAAACAGCATGGAGGTTCCTCAAAATGTTGAAAATAGAACTGCCCTATGACCCAGCAATTGCACTATTGGGTATTTACCCTAAAGATACAAACGTAGTGATCCAAAGGGGCACGTGCAACCGAATGTTTATAGCAGCAATGTCCACAATAGCGAAACTATGGAAAGAACCTAGATGTCCATCAACAGATGAATGGATCAAGAAGATGTGGTATATATACACAATGGAATACTATGCAGCCATCAAAAGAAATGAAATCTTGCCATTTGCGACAACATGGATGGAACTAGAGCGTATCATGCTTAGCGAAATAAGTCAAGCAGAGAAAGACAACTATCATATGATCTCCCTGATATGAGGAAGTGGTGATGCAACATGGGGGCTTAAGTGGGTAGGAGAAGAATAAATGAAACAAAAGATGGGAGTGGGAGGGAGACAAACCATAAGTGACTCTTAATCTCACAAAACAAACTGAGGGTTGCTGGGGGGAGGGGGTTTGGGAGTAGGGGGTGGGATTATGGACATTGGGGAGGGTATGTGCTTTGATGAGTGCTGTGAAGTGTGTAAACCTGGTGATTCACAGACCTGTACCCCTGGGGATAAAAATATATGTTTATAAAAAATAAAAAAAATTAATAAAAAAAAAAAGAAATTCTTGTATGGTAATTAAAAATCATTTATTTGAACATCACATTTTTTTTTTATTTTTTAAAGAACAAGGAGGAAGAATTACAGAGAACAATTTTCTTTATTTTTTTTAAGATTTTATTTATTTATTTGACAGAGAGAAATTACAAGTACATGGAGAGGCAGGCAGAGGGAGAGAGAGGGAAGCAGGCTCCCTGCCGAGCAGAGAGCCCGATGTGGGACTCGATCCCAGGACCCCGAGATCATGACCAGAGCCGAAGGCAGTGGCTTAACCCGCCGAGCCACCCAGGTGCCCCTGAACATCACATTTTTCATGGCTTATCAGCATAAGATGGGTGATATGAACGATATCAAATGATTCTGAGGTCTACAGGAAATTTGGAAACATGGTATAATATTCTTATTCCTAAAGTAGTTACAAAACACAATATTACAGTGATGTGTTATCATAACCTATAATAAATAAAATTAAACAGAGTTGTTAATGGAACATCTCTAGAATTTATTTCTAGTCACAAATTAATATAAATATAACACATAATTTTATATAACTATATATCACTATCATATATATGTATATAATAATATAACACATATATGCATGCTATATATATATATAACATTATAATACATGTATATTATAATATATATTACATGTAATATGGAGTATGAGGCACTATCCCCAGTTCAATATATGGTAACTATTACAATCATTTTTCTATCACCATTGCCTTGCATTGCATCATAGCATTAAAGGGCATGGACTGAAAATTCAGGTAGATTCAGATTATTGACTCTTTGGTGTTCTTATTTTGAGACTTTCCCTTTTCTGCTTACTCTCCTATAAAATGGGGATAATGCCACCCTTTTTGATTTGTTATAGAGATTGCTGCTTAATACCAATATATTTTTAATTATGAAATTAGGATGAAAGCATATGAATCCATATACATGAATGAAGGTAGTAAAACTAAACCTCAGTTTGATAGAATTGTCCAAATATGCAAAGAGTGATCCTGGCTTAGGGTTATTTTTCCTTTTCTTGTGCCCACTTTGTTCTTTTCAATGCAAAGTCTAGGATTCATATCATTCACTTTTTTTTTTTTCATTTTATAGGTGCTCTTTGCAAAAAGGACATCCAAAATGTCCTTTTGACCTTTGCTCGAGTTGAATCAATGTAGATCTCCAGGCACATTATTTGGCATCTGAAATAGCTTTCTTACTACACAATTTTCTAATGGCATCTTTCATCTGATCATTTCTCAAGGTATAGATTAAAGGATTTAACATGGGTGTTATTGTAGTATAGAACACAGCAACTGCTTTATCAATAGATAAAGTAGTTGCAGGTCTCATGTACACAAATATGCAGGGCACAAATAATAGGACAACCACTGTGATGTGGGAGACACAGGTGGAGAGGGCTTTGCGCCTTGCCTCCAAGCTGTGGTTCTTTAGGGAACGCAGAATGACCACATAGGAAACCATCAAGAGGAGGAAGTTTAAGACACAGATGAAACCACTGTTAGCAGCAACAAAGAACCCTAGAGTGTAGGTATCAGTGCAGGCAAGATTGAGCAAAGGGTTAAGATCACATATAAAATGATCTATGATATTAGGGCCACAGAAGGGTAATGGGATGATAAAGAGGATTTGTATGGTTGCATGTAGGAAGCCTCCCACCCATACCACTCCCATTAGAAGGCTGCACACCTGCCGATTCATGATGGTCATGTAGTGCAATGGCTTGCAGATGGCCACATAGCGGTCATAGGCCATCACAGTAAGCAGGATCACATCAGCACCTCCAAAGAAATGCTCCCCAAATATTTGGATAATACATGCATTGAATGGGATGGTCTTCTTTTCACGGAGCGATTCTATGATCAGTGTAGGGGTATTTACAGAAGAATAGCAGGCATCAATGAAGGAGAGATAGGCCAGAAAAAAGTACATGGGGGACCCTGATAATGGGCTGGCAGTGATAGTGACTACAGTGAGCACATTTCCTACCACAGAGATGATGTAGATGAACAAAAACACAGTAAATACGATTTTCTGCATCTTTGGATTCTCTGTGAGCCCCAGTAGAACAAACTCTGTCACATTGTTCCTATTCTCCATAATTTCATTTTATGATTAATTATGTTACCTGAAAAGAAATCATTTTTTATTAATGTAACCTTGACTATATTAAGCTTATTACCTAGTAAATAATAAATGCCTAAATTTCATTGAGTCATGAATTCTCATGCTGTTTTTTGACATATAAAGTAAGCTCAAGTTCTGAAGATCATCTGTACATACTTCATCATCTGAGATAACCAAGAGACTATGTTGTTGTAGTCAAGGCTATAACTACAAAGCCAGAATTTTTTCTTTTATCCTTAGAATTGACAATATGAGTGGAAGGATGAACAAAAGTTGGAGGAAGGGTGCCACTTGGATAAAACTTTGGTAGCGATATTTGTGTGTCTTGGATAAAGTTCAGCTGAGCTCCAGTAAGGGGATGTAAGCCAGAGACAGAAAGCCCAATATCAGACTATTTAAAGAGTTGACAAAAATTGTCATAGCATATTTCTTATGGGAATATAATAAAAGGCTACAGGACCTACCATAAAAAAATTGGTTGTAACTGGGTAAAAACCCAGGAACTGGAGGGTATAGGCTTAGTGAAATGAGTCAGTCAGAGGAAGACAATATCGTGCTGTTCACTCATATGTGGAATACAAAAAATAGTGCATCAGATCATAAGTGAAGGCCAGGAAAACTAAATGGGAAGAAATCATAGAGGGAGGCAAAACCATGAAAGACTTTTTTTTTAAACTTTTTTGTTTATTTGACAAAGAGAGAGATCACAAGTAGGCAGAGAGGCAGACAGAGGTGGGGGGGAAGCAGACTCTGTGCTCAGTGGAGATCCTGATGTGGGGCTCAATCCCAGGACCCTGAGATCATGACCTGAGCCAAAGGCAGAGGCTTAACCCACTGAGCTACACAGGCACCCCAGGACTTTTAACTCTTGGAAACAAGCTGAGGGTTGCTGAAGGGGAGATTTCAGGGGAATGGGGTAGCTGGGTGATGGGCATTTAGGAGGGCAAGTGATGTGATGAACACTGTATGTTATATACAACTGTTGAATTATTAAACACTACATCTAAAACTTATGATGTACTATATGTTAGATAAAAAGTTTAAATTAAAAAAAAAAAACCTCCAGGAACAATATACTAGCTAATAAATATATACTTCTAACAATTGATTGCTATGTGCATGGATGGCATGGTAGTAACCTGAATGCTTAGTATTGCACCACCAATTTTGCAAATGAAGAAACAATTGCAGAACTGATGGAAATAATAAGAATAATAAACACAATATCAACTTACCAGACTCTGTTTTTGCAGAAATGTAGTTCTTTAATTCTCACTACAAACCTCTAAGATGATTACCACTATTTTTATACTTCTTTTACATAGTAGAAGATGCAAACTTAGGGAAGAATGAAGGATCCTGGCTAGATCCAGCAGATAGTAAAGAGTAGAGCCAAGGTTAGATCAAATTATACTTGCTACTTTTTTTTTTCTCCAAATTTTTAATCTTTACCCTACCTTGTCATGTTCCAGTAAACAATCCTGAAGTAGTAATCTCCTTTTCAGAAGGCCATAATAATTATAATGACTTTCATGCCATTTTGGAGGCAAGTATATATGGAACAGTTTCATCAAAACATACACATATACACATTGGAGTCCTTAAATATTAATAAAAAATGTGGCGCTGCTTTCATTGAGGAGCACTCTTAATTTAGCCTTTTGTGCAGACCCATTAGCTCCCTTTTCAATCCCCTTACAAGCATAGGTCCTCAAATTTTTCTGCACACCTTGAAAATGACTACAAGAGTGGTTGAATGCACTGTATTGGTTTGAACTTTAGAAAGACTAGACTAGAACATTGCCTTTTACACTTGCAACTTCCTTTGTTCAAGGTATATTTCTAGACAATGTACTTCCTTGTTTCTTCATCTATGAAGTGAAAATGATCATATCCGTATCCTAGGTGTTACAAGAATTGATTGAAGAAACATATACACATGCCCACCACATTAAGAGGGGCACATAAGAATTTTCACTTATTTTTGTGACTGTGTATGCAACTAGGAGATTTGAATAATTGGTATTTTTAGTGATGTATGCATAAACCTTTAACCATTCAATCAACTCACAAACGGTTCATCTCCAATTTTACTTCTCAAGAAGCCACAGAGACTCACATTATCCATAACAGTTAACCTCAGGAAGGAGTCTTCATGGTCTTGCATGGAATAAATGACTGTGATTTATGCCATTTATTACTCATATTTTTGTATTTTCTGTGTGTGTGTGTGTGTGTGTGTGTGTGTGTGTAGTGTATTTACATTTGATTTTCATGCTTGTGATTAGTCTTGAATGGGAAAGGAGGTGTCTCATGGCAAAAAGAAAAGCACCTGGTGTCAGAGAGCTGGGTCCTACAAATTATATAATCTCTATGAGCCTCAAAGCTTACATTTGCCAAATTAGGCTAATGACATTTGCCAAGTATCCATTGGATAGTTAGTGTGAGGATAAAATATTGTTATATTTGACAAGCTTTGAAACATAATGATTACTACATGTAGAAAGGATCAATCTTTAAGATGATTCAACACTAATGAAAAACTTACCTTATAGACTTAGATGATCTTGATGTTTAATGGCTTTCAGAAATAATTCCATCCTCAGACTGATGCCCTTTTGGATAGGGGTCTTTTAATATGAAATATATGACACACTCAGACATGGACTATTTAGGTAATTTGATAACCAAACAACAGTTCTTGAGAAAGTAGTTTCTATTAGTCTAAAACTTTCCTCCTAGCCTAAAGCCTCAAAATTCTACTCAGAAAAACTGAGATTTGAATTTACAATGGATTCTTCTGACACTCTGTGGAGAAATGATCTCCAGATGGCTCTGGCCCCATAGTCAAGAGGCAAGAAATATGGAGGCAACACTTTCAAATGGGTCATTCCTGCCATAATGAATCTTGCTCTGGAAAGGTGAATCCCTCACAACACCTTCATCTGGCACTGCATGGAACTTTAAAGAGGTTTCTAGAAAGGTTCAAGGACCTTGGCTTATAGCTATTGCTTTCTCCCTCTGGAATTAATTATCTCTTCTGATGGAAAGGCTTTTTCTTAAAAACAGGTGTGCTGAAGAGACGTGATTGAGAAACATCCAGTTTCAAATAGGGAATTATATTCCCTGTACTTGGAACCCAAACAAAATTTCTCTTTGGGGAATTTGGTTCCTCTTCTTTCCTTTTTTGAATTTATTTATTTATTTATTTATTTATTTACTAGACAGAGTGCAAGTAAATATTTTATTTATTTACTTGACAGAGTGCACAAGCAGGGACAGCAGGAAAAGGAAAAGCAGAAGACAAAAAAAAAAAAAAGAAAAAGCAGAAGACAGACAGTGCTCAGAGAGCATAAGGCCGTGTTCAATCCCAGGACCCTGGGATTATGACCTGAGCCAAAGGCAGAAATTTAACTGACTGAGCCACACAGATGTCCCCTGAACTTTGACTTGTTAGAAAGCTAAATGTGGGGCGCCTGGGTGGCTCAGTGGGTTAAGCCACTGCCTTCAGCTCAGGTCATGATCTCAGGGTCCTGGGATCAAGTCCCGCTTTGGGCTCTCTGCTCAGCAGGGAGCCTGCTTCCTCCTCTTTCTCTCTGCCTGACTCTCTGCCTACTTGTGACCTCTCTCTGTCAAATAAATAAATAAAATTAAAAAAAAAAAGAAAGCTAAATGTCATGTAAATAGAAAAATGGCATAATTTCGTTGTGGAGACTGTGATATACTTAACCTGTTGACTCCAGATCCACAGAGAACTGCTTCCTTAACAATATTAAAACTTTTGCATCTGAGTTTGACCAGTGAGGGCATGAAAAATGGAAAGGTAGCCATTAATATTCTTTACTCCAAAAGCTATTTTACACATTCACTAGAAAGATAGAAAAGTAAATAGAAACTCTAATAAGATCTCAATTAATAATCTCTGGAATTCATGATCTGTTCAGTAAGAAATACTAGGTAACATTAAAATTGTGGCACGACATCAAAACACAAGCAGGAAGTTGTAATTTTAACCAGAAAAATTGTTCCACATTCTTGTCACCTGATATCGTTACTCATTTTTCTTTTAGACACCCAAGGAGTTATGTGGTAATATAGTATTGTGGTTTTAATTTGCTTTTCCTGATGACTAGTGATGTTGCACACTTTTTAATGTTATTATTGGATATATAATATATATTATATATAAATGTCTTCATTTAAATTCCAGTTAGTTTCCATACAGGCTAATATTATTTTCATGTGTACCATATAGTGATTCAACAACTTGATACCATGCCTAGTGTTCATCACATGTGCTCTCCTTAATCTTCACCAGTTACTTAACTCATCCCCTACCCCCCCTCCTTTATAGTAACCATCACTTTGTTCTCTAGAGTTAAAAGAGTCTGTTTCTTGCTTTGCCTCTCTATCTCTCTCTCCACTATCCCTCCATACTGGTTTGCTTTATTTCTTAAATCCAAATATGAATGAAATCATATGTTATTTGTCTTTCTCTGGCTGACTTGTTTCACTTAGCATAATACTCTCCAGCTCCATCCATGTCATTGCAAATGGCAAGACTTCATTCTTTTTGATGGCTAAATAATATGCCATCACATATCATCACCTATTCTTTTCTTTCTTTTTTTTTTTTTCCATCACCTATTCTTTATCCATTCATCAGATGATAGATATTTGGGTTTTTTTCCATAATTTAGCTATTGTAAATAATGCTTCTATAATCAGGGATGCATGTATTACTTTGAATTAGTGTTTTTCTATTCTTTGAGGAGATACCTATGAGTGCAATTTCTGGATTGTTGGGTAGCACCCAATATAAATATATATATAGATAGATAGATAGATAGATAGATATAATTATCAAACTCAACACCCAACAAACAAATGATCCAATTAAAAAGGGGCAGAAGAATTGAATACACATATTTCCAAAGTAGATATACAGATGGCTGAGAGACACAGGAAAAGATGCTCAACATCACTGATCGTCAGGAAACACAAATCAAAACTACAGTGAGGTATCACTTCATACTTGCCAGAATAACTAACATCAACAATGGAAGAAACAACAGATATTGGTGAGGATTGGAGGAAAGGGAACACTCTTGCACCATTGGTGGGAATGTGAAGTTTGCAGCTGCTGTAGAAAACATTACAGTTTCCTCAAAAAGTTAAAAATAGAACTACCCTATGATCCAGCATTTGTACTTTACTTTGAGAATTTCTTTTCAAGTCCTTTGTAGAGTATAAAAATAGTAATTCTGAAAAAAAAAAAAAGTAATTCTGGGTTTCTTATTACTTAACTATAAGTGCTTTTTATATATTCTAGATATAGGTATTTTGGTCATATAGATGTTTTACACATTAAAAAATAAATAAAACAAATAAATATAAACCATATATTTATATATAATTTAAATACACAATTGCACATAATATAAAATGTTTATACATAAGTGCGTATGCTGTATTTTTTTCCTAGTCTATGAATTGTTTTTTTTAATGACATCCAATGAACAAAAGACTTAAAATATTAACAAGTTTCAATTTTCAGTTTTTCTTATAGTTTTGGCTAATTGTGCAATATTTAATAAAAATAATCTTTCTATTATTTTTATAGGTTTAGCTTTAAAATCTATGTCTCTGCTTCATTTAGAGTTAATTTTTGTGTATGGAGTGAGGTAGTAGTCCATGTTTTTTTTTTTTTTTTTTTTTTTTTTCATATGGGTATCCAATTGACCCAACATAGTTAGTTGAAAAAAAAACATCTATTCTTTCTCCCAGTGTATTATCTTGACATTTTTGTAAAAAAAAAAAAAAAAAAAAAAACACTCACATTTAGTTCTATTTATGGATATTCTATTTTTTCAATGATCTATATATTTATCCTTAAAGCAGTACCCCACAGTGTTGTTTATGGGATATTTTATATATATAAATATACACATAGTTTAGCTAGAATAAGTTCTTTCTCCTTTTTTTAAAATATTTTATTTATTTATTGGACAAACAGAGATCACAAGGAGGCAGAGAGGCAGGCAGAGAGAGAGGAGGAAGCCGGATCCCTGCTGAACAGAGAGCCTGATGCAGGCTCAATCCCAGGACCCTGGGATCATGACCTGAGCTAAAGGCTGAAGCTTTAAGCCACTGAGCCACCCAGGTTCTCCTAGAATAAGTTCTCTAACTGCTCTCTTTATTCTTCTGAGATTTTATGTACAAGTGGTATCATAGTATTTGTCTCTTTTTTTCCATTTTTTAATTTATTTTTTTAATTCCTTTTCAGCGTTCCACAATTCATTGTTTATGCATCACTCCCAGTGTTCCATGCAGTATGTGTTCTCCATAATACCCACCACCAGGCTCACCCAATCTCTCACCCCTCTCCCCTCCAAAACGCTCAGTTTGCTTCTCAGAGTCCACAGTCTCTCATGGTTCATCTCCCCTGCAGTTTCCCCCCAATTCACTTCTCTCCATCTCCTTTCTTTTTCTGGCTTATTTTACTTAGTATAATGCTTTCCAGATTCACCATGTCTTTCAAAATGGCAGGATTTCCTTTTTTTTTTTTTTTTTTTTCCCCAAAGATTTTATTTATTTATTTGACAGAGAGAAATCACAAGTAGACAGAGAGGCAGGCAGAAAGAGAGAGAGGGAAGCAGGCTCCCTTTTGAGCAAAGAGCCCGATGCGGGACTCAATCCCAGGACCCCGAGATCATGACCTGAGCCGAAGGCAGCGGCTTAACCCACTGAGCCACCCAGGCGCCCTTCTTTTTTTTTTAATGGCTGAATATTATTATATTCTTCATTCATCTATTGAAGGACATTTATATTTTTCTCCATAGCTTGGATATTGTAAATAATGCTAGCATAAATGTTGGTGTGTAGATATCTCTTTAAGATACTGGTTTATTTGTTTACTTTGTTCAGGTAAACTCCACACCCAACATGGGACTTGAGCCTCAGGTCCTGAGATCAAGAGCTGTATGGTCTATGGGCTGAGCCAGCCAGGCACCGCCAAGATGCTGAATTAAGTCTTTCAAATATACCCAGAAATAGGACTGCTAAATCACATATAAAGTAGATCATTTTTTTTAAGGCTTTGAATTATCACCATATTGTTTTCCATAAAGGCTATGCCATTCATTCCAACCAACAGTGTCGTGATTAGTGTGAGAGAGGTGTCCTATTTTATTCCTTTTCATATGGATATCCAGTTTTCTCAAAGCCATGTATTGAAGTTACTGTTCTTTCTGTACTGTGTGTTTTGGTACCTTTCTCAAAAATCAGTTCACTGTATATGCGTATGTCTATGTCTGGATTCTTTATTCTGTGCCATTTTTCTATGTGCCTGTTTTTATGCCAATATCATACTGTTTTGATTATTACAGCTATGTAATACAGCTTGAAATCAGGTAGTGGGATGCTTTAAGCTTTACGTTTCTTTCTCTGGATTCCTTTGGTTTTTCAGGGTATTTTTGTGAGTCCAAAGAGAATACAGATAATTCTTTCTCTACCTGTGAAAAAGGCCATTGAAATTTTGATCAGGAGTGCATTGAATCTATAGATTGCATTAGGTTGTGTGAACATTTTCACAATATTTATCTTTCTAATTCCCTGAGCATGGAATTTTTTTCACTTATTTGTGTATTATTTTATCTTTTTCTAATATATCTTATGGTATTCAGTCTAAAAGCTTTCACCTTCTAGGTTAAATCTATTCTTCAATATTTTGTTGATTTTTCAGCTATTGTAAATAGGATCATTTTCTTAAAATGTCTTTCAGTAGTTTGTTGTTAGTGTATAGAAGTGCAACTGATATCTGTACGTTGATTGTTTTATCTTGCAAATTTATTGAATTCATTTATTAGCTCTAATTTTTTGGTGAAATTTTAGGATTTTATATATATCAAATCATGTGATTAGTTATAGAGATAGTTTTACTTCTTTCTTCCTCGATTGGATGCTTTCATTTACTTTTTATTCTAATTTCTCTAGTAGAAACCTTTAGTAAACTGTTTGCTATATAATGAGAGGGAACATCCTGGTGTTATTCTGATTTTAAGTGGGAAATATTTGTGGATTGTGATTCTTTGTATGTTTAGTGATTTTTCTAAATTATTTTTCTAAAATCCATATTCTGTGTGGTTACAGAACTCTTCTATTAGCTTAGAGGTTAGCTAGCTATTTGACAGAGACATCTTTAAACAATTTGTACAAAAAATAATAATACCATAGGACTAGGTCTACCTTATGTTGTGCTCAGACTTTGGTGTAATGTTTCTTCAAAGTACATTGAGGCTTCTTCTTTTTTAATGACCTGATGCTTAATTGTGTAAATATCCTATCTATCTATCGATCTATCTATCTATAAAATGTATATTCTTGTTAGATATAATTTTATATATGTGTCTACAATACTTTTAAGTTGCATTTTTCAGATATTTTCTGTTCTTCTAACATAATGTTTGCTTTACTCATCAATAATTCAAAAAAAAAGGAGTATTGCAATTTTCTCCTGTGAAGATGGATTTATATTTTTTCATATGGATTTACCTAATTTTGTTTCATGCATTCTGAGGCTGTTTTACTGAGTGTGCATAGGAGTATGGGTTATGCAGCCAGGAAAAGACAAATGCTATAATTTAAGGGCAGTATTGGAAGAATTTACTTTCATGATATGGACAGCTATAGAAGAAACCAAGGAGTGTGCAACATCCCAGGCTAGTGAAGTTGAGTGTGTTAGAATATGGTGGGTGCAGAGAAGGGGCAAGCAGAAGTGGAGATGAGCAATGCAGAAAGGAAAAATATGTATTAAAATAAAACCCTAGATGGACCTGGCGTGAACCCAGGAGGATCACCTGCGATGTACTAAGGGCTATGATTTACTCAACCTGTCCCCATGAGGTTCTACTGACACTCTATTTCTCTCTCACTCAAGGAGAGGGAGATAAAGCAAAGGAAGATAAAAACAAACAACAAAAAAAAAGCGGGGGGGGGGGATGATTATGCACTGTGGCATTTCCAAATTCTAACAAGTGCCCAAACATATTAATATCCAGTAGCACAAAAAAGTTATAATTGGGGACGCCTGGGTGGCTCAGTTGGTTAAGCAGCTGCCTTCGGCTCAGGTCATGATCCCAGCGTCCTGGGATCGAGTCCCACATCGGTGCTCCTTGCTCTGCAGGGAGCCTGCTTCTCCCTCTGACTCTGCCTTCCACTCTGTCTGCCTGTGCTCGCTCTCACTCTCTCTCTCTTACAAATAAATAAATAAAATCTTTGAAAAAAAAAGTTATAATTGGATTGATAAATAATTCAAGATTGTTAAATATATATTATGTATTATGATCAACAGCAGAGACTTCATTCTTCAAGGAAATTATTCTTGAAGAGGAGAGAGGGAGAAAGGGAGCGGGGTGGGAGATGGAATAGCCTGGTGGTGGGTATTAAGGAGGGCATGTATTGCATGGAGCACTGGGTGTGGTGCATAAACAATGAATCTTGGTACACTGAAAAAAAAGATTTTGTTAGAGGTTGATAGACTTACAGAAATTAAATGGTTGGCAACTTCATAGAAAAAAATATATATACCCATAATTTTACATCAGGGCTATAACACTGCAAAAGTATTGAATCACTCACTAATAACTCTCATGAGATAAATGATAAAAGCCTCAAGAACATCTGTATGACCTTATAAAAATGTAGGCTTTATTTTTCAAATTATAACCACATAACGCACTGGCCACTGTAAAATGCCTGTGGGAGATTTTCCCTCAGGTCCTTCTTGTGCTTTTAATTCAAGGTATTCCCAGTAACACTTTCCCAAAAGCTTCTTTTGTATGGAAGATTCACAGGAGAGTCAGGGACATTCCACATGCATTTGCTATTTTATAGCACAGGCACAGAAATTAAAATAACAACAACACAGCCTAAAGGATCACCCTGACATTCCAAAGACATTTAAAACTTCACAGCCTGATTACTATGTATGTATGTGTGCATGTGTATAATGTAATGTATGTTTATTTATTAGGTATGTATATATACATAAATGAGTATGTTTAAATTGGGAGGAAATAACTAGGATATTTAACAATTTATTTTACATAAAAATTCGATCTTATTGAATCCTTATCTTTAAGTTTAAATTCTTCTGGAATAAATATTTTTGTTGGTTATTTTCAAGAATGGTCATTCAGGATATTCACGATAAAATCATGATAATTTGAGGGCAAAGGAAAGGTTTAAAGCTTTTATTTATGAGAGGGCATTTAAGCAAAATCAATAAAGTATGAGCTTCCAAATCACATTGAAAAGGTTTAGATACAGACTGCCCCCTCATACTTGTGTAACCTTGGGTTTAAATTTCCTTATTTGCAAAACAGGGGCAATAGTACAACAATATACCTCATCAGGTCATAGTGTAGACAAAATGGTTGGTAAATGAAAAGAGGTTACTAAAGTGCCTAGAATATATTATTATTTCCCATTCAATTTTTAAACATTTTAGTATAAATGTGTCAATAATTGAGCCCATAAATATCAATTTCATATTTTTTCTTTATTATAGATGTGATAAAGTTAATTTTATTTATTTGACAGAGAGAGATACAGTGAGAGAGGGAACACAAGCAGGGGGAGTGGGAGAGGGAGGAGCAGGCTTTCCACTGAGCAGGGAGCCCAGTATGGGGCTCAATCCCAGGACTCTGGGTCATGACCTGAGCCAAAGGCAGATGCTTAAAGACTGAGCCACCCAGGTGCCCTGGATGTAATAAATAGTTTTAAAAAGCCAGAAAAATCAGGGCATCTAGGTGGCTCAGTCAGGTCAGGATCTGACTCTTACTTTCCATGCAAGTCATAATCTCAGGGCCTTGAAATCAATCCCGGGGGCAGGCTCTGCATGCAGTGTGGAATCTGCTTGAGATTTTCTTTCTCTTCTCCCTCTGCCCCCTAACCTGCCTCTGCTTGCTTGTTCTCCCTCTCTCCCTCTCTCTAAAATAAATAAATGAATGAATGAATAAATATTTTTAAAAAGCCAGAAAAATCATGTCAAATTGTCCTTGATGGATTTTTACACTATCCATAGATTCTCGTCTCCTCAGTCATAATTTCCACTTCCAAATAAGCTAATGAAACTTCTTTTCCTTTTAACCTGTAGTTAACGTGTGTATGCAAAAAATTCCTCAGATTTTTCTCAAGTGATTTAAAATCTAAGGAGCGGTTCTTGAGAGAAATTCCTTAAATAAAGAAGTATGTAAAAAGGTGGACTCTAAATTTACTCCCAAAACCCTGTTAATACATATATATGGTGTGTGTGTGTGTGTGTGTGTGAGAGAGAGAGAGAGAGAGAGAGAGAAGAAAAACAGGATTTTTATTTAATGGATTAAATAATGACCAAAAGGAAAATGACTCAAATATGAACAGAGGGTATTTATGCATAAGGCAACATTCCCAGAGATTTTTATGCTCACTGCTTTGTGAAAGCTTTTTTTTTTTTTTTTCCCCCCTATATGGGCTTATCTTTTCCCAACTAATATTCAGTCACTGTAAACTGAACAATACTGGATCAAATGTTGAGAGATGTTGTGTCTTAACCAAGAGAGAACTTGTTACAGCTTTGTTCTGCAATTTTATGAAAAGTTGTGTATAAGTTCATATATCCTTTAACTGATCATAGTCTGCCACATAAACAAGGAGTAAGTTCTGATAGTCTCAATTTGTATATAAATAAATATAATGTTAAGCTTTGTTTTATTAACCTAGAACAAATTTATACTAACATCATTTTTTTTTTCTTTGCATTCAATGCATATCTAACATGAGCTGTTCAACTATCCCATTGTGGAAGAATATAAAATCCACAGGTAAAGCCAACAAACTGATGGAAGTACTGATAACTATCTTCTTATACAGCAACTTGTTCCTTTCCATTTTGGGGAGCACTCTTCTTCAGACTTAATCATATCAGAATCATAAGCCTCTATGTTTTAATTCCCTAAAGGAACTTTATTTATTTTGACCTTGAAACAGGACAGACAGATCCAGTATGATTGGTTCCAATACCAGCTGAAGAAAGAGGATCAGGGAGAATGAATTGCTCCATACTAGCAAGAGAAAGGTAACAAGACATAGGAGCTTGGACACTCACCTTCATGATCATTAGACTAGAAATCTGTCCATTACATCATACTGTGCCTTCAGTGGCACCATTAAAATAATTCATTGACTTTAAGACTTTTAGGCAAATTATGTCCGCTGTGGCAGACATTTGGTTACAGGTAAAAGGTGATGGCTCAACATAGTCACTCTCTGCTCCAAGGTCTATTGCTTCTAGGTGGCTATGCTGCTTAACTGCATGGTTAAACATGCAGCACATTCTTTAATTGCCTTGGGTTCTTCAATATATCAATAGAAGATAACTAGCTCTCCACAGTGCTTCTAGCATTTTAAACAGCAACCTCAAAATGTGTCTTTAAAATGATTAGAAAAAGGGGAAAGCTTGTATATAATAATAAACTGCTATAACAGACTGGGGAACTTATATTCAGATTCCAGATTGTGTCCCAGCTCCTTTTTCCCTGTCTCTCCATGTTCTGAATCTTCACCAAACCTGTCAGAAGAGGACTCACTGAAATTATTATCAACTAATAATCAACCAATCTTTGCTATGATTCAGAGCCTTGATTCTGTCCTTATTTCAAGAATATACCTGTAGTTCTCCTGGATATATGGAACATTTTGTGTGATTGGGACATTATATATAAATTCCCAAATGTCCATTAACTGATGAATAGATAAAAAAGATGTGGCTTGTATGTACAGTGGAATATTAGTCATTAGAAATAATGAAATCTTGCCATTTGTAACAATGTGGATGAAGCTAGAGTGTATTATGGTAAGTGAAATAAGTCAGCCAGAAAAAGACAAATGCCATATGATCTCACTCCTTTGTGGAATTTAAGAAACAAAACAGATGAACATATGGGAAGGGAAAAAAAGAGAGAGAGGGAAGCAAGCCATAAGAGACTTTTTCCTACTGAGAACAAAATGAGGGCTGATGGAGGGAAGTTGGAGGGAGATGATCTAGATGGATGGGTAATTAGTATTAAGGAGCACACTAGTGATGAGCACTGAATGTTGTATGATAAGTAATGAATCACTAGATTCTGTATTTTATCATATATGTCAATCAACTAGAATTGGTGGGTATTATGGAGGCATGTATTGCATTTTTATCATATATGTCAATCAACTAGAATTGGTGGGTATTATGGAGGCATGTATTGCATTTTTATCATATATGTCAATCAACTAGAATTGGTGGGTATTATGGAGGCATGTATTGCATGGAGCACTGAGTGTGGTGCATAAACAATGAATTATGGAACACTGAAAAGAAATTTTAAAAAATGAAATATAAAAGAAATATGACAACCACATGCAACAAACACAAATAAATGATATGTACCATAGAGAAGGGATGGGACTTGTTTAAAGTCATATAGGTAGTTAATGGTAGGCAGAGATGGAGTAAGACCCATATCTTCTAAGATGGTGGAAAACAGCTGCAAGTCCATTGTTCAGTAGGTAATGTGGCATCAATGTTAAGAGAATGGAAATAGCGTATCTTCGGTTGCTACTTAATACCTTAATGATTTCGTGTAATTAACTGAAGCAATCTATTTTTCTGTTTCCCCATATGTAAAATGAGTATCAGAACAGTAACCATTCGGTTGCTGTAAGTTAAATGCATATAAAATGTTTATAATAGTTTCCAACATAAAATATGCTTTCATTAAATATAATTTAAAATATAATGATGCCTTCGATCGTAAAGGATTTTTTTTTTTAAGATTTTATTTATTTGACAGAGAGATACATAGCTGGAGAGGGAACACAAGCAGGGGAAGTGAGAGGGAGAGGCAGGCTTCCCACTGAGTGGGGAGGCTGATATGGGGCTTGATCCCAGGACACTGTAAACATGACCTGAGCTGAAGGCAGTTGCTAAAAGACTAAGCCATGGAGGCACCCCTGATTTGAAAGGATTTTAAAGATTGTAACAAAGTCTCTATAACCTACATCTTTTCTTTTTCCAATTTGTAAATATTACAAAACGGGAAAAGGGCTATTAACGATGTCATATGTTCTGTATTATTTCAGATAACTTAATTTTCTGTTGTGTCTCTGGAATATCCTCAACCTCATGGAAAATCAGAACAATGTCACAGAATTTGTCTTCATGGGTCCATGGGGAAATAAGCAAATGGAGCTACTGTTCTTTTTCTTCTTCCTGCTTTGTTATTTGGTAATCTTAATGGGAAATTTTCTCATCTTACTCACGATCACCTGCAGCCATCTAATCGAACAACCAATGTACTATTTTCTCTGTCACCTTTCCCTCATGGATCTCGGCTACACCTCCACGGTGGTCCCCAGGCTAATCAGGGACTTCATCGCAGAAAGAAAGATCATATCCTATAACGACTGTATGACCAGCTCTTCACTGTCCACTTGCTGGGGGGCGTGGAGATATTCATCTTGGTGTCCATGGCTTTAGACCGCTACGTTGCCATTGCCAAGCCCCTGCACTACATGGTCCTCATGAACCGGAGGAGGTGTAACACGTTGGTCTTCATGGCCTGGGGTGTGGGGTTTTGGCACTCTGGAGCTCTATTGCTCACGGTACTCAATTTACCTTTCTGTGGTCCTAATCAGATCGATCACTACATATGTGATGTGAAGCCTCTTTTAAAACTGGCGTGCCAAGACATTCATATTGTTAGTATCTTAGTGATTGCTAACTCAGGAATGGTGGTGGTTGCTGTCTTTCTCGTCCTGGTGGCTTCTTACATTCTCATATTATATAATCTTAGGGCACACTCCTCTGTAGGGAGACGCAAAGCTCTTTCAACCTGCAGCTCTCATGTAATGGTTGTCATCTTATTCTTTGTGCCCTGTATCTATATTTATGTTCTACCTGCCGGGAGTGAGAACAAGGATAAGGAACTCTCTGTGTTTTACACTGTGATTGCTCCCATGCTGAATCCTCTCATCTACACCCTGAGAAACATGGAGATGAAAATCGCCATGGGGAAGGTGTGGTCTAAAATGGCACATTCAAAATTCCGGTAGGGGCATCAGGGTGATTCACTTGGCTCAGGCCATGATCTCAGGGTCATGGAAACAAGTCCTGCATAGGACTCTCTACTCAGTAGGGAGCCTGATTCTCCCTCTGCCACTCCCCCTGCTTGTGCTCGCTCTGTCAAATAAATAAATAAAATCTTTAAAAACAATTTCGTGTAAAGATGATATTTATTTTACTTCTGACACTGTGTTCCCAGAGCATTTATTATTTGAGATGTTGTAGAAGATATATAGCTTTCTTTGGGGAGCTGGACTAAATGATCTCTAACATTTTAAGAATCAAAGAAGAGAGTTCAGATTGCAATCTGCATGCTAAAGTTTCCCACTAGTGGCAGATGTGGTTGAATGGGTTTGAGGAATGCTAGAAATGTCTTTCTAAAACACATGCCTAATCATAGCACAGCCCTCTCCAAAAATATAGATGGAACCCTATTTTCCTTGAATAAAACCCAAATTTCTCTCTTGCTTATCAAAATTGGTCCTAGCCAAATTTGTTAATCTCAGAAGGCATTACATTGGTGGAAATTATGGTGTTACAATGACAGGTTGGGGGGTCAGGGAGAGCTGGGTGATTGCTGACTCGGGTACATTTTCTACTTTGTATCTTGGCAATTTGCTTTAATTATATATGCATACTCATTTTTCAAATGACTATGAAATGCATAATATTGTTCTTTATAAAGTTGTAGCAGTACTTTGGCTAAAACATGTGAAGATTTTGGGAGGATATATGGCTAATGGAAACACATTATATATCTTACCTCTTTCCTTACCTTTCTTCATTTTCATCCCCCTTTGCTACAATGCTTTCAACCAACGACACCGAACTCCACATTCTTCAAACATACTCTAAAGTCTATCAGCTCTATGACTGTTTCTTCTACCTTTCCTACTTAAAATGCTGCCCCCACTATGTGTTAGTGTTCATGTCTTAAATGTTAGTCATACTCCTGATATTTTCTTTTTCCAAAAGTTTTTGATAATTCATGGATAGACTAGAAGTATTTCTGATTTTTCTCTGTTTTACTGTTGTTATGAAACTGTACATTTACTCCTTTTAAATTAATCCTCTGCCCCATATTAGTATTTTTTCTTCTGTTTTCCTGGTTTGAGTCAACTCAGTCAAAGATGCACTATATCTTTATTTTTCTTTTATCCATTTTCCAGCAATAACCCACACAGATTAAGAAATAAACAATGAATTAAATTCAAATAATCTAACTTCTCTTTTTATTGACTTTATAGTTTGTTCTCACATATCCAGAACTTCACCATACACTAACAATTATCATGAATTATTTATAAAATATGAAATGTCAGAAAGGTTAAAAATTCAACATACATTTCATGTAACTATCATGGAACAAATGAAAAGTGGCAGACTCTCAGCCACTTATTGGGTTTTTTACTTATTTTCTGCATTTGGAGGTGCTACTATTTTAATTTTCAGTTATCCCTTGTCTTTTGAACCACATAATCCAGTCAGCTCTGTGTTTTGGTTCCCATTTGGGAAGATGTTTCTCTCTGCCAAAGCACTTGCCTTTTCTCAGCATAATGATTGTATTGTCTCCACACACAGTTTTCTCAATTGAATTACTTCTGCCCCACAGCCAAGAAGAAGTCTAGGTAAAACCATAAATGAGGTAGTGCTTGTCTTTAATGTTAGGAAAGTTTCTTTAGTATTTCTGATCTTAAAAGTTTTCACAAACCTAATTACTTCCCCCCACCCACCGCCATGGTCGATGAAAACCTATGGAATATGAAGGGAAAACATTCTGCCTATTTCATAGGAAATTAAGTCTGTCTAGTATAGTTTGGTTTGACCTGGTTTAAACTATTAATTTTCAAAAATAATTGGGATTATTTTAAGAAGTATATTATTATAATACTTGTTTCTTGTATGTGTGATCATTTTTATCTCTGTGTATGTGTGGTATGTGGGGTTTTGAGGGCCTTCAGGATGGGTCAAAGGAAATACTCAACCCATCAGAAAGAATGCTACACAACAGAACCAAAATCTTTTCTGATTTGTTTTCTTTTCTCAAGAATCTGTAATATTTTATTGAAAATAACATAAAAATATTATATGGTAGGCCCACCAAAAATATATTGTACCTGATTAGTTATCCACCTGTAAGTTGTTCTCTCTATAATTCACTTTCCAGCCTGCAAAACAATACCTAATATCTTCAAAAATACCTGAAATCTCAGTTTTGGAAATCTCAGTTTTGGAAGTAAGCTCATACAACCCATAAAACAAATGGTTTTAGAAGGGAATTAGAAAAGAAGAAAAATATACCAAAATCAATTCTCAGAAGAGTGAGTTAATATGAACTGAGACAAATGCAGGGATTGAGGTGATACATGAGGTACTTGTACACATCTCTAAGGAGAATGCTTATATGTTTATGTGTATGGTAGACTTATGACCAACTATCTCCTGTGTATTGAAACAAGGTCTTAGTGAAGCTTGGTCAAAAGCATGCGTTATGTTGAAATGGACAAACGGTAAAACACTGAGTTCTGATATCCATCATTCTGAAGTACTAGACTCTCTTATTTACTCAGAGTTACTACACTGTCCAAGCTGGAGGCAAGTAGTAAACATATAAAAACCAGCTCCTTTCACTCATAGAAGGCACACAGTTCTTTTCCTTATTCTTATTTAGTAGCTCTTTGGGCAAGTCTTTTTAACTTCTAGTGTACTGCGTTTTTATTGGAACCAGAGAACTAACATTACTTAACTCACAGGATGCACTATTAGGAGATGCAATGATACAATAAACTTAAAACACAAAATAATCTCTGGATAAATTGTTTATTATTATTATTATTTTATATCTGATAAGATTCAGTAAAATTTGATCTCCTTAAGTTTAACATGTATAAAGGATTTTTTTTTAAGATTTTATTTATTTAGTTAACAGAGAGATCACAGGTAGGCAGAGAGAGGGGGAAGCAGGCTCCCAACTGAGCAGAGAGCCCTACATGGGGCTTGATCCCAGGACCTTGAGATCATGACCTGAGCCAAAGCCAGAGGTCCAACCCACTGAGCCACCGGCATCCCAAGGAAATTTTTTATATATGGTTTGTATATGATGGAAAAATTGTTCCCTGAATATCAATGTGTACATTTCTGGTGAACCGAATAACCTGTACAATTGAACTTACTTAGGGCCAGGACAAATGGTAAACAGAATTGCTGGGCATTGAGTGCTGATTTCTCCTCATAGTTTCTTATATTCTCACTTAATGATATAACATTTTTACCTAGCATGTGTATGAAGAATGGATTGTTTATTCTTTTATCTTTCCTTTACTTCTGTCCTCCATTCCTCAATCATCTATTTCATCACTGTTAGTCTCTAGCAATAAATAACTCCACTTGATAGTGGGTCACTATTTTATTGATCTATCTAATCTATCCATAAAGGTTACTCTAGATAATGATGTGTATTGAACTGTATTGCATGTGTTTATTTCTTTTTGTCTTTTCCCATTTCAGAGTTTTCTGAGGCTAATATAAAAGGAATTTCCAAAATGAAGCAAGGAAGCCTATTTAAGAGAGTTTTTTTTTTTTTTCTTTATAGGATCAGGAGTTCATAAGTGAGGAAGAATTTATGCAGGGCCCCATTAGAGAACCCAAGGAGATTTCTGAAACTTTCAGAGAGCTGCCAGCTCCAGCCTGGACTTCACTATCTCCTTGCCTTGACACCTGAATCATTGCTTCCTTTACTTCTAGAGGAGCTTTAAAATCTCATTTGCAAATTACCCCAACCAATCCAAGTAACCCTAATTCCAATCTCTGTTTTACATAGAGGACCTGAATGACAATTAGACTCCTAGCCTTTCACCTGTATAACTCTGCTTCTCTTTGATTTCTTGGAAACAAAATTTAGGTTTCTACCTGGATCTGTATCTCTCAAATAGGTATTTTAATTGCCCAAATAAATGTATGTTTTTGTTTTCAGTGAAGTCGTTCTTAACCAGCACTACCCTAATGCTATTCCACACTGTATTATTTTAATTCAGAAAGCAAGATGAATGCAAGTCAGGCAGAGTTTCTGAATTGCTCTTTCTGACTAGAGCATTATGAAGCCTTCTGAGAAAGTGCTTGACACAGCCAACAAAAATAAAAACAGTAAAGTTATATCCAGAAATTGCCCACAGGTACCCGAGTCAATACCATGGAGAGCAACACAGAGGATTTTGGTGAAGATATGTTCAGAAATGCCTCCAGGAATAAAATTTCTTAGAGTTTCAAAGACCTATTAATGCTTATATTGTCATATGTTATATTCTGCTCTTCTGAATCAACTTTCCTTCAGCGATTGGCATAAAATAAGTGACTCCTAGAACTTAAAATGTGTATTTGTTTTTGCAAGAATTTCAAAGTACTAAATTTTTTCCTTCATTCTTTCCTTCCTTCCTTTTTTTTTTTTTTTCCCTTTCTCTTTCTTTCTTTCTCTCTTAAAATCTACTTCTTATATCCCTGGTGGTTCGATGGATATTTATGCTCTACTCCCCTTGCAAATATATTAAATGTTCTAAGAGTTGTTGAGATTCTCAAAATAATTTTGGAGAATTAACCTAAATATGCTTGAATAATTGCTTTGTAAATCTCTGCATTTTATTTTATCTTTAGATACTGGAGAAGAATCATCAGAGTGAGTACCTCAGGAGGGAGCCCTCCTAATTTCACCTAAAGCAATCTTACAGCCACTGAAATCTAATGATCAGTGAATTGACCATTGCACTTTCATTGGAGAATGCTCCACCAACTGCGCTTTGGGGTGGTTATATGCTATTAAATTTATTAAACTTAATTTCATCCTTAAACCATATTTTCTCTAGCAGCATAAGATAATTTGATTACTGCAAAATAATTTCACTAACTATCATCTTAATGTGCATTATTCATGAGTGGAATTCCACTTGAGAACAAAATTAGTTGAGTCAGACAAACGTTTTTTTTTAGATCGATTTTTATTTCTTTATACTAACAGATTGCTCCAAACTTAAATTTATCATGGTCAACCCCATTAATATATGTTGTGACATTTTGTGGGTTGGTTTGTTTGTTTGTTTGTTTTCCTCATTGGGTTGGTTATAGATGTGTACATGGCAATCTCAGAGACTGCTTACTTGAAAAAGTAAAAGGTAGCTAATATGTGGCTTCGAACTATGTACAACCCTAGGGCATTTCACATTATTTTTGATACTCTTCAATATAGTCTGAATTATGTAATAGTTTATGGATTCTATAAATGTGGACAATGAAGCTTTAAGCTGTTAGCAATAATCTCAACATTCATAAATGGTCTGGAAAGGGAGACAGTTAATTTTGTTTACTGAGCTCTTATTAAAAATTATTGGTGTATAGGAAAGGAAGATATTAAACAAAGTTAATGAGAAAAATGGGTATTGTCCTTGCTTATGCTGGATTATTGACTTCTCATAGAACACTGGTCAGATTATTCAGATTTTAACCTTTATACATCTATTCTAAATAGTCCGGCTCTCTGCTCAGCAGGGAGCCTGCTTCCCTCTCTCTCTCTCTCTCTCTCTCTCTGCCTGCCTCTCTGCCTACTTGTGATCTCTCTCTGTCAAATAAATAAATTAAAAATTCAAAAAAATTATATAAGGACATATTTTCCTTAATATCAAACCTCTGACCACTGGAAGTATTTAGGTGAATTGTTTTCCTTTTATATTTAGATCGTTGCTGCTACCAAAAACAACTTGAAGCAAAACAGTTCACCATTCAGTTATTATACTTCTCCATGTTTCTATATCTTTCGTGGTCCATGATTCCAACTAGAAAATGCATAAATTTCTTCCTTTCATCACTTACGATATCAATTACTTGACAAACTGAGAAAATATGGCCAAGGATATATTACATGTTTCAATGTGGACTTCATTCACATATCCCTTTTACTTCAGCTAACAGTAGTAATTATAATAGCATTTCCCACTCAGATATCAGGATGAGAGTTTAAGAACTGTTATGGGTGAAACATTGGTGATAATCTAGAAAATGAGTCAGAATCCTACCAGAAGGAAGGCACATTGCTATAACTGATGAAAAATTATTTAAATGATTTGGAATCAAGAATGCTGGACCACATATTTATATTAACTGCAAAATATATCCCTCAAGATATTCATGAACGTAGATTAGGTGATCAATAATCTGTTACCTTGTACACTTTTTTTTTTAATAATTGGGATAATTCAAAATGTATCTTCTCACTGCTGGTCTGCAGGACACCCCATCATCTTGCACTGCTGACAAGCATCGACTGAAGCTCTCTGGACTAAGTGGGAATGAAGATATCTGTCCTCCACATGATATTACATATTAATGTAAAATTACCTAGATTATCTTGATCTGCATCGCTTTTATTGGAAACCCGGGGTTGGATATTTAAGTGACGTCAACTTAAGTTGTTTATCTACCAATTAATTTTGAGTCAATTTGTTTTAGGCAAACACATCTCTCTGTAAATGTTATGCCATCTCCTAAATTGGGAATCAGCATTGGCTGTAATAAGGTAAGGAGAAAATTGATCCAAGAATCATAAAATTATTAACATCTATTTAAGTACCATTCACTATTGAACACAGTGAACTGATAATTGTGTTTGCTTTATTAAAAACAAGCGAGAGGTTAGGAAGCCTGATAGAGGTACCAAAGTCATATTAGAAACAGACTTTTTTCTTTTTGATGAAATTAAAGTTGAATGATAAATTAAAACAGAATGAGTTTCTTATAGTATGCGTTATGCAAAAATGCTACACCAGTTACCTAAAATGATCTTAAAATCATAGGGTTTGAGTTTTTGGTGGATTTGATGACTTCTGAATACCTTTGCTATAGCAACATTCCGTGTTTTAAAATATTCACGCAGGGTGGCCAGAAATGGTAGTTACATCAGGTTAGATAAAGAGAAAAGCTGTGCTGTAGTGTCTGCATCTCATTGAGTGACATTTAATTCCTCAGTGTTGGTTAAAAGAGCTCCCAGAGTATATTCTGTCTATCCAATGCTCTTTCTCTCTATATAAATAAAGTCTCAAGATTATGCGAAAGATGCAAATTTGTGAATCTTTGATCCATTCACTGATGTAAAATCTAGTTGCTGAGTGTTGAAAGTACTCTCTTTTTGAGCTACTTTATCATATTCTTTGTTGAATTTTATTCCATAGATCACGTATAAAATACTGAAGTTCCTAGGAAAAGTCATGAAATGTAAACAGTGTAAATATAATTCTTTACATATTTCATTTTTCACTTGCAATCACAAATTTAGATTAATTTAAAACAATTTTTTTGCTTGTAAAATTTAAATAGGAGAAATGAAAAAATTGGCTCTTTATTTTTTTACAATTGAATCGTTTTTAATGTGCCTGATAGTATTTTAGTATTTTTTTATTTTTACTTTTTTCAAGATTTTCTTTATTTATTTGACAGAGTGAGATCATAAGTAGGCAGAAAGGCAGGCAGAGAGAGACTAGAGGAAGCAGGTTCCACGCCAAACAGAGAGCCCAATGCGGGACTCGATCTCAGGACCCTGAGATCATGACTTGAACCAAAGGCACAGGCTTAACCCACTGAGCCACCCAGGTGCCCCAGTATTTTAGTTCAAAATATACAATTGATACTGTTTGTCCAAAGGGCAAGGAAGATAATCTTTTATTTTATTTATTTATTTATTTATTTATTTAGAGAGGGAGAGATAGAGATAGAGAGATGTGGGGGCAGAGGCAGAGGAAGATGGAGAGAATCTTAAGCAGCTCCACATCCAACAGAGAGCCTAATACAGGGCTCTATCTCATGACCCTGAGATCCTGACCTGAGACAACATCAAGAGTTGGACACTTAACCAACTGAGGGACCCTGGCACTCCACAAACTGATATAATTTTAATAAATTTTCATTCCTGAGGATACATTCCCAAATAAAACAGAATTCGTCCAGATCATCTTGAAAGAAAAGATTTTCACCTATGCATAAACATCTACATTTTAAAATGTGCAAAAATTTTAACTATGTAAATTAAAGCCCTTTTGTTATCTAATTAATACAACTAATAATAATAAAATTATTGCTTTAACATAAATCTAACATTTGATTATTCCATCATCTTGGATGGTAATGTTGAAAATTACATTATTTTCCAGTTATAGAATAATTTACAATAGATTTCTAAAATAAGAGAAATTTAAAAAAAGCATAAATCTAGGTATCAGGAATAAATAATATGTACTCAATGATATGAATTTGCTTTTTGGTAAAATTTATAGTATTGTTGCCATGCTGCTAATTTTTTTATGCAGATTCCTATTTTTTTTTTCTTTTCAGATATTTAACCCATCTGTTTACAATCTATGCCAGTCTGAAACACATGGAGAGCCAGAGGAATGTCTCAGAATTCATTCTCTTGGGACTTTCATATGACCAGAACATGCAAATATTTTGCTTTGTGCTCTTCTTATTCTGTTATGCTGTCCTGTTGGCAGGAAACCTTCTGATCCTTGTCTCCATTCAAGGCAGTCCTCTTTTGCACCAACCCATGTACTACTTCCTCAGCCACTTATCCTCTATGGACATCTGCTACACCTCTACCATTGCACCTAAATTTATTGCTGACCTGCTAATGGAAAGAAAAACCATCTCCTATGGTAGTTGCATGTTACACATCTTGACAATGCACTTCTTTGGAATGACTGAAGTTTTAATCCTTACAGTCATGGCCTTTGATCGCTACACTGCCATCTGCAAACCTCTCCACTACCTGCTTATCATGAACAGGACAAAGTGCCGTCTCCTAGTCTTGGCTGCATGGGCTGGTGGGGATGTCCACTCCTTTCCTCAATTACTTATGGTAATCAGGTTGCCCTTCTGTGGTCCTAATGAGATTAATCACTACTTTTGTGATATTTTTCCTTTGCTAAAGGTGGCCTGCACCGATACCTACATCACTGGTGTCCTTATGGTTGTCAATTCAGGACTGGTTACCTTAGTGACATTTGCGGTTTTGTTTTTTTCTTATATTATTATATTATTCAGTTTAAGACATCACTCAGCTGAAGGAAGATGCAAGCCCTCTCTACCTGTGTGTCTCATATCACTGTGATAGCTTTATTTTTGGGCCTTCAGTCTTTGCCTAACTTTAACCTCCAACCACTTTCTCTGAAGATAAAATATTTGCTCTGTTTTACACCATCATTGCTTCCTATGTTCAATCCTTTAATCTATATGCTGAGAAATACAGAGATGAAACAGGCCATGAGAAGACTTGGTGTCAAACAACAGGGCTCAACATCTTTTTAACAAAGCAAGGAGCCAGCTAGACCTACATAGGATAGGGAAGAAACCATTTCAAAGTGTACTTGTTCAGCTTGTATCAAGCTCATGAGTGACAAAAATCGGAACTTAAGAGTTTAATAATAACTAGAAAGAAATATTAATTTAATCATTCAAAAATAACTTTAAAACATAGTTAGTTTTATAGACTTTGAGATGGTAAGGACAAGCTTACAGGCACAATATTGGTAATATGTACAGTTAAGACAATGTTATATAATCTGTGAATTGTGATGGAAAAAGAAAATTTTAATAATTTTGTATTAAAAATTCAGGTATGTTGGCTAGACCACATGAGGAAATATTCTCTATAGCAAAGGAGTTGTTAAAGTCTATGATTTTAGGGGCACCAGGGTGCCTCAGTGGGCTCCTCCGGCGAGTCTGCTCCCTGAGGCCACGGCTCGGGGCGACGGGGCCACTGGCAGCTCTCATAGCTCTTATAGCTCTGACAAGAGCCCTGACAGCTCTGACAGCTCTTACAAGAGCTCTGAGGGCTCTGACGGGTCTTACAAAAGCTCTGACAGCTCTGATGGCTCTTACAGCTCTTATAAGAGCTCTGATGGCTCTGACGGCTTTTATAACCGCTCTGATGGCTCTGACAGCTCTGACAGCTCTCCCCGCTCTGACGACTCTCCTACTCCTCCCCAGCTTCAGCCTTGCAGACTAACCTTTATAGGGGTGGTTGAGCCCTGCCCCCACACAGGTGGCCAATGGGATTTAAACTCCCCTCAGTAAATATAGGTATGCCCTTCTGATTGGATGTCTTCACCTGGCCTGACTCGCCCTTGTATCTAGGCTTTGCAAGTAAGTTCCTCTGGGAGGGGCAGGGTCAATATAAGTTCACTGCATAGGGTCAATCTAAGTTCACTGCAACAAAATGGCTCTCTCTGGCCAACCAGTCCCTTACAGTGTATTATTATTTTGGCATAGAATGCAGTGATTCATTGGTTGCTTATAGCACCTACTGCTCATTATATCAAGTGCCTTCCTTAATACCCATCATCCAATTATCCCATCTTTCCACCTACTTCTCCTCCACCAACCCTCAGTTTTTTCTTATGGCTTAAGGTTTGTCTCCCTCTCTGTTTTATCCTATATTATTTGTTCTTTCAAAATAAATATTTTTAAGGTTGCCAAGTGGGTATTTTTGTTTAAATTCAGTTAGCTAACTTATAGTACAACATTGTTTTTTTAATGTGGTGTTTCCATGATTCATTAGTTCACCATAACACACAGTGCTCATCTCAACATATGCCCTCCTTAATACCTATCACCTTGTTACACCATCCTGCCATCTAACCTCCTCTCTCCACAACTTCAGTTTGTTTCCCAGAGTCAAGGGTCTCTTGTGATTTATCTTCCTCTCTGATTTCTTCCCTTCTGGTTGTCTCTCCCTTACCCTATGGTCCTCTGTGGTATGCCGTGTATTCCACATATGAGTGAAAACATATAATGACTGTCTTTCTCTGATTGACTTATTTAACTTAGCATAATAACCCCCTTCCATCCATGTCTATGCAAAAGGTAGCTTTCATCCATACTGATGGCTGAGTAATATTCCACTACATACACGAACCACATATTTTTCCAGTCATCTGTTGACAGGCATCCCAGTTCCTCCAAATCTGGCTATGGTGGACATTACTGCTATGAACATTGGGGTGCATGGGCCCTTTCTTTTCACTACATCTGTTTCTTTGGGGTAAATACCTTGTAGTGCAATTGCTGGGTTGTAGGATAGGTCTACTCTTAACTTTTTGAGGAAGCAAACACTTATTTAGCACTAAGCTTTAATAGGATTATGAGATCTTCATTTTCCCTGTTCCTGTCTCTCTAGGGCCATACCCTGTCATTTATCCTTTATAAACTCATTGTCTAGCACACTGTCTAGCACATGGTAAGAGTTCATTAAGTAACTGTTGACTGAATAGATGAATTAACTACCATAACCACACTGAATTCACCAGATTTCCTACAAACTGATTTTCACCCCTGACCTTGGTTATGTAATCCCTCTCTTAGGAATGTTCCTATACCAAATGATGTGTACATATTCAAACTGTGGACAGGATTTCATGTTTCAGGTTCCATTTTTGTATGTCATTTCATATTTGAACCATTCCTGAACCTCTGGATCTTTCTTTTGTGTTCCTCACAGCATGCTTTCACAGCAACCCTTTGCTGCCACTACCTTACCATTTATAATATGGTGTTGTCATTTTCTGACCCTGCTGGTTGTCTCTCAGATGATCTGAAGCTCTCTGAAGGCAAGACCCAAATTCCTCTCTATTTACCATTGAGAAACAACCATTAATGTGTCTGATATATTCTTTGGGCTAAATAAATTTCTGTTGATATTCCTTCTGTTGAGGGACAGAAGGAATAAATAGAATAAATTTATCCTGAAGTTGTTTTGAATGTAGATGGAAACGTATATTTTAAAAATATCTATTCATAATTAAATGTTACCAAAAATTAAACTAATTAAAAGAGAAAAATTACATGAACAGTTCCCAATCATATGATGAAATCTTACTGAAAGCAGGAAGAGTAGCAAGTTAAGCTATTTGCTTTTTAACTGAGAATCTGAGTTTCAATTTCTTTCTCATCACACATCTTAAGCAGGAGTTAAAACAAATTGAAGTTTCTTGAAGAGATCTAGTTAGAAGGCTCAGAGTCCGAATCAGACAAAAATGAGAAAATATTTCTATACACTCTACTATTTTTATTTTTACCTTCCTTTATACTTTTATTTTTCTTTCAACATTTATCATGGACTAGACATTGCTCTACTTGTAAAAACTATTCTTTGTTACAGACAAAATCTTTAAGGAGCAAAAATTTACATAAAGACTAGAAATTCTTCTATCGTACTTAAAAATCATTTATTTGAACATCACATTTTTTAATGGCTTATCAGCATAAGATGGGTGATATGAACGATATCAAATGATTCTGAGGTCTACAGGAAATTTGGAAACATGGTATAATATTCTTATTCCTAAGGTAGTTACAAAACACAATATTACAGTGATGTGTTATCATCACATATGATAAGTAAAATTAAGCAGAGTTGTTAATGGAACATCTCTAGAATTTATTTCTAGTCACAAATTAATATAAATATAACACATAATTTTATATAACTATATATCACTATGATATACATGTATATAATAATATAGCATGTATATGCATGCTATATATATAACATTATAATACATATATATTATAATATATATTACATGTAATATGGAGTATGAGGCACTATCCCCAGTTCAATATATGGTAACTATTAAAATCATTTTTCTATCACCATTGCCTTGCATTGCATCATAGCATTAAAGGACATGGACTGAGAAATCAGGTAGATTCAGATTATTGACTCTTTGGTGTTCTTATTTTGAGACTTTCCCCTTTCTACTTCCTCTCCTATAAAATGGGGATAACGCCACCCTTTTTGATTTGTTATATAGATTGCTGCTTAATACCAATATATTTTTAATTATTAAATTAGGATGAAAGCATATGAATCCATATACATGAATGAAGCTAGTAAAACTAAACCTCAGTTTGATAGAATTGTCCAAATATTCAAAGAGTGATCCTGGCTTAGGGTTATTTTTCCTTTTCTTGTGCCCACTTTGTTCTTTTTAATGCAAAGTCTAGGATTCATATCATTCACTTTTTTTTTTTTTCATTTTATAGGTGCTCTTTGCAAAAAGGACATCCAAAATGTCCTTTTGACCTTTGCTTGAGTTGAATCAATGTAGATCTCCAGGAACATTATTTGGCATCTGAAATAGCTTTCTTACTACACAATTTTCTAATGGCATCTTTCATCTGATCATTTCTCAAGGTATAGATTAAAGGATTTAACATGGGTGTTATTGTAGTATAGAACACAGCAACTGCTTTATCAATAGATAAAGTAGATGCAGGTCTCATGTACACAAATATGCAGGGCACAAAGAATAGGACAACCACTGTGATGTGGGAGACACAGGTGGAGAGGGCTTTGCGCCTTGCCTCCAAGCTGTGGTTCTTTAGGGAACGCAGAATGACCACATAGGAGACCATCAAGAGGAGGAAGTTTAAGACACAGATGAAACCACTGTTGGCAGCAACAAAGAACCCTAGAGTGTGGGTATCAGTGCAGGCAAGATTGAGCAAAGGGTTAAGATCACATATAAAATGATCTATGATATTAGGGCCACAGAAGGGTAATGGGATGATAAAGAGGATTTGTATGGTTGCATGTAGGAAGCCTCCCACCCATACCACTCCCATTAGAAGGCTGCACACCTGCCGATTCATGATGGTCATGTAGTGCAATGGCTTGCAGATGGCCACATAGCGGTCATAGGCCATCACAGTAAGCAGGATCACATCAGCACCTCCAAAGAAATGCTCCCCAAATATTTGGATAATACATGCATTGAATGGGATGGTCTTCTTTTCACGGAGCGATTCTATGATCAGTGTAGGGGTATTTACAGAAGAATAGCAGGCATCAATGAAGGAGAGATAGGCCAGAAAAAAGTACATGGGGGACCCTGATAATGGGCTGGCAGTGATAGTGACTACAGTGAGCACATTTCCTACCACAGAGATGATGTAGATGAACAAAAACACAGTAAATACGATTTTCTGCATCTTTGGATTCTCTGTGAGCCCCAGTAGAACAAATTCTGTCACATTGTTCCTATTCTCCATAATTTCATTTTATGATTAATTATGTTACCTGAAAAGAAATCATTTTTTATTAATGTAACCTTGACTATATTAAGCTTATTACCTAGTAAATAATAAATGCCTAAATTTCATTGAGTCATGAATTCTCATGCTGTTTTTTGACATATAAAGTAAGCTCAAGTTCTGAAGATCATCTGTACATACTTCATCATCTGAGATAACCAAGAGACTATGTTGTTGTAGTCAAGGCTATAACTACAAAGCCAGAATTTTTTCTTTTATCCTTAGAATTGACAATATGAGTGGAAGGATGAACAGAAGTTGGAGGAAGGGTGCCACTTGGATAAAACTTTGGTAGCGATATTTGTGTGTCTTGGATAAAGTCAGCTGAGCTCCAGTAAGGGGATGTAAGCCAGAGACAGAAAGCCCAATATCAGACTATTTAAAGAGTTGACAAAAATTGTCATAGCATATTTCTTATGGGAATATAATAAAAGGCTACAGGACCTACCATAAAAAAATTGGTTGTAACTGGGTAAAAACCCAGGAACTGGAGGGTATAGGCTTAGTGAAATGAGTCAGTCAGAGGAAGACAATATCGTGCTGTTCACTCATTTGTGGAATACAAAAAATAGTGCATCAGATAATAAGTAAAGGCCAGGAAAACTAAATGGGAAGAAATCATAGAGGGAGGCAAAACCATGAAAGACTTTTTTTTAAACTTTATTTGTTTATTTGACAAAGAGAAAGATCACAAGTAGGCAGAGAGGCAGACAGAGGTGGGGGGGAAGCAGACTCTGTGCTCAGTGGAGATCCTGATGTGGGGCTCAATCCCAGGACCCTGAGATCATGACCTGAGCCAAAGGCAGAGGCTTAACCCACTGAGCTACACAGGCACCCCAGGACTTTTAACTCTTGGAAACAAGCTGAGGGTTGCTGAAGGGGAGATTTCAGGGGAATGGGGTAGCTGGGTGATGGGCATTTAGGAGGGCAAGTGATGTGATGAACACTGTATGTTATATACAACTGTTGAATTATTAAACACTACATCTAAAACTTATGATGTACTATATGTTAGATAAAAAGTTTAAATTAAAAAAAAAAAACCTCCAGGAACAATATACTAGCTAATAAATATATACTTCTAACAAGTGATTGCTATGTGCATGGATGGCATGGTAGTAACCTGAATGCTTAGTATTGCACCACCAATTTTGCAAATGAAGAAACAATTGCAGAACTGATGGAAATAATAAGAATAATAAACACAATATCAACTTACCAGACTCTGTTTTTGCAGAAATGTAATTCTTTAATCCTCACTACAAACCTCTAAGATGATTACCACTATTTTTATACTTCTTTTACATAGTAGAAGATGCAAACTTAGGGAAGAATGAAGGATCCTGGCTAGATCCAGCAGATAGTAAAGAGTAGAGCCAAGGTTAGATCAAATTATACTTGCTATTTTTTTTTCTCCAAATTTTTAATCTCTACCCTACCTTGTCATGTTCCATTAAACAATCCTGAAGTAGTAATCTCCTTTTTCAGAAGGCCATAATAATTATAATGACTTTCATGACATTTTGGAGGCAAATATATATGAAACAGTTTCATCAACACACACACATATACACATTGGAGTCCTTAAATATTATTAAAAAATGTGGCGCTACTTTCATTGAGGAGCACTCTTACTTTAGCCTTTTGTGCAGACCCATTAGCTCCCTTTTCAATCCCCTTACAAGCATAGGTCCCCAAATTTTTCTGCACACCTTGGAAGTGACTACAAGAGTGGTTTAGTGCACTGTATTGGTTTGAACTTTAGAAAGACTAGACTAGAACATTGCCTTTTACACTTGCAACTTCCTTTTATTCAAGGTATATTTCTAGACAATGTACATCCTTGTTTCTTCATCTATGATTTGAAAATGATCATATCCGTATCCTAGGTGTTACAAGAATTGATTGAAGAAACATATACACATGCCCAACACATTAAGGGGGGCACATAAGAATTTTTACTTATTTTTGTGACTGTGTATGCCACTAGGAGATTTGAATAATTGGTATTTTTAGTGATGTATGCATAAACCTTTAACCATGCAATCAGCTCACAAAGGTTCATCTCCAAATTTACTTCTCAAGAAGCCACAGAGACTCACATTATCCATAACAGTTAACCTCAGGAAGGAGTCTTCATGGTCGTGCATGGACTAAATGACTGTGATTTATGCCATTTATTACTGATATTTTTGTATTCTCTCTCTAGCTCTGTGTGTGTGTGTAGTGTATTTACATTTGATTTTCATGCTTATGATTAGTCTTGAATGGGAAAGGAGGTGTCTCGTGGCAAAAAGAAAAGCACCTGGTTTCAGAGAGCTGTGTCCTACAAATTAAATAATCTCTATGAGCCTCAAAGCTTACATTTGCCAAATTAGGTTAATGACATTTGCCAAGTATCCATTGGATAGTTAGTGTGAGGATAAAATATTATTATATTTGACAAGCTTTGAACATAATGATTACTACATATAGAAAGGATCAATCTAATTTAAGATGATTCAACACTAATGAAAAACTTACCTTATAGACTTAGATGATCTTGATGATTTAATGGCTTTCAGAAATAATTCCATCCTCAGACTGATGCCTTCTTGGATAGGGGTCTTTTAATATGAAATATATGACACACTCAGACATGGACTATTTAGGTAATTTGATAACCAATCAACAGTTCTTGAGAAAGTAGTTTCTATTAGTCTAAAACTTTCCTCCTAGCCTAAAGCCTCAAAATTCTACTCAGAAAAACTGAGATTTGAATTGAGAATGGATTCTTCTGACAATCTGTGGAGAAATGATCGCCAGATGGCTCTGGCCCCATAGTCAAGAGGCAAGAAATATGGAGGCAACACTTTCAAATGGGCCATTCCTACCATAATGAATCTTGCTCTGGAAAGGTGAACCCCCCACAACACCTTCATCTGGCACTGCATGGATATTTAAAGAGGTTTCTAGAAAGGTTCAAGGACCTTGGGTTACAACTATTGCTTTCTCCCTCTGGAATTAATTATCTCTTCTGATGGAAAGGCTTTTTCTTAAAAACAGGTGTGCTGAAGAGACGTGTTTGAGAAACATGCAGTTTCAAATAGGGAATTACATTCCCTGTATTTGGAACCCAAACAAAATTTTTCTTTGGGGAATTTGGTTCCTCTTCTTTCCTTTTTTGAAATACTTTATTTATTTATTTACTTGGCAGAGTGCAAGTAAATATTTTATTTATTTACTTGACAGAGTGCGCAAGCAGGGAGAGCAGGAAAGGAAAAAAGCAGGAGACTGACAGTGCTCACCAGGGAGCATAAGGCCGTGTTCAATCCCAGGACCCTGGGGTCGTGATCTGAGCCAAAGGCAGAAACTTAACTGACTGAGCCACACAGATGTCCCAGGAACTTTGACTTCTTTGAAAGCTTAATGTCATGTAAATAGAAAAAAGGCATAATTTCATTGTGGGGACTGTGGTATACTTAACCTGTTGACTCCAGATCCACAGAGAACTGCTTCCTTAACAATATTAAAACTTTTGCATCTGAGTTTGAGCAGTGAGGGCATAAAAAATGGAAAGGTAGCCATTAATATTCTTTACTCCAAAAGCTATTTTACACATTCACTAGAAAGATAGAAAAGTAAATAGAAACTCTAATAGGATCTCAATTAATAATCTCTGGAATTCATGATCTGGTCAGTAAGAAATACTAGGTAACATTAAAATTGTGGCAAGACATCAAAACACAAGCAGGAAGTTGTAATTTTAACCAGAAAAATTGTTCCACATTCTTGTCACCTGATATCGTTACTCATTTTTCTTTTAGACACCCAAGGAGTTATGTGGTAATATAGTATTGTGGTTTTAATTTGCTTTTCTTGATGACTAGTGATGTTGCACACTTTTTAATGTTATTATTGGATATATAATATATATTATATATAAATGTCTTCATTTAAATTCCAGTTAGTTTCCATACAGGCTAATATTATTTTCATGTGTACCATATAGTGATTCAACAACTTGATACCATGCCTAGTGTTCATCATATGTGCTCTCCTTAATCTCCACCAGTTACTTAACTCATCCCCTACCCCCCTCCTTTATAGTAACCATCACTTTGTTCTCTAGAGTTAAAAGAGTCTGTTTCTTGCTTTGCCTCTCTATCTCTCTCTCCACTATCCCTCCATACTGGTTTGCTTTATTTCTTAAATCCAAATATGAATGAAATCATATGTTATTTGTCTTTCTCTGGCTGACTTGTTTCACTTAGCATAATACTCTCCAGCTCCATCCATGTCATTGCAAATGGCAAGACTTCATTCTTTTTGATGGCTAAATAATATGCCATCACATATCATCACCTATTCTTTTCTTTCTTTTTTTTTCCATCACCTATTCTTTATCCATTCATCAGATGATAGATATTTGGGCTGTTTCCATAATTTAGCTATTGTAAATGATGCTTCTATAATCAGGGATGCATGTATTACTTTGAATTAGTGTTTTTCTATTCTTTGAGGAGATACCTATGAGTGCAATTTCTGGATTGTTGGGTAGCAATATATATATATATATATATATATATATATATATATATATATGAATGATTATCAAACTCAACACCCAACAAACAAATGATCCAATTAAAAACGGGCAGAAGAATTGAATACACATATTTCCAAAGTAGATATACAGATGGCTGAGAGACACAGGAAAAGATGCTCAACATCATTGATCGTCAGGAAACACAAATCAAAACTACAGTGAAATATCACTTCATACTTGCCAGAATAACTAACATCAAAAATGGAAGAAACAACAGATATTGGTGAGGATTGGAGGAAAGGGAACACTCTTGCACGATTGGTGGGAATGTGAAGTTTGCAGCTGCTGTAGAAAACATTACACATTCCTCAAAAAGTTAAAAATAGAACTACCCTATGATCCAGCATTTGTACCTTACTTTGAGAATTTCTTTTCAAGTCCTTTGTAGAGTATAAAAATAGTAATTCTGGGTTTCTTATTACTTAACTATAAGTGCTTTTTATATATTCTAGATATAGGTATTTTGGTCATATAGATGTTTTACACATTAAAAAATAAATAAAAACAAATAAATATAAACCATATATTTATATATAATTTAAATACATAATTGCATATAATATAAAATATTTATACATAAGTGCATATGCTGTATTTTTTTCCTAGTCTATGAATTGTTTTTTTTTTAATGACATCCAATGAACAAAAGACTTAAAATATTAACAAGTTTCAATTTTCAGTTTTTCTTATAGTTTTGGCTAATTGTGCAATATTTAATAAAAATAATCTTTCTATTATTTCTATAGGTTTAGCTTTAAAATCTATGTCTCTGCTTCATTTTGACTTAATTTTTGTGTATGGTGTGAGGTAGTAGTCCATGTTCATTTTTTTTTTTTCATATGGGTATCCAATTGACCCAACATAGTTAGTTGAAAAAACATCTATTCTTTCTCCCAGTGTATTATCTTGACATTTAAAAAAAAACAAAAAACAAAACAACAAAAAAAAAAAACACTCACATTTAGGTCTATTTATGGATATTCTATTTTTTCAATGATCTATATATTTATCCTTATAGAAATACAACACAGTGTAGTTTATGTGATATTTTATATATATAAATATACACATAGTTTAGCTAGAATAAGTTCTCTCTCCCTTTTTTTTTTAAGATTTTATTTATTTATTGGACAAACAGAGATCACAAGGAGGCAGAGAGGCAGGCAGAGAGAAGAGGAGGAAGCCGGATCCTTGCTGAACAGAGAGCCTGATGCAGGCTCAATCCCAGGACCCTGGGATCATGACCTGAGCTAAAGGCTGAGGCTTTAAGCCACTGAGCCACCCAGGTTCTCCTAGAATAAGTTCTCTAACTGCTCTCTTTATTCCTCTGAGATTTTATGTACAAGTGGTATCATAGTATTTGTCTCTTTTTTTCCATTTTTTAATTTATTTTTTAAATTTCTTTTCAGTGTTCCAGAATTCATTGTTTATGCATCACCCCCAGTGCTCCATGCAGTATGTGCCCTCCATAATACTCACCACCAGGTCACCCAATCTCTCACCCACCCTCCCCTCCAAAACACTCAGTTTGCTTCTCAGAGTCCACAGTCTCTCATGGTTCATCGCCCCTGCAGTTTCCCCCAGTTCACTTCTCTCCATCTCCTTTCTTTTTCTGGCTTATTTTACTTAGTATAATGCTTTCCAGATTCACCATGTCTTTCAAAATGGCAGGGTTTCCTTTTTTTTTTTTTAATGGCTGAATATTATTATATTCTTCATTCATCTATTGAAGGACATTTATATTTTCCCCCATAGCTTAGATACTGTAATTAATGTTAGCATAAATGTTGGCGTGTAGATATCTCTTTAAGATACTGGTTTATTTGTTTACTTTGTTCAGGTAAACTCCACACCCAACATGGGACTTGAGCCTCAGGTCCTGAGATCGAGAGCTGTATGGTCTATGGACTGAGCCAGCCAGGCACCCCCAAGATGCTGAATTAAGTCTTTCAAATATACCCAGAAGTAGGACTGCTAAATCATATATAAAGTAGATCATTTTTTTAAGGCTTTGAATTATCACCATATTGTTTTCCATAAAGGCTATGCCATTTTACATTCCAACCAACAGTGTCATGATTAGTGTGAGAGAGGTGTCCTATTTTATTCTTTTTCATATGAATATCCAGTTTTCTCAAAGCCATGTATTGAAGTTACTGTTCTTTCTGTACTGTGTGTTTTGGTACTCTTGTCAAAAATCAGTTCACTGTATATGCGTATGTCTATGTCTGGATTCTTTATTCTGTGCCATTTTTCTATGTGCCTGTTTTCATGCCAATATCATACTGTTTTGATTATTACAGCTTTGTAATACAGCTTGAAATCAGGTAGTGGGATGCTTTAAGCTTTACTCTTGTTTCTCTGGATTCCTTTGGTTTTTCAGGGTATTTTTGTGAGTCCAAAGAGAATACGGATAATTCTTTCTCTACCTGTGAAAAAGGCCATTGAAATTCTGATCAGGAGTGGGCGCCTGGGTGGCTCAGTTGGTTGGACGACTGCCTTTGGCTCAGGTCATGATCCTGGAGTCCCGGGATCGAGTCCCAGATCGGACTCCCAGCTCCATGGGGAGTCTGCTTCTCCCTCTGACCTTCTCCTCGCTCATGTTCTCTCCCACGGTCTCTCTCTCAAATAAATAAATAAAAATTAAAAAAAAAAAAAAAAAGAAATTCTGATCAGGAGTGCATTGAATCTATAGATTGCATTAGGTTGTGTGAACATTTTCACAATATTTATCTTTCTAATTCCCTGAGCATGGAATTTTTTTCACTTATTTCTGTATTATTTTATCTTTTTCTAATATATCTTATGGTATCCAGTCTAAAAGCTTTCACCTTCTAGGTTAAATCTATTCTTCAATATTTTGTTGATTTTTCAGCTATTGTAAATAGGATCATTTTCTTAAAATGTCTTTCAGTAGTTTGTTCTTAGTGTATAGAAGTGCAAGTGATATCTGTACGTTGATAGTTTTATCTTGCAAATTTATTGAATTCATTTATTAGCTCTAATTTTTTGGTGGAATTTTAGGATTTTATATATATGAAATCATGTGATTAGTTATAGAGATAGTTTTACTTCTTTCTTTCTCAATTGGATGCTTTCATTTACTTTTTAATCTAATTTCTCTAGTAGAAACCTTTAGTAAACTGTTTGCTATTAGTAATGAGAGGGAACATCCTGGTGTTATTCTGATTTTAAGTTGGAAATATTTTGTGGATTGTTGTTCTTTATATGTTTAGTGATTTTTCTAAATTATTTTTCTAAAATCCATATTCTGTGTGGTTAAAGAACTCTTCTATTAGCTTACAGGTTAGCTAGCTATTTGACAGAGACATCTTTAAACAATTTGTACAAAAAATAATAATAACATAGATCTAGGTCTACCTTATGTTGTGTTCAGACTTTGGTGTAATGTCTCTTCAAAGTACATTGAGGCTTCTTCTTTTTATGACCTGATGCTTAATTGTGTAAATATCCTATCTATCTATCTATCTATCTATCTATCTATCTTCTATCATCTATAAAATGTATATTCTTGTTAGATGTATAATTTTATGTGTCTACAATACTTTAAGTTGCATTTTTCAGATCTTTTCTGTTCTCCTGACATAACGTTTGCTTTGCTCATCAATAATTCAAAAAAAGGAGTATTGCAATTTTCTCCTGTGAAGATGGATTCATATTTTTTTTTTCATATGGATTTACCTAATTTTGTTTCATGCATTCTGAGGCTGTATTACTGAGTGCGCATATGAGTATGGGTTATGCAGAAAGGAAAAGACAAATGCTATAATTTAAGGGCAGTATTGGAAGAATTTACTTTCATGATATGGACAGCTATAGAAGAAACCAAGGAGTGTGCAACATCCCAGGCTAGTGAAGCTGAGTGTGTTAGAGTATGGTGGGTGCAGAGAAGGGGCAAGCAGAAGTGGAGATGAGCAATTCAGAAAGGAAAAATATGTATTAAAATAAAACCCTAGATGGACCTGGCGTGAACCCAGGAGGATCACCTGCGATGTACTAAGGGCTATGATTTACTCAACCTGTCCCCATGAGGTTCTACTGACACTCTATTTCTCTCTCACTCAAGGAGAGGGAGATAAAGCAAAGGAAGATAAAAACAAACAACAAAAAAAAAGCGGGGGGGGGGGATGATTATGCACTGTGGCATTTCCAAATTCTAACAAGTGCCCAAACATATTAATATCCAGTAGCACAAAAAAGTTATAATTGGATTGATAAATAATTCAAGATTGTTAAATATATATTATGTATTATGATCAACAGCAGAGACTTCATTCTTCAAGGAAATTATTCTTGAAGAGGAGAGAGGGAGAAAGGGAGGGGGGTGGGAGATGGAATAGCCTGGTGGTGGGTACTAAGGAGGGCATGTATTGCATGGCGCACTGGGTGTGGTGCATAAACAATGAATCTTGGTACACTGAAAGAAAAAAAAAATTGTAAGAGGTTGATAGAATTACAGAAATGAAATGGACGGCAACTTCAGAGAAAAATATGTATATATATCCATAATATTACATCAGGGCTATAACACTGCAGAAGTATTGAATCACTCACTAATAACTCTCATGAGGTAAATGACAAAATCCTCAAGCCCATCTATATGACCTTATAAAAATGTGGGCTTTATTTTTCAAATTTTAACCACATATGCCCTGGCCACTCTAAAATGCCTGTGGGAGATTTTCCCTCAGGTCCTTCTTGTGCTTTTAATTCAAGGTATTCCCAGTAACACTTTCCTGAAAGCTTCTTTTGTATGGAAGATTCACAGGAGGGTCAGGGACATTCCACATGTGTTTGCTATTTTATAGCACAGGCACAGAATTTAAAATAAAAACAACACAGCCTGAGGATCACCCTGTCATTCCAAAGAGGTTTAAAATCTCACAGAAGTGAACATCCTGATTACTATGTATGTATGTGTACATGTGTATAATGTAATATGTTTATATATTAATGTATGTATATATACATAAATATGTATGTTTAAATTGGGAAGAAATAACTAGGATATTTAACAATTTATTTTACATAAAAATTAGAACTTATTAAAAAAATGGAACTTATTGCATCCTTATTTTTAAGTTTAAATTCTTCTGGAATAAATTTTCTTGTTTGTTATTTTATAGAGAGGTCATTCAGGATATTCACGATAAAATCTTGATAATTTAAAGGTAAAGGGAAGGTTTAAAGTTTTTATTTATGAGAGGGTATTTAAGCAAAATCAATAAAGTATGAGCTTCCAAATCACATTGAAAAGGTTTAGATACAAACTGCCCCCTCATACTTGTGTAACCTTGGGTTTAAATTTCCTTATTTGCAAAACAGGGGCAATAGTACAACAATATACATCAGGTTATAGTGTAGACAAAATAGTTGGTAAATGAAAAGAGGTTACTAAAGTGCCTAGAATATATTATTATTTACCATTCTGGTTTTAAATGTGTCACATAATTGAGCCCATAAATTTCAATATCACATTTTTCTTTATTATAGATGTGATAAAGTTAATTTTATTTATTTAACAGAGAGGAACACAGTGAGAGAGGGAACACAAGCAGGGGGAGTGGGAGAGGGAGGAGCAGGCTTCCCGCTGAGCAGGGAGCCCAGTGTGGGGCTCAATCCCAGTAATCTGGGATCATGATCTGAGCCAAAGGCAGATGCTTAAGGACTGAGCCACCCAGTGCCCCGTATGTAATAAATAGTTTTAAAAAGCCAGAAGAATCAGGGCATCTGGGTGGCTCAGTCAGTTCAGGATCTGACTCTTACTTTCCATGCAGCTCATAATCTCAGGGTCTTGAAATCAAGCCCAGGGCAGGCTCCGTCTGCATTCAGTATGGAGTCTGATTGAGATTCTCTTTCTCTTTTCCCTCTGTCCCTTAACCTGCCTCTGCTTGCTTGTTCTCTCTCTCTCCCTTTCTCTAAAATAAATAAATGAATGAATGAATGAATGAATAAATATTTTTAAAAGACAGAAAAATCATGTCAAATTGTCCTTGATGGATTTTTATACTATCCATAGATTCTCATGTCCTCAGTCATAATTTCCACTTCCAAATAAGCTAATGAAACTTCTTTTCCTTTTAACCTGTAGTTAACGTGTGTATGCAAAGAATTCCTCATACATTTTTCTCAAGTGATTTAAAATCTAAAGAGCCGTTCTTGAGAGAAATTCTTTAAATAAAAACGTATGTAAAAAGGTGGACTCTAAATTTACTCCAAAAACCCTGTTCATACATATATACGGTGTGTCTGTGTGTTTGTGTGAGAGAGTGAGAAAGAGGGTGAGAGAGAGAGACAGAGAAGAGAACCAGGGTTGTTTATTTAATGAATTAAATAATGACCAAAAAGAAAATGATTCAAATGTGAACAGAGGATATTTATGCATAAGGCAACATTCCCAGAGAATTCTATGGTCACTGCTTTGCTGCTTTATAGAATTTTTTTTTTTCTATATGAGTATATGTTTTCCCAACTAATGTTCAGTCACTGAAAACTGAGCAATACTGGGTCAAATGTTGAGAGATGTTGAGTCTTAACCAAGATTTGAACTTGTTACAGTTTGGTTCTACAATTTTATGAAAAATTCTCTGTAAGTCCATATATATCCTTTAACTGATCACAACCTGACACATAAACAAGGACTGTTTCAATACTCTCAACTTAAACATAAATAAATATATTGCTAAGCTTTGTTTTATTAACCCAGAACAAATTTATACTAACATCATTTTTTTTTCTTTGCATTCAATGTATGTCTAACATGAGTTCTTCAACTAATCCCATTGTGGAAGAATATAAAATCCACAGGTAAATCCAATGAACTGATGGAAGTACTGATAACTATCTTCTTATACAACAACTTGTTGCTTTCCATTTTGGGGAGCATTCTTCTTCAGACTTAATCATATCAGAATCATAAGCGTCTGTATATCATATCCCTAAATGAACTTTATTTATTTTGCCCTGGAAACAGGACAGACAGATCCAGTATGATTGGTTCCAATACCAGCTGAAGAAAGAGGATCAGGGAGAATGAATTGCTCCATAATAACAAGAGAAAGGTAACAAGACATAGGAGCTTGGACACTCACCTTCATGATCATTAGACTAGAAATCTGTCCATTACATCATACTGTGCCTTCAGTGGCACCATTAAAATAATTCATTGACTTTAAGACTTTTAGGCAAATTATGTCCGCTGTGGCAGACATTTGGTTACAGGTAAAAGGTGATGGCTCAATATAGTCACTCTCTGCTCCAAGTTCTACTGCATCTTAGTGGCTATGCTGCTTAACTGCATAGTTAAATATGCAACACATTCTTTAATTGCCTTGGGTTCTTCAATATTTCAGTAGAAGATAACTAGCTCTCCACAGTGCTTCTAGCATTTTAAACAGCAACCTCAAAATATGTCTTTAAAATGATTAGAAAAAAGGGAAAGCTTGTATATAATAATAAACTGCTATAACAGACTGGGGAACTTATATTCAGATTCCAGATTGTGTCCCAGTTCCTTTTACCCTGCCTCTCCATGTTCTGACTCATCACCAAACCTGTCAAAAAGAAGACTCACTGAAACTTTTATCAACTAATTATCAACCAATTTCTGCTATGATCCAGAGCCTTGATTTTGTCCTTATTTCAAGAATATATCTTTAGTTCTCCTGGATATATGGAACATTTTGTGTGATTGGGATATTATATATAAATTCCCAAATGTCCATTAACTGGTGAATAAATAAAGAAGATGTGGTGTGTATGTACAGTCGATTATTAGTCATTAAAAATAATGAACTCTTGGGGCACTTGGAAGGCTCAGTGGGTTAAAGCCTCTGCTTTCAGCTCAGGTCATGATCTCAGGATCCTGGAATCGAGTCCCGCATCTGGCTCTGTGCTCAGCAGGGAGTCTGCTTCCTCCTCTCTCTCTCTCTGCCTGCCTCTCTGCCTACTTGTGATCTCTGCCTGTCAAATAAATAAATAACATCTTTTAAAAAATAATGAAATCTTGCCATTTGTAACAATGTGGATGGAGCTAGAGTGTATTAGGTAAGTGAAAAAAATCAGCAAGAAATCTACATATTTGTCAATTTATAAATATTTTGTCAATTTATAAATATTACAAAATTTTAAAAGGCTATTGTAGATGTCATATGTTCTGTGTTATTTCAGATAAATTAAGTTTCTATTATGTCTCTGGAATCACCTCAACCACATGGAAAATCAGAACAATGTCACAGAATTTCTCTTCATGGGTCTGTGGGGAAATAAGCAAATGGAGCTACTGTTCTTTTTCTTCTTCCTGCTTTGTTATTTGGTAATCTTAATGGGAAATTTTCTCATCTTATTCACGATCACCTGCAGCCATCTAATCGAACAACCAATGTACTATTTTCTCTGTCACCTTTCCCTCATGGATCTCGGCTACACCTCCACGGTGGTCCCCAGGCTAATCAGGGACTTGGTCACAGCAAGAAAAAACATTTCCTATAACAACTGTATGACCCAGCTCTTCACTGCCCACTTGCTGGCGGGTGTGGAGATATTCATCTTGGTGTCCATGGCTTTAGACCGCTATGTTGCCATTGTCAAGCCCCTGCACTACATGGTCCTCATGAACCGGCGGAGGTGTAACATGTTGGTCTTCATGGCCTGGGGTGTGGGTTTTTGGCACTCTGTCGCTCTACTGCTGGTTGTACTCCATTTACCTTTTTGTGGTCCTAATCAGATCGATCACTACATATGTGATGTGAAGCCTCTCTTAAAACTGGTGTGCAAAGACATTCATGTTGTTAATATCTTAATGATTGCAAACTCAGGAATGGTGGTGGTTGCTGTCTTTCTTGTCCTGGTGGCTTCTTACATTCTCATATTATACAACCTTAGGACATACTCCTCTGTAGGGAGACGCAAAGCTCTTTCAACCTGCAGCTCTCATGTAATGGTTGTCATCTTATTCTTTGTGCCTTGTATCTATATTTATGTTCTACCTGCCGGGAGTGAGAACAAGGATAAGGAAGTCTCTGTGTTTTATACTGTGATTGCTCCCATGCTGAATCCTCTCATCTACACCCTGAGAAACATGGAGATGAGAATTGCCATGGGGAAAGTGTGGTCTAAAATGATACATTCAAAATTCTGGTAGGGGCACCTTGGTGGTTCATGTGGCTCAGGTCATGATCAGGATCATGGGACCAAGCCCTGCATAGGGCTTTCTACCTAGCAGGGAACCTGCTTCTCCCTCTGCCACTCCCCGCCCTGGTTTTTCTATGTCAAATAAATAAATAAAATCTTTAAAAAAAAAAATTCAGGTAAAGATGATATTTACTTTACTTCTCATCCTGTGTTCCCAGCGCATTTATTATTTGAGATGTTGTAGAAGATATATAGCTTTCTTGGGGAGTTGGACTAAATGATCTCTAACATTTTAAGAGTCAAAGAAGAAAGTTACTATAGTTCAGATTGCAATCTGCATGCTAAAGTTTCCAACTAGTGGCAGATGTGGTTGAATGGGTTTGAGGAATGCTAGAAATGATTTTCTAAAACACATAGCACAGCCCTTTCCAAAAATATAGATGGAACCCTATTTTTCTTGAATAAAATCCAAACTTCTCTCTTGCTTATCAAAATTCGTCCTGGCCAAATTTGCTAATCTCAGAAGGCATTACATTGGTAGAAATTATGGCATTACAATGACAGGTTGGGAGGTCAGGGAGAGCTGGGTGATTGCTGACTCGGGTACATTTTCATCTTTGGGTCTTGGCAATTTGCTTTAATTATATATGCATTCTCATTTTTCAAATGTCTACGAAATGCATAATATTGTTCTGTATAAAGTTGTAGCAGTACTTTGGCTAACACATGTGAAGATTTTGCTAGGACATATGGCTACTGGAAACACGTTATATATCTTTCCTCTTTCTTTACCTTTCTTCTTTTTTTTTTTTCCCTTTGCTAGGATGCTTTCAACCAACTACACCCAACTCCACATTCTTCAAACATACTCTAAAGTCTATCAGCTATATGTTTCTTCTATCTTTCCTGCTTATAATGCTGCCCCCACTCTGCGTTAGAGTTCATGTCTTTTTTTTTCTTTTTTTAAGATTTTAATTATTTATTTGACAGACAGAGATCACAAGTAGGCAGAGAGGCAGGCAGAGAGAGAGGAGAAAGAAGGCTCCCAGCTGAGCAGAGAGCCCGATGTGGGGCTCGATCCCAGACCCTGGGATCATGACCTGAGCCAAAGGCAGAGGCTTAACCCACTGAGCCACCCCGGTGCCCTTGAGTTCATGTCTTAAATGTAAGTCACAAGCCTGATATTTTCTTTTTCCAGAAGTTTTTGCCAATTCACAGATAGACCAGAAGTATTTCTGATTTTTCTCTGTTCTTTTGTTGTTATGAAACTGTACATTTACTCCTTTTAAATTAATCATCTGCCCCATATTAGTATTTTTTCTTATGTTTTCCTGGTTTGAGTCAACTCAGCCGAAGATGAACTATATCTTCATTTTTCTTTTATCCATTTTCCAGCAATGAACCCACACAAATTAATAAATAAACAATTAATGAATTAATTTAATAAATGACTTTATTGTTTGTTCTCACTACCCAGAACTTCCCGTTACACTATGAACTATCATTAATTAATAAAATATGTAATAAAATATGTAATATCAGAAAGTTTAAAAATTCAACATACATTTCATGTAGCTATCAGGGAATGAATGAAAACTGGCTGAATCTCAGACACCTATTGGGTCTTTTTACTTATTTTCTGCATTTGGAGGTGCTACTATTTTAATTTTCAGTTATCCCTTGTCTTTTTAATCACATAATCAAGTCAGCTCTGTGTTTTGGTTCCCATTTGGGAAGACATTTCTCTCTGCCAAAGCACTTGCCTTTTCTCAGCATAATGATTGTATTGTTTCCACACATAGTTTTCTCAACTGAATTACTTCTGCCCCACAGCCAAGAAGAAGTCTAGGTAAAACCATAAATGAGATAATGCTTGTCTTTAATGTCAGGAAAGTTTCTTTTAGTATTTCTGCTCTTAAACTTTTCAGAAACCTAACTAATTATATTTTGTTTTGTTTTGTTTTGTTTTTTCTTCATGGGTCTATGAAACCTATGGAATATCAAGGGAAAACATTCTGCCTCTTTCATAGGAAATTAAGTCTGTCTAGTATAGTTTGGTTTGACCTGGTTTAAACTATTAATTTTCCAAAAAATATATGGATTATTTTTAAAAGTATAGAATTGTAATATTTCTACCTTATATGTGTGATCGTTTTTGTCTTTCTGTGTCTGTGGTATGTGATGTTTTGAGGACCTTCAGGATGGGTCAGAGGAAATACTCAACCCATCAGAAAGAATGCTACACAACAGAACCAAAATCTTTTCTGATTTGATTTCTTTTCTCAAGAATATGTAATATTTTTTGGCAAAAAATATAAAACTATTATATAGTAAGCCCATCAAAAATATATTGAACCTAGATTAGTTATCCACTTGTAAGTTGTTCTCTCTAGAATTCACTTTCCAACCTATAAAACAATACCTAATGCCTTCAAAAATACATGAAATCTCAGTTTTGGAAGTAAGCTCATACGACCCATAAAACAAATGGTTTTAGAAGGGAATTAGAAAAGAAGAAAAATATACCAAAATCAATTCTCAGAAGAGTGAGTTAATATGAACTGAGACAAATGCAGGGATTGAGGTGATACATGAGGTACTTGTACACATCTCTAAGGAGTATGCTTATATGTTTGTGTGTGTTATTGGTAGACTTATGACCAACTATCTCCTGTGTATTGAAACAAGGTCTGAGTGAAGCTTGGTCAAAAGCATGTGTTATGTTGAAATGGACAAACAGTAAAACACTGAGTTCTGATATCCATCATTCTGAAGTACTAGACTCTCTTATTTACTCAGAGTTACTACACTGTCCAAGCTGGAGGCAAGTAGTAAACATATAAAAACCAGCTCCTTTCACTCATAGAAGGCACACAGTTCTTTTCCTTATTCTTATTTAGTAGCTCTTTGGGCAAATCTTTTTAACTTCTAGGGGACCGTGTTTTTATTAGAACCAGAGAACTAACATTACTTAACTCACAGGATGCACTATTAGGAGATGCAATGATACAATAAACTTAAAACACAAAATAATCTCTGGATAAATTGTTTATTATTATTATTATTATTATTTTGTATCTGATAAGATTCAGTAAAATTTGATCTCCTTAAGTTTAACATGTATAAAGGATTTTTTTTTAAGATTTTATTTATTTAGTTAACGGAGAAATCACAGGTAGGCAGAGAGAGGGGGAAGCAGGCTCCCAACTGAGCAGAGAGTCCTACATGGGGCTTGATCCCAGGACCTTGAGATCATGACCTGAGCCAAAGCCAGAGGTCCAACCCACTGAGCCACCGGCATCCCAAGGAAATTTTTTATATATGGTTTGTATATGATGGAAAAATTGTTCCCTGAATATCAATGTGTACATTTCTGGTGAACAAAATAACCTGTACAATTGAACTTACTTTGGGCCAGGACAAATGGTAAACAGAATTGCTGGGCATTGAGTGCTGATTTCTCCTCATAGTTTCTTATATTCTCACTTAATGATATAACATTTTTACCTTGCATGTGTATGAAGAATGGATTGTTTATTCTTTTATCTTTATTTACTTCTGTCCTCCATTCCTCAGTCATCTATTTCATCACTGTTAGTCCATAGCAATAAATAACTCCACTTGATAGTGGGTCGCTATTTTTTTTTCTCTTTTTTTTTTATTTAATTTTTTATTTTTTATAAACATATATTTTTATCCCCAGGGGTACAGGTCTGTGAATCACCAGGTTTACACACTTCACAGCACTCACCAAAGCACATACCCTCCACAATGTCCATAATCCCACCCCCTTCTCACAAACCCCCTCCCCCCAGCAACCCTCAGTTTGTTTTGTGAGATTAAGAGTCACTTATGGTTTGTCTCCCTCCCAATTCCATCTTGTTTCATTTATTCTTCTAGTACCCACTTAAGCCCCCATGTTGCATCACCACTTCCTCATATCAGGGAGATCATACGATAGTTGTCTTTCTCTGCTTGACTTATTTCGCTAAGCATGATACACTCTAGTTCCATCCATGTTGTCGCAAATGGCAAGATTTCATTTCTTTTGATGGCTGCATAGTATTCCATTGTGTATATATACCACATCTTCTTGATCCATTCATCTGTTGATGGACATCTAGGTTCTTTCTATAGTTTGGCTATTGTGGACAATGCTGCTATAAACATTCGGGTGCACGTGCCCCTTTGGATCACTACGTTTGTATCTTTAGGGTAAATACCCAATAGTGCAATTGCTGGGTCATAGGGCAGTTCTATTTTCAACATTTTGAGGAACCTCCATGCTGTTTTCCAGAGTGGCTGCACCAGCTTGCATACCCACCAACAGTGTAGGAGGGTTCCCCTTTCTCCGCATCCTCGCCAGCATCTGTCATTTCCTGACTTGTTTGTTTTAGCCATTCTGACTGGTGTGAGGTGATATCGCATTGTGGTTTTGATTTGTATTTCCCTGATGCCGAGTGATATGGAGCACTTTTTCATGTGTCTGTTGGCCATCTGGAAGTCGTCTTTGCAGAAATGTCTGTTGATGTCCTCTGCCCATTTCTTGATTGGATAATTTGTTCTTTGGGTGTCGAGTTTGCTAAGTTCTTTATAGATTCTGGACACTAGTCCTTTATCTGATATGTCGTTTGCAAATATCTTCTCCCATTCTGTCAGTTGTCTTTTGATTTTGTTAACTGTTTCCTTTGCTGTGCAAAAGCTTTTGATCTTGATGAAATCCCAATAGTTCATTTTTGCCCTTGCTTCCCTTGCCTTTGGCGTTGTTCCTAGGAAGATGTTGCTGCGGCTGAGGTCGAAGAGGTTGCTGCCTGTGTTCTCCTCAAGGATTTTGATGGATTCCTTTCGCACATTGAGGTCCTTCATCCATTTTGAGTCTATTTTTGTGTGTGGTGTAAGGAAATGGTCCAATTTCATTTTTCTGCATGTGGCTGTCCAATTTTCCCAGCACCATTTATTGAAGAGGCTGTCTTTTTTCCACTGGACATTCTTTCCTGCTTTGTCGAAGATTAGTTGACCATAGAGTTGAGGGTCTATTTCTGGGCTCTCTATTCTGTTCCATTGATCTATGTGTGTGTTTTTGTGCCAGTACCAAGCTGTCTTGATGATGACAGCTTTGTAATAGAGCTTGAAGTCTGGAATTGTGATGCCACCAACGTTAGCTTTCTTTTTCAATATCCCTTTGACTATTCGAGGTCTTTTCTGGTTCCATATAAATTTTAGAATTATTTGTTCCATTTCTTTGAAAAAGATGGATGGTACTTTGATAGGAATTGCATTAAATGTGTAGATTGCTTTAGGTAGCATAGACATTTTCACAATATTTATTCTTCCAATTCAGGAGCATGGAACATTTTTCCATTTATTTGTGTCTTCCTCAATTTCTTTCATGAGTACTTTATAGTTTTCTGAGTATAGATTCTGTGTCTCTTTGGTTAGGCTTATTCCTAGGTATCTTATGGTATTGGGTGCAATTGTAAATGGGATGGACTCCTTAATTTCTCTTTCTTCTGTCTTGCTGTTGGTGTAGAGAAATGCAACTGATTTCTGTGCATTGATTTTATATCCTGACACTTTACTGAATTCCTGTATAAGTTCTAGCAGTTTTGGAGTGGAGTCTTTTGGGTTTTCCACATATAGTATCAGATCATCTGCGAAGAGTGATAATTTGACTTCTTCTTTGCCGATTAGGATACCTTTAATTTCCTTTTGTTGTCTGATTGCTGAGGCTAGGACCTCTAGTACTATGTTGAATAGCAGTGGTGATAATGGATATCCCTGCCGTGTTCCTGACCTTAGCGGAAAAGCTTTCAGTTTTTCTCCATTGAGAATGATATTTGCGTTGGGTTTTTCATAGATTGCTTTGATGATATTGAGGTATGTGCCCTCTATCCCTACACTTTGAAGAGTTTTGATCAGGAAGGGATGCTGTACTTTGTCAAATGCTTTTTCAGCATCTATTGAGAGTATCATATGGTTCTTGTTCTTTCTTTTATTGATGTATCACATTGACTGATTTGCAGATGTTGAACCAACCTTGCAGCCCTGGAATAAATCCCACTTGGTCATGGTGAATAATCTTTTTAATGTACTGTTGAATCCTATTGGCTAGTATTTTGTTGAGTATTTTCGCATCTGTGTTCATCAAAGATATTGGTCTATAGCTCTCTTTTTTGGTGGGATCCTTGTCTGGTTTTGGGATCAAGGTGATGCTGGCCTCATAAAATGAGTTTGGAAGTTTTCCTTCCATTTCTATTGTTTGGAACAGTTTCAGGAGAATAGAAATTAGTTCTTCTTTAAATGTTTGGTTGAATTACCCTGGGAAGCCGTCTGGCCCTGGGCTTTTGTTTGTTTGGAGATTTTTAATGACCGTTTCAATCTCCTTACTGGTTATGGGGCTGTTCAGCCTTTCTATTTCTTCCTTGTTCAGTTGTGGTAGTTTATATTTTTCTAGGAATGCATCCATTTCTTCCAGATTGTCAAATTTATTGGCATAGAGTTTCTCATAGTATGTTCTTATAATAGTTTGTATTTCTTTGGTGTTAGTTGTGATCTCTCCTCTTTCATTCATGATTTTATTTATTTGGGTCCTTTCTCTTTTCTTTTGTATAAGTCAGAACAGGGGTTTATCAATTTTATTAATTCTTTCAAAGAACCAGCTCCTACTTTCGTTGATTTGTTCTATTGTTTTTTTGGTTTCTATTTCATTGATTTCTGCTCTGATCTTTATGATTTCTCTTCTCCTGCTGGGCTTAGGGTTTCTTTCTTGTTCTTTCTCCAGCTCCTTTAGATGTAGGGTTAGGTTGTGTACCTGAGACCTTTCTTGTTTCTTGAGAAAGGCTTGTACCACTATATATTTTCCTCTCAGGACTGCCTTTGTTGTGTCCCACAGATTTTGAACCGTTGTATTTTCATTATCATTTGTTTCCATGATTTTTTTCAATTCTTCTTTAATTTCCCGGTTGACCCATTCATTCTTTAGAAGGATGCTGTTTAGTCTCCATGTATTTGGGTTCTTTTCAAACTTCCTTTTGTGGTTGAGTTCTAGCTTTAGAGCATTGTGATCTGAAAATATGCAGGGAATGATGCGGGTCACTATTTTATTGATATTTCTAATCTATCCATAATGGTTACTCTAGATAATGATGTGTATTGAACTGTATTGCATGTGTTTGTTTTTTTTTTGTATTTTCCCATTTCAGAGTTTTTTGAGGCTAATATAAAAGGAATTTCCAAAATGGAGCAAGCAAGCCTATTTAAGAGAGTTTTTTTTTTTTCTTTTTCTTTATAGGATCAGGAGTTCATAAGTGAGGAAGAATTTATGCAGGGCCCCATTAGAGAACCCATGATGATTTCTGAATCTTTCAGAGAGCTGCCAGCTCCAGCCTGGACTTCACTACCTCCTTGCCTTGACACCTGAATCATTGCATCCTTTACTTCTAGAGGTGCTTTAAACTCTCATTTGCATATTACCCCAACCAATCCAAGTAACCATAATGCCAATCTCTGTTTTACATAGAGGACCTGAATGACAATTAGACACCTAGCCTTTCACCTGTATAACTCTGCTTCTCTTTGATTTCTTGGAAACAAAATTTAGGTTTCTACTTGGATCTGTATCTCTCAAATAGGTATTTTAATTGCCCAAATAAATGTATGTTTTTGTTTTCAGTGAAGTCGTTCTTAACCAGCACTACCCTAATGCTATTCCACACTGTATTATTTTAATTCAGAAAGCAAGATGAATGCAAGTCAGGCAGAGTTTCTGAATTGCTCTTTCTGACTAGAGCATTATAAAGCCTTCTGTGAAAGTGCTTGACACAAGCCAACACAAAGAAAAACAGTAAAGTTATATCCAGAAATTGCCCACAGGTACCCGAGTCAATACCATGGAGAGCAACACAGAGGATTTTGGTGAAGATATGTTCAGAAATGCCTCCAGGAATATATTTCCTTAGAGTTTCAAAGACCTATTAATGCTTATATTGTCATATGTTATATTCTGCTCTTCTGAATCAACTTTCCTTCAGCGATTGGCATAAAATAAGTGACTCCTAGAACTTAAAATGTGTATTTGTTTTTGCAAGAATTTCAAAATACTAAATTTTTTCCTTCATTCTTTCCTTCCTTCCTTTTTTTTTTCCTTTCTCTTTCTTTCTCTCTTAAAATCTACTTCTTACATCCCTGATGGTTCGATGGATATTTAAGTTCTACTCCACTTGCAAATATATTAAATGTTCTAAGACATGTTGAGATTCTCAAAATAATTTTGGAGAATTAACCTAAATATGCTTGAATAATTGCTTTGTAAATCTCTGCATTTTATTTTATCTTTAGATACTGGAGAAGAATCATCAGAGTGAGTACCTTAGGAGGGAGCCCTCCTAATTTCACCTAAAGCAATCTTAGAGCCACTGAAATCTAATGATCAGTGAATTAACCATTGCACTTTCATTGGAGAATGCTCCACCAACTGTGCTTTGGGTTGGTTATATGCTATTAAATTTATTAAACTTAATTTCATCCTTAAACCATATTTTCTCTAGCAGCATAAGTTAATTTGATTACTGCAAAATAATTTCACTAACTATCATCTTAATGTGCATTATTCATGAGCGGAATTCTACATGAGAACAAAAATATTTGAGTCAGAAAAACGTTTTTTTTAGGTTGATTTTTATTTCTTTTTACTAACAGATTGCTCCAAACTTAAATTTATCATGGTCAACCCCATTAATATATGTTGTGACATTTTGTGGGTTTTTGTTTGTTTGTTTGTTTGTTTCCACATTGGATTGGTTATAGATGTGTACATGGCAATCTCAGAGACTGCTTACTTGAAAAAGTAAAAGGAAGCTAATATGTGGCTTTGAACTATGTACAACACTAGGGCATTCCATATTATTTTTGATATTCTTCAATATAGTCTGAATTATGTAATAATTTATGGATTCTATAAATGTGGACAATGAAGTTTAAGCTGTTAGCAATAATCTCAACATTCATAAATGGTCTGGAAAGGGAGACAGTTAATTTTGTTTACTGAGCTCTTATTAAAAATTATTGGTGTATAGGAAAGGAAGATATTAAACAAAGTTAATGAGAAAAATGGGTATTGTCTATGCTTATGCTGGATTATTGACTTCTCATAGAACACTGGTCAGATTATTCAGATTTTAACCTTTATACATCTATTCTAAATAGTCATAATTAAAGGGGAATAAAACATATATAAGGACATATTTTCCTTAATATCAAACCTCTGACCACTGGAAGTAATTAGGTGAATTGTTTTCCTTTTATATTTAGATCCTTGCTGCTATCAAAAAACAACTTGAAGCAAAACAGTTCACCGTTCAGTTATTATACTTCTCCATGTTTCTATATCTTTTGTGGTCCATGATTCCAACTAGAAAATGCATAAATTTCTTCCTTTCATTACTTATGATATCAGTTACTTGACAAACTGAGAAAATATGGCCAAGGATATATTTCATGTTTCAATGTGGACTTCATTCACATATCCCTTTTACTTCAGCTAACAGCAGTAATTATAATAGTATTTCCCACTCAGATATCAGGATGAGAGTTTAAGAACTGTTATGGGTGAAACATTGGTGATAATCTAGAAAATGAGTCAGAATCCTACCAGAAGGAAGGCACATTGCTATAACTGATGAAAAATTATTTCAAAATGATTTGGAATCACGAATGCTTGACCACATATTTATATTAACTGCAAAATATATCCCTCAAGATATTCATAAAAGTAGATTAGGTGATCAGTAATCTGTTACCTTGTACACTTTTTTTTTTAATAATTGGGATAATTCAAAATGTATCTTCTCACTGCTGGTCTGCAGGACACCCCATCATCTTGCACTGCTCACAAGCATCTACTGAAGCTCTCTGGACTGAGTGGGAATGAAGAGATCTGTCTTCCACATGATTATTACATATTGATGCTAAATTACCTAGATTATCTTGATCTGCATCTCTTTTATTGGAAACCCAGGGTTTGGATATATAAGTGACGTCCACTTAAGTTGTTTATCTACCAATTAATTTTGAGTCAATTTGTTTTAGGCAAACACATCTCTCTGTAAATGGTATGCCATCTCCTAAATTAGGAATCAGCACTGGCTGTAATCAGGTAAGGAGAAAATTGATCCAAGAATCATAAAATTATTAACATCTATTTAAGTACCATTCACTATTGAACACAGTGAACTGATAATTGTGTTTGCTTTATTAAAAACAAGAGAGAGGTTAGGAAGCCTGATAGAGGTACCAAAGTCATAGTAGAAACAGACTCTTTTTCTTTTTGATGAAGTTAAAGTTGAATGATAAAACAGAATCAGTTTCTTATAGTATATATTATTCAAAAATGCTACACCAGTTATCTAAAATGATCTTAAAATCATAGGGTTTGAGTTTTGGTGGATTTGATGACTTCTAAATACCTTTGCTATAGTAGCATTGTGTGTTTTAAAATATTCACGCAGGGTGGCCAGAAATGGTAGTTACATCAGGTTAGATAAAGAGAAATGCTGTGCTGTAGTGTCTGCATCTCATTGAGTGACATTTAATTCCTCAGTGTTGGTTAAAAGAGCTCCCAGAGTATATACTGTCTATCCAACCCTCTTTCTTTCAAGAGAAAGATTCAAGATTCTGCGAAAGATGCAAATTTATGAATCTTTGATCCATTCACTGATGTAAAATCTAGTTGCTGAGTGTTGAAACAACTCTCTCTTTGAGCTACATTCTTTATCATATTCTTTGTTGAATTTTATTCCCTAGATCACGTATAAAATACTGAAGTTCCTAAGTAAAGTCATGAAATATAAACAGTGTAAATATAATTCTTTACATATTTCATCTTGCACTTGCAATCACAAATTTAGATTAATTTAAAACAATTTAGCTTGTAAAAGGTAAATAGGAGAAATGAAAAAATTGGCTCTTTATTTTTTTACAATTGAATCTTTTTTAATGTGCCTGATAGTATTTTAGTTTTTTTTATTTTTATTTTTATTTTTTTCAAGATTTTCTTTATTTGACAGAGTGAGATCATAAATAGGCAGAAAGGCAGGCAGAGAGAGACCAGAGGAAGCAGGCTCCATGCCAAGAAGAGAGCCGAATGCGGGACTCGATCCCAGGACCCTGAGATCATGACTTGAACCAAAGGCACAGGCTTAACCCACTGAGCCACCCAGGTGCCCCAGTATTTTAGTTCAAATTATGCAATTGATACGGATTGTCCAAAGGGCAAGGAAGATAACCTTTTATTTATTTATTTATTTATTTATTTATAGAGAGATAGAGATAGAGAGATGTGGGGGCAGAGGCAGAGGAAGATGGAGAGAATCTTAAGCAGCTCCACACCCAACAGAGAGCCTAATACAGGGCTCTATCTCACGACCCTGAGATCATGACCTGAGACAACATCAAGAGTAGGACACTTAACCAACTGAGGGACCCTGGCACTCCACAAACTGATATAATTTTAATAAATTTTCATTCCTGAGGATACATTCCCAAATAAAAGAGAATTTGTCCAGATCATCTTGAAAGAAAAGAGTTTCACCTATGCATAAACATGTACATTTTAAAATGTGCAAAATTTTTAACTATGTAAATTATAGTCCTTTAGTTATCTAATTAATGCAACTAATAATAATAAACTTATTGCTTTAACATAAATCTAACATTTGATATCCATCATCTTGGATTGTAATGCTGAAAATTACATCATTTTCCAGTTATAGAATAATTTACAATAGATTTCTAAAATAAGAGAAATAAAAAAGAAGCATAAATCTAGGTATCAGGAATAAATAATATGTACTCAATGATATGAATTTGCTTTTTGGTAAAATTTATAGTATTGTTGCCATGCTGCTAATTTTTTTATGCAGATTCCTATTTTGTTTTTTCTTTTCAGATATTTAACCCCTCTGTTTACAATCTATGCCAGTCTGAAATACATGGAGAGCCAGAGGAATGTCTCAGAATTCATTCTCTTGGGACTTTCGTATGACCAGAACATGCAAATATTTTGCTTTGTGCTCTTCTTATTATATTATGTTGTCCTGTTGGCAGGAAACCTTCTGATCCTTGTCTCCATTCAATGCAGTCCTCTTTTGCACCAACCCATGTACTACTTCCTCAGCCACTTATCCTCTGTGGACATCTGCTATACCTCTAACATTGCACCTAAATGTATTGCTGACCTGCTAGTGGAAAGAAAAACCATCTCCTATGGTAGTTGCATGTTACAGGTCTTTATAATGCACTTCTTTGGAATGATTGAAGTTTTAATCCTTACAGTATGGCCTTTGATCGCTACGCTGCCATCTGCAAACCTCTCCACTACCTGCTTATCATGAACAGGACAAGATGCCATCTCCTAGTCTTGGCTTCGTGGGCTGGTGGGGCTGTCCACTCCTTTCCTCAATTTCTTATGGTAATCAGGTTGCCCTTCTGTGGTCCTAATGAGATTGATCACTACTTTTGTGATATTTTTCCTTTGCTAAAGGTGGCCTGTACCAATACCTACATCACTGGTGTCCTTATGGTTGTCAATTCAGGACTGGTTACCTTAGTGACATTTGCAGGTTTTTTTCTTATATTATTATGTTATTCAGTTTAAGGCATCACTCAGCTGAAGGAAGACGCAAAGCCCTCTCTACCTGTGGGTCTCATATCACTGTGATAGCTTTATTTTTTGGGCCTTCAGTCTTTGACCTCCAACCACTTTCTCTGAATTTAAAATATTTGCTCTGTTTTACACCATCATTGCTTCCTATGTTCAATCCTTTAATCTATATGCTGAGAAATACAGAGATGAAACAGGCCATGAGAAGAACTTGGTGTCAAACAACAGGGCTCAACATCTTTTTAACAAAACAAGGAGCCAGCTAGACCTACATAGGATAGGGAAGAAACCATTTCAAAGTGTACTTGTTCAGCTGGTATCATGATCCTGAGTGACCAAAATCGGAACTTAAGAGTTTAATAATAACTAGAAAGAAATATTAATTTAATCATTCAAAAATAACTTTAAAACATAGTTTTACAGACTTTGAGATGGTAAGGACAAGCTTACAGGCACAATATTGGTTATATGTACAGTTAAGACAATGTTACATAAGCTGTAAATTGTGATGGAAAAAGAAAATTTTAATAATTTTGTATTAGAAAATTCAGGTTTGTTGGCTAGAACACATGAGGTATATTCTATATAGCAAAGGAGTTGTTAAAGTCCATGATTTTAGGGGCACCAGGGTGCCTCAGTGGGTTAAAGCCTCTGCCTTTGGCTCAGGTCATGATCCCAGGGTCCTGGGATCGAGCTCCACACTGAGCTCTCTGCTCTGCGAGGAGCCTGCTTCCCCATGTCTCTCTCTCTGCCTGTCTCTCTGCCTACTTGTGATCTCTGTGTGTCAAATAAATAAAATCTTAAAAAAAAAAATCCACAATTTTAAGACCAAGTTTTGCTCATGATATCATCTTCCCCTAAGTGAACTCAAGTTGTATTTAGAAATTAATCACACATCAATAAGTTTGCATAATAAAAGGGATTTAAAATGATTCTCTGTCTTTAACTCTCATGACTTCATATTGGATATAAAAATAAATTAGTAAATATAAAGTGAAATCAGTTACTCAATGTATTTAAAATATACTCACTGCTCTTCTACATGTTGATCCATTAAAAAAAAAAGTCCAAAAAGGAACTGAATCATAAAATGCCAGCAATTAGTAGGCAAGTCACTATTTATCAGATCCAGGTCTTTCTTATGTACACAAGAAAAACATGAACAAAAGAAAAATAAGAGCTAAAACTTCAATCAAAAAACCCTGTGACACAAATCACGGAAATGAATGGAAACGGCAAATCATCGGGGTGCCTGGGTGGCTCAGCAGGTTAAGCCTCTGTCTTCGGCTCAGGTCATGATCTCAGGGTCCTGGGATCAAGCCCCACATCAGACTCCTGGCTCAGTGGGGAACCTGCTTCCCCCTTTCTCTCTGCCTTCTTGTGATCTCTGTCAAATAAATAAATAAATAAATAAGGAAACACAAATCATCTTAGTAAATAACATGAAAAGGAGATGCATGAAAAACATTTTCTAGAGGAACCTGAAAATATTTAATCCAATCTCAGCTTCGTGTTTTGGTTCCCATTTGTCTGGACATTTCTCTCTGCCCAAACACTTGTGTTTTCTCAGCGGAATGATTGGATTGCTTCCAGAGTTTGATTGACTTTGTTATTCCTGCCCCAGTGTCAAGGCAAAATCCAAGAACACACATAGAGGCAGTAGTGTCTGTCTGTGGATGCCAGGATCTTCTTTGGATGTTTCAACTCTTAGAACATATATATACATATACATATACATATACATATACATATACATTATATATATATATATATATATATATGTATGTATAACTAATAATTTTATTTTTGGAGCAATGAAAAACTCTGAAATACCAGGGGAATCATTCTTCCCATTCCACAGAATTTCCTCTGACTGGTTATTTATTCATAGGTCTGTTTGCTCTGGTTTAATGTAACTATATTTCCAAAAAGTATTTGGATTATTTTTAAGTATAAAGATCTAATGTGTATATGTGTACCTTTGTGTGTGTGTGATTGAATCTGTATGACTGGGGACTCTGAGGGTCTCGAGGACAAGTCAGAAGGAATAAGCACTGGAAAGAACGTTATGCAACAAAACCAAAACCCTTTTATTATCGTTTATTTTTTCTCATGATCCACAATATTTTCAGAGAAAAGATATGAAAATATTATATAATAAGCCCACAAAAAATGTTCCAAACTAAGATTATTTATCTACTTACCAGATGTTCTTTCTAGGGTTTATTTTCCAGCCTACTGTATTTTTTTAAGTTTTTTTTTTTTTTTTAATTCATTTGAGAGAGATGGAAAGAGAACACGAGCAGGAGGAGGCTTAAAGGGAAAAAGGGAAGCAGACTTCCTGCTGAGCATGATTCCTGCTTTGGGGCTTGATCCCAGGACCCCAGGACCATGACCTGAGCCTAAGGTGGACACTACCAACCGAGGCACCCAGGTGCCCTGCAATGTCTACTATCTTCAAAAAGATCAGTCAGGTAAATACATAGAAGATTTTCATAGGAGGTATTGCTCTGCATGTGGATTTAAACATAGAATATTTAAGTTTGCAAATGTGTAGTTTAAGAAATTCTCCCCATTTCTACTGGAATTTATTGCTAATTAAAAAAATATATTATCACAAGAAGAGACAAGATGGTGGGGTAGTAGGAGGAGGCACCATTTCAACCTGTACCCTAATGTGAACTGATCACCCATGAAATCAGTCTGAAATTAGAATTATACACTTCTGCATCTCTGCGGGGGCAGAAGATGCCAGTGGACAGGTAAAGCAGAGTGCAAACATCGAACTGATATCAGAGGATAAGATAAAATAATGGATCGCTTCTGGGAGCCACCAGAAGTGACCCATTGGAAAGTAATATCCCAATAAGAGAGTGCCCTGAGATTGGGGACCAGCATTAACTTGGAGTCCGTTGAAAGCACTCAAAAAGAGCAAAGGATCGTGGGAGGGAATTGTAGGAATCAGGGCGCTTAGGGAAAGGAACTTAAGTTTCTGGACCCAGGACAGCCACCGCTGGCGCTGAGCCAGAGAGAGTGCGATGATGAAAACAGGTCTTGGTCCCTGAGCTGCCAGCACGCCTGAGAGCATCTGGGTGGCAGCTCCTGTGAGGGTGAGGGAGCCTCAACAACGGGCAGAACCACAGCCTTTTACAGTCTCCACACACATGCCATGCTACCAGAGTCTGAGTCGCGCCCCACACCCTCCTCTGAGAGAGATGCATGCAGGCACCAGCAAGCACTCTCTCGGACCCGGAGAGTATGAGCACTTCCAGCCCGAGACAACAGGAAAATCTCTAGTGTGCTATTGCTGCTTGGGATCTTTCTGGCGGTCTGGAGCTGCTCAGACAGCGGCAGCTATCCTGGTTTTCCATACCAGCCGGAGTTCCTGTGACCCTAGAGACCATGTGTGGGAATGTGCTCTGCCAGTGGCAGAGGGGGAATTAATGTGCTCTGGAGCACCCAGAGGGGAACAGACTAAGGCTTCTCTCTGAGAGGGAGGTCTGGGGGCAGTTTGCTTTCCTTTAAACCTAAAAAACCATCAAAAGCTGCCAAGGTGAGAGAAAACAAACAAACAAACAAAAACCTCCAGAAAACAAAAGCCTGGAAAACTGGTTTTCTCAGAGCCCACCCCCTATGTGGGGACAAGAGTCCTTAACTCCAGCAAGAATCCCTTAAACACTTGTGGCAGGACCCTCCCCCAGAAAGCCAACCAAAAAAAAAAAAAAAAAAAAACCAAAAGATACAGAGGAGAACCACCACTATTCCATAGACACAACTTTTATTTTTAGTTCGTTCCCACTATTCTGGTTCCTTTTTTTTTTTTTTAATATATATATAGGTTTTTAACCTACTTACCATCACAGTGAGATGTCCAGTACATCAAATTCCATATAACCTTTTAACCTGAACATTTTGATGCATATAACTGTGTTTTCTCTCTGCTTTTCTTTTTTTTTAATTTTTAAATTATATTTTAGTTAAGTTTTTTTTTTTTTTTAATATTCATAAGAGTTAAGATTCAAGGTATTCCCATTTCCCCAATCAACGCTACCCCTATAGGTAAACCAGTTTTTAAACCCTTTTATCTTAGGAAAGTTGACTCCTTTAACAAAGATATCAAGATACATCCAGGAAGAATCAAAATAACCTTCCTCCCCAACAACAAGAATTTATAACCACTCTCTTATCTTTTAGTTCTGCCAGTGTTTCTGTGTATTTGTTTCTGTCCTAGTATTATATAAATCTTATACTTGGGGTTCTTTTCAAAGAGGTTCTTTTTTTGTTTGTTTTTATTTATTTATTTTCTCTTCTCATCCACTTTTGTCGGTATCTTTGTTTGTCTGTTTTTCTTTTTGACAAAGTTCTTTTTTGTTTGTTGCTTGTTTGTTTTTCTTTATTTTTATTTCTCTTGCTATCTACTTCTGTCCATCCTTTTGATTGTCTGTTTTTGTTTATACACTTCATAAGTCTTACCTGGGGCCCATTTGGACTGAGCCTTCACTTTTATTTTATCTTTCTTTTTTTTCCTTATTTTTTTTCTTTTTCCTATCTCTCTCTCTCTCTCTTTTATTCTTCTTTTCTCTTTCTTTTGGATGGGGCCTCTTGATCTCTCAGAAACATTCCAGGGTGTATCTTGCCTGCACCATGGTCAATACATTCAGCTACACATCCTTTCAGCCATCTCTCACCAAAATGACTAGGAGGAGGAATGCCAAACAGAAGAAAAATTCAGAGATTGGCCCTTCCGCAACAGAGCTATTGAATGTGGACAGAGACAGTATGTTGAAAAGGGAATTCAGGCTAACAATTACCCAGGCAATAGATAGGTTGGAGAAAGCCATGGATGACAAAATGGAATTGATAAGGACAGAAGTGAAAGCCACCAGGGATGAAGTTTTCAATGTTCTCAATGAGGTCCAATCTAATCTACATTCTCTAAAAACTAGGGTAACTGAGGCCGAAGATAGAATTAGTGATTTGGAGGACAAACAGATAGAAATGATCAGGTAGAAGCCTGGAACAAACAGCTAAGAAGTCATGAAAACAGAATTAGGGAAATAAATGAAGCCATGAAACATTCCAATGTCAGAATTATCAGAATCCCTGAAGGGGAGGAGAAAGAAAGAAGAATAGAAGATATAGTTAAATAAATTCTCCATGAAAATTTTCCCAATCTTGCAAATGGAACCTGCATTCATGTACTAGAGGCATAAAGGTCTTGCCCCAAGATCATTGAATCTAGAAAGACCTCAAGGTACCTGATAGTGAAAATGATGAATCATAATTGCAGACAGGAGCCCTTGAAAGCAACTAGGGCAAAGAAATTCCTTACATACAAAGGAAAACCCATTAGAATAACATCAGACCTACCCACAGAAACCTGGCAAGCCAGAAAGGCTTGGCAAGATGTATTCAGGGCACTAAATGAGAAGAACATTCAGCCAAAAATACTTTATTCAGTAAGACTGACATTCAAAATGGATGGAGAGATAAAAGTCTTCCAAGATCGGCAAGGTTTAAAAGAGTATGGGACCACCAAACCAACATGGCAGGAAATATTATGGGGGGTTCTATAAAAGAGGAAAAATCCTAAGAATATCATTGAACAGAAACATATAGAGACAATCTATAGAAACACAGACTTCACCGGTAACACAATGTCAATAAAAACGCCTCTCTCAATAATCACTCTCAACATGAATGGCCTGATGTGCCCATAAAATGATACAGGGTTGCAGACTGGATAAAACGATAGGACCCATCCATATATTGTCTACAAGAGACCATTTTGAACCTAAGGATACACCCAGACTGAAAGTGAAGGGATGGAGAAGCATCTTTCATGCCAATGGGTCTCAAAAGAAGGCTAAGCTAACTATTCTCATATCAGATAAATTAGATTTTAAACTAAGACTGTAGTCAGAGGTACAGAAGGACACTATATAATTCTTAAAAATCTAACCACCAAGAAGAGCTAACAATTATAAATATTTATGCTCCCAATACAGGACAGCTAATTACATAAGAAAACTGTTAATCAAGATAAAGAGTCATATTGATATGAATACATTAATAGAAGGAGATATTAACAAGCCACTCGGGGCAATAGACAGATCATCCAAGCAGAAAATCAATAAAGAAACAAGAGCATTGAATGGCACATTGGACCAGATAGACCTCATAGATATATACAGAACATTCCACCCTAAAACAACAGACTACTCATTCTTCTCAAGTGCACAGGGAACTTTCTCCATAATATACCACATACTGGGTCAAAAATCAGGGCTCAACAAATTCCAAAAGATTGAGACTATTCCCTGCATATTCTCAGATCAAAATACTTTGACACTGGAGCTCAACCACAAGGAAAAGTATGGGAGCAACTCAAATACCTAGAAGTTAAAGGCCACCTTGCTTAAGAATGCTTGGATAAACCAGGATATCAAAGAAGAACTTAAACAATTCATGGAAAGTAATGAGAATGAAGATATTTCGGTCCAAAACCTATTGGATACAGGAAAGGCGGTCCTCAGGGGGAAATACATAGCCATCCAAGCCTCCCTCAAAAAAATTGAAAAATCCAGAATACACCAGGTGTCTCTACACCTTAAAGAACTGGAGAATCAACAACAAATTAAGCCAACTCCACACATAGGAAGGGAAATAATCAAGATTAGAGCAGAGATCAATGAGATAGAAACTAGAGATAGAGTAGAATGCATCAATGAAAGTAGAAGCTGGTTTCATAAAAGAATCAATAAGATCAATAAACCATTGGCCAAACTAATCCAAAAGAAGAGAGAGAAGGCCCAAATTACTAAAATTATGAATGAAAAAGGAGAGATCACAACTAACACCAAGGAAATAGAAACAACCATCAGAAATTATTATCAACAATCATATGAGAAGAAGTTAAGCAGCCCAGTTGAAATGGATGCATTCTTGGAAAACTATAAACTTCCAAAAGTGAACCAGGAAGAATTTGACAACCTGAATAGGCCAATATCTAGTAACAAGATTGAAGCAGTGATCAAAAACTTCCCAAAAAACAAGAGCCCAGGACCTGATAGAAACTCTGGGTAATTCTACCAAACTTTCAAAGAGGAAATAACACCTATTCTCCTGAAGCTGTTTAAGAAAACTGAAGCAGAAAGAAAACTTCCAGACTCTTTTTATGAAGCAAGTATTATCCTCATTCCCAAACCAGGCAAAGACCCCACCAAAAAGGAAAATTTCAGACCAATATCACTGATGATTATGGATGCTAAGATTCTCAAGAAGATCCTAGCAAACAGGATACAACAGCACATTTAAAAGATTATCCACCATGACCAGGTGGGATTCATCCCTGGGTTACAAGGATGGTTCAACATTCACAAATCAATCAATGTGATACAACAAATTAATATGAGAAGAGAGAAGAACCACATGGTCCTCTCAATTGATGCACGAAAAGCATTTGACAAAATACAGCATCTGTTCCTGATTAAAATGCTTCAGTGTAAAGGGATAGTGGGAATATTCCTGAACTTCATAAAATCTATCTATGAAAAACCCACAGCAAATATCGTTCTCAATGGGAAGAAAACTCACAGCCTTCCTGTTGAGATCAGGCACACAACAAGGATGCCCACTCTCACCACTCTTGTTCAACATAGTATTAGAAGTCCTAGCAACAGCAATCAGACAACAAAGAGAAATAAAAGGTATCCGAATTGGCAATGAAGAAGTCAAACTCTCTCTCTTCGCAGATGACATGATACTTTATATGGAAAATCCAAAAGACTCCACCCCCAAACTACTAGAACACGTACAGCAATTCAGTAATGTAGCAGGATACAAAGTCAATGTACAGAAATCAGTGACTTTCTTATACACTAACAATGAAAATACAGAAGGGAATATTAGAGAATTGATTCCATTTATTATAGCACCAAGAACCATAAGATACCTGGAAATAAACCTAACCAAAGAGGTAAAGGATCTGTACTCGAGGAACTACAGGACACTCATGAAAGAAATTGAAGAAGGCACGAAAAGATGGAATACCATTCCATGCTCTTGGATCGGAAGAATAAACATCATTAAAATGGCTATACTGTCTAGAGCAATCTATACTTTTAATGCCATTCTGATCAAAATTCTACCAGTATTTTTCCAAGAGCTGGAGCAAAGAATCCTAAAATTTGTATGGAATCAGAAGAGACAGCAAATTCCTAAGGAAATGTTAAAAAAGTAAAACAAAATTGGGGGCATCACGTTACCTGATTTCAAGCTTTACTACAAAGCTGTGATCACCAAAACAGCATGGTACTGGCATAAAAACAAAGACATAGACCAGTGCAATAGAATAGAGAGCCCATATATGGACCCTCAACTCTATGGTCAAACAATCTTTGACAAAGCAGGAAAAAATATACAGTGGAAAAAAGACAGTTTCTTCAATAAATGGTGCCAAGAAAATTGGACAGCTATATGTAGAAGAAAGAAACTCGACCATTCTCTTACACCGTACACAAAGATAAACCTGAAATGGATAAATGACCTCAATGTGAAGCAGGAATCCATCAGAATCCTAGAGAAGAGCATAGGCAGTAACCTCTGCGATATCAGCCACAGCAACTTCTTTCAAGATAGGTCTCCAAAGGCAAAGGAAACAAAAGCAAAAATGAACTTTTGGAACTTCCTCAAGATCAAAAGCTTCTTCACAGCAAAGGAAACAGTCAACAAAACAAAGAGGCAACCCACAGAATGGGAGAAGATATTTGCAAATGACAGTACAGACAAAAGGTTGATATCTAGGATATATAAAGAACTTCTCAAACTCAGCACACACAAAACAGATAATCATGTCAAAAATGGGCAGAAGACATGAACAGACACTTCTCTAATGAAGACATAGAAATGGCTATCAGACACATGAAAATAATGTTCATCATCACTAGCCATCAGGGAAATTCAAATTAAAACCACATTGAGATACCACCTTACACCAGTTAGAATGGCCAAAATTAACAAGACAGGAAACAACATGTGTTGGACAGGATGTGGAGAAAGGGGAACCCTCTTAAACTGTTGGTGAGAATGCAAGTTGGTGCAACCACTTTGGAGAACAGTGTGGAGATTCCCTAAGAAATTAAAAATAGAGCTTCCCTATGACCCTGCAATTGCACTCCTGGGTATTTACCCCAAAGGTACAGATGTAGTGAAAAGAAGGGCCATCTGTACCCCAATGTTTATAGCAGCAATGGCCATGGTCGCCAAACTGTGGAAAGAACCAAGATGCCCTTCAACGGACAAATGGATAAGGAAGATGTGGTCCATATACACTATGGAATATTATGCCTCCATCAGAAAGGATGAATACCCAACTTTTGGGTATTCAACATGGATGGGACAGGAAGAGATTATGCTGAGTGAAATAAGTCAAGCAGAGAGAGTCAATTATCATATGGTTTCACTTATTTGTGGCATAAGAAATAACATGGAGGACATGGGGAGATGGAGAGGAGATGGGAGTTGAAGGAAATCAGAGGAGGAGATGAACCAGGAAAGACTATGGACTCTGACGCGGCAGGGGGTGGGAGGTTGGGGGAGCCTAGTGATGGGTATTATGGAAGGCATGCATTACATGGAGCACTGGGTGTGGTGCATAAACAATGAATTGTTACACTGAAAAAAAATTTAAAAAATGCATCATCACAACCTTCTGTTAAGGGAATATCTCAGCGTGATATTGAACATTCATACTACCCAGGCATACTATATTGGACCCAAGATTCTGAAATTACAGGCTGACAGAAGCTCTTATGTCTTGGATGGATCTAAAGGGAAAGATCAGAATCCAAAACCAGCTGGGGGTGATATAGTCGTACATGACTTCCTGCCCCAGTACCATCTCCAGGTCCCTCACCCTTTCTTTAACCCTTCATCTGTGTCTAAACATCCATCAAGAAGGCTGGTTGTGACACTTCTAGGCTCTTTTAATATTCTCCTCAACACCAGAGAGATATGCAGGATTATGTTACTACATGTCCTCGATACTTCAAAGCAATCTTTTTCTATCACCTCGCATATCTTATCTTTATCTTATCACATATTTATCTTTCTACAAAAATTAAGTTCTTCTTTCTCAGAAAATTTCATGTTTATAATAGTTTTGTCAATTACAGTCATCACATTACACATTAGATTGTCAGATCTATACTCATAGCTGACTATTTATAAACCTCTATGAACCTCTCCTGGTTCCTCCAACTCCTCCTGGAAACTACTTTTCTACTTTCTGATTCAATGAGATGATTTTTTTTTTTTTAAGATTGCATATATAACTGATACAACGCACTATTTCTCTTTCTTTGGCTTATTTTGTTTAGCATAATGTCCTCAAGTTCTATTCCTGCTGCCATAAGTGACAGTATTTCTTTCTTTCTCATGGTTAAATATATATATATATATATATATATATATATATATATATGACAAGATATAGATATATATAACATATATACATATGTCTTTTATTCACTCATCCACTTAGGTTGTTCCATATCATGGCTTTTGTTAATCATCTGTCCCCAAAAATCTTAGTTTCAAAGAATTCATTCCTTCCCTTGTACCTAAATAACCAAATTTCACAAAGCATTTAGATTCTATTAAATACCTCTTAGACTAGTTGCTAGATCTGAACTTACACAAAATAGTCTTATTTTACTTCATGTACAGATATTTTTACTGTAAAATGAACTATAATCTGAATTAGGTCCCTCATAAGGAAAAGTGGACTGTCCACTAAATCAGAGGAAGTTGGAGGGCCTTTCCTAGATACGCGTCCCAACATTTCAGTCCAGTTCAATATGACAGTTGCAGTGATGAGAGCATGTTCTCATTCTCATAGTCATGCGGTCCCGATGGGATATGGCATGCCATTGCATTATGAAGAAGATATTTAAGCTCCTAGTTATGACAGACTAGCTGTGCGCCTTTTAACTTAGTCCACAGGGTGATCTAATTCTTGGTAAATAGTGTTAAAAAGAAAACCACAGACCAAAATTGGAGTCATTTAGGTTAAGACCCCAAGTCATCAAAGCAATGCTTACTACCTAACCTATCTTTTCAGCCACTTCAGGGATATAACTTTTATGGAATTCCTGGCCAGCAGTACAAAATTTACTGATAGATCCCTTCTGCCCCCATCAGGAGGGCAACTTTGCCTAAAGCAGTGCATTCTTTGTTAATGATTTCCTTTTCTATGCTACTTCTCTGCCTTTAAAAACTTTTATTTTTCTGCAGTTCTCTGCACCTCTTTTCCATTTCCTAGGTAGGATGCTGCCTGATTCAGGAATCATTCAAAAGAGGCAGTTGGATCTTTTAAATTACTCAGTTGAAATTTGGGGTTTAACAGTAGTAAGTATCCTATAAGTGATTATATTTTGTTATTTTTTTTTAGGATTTGAGAGAATTTAAGTACCTTATCTGGAGATGTTAAGCAGTAGGACTAGTAAGGTTTATCCAGGCTCTCTGAGCTTCAAGTTTCCAAAAACTGTGCTCCCTCCTTGTCTATGGGCAACAGTAATCATCCTGTGTTTTGTTTGTTTGTGTGTTTGTTTTTTAACTCAATTAGCCAAATTGTACTACATCATTAGTTTCAGATATAGTGTTGACTAATTTACCAGTTGCTTATAACACCCAGTGCTCATTACATCAAGTGCCCTTCTTAACTCCCTTCACCCAGTTACCCAATCTTCCACCCACCTCAACTCCAGTAGCCCTCATAACTTTAAAAAGAAGCACAGGTGTTTGGTTCCCTTTTCAGCTGGGGCCACCTATTGATAAGGAAATGGAGATTATGGTCTCCATTTTGTTCTGAAGCCAAGTTTGGGCTTGAATGGCTCTTGTTTTTGAGCAGTAGGAATGTACCCTGGTATCATATTTTCCTTCAAAGGAAGAAAGGATCTTGGAAGCCATTGTTTGCCCTGTAGAGTGGCCTGGCTGCTTTCACTGACCATTTTCAAGGTCTGCCAGGGTCTATCTCCCTTCCAGTGTACAACATTTTTGGATTAGATTGCCAAGCACTGTTACCATTTTATACCCTCAAATTTTAAACTTAATTTAAAATTTTGCTTTCACTGATATCATTTAGTTCTTGGCTTTCCTCAGTTGTTAATTCTATGATAAATTTATGAAATAACAAATGTATAATGATCTCTCTGTACCACAATTATATCTTAAACATAAGGATGGACAGTACACCATGTTTTACTTAAACATATGTCCTCTAAAGCTTTCTTACTGTATTAAGACTTTCTCAAGAGCTCCTTCTTTGTTTGTAATTAATTCTTTATCAAACTATGTCTTATTTTTCATGCAAATATGCTTTTCATAGGCTCTCCATTCAATTTTTCCAAATAATCAAACCAAAATTGAATTCAGCTCTGAGTCTAAATTGGGAGGTTTCACACAGAATGCTTAGAACTACTGAAAGTAGGCTTTGGCATCTGAGACTCTGAAGAGTACCTGATATATCTAGTTTGCTAAGATTCCTGCCCCCTGGGCCTCATCCAAGGGGGTTTATGTTGTAGGAAGTCTGGCCTTAGAGTTTTGGATCTGAACCTGAAATGGCTCTGTAACTTCACTTTAAGTCCAAAGACTCTCCTCTACTTTTGTTAAATTTGTCAACTGCTTTTTGAAATTTATTACAAATAAGATCTGACATATCTAAGACTGAGCCATATGGTCATGTGACCTATTCTTTTAACAAGACCAGGTGTGATCCCATATCTAATGATGCTAGCTCTACATTTAACTGAGGACACTTGGGCTAGTCATGCAAGTACATGGAATTTTAAACAAATATCTGAGTGAGTGTAGAATTGATAGAACATAGCTTACTATAGCTTGAGTAGATGCTGTCAAACTGTATTTCAATGTTTGTGCAATTTTACACTTCTCCTATCAATATATAAGTTCCAGTCCTCATATTGGTAATTTGTGCTTTTTCTCTTTATTGATCTTGATAAGTTTTTCTTAGTTTTATTAATTCTTTTCAGAGAACCAACCTTTGCTTTTGAGGGGGAGAAGAATGTGACCCCAGAATATGCCCCTTTAGCATGGAGACTATGAGTTCTAACAGACTCAGGAAGAGTTGTTTTATCTCTCCTTTGAGTTCCTAAAAGAATTTAGGTTGAGTACTTGTATCAGGAAGAGAGCTAACAACAGATAAATTTTTACATCAGAAAGACTTACCTGACTAAGAGGAAAACTATCTGTTTACCAAACATTTGCTTTTCTATCTTCCTGTGAATTTTCTTCTTCCTCTTTATAGCTCTAGATTTCTACTAGTTCTTCTCAGGCCAGGATGGCATAAATCTTGATTGCCTGATGGTCAGGGAGTCTCATATCTTTGGAATTCCAATGTGTACAAAATTAAGTTTCTTTTTCCTACTGTAAATCTGTTCTAAATAAATTTAATTATTAGATCAGCCAAGGAACCTATAAAGGGGAAGGGAAGGTTTTCATCCCCCACACTTTTTTTGTTTGTTTGTTTGTTTTAAATCTCTATTTAAGGCTGCTAGCTATATTTATGACTTGATTAATTTACAAATTTATTAATAAATTATTATATCCTATTCCATATTTGGATTTAATTTGCTTTTATATTGATTTCTAGAATACTTATAGAACATTGATTACTGAACATTTTTTTTTTTAACGATAGAGGCAGTATCACTACACATTCTACAGATTTTGGAAGGATAATAAGGGAATATAATGATCATAATAAGACCAATATATTCAAGAATTGGATAAGATGGACAAATTCTTTGATATAAATTACATTAAAATTATATTAAAAACTTACATTAAAAAATAATAAATATTCAAGGCACCTGGGAGGTTTAGTCGATTAAGCATCTGACTGTTGATTTTGGCTCAGGTCACGATCTCAAAGTCATGAGTATGGACCTGCTTGGGTTTTTCTCTCTAGCTCGCCTTCTACCACTCCCCCACCTTCCTTCTCTCTCTCTCTCTCACACACACAAATAAATAAATAAATAAAAGCTAGACAATGAAAGATAATAGATATTTTTCAATAGTCTGTACAGCTTGAAAAAAAATAATAAATTCTTTTGTCCCCTTAACTCCTGTCTGGGTAGCTTCAATCGTGGATTCTACCAAACTTTAAATAAAACAGTAATACATATTCCATACAAACTCTTTTAAAAGAACAGAAGCAAATGTTCTCTCAACATATTAGTTCAGCATTTCTGTGAGACATATCATTATACTAGCTTATATGAGCATTCCTTATAAATTTTTATATAGACAATCACTTCATTGCACATACAGACAACTTTTAGTTTTACTTTTTAATGTGAGTTTAGCATCACTGAAGTATATAAATATCAACATATTAAAGCCAACTGCATAGTTTGTACTAGTAATGAAAAAATAAATATTCAATTTTAAAAACCCCCTTTGTAATATCACAGTGTCTTAAAATTATAAATTAATTAAGAATGACTGTAACATGATATAAAGCATACATGTATTCTGGAAGCAAAATATCTGTTGAAAGAATATAAATACATTAATAAATAGAAAAAATACTGTGTTCGTGGACAGATGATTCAACATTATTAAGAGCTAAATTCTCCCCAGAGGAATCTCCAGATTCAAGCATTCTCAAACAAACGTATAAGCATATATTTAAAATTTTGTCAAAATTGATTCAGAATATATATGGAAATACAAGGACTGTAAATTAAGTCCAGCAATTAAAAAAAAAAAAAAAGTTGGAGAACTTACACTACCTGATTTCCAACAATGTTACAAAACTGTTCAAAATTATGTAGCATTTCCATAAAGATACCTGAGAAGACCAAAAAAGCAAACTAGAGAGCCTAGTAATAGACCCACACACTTAGACTCAACTAATCTCAACCAAAGTCTGCACTCAATTCAGTCATGAAAAAAATAATCTTTGCCACAAATGATAGTGGAAATACTGTGCATCTTTATCTATGGCACAAAACAATCAAACAAAAAAAGGCAAAAAGAAAAAAAAACTTTTTATTTATATATCACAGCTGTACAGATTTATCAAAAATGGATAAGTGGCTAAGCAGTTAAGCTTCTGCCTTCAGCTCAGGTCATGATACCAGCGTCCTGGGATTGAGCCCCACATCAGGCTCCCCCACTGCCTGATACTCCCCCTGTTTGTGCTCTTTCTTTCTGTCTCAAATAAATAAATAAAATCTTAAAAAAAAGTTATAAAAAATGGATCTTAGAATCATATGTGAAATGCAAAAGAAAAAAACAAAAACAAAAACATATGGAGAAGATCTTTATGACCTTGGATTACAAGAAAACAATTTCTAAATGTATGTGAACAAGAAATGTCCAAATAGGGGTGCCTGGGTGGTGAAGTTGTTTCAGCATCCAACTTCTGGTTTTGGCTCAGGTAGTGATCTCGGGGTCGTGAGATCAAGCCCCTTTCAGAGCTCAGCACTCAGTATGGAGGCTGCTTGACACTTTGTCTTCATCTCTTTCTGCCCCTCCTCCATACTGATTCTCTCTCTCTTTTTCCCTCCCTCTCCCCCACTCTGAAATAAGTAAATGAATCTAAAAAAAAAAAATGATGGTTGGCACTTCATCAAAATTACAACTATGCAGCAGAGCTAGTATACAAAGAGGGATGAACTAAATAGTTGAGGATGTGAATTAACTGGTTCCCTTTTCTAAGGGTTGTCCATGTGTGTGCACAGAAGGTTATAAATATGACCTACTATCTCCTGTGGTGGATCTGTGCAGGCTAGCTCTGGAGCACAGCTTGGTCAACACTGGACTTAATGCTGGTGTAGACAATCTCTAAAATCACTGGGTTATCACATCCTTTAAGATAAAGTACAATAATCCGTCATTTCCTCAGGGTTATTAAGCATTTAAAACCCCAAAGGGAGCACTAAGCTAGAATAACACATTTTCTTGCTTCAGTTGCTTACTGGCTATTTGATCTAGCTATTCAATTTAGAACCTCCTGTGTTTTTATCTACATAATAAAGCTAATAAGAGTGTCAAAATATGCAGTATCATGAACAAGAAGTAATGTGATGAGCTTAATCCAACCAACAATCTCTCAGTAAATCCTTTGGCTAGGTAGATTGATCTGAAACAGATGATTTCCTGACCCTTCTTGCATGAGAAATCGTCGCACACATGGGCTGGCATGTGGAAGAGAGACTGACTGCCTTCCATGTAGGCAGATAAGGCTGAGTCCAAACCACCTGTGACTAGCCAGTGAGCAGAGAAGGAACCGGATGGGAAACACATTAAAGGTTTGCTGTACTTGGCTTCTTTCATCTTATTTTTTTTTCCCATCTTTTTTGCTTTTCCTCACTGCCAACTTAAAGAGAAGACATGTTTACTCTTATCTTTTATTTCTCACCCAATTTCCAACAGCTTATCTATCAATGGTAATGTCATACTAATTATAATATCACAAACAATTGATTTATTTAGCTACCTGCCCTGCACACCAAATATATTGATAACTTCCAAAACAAACAAACAAAAAAGACTGTGAGTCACTGTTTTTTGTTCTCCTTGTTCTACTTCATCTCAGATTTTCCTGAAAGCTAACCTGATACTATTATGAGCTATTATTTCCCTCCTATTCTTCAGAAAACTGGAAGAGCACAGGGAAGTTAAGACTATAGCCTTTTGGGACCTTCAGGGAAAGAAAGACCTTTTTTTTTAGATAGGAAAAGTTTATACCCAAGAGTATCAAGCATATTACTGTGGATGGTGGATTTGCAACACATGGTCCAAAACCTGTCTAGAAATGCCTTTGGGAATATAATTACATAAAGATTTCATAGACCTATTAATTTTTGCATTGCCACTTAAATTTCTATTCTGTTCCTCTGAACCAAATAGTCTTCAGGTATAGGCATAGTATAAATGGATGTTTCCTAAGACCTAAATAATTGTGATAGCTTCTGCAGGCATATCAAAACCCTTTTGCTTTTTTTTTTTTTTTTTTTTTTTTTTGAGCTGCTATTAAGAAGCTAAATCAGCTTTCAAAATGTCCAAACTGCTTTCCTGAGAGATGAAGATTTACTTCTTGCATCACTGAATTTTAGTAAATATTGGAAGTCCACTTCCCTTGCAAACTGTAGAAGGTTAAGACTTGTTGAAATTGTCAAAATATTTACAGAGAATTTATCTGGATGTGTTTGAATTCTGGGACTGTAACTCTCTGCATTTGACTTCAGATTTTGGTACGAGACAAAAACTGGCAGAGTGAGTATCTGCGGATGGAATGCTTCCTGGTGCAGCCAGACAGCCACTCAGATCTAATGCTTAGTGAACTACCCTTGTCACCTTGGTTTGGGAAGGGTCCCACCACACATGTGCTAGGCTAATGTGTGGTTCTTTTTTTTTTTTTATTCTATGTAATTTCATTCTCAAGTATATAACCTCTCTTGCAGCCCATAATAATTTGATTACTATATAAATGTTTTAGGATTCTTCAGACTTAATGGCACATTAGTTGTAAGCAAAATTCCCATTTTCAGTGAGAAAAATAATAGCGTTAGATAAAGTGTATATATACTGGCAGTGAATTTCATTGTGATTGCAAATCACACTCACAGGCAGTCCTCCATATTCCCATTATGAAATAGACCGTTTATGCCTGACTTTCCCATATTTCAAAACATTTGCCTTCCTAAAATAGACAAGTTTATACTAAGCCACCTAAGGTAAGTTCATAGTATGCTATTTTATTACACTAAGGGTTTTATATTCTGTTACAGTATGAGTTTACTACTCAAATTTAAAAGTTTGAAATTCTGGTAGAATCTTCTATTTACATGTAAGAGCTTCTATTTCTTTATGAACATCATGATCCAAAAGGTACACACATTTTGTATTCAATAATACCAAAAAATTAAGGGATCATTTGAGTAGCTTTTGTAGAGAAAAATACTAGTGATCAGTGTTAAGAAACAGGCAAAGATAACCAATTAATGATGACATTAACAGAGTTTCAGAAACAGATTTTAAATTAGAATTTCCCATGATCACATTTGCTAAATCCCTGTTATGAATGCTCTTTCTTATTTCCTTCATTTTTCTGTTGATTGTGTGTGCACACAGGACAACCTATGGCCCTAAACTTATGACTCAGAAAGGAAAGACCATAAAACAGAAGTAACAGTTTTGAAGCACACATGTCACTGGCTATTCTGTTTTACCTCATGTATTCCTCACTAAAATTCTGAATTTTATAATGACATCTTAGTTGTGAAATGAGAAAGAGGAGGCATGAAGCCATTTGCTCAAGGATCACACCGGTCAGTTGATTTGAGATGCCTCAGTGTTTCTAACCCTTTCTGTGTTGCTACTGTTTCAACCCCTTGTTCAGTGGTTGCCTCAAATCCTTTATTTACCAATTGTGCCTTCAGTTTTTCCATGGAGAGGGGTGTGCTCAGTATCACTATATTGTTTGATGAAAGTAAACCTCTTCAACTGATTTTCCCTCTCTTCCTTTTTACCTCTGCTAAAAGCACAGATCATAAAGCAAGTTTCCTCAGAATACAGGCTGGAGTTTTGAGCTACTAGAGAGGAAATTCCAATGGTGATCTGGTAAACAAGCAAATCCTGATGAGGAATTGCATTTTTGTAAAACTGAAGGCAAATTATTTCAAATGTTTCAGAATCAGTGAACTCTGGAATCCTTTTGTATATTAAATATTCCATACATCTTCACCTAGGTAAACATTCAGAGAGACAGGGCACCTGTTAACCAATTGTCTTGCATTTTCTTTTTTGTTCAGAGGAAGAATCAAAAGAGTTTTTCCATATTGTCCTTCATGACATCCCTCTCAGTTCTCTCCCATGAAGGACAGCCCCAGATTGAGGAAGAAACAGGACTTCTGACTTCTAATATTTACAGTGTGCTACTTTTCAATATTGAGAAACCACTTAGATTCTCTTGATATGTCTCTTCTCTTTAGAATCAGAGATTTGAATTGGTCAAATGTTTTTCACATTTCTATTGTTCACATTCTACTTAGAATGTGAAAGTTGCCTATAAATTGATTTTTTTAGTAACTAGGTATATCTAAAAATTAACATTGTTTCTACCTCATATACAAAGAGTAGTATCAGTTGCAATAAGTAGAAGATAGGTCAATGATCCTCACTCTCCTAAAGCGTTTCAGTGCTCCTTAGTAACTTAACTGCTGAATACTCTGTTACATAATTATTTTATTTTGGTATACAAGGAAGATAGGGATCCTTGTTTTTGATACTGAAAGCAAAGTAGCAACAAATTAAAATTTTCTAATTTTATGAGGTTAGAATTCTGAATAATAATTTAAAATAGAATGGATGTCTTATGGTACAGATCATTCTAAAAATGCCATAGCTGTCAATGTTTTGCCATCTAGAATCTTCTTCAAGACTCTCAATAACAGATATTAAATCTGTGAGTCTCTACAGATCATGGTTGCTAAACAATATTGCAACAAAATCACTTTGATTTTTTTTTTTTTTAATTAGACATCTGGAGGCCCAGACCTGTCTGTCACTTGAGATTCAGATCGAGGTAGAAGATGTGTTAGTTTTTGCAAACCTACTACAATCAGATATTTTCTAATTAGTGTGTAAAATAGCTCTTAGAAAAGCTTCTTATCCTTCACTCATTTTGCACTGTCTCTCTCTCTCTCTCTCTCTATATATATATATATATATATAGCACGCTTGGGATATATATATATATATACATACACACACACATACATACATACATATTCAGCTTGGGATCATGGCCCTCTGATAGAGGACATCTGGGTGGTTCAATTAGTCAAGCATCTGCTTTCAGCTTGGCCATGATCCCAGGGTCCTGGGATCCAGTCCCGCATTAGGCTCCCTGCTCATTGGGCTTGCTTCTCCTTCTGCCTGCCTCTTTCTTTGCTTGTACCATCTCTCTCTGACAAATAAGATGGGATCAGGAGAGAAAGAAACCATAAGAGACTCTTAATCTTACAAAACAGATTGAGGTGTGCTGGGGGAGCGGGGTGTGGAGAGGGTGGTTGGGTTATGGACGTTGGGGGAGGCATGTGCTATGGCGTGTGATGTGAAGTGTGTAAGCCTGATGATTCACAGACCTGTATCCCTAGGGCAAATAATACAATATATGTTAATAAAAATATTTTTTAAAGTATGTATTAGATACAGAGATTCAAGTTCCTGAATGTTTCATTTATTCATTTATGCATAATATCATTGAGTGCTTACTCATCACAAAGTTTGTCTTCAAGTTACTTTCAGTATTATCTCCTTTTATTGGCATTTGATTTTTAGATTGTATCTAAAATATGAAATAGTCAGTAAAAGCCTGGAAATATACATAATTCCAATATACTTGAGCAATTCAACAACCTTATCTTTCCTTTATCAATTGCCGTCACAAACTTTAATGACAGCATTTATTTTTATTTTATTTAACTTGTGAAATATAAAAATGACACATGAATGGGTTTCCTAAATGGTTTTCAAAATTTCAGTCATTAATTGCTAGTTTTTTCTAATACTGTATTCAAAGAGTCTTTGCCTTTTGATGTAAGAGAAATTCCATTGCTTTAACATGACTCATTGACAATGTTTGACCATGTAGGAAGGTATTCTATGCTCTGCACAAAAGTTCAGTAGTTCATACTAGTTGTTTAAACAAATGTACATTTCTTCAGATTCATTCCCCAAATTAAGGAAATTTTCTAAGATAATTTTAAAGGAAGGAAAGTTGATTTCATGTAAAACATATGACAACTGGGAAATATGGAAAAATTCTTACCTTGTTTTAGACTAAATAATAAAATCAGAAGTCCTTTCTTGAAACATATTATTAGCAGTAATAAAATGTATTTTCAGGATAATATTTAAATATTTTAAGTAATTACTAGTAATTTTGAGCAAAATATGTAATTATAAATTATTTCATAATAGAGTTATTAAAGAGAATAAAGAGAAAAGCCATTTAATTCAATAAATCAAGAATGTCTTAGCTCTATTTGTGTCAACATACATTTCAAAATTTTATATTATTGTGTTCATACAGTTAATTTTCACCATTAATTATGTTTTCTTTCTTTCAGAAACACAAGTCCTTATGGAAGATTACAGCAAATCTAAATATATGAAAAGCCAAAGGAACATATCCGAATTCATACTTCTAGGACTTTCGTATGACCAGAACATGCAAATATTTTGCTTTGTGCTCTTCTTATTCTGTTATGTTGCCCTGTTGGCAGGAAATCTTCTGATCCTTGCCTCTATTCAATGCAGTTCTCTTTTGCACCAACCCATGTACTACTTCCTCAGCCACTTATCCTTCATAGACATTTGCTACACCTCAACGGTTACACCCAAGTTAATTACTGACCTGTTAGTGGAAAAAAAAAAACCATCTCCTATGGTAATTGCATGTTACAGGTCTTAACAATGCATTTCTTTGGCGGTACTGAAATCTTCATTCTTACTGCCATGGCCTTTGATCGCTATGCTGCCATCTGCAAACCCCTCCACTATGTGATTATCATGAACAGGACAAGATGCCACCTCCTAGTCTTGGCTGCGTGGGCTGGTGGTGCCATCCATGCCTTACCTCTGTTTTCTACTGCAATTGGTTTGCCCTTCTGTGGCCCGAATGAAATCGATCACTACTTCTGTGATATTTTTCCTTTGCTAAAGGTGGCCTGCACTGATACCTACATCACTGGTGTCCTTGTGATTGCCTTTTCAGGTATGGTTGCCTTAGTAACCTTTATTGTCTTATTTGTTTCTTATGGGATAATATTGTTCACTTTAAGAAATCTCTCAGCTGAGGGAAGACGCAAAGCCCTCTCCACCTGTTGGTCTCATGTCACTGTGGTCATCTTATTTTTTGGGCCTGTAATCTTTATCTACCTTAGGCCACCTACTACTTTTCCTGAGGACAAAATATTTGCTCTATTTTACACCATCATCGCTCCTATGTTCAATCCCTTAATCTACACTCTGAGAAATTCAGAGATGAAAAAAGCCATGAGAAAGTTTTGGTGCCCATCATTATTTTCAAAGGAAGCACAGAGTTAATTTGAAAAAGTTTATTAGGGACACCTGGGTGGTTCAGTGGGTTAAATCCCCTGCTTTTATCTTAGGTCATGGTCCCAGAGTCCTGGGACAGAGCCCCACATCAGGCTCTCTGCTCAGCGGGGAGCCTGCTTCCTCCTCTCTCTCTGCCTGCCTCTCTGCCTATTTGTGATCTCTGTCTGTCATATAAATAAATAAAATCTTTAAAAAAAAAAGTTTACTGGCTAAACAACTCTGAGAAAGAAAAGATGTGAATGAAAAAGGCAGGGACTAGGTCATGGGGTCTGTGGACCATCACTGCCATGAGGGAGTAAATGGAAAACATAGCACTTAAGATTAAAGTAACAGTGATGAATTCCTTATTCTTGCATACCAAAATTAATTGAAAACTGAGTTAATTTTATGAGGTGTTAAGATGATATAGATAGGGGAACCTTCATGAAAAACAACTGAGCCAAAGCAAGTAAACCAATGTTATAATGATTGGTGAATTATTAAGGTAAATAGTTTAATGAAACTTTTACAAAATCATTGGACTTAGAGGTCAGACCACACAATCACAGGAGTTCTTTGATTGTTCAAGAGTTGTAATAAGAAATCAAAAAAGCTATATTCTAAAAGTGAATCAAATTAAATTTCTAATAGGACATTAATATATGCATCCTCTAGTTCATACAGAAATCAGTTGTGCAAACAAATAAGCATTTAGAGTAGAATCTGTAATTTATTGATAATTTTTTTAAAGATTTTATTTGTTTATTTGAGAAAGAGAAAGAGCTTGAGCTAGCATGAGCAGGAGTGGGTGGCCCGGTGGACTTTGGGGGGCCTAGGGAGAGAAAGAGGGAGACTCCCCGCTGACCTGAAGCCAAGTACAGGGCTTCATCCCCCGATACACCACAACCTGATCCAAAGGCAATATCTCAGCTGACTAAGCCACCCTGGTGCCCCAAGAGGGGTTTCTGGGAGTCAGCTGTTGTGAAGTCCCATTGAAATCAATGATAATACATAGTGAAGATAGAGTGAGAATCTACAATTCAGAATGATGAAACACACTTCTTGGCATTCCACCTATTGGCCAGAGTTAGGTATCATTTCCCATAAAGTTAAAGAACTATATATTAAAATTTATGAGTTGCTCACTCCTACCTGCCTATAATTGATAACCGAGTGATTAGTACTTGGATCCACAGCCAACGACTATTCTTACTGCAATGACAGGGAAAGAGAGGGAATGAGAGAGAACTAGCAAAGGATAAATAAGATGTGATTTAACTACAATGTACATGAAAAAAAATTAATGCGTTCCATTGCACATGGATATTTATGGCAGATGGATTCATAATCAGCAATCCTAGGAAGTAAACAAGATGTCCACTAGGTGAATAAATAAATAAACTCTTGTACATCTAGAGAATGGAACATTATTCAGCACTAAGAAGAACTGACTTAGTAAGGTAAGAAAATATATGCAGGAAACTTGCATGCATATTTCAGACAGGGAAAAAAAAAAAAACAATGTGAAAGGGCTCCCTTTTGTTTGATTTCAACTACAGGTCTTCCTCGACGTACAAGAGAGTTATGTCCCAATAAACCCATCGTAAGTTGAAAATACCTCAATTCAAAATGCATGAAATCCTCCCAACCTTCCAAACCTCATAGCTTAACCTAGCCTACCTTAACTGTGCTCAGAGCTTACATTATTTAGCCTGGAGTTGGGTAAAACTCATTGAATTCAAATCCTATTTTGTCATAAACATTGAATATCTCATGTAACTTATTGAATACTGCACTGCATGTGAAAATCAGAATGGCTATATGGGTATAGAAGGTTCTAAGTGTATTGATTGTGGACCCTTGTGATTACTTGGCTGACTGGGAGCTGCACTTCGCTGCCCCTGCCCAGCATCACAAAAGAGGCTTGTAGCACATACCATTAGCCTGGAGGAAGACCCAGATTCAAAATGCAAAGTACAGATACTATAGCATGTGTATCACTTTTACAGCCTGGTAAAGTTGGAAAAGTACAAGTCAACCATTGTAAGTTGGGGGGGTCATCTATATATGACATTCTAGAAAAGGCAAAACTATGGAAACTGCAAAAAGATCAATCCCTGGAACACAAACATTAGGGAGGGGAGAGATGAATAGGCGGGATGCTAGGATTTTTAGGGTAGGAAAACTGTTCTGTATGTCTTTGAATTTTGGATAATGTTACCATACATGTCAAAAACCCTCAGAATGTGCAAAACCAAGGGTGGGCCCTGATGTGAACGGAATTTTGGGTGATCATGATGTATTGGTATGGGTTCATTAATTGTAATTGTAACACATGTAGCATTCTGGAGGGGTAGTGTCCCAGTGAAGGGGGCAGGGGATGTTTGGGATCTCTGTAGTTTCTGCTCTATCTTGTATGGAAAAAAAAAAAAAAAAAAAACTTCTCTAAAAAATAAATTGTATTAATCACAAAAATACACTGCAGCACAATATATAAAAGAATTCATCTTATAACTAAATGAAGAATCTTCTGAAAAAAGATTTTCTAGTGAAAACAGATAATATCTTAAAGCCTTACAACTTTCATGGAAAGCCTTTTGCTCATGCTTCATAGCATGTAAAATAAGATACCTGAAGAAACACAGCAATTATGGCAGAGAAGGGACTGGGCTGTGGAATGTTATGAAAAGGAAGATAGATTTACATTACGTAAATGCAAGATAAAGGGTATCATCATTCTGGAGGCACTGTGCAAAGAAACATGAATAGCAGGAAAAAACGATGAGGGAGAAAAATTAAGTACAGTTTTTATAACCAAGAGAAATTGGACAAACTATATTTGCAGCAGCTAGTGGTAAAGAAACCAAAATATTGCAAGATTTGATATTATCTCTTGAAAGAGCATCACAAAACATTTGTCAGTTTATAGATTGCTTAACATGACCAATATTGTTAACAGAAGAAAGATCATCCATGTGTAGAATGGGAAGATCAATAAAATGAACAATATCATGGGAGTTGGCAGGGAAAAAATGCAAAACTAATGTGGACCAATCAGAGGAAGGAAGCCAAGTACAGCAAAGCCTTTAATGTGTTTCCCATCCGGTTCGTTCTCTGCTCACTGACTAGTCACAGGTGGTTTAGACTCAGCCTCATCTGCCTGCACGGAAGCCAGTCAGTCTCTCTCTTCCACACGCCAGCCCATGTGTGTGACGTTTTCTCATGCAAGGAGCGTCAGGAAATCAAATTTTTTTAATATTTAATCTGTTTCAGATCAATCTCCTTAGCCAAAGGAAAACAAAAATCCACTGAGAGATTGTTGGTTGGATTCAGCTCATTATATTACTTATTGTTCATAATACTGCATATTTTCACACATGTATTATTAGCTTTACTGTGTAGATAAAAGCACAGAAGGTTCTAAAGTTTGGATAACTGGTTCAAACAGTCAGTAAGCGATTGAAGCAAGAAAATGCTTTCTTCTAGTTTCCTGCTTCCTTTGGGGCTTTAAATGTTTAATAGCCCTGAGGAAATGAGGGATTCTAGCACTTCGTCTTCAAGGACATGATAATCCAGTGGTTTAGAGCTTGTCTACACCAGCGTTATGTCAGTGTTGACCAAGCTCTCCTCCAGATCTAGCCTTCACAGATCCACCTCAGGACACAGCTGGTCACCTCTAACCTTCTCCTGTGCACACACGTGGACGCTTAGAGAAGGATAGCAGTTAATTCAAATCCTCAACCATTTAGTTCATCCCTTTTTGTATACTAGTTCTACTGCATAGTTTTAATTTTGGTGAAGTGCCAACTATCATTTTTTTATGGCCAAATAGGTATTTAGTTATTTATTTATTTTAGAAGGATTGAGAGAGAGAGAGATAATGGTGGTGGAACAGCAGAAAGAGAGGGAGGTAAAGTCTCAGAGTCCAGCTGCATGCTGAACCCTGGAAAGGAGCTTTATCTTAAGACCTGGAAATCACCACGTAAGCTGAAACTAAGAGCTGGATGCTTAACCAACCTTGCCCCTATTTTGGAAATGTTTCTGCGTGGGTTAATCCAGGTTCCCATTAGGAAGAGAATACTGTTTGCCACTTTCTTGTGCTTCTATTTGGGGATGTTGTTGAGTATCTTTCTGATTATTACTATGTCAAGAACATCTGGACACTCGGGAAACCAGTATACTTCTTTTTCCATCTATCCAAATCTGACAATTGCTTCTATACTTCCTCAACCCCTAGAATAACTGTGGATGCCCTTTTGAAGAAGACCACTATCACTTTCAGTGAGTGCACGAGACAAGGCTTTTCTTTCCATTTCTTTGGCTGCCTAGGGATCTTCATCCTTATCCTCATGGCTACTGACCACTATGTGGCCATCTGTGAGCCCCTGCATTACCCAACATCACGAGGTGATGGGTCTGTGCTATGCTGTTGACTATGGCCTGGGTGGAGTCCTCTGTGCATTCTTTAGCTCAGATGTTTCTGGCCTTCAGTTTACCCTTCAGTGGTCCCCCATGACTGGTCAAGTTTTTGTGACTTTGCAGCCCTTGTAGAAACTTACCTGAGCAGACAACTAGGTGATCAACCTATTCCTGGTGTCCAAATTGGGGCTATTCTCCCACTGAGTTTTGTCCTGCTCATGTGCTCCTATGTTATCATCTTGCATTCACTAAATACCACATTGCTGAAGGGAGGAGAAATGCCCTCTCCCACATTCTTGTGGTCATCCTGTATATTTATATACAGACATCCTGCAACCACTTTCCCCATAAATAAGATGCTAGCTGTGTTTTTTATACTTGGAAGAGCTTGTTCAACCCTCTGACTGACACTCTGAGGAATGCAGAAGGGAAAGCTACCATAGGAAATTATGGAGCAAGAAGTGGATTTCAGATGACCAAAGAAAGGAAGTTTCAAATCTTTCCTCAGAGTTTAGATTTACCTAGAAGTCCATAAAGAATATGATCTTAATGTGGTAGTGCTAGTATAATCCTGTCTTTGGACATGAGCACTACTTCCTTCAGGAAAATATCAATAAGGACACACACATTGGTTGGGGTTTATTCAGTGTTATGTAGAGGAATAGACAGCATAAGCTACAAACAGCTACATAAGGTCTATAGCCTTAGATGTGCTTCATCACTTTGTCTCTGCCTGTCTTGCCTGCCCTAAATCTTGTGGTTTTGATCTGAGCTTGCCCTGTCCCTCTTCATGTGGACTCCTGGTGTTCTCTGCTGCTCTGTAACACCACCCTGAATATTTGCATTCACAGACTGGAGGTTTTTCGTCTTCCAGTTTGTTATTAGACACTTGCGTGACATTGTTGACCATGAACCTTCAATGTAGTTGTTCTTCCTGATTTGGTAGAAAGTATCAGATTCAAATAATTATAGGAGGTTCATGTTGTAAAGGACAGTATGTAATCCAATAATCCCCATTCCAATTCTTGGAGTTATATTCTTAAATCCCTTCTTTTAAAGATTTATTTATTTACTTGAGAGAGAGAGAGAGAGAGATCTCATGAGTGAGGAGCAAGGGTAAAGGGAGAATCTCAAGCAGACTCCCCTAATTATGGAGCCCAAGTTTCCTGAGATCATGACCTGAGCTAAAGTCAAATGTCATTCAATTGAATGAGCCACCCAGGTTCTCCTATATTCTGAAATCATGTGATGTTTACCTACATCCTTCTAGAACAGTAACACATCTTGGTGAGAAAAACTCACGTTCTTTGATATTAAGAAGACTTCAATGGTTGGATTTAATGCCTATTTGAATTCTTTGGTAAAATCGACTTTATGCTTTTATATTGATTCCTTCTAATTTGGTGAGTGCTAGGTTTCTCTTGAATCATACCAATTATAATGATATGTTTATAATATTTATTATCATAGATAAACCAATTTAAGGATGATTATATTTATGTGGATTATATTTCTATTATGTAGAGTGCAAGCAGTAGGTAACAGTGAATTTTAAAATATTACTGACTAAATCAATAAAGGAGATAATCCCAAAGAGAATTTTTAGGCTTTGAACAGAAATATTTATATCACAGATATGAATTATGAATTCCTTCCCTGCATAAGGAAAAAAATATCACTGGTTGGTAAAGTCTCAGGGATAAAGGAGAATGGGTGATAGATGGAACACGTGGCAATTTTAGGGAAGAGAAACTATTCTGTATGATAGTGTAGTGGTGGATATATGACATAACACATATGTCAAAATCCATAAAACTTGACAACACCAAGAGTAAATCCTAATGCAAGTTACAGACTTCAGGAATACTGTACCAATATTTGTTCAGTAGTGGTAAAAAATGTACAACCCCACTGCATGATGTCAGAAAACATAAATTGTGAGGGACAGAGCATATACATGGGACTTTTTTTTTAATGTATTTTTTATTTATTTTAGGCATAACAGTATTTATTATTTTACACCACACCCAGTGCTCCATGTAATCCGTGCCCTCTATAATACCCACCACCTGGTACCCCAACCTCCCACCCCATCCCCCGCCACTTCAAACCATTCAGATTGTTTTTTAGAGTCCATAGTCTCTCATGTTCACCTCCCCTTCCAATTTCCCCCAACTCCCTTCTCCTCTCTAACTCCCCATGTCCTCCATGCTATTTGTTATGCTCCACAAATAAGTGAAACCATATGATAATTGATTCTCTTTGCTTGACTCATTTCACTCAGCATAATCTCTTCCAGTCCCGTCCATGTTGCTACAAAAGTTGGGTATTCGTCCTTTCTGATGGAGGCATAATACTCCATAGTGTATATGGACCACATCTTCCTTATCCATTCGTCCGTTGAAGGGCATCTTAGTTCTTTCCACAGTTTGGCGACTGTGGCCATTGCTGCTATAAATATTGGGGTACAGATGCCCCTTCTTTTCCCTACATCTGTATCTTTGGGGTAAATACCCAGGAATGCAATTGCAGGGTCATAGGGAAGTTCTACTTTTAATTTCTTGAGGAATCTCCACCCTGTTCTCCAAAGAGGCTGCACCAACTTGCATTCCCACCAACAGAGGGTTCCCCTTTCTCCACATCCTCTCCAACACATGTTGTTTCCTGTTTTGTTAATTTTGGCCATTCTAACTGGTGTAAGGTGATACCTCAATGTGATTTTAATTTGAATCTCCCTGGTGGCCAGTGATGATGAACATTTTTTCATGTGTCTGATAGCCATTTGTATGTCTTTATTGGAGAAGTCTCTATATATGGGACTTTGCTGTTCATTTTGAGTAATGTTTCTGCAAAACTTAATCTTCTTTAAAACATGTATTTTAAAAAATTCATGAAAATACATCATTATGCTAGTATAGTCCTTACAATAATTAACTTGAATTTTTATAAAACATTATCATGTAAGTACATCTTTTAAACCACATATTTATGGCCTGAAATCATTTATAATTATGTTGGTATGCTATACAAATCTCCTTAATGAGAATAAAATATTATATTTTCTGGTGTACCTTTTTTTTTTTTTAATGCTTTTAGCCCTCATGAAAAATTTGTAGCCAAATGCATTATCTCCATTTCATATGATAGTCTTTGATAATTTTAAGTTGATATGCTTTTCTCTTTTTCTTTTCCAGTTATATTTTCTTTTTTATTATAAAGATTTTATTTATTTATTTGGCAGACAGAGATCACAAGTAGAGAGAGAGGCAGGCAGAGTGGGTGGGAAGCAGACTCCCCGCCAAGCAGAAAGCCCAATGTGGGGCTCAATCTCAGGACCCTGGGATCATGACATGAGCTGAAGGCAGAGGCTTTAACCCACTGAGCCACCCAGGCGCCCCTTATATTTTCATTCTTATAACATGCAACCCTCATCAAAGTCTTAATACCAATAAATACAGAAACGGAAATATTTTGGAAATAGCTTAAGTCTTAATAACAAATATGCATGGGTTTTCCTATTAAAAAATCTAGATGGGTCCTAGATTCTGACAGAGTAATTCCATAATCTATGTCTTCAAATTTTCAGGCAGGGGACACCTGGGTGGCTCAGTTGGTTAAGCAGCTGCCTTCGGCTGAGGTCATGATCCCAGCATCATGGTATCAAGTCCCACATCGGGCTCCTTGCTTGGCAGGGAGCCTGCTTCTCCCTCTGCCTCTCATTCTGTCAGCCTGTGATCCCTCTCTCTCTCTCTCTCTCTCTCTCTGACAAATAAATAAATTCTTTAAAAAAAAAATTCTCAGGCAGGATTTTGTGCAATAAAAATGAGAAAGTCTGGCATCCAAAATGTTCTTGTCACAAGAAAATAATATGCAATTATGAGTGGTGATGGATTTTAGCTACACTTACTGCAGTGACTACTTCTCAATACTTATGTTAAAGAAACTAATATAATCTCATGCTCATTTATATCTCAATTAAAAAAAAAAACGATGTTTACAACTGATTAAACATGAAAGCCACAGTAAGAAGTCTGAAGTCATTTCTGTGGAAGTTGTTGATTTTATAGAATGCTAAAGTCTCACTAACTTGGAATGCATGTCTAGATTAGTGGCAGAAAACATCATTAACCTAGGTCAATATAGTGTGCAAATAATAATTTTGATCATTAATAGTGTTCTGAAAGAGAAATTTATATTATTAAGACAGCATGATAATGAAAACAAATGATATCCACTATTTAAAAGAGGCCTTTCTTACACTGTTGGTGGGAATGCAAGTTGGTGCAGCCTCTTTGGAGAACAGTGTGGAGATTCCTCAAGAAATTAAAAGTAGAACCTCCCTATGACCCTGCCATTGCACTATAGGGCATTTACCCCAAAGATACAGATGTCGTGAAAAGAAGGGCCATCTGTACCCCAATGTTCATAGCAGCAATGGCCACGGTCGCCAAACTGTGGAAAGAACCAAGATGCCCTTCAACGGACGAATGGATAAGGAAGATGTGGTCCATATACACTATGGAGTATTATGCCGCCATCAGAAAGGATGAATACCCAACTTTTGTAGCAATATGGACAGGACTGGAAGAGATTCTGCTGAGTGAAATAAGTCAAGCAGAGAGAGTCAATTACCATATGGTTTCACTTATTTGTGGAGCATAACAAATAGCATGGAGGACATGGGGAGATGGAGATGAGAAGGGAGTGAGGGAAATTGGAAGGGGAGGTGAACCATGAGAGACTATGGACTCTGAAAAACAATCTGAGGGGTTTGAAGTGGCGGGGGGGAGGTGTGAGGTTGGGGTACCAGGTGGTGGGTATTATAGAGGGCACGGATTGCATAGAGCACCAGGTGTGGTGCAAAAATAATGAATACTGTTATGCTGAAAATAAATAATTTTTTTAAAAAGAGGCCTTTAAAATGAATTTATTATGTAAATATCTGAACTTCCACTTTCATTTTCAGAGTCAGCTTTCTTTGATCCCACTAAGTAGTGAGACAGGTAGAACATGCCTGGGAGAAAATGTTTACTCTCACAACAGTTTTGCTTCTTTGTGTATAACTGCTATGACAATCTGCCCACTCCATCTCTGCTCTAACAGTTCCGGTAAGTTTCACCATCTTCATTATTTTTTTTCTGCTCTTTATACCTGTTTGGATGGTAACCCCAGACTGACTGCAGCTCTTGCATTTTACTTACATATTCTAAAAACACTTTCCATGCTTTTACCATCTTCCTTTAAATAAAATCTTGATATCTAACATCTTCTCTATAGTGACGTTTGCTGTGTTTCTTAAGCAACCTTTCTTTGAATCCTATGAAGCACGCAAAAAGGCCTTTCCTACATTTTTTTCTGTGGAAAATCTTTTTCAGATGTCTCTTTCCTTCCACTTACAAGCTTTGATATATCTGCCCATAACATAGTGTATATTTTTAATCAATAAAATTTATTTCTTTACAGCACCTTTAGGTTCACAACAAAACTGAGCAGAAAGTACAAAGATTTCCCATAATGCACCTCTCCCCACACACAGACAGCCTCTCTCACCAGAGTAATACATCCATTTCCATCAAGGAACCTATACTCACATGTCATTATCTCCCCAAATATTCTTTTCATTAGGCTTCACACTTGATGTAGTACATTTTATGGTTTTTCAATATACATAAAGACATGTATCCACAACTGTACTAAGATACAGATGTGCTTCTTGCTCTAAAAAATCCTCTGAGCTCTGTCTATTCATTCTACCCTCCACACCGACCTTTGGCAAACACTGATGTCGATGTCTCCATTGTTTTGCCTTTTCCAGGATTCATATTGTTGCAATCACATCATAGGTAGCCTTTTCGAATTGGTTTCTTACACTTAATCATACACATTTAAGTTTCCTACTTATCATGTCATGCTTGATAGTTCATTTGGTTTTAGCTCTGAATAACAATGCATTGACCAGAAAATCACAATTTATTTCTTTGTTCACCAATGGAGACCTCTTGGTTGCTTCTAACGTTTGACAGTTATAAAAAAAAAAAAAAAAAAAAAAAACAACAAAAAAAACCCAGCTATAAACATCCATATGCAACCAAAATATGCTTGGAAAATGACATATGGCTTGCTTTTAGTGTTAGACCAAGTCTTAATCTGTCTTTTGCTGGGCTTTTGTTTCCACTTACTTATCAATTTTTACTTTATCAATTTTTTTTTCAGTCCCTTAAGATTTGGAAAAATGTTTTATATTCTGTTAAATAGGTGCAATAAGAAGCAATTATGATTTTACCATCCTCAGTTCTTGGTTCTTAGTCTCTCTTGACTCTTAGTCTCTCTATTTTTAATATGAATTCAGGAGAATTAACACCAGGAGCCACTTTAAGAGAGGTTTTGAAGAAAAAAAAAAAAAAAGAAAGAAAGAAGAAAGAAAGAAAGAAAGAGATTAAGCTGGTTCTATACAGTTTTTTTTTTTTTTTTGTTTTTTTAATTGCACAGCTGATTTCTGAATGCCACTACTGGAACAAGTGAATCTTCTATCATAAAGGTGCTCATGATGATTGGTATTATATGTAAGTAAGGAATTGTAGAACACTAATGAAAAACTAATTGTTGCACTGTATGTTGGCTAATGGAAAATGATGATAAAAAATAAGTAAGAAAAATAAAGTCATGGTTTTAATTTTAGATTTAAACTTCATCACTAGTGCAGAACGTGTATCACTATGTGGACTATAAGTCCAGGATGTTTATTAGAATTATCATTAAAATTGTCTTGACTTGATAATTTATTGATCAAATAATTTATTGATCAAAAGCAAATTACCTTGTTTGCTTTGGACAGGAGAGTTTTGTTTGTTGGTTTTGTTTGTTTGTTTATTTGTTTGTTTCCTGCAAATGACCCTATCCACATCTCATGAATACTCCATAAAATTAAGTTTTCAGTTAATTCTGGTATGGGGGAGTTAGGATTCACTTAGCTATTGCATTAAGTTTCTTTCTCATACCACTTCCTTTCATGCATTCCATTCATGTCAGTGATGGAATATAAAGACCATGAAATATTTCTTACCTCTCTTAGTCACACAAAGCCCATTTTTATATAAATGTGCTTAGTTATACGTTTCTTCACTATTCTTAATATTTGAAAATAATGTTTGACACCAAACTTTTCTCATGGCACTTTTCATCTCTGTATTTCTCAGCGTATAGATTAAGGGATTGAACATAGGAGCAACGATGGTATAAAATAGAGCAAATATTTTGTCCTCAGGGAAAGTGGTTGGAGGTCGAAGGTAGACAAAGATTGAAGGCCCAAAAAATAAGCTGACCACAGTGATATGAGACCCACAGGTGGAGAGAGCTTTGCGTCTTCCCTCAGCTGAGCGATGTCTTAGACTAAATAAAATAATGACATAAGAAATAAACAAGACAACAAAGGTAACTAAGGTGACCATACCTGAATTGGCAACCACAAGGATCCCAGTGATATAGGTGTCAGTGCAGGCAACTTTCAGCAGAGGGAAGATATCACAAAAGTAGTGATCGATTTCATTAGGACCACAAAAGGGCAACTGGATTGCCATCAATAATTGAGGAAAAGAATGGAGAGCCCCACCAGCCCACGCAGCCAAGACTAGGAGATGGCACCTTGTCCTGTCCATGATAATCACATAGTGGAGAGGTTTGCAGATCGCAACATAGCGATCAAAGGCCATGACTGTGAGGATAAAGACCTCAATACTCCCAAAGAAGTGCACAGCAAAAAAACCTGTAACATACAATTACCATAAGAGATGGTTTTTGTTCCCCTTAGTAAGTCACCAATGAATTTGGGTGTGACGGTAGAGGTGTAACAGATGTCCATAGAGGATAAGTGGCTGAGGAAGTAGTACATGGGTTGGTGCAAAAGAGGGCTGCATCGAATGGAGACAAGGATCAGAAGGTTTCCTGCCAACAAGGCAACATAACAGAATAAGAAGAGCACACAGCAAAATATTTGCATGTTCTGGTCATATGAAAGTCCTAAAAGTATGAATTCTGAGATGTTTCTCTGCTTCTCCATATACTTGAGTTTTCTCTATGTTACACACAAATGAGTTATATATCTGAAGGAAATAAACAGAAATTTGGTTTAAACTTAACATTATGAACACAATGATATACAATTTACAAAAACTAGATTGTCATGAATATCACATTAGTATAATCATTCTGGATTTCTTTCATCAGGCTGTTTTATTTTGTTTTAATTCTATAGAAGTATTGAGGAATAATTTTATAATGGGAATAATGGGAAAGATCATGTATGTTACTCAGTTTTACTGATAATGATTTCTAAATATTTAAAAGAAGATGTGGTCCATATACATGATGGAGTATTATGCCTCTATCAGAAAGGATGAATATCCAACTTTTGTAACAACATGGATGGGACTGGAAGAGATTGTGCTGAGTGAAATAAGTCAAGCAGAGAGAGTCAATTATCATATGGTTTCACTTATTTGTGGAGCATAACAAATAGCATGGAGGACATGGGGAGTTAGAGAGGAGAAGGGAGTTGGGGGAAATTGGAAGGGGAGGTGAACCATGAGAAACTATGGTCTCTAAAAAACAATCTGAGGGGTTTGAAGTGGCGGAGGGGGAGGTTGGGGTACCAGGGTATTATAGAGGGCACAGATTGCATGGAGCACTGGGTGTGGTGAAAAAATAATGAATACTGTTATGCCAAAAATAAATAAAAAATAAATTAAAAAAAATACTTGATAGAATTCATAGTGAAGGTATCTGGGCCTAGGTCTTTCTTTTTTGAGAAGTTTTCAATTACTATTTGAATTTCTTTCTTTAGGCTTATTCATGTTTAAAATACTAAATATCAATAGTTTATAACTCTCAGTGTGTCTATTTTATGTAACTTGTCTAATTATTTGACAGTTTATAATATCCCCTTAATTTATATATGTTTATAAAAAATAAAAAATTTAAAATAAAGATTACTCCTGTTTTGAAAAGAAATAAATGATGTTTTAAAATTAAAAACCATTCATTATTATAAATTATATTATTTAGGTAAAAAAAGAAGATTTTTAAAAATTGTCCCAAGTCAAAAAATGTTTTGCTGCCTATATCTTAAATCTGTGTGGGTAACACATGAGGTCAGCTTTCCTATTTTCACCATTTTCTGTTCAAATTCCGTGGATTATCTGGCAGGGAATCCTTGAGAAATGGACATATATCAGCCTGAATAGCTAATGGTTAATTTGTATATAGCACCCTCTTTTTTTGCTATGTGACCAAATATTGCAAATGGGTCACGCTAAACCAATGAATTCATTGTTATTTTTTTTTTTTTTAAAGTGAAGAACAGTGGAAAAGTATATGGAAAATAATGATGAGCTACAGAGTATTCAGCAGTTAATCTTAGCTAAAGACTATTGAAAAGCTTTCCGGAGATTGAATTCATTGATCTATTCCTACTCATTGCAAGTGATGCTGAAACTTTGTTAATGAGGTGGAAATATCGTTAATTTTCAGATACAGTTATTGACCTAAAACAATTTGGTTTAAAAAGAATTCTTATGCAAGAAAACTGCAAACAATTTAAAAGCAGAATTCACTTGACTAATCCAAAGCTTTGATTTTAAAAAGAGGAAACTCAGATCAAGAGATCTAAGGATTTTTTTTTCAAGATGAGGATATTATACACTGTGAATTATGGGACACAGAAATCCTGATTTCCCCCTCAATTTTGAATGAATTTTATGGGGGAGAGAGCTGAGAGGGATGATGATGAGTGTCATGAAGAAAACATGAAAAGTCTATTCTGAGCCCTCCTCTGAGTAGAAAATTACATGCAAGATAAGATGATGAATGGACACCCATTCTGTCTTCCTGAATATTTATGGAAATAAAGATATATGGACTATTTAACATTAATGTTGTCTGGAATTTTCTCATCCTAAAACATTTCAAATAATTTTCCTTCAGTTTTACCAACATGTATATAGCTTAAATAAAGATTCTTCCTTGTTTCTATACCATCATTGGCCTTGAATCCACAATAGTGCTACTTATCCTTCTCACCCTGCAACCTGAAGGGTCATTACACATGATCGGGGCAGGGAGCAGATGTAAATGGGAAAAAGAAAAGAATTCTTGTCATAGAAATAAGATTTTGATGGGAAAGATAGTATGGACCCCTCTTAGGTAGAAACTGAAGTCACAGTTGACTCATAAAAACATCAGGCAACCACTGAACCAGTGGTTAGAAGAGCACAGCACAGGAAGAGGGAGAAACATTGAGGTGTCTAAAGGAAACTGACCAATGCCATCCTTGAGTGAATTCCTTCATCTCTCTAAACTTCATTTTAATCCTTTTACAATGAAGATATCCTTACAAAATTCAGAATTTTAATGAGGAATACATGAGGTAATATGAAAAAGCCAGAGATGTGTGTGGTTCAAAACTGTCATTTTCCTTTTATAGTCTTTACTTTCTGAGTGATTCCTTTAGGACCACAGACTGTCATGTGTGTACACACCCACAATCAATGGGGAAATGAAGGAAATAAGAACATTCATAACAGGGATTTAGCAAATGTGATCATGGGAAACTCCAATTTAAAATCTGTTACAGAAACTCTTTTAATATCATCAATAATTGGTTATCTTAGCATGTTTTTAACACTGATCACTAATCTAATAATTTCTTCTCTAAAAAAGGCACTCAAATGATTACTTATTTTTTGCATTATTGAATAAAATTATGTGTATCTTTTGGATTATGCTGTTCATAAAAGAGTAGAAGCTCTTTTTATATATAATTGAAACACTTGGAAGCTAAAGACCACCCTGCTTAAGAATGTTTGTGGAACATAATCAATAACATGGAGGATATGGGGAGAAGGAGAGGAGAAGGGAGTTGAGGGAACCTGGAGGGGAGATGAACCATGAGAGACTGTGGACTCTGAAAAACAATCTGAGGGTTTTTGAAGGAGTGGGAGGTGGGAAGTTAGGTGAACCCAGTGGTGGGTATCATGGAGGGCACGTATTTGCATGGAGCACTGGGTGTGGTGCATAAACAATGAATTCAGGTACACTGAAAATAAATTAAAACAATAAAAAATTTAAAAAAAAAAGAATGTTTAGATCAACCAGAAAATCAAAGAAGAACTTAAAGAATTCATGAAAACCAATGAGAATGAAGACACTTTGGTCCAAAACCTATGGGATATGGCAAAGGTGTTTTAAGGGGGAAATACCTAGGCATCCAAGCCTCACTCAGAAAAAAATGCAAAAATCCGGTATACAACAGCTCTCTTTTCACCTTAAGCAACTGGTAAATCAACAATGAATTAAGCCAACCCCACACACAGAAAGGGAAATAATCAAGATTTGAACAGAGGTCAATGAGATAGAAACTAGAGATACAGTAGAACACATCAATGAAACCAGAAGCTGTTTTCTTGAAGGAATCAATAAGATCGATAAACCACTGGCCAAATGAAGAAAAAAGAGAGAGGACCCAAATTAATAAAATTATGAATGGAAAGGGAGAGATCACAGCTAACATCAAGGAAATAGAAACAATCATCAGAAATTATTATCAATACTTATATGCCAATAAGTTAAGCAATCTAGAAGAAATGAATGCATACCTGGAAAACTATAAACTTCCAAAACTGAAACAGGAAGAAACTGAAAACCTGAATAGACCAATATCTAGTAACTAGATTGAAGCAGTGATCAAAAATCTCCCAAAAAACAGGATGCCACAACCTAGAAGCTTTTACATGTAGATAGAAGTTTCTACCACAATTTCAAACTTTCAGTGTAACACAATATTCATGCATCAGAAAGTAAAAACACTTAGTGTAACAGAATGTAGGATTCTCAGATAAAAACTAGTCTATTTTTAAGATGCAGATGTTTTGAAATAGGAGAAAGTCTACATTATTGTACATATTCAAGCTTAAACTAGCCTGTTTCAAAATAGTTATATGGAAGACTGCCTGTATTCAACATCTGCGGTCACAGTGAAATTCAGTACCAACTTAAATATGGTTTATCTATCTCTACTATTTTTCTCTCCCCAAAAGGGAATTGTGTTTATAAATAATGTGCCATTAGTCTAAAGTATGGTAAAACACTTCTGTAGTAATTAAATTGTCATATGCTGCAAAAGAAGTTATAAGCTTTAGAATGAAATTACATAGAATACATATAAAGAACACACAAGCAGCCTAGCACATGTGTGGTGGGACCCTTCCCAAACCAAGGTGACAAGGGTAATTCACTAACCATAAGGTCTGAGTGGCTGTCTGGTTAGATTTGGGGCTGCATCAGGAAGCATTCCGTCTGCACATACTCACTCTGCCAGTTTGTGTCTAGTACCAAAACCTGGAGTCAAATGCAGAGAGGTACAATCCCAGAATTCAAACACACCCGGATGAATTCTCTGCAAATATTTTGACAATCTCAACACATCCTAAGCCTTCTACAGGTTATAAGGTTAGTGGCCTTCCAATATTCAGTAAGTCTTAGTGATGCAAGAAGTGGATCTTCATCCCTCAGGGAAGTAGCCTGGGAATTTCAAAAGTTGATTTAGCTTCTTAATAATAGTTCAGAAGAGGGGCACCTGGGTGGCTTAGTCAGTTAAGCCTCTACCTTCAGCTCAGGTCATGATCTCAGGGTCCTGGGATTGAGTCCCATATGGGGCTCTCTGCTCAGCAGGGAATCTGCTTCCCCCCCTTACCCTCTGCCCATCCCCACTGCTTATGCTCACTTGCTCTCTCTCTCAAGTAAGAAAATAAGATATTAAATAATAATAATAATAGTTCAGAAGAAAAAGTGAGAAAAGCATTTTTATATTCCTACAAATGCTTACACAGTTTTGAGTTCATTGGAAAGATCCATTTATATTATGCCTATCATTGACTCAGAGGAACAGAATAATACTTAATTGGTAATGATAGGAATTAATAGGTCTGTGAAATATATCTGTAATTATTTTCCCAAAGGCATTTCTAGACAGGCCATGGTCCAAGTGTTGCAAATTCACCAACAACAGTAATGTGCTTGATGATCTTGGGTATAAACTTTCCACATTCGCCTAACTGGAAAAAAAAAAAAATGACTCTTTTTTCCTAAAGGTGAAAAGGCTGTAGTGTGACTGTCATGTGCTCTTCCAGCTTTGGAATTGGAAGGAAATTGTAGCCTATAGTAGTATCAGGTTTGGGTTCAGGAACTCTAAGATGAAGCAGTAGAGGAAACACAAAAGATGACCACATAGAGTCCTTTTTTCTTTCTTTCTTTTCTTTTTCTTTTTTTTTTTTTGAAATTTTCAAGATCTTTGGTGTGCATGGTAGGTAGATAAATAAAATCAATGACTTGTGATACCATAATTAGAATGACCTCATTATTGATTAATGGCCTGTTGGAAAATGGGAGACAAGAAAAGAAAGGAATAAAGAACTCTCTCTCATTATGTGGGAGAGAGGAAAAGCAAATATTATAAGGGAAAATCAGAAGAAGGAAACAAAGTAGAGCAAGGCTTTTTTTTTTTTTAATTTTTATCTATTACATTAAAAAATACAACATATTCAGGAACTTAAAAAATGTAATCGCTCTATTCGATTACTTAGAAGCAATTATTTATGTATATTTTACAGATGTATCTGGTCAATATTTAGTGTTTTTCAGAGAGGATGATATATATTCTGCTTTATTGTGTCTCCACAATAAAACTGACAATATAATGAAAGATATATTGTTGTTTACAGTGGTTTACCCTCACACAGTACTTTCCAGTCTTCTTTTAAAATTTAAATTCAATTAGCCATGGTATAGTACATCATTAGTTCTTGATGTAATGTTCAATGATTCATTAGTTGAATATAACACCCAGTGCTCATCACATCATTTGCCTTCTTAACCTGTTTCCCATCTAATTTGTTCTCTGCTCACTGACTATTCACAGGTGATTTAGACTCAGCCTCATCTGCCTGATGATAAGCTGACCACAGTGATATGAGACCCACAGGTGGAGAGAGGGCTTTGTGTCTTTGCTCAGCTGAGCGATGTCATAGACTAAAGATAACAACATAAGAAACAAACAAGACAACAAAGGTAACTAAGATGACTGTACCTGAATTGGCAACCACAAGGACACCAGTGATGTAGGTATCAATGCAGGCAACTTTCAGTAGAAGTAAGATATCACAAAAGTAGTGATCAATTTCATTAGGACCACAAAAGGGTAACTGGATTGCCATCAATAATTGAGGAAACGAATGGAGAGCCCCACCAGCCCAAGCAGCCAAGACTAGGAGATGGCACCTTGTCCTATCCATGATAATCACATAGTAGAAAGGCAACAATCAAAGTCCATGACTATGGGAATAAAGACCTCGATACTCCCAAAGAAGTGCATGGCAAATAGTTGTAACATGTAATTATCATAGGAGATGGATTTTGTCTCCCCTAGTAGGTCACCAATGAATTTGGGTGTGACAGTAGAGGTATAACAGATATCCATAGAGGATAAGTGGTTGAGAGAATAGTAAATGGGTTGGTGAAAAAGAGGGCTGCATCGAATGGAGACAAGGAACAGAAGGTTTCCTGCCAACAAGGCAACATAATAGAATAAGAAGAGGGGATATAATATTAATCAGCCATTGAATTGTACCAATGTAATGGAAAGTTAGCAAAATGTGAAGAGAGAAATACACTTATTAAGTCAATGTACTTATCCATTAAAATTTAATTTATATATAAACTTATTTTAATTAAAATTTAATTTATATATAGATAGATATAAATCCACGTGTGTGTGTATATATGAGCTTTTTAAATTTGAAAGTCATGTTTGTTCAGTATATGTTGGTTGGATTTTTACTTACCAGGTGATGATCTCATTAGAAAAATTTCATTATCTCTGTGTAAACTCTGAGTAAATGGTGGCATCTGGTGTTTTCAATAGAGTCAAAATAAATGCTTAATTTTGTTACAGAAGATTAATGAATTACACCATTAAAGCAGTCATGTAAGTCCTGGTTCTGGGACTTTTCCTTATATCCCTTATAAAGAAAAGCTTTCTCTCTTGATTTTTGAAAATAAAAGGAAATAAAATCATCATTAGCATTTATTTTGAAAAATGCTTTTGTTTGTTTTCTACCCAAAAGTTGTATATTCATTGGTTTTAGTGTTGGAAATATATACAAGTGTTCTTTTTAATTTCCAGGTGTCATTTAAAGTACATGACCAGGGAGAATATAACCCCAAACCTCCCTCTCACTCTTTCTAAGGGATGAGACATTTCCCAAAAGAAAAGTTGGCCAATGTACAGCCACACAAGGCTTAGTTCCTTTCCAGTTCTTAAAAACATAGCTACGCCATGGTTAATAACTTTTATAGTCTGAGGAGTTGGAGCACAAACAAAGAGTTCACTTCTCTTAAATACTGATAGGTCATAAATCATGTGCTTCCTGTTGAAACAGATTCTGAGGAACAGTAAGGAACAATGTCTCAGCAGAGGTTAAACTATAAAATGCCAAAGATGCCTAAGGCCAGCTTTTGAAGTCTGTTTTAGCACAGAATAAATTAATCGAAGAGTGGGTGGCAAACTTCTATGTGCAACTTCATACCCCATTGGCCCTACTTCTTCCTCCAGCCCCCCACATCGGCAACCGGTTTCACAGACTTAACTCTGAGAGTGGTGTAAATTTATACACTCCCTCCTACAAACACCACAGTGAGGATTTTGTTCAATAAAATGAAGAAAATGTTCCCCTAAAAGAAATAAGATGTTTTTGTAATCCAGGCAAACCAATTACAAAGAGATATACAGTGGTAAACATGGTTAAAATAGCTAGATAGGGGCACATAAATGAGGGAAGCTATGAGTAGCACATGATAATACCATTGACCCTGGAACAGAATGGGCTATTCAAGGTGAATTGTGTTACATGTGGAATTTTTTCAATAAATACAGTACAGTACTACATTTTCACTTCCTTATGAGTTTCCTACTAACTAGTTTATTTTGTTATAAAAATACAGTATATAACACATATATCATGCACAACGTACAAAATATGTGTTAATCAACTGCTCATGTTATTGGTAGGGCTTCCAGTGAACAGTAGACGATTAGTAATGAGGTTTGGAGCAGGGCTCAAAAGTTATACATGCCCCTAATCCCCACATTGTTCAAGGATCACCTGCAGATTATAAAAGGTGCAACTGAGAGACTTTCTGACCTGAGTGAACAATATGAACAAAGACTTGAGGCAGACTGAGAATGTCTGAAAATGATGCGTCGGTTATGATCAGGACCAGATAAGGACAGAATGCGGACTCATTTGGGAGAGAAGTGAGGAATTTGGTTGTTACTAGGGCAACCATGGTCTAAATAGCATTGGAAACCATAGAGCTAGTTATTCCTCTATGCAGGAAAAATAAAAAAATTGTTATATGGAAAAATACGTAAGTTAGTAATTTGAGAGAAAACTCTTATAATGCTTGTCTATAAATATGTTGACCTTATTTTTGAAAGAACGCTTTTTTTTTCTATTTTCCACACAAAAAAATGTAATGATTTTCCACAAACAACATTGATGTGTTGGGATTTACAATGACTGTGGACCCTGAATGGTGCGTGGGCAACACACGGTTTTAAGGATTGTGAAGTGACTTTCTTCTGTTGGTGGCATCAATAAGCTAACATAAAGGATAAGGTAGTTACTACTTTGTCTACACAACTTCATGTAGACCATGAGGATGAGAGCCTTTCTACTGCAGTTCAGTTTCCAGAAGCCCAAACACAGACCCTGATGAAAATGAAGTCATGGGTTTGATCATAGACATGGGAGTACTGTAAAAGGAACAGAAAACACAGCCGCTGTGGTCTCTTATGGCAACAACAGAAACACACACACACACACAAAAGAAAGAAACAAATCCAAGATGATGAGGTTTAGGGTTGAATCTGAGAATTTTGAGAAGCCAAGTGCCATGAAGCCTCTGCACAAACAGAATCCCTTCCTCCATATTTCTAGAGAACAGATTTTCATGGTCTGGGGATGATATAATAGCATCACCTGAGTTATTTCCTTGCAAAACCATGCTTATTTTCTAAGGTCTGATAGGCTCAAGAAATTTTGATAAAATTCCTGCAAAACTATCTCCTTCCTCTCAGTCAACTCCTGTTGCTCTATAGGAAATTCGCTGAAGAGGAAATATATGATTGTATCTGTTTCTATTTAGTTCTTTCTGGCACCAACTGAAATAGAATGTTGTAGCATTAAAGCCCCAAATACGAAAGGACTAAAAAGGATGGGGCTTAAGGAAACTCTTTTTAACAAGCCTGGTAGGGGTATTAAGGAGGGCATGTATTGCATGGAGCACTGGGTGTGGTGCATAAACAATGAGTCTTGGTTCACTGAGAGAAAAAAAAAAAGTTTTTAAGATGTTGATAGACGTACAGAAATTAAATGGATGTCAACTTCAGAGAAATATATATATATATATCCATAATATTACATCAGGGCTATAACACTGCAGAAGTATTGAATCACTCACTAATAACTCTCACGAGATAAAGTAAAAAAAACCTCAAGCTTATCTATAGGACCTTATAAAAATATGGGCTTTATTTTTCAATTTATAACCACATATGCACTGGCCACTGTAAAATGCCTGTGGGAGATTTTCCCTCAGGTCCTTCTTATGCTTTTAATTCAAGGTATTCCCACTAACACTTTCCTGAAAGCTTCTTTAGTATGGAAGATTCACAGGAGAGTCAGGGACATTCCACATGTGTTTGCTATATTAGAGCACAGGCACAGAAATTAAAATAAAAACAACACAGTCTGAGAATCACCCTGACATTCCAAAAAGATTCAAAATCTCACAGAAGTGAGCATCCTGATTACTATGTATGTATGTGTGCATGTGTATAATGTAATGTATGTTTATATATTATGTATGTATATATACATAAGTATGTATGTTTAAATTGGGAGGAAATAACTAGGATATTTAACAATTTATTTTACATAAAAATCCGATCTTATTGAATCCTTATCTTTAAGTTTAAATTCTTCTGGAATAAATTTTCTTGTTGGTTATTTTCAAAAGAGGTCATTCAGGATATTCATGATAAAATCTTGATAATTTGAGAGCAAAGGGAAGGTTTAAAGCTTTTATTTATGAGAGGGTATTTAAGCAAAATGAATAAAGTATGAGCTTCCAAATAACATTGAAAAGGTTTAGATACAGACTGCCCCCTCATACTTGTGTAACCTTGGGTTCAAATTTCCTTATTTGCAAAACAGGGGCAATAGTACAACAATATACCTCATCAGGTCATAATGTAGACAAAATGGTTGCTAAATGAAAAGCATTTATTAAAATGCTTAAATATACTTAAATGCCTAAAATATATTATTATTTCCCATTCGGATTTTAAACATTTTAGTGTAAATGTGTCACATAACTGAGCCCATAAATTTCAATTTTACATTTTTCTTTATTATAGATTGATAAAGTTAATTTTATTTATTTGACAGAGAGAGACACAGCGAGAGAGGGAACACAAGCAGGGGGAGTGGGAGAGGGAGGAGCAGGCTGTCCACTGAGCAGGGAGGGAGACCAGTATGGGGCTCAATCCCAGGACTCTGGGATCATGACCTGAACCAAAGACAGATGCTTAAGAACTGAGCCACCCAGGTGCCCTGGATATAATAAATAGTTTTAAAAAGCCAGAAGGATCAGGACATCTGGGTGGCTCAGTCAGTTCAGGATCTGACTCTTACTTTCTATTCAAGTCACAATTTCAGGGCCTTGAAATCAAGCTCCGGGGCAGGCTCTGCATTCAGTGTGGAGTCTGCTTAAGATTCTCTTTCTCTTCTCCCTCTGCCCCTTCCCCTGCCTCTGCTTGCTTGTTCTCTCTCTCTCCCTCTCCCTAAAATAAATAAATAAATGAATGAATGAATGATTGAATATTTTTAAAAAGCCAGAAAAATCGTGTCAAATTGTCCTTGATGGATTTTTACACTATCCATAGATTCTCGTCTCCTCAGTCATAATTTCCATTTCCAAATAAGCTAATGAAACTTCTTTTCCTTTTAACCTGTAGTTAACCACGTTAGTGTGTATGCAAAGAATTCCTCATAAATTTTTCTCAAGTGATTTAAAATCTAAGGAGGTGTTCTTAAGAGAAATTCTTTAAATAAAAAAAGTATGTAAAAAGGTGAACTCTATATTTACTACAAAACCCCTGTTCATACATATATACAGTATGTGTGTGTATTTGTGTGTGTATGTGAGAGAGAGAGAGGGAGAGAAGAGAAACAGGATTTTTATTTAATGAATTAAATAATGACCAAAAAGAAAATGATTCAAATATGAACAGAGGATATTTATGCATAAAGCAACATTCCCAGAGAATTCTATGGTCACTGCTTTGCTACTTTGTAGAAAGTCATTTTTTTTTTTCCTATATGGGCTTATGTTTTCCCAACTAATGTTCAGTAACTGTAAACTGAGCAATACTGGATCAAATGTTGAGAGATGTTTAGTCTTACTCAGGATTTGAACTTGTTATACACTTTTGTTCTACAATTTTATTAAAAGTTGTCTGTAAGTTCATATATATCCTTTAACTTATCATAGTCTGCCACAGTTATCAAAACTGCTAAGTTTTGGGGTGCCTGGGTGGCTCAGTGGGTTAAACCACTGCCTTCGGCTCAGGTCATGATCTCAGGGTCCTGGGATCGAGTCCCGCATCGGGCTCTCTGCTCAGCGGGAGCCTGCTTCCTCCTCTCTCTCTGCCTGCCTCTCTGCCTACTTGTGGTCTCTCTCTGTCAAATAAATAAATAAAATCTTAAAAAAAAAAAAAAAAAAAAACTTAGCAGTTTATTTTTTTTTATTTTTTATTTTTTTAATTTTTTTTTAAAGATTTTATTTATTTATTTGACAGAGAGAGATCACAAGTAGGCAGAGAGGCAGGCAGAGAGAGAGGAGAAAGCCGGCTCCCCGCTGAGCAGAGAGCCCGGTGCGGGACTCGATCCCAGGACCCTGAGATCATGACCTGAGCCGAAGGCAGTGGCTTAACCCATTGAGCCACCCAGGTGCCCAAAACTGCTAAGTTTTGATAGTCTCAATTTATACATAAATAAATACATTGCTAAGCTTTGTTTTATTAATCCAGAACAAATTTATACTAACATCATTTTTTTTCTTTGCATTCAATGTATGTCTAACATGAGTTCTTCAACTATGCCATTGTGGAAGAACATAAAATCCATAGGTAAAGGCAACAAACTAATGTAAGTACTGATAACTATCTTCTTATACAACAACTTGTTCTTTCCATTTTGGGAAGCACTCTTCTTCAAACTTAATTATATCAGAATGATAAGTGTCTATGGTTTAATTCCCTAAAGGAACTTTATTTATTTTGACCTCAAAACAGGACAGACAGATCCAGTATGATTGGTTCCAATATCAGCTGAAGAAAGAAGATCAGGGAGAATGAATTACTCCATACTAGCAAGAGAAAGGTAACAAGACATAGGAGCTTGGACGCTCACCTTCATGATCATTAGACTAGAAATTTGTCCATTACATCATACTGTTCCTTCAGTGGCACCATTAAAGTAATTCATTGACATTAAGTCTTTTGGGCAAATTATGTCCACTTTGGCACACATTTTTTTACAGGTAAAAGGTGATGGCTCAACATAATCACTCTCTGCTCTGAGGTCTACTGCATCTTAGTGGCTATGCTGCTTAACTGCATGGTTAAACATGCAGGACATTCTTAAATTACCTTGGGTTCTTCAATATGTCAGTAGAAGGTAACTACGTCTCCACAGTGCTTCAAGCATTTTAAACAGCAACCTCAAAATTTTGTCTTTAAAATGATTAGAAAAAAGGGAAAGCTTGTATATAATAATAAGCTGCTATAATAGACTGGGGAACTTATATTCAGATTCCAGATTGTGTCCCAGTTCCTTTTACCCTGCCTCCCCGCATTCTGAATCGTGACCAAACCTGTCAAAAAGAAGACTCACTGAAACTATTATCAACTAATTATCGATTAATCTCTGCTAAGATTCAGAGCCTTGGTTTTGTCCTTATTTCAAGAATATATCATAAGTTCTACTGGATATGGATATATGGAAAATTTTGTGTGATTGGGATATTTTATATAAATTCCAAAATGTCCATTAACTGATGAATAGATAAAGAAGATGTGGCCTCTATGTTCAGTGGAATATTAGTCATTAGAAATAATAAAATCTTGGGACGCCTGGGTGGCTCAGTTGGTTGAGCAGCTGCCTTTGGCTCAGGTCATGATCCTAGGGTCCTGGGATCGAGTCCCACATCGGGCTCCTTGCTCAGCAAGGGAGCCTGCTTCTCACTCTGCCTCTGCCTGACTCTTTGTCTGCCTGTGCTCTCTCGCGCTCTCTCTCCCTCTATCTCTGGCAAATAAATAAATAAAAATCTTTAAAAAAATAAAATTAAATTAAATTAAAAAAAAAGAAATAATAAAATCTTGCCATTTGTAACAATGTGGATGAAGCTAGAGTGTATTATGGTAAGTGAAATAAGTCAGCCAGAAAAAGACAAATGCCATATGATCTCACTCCTTTGTGGAATTTAAGAAACAAAACAGATGAACATAGGAGAAGGGAAAAAAGAGAGAAGGAAGCAAGCCATAAGAGACTTTTTCCTACTGAGAACAAAATGAGGGCTGATGGTGGGAAGTTGGAGGGAGATGATCTAGATGGATGGGTAATTAGTATTAAGGAGCACACTAGTGATGAGCACTGAATGTTGTATGATAAGTAATGAATCACTAGATTCTGTACCTGAAACCAATTTTATCATATATGTCAATCAACTAGAGTTGGTGGGTATTATGGAGGCCATGTATTGCATGGAGCACTGGGGATGGTGCATAAATGATGAATTCTGGAACACTGAAAAGAATTTAAAAGATTGAAATAAAAAGGAAATATGACAACCACACGCAACAAACACAAATAAATGATATGTAGCATTGAGAAGGGATGGGACTTGTTTAAAGTCATATAGGTAGTTAATGGTAGGTAGAGATGGAGTAAGACCCTATTTTCTAAGATGGTGGAAAACAGCTGCAAGTCCATTGTTCAGTAGGTAATGTGGCATCAGTATTAATAGAATGGAAATAGCATCTGATACAGGTTCATATCTTAGGTTGCTACTTAATACCTTAATGATTTGGTGGAATTAACTGAAGCAATCTTTCAGTTTCCCCATATGTAAGGTGAGTATCAGAATAGTAACCATTGGGTTGCTATGAATTAACCATTTAGTATGAATTAACCCAATAGTAACCATTGGGTTGCTATGAATTAACTGCATGTAAAATGTTTATGATAGTTTCAGACATAAAACATGTTTTTATGAAATATAATTTGAAATATAATTGAAATATAATTTAAAATATTTTTTGATCTGAAAGGATTTTTTTTTTTAATTTTATTTATTTGATAGATACCCAGCCAGAGAGGGAACACAAGCAGGGCAAGTGTGAGAGGGAGAAGCAGGCTTTCTACTGAGTGGGGAACTAGATGTGGGACTCAATACCAGGACTCTGGGATCATGACTTAAGCTGAAGGCAGATGCATAATGACTGAGCCACGCAGGCACCCTCGATCTGAAAGGATTTAAAAGATTGTAACAAAGTCTCTATAATCTACATTTTTTTTTCAATATATAAATATTACACTTTAAAAAGCTATTGAAATGTCATGTTCTGTATTATTTCAGATAAATTAATTTTCTCTGGTGTCTCTGGAATTACCTCAACCTCATGGAATATCAGAACAATGTCACAGAATTTGTCTTCATGGGTCCATGGGGAAATAAGCAAATGGAGCTACTGTTCTTTTTCTTCTTCCTGCTTTGTTATTTGGTAATCTTAATGGGAAATTTTCTCATCTTACTCACGATCACCTGCAGCCATCTAATTGAACAACCAATGTACTATTTTCTCTGTCACCTTTCCCTCATGGATCTCTGCTACACATCCACGGTGGTCCCCAGGCTAATCAGGGACTTGGTCACAGCAAGAAAAAACATTTCCTATAACAACTGCATGACCCAGCTTTTCACTGTCCACTTGCTGGCGGGTGTGGAGATATTCATCTTGGTGTCCATGGCTTTAGACCGCTACGTTGCCATTGCCAAGCCCCTGCACTACTTGGTCCTCATGAACCGGCAGAGGTCTAACACGTTGGTCTTCATGGCCTGGGGTGTGGGTTTTTGGCACTCTGTCGCTCTACTGCTGGTTGTACTGCATTTACCTTTCTGTGGTCCTAATCAGATCGATCACTACATATGTGATGTGAAGCCTCTCTTAAAACTGGTGTGCAAAGACATTCATGTTGTTAATATCTTAATGATTGCAAACTCAGGAATGGTGGTGGTTGCTGTCTTTCTTGTCCTGGTGGCTTCTTACATTCTCATATTATATAATCTTAGGACACACTCCTCTGTAGGGAGGCGCAAAGCTCTTTCAACCTGCAGCTCTCATGTAATGGTTGCATTTTATTCTTTGTGCCTTGTATCTATATTATGTTCTACCTGCCGGGAGTGAGAACAAGGATAAGGAAGTCTCTGTGTTTTACACTGTGATTGCCCCCATGCTGAATCCTCTCATCTATACCCTGAGAAACATGGAGATGAAAATCGCCATGGGGAAGGTGTGGTCTAAAATGGCACATTCAAAATTCCTGTAGGGGTACCAGAGTGGCTCACTTGGCTCAGATCATGATCTCAGGGTTATGAGATCAAGCCCTGCATAGGACTTTCTACTCAGCAGGGAGTCTGCTACTCCCTCTGCCACTCCCCTTGCATGTACTCAGTGTGTCAAATAAAAAAATAAAATCTTTCATAGATTTGATGAGGTTCAGGAGTGTTCCCTCTATCCCTATACTTTGAAGCGTTTTAATCAAGAACGGATGCTGGATTTTGTCAAATGCTTTTTCTGCATCACTTGAGAGGACCATATGGTTCTTCTCTCTTCTCATATTAATTTGCTCTATCACATTGATTAATTTGCGAATGTTGAACCATCCTTGTAGCCCAGGAATGAATCCCACCTGGTCATGGTGGATAATCTTTTTAATGTGCTGTTGGATCCTGTTGGCTAGGATCTTGTCGAGAATCTTAGCATCCATATTCATCAGTGATATTGGTCTGAAATTCTCCTTTTTGGTAGGGTCTTAGCCTGGTTTGGGGATCAGGGTAATGCTGGCTTCATAAAAAGAGTCTGGAAGTTTTCCTTCTGCTTCAATTTTTTGAAACAGCTTCAGGAGAATAGGTGTTATTTCTTCTTTGAAGGTTTGGTAGAATTTCCCAGGCAATCCGTCAGGTCCTGGGCTCTTGTTTTTTGGTAGGTTTTTGATCACTGCTTCAATCTCATTATTAGATATCGGTCTATTCAGGTTGTCGATTTCTTCCTGGTTCAATTTTGGGAGTTTATATTTTTCCAGGAATGCATCCATTTCATCTAGGTTGCTAAGCTTATTGGCATATAACTGTTGATAACTTCTGATGAAATTCAGGTAATGATGATTTTTATTTACTTTTTACATTGTGTTCCCAGAGCATTTATTATTTGAGATGTTGTAGAAAATATATAGCTTTCTTTGGGGAGTTGGACTAAATGATCTCTAACATTTTAAGAAACAAAGAAGAAAGTTTCTGTAGTTCAGATTGCAATCTGCATGCTAAAGTTTCCCACTAGTGGCAGATGTGGTTGAATGGGTTTGAGGAATGCTAGAAATGTCTTTCTAAAACGCATGCCTAATCATAGTACAGCCCTCTCCAAAAATATAGATGGAACCCTATTTTCCTTGAATAAAATCTAAACTTCTCTCTTGCTTATCAAAATTGGTCCTGGCCAAATTTGCTAATCTCAGAAGGCATTACATTGGTGGAAATTATGGTGTTACAATGACAGGTTGGGGGGTCAGGGAGAACTGGGTGATTCTGACTCAGGTACATTTTCATTTTTGGGTCTTGGCTATTTACTTTAATTATATATTCATTCTCATTTTTCTAATATCTATGAAATGTGTAATATTGTACTTTATAAAGTTATAGCAGTACTTTGGCTAATACATGTGATGATTTTGCTAGGACATATGGCTACTGGAAACACGTTATATATCTTTCCTCTTTCCTTACCTTTCTTCATTTTTTTCCCCTTTGCTAGGATGCTTTCAACCAACTACCCCCAACTCCACATTCTTCAAACATACTCTAAAGTCTATCAGCTCTATGACTGTTTCTTCTAACTTTCCTGCTTATAATGCTATCCCCACTAAGCGTTAGAGTTCATGTCTTAAATGTAAGTTACACTCCTGATATTTTCTTTTTCCAAAAGTTTTTTTCCAATTCACAGATAGACCAGAAGCATTTCTGATTTTTCTCTGTTCTTTTGTTGTTATGAAACTGTACATTTACTCCATTTAAAATAATCCTCTGCCTCATATTAGTATTTTATCTTATGTTTTCCTGGTTTGAGACAACTCTGTCAAAGATGCACTATATCTTTATTTTTCTTTTATCCATTTTAAAGCAAAGAACCCACAGAAATTAAGAAATAAACAATTAATGAATTAAAGTCTATTACTCTATCTTCTCTTTTTATTAACTTTATAGTTTATTCTCACATATCCAGATATTCCCCTTACATTAAGAATTAAAATGAATTAGTAATAAAATATGCAGTGTCAGAAAGGTTAAAAACTCAACATATATTTCATGTAGCTATCAGGGAATGAATGAAAAGTGGCAGACTCGCAGCCACCTATTGCTTTTTTTTTTTACTTATTTTCTGCATTTGGAGGTGCTACTAGTTTATTTTTCATTTATCCCTTGTATTTTGAATCACATAATCCAGTCAGCTCTGTGTTTTGGTTCCCATTTGGGAAGACGTTTCTCTCTGCCAAAGCACTTGCCTTTTTTTTTTTTTTTTTTTTTTTTTTTTTTTTTTTTTAGCAGAATAATTGTATTGTCTCCACACACAGTTTTCTCAATTAAATTACTCTGCCCCACAACCAAGAGAAGTCTAGGTAAAACCATAAATGAGATAGTGCTTGTCTTTCATGTCAGAAAAGTTTCTTTTGGCATTTCTGATCTTAAAACTTTTTACAAATCTAGCTAATTACTTTTTTTTTCCTCCTTCATGGGTCTATGAAAACCTATGGAATATGAAGGGAAAACATTCTGCCTATTTCATAGGAAATTAAGTCTGTTTAGTATAGTTTGGTTTGACCTGGTTTAACCTATTAATTTTCCAAAAAATATTTGGATTATTTTAAAAGTATAGAATCACAATACTTGGTCCTTGTATGTGTGATCATTTTTGTCTTTGTCTGTGTGGTATGTGGGGTTTTGAGGGTTTTCAGGATGGGTCAAAGGAAATACTCTACCCATCAGAAACAATGCTACACAACAAATCCAAAATCTTTTTCTGATTTGTTTTCTTTTCCCAAGAATCTGTAAGATTTTTTTGGCAAAAAAATAAAAATATTATATAGTAAGCCCACCAAAAATATATTGAACCTGTATTAGTTATCCACTTGTAAGCTGTTCTCACTTTCCAGCCTATAGAACAATAACGAATATCTTCAAAAATACTTGAAATCTCAGTCTTGGAAGTAAGCTCATACAACCCATAAAACAAATGGTTTTAGAAGGGAATTAGAAAAGAATAAAAATATAACAAAATCGATTCTCAGAAGAGGAGTTAATATGAACTGAGAAAAATGCGGGATTGAGGTGATAAATGAGGTACTTGTACACATCTCTAAGGTGTATCCTGATATGTTTGTGTGTGTTATTGGTAGACTTATGACCAACTATTTCTGTGTATTGACACAAGGTCTGAATGAAGCTTGGTTAAAAGCACGCATTATGTTGAAATGAACAACCAGTAAAACAAGGAGTTCTGATATCCATCATTCTGAAGTACTAGAATCTCTTATTTCCTCAGGGTTGCTACACTTTCCAAGCTGGAGGCAAGTAGTAAATATATAAAAACCAACTTCTTTCACTCATAGAAGGCACACAGTTCTTTTCCTTATTCTCATTTAGTAGCTCTATGGGCAAATCTTTTTAACTTCTAGACGACTGTATTCTTATTGGAACCAGAGAACTAACATTACTTAACTCATAGGATGCACTATTGTGAGATGAAATGATACAATAAACTTAAAACACAAAATAATGTCTTGATAAATTTATCATTATTATTATTATTTTGCATCTATAAGATTCTATAAAAAATTGATCTCCTTAAGTTTAACATGTATAAAGGAAAGTTTTTAAAATATTTTATTTATTGAGTTAGCAGAGAGATCACAAGTAGGCAGAGAGGCAGGCAAAGAGAGAGGGGGAAGCAGGCTCCGCACTGAACAGGGAGCCCTACATGGGGCTCGATCCCAGGACCCTGAGATCATGACCTGAGCCGAAGGCAGAGGCCAAACCCACTGAGCCACCCAGGTGTCCCAAGGAAATTTTTTATATATCGATTTGTGTATGATGGAAAATCTGTTCCCTGAACGTCACTGTGTTACTTTTCTGGCTGAACCAAATAACCTGTACAAATGAACTTACATAGGGTCAGGACAAATGGTAAACAGAATTGCTGGGCACTGAGTGCTGATATCTCCTCAAATTCTATTATAGTCTCACTTACTGATATAACATTTTTACCCTAACACGTGTATCAAGAATGGATTATTTATTCTTTTATCTTTCCTTTTCTTCTGTCCTCCATTCCTCAGCCATCTATTTCATCACTGTTAGTCTCTAGCAATAAATAACTCAGGTTCCAGTCTTGATGGTGGGTCACTATTCTATTGTTCTATCTACTCTACCCATAAAGGTTACTTGAGATAATGATGCATATTGAACTGTATTGCAAGTGTTTGTTTCTTTTTGTATATTCTCATTTCAGAATTTTCTGAGGCTTATATAAAAGAAAATTTCCAAAATGGAGCAAGCAAGCCTTCTTAAGACAGTTTTTTTTTTTTTAATAGGATCAGGAGTTCATAAGTGAGAAATCATTTATGCATGGCCCCATTAGAGAACCCATGAAGATTTCTGAAACTTTCAGAGAACTGCAAGCCCCAGCCTGGACTTAACTTCCTCCTTGCCATGACAACTGAATCATTGCATCCTTCACTTATAAAGGAGCTCCAAACGCTCATTTGCATGTTACCCCAACCAATCCAATTAACCCTAATTCCAATCTCTGTTTTACATAGAGGGCCTGAATGAGAATTAGACTCATAGCCTTTCACCTGTATAACTCTGCTTCTCTTTGATTTCCTGGAAACACAATTTAGGTTTCTACCTGAACCTGTATCTCTCAAACAGTCATTTTAATTGCCCAAATAAATGTATGTTTTCAGTGAAGTAATTCTAAACCAGCACTACCCTAATGCTATTCCATGCTGTATTATTTTATTTATATATTTCTTTAATTTTTTTAAGTTTTTATAAACATATATTTTTATCCCCAGGGGTACAGGTCTGTGAATCACCAGGTTTACACACTTCACAGCACTCACCAAAGCACACACCCTCCCCAATGTCCATAATCCCACCCCGTTCTCCCAAACCCCCTCCCCCCAGCAACCCTCAGTTTGTTTTGTGAGATTAAGAGTCACTTATGGTTTGTCTCGCTCCCAATTCCATCTTGTTTCATTGATTCTTATTCTACCCACTTAAGCCCCCATGTTGCATCACCACTTCCTCATATCAGGGAGATCATATGATAGTTGTCTTTCTCTGCTTGACTTATTTCGCTAAGCATGCTGTATTATTTTAATTCAGAAAGCAAGATGAGTGCAAGTCAGGCAGAGTTTCTGAATTGCTCTTTCTGACTAGAGCATTATGGAGCCTCCTGAGAAAGTGCTTGACACAAGCCGACACAAACATGAAAAGTAAAGTTATATCTAGAAATTGCCCACAGGCACCCGAGTCAATACCATGGAGAGCAACACAAAGGCATTTGATGAAGATCTGTTCAGAAATGCCTCTGGGAATATAATTTCTTAGAGTTTCAAAGACCTATTAATTCTCGTATTGTCATATGTTATATTCTGCTCTTCTGAGTCAACTTTCCTCCAGCATTGGTATAAAATAAGTGACTCCTAGGAGTTAAAATGTATATCTGTTTTCGTAAGAATTTCAAAATACTTAATTTTTTCCTTCCTTTCTTCCTTTTCTTTTTCTTTCTTTCTTTCTCTCTCTGTCTCTCTCTTTCTTAAAACCCACTTCTTACATCCCTGATGGTTCAATGGATATTTAAGTTCTACTCCCCTTGCAAATATGTAAAGTGTTCTAAGATATGTTGAAATTTTCAAATTAATTTTTGAGAATTAACCTAAAATATGCTTGAATATTTGGTTTGTAAATCTCTGCATTTTATTTTATCTTTAGATACCGGAGAAGAATCAGCAGAGTGAGTACCTCAGGAGGGAGCTCCTCTGATTTCACCTAAAGCAATCTTACAGCCACTGAGATCTAATGATCCATGAATTAACCATGCCACTTTCATTCGAGAATGCTCCACCAACTGTGCTTTGGGGTGGTTATATGCTATTTAAATTTATTCCACTTAATTCCATCCTTAAACCATATTTTCTCTAGCAGCATAAGATAATGTGATTACACAAAATAATTTCATGAACTATAGTCTTATTGTGCATTATTCATGAGCAGAATTCCACTTGAGAACAAAAACAATTGAGTTGAACTTAATGAAATTTTTTAAGTTTCAGTGAAATTTATTGAGTCTCTTTTTGGTGCTTTTATATTTTCCATTATATTCTTAGGAAGGAATAGCCCAATTTATGATTGCATGTCCCAATGATGAGTAATTTTCTAACATTCAAAAAACTTGTCATTCTAAAATGGACTAGATTTATCTGATTGAATTAATGGAACTATCATGGGCCATATTCTGATATCATTAGGAGACAATCTGAACTTATGGTGGAAACTCTAACTATAAGAGCAATTATTCTTATTATCTAAATAGCATAATTAATACATAATGAAGAATATTTATACAATGCAACCAAAGAAATAAAATTATAATTTGATTTTATTTTTATAGTGCAGGGAAATTACAGGCCAGTGATTAGTATTAAAAAGTCCCCAACAACAAACAATTTTATAGATTAATTTTTACTTCTTTTTACTAACAGATTGCTCCAAACTGAAATTTATCATGGTCAACCCCATTAATATATATTGTGACATTTTGATTTTTTGTTTTGTTTAGATTTTTTCCATGTTGACTTGGTGACAGATGTGTACATGGCAATCTCAGAGACTGTTAACTTGAAAAAGTAAAAGGAAGCTAATATGTGGCTTTGAACTATGTACAACACTGGGGCATTTCACATTATTTTTGATATTCTTCAATATAGTCTGAATTATGTAATAATTTATGGATTCTATAAATGTGGACAATGAAGCTTTAAGCAGTTAGCGATAATCTCAACATTTATAAATGGTCTGGAAAGGGAGACAGTTAACTTTGTTTACTGAGTTCTTTTTAAATGTTATTGGTGTATGGGAAAAGAAGATGTTAAACAACGTTAAAGTGAAAAATGGGTATTGTTTTTGCTTAAACTGGGTAACTAACTTCTTATAGAACATTGGCCAGATTATTCAGATTTTAAACTTTATACATCTATTTTAAATAACCATAATTAAAGGGGAAGAAAGCATCTATAAGGACACATTTTACTTAATATCAAACCTCTGACCACTGGAAGTATTTAGGTGAATTGTTTTCCTTTTATATTTAGATTGTTACTGCTATCAAAAACAACTTGAAGCAAAACAGTTCACCGTTCAGTTATTATACTTCATGTTTCTATGTCTTTCTTGTTCCATGATTCCAACTAGAAAATGCATAAATCTCTTCATCACTTACAATTTCAATTACTTGACAAACTGAGAAAATATGGCCAAGGATATATTACATGTTTCAATCACAATAAATCTGTCATGGACTGCACTCACATTCACTTTTACTCAAGCTAACAGCAGTAATTATAATAGCATTTCCCACTCAGATATCAGGATGAGAGTATAAGAACTGCTATGGGTGAAACATTGGTGATAATCTAGAAAATGAGTCAGAATCTTACCAAAAGGAAGGCACATTGCTATAACCGATGAAAAATTATTTCAAAATTATTTGGAATCAAGAATGCTGGACCACATATTTATATTAACTGCAAAATATATTCCTTAAAATATTAATAAATGTAGATTAGGTGATCTGTAATCTGTTATCTTGTACACTTTTTTTTTTTTAATAATTGTGATGAGAATTCAAAATGCATCTTCTCACTGCTTGTCTGCAGGACACCCTATCATCTTGTACTGCCCACAAACATGGACTGAAGCTCTGGACTGAGTGGGAATGAAGATATCTCTCCTCCACATGATATTACATATTGATGCTAAATTACCTAGATTATCTTGATCTGCATCTCTTTTATTGGAAACCCAGGGTTTAGATATATAAGTGACGTCCACTTTAAGTTGTTTAACAATTAACTTTGAGTCCATTTGTTTTAGGCAAACACATCTCTCTGCAAAAAAGTATGCCATCTCCGAAATTAGGAATCATCACTGGCTGTAAAAAGGTAAGGAGAAAATTGATCATGAATCATAAAAGTACTAACCTCTATTTAATTACCATTCACTCTTGAACAGTGTGAACTGATAATTATGTTTGCTTTGTTAAAAACAAGAAAGAGGCCAGGAAGCCTGATAGCAGTATGAAAGTCATACTAGAAACAGATGGACTTTTGTTCTTCATGAAATTAGAGTTGAATGATAAATTAAAACAGAATGAGTTTCTTATAATATACCTGTTCAAAAATGTTACACTAGTTACCTCTAAAATGATCTTAAAGTCATAGGTTTTGAGTTTTTGGTGGATTTTATAACATCTAAATACCTTTGCTGTAGTAGCATTCTGTGTTTTTAAAATATACACACAGGGTGGCCAGAAATGGTAGTTACATCAGGTTACATAAAGGTGGAAGCTGTGCTGTAGTGTCTGCATCTCACTGAGTGACATTTAATTCTTAAGTGTTGGCTAAAACAGCTCCCAGATTATATTCTATCTATCCTAACCTCTGTCTCTATATATAAATAAAGTCTCAAGATTCTGTGAAAGTGCAAATTTGTGAATCTTTGATCCTTTCATTGATGTAGCATCTAGTTGCTGAGTATTGGAACAAATCTCTCTTGGAACTACATTCTGTATCATCTTCTTTTGTTGAATTTTATTCACTAGGTCATGTATAAAATACTGAAGTTCTAAGGAAAAGTCATGAAATATAAACAGTGTAACTGTACTTGGGAGATTTCTATCTTTCATTTTTCACTTGCCATCACAAATTTAGATTAATTTAAAACAATTTTTGTTTAGCTTGTAAAATGTACATAGGAGAAATGGAAAAATTTATTTTTAATAAATAATTTTAACAATTTTACAAATTGAATCCAGTGACAGCTTTTAAAGTGCCTGATAATATTTTGGTTTAAAATGTGCAATTGATAGTTTGTCCACAGGGCAAGGAAGATAATCCTTTATTTTTTTTAATTTTTTTTTTTTTTAAGAGAAGGAGAGAGATAGAGGTGGGAGCAGAGGCAGAGGGAGAGGGAGAGAATCTTAAGCAGCTCCACACCCAGCACAAAGCTTGTATCTGCCTAATACAGGGCTCTATCTCATGACCCTGAGATCATGACCTGAGCCAACATCAAGAGTTGGACATTTAACCAACTGAGGCATCCTGGCACCCCACAAACTGATATATTTTTAATAAATTTTCATTCCTCATGATACACTCCGAAATAAAACAGAATTTGTCCAGATCATCCTGAAAGAAAACGTTTCACCTATGCATAAACATGTACATTTTAAAATGTGCAAATTTTTAACTATGTAAATTAGTTATTTTCTTATCTAATAAAACTAATAATAATAAAATTATTTCAACCTAACATTTGATTATTCCAACATCATAAACAGTAATGCTGAAATTTACATCATTTTTCCTGTTATAGAATTATTTACAATAGATTTGTAAAATAGGAGAAATAAAAAAGAAACATAAATCTAGGGCTCAGGAATATATAATATGTACTTGATGATATCAATTTGCTTTTGGTAAATTTTATGGTATTGTTACCATGCTGCTAATTTTTTTATGCAGATTCCTATTTTTCTTTTCAGATATTTAACCCATAATTGGGATGAGAATTCAAAATGTATCTTCTCACTGCTGGTCTGCAGGACACCCCATCATCTTGCACTGCTCACAAGCATGTGCTGAAGCTCTCTGGACTGAGTGGGAATGAAGATATCTGTCCTCCACATGATTATTACATATTGATGCTAAATTACCTAGATTATCTTGATCTGCATCTCTTTTATTGGAAACCCGGGGTTTGGATATTTAAGTGACGTCCACTTAAGTTGTTTATCTACCAATTAATTTTGAGTCAATTTGTTTTAGGCAAACACATCTCTCTGTAAACAGTATACCATCTCCTAAATTAGGAATCAGCACTGGCTGTAATAAGGTAAGGAGAAAATTGATCCAAGAATCATAAAATTATTAACATCTACTTAAGTACCATTCTCTATTGAACACAGTGAACTGATAATTGAGTTTGTTTTATTAAAAACAAGAGAGAGGTTAGGAAGCCTGACAGAGGTATCAAAGTCATAGTAGAAATAGATAGACTCTTTTTCTTCTTAATGAAATTAAAGTTGAATGATAAATTAAATGAGTTTCTTATAGTATACATTATTCAAAAATGCTACATCAGTTACCTAAAATGATCTTAGAATCATAGGTTTTGAGTTTTTGGTGGATTTGATGACTTCTAAATACCTTTGCTATAGTAGCATTCTGTGTTTTAAAATATTCACCCAGGGTGGCCAGAAATGGTAGTTACATCAGGTTAGATAAAGAGAAAAGCTGTGCTGTAGTGTCTGCATCTCACTGAGTGACATTTATTTCCTCAGTGTTGGTTAAAAGAGCTCCCAGAGTATATTCTGTCTATCCAACGCTCTTTCTCTGTATATAAATAAAGTCTCAAGATTCTGCGAAAGATGCAAATTTGTGAATCTTTGATCCATTCACTGATGTAAAATCTAGTTGCTGAGCGTTGAAACAACTCTCTTTGAGCTACATTCTTTATCATATTCTTTGTTTAATTTTATTCCCTAGATCACGCATAAAATACTGAAGTTCCTAGGAAAAGTTATGAAATATAAACAGTGTAAATATAATTCTTTACATATTTCATTTTTCACTTGCAATCACAAATTTAGATTAATTTAAAACAAATTTTATTTAGCTTGTAAAATGTAAATAGGAGAAATGAAAAAACTGGTTCTTTATTTTTTACAAATTGAATCGCTTTTAATGTGCCTGATAGTATTTTAGTATTTTTTCTTATTTTTATTTTTTTAAGATTTTCTTTATTTATTTGACAGAGTGAGATCACAAGTATACAGAGAGGCAGGCAGAGAGAGGCAGGAGGAAGCAGTCTCCCCGCCAAGCAGAGAGCCCAATGCAGGACTCGATCCCATTACCCTGAGATCATGACCTGAGCCGAAGGCAGAGGCTTAACCCACTGAGCCACCCAAGTGCCCCGGTATTTTAGTTTAAAATATGCTATTGATAGTGTCTGTCCAAAGGCAAGGAAGATAATCTTATTTATTTATTTATTTATTCATTTAGAGAAGGAGAGATGGAGATAGAGAGATGTGCGGGCAGAGGCAGAGGAAGATGGAGAAAATCTTAAGCAGCTCCACACCCAGCACAAAGCTTGTGTCTGTCTAATACAAAGCTCTATCTCATGACCCTGAGATCATGACCTGAGCCAACATTAAGAGTTGGACACTTAACCAACTGAGGCACCCTGGCACTTCACAAACTGATATAATTTTAATAAATTTTCATTCCTGAGGATATTTTCCCAAATAAAAGAGAATTTGTCCAGAACATCCTGAAAGAAAAAGAGTTTCACCTATGCATAAACATGTACATTTTAAAATGTGCAAATTTTTAACTATGTAAATTATAGTCCTTTAGTTATCTAATTAATACAACTAATAATAATAAAATTATTGCTTTAACATAAACCTAATATTTGATTATTCCATCATCATGGACGGTACTGTTGAAAATTACATCATTTTTCCTGTAATGGAATTTTCCAAAAGATTTCTAAAATTAGAAAAATAAAAAAAGAAGCATAAATCTAGGTATCAGGAATAAATAATATGTACTCGATGATATCAATTTCCTCTGGGTAAATTTGATAGTATTGTTGCCATGCTGCTAATTTTGTATGCAGATTCCTATTTTTCTTTTCAGATATTTAACCCATCTGTTTACAATCTATGCCAGTCTGAAATACATGGAGAGCCAGAGGAATGTCTCAGAATTCATTCTCTTGGGACTTTCATATGACCAGAACATGCAAATATTTTGCTTTGTGCTCTTCTTATTCTGTTATGCTGTCCTGTTGGCAGGAAACCTTCTGATCCTTGTCTCCATTCAATGCAGTCCTCTTTTGCACCAACCCATGTACTACTTCCTCAGCCACTTATCCTCTATGGACATCTGCTACACCTCTACCATTGCACCTAAATTTATTGCTGACCTGCTAGTGGAAAGAAAAACCATCTCCTATGGTAGTTGCATGTTACAGGTCTTCATAATGCACTTCTTTGGAATGATTGAAGTTTTAATCCTTACAGTCATGGCCTTTGATCGCTACACTGCCATCTGCAAACCTCTCCACTACCTGCTTATCATGAACAGGACAAGGTGCCATCTCCTAGTCTTGGCTGCGTGGGCTGGTGGGGCTGTCCACTCCTTTCCTCAATTTCTTATGGTAATCAGGTTGCCCTTCTGTGGTCCTAATGAGATTGATCACTACTTTTGTGATATTTTTCCTTTGCTAAAGGTGGCCTGTACCGATACCTACATCACTGGTGTCCTTATGGTTGTCAATTCAGGACTGGTTACCTTAGTGACATTTGCGGTTTTGTTTTTTTCTTATATTATTATATTATTCAGTTTAAGGCATCACTCAGCTGAAGGAAGACGCAAAGCCCTCTCTACCTGTGGGTCTCATATCACTGTGATAGCTTTATTTTTTGGGCCTTCAATCTTTGCCTACCTTCGACCTCCAACCACTTTCTCTGAAGATAAAATATTTGCTCTATTTTACACCATCATTGCTCCTATGTTCAATCCCTTAATCTATACGCTGAGAAATACAGAGATGAAACAGGCCATGAGAAAAACGTGGTGTCAAACATCAGGGCTCAACATCTTTTTAACTAAACAAAGGGCCAGCTAGACGTGCACAGGAGAGAGAGGAAACCATCACAAAGTTTACTTGTTCAACTGGTATCATGTTTATGAGTGACGGAACTTAGGACTTAAGAGTTTAATAATAACTATTATTAATAATAACTTAATACTAACTAGACAGAAATATTAATTTAATCATACAAAAATAAGATTAAAACATAGTTAATTTTTTAGGCTTTGAGACGGTAAGAACAAGTGTACAGGCACAAAATCAGTTATATGTACAGTTAAGACAATGTTATATAAGTTGTGAACTGTGATGGAAAAAGAAAATTTTAATAATTTTGTATTAGAAAATTCAGGTTTGGTGGCTAGACCACATGAGAAAGCATTCTGTATAGCAAAGGAGTTGTTAAAGTCCATGGTTTTGGAGGCACCTGGGTGGCTCAATGAGTTAAAGCCTCTGCCTTCAGTTCAGGTCATGATCCCAGGGTTCTGGGATCGAGCCCCACATTGGGATCTCTGCTCAGCAGGGAGCCTGCTTCCCCATCTCTCTCTCTCTGCCTGCCTCTCTGCCTACTTGTGATCTCTGTCAAATAAATAAAATCTTAAAAAAAAAAAACACAATTTTAAGACCAAGTTTTGTTCATGATAGCATCTTCACCTAAATGAACTCAACTTGTATTTAGAAATTAATCACAGATCAATAAGTTCGCATAATCAAATCTGATTTAAAGTGATTCTCTGACTTTATCTCTCTTGTCTTCATATTGTAAATAAAAATAAATTAGTAAAGATAAAGTCAGTTACTCAAAGTATTTAAAATATACTCACTGCTCTTCTACATATTGATCCATTTTTTAAAAATCCATAAAGGAACTGAATCATAAAATGCCAGAAATTAGTAAGCAAGTCACTATTTATCAGATCCAGTCTTTCTTATGTACACAAGTAAAACATAAACTAAAGACAAATAAGAGCTCAAACTTCAATCAAAACACCCTGTGACACAAATCACGGAAATGAATGGAAACGGCAGATCATCCGGGCGCCCGGGTGGCTAAGTAGGTTAAGCCTCTGCCTTTGGCTCAGGTCATGATCTCAGGGTTTTGGGATCAAGCCCCACATCAGTCTCTTGACTCAGTGGGGATCCTGCTTCCCACGCCCCCCCCCACTTGTGGTCTCTATCTGTCAAATAAGTAAATTTAAAAAAAAAAGAAAAAGAAAAAGAAATAAAGAAATGGCAAATCATCTTAGTAAGTAACATGAAGAGGAGATGCATGAAAAATAATTCCTAGAAGAATCTGAAAAAATTTAATCCAATCTCAGCTTCATGTTTTGGTTCCCATTTGCCTGGACATTTCTCTCTGCCCAAACACTTGTGTTTTCTCAGCAGAATGATTGGATTGCTTCCAGAGTTTGATTGATTTTGGTATTCCTGCCCCAGTGCCAAGGCAAAATCCAAGAACACACATAGAGGCAGTAGTGTCTGTCTGGGGATGCCAGAATCCTCTTTGGATGTTTCAACTCTGAGAACTTTATATATATATATATATATATAACTAATACTTTTTTTTCCTCTTTCTTTTCTTTTTTCTTTTCTTTTCTTTTCTTTTTTTTTTTTTTTAAAGCCATGAAAACCTCTGAAATACTAGGGGAAAGATTATGTCCATTTCACAGAATTTCCTCTGACTGGTTATTTATTCATAGGTCTGTTTGCTCTGGTTAAATGTAACTATATTTCCAAAAAGTATTTGGATTATTTTTAAGTGTAAAGATCTAACATGTATATGTGTACCTTTGTGTGTGTGTGATTGAATCTGTGTGTGTGTGGGGGGGGGACTTGAGGGTCTCAAGGATAAGGAATAAGCACTGCAAAGAACGTTATGCAACAAAACCAAAAACCTTTTATCATTTATTTTGTCTCATGATCCACAATATTTTGAGAGAAAAGTTATAAACATATGATATAATAAGCCCACAAAAAATGTTCTGAACTAAGATTATTTATCTACTTGCCAGATGTTCTTTCTAGGTTTCATTTTCCAGCCTACTGTATATTTTTTTAATTTTTTGTTTGTTTGTTTGTTTGTTTGTTTTTTATTCATTTGAGAGAGATGGAAAGAGAACACAAGCAGGAGGAAAGTTAAAGGGAGAAAGGGAAGCAGGCTGCCTGCTGAGCATGGTGCCTGACTTGGGGCTTGATCCCAGGACCCCAGGACCATGACCTGAGCCTAAGGCATACACTCCCAATCAAGCTATGTGGTGCCCCACAATGTCTTCTATCTTCAAAAATATCTGTCAGTTAAATACATAGAAGTATTTCATAGGATGTTTTGCTCTGTATGTGAGCATAGAATATTTCAGAAATATTTAAGGTTGCAAATGTGTAGTTTAAGAAATCCTAACCATTTCTACTGGGATTTATTCCTAATTTAAAAATATATCATCACAAAAGGAAAAAAGATGGCGGGGAAGTAGGAGGAGGCACTGTTTCAACCTGTACGCTAAAGTGAGCTGATTACCTACCAAAGAACTTAGATCACCCATGAAATCAACCTGAGATTAGAATTATGCACTTCTGCATCTCTACAGGGGCAGAAGATTCCAGTGGGCAGGAAAAGCAGAGTGGGAACACCGTACTGATATCAGAAGATAAAAAAAGGGAGAGGGAGCCACCAGAAGCGACCCATTGGATAGTAATATCCCAAAATGAAAGTGCCCTTTGTTTGGGGACCAACATTAACTTGGAGTCTGGTTGAAAGCACTCAAAAAGAGCAAAGAATTGTGGGGGGAAATTGTGGGAATCAGGGCAGTTATGGACAGGGGCTTAAGTCCCCTGACCCAGGACAGCCACCGCTGGTGCTGAGCCAGAGAGAGTGAGGCGAAGAATCTACGTCTTAGTCCCTGAGCGGCCAGTGCCCCTGAGAGTGTCTGGGTGGCTGCTGCTGTGAGGGTGAGGGAGCTTTGTCAGCTTGCACAACTACAGCCTTTTGCACTCTCTGTGCACACCATGCCACTAGAGTCTGAGTCGCGTCCAACACCCTCCTGTGAGAGAGGTGGATGCAGGCACCAGCCAGGGGCTCAATTTCAGGACCCTGGGATCATGATATGGCTTAAGGCAGAGGCCTAACCCACTTAGCCACCCAGGTGCCCCTTATATTTCCATTCTTATAACATGAAACCCTTGTCAAAGTTGTCATACCAATAAACACAGAAGTGGAGATATTTTGGAAATAGCTTAAGTCTTAAATAATAACAAATACGCATGGGTTTTCCTATTAGTCCTAGATTCTGACATGGGGTAATTCTATAATCTACGTCTTCAAATCTTCAGGCAGGATTTTGTGCAACAAAAATGAGAACGTCTGGTATCCAAAAAGTTCTTGTCACAAGAAGATAATTTTCAATTATGTGCAGTGATGGATGTTAGCTACACTTACTGCAGTGACTATTCTCAATACATTATGTTAAAGAAACTAATATAACATTATACATCATTTATATCTCAATTCAAAAAAACGATGTTCTCAACTTATTAAACATGAAAGCCATAGTAAGAAGTCTGAAGTCATTTCTGTGAAAGCTGTTGATTTTATAGAATGCTGAAGTCTCACTAACTTGGAATGTATGTCTAGATTTGTGGCAAAAATGTCATTAACCTGGATCAATATTATGTGCAAATAATTTTGATCATTAATAGTGTTCTGAAAGAGAAATTTAGAATATTAAGACAGCATGATAATGAAAACAAATGATATCCACTAATTAAAGAGCCCTTTAAAATGAATTTGTTGTGTAAATATCTGAACTTCTACTTCATTTTCAGAGACAGCTTTCTTTGATCCAGCTAGGTTATGAAACAGGTAGAACACACCTGGGAGAAAAGGTTTACTCTCATGACAGCTTTGCTTCTTTGTGTATAACTGCTGAGACAATCTGCCCACTCCCTCTCTGCTCTAACAGCTCTGGTGAGTTTCACTGTCCTCATTATATTTTTCTGCTTTTTATACTTGTTTGTACAGTGCCCCCAGACTGACTGCAGCTCTTGCATTTTACTTACGTATTCTAAAATACTTTCAACGCTTTTACCATCTTCCTTTAAATAAAATCTTGCTATCTAACATCTCTATAAGGACATTTGCTGTGTTTCTTAAGCAACCATTCTTTGAATCCTATCAAGCATGCAAAAAAGGCCTTCCCACATTTTTCCCCCCTTTGGAAAATCTTTTTCAGATGTCTCTTTCCTTCCACTTACAAGCTTTGATATATCTGCCCATGACATAGTATATAGTTTTAATCAATAAACTTTATTTTTTTAAGCAGCTTTAGGCTCACAGCAAAACTGAGCAGACAGTACAAAGATTTCTCATAATACCCCTGTCCCCACACACAGACAGCCTCTCCCACCAGAGTGATACATCCATTTCCATCAAAGGAACCTACACTCACATGTAAATATCTCCCCAAATATTTTCATTAGGTTCACACTTGATGTAGTACATTTTATGGGTTTTGATATGCATAAGGACTTGTATCTGTACTAACATACAGATGTGCTCCCTGCTCTAAAAATCCTCTGAACTCTGTCTGTTCATTCTACCCTCCACACTGGTCTTTTGGCAAACACTGATATTGTCAATGTCTCCATTGTTTTGCCTTTTCCAGGATTCATATTGTTGCAATCACATAATAGGTAGCCTTTTCAGATTGGCTTCTTACACTTAGTCATACACATTGAAGTTTCCTATGTATCATGTCATGCTTGATAGTTCATTTGGTTTTAGTTCTGAATAACACTGATTGGCCAGAAAATCACAATTTATTTGTCTGTTCACCAATGGAGAGACCTCTTGGTTGTTTCTGACATTTGACAGTTATAAATAAAACAGCTATAAACATCCATATGCAATCAAAATATGCTTGGAAAATGACATATGGCTTGCTTTTAGTGTTAGACCATGTCTTAATCTGTCTTTTGCTGGGCTTTTGTTCCCACATACTTATCAATTTTTACTTTATCAATTTTATTTTTAAGTCCCTTAAGATTTGTGGAAAATGTTTCATATTCTGTTAAATAGGTGCAAAAACAAGCAATTATGATTTTAGCATCCTCAATTCTTGGTTCTTAGTCTCTCTTGACTCTTAGTCTCTCTATTTCTAATATGAATTCAGAAGAATTAATCACCAGGAGCCACTTTAAGAGAGGTTTGAAAGAAAAAAAAGAAAAAGAAAAAGAAAGGAAGATAAGAAAAAAGAAACAAAGAAACAAAGAAAGAAAAAATTAAGTTGGTTCTATACAGATTTTTTTATTGCACAGCTGATTTCTGAATGCCACTACTGGAACTACAAGTGAATGTTTTATCATAAAGATGTTCATGATGATTGGTGTTATATGCAAGTGAGGAATTGTTGAACACTAATGAAAAACTAATTGTTGCCCTGTATATTGGCTAACTAGAACATGATGATAAAAAATAAGTAAGAAAAATAAAGTCAAGATTTAGTTTTAGATTTAAACTTCATCACTAGTGCAGAATGTGTATCACTATGTGGACTTGCATATAAGTCCAGGATATTTAATAGAATTATCATTAAAATTGTCTTGACTTGATAATTCACTGATCAGATAGTGTTGCCTTGTCTGCTTTAGACCAGAGAGGTTTGGTTTATTGGTTTGTTTGTTTGCTTCCTGCAAATGACCCTATCCATACCACTGAATACTCCATAAAATTAAGTTTTCAGTTAATTCTGGTATGGGGGAGTTAGGATTCATTTAGCTATTGTGCTAAGTTTCTTTCTAGTACCACTTTCTTCCATGCATTCCATTCATGACAGTGATGGAATATAAAGACCTTGAAATATTTCTTACCTCACTTACTCACATGAAGTCCGTTTTTATATAAATGTGTTTAGTTATACGTTTCTTCACTATTCTTAATATTTGAAAATAATATTTGACACCAAACTTTTCTCATGGCACTCTTCATCTCTGTATTCCCCAGCATATAGATTAAGGGATTGAACATAGGAGCAATGATGGTATAAAACAGAGCAAATATTTTGTCCTCAGGGAAAGTGGTTGGAGGTCGAAGGTAGACAAAGATTGAAGGCCCAAAAAATAAGCTGACCACAGTGATATGAGACCCACAGGTGGAGAGGGCTTTGCATCTTCCCTCAGCTGAGTGATGTCTTAGACTAAATAAAATAATGACATAAGAAAACAAACAAGACAACAAAGGTAACTAAGGTGACCATACCTGAATTGGCAACCACAAGGATCCCAGTGATATAGGTGTCAGTGCAGGCAACTTTCAGCAGAGGGAAGATATCACAAAAGTAGTGATCAATTTCATTAGGACCACAAAAGGGCAACTGGATTGCCATCAATAATTGAGGAAAAGAATGGAGAGCCCCACCAGCCCACGCAGCCAAGACTAGGAGATGGCACCTTGTCCTGTCCATGATAATCACATAGTGGAGAGGTTTACAGCTGGCAATGTAGCGATCCAAGGCCGTGACTGTGAGAATAAAGACCTCACTACTCCCAAAGAAGTGCACAGCAAAAACCTGGAACATGCAATTACCATAAGAGATGGTTTTTGTTCCTCTTAGTAAGTCACCAATGAATTTGGGTGTGACGGTAGAGGTGTAGCAGATGTCCATAGAGGATAAGTGGCTGAGTTTCCTCAGGTGAAACTAGTCTATTTTAGGATGGCAGATGTTCTGAAATAGAAGAAAATCTTCATTTTTGTACATATTCAAAGTTAAACTACCCTGTTTCAAAATAGTTATATGGAAGACTGTCTGTATCTAAGATCTGCGGTCACAGTGAAATTCAGTGCCAACTTAAATACGGTTTATCTACCTCTACTATTTTGCTCTCCCCAAAAGGGAATTGTGTTTATAAATAATGTGCCATTAAGTCTAAAGTATGGTAAAACACTTCTATAGTAATCAAATTGTCATATGCTGCAAGAGAAGTTATATACTTTAGAATGAAATTACATAGAATACATATAAAGAACACACAAGCAGCCTAGCACATGTGTGGTGGGACCCTTCCCAAACCAATGTGACAAGGGTAATTCACTAACCATAAGGTCTGAGTGGCTTTCTGGTTAGATTTGGGGCTGCATCAGGAAGCATTCTCTGCACATACTCACTCTGCCAGTTTGTGTCTAGTACCAAAACCTGGAGTCAAATGCAGAGAGTTACAGTCCCGGAATTCAAACACATCCAGATGAATTCTCTGCAAATATTTTTACAATCTCAACACGTCCTAAGCCTTCTACAGGTTATAAGGTTAGTGGCCTTCCAATATTCACTAAGTCTTAGTGATGCAAAAAGTGGATCCTCATCCCTCAGGGAAGTAGCCTAGGAATTTGAAAGTGAATTAAACTGCTTAATAATAGTTCAGAAGAAAAAGTAAGAAAAGCGATTTTATATTCCTACAAATGCTTACACAGTTTTGAGTTCCTAGAAAGACCCATTTATTTTATGCTTATCATTGAACACAATTTGACTCAGAGGAACAGAATAAACTTAATTGGTAATGATAGGAATTAATAGGTCTGTGAAATCTTTCTGTAATTATATTCCCAAAGGCATTTCTAGACAGGTCATGGTCCAAGTGTTGCAAATCCACCATCAACAGTAATGTGCTTGATTATCTTGGGTATAAACTTTCTACATTTGCCTATCTGAAAAAAAAAAAAAAAAGTCTCTTTTTCCCTAAAGGCGAAAAGACTATAGTGTGACTGCCATGTGCTCTTCCAGCTTTGGAATAGGAAGGAAATTGTATCTTATAGTAGTATCAGGTTTAGGTTCAGGAACTCTAAGGTGAAGTAGTAGAGGGAACACAAAATGTGGCCAGGTAGAGTCCTTTTTTTTTTTTTCTTTCTTTCTTTTTCTTTCTTTCTTTTTCTTTTTCTTTTTCTTTCTTTTTTATTTTTTTTTTAATTCGAGATCTTTGGTGTGCATCTTCAGTAGATAAATAAAATCAATGACTTGTGATACCATAATTGGAATGACCTTATTATTGATAAATGGGCTGTTGGAAAATGGAAGACAAGAAAAGAAAGGAATAAAAAACTCTCTTTCATTATGTGGGAGAGAGGAAAAGCAAAAATTACATGGGAAAATCAGAAGAAGGAAGCAATGTATAGCAAAGCCTTTTTATTTTTTTTTAATTTTTATCTTTTTTTTAATTTGTTTTTTATTTATTTTCAGCATAACAGTATTCATTATTTTTGCACCACACCCAGTGCTCCATGCAATCTGTGCCCTCTATAATACCCACCACCTGGTACCCCAACCTCCCATCCCCTGCCCCTTCAAAGCCCTCAGATTGTTTTTCAGAGTCTATAGTCTCTCATTGTTCACCTCCCCTTCCAATTTCCCTCAACTCCCTTCTCCTCTCTATCTCCCCATGTCCTCCATGCTATTTGTTATGCTCCACAAATAAGTGAAACCATATGATAATTGACTCTCTCTGCTTGACTTTTCACTCAGCATAATCTCTTCCAGTCCTGTCCATGTTACCACAAAAGTGGGTGTTCATTCTTTCTGATGGAAGCATCATACTCCATAGTGTATATGGACCACATCTTCCTTATCCATTTGTCCGTTGAAGGGCATCTTGGTTCTTTCCACAGTTTGGCAACCGTAGCCATTGCTGCTATAAACATTAGGGCACAGATGGCCCTTCTTTTCCCTATAGCTGTATCTTTGGGGTAAATACCCAGTAGTGCAATGGTAGGGTCATAGGGAAGGTCTATTTTTAATTTCTTGAGGAATCTCCACACTGTTCTCCAAAGAGGCTGCACCAACTTGCATTCCCACCAACAGTGTAAGAGGGTTCCCCTTTCTCCACATCCCCTCCAACACATGTTGTTTCCTGTCTTGCTAATTTTGGCCATTCTAACTGGTGTAAGGTGATATCTCAATGTGGTTTTAATTTGAATCTCCCTGAGGGCTAGTGATGATGAACATTTTTCCATGTGTCTGATAGCCATTTGTATTATTTTTATCTTTTACATTTAAAAAAACAATTGATTCAAGAACTTAAAAAATGTAATCTCACTATTTGATTACTTAGAAGCAATCACTATGTGTATCGTACGATGTGTCTGGTCAACATTTAGTGTTTATCAGAGAGGATGGTATATATTCTGCTTTTATTTGTGTCTCCATAATAAAACTGACAATGTAATGAAAGACATATTGTTGTTTACAGTGGTTTACCCTCACACAGTACTTTCCAGTCTTCTTTTAAAATTTAAATTCAATTAGCCATGGTATAGTACATCATTAGTTCTTGATGTAATGTTCAATGATTCATTAGTTGAATATAATACCAGGTGCTCACCTCATCATGTGCCTTCTTAACATGTTTCCCATCTTGTTTGTTATCTGCTCACTGACTATTCACAGGTGATTTAGACTCAGCCTCATCTGCCTGATGATAAGCTGACGACAGTGATACAAGACCCACAGGTGAAGAGGGCTTTGTGTCTTCACTCAGCTGAGTGATGTCATAGACTAAATATAATGACATAAGAAACAAACAGGACAACAAAGTTAATAAGGTGACCATACCTGAATTGGCAACCACAAGGACAACAGTTATGTAAGTATCAGTGCATGCAACTCTCAGAAAAGGGAAGATATCACAAAAGTAGTGATCAATTTCATTAGGACCACAAAACAGCAATTGAATTGCCATCAATAATTGAGGAAAAGAATGGAGAGCCCCACCAGCCCAAGCAGCCAACACTAGGAGATGGCACCTTGTCCTGTCCATGATAATCACATAGCGGAGAGGCAACGTAGCAATCAAAGGCCATGACTATGAGAATAAAGACCTCGGTACTCCCAAAGAAATGCATGGCAAATAGTTGTGACATGTAATTACCATAGGAGATGGATTTTGTCTCTCCTAGTAGGTCACCAATGAATTTGGGTGTGACAGTAGAGGTATAGCAGATGTCCATAGAGGATAAGTGGCTGTGGAAGTAGTACATGGCTTGGTGAAAAAGAGGACTCCATCAAATGGAGAAGAGGATCAATTTTCCTGCCAACAGTTCAATGTAACAGAAGAAGAAGAGGGGATGTAATATTGATCAGTATTGAATTGTATCAATGTAATGGAAAGTTAGCAAAACTTGAAGAGAGAAATACACCTATGAAATCAACATACTTATGGATTAAAATTTAATTTATATATATAAGCTTATTTTAGTTAAAATTTAATTTATATATAGATATAAATGTGTATATATATACATATGTGTGTGTGTGTGTGTGTGTGTGTGTGTGTGTAGCGAGAGAGTGAGAAGTTTTTTAAATTTGAAAGTCATGTTCGTTTAGAATATGTTGGTTGGATTTTTATTTACCAGGTGATCTCATTAGATAAATTTCATTATCTCTGAGTAAAAGGCGGTGTCTGGTGTTTTCAATAGAGTCAAAATAAATGCTTAATTTTGTTACAGAAGATTAATGAATTTCACCATGAAAGCAGCCGATGTAAGTCCTGGTTCTGGGACTTTCCTATTTCCTTTATAAAGAAAAGCTTTCTCTCTTGGTTTTTGAAAATAAAAGGAAATAAAATCATCATTAGCATTTATGGTGAAATGTAAGGGCTTACTTAATCAGAGGGAGCCAGTTTGTTGTTTATGAAGAAAAATTAGATTGACTCTGCCCCTCCCAGAGGAACTTACTTGCAAAGCCCAGATACAAGGGTGGGTCAGGCCAGGTAGAGACGGCCAATCAGTGGGCTATGCCATTATCTACTAGGAAGAATTGTAATTCAATTGGCCGCCCGTGTGTGACCTAACATGACTATGCAGTTTTCTCTTTGTATTACAATCTCATTGGCCACCTGTGTATAGCTCGGCTAACCTACCTCTATAAAAGTTAGTCTGTGAGGCTGGGAAGGGTTGCCTCTTTGCAAGAGACGGCCCTGACCCGTCAGTTTGATTCTCGATGCTTGGCGGGAAATTAAGCTTTGATTGACCTTCCCTATCTATCAGTCTCTCTCCATTTATTACAGACCCTAACAGAAAAATGCTTTTGTTTGTTTTCTACCCAAAAGTTGTATATTCATTGGTTTTAGTGTTGGAAATATATACACGTGTTCTCTCTAATTTCCAGGCGTTATTTAAAGTACATTACCTGGGAGAATATATCCCCAAACCTCCCTCTCACTCTATGGGATGAGACATTTCCCAATAGAAAAGTTGGCCAATGTACAGCTAAACAAGGCTTAGTTCCTTTCCAGTCTTAAAAAAATAGCTATGCCATGGTTAATAACTTTATACTCTGAGGAGTTGGACACAAACTAAGAGTTCTCTTCTCTTCATTATTGATAGGGGGTAAATCATGTGCTTCCTGTTGAAACAGATTCTGAGGTACAGTACAGAACAAAGTCTCAGCAGAGGTTAAACTAGAAAATGCCAAAGACGCCTAAGGTCTGCTTTAGCACAGAATAAATGAATTGAACAGTGGGTGGCAAACTTCTGTGTGGGACTTCATACCCCAATGGCCCTACTTCTTCCTCCAGCCCCCACATTGGCAACCGGTTTCACAGACTTAACTCTGAGAGCTGGTGTAAATTTATACACTTCCTCCTACAAATACCACAATGAGGACTTTGTTCAAAAAAATGAAGAAAATGTTCCTCTAAAACAAATAAGATGTGTTTGTAATTCAGGGAAACCAATTACAAAGAGATATACATGATATACATATAAACATGATTAAAATAGCAAGAAAGGGGCACATAACTGAGGGAAGCTTGAGTAGCACATGATAATACCATTGACCCTTGAATAGCATGGGCTTGAACTGTGAGTTGTGTTACATGTGGAATTTTCTCAGTAAATACAGTACAGTACTATATTTACTCTTCCTTATGAGTTTTCTACTAACTAGTTTATTTGTTATAAAAAATGCAGTATATAACACATATATCTTGCACAACATATAAAATATGTGTTAATCAACTGCTCATGTTATTGGTAGGACTTCCAGTCAACAGTAGATGATTAGTAGTTAAGTTTGGGCCAGAGCTCAAAAAATTATACATGCCACTAATCCCCACATTGTTCAAGGATCACCTGCAGATTATAAAAGGTACAATTGAGAGACTTTCTGACCTGAGTGAACAATATGAACAAAGACTTGAGGCAGAGTGAAAATGATGCATCAGTTACAATCAGGACCAGATAAGGACAGTATGCAGACTCATTTAGGAGAGAAGTGAGGAATTTGGTTGTTACTAGGGCAACCATAGTCTAAATAACATTGGAAACCATAGACCTGGTTATCCCTCTATGCAGGAAAAAAAAAAATTGTTATATGGAAAAACATATAAGTTAGTAATTTGAGAAAAAAAAAAAAAAACTCTTGTAATGTTTGTCTATAAAAATGTTGACCTTATGTTTGAAAGAACATTTTTTCCTATTTTCTACACAAAAAATTTACTGACTTTCCACAAACAACATTGATGGGCTGGGATTTACAATGACTGTGGAACTTGAATGGTGTGTGGACAAGACACAGTTATAAGGATTGTGAAGCAACTGCCTTCTGTTGGTGGTGTCGGTAGGCTAACATAAAGGATGAGGTAGTTACTACTTGGTCTACACAACTTCAGGTAAACCATCAGAATGAGAGCTTTTCTGTTGCAGTTAGGTCTCCAGAAGCCCAAACACAGACCCTGATGAAAATAAGGTCATGGGTTTGATCATAGACATGGGAGTACTATAAAGGGAACAGAAAGCACAGCCTCTACGGTCTCTTATGTCAACAACAGAACCACAAAAAGAAAAAAAAAATTGAAACAAATCTAAGATGATGTGTTTTGGGGTTGAATCTGAGAATTTTGAGAAAACAATTGCCGTGAAGCCTCTCCACAAACAGAATCCCCTCCTCCATATTTCTAGAGAACAGATTCTCATGGCCTGGGGATGATATAATAACATCACCTGAGTTATTTTCTTGCAAAACCATGCTTATATTCTTAAGGTCTGATAGGCTTAATATATTTTGATAAAATTCCTGCAAAATCATCTCATTCCTCTCAGTCATCTCCTATTGCTTTAGAAGAAGTTGGCTGAAAAGGAAATATATGATTGTATCTGTTTATATTTAGTTCTTTCTGGCACCAACTGAAATGGAATGCTGTAATATTAAAAATCCAAATACAAAACCACTAAAAAAGATGGGGGTTAAGGAAAATCTTGTTAACAAATCCTCAACCAGTACATGGATTGTCTGCTTTGCACAGACCAAGAGATAACTAGAGCCTAGATCTATTCCAATTTGTGACAGTTGCTAAAGATTTTACTTGTGTTTAGGGACTTTGTGTGGGTAGAAAGTGTGACTATATGGGTAGACCTTATAAGCAAAATATAAGTCATACAAATGCTCACTACATGTTGTACACTGAAGAGGAAATTCTCAGTGGTGGTAGATGAAATGTTTCGTGGATATCAGCCACCCTCTTTTCCCAGCTACCCAAGTTCTAACTAATTTAGTCTAGGGCTAAAGCAGACATGGATGGGGCACCTGGGTGGCTCAGGAATTTAAGCATCTGACTCTTGGTTTCAGCTGAGGTCATGATCTCAGCATTGTGAGATTGAACCTGGCATTTGACTCCTCTGTCGGTACGGAGTCTGCTTGAAAGTCTCTTGCCCTCTCCCCCCGACCCTCGCCCTGCTTTCTCTAAAATAAATAACATAAATAATCTTAACCAAAAATTAAAGAGGTCAAGGTGGTTTAGGAAGCTTCTCTATGAAGGCTATTGTTAGGGTTGAACAATATGAATTTTCCCTCTAAAATTTCATCTGGCTTCTGTGACTACCAAGTACCAAATGTTTGTAGTTATTATGACTACAAGAGATAACCCCAAGTTTCATGTGTAAAACAACTAATTTACTATAAACTTGGGCTCAATGAATCAGGAATTTAGACATAGTGAGGATGGCTTGTCTATGCCACATGACATCTGAGGTCTCAACGGAGTAAACACAAGGACTGGGAATGCCCACTAGCTAGCAACTGAAGACTCTGGTGTCATCTTGAATTACATGTCTGGCAGTTGCCACTGGTTGTAGGCCCAGACATCAGATGAACTATTGGCCATACAATTCTAAGTCTGGCCTCTACACATGGTATCTCTATATGGACCAGTTAGGAAATATTGCTATGGCCTTGTTTGGAAGCTGTCACACCAGCATTGAATGCCCAACATATTCACTCCTCAGGAAGTCCACTCACTGCTGAGATAGCAAGTTGATTACACTGAAAACCTTCCATCATGGAGGAAACCAAAGTTGTCTTCACTGAAATAGACACTTATTCTGGATATAGATTTATCTTTCCTGCTTATAATGCTTGTACCAACAACACAAAGCATTGACTTATGGAATGCCTTATTCACCATCATACTATTTCACTTTGGATTGATTCTGATCCAGTAATGTATTTCTTCCAGTAAAGATGATTAGTAATGGACATACACACTGAAATTCATAGATTCTACCACACACTCTGTTGAGTTCCTGAAATTTTATATATTGAATACCTAGATCCAAGTAACTCAGAAGGTGACTATTTAGAGACAGGGCCATTAAAGGGGCAATCAATTTACAATGAGGACTTTAGGGTAGGCCCTAACCCAATGTGGTAGGCATCCTTATAGGAGAAAATTTGGACACACAGAAAAAACACCAGGAATGTGTGTTCACAGATAAGACCATGTGAGGACATATGGAGAAGGCAGCCTTCTGTTAAGCCAAAGAGATAGACTTTTGAAGAAAGTAAATCTGTCAGTAGTTTAACCATGGTCTTTCAGACCCCAGAAGTGATAGAAAATATATTTTTTGTTGTCCAAGCCATCCTATCTATGGTATTATTTTATGGCAGCCTCAGGGAACTCATTTATACCCCATTTATCTAGGTAACTGATGAGATACAATGAAAAAATGGTTTACCAAACACACCGCCAATCAAGAAACAGCACCCTGAAAAGCTTGAGTTATATTTTCAAGGATGTGTTGACCAACAGATGGTTATATTTCTCCCAAAGCCATCATAAAGAGTTATAGAATCCTATGGAATTGAAGGATGTATTTGCAAGTGCCTCTTTTATTATTACACTAAAGTACTTTATAGTTCTGTTTTTGTACCAAAAGTTTTCAGCTCATCTGGCCTTTAGGTTTTAGTTATAGATGTTTGGTTTCATGAGGGACCACAACAATTACTTTATTGAACTGGAAACTGAAGTTGCCACCTAGACACCATTTGGGGTCTTCATGCCTTTACTAAACCAAAAGATAAAAAGGGGTTGGAGGAATTGGTATTGATGATGAGATGACATCTGTTTGTTTGACACAATGGAACATGAATGATCACTATTTGGAACACAGCCCATCTCTTAAAATTTCTATAACTAATAGTAAATGTTAATTTAAAAAATGGCAGGACCATTAAAGATTCAGAATGTCAAGAATAAAACTTTGGCACACATTATTAGATAATGAACCCCAATAATAAAAGTTAACCTTAAATCAAAGGGAAGAGTGAGTAGGCAGTGCAAGGAAGAAAGGTATCAATGTTAACTTAAATCTAATGACCAATCATAGAAACAAGGACCCTTGTAGCAATGTAACAGTGTATTGAGTAATTTTAAAGCCTGTTCTTAATGTTACAGATCTTTCAGGAAGTATTATAACCTGAACTAGAAGAGAAACTTACACAAACTTAACTTTGTCCAAATGTTGAGAATATTATGTTTCATTTCTGGAAGGGAGAGAGGGAGACTAGGCTCAAATATCATATAGAAGAGTGTTTATGAATGCTGAATAGCTCATGTACCTATTGCCCTCAGCTCAAAAACCTACTATATATGCTCTCCTCTGAGATCATGGAAGTAAAATCTACCTGTATTTCTAATCTACCAGATAGTTTCCTATTGTTTCTACCAACAGGATTCACACTGTAGTGATAATGGAGTCAAGAGAAGGGGAAAAAAGACGTCATACATGTTCAAGATAAAAGTATCAAATTAAGGAGTACTTGGGACTGGCGTGTGAGGAGATTAGATCTGGTTCTAACCAGAATGAAATGAAAAAATAACTGAAAATTGTCCAATCATCAATAATAATATAATAACTTTGTGTGGTGACAGATGATAATTAGACTCATTGTGAGGATAATTTCAAAGTGTACAAAATATTGAATCACTGTGATGTATACCTGAAGTTGACAGGATGTCATATGTCAATAATACTTCAATAAAAAATACAAAAAAATCCTTAAAAATAATAAATTTATACAGTCAGTAGAGGTCTGAGGAAATGCTAAAGATTCTGAGCTCCAACCTGTGGTTGGCTTTTGCAATCATGATATACTCTGTGTATATCATTTCTTCTTACTTCTAAGGCTCAAGATAGTATCCTAAAATGAAATTCTAGAATGTTCTTAATATAAGTTACTTCCCTTCCCCAAACAAATGATGATACCACATTTTCTTCACAACATTCTTCATTTCCATGTTTCTCAGTGTGTAGATCAGAGGGTTAAACATGGGGGCAATGATGGTGTAGAAAAGAGCAAACGCTTTGTCTTCTGGGAAAGTTGTGGCGGGCCGAATGTAAACGAAGAGAACAGGCACAAAGAACAGAACCACAACTGTGACATGGGAACTGCAAGTGGAAAGAGCTTTGGAGCGGCTCTCTGCAGGGTAAGCCCTAAGGGTGTATAATATCAGAAAATAGGACACCATCAAAATCACAAAAGTCACCAGAGCAATCAGTCCTGAATTAACAACGACCAAGAGACCAATTCTGTCCGTGTCCCTGCAGGCCAGCTTCAGTAAAGGATACACGTCGCAGAAGTAGTGATCTATCTCATTGGGGCCACAGAAGGGTAGGAAGATGGTGAGGAGGAACTGACTGGCAGAGTGGATTAAGGCCCCAGTACAGCAGGCTGTGATGATTGCGTGACACCTCTCTCTGCTCATGATGACAGTGTAGTGCAGGGGCTTACAGATGGCCACGTAGCGGTCATAGGCCATCCCTGTGAGGATGAAGACCTCCACGCCTCCAAATAAATGTGTGGTAAAAAGCTGTGTCATGCAGTTACTGTAGGAAATGGTCTTCCTTTCTGCCAGTAAATCAGCCATTAGTTTAGGTGTCACTGTTGAGGTGTAGCAAAGGTCGGAGAGTGAGAGGCAATTAAGGAAGAAATACATGGGTTGGTTCATTAGTGGACTGCACGTGATAGAAATTATTATGAGCAAGTTTCCCACCCAAATGGCAATGTAGCAAAATAAAAATAATACAAAGCAGAGGATTTCAATGTTCTTGTTTTGAGAGAGTCCCAAGAGAATAAACACAGTGACGTTATTCTTAGTTTCCATGATCCAGTGCTCTAAAAATTCTTAACGGTCTCCTGAAAAGACATATTGCACAAGTCAGTGTCAGACATGTGCATGAAGAATATAGATGATGACACTGACATCATGAAATTCTATTTAATGGATATGATATGATATGATATGATATATTTTTCTTTTCTGGTTAGTCTCATGAAGATTTCCATAAGTCAATTTTTCAGGACATTATGTTCAATCCTGACATTATGTTTTATAAATCAATTCAATCAGTAAATTTTAAAAAAATGTTTAAAAATTATTATTAGTTGCCAAATGTTTTTCAATTATAAAGGAATATACAACAAAGTTCTCATAAAGAATATTTTTCTGGGTCCTTCCAAACACACATTTGTTAAAGAGGCAAGTATAAGTCATTAAAGTTGCTGTTAAATGATATAGAAGCAAATGTTAAGCTTGACTGTGGTCACTAGCAGACTATGTACAAACAAAATAGTTTCAGGAGGAGGTAGAAAATGAAACTAAACATTTATACAATACAAACATATTTACAAAGTGGAAGATAAAAAGCCTCTGTAGGAGGACTCTGAGTTTCAATAATTTTTTTTTATTAATTTTTTTATTTTTTATAAACATATATTTTTATCCCCAGGGGTACAGGTCTGTGAATCACCAGGTTTACACACTTCACAGCACTCACCAAAGCACATACCCTCCCCAATGTCCATAATCCCACCCCCTTCTCCCAAACCCCCTCCTCCCAGCAACCCTCAGTTTGTTTTGTGAGATTAAGATTTTTTGATGGCTTGTTCATCTTTACTTCCTGATTTAGGACAGTAAGATGCTGATCTTTTGTATGAAATGTTTATTTTTATATAGGATATCAATACAAATCCTATACTTAAATGAACCACAGAATAAAGAGAGAGTTAAAACTAAAATGATGAGGCACCTGGGTGGCTCAGTGGGTTAAGCCTCTGCCTTCAGCTCAGGTCATGGTCTCAGGGTCCTGGGATCTAATCCCCTGTTGGGCTCTGTTCAGTGGGGAGCCTGCTTCTCTCTCCACCTCTGCCTTTCTCTCAGCCTACTTGTGCTCTCTTTCTCTCTGTCAGATCAAATCTTCACAAAAAAATAAAACTAAAAGGAAGAACTCAAGGCAGTTTACCTTTGTGGTTTTTCTCTGACTCAATGTAGCATAATTTACAAGTCAATTTCTTCCCAATGGTATGAATTATAGTATGAATTTCTATTCGATATTCATCCAAAGCATGTCTTTTGCCAAACCCTTAAAGAATATTGGCACTTCAGAATTCAAAGAAAAAATGTATAGGAAAATGTTTATATGAAGACAAACATTTGGGACCAAGCCTCCACTACTAATTATACCAGTGTGTGACTTTGGATACCAATTTTTTTTTTATTTAAATCATCTTCTTTTTAAAATAAAAAAAATCTGACTGAACGTTGACACAAAATGGTTGAGAAACTGTAAAAAATGAAGAAATGACTCTTGCTTTATTGACCATAAGAGTATAAGTGCTAGAATTACCAAATCAGTGAGGCTATCAATAATGAAGTCTAGTAAATATGACTCCTTGTAGAAAATAAAATTTTAATGCCATAATTTTTTTTTTTGCCATAAAATTATTTTGAGCAGGAAGGTAACTTTGAGATTGGCACTAACCTAATCTCCTTGTTCCAAATAGAAGGGATTCTAATAGAAAGTATGTAGAAAATACAGGGACACCTGGCTGGCTTAGTGGAGGGAGAAACTCTTAATCATGATATTGTAAGTTTGAGCCCCATTTAGGGTATAGAGATTACTTAAAAAGAATCAATTAAAAAAAAAAAAAGGAAAGAAAATATTGAAAATTTCCTGATAAAGTATACATAGATCACCTAACTAATATTTAACAAAACAGAATTTGAAATTAGAGTTTTCTTAATCTAGAGCCTGAGTCCATACCTGGAACAGAAGAAATTTAATGTTAAAGTCCCCTTTCCTCCAATTACCTAATTATTTCATGCAAACCCAGACAACCTCCAAAATCGTGATCCTTAAACTATTTCAGCCATTCTAATCTTGATATGCAGATGACAAAATGAGATAATAAATTATGACAAACTATCTTAGTCTAAAAAATGCAGAAAATATTCAAACAAAACTGCAATCTCAATCTGTTCCTCTCTCCTGCATATGTAGCCCAATTACAAAGAGTAAGAATAGAGAATAAAAATCTCTGTTATTTTAGAGAATGCAATTTATTCTTAGAGAATACAATGCACTGAATGTTGTCATGTCCTTGGATACGCTTCTCCAGCCACAAATAGCTCCTCTGTAAGAGCAGTGGTTAGAAGAAAGAGGTCATCATTTACTCCCTGCTGTAGTTCTTCCCTCACTGTAGGAACTTGTGTTCACTTGTCCTAGAGGCCCCTTCTTAAAAAAGGTAAATCTAGTCTTGAAAATTTATATGTTTCAGTTAAGATTTTGCTTAAACTTTGGGCTTTCTGCTATTGTCAAAATTTTGAAAAACCTTGATCATAATGTACATAATAAATTCGGGGTTTCCCATGAATCATTATGGCCTCATTTCATTACTTTACTACACTATCAGTAGGTTTAATAATTTGTATATAAGCTTGCAATTTGAGCATCCCACATGCATAACATAAACATTTTAAATTCTCCCAATAATTCTGAGAAGTATTTCTAATTAGCTCACTTATAAAAAGTAACCTACCCATAGAGAAAATAAGTAATTAGCCCAAACCCATAGACATAATTAATAGAGTCTGGCAATCTGAAACAACAAATCTCATTTAGTAATATACTTAGCAAAACATTATGTGCTTACCATACTTACTGATGCTTAGTGTATACTCAATAGGTATTGTATACTCTAATGACTTAAAAGAGTACCTCACTGACCCCAATATTTCCATATTTAACTTATGTCAAACTAAACCCAATATAGTCTTAAGTTTTGTTATCCTAAATTCCCAAAGGACAGAAAGAAAGTCTTATATTCTGTCTTCAAATACTGAGTGTTTGCACAAATTTCTTTTTAATTTCTTTTTAGCGTAACAGTATTCATTGTATTTGCACCGCACCCAGTGCTCCATGCAATCAGTGCCCCCCTTAATACCCACAACCTGGTTCCCCCAAACTACCAACCCCCGCCCCTTCAAAACCCTCAGATTGTTTTTCGAAGTCCATAGTCCCCCAATACCCTTCTCCTCTCTAACTCCCCTTGTCCTCCATGCCATTTGTTATGCTCCACAAATAAGTTGAAACCATATGATAATTGACTCTCTCTGCTTGACTTATTTCACTCAGCATAATCTCTTCCAATCCCGTTCATGTTGCTACACAAATTTAGCTTTCAGTTCTCGCCAGGTATCCGTGATCTGTACAATCTTTGGCATGTACTGTTTTTTTTTCTCAGATCATCACATTGGCAATGGATAAGTACATCATTGGTGGGTACATCTATCTCCTGAGACTGTTGTGAGATAAAATGTGGAAGTCACCCAGTACATTGTAGGGACTTCATAAATATTTCTAATTATTTTACCTTTGTTCTGTATCTTGTCAAATACAGGTTACCGATTATTTAACCAATAGTCAGCAAATATTTGTAAATAATTAAAAGAAATAGCTTCAATGATTTTAAATGATCTGTAAATAAAATACTCCATACTTGAAATTATTGTCCTAAGGCTTATTCCCAGAAACAAGGGTAGGCAACAAAATTAACAGAGATAAGATTAATAGAGACAAGTTTTGAGTTATTTTCAACTGATTTTTTTGGTGAGCTGTGTAGGGTCTTAGGTTAACTTAATTCTTGAATTCTTGGAGCTTCTTTGTTTGTTTGTTTGTTTGTTTATTTGTTTTGAGGAAGGAGATATCAATAATCATGAGAGGGTTAGTGCAGGGAGTATATTTGTCCTTTCAATTTGGGCTTTATCACTTTCCTAGCAACCTGTGAATCACTTTTTCTTAATCAATGCTTTTTCAGCTTCCCCACTCCCCCAAAAGTTCTAAAAATGTTTTGGGTTTCTTTTTAATTTGAAATTTCTTATCTAAGTATCACTTATCTAAGCATCTTATCTAAGCAAATTTCTTATCTAAGCATCACTCCCCATTGTTGTCTGCCTGTATCTTAGAATGTTGTATGGCACTTTCAATGAGCAGCACTTTGAATTTATCATCCCCTCAACCTCAAAACAAGCTAGTCTATAAAATTCAGAGAAGATGCCCGTATTCAACTTTAACTGAAAGTCAGTCAGCTAGCTGTACAATGGAGGCAAAATATACTTAGCGGATCTCACACAGTCAGGCAGGATAATGGGAAGGGAAGAGAAATAATTCACCTCATGTTCTTTCACTTTTTGTGGATCCATTCCTACTTCTTCCTTCTGGTGTCCCCCCTTTCTTCACTGAAATTCTGCGAAGCAGGCTCACTGAAAGCAGGCTCCCCATGGACCAGGGCTTGATACTGTCCAGAGCATTTCATGTCAGCTTCTTGAATTCATATTTCAGTCAGTGCAACCATCAGCCATTCACAGAAAGAAAGCTGGTATTATTTTAAAGACAACTGACATCGCTCAACCAACATTCTCACAGTGAGTCATATATTCAGAGTGACAGTTGGAAGTCAAATGGAATAATTTTATATCCAAAGGAATCAAATCACAATCTATATTTTCATCATTAAAATTACCCCTAGAGATGCCCAAGCCCACATGATTAATTAATACTTTATAGAGAGTGCATTATAAATTACTTTCTCTTATCCTAGAGCACTATTCTTTCCAAGAAGTTTGGGTTTACCTTCCCAAATAGAAGTTCACCAGGTTGATTTCCTTTAGATCTAAGTTGACAAAGTGCAGCTAGGATCAAATCCGGATTATAAACAGTGTGCAAACCACAATTAATATTGCATGCCATTTAGGAATTTGTCATTAGAAATTCCTCCAGGGCGCCAGGGACCATATTCTCCTGCACTTAAGGAATTCTGCTATGAAAACAAACTTGAGGTCCTAATCCTTTCTCTGATCTCCATAAACTGACAGAAGTTTAGACATCCTTGGCCCTCATGGTAACTAATGGTCTTCATTTCTGCTCAAAAACTGTCTTTAAGAGAATGACAATGAGTTATAGAGTACTTCCAAGTATATAGGAAAATTATAAACTAATAGAGCTTAGTATTATTTTTGGTTTAGAGAAAAATAAAGATTTATTTTTAGAGAAATACTGAAAAAGAGTAGGAGCAGGGATAGGGGCAGAGGGAGAGGGAGAGAAACCTCAAGCAGGCTCCCCACTGACCAGGGCTTGATCTCAGGACCGGGAGATCAGGAGCTGAGTAGAAATCAAGAGTTGGACGCTTAAGGGACTAAATCACTGAAGTGCCCCTGATTTAGAACATTTTTTAAAAGTTATTTGAAAAAGAAAATTTGCATTTGACAAAATCTGCATTTGAAAATCTTTAAATGAGCGTTTGCTGGGTGTCATACACTAAGTACTCCCGTTTAATCTTCACAAAGACTCACTTTGTTCTTATTTGAGCCACAACAAAACTCTGTAACAGCTAAGATAAATACTTGACTAAGGTCACTAGGCACAGAGGAGATTGCAGATCAATATCAAGAGAATAGTTAGTCCTTAGGAAGTTGAGCAGTGAGGACAGGATGGTTGACTCTGGAGATGATGGTAGTGTTCCAATTTTTTATTCATATGGAGATTACAGGGGTTTTTCCTGCCCAGTTCTCTACCCCAACCCCAGCGCTCTTCTCTCTCTCTCTCTCTCTCTCTCTATGTGTGTCTCTGTGTATTCTATTTCATAAGTTAAATATGAGAAAATACATAGCAAGACAACTCTAAAAACATATTCAAGGCAATAGCAACCCAGGGAGAGAGTGTGAAGTTGGATTTGCCTTCAGAGAATTAACTTGAAAGCAAGTCTAGGTGTTTCATTTTGGTCCAGTCTATTCCCACTCTCCTAAGGAGATCTGGTTTTTTGTTTGTTTGTTTTGTTTTGTTTAACCTTATTGAGGAATCATTGACAAATATATTGTATATATTCGAGGTAAACAGTATGATGATTTTATATGCATATACATTGTGGAATAATTACAAATACATTATTACCATCACTTTATATAGTTCACTACTATTTGTGTGTGTGGCAAGAAAGCTTAAAATGATCCACTCTCATCAGCTTTGAAGTAGACAAAACTGTATTATAAACTGTTATCACCATATTGTGGTTACGTCCTCAGAACTGACTCTGCTCCTAACTCAAAGTTTCTACCGTTTGACCTAGATCGCCCCACTGAAACGTGATTTAACACATTCACATTATAACACTTTATTCAAAGAAAACTTCCCCAGTCTAGGTCATGTTTTCACCATTATTCTTATTCTCAGCCCAGAACTTCTGTGGGTGCCCAATGAGCTCCCAGTCCTCTCCAAACCACGCCATCATCTCCAGGCTCTGCTCTGCAGCCCCTACCCCTGAATCTTTCTAGCTTTACTTCCTCACCAAGGAAGAGCATTTGCTCCCATCAACTCACCGTCCTCAAACGTGGAGGTGTCATTACAAAAGTCTTACAAAAGTCTTAACAGTTATGGTAGCACTTAAGAAGTCAATGTACCATAATGGGCTATGACTTAGAAATGATGAATGAGTTAATAGTCCCTCATAAGGCACAGCAGGAAGAAAGTTGTTGAAAGAAGACTATGCTCTTGATAAAGGCTGTTGTGATGTATTGTAAAAAGTCTAGCTGGGTTTATTCACGCAATATGTTTTCGATACATTAAGTTTGGATAGAATCTGGGAGATTCCAAAGGTAATTAAATCTGCATTTGCTAACTGCCTATCTTGTATAGTTAATCCTAGATTTTAGCAGTCTGGGAGAATTTATTATAAATTATGTTTTTCTAAATAAAATAGTATCTTTTCTGTGGGTTCCTTTCTTCTATAAGATGGGTGAGAAGAAAGCATCGTGAAGACAGCACCGTTGAGAAAAGAATATGGAAATAGTCATAGGACTTCTGTTGTAGATGGTTAATGTCTTTAAGTAATAGCTATCCCATGTGTCCTAGCCACTAATCAATTTCTCAAATGCCATTTCAATTTATCATTTCATATTTAAGTGACACTAATAACTTTACTTATCAGTTATATTTTATAAATGAATAATACAAGATGCTAGTTGTTTGCTGATTTGACCAAGAATCAGATCGTTAAAAAATGGTAGACTGACATGCAAATCAAAGTGTAGGACTCCTGGTTTGATGATCATTCTTCTCCCTAAGTGCTATTAAGGTGGCTCTTCAGGATGAAGACAAAATATACCAATTATTTATATTCTGACTTTAAGTTTTTTATACAGATTAATCACTTATGATGTTATGAAATTATTTAATAAAGTAAAACATTTGCTCAAATAGAACTTGTGGGTAGTAAATATTAGGCTGATATGAAAGTATCTTTTTATTTTTTGCATTAATGAAAAACAATAGGACTAAGAGTAAGACTTATCATTCACATTTTTTTTCTCTCAAAGCCTGTAGATATTCCTACACTGTCTTTTACTCTGAGGTACAAGTGATGTAGTTGAAGCCACCACAATATTCATTTTTTTCTTAATAATTTGTCTACATTTTATTTTATATGATTCTTTTTGCACATAAGTGTGCTATAATTTGCATTTCTTATCATTTTCTCTCCATTTCCTGCCTCTTCATTTTTTAAAAAGATTTATTGATTTATTGTAGAGAGAAAGAAAGCACAAGTGGAAGGGACCGAGGGAAAGGAGAGAGTTTCAAGCACACTCCAAGCTGAGTGTGGAGCCTGAAAGCAGGGTTGATTCCATGCCCCTGAGATGACGACCTGAGCCAAAATCAAGAGTTGGATGCTTAAGCCACTGTGCCACCCAAGTGCCCCCACTTTCCCCTTTATGTTGCTGTTGAAATTATTTTTTTTAATCTGATTGCATTTCATTGTCAAATATTCTTCATGTATTAGAAATACTCCCCCTTGATAGTGTTACACTATTACCAATCTTCTTATGAATGTCAAATCTTTTTCATAAAGATCTTAATTATCTGCATTCTACTGATGATAAAAAATATTTTCATACATTGTTTTCTGGTTTTCCTGGGAAATTTTTCTCCAAAATACCTATAGACAATATGTTCTATTCATGGATGACGGTAGTATATATTTTAATGTCAAAAAAACCTGTGTTTTATTACCTCTGTTCTCACTTTAGGATGAAAATATATATATATATATATATATATATATATATATATATATATATATATGAATAATGCTGAAGGAAAATTTCTATCTTGAAAAAGTTCAGTTGACCCTATTCCTTGTCCATAAGGATGATGAAAATGGAATGCATTTCTCAGGTCTACATGTCAAGTCAAGCTGACGTGCAGTTTCTCCCAAATGCACCATTTTGAGGTCATTCAACAAATCCTACTCTACTGGAAGGGATATGGTCTACTACTTTTCTCATCTTGTCTTTCCACATTGTGAGTATCTGTGATGTAATAACCATGACAACAGAAATGAAAATTCCCCCCTTTCCCTTTGTCCCTATCTATGACATGTTAAGGGAGGTGGGAGGGGGTGTGGCAGCTCCCACAGGGCAAGTATGAGCGCCTCTTTTTCTTTGCTTTTTCTTTGGTTTAGAATCAAGTTATCTGCATGGATTTTTTCATCACACAATTTATTTCAGATAAGATTTAGATGAATTTCCTAGAGAAAATAAAGCTCAATAACAAAAAAAATTTTCTTAATTTCTGAAAACCACTTTTAATCTCCATCTCTACAGAATGCCAAAATGTTGTCAAATCTTCATGTATAAATTTCATATTCAAATAAATATTAAAGTTCACAAGCAGCCTCAAAGCTTCAGAAATGCTTACTGTATGTGACATAGACACCATCATTCCTTTAGCCCAGAATATTTTTAATATACTTGTGTTCCTACCCAATTCCAGTTCCACTAGTAAAATACTTATCAAATAGTAAGTCTAATTACTAATTCTGCAGTTTATCATCTCTGACATTCATTAAGTGAATGTCATTGGTTTCATTGTCATTAAGTGAATTCATTGGTTTCAATGATCTAAGTGATCAGAGCTCTCTGATTTCAACTTCATTTTTGCTCCTGCATGAAGATTTCAGCATTTATTGAGTAGGACAAGTCAATTATGTTTTTCTTCTGAAAATATCCTTTGACACCAAACCCTTCTCATGGCTTTTTTCATCTCTGTATTTCTCAGGGTGTAGATTAGGGGATTGAACATAGGCGCAATGATGGTGTAAAATAGAGCAAATATTTTGTCCTCAGGGAAACTGGTAGGAGGTCGAAGGTAGACAAAGATTAAAGGTCCAAAACATAGGATCACCACAGTGATATGAGACCCACAGGTAGAGAGAGCTTTGCGTCTTCCCTCAGCTGAGCGATTTCCTAAACTGAATAATATAACAACATAAGACCCAAACAAGAGAACAAAGGTTACTAAAGTGACCATTCCTGAATTGGCAACCACAAGGACCCCAGTGATGTAGGTATCAGTGCAGGCAACTTTCAGCAGAGGGAAGATATCACAAAAGTAGTGATCGATTTCATTAGGACCACAAAAGGGCAATTGGATTGCCATCAATAATTGAGGAAAAGAATGGAGAGCCCCGCCAGCCCACGCAGCCAAGACTAAGAGATGGCACCTTGTCCTGTTCATGATAAGCAGGTAGTGGAGAGGTTTGCAGATGGCAGCGTAGCGATCAAAGGCCATGATGGTAAGGATGAGGATTTCAATCATTCCCAAGAAGTGCAAGGCAAAGACTTGTAACATGCAGTTATCATAAGAGATGGTTTTTCTAGCCAGTAGCAGATCACCAATCAGTTTGGGTGTCACACAGGAGGTGTAGCAAATGTCCATTAAGGCTAAGTGGCTGAGGAAATAGTACATCGGTTGGTAAAAAAGGTCACTACAGCGAACAGAGACGAGAATTAGGAGATTTCCCAGCAAGATGGAAACATAACAAAATAAGAAGAAAGCAAAGCAAAATTTTTGTATGTTCTGGTTATAGGAAAGTCCCAAAAGGATGAATTCTGAGATGTTTCTCTGACTTTCCATAAATTGTGCATTATGCACAAATAACTATCTGAAAAAGAAAAAAAATTGGATGAAAACATTGACAATGTAAACACAATCATATAAGATCTGTTAACAAAATATAAACCTAATTCAACAAATCACAATGGCTAATTTATAAACCAATATTATTACATGTTTTCCCTTTAGGAATCAAAACTGATTTTGCAATGATTTTTAAAATTTTTTTCAAGCATTCTCTCATTTTGAAATACTAAAAATACTTTTGATTTAATTTTGAAAATGTAATGACTTAAAAATTACTATTTTCTAACATGAAATTGTGCCACTGTAGTTATAACCTTTAGATAGTAGAGGCATTAATTTAATGCAGGAAATTTATTTTACTTATCATTTTCCATTGTGTTCTTTATTCACAGCAGGCTTTTGTTCTAGGTAATGTTCCTTTTCCCCACATGATATGGAACTTCCTCCTAAATGGGTTAGAGACAGAGGAGCAAGGATAGTGCATTGCATTTAAAAAAAGAGACACAAAAACACATCTGCTTAAATTGTGAGTTGGGTGATTAGGATTGCAAATAATATTATTTGAACCATAAGGGTGGGTGCGGGGTGTATATAATAGCTTGAGCTTGAGAAATCTATCTTGCTAGCTATGTTATAAGGCAAAAATACTTGAAAATCCAACAAAAAGTTGATTTCGTTTGTCAGTGAAATGTTGAAAAATAATTTCAAAAATACGTATATTTCTAACTTTTTAGTGTAAAAGAATGTTTGAAGGTAAACTCCATAACCATTAAATTTCATAATGTAAATAAAGAAAGAAAAAGACACTAATGGAAATTTAAGACATTCTAGTCTCCTTTTTTTTTTTTAAAGATTTTATTTATTTATTAGACAGAGACACAGTGAGAGGGAACACAAGTAGGGAGGGGGAGACGTAGAAGTAGACTTTTTGCCAAGCAGGGAGCCTGATGTGGGGCTTCATCCCAGGACCCTGGCATCATGAAGTGAGTCGAAGTCAGGCGCTTCAGGACTGAGCCACCTAGGAGCCCCACTAGTCTCCCTTTTTAACATGAAAGCATCAAGTTCTATCCTTAAAATTGTATACAAGTTATAGTTCTCCCATAATTTAATGTTTTTCTTATATCTTCATGTATATTGTTACCACTACAGTTGCAAACAATAACTAATTTATGAATCTATAATATTGCATTCATTTAGATAATTAAGCATAAAAACTGAAACTGAGATAAATTTGAAAATACTTATCAAATAGAAAGTCTAATTACGAGAATGATTTAAGTACTAAAATACTCATCTACTACCACCATATTCCTTTCAGTGTAGAAGAACAGATTAAGAGAATCTAAATGACTATCCCATATTAAAGAGCCAATAAACTGAAATATTTATATTTATAAAGTATATGTCCTAATTCTTATTCTTTCAGTGTAGCTTCCCCCAGGAAAGGGGCATGCATCAGAGAAGATAGCAGTGGAGGAATTACCATAATTTTCATCTCTTGAGAGATGACAGACTCCAAGATCACTATAAAATTTAAGCAGGGGAAATACATGACATTTTTTTTTTAATCTTCAAAACATTAAACATAAAAATGAAGAACATCATTTGTAACATCACTAAAGCAATGCAGACAGAATTAGAAATGATGGGGAAGAAAAAGTAAGGTAGAGGACAGACCACTTTTATTCAAGCTTCCTTTATACTACTGAGGAGGGAGCAGAAGGCTGGCTGAGGATAAAGCAAAAGGCTGACACCTGGCCATCTCCTCCTCACTCCCACTCCTGGGTGGGACCAATGTGACATTCTTTAAGTCCCAACTATGTTAATGATAATGGCTTGTTGCTGGCAAGACCTCAGGTATCAGGTACCTTGTGGATCCTCTTTAGCATATGAAAGTTTTATTGAAAACTCCCTTTCCCTTACCTTCCCCCAACCCCATGGTACATAACCTGCCATCCCTCACAAATCAGGGCAGCATCTCTTCTTGTCCATGGGTCCTATCCCTGTGGCCAAAAGAGGAGGCTTTAACCCATTGAGCCACCCAGGAGCCCCTGAACACTTAATTTTTAAGAAAATGGTCTTTTTCCATGCTACCAAAATTAAATTAAAAAGCCAGTCTGTAATTTTGTAGTCTGCCTAACAGTCCTGTACTCTCCTTATGAGTTACCACCAGCTTTGTAAAACCTCATTCTCCTATACCTTAACCCGGGTAAGTCTATACTAACTACATATATTTCTATTGATGTACTCAACATGTGCCTTACTACAAACTTACTTTACCTGATTCAGGTGAATCTAAAAAAATTGGAGAGATGCTAATTTCAGGGATGGGATTTTTCTTCAAAGATTGGAAGCTGGAAAGTCACTGGCAGTCTAAAGATTTCACTATGTTCACATGTATTTTTCAAAAACACAAATTCTGTTTGTAATATACAATAAAGACTAAATATTGCTTTTTCTTACTCTTGTTTAAATCTGAATATACCACACCAGAAAGTATCATGCTTAAGATAACAGAATAAGTGTCAAATAGATCTAATGAGCCTAAAATAGGAGGTTATAAGTGTGATTACCTGAGCATCAGTTGTGCATGTTCTTCAGGTTTTCAGTTAGTCAGGAAAATGTCTTGGTCACACATATGCCCCCTTTAGTTACATAGTTTGTTTGCCCTTCACTGGCATTTACATCTGAAAATGTGAGAATACAAAGCACTGATTCAAACAAATCTCAGTAAATTCTCTAAAAATATCTATTATTATCACTTTCCTTGAATTTGCAGGAAGGAAGTTCCTATCCTTTTGCAAAGAGGGTGAAAATATAAATATCACTGCAAACTATCCTGATTCACAGAGAAATATGTGTCCACTTCACAGGAAAGTGATCTAAGATTTTAAATACAGATATAATTCCCCTGACCCCCGTTCATACTTAGAAGTAAAACAAGAGCATTTTGGATTGTCTGCTAGGGCATCCTACATATCTTTGCCCTAGAAGTCAGGTCTTTCAGGTTTATGCCTGCAAGCCATTTGCTCTCCAAGGGCCAAATACAAACTGAGAAGAGAGATCATAAGAACTTTTTTATTTTGAAATTTACAGACATTGTGTTCCCAGGAGTAGTTCTTAAAAGATTCTCAGTAAAGAACACTGTCCAAGTTTATATTCCCTAGCCTCCTGGGAATTGTCAGGCTTTCAATTTATTTCCATTTTTACATTAGCCAAGCTCTGGGCACTGTGTCTCTAGAGGTCACTATTGTTATACAGATCCAGAGTAGTTAAAGAACTTCTGCCTGTTTGGGCTAATTTCTTCCTCTGAAAAGCCAGAGGGAAAAATTGGTAACACTATGAGAGCATTGGTTTGTTTTAGAGAAATCTCTATTTCTACAGTGGAGAAGGTAAAAGAAAATCAGAGAGATAATGTCCAGACAACAAGAGTCATTAACAAAAAAAACATGAGATGAATCACAGTGAACAAGTCAATGACTTGTCACACCACTTTTCTCCTGGACCAGCACCCACACCCAATAGTAATTAACTCTCACTGCTGCAATGGAGGGTTGGATTGTTAAGAAGAAGGGAAAAATAAATAAATAAAAAATAAAGAATAGATTAAAAATTAAAATAAATCCCCACTCTTATTTATCTATGAAAAGCACTCATAGGATTTGTTGAAAAATATTGGAGAGGATAACCAACCAAATAGGTACAGCTCTTATTCTCATTACTACCAGGCACTTTCCTTTGTGTGGTTGCAGTGCTGCAAGGTACACAGACTCAGAATCATGTGCACTGAAATTCAGGTGGCCTCCCTTCTTGGAAGGCAGCCATGCTCACCACTATATGACCAACGCAGGTGGCCTCCTTTCTTGAACAGAAAATCCATATATGTGTGTAGTCATATGACTTCAGATAATCAGTGTTTTATAGCATCCCATCTAGAACAACTCACATAGTAAACTAATCATAATATTTATAAGCATTTTTAAATTCCTATATGTTAATCACTGTATTAAGCATTTCAAATACATTATCTGATTTAATTATTAAAAAATTTTCATGGGACTTATTGCCCTTATTCCTCAAATGGGGGAAAAAAGGAATCTTCTAGAGATTAAATAGCTTGCTCAAGATAACAGAGCTGGTTTCCAAAATAATAACAATAAATCTGGTCTTCATAACTTTTGTTGCACTAAAAGGTATGGCAACATTACATAAAGGTTGGGAAGAGAGAAATGGAAGGATATTATTGTAATGCTATTATACTATACATAAAGTGGTATCATGAGAATGCTCAATTGATTCAAGGGAAGAGAAGCAAAAAAAAAAGAACAAATAGAATTAATAGAAATTTATTACAAGATGATAGACTTACACTCCAACTTATCAATAATCACATTATATGGGAATAGTCTAAGCAGTAAAGTTAAAAGGCCTCATAGGATATACAAACAAAACAAAGCAAAACAAAAACAAACAAAAAAGCCAGGCAACTTAACTATACTCTGGAAACAGAAAATTATGTATTTTACATAGGAAGATACAAATAATAGATTAGAGGTAAAAGGACGGAAAAGATAAATAATGCTAATGCCAATGAAAGAGGGAAAGGCTTTTCAATTATCAGAGAAAATTTAAGAGCAAAAAATATTATGAAAGATAAAAAAATTCATGTCATATGATAAAGGGGCCAACTAATCAAGGAGACATAACTACCTAAATATTTATGACCCTAATAACAGGGCTATCAATTCATAAAACAACAACTTACAGAATCTTTAGGAAAAATAAACAAATTCACAATATGGTTGAATATTTCAGAATACATCTATTAATAATTAATGGAACAAGTACACAGAAAATCAGCAAAGATATTAGTAGACTTGAGCAAAACCATCAACTAACTGGCTTGACTTGATTGTCTCTATGAAATACTTCATCTAACTCTAGCAGAATACATATTCTTGTCAAGTTAGCTAAAAGCTTTGACTAGGATACATCATTATTCTGGTCCATCAAGTAAGTCTCAGTAATAAAAGGACTCTAACCCTTCTTAGTATTTTCTCTGACCACAGTGGAATCAAATGAAAAATATTAAAAAGAAATCTAGAAAATATCTGGAAATTATATAAGGCACTTACTTCTAAGTAACTTCCTGGATCAAGAAGAAATCAAAGGGAAATTAGAAAGTAGCTTTATATGAATGAAATTGAAAATAAAATATATCAGAGTTTTGGGGTCCTGGTAATACAGAACTTGGAGGGAAATTTATTGCATTAAACATCTAAACTGGAGGGGCACCTGGGTGGCTCAGTTGGTTAAGCAGCTGCCTTCGGCTCAGGTCATGATCCCAGCGTCCTGGGATCGAGTCCCACATCAGGCTCCTTGCCCCTCAGGGAGCCTGCCTCTCCCTCTGACTCTGCCTGCCACTCTGCCTGTGCCCTCTCTCTCTTTCTCTCTCTCTCTCTGACAAATACATAAAATCTTTAAAAAAAAAAAATCTAGACTGGAAAAGAATAAAGGGTTCAGATTAATGTCCTCAGCCTCCAGGTTTAAATTAGAAAAAGAAGAGCAAATTAAGCCACGTGAAAAGAAGGGAATAATGAAGATCAAAGTAAAAAATCCATGAAAACAAAAGAGAAAAACAATAAAGGAAAATTGAAAGCAAAAAAATCTGTTTGAGAAATTCAATAATGTTGATAAACCTCTGTCCAGAGTGACGGAGAGCAAAGGGAAGAAGACACAAATTACCAATATCAAGAATGAGAGAAGTGATATTACTACAAATTTTGCAAATACTGAAAGATTAATCAGAGAACAATATAAGCAATTTTATGTCTAAAAATTCAACAATTTAAGGGTGCCTGGATGGCTCAGTCACATAAGCATCTGCCTATGGCTCAGGTAATGATCCCGGAGTCCTAGGATCAAGCCCCGCATCAGGCTTCTTGCTCAACAGAGAGTCTGCTTCTCTCTCTCCCTCTGCCTGCACTCTGCCTTCTTGTGCTCTCTCTCTCTCTCTCTGTCAAATAAATAAATGAAATCTTTAGAAACATAAAAATAAAAATAAAAATTCAACATCTTAGATGAAAATCTTTAAGATGGGCAAAAGATTGAAAAGACATATCCCCATAAAACACTGCACTCTTTTCACCATGTCAAGTAAGTGCATGAGAATCTGCTCAATATCACTAGCTATTTGTGAAACGCAAATTAAAACTGCAATGAAAAGCCAGTTCACACCTTGTAAGATGGCTAAAAATAAGAAAATTTGTATAGGAAGAGTGGAAGAGAAGTGGGAACACTCATAACCTTCCTCTGGGGATATAGCTTTGAAAAGACAGTTTTGTGGTTTCTTCACATGTGAAAGTTCACACAGAAACTTGTGCATAAATGTCTGCAAGCAGGTTTGTTTGGAATAGCCTAAACTTGGAATGAGCCAAATTCCAAAGAGCAGAACTGTGGAATTTGCAGGGTAGAATCCATGCAGCAATGAACATGGAATGCACATCTGATGTGTGTAATGATATGGATTAATCTCCAAATAACCATATGGAAAGAAGCTAGTGAACATAGATTATATACTGCATGATAAATTTATGTAAAAATCTAGAGAACACAAACTGATCTATAAAGACCCAAAGCAAATCACCAGGTATCAGGGAAAACTTTTCAGAGGGCTGGATACTCTCCCAGTCTTGATTATGGTGATGGAGTCACAGGTTTATGCTTGTGTCCCAACTTGATCAGATTGTACATTTTAAATATGTGCAGTGTATTGTAGAGCATTTATACTTCAATGAGAGTTTTAGAAGTAACCTAGGACTGAAGAAGAATACCCAAAGAATGAACTTGGAAAAGGGGTACCCTCCCCAAAATTGGGATTGGAAGAGTAGAGTTTGAAGCCATGGCCAGAACAGTCAGTCACCCAGCAAGTGGGAAGTGCTTTGGGAAAGCAAGAGCACAAACTGTTGTTTTTCTGATCATTTTCTTCCAACCACAACCCATGATGTTGTGGACAGGATCTTTCTTTTGTTTTTTCTAGGCTTTATCTCACATGTTAGATAAGATGGCCTAATTTAATGTAATTTTAGGCTTACAAATACGCCTACTACTTCTCTCATTCTCCCTTCTGCCTGGCATCTATCTTCCTTCTCAGACTTCCTCCCTTTTTAATGAAAACATTCTGCACAACTTCTTTTACTGAGCATAGATTTGTAGTCAGATCTTGGTTATTTTTCATTGTTGTTCCATTGTACTGAAAAATCCTAATTTTACTCTTCTTGAAAAATTCAGAAGTCAAGGATAACATTTTCCTTTTAGTGCTTTCATGAAGCAATTCCATTTTCTTCTGTTTTCTACTCATATTATGATTGAAATATTGACTGGACATAGTGTTTTCTATGATTCTTGTTAAGAGCAAATCTTTTTGTGGGTGCCTGGATGGCTCAGTTGGTTAAAACATCTTCCTTTGGCTCAGGTTCTTGGTCCCAGTGTCCTGAGATCAAGCCATGCATCAGGCTCTCCCTGCTCAGCAGATAGCCTGCCTCTCTTCTATCTTCCTCTGCTAACACTCTTGCTATCTCTCACTCTCTTTCTCTCAAATAAATGAATAAAATCTTTAAAAAGAGACAAATATATTTCTTTCCTGCAATTTTGTAAAGATTATTTTCATCAGTTTTCAGAAATTCCCAATTATTATATTTCAATTTTTTTTTTCCTGTTACCAAAATCCTGGAATCCGATAGATACATGTTGTTTTCTCTTACTTCATTCATAATGTATCTACTTTTTTCTATCATTTCTTCTTTTGAATTCAGTGTTCTGGTAAATTGTTAATATTAAACATTCCATTCACCCTATTTTTTCTTAAAATATAGCCGCTCCTTTTTATCCATCAAAGTACTAATTAGAATATCCTATATTTGTTTCTTACTTTGTCTTTTAACATGTTGGAGAACTTTCAGATTCCTGTTCCAATATCCTGCTTTTATTTGTTTATTTTTAAAATATTGTATGTATTTATTTGAGAAACAAATATAGGGAGAGAAAGCACAAGCAGGGGATGGGGCTAAGAGGGGAGAAGTTGGCTCCCCGCTGAGCTGGGAGACTGATGCAGGCTCCATCCCAGGACCTGAGATCATGACCTGAGCTGAAGGTAGATGCTTAACCATCTTAGCAAACCAGGCACACCTACAGCATACTTTTAAAATTATTTCTTACTTTTTCTAATAAATATACTCATATTCTGTCTGTGTCAGAACAACACGCAAAGTTGCCATTGTATGACATATTCTGCAAAGCTGTTTTCACAATATAACTTCCTCTTTGTAATTTTTGCTGTGTTATCATATGCTTTGCACAGAAATTAAATATTTTCTCCCTCTTTCTACATGGTCTACTCAAGTCTCTTTATTCTGATTTACAGGAGAGATAGAAACTCAAGGAAGATCTTATTTCCTATACTGTGTACTTCTGCACATGTGTGTGAATGTGTGGCAATCCAGTGTTGTATGTACAACATTCCTTCTTCACCTAAAACCACTGCCCTTATTTGAAGCCTACCAAAATGTATTTTTTTTTCTTCCTAGGAGCTAAGTAAAGAATTTTATTTGTTTTGCTTATTAGGACAAACAACTTCATATAGTGCAGTGAATACCCTATGTATTAAAATTTCCCAATTGTGATCACCAAAGTGTTCATCTTGCTAACCTAACCTAATGCCCTGTTCTGGGAAGTTTTTCTGAGCTGCGCTGTAGGGACTATCTTCTTTCATTTTTTTTTTTTAATATATAACTTTTTAACCTATTTACCATCACAGTGAGATGTCCAGTGCATTAAATTCCATAATAACTTTTTAACCTGACCTTTTAATCATATACTGGTGTTTTGCTTTTGCTTTTCTATTTTTTTAATTTATTTTTTAAATTTTATTTTATTTCAGGTTAGCTTATTCTTTTTTTTTTTTAATATTCATATAGAGATAAGCCTCAAGGTAGTCCCCTTTCCCCAATCAATGCTACCCCTATAGGTAAACCAGTTTTTAATCCCCCTTTATCTTAGGAAAGTTGAGTCCTTTAACAAAGATATCAAGATACATCCAGGAAGAATCAAAACAACCTTCCTCGCACACACTGAGAATTTATAACAACTCTCCCATCTTCTTCTTCCACCAGTGTTTCTGTGTTTTTGTGTTTGTCCTAATAGCATATAAATCTTACACGTGGGGTTCTTTTTGACGAGGTTCTTCCTTTATTTGCATATTTTTTTTTCTCTTGTCATATACTTGTATCAGTCTTTCTGTTTGTCTGTTATTGTTTGTCTACTTCATAAATCATACCTTGGGGCCCATCTGGGCTGAACCTTCTCTTTCATTTTCCCTTTATTTCCTGTATCTCTCTCTCTCTCTCTTTTTTTTCTTTTTCTTTTTCTTTTCTTTTGTCTCTCATTTGGGTGGGGAATCCTGATTGCTCAGAAGTGTTCCAGGGTGCACCTTGACTGCACCACGGTTGATACATCCAGCTACATCTGTTCAGTCATCTCCCACCAAAATGACTAGGACGAGGAATACCCAACAGAAGAAAAATACAGAGGATAGACCTTTTGCAACAGAGCTAATGGCTATCAACATAGACAATATGTCAGAAAGAGAATTCAGGCTAACAATTATCCAGGCAATAGCTAGGTTGGAGAAAGCCATGGATGACCAAATGGAATTGATTAGGGTCGAACTGAAAGCGAACAGACAGGATGTTCACAATATTAGGGCGGAGCTTAAAGCTACCAGAAAGGAGGTTCACAATGCTCTCAATGAGTTCCAATCTAATCTAAACTCTCTCAAAGCTAGGGTAACTGAGACAGAAGATAGAATTTGTGATCTGGAAGACAAACAGATAGAGAGGATCAGGAGGAAGCCTGGAACAAACAGCTTAGAAAACCAAAAAACAGAATCAGGGAAATAAATGATGCCATGAAGCGTTCAAACATCAGAATTATTGGAATCCCTGAATGGGAGGAGAAAGAAAGAAGTCTAGAAGATATAGTGGAACAAGTCCTTCATGAAAATTTTCCCAATCTCGCAAATGGAACCAGCGTTCATGTACTAGAGGCTGAACATGCAGCCAAGAATGCTTCATCCAGCAAGACTGACATTCAAAATGGTTGGAGAGATAAAGAGTTTCCACGATCAGCAAGGCTTAAAAGACTATGCAACCACCATGCTGACACTGCAGGAAATATTAACAGGTGTTCTATTAAAGAGTAAAAATCCTAAAAATAGCATTGAACAGAAATATAGAGAAAGTCTACAGAAAGAAAGACTTCAAAGGTAACTCAATGTCTATAAAAACGTATCTATCAATAACCACTCTCAATGTGAATGGCCTAAATGCGCCCATAAAATGGCACAGGGTTGCAGATTGGATAAAATGACAGGACCCATCCATATGTTGTCTACAAGAGACCCATTTTGAACCTAAAGATACACCCAGACTGAAAGTGAAGGGATGGAGAAGCATCTGTCATGCCAATGGGTCTCAAAAGAAGGCTGGGGGGGTAGCGATTACCATATCATATAAATTAGACTTCAAACTAAAGACTGTAGTCAGAGACACAGAAGGACACTACATAATCCTTAAAGGGACTATACACCAAGATGATCTAACAATTGTAAATATCTATGCTTCCAATATGGGAGCAACCAATTACTTAAGAAAACTGTTAATCAAGATAAAGAGTCATATTGATATGAATACACTAATTGTAGGAGATCTTAACATGACTCTCACAGAAATAGACAGATCATTGAAACAGAAGATCAATAAACAAGAGCATTGAATGAAACATTGGACCAGATGGACCTCACAGATATATACAGAACATTCCACCCTAAAACAACAGAATACTCATTCTTCTCAAGTGCACAGGAAACCTCCAGAATAGACCACATACTGGGTCACAAATTAGGGCTCAACAAATTCCAAAAGACTGAGATTATTCCTTACATATTCTCAGATCACAATGCTTTGAAAAACTGGAGCTCAATCACAAGGAAAAGTTCAGAAGGGACTCAAACACCTGGAAGCTGAAGACCACCTTGCTTATGAATGCTTGGATCAACCAGGAGATCAAAGAAGAACTGAAACAATTCATGGAAACCAATGAGAATGAAGACACTTCGGTCCAAAACTTATGGGATACAGCAAAAAAAACGGTCCTAAGGGAGAAATACATAGCCATCCCAGCCTCCCTCAAAAAAAAAAATTGAAAAATCCAGAATATATCTGCTGTGTCTATACCTTAAAGAACTAGAGAATCAACAACAAATCAAACCAAGTCCATACATAAGAAGGGAAATCATCAAGATTAGAGCTGAGATAAATGAGGTAGAAACCAAAGATACAGTAGAACACATCAATGAAACTAGAAGGTGGTTTTTTGAAAGAATCAATAAGATCAATAAACCATTGGCCACACTAATCCAAAAGAAAAAGAGAGAAAGCCCAAATTCATAAAATTATGAATAAAAAGGGAGAGATCACAACTAACACCAAGAAAGTAGAAACAATCATCAGAAGTTACTATCAACAGTTATATGCCAATAAGCTTAGCAACCTAGATGAAATGGACAAATTCCTGGAAAACTATAAACTCCCAAAATTGAACCAGGAAGAAATTGACAACATGAATAGACTGATATCTAGTAATGAGATTGAAGCACTGATCAAAACCTCCCAAAAAACAAGAGCTCAGGACCTGACAGATTCCCTGGGGAATTCTACCAAACTTTCAAAGAACAAATAACACCTATTTTCCTGAAGCTATTTCAAAAAATTGAAGCAGAAGGAAAATTTCCAGACTCTTTCTATGAAGCCAGCATTACCCTGATCCCCAAACCAGGCAGACCCTAACAAAAAGGAGAATTTCAGACCAATATCACTGCTGAATATGGATACTAAGATTCTCACAAGATCCTAGCAAACAGGATCCAACAACACATTAAAAAGATAATCCACCATGACCAGGTGGGATTCATCCCTGGGCTACAAGGATGGTAAAACATTCACAAATCAATCAATGTGATACAACAAACTGATATGAGAAGAGAGAAGAATCACATTGTCCTCTCAATTGATACAGAAAAAGCATTTGACAAAATCCAGCATCCGTTCCTGATTAAAACGATTCAAAGTATAGGGACAGAGGGACCATTCCTGAACCTCATCAAATCTATCTATGAAAGACCCACAGCAAATATCATCTTCAATGGGAAAAAACTTGCAGCCTTGCCGTTGAGATCAGGAACAAGACAAGGATGCCCACTTTCACCACTCTTGTTCAATATAGTATTAGAAGTCCTAGCAATAACAATCAGACAACAAAGAGAAATAAAATGTATCCAAATTGGCAATGAAGAAGTCAAACTCTCTCTCTTGGCAGATGACATGATTCTTTATATGGAAAACGCAAAAGACTCCACCCACAAACTACTAGAACTCATACAGCAATTCAGCAACGTGGCAGGATACAAAGTCAATGTACAGAAATCAGTGGCTTTCTTATACACTAACAATGAAAATACAGAAAGGGAAATTAGAGAATCGATTCCATTTACTAAAGCACCAAGTACCGTAAGATACCTGGGAATAAAACCTAACCAAAGAGGTAAAGGATCTGTACTTGAGGAACTACAGAACACTCATGAAAGAAACTGAAGAAGACACAAAAAGATGGAAGACCATTCCATGCTCTTGAATAGGAAGAATAAACATTGTTAAAATGTCTATACTGCCTAGAACAATCAATACTTTTAATGCCATTCTGATCAAAATTCCATTGGTATTCTTCAAAGAGCTGGAGCAAATAATCCAAAAATTTGTATGGAATCAGAAGAAACCCTGAATCTCTAAGGAAATCTTGAAAAACAAAAATAAAGCTGGGGCCATCACATTACCTGATTTCAAGCTTTATTACAAAGCTGTGATCAGCAAGATAGCATGGTACTGGCATAAAAACAGACACATAGACCAGTCGAACAGAGTAGAGAGCCCAGATATGGACCCTCAACTCTATGGTCAATTAATCTTCGAAAAAGCAGGAAAAAATATACAGTGGGAAAAAGACAGTCTCTTCAATAAATGGTGCTGGGAAAACTGGGCAGCTATATGTAGGATAATGAAACTCGATCATTCTTTTACACAATACACAAAGATAAACTCAAAATGGATAAAGACCTCAATGTGATACAGGAATCCATCAGAATGCTGGAGGAGAACATAGGCAGTAATCTCTTCGATATCAGCCACAGCAACTTCTTTCAAGATATGTCTCCAAAGGCAAAGGAAACAAAAGCGCGAAAAAAATAAACTTTTGGGACTTCATCAAAATCAAAAGCTTCTGCACAGCAAAGGAAATAGTGAAAAAAACAAAGAGGCAACCCACAGAATGGGAGAAGATATTTGCAAATGACAGTACAGACAAAAGGTTGATATCCAGGATCTATAATGAACTCCTCAAACTCAACACACACAAAACAGGCAATCATATCAAAAAATGGGCAGAAGATATGAACAGACACTTCAATCAAGACATACAAATGGCTATCAGACAAATGAATAAATGTTCATCATTACTAGCCCTCAGGGAGATTCAAATTAAAACCACATTGAGATATCACTTTGCTCCAGTTAGAATGGCCCAAAATTAGTAAGACAGGAAAACAGCATGTGTTGGAGGGGATGTGGAGAAAAAGGGGAACCCTCTTCCACTGTTGGTGGGAATGTAATTTGATGCAGCTTCTTTGGAGAACAGTGTGGAGATTCCTCAAGAAATTAAAAATAGAAACTTCCCTATGACCCTGCCATTACACTCCTGGGTATTTACCCCAAAGATACAGATGTAGTGAAAAGAAAGGCCATCTGTACCCCAATGTTTATAGCAGCAATGGCCACGGTCTCCAAACCATGGAAAGAGCCAAGATGTCCTTCAATGGACGAATGGATAAGGAAAATGTGATCCATATACACTATGGAGTATTATGCCTCCATCAGAAAGGATGAATGCCCGACTTTTATAGCAACATGGACAGGACTGGAAGAGATTATGCTGAAGTGAAATAGGTCAAGCAGAGAGAGTCAATTATCATATGGTTTCACTTATTTGTGGAGCATAACAAATATCATGGAGGACAAGGGTGTTAGAGAGGAGAAGGGAGTTGGGGGAAATTGAAGGAGAGGTTAATCATGACAGACTATGGACTCTGATAAACAATCTGAGGGTTTTGAAGTGGCGGGGAGGTGGGAGGTTGGGGTACCAGATGGTGGGTATTATAGAGGCCACGGATTGCATGGAGCACTGGGTATTGTGAAAAAATAATGAATACTGTTATGCTGAAAATAAATAAATTAATAAAAAAATAAAAAATAAAAAAGAAAAGAAAAGAATATTAAAAATATAGAGCTTCTGTATGACCCTACTATTGCACTATTGGGTATTTATCCCAAAGATACAGATGTAGTGAGAAGAGGACTATCTGTACCCCAATGTTCACAGCAGCAATGGCCACAGTCTCCAAACTGTGGAAAGAACCAAGATGCCCTTCAATGGACGAATGAATAGGATGATGTGATCCATATACACTATGGTTATGATGCCTCCACCAGAAAGGACGCATACCCAACTTCTGTATCAACCTGGATGGGACTAGAAGAGATTATGCTGAGTGAAATAAGTCAAGCAGAGAGAGTCAATTATCATAAGGTTTCACTTATTTGTGGAAGAAAAGAAATAACATGGAGGACATGGGGAGATGGAGAGGAAAAGGAAGCTGAGGGAAATTGGAGGGGGAGATGAGCCATGAGAGGCTATGGGATCTGAAAAACAATCTGAGGATTTGAAGGGGCAGGGGGGTGGGAAGTTGGGCCAATCTGGTGGTGGATATTGTTGAGGACACGTATTGCATGGAGTACTGGGTGTAGTGCATAAACAATAAATTCTAGTACAGTGAAAAGTAATTTTAAAAATTTTAAAAAGAATTTAGAAATCACATTATTGTATTTTAAAGGATCGAATCATAACTTTTTTCTTTGTATTTTTTAAATTTTGATGACATTACTATATTGAGAAAAAACATTATTTTGGATATTAAAAAAAAAACATGGATCCAGGGGTGCCTGGGTGGCTCAGTCGTTAAGTGTCTGACTTCGGTTCAGGTCATGATCCCAGGTTTGTTGGATCAAGCTTTGTATTGGGCTTTCTGCTGGCACGAATCATACTTCTCCAGCTCCCTCTCTCACTCCCCCTGCTGGTGTTCCCTCTCTCACTGTGTCCCTCTCTGTCAAATAAATAAATAAAATCTTTAAACAATAATCTCTGTCTCTTGCTCCTTCTCTCATGTTAACTAGATCCCATACTTGCAAGATAAGCAAATATTACAATGACTTCCCTTGCTACCCTCAGCTGAATTTCTTCTTGGTAATTCTCCCAAAGTATATCATCAGATACCCAAAGAATTCATAATCATGCTATTTAAATTAGAACATTTCCAAACCTTCACATTATTTACAATGTCTCCTTTATTAATATTAAAGTTACTGAATTTGAGATTTATAAGATCCTGATTTTACATCTGTGTGATTTAAAGACAGAATTTATCAGAAGCTACAAGGACTAATTCCACTATTAAGGAGGATAGCAATGGGGCCATATGGCCTGTAGTAAAGTAATTAACCTGTCTGACAAACAGTTTCTTCTTTCCCTTTTTTAACATGGGAATTCCTAAGATTGATATTCCATAGATGTGTGGATTGAATAATATGGTGCAAAGTATACAATAGGCACTAATTAGTTTCTTTTTCACATTGCTCTTGCTCATATTATTTGGTATAAATTAGGTACCCAATATATAAAATGAAAAATAAGCAGAAGTACACTAAAGTGTTAATAAAGAAAAATACAGGCTATTAAATTTATATAAAATAGGTTGCTATTATCAGCAGTCTTAAACAGACATGAGAGAAATAATGATAATTTCTAATATTATTTAGTACTCACCATCCTCTGCAGACAGTTCTAAAACTTCTATGTGTATTAAACTGTAAAACCTAAAGAGGCCAATGATTCTTCTGTTATTTATATTTTGTAAAAAGGAAACCACGTCTCTTTAAAATTTGAATAAAATACTGATGTTCTAAACACTAATTTTATGCACATTTTAGTTATTTTTTATTAAGTGATACTGATAAATTTGGTTAGTAAATCCACATTATTCTGAGAATTATTCTAGGGGCATATTACCCTTTTTTTGTTTTTTTTTCTTTCTGTAACCAAGTTGGCTCTCCCCAAGTCAAGGTCCAGCTAAATCTTTGCTGACAGCCTCAAAGCTTTCTCCTAGCACCAGCACCCAGGCTTGCCTAAACTAATTCTATTTCCTTTCTTTTTGTTTACCCTTTTCTCCTTCCTGATCAGATTTGCCCCACATTGACGTGCAGGATCCTCTGATTGAGGTTTTCCAAATCACAATGCATCATACTCTTAATTATTCACTGTACTTACAGAGTAGCAAAGTAGAGAAGGAACCTATCTCTACTCTAGTGCATTCTTTTCATTATATTTAATTTGTACCTCTTTCCTATTTATTTTTCTTTCAACTGCTTAAAATTCAGGTTGCTCACTTGATTTATCTATCAATTCTTTTTCAGATACACCCTATATAGGCCATGAATATAATATTATTATTTCCTTTATGAATTTCCCAAAATCAAGCCAAAAAATGATTTACTTCATTTTGACATCTGCTGAGGGACATAATATTAATCAGTCATTGAATTGTACTAATGTAATGGACTGTTATGTTATAAAATTTTGCAAAACTTGAAGAGGGATATGCACCAATAATATCAACAGACTTAAACATAAAAATTTAATATATATATATAAACTTATTATATCTGTGTGTATATATCTGTATATATACTTTTTAATATATATATAGTTTTTTTTAATTTGAAAGTCATTTGTTAACTATGTGTTGGTTGGATTTTTACTTAACAGGTGATTATCTCATTAGATAAATTTTATTATCTCTGAGTAAAGGGTAGAATCTGGTGTTTTCAATGGTCAAAATAAGTGCTTAATTTTGCTGCTGAAGATTACTGAATTTCATTGGGAACATAGCCCATGTAAGTCCTGGTTCTGGGAATTCCCTATTTCCCTTACAAAAAGAAGCATTTTCTTCTGATTTTTGAAACTAGAAAGAAATAAAATCATCATTGGCATTTATTTTTGAAAAATGCTTTGGTTTGTTTTTTCTACCCAAAAGTTGTATATTCATTGGTTTTAGTGTTGGAAATATATACAAGTTTTCTGTTTAAATTCCAAGTATCATTTAAAGTAGATTACATGGGAGAATATAACCCCAAACCTCCCTCTCAATCTTTCTATGGGATGATACATTTCCCAAAAGAAAAGTAGGGCAATGTATAGCTGAGCAATACATTTCTAGTAAATACATTTCTAAAGCAATCCTTTCTAGTCTTAAAACAAATAGCTATGAGCATCAGAGGAGTCAAGATGGCGGAGAAGTAGCAGGCTGAGAATACATCAGCTAGCCGGAGATCAGCTAGATAGCTTATCTAAAGATTGCAAATACCTACAAATCCATCGGCAGATTGAAGAGAAGAATAGCAATTCTGGAAACAGAAAAACAACCACTTTCTGAAAGGTAGGACTGGCGGAGTCATGAATCCAAAGTGACGGGAAGATAGACCCCGGGGGGAAGGGCTGGCTCCCGGCAAGCGGCGTAGCAATGGAGCACAAAATCAGGACTTTTAAAAGTCTGTTCCGCTGAGGGACATTGCTCCAGAGGCTAAACCGGGGTGAAGCCCACGCGGGGTCAGCGTGGCCTCAGGTCCTGCAGGGTCACAGAAGGATCGGGGGTGTCTGAGTGTTGCAGAGCTTGCGGATATTGGAATGGGAAAGCCGGCTACAGAGACAGAGCCGACAGTAAGCTCACAGCTCAGGGTGACCTTGAACCAGCCACAGGCTCGGTGAGCTCAGAGCCCAGATGGAGGTCAGGCAGACAGGAGTAACTGGGCGTTGTTCTCTGAGGGCGCACTGAGGAGTGGGGCCCCGGGCTCTCGGCTCCTCCGGGCCAGAGACCAGGAGGCCGCCATTTGTATTCCCGTGCTCCAGGAACTCTATGGAAAGCGCTCAGGGAATAAAAGCTCCTGAAAGCAAACCTGAGCGGATTACTCAGCCCAGCTCCTGGTAAGGGCGGTACAATTCCGCCTGGGGCAAAGACACTTGAGAATCACTACACCAGGCCCCTCCCCCAGAAAATCAACAAGAAATCCAGCCAAGACCAAGTTCACCAACCAAGGAGTGCGGTTTCAATACCAAGGAGAGCAGCAGAATTCCAGAGGAGGAGAAAGCAAAGCACAGAAGTCATGGCTTTAACCCTGTGATTTTTTTTTTTTTTTAAGTCTTGCAGTTAATTTATTTTTTTTTCTTTTTCTTTCTTTTTTTTTCTTTTTTCTCACTTTTGGGTAAAAATTTTTTTTTAAATTTTTACCCTTTTCTTTTTTAACGTTTTTAAACTAGTTTATCTAATATATATATTTTTTCTTTTTTATATTTTTCTTTATTCGTTTTCTTTTTTTTTTAATCTTTTCTTTTCTTTTTTTTTTTTCTCTTTTTTTTTCTTTCTTCCTTTTGAACCTCTTTTTATCCCCTTTCTCCCCCCTCACGATTTGGGATCTCTTCTGATTTGGTTAAAGCATATTTTCCTGGGGTTGTTGCCACCCTTTTAGTATTTTACATGCTCCTTCATATACCATTATCTGGGCAAAATAACAAGACGGAAAAATTCACCACAAAAAAAAGAACAAGAGGCAGTATCCAAGGCTAGGGACCTAATCAATACATACATTGGTAATATGTCAGATCTAGAGTTCAGAATGACAATTCTCAAGGTTCTAACTGGGCTCGAAAAAGGCATGGAAGATATTAGAGAAACCCTCTCGGGATTTATAAAAGCCCTTTCTGAAGAAATAAAAGAACTAAAATCTAACCAAGTTGAAATCAAAAACGCTATTAATGAGGTGCAATAAAAAATGGAGGCTCTCATTACTAGGATAAATGAGGCAGAAGAAAGAATTAGTGATATAGAAAACCAAATGACAGAGAATAAAGAAGCTGAGCCAAAGAGGGACAAACAGCTACTGGACCACGAGGGGAGAATTCGAGAGATAAGTGACACCATAAGACAAAACAACATTAGAATAATTGGGATTCCAGAAGAAGAAGAAACAGAGAGGGGAGCAGAAGGTATACTGGAGAGAATTATTGGGGAGAATTTCCCCAATATGGCAAATGGAATGAGCATCAAAATTCAGGAGGTTCAGAGAACGCCCCTCAAAATCAATAAGATAGGCCCCACACCCCGTCACCTAATAGTAAATTTCACAAGTCTCAGTGACAAAGAGAAAATCCTGAAAGCAGCCCGGGGAAAAGAAGTCTGTAATATATACAATGGTAAAAAATATTAGATTGGCAGCTGACTTACCCACAGAGACCTGGCAGGCCAGAAAGAGCTGGCATGATATTTTCAGAGCACTAAACGAGAAAAACATGCAGCCAAGAATACTATATCCAGCTAGGCTATCATGGAAAATAGAAGGAGAGATTAAAAGCTTCCAGGACAAACAAAAACTGAAAGAATTTGCAAACACCAAACCAGCTCTACAGGAAATATTGAAAGGGGTCCTCTAAGCAAAGAGAGAGCCTACAAGTGGTAGATCAGAAAGGAACAGAGACCATATAAAGTAACAGTCACCTTACAGGCAATACAATGGCACTAAATTCATATCTCTCAATAGTTACCCTGAATGTTAATGGGCTAAATGCCCCTGTCAAAAGACACAGGGTATCAGAATGGATAAAAAAACAAAACCCATCTAATATATTACCTCCAAGAAACTCATTTTAAGCCCGAAGACACAACCAGATTTAAAGTGAGGGGGTGGAAAAGAATTTACCAGGCTAATGGACATCAGAAGAAAGCAGGAGTGGCAAATCTTATATCAGATCAATTAGATTTTAAGCCAAAGACTATAATAAGAGATGAGGAAGGACACTATATCATACTCAAAGGGTCTGTCCAACAAGAAGATCTAACAATTTTAAATATCTATGCCGCCAACGTGGGAGCAGCCAACTATATAAACCAATTAATAACAAAATCAAAGAAACACATCAACAATAATATAATAATAGTAGGGGACTTTAACACTCCCCTCACTGAAATGGACAGATCATCCAAGCAAAAGATCAGCAAGGAAATAAAGGCCTTTAACGACATACTGGACCAGATGGACATCACAGATATATTCAGAACATTTCATCCCAAAGCAACAGAATACACATTCTTCTCAAGTGCACATGGAACATTCTCCAGAACAGATCACATCCTCGGTCTTAAATCAGGACTCAACCGGTATCAAAAGATTGGGATCAATCCCTGCATATTTTCAGACCACAATGCTCTAAAGCTAGAACTAAACCACAAAAGGAAGTTTGGAAAGAACCCAAATACATGGAGACTAAACAACAAATCCTTCTAAAGAATTAATAGATCAACCGGGAAATTAAAGAAGAATTGAAAAAAAAATTATGGAAACAATGATAATGAAAATACAACGGTTCAAAATCTGTGGGACACAACAAAGGCAGTCCTGAGAGGAAAATATATAGCAGTACAAGCCTTTTTCAAGAAACAAGAAAGGTCTCAGGTACACAACCTAACCCTACACCTAAAGGAGCTGGAGAAAGAACAAGAAATAAACCCTAAGTCCAGCAGGAGAAGAGAAATCATAAAAATCAGAGCAGAAATCAATGAAATAGAAACCAAAAAAAACAATAGAACAAATCAAGGAAACTAGGAGCTGGTTCTTTGAAAGAATTAATAAAATTGATAAACCCCTGGCCCGAATTATCAAAAAGAAAAGAGAAAGGACCCAAATAAATAAAATCATGAATGAAAGAGGAGAGATCACAACTAACACCAAAGAAATACAAACTATTATAAGAACATACTATGAGCAACACTACGCCAACAAATTTGACAATCTGGAAGAAATGGATGCATTCCTAGAAACATATAAACTACCACAACTGAACCAGGAAGAAATAGAAAGCCTGAACAGACCCATAATCAGTAAGGAGATTGAAACAGTGATTAAAAATCTCCAAACAAACAAAAGCCCAGGGCCAGACAGCTTCCCAGGGGAATTCTACCAAACATTAAAGAAGAACTAATTCCTATTCTCCTGAAACTGTTCCAAAAAATAGAAATGGAAGGAAAACTTCCAAACTCATTTTATGAGGCCAGCATCACCTTGATCCCAAAACCAGACAAGGATCCCATCAAAAAAGAGAGCTATAGACCAATATCCTCGATGAACACAGATGCGAAAATTCTCACCAAAATACTAGCCAATAGGATTCAACATTACATTAAAAGGATTATTCACCACGACCAAGTGGGATTTATTCCAGTGCTGCAAGGTTGGTTCAACATCCACAAATCAGTCAATGTGATACAACACATCAATAAAAGAAAGAACATTGGGCGCCTGGGTGGCTCAGTGGTTAAGCCGCTGCCTTCGGCTCGGGTCATGATCTCAGAGTCCTGGGATCGAGTCCCACATCGGTCTCTCTGCTCAGCAGGGAGCCTGCTTCCTCCTCTCTCTCTCTCTCTGCCTGCCTGCCTCTCTGCCTACTTGTGATTTCTCTCTGTCAAATAAATAAATAAAATATTAAAAAAAAATAAAAAAAAATAAAAGAAAGAACAAGAACCATATGATACTCTCAATAGATGCTGAAAAAGCATTTGACAAAGTACAGCATCCCTTCCTGATCAAAACTCTTCAAAGTGTAGGGATAGAGGGCACATACCTCAATATCATCAAAGCCATCTATGAAAAAACCCAACGCAAATATCATTCTCAATGGGAGAAAAACTGAAAGCTTTTCCGCTAAGGTCAGGAACACGGCAGGGATGTCCATTATCACCACTGCTATTCAACATAGTACTAGAGGTCCTATCCTCAGCAATCAGACAAAAAAAGGAAATTAAAGGCGTCCAAATCGGCAAAGAAGAAGTCAAATTATCACTCTTCGTAGATGATATGATACTATATGTGGAAAACTCAAAAGACTCCACTCCAAAACTGCTAGAACTTGTACAGGAATTCAGTAAAGTGTCAGGATATAAAATCAATGCACAGAAATCAGTTGCATTTCTCTACACCAACAACAAGACAGAAGAAAGAGAAATTAAGGAGTCAATCCCATTTACAATTGCACCCCAAACCATAAGATACCTAGGAATATACCTAAGCAAAGAGGCACTGAATCTATACTCAGAAAACTATAAAGTACTCATGAAAGAAATTGAGGAAGACACAAAGAAATGGAAAAATGTTCCATGCTCCTGGATTGGAAGAATAAATATTGTGAAAATGTCTACGCTACCTAAAGCAATTTACACATTTAATGCAATTCCTATCAAAGTACCATCCATCTTTTTCAAAGAAATGGAACAAATAATTCTAAAATTTATATGGAACCAGAAAAGACCTCGAATAGCCAAAGGGATATTGAAAAAGAAAGCCAACATTGGTGGCATCACAATTTCGGACTTCAAGCTCTATTACAAAGCTGTCATCATCAAGACAGCATGGTACTGGCACAAAAACAAACACATAGATCAATGGAACAGAATAGAGAGCCCAGAAATAGACCCTGAACTCTATGGTCAGCTCATCTTTGACAAAGCAGGAAAGAATGTCCAATGGAAAAAAGACAGCCTCTTCAATAAATAGTGCTGGGAAAATTGGACAGCCACATGCAGAAAAATGAAATTGGACCATTTCCTTACACCCCACACGAAAATAGACTCAAAATGGATGAAGGACCTCAATGTGCAATAGGAATCCATCAAAATCCTTGAAGAGAACACAGGGCAACCTCTTCGACCTCAGCCGCAGCAACATCTTCCTAGGAACATCGCCAAAGGCAAGGGAAGCAAGGGAAAAAATGAACTATTGGGATTTCATCAAGATCAAAAGCTTTTGCACAGCAAAGGAAACAGTTAATAAAATCAAAAGACAACTGACAGAATGGGAGAAGATATTTGCAAACGACATATCAGATGAAGGACTAGTGTCCAAAATCCATAAAGAACTTAGCAAACTCAACACCCAAAAAACAAATAATCCAATCAAGAAATGGGTAGAGGACATGAACAGACATTTCTGCAAAGAAGACATCCAGATGGCCAACAGACACATGAAAAAGTGCTCCATATCACTCGGCATCAGGGAAATACAAATCAAAACCACAATGAGGTATCACCTCACACCAGTCAGAATGGCTAAAATGAACAAGTCAGGAAATGACAGATGCTGGCGAGGATGCGGAGAAAGGGGAACCCTCCTACACTGTTGGTGGGAATGCAAGCTGGTGCAGCCACTCTGGAAAACAGCATGGAGGTTCCTCAAAATGTTGAAAATAGAACTGCCCTATGACCCAGCAATAGCACTACTGGGTATTTACCCTAAAGATACAAACATAGTGATCCAAAGGGGCACGTGCACCCGAATGTTTATAGCAGTAATATCCACAATAGCCAAAATATGGAAAAAGACCTAGATGTCCATCAACAGATGAATGGATCAAGAAGATGTGGTATATATACACAATGGAATACTATGCAGCCATCAAAAGAAACGAAAAATCTTGCCATTTGCGACAACATGGATGGAACTAGAGCGTATCATGCTTAGCGAAATAAGTCAAGCAGAGAAAGACAACTATCATATGATCTCCCTGATATGAGGAGGAAGTGGTGATGCAACATGGGGGCTTAAGTGGGGTAGGAGAAGAATCAATGAAACAAGATGGGATTGGGAGGGAGACAAACCATAAGTGACTCTTAATCTCACAAAACAAACTGAGGGTCGCTGGGGGGAGGGAGGTTGGGAGAAGGGGGTGGGATTATGGACATTGGGGAGGGTATGTGCTTTGGTGAGTGCTGTGAAGTGTGTAAACCTGGTGATTCACAGACCTGTACCCCTGGCGATAAAAATATAAGTTTTTATAAAAAATAAAAAAATTATAAAATAAATAAATAAATAGCTATGCCATGGTTAATAACTTTTTATACCCTGAGGAACTGGAGCATAAACTAAGAGTACATGTCTACTCACTTTTGATAGGCTATAAATCATGTGCTTCCTGTTGAAAAAGATTTCTGAGGTACAGTAGGGAACAATGTCTCAGCAGAGGTTAAATTAGAAAATGGCAAAGATGCCTAAGGCCAGGTTTTGAAGTCTGCTTTAGCAGAGAATAAATGAATTGAAACAGTGCATGACAAATATCTGTGTGCAACTTCATACCCCAATAGCCCTACTTCCTCCTAGATCCCCCACATTTGCAACTGGTTTTCACAGACTTAACTCTGAGAGCTGGTACAAATGTATACACTTCTTCCTACAAATACCACAATGAGGATTTTGTTCAAAAAAAATTAATTCCTCTAAAAATGAGTTCCTCTAAAAGTAATAAGATGTGTTTGTAATCCAGGCCAATCCAATTAAAAAAGTAAATGTGGTTAAAATAGCTAGAAAGGGTCACATAACTGAGGGAAGCTTGAGTAGTACACGATAATACCATTGACCCTTGAACAGCCTGGGCCGGAACTGTGAGTTGTGTTACATGTGGATTTTTTTCAATAAGTACAGTACAGTACTGTATTTTCTCTTCCTTATGAGTTTCCTTCTATTTTGTTATAAAAGTACAGTATATAACACATATATCATGTATGACATACAAAATATGTGTTAATGAACTGCTCATGTTATTGGTGGGGCTTCCAGTCAACAGTAGATGATTAGCAGTTAAGTTTGGGGCAGGGCTCAAAAGTTATACACATCCCTAATCCCCACATGTGCAAGGGTCAACTGTAGATTATGAAAGGTACAACTGAGAGACTTTGTGACCTGAGTGAACAATATGAAGAAAGACTTGAGGCAGACAGAGAATGTCTGAAAATGATGCATCGATTATTATCAGGACCAGATAAGGACAGTATGCAGACTCATATGGGAGAGAAGTGAAGAATTTGGTTGTTACTAGGGCAACCATGGTCTAAATAACATTGAAAAACTTAAAGCTGGTCATCATTCTATGCAAGACAAAAATATTTTTTATATGGAAAAACACATAAGTTAGTAATCTGAGAGAAAACTCATAATGCTTGTATATAAACAACTTGACCTTATGTTTGGAAAGAAACATGTTTCCTATTTTCCACACAAAAAAATTTACCGATTTTCCATAAACAACATTGATGTGCTGGGATTTACAATGACTGTGGAGCTTGAATGGTGTGTGGATAAGACGCAGTTATAAGGATTGTGAAGTAAACTCACTTCTGTTGGTGACGTCAGTAGGCTAACATAAAGGATAAGGTAGTTACTACTTGGTCTACACAACTGCAGGCAGACCATCAGGATGAGAGCTTTTCTGTTGCAGTTCGGTCTTCAGAAGCCCAAACACAGACCCTGATGAAAATTAAGTCATGGGTTTGATCATAGATGTTGGAGGGCTATAAAGGGAACAGAAAACTCAGCCTCTAAGGTCCCTTATGTCAACAATAGAAACACAAAAAGAAAAAAAAAATAGATTGATTTGTCTGAGATGGTGAGGTCTGGGAATGAATCGGAGAATTTTGGGAACCCAACTTCCCTGAAACCTCTGCTCAAATAGAATTCCCTCCTCCGTATTTCTAGAGGAGAACAGATTCTCATGACCTGGGATGATATAATAACATCACCTGAGTTATTTCCTTACAAAACCATGCTTTTTTTTCTGATAGGCTCTGATAGCCCAGGTCTGATAGGCTCAAGAGATTTTGACAAAATTCCTGTGAAATCATCTCCTTCCACTCAGTCATCTTCTGTTACTTTAGAGGAAATTGGCTGAAGAGGAAATATATGATTGCATCTGATTATATTTAGTTCTTTCTGGCACTAACTGAAATGGAATGTTGCAGCATTAAAAACCCAAATAAAAAAGTACTAAAAAAGATGGGGGTTAAGGAAAATATTATTAACAAATCCTCAACCAGTGCATGGATTGTCTGCCTTGCACAGACCAAAGATAACTAGAGGCCTAGATCTATTCCAATTTGTGACAGTTGCTAAAGGTTTTACTTGTGTTTAGGGTCTTTGTGTGGGTAGAAAGTGTGACTATATGGGTAGACCTTATGGGTAAAATATAAGTCATACAAATGTTCACTACCTGTTGTACACTGTGGAGGAAATTCTCAGTGGTGCTAGATGAGATGAAATGTTTTGTGGATACAGCCACCCTCTTTTCCCAACTACCCAAGTTCTAACTAATTTGGTCTAAGGCTAAAGCAGCCATGGATGGGGCACCTGGGTGGCTCAGGAATTTAAGACTCTGAATCTTGGTTTCAGCTGAGGTCGTGATCTCAGGATTGTGAGATCGAGCCTGGCATTTGGCTCCGCTGTCGGTGTGGAGTCTGCTTGAAAATCTCTTGCCCTCTCCCCCCGACCCTCGCCCTGCTTTCTCTAAAATAAATAATTAAATAATCATTAAAAAAAAATAATAAAGTGGTCAAGGTGGTTTAGAAAGTTTCCCTATGAAGGCTATTGCTAGGGTTGAACAATATTAAATTTCCCTCTAAACTTTCATCTGGCTTCTGTGACTACTGAGTACCAAATGTTTGTAGTTATTATTACTGCAAGAGATAACCGCAAATTTCATGCGTAAAACAAGTAATTTACTATAAACTTAGGCTCAACGGATCAGGAATATAAACATAGCGAGGATGGCTTCTCTATGCCACATGACGTCTGAGGTCTCAACTGAGAAAACACAAGGACTGGGAATACCCACTAGCTAGCAACTGAAAAGATCTGGAGTCATCTTGACTTACATGTCTGGCAGTTGCCACTGGTTGTGGGCCCAGACATCAGATGAACTGTTGGCCATAAAAGTCTACGTCTGGCCTCTATATACAGTACCTCCATATGGGCCAGTTAGGAAATATTGCTATGGCCTTGTTTGGAAGCTAATTTCTTTCTTTTTTTTTTAATTTTTTATTTTTTTATAAACATATATTTTTATCCCCAGGGGTACAGGTCTGTAAATCGCCAGGTTTACACACTTCACAGCACTCACCAAAACACATACCCTCCCCAATGTCCATAACCCCACCCCCCCTCCCGACCCCCCTCCCCCCAGCAACCCTCAGTTTGTTTTATGAGATTAAGAGTCACTTATGGTTTGTCTCCCTCCCAATTCCATCTTGTTTCATTTATTCTTCTCCTACCCACTTATGCCCCCATGTTGCATCACCACTTCCTCATATCAGGGAGATCATATGATAGTTGTCTTTCTCTGCTTGACTTATTTTGCTAAGCATGATACGCTCTAGTTCCATTCATGTTGTCGCAAATGGCAAGATTTCATTTCTTTTGGAAGCTAATTTCTGTCACACCAGCATTGAATGCCCAAACATATTCGCTCCCCAGGGAGTCCACTCACTGCTGAGATAGCAAGTTGATTACACTGAAAACCTTCCATCATGGAGGAAACCAAATTTGTCTTCACTGAAACAGACACTTATTCTGGATATAGATTTGTCTTTCCTGCTTATAATACTTGTACCAGCAGCACAATGCATTGAATTCTGGAATGCCTTATTCACCATCATACTATTTCACTTAAGATTGATTCTGATCCAGTAATGTATTTCTTCCAGTAAAGATGCTTGGTAGTGGACATACACATTGAAATTCATAGATCCTACCACATACTCTATTCTAGGCCAAATTGAGTTCCTGAAATTTCATATATTGAATACCTAGATCCAAGTAACTCAGAAGATGACTATTTAGAGATAAGCCATTAAAGGGGCAATTAAGTTAAAATGAGGCCTTTATGGTGGGCCCTAGTCCTCTGTGGTAAGCATCCTTATAAGAGAAAATTTGGACACAAAGAAAAGAACGCCAGGAATGTGTGTTCACAGAGAAGACCCTGTGAGGACATATGGAGAAGGCAGCCTTTGGTTAAGCCAAGGAGACAGACCTTTGAAGAAACTAAACCTGTCAGTAGTTTGACCATGGTCTTTCAGACCCCATAAGTGAAAGAAAAATATATTTTTGTTGTTTTAAGCCATCCTATCTATGGTATTATTTTATGGCAACCTCAGTGAACTCATTCATATCCCATTTATCTTAGGTAACTGCTTAGATACAGTGAACAAATGACTTCCAAACAGACCACCAATTGAGAAATAGCATCCTGAAAAGCTTGAGCTATATTTTCAAGGATGTGTTGGCCAACATATCGTTATATCTCTCCCAAAGCCATCATAAACAGTTTTAGAATCCTATGGAACTGAAGAATATATATGGAAGTGCTTCCTTTATTATTACACTAAAGTCCTTTATAATTCTGCTTCCTGTACCAACAGTTTTGAGCTCATCTGGCTTTTAGGTTTTAGTTATAGATGTTATGGTTTCATGAGGGGCCACAACAATTACTTTATTGAACTGGAAATTGAAGTTGCCACCTGGATACCATTTGGGGTCTTCATACCTTTACTAAACCAAAAGATAAAATGGCGCTGGAGGGGGCACCTGTGTGGTTCAGTGGGTTAAAGCCTCTGCCTTTGGCTCAGGTCATGATCCTAGGATCATGGGTTTGTGCCCTACATTGGGCTCTCTGCTCAGCGGGATCCTGCTTCCCTTCCTCTCTCTGCCTGGCTCTCTGCCGACTTGTGATCTCTGTCAAATAAATAATAAATGAAATCTTAAAAAAAAAAGGGGGGGGGAGTGGTGGAATTGGTATTGATGATGAGGTGACATTTGTTTGTTTGACACAATGGGACATGAATGATCACTATTTGGAACACAATCCATTTCTTAAAATTTCTATAACTAATAGTAAGTGTTAATTTAAAAAAAATGAAAAGAAAAACAAGAAAAAATGGCAGGACCATTAAAGATTCAGAATGTCAAGAATGAAGATTTGGTACACCTTAGTAGATAATGAGCCCCAATATTAAAGGTTAACCTTAAATCAAAGGGAAGAGTGAGTAGGCAGTGCAAGAAAGAAAGGGATAAATGTTAACTTAAATCTAATGACCAATCATAGAAACAAGGACCCTTGTAGCAATGTAACAGTGTATTGAGTGATTTTAAAGCCTGTTCTTAATGTTACAGGTCTTTCCGGAAGGATTATAACCTGAACCAGAAGAGAAACTAACACAAAATGAACTTTGTCCAAATGTTGAGGATATTATGTTTCCTTTCTGAAAGGGAGAGAGGGAAACTAGGCTCAAATATCATACAGAAGAGTGTTTATGAATGCTGAATAGCTCATGTACCTATTGCCCTCAGCTCAAAAACCTACTATATATGCTCTCTTCTGAGATGCTGGAAGTAAAAACTACCTATATTTCTAATCTATCAGATGATTTCCTATTGTTTCTATCAACAGGGGTACACACTCCAGTGATAGTGGAAGTCAAGAGGAGGAGAAAAAAGACTTCATTACATGTTGAAGATAAAGTATTTAATCAAGGAATACTTTGGACTAGCATGTGAGAAGATTAGAAGCAGAATGAAATGAAAAAATAAATGAAAATTGTCTAATCATCAATAATATTATAATAATGTTGTATGGTGACAGATGATAATTAGACTTCTTGTGAGGATAATTTCAAAGTGTACAAAAATGTTGAATCACTGTGATGTATACCTGAAATGGACAGATGCTATATGTCAATAATACTTCAGTAAAAAAGAATAAAAAAAGTCTTTAGAAAATAATAAATTTATCCAGTCAGGAGAGGTCTGAGGAAATGCTAAAGATTCTGAGCTCCAACTGTGGCTGGCTTTTGCAGTCATGATATACTCTGTGTATATCATTTCTTCTTACTTCTAAGGCTCAAAGTAGAACCCTAAAATGAAATTCTAGAATGTTCTTAATACAAGTTACTTCCCTCCCCAAAATAAATGATGATACCACATTTTCTTCACTGCATTCTTCATTTCCATGTTTCTCAGCGTGTAGATCAGAGGGTTGAACATGGGGGCAATGATGGTGTAGAAAAGAGCAAACACTTTGTCTTCTGGGAAAGTTGTGGCGGGCCGAATGTAAATGAAGAGAATAGGCACAAAGAACAGAACCACAACTGTGACGTGGGAACTGCAAGTGGAAAGAGCTTTGGAGCGGCTCTCTGCAGGGTAAGCCCTAAGGGTATATAATATCAGAAAATAGGACACCATCAAAATCACAAAAGTCACCAGAGCAATCAGTCCTGAATTAACAACGACCAAGAGACCAATTCTGTCCGTGTCCGTGCAGGCCAGCTTCAGTAAAGGATACACGTCGCAGAAGTAGTGATCTATCTCATTGGGGCCACAGAAGGGTAGGAAGATGGTGAGGAGGAACTGACTGGCAGAGTGGATTAAGGCCCCAGTACAGCAGGCTGTGATGATTGCGTGACACCTCTCTTTGCTCATGATGACGGTGTAGTGCAGGGGCTTACAGATGGCCACGTAGCGGTCATAGGCCATCCCTGTGAGGATGAAGATCTCCACACCTCCAAATAAATGTGTGGTAAAAAGCTGTGTCATGCAGTTACTGTAGGAAATGGTCTTCCTTTCTGCCAGTAAATCAGCCATTAGTTTAGGTGTCACTGTTGAGGTGTAGCAAAGGTCGGAGAGTGAGAGGCAATTAAGGAAGAAATACATGGGTTGGTTCATTAGTGGACTGCACGTGATAGAAATTATTATGAGTAAGTTTCCCACCCAAATAGCAATGTAGCAAAATAAAAATAATACAAAGCAGAGGATTTCAATGTTCTCATTTTGAGAAAGTCCCATGAAAATAAACACAGTGACGTTATTCTTGTTTTCCATGATCCAGTGCCATAAAAATGCTTAACAGTCTCCTGAAAAGACATATTGCACAAGTTAGTGCCGAACATGTGCATGGAGAATATAGATGATGACACTGACATCATGAAGCTCTATTTAATGGATATGATACGATATGATATAATTTTTTTCTGATTAGTCTCATGAAGATTTCCATAAGTCAGTTTTTCAGGATATTATGTTCGATCTTGACATTACGTTTTATGAATGAATTCAATCAGTAAATTAAAAAAGTTTAATAATTATTATTAGTTGCCAAATGTTTTCTATTCTAAAGAAATATACAACAAAGTCCTTATAAAGGAAATTTTTCTGGATCCTTCCAAACACACATTTGTTTTTGTTTTTGTTTTTGTTTTTGTTTTTTTTAAGATTTTATTTGACAGATCACAAGTAGGCAGAGAGACAGGCAGACAGAGAGAGGAGGAAGCAGGCTCCCTGCTGAACAGAGAGTCCCATGCGGGGCTCCATTCCAGGACCCTGGGATCATGACTGGATCCTTAACACACTGAGCCACCCAGGTGCCCCCAAACACACATTTGTTAAAGAGGCAAGTATAAGTCATTAAAGTTGCTGTTAAATGATATCGAAGCAAATGTTAAGCTTGGCAATGGTCACTAGTGGACTTATATGCTTCCCCAAAATAGTTTCAGATTGAGGTAGAAAATGAACTTAGAGATTTATATGATAGAAATATATGTACAAAGTGGAAGATAGAAAATCTCTGCAGGAGGCCTCTGAGTTGGTTTGAATAATTTTTTGATTGCTTGTTTATCTTACTTAGTGATTTAGGACAGTAGGATGCTGATCTTTTGTATCAAATGTTTATTTTTATATCAGATATCAATACAAATCATATATTTAAAGGAACCACAGAATAAAGAGAGAGTTAAAACTAAAATGATGAGGCACCTGGGTGGCTCAGTGGGTTAACCTCTGCCTTCAGCTCAGGTCATGGCCTCAGGGTCCTGGGATCTAATAGCTTCAATCTCTTCATTTACCAGTTATATTAAACCTACAGGATTTGATATGTGAAGATACAGGCAATTTAGTTGCGGTTGACCATGGCTTCTGCTAACTTAGACTCTCAGTGCTAACGAAAAAATAACATTGAATTGGTAACCCATGATCCAATTGTTTTTCTATAAATTTTGAACTCAAAAGGCATCATTAATATTTACCATCTTTCTTTAGAAGTTGTGATATATCTTCTGCCCTAAACTTGTTGCTACAGTTTCTCATCAATTATTTTTTAAATTCTCCCCTTATCACTTTCTTTTAGAGGTTAATTGTATCACACACCAAACATAAAATTCCTTTGTAATGGGGCCTTAAAACAAATGAGTTTATTTATTTGGTACAATTTTAAGATTTAGAATTAGTGTAGCAAGAATCACTGAAAAGTTAGATTTCATGCCTCCAATGATGCCATGAAAATTTCTTCTTACCTATAAATAAGTACCCCCTATTTTTGAAATAATATTTAAAACACTTGTTTGGTCATTTTTTAAAGTAATTGCTTGTTCCTTTAAATAGACAGAAATAAAAACATTATCTTAATCATGTGCATAGAAATAAACAACCACCTGAGTTGTTTTTCTTTTTCCCCTTTCCCAAAATTAAACAAAATTTTACCAAAACCTGAAATTAATCCCCTATACAAATTAGTTGTCAGAATATGTAGGTAAAGCCCATCATTCTGTCTTCATCTGATAAAAAATTAATTTTCCAACTGATGAAATGTGGTTTAACCTCATAGCAAAACAATAATGTTAAATATGTGGTAGAATTTTCTATTTTCTCCAAACTCCAGTCCATAGATAATGCTTCATTTCACTCTTTTTTCTTTTTTTTTTTTTTTTTTTTTTCATTTCCCTGTTCTGCAAACTTCTGTGGTTTATCAAGTATGAACGACCACATATATTTCTAGCTTTTCAATATTATTTAGTTAAAGATTTATTTATTTATTTATTTAAGAGCACAGGAGCAGGGGAGGGGAAAAGAGAGAGGGAGGGAATCCTCAAGCTAAATTCCCACTGAGCACAGAGCCTGATCCTAGAACCTGAGATCACTACTTGAAGCCAAAACCGAAGAGTTGACGCTTAGCACTCTCTGAACCATGAGGCGCAACTCTAGCTTCTCAATTTTAGAGTGCAAGAGGACCTCTGATTTCTATTGTCAACTTAGTCATCAATTTTCAGTGTGATCCCCAAACTTCATTACCCTCAACACATTTGTTTGTCTAAAATAGAGGCAAATTCTTTGTTCCCTAAATAAATTAGAGAGTTGTGAGTTTCAAATTTAGAAATAGATGTATGAGTACTTTGAAAAAAATACTATCTAAATGAATATGTTATTAAGATCAGTTTGATGCACGTACAAGAGTAGTAATACCTTACGGATATAACAATTAGTTAAAAATGTCCTGATAAAGTATATATAGATCACCTAAATAGTATTTAGCAAAACAGAATTTGAAATCAGAGTTTTCTGAATCTAGAGCTTGAGTCCATGTCCATACCTGGAACAGAAGAAATTTAATGTTAAAGACCCCTTTCCTCCAATTATTTAATTATTTCATGCAAAGCCAGATAACCTCCAAAATCGTAATCCTTAAACCATTTCAGATTTCATGCAAAGCCAGATAACCTCCAAAATCGTGATCCTTAAACCATTTCAGCCATTCTAATATCGATATGCAGATGATAAAATGAGATAATAAATTACAACAAACTATCTTAGTCTATAAAATGCAGAAAATATTCAAACAAAACTGCAATCTCAATCTGTTCCTCTTTCCTGCATATGTAGCCCAATTACAAAGAGTAAGAGTAGAGAATAAAAATCTGTTATTTTAGAGAATGCAATTTATTCTTAGAGAATACAATGCGCTGAATATTGTCATGTCCTTGGATACGCTTCTCCAGCCACAAATAGCTCCTCTGTAAGAGCAGTGGTTAGAAGAAAGAGGTCATCATTTACTTCCTGCTGTAGTTCTCCCCTCACTGTAGGAACTTGTGTTCACTTGTTCTAGAGGCCCCTTCTTAAAGAGGATAAATCTAGTCTTGAAAATTTATATGTTTCAGTTAAGATTTTGCTTAAACTTTGGGCTTTCTGCTATTGTCAAAATTTTGAAAAAACCTTGATCATAATGAACATAATAAATTCGGGGTTTGCTATGAATCATCATATGGCCTCAGTTCATTACTTTACTACACCATCAGTAGGTTTAAAGTCTAATGGAATAATTTGTACATACACATATAACATAAACTTTTTAAATTCTCCTAATAATTCTGAGAAGTAAATAGTTCTAATAAGCTCATTTAAGAAAATGAAACTGAGGGGCGCGTGGGTGGCTCAGTGGGTTAAAGCCTCTGCCTTCACTAGGGTCATGATCTCAGGGTCCTGGGATCGAGCCCCGCATGGGGCTCAATGCTCAGCAGGGAACCTGCTTTCCTTCCTCTCTCTGCCTGCCTCTCTGCCTAATTGTGATCTCTGTCTGTCAAATAAATAAAATCTTAAAAAAAAAAAGAAAATGAAACTGAGTTATAGAGAAAATAAGTAATTAGCCCAAACCCATAGACATAATTAGTAGAGTTTGACAATCTTAAACAACATGTCTCATTTGCTAATATATTTAGCAAAACATTATGTACTTACCATACTAATTTGATACTTAGTGTATACTCAGTGAGTATTGGATAATCTAATAACTTAAAAAAGTGCCTCACTGACCCCAATATTTCCATTTTTAACTTGTGCCAAACTAAACCTAATATAGTCTTAAGTTTTGTGATCCTAAATTCCCAAAGGACACAGAGAAAGTCTTAAATTCTGTCTTGAAATACTAAGAGTGTTTGCACAAATTTAGCTCTCAGTTCTCACCAAGTATTCCTGATCTGTATAATGCTTGGCATGTACTGTTTTTTTTTCTCGGATCATCATATTGGCAATGGATAAGTACATCATTGGTGGGTACATCTATCTCCTGAGACTGTTGTGGGATAAAATGTGGAAGTTACCCAGTACATTTTAGGAACTTCATAAATATTTCTAATTATTTTATCTTTGTTCTATATCTTGTTAAATACAGGTTACTGATTATTTAACCAATAGTCAGCAAATGTTTGTAAATAATTACAAGAAAAAGCTTCAATGATTTCAAATGGTCTGTAAATAAAATACCCCATAATTGAAATTATTGTCCTAAAGCTTATTCCCAGAAACAAGGGCAGGCAACAAAATTAACAGAGAGAAGAGAAACAAAAAGAAGATAAACAGAGACTCAAGTTTTGAGATATTTGCATTTGATTTTTTTGGCGACCTGAGTAAGGTCTTAGGTTAACGTAATTCTTGAATTATTGGAGCTTGTTTGTTTGTTTGTTTTGAGGAAGGAGTTATCAATACTCATGATAGGGTTAGTGCAGGGAGTTTATTTGTCCTTTCATTTTGGGCTTTATCACTTTCCTAGCAACCTGTGAATCACTTTTTCTTAATCAATGCTTTTTCAGCTTCCCCCCCACAACTTATAATTTTTTTTTTTTAATTTGAAATTTGTTATCCACCTAAGCATCACTCCCCGTTGCTGTCTGCCTGTATCTTAGACTGTTGTATGGCACTTTCAATGGGCAGTACTTTGAATTTATCACCGCCTCAACCTCAAAACAAGCTAGTCTATAAAATTCAGAGAAGATGCCTGTATTCAACTTTAACTGAAAGTCAGTCAGCTAGCTATACAATGGAGGCAAAATATACTTAGTGGATCTCACACAGTCAGGCAGGATAATGGGAAGGGAAGAGAAATAATTCACCTCATGTTCTTTCACTTTTTGTGGATCCATTCCTACTTCTTCCTTCTGGTGTCCCCCCTTTCTTCACTGAAATTCTGTGAAGCAGGCTCACTGAAAGCAGGCTCCCCACTGACCAGGGCTTGAAACTGTCCAGAGCATTTCATGTCAGCTTCTTGAATTCACATGTCACTCAGTGCAACTCATCAGCCATTCACAGAAAGAAAGCTGGTATTATTTTAAAGACAACTGACATCGCTCAACCAACATTCCCACAATGAGACATATATTCAGAGCAACAGTTGGAAGTCAAATGGAATAATTTTATATCCAAAGGAATCAAATCACAATCTATATTTTCATCATTAAAATTACCCCTAGAGATGCCCAAGCTCACATGATTAATTAATACTTTATAGAGAGTACATTATAAATTACATTTCTCTTATCCTAGAGCACTCTTCTTTCCAAGAAATTTGGGTTTACCTTCCCAAATAGAAGTTCACCAGGTTGATTTCCTTTAGATATAAGTTGACAAAGTGCAGCTAGGATTGGATCCGGATTATAAACAGTGTGCAAGCCACAATTAATGTTGCATGCCATTTAGGAATTTGTCATTAGAAATTCCTCCAGGGCACCAGGGACCATATTCTCCTGCACTTAAGGAATTCTGTGATGAAAACAAACTTGAGGTCCTAATCCTTTCTCTGATCTCCATAAACTGACAGAAGTTTAGACATCCTTGGCCCTCATGGTAACAAATGGTCTTCATCTCTGCTCAAAAACTGTCTTTATTGTAGTTTCTAAGAGAATGACAGTGAGTTATAAAGTCCTTCCAAGTATATAGGTAAATTTCTGGGAAAATTATAAACTAATAAAGCTTAATATTATTTTGTATTATTTTTGGTTTAGAGAAAAATAAAGATTTATTTTTAGAGAAAGACTGAAAAAGAGCACTAGCAGAGAAACAGGCAAAGGGAGAGGGAAAGAAACCTCAAGAGGCTCCCCACTGATACAGGGCTTGATCCCAGGACCCTGAGATCATGAGCTGAATAGAAATCGGGAGTTGGACCCTTAAGGGACTAAACCACTGAAGTTTCCCTGATTTAGAACATTTTTTAAAAGTTATATGAAAAAGAACATTTGCATTTGAGCAAAACTTTCATTTGAAAGTCTTTAAATGAGGGTTTGTTGCGTGTTATACACTAAGTGCTCCTGTTTAATCTTCACAAAGACTCACTGTGTTTTTTTTTTTTTTTTTTTTTTGATCCAGAAGAAAACTCTGTAACAGCTAAGATAAATACTGACTAAGGTTGCTAGACAAGGAGGAGATTGCATGTCAGGGTCAAGAGAATAGTTAGTTCTTAGGAAGGGGAGCGGTGAGGACAGGATGGTTGACTGTGGAGATGTGGCAGTGTTCTATTTTTTTATTCATATGAAGATTACAGGGGTATTTCCTGCCCAGTTCTCTATCCCAACCCCAGCCCACAGCTCTCTCTTTCTAAGTATCTTTATGTATTCTATTTCATAAGTTAAATATGAAAAGAATATATAACAATACAACCCTAAAACCATATTCAAGGCACTGAAGCGACCCAGGGTAGAGTGTGAGGTTGGATTTGCCTTCAAAGAATTAACTTGAAAGCAAGTCCAGGTGTTTCATTTTGGTCCAGTCTATTGCCACTCTCCTCGGGAGATCTGGTTTTTGTGTTTGTTTGTTTGTTTGTTTTTGGTATTTTTTTAACCTTATTGAGGAATCATTGACAAATGTATTGAGGTGGACAGTGTGATGATTTTATATGCATATACATTGTGGAATTATAATGAATACATTATTACCATCACTTTATATTATAGTTCACTACTGTTTGTTTTTGTGGCAAGAATGTTCCACTCTCTGTATTATTAACTGTCATCACCATATTGTGGTTACCTCTTCAGAACTGACTCTTCTCCTAACTGGAAGAATTCTAACACTTAACTCAAAGAAAACTTCCCCAGTCTATGTCATGTTTTCACCAGTATTCTATTCTTAGCCCAGAACGTCCATGGGTGCCCAGGCCTCCCAGTCCTCTCCAAACCATGCCGTCATCTCCAGGCTCTGATGTGCAGCCCCTACCCCTGAATCTTTCTAGCTTTACTTCCCCACCAAGGAAGAGCATTTGCTCCCATAGACTCACTGTCCTCCAACATGGAAGTGTCATTACAAAAGTCTTAATAGTTATGGTAGCACTTAAAAGAGATCAATGTACCATAAATGGGTTATGACTTAGAAATGATGAATGAGTTAATATTCATTCATAAAGCACAGCAGAAAGAAAGTTGTTGAAAGAAGACCATGCTCTTGATAAAGGCTGCTTTGATGTATTGTAAAAAGTCTAGCTGGGCTTATTCACAAAATACATTTTGGATACGCTAAGTTTGGATAGAATCTGGGCAACTCCAAAGATAATTAAATGTGCATTTGTTAGCTGCCTATCTTGTATAGTTAAACCTTGATTTTAGCAGTCTGGAAGAATTCATTATAAATTATGTTTCTCTAAATAACATAGTGTCTTCTCTGTGGGTTTCTTACTTCTAGAAGATGGTCAAGAAGAGAGCATCATGAAGACAGTGCCATTGAGAAAAGAATATGGAAATAGTCATAGGACTTCTTTTGTAGATGATTAATGTCTTAAGTAATAGCTATCCCATGTGTCCTAGCCACTAGTCAATTTCTCAAATGCCATTTCAATTTATCATTTCATATTTAAGTGACACTAATAACTTTACTTATCAGTTTTATATTGTAAATGAAGAATACAAGATGCTAGTTGTTTGCTGATTTGACCAAGAGTCAGGCCATTCAAAAATGGTAGACTGACATGCAAATCAAAGTGTAGGACTCCTGGTTTGATGATCATTATTCTCCCTAAGTGCTATTCAGATGGCTCTTGAGGCTGAGGACAAAATATACCAATTATTTACATTCTGACTTACCTTTAAGTTTTTATACAGATTAATCACTTATGGTATTATGAAATTTTATAATGAAGTAAAACATTTGCTCAAAGAGAACTTGAGGGTAGTAAATATTAGGCTGATATGAAAGTATCTTTTTATTTTTTGCATTAATGAAAGACAACAGGACTAAGAGTAAGATTTATCACTCTCATTCTTTTTCTCTCCAAACCTGTAGATATTCCTACACTGTCTTTTACGATGTGGTACTAGTGATGTAGTTGTAGTTTAAGCCACCACAATATTCATTTTTTTTTCTTAATAATTTGTCTAAGTTGTAACTTATGTGATTCTTCTCGCCCATGAATGTGCTACTGTTTGCACTTCTTATCATTTTTTCTCTCTTTCCTGCCCCTTCATATTTAAAAAAAAAAGATTTATTGATTTATTTTAGAGAGAAAGAGAGCACAAATGAGAGGGACAGAGGGAAGGGAGAGAGAGAGTTTCAAGCAGACTCCATGCAGAGTGTGGAGCTTGAAAGCAGGGTTGATGTCCCACCCCAGAAATCGCAACCTGAGCCAAAATCAAGAGTTGGGTGCTTAACCCACTGTGCCACCCAAGTGCCCCACTTTCCCCTTCATTTTATGTAGCTGTTGAAATTATCTTTTTAAAATTCTATTGCATTTTGTTTGAAAATTTTCTTCATGTTTTATTTTTTTTAAGTTTATTTATTTATTTATTTATTTTGATTTGACACAGATAGAGAGTACAAGTAGGCAGAGCAGCAGGCAGAGGGAAAGGGAGAAGCAGGCTCCCCACTGAGCAGAAAGCCCAATGAGGGGCTCGATCTCAGGACCCCGAGATCATGACCCGAGCTGAAGGCAGCCACTTAACCAACTGATCCACCCAGGTGCCCCTTCTTCATGTTTTAGAAATAACTCCCCTTTGTGGTATTACACAATTACTGATCTTCTTTTGAATCTCAATTCTTTTATATAAAGATCCTAATTATTTGCATTCTGTTGATGATAAAAAATACTTTCTTAAATTGTTATCTTGGGAAAATTTTCTCCAAAATACCTACAGACTATGTTCTATTCATGGGTGATGGTAGTATATCTTTTAATATCACAAAAAAATGTGTTTTCTTTTATTACTTCCTTTCTCACTTTGAGATGAAAAAATATATATAGATAGATAGATATAGATATAGATATAGATGATATAGATATAGATATAGATACACACACACAAGAATTATGCTGAAGGAAAATTTCTATCTTGATAAAGTTCAGTTGACCCTATTCCTTTTCCATCAGGATGGAAATGGAATGAATTTTTCAGGTCTACGTGACAAAGCAAGCAGATATGTGCAGTTTCTTCCAAATGCAGTTTTGAGGTCGCTCAACTAACCCAGCTCTACTGGAAGGGGATAAGCTCTGCTACTTTTCTCATCTTGTCTTTCCACATTGTGAGTATCTGTGATGCAATAAACATGACAACAGAAATGAAAATTTCCCCCTATCCCTTTGTCCCTATCTATGACACGTTAAGGGAGATCGGGTGGGAGGGGGTGCAGCAGCTCCCACAGGGCAAGTATAAGCACCCTTTTTTCTTTGATTTAGAACCAAATTATCTACATGGATTTTTTTATCACATAATTTATTTCACATAAGATTTAGATGAATTTCCTACAGAAAATAAAGTTCAATAACAAGAAGAAAATTCTTTTTTTTTTAATTTCTGAAAACCACTTTTCATCTCCATTTCTACAGAATAACAAAATGTTGTCAAATCATCATGTATATATTTCATATGCAAATAAATATTCAAGTTTTACAAGCAGTTTCACAGCTTCAGAAATGCTTACTGTATGTGACATAGTCACCATCATTCCTTTAGCCTAGAATATTTTTAATATACTTATGTTCCTATCTGTTAGGGTCCGTGATCAAAGGAGCGAGACTGATACAAAGCGAAGGTCAAGCAAAGCTTTATTTCGCGCCAAGCATCAGAAACCAAACTAACTGGTAAGGGCTAGCTCTTACGAAAAGGTGATGATGACAACCCTGGCAAGGCCTCTCCCAACGTGGCCACTCTGGACGAGGCCGTTCCCTGACGGGGCTGCTCCAGACGAGGCCTCTCCCCAGACCATGCTGCTTCTGACTAGGCCGCTCACCAAGGAGGCCTCATGTCAAGGAAGCTGCTCCCGGAATGAAGCTGCTCCTCAGAATGTTGCTGCTCCCGGAAGGCCGCTTGGTGAGGCCATGGCTCTGGGCAGCAGGGCTGCTGGCGGCTCTCACTGCTCTGACAGCTCTGATGGCTCTGACAGCTCTGACAGCTCTGACAGCTCTGATGGCTCTCCCAGCTCTGAGGACTCTCCTACTCCTCTTCTTCCTCAGCCGTTCAAACTAACCTTTATAGGAGTGGTTGAACCCGGCCCACACACAGGTGGCCAGTGGGATTTAAACTCACCTCAGTAAATATATGTGCATCCCACTGATTGGGTGTCTTCACCGGGCCTGACCTGCCCTTGTATCTAGGCTTTGCAAGTAAGTTCCTCTGGGAAGGGCAGGGTCAATCTAAGTTCACTGCATAGGGTCAATCTAAGTTTACTACAACAAAATGGCTCCCTCTGGCCAACCAGGCCCTTACATGACCCAATCCCAGTTCCACTAGTAAAACTGTCACCTTACTCATAATTCCTCAGTTTATCATCTCCAACATTCATTAAGTGAAAGGTTTGGTTTCAATGATCTGAATGATCAGAGCTCTCTGATTTCAAGTTCATTTTTGCTCCTGCATGAAGATTTCAGCATTTATTGAGTAGGACAAGTCAATTGTGTTTTTCTTCTAAAAATATCCTTTGACACCAAACCCTTCTCATGGCTTTTTTCATCTCTGTATTTCTCAGGGTGTAGATTAGGGGATTGAACATAGGAGCAATGATGGTGTAAAATAGAGCAAATATTTTGTCCTCAGGGAAAGTGGTTGGAGGTCGAAGGTAGGCGAAGATTAAAGGTCTGAAAAATAGGATCACCACAGTGATATGAGACCCACAGGTAGAGAGAGCTTTGCGTCTTCCCTCAGCTGAGAGATTTCTTAAACTCAATAATATAACAACATAAGACCCAAACAAGAGAACAAAGGTTACTAAAGTGACCATTCCTGAATTGGCAACCACAAGGACCCCAGTGATGTAGGTATCAGTGCAGGCAACTTTCAGTAGAGGGAAGATATCACAATAGTAGTGATTGATTTCACTGGGGCCACAGAAGGGCAACCCCATTATCAGAGAAAACTGAGAAAAAGAATGGAGAGCCCCACCAGCCCATGCAGCCAAGACTAGGAGATGGCACCTTTTCCTGTTCATGATAAGCAGGTAGTGGAGAGGTTTGCAGATGGCAGCGTAGCGATCAAAGGCCATGACTGTAAGAATGAGGATTTCAATCATTCCCAGGAAGTGCAAGGCAAAGACCTGTAACATGCAGTTATCATAAGAGATGGTTTTTCTAGCCAGTAGCATGTCACCAATCAGTTTGGGTGTCATACAGGAGGTGAAGCAAATGTCTATAAAGGATAAGTGGCTGAGGAAATAGTACATCGGTTGGTAAAAGAGATCACTGCATCAAACAGAGACAAGAATTAGGAGATTTCCCACCAAGACAGAAACATAACAAAATAAGAAGAAAACAAAGCAAAATTTTTGTATGTTCTGGTTATAGGAAAGTCCCAAAAGGATGAATTCTGAGATGTTTCTCTGACTTTCCATAAATTGTGTATTATGCACAAATAACTGAGTATCTGAAAAAGAAAAAAAAATTGGATGAAAACATTGACAATATATAAATCATAAAATCTACTAACAAAATATAAACCTAATTCAACAAATCACAATGGCTAATTTATAAATCAATATTATTACATTTTTTCCCTTTAGGAATCATAATTGATTTTGTGATGATTTTTTAATTTTATCAAATATTCACTTATTTTGAAGTACTAAATATACTTTTGATTAAATCTTGAAAATATAATGATTTAAAAATCACCATTTTCTAATAAGAAATTGTACCACTGTTATTTATAACCTTTAGATAGTAGGGACATTAATTTATGCACAAAATTTATTTTACATATCAATTTCCATTGTGTTATTCACAGCTGGCTTTTGTTCTAAGTAATGTTCCAGTTCCCCAAAGGATTATGGAACTTCCTCCTAAATTGGCTAGAGACAGAGGATGGAGGAAGGTAGTTGTATTTCAAAAAAAGAGAAACAAAAATCCTGAGCTTAAATTGTGAGTTGGGTGATTAGGATTGCAAATAGTATTCTTTGAACTATAAGGGTGGTTATGGGGTGTGGATTATAATTTGAGCTCCAGAAACCTATCTTTCTAGCTATGTTATAAAGCAAAAATAGTTGTAAAAAGAAAACAAAAAGTAGATTTCTTTTGTCGGTAAATTTTGAAAAATAATTTGAAAAATATGTTTATTTCTAACTTAAATTTTAGTGTAAAAGAATGTTTGAAGGTAAACTCCATAGCCATTAAACTTAATAATGTAATAAGACACTAAATGAAATTGAAGACATTCTAGTCTCTTTTTTTTTTTTTTTACTTTATTTATTTATTAGACAGAGACACAGTGAGAAGAAATAGAAGTAACAGAAGTAGGGGGAGCGGGAGAGGAGAAGGTAGACTTCCTGCCAAGCTGGGAGCCTGATGTGGGGCTCCATCCCAGGACCCTGGCATCATGAAGTGAGTCAAAGACAGGGGTTTAACGACTGAGCCACCCAGGAACCCCACTAGTCTCCCTTTTTAACATGAAATGATCAAGTTGTATCCTCAAAATTATATACAAGTTATAGTTCTCCCACAATTTAATGTTTTTCTTATACCTTCTAGTATATTGTCACAATTACAGTTGCAAATAATAACTAATTTATGAAACTACAATATTACATTCCTTTAAATAAGTATGCATAAATCCTGGAACTGAGATAAATTTGAAAATACTTATTAAATAATAAGTAAGTCTAATTATGAGAATTATTTAAATATTAAAATATTCATCTATTCCCACCATAGTCTTTTCAGTGTAGAAGGAACAGATTAAGAAAATTCAAATGAATTTCCCAAATGAAAGAGCCAATAAACTAAAATATTTATAAATTATATGTCCTAATGCTTATTCTTTCAGTGTGGCTTCCCACAGGAAAGGGGCATGCATCAGAGAAGATAGCAGTGGAGGAATTACTACAGCTTTCCTCTCTTGAAAGATGACAGACTGCAAGGTCACTGTAAAATATCCCACAATAGTTACAGGAAAATATGTGATGTTGTCACATGTCTCTGTTTTGAAATCCCTTCACAGCATCAGGCTTTCAGATTCCCCACTACAGCTGTTACTGTTCCAATCTGTGTACTCATGGAAGTATCATCACTCTGGGAGGCACTAGTAGAATAGCAATTTGACCAACTTCCTGAAAAAAAATTTAAGCAAGGGAAATACATGACTTGAAAAGTAAGGTAGAGGACAGACCACTTTTATTCATTATTTATGCACTGATGAGGGAGCAGAAGGCTGGCTGAGGACAAAGCAAGAAGCTGACACCTGGCAATCTCCCCCTCATCCCCACTCCTGGGTGGGACCAATGTGACATTCTTTAAGAAAGTCCCAACTATCTTAATGTTAATGGCTTGCTAAAAGGAAAAGACAACCTTGTTGCTGGCAAGACCTCAGGTATCAGGTACGTTGTAGATCCTCTTCAGCATATGAAAGTTCTATTGAAACCTCCCTTTCCTCTACCTTCCCCAACCCCATGGTACATAACCTGCCATCCCTCACAACCCAGGGCAGCATCTATTCCTGCCCATGAGTCCTGTCCCTGTGCTTTAATAAACTGCCTTTTTGCACCAGAGATGGCTTAAGAATTCCTTCTTAGCCTTCGGCTCCAGACCTCGCCCCACTGAACCTCACCTATATTCTATAACTTTATCACTTCACTAAATTTCTAAGGCTGTTGGTCACTTGGAGGCTGTGAACATTCAGCTGTTTGCATCAAGTGAAATAAACTGAACTGAAGTGAGGTGACTTTTGGGTTTCAATCTTAATATATAAGATTTATTTAAAAGCTGACATCCAAATCTAAGCAGATTATAGGAAATAAAAATAAAGCATGAATTTAGATAATTACCACACCTTATTCCCAAAGTTTTCTACATTTTCCATTCTGTTACCATTTATAATGAAATTTTACCAGAAATAGGACTGCTTTGGATTTCTCCATTCACACAAGCAGTTCTCACTGGTACAAGACCCTAAACCTTCTCATCCTGAGCTTCAACCTCTGTAAACTCTAATCTCAACCCAACACCCAAGTGATGAGGGAGCAGGAGGCTGGCTGAAGACAAAGCAAAAGCTGGCACCTTGCACCCCCTCTCCACCAGCTCCCCTTGGCAAATAGTTAACTTGCAGAGATCACAATCCTGAAAGACAGGATTACAGATGTCCTAGAGATCTACAAACAAAGAAGTTACCTTATCAACAGCACAATTTCCAGAGGCAAATAACTCAGTTCCTCAAGCCCTAAGTAAAGTTAAATTTCTTCTAAACCCAAATCTTACTAACAAAGACACTTGATAGCAGAAATGTGAATGGCTTGCAAAAAGACAACATGGATCAAGCCAGCAAGGCCTCTGATATCCTGGCACCTTGTAGGCCCTCTTTAGCATATGAAAGTTCCCTTGAAACCTCCCTTCCCCGCACCTTCCCCCAACAGCAGGGTACATAACCTGCCATCTCTCACAACCTGGGGCAGCAGCTCCTCCTGCCCATGGGTTCTGTCCCGGTGCTTTAATAAACCACCATTTTGCACCAAAGATGTCTCAAGAATTCTTTCTTGGTCATTGGCTCCGGACCTCAGACCACCGAACCTCATCTAGGTTCTAGAACTTCATCACAAGGAAAGAATGATGAGCTTATGAAAAAAAATGGCCAAGGAAAATTGAGACTATGTAACAATTATATATTTTTTCCTTAAAATGTACAATCTCTTTCTTTGAATGACAAGATTAAGAAGTCAATTGTCCTCCAAGCAGACATACATCTTGAATCAATTCTCTGGAAATAAACAAACACAAAATTGCAACAGAGATTTTGGAAGGACAACAGAAGAAAAGGTCAAATGGATAATGTTCTGGTGGCAAGATAAAATTGAACTGGTGAAATTGTTGGCTACCTGGGGGAGTTTCTTAACACTTAATTTTATTTTTATTTTTATTTTTTCTAAATATTTTATTTATTCATTTGACAGACAGACATCACAAGTAGGCATAGAGGCAGGCGGGGTGGGGGGGCCACGGGGAGCAGGTTGCCTGCTGAGCAGAAAGCCAGATGCAGGGCTAGATCCTAGGACCCTGGGATCATGACCTGAGCCTTAGGCAGAGGCTTTAACCCACTGAGCCACCCAGGTGCCCCTTAACACTTAATTTTAAGTAAACAGTCTTTTTCCATGCTACCAAAATTAAATAAAAAAAAAAAAAAAACAGTTTGTAATTTTGTAGTCTGCCTAACAGTCCTGTTCTCTCCTTATGACTTACCCCCAGCTTTGTAAAATCTCATTCTCCTAGGTCAACCAGGGTGAGTATATACTAAATATATACATTTCTATTGATGTACTCAACATGTGCCTTACTACAAACTTACTTTACCTGATTCAGGTGAATCTAAAAAATTTGAAGAGATGCTAATTTCAAGGATGGGATTTTCTTCAAAGATTAGAGGTTGGAAAGTCACTGGCAGCCTACAGATTTTATTATTTTTACATGTATTTTTCAAAAACACAAATTCTATTTGTAATATACAATAAAAACTAAATATTGCTTTTTTATTTTTACTCTTGCTTAAATTTTAATACCACACCAGAAAGTATAATTGTTAAGATAACAGAATAAATGTCAAATAGATGTAGTGAGCCTAAAACAGGAGGTTATAAGTGTGATTACCTGAGCATCAGTTGTGGATGGTCTTCAGGTTTTCAGTTAGTCAGGAAAATGTCTTGGTCACACATATGCCCCCTTTAGTTACATAGTTTGCTAACCCTTCACTGACATTTACTTCTGAAAATGTGAGACTACAAAGCACTGATTCAAACAAATCTCAGTAAAATCTCTAAGATGTTAAAGCTAAAACGTTTATTCCTGAAAATATGAACTATGAAGTTTATCTCTCCCAATTCTATCGAGGGTCTGAGTGCTGTAAGGATTGCTTTTTACAAACTAGAGAAAGAAAACCAGAAATAGGGATATGTGAGGGTGAATGGGTGGCTCAGTGGGTTAAGCCTCCACCTTTGGCTCAGATCATGATCTCAGGGTGCTGGGAGAGAGCCCCGCATTGGGTTCCCTTCCCCGCCTCTCTCTCTCCCTGCTTGTGATTTCTTTCTGTGTTAAAAAAAAAAAAAAAAAGAAGAAAAAAAAAGAAAAAAAAAGGAAATAAGGATATGTAAGATATTATCAAACATGAAAGAACATTCATTTCTGTTCATTTGTACTTATCAAGTCCTAAATATCACAAATGTGCTCAAAGGTTATTATTGAAAAGCTGTATTTCTTGTTCCTCCTTTAAAGCTGCTATATCTACGAGAATATGTGGGAGAAGTGGAAGACTATGTATTGACAAATAACATACATTTAGAAAGATATGTGTGACAAATATGTGATATATAAATATATGTGTAAGAAAGACTTTCCTTATAGGATTGGGAGTAACATATGTTGCATTAATATTCCTGAACCTTCAAGAGCAGTCAAATATATCCTATAGACTGAGTGATGTGTTATACAAAACAGGACCCCAATATTTATTAAATATAAAAAGATGAGGGAAATAATAGAATAGAGCAACATATCTTAATTTTATATCGTTGCATTGGCAAAATTAGTCAGAATCATGTCAAATCTAGGGAGAGGTATATTTGAAGAGTGCTGAAGGAAGGTGTCACATTAGTAAGATACTGTGGGACTGACAGCACTCAATGAAGTGGTCATCAAGAACTGAGAACAGGGGTGCCTGGGTGGCTCAGTGGGGTAAGCCTCTTCCTTCAGCTCAGGTCATGATCTCAGGGTCCTAGGATCAAGCCCTGCATCGTGCTCTCTGCTCTGCAGGGAGCCTGCTTCCCCCACCAACCCACAACTGTCTGGTTCTCCTCCCCACCACTGCCTGCCTCTCTGCCTACTTGTGATCTTCCTTTCTGTGGAAAAAAAAAAAAAAAAAGAATTGAGAACATAATATTGCAGTGACATGAAAACACACACACACACACACACACACAGAATATAGCTGATGAGGGGTATTTATTTTTGCTAAAATATCCCACTATATTACATAGAACCATGAATTAATTTGCTTAAATTATTCCATAACATTGCATAGAACATTGTAAATTAATTACTATTGTTTTTTGTGGATAAATCTTTTCACACCTTTCCTTCTCCTCATTCATGATAATGCAGCTGAATAATATGAATATATTTTTCTGCTTGGGTTGATCCAGGATCCTGTTAGGAAGGAAATAGTGTTTTTCATTTTCATGTACTTCTATTTGGGGATGATGTTGAGTAACTTTCTGATTATTTACTACTGTCAAGAACAGCTGGACACTCTGGAGTCCAATATACTTCTTCCTTTTCCACCTATCCTAATCTGACATCTGCGTCTGTACTTCCATAGCCCCTAGAATGGTTGTAGATGCCCTTTTGAAGAATACCACTATTGCTTTCAGTGAGTGCTTGGTACATGTCTTTTCACTACATTTCTTTGGCTACCTGGGGATCTTCATCCTTATCCTAATGGCTGCTGACCACTATGTGGCCATCTGTAAGCCCCTGTACTACACAACCATCATGAGGCAAGTCTGTGCTGTGCTGGTGGCTATGGCCTGGGTGGAGTCCTCTGTGCATTCTTTAGCTCAGATGTTTCTGGCCTTGAGTTTACCCTTCTGTGGTACCATTGACCAAAGTTTTTGCAGTCCTTGTTGAAACTTGCCTGAGCAGACATCTATGTGATCAACCTACTCCTGGGGTCCAAATTGGGGCCAAATGCCCATTGAGTTCTGTCCACTGATATGCTCCTATGTTACATCTTGTATCTTGCCCTCTTCCACTTCATTGTGGTCATCCTGTATATTTATATACACACGTCCTGCAAACACCTTCTCCATGGGTAAATGATAGCGGTGTTCTATACACTTGGAACAGCTTGCTCAACACTCTGACACTCTGAGGAATCCAGAAGGGAAAGCTACCATAGGAAATTATGCAGCAAGAAGTGGATTTAAGATGACTAAAGATGAAAGGAAGTTTCAAATATTTTCTTCATAGTTTGGATTTACCTAGAAGTCCATAAAGAATATGATCTTAGTGGCGCCTGGGTGGCTCAGTGAGTTAAGCCTCTGCCTTGGGCTCAGCTCATGATCTCAGGGTCCTGGGATCAAGCCCTACATCTGGCTCTCTGCTCAGCAGAGCCTGCTTCCCACCCCCCCCTCTCTCTGCCTGCCTCTCTGTCTACTTGTGATCTCTGCATGTCAAATAAATAAATAAAATCTTAAAAAAAAGGAATATGATTTTAATGTGGTAGAGCTAATAGAATTCTGTCTTTGGAGATGAGCACTAGTTCCTTCAGGAAAATATCAATATGGACACACACACTGGTTGGGCTTAAGTCAGTTTTATGTAGAGGAATAGACAGCATAAACTACAAACAGGTACATAAGGTCTATAGCCTTAGATGTGTTCCACTATTCTGTCTCTGCCTGTCTCGCCTACCTTATTGCTTGTGGTTTTGATCTAGAGCTTGCCCTGTTCCTCTTCATGTGGACTCCTGGTGTTCTCTGCTGCTCTGTACCACCCTGAATGTTTGCATCCACATGCTGGAGACTTTTGGTCTTCCAGTTTCCATTATCAGGCGCTTTTGTGTCATTGCAGCTGACCATGAACCTTCAATGTAGTTGTTCTTCCTGACTTGGTAGAAAGTATCAGATTCAAATAATTATAGGAGTTTTATGTTGTAAAAGACACTATGTAATCTAATAATTTCCATTCCAATTCTTGGAGTTATATTCTGAAATCCCTTCTTTTAAAGATTTTTTTTTTTTTTTTTTTTTTTTTTTTTAGAAAGACAGAGAAAGAGAGAGAGTGAGATAGACAGCATTCTCATGAGCAGGAGTGGGACAGAGGGAGACTCTCAAGCAGAATCCCACTGATCATGGAGCCTGAGATGGAGATCCCTTGTTACTGAGATCATGATCTGAGCTGAAATCGAGCTTCAGATACACAACTGATCGAGCCACCCAGGCACACTTATATTCTGAAATCTTGTGATATGTTTAAGTACATACTTCTAGAACAGTAACTGAACTTGGTGAGAAAATTCATGTTTCTGAGATAGTTCTTTGATATTAAGAAGACCTTAGTGGCTTGGTTTATATGCCTAGTAGTATTCTTGTGGTAAAATCTACTTTATGCTCCTATATTCGTCCCTTCTAATTTTGGGGGTGCTAGGTTTCTTTTGAATCATACCAATGATAATACTTTGTCTATAATATTAATTATTATAATTATAGCTTAGATGACCCAAGTTAAGGATGATATATTTATGCAACAGAAGAAGAGTGGATAAGCAGTAAGTAATAGTGAATATTAGAATATTAATTACTAAAATAATAAGATAGTCCCAAGGATGATATTTAGCCCTTGAAACAGAAATATTTACATCACAGACATGAATTATGAATTATTTTTCCTGATAAAGACAAACAGGTCAATGTAAATAAAAAAATCATTGGTTTGCAGAAATTCAAGGATAAAGGAGAAGAGGTAAATAAGCAGAACATGGGATATTTTAGGGAAGGGAAACTACTCTGTATGATACTGTAATGATGGATACATGACATAATGCATATATCAAAATCTGTAAAACTTGGTAACACCAAGAGTAAATCCTAATGTAAACTATGGACCTTAAGAATACTGTACCCATATTGGCTCAGTAGTGATGAGAAATGTAGGGCCCCACTGCAAGATGTCAGAGAACAGAAATTGTGAAGAGCATAGAATGTATGTGGAAAATCACTGTACTTTTTGTGTAATGTTCCTGCAAATCTAAATCTGCTTTAAAAAATAAAATATATTAAAAAACATATTAGTGAGAAAGTGCCATTCTGCCATTACAGTGCTTAAAAATATTTTATTTGAATTTTTAAACAAATTAATTATATGAGCCACACATATTGATGCCCAGAAATCCTTTACAGTTTATGCTGGTATGCTATGCTAATCTTATTAGTGAATATAAAATATTATATTATCTGTGGTTATTTCTTAAAAATTGACATATTTTAACATTGCAAGCATGAATTTGAATGCTGTTATACCTCATGAAGAATTTTCAGCAAAATGCATTAGCTACATTACACAGGATAGTCTTTAATATTTTGAAGTTGTATGCTTTTTAATTTTACATTATGTTTTTGTTTCTTATAACATGCAAACTTTCTCAACATTTTCACATCAATAAACATATATGCTGAATTGCATATAGTTTTTGAAAATAGTTTGTGTCAACTAATACCAAATATGCTTGTTTTTTTTCCATTAAAATATCTATATGTATTTTAGATTCTGATTTGGAGTAATTCTGTAATCTACATCTTCATATCCTCAGGCAGGATTTTGTGTAATAAAAATGGCATCTAAGAAGTTATTGTTACATGAAAATAATTTGTAAGTATTTGTGGTGATGGAAGTTAGCTAGACTTATTGCAGTGACTATTTTTCAATATATACTTGTATCAAATCATTATGTTACATACAAGAAATTAATATAATGTTATACATCATTTATATCTCAATTAAAATAAAGACTATATTCTCAATTTATTAAACATGAAAGCCACAGTAAGAAGTCTGGTCATTTCTGTGAAAGTTGTTAATTTTATAGAATGCTAAAGCCTGGTTAATTTGAAATGTGTGTCTAGATTTGTAGCAGAAAATGTCCGTAGCCATAGGTCAGCATTGTGTGCAAATAATAGTTTCAATCACTAATAATATTCTAAGAGAGAAATTCATATTATTAAGGATAATAATGAAAACAAATAATAACCACTATACAAAAGAGGTCTTTAAATGAATCTGTTGTTTAATTTAATTTTCTGAACTACTATGAAGCTGTTCAGAGACAGCTTTCTTAGGTCCAGCTAGGTAATGATACAGTATAGAACATGCCTAGGAGAAAAAGTTTAATCTGGCAACAGTTATGTTTCTTTGTATATAACTGCAGAGGCCATCTGTCCATTTCCTCTCTGCTCTAACAGCTCTGGTAAATTTCACCTTCCTCATTATTATTTTTTTTTTTTTTCTGCTCTTTATACCTGGTTGTTATGGGCCTACAGACTGATTGCAGCTCTTCCATTTTACTTACATATTCTAAAAAGTTTTCCATGTTTTTAACATCTCCCTTTTAATAAAATCCTACTATCAAACATTCAAACATCTTCTCTATAATGACATTTGCTGTGTTTCTTAAGCAACCTTTATTTAAATCCTATCTCATGCAAAAAAAGGTGTGTGTGTGTGTGTGTGTACATATATATATATATATATATATATATATTTTCTGTAGAAAATCTTTTTCAGATGTCTCTTATTCATTCCACTTACAAATTCTGGTATATTTCTCATGTCATAATGTATATTAGTAATTAATAAAATTTATTTTTTAAGGCAGCATTAGGTTCACAGCAAAACTGAGCAGAAAGTACGAAGATTTCCCATAATACTCCTGTCCTCACACACAGACAGCCTCTCCCACCAGAGTGGGACCATCAAAGGAAGCTACTCTCACAAGTTATTATCTCTCCAAATATTCTTTTCATTAAGCTTCACCCTTGATGTAGTACATTTTATGGGTTTCAATATACATAAGGACATGTATCCACAACTATACTAACATACAGATATGCTTCCGGTTCTAAAAATCTTCTGAGATCTGTCTATTCATTCTACCCTCCACACTGACCCTTGGCAAACACTGAAGGTGTCAAGTTCTCCATTGTTTTGCCTTTCCAGGATCCATATGGTTGCAAATCACATAATAAGCACCCTTTTCAGATTGCCTTCTTTTGCTTAGTAATACACATTTAATTTTCCTGCATATCATCTTGTGGCTTGATAGCTCATCTTTTTAGCACTGAATAATAGTCCATTGTCCAGAGAAATCACAATTTATTTATCTATTCACCAGTGGAGGGAGGTCTTGGTTGCTTCTGAGGTTTGACAATTATAAATAAAGCAGTTATAAACATCTATATGCAGCCAAAATATGCTTGCAAAATGTACTTTAATTTGCTTTGGTTGGTTGACCATATCTTAATCTGTCTTTTGCTAGGCTTCATTTTGTTTTATTTTTTTCTCTCTCTCTTTATAGCAGAGAAAGTCTTCACTACTGGATTCATTAACGTTCCCCTCATCAACGGGAGATAGGTAGGGTTTGTCAACAATTACATTTATTATTCAGTCCCTTAGGTTTTATCAAAAATGTTTTATATTCTTGTCAATGGTGAAAAAACAAGTAATTATGTTTTTAGCAGCCTGAATTATTGACTCTTGCTCTGTCTTAACTATGCATTACTATTATTTTTGATATGAATTCAGGAGAACTGATTACCAGGAGCTGACTTAAAACAGGTCTTTTATACGGATATCTTCATTGTACAGCTGATTTCTGAATGCACATAGAGGAAGTAGAAATGAATGTGCTATCATAAAGGTACTTGTGATGATTTAAAGTCATTATTTTAATTTTGGATTTCAACCTCATCACTAGTGCAGAATGTGTATCACTATGAGAACTGGCATATAAGCCCAGGATTTTTAATAGAGTTATCATTAAAGTTGTTTTGTCTTTATAATTCACTGACCAAATAGTGTCATTTTATTTGATTTGGCAGTTTTTTCTACTGGCGACACTAATCACACCTCCTTAATACTCCATAAAATTAAGTTTTCAATTAATTCTGGTATGTGAGAATTAGGATTCATTTAGCTATCCCTTTAAATTTCTTTATAATTCCTCTTTCTTTCATGAATTCCATTCACAATAGACACTGTATATAAAGATAATCAAATATTTTTTAGCTCGTTTAGTCACATCAAGCTCATTTTTAAAATAAACTTGCTTAGGTATATGTTTGCTCAAATTAATTGTGTACTTCTTTTGAAAATAATGTTTGACACAAAACTTTCCTCATGGCATTTTTCATCTCTGTATTTCTCAGAGTATAGATTAAGGGATTGAACATAGGAGAAATGATGGTATAAAATAGAGCAAATACTTTGTCCTCAGGAAAACTGTCTGGAGGTCGAAGGTAGACAAAGATCGAAGGCCCAAAAAACAAGCTGACCACAGTGATATGAGACCCACAGGTGGAGAGGGCTTTGCGTCTTCCCTCAGCTGAGTGATGTCTTAGACTAAACAAAATAATGACATAAGAAACAAACAAGACAACAAAGGTAACTAAGGCAACCATACCTGAATTGGCAACTACAAGGACACCAGTGATGTAGGTATCAGTGCAGGCAACTTTCAGCAGAGGGAAGATATCACAAAAGTAGTGATCGATTTCATTAGGACCACAAAAGGGCAACTGGATTGCCATCAATAATTGAGGAAAAGAATGGAGAGCCGCACCAGCCCACGCAGCCAAGACTAGGAGATGGCACCTTGTCCTGTCCATGATAAGCAGGTAGTGGAGAGGTTTGCAGATGGCAGCATAGCGATCAAAGGCCATGGCGGTAAGAATGAAGATCTCAATGCCTCCAAAGAAGTGCACGGCAAATAGTTGTAACATGCAATTACTGTAGGAGATGGATTTTGTCCCTCCTAGTAGGTCACTAATTAATTTGGGTGTAATACTAGAGGTATAGCAGATGTCCATAGAGGATAAGTGGCTGAGGAAGTAGTACATCGGTTGGTGAAAAAGAGGACTACATTGAATGGAGATAAGGATCAGAAGGTTTCCTGCCAACAGGGCACTATAACTGAATAAGAAGAGCACAAAGCAAAATATTTCTATGTTCTGGTCATATGAAAGTCCTAGAAGTATGAATTCTGAGATGTTTCTCTGCTTCTCCATATACTTGTGTTTTCTATATATTCCACACAAATGAGTATGTTTCTGAAGGAAATAAACAGAAATTTGGTGAAAACTTAATAGTATGAACACAACGATATAAAGTTTACTAAGAGTAGATTGACATGAATATTAATATTAATTATTCTTGATTTCTTAAATTAAGCTGCTTTCTCCAGTTTTATTGTGTTTGATTCTATAGAAGTATTGTGGAATAATTTTATAATGGGAATGATTATCTATGTTGCTCAGTTTTACTGATAATGATTTTAACAATATTTAAATTATATTTTAAAAATTAAAGATGATTATTATTAATTATATTATTTAGATAAGAAAGAAAGTTTATAAAAATTCTGTCAAGTCAAAAAATACTTTGTTGTATATATCCTAAATGTGTGTGGCTAATACATGAGGTCAACTTTCCTATTTTCACCCTTTTCTGGTCAAATTCCATGAATTATCTGGCACTGAAACCTCAGGAAATGCAAACATGCCAGTCTGAACTGCTGAAGCTTAATTTGTATAAAGCACACTCTTTTTTTTTGCTATGTGACCAAATATTGCCAATGTGTCATGCTAAACCAATGGAATCACTGTTATTTTATAGAGTGAAGAGTGGGGAAAAAACTATACAGCAAATAGAGAATGTCTATTAATGACGGAAATTGTGGAAATAAATTAGCCATTTCATTCATTTACCTAGTTATATTTCATGTGTTAAAGAGAATTTTAAAAGTGTAAATACTGTGACTAATGGTCGTGATGACAATCATTAAAGGATAGATAAAACCATTAAGTTGCTCAAGTATGTTTCAATAGTGCATTTGTTATGCTGTTGTCAAAAAAAAAAAAAATCCTGTGTTTTTATACAATCTAAGGGACTAGGATCAAAAAAGGGGATGATACACAAGGTAACATTAGTCAAACTTAATGGTCAGGTTGCACTCAGCAATATTTATTGAAACAAAATAAATGCAACATTCATGTATTTGCATCTTTTGTAACTGATGTGTTATTTAAAGACATTACTTAACTGATTCAAAATAAGTTAAGAATAGAGAGAATGCACTTGGAGTAGTTACTTGCCTCAGTGATGAGGAATTATCTGTCCCTAGTGGGTTTGAACAGCTAGTGTACTTCCTATATTTCTCTGGACCTGCTGGGACAGTCATAACTAGGCCTCCCAATGTCTATTTTTAAAAAAACTCAGAATGCATTTGTAGCAATGTTATATAGAAATCATCAACAGTAGGGAATCTCAAAATTAATATTTATGTGTTATATAGTCCCAGAGACTATATATATAGATAATATTTCTATACACATATATGTATTATATCTCTATATATTTTATATATACTATCTATATATGATATGATATAACATTACATTATATATCATATATAGAGAGAGTTAACAGAGAGGCATTCAGAAAATGGTCCATAAGGTAGGAGAGCAATTCTGCTTTGAATTATTATTCTAAATTCTAACTTCAAAAAGGAGTAAATTTTAGTGTTTTTCTACATTTTTTTGAAAATAATACTGAACTACAGAGTATTCAACGTTTAACCTTAACTACTCTTTAGTTGAAAAGTTTTAGGGAGGTAGAATTCATTGATCTATTTTCTACTCATTGCAAGTGATGTTTACTCTTTGTTAATGAGGTGGGAAATGTTAATTTTTCAGGAACAGTTATTTACCTAAAACAATTTGGTTTAAGAAGAATTATTACTCAAGAAGACTACAAATAATTTAAAGGCAGACTTCACTTGACTAATCCAGATCTCTGATTTTAAAAAGAAGAAACTCAGATCAAGAGAATCTAATCATTTCTCACGATGCAGGAGTAATACTCTGTGAATGTCTAGAGCCAGAAATCCCAATTCTCTCTCAGTCTGGGAAGAAAGCTGAGTGGGAAGATGATGGGTGTCATGAGAAAAGCATGAAAAATTATCCTGAATCCATAACCCGAATAGAAAAGAATATGCAAGATGATGGGTGGACAGACATGGAGTCAGTCTTCTTGAGTATTTATGGAGATAAAGATATACGGACTACTTAACATAAATCTTGTCTGGCATTCCCTCATTCTAAAAAAAATTAAATAATTTTCCTTCAGTTTTACGAACATACAGATTGTTTAATCAGGATTCTTCCTTGTTTCTCGACCATCATTGGCACTGAATCCACAATAGACTACTTACCCATCTCACCCTGTAACCTGAGGGGCATTGCACATGATCACTGCAGACAGCAGATGTAAAAGGGAAAAAAGGGAGGAGATTTATTGCCATAAAAATAACATTTTGATGGCTGAGATATTATAGATACCTCTTAGGTTAAAAACTGAAGTTATAGTTGATGTGTAAAAAATGTCAGACAACCACCGAACAAGTGGTTAGAAGAGCACAACACAGGAAGAGGGAGAAACACTGAGGCGTCTTAAGGAAACCGACCAGTGCAGTCCTTGAGTGAATTCCTTCATCTCTCTAAACTGCATCTTACTCCTTTTACAATGAAGATATCATTACGATATTCAGAATTTTAATGAGGAATTACATGAGCTAATAAGAAATAGCCCATGACACTTTGGCTCAAATCAGATTAGTTTAGAACCACAGAAAGCATCATGCACCTCCACACAACCAAGGCCAGTAGAAAAATAAAGGAAAAAGAATATCATAACATGGACTTCATAACCATTCAGGTAAACTTCAGCTTCAACAATCTGTTGGGGAAAACATTTAGGTTAGTTGGATGCCTCATTGGTCCTCTGAGGGAATGCTTAACCTTAATGCTTAGAGTGATTTCTTTGCACTATAAAAATATAGCTAACTGATTACTTCACTTCCTTGGTTATTCTAAATAAAAATTTTGAGTGTGCTTTTAGTTAAACTATCATATAAGAATAGAAGCTTTTATGTTTAAATTAAAGCTTCCATCATGGGTGCCTGGGAGGTTGAGTCAGTTAAGCTGCTGTCCTTGACTCAGGTCCTGATCTCAGGGTCCTGGAATCAAGCCTCGAATCCTGTTACCTACTCAGCAGAGAGTCTGCTTCTCTCTCTCCCTGTGTCTCTCCCCACTCCGTGCTCAACCCTCACTCATGTTCTCTCCCCACCTCTCAAGTGTATGTGTATATGTGTATATATATATATATTTCCATCACATGTTCATGTTTTCCCTTAGTGTAGCAGAATAGCATGTTATAAATTTAAATTAGTTGACTCAGATGAAACTATTCTAGGATGACAAGTGCTTAAAATATTGGAATTTCTTATCACTGTACATATTCAAGCATACAAGGCTATTTCTTAACAGCAATTATGTACAAACAGAGGTTTGTACATAAGTACAAGAATGGGACACAATGAAATTCACTCAGTGAAATTCAATGAATAATACACAATTAAAACTAACATTTATAAAGCATTTTTATAGGAATGGAATTAGCATATATTTCAAGAGAACTTATAGTATTGGAATGAATTTATATGGAATAAGACCAGATAATTCGTCTAGATTGTGCTTGGTGGAACCCTTCCCAAACCAAGATGACAAGGATAATTCACTAAGCATAAGATCTGAGAGTCTGGCAGGTTAGTTGTAGGCTATATTCCATCTCCCAGATACTCACTGTGCCAAATCATCCCCAGCATCAAAATCTGCAATAAAATGAAGAGAATTATAAATCAGTAATTCACATACTTCCAGATTAATTCTCTACAAATATTTTGAAAATTTCAATATGACTTACTCCTTCTACAGTTTCACAAGGGACGTGGACTTCAAATATTTACTGAATCTATCAAAGATGAAGAAAGGTGTTGTTCTGACCCAGGAAAGTAGACTAGGAATTTCAAATGCTGATTTAAGATCTGAATGCTAGACCACTAAAAAAATAAAAGTATTTTTTTTTATTTTCTGCAAAAGGTAATGAGTACTTAGGTCCTGGAAATCATCGAGCTTCTGCCTACTCCTGAAGAAAATTTGGTTGGGACTAATGAAATATAAACTTTAGGAGACACTACAGTAATTAATAGTTCTTTGAAAGTTGTAAGTAATTACATTCCCAAAGGCATTTCTAGAGAGACCCTGGCCAACGTGCTAAACCACTGCCCAGAATATGTCTCTCTTTGCCCTGGGTGGTGCTTTCCTCCTTTGCATTAGCGTGCCTCAGGCACTACTTCTCTGGAGACCCAGAAAGGCCATAGTCAGAGCAGGTCAAGAAATTTTGACTGTTCTGTAAGTTCATCCAGCTTTCTGAAGAATGAGAGGGAAAGCAGTGTAGTCTGTAATAGTACCCGGTTAGCCACGAGGAAAATGCGAGATGAGATAGAACAAAGAGAACCACACATGAGCACTGACAGTCCAAGTATGCCCCATTACTAAGATGTGATGTGTGTAGAGTCGATGAATCAATACAGTCAACAATCTGCAATATGAGAATGGGTGCAGAACTATCCATGGTTCGGGACAAACTTCGCTGGAAGGGATGGTTGCAGGATAGGAGAAAAAGAAAAGGAACGATAAAACATTAAACACTCTTTCCCCATGAACATGGAAGGTAGGATAAATAAAAAAGATGAAAACTTTAAGAGGAAGTACGCACCTTGATGGATCAATCTTTGAAAGCTCTAACTTTGGCTTAGGTCAGATCTCAGTGCCCAGGAATGATGGAGTCCATCATCAGGGAGTCTGCTTCTCCTTCTCCCTCTGCCCTTATGCCCCACTGCTTCTCTCTCTCTCTAAGATAAATAAATAAAATCTTATGAAAATTCATTAGATGATTTAAAACTTAAAATTTTGCATATTTTGACATAAGTATTATTACCTCTATTATGCATAGAAGAACATAAAAAGTTTTAGAGTTTAAATAACTAATTTGCATAGGCAAAAGTAAGAAAGTGGTATTTCTAAATCTAATGCTGTTTCCAGGCTTTGAAAGTTTTGTAACCCTGAGTAAATGAAGGAGTCTATCTGATGGAGTTCAGGGCAGGCTGTCTCAATGTGCCACTTAGATATGTGGATTGTTTTGAGCTGAAAACAATCAGGCCCAAAGAGTTCAAGAGGAGTTTTTTTCTTCCCCAGTATCTACCTAAAAGAGTTTAGACAGAGGGCCTGGTCTAGGAAGAGAGATACCACCAGGAAAACTACAAAGAGTGTGCGGTAGGCATGGCAAACTTGGGGGTCTCTGCAGGGCTTGCTTGTTCAAATGCCCCTCTGTGTCCATTGAATCCCTACCCCCTTCTCCTTAGCTCAGGAGAACATATACACAGTTGCCTGATTATTAGGGAGTTTCATTTCTTTGGGGTTCCCATATATATGAAATCAAAGTTTTTCTGTTTTTTTGTTTTTATTTTTGTTTTATTTCCCTTGGTTAATCGGTCTTATGTGAATTTAATTGTTAGGTGAGCCAAAGAGCAGAAAAAGGGAAAAGCTTTCCTCCCCTACATAGCCCTTCGGCACAGAGGATATCAAAGCTTGATGATTTTACATTTGTCCATTTTAATACCATGCCCAATGTTGACCAAGCTTTACCCAATCTAGCCTGTATCAATCCACAAAGAGAGCCAGTCATACCTTGTGTATCCTCCCCTGACAGACACTTTAGGACTCCCCTCAGAGACATATACAGGTGTCCCAACAACATCTTCAAATCTTGACTTTGCCCCTCATCATAAACTTGTTCTGCTGAAAAAGTTTTAATCTTAATGAAGTGCATTTTATCTTTTTTTTTTTTATATGGACCACACCATTGTTATTATGTTTAAAATTATTTTTCTAATCCAAGGTCACAAAGATTTTCCCTCTGTTTTATTCTAAATGGTTTATGCATCTCCATTTTATATATTGGTCTACGTTACATTTGGAATTGAATTCGTACAAGCTGTGATGAATGGATATTTGTGGTGTTCTTGCTGTCGGTACATATCAATATCTAACATTCCTACTGTCATTCATTGTGAAAACGATGTTTTCTCCACTAAATTGCCTACAGACCCCTGTTGAGAATTAGTTGACCAATGCACGCAGGTCTGTTTCTGGACTCTCTAGGCTGGCCCATTGATCTGTTTGTCCAGCTTCATGAGAACAACACACTGTTTTGAACACAGCAGCTTTGTAATAGACCTTGAAATGAGATAATGTAAGTTCCCAGCTTTGTTCTTTTTAAAGTTGTGTGACCTAATGGGGTTTCTTTACATTGCTTTACACATTTTTTTTTTATTTTTTAAAAGATTTTATTTATTTATTTGACAGACAGAGATCATAAGTAGGCAGAGCAGCAGGCAGAGAGAGAGGAGGAAGCAGGCTCCCTGCTGAGCAGAGAGCCCAATGCAGGGCTCGATCTCAGGACCCTGGGACCATGACCCAAGCCAAAGGCAGAGGCTTTAACCCACTGAGACACCCAGGTGCCCTGCTCTATACATTTTAGATCACTTTGGAAAATAATAAACTTGTGCCTATTCATATTTTTATGGGATTCCTTAAATCTAAACACATATTTGAGGATAATTCACATCCAAAGAGTATTGACTCATCTGGCTCAGGAGCACAATATTTGTTTCTATTTATTAAGTTCTTCATATATTCTCAACAGAGTTTTCATAACATTTTCAATGTATGTCTTGTCCCTATCTTGTCATATTTTTCCTTAGGTATATTGTGTATTTGATGCTATTAGAAATGGATTTTAAAAATCCAATTTCTGTTTTGTAGTCTCCAATACAAACTATGCAACTGATATTATATATTGTTCTTGTATGGCACAACTATTCTAAACTCACATAAAAAAAAAAAAAAAGTCTCTCATCTTGAACAAGAATTTGGCGGAATCGGCAGTTTTCACCATGACACAATTGTAGAGAAAATTCTAAGGAATGTATAGAAAACGTCACACTATTTAGAAGATTCAAAGAAATGCTGGACCAATGAAATGAGTTAAGATGAATTCACTTCTGTTTTATTATTTTGAGTTTTGTATAGAATAGAAATTATTTTTTCTCTAATGTTGGGTAAAATTCACTACCAGAGCTATCCAGACAGGGGGTGTGAAGACAATGTAATAAATTCAATTACTTTAAGATGTAAATAAAGACCACTGAGAATATGTATCTTTAACTTTCAGGAGCTTGTGTAGTTTATATCATTAAAAGACTTTTTTGTCCAGTCTAAGGTGTTGAATTTATTGGCCTTAGTATGAACACTATATATTTTGTTATTATTTTAAACATGTGTAGAATGTATAGTATTATCACATCTATTATTAAAAACAGCAATGTTTAGTAATGAATGAGTTATATGTATCTCAGGAATCAAAATCCCAGAAACTAAACCAAAGTAAAATCCAAACAAAATAGAGGTAATGATGTAACAAACTAAGGAACGAAATGGCTGACATAACTAACATTCTTGGGGTGGCACCTGGGTGCCTGGGTGTCTCAGTTGGTTAAGTGTCTGTCTTCGGCTCAGGTCATGATCTCAGGGTCCTGGGATGGAGCCCCATGTCTGGCTCCTTGCTCAGCAAGAAGCCTGCTTCTCCATCACCCTCTGCCTGCTGGTCCCCCTGGTTTGTTCTCTCTTTCTTTCTCTCTCTGTCAAATAAATAAAATCTTTTAAAAATAAAATAAAAAAAAAAAGATAACTAACATTCTTAAATAGAGAAAGGTTGATCCTCCAGAAGAATTAAGAAAATTCCAAAAATGTCATTGAGATCAATTAAGAGAAAAGAGAAAGAAAAAAAAACCTGCAAATTACTAATAGAAGGAATGGAACTCATGTGTTGATGAAAATTAATGTTCGGTTTTACAAAATATTTGAAATACAGCTGATGATATCTATTCAAGCTAATCATGAGCTATTTTCTAGGGGAACCTGGGTGGCTCATTTGGTTGAGCATCCCACTCTTGGTTTCAGCTCGGTCATGATCTCAGGGTGGTGGGATCGAGCCCCACATCAGGCTTTGCTCTTTGCCTCTGCTTCCCTCCCTGCACCTCTGCACCTCCCTACTCCAAGCTTACATAGGCAAAACTAAATGTTACTTTCACTTAAATTGAGATTACAGAGCATTTCAGAATCAAAAACCAAAAACTCTGAGGCCAGAATTCTTACAACATGTACCTACTTGGATGGGACAGATAGGGCAGGAATCTCAGCAAAATGGGCAGAACTAGCATTCTGGGAGTCTTAAGGGACAGAAGCCTACTTTTAATTGCCCTGATGGTTATTGTGTGAGACATTTTCAGTTAGATTCAGAGCGGAATCCATTACAGTTTGCTTATTTGGGTGCGCTGAATGAAGAGCCCACGGAAAGCATATTTGCATGAGGAATAAGAAGCAAGTTGATGAAGAATTATAAGCAAAGAAGGAGCTCTAAAGATAGTCTCAAAATAATAAGCAAACTTACTCAGTTGAAAGAAAAAAAAAACAGGTTTCAGTAAACCATATGATATGTAAAAGGTACAGTGAAAGCATTATACGAATATTCTCCCACAAGTTTATCATAGAATTTATAATAGGGGTGGACAGAACTAAATAATACTGAAAGCAAAATGCTAAAGATAAAGAATTTGAGGAGCGTAATATGTTAACGGTGCTTGAGAATCCAATCAGAAAACCTTGCAGCAGCAGAAAGAGACCAATGGCTGTCTTTGAGGATGTTTAGTAAATAGAGGCAGGCCATTCAAAAGCTTCCAAGGTTTTTCCTTCCTTCAAAGGAAAAAGTACAGTGAGGGGCCACCCTTGCTCTCCAGGAAACAAGTTCTAGTCAAGTGAATAGTTACCCACACAGACACCAGCATCACCACCTCCCTTCCTCATCAGTGGGTAGCCTCAGATAGAAGGAACCAAGAAGCATCAGTGCTTTTTTAACTAACATAACGAATTAGAATTTTTGCTGCTGTTAATAGACAGGTAAGGAACACAGTTTTTGAAACTTGAGAGTTCAAACTCAGAGAGCCTGGATATAACCTCTTACTGGCCATACTATTTAACCCCTCTAAACAAAGTCTTTAAATTCTAAAATCCTGAATGTCATGCCAACTATGTTCAAAATCACACAGCTTATGGGTTCTAACAAAGATTTCCTAACTGAGACCACACATTCCTGGCCACCATAATGCATCTGGCACACCATATCCCCTCAGAATCACCTGCATGTGAGAATTTACTCAAACCATGGAGGCTCTATTATATGAACTACACAGAAATGGGTAGGGCCAGAGTTGAAGACAGGCCTTCCATCCTTCTCCGGCAGCCCTGAAGGTTGATTTCAGCTCTTCCGGTATTCTCGTCATCACCAGAGAGCCCCATGATTATGGTGTCACATAAAATAGATATTTCAAAGCAATTAATTCTAAATACTTCATCTTCCACTCTACCTAAACCATCAGCCTTTTGAGACCATTTCAATTTTACTAAATATCTCTTAGTGGATGATTTAGGTACAGTATCTGAATCAGTCCTCACGATGGATGCCTTCGGACAAATATAGGGTTGAGCACAAGGTGAAGGATTAGGAGAGGGGGCTGGGCAGGGAGTCATATAAAATTCTTACAGCCACAGCTAGTTTAGGCCTCCGGTCTTCCGCTTAGGCCCCTGACAAGGTATCTAAGCTTCTTCCAGCCTGGTGTTTTCTGATAACTCTGGGGCATAAAGAAAAAAGCTGTGTAATAGATTTCTTAGTTGATGACAGATATTCCTTTAATTAAAAATGAGATTTTAAATAAGCAGTAATTTCTTATGTAGATGAATAGAATCTATTAATAAATTGATACATAATTTAATTTGTTATATTTTATTTGTCAGTTTTTTATACAGTGTACTCCGTTTTTGCCAATAAAACCTTTGGATCCTTGGGAAAAGAATAGAAATAAATTTAAATTTTTTTGCATAACATTCTTTTTGATGGGATAGGAATTTCCCTGACCTGTGCTAAAATATTCCAAGAGCCCCAAGAATCCCAAACAACACATACACACACACACACACACACACACACACATACACAGGCACATGGCATTTATATACTTAAAAAAAATTCCAAAACACTTTTGACACAGTCTACATTAAGCCATCAAACAGATAGATGAATAAGCTGTCAAAACCAATTTCCTATGGGACAGACAAAATATTTTCCCATCATATTGTGGAGGCTTGCATGGCTCTAGTAGGAAGAAATAAAATATTAGTTATATATGTAAAAGTTCCTAAGATTTGAAACATCCAAAAACTGGTGCCAGACACTAAGATAATACCTACTACCTCCATGACTTATCTTTGATTTTTGCCTTGACTCTGGGGAAGAAGTAACTGAATCAAGCTAAGTTTGTATGGAAGCAATGTAATCATTCTGCTGAGAAAAGACAAATTCTGGGCTGAGAGAAACTGGAAATGATTGGAAGCATAGAGCTGAGATTAGGTTACAAGATCAATGGACAAAGAGGTAACCAATAATTGAGGGAGTAGTGTCGCCTTAATGTAGAAAAAAAAATAAAAATAAAACTATTCTAAGCATCTGGTGGTCTGCTAATTTCATTATATCCTTTATAGGCACATGGGATTATATGATAAATTCTTAGCCTTTGACATCACTTATCTTATGGTTAATGCATGATTGTTTATGACACAAGGACAAATTCTAGATATGTAAGAACAATGCATATAGTCACATAAAAAATAAAGTATTATCATAGAATTTAATTCAGCTACTATTTGTTTACATCTTAATTTGTCCTCAGTTTATTGATAGAAAGATAAAAAGAAAAATAAAGCTATACCACATACTCCTCCTTCTCAGACAAACTAGTGAAAGCACAGTTCATAAGAAGCAGCACTTAGGACATAGGGTTATGTGGAGAAAACATACTGCTGAAGAGCAACAAAAGAACAGGGCTGGAATCAGAATGACTTCTAGTCTGTTGGATCTGCCAAGTCTTCCTGAATAGGAAAACATGAGCAGTGTGAATTAGAGTTAAGACATGGACCCTCAAGCATGGCATGGGGACTCCTAAGCAGAGGAGATAGCTGTTATACAACCATTAAGTTGATAGATTGTAGGGTGTGTTTGGAGAATGTAGATGGACCCAGTGTAGCTGGATGAAAGTATCTCAGAGGGGCGCCTGGGTGGCTCAATGGGTTGGGCCCCTGCCTTCGGCTCCAGTCATGATCTTGGGATCCTGGGACTGAGCCCCGCATCAGGTTTTCTGCTTGACCGGGAGCCTGCTTCCTCCTCTCTCTCTGCCTGCCTTTCTGCCTGCTGGTGACCTCTGTCTGTCACATAAATAAATAAATTAAAAAAAAAAAAAAAGTAACCAGGAAATGGGACACACAGGAGGAAAGACAGGGAAGGAGAAAATTACATAACTTGGCTTTTCAATGTGTCTTATGCTGTTTAAATATTTCACATGTGTTTGTCCAAGTGATAGTATATCTTCATGAGCTATAATATTACCCCATTTCATAGCAATACACAAATAAATCAAATTGCCAAAACCCAAAGATAAAAACTTAGAGTCACTATGTCACCCAACTTTCCTTGACCCCAAAGCCTGTCACTGTAACACCATACTTTCTTCCAGTGTGATGACCTCTGATAGTACCAGTTAGAGCTGAACCCTGAACCAATGTGGGGACATTTATGATAAACAAATGAGAAGGTTGGATTTTGTTGTAAGGAAACCAGGGATCCATATAGATGTTTTTTTGAGAGGCAATTGATTTGATCAGAGATGAGCTGTGGAAGGTTATTTCTTGATTTCCTCAAATCCAAGTGCTCACACCTGGAACTAACTGGACTCTTTCAAGTGTGGATTACAATCTGAATTAGAATTACTTGCTTCTTTGGCTCATACTAACTTCAGAGGCTCTTTAGCCCAGCTCCCCAAAGAGAACTCAGATGCTTTTATAACATCACAAGTGATCAACTGTCTGGGGACAATGGATTGAATGAAAGCACAATGAAAATCAACCTCTTGACTTGAATTCTGAATGTGCCATTTTAGACCACACTTTCCCCATGGCGATTTTCATCTCCATGTTTCTCAGGGTGTAGATGAGAGGATTCAGCATGGGGGCAATCACAGTGTAAAACACAGAGACTTCCTTATCCTTGTTCTCACTCCCGGCAGGTAGAACATAAGTATAGATACAGGGCACAAAGAATAAAACCACCACCATTATGTGAGAGCTGCAGGTGGAGAGAGCCTTGCGTCTCCCTATGGAGGAGTATGTCCTAAGATTCCATAATATGAGAATGTAAGAAACCACCAGGACAAGAAAAATGACAACCACCACCATTCCTGAATTTGCAATCACTAAGATACTAACAGCATGAATGTCTTTGCACACCAGTTTCAAAAGAGGCTTCACATCACCTATGTAGTGATCGATCTGATTAGGACCACAAAAAGGTAAGTCGAGTAACATGAGCAATTGAGTGACAGAGTGCCAAAACCCCACACCCCAGGCCATGAAGACCAACGTGTTACACCTCCGCCGGTTCATGAGGACCATGTAGTGCAGGGGCTTGACAATGGCAACGTAGCGGTCTAAAGCCATGGACACCAAGATGAATATCTCCACACCTGCCAGCAAGTGGGCAGTGAAGAGCTGGGTCATACAGCTGTTATAAGAAATGTTTTTTCTTGCTGTGTCTAAGTCCCTGATTAGCCTGGGGACCACAGTGGAGGTGTAGCAGAGATCCATGAGAGAAAGGTGACAGAGAAAATAGTACATTGGTTGTTCAATTAGATGGCTGCAAGTGATGGTGAGTAAGATGATGAAATTTCCCATTAAGACAGCCAGGTAGCACAGCAGGAACAAGAGAAAGAACAGTAGCTCTAGTTGCTTATTTTCCCATAGTCCCATGAAAACAAATTCTGTGACATTGTTCTGATTTTCCATGAGGCTGAGGTGAGTCCAGAGACACAACAGAAACTTACTTCACCTGAAATGATATGGAACATATGACATTTTTTGTAGCACTGTAAATATTTGGAGTATTTTTGTATGAAAAAATATGTAGATCACAGAGGAATTTTTGCACTTAATGTTTACAGTTTTTCTGGTGTAAGACATATCATTATTCAAATGATGTTTGTGAGAGCATACTAAATCCTGGGAATTTAATGAACATTTTGAATGCATTTAACTCATAATGACCCAGGAGTGACTCTGCTGATTTTTATACATGGGGGAACGCAACTGGATGGCTTCCAACAATAACACCAATTCATTCAGATAGTAAACAGTAACCTAAGGTATGGACCTGTATCAAATGCCAAATTCTGTGCTCTTGAGAGTTATGTCACATTATCCACTGACCAAAAGGATTTTGTTCTGTTTTCCACCTCCTGTCTCTGCCATTAACACTCAGATAAACTTAAGCAATTCTCCTCCATTCCATATGCTACTGACAATAACTTACAAAGCCCCAATCCAACATCATATTCTATACATTCAGAAGTAAATATTTATTCAAGATATAAAATCACAATCAAGATGCTTAATCATAGCAGATAAATAAACTGAATTAGTTGACCACAAATTCAGTGACTCACCTTCTTGGTAGTTTTGTTGAGGTTCAGTTTGAACCAGATTTTGTCATAATTCAGGAGAGGCAGGAAATGGAAAACCAGGGGCACAATCTGGGCATCTGGATATAGGAACATGGTGCTGCTTTTATATAAAAGCCTTCCATTTTCCCAAATCATTCTGAAGACACATTTTAGAGGTTGCTGTTTAAAATGTTAGAACACTGCAGAGAGCCAGTTGTTTTCTGTTGACATGTTGAAGAACCCTAGTGATGAAAGAACATCCTGCATGTTTAACCATGCAGTTAAGCAGCATAGCCACTTAGATGCAGTCGATCTAGGAGAAGAGAAAGAATATGTTGAGCCATCACATTTTACCCATTACCAAGTGTCTAGCACAGCAAAATCATGATTTTCCTAAAAGACGGTTAATGCCAATTCATTATTTTCATGGTACCAGAGGGGAAGAGTGTGTTGAGGAGAACAGATCTCTCATCTACTGCTCATAAAGTGGAGCATCCAGGGTCCTATGTCTTGTTACCTTTTCCTTGTTAAGACTGAGAAATTCATTGTCTTATATCCTCCCTCCCTGGTTGGTAAGTGGAAGTAAAAACACTGGATCTATTTGTCTTGTTCTGAGAGCAAAATGGAGTTCATTGGGAATATACAGTGAATGGTCTCATGGTTCTAACTTGTTAAGTCCATAGATGAGTACTCCCAAAACTGTGTGGAGAGGAACACACAGTTGTATAAGAAAATAGAAAATAGGATGATCTTCATCAATTAATCGGTTTTACCTATTGGCTTTGTATTCTTCCATAATGGTGTGGGTTGAAGATTTTATGCTAGACATACATTTAGGATAAGGAAAAAACATTGGCATTGGTATAAATTTGTTCTGGTTTCAATATAGAACTTGGCATGTCCTTCCTTATGTTTCAGGTGAGAAGATCCAAGCCTAAACTTTATGTGGAAGAATAGGATCAGTTAAAGGACATATATAAATCCCAGGGTAGCTTTTCAGTAAAATCAGAGAACAAAAACTAGAGAATCTAAACAGTAGGAAATGCAACTCTTGGTTTAGAGTGTGTTCTGAACACTGGTGCAAACCTGAACATCTCTTCCCACTAAGTCCAGTGCTGCTCAACCTACAGCGCTTAAAAATAAGTTGTGAAAATACAAATTTATAGAAAAAGATGTGTAGCAGCTTTTATAAACTTACTGCTGGTAATCCCCTGGGAGGGGGGAGAAATCCACAGAACCTGCCTTTGCGTCTTTCCTTTCTTTCCCTTTTCCTTCATCTTTCTCTCCCTCTCTCTCTTTCAATATATCACAGTGTAGCAACCCTTATTGTACTCACCCTTCTTCTTCTGATGATGTGAGATGATAAAATACCTACATGATGAGATGAAGTGAGGTGAATGAGGCAGGCATATATATATATATAGCAGCCTTAGGCTGCTACTGACCTTCTCACAGCACATCAAGTAAGGTCATCTGCTTTTGCACCATGGTTGACAGCAGGTAAGTGAAACCATGCAACTTGAAACATGGATAAAAAGGACTACTGTATTGTTGTCCTTGTTTTTCAAATAAGAAATCTTGAATTCAAGGTTGCTCAAGTACTAAGAGGGGGGGGGTCTACATCTAAATCACCAGTTTATACCATATGATTTGGAAGCTCATACTTTTTTTCATTGTGCTTAGATGCCTTCTCCCAAATACAAATGAAGGCACAAAACTTTTATCAGTTGCACTCCATATATTCCTGAATACCTTCTCTTAAAAATATCTACCAACACAATTATTACATAGGAAATTAAAAATTTAAATTAGGAGATCAAATTCTGTATAAAACGAAGACTGGAAATTACAATTATTTTCTCTCTATCCTATATATTCATATATAGGATATGGTGTGTGTATATATATATATGTGTGTGTGTGTTTATATCATATATATATATATATATATATATATATATATGTCTCAAAGTGATCCTTCAAGTGGTACCTCTTACTTTTTGTATCTCTGCTATGTAATAGCAAACAGATATAGAGTACCTCTGACCCTCCTGTTTATCTTTCATCCAAAGAGCCTTTCAGGAAACATTGTTGGGAGTAACATGAATTAAAGTATGTGCATGTCCTCAGGAGAAACCTTCCACAGGCATTTTACATCAGCCAACATGTGTGTGATTAAAATTTGAAAAATAAAGCTCATATTATTATAGTGATCATATTGATGGCCTTGAGGTTTATTTGATTTATATCTTTTTTGGAAGATTTATATATTTGTTTGTTTGCTTATTGATTTATCTGAGACGGACAGGAATAGCCTAGGTGAGTCAGAGACAGAAAGAGAATCCTGAAGCAGACTCCCTGCTGAGCACAGAATCCAACTCCAGCTTGATTGCAGGACCCAGATAGCATGACCTAAGCTGAAATTCAGAGTTGGATGCTTAACAGACTGAGCCACCTAGGCACCCCTTGATGTATCTCTTGAGGGTGATTAGCTGAATTATTCAATACTTTTGTATTCTTCTAGCACTGATGTAATGTATTGTGAGAGAATATGTATTATTCTCTCCATCTCCTCCTAGAATAATTTCTGGGAGAAAGATTTGCTTTGCCAATAAACTTCTTCAAATTAACAATGTGTTCCCTTTGACAATAATGGTGGGTAACATAATTTTCTCATGTTTAATTTTCATCTCTGAATTTCTCGGAGTATAGATTAGGGGACTGAACATAGGAGCAATGATGGTATAAAATAGAGCAATTTTTTTTGTCCTCAGGAAAAGTAGTAGGTTATTTAAGGTAAATAAAGATTGCAGTTCTAAAAATAAGAAGATCACACTGATATGAGATTAACAGATGGAGAGAGATTTGTGTCTTCCCTCAGCGGAGAGAGATTTCTTAAAGTGAGCAATAGTATCCCTTAAAAAACAAATAAAGACAATGAAGGCTACGAAGCAAACCATACCTGAAAAAGCACTCACAGGAATACCAGTGATGTACATATCAGCACAGGCCAACTTCAGCAAAGGAAATACTTCACAATAGTAGTGATCAATCTCATTAGGACCACAGAAGGGCGAACTGATTACAGTAGAAAAGGAGGAAAGGCATGGATGGCCCCACCAGCCCAAGCAGCTAAGACTAAGAGATGGCACCTTGTTATTTTCATGATAATCACATAGTGGAGAGGTTTGCGGATGGCAGCATAGTGATCAAAGGTCATGGTGGTAAGAAAGAAGATCTCAGTGCCTCCAAAATGTTCATTGTTAAGACCCATAACACGCAATTACCATAGGAGATGGCTTTTCTTTCCACTAGCAGGTCTGTAATTAGCTTGGGTGTAACCTTACGGTGTAGCAAATGTCTGTAAAGGATATGTGGCTGAGGAAGTAGTACCTGGGTTGTTGAAAAAGAGGACTGCATTGAACGGCGACAAGTATCAGAAGGTTTCCTGTCAAAAGGGCAACATAACAGACTAAGAAGAGTGCAAAGAAAATATCTGCTTATCTGGTCATACAAAAGTCCTAGAAGTATTAATTATGAGATAGTTCTCTGGCTTTTCATATATTTGGCATTGGTGTAAGCTTCCAAAGAACTTATATTTCTGAAAGAATAAAACATACTTCTAGGTGAAAATTAACTGTATGAACACAATAATATAAAATTTATTAAAATGCACGTTGACATAGTTAAGAATAATTATGCTTGATTTATTATATTAAGCTGCTTTTTATTGTCTTTTATAATTCTATCATGATTTAACTTTATAATTACATATATCCTCAAAAGTACTAGTAATTATTTAAAATACTTAAATATTATTCTAAAATGTATTTTACTACTATTATATATTTAAGAGATGGTTGATTATATTATTTAGTCTAAAACAAGGGAAGATTTTTTCCTTATTTCCCAATTCTTTTAGTCACATGTAAAATCTACTTTCCTTCTTTTAAAATTATCTGAATAAGTTCCCTTAATTTTCTGGGAATGAATCCTGAAGAAACACACATTTGTTTGGACTACTGAAATATAATTTGGGTTAGAGCATACTATATTTCCTTTCCAGTCAGACATTGTCAATGGGTCACATTAAACCAATGGAATTGCTGTGACATTAAAAAGAAAAGACTGGTTAAAATAATACATCAAAAGAAAGAATATCAATTAATGACTTAAGTCTTGAAATAATATTCAGGACGCTTATTCATTTGTCATTTTTATATTCATGAGTTAAAAAAATTAAAAATATATATGCTGTCTGATGCTCGTAATAGAAATTTATAGAAGAAACATAAGATTGTTGCATTTGCCTAAGCATACTGGAAATATGCATATGCCATGGCTTTTGTTGAAAATTTTATATGTTAGATACAATCTAAAGATCAAGTGCCAAAAAAAGGAGACGATACTGAAAGTAATTTGAAGACAATTTTGTGGTGAGAAAGTATTCTATGAAATCTTTTGCCTAAGTGAATAAATGAAAGATTCAGGAATTTGCATCTTTGTATCTAACACATCATTTTTAAAGATTTATTTATTTATTTATTTATTTATCAGACTGAGAGGACAAACAGAAGAAGGCTTGAGGAGAAGCAGGCTTCCCATTGAACAAGGACCCAAATGAAGGACTGGATCCCAGGATCCTCAGATCATGACCTGAGTGGAAGGCAGATCCTTAATCAACTGAGCCACCCAGGTGTCCTTCTGATGTATATGTGAAGGTATCAGTTAGTCAGTTCAAAATGAGTGTAGGATACAGAGAAAGTACTTCTAAGACATATTTTACCCACTAAGAAAGAAGTACCTAATTTTAGTGTGTTTGCAAAAACTAGCACACTTTCTATCTTAGTCTGAATCTCAAGTGACAGACCTATTTGGGCCCAGGGATACTCTTTACATAATACAAAATTTTTTTAAAAAAATTATTATTTAGTAACCATCATCTAAAGAGATTCACAAGTTTTATGTTATTGAAAGTTTTCAAGAAGTGTTTAGATGGCAATATGTTAACACCGATGGCAGTTTTAGAATGGTCTGCACCAAAAGACATCAGTTCTATTTTTTTTTAAGATTATTTATTTATTTATTTGACAGAGAGATAGAGACACATGTAGGCAGAGCAGCAGGCAGAGGGATCCGGAGAAGCAGGCTTTCCTCTGAGCAGGGAGCCCAATGCAGGGCTCCATCCCCGGACCCTGGGATCATGACCTGAGTTGAAGGTAGATGCCCAATTGACTGAGCCACCCAGATGCCCCTCAATTCTGTTTTAAAATACTATACAAAATTATAATCTCATAAAATTATAACCTTCTGATTTGTTGCTTTGCTTACAGGATCATTAACAAGGCTCCCTAGACTCCTTTATATAACAAAATAAAATAATTATGTCACAAAGTGTTCAGCAGTTAACTGTAAATAAGGAGCACTGAAAAGCTTTAGGAGTGTGAGGATCATTGACTTATCTTCTACTTATTACAACTGATACTAATCTTTGTTAATGAGGTAGAAACAATAATAATTTTTAGATATATCTAATTTCTAAAACAAATCGATTTAGAGGCAGCTTTTATCTAAGTAGAATGTGAACATTATGCATGTGGAATCACTTGACAAATGCAAATCTCTGATTCTAAAGAGAAGAAATATATTAAGAGAATTTAAATAATTTCTCAGAAATGAAAAGTAACATGCTGTAAATGTTAAAAAACAAAAATTCTGTTTCTTCCTCAATCTGGGGCTGTCTTTCATGGGCGAGAACTTCAGGATGTCATGAAGGACGGTATGGAAAAACTGTTTTGATTCCTTCTCTGAACAGAAAAGAACATGCAAGATGATGGGTTGACTGACACCTCCTCTGTCTCTTTGGGTGTTTATGTAAGTAAAGAGGTACAGAATATTTAATATACACATGTAATCTAGAATTTGCTGATTCTAAAACACTTGAAATAATTTATGTTCAGTTTTAAAAAAATGCAATTCCTCACCAGGATTGCTGCTTGTTTTCCGCATCATCATTGGAATTTCACCTCCAATAACTCAAAACCCCAGCCTGTATTCAGAGGAAAGTTTATTTATGATCAGTTTTATTAGTAGAGCTAAAAGGGAAGAGGGAAAAGTCAGTTTAGGAGACTTACTCTCATGAAGCAATATGGTGATACTGAGGACCCCTCCCTGGAAAAACTAAAGGTACAATTGGTAAATAAAGAACTTGAGGCAACCACTGAACAAGTGGTTGAAACAGCAGCAACACAGAAAGGGATAGAAACGCTGAGGCATCTCAAATCAACTGACCAGTGTGATCCTTGAGCACATGGCTTCATCTCTTTAGGCTTCCTATTTCTCATTTCACAACTAAGATATCAATCCAAAATTCAGAATTTTAGTGAGGAATACATGAGCTAATGTGAAATAGCCAGTGGTGTGTGGTTCAAAACTGTCATTTTTCTTTTACAGTCTTTCCTTTCTGAGTGATTCCTTTAGGACCACAGACTGTCATGCGTGCACACACCCATAATCAATGGGGGAATAAAGGAAATAAGAAAGAACATTCATAAGAGGGATTTAACAAATGTGATCATGGGAAACTCCAATTTAAAATCTGTTACTGAAACTCTATTAGTGTTGTCATCAATTGGTTATCTTACCATGTTTCTTAACATTGATCACTAGTCTAATAATTTCTTCTCTACAAAAGGCACTCAAATGATTACTTACTTTTGGCATTATTGAATAAATTTATGTGTACCTTTTGGATTATGCTGTTCATAAAGGAATAGAAGCTCTCTCTATATGTAATTCAAATACTTGGAAGCTAAATGCTTAAAAATGTTTGGATCAACCAGGAAATCAAAGAAGAACTAAAACAATTCATGGAAATTAATGAGAATAAAGACACATCAGTCTAAAACCTAAGGGATATGGGAAAGGCAGTCCTAAAGGGGAAATACATAACCATCCAAGCCTCACTCAAAAAAATGAAAAAATCCAGAATACATCAGCTCTCTTCTTACCTTAAAGAACTGGAAAATCAACAACAAATTAAGGCAACCCCACACACAAGAACGGAAATAATCAAGATTAGAGCAGATATCAATGAGATAGAACCTAGAGATACAGTAGAACTCATCAATGAAACTAGAAGCTGTTTTTTTGAAACAATCAATAAGATTTATAAACCACTGGCCAAACCAACAGAAGAGAGGACCTAAATTAATCAAATTATGAATGGAAAGGGAGAGATCACAATTCACACCAAGAAAATAGAAACAATCATCAGAAATTACTATTAACACTTATATGCCAATAAGATAAGCAACCTAGATGAAATGGATGCATTCCTGGAAAACTATAAGCTTCCAAAACTGAATTAGGAAGAAATTGACAACCTGAATAGACCAATATCTAGTAACAAGATTGAAGCAGTGATCAAAACCTCCCAAAAAACAAGATCCCAGGACCTGAAGGATTCCCTGGGGAATTCTACCAAACATTTAAGAAAGAAATAATATCTATTCTCCCGAAGCTGTTTCAAAAAATTGAAGCAGAAGGAAAACTTCCATACTCTTTTTAGGATAGTCTTTAATAATTTTAAGTTGATATATTTTTCTATTTTTCTTTTCCATTTATATTTTCTATCTTATAACATGCAACCCTTGTCAAAATCTTCACATCAATAAACACAAAAGTGGAAATATTTTGGAAATAGTTTAAGTCTCAAATAATAGCAAAATATGCTAGGTTTCCTTATTAAAATATTTAGAAGTGTCCTAGATTCTGATATGGAGTAATTTTATAATCTATGTCTTCAAATCCCTAGGCAGGATTTTGTGCAATAAAAATGAGAAAGTCTGGTATCCAAAAAGTTCTTGTCACAAGAAAATAATTTGCAATTATGTGTGGTGACGGATGTTAGCTACACTGATTGCAGTGGTTGTTTCTCAATACCTTATGTTAAATAGGAGACACGAATATAACATCGTACATCACTTCTGTCTCAATTAAGAAAAAGACTATGTTCTCAACTTAATAAACATGAAAGCCACAGTAAAAAGTCCGAAGTCATTTCTGTGAAAGTTGTTGATTTTATAGAATGCTAAAGTCTCATTAACTTGGAATGTGTGTCTAGATTTGTGGCAGAAAACGTCATTAGCCCTAGGTCAAATATTGTGTACAAATAATAATTTTGATTATTAATAATGTTCTGAAAGACAAAGTTACATTATGAAGACAGCATGATAATGAAAACAAATGATAACAACTGTTTAAAAGAGTCCTTTAAAATGAATTTGCTCTTAAAATATCTGAATTTCTATTGCATTTCAGAGATAGCTTGTTTTGGTCCAGCTAAGTAATGAAACAGGAGGGGAAGCCTGGGTGGCTCCCTGGGTTAAAGCCTCTGCCTTCAGCTCAGGTCATGATTCCAGGGTCCTAGGATCAAGCCCTGCATCTGGCTCCTTGCTCAGCGGGGAGCCTCCCTCCCCCATCTCTCTCTGCCTGCCTCTCTGCCTACTTGTGATCTCTGTCTGTCAAATAAATAAATAAAATCTTTTTAAAAAAATGCTTAGGAGAAAATGTTTAATCTGGCGATAGTTTTGTTTCCTTGTGTATAACTGCTGAGACAATCTGTCCACTCCCTCTTTGCTCTAACAGCTCTGGTGAGTTTCACCTTCCTCATTATTTTTTTCTGCTCTTTATACCTGTTTGGACTGTGCCTCCAGACTGATTGCAACTCTTGCATTTTGCTTACATATTCTAAAACACTTTCCTTGTTTTACCATCTTCTTTTTATTAAACTCCTGCTATCTAACATCTTCTCTGTAATAACATTTGCTATGTTTCTTGAATAACCTTTCTTCGAATCCGATCAAGCACGCAAAAAGGCCTTTCTTACATTTTTATTTTTCTGTAGAAGATCTTTTTCAGGATGTCTCTTTCCTTCCACTACAAGCTTTGATATATCTGTCATGCTATAGTGTATATTTTTAATCAATAAACTTTATTTTTTAAAGCAGCTTTAGCTTCACAGCAAAACTGAGCAGAAAGTACAAAGATTTCCCATAATTCCCTGTCCTCATACACAACCTCCCTTACCACAGTGATACATTTGTTACTATCAAAGGAACTTACATTCACACATGATTATCTCCCCAAATATTCTTTTCATTAGGCTTCATACTTCATGAAGTACATTTTATGAGTTTTGATATGCATAAGGACATGTATCCACAACTGTACTAACATACAGACATGCTTCCTGCTCTAAAAATCTTCTGAGCTCTATTCATTCTATCCTCTACACTGACCCTTGGCAAACACTAAAGGTGTCAAGGTCTCCATTGTTTTACCCTTTCCAGGATTCATATAGTTGCAATCACATAATAGGTAGCCTTTTCATATTGGCTTCTTTTGCTTAGTAATACACATTTAAGTTTCCTGCATATCATCTTGTGGCTTGATAAGTCATTTCTTTTTAACTCTGAATAATATTCGATTGTCCAGAGAAATCACATTTTATTTATCTATTCACCAGTAGAGGGGGGTCTTGGTTGCTTCTGAGGTTTGACAATTATAAATAAAGCAGTTATAAACATCTATAATGCAGCCAAAATATGCTTGCAAAATGTACTTTAATTTGCTTTGGTTGGTTGACCGTATCTTAATCTGTCTTTTGCTAGGCTTTATTTTTTTTTTTTCCTCTATATCTCTTTATAGCAGAGAAAGTCTTCAGTTCTGGATCCATTAACTTTCCACTTACCAACTATAGGCAGGTAGGGATTTGTTGACATTTACAATTTATTATTCAGTCCCTTAGGTTTTATGAAAAATGTTTTACATTCTGGTAAATGGTGAAAAAACAAGTAATTTTGTTTTTAACATCCTGAATTATTGACTCTTGCTCTGTCTTAACTACGTATTACTATTATTTTTAATATGGATTCAGGAGAACTGATTGATCACCAGAAGCTGATTTAAAACAAGTTCTCTTATACAGATTTCTTCATTGTACAGCTGATTTCTGAATGCCACTAGAGGAAGTAGAAATGAATGTTTTTTTTTTTAAGATTTTATTTATTAATTTGACAGACAGAAATCACACATAGGCAGAGAGGCAGGCAGAGAGAGAGGAGGAAGCAGGCTCCCTGTTGAGCAGAGAGCCTGATGCAGGGCTCGATCCCAGGACCCTGGGATCATGACCTGAGCCAAAGTCAGAGGCTTTAACCCACTGAGCCACCCAGGTGCCCCAGACCCAGAAATGAATGTTCTATCATAAAGATACTTGTGATGATTTAAAGTCATTATTTTAATTTTAGATTTCAACTTGGTCACTAGTGTAGAATGTGTGTCACTATGAGAACTGGCATATAAGTGCAGGAGTTGTAATAGAATTATCATTAAAATTGTTTTGGCTTTATAATTCACTGACCAAATAGTGTTGCTTTATTTGATTTGGCAGTTTTTTCTATAGGTGACCCTAATCACACCTCCTTAATACTCCATAAAACTAAGTTTTCAATTAATTCTGGTATGTGAGAATTAGGATTCATTAAGCTATCTCTTTAAATTTCTTTATAATTCCTCTTTCTTTCATGGATTCCATTCACAATAGACACTGAATATAAAGATAATCAAATATTTCTTAGCTCATTTAGTCGCATCAAGCTCATTTTTTTTTTCAAGCTCATTTTTTAAAATAAAGTTACTTAGGTATATGTTGCTCAAGTTAATTGGGTACTTCCTTTGAAAATAATGTTTGACACAAAACTTTCCTCATGGAACTTTTCATCTCTGTATTCCTCAATGTATAGATTAAGGGATTGAACATAGGAGCAACAATGGTGTAAAATAGAGCAAATATTTTGTCCTCAGGGAAAGTGGTTGGAGGTCGAAGGTAGGCAAAGATTGATGGCCCAAAAAATAAGATGACCACAGTGATATGAGACCCACAGGTGGAGAGGGCTTTGCGTCTTCCCTCAGCTGAGTGATGTCTTAGACTAAACAAAATAATGACATAAGAAACAAACAAGACAACAAAGGTAACTAAGGCGACCATACCTGAATTGGCAACCACAAGGACACCAGTGATGTAAGTATCAGTGCAGGCAACTTTCAGCAGAGGGAAGATATCACAAAAGTAGTGATCGATTTCATTAGGACCACAAAAGGGCAACTGGATTGCCATCAATAATTGAGGAAAAGAATGGAGAGCCCCACCAGCCCACGCAGCCAAGACTAGGAGATGGCACCTTCTCCTGTCCATGATAATCACATAGTGGAGAGGTTTGCAGATGGCAACATAGCGATCCAAGGCCATGACTGTGAGAATAAAGACTTCAGTACTCCCAAAGAAATGCATGGCAAAGACTTGTAACATGCAATTATCATAGGAGATGGTTTTTGTCCCCCCTAGGAGGTCACCAATGAATTTGGGTGTGACGGTAGAAGTATAGCAGATGTCCATAGAGGATAAGTGGCTGAGGAAGTAGTACATGGGTTGGTGAAAAAGAGGACTGCATCGAATGGAGACAAGGATCAGAAGGTTTCCTGCCAACAGGGCAGCATAACAGAATAAGAAGAGCACAAAGCAAAATATTTGCATATTCTGGTCATACGAAAGTCCTAGAAGTATGAATTCTGAGATGTTTCTCTGCTTCTCCATATACTTGAGTCTGCTGTACATTACACACAAATGAGTATGTATCTGAAGGAAATAAACAGAAATTTGGTGAAACCTTAATAGTATGAACACATAGATATAAAATTTACTGAGTGGATTGACATGAATATTATATTAACATTTATTATTCTTGTCTTCTTAAATTAACTTCTTTCTCTTGTTTTATTGTCTTTGATTCTGAAGAAGTATTGGGAAATAATTTTATAATTGGAATAATGGGAATGATTATGTATGTTACTCAGTTTTACTGGTAAAGATCTCTAAATATTTAAATGAAGTTTTTAAAATAAAAAACTATTCATTATTATCAGTTATATTATTTTGATAAGAACTAAAATTTTTTTTAAATTTTCCTGAGTCCAAAAATTATTTTCTGTATATCTCTTGAATGCGTGTGGCTAATACATGAGGACAAATTTCTTATTTTCAACATTTTCTGTTCAAATTCTGTGAATTATTTCCTCAGGAAATGCAAATGTACAGTCTGAACTGTTAAAGGTTAATTTGTACATAGTACCATAACCACCTCTTTTTTTGCTATGTGACCAAACGTTGTCAATGGGTCATGCATGCTAATCCAGTGGAATTGCTGTTCTTTAAAAAAGCAAGGAACGGTGAAAATGTATACAGAAAATAAAGAATATCAATTCATGACCAAAATGTGGAAATAAATTAGCACTTTCATTCATTTCTCCTATTTACATTTCATGTGTTAAAGAGAATTTTTTAAATGTAAATACTGTCATTGAAGATTGCGATGACCGTCCTTCAGAATAGATAAAATTATTAAATTGATCAAGTATGTTTGAATCATGCATATATCATTGTTCTTCCCCCAAATTTCATGAGTTTTATATACAATCTAAAGAACTAATGTCAAAAAAGGGGGTGTATGGAAGGTGGCATTAGTCAAACTTAGTGGTTAGGTTGCACTCAGCGATATTTATTGAAACAAAATAAATGCAACATTCATGTATTTGCATCTTTTGTACCTGATGTGTAACTTTAAGACATTATTTATTTGATAAAAAATAAGTTAAAAATAGAGAGAATGCATTTCATGGAGTTTTATTCCTCAATGATGAGGAATTATCTGTCCCCAGTGGGTTTGAACAGCTAGTGCACTTCCTACATTTCTCTGGACCTGCTGGGACAGTCATATCTAAGTTTCCAGATGTCTGTTTAAACACACACACACACACAAAATGCTGTAATACCAAGTTATATAGAAACCATCAGATCTACTGAAAATTAATATATATGTATTAAAGTCCCAGAGACTATTGTATGTAAATACATACAAGTATACACATACATGTAGGATATATCTCTCTCTATTTATGTATACACACACACACACACACACACATGCACACTATCCATCTATATATATATATAGAGAGAGAGAGAGAGTTAAGAGAGAGACATTTAGAAAATGGTCCATACTGTAGGATAACAATTCTGCTTTAAATTTTATTCAAATTCTAACTTCACAAAGGAGTGATTTTTTAGTGTGTTCCTACTTTTTTTTTTTTTTTTTTTGACAATGATGAGTTACAGAGTATTCAGAAGTTAACCTTACTTAAAGAGCACTAGAAAGTTTTAAGGAGGTAGAATTCATTGACCTGTTTTCTTTTTATTGCGAGTGATGCTGATTCTTGGTTAACAAGCTAGAAATAATGTTAGTTTTTCAAATACAATATTTTACCTGAAACAATTTGGTTTAAGAAGAATTACTATATAAGAAGTCGGCAAACAATTTAAAAGCAGAACTCACCTGACTAATCTAAATCTCTGATTTTAAAAAGAAGAAACTCAGATCAAGAGAATCGAATCTTTTCTCAGGTTGGGGAAGTAATACTCTGTGAATGTTGGGAGACAGAAATCCTCATTTCCCCTCAATTTGGGACTAATTTTATGGAGGAGAGCTGAGGGGTATGGTGATGGTTGTCAGGAGGAAGGCATGGAAAACCTATCCTGAATCCATAACTGAATAGAAAAGAAGATGCAAGATGATCGGTGACTAGACACCCAGTCTGTCTTCCTGAGTATTTATGGAAATAAAGTTATATGGACTATTGAACATTAATGTTGTCTGGACTTTTCTCATTCTAAAACACTTTAAATAATTTTCCTTCAGTTTTCCCAACATGTAAATTGTTTAAATCAGGATTCTTCCTTGTATCTAGACTATGATTGGGATTGAATCCACAATAGTGTTTCCCATTTATCTCACCCCTGTAACCTGAGGGTCATTACACATGATCGTTGCAGAGACCAGATGTAAAATGGAAAAGGGAGGAGAATTACTGTCAGAGAAATAACACTTTGAAGGCAGAGATATTATGGACCTCTCTTAGGTAGAAACTGAAATCACAGTTGACACATAAAGAACATCAGGAAACCACTGAACCAGTGGTTAGAAGAGCACAACACAGGAAGAGGGAGAAACATTGAGGAGTTTTAAGGAAACCGACCAGTACAGTCCTTGAGTGAAATCCTTCATCTCTCTAAACTTCATTTTACTCCTTTTACAATGAAGAAATCATTATGAAATTCAGAATTTTAATGAGGAATACATGAGGTAATATGAAACATCCCATAAACAGGTGTGGTTCAAAGTGGATTAGTTTAGAACTATAGAAAGTGTCATGCACCCACACACAACCAAGGCCAGTGGCAATTAAAGAAAAAAAAATTCATAGCATGCATTTCATAAGTGATCAGGTAAACTTCAGTTTCAACAAATATTGAGGAAAACATTTAGGTGAGTTGCATGGCCGGTTGGTTCTCTTAGGGAATGCTTACCCCTAATCCTTAGAGTGATATATATATATCTTATCACTATAAAAATATTCCCAAATGATTACTTCCTTGATAAAAATAAATAAAAAGTGTACTTTTGGTTGAACTACCAGTATAAGAATAGAGGATCTTATGTGTTTAAATCAAAGCTTCCTCTCTGCCTACTTGTGATCTATGTCCGTCAAAAAAATAAATAAAATCTTAAAAAAAAAAGGGAGGGGACACCTGGGTGGTGCAGTGGGTTGGTCCACTGCCTTCGGCTCAGGTCATGATCCCAGGGTCCTGGGATTGAGCCCCACATCAGGCTCTCTGCTCAGCAGGAAGCCTGCTTCCTCCCTTTCTCTCTGCCTGCTTCTCTGCCTACCCATGATCTCTGTAAAAAAATAAATAAAATCTTAAAAAAAAAAATCAAAGCTTCCATCATGGGTGCCTGGGTGACTCAGTCAGTTAAGTGGCTGCCCTGTGCTCAGGTTAGGATCTCAGGGTGCTGGAATCAAGCCCTGCATCCTACTCTCTACGCAGCAGAGGTCTGCTTCGCCCTTTCCCTGTGCCTTTCCCCACACACTCTCTCTCTCTCAAATATATATATATATATATATATATATATATATATATATATAAAATTTCCACCACACGTTTCCAATATCTCTTAGTATAACAGAATGGCATGTTATAAACTTATCTTAGTTGACTCAGATGAAACTAATCTATTCTACAATGGCAACTACTCTGAAATACAGGAAATTATTCATATTTGTATATATTGAATAGCAGAAAAAGGGCTATTTTTTAACAGTAACATGGAGGTTTGTGCATAAGTACAGGAATGGGGCCCAATGAAATTCACTGCCAACTAGAAAATGCTTAAATTTTATTGCTATTAACTGGAAATTTGCTTACAAATAATGATTAAAACTAACACATGTAAAACATTTTTTTAAAGATTTTATTTATTTGACAGACAGAGATCTACAAGTAGGCAGAGAGGCAGGGAGAGAGAGAGGAGGAAGCAGGCTCCTCACTGAACAGAGAGCCTGATGCGGGGCTTGATCCCAATCATGACCCAAGCCAAAGGCAGAGGCTTTAACCCACTGAGCCACCCAGGTGCCCCTGTAAAACATTTTTATAGGAATGGAATTACCATATATTGCAAAAGAATTTATAGTATTTAGATTAAGTTATATAGAATAAGACCATATAATTAGTCAAGCTCATGCTTGGTGGGACCCTTCCCAAACTAAGGTGACAAGGATAATTCACTAAGCATAATATCTGAGTGTTTGTCAGGTTAGTTTTATGCTACATCAGGTAGAATTCCATCCCTCAGATACTCACTGTGCCAAATCATCCCCAGCATCAAAATCTGGAATAAAATGAAGAGAATTATAAGTCAGTAATTCACATGCTTCCATATTAATTCTTTATAAATGGTTTGGAAATCTCAGTGTGACTTACACCTTCTACAGGTCTACAAGGAAGTGGACTTCAAATATTTACTAAACCTACCAGAGATGAAGAAAGGCATTGTTATGCCTCAGGAAAGTAAGCTAGGAATTTCAAATGCTGACTTAAGGTCTGAATGCTAGCTCACTAAAAATAAAAATAAATAAAAGTATTTCTTAATTCCTGCAAAAGGTAACGAGAGTATTTAGGTTCTGGAAATTGCTGAGATTCTGCCTATTCCTGAAGAGAATTTGGTTGGGATCAACGGAATATAAACTTAGGTGACAACACAGAAATTAGTAATTCTTTGAAAGCTGTAGATAATTACATTCCCAAAGGCATTTCTAGAGAGATCCTGGCCAAATGTTGCTAAACCACTGTCCAGAGTGATGTCTCTGGTTGCCCAGGGTGTTGCTTTCTATCTTGGATTAGTTTGCCTCAGGAACTATTTATTTCTTTAGAGACCCAAAAAGGTCACGGTCAGAGTGGTTCAGGATATTTTGACTGTTCTGTAGATTCATCCAGCTTTCTGAAGAATGAGAGGAAAACCAGTGCAGTCTGTAATAGTGTTTGGTTAGCTATCAGGAAAATGTGAGGTGAGATAGAACCAAGAGAGCGACACACAAGCATTTATAATCCAAGTATGCCCCAGTACCAAGATGTGATGTGTGTAGAGTCAACAAATCAATACAACCAATGACGTGCAATATGAGAACCATTGCAAAACTATCCATAGTTTGGGACCAGCATTGTTGGGACGGATGTTTGGGGGATAGGGGAAAAAGAAAAGGAATGATGAAACAATAAACATTCTTTCTGTGTGAATTTGGGAGTTAAGAAAAGTAAAGCAGATGAAAAAAAATTCAGAGAAAAGTGGAAACGTGGGTGCCTCAATCAGTTAAACATCTCACTTTGGCTTGGGTCAGATCTCTGATCTCAGGGTCCTTGGATGATCTTGGGGTCCTAGGATCAAACTCCAAAACAGCAGTGAGGCTCCTTCTCCCTCTCCCTATGCCCTCTGCTCCACTCGTTCTTTCCTTCTCTTAGATAAATACATAAAATCTTAATTAAATTCATTAAATTATTTAACAAGAATGCATATTTTGCTATAAGTATTATTTCCTCGATTGTGGACGTAAGAACACAGGAGTTTCCAGGAGTTAAATAACCAGCTCAAATAGGTGTTACTGAAGAGATGAGGATGGGGCATGAGGTAACTGGGTGATGGGTATTAAGGAGGTCAGCTGATGTGATGAGCACTGGGTGTTATAAGCAACTAATCACTCTTTGAAAACTACACCAAAAATAACGATTTAATATATGTTGGCTACTTGAACATATAAATAAGATAAATAAATAAAATTTAAATTTGACTCTATAAAAAGTAGCCATTAAGCAAGAAAATGTATATTTCTAAATTTAAAGCTTGATTCCAGGCTTTGAACATTTAGTATCCCTTGAGTAAATGAAGGATTCTAACCGATGGGGTTCAGGGCAGGCTGTCCCACGTGCGACTTTGACATGTGGATTGTTCTGAGCTGAAAACAATCAGACCAATGGATTCAAGAAGAGTTTTTATCTTTCCCACTAACTGCCTAAAAAATTGGGATTGAAGGCCTTGTTCAAGAAAGAGGTGGCTCAGTGGGTTAAGCAGCTGCCTTCGGCTCACCAGCGAGATCGAAATCGGGCTCCTGCTCGGCAGAGCTTCTGTGCCTGCCTGCCTCATGTCTGCCTGTCACTCTCTCTGGGTCTCTCTCTGCAGAGTGTGGGGTGGGCTTGCTTGTCTCAAAGGGCTTGCTTGTTCAAATTCCCTGTTGCACCCATAGAATCCCTAACTTCTTCTCTTTAGCTCAGGAGAGAATATACACTTCAGTTGCCTGATTATCAGGGAGTTTCATTTCTTTGGGGTTCCCATACATATGAAATTGAAGGTTTTTTGTTTGTTTGTTTGTTTGTTTGTTTTTCCTTCTGTTAACCTGTCTTATGTCAATTTGTTAGGTGAGCCAAAGAACAGAAAAAGGAAAAAGGGAAAAGCTTTCCTCCCCTACATAGCCCTTTGACACAGAGGATATCAAAGCTTGATGATTTTACAGTTTGTCCATTTCAATACCATACCCAATGTTGACCAAGCTTTACCCAATCTAGCCTGTATCAATCCACAGAGAAGAGAGCCAGTCATATCTTGTGTATCCTCCCCTGACAGACACTCTAGGACTCCCCTTAGAGACATATACAGGTGTCCCATCAACATCTTCAAATCTTGACTTAGCCCCTCTTCATAAACGTGTTCTGCTGAAAACGTTTTAATTTTAATGAAGTGCATTTTACCTTTACTTTTAATATGGGCCACACCATTGTTATTATGTTTAAAATTATTTTTCTAATCCAAGGTCACAAAGATACTGTCTTGTTTTATTCTAAATGGATTATGCATTTCCTTTTTTACATATTGGTCTATGTTCCATTTGGGATTGAATTTGTACAAGTTGTGATGAATGGGTTTTTGTGGTGTTGCTGTTGGTTCATACCAATGTGTAACCCTTCTACTGCCCTTTGTTGTGAAGACAATGTTTTCTTCACTAAATAGCCTACAGACCCCTGTTGAGAATTAGTTGACCAATGCACGCAGTCTGTTTCTGACTCTCTAGGCTGGCCCATTGATCTGCTTGTCCAGCTGCATGAGAACAACACACTGTTTTGAATACAGCAGCTTTATAATAGACCTTGAAATGAGATAATGTAAATTCTTGTTCTTTTTAAAGTTGTGTGACCTAATGGAGTTTCTTTACATTGCTGTATACATTTTAGATCACTTTGGAAAATAATAAACTTGTCCCCATTCATATTTTTATGGGATTGCCTGAATCTAAAACATATTTGGGGACAATTCACATCCAAAGAGTATTGAGTTATCTGGCCCAGGAGCACAATATTTGTTTCTATTTACTAAGTTCTTCATATATTCTCAACAGAGTTTTTATAACATTTTCAGTGTATGCCTTGCCCCTATCTTGTCATATTTTTCCTTAAGTATATTGTGTATTTGATGCTATTGGAAATGGAATTGTAAAATCCACTTTCTGTTTTGTAGTTTCCAGTACAAAGTATGCAACTGATATTATATATCATGCTAAACTCACATAAAAAAAGAAAGTCTCTCATATTGAATAAGAGTTTGGTAGAACCAGCAGTTTTCACCAAGGCACAATTGTCTGTAAAGAAAATTCTAGGGAATGTTAGAAAACCTAACATAATTTAAAAGTACCAAAATGGTTTCTTTGGTACTTTTTAGTACCAAAGTACTTTTTAGTACTTTATAGATGTGTTCACTTCTGTTTTATTTTTGTGAGCATTTGTGTAGAATAGAAAAAAATTTTCTCTGTTGTTGGGTAGAATTCACACCAAATCTAGCTGCACAAGGGATATGAGGACAAGGCAATAAATTAAATCACTTTAAGATGCCATAAATTGCCGTTGAGAATATGTATCTTAAAATTTCAGGAGCTTGGGTAATTTATATCATTTGAAGAATTTTTCATTCAGTCTAAAGTGTTGGATTTATTGGCCCTAATATGAACACTCTATCTTTTATTTTTATTTTAAAAATCTGTAGAATGTGTAGTGATATAACTTCTATTATTGAAAGCAGCTATGTGCAGTAATCAATGAGTTTTAAGCATATAAGGCATCAACATCCAGAAACTAAAACTAAATTAAAATAGAAACAAAATGAAACCAATCCTGTCCATGTTGATTCATTCTTTCTGATGGAGGCATAATACTCCATTGTATATACAGACCATATCTTCCTTATCCATTCATCCACTGGAGGGCATCTTAGTTCTTTCCACAGTTTGGCCATTGTGGTCATGCTGCTATGAACATTGGGGTACAGATGGCCCTTCTTTTCACTACATCCGTATCTTTGGGGTAAATACCCAGTAGTGCAATTGCAGGGTCATAGGGAAGCTCTATTTTTAATTTCTTAAGGAATCTCCACACTGGTCTCCAAAGAGGCTGCACAAACTTGCATTCCCACCAACAGTGTAGGAGGGTTCCCCTTTCTCCACATCCCCTCCAACACATGTTGTTTCCTGTCTTGTTAATTTTGGCCATTCTAACCGGTGTAAGGTGGTATCTCAAAAGTGATTTGAGAGAAATCAGAGTGGGGGGACAAACCATGAGAGACTGTGGACTCTGAGACACAAACTGAGGGTTTTGGAGGGGAGGAGGTGGTGGAGTTGGGGGAGCCAGGGCACAAAGATAACTGTTTCAATCACTTATAGGATATTTACCATAACCAAGAATTCAACTAGGAATGCATGTCAGCTATGCTCAAAATCACACAGCTAGCTGGTCCTAATCAAGACTTCCTGAGACCTTAAGTTCTTGACCACCATAATGCACCTGGCATACCATATCCCCTCAGAATTACCTGCATGTGAGAACTTACTCTAACCATGGAGTCTCCATTATATGAACTACACAGTAATGAGGAGGTCAAGTTGAAGACAGGCCTTCCATTCCGCTCTGACAGCCCATCCTGAGGGCTGATTTCATCTCTTCTGATTTTCTCATCATCACCAGAGACCCCCATGATTATGGTGTCACATAAAGTAGGTATTTCAAAGCAATCAATTCTAAATACTTCAGTCTTCACTCTGTACCTAAATTGTCAACTTCTTGAGAGCATTTTGATTTTACTAATATCTCTTGGTGGATGATTTAGGGTCCATATCTGAATCAGCCCTCACAATGGATGCCTGCAGACCAATATAGGGTTGAGCACAGTTGAAGGATTAGGAGAGGGGGCTGGGGCAGGGAGTCACTTAAAACTCTTACAGCCACATCTAGTTTGGACCTCTGGTCTTCCCTTTAGGGCCCTGGCAAGATATCTAAGCTTCTTCCAGCCTAGTGTTTTCTGATAGCTCTGGGGCATAAAGAAAGAAATGGTGTAACAGATTTCTTAGCAGATAAGAGGTATTCCTTTAATTAAAAATGAGATTTTAAATTAGCAATAAATTCCTAGATAGAGTGGGACACCTGGGGCTCCGCTTGTTAAGCATCTGCCTTCAGCTCAGGTCATGATCCCAGGGTCCTGAGGATTAGTCCTGCATCAGGCTTCTTGCTCAGCATGTAACCTGCTCCTGCCTGTTGGTCCCTCTGCTTGTGTTCTTCTCTCTAAAATAAATAAATAAATAAATAAAATCCTTAAAAAAATAAATTCCTATATAGATGGCCTGAATCTACCAACAAATTGATAAGTAATTTAGTTTGTTATATTTTATTTGTCAGCTTTTCATACAATGTCATCTAATTTTACCAATAAAAAATTGTGATCCCTTGGAAAAAGAAAATATGAGAGTAAATGATTTTTATAAATTTCATTACAGGCCTTCTTTCCAATATGGTGGGACTTTTCCTGATTTTTCCTGAAAAACTCCAGGAGTCCCAAAAGTCCCCAAACAATACATGCTCAGACAACCCACTACATACAAAGACAAGGGTACATGGACTTTATATACTTAAAAAAATATCCAGAACATTTTGGAAAGAGTCTCTATTAAGCCACCAAACAGAACTCTGAATAACTTGTCTAACTATGTCCTTTGTACAGTCAAAATGTTTTCCCATCACACTCTGGAAGCTTGCATGAATCTAGAGAAAACAGAAAATATTAGTTACATATATGAAAGTTTCTTTTTTTAAAAGATTTTATTTATTTATTCATGAGAGACAGAGAGAGGCAGAGGGAGAAGCAGGCTCCCCTTGAGCACAGAGACCGATATGGGACTTGATCCCAGGACCCCTAGGATCATGACCTGAGCTGAAGGCAGACACTCAACCATCTGAGACACACATGTGCCCCAATGTGAAAGATTCTAAGAGCTGAAACATTAAATGAGTGGTATCAGGCACTAGGCAACCACTACTACATCCATGACATAGGCTCTGGGGATAGAAGTAACTGAATCAAGCCAAATTTGTGTGGAAGCAATGTAATCATTTTGCAGAGAAAAGACAAATTTCTAGGCAGAGACAAATGTGAAAATGAATATAAATGGAGCCCAGAGCTGAGATTGGGTATTGTGAATCCATGGACAAAGAGGTAACCAATGATTAAGTGAGTAGTGTCGCCTAAATGCAGAAAATAAAAATATATGTTTATAAAAAATAAAAAATTAATAATTCAAAATAAAATAAAATAAAATAAAATAAAACTATCCTAAGCATCTGGTGGTCTGCTAATTTTATTACATCCTTTATAGGAACATGGGATTATACATTAAATTCTTAGCCTTTTTGACATCACTTATCTTATGGTTAATGCATGATTGTTCATGACACAAGGACAAGTTCTAGATATGTAAGAACAATGCATATAGTCACATAAAAAAAGAAAGTATTATCATAGAATTTAATTCAGCTACTATTTGTTTACATCTTAATTTGGGCCAAGTTTATTTTTAGAAAAAAAGAAAGATAAGAAAAATAAAGCTATACCACATACTCCTCCTTCTCAGACAAACTAGTGAAAGCACAGTTCATAAGAAGAAGCACTTACATAGAACATAGAGTTATTTCAAGTGGAGGAAACATACTGCTGAATAGCAACAAAAGAACAGGGCAGGAATCAGAATGACTTCTAGTATGTTGGAGCCAAGTCTTCCTGAATAGGAAAACATGAGCAGTGTGAATTAGAGTTAAGACATGGGCCCTCAAGCATGGGTGGGGAATCCTGAGCAGAGGAGATAGCTGAAACACAACCATAAAGCTGACAGTAGAGTGTGTTTGGAGAACGCATACTGACCCAGCGAAGCTGAGTGAAAGCATCCAGGAGAAGGGACACACAGGAGCTAAGACAGGGAAAGAGGGAATTACATAACTTGACTTTTCAATGTGCCTTATGCTGTGTTAAAACTTCACATGTGTTAGTCCTAGTGGTAGTATATCTTCATGAGGTATAATATTACCCCATTTCATAGACACATGCATAATTAAATCAAATTGCCAAAACCCAAAAATAAAAACTTATGTCAACCAGCTAACCCTGACCCCAAAGCCGGTCATTATAACACCATACCTTCTTCCAGTGTGATGACCTCTGATAGTACCAGTTAGAGCTGAACCAATTTAGGGACGTTTATGATAAACAAATGAAAGTGTTGGATTTTGTTCCAAGAAAAACAGGGAACCATATAGAATTTTAGCAGGGAGATGAGTGATTTGATCAGAGATGAGCTGTGGAAGGTTATTTCTTGATTTCCTCAAATCCAAGTGCTCACACCTGGAAGTAAATGGACTCTTTAAAGTGCAGATTGCAATCTGAATTACAATGACTTGCTTCTTTGGCTCATACTAACTTCAGAGGTTCTTTAATCCAGCTCCCCAAAGAGAACTCAGATGCTTTTATAACATCACAAATGATCAACTGTCTGGGGACAACGGATTGAATGAAAGCACAATGAAAATCAACCTCTTGACTTGAATTCTGAATGTGCCATTTTAGACCACACCTTGCCCATGGCGATTTTCATCTCCATGTTTCTCAGGGTATAGATGAGAGGATTCAGCATGGGGGCAATCACAGTGTAAAACACAGAGACTTCCTTATCCTTGTTCTCACTCCCGGCAGGTAGAACATAAGTATAGATACAGGGCACAAAGAATAAAACCACCACCATTATGTGAGAGCTGCAGGTGGAGAGAGCCTTGCGTCTCCCTATGGAGGAGTATGTCCTAAGATTCCATAATATGAGAATGTAAGAAGCCACCAGGACAAGAAAAATGACAACCACCACCATTCCTGAATTTGCAATCACTAAGATACTAACAACATGAATGTCTTTGCACACCAGTTTCAAAAGAGGCTTCACATCACATATGTAGTGATCGATCTGATTAGGACCACAGAAAGGTAAGTCGAGTACCATGAGCAGTAGAGCCACAGAGTGCCAAAACCCCACACCCCAGGCCATGAAGACCAACGTGTTACACCTCCGCCGGTTCATGAGGACCATGTAGTGCAGGGGCTTGACAATGGCAACGTAGCGGTCTAAAGCCATGGACACCAAGATGAATATCTCCACACCTGCCAGCAAGTGGGCAGTGAAGAGCTGGGTCATACAGCTGTTATAAGAAATGTTTTTTCTTGCTGCACCTAAGTCCCTGATTAGCCTGGGGACCACAGTGGAGGTGTAGCAGAGATCCATGAGGGAAAGGTGACAGAGAAAATAGTACATTGGTTGTTCAATTAGATGGCTGCAAGTGATGGTGAGTAAGATGATGAAATTTCCCATTAAGACAGCCAGGTAGCACAGCAGGAACAAGAAAAAGAACAGTAACTCTAATTGCTTATTTTCCCATAGTCCCATGAAAACAAATTCTGTGACGTTATTCTGATTTTCCATGAGGCTGAGGTGAGTCCAGAGACACAACAGAAACTTACTTCACCTGAAATGATATGGAACATATGACATTTTTTTTGTAGCACTGTAAATATTTGGAGTATTTTTACATGAAAAAATACGTAGATCACAGAGGAATTTTTGTACTTAATGTTTAAAGTCTTTATGGTGTAAGACAGATATCATTATTCAAATGATGTTTAGTGAGAGCATACTAAATCCTGGGAATTTAATGAACATATTGAATGCATTTAACTCATAATAACCCAGGAGTGACTCTGCTGATTTTTATACATGGGGGAATGCAACTGGATGTGTTCCAACAATAACACCAATTCATTCAGATAGTAAAAAGTAACATAAGGTATGGACCTGTATCAAATGCCAAATTCTGTGCTCTTGAGAGTTATGCTACATTATCCACTGACCAAAAGGACTTTGGTCTGGTTTCTACCTCCTGTCTCTGCCATTAACACTCAGATAAACCTATGCAATTCTCCTCCCTTCCATATGCTACTGACAATAACTTACAAAGCCCCAATCCAACACCATATTCTATACATTCAGGAGAAGTAAATATTTGTTCAAGATATAAAATCACAATCAAGATTCTTAATCATAGCAAATAAATAAACTGAATTAGTTGATCACAAATTCAGAGACTCGCCTTCTTGGTAGTTTTGTCGAGGTTCAGTTTTAACCAGATTTTGTCACGATTCAGGAGAGGCAGGAAATGGAAAAACAGAGGTACAATCTGAGCATCTGAATACAGGAACATGGTGCTGCTTTTATATAAAAGCCTTCCATTTTCCCAAATCATTCTGAAGACACATTTTAGAGGTTGCTGTTTAAAATGTTAGAACACTGCAGAGAGCCAATTGTTTTCTGTTGACATGTTGAAGAACCCTAGTGATGAAAGAACATCCTGCATGTTTAACCATGCAGTTAAGCAGCATAGCCACTTAGATGCAGTCGATCTAGGAGAAGAGAAAGAATATGTTGAGCCATCACATTTTACCCATTACCAAGTGTCTACCACAGCAAAATTATGATTTTCCTAAAAAACTGTTAATGCCAACTCATTATTTTCACGGTACCAGAGGGGAAGAGTGTGTTGAGGAGAACAGATCTCTCATCTACTGCTCATAAAGTGGAGCATCCAGGGTCCTATGTCTTGTTACCTTTTTCTTGTTAACACCGAGAAATTCATTGTCTTTCATCCTCCCTCCCTGGTTTGATAAGTGGAAGTAAAAATATTGGATCTATTTTTCTTGTTCTGAGAGCAAAATGGAGTTCATTGGGGAATACACAATGCAAGGTCTCATGGTTCTAACTTGTCAAGTCCATAAAATGTGTGGAGAGGAACACACAGTTGTATAAGAAAATAGAAAACAAGATGTTCTTCATCAACTAATCAGCTTTACCTATTGACTTTGTATTCCACCATATGGGGTGGGTTGAGGATTTTATGCTAGACATACATTCAGGATAAGGAAAAAACATTGGCATTGGTATAAATTTGTTCTGGTTTCAACATAGAGCTTGGCAAAATACTTCTTTATGTATAAGTTGGGAAGATCCAAGCCTAAATTTCATGTGGAAGAATAGGATCAGTTAAAGGACATATATAAATCCCAGGGTAGCTTTTCAGTAAAGTCAGAGAACAAAAACTAGAGAATCAAAACAGTAGGAAATGCAACTCTTGGTTTAGAGTGTGTTCTGAACACTGGTGCAAACCTGAACATCTCTTACCACTTAGTGGTAAGGTAGGTTGCTAAAGGTTGCTATTCAACCCACAGTGCTTAAAAACAAGCTGTGAAAATATAAATTGATATAGGAAAAGGATCTATAGCAGCTCCTATGAACTTTCTTCTAGGAATCCCCTTGGGTGGGGGACGGAATCTATAAAACCTCCCTTTTCCTCTTTCTTTCCCTTTTCCTTGCTTTCCCTCCCCCCTCTCTCTTTCAATATATCACAGCGTAGCAACCCTTATTGTACTCACACTTCTTCTGATGATGATGTGAGATGATAAAATGCCTACATGATGAGATGAAGTGAGGTGAATGAGGCAGGCATCGGGAAATAGCTTTAGGCTGCTGTTGACCATCTCCAAACACATCAAATGGGGATCTTCTGCTTCTGCACCATGGCTGAAAACAGGTAACTGAAACCATGAAACTCGAAACATGGACAAAAGGGACTATTGTATTATTGTCCTTGTTTTGCAAATAAGGAATCTTGAATCCAAAGCTGCACAAGTACTAAGAGGAAGGTCTACATCTAAATCACCAGTTTATTCCATACGATTTGGAAGTTCATACTTCTTTTTTCATTGTCCTTAGATACCTTTTCCCAAATACAAATAAAGGCATAAAACCTTCCTCAATTGCATTCCCAATATTCCTGAATGCCTTCTCTTAAAAATATCTGCCAACACAATTATTACAGAGGAACTTAAAAATTTAAATTAGGGGATCAAATTCTGTATAAAATGAAAACCTATAAAAATTTCAATTATTTTCTCTTTATCCTATATATCCATACATATATAAAATGTTTTTGTATATATTATATCAAGGTGATCCTTCAGTTGGTTTCTTTTACTTTTTGTATCTGTACTATGTAATAGCAAACAGACATGGAGCACCTCTTACCCTCCTTTTTATCTTTCATCCAAAGAACCTTTCAGAAAAACGTTTTTGGGAATAACATGTATTAAAGCATGTGCATGTCCTCAGGGGAAACCTCCCACAGGCATTTTCCATCAGCCAATGTGTGTGTGATTATAATTTGAAAAATAAAGCCCGTATTATTATAGTGGTAATATAGGCAGCCTTGAGGCTTATTTGATTTATATAATTTTTAAAGATTTATATATTTGTTTGTTTGTTTGCTGATTGATTTATCTGAGAGAGACGGGAATAGCATGAGGAGAGTCAGAAGCAGAAAGGGAATCCTGAAGCAGACTCCCTGCTGAGCACAGAATCCAACTCCAGCTGGATCCCAGGACCTAGATAGCATGACATAAGCTGAAATTCAGAGTTGGATGCTTAACTGACTGAGCCACCCAGTCTCCGTTTGATGTATCTCTTAAGGGTGATTAGCTGAATGATTCAATTCTGTTGTATTCTTCTAGCACTGATGTAAGGTGAATATGTATTATTCTCTCCATCTTCTCCTAGAATAATTTCTTCCAAAACTGGAGATGTATATTATATACACACATATATTTTTAATTCCTCACATTATGTAAAGAGCTAAATATGTAAAGGAAGTATAGAAAAATATTAATATTTACTCATCAACATAGAGTCATTGTCATTAGCATGAAGATTTTGAAATAATTCTCAATGGCTAATTACAACCATTGGAATCTTAGAAGTCATATACATTGTTTTATGTCACTAGGTAACATCGAATATAAGGGTCTCAGAATTAGGAAATGCCACAATGCATAATTAGTTATTTTCCTTATTTTAGTGTTTTTTTTTTTTTTTTTTTTTACTTTGAGTGAATCAGGTTGAGTAAATTGGAGTCCTCCGTTCATAGCAGCAATCCTCCTGAGTCCATGCTAAGTCCATGTAAGTCTAATTTTACTTTTTTTTTTTCCTGCATTGCTCATTTCTACTTCTGCTTCCCACTACAGTGCACCCACTCTACTCAATTGTACTCAGTTCCACTAGCCCCAGGATATTACAGATTCCTTGTGATTATCCTACAACTGTCCACATCTTACAACCCTCTTACAATACTATCTGTAAAGTATGATGTTTGACTCTGTCTTCTTGCTGCATGACCCTGCCTCAGGCATACACTTAGCAGTCTAGTCTCCAAATGCATAAAGCAAGTTTAGATAAATCCACATGAAGAAAAATATGAATCCACCTTCAAAGTGGAAGATTTCAATGTTTCTTTTTCTATGATGGATGCCTAAGAAGGCATTAAATCCAGAGGGTATAAAAGATCTGAACAACAGAAATTAAAAGTTTATGGAGGTTTGTATAAAAGCATACATCTAACAAGGAATACATATTTTTGTATGTATGGAAGGAGTATACATAAAATTAACTAAAAATTATTTTAAAAAGCATCACCATGTTTTTAAAAAAGTGACATTATACAGAAATCTGAGCTCAATAAAAGTTATAAGTAGATCTAGGGCGCCTGGGTGGCTCAGTGGGTTAAGCTGCTGCCTTCAGCTCAGGTCATGATCTCAGGGTCCTGGGATCCAGTCCAGCATTGGGCTCTCTGCTCCGCAGGGAGCCTGCTTCCTCCTCTCTCTCTCTGCCTGCCTCTCTGCCTACTTGTGATCTCTGTCTGTCAAATAAATAAATAAAATCTTTAAAAAAAAAGTTATAAGTAGATCTACATCTAGATCTAGGTAGATATGAATATAAATACATGCACAGATACATTATTAAAAATTAAAATTATTCTATTAAACACAGTTAATTCATTAAGAAATCATACTAGAAATTTAAAAATCTACATATACTTGAAATATAAGGAACATACTACCTGTCAGAGTTTGTAGAATATAGGGAGACTGATACTTTTAAAGAAAATGATAACATTAATATTTTCACTAGAAAAAAAGAAAATCTGAAAAGGATTTTATTTTTATAAGACAGAAGCAGATCAAAAAGTAATATGAGAAAACATAAGGTTAATCAAAGTGAAAATTAAAAAGAAGCAAAAACTAAAAAAAGAAAGAGCAACAAATTTTCACATTGGATCTTTGAGAAACCTTTCAAAATAGTCAAAGTTTAAACAATATGAGTGAATACAAAAGAAATAAAAGGTAATTAGGCAATATTAGTGAATAATAATATAACTAATGATGAAAAGGGAGAGGAAAAATATAAAATATTATCAACAACTAAATGCCAATAATTTTGAATATATAAGCTAAAAAAGATGTTTCTACAAAATACTATACACAACTCCAGAAAAATTACAAAAGTAGTCTATACCTAGTAAAATTAGAATTAATTAAAAATAATACTGTAAAAGAAATATGAGCTTCAAATGGAATTATAACATTTTTTAAAAGATTTTGTATATTTATTTGAGAGAAAGAGAGAGTGAGCAAAACACAAGCTGGGGGAGGGGTAAAGAGAGAGGGAAAAGCAGGGAGTCTGTCCCCTGCCTAGCAAGAAGCCAAATGTGTGGGGCTTGATCTTAGGACCCTGGGATCATGACCTGAGCTGAAGACAGACATTTAACCAACTGAGCCACCCAGACACCTGAGGTTTCGAAACATCTTACCAAAGTTTTCCAAAATAGACTCTCCCAGTCTTTTATAATTTCTCATAGAGGAGTAAAAATCAAACTATCATTAATTCATTTTGTAAGACTATTATTACAAGGAAATATAATTAATCACTGAAACTACCCTCTCTGAAATTGACTCTAGAAAGTTTTAACAAAATATTAAAAAGGGGCGCCTGGGTGGCTCAGTGGGTTAAGCCGCTGCCTTCGGCTCAGGTCATGATCTCAGGGTCCTGGGATCGAGCCCCGCATCGGGCTCTCTGCTCAGCAGGGAGCCTGCTTCCCTCTCTCTCTCTGTCTCTGCCTGCCTCTCCATCTACTTGTGATTTCTCTCTGTAAAATAAATAAATAAAATCTTTAAAAAAAAATTAAATTAATTTAATTTTGCATAAAATTAACATTCCATTACCAAGTTTTATTCCAGATATCCTTTAATAGTTTATTATTAGAAACTTGATGAACATGTCCACCAAACTGGAAATTAAAAGGAAAAAAAAAAAAGGAGAAGTCAAGATGACAGAGAAGTAGCAGGCTAAGACTACTTCAGGTAGCAGGAGATCAGCTAGATAGCTTATCTAAAGATTGCAAACACCTACAAATCCAATGGGAGATCAAAGAGAAGAAGAACAGCAATTCTAGAAACAGAAAATCAACCACTTTCTGAAAGTTTATCTTATATATATATATATATATATATATATATATATATATTTTTTATATTTTTTCTTTATTCATTTTACTTTTTTAATTGTTTCTTTTCTTTTTTTTTTTTTCTTTCTGAACCTCTTTTTATTCCCTTTCTCCCCCTTCACGATTTGGGATCTCTTCTGATTTGGTTAAAGCATATTTTCCTGGGGTCTTTGCCACCCTTTTAGCATTTTACTTGCTCCTTCATATACTCTTATCTGGACAAAATGACAAGACGGAAAAATTCACCAGAAAAAAAAGAACAAGAGGCAGTACTGAAGGCTAGGGACTTAATCAATACAGACATTGGTAATATGTCAGATCTAGAGTTCAGAATGACCATTCTCAAGGTTCCAGCCGGGCTCGAAAAAGGCATGGAAGATATTAGAGAAACCCACTTGGGAGATATAAAAACCCTTTCTGGAGAAATAAAAGAACTAAAATCTAACCAAGTCAAAAACAAAAAAGCTTTAATGAGGTGCAATAAAAAATGGAGGCTCTGACTGCTAGGATAAATGAGGCAGAAGAAAGAATTAGCGATATAGAAGAACAAATGACAGAGAATAAAGAAGCTGAGAATAAAGAAGTCCTGCATATAATGTGACTTGGCATTTAGGCAATACATATATACATATACATATATACATGCATATACATATATACATGTATATACATATATACATGTACATGTATATATACATATATGTACGTATATATACATGTATATATATATACATATATGACAAATATCCCTTTTGAATCCACACCCAAAGACGTTACACAGAATACAAGTAAACAAAAAACCCATCAATGTTTCTTACAAAATAACTGGTTATGGTGATGTGGAATTTATTCCAGTAATAAAGGACTGATTGAGCATTTAAAAATCAGTGTAATTCACTAAGTTAAGAGAATGAAGGAGTATCACAAGGCTATTTGGATTAATGTAAAATTATTTGATAAATTTCAATTGATAGTTGTGATTTAAAGACTTTAATAAATTATGAAATAAAAAAAAGTATTCCACTTTTACCATGTCATTCTATGTTTTCAATACAATTCCAGTAACAATCTCAATAGTATTTTTTATTTATTTATTTATTTATTTATTTTAAGATTTTATTTATTTATTTGACAGAGAGAGATCACAAGTAGGCAGAGAGGCAGGCAGAGAGAGAGGAGGAAGCATTCTGATTTATACCTGAGAAATGATACCCACTGAGCCACCCAATAGTATTTTTTAAAGGAATCATTCGAAGATTCAAATTCAAAGGAATCTCGAAGATTCACACACACACACACACACACACACACACACAATGTAGTTCGGATGCTTACTCTATCGAAATTCAAGAATTGCTATTAAGCACCCATAATCAATGCTGTGTGGTATTGGCCCAAAGTTAAACACTGAGATTTGAAACCAATAGAATGCACAGAAATAGGCCTAATTACATGAATTTTTACAGAGAGGTCAGGTAATTCAGATGGGGGAAAATGTAGACTATTCCACAAATTCTACCAGATCTATGAGGGGGAAAAAAAATCTAAACCACAACCTCATCTCATACCATACACAAAAATGAACTCAAAATGAGTGTGAGGTCACATGTTGAAGCTAAATCTATAAAAACTGCCAAAGAAATCTTTTGATCTTGGGAGGAGACCAATATTTATTAGATACAAAATAATCATAAACCTTAAGAACAAATTTAAAATTGGAATTTGTCAAAGTTTTAAAATCCAGTGCTTATCAGGTAACACCATTAGTAAAAATGAAGAGGCAATCTATGGATTAGGTGAACATTTTGTAGATATACATAACATCTATATGACAAACACCTGTATTATATATAAAGAACATTTAAAACTTAGTAATAAGAAAACTAGAAATCTTACGTTTAAATTATGCAAAGGACTTGAACAAAAGCATACAAAAGTCTAACAATAAGATGAAAAACAAAATCTCACCGCCATTAGTCATCAGGGAAAGCAAATTAAAATCACAAAAATACATCACCACAGGTCTCCTAGAGTTACCCAAAGGAAACAACAGTACTAAGTGACAAAGTTGTAGAACAATTGGGAATCATCTTGTGTTTTTTTTTTTTAATTTTTATAAATTTATTTTCAGCATAACAGTATTCATTGTTTTTGTACCACACCCAGTGCTCCATGCAATCTGTGCCCTCTCTAATACCCACCACCTGGTACCCCGACCTCCCACCCCCTGCCTCTTCAAAACCCTCAGATTGTTTTTCAGAGTCCATAGTCTCTCATGGTTCACCTCCCCTTCCAATTTCCCCCAACTCCCTTCTCCTCTCTATCTCCCCATGTCCTCCATGCTATTTGTTATGCTCCAAAAATAAGTGAAACCATATGATAATTGACTCTCTCTGCTTGACTTATTTCACTCAGCATAATCTCTTCCAGTCCTGTCCATGTTGCTACAAAAGTTGGGTATTCATCGTCCTTTCTGATGGAGGCATAATACTCCATCGTGTATATGGATCACATCTTCCTTATCCATTCGTCCATTGAAAGGCATCTTGGTTCTTTCCACAGTTTGGCGACCATGGCCATTGCTGCTATAAACATTGGGGTACAGATGGCCCTTCTTTTCACGACATCTGTATCTTTGAGGTAAATACCCAGGAGTGCAGTGGCAGGGTCATAGGGAAGTTCTATTTTTAATTTCTTGAGGAATCTCCACACTGTTCTCCAAAGAGGCTGCACCAACTTGCATTCCCACCAACAGTGGAAGAGGGTTCCCCTTTCTTCACATCCCCTCCAACACATGTTGTTTCCTGTCTTGCTAATTTTGGCCATTCGAACTGGTGTAAGGTGATATCTCAATGTGGTTTTAATTTGAATCTCCCTGATGGCTAGTGATGATGAACATTTTTTCATGTATCTGATACCCATTTGTATGCATTCATTGAAGAAGTGTCTGTTCATATCTTCTGCCCATTTTTTGATATGATTGTCTGTTTTGTGTGTGCTGAGTTTGAGGAGTTCTTTATAGATCCTGGATATCAACCTTTTGTCTGTACTGTCATTTGCAAATATCTTCTCCCATTCCATGGGTTGCCTCCACAATTTTAATGGTGCCAAGTATTCTATGCTGAACAAACCATGAATCCCAAAGATAACCAGTTGGGAGCTTCTTAGAGTTAGTTTTTACTTCCTGTCTCCTAGTGATTGTGAAAACAAACAAACAAAAACAGCTTTTGGAGTCAAGAACCTTAAAATGCGGGCCATTGATTTCATGCCCTCAGTGCTCTAGCTCTCAAACAATCCGTAGCAGGTTCCAGAGAAGTTGTATTATTGCTGAGGAGGCAGAAGTTCTCTCTGTGACAGGAATCAATAGGTTAGCTATATCACAGGTCACCACACTGGAATTATGCCATTTTTCTACTTGCCTAACATTCTACATTCTTAGAAGCTCAGGTCCATTTAGAGAAAGGATATTCCTATGTGTTTGGATTCCAAGTATGGGGCATGCAACTCCTTATTCAAACCTGGATGTTTGTTAAACATCTCTCTTCAGCATGGTTTATAAGACAAATTATTTCTGTCAGATGAAATAATTAATTCCTAGGAGAAAAAGTAACAACACCATGACAAGGTCCTTGAACCTATGGAAAACTCTTTAAATATGCATGCAATGTAAGGTGAATATGATTTTTGTTGATTCCATTTACAGAGCAAGATTCTCACGCTCAGAATGACCCATTTGAATGTGCTTACTCCATATACCTTGCTTCTTGCCTATGGGACAAGAGCCATCTGTAGATGACGTCTCCATATTTTTTTCTAAAATAATCCATTCTAAATTGAAATCCCAAGTGTTCTGTAAAAATTTTTTTGAGTCTTTAGGATAGAAGGAAGGGAAGCGTTTGATTGATAAAAACACATTCTTAAAAACTTGATTTGATATCAAATTATTTGACTAGTCTCCTACTGGGTGTGTCTTATTTTTCATATTGAAAGTTACCTATCTGAGAGGAGGTCAGTTTGAAGATGGGATTATTTCTGAACACCTCCAAACATCATTAAGATCTTCTAAGCCTGTAAGGTAAGTGTTCAAAATTGCTGATGCATCTTATATATTTTTGCCTCCCATATATATTAATCATTGTTTCAGTCCCTTTAAATATAGTATTCAAGTATTCCATCCTCACCCCATTTCTTCAAAGGATAGTTGGTAAATATCATTCACCTAAACTGACAGAAAAAAAAAATTGATACTCAAGGAATTGAAGCCAATTATTGGACCCTGCTCTTTGTCACTAAACAGCATGCGTTTGCAATGAGACAACTAGTTTAATAATCTAGACTAATCATGAGAGTGAAAACACAATGGAAATACACTTCTCACATAGAAGAGGCATAGTATGAATAATAAGGACACATAGCATCAGCTGTGCTATCCAAGCATGAATGGAGAATCCTTTTTTGTAACAAAGGCTATGGATAATTGAATCTTTGTGCCTTCTTTAAAAGTAAAATGGAGAGGATTCTTCCTGAACTTCTTGCACAGTTAAGTGATTGCATAATTATCACTCAAAATGTCAATAATTCCTATATCCTAGGTGCCTACACAGTTACAAAATAGATGAAAGTTCTCTGTGCATACAACACAGTGGTGATATGTTCAAGGAGGTTTCCTTAAACAATTCTCATGAAAATATTTCATGTGGATATGATTAATCCTGCTTTATACATGAGAAAACAAGGATGTAATGTGCTAGGAAGGTACTCCAGATAAAAGAAGATGCAAGTGGAAAAATCCGAATTCTAATCTTGTCTTTTTGATTTTCAAACCAAAGCACTTAACCACAGTGGAAATCCTTTTCAACATTTAACAGATGGTTTGAAAGCTTGACAGAAAACTAAAAATAAACACCCCAAAACCCAAAACTCAAAACCAAAACCCAAAAAATCAGATGGTTTGCGTTGCAGATGGATTAGAGTAGGGAGAACTAAGTCTGAGGGAGAAGTCAAGACAAAAAGAGCTTTCAATAAACATAGTACCACATTTTTAAATTTTTATTTGACTTTTTCATTTTTATTATTTTTTTTTTTACTTGATAGTTGGGAGTTCAAGCATTTCTGTGTGTCTGTGTTTGTGTGTGTGTGTGTGTGCACCCTAATGAAATTGTGTTATAGACACTGGCCTCCAAAGTAGTAATAAAGCGATTACATTTATTGTGGTCATATAAGAAAAATATAATTAGTTCAATGTTGTTAATTATAACAATATAGGGCATGGGTAATAATTTGGAGGAAAACCATGAAAAAGTATATTCTGAACTAATCTTAGTTCTTGCTCTTAATTAGCATCTTGATCTTGGCAGAATCTTTACCTCCTCTATGTTTCTATTACTTAAAATATAAAATAATTGCCAAAACAAGAGCTGGAATTATCTTACAGGTTTGTGGTGGGGATTAATTCAATAAACATCTTCAAAAAGCACTGACAGCCACTAAATATTCACTTTTAGTGAATATTGTTATTGTTATTATTACCATCAACCTAATTCTCTGACACTGATTGCTCATCTCAAAATGGATGGAATAACACCAAACAAATGGGATGTTATCAGTATTTAATGAGATCCTATCTATACAACATTTGCTTTCATACATGAACATATTAATCAACTATTAAACTCTCTCTATATATGTATAATAAGCAAATATAATATTATTGTATATAAAAATAAACATTATTAATTATTTTATAGTAGATTTTTATACTTTACGTACTGACAATCAACACCCTGTTAATACTATGTAAACTATAATAAATAATCTCTTAACTGGGGTTTCTATCTCTGGCTTCCAAACTCTTACTGAACCTTACCCCACTTCATCCAAGACACATGAAGATCTTTATTAAAATTTTATCCCTTATTATCTCTTCCTCAAATTCCTCTTCACTTTTCCTTGTATATTCTTACTGTCTTCTCATGGTTTCCCATTTCCCAAGGATAAAGGTAAAATTCCTACCATTGCATTCACAGCTTGTACATCATAAACCACCTCCCTTTTCTTACTTAATGTATTCAATTTCTTACTTAATGTATTCCTATTACATGACTAATTACCTCAGATGACGAAATGTGCACAAATGATCTCCTGCCTGTGTGTTTACAAAGTTCCCTATGGCCATACTCAACAGAAATTTCAATGAGTAAATAATTTACATAATCATAAAGAATTCATAATTTGTTTTCTATCTCAGAAAACCATATGAGAATCCACAATTCAATAGAATCTAGGTATGTTTTACTTACTAGATGAAAAAGCTTAATACATTCAAGGTTACATTAATAAAAAGGAATTTTTTTCAGGTAATGCAATTATTCATAATATGAAATAATGGAGAATAGAAACAACGTGACGGAGTTTGTTCTTCTGGGCCTCACAGAGAATCCAAAGATGCAGAAAATCATATTTGTTGTCTTTTTGGTGATTTACATCATCTCTGAGGTAGGAAATATGCTCACCGTGGTCACTATCACTACCAGCCCATTATTGGGGTCTCCCATGTACTATTTCCTGGCCTATCTCTCTTTCATTGATGCCTGTTATACTTCTGTTATTACCCCTAAACTGATCATAGATTCACTCCGTGAAAAGAAGACCACCACATTCAATGCCTGTATAATCCAAATCTTTGGAGGACATTTCTTTGCAGGTGCTGATATCATCCTACTTACTGTGATGGCCTATGACCACTATGTGGCCATCTGCAAACCATTGCACTACACGACCATCATGAATTGGCGGGTGTGTGGCCTGTTAATGGGAGTGGCGTGGGTGGGAGGCATTCTCCATCAGCCATACAGATCCTCTTTATCATCCCTTTACCCTTCTGTGGCCCTAATGTCATAGATCACTTTATGTGTGATCTTAACCCTTTGCTTAATCTTGCTTGCACTGATACCCACACCCTAGGGATCTTTGTTGCTGCCAGCAGTGGTTTCATCTGTGTTTTCCTCTTCCTCCTCTTGGTCATCTCCTATGTGGTCATTCTGTACTCCCTAAGGAACCACAGCTTGGAGGCAAAGCGTAAAGCCCTCTCCACCTGTGTCTCCCACATCACAGTAGTTATCCTATTCTTTGTGCCCTGCATATTTGAGTACATGAGACCTGTGACTACTTTATCAATTGATAAAGCAGTCACAGTATTCTACACTATGATAACACCAATGTTAAACCCCTTAATCTATACCTTAAGAAATGATCAGATGAAAAATGCCATTAGGATATTGTGTAGTAGAAAAGCTATTTCAAGTAATAAATAAATATGCCTAGAGCTCAACACTGATTCAATGAAAACAAAGGTCAAAAGAACATTTTGGAAGTTCTCAGAAAGGAATACCTACCAAATAAAGAAATAACAAACTAGTATGAATGATAACTTCTGAACTGAGTGGAGCAGAAATCTGTGCAAGGAACAAAAAAATTACCATAGCTTTTTACATATATACATACACACACGCATATATATAGATATATATGTATATATACAGCATGTAGTATTGGCATATATATATTCATAATCACTATGAATATTCACTATCTATAAAATCTAACATATTTTATCAAGAATTCTGCTCATTTTTATATAACAGCATTGATGATGACATGCTTCCTATAAAATTAGGATATAAAATGACTATAGCATTATAAAAGTGGAGAGCCCTTTAACCTATGAGGGGTAATGAAGATTACCCCAACTTTCCAAATTCCTTTGTAGACTTCAGAGTCACATAGTATTGTTCAAGTTACCCTTCATAGGCTGCTAACCCATTACAAAGAATCATGACTCTAATGAACATCTTATTATCTGAGAGAATTTCTATTAAATAAAATCACACTTTAAACATTACTTGAGTATTTGTTAAGAATCATTTCTACAAGTCAGCACGTCTAGGGCACAATAAATATTGAATGAGTGAATAATGGCATGAAGGAAGCTGAATAATGTCAAGAAAATTTAGACCAAAGAAATATTAGTGGAGACAAGGGACTTTTTTTCCTGCTTTTATCTGATTCAGACTCATATTTGGAGCAAGATTTCTTTGAGAAATGACAATTTTTTGAACTCCTGATTAAACTATATATTTACAAATATTGAAGCTGAGATTCTCAATGAAGGAGCAAATATTTTACATTGATATTTTCCCTGCTTTCAGCAAGATTTCATCATCATATGAATGAGCTGTGAGGCCATCTTTCTCTGTTAATTAAATTATTTCTAGGTAACATTTCATTATGAAAAGTTTTAAAAAATAAGTGGTTCCATCTATACACAAAATAAGTGGTTCCATCTATACAACTTCAGGAAAAATATATTCCATTTATATATCTGTGTTTGTGTGTGTGTGTGTGTGTGTGTGTGTGTATAATATTCCCCATTCATTAATCAATAGTTATTTCTAGACAGAAAATATATCAGACACATTGATGGTTGCTGGGCCTTCAGTGGTGAATAAGTAGATCAAAGTTCTTGCAATCAAAAAGCTTCAGATCTAATAAGAGATACCCAGTGGGGAGCAAAATAGGATAAGACCATGTTATAAATGGGAAGGGAGTGGCAGCACAGGGGGACAATGAAAGCATGTTTGAGGGACACACAACAAAGATCAGGGGGTCAGGAAGATTTCCTAGATGAAAACATCAAAAATGGGCACAAAGGAGGAAAGGAAATCATGAGAGTGAATAAACATGTGTTAGGATGAGAATATTCCCTTTGTTGCATAACAAAGACCAAAGGTGAAAAAGAGTATGCAGAAAACACAATCATTTCAATATGCTGTGGCTATTGGCTCATCTATTCATTCAGTAATTAATTATTGAGCTTCTTCTATGTGTGGGGTTATAAGCTGAACCCTGAGCTCCTAAAAGTCTAGTAAGACATGAAACCAGAAAGTTAGTGACAGTGAAGATCAAGAAAAGTCTCATATATGTGAAAGAGTTGAATGCCAAGTACCATGAGGAACACATTGGAAGGGTCTTCATAACTTTTTATGGCCTGTAGCTCATTTCTGTTGGCAATGAATAATACCCCACTGTCTGATGTTGCAGTTTACTTATCCTCACCTACTGAAGGACATCTTGGCTGCTTCCAGTTGTATGGACAATTGTGAATAAAGATGCTGTTAAACATGTGTGTGCAGGGTTTTTTTGTAGATATAACTTTTTAACTCCTTTGGGTAAATGCCAAGGTGTGGGATTGCTAAATTTTTTAAGTTCTGTAACAAAATGGCAAATTGCCTTTCCAACTGGTAGCACCATTTTGCTTTCCCATCAGCAATAAATAAGAGTTCTTGTTCCATATCCTCACCAGCATCTGTTGGTGATGATGCCCCATATTTTGGCCATCCTAATGGATGTATTGCTAAAAAAAAAAAAACCTCCTTTGAGTCATTTTCTTATTAAAAATGTTCAGATTAAGTAATTCAAGAAGGCCCATGGACTTGAAACCAATTGGTGTAAACCACACAATCAAAATATGACAGGTTCAGAATTTATGGCTTGCACGTTTGACCTGACATAAAGATATGGAGTCCCATTTATCACTGTGAATTCTAAGATCAAAAAACTGTGCTCTGGTCAACTTATGATGAATTCTACATACAACAAATGCTTACATAAATTTAGATGATTCCAAGAACACTGGGTCATTACCCACAGTTACGGAGGTGTGAGCAATGGAATCATAACTGTCTGTTAGAATACTGTTTCCTTTGTTCTTCAAGTCTAAGGACTCACATTCACAAGTAAACCTATTACCATTTGGAGAGAAATGTGAATCCCAGTTTTCTGGATGGGAAGGAGTGACATAACAATCACATCTTCCTATGTGATAAGGTAGCAAAGATGGAATACAGATTCATCTCTGAAGAGACTGGACAGCTACTAAGGGAAGAAGTAGAGGGGATGAGATTTAAAATGTTGGGTAAGGGGACCTGGGTGACTCAGTCATTAAGGGTTTGCCTTTGGCTCAAGTCATGATTCCCGCATCCCGGGATCAAGCCCTGCATTGGGCTCCCTGCTTGGCCAGAAGCCTGTTTCTTCCTCTCCGGCTTCCCCTGCTTGCGTTCTCTCTCTTGCTGTCTCTCTCACTGACAAGTAAATACATAATTTTTTAAAAAAATAAATAAAATAAAAATGGAGGGTAAACAGCTGAGGTAAGTGGAAATCAATACATTTAACATGAAAATTTTCATTTCTGAGTACAGAATGGAACATAGGATCCAAGTTTTATGCACATTGACAGCTACTGTTGGTACATAATGAATCTGCAGAGTTTTGGTCAGAGATCTAGGGAATCTCAAGGACACCTCATTTTCCCACTTGATCCATTTATGATACCACATAACATAACCAGGAGAGAAATAGATTTTTAAAAACAATATTTTTAAGAGATGATACTATCTTCTTCCTTTACTGTACTGTTTTAGAGGTTTATCACATTGTATTATTAGTTGTTTGTTCCCCCTTAGAAAGAATAGTATCCCACTGTATAGGTCTACTACATTTTGTATACTTACTCACTAGCTGATGAACATTTGAATTGTGTCCACTTAAGGACCATAGTGAATTATCCTACTGTGAACACTCATGTAGAAGATGTAGGGTAGACATAAATTATCATTTCTCTTGGGTTGATACCTAAGAGTGGGATTGCTGTGTTAGAAGATAACTGTATGCTAGCATTTTAGGAAACTGACAAGGGGTTTTCAAAAATAATGTTGCTAAGTTACATTTTCACCAGCAATTATGATCCCATTTCTCTGCAACCTCAACAACAACTGACATTTCATTCATTTTTTTAAAATGTATTATTTATTTATTTATTTATATATAGGGAATATTTTCAGCATTTTTAAAATTAAGGTGTTTTTTTTTCAAGTTTTTATTAAAATTCCAGTTAGTTGGGGCACGTGCACCCAAATGTTTATAGCAGCAATGTCCACAATAGCCAAACTATGGAAAGAATCTAGATGTCCATCAACAGATGAATGGATCAAGAAGATGTGGTATATATACACAATGGAATACTATGCAGCCATCAAAAGAATTGAAATCTTGCCATTTGCGACAACATGGATGGAACTAGAGCGTATCATGCTTAGCGAAATAAGTCAAGCAGAGAAAGACAACTATCATATGATCTCCCTGATATGAGGAAGTGGTGATGCAACATGGGGGCTTAAGTGGGTAGAAGAAGAATCAATGAAACAAGATGGAATTGGGAAGGAGACAAACCATAAGTGACTCTTAATCTCACAAAACAAACTGAGGGTTGCTGGGGGGAGGAGGGTTGAGAGAAGGGGGTTGGATTATGGACATTGGGGAGGGTATGTGCTTTGGTGAGTGCTGTGAAGTGTGTAAACCTGGTGATTCACAGACCTGTACCCCTGAGGATAAAAAGATATGTTTATAAAAAATAAAAAATTAAAAAAAATTCCAGTTAGTTAACATGAGCATAATATTAGGTTCAGGTGGAGAATTTAATGATCTAGCACTGATATTCAACACCTCCTGCTCTGGCTAATCTGAAGTGCAGTAACAATTAGATGGTAACAAATGTTTTATTGATGTAATAATGTATTTGGTGTTTGAAAACAAGCTAAGGATTTACCCCTAACATTGGCATATCTTTTTGATAAATAGTGGTTGTATTAACTTTATTTTTAATTATTCTCTAATTTCTATTTTGATTTTCTTTTACTTTTTATTAACAATGTTTCTAAATTAGCATATATTTGCAATTGAAAGTTACCCTGTTATTATTGTTTCACACCTTATCTGCATTGTCATTAGATACATTGCTCTGAATGACTCAGATATTTTGACATTTGTTGGGAATATACATGTGGAATAAAATAGAATAAATTATTTTAAATAACTCATACTCAACAGCTGATGAATGTACTGTTTTTTATGTATCTGGCTGCTTCCTACACTACTGCATACTGAGTGTCTGGGTGGTTCAGTTGGATAAGTGTCTGCGTTCAGCTCAGGTCATGTTTCCAGGGTCCTAGGATCCAGCCTGTCATAGGTCTCCCTGCTCTGCGGGAAGCCTGCAGAGGAAGGCTTCCTCTACCTGCCACTTCCCTTCTTGTGGTCTCTCCCTTTCTCCTTCAAATAAGTAAATAAAATAAATCTTTTAAAAATAAAAATAAAATATAAAATATAAAACAAATACAACTGTATTTTGACTATTCTATCTTTTTCATGCTTTCAGTTACAATTTTTTCATGCCCTAGGAGTTACCTGTATGTTTTGTATAAAGCGTATATCAAGAGATGATGTACAGTCAACAAAAGACATGTTTTAAAATATTCAAAGCCCCTGTACAGACAATATCCTTGCAAACGAAATCCCTGAATGTCTAGCAATAAAGGAATGGGTCAGTTGTCACATATCCATGCAGTGCGATGCCCCTGATCAATGAAAATAATCAGGAAACAGATAAATCATAAAGAAAGAGTCTCATGAACATACTGAGAAAACACACACTGAAGAGTAAAATCTGCATTACTTATTTTTTACAAATTCAAACTCTAGGAAAACTTCATCCATTTTATAGATAAGGATAGTGATTACTTTCCAAAGGTGGTCTTTATAAAGAAGTATGAAGAGGCCTTCAGGTGTACTCATAATTTGTGACTTTTTTTTTTAAGATTTTATTTATTTATTTGGCAGACAGAGATCACAAATAGGTAGAGAGGCAGCAGAGAGATGAAAGGAAGCAGGCTCCCTGCTGAGCTCAGGTTGTGATGCCAGACTCCTAGGATGGAGCCCTGCCTCTGGATCCCTGATCAGTGGGGAGTCTGCTTCCCTTTCTCCCTCTATACTCTGCCACTTCTAACCCCCTGCTCCTGTTCCTGCTCACACATGTGCTCTCTTTCACTCTCAAAATAATAAATAATAAATAAATAAATAAATAAATAAATGAAATATTTAAAAAAATGGATTCTACTCTAAATACTTATTCATTTGTACAATGATTTCTGTATGAACCAAGCAATGTTCTATCAGAAATTTAAATTAATCTTTTCATTTTAAATTATTATTATTATTGTTTTTTTAACATTACAACTTCTGAACTACCAGAGAATGTCTGTCATTGTGCAGTCTTGCCTCTAAGTACAATGTATTAAGAAAACTATCATTGAGTTATTTCCCTTTATAATTCACTGATTTATTTGCTTTCACTCAATTGTTTTTCATGCCTGTCGCTCTACCTATGCCATCTTAATAACCCATAAAATTAACAAAGCTTCCAGTTAATTTTGGTATGCAAGAACAAGGATTTGCTCAGTTACTTTAATCCTATAGTCCTATCGCATCCATTCATTCCCCTCATAACAGTGATGGTCCACAAACTCCATGATTAGTCCCTGACATTCATTCATGTCTCCCTCTTTTCTTTCTCAGAGTTGAATAGCCAATACACTTCTTCAAATTAACAGTGTACCTCCTTTGATATTAATCATGTCCACCACACCTTTCTCATGGCTTTTTTCACCTCTGAATTTCTCAGAGTATAGATTAAGGGATCGAACATAGGAGCAATGATGTTGTAAAATAGAGCAAATATTTTGTCCTCGGGAAGAGTAGTTGGTGGCCAAAAGGTAGACAAAGATTACTTTCCCCAAAAATAAGATGACCACAGTGACATGAGACCAAAAGGTGGAGAGGGCTTTGCGTCTTCCCTCAGCTAAAAGATTTCTTAAAGTGAACAATATTATCCCATAAGAAACAAAAAAGACAATAAAGGTTACTAAGGAAACCATACTTGAAAAGGCAACCACAAAGACCCTTGTGATGTAAAGATCAGTACAATCCATCCTTAGCAAAGGAAACCTATCACAATAGTAGTGATGGATTTCATTAGGACCACAGAAGGGCAAACCAATTGCAGTAGAAAACAGAGGTAAGCCATGGATGACCCCACCAGCCCAAGCAGCTAAGACTAGGAGATGGCACCTTGTCCTGTTCATGATAATCACGTAGTGTTTAGGAGTATGAGGATCATTGACTAATCTTCTACTTATTGCAACAGATACTAATCTTTGTTTATGAGGTAGAAACAATATTAATGTTTCAGATATACCTAATTACTAAAACAAGTTGATTTATAGGCAGCTATTATCTAAGTAGACTACGAATAATAAAAATGTGGAAATCACTTGACCAATTCAATTCTGATTCTAAGCAGAAGAGACATAACAAGAGAATTTAAGTAATTTCTCAGAACTGAAAAGTAATACACTATAAATGTAAAAAGACAGAAATCCTGTTTCAATCTGGGGCTGTCTTTCCTGGGAGAGCACTGATAGGGATGTCATGAAGGACGGTATGGAAAAACTGTCGATTCTCACCCTGAGCAAAAAACAGTATGCCAGTCGATGGGTTTTAACTGGCATTCATTCTACCTGTCTTTTTGAGAATTCATGTAAGTAAAGAGGTACAGAACATTTAATATACACATGTATTCTAGGATTTGCTGATTCTAAAACATTTGAAATGGTTTGCTTTCAGTTTTACAAAAATGCAAATTCCTCATCAGGATTCCTGCGTGTTTTCTGGATCATCATTGGAGTTTCACCTCCAATAGCACAAAACACCAGCCTATATTCTGAGGAAAGTTACCCATGATCAGGGCTGTTAGGAAAGATAAAAGGAAGAGGGAAAAGTCAGTTGAGGAGATTTACTTTCATCAGACAACAGAGTGATGCTGACGACTCCTCCCACAGAAAAACTGAAGGCACAATTGGTAAATAAAGAACTTGAGGCAACCCCTGAGCAAGGGGTTGAAACGGCAGCAACACAGAAAGGGGCAGAAACGCTGAGGCATCTCAAATCAACTGACTGGTGTGATCCTTGAGCACATGGCTTCATCACTTTACACTTCCTCTTCTTCATTTCACAACTAAGATATCATTACAAAATTCATAATTTTAGTGAGGAATACATGAGGTAATACAAAATAGCTAGTGACATGTATGGCTCGAAACTGTCACTTTTGTTTTATGGTCTTTCCTCACTGAGTGATTAGTTTAGGACCACAGATTGTCATGTGCGTGCACACACAATCAGTGGAGAAATAAAGGAAATGAAAAAGAACATTCATAACATGGGTTTAACAAGTATGATCATGATTAATTCCAATTCAAACAATTTGTTACTGAAACTCTGTTAATATGTTAATCAACCGGCCTTAGACTGTTCCTTAACACTAATCACTAGTCTATTTTTTTTCCTTACAGAAAGTTATGCAAATGATTGCTTTTTGGTATTTCTCAATACACACTATGCGTACATTTTGGGTTATGCTATTTATGAAGGAAAAGAACCTTTCATATTTAAATCAAGGTTTCTTTCACACATTCAAACTTTCCTTAGTGTAACAGAAGGTAGGGTGCTATAAACTTACCATGTTTGACTCAGATGAAAGTACTGTTTTAGGAAGGCAGATGTTTTGAAATATTAGAAATCTTTGTTATTGTACATGTTAAAGCATAAACTGGTCTTTTAAAAATATTTCATTTATTTATTTGACACAGAGAGAGAGAGTGAGAGAGAGAACAAGAAGGAGAGGAGCAGAGGGAGAGGGAGAAGCAGGCTCTCAGCAGAGCAGGGAGTCTGATACGGGACTCGATCCTAGGACCCTGGTACCATGACCTGAGCTTAAGCCAGACACTTTATCAACTGAGCCACACGGGCACCCAAACTGGTCTTTTTAAAATAGGAATATGGAGGACTGCTTATATTGAAGAGTTGGGGAAACAATAAAATTCACTGCCTACCTGAAGATTGTTTATCTAACTCTATTGTTTTGCTCCACAAAAGGCAGAATTTTGTTTATAGCAAATGTGTCATTGAAACTAAGGTATGCTAAAACTTTCTTAGAGTAATCAAATTCTCATATGCAGCAAAAAAAGTTAGATGCTTTAGAGTGAAATTATATGAAATAAATGTGTTTTTTAAAACCAACATAATTAGCCTAGCACATGTGTAGTGGGACCCTTCCCAAACCAAGGTGACAAAACTAATTCACTATCCATAAGGACTCAGTGGCTGTCTGGTTAGATTTGGGGCTGTATCAAGAAGCATTCTGTCTTCAGATACTCACTCTGCCAGTTTGTCTTTAGTACCAAATTCTGGAGTCATATGTGGAGAGAAACCTAGAATTGAAATAAATCTAGATGAATTCTCTGGAAATATATTCAACATGTCTTAAACTTTCTACAGTTTATAAGGGACGTGGCTTCAATAGTCACCAAGACTCAGTGGTGCAAGAAGTGGATCTTCATCCCTCAGGAAAGCAGCCTGAGAATTTTGAAAGCTGATTTAGCTGCTTAATGATAACTCAGAAGGGAAAAACAAACAAACAAACAAACAAAAAAAAATGGGTTTTTAAATTCCTGCAAAACCTAATATGAGTATATAGGTCCTAAAAATCCTCCCTTTATTTTATGCATATGCCTGAAGACAATTTGGTTCAGAGGAACAGAATACAAACTTATAGGACAATGTGAAAATCTATAGATCTTTGAAATCTTTATGTAATTATAACCCCAAAGACATTTCTAGACAGGTCTTGGCCCAAAAGTTGCAAAGCCATTGTCACATTATCGTGCTTGGTGCTCTTAAGTATAAACTTTCTGCAGTTGCCTCTATGGGAAAAATTGGCCCCTTTTCCCTGAAGACCTCAAAAGGCTATAGAGGGTGATTTCCCTGTGCTCCAGCTTTCTGAAGAATAGGAGGGAAATTGTAGCCTATAATAGCATCAGGTTAGTGCAGGAAAAGCTGAGATGAAGCAGGACAAGCAGGACAAACTAGTCCTGAAAGGGACTAGTTTCAGTCCTTTTTTAGGAAATTATCGAGATCTTTGGTGTGCAGGGCAGGTAGATAAATGAAATCAATTATTTGTGATATTTTATTGGTTTGATGTTAGCATTGATGAATGGGATGATGGAAGACAAAAAAAGAAGAAGAAAAAAGAAAGAAAGATATAAACAGCTCTTCTCCATAATTTGGGAGGGAGGAAATGCACAAAGAATGTGGAAACATCAGACAAAGGAGCCAAGTACAGCAAATCCTTTAATGTGTTTCCCATCTGATTCTTTCTCTGCTCAGTGACTAGTCACAGGTGGTTTAGACTCAGCCTCATCTGCCTGCACCGAAGCCACTCCAGGCTCTCTCTTCCACATGCCAACCCATGCGTGTGATGTTTTTGCATGCAAGAAAGGTCAGGAAATCAAATTTTATAATATTTAATCTGTTTCAGATCAATCTACTCAGCCAAAGGATAACAAAAATCCTCTGAGAGATTGTTGGTGAGATTAAGCTCATTGTATTACTTAATGTTCATAATACTGCATATCTTGACACACATATTATTAGCTTTACTATGTAGATAAAAACACAGAAGGTTTTAAAGGTTGAATTACTAGCTCAAATAGCCAGTAAACAACTGGAGCAAGAAAATGTTTATTCTATTTTCCTGCTTCGTTTGGAGCTTTAAATGTTTAATAACCCTAAGGAAATGAGAGATTCTAGCACATCTTCTTAAAGGACATGATAACCCAGTGATTTAGAGCTTGTCTACACCAGAGTAATATCCAGTGTTGACCAAGCTGTGCTCCAGAGCTAGCCTGCACCAATCCATGCCAGAAGACAGATGGTCATATCTCTTTCTCCTGTACACACACATGTGGAAAACCCTTAGAGAAGGATACCAGTTAATTCACATCCTCAACTGTTTCGTTCATCCCTTTCTATATACTAGTTCTGTTGCATAATTGTAATTATGGTGAAGTGCAAATCATCACTTTTTATGGACACTTTGTTTTTTTTGGATATATTTATTTATTTTAGAAGGAGAGAGAGATAATGAGCATGGTGGAAGGGTAGAAGGAGAAGGAAAGAAATCGCTGACTGCACCCTGAGTGCTGAGTCCAGCAAGTCACCACCTGAGTCCAACCCTGGATTCCAATGCTCAACCAACTTCCCCACCACCAAGGGATTCCTCTTTGGGACACACTCGTGCCACGTGTTTAGAAAATTTTTCTTGTAATCCAAGGTCATGAAGATCTTCTCATGTTTTACACCATTTTTTAACTTTTACATTTCATACACACACACACACACACACACACACTCACACACACACGAAATATGTAACTGTAAGTCCATGTAGCTCTAAGTCATTTTAAATAAATTTATACAGTTGTGATATATAGATTAAAATTTTCGGGACACCTGGGTGGCTCAGTTGGTTGGACAACTGCTTTCGGCTCAGGTCATGATCCCGGAGTCCCGGGATCGAGTCCCGCATCAGGCTCCCAGCTCCAATTTATGGGGAGTCTGCTTCTCCCTCTGACCTTCTCCTCGCTCATGCTCTCTCTCACTGTCTCTCTCTCAAATAAATAAATAAAATCTTTAAAAAAAAAAAATAAAAAAAAAAAATAAAATTTTCTCTCCTTTTTTAATTTTGTTTTGTTTTGTGCAGTAAAGATGCTCAATATTTCCACCCTCATTTTTTGCAAAAAATATTTTTTCACCACTGAATTGACTGTAGACTTTTGCTGAGATTAGTGGACCATATATGTGTGGGTCTACTACTGGGCTCTGTAGTCTGCTTTGTTGGTCTTCTCAGGTATCTTGATGAAAATACCACATCATTTTGAACACAGCAGTTTGGTAACATCACTGGAAATGAGATCATGTAAGTTCTCCAAATTCTTTCTCTTTTAATGCTGTGGGACCTAATTTAGGGCCCTCATATTTCCATATGAGTTTTAAAGCTGTTTGGAAAAGTTTTGAATATGTTTCTATAATTATGCTTGAGAAGGTGTGAATCTGGAAATGCCTTTGGGGACAATTCACTTCTTAATAATGTTGAGACATCTATCACAAACAGTATTTCTTCTCTATATTAAGGTGTTTATATTCTCTTAAGAAGCGTTTTGCTTTCAGAGTACATTTTCCTTTTATCTTTCTACATTCATTCTTTTTATTAAGTATTTTTATTAACATAAAGTACTATTAACCCCAGGAGTACCAGTGTGTGCTGGTGTACTGGAGAAGTGTGTAATTCTAATCTCAAGCTGATTTTATGGGTGATCAGAGTTCTTTGGTAGATAATCAGCTCACTTTAGGGGACCAGTTGAAACAGTGCCACCTACTTCTCCACAATCTTGTCACCTCTCCTCACAGGGCCCTCAGATAGTCCCAGGGGAATGAAGAGAAGACCCTAAGAATAGCAATTCAATTGTGCAAATGACTTTTGGTACTAGACCCAAATGTCTGGGTGCCAGTGTCTTCAATGAATTTTTAAAATCCAATTTCTATTTGTTAGTTACTAGTACAAACTATGAAATTGAACTATGTATATGTTGATCTTATATATTGAAATTATGCTAAACTCACATTACAAAGTAGGAGAACTACAATTGTCTGTACTCACATTCAAATGATGTGTGTGTGTGTGTGTGTGCAAGTCTGCTAATGTAATAGTGTCATATACACTTGCATCCAAAGTAGTATTAAAGCAATTATAATTATTATGTTTATATAAAAAATAGATTACTAGCTCAGTGTTGTTAAGTATAGCAATATAGGGCATGGATAAGAATCTGAAGGAAAATCATTAACTATTATAATCTGAAATAATCTTGGTTCTGCCCTTAATTAACATCTTGATCTTGGCAGGATCCTTAACTTCCCTATGTTTCTATTACATCATGTATAAACTAAGTATAAAATCAATAGCAGGAATTATCTTACAGGTTTATGGTGGGGATTAAATCAGCAAATGTCTGCAAAAATACAGAACCACTAAATATTCAATTTAGTAAATATATTGTTATTACTACCATCAACCTAAGTCTCTAAAAATGTCTCTAGGTCATCTTAAAATGGATGGAATAATACCAACCACACAGGATGTTATCAGTATTCAATGGGATCCTGTGTAGAGAACACTTGCTACTATGTTATGAACATATCAGTGATTGAAGTGTGGTGTGTGTGTATATATATATTTATATAATTCTGTGTTGTATATATGACATATGCATAATATATATATGCATACACACATACATAGTTATATACATTAAAATACTATTTTATGGACCCTAAAGAAAGTATGACTCATAAGAGCATATTTTGAACAACTCTATGCTAAATTTAAAAAGACTGACAATGCCAGTTTTTGGTGATGTTGTAGGGAAACAGAAACTCACACATTGCTGGTGGAAATATAACATAGCACTACCACTTTGGAAACACTTCACAATTTCTTGATATGTTAAAATACACGTAACATGGGGCACATGGATGGTTCTGTTGGTTAAGCATCTGCCTTTGGCTCAGGTCTGACTCCTGGGATCAAGCCCCACATTGGGCTTCCGCTCTGTGGGAAGCCTGCTTCTCCCTCTACCACTCTTCCTGCTTGTGTTCCTGTCTTGCTCTGTCTCTCTCTGTCAAATAAATAAATAAAATCTTTTGGAAAAATTAAAATAAAATACACTTAATGTATAAGTCAGCAATTCCACTCTTAGGTATCAATCGAAGAGAAATTATAATCTATGTCCACAAGAAGGCTTGTACATGAATGTTCACACTTCATCATTCTCTAGGGCCATTAACTGGACAAAATTCCAATGCCCATTGGCTAGAATAAGTATACAATATATGGTAGAACCATACAGTGGCACACTATTCTTACTAAAGAAAAATAAACTGCCAATAATACAATGTGATAAACCTCTAAAACAGTACGGTAAGAGAAAAAGATAATATTTTCTTTTGGAAATTGTGAAGTATGTGGCTTCACAAATGAATCAAGAGATAAACTGGGGTGTCCTTGAGATTCCATAATCTCTGACCAAAGCTCTGTGGATTCATTATGTCCCAGCAGCACCTGTAGTGTGATAAAAATTGGATCATCAGTTCCATCCTGAACCCAAGAGTGACAATTCTCACAGCATATGTAGTTATCACTCACCTCAGCTGAGTTTATACCCCATTTTTAAACTTATTCCTTCTTGTTCTTCTTCCCTTAGTAGCTTTCCAGTCTCTTTGGAGAAGGTTTTCTGTTTTCCATCTTTGCTACCTTATCACGTGGGAACACGTGTCTGTTATGCCACTTCTTCCCACCCACAAAACTGGCATTCACATGTTTCTCTGAACTGTAAATGGTATACTTACAAAATGTGAGTCCTCAGGACTGAAGAAAAAAGGATAAAGCTTTCCAACAGACAATTCTGACTCCATTGCTCATACCTCAGAACCTGTGGGTCGTGACCCTGTGCCCTTGGAATAATCAAATGTTGTGTAAGAACTTTTTTGTAAGTAAAGTTCATCATAAGTGACCAGAGCACACTTTTTTGATCTCAGAATTCACAGTGATGGATGGGACTCAATAGCTCTATGACAGGTCAAACATGGCATAGATGCCAAACCTGTCATATTTTAATTGTGAGGTTTGGACCAATTGGCTTCAAATTCATGAGCCTTTTTGAATTAATTAATCTGCACATTTTGGATAAGTAGATGACTCAAAGGATTTTTTTTTTTAACAACTCAACCATTAGAAAGACCAAAATATGGGACCCTATCACCAACAGATGCTGGTGAAGATGTGGAATAACAGGAATTCTCATTTATTGCTGATGGGAAAGCAAAATGGTGCAGTCATTTGGGAAGACACTTTGTCAGCTTTTACAGAACTAAAACAATTTAGCAATCCCACTCCTTGATTTTTACACAAAGGAGTTTTACATTTATGTCCATAAAAAATCCTGCACATGCATGTTTAACAGCATCTTTATTCCCAATTGCTCGTACAATTGGAAGCAGCCAAGACATCCTTCAGTAGGTGAGCCTAGATAAACTGCAACATCAGACAGTGGCATATTATTCATTGCAAAGAGAAATGAGCTACAGACCATGAAAAGGTATGAAGACCCTTCCAAAGTGTTCCTCATGGTACTTGGCATTCAGCGCCATCACAGATATGAAACACTTCTTGATCTTCCCAGTCACTAACTTTCTAGCTTCATGTCTTACTAACTAGACTTTTAGGAGCTCAGTGTCTGGCTTATAACATGACACACAGTAGAAGCTCAATAATAATTATTGAATGAATAGATGAGCCAGTAGCCACAACATACTGAAACGATTAGATGTTTCCTTTTAAGCCCCTCGCTTTTGTTATGCATCATCTCCTAGGAATCCTCTCAGCCAACATATGCTTATTCACTCTGATGATTTCCCCTCAATTTTTGTGCCCCCTTCTGGTATATTTTCATGTATGAAATTTTTCTGACCCCCTGGTCTTTGTCATGTGTCCCTCAAACAGACTTTCATTGCGCCCTGTGCTGCCACCACCTGCCCATTTAAAACATGATCTTATCATTTTCTGTTGCCTCTGGGTGTCTCAGTAGATCTGAAACTCTCTGAAGGCAAGACCCTAGTTCCTCTGTACTCATCTCTGATGACCAGCGACCATGAACGTGTCTGATACATTTGTTGGGCTCAAGAAATTTCTATTGGTGAATGAATGAGAGATATATGATCAAATATAAATGAATGACATATATTTACCCTGAAGTGGTTTTGTGTGTAACTAGCAGCACATATTTTTTAAAACAACAATTTATAATGAAACGTTACCAAGAAGTAAATCATTAACAGAGAAAAATGACATGAACAGCTCAAATTTATATGATGATGACATCTTGCTGAGAGCAGGGAGAGTATCAATGTAAGCTATTTTTTCCAACACTAAGGATCGCAGTTTCAATTTTTTTCTTATTACACAGCTTAAGTAAGATTTAAAAAAATTGTACTTTCTCAGTCAGCATAATCTCTTCCAGTCCTTGTCCATGTTGCTACAAAAGATGGGTATTCATCCTTTCTGATGGAGGCATAATACTCCATAGTGCATATGGACCACATCTTCTTTATCCATTCGTCCATTGAAGGGCATCTTGTTTCTTTCCACAGTTTGGCGACCATGGCCATTGCTGCTATAAACATTGGGGTACATATGGCCCTCCTTTTCATTACATTTGTATCTTTGGGGCAAATACCCAGTAGTGCAATTGCAAGCAGAGAGAGTCAAATATCATATGGTTTCACTTATTTGTGGAGCATAACAAATAGCATGGAGGACAAGGGGAGATGGAGAGGAGAAGGGAGTTGAGGAAAATTGGAAGGGGAGGTGAACCATGAGAGACTATGGACTCTGAAAACGATCTGAGGGTTTTGAAGGGGTGGGAGGTTGGGGGAACCAGGTGGTGATTATTAGAGAGGGCATGGATTGCATGGAGCACTGGGTGTGATGCAAAAACTATGAATACTGTTATGCTGAAAAAAATAAATTAATTAAAAAAATTGTACTTTCTCAAAGAGATTTAGCTAGAATTGGCAGAGCCTAGACTAGTGAAAGGTAAGAAATAAGTCCCTGGTCTCTAGTACTATTGCCTTTCTCTACATTTTCCTGACTATAACTCTCTTCCTTTATAACATTATTCACTCAATCAATATCTTTATGCCCCAGACATTATGGTGCCTTGTAGAAAATATTTTGAACAGGTAGCCAAGTATTCTATGGAGTGTGACTTTATTTTATGAATAGAAATTCCTCTTAAATAATAGGATGTTCATTTATTTGAGTCATCATTTTTTTCTGAACGTTTAGCAGCCTAAGATGGGTGACATGAGCATTACAAAATGACACTCAGGCTACAAGGAGATTTGAAAACTTTGGAGAGCCTTTGTTACCCCTCAGAGGTTAAATGTCTCTTTGTTTTTATAATCCTATTGTCCTTTAATACCATAATTTTATAGGCAACATGTTACATCAATCTTGATGTATAAGGCTGATGTATAACTATAGATAGTGAACGTGTGTGTGTGTGTGTAAGAGAGAGAGAGAGAGTAAGAGAAAGAGAGAGTGAGTGAGGGAGAGAGAATGTAGCAGAGTCTGTGACTAAGATTTTTCTTTCTTCCACACTTTCCTGTTCCACTCAGTGCAGAATCTATCATTCCCAGCAGCTTACTATTTTCTTTATACAGTAAGTATTCCTTGTTAAGTCCATCCAAAATGTTCTTTTGGCCTTTGTTTCCATTGCATCGATGTTGAGCATCAGGCATATCTATTTTTCACTTGAAATAACTTTTCTACTACACAATTTCCTAATAGCATTTTTCATCTGGTCATTTCTCAGAGTATAGATTAAGGGGTTTAAGATTGGTGTTATATAGTGTAGAACACTGCAACTGCTTTATCGATAGATAAAGTAGCTGCAGGTCTCATGTACACAAATACACAGAGCACAAAGAATAGGACAACCACTGTGATATGGGAGACACAGGTGGAGAGGGCTCTGTGCCTTGCCTCCAAGTTGTGGTTCTCTAGGGAACACAGAATGACCAGGTAGGAGACCATCAAGAGGAGACAGTTTAACGGACAGATGAAACCACTGTTGGCAGCAACAAAGAGCCCAAGAGTGTGGGTATCAGTGCAGGCAAGATTGAGCAAAGGGTTCAGATCACACATAAAGTGATCTATGATGTTAGGGCCACAGAAGGGTAAAGGGATGATAAAGAGGATCTGTATGGCTGCATGAAGAAAGCATCTCACCCACACCACTCCCATTAGAAGACCACAAACCTGCCAATTCATGATGGTTTTATAGTGCAATGCCTTAGAAATTGTCACATAGTGATCATAGGCCATCACAGTAAGTAGGATGACATCAGCACCTCTGATGAAATAATCCCCAAAGACTTGGGTTACACATGTATCGAATGTAGTCATCTTCACATGGAGTGAATCTGTGATCAGTTTAGGGGTATTAACAGAAGAATAACAGGCATCAGTGAAGGAGAGTTTGGTAAGGAAAAAATACATGGGGGACCCTAATAGTGGACTGGCAGTGATAGTGACCACAATGAGCACATTTCCCACCAGAGAGATGGTGTAAGTGACCAAAAAGACAACAAATATGACTTTGTGCATCTTTGGATTCTCTGTGAGCCCCAGTAGAACAAACTTTGTCACATTGTTCTTATTCTCCATTATGTCATCTCATGATTAATAGTATTACTTGAAAAAAAAAAAAACTTGTTTAATGTGACATTGAATTTATTAAGCTTCTTAATCTAGTAAATAAAAAAACCCAAACAAACAAACTAGATTTTAGTGAGTTGTGGAACCTCATGACGTTTTTTGAGACAGAAAATAAGTTTTGCTGATTACTAAACTTATCTCCTCAATGAAGTTTCTGTTGAGTGTGGCCAAGGGGAACTTTGTAAACAGAAAGGCAACAGGTCATCTGTGTACAATCATCATCTGAGGTGACTAACCCTAACATGAATTGCGAATCCTACACATAATGGCAGGTGAGTATGAAAAAAGAGTGTAGTTTCTGATGAATCTATGAATGCAAGCTTAAGGAATTTTCCCTTTTTTTTTAGGAACAGGGGAATGATGGCACAAATTGAGACTATCAATGGAAAAGTGAAGAAGAATATGAGGAAGCAGGAATAAGGGTCTACTTGTGTCTTGGATGAAGTGGGGTGGGTTTAGGCAGGGCACAAAAGCCAGAGAAAGAAACCCCAGTTAGGCTGCTCTTTATAATACTTAACAGAAGACGTACAGAGCATCGGTGGTGGGTCTGTAAAAGTGACCATAAATAATCATAATGCATTTGTAAAAATACAATAATGTTATTATATATATGGATATGTATGTTTTAATAACTGATTGCTATATTCATGGCATAGTAGCAAGTGCTCTGTGCACAGGATCCCATTAAATATTGATAATATCCTTTGTGGCTGGCATTATTCCATGCATTGTGAGATGCGAAAACAATGTCAGAGACTTAGGCTAATGGTAATAATAATAATGATAACTATATTTATTAAATGGAATATTTAGTGGCTCTGAATGTGTTTACAGACATTTGCTGATTTAATCCCCACCACAAACCTGTAAGATAATTCCTGCTATTGTTTTTATACTTATTTGATACATTATGCAATACAAAGAGCAGTTAAACATCCTGGCAAGATCAAGAGGCTAATTAAGGGCAGAACCAAGATTCCTTCGGGTTAAAATAGTTAATGAGTTTCCTTGATTCTTACCTATGCTCTATATTGTTACAATTTACAACACTGAACGAGTATCTCTTTTTTACATAAGTATAAAATTACAAATTGTTTTATTACTACTTTGGAGGCAAGTGTATATAACACTATTACATTAGAATTTTTGTGTAGGCTGTTGGTGGGAATGCAAGCTGGTGCAACCTCTCTGGAAAACAGCATGGAGGTTCCTCAAAATGTTGAAAATAGAACTGCCCTATGACCCAGCAATTGCACTATTAGGTATTTACCCTAAAGATACAAACGTAGTGATCCAAAGGGGCATGTGTACCCGAATGTTTATAGCAGCAATGTCCACAATAGCCAAACTATGGAAAGAACCTAGATGTCCATCAACAGATGAATGGATCAAGAAGATGTGGTATATATACACAATGGAATACTATGCAGCCATCAAAAGAAATGAAATCTTGCCATTTGCGACAACATGGATGGAACTAGAGCATATCATGCTTAGCGAAATAAGTCAAGCAGAGAAAGACAACTATCATATGATCTCCCTGATATGAGGAAGTGGTGATGCAACATGGGGGCTTAAGTGGGTATAAGAAGAATAAATGAAAGAAAATGGGATTGGGAGGGAGACAAACCATAAGTGACTCTTAATCTCACAAAACAAACTGAGGGTTGCTGGGGGGAGGGGTTTGGGGAGAAGGGGGTGGGATTATGGACATTGGGGAGGGTGTGTGCTTTGTTGAGTGCTGTGAAGTATGTAAACCTGGTGATTCACAGACCTGTACCCCTGGGGATAAAAATATATGTTTATAAAAAATAAAAAATTATATAAAAAAAAAGAATTTTTGTGTAGGTAATCATTTGACTGTGAGTACAGACAATTTTAGTTCTCCTACTTTGTAATGTGAGTTTAGCATAATTTCAAGACATAACATCAATATATACACAGTTCAATTTCATAGTTTTTACTAGTAACTAACAAACAAAAATTGAATTTAAAAATCCATTTGTAATGTCTTAAAACTTTAAAATAATTAACAATAAATGTAGCTTATGGAGAGGGTGGTTGGGTTATGGACATTGGGGAGCGTATGTGCTATGGTAAGTGATGTGAAAATGTATGCCTGACGATTCACCGACTGGTACTCCTGGGGCCAATAGTACCTTATGTAAATAAAAATACTTAATAAAAAGAATAAATGTAAAAATATAAAAGGAAAATGTACTCTGAAAGCAAAACGCTTCTTAAGAGAATATAAACACCTTAATATAGAGAAGAAATACTGTTTGTGACAGATGTCTCAACATTATTAAGAAGTGAATTGTCCCCAAAGGCATTTCCAGATTCACACCTTCTCAAGCATAATTATAGAAACATATTCAAAACTTTTCCAAACAGCTTTAAAAGTCATATGGAAATACGAGGGCCCTAAATTAGTTCCCACAACATTAAAAGAGAAAGAATTTGGAGAGCTTACATGATCTGACATCCAGTGATGTTACCAAACTGCTGTGTTCAAAATGATGTGGTATTCTCATAAAGATACCTTAGAAGACTAACAAAGCAGACTACAGAGCCCAGTAGTAGACCCACACATATATGGTCCACTAATCTCAGCAAAAGTCTACAGTCAATTCAGTGGTGAAAAAAGTACTTTTTGCAAAAAATGAGGGTAAAAATATTGAGCATCTTTACTGCACAAAACAAAACAAAAAAAAAAGCAGAGAAAACTTTAATCTATATATCACAACTATATAGATTTATTTAAAATGGACTTAGAGCTATATGGATGTATAGCTATATAGCCTAGCCTACCATAAGTGTGCTCAGAACACTTACATTTTTAGCCTACAGTTGGGCAATGTCATCAATTATGAGGCCTATTTTGTAAGAAAACATTGATTATCTCAAGCAACTTATCAAATACTCCAGGGCACATGGAAATCCGAAAGGCTACATGGGTACACATGTTTGTAAGTGTATTGATCGTGGACCCTCGTGATTGCTTGGCTGACTGGGAGCTGCACCTCGCTGGCCCTGCCCAGTGTCACAGGAGAGGATTGTACTCCCTATCACTAGCCTGGGGGAAGACCCAAATTCAAAATTGAAAGTACAGTTTGTATGGTATGTGTATCACTTTTACAGTATCGTGATGTTGGAAAAGTACAAGTCAAAGGATTTTGAGAGCAGGGCCATCTATACATGACATTCTGGAGAATACAAAACTATGGAAACTGCAAAAAGATCAGTCCCTGGACGGTAAGGATTAGGGAGGATGAATAGGTCGGGCACAGAAGATTTTTAGGGTAGGGAAACTCTTCTCCATGTCCCCGAATTTTGGAGAGTGAAGTCATACATGTCAAAATCCTCAGAATGTACAACACTAAGGGTGAAACCTGATGTAAACTGAATTTTGGGTGATCACGGTGTTTTGCTGTGGCTTCATTTGAATGTTACACATGTAGCACTCTGGAGGGAGAGGTTGTCCCGGTGAAGGAAGAGAGGGCATATGGGGTCTCTGTAGTTTCCACTCTATTGTGTATGAAAGTAAAACTGTTTTAAAAAATAAATTTTACTAATCACAAAAATCCACTGTAGCACAATACCTAAAGGAAGTCATCTTGTAACTAAACGAAGTGTCTTCTGAAAAAGTTCATCTAGTGAAAACAGATAATATTTTAAAACCTTGCAACTTTAGTGTAAGACCTTTTGCTGTTTTATAGCATGTAAAATAGATCTTTTAAGAACATAGCAATTGTGACAGAGAAGGGACTGGATAGTGGAATTTTATGAGAAGGAAGATAGTTACAATGCTGAGTTTTATTTATTTAAGATTTTATTTATTTGAGAGTGCACACTGGAGAGTGGGGGAGGAGCAGAGGGAGAGAGAGAGTAGTCAACTCCACTTTGATCAGGGATTGGGACCTTGGGCTTGATCCCAGGACCAAGAGATCATGCCCTGAGCTGAAGGCAGACCCTTAACCAACTGAGCCACCAGGCACCCAATATGCAGTAGTGTTGGAAGTGGCCAGATACATAAAAAACAGAACATTCATTGGCTGTGGAGTATGAGTTATTTAAAATAATTCATCCTATTTTATACCACATGTATATTCTCAACAAGTGTCAAAATATCTGAGTCATTCAGAGCAATGTATCTAATGACAATGCAGATAAGGTGTGAAACAATAATAAAAGGGTAACTTTCAATTGCAAATATATGCAACTTTAGAAACATTTTAATAAAAAGTGAAAGGAAATCAAAATAGAAATTAGAGAATAGTTAAAAATAAAGTTAATACAAACACTATTTATTAAAAAAAACATGCCAATGTTTAGAGGTAAATCCTTAGGTTGTATTCAAACACAAAATACATTATTATATCAATAGAACATTCGTTACACCTCATTGTTACTGTACTTGAGATTAGCCAGAGCAGGAGGTACCGAATATCAGTATTAGATCATTAAATTCTCCACCTGAAACTAATATTATACTGCATGTTAACTAACTGGAATTTAATTAAAAAACTTGGGGAAAAAAAAAGCCTTAACTTTAAAAATGCTGAAAACATTCCCTATAAATAAATAAATAATAAATAAATAATAAATACATTTTTTTAAAAATGACTGAAATGTCAGTTGTTGTTGAGGTTGCAGAGAAATAGGATCATACATTGATGGTGGAAATGTAACATAGCACCATTATTTTTGAAAACCCTTTCTCAGTTTCCTAAAATGCTAGCATACACTTATAACACAGTAATTCCACTTCTAGGTATCAACCCAAGAGAAATGATAATTTATGTCCACCCTATGTCTATTACATGAGTGTTCACAGAGCACAATTCACTGTGGTCCTTACATGGACACAATTCAAATGTTCATCAGCTAGTGAATAAGTATACAAAAATGTGGTAGACCCATACAATGGGATACTATTCTGTCTAAGAGGGAACAAACTATTAATAATACAATGTGACAAACTTCTAAAACATTACGGTAAAGGAAGAAAATAGTATCACCTCTTAAAAGTATTGTTTTTAAAAAGTCTATTTCTCTCCTAGTTATATCATGCAGTATCATAAATGGATCAAGGGAAAAATTGAGGTGTCCTTGAGATTCCCTAGATCTCTGACCAAAGCTCTGCAAATTCATTGTGTCCCAACAGTAGCTGTCAATGTGCATAAAACTTGGATCCTTGGTTCCATTCTGTACCCAGAAATGAAAATTCTCATGGCAAATGTATTGGCTTCTGCTCATCTCAGCTGTTTACCTTCCTTTTTTATTTTACTTATATTTTAAAAATTTTATGTATTTATTTGTCAGTGAGAGAGACAGCAAGAAAGAAAACAGAAGCAGGTGAAGCAGGAGAGGAAGAAGCAGGCTTTTGGCCAATCAGGGAGCCCAGTGTAGGGCTTGATCCCAGGTCGCTGGGATCATGACTTGAGCCAAAAGCAAACCCTTAATGACTGAATCACCCAGGTCCCCTTACTCAACATTTATAATCTCATCCCCTCTACTTCTTCTTCCCTTAGTAGCTGTCCAGTCTCTTCAGAGATGATTCTCTCTTTTCCATCTTTGCTACCTTATCATGTGGGAACACATGTCTGTTATGTCACTCCTTCCCACCCAGAAAACTGGCATTCACATTTTTCTCTGAAAGGTAAAGGGTTTACTTGTGACAAGTGAGTCCTTAGACTTGAAGAACAAAGGAAACAGTATTCTAACAGATAATTCTGATTCCATTGTTCACGCCTCAGTAACTGTGTGTAATGACCCAGTGTTCTTGGAATCATCTAACATTATGTAAGCATTTGTTGTATGTAGAATTCATCATAAGTTGACCAGAGCACACTCTTTTGATATTAGAATTCACAGTGATAGATGGGGCTCCATATCTTTATGTCAGGTCAAACATGCATGCCATCAATTCTGAACCTGTCATATTTTAATCATGAGGTTTACACCAATTGGCTTCATGTCCATGTACCTTCTTGAATTACTTAATCTGCACATTTTAGATAAGCAAATGACTCAAAAGAGGTTTTTGTTGTTGTTGTTGTTTTGTTTTGTTTTGTTTTGTTTTTAGCAATGCTAGGATAGCCAAAATATGGAACATCATCACCAACAGATGCCGGTGAGGATGTGGAACAAGAACTCTCATTCATTGCTGATGGGAAAGCAAAATGGTGCCGCCAATTGGAAAGACACTTTGTCAGTTTTTTATAGAACTTAAACAATTTAGCAATTCCACTCCTTGGCATTTACCCAAAGGAGTTAAAAACTTATGTTTACAAAAAACCCTGAATACACATGTTTAAGTGCATCTTTATTCACAATTGTCCATACAACTGGAAGCAGCCAAGACGTCCTTCAGTAGGTGAGGATAGACAAATTGCAACATCACACAGTGGAGTATTATTCATTGCCAAGAGAAATGAGCTCCAGACCATGAAAAGGTATGAAGACCCTTCCAATGTGTTCCCCAAGGTTCTTGGCATTCAGCTCTATCACAGATATGAGATTTTTCTTATCTTCCCTGTTACTAACTTTCTAGTTTCATATCTTACTAACTAGACTTTTAGGAGCTCAGTGTCCAGCTTATAACCTGATACACAGAAGAAGCTAAATAATTAATTATTGAATAAAGAGATGAGCCAATAGCCACAAGCATATTGAAATGATTGTGTTTTCTGCATACTCTTTTTCACCCTTGGTCTTTATTATGCAACCTCTCCTAAGAATATTCTTACCCTAACACATGCCTATTCACTCTTATGAATCCCTTTCCTCCTTTGTGCCCATTTTTGATGTTTTCATCTAGAAATCTTCCTGAACTCATGGTCTTTGTTGTGTGTCCCTCAAACATGTTTTCATTGTCCTCCTGTGCTGCCACTACCTTCCCATTTATAACATGGTCTTATCATATTCTTCTCCCCTCTGGGTTCCTCTCAGTGGATCTGAAGCTTTTTGATGGCAAGACCTTTGTTCTGCTCTATTCACCACTGAAGGTCCAGCAACCATCAATGCTTCTGATATATTTTTTGTTAGAAGTATCTATTGATTGATAAATGAGGAATAGTATACACACACACACACACACACACACGTATATAAATGTAACATACTTATACTAAAGTTGTTTTGTGTATTTATGGAGCCACATATTTTTATAACTTTTCATAATGAAATGTTACCTAGAAATAATCTAATTAACAGAAAAATGTCATGAATAGCTCACATTCATATGATGATGAAATCTTGCGGAAAGCAGGGAAAATATCAATATAAGATATTCGCTCCATTGAGAATTTCAGTTTCAATCTTTGTAAATACATTGTTAATCAGGAGTTCAAAAAATTTGTGGTTTCCTAAAAAGATTTTGCTAGAAATCTCAGTCTGAATCAGATAAAAGCAGGAAATAAAGTCCATTGTCTCCACTATTATTTCTTTGATTTAAATTTTCTTATGTTATTTAACTTCCTTCATGCCATTATTCACTCATGCAATATTTATTGTGCCTGAGACATTGTGCTGACTTGTAGAAACTATTTTTAACAAATAGTCAAGTACTCTATGGACTGTGACTTTATTTAATAGAAATCCCTCTCAAATAATAAGATGCTCATTAATTTGAGTCATGATTCTTTGTAATGGGTTAGTAGCCTATTATGAGTAACATGAACAATACAATATGACTCTGAAGTCTACAAGGGAATTTGAAAACTTGCGGTAATCTTCGTTATCCCTCAGAGGTTAAAGAGCTCTTCACTTTTACAATACTATAGTCATTTTATACTCTAATTTTATAGAAAACCTGTTATATCATCATTACTGGTATATAAAAATAGGCAGAATTCTTAATAAAATATTTTAGATTTTATAGATAGTGAATATATGGATAATAATATTCATAGTGAATATGAAAATATATATGCCTATACTACACGCTGTATATATACATACATATGTATGTATATATGTAAAAAGCTATGGTAATTTTTTTCTTTCTTGCACACATTTCTGCTCCACTCAGTTCGGAAGTTAGCATTCACAGTAGATTATTTTTTCTTTATTTAGTAGGTAATCCTTTCTAAGAACTTCCAAAATTTCCTTTTGACCTTTGTTTTATTGAATCAGTGCTGAGCTCCAGGCATATTTATTTCTTACTTGAAATAACTTTTCTACTACACAATTTCCTAATGGCATTTTTCATCTGATCGTTTCTTAAGGTATAGATTAACGGGTTTAACATCGATGTTATCATAGTGTAGAATACTGAGACTGCTTTATCAATAGATAAAGTAGCCACAGGTCTCATGTACTCAAATATGCAGGGCACAAAAAATAGGATAACTACTGTGATGTGGGGGACACAGGTGGAGAGGGCTTTGCGCTTCGCCTCCAAGCTGTGGTTCCTTAGGGAATGCAGAATGACCACATAAGAGATCATCAAGAGGAGGAAGAGGAGGACACAAATGAAACCACTGTTGGCAGCAACGAAGAGGCCTAGAGTGTGGGTATCAGTGCAGGCAAGATTGAGCAAAGGGTTTAGATCACACATAAAGTGATCTATGACATTAGGGCCACAGAAGGGTAAAGGGATGATAAAGAGGATCTGTATGGCTCCATGAAGAAAACCTCCCACCCACACCACTCCCATTAACAGGCCACACACCTGCTGATTCATGATGGTCGTGTAGTGCAATGGCTTGCAGATGGCCACATAGCGGTCATAGGCCATCACAGTAAGTAGGATGATATCAGCACCTCCAAAGAAATGTTCTCCAAAAATTTGGACTATATGTGCATTGAATGTGGTAGTGTTCTTTTCACAGAGTGAATCTATGATCAGTTTAGGGTTATTAACAGAAGAATAGCAGGCATCAATGAAAGAGAGATAGGCCAGGAAATAGTACATGGGAGACACCAATAAATGGCTGGTAGTGATAGTTACCATGGTGAGCATATTTCCTATCTCAGAGATGATGTAAATCACCAAAAAGATGACAAATATGATTTTCTGCATCTTCGGATTCTCTGTGAGCCCCAGTAGAACAAACTCTGTCACATTATTTCTATTCTCCATTATTTCATATCATGAATAATTGCATTACCTGAAAAAAATTCCTTTGGATTAATGAAACCTTGAATATATTAAGCTTTTTCATCCAGTAGGTAATAATACATACCTAGATTCTATTGAATTGTGGATTCTCATGTGGTTTTCTGAGATAGAAAATAAATTATGAGTTCTTTAAAATTACATAAATTATTTACTAGTTGACATTTCTGTTGAGTATGGCCATGGGGAACTTTATAAACACACAGACAGGAGATCATTTGTGCACACTTCGTCATCTGAGGTGATTAGTCCTGTAACAGGAAGCATTCAAATGAATACATATTGACAGCTAAGTTAGAAAACGGAGGTAGTTAATGATGTAAAAGCTGTGAATGCATGGTTAGGAATTTTCCGTTTATCCTTAGGAAATGGGAAGCCATGAGAAGATAGTGAGAATATACATGGAGAAGTGAAGGGGAATTTGGAGATAAGAGATAATAATATGAGAGATAATAAGGGATATAATTCTAATAAAGATCTTTATGTGTTGGATGAAGTGGGGTGAGTTTTAGTAAGGGGTTAGAAGTCAGAGACAGAAACCCCAATTAAGAGATTATTTATAATACTTGACCTAGGATTTGTAACAAGGTATTGGTTGTGGGTATGTAAGGTATACAAAAGCTACTATAAAAATAATTAATAATGTTTATTGTTTATATACAATAATATTATATTTGATAATTATATACATATATATTTAGAGAGAGAGAGACTGAAATAATTGATTAATATGTTCATGTCATAATAGCAAGTGTTGTATAAATAGGATCTCATTAAATATGATAACATCCCATTTGTTTGGTATTATTCTATCCTTTTTGAGATGAGGACTCAGTGTCAGAGAATTAGTTTGATGGTAATAATAACAATAACAATATTTACTAAAATTGAGTATTTAGTGGGCTTCAGATTTTTTGAAGATTTTTGCTGATTTAATCCCCACCACAAACCTGTAAGATAACTCCAGCTCTTGTTTTGGCAATTATTTTATATGTTAAGTAATAGAAACATAGAGGAGGTAAGGATCCTGCCAAGATCAATATGCTAATAAAGAACAAGAACTATGATTAGCTCAGATAATACTTCTTCATGGTTCTTCTTCAAATTACTACCCATGTGCTATATTATTATTATCATTAACAACATTGAACTAGTAATCTTTTTATATGACCACAATAATTATAATTGCTTTATTACTACTTTGGAGGCCAGTGTCTATAGCACAACTTCATTAGGACACACACACACACATGCTTGAACTCCCAGTTATCAAATTAAAAAAAAAATCAAAACTAAGAAAATCAAATAAACATTAAAAATATGGTACTGTGTTCATTGAAAGTTCTTTCTATCTTGACTTCTACTTCAGACATAGTTCTCCCTATAATATATCCATCTCCAAATCAAACCTTCTGTTTTTGTTTATTTCTTTTTTTATTTTTTTTTAGTTTTCAATCAAGTTTTCAAACCATGTGTTAAATGTTGAAAAGGATTTCCACTGTGGCTAAGTGCTTTCATCTGAAACTCAAAAAGACAAGGTTAGGATTCTGGTTTTCCACTAGCATCTGCTTTAATCTGCAGTACCTTTCCAACACTTTACATCCTTCTTTTCTCATCTATAAAGCAAGATTAACCATTTCCATCCCAAAGTGTTTATGAGAATTGTTTAAGGAAAACTATTTAAACACATCACCACCATGTCATATGCACCGAGGACTTTCATCTATTTTGTAACTGTGTAGGCACCTAGGATATAGAAATTATCGATATTTTGAGTGATAATTAAGCAATCATTTAGTTGTGCAAGAAGTTCAGGAAGAATCCTCTCCAATTCTACTTTTAAAGAAGGCACACAGACTCAATTATCTGTAGCCTTTGTGACCAGAAAGAATTTTCCATTCATGATCGGATAACACAGCTGATGCTGTTATTTGTTATTTGTTATTTGTTATTTGTTATTTGTACGTATATATCTTCTATGTGAGAAGTGTATTTACATTGTGTTTTCACTCTCATGATTAGTCTAGATTATTAAACTAGTTGTCTCATGGCAAAAACATGGTGTTTGGTGACAAAGAACAGGGTCCTACAATTGGCTTCAATTCCTTGAGTTTCAAATTTTTTTTCTGTCAGCTTAGGTGAATGATATTTACCAACTATCTTTTCAAGAAATGGGGTGAGAATGGAATACTTGAATACTATATTTAAAGGGACTGAAACAATGATTAATATATATGGGAGGCAACAATATTTAAGATGCATCAACAATACTGAACACTTACCTTACAGGCTTAGAAGATCTTAATGACGTTTGGAGGTGTTCAGAAATAATCCCATCTTCAAACTGACCTCCTCTCAGATAGGTAACTTTCAATATGAAAGATACGACACACCCAGGAGGAGACTAGTCAAATAATTTAATACCAAATCAAGTTTTTAAGAACGTGTTTTTATCAATCAAAAGCTTCCCTTTTAGCCTAAAGCCTCGAGTAGTTTTTACAGAACAATTGAGATTTCAATTTAGAATGGATTATTTTGGAAAAAAATATGGAGACATCATCTACATGTTCCTTCCTTTGTCTCCTCTAGGAGACGCGTGGTGATGAATTGTGGTTTTAATTTGTTTTCTCTGATGACTGATGATGTTGAGATTTTCTTTCGTCTTACTATTATCCATTTGTATACCTTCTTTTGTACATTTTTGTTCAAGTAGTTTGCATAATATTTAAACCTAAAGGGTTCTGGTTTCCTTATTACTAAGTTCTAAATATTCTTTACATATAAAACTGGTATTTGTCAAATATATGTTATGTATATTTTTAAAATTTTCACTTTATCCATAGATTGCCTCTTCATTTTTCAAAGTGATATTACCTGATAAGCTCTGAGTTTTAAAACTTTGATGAATTCCAATCTTATTTTTTTTTCTTATGGTTCATGATTATTTTGTATCTGATGAATATTGGTCTACTCCCGAGGTAAAAAAAAAAAAAAAAAAAAAAAAAATGCTCTGGCAGTTTCTATAGATTTAGCTTTAACATGTAGACTTCACACTCATTTTAAGTTTATTTGTATATATGGTATGAGGTGAGGTTGTGGTTTAGATTTTTATTCCTCATATGGATATCCAATGGATCCAGTGTAATTTGTGGAAAAGTCTATATTTTACCCATTGAATTACTTGACTTCTGTGTAAAAATTCATATAATTAGATCTATTTCTGGACATTCTATTGGTTTCAAGGTCTCAGTGTCTACCTTTGTGCCAATACCACACAACATTGATTATGCAGCTTAATAGCAATTCTTGAATTTCAATAGAGTAAGCATCCAAACTATATTCTGTGTGTGTGTATATGTGTGTGTGTGTGAAACTTCGAGATTCCTTTGAATTTGTATATTTTTATATAAATTTCAGAATAGAATTGTTAATTTCTTAAAAAATACTGTTGAGATTGTTACTGGAATTGTATTGAAAACATAGAATGACAAGGTAAAAGCAGAATACTTTTTTTTATTTCATCATTTGTTAAAGTCTTTTAAATTCATAACTATCAATTGAAATTTATCAATATTTTTTACAAAAATAAAAATACCCTTGTGATAGTGACACACAGTAGTGACAGCACAGGGTCAAGCATGTTTGAGAGACACACAGCAAATTCCAGGGGGGTCAGGAAGATTTCCTAGATGAAAACACACCAAAAGGGGCACAAAAGTTGAAAGGGAATCATCAGAATGAATATGCATGTGTTACCTTAGAGGATGGATTCCCAGGAGAGGATTTATAAAAAAGACCAAGGGTGAAAAAGAGTGTGCAGAAAACACAAACATTTCAATACCTTTGTGGCTATTGGCTCATCTATTCATTCAATAATTATTATTGAACCCAGTTATGAGCTGGACACTGAGCTCCTAAAAGTCTAGTTAGTCAGACATGAAACAAGAAAGTTAGTGACAGGGAAGGCCAAGAAGAATCTCATATCTGGGATAGAGCTGAATGCAAGTACCATGAGGAACACATTGGAAGGGCTTTCAAGCCTTTTCATGGCCTGTAGCTCATTTCTCTTGGCAATGAGTAATACTCCACTGTATGATGTTGCACTGATCTATCCTCACCTACTGAAGGACGTCTTGGCTGCTTTCAGTTGTATGGACAGTTGTGAATAAAGCTGCTGTTAAGTATGCATGTGAATGTTTTTTGTGGACATAAGTTTTTAACTCCTTTGGGTGAATGCTAAGGAGTGGGATTGCTAAATTATTTTAGTTCTGTAAAAAGCTGAGCCTTTGGTTAAGTTGCCAGGGTCCTTGGATGGAGCCCTGCATCAGGTCCCCTGCTCAGTGGGAAGTCTGTTCCTACCTCTCCCTTGACCCTTCCACCCCAAAGCCCTGCTCCTGCTCACTCATGTGCGCTCTTTCTCTCAAAAAAAAAAAAATTCTTAAAAGAAATAAAACAGATTCTACTCTAAATATTTGGAAATAATATTCAGAAATTTAAGTTAATTGTTTCAGTTTATTATTATTGTCATTATTGTTGTTGTTTAACATTACAACTTCTGAACTACCAAAGAACGTCCATCACTGTGTGGTCTGGCCTCTAAGTGTAATGTATTAAGAAAACTATCATTAAGGTATTTCCCTTTATAATTCACTAATAATATATCATTGATTTATTTGCTTTGGCTCAATTTTTTTTTAATGAACTTTCCCCTACCTATACCATCTTTATACCCACAAAATTAACTTATTTCACAATTAATTTTGGTAGGCAAGCATCAGTACTTGTTCAATGATCATTTAAATCCTTTGGTCCTATTGCATCCATTCATTCCCTCATATCAGTGATGGTCCATAATCCCCATGATCTAGTCCCTGCCTTCTTCATTCACATCTTCCTCTTTTCTTTCTCAGAGTCGATTAGTCAATGAACTTCTTCAAATTAAGAGTGTGTTTCCTTTGAAAACAATGATGAGCACCAAACCTTTCTCACTGCTTTTTTCATCTCTGAATTTCTCAGAGTATAGATTAAGGGATTGAACATAGGAGCGATGATGGTGTAAAATAGAGCAAATATTTTATCCTCAGGAAAAGTAGTAGGTGGTCTAAGGTAGATAAAGATTGCAGGCCCAAAAAATAAGATGACCACAGTGACATGAGACCAACAGGTGGAGAGGGCTTTGCGTCTTCCCTCAGCTGAGAGATTTCTTAAAGTGAACAATATTATCCCATAAGAAACAAATAAGACAATAAAGGTTACTAAGGAAATCATACCTGAAAAGGCAACCACAAGGACACCAGTGATGTAGGTATCAGTACAGGCCACCTTTAGCAAAGGAAAAACATCACAGAAGTAGTGATCGATTTCATTAGGACCACAGAAGGGCAAACCAATTGCAGTAGAAAACAGAGGTAAGGCATGGATGGCCCCACCAGCCCAAGCAGCTAAGACTAGGAGGTGGCATCTTTTCCTGTTCATGATAATCACATAGTGGAGGGGTTTGCAGATGGCAGCATAGCGATCAAAGGCCATGGCAGTAAGAATGAAGATCTCAATGCCTCCAAAAAAGTGCATGGTAAAGATCTGTAACATGCAATTACTGTAGGAGATGGTTTTTCTTTGCACTAACAGATCAGCAATTAACTTGGGTGTAACTGTAGAGGTGTAGCAGATGTCCGTAGAGGATAAGTGGCTGAGGAAGTAGTACATGGGTTGGTGAAAAAGGGAACTGCATCGAATGGAGACAAGGATCAGAAGGTTTCCTGCCAACAGGGCAACATAACAGAATAAGAAGAGCACGAAGCAAAATATTTCTATGTTCTGGTCATATGAAAGTCCTAGAAGTATGAATTCTGAGATGTTTCTCTGGTTTTTCATATATTTGGTTTTTTTGTAGGCTTCCATAAGGACTTGTATTTCTGAAAGTAAAAAGGATAATTCTAAGTTAATATTAACTGTAGCAATACTATATATAAATTTTTTAATGTATATTTTCATAATTAGTGTTTAGAATAATTTTATGGAAGTGAGCTGCTTATTCTAATTATGCTGTTTTGTAAATCTATCATGAAATAGTTATAATGTCAATAATGAGAATAATTATGTTTTTATCACTATTACTTAGTAATTATTTAAATATTTAAATACTATTTTGAAAACACATTTTATTGCTATTATTATGTTTTAATTAGTATAACTAATACTTTTAATACTTTATTAATGTTATAAATACTTTAATCCTATGAATATTTATTAATGTTCTTATAAATACTTTCAATAAAGAAATACTAATCACATTATTAAGTCTAAAACAAGGAAAGGTTTTTTTTTTTCACTCGTATTTCCTAATTTTTATAACTTACATATAAAATCATCTTCCTTCTTTTAAAATGATCTCAGGAAATGGCCTTACTTTTCTGGGAATAAATCCTGAGGAAATGCGCATTTGTTTGAACTATTGAATTATAAGTCATGTTGAGCATACTATACTTTCCTACCAGGTCAGCTATTGTCAATGGGTGATGTTAAATCAATGGAGTTGCTCTCACAGTAAAAAGCAAAGAGCAGGAGAAAACAATATAGCAAAAGAGAGAATATCAATTAATGACTGAAATCCTGAAAAATATTCAAGAAACCCATTCATTTGCTGTATTTATATTTCATGAGTTAAATGCAATTTCAAAAACACATGCCGTCATTGATGTTTGTGATAGCAATTGATAAAGGAAAGATAAAATTGTCAAGAAACCCATTCATCTGCTGTATTTATGTTTCATGAGTTAAATATTTCAAAAATATATGTTGTCATTAAAGTTTGTGATAGCAATTGATAAAGGAAAGATAAAATTGTCAAACTGCCATATATTTTTGAATTATGCCCTTGTCATGGATTTGTCAGAAAATTTCATATTGAGATACAATCTAAAGATCAAATGCCAATAAAAGGGGATGATACTGAAAGTAACTTGAAGACACTCTTTCTGTTGAGTTAGAACTCAGTGATATTTTTTGTAATAAGGAATAAATGAAAAATTAAGGAATTCACATCTTTGTGTCCAATGTATTATCTTAAGACATCATTTAACCTCATAAATAGACAAATTTTCAATTTGTTCCTACTTTGCTTTCAGGGTCAAGGATCCCTGCCCTCCTTTATTTAATAGAATAAAACAATTATGTCACAGAGTGTTCAGCAGGTAATTATAACTAAGGAATACTTACGGTGTGAGAAAGAGTGACCAATATTCTGCTTATTGCAACGAATAGTAATCTTTGTTTATGAGGTAGAAACAACATTGATATTTCAGATATACCTAATTACTAAACAGCCCCTCAGTCTGGGGCTGTCATTCATGGGAGAGCAGTGAGAGGGATGTCATGAAAGACAGTGTGGAAAAACTCTTTTGAGTCCTTCTCTGAGCAGAAAAGAATACATGTATTCTAGGATTTGCTGATTCTAAAACATTGGAAATAAATTGCCCTCAGTTTTACAAAAACTGAGGATACAAGCAGGATTCCTGCTTGTATTCTAGATCCTCTTTGGAATTTCACCTCCAATAGTACAAAACCCCAGTCTGTATTCTGAAGAAAGTTACCCTATGATCAGTGCTGTTAGGAGAGGTATAAAGGAAGAGGGAAAAGTCAATTGAGGAGACTTATTCTCATGAAGCAATACAGTGATACTTAGGACCCCAACCATGGAAAAACTAAAGGCACAATTGGTAAATAAAGAACTTGAGGCAACCACTGAACAAGGGGTTGAAACAGCAGAAACAGGAAAAGATGTAGAAGCATTGAGGCATTTCAAATAAACTGAGCAGCGTGATTCTTGAGCAAATGGATTCATCTTTTTAGGTCTCCTCTTTCTCATTTCACAACTAAGATATCAATCCAAAATTCAGAATTTTAGTGAGGAATACATGAGCTAATGTGAAATAGCCAGTGACATGTGTGGCTCAAAACCATCATTTTTCTTTCACAGTCTTTCCTCTCTGAGTGACTATTTCAGGACACAGATTGTCATGCACACACACACAGAATCAAGGAAAGAATAAAGAAAATAAAAAAAAGAGCATACATAATATGGGTTTACCAAGTATGATCATGATAAACTCCAATTTGAACAATCTGTTACTGAAATTCTGTTACTATCATAATCCATTGGTTATCCTAACCCGTTCCTTAATGCTAATCACTATTCTAATTTTTTCTCTACAAAAAGGTATGCAAATGCTTACTTTTGATATCATTGAATAAAACTTATGTGTACCTTTTTATTTTGCTGTTTATGAATGAATAGAACCTGTCATATTTAGATAAAAGTATCTACTACACATTCAAACTTTCCCTTAGTGTAACAGAATGTAAGGTGCTATAACTTACCATGGTTGGCTCAGATGAAACTACTCTATTTTAGGAAGGCAGATGTTTTGAAATATAAGAAATTCTGTTATAGTACACACTGTCCATTTCTTAGAGTACAGAAGACGGCCTTTATTCAAGAGTTGGGGAAACAATGAAATTCACTGCCTACTTGAAGATGGTTATCTAACTGTACTCTTTTGCTGCACAAAGGCAGAACTTTGCTTATAGCTAATGTGCCATTTAAACTCACGTATGCTTCAAAGGATTTTATATGCTTTCAAATGAAATTATATAGAAGTGAAATAAGAATAATGCAATTATTCTTCCACATGTATGGTGGGAACCTTCACAAACCAAGGTGACAAAATAATTGACTAACCATAAGATACAAGTGACTGTCTGGTTAGATTTGGGGCTGCATCAGGAAGCATTTCATTTTCAAATACTCACTCTGCCAGTTTGTCTCTAGTACCAAAACCTGGAATCCACTGCAGAGAGTTACAAACCTGGAATTCAAACACACCCACATGAATTCTCTGCAAATATTTTGAAAATTTCAACAAATCGTAAACCTTCTACAATTTACAAGGGAAGTGTACTTCCAATATTCAGTAAGACTCTTTGAAGCAAGAAGTAGATCTTCATCCCTCGGGAAGTGGGCTGCGAATTACAAAACCTGATTTAGCTGTTTAATGATAGCTCAGGAAGAAAATAAGCAAAATGGATTATATATATGCCTGCAAAACTAACGCAAGTATATAGGACCTAGGATTCATCCCTTTATTTTATGTTTATGCCTGAAGACAATTTAGTTCAGCAGAACAGAATACAAACATGAGGCAATGTAAGAATTAATAAGTTTTTGAAATCTTTATGTAATTATATCCCCAAAGGCATTTCTAGACAGGTCTTGGACCAAGTGTTGCAAAGCCATCATCACATAGATGTGCTTGGTACTCTTGGGTATAAATGATCCACAGTTGCCTATATGGGGGAAAAAAAAAATTGACCCATTTTCCCTGAAGGCCCACAAAGATACAGTGTGACTGCCGTGTGCTCTTCCAGAGTTCTGAAGGATAGAAGGGAAATTGTAACTTACCATGGTTGGCTCAGATGAAACTACTCTATTTTAGGAAGGCAGATGTTTTGAAATATAAGAAATTCTGTTATAGTACACACTGTCCATTTCTTAGAGTACAGAAGACGGCCTTTATTCAAGAGTTGGGGAAACAATGAAATTCACTGCCTACTTGAAGATGGTTATCTAACTGTACTCTTTTGCTGCACAAAGTATCAGGTTTGCTTTCAGAATATTAGTAATGTGGTAGGACAAGAGCACCAAAGAAAACCACTAAGAGTCCTTTTTGTTTTTGTTGTTCTTTTTTGAAATTATCAAGATCTTTGGTGTGCAGGGCAGGTAGATAAATGAAATCAGTGATTTGTGATATTATAATTCATATGATGCTAACATTGATGCATGAGATGTTGGAAAATGGTAGACAAAAGAAAAAGAAGAAAGAAGAAAGAAAAAAGAAAGAAGGAAAGAAAGAAAGAAAGAAAGAAAGAAAGAAAGAAAGAAAGAAAAAGAAAAGGAAAGAAAAAGGAAGGGAAAAAGAAAAAAGAAAGAGTGAAACAAATCTTCTCCATAATTTGGGAGTGAAGAAATACAAAAAAAAATTGTGGAAAAATCAGAGGAAAGAAGCCAAGTACAGCAAAGCCTTTAATGTGTTTCCCATCTGGTAACTTTTCGGCTCACTCGCTAGTCACAGGTGGTTTAGACTCAGCTTCATCTGCCTACACCTTTGGGGCCGATGTCTAATAACCCTAAGGAAATGAGGGATTCTAGCTCTTCGTCTTAAAGGACATGATAGCCCAGTGATTTAGAGCTTGTCTACACCAGCGTAATGTCCAGTGTTGACCAAGCTGTCCTTCAGAGCTAGCCTGCACAGATCCACCACAGGAGACAACTGGTCATCTAAGCTTCTCCTGTGCATACACGTGGAAAACACTTAGAGAAGGACACCAGTTAATTCACATCCTCCACTGTTTAGTTCATCCCTCTTTGTATAGTAGTTCTGCTACATAGTTGTAATTTTGGTGAAGTGCAAATCATCATTTTTTATGAGCACTTTTTAGATATATTTATTTATTTTAGAAGTAGAGAGAAATAATGAGCATGGTGGAAGGGGAGAGGAAGAGAGAGAGAAATTCTCTAACAGACTGCACCCTGAGTGCTGAGTCCAGCAAGGGTGCTCTATCTCAGGACCCAGAGGTCACCACTTGAGCCTAAACCTGGATTCTGATGCTCAACCAACTTCACCACCACCAAGGGGCCCTATCTGGGACACCTTTGTTAGACATGTTTACAAAATTTTTCTTGTAATCCAAGGTCATGAAGATATTCTCCTATGTTTTACACAAACATTTTTTAACTTTTACATTTCACATATAGCTCTGTCTATTTTAAATAAAACTGTACAGATGTGAAATATAAATGAAAGTTATTTCTGCTTCCTTTTTTTGTTTGCTTTGTGCAGTAAAAGTGCCCAATATTTCCACCCTCATTTTTTACAAAAACTATTTTTCACCACTTAATTGACTGCAGACTTTTGCTGAGATTAGTGGACCATATTTGTGTGGGTCTACTATTGGGCTCTCTGCTTTGTTGCTCTTCTCTGGTATCTTTATGAAAATACCACATCATTTTGAACACAGCAGTTTGGTAACATCGTTGGAAATCAGATAATGTAAGTTCTCCAAATTCTTTATCTTTTAATGTTGTAGGACCTAATTTGGGGCCTTCATATTTCCATATGAGTTTAAAGGCAGTTTGGAAAAGTTTTGAATATGTTCCTGTAATTATGCTTGAGAAACTGTGAATCTGGAAACGTCTTTGTGGAGAATTCACCTCTTAATAATGTTGAGACATCTGTCCACAAACAGTATTTCTTCTACTTATTAAGGTGTTTATATCCTTAATAATAGTGTAATATACACTTACCTCCAAGGTAATATTAAAGCAATTATAATTATTATGGTTATAATAAATGAGATTACTAGTTCAGTGTTGTTATGTATAGCAATAAAGTGTATGGATAAAAATCTGGAGGAAAATTATTAACTATTAGAATCTGAAATAATCTTGGTTCTGCCCTTAATTAGCTTCTTGATCTTGGCAGGATCTTAAACTTCTCAACGTCTCTATTACATTTTGTATAAAATAAGTATAAAATCAATAGCAGGAAATATCTTACAGGTTTGTGGTGGGGATTAAATCAACAAATGTCTACAAAAACATTCAAAGCCACTAAATATTCAATTTAATAAATATAGTTAATGTTATTATTATCATTAACCTAAGTCTCTGACACTAGGTCCACGTCTCAAAAATGGGTGGAGTAATACCAACCACACAGGATGTTATCAGTATTTAGTGGGATCTTGTGTACAGAGCACTTACTACTATGCCGTGAATATAGCAATGAGTTACTGAAGTGTATATATATTATATTATTCTATATTGTATTATATATATGTATAATATATATACATACACATATATAGTTATAAACATTAAAGTACTATTTTTATGGACCCTACAGAAAGTATGAGTCATGAGAGAATATTTTGAACAACTCTATGATAAATTTAAAAAGACTGACAATGCCAGTTTTTGGTGATGTTGTAGGGAAACAGAAACTCTCATACGTTGCTGGTAGAAATATAATGTAGCACTACCACTTTGAAACACTTGACAATTTCTTAATATTTCGAAATGCACTTAACAAGGGCCTCATGGGTGGCCCATTGGTTAAGCGTCTGGCTTTGGCTCAGGTCTAATTCCTGGGATCAAGCCCCGCATCGGGCTCCCAGCTCCACAAGCAGCCTGCTTCTCTCTCTCCCACTCTCCCTGCTTGTGTTTCTCTCTTGCTCTGTCTCACTCTGTCAAATAAATAAATAAAATCTTTCAAAAAAAAAAATAAAATACACAACATGTAAGTCAGGAATTCCACTCTTAGGTATCAATCGAAGAGAAATGATAATTTATGTCCACAAGAAGGCTTGTATGTGAGTGTTCACATTTCATCATTCACTAGGGCTATTAACTGGACAAAATTCCAATGCTAGAATAGGTATACAAAATATGGTAGAGCCATACAGTGGCACACTATTCTTACTAAAGAGGAACAAACTGCCAATAATACAATATGGAAAACCTCTAAACAGTATGGCAAAAGAAGAAGATAATATTTTCTTTTGGAAATTGTGAAGTATGTGACTTCACAAATGAATCAAGACATAAACTGAGGTGTCCTTGAGATTCCATAATCTCTGACAAAGCTCTGTGGATTCATTTTGTCCCAGCAGTAGTGGTCAATGTGTATACAACTTGTATCATCAGTTCCGTCCTGTACTCAGGAGTGGAAATTCTCACAGTAAATGTGTTTATTACCACTCTCCTCAGCTGAGTTTATACCCCATTTTTATTTAATTTTTCTTTATTTTTTCAATTTCTTTTCAGCGTTCCAAAATTCATTGTTTATGCACCACACCCAGTGCTCCATGCAATATGTGCCCTCCTTAATACCCACCACCAGACTAACTCATCCCCACCCCCTTCCAAAACCCTCAGTTTGTTTCTCAGAGTCCACAGTCTCTCAAGATTCATTTCCCCCTCCGATTTACCCCAATTCACTTTTCCTTTCCTTCTCCTAATGTTCTCCATGTTATTCCTTATGCTCCTTAAGTAAGTGAAACCATATGATAATTGACTTTCTCTGCTTGACTTATTTCACTTAGCATAATCTCCTCCAGCCCCATCCATGCTGATAGAAAAGTTGGGTATTCATCCTTTCTGATGGGGGCATAGTATTCCATTGTATATATGGCCATATCTTCTTTATCCATTTGTCTATTGAAGGCCCTCTTGGTTCTTTCCACAGTGTGGTGACTGTGGCCATTGCTGCTAGGAACATTGAGACACAGCGCTTTTATAACAAAGAGAAATTGGGCAAACTGTCTTCTCAGCAGTTACTAATAAGGAAGTGAAATTTTTTTTTCTTAATTTTTTTTTTTTTTTAATTTGACAGAGAGAGAAACAGAGAGGGAACATAAGCAGGATGAATGGGAGAGGGAGAGGCAGACTTCTTGCTGGGTAGGGAGCCTGATACGGGGCTCTATCCCAGGACCCTGGGATCATGACCTGACCTGAAGGCAGACACAATGACTGAGCCACCCAGGCACCCCATAATAAAGAAGCAGATCTATTGCAAGATTTATGTTTGGAAAATACATCATAAGACATTTGTCAGTCTAAAGTTTGAAAGGGCATGTGCTTAAAATGACCCACTTTGTTACCAGAATAAAGATCATTTTCATGTGTAGAATGGGTAGATCAATAAATGGGCAGAACAATATAATGGAATCAGCAATCAGGTTAAAAGTCATAAATGACAGGGAGCCTGGGTGGTTCAGTGGCTTAAAGCCTCTGCCTTTGTCTCAAGTCATAATCCCAGGATCCTGGAATCTAGCCCTGCATCAGGTTCTCTGCTCACCAGGGAGCCTGCTTCCTTTCATTTCTCTGCCTGCCTTTCTGCCTACTTGTGATCTCTGTCTGCCAAATAAATAAATAAAATCTTAAAAAAAAAAGTCACAAATTACCAGTACACCTGAAGGCCTCTTCATATTTCTTTAAAATGACCACCTTTGGAAAGTAATCACTATCTTTATCTATATGGATGAAGTTTACCTAGTGTTGAATTTGTAGAAAATCAGTAATGCAGATTTTACTCTTCTGTGTCTGTTTTCTCAGTATGTTCATGAGACTCTATGATTTATCTATTTCCTGATTATTTTCATTGATCTGGGTATCTCACTGCATGGATATGTGACAACTGACCCATTCCTTCATTGCTAGACATTCAGGTATTTCGTTTGCAAGGATATTGTGAGTACAGTTGCTTTGAATATTTTAAAACATGTCTTTTGTTGACTGTACATTGTCTATTGATACGTGCTTTTTACAAAAGATACATGTAACTCCTAAGGCATGAAAAACTTGTAACTGAAAGCATGAAAAAGATAGAACAGCCAAAATGCAGTTGCATTTGTTTTTTAATTTATTTTTATTTTTAAAAGATTTATTTTATTTACTTATTTGAAGGAGAGAGGGAGATACCACAAGAAAGGAAGTGGCAGGTAGAGGAAGCCTTCCTCTGCAGGCTTCCCGAAGAGCAGGGAGACCTATGGCAGGCTGGATCCTAGGACCCTGGGAACATGACCTGAGTTGAAGGCAGACACTTAACCAACTGAGCCACCCAGGCACCCAAAATACAGTAGTGTTGGAAGTGGCCAGATACATAGAAAAACAAACAAACAAACAAAAACAAAAACAAACAAAAAACACTACACTCATCAGCTGTTGAGTATGAATTATTTAAAATAGGGGCACCTGTGTGGCTCAGTGGGTTAAAGGCTCTGCCTTCGGCTCTGGTCGTGATCCCAGGGTCCTGGGATCGAGCCCTGCTTCAGGCTGTCTGTTCAGTGGGGACACTACATCCCGCTCTCTCTTTGCCTGCCTCTCTGCTTACTTATGATTTCTGTCTGTCAAATAAATAAATAAAATCTTTAAAATAATTCATCCTATTTTATACCACATGTATATTCTCAACAAGTGTCAAAATATCTGAGTCGTTCAGAGCAATGTATCTAATGACAATGCAGATAAGATATGAAACAATAATAAGAGGGTAACTTTCAATTGAAAATATATGCTACTTTAGAAACATTTTTAATAAAAGTGAGAGGAAATCAAAATTGAAATTAGAGAATTAAAAATAAAGTTAATACAAACACTATTTATCAAAAAAAAATATATACCAATGCTTAGAGGTAAATCCTTTGCTTGTGTTCAAACACAAAATACATTATTACATCAATAGAACATTTGTTTCCATCTAATTGTTACTGCACTTGAAATTAGCCAGAGCAGGAGGTGTTGAATAGCAGTGTTGGATCATTAAATTTTACACCGGAAACTAATATTACACTGTACATTAACTAATTGGAATTTAAATAAAAACTTGAAAAAAAAAAAACTAACTGTAACAATGCTACCAATATTTCCTATAAATAAATAAATACTAAATAAATGCTAAATATTTGTTTTTTTATTTCTTTTTTTTTAAAGATTTTATTTATTTATTTGACAGAGAGAGATCACAAGTAGGCAGAGAGAGAGAGAGAGAGGAGGCAGACAGAGAGAGAGAGAGGAGGAAGCAGGCTCCCTGCTGAGCAGAGATCCTGATGTGGGACTCAATCCCCGGACCCTGAGGTCATGACCTGAGCCGAAGGCAGCGGCCTAACCCACTGAGCCACCCAGGCACCCCATTTTTTAATTTCTTTTCAGCCTACCAGAATTCATTGTTTTTGTACCAAACACAGTGTTCCATGCAAAACGTACCCTCCTTAATACCCACCATCTGGCTCCCCCAAACTCTCACCCCCTGTCCCTTTAATACCCTTAGGTTGTTTTTCAGAGTCCATAGTCTCTCATGGTTCACTTCCCCTTCCAGTTTCCCTCAACTCCCTTCTCCTCTCCATCTCCCTATGTCATCCATGTTATTTGTTATGCTCCACAAATAAGTGAAACCATATGATAATTGACTCTCTTTGCTTGACTTATTTCACTCAGGATAATTTCTTCCAGTCCCATCCATGTTGGTACAAAAGTTGGGTATTCCTCCTTTCTGATGGAGGCATAATACTCTATAGTGTATATGGACCACATCTTCCTTATCCATTCGTCCATTGAAGGTCATCTTGGTTCTTTCTTTCCATAGTTTGGCGACCGTAGACATTGCTGCTATAAACATTGGGGTACAGATGGCCCTTCTTTTCCCTACAGCTGTATCTTTGGGGTAAATACCCAGTAGTGCAATTGCAGGGTCATAGGAATTTCTATTTTTAATTTCTTGAGGAATCTCCACACTGTTCTTCAAAGTGGCTGCACCAACTTACATTCCCACCAACAGTGTAAGAGGGTTCCCCTTTCTCCACATCCCCTCCAACACATTTGTTTCCTGTCTTGTTAATTTTGGCCATTCTAACTGGTGTAAGGTGGTATCTCAATGTGGTTATAATTTGAATTTCCCTGATGGCTAGTGATGATAATCATTTTTTCATATGTCTGATAGCCATTTGTATGTGTTCATTGGAGAAGTGTCTGTTCATAACTTCTGCCCATTTTTTGACATGATTATTTATTTTGTGTGTGTTGAGTTTGAGAAGTTCTTTATATATCCTGGGTATCAACCTTTTGTGTGTACTGTCATTTGTGAATATCTTCTCCCATTCCGTGGGTTTCCTCTTTGTTTTGTTGACTGTTTCCTTTGCTGTACAGAAGCTTTTGATCTTGGAGAAGTCCCAAAAGTTCAATTTCACTTTTGTTTCCTTTGTCTTTGGAAACATATCTTGAAAGAAGTTGCTGTGGCTGATATCGAAGAGGTTAATGCCTATGTTCTCCTCTAGGATTCTGATGGATTCCTGTCTCACGTTGAGGTCTTTTATCCTATTTGATTTTTATCTTTGTGTATGGTGTAAGAGAATGGTTGAGTTTCATTCTTCTACATATAGCTGTCCAATTTTCCCAGCGCCTTTTATTGAAGAGTCTGTCTTTTTCCACTGGATATTATTTCCTGCTTTGTCGAAGATTATTTGACCATAGAGTTGAAGGTCCATATATGGGCTCTCTACTCTTTCCACTGGTCTATGTGTCTGTATTTATGCAAGTACCATGCTGTCTTGGTGATCACAGCTTTGTAGTAAAGCTTGAAATTAGGTAACGTGATGCCCCCAGTTTAATTTTTGTTTTTCAACATTTCCTTAGCAATTCGGGGTCTCTTCTGATTCCATACAAATTTTAGGATTATTGATCCAGCTCTTTGAAAAATACCAGTGGAATTTTGATCGGGATGACATTAGAATATAGATTGCTCTAAGCAGTATAGACATTTTAACAAAGTTTAGTCTTCCGATCCAAGAGCATGGAATAGTCTTCCATGTTTTTGTGTCTTCTTTGATTTCTTTCATGAGTGTTCTGTAGTTCCTCCAGTACAGTTCCTTTACCTCTTTGTTTGGTTTATTCCCAGGTATCTTATGGTTCTTGGTTCTATAGTCAATGGAATCAACTCTCTAATTTCCGTTTCTGTATTTTCATTGTTAGTGTATAAGAAATCCACTGATTTCTGTACATTGACTTTGCATCCTGCCACATTACTAAATTGCTGTATGAGATCTAGTAGTTTGGAGGTGGAGTCTTTTGGGTTTTCATATAAAGCATCATGTCATCTGCGAAGAGAGAGAGTTTGACTTCTTCATTGCCAATTTGGATGCCTTTTATTTCTATTTGTTGTCTGATTGATGTTGCTAGGACTTCCAATAGTATGTTAAACAAGAGTGGTGAGAGTGGGCATCCTTGTCATGTTTCTGATCTCTTTGGGAAGGCTGTGAGCTTCTTCTTATTGAGGATGATATTTGCTGTGGGTTTTTCATAGATAGATTTTATGAAGTTCAGGAATATTCCTTCTATCCCTATACTTTGAAGCATTTTAATCAGAAACAGATGCTGGATTTTGTCAAATCCTTTTTCTTCATCAATTGAGAGGACCATATGGTTCTTCTCTCTTCTTTTATTGATTTTTTCTATCACATTGATTGATTTGTGAATGCTGAAACATCATTGTAACCCAGGGATGAATCCCACCTAGTCATGGTGGATAATCGTTTTAATGTGCTATTGGATCCTATTTGCTAGGATCTTGTTGAGAATCTGAGCATCCATATTCATCAGTGGATTGGTCTGAAATTCTCCTTTTTGGCAGGGTCTTTGCCTGGTTTGGGGATCAGGGTCATGTTGACTTCATAAAAAGAGTCTGGAAGTTTTTCTTCTGCTTCAATTTTTTTTTTTTTTAAACAGCTTCAGGAGAATAGGCGTTATTTATTCTTTGAAAGTTTGGTAGAATTCACCAGGGAATCCATCAGGTCCTGGGCTCTTGTTTTTTGGGAGATTTTTGATCATTGCTTCAATCTCATTACTAGATATCAATCTATTCAGGTTGTCAATTTCTTCCTGGTTCAATTTTGGGGGTTTTTGGTTTTCCAGGAATGCATCCATTTCATCTAGGTTGCTTAACTTATTGGAATATAACTGTTGATAATAACCTCTAATTACTGTTTTTACTTCCTTGGTGTTAGTTGTGATCTCTCCCTTTTCATTCATGGTTTTATTAATTTGAGGTTTCTCTCTTTCTTTTATATTAGTGTGGCCAGTGGTTTATCGATCTTATTGATTCAAAAAACCAGCTTCTAGTTTCATTGATATGTTCTACTATATATCTAGTTTCTACCTCATTGATCTCTGTTCTAATCTTGATTATTTCCCTTCTTATGTGTAAAGTTGGTTTAATTTGTTATTGATTCTCCAGTTCTTTAAGGTATAGAGACAGCTGGTGTATTCTGGATTTTTTTTTTAATTTTTTTTGAGGGAGGCTTGGATGTCTATGTATTTCCCCTTTAGGACTGCCTTTGCTGTATCCCTTAGGTTTTGAACTGAAGTGTCTTCATTCTCATTGGTTTCCATGAATTGTTTCAGTTCTTCTTTGATCTCCTGGTTGATCCAAGCATTCTTAAGCAAGGTGGTCTTTAGCTTCCAGGTGTTTGAGTTCCTTCCACACTTACCGTTGTGATTGAGCTCCAGTTTCAAAGCATTGTGATCTGAGAATACGCAGGGAATAATCTCAGTCTTTTGGTATCAGTTGAGTCCTGATTTGTGACCCAGTATGTGGTATATTCTGGAGAAGGTTCCATGTGCACTTGAGAAGAATGAGTATTCTGTTGTTTTAGGGTGGAATGTTCTGTATATATCTATGAGGTTCATCTGGTCTAATGTGTCATTCAATGTTCTTGTTTCTTTATTGATTTTCTGCTTGGATGATCTTTCTATTACTGAATGAGGTGTGTTAAGATCTCCTACTATTAATGTATTCATATCAATATGACTCTTTATCTTGATTAACAGTTTTCTTATGTAATTGGCTGCTTCCATATTGGGGGCATAGATATTTACAATTGTTAGATGATCTTGTCGGAAAGAACCCTTTAAGGATTATGTAGTGTCCTTCTGTATCTCTGACTACAGTCTTTAGTTTAAAATCTAATTTATCTGATATGAGAATCACTACCCTGGCATTCTTTTGAAGCCCTTTGGTATGAAAGATGCTTCCTATCCCTTTACTTTCAGTTTGGCTGTATTCTTAGGTTTCAAATGGGTCTCTTGTAGACAACATATGTATGGGTCCTGTCATTTTATCCAATCTGCAACCCTGTGTCATTTTATGGGTGCATTTAGGTCGTTCACATTGAGAATGATTATTGAGAGATACATTTTTATTGACATCATGTTACCTTTGATGTCTTTCTTTCTGTAGATTGTCTCTATATTTGTGTTCAATTATATTCTTAGAATTTTTCCTCTTTTATAGAACCCCCTCCTTAATATTTCCTCCAGTGTCGGCTTGATGGTCGCATACTCTTTTAAGCCTTGCCTGTCTTGTAAACTCTTTATTTCTCCATGCATTTTGAACATCAGTCTTGCTGGATAAAGTATTCTTGGTTGCATGTTCTTCTCATTTAGTGCCCTAATATATCTTGCCAGCCCTTTCTGGCTTCCCATGTTTCTGTAGAAAGGTCTGACATTATTCTCATGAGCTTTCCTCTCTATGAAAGGATCCTCTTTGTCCTAACTGCCTTCAAGAGGGCCTCCCTACAATTATAATTCCTCATTCATACTATTAGGTGTCTCAAGGACTTTTGAGAATCTGTAATCTTTGGGGAGACCATTCTGCCTCTAGTACATGAATGCTGGTTCCATTCACGAGAATGGGAAAATTTTCATGGAGAACTTGTTCCACTATATCTTCTAGACTTCTTTCTTTCTCCTCCCTATCAGGGATTCCAATAATTTTGATGTTGGAATATTCCATGGCATCATTAATTTCCCTGATTCTGTTTTCGTGGCTTCTAAGCTGTTTGTTCCAGGCTTCCTCCTGATCCTTTCTATCTGTTTGTCCTCCAGATCACTAATTCTATCTTCTGTCTCAGTTACCCTAGCTTTGAGAGAGTTTAGATTAGATTGGAACTCATTGAGAGCATTATGAACATCATCCCTGGTGGCATTCAGTTCTGCCCTAATCAATTACATTTTGTCATCCATGGCTTTTTCTTACTAAATATATTTTTAAAAAATGACTGAAGTGCCTGTTATTGTTGAGGTTGTGGAGAAATGGGAATGCTTATACGTTGCTTGTGGAAATGTAACATAGCAGCACCATTTTTGAAAAAACTTCGTCAGTTTCTGAAAATGCTAGCATACACTTATAACTCAGCAATTCCACTCTTAGGTATCAACCCAAGAGAAATGATACTTTATGTCCACCATAAGTCTTCTACGTGAGTATTCACAGAGCATAATTCTCTATCGTCCTTACATGGATGTCTATCCATGGATGTCCAAATGTCCATCAGCTAGTGAATAAGTATACAAGTGTGGTAGACACATACAGTGGGATACTTTTCTTTCTAAAGAGGAACAAACTGCTAATAATACAATGTAACAAACCTCTAAAACAGTATGGTAAAGGAAGAAGATAGTATCATCTTTTAAAAGTATTGTTTTTAAAAAGTCTATTTCTCCCCTGGTTATGTCTGTGGTATCATAAATGGATCAAAGGAAAAATTGAGGTGTCCTTGAGATTCCCTAGATCTCTGACTAAAGCTCTGCAGATTCATTATATCCCAACAGTAGTTGTCAATGTGCATAAAATTTGGATCCTTAGTGCCTTTATGTACCTAGAAATGAAAATTCTCATGGTAAATGTATTAGCTTCTGCTGCTTCTACTCACCTCAGCTGTTTATCTTCCTTTTTATTTTATTTATTTTAAAAAAATATGTATTTAGTTGTCAGAGAGAGAAACAGCAAGAGGGAACACAAGCAGGGGAAGCAGGAGAGGAAGGAGCAGGCTTATGGCCAAGCAGAGTCCAATGCAGGGCTTGATCCCAGGACGCTGGAATTATGACTTGAGCCAAAAGCAAACCCTTAATGACTGAGTCACCTAGGTCCCCTTACTCAACATTTTTAATCTCTTACCCTCTACTTCTTCCCTTAGTAGCTGTCCAGTCTCTTTGGAGATGATTCTCTCTTTTCCGTCTTTGCTACCTTATCATGTGGGAACACCTGTCTGTTATGTCACTCCTTCCCACCCAGAAAACTGGCATTCACATTTTTCTCTGAACAGTAAAGTGTTTACTTGTGACATGCGAGTCCTTAGACTTGAATAACAAAGGAAACAGTATTCTAACAGACAATTCTGATTCCGTTGCTCACACCTCAGTAACTGTGTGTAATGACCCAGTGTCCTTGGAATCATCCAACTTTACATAAGCATTTGTTGTATGTAGAATCCATTACTAGTTGACCAGAGCACACTCTTTTGATTTTGAATTCACCGTGATAGATGGGGCTCTGTATTTTTATGTCAGGTCAAACATGCGTGCCATCAATTCTGAACCTGTTATATTTTAATTGTGAGGTTTACACCAATTGGCTTCAACTTCAATTGGCCTTCTTGAATTACTTAATCTGCACATTTTGGATAAGCAAATGACTCAAGGAGGTTTTTTAAGAATGCATCCATTAGGAAGGCCAAAATATGGGACATCATCACCAACAGATGCTGGTGAGGATACAGAACAAGAACTCTCATTTATTGTTGATGAGAAAGCAAAATGGTGCCACCACTTGGGAAGATACTTTGTTAGTTTTATACAGAACTTAAAAAATTTAGCAATCCCACTCCTTGGAATTTATTCAACAGAGTTAAAAACTTATGTCAACAAAAAACCCTGCACACACATGTTTAACAACATCTTCATTCACAATTGTCCATACAACTGGAAGCAGCCAAGGCATCCTTCAGTAGCTGAAGATAGACAAACTGCAATATCAGACTGTGGAATATTATTCATTGCCAAGAGCAATGAGCTCCAGGCCATGAAAAGGTATGAAGACCCTTCCAATGTGTCCCCCATGGTACTTGGCATGCAGCTCTATCACATATATGAGACTCTTCTTATCTTCCCCATCTCTTTCTAGTTTCACGTTTTACTAACTAGACTTTTAGAAGCTTAGTGTCTAGCTTATAAACCGACACATAGAAGAAGCTCAATAATTAATTACTGAATGAATAGATGAGCCAATAGCTACAACATATTGAAATGATTGTGTTTTCTGCATACTATCTTTCACCCTTGGTCTTTGTTTATGCCACAAAGGGAATATTATCATCCTAACACATGCCTATTCACTCTCATGATTCCCCTTCCTCTTTTGTGCCAATTTTTGATGTTTTCATCTAGGAAATCTTCCTGACCCCCTGAACTTTGTTGTGTGTCCCTCAAACATGCTTTCATTGTCCCCCTGTGCTGTCACTACATTCCCATTTATAACATGGTCTTATCATATTCCATTCCCCTCTGGGTGTATCTCAGTGGATCTGAAGCTTTTGATGGCATGACCTTTGTTCTGCTCTATTCACCACTGAAGGCCCAGCAACCATCAATGCATCTGATATATCTTTTGTGTCAGAAATGTCTATTGATTAATGAATGGGAAATATACACACACACAGATATATAAATGGAATATATTTATCCTAAAGTTGTTTTGTGTAAAGATGGAACCACTTATTTTTTAAATCTTTTCATAATGAAATGTTACCTAGAATATAGATATAGATAGATAGATATTGACAAAGATATAGATATAGATACAGATTTTTATTTTTATTTATTTATATTTTTTTGCTGGTAGATTCACTGTAGTTTATCAAAACACACACACAAAGACAGTATCCCACAGTACAAATAATGTGCTCCTGGTATATTTATGTTGGCTAAAAACTCTTTGCTGTTCATGTATCTGGGGACCAGAGTTTATATTTGCTTAATCTCAGGCTTTATTACTTCTCTCCTTAATTCGGTCAATGGTTTAATGAAGCTGTAATGTGTTATATGTATGTAATTTCTTTAGTTCACTACTAAAAGTGAGCATTGGCCTTAACAGAAAAAAAAAAAAAATGTTACCTAGAAATAATCTAATTAACAGAGAAAAATGTCATGATCAGCTTACATTCATATGATGAAATCTTGCTGAAAGCAGGGAAAAAATCAATGTAAGATATTTGCTCTTTCATTGAGAATATCAGTTTCAATATTTGTAAATGCATAGTTTAATGAAGAGTTCAAAAAATTGTGGTTTCTCAGAGAGATCTCACTAGAAATCTCAGTCTGAATCAGATAAATGTAGGGGAAAAGTCCCATGTCTCCACAATTATTTCTTGGTCAAAGTTTTCTTGATGTTATTCAGCTCCCTTCATGCCATTATTCATCATTCAATATTTATTGTGCCCCATCCATTGTGCTGACTTGTAGAACTATTTTTAACAAATAGTTAAGTGCTCTATGGAGTGTGACTTTATTTAATAGAAATGCCTCTCAGATAATAAGATGTTCACTAATTTGAGTTATGATTCTTTGTAATGGGTTAGCAGCCTATGAAGGGTAACTTGAACAATACTACGTGACTCAGAAGTCTACAAGGGAATTTGAAAACTTGGAGGGAAATTCATTACCTCTCAGAGATTAAATTAGACTCTAATTTTATAGGAAGCATGTTATCATCAATACTGGTATATAAAACTGAGCAGAATTCTTAATAAAATATGTTAGATTTTATGGAGAGTGAATATATAGATACTGAATATTCATAGTGAATATGAATATATATATACTATGTGCTACACATATGTATGTGTATACATATGTATATATGTAAAAACTATGGTTAGTTTTTTCTTTCTTGCACACATTTCTGCTCCACTCAGTTCAGAAGGTAGCATTCATAGTAGTTTATTTACTCTTTATTTGGTAGGTATCCTTTCTGAAAACTTCCAAAATGTCCTTTTGACCTTTGTTTTAATTGAATCAGTGCTGAGCTCCAGGCATATTTATTTCTCACTTGAAATAACTTTTCTACTACACAATTTCCTAATGGCATTTTTCATCTGATCATTTCTTAAGGTATAGATTAACGGGTTTAACATTGGTGTTATCATAGTATAGAACACTGAGACTGTTTTATCAATAGATAAAGTAATCGCTGGTCTCATGTACACAAAAATGCAAGGCACAAAGAATAGGATAACTACTGTGATGTGGGAGACACAGGTGGAGAGGGCTTTGCGCTTTGCCTCCAAGCTGTGGTTCCTTAGGGAGTACAGAATGACCACATAGGAGATGATCAAGAGAAGGAAGAGGAAGACACAGATGAAACCACTGTTGGCAGCAACAAAGAGCCCTAGGGTGTGGGTATCAGTGCAGGCAAGATTGAGCAAAGGGTTCAGATCACACATAAAGTGATCTATGACATTAGGGCCACAGAAGGGTAAAGGGATGATAAAGAGGATCTGTATGGCTCCATGAAGAAAACCTCCCACCCACGCCACTCCCATTAACAGGCCACACACCCGCCGATTCATGATGGTCATGTAGTGCAATGGTTTGCAGATGGCCACATAGCGGTCATAGGCCATCACAGTAAGTAGGATGATATCAGCACCTGCAAAGAAATGTTCTCCAAAGATTTGGATTATACATGCATTGAATGTGGTGGTCTTCTTTTCACGGAGTGAATCTATGATCAGTTTAGGGGTATTAACAGAAGAATAGCAGGCATCAATGAAAGAGAGATAAGCCAGGAAATAGTACATGGGAGACCCCAATAATGGGCTGGCAATGATAGTGACCACGGTGAGTATATTTCCTACCTCAGAGATGATGTAAATCACCAAAAAGATGACAAATATGATTTTCTGCATCTTTGGATTCTCTGTGAGCCCCAGTAGAACAAACTCTGTCACATTGTTTCTATTCTCCATTATTTTATATTATGAATAATTGCATTACCTGAAAAAAATTCCTTTGGATTAATGGAACCTTGAATATATTAAGCTTTTTCATCTAGTAAGCAATACATACCTAGATTCTATGGAATTATAGATTCTCATGTAGTTTTCTGAGATAGAAAATGAATTATGAAATCTTTAAGATTATGGAAACTATTTACTCATTGAAATTTCTGTTGAGTATGGCCATAGGGAACTTTGTAAACACACAGGCAGGAGATCATTTGTGTACCCTTTGTCATCTAAGGTGATTAATCATGTAACAGGAAATAGTCAATTGAATACACACTGGCAGTTAAGTAAGAAAAGGGAGGTAGTATATGATGTAAAAGCTATGAATGTAAGGTTAGGAATTTTACCTTTATACTTAGGAAATGGGAAACCACGAGAAGACAGTGAGAATATATATGGAAAAGTGAAGAGGAATTAAAGGAAGACATAATAAGGGATAAAATTTTAATAAATGTCTTCATGTGTCTTGGATGAAGCGGGGTGAGGTTCAGTAAGACGTTGGAAGCTAGAGACAGAAACCCCAGTTAAGAGTTTATTTATTATAGTTGACATAGTACTAACAGGGTGTTGGTTGTGGGTATGTAAAGTATACAGAAGCTACTATAAAAATAATTAATAATGTTTATTTTTTATATAAAATAGTATTATTTTTGCTAAATATACATATAAATATATATATATATAAAGACAGTGAGAGTTTAATAATTGATTAATATGTTCATGGTATAATAGCAAGTGTTGTATAGATAGGATTTCATTAAATACTGATAACATCCTATTTGTTTAATGTTATTCCATCCATTTTGAGATGAGGAATCAGTGTCAGAGAATTAGTTTGATGGTAATAATAACAATAACAATAACAATATTTACTAAAATTCAGCATTCAGTGGGCTTCAGATTTTTTGCAGATTTTTGTTGATTTAATCCCCACCACAAACCTGTAACATAATTCCAGCTCTTGTTTTGACAATTATTTTATATGTTAAGTAATAGAACATAGAGGAGGTAAAAATCCTGCCAAAATCAACATGCTAATTAAGAGCAAGAACTAAGATTAATTCAGATTATACTTCTTCATGGTTTTCCTCCAAAATATTACCCAAATGCTATATTGTTAAGATTAACAACATTGAACTAGTAATCTTTTTATATGACCACAATAATTATAATTGCTTTTTTACTACTTTGAAGGCACGTGTCTATAGCACAATTTCATTAGGACACACACACACACACACACACACAGAAATGCTTGAACTCCCACTTATCAAATAAAAAGAAATCAAAAATTAAAAAAAATAAATAAAAGTTTAAAAATGTGGTACTGTGTTCATTGAAAGCTCATTTTATCTTGACTTATCCTTCAGACTTAGTTCTCCCCACTATAATCCATCCCCAAAGCAAACCATCTGTTTTTGTTTTGGTTTGGTTTGGTTTGGTTTTGGTTTTTTGTTTTGTTTTGTTGGTTTTTTTGGTTGTTTTTTGTTTTGTTTTGTTCTTTTAGTTTTCAATCAAGCTTTCAAACCATATCTTCAAAGTTGAAAAGGATTTCCATTTTAGTTAAGTGCTTTGGTTTGAAAATCAAAAAGACAAGGTTAGAATTCCTATTTTTCTACTTATATCTTCTTTTATCTGGAATACCTTTCAAGCACATTACATCCTTGTTTCCTCATCTATTAAGCAAGATTAATCATATCCATATGAAAGATTTTCATGAGAATTGTTTAAGGAAACCTACTTGAACATATCACCACCATGTTGTATGCACGGAGGACTTTCATCTGTTTTGTAACTGTGTACTTACCTAGCATTTAGGAATTATTGACATTTTGAGAGGTAATTATCTAGTCATTTAACTGTGCAAGAAGTTCTGGAAGAATACTCTCCAATTTTACTTTTTTTAAAATTATTATTTAATATTTTAAATATATATGTATATATATATTTTTTTAATTTGACAAACAGAGATCACAAGTAGGCAGAGAGGCAGGCAGAGAAGGAAAGACAGGGGGAAACAAGCTCCCCGCTGAACAGAGAGACCAATGCTGGGCTGGATCCCAGGACCCTGAGGTCATGAACTGAATCAAAGGCAGAGGCTTTAACCCACTGAGCCACCCAGGTGCCCCTCCAATGTTATTTTTAAAGAAGGCACACAGACTCAATTATCCATAGCCTTTGTTAGAAGAAAGAATTCTCCATTCATGCTTGGATAGCACAACTGATGCTGTGTGTCATTTATTATTCAGACTTATGTCTCCTGTGTGAGAAGTGTATTTCCATTATGTTTTCATTCTCACGATTAGTCTAGATTATTAAACTAGCTGTCTCATGGCAAAAGTATGGTGTTTGGTGACAAAGAGCAGGGTCCTACAATTGGCTTCAATTCCTTGAGTTTCATTTTTTTTTTTCTGTCAGCTTAGGTGAATGATATTTATCAACTATCTTTTCAAGAAATGGGGTGAGGATGGAATACTTGAATATTATATTTTAAGGGACTGAAACAATTATTAATATATAAGGGAGGCAACAATATTTAAGATGCATCAACAATACTGAACACTTACCTTACAGGCTTAGAAGATCTTAATGACATTTGGAGGTGTTCAGAAATAATCCCATCTTCAAACTGACCTCCTCTCAGATAGGTAACTTTCAATATGAAAAATAAGACACACCCAGTAGAAGACTAGTCAAATAAAGTAATACCAAATCAAGATTTTAATAACGTGTTTTTATCAATCAAAAGCTTCCCTTTTAGCATAAAGCCTCGAGTAGTTTTTAAAGAACAATTGAGACTTCAATTTAGAATGGATTATTTTGGAAAAAATATGGAGACGTCATCTACAGATGGCTCTGGCCCCTAAGATGTATAGATAAACACATTCAAATGGGTCATTCTGAGCATATGAATCTTGCTCTGCAAATGGAATCAACAAAAATCACATTTACCTTATAGTGCATGCATATTTAAAGAGTTTTCCATAGGTTCAAGGACCTTGTCATGGTGTTGTTACTTTTTCTCCCAGGAATTAATTATCTCCTCTGATAGAAAGAATTTGTCTTGGAAACCATGTTGACCGTGTCTCTCATGTTTGACAAACATCCAGTTGTGAATAGGGAATTGCATGCCTCGTACTTGGAATCCAAACACATAGGAATACCCTTTCTCTAAATGAACCTGAGCTTCTAAGAAAGCAGAATGTTAGGCAGGTAGAAAAATGGCATATTTCCAGTGTGGTGACCTGTGATGTAGCTAACCTATTGAATCATGTCAAAGAGAACTTTTGCCTCATTAACAATTATATAACTTCTCTGGAACCTGCTTCAGATTGCTTAAGAGCTAGAGCAGTGAGGGCATGAAATCAATGGCTGGCATTTTAAGGTTCTTGACCCCAAAAGCTGTTTTTGTTTGTTTGTTTTCACAGTCACTAGGAGACAGGAAGTAAAAACTAACTCTAAGAAGCTCCCAGCTGGTTATCTTTGGGATTCATGGTTTGGTCAGCATAGAATACTAGGCACCATTAAAATTGTGGAGGCAGATCAAAACACAAGATGAGTCCCAATCGTTCTACAACTATGTCACTTAGTATTGTTGATTCCTTTGAGTAACTCTAGGAGACCTGTGGTGATGTATTATTGTGGTTTTAATGTGTTTTCTCTGATGACTAATAATGTTGACATTTTTTTCTTCTTATGATTAGCCATTTGTATACCTCCTTTTATACATTTTTCTTCAAGTAGTTTGCATAATTATTTAAACCTAAGGGGTTCTGGTTTCCTTATTAATTATTACTTCCTTATTATTTAGAACATAAGTTCTAAATGTTCTTTACATATAACACAGGTGTTTGTCATATGTATGTTATGTATATCTTTAAAAATTTCACCTAACCCATTGATTGCCTTGTCATTTTTAAAAGTGGTGTTACCTGATTAGCTCTGAGTTTTAAAACTTTGACTAATTCCAATTTTAATTTTTTTCTTATGGTTTATGATTATTTTGTATCTAATAAATATTGTTCTACTCCTGAGATCAAAGATATTTATTTAGCAATTTCGATAGATTTAGCTTTAACATGTAGATCTCACACTCATTTTGGGTTCATTTTTGTGTAAGGTATGAGGTGAGGCTGTGGTTTAGATTCTTTTTTCTTCATATGGATATCCAACACATCTAGTATAATTTATCAAAAAGTCTGTATTTGAGCTGTTCATGTCATTTTTATCTGTTAATTATTTACTTCTTGATAACATTTCATTATGAATTGTTGTTTTAAAAAAATATGTGCTGCACACAAACCAACTTCAGGGTAAATATATGCCATTCATTTATATTTGATAATACATCTCTCATTCATTCATTCATCAATAGAAATTTATTGAGTCCAACAAATGTATCAGACATGTTCATGGTTGCTGGTCTTCACAGGTGAGTACAGAGGAACTATGGTCTTGCCTTCAGAGAGTTTCAGATCTACTGAGACACCCAAAGGAGAACAGAAAATGACAGGACCATGTTATAAATGGGCAGGTGGTGGCAGCACAGGGGACAATGAAAGCATGTTTGAGGGACACACGACAAAGACCAGGGGGTCAGGGAAATTTCCTACATTAAAACATGTGAAAAAGGGACACAAAAATTGAGGGGGAAATCATCAGAGTGAATAAGCACATGTTAGACTGAGAGGATTCCTAGGAGATGATGCATAACAAAAGCCAGGGTGTGAGAAAGAAAAATCTAATTGTTTCAATATGTTGTGGCTACTGGCTCATCTTTTCATTCATTAATTATTATTGAGCTTCTACTGTGTGTCAGGTTATAAGGTGAACACTGAGCTCCTAAAAGTATAGTTAGTAAGACATGAAACTAGAAAGTTAGTGACAGGGAAGATCAAGAAGTCTCTCATATCTGTGATGGAGCTGAATGCCAAGTACCATGGGGAACACATTGGAAGGGTCTTCATACCTTTTCATGGCCTGTAGCTCATTTCTCTTGGCAATGAATGATACTCCACTGTGTGATGTTGCAGCTTGTCTATACTCACTTACTGAAGAATATCTTGGCTGCTTCCAGTTGTATGGACAATTGTGAATAAAGCTGCTGTTAAACTGCATGTGCAGGTTGTTTTGTGGACATAAATTTTCAACTCCTTTGTGTAAAAATCAAGGATTGCGATTGCTAAATTGTTTTAGTTCTGTAAAAGCTGACAAATGGTCTTCCCAAATGACTGCACCATTTTGCTTTTCTATCAGCAAAAAATGAGAATTCTTGTTATTCCACATCCTCACCAGCATCTGTTGGTGATAGTGTCCCATATTTTGGCCTTTCTATTGGGTGAATAGTAAAAAAACAAAACAAAACAAAACAAAACCTCCTTTGAGTCATTTTCTTATCCAAAATTTGCAGATTAATTAATTCAAGAAGGCCCATGGACTTGAAGCCAATTGGTCCAAACCTCACAATTAAAATATGACAGGTTCAGAATCTATGCCATGTTTGACCTGACATAAAGATATTGAGTACTATCCATCACTGTGAATTCTAAGATCAAAAATGTGTGCTCTGGTCAACTTATGATGAATTCTACAGAGAAAAAAAATTCTTACATAAAGTTCCATTATTCCAAGGGCACTGGGACATTACACATAGTTTCTGAGGTGTGAGCAATGGAGACAGAGTTGTCTGTTGGAATATTGTTACCTTTGTTCTTTAGGCTTGCGGAATCACATTTTACAAGTAGACTCTTTACAGTTCAGAGAAACATGTGAATGCCAGTTTTGAGGGTGGTAAGGAGTGACGTAACAGACTCATGTTCCCACATGATAACATGATAAGGTAGCAAAGATGGAAAAGAGAGAATCATCTCTGAAACGATTGGAAAGCTATTAAGGGAAGAAGAAGTAGATGGACTAAGTTTAAAAATGGGGTATAAACTCAGCTGAGGTGAGTGGTAACAGCTACATTTACTTTGAAAATTGTCACTCATGGGTACAGGATGGAACTGATGATCCACGTCTTATGAGCATTAACCACTACTGCTGGGATATAATGAATCCACAGAGTTTTGGTCACTGATTAAGGAATCGAAAGGACACCTCAGTTTATCCCTTGATTCATTTGTGAAGATACATACTTCACAACTTCCAAAATAAAATATTATCTTTTTCTCTTACCATACTGTTTTAGAGGTTTATCACATTGTATTATTGGCAGTTTGTTTTTCTTTAGTAAGAATAATGTGCCACTGTATGGCTCTACCATATTTTGTATACTTATTCTAGCCGATGGGCATTGGAATTTTGTCCAGTTAATGGCCCTAGTGAATGATGAAATGTGAACACTCATGTACAAGCCTTCTTGTGGACACAGATTATCATTTTTCTTCGATTGATACCTAAGAGTGGAATTGCTGACTTATACATTAAGTGTATTTTATTTTAATTTTTCCAAAAGATTTTATTGATTTATTTGACAGAGAGAGACAGAGAAAGAGAGGAACATAATCATGAAGAGTGGTAGGGGGAGAAGCAGGCTTCCCACAGAGCAGGAGTCTGATGCAGGGCTTCATCCCAGGAGTCAAACCTGAGCCAAAGGCAGATGCTTAACCAACAGAGCCACCCATGCACCCCATGTTATGTGTATTTTAACATATCAAGAAATTGTCAAGTGTTTTCAAAGTGATATTGCTATATTTCCACCAGCAATGTGTGAGAGTTTCTGTTTCCCTACAACATCACTAAAAACTGGCATTGTCAGTCTTTTTAAATTTAGCATAGAGTTGTTCAAAATATTCTCTTATGACTCATACTTGCTGTAGAGTCCATAAAAATAGTATTTAAATGCATATGACTATATATATGTATATATATTATGTATATGTTATATATATAATGTATAATTATATATGCATGTGTGTGTGTGTGTGTGTGTGTGTGTACAATCCACTAACTGATTGCTATATTCACAGAATAGTAGCAAGTACTCTGTTCACAGAATCCCATTGAATACTGATAACATCTTGTGTGGTTGGTATTATTCTATCCATTTTAAGATGAGGAGACACTGTCAAACACTTAGGTTGATGGTAATAATAAGAACTATATTTAATAAATGAAATATTTAGTGGTTCTGAGTGATTTGCAGATATTTGCTGATTTAATCACAAACCTGTAAGACAATTTCTGCTATTGATTTTATACTTACTTTATACATAATGTAATAGAAACATAGAGAAGTTAAGGTTCCTGACAAGATTAAGATGTTAATTAAGGGCAAAAGCAAGATTGTTTCATATTATAATAGTTATTGTCTTCCCTCCGGATTTTTATACATGTCCTATATTGTTATATTTAACAACCCTGAAGTACTAATCTCTTTTTAATATAACCATAATAATTATAAGTGTTTTAATACTACCTTGGAGGCAAGTGTATGTAACACTATTACATTAGCAGACATGCACTCAGACACACTCAACACACACACACACATCATTTGAATGTGAGTACAGATGATTTTAGTTCTATTTGTAATGTGAGTTCAGTATAATTTCAAGATATAAGGTCAATAGATGCATAGTTCAATTTCATAGTTTGTACTCGTAAATAACAAATGGAAATTGGATTTTAAAAAATTAATTTGTAGACACAGGCACGCAGACATTTGGGGCTAGTACCAAAAGTGATTTGCACAATTTGAATAGCTGCTCCTAGAGTCTTCTCTTCATTTACCTGGGACTGTTTGAGGGCCAGGTGAGGAGAGGTGACAAGACGAAGGAGAAGTAGGAGGCGCTCTTTCAACCAGTCCCCTGAAGTGAGTTGATTATCTACCAAAGAACTCTGATCACCCATGAAATAAGCCTGAGATTACAATTATACACTTCTGGATCTCTACAGGGCCAGAAGATGGAAGTGGACAAACGCATTCATGATGCACCTTGCCTGCATCATGGTTGATACACTCAGCTACATATCCTGTCAGCTGTGTATCACAAAAATAATTAGGAGGAGGAATGCCCAAAAGAGGAAAAATAGACGGTGCCCTCTCCATCAGAGTTATTGGATATGGACATAAATAGTATGTTGAAAAGGGAATTCAGGATAACAATAATCCAGGCAATGGCTAGGTTGGAAAAAGCCTCTAATACAAAATGGAATTGGTTAGGGAAGAAATAAAAGCCACCAGGGATGATATTACAATGCTCTCAATGAGTTCCAATCTAATCTAAATTTTCTAACAACTAGGATAACTGAGGCAGAAGATGGAATAAGTAATATAGAGGACAAACTGATAGGAAGAATCAGGAGGAAGCCTGGAACAAACAGTTTAGAAGCCATGAAAACAGAATTAGGGAAATAAGTGATGCCATGAAATGTTCTAATGTCAGAATTATTGGGATCCCTGATGGCAAGGAGACAGAAAGAAGACTAGAGGATATAGTTGAACAAATTCTCCATGAAAATTTTCCCAATCTGGTAAATAGAACTGGTGTTCATGTCCTAGAGGTAAAAGATTTACCCCCAAGATCACAAAATCTAGAAAGACCTCGAGACACCTGATTGTGAAAATGATGAATCATAATTTTAGACAGGAGCTCTTAAAAGCAGCCAGAAGGAAGAGATTCCTTACATACAGGGGAAAGCCCATTAGAATAACATCAGACCTGTCCACAGAAACATGGTAAGCCAGAAAGGGCTGGCAAGATGTATTCAGGGCACTAAATGAGAATAACATGCATCCAAGAATACTTTACCCAGCAAGATTGACATTCAAAATGCATGGAGAGATAAAGAGCTCCAAGATTGGATAGGTTTAAAAGAGTATGTGACCAACAAGCCTGCACTACAAGAAATATTAAGTGAGGGTTCTATAAAAGAGGAAAAAAACCCTAGAATATTATTGAACAGAAATTTATGGAGACAATCTATAGAAACAAAGACTTCACAGGTAACACAATGTCAATAACAATGTATCCCTCAATAATCACTCAACATGAATGGACTTAATGAGCCTAAGAAATAGGACAGGGCTGCAGATTGAATAAAATGACAGGATCTGCCCATATGTTGTCGACAAGAAACCTATTTTGAACCTACCTTAGGTAGGTTCATGCAGACTGAAGGTGAAGGGATGGAGAAACATCTTTCATACCAATGGGCCTCTAAAGAAGGCTGGGGTAGTGATTCTCATATCAGGTAAATTAGATTTTAAACTAAAGACTGTAATCAGAGATACAGAAGGACACTACATAATTCTTAAAGGGTCTATCAACCGGGAAGATCTAACAATTGTAAATATTTATGCCCCAATATGGGAGCAGCCAATTACATAAGAAAACTGTTAATCAAGATAAAGAGTCATATTGATATGAATACATTATTGGTAGGAGATCTTAACACACCACTCTCAGTAATAGATCATCCAAGCAGAAAATCAATAAAGAAACAAGAGCATTGAAGGACACATTGGACCAGATGGACCTCATAGATATGTACAGAACATTTCACCCTAAAACAACAGAATACTAATTTTTCTTGACTGCACATAGGATCTTCTCCAGAATAGACTACATACTGGGTAGTAAATCAGGGCTCAATTGATACCAAAATATTGAGATTATTCTCTGTGTATTCTCAGATCACAATGCTTTGAAACTGGAGCTCAACCACAAGAAGAAGTTTGGAAGGAATTCAAACACCTGGAAGCTAAAGGCCACCTTGCTTAAGAATGCTTGGATCAACCAGGAAATCAAAGAAGAACTTAAACAATTCATGTAAACCAATAAGAATGAAGACAGTTTGGTCCAAAACCTATGGTATACAGCAAAGGTGGTCCTAGGGGGAAATACATGGCCTTCTAAGCCTCCCTCAAAAAGAAAAAAAATTCAGAATACACCAGCTGTCTTTATACCTTAAAGACTGGAGAATCAATGACAAATTAAGACAACTCCCCACATAGGAAGGGAAATAATAAAGATCAGAGAAGAGATCAATGAGATATAAACAAGAGATACAGGAGAATGCATCAGTGAAACTGGAAGCTGGTTTTTGAAAAAATCAATAAGATCAATAAAGCATTGGCCAAGTAATCCAAAAGAAAAGTGAGAAGGCCAAAATTAATAAAATTCTAGGTGAAAAGGGAGAGATCACAACTAACACCAAAAAATAGAAACAATCATTAGAAATTATTATCAACAGTTATATGCCAATAAGTTAATCAACCTAGAGGTAATCGATGCATTCCTGGAATAGTATAAACTTCAGAAACTGAACCATGAAGAAAGTGACAACCTGAATAGATGGATATCTAATAACGAGATTGAAGCAGTGATCAAAAACCGCCCTAAAAACAAGAGCCCAGGACCTAACGGATTCCCTGTGGAATTCTACCAAACTTTCAAAGAAGAAATAACAACTATTCTCCTGAAGCTGTTTCAAAAAATTGAAGCAGAAGGAAAACTTCCAGACTCTTTTCATGAAGCCAGCATTACAATGATCCCCAAACCAGGCAAAGACCCCACCAAAAAGGAGAATTTCAGACCAATATCCCTGATGAGTATGGATGCTAAGATTGTCAACCAGATCCTAGCTAATAGAATGTAACATTACATTAAAAAGATTATCCTCTCAATTGATGCAGAAAAAGCATTTGACAAAATCCAGCATCTGTTACTGATTTTAATACTTCAAAGTATAGTTATAGAGGAAATATTCCTCAACTTCATAAAATCTATCTATGAAAAACCTACAGTGAATATCATTCTCAATGGGAAAAAGCTGAAAGACTTCCCTTTGAGTTCAAGAATACAACAAGGATGCCCACTCTCACCACTCTTGTTCAACATAGTATTAGAATTCCTACCAACAGCAATCAGACAACAAAGATAAATAAATTGTATTCAAATTGACAGTGAAGAAGTCAAACTCTATCTCTTCTCAGATAACATGATACTTTATACGGAAAACACAAAAGACTCCACCCCCAAACTACTAGAACTCATTCAGCCAGCGATTCAGTAATGCAGTAGAATACAAATCATTGTACACAAATCAGTTGCTTTCTTATACACTAACAATGAAAATACAGAAAGGGAAATTAGGGAATCAATTCCATTGACTATAGCACCAAGAACCATAAGATAACCTAACCTGGGAATAAACCAAACCAAAGAAGTAAACGATCTGTACTCAAAAAAATACAGAACACCCCTGAAAGAAATCACAGAAGACAGAAAAATATGGAAGACCATTCCATGCTTTTGGATTGGAAGAATAAACATTGTTAAAATATCTATACTGCCTAGAGCAATCTATACTTTCAATGCCATTCTGATCAAAATTCCACCAGCATTTTTCAAAGAGCTGGAGCAAACAGTTCTAAAATTTGTATGGAATCAGACGAGATCCCAAATTGCTAAGGAAATGTTGAAAAAGAAAAACAAAACTGGCCGAATCACGTTGCCTGATTTCAAACTTTATTACAAAGCTGTGATCACCAAGACAGCATGGTACTGGCATAAAAACAGATACATAGACCAGTGGAACAGAGTAGAGAGCCCAGATATGGACCCTCAGCTCTATGGTAAAAATCTTAAACAAAGAACTTAAAAATATCCAGTAGATAAAAGACAGTCTCTTTAACAAATGGTTCTGGGAATATTGGACAGCTATGTTTGGAAGAATGAAACTCAACCATTCCCTTCCACCATATACAAAGATAAACTGGAATTGGATAAAAGACCTCAACATGAGGCAGAAACCCATCAGAATCCTGGAGGAGAACTTAAGCAGTAACTTCTTCAACATCGGCCACAGCAACTTCTTTCAAGATATGTCTCCAAAGGCAAAGGAAACAAAAATGAAAATGAATTTCGGGGACTTCTTCAAGATCAGAAGATTCTGCACAGCAAAGGAAACAGTCAACAAAACAAAGAGACAACCTACAGAATGAGAGTATATATTCGCAAATGACAATACAGACAAAGGGCTGATATTCAGGATCTATAATAACTCAACAACTCAACGCACACAAAATAGATAATAATGTCAAAAAATGGGCAGAAGACATGAACAGACACTTCTCCAATGAACACATACAAATGGCTATCAGACACATGAAAAAAAGGTTCATCATCACTAGCCATCAGGGAGATTCAAATCAAAACCACATTGAGATACCACCTTACACCAGTTAGAATGGACAAAATTAACAAGTCAATAAACAATGTGTGTTAGAGAGGATGTGAAGAAAGGGGAAAACTCTTACACTGTTGTTAGGAATGCAAGTTGGTACAACCACTTTCAAAACAGTGTGGAGATTTCTTAAGAAATTAAAAATAGAGCTTCCGTATGACCCTGCAATTGCACTACTGGGTATTTACCCCAAAGATACAGATGTAGTGAAAAGAAGGGCTACCTGTACCCCAATGATCATAGCACCAATGGCCACAGTCGCCAAACTGTGAAAAGAACCTAAAAGCCTTTCAACATATGAAAGGATAAGGAAGATGTGGTCCATGTATACTATCGAGTATTATGGCTCCATCAGAAAAGATGGACACCCAACATTTTATCAACATGGACAGGATCGGAAGAGATGATGCTGAGTGAAAAAAGTCAAGCAGAGAGTCACTTATCATATGACTTTGTTTATTTCTGGAGCATAAGACATAACATGCAAGACATGGGGAGATGGAGAGAATGAAGTTGGGGCAATTTTAGGAGGAGATGAACTATGAGAGACTGTGGACACTGAAAAACAATCTGAGGGCTTTGAATGGGCAAGGGGTGGGACGTGGGGTGAGCCTGTGGTGGATAATATGAAGGGCACGTATTATATTGAGTACTGAGTGTGGTGCATAAACAATTAACACTGGAACACGGGGAAGAAATTAAAATATATATATATATGTATATATACATATATATATATTTTTTAGATTGGACTTTGACAAAGTTTTAAAACACAGTGCTAATCAGGTAACACCACTTTTAAAAATGACAAGGCAATCAATGGGTTAGGTGAAATTTTTAAAGATATACATAACATACATATGACAAACACCTGTATTATATGTAAAGAACATTTAGAACTTATGTTCTAAATAATAAGGAAGTAATAATTAATAAGGAAACCAGAACCCCTTAGGTTTAAATAATTATGCAAACTACTTGAAGAAAAATGTATAAAAGGAGGTATACAAATGGCTAATCATAAGAAGAAAAAAATGTCAACATTATTAGTCATCAGAGAAAACACATTAAAACCACAATAATACATCACCACAGGTGTCCTAGAGTTACTCAAAGGAATCAACAATACTAAGTGACATAGTTGTAGAACGATTGGGACTCATCTTGTGTTTTGATCTGCCTCCACAATTTTAATGGTGCCTAGTATTCTATGCTGAATCCCAAAGATAACCAGCTGGGACACTGTTGTTAGGAATGCAAGTTGGTACAACCACTTTCAAAACAGTGTGGAGATTTCTTAAGAAATTAAAAATAGAGCTTCCGTATGACCCTGCAATTGCACTACTGGGTATTTAGTTAGTTTTTACTTCCTGTCTCCTAGTGACTGTGAAAACAAACAAACAAAAACAGCTTTTGGGGTCAAGAACCTTAAAATGCCAGCCATTGATTTCATGCCCTCACTGCTCTAGCTCTTAAGCAATCTGAAGCAGGTTCCAGAGAAGTTATATAATTGTTAAGGAGGCAAAAGTTCTCTTTGACATGATTCAATAGGTTAGCTACATCACAGGTCACCACACTGAAAATAGGCCATTTTTCTACCTGCCTAACATTCTGCTTTCTTAGAAGCTCAGGTTCATTTAGAGAAAGGGTATTCCTATGTGTTTGGATTCCAAGTACGAGGCATGCAATTCCCTATTCACAACTGGATGTTTGTCAAGCATGAGAGACACGGTCAACATGGTTTCCAAGACAAATTCTTTCTATCAGAGGAGATAATTAATTCCTGGGAGAAAAAGTAACAACACCATGACAAGGTCCTTGAACCTGTGGAAAACTCTTTAAATATGCATGCACTATAAGGTAAATGTGATTTTTGTTGATTCCATTTGCAGAGCAAGATTCATATGCTCAGAATGACCCATTTGAATGTGTTTATCTATACATCTTGCTTCTTCCCTATGGGGCCAGAGCCATCTGTAGATGACGTCTCCATATTTTTTCCAAAATAATCCATTCTAAATTGAAATCTCAATTGTTCTGTAAAAACTACTCGAGGCTTTATGCTAAAAGGGAAGCTTTTGATTGATAAAAACACGTTATTAAAATCTTGATTTGGTATTAAATTATTTGACTAGTCTCCTACTGGGTGTGTCTTATTTTTCATATTGAAAGTTACCTATCTGAGAGGAGGTCAGTTTGAAGATGGGATTATTTCTGAACACCTCCAAATGTCATTAAGATCTTCTAAGCCTGTAAGGTAAGTGTTCAGTATTGTTGATGCATCTTAAATATTGTTGCCTCCCTTATATATTAATAATTGTTTCAGTCCCTTAAAATATAATATTCAAGTATCCATTCTCACCCCATTTCTTGAAAAGATAGTTGGTAAATATCATTCACCTAAGCTGACAGAAAAAAAAAAAAATGAAACTCAAGGAATTGAAGCCAACTGTAGGACCCTCCTCTTTGTCACCAAACACCATGCTTTTGTAATGAGACAGCTAGTTTAATAGTCTAGATTAATCATGAGAGTGAAAACACAATGGAAATACACTTCTCACATAGAAGATATATAAGTACAAATAACAAATGATACATAGCATCAGCTGTGTTATCTGATCATGAATGGAAAATTCTTTCTGGTCACAAAGGCTACAGATAATTGAGTCTGTGTGCCTTCTTTAAAAGTAGAATTGGAGAGGATTCTTCCTGAACTTCTTGCACAACTAAATGATTGCTTAATTATCACTCAAAATATCAATAATTCCTATATCCTAGGTGCCTACACAGTTACAAAATAGATGAAAGTCCTCGGTGCATATGACATGGTGGTGATGTGTTTAAATAGTTTTCCTTAAACAATTCTCATAAACACTTTGGGATGGAAATGGTTAATCTTGCTTTATAGATGAGGAAAGAAGGATGTAAAGTGTTGGAAAGGTACTGCAGAGTAAAGCAGATGCTAGTGGAAAACCAGAATCCTAACCTTGTCTTTTTGATTTTCAGATGAAAGCACTTAGCCACAGTGGAAATCCTTTTCAACATTTAACACATGGCTTGAAAACTTGACTGAAAACTAAAAAAATAAACAAACAAAAAACACAAAAGAAAACAAAACAAAAAACAGATGGTTAGCTTTGGAGGCAGATTATAGTAGGAAGAAATTAGTCTGTGAAAGAAGTCAAGATTAAAAGAGCTTTCAATAAACATAGTACCACAGTTTTTAATTTTTATTTGACTTTTTTTTAATTTTTTTACTTGATAATTGGGAGTTCAGTCATGTCTTTGTGTGTGTGTGTGTGTTTGTGTGTGTGTGTCTTAATGAAATCATGTTATAGACACTTGCCTCCAAATTAGTAATAAAGCAATTATTTTGTGGTCATATAAAAAAGATAATTAGTTCCATATTGTTAATTATAACAATTTAGGGCATGGGTAATAATTTGGAGGAAAACCATGAAGAAGTATAATCTGAACTAACCTTAGTTCTTGATCTTGGCAGGATCATTACCTCCTCTATATTTCTATTACTTAACATATAAAATAATTGTCAAAACAAGAGCTGGAGTTATCTTACAATTCGTGGTGGGAATTAAATCAGCAAATATCTACAAAAACACTGAAGGCCATTAAATACTCAATTTTAGTAAATATTGTTATTGTTATTATTACCATCAAACTAATAGTCTGAAACTGATTCCTCATCTCAAAATGAATGGAATAATACCAAACAAATGGGATGTTATCAGTATTTAATGAGATCCCATATATACAGCACTTGTTATTATACCATGAACATATTATTAAGGTCTCTCTCTCTCTTTCTCTCTCTCTCTATATATATATCATTAGCAAATATAATACTATTGTATATAAAAAATAAACACTATTATTTTTATAGTAGCTTTTGTATACTTTATTTACCCACAAACAGCATTCTGTTAGTACTATGCCAACTATAATAAATAATCTCTTAACTGGGGTTTCTGTCTCTGGCTTCCAATCCCTTACTGAACTTCACCCCACTTCATCTAAGACACATGAAGACATTATTAAAATTTTATCCCTTATTATCTCTTCTTCTAATTTCTCTTCACTTTCCCATGTATATTCTCACTGTCTTCTCATGGTTTCCCATTTCCTTAGGATAAAGGGAAAATTCCTAACCTTGCATTCATAGCTTTTACATCATAAACTACCTCGCTTTTCTTACTTAACAGCCAGTATGTATTCATTTGATGACTTCCTGTTACATGACTAATCACCTCAGATGATGAAGTAAGCGCAAATGATCTCCTGCTACCTGTGTGTTTACAAAGTTCCCCACGGGCATACTGAACAGAAACTTCAACTAGAAAATAATTTATGTAATCTTAAAGAACTCATAATTTATTTTCTATCTCAGAAAACCACATGAGAGTCCACAATTCCATAGAATCTAAGTATGTATTGCTTACTAGATGAAAAAGCTTAATATATTCAAGGTTACATTAATCCAAAGGAATTTTTTTCAGGTAATGCAATTATTCATGATATGAAATAATGGAGAATAGAAACAACGTGACGGAGTTTGTTCTACTGGGGCTCATAGAGAATCCAAAGATGCAGAAAATCATATTTGTCATCTTTTTGGTGATTTACATCATCTCTGAGGTAGGAAATACGCTCACCATGGTAACTATCTCTGCCAGCCCATTATTGGGGTCTCCCATGTACTATTTCCTGGCCTATCTCTCTTTCATTGATGCCTGCTATTCTTCTGTTAATACCCCTAAACTGATCATAGATTCACTCCGTGAAAAGAAGACCACCACATTCAATGCATGTATAATCCAAATCTTTGGGGAACATTTCTTTGGAGGTGCTGATATCATCCTACTTACTGTAATGGCCTATGACCGCTATGTGGCCATCTGCAAGCCATTGCACTACACAACCATCATGAATCGGCGGGTGTGTGGCCTGTTAATGGGAGTGGTGTGGGTGGGAGGTTTTCTTCATGGAGCCATACAGATCCTCTTTATCATCCCTTTACCCTTCTGTGGCCCTAATGTCATAGATCACTTTATGTGTGATCTAAACCCTTTGCTCAATCTTGCCTGCACTGATACCCACACTCTAGGCCTCTTCGTTGCTGCCAACAGTGGTTTTCTCTGTGTCTTCCTCTTCCTTCTCTTGATCATCTCCTATGTGGTCATTCTGCGTTCCCTAAGGAACCACAACTTGGAGGCAAGGCGCAAAGCTCTCTCCACCTGTGTCTCCCACATCACAGTAGTTATCCTATTCTTTGTGCCTTGCATTTTTGTGTACATGAGACCTGTGACTACTTTATCTATTGATAAAGCAGTCTCAGTGTTCTACACTATGATAACACCGATGTTAAACCCATTAATCTATACCTTAAGAAATGATCAGATGAAAAATGCCATTAGAAAATTGTGCAGTAGAAAAGTTATTTCACGTGAGAAATAAATATGCCTGGAGCTCAGCACTGATTCAATGAAAACAAAGGTCAAAAGGACATTTTGGAAGTTCTCAAAAAGGAATACCTACCAAATAAAGAGTAAATAAACTACCGTGAATTCTACCTACTGAACTGAGTGGAGCAGAAATGTGTCAAGAAAAAAAAAAAAAACTAACCACAGTTTTTCATATATATACACACACATATATATGTGTATATATATAGATACAGTATGTACTATAGGCATATATATATTCATAGTCACTATGAATATTTACTATCTATAAAATATAACATATTTTATTAAGAATTCGACTCATTATTATATACCAGAATTGATGATAACATCCTTTCTATAAAATTAGAGTCTAAAATGTCTATAGCATTGTAAAAGTGAGCCCTTTAACCTCTGAGGGATAACTAAGATTATCCCAAGTTTCCAAGTTCACTTGTAGACTTCAGAGTCATATTGTATTGTTCATATTACCTGTCTTAGGCTGCTAACCAATTAGGAAGAATCATGACCCAAATTAATGAACATCTTATCATCTGAGAGGAATTCTTATTAAAGTCACACTCCATAGAGTACTTGACTGTTTGTTAAAAATAGTTTCTACAAGTCAGCACAATGTCTCAGGCACAATAAATATTGAATGAGTGAATAATGGCATTAAGGAAGTTAAATAACATCAAGAAAATTTAGATCAAAGAAATAAGAGTGGGGACAAGGGACTTTCTTTCCTACTTTTATCTGATTCAGACTGAGATTTCTAGCAAGATCTCTTTGAGAAATGACAATTTTTTGAACTCCTGATTAAACTATGTATTTACAAAGATTGAAACTGAGATTCTCAATGAAAAAAAAAATATCTTACATTGATATTTTCTCTGCTTTCAGCAAGATTTCATCATCATATGAATGTGAGCTGTTCATGACATTTTTATGCTAATTATATTATTTCTAGGTAACATTTCATTATGAAGAGTTTTTAAAAATATGTAGTTCCATCTATACACAAAACAACTTCAGGAAAAATATATTTATATCTGTGTGTGTGTGTGTGTGTGTATTATTCCCTATTCATTAATCAATAGATATTTCTAGACAGAAAACATATTACACACATTGATGATTGCTGGGCCTTCAGTGGTGAATAGAGCAGAATAAAGTTCTTGCCATCAAAGCTTCAGATCTACTGAGAGATACACAGAGGTGAGCAGAATATGAGAGAATTTATGTTATAAATGGGAAGGCAGTGGCAGCACAGGGGAGCAAGGAAAGCATGTTTGAGGGACACACAACAAAGACCAGGGGGTCAGGAAGATTTTCTAGATGAAAACATCAAAAATGGGCACAAAGGAGGAAAGGGAATCATGAGATAGGCATGTGTTAGGATGAGAATATTCCCTTTGTTGCATAACAAAGACCAAAGGTGAAAAAGAGTATGCAGAAAACACAATCATTTCAATATGCTTGTGGCTATTGGCTCATCTATTCATTCAATAATTAATTATTTAGCTTCTTCTGAGTGTCGGGTTATAAGCTGGACACTGAGCTCCTAAAAGTCTAATTAGTAAGACATGAAACTAGGAAATTAGTGACAGGGAAGATCAAGAAGAGTCTCATATTTGTGATTGAGCTGAGTGCCAGGTACCATGGGGAATACATTGAAAAGATCTTCATAACTTTTCATGGCCTGGAGCTCATTTCTCTTAGCAATAAGTAATACTCCACTGTCTGATGTTGCAATTTACCTATCCTCACCTATTGAAGGACATCTTGGCTGCTTCCAGTTGTATGGACAATTGTGAATAAAGATGCTGTTAAACATGTGTGGGCAGGTTTTTTTTGTAGGCATAAGTTTTTAATTCCTTTGGGTAAATGCCAAGGAGTGGGATTGCTAAACTGTTTAAGTTCTGTAACAAAATGACAAAGTGTCTTTCCAACTGGCGGCACCATTTTGTTTTCCCATCAGCAATGAGAGTTCTTGTTCCACATCCTCACCAGCATGTGTTGGTGATGATGTCCCATATTTTGACCATCCTAATAGATGTATTATTAAAACCTCCTTTGAGTCATTTGCTTATCCAAAATGTGCAGATTAAGTAATTCAAGAAGGCCCATGGACTTGAAGCCAATTGATGTAAACCTCCCAATTAAAATATCACAGGTTCAGAATCGTTGGCATGCATGTTTGACCTGACATAAAGATCTGAAGCCCCATCTATCACTGAGAATTCTAAGATGGAAAGACTCTGCTCTGGATTCTACATACAACAAATGCTTACATAATGTTAGATGATTCCGAGGACACTGGGTCATTACACACAGTTACTGAGGTGTGAGCAATGGAATCAGAATTGTCTTTTAGAATACTGTTTCCTTTGTTCTTCAAGTCTAAGGACTCACATGTCACAAGTAAACCCTTTACCGTTCAGAGAAAAATGTGAATGCCAGTTTTCTGGGTGGGAAGGAGTAACATAACAAACAGGTGTTCCCACATGATAAGGTAGCAAAGATGGAAAAGAGAGAATCATCTCTGAAGAGACTGGGCAGCTACTATGGGAAGAAGAAGTAGAGGGGATGAGATTAAGAATGTTGGGTAAGGGGACCTAGGTGACTCAGCCATTAAGGGTTTGCCTTTGGCTCAAGTCATGATCCCAGCGACCTGGGATCAAGCCCTGCACTGGGCTCTCTGCTTGGCCCGAAGCCTGCTTCTTCCTCTCCCACTCCCCCTGCTTGTGTTCTCTCACTTGCAGTTTATCTCTCTGACAAATAAATACATAAAATCTTTTTAAAAATAAATAAAATAAAAATGGGGGGTAAACAGCTGAGGTGAGCAGAAATCTATACATTTACCATCAAAACTTTCATTTCTGGGTACATAAAGGAACTAAGGATCCAAGTTTTATGCACATTGACAGCTACTGTTGGGACACAATGAATTTGCAGAGCTTTGGTCAGAGATCTAGGGAATCTCAAGGACACCTCAATTTTTCCTTGATCCAGTTATGATACCACATGACATAACCAGGAGAGAAATAGACTTTTTAAAAAACAATACTTTTAAAAGATGATACTATCTTCTTCCTTTACCCTACTGTTTTAGAGTTTTATCATATTTTATTATTAGCAGTTTGTTCCCCCTTAGAAAGAATAATATCCCACTGTATGGTTCTACCATATCTGTATACTTATTCACTAGCTGGTGGACATTTGAATTGTGTCCATGTAAGAACCATAGTGAATTATCCTACTGTGAACACTCATGTAGAAGACTTAGGGTGGACATAAATTATCATTTCTCTTGGGTTGATGCCTAAGAGTGGAATTTCTGAGTTATAAGTGTATGCTAGAATTTTCAGAAACTGACAAAGTTTTTTCAAAAATGGCAGTGCTATGTTACATTTCCATAAGCAGTGTATGAGCATTCTCATTTCTCCACAACCTCAACAACACCAGGCATTTCAGTCACTTTTTAAAAATATATTTAGCATTTATTTAGTACTTATTTATTTATAGGAAGTATTGCTAGCATTGTTACAGTTAGGGTTTTTTTTAAAGTTTTTATTTAAACTCCAATTAGTTAACATAGAGTGTAATATTAGTTTCAAGTGTAGAATTTAATAATCCAACACTGACATTCAAACCTCTTGTTGTGGCTAATCTCAAGTGTAGTAAGAATTAGATGGTAACAAATGTTCTATTGATGTAATAAAGTATTTTGTGTTTGAACACAAGCTACGGATTTACCTCTAAGCATTGGCATACTTTGTTGATAAATAGTGTTTGTATTAACTTTATTTATAATTATTCTCTAATTTCAATTATGATTTCTTTTCACTTTTTATTTAGAATGTTTCTAAATTAGAATTCATTTGCAACTGAAAGTTATCCTTTTACTGTTGTTTCATACCTTATCTGCATTGTCATTAAATATGTTGTTCTAAGTGACTCAGATATTTTGACACTTGTTGAGAATATACTTGTGGCATTAAATAGGATGAATTATTTTAAATAACTCATACTCAAGAGCGTGTAGTGTTTTTATATATCTGTTTATATATATGAGTGTAGTGTTTTTATACATCTGTTTATATATATGATATATATTATATCAATATATGCCACTTCCTGGCAGCCCACGAAAGAAGAATGAGTCACAAACAAGTCAGCAGCAAGAGAAAGGGAGCAGGGGACAATAGAATAGACTGTTGCCCGGAACAACTCCTCAGTCCCTTTTTTGTTAGATATAGAAAGTAATCAACAGAAGAGCTGAAGAAGGATGAACATTAATTGTATGCTTTGTAGATAAACAACAAGGAAGGCAAAATATGTCTGGTCAAACAGTATAAAGTTTATAGCTGTGCAAACACATTCAAAGGACTTATATAATTAGCCACAGGTGTTCTCAGGGTGGGTGGGGGGAGATAACAGTAAAATGAAGCAGGCAGCATTCTGCCCTGAGCCAGGCATCCCCAGCTCTCGGCTTCAAGGCCCTATATCGTCCTCTCTCCCAGAGGCCTGTTGCCAAGTATGTGTTTTTCTTGAGGCTAGATCTAAACATGCTTGGTAACTAGTAAAATTACCCATGGGTTATATTTTAAGTAATACATTGTTCTGAGGGACAGTTACAAATATACATATTTATATAGATAGATATAGATATAGATATTTATATAAATAAAAGATATAATAACAAAATTACACATGAATATAATTTTGTGTGTATATATATATGTGTATGTGTGTGTATATATATATATTCTGGCCACTTCCAACACTACTGCATTTTGGGTGCCTGAGTGGCTTAGTTGGTTGGTTAAGTATCTGCTTTTAGCTCAGGTTCTCAGGGTCCTGGGATCCAGCCTGCCATAGGTCTCCCTGCTCTGTGGGAAGCCTGCTTCTGCCTTTTCCTCTACCTGCCACTTCCCTTCTTGTGGTCTCTCCCTCTCTCCTTCAAATAAGTAAATAAAATAAATCTTTTAAAAATAAAAATAAAATAAAATAAATACAACTGCATTTTGACTATTCTATTTTTTTCATGCTTTCAGTTACAATTTTTTCATGCCCTAGGAGTTATGTGTATTATATGTATCTTTTGTAAAAAGCACGTATCAACAGATGATCTGCAGTCAACAAAAGACATGTTTCAAAATATTCAAAGCAACTGTACTCACAATATCCTTGCAAATGAAATGCCTGAATGTCTAGCAATGAAGTAATGGGTCAGTTGTCACATATCCATGCAGTGAGATACCTCAGATCAATGAAAATAATCAGGAAATAGATAAATCATAAAGAATGAGTCTCATGAACATACTGAGAATAACAGACACTGAAGAATAAAATCTGCATTACTGATTTTCTACAAATTCAAACACTAGATAAACTTCATCTGTTTTATAGATAAAGATAGTGATTACTTTCCAAAGGTGGTCATTTTAAAGAAGTATGAAGAGGCCTTCAGGTGTACTGGTAATTTGTGACTTTTTTTTTTAAGATTTTATTTATTTATTTGGCAGACAGAGATCACAAGTAGGCAGAGAGGCAGGCAGAGAGATGAAAGGAAGCAGGCTCCCTGGTGAGCAGAGAACCTGATGCAGGGCTAGATTCCAGGAGCCTGGGATTATGACTTGAGACAAAGGCAGAGGCTTTAAGCCACTGAGCAACCCAGGCTCCCTGTCATTTGTGACTTTTAACCTGATTGCTGATTCCATTATATTGTTCTGCGCATTTATTGATCTACCCATTCTACACATGAAAATGATATTTATTCTGGTAACAAAGTGGGTCATTTTAAGCACATGCCCTTTCAAACTTTAGACTGACAATTGTCTTATGATGTATTTTCCAAACATAAATCTTGCAATAGAACTGCTTCTCTATTATGGCTCAGTCATTAAGTGTCTGCCTTCATGTCAGGTCATGATCTCAGGGTCCTGGGATCGAACCTCACATCAGCCTCCCTACTCAGCAGGAAGACTGCTTCTTCCTCTACAACTTATCCTGCTTTTGTTCCCTCTGTTTCTCTCTCTGTCAAATAAATAAAAATATAATCTTAAAAAGAAAAAAAAAGACTCACTTCCTTATTAGTAGTTGCTGAGAAGGCAGTTTGTCCAGTTTCTCTTTGTTATAAAAACACTGTACCCCAATATTCCTATAAGCAATGGCCACAATCACCACACTGTGGAAAGAACGAAGTTGGTCTTCAACAGACAAAAGGAAAAAGAAAATATGACCATATAAACAATGGAATATTACACCCCCATCAGAAAGGATGGATACCCAACTTTTGTATCAACATGGACAGGACTGGAAGAGATTAGGCTGAGTGAAATGCATCAAGCAGAGAAAGTCAGTTATCATATGGTTTCGCTTACTTACGGAGCATAAGGAATGACATGGAGAACATTAGGAGAAGGAACGGAGAAGTGAACTGGAGTAAATTGAAGTGGAGAAGAATCTTGAGAGACTGTGGAATCTAAGAAACAAACAGGGTTTTAGAAGGGAAGGGTTAGTCTGGTGGTGGGTATTAAGGAGGGCATGTATTGCATGGAGCACTGGGTGTGTGTGGTGCATAAACAATGACTCTTGGAACACTGAAAACATAAAAAAAAAGTTAGATTACCTATTATTAGCTCTTAATTATATAAACTTATATGTTCTGTTTTATGATGCTAAGAAGGAATAAAATTTAATCTGTAAACATTAAAAAAAAAGAAAGTAAAACACTGTTTGATTTTTCTTCCACATTAGTTTTTTCCTGCTATTCATGTTTCTTTGCACAGTACCTCCAGAATGCCTGTAGTTCCTGTATCGCATGTGTATAACCCAAAACAGTTTCAGGGACACCTGAATGATTCAGTCAATTAAGCCTCTGCCTTCAGCTTAGGTCATGATCTCTGGGTCCTGGGATCAAGTTCCACATCTGGCTCCCCACTCAGTGGGAAGTCTGCTTCTCCCTCTCCCTTTGTCCTCCACCCTGCTTGTGATGTCTCTCTCTCTCTCTCTCTCTCTCTCTCTCACACACACACACACACACACACACACACACACACACACAAACACATATACTCTCTTGCTCACTTTCAAATAAATAATAAAATCTATAATAATAAAAAATTAAGAGTCTTAAAAATGATATTTTCTACTTATGATGGGTTTACTGGGACATAACACCATTGTAAGTGGAGGAAGAACTCTAGTTGAATCATGCAAAAAGAGCCACTTCACACTGACTTCTTTCGCTCTGAAATATGTATTTAGGATTCCTGCGTTATGTGTACATTTTGGATTATGCTATTTATAAAGGAAAATAACCTGCCATATTTTATTTTTTTTACCTTTTTTTAAAAATTTAATTTCTTTTCAGTGCAACAGAATTCATTGTTTATGCACCACACCCATGCTCCATGCAATACATACCCTCCTGAATACCCACCACCAGGCTCCCCCAACCTCCCACCCCGCACCCCTTCATAACCCTCAGATTGTTTTTCAGCATCCATAGTCTCTCATGATTCATCTCCCTCTAAAATTTGCCCCAACTCTCTTCTCCTATCCATCTCCCCACGTCCTCCAAGTTATTTCTTACGCACCACAAATAAGTGAAACCATATGATAATTGACTCTCTCTGCTTGACGTATTTCACTCAGCATAATCTCTTCCAGTCCCATCCATGTGGATACAAAAATTGGGTATTTATCTTTTCTGATGGAGGCATAATACTCCATAGTGTATATGGACCACATATTCCTTATCCATTTGTTCATTGAAGGGCATTTTGTTCTTTCCACAGTTTGGTGACTTAGCCATTGCTGCTATGAACACTGGGGTGCAGATGGCCCTTCTTTTCACTACATCTGTATCTTTGGGGTAAATATCCAGTAGTGCATTGCAGGATCATAGGGAAGCTCTATTTTTAATTTCTTTAGGAATCTTCACACTGTTCTCCAAATTAGCTACACCAACTTGCATTCCCACCAACAGTGTAAAAGGGTCTCACTTTCTCTACATCCTCTCCAACGCACGTTGTTTCTCGTCTTGCTGATTTTGGCCACTCTAACTGGTGTAAGGTGGTATCTCAATGCGGTTTTAATTTGAATCTCCCTGATGGCTAGTGATGTTGAATATTTTTTCATGTGTCTGATAGCCATTTGGATGTCTTCATTGGAGAAGTGTCTGTTCATGTCTTCTATCCATTTTTTGACATGATTATCCGTTTTGTGTGTGTTGAGTTTGAGGAGTTCTTTATAGATCCTGGAGATCAGCCTTTTGTCTGTACTGTCATTTGCAAATATCTTCTCCCATTCCGTGTGTTGCCTCTTTGTTTTTTGACTGTTTCCTTTGCTGTGCAGAAGCTTTTAATCTTGATGAAGTCCCAAAAGTTCATTTTTTGCTTTTTATTTCCTTTGTCTTTGGAGACATATCTTGAAAGAAGTTGCTGTGGCTGATATAGAAGAGATTACTGCCTATGTTCTCCTCTAGGATTCTGATGGATTCCTGTTTCACATTGAGGTCTTTTATCCATTTTGAGTTTATCTTCGTGTATGGTGCAAGAGAATGGTTGAGTTTCATTCTCCTACGTATAGCTGTCCAGTTTTCCCAGCACCATTTATTGAAGAGACTGTCTTTTTTCCACTGTATATTTTTTCCTGCTTTGTTGAAGATTATTTGACCATAGAGTTGAGGGTCAATATCTGGGCTCTCTAGTGGAACAGGTCTATGTGTCTGTTTTTATGCCAGTACCATGCTGTATTGGTGATCACAGCTTTTTAGTAAATCTTGAAATCAGGTAACAGGATGTTTCCAGTTTTGTTTTTCAACATTTCCTTAGCAATTCAGGGTCTCTTCTGATTCCATACAAATTTTAGAATTATTTGTTCCAGCTCTATGAAAAAAGAACCACATGTTCCTCTCAATTGATGCAGAAAAAGCATTTGACAAAATCCATCATCCTTTCCTGATTAAAAGGCTTCAAAATATAGGGATAGAAGTAACATTCCTGAACTTTGTAAAATCTATCTATGAAAAATGCACAGCAAATATCATCCTCAATGGGAAAAAGCTCACAGCCTTCCTGTTGAGATCAGGAACATGGCAAGAGTGCCCACTCTCACCATTCTTGTTCACACAGCAATCAGACAACAAAGAGAAATAAAAGTTATCCAAATTGGCAATGAAGAAGTCAAACTGTCTCTCTTCACAAATGACATGATACAGATGTAATGATGGATGACATGATGACATGATATGGAAAACCCAAAAGACTCCACCCCGAACTACTAGATCTCATACAACAATTCTAGGATTCTAGAATTCTAGAAATTCTAGTAATGTGGCAGGATACAAAGTCAATGGACAGAAATCAGTTGCTTTCTTGTACACTAACAATGAAAACACAGAAAGGGAAATTAGAGAATCAATTCCATTGACTATAACACCAAGAACCGTAAGATAACTGGGAATAAACCTAACCAAAGTAGTAAAGGATCTGTACTCTAGGAACTATAGAAAACTCATGAAATAAATTGAAGAAAAGACAAAAAGGTGGAAGACAATTCCATGTTCTTGGGACAGAAGAATAAACATTGTTAAAACGTCTATACTGCCTAGAGCAATCTATATTTTAATGTCCTTCTGAAACTGCCATATTTAAAACAAGGTTCCACCCACACATTCAAACGTTCCCTAATTATAACAGAATGTAGAATGCTATAAACATACCATGTTTGACTCAGAAGAAATTCTGTTTTAGGAATATAGATTATTTGAAATATTAGAAGTCTTTGCTATTGTACATATTAAAGCATTTACTGGTCTTTTAAAAAAAATATTTCATTTATTTACTTGACACAAAGAGAGAGAGAGGGAGAGAGAGGGAGAATAAGCAGGGAAGCAGTAGAAGGAGAGGGAGAAGCAGGCTTTCATCAGAGCAGGGAGCCCATATGGGACTCGATCCTAGGATCCTGATACCATGACCTGAGCCTAAGCCAGACACTTAAGCAACTGAGCCACACAGGCACCCCAACTAGTCTTTTTAAAATAGAAATATAGAGGAATGCTTAACTGAAGAGTTGGAGAAACAATAAAATTCACTGCCTACTTGGAGATTTTTTATTTAACTCTACTGTTTTGCTCCAAAAAAGGCAGAATTTTGCTTATAGCAAATGTGCCATTGAAACTAAGGTATGCTAAAACTTCTTTAGAGTAATCAAATTCTCATATGCTACAAGAGAAGTTAGATGCTTTAGAGTGAAACTATATGAAATAAATATTTTAAAAACTCACATAATTAGCCTAGCACATGTGTGCTGGGACCCTTCCCAAACCAAGGTGACAAGGGTAATTCACTAACCATAAGGTCTGAGTGGCTGTCTGGTTAGATTTGGGACTGCATCAGGAAGCATTTCATTCTCAGATACTCACTCTGCCAATTTGTCTCTAGTACCAAAACCTAGAGTCAAATGCAGAGAGTTACAAACCCAGAATTCAAATAAATCCAGATGAATTCTCTGGAAATATTTTCAAATATCTTAATCTTTCTACAGTTTATAATGCTTCCAATAGTCACCGAGACTCAGTGGTGCAAGAAGTGGATCTTCATCCCTCAAGAAAGCAGCCTGAGAATTTCGAACGCTGATTTAGCTGCTTAATGATAGCTCAGAAGGAAAATAAGCAAAATGGGTTTTTATATTCTTGCAAAAGCTAATATGAGTATATTGGTTCTAGGAATCATCTCTTTATTTTATGCCTCTTCCTGAAGACAATTTGGTTCAGAGGAACAGAATACAAACTTATATGACTATGTGAAAATTAATAGGTCTTTGATTTTTTTTTTTTTTGTAATTATAATCCCAAAGACATTTCTAGACAGGTCTTGGCCCAAGAGTTGCAAAACCATTGTCACATTAATGTGCTTGGTGCTCTGGGGTATAAACTTTCTGCAGTTGCCTCTATGGGACAAAATTGGTCCCTTTTCCCTGAAGGCCTCAAAAGGCTATAGAGTGTGACTGCCCTGTGCTCCAGCTTTCTGAAGAATAGGAGGGAAATTGCAGCCTATAAGAGCACCAGGTTAGTACAGGAAAAGCTGAGATGAAGCAGAACAAGGAGCCAAAGATGACAAGTTTCAGTCCTTTTTTAGGAAATTATAGAGATCTTTGGTGTGCACGGCAGGTAGATAAATGAAATTAATGATTTGTGATATTTTATTGGTGTTAGCACTGATGAATGAGCTGATGGAAAACAGTAGACCAAAAAATAAAGAAACAAAGATATAAGCAGCTCTTCTCCAAAATTTGGGAGGGAGGAAATGCACAAGTAATGTAGAAAAATCAGACGAAAGAAGCCAAGTACAGCAAAACCTTTAATGTGTTTCCCATCTGATTCCTTCTCTGCTCACTGACTAGTCACAGGTGATTTACACTCAGCCTCATCTGCCTGCACCGAAGCCGTCAGTCTCTCTCTTCCACATGCCAACCCATGCAGGTGACGTTTTTGCATGCAAGAAGGGTCAGGAAATAAAATTTTATAATATTTAATCTGCTTCAGATCAATCTACTTAGCCAAAGGATAACAAAAATGCACTGAGAGATTGTTGGTTGGATTAAGCTTATTATATTACATCTTGTCATAATACTGCATATTTCAACACACATATTATTAGCTTTACTATGTAGATAAAAATACAGAAGGTTCTAAAGGTTGAATAATTAGTTCAAATAACCAGTAAGCAACTGGAGCAAGAACATGTTTTATTCTAGTTTATGCTTCCTTTGGGGCTGAGGAAATGAGAGATTCTAGCACTTCTAGCACTTCGTCTTAAAGGACATGATAACCCAGTGATTTAGAGCTATCTATACCAGTTTGTGTCCAGTGTTGACCAAGCTATACTCCAGAGCTAGCCTGCACAGATCCACATCAGGAGACAGCTGGTCATATCTCTAACCTTCTCCTGTGCACACACATGGAAAACACTTAGAGAAGAATACCAGTTAATTCACATCCTCAACTGTTCAGCTTATCCTCCTTTGTATACTAGTTCTGCTGCATAGTTGTAATTTTGGTGAAGTGCAAATCATCATGTGTCATGAGCACTTTTTTTTTAGATCTATTTATTTATTTTAGAAGGGGAGAGAGATAATGAGCATGGTAGAATGGCAGAAGGAGAAAGAGAGAAATTCTCTAACAGACTGCACCCTGAGTGCTAAGTCCAGCAAGGGTGCTCCACCTCAGGACCCTGAAGTCACCACCTGAGCCCAAACCTGGATTCCAATGACCAACCAACTTCTTCACCACTAAGGTGCCCCTATGTGGGCCACCTTTGTTTCACATATTTAGAAAATTTTTCTTGTAGTCCAAGGCCATGAAAATCTTTCCCTATGTTTACACCAACATTTTTTAACTTTTACATTCCACAAATAGCTCTAAATCCATTTTAAATTAATCTGTACATGTATGATATACAGATAAAAATCCTTTCTGTTTTGTTTTGTGCAGTAAAGATACCCAGTATTTCTACCCTCATTTTTTGCAAAAATATTTTTTCACCGCTCAATTGATTCCAGACTTTAGCTGAGAGTAGTCAGTTATATAAGTGTGGGTCTACTACTGGGCTCTCTAGTTTGCTTTGTTGGTCTTCTCAGGTATTTTTATGAAAATACCACATCATTTTGAACACAACAGTTCTGTAACATCACTGGAAACCAGATCATGTAAGTTCTCCAAATTCTTTCTCTTTTAATGTTGTGAGACCTAATTTAGGGCCCTCGTATTTCCATATGAATTTTAAAGCTGTTTGGAAAAGTTTTGAGTTTGTTCCTGTAATTATGCTTCAGAAAATGGGAATCTGGAAATGCCTCTTAATAATGTTGAGACATCTGTCACAAACAGTATTTCTTCTATATAGTAAGGTGTTTATATTCTCTTAACAAATGTTTTGCTTTCAGAGTACATTTGCCTTTTATCTTTCTACATTTATTCTTTTCTAAAGTATTTTTTAAAGATTTTATTTATTTATTTGACAGACAGAGATCACAAGTAGGCAGAGGAGCAGGCAGAGAGAGAAGGGGAAGCAGATTCCCTGCTGAGCAGAAAGCCCCTTATAGGGCTTGATCCCAGGACACTGAGATCATGACCCCAGCCAAAGGCAGAGACTTTAACCCACTGAGCCACCCAGGTGCCCCTATTATTATTTTTATTAACATAATTTACTATTAGTCCAGAAGTACAAGTCTGTGAATCATCAGGCATACATTTTCACAGCACTCACCATAGCACATACGCTCCCCAATGTCCATAACCCAACTACCCTCTCCATAAGTGATATTTATTCTTAATTATTTTATAATTTTAAGACGTTACAAATGGATTTTTAAAATCCAATTTCTATTTGTTAGTTACTAGTACAAACTATGATATTGAAATGTGTATGTATTGATGTTTTGTCTTGAAATTATGTTAAACTCACATTACCAAGTAGGAGAGCTAAAATTTTCTGTATTCATAGTCAAATGATTACCTATACAAAAGTTCTAAGTGTCTGTGCATGTGTCTGCTAATGTAAAAGTGTTATATACACTTGCTTCCAAAGTAGTAATAAAGCAATTATAACTATTATGGTTATGTAAAAAGGAGATTACTAGTTCAGTTTTGTTAATTATAACAATATATAGCATGGTTAAGATCTTCAAAGAAAATCATTAACTATTATAACCTGAAGGAATCTTGGTTCTGCCCTTAATTAGCATCTTGAGCTCCCCAGGATCTATAACTTCTCTATCTTTCTATTGCATAATTTATAAAATAAATATGGAAACAATAGCAGGAATTATTTTACAGGTTTGTGGTGGGGATTAAATCAGCAAATGACTGCTAACACATTCAGAGCCACTAAATATTCAATTTAATAAATATAGTCATTGTTATTAGTACCATTAACCTAAGTCTCTGACACTGTTTTCTCATCTCACAATGGATGGAATAATACCAGCCACAATGGATGTTATTAGTATTTAATGGGATCCTGTGTACAGATCATTTGTTACTATGCCATGAATATAGCAATCAGTTATAAATACATACATATCCATATATATATACCCATATATATATGTATATATATAATAACATTATGTATTTAAACAAAATCATTATGATTTATTTATGGTCACTTCTATATACTTTCTTTACAGATCTACCACCAATGCCCTGTAAGTCTTCTGTTAAGTATTAGAAAGAACGTTCTAAATGGGGTTTCTTTCTCAAGCTTCCGTCCCCTTCCTGAACTTCACCCCACTTCACCCAGACACATGTAGATCTTTATTAACATTATATTCCTTATTTCCCCTTCCTCATATTCTACTTCATTTTTCCATCGAGAGTCTCAATTTCTGCCATTTTTCCCCTGTTCATAAGAAAAGAAAAAAATTCCTTAATCTTGCATTCATAACTTTTACATTAGAAACTACCCTCCCTTTTCATACTCAGCTGCCATTATGTGTATGATCCACTACTTCATGTTAGGTTTACTCACCACAGATGATGAAGTGTACACACATGTTCTCTTGCCTTTCTGTTTACAAAGTTCCCCATGGCCATACTCAACAGAAACTTCATCAGGGAGATAATTTTAGTAATCAGCAAAAACTTATTTTCTGTCTCAAAAAACTTCATGAGATTCCACAATTCACTAGAATCTATGTAATTTTTATTTGCTAAATTAAGAAGCTTAATAAATTCAATGTCACATTAATCAAAAGTTGTTGTTTTTTTTCTTTTAAGGTAATGCAATTAATCCTAAAATGACATAATGGAGAAAAGGAACAATGTGACAGAGTTTGTTCTACTGGGGCTCACAGAGAATCCAAAGATGCAGAAAATCACATTTGTTGTCTTTTTGGTCATCTACATCGTCTCTCTGGTGGGAAATGTGCTCACTGTGGTCACTATCACCGCCAGTCCATTATTGGGATCCCCCATGTACTTTTTCCTTGCCAATCTCTCTTTCATTGATGCCTGCTATTCTTCTGTTAATAACCCTAAACTGATCATAGATTCACTCCGTGAAAAGAAGACCACCACATTCAATGCATGTATAACCCAAGTCTTTGGGGAACATTTCATTGGAGGTGCTGATGTCATCCTACTCACTGTGATGGCCTATGATCGGTATGTGGCCATCTGCAAGCCATTGCACTACACAACCATCATGAATAGGCAGATCTGTGGCCTGCTAATGGGAGTGGTGTGGGTGGGAGGCTTTCTTCATGCAGCCATACAGATCCTCTTTATCATCCCTTTACCTTTCTGTGGCCCTAATATCATAGATCACTTTATGTGTGATCTGAACCCCTTGCTCAATCTTGCCTGCACTGATACCCACACTCTTGGGCTCTTTGTTGCTGCCAACAGTGGTTTCATTTGTCTGTTAAACTTTCTCCTCTTGATGGTCTCCTATGTGGTCATTCTGCGTTCCCTAAGGAACCACAGCTTGGAGGCCAGGCGCAAAGCCCTCTCCACCTGCGTCTCCCATATCACAGTGGTTGTCCTATTCTTTGTGCCCTGCATATTTGTGTACATGAGACCTGCAGCTACTTTATCTATCGATAAAGCAGTTGCAGTGTTCTACACTATGATAACACCAATGTTAAACCCCTTAATCTATACTCTGAGAAATGACCAGATGAAAAATGCTATTAGGAAATTGTGTAGTAGAAAAGTTATTTCAAGTGAGAATTAAATATGCCTGATGCTCAACATTGATGCAATGGAAACAAAGGCCAAAAGGACATTTTGGACGGACTTAACAAGGAATACTTACTGTATAAAGAAAATAGTAAGCTTCTGGGAATGACAGACTCTGCACTGTGTGGAACAGGAAAGTGTGGAAGAAAGTAAAAACCTAGTCGCAGAAACACACACACACACACACATATACACGTTCACTATCTATAATTATACATCAGCCTTATACATCAAGGTTAATGTAACATGTTGCCTATAAAATTATGGTATTAAAGGACAATAGAATTACAAAAGCAAAGATCCATTTAACCTCTGAGGGGTAACAAGAGCTCTCCAGAGTTTTCAAATTTCCTTGTAGCCTGAATGTCATTTTCTAATGCTCATGTCACCCATCTTAGGCTGCTAAACGTTCAGAAAAAAAATGATGACTCAAATAAATTAACATCCTATTATTTAAGAGGAATTTCTATTTATAAAATAAAACCGCACTCCATAGAGTACTTGCCTACCTGTCCAAAATATTTTCAACAAGGCACCGTAATGTCTGGGGCATAAAAAGTATTGATTGAGTGAATAATGTTATAAAGGAAGAGAGTTATAGTCAGGAAAATATACAGAAAAGCAATAGTACTAGAGACCAGGGGCTTATTTCTTATCTTTCACTGGTCTAGGCTCTGCCAATTCTAGCTAAATCTCTTTGAGAAAGTACAATTTTTTAAACTCTTACTTAAACTGTGTAATAAGAAAAAATTGAAACTGGGATCCTTAGTATTAGAGAAAATAGTTTACCTTGATACTCTCCCTGCTCTCAGCAAGATGTCATCATCATATAAATTTGAGCTGTTCATGTCATTTTTCTCTGTTAATGATTTACTTCTTGGTAACATTTCATTATGAATTGTTGTTTTAAAAAAACAACTGCTATCTACTCACAAAACAACTTCAGGGTAAATATATTCCATTCATTTATATTTGATCATATATCTCTCATTCATTCACCAATAGAAATTTCTTGAGCCAACAAATGTATCAGACACACTGATGGTTGCTGGTCTTCAGAGGTGAGTACAGAGGACCTAGGATCTTGCCTTCAGAGAGTTTTAGATCTACTGAGACACCCAGAAGGGAACAGAAAATGATAACGCCAGGGCACCTGGGTGGCTCAGTGGGTTAAAGCCTCTGCGTTCAGGTCAGGTCTTGGTCTCAGGGTCCTGGGATCAAGCCCCACATTGGGCTCTCTGCTCAGCAGGGAACCTGCTTCCTCCTCTCTCTCTCTCTGCCTGCCTCTTTGACTACTTGTGATCTCTATCAAATCAATAAATAAAAGCTTTAAAAAAAAAAAAGAAAATGATAAGGCCATGTTATAAATGGGCAGGTGGTGGCAGCACAGGGGGAAATGAAAGATTGTTTGAGGGACACAAAACAAAGACCAGGGGGTCAGGAAAATTTCCCAGATGAAAACATATCAAAAAAAGGCAAAAATATTGATGGGGAATCATCAGAATGAATAAGCATATGTCGGCTGAGAGGATTCCCAGGAGAGGATGCATAACAAAAGTGGGAGGGGGGTGAAAAAGAAAAATCTAATCGTTTCACTACATTGTGGCTACTGGCTCATCTATTCATTCAATAATTATTATTGAGCTTCTACTGTTTGTTGGGTTATAAGCCAGACACGGAACTCCTAAAAGTCTAGTTAGTAAGACATGAAACCAGAAACTAGTGACGGGAAAGATCAAGAAAAGCCTCATATCTGTGATGGAGCTGAATGCCAAGTACTATGGGGAACACATTGGAAGGGTCTTCATATCTTTTCATGGCCTGTAGCTCATTTCTATTGTCAATGAATAATACTCTGTGTGATGTTGTGGTTTATCTATCCTCACTTTCTGAAGGACGTCTTGGTTGCTTCTAGGTGTACGGACCATTGTGAAAAAAGCTGCTGTTAAATGTGTGCAGGTGTTTTTGTGGACATAAATTTTCAACTTTTTGTGTAAAAAATCAAGGAATAGGATTGCTAATTGTTTTAGTTCTGTAAAGGCTGACAAATGGTCTTCCCAAATGACTGCACCATTTTGCTTTCCCGTCAGCAATAAATGAGAATTCTTGTTGTTCCACACCCTCACTAGCATCTGTTGGTGATAGTGTCCTACATTTTGGCCTTTCTAATGGGTGAATTGTTAAAAAAACAAATAAGAAAACAACACAAAAAAAACAAACAAAAACAAAAAACAAACAAACAAACAAAAAACCCACCTCCTTTGAGTCATTTTCTTATCCAAAATGTGCAGATTAATTAATTCAAGAAGGCTCATGGACTTGAAGCCAATTGATCCAAACCTCACAATTAAAATATGACAGGTTTGGAATCTATGCCATGTTTGACCTGACTTAAAGATGTTGAGTCCTATCCATCACTATGAATTCTAATATCAAAAAAGAGTGCTCTGGTTAACTTATGTTGAACTCTACATACAAAAACATTCTTACATAAAGTCCAATTATTCCAAGGGCATGGGGTCATTACCCACAGTTTCTGAGGAGTGAGCAATGGAGCCAGAATTGTCTGTTGGAATATTGTTTCCTTTGTTCTTTAGGCCTGAGGACTCACATTTTACAAGTTGACCCTGACAGTTCAGAGAAACATGTGAATGCCAGTTTTGTGGGTGGGAAGTAGTGACATAACAGACATATGTTCCCACATGATAAGGGAGCAAACATGGAAAACAGAGAATCATCCCTAAAGAGTCTGGGAAGCTACTAAGGGAAGAAGAACTAGAAGGAATAAGTTTCAAAATGGGGTATATTTACAATTGTTAGATCTTCTTGATGGATAGACCCTTTGAGAATTGATATAGTGTATTTCTTTAACTCTGACTATAGTCTTTAGTTTAAAATCTAATTTATCTGTTCCAGATGTATTCTTAGGTTGAAAATGGGTCTCTTGTAGACAACATATGTATTGGTCCTGTCATTTTATCCAATCTACAAATCTGCGCTATTTTATGGGTGCATTTGGGCCATTCAGGGTTTGAATGATTATTCAGAGATATGTTTTTATTGAAATCGTGTTACCTTTGAAGTCTTTGTTTCTGTAGATTGTCTCCATAAATTTCTCTTTAATGAAATTCTTGGGCTTTTTTCCTCTTTTATCAGACCCCCCCTTAATATTTCTTGTAGTGCCAGCTTGATGGTCACATACTCTTTTAAACCTTGCCCATCTTACCCATGCATTTTGAATGTCAGTCTTGCTAGGTAAAGTATTCTTGGCTGCTTGTTATTCTCATTTAGTGCCCTGAATACATCTTGCCAGCCCTTTCCTGCTTGCCATGTTTCTGTGGACAGGTCTGATGTTATTCTGATGGGCTTTCCTCTGTATGTAAGGAATCTCTTCCCCCTAGTTGTTTTCAAAAACTCGTGTCTAAAATTGTGATTCAGCATTTTCACAATAAGGTGTCTGGAGGTCTTTCTAGATTCTGTGATCTTAGGGGGAGACCTTTCTGCCACAGGGAGATTCAAATCAAAACCACATTGAGATACCACCTTACCCCAATTAGAATGGCCAAAATGGGGGAGGAGTCAAGATGGCAGAGAAGTAGCAAGCTGAGACGACATCAGGTAGCAGGAGATTAGCTAGATAGCTTATTTAACCATTGTGAACTACTACAAATTCAATGGGAAATCAAAGAGAAGAAGAGCAACAATTCTAGAAACAGAAAATTGACCACTTTCTGAAAGGCAGGACTTGTGGAGAAGTTAATCCAAAGTGACAGGAAGATAGATGCAGGGGAGAGGCCAGCTTCTGGCAAGCGGTGGAGCAAAAGAGCTCAAAAGCAGGACTTTTAAAAGTCTGCTCCGTGGTGGGACATTGCTCCAGAGGCTAAACCAGGGGGAAGCCCACATGGGGTCAGTGTAACCCCAGGTCCTGTGGGGTCACAGAAGGACTGGGGGCATCTGAGTGTCACAGAGCTCACAGGTATTAGAGCAGGGAAGCCGGCTACAGCGACAAAGCCAAGGAGTGAGCTCTCAGCTCGGGGTTACCTAGAACCGGTCACAGGCTGGGTGAGCTCAGAGCGTGGCCAGAGGCCACGGAAATGGAAGTGACCAGGCGCTTTTCTCCATGTGCGAGCATTTGAGTGCTTTCCTCCAATCGCAACCAGAGGCCAGGGAGTGGGGGCGGTTGGGCCTCTGAGGGCACACTGAGGAGCTGGACCCCAATCTCTCAGCTCCTCAGGGCTGGAGATTGGGAGGCCACCATCTTCATTCCTGTCCTCCAGAACTCTACAGAAAGCACTCAGGGAACAAAAGCTCCCAAGAGCAAATTTGAGCAGATTACTTAGCCCAGCCCCTGGTAAGGGCAGTGCAATTCCACCTGGGGCAAAGACACTTGAGAATCACTAGAACAGGCCCCTCCCCCAGAAGATCAACAAGAAACCCAGCCAACACCAACTTCATTCACCAAGGAGAACAGCGAAATTCCAGAGGAGGAGAAAGCAAATCTTATCTGGACAAAATAACAAGGCAGAAAAACTCACCACAAAAAAAAAAGAGCAAGAGGCAGTACTGAAGGCTGGGGACCTAATCAATACAGACATTGGTAATATGACAGATCTGGAGTTCAGAATGATGATTCTCAAGGTTTTACCTGGGCTCGAAAAAGCCATAGAAGATATTAGAGAAACCCTCTCTGGAGAGATAAAAGATCTTTCTGGAGAAATAAAAGAACTAAAATCTAACCAAGTTGAAATACAAAAAGCTATTAATGAGGTGCAATAAAAAATGGAAGCTCTTACTGCTAGGATAAATGAGGCCCCTCCCCCAGAAAACAAACCAAGAAAGAAAAAAAAAAAAAAAGAGAGAGAGAGAAAACAAGAGAACAACCACTACTTCATAGGAAAACTTGTATTGTTGACTCGTACCCACTATTCCAGAACTTTTTTTTTTTTTAACACATAGGTAATTTTTTTAACCTATTTACCATCACAGCGAGCTGTACAGTACATCAAATTCCATAATACCCTTCTAACCTGAAATTTTTGATACATACACCTATGTTTTTCTTTTGCATTTTTATTTTTTGAATTCTTTTTTTTTTAATTTTAGTTTAGTTTAGTCTAGTTTATTCCTTTTTATTTTTATCCTCTAATATTCATATAGAGTTAAACTTCAAAGTAATCCCCTTTCCCCAATCAATACTACCCCTATAGGTAAACCAATTTTTAATCCCCTTTATCTTAGGAAAGTTGAGTCCTTTAACAAAGATATCAAGATACATCCAGGAAGAATCAAAACAACCTTCCTCGCACACACTGAGAATTTATAAGAACTCTCCCATCTTCTTCTTCGTCCAGTGTTTCTGTGTTTTTGTGTTTGTCCTGATAGCATATAAATCTTACAATTAGGGTTCTTTTTGAAGAGGTTCTTCCTTTATTTGCATATATATATAGTTTTTTTTTTTGTCATAGACTTGTATCAGTCTTTTTGTCTCTTTTTGTTTGTCTACTTCATAAATCTTACCTTGGGGCCCATGTGGGCTGAACCTTCTCTTTCATCCTCCCTTTCTTTCCTCTCTTTCTCTCTCTTTTTCTTTTCTTTTTCTTTTATTTTGTCTCTCGTTTGGGTGGGGAATCCTGATTGCTCAGAAGTGTTCCAGGGTGCACCTTGACTGCGCCACAGTTGATACATCCAGCTACATCTGTTCAGTCATCTCCCACCAAAATGAGTAGGAGGAGGAATGCCCAACAGAAGAAAAATACAGAGGATGGAACTTCTGCAACAGAGCTAACGGCTATCAACATAGACAATATGTCGGAAAGAGAATTCAGGCTAACAATTATCCAGGCAATAGCTAGGTTGGAGAAAGCCATGGATGACCAAATGGAATTGATTAGGGCCAAACTGAAAGCCAACAGACAGGATGTTCACAATGTTAGGGCAGAGCTTAAAGCTACCAGGGAGGAGGTTCACAATGCTCTCAATGAGTTCCAATCTAATCTAAACTCTCTCAAAGCTAGGGTAACTGAGACAGAAGATAGAATTCGTGATCTGGAAGACAAACAGATAGAGAGAAAGGATCAGGATGAAGCCTGGAACAAACAGCTTAGAAACCACGAAAACAGAATCAGGGAAATAAATGATGCCATGAAGCGTTCCAACATCAGAATTATTGGAATCCCTTAAGGGAAGGAGAAAGAAAGAAGTCTAGAAGATATAGTGGAACAAGTCCTTCATGAAAATTTTCCCAATCTCGCAAATGGAACCAGCGTTCATGTACTAGAGGCTGAACGGTCTCCACCCAAGATTATACATTCCAAAAAAACATCATGACACCTGATAGTCAAATTGAGGAATTATAATTGTAGGTATAATCTCTTGAAATCTGCCAGGGCAAAGAGGCTCCTTAATGACAGAGGGAAGCCCATCAGAATAACGTCAGACCTGTCCACAGAGACCTGGCAAGCCAGAAAAGGCTGGCAAGATATATTCAGGGCACTGAATGAGAAGAACATGCAACCAAGGATTCTTTATCCAGCAAGACTGACATTCAAAATGGATGGAGAGATAAAGAGTTTCCAAGACTGGCAAGACTTAAAAGACTATGCAACCACCAAGCTGACACTGCAGGAAATATTAAGGGGGGTTCTATAAAAGAGGAAAAATCCTAAGAATAGCATTGAACAGAAATATGGAGACAGTCTACAGGAAGAGAGACTTCAAAGGTAACTCGATGTCAATAAAAACATATCTATCAATAATCACTCTCAATGTGAATGGCCTAAATGCACCCATAAAACGGCACAGGGTTGCAGATTGGTAAAACGACAGGACCCATCCATATGCTGTCTACAAGAGACCCATTTTGAACCTAAAGATACACCCAGACTGAAAGTGAAGGGGTGGAGAAGCATCTTTCATGCCAATGGGCCTCAGAAGAAGGCTGGGGAAGTGATTCTCATATCAGGTAAATTAGACTTTAAACTAAAGACTGTAGTCAGAGATACAGAAGGATACTACATAATCCTTAAAGGGACTATCCACCAAGATGATCTAACAATTGTCAATATCTATGCTCCCAATAGGGGAGCAGCCAATTACTTAAGAAAACTGTTAATCAAGATAAAGAGTCATATTGATATAAATACACTAATCGTAGGAGATCTTAACACGCCCCTCTCAGAAATAGACAGATCATTGAAGCAGAAAATCAATAAAGAAACAAGAGCATTGAATGACACATTGGACCAGATGGACCTCATAGATATATACAGAACATTCCACCCTAAAACAACAGAATACTCATTCTTCTCAAGTGCACATGGAACCTTCTCCAGAATAGACCACATATTGAGTCACAAATCAGGACTCAACCGATACCAAAAGACTGAGATTATTCCTTGCATGTTCTCAGATCACAATGCTTTGAAAGTGGAATTCAATCACAAGGAAAAGTTCAGAAGGAACTCAAACACCTGGAAGCTAAAGACCACCTTGCTTAAGAATGCTTGGATCAACCAGGAGATCAAAGAAGAACTGAAACAATTCATGGAAACCAATGAGAATGAAGACACTTCAGTTCAAAACCTATGGGATACAGCAAAGGCGGTTGTAAGGGGGAAATATATAGCCATCCAAGCCTCCCTCAAAAAAATTGAAAAATATAGAATACACCAGGTGTCTCTACACCTTAAAGAACTGGAGAATCAAGAACAAATCAAACCAACTCCACACATAAGAAGGGAAATCATCAAGATTAGAGCTGAGATCAATGAGGTAGAAACCAGAGATACAGTAGAATGTATCAATGAAACTAGAAGCTGGTTTTTTGAAAGAATCAATAAGATCGATAAACCATTGGCCACACTAATCCAAAAGAAAAGAGAGAATGCCCAAATTCATAAAATTATGAATGAAAAGGGAGAGATCACAACTAACACCAAGGAAGTAGAAATAATCATCAGAAGTTATTATCAACAGTTATATGCCAATAAGCTTAGCAACCTAGATGAAATGGATGCATTCCTGGAAAACATAAACTACCAAAATTGAACCAGGAAGAAATTGACAACCTGAATAGACCAATATCTAATAACGATATTGAAGCAGTGATCAAAAACCTCCCAAAAAACAAGAGCCCAGGACCTGATGGATTCCCTGGGGAATTCAACCAAACTTTCAAAGTAGAAATAACACCTATTCTCCTGAAGCTGTTTCAAAAAATTGAAGCAGAAGGAAAACTTCCAGACTCTTTCTATGAAGCCAGCATTACCCTGATCCCCAAACCAGGCAAAGACCCTACCAGAAAGAAGAAATTCAGACAAATATCCCTGATAAATATGGATGCTAAGATTATAAACAAGATGCTAGCAAACAGGACCCAACAGCACATTAAAAAGATGACCCACCATGATCAGGTGGGATTCATCCCTGGGCTACAAGGATGGTTCAACATTCACAAATCAATCAATGTGATATAGCAAATTAATATGAGAAGAGAGAAGAACCAAATGGTCCTCTCAATTGATGCAGAAAAAGCATTTGACAAAATAAAGGATCTGTTCCTGATTAAAATGCTTCAAAGTAGGGATAGAGGGAACATTCCTGAACCCCATAAAATCTATCTATGAAAGACCCACAGCAAATATCATCCTCAATGGGAAAAAGCTTGCAGTCTTCCCATTGAGATCAGGAATAAGACAAGGATGCCCACTTTCACCACTCTTGTTCAACATAGTATTAGAAGTCCTAGCAACATCAATCAGACAACAAAGAGAAATAAAATGTATCCATATTGGCAATGAAGAAGCCAAACTCTCTCTCTTCGCAGATGACATGATTCTTTATATGGAAAACCCAAAAGACTCCACCCCCAAACTACTAGAACTCATACAGCAATTCAGCAACATGGCAGGATACAAAGTCAATGTGCAGAAATCAATGGCTTTCTTATACACTAACAATGAAAATACAGAAAAGGAAATGAGAGAATTGATTCCATTTACTATAGCACCAAGAACCATAAGATACCTGGGAATAAACCTAGCCAAAGAGGTAAAGGATCTGTACTGGAGGAACTACAGAACACTCATGAAAGAAATTCAAGAAGACACAAAAAGATGGAAGACCATTCCATGCTCTTGGATCAGATGAATAAACATTGTTAAAATGTCTATACTGCCTAGAGCAATCTATACTTTTAATGCCGTTCCGATCAAAATTCCACTGGTATTCTTCAAAGAGCTGGAGCAAATAATCCAAAAATTTGTATGGAATCAGAAGAGACCCCGAATCACTAGGGAAATGTTGAAAAACAAACATAAAGCTGGGGGCATCACATTACCTGATTTCAAGCTTTATTACAAAGCTGTGATCACCAAGACAACATGGTACTGGCATAAAAACAGACACATAGACCAGTGGAACAGAGTAGAGAGTGCAGATATGGACCCTCAACTCTATGGTCAATTAATCTTTGACAAAACAGGAAAAAATATACAGTGGAAAAAAGACAGTCTCTTCAATAAATGGTTCTGGGAAAACTGGACAGCTATAAGTAGAAGAATGAAACCCGACCATTCTCTTACACCTTACACAAAGATAAACTCGAAATGGATAAAAGACCTCAACGTGAGACAGGAATCCATCAGAATCCTAGAGGAGAACATAGGCAGTAATCTCTTCGATATCAGCCACAGCAACTTCTTTCAAGATATGTCTCCAAAGGCAAAGGAAACAAAAATGAAAATAAACTTTTGGGACTTCATCAAAATCAAAAGTTTCTGCACAGCAAAGGAAACAGTCAAAAAAAAAACAAAAACAAAACAAAACAAAGAAGCAACCCACAGAATGGGAGAAGATATTTGCAAATGATAGTACATACAAAAGGTTGATATCCAGGATCTATAATGAACTCCTCAAACTCAACACACACGAAACAGGCAAACATATCAAAAAATGGGCTGAAGATATGAACAGACAACAGACACTTCTCCAATCAAGACATACAAATGGCTATCAGACACATGAAAAAATGTTCATCACCACTAGCACTCAGGGAGTTTCAAATTAAAACCACATTGAGATATCACCTTACATCAGTTAGAATGGCCAAAATTAACAGAACAGGAAACAACATGTGTTGTAGAGTATGTGGAGAAAGGGGAACCCTCTTCCACTGTTGGTGGGAATGCAAGTTGGTGAGGCCTCTTTGGAGAACAGTGTGGAGATTCCTCAAGAAATTAAAAATAGAACTTCCCTATGACCCTGTCATTGTACTTCTGGGTATTTACCCCAAAGATACAGATGTCGTGAAAAGAAGGGCCATCTGTACCCCAATGTTTATAGCAGCAATGGCCACTGTCGCCAAACTATGGAAAGAACCAAGATGCCCTTCAACAGACGAATGGATAAGGAAGATGTGGTCCATATACACTATGGAGTATTATGCCTCCATCAGAAAGGACGAATACCCAACTTTTATAGCAACATGGACGGGACTGGAAGAGATTATGCTGAGTGAAATAAGTCAAGCAGAGAGAGTCAATTATCATATGGTTTCACTTACTTGTGGAGCATAAAAATAGCATGGATAAAAATAGGGGGTGTTAGAGAGGAGAATGGAGCTGGGAGAAATTGGAAGGGGAGGTGAACCATGAGAGACTATGGACTCCGAAAAACAATCTGAGGGGTTTGAAGTGGCGGGGGTGTGGGAAGTTGGGGTACCGGGTGGTGGGCATTATGGAGGGCACGGATTGCATGGAGCACTGGGTGTGGTGAAAGAATAAATACTGTTTTTCTGAAAATAAATTAATTAATTCATAAAAAAAAAAAAAAAAGATTTTGGAGAACTTACATGTTCTGATTTCCAGCGATGTTACCAAACTGCTGTGTTCAAAATGATGTGGTTCGCTTCTCGGCCTTTTGGCTAAGATCAAAATGATGTGGTATTTTCATAAAGATACCTGAGAAGACTAACAAAGCAGACTAGAGAGCCCAGTAGTAGACCCACACAAATATGGTCCACTAATCTCAGCAAAAGTCTGCAGTCAATTGAGTGGTGAAAAATAGTTTTTGCAAAAAATAAGAGTAGAGGGGCACCTGGGTGGCTCAATGGGTTAAAGCCTCTGCCTTCAGCTCAGGTCGTGATCCAAGAGCCCTGGAATCTAGCCTTGCATTGGGCTCTCTGCTTAGCGGGAAGCCTGCTTCCCTTCCCCTCTCTGCTTACCTCTCTGCCTATTTGTGATCTCTCTCTGTCAAATAAATAAATAAAATTAAAAAAAAAAAAAGAGGATGAAATATTGGGCATCTTTGTTTGCACAAAGCAAACAAAACAAAAAAGGCAGAGAAAACTTTGATCTATATATCACAACTAAAGAGATTTATATAAAATGGACTTAGAGCTAGATATGAAATGTAAAATTAAAAAAAAATTGGTTAAAATATAGGAGAACATCTTCATGACCTTGGATTACAAGAAAAATTTTCTAAACATGTGGAATGAAGGTGTCCCAAAGAGGTGCGGCTTGGTGGTGGTGAAGTTGGTTGAGCATCAGAATCCAAGTTTGGGCTCAGATGGTGACCTCAGGGTCCTGAGTAGGAGCACCCTTGCTGGACTGAGCATTCAGGGTGCAGTCTGTTAGAGAATTTCTCTCCCTCTCCTTCTGCCCTTCCACCATGGTCACTATCTCTCTCTCACTCCTTCTAAAATAAATAAATATATCTAAAAAATGTGCCCATAAAAAATTGTTGATTTGCATTTCACCAAAATTACAACTATGCAGCAGAACTAGTATACAAAGAGGGATGAACTAAACAGTTGAGGATGTGAATTAACTAGTATCCTTCTCTAAGTGTTTTCCATGTTTGAGCACAGGAGGTTAGACATATGACCAGCTGTCTCCTGTGATGGATCTGTGCAGGTTAGCTCTGGAGTACAGCTGGGTCAACACTGGACATAATGCTGGTATAGACAAGCTCTAAATCACTGGGTTATCATATCCTTGAAGACGAAGTGCTAGAATCCCTCATTTCCTCAGGGCTATTAAACATTTAAAGCCCCAAAGGACGCAGGAAACTAGAATAACACATTTTCTTTCTCCAGTTGTTTACTATTTGAGCTAGTTATTCAAACTTTTGAAACTTCTGTGTTTTTATCTACACAGTAAAGCTAATAATACATGTGTCAAAATATGCAGTATTATGAACAAGAAGTAATATAATGAGCTTAATCCAACCAACAATCTCTCAGCTCATTTTTGTTATCCTTTGGCTAAGTAGATTGACCTGTAACAGATTAAATACTATAAAATTTTATTTCCTGATCCTTCTTGCATGCAAAAAAGTCACCTGCATGGGTTGGCATGTGGAAGAGAGAGACTTACTGGCTTCGGTGCAGGCAGGTGAGGCTGAGTCTAAACCACCTGTGACTAGTCAGTGAGCAGAGAAGGAACCAGATGGAAACACATTAAAGGCTTTGCTGTACTTGGCTTCTTTCCTCTGATTTTTCCACATTATTTGTGCATTTTCTCCCTTCCAAATTATGGAGAAGAGCTGTTTATATCTTTCTTTCGTTTTTTCTTTATCTTTATATATATATATATATATATATATATATATATATATATATACACACATATTTTTTTTTGGTCTTCGATTTTCCAACATCTCATGCTTCAATGCTAACATCATATGAATTATTATATCACAAATCACTGATTTCATTTATCTACCTGCCCTGCACACCAAAAATCTTGATAATTTCAAAAAAGAACAACAAAAACAAAAAGGACTGTCAGTGGCTGTCTTTGGTGCTCCTTGTCCTACCTCATTACTGATTTCCTGAAAACAAACCTGATACTATTATTACCACAATTTCCCTCTTGTTCTTCAGAATGCAGGAAGAACACAAGGCAGTCACACTATAGCTTTTGGGGACCTTCAGGAAATAAGAGCTATTTTTTTCCCCACTTAGGCAACTGTGGAACTTTTATACCCAAGAGCACCAAGCACATTTATGTGATGATGGCTTTGCAACACTTGGTCCAAGACCTGTCTAGAAATGCCTTTGGGAATATAATTACATAAAGATTTCAAAAACTTATTAATTCTCACATTGCCACATATTTGTATTCTGTTCCTCTGGACCAAATTGTCTTCAGGTATAAGCATAAGATAAAGGGATGATTCCCAAGACCTATATACTTGTGTTAGTGTTGCAGGACTATATATAACCCATTTTGCTTATTTTCTTCCTGAACTATCATTAAGCAGCTAAATCAGCTTTTGAAACTCCCAGGCTGCTTCCCTGAGGGATGAAGATCTACTTCTTGCTTCAAAGAGTCTTACTGAATATTGGAAGTACACTTCTCTTGTAAATTGTAGAAGATTTAGGATTTGTTGAAATTTTCAAAATATTTGCAGAGAATTCATGTGGGTGTGTTTGAATTCCAGGTTTGTAACTCTCTGCAGTGGGTTCCAGGTTTTGGTATCAGGGATAAACAGGCAGAGTGAGTATCTGAGAAGGAAATGCTTCCTGATGCAGCCCCAAATCTAACCAGACAGTCACTTGGGTCTTATGGTTAGTCAATTACCTTTGTCACCTTGGTTTGTGAAGGGTCCCACCATATATGTGCTAGAATAACTGTGTGCTCTTTATTTTACTTCTATACAGTTTCATTCTGAAGCATATAGCTTCTCTTTAAGCATATAACAATTTAATTACTATAAAAATGTTTTGGCACACTTGAGTTTTCATGGCACATTAGCTATAAGCAAAATTCTGCCTTTTGTGGAGCAAAAGAGTACAGTTAGATAACCATCTTCAAGTAGGCAGTGAATTTCATTGTTTCCCCAACTCTTGAATAAAGGCTGTCTTCCACTTTCTTATTTAAGAAACAGCCAAGTTTATGCTTGAATGTGTACTATAACAGAATGTTTTATATTTCAAAACATCTGCCTTCCTAAAACAGAGTAGTTTCATCTGAGTCAACCATGGTAAGTTTAGAGCACCCTACATTCTGTTACACTAAGGTAAAGTTTGAGTGTGTAGTAGAAATTTTTAACTAAATATGACAGGCTCTCTTCATTCATAAACAACAAAATACAAAAGTACACATAATTTTTATCCAATGACATCAAAAGTAAGCATTTGCATACCTTTTTGTAGAGAAAAAAGTTGTAATAGTGATTAACATTTAAGAAATGGGTTAGGATAACCAATGGATTATGATATTAACGGAATTTCAGTAACAGATTGTTCAAATTAGAGTTTATCATCATCATACTTTGTAAACCCATATTATGTATGCTCTTTTTTATTTTCTTTATTCTTCCCTTGATTCTGTGTGTGTGTGCATGACAATATGTGGTCCTAACGTGGTCACTCAGATAGGAAAGATTGTAAGAGAAAAATGACGGTTTTGAGCCACACATGTCACTGGCTATTTCACATTAGCTCACATATTCCTCACTAAAATTCTGAGTTTTGGTTTAATATCTTACTTGTGAATTGACAAAGAGGAAACCTAAAGAGATGAATCCATTTGCTCAAGGATCACACTGGTCAGTTGATTTGAAATGCCTCAGCGTTTCCACCCCTTTCTGTGTTGCTGCCGTTTCAACCCCTTGTTCAGTGGTTGCCTCAAGTTCTTTATTTATCAACTGTGCCTTTAGTTTTTCCATGGGTGGGGTCCTAAGTATCACTGTATTGCTTCATGAGAGTAAGTCTCCTCAATTGACTTTTCCCTCTTCCTTTATACCTCTCCTAACAGCACTGATCACAGGGTAACTTTCCTCAGAATACAGACTGGGGTTTTGTACTATTGGAGGTGAAATTCCAAAGATGATCTAGAATACAAGCAGGAATCCTGCTTGTATCCTTAGTTTTTGTAAAACTGAGGGCAATTTATTTCCAATGTTTTAGAATCAGCAAATCCTAGAATACATGTATTCTTTTCTGCTCAGAGAAGGAATCAAAAGAGTTTTTCCACACTGTCTTTCATGACATCCCTCTCACTGCTCTCCCATGAATGACAGCCCCAGACTGAGGGGCTGTTTAGTAATTAGGTATATCTGAAATATCAATGTTGTTTCTACCTCATAAACAAAGATTACTATTCATTGCAATAAGTAGAATATTGGCCAATGATTCTCACACCCTAAAGCTTTTCAGTACTCCTAAGTTACAGTTAACTGCTGGACACTCCGTGACACAATTATTTTATTCTGTTATATAAAGGAGGACAGAGATCCTTGTTAGTTACCCTGAAAGCAAAGTAGAAACAAATTGAAAGTTTGTCTATTTATGAGGTTAGAATTTTGAATAGTAATTTAAAGAGAACTGATGTCTTATGGTACCGAGTATTCTGAAAATGCCATAGCTGTCACCTATTTGCCATCTAAAATCTTTTTGAGGAATATCAATAACATAGATACTAAATCTGGGACTCTCTACAAATGGTGGTTGCTAAATCATATTGTAGCAAAAATATTTTGTATTTTAAATAGACATCTGGGGGCCCAAATACGTCTGTCACTTGAGAGTCAGACTACAGTAGAAAGTAGGCTACCTTTGTAAACCCACTAGAATCAGATATTCCCTCTTCAGTCAGTAAAATAGCTCTTGACGGTTTCTTTTTATCCCACATTCATTTTACACTGATTAAATGATGTCTTAAGATATACATTAGATACAAAGTTGTGAATTCCTTAATTTTTCATTTATTCCTTATTGCAACAAATATCATTGAGTTCTAACTCATCAGGAAGAGTGTCTTCAAGTTACTTTCAGTATCATCCCCTTTTATTGGCATTTGATCTTTAGATTGTATCTAAATATGAAATTTTCTGACAAAGCCATGACAAGGGCATAATTCAAAAATATATGGACAATTCAACAATTTTATCTTTCCTTTACCAATTGCTATCACAAACATTAACGACAGCATATATTTTTGAAATATTTAACTCATGAAACATAAATACAGCAGATGAATGGGTTTCTTGAATATTTTTCAAGATTTCAGTCAATTGATATTCTCGCTTTTGCTGTATTGTTTTCTCCTGCTCTTTGTTTTTAATGTGAGAGCAATTCCATTGGTTTAACATGACACTTGACAATATCTGACCCGGTAGGAAAGTATAGTATGCCTAACATGACTTATAATTCAGTAGTTCAAGCAAATGTGTAGCTAATTTCTTCAGGATTCATTCCCAGAAAATTAAGGCAATTTCCTGAGATCATTTTAAAAGAAGGAAAGTTGACTTTATGTGTAAGTTATAAACATTGGGAAATATGGGGAAAAATTTTTCTTTGTTTTAGACTTAATAACGTAACTAGTAGTTCTTTATCTAAAGTATTTATGAAAGTATTAATAAGGTATTCATAGTACTAAAGTATTAATAGCCTTAATAAAATAATTAAAAGTATTAATAGTCATACTAATAAAAAGTATTAATAGTGATAACAGGTATTTTCAAAATAGTATTTAAATATTTAAATAATTACTAAGTAATATTAATAAAAACATGTAATTATTCTCATTATTGCCATTATAAACTTTTTATTATAGATTTACAAAAGACATCATGAAAAGAATAAGCAGCTCAATTTCATAAGCCAGAATAATTATTCTTAACACACTTCATGAAAATATGCATTTGTAAATTTTATATATAGTGTTCCTACAGTTAATATTCACCTAGAATTATCTTTTTTTTTTTTAACTTTCAGAAATGTAAGTCCTTATGGAAGCCTACACAAAAGCCAAATATATGAAAAACCAGAGAAACATCTCAGAATTCATACTTCTAGGACTTTCATATGACCAGAACATAGAAATATTTTGCTTCGTGCTCTTCTTATTCTGTTATGTTGCCCTGTTGGCAGGAAACCTTCTGATCCTTGTCTCCATTCGATGCAGTTCCCTTTTTCACCAACCCATGTACTACTTCCTCAGCCACTTATCCTCTATGGACATCTGCTATACCTCTACAGTTACACCCAAGTTAATTGCTGATCTGTTAGTGCAAAGAAAAACCATCTCCTACAGTAATTGCATGTTACAGATCTTTACCATGCACTTTTTTGGAGGCATTGAGATCTTCATTCTTACTGCCATGGCCTTTGATCGCTATGCTGCCATCTGCAAACCCCTCCACTATGTGATTATCATGAACAGGAAAAGATGCCACCTCCTAGTCTTAGCTGCTTGGGCTGGTGGGGCCATCCATGCCTTACCTCTGTTTTCTACTGCAATTAGTTTGCCCTTCTGTGGTCCTAATGAAATCGATCACTACTTCTGTGATGTTTTTCCTTTGCTAAAGGTGGCCTGTACTGATACCTACATCACTGGTGTCCTTGTGGTCGCCTTTTCAGGTATGATTTCCTTAGTAACTTTTATTGTCTTATTTGTTTCTTATGGGATAATATTGTTCACTTTAAGAAATCTCTCAGCTGAGGGAAGACGCAAAGCCCTCTCCACCTGTTGGTCTCATGTCACTGTGGTCATCTTATTTTTTGGGCCTGTAATCTTTATCTACCTTAGACCGCCTACTACTTTTCCTGAGGACAAAATATTTGCTCTATTTTACACCATCATCGCTCCTATGTTCAATCCCTTAATCTATACTCTGAGAAATTCAGAGATGAAAAAAGCAGTGAGAAAGGTTTGGTGCTCATCATTGTTTTCAAAAGAAACACACTCTTAATTTGAAGAAGTTCATTGGCTAATCGACTCTGAGAAAGAAAAGAGGAAGATGTGAATGAAGAAGGCAGGGACTAGATCATGGGGGTTATGGACCATCACTGATATGAGGGAAATGAATGGATGCAATAGGACCAAAGGATTTAAGTGATCATTGAACAAGTACTGATGCTTGCCTACCAAAATTTATTGTGAAATAAGTTAATTTTGTGGGTATTAAGATGGTATAGGTAGGAGAATGTTCATTAAAAAAAAAATTGAGCCAAAGCAAATAAATCAATGATATATTATTAGTGAATTATAAAGGGAAATATCTTAATGATAGTTTTCTTAATACATTGCACTAACAGATGTTCCTTGTTAGTTCATAAATTGTAATGTTAAAAAAACAATAATAATAATAAAAACCTGAAACAATCAGTTTGAATTTCTTTTTCTTTCTTTCTTTCTTTCTTTCATTCTTTCTTTCTTTTTTTTTTTTTATTCTTTAGAGAAGTCTTTTTTTTTAATTTTTTATTTTTTATAATCATATATTTTTATCCCCAGGGGTACAGGTCTGTGAATCACCAGGTTTACACACTTCACAGCACTCACCAAAGCACATACCCTCCCCAATGTCCATAATCCCACCCCCTTCTCCCAACCCCCCTCCCCCCAGCAACCCTCAGTTTGTTTTCTGATAGAACATTCCTTAGTTCATACAAATTAGTTGTGCAAATGAACAAATATTTAGAGTAGAATCTGTTTTATTTATTTTCACAATTTATTTTTTTGAGAAAGAGAGCTCATGAGTGAGCCGGAGCAGGGTTTCAGGGTGGCAGGGTAGAGCGAGAGGTACAAACAGACTTCCCACTGAGCAGGGCACCTGATGCAGGGCTCCATCCCAGGACCCTGGCAACTGAACCAAAAGCTCATCTTACAGGACTAAACCCCATTTAGCAATCCACTCCTTGGCATTTACCCAAAGGAGTTGAAAACTTATGTCCACAAAAGAACATACACATGCATTCTTAACAGCAATTTTATTCACAATTGTCCGTATAATTGGAAGCAGCCAAAACGTCCTTCAGTAGGTGAGGATAGACAAACTGCAACATCACATAGTGGAGTATTATTCGTTGCCAAGAGAAATGAGCTATAGGCCATGAAAATGCATGAAGACCCTTCCAATGTGTTCCTCATGGTACTTGGCATTCAGCTCCATCACAGATATGAAACTCTTCTTGATCTACCCTGTCACTAACTTTCTAGTTTCATGTCTTACTAATTAAACTTTTAGGAGCTCAGTGTCCAGCTTATAACCCGACACACAGTAGACTCTCAATAATAATTATTGAATAAATAGATGAGCCAATAGACACAACTGTATTGAAATGATTGTGTTTTCTGCACATTCTTTTTCACCCTCGGTCTTTGTTATGAATCCTCGTCCTGGGAATCCTCTAAGGTAACACATGCCTATTCATCCTAATGATTTCCTTTCAATTTTTGTGCCCCTTTTGGTGTGTTTTCATCTAGGAAATCTTCCTGACCACCCTGTTCTTTGTTGTGTGTCCCTCAAAGATGTTTCACCCTGTGCTGTCACTACTTTCAGAACATTTTTAACATGGTTTTGTCATTTTCTGCTACACTCTGGGTGTCCCTTAGTGGATAAAATGCTTTCTGAAAGCAAGACCCATGTTGCTCTCTATTCAACACTTTGCAACCCTAGCAATTATCACAGTTTCTGATATATTTTCGGGGCTCAAAAAATTTTATTGATTAGTAAGTGTGGGATGGAAGGAAAAAATGGGGTGTATTTATCCTGAATTTGTTTTCTTTATAGATGGAGACACATATTTTCTTAAAACAGTATTTCATAATGAAATGTTATCAAGAAGTAAATTAATTAACAGAAAAATGACATGAACAACTCACATTCATAAGATGATGAAATCTTACTGAGAGTGGGGAGAATACCAAGATAAGCTATTTGCAGGGGGCTTTGGTGGCACAGTAGGTTGCGCATCTATTTTTGGCTCAGATCATGATCCCAGGGTGCAGGGATTCAGCCCCAGATCAATTTCCTTGCTAGGCATAGAGCCTGCTTCCTCTTCCTCACTCTCTGTCAAATAAATAAATAAAACCCTTTAAAATTAATTTTTTAAAAAACTGTTGTTCGTTCACTGACAATCTCAGTTTAAATTTTTTTCTCATTACACAGTTTAATCAGAAGTCAAAACAAATTGTGGTTTCATAAAGACATCTAGCTAGAATTCTGAGTCTCAATCAGTGAAAAATAGGAAAAAGTTTCCTGTCTCCAGTCCTATTCCTTTGCTCTACATTTTCTTGACTATGTCTATCTTCCACTATACCCTTATCACTCATGCAATATTGATTGTGCCCCAGCATTATGCTGCCTTGTAGAAACAATTTTTAACAAATAGTCAAGTACTCTATGGAGTATAACTTTATTTAATAAATAAAAATTCCTCTCAAATAATAGCATGTTCATTTATTGGAGTTATAATTCTTTCTGATGGATTAGCAGCCTGAGGTGAGTAACATGAGAAATACAAAATGACTGAGATCTACAAGAAATTTGGAAATTTGAGGTAATCTTTGTTACCCCACAAAGGTTAAATGGCTCTTTGCTTTATAAGCCTGTAGTCATTTTCTACTACAATTTTAATGGCAACATGTTATCATCAACCCAGGCATATAAAAATGAGCAGAATTCTTAATAAAATATATTATTATTTATAGATAGGGAATAGATGTTAGATAGATAGATGGATGTAGGAACATAACAGGTGGTTAAGTTTTCTTTTCTTGCACACATACCTCCTCCACTCTGTGCAGAATCTGTCATTCACAACAGCTTACTATTTTTTTTTATTTGGTAAGTAATCCTTCCTGAGATCAACCAATATGTCCTTTGACTTTAGTTGCCATTGCATCAATGTCGGACTTCAGACGTATTTATTTCTCACTTGAAATAACTTTTCTACTACACAATTTCTTAATGGCGTTTTTCATCTGGTCATTTCTCAAGGCATATATTAAAGGATTTAACATTGGTGTTATCATAGTGTAGAACACTGCAACTGCTTTATCAATAGATAAAGTAACTGCAGGTCTCATGTACACAAATAAGCAGGGCACAAAGAATAGGACAACCACTGTGATATGGGAGACGCAGGTGGAGAGGGCTTTGCGCCTTGCCTCCAAGCTGTGGTTCCTTAGGGAACGCAGAATGACCACATAGGAGATGATCAAGAGGAGGAAGAGTAAGACACAGATGAAACCACTGTTGGCAGCAACAAAGAGCCCTAGAGTGTGGGTATCAGTGCAGACAAGATTGAGCAAAGGGTTCAGATCACACATAAAGTGATCTATGACATTAGGGCCACAGAAGGGTAAAGGGATGATAAAGAGGATCTGTATGGCTCCATGAAGAAAGCCTCCAACCCATGCCACTCCCATTAACAGGCCACACACCCGCCGATTCATGATAGTTGTGTAGTGCAATGGCTTGCAAATGGCCACATAGCGGTCATAGGCCATCACAGTAAGTAGGATGACATCAGCACCTCCAATGAAATGTTCCCCAAAGATTTGGATTATACAGGCATTGAATGTGGTCGTCTTCTTTTCACGGAGTGAATCTATGATCAGTTTAGGGTTATTAACAGAAGAGTAACAGGCATCAATGAAGGAGAGATTGGCAAGGAAAAAGTACATGGGGGACCCCAGTAATGGGCTGGTGGTAATAGTGACCACGGTGAGCACATTTGCTACAACAGAGACTATGTAAATGACCAAGAACACGAAAAATATGACTTTCTGCATCTTTGGATTCTCTGTGAGCCCCAGTAGAACAAACTCTGTCACGTTGTTCCTATTCACCATTATTTCCTAATATGATGAATTGCATTACCTGAAAAAAAAATCACTTTCGATTAATGCAAACTTGAATTTATTAAGTTTTTTCATCTAGTAAATAAACACCTGGATTCTAAGGATTTGTGGATTCTCATGATATGTGGATTCTCATGAGGTTTTTTGAGATACAAAATAAGTTTTGTCTTCTTTAAGATTATTTTGTTCATCTCCTTGATGAAGTTTCTGTTGAGTATGACCATGGGGAGATTTGTAAACACACAGGCAAGAGATCATTTGTGCACACTTCATCTGAGGTGACAAAGGTTAACATGACGTATGGGACCATATACATTGTGGCAGATAAGTAAGAAAAGGGAGGTATTTTATGATGTAAAGGCTATGAATGCAAGGTTGAGGAATTTTTCCTTTATCCTTAGGAAATGGGGAACCATGGGAAGACAGTGAGAATATACATGGAATAGTGAAGAGGAGTTTGAGGAAGAGGTAATAAGGGATATAATTTAATAAATATCTTCATGTTTCTTGGATGCAGTGGGGTGAGGTTCAGTAAGGGATTGGAAGCCAGAGACAGAAACCCCAGTTAAGAGATTTTTTTTATATTAGTTGACATAAGAGTAACAGGGCATTGGTGGTTGATTTGTAAAGAAAGTATACAAAAGTTACCATAAAATAAATCATAATGATTTTGTCTAAATACAATAACATTAGAATTGCTAATGATATGTATATAAACTATATATATATATTTTTTAAATAATTGATTGCTATATTCACAGCATAGTAGCAAGTGCTCTCACTGAATACTAATAATAATAACCTGTATGGTTGGTATTATTCCTTCCATTTTGAGATGAGAAAGCAGTGTCAAGGACTTAGGTTGATGGTAATAATAACAATAACAATATTTATTAAATTGAATATTTAGTGGCTCTGAGTGTTTTTGTAGACATTTGCTGATTTATTTTTTTATTTTATTTTTTTTTTTTTTAAAGATTTTATTTATTTATTTGACAGAGATCACAAGTAGGCAGAGAGGCAGGCAGAGAGAGAGGAAGGGAAGCAGGCTCCCTGCTGAGCAGAGAGCCCAATGCAGGACTCGATTCCATGAACCCTGGGATCATGACCCAAGCCGAAGGCAGCAGCTCAACCCACTGAGCCACCCAGGTGCCCGACATTTGCTGATTTAATCCCTGCCACAGACCTGTAAGATAATTCCAACTATTGTTTTTATATTTATTTTATACATTAATGTAATAGAAACATAGAGAAGTTAAAGATCCTGCCAAGATCAAGATGCTAATTAAGGGCAGAACCAAGATTACTTCATTTTATACTTGTTCATGATTTTCCTCCAAGTTCTTACCCATGCCCTATTGTTATAATTAACAGCACTGAACTAGTAATCTCCTTTTTATATGACCATGATTATAATTGCTTTATTACTACTTTGGAAACAAGTTTATAAAACATAATTTCATTAGGACACACGTACACACACACACACTCTCTCTCTCTCTGACACACTTGAACTCCCAATTATCAAATGGTAATGTGGTAACGTGGTAATGTGGGGAGCCCAGGTGGCTGAGTTGGTTAGTGACTGCCTTTGGCTCGGGTCATGGGTCATGATCCCTGGGTCCTAGGACTGAGCCCACACCAGGCTCCCTGTTCCATGGGGAGCTGGCTCTCCCCCTCCCTCTGCCTGCCTCTCTCTCTCCTTCTGCCCTCTGCTCCCCCTGCTTTTGCTCTCTTTCTCTCTCTGTGTCAAATAAAAAAGTAAAATCTTAGAAAAAAAATGTGGTACCGTATTCATTGAAAGATTTTTTTATCTTGACTTCTCCCTCAGACCTAGTTCTCCCTACTACAAACCATCTCCAAAGCAAAATATTTGTTAAATGTTGAAAAGGATTTCCACTGTGGTTAAGTACTTTGGTTTGAAAATCAAAAAGACAAGGTTAGAATTCTGATTTTTCCACTAGCATCTGCTTTTATCTGGAATAGCTTTCCAACACATTACATCTTTGTTTCTTCATCTGTAAAGTAAGATTAAGCATTTCCATATCAAAGATTTTTATGAGAATTAAGCAAACCTACTTGAACATATCACTACCATGTTATATGCACAGAGGACTTTCATCTATTTTGTAACTGTATAGGCACCTAGGATATAGGAATTGTTGACATTTTGAGTGATAATTAAGCAATCACTTAACTGTGCAAGAAGTTCAGGAAGAATCCTCTTCAATTTTACTTTTATTTTTTTTATTTTTATTTATTTATTTTTTAAAGATTTTATTTATTTATTTGACAGAGAGAAATCACAAGTAGATGGAGAGGCAGGCAGAGAGAGAGGGAGGGAAGCAGGCTCCCCGCCAAGCAGAGAGCCCGATGTGGGACTCGATCCCAGGACCCTGAGATCATGACCTGAGCCGAAGGCAGCGGCTTAACCCACTGAGCCACCCAGGCGCCCCTCAATTTTACTTTTAAAGAAGGCACACTGACTCACTTATCCATACATAGCCTTTGTTACCAGAAAGAATTCTCCATTCATGCTTAGATAACACAGCTGATGCTATGTGTCATTTATTATTCGTACTTATGCTTCTTCTGTGTGAGAAGTGTATTTCCATTGTGTTTTTACTCTCATGATTAGTCTAGATTATTAAACTAGCTGTCCCATGGCAAAAGCATGCTGTTTGGTGACAAAGAGCAGGGTCTTACAATTGGCTTCAATTCCTTGAGTTTCACATTTTTTTCTGTCAGCTTAGCTGAATGATATTTACCAACTATCTTTTGAAGAAATGGGCAAGGATGGGCAAATACTATATTTGAAGGGACTGAAACAATGATTATTATATATGGGAAGCAACAATATTTAAGATGCATCAGCAATTTTGAACACTTACCTTACAGACTTAGAAGATCTTAATGATGTTTGGAGGTGTTCAGAAATAATCCCATCTTCAAACTGACCTCCTCTCAGATAGGTAACTTTCAATATGAAAGGTAAGGGCGGAGGGTGGGAGGTTGGGGTACCAGGTGGTGGGTATTATAGAGGGCACGGATTGCATGGAGCACTGAGTGTGGTGCAAAAATAATGAATACTGTTATGCTGAAAATAAATTAAAAATAAATTATAAAAAAAAAAAGACACACCCAGTAAGAGACTGTTTTTTAAGGAATTGCTTTTATCAATCAAAAGCTTCCTTTCTAGCCTAAAGCCTCAAAAAGTTCTTACAGAACACTTGGGATTTGAATTTAGAAAGGAGTATTTTAGAAAAAATATGGAGATTTCATCTACAGGTAGCTCTGGTCCCATAGAAAAGAGGCAAAAAATATGGAGTAAACACATTCAAATATGTCATTCTAACCTTAATGAATCTTGCTCTGCAAATGTGATCAACAAAAATCATTTTCACCTTACACTGCATGCGTATTTAAAGATGTTTCCATAAAGGTTCAATGACTTTGGCGTTGCTACTTTTTTTCTCCCAGGAGTTAATTATCTCCTCTGACAGAAAGGCTTTGTCTTAGAAACCATGCTGAAGAGACATGTTTGACAAACACCTAAGTTTGGAAAGGGAATTACATCCCCTGTACTTGGAATCCAAGCATGTAGGAATCCATTTTCTCTACCTTGAGTTTCTAAGAAAGTTGAATGTCAGGCAAATAGAAAAGTAGCCTAATTCCAGTGTGAGGACCTGTGATTAACCTGTTAACTCGTGTCACCAAAAGAACTTCTATTTCCTTAGCAATGATGAAACTTTTCTGGAGCCTGCTACTGATTGATTGAGAGCTAGAGCAGTGAGGGCAAGAAATCAATGGTAGCCATTTTAATGTTCTTGACTCTGAAACTTTTTTGTTTGTTTGCTTGTTTGTTTGTTTTTACATTCATCAAGAGGCAGGAAGTAAATAGAAACCTGAAAAGGTTCCCAATTAGTTATTTTTTGGGATTCATGGTTTGGTCAGTACAGAAGAGTAGGCAACTTTAAAACTGTGGAGAGAGATCAAAACACAAGACGAGTCCCAGTTTTTCCACATCATTTTCACTTGGTATTGTTATTTCCTTTGAGTCATGCTAGGAGACATGTAGTGATGTATTGTTGTGATTTTAATTTGCTTTCCCTGATGACTAATGATGGTGAGATTTTGTTTCTCATCTTATTATTGTCTATTTGTATACCTTCTTTTGAATACTTTTGTTCAAGTCCTTTGCATAATTTAAACCTAAGGGTTCTAGTTTCCTTATTACTAAGTTATAAATGTTCTTTACATATAATTCAGGTCTTTGTCATGTATATGTTATGTATATCTAAAAAATTTTCACCTAATCCATGGTTGCCTCTTCATTTTTAAAAATGGTTTTACCATTTTACCACAAGCACTGAGTTTTAAAGCTTTGACAAATTCCAATTTTTAATTTTTTTCTTGGTTCATGATTATTGTTTTGTGTCTAATAAATATTCATCTACCACCTAGGTCAAAAAGATTTCTTTTGCAATTTCTATGTAGACATGTAGACCCCACACTTATTTTGAGTTTATTTTTATGTATAGTACAAGGTGAGGTTGTGGTTTAGATCTTTTTTTTTTTTACTCATATGGATATCTAATAGATCCAGTATAATTTGTAGAAAAGTCTATACAATCCTCCATTGAATTACTTGACATCTTTGTAAAAATTCATATAATTAGGCTTATTTCTGGGCATTCTATTGGTTTCAAGGTCTCAGTGTTTATCCCTGCATCAATACCACACAACACTGATTATGGGAGCTTAATAGCAATTATTTCAGTAGAGTAAACATCCAAACTATATTTTGGGTTTTTTTTTTAAATGATCTAATATTCTAGATTCCTTTAAATTTGTATATTTCTATATACATTTCAGAATAGAACTGATGATTTCTTTAAAAAATACTGTTGAGATTGTTATTGGAATTGTATTGAAAGAATAGAATGACATGGTAAAAGTGGTCTTTTAACCCAATGACAAGGTACATTTCTCCATTTTTCTATTTAATTTTAGCAGTGTGTTCTAGTTTTCATGTACACGTCTTAAATATACTTTTATGATTTATTCCTGGGGCATCTGGGAGCTTTAGTTGGTAGAGCAACTGACTCTTGATTTTGGCTTAGGGCATGATCTCAGGGACATGGGATTGAGCCCTATGGAGAGTTCTATCCTGGGCATTGAGTCTGCTTGAGATTCTATCTCTCCAGTTCCCTGTGCCTCTTCCCGCATTCTTTCTCTCTCTCTCTTAAAAAGAAAAGAAGGAAAAAAGAAAGAAATATTCCTCAAATTTCATTTTAAAAATTTTATTTATTTATTTTGTTGTTTTAGAAAGAGAGCGAGAGAGCATACACAAGTGTGCAGAGGAAAAGGAAAAGGCAGAGAATCTTATGCAGAATCCTTGCCTAGCATGAAGCCCAACATAGGGCTTGATCTTACAACCAAAATATCATGACTTGAGCAAAAACTAAGAGTTAGACACTAAACCAATGGAGTGCAACTCAAATTTCATATTTTAAAATAGTATTCTACATACTATTGTTTCTCATTTTAATTCTAATTGTTTCACTTATAGAAATTATATATGGTATTTTTATTTACATTTTATCTTATTACCTTGTTAAGTTAACTAATTAGGTAGGCCACTTAACACTGCCTGCCTATATATATAATCATGCCATCAGCACAACAGTATATATATATATATATATATATATATATATATATATATCAATTTGTCTCTTCCTATCCATTCTGTATGTCTTAATTTCTTTTTCTCATCTTATTGCAATGATGAGAATGTAGGGGACAATGCAGGGGAAAAAAATAGTAAGTGAACATGCTTGAATTATTCCGATCATAGGAAGTATTTACTATGATATAATGTGGTGCTTGTAGGTTTTGAAGATATGTTTCTTATCGAGTTGAGCAAATTCCTTTCTATTCTTCATTTGTTAAAGTCTTTTTATTTATTTATATTTTTTATTAATTTTTTATTTTTTATAAACATATATTTTTATCCCCAGGGGTACAGGTCTGTGAATCACCAGGTTTACACACTTCACAGCACTCACCAAAGCACATACCCTCCCCAATGTCCATAATCCCACCCCCTTCTCCAAACCCCCTCCCCCCAGCAACCCTCAGTTTGTTTTGTGAGATTAAGAGTCACTTATGGTTTGTCTCCCTCCCAATCCCATCTTGTTTCATTTATTCTTCTCTTACCCACTTAAGCCCCCAATAAGTCAAGCAGAGAAAGACAACTATCATATGTTAAAGTCTTTTTAAATAATAAATCAATTGAAATTTATCAAATAATTTTTATATCATTTGAAATGACTTCGTGATTCTCCTTCATTCTGTTAACTTAGTGAATTTATTTTTAAATGTTAAATCATCCCTTTATGCCTGAAATTAATTCCACATCATCATGGTCAATTTTTTTTTTAGAAACTTTGATGGGTTTTTATTTACTAGTGTTTTGTGTAACATCTTCGGGTGTGGATTCAAAAGGAATATTTGTCATACTTTTTTTAAAAGATTTTATTTATTTATTTGACAGAGATCACAAGTAGACAGAGAGGCAAGCAGAGAGAGAGAGATAGGGAGGGAAGCAGGTTCCCTGCTGATCAGAAAGCCCAATGCAGGACTCCATCCAAAGACCATGAGATCATGACCTGAGCGGAAGGCAGCGGCTTTAACCCACTGAGCCACCCAGGCTCCCTGTCATATTTTTTCATGTAATATGACTTAGCATCAGGCAATGGTGCCTTCATATAGTTAATTTTGTAATATTCTCTCAATTTTCTGAAAGACTGTGTAGAATTTGTATTATTTTTTTTCAGGGTTCCATGAAGTGCTATGTAAATTTTAGGAAACAACTTTCCCTCTAACAACAACAACAACAAAAAGGATTTTTGATAGCTTCACAGGATTGCATGGAATCTGTAGACCAATTGAGGAATATTGCCATCTTAATTATATTATAGTCCTATAATCCATGAATATGAGCTATATTTCTATTTCAATAAGTCTTCTTTAATTTCTTTCAAAAGCATTTTGTAGTTTTTCATGTAAAAGTCTTTAATTCTTCCATCGCAGAATTATTTACAAAATCTAAGATATGGAAACAACCTTACTGTCCATCAGTGGAGAATGAACAAAGAAAATGCTCATTTACCATTCTGAAAATCCTGGGGCCCTTAAAAATTATGCTAAATCTACTCTGCTTATGTTCCATAAGTAGAACAACAAAGGCAAGATGACAGCACATCTGTTTGCAACATGGTTTACCGAACATATTATTTTTATTTTTTTTATTTTATTTTTTTCTATTTTAAAGATTTTATTTATTTATTTGACAGACGAAGATTACAAGTAGGCAGAGAGGCAGGCAGAGAGAACAAGGAGGAAGCAGGCTCCCCGCTGAGCAGAGAGCCTGATGTGGGGCTCAATCCCAGGACCCTGAGATCATGACCTGAGCTGAAGGCAGAGGCTTTAACCCACTGAGCCACCCAGGTGCCCCTTACCGAACATTTTAAATCCACTTTTAGGACCTGATGCTCATAAAAGAAGAAGAAGGAGAAGGAGAAGAAGAAAGCTTTTTAAAATATGACTTCTCATTAACAATGCACCTGGTTACCCAAGAGCTCTGATGGAGATAACCAACAAGATTCACATGTTTATATCTGCTAACATAGCATTCATTGTTCCCCCCATGGATCAAGGCATACTTTTGAATTTCAAGTCTTATTATTTAAGGAATACATTTCGTAAGACTATATCTGCTACAAATAGGGATTCCTTTGATGGATCTGGGTAAAGTAAACTGAAAACCTTCTGAAATGAATTCACTATTCTAGATGTCATTAAGAACATTTGTAATTCATGGGAAAAGATTAAAATATTAACATTAATAAGGGTTTGGAAAGAAGTTGATCTTAACTCTCATGAATGACTTTGATGTGCTATATGTTAGCTAAATGAACATAATAAAAAATAAAATAACAAACAAACAAAAAAATAAAAGTATATGCTCTTTTGGAGAAAAATAATAAATAAATAAATAGCCAAGCAAACATCTAACATTGGCCAGAACAGTCCACCGGTATTTGTGCAAGAGTAATAAAAGCACATATACATACAAAGAGTTTATATGAATGCTACCAACAGCTTTATTTGTAATAGCCAAAAACTGTAAATAATCTCAAAGTTTACTAGTAGGTAAATGAGTGTGCAAATTGTGGCATAGCCAAACAGCAGAAAACTACACAGCAAATTAAAGAAAATATTACTTACTTGATATTTCACAATCTAAAACTAGTGTGAATTGTCTATTTTAATTACATTTAATTACATTTCTTATTGTTTGTTGATGGCATATGCACATGTCAGTGAATATTGTATTTTAATTGAATATTGTATATTATTCTCATGGTCAGACACTGTTCGGCTCTGCTATTTCTAGTAATATCTATGCAATCTTTGGATTCTGTATGTGAATGATAATGTCATCTGCAAATAATATCAGCTTTATTTCCTCCTGCCCCTTTCTTTTTTTTTTCCTCCTGTCCATTTCTTACAGATGAGATTTTTTTTCTCATTGTGCTGCATTACACTGTAATAGAAATGGTTATAGAAATGAGCATTTTATCTCATTCTTGGTGTTAAAGAGAATATATCTTATTTAATATAATTTAATTATTTTTAGGGTAATGCTTTAAGTAGGGCTCTTAAGAAATACTATTTTTAGTGGTAAGCAAGTTCCTTCATATTTTAATGTGTTTTTGAATTTTGTTACTGGTAAACATTTATATGATGAACATGTGAATTTATCACATACTTTTTCTGCATCTATTGAGATAATTATTTGCTTTTTCACTTTTAATTTCCAGGTTGGTGGGTATATTTATCAAGTATATAAAAATAAACTATGAAAGAATATTTGGGATAAAATTTAGTGATTTATACAAAATTAAAGTAGTTTCATATTTTGTTAAGCATTTTTAGTCAATTTTAGGGGCACCTGGGTGCCTCAGTGGGTTAAGCCTCTGCCTTCAGCTCAGGTCATGATCTCAGGGTCCTGGGATCAAGCCCTGCATCAGGCTCTCTGTTCAATGGGAACCCTACTTCCCCTCTCTATCCGCCTGCTGCTCTGCCTACTTGTGATATCTCTCTGTCAAATGAATAAATAAAATCTTTAAAAAAAAAAGGATTTTTAGTCAATTTTAGAGAGACAAGGATCAGTGATTGTGTTTCCTCATAAAAATAGCCTTGCAAAATTAATTGATAGTTTGATATTTACTCCTCTGTGTGAAACTCTACAAGAGTGGGAAAGTCTATTTTTGAAAATTATAATAAAATTTTATAAATCCCTCTGGTGCCTGGGTGGTTCAGTTGGTTAAGTGATTGTCTTCAGCTTGGGTAATAATCCCAGTGTCCTATGATCAAACTCCACATCTAGTTCCTTATTCAGCAGGGAGTCTCCTTTCCCCTAACCCTCTGCCCTCTCCCAGCTTGTGCTGTCTTATAAAAAAAAAATAAAATAAAATCTTAAAAAAGTTATGAATCAATTTTAGACTGATATTTCTTTTAAAGGATTATTTTTAGTTAGTTTTAATTTTACTAGTAACAGACTAGTTATCTTTTGTAATTCTGGAGTTAGTTTTGATAAACTAGTTTGTAGAAACATCTTGTTCCGTTTATGCTTTCAAAGTTATTGGCATTTAGTTGTTGATACTATTTTATATTTTTCCTCTCCCTTTTCATCATTAGTTATAGTACCATTAATTAATAGTATATGTTTATCTTTTTTCTTTTATATTAAACCATATGGCTGAAACTTTAACTATTTTGAAAGGTTTTTCTCAAAGATCTCATGTGAAAATTTGTTGCCTTCCTTCTGTATTTTGTTTCTTTTTAATTTTTACTTTAATTTGTCTTGTTTTTAGTATTAATTTTTTAACATATAATTTTATATATTACTTTTTTAACATATAATGCATTACTTGTTTCAGGGATATAGGTCTGTGATTCATCAGTCTTGCACAGTTCACAGCACTCTCCATACAAATATTCGCCCAGGGTTCATCACCCAGCCATCCCATTTCTCCCATTCCCCTCCCCTCCAGCAACCCTCAGTTTGTTTCCTGAAATTAAGAGTCTTTTATGGTTTGTCCCCCTCTCTGGTTTCATCTTGCTTCGGTTTTCTCTCTCTCCCCCTATGATCTTCTGTCTTCTTTCTCAAATTTCTCATATCAGTGAGATCATATGATAAATGTCTTTCTCTGATTGGCTTGTTTCACTTAGCATAATATCCTCTAGTTCCATCCATGTTACTGCAAATGGCAAGTTTTTTGATGGCTGCATAATTATTCCTGTGAGTGTGTGTGTGTGTGTGTGTGTATAGTATCTTCTTTATCCATTCATCTGTTGATGGATATCTAGGGTCTTTCCATAGTCTGGCTATTGTGGACATGGCAGCTATAAACATTCGGGTGCATGTGCCCCTTCGGATCACTACATTTGTATCTTTAGGGTAAATACTCAGTAGTGTCATATTACTTTTTGATGTGCTTCTAAAGATAGATGTCTTCTATTTCTATTTGATATCTTCTAAAGATAGAATCCTTTTCAGATTTTCTTTTTTTCTAGTGAAAATATTAAGGTTATCATTGTCTTTAAAAGTACCATTTTCCCTGTATCCTATAAACTCTGACAGGCAATATGTTCCTTATATTTCAAGTATATTTCAATATAAATTTACAGTATGATTTCTTAATGAATTAACTATGTTTTGTAGTATAATTTTAATTTTTAATAATGTATCTGTGTGTGTATTTATATTCATATATACCTAGATCTAGATGGAGATCTACTTATAACTTTTATTGTGCTCAGAGTTCTGTATAATATCACCTTTTTAAAAATATGGTGAGGCTTTTAAAAATAATTTTATAGCTAATTTTATGTATACTCCTTCTACGCATACAAAAATATATATTCCTTGTTAGATGTATGCTTTTATACGTACCTCCATAAATTTTAATTTCTGTTGTTCAGGTTTTTTTTTAAGATTTTATTTATTTGACAGAGAGAGATCACAAGTAGAGAGAGAGAGAGGAGGAAGCAGGCTCCCTGCCCAGCAGACAGCCCGATGCAGGACTCGATCCCAGGACCCTGAGATCATGACTCGAGCCTAAGGCAGAGGCTCAACCCACTGAGCCACCCAGGAAGCCCTATTGTTCAGATCTTTTATACCCTCTGAACTTAATGTCTTCTTTAGTCATCCATCATTGAAAAAGGAACATTGAAATTGCCCACTGTGAAGGTGGATTCATTATTTCTTCATGTGGATTTATCTAAACTTGCTTTATGCATTTAGATACTAGACTGCTAAGTGTATGCCTGAGGCAGGGTCATGCAGCAAGAAGACAGTCAAATGTCATTCTTTACAGATTGTATTGTAAGAGGATTGTTAAGATGTGGAGCGTTGTAGGAAAATCACAAAGAACGTGTAATATCCTGGAGCTAGTAGAGCTGAGTACAATCGAGTACAGTGGGTGCACAGTAATGGCAAGCAGAAGTGGAAATGAGCAATGCAGAAAAAAATATAAAGTAAAATTAGACTTACATGGACATAAAATGGACCCATGAGGATTGTTGCTAGGAGCAGGGGACTCCCAATTTATTCAACCTGATTTACTCAAAGTAAAACAAAAACACAATAAAATAAGGAAAATAACTAATTGTGCATTGTGACATTTCTAAAGCCTGAGACCCTTATATTCAATGATACCTAGTGACACAAAACAATGTATATGACTTCTAAGATTCCAATGGTTGTAATTAGCCATTGAGAATTATTTCAAAATATTCATGCTAATGACAATGACTCTATGTTGATGAGTAAAATATTAATACTTTTCTATACTCTCTTTGCATATTTAACTCATTACATGATGTGAGGAATTAAAAAAATATGTGTACATATAATATACATCTCCAGTCTGAAGAAATTATTCTAGGAGATGGAGAGAAAAATATATATTCACATTATATCAGTGATGGAAGAATACAAAAGTATTGAATCATGCAGCTAATGACCCTCAAGAGATACATCAGGGGGTGCCTGGGTGCCTCAGTCAGTAAGCATCCAACTCTGAATTTCAGCTTAAGTCATGCTATCTGGGTCCTGGGATCCAGCTGGAGTTGGGTTCTGTGCTCAGCAGGGAGTCTGCCTCGGACCCTCCTTATGCTACCCTACACTCTCTCAGATAAATCAATAATAAACAAAGAAACAATAAATTAACTAAAACTAATAAATAAACAAATATAAATTATTTATTTAAATAAATAAAAAATAAACAAAAATATACAAAGAAACAAACAAATATATAAATATATTTTTTAAAAAGATCAGTCAAGTAAGCTTCAAGGCCATCTATATGACCACTATAATAATATGGGCTTTATTAAGGAGGGCACATACTGCATGGAGCACTGGGTGTGGTGCACAAACCATGAATCTTGGAACACTGAAAAAAAATTAAATTTAAAAAGATAATATGAAAAAAATAAAAATAATAATACGGGCTTTATTTTTCAAATTATAGTCGCACACACATTGGCTGATGTAAAATGCCTGTGGGAGGTGTCCCCCTGAGGACCTGCACATTCTTTAATTCATGGTTATTTCCAACAATGTTTTCCTGAAAGGTTCTTTGGGTGAAAGATAAACAGGAGAGTCAGAGGTACTCCATGTCTATTTGCTGTTGCATAGTACAGATACAAAAAGTTAAAGGAACCACCTGAAGAATCACATTGACACATATATTTTATATATAATATTATATACAATAACATAGATATATGGATATATAGGATAAAGAGAAAATAATTGTAATTTCTGTAGGTCTTCATTTTTATATAGAATTTGATCTCATAATTTAAATTTTTAAGTTCCTCTGTAATAATTGTGTTGCTAGATATTTTTAAGAGAAGGCATTCAGGAAAATCTGGAGTGCAACTGATGAAGGTTTTAAGCCTTGTTTTGTATTTGGAAGAAGGCATCTAAGCACAATAAAAAAAAATCACAAACTTCTAAATCATATAGTTAAACTGGTGATTTAGATGTTGACCACCCTCTTAGTACTTGAACAACCTTGGATTCAAGTTTCCTTATTTACAAAACCACGTTTCAAGTTGCATGGTTTCAGCTACCTCCTGTCAACCATGGTGCAGAAGCAGATGACCGTCTTTGATGAGTTGTGAGGTCAATAGCAGCCTAAGGCTATTTCACTATGCCTACCTCATTCACCTCACTTCATCTCATCATGTAGGCATTTTATCATCTCACATCATCACAAGAAGAAGGGTGAGTACAATAAGGGTTGCTACACTGTGATATATTGAAAGAGAGTCCGGGAGAGAAAGAGCAAGGGAAAGGGAAAGAAAGGAAGGAGGCACAGGGAGGTTTTTATGGATTCTTTCCCCTTCCCCCAGGGTATTCCTGGCAGAAAGTTTATTGGCACTGCTAGAGATCTTTTTCTTTATTGATCTATATTTTCACAACTGATTCTTAAACACTGTAGGTTGAGCAGCACTGGACTTCGTGGTAAGAGATGTTTAGGCTTGCACCAGTGTTCAGGATACACTCTAAACCAAGAGTTGCCTTGCCTACAGTTTTGATTCTCTAGTTTTTTTCTATGATTTTAATGAAAAGCTACCTTGGGATTTAACTGATCCTATGCTTCCATATAAAGAAAATTTAGGCTTGGATATTCTCAACTGATTCATAAAAAAGTACTTTGCCAAGCTCAACGTTGAAACAAGAACAAATTTATACCAATGCTGATGTTTTTTTTTATTTTTTTCCTTATTTTAAATATATGTCTGATATAAAATCTTCAATCCATCTCATTGTCACAGAATACAAAATCCATGGCTAAAACCAATTAATTGATGAAGAACATCCTGTTATCTATTTTCTTTTTTTTGGCTTTCAAAATCAAACATATTTAATCATTTGGATTGAAAACAAAATTATATATATATCAAGGTAAACAAGAGCCATATTCTAAAATATATTGCAAAAAAAAATTCATGCTTAGGGTAAATACATACTTTTTAAAAAATATGACAATTCAAAACCTATTCAATCTAAATTGAAAATTAATGAAATCCAGAAAATTTCACCATTATTATGCTATTGGCTCCATTTAATTTATGTTTTAAATATCTTATTTATTATATATATATGTATATATAATTTTTTTTTAATTTTATTTTACTTTTTTATTTTATTTTATTTTCAGTGTTCCAAAATTCATTGTTTATGCACCTCACCCAGGGCTCCATGCAATATGTGCCATCCTTAATATTATCTATTTTCTTATACAATTGTTTGTCTCCCTTCACACATTTTTGGGAGTACTCTTCTACAGACTTGACAAGTTAGTACCATAAGATCTTTCATTGTATATTCTCAAATGAACTCCATTTTGTTCTTGGAACAAGACAAATGGATCGAGTATTTTTAGTTCCACTTACTAGCTGGAAAAGGAGGATGAGAGAGAATTAATTTCTCAGTGCTAATAAGAAAAAGGTAAGAAAACACAAGAGCCTGGATACTCCCCTTTACGATCAGTAGATGAAAGATCTGTTCACCTCAACACACTATTGCTAGTACCATTAAAATTATTTGTTGACATTAATAGTATTTTAGGCAAATAATGAATTTGCTGTGGGGGATATTTGGTTATGGGGAAAAGGTGATGGCTCAACATATTCATTCTCTTCTCCTAGATCTACTGCATCTAAGTGGCTATGCTGCTTAACTGGATGACTAAACATGCAGGACATTCTTTAATCACCTTGGGTTCTTCAATATATCAACAGAAAACAACTAGCTCTCTACACTGTTTCTAACATTTTAAACAGCAACCTCTAAAATGTACCTATAGAATGATTTGGGAAAAGGGAAAACTTTTATATAATAATACCACCATGTTCCTATATCCAAATGCTCAGATTGCACCTCTGGTTCTCCATTTCCTGCCTCTCCTGAATCTTGACCAAACTGTCAAGAAAGTGAGTCACAGCATTTATGATCAACTACTTCAGGTTATTTATCTGCTGTAATTAAGAATCTTGATCTTGCTTTTAAATCAAGAATAAATATTTAGTTCTCCTGGATGTATAGAATGTGGTATTAGATGAAGACTTTATTAATTATTATTAATAGCATATAAAAAGGATTATATTGCTTAAAGTTATTTGGATTTTAACTGAAGAGATGGAGAAAAACATATCATTGAAGGAAGTAGAAAACGTAAGTACATGCGGTCAGTGGATTATGGAGCATCATTCTCAAGAGCATAGAATTTGCCATTAGATGTAGCTTTGTATCTTAGCTTTCTGCTTAAGTTATAAGTGGATCGGTATTGTTATCTGAACTCACCCCTTTGTGTTCCCCCATATATAAATAAGTATTAAGAGAGACACTATTGGTTTATTATGAATTATGTATGCAACATGTTCATAAAATTCCAGGATTTAGTATGCTGTCAGTAAACAGCATTTGAATAATGATAGTTGTCTTAAACCAGAAAGATTTCAAACATTAAGTACAAACAATTCCTCTGTGACCTACATATTTTTTCATGTAAAAATACTCCAAACATTTTTAAGGTATCACTAAAAATATCATATGTTCTGTATCATTTCAGATGAATTAAGTTTCTGTTTTGTCTCTGGACTCACCTGAACCTCATGGAAAATCAGAACAATGTCACAGAATTTGTTTTTATAGGACTATGGGGAAATAAGCAACTAGAGTTACTCTTTTTCCTCTTGTTCCTGTTCTGCTACCTGGCTGTCTTAATGGGAAACTTCATCATCTTACTCACCATCACCTGCAGCCATCTAATCGAACAACCAATGTACTATTTTCTCTGTCACCTTTCCCTCATGGATCTCTGCTACACCTCCACTGTGGTCCCCAGGCTAATCAGGGACTTAGGTGCAGCAAGAAAAAACATTTCCTATAACAACTGTATGGCCCAGCTCTTCACTGCCCACTTGCTGGGGGGTGTGGAGATATTCATCTTGGTGTCCATGGCTTTAGACCGCTACATTGCCATTGTCAAGCCCCTGCACTACATGGTCATCATGAACCGGCGGAAGTGTAACATGTTGGTCTTCATGGCCTGGGGTGTGGGGTTTTGGCACTCTGTCGCTCTATTGCTCATGGTACTCAACTTGCCTTTCTGTGGTCCTAATCAGATCGATCACTACATATGTGATGTGAAGCCTCTTTTGAAACTGGTGTGCAAAGACATTCATGTTATTAGTATCTTAGTGATTGCAAATTCAGGAATGGTGGCAGTTGTCATTTTTCTTGTCCTGGTGGCTTCTTATATTCTCATATTATATAATCTTAGGACATACTCCTCTGTAGGGAGACGCAAAGCTCTCTCCACCTGCAGCTCTCATATTATGGTGGTTGTTTTATTCTTTGTGCCTTGTATCTATATTTACATTCTACCTGCCGGGAGTGAGAACAAGGATAAGGAAATCTCTGTGTTTTACACTGTGATTGCCCCCATGCTGAATCCTCTCATCTATACCCTGAGAAACATGGAGATGAAAATCGCCATGGAGAAGGTGTGGTCCAAAATGGCACATTCAGAATTCCAGTCAAGAGGCTGATTTTCATTGTGCTTTCAATCCTGTGTCCCCAGAGCATTGCCCACTTGTGATCTCATAGAAAGCATATGAGCTCTCTTTGTGGAGCTGGACTAAAGAACCTTTCAAGTTAGTATGAGCCAAAGAAGCAAGTCATTGTAATTCAGATTGCAATCTGCACTTTAAAGAGTCCAGTTAGTTCCAGTTGTGAGCACTTGGTTTTGAGGAATTCAAGAAATGCTCTTCCACAGCTCATCTCTGATCAAATCACTGATCACTCAAAAAAATCTATATGGATCCCTATTTTCCTTGAAACAAAATCCAACCTTCTCATTTGTTTATCATAAATGTCCCTAAATTGGTTCAGCTCTAACTGGTACTATCAGAGGTCAACACACTGGAAGAAAGTATGGTGTTACAATGACTGGCTTTAGGGTCAGGGAAAGCTGGGTGACATATTGACTCTGCAAGCTTTTATCTCTGGGTCTTTTTTTTTTTTAAGATTTTATTTATTTATTAGACAGAGATCACAAATAGGCAGAGAGGCAGGCAGAGAGAGAGAGGGGGAAGCAGGTTCCCTGCTGAGCAGAGAGCCTGATATGGGGCATGATCCCAGGACCCTGAGATCATGACCAGGAGCTGAAAGCAGAGGCTTTAACCCACTGAGCCACCCAGGTGCCCTGTCTCTGGGTCTTGGCAATTTGATTTAATTATGCATGTGTCTATGAAATGGGGTAATAATATAGCTCATGAAGATATACTATCACTTGGACAAAACACATGTGAAGTTTTAACACAGCATACCGCTCATTGAAAAGCCAAGTTATGTAATTCCCTCTTTCTCTGTCTTTCCTTCTGTGTGTCCCTTCTCCTGGATGCTTTCATCCAGCTACACTGGGTCCATTTACATTCTCCAAACACACCCTACAATCTGTCAGCCTTATGGTTGTATATCAGCTATCTTCTCTGCTTAGGAGTCCCCAGCCATGCCTGAGGGTCCATGTCTTGTCTATATTTCATACTGCTTGTGTTTTCCTATTCAGGAAGACTTGGCAGATCCAGCAGACTAGAAGTCGTTCTGATTCCTGCCCTGTTCTTTTGTTGCTCTTCAGCAGTATGTTTTCTCCACTTGAAATGACCCTATGTCCTATCTACGTGCGTCTTCTTGTGAACTGTGCTTTCAGTAGTTTGTCTGAGAAGGAAGAGTATGTGGTATATCTTTATTTTTCTTTTTATCTTTTTTTCTATCAATAAACTTGGTACAAATTAATATGTAAACAAATGTAGCTGAATTAAATTATATGATAATACTTTCTTATGTGACTATATGCATTGTTCTTACATATCTAGAACTTGTCCATGTGTCATGAACAATCATGTATTAACCATAAGATAAGGCATGTCAAAAGGCTAAGAATTTAAGATATAATCCCATGTGCCTATAAAGGATATAATGAAATTAGCAGACCACCAGATGCTTAGAATAGTTCTATTTTTTTTTTTAATTTTCTGCATCTTAATGCAGAATGCGGCACTACTCCTTTAATTACCGGTTACTTCTTTGTCCATTGATCATATAACATAATCTCAGCTCTGTGTTTCCAATAATTTTCAATTTCTCTCTGCCCAGAATTTGTCTTTTCTAAGCAGAATGATTTCATTGCTTCCACACAAACTTAGCTTGATTCAGTTACTTTTTCTCCAGGGTCAAGGCAAAAAACAAAGATAAGTCATGGAGGTGGTAGGTATTATCTTAGTGTCTGGCACCAGTTTTTTGATGTTTCAAATCTTAGGAACTTGTACATATATAACTAATATTTTCTTTTTTTTTTTTACTGGACCCATGAAAGCCTCCAAAATATGATAGGAAAATATTTTGTCTGTCCCAAAAGAAATTGGCTTTGACAGCTTATTCATCTCTCTGTTTGATGGCTTAATGTAGACTTTGGAAAAAGTGTTTAGGATTTTTTTTTTAAGTATACAAATGCCATGTGCCTCTGTGTGTGTGTGTGTGTGTGTAATGACTGTGCCTGTGCATGTGTTGTTTTGGGACTCTTGGGGCTCTTGGAATATGTTAGCATAGGTCAGGGAAATTCCTATCCCATCAGAAAGAATGCTTTGCAACAAAATTTAAGTATATATAAGTATATAAATGTATGTGTATATATATAAATATATATGTGTGTGTGTGCATATATATATATATATATATATATATATATATAATTTCTATTCTTTTTCCAAGGATCCAAAGGTTTTATTGGCAAAAAATGGATGACATTGTATTTAAAGCTGACAAATAAAATATAAGAAATTAAATCACTTATCAATTTATTAATAGATTCCATTCATCTACATAGGAATTTACTGCTTATTTAAAAGCTCGTTTTTTTTTTGTTTGTTTTTTTTTTTTTTTAAAGATTTTATTTATTTGACAGAGAGAAATCACAAGTAGACGGAGAGGCAGGCAGAGAGAGAGAGGGAAGCGGGCTCCCCACTGAGCAGAGAGCCCGATGCGGAACTCGATCCCAGGACCCTGAGATCATGACCTGAGCCGAAGGCAGCGGCTTAACCCACTGAGCCACCCAGGCGCCCCTAAAAGCTCGTTTTTAATTAAAGGAATATCTGTCATCAACAAAGAAATCTGTTACACAGCTTCTTTCTTTATGCCCCAGAGCTATCAGAAAACACCAGCTGGAAGAAGCTTAGATGCATTGTCAGGGGCCTAAGGGGAAGACTGGAGGCCCAAACTAGCTGTAGCTGTAAGAGGTTTATGTGACTACCTGCCCCAGCCCCCCTCCTATCCTTCAACTGTGCTCAACCCTTTATTTGTCCGCAGGCATTCATTGTGAGGGCCAATTCAGATACTGTACCTAAATCATCCATTAAGAGATATTTAGTAATAAATGAAACAAGATGGGATTGGGAAGGAGACAAACCATAAGTGACTCTTAATCTCACAAAACAAACTGAGTGTTGCTGGGGGGAGGGGGTTTGGGAGAAGGGGGTGGGATTATGGACATTGGGGAGGGTATGTGCTTTGGTGAGTGCTGTGAAGTGTGTAAACCTGGTGATTCACAGACCTGTACCCCTGGGGATAAAAATATATGTTTATAAAAAATAAAAAAAATTTTAAAAAAAGAAATAAAAAAAAAAAGAAAGAAGCTTTTCAAAAAAAAAAAAAGAGATATTTAGTAAAATTAAAATGGTCTCAAAAAGTTGATGATTTGGGTACAGAGTGAAGGCTGAAGTATTTGGAATTGACTTCTTTGAAATATCTATTTTATGTGGCACCATAATCATGGGGGTCTCTGGTGATGACGAGAATACCGGAACAGTTGATATCAGCCCTCAGGACGGGCTGTCAGAGCAGGATGGAAGGCCTGTCTTGAACTCTGGACCTCCCCATTTCTGTGTAGTTTATATAATAGAGCCTCCATGATTAGACTAAGTTCTCACATGCAGGCAATTCTAGGGGATATGGTGTGCCAGGAGCATTATGGTGGCCAGGAATTTAAAGTCTCTGTTAGGAAAAACTGCTTGGCACCAGCAAGCCGTATGATTTTGAGCATAATTGACATGACATTCCTAGTTGAATTCTTGGTATATGGTAAATATCCTATAAGTGATTGGAACAGTTGTCTTTGTTTTAGGATTTTAGATTTCAAGGATTTTGTTTAGAGGTGTTAAATAGTATGGCCAGTAAAAGGTTGTATCCAAACTTTCTCAGTTTGAAGTCTCAAGTTTTTGAAAACTCTGTTCCTTACCTTTTTTGAGTTTTATTAATTCTTCTGGAGGGTTAACATTTCTCTATCTAAGAATATTAGTTATCTTTTTTTTTTTTTATTTTTTAAATATTTTATTTATTTGTTTGACAGAAAGAGAAAGAGAGAGAGAACACAACCAGGGGGAGCAGCAGGCAGAGGGTGATAGAGAAGCAGGCTTCCTGCTGAGGCAAAGAGCCAGACATGGGGCTCCATCCCAGGACCCTGAGATCATGACCTGAGCTGAAGCCGGACACTTAACCAACTGAGCTACCCAGGCACCCAGGTGCCACCACAAGAATGTTAGTTATGTCAGCCATTCTGTTCCTTAGTTTATTATATCATTACCTCTATTTTGTTTGGATTTTACTTTGCTTTAGTTTCCAGGATCTTGATTCCTGAGATACATATAACTCATTGATTACTAAACATAGCTGTTTTTTAATAATAGAAGTGATAGTACTACACATTCCACACTTTTAAAATAGTGACAAAAAATACAGTGTTTATATTAAGGCCAATAAATTCAACACCTTAGACTGGACAAAAAAGTCTTTTAAGGATATAAACTACATAAGCTCCTGAAAGTTAAAGATACATATTTTCAGTGGTCTTTATTTACGTCTTAGAGTAACTGAATTTATTACATTCTCTTCACACCCCCTTGTCTGGATAGCTCTGGTAGTGAATTTTACCCAACATTAGAGAAAAATGATTTCTATTCTACACAAAACTCACAATAATAAAACAGAAGTGAATTCATCTTAACTCATTTCATTGGTCCAGCACTTTTGGATACTTCTAAATAATGCTAGGTTTTCTATGCATTCCTTAGAATTTTCTGTACAATTATGTCATGTTGAAAACTACTGGTTCTACCAAATTCTTGTTTAATATGAGACATTCTTTTTTTATGAGTTTAGCATGGTTGTGTTATACAAGATCAATGTATAACATTAGTTGCATAGTTTGTATTGGAAACTACCAAACAGAAATTGGATTTTTTTTAATTTTTTTATTTTTTATAAACATATATTTTTATCCCCAGGGGTACAGTTCTGTGAATCACCAGGTTTACACACTTCATAGCACTCACCAAAGCATTAAATTCCAATTCCAATAGCATCAAACATACAATATACCTAAGGAAAAAATATGACAAAATAGGGGCAAGACATACACTGAAAATGTTATAAAAACTCTGTTGAGAATATATGAAGAACTTAATAAATAAAAACAAATAGGGGGTGCCTGGGTGGCTCAGTGGGTTAAAGACTCAGCCTTCGAGCCTAGGTCACGATCCCAGCATCCTGGGATCGAGCCCTGCATTCGGGCTCTCTGCTCAGTGGGGAGCCTGCTTCCTCCTCTCTCTGCCTGCCTCTCTGCCTGCTTGTGATCTCTGCCTGCCATATAAATAAATAAAATCTTAAAAAAAAAAAAAAAAAAGAAACAAATGCTGTGCTCCTGGGACAGATGACTCAATACTCTTTGGATGTGAATTATCCCCAAATATGTGTTTAGATTCAAACAATCCAATAAACATATGAATGGGCACAAGTTTATTATTTTCCAAAGTGATCTAAAATGCATACAGCAATGTAAAGAAACTTCATCAAGTCACACAACTTTAAGAAAAACAAAGCTGGGAACTTACATTATCTCATTTCAAGGTCCACTATAAAGCTGCTGCATTCAAAACAGTGTGTTGTTCTCATGAAGCTAGACAAGCAGATCAATGGGCCAGCCTAGAAAGTCCAGAAACAGACCTGCTTGCATCAGTCAACTAATTCTCAACAGGGGTCTGTAGGCAATTTAGTGGAGAAAACATCGTCTTCACAACAAATGGCAGTAGAAGTCTTAGACATTGATAGGAACCAATAGTAACACCACAAAAATCCAAGCATCACAGCTTGTACAAATTCAATTCCAAATGGAACATAGACCAGTATGTAAAAAGGAAATGAGTAATTCATTTAGAATAAAACAAAGGCAAGATCTTTGTGTCCTTGGATTAGAAAAATCATTTGCAAACACAATCAATGGTGTGGTCCATATTAAAAAATATATAAGATGCACTTCAGTAAAATTGAAATTTTTTCAGCAGAACAAGTTTATAATGAGGAGTAAATTCAAGATTTGAAGGTGTTGATGGGATCTGTTTATGTCTCTAATGGGAGTCCTAGAGTGTGTCTGTCAGGAAAGGATATATAAGATATGATGAGCAATCTTCTTTGTGGATTGAGACAGGCTACATTGGGTAAAACTTAGTCAACACTGAGCACAGTGTTGAAATGGACAAACTGTACAATCATCAAGCTTTGATAACCTCTGTACTGAAGGCTATGTAGGGGAGAACAGCTCTTCCCTTTTTCCTTTCTCTGTTCTTTGGCTCATATAGCAATTAAACTGTCATAAAACTGATTAACAGAAGAAAAACAAACTTCAATTTCCTATGTATGGGAACCCCAAAGAAATGAAACTCCCTGACAGTCAGGAAACTGAAGTGTATATGTTCTCCTGAGCTAAGGAAAGGGGGTGGGGATTCAATGGACACAGAGGGGAATTTGAACAAGGAAGTCTTGCAGAGACCTCCACAATTTACCATGCCTACCCCACACTCTTTGTAGTTTTCTCTGGTGGTTTCTCTCTTCCTACACCAGGCTCTCTGTATAAATTCTTTTAGGCAGTTATTAGGGAAGAAAAAAAGAAAAGAAAAGAAAACAAAACAAAACAAAAAACTCCTCTTGAACTCTTTGGGCCTGATTGTTTTCAGCTCAAAACAGTCCACATATCTAAGTAGCACACTGGGACAACCTGCCCTGAACCCTTCTTAGACTCCTTCTTTATAGACTTCTTTATAGACTCCTTCTTTTACCCAGGGTTACAAAACTTTCAAAGCCTGGAAACAGCATTAAATTTAGAAATACCATTTTCTTGTTTCTGGCTATGCAAGTCAGTTATTTAAACGCTAAAACTTTTGTATTCATGCATAATAGAGGTAATAATACTTAGGTCAAAATATGCAAAATTTGGGCGCCTGGGTGGCTCAGTGGGTTAGGCCACTGCCTTCGGCTCGGGTCATGGTCTCGGAGTCCTGGGATCGAGTCCCGCGTCAGGCTCTCCACTCAGCGGGGAGCCTGCTTCCCTCTCTCTCTCTGCCTGCCTCTCTGTGTACTTGTGATCTCTCTCTGTCAAATAAATAAATAAAATCTTTAAAAATATATATATGCAAAATTGTAAGTTTTAAAAAATACAATGAATTTTATTAGATTTTATTTATTTATTTTAAAGAGAGAGAGAGAGAGAGAAGCAGTGGGGCATACAGGCAGCGGGAGAAGGAGAAGCAGACTCCTTGATAATGATGGACTGAGGGCACTGAGATCTGACCTAAGCCAAAGTTAGAGCTTTCAAAGATTGATCCATCAAGGTGCGTACTTCCTCTTAAAGTTTTCATCTTTTTTATTTATCCTACCTTCCATGTTCATGGGGAAAGAATGTTTATTGTTTTATCGTTCCTTTTCTTTTTCTCCTATCCCGCAACTATCCGTTCCAGCAAACTTAGTCCCAAACCATGGATAGTTCTGGACCCGTTCTCATATTGCAGATTGTTGACTGTATTGATTTATCAACTCTATACACATCACATCTTGATAATGGGGTATACTTGAACTATAAATGCTCATGTGTGGTTCTCTTTGTTCTATCTCATCTCGCATTTTCCTCGTGGCTAACCGGGTACTATTACAGACTACACTGGTTTCCATCTCATTCTTCAGAAAGCTGGATGAATCAACAGAACATTGAAAATTTATTGACCTGCTCTGACTATGGCCTTTCTGGGTCTCCAGAGAAGTAGTGCCTGAGACACACTAATGCAAAGGAGGAAAGCAACACCCAGGGCAAAGAGGGACATCACTCTGGGCAGTGGTTTAGTACATTGGCCAGGATCTCTCTAGAAATGCCTTTGGGAATGTAATTACTTACAACTTTCAAAGAACTATTAATTACTGTAGTGTCTCCTAAAGTTTATATTTTGTTGGTCCCAACCAAATTTTTTTCAGGAGTAGGCAGAAGCTCGATGACCTCCAGGACCTAATACTCTTGTTACCTTTTGCAGGAAATAAAAAATATTTTTTTTTAGTGGTCTAGCATTCAGATCTTAAATAGCATTTGAAATTCCTAGTCTGCTTTCCTGGATGAGAACAACACCTTTCTTCATCTTTGATAGATTCAGTAAATATTTGAAGTCCACTTCCCTTGTGAAACTGTAGAAAGAGTAAGTCACATTGAGATTTCCAAAATATTTGTAGAGAATTAATCTAGAAGTATGTGAATTACTGACTTATAATTCTCTTTATTTTATTGCAGATTTTGATGCTGGGGATGATTTGGCACAGTGAGTATTTGGGGGATGGAATATAGCCTAGAACTAACCTGCCAGACTCTTGGATCTTATGCTTAGTGAATTATCTTTGTCATCTTGGTTTGGGAAGGGTTCCACCATGCACAGTCTAGACTAATTGTATGGTCTTATTGCATATAATTTGATTCCAATACTATAACTTCTTTTACAATATATGCTAATTCCATTCCTATAAAGATGCTTCACATATATTAGTTTTAATTGTGTATTATTCATTGAATTTCGTTGACTGAATTTCATCGTGGCCCATTCTTGTACTTATGTACAGACCTCCATATTGCTGTTAAGAAGTAGCCTTGTTTATGCTTGAATATGTACAGTAATGAAGAATTTCCTATATTTCAAAGCACTTGTCATCCTAAAATAGTTTCATCTGAGTCAACTAATTTAAATTTATAGCATGTTCTTCTGCTACACTAAGGTAAAACATGAACATATAATGGAAGCTTTATTTTTATTTTATATATATATATATATATATATATATATATATATATACACACATATATGTGTGTGTGTGTGTGTGTGTGTATTTGAGAAAGAGAGAGCAAGTATGAGTGGCGGGTGAGCTCGGTGGGGGAGCAGAGAAACACAGGGAGAGAGAGAAGCAGACTCTCTGCTGAGTAGGTAACAGGATTCGAGGCTTGATTCCAGGACCCTGAGATCAGGACCTGAGGCAAGGACAGCAGCTTCACTGACTCAACCTCCCAGGCACCCATGATGGAAGCTTTAATTTAAACATAAAAGCCTCTATTCTTATATGATAGTTAAAAGCAAACTCAGAATTTTTATTTAGAATAACCAAGGAAGTGAAGTAATCAGTTAGCTATATTTTTATAGTGCAAAGAAATCACTCTAAGCATTAAGGTTAAGCATTCCCTCAGAGGACCAATGAGGCATCCAACTAACCTAAATGTTTTCCCCAACAGATTGTTGAAACTTAAGTTTACCTGAACAATTATGAAGTCCATGTTATGATATTCTTTTTCCTTTATTTTCCCACTGGCCTTGGTTGTGTGGAGGTGCATGATGCTTTCTGTGGTTCTAAACTAATCTGTTTTGAACCAAAATGTCATGGTCTATTTCTTATTAGCTCATGTATTCCTCATTAAAATTCTGAATATCGTAATGATATCTTCATTGTAAAAGGAGTAAGATGGAGTTTAGAGAGATGAAGGAATTCACTCAAGGACTGCACTGGTCGGTTTCCTTAAGACGCCTCAATGTTTCTCCCTCTTCCTGTGTTGTGCTCTTCTAACCACTTGTTCGGTGGTTGTCTGACATTTTTACACATCAACTATAATTTCAGTTTTTAACCTAAGAGGTGTCCATAATATCTCAGCCATCAAAACGTTATTTTTATGGCAATAAATCTCCTCCCTTTTTCCCTTTTAAATCTGCTGTCTGCAGTGATCATGTGCAATGCCCCTCAGGTTACAGGGTGAGATGGGTAAGTAGCTCTATTGTGGATTCAGTGCCAATGATGGTCGAGAAACAAGGAAGAATCCTGATTTAAACAATCTACATGTTGGTAAAACTGAAGGAAAATTATTTAATTTTTTTTAGAATGAGGAAATACCAGACAGGATTTATGTTAAGTAGTCCGTATATCTTTATCTCCATAAATAGTCAGGAAGACAGACTCCATGTCTGTTCACCCATCGTCTTGCATATTCTTTTCTATTCGGGTTATGGATTCAGGATAGTCTTTCATGCTTTCCTCATGACACCCATCATCCTCCCACTCAGCTTTCTTCCATGAAATTAGTCCCAGATTGAGGGAGAATCGGGATTTCTGTCTCTAGACATTCACAGAGTATTACTCCTGCATCGTGAGAAATGATTAGACTTTCTTGATCTGAGTTTCTTCTTTTTAAAATCAGAGATCTGGATTAGTCAAGTGAATTCTGCCATTAAACTGTTTGCAGTCTTCTTGAGTAATAATTCTTCTTAAACCAAATTGTTTTAGGTAAATAACTGTACCTGAAAAATTAACATTTCCTACCTCATTAACAGAGAATAAACATCACTTGCAATGAGTAGAAAATAGGCCAATGAATTCTGCCTCCCTAAAACTTTTCAATTAAAGACTGGTAAAGTTAAATGCTGAATACTCTTTAACTCAGTATTACTTTCAAAAAGTAAAAATTACTCCTTCGTGAAGTTAGAATTTAGAATAATAATTTAAAGCAGAATTGCTCTCCTACTTTATGGACCATTTTCTGAATGCCTCTCTGTTAACTCTCTCTATATATATATGATATATAATTAATGTTATAATATATCATATCAATTATATATAGATAGTATATATAAAATATATAGAGATATACTACATATATATGTATAGATGTATGTATCTATATATGATACTCTAGGACTATACAACACAAAAATATTAATTTTGAGATTCCCTACTGTTGATTATTTCTATATAACTTTGCTACAAATGCATATGAGTTTTTTTTAAAAAACAGACATCTGGAGGCCTACATATGACTGTCCCAGCAGGTCCAGAGAAATACAGGAAGTGTACTAGCCATTCAAACCCACTAGGGACAGATAATTCTTCATCATTGAGAAATAAAACTCCTCGAAATGCATTCTCTCTATTCTTAACTCATGTACTGTTTAAATAATGTCTTTAAATTACACATAAGATAAAAAAGATGCAAATACATAATGCTGCATTTATTTTGTTTCAACAAATATCGCTGAGTGCAACCTGACCACTAAGTTTGACTAAAGTTACCTTCTGTATCATCCCCTTTTTTGACACTAGTTCCTTAGATTTATACAAACACATGAAATTTTTGACAAGAGCATCACATAGGCACTATTGAAACACATGAGCAACTGAACAATTTTATCTATCCTTTAATGACTGTCATCGCAAACATCAATAACAGTATGTACATTTTTAAAATTCTCTTTAACACATGAAATTTAGCTAGGGAAAATGAATGAAATTGCTAATTTATTTCCACAATTTCCATCATGAATAGACATTCTCTATTTGCTGCATAGTTTTTTCCCCCACTCTTTGCTTTATAAAATAACAGCGATTCCATTGGTTTACCATGACCCATTGGCAATATTTGGTCATATAGCAAAAAAGAGTGTGCTTTATACAAATTAAGCTTCAGCAGTTCAGACTGGTATGTTTGCATTTCCTGAGGTTTCAGTGCCAGATGATTCATGGAATTTGACCAGAAAAGAGTGAAAATAGGAAAGTTGACCTCATGTATTAGCCACACACACTTAAGATACATACAACAGGGATGCCTGGGTGGCTCAGTAGGTTAAACCCTCTGCCTTCAGCTCAGGTCATGATTCCAGGGTCCTGGGATCGAGTCCCACATGAGGCTTCCCGCTCTCTGCCTCTCTGCCTACTTGTGATCTGTCAAATAAGTAAGTAAAATCTTAAAAAAAAAAAAAAGATACATACAACAAAGTATTTTCTGATTTGGCAGAATTTTTACAAATCTTCTTTCTTATCTAACTAATATAATTAATAATGAATAGTCTTTCATTTTCAAAATATCATTTAAATATTTTTAAGATCATTATCAGTAAAACTGAGTAACATGCATAATCATTCCCATTATAAAATTGTTCCACAATACTTCTAGAGAATCAAACACAATGAAACAGAAGAAAGCAGCTTAATTTAAGAAATCAAGAATAATTAATATTAATATAATATTCATGTCAATCTACTCTTAGTAAACTTTATTCATTGTGTTCATACTATTAAGTTTTCACCAAATTTCTGTTTATTTCCTTCAGATACATATTCATTTGTGTGGAACATATAGCAAACTTAAGTATATGGAGAAGCAGAGAAACATCTCAGAATTCATACTTCTAGGACTTTCATATGACCAGAACGTAGAAATATTTTGCTTTGTGCTCTTCTTATTCTGTTATATTGCCCTGCTGGCAGGAAACCTTCTGATCCTTGTCTCCATTCGATGCAGTCCTCTTTTCCACCAACCCATGTACTACTTCCTCAGCCACTTATCCTCTATGGACATCTGCTATACCTCTAGTATTACACCTAAATTAATTGGTGACCTGCTAGGGGGAACAAAAACCATCTCCTATGGTAATTGCATGTTACAACTATTTACCATGCACTTCTTTGGAGGTACTGAGATCTTCATTCTTACCGCCATGGCCTTTGATCGCTATGCTGCCATCTGTAAGCCTCTCCACTACCTGCTTATCATGAACAGAACAAGGTGCCATCTCCTAGTCTTGGCTGCGTGGGCTGGTGGGACTCTCCATTCTTTTCCTCAATTACTGATGGCAATCCAGTTGCCGTTTTGTGGTCCTAATGAACTCGATCACTACTTTTGTGATATCTTCCCTCTGCTGAAAGTTGCCTGCACTGACACCTACATCACTGGTGTCCTTGTGGTTGCCAATTCAGGTATGGTCGCCTTAGTTACCTTTGTTGTCTTGTTTGTTTCTTATGTCATTATTTTGTTTAGTCTAAGACATCACTCAGCTGAGGGAAGACGCAAAGCCCTCTCCACCTGTGGGTCTCATATCACTGTGGTCGTCTTATTTTTCGGGCCTTCGATCTTTGCCTACCTTCGAACTCCAGCCAGTTTCCCTGAGGACAAAATATTTGCTCTATTTTACACCATCGTTGCTCCTATGTTCAACCCCTTAATCTATACTCTGAGAAATACAGAGATGAAAAATGCCATGAGGAAAGTTCTGTGTCAAACATTATTTTCAAAGGAAGTACGCAATTAATTCAAGCAAACTAAGAAAATTTACAAAAAAAAAAAAAAAAGGGCGGGGGTGTTGATGTGACTAAAGGAGCTAAGAAATATTTCATAGTCTTTATATTCCATAGCTATCATGACTAGAATGCATGAAAAGAAGTGGAAATATAAAGAAATTTAAAGGGATAGGTAAATGAATCCTAATTCCCACATACCAGGATTAATTGAAAACTTAGTTTTATAGAGTATTAAGGAGGTGTGATTAGCATCACCTGTAGAAAAAACTGCCAAATCAAATAAAGCAACACTATTTGGTTAGTGAATCATAAAGACAAAACAATTTTAATGATACTTCTATTAAAAATCTTGGGCTTATTTGCCAGTTCTCATCGTGATACATGTTCTTCACTAGTGATGAAGTTGAAATCTAAAATTAAAATAATGACTTTAAATCATCACAAGTATCTTTATGATAGCACATTCATTTCTACTTCCTCTGTGGGCATTCAGAAATCAGCTGTACAATGAAGAAGTCCATACAAGAGAACCTGTTTTAGATCAGCTCCTGGTGATCAGTTCTCCTGAATTCGTATTAAAAATAATAGTAATACCTAGTTAAGACAGAGCAAGAGTCAATAATTCAGGCTGCTAAAAACACAATTACTTGTTTTTCCACCATTGACCAGAATATAAAACATTTCTGATAAAACCTAAGGGACTGAATAATAAGTGTAATTGTTGACAATCCCTACCTATCTCCAGTTGGTAAGTGGAAAGTTAATGGATCCAGAACTGAAGACTTTCTCTGCCATAGAGAAAGAGAGAGGGGAGAAGAAAAAAAGAAAAACAAAAAACTTAGCAAAAGACAAATTAAGATATGGTCAACCAACAAAAGAAAATTATAGTACATTTTGCAAGCATATTTTAGCTGCATATACATGTTTATAACTGGTTATTTATAATTGTCAAACCTCAGAAGCAACCAAGACCTCCCTCCATTGGTGAATAGATAAATAAATTGTGATTTCTTTGGACAATGGAATATTATTCAGTGCTAAAAAAAAAGGGAGCTATCAAGCCACAAGATGATACCCGGGAAAATTAAGTGTGTATTACTTAGTGAAAGAAGCCAATCTGAAAAGGCTACCAATTATGATTGAAACTATATGAATCCTGGGAAAGGCAAAACAATGGAGACATTGACAACATCAGTGCTTGTCAAAGGTTAGTTGGAGGGTAGAAAGGATAGACAGAACTCAGAGGATTTTTAGAGCAGGAAGCATGTCTCTATGTTAGTATAGTTGTGGATACATGTCCTTATGCATATCGAAACCCATAAAATATACTACATCAAGTGTGAAACTAATGAAAAGAGTATTTGAGGAGATAATAACTTGTGAGAGTAGCTTCCTTTGATGGTAAGAGATGTATCACTCTGGTGGGAGAGCTGTCTGTGTGGGGGGCAGGGGTGTTATGGGAAATCTTTGTACTTTCTGCTCAGTTTTGCTGTGAACCTAAAGTTGCTTTAAAAAATAAAGTTTATTAATTAAAAATATACACTATGGCATGACAGACATACCAAAACTTGTAAGTGGAATGAACAAGAGACATCTGAAAAAGATTTTCAAAAAAAAAAAAATAAATAAATAATAAAAAAGAAAGGCCTTTTTTGCAAGCTTGTTATTCTATTTAAATAAAGGTTGCTTAAGAAAAAAATATATATATATATACCTTTTTTGCATGAGATAGGATTTGAATAAAGGTTGTTTAAGGAACACAGCAAATGGCATTATAGAGAAGATGTTAGATAGCAGGATTTTATTAAAAGGGAGATGGTAAAAACATGGAAAGTGTTTTAGAATATGTAAGTAAAATGCAAGAGCTACAATCATTCTGGAGGCTGGAAACAAACAGGTATAAAGAGCAAGTAAAAAAAAAAAATAGATGAAGAAGGTGAAATCAACCAGAGCTGTTACAGGAAGGGAGGAAGTGGACACAAAGAAATAAAACTGTTGTCAGATTAAACCTTTTCTCCTAGGCATGTTCTATACTCTTTCATTACTTAGCTAGACCTAAGAAAGCTGTCTCTGAACGTGAAATAGAAGTTCAGATATTTAAACAACAAATTCATTTTAAAGTTCTCATTTTATAGCGGTTGTTATTTGTTTTCATTATCCTGCTTTCTCAATAGTGTGAATTTCTCTTTTAGAACATTATTAGTGCTCAAAATTATTATTTGCACACAATATTGACCAATGGCTAAGAACATTTTTTTTTTTTTTTTTTTTTTCTTTCAGATTTTATTTATTTATTTGACAGACAGAGATCACAAGTAGGCGGAGAGGCAGGCAGAGAGAGAGAGAGAGAGAGAGGAGGAAGCAGGCTCCCTGCCTAGCAGAGAGCCCGATATGGGGCTTGATCCTGGGACCCTGAAATCATAACCTGAGCCAAAGGCAGAGGCTTAACCCACTGAGCCACCCAGGCACCCCCATTTTCTGCTACAAATCTAGACACACATTCCAAATTAACCAGATATTAGCATTCTACAAACCTAACAACTTTCACGGAAATGACTTCAGACTTCTTACTGTGGCTTTCATGTCTAATAAGTTGAGAACATAAACTTTATTTTCATTGAGATATAAGTGATGTATAACATTATATTAGTTTCTTCTAAACAACATAATGATTTGATACTAGTATATATTGAAAAATAGTCTCTGCAATAAATCTAGCTAACATCCATCACCACACATACTTACAAATTACTTTTTTGTGACAAGAACTTCTTAGATGCCACTCATTTTTACTACACAAAATCCTACCTGAGATATTGAAGATGTAGATTATAGAATTACTCCATATCAGATTCTAGACCTTTTTTTTTTTAATATTCTAGACCTTTTAATGGGAAAACCCAAGCATATGTTGCTATTAGTTGAGACTTATATGCACTTCTGCATTTATAGATGTGAAAATGTTGACAAAGTTTGCATGTAATAAGACAGGAACATAAGGGAAAAATTAAAAAGCATATAAACATAAGTATTAAAGACTATCTGGTGAAATGTAGCTAATGCTTTTTGCTGCAAATTCCTCATAAGGTATAACAGCATTCAAATTCATGCTTGCAATGTTTGAGTACCTCAATTTTTAAGAAGTAACCACAGATGATATTTTATATTCAATAATGAGATTAGCATAGCATACCAGCATAAACTGTAAAGGATTTCAGAGCATCAATATGTGTGGCTCATATAATTAATTTGTTTAAAAATTCAAATAAATTATTTTTAAGCACTGTAATGGAGGAAAGACACATTCTCACTAACATGTTTTCTAATAGATTTTCTTTATAAAGCAGATTCAGATTTGCAGGAACATTACACAAAAAGTACAGTGATTTTCCATATACATTCTAAGCTCCTCACAATTTCTGTTCGCTGACATCTTGCAGCGGGGCCGTATATTTCTCACCACTAGTGAACCAATATGGGTACAGTACTCTTAAGGTCCATAGCTTACATTAGGATTTGCTCTTGGTGTTACCAAATTTTATGGATTTTGACATATGCATTATGTCATGTATCCGCCACTATAGTATCATCCAGAATAGTTTTCCTTCCCTAAAATATCCCATGTTCCGCCTATTTACCCCTTCTCCTTTATCCTTGAATTTTTGTCAACCAGTGATTTTTTTTTTCTTTTTACTATGACCTGCTTTTCTATCAGGAAAAGGAATTCATAGTTCATGTCTGTGATGTAAATATATCTGTTTCAAAAACTAAATATCATCCTTGGGACTATCTTATTGTCTTAGTAATTAATATTCTAATATTCACTATTATCTACTGCTTATCCACTCTTCTTCTGCCACATAAATATATCATCCTTAATTTAGGTCATCAAGCTATAATTATAATAATTAATATTATAGACAAATTACTATAATTGGTATGATTCAAAAGAAACCTAGCACCCCCAAAATTAGAAGGGACCAATATAGGAGCATAAAGTAGATTTTACCAAAAGAATACTACTAGGCATATAAACCCAACCATTAAGGTCTTCTTAATATCAAAGAACTACCTCAGAAACATGAATTTTCTCACCATGTTCTGTTACTGTTCTAGAAGAATGTAGATAAACATATCATAAGATTTTAGAATATAAGGGTGCCTGGGTTGCTCAGTCAGTTGAGTATCTGACACTCGATTTCAGCTCAAATCATGATCTCAGTGACAAGGGATCTCCATCTCAGGCTCCATGATCAGTGCAAGTCTGTTTGAGAGTCTCCCTCTGTCCCACTTCTGCTCATGCGATTTCTGTCTATCTCACTCTCTCTTTCTCTTCCTAAAATTTAAAAAAAAAAAAAATCTTTAAAAGAAAGAATTTCAGAATATCACCCCAAGAATTGGAAGAAAGATTATTAGTTAACACAGTGTCCTTCACAATATGAAACTCCTATAATTATTTGAATCTGATACTTTCTACCGAGTCAGGAAGAACAACTACATTGAAGGTTCATGGTCAGCTACGATAACACGGAAGTGCCTAATAATGGAAATTGGAAGAAGAAAAACCTCCAGTCTGTGGATGCAAACATTCAGGGTGGTACAGAGCAGCAGAGAACACCCGGAGTCCACATGAAGAGGGACAGAGCAAGCTCTAGATCAAAACCACCAGTGATAAGGCAGGCAAGACAGGCAGAGACAGAATGGTGGAGCACATCTAAGGCAATAGACCTTATGTACCTGTTTGTAGCTTATGCTGTCTATTCCTTTACATAAAACTGACTTAACCCCAACCAGTGGGTGTGTGTCCATATTGATATTTTCCTGAAGGAACTAGTGCTCATGTCCAAAACAGGAGTATATTCGCACAACCACATTAAGATCATATTCTTTATGGACTTCTAGGCAAATCCAAACTATGAAGAAAAGATTTGAAACTTCCTTTCTTTGGTCATCTGAAATCCACATCTTGCTCCATAATTTTCTATGGTAGCTTTCCCTCCTGCATTCCTCAGAGTGTCAGTCAGAGTGTTGAGCAAGCTGTTCCAAGTGTATAAAACACTGCTATCATCTTATCCATGGGGAAGGTGTTTGCAGGACGTGTGTATATAAATATACAGGATAACCACAACGAAGTGGAAGAGGGCTTTTCTCCTCCCTTCAGCACTGTGGTGTTCAGTGAATGCAAGATGGTAACATAGAAGCATACCAGCGGACAGAACTCAGTGGGCAAATGGCTCCAATTTGGATACCAGGAGTAGGTTGATGACATAGGTGTCTGCTCAGGCAAGTTTCACCAAGGGCTGCAAAGACACAATAACCTTGGTCATTGGAACCACAGAAGGGTAAACTCAAGGCCAGCAACATCTGAACTAAAGAATGCACACAGGACCCCACCTAGGCCATAGCCACCAGCATACTACAGACCCGTCGCCTCACTATGGTTGTGTAGTGCAGGGGCTTACAGATGGACACGTAGTGGTCAGCAGCCATGAGGATTAGGATGAAGATCCCCAGGAAGCCAAAGAAATTAACTGAAAAAGATGTGTATCATGCACTCACTGAAAGCAATAGTGATCTTCTTTAAAAAGGGCATCCACAACCATTCTAGGGGTTATGGAAGTACAGACGCAGATGTCAGATTAGGATAGGTAGAAAAGGAAGAAGTACATTGGACTCCTGAGTGTCCAGCTGTTCTTGACAGTAGTAATAATCAGAAAGTTACTCAACAACATCATCAAATAGAAGTACAAGAAAGTGACAAACACTATTTCCTTCCTAAAAGGATCCTGGATCAACCCAAGCAGAAAAATGTATTCATATTATTCAGCTGCATGATCATGAATGAGGAGAAGGAAAGGTTTGAAAAGATTTATTTGCCAAAAAATAAAATAATTAATTTACAGTGTTCTATTGAATGTTACAGAATAATTTAAGCAAATTATTTCATGGTACTATGTGATATAGTGGGATATTTTAACAAAAATAAATACCCCTCATCAGCTACATTCTGTGTGTTTTTGTTTTTTTTCATCTCACTACAATATTGTGTTCTCAATTCTTAATGACCACTTCACTGAGTGCTGTGAGTCCCACGTATCTTACCTTCCTTCAGCACTCTTCAAATATACCTCTCTCTAGGTTCTTTCCATAGTTTGGCTATTGAGGAAGTGGTGATGCAACATGGGGGCTTAAGTGGGTAGAAGAAGAATGAAACAAGATGGAATTTGGAGGGAGACAAACCATAAGTCACTCTTAATCTCACAAAACAAACTGAGGGTTGCTGGGGGGAGGGGGGTTGGGAGAAGGGGGTAGGATTATGGACATTGGGGAGGGTATGTGCTTTGGTGAGTGCTGTGAAGTGTGTAAACCTGGTGATTCACAGACCTGTACCCCTGGGGATAAAAATATATGTTTATAAAAAATAAAAAATTAAAAAATATATATACCTCTCTCTAGATTTGACGTGATTCTGACTAATTTTGCCAATTCAATAATATAAAATTAAGATATGTTGCTTTATTCTATTATTTCCCTCATCCTTTTATATTTAATAAATATTAGGGTAATGTTTTGTATAGTACATCACTCAGTCTATAGGATATATTTGACTGCTCTTGAAGGTTCAGGAATATTAATGCAACATCATATGTTACTCCCAACCCTATAAGGAAAGTCTTTCTTACATATATATATTTATATATCATATACTTGTCACACATATCTTTATAAATGTATGTTATTTGTCAATACATAGTCTTCTGCTTCTCCTGCATATTCTCTTAGATAAAGCAGCTTTAAAGGAGGAACAAGAAATACAGTTTTTCAATAATAATATGCATCAAACTTTGAGCACATTTGTGATATTTAGGACTTCATAAGTACAAATGAACAGAAATGAATGTTCTTTCATGTTTGATAATATCTCACATATTCCTATTTCTTTTTTTTTCTTTGCTTTTTTTTTTTTTTTCTTTTTTTATAAACAAGGAGGCAGAGAGTGAGGCGGGGAAGAAAGCCCAATGCAGGGCTCGATCCCAACACCCTGAGATCATGATCTGAGCCAAAGGTAGAGGCTTTACCCTCTGAACCATCCAGGTGCCCCTCACATATCCCTATTTCTGGTTTTCTTTTGCTAGTTTGTAAAAAGCAATCCTTACAGCATTCAGACCCTCTATAGAATTGGGAGACATAAACTTCACAGTTCATATTTTCAGGAATAAACATTTTAGCTTTAACATCTTAGATCTTTGGTGACTGCCTATGGAGTGTCCCCTGGAAGTTGGTGTAGGACCAGATCCTGGTTGTAGTCCCCTAAACCCCACATTCGTGGAACAGATCAGAGAAGCAGAAATGGGAGGGAGATGCGCATTTAAAAAGAACATAGTCTATGACTTCTCCCTTCAATTCTTTTCAGGTGTAAAAGAGAGGAAAGCAAACCATAAGAGACTTAACTACAGAGAACAAACTGAGGGTTGCAAGCTCTTTCTGTTGGGATTAGGATTCAAAATGCTTCCCCTCCCTGCTGGCCTCCAGGACCCCCCATTTTGCTCTTCTCTCAAGCATGGGATGCAGTCCTAGACTGAGTGGGAATCAGCATCTCTAGTCCTCCAATATCCACAGGGTATTATTTTCTGATGACAAGGAATTACTTAGATTGTCTTGATCAGTGTCTCATTGATTGAAAATTGAAAATTGTTTAGGTATATCCTATGATACCACATTTAAGTTGTTTACCAAGCTACTTATTTAACAGTTAGCTTAAATTAACTTGTTTTGGTAAATAAATCTATTTATAAAACAAACAAACAAAAAAAAAGAACAGCATTAGATGTAATAAGGTAAGAAGAAGACTGATCAATAACTCCCAAATTTATTGACCTCCACTTTACTGTTCACTGTTGAACACTAGGAGCCTGATAATAATTTTTGCCTTGTTAACAATTAGGGGTAGGAGGTCTTATAGTAATTATAGTAATTCAAGTCATAGAATGAACAGTTTAAGTTTCTTTATTCCCTGATGAAATTAGAGTTTTATTATATTTTAGAGTAGAATCAGTTTCTCAGAATACGGGCCATTTTTAAATGATATACACTACATGATATACACTAGCAAAAATGTGTTGAAAGCATAGGTTTTGAAATTGTGAATCCTGGGATTTAATAGCTTCTAGTGAACTTTGCTTTAGAAGCCTTCTGCTTTTTAAAGTCATCTAGCTACATTTTAGCTAGGCTTGAAAATGTTTGCATTCACATTGGGTATCAATTTGTGCACTGGATAAAACAGTTCCCAGAATGCATTCTCCCTATTTTATACTCTATTCCCTAAAGTATTAAGATGGTACAAAACATACAAATTTGTGACTTTTTTGTACATTCAGCAATGTAACAAATAGTCACTGAGTGCTGACAACAAAATTCTTTTAAAACCACATTCTGTATCATCTTCTTTTATTGACTTTTATTGTCTAGATTGTATATAAAACCCTTTAAATTTTTTAGGAAAAACTGTAAAATAAGATCAACTCAGATATGCTTATCAGAAATTCCATTTTTTGATCCTAAACCCTAAACCATAGTTAAAAATGTGCAAAAGAGGGGCACCTGTGCGGCTCAGTGGGTTAAGCTTCTGCCTTCAGCTCAGGTCATGATCTCAGGGTCCTGGCATCAAGCCCCACATCGGGCTCTCTGCTCAGCGGGGAGCCTGCTTCCCTCCCTCTCTCTGCCTGTCTCTCTGCCTACTTGTGATCTCTGTCTGTCAAGTGAATAAATAAAATCTTAAAAAAAATGTGCAAAAGACTTTTCTTTTGTTGAAACTTTAATAAATTAAACTTTTGTTACCTAAATAATATAACTAGCAGTTATATTTGGTTGCTTTAAGGTAATCTAACACTTCAAATAATCATTTGTCTTATTAATAGTAAAGCTGAAAAATTATATTATTATACCCATTTCACATTAGATTTCACAACTGATTTGTAAAATACAATACATAATACAAAAGGAAAGTTAATTCTAAATAATAAGAATAATTTATGTGAATATTTCATAATTCCCAACCTTTTTGGGGCAAATTTTATATTATTATCATGTTGATAATTCTTTACACAAATTAATGTTTTCTTTCTTTTCAGATATTTGCAAACTAAAATATATGGAGAAACAGAAGAATGTCTCAGAATTCATCTCTTTGGGATCTTCTTATAATTGTAACATACAAATATTTTCTCATGTTCTCTTCTTACTCTGTTATGTTCCTACCCTATTGGTAGGAAAACTTATCTCTATTTACCTCAGCCCTCTTTTTCTCCAACCAATGTACTATTTCTTCAGTCACTTACCCTTTATGGACAACTGCTCCACCTCTTCTATGACACCCAAACTGACTAGTGACCTTCTAGAGGGAAGAAAATCTGTCTTCTATCATAATTTCATGTGACAACTCTTTACCATGTACTTCTCTAGAAACATTGAGGTCTCTATACTGACCATCATGGCCTTTGATTACTCTGTTGCCATCTACAAATTTCACTACATATTTATCATGAACAGGACAAGGTGCAATCTCCTAGTCTTAGCCGCTTGGGCTGGTGGAGCTCTTCACTCCTGAACTCAGTTTCTTATGGCAACCCAGTGGGCCCTTTTGTGGTCCTAATGAAATCGATCACTAATTTTATGAATTTTCCCTTTACTGAAAGCTACCTGTACTGATACCCACTTTGCTGGTGTCTTTGTAGTTGCAAATCAGGATTGGTTACCTGGTGACATTTGTGGTTGTATTTTTTTCCTATGTCATTGTTCTCTTTAAGAAACCACTCAGCTGAAGGAAGACACAAAGCCTTCTCTACCTGTGGGGCTCAGATCACTGTGATAGTCTTGTTTTTGGGGTCTTCAATCTTTGCCTACTTTTGACCTCTGACCACTTCTCCTGAGGATAAAGTATTTACTCTATTTTACACTACCATTTCTCCTATGTTCGATCCCTTAGGCTATCTTCTGAGAAATTCAGAGATGAAAATCCTATGAGAAAAATATGGCGCCAAACGTCATACCTAAACATCTGTATTTAAAAACGAGGAACAACTAGATGTGGATGAAGGAGCCAGGAAAATATCTCACAGAGTAACTGTTCCATTGGTATCATTTATGGATGCCAGAAATAAGATTTATGGATTATAAGTACATGCTGGTCAAAGACAGATTCTACCTTACAAAAATGAGTTTGGAAATGTAGTCAATTGTGTGGATTCTTGAGATGATGTGAGCAGAGTTATATGTATAATTTAAAAAAAAAAATTGGGGCTATAGCTTTGAAAGCACTTCTGTATGATATAAATTGAAATATTGACTAACTAGAATTTAAATAAAATCTTGAAATTAAAAAATAAAAAAAGAAAATTTTGAATAATTGTAGTCATATAGAACTTCTATAAGGGTAGTACAGTTCCTGTTTTCCCCACTGTTAATATCTTATCTTGTAATTATGCATTTTTCAATATTTAGAAACCAACATTGATTCATTACTATTAACTAAACCCTAATCTTTATTTTGATTTCATCTGTTTTCCCACCAACTTTTACTGAGACAGAACTGACCTACAACATTGTGTCAGCTTAAAATACAAAATGCAATTACTTAGTCCATGTATACATTGTAAAATGACTACTACAGGGTCACCTGTGTGGCTCAGTAGGTTAAGCATCTCTCTTCAGCGTAGGTCATGATCCCACAAGTCCCACACTAGGGAGGGGGAAGTCCCTGCTCAGTGGGGAGTCTACATCTTCCTCTCCCTCCGTCCTCCAGCCTCGGCTCATGCTCTGCCTCTTTTATTTTCTCACAAGTAAATAAATAAAATCTTTTAAAAAAATGATTAATAAAGTCAGGTGATCCAGCCATCAACCTCACATTACCTTTTTTTTTGGGGGGGGGGTGAGACATCTAAGATCTACTTCCTTAGCAATTTTTAATATATAATACCATATTGTTAACAAGACCCACCATGCTAAACATTAGATCCTAAGAATCTATGCATCTTATACCTAGATGTTTGTTCTGACAAATAAAATCTTTAAAACATTTTTAAAAAGGGACACCTTGGTGGCTCAGTTGGTTATTCCTAGGTATTTTAACCCCTTGACCAATATCTCTCTCCATTTTCCTACCACCACTATTCTCATCTCTGCTTCCATGGGTTCAGCTTTTTAAAATTCCACATACGAGTGTGGTCATGCAATATTTGTCTTTCTCTGTCTGGCTTATTTCACTTAGCATAATGTCCTCAAGATCCATCCATGTTGTTACAAATGGCAAGAATTCCCTCTTTTTTAAAATAGCTATAGTCAGATAGATGATGATAGACAGATAGAGAGAGAGATGATACTTAGATAGATAGGTGATAGATAGATGTAAACATTCATGGAATATTCACCAAGGTTGTCTATATTCTGAGTGATAAAGCAAACTTAACAAATTTGTAAACATTTGGTGTGTCATGTGAATATTAACCCTGGTGATTCACAGACCTGTCTGGGGATAAAAATATCTGAGTGATAAAAAAAAAAAAAAACTTAATACAACATATAAAACACATGTTAATCAAAAAAAAAAAAAAAAAAAAAATTTAAAATAATAGAAATCAGTCAATGCACTTTCTTAGTCCATCATAAGATGAAACTAGAATTAAATAATAAAAAAATCTGGAAAAGTTTGTACTTAGAAATTAAACAATACAATTATAAATAACCCATGGATTGATGTGTAATTCTCTGGGGAAATTTTAAGAATTATTTAGAACTAAATGAAAATACATCATATTAAAATGCGGAGGGGCAGTTAAAGCAGTGCTTTGAGGAAATTTAAAATGCTGACTGTCTGCATTTTAAACAAATTTAAAATCAGTAACCTAAGTTTCCATTCTAGAAAAGTAGAAGAAGAACAAATAAAGTCCAGGTCTAGCTGGAGGAAGAAAATAATAAATATTAATCAGGAAAACAATTACATTGTAAGCACAAAAGAAGTACAGAAAATCAATGAAATTAAAAGCCATTTTTTAAAAAGAATAATAAAATGTATAAACCTCTGTCCAAGATAACCAAGAAAAAGGAAAAAAGACACATTGCCAGGATTAAGGCTGAGGGAGGAGACATTATCCTTATTCTATAGACGTTAAAGGATAATAGGACGATAGTATGAATACTTTGATGCCATAAATTTGTCAGCTTAATTGAAAAGACAAGTTCCTTGAAAAACACACCCTGCAAAAACTCACCAAAGAAGAAAAATATAATCTGAATAGGTTTATATCTATTAAATAAATTGAGTTAAACCATCTGCAAAAGGACAGTTCTGGCCCAGATGACTTCAGTACTGAATTCTAGCAAACATACAAGGAAGCAGTAGTACTCATTCTACTCATTCTCTTCAAGTGAAAAAGGAACATTTCCCAACTCATTTTATGCGGTCATATTACCTCAATACCAAAACCAGGTAAAAATACATCAAAAAATGAACACTAAAGACCATTATTCTTATCAATGCGGACATAAAAACCTGTACTGAACCACCAATGCACCTCCACTAAAAAAAAAAAAAAAAGAAAGAAAGAAAGAAAGAAAAAAGAAGAAATGAAAAAGAAAAAAGAAACCAATGCATCACAGCCAAGTGGGGGTTTGGTTGTCCTATTTGGTTGTCTTATTTCCTAACTCCTTCTTTTCAGGTTAACCCATTAAAATGAGAACATGTACTTCTCACTTATTAATACAAGACTTCTGTGTGTAGGTACTTCCTTCACTGGGGAGCTTTCTTTTATTCTTGGTACCTCTGGGTGCTTGTCTGCTGACAGTCATCTCAATCTGTCATGTATCACAATTTTGTGGTGTAGCAATAGCTTTTTTTTTTTTTTTTCATTTTGCTAGGCTTTTGGAGGGCAAGGGCCTTTCTTTACTGTCTTAGTGGTCTCGTAGCTCTTAACATGGCACCTTGAACTTACTAGGACCTCAGTCAATGGCTGTGGCACTGAACTGGCCCCCCTCTGAGCTTGCTTAGCTTTTCATTTCTGGCTACTGGTCTTACCACTACTAAATGCCTTGGCTACAATTATGTTTTCTGATTAAAAAATTTAAACCTCTCAAGATTTTATTTTCTCTGTATTTCCTGCTTATTCCTCCCATCTTGGTTTATCCCATAACTCCTCAGTTTTGTTTTGTTTTGTTTTCCTCAAATTTACCTGTTCCATTTCAGTCACTCATTATTTGTCACTTATCTTTTCTCCTCTCTGGGTTTCATTCCCCGTTTGAGGACACATGTTCTCCAGAGCCAGTTTGGATCTAATCCCTCTAACCCCATGGTTACATATTCCTCTTTCTTCATCTAAGTGTTGACACCTTCTTTTCTTGCCTTGCCTGCTTACTGACTTAGGGAAGGCACTATGCTTCAATTATTTGTTGAATAATAATGACGAAAGTTTGAACAGTTCTTTTTTAATCACTTCTGCTAATAGAAATAGCTTAGCAGATGTTTGCACATACTTTCAAGTCTGGGCATAAGTAAGTTCATCTCAGCTTGTGAAAAACATCTTACTAAAATCAGAAAATAATGTTAAAAATTTAAGTTTGGGGGTCATTGATTTCCATTAAACTTCCATGGAGCCCTAGGAACAAGCTGAAGATACCTTCAGTGAATTATATGAAACACCATCTTCAGGGGTGTTACACATGATAGGGAAAAAGGATGTAGCACTAATTATTTCTCCTTATGTGCAAGTTTGTCTAAATTGAAATGTGTTTAATCTTGGGGAAATTAATTGAGTACAGCAGAGCAAGTTTTTGTGTAGATTTCTCTCTTAATTACTATGGAGACAGCCAGAGCCTTCATTAAATAATAGTCATTACATGTACTTTGAAAAATAATATAATACTGTAGGGGGCTTACTTTGATATTGGTTTGTACATCGCGTGAAAAGATAAATTAAGGAAAGAAAAAGCTAATCAGGGACGCCTGGGTGGCTCAGTGGGTTAAGCCGCTGCCTTCGGCTCGGGTCATGATCTCGGGGTCCTGGGATCGAGTCCCGCATCGGGCTCTCTGCTCAGCGGGGAGCCTGCTTCCCTCTCTCTCTCTGCCTGCCTCTCCATCTACTTGTGATTTCTCTCTGTCAAATAAATAAATAAAATCTTTAAAAAAAAAAAAAAAAGCTAATCAATGAGAGAAACAGATGTCTAAGACACGGCAAACAGAGATTAGTTCATCTCCTCATGGTTGACATTTCTCCACATGACATTCCTCGAGCAAATATGTGTTATGTGTCTAATTCCAAACACAGACATCGGTGTCATGACATTCAGTCTCCTGAAAAATGGCCAGTCTAGCCGAGGAGAGACAGAGATGCACAAAATCAAATGGAAGTCTCTAAAGGTCGTATAAGAATATCTCCGATAATTAAGAGAAAATGTTATTTTTGGCCGAGAGGTATGAGAAGTCCTCATGCAGGAGCTGTGTTTGAGATCAGTTTTCAAAAGGGATAGAGGTTAAATAGAAGAGCATGCCTACTGGAGGGAAACCACAAATGAGAATCAAAGGGGAAGAAATACAAGGCTTGAATGGGAAAACAATGAGAAGTCAGTTTGGTTGGAGTCTAAGGAACAGTGCTGGGGGGGTTTGGGGGAAGCTGAAAATTCAACATGACCAAATAGAAGTTTACATAACATTGGGGTTAATAACAATAGTAACAAAATAATCATTTCCTCCCGGGGTCTTTTCAAGCATTGGGAATAATGAAGGAAAACCTTTGTGCAGTCTCTGGTGCTGAGTATGAGGCAATCCTGTGACTATGACTGGTTTTAGGAAGGCAGTAGGAGGCTGCCCACAGCCTCAAGTCCCACAGTCCAGACAGTCGGATGGTTAGAGCATGTGTCTGACGGGATGGGGCTGGGAGGGAATGAAGCAGCTGGGAGACAAGTGGGTAACAGGTATGCTCCGGATCTGACTTCTAGAATCCATTTCTGGACTTGGCCTCTCTCTAGAGCTGGAACTCGGGTACAGATAAGGAGAGAGTCAGTAAGTGGGAAAAGAAGAAGAAAAACTGGCAAAGGACAGAGAAGGCAAAAGACTTCATTCTTCTTGACCTTTGATGAGAAATTCATTTTTATTTTTTTCTGAGCTATTTACTACACATTTGCACATTCCATTTCAGAATCCAGAAATGTCCTGCACAGTGTCAGGGCGGGGGTGAGGACGCAGGACTGATGAAATTAAATGTGTATCTGGTTTACCACCTGGAGGCATGAGGAGAACGCCAGGTTCCTGATGACTCTTTTTCTCCCTGGAAATGGCTGCCTCCACACTGTGGCCTCCCATTTGTGCAAACTCATCAAGCCTCTTTTATGTTCCCACCATTCTCACTCCCATTTTCATGCCTGAATGCAGGAATGATACTGAGTTACCCTCAAGTAAGCTTGTCTTTCAAGGGAGTAACCAAGTAAAGCCCCTTCCTTTCAAGAGTATTGATTCTATCAAATTTTTCTGTCCGATTCATCTTTCCTATAAACCAGTTTACGTGGCTCATCAAAATGTGTTTGAGTTGGATGCTAATCCAGACCCAATACTGATTTGATGTAAAGGAGGGTTTCTAAATTATGCTTGCTTCGGCATTTCTGTTATGTTGGGATTCTCACTGGGGATGGACCAGAATTTTACAGCTTCACTACGAGGGCTAGCTGCAGACCTTGTCCACTGTGGAGAGCCAGTGTCTCAGACATGTCCGTGCACTGTGTTGAAGCCAGATGTCCTTTTTAGATTCTCGGCATGACTTAGAAAACACACATAACCTACAATGAATGCTTATTCTTGTTACAGTTACAATTATTCAAACCACAAGCAGACTTCACTTGTTTGGCTGGAAAGGTCAGGTTCAGGCAGAAGAAGGCAGATGTCTGCCGGTATTTTTGCCATGACATTGCTTTTGTGTAAACTGATGGAGATTCAGCTGATATACATCTAAAGAAATTCAGTTAAAAAAAAATCTGATGTGATAAAAATAATTTCTTATATATATGAAGTGTTTTATTACACAATTTTCATGAATTTCTTATCTCTATTTTAAAGGTAAGGAGACTGAACTTGGGAGGTTAGAAATTCAGTCCACATCTACTCACTGGCATGCAATACAGAAAAGTTTCAAACTCAAATCTCATCACTAGTTTGCCAGAACTCTTAACTGTAAGGTAATGCTACCTCTCACCATTGAATAATAAAAGAAAGAGCAAAGTTTGCTGTGATAGAATGCTTAATGAAGTGTCATTTCTTTTGTAAAGACAATAATATTGGTTAGTGCCTGTTATGGGTAGCCTAATAGTGATTGGCAGCTCGCTCTAGTGGTTCATGCTGTGTGATGCCTGAGAGTCTTATTTTCTTGCTACATCCTAATGGTAACTTTAAAAGGTAGATATAATTATCTCCATGTTACAGAGTTGAAAGCTGAGGTCTGAAGAAGTAGAGTGACTTCCTTAAGAAAACCTACAGTTTCTTGCAGAGCTGGGCTTTGAACCCAGATCTACCTGCCTATCGTGCTCATCTCTGCAATTTTCACTGTGCCTCACTGTGAGGTAACAGGCTAATATAAAAACAGCACTCAGCATTAAATTTTTTCATTAGAAAATACGAACATAACAAATAATATATTTTGATAACTATCTATTTATTTAAAAAATACTGTGAGGATTTAAAATGAAAGACCATTATTTCCCATGTACACAGACATAAAAAATTTTAGCAAAATGAATCAGAGACAACAATAAAAACTAATACATCACAACGACGTGGTGTTCATCTGCAAGCTTTGTTCAACAGTTGAAAAACAATCAGGGTAATTCACCATATTAATAGACCAAAGAAATAGAAGTATATGATCATATCAACAGATGTAAAAAAAAAATTTCGACAGAATTCAACATCTTTTTATGATCAAAATCCTCATAAATCTAGGGACAAAATGAATTTCATTAGCCTAATAAAAATATCTATGAATAACCAATAGCTAATACAATAATTAATGGTAAGAGACTAACGTATTCTAGAACAAAGCAAAAAAGTCTTTTTTTCACCACTAATTATTCAACATTGTTCTGAAAGTCCTAGCTAATGTAAAAGACCCTCCAAAAGCCATACATAGTAGAAGAACAAATAAAACTGTCCTTATTTCTATGCAAAACAACTGCCTATATATTTTTTTTAACAACTGCCTATATTAAAATTCCAGAGAATCTATGAACACCTCTTGAGACTAGTAAATGAGTTTAGCAAGTTCAGAGGATACACTGTCCACATGCATAATCAATAGCCAGCAATCAAAAAATGAAATATAAAATTAAAAAAATAAAACCTATTTCCATATAAATTTAATGAAATATGTGCAAGATCTACATTCAGAAAGTGATAAAACAATAATGAAATAAATCAAAGAAGAGCTGAGCAAATGTAAAATATACATAGCTTGATAATTAGAAGATTCAATACTGTGAAAATATCAATTTCCCCACTCCCAGCAAGGTTTTTTTGTTGTTGTTTTTTTTGTTGTTTGTTTGTTTTAGGATAGCAGCAAGATGATTCTCAGACTCATATGAAAAAGCAAACAACTACAATAGCCAAAATAATTTTTTTTAAACCTCGCAATGTTGTAGGACTCATATTACACAAAGTAGAGTTAGTATAAAGTTAGAATAATCAAGAGTATATGCTATTACTGGACAGTGGAGTATTGGTAAAAAAGCATACAGACAAAGATCAATGGAACAAAAAGGAAAAGGTACTTTGGTGGAGAAAAGATGTTTTTAGCAAACAGCGCTGGAACAACTGGCTGTCCACATGCAGAAAATGAACTTAGACCCATGACACAGTTTACACAAAATAGCTCAAAATGCATCCTAGATATGAAAGCACTGTAAGGAACTCGGGAAGATATACTTTGATACTGGAAGACATACATTTAACCTTTTCTAAGGGGAAGAGAATCCATGAAGTATATGAGCTTGTGAGTAAAGAAGTAGAGCTGGAAGGGGAGGGACAGTGAAGTCAAAGTTAGTCAAGAAAAGAGAAGAGGAATCGTGGGGGTTCCATGGAGAAAAGTCTGATCTGAAAGAGACGTAAAAACACCTACTAAATTAAGATTAAGGGAAACTACTAATAGCAAGAGCAGAAGTTTGGAGGAGAAAAACAACGGCTTAGTTGGATTATAAGAAACAGATTGATTGTAAGGTGATCTCCCACAATCCTTTTTGTAATTTCTGTTTTAGAAGCAAATCAAAAGCTTGTGGGGCGCCTGGGTGGCTCAGTGGGTTAAGCCGCTGCCTTCGGCTCAGGTCATGATCTCAGAGTCCTCTGCTCAGCAGGGAGCCTGCTTCCTCCTCTCTCTCTGCCTGCCTCTCTGCCTGCTTGTCATCTCTCTCTGTCAAATAAATAAATAAAATCTTAAAAAAAAAAAATCAAAAGCTTGTGCTGATTCTCAAAGCCTATGAGCTTGAGCTATTTTTATGCTTTTTTAAGCATTGAATAAGGCACAAAATGAGTATTCATGTACAAAATAATGAATGATTATATATCCATTAACTTTTACTCAAGACAAAAAAAAAAAAAAAAGCATCTTTATCCTTCCAGAAGCTCATGCTCTTTCTCCCCACACGTGTCACCTCTGTTTCATGGGAATCACTTGTTTACGTTGTCACTTTTCAGTGCCCCGGTTTGTTCATCTGTGAAATGAGGCTGGTGATACTATCTATCGCACAGACTTGTTGTATAGAGAAATAGCTACCCCATCAGTGGTTCAGGTCTGATGAAGAGCACATGCTCACTAAATATCTGCTGTCGCTGGTGGAGCTCAAGGCAAAGCAGAATCAAGTATGCGTTTTGAATAGAAGTGTAAGAAGAGGAAAGATTATTGAAAATGATGTAAGACCAGAGTAAAATTATGGAACATTCAACTCCACTGTTGACAAAGTATTTCAATGAGCATTTTGCAAACCTAAAAAGACATGAAAGGAAGTCCATTATGTCTGTAAATTTCCTTAAGATTTACCTTAATGGAAATTAATTTACCTTAGATGGAACTTTACCTTAATAGAAATACACCTTTAAATTTTTACTTTAAATGAGAATTAGAAAACATATCTTAAATGAAATACATTAAAAAATACACACACACACACACACACACACACACACATATATATATATATATATATATCTTTTTTCCCCAGAGAATAAAAAAAACAAAAACAAAAAAAAACCTCTATGTGGGAATGATGGATATCGTTTCTTAACATAAGGACCAGAACTAAGGTTCAATCCCCAGATTATAACACAGGGAAAAAGAAACTCAAATGGGCATAAACAGCAGGTCTCAGTCACTAAGGACCTTTTAATGAGTGGGATTCTAACATGCTGCCGTGACCTCTTGTGTAGGGCATTAGTCATCCAGCTGTAAAGCTGCCCAGGTAACTTGGATCTAAGAGGATACTAACTGGTGAACTGATTACTTGGGGACAGAAAACAATTAACTCAAACTAAAAAAGCAACACCTTGGGAGGAAACAAGTGTACTTTTAGGATATAAACATTACCTAAAATTTTACTTAGCATTTGAGCCTTGAAACCCTCAAGAATGATGTGGTGGTACAAATACAAAGCATATAAATTATTATTTGACTAATTTTGGAAAACGAAGTCCTCTTCTTGACTTCAAACTTTTTTTCTGCAGGTGATCTCCTATCATTTATTTGAACTGAAGGTATGACAGGTGAAAGTAGTTACAAAAAATGCATGACTATGGTATTATTTTTATGTATACATTGGAGGAAATTAGAACGTGGAACTCACAGTAGCCCTCACTGAGTTAAGACAAATTTCAAGTCAGAAACCTAAAGAAAAAAAATTCAAATATTTAAAGAATGCCTGTGATTTCAATGAAGATAAGTCATAAAAAACAATAAAAGAAGAACACATTCAAAGTAAGTGCAGAGGAAAAAATGTGAGTAATTTTTTTTACCATTATTTGCACAAATCTGTAATGATAGCTTTTTTTTTCTTAAGATTTTATTTATTTATTTGACAGATCACAAGTAGGCAGAGAGGCAGCTGAGAGAGAGAGGGAAGAAGGCTCCCTGCTGAGCAGAGAGCCCGATGCGGGGCTTGATCCCAGGACCCTGAGATCATGACCTGAGCCGAAGGCAGAGGCTTTAACCCACTGAGCCACCCAGGAGCCCCTGTAATGATAGCTTTTGAAAGAAAAACATATTCTTAACTACTATGTTGGGAAAACATATTAATTAGCAGCTCATTTTAAAGTAGATTTTACTGTGAATTCTATAGCATAAGACTTCTTGGTTTCAGAGAGGACTAAATTCAGAGATCTTGGTTGTCTATTGAGGGAAGGATCTCATATACTAGAGAAATAAGATCAAAGTCATGTGCTAATTTTGCCTGTTTTTTTAGACGCCTGCACATAAAAAAAAGAACAAATTATTACAACTTTAGGAAGATGGTCAGTAAAACATTGACCAGGAATAAGGTAATTTTAATTCTGCAGAAGACATCATAATGGGATTACTGAAGCTAGTGCCCTCATTCTACAGATAGGACATTTATATGCCAAGAATATACCAGGTCCCAAATGTGTAAGGTCTGGCAGTATTAGGGCATGCACCAAGATGGTTTTCTCCTACCTGTTTTTCTTGCTTGGCCAGCAGCTGAAGTTGCTGTATCACTACTCATGCTTGTGAGAATAGGAATTACATTGGTTCCTAGAGGAGCACATAAGCTGTATGTTTGTTTTTTTTCTAGAGCTGGCCTATTTATTTCAGAACCCTGAACTGATTTGGTTTGTGGTGTCTTACAGAGACTTGAGTCAATCTTACAATTCTGTGTTTCCTTTTACACATTTTCCCTTTAAACTTGAGTGACTAAAATTGGGGCCACGATCCACTCAGGAGTGATTCTGGTTTCATCTGGAAGATTCAGAAATGTGTGCAAATTTCAGAGTTGGGGCAGCCAGAGATCATGTTAAATTTATATTGTTATTTCAGTATTTTCCTTTTGAGAGGCTGTATAGTAAAGTGTTTAGAAACATAGGCACTGGAGTCAGAACTTCAGGTTATAAATTCTAGTTGGCTATATACACTAATCATGCTACTATGCATAAGTTCCTTAACCTCTATAAACCTAAAGTAATTTCATTTTTCCTTGTGCATATTAATTTTAATACAATTATAGTGTCATGTGTGTACAGTTTTGTTTTGTTTTTAAAGGTCTTTCTCACCTATGATCAAAGTTGAGTCTTCGTCTGAATTGTATAGACATGATATATTTTTCTGGGTTTCAAAGGAATAAGAACTTCTTAAAAGAAATTAATTGATGTGCAAAGGTCATATCTGAAGTTACTGGCTCAATTAAGACGTTACGGGATTCCTCAAAACTATAATGAATCATCAGAAAATACACGTGATTTTTTAAAATATTTTTATTTTTTATTTATTTTTTAAAGATTATTTATTTATTTGAGAGAGAGAGGGAAAGCATGAGCAGGGGGAGGAGCAGAAGGAGAGGGAGAAGCAGGCTCCCCGCTGAGCAAGGAGCTCCATGTGAGGCTAGATCCAAGGACCCTGAGGTCATAACCTGAGCTGAAAGCAGATGCTTAACCTACTGAGCCACTCAGATGCCCTACACATGATTTTTTACAGACACTAAAATACATAGTAGTTAGTGGTGATAACTCTGTGACTGTCAGGAGGTTGAACCTAGGATTGCCAGGCAGGACATTAAGCATAGCTACAGCCGTCTGCACTAGAACAACTAGAGATTCAAGTAATATTTTTAGCAAACTCTGAATGAATGCATACAGATTGATGAAATGGCTTTGCCTAAGAACATTCTAAGACTTTCTTTACTTAGGGACTTAAAATTATGCAAAAAGCCTTTATGCATGAGTGAGGATAAAGAACATATTTCAGATATGTTTAATGAATAATTCAAGCCAGTAGTATATTCAGCATTATATTTTATTCAAATTGAAATAGCCTTTTAGGGGAACCTGGGTGTCTCAGTGGGTTAAAGCCTCTGCCTTCGGCTTGTGTCATGATCCCAGGGTCCTGGGATTGAGCCCTGCATTGGGCTCTCTGCTCAGCAGGGAGCCTGCTTCCCCCTCTCTCTCTGCTTGCCTCTCTGCCTACTTGTGATTTCTGTCTGTCAAAAACAAAGAAAAAAAAGTCTCTTTAACTTACTGGCTAATATCACTGTAATCTGATTTGGAGAATTGTATGAAGTTATTTCTCAATAATTTATCCTTAACAAATTCAAGTTCTTAAAATTCCACTATGAAAATGAATATTTTTATTTTAAAATTCCATCTCTACTACAGTGTGATTATTCATTGTATGGGTGACCATGTTAACTCAGTAATAGAGTTGAAGAGGAAGTTTAAATCAGAATTGCTTAAGAAGTCAGGTATAAGGTTAGGGCTGAACCGTGACCCTGAATCATGAAAATACAGGTGTAATGAAGATATCTGGTCAGAATTGATCCGAAATTATAAAAGTATTGGGTGGGTCACATTGTTAGGCAATCAGTGTTGTGTTTTAAGTAACATTTAAGACTCAACTGGGGATTGATCAAAGGCCTTTGTGTTCACTAAGGCAGACATTGGTCACAATTGCTCATAGATTTAATGGAAATCCGTTATATGTGTTCTCCGACAGTCTTCTTTGGAATTATGTTAATTGAATAATTGGTTTTTATTCTCTGAGACACTTGGATGAGGTATAGTCAACCTAGTGAATTCCTTGAATAGGATATGATCATCACTCTACTCAAGAACCCTTCTAAATATGGCTTCATGAATTCTGTATTTCAGGTGATTATTGTATTCTATCTACAGTGGACCATGGATCAAAGCAATAATGTCACGGTATTTATTCTCATGGGACTTTCCAAAAACAAGAATATTGAAATGCTTTGTTTTGTATTATTTTTATTTTGTTACATTGCTATTTGTGGGGGAAACTTGCTCATCATGATTTCTATCATGTGCAGTCAGCTAATTGAGCAACCCATGTATTTTTTCCTTAATTACCTCTCACTCTCCGACCTTTGCTACACATCCACTGTGACACCCAAACTAATGACTGACTTACTGGCAGAAAGGAAGACCATTTCTTACAGTAACTGCATGACACAACTCTTTACCACACATTTATTTGGAGGTGTGGAAATCTTCATCCTCACAGGGATGGCCTATGACCGCTACGTGGCCATCTGTAAGTCCCTGCACTACACCGTCATCATGAGCAGAGAGAGGTGTAACACTATCATCACAGCCTGCTGTACTGGGGCCTTAATCCACTCTGCCAGTCAGTTCCTCCTCACCATCTTCCTACCCTTCTGTGGCCCCAATGAGATAGATCACTACTTCTGCGATGTGTATCCTTTACTGAAGCTGGCCTGCACAGACACATACAGAATTGGTCTCTTGGTCGTTCTTAATTCAGGACTGATTGCTCTGGTGACTTTTGTGATTTTGATGGTGTCCTATTTTCTGATATTATACACCCTTAGGGCTTACCCTGCAGAGAGCCGCTCCAAAGCTCTTTCCACCTGCACTTCCCACGTCACAGTCGTGGTTCTGTTCTTTGCACCTGCATTATTCATTTACATTCGGCCTGCCACAACTTTCCCAGAAGACAAAGTGTTTGCTCTTTTCTACACCATCATTGCCCCCATGTTCAATCCTCTGATCTACACACTGAGAAACATGGAGATGAAGAACGCGTTGAGGAAAGTGTGGTGTCGTCATGTACTGTCGGAAGGAAAGTAGGTTTGCAAAAGCTTTTCTGATTTTCATGCTGTGGTTCCTTGAAACCTAAGACTGAGTAAGGTCCATTCTAATCATCCGGCCCCGCTGCTTGGAGGGATAAGAGGGCAAGCAGGAAGCATCATCCCTGTTGTTTTATGGTTCACTCTGACACCTTATCAACAAATGGAGTGTAATTCTTATTCACATGCCTCTCCACCTAAGATAGGTATTAAGAATTAGGCTTATAGGGGCACCTGAGCAGCTCACTAGGTTGAGCATCTGACTCTTGATTTCAGCTCAGGTCATGATCTCAGGATCCTGAGCTCGAGCCCCGTGGGACTCTGCACCCAGTGGGACTCTGGCTGAGATTCTTTCTCTTCCTCTCTCACTGCCCCTCCCCACTGTGTTCTTGTTCTCTCTCTCTCTCTCTCTAAAATAAATACTTTTTAAAAAAAGAATTGTGCTTATGTGTTATAAAACAATCAGATGATATCTTATGTACAAAAGATTATATCACCTATTGGCCATTGTATTGGGAAAAGTAAAAAAGATAAAACAGAGCATGCATTTTTTTTTTTACCTTAAAATACTAAAGACCTAAAGAAAATAATACCTTCAATTGTCAACTGTTTACTCAACCATGAACACAGAAAGTTGCATGTAACATTTATATGCAGCTCATGCATTACCACAAAAGGAACAATAAAATCCTGTAATCAGCAACCAGATGAAGAGTTAGAAATTACCGGTACCTGGAGGCCTCCTTGTTTCTCTTCGTAGTCACTAGCCTCCCCTCACTCTCTTCATCTCTACATCAATTAGGTTGATATACTTTTGTACTTCGTGGAAAAATAATGATATAGATCATACTCTTAGTGTCTCTTCATTATGCTTCTGAAATTTATTCCTCATGTTTTGTGATTTTCTGAGTGTTTTCATAGTACTTCATTGTGTGAGTATGTAACGGCTAATTTATCCATCCTCTTGTTGCTAGACACTTGGGTCATTTCCTGTTTGGCCAGTATGAGCAGCACTGCTTTGAGCATTTCTTTTGGTTAATATAGATATTCTATTGTTGCTTTAGCATGTTTTATATTGTAATTAAGGCTTAATTTTAGGATAGTGGTTATATACCCTGTGTTAGTATTCTTTCTTAATACATTACTGACATAAAATATATAAAATAAAAAAAAGTATTATTAATAGAAAAATGCTAGGGTGAGTGCACTAAATGGTTTAGAAATATGTGAAACTTCTGGCACGTCTAGGATCCATGGTATGTAAGATGTTTATTAATGCAAACAAACCAGTCTGTCATAGATACACATTTCTTAGAAAGAAGAGAACTCTTAAGAAGATAGTCCCTATAGCACAGGTAAGAAAAACTTCCCAGAACAGAGCATTGGATTGTGTTAGCAAGATGAAGACTTTGGTGATCACAATTGGGAAATTTTAATACATAGGATGTTCACTGGATTATATGAAATTGTTTGTCCTAATAAGCAAAACAAGAAAAATTCTTTATTTAGCTCCCAAAAAGGAAAAAAAAAAAAAAACAAAAAACAAATAACAAAACATTTTGGTAGGTTTTGAATAAAGGCAGTGGTGTTAGATGAAGAAGGGATGCTGTATGTACAACGTTGAATTGCCACGCATCCACACACGTGCATAGAAGTACACAGTGTAGAAAATAACATCTTCCAGGGGCTTCTATCTTTGCTGTAATCAGAATAAACAGATTTGGGTAGACAGTGAAGAATGAGAGAGAAATATTTAATTTCTGTGCAAAGCATATGATCACACAGCAAAAATTACTGAGAAAAGAGGAAGTTATGTAGAAAACAGCTATAACAGAATATGTCATACAATAGCACCCTTGAGTGTAGTTCTCAGATACAAAAAGAATATGAGTATGTTTATTATATAAAAGTAAAAAATAATTTTAAAAGTACGTTATAGGGGTCCCTGGGTTGCTAAGATGGTTAAGCATCTACCTTCAGCTCAGGTCATAATCTCAGGTCCTGGGGTGGAGCCCTGCATCAGTCTTCCTGCTCAGCGGGGAGCCGGCTTCTCCCTCTCTCCCACCAGCCCCTACCTGTGCTTTCTCTCCCTATCTCTGTTTCTCAAATAAATAAATACAATCCTTAAATAAATAAATAAATAAATAAATACATGATATAGCAGCGTGCCTGGGTGGCTCCGTGGGTTAAAGCCTCTGCCTTTGGCTCAGGCCATGATCTCAGGGTCCTGGAATGGAGCACCATATCTGGTTCTCTGCTCAGCGGGGAGCCTGCTCCCCGATCTCTGCCTGCCTCTCTGTCTACTTGTGATCTCTGTCTGTCAAATAAATAAATAAAAACACGATATAGCAACAGGAATCTCAAAGTTGTCCAAGGTATTAAAAGATGAAATAATTTAAGAAACGAATATAGGATATTCTAATTAGAAACTTGATAGATACAAAGGAGTGGCTATATTTTAAGAAAAATAGGGTGGATGGAATCTTGATATTAACGATTTACCAGAACACTGAATTAGAAAGAAGAAATGATAGAAAAAAGTAGATATATTAAGAGACATTATGAATCATGTAGGAGAAAACAACATGTATCTATTACACTCCAGGATTTGGGTAACAGAAAAAATAATTTAAAAGATAATTATTGTTAATTTTTGAAAACTGATAATCTTTACAAAATAATCACAAGAATGAAACATATTTGTTCCCTTTTTAAAGATTTTATTCATTTATTTGAGAGAGAGAGAGAGTGAGAGATAGCATGAGTGGTAGCAGAGGAAGATGGAGGAGAGGCAGACTATCCGCTGAGCAGGGAGAGCCTGATGCAGGGCTTGATCCCAGGACCCTGGGACCAAGAAGACGTGAGCAGAAGGTAGATGTTTAACCAACTGAGTCATCCAGGCACCCACAAAAAGATTGCTTTTAAGAAAAATCACAGAAAACACTATTTCCAGTCCATATTGAGATCATAATAAGATAAGAAAACAGAAGAAAATGGAATTGTCTCATGAAAGCATTAAAAGAAAAATGTTACCCTTGACTTCTGAATTTTTCAAGAAGAGTTAAATGAGGATTTTTCAGTACAATGCAACAACAATGAAAAATAACCAAGATCTGACCACAAACCTAGGCTCACTAAAAGAAGTTGTGGAGAATGTTTTCATTAAAAAGGGAGAAAGTCTGAGAAGGAAGATAGATGCCAGAAAGAATGGAGAATGAGAGAAGTCCTAGGCTTATCTGCAAGCTTAAAAATTATATTAAAATAGGAGATGCAACATGGGGGGTTAAGGAAGTAGGAGAAGAATAAATGAACCAAGATGGGATCAGGAGGGAGACAAACCATAAATGCCTCTTAATCTCACAAAACAAACTGCAGGTTGATGGGGGGAGGGGGGTTGGGGGGGTGGGGTTATGGACATTGGGAAGGGTATGTGCTATGGTGAGTGCTGTGAAGTGTGTAAACCTGGCGATACACAGACCTGTACCCCTGGGGATAAAAATATATGTTTATAAAAAATTTTTAAAAATAGGCAATCTTATCTAACATGTGAGATAAAGCATAGAAGACAGAACAAAGATCCTGTACACACACCGTGTGGGTTGTGGTTGGAAGAAAACGATCCGAATAAAAGGGTTTTAAGTACCGTGTATGGTTCAGCAGGACGGTAACTGCTGTAAGCTTCAGGCAGTTGTGGCCATCAGTGTAAAGTAATAAGAAAGGCATAGACACTTAGGAAGGTGGGGAGGAAGGTAGATAAACAGATGGGTAAAAAAGCATTGAAGGAATTAAAGGAGGCCAATCCAATTAAAAAGCAAGAAGAGAGGGAGAAAATCAACAAATTATGAAAAGTAGTAGAGGAAGGAGGAGGAGGAGAAAAGAGAGGAAGAGGAGGTGGAGGGACAGGAGGAAGAGTGCAATGGTAGAAGAAGAAGGAGGGGGAGGAGGGAGGAAAAAAGAAGTCATAGAGCTTCGTCCAAATACATGAGTAAAACAAAATCAACACAGTAGAAAAGCAAAGATTATCATAATGCATGAAAATACAGTAATGTGCTTTTACAAATGATTTTAGGGCATGAAAATTGAAACTGATAAAATGAAAAGGGTAGAGCAGGCAAATGCTTAGCACTTGAGCCTCCTCCAAAAGCAAACATTGGTCCTCTGGGTCTTGACCCTCCCAGTTCACAAGTCTCCAGTATATCTGAGCACTCTCCATTCAGTATCTGTCAGCCTACATCCCAGAAAGGTTGTTTCCTAGCCGCTTCTGTAAGGAACTACTGCATGCTCATAGCCTCACATAGCCCTCCTTTTAGCTGGTTCTCTCCATCCAGCCTATGCGTAGCCGCCTATCTGTTTGCACTGTCTTGCCTTCCCATGCACTTCCCACTTGCTGGGTCAGTGTGACTGTCCTGGCCACACCTACAACCTCACCTTTTCCATTCCCAACTTTGGGGAAGGCTCTTCTCTTCCAAGTTCATTCTTTAGGTATTCTTCTTCAGTCCTAGCTTACTTCTAAAACTCTCATTGAACTATAATTGCTCTACAAAAAACTGCACATATTTAAAATGTACAATCTGATTAAGTTGTGACGTAAGTATAAGCCTGTGACTCCATCACCATAATTAAGACTGGGAGAGTATCCAGCCCTCTGAAAAGTTTTCCCTGATACCTGGTGATTTGCTTTGGGTCTTTATAGATTAGTTTGTGTTCTCTAGATTTTTACATAAATTTATCATGCAGTATATAGCCTATGTTCACTAGCTTCTTTTCATATGGTTATTTGGATATTAACCCATATTGTTGCACACATCAGTTGTGCATTCCCTGTTCATTGCTGAATGGATTCTACCCTGCAAATTCCACAGTTCTGCTCTTGGGAATTTGGATGGTTTCCAGTTTGGGCTACTACAAACAAACCTGCTTGTAGACATTCATGCAACAAGTTTCTGTGTGAACCGTAGGCTTCTCTTCTGTCAGGTAAATCCTTAGGTGTGGAATGGTTGGTCATATGCAGCTGTATGTTTCACATGTGAAGAAACCACCAAACTGTCATTTCAAATATCCCCACAGGAAGTTTATGAGTGTTCCCACTTCTCTTCCACTCTTCCTATACCAAATTTTCTTATTTTTAGCCATCCTACAAGGTGTGAACTGGCTTTTCATTGCAGATTTAATTTGCATTCCATAAATAACTAATGATATTGAGCAGATTTTCATGCACTTACTTGACATGGTGTAAAGAGTGCAGTGTCTTTTGGGAAAATGTCTTTTCAAAATCTTTTGCCCATCTTAAAGATTTTCATCTAAGATGTTAAAGTTTTCTTTTTTTTTTTTTTTTTTAAAGATTTTATTTATTTACTCCAGAGAGAGAGAGACAGAGAACAAGAAGGCAGAGAGGCAGGCAGAGGGAGAGGGAGAAACAGGCTCTCTGCTGAGCAGGAAGCTTGATGCAGGGCTTGATCCCAGGACCCTGGGATCAAGACCTGAGCTGAAGGCAGCCACGTAAACAACTGAGCCACCCAGGCGCCCCAAATTGTTGAATTTTTACACATAAAATGCTTATACTGTTCTCTGGTTCATATTTCATTATTTGCAAAATTTGTAGTGATGTCACTTCTCTCATTCTTGATATTGGTAATTTTTGTCTTCTTCCCTTTGCTCTCAATCAGTCTGGCCAGAGGTTTATCAACATTATTGAATTTCTCAATAGGTGTTTTTGCTTTCAATTTTCCTAATTGTTTTTCTCTTTTGTTTTTCATAGATTTTCATTTTGATCTTCACTACTTCATTCTTTTCACTCTGGCTTAACTCACACTTCTTTTTCTAATTTTAAGCTGGAGGCTGAGGACATAAATCTGAAAGCTTTATTCTTTTCCAGTCTAGATATTTAGTGCAATAAATTTACCTCCAAGTTCTGCATTAGTAGCATCCCACAAAGTCTGATATATTTTGTTTTAATTTTCATTCATATAAAGCTGCTTTCTAATTTTCCTTTTGATTAGTTCTTGATCCAGGAGGTTACTTAGAAGTAAGTGCCTTATTGGGCACTTGGGTGACTCAGTGGGTTAATGCTTCTGCCTTCAGCTTGGGTCATGATCTCAGGGTCCTGGGACTGAACACCACATCGGGCTCTCTGCTCAATGGGGAGCCTGCTTCCCCCTCTCTCTCTGCCTGCCTCTCTGTTTACTTGTGATCTCTGTCAAATAAATAAATCTTAAAAAAAAAAAAAAAGAAGTAAGTGCCTTATATAATTTCCAGATATTTGGAAATCTTCTAGATTTCCTTCTAATATTTTTCATTTGATTCTACTGTGGTCAAAGAACATACTTAGAAAGGTTAGAGTCCTTTTATTATTGAGACTTACTTGATGGACCAGAAAAATTATGTAACCTCGTCAATGAGCTGAGCTAACTTGTCAAGAATATGTATTCTGCTAGAATCAGATAGAGTATTTTATAGAGACAATCATGTGCAGCCAGTTGATGGTTTTGCTCAAGTCAACTAATATCTTTGCTGATTTTTTACTTCTTCCATTAATTATTAAAAGATGTGTTCTGAAATGTTCAACCATATTGTGAATTTGTCTCTTTTTCCTTCAGATTCTATAAGTTGTTTTATGAATTGATAGCCCTGTTATTAGGACAATAAAGATTTAGGTAGTTATGTCTCCTTGATTAGTTGGCCACATTTATCATATGACATGAATTTTTTTTATCTTTTGTAATATTTTTTGCTCTTAAATTTTCTCTGATAATTGAAAAGCCTTTCCCTCTTTCATTGGCATTAGTATTATTTATCTTTTCCATCCCTTTACCTCTAATCTATTATTTGTATCTTCATACCTAAAATATATAATTTTCTGTTTCCAAAGTATAGTTGGGTTGCGTGGCTTATTTGTTTGTTTTTGTTTTGCTTTGTTTTGTTTGTATATCCTATTTGACCTTTTAATTTTACTGCTTACACCATTTCCATGTAATGTGATTATTGATAAGTTGGAGTGTAAGTCTATCATCTTGTAATAAATTTCTGTTAATTCTATTTGTTCTTTTCTTTTTTCTTCTTCTGCCCTTGAATCAATTGACCATTCTTGTGATACCACTTCATGCCTAGTATAAAAACATCACAATAATATCCTTCCATTTCTCTACTGTCAACCTTTATGTAATGTTGCTGTCTCTTTTAGTTCTACAAAAGTTATAATGAACCACCAGATGTGTGGTTATTATTTTGGAAACCAGCTCTGTTATCTTGAGCGCTGTTTAATCTCTAGAAGATTCCTTTTTTTTGTTTTTCCCCTTTAAGGAATAAGGGCAATAATTCCCATGAAAGTATTTTTTAATAAATAAATCAAATAATCCACTTGAAATACTTAATACAGTGATTAACATATAGGAATTTAAAAATGCTTAAAAATATTATGATTCGTTTACTATGTGAGTTGTTCTAGATGGGATGCTATAAAACACTGATTTTCTGAAGTCATATGAGTACACACATACATGGATTTTCTGTTCAAGAAAGGAGGCCACCTGCGTTGGTCAAATAGTGGTGAGCATGGCTGCCTTCCAAGAAGGGAGGCCACCTGAATTTCAGTGCACGTGATTCTGAGTCTGTGTACCTTGCAGCACTGTAACCACACAAAGCAAAGTGCCTGGTAGTAATGAGAATAAGAGTTGTACCTATCTGGTTGGTTATCTTCTCCAATATTTTTCAACAAATCCTGTGAGTCCTTTTCCAACCTACAAATAAGAGTGGGGATTTATTTTAATTTTTCATTTATTTTGCTATTTTTTTTCTTCTTATCAATCCAACCCTTTATTGCAGCAGTGAGAGTTAATTACTATTGGGTGTGGGTATTGGTCCAGGAGAAAAGTGGTGTGACAGGTCATTGACTTTTCACTGTTATTCATCTCATGTTTCTTTTATTAATGACTCTTGTTGGGACTCTGGATATTTCTCTCTCTGATTTTCTTTTACCTTGTCCACTGTAGAAATAGAGATTTCTCTAAAACTAAAAAAATGCTCTCATAGTTTACATATTTTCCCTCCTGCTTTTCAGAGGAAGAAATTAAGCAGAACAGGCAGAAGTTCTTTAACTACTTTGGATCTGAATAACAATAGTGACCTCTAGAGACACAGTACCCAGAGCTTGGCTAATGCAAAAGTGGAAAATAAATTTAAAGCCTGAAAATTCCCAGGAGGTTAGGGCAGGAGGCTTGGACAATTGATTAGTGTTCTTTGCTGAGGATCTTTTTTTTTTTTTTTTTAGATTTTATTTATTTATTGGACAGACAGAGATCACAAGTAGGCAGAGAGGTAAGCAGAGAGAGAGGAGGAAGCAAGCTCCCCGTTGAGCAGAGAACCCTGAGATTATGACCTGAGCAGAAGGCAGAGTCTTTAACCCACTGAGCCACCCAGGCGCCCCTGCTGAGGATCTTTTAAGAACTGCTTCTGGGAAAACAATGTCTGTAAAGTTCAAAATCAAAAAGTTCTTATGATCTCTTCTCATTCTCAGTGCTTTCCAGTCTCACATTTTTGCCAGTGAAGGGTTAGCAAACTATGTAACTAAAGGGGGCATATGTGTGACCAAGACCATTTTCCTGACTAACTGCAAAACCTGAAAGACCATCCACAACTGATGTGTGTATTTGGCTTTTGGAGAGCAAATGACTTGCAGGCATACACCTGAAAGACCAGACTTCTAAGGCATAGATATGTAGGATGCTTTAGCAGACAATCCAAAATGCTCTTGTTTACTTCTAAGTATGAACAGGGGTCAGGGAATTAGATCCATATTTAAAATCCTAGATCACTTTCTTATGAAGTAGACATGTATTTCTCTGTGAATCAAGATAGTTTTCAGTGGTATTTATATTTTCACCCACTTTGCAAAAGGATAGGACTTTCCTTCCTACAAATTCAAGGAAAGTGATAATAATAGATATTTTTAGAGAATTTACTGAGATTTGTTTGAATCAGTGCTTTCCAGTCTCACAAATCAGTAATGATTCCTAAAGGGAAAAAAGTAATAATATTGATTTATAAATTAGCCATTGTGATTTGTTTCATTAGGTTCATATTTTGTTTTAGGTTTTAAATGATTGTGTTTATATTGTCAATGTTTTCATCCAAATATTTTTTCTTTTTCAGATGCTCAGTTATTTGTGCATAACCCACAATTTATGGAAAGTCAGAGAAACATCTCAGAATTCATCCTTTTGGGACTTTCTTATAACCAAAACATACAAAAATTTTGCTTTGTTTTCTTCTCATTTTGTTATATTTCCGTCTTGGTGGGAAATCTCCTAATTCTTGTCTCTGTTCGAAGCAGTGACCTTTTTTACCAACCGATGTACTATTTCCTCAGCCACTTATCCTTTATGGACATTTGCTACACCTCCTGTGTGACACCCAAACTGATTGGTGACCTGCTACTGGCTAGAAAAACCATCTCTTATGATAACTGCATGTTACAGGTCTTTGCCTTGCACTTCCTGGGAATGATTGAAATCCTCATTCTTACAGTCATGGCCTTTGATCGCTACGCTGCCATCTGCAAACCTCTCCACTACCTGCTTATCATGAACAGGACAAGGTGCCATCTCCTAGTCTTGGCTGCATGGGCTGGTGGGGCTCTCCATTCTTTTTCTCAGTTTTCTCTGATAATTGGGTTGCCCTTCTGTGGCCCCAATGAAATCAATCACTACTATTGTGATATCTTCCCTCTGCTGAAAGTTGCCTGCACTGATACCTACATCACTGGGGTCCTTGTGGTTGCCAATTCAGGAATGGTCGCTTTAGTAACCTTTGTTCTCTTGTTTGGGTCTTATGTTGTTATATTACTGAGTTTAAGAAATCTCTCAGCTGAGGGAAGACGCAAAGCTCTCTCTACCTGTGGGTCTCATATCACTGTGGTCATCTTATTTTTTGGACCTTCAATCTTTGCCTACCTTCGACCTCCTACCACTTTCCCTGAGGACAAAATATTTGCACTATTTTACACCATCATTGCTCCTATGTTCAATCCCCTAATCTATACTCTGAGAAATACAGAGATGAAAAAAGCCATGAGAAGTGTTTGGTGTCAAAGAATATTTTCAGAAGAAAAGCACAATTGACTTGTCCTACTCAATAAATGCTAAAAACTTCAGGCAGGAGCAAAAATGAACTTGAAATCAGAGAGCTCTGATCATTCAGATCATTGAAACCAAACCTTCACTTAATGAATGTCGGAGATGATAAGCTGAGGAATTATGGGTAAGGAGACAATTTTACTAGTGGAACTGGGATTGGGTAGGAACATAAGTATATTAAAAATATTCTAGGCTAAAGGAATGATGGTGGCCATGTCACATACAGTAAGCATTTGTGAAGCTGTGAGGCTGCTTATGAACTTTAATATTTATTTGCATATGAAATTTATAGATTTGACAACATTTGGTTATTCTGTAGAGATGGAGATTAAAAGTGGTTTTCAGAAATTAAAAAAAAGATTTTTTTTTGTTATTGAACTTTATTTTCTGTAGGATATTCATCTAATTCTTATGTGAAATAAATTATGTGATAAAAAAAAATCCATCACATAAATTATGTGATGATAATTTGGTTCTAAACCAAAGTAAAAGCAACGAAAAGGTGTGTTCATATTTGCCCTGTGGGAACTGCCGCACCCCCTCCGACCCCATCTCCTTTAACGTGTCATAGATAGAGACAAAGGGAGAGGGTGAAATTTTCATTTCTGTTGTCATGTTTATTGCATCACAGATACTCACAATGTGGAAAGACAAGATGAGAAAAGTAGTAGAGCATATCCCATTCCCGTAGAGCTGGGTTAGTTGAGTGACCTCAAAACTGTGCGTTTGGGAGAAAAAGCACATATCAGCTTGCCTTGTCACATAGACCTGAGAAATACATTCCATTTCCAATAGGGCCAACTGAATTTTTTCAAGATAGAAATTTTACTTCAATATAATTCTTGTATATATATATATATATACTTTTTTCATCTTAAAGTGAGAAAGGAAATAATAAATGAAAACACAGTTTTCTGTGATAATAAAGATATACTACCACCATTTTGTATTGGCTTGACTCTTGTTCATATCAGCAAACAACTAGTATCTTATATTCTTCATTTACAACACAAAACTGATAAGTAAAGTTATTAATGTCACTTAAATATGAAATGATAAATTGAAATTGCATTTGAGAAATTGATTAGTGGCTAGGACTCATGGGATAGCTATTACTTAAGACATTAATCATCTACAACAGAAGTCCTATGACTATTTCCATATTCTTTTCTCAATGGCACTGTCTTCATGGTGCTCTCTTCTTGACCATCTTCTAGAAGAAAGGAACTCACAGAGAAGATACTATGTTATTTAGAGAAATTTAATTTATAATAAATTCTTCCAAACTGCTAAAGTTGATGTTTAACTACACAAGATAGGCAGCTAGCAAATGCATGTTTAATTACCTTTGGAGTTGCCCGGATTCTATCCAAACTTAACGTATACAAAATGCATTTTGTGAATAAACACAGCTAGACTTTTTACAATACATCACAGCAGCCTTTATCAAGAGCATAGTCTTCTTTCAACAACTTTCTTCCTGCTGTGCTTTATGACTGAATATTAACTCATTCATCATTTTTAAGTCATAGCCCATTTATGGTACATTGACCTCTTAAGTGTTACCATAACTATTAAGACTTTTGTAATGACACCTCTACGTTAGAGGACAGTGGTGTATGGGAACAAATTCTCTTCCTTGGTGAGGAAGTAAAGCTAGAAAGATTCAGGGGTAGGGGCTTCAGAGCAGAGCCTGGAGATGACGGCATGGTTTGGAGGTGACTAGGAACTCAATGGACATCCATGGAAGTTCTGGGCTGAGAATAGGAATAATGGTGAACACATGACCTCGTCTGGGGAAGGTTTCTTTGATTAAAGTATTAGAATGCCTTAAATCAGGTTTCAGTGGGGCGACCTAGGTCAAAGGGTAGAAACCTCCAGTTAGGAGAAGAATCAGTTCTGAGGACCTAACCACAATATGGTGATAACAGTTAATAATACAGTTTTGTCTACTTCAAAGCTGCTGAGAGTGGAGCATTCTTGCCACACACACACAGTAGTGAACTATAGAAAGGGACGGTAATAATGTATTCATAATAATTCCACAATGTATATGCATATAAAATCATCACACTGTCCACCTCAGATATACACAGTATATTTGTCAATGAGTCCTCAATAAGGTTTAAAAAACAAACAAACAAAAAAACCCCAATCTCCTTAGGAGAGTGGGAATAGACCGGACCAAAAGGAAACTCCTAGACTTGCTTTCAAGTTAATTCTCTGAAGGCAAATCCAACTTCACACTCTACCCTGGGTTGCCTCAGTGCCTTGAATATGGTTTTAGGGTTGTTTCATTATGTATTCTTCTCATATTTAACTTGTGAAATAGAATACACTTAGACAGAGAGAGATGAAGGCTGGGGTTGGGATAGAGAACTGGACAGGAAATACCCCTGTAACTTCCGTATGAATCAAAAGTAGAACATGGCCATCATTTCCACAGTCTACCAACCTGTGCTCACCGCTCCCCTTCCCAGAACTAAATATTCTCTTGACATTGATTTGCAATCTCCTTCTTGCCTAGTGACCTTAGTCAGTCAAGTATTTATCTTAGCTATTACAGAGTTTTCTTGTGGGTCAAATAAGAACACAGTGAGTCTTTGTGAAGATTAAACAGGAGCACTTAGTGTAGGACACCCTGAAAACCCTCATTTAAAGATTTTCAAGTGCAAATTTTGTTCACGTGCAAATTTTCATTTTCAAATAACTTTTAAAAAATGTTCTAAATCAGAGACACTTGAGTGGTTTAGTCCCTTAAGCATCCAACTCTTGATTTCTACTCAGCTCCTGATCTCACGGTCCTGGGATCAAGCCCTGGGTCAGTGGGGAGCCTGCTTGAGGTTTCTCTCCCTCTCCCTCTGCCCCTACCCCTGCCCCTGCTCTTTTTCATTCCGTTTTTAAAAATCTTTATTTTTCTCTAAGCTAAAAATAATACAAAATAATCCTAAGCTTTATTAGTTTATAATTTTCCCAGAAATTTACCTACATACTTGGAAGTCTTCTATAACTCATTGCCATTCTTTTAGAGACTATAATAAATATGGTTTTTAAGGAGAGGTGAAGATCATTATCTACCATGAGGGCCAAGGCTGTCTAAACTTCTTTCAGTTTATAGAGATCAAAGAAAGGATTAGGCCCTCAAGTTTGTTTCCAAGACAGAATTCCTTAAGTGCAGGAGAATATGGTCCCTGGGGCCCTGGAGCAAGTTCTAATGACAAATTCCTAAATGGCATGCAACATTAATTGTGGCTTGCACACTGTTTATAATCCGGATCCAATCCTAGCTGCACTTTGTCAACTTAGATCTAAAGGAAATCAACCTGGTGAACTTCTGTTTGGGAAGGTAAATCCAAACTTCTTAGAAAGAATAGTGCTCTAGGATAAGGGAAACGTAATTTATAATGTACTCTCTATAAAGTATTAATTAATCATGTGAGCTTGGGCATCTCTAGGGCTAATTTTAATGATGAAAATATAGATTGTGATTTGATCCCTTTGGATATAAAATGATTCCATTAGACTTCCAACTGTCGCTCTGAATATATGACTCATTGTGAGAATGTTGGTTGAGTGATGTCAGTTGTCTCTAAAATAATACCAGCTTTCTTTCTGTGAATGGCTGATGAGTTGCACTGAGTTAAATGTGAATTCAAGAAGCTGAAATGAAATGCTCTGGACAGTAGGTGAATGACCAGAATTTCAGTGAAGAAAGAGGGGACACCAGAAGCAAGAAGTAGGAATGGATCCACAAAAAGTGAAAGAACATGAGGTGAATTATTTCTCTTCCCTTCCCATTATCTGTCTGACTGTGTGAGATCTGCTAAGTATATTTTTGCCTCCACGGTACAGCTAGCTGACTGACTTTCAGTTAAAGCTAAATACAGGCATCTTCTCTGAATTTTATAGCCTAGCTTGTTTTGAGGTTGAGGCAGTGATAAATTCAAAGTGCTGCCCATTGAAATTGATATACGACATTCTAAGATACAGGCAGACAGCAACGGGGAGTGATGTTTCGGTGGACAACAAATTTCAAATTACAAAAACAAAAACAAAACAAAACAAAAAAACATTTTTAGAACTTGTGGGGGTGGGGCTGAAAAAGAATTGATTAAGAAAATGCGATTCACAGGTTGCTAGAAAAGTGATAAAGCCCAAATTGAAAAGACAAAACTCCCTGCACTAACCCTATCATGGTTATTGATAACTCCTTCCTCAAAACAAACAAACTCCAAGAATTCAAGAATTAAGTGAACCTATGACCCTATGCAGGTCACCAAAAAAATCAAATGAAAATATCTCAAAACTTGAGTCTCGTTTTATCTTATCTCTGTTCATTTTGTTGTCTGCCCTTGTTTCTGGGAATAAGCCTCAGGACAATAATTTCATTTATGGAGTATTTTATTTATAGACCATTTGAAATCATTGAAGCTACTTATTTTAATTATTTACAAACATTTGCTGAGTATTGGTTAAATAAATGGTAGCCTGTATTTGACAAGATATAGGACAAAGATAAAATAATTAGAAATATTTATCAAATCCATACAATGTACTGGGTGACTTTCACATTTTATCTCACAGCAGTCTCAGGAGGTAGATGTACCCACCAGTGATGTACTTATCTATTGCCAGTACAAAGATCTGAGATAAAAACAATAAATGCCAAAGATCGTACAGATCGGGGAAACCCAGCAAGAATTGAAAGCTTAATTTGTGCAAATACCTTTTTAGTATTTCAAGACAGAATATAAGACTGTCTCTCTATTCTTTGGAAACTTAGGATCACAAAACTTAACACTATATTGGGTTTAGTTTGGCATAAATTAAAAATGAAAATATTGGGGTCAGTGAGGCACTCGTTTAAGTCCTTAGAGTATCTCATATCTATTGAGTATTCACTATGTATCAGTAACTATGCTAAGTACATAATGTTTTGCTAAGTATGTTACTAAGTGAGACATGTTGTTTCAGATGGTCAGACTCTACTAAAAATGTCTGTGGTCGGGCTAATTACTTAATTTCTCTATGATTCAGTTTCATTTTTTAAATGAGCTTATTAGAAATATTTACTTCTCAAAATTATTGGGAGAATTTAAAAAGTTTATGTTATGCATGTGGAATGCTCAAATTGCAAGCTTTTATACAAATTATTAAACCTACTGACAGTGTAGTAAAGTAATGAAATGAGATCATACGCTCATTCATAACAAACCCAGAATTTATTATATTCATTATGATCAAGGTATTTCAAAACTTTGACAATAGCAGAGAGCCCAAAGTTCAAGCAAAGTCTTAACTGAAAGATATAAATCATCAAGACTAGATTTGTCCTTTTTAAGAAGGGGCCTCTAGAACAAGTGAACACAAATTCCTACAGTGAAGGAAGAACTACAGCAGGGAGTAAATGATGACCTCTTTCTTCTAACCACTGCTCCTACAGAAGGACTATTTGTGTCTGGAGTAGCATATCCAAGGACGTGACAAGATTTAGTGCATTTTCTTCCCGAAGAGTAAGTTGCATTCTCTAAAATAATAGAGATTTTTTTTTAAAAATATCATTTATTTATTTATTTATTTATTTGACAGACAGACATCACAAGTAGGCAGAGAGGCAGGCAGAAGTAGAGGAGGAAGCAGGCTCCCTGCTGAGCAGAGAGCCCAATGTGGGCCTCCATCCCAGAACTCTTGGATCATGACCTGAGCCAAAGGCAAAGGCTTTAACCCACTGAGCCACCCAGGCGCCCAATAGAGATTTTTTAATTCTCTATTCTCACTCTTTGTAATTGGGCTACATATGCAGGAGAGAGGAACAGATTGGGATTGCAGTTTTGTTTGAATATTTTCTGCATTTTATAGACTAAGATAGTTTGTTGTAATTTATTGTCTCATTTTGTCATCTGCATATCAATATTAGAATGGCTGAAATAGTTTAAGGATCACGATTTTGGAGGTTATCTGGTTTTGAATGAAATAATTAGGTAATTGGAGGAAAGACATCTTTAACATTAAATTTCTTCTGTTCCAGGTATGGACTCAGGCTCTAGATCCAGAAAACTCTGATTTCAAATTCTGTTTTGCTAAATACTAGTTAGGTGATCTATATGTATTTTATCAGGAAATCGTCAACTAATTGTTATCTCCATAAGGTATTACCACTCTTGTACATGCATCACACTGATCTTAATACCATATTCATTAGGATAGTAATTTTTTCAAAGTTCTCATGCATCTATCTCTAAATTTGAAATTCATAACTCTCTGATTTATATAGGGAACAAATAATTTGCTTATGTTTTAGACAAACAAAAGTGTTGAGGGAAATGAAGTTTGGACTTCACATTGAAAATTGATGACTGAGTTGACAATAGAAATCAGAGGTCCTCTTGCACTCTAAAATTGAGAAGCCAGAGTGGCACCTGGTGGTTCAGACTTCTAAGCATCAACTCCTTGGTTTTGGCTTTAAGTCATGATCTCAGCTTCTGAGATCAGGCTCTGGGCTCAGTGGAAAGTCAGATTGAGGATTCACTCCCTCTCTCTTTGCCCCTCCCCGTTCCTGTGCTCTTTCCTAAACAAACAAAAAAATAAATAAATAAATAAATCTTTAATGAACTAATATTGAGAAGCTAGAAATATATGTGGTAGTTCCCACTTGATGAATCACATGATATTGTGAAATAGTGAAATGAAAAAAAAAAAAAAAAAGAGGCAAATGAAGCATTATCTGTGGACTCAAGTTTGGAGAAAATAAATTGAACCACATATTTAGCATTACAGTTTTGTTATAAGGTTATACCACATTTCATCAGTTGAAAATTTAATTTTGTATCAAATTAAGACAGAATGATGGACTTTACCTACATATTCTAACAATTAATTTGCATTGAGGATTAATTTCAGGTATGTAGTAGAATTTTCTTTGTTAATTTTGGGGAAGGGGAAAAAGAAAAACAATTCAGGTGATTGTGTATTTCTACGCACATGATTGAGATAATGGTTTTATTTATGTCGATCCAAAGGAACAAGCAATTACTTTAAAAAATGACCATGCAAGTATTTCAAATATTATTTTTAAAATAATGTGTTTATTTAGAGGTAAGAAGAAATTTTCATGGTATCATTGGAGGCATGAAAACTAACTTTACAATGATTCTTGCTAAGCTAATTTTAAATCCTAAAATTGTACCAAAGAAATAAATTCATTTGTTTCAAGGCTGCATTACAAAGGAATTTTATATTTGGTGGGTGATACAGTTGACTTTACTTCTAAAAGAGGGTGATAAGGGGAGAATTTAAAAATTAATTGATGAGAAACTGTAGCAACAATATCAGGGCAGAAGATATATCAAAACTTCTAAAGAAAGATGGTAAATATAAATGATGCCTTTTAAGGTCAAAACTTACAGAAAAACAATTGTATCATGGGTTAGCAATTCAATGTTATTTTTTCATTAGCACTGAGACTTTAACTAAGTTAGCAGAAGCTATGATCAACTGCAACTAAATTGCCTGTCTCTTCACGTATCAAGTCCTGTAGGTTTAATATAATTGGTGAATGATGAAGAGACTGAAGCTATTTTCATTCATTCTATGTATTTTCTATATACTGTTTATTTATTTTTTTATTTTTTAAGATTTTCTTTAAGTAATCTCTATGCCCTACATAGGGCTCAAACTCACAACATCACGATTAAGAGTTTCACGTTCCATTAAGCCAGCCAAGTGTCCTGTATTTTCTACATACTTTTAATTAAAATCAATTCTATTTAGAACAAGGAGATTAGGTTAGTACAGATCTCAAAGTTATCTTCCTGGTCAAAATAATTTTATGGCATTGAAATTTCATTTTCTGAGGTGCCTGGGTGGCTTGGTGGGCTAAAGCCTCTGCCTTCAGCTCATGTCATGATCCCAAGGTCCTGCGATTGAACCCTGCATTGGGCTCTCTGCTCAGCAGGGAGCCTGCTTCCTCCTCTGCCTACTTCTGATCTCTCTCTGTCAAATAAATAAATAAAATCTTTTAAAAAATTTAAAATAAATAAAATTTCATTTTCTACAGGGAGCCATATTTACTTCACTTCATTATTGACAGCTTTACTGATTAGGTAACACTAGCACTTATACTCTTATGGTTAATAAAGCAAGGGTCATTTCTTGATTTTTTTTTTTTTTTTTTTTTTTTTTTTAGTTTCTCAACCATTTTGTGGCAAAATTCAGTCAGTTTTTTTTTTATTATTTTACAAATGAGATCATTTAATTTTTTTAAAATTTGGTATCCAAAGTCACACATAGGTATAATTAGTAATGGAAGCTTGGTCCCAACTGTTTCTCTTCATATAAACATTTTCCTACACATTTTTTCTTTGAATTATGCAGTGTCAAGATTCTGTAAGGGTCTGGCAAAAGACATGATTTGGATAAATATCAAAAAGAACTCTGTACTATAATTCAGACCGATGGGAAGAAATTGACTTGTGAATTATGGTACAGTGAGTCAGGAGAAAAACCATAAAGGTAAACTGCCTTCCATTCTTCTTATTAGTTTTATTATATATATATATATTTTTTTTCTTAATTTCAGTGTACCAGAATTTATTGTTTATGCACAACACCCAGTGCTCCATGCAATACATGCCCTCCATAATACCCACCACCAGGCTCACCAAACCTCCCACCCCCCGCTCCTTCAAAACCCTCAGATTGTTTTTCAGAGTCTTTAGTCTCTCATGGTTCATCTCCCCTTCCAATTTCTCTCAACCCTCTTCTCCACTCCATCTCCCCATGTCCTCCATGCTATTTGTTATGCTCCACAAATAAGTGAAACCATATGATAATTGACTCTCTCTGCTTGACTTATTTCACTCAGCATAATCTCTTCCAGTCCCATCCATGTTGCTACAAAAGTTGGGTATTCATCCTTTCTGATGGAGGCATAATACTCCATAGTGTATATGGACCACATGTTCCTTATCCATTCATTCATCGAAGGGCATCTGGTTCTTTCCACAGTTTTGCAACTGTGGCCATTGTTGCTATGAACATTGGGGTACAGATGGCCCTTCTTCTCACTACATCTGTATCTTTGGGGTAAATATCCAGTAGTGCAAATGCAGGGTCATATTGAAGCTCTATTTGTAATTTCTTAAGGAATTTCCACATTGTTTTCCAAAGTGGCTGCACCAACCTGCATTCCCACCAACAGCGTAAGAGGGTTCCCCTTTCTCCACATCCTTTCCAAAACATATTGTTTACTGTATTGTTAATTTTGGCCATTCTAACTGGCTTAAGGTGGTATCTCAATGTGGTTTTGATTTTAAACTCCCTGATGGCTAGTGATGATGAACACTTTTTCATGTGTTTGATAGACATTTGTATGTCTTCATTGGAGAAGTGTCTGTTCAGGTCTTCTCCCCATTTTTTGACATGATTATCTGTTTTGTATGTGTTGAGTTTGAAAAGTTCTTTCTAGATCCTGGATATCAGCCTTTTGTCTGTACTGTTATTTGCAAATATCTTCTTCCATTCAGTGGTCTGCCTCTTTGTTTTGACTGTTTCCTGTGCTATACAGAAGCTTTTGATCTTGATGAAATCCAAAAAGTTCACTTTTGCTTTTGTTTCCTTTGCCTTTGGAGATATATCTTGAAAGAAGTTGCTGTGGCTGATATTGAAGAGGTTACTGCCTAGGTTCTCCTCTATGATTCTGATGGATTCCTGCCTCACGCTGAAGTCTTTTATTCATTTCAAGTTTATCTTTGTGTATGGTGCAAGCGAATGGTCGAGTTTCATTCTTCTACATATAGCTGTCCAATTTTCCCAGCACCATTTATTGAAGAGACTTTTTCCACTGCATATTCTTTCCTGCTTTGTCGAAGATTATTTGACTATAGAGTTGAGGGTCCATATATGGGCTCTCTACTCTGTTCCACTGGTCTATGTGTCTGTTTTTATGCCAGTACCATGCTGTCTTGGTGATCACAGCTTTTTAGTAATGCTTGAAATCATGTAATGGGATACCCCCAGTTTTGTTTTTCTATTTCAACATTTCCTTAGCGATTCTGGGTCTCTTCTAATTTCATATATATTTTAGAATTTTTTTTAAATGAGCATTTTATTTATTTGACAGAGAGCAAGATAACAAGTAGGCAGAGAGGCAGCAGAGGGCGAGGAAGAAGAAGGCTCCTCGCTGAGCAGAGAGCTCATCAGGAGACTAGATCCCAGGACTCTGAGACCATGACCTGAGCCTAAGGCAGAGGATTTAACCCACCGAGCCACCCAGGTGCCCATCTTAGTTTTAACCATCTCTTTATTCTGTGGTTCATTTAAGTATATGATTTGTATTGATATCCTATATAAAAATAAACATTTAATTCAAAAGGTCAGGATCTTACTTTCCTAAATCACTACATAAAGATAAACAAGCAATCAAAAAATTATTCAAACCAACTCAGAGGCCTCCTGCAGAGATTTTTTATCTTCCACTTTGTAAATATATTTCTATCATATAAATCTCTAGTTCATTTTCTACCTCACCCTGAAACTATTTTGGGGAAGCACATAGTCCACTAGTGACCACTGCCAAGCTTTACGTTTGCTTCTGTATCATTTAACAGCAACTTTAATGACTTATACTTGTCTCTTTTTAACAAATGTGTGTTTGTAAGCACCCAGAAAAATGTTCTTTCTGAGGACTTTGTTGTATATCCTTTAGAAATGAGAAACATTTGTCAACTAATAATATTTTTTTATTTTTTTAATTTACTGATTGAATTCATTCATAAAGCATGTCAAGATTGAACATAATGTTCTAAAAAACTGACTTATGAGAAATCATCACAAAACTAATCTGAAAAAATTATTAAATATCAGATTTTATTTTCTAAAATGCTGCTGTCATATCCATTAATTAGAGCTTCATGATGTCAGGGTCATCATCTATATTCTCCATGCACATGTCCGGCACTAACTTGTGCATTATGTCTTTTCAGGAGACTGTTAAGCGTTTTTACTGCACTGGATCATGGAAACTAAGAATAACGTCACTGTGTTTATTCTCTTGGGACTCTCTCAAAACAAGAACATTGAAATCCTCTGCTTTGTATTGTTTTTATTTTGCTATGTTGCTATTTGGGTGGGAAACTTGCTCATAATAATTTCTGTCATGTGTAGTCCACTAATGAACCAACCCATGTATTTCTTCCTTAATTGCCTCTCACTCTCCGACCTTTGCTACACCTCAACAGTGACACCTAAACTAATGGCTGATTTACTGGCAGAAAGGAAGACCATTTCCTACAGTAACTGCATGACACAGCTTTTTATCCTGCACTTTCTTGGAGGTGTGGAGATCTTCATCCTCACAGGGATGGCCTATGACCGCTACGTGGCCATCTGTAAGCCCCTGCACTACACCGTCATCATGAGCAGAGAGAGGTGTAACACTATCATCACAGCCTGCTGTACTGGGGCCTTAATCCACTCTGCCAGTCAGTTCCTCCTCACCATCTTCCTACCCTTCTGTGGCCCCAATGAGATCGATCACTACTTCTGCGACGTGTATCCTTTACTGAAGCTGGCCTGCACAGACACATACAGAATTGGTCTCTTGGTCGTTGTTAATTCAGGACTGATTGCTCTGATGACTTTTGTGATTTTGATGGTGTCCTATTTTCTGATATTATACACCCTTAGGGCTTATCCTGCAGAGAGCCGCTCCAAAGCTCTTTCCACTTGCAGTTCCCATGTCACAGTTGTGGTTCTGTTCTTTGTGCCTGTTCTCTTCATTTACTTTCGGCCTGCCACAACTTACCCAGAAGACAAAGTGTTTGCTCTTTTCTACACCATCATTGCCCCCATGTTCAATCCTCTGATCTACACACTGAGAAACATGGAGATGAAGAATGCCATGAAGAAAATGTGGTATCATCATTTGTTTTGGGAGGAGAAGTAACTTGTATTAAGAGCATTCTAGAATTTCATTTTAGGGTTCTATCTTGAATTGTTTTGAGAAGGGAAGTAACTTGTATTAAGAGCATTCTAAAATTTCATTTTAGGGTTCTATCTAGAATTAAGAAGAAATGACATCATGACTGCAAAAGCCAACCACAGGTTGGAGATCAGAATCTTTAGCATTTCCTCAGAACTCTCCTGACTGGATAAATTTATTATTTTTAAAGGTGTTTTTTCTTCTTTTTTATTGAATTATTATTGACATACAACATCCTGTCCACTTCAAGTATACATCACAGGAATTCAATATTTTATACACTTTGAAATTATCTTCACAATAAGTCTAATTATCATCTATTATAATATTATTATAATATTATAATATTATTGATGATTGGACAATTTTCAATTATTTTTTCATTTCATTTTGTTTCTAATCTCCTCAAATACTAGTTTCAATTTGATACTTTATGCTGAACATGTAACGAAGTCTTCTTTCTCCTCCTCTTGACTTCTATTATCACTACAGTTTGCACTCCAATTGATAGAAATGATAGGAAACTCTATGATTAGAAATACCCAACTTTTGTAGCAACATGGACAGCACTGGAAGAGATTATGCTGAGTGAAATAAGTTAAGCAGAGAGAGTCAATTATCATATGGTTTCACTTATTTGTGGAGCATAACAAATAACATGGTACACATGGGGAGATGGAGAGGAGAAGGAAGTTGAGGGAAATTGGAAGGGGAGGTGAACCATGAGAGGTTATGGACTCTGAAAAACAACCTGAGGGTTTGGAAGGGGCTGGGGGTGGGAGGTTGGGTGAGCCAGGTGGTGGGTATTAGAGAGGGCACCTACTGCATGGAGCACTGGGTGTGGTGCAAAAACAATGAATACTGTTACGCTGAAAAGAAATTAAAAAAAAAAAAGAATTATAGGTAGATTTTATTTCCAGCATCTCAGAGGAGAGCAAATAAAGTAGGTTTTTGAGCTGAGAATAATAGGTACATAAGCTATTCAGCATTCATAAACACTCTTCTATATGATATTTGAGCCTAGTCTCACTGTTTCACTTCCAGAAAAGGATAATATCCTCAACATTTGAACAAAGTTAATTTTATCTTAGTTTCTCTTCTGCTTCAGGATATAATCATTCCTGAAAAATATATAAAATTAAGAACAGGCTATAACATTACTCAATATACTTTTACATTTCTATAAGGGTCCTTATTTCTATAATTGGTCATGAGACTTTAGGTAATGTTTATACATTACTTTCTTGCACTGCCTACTCACTCTTCCCTTTGATTTAAGGTTTTAACCTTCACTATTGAGGTTCATTATCTACTAATGTGTACCAAATCTTCATTCATGACATTCTGAATCTTTAATGGTTCTGCTGGGTTTTCTCTCTCTCTCTCTTTTTTTTTTTTTTTGTTTTTAAATTAACACTTACTATTGGTTATAGAAATTTTAAGATATGGGCTGGGTTCCAAATAGTGATCATTCATGTCCATTGTGTCAAACAAACAGATATCACCTCATCATCAATACCAATTCCTCCAGCTCTTTTTATCTTTTGGTTTAGTAAAGGCATGAAGACACCAAACGGTGTCCAGATGACAACTGGAAATACATTTCCAGTTCAATAAAATAATTGTTGTCGCCCCTCACGAAACCATAACATCTATAACTAAAACCTAAAAGCCAGATGAACTCAAAACTGTTGGTACAGGAAGCAGAACCATAAAGGACTTTAGTATAATTATAAAGGAGGTACTTGCATATACATCCTTCAATTCCATAGGATCTATAACTCTTTATGATGGCTATGGGAGAAATATACTCATCTGTTGGTCAACACATCCTTGAAAATATAACTCAAGCTTTTCAGGGTGCTATTTCTCGATTGGTGGTCTGTTCGGTAAGCCATTTCTTCATTGTATCTAATCAGTTACCTAAGATAAATGCGGTATGAATGAGTTCACTAAGGCTACCATAAAATAATACCATACATAGGGTGGCTTAAACAACAAAAAATATATTTTCTGTCACTTTTGGGGTCTGAAAGACCATGGTCAAAGAACTGACAGGTTTAGTTTCTTCAAAGGTCTGTCTCCTTGGCTTAACCGAAGGCTGCCTTCTCCATATGTCCTCACATGGTCTTCTTCGTGAACACAAATTCCTGATGTTTTTTCTGTGTGTCCAGATTTTCTCCTATAAGGATGCCTACCCCATTGGATTAGGGCCTACTCTAAAGGCCTCGTTTTAACTTAATTGCCCCTTTAATGGCCCTAACTCTAAATAGTCACCTTCTGAGTTACTTGGATCTAGATATTCAATATATAAATTTTCAGGAACTCAGTTCAGCCTAGAACAGAGTATGTGGTAGGATCAATGAATATTAGTGTGTATGTCCACTACCAAGCTTCTTGACTGGAAGAAATACATTACTGGATCAGAATCAACCCTAAGTGAAATAGTGTGATGGTGAATAAGGCATTCCATAAGTCAATGCTTTGTGCTGCTGTTACAAGTATTATAAGCAGGAAAGACAAATCTATATCCAGAAAAGTGTCTATTTCTGTGAAGACAATTTGGTTTCCTCCATGATGAAAGGTTTCCAGTGTAATCAACTTGCTACCATAGGAGTGAGTGGATTCCCTGAGGAGTGTATATGTTGAGGTTCAATGTTGGAGTGACAGAAAGTGACCAATCATGGCCACAGCAATATGGTCCATATGGAGGGACCATATGCAGAAGCCAGATATAGAATTTTATGGCAAACAGTTCATCTGATGCCTGGGCCCACAACCAGTGGCAACTGCCACACATGTAAGTTAAGATGACCCCAAATAATTTCAGTTGCTAGTTAGTGGGCATTCGCAGTCCTTGTGTTTTCTCAGTTGAGACCTCAGACATCATGTGGGATAGACCAGCGATCCTCATTATGTCTAAATTTCTGATCCACAGAGCCCAAATGCACAGTAAATTAGTTGTTTTATGCACAAAATTTAGGGTTATCTCTTGTAGTCATAATAACTACAAACATTTGGTACTCAGTAGTCACAGAAGTCAGATGAAATTTTAGAGGTAAATTTCATATTGTTCAGCCCTAGCAATGGCCTTCATAGGGATTACTTCCTGAACCACCTTGACCACTTGATTTATGTTTTATTTTTTTTAAAGATTATTTATTAATTTATTTTAGAGCAGGCAGGGGAGGATTGGGAGAGAGGGCAAGAAATTTTCTTTTCTTTTCTTTTCTTTTTAAGATTATTCATTTATTTATTGGACAGACAGAGATCACAAGTAGGCAGAGAGGTAGGCAGAGAGAGAGGAAGGAAGCAGGCTCCCCACTGAGCAGAGAGCCTGATGCGGACCTCGATCCCAGGACCCTGGGATCATGACCTGAGCCAAAGGCAGATGCTTTAACCCACTGAGCCACCCAGGCGCCCGAGGGCAAGAGATTTTCAAGCAGACTTCACACAGACAGTAGATCCAAATGCTAGATTTGTCATCACAATGCTGAGATCATGACCTCAGCTGATACCAAGAGTCAGATACTTAACTTCCTGAGCCACCCAGGGGCCCCATCCATGGCTGCTTTAGCCCTAGACCAAATTAGTTAGAACTTTGGTAACTGGGAAAAGAGGATGGCTGAGATCCACAAAATATATCATCTCCTCTACCACCACTGAGAATTTCCTCCACAGTGTACAACATGTAGTGAGCATTCATATGACTTATATTTTGTCCCTGAGTCTACCCATATAGTCACAGATTCTACCCACACTAAGTCCCTAAACACAAGTAAAACCTTTAGCAACTGTCATGAATTGGAATAGATCTAGGCCTCCTGTTATCTCTGGGTCTGTCCAAAGCAGACAATCAAATGCACTGGTTATGGATTTGTTAACGAGATTTTCCTTAACCCCTATCTTTTTTAGTGCTTTTGTATTTGGGGCTTTAATGCTACAACATTCCATTTCAGTTGGTGCCAGAAAGAACTAAATATAAACAGATACAATCATATATTTCCTCTTTGGCCAACTTCCTATAAAGCAACAGGAATTGACTGAGAGGAAGGAGATAATGTCATAGGAATTTTATCAAAATTTCTTGAGCCTATCAGACCTTAAGGAAATAAGCATGGTTTTGCAAGGAAATAACTCAGGTGATGTTATTATATCATCCCCAGGCCGTGAGAATCTGTTCTCTTCTAGCAATATGGAGGAAGGGGATTCTGATTGTGCAGAGGCTTCAGGGCACTTGACTTCTCAGAATTCTCAGATTCACCCCAAACCTCATCATCTTGGATTGGTTTCATTTTTTTTTCTTTTTGTGGTTCTGTTGTTAAAATAACAAGACCACAGAGGCTGCATTTTCTGTTCTCTTTACAGCCCTCCCATGCCTATGATCAAAGACATGACTTCATTTTTGTCAAGGTCTGTATTTTGGCTTCTGGAGACCAAACTACAACAAAAAAGCTCTTATCTTGACGGTCTGCCTGAAGTTGTGTAGACCAAGTAGTAGTTACTTTATCCTTTATGTTAGCCCACCGACACCACCAACAGAAGGCAGGCCACTTTACAGTCCTTATAACAGTGTCTTGCCCACGTACCATTCAAACCCCACAGTCATTGGAAATCCCAATACATCAATGTTGTTTGTGGAAAATATGTAATATTTTTCTGTGGAAAATAGGAAAAATGTTCTTTCAAATGCAAGGTCAACATTTTCATAGACAAGCATTATAAGAGTTTTTTTTTTTTTTTTTTTTTTTTTTAAAGATTTTACTTATTTATTTGACAGAGAGAGATCACAAGTAGGCATAGAGGCAGGCAGAGAGAGAGAGGAGGAAGGAGACTCCCTGCTGAGCAGAGAGCCTGATGCGGGACTCGATCCCAGAATCCTAAGATCATGACCTGAGCCAAAGGCAGCGGCTTAACCCACTGAGCCACCCAGGTGCCCCGAGAGTTTTCTCTCAAATTACTAACTTATATGTTTTTCCACTTAACTTTTTTTTTTTCCCCCTACAGAGAGGAATAACCAGCTCTATGGTTTTCAATGTTATTTAGACTATGGTTGCCCTCATAACAACCAAATTCCTCTCTTCTCTCCCAAATGAGCCCGTATCTGGTCCTGATCATAACCAACGCATCATTTTCAGACATTCTCTGTCTGCCTCAAGTCTTTCTTCATATTGTTCACTCAGATCAGAAAGTCTCTCAGTTGTATCTTTCATAATCTACATTTGACCCTTGAACAATGTGGGGATTAGGAGCATGTATAACTTTTGAGCCCTGCCCCAAACTTAACTACTAAGCATCTACTGTAGACTGGAAGCCTTACCAATAACATGAATAGCTGATTAACACATTTGTATGTTGTACATGACATATGCGTCATATACTGTATTTTTATAAGAAAATAATTAGTAGGAATCTCATAAGGAAGATAAAATATAGTACTGTACTATATTTATTGGAAAAACTCCATATGTACACAACTCACAGTTCAGGCCCATGCTGTTCAAGGGTCAATAGTATTATCATGTGCTATGCAAGCTTCACTCAGTTTTAGGCCCCTTTCTAGCTATTTCAACCGTGTTTTCCACTGTATATCTCTTTAGAATTGGATTGCCTGGATGACAAAAACATCTTATTTCTTTTAGGGGAACATTTTCTTCTTCTTCTTCTTCTTCTTCTTCTTCTTCTTCTTCTTCTTCTTCTTCTTCTTCTTTTTAAGATTTTTATTTATTTATTTGACAGAGAGATCACAAGTAGGCAAAGAGCCAGGCAGAGACAGAGGAGGAAGCAGGCTCCCTGCTGAGCAGAGAGCCCAATGCAGAGCTCAATCCCAGGACCCTGGGATCATGACCGGAGCTAAAGACAGAGGCTTTAACCCACTGAGCCACCCAGGTGCACTTTTCTTCATTTTTTTGAACAAAATCCTCATTGTGGTATTTGTAGGAGAAAGTGTATAAATTTACACCAGCTTTCAGCATTAAGTCTGTGAAACCAGTTGCCAGTGTGGGAGCTGGAGGAAGAAGTAGGGCCATTGGGGTAGGAAGACACACACAGAAGTTTGCCACCCACTCCTCGATTAATTTATTCTGTGCTTAAGCAGACTTCAAAATGGGGCCTTAAGTATCTTTGGCATTTTCTAGTTTAACCTCTGCTGAGACATTGTTCCCTACTGTTCCTCAGAATCTCTTTCAACAGGAAGCACATGATTTATGGCTTATTATAATGAATAGAAGTGAACTCTTAGTTTGTGCTCCAACTCCTCAGGGTACAAAAAGTTATGAACCATGGCACAGCTATTTTTTTAAGACTGGAAAGGAACTAAGCCTTGTTCAGCTGTACATTGGCCAACTTTTCTTTTGGGAAATATCTCATCCCATAGAAAGAGTGAAAGGGAGGTTTGGGGTTATATTCTCCCAGGTAATCTACTTTAAATGACACTTGGAAATTAAACAGAAAACTTGTATATATTTCCAACACTAAAATCAATGACTACACAACTTTGCGATAGAAAGCAAACAAAATTATTTTTCAAAATAAATGCCAATGATGATTTTATTTCCCTTTAGCTTCAAAAATAAGGAGAGAATGCTTCTCTTTGTAAGGGAAATAGGGAAGTCCCAGAACCAGGACTTATGTGGGCTATGTTCATGGTGAAATTCATTAATCGTCAGCAGCAAAATTAATCATTTATTTTGACTGTATTGAAACACCAGATTCCACCTTTTACTCAGAGATAACAAAACTTATCTAATGAGATAATCACCTGGTAAGTAAAAATGCAACCAACATATAATAAACAAACATGATTTGCAAATTTTAAAAAGCTTATATATATATATATGTGTGTGGGTATATATATATATATGTTTATATATATAAATTAAATTTTATCTATAAGTATATTGATTTTATAGGTGCATGTCCTTCTTCAAATTTTGCAAATATTTTATAACATAACTTTCCATTACATTAGTACAATTCAATGACTGATTAATATTATGTCCCTCAGCAGATGTCAAAATGAAATAAAACCTTTTTTTTGGCATGATTTTGGGACATTCACGGAGGAAATAGTAATATTATTCATGGCCTATATGGGGCATATCTGAAAAAGAATTGGTAGATAAATCAAGTGAGCAACCTGAATTTTAAGCAGGAGAAAGAAAAATAAAGAGGAAAGAGGTACAAATTAAATATGATGAAAGGGATGCACTAGAATAGAGACATGTTCCTTCTCTACTTCCTTTGCTACCCTGTAAGTACAGTGAATAATTAATTAAGAGTATGATGTGTTGTGATTTGGAAAACATCAACCAGAGGATCCTGCACATCAATGTGGGGCAAATCTGATAAGGAAGAAGGAGAAAAGGGTAAACAATAATACAGAAAGGAAATAGAATTAGTTCAGCCAAGCCTGGGTACCGGTGCTGGGAGAAAACTCTGAAGCTGTTGGCAAAGATTTAGCAGGACCTTGACTTGGGGAGAGGCAACTTGGTTACAGAAAGAAAAAAACAAAAAAGGGTGATATGCCCCTCGAATAATTCTAAGAATAATCTGGACTTGCCAACCAAATTTATCAGTATCAGTTAATAAAAAATAATTAAAATATGTCTAAAATTAGTGTTTAGAACATCAGTGTTTTATCCAAATTGTAAAGAGACTTGGTTTCCTTTTTGCAAAATAGAGATAATAAAAGAATCATTGGGCCCTTTAAGATTCACAACTTAATACATATAGAAGATTTAGAACTGTCTGCAGAGGATGGTGAGCACTAAGTAGTATTAGATATTATTATTTCTCTCATGTCTGTGCAAGACTGATGATAATAGCAGCCTATTTGATATAAATTTAATAGCCTGCATTTTTATTTATTAACATTTTAGTGTACTGTTGCTTATTTTCTATTTTATATACGGGGTACCTAATTTATACATAATGATATGAGGAAAAGCAATGTGAAAAAGACCTATTGTACACTTTGCACCATATTATTTGACATACAACTATGGAATATCATTGTTAGGAATGCCCATGTTAAAATGGAAGAAAGTGATTGTCAGACAAATTAATTACCTTACTCCAGACTATCCTGGTCTTTTGTGTGAATCCAAAGTTGATCTACTTACTATAATACCAAATCATTAAGGGAAAGAAGAATATAAGGCATAACCACTGTCTGATGAGCTGCCTTGAACCAATTAAATGAAAACTAATTTCCTGGGTGCTCAAATTTAAAGGGTAATAATGAAATAAATGGAAGTATTTCAGGGAGGTTTAAATAAGAAAGATTTCTATAGATTGAAAGAGCCAAAAAGAAGTCTTCCTGGAGGTTGACAAAAAGGAGTGTCTTTTTAAATTTATTTGTTCAATATTTTTCAGTGCTTATCACGGTAAGTGTTAGGGAAAGAAGGGGCTGGGAGGAAGTACAGTAACCCAACTATAGTTATAGCTCATGAATTTGCCTTGTGCCAGAATTTTTTTTTTTAACATCTTGATTTTATTTTTTCAGTATTCCAAGGTTCATTGTTTACTGACCACACCCAGTGCTCCATGCAATTCGTGCCATCCTTAACAGCAGAATTAGTCCTTGTAGCTTCTGAAAAGTTCTCTCGTTAAATCACACAGACATGAAATCAGGATCATGTAAATCTCAAATTCAGTAACTTTAATATTAACAAAGGAAACATTGTAAATAATGTGAAGGTTTGGAAATGTTCTAATTTAAATAGCATGATTATGAATTCTTTGGGTATCTGATGATACTTTGGAGAATTACCAAGAAGAATATTCAGCTGAGGGAAATAAGGGAAGTCACTGAAATATTTGCCTGTCTTGCCAATATGGGATCTAGTTAACATGAGAGAAAGAGCAAGAGACAAAAAGAGTTTCAAACTAGGCTGCTTGTTAATTAATGAAATTTTGCGACTTGTATTTTTTTATTTATTTAAAAAGCAGTGATTGAAATCCAGTGTATCTCAAGCATGTGCCATTTGTTACTTTACGTATTGCTCTAGCTTAGTCCTGCAGAAAGTCTTTAACTCTCAATATTAAGTATTTCATTAATTAAATTAAGTAATCGCATATATCTATTTATGTCAATAGAAATGTCATGGACACTTAAGCTTTAGCTGCTATCATATTTTCATTATTGCCCTCTATAATGTTGGTAAATATTAAGTGGTTTCAAGCGGGGGTCAGGACTAGAGTGGGATAAATGGGTTACTCACCATGTGTGTAAACAATTCAATAATGAAGACGATAAGATTTTTATGCAATATTTAAAAAATGCAAATTCTACCATAAAATTGAATTTTTTTAATCTATTTTTCTTTTTTTTCCTTTTATTCATTTATTTATTTGACAGAAAGAGATCACAAGCAGGCAGAGAGAGAGGGGTCGGGGGGAAGCAGGCTCCCCACTGAGCAGAGAGCCCAATGCGGGGCTTGATCCCAGGACCCTGAGATCATGACCTGAGCTGAAGGCAGAGGCTTAACCCACTGAGCCACCCAGGTGCCCCCTATTTATCTATTTATCCAAGTTTTTTTTTTTTTAATTCTAGATAGTTAATATATAGTGTAATATTAGTTTCAGGGGTAGAATTTAGTGATTCAACAACAACAAAAAATGGAATGTTAAATAAAGACAAGATGGTACTTTGCAATTTCACAGTTCCTCTCACTTACCTGGATTTAAGTCTGGCTATTTTTTATTTTTATTTTTATTTTTGACAGTGAGATAGCAAGAGAGGGAGCACAAGCAGGGGGAGTGGGAGAGGGAGAAGCAGGCTTCCCACTGATCAGGGAGCCGGATGCAAGACTTGATCTCAGGACCATGGGATCATGACCTGAGCCAAAGGCAGATGCTTAAAGACTGAGCCACCCAGGAGTCCAAGTCTGGCTATTTCAACCTATCAAGCAGGTGAACTTCTCCAGGAAAATAAGTGCCTCCTCCCTAAGCTCTCCTTTGCAACGCCTACATACGATGACTGTCCATCTTTGTTTAGGATCCTGAGGAAGTGTGACTATTAATAGTATTCTGTTTCACTCTACAAAATAGCCTGATCTGTTATACTGTATGGTAATTTGTCCATACAATGCTTAGAATTACTTTAATATATACTATAGGAAGCCAATTAAATAAATGAATTTATTTTTACAACACTCTCTCTAATTCACACTATACTTTGTTCAGTATTTCTCACACTGACTTGTCATCTTTCCCCCCACTCAGGCAAACCTTTGAGACTTAACTGCATTAGACCATGGAAAATATTAACAACATCACTGAATTTGTTCTTTTGGGACTTTCCCAGAATAAGAAGATTAGACACTTGTGTTTTCTACTCTTCTTATTTTGTTACATAGGTATTTGGATGGGAAACTTGCTCATAATGATTTCAATCACATGCAGTCAGCTTATTGACCAACCCATGTATTTCTTCCTCAATAAACTTGCCCTCTCAGATCTGTGTTATACCTCCACGGTGACACCCAAGCTAGTTACCGACTTGCTGTCAGAAAGTAACGTGATTTCTTACACCAGCTGTATGACACAGCTTTTTGTCATGCACTTCTTTGGGGGGATTGAAGTCTTCATCCTCACAGGGATGGCCTATGACCGCTACGTAGCCATCTGCAAGCCCCTGCACTATGCCGCCATCATGAACAGGCAGAGATGCTATGCCATCGTCATTGCTAGCTGTACTGGGGCATTTCTGCATTCTTTTGTCCAATGTCTCCTTACCATCAGTTTACCTTTCTGTGGCCCCAATGAAATAGATCACTACTTTTGTGATGTGTACCCTTTGCTGAAACTGGCCTGCACAGATACCTATAGAGTTGGGATCCTCGTGGTTGCCAATTCAGGCATGATGGGTTTGGTGACATTTGTGGTCTTGGTGCTGTCTTACTTACTGATATTATACACCCTTAGGGCTTACCCTGCAGAGAGCCGCTCCAAAGCTCTTTCCACTTGCAGTTCCCATGTCACAGTTGTGATTCTGTTCTTTGTGCCCGTTCTCTTCATTTACATTCGACCGGCTACGACTTTCCCAGAAGACAAAGTGTTTGCTCTTTTCTACACCATCATTGCCCCCATGTTCAACCCTCTGATCTACACATTCAGAAACAAAGAGATAAAGACTACCTTGAGGAAAGTGTGGTGTCAGAACCTGTGTTTGAGTGGAGGGCAAATCATTATATAGCCTACTTAAATGATAGTTACTGTACTTGAAAAAGCATGAACTTTGCTGTAAGAAAAATAAGCATAGCAATTGGTGTCACTGCATTTATGTGATAATTTATCTTGAAGTATTTTTTCTTTATTTATTGATTAATAAGAAACATCTTATTCACATTTGTCCTTAGTAATCTGAGTTATCATTTTCTTGTTGAAGTTCTGTTACATTTTTCTTTGATACATTTTTTCCCTTTGGATTTTATCCTTAAGTTACTAAGTAGAGGTCCTCCTTTAATCTCCCTATGCTTCAGATTCTCGAATGACTCTTCATATGTACATAACTGCATTCGTGTTAATCATCCCAGGCATAGAGTGTCCTTGGTGCTTTCTTCCAGTAAGGAGCATCAGAAACTCAGATTCATGTTTTTCACTCAGTTCATGAGTTTCCATATTCACTGCAATAATTTAAAAAGCAAAAATTATTTAAATAAGGTCTTAGCATTAAAAAAATACTGTATGAAATAATGGCTTTATAAAAGTGAGAAAGGTTTTTCTAAAATAACTTACATAGTCATTTCAAAATCACAGCATTTCAAAAATTATAGAAATATTTGCTATAAAATAGTAATGAAAAAGTTGTATTGGTAATAAATAGGATATTTATATAATTCATTCTCCAAACCAAACCTTGTCTGAGTGTAAAATGAGATCCACTGACAATTGTGCTGACACAACAGACTTAAGATGATATGGTGTCTGAAGAGTAGGAAGTCTGGTTACTCTTAAATGTCTGAGAAGCATGGATGCCCTAGTAGAAAGGTTAGTGGCAATTAAATTACACGATCTCCATTTATTATACTTTTAGCCAATGCGATTGTAAAGAGAAAATGGAAGTGCCAGTGTTGAAACGACTTGCCCTAAAATATGTTTAAATTTATATTTTCCATTGCCATCAAAATAAAAACAATAAATTTCCAATTTCTAGAGAATGTCTATATATCTATACATCAGGATATCTATAGATGCCTGTAGAATTGAAAAAGTTTTTCAAATAGGTAAACTCAGTGACAGTGGGCTCGTTGGACATCATGAAATGAGTATGATGGAATAGAACAAGGTGTTATATTGCACAGGTTATAGGGGAAAATGAACCTAGACCCAATATGTGAAGGAATACGTAAATGGAGCAGCAAAAAAGGTCATGGCCCAGTGTGTAAAGAAAAGTTTTAAAGAAGTTCAAATAGAAAATATGATTGGAGGGACGCCTGGGTGGCTCAGTTGGTTAAGCAGCTGCCTTCGGCTCAGGTCATGATCCCAGCGTCCTGGGATCGAGTCCCACATCGAGCTCCTTGCTCAGCAGGGAGCCTGCTTCTCCCTCTGCCTCTGCCTGCCACTCTGTCTGCCTGTGCTCACTCTCTCTCCCTCTGATAAATAAATAAAATCTTAAAAAAGAAAAGAAAAGAAAAGAAAATATGATTGGAGAATTATGTTTATAAGGGGCATGTTTATAAATGTATTAAAAATTCAAGAGAATTGTTACTAGAGCAGCTGATAACCTAACTGAATCACTGAATCTTTAGTGTAATCATTATACAGCCTACATAATGATACTTGTCAGTTCACACCAATTCATTAAAGGTAACTCTTTTTTTTTTATGATTTTATTTATTTATTTGACAGAGAGAGAGAGATCACAAGTAGGCAGAGAGGCAGGCAGAGAGAGAGCAAGGGAAGCAGGCTCTCTGCTGAGCAGAGAGTCTGATTGTCAATTGCCGGGCTGGATCCCAGGACTCTGGGATCATGACCTGAGCGGAAGGCAGAGGCTTTAACCCACTGAGTCACCCAGGTGTCCCTAAAGGTAACTCTTGAAACAGTGAGAAAATTAACAAATACTTTATTTTTAAAACTTGATTTTGGGTTAAACTCTTAAATTTATTGTCTAATGAAAGGGTTTTGATTATATATAACTGGTATTGCAAAATAAACTAATAACAGAGATGATAATTAAGATTCAAATGATTTCTCCTAATGCTCAAAAAAATTATGATGTTGATAACAGCAGATAATTAAGCAGGTAGATGAAAAAAATCTTCCTACTTGAGGGATCCTGAAAAGGTAAATACACTTTCCTCCTCTTTTTCTCCCTCTGTACATTTCAGGTAATAGAAACTACCTCATAAGGTAATTTTAAAAATGAAAAGAAATGAAAAAGAAATTAAAGGAAGTGGGTATTGTTCTAGGAAAGGAAACTGCTCAGAATAAATTTTTATTTTTGTTATCATGCTTAGCATCTGTACATTAGTTTCTGTGAAACATTCAAATTAAAATTTTAACATAAATATTTCATTTTATACGTTGACATTTTTAGTTTAGAATGATAAGTGTAAAATTTTTGTGACATGTCAATTCATGCTTTTTTTTTTTAAAAGATTTTATTTATTTGACAGAGAGAGAGAGCACAAACAGGGAGAGTAGCAGACAGAGGAAGAAGCAGACTCCTTGCTGAGCAAGGAACCCCAATGTGGGACTCAATCCCAGGACTCTGGGATTGTGACCTGAACTGAAGGCAGATGCTTAACCTTCTGAGCCACCCAAGTGTCCCATTTTTTTTTTTAAAGATTTTATTTCATACATGTTTAAATAACTTTATAATAAAACATGATTTCAATCAATTCATGGTATTTGTGAGGATTTTTTCTTATTAAAAAAAAAGCAAACTCCGAAACTACACTTTTGAGTTAATGATCTAATTATCTGCTTTATTTTACAGATGAGTAAGCTGAAATTCCAAGGTTAATGTCTCTAAATATCAAACCAGAACCTAGAAGGGGAGTTAAGTAGTTCTGTAAAGAAAGATAATTTTTATATAAACTGATAACAAATGTCAAAGGTTTGTTGTTGTTGTTGTTGTTGTTGTTTGTTTGTTTTCGAGCTTTCCAGTAAGAAAGAAGTCTTTGAGCCTGGTGGTGGGTAATGAGGAGGGCACCTACTGCATGGAGCACTGGGCGTGATGCATAAACAATGAATCTTGGAACACTGGAAAAATAAAGTAAAATTTAAAAAAAAAAAAGATCAAAGATTTCACTCTTGATAGTAACACATATAAAAGAAAGAGTAGAAGATGGAGTGAGATGAGCTTTTCAGACTAGATACAACTGAGAAATGTCTGCTTTAAAACAAACAAACAAAAAAATCATCCAAACCCAGAGTAGGGTGAGTGAATCCAACTTCTCCAAAGATGTACTTCTTCCCATTAAACTCCACCAGAGAGCTGCTTCACGTCCCATTCCCTCTCCCCCTCCTCTCACGTACTCACTCTCTCATCTGTCTTTCTATTATCTGCCATCATCATCACTATCTACCCCAATAAATCTGTGCCATAGTTCATGTCAGGTATTATTTTCAGATTATTTTAAAATTGAAATTAGATAGTAAATAAAAATCCTTTACTTTGAAAAAATCCTTAATTTTGAAGGATTTATATTTTCTAACTTTCCACGGACGGGTAGCTGTGGTTTACTCCTTGATCATATATATTGAATGCCAAACCTGTTAAAGCAGCATGATTTCAGCCTACTCATCTTTGCTACCCATACACTTTTTTGAGATGTGTTGTCTGATTGGATCCAGAGTGGAATCCCTTCTTGGCTCTATGGAGCCAAAAATATATAGAAATAGAAAAATATGTGAAGAAGGATACTTATCAGGACAATGGTGGTGTCTAATGTCCAAGTGAGTCATTAAACCATGAAGGTGATTCCTTCATGAAGTTCTTGTTCTCAGGAATCAGAAACCGAGCTCTGTGATTTATAGATTCATTCAATAAATATTTACTTGAGCATCATATATGTGCTGTATACTTCTCTGGCTACTAGGGAATTAGCAGTGAAAAAACTATGACATAACCCCTACTTTCATGGAACTTAAAGCTTAGTGAAGGATGAAAACAAGTGAAGCCCACCAGCAAAGAAATATGAAGGAGGAACCCACTGATGGCAAGTTGATGCTTAAGGGTTGGCCTTTACATATTCTGTCTAATTGTTCCACCGACAAGGAATCAAAGAAAGGGAATGTGTGATAACATGACACCCATACACATTCAAAGAAGAATAGTCTTCAAATCATTGGATTCCCTTTCCGAAACCTTCCAGTGCACCAAACTTTCTTTATGGCATTTTTCATTTCTGTGTTTCTAAGTGTGTAGATAAGAGGATTGAGCATGGGGACAATGATTGTGTAGAAGAGTGTAAACACTTTATCTTCTGGTAAAGTTGTGGGGGGTCTAATGTAAACAAAGATGACAGGTGCAAAAAACAGGATCACAACCGTGATGTGCGAGCTGCAAGTGGAAAGTGCTTTGTGGCGGTTCTCGGCAGAATATGCTCTCACATTATATAATATCATAAAGTAGGAGGCCATCAAAACCACGAAGATCACCAGTCCCATCAGGCCTGAATTGGCAATGACTAAGAAACCGATTTTGTGTGTATCAGTGCAGGCCAGTTTCAACAAAGGGTATACATCACAAAAATAATGATCAATTTCATTGGGGCCACAGAACGGTAAAAAAATTGTAAGAAGAAACAATCCAAGGGAATGCAGAAAGCCCCCTGCACAGGATGCCCTGAGAATTGAGTTACACCTTTGCCTGCTCATGAGGATGGCATAATGGAGTGGCTTGCAGATGGCCACGTAGCGGTCATAGGCCATTCCTGTGATGATGAAGACCTCGACCCCTCCAAAGAAGTGTGTGGTAAACAGCTGTGTCATGCAGTTTTTATAGGAAATGACCTTCTTTCTCTGTCAGTAAGTCTGTCATGAGTTTGGGTGTCACAGTGGAGGTGTAGAGGAGGTCCGAGAGGGCAAGGTAATTAAGGAAGAAATACATGGGCTGATTAATTAACTGACTGCATGTGATGGAAGTCATAATAATCAAATTCCCCAACCAGATAGCCAGGTAACAGAGTAAGAAAAAGAGAAAGCAGAGAATTTGGACTTTCTTATTCTTAGAAAGTCCCAAGAGAATAAACTCAGTAACATTATTCCTATTTTCCATGATCTGATGTTCCAGAAAGGTATCTGAAATGACAAAAATAATGAAGGAAATCATTGATGAGAAAATGAAAATCTAATATTCAATGAACATGATCTAATGCATGTTTTAAGACCTTAGCCATTTTAAGATCCATTGAAATCATTCATTCATTTAATAAAATCCTTTCACATATCTAGTGCCAGTACCCTTCCAAGAACTTTGGACATAATGATGAATTAAAAAAGTCCTAGCTTTTGTGTAATTTAAATTCTTGTGTGAGAAAGAAGGAAATTATGTTCATTAAGAGGAAGAAAAGAGATATTTTATAATGTTAAGTATTTGTTCAAATACTAAGTTCAAAGTGTACATATTGGTGCAAATAATGTTAATTATTAATTGAATTATTGTTAAGGAAACATAATATGCCATCTTAGGGTATAAACTGGAAGTAACCATAGAATTACCTGAACATGGGGTGCCTGGTGGCTCAGTGGGTTAAAGCCTCCATCTTCGGCTCAGGTCATGGTCCCAGGGTCCTGGGATCAAGCCCCCCATCTGGCTTTCTGCTCGGCAGGGAGCCTGTTTCCCTCTCTCTCTCTCTCTCTCTCTCTCTGCCTGCCTTTCTGCCTACTTATGATCTCTGTCAAATAAATAAATAAACTCTTAAAAAAAAAAAAAAGAATTACCTGAACAGATGTTTTCTAATGAGATCACAAAAATGGTGGAGGTCATGTGAGTAATTTATATAATGCTTGGCATTAGTCAATCTTAAATAAGTATTATCTAAAGAAAAAATAGAAAGTAAAGTGCATGTTATAGACTTGGAGGAGTAACACAATATTATAAATAACGATTAATCAGGTAATTCATGATAGAACCAAAGAAGAAATTATTTTTCTACATTGACTCGTAATATTCTTGGATGTAAAAGAGGAAATAATTACAGAAATTACTCCATGAAATTTTAGTATTCCTTAAGAGTTATCTGTAGAATAATGAATCTACAGTTCAGCTTTTCCCATTTCTGTCTCTTAAAGGGTTATAGGAGAATCAATGTTAGTTTTAAAATTTTATTCTTGATTCAATTTTTAAAGGAATTAAAACATATATAAATCATCGATGCTTTCTGCTTTTATATAAAACTGGATGTATTCCACTACCAGTAAAATTAAACTTACTGTTAAGTAAGAGACGTGTAGGTGACAAATATTATTTATTTATTTTTTTACTTTAGAATTATCAGTTAAAAGTCAGTGTTGCTTTTTTATAAGTATATATCCAAAGTGAAAAAGTTCTTCAGTTTATATTTAGTTACGCTATGTCCAAGAGAAATTAATTTAAATGCTTAAGTAAATTGTTAACAATGGCTATTTCATGACAATTACACTATGGAGATTTAAATTTTCCAATTTGCACTCTTTTTTTTATTTGCCCAGACTTTTTTTTTTCTTTATATTCAACTAGCCAACATAGAAGTTACCACGAACTTCTATTCATTTTTAGAGAAGGTATATTTTATAAATAAACATTTATTTTACATTAGTAATGCATATGATTTAAATTCATTTGGAGGTATCTTTGTAAATATGACTATCCATTTATCCTTTAAATGTAGTTTACTATATTGAAGAATTATGTCCACCAGAGTCCGGAAGCCCATTTAGGTTTTTGTAGGAAACTAACCTCAGAAGATCACACTAAAAATTATCCTCAAGTGAGAATTTATTGAGAAACAAAAATGCATTGATTCTATTGATTCTTATCAGGTTTCTTTTAGATGAATGATTGAGAAACCCATGAATTCTGTTCAAATTTGCTAAACAAAAGGAATGTTTCAATTTCTATGTCAATAATTTCAAAGATCTCGCAATGTCAGACAAACACTAAAGGCTCAGATTATTTTGGAATGCCTGATTGGCTCTACTGATTTGAGTGTCTGCCTTCGGCTCAGGTCATCGCAGGGTCCTGGAACCGAGTGCCACCTTGGCACTCTATTGCCAAGCTGGGAGCCTGCTTCTCCCTCTGCCATGCCCCTGCTTGTGCTTTCTCACTCTCTCTCTCTGACATATAAAGAAAATCTTTTAAAAAAAATTCCAAAGTATCACAGTATTTTGAATATTGTTGTCACAAGAATGTGACTGAGGACAGGATGGAGAAATGATATGAAGATCAAGAAAATTTTTTTTAATAATTCCTTTTTTTTTAAAGATGCATTTATTTATTTATTTGACAGAAAGAGAGAAATCACAAGTACACAGAAAGGCAGGCAGAGAGAGTGGGGTAAGCAGGCTCACCACTGAGCAGAGAGCCCGATGCTGGGCTGGATCCCAGGACCCTGAGATCATGACCTGAGCCAAAGTCAGAGATTTAACCCACTGAGCAACCCAGGTGCCCCCATAATTCCTTTTTTATAATTACCTATTATTTCAAAAAAATTAATTTTTCAGAAAAATTATCTCCAGGCCATTTTATCAGGTGATCAATTATGGTTGCCTAAATTGGAATTATCATACAAAAGAGTGGACTCCTTTAATTTCAAAATAGAGCCCTCGAACAAAATACAACAAAATAAAAAGCTTGCTTTGTTTCATTTTCTCCCTTACCTTCTTAGAGAATCCATCTGCATAGGTGGCATGATTCTAGAAAATAATTTAATTTCCTTGTATTGTGTCAAGTGGAAGGAGTTCTACTGCATTCGTGGTAATTGTGTGGTAAATAAATGTGCTAAAGCAATAGATACTTTTTTGAATATATGAGTGATGAATCAGTAAATTCTACTCCTAAAACCAATATTACGCTATGTGTTAACTAACGAAAATTTGTTTTTTTTTTAACTTACTTTTTGCTGCTTATATTTTTTATTTAAATTCAATAAGCCAACATATACTACATCATTAGTTTCAGATGTAGGATTCAATAATTCATCAGTTATAGCAGTAGATCTTAATTGCTGAGTCCCTTAGATTTTGGGCTTTCATCTATACAATAAAGGATTGGAGGAGATGATCTCTGAAGATCTCTTCCCGCATTTTGACTCTGTGAGTCCTGATTCTGCATTAGTTTGAGGAAAACAACTGTCTGCCTCCCTCATGCTTTCCAAGCTCCTTTGGATGCATTGAAACTATAGAAAATGTAGTGTTGGCAAGTTTCTTATCATATCTATGCTTCAATTTCCTTCTCTGTAAAATTGAAGTAACGAATACATCCATATAGAGTCATGTTTGAAATAATGAAGTTCATACACGTGAAATTTCTTAGAACAGTATCTGGAAAGTATTACACATTCAACAACTGTTAACCACCTTCAACAATTACAAAATGCAACTTCAAAGCCCTAGAGAAAATGTAAGTAGATCAGATCAGAAATTGTACCTTAACCATCCCTTTCTTCACAATATTGGAAATAATAGAAACCTTGGAGATTGAACCTAGTTCTGAAAATAGCCCTGATACTTAAATGCAAGATTTTTACGTCCTTGAACAAGTCCTTCCTCCTTCTGTAAAGTGAGCATTGCCATGGCTCACCTACAGAATTACTGTGAAACTCAAATAAAATAATGCATATGAAGCTCAATGTCCAAAAACCTACTAGTTGGTCCCTTTTCCTCATTGGAATGTCCTATGGTGTTATAAATGCAGGAGGTACTCAAGATATTCAAGTGGTAGGAGAACCTAGTAATTAAGAAGTTAGTCTCTGTAAAATAAGATAGGAACTTGGCTCCAAAATTCATGGAAAAATCTTGGGAAAAATATATAACCTCATTTTCATTTATAAAATGAATAATATAACTCTGAGGTCTATTATAAGGATTTGGTGACTTCATTTACATAAAAGCTAAGTACAGAACATGTTATATAAAAATTAGATACTCAATAAATATTTTTAGGGCACCTGGGTGGCTCAGTGGGTTAATCCTCTGCCTTCGGCTCAGGTTATGGTCTCAGGGTCCTGAGATCGAGGCCTACATGGGGCTCTCTGCTCAGCAGGGAGACTGTGTCCCCCTCTTTCTCTTGCCTGCCTCTCTGCCTACTTGTGATCTCTCTCTCTCTCTCTCTCTGTGTGACAAATAAATAAATAAAATATTAAAAAAATAAAAAAATAAATATTCGAGCATTAATATTATACATTTTGCCATACCAGTGGACATAAATATAAATTAAGAATAATATGTCATATCATTATTCTTCTTAAAAATTTTGAATAGCTTATTAAAAACACATAATATTTCAACATGAGTAAACTCAGGTAGGTAGGTGAGACTGCATAGTTTCCCTGCCATGAACAATCTGTTCTTTCTTACCGGAGGGCTGGGTCTCTCACATCAGGATTTACATTCTCTCATTTAAGCAAAATATTTCACTCCTTGTCAGCTTTCAGCCCAAAAAACTGAAGGTCAATGTGCTGCTTAAGACAGTCATTTAATGATTTCCTTTTCTTTCCTTTGGATTCATTGACCCTCTCTACATTACTTGGATGTTCATATCCCTCTTTCACCTAAAAAATAGTTCTCTATATTGAACCTAGAAAGAAAGAAACATACCCCATAGATAGAGTTGAGTAGATACATTTGAGTAGGTTGACTGAAAATTTTTCCATATAGTTTGTTTCTTCAGTCTTAGGATCATACTGGTCTTTGCTGTTCAATCATTTTATGTTCACCTCCTTCAGTAAACTGTCCAGTGACCTGCTGAGCCAGTAAGTCCTGCATATTCAACTCTCTTTGATCATGGAATATGGATGGCTAATGCTATGGCTACATTTATGACATTCTAAATAAGACAAACACATAAATCTACTAAAATTTTGATAGCACTTCAGAAAATGGTACTGATGACTCAAACACCCAACACAAAAATCTGAGGTCCACCGTAGCTACAGTTTGTTATAGATGGAAGAAAAGCAGAAGCTTTTCCATCCAAAGGTCTCTTAAAAACATTATGTAACAATCATAATCAGAAAGATTCAAGTATTCTTCTGAAGTGAAATAGCTGGTATATTTATGAACTAGATTTAACTTACCAGCTGCTGAACTCAGCAAACAGATTTCTTGTAAGTTGAGGCTTCACACATAAGATGAAGTCAGAATAAAATAAAAATTAGCATTGCTGTACAATAATAAATAGCAATTTGTATAAAGTCTTATGAAGGAACTGTGATATACCATTAATGGAGATATATTTGGTACTGAACCAAATTTGAGATTTTTAGCATATTATTTTTCCATTTCAAAAAAAGAATTGTCTCTCTGACATTCATTTCTCTTGAAAAATTATATATAGTTTTGTATTTATATATATATATATATTTTGATGTTTATATATATTGATGTATTTTTATATATATTGTATATACATACTTCCTGATATCAAATTGGTATTTAGAGCAAATTCTGAGAAAACCTGTTATATAGAATAGTTCTCATATCTTTGAGGGTTTAGAAATTTCCCATCAGTATACTTTTTGCCACAGATATGAGCTATCACTTAAATTTCTCCATAACAGCAATGCCAAAGTCCATAATTATATTTCCCTAATGCATCAGTATGTAAAGCACTGAGATTCGGCATGGGAGAGAGGACCATAAGAAAACACTGTGCGTAATGTTCATACAGAAAAATATTGCAATAAATAAAACAGTGTCAATTCCTTCCTTTAAAAAATTATTTACTTTCACCTTCTTCTGAAAAGGGTCAGTAGCGGTGCCTGGGTGGTGCAGTCTGTTGAGCCTCCACTGGTTCTCAGTTTCTGCTAAGGTTGTGGTCTCAGGGTCATGGGATTGACCCCTGTGGGGCTTCCTGATCTGTGTGGAGTCTGCTTGGGACTCTGTCTTCCTCTGCTCCTCCCCTACTCTCCATCTCTCTTTCTCTCAAATAGATAAATAAATGTTTGAAGATTTAATTAATTTATTTGAAAGAAAGAGAGAGAACATGAGAGAGTGAGATCGTGAGCAGGGGGAGAGGTGGAGGGAGAAGCCAACTCCCCACTGAGTAGGGAGCCTGAGGCAGAATCATCCCAGGACCCTGGGATCAAAACCAGGGCTTAACCAACAGAGCCACCCAGGCACCCAATTAATAAATCTTTAAAAAGATAAAACAAAAATTGTCAACTGGAAAAATTTAGTGGAGAAAATGCATATGGTGGTGAAAAGACAGTCTTTGCCTTCAGTGAGGCTAGAGACTAAAGGAGAGCCATATAATAAACAAAAAAAAAATCAAATGATTATAAACAGCATATTCAAAAACGAAGAACAGGGTGCTGTTAGTATTTTTTCTTTTAATTTATGGAAACTTTATTAAATAGTAAATCTCTGACTGTTTTATATTATACAGATAATGCTACTTGCTTATCTCTTGAATTAATGTTTAAGTAATTCTACAAGACACTTGTATTTTCTCACCATTTTTATACTTAAAAAATCTTGTCTTTAGATTCATTCTAAAACTGCAATTACATGATTTAAGGAACTTTTAAAAAGTATACTTTGTCTTTATTTTCTGCCTGAAATCTTGTTAGATCTTTTTACTTATTATTGAAATTGATTTAAATAGCAAATGTCTATGAATGCATCCATTTTTACAGTTTTTTTTTTCCAAATTTCAGCAATATTTCAAGACATTTGCATGCTCAGATTTTTAATTTTCAGGTATTATTCCTCATATCAACTTAAGTTATCTTTAGTGGAAATGTCCTTTGTTTTCTGAATGTAATAACTCAAAGACTTGTAATTCTTACAGTATATCTCAATTTCTTTATTAGAAATATTAATTATTATGTACCCTACCTAGGCAATAAGTGTGTTGGGAGGTGTGGGGGCCTCTAAACCCAGAATGTCTGGTTTCAAGCACCAACTCTTCTACTGTTTCTGGGAGACTTTCTTATGGCCTAAAGTAATAAAGGTATTTTAATTATAGTAAAGTATTTTAAAACTTTTCAATATTGAAGTTCTCTTACAAGTAACTTACCTTGACCATTTTGTTCTATTTTCATCTTTTTAATTTTTTTTATTATGTTAGTCACAACACATAATTAGTTTAGTTTCATTTTGTTTTGTTTTGTTTCATCATTAGTTTTTGATGTCGTTTCTATGATTTATTGTTTGTGTATAACTCCCCGTGCTCTCTGCCAATATCTACTTTCTTCATTGAACTCGTTACTCCCTACTCTCCTCTGGGTCTACTTTTGCTCACTAAATTAAGTTTTGTCAATTCTAGCTCACTGTATTCTGAATACAAAACAATGGGGAAAGCTTTGAATTCTAACACCTTATCCTTTACGAAAGAGAAATGAGTACAATCTGTTCATTTTTAAGTAACATTTGTTTTCACTTTTCCTCTTTTTCTGTTTTCAAAATAGTGTTGGAGAGGTTTGATTCAGAGCCTGGTAAATTTACACAATTATATTATTCCAGACCCCATTAACTCAGTTCCTGGACCATAGCATTAAATTCTCCCTTCTCTTCAGTTTATCTCAGTGCCCTAAGGATCAGGTGTTGTAGTGTTAAAACTCCTTCATTGTTTCCCAACTTAGTTTGTGGTCTCTTCCCTTCAGGCTGAAAATTTCCTGGTGAGATTTTTACATATGTTTATATGCTCCAGAAGTCAATAATGTATCTTATAAAATTACAATATTGTGCTTTCAGGCTAGAAACAAGTTTATCTCTATGTGAGTTTTTTTAAATCAGCCAATGGCTGCTATGATTTGGTGAAGCATCCTCTGAACAGAGAATGAAAGATAAATTTTTTGCTATTAATTTAGTGAGAAAGACACGAATATTCTGTGAGATAGCTTTATTCATCTATAAAATGGGGTAGATTGTAATTCTATGAAATGGAAAAAAAATGGTAAAAATATCTAGAATTAATAAGAACATTGGTAACATAGATCTAAGACATGTATACACTAAATAAATAGATTGTATTTAACCTATGGATATACATAGAAAAGGAAATAAGAGGTTCTATTTACAATAGCAAAAAAACAATAAGTTATTTACAAATACATTTTACTAAGAGAAGCTGTGGATGAATAGGAAGAAAATCATATAACCTTAATTAAAGCCATAAAATAAACACTGACAGAATCAGATCTCAAAGATTTGGATCAGGAGCAAAAAACAGCAATTTCTTGAATTAACATACAAATGTAGTTTTTTTTTTTTTTTTTTTTTTATGAAGATTCTATTCATTTGTTTGAGAGAGAGCGCAAGAATGGAGATAGGTACAGAGGGAGAGAGAAACAGACTCAACGCTGAGCAGGGAGCCAAACATGGGGCTCCATTCCTGGACCCTGAGATCATGACTTGAGTTGAAGGCAGATGCTTAACCGACTGAGTCACCCAGGTGTCCCTGTTTTATTTTACATGAAAGAAAGTTCATTTTGTTAAAGAATAAATTCTATTATTTATTATTTATTTTTTATTTTTTACTATGTTATATTAGTCACCATACAGTACTAAATTTGTTTTTGATGTAGTGTTCCATGATTCATTGTTTGCATTTAACACTCAGTGGTCATTACTACATGCCCTCCTTAATACCCATCACCAGGCTAACCCATTCTTCCACCTCCCTTCCCCTCAGAAACCCTCAGTTTGTTTCCTGGAGTCCATGGTCTCTCATGGTTCATCACCTCCTCTGACTCACTCCCCACCCCCGCCTGCCAACCCACTTCATTTTTTAGTTCCTTCTCCCAATATCCTCCATGCTATTCATTATGTTTCACATATAAGTGAAACCATATGATAAAGAATAAATTTTAAAAGACAATATAATCATCATTTTTATACAAATAATGAACAAACACCTCAAAGGTTTCATCAAGTTCAGTACTGAACGCAGAAACCAGTAAGATGTTATCACTGGTTTAAACAACAACAATGTGTTCCACACGTTTAAAGTCTGGGAAAGAATGCTGAGATGAATTTACAAGTGGATGCAAAGCTAGCAAAATACCCACAAGACTCCAATCAATTGCATTTCATTGGACATAATTTGCATTTCTAGGGACAGGCATTATTGGCATTACTATTATTTTCTGTGAGGTAATTTCTATCTCTATAGCACTGTAAAATATCCTAGTCAGAGGCAATGAAAGGTAGATAATCTGAATGGAAGAACTACAAAGAACATCCACTAAATTTCAAAGAATGTCAGCATTTTTCCCTACAGTTTTATGCGGATATCAATGATCCTATTAGAGATCCTATTAGAGGAAGAATAATTGCTCTTGCAGAGAACGGCAGGAGAACCAATGAAGTGATGAGAAAGACATGGTCTTGAGAAGGTGAGAAAATTTATTTTTCAAAACTACTAGTCTGACTAGCCTGGAAGAGCTTCTGAAACAATATCAAAGTTCATGGTTTTGCTGGTCTTCTTGCCAGAGATTCTGCTTACTTTTTTTTTAAAGATTTGATTTACTTATTTGACAGAGAGATCACAAGTAGGCAGAAAGAGAGGGAGAAGCAGGCTCCCCGCTGAACAGAGAGCCCGATGTGGGGCTCAATCCCAGGACCCTGAGATCATGACCTGAGCCAAAGGCAGAGGCTTAACCCACTGAACTGAGCCACCCAGGCACCCCAGAGATTCTCCTTATTATACCAGAAAGTGATTTTTCACATTTCAGCTCTGCTGCTGTTCTCTGACACACACCTGTTCAAGTCCTTCTGATGTAGTTTTGAACATATGTGATATCTGAAGCCAATGGCCAGAAAATAATTCTTGAGATGCCTTTTGTTCCAAAAAAAGTTGGTTTTATTAAAGCATAAGAACAGGACCCAGGAGCAGAAAGAGCTGCCCTGGGGTTATGAGGAGGGGCTCATTATATACTTTCAAGTTGGGGAGGGGTTAAGGATAGCATAAGCCCTCTGGGTATTTTGGAAACAAGGTTTTCTGGATGCTGAGGGGCTGGCTATTGTTAGGAAAGGTCATTTGTTACTGTTCAGTAAAACCTCAGTCAGGAGACTCTTCAGATCTTTATCAGTGGGTCACATGCTCTGAGGATGATTACCAACATATACCTTGGTGGGTAGAGATAAAGGAAGTTTCCAAAGGAATTCTTTCATGCTAAGGTAGACTTACAGGGTCCTATGGTTGGGTTAAGATTGCCTTTTGTACTTAGCAAGGTAATTAGCATAAAAGCAGCTGAGTTCCTCAAGGAATTTCACTCTGCATATTTCAAGGACTTGTCTGTCAATGGGCTGTAGGTAGTAAGGAAGTTTAACCATTTTTCTTCTGCCTTTGTATCCCACATCACTTCGTAGGAGCTCTGGTATAGCTGTCAAGAATTAGATGAAGAACAACGAAGAAAGTATGTCGGTTATTTTCCAAGAATTTTTAGCTTGTGATGTTTTCACTTCCATTCGTTGGGTTTATTTTATTTTATTTTATTTTATTTTATTTTTTTAAAGATTTACTTATTTATTTATTTGACAGACAGATCCCAAGTAGGCAGAGGCAGGCAGAGAGAGAGAGAGGAGGAAGCAGGCCCCCTTCTGAGCAGAGAGCCCGATGTGGGGCTCGATCCCAGGACCCCGGGATCACTACCTGAGCTGAAGGCAGAGGCTTTAACCCACTGAGCCACCCAGGCGCCCCCATTCGTTGGGTATTTTAAACTGAGTCACAGCAATCTGCTATTTTTCTGATGTTCTCCACCCATTTTAGGAAAACCTCAACAATAAATAGTAACCCATCACAGCCTGAAACAAATACTTTTGCAAGCGTTTCATATCTGAAAGATTTTCCAAACAACTTTTGATTTTCTCCTCTATTCTAATTAATTATCCAGTGGACTGATCTTAATCCTAGCCCTTTCTGATTTGGTGCAAATTTTAATTTTCTTCAGGGTGAATTTCAACTACCTCTAAAACTAAAGCCAAAACCAAACAAACAAAAACCAAACCTGCCTTTAACTTTTACAGTGCTAAAAAGCATTCTGAGAGCTGCTGAGAAAATGTAAGTTCTGAGAAAAATGTAAGTTCACCAGTAACAAGAATGTGACATTAACATGTGAAAGTTCCTCAATTTTTCCCATCCTTACACCACACATCTGCAGAGAAAGTTGCTAGAGTTAAACAGAGAGGTGCAGTTAGTTTATATATGATGGAGCTAGGAGGAACACGTGCCTTAAAAAAAAGAAAAAGTTTTGATATGGGGCTTGGGATGAACTGCTGGTGTTGGGCATGTGAGATGTGCCAGAATGCCACTGGCTACAAAATGATCAGAATAGAAAGAGACTTTTTGAGAAATAGTGTTGTGGCCCTTGAATTAGACATGTTAGGATAGATGCAAATAAAAAGTTCAGGTTTTTTTTTTTGTTTATTTTTGTTTGTTTGTTTTTTAGGAATGTTTAGTGACTAGAATTGGCTTCATTGAATGCAGCCATATCCAAAAATGAGCTATGTAGACTTGTAGGGTTAATATGGGGGGCACTCAGCCTTGGACAGTCTGCTGATAAATATCTAAGTTAGTTTCACAAAGGATCATTGGGTCAGAGAGGATATAAATAGGAAAACTAGAGAAGAAAGCACAGCAGAGAGGAGCCTTGGTAAATCTGGGAAATTCTAATCTTATGGTCATATTTGGCAATACATACCTTGCTACACACAAGACACAGAGGCACGCATTATGCATTTTAAAAGTTTCAGAGTAGAGAAATCACGTATTCAACAAACTCGGTGGCGAAAGTCAGGGATGCCTTTCAATTTATGTCCTTACTCCCCGTGACCCGGCTCCAAAGTCTCCTTATGGCATTCTTCATCTCCATGTTTCTTAGTGTGTATATGAGAGGGTTGAGCATGGGCGCAATGACAGTATAGAAAAGCGCAAACACTTTGTCTTCTGGTAAGGTAGTTGCTGGTCGAATATAAATAAAGAGTAAAGGAGCAAAAAAGAGAACCACCACAGTGATGTGGGAACTGCAGGTGGAAAGAGCTTTGTGACGATTCTCTGCAGAGTAGGACCGGACAGTATATAGGATCACAGCATACGATACCAGCAGCACCACAAAAGTCACCAGACCCATCAGTCCCGAATTGGCCACGACTAGGAGACCGATCCTGCTTGTATCCGTGCAGGCCAGCTTCAGCAAAGGATACACATCGCAGAAGAAGTGATCTATTTCATTGGGGCCACAGTAGGGTAAAACGATGGCGAGGAGAAACTGCCCAAAGGAATGTAGGAATCCTCCAAAACAGGAAGCTGCAATCATGGCATCGCACTTCCACCTGCTCATGATCAGGGTGTAGTGCAAGGGCTTGCAGATGGCCACGTAGCGGTCATAGGCCATCCCCGTGAGGATGAAGACCTCAATACCCCCAAAGAAGTGCATGGTGAAGAGCTGTGTCATGCACCCATTGTAGGAAATGACCTTCTCTTCTGCCAGCAAGTCAATGATTAACTTGGGGGTCACAGTGGAAGTGTAGCAAAGGTCTGCCAGGGATAGGAAACTCAGGAAGAAATACATTGGGTGGTTAATAAGGTGACTGCAGGCGATAGAAATCATGACAAGCAGGTTTCCGGTCAAAATTGCAATGTAACAAAGTAAGAACAGTAAAAAGCAGAGAACTTCTATTTCCTTTTTCTGTGAAAGTCCTAAAAGAATAAATTCTGTGATGTTATTCCTATTTTCCATGATCCAGACCGGTTTGTAGCCCCCTGAAATTAGATAAATTATGAATGCTTATGATATATATTTAAATATGAAGAGACATATCACTCTTTGGTAAGGAGCAGATTGTAATGGAAAGCATTCAAAGGTTGAAGATAATAGAAATCTAAATTTTATCAATGAAGGCTTTTTGGAGGTCTTTTTGTCCCTTTCTTGAAAATATTAATTAGTGATAAACATCTTAGGTGCCCAAGGTGAAGACTAACATTGCAAACTATGCTGTATTATGTAATAATTCTTAAGATGTACTATAAAACGTCACCAGATATTATGTCTCAGTAAAATTACAAAAATGGTATTTTTAAAGAAAGAAAAAATATCTTTGCTGTTCTCATTATTACTGAGAAAATAGACACACAAATGAAACATTGAGGAAAAAACACACAAAAATGCAAATTTAATTAGTATAGTCGGTAAATAATATAATATGGGAGAAATTTCCTGCCTTATGTTCCATGTGGAAAGGGAATAAATAGAAAAACCAACCAATATATTCAGAACTGTGAGGTATTTATATATGGGTATAATCAGTTATATTTCTTTTGTGTTTACTTTGAAAATATACCTAATTTTACTTTGAAAATATACCTAATACAAATGAAGGATTGATTATTTTTCATAGTCAATAAATGGATAACAAGAGAAGTATGAATATCTCTATTTTTCAAAACACTATCATCTCAAATGCCTTTGACATTAATCAAGGAATTTGAGGATAATGGTAGTAGGTATAGTTTGGATTTTAGAGTCTCCTTGTAGTGCCCTACTCACTTGCACAAACTGACTTCTTTTTAATTGTTTTACATAAATTGTTTACTTCTTCCTAACCACCCATCTTGAAAGTGTGTGCTCCCTCGACTTGGCACACTGCCAGTCTTAACATCTCTTTCTTCCTTTCTTCTTTCACTCCCATTGAATTTACTTCCCTCTCACTAATAATGTACAACCAGTTCTATTGATGTCTCTTTGGTAACAACTTTTAACTCTCAGGACAGAGAATTACCTTTCTACTGGTAGACTTTCAAATGCCATTGAGAGACTAAGGAAGAATTTTTGAGAAATAAGCTTTCAGCTTCCCACTAAATTACACCATCGATTCTCTGCTTTAGCTTTATAGAACATTGAAACTTCGTATTTAAAACATTTTGTGTTAATTATTCATATTTTCAACACCAATATATTTGCAATTGATTTTCAAAACTATAACACTTCCCTTCCCTTTTGCCTATTCAAATTTATGTACATATATTCCTAAAGTAGGGTTTTGAAAAGAAAAACATATAAATCTATCCAGTGTGTAAGAGTTAACATCGATTGCCACAAACTGATATTTTGGTATCTGAAGAAGGAGTATTGATAGTGGTCAAATAAACCATCTCATTCAATTAACAAGTACATTTTGGGCTTTTAAAAATATTCCCGATAACTTAAAAGAATTCAGTGCTCTAGTATAACTTCTTTCAAAAATTCTATTCTTGTGATTTAGAGAAAGGAAGTGCAAGTTAAAATTTTAATTACAGTCTAGTCTTTACTTCATGATTAATTTGTTATATGAGCTGATCATATAGCAAGTTTCCCTCGATATTTTTTCTCTTAATGACAGTCTAAAATTCTGCTAGATCTAATCTGCAGGGGACTTTTTGTCAGGGAACAGATTAAAAATCATTTGAAAAATATGATGCAAGTTCAATTCTGTTGAAAGTATGCTTTCAGACCCAAAGTGGAAAATACATAGAATGACTAGGTATTATCAGGAAAAATAAGTAAGACTTTTAAAAATGCAGATTATTTTGTTTTAGCAAATACTCAGATAGTTCAGACAAAATACACTATACTTTTAAAAAGTATAATCATGTGAATTCACCCAGTCTACTTTGTTAGAATGGTGGGGAAAAAAGATGTGAAAAAGACTTATTATTTAAATTATTTTTCATTGGGGAGGGTATGTGCTTTGGTGAGTGCTGTGAAGTGTGTAAACCTGGTGATTCACAGACCTGTACCCCTGGGGATAAAAATATATGTTTATAAAAAATAAAAAAATTTAAAAATAAATAAATAAATTATTTTTCAAAATGCAAAGTATATTTTGTACATGACTCAAAAACTATAATCTATATTCCTGAATCACTTGAAAATATCATTTCCCCTATTTTCAAGTATTTCTATAGAAAGTTAAGAAGGCATGACTCCTATGTAAGACAAGATTCCTTTCGTATTTTAAAAACATAGATAATAGATATCAGTGTCCTTATCCGTATTTTTTTTTTTTTTTTTTTTTTTTATTTTAATTTAACAGAGATAATAATATCACTGTGTCAGTAGATAGGCTCCTGCTGAGCAGAAAACACGGGGCTCGATCCCAGGACCCTTGTCAAAAGCCGAAGGAACTTAACCCACTGAAGGCGCCCAGTAGATATCCTTTAAAACACTGGGCTGTTTGTAAAATAGAACAAAACATTATCTCCTTCATCTGGCTCTATTATTTCTTAACTGGATGATGTTAATATGCTGTATTCCTTTTATGGATTCAATTTAACCCTAAGTGAACTGTGGTGTTAAACAGGATCTTTAAGGAAACTTCTGGGACTGATGTGCCCATGATTCTGACCTCAGTTAGGAGGAGTCAGCAGCTGGCTGTGGATGGCTCATTGCCTTTCTTCCAAACACACAGACTAAATTTACTGGTACAGCTTCAGGGTTTTGTTTCTCTTATCTCTCTTCAGGTCAGGTAAGTTAATTGCACAGTCAACAAAACGGCCTTTGTCCCTGAAAGGAGCAGATCTCTTTCCATGGATACTTCTATAACTTGCTACTTTTAAACTCCCTATTCACAGTTTTCCTTTACATATTGTGGCAGGCAGAAATCTCCCGTCGTGCCTATAGGCTTAAATGTAAGTATTCTTCCCTAGATAAATTTTATCTTCTGTCCCTTTGGAAAAAGTCAAATGACTGAATGAATGAATGAATGAATGAATTCATGCTTGCTATGTGCCAGGTACTGTGCTTGATGGGCAAAAGCCTGAAGTCATCTCTGCTTCACTCAAGTTCTTATTTAGTAAGATAGTTATTGGATTCTTCCATAGTTTAAGACTGTGACTGGATAATTAAGTCATGAATTCAATGAATAAGATAATACATTTATAATTTAATCAACTAGATGACAGCTGGCCCCAGCATGTATTAAAATATTTATTCCATTTCATTCCTCTCTGTAGCTATATATTATAGATTGCACATTTTAAGTAATTAGTTTGCATTTACAAAATTAATGAATAAATTTACTTTGAATGTTTAAAAGAATGGAATGGAAGTTCATTTTAATTATATATCATTATCATTATCATTTTTCTTATATTGAGGAGTTATAAAATACAGAATGTTTGTAATCAAATTTACTTCCAAATGATAGATATATAGAGGTAGCCATTAGATTTTGATTCTACCAGTACCTGCTTGTTGTAAAAATTGTTCAATAGTCACATAAATCTTCTGGCAACAGTCCCTCATTCCTTACTTAGTCCATTGGCTTACTGTGGAGATGATACTCTTGAGTCTTATATGTTAATATATGTTAATATTCATGTCACCTTCCCCAAAAGGGGTGGTCTTCTCCCTTGGTGGTCCCCAAAATGCACAGATATAAACCTGGCTGCACTTTATTCTCCATTCTTTTGACAATGCTGGAGGCATATGAAGATCATCTTTTATTCATTTCCTATTTTAACAGATAGCCGAGATTTGGCAGAATCAGACTAGGTGGTGTTTAAATACAAAACTGAAAAACACAGACTGCAAATACGACCTAGACTATCAACAAGAAGTAGGAATGGTCATTTGATACACTCTGTTTCTTAAGTTTTCCTTTTCAGATTTTCTATGTACCCTTCACCAAAATACAAACCACTTTCTGTTTTATTTATTTCGCCTGAAATTATCTCATCGTGAAAAAAAAAAAAAAGCGCTATGATGTTTTGATTTCCTTTATGCAATAGACACAGAAAGGGTAAATGACCATATATGGAGTATATAAAAAATATGTAACCCCAAGAGATGTTCTATATTACCAAGTAGAGGAAGCAATACTTTCAATAGCTTTGAATATACAAATTATGGCCAAAGTTTTCTAATAAACATCAGTCAAGACATAAATAATCATTAAATTGATATTTTAACAACAAATTCTAAAATAATATTTTGTACTGATCTAAGGCCAGTGAATCATTATGGGTTGGTTAAATAAAACTTAACTTGTGTCCGAGTCACTAGGTGTTTGGCTTACATCTAGGGTACATGCAATGATTCAAATTTACCACACTCAGAATCAACCAATAAACTCAATGAATCTCTTAATAAGTTTCATTTTGTAGACCATTCCAAAGAATCCTAAAGCTACAACTTACCTTCTCTCCAAGTTAAGATGTCTAGTTTTCTCCTAAAGCAAATTCAAGAGTCTTCCCAGTTATATTTTTATACTCAGTAGATGAAGAAACTGGTATTTTAGCATTTATGTTGGCAGCTATTCTTTATTGATCCTCAAATACCAATTTTATGGCATTCTCTGGGGGAAATGAAAAGAAAGATAATATACATGGTTCTTGTCTAATTCCCAACCAGCTTTATCTGGGAGATATCTAACCTGCTGAAATTTATTGCAGTCTATCTGTGAGGTTAGAAATTCCCACTGGGATAATTTGACCAATGTAAAGCTGAACTTTTTTTAAAATGTTGAATAATGTTTTAACTTTATTCCAATACCTAAAAATAATTCTTTTAATCAAGTCAAATTTCTCCCATGTGTATATGGAAACTAAGACCAACTCATATTCCATTGAATATGGGAATAGTTATACAGAAACTCCAATGACTTGAAAGACCTGGCACTTCAGAAATAATTATAAAGAGAAGAAAACTCTGGGCTGTAGATAGAAGGAAACATTAATGTTGCCGCATTTTACAGTTTGCAGAGGAGGCTGAATATTCCAGTGGGCATCTCCTGTTGTCTAATAAAAAATTTTTATTTTTTATATTTTTTTAAAGATTTTATTTTATTTATTTCACAGACAGAAATCACAAGTAGGCAGAGCAGCAGCAGAGAGAGAGGGGGAAGCAGGCTCCCGCTGAGCAGAGAGCCCAACGAGGGGCTAGATCCCAGGACCCTGAGATCATGACCTGAGCTGAAGGCAGAGGCTTAATCCACTGAGCCACCCAGGTGCCCCATAGTTTTTTTTTTTTTTTTAAGATATTATTATTAGTTTGAGAGAAAGAAAGAGAGACCAAGCCAGCACATGTGGGAGGAGGGTCAGACGGACAGGGAGAAGAAGACTCACTACTGAGCAGGGAGCCCAGTGCAGAGCTCCATTCCAGGGCCCTGAGATTATGACCTGAGCAAAAGTCAGGTGCTTAACCACCCAAGCCACATACACACCCCTAAAAAAAAACTTTTTGATGAAAAAGTTTTCTTTTTTTGTTTTCCTTGTCAAGGTCCTTACGTGGCTGTTGCTTTTTCTGTCAAAAATTCATCCAAGTGATTGAAATCAAAACCACACTGAGATACCACCTTACACCAGTTAGAATGGCAAAGATTAACAAGGCAGGAAACAATGAATGTTGGAGAGGATGTGGAGAAAGGGGAAACCCTCTTACATTGCTAGTGGGAATGCAAGTTGATACAGACACTTTGAAAACAGTGTGGAGATTCCTCAAAAAATTAAAAGTAGAGCTATCCTATGACTCAGCAATTGCACTACTGAGGCTTTACCCCAAAGATACAGATGTAGTGAAAAGAAGGGCCATCTGTAACCCAATATTCATAGCAGCAACATCCACAATAGCCAAACTGGAAAGAACTGAGATGCCCTTCAACAGATGAATGGGTAGAGAAGTTGTGGTCCATATATACAACGCAGTATTACTCAGCCATCAGAAAGGATGAATACAAAAATATATTATAATATTATAAAAAATAAAAAATAAAAAAAAAAGAAAGGATGAATACCCAATTTTTGGTTCAACATGGATGGGACTGGAGGAAATTATGCTGAGTGAAATAAGTCAAGCAGAGAAATTCAATTCTCATAGGATTTCACTTACTTTTGGAACATAAGGAATAACATGGAGAACCTAAGAGAAGGAAAAGAAAAGTGAATTGGGGGAAATTTCAGAGGGAGATGAACCATGAGAGACTGTGGACTCTGAGAAACAAACTGAGGGTTTTAGGGGAAGGGGAGAAGAGGGATGGGTGAGCATGGTGGTGGGTATTAAGGAGGGCACGTATTGCATGGAGCACTGGGTGTTGTACATAAACAGTGAATCTTGGAACACTGCATCAAAAACTAATGATATATTTTATGGTGACGGACGTTAACACAATGAAAATTGCAAAAAACAAAACAAAACAAAACAAAAAAACAAAACATTCAAGTATATCTCCTTATACACCCCATCCCTGGAATGGGAAGATAATTCCCAAGTCTTTTCTTTCTTTCTTTCTTTTCTTTTCTTTTCTTTCTTTCTTTTTTTTTTTTTTTTGCTTTTTTTTTTGCTTTATTTTTGGCTTATAATTGATTTCTCAGTAACCATATCTTCTCGGATATAATTTTTCTCAAGAGGCATAGGACATATTCCCCAAATTTGTTTACAGATAAAATTTGGCAGTTCAGCAACTTTCAGTGCATAATTCAGGGGCATTAATTACACTTACAGTGTTAGGCCATGATCCCCACAGTGTATTTCCAAAACTTTTTGATCATCTCAAACAGACACTATGTACCCATCCTCCTTTTCTCTGTCCTGGTATCCTCTGATCTACTTGTTTCCATGAATTTGCCTCATCTAGATAGTTCGTGTAAGAGCATCTCATAATATTTGTCCATTTGCATAGGGCTTACTTCACGTAGCGTGATAGTTTTAAAGTTTATCTATGTTGACATATGTGTCAGAATTTCATTCTTTTTATGGAATAATAGTAATCCATTGTATGCATATTACACATTTTGTTATCCATCACCTGTAGGTGGATGCTTGGGTTGTCTCCATCTTTAGCCTATTGTGCATAATGCTGCCATGAACATTGATATACATCACTTCTCGGCCTTTTGGCTAAGATCAAGTGTGAACATTGATATGCAGATATCTATTTGAGTCCCTAATTCTAATTATTTTAGGCACATAACTAGTAGTGTTATATGGTAATTTTACTTATAGCATTTTGAGAAACCAACAGACCCTACTCTATGGTGGCTGCACCAGTTAAATTCCCATAGCACTGTACAAGTGTTCAAAATTCTAGACATCTTCATCCACACCTCCTATATTATTATTATTATTATTGCCATCTTAGTGTGAAATGGTTTCTTTTTGTGGTTTTTGATCTGCTCTAGTGAATAATGATGGTGAGCATATTCATGTGTTTTTCCCCCATTTATACATCTTTTTTTTGAAAAATATTTAAGACCTTTATCTACCGTTTATTTATTTATTTAAATTCAATGAACCAACATGTAGTACATCACTAGTTTCAGGTGTAACATTCAATAATTTATCAGTTGTGTATAACACTCAGTGATAATCACATCACATACCCTCTTTAATGCCCATCATCCAATTACCCCATCCCCCCACCTACCGCGCCTCCATGAACGCTGTTTGTTTCCTATAGTTAAGTCTCTCATGGCTTTTCTCCCTCTCTGATGACTTCCCAATCAGTTTTCCTTCTTTTCTCCTATGAACCGCTTTCTTTCTATATTCCACATATGAGGAAACCATGTGATAATTTTCTTTCTCTGACTGACATACTTCACTTAACCTAACACCCTCCCATTCCATCCATGTCCCTGTAAGTGGTAAGTAGTCATCCTTTCTGTTGACTGAGTAATATCCCATTGTTTTATATATATATATACCCCCATCCTCTTTACCCATTCATCTGTCAATGAACATCTTGGCTTTTTCCACAGTTTGACTATTGTGCATATTACTGCTATGAACATTGATACTTCAGATCACTACGTCTGTAACTTTGGGGTAAATACCTAGTAGTGCAATTGTTGGGTCATAAGGTAGTTCTATTTTTAAAGTCTTAAACTTCCAGACTGTTTTCCAGAGTGGCTGTACCAGCTTACATTCTCACCAACAGTGAAACAAGGTTCTCCTTTCTCTACATCCTTGCCAACATTTTTTATTTCTTGTCGTTAATTTTTGATATTCTGACTGATATGAGGTAGTATCTCATTGTAGTTTTGATTTATATTTCTTTGATGCCAAGTGATGTGGAGCATTTTTTCATGGGTCTGTTGGCTATTTGTATGTCTTCTTTGGAGAAATATCTGTTTATGTCTTTGGCCTATTCCTTGACTGTATTGTTTGTTTTATTTTGGGGGGGAGGGTGTTGAGTTTGAGAAGTTCTTTATAGATTTGGATACTAATTCTTTATCTGATATGTTATTTTCAAATATATTTCCCCATTTCGTAAGTTGACTTTTAGTTTTGTTGACTCTTTCCTTTGCTGTGCAGGACTTTTTTCTTTCTTTCTTTCTTTTTTTTTAATTAATTAACTAATTAATTAATTAATTTGTCAGAGAGATAGATAGAGCACAGGCAGGCAGAGTGACAGGCGGAGGCAGAGGGAGAAGCAGGCTTCCTGTGGAGCAAGGAGCCTGATGTGGGACTCAATCCCAGGACCCTAGGATCATAACCTGAGCTGAAGGCAGCTGCTTAACCAACTGAGCCACCTAGGCATCCCAGATCTTTTTATCTTGAAGTCCCAATAATTCATTTTTCCTTTTGTTTTTGTTGCCTTTGGAGACATGTCTAGCAATAAGTTGTGGTGGCCAAGGTCATAGGTATTGCTGTCTGTGTTATCCTCTAGGATTTTGATAGATTCTTGTCTTATATGTAGATCTTTCATCTATTTTGAGTTTATTTCTGTGTATGGTGTAAGAAAATTGTCTAGGTCCCTTCTTCTGCATATAGCTGTCCACTTTTCCTAGCACTGCTATTAAAGAGACGGTCCTTTTTCCATTGGATATTCTTTCCTGCTTTGTAAGATTAGTTGGCCATAGAGTTGAGGGTCTATTACTAGATTCTCTATTCTGTTGCATTGATCAATGTCTCTGTTTTTGTGCCAGTATCATACTGTCCTGATTATTACAGCTTTGTGATATAATTTGAAGTCTGACATTGAGATGGCACCAGCTTTGGTTTTCTTTTTCAATGTTCCTCTGGCTATTTGGGGTCTTTTCTTTTCTATACAAATTTTATGATTATTTTTTCCAGCTCTGTGAAAAATGTCAATGGTATTTTATAGGGCTTGGGATGAAATTCATCTGGATAGCATAGACAATTTAACAATATTTATTCCTCCGATCCATGAGCACGAAATGCTTTCCTAACTCTTTTGTGTCTTTCTCAATTTCTTCTCTAAGTGTTCTGTAGTTTGTAGATCCTTTACCTCTTTGGTTAGGTTTATTCCTAGGTATATTACAGTTTTTGGTATAATTGTAAATGGGGCCAATTCCTTCATTTTTCTTTGTTCTGTCTACGTGTTAGAGTATAGAAATGCAACTGATTTCTGAGCATTGATTTTGTATCCTGCCATGTTGCTGAGTTTCTGTATGAGTTCTAGCAATTTTTGAGTGGAGTGTTTTGAGTTTTCTACATAGAGTACCATATCATCTGCAAAGAGTGAGAGTTTAACTTATTCTTTTCCAATTTGTATGTCTTTTATTCTCTTTGTTGTCTGACTGCTGAGGCTAGGAATTCTAGTACTATGTTGAACAATAATGGTGAGAGTAGGCATCCCTGTCATGTTCCTAACATTAAGAGAAAAGCTCTCAGTTTTTCCCCATTGAGAAAGATATTCACTGTGGGCTTTTCACAAATGTCGTTTACGATATTGATGTATGTTACTTCTATCCCTACACTGTGGACAATTTTAATCAAGAAAGGATGCTGTATTTTGTGAAATGCTTTTTCCGCATTAATTGAAAGGATCATATGGTTCTTGTACTTTCTTTTACTAATGTGATGTATCACACTGATTGATTTGCAAATGTTGAACCACCCTTGCAGCTCAGGAATAAATCCCACCTGGTCATGGTGAATGATCCTTTTAGCATTGGATCCTATTGGATTATATCTTGGTGAGAATTTTGCATCCATGTTCATCAGGGATATTGGTCTGTAATTCTCCTTTTTGATAGGATATTTTTCTGGTTTTGGGTTCAGGGTAGTGCTGGCCTCATAGGATGAGTTTGGAAGTTTTCCTTCCACTTATATTTTTTGAAGAAGAACAGGTATTAGTTCTTCTTCAAAAGAAGAACAGATATTAGCTTTTCTTTAAGTGACCAGTAGAATTCCCCCTCAGAAGCCATTCTGGCTCAGAACTCTTATTTGTTGGGAGATATTTGATTACTGCTTCAATTTCTTTGCTGTTATGTTATGTTTGTTCAGGTTTTCTATTTCTTTCTGTTCCTGTTTTGGTAGTTTACAAGTTTCCAGGAATTCACCCATTTCTTTCTGATTGCCTTTTCACTCATGATTATATTAATTTGGCTCCTTTATCTTTGATAAGTCTAGCTAGGGGTTTATCGATCTTATCAATTCTTTCAAAGAACCAGCTTCTAGTTTCACTGATCTATTCTCCTGCTCTTCTGGTTTCTATTTCATTGATTTCTTCTTTAATCTTTATTATTTCCCTTCTTCTCCTTGGTTTAGGCTTTATTTGCTATTCTTTCTACAGCTCCTTTAGGTGTTAGTTTAGCTCATGTATTTGAGACTTTTCTAATTTTTTAAGAAAGGCTTGTATTGCTATGTACTTCCCTCTTAGGACTGCCTTTGATGCATCCCAAATGTTTTGAATAGTGTGTTTTCATTTTCATTTGTTTCCATAATTTTTTAAATTCTTCTTTAATTTTCTGGTTGACTCATTCATTCTTCAGTAGGATGCTCTTTAATCTTCAAGTGTTTGAGTTTCTTCCAAATTTCCTCTTGCGATTGAGTTCGTTTCACTCTTTTAAACTTTTTATAAATGAAACTATATAGAACATGTCTTTTTTATTTTATTTAAGTTTTTGCATCTAACTTCCTTCAATCAGCATTGTATATAACATTTATTCATCTTGTTGTTTGCAAATTCCTTTATTCTCTTTGTAGTATAAAACTCACTGAATAAATATACCTCAAATTTTATTCATAAAAATATTGAGGGCTTTCTAAGTTTTATAAGTATTATTAATAATGACATTATGAAGAATCTTGCCATATTGTTTGGTGAACATAAATATATTTCTGTGGGTTATATAGTTTGATAAATGTTCTGGTAAATGTTGCATGTGTTCATATATTTTATACGTTTTAGAATGTATACAAAGTAAACTACCTAAGGAAAGCTCATGCAATTATAATAATATAAGACATTATAGGTTTTAAGTAAAATAAAATTACTAAAGATAGAGGATTATTTCACAATGATATAGGGATTTGCCTAGTAAGAAGAGATTACAATTGAGTGTCCATGCACTCAAGAACAGGTCTTCAAAATAAGTAAAGAAAAAAAATCCAGAACTAGAAGAAATAGAAAAGCCCTCCATCATTGTGTGGGATTTTAACATATTTTTTCAATTAGGGAATAAACAAGAAAACATGATGTCTAAGAATATAGACGTTCTAAATGACATAATTTGCATATTTGACTCAGTTAACTTTTACAGAATATGACTCCCAATAAAAATAAAACACACACGTGTTTCTCAGTGCACATAGTTTCTGGATTATAAAGCATACCACAACAAATTTCAAAGGCCTCAAATCAGTCCGAATGTTTTCTGTGAGAACAAAGAAACTAATTTAGAAATCACTAATTTATTTCTTAATTTTAACTTTGCTGACTCTTTCTGCTTGTGAGTTTCTCTGGTATATAGAACACTGTTGGATTTAACTTTGTCGTTAAATCTATTAATATAATCAATATGGTCTGTTTCCATTTCATAATGTATTATGTCAAACTTGATATTTTACATCATATACATGCATGTATATGTATGTGGATATGACACTCATGTGTATATATTAATGGATAAATTTTTTATTTCACCATTTAGTTTGTTTTGTTTGCTCTTTGTTTTTAGGAAGGTTTGTATTTTTGTAGGGATTTTTACCCATATGCTAAAATCCTTAAATATTATTAATACTTCTTTGATTTATGTATTCACATTTAAAGTAAATTGCAATTGACTGATAACATTCTTTAGTCCCCAAACTCTGTGAGTGTGTAAGTGATCAAAAGCCAACACACGGGGCGCCTGGGTGGCTCAGTGGGTTGAGCCGCTGCCTTCGGCTCGGGTCATGATCCCAGGGTCCTGGGATCGAGCCCCACATCGGGCTCTCTGCTCAGCAGGGAGCCTGCTTCCCTCTCTCTCTCTGCCTGCCTCTCCATCTACTTGTGATTTCTCTCTGTCAAATAAATAAATAAAATCTTAAAAAAAAAAAAAAAAAAAAAAGCCAACACACAATTCCTCTAGCTCAAAATTAATAAATGTGAAAACAAGGATAAAGGTGAGTCAGAACTTACATATGGTCAAGTGATTTATCATCTTTGAACATTTGTTCCCTTATCTCCTAAGGTAAGGTATGTGGAATGAACAATCCTCAAGTTATATTCAAGCTATGAACATGTTTTCTATTTGTTTCTCTTCCTGTCTTTAGCGCAAATACAGAGGTTTTATTGTCTTTATTTGCTTATTTTTTAAATTAACATGTAATGTATTATTTGTTTTGGGGTACAGGTCTGTGATTCATCAGTCTTACACAGTTCACAGTGCCTACCCAGACCCTCCCCAATGTGTATCAACCAGCCACCCTATTCCTCACACCCTTGTCCTCTCCAGCAGCCCTCCGTTTGTTTCCCGAGATTAAGAGTCTCTTAAGGTTTGTCTCCCTCCCTTGTTTCCTCTTGTTTCATTTTTCCCTCCTTTCCCCTATGATCCTGGTCTAGTTTCTCTAATTCTTTAACGTCTTGACTTAAATTATGGTATCATCCTGCCATCTAGTGGCTATTCTCTTTGTTTCACTAGTAAGGAAAAGAAACGCTTTTTTTTCCACCATAGAAGATTGAGATGTTGATCTGTTAAGACAAGGCAACACCTTAATTAATATATCATTCTCTCCATACACACAGATTATAAAATGAAAAATAGAGTAATAGCTTTTTTTCAGTTTCAATAATAAATGTAAACATTGAAGAGTACCGTGGTCCCATTTGTAAGAAGGAGGCAAACTGTTATCAGCTTAAAAAAATCAACGGTTTTCATAGAAAGTGAAATATAATTACTTTTATAATGAATGTTATAAATATGATGTTAAATTTTAAGAGGATAATAAATAATATAATTATACAATATGGTACTTACTGTATAAATTTTATATCCAGATACCACTGATAAATATATACATAACCTTATGGAGAGGGAAATCCACAAATACAACAAAGATTAAGAGTATTTATCTCTGGATTGTTGCACAAAAGCTGGCTTTTCCTTTGTATATTTCTGTATTTTACAGATATTTCATGATACATTGTCTGGTTCAACATTTTTTTTTTCTTTTAGATTTTATTTATTTATTTGACAGACAGAGATCACAAGTAGGCAGAGAGGCAGGCAGAGAGAGGAGGAAACAGGCTCCCCGCTGAGCAGACAGACAGATGTGGGACTCGATTCCAGGACACTATGACCTAAGCGGAAGGCAGAGGCTTTAACCCACTGAGCCACCCAGGCGCCCCTGGTTCAACATTTTTAAAAGACCAATGGAGGGGCTTCTGGGTGATTCGGTCGATTAAGGATCTTGATCTCCATTGTGAGTTCAAGCCCTGTGTTGGGTTACATGCTGAGTGTGGGAACATACTTAAAAAAACAAAAACAAGAACAAACAAAGAAACACAACCATATGATCAATGGATAAAATGATCAACACAGCCATATGATCAATGGGTAAAAGTTCATGATGAAATGACTCTCCAGTCCTCATAACAAATATATATCACCAAAATGTCACATGGGACATTACCTCATCTAATTGCTGTGTTTGTGCCCTCCAGGGCAGTATCAGTGATATTCTCAAGGGTTGACACCCCTAAGGTCCTAGTGGCATATATGTAGGATAAGTTTGGTCTTAGGATTCAGCTTTTTGGTCTTTCTCTCTGTCTTCTGAGTTTATTTTTAATAGACTAGAGGGGAAAAAACCATTTCCATGAAATATTAATTACAATATACTGTAGACTTTTTTTTACTAATTTTTTCATGTTTGTTGCTATCTGTTTTTAAGTTGAATTCTCAGCAAGAAGTTTCCTGGAGTCCTTTAATCACAGTGAAATAAGCATCAGTAAATGAATAAGCCAAATTATTCTGCATTCAGGTGAGTTGATTCATTCTTATTTTATTTTATTTTAGAAAGAAAATAATGTGTTCCAATAATCTTTGCAGAAGACAAACACAACATGTAAATTCAACTATATCCCTGAGACTTAGTTCAGCTAAGTAGAAATACTCAGTTCTTTATCTTTAACCACCTTTATTATTATTCACCAAATTGTTATCACTAAAAAGTACTTTTCAGTTTTTCTGGATCATGATATTATCTGTCTTTATAAACACAAATTAAATTTTAATAACAATAAGAATCATATGTTGTAATATATCATTTGTGATATGTATCATTCCTCAGAAAAATTCCCAGGAGAAAAACAATTTTGGAGCTAATGCCCCTATTTTGTAATTTTATAGTTTTTAAACTGTCCCTTACGGTGCTAAGTACACATGAGAAAGCATGACAGATGTCCCTGGAAAGGAGGGAGCAAGTATGCACAGCATGTTGTGCTGTCAGTCAGCTGAACATGGTGCACACTTCTTAGAGCTAAATGGGGGACTGTGAACTTTGACCCCAAGTCTATTAGTATAAATACAAAGTGAGGAAGTGGAGTGGAAAGCCATATGTGTGGGAAAGAGATGCACTAAAAAATAAATAAGTAAATAATAATAATAATAATAATAATAATAGAGAATGAGCTAAATATACATTAGAAATTATATTTATCTTTCTCTTTTAATGTTTTTTTTTAAGATTTTATTTATTTACCTGACAGAGAGAGATCACAAGCAGGCACAGAGGCAGGCAGAGAGAGAGAGAGGAGGAAGCAGGACTCCCCGCTGAGCAGAGAGCCCGATGTGGGACTTGATCCCAGGACCCTGAGATCATGACCTGAGCCGAAGGCAGCAGCTTAATCCACTGAGCCACCCAGGTGCCCTTTTAATGTTTTTTTAATTTCAGTATAGTTGACCTACCATGTTGCATTGGCTTAGTTTCAGGTGTACAATACAGTCAACACCTCTGTGCTATGCTGCACTCACCACGAGCATATCAGAATATCATACATGAATGGGGCTAGAGTGTATGATGCTGAGTGGAAGAAGTCAGACTGAGAAAGATAAATACCACATGATGTCCCTCATATGTGGGATCCAAAAAAACAAAGCAAATGAGTAAACAAACAAAAAGCAGAATCAGACCTATCAATGCAGAAAACAAACTAATGTTTGCCAGAGTGAAAGGCTGGGGGTATAGACAGAATGGGTGAGGGGAGTGGGAGATAACAGACTTCCACTAATACTTATCTTTGATGGTGATGATTTCCCCTTCCATCCTGAAGTGCTCAGACTTTCTTGCCACGGCCATATGGAACTAATACAGATTTTGGAAGAGGTATATTTGGTTATGGAATTTGCACTTAACCAGTTTTATATTAAATTGAAAAATATATCCAGGAAGTGATGCTTACTGTGTTGGAAGATGAAGTCACGAGTATCAAAGGACTCCTAAAAGAGCAATTGGAGAAAAAAGTGCAGGGCTGTGGGAATGATATCTTTATATATGCTTTCCCACACACTTTTAAGTGCAGAGGAGGATAAAGTCATAACAACTGAGTGAAAACTACAGAGACTTTAATTTCAGCTCATAATAAGACGTAGAATTTTCATAGAATTCTATGTGGAATGGTCTACCCTTCTATGCTGTGTGCTATTTCATATTTCAGGAAGTGGTCAGAAAGTGGCTTTGAGAATAATTGCATTGGCAGAAAAAGGCAGTTCAGTCATTTTGGAGTAATATGGTACGATTTAAGAAAAGAATTCAGTGCTTCCTTCCCCCAAGTCCCCATTTTATGCTAATTAAGGAAGTTTCAGTCCCTTGGGGTTTCACTGTTTGTACTTGTTTTGTAGAACTCAAGATGTGTCCCAGTGTATTGTGTATGATGCTGATTTAATAGACAAGCCTAAGTTCTTTAGCATTATTATAAGCTTTCACCTCAATGCATGTATATTATATGTCTAGAGTTCGCTCATTCACATGATTGTGTTTTCTTTATTCAGTAAATGTTATTGAATACTCAGTCTTGTTTTAGTGTCCCAAATTTGCTTTCACAAATTTATTTTGCTGTGAAACAGACAGTGTTAAAATGGTAAATGATTTAAAAAGAAGCAAAATACAAGTATGTTACAGATGAAGATGAAATTTGTATTTTTGAGGACTTACACTTTTTGATAATGGCATGAAGAGTATGACTATGGCTATGGCTAAAGGATCACGTGGAGGTAAAATTATTGTAAAAAATCAAGAAATTAAGAGAATAGGGCATTAGAAAGATTATCTTTATGTTTATGAAACCATCTCAAAGCCAAAAAGAAAATCCCTAGCCAAATAATAATCACACTGTATACTTCAGGAAGCAGTGGCCCATCTTTGGAGGTTTTATGGTAGACTAAGTTTGATGATAATGTGATAAAAAGATCTCCGCCATAATAAAAATAGTCTGTACCTATTATAAGTAAGTTTGTTTCTTCACACATTTTGCTAAATACCTGATATTGTAATACACCAAGAAAGGGTAATACATTTTTTTTTTTAATTTCTTTTCAGGGTTCCAGAATTCATTGTTTATGCACCACACCCAGTGCTCCATGCAATACGTAACCTACATAATACCCACCACCAGGGTCACCCAAGCCCCCACCCCTCATCCCTCCTAAACCCTCAGATTGTTTTCCAGAGTAATAGATTTTTTACAATTTTCCATAACTAGGTAAATGTGGCTGATCAAGTATGTTATTCCTCTGCAGGACATAGCTAAAATATGGGGAGATAATGTGTGACCGAGTAGAAATTCACTGGAAAGGGAATTCAAAAATAATTACAGCAACAATAGTAAAAAAAAAAAAAAAAAAGTCAGTTCCCGGATCATTAATTTTCTTTTGAGTTCTAAGTTTTCACAGTTTTACAGGTTAGGGAGGGAAGAGCTCATAGAAACTTAGGATATGTATTTCCTCCAAGACAAGGGATTCAACACTTACCTACCACACCGGATCTCTTCACAACTCTCCTTAATCTCCATAATCTCCATCGTTTATCTACCCTGTCCTCCTACTCACCTCCCCTCTGCTAACCATCAGTTTGTCCTCTGTAGTTGGGAGTCTCTTTCTTGGTTTGCCCCTCTCCTTTTTTTCCCTGTGATCATTTGTTCTGTTCCTTAAATTCCACATATGAGTGAAATCATTTGTCTTTCTCTGGTTGACTTATGTCACTTAGAATAATACTCTTTAGCTTCATCCATGTTGTTGCAAATGGCAAGATTTCATTCTTTTTTTAGCCAACTAATATTTAATTGTATATAGATCACATCTTCTTTAACCATTCTTCAGTCAATGGACATCTGGGCTTCTTTCATAATTTGGCTCTTCTTAATAATACTGATATAAGCATCAGATCAGGGGGGTATGAATCCCTTCAAATTAGTATTTATGAATCCCTTGGGTAAATACCTAGTGCTGCAATCACTGGATCAGAGGTTAGTTTTATTTTTTTAAATCTTTGAGGAACCTCCATATTGTTTTCCAGAGTGGCCACAATGGTTGGCATTCCCATCAATGATGCAAGAGGTTTCCCCTTTCTCTGTTGTTTCCTGCATTGTTAATTTTAGCCATTCTGATTGGTATATATTTTTGTAGTTTTGATTTGTATTTCCCTGATGAAGAGTGATGTTGAGGATATTTTCATGTGTCTGTTGGTCATCTGTATGTCTTCCTTGGAGAAATGTCCATGTCTTTTACCATTTTTAAAATTAGATTGTTTGTTTTTCTTTGGGGGGGGCAGTGAGTTTTATCAGTTCTTTATGTTTTTTGGATACTAACCTTTTATCTGATATGTCATTTTTCTAACTTTAAAACTAAAGGTTGAAATCAAGTATTTTCTACAATATTATTTATGGATAATCACTAAGTTTCTCATCATTTACTCATTTTAATCTGTCTTATCCAGATTTTGCTTCTCATTTCTCTGAATCAGTTTTCTTGTTTTGTCCACAGGAACCAAGAAAATGAGAGTGCTGAAGCCACTTTCATTCTCTTGGGCTTCTCAGAATACCCGGAACTCCAGATGCCACTTTTCCTGATATTCCTGACAATCTATACAGTCACTGTGCTGGGAAATCTGGGCATGATCATGATTATCCAGATCAATCCCACACTTCACACCCCCATGTACTACTTCCTCAGCCATCTGTCCTTTGTTGATTTCTGTTACTCTACAGTAGTTACACCCAAACTATTAGAAAACTTGGTTGTGGAAGACAGAACCATCTCTTTCATAGGATGCATCATGCAATTCTTCTTTGCATGTGTATTTGTGGTAACAGAAACATTCATGTTGGCTGTGATGGCCTATGACCGATTTGTGGCCATTTGTAAACCTCTTCTCTATATGATTGTCATGTCTCAGAAGCTTTGTTCCTTGTTGGTGGGCACATCATACTTCTGGGGTATTGCCTGCTCCTTAACATACACATATTTTTTGTTGACCTTATCCTTTTGTGGGACTAACTTCATAAATAACTTTGTCTGTGAGCATGCTGCGATCGTCTCTGTGTCCTGCTCTGACCCCTACATGAGCCAGAAGATCATTTTAGTCTCTGCCACGTTCAATGAAATAAGCAGCTTGGTGATCATTCTTACTTCCTATGTCTTCATTTTTGTCACTGTCATGAGGATGACTTCAACAGGGGGACGCCACAAAGCCTTCTCCACGTGTGCCTCCCACCTGGCTGCTATTACAATCTTCCATGGGACCATCCTCTTCCTCTATTGTGTTCCTGATTCCAAAAGTTCATGGCTCATGGTCAAGGTGGCTTCTGTGTTTTACACTGTGGTCATCCCCATGCTGAACCCACTGATCTACAGCCTCAGGAACAAAGATGTGAAGGAGGCAGTCAAGAAGTTAATCAATGTTAAATTGTTCTGGGATACAATGTAAAGCCAGAAATGTTCATTAGTTCTTTTTTAGAGTACTGATGAGTTGTTCAATAGTAGTATCACATATAAGTCTATGATAATCTGTCAATTGGCAGTCTGTGATCTGTTCACTCTAATGTTTAATAAAATAACTTTAAAATTGCATATATCTGGGATAAAAGATCAAACTATTTAAACAAAGTTTTTGATTCATAAATTGGAATACAAAGGTTTCTGTGTCAATATACATGACCACATGATTGCTCAGGCCAAATTTCAGTTTAAGTCATGTGAAGTCTGAAATTTTTGAGATGGTTTGAAGAGTTAGGGCTTATCACAATGGAGCTTAATTCTTCTTATAAAAGTAGAACATTAAAAGCTGTTCAACATAAAAATCTAAATTTCTAAAAACAAAAGTTATATTTAATTCCACAAGAACTATCTTTGTATTGAAAGATTCCAAGGAAAACAAACATAAATAGGAGCTATAGCTCCCTTAAAATATACATAATACAATGTAAATTATACTGGTAATATAACCAATTAGAAAATATTTTCTATGTACTGCACAAGAAAATAATATACATTTTAGAAATGTATATTTGAAATGTAGCCCATAATGCTAGTTTTTCTAGTTATGTCATTGTGGTTGTACTTACTCATTTTTTCAAAATTATGATGGAATGGTTTTTGATTCATTTTGAGTTGTAAGAAATGATATGGAGAGATCCCAAGATTTTTTTACCCAGCTTCCCCTATGATCATATACAACAACAACCAGGTTATGAGTAATGATATAACATATAGATGCTACCCAGGCATCAATTAGTTATTGATGAAAAGAAACAATTGTAAATTCCAGAGGGTTGTAACAATAGCAATCCTTTAGAAGCAGTGACTTGAGTAAACTGACTCTGCTAAGACCAGAGATACTAAGTGAGGGTCACTAGAGCATCAACATTGAGCTAACCAGATCAGCCAAACTTGAGTCTACAGGCCTGTATGTAGGTCATTTTTGTTGGACTAGGTGGCTAATGGTCAATGTTGTAAGTAGAGTCACAATAAAGTATGTAAAAAGAAAGCATATTTTAAGTATCTATTTGAGTCTCACCTGTTAAAATTTTATGAGGTAAACAAATCACATGGCTAAGCCCAAAGTCAAGGTAAGAGAATGGTATCTGCCTCTTGTGAGACTATTAGGAGATAAGTCAACAGTCAGGGTATGGGGAAAAGTGAATAATCTGGCTCAAAATCTACAAAGACTGATTAAAACATTTACCTCAATGAACACATTCTTCCTTGATAATGCCAGTAACTTGATGGCTTCTAACAGATAGCCCATGACTAGGGTATGTTTCACCCAAGTTTTCTAACAGCTGAGAAGTTTGAGTCACTAGATTGTTTTAAGCAAATAACTAATGGAGAACAAATAAAAGAACTTCCCTTTTCTTTTATGTCTTACTAATCGTGATTAAGGTTTACAAGCAAAGAGAAAGGAGATGTCCATGTGTGGTTGGTCTCATTCAACCATTTAAACATTACTTGTTTCGCTCCATTTTTTAGAGTTTTATTTTCACTTGGAAATTATATGCTCTTTACCATAATGTTTTATGCTGAATCAGGTATCTTATGTAATCAAAGATATATAACAAACTTATCAATACTCATGGTTTAGCGCGTTTAGCGCAACAGTAAAAAAGGATTTACTTTACTTTTTAACTGTCAATCTGGGATCATAAATAAATAATCCCATCTGGTACTTTTAAAGTGTGTGTGCCTGTGTGTGTGCGTGTGTGTGTGTGCGTGTGTGTGTGTGTGATTTAAGAAAGATCTTTTTTAAGAATAAAAAAATAAGTTAGGAAGCTTAAGGGTGTATCATGGAATATTTGGTATATTCAGCAAGGTCTCTAAGATTAAAAATTAGAATATATTATTTTAAAATGCTGATTTTGAGGTTCTGTAATCTTCCTAGGAACAACACCAAAGGCAAGGGAAGCAAGGGCAAAAATGAACTATTGGGATTTCATCAAGATCAAAAGCTTTTGCACAGCAAAGGAAACAGTTAACAAAATCAAAAGACAACTGACAGAATGGGAGAAGATATTTGCAAACGACATATCAGATAAAGGACTAGTGTCCAGAATCTATAAAGAACTTAGCAAACTCAACACCCAAAGAACAAATAATCCAATCAAGAAATGGGCAGAAGACATGAACAGACATTTCTGCAAAGAAGACATCCAGATGACCAACAGACACATGAAAAAGTGCTCCATATCACTCGGCATCAGGGAAATACAAATCAAAACCACAATGAGATATCACCTCACACCAGTCAGAATGGCTAAAATCAACAAGTCAGGAAATGACAGATGCTGGCGAGGATGCGGAGAAAGGGGAACCCTCCTACACTGTTGGTGGGAATGCAAGCTGGTGCAGCCACTCTGGAAAACAGCATGGAGGTTCCTCAAAATGTTGAAAATAGAACTGCCCTATGACCCAGCAATTGCACTATTGGATATTTACCCTAAAGATACAAACGTAGTGATCCAAAGGGGCACGTGCACCCGAATGTTTATAGCAGCAATGTCCACAATAGCCAAACTATGGAAAGAACCTAGATGTCCATCAACAGATGGATGGATCATGGAGTTTGGTATTTTAATTAGTTTTCTGTCTTTTAGTAGATAACAAAACAAAAACAAGAAAAAGGGAAGAGTTGCAAAATCCTTTTAGAACAGGATGTTCTTTTATTTTGTAAACTATCTTGCATATGCAGTTTATTTACATAAATATAATGCAAAATCCTTTTCAAAAAGCCTCAGGTTGTACTTTGAGTCTGAAAGTTGACATTCTAACCATGAAGCTAAAGGTATGTTAGGTAATATGCTAGTTCACAAATGGTTGTGTTAAGTGATGGTTATGGGCTATTGTTTTTTTTTTTTTTCCAGTGGATTTACATGTTATTCTTCTTTTAAATTTTGGATGCAGTAGGAGGCATAAATGTGACTTTCTCTCCTCCAATGTCTGTAGCAGAATAGGTTAACATTTAATGCTAGTTCCCTCCTTTCTTAATATGTGGCTTAGAAAAGGAACTACAGGAATGACGTAGATGGACTTAGAATATCAGCACTATGAACTTTGTGATGAACTAAAGAATACGGCTGGACCTATAGCCAAAATCAGGATAACTAACATAGCCCCACTCTCCCAAACCTCTGCTGAGGCAAGCATATCAGCATATCACAAACAATAAGTTTTAATGGTTGAATGTAAAAACATACATAGTATAATGCTAAGTATGCTTCTGTATAAACCCATGTAGGAGAAAATACGTAGAACTAGGAAACTAAAAAACCATATCATAGCAACTATAATTATTCTGGGGTCATTGGGATAGATAGGACTATAACTTTTTTCATGATTCTAATAAGTATAACATCTATGGGGTGAATTATTATTATTATATTTTACTTTTGAGAGAGAGTGCAAGCAGGGAGGGGCAGAGGAACAGGGAGAGAAATAATTTTTTTTTAAAGATTTTATTTATTTATTTGATAGAGATCCCAAGTAGGCAGAGAGGCAGGCAGAGAGGAGGAAGGGAAGCAAGCTCCCTGAGCATCAATGCGGGCCTTGATCCCAGGACTCTGGGATCATGGCCTGAGCCGAAGGCAGAGGCTTTAACCCACTGAGCCACCCAGGTGCTACGAGAGAGACAATCTTAAGCATGCTCCATGCAAAGCACAGAGCCCAGTTAGGGGATGATCTTAGAATCCTGAGATCATGACCTGAGTAGAAATCCACAGCTGTACACATAACTGACTGAGCCACCCAGGTGGCCCCAGCACAAATTATTTTTTAAGATATGAAGATCAACATGTCAATGATTTAGAAGAAATTATAGTCCAAGTTGCAGAAAAGTCCCCCCTGATTATTTTGCTTGTAGCTCATGACAACACATGTCATCAGGATTCTCTGGGGTCTGTTTCCCCAAGGTTCAGTACTTAGAATAAAACAAACACCATCATGGAGTATAGTTTCCAGGTCTGTCTAGTCCTGAAGGATATCTCTATACTCCCTCTAAAGTTTCTTGACCATAGCAAAAATGAAATGTCTTGATATCTTTATTAAATGATATTTTATAAGAATCATCAACCCTCTGATCATAGAACTGAAACATTTAAAAAGAAATTTTGAGACATAAAGTATATACAGCTTATTCATACAAGCAAGGAAGCCTTCAATAAAAATGCATCAGGAAAATCTGGCTTTTGGTGAGTTGATTGAACTTACACCAACATCATTCTGATGTGAGGGATGCTGGAATCCAGCACATGGTGGGCAGGAACAACCTACCTGAGCTGAGTAACAGCAATGTCTACTTGGTTTATGTTTCTGTTCAGCTGGCTGCATTCTGCTTGCCTTATACCCAGGACCATTGTCCTGAACTTGAAAATGTGTCTCCAATTGCTAAACTAACCACGTTAGGGGATCATAGAAATGTTAAATGTAAGTGTCCTCTTACAGTAGTGATATTCTTTAGGGAAAAAGCTAATGCACACACACACACATGCACACACATACACATTTATATAGCAAATGTGCAAATGTTTAGCATTGCACAAATATTGTTGTGATGTAATTGGAAAGAACATAGAATAAGAGAAAAACGTGCAGATTAACTAGCAGTTTTCTTGGAAGAGCTCCGTGGTACCTCATGAAATGGTGACACAATATAAAATGAGGGTAAAGGAGCCATTTCAGAGGGATGAATGGTGGAAGATTAGAAGACACAAATGCTTGTTTTTGTACAATAAAGATTTAAAACCTTACAATGAATGAAGTGGTATCATAGTGGAAGAAGGATGTAGTTATACAGTGCCTGGAGAGATTAAATACATCTGGGCAGCAGTGTTTCAATTTGATTCATTTAGTATAAAATGCCCTCCAAAATATTTACAGTGTTGCATTCCAGGCTAAGTGAGAGTCAACAAAAAGTAATCTTACAGATTGGACTGCAGTTTGACGCACAGTTAGAAATCTTATATCCAGAGGAATAGATAGTGAATATAGTGGAAATGAAGAGGGAGGTACGCTTCGACTATTTCTCTCTTTCCACCTTCCACTGATTGCCTTTCCCACAGTCACAGATATGACATGGCAGAAGAGTCAGAAAGAGCAGACAGCGTTAGGAAAGCAAAGGCAAATTAAGATTATATGTTGCTGGGTTACAAATAGACACAATTGGGAATCCCAGATTCAGAGAAAAATCTAAAATTAAAAGGAGCCCAGGATATACAATTATTTTCCAAATATGCACTGCAAAAGCATCTAAGAACTCAAAATCTAGACTATTCTCATGGAGAATAATTAACAGCATTAGACAATTAAGATGAAAAGAAGCTGGTTTTTGTGGATGCCTTAACCAAGCGCAGGATTTGTTCCCAGATATTTTAAAGTCAGACCTCAGTTAAGACATTCACACTAAACCCTAAATGAACTAACATCGTATTATTAACCACATTTTATAAATGATAGAATTGAGGCTCACAAAACTAGACAATTTGCTAAAGTTGCTTGTCTGATACATGACACAGGCTGAACCTGAACTAATGAGACTGCTCTTTCTCCACTCATTCAAATTAGCTCCTTCTTCTGAATGAGGAAACAAAAAAGGTAGATCATAGAGTTTTGTAAGAAAAGTTTCTGATAAGAAATGGGAAGTAGGAGATGCCTGCCTGGATCAGTCAGTTGGGAGAATGCCTTCAGCTCTGGTCATGATCTAGGGTCCTGGGGTAGAGCCCTGTGTCCACCTCCTTGCTCAGCGGGGAGTCTGCTTCTCCTTTTGCCTCTGCCCCTACCCCTCCTCCTGCTCTTGCTCCCCCAAAAAAAAAAAAAAAAAAGGTAAGTGGGATATTTTATTTTCCCTTTTTTGTGCTGTAAACAACGGTATAGTTATTTTTTTTTAATTCAACACCAATCACACTCCCAGATACCAAGCTAAGTTGCTTAGAAACAATACCCAGACTGCTTTGACAAAATCATGGACATAACATTATCTCAACAATTATTATCTTGTTGATGCATTTTTGTATCTATATACTTTGTGAAATAACAAATATACAATGTGATCCTGACCCTCAAAAGGATTGTGGAATGGGTGAAGAAGTCTCACATTCATTGTAAGTGACCTTGAACTCTTCTAGGTCGTTAAGACATCCTGTGATTCTTTCATTTAAAATTTACGTGGACTATATGTTTAATACAACATGTGCACTCTTCAGAAGTGGAGGTGAAAGACTATTTACCAAAAATTTAACAAATAGCCCCAATAATAACATGAATGGGATGGGCACTGGTGGTTGGTAATAAGAACCGAACAGGAAGTCATTCTGGGCAAACAGTGGCCTGAGGAAAGGCAAGAAGTAGTATCATCTTTAGCACAGTCTGTCATCTTTCAGTTAGGCTGAAAGTCCATGCCAGCAGTGGAAAGAAGAAAGGACTCAACAGTGCATGAAATTTAATAATAAATGCACAATCCTCAACTTTGAATATTCCAAGTCTGAGATTTGTTGTTTACTGGCAAATCCTGGACAGAGCTTGGCAAGGCAGTAAATTGACCTAACACAGTTCAACTATGTGACTACAGGACTCCAGCATTATTATTAGATATATACCAAATGAAAGAAGATTGCAGAGTTCATTACCTTTTGGCATGACAAGATATCCCTGAAAAGATTAGTTTAGTTCTTAGTTTCAATATTGGCTCAGACAGGTCAATGCTATACCCAGAATACTGAGAAAGTCCTCCAGAATATGTAGAAATCAGTGAGGAAGAAAACGAAAAGCAAACAAACAAACAAAGCACAACAAAACAAAAGACCAACACTAAAAATGTTTACCTAGAGAGTACAAGAACAAAAGATCTATTTTAATGTCTTCAGATACTTGAAAGTCTCTTTATTAGAGGGTTAGCCTTAATTTCTGTGAATTTTGGAAAGAGTCAGATCCATTTGAACCTTGAAAGCACAAGAAAATATAATAGGAAGAATACTACTCATGATAAACTTTCAAATATAGCATTGACTAGAATGGTTATTGCTTTGGTAAGTTCCACTGACAGACTTGGAAGAGAGATCATGAGGATAGGAGCTTTAATATGAGGAAGGGGCAGTGGAAATTATCCCTAAAGACAGCACATAATAACACATGGAAATAATCAGGCATCCTCTGCCTTTCAACTACACCAAGTCTTGTCTTAATCTTGGTTTAGAGTCCTCAGAAAGATGATGTGATGATATCCTCTAATGTTCTAGCAGTAACAGCAGTTCATATCTCAGAATTCTTACCGGGCATGAATGTGACCTAATAAAAGCCATCTAAGTTCCTGAATAGAGAAGCTTTTTTTTTTTTTTTTTATAAATGAATATATATAACTAAATACATGACGCTCACAACAGGTCGACCCAGTTTTCTATGTAATGGAAAATGTGGTCACGTGACTGATGCACTATCCCTGGATTAGTGGTAGCTTTAATGATAAGCTGTTGCTTGTTACAGACAAAGCTAAAAGTTGTGTGGGTTCATGGATGTGTTCAAGGTGATGCTAGCATATTTACTATGTCTCCACTTCCAATTCTAGATTTAATCATGTGAAGACACTTTTTAGATTTAATTGTGTGAAATTCGTATTGTTTGAACTTCTGCTGGCTTACAGAAACAAAATGTTTGTATTTCTTTTTTTTTCTTTTTTTTAATTTTTTTAAATTTTTTATTTTTTATAAACATATATTTTTATCCCCAGGGGTACAGGTCTGTGAATCACCAGGTTTACACACTTCACAGCACTCACCAAAGCACATACCCTCCCCAATGTCCATAATCCCACTCCCTTCTCCCAACCCCCCTCCCCCCAGCAACCCTCAGTTTGTTTTGTGAGATTAAGAGTCACTTATGGTTTGTCTCGCTCCCAATCCCATCTTGTTTCATTGATTCTTCTCCTACCCACTTAAGCCCCCATGTTGCATCACCACTTCCTCATATCAGGGAGATCATATGATAGTTGTCTTTCTCTGCTTGACTTATTTCGCTAAGCATGATACGCTCTAGTTCCATCCATGTTGTCGCAAATGGCAAGATTTCATTTCTTTTGATGGCTGCATAGTATTCCATTGTGTATATATACCACATCTTCTTGATCCATTCATCTGTTGATGGACATCTAGGTTCTTTCCATAGTTTGGCTATTGTGGACATTGCTGCTATAAACATTTGGGTGCACATGCCTCTTTGGATCACTACGTTTGTATCTTTAGGGTAAATACCCAATAGTGCAATTGCTGGGTCATAGGGCAGTCTAACTCATTGTTTCCATTTTTCTTGCCACATCAGAAAAAGGTTTTTGGTTGTTGTTCTAAGAGGTATTTCTCTTTCAGTACTCTCTCTCTCTCTCTCTCTCTCTCTCTCTCTCTGTGTGTGTGTGTTATGATCACTGATAAATAAGCAGACTTCTTTTTCCATTTCAATATAATATGCACTACAGATTGCATAACCGACAGATGATACTTGATGTGAAACATACAAAACTACTTTCAAAACACCCCCCCTCAGAAAACAATTTTAAATCATAGAGTATTTTGAGCCTTAAAAATGATGATATGGTGTGGATATAATTGGCAGAACGTAGTTATCTGTGGAATTTTTGACCACTCCACTTAGAGAGCCTCTTAAGTAGACGTTTTATGCATCCCTGATAATGGGATATACCTAGAATAGTAAACATTCTATATATCAAAACAGATTTGTGAGTGTCTAATGATATATTCCACCCCCAAAATTTCCTATTATGTTTTTCTTTATGTATTAAAAGTGTTTAATTTTCCCAAAGCCACTTCTGCCATGGTCATATGGCTACTAAGATATGCTCAGTGTTTTTCAGATTATGCTCTGTGTCTCCTTTGTTCTTATTGAATTCTATTTTATCTTGAGGGCATTGAACGCTCTAAGAATCATGTGTATTTACAGATCTTTTACAGCACATACTACTGGTAAGTCCTATGTTTTTTTTCTTATTTTCCAGATGAGGAAACTAAAGTACTGAAGGATACAGCTTATTGAACATAATCAAAAAGTCAGTAAAGTCATGAAGCAAGATTCCAAAGTGAAGCAGAAGACCCATGAGTACCCACTGACTGCATTGCCTTCCCTGTCCTGATTGTCTTTTACTCTTCCTTCTCAGGTTCTGCTGCTCGATTCTCTTTGCTTCTCCTTTGCTTATTTTTTAAAATCAAGAACCATGGCCCTTGGTGAGGGAAATCAGAGCTCTGTGACCACATTCATCCTCCTGGGTTTCTCAGAATACCCAAACCTCCAGATACCCCTCTTCCTGGTGTTCTTGATCATCTACACAGTCACTCTGGTGGGAAACCTGGGCATAATTGTGGTCATAAGGTTCAATCCCAAACTCCACACGCCTATGTACTTTTTCCTCAGCCATCTGTCCTTTTTGGATATTTGTTATTCCAGTGTCTTCACACCTAAACTGCTAGAAATCTTGGTCGTGGAAGACAGAACCATCTCCTTCAAAGGGTGCATGGTTCAATTTTACTTTGTTTGTGCATTTGTGATAACGGAAATGTTCATGCTAGCAGTTATGGCCTATGACCGGTTTGTGGCTGTTTGTAACCCTCTGCTCTACACAGTTGCTATGTCTCAGAAACTCTGTGCCCTCTTGGTGGCTGGAACTTACGCGTGGGGTGGAATATGTTCCTTGACACTCACATATTCTCTTTTGGAACTATCCTACTGTGGTCCCAACGTTATAAATCACTTTGGCTGTGAATATTCTGCAATCCTCTCTTTATCCTGCTCTGACCCCTACTTCAGTCAGATGACGTGTTTGGTCATTTCTACATTCAATGAGGTTTGTAGCCTCCTGATTATCCTGGCTTCCTATTTATTCATAGTTGTCACCATCGTCAAGATGCCTTCTACTGGTGGACTCCAGAAAGCCTTCTCCACCTGTGCCTCCCACCTGACGGCCATCACCATCTTCCATGGGATCATCCTTCTTCTCTACTGTGTGCCCAACTCCAAAAGCTCATGGCTCCTGGTCAAAGTGGCTACTGTGTTTTTTACGGTCATGATCCCCATGTTGAACCCCCTCATTTACAGCCTGAGGAACAAAGATGTGAAAGACACGGCCAGGAAGTTAATCCATACCAAACTGCTTTCTCATTCAATGTAATTTTGATTTTTACACACACACACACACACACACACACACACACACACACTTTTAAATACTTTTTATTGGGCGCCTGGGTGGCTCAGTGGGTTAAGCCGCTGCCTTCGGCTCAGGTCATGATCTCAGGGTCCTGGGATCGAGTCCCGCATCGGGCTTTCTGCTCAGCAGGGAGCCTGCTTCCCTCTCTCTCTCTCTCTCTGCCTGCTTCTCCATCTACTTGTGATTTCTCTCTGTCAAATAAATAAATAAAATCTTTAAAAAATAAATAAATAAATAAATAAATAAATAAATACTTTTTATTCATTGCATTTGCATTGATGGGTATTCATTTTTTTCTTCAAGTAATCTGAAAAATTTATTCAGAAAATTAGTTAATTTATATACAACTGTGATTATTATGTCTCATTGTACTTTAAGAAATCACTTTCAGGGACACCTGGGTGGCTCAGTCTGTTAAGTGTCTTCCTTCAGTTCAGGTCATGATCCCAGAATCCTGGGATCAAACCCCACAGCAGGCTCCTTGTTCCATGGGGAGCATGCTTCTCCCTCTGCCTCTGCCTCTCCTCTCGTTTGTGCTCTGTTTCTCTCTCTGACAAATAAATAAATAGAATCTAAAAGAGAGAGAGAGAAGAAATCTCTTGCAGATTAAAAGAAAAGAAAGAAGGAAAATTCTGCTCAAGTTCTACTCTCAGAGTATAGTATGTTAAATAATGGTCCTCTACAGAAGCCTTCATCCTAACTCCCAGAATCTATGAATATGTTACCTTTCCATGTTCCCTCCCTCCCCTTTCTCCTTATTCTTCTCTTCCTCTTTCTCAAATCATGAAATATGAAAAACACATAAAGAAGTAATTTTGAATAATTTTTCCTTTCCATGTGTTCCCTTTTCCAAGAAAGTAAAGACAAAACATTATCAGCACTTTTCAAAATATCTATAAGTAGTCTCTAATCACTGCCTCTCTAGCACCACTAGGAGCAGACTTCGTTGTGGTGTTCAGAACTCTTTCTGTTTAGCGACAACTCCTACAAATTGGTTATGAGAGTATAAATGCTAATTTTGCCTCCTTTTGGAGTGCATATAAGTGTAATCTTAGAGTATATATTCAATTTCATCTGGCTTTGGCTCAACATTTGTTTTGAATGGATGTCGAAATTATTAGTTGTAACAGTAGTTCATTTTCATTAGTGAAGAATGTTCCATAAAAAAAAGTCATAGTTGCTTTATTTATACTACTAATAAACTTTTGGTTATTTCATCTTCTTGACCTTTATGAAAATGCTGTTATGAACACTTTTTCACAGACATCTGCTTTTCTGCACATAAACAAGCTCTCATTCTATGAGATGTGTCCTGTATCTGAAAGTTCTGGATCACAAGGAGCTGATTTCTCCTCTTTTATCAGATGCCATCAAACAATATTCCAAAGTCAGTGGATTAATTTAAATTCTCCCTATATCATGGGTGACTTCTATTTATTGCCCATTCTTACCAACATTCAATATTGTCACACTAGTTATGTTAATATTTTCAATGTTGATAGGTGAGTAGTGGTTATCTCACTTTGGTTATAATTTAAATTCCTCTTATTTTCAATGTGGTTAAATTTCCTTTATTTTATTAATTTATTTATTTATTTATTTATTTATTTGAGAGAGAGAGAGAGAATAGGAGAAGAGACAGAGGGAGAGAATCTTCAAGGAAACTCCCTGCTGAGTGCAGAGCTGGACACAGGGCTCATTCTCACAACCCAGGGCTCATTCTTATGACCCAGGTCATAAGATCACAACCTGAGCCAATATCAGGGGTCCAGTGCTTAAGGAGGGCACATGAGGTGATAAGCACTGGATGTTATACACAACTAATGAATCATGGAACACTACATCCAAAACTAATGATAACCTATATGCTGGCTAACTGAACATAAAAATAATAAGAGTTCAATGCTTAACTGACTGAGCATCCCCGGTGAAAATTGAATTTCTTTTAATATGATTATTAGCAGTCATTTGGCTCTTTTTCGTTTGTGACAAACCAATTTTGGTTTTTTTGTCCATTTTTCTACAGGTTGTTTGTCTTCTGTCATAAATATGTAGTTCATTATACCTTTTAAATAAAAGCCCTTTGTTTGATAGATGTACCATGACTGCATTTTCTCCTAGACTGTGGCTGTCTGTCCACTCTCTTGATGATGTACGTAGTGACACAGATTTCTTAATGTTTACTGAAGCAGAGTGTTTATCAGAGTTTAGCAGAGTTTATCAGAGTGTTCCTTTACAGTGTTGTGCTTCTAATGTCCTATTCAGGATATATTTATTTCCTCTAAATGAATGAAGATATTCCCACATTTTATGTGCTAAGTTGTCCCAAATTTCATACATTATTATCTTTGATATTATATTCTATTTTCTCTTGGATTCTAGATCTTATTTTATTCCTTTTACGCTAATTTTTAAATTTATTCTAAGATCAAACTGGAATTAAATTTTGGTGTGATATGAAAAGTGGCTGATTTTATGTTTTAACCTATGGATGCATATTTTCCCAGAAATATTTATTTCAAAATCATTCCATTAGACTGACCTAAAGTGCAGTTTTTTTCACATGTAAATGTCACTATATGTATAGCATACAAACTTTCTATATGCTTCTCTGTTTCATAGTCCGAACTATATGTAACTAATAAGATACAGTACCTAGTAAAGTCACTCCTGAAAAGTTGCTCCCTTTCCTGCAGGATAATTGAGATGTCTTTTGAATCTTACCTTTTCAAGCAAATTTTAGAATCATTCTTCCTTAGTTTTAAGACAGAATTACATCAGAAATATAGATCCATCTTGAAGGAAATGACAATTTGCATTCTTAAGTCTTCATGAGAATCATGAGACTTAAAATCATGAGAATGCTATATCTATCTGTTTAGATTTGTTTTAATTTTTGCAATAGACATTTTACCACATTGTTTTTTTGTAAAGTTCTTGCAAATATTTTGTGAAATTAATCTCTGAGTGTGTGATCTTTTTCATACTATTTTTTAAATTTCATTTGTAGGATGTGTATCATTTTTAGATCAGAATCTAATTTACTGCCATATTAATTTTACTTTGGGACACTCTACTACATCTCATGAAAATTTTATAATTTTTGTAGATTAGTTTGGATTTTCAACATTTATATCATATAATCTCTGATTAAATATATTCTGATTTTGCTGCTTCCAATATTATTCCTTTTCATTATTTTTTGTTTTTGTCTAACTACCTAAGAAGTTCAGTGTAATTTTGAATAAACATAGTAAAAATGGCCATCCTTGATTTTCTCACTTCATAAGGAAAGCATTTAATATTTCATATTTAAGATGTTTTCTAGGGACACTTGGATGGCTCAGTCAGTTAAGTGTCTGCTTTCGTCTCAGGTTGTGAATCCCAGGGTCCTGGGATGGAACCTTGCATCCGGCTGATTCCCTGCTTAGTGTGGAGTCTGCTTCTCCCTCTCCCTCTGCCCTTCCTCCCTGCTCCTGCATACTCTCTCTCAAGTAAAAAAATAAATAAGTAAAATCTTAAAAAAAGAAATAGAATGCTGTTTCTGATAGGTTTCTCATACATTCCTCTTTTTTCCAGATTAACAACGTTATCTGCTTTATTTGTCCATGTTTTTGCAATGTTTTGGAGTGTAGATGTGGAATGTCATTAATCTGCTTTCTCTACATCTGAGTTCCTTTAATATTTTCATATGGAAACTTATATTTTTTGGATTCTTTAATATTAAATCAAATGGTTATTGTCCTGAGAACATGAATTTTAAATGTTATATAATAAATTATTCTATTAGTTTATTAGTTTGTTCCCATATTCTTACATTGTTGTTGAGGATAGAAATTAGCAGAACTACTTTAGAGAGCAATTTGGTTAATACCTATCCTAAGAAAATGCACATAGCAATACCACTTCTGAAAAGTCCTCCTAGAATTACTTTGAAAAGAAAAAGAAAGAGATACACATATTTTTTTGGATATTTTTGAAGTATTATTTATAGTAGCAAAAGAATATAGAATTTGAAATACTCATTATTATGTGTTTGGCTTATAAATTGTAGTATTTTTTTTTAGAAGGAACATACCATGTAGCCATTAAAAATGTTGTCATTTTATATGTACTCATTTGGACCAAATAAAGTGTTCCAGAAAAATTGAGCAAGAACCACACAGTCGTCCTAATTTAACATCATTGATGTAAGAAGTGCGTATGCATGTCTCTCTGTATATGAATATAGATATTCAGCATTATTTCTTGAGGATTCAAAAGAGTCAAAAAACAAGCAAAAATAGGTGGCAAGTGGAAAAGTTGATGGGATGACAGGCAGAAGGGAGGGAAGGAGGGAGATTTTCCTTTTAAACTATCTTTGGAATCACATTAGGTAAATGTGTCATGTAAAGAAAGACCATTACATTTAATTTATCATAAATGGTTTTATTTATTTTTTTATTAATTTTTTATTTTCAGCATAACAGTATTCATTATTTTTTTAATTTTTAAAAGATTTTATTTATTTGACAGAGAGAGAGAAATCACAAGTAGACAGAGAGGCAGGCAGAGAGAGAGAGGGGAGGAAGCAGGCTCCCTGCAGAGCAGAGAGCCCGATGCGGGGCTCGATCCCAGGACCCTGGGATCATGACCTGAGCTGAAGGCAGAGGCTTTAACCCACTGAGCCACCCAGGCACCCAACAGTATTCATTATTTTTGCACCACACCCAGTGCTCCATGCAATCCGTGCCCTCTATATTACCCACCACCTGGCTCCCCCAACCTCCCATCCCCTGCCCCTTCAACACCCTCAGATTGTTTTTCAGAGTCCATAGTCTCTCATGGTTCACCTCCCCTTCCAATTTCCCCCAAACCCCTTCTCCTCTCCATCTCCCCTTGTCCTCCATACTATTTGTTATGCTCCACAAATAAGTGAAACCATATGATAATTGACTCTCTCTGCTTGACTTATTTCACTCAGCATAATCTCTTCCAGTCTCGTCCATGTTGCTAATATAGAAATTGATGCCTCAGAATGTTGGCATGATCTCTCAATTTTATAATCACCAAAGTATCTGTTTCTATCATTCTTTTTTTTATAGATTGATTGGTACAGATATAAATATATGTTATACAGATAACAGATATAAATATATATTAATATTTTTGTGTTTTGAGTATTTCAATATTTATATATTTAATCTATGTATTTTGGATTGTAAATATATTATATTACAAATATCAGTATATTATTTTGAGAGCCAGATTATACTGAACTTGTAAAAATTAATTAAAATTTCATTGAGAATTCATCATCACCCTTTTATTCCATGATTTTAGAAGGGCTATTGCCTTCTTTGAACTGTAATATGATGCAACACTTTGGCTTCAAGAATTATTTTAACCATTTCTGGCAATGTTCATATTTTACACTCAGCTTATTTCATGAAATTATAAACTTTTGACCTGTTTCCAGGTTTTAGTTATTTTGTTGCTTATAATTAGGTTAGACTTTCAGAAATTTTTCATTGTACTGTATTGTGTGAAGAGTGACAGGGAGTTTTAAATACTACAGAGAATTAATGGTCTGGGGAATGGTCCAATTCCTACTTCTAATTAGCAACACAGGTTTGGAGTACTTAAAATAACTCCCAGATTGTTAATATCCAGAATACAATTATCTTTATGAAAATCACATTCTATGACAAAGTAGACATTAGAATCTCATGCTAATTCCATTTTTATTTCAAGAAACAACAGAGATAATATGTATAGAATTCTTTTTAAGTTGTAATTATAATTTGCAAATATAAATGACTAAAACTATACTATGAAATATTTATTTTCTTATTTTCATTTCACAAATATTGAATATATAACTAAGCTAGACACCAAATAAAATAGATACACAAGGAAAACAATCAAATTAAAGCACCACCTAAAGAAAATTGATATAATGAAATGTCTTTAGTCTGTTGTGACATTAGTATCTCTTTACATGAAGGGATGAAATTTGAATCCTGATTATTCTACATACCAATTTTGTGACCTAGAAAATTAGATTTTTTTATGTTTAGTTTTTTTCTTTGTGAAGCATGTGCAGTTTTAGAAAATGTTATGTAGGTTTGGATTCGCTAAATAAATTCTATTTTTTTAGTGATTAAGTGTTTGGAAATGCTAATTATTACCTGTTGCATCGCCCACCTCTCCCTTCACATCCACAGCCACAAATATTAAAAAAGCAAGTGACAAAAGGTGTAGCAAAATGACTCAAAGTGAAAGCAAATATGGATGTTGAAAGGCTAATTGTTACATTTATACTATTTCAGGTGATAGTGCCTTGGCAGCAACGGTTGTGATGGTGGGAAGTCCATGAAATTAGCCTATTAATGTGAATGTTGATATTTTTAATATAAGTTTTAAATTTTTAAATAATTTCCACTCTACAAAATAAATTGTAAAAATATTTCAGAGTTTCTGTACACACCTTACTCAATTACCCATATTTTTAACATCTTATACAATTAACATGATGCATTTGTCAAAGACTTTGCACAGCATAGGAGACAATAAATAATAAAAAGGAAACCTATAGAATGGTAGAACACATGTATGAAACATGTATCTGATAAAGGATTAATTTCCGATACTACAAATAAGGAACTCATACAATTCAATAGCAAAAACAAACAAGCAAACAAAAAACAAAACAAGCAAGCAAACAAACAAACAAAAAACAACTTATAATCCAATTAGAAAGTTGGCTAAGGACTGAATTCAGACATCCTTTCTAAGATATACAAACAGCCAAAAGGTGGGCCAAAAGAAAAAGAAAAAAAGTTTGATGTCACTTAATTATCAGGAAAATAAATACAAATCAAAACAATGACTCACCTCAAACTTGTATTTATATATATATATGTAATGATATATATGTTACATATATATTGTTATATATATTGTTATATGTATAACAAATGTTGATAAGGCTATGAAGAAATAGGAACCCTTATGCACTGTTGATGGGAATGCAAAATAGTGCAGTTGCTATGGAAAACCGTATAGAGGTTTTTCAAAAAATTAAAAATTTAAGTAACATGTGATCCCTGCATCTTGATATTTATCCAAAAGAATTGAATTCAAGATTTCAAAAATATTTTAGCATTCTCATGTTCATTGAAGAACCATTCACAATATTCAAGGTGGAGAAATGCCTAAATGTCCATGGATAGATAAATGGATAAAGAAAATATGGTATAGATATACAATCAGATACAATTCAGCCCTAAAAATAAAGGAAATTCCATAATATATGACCACAAGGATGAACTCTGAGGATATTATGTAAATAAAATAAGTGAGTCACAGAAAATAAATTCCACTTAAACAATATATATAAAATAACCAGATTATTGGAATCAGAGAAGGGAATGAAAGTTGCTAGGGACTGGGGGAAGGGAAGAAAAGAAGTTACAAATTAGTGGGTATAAAGTTTCAGTTTAAAGGATGACTAGGTTCCAGAGATCTGCTACATAAAATTATATTTGCAGTCAACAATACTGTATTCTATACTTAAAAATCTCTTAAGAAGGTAAATGTCACATCAAGTGTTATTACCATGATAAAATGAAAAATTTGAAAAGAAGCATTAGTACATTACAGGGCAGCTTGGGTGGCCCAGTTGGTTGAGCTTCTGACTCTCGATTTTAACTCAGGTCATGATCTCAGGGATGTGAGATTGAACCCTGTGTGGGGCTCCATACTCAACACTGAATCTGAGAGTCTCTCTTCCTCTCCCTTTGTTTCTCCATCAGCTGCTGTAATCTGTCAATAAATAAATAAATAAATAAATAAATAAATAAATAAATAAATTTTCTTTGTAAGAAGAAGCATTAGTAGTACATTATGATCACTAAAATTTTAACTTTATATAGATTCTTCATTTTTTAAATTTTTTCCCATCAGTGCTTTCTTTCTTGTCTGAGGTCCAATCCAGGCTTGGATTACAACCACATTGCATGTAATTGCTGTGTGTCTTCAGTCTAGTCTGGTCTGTGAAAGTTTTTCATTCTCTTCTTGTTCTTGACTCTGACAATCCTAAGGAATAGTGGCTAGGTATCCTGTGAAATGCTTCCAAATATGAGTTTGCATAATGATTTTCTCATTTTAGGATGGGATTATGGGTTTGGGGAAAGAATATCAGAGATAAAACCTTTCTCCTCGTATAGTATCAGGAGGTAAATGATATCATTATATCACTGATGATGGTCACCTTCATCCTTTTGCTTAAGGTAGTGTTGAACAAGTATTCCACACCAATGTGGAATTTGAAATGCAGTTGAGTTAATAACAACTACTTTTGGATTGTTCTTCTTCTCTTTTCTTATTTTGAACTCAACAGTTCATGTGTTCTTCAATTAATACATATTATTTCAGGAGCACCTGGGTAGCTCAGTCTGTTAAGCATCTGCCTTTGGCTCAGGTCATGGTTCCAGGGTCTTGAGATATAGCCCCTCAGGGGGCTCCCTGCTCAGCAGGGAGTCTGCCCCCATCTTTCCCTCTGCCTCCCCTCTCATGCTTTCTCTCATGCTCTCTCTCTCAGATAAATAAATAAAACCTTTAAAAATAAAAAATGCATATTATTTCAATAATTCAATATCTAAAAGCAATTAGTGGAATAGATGTGGTGATGTAATTATCCCCAGTGCTTTAAAAGGAATGCACATACTGCAATGACACAAGAGACAGTGTTTCAACTGTCTGTATGATTTGTGGTTCACTGAGGAACACCCCAATTATAATTCTTTATAGCTATATTTCCATGGTCTTGGAGGCAGATATAAGACCCAGAGTTTGGCAGAGTTTAGATTGTGGATTCAACTCTCGGGTTTTTTTCTTTGTATTTCCTAAGATTTCTCATGTCCTGGAAATAAAATGCCACTTTACTGGCATACTTATTGAAATATACTGCTACTTTATTTCAAATCTCAAGCCTGTTGCTATTTGAAAGAATGTTTTATTACTAAGAAAAAAAATGCCTGAGATTTATTAACCATAAGAAGAAATTCTCAGTAAATTAAGAACTTCTGGTTTCAGGTCAGTTCATTTCTCTTTTGGTAGCTTTCAATTTAGGTGGGAAACATGGAACTCCAGCTCAAATAGACTATTCCAAAAATTATAAACAACCCATTTTGAGGTCAGAGACATTTTTTACTCATGAAGCATAAAGTGTTTCTGAGAACTAAATTTTGTATTACAGAAACTGGCAGCAGTTAGCAATGTGGAAGTCACAGAAAATTATGGGTTATTTATTAATTTTGTAATCCCGTATGCCTAGTCTCAGTATGAATACAAACCAAATCCTACTCCATTAATTTTCACCAAAATCACTTGAAATTGGTAGGGTCGGGATACCAAGTCTTTTTCTGAGTATTCATTGACCTCATAAGTGTTCCACTAAGCCAGAACAGTGTAGCGATCTCTCTAATAAGCCACAATTTTGCTAATAGTTTCGAATGTTGGAGGAAGCTCATTTATTAAAATATCCTGAATAATAATGTATATTTACAATGTATCTGCCTGGTCGCACTTGCTGTTGGAAAGAATATGCTGATGATGGATGCTCTAGGCGTGGGGGTTGTTTGTAGTACATGTTTAAGCATTCACATTGAGGCTGACACTGCTTCTAGGCAAAGCTAGGATGATGGGACAGATAACTCATCTAATTCTGTTGCAGTTCATGTCTGAATCTCGAGACTATTCATTTTATGTGCCTATCCTCTTATTTCCTAATATTGCCCAGGTTTTCCTCATCATAGGAAAGGGCTTACTTCTATTGGTCCAGAAAATGTGTTATTTTCATTGTATCATAAAACGTATTTTGTATGGAGCCATTCACCATTGTTGGTGAATATGAGATACTCCTGTTCCTCTATGTATATTCAAATTAATTACATATTTGTAATTTTATAATATATAATGGAATGAATGATGTAAGACACATTATTATATAGCTAATGAAATGTTAATTAATTAGATTTAATTGATAAAATAATATATGTTGGGAAAAATGTCAATAAAAGACTGACAAAACTATCCCTGAAGGCAGTATACCCTTAGTAGAAGTTGGATGGAAGCTAGATGATTATTTCAGGAATAAGAGTCTATAATGCATTCTCAAGTGTTAGGTATATGGGATAGACTAGATACATTTTAAGGTTTATTTCCACTCTCTTTTGTTTTTTTAATTTCTTTTCTGCGTAACAGTATTCATTGTTTTTGCACCACACCCAGTGCTCCATGCAATCTGTGCCCTCTCCAATACCCACCACCTGGTTCCCCCAACCTTCTCCCCCCCTCCCCTTCAAAACCCTCTGGTTGTTTTTCAGAGTCCATAGTCTCTCATGGTTCACCTCCCCTTCCAATTTCCCTCAACTCCCTTCTCCTCTTAAATTCCATGGGTATTTAATTCTGTATAATGCCTAGAAAACTTTGAATATATAAAAAAATTAATACGAAGATTTATGTGGCACCATTTGCAATGCCAACTGATCTTGATCCTTTGTATAATTCTTAAAACCAAAACAAAGTTCTCTGTGCTTCTTTTCTGCCTCTTTTCCTCCTGTTTTACACAATTACTTTTGTGGTCTAAATTTGTATTTCAGTTCAAAGTAATAATACTAATGAGGGTTAAATTTTAAACAGCAGAATGATTAATATGTTTTATATACCAGTGATTCCAATAATTTAGCAGGCATCAAAATCACCTGGAGAGCGGGTTAAGTCAAGAACTGTGAGCCCCATCCTAGGGTTTCTGATTCTGAAAGTTGGTGATGGGGTTAGAGAATTTGCATCCCTCACAACTTCTCAGTCGCTCAAGCTGTTGCTGGTTTGGGGACCATACTTTAAGATTCACCATTCTATGGCAACTTCACAGTAGCCAATGAAGCCTTTTCTCTCTTCCTCTTTTCCATTCAGTTCTACTTTTCAGAACTAGCTGTTGGCTCTTTATTCAACAGGAATCATGATGTAATCTGAAGGAAATCAAAGTCTCATACCCACTTTTATTCTCTTGGGATTTTCAGAATATCCAGCACTGCAGGTTCTACTCTTCCTAGTTTTCTTGTCTATTTATATGGTCACCACTGTGAGAAATTTGGGCATGATAATAATCATCAAGATCAATCCAAATCTCCACAGGAACATGTGTTTTTTCCTTAGTCATTTGTCCTTTGTGGATTTTGGTTTTTCCACCGTAGTTATACCTACATTGTTGGAGAACTTGATTGTGGAGGACAGAACAATCTCCTTCTTTGGTTGCATTAGGCAATTTTGCTTTACTTGCATATCTGGAGTAACAGAAACTTTAAAGTTAGCAGTGATGGCCTATGACCGTTTTGTGGCATTTGTAACCCCTTGCTCTATAACACCACTGTGTCTCAGAAGCTGTGCGCTCTGCTGGTGGCGGGATCTTACTTGTGGGGTATAGTGTGTTCCCTGACACTCACATATTTCCTTCTTGCATTATCCTGTTGTGAATCTAGCATCATAAATAATTTTATCTGTGACCTCTCTGTAATTGTTTCTGCCTCCTGTTCAGACCCCTAGATCAGCCAGATGCTGTGTTTTATTATTGCCATATTCAATGAGGTGAGCGGACTGATGATTATTCTGATGTCCTATATACTCATTTTTTCACTGTTATGAGGATGTCTTCTACAAGTGAGCGCTGGAAAACCTTTTCCACCTCTGCCTCTTACCTGACAGCCATCACAATCTTCCACAATACCTTCCTTTTCCTCTACTCTATCCCTAATCCTAAAAAGTCTTGGCTCATAAAGTGGCTTCTGTGTTTTACACAGTGGTGATTCCCATGCTGAATCCCTTGATCTACAGCCTTAGGACCAAAGACATGAAAGATATATTCAGAAGATCAGTTGTTGCAAAATTGCTTTGTCACTCAATATAATAATGTTAGGTTCAGGGGCACCTGCATGGCTCAGTGGGTTAAAACTCTGCCTTCCGTTTGGATCATGATCCCAGGGTCCTGGGATCCAGCCCCGCATTGGGCTCTCTGCTCGGCAGGGAGCCTGCTTCCTCCTCTCTCTCTCTCTCTCTCTCTGCCTGTCTCTCTGTCTACTTGTGATCTCTGTCAAATAAATAAATAAAATATTTTTAAAAATATTGTTAGATTCATTATTTTATTTCTGAAAAAAAAAAAACCTGGTTTACTATACTAGAGATTGTTCAAAGCTTGTTGGGCAGTTGATGATTTAAATCACTTTTCAACAGGCTATTAGTTAATATACTTATAGCAGCACATTTTATGATTAGTGATATTCTGTACATTAATTTTAGTGAAATATCTCCAGACATGTAAACCAAATTTTAAAAATAAAATTATTTTATTGTATTATGTGATATTTGTAAGTTATTTTAAAATATTTTATCACTTAGTGTAAGTTTCCAAAATAAAGCTAATCAACCATTCATCAAATACATGCAGATCTAGAAAGTTTCCTCTAGAATTGCAATCAGGCTGCTTCTGCTCTGGAGATCGCTTTAACAAGTGTTCCAGCTCACTGCACCTTATACAGCATCAAGATTTTGCTATTCTTATATCGAATGAGAGAAGATGACTTTTATTAAGGAAAAATTTATTTATTTATTTATTTATTTTTAAAAGATTTTATTTATTTATTTGACAGACAGGGATCACAAGTAGGCAGAGAGGCAGGCAAAGAGAGAGGGGGAAGCAGGTTCCTTCGGAGCAGAGAGCCCGATGCGGGGCTCGATCCCAGGACCCTGGGAATCATGACATGAGCTGAAGGCAGATGCTTTTACCCACTGAGCCACACAGGTGCCCCCAGGAAAAATTTAAATGGACCCAAGCATATCTGGTTATTCAAATTTCAGCAAACATGTCAACATAATTCAATGGAAAAAAGATGCTTTTCAACAAGCATTACAGAGACTGGATATCCATAGGATAAAGGAGGCTTAACTCTTAACTCACACCACACACAGTTATTAACTTGAATTCAATGAAATGGATCAGAGTGCTAAGCATAAAAATTGAAACTAAAGAATTTTAGAATAAAACACGAAAAAATAATAGTTTAAAATTTGAGGTGCATTTTTTTTTAAGATAAAACACAAAAGGGATGGATTCTCAGAAAACTGACAAAAAGAACTTCACCAACATAAAAATTGGTTATGAAAGTGTTTTAGTGGTAAAGGATCTTGGTTAAAAAACAACAACAACAACAACAACTGTAAAACACAGGCTGGGAGTAAATATTTTTATATATATGTGTGTGTGTGTGTGTGTGTGTGTGTCTGTGTTTGCCACGTATATGTGTAGATACACATTTGAAAAAAGGATTTGTTTGTAGAACATTTTATAAAAAACTCTTTACGCTCAAATAGACAAGGAGTACCTGGGTGGCTCAGTGGATTAAGCCACTGCCTTTGGCTCAGTCATGATCTTTGGGATCAAGCCCTGCCTGGGGCTCTCTGCTCAGCAGGGAGCCTGCTTCCCCCCCGCCCCCCACCTCTCTTCATACTTGTGATCTCTCTCTCTCTCTCAAGTAAATAAATAAAATCCTCAAAAATAAAAAAAATAAAAAAATAAAAACCAGGTAGACAATCTAGCTAAAGGTGAAATTTTAAGCAGACACTTGACAAAAACAGACATACAAATCATCTATAAATATATGAAAATACAATAAACATTATTAATCATCAGTGAAATTCTGATTAAAATCACAGTGAGCTACCACTGAACACCAATATGAATGGCCAAAACAAATGACTGAAATGCCACGTATCAGTGAGCAAAGAGAATGCTCACACATTTCAGATGGGGATAAAAGGTAAAATGAGTTTGAAAACAGTTTAACGGAGTCTTCTGAAGTTATGTGGACACTTCCCACACACCTGGACAATTCCTTCTTTAGGTGTTCATCCATGAGAAATGAAATGCAACGTACTTTAACTGAAGTTTCTTATTGCATGTGAAATAACACAGGGAATGGAAGAGTAAGAAAAGCAGTGTGTAGAGGATATTTTTGATCTTTTATGAACTTGTTTTTACTTTGTTCCTTTAAAAGCTGATTTTTAGGGGCACCTGGGTGGCTTAGTCAGTTAAGCTTCTATCTTTGGCTTGGGTCATGCTTCCAGAGTCCTGGGATTGAGTGTCACGGTGGGCTCCTTGCTTAGCACAGAGACATTTTTTTCCCTCTCCCTCTGCCTGTTGCTCCCCCTGCTCGGCTCCCTATCAAATAAACAAATACAATCTTTAAAATAAATAATAAAATAAAATAAGAAGTGATTTTTCTAGAAGGAGTAGCTTTGCTTTCATAAAGAGTTTTTTTCTATTGGCCACTAAAAGTAAACAGGAGATGGCAGGAAAGATACGGGAAGTCTTTGTCACTTTAACATAGAGGAATTTATATTTATATATATAAATGAAGTATGGTACTATATAGATATACTAGTTAATGCATGTGCCTTTAATGATCTTCTCATTGTCCCTTTGATGACCTTCTTATACCAAGACTTTGAAAAATGTACTGATGAGGTATAAGTGTTCTGATGTAATTGTCCTTTTGAGAATCAAGGTAAGGGTACAATTTGTTTATAACAGAATGGCTTTCATATTGTTATTAATTCTGAGAAAAGACAGGCATGGCATATATGAGTAAATTGTCTGGTCAGCCCAAGAAAACAGTTAGTTTTGGCTTTAAACAGAGGAAGATTAGAAGAATGATTTGTCATAATGGTCCTAGAAAGCTTACTGATATAAAAGGGGAAAGAGAGGTATTTCAGAAATTAGTAAAGAAACCATTAAAATTAGCCATCCTGTGATTCATTCCTGTTACTCAAGAGTGGTTGGCTTTTGATTGAGACCTAACCACTATGTATCTCCCTCATATCTCAAAGGGTGCAATGCTTGTGCTCCCCCCACCTCCCCAGTTTTGGACTTTAGTTCTTTCTTTTCCTTCCCAATGCACCCTAATAGCCAGACAAACATTGTAAGGGGAGATGAGAGATGGTCAAGATTTTGTGAGAGGTCTCAATTCTCTGGTGAGATTTTTAATTATTTTTCTTTAAGCACCATGAGATTTCTTTTTTTTTTCCTTTTATTTTATTTTTTTTTTTTAATTTGACAAATAGAGATCACAAGTTGGCAGAAAGGCAGGCAGAGAGAGAGAGAGAGAGGAGGAAGCAGGCTCCCCGCTGAGCAGAGAGCCCAATGCAGGGCTCCATCCCAGGACCCTGGGATCATGACCTGAGCCGAAGGCAGAGGCTTGAACCCACTGAGCCACCCAGGCACCCCAGCAACATGAAATTTCTATAGGGCATTTCAATCTTTCTCTCTGGTTTAGATACCCAGCCTCCCACAGCAATCTAGAACACAACAAATGCCCTGTAGGGAAAATGAGTCATGAGTTTAGGGTTTCTTTAGTTTTCAATTTATCACTAAATTCTTAAATAAATTGATCAAATAAATTTCTCTTGTGTCCACAAAGTACTGCTAGATTGTGTTCTCCGTGTTGTCCCTCTGCAAGGGCCAAATGTGTTCAGCTTGTGCCCAAAACCAGCAAAAATGTGATTGTGAAGGAAAAAGCTGGTGATTGCCAGGAAAAGAAGTCATAAGAAGATTTCTTCAAGCAGAGGGAAAACAAATAGATCTTGGGAAATAACCACAGACCATGGAAAACTCAACCACATAGTTGCCCTTGGCAGGTGAATATGGCTTAAAGCACATAGTAGGCAATCATTGATTTGGCAAATGTATTATTTTCCTTTCTAATAAGATTTATTTATTTTTGAGGGAAAGACAAAAAGTAGGGGGAGGGACCAAAAGGGAGAGGGAGAGAGAGAGAGAGAATCTCAAGTAGACTCCCCACTGAGCAGAGAGCCCAGGGTGGGTCTTCATCTCATGAACCTGAGATCATGACCTGAACCAAAACTAAGAGTTGGATGCTTCACTGACTGAGCCACCCAGGTGTCCTCCTTTCTAATTTTCAAAGGAAATCGGGAACAATTCACATTCCCTAAGTGCAGAGATGCCAATGGTGAGGAGCAAGAGAGAGTATGGAACAGATGCCAGTACAAGTGGGAGAAAAACAACGCAGACCCTGTGATTCTGGAGAAAGGCCACGTCATCTACAATAAACAATTCTACTCTTTGTGATAAAATGGGCTTGTTATGTTAGGGGTTCCTGGTAAGAGTTAGGGGTTCTGGCAAGAGTTCTTCAGGTTGTCAGGGGCCCAAGGGAAGTGTTGAATGAATCTAACTGGGTGGTATTTGGGCAAAGTAGAACCAATGGATTGCTTGACATCCGCTGGTTTTAGAAAGAAACACACTTCCAAAATACATTTGTCAGTTTTCAGAATGTATGGAAACAAAAAGATTATAATATTCAATTATGTTAACATAACCTTGGAAGAATAGATTGACTATATTTGGAAAAAAAAACACAAATTAGTTTCAATGAAGTAAATCAGTGTTTCCACAGACAAAAAAAAAAAAAAAAAGATAATTTTGTGTTAAATGAAAAGGCTAGAATCCAAATTCAAATTATGTTGTTTATACATCTCAAGACAACACATTTTGCAGAGAAAAAGAGGAAAATCACACGGCAAATACTAACAGCAGTTATCTCTGAATGGTTGTATATGAGATAATTTATCCTTCCTGTGCTTACTGTAGTCACCATATTTTCTAAGTCAAATTGTATATTTTCTATAATTACATTTTAGAGGAAATTCATGAGGTAGGTTTGATGAAACATCGTCTCCAGTGATTTGGAAGAAATTACATTCCTGTAAAATAACACCCAAGCTAGAATTCAATCTACTTTCTGAGTGTTTTTATGTCAAAAAAAAAAAAAAGGTTCACTACAAATTCTCTAGGGCCTAAGTCCCTGAGGTCATGGAGTCATACATAAACCCGACACTTTGTTCCTAGGACTCAGATTCTCCCTTAGATTCTCACTCACCTAGGACTCAGATTCTCACCCTCTCTCTCACGCATGTCTGAGTTTTTCTAGATACTAAGAAAAATATATTCCTGTCATATTAATTAGAAATTATAGTCTACTGCTGCAATATTTACAAACATCTTAAGATTTTTAATAATGTTTGAATTCTAAAGGGGAACTTTCTTGGATACATTAATAAGAGGAAAAGGATCTTCAGGTGAGTTGGGCTCAGACTGATCTTTTTCATGTCATCTTTCATTTATATGGGGGACATTGAAGTCCTACAGTCTTTGAGATAGGGAATACTCTTCATTAGTCTAAATGCCACGATATCTCTGGGGTCCATCTTTTGGCAAGCTCACATTGTTGAGCTTTGATTTCTTCCCCCTTCCCTAGGTAGCGTATCATCCTGATTTTAAACTTGAGGATATCAACCTGTGTCTAGCGTAGCATAGTCACACTGAAAATTTGAGAGGAATCTTATAAAATCTGAGATTGTCCTCAACATCTCAAGATCTTATAGAAGGATAAGAATAGTATGCACAAAGTAATAGTAAACACAACAGATCGTGAAACTTTGATTTCCTGAGAGTAATGTCTGTAGGTATACCAAGAATGTGGAAAATATTGCTAGAGTGAAAGGGGACAGTTTCTTTGTGATAATAGTTTTCATTTAATGCTTCATATACTGCAAGTGTGGCATCAGCACACCAGAAAAAAAAAAAAAAAGGAGGTTATTTCAGGTCAAAGAAAAGAAAAAACAAATAAGCCACAATAAATGAGCATATGCTGTTGATTATCAGTCAGGAATCATGGCTTTAAAGAAGGTTGGATGCTAGGAAATGGCTAGGGTCAGGCTTTAGGAAAGCTGAGCAGAGACATTGAAATTTGATAAATGAGCTGATGGAAAGAACTAATTTCAGAGCTAATGACTGTCCCAATAGCCGCAGTAATCACAGGAAGAAGAATCTGATGTTCTCCCAGTGCAAGCTAGCAGCGCTAAGGGATGTTGGCTGTGCCTTGGCTGCTATGTCCCCCAGAGTAATGATTGCAATTTGCTAGGTCTCTGTATGTGCCAACCTGAGATTAGATAAGGAAGACAAGAAAGAGTTAGACAATAATGAGAAAGCGAAAGGGGAAACAATTTACTGAAGGACAGTAATTGGCAAAATAAGATGAAGAGTGTCAGAAGAAGATTCAGGAAAGAAAACTGGGCTTCCCCATGTGCGCCAAATGGCACCCACATGTCTATTGCAGCCCACTTTGGCCCTTGATTCATTTTTTATACTTTTAATAATATAAGGGTTGAAAATAATATTAATTAGTCATCGCCTTAAGAATTTATTTTTTAAAGGTGAGAGTGTGTAAGGCCACATCTCCTGGATTCCACAATTTTTAGACTCTGCTAAGTATATGAATATCATTTTCTAATTTAATGCTTGGACACCAGTGCAATATGTATAATTCCATCATTATTATTGACAAAATTGAAGCTCAGAAAATTTTAGTCAGTCACCAAAGATCATATAATAAGTGACAAAACCTGAAACTGAATTTAAATCTAGGTTTCAAGCACATGCTTCTTTCATTAGCTTTTTGTCCCTTTCCCACAGATTCTTTTTCTGCACATAGAAAATATATTTTCAGGAGTATTATCAAATAGCAGTGAGCTATGAATAAAATAATAGTTTCTTTCTACCTTGATCTGGTCAGATAAAATTAAAATAGTGTCTTTGTTTATGAGATTCATGCTAATAGGCTTTTAAAAAAATCTAAACATTTCAAACATGTAGCTATTTTTATTGTCGAATGATTAAAGACACTTTTTTTTTTTTTAGGTTTTATTTGTTTATTCATGAGAAACTTACAGAGAGAGAAAGGCAGAGGGAGAAGCAGGCTCGCCCCTTCAGAGCAGGGAGCCCGATGTAGGGCTTGATCCCAGGACCCCGGGATTAGGACCTGAGCTGAAGGCAGAGGCTTAACCGACTGAGCCACTCAGCCTCCCTGATTAAAGAGACTTCTGTGGTTATAAACTGCTTATAAATACAATATGCTTTGGTTTCTCAAAATAACAGGTACAAATCAACAAAGATTATATGACTCACAACAAGATAATCACATATGTAGCTTTAATCGAAACCAATGTCCCTACTAGAAATTTATAGGGTGATTATGTAACCACAGGTGTTTATTGTCATATTCTCTAGCTTGAGCAAAACACATTTTAAGTTAATCTTCAATTCAGATACTCTATGAGTATTTAATATTGTTTATGTTTAGTAAAGTTACCAGGTTAAAAACTAATACAACATTAAAAGGTATAATTATGGAATCTAGAGGAGTCTGCTGAAAGCATCCATGACACTAAGTGAGAAAATAGTTAAGTGGGAAAGGAAACACAGGAGTGGGGGAACAGCATGACACAAAGGCAAATATATTTATTTTACCAGGTTGTTACATTGTATTTGGAACCCTGAGGGGATTCTTGTAGCCATTGGATGGATTCAGTGGAAAGCTTAAGGATATGCAGCTAGCGCTATGTTCTATCAACATCTTATGGTGGCTTCTAAAGGCTGTCTTTCCTATAAGTTTCGGTTTGAATATCCTAGCTCGAGACATACTATTGCCTCTAATGTTTTACTTCTGATCCTTCCTTTATAAACTTGATTGCTAAATTTATCTTCATGGTTATGTCAGTGCTCTGAAAAAGCACAGATCTTCAGAATGATGGAGCTGTGAAAGATATGTGTTTTCTACAACAATGTACAGTAATTCTCCATCTGTTCCTGAACTTAATTTGTGCTCTGTCACTCAGAATCAACTTCTGTACCCAGCTCATTACTAATAAGTTGTGTAACCTCAGTCAAGTTCCTGACCTTATACACGCCTCCCCATCCTTAAGTAAAATATGAGGCCACTTATTTTATAACAGGATTTAATAAAATCCTGTTATTTGAGGATCTGAGTCAATATATTTTGGTTTTAGCACAATGCCTGCCACATGGTAAATGTCATAAGTAATGTGCTATCATTATTATCACTGTTACTATTTTTATTTTATTTCAGGCTTTTCTCCAAGCACAGTCATGTTGTTAGCAGAAGGAAATTGGAGTACTGGAGCCACGTTCACCCTGTTGGGCTTCTCAGAGTACCCACACCTCCAGATTCCCTTGTTCCTGGTTTTCCTGACCATCTACACAGTGACTGTGGTGGGTAACCTGGGCATGATCATGACCATTAGGGTCAGTCCCCAACTCCACACGCCCATGTACTTTTTCCTCAGTCACTTGTCCTTAGTGGATTTCTGTTATTCAACCACAGTCACACCCAAACTGTTGGAGATCTTGGTGGTGGAAGACAGAACCATCTCCTTCATAGGCTGTGTCATGCAGTTCTTCTTGGCTTGTGCATGTGCAGTGGCAGAAACGTTCATGTTAGCCGTAATGGCCTATGACCGATTCGTGGCCATTTGTGACCCTCTTCTCTACATGGTTGTTATGTCCCCAAAGCTGTGCACATCCTTAGTAGCAGGGCCATACATATGGGGTCTAGTCTCTTCCCTGACCCTCACCTACTTTCTCCTGACATTATCCTTCTGTGGGTCTAACATCATAAATAACTTTGTTTGTGAGCATTCTGTCATTGTCTCTGTCTCCTGCTCTGACCCCTACATCAACCAAATGCTTTGTTTCATCATCGCCATATTCAATGAGGTGAGCAGCCTGGTCATCATCCTCACGACTTATATTTTCATTTTTGTCACGGTCATAAAAATGTCTTCTGCTGGTGGGCGCCAAAAAGCCTTCTCCACCTGTGCCTCCCACCTGACTGCCATCACCATCTTCCATGGGACTATCCTGTTCCTTTATTGTGTACCCAACTCCCAAAACTCGTGGCTCATAGTAAAAGTAGGTTCTTTGTTTTATACAGTGGTGATTCCCATGCTGAACCCTCTGATCTATAGCCTCCGAAACAAAGATGTGAAGGAGAGTGTAAGGAAGTTAATGAATCGCTCAATACGATTTTGTCAGAGTTTCTTATTTGCAAAAGAGATTTGATTTATTGTATTGAGAATTGTCTGATGTTTCTAGTAGAGATGATGAACTCAAATTATTTAGTCAATTGACTGAATTTTAAAATCTTTGGTTGTAATAAACCAGTTATTTGATTATTTTATTTCTATTCACCCCAAAGTTTGGTAAAAGAGCTATGAATCATATGTGAAGTAACATAGTATTGCAGATTGAATAGAACCCCCGCCCCCAAATATCCATGTCTATCTAAGAAGCTCAGAATGTGACCTTATTTGAAGATAGGATATTTGTGGATGTAATTAAGATAAGGTTTGAGATGAGATCATGCTGGATTAGGTCAGGCCCTAAATCCAACAAGTATGTCCATATAAGAGACAGAAAAAAGGGCACATAAGGAAGGCTATGTGAAGATTGTGTTTTGTGACTACCAACCTGATGGCTCTAGGAGGATGTAAAGAAGGATTTTCCCCTAGCAACATCAGAGGGAACAGGACACTGATAGCACCTTGATTTCACGTTTCTGGTCTCAAGAACTATGAAGAAATGCATTTCTACTGTTTTAAGCCACCACATTTGTGGTAACTTACTATAATTTTTCTAAAATCTTATTTAACAGTAAATATCAAGCCATAACATCCAAGTCTCTTAAATTGCATATTGGAATGGTACATCATTTTAAAAACATTTTTCAGTTCGGGGCACCTTGGTGGCTCAGTGGGTTAAGCCTCTGCCTTCAGCTCAGGTCATGATCTCAGGATCATGGGATCAAGCCCCACACTGGGCTCTCTGCTTGGCGAGGAGTCTGCTTCTCCCTCTCTCTCTCTGCCTGCCTCTCTGCCCACTTGTGATGTCTGTCTGTCAAATAAATAAATAAATAAATAAATCCTTTAAAAAAATGAAATATTAAAAATAAATAAAAATAAAAACGTTCTTCAGTTTTATGTAAGAGAATTTTAGGGTTATGGAGAAATTCTGAAAACTGATAAATAACTACGAATGAAAATATGGAAGATTAGCAATGACTCTGGAGGCGCTTTTTCTAAGATCTGGCCAACCTCTTTGCTCCTTCTCTTGTACTTTTATTATAGTATAGGAAATGATGTGAAACATGATGACTTTGAATACCAAATAAAAATCATTTTACACAAATTTACAAAAGGATTACCACAGGGATCAAAAACAAAAAGGGGCACCTGGGTGGCTCAGTGGGTTAAAGCCTCTGCCTTCGGCTCAGTTCATGATCTCAGGGTCCTGGGATTGAGCCCTACATCAGGCTCTCTGCTTAGCAGGGAGCCTGCTTCCCCTTCTCTCTCTCTGCCTGCTGCTCTTCCTACTTGTTATCTCTCTCTGTCAAATAAGTTAACAAAATCTTTAAAAAAAAAAATCAGTTATTTATCTCACATGTCTCACAACCTGGTGTGTCAAAACTGATTTTGTAAATGCTATTTACTAATAGAGTGAATATTAGTAATATTGTAATTAGTAAAATTGTAATACATTTCAAGCATAGTTTGTATAATTCCACTTTTGCTTTTAAAGGTTAATCTTTAGTTAATTACACATTTTACCTGCTGGCATAGCTTCATCTACCAGACAAATATGGAATGGTTATAACTATTTTGACTAAAATGTTCTCTAAAATTGATTATTCAGGGCCACCTGAATAATGGGTGGCTCAGTGGGTTAAGCCCTAGCCTTCAGCTCAGGTCATGATCTCAGGGTCCTGGCATCCAGCCCCCTGTCAGGCTCCCTGCTCAGCAGGGCATCTGCTTCTCCCTTTTCCTCTCCCTCTCCCTCTGCTCCTCCCTGGCTTGATTCCTGCTCTCTTTTTCTCTTCCTCACTCTCTCAAACAAATAAAAATTTTAAAAAATTAATTATTCATTTGTTGGTCTTAACGCACTGATTGAATTTTGAAAAAAAAATCAAAATGTTCTCTGCTTCTTTCTTGCTAATCATTATTTGTATCACACAAGGTTCCTAGGATATGCACAGTATAGATATGCAACATTGTTACTGTAATTGAATGATAATCACATCTCCAAGAACAAGTGTGTTTATCTTAAATATGACTTTTTAACTTCATCTTATGCTGTAAAAGTAACACAAACCTTTGTCTTACATGCGAAAGTAAATAATTGTAAAAAATAAATAAGTATCCTACTTCTAATTTTCCTCAGTTATAAAATCAGAGATTCCATATAACTTTACCATATTATTCTGACCAATTACTAATATACTATATTGCACACTTTCCTGATAATGCAACTCAAGTTTTGTTCACTCTGGGAAATGAAACAACTTTCTGTTTTAATTCTACCAAGGAGGACTGTGATTCTCTTTCTCCATGTCTGTGTGGTATTGTGTTTATAAAGGATACAAAATATATATACTTCCTCTTCTAAGACCTTTATGACAAAGTAACCATTATCAATCATTACCCTTCAGAACTAATTGATTTATTACATATGTTGTGGTACTTTGGCTTGTGAATGGAGAAAGGGTGAATTATCTTTGGACTTAAGTTGTTTGTGAATAAAAGAGGAAAACAGGTGATCAGCAACCATGAAGAGAAAGGCAGAAAATATATGTGAGTTTATTCACTTATTTATTTTTAATTTAGTGGAATATCTAGCCAAATCACCAGAATTCCCATTAAACCAAAAGTATCAAAACCAGTGATTTTCAAACTTTATTATTCACACAAATTATCTGAGATGCTATCAAGTGCTGATTTGGATGCAGCGGGCATGTGAGGGACCAAGATTCTCCATTTCTAATAGACAGCCAACTGATGTTGGTGATCCTAGGCATTGGACCAGACTCTGGGTAGCAAGACTTTAACCAACAGATTTTAAATGAAGTTCAGTTGGTGTGGACTCACATCTGTGTGTGGAGTCCATAGAGTGCCTATAGAATGAACTTGTTTCTCTTTTCTTCCATTGACAACAATTTGAATAATTATTAAAATCATTTTGATCATGTTAAATGAAAGATTTTAATTATGAAATTTTATTAACTGCACAAACTTTATAACGAGCACACTTCTGTGAATATATGCAACACTTAAAGAAATAAAGTTTTCATCATTCTTGAGCGTCTAATATACTCTCCTTTTAAAATTCATCTGAATCATTTAAATCTTTGCAGACAAATTTCCTGCAAGAGTGAGCCAGGTGAAGAACAGCAGGATAGGAAGTCAGAAAGACAGGAAACATGATCAAGCAGAGCTTTGTAGTACATTTTAAGAGCTTTGGCTTTTATTTTGTGTGAAATGGGGAAACACCACAGGGGTTTACAAGAGTGATTTGGTCTAACAAAAATTTTAAAAGAAAAACCTTGGCTGATGTTGAGAACAAGCTGTGAGATGAGAAAAAGGGTAGAAAAGGTAGAAATTGTTTAGGGGTCTGTTTAGTGGACAAAACGTGAGGGATTCTATTGTTCTCTCTTGTGTTATAAACCACATGCCATTCTCTCTCTCTAGAAAGAGAGAATCTTAATCAAGACTGATGTGAGGCTTGATCCTAGACCCTAGGATCATAACCTGAGCTGAAATCAAAGTGCCCCTGACTGCAGGATTCTCCTGCCAGTCTCACTTTGGCTCGTCATGTGGCTGCAATCACTTGGGAGCTCTGCTGGGGCTTAAAACTGTAAATGAAGTCACTCTTTTGTTGGGTGACTTGGTGCTGACCTGGTTGGAGTGCCTCAGTTTCTCTACAGTCTCTCATCTCCTGGTAGGTTACACTGGCTTCCTTATACGGTGATCTCAGTACAGTGTGTACAGACTGGAAGCAGAAGCTGTAAGGCATCTCCATGCCTCTACTGCAGAACCTACTTGCCATCATTCCCACTGCATTTTTTATTTGATTATTATTATTATTTTATTATTTTTGGAGGGGGTTAAAGAAGTCACACTTCCAGCTTCATGGATCCATCACTGTGTTCCCTAGTAGAAACATTATTCTTCTAAACTACCGAGGCTCATGGTTTCTTACTGGAAATAGAGGGTTGGCAGGTGGATCATTACGGATAATACGTAGAAGAGCCACTTTCATTCCCACCCTGCACCCTCCAGTTCTGGGTCCCACAAATTATTGGAGAAATAGCAATGTTTCCTGGTTTCAGATTTAATGCACATAACTCATTTTGGAGGTGATTCTTCTATCCCTATCAAGTATCGACAACAAAGCTAGCCCATAATCAAGTATTTAAAAAAAAAAAAAAAAACAAAAAACTACTATTCCCATGAATTTTCCTTCAATGCTGTTTTTCCAGGCATAGACTAATGGTTTTGAATATTTTATATGTATATTGCCAGATGAAAATAAGGTCCAGCATTTTCTTCCTGTCAATGCTAGGTTTTGGTCAGGGAACACCCCAGGGCAGGATTATTAGAGCACGGGACAGGACCCGTGGGCAGGAAGAGCTGCTGCCCCGGGTTGTGAGGGTGGCAGGTTGTGTACCCTGCTGTAGGTAGGTGTATATGTATATGCTAAAGAGGGCCTACAAGGTGTGTGTGTGTTCCAGGCCTGCTGGTGCTGTGTAGAATCTTTAGACCACCATTAACAGCCATGCCTAAGATCTTTTGGGAAAATAAGTGTCACAGCATTTAGGACATTTGTAAGCCAAGGGAGACTTGTCTAGCAGGATACTTTGGGCTTATTGTTTGTCATAGGGAATACGTCATGAGGCTGCAAGGGCGCCACAAGCTCAAAGCTCCCTTGAAGGGAGTCAAAGCAATCAAAGCTTTGAAGGAGAAAGCAATCCTGGACTGTAGGTATCTGGATCACTTGCTCCTGCATTCACTTCTGTCTTCAGGAACAGGAGTGCTGTTATGTTATGTGTTGGTGAGTCAGACAACATCCAGTTTGTGATTATGGGTGTGGACTTCATGGTAACTTGGTAGCCTATTGTCAGATTATTCAGTCACTATCAGGGTCCTTGAACAGACCAGAAGCTCTTTTTAAGAAGGTGAATACTTATTTGCAAAAGGAGTCAATGCTTTGTTTTAAAATCCCAAAAGTCTGATTTGTAATTCACTATAAAGTCTCATCCAAAATTCTACAGAATTTGTTATTTGCAAATATACATCAATGACAATTACATATGCTGGGTCATATGACCCAAATAGTGCAGCAGCTGGCATGGAGGATTGAACTTAATAGAATTTTCTCTTGATCTGGGATGTACTCAAAATGGAAAGACTTTTGGGTAGCTTTTTTGTAACTTGTCTAAAATTAGTGTATGTGCCCTGCAAAATCAAGGAGTCCACTGAATTTTGGTGTAGATGAGGCAGGATTAGGAAAATAATACCTCACCTTGGTTTTATTCATCCAGAGGGCATTTTAATTACCTGCCACCAAAGCCTGGTAGTCAATTTGAAGCTGCAATTTTTCCATGTAATTTTGAGGAAATTTTAATCATTAAAAATTGTACATGACACCTGGCATTTGCCTTAATTACCTGTTTTGATGCTTGTGAGGAATGAGTTGCTTGTGATTCTCCAGAGTTTGAGTCCCTAGGGCTAAAGTGTTTGGTACAACAGCCTTGGTGGTCCAGTCATACTCAGCTTACAGAGAAAGAGGAGGGTGGTGGCCTGTTTCTCTGTAGTAGGTAAGTTTATTCAGGTTTTCTATGAAACTGTGGGATTATTATTTTCCTGATATGGTAACTAAGGTCTTCTTTTATTTTACTTTTCATTTTAAGTCACAGTAAATGCTATCCAATTGTGATCCCAACAATATTAAAGAAAGGTTAATCCTCATGGAAATACTCAGCTTTAAGTCTATTTCCAGCCATTTTACAAAGAATAGAATGAACTTAACAGCTGGAAATGGATATTTATTCACATCCTCTTTAAATGCACTTGAAACTGGCATTTAAACTTTCACAAATGAGTTGGTTTTAAGAGATTCCTACCTAATAAATCTTGGGAAACCACAGACTTATATACATAATGTCTGGGCTCTAAGGGAAACGAAGCCTTTGGGTGTAAACCTAATAAACCTCTGTTCAGAAATCAAAAGGAAGCATTGTCCTTCTAAACCCCTCAGGAGCTAATCCATTCAGCGAGAGAAGTAGCCTTTACTAAACAAAAGGTGTTAAAAGGGGATTGTAATGCTATTTTCCTAGATTTCTCTAATATTTTGCTTTGCCTTAGACTAGAAACATATCTTCTTAATGAGTTTATTGATTTGTGTATACAAGCAAGTTATCGCAGCAATGTAAATTCTGGGGCAACCATTGCATGTTTTTTAAAACTCTTTCACTAGTTTATGCATTTATATGCAAACACTATCAGTTACATACATGTTACCCCACTAGCTAATGTGTGAATGTACGGACTACAATACGGTAATTCTTTTTTTTAAGATTTTATTTATTTACTTGTTTGAGAGACAGTGAGAGGAAGAGAGAGAGAAGGAGCACAGAGAGGGGCAGAGGAGGAGGGAGAAGCAGGATCCCCACTGAGCAGGGAAACCAATGTGGGACTTGATTTGAGGACCCTGACACCATGCCTGAGCTGAAAGCTGACACTTAACTGGCTGAGCCACCCAGGCACCCCTGGCAATTATTTCCTAAGGAAACACAAAATGCAGTAGAAATTCAGAGACATTTCAGAGATTCAGCTCAGAGACCCAGTTATATCCATAGGAGATCTGCATGAGGCATGTTCTATATGGAAGAAACTAAGACTGATAACTCTAGCTTCATTCTCTCTCTCTCTCTCTCTCTGTCTCTCCCACCATTTGTGTGTGTGTGTGTGTGTGTGTGTGTGTGTGTTTGCATGTACCATAAAGCATCATGTACTTTTGTCACTAACTTTCCAAAGCTTCTCTTTGACAGAAACAACCTCTTCCTGTACCCTGCCCCCCTCAACGCCTTTCGAGGGCATTGTGGTGATGGCGGTAAAAAATCTGAGTGTGGAGACAACCTTTGCCCTCCTGGGTTTCACCGATTACCCAGAACTTCATATACCTCTTTTCCTTGTGTTTCTGATCATGTACATTATCACTGTGGTAAGAAATCTTGGGAGGATAGTAATCATCAAGATTAACCCCAAATTCCCCATGCCCATGTATTTTTTCCTCAGCCACCTTGCTTTGGTCTATTTTTGTTACTCTTCTATCGTGACTCCCAAGCTGCTTGGGAAACTGGTCATGGCAGATAAAAGCATCTACTACTTTAGCTGCATGTGCAATACTTCCTGTCCTGCACCGCTGTGGTAACCGAATCCTTCCTGCTGGCAGTGATGGCCTATGACTGCTTTGTGGCCGTCTGTAACCTTCTGCCTTACTGGTGTCTGGCTCATATCTCTGGGGTATGTTTGGTCCCCTGGTACTCCTCTGCTATGCTCTGTGCTCTCCAGCTAAACTTTTCTGGACATAACATAATCAACCATTTTTTCTGTGAATATACTGCTCTCCTTTCTGCCTCGAGCTCCGACATACTCATTCTCCATCTGCTGCTTTTGGGCTTTGCCACTTTCAATGAGGTGAGTAGACTACTGATCATCCTTACTTCGTACATTTTTATTTTTGTGACTGTACTTAATATCCGCTCTGTCAGCGGGCATCGCAAAGCCTTCTCCACCTGTGCCTCCCACCTGACCGCCATCACCATCTTCCACAGGACCATCCTTTCTCTCTACTGTGTGCCCAACTCCAAGAACTCCAGGCACACTGTCAAAGTGGCCTCTGTATTTTACACAGTGGCCAACCCTATGCTGAATCCTCCGATCTACAGCCTGAGGAATAAAGATGTGAAGGATGCCCTCCAGAAATTAATAGACCCAAAAGTCCCATTCCACTGAACTAATCTCAACAGATGTTTTTAATCCCAATGAACAATGGTAACAGAGGCTTGTAAAACCTTTAGCATACATTGGCATGAGGTTTTTTAAATGATTTTAATGTTACTGTATTGTGAATTGGTAAGCTCAAATCTCCTGAAGATGCAAGGTAATTCTGTATTTTGATTCATAAAGTTTCTATTTCTTCAAATTGCCTAAAAGCAAACACATAAAATATTACAAAGCCCAAGAGATGATTCTGTGTGGGGAATAAAGGTACTGAAGGATCATGTTAACTTGCCATAGAAAATGCCTTTCTGATTTGTTACTTTTTATGAAGACTAGTTACTTGCTTTGCTTTTTTTTAATTAACGTACAATGTATTATTTGCTTCAAGGGTACAGATCTGTGAATCATCAGTCTTACACAATTCACAGCACTCACCATAGCATATACCCTCCCCAATGTCCATAACTCAGTCACCCTGTCCATCCCCCTGCCAAGCAACCCTCAGTTTGTTTCCTGAGATTAAGAGTTTCTTATGATTTGTCTCCACCCCGAGTCCATCTCGTTTCATTTTTACCCTCTCTACCCTCCATGACTCCTGCCTTCCTCTCAAATTCCTTATATCAGAGAGATCATAGTTACTTGTCTTTAAAGTTATGTGTGTGTAGTCCCTAAAGCACTGTCTTTTTGGGGAGATGCAGATGGATATGCTGTGTGATAAAAGGAGAGGGTACTGATTCTTTTCTGACACCTTCATCCTTGGGCTTTATGAATTCTATGAACGGATGGTCTTACACTTCAAACAGCTTGTGTTGAGAAGTACACAGGGCAAGGACAATTCTATCTGTTGTGTAGATAATGACACAGAGTTTCAAAAAACTAGTCTAGAAATGACTGAAATGATTGATCTATGATTAAAGGGTCTCAACTCTATGGACTACAAATCTAGTGTCCTTTCACAGTATTATCAAGGCTATTAGTCTGAGAGGTCACAGACGTTCATTTTCTCCTAGATTGTCTGGGACAATCTCTAGAGTCATTTCAATATTCTTTCATTATGCTTGGATAGGATTACTCAGAAGGCTGCATTCTCAGTATTATCAGGTTTGGAAATCTCTACAAGCACTATCTAGTCTAGTTCATATGTATTAGGCCTGGGGTGAAGGCAATATATGTTCTACTGGGGCGTACTGAAGAATCATATTTTGAAGTTTCTGTTCTAATGTTTATATGAATGACTAAACAAGAACAAATATCTGGTAACAAATACCTTAAAAATTAAATGGTAATAGGAAGGCTAAATTTAAAGTCATTATTATTAAAAGCAGTGTCATATTGGGACAAATAGAGAACCATATGAAGAAAAAGATAAAACTAGATGTCTTCTTTATTTCACACACCAAAAGAGAGTTCTAAAAACAAGTTTGAAACTTGGATTACAGGAATATACAAAACTTCTTGGCAAAACAACTTAAAGGAAATTAAAATGACAAAATGAGGAAAAAGTCACTACTTATATCACATATAGTAGAGAAGAAAATGACAGTCTTAAAGGAAAGTTGACATGAAATATAATTAAGTAGTCTATATAAAAGGAATAAAAATACCCTTTAAATATTTGAGGATTTTTTTTTTAACCTCAAACTAATAGAAATACAAAGGAAATCTGCCTTGAGGTATCACTTCTCACCTATTAAAAGGACAGAAATCCTAAAGTTTAATGATATATCAGGTAAGTGAATCTGCAGGGAAATAGACATTTTATACATTGGGGTCAGGAAAGTCACATGTTTCAAGTGATAGGAGCTACAAGCAACCTTACATACACACTCATCCTCTTCTAACATTGATGGTTCTAAGAATCATTCCCAAAGACAGAGTAGCAGATAAAGTGTAAATAATATACTCACTAGCATTATTTATAATAACAACATACTGGGTGCAACCCAGCATAAAGGTGGCTGAGTAAACTATGTGTCACAGTAAAAGTATCTGGTCATGAGGAAAGAGAAACCTTTCTATTTATTGCTGTGAAGGACATTTTCCATGTTCTCCAGTTCATTTTCTTAAAGGAATAAAGACAAGATGTAGAATATTTTTTCTAGAAGAGGGAAAGGAAACAAAATTAATAAAGATAGGAAGAGTTGAAAGAAAACTTTGAGAAATATACTTTGTAGCTTTTTAATTTTTTTTAAGATTTTATTTATTTATTTGACAGAGATCACAAGTAGGCAGAGAGGCAGGCAGAGAGAAGAAGGGAAGCAGGCTCCCTGCTGAGCAGAGAGCTGGACACAGGGGTGTGGGGGGGGACTCCATCCCAGGACTCTAGCCTCATCACCCCAGCCGAAGGCAGAGGCTTTAACCCACTGAGCCACCCAGGCACCCTTACTTTGTAGCTTTGACTTAGAGGAAATTAGATATTGGACATGTCTTAAAAGACATATATTTAGATAAAAAGGTAAAAATAAATATTTAAAACTTGAAAACAGATAATAACGAATCTATTTATAATACTGGAAACATGATCAAATGGTGTAAACATTTTTTCTAAAGGACAGCACTTTGAGTATACCTTCCCACTATATACGATGTTTATTTTAGTATCCATAAGTAACTATTAAAACACCATTGAAACAAAAGTTATCAGCATGAGGGAAAATTACAGCTTTAAAGTATGGAAAGGTAAGTAAAAAAAAAAAAAAACCTTTTCATCTTAATTTGAATTAGAAATCTAGATAGAAACTACTTCTTAATTTTAATTTTTATTTATTTGTTTACTTTTGCCCTTCTAAATAATACCACCAATAATGACAACTCAGTAGCAATGAGTGTCCTTATTCCCCAAATTTCTCTGAAAGGAAATATTTGCTTTGTAAACAGAACTGGTTTTTTGTTGTTGGTGGTGGTGGTGGCTTTTTTTGTTTGTTTGTTTGTTTGTTTAGACAAATAGTTGAAATCTGAGGCAGAGATTAAATGAACGTTGTACAACTTAATTTTCCAGAAAGCAAGAATAGTATTAACAGCTAGTTGGATCATTTCAAAGAGACATAGGACACAATTTGAAATGGCTCCAACTAGCTTATAGTTGACATGCAAATAAATATTGAATGCAATTAATTTAAAGCCATAAAATGTGTTTAAGCCTAAAAATTAAAATCTAGATACTTTTAAAAAACGTCATTGACTACTATTAAGGGTTATTGGGGGATTCAAGGCATTACTCTTAAAACTGGTAAATAGATAAATATTTATTCTGTCTTTCCTTTATGAATTGTATTTTGGAGTCACCTAATGGTCTATGAGGGGAAATTCAGAAAAAATGAAAAGTAGAAAATAGGATGGAATTAGAAAATCACTATCTCTGCAATCTGAATAAAAATTATGGATCAAGGCAATGGCTTCAATAAGTATTAAAATCATTAAGCAAAGTGTTGGTGGGAAATGCTAAAATGAAGTAATCTAGCTAACACTACCTGAATTCAGAGATCACACTGAGAATCACTAGGAGTCAGACAATCAGTTAACAGGTGCTTTGAAATTTGATGCAATGAGAGTCATCAGAACCACATATGAAGAATTCTTGCCTAACGGAAACAAGAGAGACCTAGAACTAGTGAGATTTCTTGGTGTATCATTTTTAAAGAGCTGGATCAGGAACAAGTCAAAGGACACCAAACAAAGCAGTAAACCAAATGAGGGACATGCAACATTCCACAAATGGTCTAATTTTTGCACAAGATTACCTGAACACACATACATGTAGGTGCACATGTGCCTGAACACACAAACGCATGCACACACACACAGAGAACTGTTACATAAGATATGGAACATAATGTTACATAATACACTGTTTTCATAAGAAAGGAAACTTATTTATAACAGCTAAATGTGTGTGGAATTTTTAAGAATATATTTTTGTGAGGTGCTATTTTGGCAAGGGTACATATTTTCACATTTTTGTTTCCTTTATTATTTTCAAAAGACTTAATTTTTTAAGATTTTATTTATTTATTTGTCAGAGAAAGAAAGAGCACTCACAAGCAAGGGAGCAGCAGGCAGAGGGAGGAACAGGCTCCCCAATGTGGGACTCTATCCCAAGACCCTGGGATCATGACCTGAGCCAAAGACAGATGCTTAATGGACTGAGCCACCCAGGTGTCCCAAAGACTTAAAGTTTTAAAATTTCACAGATAAGTCTTTTTAAAGTTTTATTGTCTCAGATTATTTCTGCAGACCTGAAATTACTCAGTGATTTTTTTTAATGAAAATGTACTACAGAAGTACTCAACAAACAGCATCTGATATTTTATCGTTCTAAGAAATACCAACATAGTGGCATAAATAGGGCTTTAAAGGACACCCACAGATATACCTAAGTAAGTTTCCTTCTTTTTCATTCTGCCATAAATAATGTCACCCTGAAATATCCAAGTTATAATTTTGCAAGCAGGTTTAGACAGCAGAGAACATCACCTCAACTGCAGAATTATTGAGATGCATAATAAAACTGAATGTATGCTTTTTCAAGTTTTTATTTTAAATCCACTTCCATCCAGTGTAATGTAAGTTTCAGGTATATAACTTAGTGATTCTACATTCAAATAGACTACCCAGAGCTCATCGCAAGTGCATTCATGAACACCCACCACTTATTTACCGCCCCTCCCAGTAACCCTCTGTTTGTTCTCTATAGTTAAGAGTCTGTTTCCTGGTTTGCTTCTTTTACCTCCCAACTGTGTTCCTCTGTTTTGTTTCTTAAATTCCACATATGAATGAAATCATGTTGTATTTCTCTTTCTCTGGCTGACTTATTTTGATATTTTGATTAGCCTAATACCCTCTAGCTTCATCCATGTCGGGTGTTGGTAAGGATGCGGAGAAAAGGGAACCTTCTTACACTTGATGGGAATACAAACTGGTGCAGCCACTCTGGAAAACAGTATGTAGGTTCCTCAAAAAGTTAAAAGTAGAACTACTTTTTGATGCAGTGATGACACTACTAGGTATTTATCCAAAGGATACAAAAATATTGATTTGAAGGCATGCATGCACCCTGATAGGTATAGCGGCATTATCAACAATAGCCAAATTATGGAGAGAGCCTAAATGTCCATTAATTGAAGGGATGAAGAAGATGTGGTATAAATATAACTCTATGGTCAACTAATCTTCAACAAAGCAGGAAAGAATATCCAATGGAGAAAAGGACAATCTCTTCAATAATAAGTGGTGTTGGGGAAAATGGACAGCCGTATGCAGAAGAATGAAGCTGGACCACTTTCTTACACCATACACAAAAATAAATTCAAAATGGATTAAAGATCTAAATGTGTGCCAGGAATCCATTAAAATCCTAGAGGAGAACACAGGCAGCAAACTGTGACCACAGTCACAACAACTTCTTACTAGACTCATAGCTGGAGGCAAGGGAAACAAAAGCTAAAATGAACTATGGAGACTTCATCGAGATAGATCTTCTTCACAGCCAAGGACTCAATCAAGAAAACTAGAAGGCAGCCTATGGAATGGGAGAAGATAATTGTAAATGACATGTCTGACAAAGGATTAGTATCAAAAATCTACAAAGTACTTATCAAACTCAATATCCATAAAACAATCTAGTTTAGAAATGGCCAGAAAACATGAGTAGACATTTTTTCAAAGAAGATATACAGATGATTAACAGACACATGAAAAGATGCTCCACATGACTCATCATCAGGGAAATACAGATCAAAACCATGATGAGTGAGTGCTGTGAAGTGTGTAAACCTGGTGATTCACAGACCTATACCCCTGGGGATAAAAATATATGTTTATAAAAAATAAAAAATTAAAAAAAAAACCATGATGAGATAGTACCTCACACCTCTCAGAATGGTTAAAATTAACAATACAGGAAACAACAGATGTTGGTAAGGATGCAGAGAAAGAGGAATCCTCCTATGCTGTTGGTGGGAATGCAAACTAGTGAGGCCACTCTGGAAAACACTATGGAGGTTCCTCAAAAACTTAAAAGTAGAACTACTCTATAATCCAACAACGGCACTATTGCATATTTATCTAAAGGACACAAAAATATAGATCCTAAAGCGGTACATGAACCCCAATGCTTATAGAAGCATTATCAAAAATAACCAAACTATGAAAAGAGTCCAAATGTCCATTAAGTGATGAATGGATAAAGAAGAGGTAGCATATATATATACAATGTAATATTACTCAGCAATCAAAAAATAAAAAAAGAAATCTTGTCATTTGCATTGACATGGATGGAGCTAGAGTGTATTATGTTAAGGAAAATAAGTCAATCAGAGAAAGACAAATACCATATGTTTTTACTCATAAGTGAAGTTTAAGAAACAAAACAGCTGAACATCTGGGAAGGAAAAAAAAAAAGAGTGAAGCAAACCATAAGACACTCAATGATAGAGAACAAACTGGGGTTGATGGAGGGAGGTAGGTGGGGAATGGGCCAAATGGGTGTTGGCTACTACAGAAAGCACCTGTTATGATGAGCGCTGGACATTACATGAAAGTGATGAATGCTAAATTCTATTCCTGAAACCGGTATTATACTACATGCACACTATGTGTTAACTAACTAGATTTTAAATGAAAATTTGGGGAAAAAAAGATGTGGTATATCTATATAAAATTTTACCATGCAGTACATGATCTTGAAAATTTCAAGATTTTTGTTGTAATAAACCTGACTAGAGATAGGAAGTTCAGTGGAGTGGGCATTTCTTTAGGTTTATGTTTTGTTTTATTTTGACTGCACAGTTTCAATAATTACTTCTGAAACATTCTTATTCTCTGTGAACTATCTCCTCTCTGTAGTGAAATTCCTCATAGTTCTGGTAGTTTGGCTCTATTTCCAGTTCCTTTGGAAAGTCATATTTATTATTCATTAAAGATTCATGGTGCACTGACTTTGTTGGTCATTCACCTAGGAGCTTGGAATATATTAGTGAGCAAAGCAATGAATGGTCTCTGCTTTCCTGGAAGTTTTGTCTTAGTAAGGGGAACCAAACAATATACAATAAAAGAAATAAATAAGGGTTAAAATACAATTGAACTGTGTGAAGTAATTTAAACACTCAATTAGGTAATGGAGTAAGTCCTGCAGGAATATAGTTAAGTTCCTGGAAGAATTCACTGAAAAGGTACATTTCAATAAAAACCTAAGGGAAAGCATTTCAGCGTGCAGGAAAGCTGAGTAGAAAAGACCATAGAGAAGGAGTGGGTAATATTAAAACAACAACAACAAAAAGCAAGGGACAAAAGCAAGGAGGTCAGACTAGCTGCAGGAGGCAGAGGTAGGAAAAAGTAATAGAATAGGACAAGATTTCAAAGGGGCTAGGTCATTTTCTCAACTTGATACTTAACTTTGTAAATATATCTGCTTTAATTCTCAATGAATCATAAAGACCTAAAATATAGATCTTCACACTTACCCAACAGGTTAGAGTGGATGGTAGAAAGAGGCTCATGCCCAGCATATAGTTGTCACTCAGTATTTGGTAAAGATGATTTTTATAATACCATAATATTGATAATTGTAAGATGGTATGGGAATAATCAGAAGTTGAGGAAGTGATCTTAAAACATAAATTTTGGGGGTGCCTGGCAGGCTTGGTCAGTTAAGCATCTGCCTTCGGCTCAGGTCATGATCTCAGGGTCCTGAGATTGAGCCCCATATCAGGCTTTCAGCTCATTGGGAAATCTGATTCTTTCTCTCACTCTCCCTGTCTGCTTTCTCTCCCTCTCTCTCTCTCTCTCACACACACAAAAAAAAAAAAAATCTATAAAAAATAAAAAATAAATAAATTAAATAAAATACAGATTTTTCTCTGAAATGTTCCCAGTGCTTCTCCAGGTTTGTAAGAATTACATCAGAGAAAGGTGATTAATTTTAATTGTGGATTTCATGACCTCAAGAGAATGGGCAAGTCATAATCCCTTGAGTTCGTATCCCAAAGGTTGTACTACAGATATAAGCATATATCCATCAGTTCCAGCCAGGAGAGGCCCTACATGTGCCATCATCAGGTTTGTTTTAAGATTCTAGAGACAGATTGATATTAACTTCAGGGTAAGGTATCTATAAAAGAACATGGGAGGTAGAAATTTACCCTTTAGATATAGACAGTTCTTGAGAAATATTTAGTCACTGCAAGAGTAACATATCTAAACATGCAAGGAAGGGAAAGTGCATTTATTCACACAGTTTTGTGTTAGAGGGACTCACTCAGATGAACAAGGAGTACCTGTTGTGGGAGAATAGAAGAAATGTGAAAACTGGGGATGTGCATTGTCTTGTTTCTATAATTTACTGAATAAATAAGCAAGGTAGAATAGAGAAGATTTAAATAAAATAAGAATAGCAGAGTTGGAACAGACTCTATTGTGAAAAAAATTGAAAGGGATCAGCTTTAATTAAGATTATAAAACAGGAAACACATGTGTCTAAACAAAAATTACAACAAAATGGGGGAAAAATAGGTAAGAAGATTACAGCTCTTATGTTTATTTTATTGGATTCAGTGATACAGGATATTTTTACCAACAATTTAATAATAGCATTTGGGGTACCAGGAGCATCACATTAAATGTAACATTGGTTTAAAATAACTTCTTTTTTTTTTTAAGATTTTATTTATATATTTGACAGACAGAAATCACAAGTAGGCAGAGAGGCAGACAGAGAGAGCGGGGGGGAGAGCAGGCTCCCTGCTGAGCAGAGAGCCCCTGTGGGGCTCGATCCCAGGACCCTGAGATCATGACCTGAGCCAAAGGCAGAGGCTTTAACCCACTGAGCCACCCAGGTGCCCCGTATTTTTTTTTTTTTAAGATTTTATTTATTAGAACATCAGTCAGAGTCTGATGTGGAGGAATGGACACATGGCTGGGATTCCAATCAGGGCTCTAGTCACAGATGTGTAGACTGATCCTTATTTACATGTCTTAGGAAAAGTCAAGTTTTTTCCAGCTTCTGTTTTGTCATCTCTAGAATAAGGAAGTAGACATTATTATATTTATCATCTATTCTAATTTTATTATTCATCAAGCAATGCAGAAGGATTGACAGGAGCCCAGCAGTTGAGAGGATTACTCTGGAAAAACTAATTAAGATTTATTTTGGATATCAGATTTACTGAGTCAGAAAGAAAAAGATTAAAGTGTTATATGAAATGAAAAGTAAAGGCACAAATATAAATTGTTAGGGGTGTTTATTCTTATATATTTTTTTAAATTTAAGTTTAATTAGCCAACATATAGTCCATCATTAGTTTTTGGTGTAGTGTTCAACAATTCATTAGTTGCTTAATACCCAGTGCTCATCAGATCACTTGCCCTCCTTAATGGCCATCACCCAGTTACCCCATCTCCCCACCCTCCTTTCTACAACCCTCAGTTTGTTTCCTGGAGTCCAGAGTCTCTCATGGTTTCTCTCTCTCTTTCTCTGATTTCTTCACATTCAGTTTTCATTCCCTTCCCTATGGTCCTCTGTGCTATTTCTTATATCCCACATATGAGTGAAACTAATTGTCTTTCTCTGCTTGACTTATTTCATTTAGCATAATCCCCTCCAGTCCCATCCATGTCAATGCAAATGGTCAGTACTCATCCTTTTTGATTGCTGCATAATTTTCCATTGTATATATAAACCACATCTTATGATATATATATATATAAAATCATCAGCTGATATGGACATCTCAGCTCCTTCCACAGTTTGACTATTGTGGACATCGATACTATAAACATTGGGGTACATGTGTCCCTTCTTTTCACTATCTGGTGTAAGGTGGTATCTCATTGTGGCTTTGATTTGTATTTTCATGATGGCAAGTGCTGTGGAGCATTTTTTCATGTGTCTGCTAGCCATTTGTCTATCTTCTTTGGAGAAGTGTCTGTTCATGTCTTCTGCCCATTTCTTGACTGAATTATTTTTTTTTTGGGGGGGGGTGTTGAGTTTGAGAAGTTTTTTATAGATCTTGGATACCAGCCTTTTATGTGTTATGCCATTTGCAAATATCTTCTCCAATTCTGCAAGTTCCCTTTTAGTTTTGTTGACATTTCCTTTGCTGTGCAGAAGCTTTTTATCTTGATGAAGGCCCAATAGTTTATCTTTGCTTTTGTTTCCCTTGCCTTTGGAGACGTGCCTTGCAAGAAGTTCCTGCAGTCAAGGTCAAAGAGAGTGTTTATTCTTCATGTCACAGTATGAACCTATGACAAAAAATTAATTTGTTTGGAAATTTGTCATTTTTGTACTGTTTTTAGGACCAGCAGAATCAATCATCATATTATGCTAGCCATACCATTTATGAATTTATAATGTTCAAGGACAGCTAAATGTGCTATAGGAAGATTTGATTTAAAATAACCACAAATCCCTTTATCTCATATTCTTCTTTGTAAATGTTAAACATTACAGTTGAGAACTTACAAATTTTTAAGTCAGTAATTGTATTGCTTTTTTACTTAAAGAAAATTTTAAAAATGATTTTCATGTTTTAAAAGGGGGCACCTGGGTGGCTCAGTGGGTTAGGCCTCTGCCTTCAGCTCAGATCATGATATCAGGGTCCTAGGATTGAGCCCCACATGAGGCTCTTTTTTCAGCAGGGAGCCTGCTTCCCACTTGTGATCTCTCTCTCTCTCTCTCTCTCTCTTTGTCAAACATATAAATAAAATCTTTAAAAAAATAAAACCTTTAGCATACCTTGCATAATAAACACATAGCACAGAGAAACTGTGAAAAGATATTTTGCTTCCTTTTCTACTCTTGCTACGGGTAGCTAAGCAAACTTCTCATATCCTCACTCTCCTTAATAATTTTGTTTTCAGGACCAATTCAGATTCTGACAAGCAGAAACCATCATGTTACTGTCAGAGAGAAATAAAAGTGGGGCTACATTCACCCTCCTGGGCTTCTCAGATTATCCAGAGCTGCAAGTCCCCCTCTTCTTGATTTTTCTGACCATTTATAGTGTCACTGTTGTAGGGAATATTGGGATGATAGTCATAATCAAGATTAACCCCAAACTGCACACCCCCATGTACTTCTTCCTCAGCCACCTCTCATTTGTGGATTTCTGCTACTCCTCCATCATTGCTCCCAAGGCCCTGGAAAACCTGACTGTAGAAGACAGAACCATTTCATTTTCAGGATGTGTAGTTCAATTCTTTTTCTTTTGTACCTTTGTGGTAACTGAATCCTTTTTATTAGCTGTGATGGCCTATGATCGCTTTGTGGCCATTTGCAACCCTCTGCTCTACACAGTTGCCATGACAGAGAAACTCTGTGCCATGCTGGTGGTCGGATCATATACATGGGGAGTAGCATGTTCCTTGATACTCACATGCTCTGCTATCAAATTATCTTTTCAGGGTTTCAACATAATCAATCACTTCTTCTGTGAGTTCTCTGCATTGCTCTCTGTGTCTTACTCTGATACTTATATCAACCAGTTTTTGCTTTTCATTTTTGCCACCTTCAATGAGGTCAGCACTCTGCTCATCATTCTCTTGTCTTATATATTTATCATTGTCACCATCCTCAAGATGCGTTCGGCCAGTGGTCGCCACAAAGCCTTCTCCACCTGTGCCTCCCACCTGACTGCCATCACCATCTTCCACGGGACCATCCTCTTCCTCTACTGTGTGCCTAACTCCAAGAACTCCAGACACACAGTCAAAGTGGCATCTGTGTTTTACACCGTGGTGATCCCCATGTTGAATCCCCTGATCTACAGTCTGAGAAATAAAGATGTCAAGGGTACAGTTGGCAAGTTAATGGGCACTAAAGTCTTTTCTTTTTGAGCATATGATTTTAGTAGCATTTATCCCTGAGATGTAAATACAGTGTGCCCATAAAGGTTGATTGTAAAGGTAACTTTAAAATTAATGAAGAGTTAAGGTACAATGGGAAGGATGTGAGTTTTGATTCAAAGAGACTACCCTTATCTCTTGCTCACTGGGAAAAAACAAAAACAAACAAAAAACAAACAAACAAACAAACAAAACAGCCTCTCTCATCTTTAGTTTTTAATCTACAAAATTGTAACATAATCTAGCTCTTATCTGATTGTGAAGACCAAATGATAATATATATACCATGTAGTATACTTTATATGATCTCAATAAAGATTAATTTCATTGCCCTTTCTTATAACATACCTGCAGTACACTTGGCTCTCAATAAACATGTGAATTTATCTCACAAAAATCCATGTAGCAGTTAAAATGAGACACAGTCTCCATCTTCAAGGAATGCAAAATCCAGTGTTGACAGTAAGGCAGTGAAGAAGGCAGCCATGGTGTTTGAAAGAAAGAAAAGTTCAAGTCCATTCCAGGGTTTTAGAGTAATGCCTTCAAAAATAGCTTTTGTCTGATCTTGGCTTTGGATGACAGGATGGACAGAGTTTTAGGAGACAACAGGGGATGAGTGGTAGATGAAAAAGACACCCAGAAAAATACCTCAAACTCAGGGAATTATCAGATGAATCCATCTTAGGAAAATCCATGTAAGATAATGAAAATCTGAAAAATGATTATCTGTAACCAATTACATCCATGGAGTTCTTGAAATGTGTGATTATATGCAAGAATACAAACACAGGCTGTGGTTTGTACCCCGTTGGGTTAGGAGGCATTCTACAGCCAGTAAAGGAGCAGAGCTGGGGGAAATCCTTGTGCCAATTCTGTTTAATGGCGTCTGGCATCCAGCAGGGAGATGCTGCTGTCCCAGCACGATCAGAAGCTCTGCTCTTCCTCACATGGTCATATTGGTGCCACAGATCAAAAAGCAGCATATGGCCTCATTTTATCTGTGACTTTTGGGTGTGACTTTGGGCAAGTTAGAACAGTCTCGGCCTCAGTCACCGTATTGTAAATGGGCATAACTATACTGATCTCACTTATTTTTATAAACAAAATGTGTTAATAGTTGTATTCAGGGGCACCTGGGTGGTTCAGTGCGTTAAGCCTCTGCCTTCGGCTCAGGTCATGATCTCAGGGTCCTGGGATTGAGCCCCACATCAGGCTCTCTGCTCAGTGGGGAGCCTGCTTCTCCCTCTCTCTCTGCCTGCCTCTCTGCCTACTTGTGATTTCTCTCTGTCAAATAAATAAAATAAAATCTTTTAAAAAAATAGTTGTATTCAGAACAGTACCTAAGACAGAGAAAGTGTTCAGTGTATGTGAGCATTTATTACTGTTCTCAGGAGAGGAGGCTTGTTATTCCCACCCATTTCTGGCATTTGACAGAATTCTGGTTTGACTTCAGACCACATGCCTTCCAAGAAAGAGCTTTTGAGTATAGCACAGGCAAAGTTTATAAGGCCTGTTCATATATTTTATGACTACATAGATTTCATGATGCCCAGTCCTCAGAGCAATGCTTGGATCCAGCATGCATTTCTCTGCAATTTATCATGAACTCTGGAAGGAACCTTATTCAATTGTAATATGGGATATTACAAGCTGGGAGAGCCTTTCTCCTTTTTTACACTTCATAGAGGTCATTAGTTGTTTGAGTGTCAGAATAGTATGGTTTTCTTGATATCTGATTTATATGCTACAGATATCGTTAATTACTTTGAAGACCTTAGGGAACATGAGTCCTAGAAATACATACACACAAAAGCATAAACCTTTCCACGATAGCATCTTCAGAAAGGGAGGAAGCAATATTTACACAGAGGTTAGTTGCACTTCACTAAATGATATTTTCTGGAAGCTGGAAGATTTTTCTCTCTTTTCTTTTTCTCATAAGGTAAGTTATTATAGCCATGTATATGAGAATGAGGAACTGTAGAGGAAGACACTAGTATTAAACATATTTTTAAAAAACCTGTGTTAGACAGTGGACTCTGAGGAACTAACTGAGGGTTTTGGAGGGAAGGGGGGTGGGAGGTTGTGTGAGCCTGGTGGTTGGTATTGTGGAGGGCATGGATTGCATGGAGCACTGGGTGTGCCGCATAAACAATGAATTGTGGAACACTGAGAAGAAATTAAATAAATAAAAGTTTAAAAAAAAAAAACCTGTGTTATGCTCTTTCTTAATCAGATAGTATTTTAAGAAATGCCATGTTTATATTATTCCCTTATGAAAACATCTTTTTTATTTGTGTATTGAGAAATAGTTTCAATGAGGAATGGAAACAGTCTAATCTGCATGACCAAATACCTTGTAACAGGTGCTGGAATAAGAGGGAAAAGAGTATAAGCAAGTAGGGAAGAATGTCTGGCCCCCTGCTTTCCTTTTCCCCTCGCTCACATTGGCTCCATCCATGGAGTCTGGCAAAGACCACATGGAGATACCCCTCCTGGTCACTCTGATGCTGAGAATAGCAGGAAAGGGTGCTCTGGACTGTTTGTGGAGGGACACAGAAGTAGGGACCACCTCTGAAGCAGAAAGGAAAGGAATTATTTCATTCTTGGGCACCACACTTAGAAATGTCCTTCCACAGCAGGTGTCCTAGCCTCGAAACTATGGACCTTTTGAGCCACATACTATTTTTATGTTTGCATGTGTTCTTGGTATGTGTGTGAAGGGAGGCGGGGTTTGGGGCGGCCTTGGGCATCTTAGCATGTCCAGCAGCAAGCCTGGTCTCTAGCCACTAGATGTCACTAGCACTCCTTTCTATTGTCAAAACCAATAATGTCTTCAGAGAGCCAAATGTCCCAGAGGGATCAAAATCGCTGCTGGTTAAGAGGCACTTCTCTATAAATAGTAATCAACAGCCTGATTTTTCACCTTTAGTCTTGAAAATGAGTGGGGTTTTCAAAATTATATGCTACGTTGAACTGAGAAAGAGACAACTGACTTCTGTTGGCTATTGAAGAGAGAAAACCATATTATCAGAATAATTATTTGTTTTCAAACTGAGATTTCTTAAGGCACATATGCTTTAACTCTTTGAAATCATATGAAAAAAATGATTTTAAATTTCATACCTTTTTTTTAAAAACAAACAAACAAAAAAGAAGAAATGCCTGACCTCATTGAATTTTAGTGTAGACTCTGTTTGTTCCAGGAATAATCAACGTGTCTCCATGTCGTGAATTAAGGCAAGTTTCTACATTTTTTTTTTAAGTGATTAGAATAAAATAGATTAGGTTTGATGGATTTCATGAGTGTTAAATACTCAAAGCAACTTATGTATACATGTATATAATATTCTATCTGTGCCATCTGGCTTACTGTTTTTATTGTTTTTGTTTTTTTTTAAGGATCAGCCCTTCCTTTTTTTTTTTTTTAAGATTTTATTTGTTTATTTGACAGACAGAGATTACAAGTAGGCAGAGAGGCAGAGAGAGAGGAGGAAGCAGGCTCCCTGCCGAGCAGAGAGCCTGATGCGGGACTCCATCCCAGGATGCTGGGATCATGCCCTGAGCCAAAGGCAGAGGCTTTAACCCACTAAGCCACCCAGATGCCCCTGGCTTACTGGTTTTTAACTTGCATTTTATCATAGCTATTTGTCAGGTCATTAAATGTTCTTCAAAAATATCCCCTTAATAGCTGCATAGTTTTGCATAATATATAGGTACCATAGCTTTGACCATTTCCCTCTTGTTTGACACTTTCTTTCTGAGTTTTACTATCACAAATAATGTTGCAATGCACCACCAAACATTTAATACTTTCATGGTACATTTCTGATTAGTTCCTCAAATAGATTTAAAGCAGTGAACATATTTGTCAAAGGTCATTATAAGGCTTCAGAGTCATAGTTATAAGAAGTTTGAATCCAGGGCCAGTTCCCTGAAAAATGGCGGGCATTGAATAGCATAATTAACAAAATCACTATGCTAATTTTACAGAAAAAATGCCGGTAAGTACCATAAAAGCTACTTCTCTATTTAAAACATAGTGATAAAAAAATGAACACTTGGTGAATTAACAATCTTAAATACATAGACTTTTCATTATTTCTGTGGAAAACAGAGAATTCTGTGTATTTTAAAAAATTATTTCCTGAGATCTCAATATTCCCAGTACTCATTAAACATTCTGCCAGGAAAGAGGGATTTGAGTTTCAACAATATGGCTAATTAAATAATGTTTGATGTCTTTCCAATGATTCAATTTCTGGCTCTGAATTGTGTAGGCCTCGTTTAAGGAGTCATATAAAGTGTTCGGGATGTGTATGTTTTTGTGTGATCTGTGAATTAAACTGGTGTCTTGTGCATCTTTGCCACAATAGCTGCAGGAAAGCAAGGTCCTATTTCTTCACTGAAAACATTACCTAACATACTTGTTATCATATTTTTTTAGAAGACAGTCAAAAATTGAATTTGGGATCATATAATGGAGAGTAATTATTAATATTTTCTCCAACCTCAATAAAGTGGAAACATGGAGAAGGAAAACTGTACCAATGTGACAGAGTTCATCCTTCTTGGATTAACAGATGTTCCTGAGCTGAACGTCTTCCTCTTCCTGCTGTTCCTTCTCATCTATGGAGTCACAGTTTGGGGAAATCTAGGCATGATTGCAGTAATTCAGGTCAGCTCTCAACTTCACACTCCCATGTACTTTTTCCTCAGCCACTTGTCCTTTGTGGATTTTTGCTACTCCACAATCATCGTGCCAAAGATGCTGTCCAATATCTTAAACAGGGACAAAACCATCTCCTTCCTGGGATGCATGGTGCAATTCTATTTGTTTTGCACGTGTGTGGTAACTGAGGTCTTCCTGCTGGCTGTGATGGCCTATGACCGCTTTGTGGCCATCTGCAACCCACTGCTGTACATGGTCACCATGTCCCAGGATCTCTGTATGGAGTTGGTGTCTTTCTGCTACCTCTCTGGGACAGTGTGTTCTCTGATCCACTTGTGTTTAGTTCTTGAGATCCCCTCTTATAGATCAAATGTGATTAATCACTTCTTTTGTGATCTACCCCCTCTCTTATCCCTTGCTTGCTCTGATGTCTCTGTCAATGAACTGCTGCTGTACATCCTGGCCACCTTCAATGAGATCACCACCATCGTGATCATCCTCACTTCCTACTCACTTATTCTCATCACCATCCTGAGGATGCGCTCTGCAGAGGGAAGACGCAAAGCCTTTTCCACCTGTGCCTCCCACTTCACAGCCATCCTTGTCTTCCATGGAACTATTCTTTTCATTTATTGCCGGCCCAGTTCTGGCAACAGTGTGGATACTGACAAGGTGGCCACGGTGTTCTACACCATAGTGATTCCCATGCTGAACCCCCTCATCTATAGCCTGAGGAACAAGGATGTAAAAGAAGCTGTCAGGAAAGTGTTGAGCTCCAAAATGTTTTCCTAGAAAATATTTTCTTAACAGAACTCAGTGTCCCAAAAGTGGAGGCTGGTGGAAGGGTAAATGGGTAGCCTGTAGTGTTTGAGTGGAGGGAAAAGCCAGGAAGTAGAGAGTTCTGAGTGATTCCTTTTATTTCACTTGCATTTGTCCCTCTTCAAACTTTCCATCACTGAATAACCACTACTACCAGTACCCGCATTTCTGTGCATCACACATTTTTGTTTTTTGCTTGCTTTTATTTTGTTTCTCCATTCTAACTCTCCATTGTGGATAAAATACTGTCACATGTCAGTAGGATTCTAATCTACTTGTAGAAAACATACATATTTCCTTTTCTAGCTAAATTATGGAAGGAGCCCTGTTGCCCATCAACTGATAAATGGATAAAGAAAATGTGGGATATCTGTAAAATGGAATATTACTCAGCCATCAGAAAGGATGAAATACTGCCCTTTGCAATGATTTGGATGGGGATAGAATGTACGATGGTAAGCGGAATACGTCTGTCAAGGAAAGACGAATATCTGATGATTTCACTCATATGTGCAATTTAAGAAACAAAAGAGGTGATCATAGTGAGGGAAGAAAAGAGAGACAAACCAGAACACAGAATCTTAACTATAGAGGAGAAACTGAGGGTTGCTGGAGGGGAGAGGTGGGGCGGATGCCTTAAATCTGTGAAGGGTATTACGGAGGGTGCTTGTGAAGAGCACTAGGTGTTGTATGTAAGTGATGACTCACTAAATTCTGCACTTGAAATTAATATTATACTGTGTGTTAACTAACTGAAATTTAAATAAAAACTTGAAGAAGAGGGGCGCTTGGGTGGCTCAGCTGGTGGGCGTCTGCCTTCCGCTCAGCTCACAATCCCAGGTTCCTGGAATCAAGCCCTGCATCATGCTCCCTGTTCAGTGGGGAGCCTGCTTCTTCCTCTCCCCTGCTGTTCCCTCTGTTTGTGCCCTCTTGCTCTCTTTGCCAAATAAATAAAATCTTTAAAAAAAAAAAAACTTGAAGAAAAAAGAGGTAAAAATGCATTTTCAGGGTACATGATGCACTTCTTTTTTAGTCATCTCTGTGCTTATTGCATTAATTCTATCTGCTATAATGGTATGTGATATGACATCTTTGTAGCCATCCCCAATCCTTTCCCCTATGCAGTTTCTGTGTCCCAGAAAACCTGTTCCATACTAGTGGCCATATCACATGCATGGGGAGTAGAATGTCTTTGATCCTCACATGTTCTGCTTTCAAATGATCTTTTTGTGGTTGAAAATCATCACTTCTTCTGTTACACACCTCTCCACTAAAGTCTTTTTCTTGTTTTGAGTCTTATCTCAACCAGTTACTTCTTTTCACTGCCACGACTATTAATGAGGTGAACACACTGCTCTTCATTCTCCTGCCTTATGTGTTTTTCATTGCCACCAGCCTTCAGATGCATTCAGCAACTGGGCACCCCAAAATCTTCTCGACCTATCAGCTTCACACATGACTGCCATCAGCATTTTCCACAGCACCATTCTCTTCTCCTTCTGTGTGCCATAACTCCAAAAGCCCAAGCACACAAAGCGGTATCAGTGTTTGCACAATGGTGATCCCCATGTTGAATCCTGTCATCACAGCCTGAGAAATAAAGGCATCAAAGACACAATCAGATAATAAAAACACATTTTTTTTTTGTTCATTTTGAATGTATGTACTGGTAAAACTTACTTCTGTTATTATAGACCATTTTTCTGTGATCGTTGAATAACCTGTGTATCAAGCTCATTTTTTATAAAAGATTTTATTTATTCGTTTGAGAGAGAGAGAGCACATGCATAAAGCATGAGCAGGGGGAGGGTCAGAGGGACAAGAAGACTCCCCACTAAGCTGGGAGTGTGTACTCTCTCCCCCATGACCTTAAGACCATGACCTGAGCTAAAGTCAAACACTCAATTGACTGAGCCACCCAGGCACCTCAAGCTCATTTTTTTATTTTAAAAAAAAAAAAAAATCACTTCACATTAAAAAAAATCACCTCAGGTATTTACAATGGAAAGTTATGAATTTTAGGTCAGAGAAATTATACCTGGCCCTGATAATATGAACCAGACCAGCTGATTTATATGAGCCAGTTTTTATCATCTACAAAAGGATATAATATGATGTAGTTCATAAGGTGGTATGTGGGGGAAGATGAAATGTAGACAACAAATCTGGCATGCTGAATGTGTGCAGTAAATTCTGGTTCTATTCCCTTTTCTTCCTTGCTAACCGATAGGTTGTAGAAGTTAAATAATCACTTTTGTATTTTAAATTTAGTGAAGTAGATCACAAGGAAAGATATACATTGTCTCATGTTCAAGAAACTCACAAGCCAGTATTATTATCACAATATGGTTGGTGGGGAGACACAGATCAAAATCATTGGTGGATATCAGAGATTGTTTCATCATTGCATGCATCTTTTGCTTGACCTTGAAGGGTGGGCAAATTTTTAGGAGAAATAAGAGAGAAACACACAAGATTTATTTGGGAGTAAAGAACATGAACAATGTCATGAAATGAGCATACACAGTTAAGTCAATGATTCAATAATATTTTTGAACTACTATTTTGTGCCATAAGCCTACAAGGTAACATGATAGGCACTTGAAGGAATGAAAATTTGCATAAGACAAAATTATTATTCTTAATTCTTTCAGAAAATTCTAGTGTGGAAGATACAAATATTGACAAGAATTTTAGAAATATAGACTTGTTTCTCAGAATATTAGGAATAAAATATATTCATGTCCTATGTTTTATGCTACCTTTCAATCACCTATCAATCAACATAAATATATTATTAATTTATATGGCCATTTGATAAAATTCATATCTCAATTCCCTTCATCAGAATTCCTTAGGTAGTCTTCATAAGATAATTAAGTAGATTTCTTTTAAATATTGAGAGCCATTCAGGGGCCCCTGTGTGGCTCAGTCAGTTAAGTGTCTGCCTTTGGTTCAGGACATGACCTCAGGGTCCTGGAATAAAGCCCTGTCTCAGGCTCCCTGAGCAGGGTGGTGTCTACTTTTCCCTGTCTCTCGGGCCCTTCCCCCATTAATGCTCTCTTTCTCTCTGTCTCAAATAAATAAACAAAAATTTAAAAATATTGAGACCCCATTTGTTTTTCTTAAATGTCATTTGAAATTAACTGTTATTTTAATTATAATCTATATAAATAAGTTCTCAAACTTAGATTATTGTAACTTTTAGGAAGGATTAAATTTCTCTAGTACTAGTAATATTTATTATAAGACAGCCTCATAGGTACAGGTCCCTACTTTTCAAAAACTTTATGACATCATATTTATCTTTCTTCTGTCATTAATTTTGCTTGAAAATGTATATATCCTTTGTTCTGCATTCATCTTTGGATAAATTCCAAATTAGTTCAGTAAGTTATTGAGAGAAAAAAACTAGCTGTTTTTGTTGAAGGTAATGTATAAAGTGCACGGTAGTCTTATATTGGTTCATGAAGTAACTTGGGATGGTGATATGATTTTAAATTTACAGTAATGGATTAAAATCAACTTGATTTCACAAATTTGGATATATAATTATATCCCACACTACTTTACATATTTAAGTGTATTCACATACGTGAAACTGCCTTCCTTTACACAGTGTCACTTACTTGATTTTAACTCACATAGAACACTTGTAGAAAAGTAGCAGAAATATTATATTGCTTAGACTGGATTGAATGATGAAAATGAAAACGAAACTATAAAATTTTAATAGATTCCTCCTAGTGTTTACAAGTAAATATAGGTATTCAACTAACTATTTATTAGAAAAAAGGAAAACTCTTGAGGCACCTGGGTGGCTCAGTGGGTTAAAACCTCTGCCTTCGGCTCAGGTCGTGATCCCGGGGTCCTGGAATCGAGACCTGTATCGGGCTCTCTGCTCCGAGCCTGCTTTCTCCTCTCTCTCTGCCTGCCTCTCTGCCTACTTGTGATCTCTGTATGTCAGATAAATAAACAAAAGATATTAAAAAAAAAAAAAAGAAAAAAGGAAAACTCTTGAAACTTGAAACATAGCATCCACATTTAGAAAGTAAAAAAAAAAAAAAAAAAAAATTAAAAAGAACAAAGTTAATAATATGATAATAAAGACCAGAGTACAAACCAATAAAGCAGGAAGGTGAAGAGCAGAAGAGATCAATGAGTTTGTACCATGAAAAGATTAATATAATTGACAAAATTTTAGCTACAATTACTAAGAGAAAAGGAAACAAGAAACAAAATTAATACAAGTATCATATGGTTTCACTTATTTGTGGAGCATAACAAATAGCATGGAGGACATGGGGAGTTAGAGAGAAGGGAGTTGGGGGAAATTGGAAGGGGAGGTGAAACATGAGAGACTATGGACTCTGAAAAACAATCTGAGGGTTTTGAAGGGGGGGGGGGTGGGAGGTCTGGTACCAGGTGGTGGGTATTATAGAGGGCACGGATTGCATGGAGCACTGGGTGTGGTGCAAAAATAATGAATACTGTTATGCTGAAAATAAAAAATAAATTAAAAAAAAAAGAGAATTGATGAGAGTTAAGTTGAGTAAATTAAAATGAGTATAATGAACAGTATAAATAATTTCATGCCAACAATTAGGTCAACTTAGATTAGACAAATTTGAAAAAGCTCAATTTACCAAAACCCATAAGGAAATAGGAAAGCTGAGTAGATATGTAAGAATAAGTTCAATTTGTAATGAAATATTCCCTCCCTCCCCCTACCAGACACAGACTTCTTCACCAGTTGCTTTTACTAAATTAAGTATATAAGCATTAGTACCAATTGTTAATAAACTCATAGAGAACATACAAGACATGATGCTCTTTGTAGTTCATGTGATTATGCCAGTATTCCCCTTTTACCAAAGCCAAAGACAAGGTAGAAAAAAAACACAAACCAATATCTCTCATGCATACAAACACAAGAATTCTCAAAAAATATTATATCCAATAGTAAAATAAATAAAATGCACTAAAACATATAAAAGGATTATGAACCATGATCAAGTGAGATTTACCCCAGAAATGCAAGGTTGATTTAATATATGAAAAGCAATGTAGGGGCACCTGGGTGGTACAGTGGGTTAAGCCTCTGCCTTCAGCTCAGGTCATGATTTCAGGGTCCTGGGATCTAGCCCCGCTTCGGGATCTCTGCTTGGCAGGGAGCCTGCTTCTTCCTCTCTCTCTCTCCCTCTGCCTGCCTCTCTGTCTACTTATCATCTCTGTCAAATAAATAAATAAAATCTTAAAAAAAAAACAATGTAATACATCATTTACATACAATAAAAGGCAACAAAACCCACATGGCCACCTTATAGATATAGAAAAGTTATTTGACACCAATCAGCACCTATTCAAGATAAAATTTACCAGTAAGGTATAAATAGAGGAAATTACTTCAATCTATGCAGGATGTCTACTCTCAGTACTCACAGACTGAAACATCATAGATGCAGCAAAACAACGCCAGGTTGAGGCCAGGGTCTCCAGAGCCGCCATGTTAGCAGGCCAGCTCCTCTGAAAAGAAAAAGTGAAAGCCAGTGACACCAATCCAATAACCCATCCACCATGCCACTGCTGCCAGGGCCAGCCCCAGCAAGAGTCCATGCCCACTGCTGAGCCTCAGCATTCAGACCATAAGCAGCTGCCCAGCCATTCAAGGCCAAGATGGCAGTGACCACAAGAAAGATACATTTCAATCTTACCTCTCACCATACATGGACATTAACTCGAACAGATCACAGACTTATATTTGAGAGTAAAAATGCAGATTATTAATTTGAGGAAGGATTTGTGCCCATAATATATAAAGAACACATACTAATAGAACATAGAAGACCAAGTAAAAAATTTTAAATAGGCCAAATATTTCACTAGCTATTGATAGAAGTTGTAATCTGAAACAGATTGTGTAAGATGGAAAGAAGGAGAGATGCAAGCCATGAATTAGTTGCAGGTGCCCTGAATGAGGAACTAAAGCATGAACAATGGCCTTAAGAACACCACCAGTAATCACAGCTCTTTCTTTCCTTTGGCCCACAGATTTTTACTCATGGGGAAACTCCAAAACAGAGAGCTGGTGAGAATTTGTCTTTTCTTTTGTTAATTGTGAAAGGTAATTTGGGAATGGAGAACCAAAGGGAAGGTCTCCTCAGCCTTGGCTGTTATCTTTGGCACAGCAATTTTAGGAACATATTATGTGGTAGTTGAGTGTGCACAAATTTATTTGCTTTAGATTACTTGCTGACCACATATACCTTTAAAAATGTATGTGTACAGCCAGCGATACACACAAACAAATAGACCTGTGGCCTAGATTGATATTATGAAGTCAGAAGAAGAACACATTTAGACAAGAGAATGGATGTAGTCTTATTCAATGGTTTCCAGCATTGGACATGCACTGAAAAAATGAAACCTCAGAAATCTCTCTGGTTTGTTCTTGTGTTCATACATTCCTATGAGTGGAAAAACCAGAGGGCTGTGATTGCTTTCATTGGCTTTTTATTTTGAGGTGATCCAAGTGGCCACTATCTGTGTCTCAATCCTCTCCTTTGTAAGATAGTCATGAAACCCAAACTATTTCCTGGCTAGTTACTAGGAAGCTAAAAGGAATTAATACTTGCATAATTTTTAGAACAGTTTCCAGCACCTACCAAGGGCTCAGTAAGTGTGATCTATTCTATAGTAGACAATATTTTTGTCTATATTTATGACAACTAACATCATTAATTTTACAGTGTGTAGAAGAATTCTGATATAGCATTAGTCACTGTGTCCTACAAGAATATAGGGGATTCTTGGGGCATCTGGGTGGTTCAGTGGGTTAAAGCCTCTGCCTTTGGCTCAGGTCATGATCCCAAGGTCATGAGATCAAGCCCCAAGTTGGGTTTTCTACTCAGCAGGGAGCCTGCTTCCTCCTCCTCCTCTCTCTCTCTCTTTCTCTCTCTCTGTGATCTCTCTGTCAAATAAATAAATCTTTTAAAAAAAGAATATAGGGGATTCTATCATGTTATGAAAAAGGAAGAATTCCTAAGGAATCTTCATGTTATTTCATAATTGCCTTATGAGCTGTATCCCACACATATGACACTTGTGATAACATAACACCATGAAATACAGAAAGAGGCATGTTTGGTTTTAAAGAGTCATTTCCTAAATTAGGATAATTTAAAAAATGAATTTCCTGATGATATGCCATAGAGATGAATCTTATTTCTGCTATATCACATGTAGTCTAGGTTTAATTTTTAAGCTTTATTTTATTTTATTTTTTATACCATAGAGATTAGTAATTGTTTGGGGGCCTAAGGATCCCATTTCCCAGGAGCTTAAATTACAGTATAAGTCTCTGTCTGCTTACACATTTTCATATCTTCAGCACCAGCGAGAATATGTCTGTCACTCAAGTTCGCTAGCTAGAACCAGCCTCTATCTAGTTACTTGAAAATAGAAATGAAAATAGAAAATGTTCCCTGTCAACAATTATTTTAAAGATATATTGAACTCATCTCTCTTCTAATCTGAGAATGTTTTAACAAGGCTTCTATTTGTATGCAGTTACTGTTTAAAATGCTTTTGCTTTTCAATATTCAGAAACACTCAATAGTGAATTTAGAACAATTTTCTCCTTAACATCAAACAAGGGTATGTATGAAAAAATATAGAATAAGCAGATGGTAGCTCTCTTTCTCTCTCTCTCTCTCTTTCTGTTTCCTCCTAACACCTTTCAGACCAGTTTCTTTCATGAAATCAAGAATTTATGATCATGGAAGAGCTCCTTCATTGTCCTACCAAGGCTGAGGGTTGCATTAATGTGCCTGCCAGATGGTCATGGACAGTCAGGACTTGTGAATTCTGTGCTCAGAGAATGAAATGAATTATTTTGGATTTGTTTTGGAGTTGTCATGAAATAGTTTCTGATTATCAGCCTACAATATTAGGAAGAAGCAGGCAAATAACCCAAGTATTTTGTTCTGTTTTGTTGTTTTTTGCCAGGTAATGAAAACAAACAATCATAACTTCAAGAAATTGATTTTTTTCCTCTATTTAAAGTTTGTTCAAGATATGGTGAAGATAGCAAGTTATGTTCTAGTTCCGAACCTCTTCACTTAAATTTCATTACACATATGCATAGAGGTCAAGAGTATACTCCCTCTGCTGTCTAGAAGGGAGGGCCCAGAATAGAATGCTTCAACCTCTATTTGCCTTTTATTTGAGGAATGGTCTCAAGGAGTCTCAATCCCTCTTAGATGATAATCAATGTAACCATTTCTCCCAACAAACTACTTAGAGAATTTGGGAGAGTTTTCAGGCACCTCTTTTTTGAGGAGGATAAAGGATTCATCTTAAAGTTAGAGATAGATCTCTAATGATATGCATTCATACATCTAAATGTACCTCTTTATTTATATCTACATATATACACCAAGTGTACTATTCAGTGTCCTTTTTTTTAATTAACCACCTTCAAAATGTAATTTTAAATAGCTTCATAATTTTATGTCCCAGATATGATGGACCACATTTTAAAAATTACTATTTCTGAGTCAACTTTTTCATTGTAATATTATAAACAGTACTGCAACATAGTTTTGAACATAGCTTTTCACAATTTTATCAATGTAACTAAATATTTCTTACAAAACCTTATTAAGAATATAATCTCTCATAAAAAATACAATATAGCTTTTATTGTTGTCGGGGTTAAGACTTTGGATATACGATGCCAACTTACTTTCCAGAAACAATGTATTCAAGAGTTCTATCTTTCTGAATCTTTATTAATATAGATCATCATGATTATAATAAATGAAACAGTTAAATTGATAAGTAAAATTCGCATGTTCAAAGTATATCTTAAATCTCTTATTTAATATTTCAAAATTTTAAGGATTTTTGTGAGCCACAAACCTCAAAAATTGATACAGTTCTCGGAGATGGAATATTAGAAAATTTTATTTCAGATTTATGTTCCTGATAAACTCAATTTTTTAAAAAAAGATTTATTTTTTATTTATTTTTTAATTTTTTTAGAATCACAGTAGGTTTTACTCTCCTGGACAGCACTTATTAAGTTTCTGCAGAACAGAGACAATTTCTCTATGGGTTTGAAATGTATCCTTAAATCTATCTTAAATTCCATTAAATAACTGAACTTAATTAAGCATCTCAATGTATTGTGATAGACAAGGTTTAATTTGTTTAAGGTTTCTCCTAATGCCAAAGACAATTTTGATCAATGGGATCCCATGAGACATTTAGCATTTTGAATTATTTGACAACTGTGTTTTTGTTATATCTTATGCATACAATATTTGATATCAATGCTATATTTTTCTAAAGTTATTATTAATCTGTTTTTACTCCCTTTTTAGAAGAAACAAAAAATTTAACATTTGTTTTCCTGAACCTGACACATGGCAGAAATTCAGGAGGAGAACTGCACCTCTATGACTGAGTTCATCCTTCTTGGATTAACAGATGCCCCTGAGCTGAAAGTCTTCCTCTTCCTGCTGTTCCTTCTCATCTATGGAGTCACAGTTTGGGGAAATCTAGGCATGATTGCAATGATTCAGGTCAGCTCTCAACTTCACACTCCCATGTACTTTTTCCTCAGCCACTTGTCCTTTGTGGATTTTTGCTACTCCACGAACATTGTGCCAAAGATGCTGTCCAATATCTTACACAGGGACAAAACCATCTCCTTCCTGGGATGCATGGTGCAATTCTATTTATTTTGTACCTGTGCAATCACTGAGATCTTCCTGCTGGCTGTGATGGCCTATGACTGCTTTGTGGCCATCTGCAATCCACTGCTGTACATGGTCACCATGTCCCAGGATCTCTGTATGGAGCTGGTGTCTTTCTGCTACCTCTCTGGAATGGTGTGTTCTCTGATCCACTTGTGTTTAGTTCTTGAGATCTCCTCCTATAGATCAAATGTGATTAACCACTTCTTTTGTGATCTACCCCCTCTCTTATCCCTTGCTTGCTCTGATGTCTCTGTCAATGAACTGCTGCTGTACATCCTGGCCACCTTCAATGAGATCACCACCATCGTGATCATCCTCACTTCCTACTCACTTATTCTCATCACCATCCTGAGGATGTGCTCTGCAGAGGGAAGGCACAAAGCCTTTTCCACCTGTGCCTCCCACCTCACAGCCATCCTTGTCTTCCATGGAACTATTCTTTTCATTTATTGCCGGCCCAGTTCTGGCAACAGCATGGATACGGACAAGGTGGCCACGGTGTTCTACACCATAGTGATTCCCATGCTGAACCCCCTCATCTACAGCTTGAGGAACAAGGATGTAAAAGAAGCTGTCAGGAAAGTGGTGAGCTCCAAAATATTTTCCTAGAAATATTTTCTTAGTAAGACTCAGGGTCCCAAAGTGGAGGCTGGTGCAGGGGTGAATGTGTGGGGTGTAGTGCTCGAGTGGAGGGAAGAGCCAGGAGGTAGGTGTTTCTGAGTGATTCTTTTTGATTCCTTTGCCTTTGTGCCTCTTCAGTTGGCCTCAAGTGTAGGACTGAGCCCATTTCAAACTTGAAGCTTACTTCTTTGCTTTCCTAGATCTCAAATGTCTTAAATGAATATTAGTAATGGATCCTTAAGATACATATAGTTTGCTTATAACCTTCATGTATTTTATGAAGAGCACTTGAAAATCACACTTTTCTCAGTATCTGTTATGGAAATTTTGATTCTTTCCAAAATTGGATTTTTCCTATTTTATAATGAAGAACACATCTTTGTCCAACAGTTTATATATAGAATGAGATTTCCACAAAAGTATGTGATGTTTTTTACCTTTCTGTTTTTTTTAATATTTATTGCTTATTTCTTGTTTTCTTTATTCTTGTTGTTGCTGTTGCTGTTATAGGGTCCATTGATTTTGGAACTTCAGATATGAAATCGGCTGAAAAAAAATGGAGATAGTATTAATTAACTCCCATGAATGTTAGGAAAATTAAATTACATGTCATGGGTAAAGAGCTTAGAACGACCCCTGGCTCCCAATCTCTCTCTCCCTTTCTGTCCTTTTCTCCTCTTCCCTCTCTTATATTGTATTTATATTTCATATCTACTGTATATCTTATATATGTGTGTATATAGCATATATATGCACACATACACACAGATATATAAAAGTGTAGTTATATGGGGGCGCCTGGGTGGCTCAGTGGGTTAAGCTGCTGCCTTCGGCTCAGGTCATGATCTCAGGATCCTGGAATTGAGTTCCGCATCAGGCTCTCTGCTCAGCAGGGAGCCTGCTTCCCTCTCTCTCTCTGCCTGCCTCTCTGCCTACTTGTGATTTCTCTCTGTCAAATAAATAAATAAAATCTTAAAAAAAAAAAAGTGTAGTTATATGTAAAAACTCCACAAACACACATATAGTTAACATAGTGAATAAACATTACTACAAACACAGGCATCTCTGACCTAGATCTCTCATTTTATTGTGTTTTATTTTTTGTTTGTTTGTTTTATACTTTGAGTCTCCACTCTAACTCTCCATTGGAATAAAATGCTCACTTAAAGTTGAATTCTAAACCTACTTGTAGAACACATAAATGTTTCATCTTTAAGCCAAATTATGGGAGGAGCCCAAATTTCCATTGATTGATGAATGGATAAAGAAGATGTGGTATATATACACAATGGAATATTACCCAGCCACCAAAAAGGATGAAATTTAGCCATTTGCAAAGATGTGGATGGAGCTAGAGAGAGTTAAGCTAAGCAAAATAAGTCAGTTGGAGAAAGAAAAATAGCATATGATTTCACTCATATGTGGATTTAAGAAACAAAGCAGATGAACATAGGGGGGGGGAAAAGGAGATGCAAACCGGAAAACAGACTCTTAACTACAGAGAAGAAACTGAGGGTTGCTGCTGAGGGGTTGGGTGCAGGATGGGTTAAATGGGTGATTGGTGTCAAGAAGCGAGAGAGAGAAAGAGAATCTCATCAGACTTGGCACTGACTGCAGAGCCAGTTGTGGGATTCCATCCCAGAAATCTGAGATCATGACCTGAGCTGAAATTAAGAGTTCATAGCTTAGCCACCCCAGGCACCCAGGTACCCCTTTAAAGTGGTTTTAAATTAACTGTAATTTTTAATTATAATCTAAACAAAGAAGTAAAAAAAGCCTAGATTATTGTGCCTATTAGGAACGATTTTTTTTTTTTTTTAGTACTAGCAATATTTATTATAAAATGTCTAAATAGATATGGGTTCTTACTTTTCAAAAATTTTATGACATCATGTTTATCTTTCTTCTATCATTAATTTTGCTTGAATGACTTATATATTCTTTGTTCTGTACTCCATTTATGGATAAATCTCAAATTAGTTCAGAAAACTATTGAGAGAAAAATATTAGCTGTTTTTTTTTTTGAGGGTAATGTAAAAACTTTACCATAATCTTATATTCTTTCATGAAACAATTTGGAATAGTGCTATGATTTTAAACATATAGTAATGAATTAAAAGTCAACTTGATTTCACAAATTGGGATATATATCCCACACTATTTTATATAATCATATATACTCACATACGTGAAACTGCCTTCCTTTACCTAGTGTCACTTCCTTGATTTGAGCTCACCTGGAACACTTGTAGAAAAGTAGCAGAGATGTTATGTTGCTCTTGATTAAGTCAATGAAGAAAATGAAGAACAACCTATGAAATTTGAATAGATGCTTTTTCGAGTTTACAAGGAAATTTAGGTCTTCAAATAATTATATTAGAAAAGAGAAAAACTTTTGAAACTAGAAACATATCTTCCACATTAAGAAAGTAAAACAAACAAAAGAATGAACAAAGGAAGTTTATAATAGACTAGAGCACAAACCAATAAAGTAAGAAGATGAGGATCAGAGATCAGTGAGTTTATACTGTGAAAAGATTAATATAATTGAAAAAAATTAGCTAGAATTAATAAGAAGAAAGGAAACAAGAAACAAAATTAATAGTCATTGAGGAGAGTAATCCTGAGTAAATTAAAATAAGTATAATGAATAGTATAAACAATTGTATGCTATTTACCAACAATTTAGTCAACTTAGATGACACAAATCTGAAAAACATAAATTTACCAAAACTGACAAACAAATGGAAAATCTGAATAGATATGTAGACAATAAATTCAATTTATAATGAAGATATTCCCTGCCTCTCCCATCAATATCCAGACATAGATTGTTTCACCACATGTTTTTACTAAATAAGTATATAAGCAATAGTACCAATTGTTAATTAACTCATATAGAAGATAGAGGACATGATGCTCTTTTGAGTTCATTGGATTATGCCAGTATTCCCCTGATAACAAAGCAAAACAAAGACAACATAAGAAAGAAAACACAGGGGTGCCTGGGTGGATTAGTTGATTAAGAAAATGACTGGTTCAGGTCTGATCCTAGGGTCTTGTGATTGAGCCCTGCATCTGGTTCCCTGCTCAGTAGGGAGTCTGCTTTTCCCTCTTGTTCTGACCCTCTACCCTGCTCTTGCTCTGTTTCTCTCTCAATTGAATAAATAAAATCTATAAGAAAAGAGAAAGCATAAACCAATATCTCTCATGGATATAAACACAAGAATTCTCAACAGAATACTATACCCAATAATGAAATAAAATAAATGCAAAAAAACATGTTTTATTAACAGGATTATGAACCATGATCAAGTGAGATTTATTGCAGAAATGCAAGGTTGGTTTAGCATATGAAAAACAATGTAATACATCACTAATGTAGAGTAATAGGCAACACAAATCACATGTCCACCATATAGATACCAGGAAATTATTTGACACCATCCAGCAACCAATCAAGGTAAAAATTACAAATTAAGTAGAAGGAGAGGATATTACTTCAATCTACCAAAGCTGTTGCTATCATCCCAATTAATGGGTAAGGAATGACTGAACTCCCTGTTGTGAGAAAACAATGCAGAATGTCTACTGTCAGTAATCACAGATTGAAATATCAATAGACTGATAAGTATACATAGAAAGATGGATAAATAGATTAATAAATTAATTGGTCCACTAGTCAGTCATCCAGATTTGAAATAAAACTTGTTTTATTCAGACTACACATGATTTTTTTTTTAATTTTTTAATTTTTTATAAACATATATTTTTATCGCCAGGGGTACAGGTCTGTGAATCACCAGGTTTACACACTTCACAGCACTCACCAAAGCACATACCCTCCCCAATGTCCATAATCCCACCCCTCTTCTCCCAAACCCCCTCCCCCCAGCCACCCTCAGTTTGTTTTGTGAGATTAAGAGTCACTTATGACTATACATGATTTTTAAGAAGAAAATTCTAAGCAATCCACACACAAAACACACGTGTGTGCACATTTTAGAACTATGAGTATAATCAAATTCACCATGATCACAACATATAGCATCAGTATTTCAAAATAATCTTATTTCTTCACAGTAAACAATAAAATACCAATGTAACACTAAGAAAATAAGTTCTTGAACATGTCAAAATATTTCAGTGCTTAGAAATGAATAACAAAAGACTACTGAGAAACTGAAATTTAAAAAATATTATACTTGGTACTGGCATATGGTGAGCATATCCTAAAGCATAATAGAATTGAGGGTCCAAAAATAAACACATTTATGGTTGACTGATTCTGAGAACCTACTGAGGCAGTCTCCTGGAGATGGACAGTCTTTTCAATAAATGGCAATGAGCAACTGGTTAGTCATATGCAAAAAAGATAAATTTCAACTTACCTCACAGCATGCACAGACATTAGATCAAAAAACAGACCATAGACTTAAATTTGGGAGCAAAAAGTGCAAGTTCTATAGCTGAGAAGGGATGTGTGCCCATAATATATAAAGAATACTTACTAATGGAACATAGAAAGCCAAGTTAGGCAAATATTTAGCTAGACATTGGTAGAAGTTATAACCTGAAACAGAAATTGTGTAAGATGGAAAGGAGAGATGCATGCCATGTGTTGCAGGTGCCCTGAATGAGGAATTAAAATATGAAAAATGAGGGTGCCTGGGTGGCTCAGGGGGTTAAGCCTCTGCCTTCGGCTCAGGTCATGACCTCAGGGTCCTGGAATAGAACCCTGCATCGGGCCTCTCTGCTCAGCAAGGAGCCTGCTTCCCCCCCCCCCCCTCTGCCTGCCTCTCTGCCTGCTTGTGATCTTAGAGATAATTGATTTAATCCCATTCAATGGCTTCCAGCATTGGACATGCACTGAAGAAAAATGCAACCTCAGAAATCTCTCTGGTTTTGCTCTTGTTTTCATACATTCCTATGAGTGGAAAAACCAGACGGCTGTAGTTGCTTTTATTGGCTGCTTATTTTGAGTTGATTCAAGTGGCCACTGTCTGTGTCTCCATCCTCTCCTTTGTAAGATAAGCATGAAACCCAGAACTCTGTCCTGGCTTGTTAATAGGAAGCTAAAAGGAATTAACACTTACATAATATTTAGAATAGTTTTCAACACCTAGCAAGAGCTCAATAAATGTGATCTATTCTATAGTTATATGACGAGTAGCATCATTAATTTTACAGTATTTAAAGGAATTCTAATATGATATTTGTCACTATGCCCTATAGGAAGAATCTAAGGGATTCTATCATGTTATTAGAAAGGAAGAAATACTCATGCTATTTCATTATGGTCTAAAAGCTGTGTCCCACACGTATGACACTTAGATTTAATATCGCATAGCACCATGAAGGCTGGGAAGGAACATGTTTAGTTTTAAACAGTCGTTTCGCAAATTGGGATAATTCAAAAAATAAATTTTCTGATATGTCTTAAAGATTAATTATTAGATATGTTACATGACCTAGAGTCTCAGTTTGATTTTTATATATTTTGCCCTAAGGATTAGTAATTGTTTGGGGACTAAGGAGCTCATTTCCCAGGAGCTTAAATTACAGTATAAAGTCTCTGCCTACTCTATATGTCTTAACGTCTTCAACACCAGGGAGAAAATGTCTGTCACTCAGGTCGGTTAGCTAGAGCTAGACTCTGGTTACTTGAAAATAAAAATGAATGTAAGTTCCCTATCCACAGTTATTTTAAAGATGTATTGAAGCCATCTCTCCTCTAATTAGTTAATGTTTTAAAAGGACTTCTACTTGTATGCTGTTACTGTTTAAAATTATTTTGTGTTTTAGTTTTCAGAAACACTTATTTTTGAATTAGAACATTTTCTCTGTAACATCAAACAGGGGTGTGTATGAAAGAATACTGAATAATCAAATGGTAACCATCTTTTCTCTCTCTTTCTGATTGCTCTTAACACCTTTTTTTCAGACCAGTTTCTGTGATGAAATCAAGCATTTGTGATCATGGAGAGGCTCTTTCATTGTCATGCTACTGCTGAGGGTTGCAGTCACCTGCCCAACACACTGTCCACAGACAGTCAAGACCTGGGAACTCACTCTGCTCAGAAAATGAGATGAATTCTTTTGGAGTTGTTTAGAAGTTGACATGAAATAGTTTCTTATCAACAGCCTAGAACATTCAGGAAAAAATTTAGCAAGTTAGCTTTCCTGTTTAACTGGGAAGCCCACAAATAACTCAGGTACTTTGTTTTGTTTTGGTTTTGGTTTATCTCTGTTCTTGGCTGGATAATGAAAAAAACATGACTTCAGGAAAGTGATATGCTTCTACTTCTTTTTTTTTTTTTTAAAGATTTTATTTATTTATTTGATAGAGAGAAATCATTGTTATGAATTCATTGTTATGTACCACACCCAGTGCTCCATGCAATACGTGCCCTCCATAATACCCACTATCTGGCCCTCGCCCCTGCCCCTTCAAAACCCTCAGAATTTAAAAGGGTTTTGTGAGCTGCAGACCTCAAAAAATGTGTCACAATTTCTAAAGAGGATTGTTAGAAACTTTGCTTCAAATATTTGATCCTGAAAAACTCAGTGAAAAAAAAAAGAAAGAAAGTATATCTTTTATAGAATCACAGTAGGTACTGCTGTTTGAGCTTCTTAAGGGTTTTCAGAGAACAGAGGAACATTTCTGTGTGGCTTTGAAATGTACCATTAGCTCTATTTTGAAACCCACCCAATAATCGAACTTAGTTAATCATCTCAATATGTTGTGGTAAAAGTTGGAATCATTTAAGTTTTTTAATGTTTCTTCTGATGCTAAAGTCAATTTTGATCATTGGGATCCAGTCAGACACTTAACATCTTGAATTACTTGGCAACTGTGTTTTTGTTATATTGTATAAATACAATATTTGATATCAATGCTATATTTCTCTGAGGTTAAAATGAATCTGTTTTTTTTCTTCCCATTTTAGAAGAAACACACATTTAACATTTGTTTTCCTGTACCTGACACATGGCAGAAATTAAGGAGGAGAACTGCACCTCCATGACAGAGTTCATCCTTCTTGGATTAACAGATGCCCCTGAGCTGAAAGTCTTCCTCTTCCTGCTGTTCCTTCTCATCTATGGAGTCACAGTTTTGGGAAATCTAGGCATGATTGCAGTGATTCAGGTCAGCTCTCAACTTCACACTCCCATGTACTTTTTCCTCAGCCACTTGTCCTTTGTGGATTTTTGCTACTCCACGATCATCGTGCCAAAGATGCTGTCCAGTATCTTAAACAGGGACAAAGCCATCTCCTTCCTGGGATGCACGGTGCAATTCTACTTGTTTTGCACATGTGTGATAACGGAGGTCTTCCTGCTGGCTGTGATGGCCTATGACCGCTTTGTGGCCATCTGCAACCCACTGCTGTACACTGTCACTATGTCCCAGGATCTCTGTATGGAGCTGGTTTCCTGCTGCTACCTCTGGGGGATGGTGTGTTCTCTGACCCACTTGTGTTTAGCTCTTGAGATCCCATCCTATAGATCAAATATGATTAATCACTTCTTTTGTGATCTACCCCCTCTCTTATCACTTGCTTGCTCTGATGTCTCTGTTAACGAACTCATGGTGCTCATTGTGGCCACTGCCAATGAGATCATCACCATTGTGATCATCTTCACCTCCTACTTGCTGATTCTTCTCACCATCCTGAGGATGCGCTCTGCAGAGGGAAGGCACAAAGCCTTTTCCACCTGTGCCTCCCACCTCACAGCCATCCTTGTCTTCCATGGAACTATTCTTTTTATTTATTGCCGGCCCAGTTCTGGCAACAGCATGGATACGGACAAGGTGGCCACAGTGTTCTACACCATAGTGATACCCATGCTGAACCCCCTCATCTACAGCCTGAGGAACAAGGATGTAAAAGCAGCTCTCAGAAAAGTGGTGAGCTCCAAAATATTTTCCTAGAAAATATTTTCTTAACAGGACTCAGGTTCCCAAAGTGGAGGCTTGGAGGCTGGTAGAGGGGTGAATGTGTGGACTGTAGTGTTCGAGTGAAGGGAAGAGCCAGGAGGTAGGTGTTTCTGAGTGATTCTTTTTGATTCATTTGTTTTTGTGTCTCTTCACTTGGCCTCAAGGGTAGGATTGAGCAATTTCAAACTTGAAGTATATGTCTTCACTTTCTTTCAGTCTTTCATGTCTTAAATGGTTATTAATAATGGATCCTTAAGATACATTTAGTTTACTCTTTAACCTTTATGAGCTTAATGAAGAGTGCTTAAAAATAACAGTTTTTTTCATTATGTATTATGGAAATGTTAATCCTTTCCAAAGTTGAATTCCTCCTATTTTCCTATAAAGAATGCATCTTTTCCCAAAAGTTTATATATGCAATGAGATTTCCATATGGATATGTGTCTTTTAATCTTTTTTAAAGCTTTATTGATTATTTCTGGTTTTCTTTATTATTTTTGTTTTTGATGTTGCAGTGTCCAGTGCTTTTGGAACTTCAGATATGGTCTCAACTGAAATAAATGGAAATAATACTAATTACTTCCCATGAAGTTATATGTCATGTGCAAAGAGTCTAGAATGACCTCTGGCTCACAATTAGTTCCCCTCTTCCCACTCACCCAACCTCTATTTTTTTTTTTTTTTAATTTTTTATATTTTATAAACATATATTTTTATCCCCAGGGGTACAGGTCTGTGAATCACCAGGTTTACACACTTCACAGCACTCACCAAAGCACATACCCTCCCCAATGTCCATAATCCCACCCCCTTATCCCAAACCCCCTCCCCCCAGCAACCCTCAGTTTGTTTTGTGAGATTAAGAGTTACTTATGGTTTGTCTCCCTCCCAATCCCATCTTGTTTCATTGATTCTTCTCCTACCCACTTAAGCCCCCATGTTGCATCACCACTTCCTCATATCAGGGAGATCATATGATAGTTGTCTTTCTCTGCTTGACTTATTTCGCTAAGCATGATACACTCTAGTTCCATCCATGTTGTCGCAAATGGCAAGATTTCATTTCTTTTGATGGCTGCATAGTATTCCATTGTGTATATATACCACATCTTCTTGATCCATTCATCTGTTGATGGACATCTAGGTTCTTTCCATAGTTTGGTTATTGTGGACATTGCTGCTATAAACATTCGGGAGCACGTGCCCCTTTGGATCACTACATTTGTATCTTTAGGGTAAATACCCAATAGTGCAATTGCTGGGTCATAGGGCAGTTCTATTTTCAACATTTTGAGGAACCTCCATGCTGTTTTCCAGAGTGGCTGCACCAGCTTGCATTCCCACCAACAGTGTAGGAGGGTTCCCCTTTCTCCGCATCCTCCCCAGCATCTGTCATTTCCTGACTTGTTTATTTTAGCCATTCTGACTGGTGTGAGGTGATATTGCATTGTGGTTTTGATTTGTATTTCCCTGATGCCGAGTGATATGGAGCACTTTTTCATGTGTCTGTTGGCCATCTGGATGTCTTCTTTGCAGAAATGTCTGTTCATGTCCTCTGCCCATTTCTTGATTGGATTATTTGTTCTTTGGGTGTTGAGTTTGCTAAGTTCTTTATAGATTCTGGACACTAGTCCTTTATCTGATATGTCGTTTGCAAATATCTTCTCCCATTCTGTCAGTTGTCTTTTGATTTTGTTAACTGTTTCCTTTGCTGTGCAAAAGCTTTTGATCTTGATGAAATCCCAATAGTTCATTTTTTCCCTTGCTTCCCTTGCCTTTGGCGTTGTTCCTAGGAAGATGTTGCTGCGGTTGAGGTCGAAGAGGTTGCTGCCCGTGTTCTCCTCAAGGATTTTGATGGATTCCTTTCGCACATTGAGGTCCTTCATCCATTTTGAGTCTATTTTTGTGTGTGGTGTAAGGAAATGGTCCAATTTCATTTTTCTGCATGTGGCTGTCCAATTTTCCCAGCACCATTTATTGAAGAGGCTGTCTTTTTTCCATTGGACATTCTTTCCTGCTTTGTTGAAGATTATTTGACCATAGAGTTGAGGGTCTATTTCTGGGCTCTCTATTCTGTTCCATTGATCTATGGGTCTGTTTTTGTGCCAGTACCATGCTGTCTTGATGATGACAGCTTTGGAATAGAGCTTGAAGTCCGGAATTGTGATGCCACCAACGTTGGCTTTCTTTTTCAATATCCCTTTGGCTATTCGAGGTCTTTTCTGTTTCCATATAAATTTTAGCATTATTTGTTCCATTTCTTTGAAAAAGATGGGTGGTACTTTGATAGGAATTGCATTAAATGTGTAGATTGCTTTAGGTAGCATAGACATTTTCACAATATTTATTCTTCCAATCCAGGAGCATGGAACATTTTTCCATTTCTTTGTGTCTTCCTCAATTTCTTTCATGAGTACTTTATAGTTTTCTGATTATAGATTCTGTGTCTCTTTGGTTAGGTTTATTCCTAGGTATCTTATGATTTTGGATGCAATTGTAAATGGGATTGACTCCTTAATATCTCTTTCTTCTGTCTTGCTGTTGGTGTAGAGAAATGCAACTGATTTCTGTGCATTGATTTTATATCCTGACACTTTACTGAATTCCTGTATAAGTTCTAGCAGTTTTGGAGTGGAGTCTTTTGGGTTTTCCACATATAGTATCATATCATCTGCGAAGAGTGATAATTTGACTTCTTCTTTGCCGATTTGGATGCCTTTAATTTCCTTTTGTTGTCTGATTGCTGAGGCTAGGACCTCTAGTACTATGTTGAATAGCAGTGGTGATAATGGACATCCCTGCCGTGTTCCTGACCTTAGCGGAAAAGCTTTCAGTTTTTCTCCATTGAGAATGATATTTGCGGTGGGTTTTTCATAGATGGCTATGATGATATTGATGTATGTGCCCTCTATCCCTACACTTTGAAGAGTTTTGATCAGGAAGGGATGCTGTACTTTGTCAAATGCTTTTTCAGCATCTATTGAGAGTATCATATGGTTCTTGTTCTTTCTTTTATTGATGTGTTGTATCACATTGACTGATTTGCGGATGTTGAACCAACCTTGCAGCCCTGGAATAAATCCCACTTGGTCGTGGTGAATAATCCTTTTAATGTACTGTTGAATCCTATTGGCTAGTATTTTGGTGAGAATTTTCACATCTGTGTTCATAAAGGATATTGGTCTATAGCTCTCTTTTTTGGTGGGATCCTTGTCTGGTTTTGGGATCAAGGTGATGCTGGCCTCATAAAATGAGTTTGGAAGTTTTCCTTCCATTTCTATTTTTTGGAACAGTTTCAGGAGAATAGGAATTAGTTCTTCTTTAAATGTTTGGTAGAATTCCCCCGGGAAGCCATCTGGCCCTGGGCTTTTGTTTGTTTGGAGATTTTTAATGACTGTTTCAATCTCCTTACTGGTTATGTGTCTGTTCAGGCTTTCTATTTCTTCCTGGTTCAGCTGTGGTAGTTTATATGTTTCTAGGAATGCATCCATTTCTTCCAGATTGTCAAATTTATTGGCATAGAGTTGCTCATAGTATGTTCTTATAATAGTTTGTATTTCTTTGGTGTTGGTTGTGATCTGTCCTCTTTCGTTCATGATTTTATTTATTTGGGTCCTTTCTCTTTTCTTTTTGATAAGTCGGGCCAGGGGTTTATCAACTTTATTAATTCTTTCAAAGAACCAGCTCCTAGTTTTGTTGATTTGTTCTATTGTTTTTTTGGTTTTTATTTCATTGATTTCTGCTCTGATCTTTATGATTTCTCTTCTCCTGCTGGGCTTAGGGTTTCTTTCTTGTTCTTTCTCCAGCTCCTTTCGGTGTAGGGTTAGGTTGTGTACCTGAGACCTTTCTTATTTCTTGAGAAAGGCTTGAACCGCTATATATTTTCCTCTCAGGACTGCCTTTGTTGTGTCCCACAGATTTTGAACCGTTGTATTTTCATTATCATTTGTTTCCATGATTTTTTTCAATTCTTCTTTAATTTCCCGGTTGACCCATTCATTCTTTAGAAGGATGCTTTTTAGTCTCCATGTATTTGGGTTCTTTTCAAACTTCCTTTTGTGGTTGAGTTCTAGCTTTAGAGCATTGTGGTCTGAAAATATGCAGGGAATGATCCCAATCTTTTGATACTCGTTGAGTCCTGATTTAGGACCAAGGATGTGATCTATTCTGGAGAATGTTCCATGTGCACTAGAGAAGAATGTGTATTCTGTTGCTTTGGGATGAAATGTTCTGAATATATCTGTGATGTCCATCTGGTCCAGTGTGTCGTTTAAGGCCTTTATTTCCTTGCTGATCTTTTGCTTGGATGATCTGTCCATTTCAGTGAGGGGAGTGTTAAATTCCCCTACTATTATTGTATTATTGTTGATGTGTTTCTTTGATTTTGTTATTAATTGGTTTATATAGTTGGCTGCTCCCACGCTGGGGGCATAGATATTTAAAATTGTTAGATCTTCTTGTTGGACAGACCCTTCAAGTATGATATAGTGTCCTTCCTCATCTCTTATTATAGTCTTTGGCTTAAAATCTAATTGATCTGATATAAGGATTGCCACTCCTGTTTTCTTCTGATGTCCATTAGCATGGTAAATTCTTTTCCACCCCCTCACTTTAAATCTGGAGGTGTCTTCGGGCTTAAAATGAGTTTCTTGCAGGCAACATATAGATGGGTTTTGTTTTTTTATCCATTCTGATACCCTGTGTCTTTTGACAGGGGCATTTAGCCCATTAACATTCAGGGTAACTATTGAGAGATATGAATTTAGGGCCATTGTATTGCCTGTAAGGTGACTGTTACTTTATATGGTCTCTGTTCCATTCTGATCTACCACTTGTAGGCTCTCTCTTTGCTTAGAGGACCCCTTTCAATATTTCCTGTAGAGCTGGTTTGGTGTTTGCAAATTCTTTCAGTTTTTGTTTGTCCTGGAAGCTTTTAATCTCTCCTTCTATTTTCAATGATAGCCTAGCTGGATATAGTATTCTTGGCTGCATGTTTTTCTCGTTTAGTGCTCTGAAAATATCATGCCAGCTCTTTCTGGCCTGCCAGATCTCTGTGGATAAGTCAGCTGCCAATCTAATATTTTTACCATTGTATGTTACAGACTTCTTTTCCCGGGCTGCTTTCAGGATTTTCTCTTTGTCACTGAGACTTGTAAATTTTACTATTAGGTGACAGGGTGTGGGCCTATTCTTATTGATTTTGAGGGGCGTTCTCTGAACGTCCTGAATTTTGATGCTCGTTCCCTTTGCCATATTGGAGAAATTCTCCCCAATAATTCTCTCCAGTATACCTTCTGCTCCCCTCTCTCTTTCTTCTTCTTCTGGAATCCCAATTATTCTAATGTTGTTTCGTCTTATGGTGTCACTTATCTCTCGAATTCTCCCCTCGTGGTCCAGTAGCTGTTTGTCCCTCTTTTGCTCAGCTTCTTTATTCTCTGTCATTTGGTCTTCTATATCACTAATTCTTTCTTCTGCCTCATTTATCCTAGCAGTGAGAGCCTCCATTTTTGATTGCACCTCATTAATAGCTTTTTTTATTTCAACTTGGTTAGATTTTAGTTCTTTTATTTCTCCAGAAAGGGCTTTTAGATCTCTCGAGAGGATTTCTCTAATATCTTTCATGCCTTTTTTGAGCCCGGCTAGAACCTTGAGAATTGTCATTCTGAACTCTAGAACTGACATATTACCAATGTCTGTATTGATTAGGTCCCTAGCCTTCGGTACTGCCTCTTGTTCTTTTTTTTGTGTTGAAATTTTCCTTCTTGTCATTTTGTCCAGATAAGTGTATATGAAGGAGCAAGTAAAATACTAAAAGGGTGGCACCAATCCCAGGAAAATATGCTTTAACCAAATTAGAAGAGGTCCCAAATCGTGAGGGGGGAGAAAGGGGATAAAAAGAGGTTCAAAAAGGAAGAAAGAAAAAAAAAAGAAAAAAGAAAAAGAAAGAAAAGAATTTTAAAAAGAGAAAACAAATAAGAAAAATATAAAAAAGAAAAAATATATATATTAGATAAACTGGTTAAAAAACGTTAAAAAAGAAAAAGGTAAAAGTTAAAAAAAAATTTTACCAGAAGGCGAGAAAAAAAACAAAAAATGAAAAATAAAAAAATTAAATTAACTGCAAGACTAAAAAAAAATCATAGGGAAAAAGCTATGCGTTCCGTGCTTTGCTTTCTCCTCCTCTGGAATTCTGCTCTCCTTGGTATTGAAACCGCACTCCTTGGTAGGTGAACTTGGTCTTGGTTGGATTTCTTCTTGATCTTCTGGGGGAGGGGCCTGGTGTAGTGATTCTCAAGTGTCTTTGCCACAGGCGGAATTGCACCGCCCTTATCAGGGGCCAGGGTGAGTAATCTGCTCAGGTTTGCTTTCAGGAGCTTTTGTTCCCTGAGCGCTTTCCATAGAGTTCTGGAGGATGGGAATACAAATGGCGGCCTCCTGGTCTCCGGCCTGGAGGAGCCGAGAGCCCAGGGCCCCACTCCTCAGTGCGCCCTCAGAGAACAGCGCCAGTTACTCCCGTCTGCCTGACCTCCGGCCGCGCTCCGAGCTCACCGAGCCTGTGACCGAGCTGTGATCTTACTGTCGGCTCTGTCTCTGTAGCCGGCTTTCCCATTCCAATACCCACAAGCTCTGCGACACTCAGACACCCCCCGATCCTTCTGTGACCCTGCGGGACCTGAGGCCACGCTGACCCCGTGTGGGCTTCGCCCCGGTTTAGCCTCTGGAGCGATGTCCCTCAGTGGAACAGACTTTTAAAAGTCCTGATTTTGTGTGCCGTTGCTCCACGGCTTGCCGGGAGCCGGCCCCTCCCCCCGGTGTCTATCTCCTCGTGGCTTTGGATTCACTTCTCCGCCTGTCCTACCTTTCAGAAAGTGGTTGTTTTTCTGTTTCCAGAATTGCTGTTCTTCTTCTCTTCGATCTGCCGATGGATTTTCAGGTGTTTGCAATCTTTAGATAAGCTATCTAGCTGATCTCCGGCTAGCTGATGTAGTCTCAGCCTGCTACTTCTCCACCATCTTGACTCCTCCTCCCAACCTCTATTTCTTATATTTTACTTTTATTACATAGCTACTGTCTGTCTTATATATATACACACAGACTCACGTATACACACATATATAGGAGTGTGTCTATATAAAAATCTCCCCCCCACAGGTATACTTGCCATCACTGAATGAATAATCATTCCTATAAGTACCTGCATCTCTGACTTAGGTCATCATTACATTGTCTGTTTGTTTGTTTGTTCACTCTAAGTCTCCATTCTAACTTTCCACAGGAATAGAATGCTGTCACTTAAAGGCAAATTCTAACCTATTTGTAGAACACATAAGTATTTCATTTTTAAGGCAAATTATGGAAGGAGCCCAAATGTCCATCAACTTAAGAATGGATAAAGGAGAAGTAGTGTACATATTATACGAAATATTAATCAGCTATCAAAAGGAATGATATCCTGCCATCTGCAATGTTGTGGATGGCACTAGAGAGTATTAGGGTAAGGTAAATAAGTCAGTCATAGAAAGATAAATATCATATGATTTTACTCAGACGAACAGAACAGAAGAACATAGGGGAAGAAAGAGAGAATCAAACCAGAAAACAGACTCTTAACTCTAGAGAAGAAACTGAAGGTTGCTGGGGTAGGGGCCAGCAACTGATGGTTGAAATAGGTAATGGGTATGAAGGGGGACACTTGTGGTGGGCACTGGGTATTTTATGTAAATGATGGATCACTAAATTTTATACCTGCAACTAATATTACACTGTATGTTAACTAACCAGAATTTAAATAAAAACTTGAAGACCAACCTTATTATGATATTTACTAATAATACTGGCTTGTGAGGTTCTTGAACATAAGACTATGTATACCTTTCCTTGTCACCTATTTCACTAAATTTTAAATACACTGATTGTTTATTTAACATCTACAATTTCTCAGTTGGCAGGGGCAAAAAGAGAATAGGACTAGCATTTATTGCATATATACAATATACCAAATGATTCAACAAATTTTTGAGCTACTATTTGATGCCGCATACATACAAGTTATGTTGTTAGGTGCTCAAAGTAATAAAAAGTAAAATAGGCTAAACCTAACTAGTTTAATTTTTTTCAGAAATAATTTCAGTGTGGGGGATACAAATATTTACAAGTTTAGAAATAGTAGGAGGCAAGCTAATAATGAGAACAAAAACAAAGAAAATGTATTCGTATTCTCTTTCATCCTTCCTTTTTTCCACTATCAATCTGCATAAATATATTATTAATTTATTGGTTACTTGAACAAAAGCAATCTCAATTTTCTTCATAAGAACTCCCTAGGCAGTCTTCATATAATTATTGAATAGATTTCTTGTAAATATTGAGAGCCATTTGCTTTTCTTAAATGTTGTTTTATTTTTTAAAATATTTTAGTTATTTATTTTAGAGAGAAAGAGAGAGTGCAGACAGGAGAGGGCAAAAGGAGAGGAAGAGAGAGTTCAGCGCCCATGTAAAGCTCAATTCCATGACCCTGAGATCAACACCTGAGCCAAAATCAAGAATCCGATGTTTAACCAACTGAGCCACACAGCTGCCCCTTAAATGTTTTAAATTACTTGTCATTTTTAATGATAACCTAAACAGAAAAGTAATCAAAACTAGATTATTGTGTTTATTAGGAAGAATTAATTTTTTCTAGTACTAGTAATATTTACTATGAAATGGCCAAATAGATATGAGTTTCTAATTTTCAAAAATTTTATGACATAATATTTGCCTTTCTTCTATCATTAATTTTGTTTGGATTACTTATATATTCTTTGACCTATATTATTTGTTTTTTAATAACTCCCAAATTAGTTCAGAAAATTATTGAGAGAAAAACTACTCACTATTTTGCTTACCGTAAAATAAAACCTGCATAATAATCTTATATTGGTTTATGAAATAATTTTAATGGTGATATGATTTTAAAAGTACACTAAGAAATTAAAACAACTTTATTTCAGAAATTTATATATATAATTATATCCTACAATATTTTATATAATCATATATATTCACATATATGAAATTGCCTTCCTTTATACATTATCACTTAATTGATTTGTGCTTAACTGGAACACTGTAGAGAAGAAACAGAAAGATTATAGTGCTCCTGTTTGAAATCAATGATGAAAATGAAAACTAAAGTATGGAATTTTAATAGGTACTTCCCAGGGTTTACAAGGAAATTTAGGTCTTCAAATAACTATATTAGAAAAGAAGAAAACTCTTAAAACTAGAAACTTAGCTTCCACATGAAGAAATTAAAGAAGAAGAAGAAGAAGAAAAGAAGAAGAAGGAACAACAAAGGAAAGAAATAATGATTAGAGCACAAGCCAATAAAGTAAGAAGATGAAGAACAGACAAGACCAATAAGTTTGTACTGTCAAAAGATTAATATAATTGACAAAATTTTAGCTAGAATTACTATGCAAAAAAAAAAAATAAAAAAACAAGGAACAAATTACCACAATCATTGAGGAAAGTAATCTTGAGTAAATTAAAATGAGTATAATGAATAGTATAAAAAATTTCATGCCAAAAATTTAGTCAAGTTAGATGATACATAAAAAAAAATTATAAAAGATCAGTTTATCAAAATTGACAAAGAAATAGAAAGTCTGAATAGATATGTAACAATAAATTTTATTTCTAATAAAAATATTCCCTCCTTTCCCCTACCAATGTCCAGGCACAGATGGTTTCACCTTTTGTTTTCATTTTTCCTTAATTAAAATATAATGTATTATTTGCCCCAGGGGTACAGGTCTATGAATCATCAGGATTGCACATTTCATAGCACTTACCATAGCACATACCCTTCCCAATGTCCATAACCCAACTACCCTATCCTTATCCTGACACCCGTCAGAAACCCTCAGTTTGTTTCCTGAGATCAAGAGTCTCTTATGGTTTGTCTCCCTCCTGATCTCATCTTATTTCATTTTTTCCCTCCCTATGTGCCAGGACCCCCTGCCCTGCCTCTCAAATTCCTCTTAACAGAGAGAGCGTATGATAGTTGTCTTTGACTGAGTTGTTTTCACTAAATAAGTATATAACAATAGTATAATTATATTTATTTTTAAATTAACATATAATGTATTATTAGTTTCAGTGTTATAAACAGTAGCATCAATTATTAATTACCTCATTTAGATGACAGAAGACATGATGTTCTTTCCAGTTCATGCAGTTATCCTGGTATTCCAGCATACCAAAGCCAAAGACAAAATGAGGAAGAAAATGCAAACCAATATCCCTCATGAATATAAACACAAGAATTCTCAAAAAAATATTATATCCAGTCATGAAATAAAACAAATGCATTAAAACATATAAAAAGATTATAAACCATGACCAAGTGAGATTTATCCCAGAAATGCTAGGTTGGTTTAACATATGAAAAACAATGTAATACATCACTTACATACAATTAAAGGCAACAAAATCACATGGCCACATTATAGATGCAGAAAAATTATTTGGCACCAACCAGCACCCATTCAAGATAAAATTTAGCAGTAAGGAGAAATAGAGGAAATCATTTCAATCTATGTAGGATGTCTACTCTCAGCACTCATAGACAGATTGAAAGGTCAAAGATGCAGCAGAGCAATGCCAAGTTGAGGCTGGAGTCCCGGGGCTGCCATGGTCGCAGGCCAGCTCCTCAGAAAAAAAAAGGGTGAAAGCCAGAAAAGCCAGCCCCACCCCCAGCAAAAGCCCATGTCTGTCTCACAGACAGACTGAGGTGTTAATAGATTGATAACTATACATGGAAAGACAAATATACTGATTAATAAATCAATCAGTCCACCAGTCACCCAGATTTAAAGTAAACCTGATTTTCTTCACATTATACATGATCTATGAAGAAAATTCTAAGCAATCCACACACATCCACACATGTGTGTGCACTGTATTAGAACTATGAGAACTAATAATCAGATTCAACACAATCACAAAATATAGCATCAGTATTTCAAAATAATCTTATTTCACAGTAAACAATAAAATACCAATGTAACACTAAGAAAATAAGTTCTTGATCACGTCAAAATATTTCAGTGCTTAGAAATGAATAACAAAAAGACTACTGAGAAACTGAAATTTAAAAAATATTATACTTGGTACTGGCATATGGTAAGCATATCCTAAAGCATAATAGAATTGAGGGTCCAAAAGTAAACAGATTTATGGTTGACTGATTCTGAGAACCTACTGAGGCAGTCTCCTGGTGATGGACAGTCTTTTCAATAAATGGAAATGAGCAACTGGTTAGTCATATGCAAAAAAGATAAATTTCAACTTACCTCACAGCATGCACAGACATTAGCTCAAAACAGACCATAGACTTAAATTTGGGAATAAAAAGTGCAAGTTCTATGGCTGAGAAAGGATGTGTGCCCATAATATATAAAAAACACTTACTAATGGAACATAGAAAACCAAGTAAGGCAAATATTTAGCAAATATTTAGAAAACCAAGTAAGGCAAATATTTAACTTCTACAACTTGGTAGAAGTTGTAACCTGAAACAGAAATTGTGTAAAATGGAAAAAGGAAGAGATGCATGCCATGAGTTTCAGGTGCCCTGAATGAGGAACTAAAATATGAAAAATGGCCTTAAGAGCACCAATAATCACAGCTCTTTCTTTTGGCCCATGGATTTCCACTCATGGGGCAACACAAAAAAGATAGTTGGTGAGAATTTGTCTTCTGTTTTGTTGATTATGAGAGGTGATTTGGGAATGGAGAACCAAAGGAATGTCTCCTCCAACTTGGGTGTTATCCTTGGCACAGTGATTTTAGGACTATATTATGTGGTAGTTGAGAGTGTGCAAATTTATTTACTCGAGATTATTTGTTGACCACATATGCCTTAAAAATGTATGTGTACAGCCAGTGATACACACAAACAAATAGAATCCTGTGGCCTAGAATGATATTATAAAGTCAGAAGAAGAACACATCTAGAAGAGAGAATTGATGTAGTCCCTTCAGTGGCTTCCAGCACTGGACATGCTCTGAAAACAAAACAAAACAAAACAAAACAAAACCAAAAACGCAACCTCAGAAATTTCTCTGGTTTCTTCTTTTTTCCATACATTCCTATGACTGGAAAAACCAGAGGGCTGTAATTGCTTTTATTGGCCATTTATTTTGAGGTGATCCAAGAAGCCACTGTCTGTATCTCAATCCTCTTCTTTGTAAGATAGGCATGAAACCCAGAACTGTTTCCTGGATGGTTACTAGGACACTAACAGGAATTAATACTTGCATAATATTTAGAATAGTTTCCAACATCTAGCAAAGACTCAATAAGTGTGATCTAGAGTTTTCTGACCAGCAGCATCTTTAATTTTATGGTATTTTAAGGAATTCTGATATGATATTTGTCACTATGCCTTACAGAAAGAAACTAATGGATTCTATCATGATATTAGAAAGGAAGAAATACTCATGCGATTTCCTTATGGCCTTATAGCTGTGTTCCACACATATGACACTTCGATATAATATCACATAACACCATGAAGGCTGGGAGGGGGCATATTTGGCTTTAAACAGTCGTTTCCCAAGTTGGGATAATTTAAAAAATAGATTTCCTGATGATATGTCATAAAGATTAATTATTAGGTAGGTTACACGAAACATACTCTCACTTTAAGTTTTATATATTTTGTTATACCATAGGGATCAGTAATTGTTTGGGGGCCTAAAGAGCCCAATTCCTGGGAGCTTAAATTACAGGATAAGTCTCAGTCTGCTCTACATGTCTTAACATCTTCTGCACCAGGGAGAAAATGTCTATTACTCGGGTCTGTAAGCTAGAGCTAGATTCTGGTTACTTGAAAATAAACGTGAATTTATGTTCCCTGTCAACAATTATTTTAAACATGTATCGAACTCATCTATCTTTTAATTAGATAATAATAAGATTCCTGTGCAATTACTATTTGAAAGGCTTTTTGTGTTTTAGTATTTAGAAACACTTAATGGTGAATTTAGAACAATTTTCTTTGTAACATCAAAATGTGTATGAAAGAATACAATGAGCAAATGGTAATCCTCTTCGTTCATTCTCTTTCTGTTTCTTGTTAACATTTTTTTTTTTTTCAGACCAGTTTCTGTGATGAAATCAAGCATTTGTGATCATGGAGAGCCTCCTTCATTGTCATGCTACTGCTGAGGGTTGCAGTCACCTACCCACCACACTGTCCACAGACAGTCAAGACCTGGGAACTCACTCTGCTCAGAAAATGAGATGAATTCTTTTGGAGTTGTTTAGAAGTTGACATGAAATAGTTTCTTATCAACAGCCTAGAACATTCAGAAATAAATTTAACAAGCTGGCTTTCCTGTTTAACTGGGAAGCCCGCAAATAACTCAGGTACTTTGTTTTGTTTTGTTTTGGTTTTGGTTTATCTCTGTTCTTGGCTGGATAATGAAAAAGACATGACTTCAGGAAAGTGATATGCTTCTACTTCTTTAAAGAGTTCACTATATGGAGAAAATACCAAGTTATTCTTCTAGTCCAGAACGTCTTCACTCAATTTTTATTACACTTGCGTGCAGAGGTCACACGTATCCTCCTCCTGCCCTTTAGAAGGGAGGGCAGAGAATAGAGTCCCTCTCTGTCTATTGGCCTTTTCTTTAAAGAAAGTTCTCAGTGTTAGATCCCACTGTATTGAGTAGACTAAGTAACCACTTTTCCCAGCCAACTGCTTAGAGAACTTGAGAGGGTTTTCAGGCACCTCTCTTTGGTGTGGGTAAAAGATGAATATTTCAGTATGACCAAATCATAGGTATTGGTAACAGACCTATCTGATGTATTCATACCTCTCTATATACATCTTTATATACATCTATATATGCACACCAAGTAGACTATTTGGTATCTCATTTCTTTAAAAAAAAAATTAACCACCAGCATGAAAATTTTCTCTCCTAGATATGACCCATTATAATTTAATAATTGCTCTATTATTGATAATTAACATTTTCCATTTTAATATTATTAACAATACTGAAATGTAGAGTTTGATTAGTTTTTCATAATTTTACTAAGGTGATGAAATATTTCTCTAACTCATTAAGAATGAAATCTCTCATAAAAATATATAGTTTTTTAGGATTAAGTTCTTTTATCAGGATTAAGACTTTATTGTTGTAGATTATTGCTGTGATAATTGATTAAAACACTCTGTTGTTTGGTGTAAAATTTTCATTTTTAGTCTATATTTTAAATCTCTTGGCTCATAATTTGAAATTTATAAGTGTTTTGTGAGCTGCAGAACTCAAAAAATTTATCATACTCCCTAAAGATGGAATTTAAAAAAAAAAACTTTGCTTCAAATATATGTTCCTGAAAGACTCAATGAAAAAAAAAAGTATATGTTTTACAGAGTCACACTAGGTGCTACTGTGCTGCCCAAGCTTCTTAAGGGTTTTCAGAGAACAGAGGAACATTTCTGTGTGGCTTTGAAAATCATTGACTCTATTTTAAACTTGATCAAATAATCAAACTTAGTTAATCATCTTGATGTATTATGGTAAATGTTGGAATCGTTTAAGTTTTTTTAATAGTTTTTTTTTTTAAATGCTTTTGTTGATGCTAGAATCAGTTTTGATCAGTGGGATCTACTGAGACATTTAACATTTTGAAGTATTTGACAACACTGTTTTTGTTGATTCTTATAAGTACAATATTTGCTATCAATGCTATATTTTTCTAATTATTATTAATCTGTTTTTACTCCCTTTTTAGAAGAAACACAAATTTAATGTTTGTTATCCTAAGGCTGAGACATGGCAGAAATTAAGGAGGAGAACTGCACCTCCATGACAGAGTTCATCCTTCTTGGATTAACAGATGCCCCTGAGCTGAACGTCTTCCTCTTCCTGCTGTTCCTTCTCATCTATGGAGTCACAGTTTTGGGGAAATCTAGGCATGATTGCAGTGATTCAGGTCAGCTCTCAACTTCACACTCCCATGTACTTTTTCCTCAGCCACTTGTCCTTTGTGGATTTTTGCTACTCCACGATCATCGTGCCAAAGATGCTGTCCAATATCTTACACAGGGACAAAGCCATCTCCTTCCTAGGATGCATGGTGCAATTCTATTTATTTTGTTCCTTTGCAATCACTGAGGTCTTCCTGCTGGCTGTGATGGCCTATGACCGCTTTGTGGCCATCTGCAACCCACTGCTGTACACTGTCACTATGTCCCAGAATCTCTGTATGGAGCTGGTTTCCTGCTGCTACCTCTGGGGGATGGTGTGTTCTCTGACCCACTTGTGTTTAGCTCTTGAGATCCCATCCTATAGATCAAATGTGATTAATCACTTCTTTTGTGATCTACCCCCTCTCTTATCACTTGCTTGCTCTGATGTCTCTGTTAATGAACTCACGGTGTTCATTGTGGCCACTGCCAATGAGATCATCACCATTGTGATCATCTTCACCTCCTACTTGCTGATTCTCCTCACCATCCTGAGGATGCGCTCTGCAGAGGGAAGGCACAAAGCCTTTTCCACCTGTGCCTCCCACCTCACAGCCATCCTTGTCTTCCATGGAACTATTCTTTTCATTTATTGCCGGCCCAGTTCTGGCAACAGTGTGGATACGGACAAGGTGGCCACGGTGTTCTACACCATAGTGATTCCCATGCTGAACCCCCTCATCTACAGCTTGAGGAACAAGGATGTGAAAGCAGCTTTCAAGAAAGTACTGGGATTTAGATTACCTTTTAAAAAATTATTTTCTTAACTAGACTCAGAGTTTGATCAGAGACTTTTAATGAGTGGCTGATTTTGAGTGGATGTGAACAAAAAGTAAAGTAGGGAAGGATTTTATGACCTGGGGGCCTAAGCATGCTGCTTGCTTTCCAGTTGCTTATCTTATTAAACCATATGTTATCTCTTATGGATAATTCAAATGCACTTGTTGCATTTTCTGCTCTTCTTCAATGTCTAATTACTTTGAATTGGTTGGTGTGGTATTGTTAGACTCGATATCTTACTTTGAGAAAACCATTACATTTCTCACAAAGTACACATCAATAGACATGTTTTTTCATCATCATTAGAGCATGTAACCTTTTTTAACTTAATTAATTTCATTTTTTTACATTGAATGAATGTACATCTGTCTGATATCCTATGTTTTTTAATAAAAAGTGAGTAATTTTATGTGTATTTTTATCCACTCTTTAGTTATTTTTACCTTTGCAACATTATAAGTTTAAGACTTTTAAAACTTCTTTCAGAGGGATTAAGAAGCACAAACTTCTAGTTATAAAATAAATAAGTCACAGGGATGAAAAGTACAGCAAAGGAAATATAGATAATAACGTTGTAATAATGTTGTATGGTGACAGATGATAACCACACTTCCCAAGGTGAACACTGTGTAATGCACAGGAATTGTCAAATAATGACATTGTACCCCTAAAATTAATATAACATTGTATGTTGAGTATACTTCAATAAAAAAATAAATAACAAAAAAAAACCTTTTGGTCTACAAGTAAACCTTTTGGTTTACTCTAATTTTCTAATGAGATTTGCATGAAAATTAAATGATGTATCTTAAATTCTTGCCACTATATATGGTATATTATAAGTGATTAATAATGTATTTGCTGATCTTACTATTACTACTCTTAGTTTTACCTTTTGTTCTCTATTCTATCTTATTTTTTTTTTTTTTTTAAGATTTTTATTTATTTATTTGACAGGGAGAGATCACAAGTAGACAGAGAGGCAGGCAGAGAGAGAGAGAGAGGGAAGCAGGCTCCCTGCTGAGCAGAGAGCCTGATGTGGGCCTCGATCCCAGGACCCTGAGATCATGACCTGAGCCGAAGGCAGCGGCTTAACCCACTGAGCCACCCAGGCGCCACTCTATCTTATTTCTTAATAAATGAGTAGATCATGTATTTGATGGTTTACTTTTCTTAAATTTATGGGGTTTTGTTAATTATTTTTGTTTTGTTTTGCCTGATACTATTTTAGTCATTTACTATATTTTTAAGCCTATTGTATTCTAAACCTATTGATTGCATTAATTTCCTATGGCTTCTAAAAAAAATACTATGCATTTGTTGGCTTACTACAATAGACTTTATGCTCTTACAGTTCTAAGGGCAGAAATTTGAAATCAGTGTCACTGGGCCAAAATGAAGGTGTCAGCTGAGCCATACTCCCACAGGAGGTTGTCAGGGACAACACTTGCCCTTATCTCTTGCAGTTTGTGGAGACCACAGGCATTCTTTGACTTGTGGCTGTATTATTTCAGTCTTCAAGACTGGCATCTTCAAACTTCTCTACTCTTCATCTTTCCTACCTTTCTTGCACATACACCCACGCGCACGTGTGTGTGTGTATGTGTGTATGTGTGTGTGTGTGGAATAGCCTCCTTTGTACTTTTTTTTTTTTTTCAGATTTTATTTACTTATTTGACAGAGAGAGAGAACAATAGGGGGAATGGCAGAAGGAGAGGAAGAAAGAGGCTCCCTACTGGGCAAGGAGCCAGACATGAGGCTCCATACCTGGACCCTGGGATCATGACCTGAGCCAAAGGCAGACACTTAATTGACTGAGTCACCAAGGTGCCCCTAGTCTCCTTCTCTTGTATAAGATCATCTGTGAAGGCATATACAGCACCCAGATAATCTAAAATAATCTCCCTATATCCAGATCCTTACCCTAATCACATGTAAACACCCTTCCTCCAAATAAGGTGGCATTTACAGGTTCCATGTATTAGAACTTGATATATATATAAAGATCCATTTTCAAACAACACACCCACCAAAGTATGGTCTTTTAAAGACCAAAGTATGATTTATTTTTCCTGTATCCTTGCAATGTTAACACTTCGTTTTCTTACTTTCTTAGGATTTCATTTTATATTTGTTATTGTTTATATTTTTATTGGGATGGGTTATTTAAAGTAACATAGGTCCTTGATGCTTTAATGAAGTATGATGGACATTGGATTTTTAAATAGCTGGGTTCCAGGCTCAGAGCTTAAAGAGTGATTTTGAGGAAGATAGTTAAACTAGCTTAACCTCGAGTCTCTTAAATATAAACTGGAGATAAGCTGCCAGCTTCAGAGTTATCACTGAACTTAAACACAATAACAAAATAACTGCAAAACCTGGCTTATGAAATTCATTCTCCCTAATGTTTCTTTAAAAAACATTTTGAGGAGCGCGTGGGTGGCTCAAGAAGTTAATTAAGCCTCTGCCTTCGGCTCAGGTCATGATCTCAGTGTCCTGGGATCAAGCCCTGAAACAGGTTCTCTGCTCAGCAGGGAGCTGCTTCCCTCCTCTCTCTGTCTGCCTCTCTGCCTGCTTGTGATCCCTGTCTGTCAAATAAATAAATAAAATCTTTCAAAAGAAAGAAAGACATGTTTGATATGGTCATTGAGGAGGGTATGTGCTATGCTGAGTGCTGTGAATTGTGTGAGACAGATGATTCACAGACATTTACCCCCTGGGAAAAAAAATTATATGTTAATTTATTAAAAGGAAAAAAAGACATCTTTGAGGGCAAGAGTTATTTAAAAATATTCCAACAAAGACAGCTACTCATTATTTATTTTAATAAATGAATAAATATTGACAAATAGAGTAGAACTACATTGTGAGTTTGATGAAAATATGGCTCTGTATTGCTTTTCAAATGTTCTAAGTGGAGTAAATTTCCCACATCACACAAGGGACTTTGAATTTTAAGATGAAGGTAAAGTAAACATCTTTCTCCTTTGGTCCTCCAACTGGAATAGAGTTTCTCCACCTTGGCACTCTTAGTGAAGGTATACCAAACACACACACACACACACACCTCTCGCTCTTATCTCTCTTCAGGAGGCAACACATTTTCTCTAAATTTCATTTTCAGGTCTGCCATTATGCCACACACTTTCCAATCTTTATGCAATTGTTTATGTTATTTCTTTTACCTTCTCTCATTCACTATTCTGTACCTGACAAACTTCTTAAATGTGTAGTGCAAATTATCCTCTTTTCTGTTTTGCCATCTGGCATACAAATTCACAGAGTATATGTACTTTTTTAAGTTTATTTATTTAAGGAATCTCTACTCCCAACATGGGGCTCAAACTCATGACCGTGAGATGAAGAGTTGCATGTTCTTCAACTGAGCCAAGTCAGTTGTACCTAATAGATGTATTTGTTAAAGAAATATTCTCTGATCTATGCTGGCCTTGGATGGCCAGAATTCCATGTGTAACAGAACCACACATAGCACATATCAAGTGATTAACTTCATTCATACTTGGTTTTCCACTGACGTTTGATTTTCAAGGTCTTCTAATTCTCAACAGCCAGATAGATATATTTTTGCTTCTTTCTAGTTATTCTATTATCCTATCACATAGAATACTACTCTGATAGTTTGATAAATTGCTCTAAGCTGGTTAAATCAAATTAGACAACAAATAATACAATTTTGTTTTGTATATAATAAGCTACCATTTCAAAACTAAAAATAGATTTTTCTTTGAGACATCCTCAAGATGTATAAAAACATATTGTATTGTTTCATTTTGTTTTAATCAGTTCCTCATAGAACTGTTTAATTGCTCATGTATCTTTTCCCACTGGGATTTTCATATCAGATTGTGAGTTCACGGGATCCTAGGTGAGCTCTGGAAGCTAACCTCAAAAGACTCTAGGCAAATATAAAAGGTCCCACATTATCTTGAGGAACCACTACCTTCCTAAGGGAGGCACAGGTTTCTTTTATGAAAACAAAAGAACTGCCCAAATGGATTATGTAAAATGTTGCGATGGGTTAATTTTTTAAATATTTAGCGTCAACACTGAGTTTTTCAAGTGAAAAATGAATTGATGCGGACAACAGTCTCTTAAGAAGGTAAATGAAAGATAGTAATCTGGTAAATGCTCTTCACATAATCCTGGGATCTCAGAGTTGGGCAAGATTTTAAGTGCTCATTCTATAGTTATTTATTTTACATGCAGGAAACTGATGTTTTGAGAATACATGTGCCCAGCAGAACACAGGTTTTAATTCTCAAGGCATATGCAACAAACACACCACCACCAACAAAAAAACACATTTAATGGATGATAGTTTTAAGACAATCTTTAGTATTATTGGACTCAGATTAGAAATCTATCTATAAACACAGGGTTCATTGCCTATTTTTTTTTTTTTTAAGTAAAGCAGACTGGGATATAAAATAAAGGCTCACCCAATTTGTGTATCATATCATTTATCCTGTGTGTTGATATGAACAGTTATCAATACAGAGGTGAGAGGACTGGGGTAGGATTAAGGGAGTGGATTTGAAGGAACAGAAAAAAAAATGGTTTACAAAGGTAGGGACTAGGGCTTACTATAGAGAAGTGACTACAGGAATAGATGATTTTTCTAAACACTTTTGGAGTTCATTCTCATTCTCACCTGCCAGTTACATAGAAGAACAGATATATTTGACTCCTCTTCGGACTCTTCTTAATTTTTTATCTTGTATTCCTTTCCTCTTCTATTGTTCCCTTGACTTTCACATTTCATGTTTCAATTCTGAAAACCTTTTTTGGTCTTAAAGCATAGGACATCTTTGAAAGATTAATACAAGTAAATATTCTCTATATAAATGGATTTTTTCAGTACCTCCACTTCTATGATTAGAGATTAAGGATTTGGGATGTCTGGTTGACTCAGTCGGTTAAGTGGCTGCCTTCCGCTCAGGTCATGATCCCAAGTCCTAGGATCGAGTCCAACATCAGGATCCTTGCCCAACAGGGAGCCTGCTTCTCCCTCTCCCTGCTCTGCCTGTTCTGCCTGCAGCTCTCTGTGCTTCTGTTTTTTCTCTCTCTCTGACAAACAAATAAATAAAATCTTTAAAAGAAAAAAAAAAAAAAAAACAAGAAAAGTAGAAACTAAAGATTTGGTAGAAAATAACTTCAACAAAAAAGTGGTTGTTCTCTATGGCTCAGAACCCAAGCTTATTTAAGGATTATCCTAAAGGGGAGCCTCTTTCTTTCATGCCTACTTTTTGATAATCATTTTTCATAATTTGCAAAAAAATGAATGGCACAACAAAGAAACATTTTCATCCACCTTTGCCTCTCTAGCCACTGACTCTCTCCTCTCTCTCTCTACACACACACACACACACACACACACACATGTGTATATATATACATATTTTTTTTTCCTTTTGCCTTGCTAGCAGTGGCCATTGTTCCACTTTTAGGTCAATCTACAATTTTGCCTCTCATATTCGTAGACAGGAACAGATGGGCTGTCACTCAATGAGAGATGATATTTTCTAAGGAGGATGCCATATATATTTCAGGAAAGGAGATTTCCAAATAGTTGACTAGTAAATCTGAGATGCTTCTTTCTCCAATTAACACTTTTTTTAAGACAAAGTATTTGGAGTAAGATGGAATATAGGAGATAAAAATGGGAATATATATGAAAACTGAGTGTATTTAAATACTGAGCTTGTAAGGAACAGGGAATAATTTAAGGGTTTAAGAAGAAGGAAATACCTTACAAAATCTGTTTTATACAGGTGACTCTTACAGTAGTTTATGGATACATTTTGGATCATGTTTGGAAATCATATGGGAATTGGAGAGAATGAGGCCAACTGAGAGGTTCGAATTGAGGAAAATGAGGGATGACATTAAATAATGGGATGTGATGACAAGAAGGAGACATTGGATATTTGCCACATTTCACAGATTGAATCAATGGCTCTTGTTTGGTTTTGAGGTAGAGGTTGTTTCTTATTTGGACTAGCAATGGAGGTGATAGAGATGAATACCAAGATAGGGATCATAGAAAAGGCATAAGTTGTAGGAAGCAATAGTAATTAAATTTTGTTTTAAGCATGCTGAAACGTACACATGCTTATTTGATAGTTCACTTTATTTGGACAGATGCTTTGGAATGGGTATATGGAAACTTATCACTGCATACCTAGTATTGTAAGAAAAGGTGCAGAAAATGTAAGGAAAGTATTTATGGTGAGGAGAGAAGCAGGTTGAGAATGAAGCCCTAGGAAAGTGCCACGATGTATGAAGGAGGCTGAGTAGGGGTATATCGACATTAGTACTGAAATCAAGAGAGGTATATAGAAGCCATAAGTGAATGGGGTTTTGAGAAGAAAGGAGAGGTCAAAGCTCTTACATGGAGTAGAGAAATAAAGTTCACGACCTAACAAAAAAATCTTTGGATTTGACAGTGAGGGTGTAGTTTGGGATTGAAACAAAAAGGGTTTTAAGTTGTTGGCATAAAAATCCTGTATCAGTAGGCTGAAGTGAGAAAGTGGAAATCAGTGTAGATGTCTGTAAGAAAATTTTGGCATAAAATAAAAGAGAATAAATAGAAATAGATACAGAGTAATATTTTTAATGGTGAGATTGACTTCAATGGTACATGCTGCAAGTTTATGAAGGAGACATTAGTAGTAATAGTATAAATGTATTAGCTGATATAGATAGTCAGAATTAGGTGCATAGTTGCAAGGATTAACCTCGTGGCACCTGGGTGGGTCAGTAGCTTAAGCCTCTGCATTTGGCTTAGGTTATGATCTCAGGGTCCTGGGATCGAGCCCCACATCGAGCTCTCTGCTCAGCGGGGAGCCTGATTTCCCCTTTCTTTCTGCCTGTCTCTCTGCCTACTTGTGCGCAATCTCACTCTCTCTCTCTCTCTCTCTCTCTGTGTCAAATAAATAAATAAAATCTTAAAAAAAAAAAAAAAGAAAGGATTAACTTCATAGAGGAGGGGATGGAAAGGAAGGGAGAGAGGAGGTCACTGATGAGCCTAAATGTCTATATGATGACTTGATGAGAAAGTTGAACACATACTTATTTGTTACCTGTTATTTTTCTCCATGAGACAGAAGTCTTCTAGCAGTGAGAAGAAGGTTGCAGAATGATACCTAGGATGAATTATGAAGGTTTATAATAGTGATTAAAGGAGAAAAATAGTTGTGTGTGATATGCAATAGTAAAGAACAATTTATTCAACCATATATACAATATATATGTCTAACTTTTAAACAAAATAAGATGAAACCATGTCAGTGATTTTACTTCATTTATTCATTAATTCATTCAACTGTTCCAACTGGTACAAAAGATAATCCAAAGAATTATAGAACAAGAATTCACAAATAAATATGCAAATAGATAGAAAATTGGCTTTTTCCACAGGAGGGAGGGGAATCAATTATCTCACTGGATTAAGTGTGCATACTTGTAGACACGTACCACTAGTGTTGCTATTGGTTGTCCAACAACTTTCTAAACTAGAGCAAAGACAACGAAAGGCAGAAAGGTAAAGTAGGTAGATGAGGCTTTTTCAACACCTTTTACAATTTTTCACTGCGGAGGGTATGGAAACATTCCTGGATATCATCTTCTCATTGCCTGGATTGAATTTAACACATTTGTGGGCATGAGGATTTCTCCAGTTTTAATCCATAGCTTGAATACCAGAAAAATAAAACAGATGTCTGGATTGACTCAGAATTGCTGTGCTGCCAGCTTTAGAACCACAAAAGGACAAGATGGTGAGGAGATTGAATCTGTAGGACATTCATTTAACACTTGCATTTTGATGGGAAAGGTACTAACACTCTCATAGATGACGGACTGAAACTCAGTGGTTCTTTGGCCTGACTGAGGTCTCACAACTTCTGAGCAACAGAGCTGGGATTCAGTGACTTTTATAACTAATGCAGAACCTTTCTCCTTTCTCTTTTGTCAGTGGATTTCGAACAACTCATAGGAGTTCTTTGGTTCCTCAGAGGTGAAACCACATCTCAAGGTGAGAAATGTATAACTTCTGCTCCTCTACCTAAATGGGAGTTCACCTGGACCAGTAATGCTGTCTCTTGTGAAAATAAAAACAACACAAGTGGGGATAGAGGCTATTTATTCAGTTTGTTATATAACCATGTGGCTAACCAACATTACTTGACATTGGTGGAAGATTAGGAAGTTGATAAAAGTGGAGTTTAACAACTCATTTGATGGTGGTGTCTCTATGGAAAACAATAGTTTAAAGCAACACAACTGATGCATTGTCAATTTAATAAAAAGTTGAAAATCTGGGGTACTTGGGTGACTCAGTCAATTGAGCATCTGCTTTTGGCTCAGGTCCTGATCCCAGTGTCCTAGAATTGAGCCCTGCCTTCGGTTCCCTGCTCAATAGGGAGTCTGCTTTCCCTCTTTCCCTCTGCTTCTTCCTGCTGCTCATGCTCTCTCTCATTATCCCTTTCTCTCTCTTTCTCTCTCTTAAATAATTAAAATCTTTTAAAAAATTTAAAATCTGAAAATCTGCAATGTATAATTCTATCCTAGCAGTAGATATGCCTAACTATTTCCAGGATGCCCAAGTGGATGCGGAATTCCTCTTGTATCTATGTTGACTGTTTTAGCTCTTATTTTTTAGTGAATGCTGAGGTGGCTGTTAATATTGCCATCATTGCTGTGCCACAACTTCAGAAGTCCAAAGGCACTGCAGAGGATGGAGATTGGGAACCACACTGTGAAGACTGTTTTTTTCCTCTTGGGATTTAGTGACCATCCAGAACTTTGGAGGATTCTTTTTGCTGTGTTTCTTTTTATCTACTCTGTTACTCTCATGGGGAATTTGGGGATGATGTTATTAATCACAACTAGTTCCCACTTGCACACTCCGATGTACTTTTTCCTCTGTGTATTGTCATTTGTAGATGCATGCTACTCTTCCGTAATTGCCCCCAAATTACTTGTGGACTTGGTTTCTGATAAAAAAACCATTTCTTATAAGGGCTGTGCTGCACAATTATATTTTTTCTGCTCTTTGGTTGACACAGAATCTTTCCTCTTGGCTGTCATGGCTTATGACCGGTACATAGCAATCTGCAACCCACTGCTTTATACAGTTATTATGTCCCAGAAGATTTGCTGCCAGCTTGCCCTTGGAGCATTTTTGGGAGGTACCATGAGCTCAATTATTCACACTACTAATACCTTTCATCTGTCTTTCTGCTCCAAAGAAATTAACCATTTCTTCTGTGATATCTCCCCACTCTTCTCTCTGTCCTGCACTGATACCTACATGCATGACATTATTCTGGTAGTCTTCGCTGGTTTGGTGGAGGCTATCTGTCTTCTAGCAGTCCTTCTCTCTTATGTCTGCATCATAGCAGCTATTCTTAAAACAGGTTCTGCTGAAGGAAGAAGAAAAGGGTTTTCCACTTGTGCCTCCCATCTGACCATAGTCACGATCTACCATGGCACTCTCATTTTTATTTATTTGCGCCCCAGCACTGGTCATTCACTGGATATTGACAAAGTGACCTCTGTGTTCTACACATTGATTATACCTATGTTGAATCCCCTAATTTACAGTCTAAGGAACAAAGATGTCAAAAAAGCCTTAAGGAAAATGATCAGCCGAAAATTGTTTTCTTAAGGAAGAATGAAACTGAGCCTGACAACTTTTCAGTAATGTCAGGAAAAGTCAGTTTAAAATGATTGTTCCCCAAATCTGTGGCTAACGAAGTCTCAACTACAGAATGACATCAGAGTCTGTCACATTACCTGTATTATGTCTATCTCTTTATTATTTTAAAGTTGACATTTTTAATATATATTCCAAGAATAGATTTACCCTTTGCCTAATGTCTATATTTCATATTTTTATTCCTTTTCTCTCCCATCCTAAATGTATTGTAAATATTCTCAATATTGACTAAGCCATTAAAATACCACAACTCTTTTTTTTTATGAAAGAAAATAAATGCAATTTACTGAAAACATTTTTCAATTAATTTTTATTTCCATATAAATATGTGTGCACTGTACCTTGGCAGTCTAATTATATTCTCTCTAAAAAATTCTTCCTCAAATTTTAATTACCATATGATTTTTTATACCAATTCAATTCAATTATAAATGGTAAGTTACATCCCAAACCTCACTAGAATCTTAAGTGTGCTACTTTTAAGACTCTTAGAATTTTCTATCTAATCTTGTAGTTGTATATGTCTGTGTTTTGTCCCTCTACTAGACCTTTCATTAATTATTGTCCCTCATTTGATGCATTGCCTCTTTATCACAGGATTTTCTCCAGTGTAGATACTGAGTAAATTTTTATGAAGTAAACATTAGTATATTTGTTATTGATTGTTTTTAATTTAGATTATATACTTATAACTATTTCTCTTGCAGTTTTTTGTTTGTTTCTTTCTTTCTCTAGAATGGTACTGTATATACATGTGACTACTGCAAAATATTGTCAGTATGACGACTTATTTAAAAACAATTTGTAAAATCACCAAAATTAAAGTCTGGCTAATAAACTAGTCCCTCAAGAATAGGTTCAGTTTGAGATCTCTTAATTGGTCAGCAAACTTTCTTGGGAGGTTATCCTCTGACAGCAAGAGATGGGATCAGAAGCCAACTGATGGTGGGATCACAGGTGGGCTGCTAGGACATGAGCCAGCAGACAAGGTGTGGCAGAAAGCCTAAAGAAAGGGCTAAACTAAAGGTAAGATTGGATAGTGGGACAGAGTAAATTAGAGAGAAAATCCATCTGTCAGTGAAAATGCAGGCTGTGTTATAAACCAAAATCATAATTCTATTCACTGCAGTGGAAATTATCTTTAAAAGTAGGTTTTTGTCCATACAGCTCAGTACTGAGTTACGGCTCTGGTCAACGGGGCTGTCAATAGGGAAGAGTAGAATGGCAGCTTGATGTCAATGAGAAGCAAGTGTTTCATCTTAAATACTGAGGAGAAAACGTTTGCCACAGTGAATGGGTTCATCACAACAGATGGATATTTGTTCCTTTGTTGTTAAGTGTAAGTTGTTTCAGAACATCACCCACACACCCACCTCACAGAGGCTGAGGAGAGATGGAAGAAAGAGGCAGACCCCTTCAGATTGGTAGGTGGCAGGTGTAATGAACTTACATATGAAGTTTATCTTGGACAGTCATTAAATGAGCAGATCTTCACTCCAGAATCCTAGAAGTTTATACAGAGGCTCAACTGGGGTTCAGTCATGTATATCATCTAGGTCCTCTCAACAGCACATTGATCTCTCAAGGCTATGCCTTTTGAACACTTCAAACTGTGGGACTGGTGGGCAGAATGTACATTCCAAGGACAGGGGATGGGTGAGGATCCTCTGATTCCTTGGCTCCAGCTTACAGGTCGACCAGTGATCACATTCTTTCCACGACCTCCTCCAACAACATTCTGTTTCAGCTGTCGTCCTTGGGATACGGACACAGAGGTAACACATAGGTATTCTGAGATTAATTATCTAAACTTATTTATTGGTAATGTGGGCTCAGAGACAGATCAGAAGTACAGTTTCAGGTATCTAGACTGGACATGGGAAGGGTGCGGGCCAGCATGGGTAGCAATGAAGAAGTCTTTGCTCAGCTCCAACCAGGAGTAAAGGAAGCATCAGGTAAAACAAGTCCCAGTGTGGCTGGGCAAAGAGCTCCAAGAGGACCCGAGGTTACAATGTACAACTGGAATCTGAATGAATGGGCTCTAAAGTGAATGACAATGGATCCTGGAGATACCATTTCATGACAGGATGCCATAAATATGCCATATTTTCTTTCAGGACCAGAGTTTAGTTCCTGAGAGGGAGTTGGTTGGCTCTGAATGATGTTAGAATGTTAGAAACTCCATTATCATTCCTCAGACAAATAGATATATACCCAATTATTTTTATATATATATTATATATATATATAATATATATATAAAATATATATATTAAAGTCATGTTAAAGAGATGAGGACTAGTAATCTATGGTCATGTAGCTAACAAGTAAATGATAGTATATAGATGTGAACCATTTCTATCTCCCTTTGAATTCCTGTTCTTATCTTAAATTTTCTCTCATCTTTACTGTTTTTTAAAAATGAAAATAAAGCACAAACAAAAACAAAACAAAACAAAATCCTGGTTTCCTGATCATGTGTAAAGGCTATTAAATTAAAATCTTTAAAAGAAACTATAAAGATGAACAAATATCTACTGTTCTTACACATATATGAAAGCTGGCCAGTGAATCCAATTTTCTATAACATGGATAGGTTTAATCTTTACAGATAGGAATATATTTAATACAATTTCAATAAAGTACAATGTGATAGGAAGGGATTTGGACAGTGATGGAGAGGTCCTAATAAATGGTATAGTCTATGAACAACAAATAAATTGTAAAGTAAAATACTCAATAGGTAATGATATACTTTGATTTGTCTTAAAATTCTGTTCAATTAGTCAGGAAGACTAATAACTTGCTGAATATTACACCATTTAAATGTGTTATTTAATTCTTAGGATATTCTGAAGTACACTCAGCCCATTTTTACACTAAAGGAGTGTATAAAAATAGGGAAGAAGATTTAAATGAAAAACCTTGTACTACCATTGCTCTCTGCCCCTGGAACCAGAAAAAAAAAAAAAAATGCCCTTCTTGACAATGACTTAAAATAAAAAGAATACTCTTGAGAATTTTTTGTTATGTTTTTCATAAATGGATTAGTTGTTAGTTAATGGCTGTGCAAACAACACATGCAATTAAGTTTATGGAAAAAAATACAAGATTACCTAACATCCAGCTACTCAGTGATGACCATTATTAAAATTGTGTTTATTTCACAGATGCTCACAGATCCAATTATTACAAATAAAATTCTACATAAATATTACTTTGTTCTTTGCTTTTTTTATTGAACATTTTATAGAGTTAATTAATTTTCCTTTCAACTTAAACTGTATAAATTAGGCAACTTTTTAAAATTTTATTCATGTATTGCTATGAACACATCAAGGGAGACTAAGTCGTCTTTCCAGTGGCCTTCATTCAAGGTGCAGGTCCCAACTTTCTCTGTGCAACATCTGTACAGTTGTCAACACCACGATATCTGTTCTCCAGAGTGAGGTCAGAAGGGAAATCCACAGGCTGGCATGCACTCTGGGATGGAGTATAAGTCTAGAGCAATTGTTAATTTGCAAAGGCTCCCTTGCATCAGTTTTGTAGGGGACACTCATACCTTTATTTAATAAACATTTTAAATGACATTTGGACCCGAGCTTTGTATATCATAAAGTAGAAATATTAGTGAACAATACTGGAAAGGGCATTGCGTTATGGAAACTTGAACAGAGAAGACAAGTATAAAAAAGATGTTTTTCTGCAAACCAGCAACCTGATATTGAACCTGGTATTACTTTTTCTTAGCTGGAACACAAGACCAAGATCAATAATGACTCTTCTCACACTCAATTTAGGTACAATGATAAATAGTTGCAAACATCTAGAAAATTGTGTTGGTGAAACTACAGGAAAATGTGTCAAAAGACTTCGGGTTTAGTTCACAAAATCTTTAAATAATTACCATTGGGTGAAAAATACATCTTCATACAGAACATAATTTGGTGCTGATTGCTTTTTTCAGGGCACCTTTCACATCCTTATTCCTTAAACTGTAGATGAGTGGGTTTAACATAGGAATGACCACCGTGTAGAAGACAGAGGACATTTTGTCTGTGTCCATTGAGTAACTGGAGCTGGGTCGGAAATACATGAACAGGAGTGTGCCATGAAATATAGCCACTGCGGTCAAGTGGGAGGCGCATGTAGAGAAGGCTTTGCGTCTCCCCTCAGCTGAGTTCATTCTAAGGATGGTAGCAATGATGTAGCTGTAGGAGAGGAGAACAGTAATGATGCTGCACCCCACCACACAACCAATGAAAGTGAACATCACTATCTCGTTGATGGATGTATCTGAAGAGGAGAGGGCTAGCAAGGGTGGGATGTCACAGAAAAAGTGGTTGATGATATTGGAATTGCAGAATGACAGTCGGAATGTGCAGCAGGTGTGGATTGCTGAATCCACTAAGCCCACAAAGTAAGCAAGGGACACGAGCTGGATGCAGATTTTCCTGGACATGGCGATTGTGTAAAGAAGTGGATTACAAATGGCGACATACCGGTCATAAGCCATGACAGCCAACATGAGACATTCCACATCTGCAAAGAACCCAAAAAAATACATCTGAATTGCACATAAATTATATGGAATCCTCTTTTGCTCAGATAAGAAGTCAACCAGCATCTTGGGAGAGACAGTGGAAGAGTAGCAGACATCACAGAAAGACAGATTGCTCAGGAAATAATACATGGGCGTATGGAGCCTGGTGTCAAGCTTGATCAGCAGGATCATCCCTAAATTGGCAATTATGGTTATCCCATAAACCAGCAGAAAGAGTACAAAGAGCCCCTGTTGCACATCCTTTCTGCTAGAGAGTCCTAGGAGTAGGAAGTCAGTAATCACGGTGCAGTTCTCAACAGCCATCTCTCAGATCTGGAAATCCCTGCTTGTGAGAGAGGGAAACGGAACCAAGATTAACATCATCTTACTATCTGGGTAGTTAAACTGCTGGTTCTCTCTGTTTTTCTACATTTAGGAAGAGAGACAAGCAATGTCAGGGCTGTTTAGGTGAACCAGACTGTCCTGGAAATACACCCAAATCAATATAACTGATTTGATAATAGTATTACCTATGTCTGTACACCATTGTACAAAATTTGTAGCACAATTTCATCCAAATTAAAGCATGTTATTTGGGGCACCTGGGTGGCTCAGTGGGTTAAAGCCTTTGCCTTCAGCTCGGGTCATGATCCCAGGGTCCTGGGATCGAGCCCCACATCGGGCTCTCTGCTCATCAGGAAGTCTGCTTCCTCCCCTCTCTCTCTGCCTGCCTCTCTGCCTACTTGTGATCTGTATCTGTCAAATAAATAAATAAAATATTTAAAAAATTTAAAGCATGCTATTTACATACCAACATATGTTGCATTTATGATAAATTTTGCTAATTATTTCTTCTGTAAGGAAATTAATGTCTTCATTGTTTAAGGCCGTAGTTCTTACAATTATTAGGCCAGGTTACCATGTGTTCAGCAAGGCTTTTTTTTTTTTTTCATATAATAGAAATATTGTTATATTCTATAATAGAGAGGCATAACTGAGAAGCACTCAGTTATGAATATATTGAATAGGCATTCAGTAATAAATATATTCTTTTGTTTTCCCTCCAAAATCCAAAATAGTGGGCCATATAATGAATTCCTTCAGACAATATGCTTCCACTTCCCCACTCACCCCATGTCCTTTCCAGTCTCAGTAAACTAGGGATAAAGCCAGTCTGAGGTTCAGGACCCACTGAAGCAGGGAGGGTGTGGTTGCGGAGAAGCAAGTTGGAGGGTGTCCAGAAGCCACACTCTAAAATGGGCAGACAGGAAATTTCCAGGTCTAACCATGCTCCCTTCGGACACCTGCTCTTGCTCGGGGGAGATTATGAAGAACATTTGGGCTCTAATCATAGAGATTCTGATAGCAGGTGACAGAGCAGCAAACAAGAGAGTGTGGTTTACTGTGTGAGTCTCTCTACCCCAATTTACTAGGATTTTGATGGTCTATTCACCAATAGCTCAGATCTACAAGAGGCATGTTAGAAGTACTCTTGTCCACAACCCTAAACTCCAGAGAGATTCAAATTTGAACTGTACCTTTTCCAAATTCCCAGACTTTTAATATTGTTTTATTTTATCCCATCTTCTTTTAAATATCTTTGAAATCTGCCTCCCTTTGCTTAACAAAAATGGTCACTTGAATTATATGTTCAACTATTTCATTTTACCCAAACCAATATATTTTATGTAATATCATACAAATCCTCCTCTGTTTGTGAGAATTTAGGAAATGTGGAGATGAAGTTATATGAAGAAGAGATTAAAAGAAATTCTGAATAATGATCTAGTGATCAATGGACCGGTCTCCAAACCCTTAGCTTAAACTCATTTAAATTAAATATCAGTCTCTGTAGAAACATATTTTTTAAAATATTTCCTTAAAAATTTAAGAAAAAAAATTTAAGAATATATGAAAATACAAGACATGAAAAATAATAAAAATAGGTGACATCTGTGCAATCCATACTTGTTTTCTTTGTTTTCCCTGCTTTCTACGTGTATATTTATTTTAAATAAGTAGATTCATAAAAGTAATTGAAAAGAAAGTTTGTATAATATCTCAGACACTTCCTTGGTTTTATATCGTGCTTTCAGTTAAAAAAGGGTTAAAAAAAATCTGGGGTATAAATGAGAGAAAGAGCAAAAAATGTTACATTTAGTTAGTTAGTACCAGAATTACTGACCTCTGTCCCACGCAGTTCTGTCTGTAAGAGGCTTCAGCATTGTCTCCTGACTGACCTGGATTATATAATCATCTCTGAGTCTGGTCCCTGGTGCTCAACATTGGTTCTCATAGGAATAAGCGAGATAGCTTATACCGTGGTGGTTTGTTTTCTGATATTTCATAGGGGTAAGGTGATTGAATAAGAAATACAGACCATTAAAAAAATATGTCCTTCTCTACCTTACCACTTAAAATTATACCTATTTTAGGAATAGCAAAATGAGCCCATTCAACAAGCATTCCTTATTTCTAATTCCCCAATCCCTATACTCTACTAGAATTGATATTTGTGATAACAAATACACACAAATACATACCCATTCATGTCCAGGTACTTACACAGATACACAAACTTGTTCCCATTAAATTGATTCACCATGTAGATTTTTGTGGAAACAGCAAAAAAACACTGACTGATATCACATTGCCTATTGATAACTGCATTTTGCTGTCTGTGTTACTGAATTTTTATTTTTTAAATAAGTGATGTCATGATATAAACATCATATATATAAATAAATATGATGAATACAGGCCATGGATTCCATTGTATTAATGCACATTACTTTATTCTATATATCCTCTGTCAAATGACCACTTGTAATTCTACATATCATAAAAACTTTGATATGAATAAAATTATGCAAATATAATTTATCATATCTATATATTCTTATTTTTTTAAGGATTTTCTTTATTTATTTAAGAGCTAGCATATGGAGGGTAGAGGGAGAAGGAGAAACTGACCCCTCATTGAGCAGAGAGCCTGATGCATGCGGGGCTAGATCCCAGGACCTTGGGTTTGTGACCTGAGCTGAAGGCAGACACTTAACCTACTGAACCACACAGACACCACCATACCCACATATATATATATATATTTTTAAAGATTTTATTTATTTGACAGAGAGATATCACAAGTAGAGAGAGAGAGAGAGAGAGGAGGAAGCAGGCTCCCTGTCTAGCAAAGAGCCTGATGTGGGACTCGATCCCAGGACCCTGAGATCATGACCTGAGCTGAAGGCAGAGGCTTAACCCACTGAGCTATCCAGGCAGCCCCCACATATATTATTTTAAAGATTTTTAAAAATTTTTTTTAATTTTTTTAAAGATTTTATTTATTTATTTGACAGACAGAGATCACAAGTAGGCAGAGAAGCAGGCAGAGAGAGAGGGGGAAGCAGAAGCAGGTTCCTTATTGAGCAGACAGCCCTATGCGGGACTTGATTCCAAGACCTCAGGATCATGACCTGAGCCAAAGGCACTGAGCCACTGAGCCACCCAGGCGCCCCATACATCCACATATTTTTAAAAATAAATTCTGTGAATGATTTTTAAGAGCACAGAGATTGACCTTAAATAAAGGCACTCTTGGCCTTTTTAACCATAGTCAGAAGTTTTATGTTGTCTAATTATAGGCACATTGCATTATGATGCATTTCATATGTACCACATGTCCTGGCTTGTCTCTAACCACATCATAACATGATACAGAAATTGAAATGAGAAGTACTAAGTCAGGCTCTAGAGTCTCACTAAATTTCATGGAATCTACAGAAAATGTTCACAAGAGATTCCTGCATATATTTCAGTGAAACAAATTTTGTCTTAAAAAGCTAGCACTCCAAAACCCCCAGCAGAATGTGATAGTGTGTTTGTGTTGAAGTGACATTCAAAAATTCACAAATTTCCCAAAGACTCCCCCGATTTTTAATAGATGAGAGACGACTCAGTCCCACTTCACCAAGGTGGGAACCCAATGACAGTGGAGGGCAGAAGTGTTACCACATGGGAGGTAATCCAATTAATTATATTAGCTGGGTACTTGAACATTATTAATGCTGGTGTGAAGAAAAAGTGATTTGAAAGCTCCCTGTGTTGCATAATTCCATGAACCAAATAGGAAAGAAATTTTATTTCCTAGCATTTATGCAACCTCAAAGTTCAGGGGGATAATCCCAGTGTTGTCTGTTTCCAGAGTCATAATTTGTCACGTGTGGGAATCATTGCTACGCACTTACAAGCACACATTGCTATGTATTCTTTAAATGCCTACTCTTCTTTTTTTTTTAAGATTTTATTTATTTGAAGACAAAGATCACAAGTAGGCATAGAGGCAGGCGGAAACAGAAGCAGGCTCCCTGCTGAACAGAGAGCCCAATGCAGAGCTTGATCCCAGGACCTCAGTATCATGACCTAAGCCGAAGGCAGAGGCTTTAACCCACTGAGCCATCCAGGAGCCCCTTAAGTGTCTACTCTTGATTCATGTTACCAAAAAAGTTAAAAATGTCACATATAGTAAATTTTGAGGCAGGTAATTTAATCGCCCCAAACCTAACTGCAAAATTTGTGTAGGCAAAACTCAAAAAAAGTAGGGTTCATGGGGCATCTACCAGCTTATGCATCCCAATGCTTCAGATATTTTCATATTTCTCCTGAAACCTCACCTGGAGTCAATAGACATAGGTTTTGCACTTTTTTTTTTTTTTTTCGCTCTTCGTCTCTGTTGTTACAGAATTTCCTGTACTTTCTATAAAACTAGATTTCCCTTCAAGCAAAAGTCAAAGAGATGACTACACTTTGAACTTTTGGAAAAGTGATTTTCGTGGCAATGGTTAATGTATTTTTCCTAAATGTATTGTTATTCTTTGTGTGATAATCAAAATGTCAAATACCAAATGTACTCCTCTAGGAAAAATTGCTAAGACTACTCTCAAAGCTCCTAAATAGTGGCCAGTAACTTGCCATCAGATGAACTCATGTGATGTGAGCTTTCCTACTGCTCTCTCTCTCTCTTATTTGGAGGAGGAGCAGTCATCCTCTATCAACTTCTGATTCCTTTCCCTACTCATTTTTTTTTCCCCCCGCAGGTGCTTCTCTGCCTGCAGGGAGGTCGAATCTCCTCAGGCTACCCTCAGTTCACAGAAGAGCCAGACTTGAACATCATAAACATGGTTGCCCTCCAGACAATCGTGGTCTCATCCTGGTCCCCATTAGATCTGGAGCGTGTGTGGTAATACACTGCACAAAATTGGATAACCTAAATTAATTCCCAAAGGGGTTTGTTTGTTAATAGAGAAAAGCTTTCTTTAATTATGAGGAGAAAGGCTAAAGGTAAAATTTAAGAAGTGAGAGACTTAACTAAGTCCTTAACTAAGGAACTCCCTTGGTGCCACTGGCATCCCTAAACATAGCACCACATAGGAACTGTCTACTTACAAATGCCTTCCCTGAGGTGCCTGGGTGGCTCAGTCAATAAGCATTTGCCTTTGGCTCAGGTCATGGTCTCGGGGTTCTGGAATCAAGTCCTGTACTGGGCTCCCTGCTCGGCCGAAGCCTGCTTCTCCCTCTCCCAGTCCCCCTGCTTGTTTTCCTTCCCTCACTGTCTCTCTCTGCCAAATAAATAAGTAAAAGCTCAAAAGAAAAAAAAAAAAAGTCTTCCTTCAGGGGCACCTGGGTCGTTCAGTCATTTGAACATTGGACCCTTGATTTTAGCTCAGGTCATGATCTTGTGGTCATGAGATCGAGCCCCACTTAGAGCTCTGTGCTGGGCATGCAGCCTACTTAAGATCTCTCTCTCTCCCTCTGCCACTCCCCTCCCGTGTGTGTCCTCTCTCTCAAAAACAAAACAAAACAAAAAACCTTCCTTCAGATAATAGTTTTCTGGCCCTGAGTCTTGGGCTGTTTTGAATAAGTTCTCTGCATGATACTGGTACCAAGTTCACTAAGTCTTTCTGTTATAGGAAACAAGAAAATCAGGAGTGGTGCATTGCTAGTATCTCTATTTTATAAGCAAGCAGACCATTTTTAGTAACATATAAGGTGATTAATGACGTATTTCTAACAGTTAGAAATGGCTTTATTAATTTTACAGAACTATCTTGAAAACATTCTATAAAATAAACGAGATTTTAAAAATTTCTGTAGCTGTCTACAGCTACAGCTGTCTTTTTTCCTGTCTGCAATTATGTAGCTGTCTATAGTCTGATAGTAAATATCTTTAATTTTATAATTAATTTTGAAGTTGTGTATGTGTGTATTATTAAAAAAAAAAAAACTAGTGATTTTCAGGAATAAAAATATCTCTGCACACATGACCTAAAACAAAACACAAACATGAGAGCATTTCAGAGACTATGAGCCCTAACACAAACTGATGATGTCCAGTATGATAGTTCAGTATGTTTCTTTAATATATTGAAGTGAAATCATTTGGTTTGTAACCTTGTACGTCTTATAGTCCTTGTTATGCATATGATTCCCTTATGTTGTTGTACCTGATGGTAACTTACTAACTTTCTTCACTGTGTGGTATCTCAATGGACAACCATATCCTTTGCTACTGTCCATTTCCAAATAATTCTACTACCATCATTTTTGTACAAGGTTTGGATGTCCATAGTCACTCATTTGTATTGGATGTAGAGGTAGGGAAGGAATTTTGGGACCACCTATCCTGCCACACAGTTTTCCAAGTTTGTGGCTCAGTTCTGATTTCTGCTATCAGTGTGTGAGAGGAAAAATTGTCCCACCTCTACACAAGTACTCGATGTTAATATCATGAATCATTTTCATTTTGGCTCTTCTTTAGGTGGGTCAAAGTACAGGCCTGAGATTTTAATTTTTATCTACCTGAATACTAATAATGTTGTACCACAATTTCCGTGAAGTGTCTGTTAGATCCTCAAAGTGGATATGAGGTCAGGAAAGAAGCTGTGTTTACAAGGACTCAGACTTCTACAGCTTCTAGCCAGTATCATACCATTAGGTCCAATCAGCTTCGAGACACAACGCCATTCTTTTGTATGAAGAGGAAGCCCTTTGTTTGGTTTGTTTGCTTACCTTTATTTTAACATTTCCAATACTGGGGATACATTTACCCAGGCATAGGGCAATGGATTATGGCAAGTGGAAAGGGTCTTAGAGATAATCTAGTGAGGGATCCTCTTTACAGAGTGGGTGTGAGTTCTAATGAGGAAGGGCAAGTTGTTAAACACCGCAGTGATTTCAAGTTGTATTCAGTGCCAGGCTCACAGCATATTTCTGGAGAGGATTGTCCAAAGAGTCTTAAAATTGCTGCCTCTGGCTTTCACACAGGTTTGGGTTATTGAGTTTTTACCTCTGTTGTATTCTAAAACATGGTGCTAGACAGACTATCATTAGTATGCATCTATCTGCTCACTAGGTGGTACAAATGCCCAAATCTACCATCAGTATTTCATTTTTATCCTTAGGGATTTCAGTGCAAGGCTGAAGGAAAGAAGTCCAGGTACAGAAACATGCCTATTATATCCATAGTCACTTATAACATAATACTGGATAATAATTCACTGTCCCTGGTGACTTTGTGAGAACCCTGTGATGTAGCCACACAGAGAATGGAAGGGAACTGGTAAGGAAGGAAGTAAATGAGCCAGAATAAACCAAAGCCTTTTAATGTTTTTTTTTTCTTTTTTTCCTATTTCTGTAGAATCCCATATGGAAGGGTTAGTTCAGGCCATCTGCCCCAAGTTCCTATTTAAGTCACGAGTCTACTAGTCAACATTCCTAGTGAGTGATTTTTTACTCTCTAATTACATAAATCAGAGAGATGAAGCCTACAGTTAATTAAATTGGTTTCTTCCATTTTTAGACATACATTCGTTGAGCCTAAGATATCTCATTTAATTGGTTTATGATTTCCTTCTCGTCAGTCCAGACTCATTAGATGTGATTCAAGAGGCCAATATGCAGATCAGATCAGTCTTTACATGATATTACTCTCATTTGTCATATGGAAGGATGATAGCATATTTATAACTCCTGAATTAGAAGCCTCTGATCCACTGGCTGGTTTACACTTCAATACATTTCAAAAAGAATGGCTTTTGCTATGTTGCTACTCATAAGAAAGAATAACAAAAGAGTATTGATAAATTGGGAAAATATGGTACAAGTGGAAACCCTTAAAACATTTTTCCCCCCAAAGACAACTTCCCATAGATTTTTTTTCATCACATTTTTCCCGTAATCTGTCATAGTTTTCCACATATGTCACCTTTAAAAGCAGAGGAGCCTTTTGAGGTTTGATTCTGAAATTCTTTCTGAAATTCTTTCAGCAAGGACAATTATAATTACTTAAGGGGTACTATCTGATAGATACTTAAGAATGTCATTGAGTCTTCCATGGTACATATCCATGTTTTCTCAAAAAGCTGCTTCTAGTGGTTGACATCAGAAAATTGAGCAAAGCCAAATGAAGATGAGCCAGAAAGTATACAGATGATTTTTTTTTTACTTCCCATGTAATTAATATAAGTATATTTTTAAGTTTATTACTTTAGTATCTACAACCCTTTTTATGCATTTTCTTTTTTTTTTTTTTTTAAAGATTTTATTTATTTATTTGACAGAAATCACAAGTAGTCGGAGAGGCAGGCAGAGAGAGAGAGAGAGGGGGAAGCAGGCTCCCCGCTGAGCAGAGAGCCCGATGCGGGACTCGATCCCAGGACCCTGAGATCATGACCTGAGCCGAAGGCAGCGGCTTAACCCACTGAGCCACCCAGGCGCCCCTATGCATTTTCTTATAAGCTTTTAAATACATATATACAAGGCACACATTATACCTTGATTTAATTACGTTTTAACAAATATCTAATGAATATTCAAAAATGTTATCAAGGGTGTAGCTTTTATTATTTATGTGTTTTTACACTTTGTGCCCCAGACATGATAAAGAAACGGGATTGATAAGAATGATACTCAACTTGCTGCAAAGAACATTCATTCATTTTATATTGGAGACAATGGTCAAATCAACTGAACCACAAGTACAGTGATGCCTTAAACCACAAAGAGGCGCATTTAACCAGGATGGAGAAGACAGAGGGAAGGAAGAGCCAAGTGGGAATGACTGAGTTGAATTTTAGCACAAAGATGTATTTTATCAGGACTTTCCACATTGCACTTTTATCCTTCTCTTGTTGGATTTTGAAGGGGGGGCAAAATACACCACCCCAAAAGATACCACTTTGGCTATTGATCTTTTTTTTAAGATTTTTCTTTTTATGTAAGAGAGAGAATGTGTGTGCATAAAGGGAGTGGTGGGTGTATGGACAGATGGAGAGGGAGAGAAGCAGACTCCCTGCTGAGCATGGAACTGGCTTGGAGCTTGATCTCATGACCCTGAGATCATGGCCTGAGTGGAAAGCAAGAGTCAGATGCTTAACAAACTGACCCAGCCAGGTGCAACAGCCACTGATTATTTTAAGTGAAAGTTTCTTAAGGAATAGCAGGTGTAAGAAGGACACTCTGAGCCTCTTTTGTCTTTCAGGAAATAAATTCTCTATGTGAGATGTACTCCCTTTGGACCAGGAGAGAGACTTCCTCATCACCAGAGAGGGAACTGATGGCTGAGAAGTCTACATAGACAAACTCTGTTACTTCTTTACTAATTTACTACATGGAAACCAAACTTCTTTGTCATATCAATTCTTCACAAATGTATTGTTTCTTTTTCTAAAAATTGTAACAGATACCTTATTTGGCCACGTCTTGTTTTTATATTTTTATTTTTATGAGATCCTGCACACACAAAGTTGATTTTTTTTCTCCTGTTAATCTATCTTATATCAATTTAATTATTAAATCAGCCAAGAACCAGGAAGGAAGAAAGGGAAAATTTTGTTTCCTTACAATTACATCACCTCTAGGAAGACATTGTCCTATCCACCTCAGGATCTGTAATTCCAGCCTCTTTATCTGGATTCCTTTTTTTCTCCCCACCCCCACTTGTACCCTCTTCACCATTTAGATCTGAAACAGAATTTCAAGGAATCGTTTCTTCTCCACACTCTACAGGTAGGCATTTTGTTTGAACTTAGAGTTTCTTACCTTTTCACTTCAGGGAGATTTAGAGGTTATCATGATATTTGCAAGACTATTTAATTTTATTTAATTAATTTTATTTATTTTTAATTAATTTTATTTATTTATATTACATTATTGAATTCACTGGAATATAAACGATGTAATAAACACTTATAGTTCTTATAATAATTAAAATAATGCATAAAATAAACAATAAATGCAAAATTAGCACACTAAGATGATGACAGAAAAGTGTTCCAAATATTAAGTGAGAATTATTTTAAATAGAGATGTACAGTAAAATATGCCATATTTAGGAAACTCCAAATATTGGTATCATAGTGACATAGTAAAATACTTCTGTATTTTTTTAATTATTTTTATTTTTCTGTAATTAATTTATTTATGACAACTTAATAGCATAGCATAATATAGTGAAATAATACAATATATGAAATCAGAAGAGTATGTTTATGTGTATATGTTTACAAATATATATTTTATACTATATAACTACTTACTTAAAATCAGATTTTATTTTTCAGTTTTTCCATCATCTCTTTCACATTCTTGTTCCACAGGCTGTGAATGAAAGAATTTAACACAGGACTCACAGGAGTATAAAAGAAAGAGTTCATTTTGTCTTAATCTAAGGAGAAGGAAGAATTTGGCCGGGAATATATGAAAAGCATAGCTCCCCAGAAGATTGCCACAACTCCTAGGTGGGAGGTGTAGGTGGAGAAGCTTTGAATCTTCTCTCAGCAGAGTGGATCTTCAAGACGGACAAGATAGAGTCAAGAACGCCTAAAATGGTGCTCAGTTCAATGAAGACAAAAATGTAAAAACAAAAAAATGAAATCCTTGACCTGTGTATCTAAGCGAGACAACAATAAGAGATGAGAGCTATCACAGAAGAAAAGATGAATCACACAACATATGGAAACATAAGTGGGATGTTAATGTCAGGGGTATCAAAGCATCTGACATTCCTACCATGTAAATCCGGGCCATGAGCAGGGAGCACAAGGTGCGGCCAATGACTTTGTACCAGTCAAAGACCATCACCACAGCAGTAGACACTTAGAATCTGCAGGTACAGAAGGTGAAGAATTGCAGAGCACAGCCAGTGATGGAAATTGATTTGATGTTAGCAAATGAGGGGTACCACAGTGGCATTGTATGGTGACAGATGGTAGCTACCCTTATGGTGAACATAGCATTAAAATATGGACTTGTTGAATCACCAGGTTGTACACCTGAAACTAATGTACTATTGTGTCAACTATACTAAAAAAAAAAAAAAAAGTATTGTAGATGGCCCTAAAGTTGGGCAATGTGGCAATGTTGGTGGGTACAGACTGTAGGAGCCATGTTCTGTGTGATACTTTCCAACATGTGAATCACTGCAGGATGCTAACATAAGGGCCATGGCTGGCCACCCCAAATATGCCACTATGGCATATTGATTAGTTATTTAAGAGACAGTCTGTGCAAGGAGAATATTCTGACTCTCCTCTGTCCCCTGAAAACAGGAACTAAATTTCCCATGCAAAAGGTGCCCTCCGTGTATCAGGAGGTGCAAACAAATCCTTATCACCAGTTATAACAAATTCAGAGCCTAGAAGGCTGCATAAACAGCCTCGTTATATCTTACTAATTTACTACCATAGACCAAATCCTGTCTAGAATTTCTTACTTTATTAAAGCTTGCAAAGTTCAGTTTTCTTTGTCTTGCCAAATCTTTTTTTTAATTTACATTTTTTTCAGTGTTCCAAAATTCATTGTTTATACACCATACCCAGTGCTCCATGCAATACATGCACTCCATAATACCCACAACCAGGCTCATCTAACCCCCTACCTCCTTCCCCTCCAAAACCCTCAGTTGCCTTAGTCATTTCCTTAGATCTCAATTTCATTACTGGGCCATATTGAGCATATAATAAAATTTTGTTGTTGTTGTTGTTGTTTTTAACTCCTATTAATCTGCTATGTCAATTTCACTCTTAATTAAGTGGGAAGATTTTGAATATTTCCTTTCATTCAAATTTAATTTTCTCAGAGTCCACAGTCTCTCGTGCTTTGCCTCCCCCTCATCTATGTGTCATTTCTGTTGACTAGACCATCTAATCCAACCTCCTGTTAAACTTTTCCATTAAAATCTGAACCTTAGCAATTATATAATTATTAAAAATTGAATAATTAACATCTCAAAGGATTTATTTTTAATTGAAGATGAGTTTCTTAAATAATGAAAGAAAATGACTTCATTGCAATAAGACACCAGAGACAAGCAAGTGAGAAAAGAAACTGTATCTAAATGGCTTCCCTGATGCCATTGCAATCAATGTAGGTAACTACTTCAAATATCCCTCCCTCAGAATGTAGTTGCGTAGTTGAGTGAGGAGCCTTTGGGAATAAGTTCAGTGAATGACAATGATACCAAGGAACACTAGGTGTCCTAAGTCTCCTTATTGCTGAAAACAATATTAGAGGTTATAGGTTAAATAAGACACACTTGTTCTATTAAAAATACAGCAATTTTTAATAAGAAAAGTCATAGTTGTTCATTGAAATAGTCTATGAAACTTATGCCATGGATCTTATAAAATATATTTTGAATTTTATTGTCTATGTGACCTTAATGGGGATAAAAGTTTATAATAATAAAATTCTGAAGTCTCCTACAATCTAATAGTGAAGGGACTCTGCTTTTGGAAAACTCTTTGATGTCTAAAACATGTATAGAAAATACTTAAATAATTAGTATACTATTGGATAAACGAAAACAAAACAAAATAAAAAACCTGTAGTCAGGACACTGACCAAGAAACAAAACATGACCAGAATGACCAAAGTCTTCCACTTGCTACTTCCTAAGTTACTAGTTTCTTATCCACAAGGAGTATTTACTTTCTTACCTTTTATCACAACACATTAGTTTGATATTTTTTGAGCCATGCATAAGTAGATGCCTGCTTCATGTACTGTGTTACTCAACAACATGACTGTGTAACCCAGTACATTCATTCTCAATGTTGTATAGTATACTTCTATACAGATATAGTATCCAATTGATATGTTTACTTTAACGTGGATAGGCAGTTATCTTCTCTTTTTTTATTTCCAATAACATTGATGTGAACATTCTTGCATATGTCTTCTAGTAGAGATATACATTTACTTATCTTGGGTATAAACCAAGAATAGGAAGAGTGTGTGTGTGTGTGTGTGTGTGTGTAAAATTTAGTTTTATCTAATTTTACCACACAATTTTCCAAAGCAGTATGCCAACTTATGCTTCCACTATCCCATTATCAATGAGTGAATCCTGTGTGCATTTCACATAATATTGTCTGCCATTTTAATTTTAGCTATTCTGTAAACTTGACTAAGAAAGTTGGATATTCACTATATCATCTCATAAAAGTCTCTTAAAGTCAAAATGAAGAACTGAAAGTTAGTTGAATGGGTCTACTTTATGGTATGAGAGATCTTGGAATCAGAGCTATCTGTCTGTCATCCTTGCCAATTATAGTTCACGTAAAAATTGGCCCAGCATTGTAATGTAGTCCCACCCATATGCTATATTTTAAATCTCCCCAAAGATAGAAGTGACTTTATGCATTATCCATTTATAGAATCATATCAGTATGGGTACTGAGTATGGTATCTGGAATGTACAATAAGGATTATTCAGTTTAAAACCCTTTTTTGATAAAATGGAAATTGAGGCCCAAAGAAGAAAAATGATTTATTGAAGGTCACAATTACTGTGACTTGACCCTAGAGATTCAGACCCAATTTTGCTGTCATTGTTTTTCCAGTCAGAGCATGTTTGCACAGTTCAAACAAAAGTTGCTTCCTCTTAAGAAAGAGCTACACAATAACCAATTTGTGAGAATTATTGCTGTTTTGATTTAACAAGTTCTCCTAACCAGCTTTTCCACTGTATGTAGCTCAATGCTTTCCTAATCGTTTGTCACTGTAACATTAATGTTTAGGGATGCCAGTGCCTGGTCAGAATAAGAAAGTCTTAAGAAGAAACAGACCTATAATATTGACTCATTACATACAGGCATTGATAATGTCTTACTTGAACTATAGTTGCCACCATTTGGGTAAACTATGAGAAGCATATGAATTATGGATAAAGAAATTCTAAGAAATGGTTAGGATTGGATTAGATAATATGAATCAGATTAAAATACTTTGATACTACAACTCCCTGACTTTCTATGAAAAACAAAGATATAAATTTCCTGCAGGTCATTAGCCCAAGCTCCTACTTCAATCATTAATTCCCTAAAGTTTATGTTAAGTGATTATTCATCCTCTGCTATTACAAATTTAGGCATAGGGTTCTCATAGATTTTACAAATCAGTCAAATTCCTTTTTAGGCACTCTTTTATTGAACTTAAAATATGTCATTTAATAAATATAAAATTTATTTCTCTAATTCACACATTAGACTTAGATTTGCTTATAGGAACCAAGATGCAGATTGAATACATTGCCATGGTCCACGGGAGAGGAGTGTGCTAGTCGATGGCATCTTGATGCTTCTGAGGCTGACACCCATCTATGCTTGGGCATTAGTCTTCATTCAAATGCACGTCAGCCATACTGCTCTTCAAGATAATTCCCAATTCATAGATAATATTTGAAAAAAAATGGGGCATTTGAGGAGACATTGTAACTGAAAAATAGCATCTTCTGTTTTTTTTTTTTGTTTGTTTGTTTGTTTGTTTGCTTTATCTTTATACCTCCCCTTATCATGCCTCAGAATCCCAGAAAAAAATACCATTGGCAACAGAAGGACTCTCATTGTCCTAGGTGGGCTTTACTGGCAATCTGAAAGGTTTTCACCAAAGGCTTTAACAATGGCACTTAGGTAGCCTTAGACATTGAATGATTTTTAGTTTGTGTAATTGTAGCAAAGTTTTAAGAGTGTCCCTGATCCCTGTATGGTTCTTCAAATCCCTGTCTTAGTCCCTGCTTACTCAACAAATCACTGCAGTGATTTGACCATCAGCAAGCAGAGCAGAGAGCCAGGGTAAGTTGCAAATAGGCTGTAAACACCTGGATAAGAGATCTTTGGTTTAATTATTTTCCAAATAATTTATATGTCTTTAACTTTCCCTTATGTTAGCATCCACAACCATTTTATGTGCTTATGTATATGATGCAAAAATGTATTTAAGGAACATACTTGACCTGTGATTTTTTTTCTTTTGCCTCCTATAAATAAACCTTTGATAAAAATTAACTTTTTTCAGTATCTTTCTTCTTTTCTTAACCCAGATGCTATGGCGGTGCTTGAGTAAACAGACAAAAATGCACAGTCCTTAAACTCTGCATATTTATTTCCCCACATTGAAGGGAATGATTTAGGAAACAGTTATGGATTCAACAATGCTCCCGGACAAGGTGATGTGTGAACCAAGTGTAACCAGTGTTGGAGGGAAGGAAAATCAACGGAGGAAGTGAATGAGTGGTGAACTGCAGAACTATAATGCAACCACACTGGTTATCTTTAAAATCCACAGAAATGATATGGTCTCATCCCCCTGAGGACTCCCTAGTTGCTGATCCATGAGCATAGAATGCTTTCTCTACATACAGGTATCTCTCAACTGATCCCTACTTATCTGTTAATCTCAGATTATCTCCAGTACCAGAAGCACTTTCCAACATTCTTCACTGTATTTGAATATTGTGCATTATTTTACAGTGTTCAGTCTTTTTACTTTATGGAATAATTTCTTTCATTATAAATAATTTGAATGATTAATTAATATTTGCCACTTCCATTTGATGACAAGATTCATTAGTGTAAAACTACCAGATTTGCTATAAAATATAGAGTGGATGCAATAGGTACTGAGGAAACTCTCAATAACATTTAGAAACTTCATTTCATGCACAAATGAAAGATCGAAGAAACAATTATTAGGCAAACTAGAAGTCCAGAAATTTTCAAATTAAAGAGTAACAATACAAAGTCAAGACATAAAATGAACCAGAGAGTACTTAGGGAATGATACATTTGGGTATGGTTGAAACAGTTTATAAATATACCCATTTCTTGGATCACATCACATCACATTAGTCAAAACAATTTTAATTTTTATAAATTTTACTGTAAGATTGGAAGGAAGATACACACATAAAAGTTTTCAATAAAACCACTTTTTATTTTTAAAGTGCTTCAGGGGATCTTTCACATCCTTATTCCATAGGCTATAAATCAGAGGGTTTAGCATGGGAATCACAAGGGTGTAAAACAATGAGGTCATTTTGTCCTGATCAAGAGAGTAGGAAGAACTTGGCCGGAAATACATAAAGAGCAGAGTTCCCTGGAAAATCGCAACAGCAGTTAAGTGGGAGGTGAGGTGGAGAAAGCTTTGAACCTCCCCTCCACAGAGTTGATCTTTATCACTGTTAGGATGATATAGCAGTAAAACACAAACAGCCCTGAAAAAGTAATCAGTTCAATGAATCCAAAAATGGTGAATATCACTAACTCATTAACCTGTATGTCTGAGCAGACAACACGAGGAGAGGTAGGACATCACAGAAGAAATGGTTAATCACATTAGATTCACAGAAACATAGCCAGAATGTGAGTATGGTATTTACTGAAGCATCCACAATTGCCACCATGTAAACCCCAGCCATGAGCAGGGAGCACAGTCTGCTGGACATGCTGACCGTGTAGAGCAAGGGGTTGCTAATGGCTTTGTACCAGTCAAAGGCCATCACTGCCAGCAGCAGACACTCAGAATCTACAAAGGTCAGAACACCAACCATTGCAGAGCACAGCCATGGAAGGGAATTGACTTGTTCTTGGCAATGAAACCTACCAGCATCCTGGGTCCAACTGATGTAGAATAACAGAGGTCACTGAAGGAGAGGTGGCTGAGGAAGAAATACATGGGTGTGTGAAGGTGAGAATCCATTCTAATTAAAATGATCATCCCCAGGTTTGCAACAAGAATGATTAGATAGACAATAAGAAATGTGATAAACAGAGTCATTTTAACTCCAGAGTTATTGCTAATTCCCAAGAGAAAGAATTCATTCACAGAAGTGCAATATTTTCCATCCATTCTTCTTAATTCTTACAAGATGCTACAGAAATGATGAAGGCATGGTATATCAAGATGTTAATTCTTGTTAACATTCACTAAAATATAATCTATAGGTCAGAAAGTATTTATTTCAGAAAATAGCCTGGACAAATTTCACTGCCATATTGTTGACAAAGTTAAAGTGTTTGGAATAGAATTTAGAGAGAGTTTGATTCTAAATTTGGAGATCACCTATAAGATCTATAACTTGGGTGTTTCCTTCCCTGCTTTATCTCAGTGGTCAATCACAAATAAAGGGCAGAGCAGATCAAATATAATATGAAAGTCATAGCTAAATTAAAGACAAGGTTGAATATACATTCTTGTATCTGAAAAATAAATATTGAATTGAGTACAAAAGAGATTACTCTTACTGAGTTCCTCATCAAGATTTGTTTGAGACTCTGTTTAATTTAGAAATAGTACACATATCTCTGATTTAAAAAGACGGAGCAATACGATGATTTTTACTGCTTTGCCACACTATTGTTTCTTACACTCAGGAGAGGTCTGGTGCCAAAAGTTATGTCTCTTGACCAGCAAAGGAAAAAGGCTAAAAACAAACAAAAACAACTTAACATACACAACTCCATCTCTTTGGATGTTAAATCTGAGTTTTTCATCAAAAATAAGAGATGGAAGGTATGCCTTGGTAGTGCCATTGGTTAGGCATTTGAATCTTGGTTTCAGCTCAGGTCATGATCTCAGGGTGATGGAATCTAGCCCCAAAGCAGGCTTTGCACTCAGCAGAGATTCTGCTTAAGATTCTCTCCCCCTTCCCTTTACCCTTCCACCTGCTCTCTCTCAAATAAATTAACAATTTTTCTAAAAAATAAAGATGGCTATAAGAAATAGATATTTTTGATATATATAGGCTTCTATTTGTGTATATATGTACATATATGCGTGCACCTGTCTTTCTGTTGATAGATGACAATAGGAATATAAGTGATGGCCTCAGTTTGTTTTGGATGGGCATAAATATGGTATGTGTTCATATGGGGCTGAATTTATACAAATTGGTATTTGTATAGTGATATCTCAATTTTTATTGGTTTAAAAATAGAAAAAAATCTTAAATTTACATATACCCTTTCTCATGATTAAATAATGTTTTTCTTTTTTACTTTGGTTTAGGTATAAGAAATACTATAAATTTCCTAATGAAAATTACTCCAAAACACCCTGTTTTATAAGAAATATATATTTTGCCACTAATTTTAGATTAATAATTTTAGATTATTACCCAAAGGAAATAAGTAAAAAAAATACTCATTTATAGTTTCTGAATATTTGATTCCTCAGTTTTCCAATAGAAAGTTTTTTATTCATTATTCTTTAAATTTGGTGACTTGGAAACCTGCCTGTGATGAGCAAGTCTTTCTATGCTTGCCCCTGGTAGCTGACACCACAAACAGACTGCATTTTGTTTTTATTTAGTGTCCTTTGGGACTGAAGTCTCTCATGCCTTTGCCCTCACACTTCTGTATACAAACATGTGATTAATCAGATTTCTAGTTCTGTATTTTCCCCTGTGACTGTTGCAACAATTTTAGCAAAGGCTGAATTTGAATTCTTCGCACTTGCATCACACGGATCATCTGTAGGAAGGTAAAATTATATCACAGTATGATTCGTTGCTATCCTGAGTCTATGGCATCTTCCTCCAGACATCTAATGAAATTTAAGTAGACCCTTTATTTCATTGTTTTTATCTCAATTATTTATTTTAATTTATTAAATTCATACATTTATTAAATAAGTATTTGTTAATCATTATTTATTATTAATTCTTTCTATACTGGTTCTTTCACTTCCAAAACAACCTCTTCCCCTTTCCCACTTAGAAGTAGAACCATTCCTTAACAGTTATATTTAATACTTTGTTTTCATGAAGCACATTTGATGTCATTCTTGCAACCATGTTATCCAGTAGGATTTGAATTAATTTATGATTATAACACCCATATACTTAGCACCCTTTTTCCTTGAATATTTTTATTTCATTCAGATATGTGTCTTTTACTACACCATAAGCTTTTTAGAAATAATAGCTGGCCTTGGCTAAGTTCTGTGTAACCTGCAGCCCTAGCACCAAGACTGGCAGAAGTAATGTCTAATTTAATATCAGTTGGTAACTATTTTAAGTGATTGGATGAATTGGTGGCAGAGAAGAGGAAATAAAGAGGTTTTGCAAACTATTTCAACTCATATAGCTCATACATGCATTTGTCCATGAAGGAGGCTTTAGGGAAAACCCTGGTTCTATTTTTCTTTCAGTAAGTTTGTTTTTATTCATTTAAACTTTTACAAAGTTAAGAAGTATTGGAGTGTAATTTTGTGTCCTCTCTAAATATTGTCAAAATAGCCATCTTACTGAAAACGATCTACATATTCAATGCAATTCCTATCAAAATTCCAATGATGACTATCACTGTAATAGGAAAAACCACCTTAAAGTTTGTATGAACAAACAAAGGAAGACCTTAAAAAGCCAAAGCAATCTTGAGAAAACAGAAAAAAACTGGAGAACAAAACACTTCCTGATTTCCAACTGACAATTCTTTCAGTGTATGAGCATGGAATATCTTTCCATTCATTTGTGTCTTCTTCACTTCTTTTATCAACATCTTATAGTTTTTAGTGTACAGTTTTCACCTCCTTAACTAAATTTGTACTTAATTATTTTATTTTTTCATGTTACTGTTAATGGCATTTTTTAAAAAATTTGTCTAACAGATCCTTGTTAGTATATAAAAAAGCAAGCAATTTTTTGTTTGTCGATTTTATACCCAGCAACTTTACTGATTTTTTTTATTGGTTCTGTTTTTTTCCTGGAGTCTTTAGGATCCTGTATATATAATATCATGTCATCTTCAAATGGAGACAATTGGATTTCTTCCTTTCCAATTTGGACACTTTTGTTTCTTAATTGTTGTGGTTAGGATTTTCACTATTATTTTGAATAAAAGTGGTAAGGGTGGGTGTCTTGTTCTTGTTCTTCATGTGAAAGGATAAGTTTCACCTTTGCAGTGTGGAGTATTATGTTAGCTGTGGTCTTGTTATATGGGATCTTTGTTCATGTTGAGGTAATTTCCCTCTACCTGGTCTACGGAAAATTTTATCACAAAAGGATATTGAATTTCGTCAATTGTGTTTGCTGCATCCATTGAGATGATCATATGATTTTTATCTCTTGTTTTGTTAATGTGCTATGTAACATATTGACAGATTTAAGAATGTTGGACCATCCTTACATCCCCAGACTAAATCATACTTGATTATGGATTAGGACTCTTTTTGTTCACTATTGAGTTTGGCTTGTGATTATACTGTGGAAACTTTTGCCTCTATGCCCATCAGGGACATTGGCCTTTAATTTTCTTGTAGTGTCCTTGTTTGTTGCTGATTTTAGGGTAGTTATGGCCTTATAAAATGAGTTTGGAAATATTACTTCTTCTAATTTCTGGAAGAGTTTGAAAAGAACTATTTATTACATCTTAAAGTGTTTGGTGGAATTCACCAATGAAGACATCTTGGTCCTGAATTTTTAGATTACTGATTTTATCTCCTTAATAGCAATTGGTCTATTCAGATTTTCTATTTTTGCATGATTCAGTCTTGGTGAGTTTTATGTCCTAGAAACTTACTTGTTTCTTCCAGGATGTCCAAATTGTTGATATATAATTATAATTTTTCATGGTAAGCTGTTATGATTCTTTATATTTGTGGGCTATTGATTGAAGTGTACGTTCTTTCAGTTATAATAATATTTATTTGAGTTTTCTCTCTTTTTGTCTTGTTAAATCTAGCTAAATATTTGTTTGTTTTATTTATCTTTCCAGGAAACCAGCTCTTAGTTTGATTGAACTTATTTATTTTCTTTGTAATGTCTCTTTCACTTCTTTAAATTCGGATTTTTGTTAGTTCCTTCCTTGTACTAATGTTGGACTTTGTTTTTCTTCCCCAGTTCCTTGACATGTAAAGTTAAGCTGTTTATTTAAGATCTTTTGGGGTTTTTTTTTTTCTTAATGTTAGCATTTATTACTATAATTTCCCACTCAGTACAATTTTTGCTTCGTTTCCTAATTTTTGATATGTTGTGTTTCCATTTTTGTCTCAGGACACTTTTTGAGGTCTTTCTTGGTTTCCTCTTTAACCTGTTTATTCAAGAACATGTTGTTTAACCTTCATACATGTGTGAATTTTCCATTTTTTGTCTTCTTTTTGATTTCTAGTTTCATACCATTATGGTTGGCATAGATAATGTAAATGATTTTAAAATTCTTTGGCATTGGTGAACGGAAACACTTTTGACTTCAGAATCAGGTGGTCTGGGAACACATTCCTCAGGTGGCAATTGCAAAATTGGGTGCAGACATGTGTATAAACTCTTTTTTTTTTTTTAATGTGATATGGGTGACTTCAGGTCAGCAGGAGGGAAAGAGTGGGGGCATGTCCATAGGCTTCTCTGGTGTATAGGGAGGATCCCAATCACTTCCTACTAGCATGCAAAACCAGAAGCCTGACCCACAGGCTTTTCAATTGTACAAATAGACCTTCTTCGGGGAAAGACTGAAAGATGGGCATTCTGTTATCCCTGCTCTGAGCCCCCGTATGATGGCTGCAGCTCCCATTTTATTTGCTGTAGTCTTATGAATGTTGTGTTGTTAAGGCCCATTGGTCTTTGGAGCGAGGGAATTTGGAAGTCTACCCTTTTAGTGGGACTATTAAGTGTTGGGAGACTAGATGTGGGCCATAAACTATAAGCCAGGGGATCTCTCCCAACTGTATGCCCCTGTGTCAAGGGTGGGGTTTATGGCAAAGTTGTGTCTTAGCTTTTTGTCTGATTTAATGTGGGTATTTTCTCATTTGCTCAATGTGTAATAGTTACTGAGATATTTTCTTGATTTCTTTTAGAGGGAATTGTACTATCTGTAGCTGTTAATTTGGGGTATCCATGGGAGGAGGGGAATTCGAGGCCTCTTGTATCATCACTTCGAAGACCTCCTCTTTACTCCTAAAAGTCTCATGTAGACAATAATATTTACGATCTGTCATTGGGTGTATGCAAGAGGATGTGATACAGAGATTCCAGAGGGAAGAGAACGATGAGGATTGACATAGGCTGAAATACATCAAAACCTTTTGATACGATGTTCCCTATCTAGGTAAAAGTAACAAGATAAAAGAGACATTGCAGACTATCTACAAGTTTCTATCTGAGTTACAAATCCCCTAAAAATTGTCCCCTATAATGTGTTATGAAACCTCTCAAAATCCAGGCAAAGGAAGTCCACAATTAATAAATTAGTTAATTCTAAAACTTTATTTCTTCTAGTTCAAACCTACTAGATCTGATAAAATGGTCAATATGTAGATCAAATCAGGTTTTAGATGATGTTAATGTATAATTGTTGGCGGGGAGAGTGATGGGTTAGCTAGATAACATATTTACATTTCCTGAATTACCAGCAATCTACTTCACCCAATTTTTTATGGACAATATATTTCAAACAGTATTTTCTACTAAGCTGCTTCTCCTAAGTTACAATTTCAAAAAGAGTATGTATTAATTGAGAACATATATTTCAGGTGGAAACACTTAAAGCCTTGTATTTAAAAAAAAAAAATGTTACATAGATTTTTGTTGTTGTTGTTCCAACAAGATATGGTATGACAGGAAAAGGTTCCACAAATGCCCCTTTGAAAATTAAAGAATCTTCTTCGGTTTGTCTTTTCTGAAATGTTTTCATAGAAATGTATTTCAAAATAGTTAACTAGAAAATTTAAGACATTCAATGGCTTTTTAGAAAAATATTTATTTATGTGAAGAGAGAGAGTGCCCATGAGTGGAGGCAGGTTTATCGGGAGAAAATCTTCAAGCAGACTCCCCACTGTGTACGGAACCCAAAAGGGGTTCTTTCTCACAACCCATGAGATCATGACCTGAGCCAAAACCAAGAGTTGGTTGTCCAAACAACTGAGAAGCCCAGGCACCCCTACATTCATTGGCTTGTAATTTCTATAATTGTAATTGATAATTAAGAATGTCCTTGCATCTTATATGTTCCTTCAAGGATATGCCATTCTCATGATGTCACAGAAAGCTAATTTAGCACTTTAACCATCAGAAAGTAGAGCATAGACAGATGAAATTGACAGATACCCAGCATGTACATGGAAAAATGCTCTTTACTTCTGGCATAATTAATCTGTAACTTCGTAGAGATCCATTACTTTAGTAACCACAACCATTTTATGTACTTTCTGAAGAATTATAAAATTATTCAAGCCACATACCATACCTTCAGTTAATTGTTTTGCAATTTCTTGTCTTTGGCACAATACAGGGATGGATTGAGTACAGGGATAACAGGGTCCTTGAACAAAGAAGGCTTACCATCTTATTTTGGAGGCAGTGATTTAATAAACCAAGCAATATTGAAACAATACTTAAAGAAGATGGTTATCTGTGAATATAAAATGGGACATTTAATCAAAGCTGAGAAGAGGGAAAGATGGGAAGGAAATCTTCTTTGACAAAGTGATGCAAGAATTCTTAATAATCTCAGCACAATGATATAATTGACCCAGGCACTTTGCATTGCTTTTTATAATTTCTAAGGGACAGAACTGCTCACCTCAAGACCTTTGCAACTTTCAGACCCTCGGCCTAGAATCTTTTACTTTTCCCATCTTACCTTTTTTTTTTTTTTTTTACTTTAATATCTGGGACTCTATCATCATCTAGGTAAGCTTTTCTTTGCACACTAGTTTTTAAATTTTTTTTCTATATTTTTTCATTTCTTCTTGATGTTTTTCATTTTTCTATATTGTTAACCCCTAGTTTTTACTTCATGAAACTTTTAAGACTTATTATGAACTATTTGAGTGCTTAGTTAATGTTTGTTTATTCTTATAGATTATAAGATTCATTAGTTTGGAAACCCCTGGATTTATCATGAAATGCAATGTACTTAAATGAACAAAAAGTACTTAGTGAGTACTCAATAATAAATCCAAGTATACTTGTAATAATGCTTAAATGAAAAATAAGCAAGTAAATATTTGGCAAAATATATGGCCGGGATGTTTTGCACAAAGAAATAGTTTCATAAATAAATTAAAGAACATAGTAAAATGTAACAGATTAGAGGAACTGTAGCTTTTTCTTATGGTTGAATTTTAGTACAGATACTTATTTAAGTATTTGAGGAAATTATATTTTTCATAGATCATATTAAGTAATTTTATTAAAATAATAATCACTTTCTGTGTGCAAGTGTATGTGCTCATGTGGAATATAAATACTTAAAGCCATATTTTATTTTTCAATTTTTCTAGGGCCCCTTTCACGTCCTTATTCCGCAGGCTATAAATCAGTGGGTTTAACATGGGAATCACAAGGGTGTAGAACAATGAAGTAATTTTGTCTTGATCAAGGGAGTAGGAAGAACTCGGCCGGAAATACATAAAGAGCATGGTTCCCTGGAAAACTGCAACAGCAGTTAAGTGGGAGGTGCAGGTGGAGAAAGCTTTGAACCTCCCCTCAGCAGAGTGGATCTTCAAGACTGATAAGATTATATAACAATAAGAGACAAGCACTCCTGAAATGGTACTCAGTTCAATGAATCCAAAAATGGTGAATATCGCTAACTCATTGACCTGTGTATCTGAGCAAGACAGCAATAGGAGAGGAGGCACATCACAGAAGAAATGATTAATCTCATTCGATCCACAGAAACATAAGCGGAATGTTAAAGTCGTGTGTAACAAGGCATCTGCTGTTCCCAGCATGTAAACTGCAGCCATGAGCAGGGAGCACAGTCTATTGGACATGCTGACCGTGTAGAGCAAGGGGTTGCTAATGGCTTTGTACCGATCAAAGGCCATCACTGCCAGCAGCAGACACTCAGAATCTGCAAAAGTACAGAAGATCAAGAATTGCAGAGCACAGCCCGTGATGGGAATTGATTTGTTTTGGGCGAATAAATCCACTAGCATCTTGGGCCCAATTGCTGTAGAATAACAGAGGTCACAGAAGGAGAGATGGCTTAGAAAAAAGTACATGGGTGTGTTCAGCTGGGAATCCATTCTAATTAGAATAATCATTCCAAGATTTGCCAGGAGATTAATGAGGTAAATAACCAAAATGGTGGTGAAAAGAGTCACTTTCATCCCAGGATTATTGGTAATTCCTAAGAAAATGAATCCAGTCACGGAAGAACAATTTCCTTTGTCCATTCTTCTTTGTGCTTGTTCTAAACTGTTTCATAAATGATCAGACAAGTGATAGATCAGGATTTGACTTTACTGGATACCCAAAACACTATCTCTAAGACGAAACATGGCCTTATATTACCTTCTTTACCCTCAGGAAAGAACCCGATGAGTGTCACTTTTAAAGAAACATTGTTGTGTTATGAAAAATCTAAAAAAATGTGTCTGGGATAGAAAGTTAATAACGATGGATTCTAACTACATATGTCACTCCTGAGACGGATTACTTGTCTTGGGTTTTGTCGTCCAGCGTCAAGTAGAAGATCTGAATAAACTGAAAGTTCACTCTATATCTAAAATAATATGAAGGAAACTACAGAATTGTTGAAAAAATGTCAGAAGATACTGAACGATATGTGTTAGGCAAAAAAAAAAGACAAAAGGGGGGAAGGGGGGTTGAGAAAGAGAAAGAGAGAAAGAGAGGAAGGAAGGAATTAAGAAACAGATGAAAATTATTACATTATAGTGTTTGGTGTATGCTGACTTTAGTGTTTACCGAATTATGAATAATTTCTAGAGATTATTTATGTGAGAGAGAGAGAGAGAGTGCTGAAAGGGAGAGTAAGAGAGAGAAGCAGACTCTCCACTGAGTAGACAGCCCCATGTGGGGTTCCATCTTAGGACCAAGGGATCATACCAGCGCTGAAGGCAGATGCTTAACTGACAGAGCCCCCCAGGAGCCCCTCAACATGTTTTGTACAATATTCTATCATGCTCACCGATGTGCCACAGCATTTAGAATCCATTTGTATTGTTGACCTTTGCAATAGGACAAACCTTGAAAGACAAAGAGAGGCCATAAAAAGAAGGGAAACAACAAACTAACAGGTATAAATTTGCATATCTTTGGGTTTTAAGTTGTCTTTTCCATTAAAATTTAAAAAATGGAGAAGAGGGATGCCTGGGTGGCTCAGTTGAGCAGCTGCCTTCACCTCAGATCACAGTTCTGGAGTCCCAGGATTGGGTTCCACAGGGACTTTCTGCTCAACAGGAAGTCTTGTTCTCCCTCTGACCCTCTCCCTTCTCGTGTTCTCTCTCTCTCTATCTCTCAAATAAATAAATAAAATCTTTTTTAAAAAAAGGAAGAAATAAAATAAATGTTTCTGAGATACATGGGTCTCCTTTCTTGTGTTTATATACACATTTTGTACAAATGTGTCTATTGATACATGAAAACTATAGCATCGGGTGGTCTAATTTTTATTTTTCTAGACTTAAATACTACAATATGTGGTTTATATGGACTGGTATTTATTTGTAACATGTTATCTCTTTTATTGTTTATACAACTAGAATCAATCTTAAGTTTACATGTCCAATATCACCTGCACCATGATACAAAGTGATGGTGTACCTACTGACCTTGGTTAAAATATAAATAAGTAAAACCTTTACTATCCTTATGATGAGGGAGCAGGAGGCTGGCTGAGGACAGAGCAGAAGCTGGCGCCTTGCACCCCCTCTCCACCTGCTCCCCTCCGTAATATGTGTAGCATTCCTCAGGCACCCCTGACTGCCATGAACGATAAACAGATAGTTAACTTGCAGAGATCCCAATCCTGCAAGACAGGAATCTCCCTTGCTCTGCAAATGTCCTGGAGATCTACAAACAGGGAGGTTACCTTATCAATAGCACAAATTTCCAGAGGCAAATAACTCTTAGTTCCTCATGCCCTAATGTCTCCCTCCCCATCATAAATGAAACTGGAGGAGGCTGAGGTAGAAGGGAATGTAAATGATAGCAGGATCATAACACCCCACCAAGAATCTCCCAACTATCTTGATGTTAATGGCTGACCTAAGATGACATTGATCAAGCCACAAGGCCTCCTCCAGGCACTTTGTAGGCCCTCTTTAGCATATGAAAACTCCATTGAAACCTCCCTTCCCCTCACCTTCCCCCAACTGCAGAGTACATAACCTGCCATCCCTCACAACCCGGGGCAGCAGCTCTTCCTGCCCACACGTCCTGTCCCTGTGCTTTAATAAGCCATCATTTTGCACCAAAGATGTCTCAAGAATTCTTTCTTGATCATCGGCTCTGGACCTCAGCCCACTGAACCTCATCTAGGTTCTAGAACTTCATCACTTAAAGAAATGACAAATGAGGTCAAATCCACACAGGTCTAATAAAGAAATATGATTGTTTGGATGATGGGTTGCATAATTTATTTAACTTAGTTAAGCAGGTATAAAATGAATCATTTATAAATTTCTTAATATTGGATTCCTCATTTTTGCCTCCCCCCCAAAAAGGAAAGTGTCTTCGACTTATATATTTCTTTAATTTAGTTGTTTAGAAACTCACCTGAAATGAGCACCTTTCTGTTCTTATTTCTGGCACAGGGACAGTAAACAGCATTTTATTTCTACCTGGTGACTGTTGGGACTTTGATCTCTAAAGACCCTGCCTTCACTCCTCTGGGTTATGGGAATGTGATTAATTAGACTTCTGCTTCTATATTTTCCCCCATGACTGTTACATTAAATGCTAACCTTTCAATTCTTCACTCTGCCCATACCAAACTGATCAATGTCAGCAATTGACGAGAACTTATCCTAAGGCTATGCTCATGGCCATGAATCTACACACTCTTCCAGTGAAACCAGATGCCCAATTAAATTCAAATAGATGTTCTACTTCATCATCTTATTGCCTTCTCATTGTTCACTCTGTTTCTTCCATTTCTGAAACATCCCCTTTACCTCCCATTGAGAAATATGATAATCTGACATACTGCTTTTTTCATTAGTCATTGTTCGTTTCCTTTCTCTCAAGGACATGTCAACCATTTCAATGTGTTTTTTTTTCACTGTATAGAGGTGCAAAACTTTTCCCTTCTTGTAGGTTCTTTCAGCAGCCTCATAATTACATTGACATAAGACAGATTAATAGGAGAAAACAAATTTCATTTCATACATATGTGAGCCCATAAAAAAATATGAGACTCAAAGAAGTGACCAAATCAGTCAGCTTTTATACCTTTTAGACAGGAAATGATGGATTTGTGAAGAACTGACAAGACAAAGAGGTTTGTCCTTGGGGCAGTAAATTAGTGAGGAATTAATAAGGTTTTTATTTACACAGGCTTCTTGGCCCTAAATTTCCTCTCTCTGGTCATAAGGATGCCACTTCCTGTTATAGAGACGGACTTTTCACCTGGGAGACTAATTTTCTGCTTTCAGAAGTATATACCACTCTCTTTCCACTGTAAAACATCTATACCTAGTATATTCTTTACCAAATTATTTGTCTTACCTATGTATATTCGTGTCTTTCTACACTCCTACAATCCATAGTAAAGGATATGCATGAGGGATGACTCAGTAAATGTGTGGTATTAAATATTTTCCTGTTGTTAGTAGATGTTCAACAAAGGGGAGAAATAAACCACCTTTCTACTTCTATAGTTCACATGTATAAGGATGAACTTCTGTTTATTTTTTTTAAGATTTTATTTATTTATTTGACAAAGAGAGAGCATGAGTGGGGGAGGAGCAGAAGGAGCAGGGCAAGCAGACTCTCTGTTGAACTGGGATTCCCCAATGGGGCTCCATATCAGGGCCCCGGGGTCATGACCTGAGCCAAAGTCAGATGCTTAACTGATTGAGGCACCCAAGCACCCCATGGGATGAACTTTTATTAAAAAGAAAGGTAACAATGCTTTTAAAACAAAGTCAACTTCTGTTTATTTAAAAAGAAGTTTTGTGTGCTATTATTTGTGGCACCACTTTGAGAACTGAGAGATACTGAAGTGTGAATTTGGTGTCTACCCAAATCCCTCCTGTACAGATATTAATGTAATGCTCCACCTTCTTGTCTCCTGGTTACCTTTGTTGGGTCACTGACTCATTTGGACTTCTTCATTGGGATTGAGAGCTAAATCCTATGTTGCCATTATTCTGCCCTATAAAATGTCTCTATTCTGTTTTCTATAAATGTGCCTTTAAGCACCTCTCTATTTGCCAATAGGTTGGTGATGCATCAAGTACAGAGATCTGGGGTTTTCATATATTATTTAACTTATCCAAATATACCATCATATATTTCTAATATTATTTTGTGTTTCCTGAGCTGTCTTTGCCAACCTCATTACACAGATACTGAAAGTGCAATCCAGATGTAATCAGTAAAATTCTGGACTTTCATAGCATTATGTTCTTAAGACTTATAGAACTTGCCCATAGTAGTTTCCTGACTAGTGTAATGAACTGCAGGTCATTATGTTAAGTGAGCTGAGCCAGACTGAAAAAGAGAGACACCCATATGATATGACTTACATGTCTAATCCAAAAAAGCCAGGCTCACAGAAACCTGTAGAGTGTAGAATGGTGGTTACCAGGGCAAGAATTGGGTGGGGAAATTGGGAGATGTTCGTCAAAGGGTACACACTTGCAGTTATAAGACAACTAAATTCTTGGGGTGCCTGGGTTGCTCAGTCATTAAGTGTCTGCCTTCAGCTCAGGTCATGATCTCAGGGTCCTGGGATGGAGCCCCTCATCAGGTTCCCTGCTCAGTGGGGAGTCTGCTTCTCCCTCTCCCTCTGCTGCTTCCACGCTAATGTTCTCTCTCTCTCTCTTTCTGTCAAATAAATAAATAAAATCTTTAAAAAGATAAGGGACTAAATTCTGAAGACCTAATGCACAATATTGTGTTTATAGTTACAATACTGTATGCGATACTGCAGAGTTGCTAAAGAGACTAGATCTCAAATGGCTCAGCTGGTTAGGCAAGAGGCTCTTGATTTCTGCTCAGGTTGTGGTCTCAGAGTCATTATCTCAGCATCCTGAGATTGACCCCCATCTCCAGCTCTGCCCTCACTGGGGAGTCTGCTGGAGTTTCCCTATACCACTCTCTCTACTCTCTCCATCTGCACGCTCACTTTCTCTCTTTCTGAAAATAAATATAATAAATCTTTTTTTAAACCACACACTTGGCAAAGTAGTGAGTATTAGTGCTGTGTTAGCAAATTTTGCTAACCAGCTTTCCACAGTATAGAATTAATTGCTTGCATCATTATGCATATAACCTACTCTGGATTCACTGTCTATGCCTATGTTTGAAGATGTCAGTGCCTCTGCAGAGGTAACGAACTAAGATGAAAGCATGGACCTATATTATTGACTCATTACATGCAGACATTGATAATGTCTTACTGGGACAGTTATATCTGCCACCAACTGGTAGCAGGTACACTATGAGAAGCGTGTGAGTTACGGATATAGATGGTAAAAGGAATGAGGGGGATTGGATTATCTAAATTAACATAATTTATTTTTATTTACCTTTCCCTGAATTTCTCTGGAAAGTCAAGAGATATTTCTGTAGTCAACTTCTGCAGGTCACTAGCCCAACCTCCTATTTCGGTCTTGAATTCCCTAGTTTCCAGAAGTGGTTACCTGTCTTCCACTCTCACAAACATAGGCACAGGGATTTCACAAATTTTAAAGATCAGTCTATTCCATTTTTGACACTCTCTTATTGAACTTAAAATGCCTCATTTAATACACTTCATCTCCTTCTTTTTAGTTCACACATTACACTAAGACTTGCTTATAGGAGCGAAGACACAGATCAAATCTGAGCTTAAATGCATTCCAGCTGTCTTAGGGAAAAGCAATGTGCTAGAAGCTGGACTTCTTTACGCTTCTGACATTGACATCCAACTGTACTTCAACTTCAGTCTGGTTAAATTATGTTCCTGCCATGTTGTTCTTTATGACAGCACCTAATTTATAGGTAAAATGTCCAAATATGGGACACCTGGGTGGCTCAGTCTGTTAAGTATATGCCTTTGGATCAGGTTATGATCCTGGGGTCCTGGGATTGAGCCCCACTTTGGGCTCCATGCTCAGTGGGGAGCCTGCTCTCTCTCTCTCCCACCCCCCCCCTTTCTAGAGCTCTCTCTCTCTCTCTCTCTCTGTCAAATAAATAAAAAATTTTTTAAAAGTCCAGATACTATTAGCTAATTGAGAGGCTATTTTGACAAAAGGAAACAGAAACATCCCCCATTTATTTGTTTCTTTGTTTTTCTACTTCTATACCACCTACTACTATGTCTCAGAATTGCTGAAAGAATTTCAGCCTGGACAACAGAGGAGTCTCATTGTCCCACTTGGGCTTTACTGGCAATCTGAAAGATTTTCACCAAAACATTCTACAATGGCACCTAAGTAGCCTTATACATTGGATGAATTTTAGCTTGTACAATTGTAGCAACCATTTAAGAGTGCCCCGTATTCCTTTTATTTTTTTTTTAAGTTTTATTTATCCATTTTCGGGTGGGGGGGATGCTGAGGGAGAGGAAGAGAGTGAATCCCAAGCAACTCTGTGCTGATCATGGGCCAGATGTTGGGCTCAATCCTGTGACCCAAGAGATCACAACCTAAGCTGAAACCAAGAGTCATGCTTAACTGACTGAGCCAGCTAGGTATCCCAAAAGTGCCCCCTATTTTTGTATGGTCCTCCAAATGCAAGCCCTTATCCCTGTTTACTAAACAAGACACTTCAGTGAGTTTGATGCAGGTAGGCTGCCTCCAAGCCCCTGGAATGTCCAGCAGGATCAGCCAAGGGAGTCCTTGGTTTCACACAGGATAGAAACCAAACCTGAGCCAGGAGGCGGTAAAAGCAGACTTTATTGAAGATATATATAGAGAGAGATACAGATGGAGCATCCATCCAGACTTGGAAAAGGAAAAAGGGAGCCTTGTCTTCGGGGTGTGGGGTTTTTACTGGAGATTGTGGTCTGGTGCCCGTATCTTTTCAGGCAACAGGAACTGGTCAGAAGGATGGAGTCGAGGGTGTTTTACCTACGTCAGTCATCCCCTGAAGCCAGGGGTCTTGGCCTTGAGAAAGGGACAGTGGTCTGGAATAGGCACATGATGGCTCTGCTCAGTCATTCATTATATATCATCTACTGTGCTGGCAGACTCCAGTGACATCTCTACATCTGTGTCCCTTACAAGGAGGACATATGCTATTCATATTATCAGGCATGTGGAGAGTGGGGTGGGTTGTAGGGGCTAGAAGAATAGAAGTCAGGAGAAAAAAAAACAACGAAAAGATGTCCAGCTTTTTCTCTTACCAGGTCCCTTCAGATTCCCCTGTTTCAATTTGATCATCAGCAAACTGGAGCAGAGCCAAGTTAAGTTGTCAAATACCTCGTAAACACCCAAATAAGAGCTCTTTGGTAACATTATTTTCCAAATTATTTGTATGTCGTTCACCTTCCCTTACACATAGCACCCACAACTAACTTTATATGCTTACATATATGATACAAAAATATATTTGAGGCACATACCTGAACGCAGTGTTTTATTTTGCCTCCATGAATTTAATAAAAATTAACTTTTTTTTTTTTTAAAATTTTCCTTTCTTTCTTTACCCGGATGGTATGGTGATGTAGAGTAATGAGATAAAAATGCACAGTCATTAAACTCTGAGTATTCATCACCCGACATTGAGGGGAATGATTTAGGAAACAGTCATGGATTCGACAATGACAATGCTCTCAGGCACAGGGTGATATGAGAACCAAGCTTAGTAAGTGCTGGAGGGAAGGAACGCCTGTTGAGTGTGTGAGCTGTGAATTGCAGCACTATAATCCAGCCACACTGTTTGTCTTTGAATTCCACAGAGTAAATGGTCCTGCCTCCCTCACGACCCTCTAATTGCTGATCCATCAGCATAGAATGCTTTCTCTACCTACCTGCATCCATCTGGCTATTCCCTACTTATCTTTTAGATGCCATATTAATTGTCTGCATTTGCAAGAAGTTCTTTTTAACTTCTCTTTTGTTTTGGGAGGCATATTAATTCTCAGAGTCTTAGTTTGTCTTTGCTAGCAATGTATTTAACACAAGTTCACCTTGGGAACTTTCCTAGCCTATAGCACATACAACAGTGTCTTTTAATAAGACGATAAAGGAATTACATTCTCCAGTCAATGATAGAGTAATTGCACTATGGCTCCAGGCAGGGGAGGGAATGAAGTCCAGATTTAGTCAAAGTAGACTTTTATAGGAGTTGGTACCCAGGAGAGATAGCTTAGTGAACCCAGAGCTGATGTCCAGCTCCCAGGGCAAAAATAAAAGCCCCCTACTGTAGAGGGTGTTGCTAGGGAGCGACAAAATCAGCTGATGAGCAGGATGATCTTCACAAGCTGCTACCACCACTGCCAGTAGAAGAGTCACCTTTACCAGGCAGGAGCTAAATGTTCCAAGGTCACTGGAGAGCTAAGTATAGTCGACATGCAATTTACATTAGGCTCAGGTGTGCAACAGAGTGATCCCACACATTACTCAGGGATCACCAGAAGTGTGTTCCTCATCTGTTGCCAACAGTGTTGCTATATTATTGACTATATTATCTATACTGTACTTTTCAATCTCTGTGACATAGTTTATAACTGAAAGTTTGTGCCTCTTAATCCCCTTCACCAGTGTTGCCCACCTCCTCAACCCACAACCCCTTTGGGAAACAGTAGTTTGTTTTGTGTATTTCTGCTTTTTGTTTGCTTATTTATTCATTTGGGGGTTTTTTGTTTGTTTGTTTGTTTGTTTTGTTTTGTTTTGTTTTTTAGATTCCACGTGTAAGTGCATTCATATGGTATTTGTCTTTCTCTGTCTGACTTATTTCACTTAGCATAAAATCCTCTAGGTCTGTCCATGTCTGCAAATAGCAAGATGTCATTCTGTGTTATGATTGGATAATATTCCTCTTCATGTATCTATATCCATCCCACACCTTCTTTATCCCTTCGTCTATTAATGGATGCCGGCTTGCTTTCATATCTTGTTTATTGTAAATGGCACAGCAGTAGACATAGAGGTACACATTGTAGCCTTGCCCAGACAGTACACTCCAGGGAGTCCTCCCAAGTCTCAGTACTTATCGTCTAAGTGCCCCTTTGCCAAATTTGATTCTTCATGTGTTTTTAGTAACAAGTCCCCTGAACAGTTGAGTTACTGAGTTATTATAAATGAAAACAGATGAGGTAACAAAATCCTAGAAGACATAGTTCATTCTTGCATGAAAACAGCATTACTCTTTACTTTTTTATGATTTTTTTTTTTTTAATTTGGGTGAGACAGAGCTCTTGTATGAGGGGCAAAAGGAGAAGGAGAGAAACTCAAGCAGACTCTGTGCTGACCACAGAGCCCAATGAGGAGCTCAACCTCACCATCCTGAGATCACGATCTGAGCTAAAACTCAGGAGTCAGATGCCCAACAGAATAAGACACCTAGGTATCCCCAGCTTTGCTCTAAAAAACAATTTTATTTTTTCATAAACAAGTAAATTTGTCAACTCAAACAACAATTTCTTTCACTGGATTTGAACAATATCCTTTGGATTTATACTGTGTAGTAAATTTTTTTTTTTTTTTTACATTATGGGTAATTATAGTTCATTATAAACCATTTAATGTTACTTAATTAAATTATAACTTACATTAGGCAATAATATTTATTAGTAAATAAACTGCCAGATTCATCATGAAATTCAGAACACGTAAAGATACATAGAAAATAGTCAAGAACATTTAGAAAATCCAGTTCATGCACAAATGAAAGATTGAGGAAAAGAAATTTTGCAAAGTAGGAGTCTAGAAATTTCCCACAAATAAGGAGTACCAAATATAAATTCAAGACATAAAATGAATCATGGAGTACTTAGGGAATGATATATTACGGCATGACTGGTAAATGTATAAATACTCATTGAATCACACCTCAGTAGTCAAAACGATTTTGATTTCCATGAATTATAGTGTAAGATTGGGAGAAAAAATACATACATGTATGTTTTCAATGAAACCACTTTTTACTTTTAAGGTGCTTCAGGGCATCTTTCACATCCTTGTTCCGTAGGCTATAAATCAGAGGGTTTAGCATGGGAATCACGAGGGAGTAAAACAATGAAATAATTTTGTCTTGATCAAGAGAGTAGGAAGAACTCGGCCGGAAATACATAAAGAGCAGAGTTCCCTGGAAAATCGCAACAGCAGTTAAGTGGGAGGTGCAGGTGGAGAAAGCTTTGAACCTCCCCTCCACAGAGTTGATCTTTATCACTGCTAGAATGATATAGCAGTAAGATACAAACAGCCCTGAAAGAGTAATCAGTTCAATGAAGCCAAAAATGGTGAATATCACTAACTCATTAACCTGTATGTCTGAGCAAGACAACACGAGGAGAGGTAGGACATCACAGAAGAAATGGTTAATCACATTAGACCCACAGAAACATAGCTGGAATGTGAGTATGGTATTTACTGAAGCGTCCACAATTGCCACCATGTAAACCCCAGCAATAAGCAGGGAGCGCAGTCTGCTGGACATGCTGACCGTGTAGAGCAAGGGGTTGCTAATGGCTTTGTACCGGTCAAAGGCCATCACTGCCAGCAGCAGACACTCAGAATCTACAAAGGTACAGAACACTAACCATTGCAGAGCACAGCCATGGAAGGAAATTGACTTGTTCTTGGCAATGAAGTCTACCAGCATCCTGGGTCCAACTGCTGTAGAGTAACAGAGGTCACTGAAGGAGAGGTGGCTGAGGAAGAAATACATGGGTGTGTGAAGGTGAGAATCCATTCTAATTAAAATGATCATCCCCAGGTTTGCAACAAGAATGATTAGATAGACAATAAGAAATGTGATAAACAGAGTCATTTTAACTCCAGGGTTATTGCTAATTCCCAAGAGAAGGAATTCCTTCACAGAAGAGCAATTTTTTCCATCCATTTTCCTTAATTCTTCCAAAATGCTACAGAAGTGATCAAGAAATGGTAGACCGAAGTTCTAAGTCTTCTTGACACTCAGAAAATTATCATCTGTAAAGCGGAAAGGATTTATTTCAGTATATTATATTCTTTATGGTCTTATTCTTCAGACAGTCCAACTAGTTTCACTCTTCGGTTGCTAACAAAAGTTACAGTAATTTGGGATAGGACTTAGAGAAAGTCTGATTCCAAATTTGGAGATCATCCATAGGTATATAATCTGGGTGCACCTGCATATGCATAGCTTTATCCCAGTGGACAGTCATGAATGAAAGGTCATTACAAGTCAAATATTGCATGAAAGGAATACCTCAATTAAAAACAAGTTTGGAGGGGCGCCTGGGTGGCTCAGTGGGTTAGTGGGTTAATCCTAGGGTTCTGCCCCGCATCTGGCTCTCTGCTCAGCGGGGAGCCTGCTTCCTCCTCTCTCTCTGCCTGCCTCTCTGCCCACTTGTGATTTCTGTCAAATAAATAAATAAAATCTTAAAAAAAAAGTTTGGAATATGCATTCTTATATTTTAAAAATAAATATCTATTTGACCATAAAGTGATTATATTTACTGAGTTCTTCAAGAATCATGATCTGTTTAAGCCTCTGTATTAAGTTCAGAAACAATAAACATCTCTCTGATCTAAGGATAATGAGTGAAATATGTTGGTGACAGTTCCCATCCACACTGTTTTTAATATTTTTTGAGACATTAGATATATTTTAATAAGCTTTTCTCTAGTAATATGTTACTACTTTGCCATGTTTTTATTGCTTACATTCAGGAGTGACCTGATGCCAAAGGATGTTTTTCTTGGTCAGTTAAAAAAAAAAAAAAAAGAATACTAAAAACAAGTGAGAACTATAGTATTTAACACATACACTTCTGATTTCTTTGGATTTTAAACCTGACTTGTTTATTAAAAATAGAGGTAGGAACAGAACTAATAAACGTATCTTTTATAGCCTTCTGTGTGTGTGTGTGTGTGTGTGTGTGTGTGTTTGCATGGACCTGTCTTTCTGTTGGTGAAAACTGGAATATGGGCGATCTGATTTTGTTTCGGATTTGAATAAATACAATATGTGGTTCCTAGGGGGTTGAATTTATACAAATTAGCATTTGTGTTTTGATACCTCCACTATCACAGGTAAACAAAAATAGAAAAAAAAAAGCTTAACTTTCCATATATCCTTTTGCAATCATTGAAAAACCCAGTATTTTTCTTTTTTAAATATGATTAAGATATAAATAAGTAAAATTATTTATTTGCTAATCAAAATGAATCTGATTCACCCTACTTATATGAGAAATATCTCCCTTTTTGCCATTAGATTACAGACTATTAACCAAAGGAAATAAATTTTAAAAAATCTTTTTTTAAATATTTGATTCCTCATTTTTCCAAACATAAACATTTTTTTTCTTGACTCTTTAAATTTACTGATTCAGGGGTACCTGGGTGGCTCAGTGGGTTAAAGCCTCTGCCTTCGGCTCAGGTCATGATCCCAGGGTCCTGGGAGATCAAGCCCCACATCTGGCTCTCTGCTCAGCAGGGAGCCTGCTTCCCCTTCTCTCTCTGCCTGCTTCTCTGCCTACTTGTGATCTCTGTCAAATAAATAAATAAAAATTAAAAAAAAAATAAATTTACTGATTCAGAAACCTACCTGTGATGGACAAATCCTTCTGTGCTTACCCATAGCAGCTAATACAGACAGGTTGCATTTTATTTTCACTCAGTGTCATTTGGGACTAAAGTCTCTCATGCCTTTGCCCTCACAATCTGTACTATACAAATCTGATTAATTAGATGTCTAGTTCTGTGTTTTCCCTCATGAACATTGCAACAATTTCAGCAAAGGCTGAATTTCAATTCTTTGCACTTGCACCGAATGGATCATCTTTAGGAAGATGAAATGATTTTTATAGTATGATTCATTGCTACACTGAGTCCATACGATCTTCTTCCAGTCAGAGCAGACTTCCAATGAAACTCACATAGACTTTCTACTTAACTATTTTATCTGGTAACTATTATCTATTCTGTTAAATTTATTCTATTAATAAGTCTATTAAATAAAATGATTATTTCCTGTTAATTACTGTGTGTGTGTGTGTGTGTATACAAATACCCTTATTTGTATCCTATTTTCTTTCTTTCTGAAACAAATTATTTCACCTTTTTACTTAGAAACATAACAATTCTTCAGTGGTTATATTAATACATTTTTTTCATTAAGTATTGTGATTCCATTCCTTCAACCACGTCATCTAACTGGATTTCAATTATTTATGACTATCATATCCACCGTGCATGGCACTTTCTCTTGCATTATCTTTCTTTTATTTAGATATGTGTCTACATTGTAAGTTCTTAGTAGTACTAGCTGCACTGAGCTAATTTCTGTATATCCTGCAGCCCTAGCAACAGCAGCGGTACAATTAATGTCTAATTGATTCTTTATTCTGAAGTCTCTTAGGTAGATAGGCTCATGAGTGATGGACAAATATTCGAAATAAAGAAGTTTTGCACATTGTTTCAACTAATATAGATCACATATGTGTGCATGGAAGAGGGTTTAAGAAAAAACAAGGTGCTATTCATTTTTTAAAATTTTTCTTTGCTATTATTTCAATTTTTACAAAGTTGAGAAGTATTGGAGTATAATTTTGTGTCCTCTCCAAATCCCTTCCAACAGTTATAATGTAACATTCAATGATCTCTGAGCCTTCTCCTGTCCTTTCAGTCCCTGGGACCATTGATGACCATCAGCAGTAACCAGAGCTAACCCATTCTTCCCACTGACCTGACTAGTATAAACTTTCGTCTACCCTTCCTTTCTGTAATGTGAAAAATCAAGTATCTCTTCAATCAGTGCATTTTGTTCTGTGTGTGCTTGCAAGGAATAAGAAAAATTCATTCACACATACCTATGAATTTAATTTAAATATATGAAAAGCTAATAGCAAAAGAATGGGAAAATGAGAATTTTCAAGGTTCTCCTACTGACTGATGATAGTTGTGTCTAATTAAAGATAGTTTCAAATTCTCTGACATTTCTTCCATGATGTCTTTCCCTTATCCCCCATTTCCATTAAATTGGGATGCCCTTTGACTGCTTTGATGAATAAAGTACAGAAAAAATAATGATCTTTCAGGGAATAGCTTTCAAGAGGCATATAGTTCTTTACAATTACATTTTTTAACAAAGTTAATAGTAATCAAATTAGAAACAAAGAGATGCTCCTGAATAGGGGAATAAATAAATGGATTAACATAGTTTCATGGTGTGGAAAGTTATGTAATCATTAAAAAGGAATACATTAGAGTCCTTTATACTGGTGCAGAAGAATTTGCAAAAGACTACAGTTAGTTGGGAAGTTTAACGTGTGATGAATTATATATACACTATTTTTTGAAAAGCTAATGATGATCATATATTTACTAATGAAGGGGCATGATGAAAAATAAAAGAAAAATAACAAGCCGTTTTCATAGGTCGTGGGATTTTTGAGGTGTGATTAGGAAAAAAAAAGATGTAACATACTGGAGAGGAATGTATGGAATCTAGTAATGAGGGGATAGATTATCACTAAGAAAATAAAATTCAAAAGTCTATAAGATAATCTCATTTAAAAAATTGTGTTGTGTGTGTGTGTTGTGTGTGTGTGTGTGTGCGTGTGTCTTTTCATTTATGTATTTCCATGAGTGTATTGTTTCCTAGTTTTACTGAGATACAAGTGACATGTAACATTGTACAGGTTTCTTCCACTTTTTGAAAGTTTGTGTCATACAACATCCTTTTTACAAAAGACCTACATTTGTACCTGCGTTTGCTAACTTCTCTGATGTGTGGGAGTCACTCAGTTTCTTGATCTCTTTCAGAGGGAACTGTACCATGTGTAGCTATTCCTTTGGTGTGTCTGTGGGAAGAGAGGTGTGGGAGCTTTCTGTGGTACCCTATTTAAAGACTTCCCCTTGGCCCTGATAATATTGTCTTTGGAAATAGCTTTTTGCCATTGGTTCCTGGGGATAGGTGAGAAGGATGTGATGTAGAGTGACTAAGAAGGCAAAGGAATGATGCGGACTGAAGTTCACAAGTGAGAATACATAAAGCCTTTTGATACAGTGTCCTCTATTTATGTAAAATACCGAGATAGTCATTATAGACCATCTGCCCCAGCTTCTATTTGAGTCATGATTCCCTAAAAAATATTTTCCATAATACGTTATTCAATTTCACAAATTCACAGAGAGGAGGCCCACAACTAATTGAATGAGTCAATTCTACTTTTGTAATTCCATTTATAGGGCTTCAAATGTCCTATTCTCTAGTTTAAAACCACTAGATTTGATAAAACAGCCAATACATCAATCCATTTTTAGATGCTGTGATATATAGTTTTCATAAGGCAGAGAGATGAGCTAATCATAGCTCATAATACACACTCTTAATTAGTAGTAATCCACTGACAACACATATTTCTGGGGCAATAAATTCAAACATTGTCTACCATGCTGCTACTGATAAGTAATTGCTCTGAAAGAAGATGTGTTAATTGGAAAAGGTCATAGAGGTGGAAACCTTATAGCATTTTATTAAAAAAAATAATAAAATTGGCCATAGGTTTTTTTGTTGTTATTGTTGTTGTTTTTCCATCATGATACTTTGTGAAAATTCAGAGCATCCTACAAATACTCCTTTGAAAGTCAAAGAATCTTCTTGGGCTTTGCTTCCATTCTGAAATGTTTTCACACAAAGGCATTTTGCAACAGCAACTAGAAAATTGAAGACATTCATTGACTTGTAACTTCTGCAATGGTAATGGTTAGTTAAGCATGTCTTTTTTAAAAATATTTTATTTATTTTACAAGTAGGCAGAGAGAGAGAGAGGAGGAAGCAGGCTCCCTGCTGAGCAGAGAGCCCAATGTGGGACTTGATCCCAGGGCTCCAAGATCATGACCTGAGCCAAAGGCAGAGTCTTTAACCCACTGAGCTACCCAGGCACCCCAATTAAGAATGTCTTTGAACCTTACATGGTCCTTCAAATACATGCCATATAATATGTTTCTCAACAGGTTGATGCAGTACTTTGATTATCAGAAACTAGGACAGAGACAGATGAAATCAATAAATAGCAAGAATGCACTTGGTACTTGGTAACTGACTTACAGATGTATCTATTAGAATATTCTTTCTATTCTCCTTAATAGCATGGCTGGGTTACAGACATGGGGGAAGGTATATGCTATGGTGAGTGCTGTGAATTGTGTAAAACGGATGATTCACAGACCTGTACCCCTGAAGTAAAGAATACATTATATGTTAATAAAAAATAATTAATTAAAATTAAAATTTAAAAATGATAATAATTGACAGGGATAGTGTTTACCATTATTTCTCTCTCTCACACACACACAGGCAGATATATATCTGTATCTACATCTATTTATATCAATCTATCTAAATCTATCTCATTCTATATATAGATATCTATATATACATCTGAATTCAAATCAAATATCTTTTGGCCATATTTAACAAACAATGATTGTGTTTAAAATTTGTAAACATGCATTAAATATGGTAATACCATAAAACCTTTATTTTGAGTTCATGTCTTTATTATAAAAATAATATGGGTCTGTGTTTAAATGGAGAAAAGTCAGCCTGAATAAAAATGACAGATTTTTGAAACTGAATGAAGAGAGTATACCATTTTTGTTCAACAACACTTAGGACTTACATCTTTAAAGTCTATCTTAATTCACTATGTCATAAAAATATGTAGCTAAGATTTTCTTCACCATATATGAGACATTTGTTCCTTTATGTGAACTGAACATTTTTATTTTTATGAAAAAGGAAAATAACTAAAGAAAAATTAAATAATAAAACCACAAAAATATATTAATATTTACAACTGAACTAATGATGCTTTTCTTAGATGCACGAAGGACACACTAATGTTCCTTTTCCCTCCTGAAAGCAGGAACTAAATTTCCCATGTGGCAATTGTCTTCCTCTGTACTAGAAAGGAGAGAGACATCTTTAGAGCCAGAGAAATTCAGATTTGAAAAGGATATATAAACAACATTGTTACTTCTTTACTAGTTTACTACCCTAGTCAGAACATCTTTACATTGCTTCTTTGTATAGAATATATAAAAGTTGTCTGCTTTGGTCACTGAGTCTTCTATTTCTGTAAGTACTGGAGCATACACAATTAAATTTGTTTTTCTCCTGTTAATCTGTTCTATGCTAATTTAATTATTAGACTGGCCAGAGAACCTGGAAGGGAAGAAAGGAAAAAATCTACCTTTTCTATAATATACAATTCTTTATATTATACATAACTTGAAATGAGTGAAAGTATGCATATATGATTCATCATGTGCTGTATTTCTTTATGGAAATGGACTTAAGAGAAAAAAGAGACCGATTTTGGGGAGTTGCTTTCAAACGCTAGGAGTTTTCATGAATTATTTCTCTCCTTATTATAAAATATCATATATTTATGATGTTATCTCATCTATTCCAACTGGTTATTAATAACCTCCTCATACAGATGCGGACATTGGCATCTAGAGTTGGTTTTTCTGCCTGCAAAGCTTTTGCTCTCATAGATTCCTGATAACAGCATCATGAAATAAATCCTTCTTAGGCAATAATTCTCTCGGCTAATCTCATGGAGGGCTCGCATGTGTTTACCTTAAAGTCTCCTTTGAAAACTAACAAACCAGTGATGACAGCTTCTCAGGGTTCTAAGCGACTGGGAGCTCCTCTAAGTGTGCTCCATAATGCAGCAGCGTTTCAGCCTGCGTGACTGATGACTGAGGGAAGCATGGAAGGAGGGTCATCAGATGGAGACATGGTCTGTGCTTACATTACAACTGAACTCTTGAACATCACTTGCATTGGTGTGAAGAGAACATAATGCAGAGGGGGCTGCGTTGCAGAATTCCAGAGACTAAAGAGAAAATAAGAATATTGGTGACCCTGATGCTGTGCACCATGGCAGCTCCAGGAGATAATCTCCGGACTGGCCACATTATGAGTGACATTTTACAATATGTTAACCAGGACACTACACCTGCCATCACAGATTGCTACTGTTGGTAGATATGTCCATATAATGTGTAATAATTATGTGTACCAGCTATGTTTTCTGAGTCTTAATGGAGTTAATTATAATTGCTACCAAAGCAGTGAATGCATATCCTGAGAAAGAAAGTGAACCGTGTGAGGCATATACATGAGTTTCTTCTCTTTAAGATTTTTTTTTTTTTTGACAGAGATTGAGATCACAAGTAGGCCTAGAGGCAGAGAGAGGGGGGCAAGCAGAGAGCTTGACACAGGGCTCGATCCTGGGACCCTAAGATCATGACCTGAGACAAGGCAGAGGCTTAAACCACTGAGCCACCCAGGTGCCCCACGTTTTTTTTTTTTTTTTTTTTTTTTTTTCTTGAGTCCTTGGGATACTCTCCTATTTATTCAGAAACTTTACCTGGGAGTTAGCAGGGGGTCGGGATTGCTTTTGTTTGTTTTCTGTCCTTTAATAGTGTGTTGTTTTGTTCCTTGTTTTCTATAAAGCTAGAATAATCCCCAACGAAATTAGTACCCTTTTAAATTTGGGAAGTGTGATGGTCCTGATACTAAGATACCAAAGTATTGGTGAGGGAGATATTATGGATGCAAGGCAAAACCATGTAACCAATTGCTACTAATTGCCCATGGGTTCAACTCAAGAAACTGATGTTTTTGTTACCCAAGACATTTTCTACTATTGTTTACTTCTTCGGTACCTATTTAGAGAATGTGGAATTGTCCTTGGTTCTTCCATTGATTCCTTTCAAATTAATTGTTCCTTCAGGCACTCCCCTGTGTCCTGGGACCTGAAAATCCCTCAGGCTCCATTTTGTTCAACCAGGACCTAACCTTAGTCTCTTAAACAGGGCTTTGCCTCAAGATCATGCAAACTAATTTCCCTTCAAATACCCCTTCCCATGATTTACCCCTGAGTTTGTGTGACTAGATTATTATTACATGTTAGGTAACCTAACTTAATTCTTGATGGATCTCAGTTTTCATTAACAACAGAGATTGAGAATGGAATTTCATTCCATTCCAAATGAGAATTTCATTAAGAATGGAATTGAAAAAGAATGTTTTTAGGAGACATTTTATACATGAGTTACAAGCAACTGAGAAAAACAATTATCTCTAACTACAGGTTTCTGGATAACCCTTGTGATACCAAACAATCCTATATGTAGGCGACCATCCACCCAGAAGATCACACTCTTTAGAATATAATTATCTGTCCCTGAAACATTGAGTATCATGACAAAGAGTTCCTGGCATGATGTTGGTACCAAAGTTTACTAAGTTTTCCTGCTGCCGGAGGAAAGAGTAGAAGGGCCTGCAGGTGGATAAAGGCATTATTCTGGAAGCAAGTCAGAATTTTTAATAACATGAAGAACGTACACTGAGATATTCTATGACATATGTGCATTACATCAATTTTATGGACATATTGTGAACACTTACTGTGTTCAAGGGACACAAGATTTAAGAAAATCCCTGTGGTTGGGGCACCTGGGTGGCTCAGTCATTAAGCGTCTGCCCTCTGCTCAGGTCATGATCCAAATGTCCTGGGATCAAGCCCCGCATCAGGCTCTCTGCTCAGTGGGAAGCCTGCTTCTCCCTCTCCCACTTCCCCTACTTGTGTTCCCTCTCTCACTGTGACTCTCTCTGTCAAATAAATAAAATATTTAAAAGAAAAATGAAGAACTGAGGTTTAGAAAAACAAATTATTAAAAAAAAAAAAAGACAATCCCTGTGGTTGCTTACAATCTGATAGAAAATGTATTTTGTTTTAGAAACTATATTTGCAGTACATATTTTATTTGAGCAACTATACTGTTAATTTTTCAGAAACAAAGATTCCTTTCACTCAGAACCAGGCCAAAAAAAGAATATTGCTAACATCTTTAGAAATCATCCCGAGAACCACTGCAAAGTGATGTCTAGTGCGATAGGTCAATTTGTAAGTTGTTTTTTTTTAAATTTCACAAGTCAGTGGTTACTTTATTTCTTAATGTTTCAAGATTTTATTTAAATTCTAGTCGGTTAACATATAGTGTAATATTAGTTTCAGGAATAGAATTAAGTGATTTTTTTCACTTCCATGTAACACCCAGAGCTCATCCCAAGGACTCTCCTTAACATCCATTATCCATTTAGCCCATCCCCCACCTAATTCCCTCCAGTAGCCCTCAGTTTGTTCTCGGTAGTTAACAGTCTCTTTTATAGTTTGCCTTCTTTTTTTTTTTCTTTTTTCTATGTTCATCTGTTTGTTTCTTAAATTCCACCCATAAGTGAAATCATATGGTATTTGAGTTTCTCTGACTCACCTTACACTTAGCAAAACACTATCTAGCTCCTCCCATGTCTTGGCAAATGGCAAGATTTCATTCTTTTTTGATGGCTGAATAATATTCCATTATATAAATGTATAATATTCCATCATGTTAGGGTGTGTATGTGTGTATATGCATATATAATCTCACTATAGGTGGAATTTAAGAAACAAAACAAGTGAGCAAATGAAAAAAAGGAGAGCAAAAAAGAGTGACAAACCAAGAAACAGACTTTTAACTCTATATGGATATATCTTAGCTGTTTTCAGCCTAATACTATGATAAATAATGCAATGATGAATATTTTTGTACATGTCTTTGGGCAGACATTCACTTATTTCACTTCAGTATAAATTTGGGAATAGAATTTTTTGTCACAAGACATTTATATGTTTAGCATAGATAAGCATAGAGCTTTACAAAGTAAAATGCTAGTTCTCTTCTCTATTTTCAACATGTAAGAGCCATGATTGTTCCACATCTTCATCAATACTCAGCATTCCCACTGTTTACCCATTTTGCAATTCTATAAGTGAGCCATAATATACTACATTTAAGAATTCATTTTTATTCCTTGAATACCAAGAAAGTTGAATATCCACTCTAGAAATGTCTATGAAATTCTGAATTTTCATAAGTGTTCACTAAAATGTCTCAAATTTACAAGTACTTGGTCTTTGGAAATTTATATTACCTGCCTTTACATTTAGGGAGAGGAAGTCAACAATTAATTGAATCAGTTAGTTCTATTTTTGGAATTCCATTTCTAGCGTTTAAAAGTTTCTATTTTTTAGTTCAAACCCAGTAGATCTGATAAAACAGTCAATATGTCGATCAAATCAATCTTTAGATGTTGCAAAATATGATTGTCACAAGATAGCAAGTCTGGTTAATTAGATTACATATTAAAATACTCCAAGTTTAAACAACAGTCCCCCTACACTCTATTTTTCTTGGACTTGTATATTTAAAACATTTTTTTCTTCCATGCTGCAGCTCATAAGTAACAATTTCAAATGTATATCTGTCCATTGAGAAAATATGGTACAGATGGAAATCTTGTTATTAAAAAAATAAATTTCTTCACAGTTTTTTGTTTTGTTTTGTTTTGTTTTTTCCCCAAGCATGATACCTAGTGACAGGTCATAGTCTTCCACAAGTGCCCCCTTTAAAAAAACAGAGAAACCATTTCTTCCACTCTGAAATGTTTCTGCACAAAAGTACTTAAAAATAGCAGCTACAAAATCTGAGAAATTCAATGGCTTTTAGCTTCTATAATTGTAATGGATAATTGAGTGTGATGGATAATGGTTCTTCCAACATAACAATATTTCCATGTTATTTCAACAAGCTGCCTTTTGCTTTAACCACTGGAAACTAGACTAAAGAAAGATGAAATAGAGCAATATTAAGAACACACACACGAATGCTCCTTACTTCTAGGGGAGTTAATATGTAGGTCTTTATTGATCTATTATTTTAGTATTCACAACCATTTTATGCACTTTCTTAAAAGTTGTAACATATATAACACAATAGAATGTATAATATGTGTATTCCAGCCACATGACTTACAATCATATAATTGCATTACTAACTTATAATAAATTCTCAAAAATGTTATCTGGTGTTTTTAATTTATTATTTATTTGTTTTTCCATTTGGTGCCCCAGCGTATAGGCAGGTGCTTTGGCAAACAGGGATGAAATGTTCAATCCTTCACAAAGAATGTTCCTGGTCTCCTACTAGGAAAGGGATTTCATAAACAGAATGATATTAAAACAGTGCTTAAAGGAGATGTTTTACTGGCATTACAAAAATGGACATTCAACGAGGACTAAGAAGGGGCAGAGAAGGGAGGAAATTTCCCTGAAGCTTTGATAGAGGAGTTAATTTTTGATAATTATAGCACAATGAAGTAATTTACCAAAACCTCTTCCTCTACTCTTTATAACCTAACTATTTTGACATCTTTTCTTCTTTTTTATTCCCCCTCCAGCTTTCTTAGAATAGAATTGAATATAGCATTGGGCCTTTTTAAGGTGTACAATGCATGTTTTGATATACATATAATTTGTGAAATCATCACTGCTGGTAAGGTTAATAAAAAATTCATCACCTCACTTAGTTACTAATTTTTTGTTGTGTTGAGAACATTTAAGAGCAAATTCTTAGCAAATTTCAGTTACACAATACAGTATCATTAACTATAGTCACCATGTTGTACATTACATTCCCAAAACTTATTCCTCTTTAAACAAAATGTTTGTATTATTTGACCAACAGCTTCCCATTTCCCCGACACCCCAAACCCCTGGTAAACTCCATTCCACTCTTTGCTTTTATGAGTTCAACTTGTTTAGATTCTGCATGTAAGTGAGATCATACAGTATTTGTCTTTCTCTGACTTACTTCAGTTAGCATAACATCCGTCGTCAAGGTCCACCATGTTTTGGCAATCACACTTCTTTACTTCTCAAGAGTCATGACTTGTCCACCTGAAGATGTCTCTAACCGTCAAATAGTCTGCCTGCTATCTTTACTTCTCCCAACTTGCATATTTTGAGATCTGAGACTCTGTATCTCGAGCCAGTGAACAACCACCACAATGCGTGTGTGTTTGTGTGTGTGTGTGATATAAATATTTAAAACCACTTTTTAATTTTCAGCTTTTTCAGGGCCTCTTTCACATCCTTGTTCCGCAGGCTATACACCAGTGGGTTTAGCATGGGAATCACAAGGGTGTAAAACAATGAGGTCATTTTATCTTGATCAAGGGAGTAGGAAGAACTCGGCCGGAAATACATGAAGAGTATAGTTCCTTGGAAAATTGCAACAGCAGTTAAGTGGGAGGTGCAGGTGGAGAAAGCTTTGAACCTCCCCTTAGCAGAGTGGATCTTCAAGACTGATAAGATTATATAACAATAAGAGACAAGCACTCCTGAAATGGTACTCAGTTCAATGAATCCAAAAACAGTGAATATCACTAACTCATTGACCTGTGTATCTGAGCAAGACAGCAATAGGAGAGGAGGCATATCACAGAAGAAATGATTAATCTCATTCGATCCACAGAAACATAAGCGGAATGTTAAAGTCGTGTGTAACAAGGCATCTGCTGTTCCCAGCATGTAAACCACAGCCATGAGCAGGGAGCACAGTCTGTTGGACATGCTGGCTGTGTAGAGCAAGGGGTTGCTAATGGCCTTATACCGATCAAAGGCCATCACTGCCAGCAGCAGACACTCAGAATCACCAAACATACAGAAGATCAAAAACTGCAGAGCACACCAAAGAAAGGGATTGATTTTTTTTTGGCTAAAAGGTCTACCAACATTTTGGGCCCAACTGCTGTGGTATAACAAAGGTCACAGAAGGAGAGATGGCTGAGGAAAAAGTACATAGGTGTGTGAAGCTGGGAATCCATTCTAATTAAAGTGATCATTCCAATATTTGCAAAAAGATTAATGAGATAAACAACAAGAAATGTTGTAAATAGGATCACTTTCATCCGACGGTTATCAGTAATTCCCAAGAAAATGAATTCTGTCAAGGATGAGCAATTTCCTTCATCCATTCTTCTATATTCTTGTCTAAACTTTTGAGAAAATGGTCAAGAAAATGATAGATGAACATGCAAGTCTTCTGACCAATGACACAATATCTGTAAAGCAGAATACAATTTCTTTCTGCAATTGTCTTTTATACTCATAAAATTACTTGCTCAGTATCACTCTTTAAAGATGCATTACTATGAAATATGACAGTAATAAAAAATATCTCTGGTAGGTAGTTGAGGAACTTTGATCTAAATCTAGATGTCATTTATAAGGTATGCAACTTTCTACAGCTCTTTTATTTATCCAAGCATTACCTCCATTGTATCAAGGAAGATATTTGAAATGAATTGATACCTTATTACATCTTCTAAGTTAGTTGGAAGAAACCCCAATGTTATAGAGACCAGGCTGTAAGATGTAGGACTAAACATTTTTGTAGGCTTGAAAATAGTCCATGAACACACCCACAAAAAGAGTATATTTATTATATCCTCTACAATATATGATTAGGTTAAGAGATTATTTTGTATTAGTTTTAGAAATAATGATCATGTCACACACGAATAACAATGAAAATAATTATGTTACTTACCCTCATCTGAGTTGTCCTTGTTGTTTGCTAAACCTGAAGTAAGCATTATTGACCTTTCTCTAGAAATGTGCTATTGTTTTGCCACAGTACTCATGACCTATTTGTGGAGAGGTTTGGTGCCCAAGGAGGAGACTTTTATAATCAAAGAAAAGGGCTAATATAAAGTGAAAACAACAGAATTTAATACATACATTTGTCTCTTTGGATTTTGAATGGACTTTTATGTTAAAAAGTGGAAATTAGATGGGGCACCTGGGTGGCTCAGTTGGGTAAGCATTTGACTCTTGATTTCGGCTCAGGTCATGATCACAAGGTCATGAGATTGAGTCCTGTGTAGAGCTCCATGTTCAGCATGGAGTCTGCTTGAGATTCTCTCTTTCCCTCTCCCTCTGCTCTCCCCAACGCTGCTCTCTCTCTCCCCTTAAAAAAAAAAAAAAAAAAAATGAAGTAAGATAATGGCTCTGAGAGATACAAGCTTCTCTTCCTTGTGTGTGTGTTTATGTATGTGTGTGTCCTGTGTTTGCACATGTATATGTCGCTCTTGTACCTGAGAATAGAAAGTGGACAATAGACTTGTTCTTTAGACCAAAGTGAATATGGTATGTGTGGTTCACACGAAGGTACATTTGTGCATGTTACTTATAAAGTGGTGCCTTCATTATTTTTTAAATAAAGCAAAACAGAAAACACTTAAATTCATGTTTATACTTACTTAGTAATGAAAGGAACAGAAGCTTTCCTGTAAACCAACATCAAAATAAAATCATTAAAAAGTCATACCGTGAAAGCTAAGTTCAGATAGATGCTTACAGTTTTAAAAAGAAAATATTTTTGGCCATTAAATTGCAGAGTTCACTTAATTGAGTAAGCAGGCAAAAGATGCTTTATTCAAAAAAACTTTTTTTCCCCTAAAAGGTAAGGTTTTCCCCTATAATCTTTAAATTAAAATTTCGAAGCCTACCTGAGATGAGCAGGTCTTTGATGATCAAACAATAGGAGGGTAGCATTTTATTTCAGGTGGTGCTTTTGGGACTTAACTCTCTGAAGCTACTGCCCTACTACTACTGAGGCTTTGATGTTACACAAACATCCCATTAATTATTTCTGGTTTTGGATAGCCCCCGTGTGAATTCAGAAACAATTTTAGCGAAGGCTGAAATTTACTGCTCACTATTGTCATCCAGTTGATTTGTGCCAGGAAGAAAACCCCAAATTAATTTTATAATTCGGCTTCTCTGAATTTAATCATTCTCTGAATTTAAATCATTCTCCTCTACTCAAAGAGGAAATCTAATGAAACCTAAGTCGACCCCTCATTTAATCATTTCTAGCACCTTTCAATTGTTCATTTTTTTTTTCTGTATTTGAAACACTCTTCTTCACACCCCATTTAAGTATGTCACTGCAGTCTGATAGTACTCCCTTTTTTATTGAAGCATCATTGATTACTGTAAAGTTCACCCTTTCAGAGTATACAGTTTTTTGCTCCTTTTTGTAAATACAAATACAAAAATATACTCTATTTGAGGCTTCAGGAATAAGACCAATATTTAGATTTTGTGTTCTCTAAACTCCTAGTGCAGGTATTTGCAAAAGTGGTTGCTTTCTAAATATCCATTGTTGAGTCTTTCTGGCTATTTGACATGGAAGGCGATGTGCAAAGAATAGCGATATCTTGGATTTGGGGATTTTTTCTAATAATATGTCTCATATGTGCAAGGATAATGTGTTTAAAGAATTTTACCTTGATGCTGATAATTTTGAAAAAGCAGAGAAAAAAAGAGGTGACTGCACTCTTATTTTTCCTAATGGCCCACTAAACAAAAAGTTTGCTTCTAGTTTTTAGAATTTTAGGGGCTGTTGTCTTTGTTTAAAAAAATAGTAATGTCATTTTTCTGCATGTGGCTGTCCAATTTTCCCAGCACCATTTATTGAAGAGGCTGTCTTTTTTCCATTGGACAGTCTTTCCTGCTTTGTCGAAGATTAGTTGACTGTAGAGTTGAGGGTCTATTTCTGGGCTCTCTATTCTGTTCCATTGATCTATGTGTTTACAACAGAGAACTCAAAATGTTTCCATTTACCTAATGCCAAGACTGCTATCTGATCACTATGAGAGACACTTATGCTACTTAGTCAATAGGCAAAAAGGGGTTTCTCTGTCCATTGGGGTGACTGTTTTTGAATATAAAGAGAACAAGTGATCATTACCATAGAGTTAGGGTAGTGGGATGTGTTCCTGGAATGCAAACTTTTTGTAAGTTATAGAATTTAAAAAGCATGTGACTTAGTTAGAAGAACCCTGGACCACCCCATAAGGGTAAAATGGCAAGCAAAACTTTGTGTAGCCTCTTTTTCTTTCAGACGTATGGATGCATGCATGTTAAAAATAAGCATATTTTTGCTGTTGTCTTATTTAGAAGTTGATTGTGATTATAAGACATGTCTCTGAAGAGCATGTGGAAAAGGATGGATTATTTGGGATCCTGATGCCAATGTGGCTATGGCTGGAGGCTGCATTTCCCAGACCTTTCTAGTGTAGTTTCAGGTTGGAATGAGTAAATGAGAAATTTGCAAGAGGTTCAAGAATAAAGCTCCTATTTCCATCATGTTTATAGTGGTTCTGCTTTTATTTTATTTTATTTTATTTTATTTTATTTTATTTTATTTTTTTTAAAGATCTTATTTATTTGACAGACAGAGATCACAAGAAGGCAGAGGGGCAGGCAGAGAGAGAGGGGGAAGCAGGCTCTCTGCTGAGCAGAGTCCTATGTGGGGCTTGATCCCAGGACCCTGAGATCATTATCTGAGCCGATGGCAGAGGCTTAACCCACTGAGCCACCCAGGCGCCCCGAGACATTTCCATTCTAACAATATCCTATGCCTATGAAACAAAGTTCCTACTATGGAATTTCAGGCATTAGAATCGGGTTAATAAGTAGGGTCCCAAATGAAGTATTCATTGGGACTCTGGGACTCCCACAAGACCTGATGCGGGTGCTTGATCCCAGAGTCCTGGGATCATGACCTAAACTGAAGGCAGAGGCTTTAACCCACTGAGCCATCCAGGCTCCCGTGGTTCTGCTTTTATTACGTAAATGATGAGTAAGTAGCTTCAGGAACACAGGGACAACACAAACTTGAGCAAAAACCACAGAGGAAGTCCCACCTAAGTGGGTGACCTCAGAAAGTTCTGACTGTGTTGGGCCTGAACTACAAATTCAGGCCTTGTTGGCTACCAGGAACTCAGGAAGTTAGCAGGTTCCTGGAACCCTCCAGGATGAAATATAGGATGCTTGCCAGTGGGGAAAGCAGTGTGGGCCATCTAGAAATCTCAGCAAATAACAGCAGCCCTTCAAACCTTGAGAAAACACTGATACCCTATATTTTTAGTTATTCCTTCTCTTGGAAACAGCTATATTTTCTTGTAAGTGGTATAATATTTAGTGATATAATTATTGAGCATGAAAAGGCAGTGGTGTTGCAAACTAGGATTTTCATAGGCAGCTGGTTATGTAATATTGTACTGTAAACACTCACTTTAATAGACGCTTGCCTATGTTAACAGCTTAGCAAACATGAAAGCTGTTGATAGATACTCATCTGTATGGGTCTGTGTGATTCTCTATAATCTTGGCCAAGTAAATCTTGGCTAGGTAAACGTAAATTTAATGTTAGAGTATGTTGGTGGGTATGTAACTGTGAGAGCCTGTGCTCTTCTCTCAGGGAATGAAACAACAGAAATGCTTAGGAGAAGCATTGTTGATCAGAAATCCAAAGCCAGGATTCTTAGGAGAATTTAAAACTGACAATGATTTAGGCTGTATCTTGTGGGGATTTTTGCAACAAAGAGCACATGGATTTAAATATACTTTTTAAACCTTGATATTTCCAAGTCAAAGCATGTAAATATTTACTATCATAGAAGGAAAAAAAATGATATAACAAAAAGTAATGTTCAGTATAAAATACCAGTGCTGAAATACATTTTGCAGATACATGCCTCTGATATCAGTCTTCAGATGTCCCACCAGCACATGTGGGTTCATCTCTGCATGATGATACAGGTGATATATTGGGGAGCTGATTCTATTTTTGAGAGGACAGAGAAAGATGTCCATCCCTCTAATAATACTTTGGTATATAAAAGATAGACAGGAAGACAAATCAAATAGTTTGCCTTGCAATTAACCTATATTCTTCAAGGTGCTATTTAAGAAAAGTTTCCAAATTACTTTGGTATAGACTATGTATATAGAAGGTTAGCATCATATTATTTTTTTTTAAGATTTTTTTAAATTTATTTGACAAAGAAAGATCACAAGTAGGTAGAGAGGCAGGCAGAGAGAGAGGAGGAAGCATGCTCCCTGCTCCCTGCTGAGCAGAGAGACTGATGCTGGGCTCAATCCCAGGATCCTGGGATCATGACCTGAGCCGAAGGCTGAGGCTTTAACCCACTGAGCCACCCAGGTGCCCCAAAAGGTTAGCATCATATTATTGAACTAAACTTAAGAAAATGGATTTTATTTTGTATCATTGCTTCCATGATACCCCTGCTTCTCAGCATCTCATTGTACAACATACATTTTAATTAATGTGAACTATTATACAAATATATATAATCAACATCTACCAAGGGCTTAAAGCGGTACAAATATGATTCACAGCATGTGCTCAGTTAATCACCCAACAGTCGATGGCATGTATATTATATCCCCATTTCACAGATAAGTTGACTGAGACATAGAAACATGAAGTAACTTGTTCAAAATGCCACTCACCAGCCAGCAATAGAGCTGGCACACAAACCAAGAGAATCCGGCCTTCTCCCTCATCTAGCAATCCTCTATGTAACTGAGGTATACTACAAATGAACACACACACACTTTTCTGAGGTATTTACTATATCCCTAAGATGACCTGATAAAACACCTTTTAGCATTAACTCCAAGGGAGTAATTATTGAATGGTAATCTATTATTTAGCAGCAATTTTGAAACTTTTAAATGTTTTCTTATGTCACGGGGTTATGACTTGAATTTGGCTGTATGAAAACCAAGTGTTTGATAACGTCCCCTTTGGGTCTGCTGGGAGGCACGTTTCTAATTAGAGTTTGCAACTGGGGAGTTAGATGAATCTCAGAACATTAAGGTTCATGAAGAATCTACCTTTAGCCCCATAGCTCTCTTAGCAGCATCTTTTACATCTTTATTTCTCAAACTATAAATCAACGGGTTCAGCACTGGGATGATAATGGTGTAGAACACGGAGATAATTTTATCAGTGTTGGGAGAATACAGATAGCTGGGCCGTGAGTAAATGAAGAGAAGAGTCCCCTGATAGATGGCCACAGAAGTCAAGTGAGAGGCACATGTGGAAAAGGTTTTCTTCCTCCCGCTGGAAGAGCGGATCCTCAAGACTGAGCGGAGGATGAAAAAGTAGGAGACGATGATGACGATGAAGCAGATAATTTCCACTGAGCTGCCATAAGTGGAGAGAAGCCATTCATTAACTGAGGTGTCTGTGCAAGATAGCTTAAGCAGGGGAGGGAGGTCACAGAAAAAATGATTAATGACATTTTTATCACAGTATTTCAGAATAAAGGCAAAGGATGTGTGAACCAGGGAACTCATGTTACCTCCAATGTAGGACAAGGCAATCAACCATACACAGATGCCCCGAGACATCACAGCTGTATACAGTAAAGGGTTACAGATGGCGACATAGCGATCGTATGCCATGGCAGCCAAGATAAAGGATTCTGTATCGGCAAAAGCACAGAAAAAATAAAACTGCAGGGCACAGCCATAATAGGAGATAGATTTGTTCTCGGAGAGGAAATTGAACAGCATTTTGGGAACAATGACTGAGGAATAACAGAGATCTGCAAAGGAGAGGTTGCTGAGGAAGAAATACATAGGGGTTTGAAGGTGAGGATCGGTCCTGATTAACATCATCAGTCCAATGTTCCCTGTTAAGATCATACCATACAAGGTCAGAAACACAAGGAACAGGACAATCTGCAGTTCAGGGCATGTCAGGAATCCTAAGAGGATAAACTCAGTCACCAATGTGTTGTTTCCATCCATCCATTCCATTTTCCGTGTGGTTTTCTCTCTATGAGAACTCCAACATCCTAAAATGGTACGTGGAGGAAAAGAGAAAAACAGATACAATTGCGTGGTTATTTTATTACTACAGCAAACAAACAAGCAAGCATGTAAAGACTCCAACCCCAAAACTCCCCTTCAAATATAAACCCTGAGGGATGTACTTCAGAATTTAGTAACTATTAGATTCCATGGTCACTAGTTTTATCTTATTTGTTTGATGAATGACTCTGTCTTCCATTGGATAGTTGACTTCTGCATGTAGGGATCCGATTTTGCTTACTTTCTCATATCCAGACACAGCACAACAGCTGGTTCAAGGGATTAAAGAAGTAATGATGGATTAATGGATAGACTGATGATGATATGAAGAGAAGAAAAATGCACTTATTGCTAAACACAAATTGACTTTAGAGTCCGCCTTAGAATAATAACTGGAGAGCAGTTTGCTCTTTCTTTCCACAACTTAATAGATGGAAGGATGCTGTACTCTTGGCAGAGCAATCTTGGTCATTCTTTTTAATATGAAGTAAAAGTGATATCAATGAAGTGAAAACAAATGCCATTAAAATAAGCTGTGAGTATAATTTTGACAGGAAAGGGTTTAGGGTGACTCCACAAATCCTATCAAGATAATAAACCAAAATGGGATGGCTGGGTGGCTCAGATGGTTAAGCATCTGCTTTTGGCTCAGGTCATGATCTCCAGGATCATGATAGATAGAGCCCCAAGATAGAGCCCCATATCAGATTCTCTGCTCTGTTGGGAGACTGTTTTTCCCTCTTCCTCTGTCTGTCTCTCTGCTTGTGCTCTCTCTGTCTCTCAAATGAATAAATACAATCTTTGAAAATAAAGATACTAAACCAAAATGATTATATTCATAATTTCTCTATCTTTGGCATTTTATTAGAATTCTTGGCTTCTAGGGAGTGCCTGGTGATTATTAGTTGACAGACTGAATAAAGTAAACAAAAAATTAGTAATAAGTTGGCTTCTAATTAAAAAAAATGTTACTGTATATGGCCTCCTCAATGATTATATGTTCTGTGCAAACAAAAACAGTTAGCTCCCATTTATTTTTATGCTAGTATAAGTCAGGGCATTGAATCTAAAAATTCTGTCAATGTTTTCTTTGGGGATCTCAGAATTTTTTCCAGGAGTAGAGAACCATGGAACTTGAGTTTGAAGTACAAAAATTTTCCACTTAACCTTAAAAGATGTACTTGGAAATACATAAAACAAGCAAAGTATTCAATGAGCTACGGTAATATTGCCAGGAAGGGGAGGGAGGGGGGCAGAGGCATGGGTTACATAGGGATGAGTATTAAGGAGAACAACACTTCTTACGAGCACTGGGTGTTGGATGTAAGGGATGAATCACTGAATTCTACCCCTGAAACCAATATTGCATTGTATGTTAACTAAAATTTAAAGAAAAATATAAAAACTATAATTTACTAAATTCTTCCCAAGTCTATAACAAAACAATCTTATAGAAAATAAATTCCAAACAATCAGGTAGCTGGCCAAGCTTCAGTTCTCTTATCTGTAACAAAAAAAAAGCTTATTTAAATCAAAAGTATTGTAGACCCTTGTAGAAGTTACATAAAAAAGAATGACCCTGGGACGCCTGGGTGGCTCAGTTGGTTAAGCAGCTGCCTTTGGCTCAGGTCATGATCCCAGCGTCCTGGGATCGAGTCCCACATCGGGCTCCTTGCTAGGCGGGGAGCCTGCTTCTCCCTCTGCCTCTGCCTGCCATTCTGTCTGCCTGTGCTCGCTCTCTCCCCCTCTCTCTCTGATAAATAAATAAAATCTTAAAAAGAAAGAAAGAAAAAAAAAAAGAAAGAAAGAAAGAAAGAAAAAGAAAGAAAGACCCTGTGTCATTACTAACTGCTGAATATGATTTCTGAACCATTTAAACACAATTGTTCTTGCTCTCAAATTCGCAAAAGCCTGTTTTTGTACAGTTACAAAGGCAAATCTAGTAACCACAGAAGCCACTTACCAAGGAAGGAGCTGTTTTTCAATTACCTGTATGAATCATTTTATCAGCAGAACCAAGTACTTTTACATGCTTTCTCATGTCATTGGGGACCTAATAAATGAAGGATTGTCAACATGTTCATTTCCAAGGGGCACCTAGAGAGTAATTAACATGTATTGTTATTGTGAATTATTTTTATTAAAAAGTTGGTAATTATAACATAAATCCTGGTAGTATTAATTTGAATAGGCAATTTTCATTCTTAGTAATATTGGGGTTCTTTGTAATGACACATGGAATCACAAAGGACCCTCTTTATAGTGGAGGTTCTATGGAAATATTTCAAATATTTGAGAATCTATCATCATTTAATTTTTTTTCAAAAATTCTGTGGAAATTGCTCAAGAATTGTTACTTATTATTAACAGTATGGAAAATTGTTATTTTTTTCCCATGTCCTTAAAAGCTGAGCACAGTAGAGGTTTCTGTAGAACCTGATTCCAGCAGGTGCTTTCTGAGAAGATGTAAGGACATACTGATGAATATATTTTGCCAGAAAGCATCAAAATGATGGCAGAACCATCCTAGTTAGTGAGTACAAGCTCTCATCAACTAATTAGTCTTACATATGCAGTATCTGACAGTTTTACTACAACAATGATATTTAAGAGCTAGTTGTAATTAGTGAAACTCCACTAATGACATAATAAGCTCTATTTTTTTCACAGCATAAAATGAGTTTATTAATGACTCATATTTGCAGAATCTTAGAGACAACCCTGTTAAAACTAATATCCAGTGTAAATATCTATTTCAGGACTGAAAAAATGGCCCAGCCACTTCAGTTTAAGCGTTCTTAAGGATGAGAGTTTCACAGATTCAATTCACTGTGGATGTTCTAACCCTTGAAAAATTCCCCGTTATGGTGAACTCAGATCTGAATTTAGATTTCTGCTTTATTTGAGGGGTGATCCTTCCATTTATATGCAAACCATATTGAAATTATTTGTTTACTGACAGGGTTGATGAACAAAAAGTTAACAATTTAAGCAAAAATAAAGTCATTTTAGCAGAACATGGCTATACTGAGAATTTAACAATAAAACTAAAACAAAACAAACAAACAAACAAAAAAACTACTATATGGGCACCTGGGTGGCTCAGTCAGTTAAGTCCTGGGATTTATCCCCACAGAAGCCCTGCTTCTCCCTCTCCCTCTGCCTGCCATCCCCCTGCTTGTTCTCTCCTTCTCGCTATGTCTGTCAAATAAATAAATAAAATCTTGAAAAAAATTCACTGTAAAAAAATTTTTAAAAAGTTTTAAGAAAATTTACCGTGATAATGATGGCATGAAAAAATTTTAAAGATGTTTTAAAAATTTAATAATTTTAGTGAAACTAATTCTCTGTATAATTTTACATTTTAAGATGCAATTATTTAGAATGTCATCCATTAAAAGATAAAAAAATACCCATTCTCTTTCCCTCTTCCTATTCTTAAAGAAGAGGTTGATGACCTAACACCAACTGAGTTATCCATTTGAACCCACAGGCAGAGAGGTCCAAGCCTTTAAGATTGATGTAAAATGTAGCAGTAACATTCCTCTGCAGCAAAACATTTGGAATCTCTGCATAATTCCCGGGATTTTGCACCACTCTTTATGATGATTCTAAATGTCCCTGCCATAGTATTCAAGAGAGCTGGAAGGCAAAGTGAGATGGAGAGAACTTGTCTTGTACTGATGAGCTAATTGTACTCACTATTCAAGGGTTCCAGAAAAACATAGTTGTTAGGCAAATAAATGCAGTTGAAATTTAACTTTGTAACATCAGATCAGCTGGTAGATAGCAAGTATGATATTGGCTATTAGTTTTAGATATTAATTTACAAATAAAGGCACTGCAGGTGATATTACTTTGCTACATCTGATTTTATATTATCTGATACCAGAAAATGAAACAGGACTTAGTAAGCAGCTGATCAGATATCTTCCATGTAGGAATTACTAAGAGAAGAGAGAGATACAGTATTTGCATAACTCAATAATCTCTGTCAGTTCCATTAAAAATTAAAAAAAAAAAAAAACAACCTTCCATTTGAGGTAGTATGTGATCCCTCATGGTTGTTTTTTGCTTCCATTGATAATTTCTTGATGGGGGGATAAAGGGTATATTAAAAGTAACATACAGACTAGACACTATCCTCATACTTAACCTGGAAAAGAAGAATTAAAGCAATACCTTAACATTTACCCTAAGATGACTTAGCTATCCCTCTGTTTTTTTTTAGCATGACTAAATTTATCCAAGAGTTTTGCAAATGTTTTTATTGCTCTTTACAAAAATTTCCTCAACAACTCATAGACTCTTCAATGGAAAACATCAACAGTTTACTCCTCAAATTCTTTGGATCCCTTGCCACAAAATCCTTTCTTTGTTTCCACCAATCTGAAATAATATCTCTTGATCTCTAGCTAGTCCTATCAAAGTCTAGCTTCAAACTCCATGTCTTAATTAATTCTGCTCTGGCTTCCCCTTCCCTTCATAAACTGAAATCTCTGTGAGATGGTGTTCTCTGTTATTAAGGCAAGCTGTAAACTCCGCGTAGTCTTATCAACTGTTTACTTTGGTGATATATGAGGAAATCACCTTTTGCATCATATTTAGAAACTCATTATGGACTAGAGAACCTTTAAGAAAGGTTATACCTATTTAGAGGTGAGCTGAAAATTTATAACTGTCCCTGTAGGAATTTATCAAGTATAAATATACAGGCAAGAGACTGAAAATATCAGCTTTCCTAGAACTTTTAGCAGTTACATAGTGCTGGAATACCAAAACTTAAGATGTGAGGAACCTCAAACAAATGGTAGATTTTCTATTCGAGACATTTTCTAAATTCAAAACTTCAGCATATAATAGACAAAAAGCACTAAAAATTTCAGAAAAACAAAGTGTAATGTCTCCCAATTTCTTAGTGCTTAGAATACAAAGACCTGCTATGAATTTAGGTTCTGAGAAAAAACATGCACACACACACACACACACACACACACACACACACACATACACAAAAGTATAAAACCCTAAAGCGATTTCTCATTTGACCTCATAATCAGAAACCACATTTCCCTGGGAATCTAATCTGAGAATACAGATATGATCCCTGGAACAGGGCTTTAGTCAGACTCAAAATAAACGAACAAACAAAAAACTTGCCAAACTTTTGGTAATTGCACACACAGGAACAATACAAAGCTGGAAATTTGTGTGGCCTCAAACACATAGTGATCTTCCTTTCATGGCATTTGCCAAAGTCTAAAGTTGGTCAGGGTGGGAGATTATAGATATAAACCAGAAACCTCTGAAACAGGAAGTTCTTTCGATCTCTTCTTGCTAAGAGACTAAAAGAGGCCCACGTTCTTAAGTGAAAACCTAGAATGCCATGCGTTAGAAATAGGAGTGAACTGTAGGTACACTCCATCTTGCCAAAACTGTTAAGGAAGATTCAACTCAGATCAGTTTCTGGTTGAATTGAGATTATCGGACTTAACTTCTCTGGAGGAATGATTGAACCATTTTTGGTAGGTGAAATCATCTGGACCATTTTTCTTTGTAGTCACTATATGGCATGAAATAAGCAAACATATTACTACACAGAGGGCCGGAGAGACCTCTGAGCAATAAAGAAGGAGAAAAAGGCTAAAAGAAAATGAAGATTGAACCACACTTTGGAGCTGGCAAGTAAGGACTTTAAAATAATTGTAAAAGTAGGTATAAAAAAATTAAATTGGAAAAATGACCAAAAAGCAGAGAAATTCACCGAGGAATTAGAACCTATAGCAAATAATTAAATTAATTGAAAAATATATCTATAATGAGCAACTTATTGAACTAATTTAATTTAATGAATGGTGAATATTAGGAAGCAGGGGAATGAATGAACACTGATGAGTCAGAGGGCTTATATTAGGATCTTTTGCTTGGAACCTGAAACTAATGTGGTATAGAAAGTCATCAGAAAAATAAATTCTTTGTCACACAAATACCTAGAATGCCCACTTTGAACCAGTTCTGAAAGTAATCAGACTTTCCCAGCAAGCGTTCTTTCATATTGGGACTGCTTGGGAAAGAATGAGTAGAGTGTTTTCCGTTTGTCCCAGAGTCTACAGAGTTGTTACATCTTCTACACACTGGATGGAGCCAGAGACAACCATGTAATCACCTAAGCAGTAAGTCTGCATCCTAAAGACACCCCTAATCTTCCAGTTTTCTTAGAGATCTTTGGTGTAATTCTTATTTCATTCAGATGGACAGTGTTTCATTTCTCATCCTGTAGGAATGTTTTTCAGATTTCATTATTTTCTTTCAACAAACACTTCTGTTACTTGGGTAAGATAAATCTCTTCTCTCTGCATATAATATTCTGATTTTCAGCTCCAATAAAGTATCTTAAACAGGAAATCCTGATTCTATACTTTCCCACCCTTGGGATCAATACCCCAGTAGGATGAATTAATTTTATGGCAGATCAACTAAAATACATTGAATTAAAACCGAACTCCTGTTCTAAAACAAGTATTAAATTAGCAAAAATTAGTGATAATTTAACCATAAATCAGTCCTACAGAAACTGTCAAAGCAAGGAGAAAAACTAGTTTACATGAATGAACAAGTATAAGAAAGAGTCTCTTCTTTTGGGACGACTGCAATCTAACATATGTGGACCAGCTATCTTACTGAAAAGAAATAAAATAATGAATAAAGCAATTTTAAATCTACACAAAAGCATCAAATAATAGACAAGAAACTCTATTTTTACCAAATTGAGCACTAAAGAAAGAAAAATCCTCATCCCTTCACTATGTATAAATAAGAGAAGTATTTAGAGCCAATGGGGAAATGGGTCTAATTAAAACTGCATTAAATTCCAGACCGAGCTCAACTATAGAATTGATTGACTCAGCCCCTTATTCTAGCAGCTACCCAGAGGAATTGTTCTTGATGCTAAGGGCAAATGTTATCTACTTAAGTCTCTACTGTTTTTTTATGCAAAATATCCCATGTAAAAGAAATTTTAAAAATCATGAGACCTATGTAGAGGCAGGAAAATGTGATCCTTAAAAAAATAAATAATAATAATAATTGTATAACAACCAGAAAAATTACACCGACACTCAGATCTAGAATCTCAATAAACATACAAAGAATGTGAGGTAAATTACGTCTAGGCATAGAATAGTTAAATAAAAGAAAATGAAGCAAAACAACAGCAAAAATAACTATAAAATAAGCAAAGTAGCCCAAGCAACCATCACATGAAAGGAACATAAAAATGGGTGTTGATATCTCATCAGAAATATAGGATTTCAAAGACATTAGAATGACAATGTTAGAAAGATGGAGTTTAAGAAGTCAAATTATTATTCTGTATTCAGAAAAAAAGTGACACTCAAAATTTCTTACAAAAATGATACCAGGCCAAAGGGCTTATCTGGTAAATTCTAAATATTTTAGCAAGAAAGAGTTTCAAATTATGAAAAATTGTTCCAAGAATAGACAAATATAGCATACTGCTATACTTTTTGTATGAAACCAAAAGAACCTTAAAACCAAATCCTGAGGAGAATTTCTTTATAAATGAGAACATTATGGAAATAGATACAAAAAAATCCTTAATAAAATATTAGTAAATCAAATCCAATGTTAATTAAAGCAGATATTATAACATAACCAAGAAGGATTTTTTTCAGAAATTCAGTGTCAGTAAGCATTAAAAAAAAATCAATTTATTTAACCAAATGAACAAATTAAAGGAGAAAAACCATAAGATTAACTCAGTGAATGCAGAAAGAAAACCCAACAACATCACACATTCATTACACATTCCAAGTAAAGTATTTTACTTGGAATTAGTTACTTAGAATTAATTAATTACATTAATTAGAAATTAATTATGAATTAGAAAAAGGGGCCTTTCTCAAGCTGATAAAGGACATTTATATTAAGTATCTATGGCTGCATAAGGAATTACCAAAAACATAAAAGGTTAAATCAGTACCTATTTATCATCTCATAGTCTCTGTGGGACAGGAGTCTGAACAGGGTTTAGCTGGGGTCCTCCAGAAGACTGTGACCAAAGCCTTAGCTGGAGCTGGGACATCTTCTGAATGTTTTATGTTCATGATCATTCAAGTTGTTGGCAAGGTTAATTTCTTTGCATTGTAAGAATAAGGGCCTCAAGTCCTTGCTGGCTGTGTGCCAGAGGCTGTGACTTTATGTAAGGAATTATTTTTGCTGCCATGATGCTAACCAGTCAAACTATTGGCGATGGTCCAAGAGTCTGTAAAGAGGTAAATATGGAGCTGATTATTGGCCAGGGTACCAAGATGACTGCTTGAAGTCTGAGCAGTTGTGCCCATCCTGGGTTCCCATCTGTGATCTGGGATGTCCTGATAAGGGACAACAAGCAACTGTTCTGGAGAGTTCCATCATATGCAATAGTAGGAATATTGTCCATGAAGTGTAAAAACTCCCTTTCCTGTATCTTCATTTGACTCCAACTTGCTCCATGATTATCCAAAGGGTCCAGGAGAGAAGTAGCTCACTCAGCACCATGGTCTCTGGCAAGGGTCTGAGGGCAGGGGAAACCACACACTACAGAAACTGGGATATACCTGTAACCCAAGTTTAGCTTCCTCCTGTAGCAAGAAGACCTCAATAATGCCCTAATCTTGTGGGATACTGTTTCCATGACACAAGGCGCAGGAGGCAGCTCATAAAGGGTCATGATATTAGGGCCTGTGAGAGCCCCTATTTTTGGGAGAGCCCTGTATGCACTCACAATGACCACTGTAATGGTGGGTAGCATGGAGCTGAGGAGGGCAGTTTCTCATACCAGAAGTCCTTGGGAAACTTCTGGCCACTTATTGGTGATCCAGAGATTCTAGGGTGAATGAGGAGGTAGATAAAAATGAAGGACGCTTTGGGAGGCCCTCATGGGACAGCCAGTTGTATCATAATTGGGGCAGATCCTAGAAACTCTTTTTAAAAAGCCCTATTAACAATGGGCAACTTTGAGAGTCAAAGCATAAATTGGTTCAGGTAAAATCTAAGATATATTTCTTCCAGAATCCCCAGAAGTCTGTAAGAGGTTGGTTTTGCTTTAATATTGTGGTGGCTAAGATGATCAATAGCTTTGTCTTTATAATGGTAAGGATAGAATAACCTCTGGCTTACCAAATAGTCTTTGGGGGTGGGGTCTTTTACTGTGTAAGGGATAACAGTCCACCCTCTTTCTATGAGCTCCCTCATAAATGTCTGTATGTCCAAAATGAATCTGTCAAATGAATCTCATTGGAGGAGGATACTTCATACACAATATCATACCTATGTTTGCAGAGAAAGCTGAACACAGATAAAATATTTCTGGAAAAAAATTGAATGGGATGACAGAACTATTGAGATACTCCATGGATGGTTGGGTAAAGGTGAATTATATCTCTTTAGAGTTGAAGGCACACTGCCTCTGAGAGACTTGGTATAGACACCAAATGGAATGTATTGGCCAAATCTATACCACAAAACATTTAACAGTTGTTGATAGACGGAGTCAGTAACTTCAATAATATTTCATGTGGGGGCCTTAATGAATAGGATCATGGGATTAAAGTTGTGGAAATATCATGACATCTATTATTTCCAACTTCAAGAACAGGCCAAATTGGGCTTCAAGATGGAGAAGTAGTGGGGATAATCACCCCTTCTCTAAATAAGTCTTGTATAATGAGTTTAAATCCTTGAGGACCTTGTTTTATTTTACATTGAGCCATTTTAACTATTTTAGATTTGTGGGTGCTGTGACAAAAATGGTGTCCCCCTAAAAATGTATATATTGATGCCCTCACCAACGTGATGGTATGTGGAGATGGAGACTTTCGAAGGTATCTAAGTCAGGGGTATCCATCAGAGCAGAACCAAAAGGATAAATAATGACACACAGATGATAGATATGTGATGATAGATAAATAGATGTTAGATAGATAGATGATAGGTAGATAGACATAGAGACATACATAGAAAGGAAGACAGAGAAGTAAATGGAAGGCTGATTTGTAGCATTTGATGATTTCCATGCTGTAGATATCACCACTGTGATAGATGAAGGAATAGTATTAGTACCTATCACCAGTTCACCTTCCCTAGAAGATATACTAAGGCAGTTCTTCAGAATGAAGGAAATGATATAAGAGGGAAATTTGGAACACTTGTGTATGCTTGCATGTGTGTGTGCACACAGACACCATTGAGTATGAAAACTGGAGAACTTAGAATAAGACGAGTGATTGTATTAGTCAGTATCTTGGTTGTGACACCAAGTTAATCGATTTTGCAAAATGTTATTATTAAGAAATTGGGAAAATTATAAAAGAGAACTCTTTGTGTTATTTCTTATAAACGCATGTGATTCTACAGTTTTCTCAATTTAAAATATTTGTAGGGGATGAAGACATCTGCCCTTTCTTATTCCTGCATTCCCACTCCCTGATGATACTAGACAGCCTCCATATAAATTCTGCCATATGGTTCTTTTAAAGTGATAGAAGTACAAATTTATCTGTTACAGCAAAATAATCAAATAAGTCTTACATTTGAAAAGAAAACAAAAAGAGATCTCAATAACCCAAGCTTCCACATTGAGAAATTAGATAAACAAGAGAAAAATAAATACAAAGCAAACAGACCAAAGGAAATAATTAAGACTAGAGCAGAAATCAAAGACATTGAAAAGAGAAAAATAGAGAAAATTAATGAAATAAAACACTTGGTTTCTTTGTAAATATCAATAAAATGGATCATAGGTGTAGACACAAAACCAAAACTGTGAATACTTTAGAATAAACATAGGAGAAACTCTGTGACGTTGGGTTAGACAGAAAGTACAGAAATACAAGCCCAAAAGCATGTAGGAAGAAAAAAAAAGGAAATTGAATATCATTAAACTAAATATTTTTGCTAAGTAAAAGATACCATGAAAAGATAAAAAGACAAAGCATAGTCTGGGTATAAATTTGCACAATACCTGTTTAACAAAGTACTTGTACTTAGAATGTCCATAAACTCTCAAAATTCAATAATAAGGAAACAACCTAATTTAAAAATTGGCAAACAACTTAAACAGACATCTCATCAAAGAAGATATAGAGATTGCAAATAAGGCCATTTATCATAAAGAAATGAAAATTTGTGTTTACACACAAAAAAACTACAGACAAGGGGCGCCTGGGTGGCTCAGTGGGTTAAAGCCTCTCCCTTCAGCTCAGGTCATGATCCCAGGGTCCTGGGATCGAGCACTGCATTGGGTTCCCTGATCAACAGGGATCCTGCTTCCTCTTCTCTCTCTGCCTGCCTCTCTGCCTACTTGTGATCTCTGTCAAATAAATAAATAAAATCTTAAAAAAAAAAAAAAACTACAGACAAAATATTCAGGGTAGCTTTGCTGAAAACAGCCCCAAACTGGAAACAGCATGAATGTCCTTCATCTACGGAAAGGATAAACCAACTCCAGAACCTCATACACTGGGACACAACTCAGCAATAAAAATGAAGAAACTACATTAATGCATAGAACAACAAGGTAAATGTCAAATGTTTTATGCCAAGTGAAAGAAGCCAGACTGAAAGCCTTTACTGTCTGATTCTATTTATATGACATTCTTGGTTTTGTTTATTTCAAGTTTTATTTAAATTCTAGTTAGTTAACATATAATGTAATATTTATTGCAGGAGTAGAATTTAGTGATTAATCACTTATATATAACATACAATACTCATCACAAGTGCCCTTCTTAATCCCCATCACCTGTTTAGCCCATCCCCCATCCACCTCCCCCATCAACCCTGAGTTTGTTCTGTATGGTTAAGAGTCTAAGAGGTTTGTTTCCCTCTCTTTCTTTCTTTCATCCCCTATGTTCATCTGTTTTGTTTCTTAAATTCCACATATGAAATAATCTGGTATTTGTCTTTCTTTAACTTATTTCACTCAACATAAAACGAGTCACCTAACCTCTTCTTATCTGTTCATTACTTGATGGATGTTTGGGCTTTCTCCACCATTTGGCTATTGTTGATAAAACTGCTATAAACATTAGTGAAAAAAGAAAACTATAGGGACAGAGGAAGGCTGCCTAATGATAAAGTCAGTGGGAATTGCTAACTGCAAAAAGACAACAGGTGAGAAATTTGGAGAGTGCTGGAGCTGTGCCTTAATCATGGTTATGTTATACAACTTCATGAATTTGTCAAATCTCATAGAACTTAAACTGAAAGGAGTACAGTTTACTTCCTATGTAAATTTAAAATTTGTTGTATGTAAATTTAAAATAAATTTTAAAATGCACCAACTAACAGTCATCATTAAGATGTTACATATGCCATTTCCTTGATCCACTCTAAATAATATATTTTATCCTCATTCAACAAACAAACTCTCTCGGCTTTTTCATTTAAGAAACTCTTCCAAGGTCAGCCTGCATGTTTAAAAATAATTTCAGACACTGGAAAGACGTCTTTCTTGCTCCCTAGAGGTCACTTCTGTTTGTCACAGACATTCTTATGTACTGAGTCAGCAAAGCCTGTAGAAGGGGACGCAGACAATAGTGAATGATGGAACAGAATAAATGTGGTTTCTATGTTACAAATATCACTAAAATATTTGCACACTAATGTTACCATGGCCCTGTATTTCAAATACAACAGACTGAAGCCTGTTCAGAGAAGAGGGTAAATTATACTTCCCTGTGAGATAATTTCTAAATAGTTAGCAGACTTTATCCTAATGATGAAACGTTAGTTATAGGAATTCATCATCATGGTCATATGAATGTTCAAAGGAAAGTTAGATTGAAACATAACCATGAGCCAGTACTGATAGAAGTACTGTTAATCATAATTCTTAAAATAGTTTTCCCTACTTTGGGCTACTATTTCAAATAAGGATGAAGAATTCATATTCTTTGTAAGCCAAGTTATCGAGAATAACTTCAAATGCACAGATTTAACCACGCTTTTCAATGCCAAAATCATACAAATCACACAAAATCATACAGGAGGAGCAACAAAGCTGATGAGAAAGTGCAATCTTTTCTTTTCAAATATAAGAAATTTGTGAAGAAACTCTGCAAATTATCAAATGTCTGACACATGATATAATTACAAAAACTTTACCTAAAGAAACATAAAAAACTTTTCTTTGAAATATCAATAGATGATTCTTAGACCTTTGTTTTTACTCGCCCTTTGCTACTTGGAGTATATTAAATTCTTGCAAAGTACTAATAAAATGTATTTGAGGCCACCGGGGTGGCTCAGTCAGTTCAGTGTCTGCTTTCAGCTCAGGTCATAATCCCAGGGTCCTGGGATCGAGCCCCATGTCAGGCTCCCTGCTCGGTGGGAAGACTGCTTCTCCCTCTCCCACTCCCCCTGCTTGTACTCTCGCTCTCACTATCTCCCTCTCTCTCAAATAAATAAATAAATAAAATATTTTTAAAATTTTAAAAAATAAAATATGTTTGTATTCACAACTGTCTATCACCTCAGAAGTTCATACATCAGATGAAGGTGCAAAGTGAAGAAAATCATCCTTTAAACACCTGAAGTGGGGGCGCCTGGGTGGCTCAGTGGGTTAAGCCGCTGCCTTCAGCTCAGGTCATGATCTCAGGGTCCTGGGATCGAGCCCGCATCGGGCTCTGTGCTCAGCAGGGAGCCTGCTTCCTCCTCTCTCTCTCTCTCTGCCTGCCTCTCTGCCTACTAGTGATTTCTCTCTGTCAAATAAATAAATAAAATCTTTAAAAAAAAATAAAAAAATAAAATAAAAATAAAAAAAATGAACACCTGAAGTGTTTAATCATACCACATGCATATAAATACCCAAACCTGCATTCCTGGGAAACATTTCTTACCACTAAAGGACTTCCACACCAGCTGAAAATAAAGAGGCACTATCCCCTGCCAAACATCGTGAAACATTAATATGTAGATATTTTCTCCTTTAGAATTACATGCAGCCATATACAACGAAATATTTATATGCTTCACACAACAGAATTTCTGGGGAATGGGGAAAATAAATAGTCCAGGGCTTTTAAAATGATATCAGAAGTCTACATTTCTTTCATCTTCCTGATTTTCCACTCTTAGATATGACCTCTGCAACCTTTCAGGAATAAAGGACAAGGGAAGCAAAAGAGAACCTGCTGATACCTACTCCATCCCATCATCCAGCAGTGAGTCTTCTGCTCCTACTTAGCTGGAAGGGGGGCTGGGAAGTGGAGTATTGCAAATCCTCAAAGTCTGTAGTTAAGTTGGTTATAGGATAGAAGATTTAGATCGGTATGTTCTGATCCAGTCTACAGCATCTCCCACTACAGTTTCTGTGAATCTGTGGGTTCATTTCCTATTGCTATAGTCATAAATCACCACAAATAAATTGACTTATAATAGGACACATTTATTACCTTACAGCACTGTGGGACATAGGTCCAACATGGTTATCAGTGAGCAAAAATCAAGTTGTGGACAGGGCTGCATTTCTTTCTGGAAGCTCTAGTATTGATTCCATTTTCTTGATCAATTAGATTATTGACAGAGCTCAGTTCCCAGATGTTGAAGGACTGAAGACCCTGTTGCCTTGCCATGAATTACCAAATGTCATGCTTAGCTTCTAGAAGTCACCAGAGAAAATAGGCCACAAACTACTTTGTGACTTAAAGTGAATGTGTTAAAATATTGTATATACCTTCTACCCTCTTTTTCATATGTCATACAATTCTTTGATAAAATAAGCTTTTTAAAAATAGTTTTTGTAAAATATAATCACTGCTACAGTCTTAGAAATAATTGGGCTTTTTTTACAAGTATTTTCTTCACAGGAACCTTATGTCCAACAAGTTGTTACTATGTTGAGAAAACAATATATGCGATCCCTTCGGAAGAGGCAATCTTTTACATAGAACAACACTCCTCCGAAATGAATTTAGACAGGAATGTGCATGTTTCCTTTCTAATAAAATAATGCTATTAATGATGTATATATTGACATGATGTATATATTGACCCAGCTATTTTGACATGATAAAAAATATAAATCTTCAACAAATTGTACAACAGTCATATATTGCATTCCCCATGTACTGGGTGGCCAGAACTCAGTAAATGGGACTATCTAGAAGACTTGTGTAATATAAAAATCAGAAAAAAGGGGAAGATATATGAGAATAAGTTCTTGGTCTCTACTTCAAAACTATGTATGCTGTCCTTACTAACAATCATAGGCTTGTCAAAGAATTATATTTTAGGTCAGATGACCATTTTTATAAACTATGTCATAGTTTATAACTATGACTATTATACATTCATAACTTTATTTATTTGAGGGAGAGAAAGAGAAAGAGAGCATAGGAACTGGGGTCGGGAGGGACAGGAAGAGAGAGAGAGAAGCAGACTCCCTGCTGAACAGGGAGCCCAATGTGGGACTCGATCCCAGGACCCTGAGACTATCTATGACCTGAGCTGAAAGCAGGCATGAGACACCCAGGCACCCCCTACAGTTTCTTTTTGATCAACCCCAATTAATAGAATATATAATTAAATTAATCCAACGACTAATTTCTACAGGCTACCTTATTGTGAATTAACAGAGTGGGAAGACAAGGGATAGAGATATAAAAAGAAAACTACAAAGGTCTCAAAGATTTTAAGTATAAAGGAGGTCATAATCCTATAGTTTTTAATTGGCACTGGACTCATAATGATAGAAATGTTCATTAACATTTTATTTGAATGCTAGGGAATATTTAGCTCTGTTCCATAATCCTCATTTAGATGAACAAATAGTTGGCTAGCACATTTTTTAAAAAATAAACATAAATAATGTAAAAGGAAAACAATTCCAATGTGTAAATAAGTTAGGTTTTCTTCCCTAGGTAACTCATATTGTGGAATGTGTCCTTTCAACAAAAAATAGCATTCTATTGATTGTCTTTATGAATTTGAGTATAAAATATCACACAGCTAGAGATTTCACTAAGAATTATACTGAAATACAGCCAACACTTCCATTTTTGGTGCTTTAAACTTTTCCAAATGCTTCTCCATGCCAGGTAGATATTGACATTTGTAATAGTCCTAGGAGTTCATAAAAAATAGATTGTGATAATTTTATTAATTACAAACTGTTAAAGACAAAGCTCAAAATGGAAACACTTATACCAAGCCACACATCACCAAACCAAAAAACTTAGCTCCAGTTATGGCTCTTCCAAAAAATGGAATCCAAAAGCACTCAATCAAGAAGTACATGGTTAGCATAGGTGACATGCCTGGTACCAACCTGCCATGCCCTATGAGGAAAGTAACTTTGCAACAACCAATTCCATTTTTGCCTAATGTAACTTCCTTGTTCCTGCTTCTTTCTGCTCTTAGAATCCCTTGCATTGGGTAGCTTTTCAGCACTCCTTTCTACCTATTGGATTGAATGCTCCCTGATTCATGGCCAAAAAAAACCCCCAAAAAACCCAAACCAAAAAACAAAAAACCAGAAAACAAAAAACCCAATAAGATCTATAAGGTTTACTTAGTTGAATTTCTGTTCTTTAACCAACTGCAATTTTAAAAAAACCAAAAAAGTAGCTGAAGGAATTGCTCAAGATGTTGGTAAAGAGACAATTTATTTAGTTTAATTTAAATTAAATTATCTGAACTCTTGGGATAGCACTGTTTCTGTGACATCGTGATTCCCACTTTACTAAATTTCAGAAATAAAAAAACACCAACACTACTACTATCTGTACCATTATCATCATCTTTATCATCACTATCACCACGACCACCATCGTTATCATCATCATGGTCTTTATCATGGACATACATAAAATTCTTGTATAAAACATTAAATGAGTAGAGGTATAAACATGTGTACTTCCACGGATAAAATACAGAAATAGATAAATGTGGTACATTATGTTAGATGGTAGAGGATGTAAATGACTGGATGAAACAAAATATAACCATGAAAGGACAGGAGTTAATATTGTTTGACAGGCTTATGTACAGTTTTAGCTAAAACTACAAAACAGCATAATTTTTAAAGAACTGCTAACTGCTAACAGAAGTTCTCAGGGGAAGACGCACTAAGTAATCTCTTCATACCAGTGACTGACTTGAGAATCTGGAACTGGAAGGATAGGCATTAGTGGTTCTGTTAACAGGTGCTCTCTTTGCTTGATAAAACCAGTTCAAAGGTTTAATACTTTAAGACACTTTAGAAAGGGCTGAAGGCATGAAAGTTTAGGCACCCTAACGTAAATGCAAATGTGCAGACTTTGCATAATTCTGCAAGTAATTTCTTTTTGTTTTTTGTTTTTAATTTTTTATAAACATATATTTTTATCCCCAGGGGTACAGGTCTGTGAATCGCCAGGTTTACACACTTCATAGCACTCACCATAGCACATACCCTCCCCAATGTCCATAACCCCAGCCCGCTTCTCCCAATCCCCCTCGCCCCAGCAACCCTCATATGATCTCCCTGATATGAGGAAGAGGAGATGCAACATGGGGGCTTAAGTGGGTAGGAGAAGAATCAATGAAACCATAAGTGACTCTTAATCTGCAAGTAATTTCTAACTCATTCCTTCAATTTCAAACTCACAGATATTTTATTTTCAAAATATGAATTGGTACGGGAGTAACTGTTTAGAGTACCAGAAAAGAAGAGGTGAAATAATTCAAAACAAATTATTTTGGCGGCTATATTGTTAAGTTAAACATAGAAGAATGTTATTAGGAAGAAAGCTAAGTAAATGTAAGACTTTCTTTCGATATTAGAATTGGAGTAATTCCACATGGCTGCATGGTAGCTTAAATAAATGTGCTTTCAATGTCGATTGGTGCACTGAAATCTCTGAATTTTGGCAGGAGTCTGAGGCATGTCACAGCAATATTCACTTACCCATTAATTTATTTAATCAGTCTTTAAAAAAAATTTGTTATTTAACTGCTATTTCCAGTCTCTGGTTATAGAATCATAAAATGCTAATAAATACCAGTGTGAAGATTTAGGAAATTATTTAGGTAAGCAATCATATATTTTTAGTATAATCAAGCCAAAAATTCTAACATATTGAGTTATTTTTATATGAATTTGATTTATATTCTAATTGCATATGAAATGTGTGCATTACTATTTTAATCATGAGGTAGGATTTTTTTTTTTTTAATGTTGTGTTAGTCACCATATAGTGGTAATATATAGGGGTTATTCTTTAGGTTTGGAGCACTGAACACAGATTAATTTGCCTGGTCTGTCTCCAAGCACAAGAAGTTGTAGGTTGGTGTTTAGAAGTATCTAGAAGTACATCCTAAGCTGGAAGCAGTTAAGTTCTTAAAGAGGAATGCAGAGATTTGAAATGTTTCTCTGAGACATGCGTGGCAAGCAGCTAAAGCACTTACAATTAAACTCATCACTTTTTGAGTAACTGTCTTTTCAGGGCTGCAATCACATCCTTGTTCCTGAGGCTGTATATCATGGGGTTAAACATCGGAGTCACTATGGTGTAGAAAAGAGAGAGCAGTTTGTCAATTCCTGCCGTATGATTGGATTTGGGCCTTAAGTAGGTGATGGAAGCCGACCCAAAGAACAAAAGCACCACCAGCAGGTGGGAAGAACACGTGGAGAAGGCTTTGGCCCGTCCGCCAGCGGTTGGCAAACTCAGAATGGTGGAAATGATTTTGCTGTAAGAGGCAAGAATCAACATAAAAGGAACTGTGACAAACAACATAGCTACTACATAGACGGCTGCCTCATGCACCCAAGTATCCCCACATGCGAGCTTGAGGATGGGGGGTATGTCGCAGAAGAAGTGGTTAATGTGGTTGGAATTACAGAAATGTAGAGAGAAAATCTGACATGTTTGTCCTATCTGGACTGGGATTCCACCGATCCAGGCACCGGCAGCCAGCTGGAGGCACAACTCGTGGTTCATGACTAGAGGGTAGTGCAGAGGGTTACAAATGGCCACATAGCGGTCATAGGCCATCACTGCCAGCAGGAAACATTCAGTGGCTCCGAGCATAAGGAAGAAGCACATTTGAGTGGCACAGCCCAGCATGGAAATGTTTCTATCCTGAGTCCAAAGGTTCACCAGAATCCTGGGGAGAGTGACAGACACATAACAGATTTCCAAGGAGGAAAAATTTGCCAGGAAAAAATACATGGGTGTCTCTAGTGCAGCGTCAAGCCTGGTTATTATTATTATGAGGCTATTTCCAATTAGGACAATAACATAAATGATGGAGAACACCCCAAATAGTAACCCTTGCAGGTTTGGAAGGTCGGAAAATCCCAAGAGTACGAATTCTGTTATTGTGGAAGCATTGTCTTCTGTTCTCATGTCTTCACACGTCATCTGTGGGAATAATTGAATCAAAAGTCCAAGTTACCCTGATTTCTTTGGTTCTTTTCTTCTTATACATAAACAGGATGGCATGCCTCCCAATTCTTTCCCATTCCCTATTAAAAGAAATCTATAACTGCCAGGGCTCTAAAATTGTGATGAAGTACATTTTTCATTACTGTTAAATGCATTTTTAAGAAAAAGAAATCCCCATCGCGTTTTATTTCTGCTATGAATTATCAGGTTTCTTTGCCTCTGAAGATAAGTGCCTGTCATTTTGCTGTCCATCTGAACACTCAAAATTGCAAAATCTGAGTTTATGTTCAACTGTGACAAGGATTCCATTGTTTCACCAGCCATGCTTTCTCCCCACCTCTCAATTCTGTTTTCTATTATTATTAATTCAAAATTTATTTCATTGTACAAGTAAATAATTTGTAAGCCACCTAAATTGGTTTGAGTGCTGAATATGTTCATTTTTTTAAAGTAATGGGCTTCTCTAGTATTTCTAAGTCTCTTTAAGCTTCGACATTCTGCATACTTAGGCTATTTTACTATAAAATGAAATTGATGAGCTAAACACTAAATGTTATGGGGTGTTATTCAATCTTTAAAACTCTATTTCAGTGTAAGAGCCATGAAATCAAGTCATTTTTTTTTTCAGGTTTTGCAAAAGGGTGAAGAGGAAGTCTAAGATGGTCTATGTCCTGAAATACTCAAGAGGTTAAGAAGCAGGTTCATCTAGCATTTATGTTTAAGAAAGCCATCTCAATTACAATGTACACACCATATATAAGAAATATCAACCAAAACTCATCTCTGAGATATTCTTAAATTACCCAGATCCTCAATAATTGATATTCTGCTGACCCCACTTAACCCATTCAGTCTTTTCCTTGCACACGTGTGTGTCTATGTTTATGCACATGAGTATACCTAAGTGTATATCCCATCTCTATTATGCACTATTCTCATTGTCATAACTAGATCATAAAAATATTTTCATATTCTCTACATCTTTCTAAGCACTGCATAATATATTTGTTCTGCAAAATTTGGAAAAAATTACAAATGAGCCAAATGGTTGTTTCTTTGGAATAGTCTTACATCCTTACACAGTCATGTAAGCATGGGTTCCTAACCTAAAAGGCATACCTCCCCTGCCTTTTTCCCTCCTGGTGTAGATCAAGCATGTCTTCTCTGGTGTGCGTGCGTGTGTGTCTGTGTGTCTGTGTGTGAATTATACTCTTTTCATTCACTCTTGCAGAAGTAGTAATTTGCTTCATTGTTTTCAGTATGTCCTAGATAGCTTTCATATTATGACTTAACTAATTTGAAAACCCATAGAGACTTACTCACTACAAAGGAAAGATATACCTCTAACTATAGTCAAAGGGTATTAAATATGGACAGTGGTCACAATTTCAACTACAAAAAAGTAGACAGAAATGGGGCAGGAACAACAGTCCATGCAAAACTTGAACATCCTGAAGATTTTCTGTGGCTGAGAAAAGGGAAACTAAATGACAATTTCTTTTACAATCTATAATATTCCAAACTACATACTAAATAAAGATATTTAAACCTTGTCCCACTAATATAAAATTCATCCAATGGAAATTTGATTACAGGGAATGTGAAAATGCTCTAACTAGGTCCTAAGATGGTCAGAAATTATTAGCTGATTTTTGATGTACAAGGCTACGCAACAAAGGCTGCTTTTTACTACAACAGCATACGCACTTTTAACCATGTTTTATTCACTTATTTAATTCAACAGAGTCCAATATTTGGACAATTATTCAAAATATTTGTTGAATGAATCACTGCATCTTTTAGACTAACATGCCTCATGTTTGGTGAGTAAACCATTGGTCACAGAAACTGCTGTTCTCTTTATTCTCAGTGTTGGAGCTATTCTTTGTGTAAGCTCTTCTCTCATTCTTTGGTCTTCTCTACATTTGTCTTTGCTGTTCAAGTGGGGAGGTGCGTTTGAAAGGCAAACTGAAACTAAGATGCCAACAAACAATTAACAAGGAGAAGCAACAGCAAAACTTGCAATCAAGAATATAATGTTCTAGGGGTTCTTAGGTGGCTCCCTCATTTAAGTATCCAACTTGATGTTGGCTCAGGTCATGATCTGGGGTTGTGGAATCAAGTCCGCAGGCCCTGTGCTTAGCACAGAATCTGTTGGAGAGTCTTTCCCTCTCCCTGCCCTTTTGTTCTTACCCCCAATGCTCTCTCTCTCTAAAAAATCATTTTTCTTTTTAAAGAATATAGCATTCTACATTTACTGAACTTTTTTCTTGATCTCATCTTTTTATTTATAAAATGGAAGTCAATGAGTTCTCACTGTATAGCCATTTTTAAAGTTAGAAAAGATATAATAATTAGTAACTAATATTTAATAACAATTAAAAACAAATATTCAAAAGCTAACTGAATCATGTGCTTTCCTTCTAAACATAACCTTACCAAAAAAAAAAAAAAAAAGTCCTTGAATCTTGTAGCATAGTCCCTGTTTCTCTAATCTGGAAAATTTTAGATGCTCTATTTATACAACTCGGAAAGAAAACCATTACATAATGCAGGTAAATGTAGTGAATTCTGTTTTTATTATAATATTTTCTGTTTGTTTCTCTGGTCTTCCCAATGAAACAATCATTTATTTATTTTTTTAATGTGGAGATTGGGATGCCAATGACAACTATCAATGTGATGTATAAAATGCTTATATTCATATAAAATCAAATTGAAGACAAGAAAAAAAAGTCAGAATTTAGTGACTGCAATTCAGATGTGTCTAAAGACAGAAATGAAAACATGCCCATATCTCTTTACCATCTTCAGGCTGATTTATCATGGAAACTAACTCTTCACAAGCAAAGAATATCTTTGGTTTTAGTAGGATCAAACCCATTTCTATAAGGTCCATTAACTATCTTGCTCCTTAGTTATATGTAATTAAATTTTCAGGAAACGCGTTTTCCAGATTTAATACATGCAAACTACTTAAATGCATGCTTAACACACAGTTGTTACACTCATTAGCACCAAAGACCATGACAGTGATGGTTATGTTGATGATAATGCAGATGTCAGCAATCTCTGATATATTGGTCCATTACACTACAAAATACCTGGTACTTTTGCTTATGTTATAATAACAAGTCAGAAAAATTAAAAGGCTTTCTGAATCAGTGTTTTGAAGTCAAACCAGAATAACCATGATGACAAAGGATTACTTTTTAAATTTTCTGTAAATAAGTATTCTTTGCTAATGCCGAAAAAATATGGTTCTTAGTAAACTCAATTTGGTATTAGACAAAAATTCATGCTTACCTGTTTTGAGTGAGGTTAAATTGAGATTAAATATAATGCTTACCTTTATTGATTGAGCATGAGAACTATATTTTTGACAGGAAATTTACTTTTATTTGAAACAGAAGTTAACCACTTTCTAAAATATGTTCCACTGTGTAACACCTAGTGCTCTTTAAGAAGGAAATATTCTTTTCCCTTGGGATCAGGTCCTTTCCTGTGTCACTTTCTAATTGAACTAAACCGTTCTGCCTGCTACTCGAGGAATTTGGTAAATAACCAAAACCGCATTTGGCCATGCCACTCCTTCCCTAAATTCTTTACTCTCTTACTTTTTTTGTGTGATTATTGAGAAATGTAAGTGTTGTTAAATCAGAAATTTACAATTACATATGACTTACCATGTAAACTAAGACATTCCAATAAAGATGCAAGTGCGCAGTGTCTTACATTAAAGAGAAGTTTACTTCTCCATCATTAAGAATTCAGAGGTAAGAAGTCTAGGGCTGTTGGGACAGTTCTGTCACCTTCAGTGTGAGTCTGCCATCTTCATGCCCACATCAGCCAGGTAGCATCATCATCTCCCAAAGGACCGAACGGGGGGAGAGGGGTTAAAGGGGAGCACTCACTTACTCCTCGTTAGACTTGCAAACTAGAAGGAACAGTATGCAGAATTTCCAGGCATAATCCCTTATGTCAAATTTAGTCATAAGACTTTCCCTCCCTGAGTGGAAGAAAAGCTAAAAAATATTTCTCTAGGATTTACTGTGTGGCCAGCTAAGACTCTATGACTATCAATAATCCCCTTCAATTTTCCAAACCTAAAATGCCAACGAGTTCTGGCATCCAGTTCTCCAAGGATATCTTCAGGTCAACTGGGGCTTTTTGCAATGTATAATTATAAAATAAAAGAATAATTTTCTGTAACACCTCCTACAAACACACACACATAGACACACATTCACAGAATACAATGGAGGGAATATTAGTTCTAAATAAGGAAGCAGGAGATTTATATGTCCGTGAAGATTAATGAACAAAGAGACAGAGAACAGATTTTGGAAACATCATGGACAGTGCTTTGAAAAGCTGTCATTTTCAAGGGTTATATATTTATTCACCAATTTTTAGTCATTTATTTTAATTTTAGCTACTAAAATACATGCATAGCATAATCTCATTGTGGTTTTAGTTTGCATCTTAATAATGGCTAATAATGATGAGCATCTTTCACATGATTATTTGACTTTTGAATATCCCCATTAGCAAAATACATATTCAGATTTTTGCACATTTGTTAATTAGGTTGTTGCTTTTATGGGGAAGTGTGATGGGCAAGTTTTTCCACCATTTTCTGAACATGTCAATTTCTGAGAAGTCCAATTTGCAAACTTTTATTTAATGGATTGTGGGTTTGTTTGTTTTTATAAGATATTTAAGATCTTAATCCCAGGTCACAAAGATTTTCTCTTATGTTTTCTTCTGATTATTGTATAGTTTAACATTCTATGTTTATTTTATTTTTTTAAAGATTTTATTTATTTGAGAGAGAAAGAGAAAGAGAGATAGCAACAGAGAGAACACGAGCAAGGGGAAGAAGGAGAAGCAGGCTTCCCACTGAGCAGGGAGCCCAGCGCAAGGCTAGATCCCAAGACCCTGGGACCATGACTTGATCTGAAGGCAGATGCATAACCAACTGTAGGCAGAGCCACCCAGGCACCCCAGCATTCTGTGTTTAAATCTGTGATCCATCTTGAATTAATTATGGTAGAAGGCATGAATTTGAGGTTTAGGTATTTTAGATGGATGCTCAATTTTTCTAGTTCATTTGTTAAAACAACTCTTTCTTCCACTGAAAGCTGTTTCACATTTTTATCAAAAATCAATTGCCCAGACTTCCATACACTAACTCAAATATGCAAAAATCAAAAGGGTGCATTAGTTACATGTGATTACATAGATAATTATATAATACATATAATTACATGGATAATTGTAAAACAATAAAAAATTATATTTGTTCCCTATTTTTCCTTTTAAACATTTAGGAACAATATTTAAAACAACAGTTTAAAAACAATGATTAAAAACCTTATTTTTTGGCACACATCTGACATCCTAAAAAAAGAAACATTATTACAAAGGATGGCATGAATTGTCAGGGACTTGGAAGGAATATGATTGAAAATTGATGAGAAGGAGATCTGAGGATGAGGTATATGAATGGACTTCTCTGAACATGCGAAAAAAAAAATAGAGTGAAGACCTATGTGTTACACTGAATGCTTATCAATGAGTGGTTTGAGCCAGAGAAGAATTTTAATAATCAAGTGGACAGGGTAAACCTTTCTGTGGTTACTATTCAGCCTCTTTGCCAACTACACCAGTCATTGCACAATGGGTTCATGAACAGAGTGGACTTGGGGGATGGACAGGGTTATACATGTGCTCGGCAACATGGATTTCCACTCACCAAGCCTGATCTGATTAGAGCCCCTTCTTTGTGTCCAAATGCCAGTAGCAGAGTAGCACTGATACTCACAAACCCACGGACACACACACACACACACACAGATTTATTTCAGGAAATTGGCTATGAAATTGTTGGGGCTGGAAACTCTAAAATGTATAGGGTAAGCTAGCCTCTTACAATCTCAGAAGGAAGCTGTCTTGAGGAAGAATTTCTTCTTTCTCAGGGAAACCTCAGTCTTGCTTTTAAGGACGTGCAACTGATGGGATGAGGCTCATGTATTAAGCATGATCTTCTTAAAATCAGGTTTTTAAAAAAATATATTTATTTATTTATTTATTTGAGAGAGAGAGAGAAAGCTCAACAGTGGGGAGGGTCAGAAGGAGAAGCAGACTCCTCACTGAGCAGGGACCCCAATGCGGGACGCAACCATGGGACTCCAGGATCATGACCTGAGCTGAAGGGAGATGTTAACCAACTGAACTACCCAGGCATCCAAAATCAATTTACTTTAGATGTTAACCACATGTATAAAGCACCCTGAGAACAATGCCTAGATTATTGTTTGACCGAATACCTAGGCTTTATAGACTAGACATGTTGACATAAAGAACTCTCTCTCACAGCCTATCCCTGGCCAACTTGGCAACCACAAAAATTTCTTTAAGTCAGACTTAATCGCCAAATAGAGGCAAATAAAGACATAATTCTACCTAACCTGATACAAGTAGTCTGCCTGCAACCCCAAACATGCTTACTCTTTTGCCAGAAAAGAAAAAGACGCAAAGTCCTTCGGCGATGTTAACTGTGGTTCTTGATATTTTGATATATTCATAACAAAATGAGGAAGGAAGAGACTCATAATAATTATAGTTCTTATTTCTGAAAATAATCATGGGTCATCATTACTATTTATAACTATCTTCTTTTGATCCAAAGCTTTATTCTGAATGGTCTGGGCTGTAAGTAGCTCTGCTTCAATTTGCTTATTGCAGTTTTCCACTGAATTTAATAATTTCCTTTGAAGTTAATAACAAGGTAGATCTTCTATATATCTAACAAATATGCATATATACATATATGTAAATGTATATATTATATATAACATATATAATATGATGTAAACAGAGTGTATACATTATTGTCTAGAGTAAGGAAGACAATATAGTTGTGGTACAGGGGTAGACATGAGATTGATGGAATTTAAGACAGTTTGAAAATTATCCCACACAAATACAACCAACGGGTTTTTTGGCAATGCTTAAAACCATTCAATTGAAAAATATATTGTTTCATAAAATGGTGTTGAAAAATTATACATGCAAAACCAAACACATATGCATGCACACACAGAGGAATTGAAACTCTACATAAATGTCAATCCTTATACAGAAATTAACACAAAATTGATACAGTGAGAGATGGAAGTGGTGGTGATACTAGTGAAATGAGGTTGTCTGTATTTTGATTGTTTCAGGGTTAAATATATTTTTCTCTCCACCTTCTATATGTTTGAAATTTTACATGATTTAAAAGAAAACGAAAGAGTCACACTTGGGATCTTTCATCCTTAAGAAACATAAATTCTTTGTCTATTTGAACATTTAACATGCTTCTTTTATAATTCACAGTTCCCTGGGGTGTCTGGGTGGCTCAGTGGTTAAGCATTTACCTCTGGCTCAGGTCCTGATCCTAGGAGGCTCCGGTCATGATCCCAGGATCCTGGGATAGAGCCCTGCATGGGCTCTGAGCTTGCTTCTGCCTCTCCCACTCCCCCTGCTTGTGTTCCCTCTCTTGCTCTGTCTCTTTGCCAAATAAATAAATAAAATCTTTTAAAAAAATAATAATTCACAATTCCCTGAAATCCTGGTTGTAATTTTTTCACAAATACTTTTGACTTTATAAATTCTTCCACTTATAATCTATCTTTAATTTCTCCACATGAGTACTTTATGTATAAATAACAAATTAGGGACAATTATAAAGGTTAGGAGAGCACCTATAAATGTAAAGATCAAGAGAACACCTGTGAATCCATGGTCAAATAAAGATATTTATTAAAAACTCCAAAGAATACCTAACTAGTTAAAAACATTTATTTACTAGAGATAGTTTTAAAAAAAAGTATGAGAGATGAAATGTTTGAAAGAACTGTAGAATAAGACATCTCTGAGAAGAAATGCTACTGACAGAGATATATTTGGTTATTTCCCAAAATGTTTGAATGGCAAATATAATGAGTTAAATCAATTAAATGGCGATTTGGGAGAGGACACATTCCCACAAGGCAGAAAGATATTTTTTAAAGAGCACTATTTGCTTTGAGAGAAAAGTATTGGTTAGGTATTTGCAACTCCTAATATTCAAATAGTTTAAAATTTAATTTCAATAGAATGGCATTTAATGTTCTAGAATCACATTTTCAAGAGAACAACATTTAAAACAGTCTGTATCAAAGAAAGAAATAATTTCATTTGAGTTCATAAAGGTAAATATAATCTTTTTCATCAAAGGCCTTATTTGCATTTTAGTTTGGTTTTCTGAGCTATTGTATCTTCAGTATCAAAAATCAGAATGTCTAAATATTTATAGAATATTAAGGGAATAATCGAATGAAGTTAAGTTAAAACTGTATTTCATGCCACATCTATACTTTTTCTTTCTTTTTTTCCTTTGAGGAGATCAGAGAGACAAATGATAAAAGCACTTAAAATTTCCCACTTTGAAAGGTAGCATTATTCATAATGTAACAAAACTGATTTAATAATTGGGGCAGTTTTAAAGAAAATTATTTTAATACAGTAATTCTTAGTAAGAATTCTAATATAGCAAAACTTAGTAAGGTGGTAGCTGGGTATTTTAAATATAAGTCTGTACCCTGCCATCAATGAAATAAATTATTATTTCTAAGGAAACACTGTCATGAAATCTGAAACTTTAGGTCATTAAAAAATTATTGAGGGGTACGTGGGTGGCTCAGTCAGTTAAGCATCTGCCATTGGCTCAGGTCATGATCCCGGAGTCCTGGGATTGAGTGGGGAGTGTGCTTCTCCCTTTCCCTCTGAATCCCACCCCACTCGTGCTCTCTCTCTTTCTCAAAGAAATAAATGAAATCTTTAAAAATAGATTGATATTAGCTTTATTCTGATTAAAAAAAAAATACTACAGACCAGAACTGCAAATGTAACTGCCTGTCTTTGTCCTTATCCAAGGGGATTTAGAGTTCTGAGGTCATTAGCTAGCTAAAACAGAAATTTTCCTGTGTCCCTGAGAAAAAACAGTCTGATTGCAATGAAATTGCATCTATTAAATGCACAAAAGAATCAAGCCTCTGTTTACCTTTCAGCTTGAAGGGCTTTTGAGAAAGACTGAACGTAGTGTTAATTTCAGAGTAGAACATGACCTTCTCGGTCTCTAGGCGTAATGAAGGAACACATACATGCAATCAGACAATGCTTGTAGTACAATCTCCTCTCCAATTCTAGGTGTGAATTTAGTGGATTAAAAATATTGGAAACCATATATTACTAATCATTAAGGTTAAATATTAGTTATGAAAATGCTTAGAAGAAACCTCCGGTTGGGACTTTTCCATCCCCTGCTTCCTCCTTCCTTCCTTCCCCTCTGCCTTCTTTTCTCCCTTCCTTCCTGTTGCTTGAACGTCTTCTGGTTCCTGATTCATTTATTCCTTAAGAGTCATTTGAGAAAATAAAAGGTGTACCGCTTTATGGAAGATATGGGTAAAACCATCTTTGAATTGCAAAACATTATAATTTCACTGGAAAATTTTGGAGATTAGACAAAATCATGAAAGGTATAAAATCCGTCATATTTAAATATGAAATCATATCAGTAAAAACTGCCAAACAGAATCTGAAATATATAGTGGAATTAGAATAGGGTTTACATTCTGGGACTGCTGGATATCTGCACTGATTCTAACTCAGTTGTCTTCAATTTACTTCAATTTAATTTCAATTAAAAACTTGAAGATTCTGGTGTCTGGGTAGCTCAATGTGTTAAAGCCTTTGCCTTTGGTGCAGGTCATGATCTCAGGGCCCTGGGATCGAGCCCCCCATTGGGGCTTTCTGCTCAGCAGGGAACCAGCTTCCTCCCTCTCTCTCTGCCTGCCTCTCTGCCTGCTTGTGATCTCTGTCTGTCAAATAAATAAATAAAATATTTTAAAAAACTGAAGATTCATTTATAAACCCTGCACTATATCTGATCAATATATGATATCTTTCAATATTTTAGTAAATCTGCTTATGAGTGGCATTATGGAATAAGCTGAAAATTAACAAATTCATAGAAAAAATGCTACCTAATATTATATTAAGGAAAGCTTTTATGATATTATAATATTTAGGGAGGGAATTAGAAACTGTGTAGACACGGATGATTCTGATTCCTACATTTCAACAGTCTTTATTGTATAACTCTATGTTTATAATGTATGTGAAATTAAAAAAAATATTCATCATTACTTCTTATTCAAAACTTGCATCAAACCTCATTTGAGCCAATGAGTGACTTCGTAAGTTGTAGATTATTTGTTTCCAATTTATTTTCCAGTTATTTTTTAATTCTACTTTGTTCTCTTTTTCCAAAGTGTTTACTGGTTAAAATACTAGAGAAGACTAAAGACAGGACTACTGTGTGACGGGTGAGAGAGAGATGAATACAAACACAGTATGAATACAAACACAGTATCCCACACCCACCACTGGTGGAGTGTCTAGTGCTTGCCAGTTAGTAATGGGAGTTTTTATCCATTTATGAATGAAACACATGTTGAGTCGTTTATGTGCATTAAGTACCCATATTTTATGGTCTCCTGGTTTTACGTGTTGTAATAAAAGTAATTTGGACTTTTACTTGCACCTAAGCCTGAATTCAAACCTCAATAATGCCATTTATTTGCTGTGATCTTGGTTGGTTCATAGAATATTTAAAGTTGAAGTTACCTTACAAGTGAAATGGTGATAGAATTACCTCCCAGCACGATTGTGAGGATCGAGTAAGACAGTGCCTGTGAATGCACCTACCACAGCATTGAATCCCTGCTCCCGGAGTTACCTGCTTACATGCAGTCCCCAGATACTGGAATACATGCACAGCCTTTGCACAGTACCATAGGAATGATCCATCATTCCAGAACTTTCCATTATTTGAGTACTAGGTGAATTAGACTCTTAGAGAATTCAACAAGGTTCTCTTGGTACACTTGGGAAGGAGTTGGATTGTCTAGGAGAACCTGCTAAAGGAACTGGGACCTCTGCATAACTTATAGAATACTTTATGAAATAGGATGGAAATAGGCAAAATGAACATAGGATCAGAGTAGGAAGGGCAACCTTCTGCTTGGACACTTTAAAAAAGAAAACCCTTTCAGATTTTTCTCCCTTTGACTTAAGTCTTGAATGAAAAACATGACTTTTCACCTCAGGAATTAACATTTAAATGCAGTATTTGCAATTTGGTAAATATCTCTTTACCTATTAAGAGCCACTTTTGAATGACTTCTTCCAGTTGAAATAAACTATTATAAAACAAACAAACAAAATCACAGAGATCACCCAGGAAATTACTTTCTTCAGCTCATTTCTTAAAATTTAATGATATATGTCACAAAAAATATTTGAGACAGCTTAAATCCAAATGTAAATAAATAGAAATATTTTAAAAGAAATAACGAGAGAGAGGAATTGATGGAAAAGGTCATTCTAAGCAAAATTGTCCAATGGCTTGCTATAAATATTATTTCTATTAATGTGATTCCAATTAGATTTTGATATTGCTATCATCAAAGCTGATAGCAAAATACAGCATTACTCATTATCAATAACAAGAAAATATACCATTTTTCAGCAGACCTAATCCCTGACAATGTTTTCTGGTAGATAATAGTGAAAGAATGAACATTTTTTTTTAAATCACAGTTTAACATCAAATGCAAATGTTTCCCTAGGAATCATTGCTAGGGACTTGTCCATTTTTAAAGTGCAGTGCTCTTATTTTATAGTTAAGCAAACTACAACTCGGCCAGATAAAGTGACTTCACATCTCGAATTCTTTATTTTCACAGATGATACCCGGAGACCAGACTGGAGAAGGAAATTTATCTTCAGTCGTGGAGTTTGTCCTCCTAGGGTTTTCTGACCTTCCAAACTTCCAGGGACTTCTATTTGGAATTTTCTTTCTCATCTACATATTCATCGTAACAGGAAATGGTCTTATCATACTAATTACGAGGGTGGACTCTGTTCTTCAAACACCCATGTATTTCTTTCTTGCAAATTTTTCCTCCTTGGAAATCTGTTATGTGTCTGTCACTCTCCCCAGGATTTTGGTCAATCTTTGGACTCAGGATAGAAGCATTTCCAGGCTGGGCTGTGCCACTCAAATGTGCTTCTTCCTTATGCTCGGAGCCACTGAATGTTTCCTGCTGGCAGTGATGGCCTATGACCGCTATGTGGCCATTTGTAACCCTCTGCACTACCCTCTAGTCATGAACCACGAGTTGTGCCTCCAGCTGGCTGCCGGTGCCTGGATCGGTGGAATTCCAGTCCAGATAGGACAAACGTGTCAGGTGTTCTCCCTGCCTTTTTGCGGTTCTAATCAAATCAATCACTTCTTCTGTGACATCCCCCCGTTGATCAAGCTGGCCTGTGGGGACACCTCACTTAATGAAATGTGTGTCTATGTAGTTGCTATATTATTTGCCATGATTCCTTTTCTACTTATACTAGGCTCTTACGTGAAAATTATTTCCACCATCCTGAAGTTTCCCTCAGCCAGGGGCCGGTCTAAAGCCTTCTCCACGTGTTCTTCTCATCTCATTGTGGTGCTTTTGTTCTTTGGCTCGGCTTCCATCACCTACTTAAGGCCCAAATCCAGTCATTCTGCAGGAACTGACAAACTGCTCTCTCTTTTCTACACCATAGTGACTCCGATGTTTAACCCCATGATATACAGCCTCAGGAACAAGGACGTGATTGCAGCCCTGAAAAAATTATTACTCAAGAAAAGAGTGTGAGCATCTTACAGATCACTTTTTTAATAAATTTTTCTCATGGTTATCACAGAAATATAATTTAATGTCTCTCTATTCATGTTGACGATGGCAATGTTCAGAATTACTATGTAATCCTTTGCAGTTATGTATTTGAGAGTTCTGGCCTGAAGTCACTTGTGGCTTCTTCTTTAACAAGACAATTAATCAATTCTCAAATATTCTATTCTTTTTTTTTTTAAAGATTTTATTTATTTATTTGACAGAGAGAGATCACAGGTAGGAAGAGAGGCAAACAGAGAGAGAGAGGAGGAAGCAGGCTCCCTGCTGAGCAGAGAGCCTGATGTGGGACTCGATCCCAGGACCCTGAGATCATGACCTGAGCCGAAGGCAGCGGCTTAACCCACTGAGCCACCCAGGGGCCCCAAATATTCTATTCTTTAAGACAATTTTTTTCCACAGCATATTATAATTTACCTACCTTTAAAATTTTTAGATAATTTCAACTGTTAGAATTGTTTTTAAAAAAGTGTGGAAGAAATAGGGCTGACCTTTCCTATTTGCCAAATATTTACAAATATCATGCTGTAATTCCCACCTGTATCTATGACCCATTCATTTCTTTGTGATAGGTTTACACTAGATATGTGTTGAGGAAGTGAACACAAGACAAATTATATATCATATTTTAAATTGTAAACAGAAATTAAAAGCAAAATGAAAATCTTTAATTATATACACTTTCTCAGTATTAGTTAAGAAAATGTTTCCATGTGTATCCAGAGAAAGTCAAACATCTGACTTGGCCCTATCACTTTGTTTTAAATATTTTTCATGGTGGGTGGGGGAACAGAGTAACTGTGTGATGGGCATTAAGGAGAATACTTGATGAGAGGAGCACTGGTGTTTCATGCAACTGATGAATCACTAAACTCTACCTCTGAAACTAGTAATGCACTATACGTTAATTAATTGACCAAAATAAAATAAAATAAAATAATTTCATCATTGTGCTTTATACCTGTTTCTGAAATGTATTTCTAACTTCTCAGAATGCTTTGCCACCGCTTACTTGAATTATCAAAGTTGCAGTGAAAAATAAATCTACGACTTTTTTTTAAAAGTGAGCCACCCCAGTTTATAACTTTTTTCACACTTAATTTAAAGAACCCATTTGAAACTGTAAAGGGGAGAAAACAAGAAGCAAAGTTTCATACACAATTACTTAATATCACAAATAGTAATATGTACATATCGAAGATGCCCAACATGTCTTCCTACAAGTTATAATTAAATTAGTGTAACAGTGACTAATCTTTCCCATTTTATCCTTGTCTCATTTCTATAAAATAAAGCTATTTTACGGGAAAGTGCAGGTAAAATCAAGAACTAATCAATCATAAATATCTTAAGGGTAAGAAGATTTAGGGCATTTATTAACATTGTACTTAACACCCACTTCTCTCTTTTGAATGTGCAACTCAGAGGATACTCAGTCTTTATTTCTAAACATTCTTGTTAATACTTGACTGTTTCATTTACCCAACAATTATGCCACTTTATAAGTTTTGTTATCCTTGTAGATATTTGTCCCTTCAGATTAGGTCCTTTTTATAAGGATTTGCATCTTAATTGCAACATTTGATACAAAAGTTTGAATCTTCATTTTTAGGGACTTGCATTTTAAACTTCTACAGTTAACATGATGCTCTATGTCATCTTTTTTTTAAAGTATGTATAAGTATAAATACCTTAACCTACTTCACGTATTTTCTTGCATGTATCAGGAATTAAACATATTCTCCATTGTAATAAAGATAAGGGTGTTGAAGATAATTACAATATTTATGAGAATGCTATTTTGTTTTCTTCTTTGATAATCACATGCTATGGTATAATGAAAACAACATTAGTTCAGGAATCAAGATTTTTATTTCTAATTTACCCTAAATATGCATCCTTGAGAGACTCTGTTGTTATTTGTATCAACTACTCTGTCTATAAAATGGAAATAATGTTTCATATCACTATCCCACTGTAATATTATGAACACATAATCATGATCTTGGATCCAAAAACTTTTGTTGAAAATTCAAGAATTTGGGGGCACCTGGGTGGCTCAGTGGGTTAAAGCCTCTGCCTTCAGCTCAGGTCATGATCCCAGAGTCCTGGGATCGAGCCCCACATCCGGCTCTCTGCTCAACAGAGAGCTTGCTTCCCTTCTCTCTCTGCCTGCTTCTCTGCCTACTTGTGATCTCTGTCTGTCAAATAAATAAAAATAAAATCTTAAAAAAAAAAAAAAGAAAATTCAAGAATTTTGGAGAAGGAGGCATTTGACAAAATCTAGTTTTCTAGTGAATGAAAGCTGCACATATTTTTTTAATAGAGAGTGAGAGTGTAAGAGGGGAGGGGCAGAAGGAGAATAGAGAGAGAATTTTTTTTTCTTTTTAAAGATTTTATTTATTATTAGAGTGCATGCATGAGAGAGAGTGAGTGAGAGAGAGTGAGGAAGCATGAGTTGGGAGGGGAGGCAGAGGGAGAGGGAGAAGCAGACTCCCCACTGAGCTAGGAGCCTGTTGCAGGCTCCATCCCAGGAACCTGATGTGATGAACTGAGCCAAGGGCAGATTCTTAACCAACTGAGCCAGCCAGGCACCCCAAGAGAGAAAATCTTAAGCAGACTCCAAGCTCAGCACAGAGCCTGACCTGGGGCTTGATCTCAGGACCTGAGATCATGACCTGAGCTGAACTCAAGGGTCTGGCACTCTACGGACCAAAACACCCAGGTGCCCCTGCACTTTTTTTTTTTTTTTTAAGGCTGCACATTTAAACATGGAAATTATTTTAACTGCCACTATGTTAATACAAATCCTTCTATAACAGCCTTCAAATTTCCCTGCCTTTTTAAACCTTTGAGCAGAATCTATTTTGCTTTGGCTTCTCAAGTCATACACCAGAAAATATTTGGGCTCCTGGGCTTTCAGGGCCTATCACAGTTTCCAGACATGGAATATCACTTAACTTTCTATCAACTCTCCATATCACATTATTTTCTTCTACGCCATATCTCTTCTTGCTTCTAGTCAATTGATTTTCAGAGTATAAGCCTCTAGAAATATTTTCTTTTTTTTTTAAAGATTTTATTTATTTATTTATTTGACAGAGCGAGATCATAAGTAGGCAGAGAGGCAGGCAGAGAGAGAGGAGGAAGCAGGCTCCCTGCCAGGCAGAGAGCCCGATGTGGGACTCGATCCCAGGACCCTGAGATCATGACCTGAGCCAAAGGCAGAGGCTTAACCCACTGAGCCACCCAGGTGCCCTAGAAATGTTTTCTAATTAATTAACTACTTTCATTTTTTCTAATGAATTTTTCCCATTGTCATCTATTATCTTCCTCATCATAGTGAAAGAAAGCAGTTTGTCAAATTAGTCACCTGATTTTACTTGTGATTCTAAATGTGATCCCACTTGAATAACAAAAGAGCAAAGCTTTCCTGAAGTGTCTTTTCCTTTTATTTTGATTTAGGATATAAAACAATTTCCTAATGTTTACATATGCTTTCAGTACAGAAACCAAATATATGGAGAAGCCTATTGATTTATTAATGGACTCTCTGTTTTAGAAATATTTTGATTGCCATAGAATAATGACCCTCAAAGAACCATCACACAGACACACACACACACACACATATATACACACATATATACACACACACAGAGACACAAATTCACACAGGCATGAGTAGTTGTGTAAATAAATGTCTGTTACAAAGAAGAAAAGTCAACTTCTTAGAATTGTGAATGAATTGTTAACACAATTTAAAAATAAATAAAAGTTTATCTTGACAAGAAAGATATTTGTAATTTACAAAGCACATCTATTTGCTGCACATTATCCTATTTAAAAACTAGTGGGACAAATAAATTTTCAGCATATAATTATCACTGTAAGTGGTTCCTGTTTTCTTGTTTGTTTCAGATTTTTACTTAAATTTCAGTCAGTTAATATCTAGTCTATACTTTGTAGGTTGACTAGTTAAGTGAGAAAATAATTGTTGATACTGTTCACAGATTTTGGGAGGAAGCTATGGAACTTCACTATCCAGCAAAAAATAATCACAGTGCTCCAAGAACATAGCTTTTATTTGCCCTTCTATAAAAATGTTAGATTTGATGACATCTATTAGAGTTATTTTTTAAATGTTTTCACCTTTGGTATATCTTCTATCTCAACTTTTTTTTTTCCTATCTTAGGCAGGAGGGACAATGAAAATGGAGAGAATTTTTTATAACTGCCTCACTCCATTCCACATATAATAGCTTCAGGAATGATATAATTTCTGCTTGGAAATTTTCCTGGCATTTTTTATTGTTCATATTATGTTTCTATTTTATTAATTTGTTCTTATAGCCAATGATTTACATCATATTTTTAGTTTTGATATGTTCATATGAAATGAGTAGAACTGACTTTTTCACTTATGGACTAAAACTTTAAAAGCAAATGCAATCTTCAGCACATTCTTTTTTAATTGGAAGTACTGGTGACAGGTCATGGTTCCTTATAGATCTGTTGCCTGCATACACAAGGATTCTTAGGCATAAATACTGACAATTAATAAGGTTAATTACATCAGTACAAATAGAGAAACAATACAAACAATGAATCGTAATGATTTTCCTCATATACAATGAAGACATATTTATGAATACATATTCACATTTCATGATTACATGAATAACACTGCTTATTGCAATAAACTATAAATATCAGTAAAACAAAGGAGAAAATAATAGAATGTTTTACCCTAATATACCCATAATTTACATTGATGATCATATTTTTGTTGATCACTTCCAGTATGTGTGTATATTGTATACAAGTTAGGTGTGTAATATCTGTGTTTTTATAACAGATATATATTTTTAAAGATTTTACTTATGTATGTATTTGAGAGAGAGAGAGCATGAGCAAGTAGGGAGAGAGGCAGAGAAGAGAGAATCTTTTTTTTTTTTTAAAGATTTTATTTATTTATTTATTTGACAGAGAGAGATCACAAGTAGGCAGAGAGGCAGGCAGAGAGAGAGGGGGGAGACAGGTTCCCCGCTGAGCAGAGAGCCCGATGCGGGACTCGATACCAGCACCCTGAGATCATGACCTGAGCCAAGGCAGCGGCCTAACCCACTGAGCCACCCAGGCGCCCCGAGAAGAGAGAATCTTAAACAGATTCCAATCCTAGTGCTGAGGCTTATGCGGGGCTTGATCCCACCACTGGGAGTTCACAACTCAAGTGAAGCCATAATCCAGTGTTCAACCAATTGAGCCACCCAGGTACCCCTATAGTAGATATATTTTATAAAATTTTATTCCTTTTCCCTAATTTTCCCATCTCACTATCATCTCTAGAAAAGTACATTGAACATACATTCCCATAACTTTCTCACCTCTTTTTATTACAGGCAAATATTTTATTTTATTTTTTTTAAGATTTATTTATTTGACAGAGAGAGATCTCAAGTAGGCAGAGAGGCAGGCAAAGAGAGAGAGAGGAGGAACAGGCTCCCTGCTGAGCAGAGAGTCTGATGCGGGATTTGATCTAAGGACCCTGAGATCATGACTTAAGCCAAAGGCAGAGGTTTAACCCACTGAGCCACCCAGGCAACCCACAGGCAAATATTTTAATAACAATATTTACTTTTATCAAATCATAAAACTGTATTACATAGAAATGGTTAATCTGGTAGTAGCATAAATTGTGTTTAATATTGATTGGTATTAGTGCACCAATAGTTTATAAAACTATGTTTCCAGTGAAAGGTGCATTTTTCTTTAATGATTTTTTGTAGAGTCATTGCAAGAGATACATATTTATTTATTTTAATGTTTGTTGTCGAGCCAGTTCTTAAAGCAAAAGCAACTCTCAAAAGCAACTCTGCGGAAATGAATGATATGATTTTCCGTAAGTGAAACAACAAAGCCCATATTACAACTAAGTTCATTACATTGAATCTTGTCAAAAGTTCTTACTGAGAGAGGAAAATAAAACATGAGAAAACTATGAAATTACCAATGGAATGACTTGTTATTTGATAAAATGTGCACAAATATATGATTTGACACATTAGAACATTACAAGTAATTTTTAATTTAGAAAAAAGTTACCATTGTATAGACAGATATTAGAAATTAATATAAATATCTGTTGAAATCTCAACACCAATACATAAAGAATCAATTACTGCAAGTATCACATTTTTAATGAAGTGAATTATTTACATAGCAATCTTCTCAATGCCTTTATGACTTCCTTGTTCCTTAGACTGTATATGAGGGGATTAAACATGGGAGTCACAATAGTGTAGAAAAGAGAAAGCACTTTGTCAGTCCCTGCTGAGTGACTGGTTTTGGGTCTTAAATAGGTAATAATGGCTGATCCAAAGAACAACACCACAACCATAAGATGCGATGAACAGGTGGAGAAGGCTTTGGCCTGACTTGTGGCTGATGGCAATTTAAGGATTGTGGAGATGATTTTGCCATAGGAAATAAGTATCAAAAGAAAGGGAGCCGTGGCAATCAACACAGCAACTATGTAGACCATCATTTCATTCACAAATGTGTCCCCACAAGCAAGCTTGAGTATTGGGGGGATGTCACAGAAGAAGTGGTCAATTAAATTAGAGCCACAAAAGGGCAGAGAAAAAATCTGGAATGTCTGCCCTATCTGGACTGGAATTCCACTGACCCAAGAGCTAGCCACCAGCTGGATGCAAAATTTGTGGTTCATGACTAGAGGGTAGTGCAGAGGGTTACAAATGGCCACATAGCGGTCATAGGCCATCACTGTCAGAAGAAGGCACTCTGTGGCTCCCAACACAAGAACACAGCACATCTGTGTAGCACAAGCAACTAAAGAAATTGTTCTTCTCTGGGTCCAAAGGTTCATAAGCATTCTGGGGAGAGTAACAGAAACATAACAGATTTCCAAAAAGGAAAAATTGCCGAGGAAAAAGTACATAGGGGTCTGGAGAGCACGATCCAATTTTGTTATTAGAAATATGATGCCATTACTCATCACAATAACAATATAGGTGACTAGGAAAATTCCAAATAGAAGCCACTGGAGATGGGGAACATCAGCAAAGTCCAAGAGAACAAATTCTATCAATTCAGTCAGATTTTCTTCTTGTGATTTTCCTTGGTGTTTCATCTGTGGAAAGGGTCAATTGAGCATGTACTTTATTTTACTTTAATGCATCAGTACCTATTCTCTAAATTGTATTAGAGTATCTACATTGGTTTTCATAATCACTGTAATTGTTTCTAATTTAATAATATTACCATTCGTGTAATTCTCACTTTCTCAGTTTGGATCCTGTGGATTATCACTGTACACACTCCCTTGAAATTTCCTTTAAGATCATCCCATATACTTTCTGAATACAGCCCAGGATAAACCAAACTATGCCTTGCTCAGCACAGACACTGGAAACATTGGCAATCACTGAAAACAGATCTCCTGCTATGCCATATGATCCCATTCTTAATTACATTCCTTGACGATGCTATTGTACTTTCCTATGGTTTCCTCTACCACACTTCTGTAGAACTACATCAGACTTTGTCTTCCCCATATATTTTCAACTGCCTAATTGAACTCTTCAATATCCTCTTATCACTTTATTTCTTACTCATTTATTTTCTTATTATACAGTTAATATCATTAGGAAATTTACAAAAAAATAGAGGAGTATTTTATCACACATAGGGAAATAAGACAAATGTTTTTGGTAGGATACCAAATGGGGACTATAAAAGGGTTTCATTCAGGAGAAGTTGCCTGGGAGCATGGATACAGATACAAATAATAAAAAGGGTGACCCTGGGAAAACAAGGATAGCCTGGAGTGTGTTCTTTCCTTGTGGGTATGTGTGTGGGTGTGGGGGTGGGGAGGTATGGGTCTGTGTGCTGTGTGATCTCCACTATCTCTTTTGTTCCTCAAAAAACACTTGACAAAACAGTTTCTAAACTCACTTCTCAGAGATAAGAATACTGAGACTTACTAATGATAGATAATGTGATCATGTGTACATAGGTGTTATGATTACAAGTCAGTGTTTCTTTTCTAAATATTTTATTTATTTATTTGAGATAGAGAGAGAATCAGGAGAGGGGCAGAGGGAGAGGGAGAGAAAGAATCCCAAACAGATTGTGCCAGGCTCAGATTCTGATGTGGGAATCAATCTCACAACCCTGAGATCATGACCTGAGCCAAAACCAAGAGTCAGATGCTAAACCAGCTGAAGCACCCAGGTGCACCAGTGGCTTATTTATTTATTTTTTTTAGTTGGACTTGAGTTTAAATCCTAACTTCATGATTTATTATCTGTGTGACATTAAGCCATCATTTAAATTTTTTAAAGTTGCTTTCTTATTTGTGATAATTAAATGAGATAATATTGGTAAAATTACCTATCAATTTTATTCTGATTTATTATTAGTTATGGTCTTATAATTATAATTAATATGCTATGAGTATGGTAATATGTTCTTAAGTCCTTAGTCTTAAGGTCGTAACAATTATTGCATTACTTGTTGGTCATCATGTCTATTTTTTCATTCTTTCCTTTCATCAAGCCCAGGACGAAGGTAAGGTGAGTGAGACAGCTCAGGTACAAAATTGAGAGGCACTCACTCATTCTCAGAGCTGAATTTGTGTTGTTGAATCCTGAGAGTGAATGAATCCTTAGATATTGTATCCTTAGAATTTCTTGGCTCAAGGTCAGTCGCAGGTCTGCCTTTCATTTCTCCATTCTGGTGGGTTTGGACTTTGTCCCCCAAACAGCATACTATAATGTCATGTATATGGAATTCACTGCCAAGATGGGCTGGATTTAAATCAAGGGTTCACCACCTGCTAGTTCTATGACCTCATGAGAGATGCTTAATCTCCTCATGCTATAGTTCACCCAACTACAAAACTGGCTAAATACTGTGCTGACACTTAGGATGTTTATATTAATGTATTCATTTCACACATGTAAAACAATTTGAAGTCCTGGTACTCATACAAGTCTCTCTAAAGGTAGCTGTTATCATTGTTATTAAAAACTAAAACTTATTCTTCTGAATTGTACTCTCTGTTCTAAGCAGCATGAAAAAATTCTCTAATTTACTTTTTCTTTGCATCAAGTGATTAATCTGGAAATGGAATGAGACCTCAAAGCAATCATCAGAATGTCATAAAAAATGTCACGTTCTGCAGACATGAATTCTCCACCAATAGTTTTGTATATATTATTATCTCTATTCTGTGAACCTAAGTCCTATAGTACCTATCACTGTTCAGCAAAGATTGCTGCAGTTTGGTTAATTCCTTTAGTAAGCCTTTCTTTATACTATTAGTGTAGGACCTGGGAAGTAAAGACCATGGCTGTTTTCCCAGTTAGGATCACTTATAGGGGTTAGAAAATGGCTACACGTAAGATCGTGCCAAGTATTTGATTCTGAAGTTAAGTAAAGCAGCAGACACGTTTTAAATAAAACCATATTCTAGGAGAAGTAAAGGAAAAGTGAAGGGGGGGAATCAGAGGAGGAGATGAATCATGAGAGGCTGTGGACTCTTTGAGGGGATGGATGAGCCTGGTGGTGGGCATTATGGAGGCCACGTATTGCCAGGAGCACTAGATGTGATGGATAAACAATGAATCTTGGAACACTGAATCAAAAACTAATGATGTATTTTATGGTGATTAACAACACAATAAAAATTAAAATAAAAAAACAAAAAAATCATATTCTTAAAGGGGAGAAATGGATTAATATACAAAAGAATAAAATTCCAATCTTTATGTAGTTCTATTAAAAATGGCATTTATTTAATATAAATAATTTCATGTTTATTATGAAGAAAATTACCATGCTAAATAAAATATAATTTTTAGTTGTACAAACTCAGCATTTTGGTGAAGAAATCATTGATATATAACATGAAATAGTAAGATTTGTGTATGTATTTCTCAAGAGTGGAGCAAAGCAGAAAGAGCAGAGGTTTGCTCCATGAGCTCTCACAATATTATACTAGTTTCTTTCTTACAAATATTTAAGTTCTTATTAATAAAGGGAAATAAAACTTAATGTTGTGGGGTGCCTGGGTGGCTCAGTGGGTTAAGCCTCTGCCTTTAGCTCAGGTCATGATCTCAGGGTCCTCGGATCAAGCCCCGCATTGGGCTCTCTGCTCAGCAGTGAGCCTGCTTCCCTTTCTCTATGCCTGCCTCTCTGCCTGCTTGTGATCTCTCTCTCTTTCTGTCAAATAAATAAATAAAATCTTAAAAAAAAAAAAAAAACTTAATGTTGTAAGAGTTTTCTTTAAACCCAAGCCTCCATTATGTGAAAAACTACAAATGATTAAGAGAAGGTAAAACAGCACTCTACTTCAACTAAATATTGAAGCCACACAAGCTTCAGTTATGTTTATATATTTGGTATATATTAGCAACTTAAACCTTAAATTAATTTAAAAACAATATTGAATTTAAAACTGTTTTTCTTTATCTTACAAGTCCTTAATTCTATCACTTGTTTTCTTTAAAATAAATGTTCTTTGGGTTCCCCAATGGTTGTAACATGATTTCATGGATTACTGTGCTTTAAATCTCTTATTACATTATCAAGTTGAATACATAAATATAACACTTATTTTTTTACAGTGTATTGGTGCAAAATGAAATTTCCAATAATATTACATATACCTAGAAAAATTACTTCAGTTATTACAGTTTTCAGTATTTCTAAATGACTTAATCCCATTATTTATTAACATTATTTCATTGTAAATTTTATTTAATAAAATCAGAAACATATAGAAGTCATTGTAACAAAATGATATATGTGTTACTTTGTGTTAAATGCAAGTTTTAAATTTAAAAATATCATCTAAGCCTAGTATCAGTATAAATTAGTTTGTATTTACCTTTCTTCTTTGGGTTGTTGCTGATTTTTTTCACTATAGAGGATTTAATGGTTTCGTTACTGTATTTGAAAATCACTTGTGTCATCAAAGATATGTGAACCACCTTTATAATAATTTGTTCTTTCCAAACATGAACTGTTCTTTAAATGCAGTTATTTAACTCTACCTCAGGGATCTTTTCAGCCTGACAAATTTAGATTCTAATTAGAAGTATCACTATGGCATCTCTGATGTGTTGTATTTTAATTTTTCCACATAGTTCTTAGCCTTCCCAGAATACTTTCTCTTCAGCCCCTATATGGACTAGAGCAGACAGCATATTTCATTTCTTAGGCATGGAACAGAGCACTGAACACTACTATCTGAGACCATCCAAAATTGACACACATCTGATTCTTACCTTACCTATTCTATTATAAATGCTCCATTGGGAGTCTGTTCCTATCAGACCAAGATGTCAAATTTGTTTTTCTTATGTTCTCCTCTGTGATAGGTTCCTTGATCACTAGTTAGAGCTGGCCTGTGTAACCATTGTGTTAAATGTTCTGATGAAAAATGCTATTTTTATGCACAAAACTATTATACTATTGGTTTCTTCATGGTCACCTGCACAACTTGAGACTTAGCTGTAGAGTGAATTACACATGGTTCAAAAATCTAAAATTTTAAGCTAAGGCTAATCTGAAAAGTGGAAATGTTCCCTTCCTTTGGCAGGCATATCAATCTTTTCCCAATTTCCTTTTACATCTTTAAGGTGTGAATATTTTCAAGCTTTACTTAGGGTAAAATGAGAATCTGAAAGAAATCTAGCTGAGATCATGGGAAAGATTCAGAGCAAAGAGTCTGTGAATTCTAAGCTTCAATTCTAGGAAAGGCAATTTTGTTCCAACAGATTGTTTAAGAATCATGGTTTGAGAACAATTTCTCACGTCAAACATAGGATGTTGCTTCCAGTTGTTTAGTAAATAGTGATTTCTATGAGTTTAGGATTAGGAAAGGAAACTATTTCAGAGAGAGAACTCCAATAGCAATGTGGTAACAGGAAATGATGAGGAAATTGACCTGGGATCCATCAGTAGCATGTGCCCCAGATCATGGAAGGCGATGAGGAGGAGGGCAGCAGATCTCACAAAGGAGCCAAATGAGAGCTCAGCGAGGGACTGAGAAACCAACCAGGCTGAAGATACAAGGATGTGTGTCCAAAATGTATCTCTGCTGAGAACTTCCAAGCCGCAAAATCAGAAGGTGTAATGCCAGGCATGGGTACAGAGGTCTTCTGATGATATAAAATAGAATATTGAGAAAAACAAAACAAAACAAAACTCAAAAACAAATGAGAATTTGTCACTCAATAAAGATAGCCTACCAAATTGGTGAAATACAGACATTTAAAGTACATGCTCTCGAGACAATTGGCCAACCAGTTTCCAGACAACAGGAAAGAACAATGAACTTTTGTGAAGAGCATATATTATTAAATACTTTAGTGACTGAAGTGATGAAAGCGTTCTAAAGAAAAGATCTTTTTTGTTTGTTTGTTTTTTAATTAATTAATTAATTTATTTATTTATTTTCAGCGTAGCAGTATTCATTGTTTTTGCACCACACCCAGTGCTCCATGCAATCCATGCCCTTTCTAATACCCACCACCTGGTTCCCCCAACCTCCCACCAATTGTGGAATAATGAAAGTTTATGGCTCACAATTAAGAAGGCAGGACACAAAATTTGAAAAAAAAAAAAAAAAGGGATGTGTCAAAATAAATAATTCGGCATGATAAAAGAAATAATCCACCAAACTAAAGTCAAATAGAATGTATACAATGGGAATAATAATTATAAATAATATCTTGGGGAACCTGTGTAGTTCGATTCATTAAGCTTTCAGCTCAGGTCATAGTCCCAGGGTCCTGGGATCCAACCCCACACTGGGCTCCCTGCTTAGAGGGGAGTCAGCTTCTCCCTCTCCCTATGCACTCTCACAAATAAATATATAAATAAATCTTAAAAAATGATATCTCAAATGAAGTGGTCTTGGCTTGTTCTTTAATATAAAAAAAAGGCCAAAATATAAATAGAAAAATGTACTAAACCTAATAGTGCAATTGCTGAGTCATAGGGTAGCTCTATTTTTAACTTATTGAGGAACATCCATACCATTTTCCCGAATGGCTGCACCAGCTTGCATTCCCGCCAACAGTGTAAGAGGGTTCCCCTTCCTCCACATCCTCGCCAACATTTGTTGTTTCCTCTCCTGTTCATTTTTGCTCTTCTGACTGGCGTAAGGTGGTGTCTCACTGTGGTTTTGATTTGTATATTTCCCTGATGCCAAGGGATGCGGAGCATTTTTTTTCACGTGTCCGTTGGTCATGTGTATGTCTTCTTTGAATAAATGTCTGTTCATGTCTTCTGCCCTTTTCTTAACTACCTTTTTATTTTCGAGATGTTAAGTTTTAGTTCTTTATAGATTTTAGAGACTAGTCCTTCATCTTACATGTCATTTGCAAATATTTTCTCCCAACCATAATTTCCCTTTTAGTTTTATTGACCGTTTCTTTACTGTGCAGAAGCTTTTTGTCTTGATGAAGGCCCAGTAGTTCATTTTTGTTTTGTTTCCCTTGCCTTGCTATTTAGGTCTTGTATCCATCTTGAGTTTCTCTTTGTGTCTGGTCTAAGAGAATGATCCAGTTTAATTCTTCTGCATGTGGCTGTCCACATGCACCTATGTACCCAGCACCATTTATTGAAGAGACTGTCCTGTTTCCACTGGATATTCTCTCCTGCCTTGTCAAAATTCAGTTGACCATGGATTTTAGGGTCCACTTCTGGGTTTTCTATTCTGTTGCATTGATCTATTTGTCTGTTTTTATGCCAGTACCATGTTGTCTTGGTTAATCACAGCCTTGTAATATAACTTGAAGTCTGGCATTGTGAAGCCACTAGCTTTGGTTTTCTTTTTCTTTTTTTTTAAAGATTTTATTTATTTATTTGACAGAGAGATTACAAGTAGGCAGAGAGGCAGGCAGAGAGAGAGAGGAGGAAGCAGGCTCCCTGCTGAGCAGAGAGCCCAATGCGGGACTCGATCCCAGGACCCTGAGATCATGACCTGAGCCGAAGGCAGCCTCATTAGTTTTTCATGTAGTGTTTAAAGATCCATTAGTTGCATATAACACCTAGTACTCATCACAACATGTGCCAATGTTCATAAAGGCAATGTCCATAATAACCAAACTGTGAAAAGAACCAAGATGCCCATTGACACATGAATGGAAAAGAAGATGTAGTATTTATATACCATGGAATATAACTTAGCCATGAGAAAGGATGAGTACTTAGCATTTACATTGACATGGATGAAACTGGAGTGTATTATGCTGAGCAAAATAAGCCAATCAGAGAAAAACAATCATCATGTGGTTTCACTCATATGTGGAATATAAGAAATAGTGTGGAGGATCTTAGGAAAAGGGAGGAAAAACTGAATGGGAAGAAGTCAGAGAGGGAGACAAATCATGAGAGACTTTTAACTATAAGAAACAAACCGGTTGCTGGAGAGGAGGTGGGGTATGGAGTAATTGGGTGATGGGCATTAAAAAGGGCACATGATGTGATGAGTGTGATGAGCACTGGGTGTTACAGACAACTGATAAATTATTGAACCCTATATCTGAAACTAATGGTGTACTATATGTTGTCTAATTGAATTTAAATTAAGAAAAAAAAAAAGAAAGGAAAAGTGTACTAAATAGATTAAGAATTCACAGAAAAGAGAAGAAGAGCATTCCTTAAATAGGGACATATATTCCTTTGTTTTGTTTTGTTCAACTTTTTTTTTCCTGATTGGTATGATTATGATATTGTGACCTCAATAAGAAATACATATTGATCTCTGGCCCTGACTGCTGACACCGTGCTCCTGGAACTCTTGTTATTTCCTAATTGATGAGTACACTTGGAGCACCTTTTGTTTTAATATTTGGTCTTTGACCCTGGTTCCTGACCCTGCTCCTAAAACTCCTATAATTTCTTGGGCAGTAGGAGTGTCTTTTGTTCTAATGAGGCAACCTTGGGTGGGGTACTGGATGACTTTTGCATGAGGACTAATTGATCAACAGAAGAACCAAGCCATGATTAGAAACTTAGAATTTTCATCTCTCCTTACCTCCATTTTCTTTAGAAGAGAGAGGGGCTGAAACCAGAGTTAATGGCCTGCCTTGCCTATGTGATGAAGCCTCTTTAAACATTCCTAAAGCTGGGGCTCAGAGAGCTCCCAGTGGGGTAAACATATCCATGTGTCCAAAGAGTGACAGATCCCACTGCATGAGGACAGAAGTTCATACATTTGGGAGCTTCCTGACCTCACCCTATTATGCATCTTTTCATCTGGCTATTGATCTGTACATAAAATGTATCTCCATTCAAATTCCAGCATTTGATATCCTAGCATCAAAGAGCAAAACTGAATCCAAAGGGGAATATATGCTAACTCCTAAACAGACCAGCATTGTTAATATATATTAGTAGGTTTGAATTTTACAGTGTTCCAAAGTAAGTGAAGAATATTAATACAAAATCATATTGACATAAAATAATTCACACTTTCTGGTGCCTGGGTGGCTCAGTGGTTTAAGCCCCTGCCTTTGGCTTGGGGCATGATCTCAAGGTCCTGAGATCGAGCCCCACATTGGGCTCTCTGCTCAGCAGGGAGTCTGCTTCCCTCTCTCTCTCTGCCTACTTGTGATTCCACTCTCTATCAAATAAATAAATAAAATCTTTTAAAAATAATTCATACTTTTTCTTCTATGTTTAGTTATAGCTTCTTTTTCCTCCCTCAGTAGAACAGTGTATCTACATTATATATATATATATATGTATATATATATATGTAATATATGATATAAATATATACAAATACATATATAATCATATATATGCAAGAAACTTTTGTTTTGGGACACCTGGGTGGCTCAGTCAGTTAAGTATCTGCCTTTGGCTCAGGCCACCATCCCAGAATCCTGGGATTGAGTCCCATGTTTGGCTCCTTGCTTAGTTGGGGGCCTGTTTCTCCTTCTGCCTGCTGCTTCCCTTGCATGTGCTCTCTGGATCCCTCTGACAAATAAATAAACTAAATCTTAATTTTTTTTTTTTTTTTTTTAGTGTATGAGGTTATGGATTGCTAACCTTCTTTGTCTTACAAAAATAGTTATGTTTTATGCATGTATTTACTTTCTCACATGTCAGGAAAGCTTGGAAATTCTTCAGGAAAGGGGATCTAAAATATTGTCTTGACAGGCTGGCTTATATTATATGGTGTAGATGTACTCCACTATCTCAGTATGTTTCAACTGAGAGCACCTTCCCTTTGCTTCTTGTTTCCTTTTGCACTATAAAAAAACAAAACAAAACAAAACAAAAAACCTCTTATAAACACTCTTGAACAAACACATTTAATAAAAATTCTTAAACAAATACAGGTAATAATTATTCTTAGAAAATATTATTTCTATAAGATGAGTTTTCATTGATATGTTTTTTTTTAAGATTTTTATTTATTTATTTGACAGACAGAGATCACAAGTAGGCAGAGAGTCAGGCAGAGAGAAAGGAAGGGAAGCAGGCTCTCTACTGAGCAGAGAGCCTGCCACAGGGCTTGATCCCAGGGCCCCAGGATCATGACCTGAGCTGAAGGCAGAGGCTTTAACCCACTGAGCCACCCAGGCGCCCTTCATTGATATGGTTTTTAAAATAAAAGGACAAATACTTTAATTTTTTCATTCAAAAGAAAAAAATGCCAAATTACTTCCCAAAAAGGGTACAGAATTTATTCCAGAGGATTCAAATAGAAGCAATTCAATGAAAAGACTACTTACATGGTGCATTACTTTCCTAGATCTACTGTAACAAAATACCACCAACTGAAGAACTTAAAACAACAAAAATTGAATCTCTTATAGTTTTAGAATCCAGAGTCCAATATCACAGTGTTAGCAGTCTCTCCTCATTCCCTCTACAAGATCTAAGGGAGACTCATTCTTTGTTTCTTCCAGCTCTTGGAGGTTCTTGATCTCTTTTTGGTTCTTGGCTGCATCACTCCCATTTCTGCCTCCACCTTCACATGTTCTTCTCGATGACTCTATTTTTTAAGCTGTGTTTACCTTTCTGTCTCATAAGGCCACTGGTCAAGGAATATAGTGCCCACCTTAAATCAGGATGATCTCATTTCCTTGACTTGATTACATCTACAAAGTCCTTTTTCTTTTCTTTTCTTTTTTTTTTTTTTTTCAGATACGGCACATTTGCAGATTGTAAATAGACATTTATTTTAGAAGGACCAACATTTCAATGTGTTACACATCCATTTGGATAGTATATAGTGAAAACTCCAGAGTCTTGTAATACTAAATAGATATTATCAAAGCAAAACCTGAAGCTACAAGGGGGAGGGAATGATGTCACCAGAATAAAGGGAAAATTCTCAGGATTTGCAATCTTAAAGCAACATGGACAATGACAAGAGATAGAAGGACAAATGCAAAGAAAATACTGATTCTCCTGCTTCCACCATCTTGGCTGCTGCTGGATTTTGTCACTGACTAAATTCAATCACAAGTACAAGGAATGGCAGCAAATATATTTGAAGGAAAGGGAAGGTTAAAAAAATAAATGATCACAGCACATGACCCTAAACCTTCCTTATAAAACACACTGAGTTAGCTATTATTGTATTGTTCAAGCAATCTCGTAACTCACTAGTTCACAGTAGAGGACAGATGGATCTTCAAATTAGATTGCTGCAACCGAGATAAATGGTGTTTGATTTACAGAGCCCTAAACTTAATCCTGTAAAACTAAATTTTCTTAATATAATGTGAGGTTTCTATGATGACATTAATGATCATTATTGAGAAATAAAACTAGAAGACCTTTTTTTCTATTGTCTCTACATGATGAACACATAAGCAAATTCCATAATTGCATGTATTTGAGTCACATTAATAACTTTGTTAGTAGTTTTCTCAATGCTACCATGATGTCTTTGTTCCTCAGAGTATATATAATGGGATTCAATGTTGGGATCAAAACGGTGTAGAAAAGAGAGATCAATTTTCCAACTCCTTCAGACTGATTTGGTCTGGGTCGTAAATAAGTGATGGTAGCCGTTCCATAGAATAAGACTACAACTATCAGGTGAGAGGAGCAGGTGGAGAAGGCTTTAGCTCTCCCTTTGGCTGATGACAATTTCAGAATGCTGGATATAATTTTGCCATAGGAGAAAACAATCAACAGAAATGGAACCATGATGAAGACCACTGCAACTACATAGATTGCTATCTCATTCACAAATGTGTCCCCGCAAGCAAGTTTGAGTACTGGGGGAATGTCACAGAAGAAATGATTAATTATGTTAGACCCACAAAAGGGCAGAGAGAAAATCTGGCATGTTTGCCCAATTACAACTGGAGCTGTGCTGACCCATGACACAGTCACCAGCTGGACACAGACCTTGTGGTTCATGACTAGAGTATAATGCAGAGGGTTACAGATGGCCACATAGCGGTCATAGGCCATCACTGTCAGGAGAAGACACTCTGAACCTCCAAACATAAGGACAAAACACATTTGCGCAGCACAGGCAAAGACAGAAATATTTCCTTTCTTGGTCAATAGGTCCATGAGCATTCTTGGGATAGTGACTGTTACATAACAGATTTCTAAGAAGGAAAAATTGCTGAGAAAAAAATACATGGGGGTCTGGAGAGCAGAGTCAATTTTTATTATCAATATAATGATGCTATTGCACATAAGGATAGTTAGGTAGATGACTAAAAATACTCCAAAAAGAATCCATTGGATATTGGGAATATCAGAAAACCCCAAGAGAACAAATTCCACAATGGCAGTTATATTCAAAATTTCTGTTTTTAATTTGTTCTCCATCTGCAGATATAGTAAATTCAAGATGGTTAATTCACCTTTTTTTTTTTTTTTTTTTTTTAGAGAAAGAGAGAGTGCAAGTAGGGTTGAGAGGGGGGAAGGGAGAGAAGAGAGAGAAAGAGAATCTCAACCAAGCTCTGCATCCAGAGTAGAGCTTGACACATGGTTCTATCTCATGACCCTGAGATTATGACTGGAGTCAAAATCAAGGGTCAGAAGCTCAACTGACTGAGTCACCCAAGTGCCCCAATTCACTAACACTTTTGAACCACATTTTTCTCTACTGTTACCTGGAGTAGACAGATGAATGTATTTATGTAATCTCAAATTATTTCCATTACTTTGCTCTATTTCTAGGAAATGATATGTGAAACCTCAGAAATGAACTGATGTGCAGTTAAAATCAATTCAAGAAAAAAATCCTGGGTGCCTGAGTGGCTCAGTGGGTTAAGCCGCTGCCTTCGGCTCAGGCCCTGATCTCAGGGTCCTGGGATCTAGCCCCGCAGCGGGCTCTCTGCTCAGCGGGGAGCCTGCTTCCTCCTTTCTCTCTGCCTGCCTCTCTGCCTGCTTGTGATCTCTGTCTGTCAAATAAATAAATAAAATCTTTAAAAAAAAAAAAGAAAAAAATCCTAATATATAGGTCTTATACTTGCATTTAATAATACTAAAGATAGTGAGAAGTGTGCATTGTTATTTACAGCATATTGTGCAGGAATAATCTGTAGTTATTTCACCCCTATTAAAAGTGGAACTATTTTTCTACTGTTTTTGTCTGAGTTCATCTTATTTTTCTGTATTGGTTGACTTATTCCATCTTTCAATTCAAATATTTTCTCTTAAACTTTTGTTTCATTCTTATTCAAAATGAGTTTTAAATCTTCCTATTTATCTTCCAATTAGAATCACTTTTTTAAACCAATCCTTTGTTCCTGAGGGAATAAATATATGCAATATTATTCTTCTACTTTATGTACCTCTCCATCACTTTTGCTAAATATTAAAAGCATAATCTCATCATACTTCTCAATAACCTTCCTTATTAACACATCCTGTGCAACACATGATAAATATCAAGTAAGCTTTAATCCAATCCAAAAAAAATGATCCATTCAGTGCAATCTTTTTCCATATATTGCTCCTTACCTATGTAAGGTTCCATTGCAATCAAATGCAACTTAAAAATTTAAGCTATTAAAGTGTAACTTTCATTAAACCTAATTATTATTTATTCTGAACATGCAAATGGTCAGAGCATAAGAATGGGACTAACACACACATACACTCTCTTTCTATCCTACTTCACTTAATAATGCCATCTAATATTAGGCAGTCCCCAAATCCACTATTTCTGTCTCCACCTTATATCTTTATCAGCTGACATTTTTGCCTTATACTTTGATAAATAAAACTGAGCAAAAAAAATTTTAAAAAATAAATAAATAAATTTTAAAAACTGAGCAAATTCTCTCATACTTTCCCATTTTCATTAGAACTAGTTTTCAAAATTACCTTAACTGAATATTTTTATTACAAATATAATAATGATTGTTATTTTACATATTTCCAATTTTACTTTATCATTAAAAAAGGTAAGAACTATATGGATCATGTTAAGTAATGGGAAGTACAGGGCAGGCTGCCCCAAATTATGCCACAATGCTATAATGATTATTTTGTATTAAAGTTACTTAAGAAACAGCCAGTACAAGAAAAGCACTCTGACAACCTCTCCTTTTGTCTCCAGAAAGCAGGAAATAAATTTTCCATATAAAAGGACCTGTAGCATGATATAGAGAGACATTCCTATCTTCAGAGATAGGCAACTCAGGGTGGAAGAAACCTATTTAAACAAACCTTATTACTTTTACTGATTACTACCCCAGCCCAAATTCTGTTTGGAATCCCTTTGTCTAAGATGCATAAAAGCAACACAATCACTTCTTTAGGTCTCAATTTATTTATTGGGCTTCTGTGGACACAAAATTAATTTTTTTTTCCTCTTCTGTTTTGTCTCATGTCAGTTTCTCTTAGACCAGCTAGAAGAATCTTGAGGGATATAGAAAATTATTTCCTCCCCAAGAGTAGGTAACTCATTTTCAGATAAAGATCTCAAAATGTTATGCTTTTCTATTTTGTTCTTTGTATCTTGAGCCTCAATTTTAGAAGTACCCTTAAATAAAATAGCCTAGCAGCACAATTATAGCTTACCTTTATGAATTTGCATGAAGCTATCTATGTGAGTGTAGGTGTTTTGTAACCAATAAAATTTTTATGTTCTTCTTTCGTGTCAGTAATTCACTGTAATTCTACAGTACTCTACCTGGCTTCAAACATTAGCTGCTTATAAATAGGAAGTCGTCATGCTCATCCTAGGGGACATCTTCTCTCGTGTATCATTTTGATTTCCAGAAGACTGCCTCTGTTGAGCAATCATTTGAGTTTATTTTATAAAACTTTCTCTGTAGATGACCTGTCTTTCTCTTCAGGTTCTTCTTGCAAAAAGCTTCCCCACTATGGGGCGGGGGGAGTCCCTAGGGGGAGAAAATGTGTCACTTTGTTGTCTAGTATTACTTTCAGGAAAATAGTTTAATTTTTTTGTGTTTGTTTTTAGATCCTTAATAATTAGTATGGGTTTGCTTTTCTTACTTTCATTCTGTAATTCATCCTGGTCTAGATCCTCCACAACCTTAGAAAAATGTGTTACATGTTTTATCACATGAGCATGGTATTGGTTCCTGAATATATTAGGCAGTAAGATCCATTTTCAGAAGAGAGGTCTGTTCCTAGATTAAATTTTGTGGAAATTGAAGCATGCCATGTCTGCTGACAAAAATCTAGATGGTTTAAAAAAAAATCTAGATGGTTTTAAGTTATGTCATCTTCTCAGGCATCAGGGAAAATATCCAGCCGATTCAAAATGTAAACTACCTCAGAAATAAGCATTTAAAAATATTTAAGAAAGAAAGAGAGAGAAAGAAACTTTCCTGTCAAAATTGTTTTCCTACTTAGGCTACTTCTAGCTAGGTATGGAGATAAAATTATCATGCCTAAAGTTGCAAATCCAATATCTACTTCTATTTGCAATTACATTTGTTTCTTCCTTTTGGGGGTTCTTTGGCTATTTGTGCAATTTGTGAAAATTCTGTGCTTCCATTTGTCAAAATGGTACATTTTTATTTGTCCAGATAGTATATTTTCAAAACTGCCTTTCCTTTCTGTATTTTAAGGCTGCTTCTCTTCACTATAGCATGCTTCCTATACATTGGTTCTCTAGACTCCTTATTGTCACTGATTTGATATTGCTGAGGGACTTCCTTCATGTTTATATGCAAATGGGAACTTCATTCATGATTTGCCTTGAATAAGATGTCAGTTACTTACAGGCTGGGACATTTTGAATGCCCATCCCCCATTGGAGTAGACTGATCTAATACCTATCCTATCCTTAAGACCAAAAATTGAGTGTTTCTTTATTCAATTAAGTATCACCATTACCAGAAAATAATAATAATAATAATTTAAAAAGTGAAACAGTGTGTTAGATGTACCAGTTTCTTTACAAAATAGAGAACATCTTTCATTTTTACTACAGTACAATTTTGTGACCAATAATTAAGAAACTATGGTTTCTTTCATCTAATAATCATGTTGTACTCTAGTTTGCAATTCCTCTTCCCAATGGGAGCCATTAAATCAGTAAGCATCCCCAAATATTGTCTTCTAATATTACCTAAAAGGACATATACACTATGTTTATGGTTTATTTTGTTCACTGATAGACTTCAATCAAGTTGAATATAATTGTGTTGTTCATTTTGATAGATCTCTGCTTTTCCTGTTACAATTTTGATTTAATAAGTGTTTGCTCTCATGAAGGTTGCTAAAATAAACATTCTTATAGGGTTCCCAGCACCCATGTGTATGTAATTCTGCTGGATTCGTACCTAAGAGGAGAATTCTGTAGATGAAGGCAGATTACTCTAAATGGGGTAACAACTCACATGCTAGCATCAGAAGAGTTTCTATGGCTCGGCATACTATGATCAGTTTTCTTGTTTTACTTTTATCATTTTATTTTATTTTTTTCATCATGATAAATATACTCTTTCATCCCAATCCCCTATTTCACACATCCCCCACCTACCACCCCTCTGGTAATCATTGGTTTGCTCTTTATTAGTTAAAAGTCTGTTTCTTAATTTGTCTCTATCTCTATTTTCCCCCTCTTATTTGTTTTGTTTCTTAAATTTTACCTATTAGTGATATCATATGATATTTGTCTTTCTCTGACTGTCTTATTCCACTTAGCATTGTACTCTCTAGCTCCATCCATGTTATTGCAAATGATAAGATTTCATTCTTCTTGATGGCTGAGTAATATGCCATTGTATATTTATACCACATCTTCTTTATCCAGTAGTCAGCCAATGCACGTTTGGGCTCTTTCGACAATTTGACTATTACAAATAATACTACTAGAAATATAGGGGTACATGTGCCTCTTTGAATCAGTATTTTGCTCTCTTTTGGATATATACCTAGTAGTGTAATTGCTGGGTCATAGCATAGTCCTATTTTCATTAAAGCTTTATTATGTTGCATTTCATATTTAGGTTTGCAAACTATCTGGAATTTTTTTTTTATAAATGTGAGGTATGGGTTTATTTTTAAAAAATACATTCACTACTAATTAAATTAGTACAATTTATAAAAACTCATCTTTTCTATATTACTCTGTGGTTTTTATATATTCAAGTGAGTCCAGGAGCTTGGTATGTACTGGGCTCTATATTTTGTGCCACTGATCTCTTTATCTATTGTTGAACTCTTTCCTCTGGTCTGAATTCCCAGTTTACAATGTCCTGATGCCCAGCAGAGTGAGTGCTCCCTCTCTACTTCTCTCCAGCAGTGGTTTGGCTATTGCTGGCTATCTTCATTTCCACAACAGTTTTAGAATCAGGTTGGTACATTACAAACACACATCTTGCACACATACAGATGGGATTTTTTTGTATTGTATTGAATTTGTGGTTCATACTGAGGAAAACTGACACCTGAAAATTATTATTAATATTTTCAATTATTGAAAAATATTGAGTTTTAATCCATGAACATGTCCTTGCAATCCATTTACTTTACTTCTCTAAAACTTTCCTCAAATTATATTATAGTTTACTGGGTAGACTTCCTGCATGTTTTTTTTTTTTTTAAACTAGATTTCTCTTAAGAATTTGATATATTCAATCCTATTTACATAGTGCTTTAATGTTAGCTTATGTTTGCTTCTTTTGTGTGGAAATACATTGACTTTATTTATTGATTATACATTCAGCACATATATAGGATTAATTTATTAACTCTAGTAATTTCAATGTAGATTCTGGAATATTTCTACATCTACATTTATATATGTTGCCAATAATTACTTTAATACTTATCTTTCCAATTCTCACATTATTTCTTTGTCACTACAGAATCTAGTATTGCCAGTAAAATGATGAATACAAACTGTAAGACACAATCTTTTTCTTGGTCTCAATTGCAGAAAGACCCATGTCAATATTTTTACACATAATTATGTTTATTAGCTCATATTCTAACACGTCTCTTTCTTATTGCCATGTATATGTGTCGTACCTTATATAAACTAGTGAATGTGGGACCCTTCCTCTCCTCTTTTCATTTATCATTTCTTCATTGTCTTCACTTATCATTTTTAACTTAATAATTGTAAGATTTTTTTTTTCTGTAGGTGAGTCCCATTGGTGAGATTAAAAAAAAGAAACTCCAGTGTCTGTCCTGATGGAAAATATTCCTTAACCTCTGATTACCAAACTAAATTAAAAAGTGTTCTATTACAAATGCAATCTCAGACAGTTTACTATACATGATTTACATCATACTTTTAGACTATCTTATTAATGTATTTTTTAAAAGATTTAGTTATTTATTTACTTTGGAGAGAGAGGGATTGAGCACGTGTGAGGGGAAGGACAAAGGGAGAGAATCCTCAAGCAGACTCTCCACCAAGTGTAGAGTCCTAAACCAGAGATCATGACCTGAGCTGAAACCAAGTTGGATGCTCTCAGCTGACTGAGGCAACCAGGCTCTCCTCTTACTAATTTATTTCTCTAAGTATTTAACTGTTTCTTCCCATGTATATGTAAGTTACATAACAACTAGATTTTTTTTTCCCTCTGAAATCCACGATTGTAATGATATCATATGGTAACACAAAGTAATATATAGTGATACAAAGCTATTTTAGACATCACAGATCAGACCAATTACCATGTGAATACTCCTTTAGTGACCACAGTGTCACACGGAGCAGAAGAATCACTCAGTGGGTCCTGCCCCAATTCCTGACCCTTGTTCTAAGCTACAAACCTAGGGTGTGATTTGTTATGCAACAGTAAAAAACTGAAACGGGACACTTCCAAATGGTTATGAAATCAACATTCTTACCTTTCCTTCCATTATTTCTCTAGATGGTTAATATGTTTTAGTCACAGTTATTCTATGAACATTCTCTTCTCTGAAAGGAGTACCTTAATTGTTCTGTATTTTTAGATGTTATTATTGATGCCATGATAACTCTCTAAATAAGAGAACTAACTGATTTATAAATTATGGATATTATTTAAATGTATAGAGAAGAGATACAATAAATAAATGCCTTAAAACAATAAAAAAAAACTGTATACAAACTACAATATTTTCCAATCAAGTTTGATTGAAAATATATCCAAATGGGTTTTCTGTATTTTAAGGGGAAGCATCTAAAGAAATATAAGACTTTTGCTTCTTAACGGTAACTTTTGTCTGTTTAGTCTAAGGATTCTCTTTTCTCACTTCTCCTTTCATCCAGAAGGACTTGACAAAATAATGCAGTAAATATCAGCAACGCTGCTATAGTGATCTCAATTATATGTTCCACCAAAAGAATAAAAAAATTAAGTCGAGTAATCTTAGAGAATGGGTGAATCCTTTTGGGAACAAAGTAGTCCAATCCCATACATATAGTATGTCTGAAAAGCACAGTACACTCATTTTTTGCATTAATAAAATCTAAGTTAAGAAATGATCAAAACATCACTGGTCATGATTCAGCCATATAGCAAAAGCATATGTCAAAGAGAAATCAGGCTGACTATAGGAAAAAAAAAAAAAGCAGATTGTGAAAGTTGCATTGCCGTCTTACCAATTTCTAAATATCCATAATCAAAGAGCTTTTTTTGTTTTAGTCTTTCCTTTGGTGTTCTCAAAATCATAACAAAGAAAATTCAGTTTGATGAATGGTAAAATGTCTCATAAAAGTATAATCATGTAGATATTTAGCAAATATTCTCCAAAGGCTTACCATATTTACAATCGAATAATTTCATGAGAAGAAAAAAAGACCGTTACATAAAAGGAAAAGTATCAAAGACATTCACTAGACCATCTTTTAATTGCAAGTTCCTGGAATAAAGTCCATTTGCTCTAAGAAAAAAAAAATAAAGACTATAATTTTTAGGTGGAAAAAAAGTATATGGCAACAATTACTAGATAAGAAAAATTACATTTTTCAGTAAAACGTAACAAGTAGTTACTAGTAATTTTGAAGGAGAAGTAGAGTGGTGGCCTGAATATGGAATTGGCTGGATACTTAGTTTCTTCATTTCTTAATTGGCATGACCATCTTGTGGATATAATCCTGATATTAGAGTCCAGCAAAAAACAACAAGTTCAACAATGAGTACAGGTAATTATTGTATAGTTAGGTAGGAAAACAAAATGAATACTAATTTTTGATTGCACAATGGCAGAATTAAATAAGAAAACTGACAATGAGTTCAAATCAGCAACTAATACATAAAAATTCAAGGCAACAATTTCCTCAAGGCTATCATGACATCCTTATTTCTCAGAGTGTATATCATGGGATTAAACATTGGGGTGACGATGGTATAGAAAAGAGAGAGAAACTTGTCTGTTTTGGAGGAATGTTTAGCTTTGGGCCGTAAATATGTAATAATTGCAGATCCAAAAAACATGGCCACAATTATGACATGAGATGAGCAGGTGGAGAAAGCTTTGGTTCGTCCTGTTGCTGATGGCAACCTCAGGATGGTAGAGATGATTTTACTGTAGGAACCAAGAATCAATAGAAAAGGGATCATAACAAAGAGCATAGCAACTGTGAAGACTAACATCTCATTTAGGAAAGTGTCCCCACAAGCCAGACTGAGTAGTGGGGGAATGTCACAGAAGAAGTGATTGATTTGGTTGGACCCACAATATGGCAGAGAGAAAATCTGGCATGTCTGTCCTATCTCGACCAGAACGCCTGTGATCCAGCAGGCTGCCACCAGCTGGACACAGACCTTGTGGTTCATGACGAGAGGGTAGTGCAGAGGGTTACAAATGGCAATGTAGCGGTCATAGGCCATCACCATCAGAAGGAGGCACTCTACGTTTCCAAGCATAAGCACAAAACTCATTTGTGTTGCACAGGCAAACAAAGAGATACTTCTTTTTTGAGTCCAAAGATTTGTGAGCATTCTGGGAAGAGTGGCAGATACAAAACAGACTTCCAAGAAGGAAAAATTACTAAGGAAAAAATACATGGGAGTCTGGAGAGCCTGGTCAACCCTGGTTATGAACACAATAATGCCATTTCCCATCAGAATTATCACGTAGACAAAGAAGAATATTATGAAAAGAAACATTTGAAGATTGGGATAATCAGAAAATCCCAAAAGAATAAATTCCGTCATTGAAGTGAGATTTACTTCTGCTGGGTTTTTTTCCATCTGTGAATACAATAAAATTAGCCAGTTATCTTTTGAGGGCTGTTTTCCAGTTTTTTGTTGGTTTGTTTGTTTTGTTTTATTTATTTATTTATTTTAATTTCTAATGGACTAAAGGGACTTGGGGGAATTAGCACATACAATTTCTATTGTTTACTAATTTCCAACTTTTTACATCCTGGGCTCTAAGAACACAACTGAAGTATAATGGAGAATACATGCTAAATTCTAAATATATCAATGTATTTGATATTTAAGGCTAGGTTTGGATTTGGAAGAAAGTTCTAGAATTATTAATTTTGAATTTTTGTATGTTTGTGTGTAGACCAAATTAGTCCATTTTTTTCTTCATATAAACAAGCAGAATTCTGAGGCAGAAACTTTTACATCACATTTTCTCATTGGTATATTACCATCATATTTCAAGTTATTATTTTTTTCTTGTAATTTCTCCACTCTTCCAATTATAAGGCATGCCTTTCTTTCCACACGGTACAGTTGTAACTGTTACTATTCATGTATGCATGTTATTTGAAACCATCTGGTTTCATTTATTTATTAAAATAAATAGTCTTTAGGTATCACAATGCAAGATCTTTTATTTATCTTACTCAAAGATTCAGTAAATGTTTTAGTGTTTTTTGAGCTATTGATTACTTAATTAATAATGACAATATTAAAGGAATTACATTGATGATATGGTTTCCAAAACTCTGCCTAGTAAATTTATCTTTCAGTAACTTGCTATCTGCCATTGGCCATTTTCATCTAACAATTTTCATTTTAATAATATTTCAGAGGTGAAAAACATAAAAATCATAATGGAATGCTATAAAATATTTTAAAATATCATTATTAATTTCCAGAAATACCAAAGACAGAGAATATATATTTTAACCAGAGAGTGAGCAAGTGTATTTTGATCATGAGTAATTACTTACAGAGACTCAATAATCTCATATATTGAGATATAGGTGGACAATATAGAAATTTAAACAAGAAAGACAATTACATTATACCATCAAACAATATCTGAGAAAACAAAGGACAAAAGTGATTTTAACTAAGTGACCATTGTGTTAGCCAAGAGCGTGCAATAATATCTCTCATGTATTCTAAAATGATCTTGAATTCTATGTTGGTGTCTTCATGGTATATTATAGGTGGAAGTACTTAAGCTCAAACAGTTGTATGACTAACTTAAAAACCCTTCTATTTGGGTCCCAAGATTCATGAGCATTCTGGGAGGGTAATGAATACATAGCAGATTTCCAAGAAGGAAAAGAAAATTCAAAGATTTTATTACGAAAAACTTAAAAACCAAAATCTGCATGGTAACCTGGACAATGGGGCCCAGTTCTTCTTTTTTTAGAAATAATGGCACCATTGTCCATCAGCATAAGGATATAGACAACTAAATCCTGTGGATTATCACTGTAAAATCTCCCCTGAAAGTTCCTTGAGGGTCATTCCATTACACTTTCCGAAAACAACCCAGGATAGAGAAACTATATCCCATTCAGCAGAGGCTCTGGAATGTTGGCTGTTGTGGAGACAGACTCTAAGCTTTGCCATATGACCTTACTTTCTTAATTGACTGCACTTTTTGACAATCCTATTAAACTTTTCCATGCAGTTTTTTGTTTAGTAACGCTTCTTTTTTTTAGATTTTATTTATTTATTTGACAGAGAGAGAGATCGCAAGTAGGCAGAGAGGCATGTGGAGGTGGGGGAAGCAGGCTCCCCGATGAGCAGAGAGCCTGATGTGGGATTCCACCCCAGGACTCTGAGATCAGGACCTGAGCCGGAGGCAGAGGTTTAACCCACTGAGCCACCCTGGCGCCCCCAGTAGCACTTTTTCATAAAGTGTCTTTTCACATATATTTTCAGCCGCCAATTTCAGTCCTTCATTCCTCTGTCTTCACTTGTTGACCTTGAGCTTAAATGCCCCTATTATTAGGCTCAATTTATTAGATTTCTTTAATTGTTAGAACTGTTATCATCTCATGAAAATATCTTTTAGAAGGCTTATCGGTGGAAAACATAAGAGGGTTTTATTCAAAAATATTAACTAGAGAACACTGATTCAGATAAAAAACACTAAAGGCGATCGAACTTGGGGAAACACGGATAGCCAGAAATGGGTTCACTACCAGAGGTCTGTACATGCGTGGGTGTGGGGAGAAAAGATGTCTACGTCTGGTTTAACCCTGTACAATATGCACCCTCCATTGCCTTTGTTGGTCCTCCAAACATACTCCCTCAACACCATTTCTAAACTCACCATTCTTTAAAGATAAGGATATGGGGCCTCACAAAATGTGGGTCCTTGACCAGTTGCACATGTTCATAACTGCAAACTAGTGGTTTTTTTTTTTTTTTCATCTTTGAATCCTTTTTCCAGGATTTATCATTTGTGTAATGTTAAATAATCATTTAAACTTTCTAAATTTTGCTTCTTCATTTGTGAGATATGAATGGGAGATTATTGATAACATTATTACCTATCAAATTTAAGCTGATTACTTATTAGCTGGGATTAAATAATTACAATTAGGATTATATTTTGTTCTTTGTATTCTCCAGTGTCACAGTTCATTGCCAACAGAATTTCATGTCATAGAGTTATTGCATCCTCTTGTGGGTGATCACTCTTTTCCACTCTTCCCTTTCTCAGGGCCAGACTGGTGAGGAGAAGGAGGCTCTGGAGAATGATTTTAAGGGGGAAAGGGGGGAAATCATGCTCACGTCTGCTCTCGGGCCTGTATCTCCGTCTGAGTCCCCCCTTGATTGTTGCGCGCCCATGTCTTTTGGCTGACCGCAAGGTCCACCCAGCCTGTCCCTCATCTTTCCATCTCTCCATCTTGATGCAATTGGACATGTTTCATGAAACTTAGCACCTGTGCAATGTCATAGGTGAGGAGTACAGTCCTCCACTGGTGGACGGAACTGAAGCCAGGCCACTCCACTGCTAGCTTGTGACCTGGTGCAAGTTACTCTGTTCTCTCAGTCAAAAGTGATCCTGCTGTTGTTCCAATGCTTTGTGTCATTATGTGAATTAAATCATTTAATATACGCAAAAAGACTGGAAGAAGCCTTGGCATTTATAAAAGTTAACACATGTGGTAGTTATGACCATTATAACTAAAAAATAGGTTTTATTCTTCTGCATTATACTCAGAGTTCTACACAACTTGAAAAATGCCCTGTAAATAACTTTTCTTTGTGTCACACAATTATTAGAGAAATGCAGTGAGATTTTAAAGTGATCACCAAATGTTATAGAAATCCCAAACAATTGGGGTGCCTGGGTGGCTCAGTAGGTTAAAGCCTCTGCCTTCGGCTCAGGTCATAATTTCAGGGTCCTGGGATCAAGTCCCACGTTGGGCTCTCTGCTCCGCAGGGAGCCTGCTTCCTCCTCTCTCTCTCACTGCCTGCCTCTCTGCATACTTGTGATTTCTCTCTCTCTGTCAAATAAATATAATCTTTAAAAATAAATAAATAAAATAAAATAAAAATTTTAAAAAAAGAAATCCCAAACAATTAAACACTCATGTCACAAATTCTCCTGAATTCTCTGCCAATATGTAGCGTTTTTAAACTCTTAACCTTGCCTACAGGATGCATAACTGTGCTGCAATTTGCTAAATTCCTCTTGTTGTCCTTTCTTTCACCGACACTAAATTATCTGATAGGAAGGACTGTGATCCCTTTCCTATTAGAGATACATACAGATCAAAAAAAAAAAAAAAAGAAAGAAAGAAAAAGAAATACAATATATGTATCAAGATGCTCAATATTTGATTCTACAATGAACCGAAGATGTAGATACTATTTAAGAATCTTCACTCTTAAAAGGGATAAAAGAATTAATGCAAGAAAGAACAAGAGTCTAATGTTTGTGCATCACTTTAAAGAATGGCAGCATTTGGTTTAAATAATTTCACTCTAATTATTTCAATGTAACAGCCTCCAGTGCTGAATAAAATATAATTTCTAGTTGGACAAACCCTACGTTTTCACACTCAAATCATCAAGATAAAACATGAACCATGTAAGATTTGCATATGCTACTCTCATGAGGCAACAGAGTAGAAAGAGCACATTTTTACTGTGTGTCTCTCACAAAATTATCTATATTATTCTCCTTTCCTATAAATGTTTAATAATTTACTCATCAAGAAAAAAATAAAAATGTTCTCATATAGCTATTTTTTAAATTCAAGCTTCTACTCTCTGGAAATATCCAAATGATTGAGGGACTGGGCAATATTACTCTAAATCAGTTTGATATTTACCATATTAACATCTCTACTGACTTTACTTATGTTTGTATATTTACTATTGATGAGCAAATGAAACTCTGTAATTAATTATAAGATCATTTTTTCTTTATTTTGAAGAATAAAATATTCCTTGAATTCACATAAAATTATGATTGTACTAGCTGAATTATTTTATTTTAAAATCTTTTAGTATAATGTCGTCAAGACTAAAATTATGAAATAAATGTGTATTCATTACCAGATCTTGGCTCAAAATTAAGTTTGACCCTATTATGTGTTTACCATACTTAACAGAAGACGTATCAGTTATTCAAGTTTTGAGTATTTCAAAGAGATTTAATATCAGTATTTAATTATTATTTAACTATAAATTCTATTTAATATCAGAAATATGTAGGACTTGCTTTAATATGACACATTTGCTATATATATTAAATCTTAATTTTTAAAATTAAACATATTATAAGTGAAGCTTCCAGCAGTATGAAATAGTTCATATTTACCTTTCTTAGTAGGGATGATGCTGATTTTTTCTCACTGTAGAGGATTTAAATATTCATATTACTTTAGATGATATCACTTAGTCCATCAAAGACATTCAACTATAAATTGTCCTGTTCTTTCCAAAAATAAAGTGCTCTTTAAATGAAAGGTAGTCATCTTTACACTGTGGGTTCTCTCCAACCAGAAATGCTTAACTCTCTAATTACAAGTATCATTTTGTCATTCTGTGATTTGTTACATTTTTTTCCAGATAGCTCTCACTCACTCTACCCAGAATATTTTCTCTTTAGCCTCTCCATGGAATAATGCACACAGTGTGTCTTATTTGTTACTATGAATAGAGTACTGAGCAATATCATTTAAGACCATCCAAAATTGATATACATCCAATTCATCCACTGTTATGAATACTCCATATAGAGCTTCTGTTTCTGTTAGACTCGTTCCCATCACTTTCCTAAACCATTTCTTTTCTTACTATTCTCTATATTCAGGGTTCTGCTGTGTAATAGTTGTAAATGTCCTGAAGACAAATACTATTTTAACCTGTTCTTTTCTTGACTTCTTCATGAGCACCAAGGCAGCCTGAGAGCTAGCTGTTGGATGTATTATATCTAGTTTAAAAAACTAATTTGGGGGGATGCCTGGATGGCTCAGTCTATTAAGCTCTCAGCCTTTGGCTCAGGTCATGATTCTGGAGTCCCAGGATAAAACCCCACATTGGGATCCCTGCTCAATGGAGTGTGCTTCTCCCTCTGCCCCTCCCTCGGCTCATTCTCCCTCTCTCTGTCTTGTAAATAAAGATAATCTTAAAAAATATTTTTGGAACCAATATGACCTTTGGTAGGGGAAAATTCTTTTTCATACAGCATTTTGTCATCTGCCTCTCATTTTATTTCCAGCCTGGACCCACTTGTTTTTTTAAAGATTTTATTTATTTATTTGACAGACAGAAATTACAAACAGGGAAAGAGACGGGCAGAGAGAGAGAGGTGGGGGGAGGCAGACTCCCCACTGAACAGATCAATGCGGGGCTTGATTCCAGGAACCTGGGATCATGACCTGAGCCAAAGGCAGAGGCTTTAACTCACTGAGCCACCCAGGCATCCCCTGAACTCACTTTTAAGTGGAAATACTACCAAACAACATGTAGGATAATTATTATTATTTTTTTTTTCCCAGCTGTGTGGGAAAGATGCCAGGCAAAGCATGTCTCTAAGCTTCACTTCTGGAAAAGACAATGACTTCCAACACTTAGATTGTTTAAAAATCATGGCTTGGGTTCAATTCCTCAAAAATAGGATGTTGCTTCTTGTTATTTAATAAATCGTGATTTCTACAAGTTTATGATTAGAAAGAGAAAATATTTCCAAGAGAGAGAACTCCTATGGTAATGTGATAACAGAGAGTGATTAGGAAAACTAATTATGAAATATTAGGAACACATGCAGGGGGAAACATGGAAGGCCGGGAGGAGGAGGGCGACAGGTTTCACAGGGAAGACAGACATGACAGAGCTCAGGAAGTGAGTGAGAGGAGGGCCAGGCAGGTGTTACTGAGAATGTACATCCAACAAGTAGCTCTGCCGAAGGGTTCGGAGCCTCATAATACTAGTACCAGGTGTGGGTATGGAGATCTTCTGATGCCATAGAGTAGAAAGATAGAAAAAGATTCCAATACGAATGAGAATTTATAATTCAATAAAGCTCACCTACCAAATTGGCAAGACGTGGACATTTAAAATACATGTTACTGGGACAGCATTGAAAGCTTTGAAGAAAAAATACAGATTTTCAGTAAAACGTCATACTACAGTAAGGAAATCTGAGCCAAAGGTTTAAATATTTTAGAAGATAAGATAATGCAAGAGTTCTAAGTTTTTATAATTTTTAAAGGTTTTGTAATATCGAAGCACAGAAAGATTATGTAGCTTTGGCTCAAGATTAAAAATGCAGGACATAAAAATTGAACAAAAAAGAAAGCAACTACATAAAAATAAGTAATTCTATGTGGTAGAAACAAAGGTGAACCAAAAATAAAATCAAAATACTATTGATAATGTTGATAAAATGTAATATCTCAGATAAGGTGTTATTTGCCATTACAAATAACATCTTCTTAAATATCAAGAATTCCAAAAAGAAAGAAAGAGGGGGAAAAAAAAAGAAGGAAGAAATGAAGGAAGGAAGGAACTAAAGGAAAGAAGGAAGGAAAGAAAAGAAGGAAAACAGGTCAAGTAAATGAAGTAAAACTTCATAGAAAGGGGAGGGAAATCGTCCTTTCAACATATGAAAGAATACTCAATTTCATTCAAGAAAAAGGAATACAGTTTTAAAGGACACAGATATTTAGTTTGTAAGAAACCCTAGGACACTTGTCCAATGTAATTGCTTGGAAACACACATTTTATATACTAATGGTGAGTGTGCACAAGCCCTAGGGGGTGGGATGGACACCATCACTTATTCCTTGAACAATACAACTTGAACAGGTATGAATTTGTGCAGTTTTGTCTTTGGAAACATTGTAAGCAATTCTGCTGGATACATACCTAAGAGTAAGTGTCTCTAGATGAAGGCAAACTTCTTCAAATTGGAGTACCCATGTTTTAATATCCTTTTATTTATTTTTCTTTCAATTCCTTCAAATTATTTTATAGTTTATTGGATAGACTTTCCACACATTTTTATTAGAATTTTAATATTCAAGTATTTGACATATTTGATCTTATTTGCACAGTGGTTTTTGTACATTTTAAATATCTAATTATGTTTGCTTCTTTTCATAAAAACACATTGATTTTTATTTATTGTCTGTATTCAGCAAACATGTTAAAATCACTTATAAACTATAATAATTTCATTGAAGATTCTGGATTGTGTTCTGTGCATACATACATTTATGTCCTATGACAATTGTAGTGAGTATAAAAATTTTTACTCTGCCTTTTTTCACCTTTTACACCCGCACTTAATTATTTTTTTTCTTTTTTAAAGACTTAATCACATGTAGGATTCTACTGTCTAGATGAAAGTGTCATTGGTGAGATAAATGAGATGCATAATGCCAGTTACAATGGGAAAATGTTTTGTAATCTTTGATTACCCAAAATAAATTAAACATCGCTAAATACTGCAAATACAGTTGTTATGCACATGATTGTATTTGATTTATTTCATTATTGTATATAATCTTAACAATGTGTTTCTTTTAATTTAACTGGTTTTCCCCAATAGAATATAAGTTACACAAAACTGGATTTTTGTCAAGCTATTTTGTACATTGTAGATTAGACCCATCACCATTTGAGTACCCCTGAGTGACCACAGTCAGTGCAACATGAGATAGAATGATCATCACCAGCTGTCCCCTGTCTTAATTGCTAACCTCTACATTTATGACATACAATAAAGTGATAATACTCTAAGTTAAAAAGTCTGTGGTTTTTTTTTTTTGTTTGTTTTTTTTTAAATGCAGCAATAGAATACTGGAACAGAGGCATTCCATAACTTATAAAACCAACTTTCTTGGTGAATTTTCTTCCATTATTTCTCTAGATTGGCACCATATATAGACATTTGATCATCAGTTAATATTAACATTCTGAGCTCTGAAATCATGGTCTTAATTCATTGGTATTGTATTTGTAAAATGATATTGGAACCATATCTATCTATCTATCTATTTATTTATTTTATTTATTTATTTTTTGTTTATTATTATTTTTATTATTTTTTTCAGCATAACAGTATTCATTGTTTTTGCACCACACCCAGTGCTCCATACAATCTGTGCCCTCTCCAATACCCACCACCTGGTTCCCCCAACCTCCCAACCCTCACTCCTTCAAAATGGTCAGATTGTTTTTCAGAGTCCACAGTCTCTCATGGTTCACCTCCCCTTCCAATTTCCCTCAACTCCCTTCTCCTCTCTAACTCCCCATGTCCTCCATGCTATTTGTTATGCTCCACAAATAAGTGAAACCATATGATAATTGACTCTCTCTGCTTCACTTATTTCACTCAGCATAATCTCTTCCAGTCCCATCCATGTTGCTACAAAAGTTGGGTATTTATCCTTTCTGATGGAAGCATAATACTCCATAGTGTATATGGACCACATCTTCCTTATCCATTCGTTCGTTGAAGGGCATCTTGGTTCTTTCCACAGTTTGGTGATCGTGGCCATTGCTGCTATAAACATTGGGGTACAGATGGTCCTTCTTTTCACTACATCTGTATCTTTGGGGTAAATACCCAGTAGTGCAATTGCAGGGTCATAGGGAAGCTCTATTTTTAATTTCTTGAGGAATCTCCACACTGTTCTCCAAAGTGGCTGCACCAACTTGCATTCCTACATTTTGGGACTTCATCAGGATCAAAAGCTTTTGCACAGCAAAGGAAACAGTCAACAAAACAAAGAGGCAACCCACAGAGAGACAACCCATATCTTCTTCTCCCAAGAAGATATTTGCAAACGACAGTACAGACAAAAGATTGATATCCAGGATCTATAAAGAACTCCTCAAACTCAACACACACAAAACAGATAATCATATCAAAAAATGGGCAGAAGATATGAATAGACACTTCTCCAATGAAGACATACAAATGGCTATCACACACATGAAAAAATGTTCATCATCACTAGCCATCAGGGAGATTCAAATTAAAACCACATTGAGATATCACCTTACACCAGTTAGAATGGCCAAAATTAACAAGACAGGAAACAACATGTGTTGGAGAGGATGTGGAGAAAGGGGAACCCTCTTCCACTGTTGGTGGGAATGTAAGTTGGTGCAGCCACTTCGGAGAACAGTATAGAGATTCCTCAAGAAATTAAAAATAGAGCTTCCTTATGACCCTGCAGTTGATGTATTTTTTGAAACAAATATAAAGTACATGACAGAGGGGGAAGGAACAAGGATATCCACAATAATTTTTCTTAGGGAAATAGTATTGGGACATCAACTATTAATTAAGAAAGATGAATTACCAGTGCATTTTTTGTTGTGGAGAAAAGACTAGCTCACTAAATATGAGATTTGATGAAAAAAATTAGTTTCTATGGGCAGCAGAAATACAGTGAATATATCAGAAATCCAGCACAAAGCTACAAGCTCAGGTATGAGTAAGGATAATGGATGTACACAGTTTTCCCATTCACTAGTTGATGGAGATTTGGATCATTTCTAGCATTGGAATAAATTGAATAAAGCTGTTATAAATATTGCAATAAGGACTTTGTGTGAACTATGTTTTCTTTTGTCTTGGGTGTGATGTTAAAGCACACAAAATAAAAACCTGCAGTGGCTTGTAGATCAACTAGCTAACTAATAAAATAAATTTGAAGTTGATTTATGATCCCCAAATGGCATATACTCAATGGCTGGCTGATAATTAATTTTTCCACTTAATAAATTTCCCAAATTTTAAATATAGTCAATTATTTCTATTATCTTCATTCTCACTGTTACCTCCCATCAAACAAATTAAAGCAATTTTCTAATTTATAGCTCTAGTGACCTAAGTATAATGGAAGCATTATACTGGAAGCAGTATATGGAAGCAGTTCCCCTACTATGTTCCCTGGAATACAATCATTCAATTCTTAATTCAACAGTGAGTTGACTAGAATTTTCTATCTCAGATCTATATTTAAAATGTAGAATCTAGTTTGACGTTTAAGGTCATAGCTTCTAAAATATTTTATAAGTGATAAAAATCCTTTCCTCTTACCTGTGGAAGTGAACTGCTCACTTGGCTAAGGTACTCTATAAATATTAGGCTTTTGGACTTGTATGCAAGGTTCTCAAGCTTTTCTTGAAGTCCACAACAATGCCTTGAGGACAAAACACAATAGTTCTCTTTTTATTGTTTATTTTTCTTTTATTTTCATATGATTGAGTTATTAGGATCTTTATATCTTCTGGATGTATACAGATATATACCCGCTCTTTATCAGGTAGCTGTCTAGCAAATGTTTTGTACAAGTATGTGGCTGGCTCATTCCCAGGACAGTATCTTTTACTAAGCTAAGATTTTAATTACAATGGACAGTTTATCATTTTTTCTTTTCCTTTGATTCCTTTTGTGTTTCATATACAGAGTTGTGGCTAACCCATGGTCACACAAATATCTTTTCCTCTCTCTACAATTGTTATAAATAAGGTTTTATATTAAGGTCTAAGATCCATTTTGAGATGAGGTTTTTTTATATGGTGCAAGGAATGAGTCACTGTCTCCTTTTTTATGGTGTAAGTATTCTTCATATCCAAAATGATTTTTTTAAGATTATTTATTTATTTATTTGACAGAGAGAGATCACAAGTAGGCAGAGAGGCAGGCAGAGAGAGAGAGAGAGGAGGAAGCAGGCTCCCTGCTGAGCAGAGAGCCCTATGTAGACCTCGATCCCAGGACCCCGAGATCATGACCTGAGCCGAAGGCAGCGGCTTAACCCACTGAGCCACCCAGGTGCCCCAAAATGATTTTTTTAAGACTATCTTTCTCCAAGGATTTCCTTAGAAACTGTCAAAAGTTAATTGATTATATTCTGTGAATGAAATTTTGAAGACCTAACTTTTCACCCATGCCATACTCTTTATTATTTTAGCTTTGTAGTAAATCTTGATGAACTCATGTGAATCCTTCTAACACTATTGTACTATTTCAAAATTGTTTTGACTACCTTAATTCCTTTGAAATCACCCTGTCAACTTCTGCAGAAATGGTTGTTAATTTTAATTAGTGTTACATTGAATGTGTGGATAATTTGGAATTGCATTTAATGAATAGATCCTTCGTTCATAATTGGACTGGCTACAAATACCATCTTCTCAGCTGGGATGCCTATAAAGTTTTTCTTCATTCCTTCATATCTTCCTCCCTCTCTTCTTTTCTCCCTCCTTTCTTTCTTTTCTTCTCTTTGCTTTGTTTTCCTTCTTTCTTTTTTTCTTTTCTTTCCTTCTCTTTTCTTTTCTTTCTTCCTCCTTTTCTTACATCACTCTTTTCTTCCTTCCTCCCTTCTTTCCTTCTTCTTTGTCTTCCTTTCTTTCTTCTCCCTCTCCCTCTTTCTTTTTTCCTCCCTTTCTCCCTTTCTTTCTTTCTCTCTTTCTTCTTTTTCACCCAGATTCTATGTTCAACATTCTTTAACTACTAATTTAGAATTTCTGAGTGTACAGTTCAGGCATCCATGTATTGTTTACAATTAAAAAAAAATAAAGACATAAGTAGTTACTAATATATAGATTAGTATATGGGATCCCAATGACAACACAAAACCATATACAATGCAAACCATTTGACATTTATCTCTGCCAGATCTCTAATATTCTAATGTCATACTATGTAAAATATAATATGGTCTTAACGGTGCACCGTATCTCCTGTCCATACTTTCTATTCATGTATTTATATCCCATATCCTCTGTTATACTTTCAATGAACTTAACTTCATCTCTTGTACCACTTAGATGTATAGCTCTTTAAAAGTTAAATAAGTATGGTAAGCTTTATTAAGTGATTTTGAAGAGTGTTCTAGGTTACACTTTTCATATTATTTCATTATGTACATGCTTACAGAATTTTGAAAGAATTAAACAGGTGTTATTCCCAGGAAGAGGAAGCTGGATTTTCAGAGAATTAAGTCATCAATCCAATGGTACATACTTATTTAATATCAGAATCAAGATACATTGTGCTGCATTAGATTTCTATTCCAGCCTTATGCATATTTTTTTTTCCATTAAGGATCAGGTTATTCCAGAAGCCAAAGTGCACCATGTAACCATTTTTCTCATGTAGTTAATTACTCCAGAACTAGTCACTTACTCATTATGGAAAAGAATTAAGTCATCTTGTTACTTCTCTGTCCCAGAAGAGAACTACTGTGTTTTGTCCTCGGGGCATTGTTGTGGACTTCAAGAAAAGCTTGAGAACCTTGCATACAAGTCCAAAAGCCTAATATTTATAGAGTACCTTAGCCAAGTGAGCAGTTCACTTCCACAGGTAAGAGGAAAGGATTTTTATCACTTATAAAATATTTTAGAAGCTATGACCTTAAACGTCAAACTAGATTCTACATTTTAAATATAGATCTGAGATAGAAAATTCTAGTCAACTCACTGTTGAATTAAGAATTGAATGATTGTATTCCAGGGAACATAGTAGGGGAACTGCTTCCATATACTGCTTCCAGTATAATGCTTCCATTATACTTAGGTCACTAGAGCTATAAATTAGAAAATTGCTTTAATTTGTTTGATGGGAGGTAACAGTGAGAATGAAGATAATAGAAATAAATGACTATATTTAAAATTTGGGAAATTTTTAAAGGGGAAAAATTAATTATCAGGCAGCCATTGAGTATATGCCATTTGGGGATCATAAATCAACTTCAAATTTATTTTATTAGTTAGCTAGTTGATCTACAAGCCACTGCAGATTTTTATTTTGTGTGCTTTAACATCACAGTGTACTCAAGCTTGCTGATTTCTTAAAGAAATTCAAATACACGTAGATGTTATATTGTATTGATTCTAGGGGATAGCATTTCCGGAATTAGAACATGTCACAAAGAGTCTGCAAAGTGGACAAGTGGAAGTAGCTTAAAATGTGTGACCAAGACTCCTAGACTTTAATCCTCCATTAGTAATTTATTGTGTGGGTTACATTAATTTACGATTCTCACTGGTCCATAGTGTTCTCATCTATAAAAGGATCCAAATTATTTACTTTGTAGGTTGTATTAGATGAAATACACAAAATCACTAACCTCTCTTGACCACTTTATAATTTGTGGTAGTTGCCATCATAGTTTGGTTTCTTCTCAAGCTTAGTGTTTATAGTAGACTTCTCATGGGTGTCCATACGGTCTGTTTCTAACTGTGTTAGGACTGAGGAACTCATTTGACTTTAGTTTGGGATCTATATTTTTGCCTTTCAAGCTTCTGTCTCAAAGCAAAATCAGCTAGATAAAAACAATGAGTTTTAATTTCTTTAAATATTTGACAGAAAGTCCTGTTTAAAGAGCCATCTTGGATGAAATAAATGAACCTCATATTTTGTGTCTACATAATTTCTCTAATGGGGCATTATTTAGCGTAACATTTACCTTTATTCATAAACTACCTTCCTGTCCTACACATATGATCAGATATCAAGAGTTATGAGAAATTATTATGGATAAAATGATGATGAGGATTTAAATAAACATACCATTATTTTATTGAAATGCCCAGACATGCAGTGACCTAGATGCATTGTTAAGATATCTGATACCATACAATATTGGGATCCACTGGATTTAGTCTCATGAGAATGGTATTTTAATATGTAAGTGTCATATAACACACATATGACTAATAAAAGAAGAAACACTTGGGATCTTTCATTGCTCAATGCTTGGATGATAAATTGATTTTATAACTCCCTATTTATTTTGCTGTAGTTAAATAAAATCTGGAAGTAATATATCATATGTATGTATCCCTCACATATAACAATCCCTTTACTAAAACATATTTCAGTGCATGTCATATAAAGCACTCTGCAATCACATGATATTCACGTAGCTGAACAAGAAATGCACAAAAATTTTGGTCCATCTTACTTATTCTTTGGTTAGGATGATAAAGTTAGTATTCCCCGGTCATATCAGGTGTAAGTCTGAGATTTAAATACAAAGTTTTAGACTCGAAGTGTAATGTTCTTTATCTTCCACAGGTGTGCTACCTGAGACACATCAGTTAAGTAAAGATTAGAATTATACTGAGGCTGGAATTTCCCATATGTATGCCAGTCCACATGTATTTTCTTAATGGATTCCTTAAGTAGACCACCTATTAGTCCAGTTTTTAAAATTTGCTTGTATATTTTCATTTCTTTTCACTCTGGTTCTTTCTATCTGCTTGATTCCCATTTTGTATCTGATTCTTCTTAGTAAGTGTTTTTGTATGCAATACATAAATTCTGGAAAGAGAAAGAGAAAACAAAAAACTTGTTTAAATATAAATGTATGTTTTGATGGTTAAACAAATAATACATTAATACGTTTTAATGTTTCTAGTTGATGGTTTTATAAGTTATTTCATTCACATAACCATTTATACTAAGCTACATTTTTTTAAAAAAGCATTTATGTGTGCATGTGTTCTCATGAGTAAAGTATGAATTATCAGAATTGACACAGATGTCAATATTTAGCTTAATTACCTTTTATGGCTCTGTAATTCTCTGAGGATCAGATAAACATTTTTTTTTTTTGGTTTGGTAATCTCATATTTAAAAAGCTATTTGTTCTATATATTTAGAAAAATTTCCACATGAATCTGGGAGAAATTTTTGAGAGAAAATAAAGAAATGTGGATTTCTTCTCTTTCTAATAATAGTTTTAAGCTGATTTGCTCATTCTATCCTTGATGTACAGTGTCTCAGTATTACAAAAATAAACTATGTTTCATGTTAGGAATATAAATCATTGCTACTCACTGAATTCAACACAGTCTATGCACTACAGATTTTCCACTCCTTTATAAATACTGGTCTTTGACATACTGAGGAAAAACAGGATTCACCATGCTAGAGTCTTGTTTCTAAATATGGTAGGTCCAATATTTAATTATGTTTCAGAGTTGGAGGCTTTCAGTTCAGATACTAGTGACACCTCAACATTCTGTTTGTTATACACTTTCCTTTCTTCATGCTCCACTGAGTAAAAGACAGTCTGACAGCACAGAAAGAGCAATAATTATTACACTATGTTGTGCTTATGTAAGGATTTTATTGTTTTAGTGATCACTTCTATAAGCAGTTTTATTGTCTATTACCAGTTGAAATTTATTTTATAGTAAATATAGAAAGTCTATAAGCAACTGTAACCTAGAAGAGGAGTGACCATGAATTATCTTTCATAGAAACGTATCTGAAAACATACCCAAGGACTTTTCAGGGATGATGACTATATGTGCAGAGAAAAATCTTGAATTAATACTAAGTTAAAATTTGAAAAACAATAACAGTAAAATAAACAGTGACAATAATAAACAGGTCAAGCAAGGGCAACTTACTGTTGTGTGTTTTAAGAAATAAGAAGAAAACAAACACACAAAAAAAACAGTGCTCTGTTCTTGTTTGCAAACAAGGTCCTTCTAGTTTCATAAGGTCTTTGGTTCTGTTAATTACTGTTCTCAAGAAATGCTAATGAAATGACACAATAGCCAGGAAAACAGACATAAAACAGTTTGGTTGGAAAAGGCTGCCCCATATGATAAGTTGAAAAATAAGTCTCTTTTCTTAGCAATCTGGAAAACTTAGAAATTAAATAATTTTCACACTGATTTTTCATGTAAACCCAATCCAATCTTGTGATGTAAGTGTATTTGCTCTCATTTCACCAATTACAGACATTAAGGAAAGGCATTCCATGCACCATGGAATAGCTAGGATTAGGACTCAGATGTCTATTTTCTATTACATAATTTTGTATTCAAAAACTCCTATATTTAAGTGTCTTTCTGAATGTGAAGATGATGTAATATGAAAACAAGAGGTATTAAATTTAATGGAAAATAAACTGGAAGTTAAATCACGTAAGGTGCCACTATTTTTCAAATAGTAAATTTGGACAACAATGAAATCAAATAATGTATTTAATCTGTTCATACAGGGTAATGCATCCACTTGGACCACATGTTTTCATCTCTGCCTATCCCTTCAGGACCAAAGGTATCCACACGTCCTTGTAAGAGATGGTTATGAGGATATGACTGAGTAGATTATATATTCAAAGAAAATTGTTTTTAAAACCTATAAATAAAAATCGAAATGTCGGCCGTGCCGTCAGATTTACAGTTTTACAGGATTCAGATGGAAAATGTGACTCAAGTCACCACATTTATTTTGATGGGCTTCACAGATGATTTTAAGCTGCAAGTGTTCCTATTTTTACTATTTCTAGCAATCTATCTTTTCACTCTGGTAGGAAATTTGGGAATGGTTATACTAGTCATTGGGGATTCGCGGCTCCACAACCCCATGTACTATTTTCTGAGTGTGTTATCATTTCTGGATGCCTGCTATTCCTCAGCTGTTACCCCCAAAATGTTAGTCAATTTCTTATCAGAGGATAAAACCATTTCATTTCTTGGATGTGCAGCAGAGATGTTTCTCTTTATTACTTTCGGGACCACGGAATGCTTTATTTTAGCTGCAATGGCATATGATCGCTACGAGGCAATCTACAACCCTCTCCTGTATTCTGTTAGAATGTCCCCCAGAGTCTACGTGCCCCTCATAATTTCCTGCTATGTTGCTGGTATCCTGCATGGTACTTTACACACTGTGGCTACTTTTACTCTATCCTTCTGTGCATCCAATGAAATTAAGCATGTCTTTTGTGACATCCCTCCTCTCCTGGCCATTTCTTGTTCTGACACCCACATAAACCAGCTTCTAGTCTTCTACTTTGCCGGATCTATTGAGATATCCACAATCGTGATAGTCCTGGTCTCTTATGGTTTCATTCTGTTGGCCATTCTGAGGATGCATTCTGCTGAAGGGAGGCGGAAAGTCTTCTCTACATGTGGCTCTCACCTAACTGGGGTGTCAATTTTTCATGGTACAGTTCTCTTCATGTACGTGAGACCTAATTCCAGCTACGCCTTGGATCATGATATGATAGTATCAGTATTTTACACAATTGTGATTCCCATGCTGAATCCCATCATCTATAGTTTGAGGAACAAAGACGTGAAAGACGCAATGAAAAGAGTATTTGGTAAAAACTGGTTTGCCCATAAAGTATGCTTTTCACGGTAAGCATCAAATTGAAAGAAATTAAGACTGATGTAATTGTCTTCATATCAAAACACTATGAATAAATTGTTTTGTTTTCATTTATTGGTGTCTTTCTATTCATAATGGACATTTTTAAGTAAAGATCAGAGTCAACTCATTGCCAATGGAGTTTTTACACATGCAGAAATTGTGTCATCCTTTTGCTTCTCTGGACTGAATAAAGGGAAACCCATCTAAGATGGAGTGATGAGGCCAGGAAGAGGAGCATTACACCCTACCACTTGTGGTCAGCAACAGAACAAATGGGAAGAGATGGATCTTGTATTCCCAGCAGAAAGAATTTCACACTTTACTAATCCTAGCAAGAGGAAGAGAGGTTTCCTCCTCCCCTGCAACAGCCCAGCCGGTGAGAGACTGTCACACCCAGCCAATGCAAAACCACTGTTCTTGGAAATCTCAATTTAATCCAATAGACTTTTGCTTATAACAATCCTTCCCAGCTCCCCACTTCCTCTATAAAAGAAGAACTCCTCTCTTTTGTTATCTGGATTTGCCAATGTTTTTACATAGCCTGCATAGCCCAAAGTGCAATTCTCTGCTACTCTTGAATAAACCCATTTTATAAAAGTAATCAGCTGTTTTATTTTTATGGTTAGCTCTCCTTAATTATATATGCACATAAACATGCATGCATATAAAATATCATGCTGATGCTGGTAGTACTGGTTTGCTAGGGCCACCATCACAAAGGTACCACAGACAGGTTGCTTAAACAACAAATTTTTTATTTTCTTTCTCTTCTGGATACGAGAAGCCTAAGATCAAGATGATGCCAGGGTTGATTTCTCCTAAGACCTCCCTTCTACATTTGTAGATGGTAGTCTTCATTCTTTGTCTTTAAGTGATCTTTTTTTCTCATGTCAGCATCTTAATCTCTTCTTCTTACAAGGTAAATAGTCATATTGGATACAACATCATTTGAAGCTAATTACTCCTCAAAGACCCTGTCTCCATATACAGTTATATTATGAAGTATTAGGGGATAAGATTTCAACGTACATTTATTAGGTTTATTTACAGGCACATATACACATACATACTCATGGAGACACATATGCATGTCAACTTTACATTAGGTTATATAGTATTATCTTTCATCTCCATATAACTCAGATTGGATAGGCACCCATAGTTGCAATTGTAAGTAAACATTATACTTTTATCTGACTAACTTGAGCAAATATCACTTCATTCATAGCAAAACCACCACTCACATAATCCCAATTCACTTTTCAAGGAGTCATTCGCATCTGATTCCAGATCAAACACTCTGCTCTAACCTTGAATCTGTGTGTTGGCAGCAATCTGATCCCAGCCTGACTCTGGGTCCACAGAGAGTGTGTTCAAGTGCCTGGTGACATTATCATATCTTTTTTTTTTTTTTAATTTTATTTATTTATTTATTTTATAGACAGAAATCACAAGTAGGCAGAGAGGCAAGCAGAGAGAGAGAGGAAGGGGAGCAGGCTCCAGGCTGAGCAGAGAACCTGATGTGGGGCTCGATCCCAGGGTCCTGGGGTCATGACCTGAGCTGAAGGCAGAGGCTTAACCCACTGAGCCACCCAGGCGCGCCTGACATTACCGTATACTTTGTGAGAATGTATTTCTCCCACCTTTATTATTTCATTCAGAAGATGAACATTGAATGCACTTTTACTTCTACATAGAACACAGAGACCAGGCTTTAGCATTAATCAAAATTATACTTAACCTCAAGAATAACAAAAGACATGAACAATTCAGGGTAAGATATAACCAGATGACAGACTTGGGTCTTGACACAACTAAACCTCAACCCATCTTGACAGGTATCTCTACATGCTTGGTTCAGACTCAGCTTTGGCCCTTCTCCACCATGCCAGCATGCCACTACAGATGGCACCACTCCTCAGGGCCTGGGCCTGAGAACCAAGGCACAGAAGACAGTCTCTTCCATACACACCTTTAGCTCTGCTTTTGAAAGGCCTTATTTGCTCTGTAAGGATATATCACCTCCAAAGTTGATTAGAGACACACCTCGGAGACAATGTGGATCTACTTCCAGATCACTGTAATGAAGAGAATATCACAATTAAGTAAGTCAAATGAGTTTTTTTTTTTTTTTTGAGAGGGGGGAGATTTCAGTCCTATAAAAGTTATATTTGTACTATACTGTAGCTTGAGTGTGCAATATCATTTGTCTAAAAAACAATGTTCTACCTCAAGTTAAAAATACTTTATTTCTAAAAAAATATGAAACATCATCTCAACTTTCAACAAGTTATAATCTTTTTGCTGGTGGAGGGTCTCGCCTCTGTGTTGACAGCTGCTGACTGATCAGGATAGTGGGTGATGAAGGAGGGGCGGCGGCTGTGGCAGTATCTTAAAATAAGACAACAATGAAGTTTGCTGCATTGATTGACTCTTCCTTTCATGACGGATTTCTCTGTAGCAGATGATGCTGTTTGGTAGCATTTTACCCACAGTGGAAGCTTCCAAATTGGAGTTAATTCTCACAAAAACCTGCTGCTGCTTTATCACTAAAGTTCATGTACTACTATTTAGAATTCTAAATTCCTTGTTGTCAATTCAACAATCTTTACAGCTTCACCAGGAGTAGCTTCCATTTCAAAAGACCACATTCTTTGTTCATCCACACAAAGCATTTCCTCATTCTTAGTTTGATCATGAGTTTGTTGTGATTTAATGACATGTTCACGCTGCCCTTCTAATTCTGCCTCTCTTGCTATTTCCACCACAGGTGCGTTCCTTCCTTCACTAAAGTCTTGAATCCTGGTACTTCCTGCACTAAAGGCATTGGGAATGGTGAATCTTTTCTAGAAAGCTTTTCAGTTTATTTTGTCCAGATCCATCAGAGCAATCATGATGTATGACAACTTTATCTTTACAAACCACATTTCTTAAATAATAAAACTTGAAAGTTGTCGTTCCTACCTGACCCATGAGCTGCAGAATGGATGTTGTGTTAGCAGGCACAAGAACAACATTAATCTTGCCCATCTCTGTCAGAGCTCCTGGATGATCAGATGCATTGACAATGAGCAGTCATGTTTTGAAAGGAATCTTTTCTTTCTGAATAGTAGGTCTCAACTGTGGGCTTAAAGTATTCAGTAAAAACCATGTTATAAATAGATGTGCTGTCATCTAGGCTTTGTTGTTCCATTTAAAGAGAGGCAAAGTAGATTTAGCATGATTCTTAAGGATCCTAGGACTTTCAGAAGGGTAAAGAGGATTGGCTCAACTTAAAGTCACCAGCTACATTCACCCCGAACAAGAAAGGCAGTCTGCCCTTTGAAGCTTGGAAGCCAGGCATTGACTTCTCTCTAGCCATGAAAGTCCTAGATGGCATCTTCTTTCAATGGAAGGCTGATTCATCCACATTGAAAATCTGTTTTTGGGGCGCCTGGGTGGCTCATTGGGTTAAAGCCTCTGCTTCGGCTCAGGTCATGATCCCAGGGTCCTGGGATCGAGCCCTGCATCGGGCTCTCTGCTCAACAGGGAACCTGCTTCCTCCTCTCTCTCTCTGCCTGCCTCTCTGCCTACTTGTGATCTCTGTGTGTCAAATAAATAAATAAAATAAAAAAAAAAAAAGAAAATCTGTTGTTGAGTGAGGTCACGGTCATTAACATCATAGCTAGATCTTGTGGATAACTTGCTGCAGCTTCTCTCTCAGCAGCTACCTCTTCACCTTTCACTTTGATGTTATGGAGACATTTTCTTTCTTAAGTCTCATGAACAAGCCTCTACTAGCTTCAGACTTTCCTTCTGCAGCTTCACTTCTCTCAGCCTTCGCAGAATTGAAGAGAGTCAGGGTCTAGCTCTGGGTAAGGGAGTGTTACAGCTGCTTTGATCATCTATCCCGAAAACTCAAACTTTCTCCACATTGGGAGGAAGGCTCTTTCACTTTTTTATCATTTATTTGTATGTTCGCCAGAGAAACACTTTTAATTTCCTTCAAGGACTTTTCTTCTGCATTTACAACTCAGCTGTTTGGTGCGAGACGCCTACCCATCAGCCTATTTTGGCATTGACCATGCCTTCCTCACTGAACTTAATCATTGCTAGCTTGTTATTTAAAGTGAGAGTTGGGGGACTCCATCTTTCAACTGAATACTTAGAGGCCATTGTAGGGTTTTTAATTGACCTAATTTCAATATTGCTGTTTCAGGGGATAGGGAGGCCTGAAAAGAGGATGAGAAACAGGGGAACAGCTGGTCAGTGAAGCAGTCTGAGCACACACAACATTTATTTGATGAAGTTCACTGTCTTATAGGCATACAGGTCACAGCATCCCCCAAATTACAAATGTAACATCAAAGATCAGATCACAGAGCCCCATAACATTTGTAATAATGGTGAAAAAAAAAGTTTAAATATTGCAAGAGTTACTAAATATGATACAGAGACATGAAGTGGACAAAGGCTATTGGAAAAATGGCTCCAAAAGGCTTTCTCAGTACAGGGTGGCCACAAACCTTCAACTGGTATAAAGGCAGTGCCTTGAGAAGCCCAACAAAGCAAAGGACCTAAAGAGAGGTGTGCCTGTACAGGAAGCTTGGTAGGACACCATGTCCAGAGAGTTCCCGACTTCACTCCAGAAACATGTTCTAAATGTTGCCTTCACAAGAGGTATTCCAAAGATAAATGACCACAACCTCCTGACCTGCTTTGACATATTCCATCAGAAAATTTTAAAGGCCTTTCTCAGTTCAAATGCTTCAGATTAGTACTACTTGCTCTGCGGAGTCAGCTGAGATAAAAAATGCCTATAAGTTAATGTTCTGTCTGCCCCAAAATTTGCAGCTAAAGAGCTCATCCTCACCTGGGACTCCCCTCTGGTCAGGCTGGTCTCCTCATTCAGGAAGTCAGGCTGAAGCTAGAAACCCCACCTTTCTCCATGGCATTCATAGGACTAGGGACATTCTCCAGACCCCACACGGGTTTTGCTCTTTTCAATAGCTTTTCTAGAATATTCCTATTTCTTTCAACCTTCTCAGACTGGTATTCCATACATAGTGTCTAATACAACAACATGGTAAAGCCACACATTTTAGAAAGAAATGAAATTCTGATGTTCATATATTGACTGAATGCAAAGTTTAGAATACCAGCCCTGTGCACCCCGATACCCATCCTTTCTTCTGCGGCTACAAACATCTTGCAGAATTTTAATATTCCAAACACGATAGACAACTCCAATCTTATTGGGGGAGGAGGCAGTTCTAGAGTTGACATTGATAAAAAATAAAAATGAAAGGTCCTCTGATATTTGTTTTGTTTTGGTAGCACTTTCACATGGAAGTTAAGAACATCTCTAAGATCTATTTTCTTAGGATATGTTTTTTTTTCTTTCTCAGAGATAACGTTTTTTTGTTACAATTGAACACTATTATGACCTTGATAATTATTTCTTAAATATATATGGTTTTTTTTTTCATTTTTCTATTTTAAGTTGAGGTTTTATGCCGGGGAAAATTGCAGAGAAGTTGTGTTATATGTACTCTCTCTTCCTTCTACAGGACTCTGATGATAAATGTAGCAGGGGGAAGCAGAAGGTGGAGGGGAGTAAAGGTACTCTTTATTTTGAAAAGAATATGATGGGAATCCTGGTGGGAGTACCCAAGGGCCTAGAATCATTGGTGCCAGAAGTTTACAAAATTCAGGATCTTGTAGAAGAAATGGTTGTGGAATGGTACTGTTTTATAAAATTTTGTTTCTTTCTTTTTTTATCTTTTTAAAAGATTGTATTTATTTATCTGAGAGAAAGTGAGATCACAGAGGGAGAGGAAGAGGGAGAAACAGACCCCCCCACTGAGCAGAGAGCCAGATGTGGGGCTGGATCCTAGGACTCTGAGATCATGACCTGAGCCAAAGGCAGATGCTTAACTAACTAAGCCACTCAGGCGTCCCAGATTTTGTTTCTTTAATGTTCAAATTTACTCTTTCCTGTCTTTCTGCACAGTTATTTCTTTGTCATTAAGACACTATAAAATTTATTTTAAAGAAAGGAAAAGAGGGGTACCTGGGTGGCTCAGTCCCTAAAGTGGCTGCCTTCAGCACAGGTCATAATCCCCAGAGTCCTGGGATTGAGTCCTGCTTGGGGCTCCCTGCTCAGTGGAGAGCCTCCTCTGAGAAAGAAAGAAAGAAAGAGAAAGAAAGAGAGAAAGAAGGGAAATTGCTGATTTCTCTTTCAAGAAGGGAGGAAGAGGTAAGACAAGTAACTTACACAGCCCAGAACAAACATTCTACAAAAAATTTGTTTCAATGACTCAAATACTTTTATCTGCCCCCACTTGTGTCCTCTATATACATTTACAATCTATATATCTATATTGAATTTACAACCAAGTCTCCTAATTAACATAATAAAATTATAGGGGATTAGCTAGTATTGTAGACTAAGACTGGATTCTGGAACAGAGAGATAATGTGCCCCCCTTTTTCATATGTGAATTTAGTTTTAGGGAATTCGCTGATGAATCACCAATAAAAATCAATTCTGTAACACATCAACCCTACTCACTGCTATTAGATTCATATCCTTCCTTTCTTTATGTGACGCCACCTGATGATTCTAATGCAATTGTTGTTCATGAGCAGATAAAATATCAGTAGTTTAGCCTTTGTTATTAATCATCCTTTCAATCTAACAAAGTTAATTAGATGTCTGTTATTTTTCATATAGTATGTCAGGGCTGGAGATATAAAAATGAATAATCCTAAAAAAGAGCAACAATAGCAACTTTTAATAACCTCTATGTGTTATTTTCACTATTTCAATACCGGAAATTAAATTTAAAATTCATTTAATATTTAAAAATAACAGCCAAATTTATTTCACAGGAGATAAAAAGAATGATAGCACTTATATAAAAGAATTAAGAGTTGTAGCAAAAATTAGAGAAGCACCAGCATGAGTATATGGGGACTGTGATAAATAAGAAACAAGTTTTATAAAGTTTTGTTTTTGAGTTATAGTACAATCCATTTCCAAGTCATAGTACAATCCATTTCAGTAGGAATTTTTTGAGTGCCACCATAACATCTTTGTTTCTCAGACAATATATCATGGGGTTGAACGTTGGCGTCACAATGGTGTAAAAAAGAGAAAGAAACTTGTCTGTTCCTGTTAAATTACTGGACTTGGGGCTCAAATACGTTGTGGTGGCTGATCCAAAGAACAAAAGCACAACCATGAGATGTGAGGAACAAGTGGAGAATGCCTTGGCTCGCCCAGCGGCTGATGGCAACTTCAGGATGGTTGAGATTATTTTCCCATAAGATCCAAGAATCAACATAAAAGGAATAGTGACCACTAGAAGAGCAATGGCATAAACCAACATCTCAATCATAAAAGTATCCCCACAGGCAAGCTTAAGTACTGGAGGTATGTCACAGAAGAAGTGATTCAAATGATTAGACCTGCAGAAGGGTAGAGAGAAGATCAGGTAGGTGAACCCTATGTGTGCTGGAATTCCAGTGACCCAGCAGCTAACTGCCAGTTGGATGCAGAGCCTGTTGTTCATGATGAGAGGGTAGCGTAAGGGGTTGCAAATAGCAACATACCTGTCGTAAGCCATTGTGGTCAGAATGAGGCACTCAGTGAATCCAAACACCAGAAAGAAATACATTTGAGTAGCACAGGCCAGAACGGAAATACTTCTATTTGGTCTCCAAAGATCTGTTAATAATCTGGGGGCAGTGACTGACACATAGCATATTTCCAAGAAAGAAAAGTTCCTAAGGAAAAAATACATGGGAGTCTGGAGGGAGGGATCGACCTTGGTTATTATGATAATGAGGCTATTTCCCATCAGAATAATCACATACATGATCAAAAACACTCCAAAAAGAAATTCTTGGAGGTCAGGAACATCAGAAAAGCCAAGCAGGATGAAATCCATTAATGGAGTCTGATTCCCTTGCAGAGGATTTTGTTCTGTGGATTCCATCTATAAACAAAATGATTTTGAGGCTTAGAATTCACTTCAATTGCTGGGCTCAGTTGCAGAATGGGACATATTAAATAGACGATTTCAAATCCACTGACAAAGGATAGATATTCAGCTTTTTTGCTTTTTTTTTTGTTTTGAATTTTTGATAATAAATTTTAAACATAATACCCTAATTCCAGTAGATAAAAACAGAAAGTAATCAACTCTAATCTTCCTGCTAATATTAATAGTATATTAATAACAAAACAAAAGCAAAACATGTCAAATAGCCTATTCTCCTGTGTTAGTTAATACAGGACATTCTCTAATGAGAAACGTGTCTCCTTCCTTGTCAATCAGGTATCTAATGTACTTGTATGTTTTTCTACCTATCATCTTTTTTATTTTTTAATTAACCTATAATGTATTATTTGTTTCAGGGCTACAGGCCCGTGATTCATCAGTTTTACACAATTCACAGCACTCACCATAGCACATACCCTCCACAATGTCCATCACCCAATCACGCCATCCCTCCCACCCCCAAATCCTCCAGCAACCCTCATTTTGTTTCCTAAGTTGAAGAGTCTCTTACAGTTTGCCTCCCTCTCTGGTTTCACCTTGTTTCATTTTTCCTCTCTTTTCCTGTGATCCTCTGCCTTATTTCTAAAATTCCACATATCAGTGGGATCATATGATAATTGTCTTTCTCTGAGTGACTTAATTTGCTTAGCATAATAGCCTCTAGTTCCATCCACATTGTTGCAACCAAAAATTTGATTATTTTATGTTTGGTTTGATGTTTCCCCTGTGACCTGCATCTCATATAACCACAGGTCAAGGTGGTCAGTAAGAATGCATAGCCAGGCCCAGCTCAGACCAGCATGGGATGTTCATTATCTGGGAAAGAGACTGAGACTCTGATCAGGAAAACAGGGAATATTGTCCAGTGTCCATGATAGAAAACCATTTCATTTAAGATATCATACACTGTTATATTAGAAATCATGCATGATGCATCATAGCAAGTCATATGTTTAGAATATAAAATAAATTATGTAAGATTTAGAATGTAAAATTAATTATCTAAGATTTGACTATAATATGTCCTTAAACCTACCATGGCCCCCCAAATCTTAGTAATTCTGCTTATATTCTAAATGGTATGACTTTGGGGATGCCTGGGTGGCCCAGTCGGTTGAGCGTCTGCCTTTGGCTCAGGTCATGATCCCAGGGTCCTGGGATCAAGTCCCACATTGGGGTCCTTATTCAGCAGGGAGCCTGCCTCTCCTTCTGCCTGCTACTTCCCCTGCCCTTTCCTTCTCTCCCTCTCAATCTCTCTCTCTCTCTCCCTCTCTATTTCTCTGGCAAATAAATACATATTTTTTTTAAGATTTTATTTATTTATTTGACAGACAGAGATCACAGGTAGGTAGAGAGGCAGGCAGAGAGAGAGAAAGAGAAGTAGGCTCTCTGCTGAGCAGAGAGCCCCATGCAGGGCTTGATCCCAAGACCCTGAGATCATGACCTGAGCCGAAGGCAGAGGTTTTAACACACTGAGCCACCCAGGTGCCCCAATAAATAAATCTTTAAAAAAAATAAATGGTATGACTTTAGTAACAATTAGATAAGTTTAGGGTCTTTATAGGATAATTAAATAAGGAAAAGGAAAAATAAATTAGGCAAGAGAATTTGATCTTAGGGTTCATATACCTGATGCCAGACAAAATGGAAATCCATTTTTGTGTACCCTTTCTTATCTCTGAGTTGCTGAATATATATAATACATATTATTGATATACACTATATTATTCATTTAAATATGTATTATGAACATGTCAATTGATATACATTTTGTAGTATACATTACAGCTTCTGGTGAATAAGTAGAGTGTATTATGAATATAAAATATCCAGTTGACCCTTGAGCAACGAATGCACCAATCCCTCTCCAGGCAGTCAAAAGTCTGCATATAACTTTTGACTCCCTCAAAATTTAATTGCTAACATCAATAATCGATTAACTCATTTTTTGTATATGTTTTAAATGTTATATGCATCATCTACTGCATTCATGCAATGAAGTAAGACAGAGAAAAGAAAATGTTGCCAAGAAAATCATAAGGAAGAGAAAACAATTATGGTGTGTACTGTAAATATCTGAGTAGAGTGGACCAATGACGTTCAAGCCCGTGTTGTTCAAGGGCCAAGTGTGTTCTAAATACCTACAGTTGACTAACCACCAGGAATCACAGGCCTAAATGCAGAGTAGGTAGATCCCAGCCAGCTCTTTCAAGAATCAAACATTTTTCGTCTGCCTAAATTAGGTCTCTTTGCCACGCAGTGCACCTTAGACCCCATATTCCTTTTTGTGACCTCCATCTAATCTTCATTAAGGCTAACCTGTGACCTTTTTCACAGATTGTCACATACTCTGAAACCCAGATTGCCATGGGTTTTGAAGTCTCTTTGTCAGTTTCCCAGGGTCCAAATTTGCCTTCCTTCCTCCACCATATGGCCGCCCTTTCTTTTAAGACCTGATTCCTTTCACCTGTGACAGATCCCAGATGACCAAAATAATATGCAATGCCTACTTTATATTTCCTTCTTCTCACTGATCCTAAATGTGTGGTTTATTAAGGATAAATACTGAGCGTCTTCACTACAAAGTAGACTAAGGACACTCATGACAAATAAATGAGCTCAGTTTCCATCTTTACAGAGTTTACAGATGGCTGGGAAAATGCATGGTCTATGAAGAGAGAATTACAAGGTGTTCTGGGAGCACCAGTCAATTTCTTATGAATATGGTATCTAATCTAGTACTTCATTAGATTTTAAGGTATCAGAGAAATCATTTTGTGACTTTCACTTTTAAGTAAAAATAGTAAAGCATATCCCAGGAACAAAAAGGTCCTCGTGTGCCCCTCAGTTTCATATCCCAATAGCTAATCAATTTCTTGCATGGGTGAATGCTTTTTAAATATTTCTTCACAGGTATTGGCAAAACGGAAGTTTTCCTACTGATCTCAGCAGTCATGTTGCATCCAACTAGATTCAAATTCACTGACCAAACAATCTCATGTTGAGTGACTTACAACAGAATTTAGGTATATTCTGGCAATATGTCCTTAGTTATATGACCAGAGTTCATTTTTCCTTGTTGGAAAGTATATGCTATAAAGATAACATGAAACCCAGGGAGCTGTCTTGAGGACTAAGCAGCTTGGATTGTATTAATCACTTTACTTAGACTCTATTACAAGTATCCTCCTCATTCTGTTTATCATTATGACTTAAATTTATATATTTTTTTCTTTTTTTGAATTTTGCTCGTCTTCCAACTTCTCTGGAGTAGAGCTTTCTTAATCCGGGGAGGAGAGGTTGTACGGGGTAGTATTTTACAGGAAAACTAAGATTCACAGTAGACTCTTCTATGCTGGATAGATGCTAACATAGAAATATTAGTAAATAAAGAGTTGAAGTTTTAAAATTGCAAAAGGCCATTCATTGTTAATAAAGAGAAGAGATCAATTTCAGAAAAGAAAGTAGCCAGAAAAAGCTATTGCTGAGGATGCTTTCATATATTAAATGGGATTTGAGATAAGCTTTGAAATTTAATTTTGCTTATTCATCTATAACAAAGCCTGCTTTTCTTATTTGCTGAAAGTACAGGAGACTGATGAGAGGGAAAAACAAACAAACCTGAAAATAAAAGTCCAGTAAATTAAAGTGGGTTTCTGCCAGATATTGCTGCTAGTTAGTAAGAATGGGAATAGCTGTGGACAGTAGAGAGACCTGGTTATTTGAAATTCTTTTTATTATTGTGAGGTTTGAACATTTATTATGTGTTAACCACCCTGTTAATGACTTTCCCCATATTAGCTCATGTATTACATTCTGAATGAAGTAGGTACTGTTATTACTCCCATTTTGCGTAAAGAAGGAGAGGCATACAGGGATTAAGTTAATGTGCCCAATGTCAGGAAGCTAGGATGTGACCTGACTTCAGACTCAGCCATGTAATGTCAGGGTCCATTTTCTTTTCTTTTCTTCCCTTCTTGTCTTTCTTTTCCCTTCTTTCCTTTTTTTTCTTTTCTTTTCTCTTCTTTTCTTTTCTATGTGTTTATTATGATCAGTGATCCAGCATATAGAGCATCATTAGTTTTTGATGTGGTGTTCAATGGTCCATTTTCTTAATCAAAACTTAATGGGCTTCATAGAACGGTGTGGTTGGTGACAGATTGTAGCTACACTTGTGATGAGCACAGAACAATATATAGAGTTGTTGAATCACTATGTGGTGCATTTATAATTAATGTAATTTGTGTGTTTGTGTATCAACTGTATTAAAAAAAACTCAGTGGGTATATTTATTAATATATTTTTTATTAAACAGGGTAAAATAATTAAAGCTTACCTTTTTAGTGGTGCCTGGGTGGCTCAGTGTGTTAAAGCCTCTGCCTTCGACTTGGGTCATGATCCCAGGGTCCTGGGATCGAGCCCCACATTGGGCTCTCTGCTCCACGGAGAGCCTGCTTCCTCCTCTCTCTCTGCCTGCCTCCCTGCCTACTTGTGATCTCTCTCTCTCTGTCAAATAAACAAACAAAATATTAAAAAAAAAATAAAGCCTACCTTTTTGTTTTATGAAAGAAACACTGTGTCACTCTTTTATAGAGACTGTGGTCTTATCTGATGTAACTTTTGGTTTTGAATAATTCAAGGAAAAATTTCCAGCCATCCTTGTTTTTTTGTGAAACTTATACTTTACTTAGCTAGGTCAGTGGAGCTCTGGTAGAAAATAGCTCCTTATTCATTGAAGAACATCTTCTCTCCATGACATGTTGAATTTTTAAGCTCAACAATCTGTTGAGTGGTAACTTAGAGAGTAACCCAGGTTGTCTCTGATTGGATCAGTGCTGCCTTGAAGGTGCTGTCCCTATGGATATGATCTGTGGAACAGTAGCCTCCTGACCACTCCTCTCTACTTTTCTCCCTAGCCTCTTCATCTTTGGAGAATAGAATAATTCCCCTACAAGGACATTCAAAGACTTAAAGTTGGTTTATATTTATGCACAAAATCTCAGAATACTAAGTTCGAAATTATTAAAATGCCATTTCTTAAACTCAAATAATGTGAGTGAAATTATCTAGATTCCATGCATCATCTAAATTGTTTACACTTTAAGGTCCTCTCTCTGCACATGCTATAGGTGGAATTTTTTAGTTACATAAACACACATAAGAAAAAAAAAAGTGAATTTTGACAAGAAGACTCATATACTGAATTTCAAGTTTTTCTATATTGTGAAGCTGAAGATGGGAAAATGATATCATGAGGGCTTTAACGCTATTAGGAGAGAAAGATAAATTTTTTTGTTGCTATAATTTTCAACTTTACTATGTTAGAAATGGTGGCTTACTTCTGTTTTTGTTTGAACTGTTTTGGCCAGCAAAAATAATTGTTCCGGTTGGCAGAAGTGGAACATTTGCCAGCATGAAAAAGCACTATTTAAAATAATGTTTAGCGGGGGCACCTGGGTGGCTCAGAGGTTAAAGCCTCTGCCTTCTGCTCAGGTCATGATCCCAGGGTCCTGGGATCAAGCCCCACGTCGGGCTCTCTGCTTGGCAGGGAGCCTGCTTCCTCCTCTCTCTCTGCCTGCCTCTCTGCCTACTGTGATCTCTGTCTGTCAAATAAATAAATAAATAAATAATCTTTAAAATAATGTTTAGCGTAGCATAACATATATTTTCTTAGTTTAAAACACAGGTGACAACAACATTAAATTTGTAAAATGTACACAAATGCCCTGGAATCAAGGATCTAAGGACAAGAAGAGAAGGTCAAATTTAGAAATAAAAATGATATGGGTCATGTGTCATGGGATATGACACACTAGAGGAACACAGGTTTGGTAGTCTAGAGAGTACAAAGTTTTCTGTGCTTCATGTAGTGAATAGCACAACACCTTACGTGGTTAGATACTTATGAATGCTTCCATACATAAAGAAAAGCTGAATGTAGTAGCTAATTATTTTGATAAAATCAGTTTTTATAGAGTAAATTCTCCTCACGTTTCTAACCTTTGCTTGATATCTAGAGCTCTAAAAATTGATTTAACATTTTTTAGTATATTCTTTGCTTTATTAAAGACATGGTGATTCACAGAGGTCCTTGTCCCCCATTATAGAAGTCCTCTGTAGTCCTTTTATTTCTTCTTTTTTTTAATTGAAAAAAAATAGATCACTTATTAATATCATTCGTCATCACATGGATCTGTATATTTTTAATGCTATGGACAGAAAGCTAATTTAGTACTCATCACTAGAAATATCTTCATATATGTATTATTGGCATGAAAGATTTCCTATAAGCCAAATTGGTGACAAATAAGACAAATGTAAAACATTGCTTTTTTTTTTTTGATGGTGGTGGAATGTCAAATTTCACCATTGAAGAATCATTGTAAGAATTAGGGATATTTTCACATCAAATACATTATGTTCTGTGCATCTAAACAGATCAATAGTAGATAGCTACTTCATATAGGTCTCATATGAAGTTATCAGCCTATCGTAGGGGATAAATTTAACACACATACATTTTTTAAAGGGAAACATAAAAATTAAGAAATAAGAAAAGAGTGTATGTTACAATTTTGTTTGCATGTTAGAAAAAAAAATCACTGACCATAGACACTTAAAAATAAAACTTGTGTCTTGTCACTCTGCTTCTAATATCTGTTGGTACCATTTTATGAGCCTATGTAGGGTGTCTGTATTGGACCCTACCAGTGAAGGTTAAAGTTTGTGACTGCAATCAGCTGTAGAAATATCTTTAGCATTTGCTTCTTAAATATGACGTTCCTTTTGACTATTCTCACCAAATCTAGCATTTAGGATAATTCTGACACACAGTTCTCTTCTGCAATACATGATTTGGGCATGATAATGTTATGATGTGTGAAATCTAACCTCAATCTTTATTTTGCATGTTTTTAATGCTGCTTTTTCTGTTTCCAAACTAAATAAACCTTCTGTTTCCATATCCTCTCCAAATCTGTAACTTCTTTTTATCTAGCTGTTTCTCTCATCAGTATATAAATGAATTTGACACACTCTCAGCACAACCTTAGCTAATAAGTTATATTTTGTTAATTTTACTTTATAACACATGGTTAAAATGTTCATACAACTTCAGGAGGTTGAGGGTTTGGAGCCCAGTTTGGAAACTCAGCTTTTGACATAAATCTTTATCCAGTTGATCTTCTATTTGCAAAAACTCACCATGACCTGGTCCATATTCACTACCTTCCTCTTTAGGGAAGATCTGGGTGTAAAATTTTGTTAAGTGACTGAAATACATCAAGAATTCTTCTGAGACTTTGGAAGGGTACATGGACATACACAATGTTGTCACATTTAAGATTAAAATCACTGGATGCATGGGTGCCTCAGTGAGTTAAGCCTCTGCCTTCAGCTCAGGTCATGATCCCAGGGTCTGGGGATCCAGCCCCACATTGGGCTCCCTGCTCAGCGGGAAGCCTGCTTCCTCCTCTTTCTCTCTGCCTGCCTCTCTGCCTAATTGTGATCTCTGTCTGTCAAATAAATAAATAAAATCTTTAAAAAAAAAGATTAAAATCACAAAATTTAAAGAGAACCTTAAAGATAGTACACACCAATTCTCCAGTCAAAATAGTAAATTATAGGGATGCCTGGGTAGCTCAGTGAATTAAGCCTCTGTCTTTGGCTCAGGTCATGATCTCAGTGTCCTGCATTGAGCTCTCCGCTCAGCTGGAAGCCTGCTTCCCCCCTCTCTCTGCCTGCCTCTCTGCCTACTTGTGATCTCTCTGTCAAACAAATAAATATTTTTTTTTAAATAGTAAATTATACCTAAGTTGAACAACAATGACCACACTTCTGCTTTCTGTCGCAACACATTCTATTTGATGTTTTCTATGTTTTCAATAAACATACTTGTTTTAAGATTGTTTCTATAAAGCTGTATATTTCCATAAATTTATACATTTTCTTTTTTTTTTTAATTTTAAGATTTATTTATTTGTTTGGTGGGGAGGGGCAGAGAGAGAGGGAGAATCTCAAGCAGACTCTTCACTGAGTGTGGAGCCAGATGTTGGTCTCGATCTCATGTCCCTGAGATCATGACTTGAGCTGAAATCAAGAGTCAGAAGCTCAGTAGACTGAGTCACCCAGGTGTCCCAAAGCTATAAATTTTCAATACAGCTCTTCGTACATCTTTTCTATAGATTACATCTTCTCACATCAGCTCAATGAGTTTTTTAAAAAAATATTTTCCTGTTCAACTAGCATTTTGGCATTATCTTCTTGACAAAATTTCACTTATCTCTATCCTCTGTAGGCTTATTATGAGTTAACAAAGTACCTTTTATTTTAGCAGTGTGAAATTAAATGAATTATTACTTCACTTGTTTCAGCACCTAGCCTTTACTTAATTATTGTTTACAAATGTATACCTGCCATTTTTACTGGATTAATGGAAATTATATCGTCCATGTTAAATTACGCTTAACAAAATAAATCCAAAATTATTCTTATACATAATATAAAACTGCACAGTTTTTTTTTGCCCACATGCAGGATTTCAAAAACAATAACTTTTCTTCTTTTGGTTGTTTATTTAGACCTATATGATTCTTGAATACTTATTCTTCATTATTTCCAACTTGTCTGCTCACTCAATAAAATAATTGGAAATCTCAGTGGTTTCATAGGTTAAATTTATTTTGAGTTCATGAAAATAAACCATTCTTGGTACATTTTTCACATAAATGTGTTGTACACTATACAAAAAAATTATGATAATTAAAAAATAGTTTTAGTAGTTTATGGGTTAAAGAAATAATCAGAATTTACATAAGAAACCCATACTTAAGTAATTAAAAAGCAGACAAGACAATTAAGTGCGTATAGCCCCCCAAATATAAAGTATTTGTAGACTCTGTGAATAAGAAAAAATAAGTGTAAAAAAGCTGCATTAGAGAGCAGAGAACATGACCTAAAATAGGATGTGTCTAAAAATCAAATCTCAGGATAACTGGATTTTCTCTCCCAAACATTCTTTCAGTTATTAAATTTTACTTGAAAATATAACATCTAGTGGAAGGGATATATTATTGCCATTTACTTATGAAATATCTTGGTCTTAGTATATGATCCCACCAAATACTGGGGACAGGGAATGTGGAATGAATCTAGCCAGTGAGCAGCCAGTTGGTGCAGAAGATTGTAGGCAAGCTACTCAGAGGATGGACAAATGATCTCAGAGAACAAACTGTCATTCTGTTGCCAGATGTCCACTGGTTGCCAGGCAACCACTCAGAACCTGTGAGTGAGAGTAAAGCTCACAGGTGCGTAGACAACACTCATGACATCACAAACACCTGTCTGGGCAATTGAGAGATATCTATAAGAGGAAATCCATAAGCTTATTATAAATAATATATGTCAGATTCATCCACTGAAAGTTGACTTACCTCCTATGGAACTATGCACTGATTAAACTCGGCAGCAGTTGAATGCATGTGTATGTAACTTGGTCCTATGTGTCAGCCCAAGAGAATGGAAGGGAAAGAAAGGTTAAACATTTTGAAGACCAGACAAGGGAATATGAGAGTTTTAACTGGTGCATTCTAATGAGATGATACCTTTCCTGATATCCCATTTTGTACAAGCTCACATTTCTTTATTAATAAATATATGTATATACAGAGATTGGTATGGGGGAAGAAAGATGGTGAGTTGATAGCTGCAATTAAAACTGTAGTCCTGAAATTTGATTTAAGCCTCTCCCCACTAAGATAATTCAATAAATTAAAATGTAAATCTATTTTAAATTCAAATTGTTTTACACATAAGTGATACATAACAATCTCTTACAAACCACAAATGGTGAAATAAAGATGCAGAAGAAAAATAAGTGAACAATTATAAATACTCTATATAGTTAGTTTCGTGTGATATTAGGACTTTTGATTCTAAATACTGTGTCTCTTTCATTCTCTAACCAATATTTCATTAGAAATAATTTGAGAAAACCCAGCAAAAATAGACAATAATTACATGAAATCCCTGAGTCCATATATAAGACTGGTGAATCATTTATACATAAATGGGTCCCTGCACTCGAGAATTAACAGAAAGCAATTACTTAGAAATATCCTAATGAAAACTGTAGGATTCAATCAACTTAGAAAATTCATTTAACACCTAGTTCAGAAAATTTACCAAGCATATCAGAGAAAGGAAGGGAACCTTGTCCTGGTAGTTACATTCCATAAAGCTTTCTTCACTTCCTTATTCCTGAGGCTGTAGATCAGAGGATTCAGCATGGGGATCACCACCGTGTAGAACACAGAAGCCACTTTGTCCTGATCCAGGGAGTAGCTGGAACTAGGTCTCAGATAGGTATAGATGGCAGTGGCATAGAACAGAGTTATAGCTGTCAGGTGGGACCCACAGGTTGAGAGGGCTTTGCGCCTCCCTTCCCCTGAATACATACGGAAGATAGAAAAGAGAACATAGGAGTAGGAGGTGAGGATGACCAGCAAAGCCCCAACCATATTCACACCAGCAAAGGTGGAAAAGATGCTTTCATTTAGGTGTGTGTCTGAACATGAGAGCCTAAAAAGTGGAGGGCTGTCACAGAAGAAATGATGGATGACATTGGAACTGCAGAATGACAAGCTGCTCACATAACTTGTGTTAACCATGGAGTTCAAGAATCCTGCTGTAAAAGCCCCTGCTGCCATTTTGAGGCAGACAGTCCTGGACATGACCAGGGAGTAAAGTAGAGGGTTGCATATGGCCACATAACGGTCATAGGCCATTAACCCGAACAGGATGCACTCAGTTGTGGCCAAGGCGATGAAAAAGTAGAGTTGCAGAAAGCAGCCAGCAAAGGAGATGGTTTTCTCCTCTGATAACAGATCCACCAGCATCTTAGGGGTGATGGTGGAGGAGTAACTAACATCCACAAAGGACAGGTTAGCCAGGAAGAAATACATGGGTGTGTGAAGTCGGGAATCAATCCTGATTAAGAGGATCATCCCAACATTCCCCAGAACTGTAAGTGTGTAAATCACCAGAAAAAGCAAAAAGAGGACCATCTGTAGCTCCATTGTGTCTGCTAATCCCAATAGGATGAACTCGGTCGGTGAAGAGTGGTTTCTTCTGGTCATTAGTTGCACATATAGTATGCTTAAACTTGCAGTAGGTGTAAATATTTTCCTCTCCTAAGTTTATAAGAAATAGAAATGTTCATGAGGTCATTCACCCATGGGGGAAAAGCACAATCTAGGATAATACAACACAGTAAATTGAGTGATGGAAGAAGAGGAAATTGGGCGACAAATAGACCTGCCTTTGAATTTAATGAACAAGTGTCTGAACTGAATCAAGATTGGGGAATCTCTCAACTCACTAGTGCAGGACCACACACTCCCATTCAGTTTCCCAAAAGCTACTTACATGATTCTATTGTCTCGGTACAATCTATGTCCAAATGAAAGGATAAAAATATCCTTGCTGACAACTCTCTCATTCACTGAGCAGGTATGTGAGTTTAGCTCTATTTTTTTTTCCTTTCCATTTATCCTCAAAACCACTCTGAATATTCTTCAACTCTAAAATTCATGCATTCTTTTCCAGAAATCACTCGTGAGTACTTTAAGCAGCCACCATACTGACCAACTCTAATAATCAGTATTTAGACTCCTATCATATATTTTAAAAATGATTTTCTTATGTTTTAAAAGTCATCCCAAAATCTGTTCTGATTACAAAGTTCACTTCCAAATAACATGCTTAGCAGGAGACATGCAACCTGTCCAACTCAGTGAGTTACAGCACAAAATCCTGATCACTTTCTTCCCAGTGTCTTACCTGGGGAGTCTAGGATTTTCTTTTTTTATGAGATGTTCTCCAATCAAATGGAGTTTACAGAAAAAGGAAGAAAATTTCATTTTTAAAAGTAAATTAAATGTAGGCATTCAATTTACTTTTTTGTAAACATTTGAAATGGCTTGTGAGTAAATACACATTGCCACACTTTTATTTTGTTTTCATAAGGATGAATGAATAACCATGGGACTAGATTATAGGTAATTGTGAGTCAGACCTCTAGAGATAGACACTCCAGTCTCAAAAGTACACAGTATATGATCACAGGTAGATATATGGAATCAAACATTATATGGGGTTTGCATCACAAAGTAATTCCTGATCTCTTTGTTACTTTAAAAAAGTCTTAAGGGAAGTAAAAAAAAAAATTAAGTAACAATACTTATAATTGGTTGTTGATACTGCTTCTCCCTTTCTATTTTTAGCTTATCCCAAATGGATACAAAATCCAGTTCCAGGGGTGCCTGGGTAGCTCAGTGGGTTAAGCCTCTGCCTTCAGCTCTGGACATGATCCCGGGGTCCTGGGATTGAGCCCAACATCGGGCTCCCTGCTCAGCAGGGAGCCTGCTTCCCTTCCTCTCTCTCTGCCTGCCTCTCTGTCTACTTGTGATCTCTCTCTGTCAAATAAATAAATAAAAATCTTTATTTAATAAAAGAAAAAAAAAGAAGAAGAAAATCCAGTACCAAATTATTTTTCTTCCTTTGTTATTTTAGTAATTGAAAAAACATTCTTTTTGTTTCCTTTGTGTGAAATTGCGTTTTTGCGTGTGTGTGTGTGTGTGTGTGTGTGTGTGTGCTTGGACACACACACAATCCTTTGAGTAAGTGTATGTCTCCATTCAACTCTCTCTTGAGTGAAATAAATGAGAAGGAGAAACGAACTTAAGTGCACAATATTTAAGGAAATACTAAACCCTGGGCAAATAATACAATGGATAAGAAAATGAACTCATGTTTTTATGATTTCAGAATTGTGTTAGATTTTGAAAATATTGCCTATGATTCTGTACGTAGAAGGGGATGAAATGACAGATTTTCCAGAATTACATACAAGGAAATCTAGGTGAAAAAAACTCATATGGGGGTTCATATGCATGGAGAGCCTATTTGCATTGAGAACTCAAAACATATAGCTCTTTTCCATTTAAATCTTCAGTTAATTCTCCCTGCCAGCCTTTGAGGTTGACATTATTATTTTATGCATTTTGCAACTGAAATTTCAGATAATTAAGTGACTTTTCAATAGACAAACTGTTAGAAAGTGGGAGAATCAACTGGAACACAATCTTAGCAGAAGAAAATAATACCCAGATACCTAATTTCCTTGTCCCGTCCCCTTTTATCCTAGTCACTTATATACACATACATGTTAATGTGAGTGTGTGTGCACATCTTCTATTAAATACCTATTTGTTGTTTACAACTGTACACTTCTTATTTTCAATAGAGCAATAAAAATTACACTGTGTATGTTAGTTTACATTTAACAAACTAAATCAAAATAAATTATTTGAATGCTCAGATTAAACTCTCTGTACACATTTTTTTCTGCCTAAATGCACGACTTCATCTTCTAATAACATCGTCTCTTTCTCTTATGCTGTGTTTTTGGATGTGTGTGATTGTTGATATTGATTTCTTCCAAATTGCTTGCTTTATTTTTTCAACTTTGTGATACTAACAGGTTTTGTAAGCTAGCCTCTCTTGGCCTCACCTAATCACTGATGAAAATCCTGGCCAAAACAAAGTCTAAATGCATACAATTTAAACATCTTTCATTAATTTTAGCAAATAAATTACTCAAAAATCATTAAATAAGACAATATTTTGGTTGACAACTATATATTTGGATAATGAATTTGAATTAAAATTAAACCAAAACAAAAGAATGAGGGAAACAGAAAAAGAGAAAAGCAATGACATAGTGTATCAAAGAGGCAAAAACACTATTAAATTCATGAAGAAGAGTTTAGTAAATATTGCCATGGACTTAAGACAAAAGAGAATGATAAATCACCACTCTATATAATAATGAGAAGTCTCAATGTTTTTGTAGTTTAAATTTATCTTGAGTTACATAAATATATATAATAATTGTACATTTTTACATAAATGCAATAAACAATAAATGAGAAATTAGGATAATTTAAAATATTTTATAAATAGTTTTGATTAAAGAAATAATCAAAATGTACATAAGAAACATGTGTTCATCTTTGTCGTGTTCCTGATCTCATAGGGAAGGCTGTCAGCTTTTCCCCATTAAGGATGATATTCACTGTGGGTTTCTCATGATAGATTTTATAACGTTGAGGAATGTTCCCTTTATCCCTATACTTTGAAAGGATTTTATTCAGGAATGTATGCTGTGTGGCAGGACATAAAATCAATTTATAGAAATCAGTTGCTATCATATACCCTAACAATGAAAATATAGAAAGGGATATTAGAGAATTGAATCCATTTATTATAGCACCAAGAACCATAAGATATCTAGGAATAAACCTAACTGAAGAGATAAAAGACCTGTACTTGAGGAACTATAGAAAACACTCATGAAAGAAAGTGAAGAAGACACAAAAAGATGGAAGAGCATTTCATGCTCATGGATCAGAAGAATAAATATTGTTAAAATGTCTATACTGCCTAGAGAATCTATACTTTCAATGACATCCAGATCAAAATTTCACCAGCATTTTTCAAAGAGCTGGAACAAATAATCCTAAAATTTGTATGGAACCATAGAGACCCTGAATTGTTAAGGAAATGTTGAAAAAGAAAAACAAAACTTGGGACATCATGTTGTCTGATTTCAGGCATTACTACAAAGCTGTGATCATCAAGACAGCATGGTACTGGCACAAAAACAGATGCATAGACCAGTGGAACAGAGTAGAGAGCTGAGATGTGGACCCTTGACTCTACAGTAAAATAATCTTTGACAAAGCAGGAAAAAATATACAGTGGAAAAAAGACATTCTTTTCAATAAATGGGTCTGGGAAAATTGAACAGCTATATATAAAAGTATAAAACTCGACCATTCTCTTACATCATATAAAGATAAACTAGACCTGAACATGAGGCAGGAATCTATCAAAATCCTAGAGGAGAACATAGGCAGTAACCTCTTCAACACTGGCCACAGCAACTGCTTTCAAGACATGTCCCCAAAGGCAAAGGAAACAAAACCGAAAACAAACTTTTGGGACTGACTTCGTCAAGATCAAAAGTTTCTCCACAGCGAAGGAAATAGTGAACAAAACAAAGAGGCACCCCACAGAATGGGAGGAGATAATTGCAAATGACACTACAGACAAAGGGCTGATATCTAAGATCTATAAAGAACTCCTCAACACACACAAAACAGATAGTCACATCAAAAAATGGGCAGAAGACATGAACAGACACTTCTCCAATGAAGACATACAAATGGCTAACAGTCACATGAAAAAATGTTCATTGTCATTAGCCATCAAGGAGATTAAAATCAAAACCACATTGAGATTCCACCTTATATCACTTAGAATGGCCAAAATCAACAAGACAGTAAACAATAAGTGTTGGAGAGGATGTGGAGAAAGGGGAACCCTCTTACACTGTTGGTGGGAATGCAATTTAGTGCGGCCACTTTGGAAAACAGTGTGGAGATTTCTTAAGAAATTAAAAATAGAGCTACCCTATGACCCTGCAATTGCACTACTGGGTATTTACCCCAAACATACAGATATAGTGAACACTGAATCCCGATGTTCATAGCAGCAATGGTCACAGTTGCCAAACTGTGGGAATAGCCAAAATGCCCTTCAACAACAATATGGTCCATATATACAATGGAGTATTATACCTCCATCAGAAAGGGTGAATACCTAACTTTTGTATCAACATGGACACAACTGGAAGAGATTATGTTGAGTGAAATAAGTGAAGAAGAGAGAGTCAATTAACATATGGTTTCATTTACTTGTGGAGCATAAGAAATAACATGGAAGACATTGGGAGATGGAGAGGATAAGTGAATTGGTGGAAATCGGAGGGGGAGACAAACCATAAGAGACTGTGGACTCTGAGAAACAAACTGAGGGCTTTGGAGGTGAGGGGGTGGGGGTAAGATGAGCCTGGTGGTGGGCATTAAAGAGGGCACATATTGCATGGAGCACTGGGTGTGGTGCATAAACAATGAATTTTGGAACACTGAAAAAAAAATAAAATTCAAACCAAAAAAAAAAAAAAAAGGAAAGAAATGTGTTCAAAGAATTTAAAAAAGCATACGAGGTAATTACTTAATTATTGTTCTCAAAGTTGCAATTACCTGTAGACTCTGTCAAGGAGATTCAGTAATTTTGGAGAGGTTAATTAGAGAGCAGAGAACATAACCTCAAATAGGATATGTCTAAAACCCAAATCTCAGAATAACTGAATTTTATCTTCCATTATTTTTATTTGTAGGTTTTAAAAGAAATTAAAGCATTGAATGAGAGGAATATAATATTAGTATTTACTTGTGAAATATCTCAGTCTGATCTATGAATCTGTTAAATACCCAGGACAGAGAAAAGAAAGAATCCAGTCAAGGAGCCTCCAGCTGATACAGAAGGATGTGAGGAAACCGCCACTTAGTCAAAGAGCAAATTATGTCTATGACAAGCTGATCATTATCTGCAGGGTGTCCAGGGCCAGATAACCACCGTGGACCAGGTGAGTGAGAGTATGGCTGATGGTTGCATAGAAAAAACCAATGACTTCACGAACACCTGTCTGGGCAAGTTCACTTACGTGGGTCATAGGAAACATTGGAATACATTTTGAACATCTTTGTGACAGGAAACAATGCATGTAATATCTACATACCACAGGACATGGACATCACTACCTCTATCATGTGCAACTTCAGTGGAAAGGGTGAATGCCATGGGGAATTTCTGCCAAAAACTATATGTGTTTCTGTCTCCTGTGAAAGCTTTGGTATCCATCAGTTTCTAAATAGCCAAATCCCTGTAACTAAATTAAATTTATTTGCAAATGATAAACAATTTTTGAGCAGAAAATCCATGAGTTTATTCTAAAGAATATAAATTAGATAATACACTGAACATTGACCTATGCCTTTGCAACCATGTACAGATTAAACTTTGCCACAGTTAAATGTGTATGTGGTTTTCTGTTTATGTGTCAGGCAGGGAAAGAGAAAGGGAGAAAAGGCTTAGAAAGTTTTGAAGTGAAAAATAGTTGAGTATGGAAGGATTACATGAAGATTTTATGGCCTTATATAACTAGTAATTTACCTTATGCCTCACTGTTACATATATTTGAATATTGTAGACTAATTACTCAGAAAATATTCTAAAGAAAAACTGTAGTCTTGAAGCAGCCTTCAAAAGACAGGTTACTCTGTTTTGTTCAGAAATTCAACTGAACCACCATAGAAATGTAGAACTCCTTGTCCTGGTAGTTACATTCCATAAAGCTTTCTTTACTTCCTTATTCCTGAGGCTGTAGATCAGAGGATTCAGCATGGGGATCACCACTGTGTAGAACACAGAAGCCACTTTGTCCTGATCCAGGGAGTAGCTGGAACTAGGTCTCAGATAGGTATAGATGGCAGTGGCATAGAACAGAGTTATAGCTGTCAGGTGGGACCCACAGGTTGAGAGGGCTTTGCGCCTCCCTTCCCCTGAATGCATACGGAAGATAGAAAAGAGAATGTAGGAGTAGGTGGTGAGGATGACCAGCAGACTTCCCACGATATTCACACCAGCAAATGTGGAAAAGATGCTTTCATTTAGGTGTGTGTCTGAACATGAGAGCCTAAAAAGTGGAGGGCTGTCACAGAAGAAATGATGGATGACATTGGAACTGCAGAATGACAAGCTGCTCACATAACTTGTGTTAACCATGGAGTTCAAGAATCCTGCTGTAAAAGCCCCTGCTGCCATTTTGAGGCAGACAGTCCTGGACATGACCAGGGAGTAAAGTAGAGGGTTGCATATGGCCACATAACGGTCATAGGCCATTAACCCGAACAGGATGCACTCAGTTGTGGCCAAGGTGATGAAAAAGTAGAGTTGCAGAAAGCAGCCAGCAAAGGAGATGGTTTTCTCCTCTGATAACATGTCCACCAGCATCTTAGGGGTGATGGTGGAAGAGTAACTAACATCCACAAAGGACAGGTTAGCCAGGAAGAAATACATGGGTGTGTGAAGTCGGGAATTAGTCCTGATTAAGAGGATCATCCCAACATTCCCCAGAACTGTATGTGTGTAAATCACCAGAAAAAGCAAAAAGAGGACCATCTGTAGTTCCATCGTGTCTGCTAATCCCAACAGGATGAACTCGGTCGGTGAAGAGTGGTTTCTTCTGGTCATTAGTTGCACATATAGTATGCTTAAACTTGCAGTAGGTGTAAATATTTTCCTCTCCTAAGTTTATAAGAAATAGAAATGTTCATGAGGTCATTCACCCATGGAGTAAAGCACAATCTTGGATAATACAACACAGTAAATTGAGTGATGAAGGAAGAGGAAATTGGGCGACAAAAAGACCTGCCTTTGAATTTAATGAACAAGTGTCTGAACTGAATCAAGATTGGGGAATCTCTCAACTCACTAGTGCAGGACCACACACTCCCATTCAGTTTCCCAAAAGCTACTTACATGATTCTATTGTCTCGGTACAATCTTTGTCCAAATAAATGATAAAAATATCCTTGCTGACTTCTCTTCATTCACTGAGCAGGTATGTGAGTTTAGCTCTATTTTTTTTTTTCCTTTCCATTTATCCTCAAAACCACTCTGAATATTCTTCAACTCTAAAATTCATGCATTCCTTTCCAGAAATCACTCATGAGTACTTTAAGCAGCCACCATACTGACCAACGCTAATAATCAGTATTTAGACTCCTATCATATATTTTAAAAATGATTTTCTTATGTTTTAAAAGTCATCCCAAAATCTGTTCTGATTACAAAGTTCACTTCTAAATAACATCCTTAACAGGAGACTTGCAACCTGTCCAACTCAGTGAGTTACTGCACAAAATCCTGATCACTTTCTTCCCAGTGTCTTACCTGGGGAGTCTAGGATTTTCTTTTTTTATGAGATGTTCTCCAATCCAATGGAGTTTACAGAAAAGGAAGAAAATTTCATTTTTAAAAGTAAATTAAATATAGTAGGCATTCAATTTACTTTTTTGTAAACATTTGAAATGGCTTGTGAGTAAATACACATTGCCACACTTTTATTTTGTTTTCATAAGGATGAATGAATAACCATGGGACTAGATTATAGGTAATTGTGAGTCAGACCTCTAGAGATAGACACTCCAGTCTCAAAAGTACACAGTATGTGATCACAGGTAGATATATGGAATCAAACATTATATGGGGTTTGCATCACAAAGTAATTCCTGATCTCTTTGTTACTTTAAAACAGTCTTAAGGGAAGTAAAAAAAAAAATTAAGTAATAATACTTATAATTGGTTGTTGATACTGCTTCTCCCTCTCTATTTTTAGCTTAATGGATACAAAATCCAGTACCAGGGGCGCCTGGGTGGCTCAGTGGGTTAAGCCTCTGCCTTCAGCTCAGGTCATGATCCTGGGTCCTGGGATTGAGCCCACCATAGGGCTCTCTGCTCAGCAGGGAGCCTGCTTCCCTTCCTCTCTCTCTGCCTGCCTCTCTGCCTACTTGTAATCTCTCTCTGTCAAATAAATAAATAGTAATCTTTATTTTTTTTTAAAAAAAGAAGAAAATCCAGTACCAAATTATTTTTCTTCGTTATTTTAGTAATTGAAAAAAAAAAATTCTGTTTCCTTTTGTGTGAAATTGTGTTTGTGTGTGTGTGTGTGTGTGTGCATGGACACACACACACACACACATCCTTTGTCTGAGTAAGTGTATCTCTCATTCAACTCTCTCTTGAGTGAAATTAATGAGAAGGAGAAACTAACTTAAGTGCGCAATATTTAAAGAATACTAAACCTTGGGCAAATAATACAATGGATAAGAGAATGAACTCATGTTTTTGTGATTTTAGACTGGTGTTAAATTTTGAAAATATTGCCCATGACTCTGTACCTAGAAGGGGGTGAAATGACAGATTTTCCAGATCTACATACAAGAAAATCTAGGTGAAATAAACCTCATATGGGGGTTCATATGCATGGAGAGCCTATTTGCATTGAGAACTCAAAACATATAGATAGCTCTTTTCCATTTAAATCTTCAGTTAATTCTCCCTGCCAGTCTTTGAGGTTGACATTATTATTTTATGCATTTTGCAACTGAAATTTCAGATAATTAAATGATTTTTCAATAGACAAACTGTTAGAAAGTGGGAGAATCAACTGGAACACAATCTTAGCAGAAGAAAATAATACCCAGATACCTAATTTCCTTGTCCCGTCCCCTTTTATCCTAGTCACTTATATACACATACATGTATAGTGTGTGTGTGTGTGTGTGCACATCTTCTATTAAATACCTATTTGTTGTTTACAACTGTACATTTCTTATTTTCAAGAGAGCAATAAAAATTACATTGGGCATGTTAGTTTACATTTAACAAACTAAATCAAAATAAATTGAGTGCTCAGATTAAACTCTCTGTACACATTTATTTCTGCCTAAATGCAGGACTTCATCTTCTAATAACATCATCCCATTCTCTTATGCTGTGTTTTTGGATGTGTGTGATTGTTGATACTGATTTTCATTTCTTCCAAATTGCTTGCTTTTTTTTTTTTCAACTTTGTGATGCTAACAGGTTTTGTAAGCTAGCCTCTCTTGGCCTCACCTAATCACTGATGAAGATCCTGGCCAAAACAGTCTAAATGCATACAATTTAAACATCTTTCATTAATTTTAGCAAATAAATTACTCAAAAATCATTAAATAAGACAATATTTTGGTTGACAACTATATTTGGATAATGAATTTGAATTAAAATTAAACCAAAACAAAAGAATGAGGGAGACAGAAAAAGAGAAAAGCAATGACATAGTGTATCAAAGAGGCAAAAACACTATTACATTCATGAAGAAGAGTTTAGTAAATATTGCCAAGGACTTAGGACAAAAGAGATAAAGAGATAAGAGATAAAGAGATAAATCACCACTCTATATAATAATGAGGAGACTCAAGGTTTTTGTAGTTTAAATTTATTTTGAGTTACATAAATATATATAATAATTGTACATTTTTACATAAATGCAATAAACAATAAATGAGAGATTAGGATATTTAAAATATTTTTATAAATAGTTTGATTAAAGAAATAATCAAAATGTACATAAGAAACATGTGTTCATCTTTGTCGTGTTCCTGATCTCAAAGGCAAGGCTGTCAGCTTTTCCCCATTAAGGATGATATTCATTGTGGGTTTCTGGAAAATTGTATAACGTTGAGGAATGTTCTCTCTATCCCTATACTTTGAAGGGTTTTTATTCAGGAATGGATGTTGTGTATCCGGACATAAAATCTATGTATAGAAATCAGTTGCTTTCTTAAACCCTAACAATGAAAATATAGAAAGGGAAATTAGAGAATTGATTCCATTTACTATAGCACCAAGAACCATAAGATATCTAGGAATAAACCTAACTGAGGGGATAGAAGACCTGTACTTGAGGAACTATAGAAAACACTCATGAAAGAAAGTGAAAAAGACACAAAAAGATGGAAGAGCATTTAATGCTCATGGATCAGAAGAATAAACATTGTTAAAATGTCTATACTGCCTAGAGCAATCAATAATTTCAATGACATCCAGATCAAAATTCCACCAGCATTTTTCAAAGAGCTGGAACAATTAATCCTAAAATTTGTATGGAACCATAGAGACCCTGAATTGTTAAGGAAATGTTGAAAAAGAAAAACAAAACTTGGGACATCGTGTTGTCTAATTTCAGGCTTTACTACAAAGCTGTGATCATCAAGACAGCATGGTACTGGCACAAAAACAGATGCATAGACCAGTGGAACAAAGTAGAAAGCCAATAATGGACCCTAACTCTATGGTAAAATAATCTTTGACAAAGCAGGGAAAAATATACAGTGGAAAAAAGACATTCTTTTCAATAAATGGGGCTGGGAAATTTGGACAGCTATATATAAAAGTATAAAACTCGACCATTCTCTTAAATCATATACAAAGATAAACTAGAAATGGATTAAAGACCTGAACATGAGGCAGGAATCTATCAAAATCCTAGAGGAGAACATAGGCAGTAACCTCTTCAACACTGGCCACAGCAACTGCTTTCAAGACATGTCCCCAAAGGCAAAGGAAACAAAACCGAAAACAAACTTTTGGGACTTCATCAAGATCAAAAGTTTCTCCACAGCAAAGAAAATAGAGAACAAAACAAAGAGGCACCCCACAGAATGGGAGGAGATAATTGCAAATGACACTACAGACAAAGGGCTGATATCTAAGATCTATAAAGAACTCCTCAAACTCAACACACACAAAACAGATAGTCACATCAAAAAATGGGGAATGCAAGCTGGTGCAGCCACTCTGGAAAACAGCATGGAGGTTCCTCAAAATGTTGAAAATAAAACTCCCTATGACCCAGCAATTGCACTATTGGGTATTTACCCTAAAGATACAAATGTAGTGATCCAAAGGGACACATGCACCCGAATGTTTATAGCAGCAATGTCCACAATAGCCAAACTATGGAAAGAACCTAGATGTCCATCAACAGATGAATGGATCACGAAGATGTGGTATATATACACAATGGAATACTATGCAGCCATCAAAAGAAATGAAATCTTGCCATTTGCAACAACATGGATGGAACTAGAGCATATCATGCTTAGCGAAATAAGTCAAGCAGAGAAAGACAACTATCATATGATCTCCCTGATATGAGGAAGTGGTGATGCAACATGGAGGCTTAAGTGGGTAGAAGAAGAATAAATGAAACAAGATGGGATTGGGAGGGAGACAAACCATAAGTGACTCTTAATCTCACAAAACAAACTGAGGGTTGCCGGGGGGAGGGGGTTTGGGAGAAGGGGGTGGGATTATGGACATTGGGGAGGGTATGTGATTTGGTGAGTGCTGTGAAGTGTGTAAACCTGGTGATTCACAGACCTGTACCCCTGGGGATAAAAATATATGTTTATAAAAAATAAAAAATTAAAAAAAGTCAAAAAAAAATGGGCAGAAGACATGAACAGACACTTCTCCAATGAAGACATACAAATGGCTAACAGTCACATGAAAAAATGTTCATTTTCATTAGCCATCAAGGAGATTAAAATCAAAACCACATTGAGATTCCACCTTATATCACTTAGAATGGCCAAAATCAACAAGACAGTAAACAATAAGTGTTGGAGAGGATGTGGAGAAAGGGGAACCCTCTTACACTGTTGGTGGGAATGCAATTTAGTGCGGCCACTTTGGAAAACTGTGGAGATTCCTTAAGAAATTAAAAATAGAGCTACCCTATGACCCTGCAATTGCACTACTGGGTATTTACCCCAAACATACAGATATAGTGAACACTGAATCCCAATGTTCATAACAGCAATGGTCACAGTTGCCAAACTGTGGGAATAGCCAAAATGCCCTTCAACAACAATATGGTCCATATATACAATGGAGTATTAGACCTCCATCAGAAAGGGTGAATACCTAACTTTTGTATCAACATGGACACAACTGGAAGAGATTATGTTGAGTGAAATAAGTGAAGAAGAGAGATTCAATTAACATATGGTTTCACTTACTTGTGGAGCATAAGGAATAACATGGAAGACATTGGGAGATGGAGAGGATAAGTGAGTTGGGGGAAATCGGAGGGGGAGACAAACCATAAGAGACTGTGGACTCTGAGAAACAATCTGAGGGTTTTGGAGGGGAGGGGCCGGGAGGTAAGATGAGCCTGGTGGTGGGCATTAAAGAGGACACATATTGCATGGAGCATTGGGTGTGGTGGATAAACAATGAATTTTGGAACACTGAAAAAAAAAATAAAATTCAAACTATTAAAAAAAAAAAAAGAAAGAAAGAAAAAGAAATGTGTTCAGGGACGCCTGGGTGGCTCAGTTGGTTGGACGACCTCCTTCGGCTCAGGTCTTGATCCTGGAGTCCCAGGATTGAGTCCCGCATCTGGTTCCCAGCCCCATGGGGAGTCTGCTTCTCCCTCTGACCTTCTCCTCGCTCATGCTCTCTCTCACTGTCTCTCTCTCAAATAAATAAATAAATAAAATCTTTTTTTTTTAAAAAAAAAAGAAGTGTATTCAAAGAATTAAAAAAAGCAAAGCAAGGTAATTATTTAATTATTGTTCTCAAAGTTGGACTGTAGACTCTGTCAAGGAGATTCAGTAATTTTGGAGAGGTTAATTAGAGAGCAGAGAACATAACCTCAAATAGGATATGTCTAAAACCCAAATCTCAGAATAACTCTTTCATTATTTCTATTTGTAGGTTTTTTTTTTTTTTTTTTTTTTTGACAATGATCAAATGGGATTTATCCCCAGGATGCAAGGATAATTTAACATAAGCAAATCAATAACTGTGACACACCACTTTAATAGAATTAAGGAAAAATCATTTGATTATTTCAGTATATACAAAAAATTTTTTTTTTTTTAATTTTTTATTTTTTATAAACATATATTTTTATCCCCAGGGGTACAGGTCTGTGAATCACCAGGTTTACACACTTCACAGCACTCACCAAATCACATACCCTCCCCAATGTCCATAATCCCACCCCCTTCTCCCAAACCCCCTCCCCCCGGCAACCCTCAGTTTGTTTTGTGAGATTAAGAGTCTATTTGTAGGTTTTAAAAGAAATTAAAGCACTGGATGAGAGGGATATAATATTAGTATTTACTTGTGAAATATCTCAGTCTGATCTATGAATCTGTTAAATACCCAGGACAGAGAAAAGAAAGAATCCAGTCAAGAAGCCTCCAGCTTGTGCAGAAGAATGTGAGAAAACCACCACTTAAACAAAGAGCAAATTATGTCTATGACAAGCTGATCATTATCTGCAGGGTGTGCAGGGCCAGGTAACCACCGTGGACCAGGCGAGTGAGAGTATGGCTGATGGTTGCATAGAAAATACCAATGACTTCATGAACACCTGTCTGGACAAGTTCACTTAACGTGGATCATAGGAAACATTGGAATACATTTTGAATATCTTTGTGACAGTAAACAATGCATGTAATATCTACATACCACAGGACATGGACATCACTACCTCTATCATGTGCAACTTCAGTGGAAAGGGTGAATGCCATGGGGAATTTCTGCCAAAAACTATATGTGTTTCTGTCTCCTGTGCAAGCTTTGGTATCCATCAGTTTCTAAATAACCAAATCCCTGTAGCTAAATTAAATTTATTTGCAAATGATAAACAATTTTTGAGCAGAAAATCCATGAGTTTATTCTAAAGAATATAAATTAGATAATACACTGAACATTGACCTATGCCTTTTGCACCATGCACAGATTAAACTTTGCCACAGTTAAATGTGGTTTTCAGTTTATGTGTCAGGCAGGGAGAGAGAAAGGGAGGGAAGGCTTGGAAATTTTTGAAGAGAAAACAAGTTGAGTATGTAAGGTTTACTTGAAGATTCTATGGCCATATATAACTAGTAATTTACCTTATGCCTCACTGTTACATATATTTGAATATTATAGACTAATTACTCAGAAAATATTCTAAAGAAAAACTGTAGCCTTGAAGCAGCCTTCAAAAGACAGGTTACTCTGTTTTGTTCAGAAATTCAACTGAACCACCACAGAAATGTAGAACTCCTTGTCCTGGTAGTTACATTCCATAAAGCTTTCTTCACTTCCTTATTCCTGAGGCTGTAGATCAGAGGATTCAGCATAGGGGTCACCACCGTGTAGAACACTGAAGCCACTTTGTCCTGATCCAGGGAGTAGCTGGAACTAGGTCTCAGATAGGTATAGATGGCAGTGGCATAGAACAGAGTTATAGCTGTCAGGTGGGACCCACAGGTTGAGAGGGCTTTGCGCCTCCCTTCCCCTGAATGCATACGGAAGATAGAAAAGAGAATGTAGGAGTAGGTGGTGAGGATGACCAGCAGACTTCCCACGATATTCACACCAGCAAATGTGGAAATGATGCTTCCATTTAGGTGTGTGTCTGAACATGAGAGCCTAAAAAGTGGAGGGCTGTCACAGAAGAAATGATGGATGACATTGGAACTGCAGAATGACAAGCTGCTCACATAATTTGTGTTAACCATGGAGTTCAAGAATCCTGCTGTAAAAGCCCCTGCTGCCATTTTGAGGCAGACAGTCCTGGACATGACCAGGGAGTAAAGTAGAGGGTTGCATATGGCCACATAACGGTCATAGGCCATTAACCCGAAAAGGATGCATTCAGTCGTGGCCATGGTGATGAAAAAGTAGAGTTGCAGAAAGCAGCCAGCAAAGGAGATGGTTTTCTCCTCTGATAACATGTCCACCAGCATCTTAGGGGTGATGGTGGAAGAGTAACTAACATCCACAAAGGACAGGTTAGCCAGGAAGAAATACATGGGTGTGTGAAGTCGGGAATTAGTCCTGATTAAGAGGATCATCCCAACATTCCCCAGAACTGTAAGTGTGTAAATCACCAGAAAAAGCAAAAAGAGGACCATCTGTAGCTCCATTGTGTCTGCTAATCCCAACAGGATGAACTCGGTCGGTGAAGAGTGGTTTCTTCTGGTCATTAGTTGCACATATAGTATGCTTAAACTTGCAGTAGATGTAAATATTTTCCTTTCCTAAGTTTATAAGAAATAGAAATGTTCATGAGGTCATTCACCCATGGGGGAAAAGCACAATCTAGGATAATACAACACAGTAAATTGAGTGATGGAGGAAGAGGAAATTGGGCAACCAAAAGACCAGCCTTTGAATTTAATGAACAAGTGCCTGAACTGATTCAAGATTGAGGGATCACTCAACTCACTAGTGCAGGACCACACACTCCCTTTCAGTTTGTGCAAAAACATTATGTGTTATTCTGTTCTTTCATTCCAGCCAACATCCATATGCAGATGATAAAAATATTCTTGCTTCAAATTCTCTCACTCTGTGAACAGATATGTGTGTTTAAGTGAAATCTATTTTACTTTTTTTCACTCAAGACCACTCTGAATATTCCAAACCAAAACTCCCAGAAATTGTTTTTGTCTACCACAAGTAGCAAATATAATGACCATTTCAAATAAGCAATATTTTGACACCTTTTATCGTCTTATTCATGATTTTGTAGTGTTTTAAAAGGGAAGGGAATGAAGCAGTTTTTCTTGTTACAAATACACTCTCAAGTACATCAATTAGTATGAGACATGCTACTTATCCAACTCCTTGAATAACTATATCAGATCCTGCTAAATTCCTTCCTAGTGTCTTACCTGTGTAGTCTATTTTCGTTTTTTTATCAGGAGTTCTCAGCTGAAGCTTAAAAATCAAAAGTAGAAATTTTTTATTTTTTAAATGAAATGCAATGTAAATTCAAATAAAATATTTGTTAGAATTTGAGACACCTTCTTTACAAATATATATTACCAAGTATTTATGTTGATTTTTATAAAAAGAAATGGGTAACCATGGGAACCAGATTATGGATTTTAATTGTGAGTCAATCCTCTAAAGGCAGAAACTCCTGTCTCAAATGAGAACACATTATGATCACTTGTATATATATGGAATCGAGCGTTATGTGGACCTTGCATTATAAAGGCATTCTTGATCTCTTTGTTACTTTAAAGTTTTGCTAAAATAATTGATGAATCACTATATTACATCCTATATATTAACTACATTGGAGTGTAAAAACAAATTTAAAATAGTCTTTGCCAAGGTAAAAAAAAAAATGATAATTTTAATTGGCTATTTATGTTTAATCACTCTTTGCAGCTTATCCCTAATGGGTACATGGCCCCAAACCAATAATTATTCTTACCCTTTTCAATAATTGAAATGATTATTTTTCTTTTCCATTCCCTGTGTGTGTGTGTGTGTGTGTGTGTGTGACCTTTCCCTTTGTCTTGGCAAGTTTAACCTTTAATCAAACTCTTTTTGTGAGCAAACTTAATAACAATAAGAAATTAAATCCATTTTACAGTGTTTAAAGAAATAGTATACCATGAACAAATAAGACAATTGATCAGAAAACCTAACTTCTTTTTTATGATTTTAGAATTGTGTTGGATTTTTACAGTTAATGTCTGTGACTCTGATCCTGTAAGGGAATGAAACAGTAGGTTCTCCAGATCTAAATACAAATAAAGCAAAATGGAAAAAAGAAACACACACACACACACACACACACACACCGAGCATCCATACACACAGTCTATTTCTATAGGGAAGTCACAATATATTAAAATTTTTGGCTTAAATTCGCCATTAATCCTTCACACCAGGCTTGGAGATTACATTATTATTTTACACAATTTACAGCTGAGGTTTCAAGCTATGACATGACGTTTCAATAGACAATCTGTTAAGAAGTGGAAGAATCAATTTGAGGACAATTTTCTTTTTTTTTTTTTTAAATCTTTTTTTTTTTAAATTAATTTTTTATTTTTTATAAACATATATTTTTATCCCCAGGGGTACAGGTCTGTGAATCACCAGGTTTATAAAGATTTTATTTATTTATTTGAAAGACAGAGATCACAAGTAGGCAGAGAGGCAGGCAGAGAGAGAGGAAGAAGCAGGCTCTCTGCCGAGCAGAGAGCCCGATGCAGGGCTCGATCCCAAGACCCCGGGATCATGACCTGAGCTGAAGGCAGAGGCTTTAACCCACTGAGCCACCCAGGCGCCCCTGAGGACAATTTTCAACAGAAAGAAATAATATACAGCTACCTAACTTTCTTGTCCCATCTCATTTTATCATAGTCACTTAGAAGATTATAAATATATATATATATGTATACAAGATTATAAATATATATATACACATACACACACGTATTTTACATATATACATGGGCACACATATGTGCGTGTATCTTCCAGTGAATACAATCTTGCAATCATCAGAGCAGGCAGAGTACTCCTGCATCTAAAAAAGGTTTTTAGCATCATGCAATATATTGCCTAAAAACTTGACTTGTGTGGATGTCATTTATACCACTAAAAACTACCTCTTAATTGATCTCTAAAAAATACATAATATTTGTTTAAAATGTATGAAACCTAATTAACAATTTAAGAAATGGAGTACTTCAAAATATTTGTAATTAAACAACCTGAAATGTTAATTAATTGAGCCAGGAGGGGATGCAGCATAGTGAGTCATCATGGAAACAAGGGAAGAGGAGAATGTTACGAACAAAGAAGAAATCAATACTTTTACACCAAAATAAAAACAAAGATTGAAAAAGGAGATTAGATTCACTGAACAGAGGATTATCATTAAAAATTTTGAAAAAAGTTTCATTGAGGATGAAACTACGACAATTAATAAATCTTTCAATTTAAAATTTGGTTAAAAATGGTAAAATATTGAGTTGGAAGCTATCAGTTTTTTAAAGTTGGGTTTGATGCGCCACAGTTTTCCTACAGTAAATTATCACCGTGTTTAGGTGCACAGTTTGGTTGAGTTGTGACAAACACAGTCTTGCAACCACTACCACCATCAAGACAGGTTCAAGGCTACTGCCAGTTTAATATATTCCACAATTCCCTCCCCTTATGGGCAATCCTATCCCTTTCTCCAGCCTCTGACAACCAGTGGGAAACCACTGATACAGTTTATGTCATGTTTTGCCCTTCTCAGGATGTGATCTAAACACACACAGTTGCTGCATGTGTTTATACAAATACAGTTGCTGGAGGAGGACATTGAAAGGATGTGACCTCCAGTTGACTTGTGAGCTGAACCTAGGCAACTGGGCGCTCCCTACCCCTCTCCTGTCCTTGAAATGCACCTTCTGCCCATTATTTCAATGTTAGCAGCCAATTCAAGGACGTAGCCTTGAGACTGATGTTGAGACCACTTGAATTGAAAACATGATTGAATCCAGGTAAGGCCTCTAGATAAACTTTTAAGATTCTGGTGAGCAGGTGTAGCAGTCTACTTGTTTTGTTGTCTCTCAAGACAAGTACTATACCCAAGTTCCCTTGTTTTTTAAACCTGCCACCAATCTGCAGTGTTCTGCCTCTTGCATAGTTCTATCCTTGTCATCTGTGTCGGGGGCCAGTTTGCAAATCAAACATAGTGTACAGCATTTTGAATCTGGTTTCTGTTCCTCATTGTAATTTTTGAGATTCAAGGATGTTATTTTTTATCCATTCCCACCCCCCTTATATTACTAAGTAGTAGTCCATTCTGTAGATAATGTCATTAGTTGATGGCTTCCAACTTAGAGCAATTATGTACAAAAATACTGTTCCTCTATGTTTTTATTTATTTTGAGTAAATAGGGGTAAAATTGTTGGGACTTATAGTCAGCATAAAAGACTGTCAAACTTTGGGACACCTGGGTATCTCAGTTGGTTAAGTGTTTGCCTTTGGATCAGGTCATGACTCCAGGGTCCAGGGATGAGCCCCAAATCAGGCTTCCTGCTCAGCGGGGAGCCTGCTTCTCCCTCTCCTCTCCATTTGTGCTCTTTCTTACAATCTCTGTCACCATCTCTGTCTGTCTGTTTCTCAAATAAATTAATAAAATCTTTTAAAAAACCTCACAAACTTTAACATAATTATCATGTTGCTTTTTATTGCCAACAATTTTTGAGAATTCCTGTTTCTTCTTCTTTTTTTTTTTTTTCTTTTTTACTTTATAGGGGTTGTGTGGGATCAGTGGAGAAGGGCAGAGCAAGAGGGGGAGGGAGAGAGAATCTTAACCAAGGTCCACATCCAGTGCTGGGCTGCACTTGGGGTCTTCATCTCACAACCCTAAGATCATGATCTGAGCTGAAATCAAGAGTCACAAACCCATCCAGGCGAGGCTCCGTTGCTTTAAATAATCAACATTTGGCATTTTCTTTCTGTTTTTCCTTTTTTAAAAAGTTTTAGCTATTTTAATAGTTACGGATGTATTTCTCATTGTGATTTTGAGTCCATCTAGAGACCATTTTGAACATTTTTCATTTTTCATGTGCTTATTTCTGCCTTCATTTATTCTTTGATGAAATATCTATAAAAATCTCTTGCCTATCTTGTTATTTGGTTTTCTTGTTTATTGTAATTGAGATGTAAGAATTCCTTGTATATTCTGGATACAAATCCTTTAAAATATATGCTCTTTATCAATATTTTTTCTAGTTTGTAGCTTGACTCTTTGTATTTTCATAGTATCTTTTTGAAAATTGATATTATTTTTTATTAAATACAGTTTATTAGCTTGTTATTTATATATTTGTGCTTCCTATTTAATATTTAATCAATAAATATTTGTGGATAAATAAATAACAGTGAATAAACTTGACTATATTTTAAACTGTAAATTTAAAAATAATTAAGTTGTTTCTTATAAATGATTAGATTCATAATTCATGACTTCTTAGATTATAAAATTTTATCTATGTAATTTTTCTAAGAATCAATCTCAAAATGCTAAATTTTATTCTAATAACCTTATTCAAATTAATAAAGCAAATACATGTAATAAATTATGAGTTGATATTGTAGGAAAATAAGTTTTTAATTTATTCATTTCTGTCACTGAAATGCATTTGTGGATTTTATTTACTTAGAAGAATGAAAAATATGTTGATTCATTATGTAACTGTAATGTCTATTGATTTCTCTTGAGATTCAATAAGAAATAACATAATTAGGAAGTATTCTGATGGTGACCCTTATATTTTCCCCAATGCAAAAGGTAATAATTCACAATTTTCAAAGGGATTTATTACAATAAAGTAAAAACAGTTGGCAAGGAATCTACGTTTCCTTATCATACAGTGATTATTTTTCTCTCAAGATAATCATCACCATGCTACTTATCCCTTCAGTAATAATTGAACTGTACATTTTTTTAATTTAAGCTAAAAAGTGCACCAAAGGTTATTGTTGATGAGATCTATAGGGCATTTGCTTTGAATGGTCGATCCATCTCAGAAGAGAGTAGGTTCAGCACTGTTAATCTGTGGCTTAAAAACCTGAAATGGCAATGCTTTCAAAAATAGTGGACAATCACCTTTAATGACATGTCTTCTTTTGCAATTTTCAAGACTTAGTTGTTTGAATTTTTGTTCCAAAAGTTCTGTCATTGCAAAGGTTTCATTGTTTTTGTTGTTGTTTTTACATCTTCCTTTATGTTAATAATGATGCAAGACAAGCCAGGCAAATTGCATTTGGAAGCTCAGACATAATTTTAATTAAGAACAAAAGTTAAATGATTAAATTAACAACCTATGATCAAATCCAGTAAACAAATTTAGTGATATTACTTTAAAATTAAAAATAAAAGACAATGATGTTCAATGTTGTCAATGTCAGGTAACAATTCAATAGAAGGTATGGTTAGCCGAAAAAAATGTAAAAGGTATGTGGAATAGTTTCATGGAAAAGAGTAAAATAGCAAATTATGAAGATTAATAAAAACATTTGTCTGAGTTGCTAAATTTAGGATCCATATCTGATCTGAAAATGAGTTGTATATTCTTATCCCTGAAGAAAAAATTTAATGTAATGTTTTAAGTCTAACATTATTAAAGGTCCTTAGAAAAAAATAACCCAACAATAGGTAACTCAAAACATCCGTAAAGAAAATTATAACACATTATTAAAAGATTTTAAATAAATAGTAATAGTGACACCATGTTTACAAAGATGGCTCAATATTTTAAAGATATGTTTTACAAAATTAATCTTTAAATACAGCACAATTCCAAAGAAAATTGCAAAAATATTCTAAAAGTAGCAACTAATTTAAATACTTATTGAATAACACAAAACTAAAAGATTAAGTCAATCCTGAAGAGGGATCTAATAGATATAATGCCATTATATGATGGAAAACTTACCAAGGAAGAAAGTTTCACATAGGCTGATATTCAGAACAGAATCCAGAAACAGATCCACATGTAAAGGAAAATTTAATATGTTAGACTACACCAAGGATGAAGGGAGAAAAGAAAAAATATATATATATATGAAAGATGTATTTATATGTTTGAGAGAGAGAAAGAGGGAGAGAGAGGGGAGGAACAGAGAAGGAGAAAGAACCTCAAGAAGACTCGCCACTGAACACGGACGGAGCCCAATGCAAGGCTTGAACTCAGGACCCTGAGAGCGTGACCTGAGCTGAAACCAAATCTCCAATGTTCAACTGACTGAGACACCCAGGTTCCTCAAGAGCATATATTAAAAAAAAAAAAAAAAAAAAGTGAGGAAAATATACTGTCTGCATCAAAAAAAAAAAAAAGATCCCTACTTAATACAATAGGCAAAAAATACTAATTCTAGATGTGATAAAAATTTAAATATCAGAACACCTGGGTGGCTCAGATATAAGCATCTGCCTTTAGCTCAGGTCATGATCCTAGAGTCCTGGGCTCGATCCCCCACTATGTTAGCCAAAAAAAAAAAAAAAAAGTTAAGTGACTAACCATAACAATATTAGTAAGTATATGGAATTTAAGATATTATGTGCTTTTTTTGAGAGTATAAATACAAGCAAGAAATTTAGAAATCATTTTGTTACATTTTAAAGCTGAACATAGGTATACTTTGTATCCCATCAATGCCACATCTCAAGATGTAGCCAGACTTACACCTGTGCACCAAGTGACCTGTAGAGTAGCGTTCACAGCAGCATTAGTCATGATAGAAAGTAAAAGACAATTTAATTATGGCCGTAAGGAAAAATAATACTACAAAACTGTACAATTAAAGAGTGAAGGAATAATCCTAAACATAAGATAGGGTTAGAAAGATAATATTGAGGAAAAGCAAACAGTATAAAGGACAAACTGAATGCCATCTCATTTGTAATATTCAAAAGCAAATAAACATAGATGTATGAAAAATATATGTAAAAGCATGGATGAATTGATTTTTTTAAAGTAGCTAAGGAATGTAAAGTACAGAAGAGTGTCAGTTGTCACTGTCAAGGAATCAGGATAATAGGTATGATCACAGAGAATTTTCAATTTGGACAATACTCAAAGTCTTTCATTTTTATTTAACTTGGGAGGTGAGTTTATCCATATTCATTTAATTTGGTTTTCTAATATCTATTTTATAGTTTTGGAATAAGTTAAATTTCACATTTTATGTACTAAAGAATAAATATGTTTGAAATCTTAATTAAAAGGATAAAAGAAAATTACTTAAGGAAAATTTTTGAATTTAATACTTATGTCCTAGGTGCCTGAGACTACCAGCAGGATTGGTGATTTGCGTACAAAACTCCGAATCACTGTTATGGTTATGGTTTATTACAGCTACAGAGTTAGATTAAAATTGGCAAAAGAGAAATGTGTATAGGGCAGTGTCCAGTAGAAACCAGGCATAGCTTCCACTTGCCCAGCCCTGGTGAGGTCACACAGACAGCGTTTGGTTCTCTGGGCAGTGTTGCCTAACGACTCATGAATTTTGTCAACCAGAAAAGCTTAAACATATCTTAGTGTACAGGATTTTTTTTTTTTTTAAGTAGGCTCCACACCCAGCATTGAGCCCAACATGGGGCTTGAACTCACGACTCTGACAGCAAGATCTAAGCTGAGATCCAAAGTCAGATGCTTAACTGACTGAGCCACCCAGGTGCACCAATGTAGAGGGTTTTATTGGACGGCAGGATATAGGTTTGGAGAGCCCCATAACTGCCCTTAGCTACACACTCTCCAGCTTCTCCACCACAGAATTCAAACTGATCCAACCTAGCCCAGAGTATGTTCCGGGAAACCCCAGATGTATGAAAACAGGCATTTATCTCAAATCACATCATTAGCTTAAACTGGTATGGGACTCTAGAATACAAAGATGCTCTTAAAAGGTAGGATATTCCAAGGTTTCAAAAGTTATCTCCCAGGGTCAAATATCAATCTTTGAAGACCTTTGGAATACACAGAGTTCACACAATCAAGGCTGACTGAATTGGCCTATTACTGCACAGTTCCAACATGAAAAACGGTGACAGTAATTCTTAGAAAATTGTAATTTGGCTTTTTAGTTTTGCCAGGATAGAAAATGAATGTATTTTCTAAATATTAGTTAATTATTCTTTATGAGTATAATCAGTGGATTACTTCTTTTTTTTTTTTAAGATTTTATTTATTTATTTGACAGACAGAGATCACAAGTAGGCAGAGAGGCAGGCAGAGAGAGAGAGAGAGAGAGAGGAGGAGGAAGCAGGCTCCCTGCCCAGCAGAGAGCCCGATGCGGGACTCGATCCCAGGACCCTGAGATCATGACCTGAGCCGAAGGCAGAGGCTTAACCCCACTGAGCCACCCAGGCACCCATGGATTACTTCCACTTATAACTGCTATTCCTAATATGGTAATCCTACAGCACAGTCCATGATACCCTATATGTAGCTTTTCAGTGATATAATGCTTTATCTACTTCCCTAGTCCACACAAGAAAAACAAACATCCTGAATTGCTTTGTTTTTTTTGACAGGGAAAACAAAGAACTTCTAAACATTTTGTCTCTAAATGTGTACATCTCAGGTTCTTGAAAAATAAAAATTAGTTTGCCTCTCACTATCCCATGAAAATGTACAACTATTCACAATACTGAAGACCAGAATGTTATATGACATATGCAAATATCAGCAATCTAGAAACCTTGTTTCTGTGGGTCCAGACATTTAGGGAATGTTGATTTAGGGAATCTTCCATTTTGGGTTCTGCACTCAACTACCAATGTATGAAGAGGGAATTCCCCCATACACAAGCAAGCAATGCTCTGGACACCAACAGGGTATAACAAGATATCCTACAGTTTATTTCAACTCTGATACTATCCACTTGGAGAGAGCATCAGATTCCACCGGTTAAGGACTCAGTCCCGTAAGACTGTCCCCATCCTCAAATGCCAATCATAAGCCTGGGTTGTTACCCATGTTTCTGAAAGACTGGCTATTGATTGGAGCTTCCACTGACCCCCTCCTTGGATTATAATTTAAGGTCTGCATCCTATAAATTTCCCACCCACTTTAGATGCCCCTCACAAGTCCAGGTTGTCACCTATACATTTGCCTGAAATGACTATAAATCAGAGGTTCCCAGTATCCCCTCCTTGAGTTTTCTTGAACTGCTACAGTGGCTCATAGAACTCAGAGACACATTTCCCTTACTGGATTACTAGTTTCTTATAAAAGGACATAACTCAGGAATACTCAGATGGAAGTGATGCATAAGGCAAAGTATGGGGAAAGGGTATGACACCACCATGCCTTCTCAGAGGACATCATTTTCCCTGAATCTCCAAGTGCACCAATCTGGAAGCTTCCCAAATCCCATACCTTTCAGTTTTTATGGAAGCTTTATTACATAGGCACAGCTGATGAAATCACTGGCTACTGTCAATGGACTTAACCTCCAGTATTCTCCCTTCCCCTTCCCAAACTTAGATGACATAGGGACATTCGAAGGGTCAACTCATCAGTACTATAGCAGAAGACATCTTCATTGCTCTCAAAACTTAGAAAAATTCAAAGGGTTTTAGAAGCCTTGTGCTAGAAACTGGGACAAAAACATTTCTTATTTCTTATAAATGACAAGATCATACCTTTCCTAAATGGAAGCATACTTTTTTTTTTTTAAGTTTATTTGATAGAGAGAGATCACAAGTAGGCGAAGAGGCAGGGAGAGAGAGTGAGAGGGAAGCAGGCTCCCTGCTGAGCAGAGAGCCAGACGAGGGACTGGATCCCAGGACCCTGGAATCATGACCTGAGCCGAAGGCAGAGGCTTAACCCGAGAGGCAGTTATGTGCAGTAGCAGAAGCCTTTAGAGATTTTAAGATCAAATGTGGGTTTTTGTTTTTGTTGTTTTTTTTTGTTTTGTTTTGTTTTGTTTTGTTTTGCTTTGCTTTTTGCTTCAGCAACTTTACTTTTCTCCTTGTGAAAAATAAGCATTATCTTGCTACTGGGTTCTGGTGAGATAGAATACCTGACCACAGGACACCAGGTTATCACGAGTCCTAAATTTTCCATTATGAACACGGAGTTATAAGCTCTCTAATTGATAAAGTTAGGTATCCCATGAAGAACATTATGTCGTAGAATTCTCATTCATGTAGCTGGGCCTGAACAAATCCTAAGGGTCCAAATAATTTTCAGGAGACCCTCACTTACTTTCACAGCCTAGCATGGCACCAAGGGACTTCTCTATGGCTAATTAATGGAAAAGTTCAAACAAAGCAAACAAAATCAACAACAACAACAACAACAAAACTAAGCCTGGTTGCTGGCAGGCTCTACAGATTGTAGTGATTACTGCAAAAAATACATTGCCATGCTATTATTACCCCAGGCTAAGGAATTCCTGAAGAATATTGGAGAATATTGGATAATTTATCCATTAAGTAGAGGTTCCAGAAATAAACATTTTTAACTATGTTGCTCATAGAAGAAATCTATTTCAGTTTGGCCAATCAGGAGCATGAAGGAATATGATTGGTAGCAAACGGGAGGTTCAGAGAAGTTATACGGGGATGGGCTTTTTGGTGTGTGTTGTGTAGTTAATAACACACTCCTCAAATAACCCTTCCTTACCCTGGTTCAGTGGCTGGTGTGCAGGAAAGCAACACTTCCTCTAAGGGATGGAGTAATGGTTGAACAGAATCAGGATGCCACAATGCCTTTCCAGCCCCATAACAGGCTAAGGAGAGAGAGAGAGAGAGAGAGAGAGAGAGTTCAACTCCAGCTCCCCAGAAACTAAAGCTGGAATATGTGCCCTACTCTTGGCTAATCAAAAATTCCATTCCTAACTTTTGAGTCCTTTGAATGTAAAGCAAGATGAGGGATTATTCACAGCAGCTGACAGTGGAAGGGGCTGGCACTTGTCTGAAATGAAGCAGACTGTTCCTATGGTGCTACCCTCACTCCTCTATTTCCTTTGGTTCCTGCCAAGTTTCTCAACTCGTCCTCCAACTTCCTTATACTTCCAAGGAGTTAGCCAATCTATTTTATCCTTTTAATAAGCAGAGCTGTTTCACTGTTGTTTGTCTCCATATCGCTGTTTGTAAACAGAAGAGTACTCTTTAAAGTGAAGGATATAATGGGGCTTGGGTAGCTCAGACGGTGAAGCATTTGCCTTTGGCTAAGGTCATGATCCCAGTATCCGGATCAAGTCCTGAATCAAGTGCCCTGCTCAGTGGGGAGCCTGCTTCTCCCTTTGCCTCTCATGAATAATAAATAAGATCTTTTAAAATTTTTAAAAACTGAAGTGAAGGCTATATTTTTGTTTTTTTTTTGTTGTTGTTGTTGTTGTTAAGATTTTATTTATGAAAGAGAGAGAGAGAGAGAATGAGCAATGGGAATGGGCAGAGGAAGAGAGAGAAGCACACTCCCCACTGAGCAGGAAGCCTCATGCAGGGCTGGATTCCAGGACCAGGAGATCATGACCTGAGCTGAAGGCAAATGCTTAACCAACTGAACTACCCAGGTGCTCCACCTTTGTGTTTTAATAACAAACATACACTCCTTATAGAAAGGGAGATTTTCTTTATAATCACATCTTTTTTTAAATTTAATTTTATTTTTTCAGTGTTCCAAGATTCACTGTTTATACACCATACCCAGTGCTGCATGCAATCCGTGCCCTCCTTAATACCCACCACCAGGCTCACCCATCCCTTCACCCCTCTCTGCTCCAAAACCCTCAGTTTGTTTCTCAGAGTCCAATCTCTCATGCTTCGTCTCCCCCTCTGATTCTCCCAATTCACTTGTCCTTTCCTTCTCTTAATGTCCTCCATGTTATTCCTTATGCTCCACAGTAAGTGAAACCATATGATAATTTACTTTTTCTGGTTGGCTTATTTTACTCAGCATAATCTCCTCCAGCTCCATCCATGTTGATACAAAAGTTGGATATGCATCCTTTCTGATGGCTGTGTAATATTCCGTTGCATATATGGACCAAATCTTCTTTATCCATTTATCTGTTGAAGGGCATCTTGGCTCTTTCCACTGTTTGGCTATTGTGGACATTGCTGCTATGAACATTGGGGTACACATGGACCTTCTTTTGACTACATCTGTATCCTTGAGGTACTCAGTAATGCAATTGCAGGGTCATAGGGTATTATGACCTGGGTAGGGTCATAGGGTAGCTCTATTTTAAATTTTTTGAGGAATCTCTATACTGTTTTCCCAAAGTGGCTGCACTAACTTATAATCGTATCTTTTAAAATACAACTAAGAGTTTACTATTTTTTTAAATTATTTTTCTATTTTTTTTCACAAGATGCTTAGGTTTATTAAATGAAATGGGGGGAGGGAGAAAGGTACCTTCTCTCTCTGAATTATTTAAAGATTTATTTATTTGTCAGAGAGAGAGAGCACAAGCAGGGGGAGCAGTAGGCAGAGGGAGAAGCAGGATCCCTGCTGAGCAAGGAACCCAGTGTAGGGCTCCATCCCAGGCCCCTCGGATCATGAGCTGAAGGATATGCTTAAACAACTGAGCCATCCAGGCACCCCCTTCAGAAATTTTCAAGCTGTATTTTTCTAGCTCTTAATTCTTCACACACTTGTTGTTTTGATTGATAAAAGAGGCTTTTTTTTTTCTAAATACACTGATCTTTTGTCTATTAAATAAGAAACCCTCTAGTAGCAATAAAAATGATTTTAATTTTCCCATTAGATAGAAAAAAAGCAGTTATTTACAATATCTGGCATACAAGACTTATCCATTCTCCATTCTGTCTACCTTTAGAGTCTTAAGGTACAGACTCTATACCAATGTCAACAAGTTAAAATCCAGAATCAGAAATTTAAGTACTTATCAATGCTGCTGCAAATGCTGTTATAATTGTTAAAGAAAGCTAACAGTTGTTAAATGAATACAACCTTCTTCACAAGAGGCTAGGTTTTATGCACATTATCCCAATCTCCATAAGAATTTGATGGGATGGGCAATTATTATTCACAATTTAAAAATTAACAAAAATCAGGTTAAGTAAGCAGCTTAATGTCTTACAATTGTGACATGGCAAAACTAACATTCAAACTGAGGTTGCCTGAGATATAAGCTCTCACTCCTGCAGCTTATCATTCAAGTCATAGTTCCTTGTACTCACCTAGAAAACCAAAAACCAAACACAAATCAGGTGTTAATAGCATTGAGATTGTAGTTTCGAATCGCCTCATATGACTAATGCTTTGAAACGTCTTTCAGTATCTGATAGAAATCATATCATTTACAGGAGAAAGCACATTTTTTAATATTTTGATTTTACTAAAATATTTTTGTTGTTGTTTTTTAATCAAACATCTCCCAGTGACGGAGACATGTGTTTTGCTGTAACTAGCTACATTACAGTCCATTCTGTTACCATTTTTCATCTTTCTCATTTAAAGTAAACCATTCAAGCCACACCACAGGAAAGGAAGTAGTTGCCTATCCAAAGTCCTCCTGGGGTTGGGAATTATCTTGGGGTCATGTCCCACTTGTCACCGCCAAGAAGATAAATAGTCATCCATCATAAGACTCATTTGTAAAATTTGGAGAGAAAGGTTGTTAGCTTCTCACACAAAAGAAATTCCCTGATTCAAAATCCTAGATGGTGCTAAGGTAGATGACTGCTGTAAATGCAACAATGGAACAAAGATAATGTTGTCTTAGCTACAAGGTATGTTCACGGAGTCTCTGTGGTGTTTTCTTAGTTTGTGTGTAGATGTGTGGGCTGGAGGAGTGAATGGAGGTGGTTAAAGATTCAATCCAATGGTGAAGGTATAAGACTGACCTAACCTTACCCCTGGCATTTCCCAAAAACAAAAACACGGTCTAATTCATTGTGCCTCTTATTGCCAGGAGGCAAAAGCTAACTGTTGCCTATTTTGGAATTTGGGTAAGACCAATGGTCTAATTAATTGAGTAAGCTTAAGTAACCCTCATCAATTGAGTAAGCTTAAGTAACCCTCATCAGAAAGCAAATCTCTCTCACCATGAGCACATATGTATGTTCACATAGAGTATGACTACTTCGTGTTTGTTGCTGTAATCATCAGTTCTGGAAACTTAGGACTTTGAAGTCAGATATTGAATTATTTAACAATCATAATGCCCTTAAGAGTAATAATAATTATGGATCCATTTTATGCATATATAATATAATAAGTTCTGTAAATGATGCTATGAACTATCCAGTGTAATCATACTTTCAACCTTATGGAATATTCTGATGCTAATAAACAAAACCAAGACATTCAGGAATACAGAACTTGAATGCCTTACGGAAACGTAGATGCTGCATCTGAGGTTAACATCAGTTTTGCCTCCTTCTGAATCCTGTGTGTTTAACCAGCACTGCACAGTGCCATTTGTTTTGGTGTTGTCAATAAGAAAATAAAACACATTTTAATAAACTTGCCTGACTTTAGAATTTCCATTACTAATCTCCAAAGATGAAAGTTTCCTATATAATCATGAAGCTCTTGAATGTTCTGATTCATTTATCCTAAAGGACAATTCTATACAATAAATAAAGTAGGTGTGATTTTATAAACAAGGACAGGTTGACCTAAGGCTGGAATGACTCGTAGTATAAGAACCCAAATTAGAGCCCAGGTATCCAGACATTTACTCTATTTTCAATTTGCTGCAGCCTCTTCTGTACCAGTGATGGCAATTTGAGCCCCAATAAGCAGGCAAATGTGATGATCTGGAGATCTCCGTGTAGACTGTCATTAATCAAACTGATGCTAATAGTGAGAGCTCATCCGATACAATCGTTGAGAACCAATGGCATGAAATCTCCTGAATTTTGTATATTTTTGTTATTTAATTGATTCTCTCTTTTTTTTTTAAGATTATTCAGTTTTTTACTTAGTTGTCAGAGAGAGCAAGCACAAGAAGGCAAAGTGGCAGGCAGAGATAGAGGGAGAAGCAGCGCCCGCGCCCCCACCCATGAGTAAGGAACCTGATCCAGGACTCGATCCCGGGACCTCGGGAACATGACCTGAGCTGAAGGCAGTTGCTCAACCGACTGAGCCACCCAGACATCCCTGACTGATTCTAATGTGAATTCTTTAGTTAGAAGTTTGACAAAAATGATATAGAAGAAACCTTTTTGTGATTATTGGATTGATTCTTTAACCACTGAATCTGTATAGATTGTTTATTTAAAGTTTATACAGCAAGTAATTAATTATATATTCTCTAACCACTTTAATCTCTGCATTGGCTTTTTAGCCACAACTTCAGAGAAAAAAGAAAAAAACAGATTTAAGTGAGAATGTGAATATTATATAAATCTTACAAATGACCTTTGCACAGCATAGCCACGTAAACATTTTTTCTTTTTTTATTTTAGGAATTCAGATTGCTTCACCATAGTTTCAGGCCCTCACCTTACTACTTCCTCTTTAAGATCTGGTTCCCAAAGAAGACTGACCTCTCTTCTCAGTGTCTCTAGAAGATTGCAGACCATTTTACTTAAGGGTGGGGGGCATCAATTCTGAGCTTAACCAGCATGGTAGACAGAATAGACCTCCGGTAGACAGAATAGACCTCCGGTAGACAGAATAGACCTCCGGTAGACAGAATAGACCTCCGGTAGACAGAATAGACCTCCGGTAGACAGACAGAATAGACCTCCGGTAGACAGAATAGACCTCCGGTAGACAGAATAGACCTCCGGTAGACAGAATAGACCTCCGGTAGACAGAATAGACCTCCGGTAGACAGAATAGACCTCCGTAATTCATTTGCCTTATTGCTTACTGTAGTGTTACTCTAGTATTGCTAAACCTTAACTGCTTGTTGAATATATTCCATCATGCCATAATTTATTTTCTCTTTGCACTCATCCTATCTTTTTTCCCCTCAAATAATTTCCTTCAGGGTATTTCTTATATAGCTAGTTTAGAAGCCCACTAATAAGAGCAGAGTTACAGTTGTTCTTCAAGACAGTTTATGTTTCAAGGACCTCACATCAGAGGTTGTCTTACCTCAGAGTTGAGATAGAGACATAAACCCAGGGAGACAAGGCAATAATATAGGACAAGTGTAAAAGAGTTACTACTTCCAAACAATATATTTGCATAGAACACACACAGACAGACACACACACACGCTGGCTTTTCTCTATAAAAGAGCACAGATCATATATCCAGGATGAAAAGATAAGATGGATTTTGAGACACTTGAATATTTTATTAAAAATTAATTAAGGGGGTGCCTGGGTGGCTCAGTCAGTCAAGCTTCCAAATCCTGATTTCAGTTCAGGTCTTGATCTTAAGGTGGTCAGTTCAAGCGCTGCATTGGGCTCCATGCCCAGTGTGGAGTTAATTTATAAATAAAAAAAATAAATAAATAAAATTCAGTATCAAGCAAGCAATTAAAAAGAAACAAAAAGGTCAATATATTTGTTTTAATTATTTATATTTAATACATGCTCATATTAGTGTTTATTATATGCCAGTAACACAAATGTTTTACAAATATCTACTCATTTATTCATCTAGCCATCACAGAGCAGTTAAATAACTTTATCAAGCTCACACAACCCATAAGTAGCAAATCTGAGATTTGAACCCCATCATCTCTTACAGTAACTACTGTGTCTTAACTGTTATGTTAACTACTTCTCAGGATCACAGATACTCTTCTGTAGAATTAGCTAGCTTACCCGCAGGCACTTTTTTCCTACAATTTTTCCCAACTCTCTTTTATATGAAAGAATGTGATTTTAAGAGGAAAAAATAAAGCTTTGCTTTAAGGATTTTGCCAATTTTCACAATTCTACTACATCTTATCGACCAAGCCATATTCTTTTCCTTTTAGCTTGAAAGGAACTGATTTCATTTCTTAAAGAGCCCAGATTTTAGAGAGTGACTGCTCCTCCGAACACCAACTCAGAATAACATCCCCTGGTACCAACGAAGACGTTTAACTACCTCCTTTAAAGAAAATGATAAGAAAAGTAAACAAACCAAATAGATCACAGAAAATGCCATAGCTGTGATTATATTATCCTTCTATTGGCTTCCTTAAAAAGGAGAATAAAGATATTCTCGCTTCATACATCACTCAAGTCAACTCACATATTCTGATAGTGTCTGTTTTGGACAAGAAAAACAAGAAAACCAAGATGTTGGAGATGAATTATACCATGCCAACTGAATTTCTCCTTGTTGGATTCACAGATTATCTCCCTCTCAGAGTTACACTATTCTTGGTATTTCTCATAGTCTATACACTAACTTTGGTGGGAAATATGAGTTTAATAATCCTAGTTAATATCAACTCAAGTCTTCACACCCCCATGTATTTTTTTCTCAGCAACCTGTCTTTTTTAGACATCTGCTATTCTTCAGCAATCGCCCCTAAAATGTTGGTGAATTTCTTAGCCTCCCGGAAAAGCATCTCTCCTTATGGCTGTGCCATACAAATGTTTTTCTTTGGTTGTTTTGCTGATGCCGAGTGCCTTATTCTAGCAGCAATGGCATATGACCGTTATGCAGCCATCTGTAACCCCTTGCTCTATTCTACACTTATGTCCAGGAGAGTCTGTGTCTGCTCCATCGTGTTGGCCTACTGCAGTGGAAGCATGACTGCGATGGTACACGTGTGCCTCACGTTCAGGCTGCCATTTTGCGGCTCCAATATTGTGAATCATTTTTTCTGTGATATCCCGCCTCTCTTAGCTTTGTCGTGTGCCGATACCCATATCAATGAGCTTTTGCTCTTTGCCTTGTGTGGCTTCATACAGACGAGCACTTTTGTGGTCATATGTATCTCTTACACCTGTATCCTTATCACTGTTTTGAGCATCAAGTCCTCAGGGGGCAGGAGCAAAACATTCTCCACCTGTACTTCCCATTTCATAGCAGTCACGCTATTCTACGGAACGCTCCTGTTTATGTACTTACGTCCCACGACCAGCTATTCCTTAGACACGGACAAGGTCGTTGCCGTGTTTTATACTGTTGTCTTTCCCATGTTTAACCCGATAATCTACAGCTTCAGAAACAAGGATGTAAAGAATGCCCTCAAAAAGCTATTAGAAAGAAACTGGCTTTTAAATGAATAAGAATTTAAATTATTTAAGAATATTCAAGATATAGCTTGCCCTTCCACTGTCATCATGCCATGAATGCCTAGTATGTCAACTCTTCGAAATCCGTTATCATTTTTCAGAATTAAAGATAACTCTTTCATCCCCAATACATTAAAATATTTTCACCCTCTCATTCAGAAATAGGCTCTCCAAATCATTCTACTCTGTGAAAGATACTTGCAATAGAATCAATAAAAATAATTGCTTTCTAGTTAGTGTTCACTAAATACTTTGTGCAATACTTTGTGACTCATTATGTTCTTTATCATGTTATATCAAAGATATATGTTGAATTGTCTGTCAACCGCCCCATATGAGAAGCTCCTTGGCAGCGGGGGCTATTTTTCTTGGTTTATTATCCCAAATCCCATACACAGCACATTCTCATTACATGTGTGTTTAAAGGATGAAAGGCTGGAATAAATAGGTGATATAAAGATGAGTGAGTAAATTTAGCTTTCTTTGGGAAACAGTCTAGATTCTGCACCCACAGAACATTCTTCATCAGGGACATTTGATGTCATTCATAATAAGCAATGGTTTCACTGGCTCTTAGAAAATCAGATAGAAGTCACATAGCAATGGTCCTTTTAATATTAGGACAGTGTGAAGTTATAAGACTCTGATTGTCTTTGGGCTAGATTGATTAGTGTAAGAGATCCTCTAGTGTTCCATTCATAGTGGGTACATATGAAAACCAAAAAAGTTTGTGGAGACCATCAAGATTATAAGCTGTATATATTACTAATTATTTGGCCATATGTTACTGAGTTACTCTTTGAGTCCTTGTCTTCAAGAAGAGGTGAACAATTGTTCTAATTATTTTATTCGGCAAATTGACAATGCAAACCAATTGAAATGTAGACACTCCTTGCTCTGGGATCACTTTTGATGATTAAATTATCAGACATTTTCTGCGGTTGATTTTGCTCCTTCAGTCTCCATTTCCGTTGTTTTATCTTGACAAAGGTGAAAGAATAAATTGTGTACATGTGAATATATAATATTCTGCATTTTCTGGTAACCCTGAAAATATGAATGACTGGATTAGTTTATACTGGTTGTAACCCTATAAATGGAAATAAGTCAATGATAAGATATTGCCCATTGCCATGGGTTGCTTTGAGGATTAAATGAACTAATATTTATAAAGCTATTAGAATATGTATGATTTGAGAATTAGGTGATCAAATATGTACCAATCTCCTAGAATACATGTAAAGCTTATACTGCCAGTTTTAATGTAATGGTATATCATTGTTCATTATTTTTCTACTAGTATATTACTATTTGATTTTAAGAAACAGGGAAAGTTGATTCCCAGAAGAAATTAAGCACTTCAAAAATATCTGTGAAGCATTCCAAACATTCTGAGATGTTGTCAGAAAGCAAAAAAGAAAAACAAAACAAAACAAAAAAGAAGGAAAAGAAAAAAAAACCCAAAAAACAAAAATGTAGAGCTCAATATTTAAATTAGTGACCTTCAGCATGTTAAACACCTGTCCCACTATGAAGACTGTCCAAGTGCACAGTACAATACCATTAATTGGTTCTTATTTTTTAATAGTTTCTGAAACTTACGGGCTAGTTCAAAGTTTTCTTTTTAATTTTAGTGTGATTTCCTTTTTTTAAAATTTTTTCCTTTTTATTTTTTAAATTTTTTTTATTTTTTCAGCATAACAGTATTCATTATTTTTGCACCACACCCAGTGCTCCATGCAATCCATGACCTTTCCAATACCCACCACCTGGTTCCCCCAACCTCCCACCTACCGCCCCTTCAGAACCCTCAGATTGTTTTTCAGAGTCCATAGTCTCTCATGGTTCACCTCCCCTTCATTGATGGGAGTGTTGTGGAATGAATTGATTTGTTCTCATCATCGGTCCATTGTGTTATGGATATAAGGTTGCATAAAAACAATGATCAATTTCCTTAATAGGGCCTATTAAATCTGAGACTGTTTTCATTTTTTAAAATAAGTTAGTTTAACATAAATAAACTATTATTTATTTGGCTTTGTTGTTCCTGCTGTCATTGATTTTATTTTTTTGAGTTTTTGTTTAAATTCTAGTTAGTTAACATACAGTGTAATATTAGTTTAAAGTGTACAATATAGTGATCCAACACTTCCATAGGACACCCCGTGCTCATCACAGCAAGTGCCTTTCTTAATTCCCATCACCTGTTTAACCTACTCCCCCTGCCAATCTCCTGTCTGGTAACCATCTATTTGTTCCCTATAGTTCAGAGTCTCTTTCTTGGTTTGCCTCCTTCTCTCTCTCTCTCTCTCTCTCTCTTTTTTTTTTTTCTTCATTTGTTTTATATTATAAATTCCACATATGAGTGAAATCATATGGTATTTGTCTTTCTCTGACTGACATATTTCACTTAGCATAGTACTCTAGCTCCATCACATTGTTGCAAATAGTTAAGATTTCATTCTTTTTTATGGCTGAGTATATCCCATTACATATATATCACATCTTCTTTATCCATTCATCAGTTGATGAATATTTGGGCTGTTTCCATAGTTTGTTATTGTTGACAGTGCAGCTATAAATATCGGGGTACATGTATATCTTTGAGTTGGTGCTCTTGTATTCTTTGGGATAAATACCTGGTAGTGCAAATGCTGGGTCATAGGGTAGTTCTATTTTTAACTTTTTGAGGAACCTCTATGCTGTTTTCCAAAGTGGCTGCACCATTTGGCACTTTCAACAACAGTGCAAGAGGGTTCTCCTTTCTCTACATCTTTGTCAGCACCTAGTGTTTCTTATATTGTTGATTTTAGCCATTCTGAAAGTGTGAGGTGGTATCTCATTGTAGTTTTGATTTGTATTTCCCTGAGGACCGCTGATGCTGAGCATCTTTTCATGTGTCGGTTGGCCATTTGTATGTCTTCTTTGGAAACCTGTCTATTCATGTCTATTCATGTCTTCTGCCCATTTTTTGACTAAACTCTATGCATAAACTATAAAATTGTTAAAAGTTTAATGATTTTATTAATTATTAAGAGTTTATTAATTGTTAAGAGTTTATCTAACCTAGAGTTCCTATTGACATTTTGGGCCTATATTTCTTTACTGAAGAGGACGAGAGGCCTATACTGTACATTTTAAGGTGTTTAGAATCATCCTGGATTTCTATTCACTATATGTCATTAGCATTCTCCCAATGTAGGACAACTAAATGTATCCAAACATTGCCAAATTTCTCTTTGGAGGCAAAATCACCCCCTGAGTGAGAACCACTGCACTTAGTCAAGACTATTTCAGAAATAAAGTCTATGTGATAATTCTACATATTTATTACCTTTACATTGAGCATTGGAGTGAATTTCATGGCAGGAGTTTAAAAATACCATTTTTTCTGTGACATGAAACCAAAAACAATTGTTGGTCATATTTAAAAGATATATTTTTTAATTTAATTTTATTTTATTTTCAGTGTTCTAAAATTCATTGTTTATGCATTACATCAAGTGCTCCAGGCAGTACGTGCCCACCTTAATACCCACCACATGGCTCACCCATCCCCCCAACCCTCTCCCTTCTAAAACCTTCAGTTTGTTTCTCAGAGTCCACTTAAAAGAAAATACAACTGTAAGTAATTTTTGTCTGAGAAATAAATAAAAAATACTTTTCTGAAATACATGAGATGTATGTCAAGTTGATAGAGACTGGGGGTGAGTATTAATTGAGAATCTATGCTTTTTATTAGTTAGCTGCTAAGCATGGTGAAGACATGCCATAATTTATAAATGATACATTGTTATTTGTTTCTAATTAAGTATGTATATGCCCCATTGCATTGTTATATAAACATAGACATCATTGTTTATAAAAACCAGGATTTTATCATAACTTATCATTTTTCTCCTATAAGAAGGTAGAAGATTTTATGCTTCATAAAAATAATTTTTGTTTTATGTGTTCTTGAACAAACTAAAGGAAAATTTCTTTTTTTCTTGGCACCACCTCCTGGTGTCATCCCTCCTCACAGATGGAAGCAACATCAAGTATACTGTTCTCATCAGCGTTTATCCCATTTTGAGATAATGTATGATAATCTGGCTGGATCAGCCATCATTATTTGAGAAGCAGGACATGTGGCTTTTAACGTGTATCCTTAGGGAGGCAACAATCTCTCCTTCTTCCCATCAGAGGACAGGGTCTAATACCCATATGTCATGGCCAAACCCTGTTTTAGCCCTTTCCTACAAACTCAAAATTCACTAGCTGGGGAAGCACCAGTTTCTAAGGCTTGATTTTGAGGCTGAAAAACAAGCCTTATAATTGAGACCATGCAAGAACATGAAGTCCTTGTATTTCCACAAAGGGACACTACCACACATCAGGGTGAGCCAGAGCTGAAGTCCAAATCTTTCAGGTGTAGCTATAGAAATAATGTCAGAATATGTGACCTGAATTGCCCTGTCAGCATTTGTTCTGGTTGTATATTGCTCTAGTGGCTAAAAACAACCACCATTCATTTTGCTCAGGAATCTATCATGTGGGAAGAGGTAGATAAGGATAGTCTCCTTGCTCCCCAATGCCTGATGTCTCATTTGGGGTCACCTTAATAGCTGGAATTGGAATAGCTGGACATTGGCAAGGCATCTCTTTTCCATGCAGTCTTAGGACATCTTGTTCTGGTCTTTCCAAGTATTCTCTTCAATAAATGGTCTTAGGATAATCCAAGAGCAAGTGTTCCAAAAGCCTAAGGCAGATACTACTAGCTTCTCATGTGCTAGCCTCAGAAGTCCCAGAACATCACTCTTTTTGTCTTCTGTTAAGAAGTAAGTCAGGGGGGCACCTGGGTGGCTCAGTTGTTTAAGCAACTGCCTTCAGCTCAGGTCATGATCCTGGAGCCCCAGGATCAAGTCCCACATCAGGCCCTCTGCTCATCAGGGAGCCAGTTTCTCCCTCTGCCCCTCACCCCTTACATGCTCTCTCTCTCTCTCAAATAAATAAAATCTTTGGGAAAAAAAAAAAAAAAATAAGTAAGTCAGGAAGGTTCCCCCAGATTCCAGGGGAGGTGTGTCCATGAATTTACAGCCATCTTTGGCCCATCACAGCATTGTATCATAATTGATTTTCTTAACTTCTCAACCCTATATACTTTTCATAGCCAGCAAAGAATGTTTTGAACAAATTGGCCCTTCACCTAATTCTTTCTTTCCTATTCCAAGGTGGTGTCTTCCATGATTTCTACCACACTATGTCAGTGATCCTTTCCATTTCCACTAAAAAGTGCTGTTCCACATGATCCCTGACATTGCTGCAGGAGCAAGTATTTAGGATTTAGGATTGTGAACATAGCAAAAAACGGTGTAGTGACACTTGATGTCTTTTACTAAACCAGGAACCAACCCATCTAAGATTCCTCCAAGAGAAGATGTCCAAGGATGGTGATGTACACTTTAGACAACCATCTGGGTTTTTCCCAATCCAGAAGGCTGCTGATGTTGATCTATATGCAACACAAGTCATGAACCAGGATGCATATACCTCCTTGGCTGCTTAACAGAATAATTCTGAAGTATCAAATTTTCCAGGCCAAGCATTCTAGGCTAAATCACTTGCCCCCCACAAAAACTGGGTGGTCTTCTTGATTATATGGTATAGCATAACAGGCAGACTTCAGTTGTTTTCATCAGCTCACTTACTTCATCTGATAAAAAGACCACCACCGAGGTTATAGTTAGATCTTTTTCATTTCTTAGAAACCTAAGAAGCACCGCTCCTTAACATCCAAGGCTAAAGTGTGGTGTTGAAATTGTAGGTCATAGAAGAAGTATGGAAACATAAGGATAGTTAAGCGACAAGTCCTAGAGTACAGACCATGTTCACATGTGGCTGACGGGGTGGACACTTGTCCACATAAAGAGATTAGTCTTATAGTAAGTAAGATGTCCTGTGAGTCAAGCAGCCCATAGCTGTTATCACCATCATGAAAATAAACAATATAAACAAGGCTAAAATCTGTGGCTACAGTGTAAAACTGGGTAATTTTTCTTAGAAACATTTTCCAATGACCATCTGGGCGGGGAAGGTACACAGAATAATGACCACCCAAAGATGTCAGCTCAACACTTATATGTCGGGAAACATCAGCATCCTCGTGACTTGTTGAAGATCAAGAACCTCTGGTCCAAACCTCATAAGTGAAAATACAATAAATAAGGCAGGAGCCTAATCTACTAGCTCAGGCTTTATGGTTAAGGAAACATCATCTTTTTTTCCTGGCTTAATCAGGGGAATGGAGTCCAGTTGCTGATGTTGAAGATTTTTGACATGTGACTTCCCTACTTCCTCACCTCAGCACTTTCCTTTACTGTTTTCACATTGATCTGTAGCTGATTTCCATATAACACTGCAAGAGGACAGCCTGTAAGGAATCACTCCTGAATAAGTTAACCCTGACCTGTCATTTCTAATAGCCCATCTGTCTTAGCTTTTTATATTAACAAGTAACACTTCACATTTCACTAGTGAATATATTTTCACAGAACTTATGTCAGCCACTATGATCAGTTTGAATGCTGGCATCCATTTATAGAGGAATAGGCAGTGGTTGATTATTCTGCTTATGGTGCAAATTTTTCATTGATTATTCTGGAATGCAACTCAATTATTCATTTATATCTGGCACCTTCAGTTATTCACTCATGCACAATCTTAATTGATCCCTTCATATTTTATAATTTTTACAACTGTTATTTATTTCTACCTAAAACTGTAAAGATGGTGAGTACAGTAATATAAAATAGATTCAGTTTTTCACCTAATCATTAATGTACAATTTGATACACCAAGCATTCTATTAGGCACTACTAGAGAAAGACATAAAAAGATTTTGACTATGGTGCTCTGACAAAAGTCTTGTACAAGGAGGTAAAGTCTGGCTTGATCTATAAAACAAGGTTAAATGTCTGTGATCTTGAATGGGAAGGAAGCTAAATGTAGTGTTTCCCAGACATGGGTCTAGATATTGAAGAATGCTGAGTATATTCTAAGAACGGCATGCTAGTGGTTCTTCTTAAATTTTTCAATTTCCAATCCTTACCTGAATAAAAAAATCATTCTTCATATGCTTGAACTTGAAAGTGAAATCACTTTCACTTGAAAGTGAAGGTACTTGAAAGTGAAATTACAAAAGCTTTTAAACTAATGATGGAAATTCTAATGTGTGTTCTAGGGCGCCTGGGTGGCTCAGTTGGTTAAGCATCTGTCTTCAGTTCGGGTCATGACCCTGGATCCTGGAGGAGTCCCACACCGGTGCACCCTCTCTGCTCCTTCCCTCTGCTCCTGCTGCTCGCTCTCTGTCTCTCTCTTAAGTAAAAAAAAAAACTGTTTTTTTTTTAAACCTAATATCTGTCCTAGAGTATCTATTATTCTACAATTTACATTTAGAATCATATGGATATTCTCTCTCACCCTCTCCTCTCACTCTCTCTGTCCCTTCCCCTGGCCCTTCCTTCCTTTTCCCATTCTTTCCCTCCTTCCTTTTTTCATTCCTTCCTTCCTTTTGTCCTGTCTTTTCTGTCTTACTTAATACTGGATTTCATAGATGCATATAGAGAGATACATTTTTTAATCCAATGTCACCAGAATTCCATAAATGATGTGTGAGAAGCTGAATATAATGAAGTTTTCAGTGTGTAATCAGCAATTAATAGAGTGATAAATCAGTATGTCAAACTTCAAATATCATTTATCTAAAAGCTAGAAATTAAGGTGAAGAGTTATTTTGTTTTGGAATATTGAGAAAATTATTCCCCATCTATTTCTTGAAATGTGAATTATTTGTTAACTTCAAGAAACACTTTTCCACACAGAAATGTCTTTTCACTACCAATTTTCTATTATTTTATTCAACAAGCAATGTTTTGCTGTAATAGACATAAAAAATCAACTTTTCTTCTTGCATTTTGATTCAGAGTGCAAAACAGGATAGTCTAATTATAAAGCTAGCAAATTATAACAATTGCTTCTCTAAGGGTTCTTTAAAATTGCCATAGTATATAATCTTACTTAATTAAACTGATTTTGTTTTCAATTGAATTTATAGATTTCTCTTTATTTTCTCAAGCATATTGGTCAACAAATTAAATCAACACAAGAATATGAATGCTTTATATTTTAATACATGGCTATATTAATATGGTGAATTCCAAACTGTCTTATTACTTTATACTCTCTAAAATAATACTAACATTCCCTTTAATTTTCAACAAAACAGTTCTAGGTCAGTTTCTGATTATGTATTTGAAGTTGGTTTAGCAAACATGATCAGTCTGATAATATAATATAACAAGTTTTCTTAAACTGTGGGTTTTGTGAATTTAAGTTTATCATTTTTATAATAAATCTAACCTTCCTTGTATCCAAAATACTTCCCCATTTTTGAAGGAACTAACCCATCTCAAGAAAGTCAGAGATTCCATTTCAGAAAACTTAAGTTGTATACCAGCCAAGATATTTTTGGCCAGCAAATATAGGATTTTCTTCTTGCCATTGACACTGATCCCTTGTTCGAGTTATTGTAGCAATGACTTCACAAGTTATGAAACAGTTGGTTTTAGAGTACGTGCCATTGATTTGGCTACATTTAACCATATTGCTTTTTTCCCTCCTGCTTCTAATTTGCAACTCTAATTCATTATGTAGCTAATTCCATTCCTCACTTACTGTTTTGTTGGATTCCAAAATTCTTTTCTCTCATTACATGGCAATATATTCTATTTTGTATCTAAAGACACTCTAATGTTGATTTATTGGAATCTTCACAACTGCATATAACTTGTGATAATTATTTGGTTTTTGTACAATATTTGGATTGACATGACTTCATGCTTTAATCTATCTGTATATATTGTGACTTATTCTGCTTTCATGTTAAAATTAACTACACACCTTCACAAAACCAACGACCACCTTCTCCCAAACATACAGTAATAAATATATTATTTATATAATTAAAAGAGCTAAATATAAATTATGCAAAAAGCTAATAAAGCTATGTGATATATATGTAAAATCTTCACAGTGTCTTATGTGTCTACTCTTCAGTAGAATGGAAACTACAAAAGAATTATAAGACATAATCCACAGTTCTGTGATGTCTATCGAATTATTAGAGAAAAGAAAAGCATACTGTTTTATACAAATAAACCGAAAAGAGAGTATAAAGTTCAATTAGCTCTGTATGTGTGTATGTGTGTAAAATCTCATAAATATGTAATGCAAATTATTGTTAAAGTTTGGAGAGTATGATATCCTCCATTAATATATATCAACTTCATAAGGAACCAACGAGGATGATAGAACGTGTGTGAATGTCCCCATTTTATGGGAAAAAATATATAATCTTGGCTGTTTCATCATTAGAACATTTGAAGATTTGTCTGGGTAACATATATTTCTTTAGTTCCTGCATTGTATTTATTCTCTGTTTTGTGTCTATACCCCAAGGTGTATGAGTGATTTATTTATAAAAGAAAGAGTGGGGGCGCCTGGGTGGCTCAGTGGGTTAAAGCCTCTGGCTTCGGCTCAGGTCATGATCCCAGGGTCCTGGGATCTAGCCCCGCATTGGGCTCTCTGCTCCGTGGGGAGCCTGCTTCCTCCTCTCTCTCACTCTCTGCCTGCCTCTCTGTCTACTTGTTATCTCTGTCTGTCAAATAAATAAATAAAATCTTTAAAAAAAAAAAAAAAAAAAGAAAGAGTGAAGTTTTATCAAAGTGAAGGCAAAGGCATCTAGAAGACTTTCAGGGGAATGATTATCTCCAGTCTCCAGAGACCAGAAAAGATGCTAATCATTCAGCCTGTGGACATCTAAGATTTACATCCACACATAAGCTACAGTTCATGTCCCCAAAAGAAAAGCAACCAAATATTAAAACATCTCTACCCTCAGGAATTAGTATTTAAAGAATCACGAAAACCTAGTCTTCTCACTAGATATTCTGCTTATTCTGGACTTCGTTTTGTTGTGAATATGTTTGAGAAGTGGTGATGTAGGTTTATTTAAAACTTTTAATATTTCTTATCTCCCTATACTAAGAGAATCTCTCATCAGCTGTACGATTTCAGTATTGTTTCCAAATAGCCAGAAAACAATGTCCTTACTTGTGGGTTATTTATTTTTCAAAGTTTTCAAAGGTTCCCATTTTATGGGAAAAAGAGCAATATTTACATAATACCTACATTCAATATTTTCATGTATGCTTGTGTATTTATAGTATTTAATATTTTTGTATGTAGTAATGTAAGACTAGTTAAACATTTATGGAAAATTCTTTTTAAAATAGAATATCTGAGAATTACAATGTATTTTAACTATACAAGGAATGCCATTCCTTTCATATCTATATAATAGTATTTGGGAAATGTTTTAGATATAATTTTATTTTATAAGTCCAATGGTAGTATTTTAAGAATTAGTTTCTATTTTTCTTGAATGTGTCACTGTATCCTGTCTCTAGTACAACCAGGGCATGCACACAGACATTTGATTCTCAGAGCTTAAGACTGTTTTTGCTACAACAAGCTGATACTTCCCACTACAACCCCAGTGTGCTGGGATACAACAGACTTCAAATCAATGTGTATTGTTTTTAAATTAGACTACCTGAGCTATAAGGCTGTTGTTGATAGTGGATTTTTACATTTTTATTTGTGATTATTGTTTAAGTTTTATTTTGGGGGGTGTTATCTGATTTTTTTGCTTCCTTTGTCTTATAAGCAAATTTTAACCATGAACTATTCAGTATATGTCATTTCAAATTATAAGTACATATATATACTTATGAGGTTATAGAATTATGAATTTAAATATGTAAAAATATTCCATATAATGCTTAATCAGTTATATATTTATTTGTGTATAATATTTTATAATAACAAGACCTATCTGATTGCTCTCACACCCTGCCCCTTGACATTGGGTTTTTGGGGGGATTAGAATTAATGCTGATAAAAAAGCAAAGATGCAAGGTGAAGTTATCCAAAGATGCAAAAGAGAAGTGCTTTCAAATCAATTTTTTGATGGGCCCTAACAATATTAAATGAAGAAAAGATTGTTTTACTTCTTCCTCTCAGTTCAGCTCTTACGGAGAACACAGTCATTGATATTCCAAGTGCAGAATCTGAGAGAAGGTGAGTCATAAAAAAGTTCCGAAGTTTGAGATTTGGAAAAGAAAGGGGTTGGGCTGCATGTTATGAAAGTCAGCATCGTGAGTTAACCGGGTGTTGAAAAGTAGCCACAGTTTGGCCAGAAGATGGAGGAATAATTTCTATCACAAAAAGCCCCAGTGTATACACGATATAAGCAGAGAACTTGTCTATGCCCTAGCATGAAATAGAGTTTGGTATAAGGCATATTTGGGTTTGACTGTCAATTTTACCAATTAATATTTTCTTGATCTAAAAGAGTTTCCCTCTCTCAATATTTATGATGTGGAAACTAAGAAGCTGGGCATGAAATCATTTCTAGTTCCAAGAATTTGAGTCACTGTAAGTAGATTACCTAGTACATGTATACCCCACTGCTGAAGTTAATTTCTTCTCTTCAACCACAGGTAATCATAAACACCCCAATACTATTACGGATATTGGATCATGGAGGAAACTGTACGTATATCTTTTTCATCTGAGTGATATCACCTTGTTCTGCAACTGAAAAGCCATATAAACCTGAATGCATGGCAGGTTGGAACCATACAGGGGTGAAGGAATTCCTTCTGGTAGGTTTAACTGAAAACCCTAATTTGCAGATCCCTCTCTTTTTGCTTTTTACCCTTATTTATTTCACCACTCTGGCAGGTAATTGGGGGATGATTATCTTGATCTGGTTAAATACCCAACTTCATACTCCAATGTACTTCTTCCTTAGCAACCTCTCTTTTTGTGATATCTGCTATTCTACTGTCTTTGCTCCAAAGATGTTGGTCAATTTCCTATCAAACCATAAGTCCAGCACATTTGCTGGTTGTGTTCTACAGAGTTTCTTTTTTGCAGTATACGTAACCACAGAGGTCATCCTCCTGTCTATGATGGCTTATGACCGCTATGTGGCAATAGCTAATCCCTTGTTGTATACAGTCATAATGACCCAAAGGGTTTGTGTTCAGATGGTCATTGCATCTTACCTGGGTGGGCTCATTAACTCACTCACACACACAATCGGTTTGCTCAAATTAGACTTCTGTGGTCCTAACGTTGTGAACCATTATTTCTGTGACATTCCCCCTCTTCTGAAACTCTCTTGTTCTGATGCCCATAACAATGAAATGCTGCTTTTAATATTCTCTGGGGTCATTGCAATGTTCACTTTCACTATCATTATGGTCTCTTATACATGCATCATCATTGCCATCCAGAGAATCCGCTCCGCTGAGGGGAGGCGCAAAGCCTTCTCCACTTGTGCCTCTCATCTGACTGCTGTGACATTGTTCTATGGGTCTGTGACCTTCAGTTACATCCAGCCAAGCTCTCAGTATTCCCTGGAACAGGAGAAGGTCTCTGCTGTGTTTTATACGCTGGTGATCCCCATGCTAAACCCACTGATTTATAGCTTACGAAATAAGGATGTGAAAGATGCAGCCAAAAGGTCAATATGGTGGAAGAGAACTCCCACCTGACCCAATCTTTTCAATGGATTTGTTAACCTAACATTAAATAGACAGGCTTTTCTTAAAATTGTGTCACAGACACAAATGCCCAAAAACTGTAATCAAGGTAGACTCATGAAATTGAAGATGTGTTGAGATTGACAGGAAGACTGAAAATCACTGTATTTTATCATTTGTTGTTTTGTGACTTAACAATTTCATTCTTTCAAGAGCTAGTACATCTTTTTTTCCCCTAACGAATTCTGATGCTATACTATGAAAGAACTCACCACAGATTAAAAGACTCTGACATTGATTCAAATGAAAAGAACACCCCAACAATAGGGATTTATTAAATGCATTCTTATCTCAGAGGAAAAGTGAAATAGCCTTTTGGCATGATTTTCTGGCATCAGATCTTTGTTGTTGTTGTTGTTCTAAAAATGCTATCATCCAAGTAAAGACATATATCTCCATTTTTGTATTTGAATTATATATCTTAGTGGTATCCTAGAATAGCTATAGAAAAGAATAACTGTCATTAGTTATGATTTATTCCTTCAACACACTTCTGTTTAGTACCTTTACTTGTACCAGTTACTCTGTGAGAGCCAAACATTAAGACATGTAAGATAAGGGGCAAAAGTTGTTAGAGAAACAAATAATGGAGGGATACGGTAAATGAGTTTTCAAAATATTGTGTGAAGATGAAGGCTTTACCCGATGTTACATCTCAAACTTTTGGAAAGTATGACTGTGTACTGGATAATATAAAATAATAGTATGTCATTACTATTATAAAGAAAGATATGTGTATATAAATGAGTATATGCACACACACATACATATATACGTATAGTAAGATAGAGATTAAGAGACTGGTGAAATAAATAAGCAATTGCAGTTAGTATCTATAGGGAAGGAACACAGGAGACATCATTTAAATATTCTTGCAAATCTCTTATTCTTGATTCTGTTCTATAAGTTTAAAATACTTCAAATTTTTTTTTTAAAAAGTTAGGAAATTATGCACTTTTACTTCTGTATCAAAAGAACATCTATGCAAAAATAATGAAAAAAAGCAAGAAAATTTAAGACATCTGATGAATGAATTGAATGGGTTTTGAAGAAAAGAGAGTTGGAGGGCTTTATATTTCAGAGAGACGTGAACTTGGAGATGCTGGCTGACTTAGTCTCCCTGATTCAGGGTACACTTGAGAATGCAGGTGAGGACTTGCATGGAGGGCTCTGGAAAGGGTTCAGCAGACTCAGGAGAGGTCCAGACAGAAATTTTCCAGGTTTCAGCACACAGGGACATTTCTTCTCAGGGAATTAGCCATATTCTGGGTCTGATCAGGATTGAAGACCAAGTAAACAAATAAACAGAAGGATGCGCATGTAATAAACTAGATAGATAAATTAGATATATGATAGATGAGGATAGAAAGATGATAGATGATAGATAATGATAGATGATGATAGATAGATAGATAGATAGATATAAATGAGAACTTCTAGAGGCACCTGGGTGGCTCTGTTGGTTCAGCATCTGACTCTTGCTTTCGGCTTGGGTCATAATCTCAGGGTCTAGAGATGGAGTCCTGCGCTGGGCTCTGTGCTGAGCATGAAGCCTGCTTAAGATTTTCTCTCTCCCTCTCTCTATGCTCCCCTCTCCCTTAATAATAGATAAATAAATAAATAAATAAATAAATAAATAAATAAACAACTTCTGAGAAGCAGAGATAACGTTTGGTGTTCTCCCAAGCAACACAAATATTAAAATTGCTGTCTATCAAAAGCAGGGGCTCCTGTGCCCTGTAGCTGTTTTGGGGGAAGAGAAAACAGTGGTCTTCTCAGCAGTTATTTGGCCGGAGGAGTTGAGCTGGATTATATTGGAGCTTAAACACACAGCTGTTTCCCTCTCCTCCCCTGCCCCACCCAAGAAACTGGATGGGATGGAAGGTGGAGGGTGTAAAACACTGGTTTGGGTCACAGGGGTCCATGGAAATCCCCCACACTCTTGCTGTGCTTAGAAAACACAAAATCTTGCTGGAAGGAAGAGCTATCAAAAAATGTAATAAAGGTTTCCTCCCCAGAACGTTTGCCAGATTCTGATCTTGCTGTAAGCCAGGCGAAAAGGGCTAGAGTTTTCTTTGTGTGGCACTGAAGATTCAGATGTTTGCAGATTCAAATGGAATTGGAAAGACAGTGGTATTTTTTCTCAGTCTCTAGGTGCTTGGTTGATAAGGTCTCACCAGAGGTAGAGGGCTGCGTCAGACACAAGGCTGGCAGCCTCCTCTAAATATTGGCTGCAGTTGATGTATAAGCATGCCTCCCTTTATTATGCTTCACTTTATTTAACATACTAGCTACTGTGTTTTTCTTACAAATGGAAAGTTCATAGCATCCCTGCATGAAATAAGTTTATCAATGTCAGTTCCCTGACAACATTTGTTCACTTTGTATCTCTGGGTCACACTTTGGTAATTCTTGCAATATTTCAAACTTTTTCAATATTGTCATTTTCATTATAGTAATCTGGGATCAAGGATGACAATTCACTGAAGGCTCAGAATGGTTAGCATTTTGTAGTAATAAAGTGTTTTTATTTTTTATCAAGCTTTTGTTTTAATTTTTTTAAATTTTTCTTGTGTTGTTTTTAAATTAAGGTGTGCGCACTGGCTTTTTTAGATGCAATGCTATTGCACACTTGCTAGACCACAGCATAATATAAACATAACTTTTATGTGTACTGGGAAACCAAAAATCTCAGTTGACTCACTTTATTGCAGTGTTCTGGAACCAAACCCACAATATCTCCAAGATATGCCTATATAGGACAGGGAGCTAAGTTCACACCACCAAAGAATTAAAGCTTAATTTTCTATAGTGTTTAAAGCTAGAGAGAGAGAAAAGTGCAGCTCTTAACCAATTATCTTGGGAAAGCTACACCCAAACAGGGAGAAGGCAGAAGAAAAATGAGGTCCAACTTCAACCCCATGCAGAACCAGCACAAATAATATTTGAATTAACTTAGCTTTTCATCTGTTATGCCTTTTTAGAAAGAATGAAGCCCTCCCAGGTGGAAAGTAATGCCATCTTCACTTCTATGTACCTTTAATCACATGCAAAGAATGAGAATTATTTTTAAGAAGAGTAAGAAAGAGTGGGAAAACATAGCAGGGTCACATAAGAGCTATGAATCTTAATTTTAATTCATATCATACATGAAGATTGATTTAAGATGGATCATAGAAGTAAATGTGTAAAAGATGAAAAAAAAGAGTCTCTAGCAGTAAACATAAGTCTGTGTTTTCATAACATCAAAATTGGCAAACATTTTTCAGTAAGGATATACAGGGCACCTGGGTGGCTGAGTTGGCTAAGCATGTGCCTTCGGCTCAGGTCATGAGCCCAGGGTCCTGGGATTGAGTCCCTCCGCAGGGAAGGGAGTCTGTTACTCTCTCTGCCTGCTGCTCCCATGCTTATGCTCTCTCCCTCTGACAAATTTTTAAAAGTCTTTAAAAATAAAAAAGGATATACAAATAGTAAAATAAAAAGAACAATGGGAAAATATATCTCTTTCATTTATTCTTTCTTTCTCCAATTTTAATTTACACTCCAGTTGCTTAACATACAGTGTAATATTAGTTTCAGGTATAGAACTGAGTTATTCAACACTTATATACAATACTCAGTGAGGTGTTGTTGGTTTTAAATAAAGATTTCTGTCCCTGGAAATACATCAATACAAGACTAAAAAGGCAAGCCACAGAATAAGAAAGAATATTCATAGAGTGTATACTGGCAAAAGATTCATCCAAAATATATTAAAAAGATCTGCCAGTCAATAAAAGACAAATAGGACAACTGAATATGGAAAAAAAGCAGAAAAATGTTTATATAAAAGTCATTCAAAATAACCAGTAAGCATGTGTAAAAATGTTTAATCTCATTGTTCACACATTTCCAAGAGGTGTATGAAAATGGTTCAGATATTTTGGAGAACTGTCTGATGGTAAATTGAATATATAGCTAACTCATGTTTCAAGATTCCCTAGATATGAGTGTGTATTCACAAACATACATGAACAATAATTTTTTCAGAAGTTTTATTCATAATATTTATACTTACAAACTAGAAACAAAAACCTGACCATTTAAGAGAATAAATTAATATATTTTGATATATTCACAAAATGGAAGACTAAACAGCACTTTTTAAAAAAACCACTGATGTACACTAGGGTAAATGAATGTCATAATGTTATGCTCTGTAAAGGAAAGCAGAAATAAAAAGTCCATATGTTTAAAATAAAAAAAGATAGAAAAGTCCATGTGTAGGATTCCGTTTGTGTAATGTTTAACAACAGATAAATATAAGTTATGGTAATATAGCTATGAGGGAGCATTCTGTAGTGTTGGAAATATCTGTATCATTATGATCAGTGTGGTGTTTATGCTCATGTACATATACAGAAATTTGAAATAAATTGTATACTTAATTTCAAGGTGTTTTACAATGTGTGTGTATGTGCATGCATGTATGTATAATTCTTGAACAAGTGCTCAGAGGAAAAGACAGAAAATGGAATTTCAATGAAAATATGGAAAGCAAAGGGAATGGTAAATTGGAGATTTGAGGGTAATTATAAAATGTAATTGAATTTTGACTGTACAATAATATTTTATTAGGAGGTTTAAAATGAATACAACATAAATGCATAGAAACAATAATCCAAAAGCAGTGTAAATTAATGGGACTATACCTTCTAAGGCTTTAATAAGAGAAATGAAATAAGGAACAGAGTGCATTGTATTTACTATTTCAAATTGCATAATTTAAAACAGAAGGCAATCCATAACACAGCAAATGCAAAAGTTAGAACAATAAAAAATACAAATTGAGACATCTTAAAAACTTAATAGATAAAATATTTCTTAAATAGGACATAAAATGTTCTGACGATTAAGGAGAAATTAAGGAACACTGAATTATATCGCTACTTAAAATATATTTATAGGATGAAAAAGTAAACCAGAGTCAGTGAAAATAGTTTCCCTACATATTTATAAAGTATAATAAAAATATATAATGAAATCTTACAAACAAATAAAACTAAACATAATAGAAAAAAATTGGGGACAAGGGGGCAAAGTACTTGTAATGCACATGACACAATAAATACCAAAAATCTCCCAACTTCCAGAAAAATAAAGGAAAGTTGCTCAGCTTTATTAGTAATCTGGGGAAAGAAAATTAACCACAATAAGATATGGTGATATCAAGTCTTCATATGACTCTTGATATCAGGGCCACGTGTCATTAGAGATGACTTAAAAAAACAAGATTTTTTATTTATTTTTTTTTTTTTAAAGGTAGAGCAAGTGACTAGGTTGATCTCAGGGTTGTGCAGGTTTGAGCCCCGATGCTAGGACCCTGAGTCAGAGCCGAAGGAGTGCTAACCCATGAGCCAAAAAACAAGATTTTTTAAAAATATATACAATATCAAGTGCTGAAGAGAGGAAGCAGCTACAACACTCATAAAGCAATGATGGAGATGTTACTCACGACAACTTTAAAAAATAATTGTTGGTCCTTAACAAACCTGCACATACGAAATGCAGAGAGTCAATGCTGTGTTATATGTAAAGTATAGCTCTTAACAGAAATTTACAAGACCTACAAAGAAGCAGAAAAATGTAATACACTGGACTCAAAAAAAAAGAAGTTAGTAGAAACTGAATGACCCAGATATTTGATTGAGCAGAAAAAGAGTTCAAAGTACTATTATAAATAATATGTTCAGATAACTAAAGAAAATATATAAAAAATTAAAGGAAAGTGTTATAGTAGGTATTCATCAAATAAAGCATCTCAATTTTTAAAAAGGATTAATAAAAATAACAAATGAGAATTCTGTAGTTAAACATACGGTAACTGTAATGAAAAATTCCACTAGAAAGATCCAATGACAAATATGAGGTGATAGAAGAAAGAATCAGGGATCTTGGAGCTAAACCAATGGAACAAATATGAAAAGAATGAAGGAAATATGAAAAACAAATATGAAAATAATGAAGAACAAATATGAAAAGAATGAAGGAAAATAAACAGCCAGGGATTTGTATGCCACCATTCAGTGTATCAAGAGATACATAGTGCAGTTCCCGAAGAGGGGGAGAAAAGAAAGAAGTGAAAAGCAAAGCAAAACAAAATAAATCAAAACCTGAAAACAAAACCTGGACAAAACTGCGTGTGTTTGGTAAAAAAAAAAAAAAAAAAAAAAAAATCCAGTCAACATTTTACTGGAGCTTCCTATCACATAACATATAATACACTAAAATACATAAAAATAAGTTTCAAGAATCACAGACCTGTACCCCTAAGACAAAAAATACATTATATGTTAATTAAAAAAGAGTATATACTTAAAAAAAAAAGATGAGCTTAAATGTGAAAGATAGAACAGTTCAAAAGTGAGACAAAAATACATAAGGAATAAATGAACAATACCAATAATGGAACATATAAAATGAATGAACAATACAGAAGAAAATAATACAAAATAAAATGAATAATACAAAACAAAATGCTAAAGTCATCCAGATAGAAAAGAAGCAGCACAATTCTCATTATTTTCAGGTGAAATTATAATGCATCTAAAAGACAAAACCGGGGCTCCTGGGTGGCTCAGTGGGTTAAAGCCTCTGCCTTTGCTCAGGTCATGATCCTGGGATCGAGCCCCACATCCAGCTCTCTGCTCAGCAGGAAGCCACCTTCCTCCTTCCTCTCTCTCTCTGCCTGCCTCTCTGCCTGCTTGTGATCTCTCCCTGTCAAATAAATAAATAAATAAAATCTAAAAAAAAAAAAAAGACAAAATCAATATACAAAAGTGAACTGTTTCTGTCTATTAATAGCAAATGATCTAAAAACTAATAAAATATTTCCATTAACAATAGGACATAATAAAGGAATAAATTCAACAGCAACAAAAAAAAATCAAGACAAGAGTAAAATCATGAAAAGTATAAAAAATTGCTGAGAGGAATAGGAGATCTAAATTAATAGCGATTCCCTATTAATGAATTGGAACACTCCATTCTTAGGTATTTATCCGGGAGACATGAGTAATCATGCCCATTCAAAACTTCAACTCTAGTATTTACAACTGCTTTAAAAAAAATTTTTTTTCTTTATTTATTTGAGACAGAGAGAGCATGGAGGGTAGAAGAATAAGAGGGAGAGACTATCCAGCAGGAGTCCAATGCAGGCCTCCATCTCAAGACCCTGAAACCATGACCAGAGCCAAAACCAAGAAGAGGATGCTTAACTGACTTAGCCACCCAAATGCCACTACAACAGCTTTATTCAAAGTAGCCAAATATTGCAAATAATCCAAGTGTCCATTAAGAGGTGAGTAGATAAAGTATACTAATTCGTACATTATCAAGCAATAAAAAAGAAAGAAAGAACTAATGATTTATGTAACAATGTAAATGTTTCTAAAAACATTATTCTGGGTGGCTCAGTGGGTTAAGCATTTGCCTTTGGCTCAGGTCACAATCCCAGGGTCCTGGGATTGAGACCTGCATTCTGCCTCTGTCTTTGTCTGTCTCTCTCTCTCTCTCTCATGAATAAATAAATAAAATCTTAAAAATATATAAAAATAAAAATATCATTCTGATTGAAAAAATATTCAGACCAAAAAAACTGTATTACCCCAATTTTGTGAAACTGCAAAAACAAATCTCACAAACATAGATAAACAACTGATCAGCAGTTTTTTGAGGTTGAAGGTCAGAGATTGGGGTTTCTTAGAAAGAGAACAAGATATTCTGGGGGTTATGGAAACATTCTGTTTTGATTATAGTAATAATTGGTCTGGAGCATATATTTGTCAAAACCCATAAAATTATACATTTAAACTGAACACTGCTTATTGGATCATAATTATTCCTCTTTTATTTGAAAAAAGTTATTTTCTAAAATATAACACTTCAATATTTTTGTTGAATAACTTATTTAGTAAATTATTTATTTAATAACTTAAATAAATTTTCTTTATTTATAATTTATAATTAATTAATTTATAATTTATTTAATATTTACAATTTAAATAAAATTATTTAATAATTTATTTAATAAATATAATTTATTTAATGCATAATTTGTATTCATTAATATAATTCTGAATTATATTTTCACAAGAAGTCTTCTTTCATGACAGAAAATCAATAAATATATACTAAATTCATTTCAAATAATGCTGGGAATTTTTTCTGTATGTCAAATTCAATTGTACCTCTATTTATGTGCTAAATATCAATTTTTAAAATTTAACATATCCGTTTCTATTGTTAATAAAGCCATTAGATCTTATCTGGGTCTCCATTTAAGTATCTGATGATTGGTATGAGGCCATTTCCCAGAAATAAATGTTTTAAAAACAGCATTGTATAGGACTCCTGGCTGACTCAGCGGTAGAATATTTGACTCTTGATCTTGGGGTCCTGAGTTTGAGCTCCATGTCCGGTGTAGAGATTACAAAAAAAAAAAAAAGAAAAGAAAAGGGAAGGAAGGAAAAAAAAAAACAAGAAAATAGTATTGCATATAATCTCAGGGGATTAATAGATCTGCAGAAGATAGAGAGCATGATAGGGACTTTCTAAATATAGTGTTTTATTTTGTTTTGTTTTTTCCCCTATACTGAGTGCCTGTGTCAACAAAGGAAAGACAAAACAGCAGGTTTCAAAGTAAAGAATCAAGTATGTGTGTTTATTTGGGGATTTAGGGATTGCAATCCGAGGGAGAGATTTAACAAAATCAAAAGTGTGCTTTGGAGAAACAAAGGAGGTTAAAGTTTTTAGAGAAGAGAGAGGAAATTCACATAAGTCGTTTTGAAGGGGATGAGATCCGTATGCCAGAAGCACTGGTAGAGCTACAGTTACACTCGGCTGTATGGGACAGGCTGCTAGGCAGAACTGTGTTAATGCAGAAAGCCCATTTCTGTCCGTTTTAACATAGAACACATCCCCGGCTTCTAGCCCCACCTTTTCAATGTCCTCCCACTCCATTTAAGATAATCCTCTAAGGGGCGCCTGGGTGGCTCAGTCCTTAAGTGTCCGCCTTCCTCTCAGATCATGATCCCAGGGTCCTGCTCAGTGGGAGGCCTGCTTCTCCCTCTCCCACTCCCCCGGCTCCTGTGCTCTTCCTTGCCATCTCTCTCTGTTCAAATAAATAAAATCTTTTAAAAAATAAAAAATGTAAAAGGTTAAAAATTTTTAAAAAGTACTAGTTTTCATTTTCTTTGATTTCCTCTTCATAATCCAAGAAAACAAAGGCGTAGATTTTTGTTAACCAGCTGCTCTTCTCCTACCTTCAAGCCCACTGGTGTTTGCGTTTTAGTTTCACGTGTGTGTGTGTGTGTGTGTGTGTACGTGGATGTGTGCACATGCATTTTCTGACAAGCAGGCCCAACTACTGGATTTTCTGAGAAGCTTCTCCTGCTAAAGTATTGAGCAGGCATTACTACCTATTCTTTGCACTGTTGTTCAGAATTTATATGTTCTGTTTTGTTTTGATTTTTCCCCTATACTTACTTGGCTCTTCATTTCCTTCTATTCATTCTAACATTCAGGAAATTAAATGCTTTCAGGGAGCCATTAAGGTCCTGAGAGTTTCCTACGTCCCTCAAGAAACACAGAGGAACTTTTAATCATGTATTTATTATATCCTTTTGATTAGAAAATTAACTCTGGGGACTCTATTCCCATTTGTACTAAAGTAAATATATAAATAAAATTTTTGACCGTCTTGCTCTTGCTTTCATACGATGGAGGCCCTGCCTGTGGTTATCATATATTAAAGAAGTTTGAATTTCAGTCCTCCTGCCTGAAACTACCATCATTTATCCAATTTTTGTATTACTGTAAGTGTTAAACAAATACAACTTTTGTGTATGAGTGATTAATTGTTTTGGGAGGAATATAGAGAAATATCCATTGGAATGAGCAGTTATAAGGTTCCTAAATAAGCTAATGTTGTTTTTTTTTTTTTTCTCTTACTGGTAAGTAAAACTCACTTATTTCACTTTCTCATATAAATATGTTTTACAAATCAGTTAAAAAAAAAAAAAAAAAAAAACCCAAGATGAAGAAGACATAAAAATACAGAGTATGGGGAATTTATAACTTGGTCATTTATTCTTACCCCTTATCCTACACATCAATTTCTTTTTCTACATTAACATCAAAATTTTTAGGTAACATCTACTGAAACAATGAAAAATCAATGTTTTAATCAGTGTGGAATGTTCTTCCCTAAAGGATGAATTACATCATGTCATAATTAGATATTCCCATAGGGATTACTTACCTATCAGTGTAGATATTCTATGTCTAACAGTTACTTCATTTTCTTGCTATTTCAATAATGTAATGTTTTGCTGAGTTTTACCAACTGTACTAAGGAAATAGTGTCTCCCAAGTAAAAGAATAATGAAACCATCAAAAATCTCTCCCTTTATTCTCAAGAGGTAAAACCATAGCCTTGTGAACTGTTTAAAATATTTATTTTTATTTTCCATAAAATGTAAAAAGGTAGTTATATTTTTTCAGACAAAATGTAATAATCAACCATTGTGTATTCAGTGGAAAAGACATAGTATATTTTAAGAAATGTGTTGCGACATCCAAAAAAATTATAAAAAAGTATCTATATGTTTTATAGGTTTGCTTTATTTTATAGGTTTACATTGCTCTTTATTAGAAAAAGGTTAAAAACTCTGTTTTCTGAGTCTCCTGAGTAAGATATTTCTATTGGATTTCAAAAGCCAATCATTTCTTTTTTAAGATTTTATTTTTTCATTCGACAGAGATATAGAACAAGCAGGGGGAGCTGTGGGAGAGAGGGAGAAGCAGGCTCTCCACTGAGCAGGGAACCCCACGGGGGACTCGACTCGATCCCAGGACCCTGGGATCATGACCTTAGCGGAAGGCAGCTGCGTAACTGACAGCCTCCTAGGCGCCCCTCAAAAGCCGATTATATAAGTTGTTGTTCACATTCTAGCTCAGACTACCCTCTCCTCTCATTCTCTGTGGCATTTTTCTCAGAAACCAATACTTCTGGCTATTTTCTAAGGATGACCTTTTGGATGCTAAGGCTTTGTCTTTCATCACATTCAACTTTCAAAAATATTGTGGTATGTGAAGTAAACATGAAGGCATATCTGGAATTTCATTTTTTAAAAATTTTTATTTATTCGACAGACAGAGATCACAAGCAAACAGAGAGGCAGGCAGAGAGAGAAGGAAGCAGGCTCCCCACTGAGCAGAGAGCCTGATGCAGGGCTCGATCCCAGGACCCTGGGACCATGACCCTAGCCGAAGGCAGAGCCTTAACCCACTGAGCCACCCAGGCGCCCCAGTACAGTTAATTCTTATATTTTGATGTATTTGACATTAGCTACCATTAAATCCAAAGTGAGAAGTTGAAAAGAACTCCTGTGAGAACACAGATTAAATTTCCAACCTTGGTTATTATGCTTTAAAAACCAGATTTTGCATCACATATATTTTAGAATGAATTTCACTTTTTTTTTTTCCTTTACATAAAAAGAGAAACATTTAAATGCATCTTGAAGCTTAACACCATAATGTTTTATTTTTTTCATTCATGGAATTTCCTTTTGGAATAGCCTTATAAACAGTACTTGAAGAGACTAGAGAGTTACTAGTTAAATTTTTCTAGTTTTATAGATAAAACAACTGGGAAAGAAAAGTCAACAAGTTGCAAGGCGAGTTAGGGATTCCAAGTAGTCTTGATGGTGTGGCATGATCGTTCTCAATTTCATTTTTCTTATCATTAACAGGTACCAAGAAAAACACACACATGACTGATGTTAATTTTACATTGGTTACGGAATTTATCCTTTTGGGACTGACAGATCGTGCTGAACTGAAAGTGGTCCTCTTTGTTTTGTTCCTGCTGATCTATATCATTTCTTTGGTGGGGAATCTAGGAATGCTCTTTCTAATCCAAATAACCCCCAAACTCCAGACACCCATGTATCATTTCCTTAGCTCTCTGTCATTCGTTGACGCCTGCTATTCGTCAGTCTTTGCACCCAAAATGCTGCTGAACTTCTTTGTTGAACGGGAGACGATCTCTTTCTCAGCGTGCATCGTGCAATATTTTTTATTTGTGTCACTCCTTACCACCGAGGGCTTCCTGCTGGCGGCCATGGCTTACGACCGCTACATGGCCATCGTGAACCCGTTACTTTACACAGTGGCTATGACTAAATTCGTCTTCATTGCCCTGGTCATTGGGTCATGTGTAGGAGGCTTAATCAACTCATTGACACACACAGTTGGTTTGGTGAAATTGTCTTTCTGTGGGCCAAATATCATCAGTCACTTCTTCTGTGACCTTCCCCCACTATTAAAGTTGTCATGTTCTGACACATCCATGAATGAATTGTTGCTTTTAATCTTCTCTGGAGTTATTGCTATGATCACTTTCTTGATTGTGATGATCTCCTATGTCTTCATTGTTGCTGCTATCCTGAGGATCCACTCAGCAGCAGGCAGACGGAAAGCCTTCTCCACCTGTGCGTCACATTTCACGGCGGTGACTATATTCTATGGCTCCATAAGCTTTAGTTACATCCAGCCAAGTTCCCAGTATTCCCTAGAACAAGAAAAGGTGGTATCTGTGTTTTATACCCTGGTGATTCCTATGTTAAACCCAGTGATTTACAGCTTGAGGAACAAGGAAGTGAAAGAGGCTGTGAAAAGAGCTATAGAAATGAAATATTTTCCTTGTTAATTTCATGCCATATGTGTCCCATAATAGCATTTAAGAAGTTCTCTGGATAAGAATATTTATATGAATTTATTAAAGTTTTGAGTCCAAAGGAATCTGAGAGTTTACTTAATGGGAGCCTCCTATTACACAGCAGAAGGAAAACGTCTAGAAGAATAACTACAGGAGATATGACTGGTTATTGTGTAAACTAACCTAAAAACCATAGTAAGATCTAGGCTACTTATCTATGGACAGTTGAAGATATTTTTGTTCCTGTACATGGGTACATGGGTAGGAATAAATACATACAAATAGATATGCAGGCATATAAACAGACACACAAATAGAGATACAAACACAAGATTAGTAAATAATAAAGTATCTCTTAACTCAGTATCTCTATTAAGCACAGAAATAAGCAAATACTTGTAAAGCAAAGAGGATTGGTATGTGAATTATCCACAAAGCTAGCATATGCATGTTCTGAAATTAGCCTGGATTATTTATAGCTTGACTTCTTTCAAAATAAATGCAAATACTCAAAAATAGTCTGAAAGAGAACTTGGGTTCTCTTTCACCTGTGTGATATCATTCCCAGTGCTTAGTCTGGACCATTTCCCTGATCCTGACTTTGATTTCCATCACTACATATAAAACTGAACAGGACTGAACACCACACTTTTCCTACCACTCCACGTGGTAGGGTTACTAATACTCAAAGAAAACACTCAGTGAAGAATTTGACTTCGTGTTTAGAAAGGAGGCCTCGAAGATACTTTAGGAGTCATAAATAACCAGACCCATTTCCCTTTTTCCATTAAACATCTCCCAGAATCTCCCTTAGACTTTAAAAAGGAAATTTCCTTTAAAAAGGAAATAGTATTCTATTCAGGAGGAAATCTGTGCTGTGTATTCCAGGTAGGGAAAATATCTGAACCCGTTGTTTTCCCTTTGATTCAAATTGTACATATAGATGGATAGTGATGAAATCGGGCCCATAAATATTGATTTTTCCATAGTATCTCTTCCCCCTAAATTGCTATAAAGTCTCCTTTATATGGAAACAAACCAATGTTCTAGAGAATATCTCCATTTACAAATAAAATTATGTTTGAGTTTTTGAGATTCTTTTAAATATTGAATATTAAGAAGCAACAACGCCAAGCAGCACAATGAGACAGCTGAATTGTCTTTAAATATTAATGCATGGTTTTACATGACTCATAATTAAACTTTTATTTTCTTTCTTCTCAGTGACAGACAAACTCATAAGTGAATGGCTCCAATATCTGTGAAGGTAGCAAATTGAAATGTGAAAAAAGATACCATATCGGCATCCTCATTATATTAGAAATGCAAGTGAAAAACGTCATGTGAAAGTTTACTTTTCAGAATGAAATAATCACACCAACAAGAACATCATATAACATTTGTGTGGTCCTTTATAATTATCCAAAATCATGTATTTATTTTTTACTTTTTAAAAGATTTTATTTATTTATTTGAGAAAGAGAGAGAGAGTGAGAGCACAAGCAGGGGGGAAGGGCAGAAAGAGAGGGAGAAGCAGACGCCCAGCTGGACAGATTGCTCAATGAAGGCTCAATGCGGGGCTCCATCCCAGGACCCAGGGGCCATGAGCTGAGCCTAAGGCAGACCCTTAGCCAACTGAGCCACCCAGGCACCCCTGAAATTATTTAATATATTATTTGAAAATGAGTCCCATAAGGCTACATATATGTGACATTTATGTATAAGAGGCATTCCTGTAAATGAATTTGTATTAAAGTTTTGATTTTCAGAAAAAATAAAAAGGTGAAATAATAATGATAAGTGAAACTAATTTTATAACATTCTTCACAATTTTTTCAACAGAAGTCAATATCTTATGTCCTAAAGTATCAAACACAAAGTATAACATACAAGCCAGGTAATTAAAACTCATAAAAACAAATTGAACTCATCCTGTTACAATACTCACTTCATAAAATAAGGGACTAGCCAGGATGTAGATAAAATAGTTTACTAAGTGGACATGAGTGGGAGGGGTGTCATTATATGGAACAAAAGTATGATATTTGTTTATGTTTAATATTGACCTTCAACTCATCCTAACAAAGAGTTACTGTATTACAGTATATACAGTAATGATATTATAATATGAACATTACCTGAACACTCGAATAAGATTAAAAAAAAAATCCCTTTCTTAAATTGTGAGGCAGATGAAGGGTGTGTGGAAGATTTGTAGCATGAAGATTGGAAAATGAGTAATATATTTTATATAATGGGTAATATATCCTATATATATACCTGACTCATATATATACATATATGTGTGTATATATATAATTTATATATATATATGTGTATATATATATACATATATACTTATATATGTATATACACACACATATTAGTAAATACAACTCAGTTAAGCAGATTCCAAATATCCTTAAGTGGTTAATATGCTTACTCAATTAGAAATAAATGAGTACTTCATGCATGAAATACCTGATGCTATTTCTTCAAATTCCACATAAGATATCAGGATACCAAATTGAGAATGGGCACTTTTAGCTCCAATCCTTCTATCCCATCCCTAAAATCAGTTACTGCTCAACATCAACACTTGGAGAAATCAGGACTCAGCAGATGTTTATCTAGCATGACTTTCCTCTCAGCTCACAGAGAATCTCTATTAACTGTGTTATTATTATTTTTTTTTTAATTTCACATGGTTTGACTTGGAGTTTGTAGTTTAAAAATTGACCTAACTCATCAGAGAAATAAGTTGCTGGCACTATGTGGACAAGTCATGAGTACATTTGCATCATGGTCATGTTTGTTATTTTTTTATTTATTAAGAGACCCACAAGTCAACATTCCCAAGATTTGAGATTTGATCTTGTGCTCTGAATGCAATAGTAATTGCATCAGCCGCAGCTCTGATGGCCCTTTTCAGTTACTCCTTGGTCAGTTATGGCTTGTGAACAAATTGTGACCCTCAGCATTATGGATATCTAAGAAGCATATTGTCATCCTATCAAAACCCTAATTTGCCATAGAATGCCCTCTACAAATGGTCCAATGTTTGTCACCCTTCCCCTATAAAACCAGTTTGTTAAATTTTACCAATTAAATATGACTTCTTTTTTTTTTCAATTTAAGTAAGACCCATCTCTTTCTTTAGAGTTAGTATCAATTAGTCTTAGATATGTCTTATGAAGTCTTAACATTCATATATTCTCACTCTTCATTCTTAGACTGCTTAGATGTTCCCTGTTTGCTGAATCAGACCACCGTCCAGAGGGGTGCTGAGTGGCTCAGTCGGTTAAGCATCAGCCTTCAGCTCAGGTCCTGATCTCTGGGTCCTAGGATCAAACCCTGCTTCAGGCTCCCTGCTCAGTGGAGAGCCTGCTTCTCCCTCTCCCTCTGCTACTCCCTCTGCTTGTGTTCTCTCTCTCTCTGTGTCAAATAAATAAATAAATAAATAAATAAAATCTTGAGGGGGTGGGGAAGAATATTATCCTGAGTCTAATTTTTCTCATACTGGATATTGTCTATCTTTTCCACTATTTTTCATGCAATATGGTTTCAAATTTCATCATTATCGTGTTCACTCCTAGTTTGTCGATATTAAAATGCTGTATGGAATAAACAGTAAAAGCAGCACTAATTTTTACATGAGACAATCATTGTATTAAGATATTGTCTTACCATTTCCCAAAGTCCACACTCAATTATTCTGAGGCATGTATAATGTGAATCATATGGATCAGGATATTCAGTTAAATAAAATTACATGATTAGAGGTAATTAGGAGTTGTGAAGTGCCTGGAACATACTAGGCACTTAATAAATAAAAGCAACCCCAACGAGTATCTTACTTAATATTTCTTTGCCAGAGAAAAAACAATATTCTTGTTAGTTAAATTAATTATAATGTTCCCCGTGTGTTAGTCTGTTTTAGCTATTGCTTCATTTTAATATCATTGCAAATTCTCGCCACCTTGCTCTTGTACAGTTGTGTTTGTTGGTTTGGTTGCATTTGATCTGTATCAGTGACTTATTTATGCTTATTTGCCCCTTTTTTACTGAATGTAAATGTCTACCATTTTATTCTGATTTACCACCTTTTATGTTTTTCGTTCTATCCTCCAAGGAGCAGCTTACTTAGAATTTCTAAAAATTACATTTATGTTCAACCACCACAGTGATAAAAATGTTAAACTTGATATTTATTTTAGTGTCTTAATTTGTTCAATGATCTCTTATATTAAAAATGTATGAACACACACACATTTGAACTCTATCTAGTGATTACTGATTGCTTCCCCTTCTTTTGGGCTATCTCAAATTGAAATATATGTCTATTTTCCATAATTACTAACCAATAATAATACATGTATATAGAAGCATATGGTCATCAACAAATGGAATTTAGCCCTCTTTAAAACTAAAATAAAGCTTTATATATATATATATAATTTATATATATAAATACAAAATATATATTATATATAAAGATATATATTATATATAAAGATATATATATAACTAAAATAAAGATATATATAATACATATTATATATATAACTATATTATGTAAATTATGATAAACACTGATGGAGTTCATTTTTAATAATTTAGGGGTTGTTCTGCAGAGGCTTATATAGTTGAGACAGGAATTTATGTGACAGTTTTCTCTAAAACTGAGAAATGGCTACATCCATGAATTGCTACAATTTGGAAAGATAGTGCTGGGACTTTACCTTCCCCATGTCTCTCTTTGCTCTTTTAATGAAACATAGTGTCACAGAATCACTGGGGATTCCACCCTCCAAAGACCCTCAACCAAATAAAAGCACAAGTCCGGAAACTGAGAGAAAGGTCTAAGCGTCATCTCAAAACCAGGTAGGTGTTATATTTATGTGTTCTAACAAAGGAATTACAAATGCCTCTCCAGTTTTCAAAAACAGCAACTCTTAATACATGCTATGAATGGAATGTGAAGAAAAATCATCAGCTTCAAATCCATTCAAATTATTGAGATAAGTGAAATAGAATTAAACCATTACCACATCAGATAGCTCTCTTTTTTTTCTTTCTTTCTTTCTTTCTTTCTTTCTTTCTTTCTTTCTTTCTTTCTTTCTTTCTTCTTTCTTTCAAGATTTTATTTATCTATTTAATAGAAAGAGAGAAAGCACAAGCTGGGGGAGAAGCAGAAGGAGAGGGAGAAGCAGGTTCCCTGCTTAGCAGGGGACCTGATGCAGGGCTTGATCCCAGGACCCTGAGCTCATGACCTGAACCAAAGGCAGCTACTTAACTGAATGAACCACCCAGGTATCTCATCAAATAGTTCTCTTAAAATAATTCCTGGGTCTGGGGTGTCTGGGTGGCTCATTCAGTTAAGTTCCAATTGAATTTTGGCTCAGATCATGATCTCAGGATGATGAGATCAAGACCTTTGTATGGCTCCCTGCTCAGAGGGGAGTCTGCCTGAGATGCTCTCCCTCCCCCTTTGCCCCTCTGGCTCATGCTTTCTCACTCTCAAATAAATCCTTAAAAAATAAATTAATTAAAGTGTTCATTCCCTATTTTCTCAGGTAGCTGTATTTAGAGCTTCATATAGTTATGTAAATTACAAAAGGAAATTTATTTAAAGAAATTCTTTAAAATTTAAGTTTAATTATTACAAGCTGCGAATTGTATTAAATCTGAGAGTGGTGATTTTCGCCCTGTTACCAGAGTTAATTCTTAGATTCAAAGATTAATTTATTCTGTACAACAAACTTTACAGTTAAAGAAAAATGGCATGAAAGTCAGTCCGGATGAAAATTACTACTTATTAAATGAAAATCAAAGAAACACATACAAAATCAGTGACTTAAGAGGGACCTCATCGTCAAAATAACAAATTGGATTGTTTAAATTCAAGGGAGGCAGGCAAAGCTATCTAAACAAAATGAAACAAACAAACAAAAAAATCAAAGATCCAAAATATTATTTTAGTCAAAAGCCATTTGTCCAGTATGTCAATAGACAGTCTGGTGTCTGTTTTACTTTGATTATACAGCAAATATTTAGGGGCTGTGCCAGACAGTTTTCATATATTTTCTTATTTAATTATCACAGCTACCTTCTGAGAAAGATTCATAGAGGAAATGGCAGTAAAGCTAGAAACTGAGACTTAGACATGAAATCACAATTTAATTGAGCAAAAATGAGTATGTCCTTCTTTTTCACCTCTGGCATTTTAGTAAAGTAGACATGATCAACGCAATCTGGTCCCAAGGTTTGCAACATTTGAATTGTTACTAACTTTACACCACACTGTGAGTAAAGGGCAGAGATCCAAACTCATGTCATTCTCCTTTTTATTCAATATCAGGGAAATATTATTCCCAAAGCCTAGATTATGAAACACCATATTCATTAATGTTCAATAAAAAGATTCAATTGTCAAATTAATATGAAGCATGCTTTATTTTTATGTCTTTTATTGGAAACTCCCAAAGTGTAACAGTCCACCATGTATTCCTATAAATCTTGGAGTGAAAAAAGCTTTCCTCAAAAATTATTTAATCCTGTGTTTCTCTAAAATACCAGCTATTATAACCTCATTTTTTATGTATACTGGGATTATATAAGAAAGCCTAAAATAAAATTAATTTAATAATCCTTTTCTTAATAAAAATCTGCATCCATGCATGATCTAATGTACCTAAAGTATACGCATTGTCTTTGAAATTAGACTTGAGGTCTTTTGACTGCAGAGATCAAAAACATATTAAAAAGTATCTTGATTCAATCTTAAAGAAAAAAATGTCTGATGGACTAAGACACACCATTGGCTAATACATGCTCTTGGAAATAAGAAAATGAAATAACAAATATCTGTTGGAATAGCAAAGAACAATTTCCTGGAACAAGTGAGTTTTAAGAAAGAAGTAATGTTATGTAGAAAATGATTACTTTTTTTCACTCTCTATTCTAGACATCCTTAATTCTTTTTTTTTTTTAAGATTTTATTTATTTATTTATTTGCCAGAGACAGAGGGAGAGAGAACGAGTGAGCACAGGCAGACAAAGAGGCAGGCAGAGGCAGAGGGAGAAGCAGGCTCTCTGCTGAGCAAGGAGCCCGATGTGGGACTCGATCCCAGGACCCTGGGATCATGACCTGAGCCGAAGGCAGCTGCTTAGCCAACTGAGCCACCCAGGCATCCCCATCCTTAATTCTTATTTTCCCTTTTTTATGGATAGTCTATAAATCTAATCATGTTTATATTGTGTATATATTATTGTGTAACATGTATAATATTTTATTTCTTTTATTGTTTTATTTATATATTTATTTATTTTTATTTTATTTATTTATAGTTACTTATTATTTTGTCTAAGTTAAAAAGATGTCATAGACAGTAGTTTTGCTAGATGTCTCAGAAATTTACCTGTTACATACTGAGATTTTGTGTACTTTGTTAAGGGATGTTTTTCTAAAAATGCAGGGTCCTTGCCTTATGTTCTGGAATCTGGAATATGCTATTACTCCAGGTCCATCTCCTAAGCTCTTTCTGTTAAACCTACATTCCTATGAGGCTTTCCACAGGAGTTTGGATTCCTCCAAAGTTCTCACAGGGCATAAAGTCAGTTTACACCCCCAGAGGAGACTTTGAATCAACCAAAGTCTCTTATCGGGCTGACTTCTCACTCTTCCTGTGGACTGTGATTGTTAACTAAGATTGTGCAGTTTTCAAAAAATGCTAGTTGACTGAAAGCATATATTCATGCTATACTTTGCTTACTTCCATTGTTTCTTGCTCCCTGCAGATCCCCCGTAGTGGGGGACACATAAATGGCCAACAGAAATGTCAGTGTGGTAACGGAATTCATTCTCCTGGGGCTGACTGATAACCCTGAATTGAATATTGTCCTTTTCCTGCTATTTCTCTCAATCTACCTCGCCACTGTGGTGGGCAATGTTTGCATTGTCACAGTCATCTGGGCTAGTGCCCAGCTCCATTTGCCCAAGTACTTTTTCCTTTGTCACTTGGCTTTCTTGGATTTCTGCTATGCCTCAGTCTTTATTCCTAGAATGTTGGTGAGCTACACAACAGGATGGAAAGTCATCTCCTATCACGGTTGCCTCCTTCAGTATTCCTTCTTCAGCATGTTCCTGACCACCGAATGCTTCCTCCTGGCGGCCATGGCCTATGATCGCTATGTTGCCATTTGCCGCCCACTTCATTACAAAGGCCTCATGACCCGCACGTTCTGCGTCCACCTGGTGACTGCTTCCTACCTGGTAGGTTCCGCCAGCTCACTTACCCACCTGAGTGGCTTGCTCAGCCTGTCTTTCTGTGGGCCCAACGTCATCAATCATTATTTCTGTGATATCCCACTGCTCTTTCAACTGTCCTGTTCAGACACCCAGTACAGCAAGATTTTATTTACTATCCTCTCTGGCACGACATCAGTGACTACCTTTCTGATAGTGGTTAGTTCCTATCTGGGAATCCTCCTCACTGTCCTGAAGTTACACTCCACAAGGAGCAGGTATAAGGCATTCTCCACATGTGCATCTCATCTAATGGTAGTGACTCTCTTCTATGGAACAGTGATATTTACTTATCTGGGCAGCAGCTCTAACTACCCACAGGATAGAGCCAAAATCCTGTCCGTGTTTTATACTCTTTTGTTGCCAATCCTAAATTTTCTGATATACAGTGTGAGAAACACAGAGGCCAAAGAAGCAATGAAAAGAATTATTTTGAGAAGAATATTGGCTCAATGATGGTGAATTTTCAAGAAGAAAAATTTAAGGAATGTTTATTGATTCTGTAGGCAGTTGCATTGCTAAATACCTGTGAGATTTGTTGGAGAAAAAAAAAATGGTATTTTCAAATGTATTCATTATTGGCTTTGGAAACACACAGATATATATAGATATATACACACACACACACACACATATATATACATATATACACACACACACATGTGTGTGTGTGTGTGTGTATATATATATATATATATGTTATGTATGCATGCATATATGTACCTATATATACACACACAATACATTCTGCCAGGGAGGAAATATATTTCCTCCATCCTCTTAACTTTACTTTTTGATGATCTTTGAACTGACACAAGATTAACAGGCGGAGTTTGTTCATATGTATTTAAGATGGATATAAGATGCACAAAAAAAAGTAGCTTGTTCAATAATTAGAGAATGGGAGTTCATATACTTAATTTAATATGTGAAAGGCTTTTGTAGGAAGAACAAATGGGCTTTTGAGGGAACAAAGGAGAGAGAAGAGATTCTGTGATATTGCTTGTTTATACAGGGGCGAGTGGTCTACTTTGTCTTCTTTCTTGGCAGACAAAACCCCAGGGAGAAAGCAGTTACAGCAGTCTGACTCTTAGAGGTTCCTGCTTTTAGTCAGATAAGGGAAACTCTAAAAAAGCCTCTTATGCAATAATTGAATCCAAAGTGTCTCCAGTTGAAAATAATTTTATGCCACTATGTAATTTGGAACTGTTATATTTGCAAATTATTATTTTGGATCTCTACTAACTCCATGAAAATCGGTTACAGAAAGTGCCCCCCATCTTCCTTCTGCTTTACAACTCTAGAGGAGCTGACTTATTTCCCAAATGAGAAAACAAAGGATCAGTAGACATCAACGCTCACCCAAGACCAGACAAGATCAGCCTCTAAGAGAATTCAAGCACACAGATAAAGAGTGTGTGAGCCGGGGAAGGAGGGCAGAGGGAGAGGGCAAGAAGAAACTTAAGGAGGTTCCGTGCTGACCGTGAAGCTTGATGGGGGGCGCAATCTCATGGCCCTGACATCATGACCCAAGCCACAGTCAGGTGTCAGACACATAACTGACTGAGCCACCCAGGTGCCCCTCCACAGGCTCCTTTTTTGGGAAATTCCATTTCTTCCCATTGTTCAATATTTCTTTTTAAAGTAGGCTCCACACAAACATAGAGCTTGAACCCAGTACCTGGAGATCAAAAGCAGCAAGCCCTACCAATAGAGCCAGCCAGGCACCCTCTGTGTCAGTTGTTTAAAAGAAATACCAAACGACAATGCAAAGGTATTCTGTCATATCAGGTTACATTAGGATTCACTTAAATTCAGCCTTTAGGAACCTTCCATAAAACAGTTACTTGAAAATGCTGATAAAGAGGTGGTATATAAATACAATGGAATATCATGCAGCCATCAAGAAACCTGAAATCTTGCCATTTGCAACAATGTGGATGGAACTAGAGGGTATTATGCTAAGTGAAATAAGTCAATCAGAGAAAGACAATTATCCTATGATCTCACTGATAAGAGGAATTTGAGAAACAAGACAGAGGATCGTAAAGGAAGGGAGGAAAAATGAAACAAGATGAAACCAGAGAGGGAGACAAACCATCAGAGACTCTTAATCTCAGGAAACAAACTGAAGGTTGCTGGAGGGGAGGCAGGTGGGAGGGATGAGGTGGCTGGGTGATGGACACTGGGCAGGGGATGTGTTATGGTGCATGCTGTGAATTATCTAAGACTGATGAATCACAGACCTGTACCCCTGAAACAAATAATACATTATATGTTTCAAAAAAAAAAAAAAAGAAGAAGAAGAAAAAGAAAATGCTGATAGTTTCTTAAACAGAATGGCTATTAGGACCCCATGTTGCATATCTTCATCATTCTATATACTATTTATTGTTCTGCTTACTCAGCTGGGCATCAAGAACTCTGTCCAGTATCATTGTTGTCATCACAATTGTTAAGCAAGTAAGCAGAGCCTTTAACTAAGAGCACTTTTGCAATAGCTAGTGAACAGTGGCTTTGAGTGTGTGAAAAGAATGTTTATTAAAAAAAAAGAATGTTTATCAAATAGAATGATATCTAGCTCATAGCAATAAATCTATCCTGTTAAAATCTGTAAGTCTGTGAATTTTTTTCTTAGTGTTTGACAAATTTAGATAAATATGTAATATAATGTGTTAAAGCAAATTTTTATTTTACTGTTTCTATACTGTCCATATTTTCTTCCAGAATAATCCCATTGTCAAATATTTTAATATAATAGCTTTTCAGTAATCACTGTTAATGTTATAATCAAGCATCCAAAAGCAAAACTATAACCTAATAAGGGAGATTTTGGACAATGGTAAGCAGTTTTCTGGATCTCTCATAATCACAGACTATAATTTAATGTTACGTTGGCCTACTAAAGTGTCCATCTCCCAGTGTTACATACTTTGGAGTTTTTTTATAAATAAATTTATATCATAATGATGAAGTCTGTATATAAATCTTTATTTTTCTAATTGTTTTCATCTTAATGGATTTCTGATAATGAAATTTTTTGGTAAAATACATAGAAAAAATTATTTTGATACTTAATTAAATTACTTTCCAAAAACCTTCTATAAAACCCAATTCTTTCATCAATGCAATTATGTTTATTTAAAAGTTTCATTATTTAACCTCATAGGAATAGATAATAAATGAACATCACAATAAAATTTCATAAATAAGGGAAGTTGAAACCCGTAATGTAAAAATTAATGAAGATAGAATGCATGATTGTGCTCTTTTTCCCCAAATTACTAATTGATTCAGAAACAATTTGAGGAGATAAATTTCCTCTGTTCTTCTTACAAAAAAAAAAAAAAAAAGAACTTGAGAACATAGTCAATGGATCAAAATTAAGAAAACAGCAGAATATTAAATCAAATAGAAAGAGTAAAATCAATGGAAATAAGCATTCTGAGAAATTATAGATAAAGGTATTGTTTAGGAATACCATTAAAACCACAAATAGGTGCCTGAGTGGCTCAGTCATTAAGCATCTGCCTTCAGCTCAGATCATGATCTCAGGTTTCTGGGACAGAGTCCCACTTTGGGCTCTCTACCCAGCAGGAAGTCTGCTTCTCCCACTCCTGCTCCCCCTGCTCCCCCTGCTCCCCCTCGCTCTCTCTCTCTCTCTCTCTGTCAAACAAATAAATAAAATCTTTTTTTTTTAAAGGTTTTATTTATCTGACAGAGAGTAGGCAGAGAGGCAGGCAGAGAGAGAGGAGGAAGCAGGCTCCCCACTGAGCAGAGTCCTATGCGGGACTTTATCCCAGGAACCCTGAGATCATGACCTGAGTTGAAGGCAGAGGCTTAACCTACTGAGCCACCCACGCATCCCTAAAATCTTTAATAAAAAAGAAAAGCCCACAAAGAACTTAGATGTATTTAAATATTTGTTACAAAAGTTATAAACTGGTAGAGTGAATTTTCTTTATTTTTTTTAAAGATTTTATTTATTTATTTGACAGACAGAGATCACAAGCAGGCAGAGAGGCAGGCAGAGAGAGAGGAGGAAGCAGGCTCCCTGTTGAGCAGAGAGCCCAATGTGGGACTCGATCCCAGGACCATGAGATCATGACCTGAGCCGAAGGCAGCAGCTTAACCCACTGAGCCACCCAGGCACCCTAGAGTGAATTTTCTTAATAGTTTAAGGCTGATATATAAAAGAGCAATAAAAATTGACTTCTCTGATCTGAAGGACATTAGTTATAAACTAAGATAGTTCCTCCAAAGGACGTTAACCAACCGAAGTTTTCCCTGAAGTTTGCTTTATCAATGGCTGTGCTTTGTGATGATCTTGTTTCTGGTTATGGTTTTTCAAATTAAAGCAGTATAATTTAACATAATTTGATGACATGCAAATGAATGAATTCTTTCTTTAGATCTATGGCCAATCTGAAGATATATGTTTGATTTTGTTGCTGTTAAAACCTCCGTTAGTAGTAGAATGCTAATGATAGGCATCTATCTATAGACATCAAAAGATATCTATATAACAAGCTATTTATCGATAGATACATAATTTGTATGGCAAAATTAAGGCATTAGAGTGTTTGGCCCTACTTTAATGAACAGTCAGACAATCCTGAATTAATATACATAGATGTAAATATTACACATTTTCATGTTCCAATTTAGTTAAGTTCTTTTGCAGGAGAAAAAAACAATGCAGATAAAAACATATCATGTTGATGTATATGGAATTGAAAAGGTCAGGGCACAGATTGTAATTGCTTTATTATTGAAAAAATGTCATAAAAAGAAGGGATTAGATTTGTTTTACAGTGTTTAACGGATTTAAAAATGTATGAAAATAAATAAATAAAATAAAATAAAATAAAACAAAAAATCAAGTAAATAAGAAACTAAAAAAAAAAAAATATTTGAATTAAGTGCATTTGGAAATCAAAGAAATATATCTTTAACCCTAACTGGACTTCTTAGAAGCTGTGTGGAAATACATTCAACTCAATGTAATGAGACTTTGCAATATATGATATCCTGAGTTCAAGGGAGATGCATAGAGAATAAAGATAGCTTGGAAGATTCAAGCCAAAGACGGACAACAATTTGGTGAGAGTTTGAAAGGAGCAGTTTTAATTATCAGATGGATGCTATGTATATTGACTTAATGTCATTTCAACAGTTAGGCATTGTGCTGATGGATATTAAATAGTTTATAAGTTAGGAATTTCAAAGAGCTGAATATGGCTTCTTTTTTGGTGCCATGTTCTTTTTTCAAAATTATAGAAATGCAAAATTGGACAAGATGTTATAATTTGTTCTTCTGGTGAGAAAACCAAGTACTGAAGAAAAGGAAATGGTTGGGTAATTAGTGGCAGTCTGAATTTCATTCCCATTCCCTTATAACTGTAAATGGCATTATAGAGGAATTTCTTTTGCAAACTAAATAAGAAAACTAAGAAAGTCTGAGAGTCACATTCATACTTTTTTTAGATATCTGAGCATTTTATACTCACTAAAGAAATATAGTTATTTTTATGAATGTCCTTCAGACTCCTAAAACCCAGCATTTTAAAGTAATCTCACCACTGTACTTGTACCTAACTTCTATTCTTATATTATTCCTTTTCTGGACAAAAGTATTTCCATACATTCAATCACACCAGTTGAGTATCTAGCATGTCAGCATAGATTCGTCTATCTTACTTTATTCAAATACTTATTGTTTTGGGTATTATTGACTCTGGTTCCCAAATACCCTTAAAATCAGTTTTCTCTCCTCCATTAATCATTAGTGCTGCTGTCTCAGTTCAGGTTTGTGTTCTTGAACCCTAACTGTTGAAATAGTCTTCTGACTTCTTCCATCACTTCCCTGCCCTCCCCTGTGTCTCTATTCTTCTGTCAGAAAAAGGTTTGGTCATAATTCTTTCCTTAATGCCACATACTTTCTCTCATTTTAATAATTTATACTTATCTTTAATCATTCTCCAGGGCCAAGAGCAAGAGCTCCCATCTTTCTGAAGATCTTCTTGATAACATCCTTGAGAAAATTAGATTTCTTCCTCCATTTTTCTATGATTGCATTGTATTGTGACAATGGATTGAGAACTTCTGTTTTTACTCTTCATTCCTGTTCTTTTTTTAATTTTTTAAAATATTTTATTTGTTTGACAGAGAGAGAGAGCGAGAGAGGGAACACAAGCAGGGGGAGTGAGAGAGGGAGAAGCAGGCTTCCTGATGTGCAGGGAACCAGATGTGGGGCTCCATCCCAGGACCCAGGATCATGACCTGAGTTGAAGGCAGGTGCTTAATGACTGAGCTACCCAGGCATCCCTGAGCTGTTTAGTCCTGTAAGGAAAAGACTGCATCTTATTCAATTTCACAGTCTCAAGATTACCGGGACAGTGATGATCACAATAGCAGGTACACAATACTTATTTTTTGTACACAATACTTACTTACTTGTTTAATAAATCAGTGAGTTAAGTATTTCAAAGAGTGTTTTTGTTTTTTGTTTGTTTTGTTTTTACTTATGATGTAATAGTATATTTAATACTGAGGAGTAAATAAAGACAAATTTTAAATTAGGAGATTTTCCATCTAGTACAGTTAAAAGAATTCAGACACTTATAGGAGTCAGGATTTCAATAATATTTAAAATGGTGGGCATATAAATAGTAAAAAAAGTTATAAGGAACTATTCCAGATGCATAGTAATGAAATATATACCTAACAAAATAACCTTTGATTTATTGAGCTCTATTATATAAGGCGCTTGAAAAGATATAAATGATCAATGGAAGTAAGGTATGATGACACTGATGATCAAGGACAATCCTCATTGAAATTAAAATTTGTCAAACCACTCTAGACTGTCTTCCACTAATATATAACAAAATGTTGTAAGTTGGTCCCAAAGCAGTGCTTCTGGTACTTAGCTAAAGGAAACAAGTTAACATTTACTCTGAATTACTTAAAAAAAGAGAGAGAGAGAGAGAGAAATCATGATGAATGTAATGTCCAATGTTGGAGAAAACAGTTTAATAAACGTGGGTGTACAGATGTAATAGATTATTGCAACCTCATCTATACAAGATATTTTGTATATAGTATTTAATTTCATCTTGACAAACACATGAGGCAGGTACTACTTTGTCGTTTTGTAGATATGGATGCTGAGGATGAAAGAGATTAAAAAACATTCACATGGTCATAAGGTAGTAACTGGTATTTCAAGACATAAACTCAGAATTATGTTTCTTAAATCTATGCATTTTTAACTATAGCACAGTCTTCATTTGAAAAGTTATAATTACAGAGACTTGGAAATTCAAAAGCATCAAAAATATGTGTGACATATTCTTAAGAGAAAAATATGGGTGCACACATAAAAATAGGATATGCAGTCCAGATTCTGGTTTCCAAATATCATACTCCCATAAAAGATGGCAAGGCTCCTTGGAGAAGTAGTTGTTTCTGGAGCTGAGTCCAGGAAAATATAAGATGAGCCTGGAGCTTATTGTGCTGCCAAAATGTAAGAGGTTAGAGGATAAGAAAAGCATGACCAAAGAATTAAGTATGTAAGAGTTAATTCAATGATGGTTCCACAGCAGACCTGAAATAATTTAAGCAACAATTAAATTATGATGGTAAAGTAAATGATGGTAGTGCTGGATAATCCAAAGAAAAAGTAATTATAGTGAGTGCATATCCATGTAACTAGCTAACTAAATAAATACACACAAGAAAGAACAACTCTTCCTTACAGAATAATTTCATTTAAAATAATCTCATTTAAATAATTTCATTTAAAATACGTCCTTTCACAAAGGTGGCAGGGAAGGTGAAGAAAGAAGACCCTTGTTCCTCCCAAAGCTGAAGCCAAAGCAAAGTCTTTGAAGGCCAAGAAGGCTAAAAGGCAGCCACAGCCACAAAAAATGACCTGCACATCACCTGCTTTCTCAAGGCCCAAGACACTGCTCTCTGAAGGCAACTCAAATATCCTCCAAAGAGCACCCCCAGGAGAAACAAGCTTGACCACCATGCCATCATCAACTTCTCCCTGACAACTGATTCAGCCATGAAGAAAATAGAAGACACCAGCTTGCTTGTATGCATTGTACATGTCAAGGCCAATAAACACCAGATCAAACAGGCTGTCAGGAAGCTCTATGACATTGATGTGCCCAAGGTCAATACCCTCAGGCCCAATGGAGAGAAGAAGGCATATGTTCCACTGGCTCTTTGAAGATGATACTTTGAATGTTGCCAACAAAATCAGGATCATCTAAACTGAGTCCAGAAGCCTAAATCTAAATCTTTTCCCCAAAATAAATATATAAATAAGTAAAAAAAAAAATAAATTGAAAGAACGGGAAAATGGAAATTTGCAACGACAACAACAACAACAACAAAAAAGAACACATAATAATAATTGGCAGAGGGAACATTTTGGTGGGTGCCCAAAAGAATAAAGAGAATATTTACATAGTCTACATTACCTTCCTCAAGTGTATATAAATTACAAAGCAAAGTCCTAACTTTATGGTGAAAAAGTCCCACAGACACTATAGTAAGTAAGTGATCCAGTTTAAATCACTAGTAATATCACTCATTGACATCATGTATTCCCAGAGAAGATGAAAGGGCAATACACCACCTCTCTGGCATATTTTCCCTGTAATGAAATACCTCCATTTAAACACAAGAAAAATATCAGGTAATCTTCTACTAACTGCTTGATGAGTAATCTTGACAAGTTTCATAGTCACGAAAGAAAAGGAAAGAAAATGGGAAAGTCAGAGATCACAGGAGACTAGGGAGTGATGACATTAACTCAGCACAATGTTCTGGACTGGATCCTGGAACAGGGGAAAAAAAATTTGTGGAAAAACTGGTGAAATTGAATGAAATACACAGTTTAGTTATATTATTGATTCAATGTAAATTTTTTTAGTGGCAATAATTGTACTGTGATTAAGTAAGATGTTAACTTTATAAAGCTGGATAAAGTACAACTCAAAACTGTAAATCTAAAAGTATCTAAATAAAATACTGAATCTAGCTGGCAACTAGAACTCAAAATGGCTGATATAAGTAAATATGAATTCAACTGAGATGACATTCATTAAATTTATTAAATGTCCACTGACCCTATACCATGGCCAACCATAAGCCTAGAGGTTCACCACATATCAGACTATCAAAGAACTAAGCCAAATTTTGAATCTTGAAAGAAGCAACTAACTCTAAGTGATGTGAAAGTAAAGTCTGAGAAAGCGTAATGTATGCACACCTCAGAGATATCGCATGTTTGATTCTAGATCCGTACCATAAAGTGAGTCAAATGATTTTTTTGGTTTCCCAGTGCTTATAAGAGATATATTTGCATTATGCTGTAGTCTGTTAAGTGTGTAATACCGTTATGTCTAGAATACCAATCTGCACACTTTAAAAATGCCAACGATCATCTGAGCTTTCAGTGACCCTTTTTTGTTTGTTTGTTTGTTTGTTTGTTTGTGGTGGAAGTTCTTGCCTTAGTGTTGGTGGCAACTAATTGATCAGGGTAGTAGTTGGTAAAGTTTGGAGTCACTGAGGCAATTTCTTAAAATAAGATGACAATGAAGTTTGCTACCTCAGTAGATTCTTTCTTTCACAAATGATATGATTTGTGATTCTTTTTTTTTTTAATCTTATTTATTTATTTGACAGACAGAGATCACAAGTAGGCAGAAAGGCAGGAAGCCAGAGAAGGGGAGGGAAGCAGGCTCCCTGCTGAGCAGAGAGCCCGATATGGGGCTCGATTCCAAGACTCTTGGATCATGACCTGAGCCGAAGGCAGAGGCTTTAACCCTCTGAGCCGCTCAGGTGCCCCACCATGTGATTCTTTTTGATAACATTTTACTCACAGTAGAACTTTGTTAAAATTGGAGTCAATTCTCCCAAACCCTCTCACTGGTTTATCAACTAAGTGTATGTAATATTCTAAGTCCTTTGTTATTTCAATAGTCTTTGTGGCTTTTTCACCATGAGTAGAGTCCGTTTCAAGAAATCATGTTCTTTGCTCATTCATAAGAATCAATTCCTCATCATTAAAGTTTTATCATGAGATTGCAGCAATTCATATATAATAATGATAACATTTCAAGTATTGCAAGAATTACCAAAGTGTGACGAAGAAACATGAAATGAGTAAATGATATCGGAAAATGACACCTACAATCTTGGTGACACAGAGTTGCCACAAACCTTCAATTTGTTAAAAAACAAATAAACAATAACAATAACAACAACCTATAATATCTGTGAAGCCCAATAAAGTAAAATACAATAAAACAGTCTTGTCTGTACCTGTCACTTAATAGATGCTTAATAAATGTATGTTGAAGGGTCTGGATGATCCAGTCATTTAACCATTCAACTCTTGATTTCAGCTCAGATCATGATCTCAGGGTTGTGAGACCCTGAGACCCACATCAGGCACAGTGCTGGGCATGGAGTCTGCTTAAGATCCTCTTTCTTCCTCTGCCCCTCCCTCCCTGTTCCTTCTCTCTCTCAATATATATATATATATATATATATATAAATGTTCATTGAAAAATGAGTAAGAGAATTGGAGGAAAAATGAGTTTTCAGGTATATAATCCAAGTCTTTCAAAGTGTTATTTTTTCAGGATACATAGAAGAGCAAAACCAAACATCTATTCCATTTCTTTTGTCTCAATATCTGAGTACACCGATTATCTATAAATGGTATTGTACATATATAATAGATGTTATTCCTTCTTAAGAATCTCTGAATGATAAGTAAGATTAGAGATGCATTTTTCCCTTTCCCAATGAAGTATCTGTCTGGTTTCATCGTCATAATACCAAAAATTTAAGTAAACATAAGTAAATAAGAGACTATAAGAATTACAGAAGAAAAATAATTTAATTAGACAAGTCTGTGAGATCCTTCAAACCTGATGTTTGTCAATCATCCATGGACATGAGGCATTTTTTAAAAATTTACTTTTGTGGGTCTGATCCTACTAACCCAGAATGCTTTTTAGGGGTGGGTCTAGGAAGTTTCTTCAAAAAAATAAACAAAACAAATGAGATAATGATGTAAATTGAATTCCTATCAGTCTATCATGAAACTCAGAGCAGAGTGTAGAGTCTGATTTTTTTACTTCAAGTTTCTTATTTATTTTCCTAGATAGCACGCTTGTTCTCAATCAGGATTTTGTGCATGCACCATTGAACACAGTCAGCTAAAAGTCACTCAGTGCCTGCAATAAAAATAAATATGTAGATGATTTGTTGACATCGTAGTAGCATAATTTCAATATACAATAATACCATTTGATCAGTAAATAGCAAAAAGTTTATTTTTCCTTGCTGGGAGGGTTGTCTAGGAAGCCCAGGCAGAGGCAACAGTAATCTGATACTCTCTGGCATTGTGTATCTCATATATTTTTATAATATTTAGTGCTTTAGAAAAGCTTCATATATACACATATGTATGATATATACATTATATTATAATTACATCATATATGTATATATATTACATATATGTAATATCACATCATTGTATATGTGTTGTTAAATATATGATTGTATATTATATATCACATCATATTATAGTCAATATTATATAATATTTTAATATATTTAAGTATATTGTTTATAATATATAAACATGTATCATGTATATATTACATATATGTTAATATTAAAACCCAAGTTTCAAAACTATATCAATTAAATTTTTCAGTATGTTTATATAACCATTTAAACTGAAATAATGCAAAAGGAAGGAATATGTATTTCTGGAAACTTCCACTGGAAATGTATCTCAGGCAAATTAAGGATAGGCTTTGGGGTACAATTAAAATGCAAATCTCAAAGGATGCTAATTGGCCAATTCCTTTATGATACAAGCTTGAGAATTTAAGGAACAGATGCTGCTATGAGAAGACTGTTAACACACTAGATTTCTGAAGATAATCCTTTGTTTTGAGACTGCTTTAAAAATATATGAAGAATAAGACAAATCCTGAATATGAATCTAGGTTTGAGCTAAAACATTAAATTTTAATTATCAAGAAAGCATATAAAAATAAAGTTATCTTAGTTAACTTAGCTGTTTTATTCTCTTTTGTCAATGGAAGGTAATAGACACATTACCCAGAACTGTCCTCAACACCAGCATTTTTTTCATCAATTCCATAAAATTACTAGAGGTCCATTATATAGGAAATTTAGCTCTGGGCTAAACCACAGCAACAGATCAAAGCCATCGTACTAACAATTCATGAGATCCAGAACTGTAAATGAGGCAAGTGTATGTCAAAAATTATTGGTGAATTTGGTGAATATTGCTTGTTTTCTCTCCTGCCCTCTGACTAACCTGAAAATAACTGGAATATGTCTCACAGAGAAGGTGTCCTCTGGATAACTAATTCCCAGGTGAGTCTAATCTTTTCATCTTTCTGTAACTCTGTGTGTGTGTGTGTTTCTCACACTGCAAACCTTTTCCTTTTTACATGCTCGCCTATTCCTTCTAGTAAGACTTAAGAAAAGAGCTTCTAATAACAGGCAAGACAAAATTCCTTCATTGATTAAATGCTTGTTAAACAAATTGGTAAAGAATAAGGGCTCTTGTGAAGGTGGGACATTATTAACAAATGATTAAGTCTAATTGATAGAACGTCAAGTCCCTTTGGGTCCACTCAGATGGAGTGTCAAACATCAGAAACAAACTTGCATTATCCACCATATTTATGTCAACTGAATTAGGCAAACATGTTCTCTGATTTTCTAATAAGATCATCTTGTATTTTAACCCTTTGTTGTAAAGATAGCAAATCGCATTCATTTTACTATTTATAGTCTTTTTATTTTTGACTTGGAAATTGCCGTTTCGGGTGACGCATTGGTTACTGTCTGATGTCATCGATAACCATGTGCTCTATGTTGGGAGAAAACATGTTTGCTGAGTGCATATGCAAAACAATTTGACTATATTATACACGAATTCGTGTTTGGCCTTAGCTAGCCAACAGAAAGCGTATGTGACAAAAAAAGCAAGTATGAAGAATTTTAGCATTCACATATATAGTAAGCAGGATATTTTATATTTTTTTTCTTACAACATTTAACAAAGCTTTATTGAGTCATAGAAACGATTAGATGTATAGATGTGACCCTATAAAGTATCTGTTAGCTGTTGACAAATTAAGACCGCCACACAAGGGTATCATTAAATTCACGAATTATAGAACCTTCTCTCCTTAATAACCTTTATACTTTCTAAAAGTATCGTATATAATTAATTCCAGTAGATAAATTGCTAAATCATGATTCGGGGCCCAATGATAGGCTGAGGTAGAAGAGGTTGCATAGCAGGGGGAATCTCTTCCAAAAGTCCTTCCAGATAGCTATCTTTTAGAGGGCTACCAATTCCACACAACTGTCAGCTTGGAAGTTTTTACTACTATCTGCCAGTTCTAATTTAAAACAATGGAAAATCGTGTATAGATTCTCAATTGAGTCAAAGTCACTAACTATGAGCTTGCCATCTTTTACTGTCTCATTATTGGAGTCTAAGTCAACTCTGATTATTAGGTCTTTAAGTTTGAATCATTCCCTAATTTTCATTACTGTCATTCAGCAGGTAAGTCAAAGGCCTGAGTTGATACAAATGACTGGGAACAATCTCACTGAGGTGACCTTCTTCATCCTTTCTGGATTTGCAAATCACCCTGAACTGCAAGTCAGTCTTTTCTTAATGTTTCTCTTTATTTATCTGTTCACTATTTTGGGAAACGTTGGGCTCATCATGTTAATCAGAATAGACTCTCAACTTCACACCCCAATGTACTTTTTCCTTAGCAACTTAGCATTCATTGACATATTTTATTCCTCCACTGTAACACCCAAGGCACTGGTAAATTTCCAGTCCCAACAGAAAACCATCTCTTTTGTTGCCTGCTTTGTTCAAATGTACTTTTTTGTGGGGTTGGTGTGCAGTGAGTGTTTTCTTCTGGGATCGATGGCCTATGACCGCTACATAGCAATCTGCAATCCCTTATTGTATTCAATGATTATGTCCCAGAAAGTGTGCAACTGGCTGGGAGTCCTGCCATATGCAATAGGCTTCACAAATTCTCTGGTATCAGTCTGTGTGATAAGCAGCTTGGCATTTTGTGATTCTAGCATCAATCATTTCTTCTGTGACACCACAGCTCTTTTGGCCCTGTCCTGTGCAGATGCCTTCAGCACAGAAATGGTCATCTTTGTTTTAGCTGGGATCACACTTCTCAGTTCCCTGCTCCTCATCACGGTCACCTACACTGCCATCATCTTAGCCATCCTGAGGATCCAATCTGCAGCAGGGAGACAGAAGGCCTTTTCCACCTGTGCGTCCCACCTCCTGGGAGTGACTATCTTCTATGGGTCCCTGATCTTCACGTACTTGCAGCCTGATAACACATCATCCTTGACCCAGGCACAGGTAGCATCTGTCTTCTATACCATTGTCATTCCAATGCTGAATCCACTAATCTACAGTCTGAGGAACAAAGATGTGAAAAATGCTCTCCTGAGAGTCATACACAGAAAACTTTTGTCATGACACATCTGTGCACATTACCATGCAAACACACTTGGATGGCTTCAGGCACTCAATTGCTCCAACAGTCAGGAAAATCGTGGTGTGAACTCAAAAGGCTTAACGTAAACTAAATGATAACTTAGAGACTTGAAATTTGGGTGGTGAATTATTACTTTATTTGTTTATATTGAATACTAAACAGGTATATTAGGAGTTCATTTCAGCATGTAGATTATATATACCAAGCACCATGACAACAGGCACTGGTTGATATAGAAAATCTCCTGATCATGTGGATTAGTTTTACCACACAGTTAAAATTTGGACCATTTGTCTGTGAAATGTGAGTTTTGCTGACAAAGAAAATGATGTTTATGGAGTATGGTCTTTATCAAATGCAGCAGAGTTTAATTTCTAAAAAAACGTAATGTGCTTCCCAAAGTTCAAACATTTGGTAAGCATTTCAGTGTGTGCCTCTGTGTGTGTGTGTGTGTGTGTGTGTGTGTGTGTGTGTGTGTGTAGAAATAAAGCACTAGCTATGGGACAATTCCTAAGGCATTTGGAAGTATATTACAGAGATTCTTGCTGTTCCAAATCAGGCAGAGATGCTTGGTGAAGTCTATAGTATTAAAAGGAAAAACTGGGTTTTTATTTTGTTTTTCCTTAAAAAGAGATCGCAATTAATGGACTCCACCAGCCATTGTTACAAAATGTTACCACTGGAAAAGATGTATCCTTCAGTACTGTCTTTACCATACATTAATCACTGAGCAGTAAACCAAGAAACAGGAAATCAGTTTAAAATGTATGTTGAAAGGAACGGCAGATAAATTTGATGAAGCACTTCTACAAGAAAATGAGTGTGATCTATATTTTTTTCTGTCCAACAAGAATGTAAGCTCTTTCAGAGAAGTTTGCTTATTCATAATTGTGCTCTCCATATTTAGGAAATGTAACATGGAAAAAATATGGAGGTAAATACTTTCTTTGTTGTCTGTTTGCCGGTGGAAGTACAGTGATCAATCCATAAAGGTGAAACACCCTGCCTTTCTCCATTTATATCTTACTTGAGTAGAATCTGGATAGTCAGGTGCATATTGGCACTCAAAAAATTATTAGCTTAATTGAAAATTTTTATCTCTAGAATTCTTTCAAAAACATTTCTCATTTATATGTTAATATTGGAATAGTAATTAACAGATATATTTCTTTTCAAAGGATTTTTTCCCTTAATGGTTGGGATATGGAAATAAGTATACACAGAATTATACTTGATATATATGATTTTAAATAATTGGAGTACCCTCATATACCATACACCACAAACAAACCTCCTATTAAAAAAAAAATCAGTTTTCAAGGTGCCTGTGTGGCTCAGTCATTAAGCATCTGCCTTCAGCTCAGCTTTAAGGGTCCTGGGATCAAGCCCCACATCGGGCTCCCTACTCACCAGAAAGCCTGCTTCTCCCTCTCTCACTCCCCCTGCTTGTGTTCCTTCTCTCACGCTTTCTTTGTCAAATATATAAAGCCAAGAAAGAAAGAAAGAAAAAGAAAGAAAGAAAGAAAGAAAGAAAGGAAGGAAGGAAGGAAGGAAAGAAAGAAGAAAGAAAAAGAAAAGAAGAAAAAAGAAAAAAAAAGAAAGAAGAAATAAATGAAGAAAGATAAGAAAATCAGTTTTCAGTCTTGGAAGTGGCTGATGGTAATGTATGTGAAAAGATCTATATGTGCGTATATACATATATTTGCTTTGGAATTTTTAATTTTCTTCTCTGATCTATATAACTAGGGCTTACTCATGCAAACTTCATTTTACAATGCAACATTTTGCCCTACAAACTATTATAAGTAACAACTTATGAAACATACTATGCTTAGATATGGACCTACTGAGGCTACTATCTCATTAAAATCACCTTTTATTAAGCCTTTGTGAGAATTTTTTTCCTTTTAAGCATAGTGTCAGATTCAGATTGGCCCTTATGAAGATTTTTCATCATTGAGAACTCTTAAACTGATTATATTTCCCTTCTTCCTTTTGCCACCAAAGATTTTCATCCATGCATTCTAAATACAATGCTCAATTTTTTATGATTTTGTAGCTTTTGCACATTATGTATATTAGCACATATAGTCTAATTGTATGTTATTTTTATCTTACATTGCATGTGTATTCTGCTGTAAATAATTTCAAGATTTAATATTTGTTTAACATGAATAAAGCTATGTATCTAATTGCTTTGTTATATTATTAATATTTTCTCAGTGATCTCTGTCTAAGAGCAAAATAGAACACACTTTTCTTGCTCATTGTAAGAAGTAGAAATATATTTTATTTGCCCAAAATTATGATTAAATGCCCATTTATGTTTTTCAATATGTTCTTCATGTTTCTTGCTGGTCATCATTCTTTCCTCCAGATGCATTTCGTACCTTCTTTCTGGACTCTGTAATATACATCTTTTCACAAGGGTCGTGCGTATCTTTGTCTTTTCTTCAGTCTTTCCTTCTGCTAGACTCTCCCAGAACTTTTGCCATTGACCAATCCAGAAAACCAACTCCATAATCTCTAGGACTATGTCCCAGAAGTGATCATAGTATGTTTAATTTGCCAGTTATCCTCTTCTTTAAAAAATACGCTGGAAAATTATTCAATTTAAAATATGTTTGCTGCATCAGGGCTCAATATAAAGATGCTGAGTATTACTGAGTATTCTTTTTTTTTTTTTTTCAAGCTGTTAAACCTGTGGTGCCTTTGTCATATACCTGTTAAACCTGTGTATTCCTTGACCATGCATTCTATTTTACCACATTTAACATACCTTTTATAGCAAATCAAAAAATTGTAAAATTATTCTTTTTTTTTTTCTTAACTATAGAGAACAAACTGAGGGTTACTGGAGGGGAGGTGGGTGGGAGATGGGCTAAATAGGTGAAGGGGATGAAGGAGGGCACTTGTGATGAGTACTGGGTGTTGTATGTAAGTGGTGAATCACTAAATTCACTAAATTCTACACCAGAAAACAACATTACACTGTGTGTTAACTAACTGGAATTTATATTTGATTTTTTTATAATTTGTCAGAGAGAGAGAGAGAGAGAGAGAGAGCAAGCACAGGCAGACAGAGTGGCAGGTAGAGGCAGAGGGAGAAGCAGGCTCCCCGCCAAGCAACAAGCCCGATGTGGGACTCGATCCCAGAATGCTGGGATCATGACCTGAGCCGAAGGCAGCCGCTTAACCAGCTGAGCCACCCAGGCGTCCCATTAACTGGAATTTAAATAAAAATTTGGAGAAAAAAGTACAAACTCCAGTGTGGTTTTTAACACAATTAGTACCAAAATAAAATGATGTGAAACATTAGGAATGTAACTAAACCAAGGGAGAGTTTGTTCAATTAATGCACAGTTAAACCAATAAAAACAGACACTAAGCCTTTGCAGTAGAGAAAGATAGGCTATTTATTGAAGGGGCAAAACCAAGGAGAATGGCGAGCTAATTCTCCGAAGTCCTGAACACCTTATGCCTTGCAAGTGAGGATTTTTAAGGGCAAAATCTGGGGCAGTCTCCTGAGTAGGTGAAGGCATTGACTGGAAACCCATGAGGTCATCCTAGCAAATGTCCTGGTATCACTTCCTTGTATCCTCTGGAGGTCTCTTCCATTTCAAGAGACTTGGAATCTGAAAATATTTCTTTATTCTTTATATCAGAGAGTTCATTAGGTACATCTGATGATTCTATCTCTAGGGTAATGCTGGCTCACTCCTTGTCCTCTAGGTTCCTTTGAAGGACAAGCATCCTTATCCTTTGAGCTTAGGCTTACGTGTTCCTTGACTGGTCCTATGCTTGGGGTTCATAGACCCTCCTGTGTTCATTCTTCCATCTGAACTGACAAGATGGACCCCAGCTTCTGGAAGAAGAAATGAATTTTGCAGTACATTATTTTTACTATTCCATTTGTCTGAACCTCACTTCTGCAGATATTTTTGGGTCTACTTCACTTCTTTCAGTGTGACCCTCTACCTGAAAAAAAAAAAAAAAAAAGATTAAGAGAGTAAGTCCAACTGTCTTCAAGCACTCTCTTCCCTTTGCTTTTCTCCATAGCGCTTGTCACCATTGGCATACAGATACTTCACTGGCATTTCTCTGGTCACCCCAGCCCCCAGCACAGAATGATACTTACCACATAGTCCTTGCTATTCCTCCAACTGCAAGGTCCATCCAATGCATAGAGCCTTTGTACAGATGTTCCTTTTGTCTGAAACACTGTTCTCCCATGTACCAATATGATTAAATCTTCCTTCTTTCAAATCTTCACTCAAATGCCAATTTTTCATTGAAGCCTACCTTACCCACACGATTTCTGATTGCTTCCTCATGCCCCTACACCAGGACTCTCCATTCCCTAAGCTGTTCCACATTTTAGTTTTTTATAGTACATTCCCTTCCTAACATGTTCTATCACTATTTTTTGTGTATTTTTTTTGTTTCCCCCTGCTAAGGTTCTATAAATATAATAATATTTCCCAAAGCAATGCTTCCTCAAACAACAAACCAGAGATATTTGAAGCTAAAGGTGTGTGCATATTCAGGAAGGGGCTTACACAATAGGGAATTCAGCATAGAATGGGAGGGGGTTGGGGAAGTCATCTTAAGGTGAGAGAGTCCAGGTCCTGGCTGATCAAAGTCTGGAGAGAGCAGGCAAAGGTTAGTGTCATCAATTCTCTGGCTCCAATTGGTTCAGTATTTGAGTGCTCAAAGAGGTTTAAATTCTGCAAAAATAACCCAAGAATATGCTTTAGTTAAGAAGTGCTGGTCAGGCATATATCACAAGATGGCCAGGACCTAAAATGATTTTTCTCATGTTAAGAAAGCTTTGTCTTATCTCTTTTTTGGGGGACACCTAACTCTTTCTGCTTGCAATCTCCCATGTAAAAAAGAATCTTTCAGCTTATTAAACTTTTGTTTTTCTTTTGTTACTATGTAATTCATTATGGGAGAAGAGGTATGCCTAAAACAAGAATCTAGAAAAGTAAAGATTGTTTTTCCTTCCCTACAAAAGGAATAGAGGGAATAAAATGATAAAACTTAGATAGCAATTGATGAATTTGAAAGCAAGAAAAACTGAAATAGCTTCTTCACTACCCCAGTCAAAAATTTAGAGCATCACGAAGGAAAATCAAACCATCAGGCTTTTCACTGTGTGGCTTCTAAGGGAAAAGGCAATTATTTTCTCAAACCGAACATAGCCACATTTAGTCCTTGAACTTTTGTTCTTGGAAACATGCCAAGCAATCTTCCTTGGAAATTGGTCCACAGGGATGACCATACATCAGATTATCGTCAGTCCCCAGTATATGAGGTGCCCTGGAATTATCAGGGCAAGACATACTCTGCTCTGCTTATGTTCACTCTAGCTTCCTGGTATTCTTTTTAGAAATAATTTCCTGGCAAATTTTCCATTTGACCAACACCTGAACAAGATTTCTAGGTTGATTAATTTTTGTCTCACAATAAAAGAAAATGAATACACTAAAATTTAAAAAGAACTTATCTCAGAAAAAAGAAGTATTATATCACAGAAATTTTCAACTCAAATGGTTACCAAATTTGATTTGTGGGAAAAACTTGAGGTTGACAAACTTCTAAGCAGATAATATTGGAAAGGTTTTTTTTCCTCCAAATTTGGTTCACAGTAAGTATTTTTCTCTCAAAGTTAGAGGTCTTCAGTTAGGATTGAATTTAATGGGAACATTATCAGAATAGTATGCATATACCTCTCATTTAGACCTCACCCCAAATAATGCCAGGATTTGTGAAATCAGAAATATAGAGTTAATGGAATCAGAGTCTATAAATAAAGAACATAGTTAATTTTGAATAATCAGGTTAAGAAAATATCTTATCTTTTAAAAATTAAAACTAACATGTGGTCGATAATTTTACTATATCTTACTAAAGTCCCCTAAATTTGAAATCTGTAATTTGCATTAAATAATATTGAAAAAAAGACACAATAATTAAAACTTGTTTTTATATCACCATTTGTTGTATACCCAACTTTTTTCCAGGTTTGCTGAAATTTATTGTAAGCAGGAATATAGTATTATATGCATGCTCTCTGGAGACAGGCTATCTCGGTAGAATCAGAGTGCTAACACTGTGTAGCACTGACTCTGGATAAGTTACTCAAACTGTGCCCTTTTTCTTGTCTTAAAAATTGTGGCTAACAGTGACACTTATGGAAGAAGAGTCTCATAAGAACTAAATGCATTAATAAGTATTTAGAACTGGATCAGTCTCATTTTAATTATTTGATATAGTAGCTTTAATTATATTGCATTTAAATGTTAATTTATGTCTACTTTTATAGTTGGCAATCCAGTTAAGATTGTTTTTCAGTCATGGTCTTTAAACCACTCATCACGAGTTTCTAGAAACATAGTTATAAATATGGCATGTGGTTCCTATAAACACAAACCCTTTTGAAGTCATTCCTGCTAAGTATCAAATTTGATTTCTTCACAGTGCACAGCAGCTGGCACTATGGGTAGAAAGAATAACACACAGGTGCCTGACTTCATCCTTCTGGGGTTGACAGATTCTGAAGAGGTCCAGCGAGTCCTCTTCGTGCTGTTTCTGCTCATATACCTGGTTACCATGCTGGGCAATGCAGGGATGATACTGATAATCCGCCTGGATCTCCAGCTGCACACCCCCATGTACTTTTTCCTCAGTCACCTCTCATTTCTGGACCTTAATTACTCAACTGTCATCCTACCGAAAACCTTAGAGAACTTACTGACCTCCACCAAGTATATTTCCTATGTGAGCTGCTTCACCCAGATGTACTTTTTCGTTTTCTTGGGGGCCACAGAATGTTTCCTTCTCTCCTCCATGGCCTATGATCGCTATGTTGCTATCTGCAATCCTCTGCACTACCCAGTGGTTATGTCCACGAGATTCTGTGGTTCCCTCGTCTTTGCGTCCTATTCGATTGGCTTTGCGGACTCCTTTGTTAACGTACTTTGCATGAGCAGATTGCATTTCTGTGACTCCAATGTAATCCATCACTTTTTCTGTGACACATCCCCAGTTTTAGCCCTGTCTTGCACGGACACAAATGACATAGAAATCATGATATTTATTGTCGCTGGCTCCACCCTAATGGTGTCTCTTATCACGATATCTGTGTCCTATGTGTCCATTCTGTCGACTATCCTGAAAATTACTTCCACATCAGGAAAGCGAAGAGCCTTCTCTACGTGTGCCTCTCATCTCCTAGGAGTCACTATCTTTTACGGCACTATGATTTTTACTTATTTAAAGCCAAGTAGTTCTTACTCCTTGGGAAAGGATCAAGTGGCTTCTGTTTTTTACACTATTGTGATCCCCATGCTGAATCCACTCATTTATAGCCTTAGGAACAAAGAAGTGAAAAATGCTTTCATTAGAGTCATGCAAAAGGGAGAGGGCTCTGGGCACTTGAAACAAGCAATGCTAAACTTTTAAGCTCATCCTGAATCATCCTCTCTATAGTGTATTTCCTTTGTCTCCAAAACCAACTGAATCCTTTAATTTGTTTGTATTTCCATCGAACCATTCTTTATTTCACCAAATATGATCTTGGATATTTCCAGGAAGATGTCTTTAGAAATTCCAAGTTATAATAGAAAGCCATTAGGTATGTTTTAAACCTGTGATCTAAATATATGTGTTTGGGGGCACCTGGCTAGCTCAGTGGGCTAAGCCTCAGACTCGTAGTTTTGGCTCAGGTCATGATCTCAAGGTCATGGGATCCAGCCCTTCATTGGGCTCCATGCTCAGTGTGGAGTATGCTTGAAATTCTCTCTCTCCCTCTCCTTCTGCCTCTCTCAATAAATAAATAATAATAAATAAGTAAATAAATAAATCTTTTTAAAATAATATATGTGTTTTTAAGAGCAACTGATATGCAAAATGAGACAATATAGTTGTCTTCTTTTAAACAATTTCACACAAATTCCCATTAACAGTCTAACTTCAGGGCAATTTTATTATGGAAAAGAGCTCCATTTGGGGTACAATGATAGCTGTTTCAGCTAGTTCATTTACTATATGGAGAAAAAAATACAGCAATTACCAGAAATTGCTATGGAATCAAGGATTTGGATTTTAAATCTACTAACATTCAGCTGTATAATCCTTAATGGATCAGCCTCAGTTTCCTCAACTGCACAAGATAATAATAAGTCTAGGGCCAATGACTTAATTATAAAGATTAAATCATATAATGGATGTAAAGCATTCAAGGGAGTTCTAAAAGATGCTGGTCAGTATCATTAGAAGGCTTACTTTCCTGCAATATTTTTTTAAAGATTTTATTTATTTTTTGATGGACAGAAAAAGAGAGAGAGAGAGAGAGCACATAAGCAGAGGAGAGGCAGAGGGAGAGGAAGAAGCAGACTCCCAGCTGAGTAGGAAGCCCAGTGCAGGTTTCTATCCCAAGACCCTGAGATCATGACCTGAGCTGAAGACAGATACTTACCCAACTGAGCCACCCATTGCCCTTCCTGTACTATTTTTAACGCACAATGGCTTTTTCTTAAAAAAAAAAAAAAATCACTTGTGGGGCACCTGGGTGGCTTATTTGGTTAAGTACACAGTCTTGATTTCAGCTCAGGTCATGATCTCAGGGTCATGGGATGGAGCCCTGCATTGGGTTCCACATTCACTGCGGAGTCTGCTTTAAATTCTCCCTCTCCTTCAGCTCTCCCCACTCCCAAAATAAATAAATATATAAATGCATAAATAAGTAATCTTTAAAAAAGAGAATATTCCCTTGTGTTTTATAAATTACTTTTGGCGAATTTATTTGACAAGCAACTAAGGAAAAACTCAACTCTTCACAATTTTGAATTTAAAATGGTGTCTGTTAACGTTGGGAAACATGCTACCCATGGACACCATGAACAAGAAGAAGGGGATAGAAACGCCATAGCAGTCATTACAGCTTGGTGTGTGTTCCTCTGGATCTACAGTCATGAACACATATGCGTATATTACTTACATAAGTAAAATTTCTGTCATTTTCTATGTGCTTTTCAGCAGCTTTCTGTATACACTTACAAGCTTAACTTTTGATAATGCCTTTGTCACTGAAATATGAGATGAATGTGTATAAATATTTGGGAAAAAGAATGAAGAACTCTCCTCTTGAAAGGCTTTGAATCTGACATGTAAATGCATCAATTTAAAAATCTGTATGCAGTGGTATATCTTTGGTGGCTATCTGCTAAATATTTTTCTTAAAAACTTACCTTTCTGTAACTTGTCAATAAACTTCAGGAAACAGCTGCTTTTTCGTGTGTGTGTGTATGTGTGTGTGTGTGTTTATATTACAGGTTTCTCCTAAGTTTTTTTTTTTTTAATTTTATTTTTTATAAACATATATTTTTATCCCCAGGGGTATAGGTCTGTGAATCACCAGATTTACACACTTCACAGCACTCACCAAAGCACATACCCTCCCCAATGTCCATAATCCCACCCCCTTCTCCCAAACCCCCTCCCTCCAGCAACCCTCAGTTTGTTTTGTGGGATTAAGAGTCACTTATGGTTTGTCTCCCTCCCAATCCCATTTTGTTTCATTTATTCTTCTCCTACCCACTTAAGCCCCCATGTTGCATCACTACTTCCTCATATCAGGGAGATCATATGATAGTTGTCTTTCTCTGCTTGACTTATTTCACTAAGCATGATACGCTCTAGTTCCATCCATGTTGTCGCAAATGGCAAGATTTCATTTCTTTTGATGGCTGCATAGTATTCCATTGTGTATATATACCACATCTTCTTGATCCATTCATCTGTTGATAGACATCTAGGTTCTTTCCATAGTATGGCTATTGTGGACATTGCTGCTATAAACATTCGGGTGCACGTGCCCCTTTGGATCACTACGTTTGTATCTTTAGTGTAAATATCCAATAGTGCGATTGCTGGGTCATAGGGCAGTTCTATTTTCAACATTTTGGGGAACCTCCATGCTGTTTTCCAGAATGGCTGCACCAGCTTGCATTCCCACCAACAGTGTAGGAGGGTTCCCCTTTCTCCGCATCCTCGCCAGCATGTGTCATTTCCTGACTTGTTGATTTTAGCCATTCTGACTGGTGTGAGGTGATATCTCATTGTGGTTTTGATTTGTATTTCCCTGATGCCGAGTGATATGGAGCACTTTTTCATGTGTCTGTGGCCATCTGGATGTCTTCTTTGCAGAGCTTGTCTGTTCACTCTGCCCATTTCTTGATTGGATTATTTGTTCTTTGGGTGTTGAGTTTGCTAAGTTCTTTATAGATTCTGGACACTAGTCCTTTATCTGATATGTCGTTTGCAAATATCTTCTCCCATTCTGTCAGTTGTCTTTTGATTTTGTTAACTGTTTCCTTTGCTGTGCAAAAGCTTTTGATCTTGATGAAATCCCAATAGTTCATTTTTGCCCTTGCTTCCCTTGTCTTTGGCGTTGTTCCTAGGAAGATGTTGCTGCGGCAGAGGTCGAATAGGTTGCTGCCTGTGTTCTCCTCAAGGATTTTGATGGATTCCTTTCTCACATTGAGGTCCTTCATCCATTTTGAGTCTATTTTTGTGTGTGGTGTAAGGAAATGGTCCAATTTCATTTTTCTGCATGTGGCTGTCCAATTTTCCCAGCACCATTTATTGAAGAGGCTGTTTTTTTTCCATTGGACATTCTTTCCTGCTTTGTCGAAGATTAGTTGACCATAGAGTTGAGGGTCTATTTCTGGGCTCTCTATTCTGTTCCATTGATCTATGTGTCTGTTTTTGTGCCAGTACCATGCTGTCTTGATGATGATCTCCTAAGTTTTATAAGTTTGCTACGGTCACTAAAAATAAATTTTGAGTTAAATGTTTGACTCATTTGTTCTGATCTTTTTAACAGAGACGAGTTGTAAAACTGGGAAATGATAGTGAATTCAGAATTTGTAGCAACCCATTAACTGTAGTCAAACTGCTGAAATTTCCTTTATTTTTCCTTTTTTCCTCTACATAATCTGAGCTAGTTTTCATTTTCTGCTGTGTAGATGTTAAAAGTGTATTCTTCCATTTTCCAAGAATTTGATTTTTTTGCTTAAACTCTTGTAATTTGTTTTCATTTCAACCAGTCATACAGAAATTTTATTTCTGAAATGTAGCTATAGTTTACTATTTTTCCTAAATACTTTCTAAAGGTTTAAAATAAAATGCAACAGTACAATTTCTCTTTTATAAGTTACAAGTTTAAAAGTTTTTCACTAACTGAAAATGTCAACAAAACTATTCAAATTTTAAATATGCATTATTTTCCTCCATTTAGTTTATTTTAAAATTTCCATTCTCATATATCATTCCACTTAATATTATCATGACTCATTTTTGCTTTGGTATCCATGTGGTCTAGACTCTTTATTGTTATTGTTACTTGTTTTTGTTTGTAATTAGTAATAAGTATATGATAAATATTTATTGCTTAATAATATGTTTTTATAGTTGGCCATTCATTTTGCATCTTCACTATTTCATTTAATGTATTTATAGGCCTTTTCATTTTTCTTTTCTATAAACTATGTTTTCACTTGTTTTTCTGTTGATGTATACTTTTATGATTATGAAATGTATCCTGTTGGTTTGAGTTGGCAAAAATGGCTAAGAGATTCTGTGATTTTGTAGATAGCACTTAAGTTGAACAGATGCTAATTAAATTAAAATAAATTGTAATTAAAGTAGGGTTACCACATCTTCTTTATAATATAATTTAAGAAGTGTGTATGTTATTAAAAATATGTAATATAATCTATGCATGATATAGAAGATTTAGACTATTTGTGTTTACCCTATGAAATTGTTATATTAGTGCATACCATATTGTACATAGGATGTGGCCAGACATAATTTAAGATATATTCTTCTTGCCATACAAAAATGTTATTTATTACAAATATGATAAAGAAAATAAGAGTAGACTAGAGCATGAAAAAAATAGGAAAAGCTGTGTCTGCTTCCAAATAATTAACAAATATAGTATCTATATGATATCAATAATGTGCTAGACAATACTCAGAGGCATATATACGTATACATTAACATAATTTATCCTCACAAGATAGGTACTAGCAATATCCAAATGTTAATCTCATATAGTGGAAAGTAATCTTTCTATTCCTTCAGACAAAGATGTAAGAATAATCCATAATTGCCTTGTTATGTCACATTCCTGACATCCACTCCAATGGCATCCTATGTGGACCCTAAAAACAAAATATATCCAGAGTCTATCTCTCAGCACGTTCTCTTTCACCACACTGGCCCAAAGGACCACAGTCTCAGAAGCACAGCTGCAGCCCCTTGACCTTAGCTCTCTTGAATCTAATCTCAGTATAAAAGCTAGAGTGGTAAAACAGTAAATTGGGTAAAACACTTCTACAAATCCAATAACTCATTCCTGGTCATAGTATTGTTGAACATCATATTGTTCATCATATTTACTTTGTTTCAATAACATGTCCTCCTGGGGCACCTTTAAGCATCCAACTCTTAATTTCAGCTCAGATCATGATCTCAGGGTTGTGGGATGGAGCCCCACATCAGGCTCTGTGCTCAACAAAGTGTCTACTTCTTCTCTATCTCTTTACCCCTTTCCCTCTGCTCCTCCCCCTGCTTGTGCTTGCTCTCTCTCCAAAATAAATAAATCTTTAAAATCTTAAAAAAAAAAATGTATGCACTCCTAGCTCTCCCTGTGCACATTAGTCTCAAAGTGCCTAGAATTATCCCTTTCATCTCTTGATCCTGAAACTTCCTTTTCATAAGCAAATGTGTATTAAAACTTTTTTCAAATGCAAATGCGATATTTCTTTCTTAATAAGAATATCCCTTACCACCTGATTTAAAATTTTACCTCCTTCTTGCCCTTTTCTGTGCTTCATTTGTTTCCAATAACAGTATCTCTCCAGCTAATAAATATATATATTTGTACACACATATATATATATATATATATATATATATATATATGCACCATGCCTAGCGTGGAGCCCAATGTGGGACTTGAACTCACGACCCTGAGATCAAGACATGAGCTGAGTTCAAGGGTCAGACTCTTAACCAACTGAGCCACTCAGGCACCCCAACCACCATTTTATATATTTAGCTTGTATCCTTTGTTACTTGTATTCCTCTCCTACTACCCCTATATCATAAGCCAGGATTTTTACTTACTGTGTATAGTGTTGTATCCCATCACCCAGAATACTGCCTTAATAAATGTTTCTGAAGGGAGAATTTTGCAGACAGTAAACCTGGAGCACAAAGAGATTACGTAACTGGTTCATGGCCACTCCATGTTAAAAAAAAAATTCACGCTGGAACTCAACATTCTTCAACATCACTCTGGCTGAGAATACCACTATTATCAGAGGTGAAAACAGAGAATTCATCATCATAGTAAAAGAGCATTAAATAAAACACCAGGGGTGTTAAAATGTGCATGTTTCTGATACGCTAAAATTGCTAATGGAAGACCACGTGATTTTGACTAGCTAAATTTTCTCAAATATGCAGGCACAGTCCTACTTACAGAAAGAGTGATTCTGAAAGAAGAAAGAACAATTTATCTGACTATGGAATTGTTTTGGGAGAAAGAACCTGCAATAGTCAAGGCACAGAGTATGGTGTCTAACAAAGGATTCAGAAACAGTGTCTCAACAAAGAAGAAACAAGTACCCTCTGTTGTAACAATGTTGCAGAGTTTAGGGGGCTAGGGTCTCTGGATGCCTCCAAGGTTTCTTCTATATTGTTGCATTGGTGTCCCCAGATCTGGTCCTCTTCAGCATTATTAAAGAGGGGTCACCTAATACTCTGCCCATTGCAGCCTGAGAGAAAGGGGAGGTTTTCATTTTGGGGAAACAATTCCCTGATTTGTTTTTTTTTTCATACAGACTTCTAAGGAGTACTTCAATTTACTTAAAAGACATAGGACTATTCAGGTCACCCATTTCCTCTGATAAGATCACCTTTAAGCAACTGTACATTTCATTTAATTTTCAAAATTATTAATAAAGAGTTCTTTGTAATATTCTATTACTATCCTTTTAATATTTCTGGGGACCAAGTGACAGCCCTTTTTTCATTCCTGATATTGGTAATGAGTATCTTCTCTCTTTTCAATGGTGGCCATGGGAATTTTAATATGTATATTTAATATAATACAGTTAACCTAGAATAACATACAACATAACTTTTAATGTCAGAAGCTTAGAGCCAATTTTTCTCTATTTTTTATTCTATTTTTGTCGTATATCCAATAATTAATGCATCAACATAGTTTTACTTCATTTACTCTTTAAAGAAATTATAATTAAATATCCAATATATGTTACATTTATCTTTATTTTAGATATTTTTAGTTTTATTCATTTCTTTGTGTAGACACATAATTTCTTCTGTTATACTTCTTTTGGCTGGATAATTGTTGAAGCACAAGTTTGCTTGATATAAATTATTTCAGTGTGTGTATATTTATTTCCTGAAAAAGTCTATTTTGTTTATACATCTTTTAAAAGATTTTATTTATTTAGTTGACAGAGAGATAGAGAGAGAGCACAAGTAGGGAGAGGGAGAAGTAGCCTCCCTGCTGAGCAGGGAGGCCAAGGCGGGGCTCTATCCCAAGACCTTGGGATAATGACCTGAGCTAAAGAAGGCAGACACTTAACCAGCTGAGCCAGCCAAGTGCCCCTTGTTTTTATTTTTTTTAATATATTCCAAACATTTCTATGGATATTAAATTTGGGATTAATAGTGACTATATTTCACTCCTTTAAGTATTTCTTCATTATATCTGGTGTGAGTCATTTCTTATGGCATCTGCTATATCCTTATATTTTCTCTTCTGTATGTGACATGCATGTTCCTCTGAGTGCTTTCATAATTTTCTATTTATCTTTATTATTAATCAGTGATACTAATGAGTCTAGGTGTGTTTCATTGGTTGATTTGTTTGCTTTTTGTACTTTTCCTTTCTAGGGTCTACTTTTTGACTCATGGTTTGATATTTCCTTTTGTTAATTTTAGAAGTCTTGGCCATTATATTTTCAAACATTTCTTCTGATTAATTCCTTCTCTATTTTTTGTTCTGTATATTAGACTGTTTGATATTATGTCACAATTGTTATATACATATTTTCTCATTTTTTTCTCATTGTTTGCTTAATTCCTATTGTTTATCATCAAGTTTTCCGATTTTTTTCCTCATTTTTTTTGATCTACTGATGACCTGATAAAGGAATTGCTTGTCTCTAATACTGAGAGAGTCTGGGTGTGTGTTGAATGTCCATCATTGGACACTTCTTTGTGGTTTCTGTCTGTTGACGAAATATAGACTCACGTATATATTGTTTACTCTCTCCAAAGATCTTATTTTTTTAAGATTATTTATTTTAGGGGCGCCTGGATGGCTCAGTGGGTTAAGCCGCTGCCTTCTCTCATGGGATCGAGTCCCGCATTCTTTAAGATTCTCTTTATCTTTAGAAAGAAGAAAAATCTTTAAAAAAAAAAAAAGATTATTTATTTTAGAAAGAAGAAAGATGAACATGGGGAGAAGCAGAAGGATAGGGAGAGGATCTCAAGCAGCTTGGTGCTGAGTGTGGAGCTGGTTGTGGGCTGGTTCTCACAACCCTGAGATCGTGACCTGAGCCGAAATTGAGAGTCAGATCATTAACCACTTGAGCCACTCAGGTGCCCTGACGACTAGACCTTTTAACCTAGTAATTTAAATCTCTGGGAATACCTGTTTTTGAAAAGCTGCCTTTATTACTATTCTTATGAGCTATTCTTACTATTCTTGGCTGGGAACAGCAGAGAACACTTAGAGTGAAGGTAAATCCACTTTCTAGGCTTCTCTGCTCTTCCCAACAGCCAAAATTACTGGAATTTAACATATGTTATGTGTGTATGTATGTAAAATATATGTATGTATATGTTAAATGTGTGTGTATATGTATATACATATACACACACACATATATATATGTATACACACACACATATATATATGAATGTATGCTTAATTTAGCTAATTTCTTTCTACCTTCTTGCACGGTGGCCACATCTTTCTCCCACCTTTTGCTGAAGGTGAAAACAATTAATTTATCTCCTCTCTCCCTGGAGGAGCTTGTCTCCCCAAGTAATTCAGATTACTTTGGTGTTTTCAAACTCTGCTCTTTGACAGAGTTATGAAAAGTTAAAATTTGTAGATTATCTGGATTTTTAAAAAACATTATTGCAGCTCTCTACATCTTAAATGAAAGTGGAAATTTTATACATGTATTTTTTATTTAAAATTGTAATTACAGTGCCTCTAACATAGTGTTGTTTTAACTTTAGGTGTACCATAGAGTAATTCAGCAGTTACATATATTACTCAGTGCTTGTCAAGATAAGTGTACTCTTTTTTGTCTTAATGTGAATCTTTTTTTTTTTTTAAGAGTTTATTTATTTGGCAGAGAGAGATCACAAGTAGGCAGAGAAGCAAGCGGTGGTGAGGGACAGGTAGTAGGTTCCCTGCTGATTAGATAGCCCAATGTGGGGCTTGATCCCAGGACCCTGAGATCATGACCTGAGCCGAAGGCAGAGGCTTACGCCACTGAGCCACCCAGGCACCCCAAGATAAGTGTACTCTTAAACCCTTCACCTACTTATATACTGTTTTAAGTCTCATCCAGTGCTGTAATTTCAAATATCTCCTTTCTAGATAACAACACATGTATCAGTACAATATTTATTGGGATTCTAGTTCTGCATCTTGAAAATGTAATGGAATCTCAGAATCAGCATAGCTATAAATGGTAAAACTAATCTCCTTCCTTCCTTCCTTCCTTCCTGCCTTCCTGCCTTCCTTTCTTCTCTCTCTCTCTCTCCTCTCTCTCTTTTTTTTTTTTTTGCTTTTTATTTTGTCTTCATCTTATTTATCATCCATGCTCAAAACCTGACAACTCTATGTGTTTCAGTAAAAGGAATAAATTAGCAAATCTGGTGGAAACCATTTTAAATGTATTCCTCTCTCTCTTCTTTCTGCTAATGACTTAAAGAAGATTTTCAGTACTCTCTAAATTATACTCTGAAAGCCAAATGATGCAGTTGGCAAAGTGAAAAAAAAAAAATCAGTGTATTCTTTCATTTCATGTACCAAGGCTCTTAAAAGCAGGGATAAACTTTTTGGTTTTACTTAAAGATAATAATATCCTTAATTTATGAAATAATTTCTCTTTAAATTATTTTTCATTACCTCTTTTAATCTCCGTTCCTGAAGCTGCAAGATTATAGGAACAGGAAGCAAAATTATGTGTGCGGGTCACTGGGTGATACAGTGAGTGGTTCTACTTCCATTGGAATCTTTTGAATCCTGAACCTATGAATCTTGTCTATAGAAGAAATAGCACTATGTACTAGATGCATGGTGCTGTTACATATATAGAACATATAGAACATAAATAACCTTTATTTATTATCTTTATTTTTCAAATAAGAAGACTAGAAAGACACTAATAAACAGAAACAAAATATTTTTATCACAACTTCTTTAACTGGACACAATGTACTTCATGCTTCATTGATTCAATTTAATGGGTTAGTGTGAAAAATATCATTAATTAATAAACCAATTTTTTGAAACACTCTTTTCATTGCCTCTTTTACATCTTTGTTCCTTAAACTGTAGATGATGGGATTCAGCATGGGAATCACAATTGTGTAAAAGATCGACACGATCATGTCATGGTCCAAAGCATAGCTGGAACTTGGTCTCATATACATGAAAAGGATAGTTCCATAATAAATTGTCACTCCAGTTAGGTGAGAACCACATGTAGAAAAGACTTTCCGCCTCCCCTCAGCAGAATGCATCCTCAGAATGGCCAACAGAATGAAACCATAAGAGATCAGAACAATCATGATAGTGACTATCTCAATAGCGCCCACAAAGTAGAAGAGCAACAGCTGGTTGGTGTGGGTGTCAGAACAAGAAATGGCAAGTAGTGGAGGGATGTCACAAAAGACGTGTCTAATTTCATTGGATGCACAGAAGGAGAGGCTGAATGTGGCCACCGTGTGTACAGAAGCATTCAAAATGCCACCAACATAGGAAGCAACTATGAGTGGCACGTAGACTCTGGGTGACATGATCACAGAATAGAGGAGAGGGTTGTAGATTGCCACGTAGCGGTCATAAGCCATGGCAGCCAAGAGGAAGCATTCTGTGGTCCCAAAAGTAACAAAGAGGAGCATCTGGGCTGCACATCCAGGGACTGAAATGACGTTATTCTTTGACATAAAATCTACTAACATATTTGGGGTAATTACTGAGGAAAAACAGGCATCCACAGATGATAACACACTCAGAAAATAGTACATGGGGTTGTGGAGCCGGCAATCCCCAATGACCAATAAAACTAAAAGTAAGTTTCCCATCATAGTAAAGAGATAGACTGCTAGAAACAAGAAGAACAAGATTATCTGTAGCTCAGGCTTCTCTGTGAAGCCCTTCAGTATAAATATGGTGACTTCAGTGAAATTCTTCATGTTGGTACCTTATGGAACAAACTTGAAGATATTAATAAATTCATAATTCATATTAATATGACAAAAGTGAGCAGTTGTGCAAGTCAAGGAAAGTGAACTCCATCTCATATTTATTTTATGGTAATGCATAATTTCCAAGCAGCTGATCAGAAGACAGTGACAAGATGGTGGGTCTAAGGTTGATGGCACTCACTGCAGAATTAAATGGAAGATTTGAATTTTTATTCACTGGCTCAACTTACATCATTTTTAACACTATGAGATCAAATGTTTAATTTACCAATGAATTCTATTAGCTATTTTCCTTTTAAATCACATTAAAACACAAAATGAACAGGTAAGTATAATTTTTCTTATAACATACAAACACAAGATAGTATATCAGTGAACACAACATTGCAATTCACACCAGAATTCTAAACCTGTCAGAAATTCTGTAAAATTGTTACAAGCTACTCATCTGCAGAATTATGGCAAAATTCAATCCCAGGTCTCCCTCAGAGAGCATGCACTTTTCACTTTTCTTCATTGATTCTTACTATACCATAGCTTCATTCTGCAATTGACTTCCCTCCCCAGCACCTCCCCTGAAATTAAAAAAAAAAAAACACGATTTTTTATGTATTTGAGTATTTTTAAGTCATTAAGACTAGAGAAACATGAACATAAGGAGCAATCAGAAGTGGCTAGCAAAATAATCTTTAAAAAATTACTATTTTCCTTATTATATCAACATATAAGCCCCCTGAGCGGTGAATAAGTCAAATGTTTTTTGACTCTTTATCTATAAGTTTTATCTTATTTTCACTTTGAGCTGGTCTGTCTTCTGATATGAGGAAAATGAACACACAAATATGCTTGGAGCCTTCTTATTACTTTTACAAACAGAAATTCCTTATTTTCCATTACCTTTGTTTTATTCCAGGAAGTGTTGTTTTCCATTTCTTAGACAGACTCTTCATAAATCTAGTTTGTAATGAATGCATTCTATTCACCTATGGAATAGGCAACGAGGCTTTAGTATGGGGGATTTCATAGTATATTTAACTTTGTTGTCTTAGGTTTCACATCTCAAATATGCAGCAAATTATCTGAAAATTTCTCTTACCCACAGAATAGCAAAGGCAGGTTTAGGTACATTATGAATAAGGTTCATTTAGATCGCTTATATCCACTTACTTGGCTGTTTATAAACCCCACGGGAGATGCCCATACAGGAATATGCCCCAATTATCTTTGGTGAAAAATAACAACACAAGAATTTACTCAGTAATGAAAAAGTAAGAGGTCTGGAATAATGTACCATGTTAATGTTTTATAAAATAAATAGTTATTCGATTCCTGGTTTAAAATAATGATTTAAATATGTATACATTGACGCTAGATAAGAAATCTTTAGCTCAGAGACATACTTTTATATAATAGCTCTGATACTTGGTTAGAACTAACTTCTCTGAGAACTGGTTTCCTCCTTTTGGCAATAGGAGCCATTTTATTAGAGTCAACCAAATGTATTACACCTTTACTCCGTTCAAATTATAAAATATGTGGTTTTAATATATCCATCTATAGGTATACATTTTGAGCTTCTTGGAAGATTATTCTTCAAGGTAAAAGGAAAAGTCCAAAAATCCCATAGAAATGTGGAGGAGACATTAAAAGTTTAAAGCTCTGTGGGACTTGGTAAATCATGTAGCTTTGTGAATCCTAGATGCTACTCTAGCATTTATTCAGATTAAATAAAAATATCTATTGATTGATTGAAAAACAAATATATACAGATGCAATTCACACACACACACACACACACACACACACACACACAACTAGGACCAAAATAGAAATATTTAACATTTGTAAACCTATGTCTATTGAGATGCCAGGTAGAATTTTTATTTTTCTTTAAATTTTTTGGATAGTCCTTGCTTTTACCCATCCTTCATCACTGTCAGGAAGGATCTGTCAGAGTCTGAAAAAGATCTCAGAAACATGCAGCATATTCTCCCTTTGAAAAGGATAGCCCTTCACCTAGAAAAAGAAAATACTGAGAAGCTTGTCAACTGGATAGGTCAAATACACTAGGAAGGGGAGTTTCAACAAGGGAGGGATCATGTGATCATGATCTGATGAGCCAAAAATCAAGAATCAGACACCCAACTTACTGAACAACCCAGGCATCCCAGCTTGATGAATTTTTTAATTAAACATACCCCTGTAAACAAGCCCAGGAAATAGAACATGGCCAGAACCCAAAGAGCCTCTTATATCTTTCAGTCACTATTTTCCCAGCAAGGATAACCATAGGATGAAACAAAGGCTAACCTGTGGTAATAGTTCATTTTTTTTAAGTTGGGGTTATTGCTTTTTTGGATATAAATACAGAATATCTACCATTTATATGTGCCAGTTACATGGATGTCAATAAACATATACATCTGTGTAACAACAATCATGTTACAGGTGATAAAATATTCTCTATTGTAGAATTCTAGAATTCCCTTGTGAATTTCTGCATTTTTTCTTAGTTTTAACTAGGACTGCATTGCATATATAGATCACTTAGGATTACATTTAATTAATACATCCTTTATTTACAATTCAGCTCTATCCATGTCAACTAACTTTCTTCTTTCTTTCTTTCTTTCCTTTCTTCTTTCATAAATTCAAATTCTATGACCAACATTCCCTATGTATTAACGTAGACTCCCTAGGTGTTGAGCTTAGGCATTCATGTATTTTCAACAAATTTTTGAATAATTTATTTAAGTACATAACCAGGAACTAGTTTATAGATGACTATATAAGGTTCGCAAGACCCTGATCAACACAGAAAGTTTGACCTTTATCTCTGCCAGATCTCTAATATTCTGTTTTATTACATAGAATATTAAAGTCATCTGTCTACTGTCCCATCAGTAAACTTTCTGCTTTCAGTACTTCCTGTTAGGTATGCATGTCCTTTCTCCTTGGTAAACTCTCAGTGAGCTTCAATATATCTCTCGTGCCACTAAGAAGTACAGCACTTTAAAAGTTAAATGAAAAATAAGTTAAAACAAGTCAAATAAATAAATAAATAAATATTAAATGATAATTTTGAGACAAGTAAATGGGTTATACTCTCAGGAAGAAAGAAGTGAATTTTAGAGAATTTAAGTCATAAACCCCATGGCACAAAGCTATTTAGTGTTTGAGTCAAGATTATGTCCTGTAGCATTAGATTATTTTCCATCTCCATGCCATTCTTTCTGCACTAAGGATTATTTTATAGCAGAGGCCAAAGGGTATTCATGTAATCATTTTACCTTGTAGTTCATTGTTCTAGAACCATTAATTTAATATTAAAAAAACAAACAAACATGAAATTATGTGACTTTTCTGTTCCAGAGGATAATTAGTGTACTTTCTACTTGAAGCATCCCTGTGGACTTCAAAAAGAGCTTGAGAACTTGGTATAAAAGCCCAAATACTTAGTGTTCACAGGCAACTTAACTGAGTAAGCAGTTCATTTCCACAGGTAAGAGGAAAGAGTTTCTTATGACTTACAAAATATTTCAGAAGTCATAACCTTGAATCTCTGGTTAGTTTTTATGTTTTAATATTTAAATCTGAGGCAGAAATTTCTAGTTAATTTAGAGTTGAATTAAAATTGCATAAAGGAAGTCCAGATAACAGCTGAGATCATAAGAAAGACTACCTACATATTTAGGTCAATAGGTTGTAGTTTAGACATGTCATGTCATTTTCTTGATGAAAGATAATAGTTGGAATAAGGTAGTAGAAGTAAGGGATTATATTACAAATTTAGGAGAACTGTTAAATATGGAGAAATATCAACCAACCAATAAATATATACCATTTTGGGATCATAATTTTTTGTTTTTGTTTTCAAATGGAAGGATATACATTGATTTTAAATTTGTTTTGCTGGTCAGCTGCTTGAACAAGAAGTCACTTCAGTTTTGTTTTGTTTTGTTTTGTTTTTTTAATCATGGTCTGCTTAACGTGATAGCTTTATAAAATACTTCAAAGACATGAAGATGTTATTTTGTATCGTTTCTAGGAGATAACACTTCCAGAATTATGGCCTATCACAATGAATTTGCAACATGGTCAAGGGAAAATAGTTTATCGTATGGAACAGACAAACCTGGTCTTGCATCTCGCTTTGCTCCTGACTATATGACCTTGGGCAGGTTACAGGCTTGGATGTTTCTCAGTTTTCTCATCTATAAAAGGATGCTGAATTATTTACTGTGCAGGTAGCTATGTAGCTTATCTAAGATAATGTACACAAAATTTCTAACCTTTAGTATTAGTTTAGTATTAGTGGTTAATATCATGTGTTTTTGCTGCTATCATAGCCTCCCTTCTCCAGCTTAGCATTTATAACATTGTTCTCATGCATGTACCTTACTTTATGTTTTCTAACTGCATTACAGATGAAAAATTGACAATTTTAATCATCCAGATCGGTCTATTTTGTTAACATTGATGGTCCGCATTTTTTTCTATCTAGGCCTTATTTCTTAAACTGAAATTAGCTGGAAAAAAAAACAACACAATCAAGTTTAATTTATTTAAATATGAGTTGGCAAAAGCCTTTTTGAAGTGCATTTTGGAAGAAGTAAACTCCATGTTTTTTGGCTTTCATCCCTCTAGTTCCCTGGAGTGAAGTAGATAATTGCTCTGTTGGGACAAGATGTTGATTACCTTTAATGCCTTCATCTACAAGCTACCTTCTTGCACTACAGATAAAATCAGAGAAATTAAAAATTATAAGAAAATTATTATGGACAAAATCTTCAGGGGTGATGTAAATAAACATAGTGTCACTTACTGATATGCCCAAAGTACAATGCAATGACATGGATGTATTTTTAAGGTGCCTGATACCAAAGTGTATTAGGATGGTCAGAAAGGGCCACCCCATATGACAAGCTGAAATTAAGTCTAACATCCCATATTGTACTCATTTGGGAATATTTCAAAATTAAATAGTTTCACATTATTTTTCTGATTTAAATGCATCCCAATTTTGTGATATAGATATGGTTGCTCCCATTTTAACAATTGTGCACACACACAAAAGGAATCTCACATGTGTTGTACAAAATCTAGGGCTAGTACTCAGGTATGTAATTTTTATTATATTACTTTCAGGTTTTTCTTTCATTCCTATAGTCATTCATCTTTGAGGATTTTGAGGTGATGGAATGTGAAACCAAGTGGGAGAATTTTGACAGAAACTAACTGGAAATCAAATCATTTATTGGCATAACTTTTAACATGACAAATTTAACCAACAACTTAATAACATAATTTCTTTAATTTATTTATACAGGGTAATGAATTCACTTGAACCCAACTTCCAAGCCCATCACCGCATATTCCTTCACTGCCAAGGATTTCAACATACTTTTATAAGAAACAAACATAAGGATAAATAGGGTGTGTTCTACTAAATTTAAAAAAAAAACTACCTTTAAAACCTATAAACATTAAAATGCCAGGATTTCCATCAGATTTAGATTTACACAGGAGTCAGATGAAAAACGTGACTGAGGTCACCATGTTTATATTGATAGGTTTCACAGATGATTTTGAGATGCAGATCTTCCTGTTTTTTCTATTTCTAGCAATCTATCTTTTCACTCTGATAGGAAATTTGGGACTGGTTATATTGGTCATTGGGGATTCTCGCCTCCACAATCCCATGTACTATTTTCTGAGTGTGTTATCATTCCTGGATGCCTGCTATTCCTCAGTTGTCACCCCAAAAATGCTGGTCAATTTCCTAGCAGAGAATAAAGCCATTTCCTACCTTGGATGTGCAGCCCAGATGCTTCTCTTTGTTACTTTTGGGACCACAGAATGCTTCCTCTTGGCTGCCATGGCTTATGATCGCTATGTGGCAATCTACAACCCTCTCCTCTATTCCGTGAGCATGTCACCCAGAGTCTACGTGCCACTCATCGTTGCTTCCTACGTTGGTGGCATTTTGCATGCTTCTGTACACACGGTGGCCACATTCAGCCTGTCCTTCTGTGCATCCAATGAAATTAGACACGTCTTTTGTGACATCCCTCCACTACTTGCCATTTCTTGTTCTGACACCCACACCAACCAGCTGTTGCTCTTCTACTTTGTGGGCGCTATTGAGATAGTCACTATCATGATTGTTCTGATCTCTTATGGTTTCATTCTGTTGGCCATTCTGAGGATGCATTCTGCTGAGGGGAGGCAGAAAGTCTTTTCTACGTGTGGTTCTCACTTAACCGGAGTGTCAGTGTATCATGGAACCATCCTCTTCATGTATGTGAGACCGAGTTCCAGCTACACTCTGGACCATGACATGATTGTGTCGATCTTTTACACAATTGTGATTCCCATGCTGAATCCCATCATCTATAGTTTAAGGAACAAAGATGTAAAAGAGGCAATGAAAAAAATGTTTGGTAAAATTTGGTTACCTAAATAAAGTATATTGTTCACACTGACCACAAAATTAAGAAAAGGTAAGAATAATATTTATTGTCTTAATATTAAAATGATAGTGATTGTATTATTTTGCTCAGATTGCCCTACCAAAGTGCCACAGAGTACTGGCTTAACAAAAGAAATTTATTTATCATTGTTATAAAATCTATAATTCTGAAGGTGAAGGCAGAGTGAATTTCTTTTGAGGCCTCTCCCTTTCACTTGCAAGGGGAAGTCTTTTTTTTTTTTTTTTTAATTGCAGTCTTTTCTTTCTATATCTATGTGGCCATTCCTCTCTGTGACTCTGTGTTCTGAAAGTATAATGTGGACACTTGTAGATAGATAGATAGATAGATAGATATACTGCATATATCTATATATAAATATATTTACATATACACCCATATTTATCATATATAAGTATATTTATACATGCAGAGTTACATATACATGTGATCTTTACTTTAAAATGCATAGTATTAATTTTCACCCTCAATATACATCAAACTTGATTATCTCCCATAGTTGCAGTTCTTAATAATTTTATAATTATATCTGACTATCTTGAGCAAATACCACCTAACTGATAGCAAAACTCCAGCTCACAGAATCCCAATCCATTTCCCTAAATTCTCTTATATCTGTCTCCTCATGAAAGCATTCTGCTCTATCCTTTAATCTGTGCAGTGGTAGCAGGAGCCACAGATAATATATTTAAATCTCGGGTGTCATTACCACCCTGCTTGTGAGGGTGCATCTCTCCTCTTTTTCTTATTTCATTGAGAACATGGACGTTGAATCCATTTTTACTTCATCCCAAAATACAGATACTAGGCATTAGAATATATCAAGATTATACTTAAACTCAAGAATGATAGACAGACACAATTTGGCGAGTAAGACACAGCCAACTGGTAGAAGCTAAGCTAATCCTCAGCCCATCTTGGTGAGTTTTCCTCATAACCCGTTACAGACTCAGCTTTTGCTCTGCTTTCTTTTGACCATTACCACCTTGAGATGCAATTAGAGATGCCACCAGTCCTCAGTGCCCAGACCCAAGAACTGAGGTACAGAGAAGCATCCTGATTATACTTGTGTTTAGTCCTGCTTCCAACAGACCTCATTTTCATTGCAAGGACATGTGTCCTTCAAAGTTAATTAATTGTAAATGGTTTTGGTTTTTCATCCCTCCCTCCTTCCTTTCATTATCACCATTTTTTAAAAAGATTTTATTTATTTGAGAGAAAGAAAAAGAGATAGCAAGAGAAAGCACAAGTGGGAAGGAGAGGGAGAAGCGTGGGGCTCAATCTCAGGACCCGGGGATCATGAACTAAATGGAAGGCAGATGCTTAACTGACTGAGCCACCCAGCTGCCCCACCATTATTATTATTTTTATGTGTTATTATTTTTAAGTGTTAAATCCCTTTGTTTCCAATAGGATGATCTCCTTAAAACATAGAACACAATGTAGGGATATTTCTCTAAAATGGGATTGTTGGGTTTAAATAATACCTTAACTACACAAATACAGATAATCTCCTACAACATTATATACTCCACCACCCCCAATTTTTCTTCATTTCTTTTCTTCTATTTGGACTGTTTACTCAGCTGCCATTCATGACTCCTTTTTTAAAATGCCTTTTCTTAGTGAGGATTTCATTGACTACATTATAATAATTACAATTTATTTCCATTGACTATCCTCATATTCTTTCTTGAATATAGCCATTGCACTTGTCACTCTTTCATACAATATACACTTAATTTATATTTGATTTATTATCTGATCTATTTTCCAGACACATATATTTGAAATATTGTCTGAAACAAATTGTTGCCCAATAAATATTCCCTAAGTGAATAAATATTTTACATAAGAAATGGTCAAAAGCATTTTTTAACTCAATGAAAAGATGCACGTGAAACAAGATATAGAATGTTCTATTTAAATAGTAGTTAGTTTTTTAAATTTTCTAGTTTATTTTTCCCTTAAAATAGGTTCCTCAAAAAGTAAAAAAAAAAAAAAAAAAATAGAACTACCCTATGACCCAACAATTGTACTACTAGATATTCAGCCTAAGAATTGAAAAATATAGATTTAAAGGGCACATGTACCCTGATGTACATAGCAGCAGCATTATCTGTAGTAGCCAAACTATAGAAAGAACCCAAATCTCCTTCCACTGATCAATGGATAAAGAACATGTGGTATAACACACACACACACACACACACACACACACACACAAATATTATTCAGCCATAAAAAAGAATGAAATCTTGCCATTTGTAACAACACAAATGGAGCTAGATTATAGTAGCTAAGTGAATTAAGTCAGTTAAGAAAGACAAATACCCTATGATTTCATTCCCATGTGGAATTTAAGAAACAAAGCAGATGAACATAGAGGAAGGAAAAAAGAGAGAGAGAAAGAGGGAAGAAAGTAAACCAGAACTATAGCTAACTACAGAGAACCCAACTCAAGGTGTGAGGGAGGGAGCTGGAAAGGGGATGAGCTAGATGGAGATGGAATTAAGGAGGGCACGTGTGTTATATGTAAGTTATACATCACTAAATCCTTTTCCTGAAACTAGTTTTACATATATGTTATCTAGCTAGAATTTAAATAAAAACATGTAAAAAAAAAAAGAAATAAAACATTTGCTCTTTTTATTAGTCTACTTTGCTATTCTTTCCTAGCTGTCTCATTTAGGTTCAATTTTCCAATGAAGAGTGTGTGAGTGGAATCACACATATTTTATTATTTCATATTCTCATCATCAATATTTCTGTTTTTTCCCATTTTTTTAAACTTAGGAGTAGCTTAGTAACGTCTAAAAATACTTCATGGAATAGTTGGAGAGTTTTTTAAAAATTTGTTAGTCATTTCCAAATAGAAAGCAATTTTTAAAAAAAAATTTCTTAATTCAGATCTTACTTTTCATTAACAAATAGAAGTTCTCATAAATGCTGCCCCTACACTTATAAAGAGAGAAACTTGTCAAAGTCAAATCTTTATATATACTCACCTACAAAAACAATCTTATTGAATGTTTAGTTTAAGCCTTTATATCCTAAGTAATGTTTTCTTAACTGAAAGTATTTAATACAGGTGTATTAAGTTTCCTAAACTTAGAGGGTTTCTTTCCATCTCTCTTTGCACCTCCTGTATGAGAACTTTCCTGTTTGGGATATGTGTTGCTACATTTCTATTTGCATAGGAAACATTCACTCTGGAGTGGCAGAGCCCCAGTAGATGTGTTCACCTCACCCTAGGTTGCCCCATAGGATGGCAGACTCAAAGCGGCAAACAGAATAGCCTTACTGATTTAAAGGAATGGCAGTGGCAAGTTGAACATGGTATTCCCAGAAGTGAAATAGAGGAGAAATGCTGCATTCTGACTTATCCTTATAAGCAGAAAAGTTCTAGGTTAAATGACTAGTTTAACTTGTCACAAAATCTAACTTGAATCATAAAATCAGAGCCATTGTCCCTCAGTTAATCTGTGAACTGAGGCAGCTTAGAGTTCTAGAACCCCTTAATGAAGGGAGGCCAGTGACCCTGAAAAAGGACCAAGGTATACTACCAAGAATTTAAATTTTAATTTCCTCCAAGCCTTCCCCAAAGGCTTGGGGGGCATTTACCAGGGTAACTATGTACTTGTGAAAAGGAAATAAACAATCTTTGAGAAATACTGGGCGCTAGTTCTGAACTGATGATGATTCCAGAAGACCCAAGACATTGCTGTGTGTTTGTGAGTTTGTGGCCCAACAGTTGGGGTAGGGTGTTGGAGAGGTCAGGTGACCAGTGGAGTTTTACTTCTGGCCCATGTCACAGTGAATGCTGCATATCCCTGCACCATCCTGAGTTATTCCTCCAGTTCCAGAATGTCTACTTGGAACAGAACAACTCAGTCCTTGGCAGAATCTCCACATTGGTTCCCTGACCTGTGGAGTAAGGGTTATCATGATGGAAAAATCCCAAGTAAGAGCAATCATATCTGCCTCTCCCATGAAAAATAGTAAACCAGAATCAATACTGCATTTTGAAGGGTAATGAGAGATTAGTTTCACCATCAAACACTTGAAGGATGCAAGAGGGTTGATTCTATTACATCCTCACTTAAATCTCCTATTTAGCCTATGCAGAAAAAACTGATGGATCTTTGAGAATGACAGAGAATTACCATAAGCTTTACTACATGACCATTTCCATTGTTGCTCTTGGACAGATGTGGCTTCATTGCCTGAGTAAATTAACACATACCCTGGTACTTGGTGTGCAGCTATTGATCTGTCAACTGTGTTTTCTTTCATATATTTTCATAAGGCTTACCAAAAAAATTAGTTTTCTCTGAGCTAGTGAAACCAACAAACTTCACTGTCCTACCTCAGAGTACAACAGTTCTACGGCCTATGTCATAATTTGATTCATACAGATTTGTGTGCTTTTTCCTTCCACAAGATATCGCCTGGATCCACAACATTGATGACATTGCATTAAGTAGACCTAATGAGCAAGAAGTAGTAACTACTCTAGACTTACTGGTAAGACATTCGTGTGACATGAGTGGAAAATTAATCTGATGAAAATTCAGGGGCTTTCTGCATTTCAGTGGTATAAGGCATGTTAAGATCAAGGGAAATTTGTTGCATCTGGTCACTTTCACAAGCAAAAATGTCACACTAGTGGACCTCATTTTTAAAGGTAATATATTCATTTAGTTGTGTTACTCCAGCCATGTCCTAACTGATCTCAAAAGTTGATCGTTTTGAAGGGTTAATGATAAGGAAAAGGCTCTGCTATAGGTTAAGGCTGCTGTGAACCTTCTCTTCCAAGTCAAGTATATGATCCATCAGGTCCTCTGGTGCTTGGAGTGGCAGTGGCAGAGAAGGACACTGTTTGGAGCTTTCAGTCAGCCCCTTTGGGGAAATCACAGACCCTTAGTATTGTGCGGCAAAGCCTTCCCAGCCTCTATAGATAACTACTTTTCTTTGTAAAACAGCTTTTAACCTGCCACTAGGTCTTAGGAGAGACTGAACACTTTACCATAGCCACTAAATTACCACAAAAGCTGAGTTTCTGCATTCAAAGCTGGGTGTTTTCTGACCCCAAGAGTCATAAATTCGGGCATACACCATCATGAAATGGTTATATATGAAGTTGTGTCTGAGCAGGCCTTGAAGGTCCGAGTAAGTTAGGTGAAAAAGTAGCCTACACGCCAAGGCTCCACAATTCTCTCTTATAGCCTGAATCTATGGCTTCCGTGGAGTTCCCTATGATTATTTGACAGAGGTCGAGAAGAATTAGGCCTGGTTTACAAATGCTTCTGCATGACATGCAAACACCACCTAGAAGTAGACAGCTGCGTCAAGATAGCCTCTTTTTGTGACATCCCTGAAAGACTGCAGTGAAAAGATATCCTTCCAGTGGGAAGAACTGTGAGCTGTATATCCAGATGTTTATTCTGCTTGTAAAGAGAAATAACCAGATGTGAAACTACATTTTGATTGATGTTCTATAGCCAGTCGTTTGGTTGGACAGTCAGGGACCTGGAAGATACATGAGGGAAAAATTGGTGTCAAGAGGGCTGGTCAAGAGGTATGTGGATAGACTTCCCACTCTGTGTTAAACATTGAGGATATTTGGGTCCCTTGTCAATGCCCACCAAAGATTGACCTCAGCAGAGAAGGATTTTCATAATCAAGTAGATGGGAGGACTCATTCTATGGATATCATTCATCTTATTTCACTAGCCATCCCTCTTACCAAGTAATGGGCTCATGAAGTGACTGTGGCAGCAAGGATGAAGGTTTGTGTAGGGTCAGTAACATAGACCTCCATTCACAAGGGCTGACTAGTCTGAACCCATGCCTGAGCAACCAGTCTACCAGGAGCAGAGACCAATCCTTAAGGGCCAACATGGCACCATTACCTGGTGTGATCAGCCAGCTCATGTCAGGTTGTTTACACTGTACATTATAGGGCAATGTATTGGGACTGGTTATATTTGTCCTTGGGGAGGCCTAGCTTCACCATCCCATGTAAAATTTTCCGAGTGTTTTATCATTCTTGGATGCCAGTTATTCTTCAGTTGTTACTACAAAAATGCTCATCAATTTCCTAGCAGAGAATAAAATCATTTCCTACCTTGGATATGCAACCCAGATGATTCTCTTTGTTACTTTTGGGACCACAGAATGCTTTCTCTTGGCTGCCATGGCTTACGATGACTATGTGGCAATCTAAAACCTCTCCTCTATTCCGTGGGCATGTTGCCCAGAGTCTGTGTGCCACTCATTGTTTCTTCCTGCATCAGTGGCATTTTGCATGTTTCTGTACACACAGTGGCCATGTTCAGTCTGTCCTTCTGTGCACCCAACAAAATTAAGCACGTCCTTTGCAAGATCCCTCCACCACTTGGATTTCTTGTTCTGACACCCACACAAACTATATATATATATATATATATACACACACACACACATATATATATCCCTATATATAATACCCATATGGTATTATATATAGGGTAATATGGTGTATATATAGTGTGCATATATATTTTATGCACATAGATTTATATAATTAACCAGTTGTTGCTTTTCTCTAAGGTCTACTTTTATTTGATTTTTCTGAGCCTAACTACATCAATAAATGTTCTAATACTTATCAGTAAAACTTTTGGAGTTTCATAAATGGATCTTATAATTTCTGTTATTGGACAGTAATAAGGAAAGATTTTGATAATGGAATAAAAATACATAGTGTTGGCCAAATAGTGAAAAAGTCATGTCCATTAGCCTTGATGGATCTTACTCTGAAAGTACATGGAGAACAAATGAAACAATTTTAAGGAGGTCTGGCTGAGGGAACTCAGGATGGAGAAGTAACCTCATAACGAGTGGGAATGACTTTCTATAAACAGTGTGATGATGCACCAATCCGTAGAACCCTGAGTACAGAAGCTATAGTAGCACTGAGTGAAGAAAATTCCACAGTGACTGACAATAGCAATACACTTGCATCACCAAATATTTAATATGAATCAATTTGAAACACAGTAAAAGTATATAGATGAACCCAACAATTGCACTACTGGGCATTTACCCTAAAGATACAAACAAACGTTGTGATCCAAAGGGGCACATGCACCCGGATGTTTATAGCAGCAATGTCCACAATAGTCAAATGGCTATTTGTTCTTTCCACAAATAGAAAGAACCTAGATGTCCATCCACAGATGACTGGATAAAGAAGATGTGGTATATATAGATACGATGGAGTACTATGCCACCATCAAAGAAATGAAATCTTGCCATTTGCGTTGATGTGGATGGAACTAGAGGGTATTATGCTTAGCGAAATAAGTAGGTCAGAGAAAGACAATTATCATATGATCTCCCTGATATGAGGAAGTTGAGAGGCAACGTGGGGGGTTTGGGGGGTAGCAAAAGAATAAATAAAGCAAAATGGGATCAGGAGGGAGAGAAACTGTAAGAGACTCTTAATTTCACAAAACAAATGGAGGGTTGCCGGGGGAGGGGCATAGGGAGAGGGTGGTAGGGTTATGGACATTGGGGAAGGTATGTGCTATGAAATGTGTAAAACTGGTGATTCACTGACCTGTACCCCTGCGGTTAATAATAAATTATTTGTTACTAAAAAACTTAAGAAAATTAAAAGTATATAGATGATACAAATGATCATATTTGTAAAATACAATGTTGGAGGGCTGATGAATGCTTTATTTGGAAATATTCTAGGATATACAGACAGTATGATTCACTAAAACCAAGACATTTTCTTTAGTTTCTGAACATAGAGACATGAACTTTTATACAACCGTCCTTGAAGATTAATTCAGTGCTAATAATGTGTTTTACTTAGAAACCAATTTCTCACAAACAATTTCTTCATCGCCTCTTTTACATCTTTGTTCCTTAAACTGTAGATAATGGGATTCAGCATGGGAATCACAATTGTGTAAAAGATCGACACGATCATGTCATGGTCCAAAGCATAGCTGGAACTTGGTCTCATATATATGAAAAGGATGGTTCCATGATAAATTGTCACTCCAGTTAGGTGAGAACCACATGTAGAAAAGACTTTCCGCCTCCCCTCAGCAGAATGCATCCTCAGAATGGCCAACAGAATGAAACCATAGGAGATCAGAACAATCATGATAGTGACTAGCTCAATAGCGCCCACAAAGTAGAAGAGCAACAGCTGGTTGGTGTGGGTGTCAGAACAAGAAATGGCAAGTAGTGGAGGGATGTCACAAAAGACGTGTCTAATTTCATTGGATGCACAGAAGGACAGGCTGAATGTGGCCACCGTGTGTACAGAAGCATGCAAAATGCCACCAACGTAGGAAGCAACGATGAGTGGCACGTAGACTCTGGGTGACATGCTCACGGAATAGAGGAGAGGGTTGTAGATTGCCACATAGCGATCATAAGCCATGGCAGCCAAGAGGAAGCATTCTGTGTCCCAAAAGTAACAAAGAGAAGCATCTGGGCTGCACATCCAAGGTAGGAAATGGCTTTATTCTCTGCTAGGAAATTGACCAGCATTTTTGGGGTGACAACTGAGGAATAGCAGGCATCCAGGAATGATAACACACTCAGAAAATAGTACATGGGATTGTGGAGGCGAGAATCCCCAATGACCAATACAACCAGTCCCAAATTTCCTATCAGAGTGAAAAGATAGATTGCTAGAAATAGAAAAAACAGGAAGATCTGCATCTCAAAATCATCTGTGAAGCCCATCAATATAAACATGGTGACCTCAGTCACGTTTTTCATCTGAATCCTATATAAATCTAAATCTGATGGAAACCCTGGCATTTCACTGTTTATTTATAAGTGCCAAAGGCAACATGAAAATAGTCTACCTAATTACATCCCCATATTTGTTTCTTAGCAGGGTATAATGATTTCCTTGGCACTGAAAATATAGGCAGCAATAAAGATGTTGGTCCCCAGTCATTGCATTTTGCTGTTTAATAAAAGGAAGAAATGATTTTAATCAGTCATTGATTACACATATCAGGTTAAAAAATAACCTGTTGACTTAAATAGTTTATTGTCTATATCATTTTCTGTTCAATTCTTTATTGTCTTTTTGCATATCACATAAACTTAAAATGCACAATGATGAATAAACAAGGGAATATTTGAGTCTTAAAATATTATCGTGGAAAGTACACATCTGAATACTAGTTCTGGATTGGCTACAATGGACATGAAAGTCCTTTCTTTAATATTTGCAACCGTTCAAGTGGGAGTAAGTACACTTCTGTCACAAGCTTGTGTTGGATTTTAATGAGAAATTCTAGGGGCAACAAGGTGGCCCAACTCTTGGGCTTTGGCTCAGGTCATGATCTCATGGATATTGGGATGGAGCCCTGCATGGGGCTCTGGGCTCAATGGAAAGTCGACTCAAAGGTTCTCTTTCTGCCCTTTCCCTTCCTTGCACTAGGGAGCGTGCGCACACACACACACACAGACACACACTCTTCTCTCTCTAAAATAAATAAATCTTTAAAAAATAAAGGACAAATACTGTTGAAATTATTTAATTTTAATGTGTTTCCAGAAGACTAGGAAATGGAATAAATTAGACATCTCATCTCATCATACAATGCCACCTTTTCCACCAAAAACATTTACTTCATTTTTTTTTCCTGGCAATTATCCTGTTCCATTAGTTTCCATCTACAGAAGTGGTGAATAGGATAGCAGAGAATATTCTGGGGAGAGATGCACCTTATTAGCAAGCATAAAAAATGAAATGTCTTTTTCTTCAGATTTTTTTTTCTTTTTCTTCAAAATACATATCATTAAGTTGTTCATTTTGGCCTTTGCATCTTACCATACCTTTTTTTTCCCCAAATTTTATCTTAATGACAATGTCAAGTGTTTTTCAACTTATGTGATTATTCTTACAAAATCCTTGCATTATTTTTTTAGATATATTTCTCTCAAATAGAAATCCTGGATTTTTTTTTTTTTAATTATAGCTGCTTATGGAGTTTCTTAATAGAAAAGTCAGTTTCTCAAATAACTGTGAAATTAACATCACCTGATAGTAGATAATAAAATGGTTTCTGAATTTTTTGCTGAGAGTAAAATCACTATATTTGTCTCAAAATGATTTCTGTCTTTTGTTTTCTTGATGTCATCTTACTGTTTCTCATTAAGTGGAGTGTGAATAAAGGAAATTTTAAAAATGTTAAAGAGGCACCTGTAAATCTCAGTTATTGAAACACAATTGATTACTGGATCAATCATATTTAAGAGGCAGATTTCAGCATGTTGATTTTTGTTGTTCCTTTGGCTTTTTATAACCAACATGTGTTTAAAAAGAGTTTAAAAAAATCCACAGTACCTAAGGCCAGGCTGAATTAACTCACAAATGATTTATATTCATGAAGTGAAATATGCTACACTTTTGTTATATTGAGACACCTACACATCAGTAGATAATAAAGAAATAAGGCCACTGTTAGAAAGAAAAGAAAACCATATGTCTTTATATTCTCAGATGTGTTCCAGATATCCCCATGGAAGATATTTCAAATGCACAGAGTAGTTTCATAAATGTGAGTCTACAAAACCTAAAAATGCCCATTTGATTCTTAGGAAAATTGTTAGTTAACAAATAAAAAATGCAATTATTTTAAAATCTGATTTCTTATAAACCCAGATAGCTTGCATAACTCTGATGAGAACACACATATATACCTTAAAATAATGCATAGTTAAGTTTGAATTGCTATAGTAGTAAAGTAGTTTATAAAGAGATCAATGAATAGTATAAATATGATTAATGCATTTTGGAGTATAACTAAAAATAGATTGCTCTTTAAAAAACTCTTTTTCTTTTAGGGTGCCTGGGTGGCAGAGCGGGTTAAAGCCTCAGCCTTTGGTTCCTGGCATGGTCCCAGGATCCTGGGATTGAGCCCCTCATTGGGCAGTCTACTCAGCAGGGGGTCTGCTTCCCGACCCCTAACCCCGCCTGCCTCACTTCCTACTTGTGATCTCTTTCTGTCAAATAAATAAATAAATAAAATCTTTTAAAAAAAACCCAAAAAACAAAAACAAAAACAAAACAACCCCCCCCAAAAACCTCTCTTAATCTCTTTCTTTCCCAACCTTTTCTTCTCCTCTCTCTCTCTTTCCTTGAAATCCATGGAATACATACAAAAATATTTACTAAAAAGACTCAGATACAAAACAGGAATTAAGCAGATAAGAGTAAGTGCAGTAAAAACAGAACATGCAAGCACATTTTGAAATATGTACCGACAGGCAGTATGCCACAGGCATCCACAACAAAACACATGTCGGCTGATATATACAGGAGAAGGATCAGTGACATGACAATTATAATGTTTCTGTAACTAATGTACCTAGGACAAGTCAACTGTAGGAGATTAAGAACATTACATTTGGAATGTAAATTACAGGGGTGCCTGGGAGGCTCAGTCAGTCAAGTGTCTGACTCTTTATTTTGGCTCAAGTCAGGATCTCAAGACCCTGTGTCCCTAGTCAGGCTCCAAGCTCATCATGGAGTCTGCTTGTCTCTCTCCCTCTGATCCATTCTTTTAAATCTTCAAAACAATGGGGGCAACATTTTAAAAAAATTAATAAAACCTCATATGACAACCTCAGAGTTAGTACCCGGTAACAATGTGAACTTGGAAAAGTTACTTCTCCTTGTAACTCCAAAGAATAACTAAGATTGACCCCAATTTTTAGGCATACCTTGTTCAACTAAATCTGCAATGGTATGGTTGCAGAGTGTGTATCTATCTGATGCATTAAAATCTTTTGTATTAACTTGAAGTGTTAATTATATGTGAAAATACACATGAAATATGGCCTCCACATTGTATTTAGTTTGAATAAAATGAATAGACATTATAAAATTAATTTTTAAAAATAAAAACATTTTGCAATTAATGGGTCCCAAACAGAATCAAAGTACTTCTTTAAGTTATACATATATTTGTTACATGGCACTAAATATATATTAAAATACTGTTCTATTGAGATTAAACCCAGTGAATCCCAATATTCTGTGCCATAAAAAAACTTTAAAATCCATGTCAGTCACTACATTCAGCTTGTGGGCATGCCACTAAAATAATACTCTATTTACTCAAATTCTCCTGATATACTTCTCAATATGATAATCTAGTAATCCTTGATGTCTCTGCTCTCGCCTGTAGAATAAGAAAGTGTTCCATGAATGAAACTAGGTTTTATTCCAAATCATGTCCCATTAGAGCATTTACCTACTTTACTATAGGAAACTGGGTCATGATAGAGAGAAAGTATGAGTGTAGCTGCTGCATCCAAACTGCTTTTCAAACAGGCATTTCCATTAAGCAGTATTTAGGAAAATTAGAACTAGTTGTGTTTATATCTTGCTGTTTCACTTTGGTAGAGGCCAACAAGACAAATATATAGATCCTAAATTATTAACAAAACGTGATCAATCTGGAAGACTGAAATAAAATCAGTTCCCCAGCACTCGTGGTCAAAAATTATAAAGTACCAAACACTCATGGAAACAGTACTGCACTCAGCTCAGTAAGGAGGAAGACTATGATTGTAGCTACCATGGATCCTTAACTGGTTACTAGAAGTTAGGAATTTTGTGCACATTTTCTGATACAGTCTACATAGCAATCTACAAACCAAATAATTCAGTGTCATTTTATAGATGAGAAAATTCCCTATCTGGGCATATGACTTGACTGAGGTCATAATTTCTAAGACATTCAGGATTTAAGCCTAGTTTTCTCTGATTTCAGACTCTGTTCTATTTCCACTTGACCATATTACAAATCCATTTTGAGATGCCACAATTCTGGAAATGTAATCACTTAGAACCCATGAGATGGCAACCTTGCACATTGGAATCTTTTTTTTTTTTTTTATTCAATTAAGCCTGAATAAATCATGAAAAAATTTTTTGCTTCTAGATCAATTAGCTTGCTAATAAAACAAATTAAAAATTTTTATTCGTCCATCAGAAACAAATATTGATTTCAAAGTTGTATATACACAATAGCTGGTTAATAATTTTTCTCTATTTAATACTTCCCTTAAATTTTAAAGAGCCCGTTAATTCAATTATCTCTAAATTGACCATAATCTTTCACCAAGAACATTAAAGCAAATTTCTTATTACACCTCTAATGATCAAAATATGTGGGAAGTACTCTCTACCTTCCCTGCTGTATTCCCTGAAAGCCAAATGATCAATTGTTATCATAATTTTGAATTAACTAATTAACTAGAATCTTCTTTCTTAAATACGAGTATGAAAGCATGCATTCTAGTTTGAAATTCACATGTCCAGCAACCAAAATATTTTGTAAGTTCCAAAAAACCTTTCCTCTTACCTGTGGAAATGAACCATCTGTTCATGTACACTATGAATATAAATGCATTTAGACTCTTATACCATCTTGAGTTCTTTAAGTTCACAGTGATGTCCCAAGAGGAAAATGCACTAATTCTTTTCTGGGACAGAAAAGTATGAAGATGATTTGTTTTTGTTTTGTTTTGTTTTTTTCATTGTAAGCAAGTCAATAGTTCTGGATAATGAACTATATGATGAAAATGATTACATAAGTGTACTTTGGCCTCTAGTTTAAAATGATTCCTCAGTGGAAAAGAAAGCTAATGAAATAACTGTAGTCTTGGCTCTGATATTAAGTAACTCCATGTCAGTAGATTGATGACTTAACTTCTCTGAAATCCAGTTTCCTCCTTCCGGAAATATAAGCTCTTTACTTCCCTCAAAAACCTATAAACAACAGGACACCTGGCTGGCTCAGTTGGAATCTACAACTCGATCTCAAGATTGTGGGTTGAGCCCCACATTGGGTGTAAAGATTATTTAAGAAAACAAAAATAAAGTCTTTTAGAAAAAGAGATAAGAATTTTGAAAAGAAGAATTAAATTGGAATATTTATACACAGCCAGCTAAATAATCAGAGATACTGAAAAGAGATATCATTATCAATGGAACAGAACAGTGTTAAGTGGGTAGGAGAAGAATAAATGAAACAAGATGGGATTGGGAGGGAGACAAACCATAAGTGACTCTTAATCTCACAAAACAAACTGAGGGTTGCTGGGGGGAGGGGGTTTGGGAGAAGGGGGTGGAATTATGGACATTGGGGAGGGTATGTGCTTTGGTGAGTGCTGTGAAGTGTGTAAACCTGGTGATTCACAGACCTGTACCCCTGGGGATAAAAATATATGTTTATAAAAAATAAAAAATTAAAAAAAACATTAACAAAACAAAACAAAACAAAACAAAACAAATAGAATGCTCATTTGGTTTTTGTCTAAATTGCTAAGAAAAACTATGGAGGAAGGATAGTACTTTTTAAATGATGTTTAATATGTAGAATAGCTTTATGCCACAAATAAACATTGACTCCTTATTTACACCGTATATAAAACTTTTCTCAGAGTGATACGTATACCTTAATGTAAATCTTATTTCTATAATTTTATTGCTTATTGCTTAAATCTTAAATCTTAAATCATATTGCTATAATTTTCTAGGTAAACTTGGGAATCTGTGTGACCATGAGTTAGTCCTAGATTTTTAGATAAATCTCAAAATACATGAACTATGGAAGAAAAAAGTGTAAATTGTATTTCATCACAATTAAAATCTTTTGCTTTGACAGACATTGTTGTAGAAATAAACCACAATGTTATAGAAAATATTTGCTCAACAGTTACCCAATAAAAACTATGTATCCAGAATATATGAGAAATTCTGAAACAAAAGAAAACAAAAACAACTGCCAAAGAACAATATATTTTAATAAACATTTCACCGCAGAAGACACACAGGTGGTAATTAAGCTCTTGAAAAAGTTAAACACAATTTGATGTTAGGGAAAGAAATGCAATTTAACACAATAATGTGGCCCTATACTATATACATACCAGAATGAGTCGTTTAAAGTATAATAATAACTGATACTATGTCATGTATTCAAATGTCAGAAAGTAATACTGTTTGGCCAGTCAGTAAGGTTTTAATGGGATTTGATATGAAACACCTAGGAGAGCCTGACTGGCTCAGTCAGTAGAGGATGAATTTGATCACAGGGTTGTGAATTCAAGTCCCCTGTTGGGCTTGGAAAAATTTTAAAAAGCACAAATACAGCAAATAGAATATACTTACTATTGTATGTTACTAAGTCATTCTTGATTTATTTATTTTTTTATTTCCAGTTAATTTCTGGGTTCTCTTACTCATGTTTTCAAATCTTCCCATATCTAGACTTCTCATTTGTAATATAATAATATATTTTGGCATTATGTGTTTTTAATAAAAAATTAAAATAAAATCACTGAAAAGTTATCAAATTAAGACAAACATGAAAGATAACAACCCCAAAAAGCACTGCCCTTTTTTTTTTTTTAATTTAAATTCAATCAGTCAACGTATAGTACATCATTAGTTTTTGGTGTAGTGTTCAGTGATGCATTAGCATATGACACCCAGGGCTCATCCCATCACATGCCCTCCTTGATGCCCATCACCCAACTACCCCATCCCCCACCTTCCCTTCCACAACCCTCAGTTTGTTTCCTGGAGTTACTAGTCTTTCATGGTTTGGCTCCCTCTCTGATTTCTTCCCATTCAGTTTTTCCTCCCTTTCCCTATGATCCTCTGCACTATTTCTTGTATTCCATAGGTTGAAACTAGATGATAATGGTCTTTCTCTGAGTTATTTCACTTAGTGTACTATCCACCAGTTCCATCCATGCAATGTAAATGGTAGGCATTCATCCTTTCTGATGGCTCAGTAATAGTCCACTGTACATATGAACCACATCTTCTTTAGCCAATCATCTTTTGAAGGACATCTCAGTTCCTTTCACAATTTGGCTATTGTGGACATTCCTGGTATGAACTTAGGATGCAGAAACCCCTTGTTTTCACTACATCTGCATCTTTGGGGTAAATACCCACTAGTGCAATTGCTGGGTCATAGAGTAGCTCTATTTTTAATTTCCTGAAGTACCTCCATACTGTTTCCCAGAGTGGCTGTACCAGCTTGCATTCCGATCAACAGTGTAGGAGGGTTCCCTTTTTTCCACATCCTCATCAGCATCTGACTTGCTTATTTTAGCCATTCTGACTTTGTGGTTTTGATTTGTATTTCCCTGATGACAAGTGATGTAGAGCATTTTTTCCATGTGCCTGTTAGCCATTTGGATGTCTTCTTTGGAGAAGTGTCTTTTCATGTCTTCTACCCACTTCATGACTGGATTATTTGTTTTTTGCGGTGTTTAGTTTGAGAAGTTCTTTATAGATCTTGGATACCAGCCCTTTGTTATGTCATTTGCAAATATCTTCTCCATTTCCATAGGTTGCCTTTTCCTTTCATTGACTGTCTCACCTATCAATATAAGTTATTATTTTGATAAAGCTTTATTTTTTAAAAATTGTTAACATTATTCTAAGATACTAAATTATTATATTAGTGTCTTGTTCTATAGCCTTACCTTATTATCTGATTTAATTAACTTTGAAACACTTTATTTTTATTCCTCCACAAATTATTCTTTCATACTATAGTTGACCCTTGAACAACATGGTTTGGACTATGTGGGTCCACTTATGTTTGGATTTCTTTAGATAGATACAGAGATTTCCCAAATACCCATTGTCCCCATGCATGGATGCATGGACACTTCATAACTACCTGTAGTCTGCCATTCAACTTAGGGTTCAATCCTGATGTTGTACATTCTGTGAACTTGAAAGCAATGTATAATAACATGAATCCATCATTAGAGTCTCATACAGTGTGTTTTTAGTACTCCAAAATTCCTCTGTGTCCTGCCTCTTCACCTTCCCTCTCCAAACCACTGGCAATCACTGATCATTTTACTGTCGTAGAGTTTTGCCTTTTCCACAATATCATATTTTCAGAATCATATTGCATTTAGCATTTCAGATTGGCTTCTTTCACTTAGTAAAACACATTTATTCCCCTCCCATCTTTTCCTGGCTTGATAGTCTTTCTGTCTTTTTTCTTTCTTTTAGCACTGTACAATCATTCATTGTCTGCAGTACCACAGTTTATTTATCCATTCACCTACTACAAGACATCTGGATGCTTCTAGATATAATTCTGACAATTACAAATAAAGCTGCTATGAGTATCTGTGTGCAAGTTTCTGTGTGAACCTACGTTTTTGGCTCTTTGGGATAAATACCAAGGAATGTGCTTGCTCAATCACATGGTAAGAACATGTTTTGCTTTTTAATTCCTTCCTCCTTTCTCTGTTACTGCTGATCATACATTTCCCTTATATGTAATCATACATAAGCACGTATACATATAAGTTACATACACAAGCATATATGATCGAGTACATTGTTCCTATTATCATTTCATTACTTTCTCTTCTTGTTGGATGTTTTCTGAGAAGTTGGATAGGATTCCTACCTGTATTCCTCCATAGGGGAGTTGTGTTTTTCTCTAGGTTCTTTCAGAAATTTTTCGTTTTTGTTTTATTTGTATCCTTGATTTTCTGTAGTTTGAAAATGATGTATCACTGTATAATTTTTATGGCATTTACCTTGCTTGGTGTCCTCTAAACCTCTGGACCTGAATCTGTGGTTTGGTACCTGAAACTAATTTGAGAAAAATTTTTATTATTATGGTTTCAAATATTTCTTCTTTCCTTTTCTACAACCTTTGGATATTCTGGGTTTTTTGTTTTGTTTTGTTTTGTTTTTTGGTTTGTTTTCAGTCTCTGTTCTCTTTGTTTTTCAATTTCTAAAGTTTCTATTGAGATATCTTCAAGTCAGAGATTCTCTCTTCTGCTATAACTAGTCCTCTAGGAAGTCCATTAAAGGAATTCTTCATTTCACTTACAGTGTTTTGCCCTTCTAGTATTTCTTTTTGGTTCTTTCTTAAGATTGCCATTTCTCTACTTAGGTTGCTCATCTGTGCTTTGGTGAATTCTGCTTGATCCACTAGGATACTTAACATGTTAATCATAGCTGTTTTAAATTCCTAATCTGATATTTAATTCCAATGCCCCTGCCAAGCTTGGTTCTGCTTGTGCCTTCAAAGTGCTTTATTTTGCCTTTTAGTATGAAACATACTATTTTTTTGGATAGTCAGGCATAAGGTATTGGGCAAAAGGAGTTGCTGTAAATGGACCATCAGCGATGATGTGGTGAGGTATGGGAGTTGCAGACATGCTCTATAGTCTCAAGATTGGAACTCAGTCTGTTTGTGAGGCTGTGCCACCAGACTATAAACTTCACAATTGTTCCTTGGTCTTTTTCTTCCCCCTTAGGTGGGTCTAGATGGCTAGGGTAGGCTAGAGTTGGGTATATCCTTCCCTCCTTGCTACTTAGGTTCTGATAATACTCCAGCAGGCTATGCACTAGGTTCCTAATTTCTCCTGAGGCTTTGGCATTATTTGACAACAGTTCCTTCTCTCTTCTCCTTCTGGAAGCATAAGGATATTTTCTTCAATATTTACTCTGGGAACCTGGTCCTAAAGGTAAATCTCACAATACTGGTTTTACCAATTAAGTTATTAAGACATTTTAATTAAAGTATACATTTAAAAGAATCTTATATTAGAGCCCCTCAACAATATTCAGTTAGAGAATATAGCTTGTGGGTTCTGATTTGTTTTATCAGTATTTTTATTTTTAATACATAATATTTTATCTAAAATCTGTATTCTTGATGTTTTATTTGAGTTTTTTTTTTGTTTTGTTTTGTTTTCTTTGTCTTTAATCTTTCCAGTAATTCTATGAAAATGTTTTCTGCTGACACTGACTATTTTTTTAGGCATTCCTCATTTTGTCTTTTTCAGAAGACTGTTGTGCCTCCTTCTGCTTCCATCACTATTTCTAATCCAAATGGCCCTTTCTCTTACTCACAGGATCCATGTCTATATATTGAAATAAGGGTTTGATATACATTATGAATTTAAATAGAGTACAAATTTTTATTTTTAGTAGAACATATGTTCTCAAGACTGACTTAAATTTCGTATGAATGGGTATGTTATAAAAACTAAAAGAAAGGAAGGAAGGAAGGAACTAAAGAGTGACTCAACTGTAGGAAACAAGCTGAAGGTTACACGAGTGGATGTGAGTGGGGAGATGGGTTAAGAGAATGATGGGGGGGCGCCTGGGTGGCTCAGTGGGTTAAGCCGCTGCCTTCGGCTCAGGTCATGATCTCAAGGTCCTGGGATCGAGTCCCGCATCGGGCTCTCTGCTCAGCAGGGAGCCTGCTTCCTCCTCTCTCTCTGCCTGCCTCTCTGTCTACTTGTAATCTCTCTCTGTCAAATAAATAAATAAAATCTTAAAAAAAAAAAAAAAAGAGAATGATGGGCATTAAGGAGGGCACATGGTGTTATGTGCCCAGGGTGTTATACACAACTGGTGAATTACTGAACTCTACATCAGAAATTAATGATATACTATATGTTGGCTAATTGAATTTAAATTAAAAAAAACTTATCTTCTAACTTGTGAATATAATTGGCTAATAATTAAAACTCTGGATTCAGGTATAAGTTTGACTCCTAATTTTTAACATTGGATTATCCAGGAAAGATTTATGCTATTCCTTTTTTTCATTTTTTCCTAATTTTTTGCTCTTGAATATTTTATGTCTTCGTGTAAGCATTGTTCACTTCTGGTGTTATATTTTATTTACTTTTTTTTTTTAATGAACAGCTTACTTGTAACTCTTAGATAATAAATATACAGTTTTTCTTTCACCAGGTACTAAACAATAACTAGACAAGAATAAGACCTAAAAATCATACAGATTTTCAGAATAATTCTTTCCCTTTTCACCCCAGTTTTTGAAGGAGTCAAAAATCATATAGAATTTAGGTGTCCAGAAGTGTTAAGTATGACCACCTATCCAAGCAAAACAGGACAATGGGATGTTAAGTATTTGAGAAATAGATCTGAGTGTAATATAAGTGGTCATATAATTGTGTAATTCAATTACATCCCATCATCCTTAAAAAAAAACATTGGTTTTGTCAGATACACTCAAGATCTTACAGAGTTAGAAAATTTTGGGAGATCAGCTCACGAAATGTTACCACTCAGAATGTTGCTACTCTTAGAACCAAACTAAGTAACACATCCTATATTTAATTTAATTTTAAATAGTCAATCTTATTAATATATTTTGTCTTTCAATAGTTGCCCCATCTTAAACTCAACACAGAAAACAGGTAATCATGTCAAAAAATGGACAGAAGATACGAACAGACGCTTCTCCAATGAAGACATACAAATGGCTATCAGACACATGAAAAAATGTTCATCATCACTTGCCATCTGGAAGACTCAAATTAAAACCACATTGAGATACCATCTTACACCAGTTAGAATGGCTAAAATTAGCAAGACAGGAAACAACGTGTGTTGGAGAGGATGTGGAGAAAGGGGAACCCTCTTACACTGTTGGTGGGAATGCAAGTTGGTGCAGCCACTTTGGAAAACAAGTGGAGATTCCTTAAGAAATTAAAAATAGAACTTCCCTATTACCCTGCAATTACACTACTGGGTATTTACCCCAAAGATACAGATGTAGTGAAAAGAAGGGCCATCTGTACACCAATGTTCATAGCAGCAATGGCCATGGTTGCCAAAGTGTGGAAATAACCAAGATGTCCTTCAATGGATAAATGGATAAGGAAGATGTGATCCATATACACTATGGAGTATTATGCCTCCATCAGAAAGGATGAATACCCAAATTTTGTATCAATATTTGTCCCAATATTGAAAAATAAATATCAACATTTCCATTCTACAGGTGAGTAGTTTGTAGCAGATTATTTTACACAACTACCAAAAGGTCTAGAATGCTGAGATTTTATTCCAGGTTCTGTGCGTTGATATACTGTTTCACGTGTGTAGATGTCAAAAGAAATTATTTTTTAGCCAATTATACAGTGACTTTGAAAACAGCTAATAAAATGCAGTGGCAAATTAACCAGTTGACCTGATAGTTTTAGCAATAAAAGGAATTCAGCCACTGAGTGAACACCTGTATTTTCCCCTTGATTTTGCAGTAAGTGGCATGAACACTTGAGTATCTTGTCCTTGTCTGCTGATCCACAACTGGGAAATTTTATATTGCCAAAAAATAAATATAAGGATACACTGTACTGTATGTTCCCTTGAGTTAAAATATAGAGTCATATATTGTTTTTTTATCTTTTTCTAGTTAAGAGATTATTATTTTTTTAACATCTTCAAGTCTGTTCCCTGAAGTGTCAACATGAAAAACGTCACTGAAGTTACCACATTTGTACTGAAGGGCTTTACCGACAAACCTGGATGGTTGGCCTTATTCTTCCTGTTTCTGACAATCTACCTCTTTACCCTGATGGGAAATTTAGGACTGGTTGTATTGGTCATTGGGGATCCTTGGCTTCACAATCTGTGGATGCCTGCTATTCTTCAGTAATTACCCCAAATATGCTAGTAGATTTTGTGTCAAAGAATAAAGTAATTTCGTTCCTCGGTTGTGCCACACAGATGTTTCTTGCTGTTACTTTGGGACCACAGAATGCTTCCTCTTGGCTTCCATGGATTAGGACTGCTACATGGCAATGTACAACCCTCTACTCTAATCCGTGGGCATGTCGCTCAGGGTCTATGGGCCACTCATCATTGCTTCCCACCTTGGTGACATTTTGCATGCTTCTGTACACACAGTGGCCACGTTCAGTCTGTTCTTCTGTGCATCCAATGAAATTAGGCATGTCTTGTGCAAGATCCCTCCACCACTTAGATTTCTTGTTCTGATACCCACAAAAACTACATATTTATATTTATCTATCTATCTATATGCATATATATATGTAGTTGATGTATATGTTTATGTAGTTTATAGTTTATGTAGTATTTATATAGTTTATATATATTATATATAATATGTATGTAGTTTATGTATATGTTTATGTAGTTTATGTAGTATATATACATACATATATATACAATGCATATGTGTATTATATATAGGGTAATATGGTGTGTATATATAGTCTGCATATATATTCTATGCACATATATTTATATAATAACCAGTTGTTGCTTTTCTCTAAGTTCGACTTATTTGTTCTTCCTAAGCTTAAGTACATCAATAAATGCTCTATCTAATACTTACTAGTAAAACTTTTGGAGTTTCATAAATGGATCTTACCATTTCTTTTATTGGACAGTAGTAATAAGGAAAGATTTTGATAGTGGAATAAAAATATTCAAAAATGGCAAATAGTGAAAAAGTCATGGCCATTAGCCTTGATGGATCTTACTCTGAAAGTACATGAAGAGCAAATGAAACAATTTTAAGGAGGTCTGGCTGAGGGAACTCAGGATGGAGAAGTAACCTCATAATGAGTGGGAATGACTTTCTATAAACAGTGTGATGATGCGTCAATCTGTAGAACCCTGAGTACAGAAGCTATAGTAGCACTGAGTGAAGAAAATTCCACAGTGACTGACAAAAGCAATACACTTGCATCGACCAATATTTAACATGAATCAATTTGAAAACTAAAGTATAAAAGTATGTAGAGGTCTATAGTAAAAGTATATAGATGAACCCAGCATTGCACTACTGGCCATTTACCCTAAAGATACTAATGTAGTGATCCAAAGGGGCCCATGCACCCAGATGTTTATAGCAGCAATGTCCACAATAGCCAAATGGCTATTTGTTCTTTCCACAAATAGAAAGAACCTAGATGTCCATCCACAGATGAATGGTTAAAGAAGATGTGGTATGGAATACTATGCCACCATCAAAGAAATGAAATCTTGCCATTTTTGACGACATGGATGGAACTAGAGGGTATCATGCTTAGCGAAATAAGTCAATCAGAGAAAGACAATTATTATATGATCTCTCTGATATGAGGAAGTTGAGAGGCAATGTGGGGGGCTTAGGGGGTAGCAAAAGAATAAATGAAACAAGATGGGATCAGGAGGGAGACAAACTGTAAGAGACTCTTAATCTCACAAAACAAATGGAGGGTTGCGGGGGAGGGGCATAGGGAGAGGGTGGTGGGGTTATGGACATTGGGGAAGGTATGTGCTATGAAATGTGTAAAACTGGTGATTCACAGACCTGTACCCCTGCGGTTAATAATAAATTATTTGTTACTAAAAAACTTAAGAAAATTAAAAGTATATAGATGATACAAATGATCATATTTGTAAAATACTATGTTGGAGGGCTGATGAATGCTTTATTTGGAAATATTCTAGGATATACAGACAGTATGATTCACTAAAACCAAGATATTTTATTTAGTTTCTGAGTATAGAGACATAAATTGTTATGCAACATTCCTTGAAGATTAACACAATGCTAATAATGTGTTTTACTTAGGAACCAATTTCTCACAAATAATGTCTTCATCGCCTCTTTTACATCTTTGTTCCTTAAACTGTAGATGATGGGATTCAGCATGGGAATCACAATTGTGTAAAAGATCGACACGATCATGTCATGGTCCAAAGCATAGCTGGAACTTGGTCTCATATACATGAAAAAGATGGTTCCATAATAAATTGTCACTCCAGTTAGGTGAGAAGCACATGTAGAAAAGACTTTCCGCCTCCCCTCAGCAGAATGCATCCTCAGAATGGCCAACAGAATGAAACCATAGGAGATCAGAACAATCATGATAGTGACTAGCTCAATAGTGCCCACAAAGTAGAAGAGCAACAGCTGGTTGGTGTGGGTGTCAGAACAAGAAATGGCAAGTAGTGGAGGGATGTCACAAAAGACGTGTCTAATTTCATTGGATGCACAGAAGGACAGGCTGAATGTGGCCACCGTGTGTACAGAAGCATGCAAAATGCCACCAACATAGGAAGCAACTATGAGTGGCACGTAGACTCTGGGTGACATGCTCACGGAATAGAGGAGAGGGTTGTAGATAGCCACATAGCGATCATAAGCCATGGCAGCCAAGAGGAAGCATTCTGTGGTCCCAAAAGTCACAAAGAGGAGCATCTGGGCTGCACATCCAAGGTAGGAAATGGCTTTATTCTCTGCTAGGAAATTGACCAGCATTTTTGGGGTGACAACTGAGGAATAGCAGGCATCCAGGAATGATAACGCACTCAGAAAATAGTACATGGGATTGTGGAGCCGAGAATCCCCAATGACCAATATAACCAGTCCCAAATTTCCTATCAGAGTGAAAAGATAGATCACTAGAAATAGAATAAACAGGAGAACCTGCATCTCAAAATCATCTGTGAAGCCCATCAATATAAACATGGTGACCTCAGTCACATTTTTCATCTGAATCCTGTGTAAATCTAAATCTGATGGAAACCCTGGCATTTCACTGTTTATTTATAAGTGCTAAAGGCAACATGAAAATAGTCTACCTAATTCCATCCCCATATTTGTTTCTTAGCAGGATACAATGATTTCCTTGGCACTGATAAAAATAGGCAGCAATAAAGATGTTGGTCCCCAGTCATTGCATTTTGCTGTTAAATAAAAGGAAGAAATGATTTTAATCAGTCATTGATTACACATATCAGGTTAAAAAATAACCTGTTGACTTAAATAGTTTATTGTCTATATCATTTTCTGTTCAATTCTTTATTGTCTTTTTGCATATCACATAAACTTAAAATACACAATGATGAATAAACAAGTGAATATTTAAGTCTTAAAATATTACAGTGGAAAGTACACATCTGAATACTAGTTCTGGATTGGCTACAATGGACATGAAAGTCCTTTCTTTAATATTTGCAACTGTTCAAATGGGAGTAAGTACACTTCTGTCACAAGCTTGTGTTGGATTTTAATGAGAAATTCTAGTGGAGACAAGGTGGCTCTGTAGGTTGAACAAGCAACTCTTGGCTTCGGCTCAGGTCGTGATCTCATGGATATTGGGATGGAGCCCTGCATGGGGCTCTGGGCTCAATGGAAAGTCAGCTTGAAGGTTCTCTTTCTGCCCTTCCCCTGCCTTCCACATGTGCACACACACACACACACAAACACACACACACACTCTCTCTCTAAAATAAATATGTCTTTAAAATATAAATGAGAAATACTGTGGAAGTATTTAATTTTAACGTTTCCAGAAGACTAGAAAATGGGATGTTAGACTACTCAACTTATCATACAATGCCACCTTTTCCACCATAAACATTTACATCATTTTTTTCCTAGCATTTATCCTGTTCCATTAGTTTCCATCTACAGAGGTGGTGGATAGAATAGGAGAGAATATTCTGGAGAGAGATGCACCTTATTTGCAAACATAAAAAAAGAAATCTCTTTTTCTTCAGATATTAATCTTTTTCTTCAAAATATATATCATTAAGTTGTTCATTTTGGCCTCTACATCCTATCATACTATTATTGTTTTTCCAAATTTTATTTTAATGACTATGTGAGGTGTTTTTTAATTTATGTGGTTATTCCTACAAAATCCTTGAATTTCTTTTGTTTTGTTTTGTTTTTGTTTTTGTTTATTTCCCTGTGAAGTATATTTCTCTCAAACAGAAATCCTGGATATTAAAAAAAAAATCATAGCTGCTTATGGAGTTTCTTAATAGAAATTTCACAGTTTCTCAAAAAATGGTAAAATTAACATCACCTGATAGTAAATAATGAAATGGTTTCTGAAGATTTTGCTGAGAGTAAAATCATTATATTTGTGTCAAAATGATTTCTGTTTTTTGTTTTCTTGATGTCATCTTACTGTTTCTCATTAAGTAAAGTGTGAATAAAGGAAATTTTAAAAATGTTAAAGAGGCACCTGTATCTGGACTGAAATCTCAGTTACTGAAACACAATTAATTACTGGATCAATCCTATTTAAGGGGCAGGTTTCAGCATGTTGACTTTTGTCTTTCCTTTGGCATTTTATAACCAACATGTGTTTAAAAAGAGTTTAAAAAAATCCACAGTACCTAAGGCCAGGCTGAATTTACTCACAAATGATTTATATTCATGAAGTGAAATATGCTACACTTTTGTTATATTGAGACACCTACACATCAATAGATAAAAAAATAAGTAAGGCTACTGTTAGAAAGAAAAGAAAACCATATGTCTTTATATTCCCAGAAATGTTCCAGAGATTCCTATGGAAGATATTTCAAATGCATAGAGAAGTTTCATAAATGTGAGTCTGCAAAACTTAAAAATTCTCATTTGATTCTTAGGAAACTTGTTAGTTAACAAATATAAAATGCAATTATTTTAAAATCTAATTTTTAATAAACCCAGATAGCTTGCATAACTCTGATGAGAACACACACATATACCTTAAAATAATGTATAGTTAAGTTTGAATTGCTAGAGTAGTCAAGTAGTTTATAAAGAGATCAATGAATAGTATAAATATGATTAATGCATTTTGGGGTATAAGCAAAAATAGATTGATCTTTAAAAAAACTTCTATTCTCTCTCTTTCTTTCCCAAACTTTTCTTCTCCTCTTTCTCTCTTTCTTTCAAATCCATGGAATACATACAAAAATATTTACTAAAGAGACTCGGACACAAAACAGGAATTAAGCAGATAAGAATAAGTACAGCAAAAACAGAACATGCAAGCATATTTTGAAATATGTACCGATAGACAGTATGCCACAGGAATCCACAACAAAACACATGTCGTCTGCTGATATATACAGGAGAAGGGTTAGTGACATGACAATTCTAACCTTTCTGTAACTAATGTGCCTAAGATAAGACAACTGTAGAAGGTTAAGAACATTATATTTGGAATCTAAAACCTCATATTACAGGGGTTCCTGGGAGGCTCAGTCAGTCAAGTGTCTGACTCTTTATTTTGGCTCAAGTCATGATCTCAAGACCCTCAGGCCCCAGTCAGGCTCCAAGCTCATCATAGAGTCTACTTGACCCCGTCCCTCTGCTCCGCCCCTTTCAAATCTTAAAAAAAAAAAAAAAAATGGGGGCAACATTTTAAAAAATTAATAAAACCTCATATGACAACCTTAGAGTTTGCACCTGGTAACAATGTGAACTTGGAAAAGTTACTTCTCCTTGTAACTCCAAAGAATAACTAAGATTGACCCCAATTTTTAGGCATACCTTGTTCAATTAAATCTGCAATGGTATGGTTGCAAAGTGTGTATCTATCTGATGCATTAAATCTTTTGTATTAACTTGAAGTGTTAATTATATGTGAAAATGCATACACATGAAATATGGCCTCCACATTGTATTTAGTTTGAATAAAATGAATAGACATTATAAAATCATTTTTTAAAGTAAAAGTATTTTGCAATTAATGGGTCTCAAACAGAATCAAAGTACTTCTTTAAGTTATACATATATTTATTACACCACACTAAATATATATTAAAATAACTATTCTATTGAGATTAAACCCAGTGAATCCCAATATTCTGTGCCGTAAGAAACTTTAAAATCCATGTCAGCCACTACTTTTTGCTTGTGGGCATGCCACTAAAATAATACTCTGTTTACTCAAATACTTCTGATATACTTCTCAATATGATACTCTAGTAATCCTTGATGTCTCTGCTCTCGCCTGTAGAATAAGAAAGTGTTCTATGAATGAAGCTATTTTTTATTCCAAATCATGTCCCATTAGAGCATTTACCTACTTTACTATAGGAAACTGGGATCATGATAGAGAAAAAGTATGAGTGTAGTTGCTGCATCCAAACTGCTTTTCAAACAGGCATTTCCATTAAGCAGTATTTAGGAAAATTAGAACTAGTTGTGTTTATATCTTGCTGTTTCACTTTGGTAGAGGCCAACAAGACAAATATATAGATCCTAAATTATTAACAAAGCGTGATCAATCTGGAAGACTGAAGTAAAATCAGTTCCCCAGCACTCGTGGTCAAAAATTATAAAGTACCAAACACTCATGGAAACAGTATTGCACTCAGCTCAGTAAAAAGGAAGACTATGATTGTAACTACCATGTATCCTTAACTGGTTACTAGAAGTTAGGAATTTTGTGCACATTTTCTGATACAATCTACATAGCAATCTACAAACCAAATAATTCATGTCATTTTATAGATTAGTAAATTCCCTATCTGGGCATACGACTTGACCGAGGTCATAATTTCTAAGACATTCAGGATTCAAGCCTAGTTTTCTCTGATTTCAGACTCTATTCTATTTCCACTTGACCATATTACAAATCCATTGTGAGATGCCATAATTCTGGAAATGTAATCACTTAGAATCCATGAGATGGCATCCTTGCACATTGGAATCTTTTTTTTTTTAATCAATTAAGCTTGAATAAACCACGAAAAAAATTGCTTCTAGATCAATTAGCTCACTAATAAAATAAATTAAAAATTTCTATCCCTCCACTAGAAAAGAAAATATATCGATTTCAAAGTTGTATATACACAATAGCTGGTTAATAATTTTTCTCTATGTAATACTTCCCTTAAATTTTAAATAGAGCCCGTTAATTCAACTATCTCTAAATTTTAGACCATAATCTTTCACCAAGAACAATAAAGCAAATTTCCTGTTACACCTCTAGTGATCAAAATATGTGGGAAGTACTCTCTACCTTCCCTGCTGTATTCCCTGAAAGCCAAATGATTAGTTGTTAACATAATTTTGAGTTAACTAATTAACTATAATCTTCTTTCTTAAATACAAGTATGAAAGCATGCATTCTAGTTTGAAATTCAAATGTCCAGTAACCAAAATATTTTGTGAGTTACAAAAAACCCTTCCTCTTACCTGTGGAAATGAACCATCTGTTCATGTACACTATGAATATAAATGCATTTAGACTCTTATACCATCTTGAGTTCTTTAAGTTCACAGTGATGTCCCAAGAGGAAAATGCACTAATTCTTTTCTGGGACAGAAAACTATGAGATGATTTGTTTTTTTTTATTGTAAGCAAGTCAATAGTTCTGGATAATGAACTACATGATGAAAATGATTACATAAACGCACTTTGGCCTCTGGTTTAAAATGATTCCTCAGTGGAAAAGAAAGCTAATGAAGTAGACGTGGTCTTGGCTCTAGTATTGAGTAACTCTACGTCACTAGGTTGATGACTTAACTTCTCTGAAATCCAGTTTCCTCCTTCTGGAAATATAAGCTGTTTACTTCCCTCAAAATCCTATAAACAGGGGCACCTGGGTGGCTAGGTGGGTTAAAGCCTCTGCTTTTGGCTCAGGTCATGATCCCAGGGTCCTGGGATCGAACCCCACATCGGGCTCTCTGCTCAGCGGGGATCCTGCTTCCTCCTCTCTCTCTGCCTGCCTCTCTGCCTACTTGTGATCTGTCTGTCAAAAAAAAAAAAAAAAATCCTATAAACATCAGGACACCTGGGTGGCTCAGTTGGAATCTGCAACTCCATCTCAAGATTGTGGGTTTGAGCCCCACATTGGGTGTAAGGATTATTTAAGAAAACAAAAATAAATAAAATCTTTTAGAAAAAGAGGATTTTTGAAAAGAAGAATTAAATTGGAATATTCATACACGCCAAGCTAAATAATCAGAGATATTAAAAAGAGGCATCAATGTCAATGGAACAGAACAGTGTTAAGAAATAGATTTGCCTGGGGCACCTGGGTGGCTCTGTTAAAGCCTCTGCCTTCGGCTCAGGTCATGATCCCAGTGTCCTGGGATCAGGCCCCACATTGGGCTCTCTGCTCAGCAGGGAGCCTGCTTCCTCCTCTCTCTCTGCCTGCTTGTGATCTCTGTCTGTCAAATAAATAAATAAAATCTTTTAAAAAAAGAAAAGAAAGAAAGAAATAGATTTGCCAATAAACGCTCAATTGGTTTTTGTCAAAATTGCTAGGAAAAATCTATATAGGAAGGATTTTTTAGTGACGTTTAATTTATAGAATAGCTTTATGCCACAAATAAACATTGACTCATCATTTTCACCATATATAAAGCTTTTCTCAAAATGAAACTTATACCTTAATATAAATTTTATTGCTATAATTTCCTAGGAAAACTTGGGCATCTGTGTGACCACGAGTTAGTCCCAGATTTTTAGATAAATCTCAAAATATATGAACCATGGAAGTAAAAGGTGATAAATTATATTTCAACACAATTAAAATCTTTTGCTTTGACAGACATTGTTGAAGAAATAAACCATAATGTTATACAAAATATTCGCTCAACAGTTATCCAATAAAAACTATGTATCCAGAATATATGAAAAACTCTGAAACAAAACAAAGCAAAACAAAAACAACAGCCAAAGGGCAATATATTTGAATAAACATTTCACCACAGAAGACACATAGGTGGTAATTAAGCTCTTGAAAAAGTTAAACACAATTTGATGTTAGGGAAAGAAATGCAATTTAACACAATAATGTGGTCCTATGCTATATACCTACCAGAATGAATCAAGTTTAAAGTATAGTAATAACTGATACTATATCATGTGTTTGGATGTCAGAAAGTAATATTTTTTGGCCAATCGGTAAGATTTTAATGAGATTTGATATAAAACATCTATGAAAGCCCGACGGGCTCAGTCAGTAGAGGATGAACTTGATCACAGGGTTGTGTGTTTAAGTACCCTGTTGGGCTTGGAAAAACTTTAAAAAGCATGAATTCAGCTAATAGAATAAACTTACTATTGTATTTTACTAAGTCGTTCTTGGTTTTTTTTTTTTTTTTTTTTTTAATTTCCAGTTAATTTCTGGGTTCTCTTACTCATGTTTTCAAATCTTCCCATATCTAGACTTCTCATTTGTAATATAATAATATATTTTGGCATTATGTGTTTTTAATAAAAAATTAAAATAAAATCACTGAAAAGTTATCAAATTAAGACAAACATGAAAGATAACAACCCTAAAAAGCACTGCCCTTTTTTTTTTTTTTAATTTAAATTCAATCAGTCAACGTATAGTACATGATTAGTTTTTGGTGTAGTGTTCAGTGATGCATTAGCATATGACACCCAGGGCTCATCCCATCACATGCCCTCCTTGATGCCCATCACCTAGCTACCCCATCCCCCACCTTCCCTTCCACAACCCTCAGTTTGTTTCCTGGAGTTACTAGTCTTTCATGGTTTGGCTCCCTCTCTGATTTCTTCCCATTCAGTTTTTCCTCCCTTTCCCTATGATCCTCTGCACTATTTCTTGTATTCCATAGGTTGAAACTAGATGATAATGGTCTTTCTCTGACTGAGTTATTTCACTTAGTGTACTATCCACCAGTTCCATCCATGCAATGTAAATGGTAGGCATTCATCCTTTCTGATGGCTCAGTAATAGTCCACTGTACATATGAACCACATCTTCTTAAGCCAATCATCTTTATTTTTAAAGATTTTATTTATTTATTTGCCAGAGAAAGAGAGAGAGAGCACACACAGAAAGAGTGGCAGGAAGAGAGAGAGAAGCAGGCTCCCCACCGAGCAAGGAGCCCAATGTGGGACTTGATCCCAGGACGCTGGAATCATAACCCGAGCTGAAGGCAGCCGCTTAACCAACTGAGCCACCCAGGCATCCCTAGTCAATCATCTTTTGAAGGACATCTCAGTTCCTTCCACAATTTGGCTATTGTGGACATTCCTGCTATGAACATTAGGATGCAGAAGCCCCTTCTTTGCACCACATCTGCATCTTTGGGGTAAATACCCATTAGAGCAAATGCTGGGTGATAGAGTAGCTCTATTTTTAATTTCCTGAAGGACCTCCATACTGTTTCCCAGAGTGGCTGTACCAGCTTGCATTCCCATCAACAGTGTAGGAGGGTTCCCCTTTTTCCACATCCTCATCAGCATCTGACTTGCTAATTTTAGCCATTCTGACTTTGTGGTTTTGATTTGTATTTCCCTGATGACAAGTGATGTAGAGCAATTTTTCCATGTGCCTGTTAGCCATTTGGATGTCTTCTTTGGAGAAGTGTCTTTTCATGTCTTCTACCCACTTCTTGACTGGATTATTTGTGTTTTGGGTGTTGAGTTTGAGAAGTTCTTTATAGATCTTGGATACCAGCCCTTTGTCTGTTATGTCACTTGCAAATATCTTCTCCATTTCCATACATTGCCTTTTAGTTTCATTGAATGTCTTAACTATTAATATAAGTTATTATTTTGATAAAGCTTTATTTTTTTAAAAATTGTTAACATTATTCTAAGATACTAAATTATTATATTAGTGTCTCGTTCTCTAGCCTTACCTTATTATCTGATTTAATTAACTTTGAAACACTTTATTTTTATTCCTTCACAAATTATTCTTTCACACTACAGTCAACCCTTGAACAACATAGGTTTGGACTATGTGGGTCCACTTATGTTTGGATTTCTTTAGATAAATACAGAGATTTCCCAAATACCCCTTATCCCCATGCAGGGATGCATGGACACATCATAACTACCTGTAGTCTGCCATTCACCTTAAGGTTCAATCCTGATGTTGTATATTCTATGAATTTCAAAACAATGTATAATAACATGAATCCATCATTAGAGTCTCACACAGTGTGTTTTAAGTACTCCAAAATTCCTCTGTGCCCTGCCTCTTCACCTTCCCTTTCCAAACCACTGGCAATCACTGATCATTTTACTGTCACAGAGTTTTGCCTTTTCCACAATATCATATTTTCAGAATCATATTGCATTTAGTATTTCAGAATCGCTTCTTTCACTTAGTAAAACACATTTGTTCCCTTCTCATCTTTTCCTGGCTTGATAGTCTTTCTGTCTTTCTTTTCTCTCTTTTTTTTCTTTCTTTCTTTTAGCACTGTGCAATCATTCATTGTCTGCAGTACCACAGTTTATTTATCCATTCACCTACTACAAGACATCTGGATGCTTCTAGATATAATTCTGACAATTACAAATAAAGGTGCTATGAGCATCTGTGTGCAAGTTTCTGTGTGAACCTACTTTTTGGGTCTTTGGGATAAATACCAAGGAATGTGATTGCTGAATAACATGGTAAGAACATGTTTTGCTTTTTAATTCCTTCCTCCTTTCTCTGTTACTGCTGGTCATACATTTCCCTTAAATGTAATCATACATAAGCATGTATACATATAAGTTATATGCACAAGCATATACAATCGAGTACATTGTTCCTACTATCATTTCATTACTTTCTCTTCTTGTTTGGATGTTTTCTGAGAAGTTGGATAGGATTCCTACCTGTATTCCTCCATAGGTGAGTTGTGTTTTTCTCTAGCTTCTTTCAGAAATTTTTCGTTTTTATGTTTTATTTGTATCCTTGGATCCTTTGTATCCTTGATTTGTATCCTTGATTTTATTTGTATCCTTGATTTTTATGTTTTATTTGTATCCTTGATAGTTTGAAAATGATATATCACTGTATAATTTTATGGCATTTATCTCACTTGGTGTCCTCTGAACCTCTGGACCTGAATCTGTGGTTTGGTATCTGAAACTAATTTGAGAAAAGTTTTTATTATTATGGTTTCAAATTTTCTTCTTTCCTTTTCTACAACCTTTGGATATTGTTTTTTTTTTTTTTTTTCAGTCTCTGTTTTTTTTTGTTTTTCAATTTTTGAAGTTTCTATTAAGATATCCTGAAGTTCAGAGATTCTCTCTTCTGCTATAACTAGTCCTCTAGGAAGCCCATTAAAGGAATTCTTCATTTCACTTATAGAGTTTTGCCCTTCTAGTATTTCTTTTTGGTTCTTTCTTAAGATTGCCATTTCTCTACTTAGGTTGCTCATCTGTGCTTTGTTGAATTCTACATGATCCATTAGAATACTTAGCATGTTAATCATAGCTGTTTTAAATTCCCAATCTGATATTTAATTCCAATGCCCCTGCCAAACTTGGTTTTGCTTGTGCTTCAAAGTGCTTTATTTTGCCTTTTAGTATGAAACATACTATTTTTTTGGATAGTCAGGCATAAGGTACTGGGTAAAAGGAGCTGCTGTAATTGGACCATCAGCAATGATGTGGTGAGGTATGGGAGTTGCGGACATGCTCTATAGTCTCAAGATTGGAACTCAGTCTGTTTGTGAGGCTGTGCCACCAGACTATAAACTTCACAATTGTTCCTTGGTCTTTTTCTTCCCCCTTAGGTGGGTCTAGATGACTAGGGTAGGCTGGAGTTGGGTATTTCCTTCCCTCCTTTTACTTCGGTTCTGATAATACTCCAGCAGGCTAAGCACTAGGTTACTAATTTCTCCTGAGGACAGGCTTTGGCATTATTTGACAACAGTTCCTTCTCTCTTCTCCTTCTGGAAGCAAAAGAATATTTTCTTCAATATTTACCGTGGGAACCTAGTCCTGAAAGTAAATCTCACAACATTGGAGTGGGGAGACCTTGTCTGGATACCTCTGAAATTTTTAACTCCCAGAGATGATCACACTCCACCTTCAACAATTTTTCAGTTATGGTTCGGGTGTTCTTCTCTAGGTGCTCATCCCCATGCTGTTTTCCGCTCAGGTAAGATTTGACTCCCAGTCTTTGCCTGTATATTTCAATCTCGGAGGCTGCTGCTTGCCCTGTGCTTCCTTCTCTTTAAGGATCCAACAAGAGTTACTGATCCTGTGTGTGTGTGTGTGTGTGTGTGTGTGTGTGTGTGTGTGTGTTCAGCTCTTTTACTTGCTGATAAGACAGAGTGGCGTCTTCCAGTCTTCTCACCAATGGAGCTAGAAACCCAAAATTTCTAATTCTGTTTGTTATTTATTTCTTTTGTTCTCTTCCATAGTAGAAGATGTAGTCAGATGTCTGATAACTTATGTTGCCTGTCCGTTGATACATGAAGGTCACTAAAAGGAATTCTTAAGGTCATGTGTATCACTTCATTCAAATTCATTTCCAACATCAACATAGAGACATACTACACAACCTCTAAAACACTCCCAATCCACCCTGCAACATCCCACTTTACCTTCTTAGTTTTGTTTTGCCTTTGTGTAGACATCCCCAACATCATTTTTTTTTTGCTTCTCCCCAACTTACTAACTCCTCAGATGTATTCTTGAACAGATAAACAAATGAACATTTTACTACCCCAGAGGTCATCTATACAGTGAGAAAATATTCACTAGATCTCTTGTTTCCAATCCAACTGCTCACCAGGAGCATCTGGAGAATTGAAGAAAAATAAAATTTTTGATACGTCTCTTTTGTCTATCAATGTTAAAGTTCTGTATTTAGGTTCCAGGAAATGTGTGTGTGTGTGTGTGTGTGTGTGTGTGTAGAGATAGATATACATATATTACCATGCCATCTAAATATGCCATAGATTAGTATTCAGGAATCACAATATTGTATGAATTCTGGAGTCATACTGAGCTTTAAATGTCTATGCCTCCTATTCTGCATGCTTATGGTATTTTGTATTTTTTCTTATTTCTTGAATAATAACCATTTCAATAAGTCCAAAATTTATCTTTTGCTCTTTATACACAGCACTTAATAATATAAACAGAGTAGAACTATAATGAATGGGATGGATTTGGATTCATCTAAATCCATGTGCTATGTCTTACAAAAAATGTAGTGTAATTTTACATTTTATGGTTTACCACACATACTGATTTCGTGTTATATAAATAGGTTACATTGCCAAGATGAGGAAACTGAGCCTCAGAGAAGATTAAATACTAACTCAGTATCAGAGATATTATATAAAATTATGTCTCATGTCTCAAGAGTTCTCAGGTAGTACTAAAACACACATATATACGAGTGCAATTATTACATGTATAGACTTAGTACTTTATTGAGGTATAACTGACATGTAAAATGTTGGATTATTTAATGTTCACTACACCTGTGAAAATATCACCACTATCAAGGTCATAAACATATCCTCACATCTTCAGGTTTCCTCAGCCCCCTTTGTTGCTCTCGTTTCATAGTAAAAACAGAATAAGATTTACCCTCTAGGCAGATTTTAAGTACACAATGTTGCTAATTATATGCCTACCCTTAGTTAACTTGAGTAGTTAAAACATTGCATCCTTTGACCATAACCGCTCCTTTTCTCCCATCCTTCAACCCCTAGAAACCACCATTATATTCCCTGATTCTACAAGTTTCTCTGTTTTAAATAACTCACAGAAGTGAAATCATGCTTGGTCCCTCTGTGTCTGATCTATCCACTTAGCAAACATCTTTCAGGTTCATTCATATGGCTACAAATGACAGAATTTCCTTCATTATGAAGTTTGAATAATATTCTGTTGTACCTTTATACCACATTTTCTGTATTCATTGTTTCATAAATAGATATTTTAAGGTTGTTTCCATATCTTGGGCATTGTGATTAATGTTGCAGTGAACATGGGACTGTTCTTCCCTGATCCTGATTTCAGTTCCTTTGGATACATACCACAAAGTGATTAAATGATTACTAGATCCAATGGTAGCTTTATTTTTAATTTTTTGAGGGCTCTCTATACTGGTCTCCATAATGATTATGCCAATTTCCATTCCTTATAAACAGTGCACAAGTTTCCCTTACTTCACATTTTTCTTCTTTTTTTTTTTTTTTTTTTTTTTTACATAATAGCCACCCTAACAGGTCAGAGGTTATAACCAACTGTAGTTTTGATTTGCATTTGATAAAATATTCATACTATCTGAGGAAATCCAAAGATTCAGTGCAATCCTTATCAAAATACCAAAATACCAAAAGAAGTAGAAAAAAATTTCTAAAATTCATGAGGAACCAAAAAAAAACCTCAAAAAGCAAAGAAATATTGAGCAAGAGGAACAAAGCTGGAGTGAGCATCCTTACTGATTCCAAAATATATTACAAAGCTAAAGTAACTGATCTGTATGTTATTGGTATAAAAACAGACATAGAAAGGAATGCAGCAGAGTGAAGAACCCAGAAATAAACCTGCACACATATACTCAATTGATCTTCAACAGAAGCATCAATACTTCACAATGGGAAACAGTCAGTTCAACTAATTGTGTTGGGAAAGCGGGATAACTACATCCAAAAGAATAAAATCCAACACTTGTCTTACACAATGCACTAAAGTCAAACTCCTAAAAGAAAATGGGAGGGTGATGCTTCATGACATCAAGCATGGTAACAATTTCATGGATAAGACACCATAAATTCAGGCAACAAAACAAAATCAGTTAAGTGGGAATACATCAAATTAAAAATCTTCAGCACAACAAAGAAAACAATCAACAGAGGGAAAGGACAGGTTACACAATGGGAGAAAATAGTTGCACATCAGTTGAACAGACATTCTCCAAAAAAGACATACAACTGGCCAATATGAAAAAAATACTGAATGTTACTAATCATCCATTAACGCAAAACTAAAACATTATTATAAATTAGACACCAAAAATTCTATGTATGCAATAAATAATAACATGTAGTGAATTATTCCAGACTCATTTTTTTCTTTATTAGTGAGTAAATCACCATGTATCTATTTTGAAAGAGAAGATAATTGGGACATATTCCCCTTGGGGCATCTCCTGTGGTTTCAACAACAGTTGAGTTAGTGGATATAAGCAATCTAAGTTAATCCTATTTGTGGTGCATCTAACCTTGAGTTTGCTTTTGCACAGATAAAAGAAAATTTCAGGTCCATTGCAGAATGTTTTCAGAGGTGGGCTCTAAAATATCAAAGGTCAAACATCTTATGAAATCTCTAGTACTAAACCCTTTAGGTTGCCTATTGCACAGGCGAAGGAATACAACAAAGAAAATAGAAACTAATGAATTTATGTTTGTAGAATTAAATAAGAGTGCTCCAAATTGAATCTATGTTTTCATTTTCCTCACAGAAAACAGAGCAGTTTAAAGCAAGAACAGTCAGAAAATGTGTCACTAGAAGCAAGAAAGCATTGGATCTATTCACTACCTGGGAGCTTATATTTAGCTATAATGAGAAAGAAAATCAATTATCTTTTTATTTTGCCTGCTTTGTGAGGTCAAAACCACCTGGAATTCATAATGTTTCTCTAGTCTTGATGTTTAGACATTATCTAAATATTTATCGAGAATCATATTTACTTCTACTGGAGGTGGCATGTGAGGAGGTCGGTTACAGGATGAAGCTATGGTGTAACCAGAGATTGTGGAAAATGATGAAAAGTGTGTGTATGCTGTGTGGCAGGTGGGAGTGAATCTGGGTTTTGAGAATTATTGACTGTGAGAATTGTGATAAGCCTGAAATAAAGTAATACACTCCAAAGTCTCTTCCTGCTACATGTGTTCAACACATAGTTGATACTTTTCTCTCTCCTGCAAACACTGTTTCAATGTTGAGCCAAATAAATTTGGAATCTTGTGCCCTCTTATTCCAGTCATATCTTTAAACGTGACTTTACCTTAATTTTCACAGTTGAAGTGTATTAAATTCTTCAAGGATCATAGTCATTTTCTCTAGATAACTCTGATTCTTTTCAAGATATTCTAATATTGACTTACATATATCCAGTGTGAATTTTATTTAGACATCTAGTGGAAATCCCTGTCTCAAGAGAAATCTAGCTGAAGTTCTTAAAAGTATCATTTTTCCCTATCTTATATACCCAAGTAAACTTAAGCCCACAGTAATGTAGCTAACTGAATCATGGTGAGGTGTGTGCATTTTTGGTATAAGCAGATCCTACAATTCACAAAACTTTTTTACTCTCTAAGGCATAATCCCCAGACTTAAAGAGTAAGAAAAAAATATTAAAATGAGAGTTATTGGTTTTAATCCTGAGACAATAATGATTTTGTGTGTATTAAAAATAACTAAAAGAATATATCATATGTAGCTGAAGAATGAAATAGCTGGCTCAGGGTTCTAGAAATGTTTATTTCCCAGTGATGATATAAAATATTAATTTCATGACACGATACTTGCTAATGTTTCAAAATAAGTCCATCTGATTACAAACATGCAATTATATGGCCATCTTATATTTGCTTTATGTATTTCTTGCTTTATACATTTAATTAGCCTGCCCAGCTGTATATTATTACATTATTTTGTCTGCTTCATCACTCAAGTGTATTCCTGTTTTGAAGAGGAGTAAAGTTTAGAAAGAAAACCTAACATCACACCTGTCTTTTAATCATGAGTCTGGCTGATGAACACACATTTTCAGATTCTAAATCTTGTGTTGTTTTGAACAGGATATATGGTTGAACTGACGTCACGAACTGTACTGGGGCTGAAATTCTTCCAAGTTTGTATTTCATTTCTTTTGTTTGTAGGTTTTACCTCATAGACTCTTTTAACCTTTGTCTAAATAAACACTAGTCTCAACCTCTGTTCAGTTAATACTCAGGTCATGCTGTTCCTTATGGCTTTTTAAAATAAGAATAAAAAAATATATGGTTTTCCCAATCAAGTTATTAAGACATTTTAATTAAAGTATGCATTTAAAAGAATCTTGTTATAGAGCCCCTCAAAGTATTCAGTTAGCGCATATAGCTTGTGGGTTCTGATTTATCAGTATTTTTATTTTTAATACATAAGATTTCATCTAAAATCTGTATTCTTTTTTTTTTAAAGATTTTATTTATTTGTCAGAGAGAGAGAGGGAGAGAGAAGGAGCGAGCACAGGCAGACAGAGTGGCAGGCTAGAGGCAGAGGGAGAAGCAGGCTCCCCGCCAAGCAAGGAGCCCGATGTGGGACTCGATCCCAGGACGCTGGGATCATGACCTGAGCCGAAGGCAGCCGCTTAACCAACTGAGCCACCCAGGTGTCCCTAAAATCTGTATTCTTGATGTTTTATTTCAGTAATTTTTTTCTTTGTCTTTAATCTTTCCAGTAATTGATGAAAATGTTTTCTGCTGACACTGACAATTTTTTTAGGCTTTCCTGATTTTGTCTTTTTCAGAAGGTTGTTGTACCTCCTTCTGCTTCCATCACTATTTCTAACCCAAACAGCACTTTCTCTTATTGATGGGATCCATGTCAATATATTGCAATAAGGGTTTGACATACATTATGGATTTAAATAGAGTACACATTTTTATTTTCAGTAGAGCATACGCTCTCAAGACTGACTTAAATTTCATATGAATGGGTATGTTATAAAAACTAAAAGGAAGGAAGGAAGGAAGGAAGGAAGGAAGGAAGGAAGGAACTGAAGAGTGACTCAACCTTAGGAAACAAACTGAGGGATGCTGGAGGGGAGGTGGGTGGGAAGATGGGTTAACAGAATGATGGGCATTAAGGAGGGCACATGGTGTTATGTGCCCAGAGTGCTATACACATCTGGTGAATTACTGAACTCTACATCAGAAATTAATGATATACTATATGTTGGCTAATTGAATTTAAATAAAAAAAAACAAAATTTACCCTCTAACTTGTGAAAATAATTGGCTAATAATTGAAACTCTGGATTCAGGTATAAATTTGACTCCTAATTTTTTAACAACTGGATTATCCAGAAATATTTCTGCTGTTCCTTTTTTTCATTTTTTCCTACTTTTTTACTCTTGAATATTTTATGTCTTTGTGTAAACATTGTTTACTTCTGATGTTATATTTTATTTACTTTTTTTTTAATGAACAGCTTACTTGTAACACTTAGATAATAAATATATAGTTGTTCTTTCACCAGGTAATAAACAATAACTAGACAAGAATAATACTTAAAGAAATACAGATTTTCAGAATAATTCTTTCCCTTTTCACCCCAGTTTTGAAGGAGTCAAAAATCATATAGAATTTAGATATCCAGAAGTGTTAAGTATGACCACCTATCCAAGCAAAACAGGACAATGGGATGTTAAGTATTTGAGAAATAGATCTGAGTGAAATATAAGTGGTCATATAATTGTGTAATTCAATCACATCCCATCATCCTGAAAAAAACATTGGTTTTGTCAGATACACTCAAGATGGTACAGAGTTAGAAAACTTTTAGAGATTAGCTCATGAAATGTTATCACTCAGAAGTTTGCTACTCTGCAGAACCAAATTAATTAACACATCCTATACTTAATGTAATTTTATTTTATTTAAAAGATTTTATTTATTTGTTAAAGAGAGAGAGACAGAGCACAAGCACAGGCAGACAGAGTGGCAGGCTAGAGGCAGAGGGAGAAGCAGGCTTCCTGCCAAGCAAGGAGCCTGATGTGGGACTCCATTCCAGGACTCTGGGATCATGACCTGAGCTGAAGGCAGCCGTTTAACCAACCAACTGAGCCACCCATACCTCCCACTTAATGTAATTTTAAATATTCAATCTTATTAACATATTTTGTCTTTCAATATTTGCCTCAATATTGTAAAATAAATATCAACATTTCCATTCAACAGATAAGTAGTTTGTAGCAGATTATTTTACACAACCACCAAAAGGTCTAGAATGCTGGGATTTTATTTCAGTGTCTGTATGTTGATATACTGTTTCACATGTATAGATGTCAAAGGAAATTATTTTTAGCCAATCATACAGTGAATTTGAAAACAGATGATAAAATGCAGTGGCAAATTAACCAGTTGACCTGATAGTTTTAGCAATAAAAGGAATTCAGCCAGTGAGTGAACACCTGTGTTTTCCCCTTGATTTTGTAGTAAGTGGCATGAACACTTGAGTATCTTGTCCTTGTCTGCTGATCCACCACTGGGAAATTGTATATTGCCAAAAAATAAATATAAGGATACACTGCCTGTTCCCTTGAGTTAAAATATTGAGTCACAAATTGTTTTTCTTAGTTAAGAGATTATAATTTTATGAACATCTTCAAGTCTGTTCCCTGAAGTGTCAACATGAAAAATGTCACTGGAGTTACCACATTTGTACTGAAGGGCTTTACTGACAAACCTGGACTACAGATGGCCTTATTCTTCCTGTTTCTGACAATCTACCTCTTTACCCTGATGGGAAATTTAGGACTGGTTGTATTGGTCATTGGGGATCCTCGGCTTCACAATCTGTGGATGCCTGCTATTCTTCAGTAATTACCCCAAATATGCTAGTAGGTTTTGTGTCAAAGAATAAAGTAATTTCATTCCTTGGTTGTGCCACACAGATGTTTCTTGCTGTTACTTTTGGGACCACAGAATGCTTCCTCTTGGCTGCCACGGCTTACGATCACTACGTGGCAATCTACAACCCTCTCCTCTATTCTGTGAGCATGTCACCCAGAGTCTACGTGCCACTCATCGTTGCTTCCTACGTTGGTGGCATTTTGCATGCTTCTGTACACACGGTGGCCACATTCAGCCTCTCCTTCTGTGCATCCAATGAAATTAGACATGACTTTTCTAAAATCCCTCCACTACTTGCCATTTCTTGCTCTGACACCCACACAAACTACATTTATATACATATATAAATGTATATATATATATATGTATAGACACACACACACATATATATAATGCATATGTGTATTATATATAGGGTATTATGGTGTGTATATATACTGTGCATATATATTCTATGCACATATATTTATATAATTAACCAGTTCTCTAAGTTCAACTTATTTGTTCTTCCTGAGCTTAAGTACATCAATAAATGCTCTATCTAATACTTACCAGTAAAACTTTTGGAGTTTCATAAATGGATCTTACCATTTCTGTGATTGAACAGTAGTAATGAGGAAAGATTTTGATAGTAGAATAAAAATACATATATGTTATAAAAAATAAAAAATTTAAAAAAAAATTAAAAAAAATACATAGTGTTGGGCCAAATAGTGAAAAAGTCATGGCCATTAGCCTTGATGGATTTTACTCTGAAAGTACATGAAGAGCAAATGAAACAATTTTAAGGAGGTCTGGCTGAGGGAACTCAGGATGGAGAATTAACCTCATAACGAGTGGGAATGACTTTCTATAAACAGTGTGATGATGCGTCAATCTGTAGAACCCTGAATACATAAGCTATAGTAGCACTGAGTGAAGAAAATTCCACAGTGACTGAAAATAGCAATACACTTGCATCACCAAATATTTAATATGAATCAATTTGAAACAAGTAAAAGGAAATAGATGAACCCAGCAATTGCACTACTGGGCATTTACTCTAAAAATACAAACGTACTGATCTGAAGGGGCACATGCACCTGGATGTTTATAGCAGCAATGTCCACAATAGTCAAAACATGGAAAGAACCTAGATGTCCATGAACAGATGAATGAATAAAGAAGATGTGAGATATATATATATATATATATATATATATATATATATATATAATGGAATACTATGCAACCTTCAAAAGAAATGAAATCTTGCCATTTGTGTCGATGTGGATGGAACTAGAGGGTATCATGCTTAGTGAAATAAGTCAATCAGAGAAAGACAATTATCATATGATCTCCCTGATATGAGGAAGTTGAGAGACAATGTGGGGGAATTGGGGAGAAGGAAAAGAATAAATGAAACAAGAAGGGATCGGGAGGGAGACAAACTGTAAGAGAGTCTTAATCTCACAAAACAAATGGAGGGTTGCCAGGGGGAAGGGCATAGGGAGAGGATGGTGGGGTTATGGACATTGGGGAAGCTATGTGCTATGAAGTGTGTAAACCCGGCGATTCACAGCCCTGTACCCCTGCGGTTAATAATCAATTATTTGTTACTAAAAAAGTTAAAAAAATTAAAAGTATATAGATGATACAAATGATCATATTTGTAAAATACTATGTTGGAGGGCTGATGAATGCTTTATTTGGAAATATTCTAGGATATACAGACAGTATGATTCACTAAAACCAAGATATTTTATTTAGTTTCTGAGTATAGAGACATAAATTGTTATGCAACATTCCTTGAAGATTAACACAATGCTAATAATGTGTTTTACTTAGGAACCAATTTCTCACAAATAATGTCTTCATTGCCTCTTTTACATCTTTGTTCCTTAAACTGTAGATGATGGGATTCAGCATGGGAATCACAATTGTGTAAAAGATCGATACGATCATGTCATGGTCCAAAGCATAGCTGGAACTTGGTCTCATATACATGAAAAAGATGGTTCCATAATAAATTGTCACTCCAGTTAGGTGAGAAGCACATGTAGAAAAGACTTTCCGCCTCCCCTCAGCAGAATGCATCCTCAGAATGGCCAACAGAATGAAACCATAGGAGATCAGAACAATCATGATAGTGACTAGCTCAATAGCGCCCACAAAGTAGAAGAGCAACAGCTGGTTGGTGTGGGTGTCAGAACAAGAAATGGCAAGTAGTGGAGGGATGTCACAAAAGATGTGTCTAATTTCATTGGATGCACAGAAGGACAGGCTGAATGTGGCCACCGTGTGTACAGAAGCATTCAAAATGCCACCAACATAGGAAGCAACTATGAGTGGCACGTAGACTCTGGGTGACATGCTCACGGAATAGAGGAGAGGGTTGTAGATTGCCACATAGCGGTCATAAGCCATGGCAGCCAAGAGGAAGCATTCTGTGGTCCCAAAAGTAACAAAGAGGAGCATCTGGGCTGCACATCCAAGGTAGGAAATGGCTTTATTCTCTGCTAGGAAATTGACCAGCATTTTTGGGGTGACAACTGAGGAATAGCAGGCATCCAGGAATGATAACGCACTCAGAAAATAGTACATAGGATTGTGGAGCCGAGAATCCCCAATGACCAATATAACCAGTCCCAAATTTCCTATCAGAGTGAAAAGATAGATCACTAGAAATAGAAAAAACAGGAAGATCTGCATCTCAAAATCATCTGTGAAGCCCATCAATATAAACATGGTGACCTCAGTCACATTTTTCATCTGAATCCTGTGTAAATCTAAATCTGATGGAAACCCTGGCATTTCACTGTTTATTTATAAGTGCTAAAGGCAACATGAAAATAGTCTACCTAATTACATCCCCATATTTGTTTCTTAGCAGGGTACAATGATTTCCTTGGCACTGATAAAAATAGGCAGCAATAAAGATGTTGGTCCCCAGTCATTGCATTTTGCTGTTAAATAAAAGGAAGAAATGATTTTAATCAGTCATTGATTACACATATCAGGTTAAAAAATAACCTGTTGACTTAAATAGTTTATTGTCTATATCATTTTCTGTTCAATACTTTATTGTCTTTTTGCATATCACATAAACTTAAAATTCACAATGACGAAACAACATGAATATTTGAGTCTTAAAATATTATAGTGGAAAGTACACATCTTAGTTCTGAATTGGCTACAATGGACATGAAAGTCCTTTCTTTTATATTTGCAACTGTTCAGATGTGAGTAAGTACACTTCTGTCACAAGCTTGTGTTGGATTTTAATGAGAAATTCTAGGGGCAAGTAGATGGCTCTGTAGGTTTAACAAGCAACTCTTGGTTTCAGCTCAGGTCATTATCTTATGGATATTGGGATGGAGCCCTGCATGGGGCTCTGGGCTTAATGGAAAGTCGGCTCAAAGGTTCTCTTTCTGCCCTTCCCCTGCCTTGCACATGTGCACACGCACACACACACATGCTCTCTCTCTAAAATAAATTGCTAGAGTAGTCAAGTAGTTTATAAAGAGATCAATGAATAGTATAAATATGATTAATGCATTTTGGGGTATAAGCAAAAATAGATTGCTCTTTAAAAAAACTTCTATTCTCTCTCTTTCTTTCCCAAACTTTTCTTCTCCTCTCTCTCTCTTTCTTTCAAATCCATGGAATACATACAAAAATATTTACTAAAGAGACTCGGACACAAACCAGGAATTAAGCAGATAAGAATAAGTACAGCAAAATATGTACCGATAGACAGTATGCCACAGGAATCCACAACAAAACACATGTCGTCTGCTGATATATACAGGAGAAGGGTTAGTGACATGACAATTCTAACCTTTCCGTAACTAATGTGCCTAAGATAAGACAACTGTAGAAGGTTAAGAACATTATATTTGGAATCTAAAACCTCATATTACAGGGGTTCCTGGGAGGCTCAGTCAGTCAAGTGTCTGACTCTCTATTTTGGCTCAAGTCATGATCTCAAGACCCTCAGGCCCCAGTCAGGCTCCAAGCTCATCATAGAGTCGACTTGACCCCCTCCCTCTGCTCCGCCCCTTTCATATCTTAAAAAAAAAAATGGGGGCAACATTTTAAAAAAATTAATAAAACCTCATATGACAACCTTAGAGTTTGCACCTGGTAACATTGTGAACTTGGAAAAGTTACTTCTTGTAACTCCAAAGAACAACTAAGATTGACCCCAATTTTTAGACATACCTTGTTCAACTACATCTGCAATGGTATGGTTGCAGAGTGTGTGTCTATCTGATGCATTAAAATCTTTTGTATTAACTTGAAGTGTTAATTATATGTGAAAATGCATACACATGAAATATGGCCTCCACATTGTATTTAGTTTGAATAAAATGAATAGACATTATAAAATCATTTTTTAAAAGTTAAAGCATTTTGCAATTAATGGGTCCCAAACAGAATCATAGTGCTTTTTAAAGTTATGCTTATGTTTGTTACACCACACTAAATATATATTAAAATACTGTTTTATTGAGATTAAACCCAGTGAATCACAATATTCTGTGCCATAAGAAACTTTAAAATCCATGTCAGCCACTACTTTTTGCTTGTGGGCATGCCACTAAAATAATACTCTGTTTACTCAAATTCTTCTGATATACTTCTCAATATGATACTCTGGTAATCCTTGATGTCTCTGCTCTCGCCTGTAGAATAAGAAAGTGTTCTATGAATGAAGCTATTTTTTATTCCAAATCATGTCCCATTAGAGCATTTACCTACTTTACTATAGGAAACTGGGTCATGATAGAAAGTATGAGTGTAGCTGCTGCATCCAAACTGCTTTTCAAACAGGCATTTCCATTAAGCAGTATTTAGGAAAATTAGAACTAGTTGTGTTTATATCTTGCTGTTTCACTTTGGTAGAGGCCAACAAGACAAATATATAGATCCTAAATTATTAACAAAACGTGATCAATCTGGAAGACTGAAGTAAAATCAGTTCCCCAGCACTCGTGGTCAAAAAATATAAAGTACCAAACACTCATGGAAACAGTATTGCACTCAGCTCAGTAAGGAGGAAGACTATGATTGTAGCTACCATGGATCCTTAACTGGTTACTAGAAGTTAGGAATTTTGTGCACATTTTCTGATACAGTCTACATAGCAATCTACAAACCAAATAATTCAGTGTCATTTTATAGATGAGAAAATTCCCTATTTGGGCATATGACTTGACTGAGGTCATAATTTCTAAGACATTCAGGATTTAAGCCTAGTTTTCTCTGATTTCAGACTCTGTTCTATTTCCACTTGACCATATTACAAATCCATTGTGAGACGCCATAATCTGGAAATGTGATCACTTAGAATCCATGAGATGGCATCCTTGCACATTGGAATTCTTTTTTGTTGTTGTTGTTAATCAATTAAGCCTGAATAAACCATGAAAAAAATTTGCTTCTAGATCAATTAGCTTGCTAATAAAACAAATTAAAAATTTCTATCCCTCCATCAGAAACAAATATTGATTTCAAAGTTGTATATACACAATAGCTGGTTAATAATTTTTCTCTATGTAATACTTCCCTTAAATTTTAAATAGAGCCCATTAATTCAATTATCTCTAAATTGACCATAATCTTTCACCAAGAACATTAAAGCAAATTTCTTATTACACCTCTAATGATCAAAATATGTGGGAAGTACTCTCTGCCTTCCCTGCTGTATTCCCTGAAAGCCAAATGATCAATTGTTATCATTATTTTGAATTAACTAATTAACTAGAATCTTCTTTCTTAAATACGAGTATGAAAGCATGCATTCTAGTTTGAAATTCATATGTCCAGTAACCAAAATATTTTGTGAGTTACCAAAAACCCTTCCTCTTACCTGTGGAAACGAACCATCTGTTCATATACACTATGAATATAAATGCATTTAGACTCATACCATCTTGAGTTCTTTAAATTCACAGTGATGTCCCAAGAGGAAAATGCACTAATTCTTTTCTGGGACAGAAAACTATGAAGATGATTTGTTTTTCTCATTGTAAGCAAGTCAATAGTTCTGGATAATGAACTACATGATGAAAATGATTACATAAATGCACTTTGGCCTCTGGTTTAAAATGATTCCTCAGTGGAAAAGAAAGCTAATGAAATAGATGTAGTCTTGGCTCTGATATTAAGTAGCTCTATGTCAGTAGGTTGATGACTTAAATTCTCTGAAATCCAGTTTCCTCCTTCTGGAAATATAAGCTGTTTACTTCCCTCAAAATCCTATATACATCAGGACACCTGGCTGGCTCAGTTGAAATCTTATTGCTATAATTTTCTAGAGAAACTTGGGCATCTGTGTGACCATGAGTTAGTCCCAGATTTTTAGATAAATCTCAAAATATATGAACCATGGAATTAAAAGGTGATAAATTGTATTTCAACACAATTAAAATCTTTTGCTTTGACAGACATTGTTGAAGAAATAAACCACAACATTACACAAAATATTTGCTCAACAGTTAGTTATCCAATAAAAACTATGTATCCAGAATGTATGAAAAACTCTGAAACAAAACAAAGCAAAACAAAAACAACAGCCAGGGGCACCTGGGTGGCTCAGTGGGTTAAAGCCTCTGCCTTCAGCTCAGGTCATGATCCCAGGGTCCTGGGATCAAGCCCCACATCGGGCTCTCTGCTCATCAGGGAACCTGCTTCCTCCTCATCTCTCTGCCTGCCTCTCTACCTACTTGTGATCTCTATCTGTCAAATAAATAAATAAAATCTTCAAAAAAAAAAAATCTAGGGGCGCCTGGGTAGCTCAGTGGGTTAAAGCCTCTCTGCCTTCGGCTCGGGGTCCTGGGATCGAGCCCCACATTGAGCTCTCTGCTCAGCAGGGAGCCTGCTTCCCTTCCTCTCTCTCTCTGCCTGCCTCTCTGCCTACTTATGATCTGTCAAATAAATAAATTAAAAAAAAAAAAAACTAAAAAAAAACAACAACAGCCAAAAAGCAGTATATTTGAATAATCATTTTACCACAGAAGACACACTAGTGGTAATTAAGCCCTTGAAAAAGTTAAACACAATTTGATGTTAGGGAAAGAAATACAATTTAACACAATAATGTGGTCCTATGCTATATACCTACCAGAATGAGTCAAGTTTAAAGTATAATAATAACTGATATTATATCATGTGTTTGGATGTCAGAAAGTAATACTTTTTGGCCAATTGGTAAGTTTTTAATGGGATTTGATATAAAACACCTAGGAGAACCTGACTGGCTCAGTCAGTAGAGGATGAATTTGATCACAGGATTGTGCATTCAAGTTCCCTGTTGGGCTTGGAAAAATTTTAAAAAGCATGAATGCAGCTAATAGAATGCACTTAATATTGTATTTTACTAGGATGTTGTTGATTTATGTTTTTTTTTAATTTCCGTTAATTTCTGGGTTTTCTTACTCATATTTTCAAATCCTTCCCATATCTAGCTTCTCATTTGTAATATACTAATATATTTTGGCATTATATATTTTAATAAAAATTGAAATAAAACCACTGAACCGTTATAAAATTAAGACAAAAGTGCTTAAGTTCACAGTGATGTCCCAAGAGGAAAATGCACTAATTCTTTTCTGGGACAGAAAACTATGAAGATGATTTGTTTTTTTCATTGTAAGCAAGTCAATAGTTCTGGATAATGAACTACATGATGAAAATGATTACATAAATGCACTTTGGCCTCTGGTTTAAAATGATTCCTCAGTGGAAAAGAAAGCAAAGCACAGTTCTTTTTTTTTTTTTTTTTTTTTTTTTTTTAATTTAAATTCAATCAGTCAACATATAGTACATCATTAGTTTTTGGTGTAGTGTTCAGTGATGCATTAGCATATGACACCCAGGGCTCATCCCATCACATGCCCTCCTTGATGCCCATCACCTAGCTACCCCATCCCCCACCTTCCCTTCCACAACCCTCAGTTTGTTTCCTGGAGTTACTAGTCTTTCATGGTTTGGCTCCCTCTCTGATTTCTTCCCATTCAGTTTTTCCTCCCTTTCCCTATGATCCTCTGCACTATTTCTTGTATTCCATAGGTTGAAACTAGATGATAATGGTCTTTCTCTGACTGAGTTATTTCACTTAGTGTACTATCCACCAGTTCCATCCATGCAATGTAAATGGTAGGCATTCATCCTTTCTGATGGCTCAGTAATAGTCCACTGTACATATGAACCACATCTTCTTTAGCCAATCATCTTTTGAAGGACATCTCAGTTCCTTCCACAATTTGGCTATTGTGGACATTCCTGGTATGAACTTAGGATGCAGAAACCCCTTGTTTTCACTACATCTGCATCTTTGTGGTAAATACCCACTAGTGCAATTGCTGGGTCATAGAGTAGCTCTATTTTTAATTTCCTGAAGTACCTCCATACTGTTTCCCAGAGTGGCTGTACCAGCTTGCATTCCGATCAACAGTGTAGGAGGGTTCCCCTTTTTCCACATCCTCATCAGCATCTGACTTGCTAATTTTAGCCATTCTGACTTTGTGGTTTTGATTTGTATTTCCCTGATGACAAGTGATGTAGAGCATTTTTTCCATGTGTCATTCTGCTGAAGGGAGACAGAATGTCTTTTCTACATGTTTCTCACCTAACTGGAGTGCCAGATTTCATGGTACAGTTCTCCTCATGTATGTGAGACCAAGTTCCAGCCATGCTTTCGACCACGACATGATAGTGTCGATATTTTACATGATTGTGATTCCAATGCTGAATCCTGTCATCTATAGTTTGAGGAACAAAGATGTAAAAGAGGCGATGCAGAAAATGTTTAGGAAAAATTGATTCAATAAACTGTATTTTTATAGGAAAAAATTGAATTTAAAAACTGAGAGTGACATTCTGTACTTCAATATCAAGGAGGTATGATGAAAATGTTTGCTTTAGCTTATTAATGTATTTCTGTTCTCCCTGGATATTTTATTTTATTTTTATTTTTGTTTTTTTTGAAATAACATTCATGGATATTTTAAATATCTGGATATTTTAAAATTAAGATCATAATCAATCCTCTACTCACACTGTTTTCATAAATAGAAAATGTGTATCATCCATTTGCTTTTTCATGTGCTCCTGCTGATATATGTATACACACACACACACACACATACATATATACACGTATGTTTTTGTACAAGCCTTACTGATGGATACAACATGAATGCACACAAAGGCATATATGTATGCAACCTTTATTTTAGAATGTTGAAAGTTATTTTCTTTCATCTACGTATTACTTGAATGCATAGGTTACAATATTTGCAATTGTAAATAACATAATTATATCTGATTAACTTGATCAACTATCACCTAATTGGTAGCACAGCCATATCTCATATGATCCTAATCCAGTTTCCGTGGAGTGTTTGGTTCAGACTCTACTCCAACCCTAGATCCACACATTGGCATCAAATCCCAGACTGTGGTTCAAGGATCACAGATAATATGTTCAAATCCCTGGAGTAACTAACATGCTGCTTGTGAGAGTCTATTTCTCCCCTTTTTGCTATTTTGTCCAGAGCATGGGCATTAAACCTGCTTTAATTTCTTATAGAAAACAAAGTCTAAGCATTAGCATGTATGAAGATCATACTTACACTCAAGAATGGCAATAAGAAGCACAATTTAGAAATTAAGGCATAATTGGCTGACACATTTGGTTCTTCCCCCAACTAAACCCAGCTTATCCCTATGGGATCCTTGAAAGCTTGGCCCCAGCTCAGCTTTTAGCTCTGTTTTCCTTCGACCTTCGCCCTCTGATGGCTTTGCAGATGCCACGACTCAGTGCCCAGGACCAAGAACCAAGGTACAGAAAAGAGCACCTTCTGTTGCTTGCTTTGTCTTCCTTTCAGCAGACGTCATTGTCATTGCAAAGATGTCTCCTTCAAGGACAAATTTTATGTTGTGATGTTCTCCCTTCTTTCATTTTTATATATATTTTTATCATTATTTTGTGAAAACTCTTTTTTCAAGGAGTGTCTTTATTTTATAATCCCAATGAGACCATCTCCTTAGAATTAGAGTCCTGCTTAAAGATATTTCTCTAAAGTGGGATTATTAGGTCTAAATGACTGCTCACTAGTTCTTATACAAAGCATCTCTTATCATCATATATTCCCACCACAATTTTTCTGCATTTATTTTCTCCTGTTTACAAGGCTCTCCCTGCTGCTCTTCACATAGTTCCTTTCTCTAAATTCAAAAACTAAACTATAGCTACTGATATTCGTTATCCTTCCATATCTGAACCATGCAAATGAAGAGTTACTTTGTGTGTGTGTGTGTTTGTGATTCAGCATTAAAGAGACCCTTAAACACAACTTATAACCACAAAAATAGATTTTATGATTTTTAAAATTATAAAGGTCTAAATGAAAAAAAAATCACAAATATAGTGAAAGAAATAACCGTAAACTCAAGGAAACAAATGTAATTATGTATCTGGTTGAATTAATAAATAAAGGACTAAAATTCCATAGAATAATGAACAAAAACTATACACAGATAATTACAAGAGAAGAAAATTCTTCAGGCCAATGAATATATGTTACCTTAATAACAATTAGGAAAATGTGAATGTAAAATGATATAAAAACACTTTTACACACTCATATCACTGACTGACATAGAAAAGTCTGGGACTGTCAAGTGATTGTGAGCACATAAAGGAAACATTAGCATTCTGCTGGTAAGAACATGTGTGAGTGCCTTTCCTACAAATATTTGAAAAGGTGAAATTTTGTGATCCAGTAATCGTCTTATTCTGTCTTATAATTTTATCTGCTTGACCGAAGAATGTTTTTATATAGCATAGTCAGAATTTTGGGGTACAGAAAATATATGTTGTACAATAAATAATAAGGTTCAAATGAGAGATTAACTGTAAAATAAAGCATTAATAAAAATGGAAAGTGTAAAACTAATTTTTTTTCAAAAATGGAAAGTGTGAAACTATTTTTTTTTTTTATTTTACAATGATACAGGAACACTAAATAGATGAGGAATTTCACAGAACTGATGAAGGAATGAAAGTACTGTTAACTGAGCAAGGTTCAGACTATCTTTAAAGCAACAACACAAGCTTCATATGAACACTTGGACCCTAGAAGGAACCTTAAGGATTTCAATTCATTCTCATAAGTAACATAAGTTGTATAAAAATCTTTTGTATTTCCTCTTTATGATCCACAACTTGTCTGTTACTTTTAAAATGTACCACACCCATGTTAGATTTTAGGAATACCAGAATGAAGGAACAGTGTGTCCTGCCCTAATGTGTGAATATTCTAGGGAATGATAACCAAGCTGTCACTGTTTCTCTATCAAAGTTAAAATCACATTAAAGATGTATGACACAGCTGAAGACAAGACCTCATATTTTATTGCAGAATATGGATAGTATATTCCCTCATTCACTTATTCTTCATTCATTGTCTCTGTCAGCAAGTCACCAAATATATTTTGAACACCTACTCTTTCTTGAGTATTATTTTACAAGCTATCAATACAAAGACAAATTATTTAGACATACCTTTTTCACTTATAAAACATACAGACCAGAAAATCTGACACAAGAAGTAAAATAAAATGTTTTCAATATTTAATTGCAATATTTATACATGCATGAGGAAAGATCAAAAGATCATATGCAGGAGCACCTGCGTGGCTCTGTCGGTTTGGTGTCTGCTTTCAGCTCAGATCACTATCCTGGGGTCCTGGGATCCAGCCCTGCGTGGAGCTCCCTGTTCAGTGAGGAGCCTGCTTCTCTCTCTCCCTCTGCCACACCCCCTGCTTGTGCTCTCTTTCTTGTCTCTCTCTCTGTCAGATGGATAAATAAACTCTTTTTTTAAAAAAGATCATATGAAAAATGCATTTTCTATCAAATAATTTTAATTAAAAGCCAGCAATAAAACCAGATATGACGGGTACCTTCAAATTTCAATAAAACAATTGATAGTCTTCTTACAATAATGCACATTTTATGTTTATCATGGAAATCATGTGTTTCTTATGACAAATACATCAGGGTTTGTTCTTGATCAGAATGCAAGCTTTGCCTTCAGGTCTATTCCCAGCATTCACAGGAAAGTGGAACATTGGGGCCAGAATCCTGGGCTTTCCAACTGTTGGATTTTCTCCACCCCAGGGTCAGCAAGCACACTTCCCAAACATTACAGGGGACAATTCAAAAGAAACAAACACCCAAAGGGTGGAATCATAGCACAAGATTGTTCCTCAGTAGGATCATCTAAGCAAATCCTAGGCTGGCCCCACATTTTCACTTTTTGGGTGCAGTTCTTGTGTGGAAACCTACGTAATTGGTATTTCTTTCTCTGGGGAATCAGAACTTTGTCTGGGAATTCCTGTTTCTATGTGTAGGGACTGAGCCCATAAACAAGCTTATTCCTGTGTGCAGGTCTTCAGGGACATCAGACCAGGTAAATTTCTCCTGTCACGGTGCAGTTTGTCGGAACACAACTCAGGTTTAAATAAGTTGAGGACAAGTTGTCCAGTTAGAGATCAATAGAATACCACTTGAAATCATTTCAAAAGATATTTATATTTTCACTCTTATTCTTCAGCCTAATTTTAATATAAATGATTAATATTAGATAAATATTTTTATTTATTTATTTATTTTAGAGAGAGAGAAAGCATGAGTGGGGAGAGCAGAGGGAGAAGGAGAGAGAATATCGATCAGTCTTCATGTTGAGCACATAGCCCCACTCAGAGCTTGATCTCAGGAACATAAAATCATGACGTGAGTTGAAACCAGGCCCCTCCACATTATGTATATCTTTAAATTTCTTCTCTGACGTGTTATTATTTGATAGGCTTATAAAATATTTCTTTTCAAAAACAAACTTGAAAAAATATGTGTAAGAAACTAACATAGCTTTATCAGAAACAAGTCAGAAAATTTCTGAGTAAGAGAAAAAGTCTTTATTTCAGTAGCATACTTATCAAGATTAAAAAAAAAAAAACAAAACAAAAAAAAAAAAGCCTAAGCTTTGCTGTTAGTGATATTTCATTAGAAGAAGGAATTAATAAAAGAAGGAATTAATAACTGGTAATGATATATGCAAATATGTTTTTTCAAAGCTAATTGTATGAATTCATAATACACAATCCACAGTTACTATTGTTGGTACTTTTTGTTTTCTCTTGTTAAATTAAGGATGTTTATTGAGTATGTTATATCTCCGAGTGAAATATGCACTGAGCTGCTTTATGTACACAAAACAAACCAGAAATGTTTTGTGTAAAGTCAGTGTGACCATTCCATTTTCTACCATGAACTTACCTGTAAATTTCTTTTCAGATGTGGTGGCAGGAGAAAAGAGATATAGGATATCTAGTGCAACACAATCATATAACCTCATCAGACATGTTTGATGTATGGAATAAAGTATCTTAGATTCAGCAATCACCATACATTAAAGAAAGAATCAGGTTGTGGGAGAACACAACCTGCATTGTTTGTTAAATATATAGCCAGATATCACGTGTCCCAGTTGCTTAAATATGCAAAATTATAATACACTTGTTATTTCACATTTCAACTATGAAACTTAGTGAGATAAAATGAGTAACTGGGAAACAAACAGGAAACCACATTTAAATATTATTCAAAACATGCTAATAAGAACAGCTGGAACCAATTATCCTGCGTTCATTGTTAACAGGCTCTGTACTAATGCATGTTTGTATATTGTTTCATTACAGTCACACAACACAAGAATATAAATACTTGATAAAAATCACACAGCTAATAATTGGTGGCCTAACATCCAATCAACCAAGTGACCAAACAAACAAACACATAAAGCAAAACCTGAAAAACCATAGCATTAATCAATATTGTACACAGACTCTTTGTATGACTTAATCTCATCAAGCCTCAACTGTCTCATCAGACATATAAATAATTATGTTCATCTTGTAGGACACTCCAGGGAGATAATGAGAACTTTATTTTGAAATGGCTAGCATTGTTCTGGGCCCAGAATGCCTCACATAGCAAATAATGTTAACAGTCTTCTCTATGCCTTTCTCTGAATAAGGAAAACAAAATGATCAAACTTGAGCAATTCAAAACTACAGGTAATATTTTTCAAAACATCAAAACAGGTTTTAAACAATTTAAAGAAAAGATCTGTAAGATGGATGAAATAATAGAGAACATAATAATAGAGAAGGGTCTGAGCAGGTAGAGGTCAGAGGTAGTGGCAGGAGAAACATAATTATTTAAAAAAAAAAAATTCAGTTTCTGGATAACCCTAAAAAGGAAGACTAAGGAGGTAGAGTCTCTTGGTAGGCAGCTGAAATAGAATAGTGTGATAGAAACTGTTACAGAAAACACAGCATTGTCACAGTATTTCATGCAGAAAAATAAAATTTCCAAGCATGGTGATAAGATGTGGATTGAACAGACAGCCACTGGCAGCTAAGTTAAAAATAACTGAAAGTCACCAGAAGTCACTCTGGTTCATCAGCTTCTTATATGTATCTATCATTTATCATGGGAAACATACACAGAGGCATGAATGTGTATATGTAAATATATATTCATGCAATATTTTAATTAATATGTTTAATATACATATAAATATTAATGCATATACTATAGTAGATTAAAATATATTCAATGAATATAAATATTTAAAACACAATTGAAAAAGTAATATCTTGTTACAACTGTTCTATTAACCTGAAACTGAAAAGATAGGGGTTGGGAGGATGGTGAACTTGGTGATGGGTAGTGAGGAGGGCACGGATTCCATGGAGCAATGGGTATTATACACAAACAATGACTCATGCAACACTACATCAAATTAATGATGTGCTATATGGTGACTAACATGAGAAAAAAATGAGAAAAAAAAAAGTAAAAAAAAAATTTTTTTAATTTAAATTTAAATTTTTTAAAGTCCTGAAACAGGACTTTAAAATGTTTGTATTTCTCAATTTTGTTAAAAGATGTGGAGAAATACAATAAGGTCTAACATTTTTAATTGTGAACAAAAATAATCTGATTTAAACGAGACAGTCTAAAATCTAGCATCTACCAGGAAAATCAACCTCATCATCTACTAATCTCCTCTCATTTTCCCCCCACAAAAAGATGAGAACAACAAAATAAATGGCCTCAGAAAATCTCACCCAGGTGACCGAGTTCATTCTCATGGGAGTCACAGATCAACCAGACCTCCAGATTCCACTCTTCTTTGTTTTCCTGCTGATCTATGGGCTGACCATGGCAGGGAACCTGGGCATCATCACCCTCACCAGTGTTGACTCTCAGCTCCAAACGCCCATGTACTTCTTCCTCAGGCACTTGGCTATCATCAGTCTTGGCGATTCTACTGTCATTGCCCCCAAAATGCTGGTAAACTTCTTGGTTACAAAGAAAACCATATCCTACTATGGATGTGCAGCCCAGCTGGGTGGGTTCCTAGTTTTCATTGTCGGGGAGATTTTCATGCTGGCTGCAATGGCCTATGATCGTTACGTGGCTATTTGCAACCCTCTGCTCTACATGGTGGTGGTCTCTCCACAGATGTGCATACTGCTGGTATCCCTCACTTACCTCTACAGTCTGACCACAGCACTGACTGTCTCCTCCTGTGTGTTCTCCATGTCATACTGTTCTTCCAATGAAATCAACCATTTTTACTGTGATAACGTCCCTTTGTTGGCATTGTCCTGTTCTGATACCTATCTTCCAGAAACAGCAGTGTTTACCTTTTCAGGGACCAATTTGTTTTTCTCTATGATTATTGTTCTAACATCCTACTTCAACATTGTCCTTGCCATTTTGAGGATCCGTTCTTCAGAGGGCCGACGAAAAGCCTTTTCCACCTGTGCCTCTCACATGATGGCTGTCACTGTGTTCTATGGGACACTTCTCTTCATGTATTTGCAATCAAGGACCAACCACTCCTTAGATACTGATAAAATGGCCTCTGTCTTCTACACCTTGGTGATACCAATGCTGAATCCCCTCATTAACAGCCTAAGGAACAAGGATGTGAAGGATGCTTTGAAGAGATTCCTAAAGAATCCTTGTCAGGCTTTCAAATTAAAGTAAATTTAAAGCTTCAGTGGTTTTCATTTAAGACAATCTCTGAAAAGTTAACCTGCTCCCAAAAAACTAATCTCTGTTAAATACAGAGGCAATAGTTAAAAATTACATGGATTTCAAAGGGAAGATCTTAACCCTTTCAATTTTGTCCTCAAATATCCAACTTTCCCCAGCACAAAGATGTATTAGTTGACCAAGGAAAGTATACTTATTTAAGTAGTAAACAATAGTTTCAAAATAAATACATTTTAAAGTATAACACAACTTGCTACTGAGTTTTTGTAATTTCTAGCCAAGGATGAAAAAGTCTGAGACCCGAGGAAGGAATGTGAGAACACTTCTTGGACTATGGTTGAGTGAGGTCATCCTACTTGCCATAGATCTGTTCTTTTCAACTATTAAAAGTTTTATTTTTCCTTTTTGGTGTATTTTGTGTTTCAATTTCTTAACTTTTTTGAATCCACTTTTACCTTGCACTTAATATAAATTTGAATAACAGAAAAAGAAGTCTTCGGGTCAGAAGAAAAACTAAATAAATAATGCTTCGGGGCACCTGGTTGGCTTGGATGGTTGGGTTTCTACCGTCAGCTCAGATCATGATCTCCTGGTCCTGGGATTGAGCCCTATGTCTGGCTTTCAGCTCAGCTGGAAGTCTGCTTCTCCCTCTCCCTCTGACTCTGCCTCTCCCCTTGCATGTTCTCTGTCTCTGTCTCTGTCTCTCTTTATTTTATTTTTTTTTTTTATTAATTTTTTATTTTTATAAACATATATTTTTATCCCCAGGGGTACAGGTCTGTGAATCACCAGGTTTACACACTTCACAGCACTCACCAAATCACATACCCTCCCCAATGTCCATAATCCCACCCCCTTCTCCCAAACCCCCTCCCCCCGGCAACCCTCAGTTTGTTTTGTGAGATTAAGAGTCACTTATGGTTTGTCTGTCTCTCTTTAAATGAATAAATGGAATCTTAAAAAAAAAAAAAGCTTATACATACATTGAAATAGAACATTTAGCAAAACAGAAAAAGAAAGCATACAAATGAGGATTCTACTTTTTAAATGCTCTCATGTGCTATAGGTACATAAAGCAAAATGTTGATATTTATCATGATATGATATAAAATTAATATTCTCCATGTCATATTATCATAGCAAACACTATGGTATAGAGGTCATGGTCTGTGTTATGGATTCATAACAGCAAATTTCATTACTTTTAGCATTTTTATTTAGTGTGTTTTGGAGTAAAGTGTTATTAGAACAAAAATAAACCATTGTCTTCAAAGTGACACCAACTCTCAAGGACACTGGGATCAAAAAACAGAAAAAAGTTAACAGTCATCATGTGCCATAGCTCCTTCTGTACATGTAAAATGCTCCTAATTTACAATAGAGTAAGGGAGACTAGTCAAGGCATGCAAGTCAGACAATATCTGGAAATAAACTAGGTGTGAAATTTTCAGGGATTCTGAAAGAAGGCAGATATAGGAACTAGGAAACTCAGATCCATGAATCAATTTCTAATTTTAGTCATAAATAAACAGCAAAGCTGAAAAGAAAGTCACACTATAGGATAGACACTTCTGGTCTCTTTTTTCTATGAAAGGCAGCATGTTCACAGTTCTGGGGATTTGGACATGGGCATCTATGGTGGGTAAGTGAGGGCACATTATTCTGCCTAAAACATCTACATTTATATGGACATATATTCTATAGCTAGGCAATCTAAAATCTTGCACCTGTCTCATTCATGAGTACTCCATGGGATATTCTCTCAAAAACTTGCATACTATATACCCTTTCTACATATATTAGCTACAAAACTTATCCTAAACAAACTATACACAAAGTCCTATTTGATTGAAGGATAAACTAAAATCATTTGGTTCAAAGGTAACAAACTGTAGGCATACATACACAAGTGCTTGCATATCACTAGAACACATATATCAGAAATAAATCAGCCCAATCCACCAATCAGGCAGGCACATCAACCCAGTACTAGTTGTCCATGGAGTAAGACAGGGAAGATAATTTATATGGCAACTTTGATCTCCAACAGATCAAACTTACCCTGTCAGATGTTAAGGCACCTGTACTTCTAGCTTATCCCTGACTAACTGCTCTGGAGGTTCCATGGCTTTTGTTTCCATATAGTGAAAACAAAAGTCCCCTAGTGGTGAAGGACAGAGAAGATGCATGGCATAGCCATAAAGCAAGGTCTGACAATACCTGTGAAAGTTAGGGCACTTCAAACAGGACCACAGGACCAGACAGAAGCAGTCGCTTTGACCTGATTCCATGAATAGGGATATTCAGTTGGTTAAGTGGCTGCCTTCAGCTCAGGTCATGATCCTAGCATCCTGGGATCCAGTCCCACATTGGGCTCCTTGCTTAGCAGGGAGCCTGCTTCTCCCTCTGCCTCCATCTGCCTGTGCTCTCTCTCTCTCTCTCACTCTCTGAAAAATAAATAAATAAAATCTTGAATAAATAAATAAAATATAAATACAAAAATATCTTCTTCTTGAAAAACATATACAATGTAGACATTGCTGCTATAAACATTCAGGTGCACATGCCCCTTCAGATCACTACATTTGTATCTTTAGGGTAAATACCCAGTAGTGCAATTGCTGGGTCGAAGGGTAGTTCTATTTTCAACATTTTGAGGAACCTCCAAGCTGTTTTCCAGAGTGGCTGCACCAGCTTGCATTCCCACCAGCAGTGTAGGATGGTTCCCCTTTCTCCATATCCTCGCCAGCATGTGTCATTTCCTGATTTGTTAATTTTAGCCATTCTGACTGGTGTAAGGTGATATCTCATTGTGGTTTTGAGTTGTACTCCCCTGATGCCGAGTGATGTGGAACACTTTTTCATGTGTCTGTTGGCCATCTGGATGTCTTCTTTGCAGAAATATCTGTTCATGTCTTCTGCCCATTTCTTGATTGGATTATTTTTCTTTGGGTGTTGAATTTGATAAGTTCTTTATATATCTTTGATACCAGCCCTTTATCTGATATGTCATTTGCAAATATCTTCTCCCATTCTGTCAGTGACTTGTGGTTTTGTTGACTGCTTCCTTTGCTGTACAGAAGCTTTGTATCTTGATGAAGTCCCAATAGTTCCTCTTTGCTGTTGTTTCCCTTGCCTTTGGGGACATGTATAGCAAGAAGTTGCTGTGGCCAAGGTTGAAGAAGTAGCTGCCTGTGTTCTCCTCAAGGATTTTGATGGATTCCTGTTTGACATTTAGGTCTTTCATCCATTTTGAGTCCATTTTTGTATGTGGTGTAAGGAAATGGTCCAGTACCATTCTTCTGCATGTGGTTATCCAATTTTCCCAAGACCATTTGCTGAAGAGATTGTCTTTTTTCCATTGGATATTCTTTCCTGCATTGTTGAAGATTAGTTGACCATAGATTTGAGTTTCCATGTCTGAGTTCTCTATTCTGTTCCATTGATCTATGTGTCTGTCTTTGTGTCAGTACCATACTGTCTTGATGATTATAGTTTTGTAATATAGCTTGAAATCAGGCATTGTCATGCCACCAGCTTTGGTTTTCTTGTTCAACATTCCTTTGGCTATCTTTTCTAGTTCCATATAAATTTTAGGATGATTTGTTTCAGTTCTGTGAAAAAAGTTGATGGTATTTTGATAGAGATTGCATTGAATGTGTAGATTGCTCTAGGAAGCATAAACATTTTAACAATATTTATTCTTCCAATCCAAGATTTTTCTATTTCTTTGTGTCTTCCTCAATTTCTCTCATGAGCATTCTATGGTTTTCTGAGTACAGATCCTATGCCTCTTTGGTTAGGTTTATTCCTTGGTATCTTGTGGTTTTGGGTGCAGTTGTAAATGGGATTGACTCCTTAATTTCTCTTTCCTGTTTCATTGTTGCTGTATAGAAATACAACTGATTTTTGTGCATTGATTTTATACCTTGCCACTTTATTGAATTTCTGTATAAGTCCTAGAAATTTTGGGGTAGAGTTTTTTGGGTTTTTTTTTTTTCATGTCATCTGCAAAAAGTAAGTTTGACTTCTTTGCTGATTCAGATTTCTTTATTTCTTTTTATTGTCTGATTGCTGAGGGTAGGTCCTCTAGTACTATGTTGAACATCAGTGGTGATGTGGACATCCCTGCCATATTCCTGACTTTAGGGAAAAAACTCAGTTTTCCCCCATTGAGAATGATATTTGCTGTGAGTTCTTCATAGATGGATTCATGATATTGAGGTATGTACCCTCTATCCCTACACTGTGAAGAGTTTTAATCAGGATAGGATAAACAAGAAAGGATGCTGTACTTTTTCAAATGCTTTTTCTGCATCTATTAAGGGAATCACATGGTTCTTGCACTTTCTTTTTTTATGGAGTGCATGATATTGATTTACAGAAATTGAGTCAACCTTGCAGCCCAGAAGTAAATCCCACGTGGTTAAATTGAAAATCCTTTTATTCTACTGTTAGATCCTATTGTCTAGTATTTTGGTGAGAATTTTTGTTCAACAGAGATATTGGTCTGTAATTCTCCTTTTTGGTGGGGTCTTTTTCTGGTTTGAGGATAATGTTGACGTTATAAAATGTGTTTGGAAGTTTTCCTTCCATTTCAACTTTTTGTAAAGATTCAGAAGGAAAGGTATTAATCTTTAAATGTTGTGGTAGAATTCCCCTGGGAAACCGTTTGGCTCTAGGCTCCTGTTTGTTGGGAGATTTTTGATTACTGCTTCAATTTCTTGCTGCTTATGGTTCTGTTCAGGTTTTCTATTTCTTCCTGGTTCAGTTTTAGTAGTTTATATGTCTCTAGGATTGCATCCATTTCTTCCAGATTGCCTAATTTGTTGGTGTATAATTTTTCATAATATGTTCTTATAAGTGTGTGTTTTTTTCATCAGTGCTGGTTGTGATCTTTCCTCCTTTATTCATGATTTTATTTAATTGGGTCCTTTTCCCTTTCTTTTTGATAAGTCTGGTCAGGGGGTTATCAATTCTATCAATTCTCTCAACTAGGAACCAGCTCCTAGTTTTGTTGATTTGTTTTACTGTTCTTTTGGGTTTTATTTCATTGATTTCTGCTCTGATCTTTCTTATTTTTCTTCTCCTGCTGGGTTTAGGTTTTATTACTGTTCTTTCTCTAGCTCCTTTAGGTGTAGGGTTATGTTATGTATTTGAGACTTTTCTTGTTTCTTGAGAAATTCTTGTATTGCTATACACTTCCTCCTTAGGACTGCTTTTGCACCCCAAAGATTTTGAACAGTTGTGTTTTCACTTTCATTTGTTTCCATGAATTTTTAGATTCTTCTTTAATTTCCTGCTTGCCCTATTCATTCTTTAATAGGATGCTCTTTAGCCTCCATGTATTTGAGTTCTTTCCAACTTTTCTCTGTGATTGAGTTCCACTGTCAAAGCATTGTGGCCTGAAAATATGTAGGGAATAATCCCAATTTTTTGGTACAAGTTGAGACCTGGTTTGTGACCCAGGATGTGATCTTTTCTGGAGAAAGTTCCATGTGCACTCGAGAAGAATGCATATTCTGTTGCTTTAAATAAAATGTTCTGAATATATCTGTGAAGTCCATTTGGTCCAGTGTGCCATTTAAAACCCTTATTTCCTTTTTGATCTTTTGCTTAGATGATCTGTTCAATTCAGTGAGGGGGTGTTAGAGTCCCCTACTATTATTGCATTATTATTGATGTGTTCTTTACATTTTGTTATTAGTTGGCTTATATAATTGGTTGCTGGTGCATTAGGGGGATAAATATTTGCAATTGTTAGATCTTCTTATTGGATAGATTCTTAAATTATTATATAGTATCCTTCCACATCTCTTATTACAGTCTTTGGTTTGAAATCTAATCTGTCTGACAGAAGGATTGTCATCCCAGCTATCTTTTGATATCCATTAGCATGATAAGTGGTTTTTTACTCCCTCACTTTAAATCTGGAGGTGTCTTTGGGTCTAAAATGAGTCTCTTGAAGACAGAATACTGATGGCTCTTGTTTTTGTTTGTTTGTTTGTTTTTTAATCTAATCCAATATGCTTTGTCTTTTGATTAGGGCATTTAGCCCATTCACATTCTGGGTAACTATTGAAAGATCTACACTTAGTGCTATTGTATTGTCTGTGACTGTTACTGTATATTGTCTCTGTTCCTTTCTATGTTACTTTTGGGCTTTCTGTTTATTTAGAGGACCTCTTTCAATATTTCTTGTAGGGCTGGTTTGGTAATAACAAATTCTTTCAGTTTGTTTGCACTTGAACTTTTTTATCACTCCGTCTATTTTGAATGACATCTTATCTGGATAAAGTATTTTTGGTCGCATATTTTTCTAGTTTAGTGCACTGAATATATCATGCCAGTCCTTTCTGGCCTGCCAGGTCTCTGTGGATAGGTCTGCTGCCAATATAATATTTCCAACTTTGTAGATTATTGACCTCTTGTCCAAAGCTGCTTTCAGGATTTTCTCTTTGTCTTTGAGAATTGAAAGTTTCACTATTATGTGTCCTATTGATTTTGAAGAGGGTTCTCTGTGCCTCCTGGATTTTGATGCCTGTTTCCTCCCCCAGAATAGGGAAGTTCTACACTATCATTTGCTCCAATATACCTTCTGCCCCTCTCTCTCTTTCACCTTGTTCTAGGATCCCAATTATTCTAATATTTTTTCACTTTATGGTGTCACTTATCTCTCAGATTCTCCCCTCATGATCTATTAGTTGTGTACCTCTCTTTTTTCTCAGCTTCTTTATTTACCATCTTTTGGTCTTCTATATAACTAATTCTATCTTCTGTCTCACTTATCCTAGAAGATAGAGCTTCCATTTTTTATTGCATCTCATTAATAGTCTTTTTGGTTTCAACTTGCTTTGATTTGAGTTCTTTTATTTCTCCAGAAAGGGATTCTCCACTGTCTTCTCTGCTTTTTTCAAGCCCAACTAGTATCTCTGTAATCATTATTCTGAACTCTAGTTCCAATACCTTACTAATGGCCATATTGATTAGGTCCCTGGCAGTCAGTACTGCCTCCTGTTCTTTCTTTCTTTCTTTCTTTCTTTCTTTCTTTCTTTTTTTTTTTTTTTGAGGTGAGTTTTTCTGTCTTGTCATTTTGTAGGAAGTGGTTGCTTTTCTATTCATAGAGTTACAGCTATTCTCTTCTTCAGTCTCTGGTTGGGTTCTCAGGTGTTCAGAAGGTTTGATAGCTATCTAGCTGAATTCCTGGGACCAGACAAAATTAAGATTTCCTACTCTTCTGCTATCTTGGACTCCTGCCCTGTTCATGTACCTTTAAACAGACAAAATTTAAGTACTTCAAATAAATCATACCATATCTATTTCCCCTTGGTCCCTATTACTTTGTCTTTCATTCATAGTCAATGGAGGTAGAATCAGATTCTAGCAATTTTATTAAAATAAAAGTTAGCAAAATATTGGTATACATGTAGTAAAATGAATAAAATTCAAAAACATATAGTAGAGTGAGAACATTTAGATATCAAAATGATCTATACAAAATGTTGTGTATTTTAAAATGTATATCATATTTACTTTATAAATTACATTCCATATTAAGGACATATTTTAACTTTTGAAAAGAGATTCATACCTATTTAAGGAAAAGTAACAGAAGTAGACATGGGAAATTAGTACTGAGCATGCACATGGGATGTGGAATTAGGGTATCATTAACTCAATTTAGTCCCTTAGTTTAGAAAAAGAAATAAAAATAGGAGCTACACATATATTCATAATTTTTATCCCTTCTGAATCCTCTAACATACTATAGGACATATTTAAAAGTTTTGTTTTTAATCCTCAGATATAAAACATGGAAGAAGACTTTGTGGAGATTCTGAAAGTTTATGTGATTTATAGATGATTAAGGCATATAAGAAATAATCTACTTAAATCCCGATATTTGAATGAATACAATAAAAATAACAACTGGGGAAAGCAGGTGAATTGTTTATGTAAAAAGACATTTCCTCAACAGGGGAATCAAAGTTACTCTGAATAATTAGTAAAGACCAGTGACATCATTTCCTACTGTCAGATGATTTGGGAATAACCAAGAATTGCTTTCAAGTTCCCAGGGGGAGTGTCTCAAAGGGAGGAGATGTTCATAAATTCTTCTGACAGCGTCAAGCTGGTAATCACACAAGGGAACACAAAGGCAGTCCTCACTTAAGGTTAGTAGATGCTACTGATTGTAATGATCACTAGATTAGTTGCAGTGATGATTATTGATAACTACCTTCCATTTAAAGGACAGTTATGAGTATAGTCATCAATGCCAGACTCAGTACATTACACTATGCATAATAATCTTCTCTTTTAATAACTAGGTTTTCTGGAGTAATTATATATGTTTACCACTATGAGTATGTTCTTTGAAGGTGGTAAGTGACCTCATTTCTATTTGTTACTATTTCTACATTTATATAGAGAGTCTAGACAATATATATGGTGAAGGGAGAGTAAGCATTTTTGCAAACTCAACTTAGAATCCTCCTCTTCCTTCCTTCTCTGCCTTTCTCTCTCCTTCTGATAAGAGTGAAATGTTCTCAATTTGACCAACCTATTTATTCAGTTGAGGTTATTTACAAAATGTTATAGAATATTTAGTTGAGATTGGGTGTTTGCATTTGCACAAGAGACATCCTTGGTTTTCATGTCCATTCCTTAGGTCCTGCCACAACTCTGGAGTTTCTGCTTCCATTTGAGAAGAGTCAGGTTTGATGCTTATTTTGTTTGTTTGTTTGTTTCCAGGAAGTGTTTAGGAATGACTGATGGGGATCAGTGCCACATAATATTCAAATGAGTTTAGAAAGAATGCCAGGGATTTGCAAAATCACAATAAAATGAATGTTAGAATGAAGAGGTTTACCAAACTGTCCAAACTGCTGTGGAATAGCAATTTCTTTGGGTATAATTTTTGTAGCGTGAGTTATTTGACTTTGTCATTTGTTTGGCTGCTGATAATGAATATTTGTTATCGCTTTGCTATAAATATTTTGTTAATTTGAATAGATTTTTGAATAAAGCAAATTTATGTAATTTTATCTGCCAAATTAATGTTGGATTTCTATTCTATGTTTTGTTTCTGTTTATTTAAGGAATCCAGAGATTCCAGTTTTTGAGTTTATGAAAGTTTAACACTTTCCTATGACATTAAATTCTTAACCAGTCTAGGGTTGATTTTTGTATAGATGAATGAAACATCCAATTTTATCATTAGGGATAGGGATAATCACTTTCTCAGGTTCACTAAGTAGACCATTTTTTAATACTAAGGACACCCTAACATGCCACTTCTGTCTTACACTGCAGTTCTATGCATTCATGGGTCCTTTCCTGAGGTCCTTGTTCTTTTCCATTGATGTAAGTATGCCATATTGTCTCAAGAACTCCAGGTTTATAAGTTTTATTATCTAGTTGTACAGGTCTTTTCAAAAGTATCTTTCTTCTTTACAGTATGCATTTTCTAAATGCATTTGAAATCTGTTAAATTCTACCAATTTCCTTAGTGAGTTTTGATTGTAAAGGCATTGAACAAATAGACTAAATTCAGCAGAAGTGATATTTGGTCACACTAAATTGTGCAATCCAGGAACATAATATTTCTATCAATTTATTTAGGACCTCTATAATGTTTCCCCAAAAAAGTTTTTTTTTCTTTTTTAAAGTAGGTGCAGTCAGTTTTTAGGAGATATCCTATCACAATGAAATTTCCCTTTTTTTCTTAATTTTTGTCACTTTTGTCCATTCTAAATAGCACTAATATTTATTCAAATATTTATTTTTTTCTAATTCATTCTGATACTGTGTAGAATCCATATTACAAATCTTCCAAAACTAAATGTCTAGCCAAAAATGGGATTAATGAAATTTAAACAAGTTTTTTTATAATTCCTACACATTTTAAAAATTGATATCAAAGATATATTACTATTGTGTAGGTTTATACATCTAAAATAAAAGTATAGGCCTGTATATATAATGGGTTTTTAAATATAAATATTTATCTTTAAATCAGAATTTTAGGCCTTGTAGAATGAGTCACAATGTAGTCATTTTTTATATTCCAGAAAGTTTATAATAAAATTAGATAATTTTTTCCAATGAAAAGTTTGGAAGCACTTACCTTTAGAAGCAATCTGGGGGAGAAAGGAGATGAAAAAGTAGAGGTAGATGAAGTGCAATCCTTCAATAAAATACGTTAAAACATTTCATGTATACTTGACAAAAGAAAAAATAAAGGTGTAAGAACAGAAGTCAATTAAAATATAGTAAATGTACTCCATTTCTCTCAATGCCATTCCCAGCTTTATCTGGATCAGATAATCATTCGTCCTTGCCCATATAATTTTTAAAATAATTAAGTATTTTTAATGAATCTTGCCTTATTTCTTTCCCCTCATTCCTTAGTACTTTGTCTTTCATTCATGTACTTCATGCAGTGTTATTTGCAGCCTCTAATGCATTTGAGATAGCTCTCCCTAATTTGGAGTCATATTTCTCTTTGTTGTGTAAATATATTTATAGCAGTTTACTCAACAATTATAGGAGATACCTTAAGAAATACATTTTAATTTATTTGCCTTAAGTATGCTAGAATAGTATAACCACATTAAGTCTATATCAAAGATATTAGCAGTAAGGTCAAAGCAAATGTGGGAATGACAACTAATTGTTTTTTCTCATATTTAATAACATATATATATAGAGAGAGATGCAGGCCTTACTTGGTATGTAACATAGCAATAATCATAAGCAGAAAATGATCGACATCTGAGTGCTGAATTTTCACATGCATGACTCTACAGAAAATAAAAGTTTATTTATGTGCATAAGAACGCATGAGTTAGGGACTTCTGCATAAGACCTAAATTATTGTCCAGCATTATAAAAATATCATAAACACTGTTTAAAACTCATACAAGCATAGTGGAATTAAAAATACAGTTTTAAAAATGAAGTGAATGGTAGAATGAGAATGCTATTAGATATGTAGAGTTATAATAAGAAAAGTAAGTCAAAGACTACTAAATGACTTTTCATTGGAGGTTGGGACAAAAGTTGAAAGGACAAGAAGCAGTGGGCTATTACTTTTATTACAATTCTTTCTTAAGTATGAAATGGCTTAACCAATTATAGGTAGCTTAAGTAAAAACCATTTCTAAAAAAATCAGTATTTCCACTCAAGACCAAACATTACTAATAATACATTGTTGACAGACCATAAAAAGATTTCATTGACGTGATGATGATAGCCAGCATGTGGTACAAAAAATAAAATGGTTACCATACACCTTAGGTTGTAACACATTCATCATTTGTTTCCAGGTTCAGTGATGGAGGTGAGTCTTATTTTAATTAACCCGTCTAAAAAAATTGGATTTTTCTTACCCACAATGGCTTTGCCTCCTAAAATGTCAACAAATGTTGTCTCCTGAAACCCAGTGACTCTTGTGATGGTTGTTCCCACAGCAGTTTTCCTTAACAGCCTGGATGAACAAACAAAATCTAACAGTGCTAACAGAATTCATCCTAATGGGAATCACGGACCGTCCGGAGCTGCAGGCTCCCTTCTTTGGGCTCTTCCTCATCATCTACACAGTCTCAGTGGTGGGCAACCTGGGCATGATCATCCTTACCAACATGGATTCCAGGCTCCAAACACCCATGTATTTCTTTCTTAGACACCTGGCTTTCATTGATCTTGGTTATTCAACTGCTGTGGGACCCAAAATGTTAGTAAATTTGGTAACTAACCAAAATACAATCCCCTACAACTGGTGTGCCACACAGCTGTCTTTCTTCATCTTGTTCATCATCAGTGAGCTTTTCATTCTGTCAGCAATGGCCTATGACCGCTATGTGGCCATCTGTAACCCTCTGCTCTACACAATTGTTATGTCACAAAGGGTGTGCTGGATTCTGGTGGCAGTCCCTTATGTCTACAGTGCTTTTCTTTCTCTGATAATTACCATAAAGATTTTTATGTCATCCTTCTGTGGCCATAATGTCATTAGACATTTTTACTGTGACAATCTTCCCTTGTTAACTTTGCTTTGCTCAAGCTCACATGATATTGAGTTGATAATACTGATCTTTTCAGCATTTAATTTGGTTTCATCCCTTCTGATAGTGCTAGTGTCTTACATCCTAATCCTTATGGCCATCCTTAGGATGAACTCTGCAGAGGGAAGGCACAAGGCCTTCTCTACCTGTGGTTCTCACCTGACAGTGGTTGTTGTACTATATGCAACACTATTCTTCATGTACGTGCAACCCAAATCCAGTCATTCTTTTGATACTGATAAAATTGCCTCTGTATTTTACACTCTGATAATACCTATGCTGAATCCCATGATCTACAGCTTGAGGAACAAAGAGGTAAAAAGTGCCCTACATAGGATTTGGAAAAATCTGCACAGACTACCTACGTGGAATGCAACATAGATTATGTATTCAATAAATTAGGTTATACACTGCTTTTTATCATTTGACATATGTCTTATAAAGGAGCAATGTGTAAAAGTCATGGACACCTAGAAATATTTTTCTTGTTATCAGCTTATAGAAGTTTCACTAGTGATCATTCTTCTGATATAAACATTAGTTTCAGTGCAAGAGGCTGAAGTTTGGACCACTGTTCTCACATTGCCAAGTACTTATGTTGCAAATGAAGACAAGTTTTGGTTTGTTGTGTTTAAAACACACCTCTGCTTAGATAATATTTTTTAAAAGGCTTTTTTGTATCTTTATTAAATATTAAATAAATACTAGTGCCTACCATACTGAATAGGGCATAGATAGATGGCACTTACTGTTTTTGGAGAAGGAATATATGTATAAATGAATAATCAATGCTACCTGTTTGAATGGCAATTTAACAGTCCCTTGTGGTGGAGAACATATCCGAATTTGTTAAAGGATGATATGTGAGCCTATATATGCTTTAGAAAGCAGAAATAAGTGTGATTATTTTCAGGTGGCTTACCTGCATACAGTAAAAATTCCAAAATACTCTTCATTCTGAAACATTAGAAATAAAATGTCAATTTTTAAAGAGTGGTGCATAAGGCCAGCATATAAGAGATCAGTGGGTTTCTTTTGTTTTTGTTTTGTTTGTATTCTGTTTGTTTGTTTTTGCTATACACTGGCAAAAAAAAAAAAAAAAACGAGGAAAATATAATTTTATTATTTTAATTTTTTAAAAGATTTTATTTGTTCAATAAATAAAGAGAGAGAGCATGAGCAGGGGAGAAAGGCAGAGACAGAGGAGAAAACAGACTCCCTGCTGAGCAGGGAGCCCAATGCAGGACTCGATCCCAGGACCCTGGGATCATGACCTGAGCCGAATGCAGATACTTAACCATCTAAGCCATCCAGAGGCCCCAAGGAAAAATATCATTTTAAACTATTGCTTTTACTAGAAATAAAAACTGAAATACCAAGGGAAAATTGTAGTGAAGGATTTGCATGATTGTTTCCTAAAAACTACAAAATCATTGTTGAATTATTAAGGAAGACATAAATGTAGCATATACCATCCCATTGCTTGGATAAAATAGATGTTGTGTGATGGGGTTCATCCTCCCTAAATTATTCTATGCTTTTAATGCAGCAACAATCAAAAATCCAATAGTATTTTTAATATGCATTGACTTTAAGAATTATGTGGAAATGCAAAGGTTCTAGAATATCTTTGAAGAATAAAGAACACAGAGGTTTCCAATAACAGATATCAACTCCTTTAATATAGTTAGATGATTTTTTAAAACAATTCTTCCCTTGTTCATTCTTTGTTTGTCTTTTCTTCTTCCTTTTAGAGTGATGGAAGCTGATTCTAAAAGTTACTATGCAAGGCAAAATGATAAAAAGTTAAAGACCGTCTTATAGAAAGAGTATAAAGTCACAGGAGTTACACTTCCAGATTTCATGACCTATTAAAAAGCTGTAGTAATTAAGAAAACATAGTCCTAATTGATAAAGGCCCTAAGGAAGAAGAATGGATGTTCCTCTAAAAATTAAAAATAAAATACCATATGATCCAGTAATTTCACTACTGGTTATTTACACAAAGAACATGAAAATATGAATTCAAAAAGATACATGCACCCTTATGTTCATTGCAACGTTATCTGCAGTAGTCAAGTTACAGAAGCAGCCCAAGTAGCCCTTGATAGCTTGATTGATAGATGAATAGATTATATATGTATATATATATATATATATATAACATTAGCTGGCCATTAGAAAGAATGAGCTCTTGCCATTCGTGACAACATGGATGGACCTAGAGGGCATTGTGGAAAGTGAAACAAGTCAGACAGAGAAACACAAATACCATGTGAATTCGCTTATATATGGAATCTAAAAACAAAACAAACAAAAAACCAGAAACAGACCCATAAATACCAAGAACAAACTGATGGCTGCTGGAGGGGAAAAAAATACAGGGAAGGAATAAACAGGTGAGGGGGACTTCCCATTATGGAATCAGTGAGTAACAGGATAAAAGGTATAGCATAAAAAATATAGTTGACGGTATTGTATGGTGACAGATGGCAGTTACACTTGTGGTGGACATAAAAGAATGTATAAACATGCTGATTCACTATGCTGTGCCTCTGAAACTAATGTAATGTTGTGTGTCTGCACTTCAACTGCACTTCAATAAAAAAAGAAAGAAAACCAGTTACAGAAGTCAGACTAATTGATCAATGGACTAGACTGATGACAACAGAAACAGATCCACATGTATATTGTCATTTAACATATGATAGATGCATCATTATTTTCTAGAAGTGAAAGAATGATCTTTTCAATAAATGTTATTAGGGTAATTTTTTCTATTTGTTTTAGGGAAAAAAAAATCTTGGCACATACTCAGGTCCTATACAGACTCAATTCTACTTGAATTAAAGGTCTAAATGTGAAATGCAAACAACTTTAAAAGGAAAACACAGTGGGACGTCTTTATGATATAGAAATATATACAACATTTTAAACAGAATGCACAAAACAATAGCTATCTAAGATTTAAAATGATCCACTGAACTGTTTTAAGAAATTCTGTTCATCAGGGCACCTGGATGGCTCATTGGGTTAAGCCTCTGCCTTCGACTCAGGTCATGATCTCAGGGTCCTGGGATTGAGCCCCACATTGGGCTCTCTGCTTGGCAGGGAGCCTGCTTCTCCCTCTCTCTCCCTGCCTCTCTGCCTACTTGTGATCTCTGTCTGTCAAATAAATAAATAAAATCTTTAAAAAAAAAAAAAAGAAATTCTGTTCATCAAAATTAATAGTGTGGAAGGGAAACTTTCATAGTAGGAGAAGATAGTTTTATCAGAGGTACAGAATCAGACAGAGAGCTGACAAGGGACTCATGCAAAATATAAAAGTAACTCTTACAAATCCATAAATAAAATAGTTAACATGAAATACAATGCAAAGGTGACAGAAGATATTAATCACCATGTTTCAAAAGAAAATCTCTAAAAAGGCCATTAAACATATAAAAAGTGTCTCAATTTTATTTAGCATTAGAATAATACAAAATAAAATCACAATACTAAAGTCCCATATACATTATCCTCAAAGGTAAGGAAGAAAATGTCGGAAAATACTGTCTTTTTTTTTTTTTTAAGATTTTATTTATTTACTTGACAGAGATCACAAGTAGGCAGAGAGGCAGGCAGAGACAGAGGAAAGGAAGCAGGCTCCCCACTGAGCAGAGAGCCCAATGCAGGGCTTGATCCCAGGACCCTGAAATCTTGACCTGAGCTGAAGGCAGTGGCTTTAACCCACTGAGCCACCCAGGCACCTGGGAAAATATTAAGTCTTAACAAGGCTATTGAGCAACCATGACTATTTGCACTGTTAACAGGTATGTGCATTAAAACAACTGCTCTGCAATTGCAGGGTCATAGGGAAGCTCTATTTTTAGTTTCTTGAGGAATTTCCATACTGTTTTCCAAAGTGGCTGCACTTTCCCTATGACCCTGCAATTGCACTACTGGGTATTTACCCCAAAGATACAGATGTAGTGAAAAGCAGGGCCATCTGTACCCAAATGTTTATAGCAGCAATGGCCACGGTGGCCAAATTGTGGAAAGAACCAAGATGCCCTTCAACGAACGAATGGATAAGGAAGATGTGGTCCATATACAATATGGATATTATGGCTCCATCAGAAAGGATGAATATCCAACTTTTTTAAATTTATTTTTTATTTTCAGCATAACAGTATTCATTATTTTTGCACCACACCCAGTGCTCCACAATCCATGCCCTCTATAATACCCACCACCTGGTACCCCGAACTCCCACCCCCACCTCTTCAAAACCCTCAGATTGTTTTTCAGAGTCCATAGTCTCTCACGGTTCACCCCCCCTTCCAATTTCCCTCAACTCCCTTCTCCTCTCCATCTCCCCATGTCCTCCATGCTATTTGTTATGCTCCACAAATAAGTGAAACCATATGATAAGTGACTGTCTCTGCTTGACTTATTTCACTCAGCATCATCTCTTCCAGTCCAGTCCATGTTGCTACAAAAGTTGGGTATTCGTCCTTTCTGATGGAGGCATAATACTCCATAGTGTATATGGACCACATCTTCCTTATCCATTTGTCCGTTGAAGGCCATCTTGGTTCTTTCCACAGTTTGGCCACTGTGGCCATTGCTGCTATAAACATTGGGGTACAGATGGCCCTTCTTTTCACTACATCTGTATCTTTGAGGTAAATACCCAGGAGTGCAATGGCAGGGTCATAGGGAAGTTCTATTTTTAATTTCTTGAGGAATCTCCACACTGCTCTCTAAAGAAGCTGCACCAACTTGCATTCCCACCAACAGTGGAAGAGGGTTCCCCTTTCTCCACATCCCCTCCAACACATGTTGTTTCCTGTCTTGCTAATTTTGGCCATTCTATCTGGTGTAAGGTGATATCTCAATGTGGTTTTAAGCTGATACTGCAGGAAATATTAAGGGGGCTTCTTTAAAGGAGGAATACCCAACTTTTGTAGCAACATGGACAGGACTGGAAGAGATTATGCTGAGTGAAATAAGTCAAGCAGAGAGAGTCAATTATCATATGGTTTCACTTATTTGTGGAGCATAACAAATAGCATGGAGGACAAGGGGAGATGGAGAGGAGAAGGGAGTTGGGGGAAATTGGAAGGGGAGGTAAACCATGAAAGACTATGCACTCTGAAAAACAATCTGAGGGTTTTGAAGGGGAGGGGGGTGGGGTTTGGGGAACCAGGTGGTGGGTATTGGAGAGGGCACGGATTGCATGGAGCACTGGGTGTGGTGCAAAAACAGTGAATACTGTTATGCTGAAAAGAAATTTTAAAAAATTAAAAAATAAACCTAAAAACAAAACAAAACAAACAAACAAAAACTGCTCTGAGGGGCACCTGGGTGGCTCAATGGGTTAAAGCCTCTGCCTTCAGCTCAGGTCATGACCCCAGGGTCCTGTATATGTGGCTCTTTGCTCAGCAGGAAGCCTTCTTCTCTTCCTCTCTCTGCCTGCTTCTCTGCCTACTTGTGATCTGTCTGTCAAATAAATAAATAAAATCTTAAAAAAAAAAAAAAACTGCTCTGGAAACTATTTACTAGTGCTGAGTGTGTGAATCCTATGACTCAACAAGTTCAGCGTGAAGGATATACCCAATAAAAATGCTTTCAAGATTAGTGGCTCAGTGGTTAAGCCGCTGCCTTCGGCTCAGGTCATGATCTCAGGGTCCTGGGATCGAGTCCCGCATCGGGCTCTCTGCTCAGCAGGGAGCCTGCTTCCTCCTCTCTCTCTCTCTGCCTGCCTCTCTGCCTACTTGTGATTTCTCTCTGTCGAATAAATAAATAAAATCTTTAAAAAAAAAAAAAAAAAAAAAAAAAAAAAAAAGATTAAGCCAGTCTAGATTAAATATTGGCGTGGATGTGAAGGATGTAGTAGTAGCTGTTTTTAAATGCCATTTTCAGAAAATGTTTCTGTATATCAGAGGAATATTTTTTATAAATTGTACATGATTCTTTTTCATAAATACATGACAAAAATCACGTTTTGTTGTTTTTTTCCTTTAAGATTTTATTTATTTATTTGACAGACAGAGGTCACAAGTAGGCAGAGAGGCAGGCAGAGAGAGAGAGGGGGAAGCAGGCTCCCTGCTAAGCAGAGAGCCCCATGTGGGGCTTGATCCCAGGACCCTAACATCATGACCTGAGTCGAAGGCAGAGGATTAACCCACTGAGCCACCCAGGGGCCCCTCAGAGCAGTTTCTTTGTTTGTTTGTTTATTTGTTTTGTTTGTTTGTTTGTTTTATAATCCAAAGATGTGAAAAAGAATGTTTTATGTTGTTGATCAAAACATCAGATGGAATGGAATGTTTATGTCACCAGTCATAAGCCTGCAAATTTGAACCAATTCTAACATTGATGATAGCAAATGAGTACTAATTTGTGGTATATTCATAAAAATATGCACAGCTGTGAGAATGGGCAATCTAGAACTACCTATAACAACATAATAACTGAAGGAAGCCCCACCAAAGCAATAACACATATAGTATTTTTTTTATAAATTAACAAAAATAGGTAAAAATAACTTATGCTGGTAGAAGACAGAATAATGGTTATTCCTGTGTGTTTGTGTGTGTGATAGGAGAATGAAGGATTCTTCTGGGGTCTTGACAATGTTTTATTTTTGTTATTGTCATAGCTCTTTAATCTGGATTCTGATCACATAGTTGTGTTTGATTTGTAAAAACGTGTGATGTATGCATTTTTAATATGTGTATTATGTTTCAATAATAAGTTTAAGCACTAAAAATAAGGGAAAACAGCTTTCCTGTATGTTGTTACTACTTGTAAATTAATTTTAAGGTGCAGTATGCATCATTTAAACATCTTCATTCTGTCCCCAGACATAAAGTTAAAAAAGCCACTGTATTAAAAGGAGATAATTTGGGGTTAGAGAAAAATGAAAATACCGTTCCTACAGATACAAAGTTTCAATTCCAGATCTGGGTTATAGTAGAAACACTTAACCAGAAGATACCATGGAAAGTTTTCTAACAGAACTTTATTTGTAGGGGAATATAAAGATGTTCTATATAATTAGCAGATACACCATGACTTCCTTTGAGGTTTTTGAAATCTTTGGTGTAATTAATGTGCAGGAAAGACACCCATATATCCTCCCTGGGTGTGTTAGTAATGTATGGGAGCACAAAAAGATTCCCTTTCAACCCTTCAAAGGTGAGTGAACTGAACTGCACCTGTCCTGTGACTAACTCAGACCAGTAACTCTTCAGAGACCCATTAGGGTCTGATACCCTTGGTGATTTAGCCATCTCTTTAATTATCTGCCATGATAACTGAAGTCTCTGGGTGAATACAAGGTTGTAAACATCTTTCTTGCAATTTTTGGTGAAAGCTAGACATTTGCTATGATGCAGGAAGTTTGTACTTTTTTTTTTTTTTTAAGATTTTATTTATATGACAGAGAGAGAGATGGTGAAAGAGAGAACACAAGCCAGGGGAGTGGGAGAGGGAGACGCAGGCTTTCCACTGAGCAAGGAACCTGATGCAGGGCTCCTAGAGCCTAGGACCCTGGGATCATTTTCTGAGCCAAAGGTAGATGCTTGACAACTGAGCCACTCAGGCATCCCTGTACTCTTTGAATAGTAAAAACAAACAAACAAACAAACAAACACCACAATCTCTGAAAAGGGATTTTTAAGAAAATTAACAAGAAAGACCTGAAGATTGTCATGATTATTTTCTTTCATTTGGATCCTTAAAAAAATGTCAAAGATGATATTGTTATACATAGTTATTTGGATGTTTTTCAGAATTCTTAAACTCAAATAATAACACATTTCCATAGCGTTTTCCAGCTACTTCTCAAGTAAAAGGATTATCTCAGTATGTTTATAATACTTGCAATTTGTTTCCAATATGCCATGTGTCTCCCAAATGTACCAATATCTTTTACAAATTACTACTTTTAATTGGAAGTGAGGCAAAAACAAATGATTACAGTCTTGCTATGTCTCTACCACACCACAAAGTCTGATTAGTAAGGGGACTGCGCTGCTTCCTTACCTACAAGCCATGGAAGAGTTCCTGAAATGCCATGAGATTGTCCCTTGAATGACTCAATGCACATCTAATGGAGATTGGAGCTAAGATTAAAAGATAAATAGAATTTAGGCAAATAATTCTTGCAAAATTATAAAGCAGTAACATGCATTTTGCCTAAATTTAAGATTTCTTTTCCACTTACTTAATAGCTTTTTCCAAAACTCTCCTTATCCCCCCTTGAAAATTACTTCAATGTTTAAATATGTGAATTTAAGTGCATATTTTGTTGATCTTTCATTGCAGAATATACTTAGTGTCAATTCAGTTTAGAGAACTGTATTTGGCAGTTGGAGGGGCAGGACTGGGGAATGGTTTAATTCTCTCACCTCTACACTGAGGGTAGATTTTTATGAAGGTCCAGTGTTAATCTCATTGTATTTTTTACATGTTTGTATAGTCTTGAGAGGGAGGGAAAAAAACAGATTTAAAAGGTAAGAACAAGTTTACCTTTAGTAATCAAATAAAGTAATGTAAGTATAAATTGAACCATGTAAAACAAAGAGTTCAGTGCTTTACATAGAACTCTAGAGATGATGAGAAAAACATCTCATATCTTTTCATATATGGGGGACAGGTATTTATTAGCTTGGATTTGAACAGAGTGCAGGTTTTAATATTTTCATTTATTCCATGAGATTCATGATATTTTTTATATCTACCAGAAAGATGTCCTTACCTGTATTGTCTCCTGAGAATTAATTTAGTGTTTCTAATAAGCCACGACTAATCTGCTTTCTATCTCTGTGGATTTATCTCTTCTGGATATTCCATGTAATGGAATTATATAAAATGTATACTATGTGCCCTTTTATACTTGGCTTATTTTGCTTAGCATAAAGTTTTAAAGACACATACATGTTGTACCATATACCAATACTTCTTTCCTTGTATGGTATAATAATATTCCATTGTAGATACAACACACATGTTATCCATTCACCAGTTGTTGGACATTTGGGTTGTCTCTAAGTTTTGAATGTTATGAACTATTATAACTATTATGAATGCTCTTATGAACGTTTACAAGCAAAGTTTTGTTGGACACTTGGGGTTGTCAGTACTCCTGAGTACATATCCAAGAATGGAATTACTGAATCATAATGATAATTTTATGTTTAACTTATTGAGTAACCATCAATGTGCTTCCCTAGTGGCTGTGCCATTTTACTTCCCCAATAATACATGAATATTCTAATCTCCACACTATTGCCAGTTCTTCTTTCTTTCTGTCTGTCTGTCTTTCTGTCTTTCTGTCTATCTTTGTTGTGTGATGTGAAATGGTGGTTTATTAAAGCATTGGGACAGGACCCAAGGGCAGAAAGGGCCACTGCACCTGGGTCTTGAGGAGTGGTGATTATGCACTCCAAAGTTGGGGGAAGTAAGGAAAAAGGATGTTTCAAAAGAACTTTCATATGCTAAAGAGGGCCTGGCTGCAAGATACCTACAGGATACCCACGTCTTGCCATTGCCTTGTCTTTTCTTTTCTAAGTCACTCTAAAGCAGGTGAAGTGGCAGCTCCCTGTGGTTTTGATTTGCATTTTTCTAATGACAAACAACTCAAATAGTTTTTCCTGAGCTTAGGCCATTTGTATATTTTCTGTGAGATACGTCTGTTCAAGTGTTTTGCCTGTTTTTTAATTTGGGTAATTTTTCTTTGAGATGTTGAGTTTTAAGTAGCCTTTGGATATTTTATGAACAAGACCCTTACCAGATATAAGATTCATAATTTTTCCATTATCTATATAATTTTGTCCATTATATCCAATAAATTTATAATTTATTTCCATTATTTCCAACTTTTCATTCTTTAATAATTTCCTTTCATCCGTAAAATTCATTTTTTTTCTATTTTGATAAAGTCCAAATATAGAGATTTTCCTTTTGTTTTTTGTGCTTTGCTGTCATCCCTGAGAAAGCTATAAAGAGGGGCATCTGGGTGCCTCAGCTGGTTAAAGGACTGCTTTGGCTCAGGTCATGATCCTGGAGTTCACAGTGGGCTCTCTGCTCAGTGGGGAGCCTGCTTGCCCCTCTGACCTTTCCCCTCTCATGCTCTCTGCCTCTCTCTCATTCTCTCTTTCTCTCAAATAAATAAATAAAAATAAAATCTTAAAAAGAAAGAAAGAAAGAAAGAAAACTATAAAGAGCTCAACCTAAGCCAGAAGAGAGAGACTTGAGCTGCCAGCTAGCAAGATTTCAGCCTTTAATCACTTATTACAATGGTCATCTCAGTCATATGTCATGCAGGTTCATGGTTATTTTTTTATTTATTCCCAAGGTAGGTTTCCTGAATGACCTGGATGGACAAACACAGTATAACACTGTGGAAAGAATTCATTTTATTGGGAACCACAGGACCCCCTGAGCTGCAGGCTCCATTGCCTGGACTCTTCCCCACTATTTACCTGGTCTTGGTGATGGGTTCTCGAGCTTGAGCTTCCTCACCAAGACAGACTCTGGGCTACAAACATTCATTTACTTCTTATTCAAACTCCTGGCTCTCACTGATCTGGGTAATTCAACCACTGGGGAACCCAAAATGTTTCATGTGTTGTGGAAGCACATACGATCTCCTATTATTTGTGCACCACCCATGGAGCTTTCCTGTAAGCTATGTCCTAGGAGCCCTACCATGGCCATCTGTAACCTTCACCCTGTCATCATGCCACCAAGTCTAGATCAGATGCTGGTGGTAATCCCCTATCTCTAGGACACATTTGTGTCTCTTACAGTCACCACCAAGGTACTTAGTTTATCTTTCTGTGGCTACAATATTGAAAATCATTTCTATTGTAACAGCTTCCCCTTGTTATCTTTGCTCTGCTCTAATATGCACAAAATGGAAGTGATGATTATGATTTTCTCAGTTTTTAATTTGATTTTATTGCTTCTGATAGTTCTTGTGTCTTACCTGCTGATCCTGTTAGCTATTGTCAGGATGAACTCAGCTGAAGGAAGGTGCAAGGCTTTTCCCACCTGTGGGTCCCACCCAACAGTGACCACTATGTTCTATGGGACTTTGATATTTATGCATGTTCAACCTAAGTCCAGTCATTCTTTTAATATTGACAAAGTGGTGTCCATATTTTATAGCCTCATTATTCCGATGCTGAATCCTTTGAGCTATAACTTGAGGAACAAAGATATAAAATATGCAGGACAAAGGATGTAGGAAAAATTATGCAATATCTTCTCTTAGTTGATTGTACTGTGTTTCCTATCAACATTAAACACTGTTACATGTCCCTTCAGAAGGAAAAACAAAGATAGATGAGTTCAACATACAGAGATTGACTTCTATTTACCTGTCATACTCCTAAGTGAACTTGCAGAAAGAGACATTCAGTATGTAATTTACAGTAATTTAAATGTCTGAAAAATTATAGCATTTTGTTAAGAAGTACATTCATATATAGTTAACCAGTAAAAACTTGCATACGAAGGACACAGTGTAGATAAGATCTATACATGATGAAACAGATAGTGAGATAGGATAAGACCAGGATTAATAGAAAGATAAAGGGCGTATAAAGGAGATTCAGCTTTGTAAGAAAAGGCATTTTTATTATAAAAGTCCAACTAAAAACTGGCTAATGTGAATATGTAAAGTAAATTATATTCAATAGGAATGAAGCATCACTTATTCAAGATGATTAAGATGTAGAGGCTTGTTATAAAACATTGTGCTATAATCAGCATTACTGTATTGTATGTTTAAATATTGGTCAGGAGTGTTGATCTCATGATATGTTTTCTTATCACCGTAAAAAATATACAAAGATTTGGAAAAACAGAAAAATATTTTATACAGATATTAACTACCTAGATGAGGTAGAGGGAATGGGAATGGAGAAAATGGATTAATGCCTATTCAGCTTATATGTAATTAAATTATTAATTTAAAATAATGAATAATAGTGGGAGAGTATGTGCTATGGTGAGTGCTGTGAATTGTGTAAGACTGATGAATCACAGACCTCTGCCCCTGAAACAAATAATACATATATGTTAATTTAAAAAATTTAAATAAAAAAGTAAAAAATAAAGTAAAATAATGAATAATGTAAGATAGAACTATTCTTTCAGGTGGGCAATGGAAATAATATGGGGTTTATAACATCATTTTATGTGTGTGTGTGTGTGTGTGTGTGTGTGTGTAAGTGACATACATGTGTGTTTCTTACAAATACTTTGAAAGGTGAAATTTTGTGATCCAGCATGGTCCTGTCCCATCTTCATGACCAAAGTAAGTTTATTACATATTGTACTCACAACTTAGGAAATGGACAATATCTCTGTGCAATAAAAAATAACCTTTAAATGAGAGATCCAACTGTAATATAAAGCATCAATAAGAATGGAAATTGTAAAAGTGATACTTTTTTATTTTTTTAAGTTTACAACACTGTGGGAATGCTTAATAGATGGGGAAGTTGGCAGAGCTTAGGAGGGGTTCAAGTCCTGTTAACCGAACAGGGTACAGACTATCATTGGTCACATGACTGACAATTGACAAATGAATTCACAGAGGAAGCAAACACAAACTTCATTCAGACTTTGGAAAGAACCTCAAGGATTTCAATATCTTATCTTGAATAACTTAAGATGTTTAAGAATCTTTATTATTTCCACTTTACAGTCCACAACTTGTTACTTCAAAAATGGTTGAGCCTAGAATGTGCCACACCCACATTAGATATTAGGAACACCAAAATGAAGAAGGAACAGTGTATCCTGCCCTAAAGTAGTGAATATTCTAGAGAATGATATGCAAGTTGTTACTGTTTCTTTATCACAGATAAAATGATACTAAAGCTAGATGACACAGCTGAAGATGAAATCTTCTACTTTACTTCAGAATTTTAAAATGGGTATTATATTCACTCATTCACTTATTCATCCTTCATTGCATCAATCAGTAAGTCAGTATATTTTGAACACTTGCTCTTTCCTGGGTATTATTTTAGAAGTTATTAATGCAAAGACAAACTATTTAGACATTCCCTTTTCACTTATAAAGCTTACAGACTAGAAAATTCCTCACAAGAAGTAAAATAAAAATGTTACCAACATTTAATTACAACATTTTTACATGCATGAGGAAAGATCACAATATCATATGAAAAATGTATTCTCCTTTGAAAAATTTTAATTTAAAAACAGCAACAGTACCAGGTATATGATGGGTTCCTTCCAAATGTCACTAAACTGATTGAAATTTAGTCTTTTTACAACCATGCACATTTTTAGTGATTTTTATGCCAAATACAAGAGGGCTTGTTCTTGACAGCAAAATGGAGGCTTGGCATTCAGTTCTATTTCCAATATTCACAGTAAAATGGAACATGAGGGCCAGAATCCTATGCTTTGTAATTGTTGGATTTTCTCCACCCCAGAGCCAGCAACTGCACTTCTCAAACATTACCAGAGACAATTCAAAGCAAACACACAAAGGATGCAATCATTGCATGAGACTGTTACTCCATAGGATCATCTAAGCATGTCCCTAAGCTAACCCTGTATTTTTGCTCTGTGGGTGTAATTGTGTGGAGACTTGAATAATTGGTTTTTTTTTCCCGGGAGAATCAGAACTTTATCTGAGAATTCCTATTTTCATGTGTGGGGCCTGGATCCATAGACAAGCTTATTTCAGTGTGCGGGTCTCCAGGGACTTCAGACACTTGTAAAACTCTTCAGTGTGCCTCTTGCAAAACCTTTGCAGTGGATCTCAGCAGATCTCTGGACAGGTAGGTTCACTCCAACAATTCATTTAGTGCTCATTCTGGATGAGAAAACCATGTATCTATGGAGCTTTATGGATTCAAATCAGACTCAGGACTGAAATGATATCTTTCCTGTTATCTTCTCCTGGGGACTCAGAAGAAGATGCAGTTTGTCCCTAACATAGCCCATTTTTAAATAAATTTAAGACAAAATTCTTTTTTAGAGAAAAATGGAATATACCCTTAAAATCATTACAAAAGATATTTAAAAACTAATATGCATATTATTTCTCAAATTGTACCATAAAATGATTCACATGAAGTATATTTTTAAAGGTCTTTTTTTTTTTTAATGAGAAATGAGAATTGCTTATTTTGGTAGAGCTATAAAATACTTCTTTTCAGAAACAACTTGAAAAAACCATATGGGTAAAGATCAAAACAATATTAGGGACATATACTTACCAAAATGAAGAAAAACCTTACTTTTTCCAGTAGTAATATTTCAATAGGAAAAGGAATTAATAATAATTAAGGAAAATATGCAAATATATTCTTTTCAAAACCTGATTGCACAAATTCATAGACCACAATCTATAATTACTATTGTTGCTGATGTTTTTTTTTTTTTGCTTTTGTTAAATTAAGGATACATGTGTTGAATACATGATATCTCAGAGTAAAACATTCACTGAGCAGCTTTCTTCAGGAAATACTTTTTTCTAAAGTGAGGGTTGCCACAATGATTTTTATCAGAAGCTTACCTGGGCATTTCCTCTCAGATGCAGTGATACTGATACTGATATGCATCTCATGAGACATGAGATACCCAGTGTAACATGGTCAGATAAGCTCATCAGACATATATTTGATGTTTGAAAAATTAAAACCACAGATTAAAGAAACAATCAGTTTGTGGGAGAACACAAACTGATTTGTTTATTAAATAAATAGCTAGATTTCATGTGTTCCAGTTGCTTGAATAGGTAAAATTATAATTTACTTGTTACTCCCATTTCAACTATGAAACTCCTAAGTTAGGTAGAATGAGTTACTAAGACTGAAATAGGAAACCACATTAGAATATCATTTAAAACATGCAAATAACAAGAACTGATGGTACCAATTATTCTGCATTCATTGTTAACAAACTCTGTATTAACACTTGCTTGCCTAGTATCTCAATACATTCATACAACACAAGGATATAAATGCTTAATAAAAAAGACAAAGATAGTGATTGGTGGCCTAACACCCAACCAACCAAGTGGCCAAACAAACAAGCAAACAAAACACATAAAGCAAAGCAAAACCATAAAACCATACCATTCACCAATATCCTATACAGATTCTTCATGTGACTTAGGCACATTAGCCTCAACTCTCCAATCAGACAGAGAAATAACTACATCTACCTTCTAGGACACTCCTACAGAATAATGAGATCATTATTTTGAAATGGCTAGCATAGTCCTGGGCCCAGAGTTCACTACATATTGAAAAATGTTAGCACTTTTCACCTTATAGTTCTCTGCATGAGGAACACAAGTGATTAAACTTGAGCAAATCAAAGCTACAAGTAATATTTTGTAAAACATCAAAACATGCTTTGAACAATTTAAAAGAAGAAAGTACAAACTGGGGAAAAAAAAAAAAAGAAAGAAGAAGAAAAGAAAGGGCTGCCAGAAGGCCATGATAAAGCAACATACGAGAAGGCGGAGGTAAGAGTGATAGAAAGGACTAGTTTATTTGGCAAAAGAAGGGATATGTGATTAAGACAAAAAATCAGTTTCTGAATGACACAAATAAAGACTACTGAGACATAATCTGTTGCTGGGCAGTAGAAGCAGCATGGTAGGGTAGAAATTGATAAAGAAAACCCAACATATTCCAAGTATTTCCTGCAGAAATACTGAAACCAAGGATGAAGACAATGTATGAGCTGAAGAGTCTGTGGCATCAAAGGAAAAAATAAATGAAAGTCAATCTCGGTCATCAACTTCTTATACGTAGCTATCTTTTGTCACTGGGAATATACAAACATACAAAAAGGCATGTGCAGATATATATAAATATATACTCATGCAACATTACAATTAATATGTTTAAATATGCACATAAATATTAATGCATATAATATAGTAGATTAATATATATTTAACTAATATAAATTATATTCAACAGAGATATGAAAAATTAACGGCTTGGTATAACAGTTATAATAACCTGAAATTGGCCTCCAGAGAGCTTGTATTTCTGAATCTTGTTATAAGATTAAGAAAAATACAATTAAAATCTGACACTTTTACATGTGAACAAAAATTATCCAATTTAAATGAAACAGTCTGTAATCTAGCATCTAACAGAAAAATTGACTTCACCCTCTACTAATCTCCTCTCATTTTCCCCCCACAAAAAGATGAGAACAACAAAATAAATGGCCTCAGAAAATCTCACCCAGGTGACCGAGTTCATTCTCATGGGAGTCTCAGATCAACCAGACCTCCAGATTCCACTCTTCTTTGTTTTCCTGCTGATCTATGGGCTGACCATGGCAGGGAACCTGGGCATCATCACCCTCACCAGTGTTGACTCTCAGCTCCAAACACCCATGTACTTCTTCCTCAGGCACTTGGCTATCATCAATCTTGGCGATTCTACTGTCATTGCCCCCAAAATGTTGGTAAATTTCTTGGTTTCAAGGAAAACCATATCCTACTATGGATGTGCAGCCCAGCTGGGGGGGGTTCCTGGTTTTCATTGTCGGGGAGATTTTCATGCTGGCTGCAATGGCCTATGATCGTTACGTGGCTATTTGCAAGCCCCTGCTCTACATGGTGGTGGTCTCTCCACAGATGTGCATACTGCTGGTCTCCCTCACTTACCTCTACAGTCTGACCACAGCACTGACTGTCTCCTCCTGTGTATTCTCCATGGCATACTGTTCTTCCAATGTAATCGACCATTTTTACTGTGATAACGTCCCTTTGTTGGCATTGTCCTGTTCCGATACCTACATCCCAGAAACAGTAGTATTTACCTCTGCAGGAACCAATTTGTTTTTCTCTTTGATTATTGTTCTAACATCCTACTTCAACATTGTCCTTGCCATTTTGAGAATACGGTCCTCAGAGGGCCGACGGAAAGCCTTTTCCACCTGTGCCTCTCACATGATGGCTGTCACTGTGTTCTATGGGACCCTTTTCTTCATGTATTTGCAACCAAGGTCCAACCACTCATTAGGTACTGATAAAATGGCCTCTGTCTTCTATACCCTGGTGATACCAATGCTGAATCCCCTCATCTACAGCCTAAGGAATAAAGATGTAAAGGATGCTTTGAAGAGATTGATAAAGAATCCTTGTCAGGCTTTCAAATTAATGTAAATTTAAAACTACAATTGTCTTCTTTTAAGCGTTTGTAATTACTCCTGAAAAGCTAATATCTGTTCAATGTAAAGAAAATATACAGCTACAAATTCTATGACTTTCAATGTGAAAATCTTAGCCCTTTCTACTCAGACCTTAAATACCCAACTTTCCCTAATACAAAGATGTATTAGACCAAAGAAAGTACACTTATTTAAGTAGTAAACAATAATTTCAAAATATATACAGTTTAAAGTGCAACACAACTTAGTACTGGGTTTTTATAATTTCTAGCCAAGGGTGAAAAGTCTGATACCTGAGAAAGGAATGTGAGTACGATTTCTTGGAATATGGTTGAGTCAGATCATCCTACTTGCCATAGATCTGTTCTTTTCAACTATCAAAAGTTTTACTTTTATTTTTTCCTGTATCTTATCGTTCAATTTCTTAACCTTTTAGAATCCATTTTTTCTTGTACTGAAATAAATTTATAACAAAGAGAAAATCTTAGGTGAAAATGAAAACTAAACAAAAAATGCTTAGGCACACATGGAAACAGACCAGGGAGCAAAACGGAAGAAAACGTATGAAAGGGGATTCCACTCTTTCATTCCTTTCATATGGTATATGTACACAAAAGCGAAAGCTGATATTTACCCAATGTGATGTAAAATTAATTTCCTCCATATCATATTCTCCCAAGAAGACTGCTGTGTAGAACTAATTATCCGTGTTATAAAATTGTAACAAAGAAAAAATCACTCCCTTTAGTGTTTTTGTATAGCGTTTTGGAGTAAAATGTTAGTAGATAAAAATGGGGGAAAAAAAACACACACACACAAAAAAAAAAAAAAACAAAAAAACACACAGTGTTTGCTCTTAAGGTGATACCAAATCTCAAAGACACAATGGCAAATAAATAAATAAATAAATAAATGTTTATTCTCATTCTGTCCCCTGTTTTGGTCTGTACATGCAAAGTGCTGTGAACATACAATATCATGAGGGAGATGGGGAATACCATGCTAGCTAAGGCAATGCCTGGAAATAAAGTAGATTTATGACAGTTTGAGGGAAGTCTGAAATAAGGCAAATACAGGAACTTTGACACTCAATTTTATTAGCTAATTCCTTGATATAGTTTTCAATAAGAAGAATAGTTAGCTAAAAACAGAAAAGTCACACAGACAAAACTGGCAATAACTTAATAGCAATAGCCCTAAAGATTTTATGTTTTATTCCTTATAAATATATACAAGTATATAATATAATTTATTGTACATTTATCTATTGTTTCACTTTCCTGTGGCTCTATTTGACTGCAACAGCCTACATACGTGCAATGGGGGAAGTATATTTCCTGGCAGAAAGGCATTCTCCTCGAGCCTAGTTTGGTGAACAGAATTGGAGCAACGGGGATAAACTCACACTTACATGCCTATCGATGTTGTGAATTTTATTGTGAACCACAGTCAAGAATGATAGCTGTAGTGCTTTATATGTATTCACTTGATTTAAATATATGTATTTTCTAAACTTAATTATGTTGTCACTTGTATCAGTTTCCTACTGTTACTATAAGACATCACCAATGACTCAGTGGCTTGAAACAACAGAAACTTATTATCCCACAGTTCTGGAGACTGGAAGTTTAAAATGAGTCTTGCTGGGCTACAGTTAAGATGTCAGCAGGCTGTGTTCCTTCCTGGACTGCTAGGGAAGAGTCTGTTTCTTTTTCTCTTCCGTCTTGTAGAGGCAGTCCTCATCCCTTTCTTGGCAACCCCTTCCAAGCAGTGATCCCACTACCCTGACCTCTGCTTGCGCTGCCACCATCTCTTTCTGACTCGGACTCTCTTGCCTCTCTCTCTTTCTTGGGATTACGTTGGTCCATCCAGATAGTCCAGGACAGCCTCCACATCTGGAGGTCCTTAACTTAATCACACCAGCAAATCTCTTCATGTGGATGGAACCACCTTCACAGTTCTGGGCATCTTTGGCAGTGTGGGAGACCACTTTCTGCCTCAAATATCTACGTCTATATTGGTATATTTTGTGAAACTGGGCAATCTAAAGTCTTCATGTCTCATTGGCTAGTACTCATTGGGATAGTTTCACAAAAGCTTACACTAGTTACACTTTCTATATTACTATAAAATTTGTTCTAAACAATCTATGCAAAAATCCCTTTGAATGATAAGTAGAAAGTATTTTGGCTCAGTTTCCAAAGTGTATACACACATACACATGGGCTCACATATTACTTGTCCACAATTAGGAACTGTAAGGTTTTCAATGGAGATTTTCTAGTCCCATAAGGTCTACAAAAGTTTGGTTTGAACTGCCAATGCCATCTCCCTGCCTTCACCAGATGTCTACATGCCATGGGTCATATCTATCATCTGCTTTCCAAATGGCTATTTCTACATGCTACCTCCATGGAAAGGAAAAAATCCTTTCAAGGAAGCCATTCAAAAGAGAAGTAGACATCCCTGAAGATACGGGTGACAGGAGATAAAACAGAGTTTACATATGCTTAGAAAAGCTAAACTACTCTACCACAAAACAATTCTCCACTGAATTTCTTATATCTCCCATATATATTGGGTCTTAAACTAATACTGGTGCTTTTCTCTTCCTCATTCTCTTTATCTCTCCTTACTTTTTTCTGTGCTTCAGTTAAAAGCTACAGATTTTTGTTCCTTTTATTAAACAGAACTATTACTTATAAAAGCCTAAGACCCTTCCATAAATAATGCCATCAGTTATTATCCTCTATTCTACATACCTGTCCAGAATTGGTTTTGACTCTTTAAAAACATAAAGGTACTCGTACAAACAACAACCATCTACAAGGTTGGAGAAGTTTTGTTGACAAAAAAGTTGTTGTCAAGCTTCAATAGCAAAATCTTACATCATCTCATGAAATGCACATGACTTTGGGTTAACTAAATGTAAATACCAAAATATCTACTACTTAATATCAAACCACAAAAATAATTTGAGCTATAGTTGTCACAAGAAGTAAGTAATGATTTAAAAAAAAAACACTGAAATTCACATTTCAAATAGATAACTGAATGATAAAGATTAATGTTACCCAATCACAAAGTGATTAATTTAAGACATGGACTCAGATTATATGATATCAATTAAAACCCATATGAAATATTATGTAAAAAGCATCCATGTTAAGATATGGTTGCTTAAAATATTGCCTTGAGATTGATGCATAATCAAAAAGGGTGCAAATCAACAATTCCTGAATAACTACGGCATCTTTTCTTAGTAATAGTAGTAGTAATAGTAATAGTAATAGTAATTACTCAGCGTTGCATAATTACTATTACTATTACTATTACTATTACTATTACTATTACTACTACTATTACTAAGAAAAGATGCCGTAGTTATTCACTATTCTCTTTGTTTGCTTCCTCTCACCATTTTTCAGCATTCTATCTTCATTTTGTGTTTTGAACATTGAGAAAACTCTGAAAGGACAAGCACAAAGTAGGGTTGGAGCTTGGCTGCCCACAGGGAGGGGCTGTGCCTCCATGAGGTGTGAGACTACAGCTCAGCAACTTCTCCAGAGTTGCCAGGAGGGTAAGAAGTCAGCTAGCCAGGTGCCCAGGAGGAGGAAAGCAGGATTTGGAGATCTCTGCACTCCCCACACTACTATGTGGTGTGTGTTGGTGTTTTGTCACTTCAACATCTACTTCATCAGCATTATCAGCTCTATAGACATTCAAAGCATTATATTAAAATTAATGTCTGTCTCTTTTGTAATTTCTGAACTTCTTTTTGACGTGGATTATAGTGTACTTTTCCATTTCAAATCATGACAGATATTTGGATTTTTTTAATTCTTTTTTAATTTTTTTAAGATTTTATTTATTTATTTGAGAAAGAGCAAAAGAAGGGAGAGGGGCAGAGGGAGAGGAAGAAGCAGACTGACGCTGAGCAAGGAGCCTGATGCAGCGCTTGATCCCAGGACCCTGGGATCATGACCTGAGCTGAAGGCAGACTGATTGAGCCACCAAGGAACCCCAGATATTTGGATTCCTTTAAAATATAATGTATTAAAGCAAGGAAAATAGGGGCACCTGGGTGGCTCAGAGGGTTATGATGTCAGGGTCCTGGGATCGAGCCCCGCATCCCGCTCTCTGCTTGGCAGGGAGCTTGCTTCCCTCTCTCTCTCTGCCTGCCTCTCTGCCTACTTGTGATCTCTCTCTGTCAAACAAATAAATAAAATATCTTAAAAAATTCAAGGAAAATAGTATTAGCAATGTAAAGTATATCTGATTTAATTATTTGCTGTAGACTTAACCATTTCTTAAAGGGGTACATATTCATAAGTTGGATGTTCACAGTATGAAGTGTTGTGTATTGAAGAAGGCATGTAAATGGATAAAAGAAATCTTGGAATAGATCCATCTTTATGTAAATAAGTTAAATCTGCTCTATTTATCCCAAAACAGGGTCTCAGGTGATATTTCAGATGTGTTCCTACATGGGTCAGTGGGGACTACACACATGAATTTGTTCATTGTGGTGATGTATGTAGAAGTCACAAGTTGAGAACTAACCAAATGCCTCTTATTATGGCAGCAAAACTACAGTAAATGGGGGCAGAGACAGATTGTAACAATTTTATTAAACGAAGGCCAGCAAAATATTGGTGTGTATGTACAAAATGAATAAAATTCAAAGCCATAAACCTGAGTGATAACCTTGAAGTATCAAAATAAGTCATATAACAACCTGTGTGTGCACTTTAAAACATACATTATATTCACTTTATAAGGTTGCATTTCTTTTTTAAATTTTATTTATTTATTTAATTTAGAATTTGAGAGAGAGCCTGTGAGCAGGGGGAGGGACAGAGGAAGAGGGAGAGAATCTCAAACAGACTCCCCACTTGTGTGTGGAGCCCAATGCAGGGCTCAATCTCTTCACCCTGAGAGCATGACCTGAACTAAAACCAAGAGTCAGATACATAGCCGACTGAACTACCCAGGCACCCCATAAAGCTGAATTTCTTAAGAACATATATCAACTTTTATGGAGGAGATACTTGTGTAGGGAAAGGAAACTGGTTTAGGAGTGGGAATTAGGATGAGGATAAACACAGGATATGGAATTTTGTATCATTAACTCAGCTTAGTCCCTAAGGTTGAAAAACTAAACATAAATAACTTTAGACACATATTCCTAATTTTTTGTTCTTTCTGAGCTTTTAACACACTATAGGTCATGTGTAAACAGTTTTGTCTTTATTCTCAGATAGGAAAGATGGAAGAATCCATTATGGAAAATATTGAAAGTTTACTATAATTGATAGATGGTGAAAGCATATATCTGAGAAAAACTCTACTTTCATCCAGACAATTGATGGAAAATAATAAAAATAACAACTAAGGAAATTAGGTAAATTGTATATATTAAAAAAACAGGGGTGCCTGGGTGGCTGAATTGGTTAAGCATCTGCCTTTGGCTCAGGTCATGATCTCAGGGTCCTGGGATAGAGACCTGTGTGGGGAATCCCTGCTCAGTGGGGAGTCTGCTTCTCCCTCTTCTTCTACCCCTGCCCATTCATTCTCTCTCTCTTTCTCAAATAAATAAAACCTTTTTAAAAATCCTCAATTGGGAAATCAAAGTTACTCTGAATAATTAGCAAAGACCAGTGGCATCATTTCTTGCTCTCAGATGCTTAGGGAAAAAAGAAGAATTGCATTCAAGATCTCAGGGGAGTGTCTCAAAGGGAGAAGATGTTCATAAATTCTTCTGACAGCATTCAGGTCTAATAATCACACAGAGGAACAAGAAGACCGTCTTCACTTAAGGTGAATAGATGGCATTGATTATATTGATTACTACATCAGCTGCAATGATGATTTTGGATCCCTGTCTTCCATTGAAATGACTGATATGAGTATAGTCACCAAAGCCAGACTCAGTACAGTACATCATGCATGTAAATCATCTCTCTTCATAACTAGGTTTTCTAGAGTAATGATATATGTCTACTACTACTATGAATATAATATGTTCTTTGAAGGTGGTAAGGGACCTTATTTCTATTTGTTATTATTTCTACATTTACATTGAGATTTTAGAAAATAAACATCGCGAAGTGGGAGTAAGCATTTTTGCAAGCTCAATTTAGATTCTTCCTCTCTCTTTCCCTTCCTCTCTCTTTCCCTCCTTCCTTTTAATGGGAGTGTAGTGTTCTCAATATGACCATCCCATTTACCTCAGTTGAGGCCATTTACAAAATATTACAGAACATTTAGTTGAGATTGTTTGCATTTGCATAAGAGGACATCCTTGGGCTCCATGTCCATCCCCCAGGTCCTGGTACAGCTGTGGAGTTTCTGCTTTCATCTGATAAGAGTCAGATTTGATGTTCAGTTTTCTTGTTTGTTATTTTTTTGGTTTTTTGTTTGTTTTTGTTTTTGTTTTTCCCCCAGGCAGTAATTGGGTATGATTGGTGGGAGGAGGACCACACAAATATTCATTCAATTGAGTTTCAGAAAAACACTGGGAATTTGTGGGTTTTTTTGGGTGGAAGGGTTGTTGTTTTTGTTGTTGTTGTTGTTTTGTTTTGTTTTTTAAGATTTTATTTATTCATCTGAATTAGAGAGAAAGAAAGGGAGAGATCAGGACAGAGGGGAGAGGTAGAGGGAAAGGGAGACTCCCCAGTGAGCAGGGAGCCCTACTTGGGGCTAGATCCCATGACCCTGAGATCATGACCTGGGCCAAAGGCAGATGCTCAACCACCGGAGCCACCCAGCCATCCCTAAAACTCCAGGCATTTGAAAATCCCAATAAAATTGATGTGGGGATGAAGAGGTTTACCAAACTGTATAAACTGCTGTAGAGCAGTCTTTCTCTGGATATAATTTTTGTAGCTTAAGGCATCAGACTTTGTCATTTGGTTGTGCTAATGAATGTTTGTTATTGTTTTGCTGCAAATATTTTGTTAATTTGAATAGATTTTTGGGTAGAGAAAATTTTGTGAAATAGTTTTATCTGCCAAATTAATATTGAATTTCTATTCTATTTTTTGGAAATTTCTGTTTAATTAAGGGCATCTAGTTTTTAGTTTTCTAAAAACTAGAGGCTCTAGTTTTTAACATTATAAAAGTTTAGAGTCACTTGGGTGGCTCAGTTAGTTAAGTCTCCAACCTGGGCTCAGTTCATGATCTTCAGGTTATGAGACTGAACCCCACTTCAGGCTCTGCACGGAGTGTGGAGACTGCTTAAGATTCTTTCTCTCTACCCAATCTCTCTGCATGTGCAGGTCCAATCTCTCTCAAGGAAAAAAAAAACAAAAAAACAGAAAATGTTTAACATTTTCTATGACATTAATTCCTTGACTAGTCTAAGGTTAATTTTTATATGCATCAAATAAACATCCAATTTCATCCTCTGCTATATACATAATCATTATCTCCAGATACATTGAATAGGCCATTTTTGCATGCCTGTCTTAGCATGCCATTTATGTCATATGCTACAGTTCTATACATTCATGGGTCTTTCCTAAGGTCTCTATTCTGCTCCATTGATGGATGCTGTATTGCCTCAATAACTCCAGCTGTGTAAGTTTTATTATCAGGTAGTGTAGATTTTTTAAAAATTTACTATAACTTGCATTTTAAAAATACATTTTTGAATCAATGTCAAATTCTACACTTTCTTTTAGTGAGATTTTGATTGCAAAGTCATCATGCAAATAGGATTAGAGTACAATTGACATTTTTATAACACTAAGTTGTACAATCCAGGAACATAATATTGCTACCATTTTTTTAGGACCTCTGTAATTTTTCCCAAAATGTTTTAACTTTTCACCTTTTAAGAGTAGGTTCAGTCTAGTTTTTATAAGACATTCTATCATTATGGCATTTCCCTTTTATTCTTAGTTTTTATTGCTTTTTCCATTCTAAATGGTATTAATTCTTCATCTATTCAAATGCTCAATTTTTTTCTAATTCAGTCTGATAATGTGATTAAATCTAATTATAGAATTTCCAAAATTAAACTATCCAGCCAAACATGAGATCAATGACGTTTGGACAACTGTCTTGTAATTATTAAATTCTTATGCATTTTATAAACTGATATCAATGACATATTAATATTGTTTAGGGGAAATATGCATATATATAAAGACTGAATATATTGTGGTTTTCTTTTATTATTTTATCTTAATTTTTAAATCAATGCTTTGTCTCCTAGCATGAGTTATAGTGGGCTTCTCATTTTTTCACTCTGGAATAGTAAAAATATGCATAATTTTTCCCCACGAAATTTTGGAACATTTGCCTTTAAAAACAGTATGAAGGAGAAAGGATTTGGAAAAGTAGAGGTAGATAAACTGCAATATTTAAATAAAATGTGTTAACACAGCACATTTCAAGTTTACTTGATGGAGGATGAAATAAAGCTGTAAGTAAAGGTACTCCATCTCTCGCCAAGCCATGCCCAGTTCACTTTTCTGGATAAAATAATCATTAGTCCTGTCCATGTACATTTAAACAGACAAAATTTAAGTACTTCAATTAAATCATGCCATATCTATTTCCCCTTGTTCCCTATTACTTTTTATTTCATACATGTAGTTCATGCACTCTTATTTGCCAGTCTCTAAGACATTTGAGATAACATCCTCTACTTTGGAGTGGTATGTCTCTTTGTTGGAAAGTGTATTAATAATAGCTTACTGAATGATTTCAGATGAAAATTAACAAATCTATTCTAAGGATTTTTACTTTTCTTAAGATGAGGAAGAAAATATAACTATACTGTTAAAACCATCATTTCAGAGATAATAGTCCTAAGGTCAAAGAAAAAGTGGGAATGTTAGTATAGCTATCTTTTTTTTAACATTAATAACTTCTAGATAAAGGCCTTATTTTCTGTGAAACATATGAAAAATCATAACCTGGAATAAAAGAAAAAACTCACAAGTTCTAAATATTCAGATACACTATTCTAGAGAAAAAAAGATTCATTTATGTGCATTAGAATGGGCATGTTAGGGATAACTGCAAGATTGCTAAATTATTATCTATCATCATAAAAAAACATTAAGCAATATTTAAAAGTCATAAAAGCATAATGGTATGAAAACACAATTTAATATATCAAATGAGTAATGGAATGAGAATAACATTAGATACGCAGAGTTCTAATGAGAAATGTAAATCAAACTCTATTAAATGAGTTAATCATGGCTTATTTGGAGGTTGGGACAGAAGTACTAAGGGCAAGAAGAGAGGATTTTTACTTTCATCACAATTCCTTCTAAAGTATGATTATTCAGCCAATTATAGGTATTTTAAGTAAAAAAGCATTTAAAAAGAAATCAAGATCCCAACCCCCATGTGGCACAAAAAAATAAAAAGGCTACCAAATATCTTAGGTTGTAATAATTTTTTTTAATTATTATTTTTTTTTTAATGAACATATAATGTATTTTTATCCCCAGGTCTGTGAATTGCCAGGTTAACACACTTCACAGCACTCGCCATAGCATATACCCTCCCCAATGTCCATAACCCCACCCCCCTCTTCTGACCCCCCTCTCCCCAACAACCCTCAGTTTGTTTTGTGAGATTAAGAGTTATTTATGGTTTGTCTCCCTCCCAATCCCATCTTGTTTCATTTATTCTTTTCCCAGCCTCCAAACCCCCCATGTTGCATCTCCACTTCCTCATATCAGGGAGATCATATGGTAGTTGTCTTTCTCCAAATGACTTATTTCACTAAGCATAATACACTCTAGTTCCTTCCACGTCATCACAAATGGCAAGATTTCATTTCTTTTGATGGCTTCATAGTGTTCCATTGTGTATATATACCACATCTTCTTTATCCATTCATCGGTTGATGGACATCTAGGTTCTTTCCAAAGTTTGGCTATTGTGGACATTGCTTCTATAAACATTCGGGTGCATGTGCCCCTTTGGATCACTACGTTTGTATCTTTAGGGTAAATACCCAGTAGTGCAATTGCTGGGTCATAGGGTAGCTCTATTTTCAACATTTTGAGGAACCTCCAAGCTGTTTACCAGAGTGGTTGCACCAGCTTGCATTCCCACCAACAGTGTAGGAGGGTTCCCCTTTCTCTGCATCCTCACCAGCATCTGTCATTTCCTGACTTGTTAATTTTAGCCATTCTGGCTGGTGTGAGGTGATATCTCATCATGGTTTTGATTTGTATTCTCTGATGCCAAGTGATATGGAGCACTTTTTCATGTGTCTGTTGGCCATCTGGATGTCTTATTTGCAGAAATGTCTGTTCATGTCTTCTGCCCATTTCTTGATTGAATTTTTTGTTCTTTGGGTGTTGAGTTTGCTAAGTTCTTTATAGATTTTGGACACTAGCCCTTTATCAGATATTTCATTTGCAAATATCTTCTCCCATTCTGTCAGTTGTCTTTTGGTTTTGTTAACTGTTTCCTTTGCTGTGCAAAAGTTCTTGATCCTGACGAAATTCCAATAGTTCATTTTTGTCCTTCTTTCCCTTGCCTTTGGCGATGTTCCTAGGAAGAAGTTGCTGTGGCTAAGGTCGAAGAGGTTGCTGCCTGTGTTCTCCTCAAGGATTTTGATGGATTCCTTTCTCACATTGAGGTCATTTATCCATTTTGAGTCTATTTCTGTGTGTGGTGTAAGGGAATGGTCCAATCTCATTTTTCTGCATGTGGCTGTCCAATTTTCCCAACACCATTTATTGAAGAGACTATCTTTTTTCCATTGGACATTCTTTTCTGCTTTGTCGAATATTAGTAGACCATAGAGTTGAGGGTCCATTTCTGGGCTCTCTATTCTGTTCCATTGATCTATGTGTCTGTTTTGGTGCCAGTACCAGCTTTTGTAATAGAGCTTGAAGTCCGGAATTGTGATGCCACCAACTTTGGCTTTCTTTTTCAAAATTCCTTTGGCTATTTGAGGTCTTTTCTGGTTCCATATAAATTTTAGGATTATTTGTTCCATTTCTTTTTAAAAAATGGATGGTATTTTGATGGGAATTGCATTAAATGTGTAGATTGCTTTAGGTAGCATAGACATTTTCAGATTTGTTCTTCCAATCCAAGAACATGGAACATTTTTCCATTTCTTTGTGTCTTTCTCAATTTCTTTCATGAGTACTTTATAGGTTTCTGAATATAGATTCTTAGCCTCTTTGGTTAGGTTTATTCTTAGGTATCTTCTAGTTTTGGGTGAAATTGTAAATAGGATTGACTCCTTAATTTCTCTTTCTTCTGTCTTGTTGTTGGTGTAGAGAAATGCAACTGATTTCTGTCCATTGATTTTGTATCCTGACACTTTACTGAATTCCCGTACAAGTTCTAGCAGTTTTGGAGTGGAGTCTTGTGGGTTTTCCACATATAGTATCATAACCTCTGCGAAGAGTGATAGTTTGACTTCTTTGCCAATTTGGATGGCTTTAATTTCCTTTTGTTGTCTGATTGCTGAGGCTAGGACTTCTAGTACTATGCTGAATAGCAGTGGTGATAATGGATGGACATCCCTTCCATGTTCTTGACCTTAGTGAAAAAGCTTTCAGTTTTTCTCCATTGAGAATGATATTTGCGGTGGGTTTTTCATAGATAGCTTTGATAATATTGAGGTATGTGCCCTCTATCCCTACACTTTGAAGAGTTTTGATCAGAAAGGGATGCTGTACTTTGTCAAATGCATTTTCAGAATCTATTGAGAGTATTCTATGGTTCTTGTTCTTTCTTTTATTAATGTGCTGTGTCACATTGATTGATTTGCAGATGTTGAACCAATCTTGTAGCCCTGGAATAAATCCCAATTGGTCGTGGTGAATGATCCTTTTAATGTGCTGTTGGATTCTATTGGCTAGTATTTTGGTGAGAATTTTCACATCTGTGTTCATTAAGGATATTGGTCTGTAATTCTCTTTTTTGATGGGATCCTTGTCTGGTTTTGGGATCAAGGTGATGCTGGACTCATAAAATGAATTTGGAAGTTTTCCTTCCATCTCTATTTTTTGGAACAGTTTCAGGAGAATAGGAATTAATTCTTCTTTAAATGTTTGGTAGAATTCCCCTGGGAAGACGCCTGGCCCTGGGCTTTTATTTGTTTGGAGATTTTTGATGACTGTTTTAATCTCCTTACTGGTTATTGGTCTGTTCAGGTTTTCCATTTCTTCCTGATTCAGTTGTGGTAGTTTATATGTCTCCAGGAATGCATCCATTTCTTCCAGATTGTCAAATTTGTTGGCGTAGAGTTGCTCATAGTATGTTTTTATAATTGTTTGTATTTCTTTGGTGTTGGTTGTGATCTCTTCTCTTTCATTCATGATTTTATTTATTTGGGTCCTTTCTCTTTTCTTTTTGATAAGTGTGGCCACAGGTTTATGACTCTTATTAATTCTTTCAAAGAAACAGCTCCTAGTTTCGTTGATTTGTTCTATTGTTTTGTTGATTTCTGTTCTTATCTTTATTATTTCTCTTCTCCTGCTGGTTTTGGGCTATCTTTGTTTTTCTTTCTCCAGCTCCTTTATGTGTAAGTTTAGGTTGTGTATTTGAGGACTTCTTGTTTCTTGAGAAAGGCTTGTACTGCTATATAGTTTCCTCGTAGGACTGCCTTTGCTGTGTCCCACAGATTTTGAACCATTGTGTTTTCATTATCATTTGTTTCCATGAATTTTTTTCAATTCTTCTTTAATTTCCTAGTTGATCCATTCATCCTTTGGAAGGATGCTGGTTAGTCTCCATTATTTGGGTTCTTTCCAAATTTCCTTTTGTGATTGAGTTCTAGCTTCAGAGCATTGTGGTCTGAAAATATGCAGGGAATGATCCCAATTTTTTGATATTGGTTAAGATTTGATTTAGGACCAAGGATGTGATCTATTCTGGAGAATGTTCCATATGCACTTGAGAAGAATGTGTATTCTGTTGCTTTGGGATGGAATGTTCTGAATATATCTGTGATGTCCATCTGGTCCAGTGTGTCATTTAAGGCCTTTATTTCCTTGTTGATCTTTTGCTTAGATGATCTGTCCATTTTAGTGAGGGGAGTGTTAAAGTCCCCTACTATTATGGTATTATTGTCAATGTGTTTCCTTGATTTTGTTATTAATTAGTTTATATAGTTGGCTGCTCCCATCTTAGGGACATACATATTTAAAATTGTTAAATCTTATTATACAGACCCTTTGATATAGACCTTTAATATAGTGTCCTTCCTCATCTCTTATTATAGTCTTTGGCTTAAAATCCAATTGATCTTATGTAAGGATTGCCATCCCAGCTTTTTTCTGACGTCCATTATCACAGCAAATTGTTTTCCACCCTCTCACTTTAAATATGGAGGCATATTCGGGTCTAAAATTAGTTTCTTGTAGACAGCATATTGATTTTTTTTTAATCTGTTCTGATGTTCTGTGTCTTTTGATTGGGGCATTTAGCCCATTAATATTCAGGGTAACTATTGAGAGATATGAATTTAGTGCCATTGTATTGCCTGTATGGTGACTATTACTGTATATTGTCTCTATTCCTTTCTGATCTACTAGTTTTAGGGTCTCTCTTTGCTTAGAGAACCACTTTCAATATTTCCTGTAGAGCTGGTTTGGTGTTTGCAAATTCTTTCAATTTTTATTTGTCTTGGAAGATTTTTATTTCTCCTTCTATTTTCAATGATAGCCTAGTTGGATATAATATTCTTGCTGAATGTTTTTCTCTTTAGTGCTCTGACTATATCATGCCAGTTCTTTCTGGCCTGCCAGGTCTCTGTGGATAAGTCCACTGCCAATCTAATATTTTTACTATTATATGTTATGGGCTTCTTTTCTCAGGCTGCTTTCAGGATTTTCTCTTTGTCACTAAGATTTGCAAACTTTACTATTAGGTGACGGAGTGTGGACCTATTCTTGTTGATTTTAAGTGGGGTTCTCTGCACCTGGTTCTCTCCTGGATTTTGATGCTTGTTCCCTTTGCCGTATTAAGGAAATTCTCTATAGTAATTCTCTCCAATATACCTTCTTCCTCCCTCTCTCTTTCTTCTTCTTCTGGAATCCCAATTATTCTAATGTTGTTTCATCTTATGGTGTCACTTATCTCTCAAATTCTCCCCTCGTGGTCCAGTAGCTGTTTGTCTCTCTTTTGCTCAGCTGCTTTATTCTCTGTCATTTGGTCTTCTATATCACTAATTCTTTCTTCTGCCTCATTTATCCTAGCAGTAAGAGCCTCCATTTTTTATTGCACCTCATTAATAGCTTTTTAAATTTCAATTTGGTTCGATTTTAGTTCTTTTATTTCTCCAGAAAGAGCTTTTATCTCTCCAGAGATGGTTTCTTTTATATCTTCCATGCCTTTTTCGAGGTCAGCTAGAACATTGAGAATTGTCATTCTGAGCTCTAGATCTGACATATTACCAATGTCTGTATTGATTAGGTCCCTAGCCTTCGGTACTGCCTCTTATTCTTTTTTTGGCGGTGAGTGTTTCTACCTTGTCATTTTGTCCAGATAAGAATATATAAAGGAGCAAATAAAATACTAAAAGGGTGTCAAGGACCCCAGGAAAATGCACTTTAGCCAAATCAGAAGAGACCACAAATTGTGGGGGAGAGAAAGGGGATAAAAAGAAGTTCAGGAAAAAAAATTTTAAAAAAGAAAACAAATAAAGAAAAAATATAAAAAAGAAAAAATATATATATATATTAGACTGGTGACTAGAACAGGGCCACCAACTTAATTTTGGGAGTATTTTGGTGTCTTGGAAGAAAGCACCTCCCAAAATTTAAAGAATGAGAAACACATATAAGGACAAACACAATGAAGGGATGGAATATGCCTATAAAGATGAAAAAAAAATTTTTTAATTTCTAAAGAAGGAGTTGATAAAGTAAGTTGGTTGGGAGAATAAAGAAAAAGAAAGTGGAAAGAATTTACTTGGTTTGGAGACTAGAACAAGCCCAGAGCTAGATTTAAGGTGTATTTTGATCTATTAGAAGAATTTGTACCCCAAATTTTTTAGAAGAAAAAACCCTATGTGTATACAAAAAATAAAGTTAGATACAATGGAGGATAAAATATGACTATAATAATGAAGGTTCAAAAAAGATTATTATTATTTTTTATGAAAGGTATTGTTAAGATAAACTAGTTAAAAAACATTAAAAAAGAAAAGGTTAAAGTTAAAAAAATTAGCAGAAGAAAAAAAATAAAATTAAAAAAATACATTAAATTAACAACAAGACTAAAGCATCATGGGGAGAAAGCCATGAGTTCCATGCTTTGCTTTCTTCTCTGGAATTCTGCTGTTCTCCTTGGTAAGTGAACTTGGTCCTGGCTGGATTTCTTGTTGATCTTCTTGGGGAGGGGACTAGTGTAATGAATCTCAAGTGTCTTTGCCTGAGGCGGAATTGCACCACCCTTACCAGGGGCCAGGCTAAGTACTCCACTCGGGTTCACTTTTGGGAGCTTTTGTTCCCTGAATGTTTTCCTTAGAGTTCTGGAGGACAGAAATGAAAATGGCGGCCTCCCAATCTCTGGCCTGGAGGAGCTGAGAGCTCAGGTCTCCACTCCTCAGTGCACCCTCAGAGAAAAGCGCTCAATCACAACCATCTCCCTGACCTCTGGCTGCGCTCAAGCTCACCCAGCCTGAGACCGGTTCAAGGTAACCCCGAGCTGAGAGCTCACCCAGCTCTGTCTCTGTAGCCAGCTTCCCCGCTCTAATACCTGCAAGCTCTGTGACACTTAGACACCCCTGATCCTTCTGTGACCCTGTGGGACCTGGGGCCACACTGACACCATGTGGGCTTTACTCTCGTTTAGCCTCTGGAGCGATGTGCCTTAGTGGAGCAGACTTTTAAAAATCCTGATTTAGTGCTCCATTGCTCCACCACTTGCTGGGATCTGGCCCCACCTCCTACGGTCTATCTTCCTGTCACTTTGGATTCACTTCTCCGCCAGTGCTACCTTTCAGAAAGTGGTCGATTTTCTGTTTCTAGAATTTCTGCTCTTCTTCTCTTCCATCTCATGTTGGATTTGTAGATGTTTGCAATGATTTGATAAGCTATCTAGCTGATCTCCTACTACCTGATGTCGTTTCAGCCTGCTACATCTCTGCCATCTTGACTCCTACCCCGGGGTTGTAATACTTTCTAAATTTGGTTCCAGGTTTAATGATGGAGGTGAGTCTTATTTTAAATTAACCCATCTAAAAAATTAGGTTTATCTTACCCACAATGGCTTTGCCTCCTAAAATGTCAACAGATGTTGTCTCCTGAAACCCAGTGACTCTTGTGATGGTTGTTCCCACAGCAATTCTCCTTAACAGCCTGGATGAACAAACAAAATCTAACAGTGCTAACAGAATTCATCCTAATGGGAATCACAGACCTTCCGGAGCTGCAGGCTCCCTTCTTTGGGCTCTTCCTCATCATCTACACAGTCTCAGTGGTGGGCAACCTGGGCGTGATCATCCTTACCAAGATGGACTCCAGGCTTCAAACACCCATGTACTTCTTCCTTAGACACCTGGCTTTCATTGATCTTGGTTATTCAACTGCTGTGGGACCCAAAATGTTAGTAAATTTTGTAGCTAATCAAAATACAATCCCCTATAACTGGTGTGCTACACAGCTGGCTTTCTTCCTCTTGTTCATCATCAGTGAATTTTTCATTCTGTCTGCAATGGCCTATGACCGCTATGTGGCTATCTGTAACCCTCTGCTTTACACGATTGTTATATCACAAAGGGTGTGCTGGGTGCTGGTAGTCATCCCTTATGTCTACAGTGCTTTTCTTTCTGTGATAATCACCAAAAAAATTTTTATGTCATCCTTCTGTGGCCATAATGTCATTAGACATTTTTACTGTGATAGTCTTCCCTTGTTAACTTTGCTATGCTCAAGCTCACGTGATATTGAGTTGATAATACTGATCTTTTCAGCATTTAATTTGGTTTCATCCCTTCTGGTGGTGCTGGTGTCTTACATCCTAATTCTTATGGCCATCCTTAGGATGAACTCTGCAGAGGGCAGGCACAAAACCTTCTCCACCTGTGGATCTCACCTGACAGTGGTCCTTGTATTATACACCACTCTATTCTTCATGTATTTGCAGCCTCAAATCAATCATTCCTTTGATACTGATAAAATTGTCTCTGTATTTTACACTTTGATTATACCTATGCTGAATCCTATGATCTACAGCTTGAGGAACAAAGAAGTTAAAGGTGCCCTCCATAGGATATGGAAAAATTGGCATGCACTGCCTATGTAGAGTTCAAAATAAACAATGTATATAATAAATTAGGTTAGAGACTACTGTTTAGTTCATGTCACAGGGTTTAGGAAGCAGTAATGTGTAAAAGTCATAGAAAATAAGAAATAATTTTTTTTTCCTGTTTTCAACTTCTAGATTTTTCAGTAGTGATCATCCTTTTGTTACCAACTTTGGTTTCAGTCTGGTATACAGACCACGATTCTCACATTGCAAAGTACTTGGGTGATGATCAAAGACAACTTTTGTTTTGTTTAAAATACATCTCAGTTTAGGGACACTTGGGTGGCTCAGTGGACTAAAGCCTCTGCCTTCGGCTCAGGTCATGATCCCAGGGTCCTGGAATCAAGGTCCACATCAGGCTCTCTGCTCAGCGGGGAGCTTGCTTCCTCCTCTCTCTGCCTGCCTCTCTGCCTTCTTGTGATCTCTGTCTATCAAATAAATAAATAAAGGCTTAAAAAAATACATCTCAGCTTAATCTTTTTTAAAAGGCGTTTTTGTGTCTTTCATTTAATATTAAGTAAATATGCCCATCCCCCTGGCATATGGCATAAGGAAGATGGCATTTATAATTTTGTGGAGGGAATATACACATCAATAAATAATCAACAATATCTGCCTTAATGATACTTTAATTTTATCCCCTTGTTGTGTTGGCATCTCAGATTTGTTATGTGTTAATTTGTATACCTGTATATACTTAGGAAGGCAGAAATAGAAGTGTGATTATTTTCAGAAAGCGTAATCTGTATATTAAAATTTTAAAACAACTCTTCATGCTGTAACATTAGAATTAATAAGTGAAGTTTGTAAGTTTGGTGCAGGTAAGTTCAGCATATGAAAGATTAAGTGTTTTTTTTTTCCTAGATGTTAGAAAAAAACAGGTAAAAATATAATTTTAAACCAGCTATTATACTGGAATTAAAAACTGCATAATACCTAGAATAAATTGTAATGAAGGATTTGCATGATTTCCTTGCTAGAAACTAAAACATTGTTGATATTGAGGAAGACATAAATGTGGCACATGTTATACAAATGCTTTGGCAAAGGATTCAGAATATCTTAGGAGAAGAAAGAACTCAGACATATTCTAAAACAGATATCAATTCCTTTAACAAAGCTAGATCATTTTTAGAAATTAATTTTGAAACTATTTTAACTTTTTGTAAATAATTCTTCCTTCCGTCCTTCTTTGTCTTTTCTTCTACCTTATAGAAAGATGGAAGCTGATTCTAAAATTTATTAGGAAAGGCAAATTGCCTAAAAGTTAAAGACAGTCTTGGAGAAAGAATAAATCTGCAGAAGTTACACCACTAGATTTCATGATCTGTCACAAAGCTATAGCAACTAAGAAAACATTGGCATATCAAGATATGCCAGAGTTTTCTCTGAAGAGTAAGAATAGAAAATATCATATGATCCAGTAATTTCACTCTGGGTATTTACCCAAAGAAAATAAAACAGACTTCAAAAAGAGATGCACAGTTTTTTGTTCATTGCTACATTATTTACAGTAGCTGAGATATAGAAGCAGTCCAATCAGTCCTTGATAGATGAATGGATAAAAACATAAATATTGGAATAAAAAAGAAAGAACTCTTGCCATTTGCGACAACATGGATGGACATAGGGGGCATTATGGGAAATGAAATCAATCAGAGAAATACAAATACTATAAGAATTCACTTACATATGAAGTATAGAAAACAAAACAATCAAACAAAAAACAGAAAAATACCCATAAATGCTGAGAACAAACTGATGGTTGCCAGAGGGAAGGGGAATACAGGGAAGGGATGAATGGGTGAGGAGGAGTGGAAGATACAGACTTCCAGTTATGGAACAAGTGAGTTACAGGATAAAAGTTACAGCATAGGAAATATGGTCGATTGTATTTTAGTAGCATTGTGTGGAGACAGATGGCAGTTACACTTGTGAACATAACGTAATGTATAAACATGTTAATTCACTATGTTGTGTGTCTGAAACTAATGTAACATTATGTGTCAACTGCACTTCAATAAAAAGAAAAAAGGTAACATTTTCCAGAAATCAGATGAATTGATCAATGGAATTAAATGGTGACTTCAGAAATCGATCCACATATATGTTGTCACCTAGCATGTGACAGATACATCACTATTTTCCTAAAGAGAAATAATGATCTTTTCAATAAATGCTATTAGGTAATTAATATACTATTTTGAGGGAAAAAATAATCAACACATACTCAGGACCTATACAGGACCAATTCTACTTGGATTAAAGATTTAAATGTGAAAGGCAACAACATTTGAAAAGAGATCATAGTGGCACATCTTTGCAATATAGAAATATGTACAACATTTTAAACAGAACACACAAAACAATAGCTATCTAAGATTTAAAATGATTAATTGAATTTTATATGGAAATTCTGTTCATCAAAATTCATAATGTGAAAGGAGACTCTCATAATGGGAGAGGATACCTTTATCACACCTACAGAATCAGACAGAGAGCTGAAAGGGACTCATGGGCAAAATATAAAAGTAACTTTTGCAAAACAATAAATAGTTCACATGAAATACAATGCAAAGATGACAAAACCATGATTCAAAAGAAAATATATAAATGACCATTAAACACATGAAACGGTTCTCAATTTCATTCAGCATTAGAATAACACAAACTAAAACTATAATAATCCTCATACACATTATCTAGAAAGGTGAGAAAGAAAATGATGGAAAATAATAAATCTTGACAAGGATATTGAATACTCATAACTATTCACACTGTAGTAGGATTGCACGTTAATACAACCACTCTGTAAACTCATTAGGCACTATTTACTAATGCCGAATAGGTGTGTCCACAACTCAATAATTTCAGTGTGAAGGATATACCCAATAAAAATGGATTCAAGATTAAGCCAATCTAGATTAAATATTTCTGTGGTTGCGAAGGGTGTGGAATGAGCCGCCTTAAATTACCATTTTGAAGGTTTATATCACTAGTCATAAGCCTGAAAATTCAAACTAATTCTAACATTTGATGATAGACAATGAATAAATAATTTGTGGTATAGTCATAAAATGGCACTGTCCATAGACATGAGAATCAGCAATCTAGAACTACCTATGATAGCATACTGCATGAAAGAAGTCAGACACAAAAAATACACAGATATTATTTATTTATATGTTAACAAAAATACATGAAAATAATTTATGCTGTTAGAAGGCAAAATAATGGTTATCCGTGCATGTGTGTGTGTGCGTGTGTGCGTGCGTGTGTGTAATAGGAAAATGAAGGATTCTTTGGGGGACCTCTTTATGTCTTATTTTTGTTATTATCATAGCAGTTTAATCTGGTTTCTGATTATGTATTTGTGCTGGATTTGTAAAAATGCCTGATGTATGCCTCTTAATATGTATATTAGACTTCAATAAAAAGTTTAAAACACTACAAAAAGGGGACTACAGCTGCACCTATGTATTGTTATCACATGTAATTTTTTTTAATGATTCAGAAAACAACATTCAAACATCTTTATTATGTCCCTGGACAGAAAAGTCCTCAAAAGCCACTTTATTAATAGGAGTCAATTAAGGGTTGGGAGAAAAAATGAAAATACCTTCCCTACACACACAATGTTTTGATTCCAGATCTCTGGGTTGCAGTAGAAAGACTAACCAGGAGATAGTGTGTGGAAGGGTACCTAACAGAATTTTATCTGTAGTGGAATATATGGGTGCCCTGTTAATTAGCCAAGATATCACGACTTCCTTTGATGCTTTTGAATGCTTTAGGCACAATGAACTTGCATGTTTTCTCCTCAGGGACAGCGTCAATTTAAGAAAGACACCCATACCACCTTCTTCACCGGTTGTGTTAGGAGTAGATGCGAGCACAGACGGTCCCCTTCAGAGGGGAGTGGACTACACGTGTCTCTGTGACTAACTCAGACCAGGGACCCTTCAGGACCCCATTAGTGACTTATACCCCACCTCCCTCAGTGATCCAGCTACCTCTTTAATTATTTGCTTTGATAATCAAAGTTTCTGGGTAAACAGAAGAGTGTACACACCTTTCTTGTAATTTTTGGTGAAAGCTAGACATTTGTTATGAGGCAGGAAGTTTGTACTCTCTGAAGAGTTAAAAAAAAAAAAAGTCTCTGAAAAAGTAGCTTTGTTAAGAAAATTCAAAACAAAGACCTGAAGATTGTCATTATTATTTTCTTTCATTTGGATACTTAAGAAAATGTCAAAGATGATATCATTATATATAGTTATTTGGATGTTTCTCAGAATTCTTAAGGTCAAATAACACATTTCCATAGTGATTTCCAGATACTTCTCAAGTAAAAGGATTATCTCAGTATGTTTATAATCCTTGCAATTTCTGGGGTGCCTGATTGTGTCAGTGGGTTAAAGCCTCTGTCTTCCGCTCAGGTCATGATCCCAGTGTCCTGGGATCTAGCCTCAGCTCTCTGCTCAGCAGGGATCCTGCTTCCTCCTCTCTCTCTGCCTGCTTCTCTGCCTACTTGTGATCTCTGTCTGTCAAATAAATAAATAAAATCTTAAAAAATAAATACTTGCAATTTCTGTTTCCAGTATGCCATGTGTTTCCCAGATGTACCAATGAACTTTATAAATCACTTTTAGTTGGAAGTGAGGCAAAATCAAATGATTACAGCCTTGCTATGTCTCCATCACACCACAAAGTCTGATTAGTAAGAGGACTGCCCTGCTTCCTTACCTACAAGCCTTGAAAGAGTTTCTGAAATGCCATGAGATTGTCCCTTGAATGACTCAATGCACATCTAATGGAGATCAGAACTAAGATTAAAAAATGTACAAATACAAATTTAGATAAAAAGAATTCTTATAAAATTATGAATCAGTAATATTTATTTTGCCTAAAATTGAGGATTAGTTTCAACTTCTTTATTTAGTAGCTTTTTCTAGGGGTAGCTGTGTGGCTCAATCAGTTAAGCATCTGACTTCAACTCAGGTCATAATCTCAGTGTCCTGGGATTGAGCCAATATCAGGCTCCTAGTTCATGAGGAGTATGCTTGACTCTCTCCCCGTGTCCCTTCCTCCCTCCACTGGTGCTCTCTCACTCAAATAAGTAAAATCTTAGAAAAAAAAAAAAAAGATTTTTCTAAAACTCCCTTTATTCCCCCTTGAAAATTACTTTGATGTTTAAGTATATGCATTTAAATACATATTTTATAGATCTTTAATTGGAGAATATACTCATTGTCACTTAATTCAGTGTAGAAAGCTGTATTTGGCAGTGGGAGGGGCAGGACAGGGAAGTGGTTTAATTCTCTCACCTCTATACTTAGGTTAGATTTTCTTGAACACTTGGAGTTGCCAATACCTTTGGGTACCTATCAAAGAATGGAATTACTGGATCATAATAATAATTGTATGCCAACTTATTGAGTAACCATCTATGTGCTTCCCTAGTGGCTGTGCCATATTACTTTCCCAACAATACGCAAAGGTTCTAATCTCTACATCTTTGCCAGTCTTTGCAATTTTTTTTCTTTTCTTTGTAAATCACTCTAAAACAAATGAAGTGGTATTTTATTGTGGTTTTGTTTTGCATTTTTTCTAATAACTGAAGACATTGAAAACTTTTCATGTGCATATCGGCATTTGTATATTTTCAGTGAGAAATGTCTGCTCAAGTCTTTTGCCTAAATTTAATCTGGGTAATTTTTCTTTGAGATGTTGAGCTGTTAGAGTCCATTGGATATTTTATTTACTAGGCCCTTAACAGATATAAGGCCTGCAATTTTTTCCCATTATATGGATCATCTTTTCATTCTTTAATAAATTCCTTTGATGCATAAAACTCATCTTTTTTTACATTTTGATAAAGTCCAATTTAGGAGTTTTTACTTTTGTTTTTTGTGCTTTTGGTGTCATACTCAAGAAAGCTATAAAGAGTTTAGCTGAGCTGGGAGAGAGAGAATTGAACTTCCAGGTGTTTGAACAGGCAATTAAAGCTCAGACCACCCAGGAGCACCTGGGTGGCTCAGTGGGTTAAGTCTCTGCCTTCGGCTCAGTGTCCTGGGATCGGGATCTCTGCTCAGCGGGGAGCCTGGTTCCCCCTATTTCTCTGCCTGCCTCTCTGCCTACTTGTGATCTCTGTCTTTCAAATAAATAAATAAATAAAATCTTTAAATTCTCCAGAAAATTCCAGAATTTGTATAACCATCTATACATTATACAGAAAATGTATAACCAAGGTTGATTAAAAAAACAAAACAAAACAATACAAAACTCAGACCATAAATGCAAGATGTCAGCCTTTAATCATTTATAACAATGTCAGTCATATGTCATGAAAGTTAACGATTATTTTTTAATTTACTCCCAGTGTAGGTTTCCCAAATGGCCTGCATAGACAAACACAGTCTAACACTGTGGAAAGAATTCATTCTAATGGGAATCACAGGACTCGCTAAGCTGCAGGTTCCATTGGTTGGACCCGATCTCACTGTTTGCCTGATCTCAGTGGTGGGTATCCTGAGCTTGATCATTCGCACCAAGATGGACTCTGTGCTACAAACACCCATGTACTTCTTCCTCAGATTCTTGGCTTTTCACTCATACCTGAGTTATTCAACAACCATGGCACCCAAAATGTTTAGTAAGTGCTATTGAGGAAACAAATACAATCTCCTATTCCTGCACCACATGGGAGCTTTCCATACTATTTATGTTCATTGTTTTGAGCTGTTCATTCTATCAGCTGTCCTATGATCCCTGCTATGGACATCTGTAACCCTCCACTCTACCCTGACATCATGGCGCAAAGGATGTGTCAGGTGCTGTGGCAATCCACGATCTCTCTGGCACATTTGTTTCTCTTCTAGTCACCATAAAATTTTTAATTTATCCTTCTGTGGCTCCAATATTGTCAGTCATTTCTACTGTGACAATCTTCCCTTGTTATCTTCGTTCTGCTCAAACACAGATAAAATTGAATTGACAATTATGATTTTGTTTTAAATTTAATTTTACTGTTTCTCATAGTTCTTGCATCTTACCTGGTAATCCTGGTAGCCATCATCAGGGTGAACTCAGCTTTTTATCTATATTGTGTCATTCATGCACAAGTTGTTACTGGTTAACTATATATGAGTGTACTGCTTAACAAAGTGTTTTAATTTTTGCAGGTAATTAAATTAATGTATATTATAACCCAAATGTTTCTTTCTGCAAGTTCACTTAGAAATGGGATGGGTACATAGAAGTCAATCTCTAAATATACATTACATATAAAAATTATTCATTATAATCACTTATTACTTAAGTAATAATAAGTTAATTAATTTATTATCATTCATATATTAATGAATAATACAGCACAGGCTTTTTCCACCTGTTGGTCCCACCTGACAGTAGTCACAGTGTTCTGTGGGACTTTGATATTTATGTGTATGCAACCTGAGCCCAGTCATTACTTTGACACTGATAAAGTGACATCCATACTTTGCACCATTGCTATGTCCCTATTGAATCCCTTGATCTATAGCTGGAGGAACAAAGAGGTAAAATATGCAGGATACAGAAGTGGGAAAAAGTATGCAATGTCTTCTCAATTGATGATACTATGTGGTTTCTATGAATTCAGTTATCAACATTAAGCTTTGTTATATTCCTTGGGAGGGGAAAGTGAAGATAATAGAGGTCAACATATATTTAGAGATGGATTTCTATGTACCAGACATATTTCTAAATGAACTTGCAGAAAGAGACATTTGGGTTATAATATACATTAATTTAATTACCTGCAAAATTATAGCATTTTAAGAGGTACATTCATATATAATAAAACAGTAATAACTTGCATCTGAATAACATGGTGTAGAGAAGATTTACATGTGGCAAAACAGGTAATGAGAAAGAATCAGGCCAAGAGTAGAAAGATGAAAGGATATAAAAGGAGATCCAATTTTATAAGAAAAGGCAGTTTATAGCAAAAAATCAAAAATGGGCTATTGTGACTATGTAAAGTCAATTTTATTCTGAAGTAATATTTATTATGAAAAACAAATGATTACATTGCTATTATTTTCAGAGCATTTAAAATTAGAAGAATCCTTCAGTTAAATATTTTTTTAAAGTTAGGTAATTTACAAATAAATACAAACTAATAATGTGAGTACATCAAATTTGAAACTTCATAAAGGATGTTGTTGGAGTTAATGTAGAGCATGAAATCATCCATAATATCTGGCTAGCTAAAATGTTACATGGGGAACTCCTCAAACTCAACACACACAAAACAGACAATCATATAAAAAAATGGGCAGAAGATATGAACAGACACTTCTCCAATGAAGACATACAAATGGCTTTCAGACACATGAAAAAATGTTCATCATCACTAGCCATCAGGGAGATTCAAATTAAAACCGCATTGAGATACCACCTTACAACAAGTTAGAATGGCCAAAATTAGCAAGACAGGAAACAACATGTGTTGGAGAGGATGTAGAGAAAGGGGAACCCTCTTCCACTGTTGGTGGGAATGCAAGTTGGTGCAGCCACTTTGGAAAACGGTGTGGAGATTCCTCAAGAAATTAAAAATAGAGCTTCCCTATGACCCTGAAATTGCACTACTGAGTATTTACCCCAAAGATACAGATGTAGTGAAAAGAAGGGCCATTTCTTCCCCAATGTTTATAGAAGCAATGGTCATGGTTGCCAAACTGTGGAAAGAACCAAGATGCCCTTCAACGGATGAATGGATAAGGAAGATGTGGTCCATATACACTATGGAGTATGATGTCTCCATCAGAAAGGATGAATACCCAACTTGTGTATCAGCATGGATGGGACTGGAAGAGATTATGCTGAGTGAAATCAGTCAAGCAGAGAGAGTCAATTATCATATGGTTTCACTTATTTGTGGAGCATAACAAATAACATGGAGGACATGGTGAGATAGAGAGGAGAAGGGAGTTGGGAGAAATTGGAAGGGGAGGTGAACCATGAGAGACTATGAACTCTGAAAAACAATCTGAGGGTTTTGAAGGGGTGGGGGGTGGGACGTTGGGGGAACCAGGTGGTGGGTATTAGAGAGGGCATGGATTGCATGGAGAACTGGGTGTGGTGCAAAAACAATGAATACTGTTATGCTGAAAAGAAATAAAACATTTAAAAAAAATTTAAAAATAAAATGTTACATGGGGACCACTGGGGTAATAGAAAGTTTTGGAGGAGTGCACAAGCTTTTGGAATGTTGAATCCTGCATGACAACTCATGTAGGAATGGCACAGGGAGTTACATTTCCCAATACTTTCTTAACCCAAACAACTGTCCTGTGATCTAAAAGATGTATGCACAGTATTCTAGGCTATGTTAAGCAGAACTCCTAGAACACACTGATTAGCATATTGTATATTTCCCATAATCAGGCCTTCCTAGTTCCAGAAAGACCCCTGTCACACATCGCTAGGTTGAAAAACAGAGTAATAAAGACTTATGATGATCCTGAAGCACTAGTAAAGGTGGGAGCAAAGAAGAGCAAAGGGTCTTTGTCTCTGAGCATTGACCCCCTTGCCTTCTCCTCTCTTTCACAGCAAAGTCTGGAGTAATCTTTCATCCATCGGTACAGGGATGCTGGCCATTCCTGGAAGGATGTCATAAGAAAATTGAAAAGGCAATTATTTTATTGCATATAATAGAAAAAAATTATCAAGAATATATATAAATTAAATTACATATACATGCACAATTTTAAAACCACATAACTAGTGTTAGTATATATAATATATGTATCCAAAAATATAACAGTAAATACATTTTATTTTTTAAAAAAGACAGTATGGATGAACCTTGAAGACCTTATACTAAATGAAATAAGCTAGTCACAGAGGGACAAATACTACACGATGCCATCCATGTGAGGTATAAAAATAAAAAATCTGTAATGTCATTACCTGCGCATATATATGTGTGTGTATATATAGGTATGTAGACATATGTGTGTCTCTTACAAGTAGTTTGAAAGGTAAAATTCTGTGATGCATGATGATCCTGCCTTATCTTAGAATTTTATGTTTAATCAAATTAAGTTTTAAGTTTATTTGATATCATATTCACAATTTAAAAAGTGGATAATACTTCTTGTGCAATAAATAATAAAGTTCAAATGAGAGAACAAATTGTAATATAAAGCATCAATAAAAATGGAAAGTGTAAAGGCAATACTTGTTTCCTAAAAAAAGCTAAATACACAGGGAAGTTGGCAGAGTTGATGAGGGAATAAAGTCCTATTGACTGACCAGGGTTCAGACTAACTTTGGTAACATGACAGATAATCTACAAATGACATTTCAGAGGAGGCAACAACAGAACCTTCCTGTGGATACTTGGACTTTGGAAAGGACTTCAAGGATTTCAATTCATCCTCATAGTAACTTAAGATGTTTCAATATCTTTGTTATTTCCTCCCGATGGCCCACAATTTGACTGTTACTTCAAAAATGGTAGAACCTAGGGGTCCCTGGGTCGCTCAGTGGGTTAAATATCTGCCATCAGTTCTGGTCATGATCTCGGGTACTGGGATTGAGCCCCACATGAGGGTCTATGCTCAGCCAGGAGCCTGCTTCTCCCTCTCTCTTTGCCTGCCTCTCCGCCTGTGTGTGATCCTCTCTCTATGTCAAATAAATAAATAAATAAAATCTAAAAAAAAAAAAAAAAAAAAAGGTAGAACCTAGAATGGGCTATACCTGTGCTAGATATTAGAAACACTGAGATGAAGTGTCCTGCCCTAAAGTAGTGAATATTCTACAGAACATTATGCAGGTTATCACTGTTTCTTTATGAGTTAATATCATATTAAAGATAGATGCTGGAGCTGAAATCAAAACCTCATATTTTATTTCAGAATTTTAAGGTGGATATTATATTCAGTCATTCACTTACTCATCATTCATTCCATCAGTCAGTAAGTCAGCAAATATCTTTTAACACCTACTCTTTCTTGGGTAGTAATTTGGAAGTTATTAATACAAAGACAAACTATTTAGACATACCTTTTTCACTTAAAAAGATAACAGACTAGAAAATCCCACACAAGAAATAAAGTAAAATGTTATCAATATTTAATTACAGTACTTATACATGTGTGGGGAAATATCACAGATTATACAAAAAATGCATTTTCCATCAAATAATTTTAATTAAAAACCAGAATTAGGACTAGGCATTTGAAGGATACCTTCTAAAAGTCTCCAGAATGACTGAAATTTAGTCTTCTTATTACCATAAACATTTTGAATGACTATTATGGCAACTACACCAGGTCTTGTTCTTGACTAGAATGGAGCCTTTGCCTTCAGCTCTATTCCCAACATGCACAGTAAAATGGAACACTGGCGCCACAATCCTGGGCTTTCCAACTGTTGGATTTTCTCCACCCCAGGGCCAGCAGCCACACTTCCCAACCACCACAGGGGACAATTCAAAAGAAACAAACACCCAAAGGGTGGAATCATTGCACGAGATTGTTACTCAATAGGATCATCTAAACAAATGCCTAAGCTGGTCCCACATTTTCACTCTCTGGGTGCAATTCCTGTGTGGAGACTTGCATAATTGGTCTTTCTTTCCCTGAGGAACCAGAACTTTATCTGGGAATTCCTGTTTTCATGTGTAAGGACTGAACCTATGAGTGAGCTTATTTTAGTGTGCTGCTCCTCAGAAACTTCAGACACAGGTAAATTTCTTCAGCGTGCCTCCTGCAGAACCTTCACAGTGGGTCTCAGCAGATCTCTGGACAGGTAGGTTCACCCCAACCATGTAATTAGTACTCATCTTGGATGTGAAGACCATGTACCTTGGGAGCTTTATGGATTCAAATCAGACTCAGGACTGAAATATCTTTTCCGTTCTCTTCTGAAGACTTAAATCTCTGTTCTCTGAATGCTAAGTGAAAGGGACAGAGAAATGACTCAAAGCGTGGTCCCCAACATCCCTGCTGATAAATTAGACAGTGTGAGCATTTCCACAGAACAACGAAGATTCTATTTTACTTTAGGATAAAGAGGAATGTTTCTGCTTTAGAGCTGGCATACTGATATTTTTGAAAGCACTCTCTACTGAATGGGAATCTTAAGTGATTTGAAATATCTGATTTCTTCTCCAAGACAGACCCTTTAAATTGTTTAACATCAAGAAAAAGAAGTTTCTCCCCTCCCTGATGTTCACATTGTCCAGGGTGACAAACCCTATGATGGAAAGGTTCCCTGATGCCAGCTGGCAGGCTTTCAGATGCTGGTGGACACTGACAGCTTCTGTCGAGGTTCAGCTGGTCACATTTACACAACTCAGGTGTAAATAAGTTTAAGACAAATTGTATAGTTAGAGACCAATAGAATATTTCTTGAAATCATTTCAGTAGCTATTTAAAACATTTTCAGTATGGTTTCTTGGCCAAATAGTAATATAAATGATGAATATTAGGTACATTTTTTTTAAGTTCTTTCCTTGACATGTTAGCATTTTGGTAGACTTATATTTCTTTTCAAAAACAAACTTGAAAAAATATATGTAAAAATCTGACATAACTTCATCAGAAACAAATCCGAAAACTTTCTGAAGAAACAAGAGAAAAATACTTTAATTCAAAAGACTTTCAAAAGACAAAAAAGCAATCCTAGCTTTGCCATTAGTACTATTTATTTAGAAGAAGCAATTAATAACAGGTAATTATATATACAAATATATCTCTTTGAAGCTAACTGCATGAATTCACATCCACAATCGAAGATTTTGGCTATTGTTGTTTTGTTCTGTCTTGTTTTGTTTTTACTTTGCTAAATTAAGGATAAAGTTACTGAGTGTATTATATCTCAGAGTAAAGCAGAACTGCTTTCATGTTCAGTGAAATGAACTGAAACACTCACTGTTTCAGTTTCAGTCAAATTAAAATGTTTTGTTTAACAGGAAATGTTTTGTTTAAAGTGAGTGTTGCCACTGTGTTTTCCACCAGAAGTTTACCTATGCATTTCTTTTCAGATGTGGTGGTAAGTGAAAAGAGATATGAGATATCTACTGCAACACAGTTGTATAACCTGACTAGACATACCTAATGTAGGTACTAAAATATCTTTGATTGGGACGCCTGGGTGGCTCAGTTGGTTGGACGACTGCCTTCAGCTCAGGTCATGATCCCGGAGTCCCGGGATCGAGTCCCACATCGGGCTCCCAGCTCATGGGGAGTCTGCTTCGCTCTCTGACCTTCTCCTCGCTCATACTCTCTCTCACTGTCTCTCTCTCAAGTAAATAAATAAAATCTTAAAAAAAAAAAAAAATAAAAAAAAAATAAAATATCTTTGATTAAACAAACACCACAGATTTAAGAAAGAATTAGTTTGCAGGGGAACACAGCCCGATTTATTTGTTACATATGTAGCTAGAAATCACATGTCCCAGTTGGCCTAGATACACAAAATTATGATTCACTTACTATTCCCATTTCAACTATGAAGCTCCCCAATGGGGTAGAATGAGGAATGGGTCACTGGGACACAAACAGGAAACACTAGAAAAATCATTTAAAACATGCTAATAACAAGAACAGATAGTGCCAATTATTCTGCATTCATTGTTAACAAACTCTGTACTAATAATACTTGCTTGCCTAGTATCTCAATACATTCATACAACACAAGGATATACTTAATAAAAATCACACAGCTAGTAACTGGTGGCCTAACACCCAACCAACCAAGTGGCCAAACAAACAAGCAAACAAAACACATAAATTAAAGCAAAACCATAAAGCCATACCATTCACCAATATCCTAGATAGATTCTTCACATGACTTAGACTCATTGAGCCTCAACTGTTCAATCAGACATAAAGATAACTACATCCACCTTCTAGGACACTTTTGCTGAATAATGAGATAATTATTCTGAAATGGCTAGCATAGTCCTGGGCCCAGAGTACACTACACTCTTCACCTTAGAGTTCTCTGCACAAAGAACACAACGTGATCAAACGTGAGGAAATCAAACCTACAAGTAATATTTTGTGAAACGTGAAAATAGGTTTTAAACATTTTAAAAGAAATAAGTACAAACTGGGAAAAAAGAGAGAGTAAGAAGAAAAAGAAAAGAAAGGAAAAAAGAAAGGAGGGAAGGAAGGTAGGAAAAGAAAAGAAGGGAGGGAGAAAGAAAGAGAGAGAGCGAAAGAAAGAAAAAAAAGAGCGAGCTGCCAGAAAGCCAGGATAAAGCAGCATCTGAGCAAGTAGAGGTTGGAGTGGTAGAAAGGAGAGTTCATTTGGCAGAAGAAAGGAAATGTGAGTAAGTTAAAAAAAAAAAAAATCAGTTTCTTATTGACACTAAGAAACAAGACTACTGATTTGTAGTCGGTTGGTGGACAGCTGAAGCAGCACTGATCATTAGATAGAAAGTGATAGTAGAAAGAGTGAAGGAAAACCTAGCATACACAAAGTATTTTGGACAGAAATATAAAATTTCCAAGGTTGATGACAGGTTATAGGCCAAAGAGAAAGTTAGTGGCGTCTAAGGAAAAAAATAACTGAAAGTCACTGGAAGTCACTCTGGCTCAACAACTTCTCCATAGCTATCTTTTGTCATTGAATACATATACGGAAGCATGTTTGCATATACGTAAATATATATTCATGCAATATTATAATTACTATGTTTAAAATATACATATAAATATTAATACATACACTAAAGTATATTAATATATATTCAATGAATATGAATTATATCCAACACAGAAGTGAAAAATTAATAGCTTGGTACAGCAGTTCTAACAACATGAAATCGGTATCTACAAAGTTTATATTTCTGAATATTTTTAAAGGAATGGGAGAAATACAAATAAAACTGATACCTTTAATTATGAACAGAAATAATCCCACTTAAATAAAATGGTTTACAATCTTTCATCTTCCAGAAAAATTTACCTACCATCTATTACTTCACTTTCATTTTCCCATAGAGGATGAGAACAACAAAATAAATGGCCTCAGAAAATCTCACCCAGGTGACTGAGTTCATTCTCATAGGAGTCTCAGATCGCCCAGACCTCCAGATTCCACTCTTCTTTGTTTTCCTGCTGATCTATGGGCTGACCATGGCAGGGAACCTGGGCATCATCACCCTCACCAGTGTTGACTCTCAGCTCCAAACGCCCATGTACTTCTTCCTCAGGCACTTGGCTATCATCAATCTTGGTGATTCTACTGTCATTGCCCCCAAAATGCTGGTAAACTTCTTGGTTACAAAGAAAACCATATCCTACTATGGATGTGCAGCCCAGCTGGGTGGGTTCCTAGTTTTCATTATTGGTGAGACTTTCATGCTGGCTACAATGGCTCATGACCGCTATGTGGCTATTTGCAAGCCCCTGCTCTACATGGTGGTGGTCTCTCCACAGATATGCTTACTGCTGGTGTCCCTCACTTACCTCTACAGTCTGACCACAGCACTGACTGTCTCCTCCAGTGTATTCTCCATGTCATACTGTTCTTCCAATGTCATCAACCATTTTTATTGTGATACTGTCCCTTTGTTGGCATTGTCCTGTTCTGATACCTACATCCCAGAAACAATAGTGTTTACCTCTGCAGGGACCAACTTATTTTTCTCTATAAGTATTGTTCTAACATCGTACTTCAACATTGTCCTTGCCATTTTGAGGATCCATTCTTCAGAGGGCCGACGAAAAGCCTTTTCCACCTGTGCCTCTCACATGATGGCTGTCACTGTGTTCTATGGGACCCTTTTCTTCATGTATTTGCAGCCAAGGTCCAACCTCTCCTTACGTACTGATAAAATGACCTCTGTCTTCTATACCCTGGTGATACCAATGCTGAATCCCCTCATCTACAGCCTAAGGAATAAAGATGTAAAGGATGCTTTGAAGAGATTGCTAAATAACCCGTGGCAGGCTTCCAAATTGATGTAAATTTAAAACTACAAGAGTCTTCATTTAAGGGTTTGTATTTACTCCTGAAAAGCTCATCTCTATTAAATACAGATGTAATAAATAGCTAAAAATTCCATGGATTTCAATAAGAAAATCTTAATGCTTTCTTTTGCAACCTCAAATAATTTTTGCTAATAGAAAGATGTATTAGTTGACCAAAGAAAGTATATTTATTTAATATGTGTTGACTCTCAGCTCACTTAAGTAGTAAGCAATAATTCCAAAATAAATACATTTTAAGGTGCAACACAACTCACTACTGGGTTTTTATAATTTCTAGCCATGAAAGAGGAAGTCCGAGAGCTGAAGAAGGTATCAGAGAAACATTTCTTACAGTGTAGTTGAGTCAGGTCATCTTACTTGCCACAAATCTGTTTTGTTCAACTGATAGAAGTTTTATTTTACTTTCATTTATTTTATCTTTCAATTTCTTAACCTTTTAGAATCCATTTTTATCTTGTACGTGACATATTTATATCATTTTTATCATATTTATATCATTTCTGTTCAGGAGAAAATGAAGACTAAACAGAAATGCTTAGATTTACATGGAAATAGGCCATGTGACAAAACAGAAGAAAATGTATGAAAGGGGACTCCACTGTTGATATTTATCTCAATATGATATAAAATTAATAATCTCCAATCTTCTTTTCCTCCTTAACATTGTGTGGAGGTAATCATCTGTGGTATAAAAACATAACAGCAAATAATACTTCTTTTAGAATTTTTGTGTAGTGTTTTGGAGGAAAATATTAGAAAATGAAAGAAAAAAAGTCATTGCCCTCAAAGTGACACCAAGTCTCAAAGGCAGTATAGCCAATAAATAAATAAATATGATATATACATAAATGTTACTTGTCATTCTGTGCCTTATTTCTGTCTGTATATGCAAAATGCTGTGAACTACAATGTCATGAGAGAGATGGGGAATGCCATGATAGGTTAGGCGATGCCTGGAAATAATGCAGATTAATGACATTTTCAGGGAACTCAGAAATAAGTCAAACCCAGGAATTGTGACACTCAGTTTCATAAGCTAATTCTTAACTTTAGTTTTAATGAGCAGAATAGCTAGCCAAAAACAGAAGAGTCGCACTGTATGGTGGACATTTCTTGTCTCCACAGACAAAATTGCAATAACTTAATAGCATTAGCCTTTAGGATTTTTAAAATTTTATTATTTTATAAATATATAAAAGTATATAGTTTAGATAATTTAATTTCTGTTTGTTTGGTTTACCTGACTATGGCTGTATTTGGCGGTACCAGCCTACATACATACAGCTGGGGAATTATATTCTTCAGCAGATAGGCATTGTCTTTGAGTCTAGCTCCACAAACATAATTGGAGAAACAGGGCTAAAGTCACACTTGCATGTCTACCAATCTTATGTATTTTATTCAATGAATTCAAGTCAAGAATGAAAACTTTAGTGTTTTCTACCTTTTAACTTGATTTACATATAAGTAGTTTCTTTTTCTTTTTTTTTCACATCCTAGGATTTTATTTAAAAGAACTCATACAGGTGGTGGTTATTAAGGAGGGCAAGTACTTCATGGAGCACTGGGTGTGGTGCAAAAACAATGAATTCTGTTATGCTGAAAAGAAATTTAAATAAATAAAAGACCTCATACCATAAAATAAACCCCATGAAACTTTTTTTATTTGTTTTAAGCACAAAAGCTTAATTTTTTTAAATGATAAGCAAAAATAAGCATATACAAATATCAATAAGTCTATCACCATCATTTATATAACATAAATTTACAACAATTAGATTCATAAAAATATTCAAAATGAACTCAACACTACTTGGAAAAATGCAACGAATCTTGAAAAGTTGAAAATAACATAATGTGCTTTGATCTGTTTTATGTACAATCTTAACAAAAACACGTATTAGTGGTTTTATTGTCAAAAGACACTGATTTCTCTGTGCAGTTTTCCCAGCTCTTTCAAGCACCCATGCAACTCAGTCAAACTCTCTCTTCACGATTACATGATACTTTATATGGAAAACCCAAAAGACTCCACCCCAAAATTATTAGAACTCCTACAGCAATTCAGTAACATGGCGAAATCAGTTGCATTTTTATGCCCTAACAATGTAACTGAAAAAGCAAAATTAAGGAATCAATTCCATTTACAATAGCACCAAAAACCATAAGATACCTAGGAATAAACATAACCAAAAAGGTAAAGGATCTTTACTCTAAAAACTACAGAACACTTATGAAAGAAATTGAGGAAGACACAAAGAGATGGAAAAACATTCCATGCTCATGGATTAGAATACTGTGAAAATGTCAATGCTGCCAGAGCAAGCTACACTTTCAAATGAATCCTTATCAAAACACTTTCAACATTGTTCACAGAGCTGGAACAAACAATCCTAAAATTTGTATGGAACCAGAAAAGACCCCGAATCGCCAAGGGAATGCTGAAAAAGAAAACCAAAGCTGGGGGCATCACAATGCCTGACTTCAGGCTATATTACTGTGATCATCAAGACAGCATGGTATTGGCACAAATACATATAAGTATTTTCTACAAATAATGATGTTGTCACGTGTTTTAGTTTCCCAGGGCCACTATAACAAATCACCAATGACTCAGTGGCTTGATATAACAGAACTTATCCCATAGTTCTGGAGTTGTGAAGCTCAAAATGAGTCTCACTGGGCTACAATCAAGATGTCAGCCCACTATGTTCTTTTCTGGACTGCCATGGAAGAATCCGTTTCTTTTCCTCTTCCAGCTTCTAGAGGCAACTCTCATCCTTTGCTTGGCAATCCCTTCTAAGCAGTGACCCTGCTACTCTGACCTCTGTTTGCATTTTCACATGTCCTTCTGACTTGGTCTCGGTTGCCTCTCTCTCCTTCTTGGGATTATATTGGTCCCACCCAGAAGAGTACAGGATAGCCTCCCATCTGGAGGTCCTTAACCAGCAAATCTCTTCATGTGGAAGGCACCATGTTTACAGTTCTGGGAATCTTTGCTAGGGTAGAGAACCCATTTCTGCCTCAAATATCTATATCCATATTGGCATATTTTATGAAACTGGGCAATCCAAAGTTTTCATGTCTCATTGACTAGTACTCAGTGGAGTAGTGTCACAAAAGCATACACTAGTTACTCTCTCTACATTAGCTACAAGATTTGTCCTAAACAATCTATACACATAGTCCTTTTGAAGGATAAGTAGAAAGTATTTGATTAAAGTTTCCAAATGATATGCATACAATATATATGGGCTCACATATCACTTATACACACTTGGGCTTCCAATGGAGATTTTCTTATCCCTTAATGTTGGGATTAATGTAGAGCATGAAATCATCCATAATAACTGGCTTGCTAAAATGTAACAAGGAGGCTACTGGGGGCAATGGAAGGTTCCAGAGAATGGCATTGGCCTTTGGAATGCTGAGGCCTGGGAGACCACTTTGCCAGGTGAAAGCTTCCCCGAAGCTTTATTAGCGCAAACAGCTGTCCTGTGGACTAAGAGATGTGTGCATTGTCCCCTAAAGTTATGTTTTGCAGAAGTCCCAGAACATGCTGATCAGCACATTGTAACTTTCCAGTAATCAAACTCTTCTATTTTCTTTAACACTTCTTGTCACACATCACTTTGCTCAAGAGAGTAATAAAAACTTCCGAATATCCCAAAGCACAAATAAAGGTGACAGCAAAGAAGAGCAAAGGGTCTTCATCTCTGAACGTTAAGCCCCTTGCTTTTTCCTCACTTTCACAGCAAAGTCTGGAGTAATCTTTCATCCATTGGTGTAGGGATTGCTTCCCATGCCCCGCGCCTTAAAGTCTACCTAAGTATGGTTTCAGTTGCAAATACCATCTCCCTGCAAGTCCGTAAGACTTCATCAGATGTCTACATGCCATATGGCACATCTATCATCTCTGCTTTCCAAATGGCTATTTCTACAAGCTACCTCCATGGAAAGGAAAAAAAAAATTTTTCCAAGAAACCATTCAAAAAAGAAGTAAAAATCATTGCAGATACAGGTGGCAGGAGACAAAATAGAGGTTTCTATGCTAGGTCAGGTCTCCTTCTGCTTAGAGAAACTAACTGCTCTACCACAAAATAATTCTCCACTGTACTTCTTTTATCCCTCATATATATTGGATCTTAACCTAATACTGGTGCATTTCTCTTACCCATTCTCTCTGTCCCTCCTTACTTTTCTGTCTCAGTTAAAAGCTACAGAAATGTTTTCCTTTTATTAAACAGAACTATTACTTATAAAGCCTAAGACCATGCAATAAATAATGCCACCAGTTGTCACTCCCTGTTCTACACACCTGTCCAGAATTGGTTTTGACTCTTTCAGTACATAAAAGTACTTGTACAAACAACAACCGTCAACTAGGTTGGAAAAATTTTGTTACCAAAAATTTGTCATCAATCTTTGATACAAACTCTTACCTCACCTCACAAAATGTACATGACTTGGGTTAACTAAAATGTAAATATCAAAATATCTACTTCTTAACGCCAAGTCACAAACATAATTTGAGCTATAGGTGTCAGAAAAGGGAATGATTTAAAAAAAAACAAACACTCAAATTCATATTTCAAAGAACTAATAGATTATTGAATGATAGAAATTAATGTTTACCCAATCACAAAGTGATTAATTTAAGACATGTACTCAGATTATATATAAATTTAAAACCCTTATTAAATACTTAAGTAAAAAACTTCCATATTAAGGTATGTTTACTCAAAATATTGCCTTCAGACCAATGGATAGTCAATAGGGTGCAAGCTAACATCTTCTATGATCTATGACATCTTCCTTTATACTGTAATCGCTTTTCTTTTTGTTTGCTTCTTCCCTCACAATTTTTCAGAATTTTTTTAATTAATTAATTTATTTTCAGAAAAACAGTATTCATTATTTTTGCACCACACCCAGTGCTCCATGCAATCTGTGCCCTCTATAATACCCACAACCTGGTACCCCAACCTCCCACCCCCCCTGCCCCTTCAAACCCCTCAGATTGTTTTTCAGAGTCCATAGTCTCTCATGATTCACCTTCCCTTCCAATTTACCCCAACCCACTTCTCCTCACTAACTCCCCATGTCCTCCATGCTTTTTGTTATGCTCCACAAATAAGTGAAACCATATGATAATTGACTCTATCTGAATTTCATCAAACCATATGGAATTACAAACTTTGAAAGAGAAAGGCACTGTGGGAGACACTCAGGACTAGCACACAACTAGGGCTGGAGATTGGCTGCCCACAAGGAGGGGCTGTCCCTCCAGGAGGCTACAGCTCAGCAACTTCTCCACACCCACCAGGAGGATGAGAAATTAGCTAAGCACATGTCCAGGAGGAAAAACAGAATCTGGAAGTCTCCTCCCACCCACTCTGCTAGAAGGTATATGTCCAGGTGTGTGTCAATGTTTGGTCACTCCAACAACTACTTCATCTGCATTATCACCGCCACAGACATTCAAATAGTCATGTTATGTTAAAATTAGTGTGTATCTGGGGAGCCTGGGTGGCTCAGTGGGTTAAAGCCTCTGCCTTTGGCTCAGGTCATGATTCCAGGGTCCTGGGATCAAGCCCCACATTGGGATCTCTGCTCAGCGGGGAGCCTGCTTCCTCCTCTCTCTCTGCCTGCTTCTTTGTGATCTCTGTCTATCAAATAAATAAATAAAATCTTTAAAAAAAAAACTAATGTGTATCTATCCCTATTATTATTTCTGAACTTCTTTGTTGACTTGGGTTATACGTAGTGCATTTTTCCATTTCAAATTGAGATGAATATTTGGGTTCCTTTAAAAAAAAATAGTGTATTAAATCAAAGAAAACAATATTAGCTCTATAAAGTATATCTATTTATTTGCTGCAAATTTTACCATTCCTTCAAGCAATATATATTCATAAGTGTGATGTCCAGAGTATTAAATGGTATGTACTAATGGTGGAATGTATGTGGATAAAAGAGATCTTGGAATAGATCCATCCTTGTGTAAATAAAAGAATGTGCTCATTTTATCCCAAAGCAGGGCCCCAGGAGATATTATGACGTATTCATACATGGGTCAGTGGGGACCGCATGCACAAGTCATTAACTGTAGTGATGCATGTAGAAGTCACAAGCTGGGAACTAATTAAATGCCTGTTACTATGGCAGCAAACCTATAGTACATGGGGTCAGAGACAGATTATGGCAATTTTATTAAACAGAGACCAGCAAAACATTGATGTATAAGTAAAAAATAAAATTCAAAAACATGTAGTTGAGGGAGAATCTTGGAGTAGAATTAGTTATATAACACCCTGTGTGTGCACTTCAAAGCATACATTATGCTCACTTTATAAAGCTGTAATTCTTTTTAAGAACTTTTATCAACTTTTGTGGAGGAGCTACATGTGCAGAATTATGATGAGCAGGCACATGGGATGTTGTGTTAGGGTTCATGTACTCAGTTTACTCCCTTAAGTAAAAGAAAAGAAAGCAAACTAACAATATACACATATCCATAATTTTTATTCCTTCTTAACTTTTTTTTGCAGTTAATGAAAATATGTATTTGAAAATAATTGGTTTCTTGAGGATATTTTATGACAGTTAGTGAAAATATTCCTGAATTTTTAACACACTGTAGGTCATGTGTAATAGGTTTTTTGTCTTTATTCTTAGATTTAAAATATGGAAGAGGTCATTGTGGAAAACACTGAAATTTTATGTAATTCACAGATGATTATACTATGTATCAGAGAAATGATCTACTTAGATCCAAATATTTGAGTGAATACAATGAAAATAACTTAAAAAAAGTTGAAAATATATATGTATATATACATATATAACTTAAAATAACTTAATAATTTACTTAAAATAACCTAAAAAATTATATACACATATATACATATGTGTATATGTATATATATACATGTGTACATATACATTCAACTTTTTAAAGATATATATATACATATCTGTATGTACAGATATGTATATATATATATACATACAGATATGTATATATATGTATACAGATATGTGTGTGTATATATATATATATATTTTCAACTTTTTTTAAAGTTATTTTCATTGTATTCACCCAAATATCTGGATATAAGTAGATCATTTCTCTGATACATAGTATTATATGTGTGTGTGTGTGTGTGTGTGTGTGTGTATTTCCAAATTGGGAAATCAGTTACTCTGAATAATTAACAAAGACCAGTGGTATCATTTCTTGCTCTCGGATGCTTGGGAATAACCAAGAATTGCATTCACGCTCTCAGGGGAGTGTCTCAAAGGGAGAAGATGTTCATAAATTCTCTGACAGCATTCAGGTCTAATAATCACACAGAGGAACAAGAAGACCGTCTTCACTTAAGGTGAATAGATGGCATTGATTATATTGATTACTACATCAGCTGCAATGATGATTTTGGATCCCTGTCTTCCACTGAAATGACCGATATGAGTATAGTCACCAAAGCCAGACTCAGTACAGTACATCATGCATGTAAATCATCTCTCTTCATAACTAGGTTTTCTGGAGTAATGATATATGTTTGCCACTATGAGTATATTCTTTGAAGGTGGTAAGGGACCTCGTTTCGATTTGTTATTATTTCTACATTTACGTTGAGATTTTAGACAATAAACATCGTGAAGTGGGAGTAAGCATTTTTGCAAGCTCAACTTAGAATCCTCCTCTTCCTTCCTTCTCTGTCTTTCTCCCTCCTTTTAATACATGTACAACATTCTCAATATGACCAACCTGTTTATCTCAGTTGAGGCTATTTACAAAATGTTATAGAATATTGAGTTGAGGTTGAGTGTTCTCATTTGCATAAGAGGACATCCTTGGACTCCATGCCCATCCCCCAGGTCCTAGTACAGCTCTGGAGTTTCTGCTTCCATCTGATAGGAGTCAGGTTTGATGCTCACTTTCCTGGTTTCTTTCCAGGCAGTGCTTGGGCAGGACTGGTGTGAAGAGGGCCACATAAATATTTACTCCATTGAGTTTCAGAAGAACTCCAGAGTGTCAGAAGAACGCTGCACAGGCACCCTATAATTTTCATTTTTTTAAGATACATTTTTAATCACTGTCACCTTCTACACATTCTCTTAGTGAGATTTTGATCATAAAAGCATTGTACAAATATGACTAATTTTAGCAAATTGACATTTTTATAACACTAAATGTAGTATTTGGGAACATAGTATTTCTGCCAGTTTGTTTAGGATTTCTATAATATTTCCCTCAAAATTGTTAACTTTTACTTTTTAAGAGTAGGTACAGTGTAGTTTTTATTAGATATTCTATCACTATGGCATTTCCCTTTTAGTCTTAATTTTTATTGCTTTTGTCCATTCTAATTAGTATTAATTCTTCATCTATTCAAATGCTCAACTGTGTTTCTAACTCATTGTGGTAATATGAATTCTAATTATAATTTTCCAAAATTAAACCACCCAGACAAATAAGTGATCAACACAGCTTAAACAACTGTCCTGTAGTTCTTATATTCTATTAAATTTAATATCAATGACATTTTAATATTGTTTATGGTATATATATGAGAAAAAGCAGATATATATCTATATCTATATCTATATCATCTATATCTATATATAATGAACTTATAAGCCTGAATATGTTCTGTGTCTCTTTATTATTGTATCTTTCTTTTTTAAATCATGATTTTATCTTCTAAGGATGAGTTGCAGTGGGGTTCACATTTTTTCAATCTGGAGTAGTTAGTAAAATAATATGAGTGCTTTTTTAAAAGATTTTATTTATTTATTTGTCAGAGAGAGAGCACAAGCAAGGGAAGCAGCAGGCAGAGGGAGAAGCAAGCTTCCTGCTGAGCAAGGAGCCTGATGTGGGACTTGATCCCAGGACCCTAGGATCATGACCTGAGTAAAAGCAGCTGTTTAACCAACGGAGCCACAGGCATCCCTGATTTTTATTTTCTATGAAAGTTTGGAAGCACCTGTGTTTAAAAACAATCTGAAGGAGAAAGGAGTTAGAAAAGTAGAGATCTATAAGGTGCAAACCTGAAATAAAATGTATTGACACAGAACATTTATGTAGACTTGATTGACACAAAGTGTTAAGAATAATAATAAAAGTAAAATATAGTAAATGTACTCCATTTGTCTCTGTGCTGTATCCAGTGGGCTTTATTTAGACCACATAATCATTTGCCTTGCTTGTCATTTAAATGAATAAAATTAAGTACTTACAATGAATCACGCCATATCTCCTTCTCTTCACTCCCTATTACTCTTTCATTCATGTACTTCATGCAGTATTATTTGCCAGCACCTAAAACATTTGAAATAGGATCCCTTAATTTAGAGTGATAGTTCTCTTTCTTGCTTAAGTGTATTTATAGAGTTTACTGGATGATTTTAGGTGGTATATGAGTAAATACATTCTAATAATTTTTACTTGTCTTAAGATGTGCTAGAAAATACAACCACACAATTAAACCTTTCATTTCAGAGATATTAGTGCTAAGGTCAAAGCAAAGGTAGGAATGTTAGATAATTCTTCTTTTCCATATTGAATAACTTGTCGAAGCAGGCCTTACTGGTGTACAACATATCACAGATCAAAAACTGAAAAATTCCATAACAAAGTGCTAAATACTCAGATACATTCTCATAGAAAAAATAACATTTGTTTATGTACATTAGAGTGGGCATGTTGGAAATGTCTGCATAGTAGCTAAATTGTGCATAATCATAAAAAATCATTAAATAATATTTAAACTCATAAAAGCATAGTGGAACAAGCATGCATTAAAAATGGGTAGTGGAATGGGAATACTATTACTTCCATGTTCAGTGATGGAGGTGAGTCTTATTTTAAATTAACCCATCTAAAAAATTGTATTTATCTTAACCACAATGGCTTTGGCTCCTAAAATGTCAACAGACGTTGTCTCCTGAAACCCAATGACTCTTGTGATGGTTGTTCCCACAGCAATTCTCCTTAACAGCCTGGATGAACAAACAAAATCTAACAGTGATAACAGAATTCATCCTAATGGGAATCACGGACCGTCCAGAGCTGCAGGCTCCCTTCTTTGGGCTCTTCCTCATCATCTACACCGTCTCCGTGGTGGGCAACCTGGGCATGATCATCCTTAGCAACATGGATTCCAGGCTCCAAACACCCATGTACTTCTTCCTCAGACACCTGGCTTTCATTGATCTTGGTTATTCAACTGCTGTGGGACCCAAAATGCTGGTAAATTTTGTAACTAACCAAAATACAATCCCCTACAATTGGTGTGCTATACAGCTGTCTTTCTTCATCTTGTTCATCATCAGTGAGCTTTTCATTCTGTCAGCAATGGCCTATGACCGCTATGTGGCCATCTGTAATCCTCTGCTCTACACAATTGCTATGTCACAAAGGGTGTGCTGGGTGCTGGTAATCATCCCTTATGTCTACAGTGCTTTTCTTTCTGTGATAGTCACCGAAAAGATTTTCACATCATCCTTCTGTGGCCATAATGTCATTAGACATTTTTACTGTGATAGTCTTCCCTTGTTAACTTTGCTTTGCTCAAGCTCACGTGATATTGAGTTGATAATACTGATCTTTTCAGCATTTAATTTGGCTTCATCTCTTCTGATAGTTCTTGTGTCCTACATCCTCATCCTAATGGCCATTGTTAGGATGAACTCTGCAGAGGGCAGGCACAAGACCTTCTCCACCTGTGGATCTCACCTAACAGTGGTTCTTGTATTATACACCACTCTATTCTTCATGTATCTGCAGCCCCAATCCAATCATTCCTTTGATACAGATAAAATTGCCTCTGTATTTTACACTTTGATTATACCTATGCTGAATCCCATGATCTACAGCTTGAGGAACAAAGAGGTAAAATGTGCCCTGCATAGGATATGGAAAAAGTGGCACAAACTACTTATATAGAATTCACTAAAGTCTATGTAAATAATAAATTAAGTTATAGACTACTGTCTCTATGTCACAGGGCTTAGGAAGCAGTAATGTGTAAGAGTCATAGAAAACTAGGAATATTTTTTCCTGTTTTCAACTTATAGGTGTTTCAGCAGTGATCATCCTTCTGCTATCAACTTTGGTTTCAGTAAGAGGTAAAGAGTAAGAGGAAAGAGTAAGAGTAAATGCTTCAGTAAGAGACTAACTCTCACATTGCCAAGTACTTGGGTGACAATCAAAGACAAGTTTTATTTTGTTTAAAATACATCTCTGCTTAGATAATATTTTTTAAAAGACATTTTGTATTTAATATTAAATAAATATGCCCATCCCACTGACATATGGCATAGGGAAGATGGTGCTTACTGCTTTTTTATGGAGGGAATATACACATCAATGATTAATCAAGAATTTCTGCCTTAATAATACTTTAATTTTATCTACTTGTGGATTGGCAGCTCAGATTCTTGTAAGTGATAATTTGTATACCTGTATATACTTGGGAAGGCAGAAATAGAAGTGTGGTGATTTTCAGAAGGCCTAATTGTGTACATTAAAAATTCAAAACAACTCTTCATGCTGAACCATTAAAAAGAGTAAGTGGCTTTTGTAAGATTGGTGTAGGTAAGTTCAGCATATGAAAGATCAGTGTTGTTTGTTTGTTTGTTTGTTTTTCCTATATGCTAGCAAAAGCCAGGCAAAAATTTAATATTAAGCTATCTATTATACTGGAAATAAAAACTGTATAATACTTAGGGAAAATTGTAATGAAGGATTTGCATGATTTTCGTCTTAGAAACTATCAAAACATTGCTGATATAAAGGAAGACATACTGTGGCATATACCATACAAAAGGATCCAGAATATCTTAGAAGAAAGAACACAGACATATTCTAAAACAGATAGCAATCCTTTAATAAACCTAGATTGTTTTTAAAATTATTTTTTAAATTGTCTTAATTTTTTTTGTAAATAATTCTTCCTTTCTTCATTCCTTCTTTGTTTTTCTGTCTTTCAGGATGATGGAAGTTGATTGTAAAATCTAGTAGGAAAGGCAAAATCCCAAAAAGTTAAAAACAGTCTTGGAGAAAGTATAAATTTGCAAAAGTTACACCACCAGATTTCATGACCTATTACAAAGCTATAGTACTTAAGAAAACATTGCTGCAAGTGGCATAACCACTGTTGAAACAGTATGGAGTTTCCTTTAAAAATTAAAGATAGAAATACCATATGATCCAGTAATTTCACTACTGGGTATTTTCCCACAGAACATGAAAATATGAATTCAAAAAGATATATGCACCTTTATGTTCCTTGAAAGATTATTTACAGTAGCCTAGATAGAGAAGCAGCCTAAATAGCCACTGATAGAAGAATGGATAAAAATGCGGAATATAGGGGCGCCTGGGTGATTCTGTGGGTTAAGCCTCTGCCTTTGGGTCAGGTCATGATCTCAAGGTCCTGGGATCAAACCTCACATCAGGCTCTCTGTTCAGCAGGGAGCCTTCTTCCTACTGTCTCTCTGTCTGCCTCTCTGCCTACTTGTGGTCTCTCTCTCTCTGTCAAATAAATAAAAATATTTTTAAAAATGTAGAATATATATATCTACATATATATGTGTGAAGTATTACTCAACTATATAAAAGAATGAGTTCTTGCCATTTGTGACAATATGGATGACATAGATCGTATTATGGAAAGTGAAACAAAGAAATACAAATACTACATGAATTCACTTATATATGGAATATAGAAAATGAAACAATTAAACAAAAAGCAGAAATGAACCCATGAATACTGAGAACAAACTAATGGTTGCCAGAGGGGAGGGGAGTACAGAAATGAGAAAAAATGGGTGAGGAGGAGTGGAAGATACAGACTTCCAGTTTTGGAATGAGTGAGTTAAAGGAACAAAAGCCACAGAGTAGGAAATATAGCTGATTGTATTTTAATAGCATTGAATGGTGGCAGGTGGCAGCTACACTTGCATTGAGCATAACATAAACTATAAATATATTGATTCATTATGTTGTGCATCTGAAACTAATGTAACATTGTGTGTCAACTGCACTCCAATAAAAAAAAAAAGAAGGAAACCATTTTCCAGAAATCAGACTAATTGATCAATGGAATAGAATGGTGACTTCAGAAAGAGATCCACATATATATTGTCATCAATATTTCCTGAAAAAAGAAAGAATGATCTTTATAATAAATGCTATTAGGTAATTAATATACTATTTTGAGGAAAAAAAAAAAAGAAGAAGAATCTGGACACATACCCAGGACCTATACAAAATCAATTCTACTTGGATTAACAATCTATAAGTGAAAAACAACAAACATTTGAAAGGAGATCATAGTGGGACATCTTTGTGATATAGAAATATGTACAACATTTTAAACAGAACACACAAAACAACAGGTGTCTAAGATTTAAAATGATTGAGTTTTATATGGAAATTCTGCTTATCAAAATTAATACTGTGGAAAGGAAACTTTCATATTGGGAGAGGATGCCTTTATCAGACCTACAGAATCAGACAGAGAGCTGAAAGGGATTCATGTGCAAAATATAAAGGTAACTCTTGAAAATCTATTAATAGTTGACATGAAATACAATGCAAAGATGACAAAAGATGCTAACAATCATGTTTCAAAAAAAATACCTAAATGGCCATTAAACACACAAAAATGTTCTTTATTTCATTCAACAATGAATATACCCAACAGAAATACATTCAAGATTAAGCCAATCTAGATTAAATATTCCTGTGGTTGTGAAGGATATGGAATGATCTGTCTTTAATTACCATTTTCAGGAAATGTTTATATATATTAGGACATTTAAAAATAAATTATAAATGATTCTCTTTCATAAATACATGACAAAAATCCAAGTTTTATTATTTTTTAAAAACCCCAAAATGTAAAAGTTATATGTTCATCCAAATGTCAGATGGAATGGAATGTTTATAATACCACCAATCACAAAACCTACAAATTCAAATCAATTCTAACATTTGATGTTAACACAATGAATAACTAATTAGTGGTATATTCACAAAATGACATTGTACACAGACATAAGAATGAGAATTCTAGAGCTACCTATAACAACATAATAACTGAAAGAAGCCAGACAAAAAATAACATCTACAGTATTTCTTTATATGAAGTAACAAAAAATAGGTGAAAACAATTTATGCTATTAGAAAGCAGTGTAGGAGTTATCCATGTACATGCATATCTGTGTGTGTGTTTGTGTGTGTGTGTGTGTGTGTGTGTGTGTGTGTGTGTGTGAGATAGAAGCATGAAGGATTCTTCTGGTGTCCTGATAATGTTTTATTTTTGTTATTGTCATAGCTGTTTAATCTGTATTCTAATTACATAGTTGTGTTTGAGGTGTAAAAATGTATGATGTATGCATTTTTAATATGTGTATTATGCTTTAATAATAAGTTTAAAACTCCATAAATGGGGAGAAACAGCTGCATATATATATATATTATTATTAGTTTTGTATTTTCCATGATGCATCATTTAAACACCATTATGTCCCCAGACATAAAGTCCTAAAAAGCCACTGTAATAAAAGGAGATAATCAAGCATTATGAGAATAATAAAAATGCCTTTCCTACAGTTACACTGTTTTTTTATTCCAGATCTCTGAGTAGAAAGACTTGAGCAGGAGACACTGTGTGGAAAGGTATCTAACGGAACTTTATTTTTAGGGGAATATAATGATGTCTTGTATAATTACCAGATATACCACAGCATCATTTGAAAACTTTAGGCTTAATTAACTTGTATTCTTTTTCTTCAGAGAGAACCTCAAAAAGGAAGAAAGATGTCAGTAAATCCTTTTCACTGGTTTGTGTCAGGAATGCATGGGAACACATGGGAGATACCCCTCAGCAGGGAGAGGACTGCATCTGTCTCTGTGCCTCACTCAGACCACTGACTCTCCAGAGATAGCATCTGATACCCCCGTGGTGATTTAGCCATCTATTTAATTATCTGTTTTGATACCAAGTTTCTGGGTGAATATAGGTTGTAAAGATCTTTATTAAAATTTATTTACTATGATGCAGCAAGCTTATACTCTGAATAATAATAATAATAATAATAAGGCAATCCCTGACAAGGGAGTTTTGTTAAGAAAATTCTCACCCAAGACATTAAGTGTTTCTGATTATTTTCTTTCATCTAGACCTTACAGAATGTCAAATATTATATATATACATATATATGTGTGTATATATACCATATATACACACATATATATGTATATATATATACATATATATATTTAATTGGATGACCTTAATTAAGGTCATTTAGACCTTACAGAATGTCAATTATATTTAATTGGATGTTTTTCTGAATTTTTAACCTCAAGAACAATAGATTTCCATAATGTTTTCTAACTACTTCTCAAGTAAAAGGATCATCTCAGGATGTTTATAATGTGGAGGCAAGAAAAACAAGGCTGTACCCACCTTGAGTCTAGCCCTGACATAAAGTGCAGCCATCTTGATGTTCCAGATTATCACAAAATATTTCTTGGGTTCTGACCTACTCAGGTTAGCACTTTAAAAGGTCCCTCTCTCCTTTAATGATTGATTTAAACCCTTGGACTGGAAAAGGGCTTTTTGTCTCATAGCAAAAAAACCTTATTTGAGCTTCATTTTCTTTTTGTCACACTAATCATCTTTTGCTATTTTCTCCCATGTCTCCTCACCCGACTTCAACTCCTTCGCTGTCATGACTTCCACAGATGATCCTTTCCACTTGGGAAGTTCACCTGAGCAGTCTCCCCTGGACTCAGCTGCCTCTGTCTTTCATAACTCTCTTATACATTCTCCAACTGACCAGTGTTGACCCGAGTAGGTAGGGACAACTCTATGCCCCTGTTTAGCAGGAAGAAGTTACAGAAGATGAGACCTTCTACCTTCAACAATCTTAAAGATTTAAGGATCAAAATTGTTAAGGGAGGAATGATGTGGGAAACAGAGGCAGGAGAAAATCATTAAAATTCTTTACCTACTGACAAGCCCTTGAAACAGACAGAATGGATCTCCCCAGGGGACTTAACTGCTCTCACCTTGAGGTTTTGCTAAGGACAATCCTAGCCTGACTGACCCCCTACTCCATCAGGTCCAACCAGGATCCTGTAAGTCTACTGTAATAATTCCTTTAGGAAACTTTATCTCTAAACCTCCAAGATGGTGTCAGCAATCATTCCCAAGCATATGACCCATTGATATACATCTAAAGGGTCTCACGAGAAGATTTTTATTAGTGGTAATAAATAACCTTTCTCCCAACAATAGCTAGCCCCTCAAGGTCCTGGAGACCTTGCTTCCAAAATTCCTTAGAGATTTACATTATTCCTAATCCCCTTTGTCCTCACCTACCTCTGAGTCCACCCCTACTCTGCCTTTAAAAACTCTGACTATAATCTGGTTTGGGGTCCAAGTCCCTACTCCACTGTGTCGGGTATACTTGGGCCCAAGCTTAAGCTTGTTAAATGAACCCTCATGTGATTGCATCGCTGTTGGCTCCTTGGTGATCTCTCGGATGTGAAAACTCAGGTACAACACAATTTCTCTGTTTCAAATATGCCTTGTGTTTCCCAAATGCATCAATGTCCTTTGCAAATCACCACTTTAGTTGGAGGTGATGCGGAAACAAACGATTACAACATTGGTATCACTACCTAATGTCTCCATCACACCCTAAAGCCTGATTAATAAGAGGACTGCCCTGCTTCCTTACCTACAAGACTTGGAAGTTTCTGGAATGCCATCAGATTGTCCCTTGAATGACTAAATGCACATCTAATGGAGATTGGAACTAAGCTTAAAAGATGTACAAATACAAACTTAGTCAAAGAAGAATTATTGCAAAATTATAAACATGTATACAGTATACATATATACATGTATACAGTAACATGTATTTTGCCTAAAATTAAGGTGTCTTTTCCACTTCTTTAACAGCTTTTTTTGAAACTCTCTTTATTCCTCCTTGAAAATTACATAGATATTTAAGTACATGTATTTAAATGTGTATTTTATTGATTTTTCATTGCAGAATATACTCATTGTCATTTAATTCAGTGTAAAAAGCTGCATCAGGTAGCAAGAGGGAGGCAGAGCTTTGCTGTCCATCATAAAAATTTACTTTCATTATTTGGGAGCCAAAATATCATTAGGGCATTTTCAGCTGTGATGGTCTACCATTGATCATTTTGCTCTACTAGGCACACATGAAATTCAATTGACAATTCTGATCTTTTTAGCTTTAAAAACTTGGTGTCATTTCTTCTGATAGTCCTTGTGTCTTACATGCAGATCCCTGTTGCCTTCCTCAAAATGAACTCTGCAGAGGACAGACACAAGCCTTTTTCCACCCGTCAATGTCACCTGACGGTGATAGCCATATTGTAAGGCACTCTATTCTTTATGCATGTGCAGCCCAAATCTAGTGATTCCTTATATACTGGTAAAATAGTCTTCTTATTTTGCATTTTAGTCATACCCATGCTGAATCTCTTTATCTATAGCTTGAGGAACAAAGAGGTGAGAAACACCATTCATAGGTAGTGGAGACTGTTTACAAATATAGGGGCACCTGGGTGGCTGAGTTGCTTAAGTATTTGCCTTTGGCTCTGGCATGATCCCAAGGTCCTGGGATCTAGCCTGGAGTTCTGGGGTGGAGCCCCATGCCCCCAGCACCCTGCTCAGCAGGGAGTCCACTTCTTCTTCCTGTGACCCTCCCTCCTGCTCTCACTTGCTCTTGCTCTCTTGCTCTCTCTCTCAAATGAATAAATAAAAAGCTTTAAAAAAATAAATGAAATTCAATAAATGATGTATTATGCAAAGCATACTAACACTGTTTTAGCATTATACTGTTGCTTGCATGGGATGGGCAGTATTCTGTGAAATTATCATATGTGAATATGTGCATGCTTAGGAAAGCATAAATAAAAGTATAATTTTAAATGGCATAATTGGGTACCTTAAAAATTCAAAAGAATCTTAAGGCTGAAATATTAAAAATAATGAAGTTTCTAAGCTTAGTACAAATGGGATTTCCATATAAAAGATCAATTATTTTGCCATATACTAGCAAAACATGGGTAAAAATAAAATTTTAAACATGAATAACACCAGAAAAAAATCCATATTATAGCTGGGAGGAAATTCAGGGAAATTTTAACAAATAATTTGCATGAATTTATTGCTAGAAACCACAAAGATATTACTGAGTTATTAAAGAAAACATAGATGTAGCATTACATCATGTCCATTGGCTGGAAGAAATAAATGCTGTGGTGAGGTCAGTTCTCTCTGAATTATCCTATAGACTGAACACAGTAATAATCAATCCCAATAGTATTTTTAAATATTTAAGTTGATATCTGAATTTATATGGAAATGCAAAAGATCTAAATTGGCCAGGGCAATATCCTATAAGAATTTAATAATGGGCATAAATTCCTTTCATAAAGCTAGGTTTTCTTTTTAAACATAGCATTCGTGCACATATGGATAGAGATGCCAATAAAGCATATAAAAACAAAGCCCCCGAATAGACTCACATGTGTAACTTCACTTTGGTGAGGGAACACAAGGCAAACTGAACTGAGGAGAAGGGGAAGCTGACACCCCACAACCCTTTTCCCATAGAATACATGTGACATTCCTCAACCACTCCTGGCTGCCCTAAAGGAAAAACAAATCGTTAACCTAGATATTACAATTCTGCAAGACCTGAGTCTCCCTCAGTTTATAAATATTTTAGCAATCTACAAGAACAAAGCATTTTTATCAATAAACAAGCTTCCAAAAGGAAAGGGATACAACTAAATGCTCTTATAACCTTGACAGATACTTGAAGGGGGCAGAGTGTAATTTTCCTCCAAGAAGTTCCCAACTACCTTAATGTTAATATCTTACTAGAAGGATAAACAACCCTGCTTAACTTGGCAATGGCAAGGACTTTCTTCTTTAACACGAAAGTTCTTTTGAGACCTCCCTTTTTCCATACCTCCCCCATCCTGGTAGTACATAATTGGCCACAACTGGTCACTCCTCACAACTCCGGGCAGCAGCTCCTTCTGCCCAACAGTTCTGTCCCTGTGCTTTAATCAACCATCATTTTGGACCAAAGGTTCCTCCAGAATTATTTCTTGATCCTCGGCACTGGACCTTATATTCCAAAACCCCATCAAGCTGACTTAAAACAAAAGTCCTGCTGTAGTGTCATGGGGAAAGGAGAGCTTCTCAGCAAACTGACCTTGTTGAATTAAGTAAAACATAAACCCTGTTTGCATCATATGCAAACATTAATTGAGATGTATTGTGAATATAAATGTGAGCTAAAACCCACGAAGTTTCTTGAAGAAAAGTAAAATTCGTCCAGGACTTGGAATAAGCAAAGAAGGCCAAGGAAGTGGGAGAATGAATGCATATCTTAAGGGAAAGGGCCCAGGCTTTCCTGACATCACACTGATGAGGGAACAGAAGGCTGGCTGAGGACAAAGCAAAAGGTGACACCCTCCAACCCTCCCCCAGCCCCACTCCTGGGTGGGAAATATGACATTCTTTAGGAATCTCTCCCCCATCTTAAATGTTAATACCTTGCTAGATGGCAAAACGACCTTGGCAATGGCAAGGACTCTGGTATCCAGTAGCTTGTAGGTCCCCTTTAGCAAATAAAAGTCTGTTGTCACCTCCCTTTTCCTTACTTCCCCCAACCCTATCCTACATAACCCCTGGTAAACCCAGAGCAGAGCTCTTCCTGCCCACGGGTCCTGTCCCCCGTGCCTTAATTAAACACCATTTTGCACCAAAGATGTCTCAAGAATTCTTTCTTGGTCATTGGCTCTGGACCTCACCCAACTGAACCTCACTTATAGTCTAGAACTTCATCAACACCAGTATATGAGGTTGAGCTGTGCTCATTCGGTATTTCATATAAGTTACCCATTTTGTTTAGAATTTGTGATACAGTAGAGGAGTGTTGTTCAAAGGCAAGAATGCAAGGCTGAGTTCCCATTTGAAAACCCATAACCTAAATCACAGAAAGTGACATCCTTATAGGTTAAAAGAAAGCAAATATGAAAAAAAAAGAAAGCAAATACGTTTATGATAAAATTCAACACCTATTTGTAATAAACTGCCCAGCTGAGCAGAACAGAAGAAACTAGGGTTTGTAAACAATATCTATAAAAATTCTTCAGAGAGGGACAATAAAAAAAAATTGGATACAGAGATATTTAAGGCAGTGAAAATACTTCTATGATTTTCTAATAAGGAATACATATTATTACATTTAAGAACCTATGGATAACGTGTGATATAAAACTAAAACACTGAACACTTTCCTTCTGAAATTGGCCAGGACTAGGAGACCCAGTCTCACCAGTTATATTCAGTGTGTATTAGACACTGTACCTGGTTTGACATGATAGAGAATAAGAAGTATAAAAATAAAAATAAAAAGTGTAAATAAAAATAAGAATACAAAGTATAAAAATAAGAAACACATATTGCCATTAAAAAAACTTTTAAGTAAATTTTATGATTAACTACATAGGAAACATCTACTAATAATTTATTAAAAATAATAAGAAAGGAGGGTAACATCTATAAAACCAATAAAAAACCCTACTTTATGAATAAATCTAACAAAAATATCTAAGTCTTCAGTAAGATATATATAATTTAAAAAGGCATTTCAAAGAAACAAATCAATGAAAATTGAAACCAAATATGTCCATGGAATAGAAATTGTGACAATGTCAAATACCTTTGGATTGATCTGTAGTTTCAATATAATCTCAACATAATGTTTTTCTCCCTCTCTCCTTCCCTTTCTATTTCTTTCCTACCTTCCTTCTCCTTCTAGAGAAGCACTGATAAACTTTTTTGATCCATTAATTCTTTTACTTTAGCCTGTCATCCTCATTCTATTCTGATATTTTTAAGTGATAGTTTATTAGAGATATTTATATATTTTTTATTTCACTATATTTATGTTTGTGCATATTATAGGTTATTCTCATAGTATATAGGAGATCCTTGTGGCCATAATGTGCAGAACGAGTTATAACACCCCAGGATCTATAAACCTATATGTATATGTCTATCTCTTAAAATTATCTGTGTGTTTCACTTTGCCAGTAATCTGTTACATAATATAGCAACTTTAAAACACATTATTTTTCTATAGAGGATCTCTTTATCCAAAGGGAATTTTTATGAAGTTTTGTCATAAAACCAATTCCAATGACCTCAGATTCTTCCAGTTTCCTTGTATTATCCGAGATTCCAGTCGTACAATATATACCTGTTGTGTTACAAGCAACTTGGTGTATGTCGGTTCTAAAGAAAATGCACCTGGGGAGGAAGAAATAGTTTGGTTTTAGGTAAATTTTTATTAAATATTTTAAGGAAGATAGAAGTAAGTTCTCCAAAAGAACAACACATGGATGGCCCAATTTTAGTCATGGAGTTGGAACAAGGCGGGGTGAAGGGATTGGGGACAATTACCTGGGTAACTCACTACTTGATCTATTTTTATCATCAGAACCCTGAAAAGAAGTTAAATTGAACAAAAAGAATTTACGTGTGTACATGTGTGAAGATAATTTGTTTCAGACAACATACTTTCACCACTTAAAAAACAAAAACAAACACCCACAAGAAAACACTACTATGCATTGTATTTGAGAACTATGTCCAGGTATCATAAACACACTGAAGCACTTAATTCTCATTTATCTTTCCCATCAATGCTAGAAAAAAAAAATTGATTTTGCTCCTATGGGAAAAGAGAATAAGATAATTTACATCATTTGCTCAAAGTATTCCTTTGTATATACCACCACTGTCAGCATAGCAGTGGCTCTATCTACCTCTGTATATTTCCTGGGAGAGTTCTCTATACAAAGACAAATAATCTCTACTATAGTCTGTTAAAGTTTCCTACCTACATGCCTCTATTGTGTATCAGTCAAGTGTGTTAACTGTTTCATCCTACCACATAAGGGCATAAGGGGTCTCACAGGACCATGCTTTACCATAGTCATTTTCAGTGTTTCCATAGGGACGCCAGGGTGGCTCAGTCTATTAAGCATCTGCCTTCAGCTCTGGTCATGATCCCAGGATCCCGGGATCCAGTCCCACATTGGACTCCCTGCTCAGGGGGAAGCCTGATTCTCCCTCTCCCTCTGCCTGCTGTTCTGCCCATTTGTGCCCTCTCTCTCTTTTTCTCACTCTCTGATAAATAAATAAATAAACTCTTAAATAAATAAAGGAATAAATAAATAAATAAATAGATGTTTCCATTGATTATTGGCATTCCAGTTTTTAAATTTTTTGGACATAATTAACATATTATATTATGTGATTTAAATTTGGTAAATATAATTATGTAATTGTCAGTATATAACAACAAATAAAAAAGTTTTAATTACCTTTCAATCTAAAGTTTTTATCATTGCTTTAAATTTTTTCTTCTCTATGTATCCACATAACTATGTATCTATCTACTAGCTCAGGTATCTCACTATCTATCATCTATCTATCACCTACCTAGTTTTCCATCTTTGGCCCTATTAATATTTTGGGGTAGACAATTCTTTGTTGGGTGGGGAGCAGACCTAAAGCATTAGGATAATTAATAGGATCACTGGACTCTAACCATGATATGCCAGTAGCACACTTCTTCAAGTTATAACAATCAAAATACCTAAAAGAATGCCAAATGTTCTTTGGAAAACAAAACTTCCTCAGTTGAATACCACTGAAACACTCATCTATCTCTAGAAGTTAGGTTCAGGGCCAGGATTAATAGAAAGATGAAAGAGTATAAAAAGAGGTTTAACTTTATTAAAAAATAAAAGCATTTTTATGGTAAAAACAAATCAAAATCTGGCTAATGTGACTATGTAAAGTCAATTGTATTCCTATGTAATATTTATTATGAAAAACAAATATGTTTTAACTTAGGAAAACACATAGTTACATCATTAATGTTTTCAGAACATTTAAAATGAGAAGAATTCTCATCATTGATTAATTTTTTTAAAGTTTGGTTGTTTGCAAATACAAACTAATGTGAGTACACCAAATATAAAACATTATAAAATAAATTATGTCAAAGCAAAATTAAAAGACAATTATTACATATAGTAGACAAAATTTATAATCATGAATACATATAAATCAAATTATTTGATTTATTTACAAATTTTTATTTATAATTACGAAATAGGATAACATGAATCCTCATATAAACTTTAAATCCACATAACTCATAACAATATGTATAATTTATGTATCCAAAATATAACAGTAAATGCATTTAACTTTTTAAAGAAGACCATATAGGGATGCCTGGGTGGCTCAGTTGGTTAAGCATCTGCCTTTGTCTCAGGTCATGATTCCAGGGTCCTGGGAATAAGCCCCACTTCATCTCCTTGTTTAACTGGACGCCTGCTTCTCTCTCTGCTCATCCCTCCTGTTCATGCTCTCTCTCTCTGTCAAATAGATAAACAAAATCTTAGGGAAAAAAAAAAGAAGAAGACAGTATGGATGATATGGATGAACTTGACATTATACTAAATGAAATAAGCTAGTCACAAAGAAACAAATACAGCATAATGCCATCTGTATGAGATATAAAAAATAAACACATAGAATCCAAGAATAGAATGGCGGTTGTTAGAGGCTAGGGGAAAAGGGAAATAGTTGATAAACAGTAGATATAAAGTTTTAGTTATGCAAGATGATTGAGTTATAACGATTTTTTTTATAAAACATTGTGCTTATAATCACTATTACTGTATTTTATGCCTTAATATTGGTCAAATATTGTTCAAAGTGTAGATCACATTATTTTTTCTTTACAAAATAAAAAATAAATGAAAAGATATGGAAAACCGGAAAAAGTTTGTATATAATTTGCAGTTAATGCCTCTAGACAGGGTGGAGGAAACGGGAATGGGGAAAAAGAATTAGTACGTATTCGATTTATATGTAATAAATATATTACCTTAAAATAATGAATGTTATGTAACAAAAGTATTCATAAGGTGGGGATGGAAATATGGTGCCTGTAATATCATTTTCTACACATTTATACGTGTGTGTATATATATGTATGTAGACATGTATGTGTTTCTTACAAATGCTTTGAAAAATCAAATGATTTTTGATCCAGGATGGTCATATCTTTTCTTCAAATTTATCTGCTTAACCAAAGTAAGTTTATTATATAGCATACTCAGAACTTAGGAAGGAAAAATATATCCTGTACAATAAATAAGTTTCAAATGAGAGACCAAATTATAATATAAATCATCAATAATAATGGAAAGTGTAAAGGTAATATTTTTTTAAAAAATTTATATGACATTGTGGGAACACTAAATAGAGAAGTTAGAAGAGCTGATGAGGGGTTGAACTCCTTTTGAGTAACCAGGGTACAGACTAACTTCAGTAACATGACAGACAACCTACAAATGACATTTCAGAGGAGGCAACAGCACAACCTTCCTGTGGATACTTGGACTTCAGAAAGGACCTCAAGAATTTCAATTCATTCTCATGAGTAACTTAAGATGTGTCAATATCTTTGTTATTTCCTCTTTCTGGTCCACAATTTGACTGTTACTTCAAAAATGGTAGAGCCTAGAATGTGCTACACCTATGTTAGATATTAGGAACACCAAGATGAAGAAGGAACAGTGTGTCCTGCCCTAAAGCAGTGAATATTCTACAGAATGATACTCAAGTTGTCAGGGTTTTTATTTTTATTTTTTTAAGATTATTTCTTTATTTGACAGACAGATCACAAGAAGGCAGAGAGGCAAGCAGATAGAGAGGGGGAAGCAAGCTCCCTGCTGAGCAGAGAGCCCTATTTGGGGCTCGATTTCAGGTCCTTGGGATGATGACTTGAGCCAAAGGCAGAGGCTTTAACCCACTGAACCACACAGGCGCCCCTATCATTGCTTCTGTATCAAAGTTAAAATCACATTAATGATAGATGGCAGAGCTGAAAATAAAACCTCATACTTTATCTCAGAATTTTAAGATGGATATTATATTCACTCATTCACTTATTCATCATTCATTGCATCAGTCAGTAAATCAGAAAATATCTTTTGAACACCTACTCTTTCCTGGGTATTTTTTTAGAAGGCATTAATACAAACTATTTAGACATGCCCTTTTTACTTAAAAAACTTACAGACTAGAAAATCTTGCACAAGAGTAATATAAAAATATTGTGAATATTAAATCATATTTATACATGCTAGAGGAAAGATCACAAGATTATATGAAGAATGTATTCTCCATTAAATAATTTTAATTAAAAAAAAAACCAGCAACAAGATCAGGCACATGATGGGTGCCTTTTTTTTTTTTTTTTCCTAAGAATTTATTTATTTATTTTACAGAGAGAGATTACAAGTAGGCAGAGAGTCAGGCAGAGAGAGAGGAGAAAGCAGGCTCCCCACTGAGCAGAGAGCCCAATGCAGGGCTTGATCCCAGGACCCTGGGGCCATGACCTGAGCCAAAGGCAGAGGCTTTAACCCACTGAGCCACCCAGGCGCCCCTGATGGGTACCTTCTGAAAGCCTCTAACATGACTGATGTTTAGTATTCTTGCAACCATGCCCATTTTGAATTTATGCTCTATGTCATCTGAATATTATGACAGATACACCAGGGCTTGTTCTTGACTAGAATGGAGGCTTTGCCTTCAGTTCTACTCCCAACATTCACAGTAAAATGGAACACTGGAGCCAGAATCCTGGGCTTCTAATTGTTGGATTTTCTCCACCCCAGGGCCAGCAGCCACACTTCCCAACCACCACAGGGGACAATTCAAAAGAAACAAACACCCAAAAGGTGGAATCATTGCGTGAGATTGTTACTCAATAGGATCATCTAAGCAAATGCCTAGGCTGGCCCTACATTTTCACTCTCTGGGTGTAATTCCTGTGTAGAAACTTGCATAATTGGTCTTTCTCTCCCTGAGGAACCAGAACTTTATCTGGGAATTCCTGTTTTCATGCGTGGGGCCTGGATCCATAAACAAGCTTATTCCCGTGTGCAGGTCTTCAGGGACATCAGACACAGGTAAATTTCTTCAGCATGCCTCCTGCAGAACCTTCACAGTGGGTCTCAGCAGATCTCTGGACAGGTAGGTTCACCCCAACCATTTACTTAGTACTCATCCTGGATGTGAAGACCATGTATCTTGGGAACTTTATGGATTCAAATCAGACTCAGGACTGACTGGGGATTAACTCCCTATTCTCTGAAGCCTCAGTGGAAGGGACAGAGAAATGACTCAAAGCATGGTCCCCAGCACCCCTGTTAAATTAAGCAGTGTGAGCATTTCTACAGAGAAATGAAGAGTCCTTAAGAGGATTCTATCTCACCTTAGGATAAAGAGGAATTTTTCTGCCCTAGAGCTAGCAGACTGATGTCTTAGAAGGCCCTCTACACCAGACAGGAAGCTTCTTAAGTAATTTGAAATATCTGATTTCTTCTCCAAGATGGACCTACTAAATTGTTAAACATCAAGAAAAATAAGTTTCTCCCCTTCTGGATGTTCACATTGCCCAGAGTGACAAACTCTGTGATGGAGAGAAAGGTTCCCTGATGTCAGCTGGCAGGCTTTGAGATGCTGGTGGACACTGACAGCTCCTGTCAAGGTGTAGTTTGTCCCCAAAACAGCTCAGGTTTAAATAAGTTTAAGACAAATTGTACAGTTAGGGACCAATAGAAGATTTCTTGAAATCATTTCAGTAGCTATTTTTAAAAATTGCAGTATGATTTCTCCACCTAGTTGTAATATAAATGATTAACATTAGGTACATTTTTAAAGTTATTTTCCTGACATGCTAGTATTTGGGCAGACTTATAAAATATTTCTTTTCAGCAACAAACTTAAAATAAGTTGTGTCAAAAACTAACATAGCTTTGCCAAAAATAATTAAATCAGAAACCTTTCAAAAGAAATAGGAGAAAAATACTTCATTTCAGTGATATATGCTTACCAAAATAAAACACAATCCTAACATTGTCATTAGTAATATTTTATTTAAAAAAAGGAATTAATAAGTGGTAATGAGCTATGCAAATATTTCTATCTAAAAGCTAATTGCAGAAATTCATAGTACACATCTACAATGACATTTTTGTAGTGTTTTTTTTTTTTTTTGCTTTGATAAATTAAAGATACAATTATTGAGTGAATTATATCTCAGGGTGAACCATGCACTGAACTCTTTTAGAAGCAAACAGGAAATGTTTTATTTAAAGTGAGTGTCACCTCTGTATTTTCCACCTTAAACTCATCTGTGTACTTCTTACAGATATGGTGGCAGGAGAAAAGAGATATGAAATATCTAGTGCCACACAGTCATATAACCTCATCAGACATATATTTGATGTATGGAATAAAGTATCATTGATTCAACAAACACCACAGATTTAAGAAAGCCCCCTGCCTGATTCTTTTGTTAAATATATACCTAGATATCATGTGTCCCAGTTGCTTGGATATACAAAATTTTAGTTCACCTGTTATTTCCATTTTAACTATGAAACTCTTCAGTGAGGTAGAATGAGTTAGTGGGATACAAATAGGACACCACATTAGGAAAATTGTTCAAAATGTGCTAATAACAAGAACTGCTGGCACCAAATTTCTCACTGTTATCAGGCTCTGTACTAACCCATGTTTGTGTAGTATCTCATTATATTCACACAAGATTATAAATACTTGATAAAAATCCCACAGCTAGTAACTGGTGGCCTAACTTCCAGCCAACCAAGTGACCAAACAAACAAGCAAACAAAACACATAAAGCAAAACCATAAAAATACAGCAACAATCAATATTCTGCAGATGCTTTGCATGACAATCATTGAGCCACAACTGTCTTATCAGACATAGAAATAATTCCATGTCCTCTTGGACATTCCTGCAGAATAATGAGATCATTATTTTGAAATGGCTAACATTGTTCTGGGCCTAAAGTATAGTAAATAATGAATAAATTAGCACTTGTCTCCAATCATTTCTCTATAAAAGAAAAACAAAGTAATCAAATTTGAGCAAATCAAAATTACAAGTAATATTTCTTTTAAACATCCAAACAGGCATTAAACAATTTTAAGGAAAGAAGCTTTTGATGGAAAAAAAAAAAAGAAATGGCTGCCAGAACATAATAATAGAGATGTTTCTGAACAGGTAAAGATCAGAGCGATCAAAAAGACTAGTTTATTTGGCCAAAGAAATGTGGTTACTTTAAAAAATCAGCTTCTGAATAACACTAAGAAGGATGACTACTGAGGTATAGTCCATCAGTGAACAGCTGAATCAGTGTGGTATGGTAGAAACTGATAAGGAAAGAAAGAAAAGAAAAAAAAAAACTAGCAGAGTCAAAGCATTTTTGACAGGAATATAGAATTCCCAAGGATGATGACAAGGTATGGACGAAAGAGAAAGCCAGTGACAGCTAAGGAGAAAATAACTGAAAGTCATTGGAGGTCACCCTGGCTCATCAACTTCTTATACAGAGCTATCTTTTATCACTGGAAGCATACACAGATACATGTGTATATGTAAATACATATTCATGCAATAGTATATTAAAATACACAAATATATAGCAATACATATAATAGATTTTGTACACTCAACTAATATAAATTATATCTAACACAATTGAAAACGGCTTTGTACAACACTTTTAACAGGAAATTAGTCTCTAGAAAGTGTGTATTTCTGAATTTTTTAAGATTATGAGAAATACAATTAAAATTTGACACTTTTACCTGTGACCAGAAATTATTATCCAATTTATATGAGACAGTCTACAACCTAGCATCTACCAGAAAAATCAATTTGACCATCTATTAATTTCCTTCCATTTTCCCCATTAAAAGATGAGAACAACAAAATAAATGGCCTCAGAAAATCTCACCCAGGTGACTGAGTTCATTCTCATGGGAGTCTCAGATCGCCCAGACCTCCAGATTCCACTCTTCTTTGTTTTCCTGCTGATCTATGGACTGACCATGGCAGGGAACCTGGGCATCATCACCCTCACCAGTGTTGACTCTCAGCTCCAAACGCCCATGTACTTCTTCCTCAGGCACTTGGCTATCATTAATCTTGGCGATTCTACTGTCATTGCCCCCAAAATGCTGGTAAACTTCTTGGTTACAAAGAAAACCATATCCTACTATGGATGTGCAGCCCAGTTGGGTGGGTTCCTGGTGTTCATTGTTGGTGAGATTTTCATGCTAGCTGCAATGGCATATGATCGTTATGTGGCTATTTGCAACCCTCTGCTCTACATGGTGGTGGTCTCTCCACAGATGTGCATACTGCTGGTGTCCCTCACTTACCTCTACAGTCTGACCACAGCATTTACTGTCTCCTCCTGTGTGTTCTCTGTGTCATACTGCTCTTCCAATGTAATCAACCATTTTTACTGTGATACTGTTCCCTTGTTGGCGTTGTCCTGTTCTGATACCTACCTTCCAGAAACAGCAATATTTATCTCTGCAGGGACCAATTTGATATTCTCTATGATTATTGTTCTAACATCATACTTCAACATTGTCCTTGCCATTTTGAGGATCCGTTCTTCAGAGGGCCGACGAAAAGCCTTTTCTACCTGTGCCTCTCACATGATGGCTGTCACTGTGTTCTATGGGACAATTCTTTTCATGTATTTGCAACCAAGGACCAACCACTCCTTAGATACTGATAAAATGGCCTCTGTCTTCTACACCTTGGTGATACCAATGCTGAATCCCCTTATATATAGCCTAAGGAACAAAGATGTGAAGGATGCATTCAAGCGATTCCTAAATAACCCTTGTCAGTCTTTCAAATTAATGTAAATTTAAAGCTTCAATTGTCTTCATAAAAGTGTTTTCATTTGCTTCTAAAAAGCTAATATCTATTAAATGCAGAGGTAATAAATAGTTAAAAATTCCATGGATTTCAATGGAAAAATCTTAACCCTTTATTTTCCAACCTCAAATACCCAAATTTTGCTAATACAAAGATGTGTTAGTTGACCAAAGAAAGTATACTTATATAAGTAGTAAACAATAATTTCAGAATAAGCATATTTTACAATGAAACACAACTTTCTACTGGGCTTTTATAATTTCTAATCAAGGAGCAGGAAATGTGAAATTGGGGAAATCATGTGAAAACCAGTCCTTGGATGTTGGTCAAGCATCAGGTCATCTTTCTTGCCATAGATCAGTTTTGTTCAACTACAAAAGGCTTTATTTTCACTTTTTGTTTATTTTATCTTACAATTTGTTTACCTTTTAAAATCCATTTTTATCTTGCACTTCATATAAATTTATATCACAGAAAAAGAAACCTTTAGGATAAAATAAAAACTGAACAAAAAAATGCTTAGATATTCATGGGAATAGGCTATGTAGAAAAACAGAAGACAATGCATGAAGGGAGAGTCCACTTTTTCATTCCTCTTGTGTGGTACATGTACATAAAACAAAATGTTGATATTTATCCTGATATTATATAAAATTAGTTTTCTCCAATCTTCTTTTTCTCCCTAACATTATGTAGAGCTAATCATCTGTGGTATAAAAATATAAAGCAAACGCTACTTCTTTTAGCATTTTTGTTTAGTGTTTTGCAGTCAAGGGTTAGTAGACCAAAAGGGAAAAAAAAAGTCATTGCCATTAAGGTGACACCAATTCTCAAGGGCACCACCTCCAATAAATAAATAAATATTCATTTTTATTCTATCTCTTTCTATCTGTGCATGCAAAATGCTACTAACATACAATGTAATGAGGGAGACAGGGCATGGCATGAGAGGTAAGGCAATACCTGGAAATAAAGTAGATTCTGACAGTCTCAGGAAGTCAGAAACAAGCCAAACAGATCAAATGTGACACTTAGTTTCGTAAGCTAACTCTTAACTTTCGTTTTAAATAAGCAAAATATTTAGCAGAAAACAGAAAAGTCACAGTGTGTCACAGACATTACTCTTCACCACAGGCAGAAGTAGCAATAACTTGATAGCATTACCCTTAAAAATTTTTAAGTTTTTGGGGCACCTGGGTGGCCCAGTGCATTAAAGCCTCTGCCTTCGGCTCAGGTCATGGTCCCGGGGTCCTGGGATCAAGTCCCACATTGGGCCTCTGCTCAGTGGGGAGCCTGCTTCCCCCCTCTCTCTCTGCCTGCCTCTCTGCCTACTTGTGATCTCTCTCTCTGTGTCAAATAAGGAAATAAAATCTTTAAAAAAATATTTTTTAAGTTTTCTTTTTTATAAATATATCAAAGTATATAGTATAGATAATTTATTTTCTGTTAGTCTGGTTTACCCATTGCTGTATTTGGCTGTACCAACCTATACCTGTACAATTGGGGAAGTATATTCCTCAGCACAAAACCATTGTCTTTGAGTCTAGTTGTGAATGGAATTGGAGCAACATGTCTAAACTCACCCTTGCATGTCTACCAAACCTATGTATTTTATTCAATGAATTAAAGTCAAGAATGAAAACTGTAGTGCTTTCCACTTTTTAACTTTGTTTACATATGTGTGTTCTAAACATAATTATGTTGTCACTTGTATTAGTTTCCTACTGATACTACAACAAATCACCACTGATTCAGTGGCTTGAAACAACAGAAACTTATTATCCCACAGTTCTCAAGGTCAACATTTCAAAATGAGTTTCACTGGGCTACAACCAAGATGTCAGCAGATTTTGCTCCTTCCTCCAGAGGAGTCTGTTTCTTTTCCTCTTCCAGCTTCTAGAGACAACCTTCTTCCCTTGCTTGACACACCCTTCCAAACAGTGACCCTATAACTCTGACCTCTACTTGCACTGCCACATCTCCTTCTGACTAAGACTCTCTTACCTCCCTTTCTTTCTTGGGATTACGTTGGTCCCACCCAGAGAGTCCAGACCAGACTTCCCAACTGGAGGTCCTTAACTTAATCACATCAGCAGATCTCTTTGTATGGAAGGCACCATGTTCACAGTTCTGGGCATCTTTGACAGGGTGGGAGACATATTTCTGCCTCAAATATCTATATATATGGTGTGCTTTGTGAAACCAGGCAATCTAAAATTTTGCATGTCTCATTCACTAACACTCAATGGGATGGTCTCAAAAACCTTTCACTAATTGCCCCTCTAAATTACTTAGCTACAAAGTTTGTCCTAAGTAAACTATACACAAAGCCCTCTTCTAATGAAGGATAAGCAGGAAGTATTTAGTTCAAAGGTTCCTAAGTGTATGCACACATACACATGTACTCACATATCACTTGCACACATTTATCAAAAAAACTATCAACCAGTCAGGAAAGTGTATCAGCCCAGTACCAGCTTCCCATGAAGTAAGGAATGGCAAATAATTTATATGACAGCTTTAATCTCCAACTGATCAAAGCTCACGCCCTATGAGATGTAAGTCACCTGTACTTCCAGCTTATCCCTAACTAACCGCTATTAAGGTTCCATGACATTTGTGTCCAGTGACAACAAAATCCCTCTAGTGGTGAGGGGCAAGAGAAGATGCAAGACACAGCAATAAAGCAAAGTCCGACAACACCTGAACGCTAGGACACACTTCAAACAGCCACAGGACCCCTCCTTCTGCAGCTGCCACAAAAGCAGTAGCTTTGACCTGATTCCATATATAGGGATACTCTAGGCAGAAAGCATTACAAGTGTGTAAATCTTGTGTGACAGACACTGAATCCTTTCAAGACCATGAAAATAAGAAAAACCACCAAGCTTCCCCAAATTCAGCATAGTAAATGCCATTTCATGAATTTAAATTCCAAAACTTACTGAAGGATTATTTTCATAGCAGTTCATTTTGTTCTGAAGCACCATGATCATATATCCTAATATTTTATTTACATTCCAGGAAATATGTCTGGTATTAATTGTTTCCTACTATATTGATAATCTTAAAGATAACAGAAATTGGTAGGATTCTTTTTTTTTAATTAAAAGTTAAATTAAGAGACTATCTTGGTTACTCAGTGGGTTACGCATCAGAATCTTGATTTCAGCTCAGATCATGATCTCAGGATAATGTGTTCAAGCCTGCATCAGATGAAGCACCAAGCACGGAGTCTGCCTGAGATTCTCCCCCTCTCCTGCTGTCCCTCCCCTCATTCACCCATGAAGTCTCTTTCTCCCAAATAAATAAATAAATAAGTTCTTTAAAAAAGTTAAACTGAGTAATTGTAAGTGTTCTGATACAGATTTTCTGATCCCTTAAGGTCTAGGTAAGTTTAGATTGAGCTAATGCCATCTCCCTGCAAGTCCATAAGTCTTCACCAGATGTCTACGTGCCATGGGTCTCATCTATCACCTCTGCTTTCCAAATGGCTATTTTCAAAAGCCATCTCAATGGAAATGAAAAAAAAAATGCTTTTAAGGAAACCATTGAAGAAAAGAACTACAAGCTCTGAAACAGAAAGCACTATGGGAGGCACTCAGGACTTGCACACAGTAGGGACGGAGATTGGCTGCCCACAGGGAGGGGCTGTGCTTCCAAGAGGAGTCAGGCTACAGCTCAGCTACTTCTTCACAGTTTCCAGGAGGAGGAGAAGTCAGCTATCCAGGTGCCCAGGAGGAAATGTAGGATTTGGAGGTCACCTCCACCCATTTGCTATGAGGTATGTGTCAGTGTTTTTTCACACCAACAACCACTTCATCAGCATTATCATGTTATAGACATCCAAATAGTAACATTATACTAGAATTAATGTGCATCAGTCTCCGTTATAATATCTGAACTTCTTTGTTTACATGGATCATAGCACATTTTTTCTTTTTTTCAAATCTTGACAAGTATTTGGATTCTTTTAAAAAATAAAGTATTAAATCAAGGAAAACTATATTAGCTCTATAAAGTTTATCTGATTTAATTATTTGCTGCAGCCTTTACCATTTGTTCAAGTGCTACATATTCATGAGTTGGACGTCCACAATATGAAATGATGTGTACTAATGGTGGGATGTATGCAGTTCAAAGAAATCTTGGAGTAGATCCATCCTTATGTAAATAAATTAAATGTGTTCTATTTATCCTAAAACAGGGCCTCAGGAGATACATCACAGACATGTTCATTCGTGGGTCAGTGGGGACCACACACACAAAGTTAATTGTGGGGATGCATGTGGAGTCACAAGTTGGGAACTAACTAAATGCCTCTTACTATGGCAGCAAACCTATAGTAAATGGGGGTAGAGACAGATTATAGCAATTTTATTAAACAGAAGCCATCAAAATATTGTGTATATAGAAAATGAATAAAATTCAAAAACATATAGTTGATTGAGAACCTTGATGAATCGAAATAAGTCATGTAACAACCTATGTGTGCACTTCAAAGCATGAGTTATATTCACTTTATAAAGCTGTCTTTCTTTTGAAAAAATATTTATTTATTTAATTTAGAGTTTAAGAGGGAGAGTATGAGTGGGGGGAGGGGCAGAGGAAGAGGGAGAAAATCTCAAGCAGACTCCCCACTGAGTGTGGAGTCCAGTGCAGGGCTCAATCTCTCCACCCTGTGATCATGACCTGAACTGAAACTAAGAGTCAGACACTTAATTGACTGAGCTACACAGGCACCCCATAAAGCTGAATTTCTTATTAAGAACATATATCAACTTTTGTGGAGGAGATACTTGTGTAGGGAAAGGAAACTGATGTAGGAGTGGGAATTAGGATGAGGATGAACACAGGTTGTGGAATTATGTATCATTAACTCAATCCCTTAGGTTAAAAAAATGAATATAAATTACTTTATTTTTTAAAAAGATTATTTATTTATTTATTTATTTGACACAGAGAGAGAGAGAGAGAGATATCACAAGGAGGCAGAGAGGCAGGCAGAGAGAGAAGGGGAAGCAGGTCCCCCACTGGGCAGAGAACCCAATACAGAGCTCTATCCCCAGACCCTGAGATCATGACCTGAGCTGAAGGCAGAGGCTTAACCAACTGAGCCAACCAGGTACCCCCCCCCCTTTTTAAGATTTTACTTATTTATTTGATAGACAGAGATCACAAGTAGGCAAAGAGGCAGGCAGAGAGAGAGAGGGAAAAAGGTCCCCCACTGAGCAGAGAGCCCCATGTGGGCTCATTCCCAGGACCCTGGGATCATGACCTGGGCCGAAGGCAGAGGCTTTACCCACTGAGCCACCTAGGTGCCCTATAAATTACTTTACATACATATTCCTAATTTTTATTCCTTCTGAGCTTTTAACACACTATAGGTCATGTGTAAATAGTTTTGTCTTTATCCTCAGATATAAAACATGGAAGAATCCATTGTGGAAAATACTAGAAGTTTATGTAATTGATAGATGATGCAAGTATCTGAGAAATATTCTACTTACATCCAGACATTTAAGTGAATACAATAAAAATGATATCTAAGGAAAGCAAGTGAATTGTATATATAAAAACAGGGTGCTTGGGGGCCAGTTGGCTGTGTCTGCCTTCAACTCACAGGTCATAATCTCAGGGTCCTGAGATGGAACCTACACGGGACTCCCTTCTCAGTGGGAAGTCTGCTTCTCCCTCTTCCTCTGCCCCTACCCCTACTTCTCTCTTTTTGTCTCTCTCAAATAAATAAAATATTTTTTAAAACTCCTCAATAGGGAAATCAAAGTTACTCTGAGTAATTAGAAAAGACCAGTGGCATCATTTCTTGCTCTCAGATGCTTTGGGAATAACCAAGAATTGCATTCACACTCTCAGGGGAGTGTCTCAAAGGGAGAAGATGTTCATAAATTCTTCTGACAGCATTCAGGTCTAGTAATCACACAAAGGAACAAGAAGACAGTCTTCACTTAAGGTGAATAGATGGCATTGATTATACTGATTGCTAGATCAGCTGCAATGATGATTTTGGATCCCTGTCTTCCACTGAAATGACCGATATGAGTATAGTCACCAAAGCCAGACTCAGTACAGTACATCATGCATGTAAATCATCTCTCTTCATAACTAGGTTTTCTGGAGTAATGATGTATGTTTACCATAATGAGTGTGTTCTTTGAAGGTGGTAAGGGACCTCATTTCTATTTGTTATTATTTCTACATTGATATTGAGATTGCAGACAATAAAAAATTGTGAAGGGGGAGTTAGTATTTTCGTAAGCTCTACTTACAATCCTCTTCTGTCCTCTTTCCCTCCCAACTTTTAGTAAATGTGCAGTGTTCTCAGTATGACCAACCCAGTATGACCACTCAGGTGAGGCTATTTACAAAATGTTATAGAATATTGAGTTGAGGTTGAGTGTTCTCATTTGCATAAGAGGACATCCTTGGCCTCCATGCCCATCCCCCAGGTCCGGGCACGGCTCTGGAGTTTCTGCTTCCAAACCTGCTAAGAGTCAGGTTTGATGCTCAGTTTCCTTGTTTCTTTCCAGGCAGTGCTTGGGTAGAACTGGTGGGAGGAGGCCACGCAAATATTCACTCAGTTGAGTTTTAGAAGAACTCCACAGAGTTTTGTAGTATCACAATAAAATGAATGTTGAGATGAAGAGGTTTGCCAAACTGTGAAAACTGCTGTGGGATAGTCCTTTCTTTGGGTATATTTACAGCTTAAGACATCAGGCTTTGTCACTTGTTGGATTGTTGCTAATGAATGTTTGTTATTGCTTTACCATAAATATTTTGAATAGATTTTTGGATAGAGAAAATTTTATGAAGTAATTTATCTGTTAAATTAATATTGAATTTTTATTCTATTCTTTTGGAAATGTCTGCTTATTTAAGGGCATCCAGAGGTTCTAGTTGAGCACAACTGAAACTTTTATAACACTAACTTGTATAATACAGGAACATATTTTTCTAATTTGTTTAGGTTTCTGTATTTTTTTCCCCAAAATGTCTTAAGACATTAAAAGTAGGTACCTGGCAGTTTATATTAGATATTCTATCATTATGGTATTTCTCTTTTATTCTTAATTTTTATAGCTTTTGTCCATTCTAAATGGCATTAACTCTTCATCCATTAAAACGCTTCATTTTCTTTCTAATTCAGTTGGATAATGTGATGAATTCTAATTATAGAATTTCCAAAATTCAATCATTTAGACAAATGTGGGATGAATGCAGCTTGGATGTCCTATAATTGTTACACATTTTTAAAAACTGATATAAGTGACATATTGTTTAGAGTAGATATAGTTACTAATGTGTATGTATGTGTGTGTGTGTGTGTGTGTGTGTGTGTATCATGAATATATGTGAGTTTGTGGGATGCATATATACTGAATATATTGTAGGATTCTTTTATTATCATATATTTCTTTTTTAAATCATGATTTTGTCTCCCAGAATGAATTATAGTGGGGTTCTCACTTTTTCACTCTGGAATAGTTAGTAAAAAATATGGATAATCTCTTTTTTCATGAAATTTTGGGACACCTGTCTTTAAAAACAATCTGAAGGAGAAAGGAGTTAGAAAAGTAAAGTCAATAAAGGGCAATCTTTTTTTATTTTATTCACTTTTTATTTGACAAAGAGAGGAAGACAGGGAGAAAGGGACCACAAGCAGGGGGAGTAGGAGAAGGAGAAGCAGGCTTCTCACTGAGCAAAGAGCCAGATTCAGGGCTCAATCCTAGGACCCTCAGGTCATGACCTGAGCCGAAGGAAGACACTTAACAACTGAGCTACCCAGGCACCCTGATAAAGTGCAATCTTTAAATAAAATGTGTTAGCAGAAAACATTTCATGTACATATGATGAAAGATGAAATAAAGGTGTAAGAACAGTATTCAAATTAATCTTTCATTCATGTACCTCGTGCAACATTATTTGCCAACCTCTAAGATATTTGAGATAGTATCCCCTACTTTAGAGTGATATTTCTGTCTGTTGCACTTATAGCAGTATATTGGATGATTTTAAGTAATAAATTAAAAAATACAGTCTAACCTTTACTTGTCTTTGAATGTGGTAGAAAGTACAACTATATCATTAAACACATCATTTCAGAGAATCAGTTCTAAGGTCAAAGCAAATGTAAGAATGTACCAAATTCTTCCTTTTTATATTGAATAACTTGTAGATGCAGGCTTTACTTGGTGTGCAACATATCACAGATAAGAAACTGGGTTAATCATGGTTTACATGGAGGTTGGAACTAAAGTTTGCAAGGGCAAGAGGCAGAGTGTTGTTACTTTTATTATAATTCCTTCTAAAGTATTGTATATTTAGCCAATTACAGGCATTTTAAATGCAAAATGTTTTTTAAAAATCAAGAATTCCAGCTAGCATGTGGCATCAAAGAAAAACAAATAAACAAGCAAGCAAACAAAGATTGCCCTATTTCTTAGGTTGTAACACTTTCTAAATTTGGTTCCAGGTTCAGTGATGGAGGTGAGTCTTATTTTAATTAACTCGTCTAAAAAATTAGGTTTATCTTACCCACAATGGCTTTGCATCCTAAAATCTCAACAGACATTGTCTCCTGAAACCCAATGACTCTTGTGATGGTTGTTCCCACAGCAATTTTCCTTAACAGCCTGGATGAACAAACAAAACCTAACAGTGCTAACAGAATTCATCCTAATGGGAATCACGGACCGTCCAGAGCTGCAGGCTCCCTTCTTTGGGCTCTTCCTCGTCATCTACACGGTCTCAGTGGTGGGCAACCTGGGCATGATTATCCTCACCAACATGGATTCCAGGCTCCAAACACCCATGTACTTCTTTCTCAGACACCTGGCTTTCATTGATCTTGGTTATTCAACTGCTGTGGGACCCAAAATGCTGGTAAATTTGGTAACTAACCAAAATACAATCCCCTACAACTGGTGTGCCACACAGCTGTCTTTCTTCATCTTGTTCATCATCAGTGAGCTATTCATTCTGTCAGCAATGGCCTATGACCGCTATGTGGCCATCTGTAAGCCTCTGCTCTACACAGTTGTTATGTCACAAAGAGTGTGCTGGGTGCTGGTAGCCATCCCCTATCTCTACAGTGCCTTTCTCTCTCTGACAACCACCATAAAAATATTTATGTCTTCTTTCTGTGGACATAATGTCATTAGACATTTTTACTGTGATAGTCTTCCCTTGTTAACTTTGCTTTGCTCAAGCTCACGTGATATTGAGTTGATAATACTGATCTTTTCAGCATTCAATTTGGTTTCCTCCCTTGTGATAGTGCTTGTGTCCTACATCCTGATCCTAATGGCCATCCTCAGGATGAATTCTGCAGACGGCAGGCACAAGGCCTTCTCTACCTGTGGATCCCATCTGACAGTGGTTGTTGTATTATACGCAACACTTTTCTTCATGTACGTGCAGCCCAAATCAAGTCATTCCTTTGATACTGATAAAATTGCTTCTGCATTCTACACTTTGATTATACCTATGCTGAATCCCATGATCTACAGCCTGAGGAACAAAGAGGTAAAAGGTTCCCTGCATAGAATCTGGAAAAGTCTGCACAGACTGCCTATGTAGGACTCAGTATAGACTCTGTATATAATAAATCATGTTACAGACTGCTGTTTATTATATGACATAGGCCTTTAAGAAGTGTAATGTATAAAAGTAATGGAAACTAGAATGTTTTTCATTTTTCAACTTATAGTTATTCCAGTAGTGATCATCCTTCTGGTATCAATTTTTACTTGTCCTTAAGTATTACCATGAGCAACTGGAGTGCAGACTTCTATTCTCAAATTGCCAATACTTATGTTACAATTTAAGGGTTTAAGGGAAGTCAATACATCTGCCATTAAATAACTTTTTTATTAATTTTATTTATTTATTTGACAGACAGAGATCACAAGTAGGCAGAAAGTTACACAGAGAGAGAGGAAGGGAAGCAGGTTCCCTGTTGAGCAGAGAGCCCAATGTGGGGCTCGATCCCAGGACCCTGGGATCATGAGCTGTGCTGAAGGCAGAGGCTTTAACCCACTGAGCCACCCAGGCACCCCCATTAAATAGTTTTTTAAGCCTTTCTGGTGTCTTTTTTTAAATATATTTTGTGGACTAAACACCACTTTAAGACCAGTGCCCACCACACTGACATACTGACATAAGATGGCATTTATTGGTTTTTTTTCTGTGTGTGTGTGCTGGGCATATATACATCAATGTGTAGTCAACACTGTCTGTCCTTAGCTGTATCCCTGTTGACACTTTAACTATATCCCCTTTGATAGGTGGCATTTCAGATTTGTTACATCATGATATATGAACATGTGTAAACATGGGAAAGCAGAATAAAGTTTATTTTCATGTGTCATAAATATGTACATTAAAAGTTCAAAAAACTTCACACTGAAACGTTAGAAATAGTAAGTAGATTTTGCAAGATTAGTGGATATAATATCAACATATTAAAGATGAATTATTTTGCTATCCACCAGCAAAAATAGGTAAAGTTGAAATTTTAAACTATCAATTACGCTAGATAAAATCTATAGAATACTTAGGGAACAGTCTAATGAATGATTTGCATGATTTTATTGCTAGACACTGTAACAAACATTACTGAGTTACTAGAGGAGAGATAAATGTTTATATATATACCATGTCATTGGTTAGAAGATATAAATATTGTGATGAAACCAGTTCTCCATAAATTTTCCTGTAGATTTAATGCAGTAACAATCAAAATTTCAATAGCATTTTTTAGTGTTAAGCTAATATCAAAAGTTATGTGGAAATGCAAAGGATCTAGATATCCAGGGCAATATCTCAGAAGAAGAAAGACTTCAGAGGACTTCCAATAACAGAAACAATTCCTTTAATGAAGTGAGATTATTTTTAAAAATATGTCATCAGTGCACATATTTACAGAGAGATCAAGAATATAATAATAAAGTCCAAAATAGAATCACGTGTGTAATTCTACGAGTTTTAAAATAATAGCCCTACCACAATGTAGAGGGGAAAATCAGGCTTCTCAATAAACTGACTGTATTCAATTAGGTTCCTATGTAGAACATGAATCTTGGTCTTTTATCCACTACATGCAAACCGTAATTGAGATGTGCTATGAATGGAAATGTGAAAGCTGAAACCAAAATTTTGGTAAAGCAAAGTAAAATAACATTTTCATGACTTGGGATCAACAAAGATTCCTTAGACAGGGTACAAGAAATAATAATGCTAATAAAGAAATAGTACCCTCTACAATGAAAATTTCTATTAATAAAAAAATATTGTAAGAAAGCGAAAAAGTCCAGAGGGACCACATGTGAAGTACACACACCCTTCAAAGTAATCTGTAAAACAAAACAAAATAAAACAACAAATTGTTCTAACTTCTAGAATGAAGATGATCAACACCGTCAACCTATTGGGAGGGAATGAATAAGTTGGGGGGAAGGGCAGGACACCTGAAGGAACACTTCACAAAAGAGGGTATCAAATCTGCCAAAAATGCATAAATGTGTTCAAAAAAATTATTCATTAAATGTAAGTGAAGATTATATACTGTGATACCATTACACATTCAGCAGGGTAGCTAAAATTCAAAATTTGGATAATAATTCAAAGTGTCGATAAGGGTGTGGGAAACTCTAATTCTTGTAACTGTTTCAGGGAGAGTACGTTACCATAAATACTTTCGAAAAATAAGAGAATAATTACTAAATTTGGTGTGTGTATACTCTATGATGCAGCAATTCCCTTCCTGTGCAATTATGTCCACTGGAGAATAAGTAATAGAATGTTTGTGGCAGATGTAGTCATCATAGGTGTTAAGTGCTTATCAAGGGTGGAATGGGTGAATACGTGATGACATCTTCAAAAAATATAATCTACACAGCAGAGCAAGAAGAAGAGCTAGAAAGAAGAGGAGGAGAACTAGAAGAAGAGACATGCAAATGCCAACAGAAAATAAATTAACATAAATTAACATTATTACTAGTTAAAAGAACACCTTAAATAGATTTATGATAACATTCAACACCTATTTCCAATAAACTACCTCAGTGACCAGAATAAAAGAAAACAGTATTATAAATGATATCTATAAAAATCCTGTATACTGGGGCAGGAAAAGGACAAATAAATTGAGGACAAAAGTTTTTAGGGCAGTGACAATATTCTGTATGATACTATAATGATGGACACATATTATTACACTTAAAAATCTACATAAAACTTTTAATGTCTACTGAAATATTTGAAACTTTACCTCTGAAATTGTCCCCAAGACTAGGAGGTTTTTCCTTGAAATCAGCCCAGCATTCTTGCTTACAAGCAGGACACCTTAATGTTATTATACGTTTTGAAACAAAATGTGTAACTTATGTAAGTGCCCATAGTAACTCAGCTTAGTTTCACTGTTATTTGTATGAGCTGGTGTAATTTTTGGAGACTATGGTGTCTTTCACTGAATATTAAATTCATTCATCTTCTTTGCCACCCCCCTCCTGTTCTGGAGGAAGAGTTACTTTTATATTTTTCATGAGTCATTTTTCATTCATGTATATCTGATTATATAGGACTGGTAAAGTATTCCCTCCTACTATGAAAGTTTCCCTCTCACATTATTAATTTTGATGAACAGAATTCTTAAAATAGTTCATTGAATCATTTTAATTTTATACAAATATTGTTTTATGTGTTTTGTTAAAATATTCTACTACCTCAAAAATGTCCCATTATGTTTTTGCCTAAACTGTTTATTTGCATTTCACATTTAGATCTTTAAATCAAATAGAAATGATTCTAGTAAGATCTGGGTAGGTGTCCACATTCACATTTTCTCAAATAAATATACAAATTATCTAAAAGCACTTATTGAAAAATAACTCTTACAAATCAATGAATAGTTGACATGATATACAGTACAATGATGACAAAAGACATGAACAAGTACTTTTCAAAGTAAATATATAAATACTTCTGAAACAAATGAAAGACTTTTTATTTCATTCAGTACAAGGATAATGCAAATTAAATCACATAGTTACCCATTCACATCATCTATAATGCTAGAAAGAAAATGATGGAACATACCAAATCTTAATGAGAATATTAAACAATTATAATAATTTGCACAGCTACTAAGAATGCATACTGTTATAACTACTCTGGAAACTCATTTGGTAGTACTTTCTAATGTTAAAAATGCATAGTCTATGGCTCAGGTTTTTAGGATAAGAGATACACAGAAATAGAATTATATTCAAGATTAAGTCAGTGTTGCTGTAGACACAAAGGGTGTGGGAGTAGCCATTTTTAATTACCATTGTTAAGAAGCTTTTATGTTTATTGGGATATTTTTTATAATCTATAAATTATTCTCTAACCATTCTCTAAATACATGATAAAATCCACTTTTTGTTATTTCATAAAGATCCGAGATGTGAAAAAAGAAAGTTTTATGTTCATCAAAACATCAGGTGAAGTAGAATGTTTATAATATCATTAGTTGTAAAGCCTAAAAGTTGAAAGCAGTTCTAATATTGAACAATAAAATAATGGACAACTGATTTGTGATATATTCATAAAAAAGAGTTGTATATAGACATAAAAATGAGCATTCTGCAATGACTATAACAGCATATTAACTGAAAAAAAACAGTCACAAAAAATAGTATGTGTAAGATTTCTTTTATATGAAGTAACAAAAATAAGTGAAAGTAATTTATGTTGTTAAAAAACAGAATAATGATTATCTGTGTGTGTGTGTGTGTGTGTGTGTGTGTAAGGGGGACAGTTGATTGTAGAAAGGAGAATGAAGGGTCTTCTGGGGTCCTGATAATGTTTTATTCTATTTTTGTTATTGTCATTACTGTATAATTTGGATTCTAATTACACAAAGTGCTACCTTTGTAAAATTTATTTATGATAAATACATTTATCAATATGCAAATATACTCAATAATAAGTTTAAAACACCACCAATAAGGGAAAAATGGCTACACATACATATATTATTTTACCTTGTGAATTTTTAAAAGGATGCAATAAGCGTGATTCAAACATTCCTCCATTATGTTCACATCCATGAAATCCTAAAAAGCCATTGTATTAACAAGAGAAAATTACAGGTTGGGAGAAAAATGAAAATATCTTTCCTATAGATACAATGTTTGGATTCCAGATCTCTCCATTAGAGTAGAAAGAGTTAACCAGGAGACACTGTGCAGAATGGTATCTAAGAGAACTTCATTTGTAGGGGGATATAAAGATGTCCTATACAATTAGCAGGTACATCACAGCTTCATTAACCTCCAAGCTTAATTAACTTGTATTCTTTCTCCTCAGGGAGAGCCTCAAAAGAGGAAAGATACACATAAATCTTTCTCACGAGGTTCTGTTAGGAATACAGGGGAAAACAGATTCCTCCTCAGAGGTGAGTGCAATGCACTTGTCTCTGTAAGTAACTCAGACCAGCGACTCTCCAGTACCTCTCTCCAGGACCTCGTTAGTGTCTGATACCCCCTCAGTGTTTCAGCAATCTCTTCGAAAATCTGCTTTGGTAACTGAAGTTTCTGGGTGAATACAAGGTTGTAAACATCTTTATTATAAATTTTGGTGAAACCTAGACATTTACTGTGAGGCAACAGTTTGTACTCTTCAGATCTAAAAGTGGATTTTCCAGGTTATAATGGCAATTCTATGGTTAACTTAGAGTCACCATCAAATCGTCTTTATAGTGGTTGTACCATTTCACATTACCAACAAGAATACATAGAGGTTCTAATCTCTCTACACCTTTGTCAGCATTTATAATTTTCCTTTTTATTTATTTATTTTTTTTAATATCCATCCTAAGGGTGCGTGGTGGCTTGGTTGGTTAAGCATCTGCCTTCAGCTCAGGTCATGATACAAGGGTCCTGGGGTGGAGTCCAGCATCAGGCTTTCTGCTCATCGAGGAGTCTGCTTCTCCCTCTGGCTTTCCCCCTGGGGTAGTGCTCTCTCTCTCTTGTTCACTCTCTCACTCAAATAAATAAATAAATAAAATCCTTAAAAAACAAAGAATCCTATGGGGTGTATGGTGCTGTCTCATTGTGGTTTTGAATTACATTTTTCTAATGACTAAGGGTGTTGAACCTTTCTTCATGAGTTTATTGACCATTTGCTTATCTTCTGTGAGAAATGTCTGTTCAAGTCTTTAGCCTATTTTCTAATTTGCACTGTTTGTTTGTTTGTTTGTTTTTTCTGTTGAATTGGAGAATCTTTACATATTCTATATAACAGAGCTCTACCAGATAAATGACTTGCAACCTCCTCCACTGTGTGGGTCATCTTTTCATCTTTTATAGTGTTCTCTGATGCACAAAAGTCTGTTTTTTTTTTTTAATTTGATTATATCCATTTATCTATTTTTACTTGAACTGTTTGTGCTTTTGGTGTCTAAGAAATCTATAAAGAGCTTAGCTGAGTTGGTAGAGAGAGACTTGAGCTGCCAGGTGTTAGACAGCCAAATAAATCAACAGACCATAAATGCAAGATCTCAGCCTTTAATCACTTACTACAATGGTCATCTCAGTCATATGTCCTGAAAGTTAGTGATTATTTGTACATTTCTTCCCAATACAGGTTTCCCAAATGGCCTGTACAGAGATGCACAATCTAACGACATGGAAAGAATTCATTCTAATGTGAATCATAGGACCCCCTGAGCTGCAGGCTCCACTGCTTGGACTCTCCCTCACATTTTACTTCTTCTCAGTGGTGGGTAACCTGAGCTTGATCATGCTCACCAAGATAGCCTCCAGGTTACAAACACCCATGTACTTCCTCCTCCGACACCTGGCTCTCACTGATCTGGGTTATTCAACAGCTTTGGGACCCAAAATGCTAGCAAACTTTGCTGTAGATCAGCCTACCATCTCTTATACCTGGTGTGCTACCCAACTCACCTTCTTTAGTATATTTATTACTAGTGAAATTTTCATTTTGTCAGCAATGGCCTATGACCGTTATGTGGCCATCTGTAACCCTCTGCTCTACACAGTCATCATGTCACATAGATTATGTCAGTTGCTGGTGGCAATCCCCTATCTATACAGCATCCTTCTGTCTTTGCTGACCATTATAAAAATTTTCCTTTCATCATTTGGTGGCTATAATGTCATCAGGCATTTCTACTGTGACAGTCTACCATTGATAGATTTGCTCTGCTCAGACACACATGAAATTAGACTGATAATTTTGATCTTTTCAGCTTTTAATTTGGTGTCCTCTCTTCTGATAGTCCTTGTGTCCTACATGCTGATCCTTGTTGCCGTGCTCAGGATGAACTCTGCAGAGGGCAGGCACAAGGCTTTCTCCACTTGTGGATCCCATCTGACAGTGATAGTCATATTTTATGGTACTCTGTTTTTTATGTATGTGCAGCCCAAACCCAGTCATTCATTTGATACTGATAAAATAGCCTCCTTGTTTTATACTTTGGTTATACCCATGCTGAATCCCATTATCTATAGCTTGAGGAACAAAGAGGTGAAAAATGCCCTATATAGGACCTTCAGAATGTTTGCAAATGTTTTACTTAAAATTCACTGTAGGGCACACTAACACTAAATTATGTATTAGTCAATGTATACTGTAGTTAATCTTGCTGTAGTCTTGTTCTGTTGTTTCCGGGGGGGGGAGGTGAGCAAGAATCAATGTGTGATAAGCATAGAAATAAAGAAAAATATACATTATTTTCAAAATTCAAATGAGGATAATCACCAACAGATTGTGTCTTCATTCTCATCCTTCAGATACTAACCTAATTTAGTTTCAGTTCCAGGTCAAGTACTATTCCTACAAGTTCTGGCACTACCCTATTTGTCTGTCTCTTCTACTAAACACTTATTTTTATAAAACCAGAGACTCCATATATTCTTTTTACAACCTTATCTATAACAGTCTAGTATAGTAAAAGTCACACACAAAGAAGATACCTGATAGATACTATATAAATTAATTAATAAAGGAAATAAACATATACTGTGAAGTTTAATAACAAAAATCCCTCTCTTTATTGGGCTTACAGAAAATAGGCAGCATGAGAACTGGTCTATACAGTGGGATGGATTGGATTGAGCTATATGAAAATGGGATAGAGCCAGTAGTCAGGATGGTGGTCACCCTTTAATTAAGGTTATCAGGGAGCGTTCTGCAAAGATAGCATTGAAACAAACACTTGAGGAGCTAAGTGGATAGACTCTGGCTACCTATCAGAAGCTTGTTCCATGGGGACCAAATATTGCAGCAGTTCCAATGACTAATGTGCTGAGGAACACCACAGTCAAAGGTGGTGGGAACATAAATGTGACTAAGAAATAAAAGAGATATGATGAACTTATAATATAGAATGTGATCTTGTAGGACTTATATAGGCCATTGTAAAACTTGCCTTTTATTCCAAATGATAGAAAAGGCCTTTGGAGGATTTTGAGCTCAGGAGTGGTTTGATCTATCTTTGATAAGGGGACAGCTATCACTGCTGTGCAAATAACGGATGGAAAACTCTGAGATGGGAAATTGAAGACACTGAGGGAGTTGATCATGTTACATTTGAGAGAGAATAAAGGTTTAATCCGGGACAAGTAGAGCCCGAGGATAGAAGTGATTACATTCTTAACACATCTTTAAGGAAATATCAATATTTCTTCACATTTATGTGGGGTATAAGAAGCATAAAAAGGGAAATTAATTATTTGAAAAGAATGGAAAGACTAGTTCCAAGACTCATCTTAAGATCTGTTGAATACTGTTTTCTGCTTTCAATTAAGATGGCCTTAACTTCCCACTAAGATAAGAAAAATAAAAGCACCAAACCAAACAAAAATAGAGACAAGAAATATGAAACAAGTGGCCACAACATTGACATCAAGCAACAAATGCCAGTTTCCCTGACAGATAAGGAACAAATCAGGTGAATCCCATGATTGTGCCACTTTCCTGATGAGCTGAAGGAATAAAGTTGAGAGTCCAGAAGTCTATGGTAGTTGAATTTTGTAAGATAGAGTACCAGCACTAGAAAAGCTGTGCAGAGAAAGAACACTGGATCTCTGCATAGAATCCTCCTGGATTATTGGACAGATTAGTGATCAGGACATGCAAGAGGAAACCATCCAGGTGAAAGAAATAACCATCTAAGATGATGAAAGGCAACAGTACCTGAAACTCAAACAGAGGTAGAAATTGTGAGAATGTATTGTACAAGGAGTAGAAAACTTCATAGTTTGTGGGGCCTGAGGTAAAGTACTCAAGAAGGTCTTCCTTCAGGAAGAGGAATAATTAGCCCTACTTCTACACTGCTCTGGTCCCACCTAAGAAATTATAAAAGCAATATCCAAAAGGATTAAACTATCTCAAAATAACTATATCCTAGAAGAAAACTGAGGGATTATTGCTAAAATACAAATGTATCCAGTATCCATCAAGAAAAATTCACAATGTGTGAAATATATTCTATAATTATCAGGCATATAAGGAAGCAGGAAGACATGATCTATAATGAATAGAATAACCAATCAATGGAAACTGTTCAAGAATTTGCACTTGTTTGAAATATCAAACAAGGACAAAATGGTTATTATAATTGTATATCATATTTTCAAAAAGATAACTAAAGACATGGAAGATATTTAAAAAAAGGATTTCAAATATTAGAGAGAAAAAAATACCATGTTCAAGGTAAAAGATAAAAGGGATTTTAGGTAGAGTAGATTGGACATTACAGAAGCAAAGGTTAGTCAGTCTATAGATACAGCAATAAAGTATCAAAATGAGACAAAGGGAGCGAAAAGAATCAAAAGAATCAAAAACATAAAAAGAATAATAATAATCTGTGAGACAGTTTCAACTAACCAAGTATGCATATGATAGGTTTCCCAAAGAAGAATGTCATTAGAATTATTTGAAGAAAACACAGGTGAAAAGTAATCACACATGATGAAAGTTAAAAGACCTCAGATTCAAGAAGATTAACAAACCCCAGATAAAAGGAACATACAGACCTGAAGGCAACTCATCATTAAATATCTCAAAGCCAACGATAAATAAAACATTAAGCCATCAAAAAGCAAAGACACTGGACACTTTATAGAAAGAGGAACAAAGAATAACAGATTTATCGTCAGAAGCACTGCAGGTGGGCACCTGGGTGGCTCAGTGCGTTAAGCCGCTGCCTTCGGCTCAGGTCATGATCTCAGGGTCCTGAGATCGAGTCCCGCATCGGGCTCTCTGCTCAGCAGGGAGCCTGCTTCCCTCTCTCTCTCTCTCTGCCTGCCTCTCCATCTACTTGTGATTTCTCTCTGTCAAATAAATAAATAAAATCTTTAAAAAAAAAAAAAAAAAGAAGCACTGCAGGTGAGAAGACAGTGGAGCAACATCATTAAAGTATCAAAACAAATAATTGTCAGCTGAGAATCTTGCACCCAGAAAAGTGTAGTGATGAAAACCGGATTAGTGGTTGACAGGGGCTAAGGACAAGGGAATGAGGGAAGGGAAGAGCAGTTAGGTATGAAGGAACCATAGGTGACCCGTATAGTGATGGAATAAGCCTGTTAATGGTTTTGCTGTTTATATCCCTCTACATATGATTAAAATTGCATATATGTATATGGGGCGCCTGGGTGGCTCAGTGGGTTAAGCCGCTGCCTTCCGCTCAGGTCATGATCTCAGGGTCCTGGGATCAAGTCCCGCATCGGGCTCTCTGCTCAGCAGGGAGCCTGCTTCCTTCTCTCTCTCTCTGCCTGCCTCTCAGTGTACTTGTAATTTCTCTCTGTCAAATAAATAAATAAAATCTTTAAAAAAAATTGCATATATGTATATATAATTCTTTGCAAACACAAAAGCCCGCACGTAACAGGACGCAAGTCCGCCACTGCGTCTGGACCTTTCCTGGCCACTGCAGAGCACCTGCTTCTCCCTGGCCTTCACCCCGAGTTGCACTTCCCAACCTGGGCTTCCTGTCCTCTGTTCCTTGGTGGGTGCCCTCCAGGAACGAGGGGGCGGCTCTCACTCCAGTCCACAGCACTGATTGGGACTCTATCAAGAGTCAGCAGCGAGGTCACTGTGAGCCCCACCCATGACCTACCAACAGTGTTGATCCAGCTGGAGCTTGCTCTTTCTGTGGCATATATATGTATACATACATATACATATATACATATACATATATATGTATACATATATATACATATATGTATATATAATTCTTTGCAAACACAAAAATGAGATGGTGACCCAAATAGGCAGAGTATTGTGCCAACATTAATTTCATAATTCCTGTGGTAGAATCTGAATTGTACAATAATGATGCAAGTTGTTACTCCTAGTAGAAACTAAGTGAGGTGCAGGAACTCTGGGCTCCTTGGCACCACATAATTCTATAAGTATTTCAAAATAGTAGAAAGCTAAATTAAACCCAAGCCTGTCTGAGACATTACAGGGTAGATGAGATGGAATGGAAATATTACATAGAGAGATACATATATCCATACATATGTCAAAACTTATCAAAATTTTATACCTCATATATGTGCAGTTTCCTATTTTCAATGATACCTATGTAAGGTGTTTTACTTCATTTCTAACCATGCCAAGAGATCAAACAAAAACCAAGGGAAAAGTCAGTAAAAGAAACATATTTTAACTATTATACAGTTAAGAGAGTGCTGGGCTGACTCTTGGTTAAGGGACCAGCTCTTGATTTTGGCTGAGATCATGGTCTCAGGGCCATGGGATCAATCCCTGTGTCAGGCTCTACACTAAGCATGGCATCTGATTGAGACTCTCTCTTCCTCTCCTCTGCCCCCTCCCCTGTTCCCTCATTCCCCCTAAATTAATTAATTGATTGATTAAATAATTTTAATAAAATGTCCCATTAACAGGAGAGAACATAATTCAGGCACCTGTCATAGATGCGAACACCCAAGAACCTCATCTCTATGCAGGTACAAGAGGATATCAGAACCGGTACAACCAATCTGGAATAGTTAACAAAATTAAATGAATCGTTTTCTCTTCCCAAGAGATCTTCCTGTGTTGAGGGTATTTATGTGCGGTCATATGCATACATGTAGGTGGATCTACATGAATATCAACACACGCACACACACATACACACACAGCCAGAGACAGATATGTGAAATGTATACCACGGATGATTTTGTCTGGAACACATTAACATGGCAAGTCAAGGTTTTTCACGGAACTCTGTGTTGGAACAGTATTGCTGAGAACTGAGGTTGGAGACAAGCAAATACGAAGAGTAGATCCATAAAATTTGTAATATATTATCGACTGTAATGAAGAAAGAAGTAAAAAGAATCACAACATGAAAACATCACAAATAGGTAATGTGGCTTAAAGTGCAACAACACAATTGATAGCAAAATGACATAGTAAAACATATGTGTATAAAACATTATATTTTTCCAGAATACATTGATCTTATAAGATATATATTAAGTACAGTAGAGGAGGTGACAAGGGAGAGAAAAATAATTGGAATGGATATTAGGCATGAAGGAAAAACAAGAAATACTGAACTCTAATATAGACAAATAAAATGAAAGACAAGACCTAAACAGATGAGTAGAATTTACTGTGAAAAAAGAAGAAAGAGTAACTAATTTCACTCTCTTTAGTCCAAGAAAGAGAGAGAGAGAGAAAGACAGACAGACAAAAGTAAAGGACACAGCACAATATCTTATTACTTATATACATAGTATCTTATTACTTTCAGTTCATTTAATTCTTTACTTTTTTAAGATTTCATTTATTTATTTAAGAGGGTGGTGGATGGGAGGAGCAGAGGGAGAGGGACAAGCAGAACATGCACTGGGCACCAGGCCATGGAGGACTCAATCTCAATACCCTGAGATCATGATCTGATCCAAGACCATGAGTCGGATGCTTAACTGACTGAACCACCAGGTACCCCTCATTTAATCATTTGAACAATGCAGTAAGATAGTGTTTAAAAATGACTCCCTGTGTTATCTGAGGAGTCCATCGTGTCTCCCTCTAAGGAGACCATTGTAGAACTGAAGGAGTACTGGCAAGCTTGGTGTATGAATAACACAGTTTAATGCATTTCCCTATATGTTTGTTGTTTGTTTTGGTAAAAATACTTCAGAGTAATAAAACCAAAGGGAGGAGAAAATATATCATATATATTATATGTATATATCATATATCCTATCAGATATCATATATATTATATATGATATTTTATATATGTAAAATGTTTTACATAATGTGTTAATACATATATAATTATATAAAATATATGGTAATATAGGTTTGAGAGAGAAAGGGGGAGAGATTTTGAGTAATTAACACATATGCTTGTTGAGAATGGCAAGGCAAAAATCTGTGGATTAAGCCTAGCATTGCAAGAGTTGGCACTGCAGTCTTGAGTACAAAGAGGGAAAACTAAGGTAGATTTTCTATATTTCAGTCAGGAGCATAATTTCTTTGTCTTTGGAGGACCCCAACTTTTGTTCTGTAAGATTTTCAACTGATTGGATGTGGTCCACCTACATTTCAGACGGTACAAGGCTATACTCAAAGTCTATTAATTTGAATTTTAATCATGTGTGAAAAATATCTTTATAACAACATCTGGATAAATTTTTTAACTAAACAACTGACCACCCTAGCCTAGCCAAGTGCACACATAAAATTATCCATCAAAACGGGGGGTAGGGGGAGAAAGAGTTAAGGATAAGATGTATGAATGTAGTACACAAACTAACAAAAAAAATCTAGGGGCGCCTGGGTGGCTCAGTGGGTTAAAGCCTCTGCCTTCAGCTCAAGTCATGATCTCAGGGTCCTGGGATAGAGCCCCGCATGGGCTCTCTGCTCAAGCAGAAAGCCTGCTTCCTCCTCTCTCTCTCTCTGCCTGCCTCTCTGCCTACTTGTGATCTCTGTCAAATAAATAAATAAAAATTAAAAAAAATTCTAATTCAGTGGTGAATACAAATTGTTTTAGACAATTAACAAACACCCTCCTTGAATGCTGTTAAGCTTTCAACTGCTTTAGGGATATCAAGAAATTGCTTGGCATGTCTTCAGGGAGAGTCTCAGAGGGCAACAAAGAATCCATAAATTGATCTCACATCACCATATCACGAAGCACATGGGGAAGCCAAGACAGAGGTTTCATCACAGGTAAACACAGTATTTCAGGTGATGCTGTGTTATACCAATATCCAAATAGTTTCGGTGAACTTTGCAAGGTAACACTTTTAATCCATGTCAAAGCATAGGATTTCTGATTCACTTCTGCATCTCCTACTATTGATACTGCTTAACAGAGCAAGAGTGCATTCCTATCTCTTCACCTCACTTGTTCAAGTATTTTCACAAGTGCTAATAGCCATTTTTGATGTGTCAGGGACATATTGCTTATGTAAATATATGTGTCCTATAAATACTAGATCATATAAGTAATACAGGTCAAACCGAGTGACCATAAAACCTAACTAAAGAATTAGCAATTAAGAAAAAAAGAAAGAAAAAGAAAAACTGTGGCAAAATTATGAAACTGTAACTATTCAGGTGTTTGTTTGATACCTAAATCATCATTTAGTGACTATATTCTTCTTTTTCTAAAAAAAAGCTTATTCTCAAAAATATTGTGAGTTATTTAAATCAACTTATTTATAAAGGTGATTTTTTAAGTAATTCATAATAAGTAAAAAAGAGAAATTCTGCCTCGTACTGAGATATGAAAGCAATATTTGAAGGTCAGGAGACTTTTAAGTGCCGTTTTATGGTGATGACACGAGGTACCGGGTATTTAATTTCCAGTGGAATCTGATAGAAAACATAGATAATTTTCTTAAAGAGTGTAACAAAAAAATAAATAAATAAACCACAATGATCTGATCATCAAAATAGAAAATAAACTATCAAAAAAGCAATTTGCCATTTTCCCTAGTTGTCTCAAACTAGTGAGAGAAAGTCCTTTTCTCTTTCCTCATCTCACACAAAATCAGCACTAACAATGTTCCTTTTTTTCTTTCACCAACAGTGTTACTTTTTTCTTTCCCCTGTCATCATTGCACCTCAACATTTACATCATTAGTTTTTCTGTTCATTTAAAACAATTTTTCTTAACAGTAGTTCAGAATTTCTGACAAAAGAGCATGTGCACTGGATTATAGGATAGCTTCTCAGAATCTCACAATCTTATCAGTAATGTTTTATGTGAGGTAAATGTGGATTTTTCAGAAACATGTTTATAATTTAATGTTACACGAGGCTGTATTTTTCTGTTGCTTTCTTACAGCTCACTCATAGACTTCTGACACTGCTCTTTTACTTGTATTCAGGATAAAACCCTACCAGATAAAAACAAAGCAAATCAAAACAAAACCAAAAACAAAGAAAAACAACAAAACCACTCCGAGATGATATAACATGAAAGCTATTTACTATGCTGATTATCTATTCAGAATAGGTTTTCCAATAAACCTGGATGGAAAAACACAATTGGACAGTGCTGAATGAATTTATTCTCATGGGAATCACACACCGTCCTGACCTGCAGGCTCCATTATTTGGGCTGTTCCTCATCATCTATTTGGTCTCAGTGGTGGGCAACCTGGGCATGATCATCCTCACCAAGGTGGACTCCAGGCTCCAAACACCCATGTACTTCTTCCTCAAACACCTGGCTTTTACTGATCTTGGTTATTCAACAACTGTGGGCCCTAAAATGTTAGTAAGTTTTATTGTGGAAGAAAACACAATTTCTTATTATTTGTGTGCCATTCAAGGAGCTTTCTACATTATATTCATCATTAGTGAACTGTTCATTCTGTCGGCAATGTCCTATGACCGCTATGTGGCCATCTGTAACCCTCTGCTCTACCCTGTCATCATGTCCCAAAGGGTGTGTTATGTGCTGGTGGCCGTCCCCTACCTTTACAGCACATTTGTGTCTCTTCTAATTACTGGCAAGATTTTTAGTTCATTATTCTGTGGTTATAATATTGTCAATCATTTCTACTGTGACAGTCTCCCCTTGTTAACTTTGCTTTGCTCAAATACACATGAAATTGAATTGATGATTTTGATTTTCTCAGTTTTGGATTTGATTTCATCTCTTTCGATAGTTCTTGTGTCTTACCTGCTGATCCTGGTAGCCATCATCAGGATGAACTCAGCTGAGGGTAGGCACAAAGCGTTTTCCACCTGTGGGTCCCACCTGACAGTGGCCACAGTGTTCTATGGGACTTTGTTATTTATGTATGTGCAACCCGAGTCCAGTCATTCCTTTGACACTGATAAAGTGGCTTCCGTATTTTATACCCTCATTATCCCCATGCTGAATCCTTTGATCTATAGCTTGAGGAACAAAGATGTAAAGTGTGCTTTACATAGGATATGGAAGAAGTCATGCAATACCTTTTCTTAAGTTTATTGTACACCATATGGTTCGTATGAAATAGACTATCCGCATTAAGCATTTCTATATGTTCCTTCAGAGGGAAATGTAAGGATAAATGAGTTCAAAATATATCTAAAGATTGACTTCCATGTACTCTAACATTTTATTCACATTTTGAAAAAAAATATAAATATATATTTTTCCTTCCTCAGGGATGGGAAAGTAGGATGGGTAAGGAGTCTATAGACTATAACACCAAGCAAGGAATGTGGGTATGCTCTGTGGGAGTAAAGGAGGATACTTAGTACAGAAAAAGAGTTAAAAGGACTCATGTTAACAACTATCAAATAAACTTTCCAGTGTCTATGTATGATATGTAGGTAGTGTGTTTCCTGTAAGTACTTTCTTTGTTTTTAGCCTGTGTAGACTTCTGTAGGGTGTCTAAAACACACTTGACTATTATTTTAAGGATGTTCAGTGTATTACACTCGCTTGAAGTCATCAGCCATCTGAATTTACTCCTGTATCTCCGTTCCCCAGGGAGTCTTTGTGCCCTGGTCTTTCCTCATGAGTGCCATTATTTTCACATAGGAGCCCTAGAGAGCCTCTCAACTATACACACTTGGCACTTCAACAGTCTAAAAGATCAGCACAGCATCTGATTTTGTCTAAATATGTCCATTTTGATACAGCAATTGAATTAAGTTTCATGCAATCTGCCATAGATAATTCCAAGATTTCTATTTTCCTAGCAGCTTGATCTTGATTCTTCAACACTTACTTGGTCCAACGGAATTACTCTTTCTTTTCTCTATGAAAAACAAGGATAACTTTTCTGTAAAAGTCATGTTCTAGGGGTGCCTGGGTGGCTCAGTTGGTTAAGTGTCTGGCTTTGGCTCAGGTCATGATCATGAGCCCACCGTGCAAGGATCTCCGCCTGTCTGGCTCCCTGCTCAGTAGAGAATCTGAGGCTCCCACTCTGCTCCCTCTCCCTCAGCAGCTCCCCTGTTCCCCTGCCCTTTCCCTTCCTCAGCCACCTGCATGCGCTCTCTTAAATAAATAAATAAATAAATAAATAAATAGCTTTTTAAAAAAGTAATATTCTACTTGTTTTTGTATGCTTACATACAAGGTCTACTTTATCATAAATAAGGGTGTTGCCTCTTTGAAATGGTCAACTTTCTACATTTTGGTTCAAATGAGTGTGTGCTATATTTTTATTAGGTTGTATTGTTTGACCACATTGATTTGATGATCCCACCTGAAAAAAAAACAGAAGGAGAGGAGGCTATAATTTGGACAGTGAACATATGATATGATACATAGAAATTTATATATACTTAGTGTGGATTTTGGACATACTTCCTACATAATCCTCCCCCAAATATCCTTATATTTTGTTTATTGTTATTACATTTTAAACATTCAATAGACATATTTACATCATGGAGAGACTGGACTGTTTTCTGAGTCCACCGTCATGGGATAAAATTATCTGTGAAGTCAACAAAATTCAAATAAAAATAATTCATAAGAATATATATATATACACACAGAGGACATGTGGATATAAGGATAAATATTAAGAATATTTTTGTGGCTTATTTTTTAATTATTAAGAAGAATTATATACCTAAGTATGAGATACCATATATAGATATAAGAAAATATGCATTGCTTAGATCATATATGTTGGACAGAGTTACAGAGAAATATTAATAATACGTAGATTTGAAAAAACAAACCATGAATAAAAGGATCACAATATCCCACTCTTAAAATATATATTGAAGTATCTTTGATCAGCCCTTGTAAGCCAAAAAAGAGAAAAAAAGTATTAAGATTTACAAATTTTGATAATTTATTTCATTCAGTTAAAATTGGTCTATTTCATTATTAAGTAAGTACATAGTTCATATCAAAAAGTATTATATTTTTCATAGAGCATAATAATTTGAAATAAGGAGCCGCTACTAACATAAAAAGTTGTTAAACATTATCATCATTAATGAATTTCAATTTATAGTGAGATAACACTATATACCAAGTATAATATCTAGTTGTTGGTGAGTAAGTGGAGGAACTAAAACTTTCATATATTGTTGGTGGAAACTTAAAATGGTATAAAGGTTTAAAAACCACCCGGTTTAAGGTTCACCGTCTTAAAAATTAAACAACCATCTAAATATTTAAGCATCCCACTGTCCTGTATTTACCCAAGAGAAAAGACAGCACATTGCATTGTAGGTATGTGTATATGAATGTCCACAGAAGCCTTATCTGTAATAGTCAGACACTGAAAATGATTCAAATGTTCCTCCACTTGAAATTGAATAAATACATTATGGAATATCCAAGCAAATGAATACCACTCTGCTATAAAAAGTAATAAATTATTCATATGCACAAAAATATGGATGACTCTCAAAATTATTATGCAGAGTAAAGGACACCGGACTTACAAGAGTAAAGAATCTTGCATTAATTTACAAAAAGAAAAACAGAAAAAATAAAAAATCCAAACCCATCTGTAGTTATATGGAACTGATCAAAAGAGAAGTCCCAGAGAGTGCAAGGAAATGGCCTAAAAGGCACACACCTAGTAAAGAAAGAATTAAGACCATCCCTAGAGCAAATGACATGTTGTCTAATACAGAGCCTCCAGGAATCCCCCTATAAATGTGAGTTCAGCAAGATGATGGGATACAAGAGCAATGCACAAATATTTTGTAGAAACCAAAATTTAACAAAACCACTTATAATTACCCCAATATAATGAAATACTTAGAACTCAGAAAACATGTGCAGGTTCTGTATGCTGAAAAGTATGCTGATTAAATAAATCAAAGATCTGAATAAATTGCAGGACATACTGAGCTCATAAACTAGAAGTTCAATGGACTAAAGATACCAATTCTTCCCAAACTGATTTATATATAATATAAACTGAAACAAAATCCCAGCAAGATATTTTATAGCTATAGATGACTTTATACTAAAATGGTTATAAAAGACCAGGGACTTAGCATAGCTAAAATACATGTAAAATGTAGAGTCTCATGGAGGGAAATGCTCTATCCCATGCTAAGACTTGCCATGTAGCAGTAATCATCAAAACTGTGTGGCACTGGTGGAAAGAAGGACATATAAAGCAAAAGAACAGAATAGAGAACCCAGAGATAGATTTTTACACAAAGTACAACTAATTTTTCATGAAGGTACAAAGCTAATTCCGTAGAAGAAATAATAACTTTTTAAAAAATCATTCTGGAATCTTTGCATGTCCTCAGACAAAAACAAGTAGTGTTGACCTAAATCTTATACAAAACATACTCCAAAACAGGTAATAACTTTAAAGCAAAACTATGAACTGCTTAGACAAAAGTACAGGGATAAATCTCTAAAGGACCTGGGGACTGGCTGAGTTTGTAGACAACACATCAAAAGCACAATGTACACAATTACATATGATAAATTATACTTCATCAAAATTAAAACAATCATTCTTGGAAATGATTCCTAAGGAATCAAAATGTATGTTCACACAATCATCTTGAGAGTATGTTTATAAAATCCTTTTTCATAATAGTTGAAAACTGAAAGGAACACAAATGTCTTTCAATGACTAAATGGTTTAACACATAGTACTGATGAGGGAGCAGGAGGCTGGCTGAGGACAAAGCAAAAGCTGGCGCCTTGCACCCCCTCTTCACCCTTTCCCCTCCATAAGTGTAGCATCCCTCAGGCAGCCCTGACTGCCATGAACAATAAGCAAATGGTTAACTTGCAGAGCTCACAATCCTGCTAGACAGGAGTCTCCCTTGGCTTACAAATGTTCTAAATCTCACTAACAAAGACGATTGATAGCAGGATTGTGACACCCCACCAAAAAGTCTCCCAAAGATCTTAATGTTAATGGCTGGTCTAAAGACAACATTGATCCAGCAGCAAGGGCAAGGCCTCCAGCAGGCCTGGAACATCCTGGCACCTTGTAGGCCCTCTTTAGCATATGAAAACTCCACTGACACCTCCCTTCCCCTCACCTTCCCCCAACCGCAGGGTACATAACCTGCCATCCCTCACAACCCTGGGCAGCAGCTCTTCCTGCCCACGGGTCCTGTCCCGTGCTTTAATAAACCACCATTTTGCACCAAAGATGTCTCAAGAATTCTTTCTTGGTCATCGGCTCCGGACCTCAGCCCACCAAACCTCACCTAGGTTCTAGAACTTCATCAGTACCTTCCATACCACTGAATACTATTTATCAACCTTAAAGAGAAAATGATATATACACACAAAAAACAGGGATGGACCTCAAAAGAATGAAGTTAATTTAAAAAAAGACTAGCCCAAAAGATTACAACTTGTGTATTAGTCATAAAACATTGCTCAAGTGACAAACTTTGAGCAACTGCCAATGGTTGGGAACAGTTGCCCAAGAGGTAGGGAGATGGTGTGGCTTTAAAGGGATAACAAAAGGGACCTTTGTAGAGATGGAATAGCTCTGCAATTTGACTACAGTGGTTGTTACAATGTAAACCTGTGATAAAGTGCAGAGCAGAGAATGTACACAAATACATGAAAGAATAACCCCAAGCTGGTGAAACTGGTGAAATCTGAACAAAGTATTTGTGTTATAGCATTGTCAGTTTCCTGGTTGTGTACTCGTACTCATACTCCAAGTGGCACAAGATGTTATTATTGGGTAAGATTACTTTATACTGTTTTTATTGAGTCTATTACTTTATAATTATTTGAATATAAAAATATTTTAGAAAGGACAGATTCAAGTTGTCTTGGTCAGGTAAGAGGCAGGAAAGGTAGAATGAAGTTAACATATATGAACACTAAGAGACTTTTGGAGTGATGGATATCTTTGCTATCTTGAAATCTTTTACAGTTGCACAGGTATACACATATGTCAAAACATCACATCTGGGGTGCCTGGGTGGCTCAGTAGGTTAAGCCTCTGCCTTTGGCTCAAGTCATGATTTCAGGGTCCTGGGATCAAGCCCCATATCAGGCTCTCTGTGCAGCAGGGAGCCTGCTTCCCCCTTACCCCCCTCTCTCTGCCTGCCTCTCTGCCTACTTGTGATCCCTCTGTCAAATAAATAAATAAAAATCTTTAAAAAATTTTTTAAATCACATTTTTTGTGCCATATATATCTCAATATCTAAAAGCAAAGGAAAAGTGACAATAAAAACAGACCAGTAAGACTTAAATAAGATGTCTGTTAGGTAACTTGGAAAGAAAAGGGAATCAGTATAATAAATTGTATGAAAGATACTTATAACATTATAAATGCACAACTAACAAGAAGGGTGTAATTTATGCACCCAACTTGAAGGGGAAGATTCACGATAAGTCTTGTTTTTGTTTGTTTGTTTGTTTGTTTGTTTATTTATTTAACTCCATGCCCAGCATGAAAACCAACACAGGACTTGAACTCACGACCCTGAGATCAAGTCCTGTGCTGAGATCCAAAGTTGGACGCTTAACTGACTAAAACTACCCAGACACACCTCTTGAACTTATTAATACAAGATGGTATTGGGATAATACATCTGAAATATTTTGGAAAATTATGAATATATCTTCCTCTCTCTTATTAAGAATGCATATATACAATTTTTATTTACTTATTTATTTTTACATAAAAATTTTAAGGGAACAAGCTCAAGGGTGTTCATTGAGGCAGTACACTGTAAAGCTGGTGATAGGTGAGATTTGGAGACAAACTATGGATAAAAAGTTAAGTGAAATTCATTAGATACATATCATGGATTATAATACATAAAGAAGCAAAAAGTATCTTCTCATTTATACACAGCAAGTAATAAAAGTGACTTAAATGTAGCAATGAAATTTATAGAAAAATAACACATGCACATGGTTACACATATAGAGAACATATTATACTTTTTGGATAGACAAATTGATAATCTAGGCATATACCACGTACCACAGAGCATGTTTCATGACGGAAAAGAAAAACTGGAGTGGGGTTGGACAGAAGGAAATAAATTTCACATCGCGGCAATGTGAAATTAAGGAGAAAAGGTAAAATCAAAGCAGCAGTAGTAACAAGTCAGTGATGACAACTCACTCTGCAGTGAGAAGGATGCCTAGCTAGTTTCTGTTTGGAGAGGGGGAAGAACATTGCAAACAAAAATGAAAATCGAGGAAACAGCACATCATATTTGCATAATGTATAATTTTTGTCCCACTTACAATTTTAAAATAATGATATGGAACAGAATTTATCATTTCTTCACTGAGTCACCCATTTGAGGAGACCAGTGTGGAAATGGGGACTCGCGGTGAGCCTGGTCTAAATACAGGATGTTTGAATTCAGAGTCCCGTGAGGTGCAAAGGAAAAGTTACGTTACAGTGAGAAATAGGAGAGAAATAAATAATAAATAAATACTTAAACAGTTGATAGATGGATAGATAAATAGGTGATAGATGACAGGTAAGTAGATTGATAGATAATTTATGCACTGGTGAGTACAAATTGCCCCTGCTTAGGAATGGAACCTCCAGGCAATTTTTTTTTAATGCTCTCATATGCTTTAACAATAATAAACAAATTGCTCTCATCTCCTGAGGGAGAGTCTTAAAAGGTGAAGAAAATCCATAAATTGATCTCTGTATGCCATGTTAAGAAACACATATGGGAGTCAGGACAGCGGCTTCATTGCAGGTAAAAACGAAAGACTATTTGAGTGGCACCTGATGTTACCAAGTACCACAATGTTTCAGTGATGCTGATAAAGTTCCACTTGTACTCCATGGCAAAGCTCTAGCAAAATGTGACCATTTCTGATTTAGTTGGCTTTCCTTTCCAGTAGCCATATTGCCTAAGAGGGTGTCAAACCTACTTCCTTTTTCCTTCATTTAATTTTTTGAATGTTTTCACATGGGATGAGAGGCTAAATACTTCTGTGCATCTCTGAAACTCCATTTTCATACTTTTATAAAATAATTATGTTTAATATGAATAATTTTATCTCAAATGGAAGCCAAAACTGAGACCAAAGTTTGCACAGCTGAAGAAAGTGAATTTTTTTTAAATTGTCAAAATTTAAAAATGACAGGTATTTTCTCTCATTTTTATGTCATTCCAAATACTTATTTAGTATCTCCAGACACTTTTTGTGATTCTCTCAAAGTAATTTCATATTTGATGACTATTTAAGTAAATGTATATATATATATATATACATATATATATCTTGATAAGGACAAAAGGGGTTTCTGCCTCATGCTGAGGTATGCAAAGCATTATTTGAATATTAGAAGGCACTTAAGTATCAAATTCTGTGGTAATGGAAAAATATTCACAATTTTCCTTATTTTCCAGTGGGATCTAAGAGAAAGCAGGCATAATTATCTCAGAGAATATATATTTAGAAAAATAAATATCAAATATTGAACAGCAATAGTAAACTACGGAAAAGCAATGTGATTCTTTTCATAGTACTCCAAAGCTGGTAAGAGGAAATGCTTTTATCTTCACCTCTTGGAAAAATTGGTACTTAAAAATACTATTTAGTGGCACAGCGTGGCTCAGTCTAAGACTCTGACTCTGATTTTAGCTCAGGTCATTATTTTAGGGTTGTGAGATCAATCCTCACATGGGGCTCCACTCAGTTTACAAAGTATCTCTCTTCCTCTCTCTCTGACCCTCCCCCACTTGCACTCTCTTTCTCTTGCCCTAAAAAGAAGCATTTAAAAAGTTAAAAATTTAATTTTAAAGATAAAAGGATTACTAGCAATCCTTATTTTAAAACTTTTTTTTTTTTTTTTGGTCTTCCATGATTGCAAAGGAAAACAAAACAAAGCAGAAAAAAAACCAAGCAAAACCCAATATTTATATTGCTTTTTGATAGCATTTACTAAATATTTCTCCAATGTTATTATGTACTGGCACACATTATTATATTCTAATGTAAGGAGGGTGTGTGCATCAGAGCAGTATAGAATATCAAGGGGTCACAAACTTAATAAGCAAGTTTACAACTGAGTTTAAGTGGAAATTACATGTACTTAGCTTCACATTTAATGTTGTGGAATTGTATGCTTCTGTCTGCTTATATATATCTCACTCAGAGACTTCTGGTTGGAATTTTAATTGCAGGCAGTACCATCTCCTTTTTTGTAAAAAAAAAAAAAAAAAAAAAAAAAATTGATGCCCACAATTTTTTAACTTATCTTTTAACTATCTCTGAGATATTCTTTCTTTAAATATTTTATATATTTATTTATTTATTTATTTGAGAATGAGAGTGAGCGAGAGAGAGAGCGCAAGCCAGAGGAGAGGGGGAGGAGGAGGGCGAAGGAGAAGCAGACTCCCTGCTGGGTAGGGAGCACTGTGTGGAGCTCCAGCCCAGGACCCTGAGATCATGACCTGAGCCAAAACCAGATGCTTAACTGACTGAGCCCACCAGGTGACCCCACCCTCACAATTTTTTAAACAAAAAATAATTCTCTTACCTTAACATGCCATCCACCTCCCACTCTGGCATAATTTCTTCTCTGTGGATTTTTAGTATATTTAGATACATTCAATATGATTATATGCTTGTTTATCTCCATTATGTGCTATTTCATAGCTTGAAGGGGTTCCTACAGACTTGATGTACAGAAGATTTCAGTCACATCCAGGGGTCCACACATACCTCATCTTCAGTGTATTTTATTTTGTTCCTATCATATTGTGTATCACAGTGACTTTCAACTTTTTCTTTCTTTAAAGTATTATATCTTTTAATTCAAAGGGAATTCTGATGAACCTTCATTATGTGAAACCTCTGCCGGTAGCCTTTTTTTCCCTCCCAATACCACCACATTCCCTTAGTTTCTTGCTCAATAACGTGCATCTGAACTGTTACGTACAAGTGAGTATATCTCTATTTTAGTGAAAATACCACAAGAGCAAGAATAATATTTTAAACAAATTTATATCAAAATAACTTACATTAAAACATTATTAAAATAGGTTAAAAATGTGGACGATAAGTACTCCAAAGAATAACAGCATGATTGTTCAAATTTAGTCATGTGATATGGAGTGAGGTAGGGACTGGGACGAGCTGTTTATGTTACATCTTGCTTAAACAGTTCCTCACTTACTCACATTAGAGCCCTGACAAAGAACTTAAAGTCACCACAGCCCAGAGGAAGTACAGGTATGTAAGTAAAGAGAGCAGAAGCATTTCTAGTAAGTTACTGTCACGATTAAAAATCAAACAAGCAAGCAAACAAACAAAATCCCACAAGGCGCTTAGTTTTTGGGAACTATTCCCAGGTAACATCAATACATTGAATTATTAAAACTTCATTTATCCTACCCAAAAACTCTTGAAGGAAATGTCAGTTTTATATATGAGAATAAAGACTTTCACATAACCTACACATTTTGCTCAAGTTAACCTTTTGTATATATTATAAATTAAATACAGCAGAGACTGTATCTCTTGATATGCTTCACCATAAAAATAATTCCCACTGTAATCTGTTATGCTTTTCTTATTCATACACCTGTCAGATACCTGTCAAGTATGCCAACTTTCTAGCCAGTTTCACCTGTTGGCATATCTTTCCTAAGACTATGTTTTGAGAAGTGAGTTTTATGCATCTGGGTAGTTTGTGGCTTTAAATTTTTATTACATAATTGACATATGTATAAGGTCATATGAATGATGTATTTTATAAATGCTATTTTGCAATTGTGCCATATAAATGATAGAATATTTAAAGAATAGCAAAACGATCACCAATGTTTCTAATCCCTAAAGTTTTAACTTTATTATTTTTGCTTTAATATCCATATTGATCAATCTATCAGCTATCTATTTAACTACCATGTATCATCTCTCTATCAATTATCTAACTATATCATCAGAGTGTCTTAACTCTCTTACTGTTGTTATTCCTGGCTGGATATTGTTATGGCCTAAATATTGGATATAATAAGATATATAGCGGCTTAACAGGTGTTTAACCATTAGAAGTCAGGAGCATTCCAGCTCTCAGCTGTGACAACCAAAACATCTCTAGATATTGGAAAATATTCTTTGTGGAGTAAAATGGGTCCAGTTGAGAACTGCCTGTCTATTTCCATTTCTCTTTCTTTCTCCACATAAGACAGTAGTCTTTGTGGGGGATGGGTTTGTTTTCCAATATCCTAAATTGGAAAGTTTGGATGTATATTATTTATTCTAATTTGCCATACTAAAACATCCCCCAGGAGTTAATGCATGAAATCTATTGACTATGATAATGTCTTTATCCAGAATAGATGTTCCAATAAACCTGGATGGAAAAACACAATTGGACAGTGCTGAATGAATTTATTCTCATGGGAATCACACACCGTCCTGACCTGCAGGCTCCATTATTTGGGCTGTTCCTCATCATCTATTTGGTCTCAGTGGTGGGCAACCTGGGCATGATCATCCTCACCAAGGTGGACTCCAGGCTCCAAACACCCATGTACTTCTTCCTCAAACACCTGGCTTTTACTGATCTTGGTTATTCAACAACTGTGGGCCCTAAAATGTTAGTAAGTTTTATTGTGGAAGAAAACACAATTTCTTATTATTTGTGTGCCATTCAAGGAGCTTTCTACATTATATTCATCATTAGTGAACTGTTCATTCTGTCGGCAATGTCCTATGACCGCTATGTGGCCATCTGTAACCCTCTGCTCTACCCTGTCATCATGTCCCAAAGGGTGTGTTATGTGCTGGTGGCCGTCCCCTACCTTTACAGCACATTTGTGTCTCTTCTAATTACTGGCAAGATTTTTAGTTCATTATTCTGTGGTTATAATATTGTCAATCATTTCTACTGTGACAGTCTCCCCTTGTTAACTTTGCTTTGCTCAAATACACATGAAATTGAATTGATGATTTTGATTTTCTCAGTTTTGGATTTGATTTCATCTCTTTCGATAGTTCTTGTGACTTACCTGCTGATCCTGGTAGCCATCATCAGGATGAACTCAGCTGAGGGTAGGCACAAAGCGTTTTCCACCTGTGGGTCCCACCTGACAGTGGCCACAGTGTTCTATGGGACTTTGTTATTTATGTATGTGCAGCCCGAGTCCAGTCATTCCTTTGACACTGATAAGGTGGCTTCCGTATTTTATACCCTCATTATCCCCATGCTGAATCCTTTGATCTATAGCTTGAGGAACAAAGATGTAAAGTGTGCTTTACATAGGATATGGAAGAAGTCATGCAATACCTTTTCTTAAGTTTATTGTACACCATATGGTTCGTATGAAATAGACTATCCGCATTAAGCATTTCTATATGTTCCTTCAGAGGGAAATGTAAGGATAAATGAGTTCAAAATATATCTAAAGATTGACTTCCATGTACTCTAACATTTTATTCACATTTTGAAAAAAAATATAAATATATATTTTTCCTTCCTCAGGGATGGGAAAGTAGGATGGGTAAGGAGTCTATAGACTATAACACCAAGCAAGGAATGTGGGTATGCTCCGTGGGAGTAAAGGAGGATACTTAGTACAGAAAAAGAGTTAAAAGGACTCATGTTAACAACTATCAAATAAACTTTCCAGTGTCTATGTATGATATGTAGGTAGTGTGTTTCCTGTAAGTACTTTCTTTGTTTTTAGCCTGTGTAGACTTCTGTAGGGTGTCTAAAACACACTTGACTATTATTTTAAGGATGTTCAGTGTATTACACTCGCTTGAAGTCATCAGTCATCTGAATTTACTCCTGTATCTCCGTTCCCCAGGGAGTCTTTGTGCCCTGGTCTTTCCTCATGAGTGCCATTATTTTCACATAGGAGCCCTAGAGAGCCTCTCAACTATACACACTTGGCACTTCAACAGTCTAAAAGATCAGCACAGCATCTGATTTTGTCTAAATATGTCCATTTTGATACAGCAATTGAATTAAGTTTCATGCAATCTGCCATAGATAATTCCAAGATTTCTATTTTCCTAGCAGCTTGATCTTGATTCTTCAACACTTACTTGGTCCAACGGAATTACTCTTTCTTTTCTCTATGAAAAACAAGGATAACTTTTCTGTAAAAGTCATGTTCTAGGGGTGCCTGGGTGGCTCAGTTGGTTAAGTGTCTGGCTTTGGCTCAGGTCATGATCATGAGCCCACCGTGCAAGGATCTCCGCCTGTCTGGCTCCCTGCTCAGTAGAGAATCTGAGGCTCCCACTCTGCTCCCTCTCCCTCAGCAGCTCCCCTGTTCCCCTGCCCTTTCCCTTCCTCAGCCACCTGCATGCGCTCTCTTAAATAAATAAATAAATAAATAAATAGCTTTTTAAAAAAGTAATATTCTACTTGTTTTTGTATGCTTACATACAAGGTCTACTTTATCATAAATAAGGGTGTTGCCTCTTTGAAATGGTCAACTTTCTACATTTTGGTTCAAATGAGTGTGTGCTATATTTTTATTAGGTTGTATTGTTTGACCACATTGATTTGATGATCCCACCTGAAAAAAACAGAAGGAGAGGAGGCTATAATTTGGACAGTGAACATATGATATGATACATAGAAATTTATATACTTAGTGTGGATTTTGGACATACTTCCTACATAATCCTCCCCAAATATCCTTATATTTTGTTTATTGTTATTACATTTTAAACATTCAATAGACATATTTACATCATGGAGAGACTGGACTGTTTTCTGAGTCCACCGTCATGGGATAAAATTATCTGTGAAGTCAACAAAATTCAAATAAAAATAATTCATAAGAATATATATATATACACACAGAGGACATGTGGATATAAGGATAAATATTAAGAATATTTTTGTGGTTTATTTTTTAATTATTAAGAAGAATTATATACCTAAGTATGAGATACCATATATAGATATAAGAAAATATGCATTGCTTAGATCATATATGTTGGACAGAGTTACAGAGAAATATTAATAATACGTAGATTTGAAAAAACAAACCATGAATAAAAGGATCACAATATCCCACTCTTAAAATATATATTGAAGTATCTTTGATCAGCCCTTGTAAGCCAAAAAAGAGAAAAAAAGTATTAAGATTTACAAATTTTGATAATTTATTTCATTCAGTTAACATTGGTCTATTTCATTATTAAGTAAGTACATAGTTCATATCAAAAAGTATTATATTTTTCATAGAGCATAATAATTTGAAATAAGGAGCCGCTACTAACATAAAAAGTTGTTAAACATTATCATCATTAATGAATTTCAATTTATAGTGAGATAACACTATATACCAAGTATAATATCTAGTTGTTGGTGAGTAAGTGGAGGAACTAAAACTTTCATATATTGTTGGTGGAAACTTAAAATGGTATAAAGGTTTAAAAACCACCCGGTTTAAGGTTCACCGTCTTAAAAATTAAACAACCATCTAAATATTTAAGCATCCCACTGTCCTGTATTTACCCAAGAGAAAAGACAGCACATTGCATTGTAGGTATGTGTATATGAATGTCCACAGAAGCCTTATCTGTAATAGTCAGACACTGAAAATGATTCAAATGTTCCTCCACTTGAAATTGAATAAATACATTATGGAATATCCAAACAAATGAATACCACTCTGCTATAAAAAGTAATAAATTATTCATATGCACAAAAATATGGATGACTCTCAAAATTATTATGCAGAGTAAAGGACACCGGACTTACAAGAGTAAAGAATCTTGCATTAATTTACAAAAAGAAAAAACAGAAAAAAAAAAAAAAAAATCCAAACCCATCTGTAGTTATATGGAACTGATCAAAAGAGAAGTCCCAGAGAGTGCAAGGAAATGGCCTAAAAGGCACACACCTAGTAAAGAAAGAATTAAGACCATCCCTAGAGCAAATGACATGTTGCCTAATACAGAGCCTCCAGGAATCCCCCTATAAATGTGAGTTCAGCAAGATGATGGGATACAAGAGCAATGCACAAATATTTTGTAGAAACCAAAATTTAACAAAACCACTTATAATTACCCCAATATAATGAAATACTTAGAACTCAGAAAACATGTGCAGGTTCTGTATGCTGAAAAGTATGCTGATTAAATAAATCAAAGATCTGAATAAATTGCAGGACATACTGAGCTCATAAACTAGAAGTTCAATGGACTAAAGATACCAATTCTTCCCAAACTGATTTATATATAATATAAACTGAAACAAAATCCCAGCAAGATATTTTATAGCTATAGATGACTTTATACTAAAATGGTTATAAAAGACCAGGGACTTAGCATAGCTAAAATACATGTAAAAATGTAGAGTCTCATGGAGGGAAATGCTCTATCCCATGCTAAGACTTGCCATGTAGCAGTAATCATCAAAACTGTGTGGCACTGGTGGAAAGAAGGACATATAAAGCAAAAGAACAGAATAGAGAACCCAGAGATAGATTTTTACACAAAGTACAACTAATTTTTCATGAAGGTACAAAGCTAATTCCGTAGAAGAAATAATAACTTTTTAAAAAATCATTCTGGAATCTTTGCATGTCCTCAGACAAAAACAAGTAGTGTTGACCTAAATCTTATACAAAACATACTCCAAAACAGGTAATAACTTTAAAGCAAAACTATGAACTGCTTAGACAAAAGTACAGGGATAAATCTCTAAAGGACCTGGGGACTGGCTGAGTTTGTAGACAACACATCAAAAGCACAATGTACACAATTACATATGATAAATTATACTTCATCAAAATTAAAACAATCATTCTTGGAAATGATTCCTAAGGAATCAAAATGTATGTTCACACAATCATCTTGAGAGTATGTTTATAAAATCCTTTTTCATAATAGTTGAAAACTGAAAGGAACACAAATGTCTTTCAATGACTAAATGGTTTAACACATAGTACTGATGAGGGAGCAGGAGGCTGGCTGAGGACAAAGCAAAAGCTGGCGCCTTGCACCCCCTCTTCACCCTTTCCCCTCCATAAGTGTAGCATCCCTCAGGCAGCCCTGACTGCCATGAACAATAAGCAAATGGTTAACTTGCAGAGCTCACAATCCTGCTAGACAGGAGTCTCCCTTGGCTTACAAATGTTCTAAATCTCACTAACAAAGACGATTGATAGCAGGATTGACACCCCACCAAAAAGTCTCCCAAAGATCTTAATGTTAATGGCTGGTCTAAAGACAACATTGATCCAGCAGCAAGGGCAAGGCCTCCAGCAGGCCTGGAACATCCTGGCACCTTGTAGGCCCTCTTTAGCATATGAAAACTCCACTGACACCTCCCTTCCCCTCACCTTCCCCCAACCGCAGGGTACATAACCTGCCATCCCTCACAACCCTGGGCAGCAGCTCTTCCTGCCCACGGGTCCTGTCCCGTGCTTTAATAAACCACCATTTTGCACCAAAGATGTCTCAAGAATTCTTTCTTGGTCATCGGCTCCGGACCTCAGCCCACCAAACCTCACCTAGGTTCTAGAACTTCATCAGTACCTTCCATACCACTGAATACTATTTATCAACCTTAAAGAGAAAATGATATATACACACAAAAAACAGGGATGGACCTCAAAAGAATGAAGTTAATTTAAAAAAAGACTAGCCCAAAAGATTACAACTTGTGTATTAGTCATAAAACATTGCTCAAGTGACAAACTTTGAGCAACTGCCAATGGTTGGGAACAGTTGCCCAAGAGGTAGGGAGATGGTGTGGCTTTAAAGGGATAACAAAAGGGACCTTTGTAGAGATGGAATAGCTCTGCAATTTGACTACAGTGGTTGTTACAATGTAAACCTGTGATAAAGTGCAGAGCAGAGAATGTACACAAATACATGAAAGAATAACCCCAAGCTGGTGAAACTGGTGAAATCTGAACAAAGTATTTGTGTTATAGCATTGTCAGTTTCCTGGTTGTGTACTCGTACTCATACTCCAAGTGGCACAAGATGTTATTATTGGGTAAGATTACTTTATACTGTTTTTATTGAGTCTATTACTTTATAATTATTTGAATATAAAAATATTTTAGAAAGGACAGATTCAAGTTGTCTTGGTCAGGTAAGAGGCAGGAAAGGTAGAATGAAGTTAACATATATGAACACTAAGAGACTTTTGGAGTGATGGATATCTTTGCTATCTTGAAATCTTTTACAGTTGCACAGGTATACACATATGTCAAAACATCACATCTGGGGTGCCTGGGTGGCTCAGTAGGTTAAGCCTCTGCCTTTGGCTCAAGTCATGATTTCAGGGTCCTGGGATCAAGCCCCATATCAGGCTCTCTGTGCAGCAGGGAGCCTGCTTCCCCCTTACCCCCTCTCTCTGCCTGCCTCTCTGCCTACTTGTGATCCCTCTGTCAAATAAATAAATAAAAATCTTTAAAAAATTTTTTAAATCACATTTTTGTGCCATATATATCTCAATATCTAAAAGCAAAGGAAAAGTGACAATAAAAACAGACCAGTAAGACTTAAATAAGATGTCTGTTAGGTAACTTGGAAAGAAAAGGGAATCAGTATAATAAATTGTATGAAAGATACTTATAACATTATAAATGCACAACTAACAAGAAGGGTGTAATTTATGCACCCAACTTGAAGGGGAAGATTCACGATAAGTCTTGTTTTTGTTTGTTTGTTTGTTTGTTTATTTATTTAACTCCATGCCCAGCATGAAAACCAACACAGGACTTGAACTCACGACCCTGAGATCAAGTCCTGTGCTGAGATCCAAAGTTGGACGCTTAACTGACTAAACTACCCAGACACACCTCTTGAACTTATTAATACAAGATGGTATTGGGATAATACATCTGAAATATTTTGGAAAATTATGAATATATCTTCCTCTCTCTTATTAAGAATGCATATATACAATTTTTATTTACTTATTTATTTTTACATAAAAATTTTAAGGGAACAAGCTCAAGGGTGTTCATTGAGGCAGTACACTGTAAAGCTGGTGATAGGTGAGATTTGGAGACAAACTATGGATAAAAAGTTAAGTGAAATTCATTAGATACATATCATGGATTATAATACATAAAGAAGCAAAAAGTATCTTCTCATTTATACACAGCAAGTAATAAAAGTGACTTAAATGTAGCAATGAAATTTATAGAAAAATAACACATGCACATGGTTACACATATAGAGAACATATTATACTTTTTGGATAGACAAATTGATAATCTAGGCATATACCAAGTACCACAGAGCATGTTTCATGACGGAAAAGAAAAACTGGAGTGGGGTTGGACAGAAGGAAATAAATTTCACATCGCTGCAATGTGAAATTAAGGAGAAAAGGTAAAATCAAAGCAGCAGTAGTAACAAGTCAGTGATGACAACTCACTCTGCAGTGAGAAGGATGCCTAGCTAGTTTCTGTTTGGAGAGGGGGAAGAACATTGCAAACAAAAATGAAAATCGAGGAAACAGCACATCATATTTGCATAATGTATAATTTTTGTCCCACTTACAATTTTAAAATAATGATATGGAACAGAATTTATCATTTCTTCACTGAGTCACCCATTTGAGGAGACCAGTGTGGAAATGGGGACTCGCGGTGAGCCTGGTCTAAATACAGGATGTTTGAATTCAGAGTCCCGTGAGGTGCAAAGGAAAAGTTATGTTACAGTGAGAAATAGGAGAGAAATAAATAATAAATAAATACTTAAACAGTTGATAGATGGATAGATAAATAGGTGATAGATGACAGGTAAGTAGATTGATAGATAATTTATGCACTGGTGAGTACAAATTGCCCCTGCTTAGGAATGGAACCTCCAGGCAATTTTTTTTTAATGCTCTCATATGCTTTAACAATAATAAACAAATTGCTCTCATCTCCTGAGGGAGAGTCTTAAAAGGTGAAGAAAATCCATAAATTGATCTCTGTATGCCATGTTAAGAAACACATATGGGAGTCAGGACAGCGGCTTCATTGCAGGTAAAAACGACAGACTATTTGAGTGGCCCCTGATGTTACCAAGTACCACAATGTTTCAGTGATGCTGATAAAGTTCCACTTGTACTCCATGGCAAAGCTCTAGCAAAATGTGACCATTTCTGATTTAGTTGGCTTTCCTTTCCAGTAGCCATATTGCCTAAGAGGGTGTCAAACCTACTTCCTTTTTCCTTCATTTAATTTTTTGAATGTTTTCACATGGGATGAGAGGCTAAATACTTCTGTGCATCTCTGAAACTCCATTTTCATACTTTTATAAAATAATTATGTTTAATATGAATAATTTTATCTCAAATGGAAGCCAAAACTGAGACCAAAGTTTGCACAGCTGAAGAAAGTGAATTTTTTTTAAATTGTCAAAATTTAAAAATGACAGGTATTTTCTCTCATTTTTATGTCATTCCAAATACTTATTTAGTATCTCCAGACACTTTTTGTGATTCTCTCAAAGTAATTTCATATTTGATGACTATTTAAGTAAATGTATATATATATATATACATATATATATCTTGATAAGGACAAAGGGGGGGTTTCTGCCTCATGCTGAGGTATGCAAAGCATTATTTGAATATTAGAAGGCACTTAAGTATCAAATTTCTGTGGTAATGGAAAAATATTCACAATTTTCCTTATTTTCCAGTGGGATCTAAGAGAAAGCAGGCATAATTATCTCAGAGAATATATATTTAGAAAAATAAATATCAAATATTGAACAGCAATAGTAAACTACGGAAAAGCAATGTGATTCTTTTCATAGTACTCCAAAGCTGGTAAGAGGAAATGCTTTTATCTTCACCTCTTGGAAAAATTGGTACTTAAAAATACTATTTAGTGGCACAGCGTGGCTCAGTCTAAGACTCTGACTCTGATTTTAGCTCAGGTCATTATTTTAGGGTTGTGAGATCAATCCTCACATGGGGCTCCACTCAGTTTACAAAGTATCTCTCTTCCTCTCTCTCTGACCCTCCCCCACTTGCACTCTCTTTCTCTTGCCCTAAAAAGAAGCATTTAAAAAGTTAAAAATTTAATTTTAAAGATAAAAGGATTACTAGCAATCCTTATTTTAAAACTTTTTTTTTTTTTTTTTTTTTGGTCTTCCATGATTGCAAAGGAAAACAAAACAAAGCAGAAAAAAAAAAAAACAAGCAAAACCCAATATTTATATTGCTTTTTGATAGCATTTACTAAATATTTCTCCAATGTTATTATGTACTGGCACACATTATTATATTCTAATGTAAGGAGGGTGTGTGCATCAGAGCAGTATAGAATATCAAGGGGTCACAAACTTAATAAGCAAGTTTACAACTGAGTTTAAGTGGAAATTACATGTACTTAGCTTCACATTTAATGTTGTGGAATTGTGTGCTTCTTTCTGCTTATATATATCTCACTCAGAGACTTCTGGTTGGAATTTTAATTGCAGGCAGTACCATCTCCCTTTTTGTAAAAAAAAAAAAAAAAATTGATGCCCACAATTTTTTAACTTATCTTTTAACTATCTCTGAGATATTCTTTCTTTAAATATTTTATATATTTATTTATTTATTTATTTGAGAAAGAGAGTGAGCGAGAGAGAGAGCACAAGCCAGAGGAGAGGGGGAGGAGGAGGGCGAAGGAGAAGCAGACTCCCTGCTGGGTAGGGAGCACTGTGTGGAGCTCCAGCCCAGGACCCTGAGATCATGACCTGAGCCAAAACCAGATGCTTAACTGACTGAGCCCACCAGGTGACCCCACCCTCACAATTTTTTAAACAAAAAATAATTCTCTTACCTTAACATGCCATCCACCTCCCACTCTGGCATAATTTCTTCTCTGTGGATTTTTAGTATATTTAGATACATTCAATATGATTATATGCTTGTTTATCTCCATTATGTGCTATTTCATAGCTTGAAGGGGTTCCTACAGACTTGATGTACAGAAGATTTCAGTCACATCCAGGGGTCCACACATACCTCATCTTCAGTGTATTTTATTTTGTTCCTATCATATTGTGTATCACAGTGACTTTCAACTTTTTCTTTCTTTAAAGTATTATATCTTTTAATTCAAAGGGAATTCTGATGAACCTTCATTATGTGAAACCTCTGCCGGTAGCCTTTTTTTCCCTCCCAATACCACCACATTCCCTTAGTTTCTTGCTCAATAACGTGCATCTGAACTGTTACGTACAAGTGAGTATATCTCTATTTTAGTGAAAATACCACAAGAGCAAGAATAATATTTTAAACAAATTTATATCAAAATAACTTACATTAAAACATTATTAAAATAGGTTAAAAATGTGGACGATAAGTACTCCAAAGAATAACAGCATAATTGTTCAAATTTAGTCATGTGATATGGAGTGAGGTAGGGACTGGGACGAGCTGTTTATGTTACATCTTGCTTAAACAGTTCCTCACTTACTCACACTAGAGCCCTGACAAAGAACTTAAGTCACCACAGCCCAGAGGAAGTACAGGTATGTAAGTAAAGAGAGCAGAAGCATTTCTAGTAAGTTACTGTCACGATTAAAAATCAAACAAGCAAGCAAACAAACAAAATCCCACAAGGTGCTTAGTTTTTGGGAACTATTCCCAGGTAACATCAATACATTGAATTATTAAAACTTCATTTATCCTACCCAAAAACTCTTGAAGGAAATGTCAGTTTTATATATGAGAATAAAGACTTTCACATAACCTACACATTTTGCTCAAGTTAACCTTTTGTATATATTATAAATTAAATACAGCAGAGACTGTATCTCTTGATATGCTTCACCATAAAAATAATTCCCACTGTAATCTGTTATGCTTTTCTTATTCATACACCTGTCAGATACCTGTCAAGTATGCCAACTTTCTAGCCAGTTTCACCTGTTGGCATATCTTTCCTAAGACTATGTTTTGAGAAGTGAGTTTTATGCATCTGGGTAGTTTGTGGCTTTAAATTTTTATTACATAATTGACATATGTATAAGGTCATATGAATGATGTATTTTATAAATGCTATTTTGCAATTGTGCCATATAAATGATAGAATATTTAAAGAATAGCAAAACGATCACCAATGTTTCTAATCCCTAAAGTTTTAACTTTATTATTTTTGCTTTAATATCCATATTGATCAATCTATCAGCTATCTATTTATCTACCATGTATCATCTCTCTATCAATTATCTAACTATATCATCAGAGTGTCTTAACTCTCTTACTGTTGTTATTCCTGGCTGGATATTGTTATGGCCTAAATATTGGATATAATAAGATATATAGCGGCTTAACAGGTGTTTAACCATTAGAAGTCAGGAGCATTCCAGCTCTCAGCTGTGACAACCAAAACATCTCTAGATATTGGAAAAATATTCTTTGTGGAGTAAAATGGGTCCAGTTGAGAACTGCCTGTCTATTTCCATTTCTCTTTCTTTCTCCACATAAGACAGTAGTCTTTGTGGGGGATGGGTTTGTTTTCCAATATCCTAAATTGGAAAGTTTGGATGTATATTATTTATTCTAATTTGCCATACTAAAACATCCCCCAGGAGTTAATGCATGAAATCTATTGACTATGATAATGTCTTTATCCAGAATAGATGTTCCAATAAACCTGGATGGAAAAACACAATTGGACAGTGCTGAATGAATTTATTCTCATGGGAATCACACACCGTCCTGACCTGCAGGCTCCATTATTTGGGCTGTTCCTCATCATCTATTTGGTCTCAGTGGTGGGCAACCTGGGCATGATCATCCTCACCAAGGTGGACTCCAGACTCCAAACACCCATGTACTTCTTCCTCAAACACCTGGCTTTTACTGATCTTGGTTATTCGACAGCTGTGGGTCCCAAAATGTTAGTAAATTTTGTTGTGGATCACAATACAATCTCTTACTGTTTTTGTGCTGTACAACTAGCTTTCTTTCTTGTATTCATCATTAGTGAGCTGTTCATTCTCTCAGCAATGTCCTATGACCGCTATGTGGCCATCTGTAACCCTCTGCTCTACCCTGTCATCATGTCCCAAAGGGTATGTTACATACTGGTGGCAGTCCCCTACCTCTACAGCACATTTGTGTCTCTTCTAGTCACCATCAAGATTTTTAGTTCATTCTTCTGTGGCTACAATGTCATCAGTCATTTCTACTGTGACAGTCTCCCTTTGTTATCTTTGCTCTGCTCAAATACACATGAAATTGAATTGATTATTCTGATCTTAGCAGGCTTTAATTTGATTTTCTCCCTTCTGATAGTTCTTGTGTCTTACCTGCTGATCCTGGTAGCTATCATCAGGATGAAGTCAGCTGAGGGTAGGCACAAGGCATTTTCCACCTGTGGGTCCCATCTGACAGTGGCCACAGTGTTCTATGGGACTTTGATATTTATGTATGTGCAACCTGAGTCCAGTCATTCCTTTGACACTGATAAAGTGGCATCAATATTTTACACTCTCATTATCCCCATGCTGAATCCTTTGATCTATAGCTTAAGGAACAAGGATGTAAAATATGCAAGACAAGCAATGTGGAAAAAACTCTGCAATTTTTTTTCTTAAATTTTATATATGATACAGTCTCCTTAAATTAGTTTATGGGCTTCAAAATTTGTTCTGTATGTCTCTATCAGTAATAATAAATACAAATGAGTTCAACAAACATGAAGAGGTTCTAAGTGCCAGTCACAATTCTATGTGCTACAAATATATTAGTAAACATAACAGAAAAACTTGCTTTTCTTGAGGGGAAGAGATAAATTATAACTATAATAATTAGGTACAATTTATAGTACAGTTGAATTGGTCAAGACATCATAGACCATAAGAGCAGGTAAGAGAGTGGACATGCCATGGGGGATGAGGAAGAATGGAAGGCAGTAAAAGGGAGATCAGATGATTCTGGTGTTATTCTCAATTAATAGACTAAATCTCCCAGTGTCTGTGTGAGTGACTGTGCACATGCATGTGTGTTTGTGTAAGTTCATTCTCTTTTAGCCTTTACACTCGTCTTTTTAAAAAAAGCATATGTATGTATTTATTCATTTACTTGAGAGAGAGAGATAGAGGGAATGTGCTCACTAATGGGGAGGGGAGTAAGGGAGAGGGAGAAGAGGAAGCAGACTCCCTGCTGAGCAGGGGGACCCATGGGGCACTTGATCCCCAGACCATGGGATCATGACCTGAGCTGAAGGCAGACACTTAATGGCTGAGCCACCCAGCCACCTGTCTTTATACTCTTTTTATGGTATGTGTTGAAATCACACTTATTGTGGTTTCAAGGAGATTCAGTGTAGCACGATGATTGGAAGTCCTCAGTCACGTGAACTTGCTCAAAAGCTCCAGTACCATGTGGGGGAATCTCAGGGTCCTGCTCTCCTCATCAGTGCATTTGCTTAGGAGCCCTAGAAAATCTATTAACTCAACATAATTAGCAACTCAGTTACTCACAATATAAGTGTGACATGTCATTTGTCTTAATCAGCCCATTTCTTTATACCAGTGGATATACAAATTAAGATAAATTTTCTTAGGGCACCTGGGTGGCTCAGAGGGTGAAAGCCTCTGCCTTTGGCTCAGGTCATGATCTCAGGGTCCTGGGATCGAGCCTCGCATGGGGCTCTCTGCTCAGCGAGAACCCTGCTTCCCCCCTCTCTGTCTTGGCCTGCCTCTCTGTCTGTTTGTGATCTCTCTGTCAAATAAATAAATAAAATCTTTAAAAACCTAAATTTTCGTGATTAGAGTTAGCAGTACTCCATTACATACTTTAAAGTAAAGACAGTAAATCTTAAATGTCCTCACCACACACACAAAAAAGATGCCACTTATGTAACATGATGGAGACATTAGTTAATGCTAAATTGTAATCATATTGTAGCACATAAGTGTATCAAATCAACACATCATATACCTTACAGTTGCTATATGTCATTTATACCTCAATAAAGTTGGAGAAAAAAAAGATAAATTTCTTGAGGTATCCCATAGAAGCTTCCAATTTTCGATGTTTGATTTTACGTTGTATTGGGATCTTGATTTCTATTTATTTTTGTCTAATGGGATTGTTACACGTTCTTCTCTGTGAAAAATAAGAATACGTATTTAAAATTAGCTTTCATAAGAGGTCTACTCTCTGTTAAATTAAGTTTTGTTGCTTTTTTCAGGGGATGATTTTTCTCAAAATTGGTTCATATAAATATGTAAAATATTTTTATTAGGGTCCATTGTTTTACTGCATTGATTTGATAATTTCTCATTAGGAAGCAAAAGGAGATAATCCAATAATTCGATCTATAGTATACTTCTAGTGAAAATTTAGTAAGATATGAAACAATTTCCATTATGGAATACAATTTTCTGTGCAATCAGTAAAATTTGAATAAAACTTATTCATTAGAATGAAAACACACTATATGTATATTTTTATGTGAAGAAAACTCTTACTAACTCATTTATATAATTTTTTCATTATTGAGAGAAATATATACTGAGTATGAACTTTGCGAGTATCAATGTAAGAAAATATATTGCTTTCTAGGAGCAAAAACAAGTTTTTGGTGGCTGCTAAGATATTTGAAAAGGTCTAAACTAATATTTTGGTTATATATTTCCCCAAATTATCTTCAGTGAATAACTATGACTTTTGTAATAAAAGAAAATAAAAGGCTCAAATATCTGGATTTGAAAACATAAAATAACTCAATAAAATCCACTAGCCCACTTCTAAAATAAATCTTGTTGTGCCTTTCATCATCCCTCAAATGATAAACCAGAAAGAGAACAGAAGATATTGAGATTTACAAATTTTGATAATAGATTTTATTTTAAAAGTTAGTCTCTATTTCAATATTAAGTAATTTCAGAAAGTTTAATATTTTTCCATAAAATGGAAAAATTCAAAAAATAAAGAATTGGCACATAACTGAAATTTTTGTGTGAAATTATGAAGAATATTAGAATTTTATATATTATGCCATGATAATTCAGAAAGATTAACAAAATTTAAAATACAAAAAGTACAACAAATTTAAATACACTAAGGGTGTCTATAAAAAAAAGTCCATGTTTTGCATTCCTGGGTGGTTCAGTAATTAAGTGTCTGCCTTTGGCTCAGGTCATGACCTCAGGGTCCTGGCATCTAGTCCCATGTCAGACTCCCTGCTCAATGGGAAGCCTACTTCTTCCTCTCCCACTGCCCCTTCCTGTGTTCCCTCTCTTGCTATCTGGCTCTCTGTCAAATAAATAAATAAATCTTAAAAAAAAAATCTATGTTTTAGTTTAGGAAACTAAGAAGGGTACATAGTACATTTTTATGCATATGGACACTAAAAAAATGAAAAAAATCCAAGATGAAATGAATCTCAATATGGAAATACATATGAAAAATAACTCTCACTAATCTAAAATCATGCCTGAGAGTCTTAATTGGGGAATTCTAAGTGCTTAGGGAAAATGAAGTAACCAATTATATATTTTCTTCTAGAAAATTGAAATGAAGCTCAATTTTCTTTAAGGAGCACTTTCCCCTGATATCAAAAGCAAAAGCATCCTAAGACAAGAAAAGAACAGAGGGTGTCAGTCAGGATCACTTATGCAATAATTGTAATAAGAGCTTTAGCAAAAGGAATCTAGCAGTATGTCAAGACAGTAAGTCACCATATTAGGCTAATTCCAGAAATGTACAGATGATTTAACATTTAAAAATAAAATCACCATATTAAAAAATTAGAAAGATTAAAAAATAAGGGGAGGGGGGACCTGGGTGGCTCAGTCATTTAAGCATCTGCCTTCTGTTCAGGTTATGATATCAGGGTCCTGGAATCAAGAACCCTGTCAGACTCCCCACTCAGCTTTTCCCTTTCCCTCTGCCCCTCCCCACTTTCATGTTCCTATGCGCTCTCTCTCTCAAATAAACAAATAAAATCTTAAAAAAATAATAATAAAGAAAAGAAACAGAAAAAAAAATTTTTCATTAAAAAATGCAATGAACTTTGAAAAAAAAATTCAAAACATTTAATAGTTAAAAAATCCAGTAAAAGTAAAAACTTTGACCATACTAGCATTAAATGAAATGTCAATATCTATTAAAAACAAAAACTTTACTTAAAATGTAAATTTTTTTAAAAAAAAGAATATATTTGAACACCTTAAAAAAAAAAAAAGCGAAAAAACTTTGGCCATGCTAGTATTAAATGGGATTTCCTAAAACTGAAAAAGAGCATTGATGAAAACCTACAGTGGATATCATATACCATATTTAAAAAGTGAAATGCATTACCATCAGATCAGGAACAAGGCAAGGAGGACTCTTCTTTCTGATTCTATTCCACATTGTGCTGAAGTTAGTATTCAATGCAATATGGCAAGGAAAAAAAATAATAGAAAATGTCCAGATTGAAAAGGAGATAATAAAACTGTGTTTACTGATAGACTGACAAGATGGTGAAGGCAGAAATCCATTGGAATCTTTAGAAAACAGTTACTGAATTGAAAAGTGAATTTAGTGTCATTTCAAAAAGGGGACCAGTACACAAAATAATGTTTAACTCTATAAATAACCAAGGAAAAATTAGAAATGGAATGTTTATTTATGTTTGAAAGAGAGAGGAGAGGGGAGAGAGAAAGAATCTCAAGCAGATCCAATGCTGATTCTGGAGCCCAGCACAAAGCTCACTATCACAATGCTGAGATCACAACCTGAGCCAAAATCAGAAGTCAGATGTTTAACCAACTAAACCACCCAGACACCCCTAGAAATGGAATTTTAAATATCTGCTACAAATGTATCAAAACTGTAAAACACTTAAATATGAGAAATGCATGTACCGAACGTTAAGAAATTTTACTATAAGGGACGCCTGGGTGGCTCAGTTGGTTAAGCGGCTGCCTTCGGCTCAGGTCATGATCCCAGCATTCTGGGATCGAGTCCCACATCGGGCTCCTTGCTCCGCAGGAAGCCTGCTTCTCCCTCTTCCACTCTGCCTGTGTGCTCGCTCGCTCTCTCTCTGTCTCTGACAAATAAATAAAATCTTAAAAAAAAAAGAAATTTTGCTATAAGACACTAAGAAAGATGTAAATAAGTGAGAAATATACCATATTTATTTCTGAAAGATTCAATATTGTTAAAATATCAAACATCCTCAAATGTACCTATAGATTCAATGCAACTCGAATAGAAATCCAAACAGGCATTATTTTTTGGTAGGAATTAGGAAGCTGAAACTAAAATACAGAGAGAAATGCAAATACCTAGAATAGCTGAATTAACTTGCAAAGAGAAATGCAGTTGGAATAAAAACACTGGAAAATACTAATGGATCTCAAGCTCTACTCCAAAGCTACAGCATTAAAAGGGTGTGGCACTGGTATAAAAATCACGAAACAGATCAATGAAACAAAATTGGTAGATCAGAAAGTAACCCACAGATGTATGAATAATACATTTTCTACAAGGCAAAAGAAAAAGGCCATTTGTTGAAAAAGGCTATACCTTTCAACAAATGATGATGGGCTAATTAGATGCATATATATAAAATATTGAATGTCAAACTGTAACTCATATAAAGATTCACCAACAATGGATCATAGATGTAAATGTAATACCTAAAAATCTAAACATTTCAGGAGAAAGCATAGTAGAAAATATTCATGATCTCGGGTTCTGCAAAGATTTATTTAATACAATACCCAGAATAAAACCAATAAGACAAAATTTTTATACATTGCACAACACCAAAATGATATATCTCAAAAGATACCTTCAAAAGATATATATCTTCAAAAGATGTATTTATCTTTTGTATAAATATATATTTATATTTTTATATTTGATATATATATATAAAAATATATGTATACATATCTTCAAAAATACTCTTAAGAAGGTTTAAAACCAATTTATGCTCTGGAAGACAACAGTTTCAAATAATGTATTTCATAAAGGGCTAATTCCACAATATACACAGAGTCTCAAAACTCTATAATAATGACAGATCTCTAGAATGGGCAAAGCATTTGGAAAGTACTTCACCAAACAACGCATAAAGATGGCAAATACGCACATAAAAAGTTGCTCAGTATCCTTGTCAATGAAACTTCAATTTAATGAAATTCAATAAATCTATTAGAACACCTAGACGTTGGTAAGAGTATGGAAGAACAGGAACTTTCATGAGATTTGTATCCAAATGTCCACAGCAACTGAAAGAATTCAGATTGTATCACTCCCAAATTTGCTGCTTTGGTATATAGATTACTTTGAGCCAAAGACACTGAAAACACTGGAAGTGCAAAAAAGGCACTCTGAATTCTCCTTTTCTCTCTGAAAGCAGGAAATGAAATTACCATCTTAAAGATGCCCTCCTTAATCTAGAAGGAAAAAAAAAATAATAATTCTCATCACCAGAGACAGAAACCCAGAGGCCAAGAGAAACCTATACAAACAGAGTTTGTTAAAATAACTCTCGGGGTGCCCGGGTGGCTCAGTGGTTAAGCATCCAACTTCAGCTCAGGTCATGATACAGGGGCTCTGGGATGCTTCCAGCCCCACATTGAGCTCCCTGCTCAGTGGGGAGCCTGTTTCTCCCTCTCCTGCTCCCCCTGCTCCTGCACTCTCTCCTGCTCTTTCTCACTTCAAATAAATAAATAAAATCTTAAGGAAAGATTACTCTTATCTGCCTCCAGTCTCCCCAAAATGTAAGTTACTTTTCTATAATTGCAGGTCTTTGTTCAACCTCGTATATAAGCACTTAGGCTGAGCTAGTTCTTGGATCTTCTTTCTTCTTGTGATGACTCCCACATTCAAGTAAAAAATTACTAAATAAAATCTGTATGCATTGATCCTATTAATCTCTTGCATCAGTTTAAAACTCAGGGCTAGGAGGAAACGTTAAAGTGATAAAGGAGGATTTTCTTTTTCTTCCCCCTACAGTTTTAGTGACGTTTTAGTTGTGATGGCTCCAAACCAGAAACAAACCAAATGTTCATCTATTTGCGAATGGACTGTAGGCTATCCAAGCAAGGGAATGCCTCTCGAAATAAAAAGTAATGAAGGATTAGATTGGCACATCCAAAAAGGGGGATAATCTCAAACTAATTCTGCCCAACAAAGGATGCCAAAACAAAAAGACTACATAATTTATGATGACATTATAATAAAAATAACCTACAAATTTGCAATCATCTATATTTATACAAAACAGATCAAATAGGAATTCTCAGAAAGTGCAAGAAAAGAACATAAAGTATATACAATGTGGAAAGAAAAAAATGATACCAACCCAATTAGGCCAATGACATGTTATCTAATAGAAAATTTCCACAAATCTGAAAAATGAAAGTCTAAAAGAAAACTATGAGTCCACCAAGGATCCATGATACATGAATAATGAATAAATATCATTCTATATATACATATAGAAATGAAATAAAAAATAAAACATTCACAGCCCCCCACATGCAATGAACTATGCAAGTAGAAACAAGCAAATCATGTACAGGAACTGTCTACAGAAAAGTACAAAATAGTGATTCAATAAATCAAAAAAGATCTGAACAAATCAGTAGACATATTAAGATTATGGATTTAAAGACAACACATTAAAATATTAATTCTTTATAAACTGATCTGTAGGTTAAATGCAAACCCAGTAAGACTTTGCTAAAGGCAACTTTACACTGAAATTTGTGTGCAAGTTCAAGAAACTAGCAGAGATTAAACACATTTTAACGTGTAGCATAAAGAGGAAGAAAACTATCCACTCCATGTTGAGATTTACTATGTAGACATATAATGGAGACTACATGGCATTGGTGGAGATACAAACACATGAATCAACATCAAGTAGACAGAAATAGACCTTTCGAATTAGTTCAACTAATTTTTCCAAAAAATGGAAAGATAATTCAAGAAAAGGAGAATAACCTTTAAAATAAATGGTGTTATCACTTCTCAGCCTTTTGGCTAAGATCAAGCGTAAAAAAATGATGTTGTGGTGCCTGGGTATCTGTCTTGTGAGCAACCAATTCTTGATTTCAGCTCAGGTCATGATCTAAGGATCCTAAGATCAAGCCCCCTGATGTTCTCCGTGCTCTGCATGGAATCTGCTTCTGATTTTCTCTCTCTCCCTCAGCTCCTCCCCCTACTTGCACTTTCTAAATAAATAAATAAACAAGCAACAAAATCTTCTAAAAATAATAGTGGTATTGTAATTGGGAGTACAGAAGTAAAAATATACAAACAAATAATGTTAGCTTAACTTTTATACAAAGATTGAATAACAACTTAAGTGTAAATTGGCAAACTATAATAAACTCAGGTTAAAATATAGGGGAAAGCCTATATTCAACACCTTGGGTTAGTGAAGAGTTTAGTGACATGATATAAGGGGTGCCTGAGTGGCTTAGTAGGTTAAACATCTGCCTTCAGCTCAGGTCACCATCCTGGGTTCTGGGATCCAGCCCCACGTCTGGCTCTCCTCTCAGTGCGGGGGGGGGGGGTGGGTAGATCCTGCTTCTCCCTCTTACCCTGCTTGTGTTCTCTCTCTCTCTCTCTGTCTGTCAAATAAATGAATAAAATGTGAAAAAAAAGTGAAAGAGACATGACATAAAAAGCATAATCTATGAAAGTAAATACTGATAAACTGGACTTGATCCAAATTAAAACAACCTACCAATCACACTCCTGGTTATTTATCCTAAAGGAATGAAAAATTATATTCATGTGATCATCTTTAAGTGAATCTTTATAGATGTTTTACTCATCATAGTTGAAAACTAGAAAGAACCCAAATGCCTTTCAGTGAGTAAATGGTTATAGAAATTCTGTCATCAATATCATGGAATACTACTCAGCAACAATGAAGGAACAAATGATTTTATTTACACAAAACACAAGGGAATTTCAAGAGGATTCTATTGAATGAAAAAAAAAAAGTCCAATCTCAAAAGATTACAAATGGTTTATTATTTATAAAACACTCTTTAAATGACAAAAATACAGTGATGGAAACAAGATTAGTGATCACCAGGAGTTAGGAACAGTGGCAGAGGCAGAAGCAGTGGGCATTGCTAAAAAGGGGCAGCAGGATAGACTTTCTGGCAAGGAATAGATCCGTTTTGGAGGGGGGAAGGGTGCACAGAATGGAATCACTGAAATGGTGCAATATGCAGTAAAAGAAAAAATAAAATAAAATAAAAGAGAAGTGGTGAACAGAGAGATGGAAACTCAGATGGAAATGAGAAGTAACAGTAACTACTTTCTGTCCCTGAAAGAAAAGTGGAAACAACTCGAGCAACAAATTCAGATAGTAGCAACTCATATTTTCACAGTGTATTATTTTACCTCCCTAAAAACTTTAAGATAATGTGACAGGACAGTATTTAAACTCTTCTACCCTGTGCCATTCAAGGACCACCATGGAAATGCAGATTCTTGATGGCATGTCCTACAGATAGGATATTTTGATCGAGTTCACTGTGGTATAAAAGGAAAGTTAACCAAGAGTAAAGAATTGGAAACAAAGAAGGTAGGGAGAGGGGGTAATACAGGGAGAGAGTAAAGGGAGGAAGTCAGGAAGGAAAGCAAAAAGCAAGATCTGGAGGAAAAAAAAAAAGACTAGTAAGTACAAATTTTCTCTCATAATTAAAAGGGCAACATTCAAACATTTCCTTATCCTTTGAAATACATTAGGGATAGTCAACAAATTGCTTGAAATCTCCTCAGGGAGAGTCTCAAAAGGTTAAAAAAAATCCATAAATTGTTCTCACTCTGCTGTGTAAGAAACACATGAGGGAGTCAAGACAGAGGCTTCACTGCAGGTAAAATGACAGGATATTTCATGGGCTATCTTATGTTACCAACATCAACAATGATCATGTGATATAAGCAAAGTTATGCTTTAATTCAATAGCAAAGCTCCAGCAAAAAGTTGGCATTTATAATTTCATTTTTGGGTTTTTGTTTTGTTTTGTTTTGCTTTACTTTGCTTTGCTTTCTACTACTCCCTAATGCTGAGCAGGAATTGGAGACCTGTCCTTTTCTATTCACATTATTTTTCTGAGTATTTTCAGGTGTATCCGCAGTCTAAATATTCAGAAACATCTTTGAAGCAAAGTCATGCTATTGCTTGCAAACTATTTTTTATATAAATAATTTTATCTCCAACGCAGGCCAAAATTGAGAGCAAATGAAGCAGAACTAAAGAGATATCCATTTTTTAAAATCAGCAAAATTAAGAAGCTGCCTGTATTCAGTCTTGCAGTTTGATATCTTTCCAAATTCTTAGTTATTTAGTTGCCCCAGGGTCTTTTTTGTGACCCTCTCAATATAATTTAAGATTTAATTATTATTTAAATAAAAATATAAGTATGATTCTTTCCAGATTCCTTAATGAGACAAAAGGGGATTTCTACCTCACACTGAGATGTGAAAAGCATTATTTGGATATTAGCAGACTTTTAAGGACCCAGTTTATGGTGATGGTACAATGTACAGCACATTCTTCAGTTTTAAGTAGGATCTGACAAGAAGCAGATACAATTATCTCAAAGAATGTAGATTTTCAAAAATTACCATTGGTCTTCAACAAAGTTGTTAAAATATGAAACAGCAACTTGGTTCTTTCCCTAGAACTCTAAAGTTAAAGGAATTCATGTCTATCTTTCCTTAGCTTACAGGACAATTAGAACTTACTTAGTATGATTTATCTCAGCCTTTCATATTTGCAAAACAAAACAAAACAGGGTTTATACCACTTCTTATTACATTTGCTGAAAACTGTTTTCTAAAATGACTAACAACTAATACATGTTTTCATCTTTCTGATGTAAGAAGGGCACATGCATTAAGGCAGCGTAGGTAATCAGGAGGTCACAACATTAGAAGCAATATTTTAAGTAAAGTAAATGCAAATTTTATGGAATCATTGTTACACTTAATATTATAAAATTATATGTTTCTATTTTCTTGTAGAGCAGAGATTGCTGTGATTATGTAAAGCAACTATATTATAATGCCCTGTTATTTCATAATGTAGGTTTTCATCATTATAACCCACTACCATTTCTATTTCTTCTTTTTAAAATTCAATTTATTTATCTATTTGTTTGTTTGCTTATTATTTATTTATTTATTTTTGAGGGAAACCACATGGGTGGGGGAGGAGCAGGGAAAGAGAGACAGGCAGACTCCATGCTGAGCAGGGAGCCTAACTCTGGGCTTGATCCCAGAACCCTGAGTTCATGACCTCAGCCAAAACCAAGAGTCATGCTTTAACTGACTGAGCCACCCAGGTGCCCCTCTATTTCTTTTTTCTTAAGAAAGGAACCTGCTTGCAATATTATAAACTTAACAATTATCTTAATCTGCTATCCAGTTATTACTGGTATTTCCTAATCTGTATATCATTAGGAATAGTCAGCCATATTTTTAATATAATTATAATGTATATCTGTGCTATGTATTATAGTTTGGAGAAGTTCTTGTGGTTCTAAGGTATAGAGGAACTTAAAGTAATATCAAAAATCCGTGCAGATCTCATCTTTAGTCTATTTTATTTCACCTCTATGGTATCATACAACATTATTTCAGTTTTTAAAGTACAGTATCTCTTTATCCAAAGGGAGTTTTTAAATAAATTTTTATCAAATGAAAACAATGCCAGGGTGGCTCAGTGGGTTAAAGCCTTTGCCTTCTGCTCAGGTCATGATCTCAGGGTCCTGGGATCGAGCCCTACATCAGGCTCTCTGCTCCACGGGGAGCCTGCTTCCTTCTCCCTCTCTGCCTACTTGTGATATCTGTCCACCAAATAAATAAATAAGATCTAAAAAAAAAAAAAAAAGAAGAAGAAGAAGAAGAAGAAAAGAAAAAGAAAAAAATGTTAGTGACTGCTCGTTCAGCCATTTTTTTTTAATTTTATTTATTTATTTGAGAGTAAGATTGAAAGAGTGAGCAGGAGTTACAGGAGGGCAGAGGGAGGGGGATGAGGAGCCAGGAAGGGGGCCAAGAGTAAGGAAGTGGGGGTTCAATCCCAGAACCCTGAGATCATGGCCTGAGCCCAAGGCAGACATGTACCCACCCAGGTGTCCCTCATTCTCCTAATTTTCCCAGGTTTCCTCATTTTCTCCTAGGTTCTTGCATGATGAAATGTATTTGATTTGTCACATAAAAGTCACATACAATGTTATATCAAAATAAACTTATATTAGCATTTTGTTAAAATAGTTAAGATAATTTGAAGATAAATAATTAAAAGAAGAGCACCTTAATAGTTCAATTTTGTTACAGAAGTGGTCAGGGAAGTGCCTGAATTATGTCACATTTCATCTTACTTGACGTATTTCCTGTTCATCATCATAGCACAGACAAAGAAGATATTTCACAGTGCAGAAGAATTTACATACATACACATAAAGAAATCTGCTTTGAGCTAAGATATGGTCACCATTTAAAAAACAAAAGCAAAAAAACACTATGTAAGCACACTGGTTCATTTGATCTTCATTCATCCTTGTCAATAGCCCTATGAAGGAAGTTTTTATTTTTTATAGGAGAATAAAGAGTTTTAAATATGTTAAATTATTGGCCCAAAGTGACCCTCAAATAAGACATGAACAAAGGTGTAACACAGACTATTCCAATATAAATATATCTTATACTTATGCAATAAAGACAATTCTCAACTACAATCTGTTACAGTTTTCTTATTTATTCATTTGTCTGATATCTGTCAAAAGTATCAATAGTTTCATCTATCAGCCTGTATCACCTGTGGGTCTAAAGGATTTTATAGGACTATGTGGTGAAGTAGTGGGTTCTGTACATTTTTTTGAATTTTAAATTATTGTTTGAAATCATTATATAATTGTATAATATAATTTATTATATACTGACATATGTATTAAGTCATACTATTAAATGCAATTTATAAACATCAATGTGCAGTTGCAATTAAATAAATGACTAATAGAAAACTTTATTTTTAATAGAAAACTTTATAGCACAATATAATTCATGTTACACCCAAATTTTTAACAAAGTTTTGATTTTTTAAAATGTTTCATATGTACATATGTCTATATCTGTGTCTATATTTATATATCTATATGTGTCTATATCTACTTATGTATCTTTTTCTCCTTCTCTTTCTCCCTCTCTATTATCTATCTATCAATACCATCTTGGTTTCTCAAACTTGCTACTGCTCATATTTTGGGCAGGATATTGGATCTTGTAGGATGTTTAGAAATATACTATAATACATTATATTTTATTATATAACAAATATAATTGACCCTTAACTGTCATTAGCGAGTAGAACCCACCTTCCGGTTGTGACAACTTAAATGTCTTCTGATAAAATATTATCTGGTTAGTAAAATCATTTCAGTTGGCAATCACTATCTGTGTTTATGTATATTAGTGTTCTTCCAAGAAGGGTTTATTTTCAAATATCTGAAATTGAAAAGTTTGAATGCATTTTATTTGTACTAGTTTTGCATGCTAAAAATCACTCAGGTGATAATGCATGAAATCTATTGACCATGCTGATGTCTCTATCCAGAATAGGTTTCCTGATAAGCCTGCATGGAAACTCAAAATCTTACGGTGCTCAATGAGTTCATTCTCATGGGGATCACAGACAAACCCGAGCTGCAGGCTCCATTATTTGGGCTGTTCCTCATCATCTATTTGGTCTCAGTGGTGGGCAACCTGGGCATGATCATCCTCACCAAGGTGGACTCCAGGCTCCAAACACCCATGTACTTCTTCCTCAGACACCTGGCTTTCACTGATCTTGGTTATTCAACAACTGTGGGTCCCAAAATGTTAGTAAATTTTGTTGTGGATCAAAATACAATTTCCTATTATTTTTGTGCTGTACAGCTAGCTTTCTTTCTTGTGTTCATTGGTAGTGAGCTTTTTATTCTAACAGCAATGTCCTATGACCGCTATGTCGCCATCTGTAACCCTCTGCTCTACCCTGTCATCATGTCTCAAAGGTTGTGTTATGTGCTGGTGGCCGTCCCCTACCTCTACAACACATTTGTTTCTCTCCTAGTCACCATAAATATTTTTAGTTTACCCTTCTGTGGCTACAATGTCATCAGTCATTTTTACTGTGATTGTGTCCCCTTGTTATCTTTGCTCTGTTCAAATACACAGAACACTGAAATGATAATTCAGGTCTTTGCTGGTTTTGATTTGATTTCATCCCTTCTGATAGTTCTTGTGTCTTACCTGCTGATCCTGGTAGCCATCATCAGGATGAACTCAGCTGAGGGTAGGCACAAGGCATTTTCCACCTGTGGGTCCCACCTGACAGTGGCCACAGTGTTCTATGGGACTTTGATATTTATGTATGTGCAACCTGAGTCCATTCATTCTTCTGACACTGATAAAGTGGCATCAATATTTTACACTCTCATTATCCCCATGTTAAATCCCTTGATCTATAGCTTGAGGAACAAGGATGTAAAATATGCAAGACAAACAATGTGGAAAAAACTCTGCAATCTTTTTTCTTAAAGTTTATATACAATACAGTCTCCTTAAATTAGTTTATGGGCTTCAAAATTTGTTCTGTAGGTTTCTATAAGTAATAATAAATACAAGTGAGTTCAACAAACATGTAGAGGTTTTCTTCTAAGTTCCAGTCATAATTCTATGTGCTACAAATATACTAGTAAACACAACAGAAAAAATACTTGCTTTCCTTGAGGGGAAGAGATAAATTATAACTATAATAATTAGGTACAATTTATAGTACAGTTGAATTGGTCAAGACATCATAGACCATAAGAGCAGGTAAGAGAGTGGGCATGCCATGGGGGATGAGGAAGAATGGAAGGCAGTAAAAGGGAGATCAGATGATTCTGGTGTTATTCTCAATTAATAGACTAAACCTCCCAGTGTCTGTTTGAGTGACTGTGCACATGCATGTGTGTTTGTTTAAGTTCATTCTCTTGTAGCCTTTACACTTGTCTTTTTAAAAAAGCATATGTATGTATTTATTCATTTACTTGAGAGAGAGAGATAGAGGGAATGTGCTCACTAATGGGGAGGGGAGTAAGGGAGAGGGAGAAGAGGAAGCAGACTCCCTGCTGAGCAGGGGGACCCATGGGGCACTTGATCCCCAGACCATGGGATCATGACCTGAGCTGAAGGCAGACACTTAATGGCTGAGCCACCCAGCCACCTGTCTTTATACTCTTTTTATGGTATGTGTTGACTGTCACAATGCTGAGATCATAACCTGAGCCAAAATCAGAAGTCACATGTTTAACCAACCAAACCACCCGATACCCCTAGAAATAGAATTTTAAAATATCTTCTACAAATGTATCAAAACTGTAAAATACTTAAATATGAAAAATGCAGGTACAGAACATTAAGAAATATTGTTTTAAGATGCTAAGGAAGATGTAAGTAAGTGAGAAATATACCATGCTTGTTTTCTGGAAGATTCAATATTGTTAAAATATCAAACATCCTCAGATATACCTATAGATTCAATGCAACTCAAACAAAATCCAAGCAGGCATTATTCTTTGGTAGGAATTGGGAAGCTGAAACTAAAATATAGAGAGAAATGCAAAGACCTAGACAAGCTAAATTAACTTGCAAAGAGAAATGCAGTTGGAATAAAAACACTGGAAAATACTAAGAGGTCTCAAGCTCTACTCTAAAGCTCCAGTGTTAAAAGGGTGTAGCACTGGTATGAAAATCGAGAAACAGATCAAGGAAACAAAATTGGTAGACCAGAAATGTACCCACAGATGTATGAATAATACATTTTCTACAAGGCAAAAAAAAAAAAGGTCATTTGTTGAAAAGGACTAGACCTTTCAGCAAATGATGATGGACTAATTAGATGCATGTATATAAAATATTGAATGTCAAACTGTAACTCATATAAAGATTTACCAACAATGGGTCATAGATGTAAATGTAATACCTAAAAATCTAAAAATTTCAGGAGAAAGCATAGTAGAAAATATTCATGATCTCGTGTTCTGTGAAAATTTCTTTAATACAATTCCCAAAATAAAACCAGTAAGACAAAATTTTAATACATTGTATGAAATCAAAAGGATATATTTTACTCTTCAAAAGACACTCTTGAGAAGGTGTAAAACAAGGTTATGCTCTGGGAGCGAACAGTTTCAAATAATGTATTTCGTAAAGAGCTAGTTCTACAATATACACAGAGTCTCAAAACTTGATGATAGACCTCTAGAAAGGGCAAAACATTTGGAAAGAACTTCACCAAACAACGCATAAAGATGGCAAATATGCACATAAAAGGTTGTTCGGTATTGTTCTCAATGAAATTCAATTTAATGAACTCCATTTTAATGAAATTTAATGAAATTCAATTTAAAACCTCAATGAGATAACATGATAAATATATTAGAACACCTAGATGTTGATGAGTGTATGGAAGAACAGGAACTTTCATGAGATTTGTATCCAAATGTCCACAGCAACTGAAAGAATTCAGATTGTATCACTCCCAAATTTGCTGCTTTGGTATATAGATTACTTTGAGCCAAAGACACTGAAAACACTGGAAGTGCAAAAAAGGCACTCTGAATTCTCCTTTTCTCTCTGAAAGCAGGAAATGAAATTACCATTTTAAAGATGCCCTCCTTAATCTAGAAGGAAAAAAAATAATAATTCTCATCACCAGAGACAGAAACCCAGAAGCCAAGAGAAACCTATACAAACAGAGTTTGTTAAAAATAACTCTCAGGGTGCCCCAGTGGCTCAGTGGTTAAGCATCTGTCTTCGGCTCAGGTCACTGATGCTGGGGCTCTGGGATGCTTCCAGCCCCACATTGAGCTCCCTGCTCAGTGGGGCGCCTGTTTCTCCCTCTCCTGCTCCCCCTGCTCATGCATTCTCTCCTGCTCTTTCTCACCGTCACATAAATACATAAAATCTTAAGGAAAGATAACTCTTATCTGCCTTCAGTCTCCCCAAAATGTAAGTTACTTTTCTATAATTGCAGGTCTTTGTTCAACCTCGTATATAAGCACTTAGGCTGAGCCAGTTCTTGGGTCTTCTTTCTTCTTGCGACAACTCCCTCATACAAGTAAAAAATTACTAAATAAAATCTGTATGCATTGGTCTTATTAATCTCTTGCATCGGTTTAAAACTCAGGGCTAAGAGGAAACGTTAAGGTGATAAAGGAGGGTTTTCGTTTTCTTCCCCCTACAGTTTTAGTGACGTTTTATTTGTGATGGCTCCAAACCAGAAACAAACCAAATGTTCATCTACTTGCGAATGGACTGTAGGCTATCCAAGCAAGGGAATGCCTCTTGAAATGAAAGGTAATGAAGGCTTGGCACATCCAAAAATGAGGATAATCTCAAACTAATTCTACTGAATAAAGGATGCCAAAACAAAAAGACTACATAAGTTATAATGACAATAAAAGAAACCTACAAATTTGCAATCATCTATATTTATACAAACAGATCAAATAGGAATTCCCAGAAAGTGCAAGAAAAGGACATAAAATATATACAACTTGGAACGAAAAAAATGAAACCAACCCAATTAGGCAAATGATATGTTATCTAGTAGAAAATTTCCACAAATCTGTAAAACAAAAGTCTAAAACAAAACTATGAGTCCACCAAGGATCCATGATGCATGAATAATGAACAGATATCATTCCACGTATACATATAGAAATAAAATTAAAAAAAAGAAAACATTCACAGTCCCCCACATACACTGAACTATGCAAGTAGAAACAAGCAAATCATGTACAGGATCTGTATACAGAAAAGTACAAAATAGCGATTAAAGAAATCAAAAAAGATCTGAACAAATTAGTAGACATACTAACTTTACAGATTAAAATGCAATACACGAAAAAATAAATTCTTTATAAAACCAATCTATAGATTAAATGCAAACCCAGCAGGACTTTTGTAAAGGCAACTTTACACTGAAATTTGTGTGCAAGTTCAAGAAACTAGCAGAGATTAAACACATTTAACATGTAGCATAAAGAGGAAGAAAATCATCCACTCCAGGCTGAGATTTACTATGTAGACATATAATGGAGACTACATGACATTGGTGGAGATACAAACACATGAATCAATGTCAAATAGACCTTTGGAAATAGTTCAATTATTTTTTTAAAAAATTGGAAAGATAATTTAAAAAAAGGAAAATAACTTTTGAAAAAATGGTGTTATCGTTTCTTGGCCTTTGGGCTAAGATCAAGTGTAAAAAAAATGGTGTTGTGGTGCCTGGGTGTCTGTCTTTTGAGCAACCAGTTCTTGATTTCAGCTCTGGTCATGATCTAAGGATCCTGAGATCAAGCCCCCTGATGTTCTCCATGCTCTGCGTGGAATCTGCTTGTGATTTTCTCTCTCTCCCTCAGCTCCTCCCCCTACTTGCACTCTTGAAAGAAAGAAAGAAAGAAAGAAAGTCTTCTAAAAAAAAATAGTGATATTGTAATTAGAAGTACAGAAGTAAAAATATACAAACAAATACTGCTAGCTTAAACCTCATATGAAGATTGAATAACAATTTATGTGTAAATTGGCAAACTATAATAAACTCAGTTTAAAATATAAGGGAAAGCCTATATTCAACACCTTGGGTCACTGAAGAGTTGAGAGACATGACACAAGGAGCTCCTGAGTGGCTCAGGAGGTTAAACGTCTGCCTTCAGCTCAGTTCACCATCCTGGGTTCTGGATCCAGCCCCACATTTGGCTCTCTGCTTGGTGTTGAGGGGGATCCTGCTTCTGCCTCTTACCCTACTTGTGTTCTCTTTTTTTCTCTCTCTCTGTCAAATAAATGAATAAAATGTTGGAAAAAAATAAAAGAGTGAAGGAGACATGACACGAAAAGCATAATCTATGATAAGCTGGACTTGATCCAAATTAAAACAACATACCAGTCACACTCCTGGATATTTATCCTAAAGGAATGAAAAATTATATTCATGTGATCATCTTTAAGTGAATCTTTATAGATGTTTTACCCATCATAGTTGAAAACTAGAAAGAACCCAAATGCCTTTCAGTGAGTAAATGGTTATAGAAATTCTGTCATTAATATCATGGAATACTACTCAGCAACAATGAAGGAACAAATGATTTATTTACACAGAACACAAGGGAATCTCAAGAGGATTCTGTTGAATGAAAAAGAAATCTAATTTCAAAATATTACAAATGGTATATTATTTATAAAACACTCTTTAAATGACAAAAATATAGTGATGGAAGCAAGATTGGTGCTTACCAGGAGTTAGGAACAGTGGCAGAGGGGGAGTCAGTGGGTGTCACTATAAGGGGACAGCGGGATAGGATTCTCTGGCAAGGAAATAGATCCGTTTTGGAGCAGGGGGGGAAGGTGCACAGAATGCAATCACTGAAATGGTGCAATATACAGTAAAAGGAAAAAAATAAATAAAGGAGAAGTGGTGAATAGACAGATGGAAACTCAGATGGAAATGAGAAGTAACAGTAACTACTTTCTGTCCCTGAAAGAAAAGTGGAAACAACTTGAGCAACAAATCAAGGAAGTAGCACCCACCTCATATTTTCATAGTGTATTATTTTACTTCCCTAAAAATTTTAAAATCATGTGATAGGACAGTATTTAAACTCTTCTACCCTGTGCCATTCATTCGAGGAGACCACCATGGAAATGCAGATTCTTGATGGTATGTCCCACAGATATGATATTTTAATCAAGAGTCCTCTGTGGTACAGAAGGAAAGTTAACCAAGAGTAAAGAATAGGAAACAAAGAAGGTAGGGAGAGGGGGGGGGGGAGTAAAGGGAGGAAGTTAGGAAGGAATTCAGGAAGGAAATCAGAAAGAATGACATGGAAAAAATAAAAAAAGACAGTAAGTACAAATTTTATCTAATAATTAAAAAGACAATCTCCAGACATTTTGTTATGCTCTGAAATACATTAGGGATAGTCAACAAATTGCTTGAAATCTCCTCAGGGAGAGTCTCAAAAGGTTAAAAAAAATCCATAAATTGTTCTCACTCTGCTGTGTAAGAAACACATGAGGGAGTCAAGAAAGAGGCTTCACTGCAGGTAAAATGACAGGATATTTCATGGGCTATCTTATGTTACCAACATCAACAATGATCAAGTGATATAAGCAAAGTTATGCTTTAATTCAATAGCAAAGCTCCAGCAAAAAGTTGGCATTTATAATTTCATTTTTGGGTTTTTGTTTTGCTTTGCTTTGCTTTGCTTTCTACTACTCCATAATGCCTGAGCAGAAATTGGAGACCTATCCTTCTCTATTCACATTATTTTTCTGAGTATTTTCACCTGGATCCACAGACTAAATATTCAGAAACATCTTTGAAGCAAAGTCATGCTATTGCTTGCAAACTATTTTTTATATAAATAATTTTATCTCCAACACAGGCCAAAATTGAGAGCAAATGAAGCAGAACTAAAGAGATATCCATTTTTGAAATTGGCAAAATTAAGAAGCTGCCTGTATTCAGCCTTACAGTTTAATGTCTTTCCAAATTCTTAGTTATTTAGTTGCCCCAGGGTCTTTTTTGTGACCCTCTCAATATAATTTAAGATTTGATGATTATTTAAATAAAAATATAAGTATGATTCTTTCCAGATTGCTTAATGAGACAAAAGGGGATTTCCACCTCACACTGAGATGTGAAAAGCATTATTTGGATATTAGCAGACTTTTAAGGACCCAGTTTATGGTGATGGTACAATGTACAGCACATTCTTCAGTTTTAAGTAGGATCTGACAAGAAGCAGATACAATTATCTCAAAGAATGTAGCTTTAAAAAAAATTATCATCGGTCTTCAACAAAGGTGTTAAAATATGAAATAGCAATTTGGTTCTTAGAACTCTCAAGCTTAGAGGAAAGTAAAAATACATGTTTATCTTTCCTCAGCTTACAGGACAACTAGAACTTACCTAGTATGATTTTTCTCAACCTTTCATACTTGCAAAACAAAACAGACAAAAAACAAGGTTTATACCACTTCTTATCACAGTTGCTGAAAATAGTTTTCTAAAATTACTACCAACTAATACATGTTTCCATCTTTCTGATGTAAGAAAGTCACATGCATCAAGGTAGGGTAGGTGACAGGAGGTCACAACATTAGAAGCAATATTTTAAGCAAATTAAATGCAGATTTTATGAAATCATTGTACAGTTAATGTCATAAGATAATATGCTTCTATTTTCTTATAGGACAGAGACTGCTGTGGTTATATAAATCAACTACATTATAATGCCCCATTATTTCATAATGTAAGTTTTCATCATTATAACCAGTACCATTTCTATTTCTGCAAGATTGCATTTATTATTTATTTATTTATTTATTTATTTATTTTTGAGGGAAAGAACATGAGTGGGGGAGGAGCAGGGAAAGAGGGACAGGCAGACTCCATGCTGAGCAGGGAGCCTGACTCTGGGCTTGATCCCAGAACCCTGAGTTCATGACGTCAGCCAAAACCAAGAGTCATATGTTTTAACTGACTGAGCCACTCAGGTTACCCTCTATTTCTTTTTTCTTTTTTTTTTTTTTTTAAAGATTTTATTTATATATTTGATTGAGAGAGATCACAAGTACACGGAGAGGCAGGCGGAAAGAGAGAGAGAAGGAGGCAGGCTCCCTGCCGAGCAGAGAGCTGATGCGGGACTGGATCCCAGGAGCCTGAGATCATGACCTGAGCCGAAGGCAGAGGCTTAACCCACTGAGCCACCCAGGAGCCCCTATTTCTTTTTTCTTAAGAAAGGATCCTGCTTACAATATTTTAAACTTAATAATTCTCTTACCTTAATCTGCCACCCAGTTATTACTGGTATGTTCTTAATCTGTTTATCATTAGGAATAATCAAACACATTTTTATGTAATCATTATGTATATATGTGCTATGAAAATTCTTGCGGTCCTAAAGTATAGAGGAATTTAATGTAATATCAAGAAAATCCATGCAGATCTCATCTTTAGTCTATTTTATTTCACTTCTATGGTATTGTATAATGTGACTTTATTCAGTTTTTAAGTCTAGTATCTCTTTATCCCAAGGGAGTTTTTAAATGAATTTTTATCATGAAAACAATGCCAGTGACTGCTCATTCATCCTTTTTTTTAAAAAGAAGATTTTATTTGTTTCTTTTAGAGAGAGATTGAGAGAGCTAGCAGGAGCAGAGGAGGGGAGGGAATGAAGGGAGAGGGAATGAAGAACCAGGAAGGAGGCTAAGAGTAAGGAAGTGGGGGCTCAATCCCAGAACCCTGAGATCATGGCCTGAGCCCAAGGCAGACACATAACCCACTGAGCCATCTAGGTGCTCCTCATTCTCCCAATTTTCCCAGGTTTCCTCATTTTCTCCTAGGTTCTTGCATGATGAAATGTATTTGATTTGTCACATGCAAGTTAGTACATGACAATTATAATGAAAATACTCCTAGAGGAAGATTAGTGTATTAAGAAATATTATATCAAGGGTGCCTGGGTGGCTCAGTTGGTTAGGTGACTGTCTTCAGCTCAGGTCATGATCCTGGAGTCTCAGGATTGAGTCTCCCCTCAGGCCTCATGTTTAGGAGGGGATCTGCTTCTCCCTCTGACCCTCTCCTCTCTCATGGTTTCTTCTCACTTTCTCTTTCTCAAATAAATAAATAAAATCTTAAAAAAAAAAAAAAGAAATGTTATATCAAAATAAAATATTAGTATTTTGTTAAAGTAGTTAAGAAAATTAAAAGATAAAAATTAAAAGAATAACAACTTGATAGTTGAATTTAGTTACAGAGAAAGGGTCAGGGCAGTGCCTGCATTATGTCGCATTCCGTATTACTTGACGTATTTCCTGTTCAACATCATAGCGCAGACAAAGAAGATACTTCACAGTGCAGAAGAACTTATAAACATGCACGTAAAGAAATCTGCTTTGAGCTAAGTTATGGTCACCATTTAAAAAACAAAAACAAAAAACTACTACGAAGGCACACTGGTTCATTTGATTTTCACTCCTCCCTCTCAATAGCCCTACGTAGGAAGTATTGTTTTGTATAGGAGAATAAAGAGGTTTAAACAAGTTAAATTATTGGCCCAAAGTGAACCTCATATATGCCATAAATAGAGGTATAACACAGACTATATCAATATAAATATATCTTATATTTATGCAAAAAAGACAATTCTCAACTACAATCTGTTATAGTTTTATTTATTCTCTTGTCCAATATCCGTCATAGCTGTCAACTGTTTTCACGTGTCAGCCTGTATCACCTGTGAGTATAAAGGATTTTAAGGGAGTATGTGTTGAAGTAGTGGTCCTGTACAATTTTTTGAATACATAATACACATGTCAATATATAATAAATTATAACTGTATAATATAATTTATTATATATTAACATGTATTAAGTCATATTATTAAGTGCACTTATAAACACCAATGTATAATTACAATTATATCAATGACTAATAGAAAACTTTATTTTTTAATAGAAAACTTTAAAATATAGCACAGTATAGTTTATATGTTACACTCAAATTTTTAACATAGTTTTGATTTTTTAAATGTTTCATATGTACATATGTCTATATCTGTGTCTATATTTATATATCTATATGTGTCTGTATCTACTTATGTATCTTTTTCTCCTTCTCTTTCTCCCTCTCTATTATCTATCTATCAATACCATCTTGGTTTCTCAAACTTGCCACTATTCATATTTTGGGCAGGATATTGGGTCTTGTAGGATGTTTAGAAGTATAGTGTAATACATTATATTTTATTATGTAACAGAAATATAACTGACCTTTAACTGTCATTAGTCAGTAGAACCCCACCTTCTGGTTGTGACAACTTAAATGTCTTCTGATAAAATGTTGTCTGGTTAGGAAAATCATTTCAGTTGGCAACCACTATCTGTGTTTATGTATATTAGTGTTCTTCCAAGAAGGGTTTATTTTCAAATATCTGAATTTGGAAAGTTTGAATGCATTTTATTTGTACTAGTTTTGCATGCTAAAAATCACTCAAGTGATAATGCATGAAATCTATTGACCATGCTGATGTCTCTATCCAGAATAGGTTCTCCTGATAAGCCTGCATGGAAACTCAAAATCTTACGGTGCTCAATGAGTTCATTCTCATGGGGATCACAGACAAACCCGAGCTGCAGGCTCCATTATTTGGGCTGTTCCTCATCATCTATTTGGTCTCAGTGGTGGGCAACCTGGGCATGATCATCCTCACCAAGGTGGACTCCAGGCTCCAACACCCATGTACTTCTTCCTCAGACACCTGGCTTTCACTGATCTTGGCTATTCCACAACCGTGGGACCCAAAATGTTAGTAAATTTTGTTGTGGATCAAAATACAATTTCCTATTATTTTTGTGCTGTACAGCTAGCTTTCTTTCTTGTGTTCATTGTTAGTGAACTATTTATTCTAACAGCAATGTCCTATGACCGCTATGTCGCCATCTGTAACCCTCTGCTCTACCCTGTCATCATGTCCCAAAGGGTGTGTTACGTGCTGGTGGCCGTCCCCTACCTCTACAGCACATTTGTATCTCTCATAGTCACCATAAATATTTTTAGTTTATCCTTTTGTGGTTACAATATCATCAGTCATTTTTACTGTGATTGTGTCCCCTTGTTATCTTTGCTTTGCTCAAATACACAGGACACTGAAATAATTATTCTGGTCTTAGCTGGTTTTGATTTGATTTCATCCCTTCTGATAGTGCTTGTGTCTTACCTGCTGATCCTGGTAGCCATCATCAGGATGAACTCAGCTGAGGGTAGGCACAAGGCATTTTCCACCTGTGGGTCCCACCTGACAGTGGCCACAGTGTTCTATGGGACTTTGATATTTATGTATGTGCAACCCGAGTCCAGTCATTCCTCTGACACTGATAAAGTGGCTTCCGTATTTTATACCCTTGTTATCCCCATGCTGAATCCCTTGATCTATAGCCTGAGGAACAAGGATGTGAAATATGCAAGACAAAGGATGTGGAAAAAAATAACTAGTATTTTTTCCTAAAATTCACTGTCTAATATGATTCCTATAAACTAGGTTATGGACTTAAAATTTTGTTCTATGTGCCTCCAAAGAAAATAAATACAAATGAGTTCAACATATATTATCTATTTATAATCATTATTTCTTGTTTTACATACGCTAGAAACTTCAAACTGCTGTAAATTAATTTTTGAACAAAACAGTAAAAAATTTGCCTTCCTAAAAAAATATTGCCTTCCTTCAGAGAGAAAGGTGAAGTATATACATTAATCAAATAGAAGGGAGTTGAGGTAAATTGGAAGGGGAGGTGAACCATGAGAGACTATGGACTCTGAAAAACAATCTGAGGGGTTTGAAGTGGTGGGGGGGTAGGAGGTTGGGGTACCAGGTGGTGGGTATTATAGAGGGCACGGATTGCATGGAGCACTGGGTGTGGTGCAAAAATAATGAATACTGTTTATCTGAAAATAAATAAATTAATTTTTAAAAAATCAAATAGATACTATAGTACTGTAGAATATGGTAGATGATGTACACACACACACACACAAAGTTGTCAAGGATTCTGTTTTTTTCATCTATTAGAATAAAATTGAAGTCCCTATGTATGTGTGTATGCATGTGCGCGTGTGTATATGTGTCTGTTTGCATGTGTAAGCCCTTTCCTTCTATTTTAGCTTTCATACTCTTCCCAGGTATGTTTTAGAATTACAGTCAATACTGGTTGTTTCTGTGATACTTAATGATTTGAAGTACTCGTATTAGTTTATTCAAACATCTTTATTACAAGCATTGGGATCCCATTCTTTCCTCATCAGTGCATGAGTCTACTAGCTGAACATACTTTGTAATCCAGCAGTCTGATTGGCACTTGGTTTGTCTCAAAAAGTCCCTGTTGGTGATATTAGAGGATATTCAAATTAAGGTAATATTTTGAGTTTGCACTTTTCCTCAGTGATCCATCTTTCTTTCTCTTTTTCCTTTCTTTTCTTTCTTTCTTTCTTTCTTTCTTTCTTTCTTTCTTTCTTTCTTTCATTCTTCTTTCTCTTTCTTTCTTTATCTTTCAGATTTGTTTATTTATTTGGTGGGGGAGGCACAGAAAGAGAGACTCTTCAATCAGATTGCAAGCTGAGTGTGGACCCAGATGTGGGGCTCTATTTCATAACCCATAAGATCATGACCTGAGCCAAAACCAAGTGTCCAACACTTAACCAAGGAGCTCCTGTTCTTTCTTAATAACTGGTTGTTTGGTTTAGAATATTGTAACATTTCCTTATCTTTTTAAAAAAGAGTAATTATCCATACTTAAAAGGCATGCCTCTCTTGTTTTTGTATCCTTGAGGAAGAGGGCTATTCTACAGTGCATTAATTGTATTGCCTCTCTTTCCTTAGATTGATCTTTCCCAATATTTATCAATATTGATTGCATACTATATTTTAATTGGTTGTCATCATCTAACTACATTTATTGATTGTCCTACTTGGGAGAATCTGAGGGAAATAATTCTTTCATTTGCACTATGTCACATCTCTTTCTTTTTAAAAAATTTTTATTTTTTAATTAACATATAATGTATTCTTTGTTTCAGGGGTACAGGTCTGTGACTCATCGGTCTTACACAATTCCCAGCACTCACCAGAGCACACACCTTCCCCATTGCCCATCCTCCAGCCACCCCATCCTCCCACCATGCCACATATCTAAGGTGAATGAGGACTGATAGATGGCTAAGATATACTGATCTTGCCTTTTGTGCATAGTTGCTCCACATCACTCCACATTTTCCCATGCACTTATTTTCATTTTTGATTTCCCATTCACTCATTTCTTTATTCTTCTTAATAGTTCTGGGATTTTACTGAAGTTATTTGTTTGTCATATTTGGTTTGTTCACCATTATGCAATAAGATTATCTGTTTAACCAATGGCCATTTAATAAAAAAAATTCATTGAAATAAAATTTTGAAAGGGCTGATGCAAAGCAACCCAGATGCCCTTCAGTAGGTGCATGGGTAAGCCAACTAGGACACATGCAGACAATGGAATAGTATTCAGCAGTAAAAAGGAACTACCAAGCCATGAAAAGATATGGTGCAACCTTAAGTGAACAGATGTATGATTCCAACTTCCAACTATACAACACTCTGAAAAAAGGCGAAACTATGGAGAGAGTACAAAGATCAATGACTGATAGGAGTTAGAGCAGAGGAAGGGATGAATAGAGGAGCAAATAAAAGTTTTAGGGCAGCAGAAATACTTTGTATGAAACGATAATGGTAGGGACCAGTCATTATATATTTGTTCAAAGCAATAGAAAAGCCAAACTCCTTGCATGGAGCAGTGGGTATGGTGCATAAACAATGAATCTTGGAACACTGAAAAAATAAAATAAATTACATAAGAAAAAGAAAAAGTGAAACACCAAAGGAAACCCTGATGTAAATGATGGAGTTCCAGTGAAAATGATGTAAAAATGTAGGTTCATCAATTGTAATAAATGTACCACTCTAGTGGGGGATGTGGGTAATGGGATGGGAGACTAGGCATTTGTTGGGTATATGGGAAATCTCTGTTCTTCTTCTTAAGTTTGCAGTGAAGCTAGAACTTCTGTAAAAAATAATCTCAAACAGAAAAAAATATTTCATGAACAGTGTCATGGGATGATAAATACTAGCAAACTGTTGATCTACTTTAAAGAATCTGTGTGATTGTCATAAAAACTACTGGGTAATAATATCCCATTTTGGGGTACTATAAAACAGGCATCCTTCAAGTGTGGATTAATTCTCCTCAAAGCAGATGTCTGAGATAGAGTATATTAAAATTTTTATTTTTTATATTATGAAATATTACTTCAGAGAAGTTAATTGTCATAGTACACATCAATGCATGAGGTGTTAGGTTCAAGGCCAGGGGGTCTAGTTCATACTGGATACTTCATGCCTTTAAGAATTGTTATTTTTATGCTTCACTGATGTCATCCCAAAGATGACAGAGAGTAACCTGTCACTTTGCCAGATGTCAGATTAGGAGGAGGAACAGCAGAGATATTAATAAAATAGTGAAAGCCATATCTGCATAGAAAAAGAATTCAAGGAGTGCCTGGTTGGGTCAGTCAGTAAAGGCTCTGCCTTTGACTCAGGTCATGATCCCTGGGTCCTGGGACCAAGGTCCATGTTGGGCTCCCTGTTCAGCGAGGAGTCTCCTTCCCCCTCTGCCTTCCCCACTTCTGTGCTCTTTCACTCTCTCTGTCAAATAAATATGTAAGATCTTTAAGAAAAAAAAAAAGAATTCAAAAAAACATAAAATTAGTTAGTGAAAAATAAATAAATTAACTCAGTAATTAACTAATCAGGCATTTTATATGAGCAATTTTGCTCAAATAGCCATAGTAAAGTGAATGCAGGCCTGAGTAAATCTGTAATAAATCAGAAGGACAAGAATTAAGTTTTCAGAAACATCCTGAAAAGAAATAAACAAGGTTTTTATTTTAGGAAAATGATTTCTGTTCTAAGACATTTGGCTGCCTTTGAAAAATGAAGGGGGTAAGAAGGAGGAGAAGTAGAATTCCAAAAAACGCCAAAAGTCTACCATTGACGATTTGTCATGGGAATTCTACTAGGGACAGTATGAGAGACAGATATTCCTTCCCAAATGAAAGAGAAGCCTGTAGGGAAATATTTGTTCTCTACAATCTTCTGCTCCTTAGGCTTTGCAGAAATTTTATCTGAGCTTCAGTCCTTTGGGAAATCAACTTAGGACAAAAGAATATATTGGCTCTGATACTGTTGTGCTATGGAGCTAGTGAAAGCCATGAATCTCAACAGTCTGTCACTTATTTTTATTTTTTTAAAGATTTTATTTATTCATTTGACAGAGAGAGACACAGTGAGAGAGGGAACACAAGAGGGGGGAGTGGGAGAAGGAGAAGCAGGCCTCCCACAGAGCAAGGAGTCCAATGCAGGGCTTGATCCCAGGACTGAAGAAGCTGAAGGCAGATAGTTAACAACTGAGTCACCCAGGCGCCCCCCATCACTTACTTTTAAATGAAACTCTCTATATTCAGCCAGTATATGTGGAGTGGTCCATTACATGTATAGGGAAAACATTCCTAAATGATACAGTGGAGACAGGCAGACCATCACATGCAGTTGGGAAGGTTGGCCAATATGTATTTTAGAGCATACTCTTCATATAGACTAAGATGTGAAAAACACCTCCCCAAAGAAGTACAATATATTGACGATTGCCCTGATTCATGTAAGCTTTCAAAGCCTGCCTACCACAGTGATTATACAGATACAAAGAATAAGCTATAGTTCTATCACTCTAATGAAAAAAAAAAAAACTTTATTAATCAGCCTATACAGGTTGTCAATGAAAGAGCTCCTGAAAATATGAGAGAGAGATTACTAGTTGAGAAGCTTGAGTATGAAAGTTAAATGTTATTTTATTTAGAAGAAGGAATGATATGTGATTCATTAAATAATTGATGAGCCACAATAATCATAATACTCCCAAGTGTTTAACTACATCTGCACATGATTTATTAATTGGAGAAGCGCACCATTGGGAAAGAAGAAGGATCTAGGAAATGACAACGGGCACCATGTTTATCTCAGAATTCCCTGGAGAAAGAGGAACCGCTAGAGAGCCGGATAGGATGCAGGGAGGTAGAGAAGCCTCAGAAGTCATGTTACAGGAGAAGCTCTATTCAAATCAGTAGTATGTGTGAGTGACACATCTAGAACAGTGTGGGCATGCCTTCCCATTCTTTCCTGTGTCATATCTGAACAGAAGTTCTTATTTTATTTACAGTCAACCTTACCTTTATTATCTCCTTGATCATAAGGATTAAAGTATTTTGCATGATATTCTTTAAACTCCAACAAACTTACATGATGGGATGCATGAAATAATAGCAAAATATATGGTCAGAGAAATCTAATTAATATAATTCATAGCTCAATATACTGGTTTATAACTCAGAATAATAGAATTCAATCAACCATAGAGTAGGCAAAGGAAAAATACAGTTTTTATCCTTACATAGAAAATGTTGGCATTTTAAAAATCTACCCCTTCCTAAAATTCTTCCTCAGCCATGACAGTGCACATTGATTCCATAAAAATTAGACTTATTTTTATTTTATTTTTTCATTCTACCACATTTTTTAGACTTATTTTTTAAAAAGTGATTTAGAAATAGAACAATAAAAAGATATCTTTCAAGGTTTTATTTTTTACAAAGTCAGAAAATTTGACATGTTTTGTCTAGCCATAATTTTTTTTAAGATTTTTTTTATTTATTTGACAGACAGAGATCACAAGTAGGCAGAGATGTAGGCAGAGAGAGGGGAGGGGGAAGCAGCTCCCTGCTGAACAGAGAGCCCAATGCAGGACTCGATCCCAGGACCCTGAGATCATGACCTAAGCCGAAGGCAGAGGTTTCACCCACTGAGCCACCCAGGCGCCCCAGCCATAAAGAATTTAATACCTATTGGGGCTCCTGGGTGGCTCAGTTGATTAAGCAGCTGCCTTTGGCTCAGGTCATGATCCCAGTGTCCTGGGATTGAGTCCCACATTGGGCTCCTACTCTTCAGGGAGTCTGCTTCTCCCTCTGCTTCCCCAAACCCAGGCTCATGTGTTCTCTCTCTCTCTCTCAAGAAACTAAATAAAATCTTAAAAGAAAAAAAAGGAATTTAGTACCTATTAAATAATTCAGTGATTATGGTGTATTCACAGAGTTATACAACCAACGGCACGATCAGTTTGACATTTCATTAACCCAGAAAGAGGACTTGTGCTTATTAGTGATTAGCCTTCACTTCCTGTCAATACTTCCAAACCCCAGCCTCAAGAACAACAATTTCTTTCTTGCCCCTATGACTTCACCCATCCAGGCATGTCATATAAGTGTCCTTATACAATATTTGTACCTTTGTGTCTGGTGTCTCTAACATCTGAAACTTGAGCATTTTTACATAAGACACTGGATTTTTTTATTATAATTCCTGTTTAATTGACTTTCTCTGACAATGCTCTAGCAGGGGAAGGAGGGAACTGTCTTATGGCTGCCAGATGAAAATATATGTCCATATTCCCCACTTGGTTTCTGTTGACACCTCTGGTTTCCAGCAGCTCTTTCAATGACAATCTATATAAAGTTGCTTCATGAAGTTTCTTTTTATGGGGTTGGTAGACATTTCTGAGTTGTACCTTGTTCCTTTTATTTGCCTAATCATTGTGGTCGGCAGCTTTAGGATAGTTACATGAATCAGGACAATACTCAATATACTCAACAGGCATACCTTGGAAATATTGCAGATTAAGTTCCATTACCACAATAAAGCCAGTATCACACTAAAGTGCTTGAAATGAATTCAGGAATTTCCCAGTGCCTATAAAAGTTGTGTTCACACTATACCGTACTCTGTTAAGTTTGTGATAAAACATTATGTCTAAAAAACCATGTACATAACTTAATTGTAAAAGGTACGTTATTGGGGCACTTGGGTGGCTCAGTCAGATAAGCGACTATCTTCAGCTCCGGTCATGATACCAGAGTCCTGGGATGGAGCCCCACATTGGACTCCCTGCTCAGGAGAGAGCCTGTTTCGGCCTCTCCATCTCGTGTTCCCTCTGCTTATACACTCTCACTCTCTATCTCTGTCAAATAAATAAATAAAATCTTTAAAAACAATCTATGCTTCCAGTTAGGAAGCCAAGAAGGGTACATTAAAAATTTTTATTTACATGGACACTAAGAAATACTGTATAAAAAAATCCAAGAGAATGGATCGCAATATAGAAAAACATATGAAAAATAACTCTCACTAATCTAAAATCATGCCTAGGAGTCTTAACTGGGGAACTCCAAGTGCTTAGGGAAAATGAAATAACCAATTATGTATTTTCTTCTAGAAAATTGAAATGAAGCTCAATTTTCTTTGAGGAGCACTTTCCCCTGATATCAAAAGCAAAAACATCATAAGACAAGAAAAGAACACAGGGTGTCAGTCATGATTACTTATGCAACAATTATAATAATTTTAGCAAATGGAATGTAGCAGTATGTAAAGATAATAATGCACCATCTTGGGTTTATTCCAGAAATGTACAGATGATTTAACATTTAAAAATAAAATCACCATATTAAAAACTAAAAAGATTTTTTTTAAGTGGGGGGAGGGGCACTAGGTGGCTCAGTCAGTTAAGCATCTGCCTTCTGTTCAGGTTATGATCTCAGGGTCCTGGAATCAAGAACCCTGTCAGGCTCTCCACTCATCTTCTCCTTTTCCCTCTGCCCCTCCCCCTTTTCATGTTCCTACTCTCTCTCTCTCTCTCTCTCAAAAAAATAAATAAAATCTTTTAAAAAAAGAAACAGGGAAAATAATTTTTCATTAAAAAAATTTAAGAAATTTGAAAAAATTTTTCAAAACATTTTAATGTTTCAAAATCCATTAAAAGTAAATCTTTGACCATACTAACATTAAATGAAATCAATATTTATTAAAAACAAAAACTTTACTTAAAATATAATTTTTTTAAAAAAAGAAAATATTTGAACACCTAAAAAAAGAAATGAAGCAAAAGCTTTGGCCATGCTGGTATTAAATGGGACTTCTTAAAACTGAAAAAGAGCATTGATGAAAACCTACAGTGGATATCATATACCATATTTAAAAAGTGAAATGCATTGCCATCAGATCAGGAACAAGGCAAGGAGAACTCTTCTTTCTGATGCCATTCCACATTGTGCTGAAGTTAGTATTCAACACAATATGGCAAGGAAAATAAATTATAGAACATGTCCATGTTGAAAAGGAGATAATAAAACTGTTTATTGATAGACTTACAAGATGGTGAAGGCAGAAATCTATTGGAATCTTCAGAAAACAGCTACTGAATTGAAAAGTAAATTTAGTGTCATTTCAAAAAGAGGATCAGTACACAAAATAATGTTTAACTCTATGAACTACCAAGGAAAAATTAGAAATGGAATATATTTATTTATTTATTTATTTATTTGAAAGACAGGCAGAGTGTAGGGGAGGGGCAGAGAGAGAGAATCTTAAGCAGATCCGACACTGATTCTGGAGCCCAGCACAAAGCTCACTGTCACAATGCTGAGATCATAACCTGAGCCAAAATCAGAAGTCACATGTTTAACCAACCAAACCACCCGATACCCCTAGAAATAGAATTTTAAAATATCTTCTACAAATGTATCAAAACTGTAAAATACTTAAATATGAAAAATGCAGGTACAGAACATTAAGAAATATTGTTTTAAGATGCTAAGGAAGATGTAAGTAAGTGAGAAATATACCATGTTTGTTTTCTGGAAGATTCAATATTGTTAAAATATCAAACATCCTCAGATATACCTATAGATTCAATGCAACTCAAACAAAATCCAAGCAGGCATTATTCTTTGGTAAGAATTGGGAAGCTGAAACTAAAATATAGAGAGAAATGCAAAGACCTAGACGAGCTCAATTAACTTGCAAAGAGAAATGCAGTTGGAATAAAAACACTGGAAAATACTAAGAGGTCTCAAGCTCTACTCTAAAGCTCCAGTGTTAAAAGGGTGTAGCACTGCTATGAAAATCGAGAAACAGATCAAGGAAACAAAATTGGTAGACCAGAAATGTACCCACAGATGTATGAATAATACATTTTCTACAAGGCAAAAAAAAAAGGTCATTTGTTGAAAAGGACTAGACCTTTCAGCAAATGATGATGGACTAATTAGATGCATGTATATAAAATATTGAATGTCAAACTGTAACTCATATAAAGATTTACCAACAATGGGTCATAGATGTAAATGTAATACCTAAAAATCTAAAAATTTCAGGAGAAAGCATAGTAGAAAATATTCATGATCTCGTGTTCTGTGAAGATTTCTTTAATACAATTCCCAAAATAAAACCAGTAAGACAAAATTTTAATACATTGTATGAAATCAAAAGGATATATTTTACTCTTCAAAAGACACTCTTAAGAAGGTGTAAAACAAGGTTATGCTCTGGGAGCCAACAGTTTCAAATAATGTATTTCGTAAAGAGCTAGTTCTACAATATACACAGAGTCTCAAAACTCAATGATAGACCTCTAGAAAGGGCAAAACGTTTGGAAAGAACTTCACCAAACAACGCATAAAGATGGCAAATATGCACATAAAAGGTTGTTCGGTATTGTTCTCAATGAAATTCAATTTAATGAACTCCATTTTAATGAAATTTAATGAAACTTCAATTTAATGAAATTCAATTTAAAACCTCAGTGAGATAACATGATAAATATATTAGAACACCTAGATGTTGATGAGTGTATGGAAGAACAGGAACTTTCATGAGATTTGTATCCAAATGTCCACAGCAACTGAAAGAATTCAGATTGTATCACTCCCAAATTTGCTGCTTTGGTATATAGATTACTTTGAGCCAAAGACACTGAAAACACTGGAAGTGCAAAAAAGGCACTCTGAATTCTCCTTTTCTCTCTGAAAGCAGGAAATGAAATTACCATCTTAAAGATGCCCTCCTTAATCTAGAAGGAAAAAAAATAATAATTCTCATCACCAGAGACAGAAACCCAGAAGCCAAGAGAAACCTATACAAACAGAGTTTGTTAAAAATAACTCTCAGGGTGCCCCAGTGGCTCAGTGGTTAAGCATCTGTCTTCGGCTCAGGTCACTGATGCTGGGGCTCTGGGATGCTTCCAGCCCCACATTGAGCTCCCTGCTCAGTGGGGAGCCTGTTTCTCCCTCTCCTGCTCCCCCTGCTCATGCATTCTCTCCTGCTCTTTCTCACCGTCACATAAATACATAAAATCTTAAGGAAAGGTAACTCTTATCTGCCTTCAGTCTCCCCAAAATGTAAGTTACTTTTCTATAATTGCAGGTCTTTATTCAACCTCGTATATAAGCACTTAGGCTGAGCCAGTTCTTGGGTCTTCTTTCTTCTTGCGACAACTCCCTCATACAAGTAAAAAATTACTAAATAAAATCTGTATGCATTGGTCTTATTAATCTCTTGCATCGGTTTAAAACTCAGGGCTAAGAGGAAACGTTAAGGTGATAAAGGAGGGTTTTCGTTTTCTTCCCCCTACAGTTTTAGTGATGTTTTATTTGTGATGGCTCCAAACCAGAAACAAACCAAATGTTCATCTACTTGCGAATGGACTGTAGGCTATCCAAGCAAGGGAATGCCTCTTGAAATGAAAGGTAATGAAGGCTTGGCACATCCAAAAATGAGGATAATCTCAAACTAATTCTACTGAATAAAGGATGCCAAAACAAAAAGACTACATAAGTTATAATGACAATAAAAGAAACCTACAAATTTGCAATCATCTATATTTATACAAAACAGATCAAATAGGAATTCCCAGAAAGTGCAAGAAAAGGACATAAAATATATACAACTTGGAACGAAAAAAATGAAACCAACCCAATTAGGCAAATGATATGTTATCTAGTAGAAAATTTCCACAAATCTGTAAAACAAAAGTCTAAAACAAAACTATGAGTCCACCAAGGATCCATGATGCATGAATAATGAACAGATATCATTCCACGTATACATATAGAAATAAAATTAAAAAAAAAGAAAACATTCACAGTCCCCCACATACACTGAACTATGCAAGTAGAAACAAGCAAATCATGTACAGGATCTGTATACAGAAAAGTACAAAATAGCGATTAAAGAAATCAAAAAAGATCTGAACAAATTAGTAGACATACTAACTTTACAGATTAAAATGCAATACACAAAAAAAAAATTCTTTATAAACCAATCTATAGATTAAATGCAAACCCAGCAGGACTTTCGTAAAGGCAACTTTACACTGAAATTTGTGTGCAAGTTCAAGAAACTAGCAGAGATTAAACACATTTAACATGTAGCATAAAGAGGAAGAAAATCATCCACTCCAGGCTGAGATTTACTATGTAGACATATAATGGAGACTACATGACATTGGTGGAGATACAAACACATGAATCAATGTCAAATAGACCTTTGGAAATAGTTCAATTATTTTTTTAAAAAATTGGAAAGATAATTTAAAAAAAGGAAAATAACTTTTGAAAAAATGGTGTTATCGTTTCTTGGCCTTTGGGCTAAGATCAAGTGTAAAAAAATGGTGTTGTGGTGCCTGGGTGTCTGTCTTTTGAGCAACCAGTTCTTGATTTCAGCTCTGGTCATGATCTAAGGATCCTGAGATCAAGCCCCCTGATGTTCTCCATGCTCTGCGTGGAATCTGCTTGTGATTTTCTCTCTCTCCCTCAGCTCCTCCCCCTACTTGCACTCTTAAAGAAAGAAAGAAAGAAAGAAAGAAAGTCTTCTAAAAAAAATAGTGATATTGTAATTAGAAGTACAGAAGTAAAAATATACAAATACTGCTAGCTTAAACCTCATATGAAGATTGAATAACAATTTATGTGTAAATTAGCAAACTATAATAAACTCAGTTTAAAATATAAGGGAAAGCCTATATTCAACACCTTGGGTCACTGAAGAGTTTAGAGACATGACACAAGGAGCTCCTGAGTGGCTCAGGAGGTTAAACGTCTGCCTTCAGCTCAGTTCACCATCCTGGGTTCTGGATCCAGCCCCACATTTGGCTCTCTGCTTGGTGTTGAGGGGGATCCTGCTTCTGCCTCTTACCCTACTTGTGTTCTCTTTTTTTCTCTCTCTCTGTCAAATAAATGAATAAAATGTTGGAAAAAAATAAAAGAGTGAAGGAGACATGACATGAAAAGCATAATCTATGAAAGTAAATACTGATAAACTGGACTTGATCCAAATTAAAACAACATACCAGTCACACTCCTGGATATTTATCCTAAAGGAATGATAAATTATATTCATGTGATCATCTTTAAGTGAATCTTTATAGATGTTTTACTCATCATAGTTGAAAACTAGAAAGAACCCAAATGCCTTTCTGTGAGTAAATGGTTATAGAAATTCTGTCATTAATATCATGGAATACTACTCAGCAACAATGAAGGAACAAATGATTTATTTACACAGAACACAAGGGAATCTCAAGAGGATTCTGTTGAATGAAAAAGAAATCTAATATCAAAAGATTACAAATGGTATATTATTTATAAAACACTCTTTAAATGACAAAAATATAGTGATGGAAGCAAGATTGGTGCTTACCAGGAGTTAGGAACAGTGGCAGAGGGGGAGTCAGTGGGTGTCACTATAAGGGGACAGTGGGATAAGACTCTCTGGCACGGAAATAGATCCGTTTTGGAGCAGGGGGGAAGGTGCACAGAATGCAATCACTGAAATGGTGCAATATACAGTAAAAGGAAAAATAAATAAATAAAGGAGAAGTGGTGAATAGACAGATGGAAACTCAGATGGAAATGAGAAGTAACAGTAACTACTTTCTGTCCCTGAAGAAAAGTGGAAACAACTTGAGCAACAAATCAAGGAAGTAGCACCCACCTCCTATTTTCATAGTGTATTATTTTACTTCCCTAAAAATTTTAAAATCATGTGATAGGACAGTATTTAAACTCTTCTACCCTGTGCCATTCATTCGAGGAGACCACCATGGAAATGCAGATTCTTGATGGTATGTCCCACAGATAGGATATTTTAATCAAGAGTCCTCTGTGGTACAGAAGGAAAGTTAACCAAGAGTAAAGAATAGGAAACAAAGAAGGTAGGGAGAGGGGAGGGGGGAGAGTAAAGGGAGGAAGTCAGGAAGGAATTCAGGAAGGAAATCAGAAAGAATGACATGGAAAAAATAAAAAAAGACAGTAAGTACAAATTTTATCTAATAATTAAAAAGACAATCTCCAGACATTTTGTTATGCTCTGAAATACATTAGGGATAGTCAACAAATTGCTTGAAATCTCCTCAGGGAGAGTCTCAAAAGGTTTAAAAAAAATCCATAAATTGTTCTCACCCCGCTGTGTAAGAAACACATGAGGGAGTCAAGACAGAGGCTTCACTGCAGGTAAAATGACAGGATATTTCATGGGCTATCTTATGTTACCAACATCAACAATGATCAAGTGATATAAGCAAAGTTATGCTTTAATTCAATAGCAAAGCTCCAGCAAAAAGTTGGCATTTATAATTTTGTTTTTGGGTTTTTGTTTTGCTTTGCTTTACTTTGCTTTGCTTTCTACTACTCCATAATGCCTGAGCAGAAATTGGGGACCTATCCTTCTCTATTCACATTATTTTTCTGAGTATTTTCACCTGGATCCACAGACTAAATATTCAGAAACATCTTTGAAGCAAAGTCATGCTATTGCTTGCAAACTATTTTTTATATAAATAATTTTATCTCCAACACAGGCCAAAATTGAGAGCAAATGAAGCAGAACTAAAGAGATATCCATTTTTGAAATTGGCAAAATTAAGAAGCTGCCTGTATTCAGCCTTACAGTTTAATGTCTTTCCAAATTCTTAGTTATTTAGTTGCCCCAGGGTCTTTTTTGTGACCCTCTCAATATAATTTAAGATTTGATGATTATTTAAATAAAAATATAAGTATGATTCTTTCCAGATTGCTTAATGAGACAAAAGGGGATTTCCACCTCACACTGAGATGTGAAAAGCATTATTTGGATATTAGCAGACTTTTAAGGACCCAGTTTATGGTGATGGTACAATGTTCAGCACATTCTTCAGTTTTAAGTAGGATCTGACAAGAAGCAGATACAATTATCTCAAAGAATGTAGCTTTAAAAAAAATTATCATCGGTCTTCAACAAAGGTGTTAAAATATGAAATAGCAATTTGGTTCTTAGAACTCTCAAGCTTAGAGGAAAGTAAAAATACATGTTTATCTTTCCTTAGCTTACAGGACAACTAGAACTTACCTAGTATGATTTTTCTCAACCTTTCATACTTGCAAAACAAAACAGACAAAAAACAAGGTTTATACCACTTCTTATCACAGTTGCTGAAAATAGTTTTCTAAAATTACTACCAACTAATACATGTTTCCATCTTTCTGATGTAAGAAAGTCACATGCATCAAGGTAGGGTAGGTGACAGGAGGTCACAACATTAGAAGCAATATTTTAAGCAAATTAAATGCAGATTTTATGAAATCATTGTACAGTTAATGTCATAAGATAATATGCTTCTATTTTCTTATAGGACAGAGACTGCTGTGGTTATATAAATCAACTACATTATAATGCCCCATTATTTCATAATGTAAGTTTTCATCATTATAACCAGTACCATTTCTATTTCTGCAAGATTGCATTTATTATTTATTTATTTATTTATTTATTTATTTTTGAGGGAAAGAACATGAGTGGGGGAGGAGCAGGGAAAGAGGGACAGGCAGACTCCATGCTGAGCAGGGAGCCTGACTCTGGGCTTGATCCCAGAACCCTGAGTTCATGACGTCAGCCAAAACCAAGAGTCATATGTTTTAACTGACTGAGCCACTCAGGTTACCCTCTATTTCTTTTTTCTTTTTTTTTTTTTTTTAAAGATTTTATTTATATATTTGATTGAGAGAGATCACAAGTACATGGAGAGGCAGGCGGAAAGAGAGAGAGAAGGAGGCAGGCTCCCTGCCGAGCAGAGAGCTGATGCGGGACTGGATCCCAGGAGCCTGAGATCATGACCTGAGCCCAAGGCAGAGGCTTAACCCACTGAGCCACCCAGGAGCCCCTATTTTTTTTTTCTTAAGAAAGGATCCTGCTTATAATATTTTAAACTTAATAATTCTCTTACCTTAATCTGCCACCCAGTTATTACTGGTATGTTCTTAATCTGTTTATCATTAGGAATAATCAAACACATTTTTATGTAATCATTATGTATATATGTGCTATGAAAATTCTTGCGGTCCTAAAGTATAGAGGAATTTAATGTAATATCAAGAAAATCCATGCAGATCTCATCTTTAGTCTATTTTATTTCACTTCTATGGTAATGTGACTTTATTCAGTTTTTAAGTCTAGTATCTCTTTATCCCAAGGGAGTTTTTAAATGAATTTTTATCATGAAAACAATGCCAGTGACTGCTCATTCATCCTTTTTTTTAAAAAGAAGATTTTATTTGTTTCTTTTAGAGAGAGATTGAGAGAGCTAGCAGGAGCAGAGGGGGGGAGGGAATGAAGGGAGAGGGAATGAAGAACCAGGAAGGAGGCTAAGAGTAAGGAAGTGGGGGCTCAATCCCAGAACCCTGAGATCATGGCCTGAGCCCAAGGCAGACACGTAACCCACTGAGCCATCTAGGTGCTCCTCATTCTCCCAATTTTCCCAGGTTTCCTCATTTTCTCCTAGGTTCTTGCATGATGAAATGTATTTGATTTGTCACATGCAAGTTAGTACATGACAATTATAATGAAAATACTCCTAGAGGAAGATTAGTGTATTAAGAAATATTATATCAAGGGTGCCTGGGTGGCTCAGTTGGTTAGGTGACTGTCTTCAGCTCAGGTCATGATCCTGGAGTCTCAGGATTGAGTCTCCCCTCAGGCCTCATGTTTAGGAGGGGATCTGCTTCTCCCTCTGACCCTCTCCTCTCTCATGGTTTCTTCTCACTTTCTCTTTCTCAAATAAATAAATAAAATCTTAAAAAAAAAAAAAAAAGAAATGTTATATCAAAATAAAATATTAGTATTTTGTTAAAGTAGTTAAGAAAATTAAAAGATAAAAATTAAAAGAATAACAACTTGATAGTTGAATTTAGTTACAGAGAAAGGGTCAGGGCAGTGCCTGCATTATGTCGCATTCCGTATTACTTGACGTATTTCCTGTTCAACATCATAGCGCAGACAAAGAAGATACTTCACAGTGCAGAAGAACTTATAAACATGCACGTAAAGAAATCTGCTTTGAGCTAAGTTATGGTCACCATTTAAAAAACAAAAACAAAAAACTACTACGAAGGCACACTGGTTCATTTGATTTTCACTCCTCCCTCTCAATAGCCCTACGTAGGAAGTATTGTTTTGTATAGGAGAATAAAGAGGTTTAAACAAGTTAAATTATTGGCCCAAAGTGAACCTCATATATGCCATAAATAGAGGTATAACACAGACTATATCAATATAAATATATCTTATATTTATGCAAAAAAGACAATTCTCAACTACAATCTGTTATAGTTTTATTTATTCTCTTGTCCAATATCCGTCAAAGCTGTCAACTGTTTTCACGTGTCAGCCTGTATCACCTGTGAGTATAAAGGATTTTAAGGGAGTATGTGTTGAAGTAGTGGTCCTGTACAATTTTTTGAATACATAATACACATGTCAATATATAATAAATTATAACTGTATAATATAATTTATTATATATTAACATGTATTAAGTCATATTATTAAGTGCACTTATAAACACCAATGTATAATTACAATTATATCAATGACTAATAGAAAACTTTTTTAATAGAAAACTTTAAAATATAGCACAGTATAGTTTATATGTTACACTCAAATTTTTAACATAGTTTTGATTTTTTAAATGTTTCATATGTACATATGTCTATATCTGTGTCTATATTTATATATCTATATGTGTCTGTATCTACTTATGTATCTTTTTCTCCTTCTCTTTCTCCCTCTCTATTATCTATCTATCAATACCATCTTGGTTTCTCAAACTTGCCACTATTCATATTTTGGGCAGGATATTGGGTCTTGTAGGATGTTTAGAAGTTTAGTGTAATACATTATATTTTATTATGTAACAGAAATATAACTGACCTTTAACTGTCATTAGTCAGTAGAACCCCACCTTCTGGTTGTGACAACTTAAATGTCTTCTGATAAAATGTTGTCTGGTTAGGAAAATCATTTCAGTTGGCAACCACTATCTGTGTTTATGTATATTAGTGTTCTTCCAAGAAGGGTTTATTTTCAAATATCTGAATTTGGAAAGTTTGAATGCATTTTATTTGTACTAGTTTTGCATGCTAAAAATCACTCAAGTGATAATGCATGAAATCTATTGACCATGCTGATGTCTCTATCCAGAATAGGTTTCCTGATAAGCCTGCATGGAAACTCAAAATCTTACGGTGCTCAATGAGTTCATTCTCATGGGGATCACAGACAAACCCGAGCTGCAGGCTCCATTATTTGGGCTGTTCCTCATCATCTATTTGGTCTCAGTGGTGAGCAACCTGGGCATGATCATCCTCACCAAGGTGGACTCCAGGCTCCAAACACCCATGTACTTCTTCCTCAGACACCTGGCTTTCACTGATCTTGGCTATTCCACAACCGTGGGACCCAAAATGTTAGTAAATTTTGTTGTGGATCAAAATACAATTTCCTATTATTTTTGTGCTGTACAGCTAGCTTTCTTTCTTGTGTTCATTGTTAGTGAACTATTTATTCTAACAGCAATGTCCTATGACCGCTATGTCGCCATCTGTAACCCTCTGCTCTACCCTGTCATCATGTCCCAAAGGGTGTGTTACGTGCTGGTGGCCGTCCCCTACCTCTACAGCACATTTGTATCTCTCATAGTCACCATAAATATTTTTAGTTTATCCTTTTGTGGTTACAATATCATCAGTCATTTTTACTGTGATTGTGTCCCCTTGTTATCTTTGCTTTGCTCAAATACACAGGACACTGAAATAATTATTCTGGTCTTAGCTGGTTTTGATTTGATTTCATCCCTTCTGATAGTGCTTGTGTCTTACCTGCTGATCCTGGTAGCCATCATCAGGATGAACTCAGCTGAGGGTAGGCACAAGGCATTTTCCACCTGTGGGTCCCACCTGACAGTGGCCACAGTGTTCTATGGGACTTTGATATTTATGTATGTGCAACCCGAGTCCAGTCATTCCTCTGACACTGATAAAGTGGCTTCCGTATTTTATACCCTTGTTATCCCCATGCTGAATCCCTTGATCTATAGCCTGAGGAACAAGGATGTGAAATATGCAAGACAAAGGATGTGGAAAAAAATAACTAGTATTTTTTCCTAAAATTCACTGTCTAATATGATTCCTATAAACTAGGTTATGGACTTAAAATTTTGTTCTATGTGCCTCCAAAGAAAATAAATACAAATGAGTTCAACATATATTATCTATTTATAATCATTATTTCTTGTTTTACATACGCTAGAAACTTCAAACTGCTGTAAATTAATTTTTGAACAAAACAGTAAAAAATTTGCCTTCCTAAAAAAATATTGCCTTCCTTCAGAGAGAAAGGTGAAGTATATACATTAATCAAATAGAAGGGAGTTGGGGTAAATTGGAAGGGGAGGTGAACCATGAGAGACTGTGGACTCTGAAAAACAATCTGAGGGGTTTGAAGTGGTGGGGGGGTGGGAGGTCGGGGTACCAGGTGGTGGGTATTATAGAGGGCACGGATTGCATGGAGCACTGGGTGTGGTGAAAAAATAATGAATACTGTTTTTCTGAAAATAAATAAATTAATTTTTAAAAAATCAAATAGATACTATAGTACTGTAGAATATGGTAGATGATGTATACACACACACACACACAAAGTTGTCAAGGATTCTGTTTTTTTCATCTATTAGAATAAAATTGAAGTCCCTATGTATGTGTGTATGCATGTGCGCGTGTGTGTATGTGTCTGTTTGCATGTGTAAGCCCTTTCCTTCTATTTTAGCTTTCATACTCTTCCCAGGTATGTTTTAGAATTACAGTCAATACTGGTTGTTTCTGTGATACTTAATGATTTGAAGTACTCGTATTAGTTTATTCAAACATCTTTATTACAAGCATTGGGATCCCATTCTTTCCTCATCAGTGCATGAGTCTACTAGCTGAACATACTTTGTAATCCAGCAGTCTGATTGGCACTTGGTTTGTCTCAAAAAGTCCCTGTTGGTGATATTAGAGGATATTCAAATTAAGGTAATATTTTGAGTTTGCACTTTTCCTCAGTGATCCATCTTTCTTTCTCTTTTTCCTTTCTTTTCTTTCTTTCTTTCTTTCTTTCGTTCTTCTTTCTCTTTCTTTCTTTCTTTCATTCTTCTTTCTCTTTCTTTCTTTATCTTTCAGATTTGTTTATTTATTTGGTGGGGGAGGCACAGAAAGAGAGAATCTTCAATCAGATTGCAAGCTGAGTGTGGACCCAGATGTGGGGCTCTATTTCATAACCCATAAGATCATGACCTGAGCCAAAACCAAGTGTCCAACACTTAACCAAGGAGCTCCTGTTCTTTCTTAATAACTGGTTGTTTGGTTTAGAATATTGTAACATTTCCTTATCTTTTTAAAAAAGAGTAATTATCCATACTTAAAAGGCATGCCTCTCTTGTTTTTGTATCCTTGAGGAAGAGGGCTATTCTACAGTGCATTAATTGCATTGCCTCTCTTCCCTTAGATTGATCTTTCCCAATATTTATCAATATTGATTGCATACTATATTTTAATTGGTTGTCATCATCTAACTACATTTATTGATTGTCCTACTTGGGAGAATCTGAGGGAAATAATTCTTTCATTTGCACTATGTCACATCTCTTTCTTTTTTAAAAATTTTTATTTTTTAATTAACATATAATGTATTCTTTGTTTCAGGGGTACAGGTCTGTGACTCATCGGTCTTACACAATTCCCAGCACTCACCAGAGCACACACCTTCCCCATTGCCCATCCTCCAGCCACCCCATCCTCCCACCATGCCACATATCTAAGGTGAATGAGGACTGGTAGATGGCTAAGATATACTGATCTTGCCTTTTGTGCATAGTTGCTCCACATCACTCCACATTTTCCCATGCACTTATTTTCATTTTTGATTTCCCATTCACTCATTTCTTTATTCTTCTTAATAGTTCTGGGATTTTACTGAAGTTATTTGTTTGTCATATTTGGTTTGTTCACCATTATGCAATAAGATTATCTGTTTAACCAATGGCCATTTAATAAAAAAAATTCATTGAAATAAAATTTTGAAAGGGCTGATGCAAAGCAACCCAGATGCCCTTCAGTAGGTGCATGGGTAAGCCAACTAGGACACATGCAGACAATGGAATAGTATTCAGCAGTAAAAAGGAACTACCAAGCCATGAAAAGATATGGTGCAACCTTAAGTGAACAGATGTGTGATTCCAGCTTCCAACTATACAACACTCTGAAAAAAGGCGAAACTATGGAGAGAGTACAAAGATCAATGACTGATAGGAGTTAGAGCAGAGGAAGGGATGAATAGAGGAGCAAATAAAAGTTTTAGGGCAGCAGAAATACTTTGTATGAAACGATAATGGTAGGGACCAGTCATTATATATTTGTTCAAAGCAATAGAAAAGCCAAACTCCTTGCATGGAGCAGTGGGTATGGTGCATAAACAATGAATCTTGGAACACTGAAAAAATAAAATAAATTACATAAGAAAAAGAAAAAGTGAAACACCAAAGGAAACCCTGATGTAAATGATGGAGTTCCAGTGAAAATGATGTAAAAATGTAGGTTCATCAATTGTAATAAATGTACCACTCTAGTGGGGGATGTGGGTAATGGGATGGGAGACTAGGCATTTGTTGGGTATATGGGAAATCTCTGTTCTTCTTCTTAAGTTTGCAGTGAAGCTAGAACTTCTGTAAAAAATAATCTCAAAACAGAAAAAAATATTTCATGAACAGTGTCATGGGATGATAAATACTAGCAAACTGTTGATCTACTTTAAAGAATCTGTGTGATTGTCATAAAAACTACTGGGTAATAATATCCCATTTTGGGGTACTATAAAACAGGCATCCTTCAAGTGTGGATTAATTCTCCTCAAAGCAGATGTCTGAGATAGAGTATATTAAAATTTTTATTTTTTATATTATGAAATATTACTTCAGAGAAGTTAATTGTCATAGTACACATCAATGCATGAGGTGTTAGGTTCAAGGCCAGGGGGTCTAGTTCATACTGGATACTTCATGCCTTTAAGAATTGTTATTTTTATGCTTCACTGATGTCATCCCAAAGATGACAGAGAGTAACCTGTCACTTTGCCAGATGTCAGATTAGGAGAGGAGGAACAGCAGAGATATTAATAAAATAGTGAAAGCCATATCTGCATAGAAAAAGAATTCAAGGAGTGCCTGGTTGGGTCAGTCAGTAAAGGCTCTGCCTTTGACTCAGGTCATGATCCCTGGGTCCTGGGACCAAGGTCCATGTTGGGCTCCCTGCTCAGCGAGGAGTCTCCTTCCCCCTCTGCCTTCCCCACTTCTGTGCTCTTTCACTCTCTCTGTCAAATAAATATGTAAGATCTTTAAGAAAAAAAAAAAGAATTCAAAAAAACATAAAATTAGTTAGTGAAAAATAAATAAATTAACTCAGTAATTAACTAATCAGGCATTTTATATGAGCAATTTTGCTCAAATAGCCATAGTAAAGTGAATGCAGGCCTGAGTAAATCTGTAATAAATCAGAAGGACAAGAATTAAGTTTTCAGAAACATCCTGAAAAGAAATAAACAAGGTTTTTATTTTAGGAAATGATTTCTGTTCTAAGACATTTGGCTGCCTTTGAAAAATGAAGGGTAAGAAGGAGGAGAAGTAGAATTCCAAAAAACGCCAAAAGTCTACCATTGACGATTTGTCATGGGAATTCTACTAGGGACAGTATGAGAGACAGATATTCCTTCCCAAATGAAAGAGAAGCCTGTAGGGAAATATTTGTTCTCTACAATCTTCTGCTCCTTAGGCTTTGCAGAAATTTTATCTGAGCTTCAGTCCTTTGGGAAATCAACTTAGGACAAAAGAATATATTGGCTCTGATACTGTTGTGCTATGGAGCTAGTGAAAGCCATGAATCTCAACAGTCTGTCACTTATTTTTATTTTTTTAAAGATTTTATTTATTCATTTGACAGAGAGAGACACAGTGAGAGAGGGAACACAAGAGGGGGGAGTGGGAGAAGGAGAAGCAGGCCTCCCACAGAGCAAGGAGTCCAATGCAGGGCTTGATCCCAGGACTGAAGAAGCTGAAGGCAGATAGTTAACAACTGAGTCACCCAGGCGCCCCCCATCACTTACTTTTAAATGAAACTCTCTATATTCAGCCAGTATTTGTGGAGTGGTCCATTACATGTATAGGGAAAACGTTCCTAAATGATACAGTGGAGACAGGCAGACCATCACATGCAGTTGGGAAGGTTGGCCAATATGTATGTTAGAGCATACTCTTCATATAGACTAAGATGTGAAAAACACCTCCCCAAAGAAGTACAATATATTGACGATTGCCCTGATTCATGTAAGCTTTCAAAGCCTGCCTACCACAGTGATTATACAGATACAAAGAATAAGCTATAGTTCTATCACTCTAATGAAAAAAAAAAAAAAAACTTTATTAATCAGCCTATACAGGTTGTCAATGAAAGAGCTCCTGAAAATATGAGAGAGAGATTACTAGTTGAGAAGCTTGAGTATGAAAGTTAAATGTTATTTTATTTAGAAGAAGGAATGATATGTGATTCATTAAATAATTGATGAGCCACAATAATCATAATACTCCCAAGTGTTTAACTACATCTGCACATGATTTATTAATTGGAGAAGCGCACCATTGGGAAAGAAGAAGGATCTAGGAAATGACAACGGGCACCATGTTTATCTCAGAATTCCCTGGAGAAAGAGGAACCGCTAGAGAGCCGGATAGGATGCAGGGAGGTAGAGAAGCCTCAGAAGTCATGTTACAGGAGAAGCTCTATTCAAATCAGTAGTATGTGTGAGTGACACATCTAGAACAGTGTGGGCATGCCTTCCCATTCTTTCCTGTGTCATATCTGAACAGAAGTTCTTATTTTATTTACAGTCAACCTTACCTTTATTATCTCCTTGATCATAAGGATTAAAGTATTTTGCATGATATTCTTTAAACTCCAACAAACTTACATGATGGGATGCATGAAATAATAGCAAAATATATGGTCAGAGAAATCTAATTAATATAATTCATAGCTCAATATACTGGTTTATAACTCAGAATAATAGAATTCAATCAACCATAGAGTAGGCAAAGGAAAAATACAGTTTTTATCCTTACATAGAAAATGTTGGCATTTTAAAAATCTACCCCTTCCTAAAATTCTTCCTCAGCCATGACAGTGCACATTGATTCCATAAAAATTAGACTTATTTTTATTTTATTTTTTCATTCTACCACATTTTTTAGACTTATTTTTTAAAAAGTGATTTAGAAATAGAACAATAAAAATATCTTTCAAGGTTTTATTTTTTACAAAGTCAGAAAATTTGACATGTTTTGTCTAGCCATAATTTTTTTTAAGATTTTTTTTATTTATTTGACAGACAGAGATCACAAGTAGGCAGAGATGTAGGCAGAGAGAGGGGAGGGGGAAGCAGGCTCCCTGCTGAACAGAGAGCCCAATGCAGGACTCGATCCCAGGACCCTGAGATCATGACCTAAGCCGAAGGCAGAGGTTTCACCCACTGAGCCACCCAGGCGCCCCAGCCATAAAGAATTTAATACCTATTGGGGCTCCTGGGTGGCTCAGTTGATTAAGCAGCTGCCTTTGGCTCAGGTCATGATCCCAGTGTCCTGGGATTGAGTCCCACATTGGGCTCCTACTCTTCAGGGAGTCTGCTTCTCCCTCTGCTTCCCCAAACCCAGGCTCATGTGTTCTCTCTCTCTCTCTCAAGAAACTAAATAAAATCTTAAAAGAAAAAAAAGGAATTTAGTACCTATTAAATAATTCAGTGATTATGGTGTATTCACAGAGTTATACAACCAACGGCACGATCAGTTTGACATTTCATTAACCCAGAAAGAGGACTTGTGCTTATTAGTGATTAGCCTTCACTTCCTGTCAATACTTCCAAACCCCAGCCTCAAGAACAACAATTTCTTTCTTGCCCCTATGACTTCACCCATCCAGGCATGTCATATAAGTGTCCTTATACAATATTTGTACCTTTGTGTCTGGTGTCTCTAACATCTGAAACTTGAGCATTTTTACATAAGACACTGGATTTTTTTATTATAATTCCTGTTTTTAATTGACTTTCTCTGACAATGCTCTAGCAGGGGAAGGGGGGAACTGTCTTATGGCTGCCAGATGAAAATATATGTCCATATTCCCCACTTGGTTTCTGTTGACACCTCTGGTTTCCAGCAGCTCTTTCAATGACAATCTATATAAAGTTGCTTCATGAAGTTTCTTTTTATGGGGTTGGTAGACATTTCTGAGTTGTACCTTGTTCCTTTTATTTGCCTAATCATTGTGGTCGGCAGCTTTAGGATAGTTACATGAATCAGGACAATACTCAATATACTCAACAGGCATACCTTGGAAATATTGCAGATTAAGTTCCATTACCACAATAAAGCCAGTATCACACTAAAGTGCTTGAAATGAATTCAGGAATTTCCCAGTGCCTATAAAAGTTGTGTTCACACTATACCGTACTCTGTTAAGTTTGTGATAAAACATTATGTCTAAAAAACCATGTACATAACTTAATTGTAAAAGGTACATTATTGGGGCACTTGGGTGGCTCAGTCAGATAAGCGACTATCTTCAGCTCCGGTCATGATACCAGAATCCTGGGATGGAGCCCCACATTGGACTCCCTGCTCAGGAGAGAGCCTGTTTCTCCCTCTCCATCTCGTGTTCCCTCTGCTTATACACTCTCACTCTCTATCTCTGTCAAATAAATAAATAAAATCTTTAAAAAATAAATAAAAATAAAAAATTCTTTATTGATAAAAATGCTAACCATCATCTGATAGAGCTCTGAGCTTCCAAAAGTCATAATCCTTTTGCTAGTGGACGGTAGCACCTCCATGTTGTTGGCTGCTGACAGATGGGGCAGTGGTTTCTCAAGGTTGGGGGGGCTGAGAGAATCTCTTAAAATAAGACAATAAAATTGTTTGCATTGATGGACTCTTCCTTTCACAAATGAATTTCTCTGCAGCATGAAATTCTTTTTGATAGCATTTTTCCCATTTAGAACTACTTTAAAATTTGCATCAGTCCTCTCAAACCCTGCACTGCTTTATCAACTTCGTTTACGTACTATTTTAAATCCATTGTTGTCTTTTCAACAATCTTCACAGAATCTTTACCAAGAGAAGTGTCCATCTCAAGAGAACCACTTTCTCTGTTCATCTAGAGGAGACAACTCCATCTGATACTGGAGACTGGGGGAGTTCTAGAATGAGGCTGGTAGAGCAGGGAAATCCTGACTTTCTAGAATGAAGTAGGTAGAACAGGGAAATGCTGACCTGACACCTTGTTCTCAGCCCTTCGTCCTCCTCTAGTTCCCCAGCATTTCCCTGTTCTATCTGCTTCACATCCACTCAAGTTTTATTATGAGATTGCAGTAGTTCAAATATAATAATAATGGGAAAAAAATGGTGCCAATACACTTGCTTGATGCAGGATTGCCACAAACCTTTGATTTGTAAAAAAAAAAAAAAAAAAAAAGCAGAATCTGTGAAGTCCAATCAAGTGAAATACAGTAAAATGAGTTATGCATATCTTCTGTATATATACTGACAATATGCATTGTTAATAATAGAATTATGACAACTGTTACATTGTTGGAAATAATTTTATGGCAGTAGCTTCTTATTTCTCCTGATTAATTGTTATAAATATTTTAAAACAATTCATATCCATATCATATACACTCCAAAGTCTATCTGTAAATACAATCATTTTACGATTGTAAATTTGTACAATTTTATTACAGGAATATATGAAACTGTTTTTTCCTATTTATTATTTTTTTAGTATTTTATTCATTTATTTGAGAGAGACCGAGATAGTGAGAGAAAGCCCGAGCAGGAAGGCGGAGGAGAAGGAGACTCCCTGCTGGCTTGATCCCAGGATCATGACCTGAACAGAATGCAGAATCCTGACTGACTGAGCCCCCAGGTGTCAATTTTTTTCCTGTTTATAGAGATTTTTGTTAAGCAGTTTAATATGGCTGGCCTATCATTTACAAACTAACAAAAAATATCACCTGAATATTTCTTCAACTGATTCATGGGCTTCGAGGAACGCAGATGGCAACCCCTGACCTTAACGGTATTAGAATTCAAAAATACAGAAAAATTTTACTTCATTCAATTTCATGCAAATATATTTTCCTCAGATTTATTTTTGTTTGTTAATAGTAAAAGCTGACATTATTAAATGAAGGAAAGCTATCAAATCACTGCGTACTAAGCCAGTAAGTACGTGTTAGCTTGCATAGTCTGATTTTTTAGTGTATTCAATGGAATTTTTGTAAATGATAAGTTTTCAGCATGTGTTCTTATCATTTTTTGCTTTTAAATCTTGAATAAAGAGGAAGAGGATGTTTAAAAAGAGGGAGGGTTTTGGATTTTACTAGAAAGTTGCTCTTTTAGTGATCTTACACACAGAACTAGAAATGAAACATCTGAAATGGAAATCTTTAGGCTCCTGTAACAATCTTGAAAGTACTGAGAGGACAACCACCCTCTCTCTTCAGAAAGTAAACCTAGAAAAACAAGAAACATGGGACAAATAACAAGCTTTTTGAAACGCTGAAATGGAATGACTCTGACCCAAATTTCAGTGTGTGTGTGTGTGTGTGTGTGTGTGTGTGTGTGTGGTTTTCCCACCTCTTTTTTTCACATTTTTCACATAAAAATTACATTTTTTATGTATAACAAATTACATTTTTTTAAAGATTTTATTTATTCCTTTGACAGAGACAGATCAGAAGTAGGCAGAGAGGAAGGCAGAGAGAGGAGGAAGCAGGCTCCCTGCCAAGCAGAGAGCCCGATGTGGGACTCGATCCCAGGACCCTGAGATCATGACCTGAGCTGAAGGCAGAGGCTTTAACCCACTGAGCCACCCAGGCGCCCCAACAAATTACATTTTTTATGTAATTTTCAGCCAGAACATTACATACTGGTGGTCAGACTTAGAGTTTCTGACATTGCTCAGACAGCTCTTTGCAGCCTTTGAGAAGCCTTCCTTGTTAGCGTAATTCTGCTGATGTTAGTGGCAAGAAATTCCCACCACCAAGAAGTCGTACAATTCAACCCAAGACTAGGTTGTTACTGGTGTTTCTGATCAACTGAGTCCAAAGTAGAGGTTCCAGTAATCCCATTCATGGGCTTGATACTTTGCTAAGGCAGCCCTCAGAACTCAGATAAACAGTTTAGTCACTAGATTACTGGTGTGTTACAAAGAATGCCAAAGGATACAAACCAACAGCCACATGAAGAGATACACAGAGGAAGGTCCCAAAGAACAGAGCTTCTGTCCTCATGGAGTTTGGGACCTGGGACAGTGGCATTTGGAAGTGTTCTGGTTCACCAACGTGGAAGCTTTCTAAACCCGTTCTTTCTGGGAATTTATGGAGGCTTTATTACACAGCAAGATTAATTAAATCACTGGCCATTGATAACTGATTTAACCTCCAACCGCTCTCATCCCCAGAAATCAGGGTGTAGAACTGAAACTTCCACCCACCTATTCATGTTCCGTTCCCCTAGCAACAGCCCCCATCCTGTGGTATTTTCCAAATTACCTCATTAACATAATAAAAGACATCTTTTTTGCTCTTACCCTTTCCAGATTCCAAGGGTTTTTTGAGCTCTGTGCTAGAGATTGGGTAAAGAAATACACATTTCTTTTCTTTTCTTTTTTTTTTTCAAAGATTTAATTTATTTATTTGACAGACAGAAATCACAAGTAGGCAGAGAGAGAAGAGGGAGCAGGCTCCCTGCTGAGCAGAGAGCTGGATGCAGGGCTTGATCCCAGGACCCTGAGATCATGACCTGAGCCATAGGCAGAGGCTTTAACCCCCTGAGCCACCCAGGTGCCCCAAATATACACTTCTTATTACCAATTGCAATATCACAAGCACTCTTTAAAATAAAATACAAGTTAATGAAGGCAAATATCAGCTATATGATTTTATCTACAGTCTTGGGCGTTTGAGAAAAAATTATTTTTTAATAAATACTCTTTTATGTCCTTACTTGCAAATGTTATTATACAATTATTTTTTCTAAATCACACACAAAATATGAAATACAGTATTTTGCATTGATTTAGAGATTCACACCCTAGAATATCAGAAGACTTATATGACAAACTATTGTTTTTATGATGCCACTATATAAATAAAATAGCTTGCCTTTTCTGGTTGTCTGCTTGTATTACAAGTAAGTGTATAGGATAAAAAGTTCTGTCCAATCCTTAAAAACTTTCACATTCATGAAATTCACTTAGGTAAGAACTGACTGGTAGACTGTTGTAGGTTAGCAGGGATTTGAAATTAAGAGGGGAAATGTTTCATTTCTATGGCCCTTCCCATGGCACACTTTACCTCTTTGTTTCTCAGACTGTAAATAAGTGGGTTTAATATGGGAATCACTAGTGTATAGAACACAGAAACCACCTTCTCCTGTTCTATGGAATACTGGGAACTTGGCTGTATGTAACTAAAGCTTAAGGTACCATAGAATATGGTCACAGCAGTCAGGTGGGAGGCACAGGTGGAGAAAGCTTTCTGTCTGCCTGATGCTGACCGGATCTTCAGGATAGCAAAAACAATGAACATGTAGGAAATGATCACAATCAAGAAGGTGGCCATGGCAATGACTCCAGAGAAGGTTAAGAGCAACAATTCGTTCATGGAAGTATCAGAACATGACAGCTTTAGGAGTGGGGGAACGTCACAGAAGAAGTGGCTAACAACATTGGACCCACAAAAAGACAGTCTGCCCAAGCTTATTATGTGTGTCAATGAGTTAATGATTCCACCTATGAATGACCCAATGACCAGCCCTATACACTTCCTCTTAGACATGACTACACTGTAAAGCAAAGGGTTGACAATGGCCACATAACGGTCATAGGCCATCACTGACAACAAGAAGCCTTCTGCGGTGATAAACACCCCAAAACACAAATGTTGCACTATGCAGGCAGAGAATGAGATGGTTTCCCTCACAACCCAGAAGCTGATCAGCATTTTTGGTGTGATAACAGATGAATAGCAGGCATCTACAAATGAGAGGCAGCTGAGGAAAAAGTACATGGGTGTGTGGAGCTTGGGAGTGATTTGGATTATGAAGCTCATGCCCAGATTCCCCACCAAGGTAATGACATAAATCACCAAGAACAACACAAAAAATATAATTTTCAGGTCAGCACGGTCTGTCAGTCCCAAAAGGATGAATTCAGTAACAGCTGTGAAATTCTCTTCTGCCATTTGGTAATTCCTTATGATGAACTCTGGAATGAAAATAAGGGAATTAGAAGGGACAGGACAATCCGGTATTTCTTAAAGACAAATAGAAATATATGTAGAGTTGTGTCCTTGAATAAATTATTATTTTGCAGAATCTGTCTCTTCATTTGTTTATTTATTGTTAAACATTTTATTTATTTATTTGTGAGAGAGAGAGAAGCATGAACAGGGTGAAGGGCCGTGGGTGAGAGAAGAAGAAGCAGACCTCCACTGAGCAGGGAATCCAATCCAGAAGATCCCAGGACCCTGAGATCATGACCTGAGCTCAAGGCAGATGCTTCACCAATGAGCCACCCAGGACCCAAAGGTCTCCTCATTTATAAAGTAGGAGCTTGATTAGATTCTTAATGTTTTTTCAGTGTTGCTTATGATTCTATCCCACAAGGAAATACATACAAAAGCATTTATGCTCTAAAAAATTTCAGGCTGACTCTAAAGTTCTATAGGAAGGTGATACCAGCACGACGGACACTAATGGTAGGTGAAAGGAAATTAAAAAATTAAATTCAAGCCTTATTTTCAACTCTTTGTTTTTAAATATAAGAGAAGTAAATTACAAGAAGATCTAAAATCATCTGTACTGTCAACTATGTAGTTAATCCACAAAAACACTATGATGTAACCAGAGAATTGGCAAAGATTATACATCAGGGGTTGTCCTTCAAGATGATGTCATGATACTTCTTAAAGTACATGGATCTCTGGCCTCTTCTGATGCCTCCAGATGAGCAGCATGGAAGGACACTCTCAGTGGAATCACCTTCTCTGAGACCCAGAGCACTGAAAACTTTATCTTGCCTAAATGGAATAGTTAGAAGATTCTAGAAGTCACCCAAACCCCTGAATAAATAAATTTTATATTTATGTTTGCTATTAGCTTGTCATTATATAAATGTTTATACAGATAATGTATATGCTATTTAATATAATTATTTGCTATATACATGTATATATAAATATAAGTCCATGTATATAAAAGCTCTCACACACAATATATATATATAGAAAAGATATAATTTAAAATGTACATAGCCACAATCATCTATTGCACTGGAATACTTTTCTCATATTCTTTATATAATGATAAGTATATATGGCCCTTTTGGTTTTCTAAATCCAATTTTCATTAGTTTGGTTTCTTATACTTTTTATTCAACTTGTATTCTATTTCTGTAAGAATTGATAGAATAGAACTCTTTCTCCCATATTTTACATTTAAGCGTGCATTTTTAAAAATGAAATAAAAACAATAATAAAGTTTGGTTTATTTAAATGTCCACAATAGCCAAACTATGGAAAGAACCTAGATGTCCATCAACAGATGAATGGATAAAGAAGAGTTTGTATATATATATACAATGGGATACTATGCAGCCATCAAAAGAAATCTTGCCATTTGCAACACATGGACGTTATTGGATGGAACTAGAGGGTGTTATGCTAAGTGAAATAAGTCAATCAGAGAAAGACAATTATCATATGATCTCTCTGAAATGAGGAACTTGAGAGGCAGGGTGGGGGGTTGTGGGGAGAAGCAGAAAAAAATGAAACAAGATGAGACAGGGAAGGGAGACAAACTATAAGAGGTTCTTAATCTCATGGAACAAACTGAAGGTTGCTGAAGGGAGAGGGGTGAAAGGAATAGGATGGCTGGATAATGGACTTGGGGACCTTGGAGAGGGTATATGCTTTGGTGAGTGCTGTGAATTGTGTAAGACTGATGATTCACAGACCTGTACCCCTGAAACAAATAGTACATTATATGTCAATTTAAAGAATTTTTTTAATTGGTTTATTTATATTCTATTGACTTATTTTAAATAATATATTTTAGTTGCCACAAAAGAGAAATGATTAACATTAACTCAATAATTCAAGTATGTTGCTATCACTTACTGACTTACTGACTTTGGCAAATTCACTTATTTTCTCTCAGACTGCATATAATTACACCTACAGCACATGATTATTGAAAAAATTAGGAGATATTGCAAGCAAAATTCTAAATGTTGTTTAGAGTGTGTAAGAACTCAAATTATAGCTATCAGATAGTAAGATAGATAAATAATAGAGAGATAGATAATGGATAGATAGATGATAAGTAGTAGAAGATACATAAGTAGGTAGATAAGCAATATACTGATAGGTAATTGTTATGTGAGTTTTTTCTAGGGGAAGGTATGTATGAATATAAATCATGAAAAAAGTACTTTAATTAGCCAATTTACCTTTCTCCATTTTAAATCTCATTCATTTTATTTAAAATGGTTATTAAATGTAAATGCATATGGATGGTTTAATATTTTCTTTGACAAATTACTAACTCATAAATTTTTACAATTTCTTATATGCATCTTAGAAAATACCAAAACATTCATCAAAGTGCATGAGTACTTTCAACAAATAATGTTAATCCCAGACTTTTCAAAACTAAATATAATATTTGTCCATCACATCTGAACTATCCTGTACAGTAGCCAGTCATGTAAATATTTAAATAGAAACTGAATCAAATTTCAATTCTGTGAACTAGTCCCCATTCAAGTTCTCAATACTCATATATGACTAGTAACCATTATCCTGAACAGCACAAATCATAGACATTTCCATCACTGCAGAAAGTCGTATTGGTTAGAGTTCTCATGTAACTATCTGACTCACCTTTTCAGAACACCAATTGAAAAACATTTCTGAAGGTAAGATTATCTATTGTTGACAGTTTTCATTGTAAACCTAACTTTAAAAAATGGCATTTCTGAAAGGAATTTACAAATTCAATTCTATCATTTTTGGGGGGATGTCCATCCTCTGCAAAATTTAAGGTGATGTTGAAATAGAATTGGATGATAGGATGAGGAGTTAGATGAAATGACCTCTAACATTTTTTTTAAATTTATTTATTTGAGAGAGGGGAGAGGGTCAGAGGGAGAAGCAGACTCCCCGCTGAGCAGAGAGCATGATGTGGAACTTGATCCTGGGACTCCAGGATCATGACTGGAGCTGAAGGCAGTTGCTTAACTGACTGAGCCACCCAGGCGTCCTGACCTCTAACATTTTAACACCCTTATGATTCTGTCAGATTTAAAACAAATTTTCTAACTGATCTACTTCCTATGAGGAAATTCCAAATTAAAAAATTATGAAAGAAGTTAAACTTACTAAAAACTACTTTAAACTTTCAGCTTTAGAAACTTCATATCTTTTTCTCTGGCTTTTCACTCTTTAGTCAAAAACAATTTAAATTAATGATAATATAATATACAGAGTAATTATATTAATAGTATATATCTGAAGATAACCCCAGGTAACAATAATTGAAGGCAAATCTTATCTATTAATTCACAAAAAGAAGAATAACAAACTAATAAATACAGTTTTAGCATATTCAATTTTTTCCTCTAAGAGGACAAATTTGGATATATTTGGATAGGGGATAGCTATATGTTTATATATATACACTTTAGTAGTGCCTCTGAGAAACTCATGCACCACTCCCACATTATAGGGTAACTAATGAAAGCTTAGGAAACACTATTTCTCAAAGGACTTTATATTTTCTCATGATTCATATATTGCCCTAATGGGTATAATTAACTCACATGCTACAAAGAACTTAAGAAAGTATCAAGCAAAAATTTTTTTTAATCTTTTGGGGAGATGTCTGAAATTCAGCAAAAATATAATAAGAACAATAATGAAGATAAGGTGTTCAATAGAAAAGTAAATTACTGGAATGATAAATAGATATTTCTAGGTTTGTTACAAACTTTGTCTTTACGCAGATGTTCAAGATAAGGAAACTGACAAATGTTATGACTTTTTTTTTTAAATATTTTATTTATCTATTTGATAGAGAGAGATCATAAGCAGGCAGAGAGGCAGGCAGAGAGAGAGGAGGAAGCAGGCTCCCTGCTGAGCAGAGAGCCCGATGTGGGGCTCAATCCCAGGACTCTGAGATCATGACCTGAGCCAAAAGCAGCGGCTTAACCCACTGAGCCACCCAGGCACCCCAAATGTTATGACTTTAAAGCAACACATACATCCACAGTAGACAAGCAAATTCTGATAGTTGGGACACATATCGTTATTCTCAGTTTAACATGCAGAATGAGTTGGCAGAAATTTTGCTAAAAATCCTGTTCAGAGTCAGTGTTTATGATGTAGGGAAGATGTTGGGGTTTGGAGTCAAGAGCCAAGATAGAATTCTTGAGACATCCTTGGTGCAAAAAGGTGGTTTTATTAAAGCATGGGGACAGGATCCACAGGCAGAAAGAGCTGCACTGGGGTCTTGAGGAGCTGCTCATTATTTACTTTCAAGTTGACTGGGTTAAGGATAGCATAAGCATCCCAGGTATTTTGGAAACAAGGTTTTTAGGACCTTGAGGGGACTAGCTATTGTTAGGAAAGGTCATTTATTACTGTTTAGTTAAAACTCAGTCATGAGACCCTTCAAATGGAGATCAGTGAGTCATTTGTTTGGAGAATGATTGTGAACATGTATCTTGAGGGGTAGAGATAAAGGAAGTTTCAAAAGGAATTTTTATATGTTAAAGTAGATTTAGAGGACCCTGGGGTGTTGGGATAATGTTAAGCTAAAATTGCCTTTTGCTCTTATCAAAGTATTAACAATGAGGCATCTGAGCTCCCAGAGGAAGGTTATGTTAAGCTAAGAATGCCTTTTGCCTTTAGCAAAGTATTAACATTTGTTGCAGCTGAGGTCCCAGAGGAAGGTGACTCAGTATTTGTTTCAAGCACTTGTCAATGAACTTTAGGCAATTAGGAATTTTTTTTTCTTTTGCCTTTGCTTCCCAAATCACTTACACTCATCAGGCTAATATTTACTGATGGATGATATACTCTAGGCATTATGCTGTGCACTAGAGATAAGAGGTTATCAAAAATAATGGAACATTCACTTTTAGAAAGATTGAAGAGTAAGTATCTTCCCAAAGACACTTATATCAGAATATTTAGAAATCTGATCTGAAAAAGAGTGGATAATGATCATGGGGGATAATGAGATGTGATACAGGAAATAAAGGCAGGAGTAAAATTATAAAATTTCCTCTAACAGCCCATTGACAAGTCCTTGAAACAGGCAGAGTTGATAGGGAAAAACTGTACTCCAAGATGGTTGACCAAACCAGCAAGGGAATTCCAGTCCCTATCTTAAAGCCCTCCCAAGGTCTTCTTTCCTACCGCATTTCCTTTGTGCCAAAAGTACCAAGTGTGTGGGAGTAGAAGGGTATAAATACCCTTGCCTGCTTCTGCTGGGGATCAGACCTTTGGAGAACAACTTCCTCTGAGCCCACTGGTGTTAAATAAACCTCTGATCCTCCAAGTCTCTGAGTGCTGCTTGGTTCTTCCACCAGGATCCAATCCAGGTTCCGTAACATTTGGTTCCTTGACTGGGAAACCCAACCACACCGGCACATTGTTGCCACCGGTTTGGGGCAATGGTGGGGCAGTGGCGGAATGAGGGATCTAAAGGAGAAGGCACGCCCTACCTAATTCGTGGCAGTCTCCCACCCAGTCACCTCAGGCTGACCCACCCCACTGTTCCCCACTGTCTGCTGAAGTTCTAGAACCTAGGTGAGGTTTGGTTGGCTGAGGTCCGGAGCCGATGACCAAGAAAGAATTCTTGAGACATCTTTGGTGCAAAATGGTGGTTTATTAAAGCATGGGGACAGGACCCGTGGGCAGGAAGAGCTGCCACCCCGGGTTGTGAAGGATGGCAGGTTATGTAGCCTGCGGTTGGGGGAAGGTGAGGGAAAGGGAGGTTTCAATGGAGTTTTTGTATGCTAAAGAGGGCCTACAAGGTGCCAGGATACCGGAGGCCTTGCTCTTGCAGCTTGATCAATGTCGTCTTTAGACCAGCCATTAACATTAAGATAGTTGGGAGACTTTTTGGTGGGATGTTATAATTCTGCTATCAATCATATTTATTAGTGAGATTTAAGACATTTGTAAGTCAAGGGAGACCGCTGTCTAGCAGGATTGTGATCCCTGCAAGTTAACTATCTGTTTCTTTCAGTGTCAGGGTTGCCTGAGGAATGTCACACACATTAGCGAGGGGAGCAGGTGGAGAGGGGGTGAAAGGTGTCAGCTTTTGCTTTGTCTTCAGCCAGCCTCCTGCTCTCTCATCACTGTCCCCACTGGATTCAAAGGAGACTTGGTAGGTCAGGACCTGGTCCTGATGTTGGATTCCAGTAAGGCCCGGGGCCCCAGGACCCAGTCAGGCCCACCCCTGAGGGTGAATGGGGAGACTGATCACCTCCCAGAGACCTCTTAGAGGTCTTACACGTAGGGCCTCCCAGGCAGGAAGATCCTTCAGGTCAGGAACGCCCCTGTAAGGGGGGACAAGAAGGAATTTCCAAAAGGAATTCCACAGGTCAAGGCCCCCTGGGGCGAAAGAATTGTAATAACTTAGGTGTGAATGCTCAGTTTGACCTGGCTTGTCAGGCAGACTGATTCTGTGGCTCCACAGTTGTGCACCCTTAGGGTACCCAGAAGCCTAAGGAGCCCAAGTGGCCCTAAACTGCTTCTGTGGTGACCTTATAGGGTCTAAGGCAAGCCCCTTCAGGGCAGCAGTCTGGGATTTATATGGACTCGCTATGGCTAAGAGGCACCCAGGTGTCCTCTGGGATGGCAGACAGGTGGGCATCTGACTGGTCTTTCCTTTAAAGGAACACCCACCCTTCATTTGTCTTTATGCCAAGAGAGCCCCCCTGTTCATCATGGGTGGAAGCTCCTCAAAACCTACCATCTTAGAATGTATGCTCAAAATTTTAAGAAGGGATTCTCAGGAGACTATGGGATCAAAACATCTGGAAAATTAGGCACATTATGTGAATTAGAATGGGCCACCTTTAGGGTCAACTGGCCTGCTGAGGGACCCTAATGATGAAGTTCTAGAACCTAGGTGAGGTTCAGTGGGCTGATGTCCAGAGCCAATGACCAAGAAAGAATTCTTGAGACATCTTTGGTGCAAAATAGTGGTTTATTAAAGCATGGGGACAGAACCCATGGGCAGGAAGAGTTGCTGCCCCAGGTTGTGAGAGATAGCAGGTTATGTACCTTGCTGTTGGGGGAAGGTGAGGGGAAGGGAGGTTTCAACAGCATATGCTAAAGAGGGCCTATAAGGTGCCAGATACCCGAGGCCTTGCAGCTTGATCAATGTTGTCTTTTGGCAAGCCATTCACATTTCTGCTTTGTTAGTGAGATTTGGGTTTAGAAGAAATTTAACTTTATTTAGGGCTTGAGGAACTGAGTTATTTGCCTCTGGAAATTGTGCTATTGATAAGGTAACTTCTTTGTTTGTAGATCTCTAGGACATTTGTAAACCAAGGGAGACTGTCTTGCAGGATTGTGATCTCTGCAAGTTAACTATTTGTTTTTCACTTATGGCAGTCAGGGGTTACTAAGGAATGTCATATACATTACTGAGGCGAGAGGGGGTGCAAGGTGCCAGCTTTTGCTTTGTCCTCAGCCATCCTCATGCTCCCTCATCACTAAGACCTACCCACTGTCCAGGTCATTTACAAAATTATGGTCTAGACTCACAGACACCCTGACCAATTTTCATATATTGATTCTTGGCTTCAGACAACCCAAAGTCTGCCCCCATGGGTCCAATTCTGTGCTAATAGAAAGGACCAAAGTAGGACATTTGTAACCCAAGTAAAAGAACCCAAAGGCTGTAAGGAAACACAGCATATCAGGGAAGCCCTGCATAGGGGCATCAGGGGGAGCAACTCGAATGAGTTCTGCACAAGGATGAACCCAACAGAAGTGTAGGGACCACAGTCCTCTTACCCAGGGCCTAAAGCTAAGCTGCAGAAAAACCATGCTGCTGCTTCTTTTAAGTGGCATGTGTGGGGAAATACCTGATTTAGCATCTCTGACAGGCCACAGGAAACTTGATCCAGAGAGAAACAGGTTGTAAAATGACAGGAGCTCTCATATTTACCTTTTTTTTTTTCCATATTATTCTTTTTTTAAATTTTTATTTATTTTTTTAAATTTCTTTTCAGTGTAACAGTATTCATTGTTTTTGCACCACAACCAGTGCTCCATGCAATCTATGCCCTCTCTAATACCCACCACCTGGTTCCCCCAACCTCCCACCCCCTGCCCCTTCAAAACCCTCAGATTGTTTTTCAGACTCCATAGTCTCTCATGGTTCACCTCCCCTTCCAATTTCCCTCAACTCCCTTCTCCTCTCCATCTCCCCTTGTCCTCTATGCTATTTGTTATGCTCCACAAATAAGTGAAACCATATGATAATCGACTCTCTCTACTTGACTTATTTCATTCAGCATAATCTCTTCCAGTCCCGTCCATGTTGCTACACAAGTTGGGTATTCATCCTTTCTGATGGAGGCATAATACTCCATAGTGTATATGGACCACATCTTCCTTATCCATTCATCTGTTGAAGGGCATCTTGGTTCTTTCTACAGTTTGGCGACCGTGGCCATTGCTGCTATAAACATTGGGGTACAGATGGCCCTTCTTTTCACGACATCTGTATCTTTGGGGTAAATACCCAGCAGTGCAATTGCAGGGTCATAGGGAAGCTCTTTTTTAAATTTCTTGAGGAATCTCCACACTGTTTTCCAAAGTGGCTGCACCAACTTGCATTCCCACCAAGAGTGGAAGAGGGTTCCCCTTTCTCCACATCCTTTCTAACACATGTTGTTTCCTGTCTTGCTAATTTTGGCCATTCTAACTGGTGTAAGGTGATATCTCAATGTGGTTTTAATTTGAATCTCCCTGATAGCTAGTTATGATGAACATTTTTTCATGTGTCTGATAGCCATTTGTATGGCTTCATTGAAGCAAAGTCAATGTACAGAAATCAGTGGCTTTCTTATACACTAACAATGAAAATACAGAAAGGGAAATTAGAGAATCGAATCCATTTACTATAGCACCAAGAACCATAAGATACCTGGGAATAAACCTAACCAAAGAGGTAAAGGAACTGTACTTAAGGAACTAAAGAAACGCTCATGAAAGAAATTGAAGAAGACACAAAAAGATGAAAGACCATTCCATGCTCTTGGATCAGAAGAATAAACATTGTTAAAATGTCTATACTGCCTAGAGCAATCTATACTTTTAATGCCATTCCGATCAAAATACCACTGGTATTTTTCAGAGAGCTGGAGCAAATAATCCTAAAATTTGTATGGAATCAGAAGAGACCCCGAATCGCTAAGGAAATGTTGAAAAACAAAAATAAAACTGGGGGCATAATGTTATCTGATTTCAAGCTTTACTACAAAGCTGTGATCAACAAGACAGCATGGTACGGGCATCAAAACAGACACATAGACCAGTGGAACAGAGTAGAGAGCCCAGATATGGACCCTCAGCTCTATGGTCAAATAATGTTTGACAAAACAGGAAAAAATATACAGTGGAAAAAAGACAGTCTCTTCAATAAATGGTGCTGGGAAACTGGACAGCTCTATGTAGAAGAATGAAACTCGACCATTCTCTTACATCGTACACAAAGATAAACTCAAAATGGATAAAAGACCTCAATGTGAGACAGGAATCCATCAGAATCCTAGAGGAGAACATAGGCAGTAACTTCTTCGATATCAGCCACAGCAACTTCTTTCAAGATATGTCTCCAAAGGCAAAGGAAACAAAAGTGAAGATGAACTTTTGGGACTTCATCAAGATCAAAAGCTTCTGCACAGCCAAGAAAACAGTCAACAAAACAAAGAAGCAACCCATGGAATGGGGAATATATTTGCAAATGACATTACAGACAAAAGGTTGATATCCAGTATCTATAAAGAACTCCTCAAACTCAACACACACAAAACAGACAATCATATAAAAAAATGGGCAGAAGATATGAACAGACACTTCTCCAATGAAGACATTCAAATGACTACCAGACACATGAAAAAAATGTTCTTATTTACCTTTAAGCGAAAGTGGGGGAGGCACCTGAGTGGCTCATTTAGTTAAGTGTAAGCCTTCCAAGCAGGTCACAATCCCAGGCATCCTTCAGGATGCGGATTTTAAGGAATATTCCCAAGCAGCTACCCAAACTCCTTTGTTTCTGAGAAATTCCCTATCTTCTCTGGTTCAATATGGATTGTCTATCCATCACCCCACCCCCCGCCCTTGTGGGTGGGAAAACATGGTGTCTGCGACTCTGGAGCTGATGATTTCCTGAACCAGGAACCCCTTCTCTGCCCTCTGGCAGTACTTTGTCTCTTTTGCCTCCCCAACCCTCTTTTCCTGTTTCCACACCACCTTGGGTGTGGCCTGCATTACTGGCTTCTAGACCATCCTCAGTGCTTCAGGCACCATGGCTCCTCCTTTTACTGTCAAGGAACAAGACGAGCTCCCCAGGACCTATCATCACCCACTCCAGATTTCCCCACATGTCTCAGGTGAAAATTGACCATGGGGAAGATCCTGATGGAACATAATTCAGCATTTAAACTAACTTTGTTGGTTTAGTTAAGACGGATGTGTCTTTTAAGTTATCAGTGAAACTTTTATTCTATCAAGGTTTACTGAAGGTCAAATGACCTTGCATTACCTCTTGTTGGGTTGTTAGTAAAAGATGACTAAAATGTAATTGTCTCATCAAAGTTTTCATGGGTGATTGTTAAAGTAGCTTTCAAAGTCTTTGGTAACCTGAAACTTTCGGTTGGATGACAAATGAAATTAAATTTGTTGTACATCTAACATCTTTTAACATCTAGGTCTTTTCCAAATGGGATAAAGTGCTAAAGCATTGATTACTGGACATAAGTTTGTGCTTTTGATTTCCTGCAAAGAACTAAGAATATTTAAATCTGCTGGTAAACATGTTTTGTGCTTAACTGATTTATAAGTTTGCCATTTAAGAATTCTGGTGTAACAGTTCACAATTGGTTGCTCCTTAGTCTTCACTGAAGATTAAAGGTTTCTAAAGAGTACAAAATTCTGCTAACTATAACTAAGACTGATGGAAATAAGGGAAACAACTCTGTATGTGGAAAAGTAGGAGATATGTAAGAAAGATAAGGATAAGAATATAAGATAAGAATACATTTTGTTGAAGGTAAAAGAAGGCAATTTTGTCCTAAATGAGATGTTCATTTGGAAAGAAATGACTTGGGACAAAAACCTGAATGCAAAAGAAAGTTGTAGGAGGTTTGTGACAGGAAATATTTGGAAATTAATTTTAGGTGTGGTCAGGATGGAATAAGATTGAAATGAATTTTAAAAAGATACTGGTATAAAAAGTTAATTTTCTCTCTGTTCTAAAAGACAAAGTATTCTCAATTGTTGGTCTCTTTTTGATAAGAAAATGCAAATAGTTGTTTGCCCTCCATATGCTTAGAAAAACCAGTTTCTGTGTCTTGAGTTTATCAGGTCTTTAACATCCCTAATGTTATGTAGGCATGTGCTGTAAAAGTTTCTAAGGTTTTAACAAATTTCCCGAAGATTTAAATTATGAACAAAGTCTTGTTGACTAGTAAGGCTTGCTTGTTTGGTATGTATTGTTCTCATTCTGGCTGTTGAAGTGTTATGTATCACAGAATAACTGAGTTTTCTTGTCAATCGTATCATAGTGAACTCTCCTATCAGATCATTAACCATGTCTATTCTGAGTCTATCAGTTAAAAAATTATTCAAATTCTTTTGTAAAGTGAGTTATATCTTCAAACAGATTCACCTAAAGGACTTTTAGGAGAGATATAGGTATTCAGTATATTAAAAATCGTAAAACTGAAATGAGTAAGAACTTCCAAAACTAAGAAGTTGCATTCAGACTGAACAAGAATCAGTAATATGGTACTAAATGAACTGAAAAGATGATTATAGTTTTGTGATCCTTGTTTGAAAAACATTGCTGGTTCCTTAATGTTCACTCTTCCTGATTAAGGAAACGTAAGATTTCTATGGCCTACAGAAACATGATAAAACAATCATTTGTAAGCAAATTAAAGCATGCAACTTTTCTCTTTATCTGAACCCTCTGAAACTAAAAACTAAACTAACTAAACATTATAATAACTCGTTGCATTACAGTAATTATTACAAGTTTGCCATATGAAAGAACAAGGCATATGTATCAATCATTTAAAGATGAGACTTTGTTTCAAAACTTCTACTTGTCAGTCATGTGACTTTGGGCAAGTTACATGAGCTTGGGGTCTTCTGAATATGGAAATAGTAGCATCCATTTTACTGAGGTTAAATGACATATTTTAACCCAGTGGCCACTGATATATTTGTATTTGAATAATAAATTCAAAGAAAAAATCCTGACAGATTATGAGGTTATTTTCAAATTTATCCATGGTTTTTAGAACTGTTCCAGTTTTACTGGGCTAATGCTGATGTCAAAGTATTTTCCGTTGTTACTTTAATCATTGGCTCTGCATGCATCAGTGCACTTTTATGCATAAGTAAGTCTCCATGGAACTATCCAGATCATTTATGTTGTTTGTTCATTTCCTTGAGTTGTCTCTTACATTTTTCACTAGGGAATATGTAGGGTGTCCTGGATAATTGGTAGGTAACACAACAATTTTTTAAAAATCTCTCAGATGATTTCGGCATCATCATCTGGGTGAATTATGTGCTATTTCCCCAGGGAGCATCACAGGGAGAAGAAAAGCATAAACTGCCCCTACCCAAAGAAAAAGTAAAAGTAATTTAGAAGAAGAAAACCCAGTTCATTAAAGGTGAGTGGCTAGGACTTGTTAATTTTGATTATCATCTGGGTTTTGGCAATTTCCCATGACTGCTGACTTCTGACCACAGACACTTTTATGGTCACTGACAGCTGATTATTTCTAACCCACCACAAAAATTCATTACATTTTTTGTTAACTGTAGTTTCCTGGAAAGGAATGGTCTTTTTAGGACACTAAGTCCTATGAATTGACTGACATCATCAATCTGTTTGATTTGTGAGAATCAATAGTAGAATTTGGATATTATAAGTGAAGAGAAAGAACTCTCTGAAAAAAATAATCACTGGTCTCATTAACTAGAAAATGTAAAGTTAAGATTTCTAGATAAAATACAGAATGCCAAGATACATATGAATTTCATATAACAAATAATTTCAGTATATGTCTTATAAATATATCCAGTGAAATATTTGAAAAAGAATATTTTAAGATATATGTTTCCTACACTGTATTTTATAAACTACAAATAGTTGTAATGTGAGGACTCACAAGTATGAGCATGTAGACATTTTACTAATTCATTTGTTTTCCCAACTGGGTTGCTTACTACTTGTTTTATTTGTTCAGAATGGGCTTTACAAACTAACTGAGTAGAATAGCTTCTAAGAGTTATGAACAAAGTCCTGAACCCCAAATAACTCCTTACTAGTGTTACCATGTCTAAAGAATAAAGTCATCCCTTTGCATATTTTTTATATCCTGTGTACTCTGTTAGCCCTAAATAGAAGTATTTTAAATGTTTACATGGTGATATTCAAAATTGATCGGATATCCTTTTCAAAAAAGAAGAATGGACAGAGTATTATTATTTCTTTAAGATCTTGATAGCAATTCTTTTTGATAAATACTCAGAAGTAGGGTTCCTAACCCTCTTACACTGTTGGTGGAAATGCAAGTTGGTGCAGCCACTTTGGAAAACAGTGTGGAGATTTCTCAAAAAATTAAAAATAGAGCCTCCCTGTGACCCTGCAATTGCACTACTGGATATTTACCCCAAAGATACAGATTTAGTGAAAAGGGCCATCTGTACCTCAATGTTCATAGCAGCAATGGCCATAGTTGCCATTCTATGGAAAGAACCAGGATGCCCTTCAATGGACAAAAGGATAAAGAAGATATGGTCCATATATACAATGGAGTATTATGCCTCCATCAGAAAGGATGAATACCCAACTTTTGTATCAACATGGTTGGGACTGGAGGAGATTATTTTGAGTGAAATAAGTCAAGAAGAGAGAGTCAAGTATCATATGGTTTCACCTACTTGTGGAGCATAAGGAATAACATGGAGGACATTGGGAGATGGAGAGAAGTGAGTTGGGGGGAATCGGAGGGGGAGGCAAACCATGAGAGACTGTGGACTCTGAGAAACAAACTGTGGGTTTTGGAGGGGAAAAGGGTAGGGGGGTTGGGTGAGCCTGGTGGTGGGTATTATGGGGGACACGTATTGCATGGAGCACTGGGTGTGGTACATAAACAATGAATTTTGGAACACTGAAAAATAAAATAAAATAAAATAAAATAAAATAAAATAAAATAAAATAAAATGGAAGAAAAAAAGTAGGGTTCCTAGATCATATGGGGAATTGGTAACCAACGGGTAAAACATTTCAGTTAATGCAAGATGAATAAACCTAGAGATGTGTTATACAACAAGGTGCATATGATTAACAATACTGTATTATACATTTAAACATCTTTTAGTGAGGTAGATCTCATGTTAAGTATATTACCACAATAAAATAAAAATTAATATGAAAAAAAGAATGGTCAGGGTAACAGAATCTAGCCGACCTCCTGGGGAGATAGTAACTGACACTAAAAAGGGAGATAAATTCAATAAACTCGCTAGAATAATTGCTAGCTACACATTAAAGAGTTCAAAGTGATAGGATTGGTACTGGAATTCTGAATTACTTGGTTAGCCCAGTGCATTTTCTATTCTGTGAGAAAACCCACGATAGCAGATTCTGCAACACTTGACATTTATTGTGCAAGAGGAAGGACCCTGAAAGCTGGGTGAGACTCAATGGAAGAACAGCAGATAATATCATCTAACAAAATGAGAAGGACATAATTCAATAATCTCCCATATATCTTTGCTCCTCCATGCCCATTTCTGGGATTGAACTGCCTAAATCAACACTAAAAATTAGCAGCTGAATTCTTAGAACTTGGACAACTGCCACCAAGTGGCTTCAGACTCCAGCTGACCTTGTGGCAGGGTCCCAGGAGTTCCCTCCGATCTGTAGAAGGGTCTACCTTGACCCATTCAGACTGATAGTTGTGCAGGCTAATGCTAGACACCTTATTACAGTATAGTAATTCTAATCTACATTTATCTGACTAGATATGTTCAACTCCAATTACTCCTCTAGCTGAAAATCATGCTTACAGAATTCCACATGTTCTGTATGTGAAAGGAAGGGAATCCAATTGGTTTAAGCTAAAGCAGGTTCATTGATTTTAATCACTCTGCTTCACTGACTTTCCATGTAAATTTTATGAAATGAAAAAGGAAAGACTTATCCTTGAAATATTTGCAAGTCAGTGTTATACTCTATATATATCTCAGTCCACAGTTCAAGAAATAAGTTGATATGGGGCGCCTGGGTGGCTCAGTGGGTTAAAGCCTCAGCTTTCAGCTGAGGTCATGATCCCAGGGTCCTGGGATCAAGCCCCGCATCAGGCTCTCCGCTCAGCAGGGAGCCTGCTTCCCCCTTCTCTGCCTGCCTCTCTGCCTACCTGTGATCTCTGTCAAATAAATTAAAAAAAAAAAATTAAAAAAAAGAAAAGAAATATGTTGATGTAATAAATGCTCAAATAAGTATATTAAATGCTTTATAGACCTTATCATATCCACAGGGGAAGAATTAATTTACGAATATAAGTGACTACATTAAAGGAAATATAGCATATAAAATTCAATATTGAAATCCCTGAATATTGATATAAATTGTATATTTTAACAAAAAGGGATGCATATCTTTTTTCCACATTTTTTAAAGATTTTATTTATTTATTTGACAGACAGAGATCACAAGTAGGCAGAGGCAGGCAGAGGTGGAGGGGGAAGCAGGCTCCCTGCTGAGCAGAAAGGGGGGGGGGTGATCCCAGGACTCTGGGATCATGACTTGAGCCCAAGGCAGAGGCTTTAACCCATTGAGCCACCCAGGCGCCCCTTTTTTTCATTTTTTTTTTAAGATTCACTTATTAGGGCACCTGGGTAGTAGCTCAGTCAGTTAAACATCTGCCTTCAGTTCAGGTCATGATCCCAGGGTCCTGAAATTGAATCCTGTGTTGCTCTCCCAGCTCAGTGGGGGAATGTTCTTCTCTGCCTCCCTTTGTCCCTCCATTGCTCATGCTTTCTTTATCTCTTTCAAATAAATAGATAAAATCTTTTTTTAAAAATTTATTTATTTGGTGTGAAGAATGGGCAGAGGAAGAGGGAGAGAGAGAGTCTTAAGCAGACCCCTGCGGAGCACGAAGCCTGAGGCAAGGTCAAATCTCAGGACCCTGAGATCTCGACCAGAACCAAAGTCAAGATTCAGACACTTAACCAACTTTGCCACCAGGGACCCCAAGAATAGACCCAAATCTTGTGCGTTTTGAAGCTTATACACATTTAAGAGTTTTCTTTAAAAAAAGAAAAAAAAAAGGAAATTAAATTATGTATGTAAATTGAGGTGTAAATGTGAGTATTTAGAGTGGAAAAGTAATCTTAAAAGTTCACTTGTAGTCAAAATCATCATAAAAATCTATGAACATGTTTTTATGAATAAAATCTTACATACATCTCAGGCTATTGGGTGATATGAGTGTTCTTAGAAGCTGTTCTAAGACCAAAATAGATAGCACTATTCAGGATGAATATCATTGATTTTGAAGCATAGATATACTCACTAACCATCAAATAAAGGTTTATTTACTCAACCTCTCCTTTACTGGACCCCACAAATGCTGGCAGACATATCGATGTGTTTTGATATTAGCTGAAGAATGGTGGAGCAGAAGTGGGATTGGAGAGAGAAAGCGGACTTAATTGATCAAGGCTAAAAGGTTAAAATAGTTTACATTTTCAACTTTTACAAAGATACATCACTTTGTTAGTTCATTGCAAAGTCCCCATCCAGGGCCTTGAAAATGCTCATGAGGGAACTTAAATCTCAAACTTTGTTAGCTCCATACTACTTCTGCTTCTTTCTTTAAGAATATCAAAATTCCCTGGAATTCTCATATGAAACTAGAAGTGTACTAAAGGAGAATTGTGATATCATTGTGTAGAAGAAATAAAATCTAATAAATCTGTATCAGTACTTATATGGTTTTTTAAAAATTAGTGGATATGTTCCAAATATTGTTGAATCTATTTAGAGTTTAATCAGTCATATCAGTGCATGTGTTTGATGTGGATCCCTCCTGTTGAGAAGTAGAAGGGTCTATCAATTCTTCTAGTTTCAAAATCAGATGGGAGAATTATTTTTCTATCCCATTACAAAGAAAATATCTACATTCTGTCTGCAAACATTATAATATGTTTAAATGATACTATGTGAAACTGATGGCAACCTCTCTGTTTCTTCCTAGAAGAGCTAACTGGACTAAATGGACCAACAGAATCTAACGTCACTGACTGGGTTCATTCTGATGGGGGTCACAAGGCTGCCTGAGCTTCAGGTTCCCCTGTTTGGGGTCTTCCTCATCATCTACACAATCACAGTAGTGAGCAACCTGGGACTGATCACCTTGATCCAGCTGGACTCCCGCCTCCACACACCTATGTATTTTTTTATCAAACACCTGGCTTTTATTGACCTTGGTAATTCTACTGTCATTTGTCCCAAGATGCTGGTAAATTTTGTTGTGGATCAAAATACCATTTCTTATTGTGCATGTGCCACGCAGTTGGCTTTCTTCCTTATGTTCATCATCAGTGAGTTTTTCATCTTGTCAGCTATGGCCTATGACCGCTATTTGGCCATCTGTAACCCTCTGCTTTACAATGTTATTATGTCCCAGAGACTTTGCCATATGCTGGTGGGCATTCCATACCTCTACAGTACCTTTCAGGCTCTAATGTTCACTATTAAGATTTTTACATTGACTTTCTGTGGTTCTAATGTTATCAGTCATTTCTATTGTGATGATGTTCCCTTGTTAGTTATGCTCTGCTCAAATGCACAAGAAATAGAATTGTTGATTATAGTATTTTCAGCATTTAATTTGATCTCTTCCCTGCTGGCAGTCCTAGTGTCCTACATACTAATTCTGATATCTATATTTCGAAAGCATTCTGCAGAGGGCAGGAAAAAAGCTTTCTCCACATGTGGCTCTCATCTGACAGTGGTGGTTGTGTTCTACGGGTCTCTGTTATTTATGTACATGCAGCCCAAATCTGCCCATTCCTTTGATACTGATAAAATGGCCTCTGTGTTTTACACATTAGTGATCCCTATGCTTAACCCCTTGATCTACAGCCTAAGGAACAAAGAGATAAAGAATGCCTTCCACAGGGTCATTAAGAATCAATGCAAACTTTGTATCTAATATTCAATAAGGAATATTGTTGTAATAAACTATGAAAGGCAAATGCCACTTAAAAATTTAATAGATAAAATTATGTTCTTTTTGGCTCCAGAACAGAGACTAATTATAACTTGCAAATTCTTTCTCTTATTTTCAACCAATATATTTATATATTTAGCTCATATTTTGGATCTTAATTAAATACACCCACCCAAAATATTCCTTGTTTTTGATTTAATGTTTCTCTTAATGTGAACCTCACATTATCTACATTCTGTCTGCAAACATTATAATATGTTTAAATGATACTATGTGAAACTGATGGCAACCTCTCTGTTTCTTCCTAGAAGAGCTAACTGGACTAAATGGACCAACAGAATCTAACGTCACTGACTGGGTTCATTCTAATGGGGGTCACAAGGCTTCCCACTGAAAACCTTTATTAAATGCTGCATCCGTAAAACAAGTGTGTGTTTGTTTCTGTCAGGGCTTTTTTGGTGGGAAGTGGTAGGTATCGTCTCAATCTTGTTTTCACTATATTTTCTGGACCCACAACAAAGTGTAAACAGAGTGAGTCTCCTGCAGATAATGTATAATTGGATCAGGATTTTTTTAATCCATTCTGTCAATCCCTACCTTCAGAGAATTTAATTTCTTTACATTAAAATAATTACGTTACAACGTCTACTTGAGCTTATGGCCCAACATCAACCTGGTCATGCCTACAGTAAGAGTTCAGAAGGTGGTTAAAAGAAAGCTATTTTAAACTCTTTTCTGTTCATATAGTTTGGAAACAGGTTAAAAAGCAAAATAAAAACCAAGTCAAAACAAAACAAAAACCAAGTCACCCTTGTTTATAACATTATTAACATTGTTTAACATGGTTTATGACTTAATATTATCTTAGGAAGACACAAAATTATAGTACCTAATATAAAATTTTTAGCATCTAATCACAAATACTATGCATATGTGAAAATAGAAACATGTGACCCCACCAGGAGATGATTAAAATAGGTCCTGAAATAGTGATGATAGAATTATTAAGCAACGATTTTAAAAGATATTATAAATATGTCCAATATACTGAAAGATTTAATAAAAACACTCACATTTTTAGGACACAAATAAAAATTAAAAATGACCAAGTGGAATTTCTATAAATTAAGACAATAGTAGATGCAAACAAATATATGTTGAATGAGAATAGTAGCAGCTGAAAAATAAATGACAACACACTTAAACATATCACAATGGAGCCTACCCCAATGAAGCCAGAGAGGATACAAAAATTGGATAAACACAAAGTGATCTGTGGAACAATAACAAGCTCCACACTAAACAAGGGGGAAAAAGAGTATGTAGAGCAGAAAAGCCACTGGAAGAAATGTCCAGACTTTTTTTTTCTCCAAATTTATTAAAAAACAACTATATGATACATTTACATATGGGTACATGTTTACATATAGATATATGATATAAGAAGCTGAAATTATCCTAAGCAGGGTAAATAGAAAGGAAATTACACCAACATCAAAATCCAGTTTCTAAAAACCAATGATAAAGAGAAATCCTTAAAAACAGAGATGAAAGATACTTTATGAACAGGTGAAGAGAAGATGTACCATTGATATGCTGGCAGCAACAATACAAGTCCTAAAGCATTGTCTTATATCAACTCATAATTATATATTCAGTAAAAATATCTTTGGATAGTGGATGTTGTATTATCAAATATTACATAGTATTTTTCTAGGAAGTCAATCTTTCATTTGATCATGCATTGTGTGTGTTTGGGAGGGTAATATACCTAATACATGTATGATATACAACTGAGATGCTGACAAAAGCATACTTATGATTTCCAGTATTTAGTGATATTGTGTAATTTATTTATTCAGTCAGATACAGGTACAAAATACCTTTGACTTTTCTCAATGAGACATTACAAGAATAAACGAGACCCATGGTACTCTCCCTCAAGTAATTACATGCAATTTTTTTTAAATCCTAGAGTTAGATTAAAATTTTAACAAAATGAGTCTCAAGGGAGCAGGAAAATGTTTAAATACATTTAGCAACAACCAGTGAGGATTAAACAGCAGTCAAAGTAGATTCTCCGGTAAGGTGAGTAGAGAACACTGGCTTTTGAAAATGTTGGGACATATAGCTTCAACTGGATCATCACCAAAGTCTTGAAGGGCATTATGATCTACAAAACGGTTTCTTCCTTTGCACTAGACTTTCTCGTCATCAATAGGATTAATGTGTTGGAGACACTTGTTCTATACTCTCTGGTACTCAGAGCTGTGCTTTTTAGAGTACCTTTGTTTTCATATAATTCACTGCTTCTGTCATCTATTTTAACAACAGTCTTTGTGTATCCTTATTTACCTGATGTTCCTCCTGTCCTACTTTTCATTTCCTATCAACTGACTCAAGGTGACCTTAAGAGAAAGACTGTTATTGTGTTTATGAGAATAGATTCTGAAGACAAAATAACTTTTTTGAATTTTGACTCCACTACTTACCTGAGTGACCTTGGTTCAGTCACTTTTTTGACTTCCAAATGGATATGGTGATATTCTCTACTTCCTAGAGGTACTGTGTGCATTATATGAGTTAATGTATGTAAAGTGCTTAGAAAACTGTCCAGCACATGACGAGTTCTCTATCAGTGCTTGATATCCATTTGTATTCTTCTTCCCACTGGGACTCTTTAGATGAATCTCCATAAAAAATTCATAAATAATGAATAATCCTTTTTGTACAAGAGGAATGTATTATTGGAAGATCATTAGAAAAAGCGATTCAATAAGCAGAAACACCAGATGTGGCAAATGTGGACAAGACAGTAACAAAATTCTGAAATTAACATATTACACTATATTTTGCATTGGGCAAATCAGCTGAGCCATATTGCGGTGAGAATATTGAAATATGTATTTAATGTCAAAGGTTTCCTGAAGACCACCTCATGCATTGGTCCACCAACCTTTTAGAAAGGTTTTTATTTGTTTGTTTGTTTTATGTCTTGCTACTTTAAAGAGATACGATTATTGCCCACAAGGTAAAGGCTAATGGTTTAGGTATAGATATTTGTTTTCTTTCTTTCAAAATTTTAAAAGGCTGATGTATATAATAGGTCTTTTGACATACTTAACTTTGGGTCCAGAAAAGCAGGCCATTGTTTCAAAACAACCACTTCAAAGTATTTGGCCCCGTTGAAGAATGCTTGAGCAAAATTTCCATCACTGCGTTCTGTGTGGACTACAGTCTCTCACAGGAATGCCATCAGCTAGGGATGCCACAGGACCCATGTTAATCTTGGTCTTGGAAAGCTTGGAGGACCTGGACTTCTACCTTTACTAGGGTCAAGGATGGAATGTCTAGAGTTTCACAGGTTTCCACTTTATTGGTTACTTTAAAACATAGGAGCAGGAATTAAATTCTGGAAAGGGAAATGCTGGGTCCCTCCAGCAGTTGGCCGCCTAAGTCACCCAGGGCTTTCTAAAAGGGAGACTTCATGGGTGGGGAGCCGGCTCTTTGCCTAGTTGTGTAGCTGGCAATGTGCTTATCTGAGACATATTTTTTTTTTTTGAAATTAACACCTTGGCAATGAAAAGCTTAGTCTCAGGGATTTACATTCCAATAAAAAAAAAAAACTGATTGTCAGGCACCTACACTACATTGTGAGTGAAGGTGTTTGTAGTTTGGGCCTGATGGTAAGAGGAGTCTCCATTTATATTTTACGATAAAGTATATCTGCATCTGGGTACCTAGATGGCTCAGTTGATTAAATTTCTGACTCTGGATTTTGGCTCAGGTCATGATCTCAGGGACCTGGGATTCAGCCCCGCATGGGAATCAGATGCTCAGTGCAGAGTCTGCTTGTGATTCTCTCTCTCCCTTCCTCTCTCTCTCTCTTCCTGCTCCCAGTCTTTCTCTCAAATAAATAAATTAATTAAATCTTTTTAAAAAGGATATCTGTATCTCATGTATAATATTTTAAATTCTCTTAGAAGATAGCATCTCAAATGTAATACATAATTATTTTATACCTTACACAGGTTACCAAGATGAACCATATGGAGAAACAGAATCATACTGCAGTGAGTGAGGTGACTGAATTTATTCTTATGGGGATCACCAACAACCCTGGGCTGCAAGCACCTTTCTTTGGAATCTTCCTCCTCATATACTTGGTCACGGTGATGGGCAATCTGGGCATAGTTATCTTGACCCATTTGGACTCCAAGCTACATACTCCCATGTACTTTTTTCTTAGACATTTGTCAATTACTGATCTTGGTTATTCCACTGTGATTGGCCCAAAGATGATGGTAACCTTTGTGGTGCCCCAAAATACAATTTCCTACAATTGGTGTGCCACCCAGCTGGCAGTCTTTGAGATTTTTATTATCACTGAACTGTTTATTCTTTCAGCAATGGCCTATGATCGCTATGTAGCCATCTGTAAACCTCTCCTCTATGTTGTCATCATGGCAGAGAAGGTGCGTTGGGTGCTGGTCCTTGTACCTTATCTCTACAGCACATTTGTGTCACTCTTTCTCACAATTAAGTTATTTAAATTGTCCTTCTGTGGCTCTAACATTATCAATTACTTTTACTGTGACTGCCTTCCTCTCATATCCATGCTTTGTTCTGACACACGTGAATTAGAATTGATCATTTTAATTTTTTCAGGCTGTAATTTGCTCTCTTCCCTCCTGATTGTTCTTATATCCTACCTGTTCATTCTTGTGGTCATTCTCAGGATGAACTCAACTGAGGGGAGATACAAAGTCTTCTCCACCTGTAGCTCCCATCTGACAGTGGTGGTTGTGTTCTATGGGACGTTACTGTTTATTTACCTGCAACCCAAATCTAGCCATACTTTTGATATTGATAAAATGGCCTCTGTGTTTTATACCCTGGTGATCCCTATGCTGAATCCATTGATCTACAGCTTAAGGAACAAAGAAGTAAAAGATGCTCTGAAGAGAACTTTAACCATTGGATGCAAAAACTCCACTTAATGTCTTACTATGCAGTTGCAAAGATGGGTCCAAAAATCTTTGTTTAACACTCTGCCAGTCCAATTGCAACATCAAAAAATAGAAATGCTTTACCCAATTGTTTTCCTCTTTTTCTGCGTAAAACATTTCCTCTTCTATCTCCCTATATTCTTCTTCACTCCAGTTGAATAAATAAACATTGTAGCCAGATAATTTAAGTCCTAAATGATGTCCAAGGTGATATTGGAGCTTAGAGGCAAATCATACTGAATGTAATGCTTGTAGAGGTTAAAAAAGAAGTCTTAGTCAAACAGAAGAAAATTAATTGGAAAATTAGTAATGCATATTTTATAACAGTCACTTTGTATTAACACTAAGTAAGATGGAATCATGAGGAATGTGTAGGCTAGACAGGAGGCAAGAAAGTAAGTAAATATATGATTATAACACAACATGAACAAATTGTTTCAAGAATCTAGGCTAAATGGAATATAAAGTATACCACTTCAGAATGAAATTTTCAACTGGATTGAGTTTATATTTTCTCTCAAGGATACAGTGGTCCTTTGGGAAGATTTTTTCATTAAGAGCATGAGAAAAATATTGGCTGATTCTGAGTCCCCCTTGACAGATCCTCACACAAGATAGCTATCTTTGATTTATGATAGCCTGCTGATAAGCGGATTTAGGATCAACAAACTCACCATAAAGTGGTTATCTGGTCATATACCATAATGACACCAGCATTTTGAAAAATTTATAGCAGTAATAGCAAAGATTAAAAATAAATGAAACATTCGTGTCTATTTTGTCTCTTTCACCAGCCTGTATAAACAGTGATGATAATTTGTATGGACGATGCTAATACAAGGCTTCATTAAAATTGTGCACTCACTTAGCAAATGAACAGATTCCTTACATCTTTGCATTCTCCTTGTTGTTTAATTTTTTTAGGTTTTTAAAATATATACACTACCCCAATAATGTTTGTTTCAGTCTAACTTAGTATTCAAAGTTAAAACTGTAGGGAATTAAATCAAATATGAACCATGGCCTCCTTGTCCCAAATCCATGTATTTTGCTTATTTTTCCCTTTTTTAATGCATTATAGTTTATTTATAGAGTGGATCTTAAACATTCTTGCCACAAATTTAAAAAAATAACTATGTCAGGTGATGAAAATGTTAATTAGCCTGGTTGTGGTGACTGTTTCACAATAAATGCATATACAAAATCATCAGTGTTGTACACCTTAATTATTGCAATTTTTATTTATCACCTGTAACCTCAATAAAGCTGTATTTTTTTAATTTTTAAAAATTAAAAAACTGACTAAATAAAACACAAACTGAACACAGTAAAAGAAATGCGAAGTTTTTTTCTCTGATTTTATCAGTTTTGTTTATCATGTTGACTTTGGATCCTCTTTCTAAGCATATATGTTGTTATGAATACATTTTATTTTCTAGAGTAACATTTTATATTATACCACACAGTCCTTTTTAGTCAAATATATTTTTCTTTCCCAAATTCTATTATTTCCATTATTATCCATGAACCAAAAGTAAAGTCAAATAATATTAATAGCATTCTCCTATATCATCCATAACAAAAATGGCTTTTAAAAAATCATAATGCGAGTCTTCAGGAGCAGTGTTGTTGTCTGCACCAGCAGTATCGCCATCGGGAGCAGGAGCTTCACCAGGGAGGAGAGCTACTGGGAGCATCATCGGGAAGGGTCGTCCTCAGGGCTGACCTCATAGATCCTCTGTACACATGAGCTGGGACTTTAAGTAGATCTCTGTTTCTATCCCAGACCAGTGATCCCACAACTCTAGAGAAACAGTGAGGTCAAAACAGCATTAAGAACCCCTCCCAAATACTTGCAGTGAAATCCAGGGAGAGACAAGATGGCGGGGAAGTAGGAGGAGGAGCCTTTTCAACCTGTACCCTAAAGTGAGCTGATTACCTTCCAAAGAACTCAGATCACCCACGAAATCAGCCTGAGATCAGAATTATACACATCTGGATCTCTACAGGAGCAGAAGGCACCAGTGGGCAGTCTTTTTGTTTGTCTGTTTTTGTTTGTATACTTCATAAATCTTACCTTGGAGCCCATTTGGGCTGAACCTTCTCTTTTATCTTCCCTTTATTTCCTCTCTCTCTCTCTCTCCTTTTTTTCTTTTTCTTTTCTTTTTTCTCTCATTTGGGTGGGGAATCCTGATTGCTCAGAAGCATTCCAGGGTGCACATTGACTGCACCACAGTCGATACATCCAGCTACATCTGTTCAGCCATCTCTCACCAAAATGACTAGGAGGAGGAATGCCCAACAGAAGAAAAACACAGAGGATGGAGCTTCTGCAACAGAGCTAATGGCTATCAACATAAACAATATGTCAGAAAAAGAATTCAGGCTAACAATTATCCAGGCAATAGCTAGGTTGGAGAAAGCCGTGGATGACCAAATGGAACTGTAGGGCCGAACTGAAAGCACCCAGATATGATGTTCACAATGTTAGGGCAGAGCTGAAAGCTACCAGGGATGAGGTTCACAATGCTCTCAATGAGTTTTAATCTAGTCTAAATTCTATCAAAGCTAGGGTAACTGAGATTGAAGATAGAATTAGTGATCTAGAGGACAAATACATAGAGAGAAAGGATCAGGAGGAAGCCTGGAACAAACAGCTTAGAAGCCACGAAAACAGAATCAGGGAAATAAATGATTCCATGAAACATTCCAATGTCAGAATTATTGGAATCCCTGAAGGGGAGGAGAAAGAAAGAAGTCTAGAAGATATAGTGGAACAAGTTCTTCATGAAAATTTTCCCAATCTCGCGAATGGAACCAGCGTTCATGTACTAGAGGCTGAACGGTCTCCACCCAAGATTATAGATTCCAGAAAAACATCAAGGCACCTGATACTCAAATTGAGGAATCATAATTGTAGATATAATCTCTTGAAAGCCACTAGGACAAAGAGGCTCCCTACTTACAGAGGAAAGCCCATCAGAATAACGTCAGACCTGTCCACAAAGACCTGGCAAGCCAAAAAGGGCTGGATGCTAGATTCCCAAGTGTGAAGAATTCTATCAGCTGTTATGTTTAGCTCCTGAAATTATCACATATTGCTGACTGGAGTGTACAGAAGTCCTTCACTTTGGAAAAATGTCACTACTAAATATCCCAGGAATTGTCCTCCTGGATGTTTATCCAAGAAGAATGAAAACATGTTCAGGAAAACATGTATATTAATTCTACTGACAACTGTATTCATGACAGTAAAAACTGGAAATATTTCAACTGCCCATCAATAAATACAATGATAAATTATAGTAAATACTTAGAATGGAGTATGACTCAGTGCTAAAATGGAATAAGTTGTCCATGGATTCAAGAGAGTGGATGAATTTCAATAGCATTAAGTTGAGCAAAGGAAACCAGATACAAACATACTATACTTTTCCATTTACATGAAGTTCCAAAACAGGTAAAATGAACCTATGGTGAGAGAAGTCATAGTAACTCTGGGTTGGTATATAGTAGGGGACAGTTTGCTACAAAGAAACACTGAGGAACATTTTAAGGTATTGAAATATTCTCTTATTGGAAGCAGTCGTAACTCAGGAGATGTTATTTTTCAAGTACTGTCCATGCATACTTGGCATTTGATTTTACCTAAATTATAACTTAAAATATATTGTTTTATTTATATTTTTATATATTGTTTTAAAAGAAACTGGTACAATAGGGTCTTTGTTTCTTTTTTTTATTTAAATTCCAGTTAGTTATCATACAATGTAATATTAGTTTCAGATGTAGAATTTAGTGATTCATCACTTACATATAGCATCAAGTGCTCACCACAAGTGCCCTCATTAATCCCCATCACCTATTTAGCCCCCCCCAACCACCTCTCTGTAACCACCAGTATATTCTCTATAGTTAAGAGTCTGTTTCTTGGGGCACCTGGGTGGGTCAGTGGGTTAAAGCCTCTGCCTTCAGCTCAGGTCATGATCTCAGGGTCCTGGAATGGAGCCCTGATTCGGGCTCTCTGCTCATCAGGGAGCCCGTTTCCTTCTCTCTCTCTCTGCCTGCTTGTGATCTCTGTCTGTCAAATAAATAAATAAAATCTTAAAAAAAAAAAAGAGTCTGTTTCTTGGTTTGCCTCTCTTCTGCCCCTGCCCACCATATTTGTTTGTTTTGTTTCTTAAATTCCACATACAAGTGAAATCATATGGTATTTGTCTTTCTCTGGCTGACATTTCACTCTAGCTCCATCCATGTCATTGCAAATGGCAAGCTTTCATTCTTTTTGATGGCTAATATTCATTAATATTCATATATATACATATATAATAATAAACATGTATTTAAACACTGTGATATACATTATATTTACATATAACATATCATAACATAAATATTTATATATGTTATATATGTGTTATATATAACTATACATATATATTTAAATACTGAATACTATATATGTATATATACACATATATATAATACTAAACATATGTATATAGTATTCAGTCTTTAAAATATTTATGTGGTGACAGGAAATTTATGGACATGACCCAGGGTTTCTATTTTAAATACTCTGTTTGACTCTTCTCTACTAATTGTGTTTTATCTCTTCTCACCTGAAATACGTCATTAAAAAATAATTAAAATAATAATCTTATTACCTGTAGATTCTTTTGGTAGGACACATCCTCCTTCTAACATCCACAAGACTCTATTCCCTGAAATAATGATTTGTTAATCGTATTCTTTGAAGTAAAAGTGAAGGAAAAAGAGAAATGGTGGCATAATAAAAATACTATTTATAGATAGAGGGTTTTTTTGTTTGGTTTTTTGGTTTGTTTGGTTTTGGGTTTTTTTGGCAGAGAGAGAGAACAAGCAGGGCGAGCAGCAGACAGACAGAGAAGAAGGCAGAGGGAGAAACAGGCTCCCGGATAAGCAGGAAGCCAGATGCGGAAATCAATCCCAGGACCTTGGGATCATGACCTGAGCTGAAGGCAGCCACTTAACTGAATTAGCCACTCAGATCCCCTAGATAGTTTGTTCTAACTTCACTGCTAGACCATGGGTTTCTACCTCTTTGATATTGGAATTTTGCAATAATGAATCTCTGAATGTAAATGAGTTATTTTGGCAGATACACCTTAATCACCATGTCTCTTAGATGTCAGGGAATTGAACTTACTTCAGTAATGTAGGTTCATACTGCTGCAAAGATGACTCAAAGAGTCTCTGGTTGAATTCCTAGAGGAAGATCTTGTTAATGAACCATTCCCAAGTGGCATCTTCCCCAAGGATGTAAAAGGGAACTTGTGGATCCTAGAATCACCTGTGCTTCAACTATTTTATTGAACCCCATTTAGAGATTCTCACTAAAAGCCTGAAGCAGATTCTCCATTAGAGGTAGGTAGAAAATATTTATCTTATTTTTGTATAATGGCCTTTGAAAGATCCAAAATGAACCCTCAAACTGAGCTGTTTTATTTCATTTTGAAAGACACTTGACACTATTTATAATAGAATAATACAATATTTAAAATAGTCTGTTTCCAAGATTTGTAACTTTGCAAAGAATATATGTTGTTAAATATAATCCAACTATTTATGTCTCCATGATGTATTATTATTATTATAATTATTATTAATCTTGTGTGTATGCATACTTAAACTTTTGTTAAAGGGTAGATGTTATGTTAAAGGATGATATAGTCTTGACTGTCTAGAATTTAAGCCCAGGTCTTCAGATAGGACATGATCACAAGATTTCTTTGGACCAGATGCCTACCACTAGAACTATCAGTTGGGATTGGGAAGGGATTCTAATTGGCTTAGTTACGAAAAGATGATCATCCTTGAAACAAACATGTCTAGAATATGCAACCATGTTATAATAACACACTGATTCTTTGGAAAATATGTGCAATGAGATTATCATAGAAGCTCTGTAATGTAAGGAATTTTATCATCACGATAGTAGTGAAAAATGTCAGAATTAGGAAAATACATTGAGAAAAAGATCAACTAAAAACAAAGGCCAGGTATATTATACATTAAAAAATGTTATAAAATTCTATTAATTAAAAATATTATTTAAAAATAAGCATAGTGAAAAAAATACAAGGAATTTTTTATAACTTTTGGGACAATAAAGAAAAGTTATGGGCACCTAGGTGCCTCAGTCAGTTAAGCATCTGCCTTCTGCTGAGGTCTTGGGCCCAGGGTCCTGGTGTGGAGTCCTGCACTGGGCTCCATGGTCAGCAGAAAGCCTGCTTCTCCCTCTGCCTACCACTCTCCCACTTGTGTTCACTCACACACTCTCTTTCTCTGACAAATCAATAAATAAAATCTTAAAAAAAAAAAAGAAAGAAAGAAAGAAAGAAAGGAAAGTTATAACGGGAAGAAAAAGAGGGGGTGCCTGGGTGGCTTAGTGGGTTAAGCCTCTGCCTTCAGCTCAGGTCATGATCTCAGGGCCCTGGGATCGAGCCCCACATTGGGCTCCCTGCTCTGCAGGCAGCCTGCTTCCCCCACTCTCTCTCTGCCTGCCTCTCTGCCTACTTCTGCTCTCTCTCTCTCTCTCTCAAATAAATAAATAAAACTTAAAAAAAGAAAAAGAAAAGAAAAAAGAATTAGTATCCGATAAAGCATAGTGAGTTGTTTTATAAAAATTTGTAATTTTCACAGATCTTATTTTCTGAAAGCTGGGAAAAAATTAGTCATCAGAAAAATAAAAGACATATCTCCATGTATTTTTGCCGAGTTGACAAAATGGAAAATGAAAACAAAGCAGTTGACAAACATGGATGGTAGAAATTTCAAATTCAATGCCCATCAAATAAAAGTTATATAAAAATAGGATGAAGGAAATGAAGCAGTATAGACACTAGAATCACTCAATGTTCAGAAAAATCAAGTCCCAGATTAGGAAATCACAAGGAGACCTTGGATTATTTGGAGGCATACAATTCCTCAAGCCTTTCTCACACTCAAAAGACATGATATGAAGATATGAACCATGGCTTCAAATGTTTGTAAGCTAATAAGTTATTCATAATTTAAAGAGATGCTGAGGAAGTAAATCATCAAGTAATGCATGATGCTAGATCACCTGTTTAATTTGCTATGCTTGCTTTTCCTCTCTTCCAAATGATTGCAAAATTTATTTAACTAGTCTGTGCACTCTGATATTAATATCTGAGTTGGATTAGTACATGGTTCCAGGAAATTTCATCTAAGGAATATACTATCTAATGACCATCCTAGAAAATAATTTCTTAAAGTTTGTAACCACTCTTCCTTTTCCTCTCCAAACAGATGACTATCCAAACCCTTCCATGGCTCCTGGAAATTTCACCCAGGTCACTGAGTTTATTCTTACTGGAGTCTCAGATCGCCCAGATCTCCAGATTCCACTCTTCTTTGTTTTCCTGCTGATCTATGGGCTGACCATGGCAGGGAACCTGGGCATCATCATCCTCACTAGTGTTGACTCTCAGCTTCAAACGCCCATGTACTTCTTCCTCAGGCACTTGGCTATCATCAATCTTGGTGATTCTACTGTCATTGCTCCTAAAATGCTAATCAACTTTTTAGTAAAGAAGAAAACCACCTCCTATTATGAATGTGCCACCCAAATGGGAGGGTTCTTGGTCTTCATTGTAGCTGAGGTGTTCACGTTAGCTGTGATGGCCTACGACCGCTATGTGGCCATTTGCAACCCCCTGCTCTACATGGTGGTGGTCTCTCCACAGATCTGCCTCCTGTTGGTGTCCCTCACATACCTCTACAGCTTTTCCACAGCTATTGTGGTTTCATCTTGTATATTTTCTCTGTCTTATTGCTCTTCCAATGTAATCAATCATTTTTTCTGTGACATTGTCCCACTGTTAACATTGTCCTGCTCTGAAACTTACCTTCCAGAGACAATCGTGTTTATATCCGCAGCTACAAATTTGGTTTTATCCTTAGTTATAGTTCTAGTATCTTATTTCAACATTGTATTGTCCATTCTAAGGATGCGTTCATCAGAAGGGAGGAGAAAAGCCTTTTCCACATGTGCTTCGCATATGATGGCAGTCACGGTTTTCTACGGGACACTGCTATTCATGTACTTGCAGCCGCAAGCTAACTACTCATTGGATACTGATAAAATTGCTTCTGTGTTTTACACGCTGGTGATCCCCATGTTGAATCCCATGATCTACAGCCTGCGGAACAAGGATGTGAAGGCTGCCTTACAGAGATTTCTGGCAAATTCATGCTGCTCTTTGAAACCAACGTAATTTTAGAACTCCAAAGGTAAATGATGAAATGGTTAGAGAAGGTATCCCATATCAGAGAAAACAAACATTAGGTGGCTGACTTATAGATTTACAAGTAACTCCAGGATTTAAAAGCAGCTGGGATTTTGGAAGCACTGAATCCAAAAGTAAACTGACGTTCTTGGAAATAGGAGGTTAAAACAGGAACGAGCATTATTTGCTAACTTAATATGTTGGTACCCAATTTCAATGAAATATTAGCAGGAGTCAGGATACATAGAAGTTAAATAAATGTAAATAGGTTTGAACAGAGCAATACAATATGGATGAGAGAAGTAAGTTGTTCTTTCTTATCCTTTGTCTTCCTTTTTGCCTTTTGACTGGGTATATTGGGATATAGTGGATCAAGGCATCTGAGGAACTATTATTACAGATGGCTAAAATCCTTTTCATAACCAAGTTGGTAAAATCAAACTGAAAATCATATTTAAAATAAAACTTTCTCTTTCTTAATACTGTTTGATTAAAAAAATATATATATATATATACCACTGATAAATTTATATTCTGAAAACTAACCAAATATAATTGAAATTATTTTTTTTAAAGATTTTATTTATTTATTTGACAGACAGAGATCACAAGTAGGCAGAGAGGCAGGCAGAGAGAGAGGAGGAAGCAGGCTCCCTGCTGAGCAGAGAGCCCGATGCGGGACTCGATCCCAGGACCCTGAGATCATGACCCGAGCCGAAGGCAGCGGCTTAACCCACTGAGCCACCCAGGCGCCCTAATTGAAATTATTTTAATGCAATTAGTATAATTTATATAACTTTTAGTGAAAGACCCAGAGTGAAATCATTGATAGGTTCATGTTGATTCATAAACTTACTGGATTCTGTAAGATTTTCCTCTCCCGCTACTCTAAATATCAACCTTCTTTATTGTATGCAATATATGTATTGTATTGTGATATCATTAGACATTCCAAGAATCACGTGTGTGAGAACTCCTTATATCATTAGCGGGACATTTAAATTGTTTGCAAAAATTTTTATTCTGTCTTCTGATAGTTCTTGATCAGTGAGTGTACACCAAAATCTGTTGTACAATATTGCATAAAAGTAACCAGCCTGTATCTCAGACCTGTCAAATCAACATCACCACATAGAGGTCAATAAGTCCATATTTTAATCAACTCTATGAGTGATCTGATATTTAATCTTCAGAATGACTCTCGACAAATCAGCAAGTACTATACTGGAAGAGATGCCAGCATATGTCACTTCATTCCACTTTGCTTTATTGAACTTGGCAGATATTACAGTTTTTAAAAAAAGTCTGAGGCAACCCTGCCTTGAGCAAGTCTATCAGCAACATGTTTCCAATAGCATTTGCTCATTCTGTGTCTCTGGCACATTTTGGTCATTCTTGCAATATTTCAAACATTTGTGATGGTGATCTCTGATCAGTAATGATGACTCAGTGAAAGCTCAGTTGATGGTTAGCATAATTTAGCAATAAAGTTTTTTTTAATTAAGGTATGTACATTTTTTAGATGTACTACAATTACACACTCAATAGACTACAGTACAGTGTAAACATAAAATTTATATGCCTTGGGAAACCAAAAGGTTTTATTTTATTTATTTTATTTACTTTATTGTGATACTTTCTTTATTACATTGGTCTGGAATGAAACCCTCAATATCTTATAAATGAATTCAGTGTTAAGAGTTTCTTCAAGTATAGGTACTAAATCTTTAGTCATAATAATTGTGATATAAGAGAGGAAATGTAATCCTACAAAACAAAATTAGACTCATAGACATGAAAGCATTATAATTAGGGTACCCTTGGATTACTCCCCCAAATCTTTGTTAAACTGTTCCCTACTAATTTCCTTACAGATTATGGATCAAGAAGATGTGGTATATATACACAATGGAATACTATGCAGCCATCAAAAGAAATGAAATCTTGCCATTTGCGACAACATGGATGGAACTAAGCATCATGCTTAGCGAAATAAGTCAAGCAGAGAAAGACAACTATCATATGATCTCCCTGATATGAGGAAGTGGTGATGCAACATGGGGGCTTAAGTGGGTACAAGAAGAATAAATGAAACAAGATGGGATTGGGAGGGAGACAAACCATAAGTGACTCTTAATCTCACAAAACAAACTGAGGGTTGCTGGGGGGAGGGTGTTTGGGAGAAGGGGGTGAGATTATGGACATTGGGGAGGGTATGTGCTTTGGTGAGTGCTGTGAAGTGTGTAAACCTGGTGATTCACAGACCTGTACCCCTGGGGATAAAAATATATGTTTATAAAAAATAAAAAATTATTAAAGAAAAAAAAATAAATTAGATTACTTCTAAAATGGAGAGAGAAGAAATAGGAGGCAGCCCAGAAAAAAGTTTTCTTTTATCATTTGCACTAACATTGTGACAAAGCTGTTAGTTGATACTTTGCATTGTTTCTTCCTTCCTGTAGTTTATTATAAAATTATTGATGAATGGTCCTAGTTTTAGAATGAACAGCTAGAGCAGAAGCTTTAGGAAAGTGAGGAGGCCACGTAGTACTTCAGAATCTTCTTATTACCCTGAATGTAGGCATGGGAACAAATAGATCCACTAAGTAATAACAAGGAATAAAATTATGTAGAGTTTTTTAATACACATCCCTTGTTACTCAATCTTAAAATGTTGATATATTCATACAGTCTAATGTTATAAAATGGAAGTCCTTGATCTACTACATTGGTTTGTCTGATCAGCCAAGCTCTGCTCACTGGACATGGTCTTTATTACCTATTTATTCATAGACACAATGCCCTATAAATCTTATTTGTGATGAGACATGGGTGAAGAAATGAATGTTCAAGAGGAACTGAACCATAAGTTATATATGGATCCTTATAGCAGTTGGGAGAAGTCCGAACAGAAAACTGTGAACTGATATTAAACAAGAACATCATGTAAAGTATAAGCAGGATTCACTGAATAAAGTTTATAAATTCCCATAGAAAATGTAGTGTTGGTTTTCCATGGCGCTCTTTAAAATGTCCTCTACCAGTTCTATTTTATTTAATTCTTTGACCTGATACAATAAATTAAGATAAAAACAAAAAAGCACTGAGGAATCAAGTGTAATTTCTGGACACTTAAAAAATTTCTCATTCTAGGAAGAGTTTCCTTTTAATGTGTAAGGTGTAATGGCTTCTTCAGAAAAACAACTGGTATTCCTAAGGATTCTGTTTGTTTTTATGTTAAGTATAGTACTGTACTTAATGTTCCATCATCTCAATACCAAAGCACAAGTCATGACATTTAGTAACAAGGCACAAGCAGAGACAGGATATCTAGCCATTGTATCAGATCTGTTCCTTAATCTGGGGGGAGGAAGAAAGACACATTAAATACACAAAAAAAAGGAATATTAAATATCTGGAACATATAATTCAAACATACACAATTCCCTATCTTGATTCCTATCTTGATCTTTACCTAGCTTGATCATTATTTACAAAATGTAAGCGTGTTGTGATTTTTAAGCATTTTCTGTAATTTCTCCTTTAGTCAAATGTTTTGTTTACACATCATGAAAAAGAAATGTTAGATTTCATCCCCTTTTTCATTATATTGTAGCCCAGGATTGTAGTTCAATTTTTATTAAAGGAAAAGTAAGGGGCAAAGTTTTAATTCATAGTCAGTGTATAAAACTCACATATCCACATTCCTTTCCCTATACACTAAATTGGCAATATATTTCTTATTCATCATCTAGGTCAGAGTGACTAGAATGTCCCAGAACTTTACCAAATGCCTTGGGTATTAAGAGGTAGGTTTTCAGAGGAATAAGATAAATGTTTCATAGAAAATTATAAGAATTTTTAAAAGGTCATTCACACCTGTCCTTTAAAAAAGCCAATTTCAAAAATTGACCCTCATAATCTACTATAAGAAGTAATTTTTAAAAAATTAGCTAATAAGGGCACCTGGGTGGTTCAGTGGGTTAAGCCTCTGCCTTCAGCTCAGGTCATGATCTCAGGGTCCTGGAATTGAGCCCCACATCGGGCTCTCTGCTCAGTGGGAAGCCTGCTTCCCCCTCTCTTTGTCTGCTTGCCTCTTTGCCTACTTTGTGATCTCTCTCTGTCAAATAAATAAATAAAATCTTTTTAAAAATTAACCAATAGTATTTTAAGAGTTAGGAGAACCTTAGAGCAAAAACTTTGTACTAAAGGCAGAGCTATAGATATGCAGTTCTTCAAAAACAGGGAATCACAGAAATAGATCTTCAGCCTGCCTTGAGATCCCTGCTGAGCACGTACTATAATTTTTCTGAAAATCTTATTTGCATTTGAAGTAAGATCCTTTGGGAGAGAGGCACTAATAAGTACATGTAGTCAGCTGCTATTCAAAGCCATTATGCAGAGAAACAGGAGTGCCTTCTACCCAGGTAGGTCAGAAGAGCATTTTTCTAAATGGCCAACTTTGACTTATTGACTTGTAATAACATTCCTATAGCAGCTCAAGACAAGAATTTTAAAAATTAAATAGAGTATAATACGATGGACTAGATAAAAAAAGCTTGGAGTATCTTCTGTAACATGAACAGTGTTTTCTCTGACTTTACATTAGTTGTATATATATGAATTTCTTTTTACAGTTAAAATATATTTTATATAACATATTTTTTCCTTTAAGATTATATATTTATTAAATATGTATATATTTTATTTCATATATGTATTTTCTTTTTATATTAAAAAAATAAAAATTCCAGTTTAGGATCTATGAGAAAATTTAGGAAAAATCAGGCCCATGATTTACCATATTATAATCTATCAAAAGCTACTGTGTTTCTGCATTAACAGTAGCTAAATATTTTACTCAGGATTAGCAGGGCGTATATTAGACAAAGGTCATCAACGTGTCATTAGAAATATTTTCCAAAACACTGACTATAACATAAGAATAAGGGGAAGAAATAGCCAAATATTATTATGATGATATTAATCTTTAGATTTTATTATTTATTTGAGAGAGAGCAGCGAGAGTGGGGTGAAAGTGCAGAGAAGCAGACTCCCCACTGAGCAGGGAGTCCAACTCTGGCCCCATGACCTGAGCAAAAGGCAGACATTCAACCAACTGTGCCACCCAGGTGCCCTACGATATTAATCTTAAATTAGTTCACTCAGCGTTAATATGTAATTCTTCATTACCTAACGTTTAGAGGAGACTGCATTAAGAAATGACAAAAAGCCAGGGTGGCTCTCAACCGTAAGTGTCTAACTAACACCCAGCAAGGGAAGAGTTATGAAAAGAAATGGTTGTTATACAGTGGCAAGACCTATAAATGAATCATGTCTAAAGGGATTCTAGAACAAAAATATGAAATATGTTAACATGGGAAGTAGCTCTCACAGAAAAGGTGATGTTTATTAACAAGACTTAAGGATAAATGAATTTCCCTTCATCATTTTTCTTGTGGAGCAGAGTACTAGGAACAGCAAGGACAAAGCAAAGAAGCTTGGAGAGGCATAATATTGATAGGTGGAGACCAATTCTGTTAACTGAACCAACAGATGTCCACTGATGGTGGAGAGGATTAATGGAATTGGGATTATAACATATTCAGGGATGAGATTATAAAAATTTGCATACACTTTTAAATAGAATTACCCACATTTTATTTTTAATACAAAGTAAAGTGGTTTGTACGTACAAATGTCAGAGGTTTCTATTTCAGAAGTGGAGCAAAACAATGAAGAAGAAAAAAGAAAAGAAAAATAAAGGAAATTTGAATAAAGCTTTCTTTCTTTCCAGTCTAGTCTATTGTCTCCTCTCTGACTGCTCTGTCTCCAGACAGTCGTGCCTGGAAATCAATGGTTCTCAACATATGTTATTGGAGGAGAGAATGAGTGAATCGACATAAGCTTCTAAGGGAGTGGCAGTTGGACATAATCAAGACAAGTATAGAATGTGCATAGTCCTGCTTGTAGATCGGGGCAGGAGGTGTTCCTTAGGTCTGTTTGTAGATGAGTTACTAATGACTGAGATTGGTAAAAATAGAGCTGGTGTGGGCTGTGCCAGAGTGTAGCTTTTGAAGCTCCTTTGTAAATACTACTAGATCATGGTTCACATTTTAGAATCTTCACCAAGATTATTTTGACTAGTTAGAATAAAACAGATTCTCATAGAACACAAAAGAATGTGCAAGAAAAGCACATTCCGAGTCATGAGACAATTATTCTGGATATATTTATAAGCTCTATGCCATCACGTGACAAGATTTGTTTTCATTTCTCAGGTGTAAGAGCTGGAAAGAGAGACAGAAACAGAGAGATAAAAAGGGAGAGAGAGAGAGAAGGAAAAGAAGAGAGAGATGACATTAATAGTAAGAATATGGTTCTATAATTTCTATGCCTTACTAAGATAAATTTCCATGAATTTTAGATACTCAATAATTCAATTATGAAAGTCAAGCCTATGAAAGTCAGTCACTAATTCCAAGAACTATCTGTTCCCTTCTTCCTATTTAGATAATGTCATTAACTGCATTTTACAGACCACTAAAGATTAAATACCCAGTGATTAAAAATTAGCAGAATTATCAGATGCATATACAGAGAGATCTAACTTGGTTAGTTCCATGGGCAATGCACAATAATACTATTTCAAAATAATAAATCATATTAATTATAAATCGTGAAAAAGAAAAAAAAATAAAGAAACTTGGGTAAAATGAATAAGAAAAATAGGGATTCATTTTATTTTATTTTTTTAAAAGATTTTATTTATTTATTTGACAGACAGAGATCACAAGTAGGCAGAGAGGCAGGCAGAGAGAGGGGAGGAAGTAGGCTCCCTGCTGAGCAGAGAGCCCATGCAGGGCTGGATCCCAGGACGCTGGGATCATGACCAGAGCAGAAGGCAGAGGCTTTAATGCATGAGCAGCCAGGCACCCCTAGAGATCCATTTTAAAGTAAGAAAAAGAAAATTAATATATGAGACACAATTTAAATCTATGTTTCCTTAATAAAAGATAAACAAGTTGAAAGAAATAGAAGTTGACTTACAGAGACATATATTTCCAAATCTCTTGAAAAGGATCAATTTATAAACTATTATAATTTATAATGTATAACTCACTATAAATTATATAAGATTCTTATGTAATATATAATTCAGATTATTAAATATATTAAATATATTACATATGTTAACATAACATAGGTTATAGTAAACAATAACTTACACATTTCAACAGGTTACATTATAATTTTGAATAGCTTAATGCACAAGACCTTTGAACAGAAACCAAGAAAATGTGAACTTTTCCATTGGTCCCACCCTTGTATACACATTGCATTTGAGAAGAGAAGTAGGCTGTTCCCACATACAACTCTTTCTATTCTCCATCTCATTCGCAGAATCTCAAAATGCTAACAATCTCTATATTAGCAATGAAGCCTCTTTACAAATTATGAAAGTAAAAAAATACTACTTATTGGAATGTCAACTTGAATTTAACTCTTTTCTCTACTTCCTTATGCAGATGTCTTGAAAAGATATGGCTCAGATAAATTGCACCCACGTGAAGGACTTCATTCTCATGGGCCTCACAGATCAAAAGGAATTAAAGATGCCCTTCTTTGTGGTTTTCTTATCTATCTACCTTTTCACAGTAGTAGGCAACCTAGGTTTGATCTTAGTCATTAGAACAGACTCGAGACTCAACACTCCAATGTACTTCTTTCTTAGCAACCTAGCTTTTGTTGATTTCTGTTACTCTTCTGTCATTACACCCAAAATGCTTGGAAACTTCTTATACAAACAAAATGTTATCTCCTTCAATGCATGCGCTGCTCAGTTAGGCTGTTTCCTCACGTTCATGGTATCTGAGTGCTTGCTGCTGGCTTCCATGGCCTATGACCGATATGTGGCCATTTGTAATCCTCTCCTCTACATGGTTGTAATGTCCCCAGGAATCTGCATTCAGCTTGTGGCCATCCCGTACAGCTATAGCTTCCTGATGGCACTGTTTCATACTATCCTTACCTTTCGTCTCTCCTACTGTCACTCCAATATCATCAATCATTTCTATTGTGATGACATGCCTCTCCTCAGGCTAACCTATTCAGACACTCACTTCAAACAGCTTTGGATCTTTGCTTGTGCTGGGATCACGTCCATTTCCTCTGTTCTGATTGTCTTTGTCTCCTACATGTTCATAATTTCTACCATCCTGAGGATGCGCTCAACTGAGGGCAGGCGCAAAGCTTTTTCCACATGTGGCTCTCACATGCTGGCAGTCACCATATTCTATGGGACCCTCATCTTTATGTACTTACAGCCGAGCTCAAACCATTTCCTAGACACAGACAAAATGGCCTCCATCTTCTACACAGTGATCATTCCTATGCTGAACCCCTTAATCTACAGCCTCAGGAACAAGGATGTAAAAGATGCCCTGAAAAAAGTTATCATCAGTAGAAACCAGGCTTTGTGTTTATAAAATATGAAAAAAAAATTGAAAAAGTAAAAGTGGACTTTCCTTCACAATCTGATTTTTTTTTTAAAGATTTTATTTATTTATTTGACAGACAGAGATCACAAGTAGGCAGAGAGGCAGGCAGAGAGAGAGAGAGGAGGAAGCAGGCTATCCGCAGAGCGGACAGCCCGATGCGGGGCTCGATCCCAGGACCCTGGGATCATGACCTGAGCCAAAGGCAGAGGCTTTAACCCACTGAGCCACCCAGGTGCCCCCACAATCTGATTTTTTCCTTGATTAATTAAACTAGTAGAATGTGTTGATTCCCGCTGGTGGTCAATAAACATTTGCTCACTGCAATATAGTATCATCCTCTGAATTCTTTGTAAATAAGTGTGACGTAGAATTAAAATTATATGTAGAAAGTACCAGAAAAATTATATCATGTTCTTTCTCAAATGAAACAATATGTACATTACGTTTTTATGTCATCTGATAGCTACATAACTAGGTACTGGCCAAGAATAGACAGAAGTGTAGACACCTCGAACAGCAGGTTTAGGATCATAAGAGTGCTTTTATATTTATGAGTGCTTCAGTAATATATTCCAAATTAAATGCCAAGAGAAAACTGCAAGCCAGTGTTATCAACTGGGAGTGATTTTCATTTGGCAATGTATGGAAATATCACTGATTTTGACCATGATAAAATGACATAACCTTTATGCCATTATGTACCTAGAAGATCAAGGCTGAGCATGATACTAATCACCTACAATATACAGGCAAGTCCCTCACACAAGAAAACTGATCGAATCCAAAATGCTAATAGTACCAACTGAGAAAGCCTATCCTAAACAATTGTTTCTGAAATAATTGTTGTAGACTTATTATTTGGGTCAAGGTGGTAGAGAGTGTTTTTCAAGTCTTCTTCTATAGCCTTGATAATTTTCTCTTTATTTACTCAATCAATTGTTGAGTGTTATTAAATCCCAGTTAAATTATGTTTTAATGTTCTTCTCTGCCCATTTTATTTCATATGTTTTGGGATGTCATAGTAAGTTATATATGAATTCATAATTGCTAAATTTTCTGTTGTTTTGTTTTCTTTCATACTATCGTTATTACAGACACCCCTTTGTTTTTGGCACCATTTCTTTTCTTAAAGTCTTTTTTTTTTTTAACTTTAATATATGCCATCCAGATTGAACCAGACATTTCAACATTCTTTCCAATTAACACAGGGCAGCCAAACTCCCTCAGCCTTCTGCTCTCAAAGTTATATACCTAAACCCATCAAAGTGATCAGCCCATAAAGGGACCTTCCACATTAAAAGATGTACCTGGTTTAAGGCGGTTGTTATTTAGGATTTAAATATCACCATAATTTTTGTGCTAAAATTACTTCTTTAGTAAAATCATATCTGCAATGGATACAATCAGTGCTCCTTCTGTGAACCATCTTTGGTTTGTTCTCGAACTTAAGCAAGCATTTTGAAAGTCTCATTAAAACACAGATTGCTGCGTCAAATCCCCAGAGTTGATGATTCAATAGTTCTCTTGGGGAGCCAAAGAATTTCCATTTCCAACAAGTTCCCAACGTGGCTTGATGCTGCTTGTCCAGGACCACACTTTTATACCCACTGCCTCATGTGATCCCTTTACCTTATTTGCATGGTGTTTCCCCCTCTCGAGATGGAGAATGATATAAGTTTTGTGAAGATGTTTTGCCTGCCTTCCAGGTGGCCATGAAGTTATTGGGAATTTACATCCTGCCAGGGATAGACCTTAGCCAATTACTGCTATATACACAGGAGTATAAACACTCAAGTTCCTTAGCCTATTCATTAGAGCAACTGCAAAGTGTGACCTACCCTGTTTCCAAAACTCTCCCATGGAATCTAATTGAAGTTCCTATTATGGGATTTTGGTACTGCACCTATACTTGGTCTATTTCCTTTCCAGGCCTCACTTCCTACTCAATTTAATGACTGCCATTGGGAATAATGCCTAATAAATGACATTTATACAAATTCTTGACTCAGTGTCTCCTTTTTGGGAAACTCAACTTAAGATGGTATTACAATTTCTGTACACTACATTATTTGTATAATTTTGTAGAAAACAATGCCTCTTTGATAACAAATTATCTTGAAACATGAAAATTGTTTGACATTTGTCACTGTCAGCATGCTGAGTCTCTCTAGAGTGTTTCCAATTCTTCTTATCACAAAATAGGCTCAGATGATTAAAGACAAAACTGAAAAAATAAAAGTCTGAATAATTCTTTAGGATTTATAGGCAGGTCTAGTTTATTCTTAGCCACAAAACTCTGGATCCCTTTTCTTCTAGGAGAAGGAAGACAAATGAATAGATGTCAATGTCAGGGGGTGTGAACCTAACTCTTCATTGTAGCACTAGTCAAATTACTTTTGGAAATCCATTATTTCCTTCTCATTGGTAATATGATGGGGTTGTACTAAGCATATGGCTTTAATTTGTTTTCTTTTACAGAATTACTTTGGTCACAAATGAATTTTTATAATAATAACCCTGTTGTTATTAATAATAACAACAATACCGTTTATGGCTCCTCTGATTGAATGGGATGGAGGACCAAAGATTGGCCCTATTGTTCTTATTAACACATTTTCCAAACATATTCCTTCAGGCCACTCAACAGCACTGGAGTCCTCTCTGTAGAATCAGATGACCATTCAAAGCACTGTCTGAAAACTATGGATCTAAATATAGTCTATAGTCCCCTGTAGCCCATAATTCTCTGATTTCCACTTTCTCACAGGCATCTCAAAAGTTTGACTTTGCCAATGGAAGTCTCTCTCACCAGTACTGCACCTGACCTCTGTCTGTGGCTCCTCTGTTCCTTCTAACAACTATGTCCACTTGTACCTCCAATTATAAGCAGTTTTATTAGCTGCAGTAATACTCTTGAGGACCTGGAGTTCACCAGGGCTTCTATTGCTTTGTAATTGTAAAACCTAACTTTAAAATGGTATTTCATCACTTGTAAAATTTGAGACATGAATGAGTAACATTGCTTGGAAAATGGTTGCTCTTTCCAAAGTGTTAAGAAGTATAACTTTTCTTCAGTAATGCTGCTAGGGAAAACATAGAATTAGATAAATTGTTGTGTGGGTTTCATTTAAAATTTGATCTCACATGTTATTGAAATAATGAAGTTTTAACAACATGTTTGGAGATCCAGGGTTTCCACTGTCATTATTTTTTGCAGATTTTTTTTTATTCATTTGAGAGAGAGAGGGAGAGAGAGACCAAGCACGAGTGGAGGGGAGTTGCAGAGGGAGTGGGAGAAGCAGACTCCTTGCTGAGCAAGGAGCCGGATGAAGGGCTGGATCCCAGGACCTGGATATCATGACCTGAGTCAAAGGCGGACACTTAACTATCTGAGCTACCCAGGCACCCCTCCACCATCATCATTTATCATAATTTGTTATAATTTGTTCCATAATATGAGGAAATTTCTAAACAACTATATTTATATATTTATTTTTCAGAAGCTCAACCCCAAGTTCTCCCAGACCACTCTCTTATATTGTGAAGGAATGTGGGACAAATGAGTCCCAATTGTACTTTCTCATGGGAGATGCCATGAAAACTTCATATTCTCTAGAGCTTCCACAGGAGGATCGAAGGAGAAAAAGATAAGAGAAAATCCCCAACACTCTACGTAATTTTTACTTGTTTATTTATTTATTTATTTATGTTTGCTTGCTCTTATTTTTTTTAATTTTTAATTTTTTATAAACATATAATATATTTTTATCCCCAGGGGTACAGGTCTGTGAATTGCCAGGTTTACACACTTCACAGCACTCACCATAGCACATACCCTCCCCAATGTCCATAACCCCACCCACTTCTCCCAAAACCCCTCCCCCCAGCAACCCTCAGTTTGTTTTGTGAGATTAAGAGTCACTTATGGTTTGTATCCCTCCCAATCCCATCTTGTTTCATTGATTCTTCTCCTACCCCCTTAATCCCCCATGTTGCATCTCCACTTCCTCATATCAGGGAGATCATATGATAGTTGTCTTTATTTATTTATTTTAATGGTGTTATGTTAGCCAACATAAAATACATCATTAGTTTTTGATGCAGTGTTCCAAGAGTCATTGTTTATGTACAAAACCCAGTGTTCCATGCAATACGTGCCCTCCTTAATCCCCACCACCAGGCTCATCCTCCCCTCTAAAACCCTCTACATAATTTTGAGGATAATGTTTCCAATGGGGGATTGGAGAGAGTTCTGTGTATATATTAAGCTAAACCTGAGTTCATTCTGACATTTTCCACTCTAAGGCAGTACCACAGGATTCATTCCAGACTTAAGTTTTTGCTTATCTATAAGGTTCTCTCCAACAATGAGAAACCTAAGCCCTTCCAATTAAAAAAAAAAAAATTTAATTCTTTGTTAAGCTCTGATATAGTATGCCAATTTCAGAATTGTTAACTAGAACCCCCATGAGAAACAAATTTGCAAACTAAAATACAGAGTTTATATATAGTTCCTTGTATATAATTTCAGTTTCTAATCAAAACACCATTGTCTAGTGTTAGTTTGGCTAGTTGATCCCACACTTCAGTGTGGTTATATCATATATTTACAATATGATAAATATCATATGTTTACAATATTTACAATGGAGTTAGATGCATTCGTCAGAGTATGCATTTCTTCCTGTTATCTGCCAACAATCTCTTTAATTTTTTATTTGTTTACATATAAAATTTACTTGTTATATTGCATGGTGCTATGCATTTGTGACAAATGATGCAAATGCATAGAATCAAGGAACCACCCCTTAGTGACATGTAGAACAGATTCTTCTGTTTGGAAGTTTCCCTAGGTGTCTCCTAGTTGCTGTCCCCTCCCCCCAAATTTGATGAATTATTTTGAGCAACTCTTACTTAAAGATTTAAAAATTAAGGGAATTTTTTCACTTTGTTTTTTAATTTTTCTGCAGTAAATTTTAATAAATGTGAAAAAATGTAAAAACAGTGGGAAGATGAAACATTCACTGGGAAGAGCCTTTTATAACATACATAAAACTAATGTTTATTTTATTTAAAAAAATGTTTAAATAACATTATAAAATACAATGATAACAAATGACAGTAAATAACTTCTCTTGTCATTTGAATTCAATCTAATTTACTTAAATGCATGAATTAATTAGAAGATGTCTTAGTTTTAGTTCTAACATCTTATTCCCAGGTACCAAGCCAAGGCATTTTATAACAGCATATAAATAAGAACAGAGCATTTGCTATCTGTATTAAGTATGTTTGCCAGCTTAAAACAGAATTAAGTACTGATTATTCATAGAATAATTAATATTTCAAACATAGTTCTTGCTTATAGGTGTATTCTAATTAACACTGACACAATGTGACTATGTCAGGCTACAATCCTTAGGGAATTGCTTCTTTTTAGTCTTCAGTGAACCAGATATGTTAATGCATCACTCACAAATAATGTTAAATACCTCACCACCACCACCATCACCACCACCACCACACTGAAGCCCACTGTTATATTCCTTGATGACATAAACTTCTCCTTGTTTAAGACCCCAGGCATTTGCACCAATGCCTTACTGATCTTTTCATTTACATCTTTTAAGGTTACTGTGTATAGTTTCAGTTGTATGTTTTACCTTCTGTCTATTTGATACCTCTAAAAGATACATTTGAGAAATCTGGCACATACTCAGTTAAATGCTGGCCTCTAATGCACTATATTGGAAAAAAAGAAATAATTCTGTAACTCCCCCCCCAAAAAAAAAACCTTTTGCAGTATCAAGGATTATTTTGTTTCCACAAAGATGCCACTTTTTTCATCTCAAGCTGTAACAAAATCCATAAACTTGGTGGCTTAACCATCAGAAATTTATTTTTTCATAGTTCTGAAGGCTGGAAAGTCTAAGATCAATCTTCTGATCAATTTGGTTCCTGGTGGGAACTATCTTCTAGGCTTGTCGATGACCACTAGCTTATTGTTTGTTTGCATGAAGCCTTCTTTTTTAGCATGTGTAGGGGGAGGAGGAAGTACTCTGGCGTTTCTTTTTACAAGGACACTAATCCATCATCTAATCCTAATCACCTTCCAAAGGCCCCATCTCCAAGTACCATCACACTGCAGGGTTAGGGCTTCAACTTGGGAATGCTGGGGGCAGAGGGCACAATACAATTCAGTCCACAGTAAATGCATTTTCCTCCAATGAATATTAAAACTGTGTTCTTCCTGCACAGTCTTGCTCTGGAACTCAGATGGATTAACTAAACAATGTAGAAAAGTGCTCTTTAGACCTAGTCATCAAGGAAATGAAATAATAACTGATAGAGAGAACCTGAAAAAAGAAACAGATGCTTCATGAGCATTTCAAAGGGTAAGACAAAGAAAGAATATCATGTGTTAAAATATTCTGGAATAGTTATTGAGAGAATTAGCTATATAGTTCTTTGAAAGATATGTTCTAAGGTTCACAAGGTATCTCTTACTTTTCTTTGAAAGATAAATTTAAACCTTGTTACTAAGCAACAACAACATCACTCTTTTAAGATTTTTTAAAAATTTATTTATTTGATAGAGAGAGATCACAAGTAGGCAGAGAGGCAGGCAGAGAGAGAGGGGGAAGCAGGCTCCCTGCCAACCAGAGAGCCCGATGTAGGACTCAATCCCAGGACCCTGGGATCATGACCTGAGCCAAAGGCAGAGGCTTAACCCACTGAGCCACCCAGGCACCCCAACAGCATGAACTCTTAACACAGCAATAAATAAACAATAGAATGTCAAAAATTAGGGAATGTTAGGGAAATAACATCATGCTAAAGAAAGAGCTATAGATCTGTAATTCCACAAAACCAGAGAATCTTGTTAATTAATTTCTATCTTTGGGATCTCTAAGGGGTATGGACTGTAATTTTTTTGATGATCTACTTGCATCATACTCCTATAAGATCCCTTGGGATAGAGTCACTGACAAAACCCTGCAGGCTGTTGTTGACCAAATTCACCTGGAGATGAAATAGGAACACCCTCTACCCAGGTATTTTTGAAGACTATCTTTAAAATTGGGATCAAAATGAGTATTTTCAAAACGAACTAGAATAGAATGGAATGGATTTTAGAATAAAACATTTTAGGTGGCATTTTCTAAAATAAAGGTAAAAACTGTTTCCTCTAATCTTATTTCATTATTTATATGTGCCATTATATAAAGTATATTTCTTATTATTAATATGAATTTTTTTAAAAAATGAGATATCCAAAATAATGTCTATTATATCATTTGGAAAAGTCAGGCACTTAATGGACTAGATTATAATTTATCAAAAATGTCCTCTTTTTTGTGAAATTTAGTTATTTTATCAAGAATGATATGTGAGCACATTAAAATCAAGTCATCAATATTTCTTCAATGTATCAATATAAGTAAATAGCATAAATTATAAGCAAGGGAAGTAAGTATTGAAATATTATTAGAAAAAGTCATATTTGATACCCCACTACCCAGTGTATAGAAAGGACTACATTGGAAAGTGAATGGAGTCTCAATCTATTAAGAGAAGATATACCAAAACAGATGACTGCCAGAAATGGGAGATGATATGAAAATGAGTTATGTATAAAATGTTTCTGGAGCACAAAAAAGAAAACTGGTGGGTCATACAGCATGGAAATTAGGAATCAGGGAAGTCTTTACAGGAGAGGCGGGATTTGAAAGATAAATTTATTGAAAGATAAATCGGAGTTTTCCTTCCAGGTCTCTATCCACCATCCACCTGGTAGAGAAGAGCACCTATGAAAAAGCACATATGAAAGTAAGGAAGCCTACAGGGGCATGTTGTAATTCAGGACTGCAGCACAATCTTTCTAATTAGATTATGTGTGTTTGCTGTAACAGAGGGAAGACATGGGAGTGGAATTTGAATATAAAATATCATGAGTTAGATGATAAGAGATCATATATACTATGCCTTCCAAGATATTTCCATAGATATGCATACCCTCCCTTTAAGATAAAATAGGATACTGAAGTTCTTACAACTGCCAAACAGTAAAGCCTTATTCGGCATCTTGGGACCTGAAAACAATATCCCCAATCAAATAGTTGCTTAATTTCTTCAAAACTGAATTTATATATTTGTAGGATCACTAGCCAGGCTTTTAAAAGCTTTAACAACCTACTCATTTCATGTAATGGTGATTGGCAACTATGATCAATATCATCTAAGAGATTGTCTTTGTCCCATTGAAAGTGGTATAAACACACACTAAAAATGTATTTTTGATTTCCATATTTATGCTTTATGAAGAACATCTACCTTCTCATGATGTATTCTTTCATCTATTCCCTGACATAACAAAATATATTAATTATGCTATATGTTTCTCTTGGTAATTATGCATTGCTGGAACTACATTTAAAGATCTAAAATTTTAAGGCACTCTTCTCCATCTTTAATTTAAAATACATATTGCACATAAAACTTTATGGCTATCTGCATCCAACATTTAAGGATTTTTCCATTTTTCTTATTCAATAACCTCTGTGTTTTAAGACCAGGAGGTATTGTACCCTGATCCATAAGCACTGTCTACCCTGCTGCCAGTGAATTTTCAAAGTGATTACACTCCCTTCTCTGAACATCTACCTTTTAATGTATCAGGGGAACAATTTTTTAACACGATATTTTCTATTTTGTTTTTTTTAAGATTTTATTTATTTATTTGAGAGAAGGTGAAAGAGAGAGAGGGGGCACATACAGAAAGATGTAGAAGCAGATTCCCTGTTGAGCAGGGAGCACAATGCCAGGTTTCATCCTAACACCCTAGGATCATGACCTGAACCGAAGGCAGACACTTAACCAACTGAGCCTCTCAGGTGTCCAGTATTTTCTATTTTAAAATGTATTTGTCTCTGTCCTACAGTGGGGATAAATAACTTCCTCTTAATATTTTCAATCCTTTTAGATACAAATTAGGATCATTTATAGGTTAAGAAAATGAGGAACAAACTGAATTTTTGCCACCCTAAAGCTTATGTGACCAGAGAGTAACAAAGCCAAATTCAAATACAGATACCTCAGTTGTATCAGGGTTCTTTCTACTATTCTTCTTGGCTTCAATCCCAGTAAAATGCCATCTTTCAAAAGTTATCTGTCATTAGAAGAGAAATCGTCCATTATAAAAGTGCTAAATGAGCTAGAAACTCCAGTGAATCTTCTTTCTCAGAGATGGAATAAATTAAATTAGCCCCAATCGAAAATTTACATTTATTCCTTCAGAAGATTGTCTGAATTTTGAATTTCAGCAAACAAGCTAAGGAAGTTTGAGTGCTTTGAAAAGGGACACAATTACTAGTCATTGCTTTGCCATAATTGAGACTGTAATCTCATATTTTTTGCAACACTGTGATATAACGACTTATAAGAGATATTTATTTCTCTGATATATTTGGTCTTCATTCACAGTTCCATAAAATGCTACAAAGACATGAAGGTGAAACGTGTGTCTTGTTATGTTAATGACATAACTTTTGGACTCCACCCTAGATTGGGAGATGGGAAGCTGAATCAGCCAATGGCCAATGACTCAGTCATGACTACTTAGTGAAGTCTCCATAAAGACCCAAGAGGACTGGGTTCTGAGAGCTTCCAGTGGGGGAGGTGAGGGAGCTAAACAGTACACTTAATTCAATTAAACTAGACCTGATTTTCTTCTTTTCATCCAGGTACACGAAAGACACATGGCCCAGAGTAACTGCACCCAAGTGACAGAATTTATTCTCATGGGCCTCACAGATCAACAGGAGTTGAAGATGCCACTCTTTGTGGTTTTCTTATCTATCTATCTTTTCACAGTAGTAGGCAACCTAGGTTTGATCCTAGTCATTAGAACAGACTCAAGACTCAACACACCAATGTACTTCTTTCTTAGCAACCTAGCTTTTGTTGATTTCTGTTACTCTTCTGTCATTACACCCAAAATGCTTGGAAATTTCTTATACAAACAAAATGTTATCTCCTTCAATGCATGTGCTGCTCAGTTAGGCTGTTTCCTGGCCTTCATGACTGCTGAGTGCTTGCTGCTGGCTTCCATGGCCTATGACCGATATGTGGCCATTTGTAATCCTCTCCTCTACATGGTTGTAATGTCCCCAGGAATCTGCATTCAGCTTGTGGCTGTCCCCTACAGCTATAGCTTTCTGGTTGCACTGTTTCATACCATCCTTACCTTTCGTCTCTCCTACTGTCACTCCAATATCATCAATCATTTCTATTGTGATGACATGCCTCTCCTCAGGCTAACCTGCTCAGACACTCACTCCAAACAGCTTTGGATCTTTGCTTGTGCTGGGATCATGTTCATTTCTTCCCTTCTAGTTGTCTTTGTCTCCTACGTGTTTATTATTTCTGCCATCCTGAGGATGCGTTCAGCTGAGGGCAGGCACAAGGCTTTCTCCACATGTGGCTCTCATGTGCTAGCTGTCACCATATTCTATGGGACCCTCATCTTTATGTACTTACAGCCAAGCTCAAACCATTCCCTAGACACAGACAAAATGGCCTCTGTCTTCTACACAGTGATCATTCCCATGTTGAACCCCTTAATCTACAGTCTCAGGAACAAGGAAGTGAAAGATGCCCTGAAGAAAGTTATCATCAGTAGAAACCAGGCTTTTAAAATGTTCATGAAATTGAAGACGTGATTTGAATAAGTATGAATGGGCTTCTCTTCATTGTCTGGTTTTTCCTCTTAAAAACTGTCAGAATGTATATTTTTATTTTTTTTATTTTTATTATTTTTTAAAGATTTTATTTATTTATTTGACAGAGAAAGATCACAAGTACGCAGAGAGGCAGGCAGACAGAGAAAGGAAAAAGCAGGCTCCCTGCTGAGCAGAGTGCCTGATCCGGGACTCGATCCCAGGACTTAACCCACTGAGCCACCCAGGTGCCCCAGAATGTCTATTTTTAATGTGATTTCTGTATATCTGCTCACTATATAATGAAATTTTCAAAATATTTTCACTTAGAATGAGATCTCAGATGTAAAAATAAACATAACAATTTATACCCATTTTCTTATTTTAAATGGAAAGTATATTAAAAATAATTAAGTTTTGTTCCACAGGAAATTACTGATTTTCCCAATTCTCAAGTAAAAAGTGCATAAAAAAACCATTAATTTGCTCTATAACTAGTTCCAGGCAGAACATGGACAAAAGTTCTGATCCCACCTTCCAAAATTCCTAGTTCAGATTTCTCTACATGACTACATGAACAATATCCCGTGTGAAAAGCAAAGATGCATAGTGTAAATATTATTTTCCTAATATGCTAATTTCTTAAAGATATATGATAATACAAAACCGTTCCATATTATAATTTAACAACCTGCCTTTATTAAAGAGAATAATAATACGTCCTAACTTTACTTTCTGACTGTTTTAACACAACTTTCTACTGACCTGAAAGTCTGGCTTGGCCCCAAAAGACTCTTAAGTAAACTAATTTTTTTTAAGCCTATGAGATCTCATATATTTTTTCCAATTATCTAAAATTTAAAAAAATAATAAGGTAATTCAGGGATTGCATCTCAAGGGCATCATCCACTCCAAATAAATTAACTCAAAACAATGGAAACATTCTAGAATATTTTGCCAGTATCAAGGATCATAAGATTTATACGGGGCAAAGCTTGTGTAAGTTGATCCTTATTAATCAAAGTCTAACTTAAAACACAATTAACCCATTGGACAATGAAGCCTATGTGTGGGCTTTCACCAGTTTCTCAATTAAATGAGGACATATAGTGTTTGTTTTTGAGTCTTCTTAAAGATTCAACAATATGAAAGGGGTAACAGTCAATGGGTACTTGTAGATCATGTTCCATCTTTCTATGAGCTTAAAGACCTGAGTTCTAGTCCCAGGTATACTGATGAACTTCAGAGAGCCATTTATAAGCAAGTATTACCATACACAACTGGTAACTGTGATATAGATAAATAGATGTACATTTATATTTATAGATGAGATGATTTATCTATATGTAGATATAGATATGTATGTATATGTTTCAAATAAATCCAATGATCATTTTACAATTTTAAATTACATGGAAAATGGTTTTGAGTTTGCAACTCATGCTTACTAATATATTTTTTTCAATCTATGGGTCATTTCAATGCTTAAAGACAGAAAAGACTAAAATGTTATTAACAGCCAGAGAGATATTACATTTAAACTTTCCTTAGGTCAGTGTGCACTTTTGATTCTACTTGGACGGATCATAGAGACACAGGCTGGCTGCTCTGACTTATGATTCTCAACAGTTTCTTTCCTTCTTTTTTCTTTAAACACATTTACCTACTATTGAACATTTCCATGGCTCCCTGTTTTCTGTCAGAACTCCTGCAGCAGGTTGTGAGTCTGTATGCTATATACACGAAGTCTATTATTGATATCCCTGAATTCACAAGCTCCTGTCTTGGTGGCTTGTGCATTCTCTGTGCCTCAGCTGTGCCATTAAAAAGCACAGATTCCTTGGAGTCTAAAAGCCTGAGTCTCACATTGGCTGAATAAGAACACAATTTACTCCACTTACAAATTGTTCCTCAGTTTCCTCAGCAATAAGTAGGTGAAAACAATATCATCTGATGAATCTATTGTTTTAGGATTCAAGAAGGCAATGGATTAAAATAAAAACATTTCAGAGTAAAAGACTTTTGAAATTGAAAATTTTTAGACTTCTTACTCTTAATTCTAAAATGTTGAACATTTAGGAAACCACCCAAGGTAAGATTTAAGAACTTCCAATTAAATCTGGAGATTTGACAAACAATTTTAATATAAGAGAAAAACAGTTGCCATGATTTTTACTTCAAATTTGATGATTTTGTAAATGGGTTTTGTCCTCTTTGAGGAGAATTGTTTTTAATTTTTTAACAAATTAGTCCACCTTTGCAACATATCACAATGAAATATTATCCCCCAAAATGTGGGGATTATGGAGTCATTTTTAGCGGTAATGATTAAGAACACTTCAAACATCTTTATGGGCACCAGGTAAACACAAATTATAAGAATAACCAATGTGAAAAATTAAGTTATCCGTATTCATTGATGTGGAATGCATAGTAACATGGAAATGTACATTTCAGATTGAAATCAAGGGAGCCTGGGTGGCTCAGATGGTTAAGTTTCTACCTTTGGCTCAGGTCATGATCCCAGGGTCCTGGGATCCATTGGGCTCCCTGCTCAGTGGGGAGCCCACTTCTCCCTCTGCCTCTGCTGTTCCCCCTGCTTATGCTCTCTTTCTCTCTCTGTCAAATAAATGAATCTTTAAAAAAATGAAATTGAAATCAAGCTTGTTGAAGTAGGGTTAATGCAAAATGTAAAGGATGATTACAATGAGTAAGGAGAAAAAGCTACAATACCACCTCACAGACATAATTACAGTTAACATTGTGGCATACATGGTTTGTGTATTTTCCCTCTGTGTATAAATATCTATAGGGCATAATGTGATGTGCATATATAGAAATCATTTATCACCAAATAACCTGTGTATCATGCTGTTCTTTTCAACATACTATATTGTGAACATTTTTTAGTATCAATAAATGTAGACTTATTTCAGCATTTGAATGACTACTTAATGTTTTACTGAGATGTGTAATAAATGAATAAATTTCAGAGTATACTTAGACAACTTTCAATTTTGGGTAGGTAAAAATGAAACCATTCATATACTTGCATGCTTTTATCATTTCTCTAATTGCTTAGTGTTAAAACCATCGTATTAGCGGCAGGACTAATTAACAATTTTGATGCTTACTAGCATATCGTCTTCCATAAAGATGAAGACAAATTTCATCTTCTTTGGATGTGTAAGGTTGTTTTTGTTTTCCTACACCTTTAGCAACCCTGGGTATAACCATTCTTTTAATTTGATTGATTTAGTGAACAACTTACTGTTAGCTAATCCTTTCATATTTTATAAAATGAACTTTTTCTCTTTGAAATTTATCAGTCTATTGAGAGATATTTATAGTTATAGATACAAATACATTGTAAAGAGAGACTCATTATTGATTCTAAGTGTTTCTCTAGCATATGGTATAATATAAACATACGTGTTTTATTAAATAATATTTTATATGATTTTTGCTTATATTATCAACCTACTTTTGTATAGAAGTACCACCAGTATCTCTCCTAATATTTTGCAAAAGATATAATCTGTATTTATCCCAATTCCATGTTCAGTGGCTTTAAGTTTGTGGCCTGAAATCAGTGACAGTGGGAATATTTGCATCATATAAATCAGAAAATCAACAGATGCTACAAATTAGCACTTTTTTCCTGTGATAAACATTCACTGTCCTGCCACAGATTCCTATTTTGTTTTACATTCTCCAGTTTATAATACAGTTTACTATCTGTAATGATAAATAACTATCCCTTACACTTTGTTTTAAGAAATGTCTAGGCTGTTCTTGCAAGTGTATTTAGTAAATATACTTAGGGTTACCCAGCATACATTACATTGTTGAATTAACTTATGAAAATTTTCTTCTTTCCTGAATACCATTCCAGTAATACATAATATGAAACTATGAGTTTACTCGGCTTAAACATAAACAACAGGAACATATAAGGTCAAGAGTCTGTTAAGTTAAATATTAAATTAAACTCTGGGTGTTTATTATTTTAGACAGAATCTTAAAAATTATATTTTCACACTTATTTGTGTTTTTTTTTAATTTGTGTTTTATTTTTATTTTTTTAAAGATTTTATTTATTTATTTATTTGACAGATCATAAGTAGGCAGAGAGGCAGGCAAAGAGAGAGAGGGGGAAACAGACTCCCCACTGAGCAGAGAGCCTGATGCTGGGCTTGATCCCAGGACCCTGAGATCATGAGCCAAAGGCAGAGGCTTAACCCACGGAGCCACCCAGGTGCTTCTGATTTGTTTTTTTAAATATTTTATTTATTTTATTTGAGAGTGAGAGACAGAGATAGAAATGATGAGATAGAGAAAGCATCAGAGGGAGAGGGAAAAGCAGCTTCCTGTTGACCAGAGATACTGACACAGGGCTCAATCCCTGGGATCCTGACCAGAGCCAAAGGCAGATGCTGAACTGACCGAGCCACCCAGGTGCCCATATTTTCACATTTCTTTGAACTTACATTCTTATTATAGCATCATTTTCGTTATATTGACTTGAAGCTGAAGACTTCCACAATCATAACAAATGTAATATCTCTCCACTGAAGTTACTGGTTTGGATGCCGTAATACAATATCATGTGCTTCATAAATAATATTTTTGCCCCTTCTTTTATTGCATGGCTAGCACACAGATAATGTCTAGTGACAGTCATGATTGTTTTAATTCTCGATTGAGTTGATTTGCTCAGTATTTAATCGTAATATATTACTGAAATGTGCCCCTATCTCTTTTATCACTAAAATATTATTCCTGCTGTTGTTGTAACACTGGGTTTTCATTTTATATATGAGATTCCACATTTAATTCAAGACATTCTGTTTTCTTCATCAATCCCCCAGACCACTGAGCATGTTGGAATTTCTGCCTGGAGCAAATCCCTTCAAATCAAAAGCAGGCAATAATGAAACCCAAGAATGGCCCATAGGACCAGCGAGGATTATCTTTCCAATATGGTCACCATAAAATAAGTGTGAGTTAAATTCTTAATCCAAGAAGTAGAAGATCATCCAACATGGATACTCTAAAGAGAATGACATGAGATGCTTCTACGCATCTTCCATGGCTGAGGGCAATAATTCAGAAATAACTGAATTCATCCTCTTGGGACTCACACAAAATCTGGAGCTTCAAGCCCTACTTTTTGGGGTCTTCCTAGTGATCTACATAATTAGTGTCATAGGTAATCTTGGGTTAATTATGCTAATTCATATCAGTTCTCAGCTCCACACACCTATGTACTTTTTCCTCAGCAACCTAGCTTTTGTGGATTTTTGCTATACCTCCTCTGTCACCCCTAACACCCTGGTGAACTTCTTGCAAGAAATTAAGAGAATATCCTTACCTGCTTGTGCCACCCAATTGTGTTGCTTTATCGTGTTCGTGGTTTGTGAAGTGTATATGCTCTCAGTCATGGCATATGATAGATATGTTGCCATTTGCAACCCTTTACTCTATACCATCACCATGAACAGAAGGGTCTGTATTCAAATGGTGGTTAGTACATATGTGTATGGCTTTTCTGTTGGACTCCTACAGACAGTCCTTACATTCCACTTATCTTTTTGTGATTCAAATATAATAAATCACTTCTACTGTGATGACATTCCCCTGGTTCGTCTGGCCTGCCGTAAAAGCCATTACAAAGATATCAAAGAACTGGTATTGTTCACACTTGCTGGTTTCAATACCCTTTTCTCTCTTCTTATTGTCCTCATCTCCTACATATTCATTCTATTTGCCATTCTGAGGATTAATTCAGCTGAAAGCAGGCAAAAAGCATTCTCTACTTGTGCCTCCCACTCGACTTCCATCACTATATTTTACAGCACTATTATCTTCATGTATATGCAGCCAAAAACAAGTCATTCTCTGGATACTGACAAGATAGCTTCTGTTTTCTATATTGTGGTAATCCCCATGCTGAATCCTTTAATATACAGCCTGAGGAATCAGGAAGTCAAAAATGCTTTGAAAAGAATTATGGAAAAGGTGTCTTCTAGTATAAAATAAATGATCTATCATCTAACCAAAAGCCTTCAGAGTTGGGATGCAAAAAAATAAAAACAAAAGAAACAACATCAAAAACAGTCATCAAGAGTTCTCTATTAGCTTACCTTTAGTAATGCGCTTTCAAATGTTATAATATTAAACAAATCCATATCAAAACACAGGATACATTAATTTTATGATTTTATTTTCTATTATCATGAGAATTCTAACTCTTGAAAATATTGAAAGACATGAAAATAAAATAAATTCGATTGCAAATAGAGGTTAAATTGTTCCATAGATCATCTAAAATCAATCTCTTTTCCATAGAGGAGTTTTGACTTGAACATTCTAATTCATGAACTTGACCTTGGTAAAAACCATGTCTACATTAGATCACTAAAGTAGCTTTTCTTTCTTTATTTTTTTTAAATTTAATTTAATTTATTTTTTTTCAGTGGTCCATAATTCATTGTTTATGCACCACACCCTGTGCTCCATGTAATATGTGCCCTCCTTAATACCCACCACCAGGTCACCCACGTTATTAACATTGTCTATAAAAGACACACGTGCACTCCTAGTAAGATGAATCTGAAAAGAATTGTTGGTTCTAGTGACCTCACATGGGCAATGGCATCAACACTGGTAGAACACTTAAAGGAAGACTGAAAAAGCAAGCTTGAATTTTAACAAATGAGACAAGTCCATCAGAGCAGAATAAAGTCTGTGGATTAAGTAATAGTGCTACACTAATATTAATTTGTGGATTTTTATAATAGTACTGTGGTCATTTAAGAGTTCCCCTGGTTTTAGTAAATATACGCTGTTGAATATATAAGAATAAGGAAGCATCATGTCTCTGACAGATTATTAAACAGTTCAGGATAAAAGAATGTGGTAAAATGTCAATGTCAGAGGAATCTAGGTGAAGGGTGTAGAGGAAGTCCTTGTAAAATGTTAGCTTCGATAATTCTGAAATTATGTCAAAATAAAAAAGTTAAAATAAAAATAGTTCCTCAGCATTTATTATTCAATTTTAATGTTTGGGGTTCCTGGGTGGTTCAATGGGTTAAGTGTCAACTCTTGATTTTGGCTCAGGTCACAACCTTAGGGTCCCTAGATTGAGCTCTACATGAGGTTCTGTACTCAGTAGGGAGTCTGCTTGATAGTCCCTCTTTGTCTCCCTCTGCCCCTCCTCCCTCTAAAATAAAAAATAAATAAATCTTTTTAAAAAGATTTAATGTTTTAGTTGATTAGTATATTTTAACACATTTTTCATTTTGGTGTCCTCAAATTCTTTGTTAGCTTTAAAAAACTGTAACTTCATATAAATAATACAAGTTTTATTTGTTATGTTATTCTATAACTTTTACAAATAATACTTATATCTTCCTTAAGAAAATAACTAAATGAAACTACCCATTCATCCTCAATAAAACTTAATTTAACAAAATGGACTTTTGCTATATAAGGACTTATTACTAAAATTGTATTTTTCACTTGTTACAAACTAAAACAGTATACCATGTCTTTTATAGAAAACTTTAGGAGGACCTGGGTGGCTCAGTCGTTAAGTGTCTGCCCAGCTCAGGTCATGATCCCTGGGGTGGAGCCCCAGATCAGGCTCCCTGAGTCTGCTTCTCCCTCTCCCTCTGCTCCTCCCCATGCTTGTGTGCTCTCTCTCTCTCGTTCATGCTTTCTCTCTCTCTCAAATAAATAAATAAAATCTTTAAAATAAATAAGAAAATTTATATCAAAATTTTGTATAACAATTCTTAAAGTCACTGCATTTTGTTACTAACTTTATGATCCATACCTGAAGTAAATTCTGACACTGAGAGCAAACACTTGAAACCCAGATTTACAGTCACCTCAATGTTAGAAACAGGCAGATTCTACTGGGCTGGCATCATCAATGCCAGGTACTCCTAGAACAAATCTTCTCATCAGTTCATCATGCTACTATAAGCTCAGGCTGGTGATCTATAAAGAAGAAAGCCAATTCTGGAATAAAATTCAAGAATGTTTTACAATAAGACCCTTTGTTTGAAGACACAATTCCCAGCAGTGTAAAAAGGAACTAACAAATTTAATTTCTTTACCCTTGATCATAGCCAAAAGGCTGACAAGTGATCCTTTAATTTCTTTAATGCTCATTTTGTAAACATTTTTTGATAACATAATAGTTTTTCAGACATTCTGTTGAATTTTGAAATATTCCAAAAGTCTACTTTTATTCCCCAAGGCTTATTTATGTGATCTAAATTCTTTGGATCTTATTTTTTATTTATAAATGACAGCTAATTCATTGATCTCCATCATGCTTTCTTTCATTGATTCATTCAGCCAAAAATTATTAAAAGTATCATTTCACCAAAAATGTATATTTTTTTTCCTTGTAGAGGCTTAGAAGTCAAAAAAGCCGTCTGTATATAAAGGAAGAAGGGAAATACCATTGAGTCAACAGTCTTTTCCAAGTTAAATATGAAACACAGAAATATCAATTCCCATGAGGATTTTAAAACACAAAAATTTGACTACATGAGGGGAAATAAATACCATAATACACTGCTGATAGAAAAACCATGTAATTCCTATGGCGGGATATGTACCTAGTAAAATTATAATAGTCAACAAACCCACTTCTTAGAACCTATCCCAACAAATACTAGCAGAAAATGCAAAATAGCACATGTGCAAAGTTATTTGCTGGCATATTATTTATATTAGTAACATATTGACACCCAAATACCCAGTGGTAAGCACAGCTGTTCTAGAAATAGGGACGATTTCAGGTGTCCTACATGACGAGCATCAGAACATAATATTAAATCAGAAAGATATTAAAAAGGGGAAAAGAAAAATTTAATGTAAATTAAAGCGAAAAAGAAAAAAAGGATACTTCCCATAAAACAAGAAAAGAGGATGATTAAAGATATGTACATGTGGAGCACATGGGTGGCTTAGTCTCTGAAATGCCTACTCTTGATTTTCAACTCAGGTCATGATATAAGGGTTGTGAGATCCAGGCCCCTGTGGGGCTCTGTCCTGAGCATGGAGCCTGCTTAAGATTCTCACTTTCTCTCCACTCTTCCCATCCCTCTCTTTCTCTCAAAGAAAAAAAGAAGAAAAAACAATATGTAAAAAAGATATGTATATGTATTTTTAAGATTTTATTTATTTATTTCACAGAGAGAGATCACAAATAGGCAGAGAGGCAAGGGGAAGCAGGCTCCCCGCCGATCAGGGAGCCCAATGCAGGGCTCGATCCCAGGACCCTGAGATCATGACCTAAGCCGAAGGCAGAGGCTTAACCCACTCAGCCACCCAAGTGCCCCTACATCTGATTTTTTAAAAAAGAAAACACATTAAGAGGACCCGTGGAAATGAACAAAAGTCGTTCCCTACAGGGAAGGCAGGGAATGAAGTGGGTGCTGACAGGTACGGAAGACAGTCTTACTTTGAATATATTTTGTTATGCATTTTGATTTTAGAATCATATCAAAGTCTTAAGGAATTAAAAAGAAAAGTAAGCCAAAAGTGGGAAAAAAGGAGACTTCATTTTAGAAGCCTTCGAGTAGATCTCATTGTATTCAAATGAAAGGCAACGGCTTTACATCGATCCACAAACCTCTGAATGATGTGGCCATGTCAACTCTCAGACTTCCTCCTTCTGCCTAAGATAACAGCATATTCCCACCACAGGTTTTTGTTTGTTTGCTTGTTTGTTTTTTTATCAAATGGACTAATGTTTTTATAGACATTCTTTCAGGGAAGATGCATGAACAGAAACTAGGCACATGAAAAGATGCTCAACATCATTAGTCATTAGAAAAATGCAAATCAAAACCAAAATTAGATACTACTTCATACTCCATCTGTTTTCTGTTCTGCATAGCTGGTGCTGAGGCTGAACAGCTACATCAGCCAGCCTCACCAGCTCTGTGGACACTATTGGTTTTCATCTAAAGCAAATTTAGATAAAGCGAATGATCCAATACTGTGGGGTGATTACAACAAGATATCAAGTGCCCTGTGATTTCTTTGCACTCAGTTTTCTAGAGATGGAAGAAGAAAATCAACATTCTTTTAAATTCATCTTTGCTGTTGAATTGAAATGTCAACCATAACAACAGTTTGAAACATTAATCTCAGACGAAAGCTTTCGATGTTGCTCCTTGGGAAACTGATTTTTGTCCACTGTTTTTCAAAAGCTGCTACTAAATCCAAGGCCCACAAACTGAGCATTTATTTTAAATAAATTCATAATTTTAATATGAAACCAATGTGACAAAATTTAAAGCAGATATAATAAACAATCAAAGCACAGATAGCAATTAATCAAACTGTTTTCCCAAAAGAGATAATTAAAATCTTCTTCTACCCTAGATTCTTCCATTAAGTAATGTCCCAGAAGGTGATCTACCATTTCAAGGGAAATAACTTGGTCCCCAAACACTAAACATCAAATAACTACGTGTTTTGAATACATATAATTATGTTGTTTTTCAGTGTTTGTTAAAAAATAATGTAATACCCCCCCAAAAAAAAGCTTCCTGAGGGACCATACACACACAATTCAAATGTCTCATAATACCTGGGTAATTTTAAATATTACTGGATTCACAAAGATTCCTTCCAGGTGCAGTAGACCAGACTACTTAGGGGTTTATAGTTCCACTGAATGACTGTGTATTTAATATCGAAAGATCTCATACCCTAGGAAAAATATGAAATACCTGTGATGTAAACACTATTTGATGAACATCAGATGAGAGCAGCCTGATCTGAGATGCTGGAACTAGATTTTCTAGATTTATTTCAGCCATGTTAAAGACCTTGGAATTTTATCTTGAGAGCAATGGGAAGACACTGAATGATTATATCATAAAAATGACATCCACATCTCTAAAAGTTCATATAAGCTAAAACGTGAGGAACAGAAAGTTATAGGTAAGACTGGAGTCAAGATTAAAAATTAGGGGTCAGTTGCCAACAAAACAAAACAAAAGTCATTGTGATTTGAATCAAGGAAACAGTATAAGTGAACAGATCTGAAAAGTATGTAAAGTATGTGGGAAATACTGGGAACAAATTGAATATTGCAACAGGGAACAGGAAAGCAAAGTAAAAGATTAGTCTCTGATTTGGGAAACTGAATGGATAATGGCACTGCTCATTGAAGATATAAAATATATACTCCAGGTTTTGAGTATTAGGTCCAATGTACAGAGATTTAATATAATTTAATATAAGTTCTTTTCTGTATGTGATACTCTTGCATATGTATCTTCAGCATATAGAAGCCTACTGAGGATTTAGTATTGGTCAAAATCACTAACAAGAAAGTTAAAAGGGAAAATGTGGGGGCTTTGGAGAGAGCTTGAAGAACATGTTGTCTAAAGCAGAGGTGATAGAAGCAGAGCCTCCAAGATAGAAAATCAAAATGGACACATAGTAAACTCAGAGACTGTTCTGTTCTGGGAACCAAAGGTGTATTCAATAGAGTTTAATGCTACCAAGTTGTAAAAAAAAAAAAAAAAAAAAAACAAAAAAACAAAAAACAGTGGGGGCGGGGGCTTTCTTGGATTTAGGAATAGGGAAGTTGGCAGTAAACTTGGTGAGGGGATTTCTTGGTTTAATGGGAAAAGCAGGTAGGCTGTACCTCGTTAAGTCATAAATATGATTGAAAAATTGGGGGTAGGTGCCTGTTCTAAGATGTTTGGTTGAAAGCGCTGAAGGGAAGGCGTGCCTGGCTGGCTCAGTGGGTTAAGTGTCTGCCTTCAGATCAGGTCTTGATCCTGTGGTCCTGGGGTTGACTCACATGTCAGGATCCCTGCTCTGCAGGGAGCCTGCTCCTACCTCTGCCTGCAGCTCCCCCTACTTGTGTGCTTGCTCTCTCTCTCTCTCTCTGTCAAATAAATAAATAAATAATTTTTTTTTTTTAAGTGCTGAAAGGGAGAGAAAAGATAAAAGTAGTAACCAAGATAAAGTTTCTATGGATACATTAATCAAAATTTAAGTGGGGAAAGTGCTTTTTATATTTTGCTATATTTTACCTGCCTTGACTCTCTGTGTCCTAACCATATGAAATAACATGAGACAATGCAATGGTAAAGTAAAATCAAGTTAACTCACCATCTGCTGTGCTGAAGAAAGGAAGGGAGATGATTTCAATTCTGCCAGCTCTCATGCATTCAGAATCCAGCACAGGTTTATGGAAATGTTCTGTAACCTGTAGCTGTTCTAAATGCTGCTTCGATTCTATTCATTTTGGACCATTTAGATATGTGAAGAAAAAAGGTAAAATAATGCCTCCTAATCATTGAAAGCTGTTTTACAATCTGGAAAATTATTCTCTAGTGTGCATTTTGCCAAAAGATAAAGCCAGAAAAATCACAGTCCTATTTTTCCTTAGTATTAATAGTATATATGTATTTTTTTTTACTTTTTAAAAAATTATTACTTTTTTAAATAAACATATAATGTGTTTTTATCCTAAGGGGTACAGGTCTGTGAATCTCCAGACTTACACACTTCACAGCACTCACCATAGCACATACCCTCCCCAATGTCCATAACCCCACCACCCTCTCCCTACCCCCTCCCCCAGCAACCCTCAGTTTGTTTTGTGAAATTAAGAGTCACTTATGTTTTGTCTCCCTCCTGATCCCATCTTGTTTCATTTATTCCTTTCCTACCCCCAAACCTCCCATGTTGCATCTCCACTTCCTCATATCAGGGAGATCATATGACAGTTGTCTTTCTCTGATTGACTTATTTCACTAAGCATGATACCAGCATATGTGTATTAAAAAAAAAAATGGAGATTAGTAAAAAGAAGAAAATTGCAAATTACACCAAACAGGATATCTAAAAATAGTACTAATAGTTTGGTTTTGACTTTCATTTTATATTTTCTACCCACGATTTTGGTAACTCTTAATATTCTTATGAAATGATGAAATTGTAATAATTTTATGACCTATAGCCTAAGAAATCATTTTGATATATATTGTCAAAGCCACTTGCACTCTTCACGTTCCTTCCTTTATATTTAAAGAAATATTCAAGTTTATTTCTTCATGTTTATTTCTTTATATTTAAAGAAAAGTACAACACAGACTTTGCCATTGTATTGATTATAAAACATTAATAAAAGTACTCTTTCTTCTTCTTCTTCAGCATCTTGGTGAACTTTATATCATGGAATTTCTGCCTGGACCAAATCCTTTCACACTAAAAGCATAAACGGAATCCACACAAAATTCAGAACGCTATCAAGATTGTGCTCTGGCTGAATTTAACGTAACACCGCGGCTCGCCAGGGCTATCCTCTCACATTGAATTGATTATTCCTAGCAGAGTGAAGTTTATTCAGAGTGTGTCCCCTAGAGGAGTTTATTGTAGATTTGTCATTCATCATTTACTGTTCATCTATTTCATGGCAAAAGGCAATCATTCAGTAGTCACTGAGTTCATCCTCTTGGGCCTCACAGATAACCTGGAGCTTCAGGCCACTCTCTTTTGTGTTTTCCTATTGATTTACTTAGTTACTGTCTTGGGTAATCTTGGTCTGATTGTGCTCATCCAAATCAGTCCTCAACTTCACACTCCTATGTATTTTTTCCTCTGTCACCTGGCGTTTGTTGATTTTTATGGTACCTCTGCCATCACTCCGAACACCCTTGTGAACTCTTTACGAGAAATTAAAAGCATGCCATTTTATGCATGTGCCACTCAAGTGGGCTGCTTTATCACATTTTCAGTCTGGGAATTATTCATGCTGTCTGTCATGGCCTATGATCGGTATGTGGCCATCTGCAACCCTTTACTCTACATCGTTCTCATGCCCAGGAAACTCTGCATCCAGTTGGTCACTAGCTCTTACATCTACGGATTCACCGTGGGGCTCATTCAAGCAGCGGCTACATTCCACATGTCCTTCTGTGACTCTAATGTGGTTAACCAGTTCTACTGTGATGATGTTCCCTTGATTGCTCTCGCCTGCTCTGACACCCAAGTCAAAGAGTTGATGCTGTTCATCATTGCTGGATTCAATATGTTCTGTTCTCTTATCACTGTTCTCCTATCCTATGTGTTCATTGTCTTCGCCATCTTAAAGATCCATTCTGCTGCAGGAAGACAAAAAGCCTTTTCTACATGTGCTTCTCACCTGTTTTCTATTACTGTATATTACGGGACCCTCAGTTTTATGTACCTGCGCCCCAAGTCAAGCTACTCACTGGATAAAGACAAATTTGCCTCGGTATTCTATGCAGTGGTGATTCCCATGTTAAATCCTTTAATCTATAGCTTGAGGAATCAGGAAGTAAAAAATGCTTTCAAGAAGATTTTTGAAAAGGTATATTCTAGTAATCGATAATAAGGTGTGTGTATTTTCTTTCTTTTTTTTTTTTTTAAGAAATACTGGATGTTAAGAATTTAAGTGAAGGCTTATACATGGTACAGTGCCAGTAAGTGTAGAAACTTTTGTTTTCTAAAGCTCAGTTCTCTGATCACTATCTCCTTGAAAAAAAAATAGATATTTTCTTGGTTTTGCTCACATGTTTGTAGTAGATATTCTACAAATGCTTGTTTAATTGTTGAATTGTAAAAAAGAGATAAAAACCATCCATTCTGTTTTTCCAGGAGATGCTTCAGTAATAGAGGTGAAGAACAAAGCAACTTAATAGCATAACTTTATCTTTTTTCACTGTGATGTTGAAAATTTTAGGTGGTCTTGCAGGACATCAACTATGTGAATGTTATTGAAAATACCAGATATGATTTACTTCCATAGTTGAATTGGAGTAAAAGATAACAAGGTGCTTGTTCGAAGGGTTTTGGTTTAAAAATACCTGAAAATGTGACCTTGCTCTTTACTTTATATGTCCCTATTGATATGGTTGAGCATTTTTTTAAAGACTTTATTTTATTATAACTATGCTAACATATCATAATCATCCAAAGTCCATAGTTCTCCTTAGTGTTCACTCTTGATCTTGTACATTGTATGGGTTGGGAAAATGACTTATATCTATCATTGTAATATTATACAGATATTTTCATTGCCCTAAAAAATCTTCTGTGCTCTACTTATTCACCTGTCCTTGGCCATTCTTACCCCTGGCATCTGCTGAATTTTTTACTGCCTCCATTCTTTTCTAGAGTGTCATAGAGTTAGAATCATATGTATGCAGCCTTTTCAGATGGGCTTTTTTCACTTGGTGATCATGTAAGTTTCCTCCCTGTCTTTTCATGGCTTGATAGCTCCTTTCTTTTTAGTACTAAAACATTTGACTGTCTGAATAAACCATAGTTTATTGATCCATTCACCTACCAAATGACAGCTGCTTCCAACTTTTGACAATTATGAATAAAGCAGCTATAAACATCAGTGTGCAAGTTTGTGCATCGATTTAAGTTCTCAGCTCCTTTGCTTAAATACCAATGAACACAATTGCTGGGTCATGTGGTAAGACTATGCTTATTTTTGTAAGCAGCTGCCAAACTTTCTTGGCTGAACATTTTAACATGATCGTTCAAACACTACCCCTTCTATATTTTCCTCCCATTCAGCCAGGACTTTAACTGCACCAATTACCCCTGAATGGAGTGACACAAGCCTTATTCCACATGGTTACTAAGAATCTAATTGCTTTGTCCTTGTTAATGTATATGTTTTGCAGTTGCCCAATGACAATGGCATTATCACTGAGCAAGAAAGTTCTAAAGATATTCTGAATTTCTGTGTTCCAGCCCATTTGTGCATTGGCACTCCTAATTTTTATGTTAATTAGAACTGACCACCTTAGCCACCACACTAATTCATTCTTTGCCTGTTGGTCTGTAAGTGTGAAGTTGTCACAGATTCCATTTTGTTAAAACACTAATTAAGATGCTGGTAGAAATATTTGCCTTCTGGAACTCCAAACCTATAGCTCAGAATAGCCTAATATTGTAGGAAGAGGAGACCCAAATTCAGAAATTAGGTCACAGGATGGAATTACGAGAAGAATCCTACTACCATCCTTCAGAACAACCTTGTAAGTCGGAATGTAATAAGGCACAAGTCCGCTTATGACTAATTCCTCCATAACATGGCAGCCTTTCTTTGCACTCGGCCCAAATTTTATTTAGAACTTCTTCAGTGGGACCTCTAACCCATGAAACCATAACATACATTGGCAGGAGTCTGTGGAGCAGAGACAAATAATACAAAAACCTGGATCACTTGTTCATATAATTATTGGTGCCATTTCAACACAATTTAACTAGGTTATAAATGAATTACTTCCATCTTCAATGGACTGCTATTGTGCCAGCCCCAAATTGTGAGTTGGTGAACCTATAACATATTATTGGTAACTGATGCTGAGTTTTCACTTGGTGTCTTTTCATCCAGGATCATTTAGTTTCTACTAGGGCACAGTAGAACATGGAAAGCTATTTTATTTCTTCTTCAGAAGGTCTAGGTTTGCTCCAAGGTCCTTGTGGTGATGTGGATTTGAGCTTCCAAGGACCCAAGCACCATTGTTTCTAATACAGATATCTCCAAAATCATTGGATCACTTGCAGAATCTACTCTTTCCCTAGAACTGAATCAAATCAGGTCATCTGCTGTAATACCCAGCAAATGGCTCAGAGCTATAATCTCAAACGTGGCATATGCTGCCTGGTAAGTCCAAACAGTCCCCCAGAGTGCTGTATGCATTTCTGAATTGCTGAGAGTTTGTGGCACAGCAATGTGTCTTTTACTTTGGAGGGGATGGAAGTGCAAAGAGTACTCCTTAAAACTCAGCTTAAAGAAAACGTACTGAGGAAACTACTGTACTCTGAATATTTGTGTATTAAATATTCCCCCTAATTTTTGACTCCTATATGTTATTAAGGCATCAAAGGATCTTGCCATTCACAGTGCACCAGGTATAATTAGCAAGATTCTATGAATATAGTAACCTTACATTATGTTTTGTTAAATGTCAAGATGATAAAATCCCCAGTGGACAATGTTTTTAATCTTTATTGGGATATAATTGACAAGCATAAATCATATATATTTGAGGAGTACAACTTTATGTTTTAAATTATATATATATACATTGTGAAATAATTGTGACAGGCTAACGAATATATCTATCAGCTCCCATAATTACCATTTCCTCCTTCCTTCCTTCCTCTCTGTCATAAGAACACTTAAGATCTACCTTCTTAGCAAATTGCAAGTACACACTACGGTACTGTTAACTATAGTCACATTGCTCTACTGTATCTCCAGAGCATATGTGTCTTGCATAACTAGAACTTTGCATCAACACTTCCCTCATTTCTTCTTCCATTCCCAGCCCCTGTCAACCATTCTACTTTCTACATTAGATCATGCAGGATTTGCCCTTCCATGTCTAACTTATTTTACTTAGCATAACATCTTCCCAGGACATGAACAAATTTTGAAAATAAAGCATTGATATATCCTTGAAGAAGTCTGCTCTAAAGTAATTTATTTACTTTTTTTTTTTTTTTTTGGTAAAGAAACTAAGGCTCTTCATTGATCCATATTACCAGATGCATTTTCTCAAGGTAAACAATTGTATTCACCTTGTGTGTATGCATTATCCCCATTTTATAAATAACTGAATTTTAAAGATAATAAGTGACTTGTTCAAGATCACACACCTTGTAGGTGGCAAAGTTAGGATTTGGGGCCAATGCTTCTGAATTCAAAATGCATGGGTTTTAATACTCTAAGACATTCAGGGTGTCATATTTTTTATACATTTGTTCTATTTAAGTGCCTTGAGACAGATTTGGAAAGATCATAGTTGTGGTAGGTTACTACCAAATAGTCCACACAAATCCCTAAGTCTATATTCACACACTTGTATAGTTACCTCTCTTATGGACGGTGGCCCTATGACTTGCTTTATAAAATAAAATGCTCAAAGGTGATGTTATGCTGTAATTTCTAAGGCTTGACTCTTTTTCTCCATTGGAGTGCTAAAGGTTAGACCTGACCACCATATTTATGGACACCCAAGCTAGATGCCTGGAGATGTCACTTGCATAAAAGAAAGTATTTCAGCTGACAGACTCACCAAGTGTCAGTTGTTATCAAGATTATCTTGGGTCACACATCCTACTGCCCGATTTCCAGCACATGAAGAAGGATTGTCTAATAAGGTCACAGACTCATGAGAGATAATAAATCATGGTTGCTTTAGGCCACGGGTCTTTTGTTTTTTTTATTTTTTATATTGCAATAGATAGTTGGAACAATAAATCACAAAAAGAATTGCAGATAAAAAAATTTAAAGGTTTTCTTTATTTATTCATAAGAGACAGTGAGAGAGAGAGAGGGAGGCAGAGACAGAGGGAGATGCAGTCACCCCACAGACACCCCACCCCAAACATGGACCCAACCCCAGGACACGATCCCAGGATTCTGGGATCAGGACCTGAGCCGGAAGCAGACACTTAATCAACTGAGTCACCCAGGCACCCAAGAATTGCAATTTTTAAAGATTAAGTTAGTTCTGAATTGCCTGGGTGGCTCAGTTGGTTAAGCATTCAACTTTTGATTTCTGCTCAAGTCATCATCTCAGGGCTGTGAAATGGAGCCCCAAGTCAGGCTTCATGTTTGTTGTTCTTAGAGCCTGTTAAGATTCTCTCCCTTCCTCCTCTCTCTGCCTCTCCCCAACCTCTCCTTCTCAAAGGGGGAAAAAAAAAAAAGATTAAATTAGTTCTAATAATTAATCCTAAAAATAGATTTTATGATTTTGACAGAAAGGTAAAGTTAAAATTTCTTTTTTAATTTTTTTATTAAAATATAATGTATTTTTTTTTCCAGGGATCTAGGTCTATGATTCCTCAGTCATCTTACAACACATACCTTCTCCAATGTCCATCACCCAGTTACCCTCCCCTCCAGCAACCTTCAGTTTTTTTCCTAAGATTAAGAGTCTCCTATGGTTTGTCTCCATCTCTGGTTTTGTCTTGTTTCATTTTTTCCTCTCTCTCCCTATGACCTAAAACAATTGATGAACATTCTCAGAGGTCCATAGCTGCATACATGCAGATGGATGTTTTCAAGTCTCTGGGCAAAGCTACACTTCATATAATCATTACAAATTAGTTTTTAAAAATGCAGAAACATGAAAAATAAAAATCAAATGCAAAAAATTAAAATGCAAAAAATACGGTGGCTTCTATACAATTTATGTTTTAGATTTTTTTGTTATTTTAATTCTGTTAGAGTGCTGTTATAAAACCTCAGAAAAACAGTGTTCCTAGGATAAAATATCCACATTCAATAAGATTTAATTGTTTTTTTGTGTTTTTTTTTTGTAAAAATAAGCAAGGTGTCTATGTATCTTTCTATGTATCACTGTATATATACATGTATATACATGTGTATGTGGAGTGGAGAGGAACAGAGTCAGCTAAAGAGTTTAATTAAAGAGAAGTGTTCGCTTCTCTGTGGCTAGTGTGCCCTATGTGCGTTCCAAAAGACTTCAGGAAACAAAGTGAACTTCACTGTAGGTCATGTTGCTCTGACCAAAACTTTCAAACAATCTTCTGAGAGTAAGTTAAATGTACCTGCAGTTTGATAAATTCATGGTTTAATTATTATTTGCCCACAGCTCAACAGATACTGACTTTCAGATATAAGGTTGGATCTCTGGAAAAATCTAAAGCAATACTTGGCAGCCTTGCAAAGTTCAACAGCAAGCCAATGAACTTTGATCAAATGCATACTGCTACTTTTTACTAAAATTCAAAATTTAATAAAATCCATACTAAAAGAAAAAACTAAGTAAAATACAGTTAAATATTTTGTGAGCTGTTTTTTCCTGTGTTTAAATAATCTTTCTGCTAGTTAATAATTCTTTATTATACTTGGGCTCAGCACAGTAATCTGAAATTTCAAATGATTATTCCTTGACTGTTAAGCAAATAAGATCCCTAAAGACTAACCATAACATTATTACTCTTGTGAAACATCATTTGTTTTTCCATAAATTACTTAAAATGATGTAACACAAAGAAAATGTTCTAGAGGGATCAACAAATAGTACAAGATACACTCCCCATACTTTAGTAATGTATTCACAGAATTTGCATCAAGATACATTGGCCTCTTTTTGGTTATATCGTGGATTACTCAAAGACAGCATGTAGAGGGGAAAAATAAAGGTAAATGAAGTAGTAAAAAGGATTTGATGTAACACAAACTTTGTATTTATTTTTTTCCATTATTAATATTATATTGGACCATCTATGAATTATTGAGTCTTACGAGGTATTAGAGAGAAAAAAAAGGAAAATATAAAACAATCTTTGTTTGCCAGGAGTTTGAAATTTAGAGTTAGGTTACAAACAAATTAACAAGTGAATCTATTATTGGATTAAACACTTGAGAGGTAATGAAGCACATCTAGAAAGAAGGGAAGTTTCACATGAGGTCACACTCAGTTAATTTGTCTAGCACCCTAATTGAGACAGGTATCTAAAAACCAAAAATTCTAAGTAGTTATGTAATTGATTAACACAACACCTATCTTATCACGGGGGGTAGGAAGGATTTGAGTTCAATTTTTGTCCAACCATAAAGCTTCATTTTTTAATAGCTATCTTATATTTCCAATTACAATTATACAACCTTGGGATTTTTATTTTTTTATTTTTTAAGATTTTATTTATTTATTTGACAGTCAGAGATCACAAGTAGGCAGAGAAGCAGGCAGAGAGAGAGGAGGAGGAAGCAGGCTCCCTGCTGAGCAGAGAGCCTGATGCGGGGCTTGATCCCAGGACCCTGAGATCATGACCTGAGCTGAAGGCAGAGGCTTTAACCCACTGAGCCACCCAGGGGCCCCACCTTGGGATTTTTAAAACACTGAATGGGGATTCACAAAAATGCCACCTAAAAACTAGGTTTAAGTTAAATTTTTCACAAGTTAAAGAAATAATTTAAAAAAATATGTGAGCCTTAGTCTGGCACAGAAACCCTGTTGCTCATACACCTGGAAAAGAAAGTAAAGAGAAAGGTTAACACTTATGGATCTGAGTACCTTCTGTCTTTATCATTCCTTTGCTCACCAGTGATGTTAGCTTCAAACATTTCTGAGAATCTTCCATCTCCCTGAAAAATCAAATTCTTTTTTTTAAAGATTTTATTTATTTATTTGACAGAGAGAGGTATCACAAGTAGGCAGGGGGTGGGGGATGCAGGCTCCCTGCTGAGCAGAGAGCCCAATGCAGGACTCGATCCCAGGACCCTGAGATCATGACCTGAGCCAAAGGCAGAGGCTTAACCCACTGAGCCACCCAGGCACCCCAGGCACCCCTGAAAAACCAAATTCTTAACTGTTTCAATAAAGCCTAACTATATTTCACTTCCATACTTTGATGTCACTTGGTCCTATTTGTTCTCATAAAACTGCCTTGGTTTACAACCTAAGAAAAAGACTTAGCAAATGGAGACACAATCTTCTCATGGAAAAATGGGAGTCCTTCAAGGTGTGCCTGAGCAGTCAGTGGATTAACCATCAGTGGATTAATCCAGTCAGTGGATTAACCTGCCTTTAGCTCAGGTCATGATTCCAAGGTCCTGGGATCAGAATCCCTGCTCAGTGGGGAGTCTGCTTCTCCCTCTTCCTCTGTCCCTCTCTCTACCCCCACATGTTCTCTCTTTGTCCATTCAATAAATAAATAAAATATTTAGAACAGTGAAAAAATAAATTGAGACTTTTAAAAATTTTATTTATTTATTTAACAGAGAGAGCCTAGGTAGGGAGAGGGAGAAGGAGAAGCAGGTTCCCTGCTGAGTGGAGAGCTGAATGTGGGGCTGGATTCTAGACCCTGGGATCATGACCTGAGCCAAAAGCAGATGCTTAACCGACTAAGCCACCTAGGCACCCCTAAGTTGAGACTTTTAAGAAAAGTTCTCTCTAATGGTCTTCAATTTGTGTGATTACTTACATAGTAAAATGCCAATACCCTATGAATACTTTAATTGTTAAATGACCAAATTAAGGGGGAAAAACTCTATAAAGATATAATCACTAGAGGCTCTTTATAAATTACATTCTGATATTACTTTGGTGAGGTCAAAAAATGTAGAAAAAATGGGTTCCTCTGATCTAATCCATAAATAAGAAATATAATTGAGAGAATATGAGGGAATTAGAAGTGAACATTACAAAAAAAGTATGCATTAAATTTATCAGAACAGTTACATTCTAGATATATTCCTGAAAATCCTATGCCTCTCAAATAACTGAATTATTTTAAATAAAGCATATTTGTAAGGAATTCTAACTTTGAACATTTTTAAATTATCCTGTTGTAAGGTAAAATAGGCTAAAAACCCCTTAATTTCTCTACTTCATAAATTCTGATTTTCACACATTAAACTTCAATGTATGTGATTCATTTCTTAGTATTGATAAGAATATTAAATGAGTTGATAAATGCTAACCACATACAGTTAGGCTAAACAGTGGTCAACACTAAATAAATGTCAGATATTTTTATTTGTATTATTCTTAATATTATTGTGAGTGTTAGTGCAAAAAGTTTAGAACTGAGTAATGGCCTTTTATTCAAATAAAACACTTAAAAACAACATACAGAAAGGGCACAGTTCTTTTTAGACCAAGTCAGTCTTCATTCAACAAACTAAAAAAATGTAAAGACTAGCCAAATTAAAGAAAATCTAAAATAAAGTCTAAAGCTTTAAATATCAATATTACAAGACAATAGCTTGAATTTTTATTCAAAGTAAACCACTAATCAGTTGTACTTACCAAAAGAATCCTTGAATAAGAACACATCTTCAGGATGGTATGTGTCACTAATAATGATAAAAAATACTCTGGTTTTTACCAACCCCATATTAGGTGTCAAAGATTGTGCCATGTCCTCACATTATATTTCTGAGTTATAGACTAAAATTTGTTTTTAGAATTATCATATTACCAGCTATGTGAACTTAGGCACTTTATACGTAATCATGGTCCAGAGGTAAAATCTCAGACATTTCTTAGGTTTACTTGATTGTATTAAGTAAGACTACTTGATATCATTTGATTCCCTGGAAGGTAGTAGAAATCTAACCAGGCTTTGTTCCTCTTTCTTCCAGATTGATAAACCTTTGAGAATGCAAGGAAATAAGCTTTTTAAAAAAATCTTATTTTATTTAAGTTCAACTAGTTAACAAACATTTATACAACAAACAGATTCATAGCACTTATTATCACAGGATATTGTTGTAAGCATATCATAAATGTTAACTTGTTTCATACTTAAAACAAACCAATGAATTGGGTCCTCTTAATTTCCAGAATTAGAAACAGAGTCACATAGTTTAAGTTGATTGTCCAAGGGGCACAGCTAATAAAGGAAGAGCATAGCATTCAGACTCAGGCAGCCCTAGCTCCAGAATAGGAGCTAATTCTAACAAAAATTCTAACAAAACATGCAGCACCCTTTGCTTGACATGCACAAATATGTGTCTGAGGGTATATTTTACCATAATTTTGGTGGTCTGTAAAGGCTGTAATGGCTGCAATGGCCTGAATGGGATTCTCTGAATCACACTGACTTTCCAGACTTGCCCTGGTTCTTGTAGAAAAAGTTAAGGTCTGCGGAAGCATAGTCACATTTTCAAATGATTAGGAAAGAATTACAAGAAATGTCAGCAGGGGGGGAGGAGTCAAGATGGCAGAGAAGTAGCAGGCCGAGACTACTTCAGCTAGCCGGAGATCAGCTAGATAGCTTATCTAAAGATTGCAAACACCTACAAATCCATGGGCAGATCGAAGAGAAGAAGAACAGCAATTCTGGAAACAGAAAAACAACCACTTTCTGAAAGGTAGGACCGGCGGAGAAGTGAATCCAAAGCGACGGGAAGATAGACCCCGGGGGGAGGGGCCGGCTCCGGGCAAGCGGCGGAGCAACGGAGCACAAAATTGGGACTTTTAAAAGTCTGTTCCACTGAGGGACATCGCTTCAGAGGCTAAACCGGGGCGAAGCCCACGCGGGGTCAGCGTGGCCTCAGGTCCCGCAGGGTCACAGAAGGACCGGGGGTGTCTGAGTGTCGCAGAGCTTGCGGGTATTGGAATGGGAAAGCCGGCTACAGAGACAGAGCGGACAGTAAGCTCACAGCTCGGGGTGACCTTGAACCGGTCACAGGCTCGGTGAGCTCGGAGCGCGGCCGGAGGTCAGGCAGACGGCAGTAACTGGGCGCTGTTCTCTGAGGGCGCACTGAGGAGTGGGGCCCCGGGCTCATGGCTCCTCCGGGCCAGAGACCAGGAGGCCGCCATTTGTATTCCCGTCCTCCGGAACTCTACGGAAAGCGCTCAGGGAACAAAAGCTCCTGAAAGCAAACCCCAGCGGATTACTCAGCCCGGCCCCTGGTAAGTGCAGTGCAATTCCGCCTGGGGCAAACACACTTGAGGATCACTACACCAGGCCCCTCCCCCAGAAGATCAACAAGAAATCCAGCCGAGACCAAGTTCACCTACCAAGGAGTGCGGTTTCAATACCAAGGAGAGCAGCAGAATTCCAGAGGAGGAGAAAGCAAAGCACAGAACTCATGGCTTTCTCCCTGTGATTTATTTTTTGGTCTTGCAGTTAATTTAATTTTTTTCTTTTTCTTTTTTTTTTTTCTTTTTTCTCGCCTTTGGGTAAATTTTTTTTTCTTTTTAATTTTTACCCTTTTCTTTTTTTAATATTTTTTGACTAGTTTATCTAATATATATATATATTTTTCTTTTTTATATTTTTCTTTATTCATTTTCATTTTTTAAAATTCTTTCCTTTTCTTTTTTTTTCTCTTTTTTTTTTCTTTCTTCCTTTTTGAACCTCTTTTTATCCCCTTTCTCCTCCCTCACGATTTGGGATCTCTTCTGATTTGGTTAAAGCATATTTTCCTGGGGTTGTTGCAACCCTTTTAGTATTTTACTTGCTCCTTCATATACCCTTATCTGGGCAAAATGACAAGACGGAAAAATTCAACACAAAAAAAAGAACAAGAGGCAGTACCGAAGGCTAGGGACCTAATCAATACAGACATTGGTAATATGTCAGATCTAGAGTTCAGAATGACAATTCTCAAGGTTCTAGCCGGGCTCGAAAAAGGCATGGATGATATTAGAGAAACCCTCTTGGGAGATATAAAAGCCCTTTCTGGAGAAATAAAAGAACTAAAATCTAACCAAGTTGAAATAAAAAAAGCTATTAATGAGGTGCATTCAAAATGGAGGCTCTCACTGCTAGGATAAATGAGGCAGAAGAAAGAATTAGTGATATAGAAGACCAAATGACAGAGAATAAAGAAGCTGAGCCAAAGAGGGACAAACAGCTACTGGACCACGAGGGGAGAATTCGAGAGATAAGTGACACCATAAGACGAAACAACATTAGAATAATTGGGATTCCAGAAGAAGAAGAAAGAGAGAGGGGAGCAGAAGGTATACTGGAGAGAATTATTGGGGAGAATTTCCCCAATATGGCAAAGGGAACTAGCATCAAAATTCAGGAGGTTCAGAGAACGCCCCTCAAAATCAATAAGAATAGGCCCACACCCCATCACCTAATAGTAAAATTCACAAGTCTTAGTGACAAAGAGAAAATCCTGAAAGCAGCCTGGGAAAAGAAGTCTGTAACATACAATGGTAAAAATATTAGATTGGCAGCTGACTTATCCACAGAGACCTGGCAGGCCAGAAAGAGCTGGCATGATATTTTCAGAGCACTAAACGAAGAAAACATGCAGCCAAGAATACTATATCCAGCTAGGCTATCATTGAAAATAGAAGGAGAGACTAAAAGCTTCCAGGACAAACAAAAACTGAAAGAATTTGCAAGCACCAAACCGGCTCTACAGGAAAAATTGAAAGGGGTCCTCTAAGCAAAGAGAGAGCCTACAAGTGGTAGATCAGAAAGGAACAGAGACCATATACAGTAACAGTCACCTTACAGGCAATACAATGGCACTAAATTCATATCTCTCAATAGTTACCCTGAATGTTAATGGGCTAAATGCCCCTGTCAAAAGACACAGGGTATCAGAATGGATAAAAAAACAAAACTCATCTATATGTGGCCTCCAAGAAACTCATTTGAAGCCCGAAGACACCTCCAGATTTAAAGTGAGGGGGTGGAAAAGAATTTACCATGCTAATGGACATCAGAAAAAGGCAGAAGTGGCAATCCTTATATCAGATCAATTAGATTTTAAGCCAAAGACTATAATAAGAGATGAGGAAGGACACTATATCATACTCAAAGGGTCTGTCCAACAAGAAGATCTAACAATTTTAAATATCTATGCCCCCAACGTGGGAGCAGCCAACTATATAAACCAATTAATAACAAAAATCAAAGAAACACATCAACAATAATACAGCAATAGTAGGGGACTTTAACACTCCCATCACTGAAATGGACAGATCATCCAAGCAAAAGATCAGCAAGGAAACTGGACCAGATGGACATCACAGATATATTCAGAACATTTCATCCCAAAGCAACAGAATACACATTCTTCTTTAGTGCACATGGAACATTCTCCAGAATAGATCACATCCTCGGTCCTAAATCAGGACTCAACTGGTATCAAAAGATTGGGATCATTCCCTGCACATTTTCAGACAACAATGCTCTAAAGCTAGAACTCAACCACAAAAGGAAGTTTGGAAAGAACCCAAATACATGGAGACTAAACAGCATCCTTCTAAAGAATGAATGGGTCAACCGGGAAATTAAAGAAGAATTGAAGAAAATCATGGAAACAAATGATAATGAAAATACAATGGTTCAAAATCTGTGGGACACAACAAAGGCAGTCTTGAGAGGAAAATATATAGCAGTACAAGCCTTTCTCAAGAAACAAGAAAGGTCTCAGGTACACAACCTAACCCTACACCTAAAGGAGTTGGAGACAGAACAAGAAAGAAACCCTAAGCCCAGCAGGAGAAGAGAAATCATAAAGATCAGAGCAGAAATCAATGAAATAGAAACCAAAAAAACAATAGAACAAATGAACGAAACTAGGAGCTGGTTCTTTGAAAGAATTAATAATAACCCCTGGCCCAACTTATCAAAAAGAAAAGAGAAAGGACCCAAATAAATAAAATCATGAATGAAAGAGGAGAGATCACAACTAACACCAAAGAAATACAAACTATTATAAGAAATACTATGAGCAACTCTACACCAACAAATTTGATAATCTGGAAGAAATGGATGCATTCCTAAAAACATATAAACTACCACAACTGAACCAGGAAGAAATAGAAAGCCTGAAGAGACCCATAACCAGTAAGGAGATTGAAACAGTCATCAAAAATCTCCAAACAAACAAAAGCCCAGGGCCAGACGGCTTCCTGGGGGAATTCTACCAAACATTTAAAGAAGAACTAATTCCTATTCTCCTGAAACTGTTCCAAAAAATAGAAATGGAAGGAAAACTTCCAAACTCATTTTATGAGGCCAGCATCACCTTGATCCCAAAACCAGTCAAGGATCCCATCAAAAAAGTGAGCTATAGACCAATATCCTTGATGAACACAGATGCGAAAATACTCAACAAAATACTAGCCAATAGGATTCAACAGTACATTAAAAGGATTATTCACCACGACCAAGGGGGATTTATTCCAGGGCTGCAAGGTTGGTTCAACATCCGCAAATCAGTCAATGTGATATGACATATCAATAAAAGAAAGAACAAGAACCATATGATACTCTCAATAGATGCTGAAAAAGCATTTGACAAAGTACAGCATCCCGTCCTGATCAAAACTCTTCAAAGTGTAGGGATAGAGGGCACATACCTCAATATCACCAAAGCCATCTATGAAAAACCCACCACAAATATCATATTCAATGGAGAAAAACTGAAAGCTTTTCCCCTAAGGTCAGGAACACGGCAGGGATGTCCATTATCACCACTGCTATTCAACATAGTACTAGAGGTCCTAGCCTCAGCAATCAGACAACAAAAGGAAATTAAAGGCATCCAAATTGGCAAAGAAGAAGTCAAATTATCACTCTTCGCAGATGATATGATACTATATGTGGAAAACCCAAAAGACTCCACTCCAAAACTGCTAGAACTTGTACAGGAATTCAGTAAAGTGTCAGGATATAAAATCAATGCACAGAAATCAGTTGCATTTCTCTACACCAACAACAAGACAGAAGAAAGAGAAATTAAGGAGTCAATCCCATTTACAATTGCACCCCAAACCATAAGATACCAAGGAATATACCTAAACAAAGAGGCACAGAATCTATACTCAGAAAACTATAAAGTACTCATGAAAGAAATTGAGGAAGACACAAAGAAATGGGAAAATGTTCCATGCTCCTGGATTGGAAGAATAAATATTGTGAAAATGTCTATGCTACCTAAAGCAATCTACACATTTAATGCAATTCCTATCAAAGTACCATCCATCTTTTTCAAAGAAATGGAACAAATAATTCTAAAATTTATATGGAACCAGAAAAGACCTCGAATAGCCAAAGCGATATTGAAAAAGAAAGCCAAAGTTGGTACATCACAATTCCGGACTTCAAGCTCTATTACAAAGCTGTCATCATCAAGACAGCATGGTACTGGCACAAAAACAGACACATAGATCAATGGAACAGAATAGAGAGCCCAGAAATAGACCACCAACTCTATGGTCAACTCATCTTCCACAAAGCAGGAAAGAATGTCCAATGGAAAAAAGACAGCCTCTTTAATAAATGTTGCTGGGAAAATTGGGCAGCCACATGCAGAAAAATGAAATTGGACCATTTCCTTACACCACACACGAAAATAGACTCCAAATGGATGAAGGACCTCAATGTGCAAAAGGAATCCATCAAAATCCTTGAGGAGAACACAGGCAGCAACCTCTTTGACCTCAGCCGCAGCAACATCTTCCTAGGAACATCGCCGAAGGCAAGGGAAGCAAGGGCAAAAATGAACTATTGGGATTTCATCAAGATCAAAAGCTTTTGCACAGCAAAGGAAACAGTTAACAAAATCAAAAGACAACTGACAGAATGGGAGAAGATATTTGCAAACGACATATCAGATAAAGGACTAGTGTCCAAAATCTATGAAGAACTTAGCAAACTCAACACCCAAAGAACAAATAATCCAATCAAGAAATGGGCAGAGGACATGAACAGACATTTCTGCAAAGAAGACATCCAGATGGCCAACAGACACATGAAAAAGTGCTCCATATCCCTCGGCATCAGGGAAATACAAATCAAAACCACAATGAGGTATCACCTCACACCAGTCAGAATGGCTAAAAGCAACAAGTCAGGAAATGACAGATGCTGGCGAGGATGCGGAGAAAGGGGAACCCTCCTACACTGTTGGTGGGAATGCAAGCTGGTGCAGCCACTCTGGAAAACAGCATGGAGGTTCCTCAAAATGTTGAAAATAGAACTGCCCTATGACCCAGCAATACCACTACTGGGTATTTACCCTAAAGATACAAACGTAGTGATCCAAAGGGGCACGTGCACCCAAATGTTTATAGCAGCAATGTCCACAATAGCCAAACTATGGAAAGAACCTAGATGTCCATCAACAGATGAATGGATAAGAGGATGTGGTATATATACACAATGGAATACTATGCAGCCATCAAAAGAAATGAAATCTTGCCATTTGCAACAACATGGATGGAACTAGAGCGTATCATGCTTAGCGAAATAAGTCAAGTGGAGAAAGACAACTATCATATGATCTCCCTCATATGAGGAAGTGGTGACGCAACATGGGGGCTTAAGTGGGTAGAAGAAGAATCAATGAAACAAGATGGAATTGGGAGGGAGACAAACCGTAAGTGACTCTTAATCTCACAAAACAAACTGAGGGTTGCTGGGGGGAGGGAAGTTGGGAGAAGGGGGTGGAATTATGGACATTGGGGAGGGTATGGGCTTTGGTGAGTGCTGTGAAGTGTGTAAACCTGGTGATTCACAGACCTGTACCCCTGGGGATAAAAATATATGTTTATAAAAAATAAAAAATTTAAAAAAAAAAGAAATGTCAGCAGGAGAAAGCTTGATTTATTTATCTTCTTGCATTCAATAAAGAATTTATTATTGTTATTTCCTTAATTTTAACAGCTTTAAGGTTTCACAACATTTATCTAAGGCTTTCTTTGAGGCATCCTTCACCTCTTTGTTCCTTAAACTATAGATCAGGGGATTCAACATTGGGATCACCACTGTGTAAAATACAGATGCCATTTTATCTGTGTCCAGGGAATGATTTGATTTAGGCTGTAGGTACATAAAGATCAAGGTGCCATAGAAAATAGTGACAGCCACCATATGGGAGCCACAGGTAGAAATGGCCTTGCGTCGCCCCTGGGTAGAGCGGATCCTTAATATGGCTGCAATGATAAAGATGTAGGAGGTGAGGACGATGGAAGAGGAACAGATCATATCAAAACCAGCAAAGGCAAAGATCAGAATTTCCTTGATGTGTGTGTCTGAACAGGACAGAGCCAAGAGAGGGAGGTCATCACAGTAGAAATGGTTAATTACATTGGGGCCACAGTAAGTTAGACGGAAGGTGATAATAGTATGGAATAGGGCAACCAGAAAGCTGTATATATATGGCACTGCCACTAATTGAATGCAGAGTCTTCTTGACATCAGTGTTGAATAGTGCAGAGGACTACAGATAGCTACATAGCGATCATAGGCCATGGAAGACAAAAGGAAACACTCAGTGATCATGAAGGTGAGAAAACAGCCCAGCTGTGTTGCACAAGCATGGAAAGAAATAGTATTGAGTTCCACAACAAAATTCACCATCATCTTTGGTGTGATAGCAGAGGAGTAGCAAACATCAACAAAGGCCAAGTGACTGAGGAAATAGTACATAGGTGTGTGGAGTCGAGCATCAATCCTGATTAAGGTTATCAACCCCAGGTTGCCCAGCACTGTGACCAGATAGATGATGAAAAACACCACAAAGCATGGGGCCTGAAGCTCTGGCCAGTCTGTAATTCCCTTTAGAATGAACTCAGTGACATAGGTGATATTGACATTGGCCATTTATCCCAGTGAATTTTGTTGATTTTGTTGCAAGTTGAAGAATACAAATCATGCTTCTCATGGCCCTTGTCACTGTTGACAAAAGATGATTGCTGGTGTCTTCTTGCCTTGAACCATGTTGTCTTGTGGGCAAAAAGTACACGTTAGCTCTCTGATGACATGCATCCTTGCCTCAGGGAGAGGAGTCCCATGCTCTCAGAATAGCTTTCTTGAAAGTTGTTTTGCTTTGTAATTTTTAAGAACATGGAAGGGTGCTGGTTAAAATTGCAATACCACCTGATAGAAAACACTTGAGACCACTAAGATTTCAGTGTTTTTGTTGCTACTATCTTTTCTTTGTATGCATATAAATATAGCAGCACAGAAACAGGTAACTCATAAATGAAGCTATGTTAATATTAATATTAAGGTGGAGTTTGGATTCCAAACTCAAGAAACTTTTAAATCACCCTAGAAACAAGACTACCTACAGACATTTGTTAAAGTGCTCATACAAAAGAGCATTTATGATTTTGTATCTACCTTACTATTCTCTGGATTATTTTATCAATTCCTCTAATTTTTTAAAAGTATTTTTTTTCATAGTCTCCAATTATTTTCTATAGGTTTTTCTAAAGCAAACACTGTCTCAAAGTCTTCCTATTTATTCTGTCATTTCCACATCTCTGTCAATTTTGAGGGAAAGTCCTCAAAATCACTGACATAGTTCAGCTGAAGATTTACTTAATAAGCACTGTTGTTTCTTGTTTCATTGTATCCTTCCTAAAGTGAGTTTTGTCTTAAAGTTGACTGCACATTGAATCACATATGGAGTGTTTTAACATCTCAATGCCCAGGAACCCCCTACCAGTTTAATCAAAATGTCTGGTTAGTACCCAGGCATCAGTATTTTAAAGCCCCCCAGGGGATTCCTATATACAGACATGTTTGGGAAAAAGTAGCCTAAAAAACAAATTCATGAGAATGGCAAGCAAAAATCAGCCATATTTTCAAACTTACTTTTATTTCTCTTTTGGTTTTGTTTGCCTGACCTATGGCTGAATATGTTTGAGTAACAGTGACTCCACCATGCCAGAGGAAATCACATTGGAGTATGGCTATTTCTACTCACATGAAAAGACTCACCAAAGTATATGTGGACAAGAATATTTTCAAGAAAATTAATTTTCAATCCCTCCATTATTTTTATCTGTTCCTTTCTGAAACTCATTTGTCTGAGAAGGCATCTGTGATCTTGGTTTTTTGTTTGTTTTGTTTTCATCTTCCCTTTTCAAAACTCACACTTTTCACATTTCACAAATGCAAGGTGTATCTCTCACTTACCTGGAATGTGTGTATGATTCCTTGTCCAACAGTTAGACATTTAGATAATTCCTTTCATATGACTGCATAAATATACCCCCATCTCATTAATAAGATAAATTTCAAATAAAAGTTAAATCCGTATCGAACAATTATGCATCAACATCAGGAGTATATCAGTTATTTCAATCACTTACTTGTGATTACAACTCAAATAGAAATATTTTACTAATGTAATATATAAAAGCTATAGAATCTATTGTTACAATAATAAAATTCTAGTGTGTGTGTGCATGTATTTGAGTTTTAGGGGAGTAAGGAAAAATGGCCAGGGAAATACTTTCTATAACATAATATATTACATTAGGTTTACTTTTTCTTTTGATGGAAATTGAATGAATAAATGAATTTAAGGACAAAAAAATGTTTTATGCTACCTAATTTTACAAAGGAGTCTCTTATTTTCAATGGATGATGGCAATTATTTATTACCATAATATTACACTATTTTTAGGCATATATGTGTATGTATGTGTACATATATCTGTATATACATAAATTCATATATATATGAATGCCAATACTTATAACATGAAAAACTACATCTTTTATACCTATTTGAGCTATTGGTGAAACATTTTAGATGTTTACTTAAATATGTATAGCAAGACAAATACTTGTTATTTTCAGTTATTTGAGTACCAAATTAATTGGTGATGATCATTTTTAGTCCGTAGTTGGATCCTGTTTTTAACAAAAAAGAACTTCATTTATTTGGTTCTCCATCAGTCTTTATAAGATTCCATTTTGCCCATCGAGGTTCTCAAAACATAGTTTTTGAGCACATTAAATCTTTTCTTTGTACAAATTCTTTAAGGGTTTGCCTCTTCTTAATAAGGATTAGGGAACTACCCCTGATGTGTCTACACACTTTGGCAATTAACATAATGGGAAAATTTTACACAGAAAATGAGTTCAATAGACAGGGAAGAAGGAAATAGTCATTGATAATCCTCTTCTCTCCTATCCACTGCTCTATACACCAAGTTATTCTCTATTTACTCACTGTCTAGTCTTATCCAGGTCTTGTTCCCTGCTTTTTATAAGGGTCTGTATGGTTTCTCCAAGCCAAGCATCCATCATTCCAGGGCTTCACCAAGCTTGCTTTCTTCTCCAGAACTTACCAGGCTCCAGAGGCACACTGAACACCACCAGTATACTAGGTGTACAGGTGTACAGATGTGCAAACAATGTGACTTCTTCAGCCATCAGTGCTCCCTTTGTGTGTCCCAAAACACATACCAATGACATGGCATAACATAAAAAAGGGTTAGGAAGCATGGGTGTAAGACTGATTATCTTAAAACCCTTCTTGAGGCATCAAGAACATCTCTTCTGAGAAGCAAAATTAGAAAAATGAAATCCAGTGGATTTCTATTTTATGTCAGGATTCAAAAATTACAGTGAGTACTCATTCTTTATTTATTACAAAACATTTGGTGTTTCCAAAGGCCAAGAGAGATAAACACTGTTACCAGCACTTAAGTGTAGAGCCATTCTTGGTCGTCCATTCTTATAATAGAATTTTAGACAGAAAAACCCACCCGCTCATGTATTTCTACTCCATTGGCTATATAATAACAACTAGCTTTTGTGGGTACTACTGTAGGACAGAGGGTGATTCAAGATTATCTCGCTAACTCAATATGAGGTCATTTAAAGGAATGACAGACAGACAAACAGAAGGGAGGAAGGTAGGGATGGAAAGAAGGACAGAGAATTGGAGATGAATAAGGAAGCAGACATCCTTTAGAAAGTACCGAAAAGCAAAGAGTGTAACAATAAGGAGTATGAAACTAAGAAATGCAGTTAGGATGTTATAGGCATTTTCTCTAAAAGCAGGCTCATTTATTCCATCGACTACCACAACTCACCAAGAGGAGAGGTTTCTAATGGAAAACCTAGTCATTGGTAGAGCATTGGTGATTCACTCCATATACAAATTCCATGACTCACCTGGGCTTAGCAATAATCCTAAGCTATGAGTGAGCTCATTCTGAAGTTGTTTGGGTGATTTATTAGTTCCTAGATCCCTTTGGGTTTAAATTTGAACCTCTGGAGATATCTGAGAGCTTTTTTATCTGGAGATATCTGGAGACATCTGAGAGTTTTCTTTCTTATTTTTCTCAAATTAAGATGAGCTGGACAAATTATATTGGGGAGTTTAAAAAATCTTTTTAATTATCTGTATTCCTAAAGGAACCATACTTCAAGTACACCAATCAGACAATTTCCATGAAGGAAAAAGTAGACTATACTATTAGAAACAATATGAAAAGACTGTGAACCTTGGTTCATTTGAATAAAAATACAAGTTTTGTGAAAGGAAAAGACTAACACTTAAATCTTGAGTAACTAACGTGTTAGACCTTAGACAATGTCCATATATTTTTGGTCCTCAATTGTAAAATCAAATAAAAATTGTACATTCTTTATGATTTTGTGAGGATTGAATAAATTCATATATGGGAAGGATTCAGTAAACTCTATGGTAAGTAAGTTTTCAGAAGATGTTTTTTTAAAAAGTAAGAGGAGAAGTGCCTGGGTGGTTCAGTGGGTTAAGCCTCTGCCTTCAGCTCAGGTCATAATGCCAGGATCCTAGGATGGAGGCCCGCATCGGGCTCTCTGCTCAGAAGGGAACCTGCTTCCCCCTCTTTCTTTCCCTGCCTCTCTGCCTACTTATGATCTCTCTCTCTCTCTCTGTCAAATAAATAAAATCTTAAAAAAAAAAAACTAAGAGAAAACAAAAAGTAAATAAAGCCAAAATAATCCAAAATCATACCTGAAAACCAGTTTCAGATTCTACCTTGGTGAGTCTATATAAAAAAGAAAATGTGTTTTTATTAATAGTAAAATCCAGTTTCTTACCAAATTTCAAACTAGAAAGCCATTTTTAAGCCTAGTATATATCATACATTACTAGATAAGTGTGTGTGTAAAACAAAACTCATAGAAGAAGCAAACATTCCTGGAAAATGTTTCTACTGCTTCCAAGTTCTCCCAATCTTTTGTACTTTCCAATCCAACTTTTCCCTCCACCACTGAAGCCAATTCTTTATAGCTTGTCTGATAATTATCCTACTGATACAGACAATGAACACTCTTCAGTTCTTTGTCAGATTTCCTCTGGAACCTGGAAAAATGTATATTGTATCCTTATCATTTAATAAACCACACTTTTTTCAGCTTTTATTTCTTAATCATGGTAAAAAACATTTCACATGAGATGGAACCTCTTTGGCAATTTCTTAAGTGCACAATACAGCACTGTTAACTATAGACAAAATGTTGCACAGCAGAGCCCTAGAACATATGGACCTTTTCTACCCATTGACAAACAACTCTCATTTCCTTCAACCCCCGGTCCCTGGAAGCCACCATTCTACTCTTTCTATGAGTCAATGTTAGATGCCTCATTCTTCTACTTAGAATAATGCAGTGTTCATCCTTCTGTAGCTGGCTTATTGCACTTAGTGTAATATCTTCATGTTCTTACATACGGCAGAATTTCCTCCTTCTTCACAGCTGAAGGATATTCTATTGTAGGTATATGCCATATTTTCTTTATGGGCATTTAAGTTGCTTCTGCACTGTGGTTATTGGGAAAAATGATGCAAGAAATGTGAGGATTTCGATATCTCTTCTAGATCTTGATTTCAAGTTTTTGAGATATATATCCAAAAGTGAGATTGATGAAGGATAAGGTAGTTCTATTTTCATTTTTTTGAGGAAGCCTCTATAACGTTTTCCATAGCAGCTATACCATAGTGTATTCCTATCAATTAGGTATAAGACAATTTCTCCACATCCTTACCAACACTAACCCTTGCATTCAATTTTTGAAGGTCTTACAACTAATTATTTGCATCTTTTTCAATGTAAACATCCAGGGTCATCTAACTTAACATGGTCATTTAAACAGATGAGGAAACTAAGCCTTCTCAACTTAAACAATTCTCTCTTAAACAGCTTTCTCCTATAAATAGATAGAAGAACATCTCTCTTCACTAATGATAATATATACAAACATTTATTTAGGGTCACTCATATTGTTCCAGGCACTTGTGTGTTGTGTGTGTGTCTGTGTGTAATTTTTATTTATTTATATATGATATTATATAAATTTTTATACATTATATGTACATTTAATTTTCACAACAATCCTGTGATATAACTATCATTATTACTGTCAAAGGAGGAAACCAAAGTATAGAGAGATTGGGCATCTTGCTTAAGGTCACCCACTGAGTAAGTGAAAAATCATATTTTGACCCCAGAGACATAACCATGAATTGGTTGTGAATTCTCGTCCTTTCTCTGCTTTAAGCATACACAGAGTAACCGCATCTCCTAAACATGCATGAGAGCTGGATCCAACTAAATGCAGCCATAAGGAGGTTGTGACAAGAGGTTTGATGGCACCAAGAGAGGGAGGTCAGTGCCCTTCGTCCCTGCCCCTGCTCTCGCCTCACTTTGGTACCATGTCTTAAGCAGAAGATGCAACCCTCCCTCTGGGTTCCTCCAGTCAGCCCCTCATCCACAGCCTTCCTCCCATTGGGCTTCTCCAACTCCCTATGTCCCTTCAAACCTTGAAGTAATGATATGACTGCACTTTTCTTAGGTTCTAAGTGCATTACAATTCTTTGCTTGTTAACATCTCTTCATTTGAATTATATAGTTTTATTCTCAGGAATCTGATCAATAATTCTCAAATTCCTTTGCAAGTAATCTTACTTTTTTGTTGTTTTTGAAAATTAAACGTTTTGGGAAGTTTCTAGTCAGTAAGATCACTTCTATTTAAGTGGAGGTGGGTGTATTCTAAGACCTTTGGGTAAATGAAGAACCCAAGATGGGATTTAAAGAATGGATAAGATTACTATTCCTAGAAATGATCTGTAAGGTACATGGATTTTTACTACATGCTTAATATATTAACTCAACATTTTATCCATGTGATCAAAATTATGTATCTTCAGTGAGATATGTGTGGATATGAGGAAGCAAAAACATTTTTTGAGAATTGTCAGGTGGGATCTAGTCTGACACTAAAAGCTAAGCTGTAGTATCATATCAATAATATTAATGATATGTCAATAATTTCACAGAGCACCAACATGAGAAAAGTTTACTGGGTAATGGTAATGAAGCAAGACAAAAAGAGAGTCACTCAGTAATAATGTCATAGATCTAGACAAAATCGAGAACACTGTGTCTAAACCACAAAAATGGTCAAACATCTTTTCCATCTGGCTAATATAAGGGACTGTGTCTTCTTTACCAACTAAAGCTTTAACCTGACTCCAATTTGTCCATGATCTAAATAAGAACCATTAACATATCAAATTATAAAAACACAGTCACTCAATGACTGCAACTAATCCAGAATGCAAACATGCTTTCTTGAACCCTACCATAAATAAATTCACAGGATAAAATCCCATATCAAGCTTGATATCTAAGCCCCCTTATTGAGATGGACCTGTTTCCCATGGTGTTAAACCTCCCTTGTTGAAACAAGTAACAGTAACACAACTTTGACTAGAGGTTCTCGCTGGAGGTCTTTGTCTGGAGAACACTGATAGATGAAATGGTGTGAATTCTGGGATTTATTTCAAAATAAATTTGGGGGGCTAGTGAATGGGGTAAGAAGTATGGATAAATTAAATCCAAACAATTAATGTAGACTCTGAAGCTGGACAATTGTTATTGGGGTAGGGATTATTATATCAAATCTTCTCATTTTGTGTGTCTTTGAAAATGTCCCTACTAAAAATAATTACTAATAATAATTCATTAATTAAAAGGATAAACACATTTTAAAATTTGTAAGTAGTCATACTAGCTGGTGAGGTTAAAATATCAATACATCTCTATTAAAAGTATTATCAAGGAGACCAGGAAATCTGTACAAAACAAAAATAAGAGAAATAAAATTTTTAAAGAAAGGAATAAAAACATGTTTCATAAATAATGTGATCAGCAAAACCCAAGGAAATCAATGAATCAGAATAATTAAATTTCACCAGAAATGGCACTCTTACTTACCAGAAATGTTAAAAACACGATGGTGATCACAGCTTTGTAATAAAGCTTGAAATCAGGTAGCGTGATGCCCCCAGTTTTATTTTTTTTTCAACATTTCCTCAGCAATTCGGGGTCTCTTCTGATTCCATACAAATTTTAGGATTATTTGCTCCAGCTCTCTGAAAAATACTGGTGGAACTTTGATTGGAATGGTATTAAAAGTATAGATTGCTCTAGGCAGTATAGACATTTTAACAATGTTTATTCTTCTGATCCAAGAGCATGGAATGGTCTTCCATCTTTTTGTGTCTTCTTCAATTTCTTTCATGGGTGTTCTGTAGTTCCTTAAGTACAGTTCCTTTACCTCTTTGGTTAGGTTTATTCCCAGGTATCTTATGGTTCTTGGTGCTATAGTAAATGGAATCGATTCTCTAATTTCCCTTTCTGTATTTTCATTGTTAGTGTATAAGAAAGCCACTGATTTCTGTACATTGACTTTGCTCCAGTGGAGACATACAAATGGCTATCAGACACATGAAAAAATGTTCATCATCACTAGCCATCACGGAGATTCAAAGTAAAACCACATTGAGATACCACCTTACACCAGTTAGATTGGCCAAAATTAGCAAGACAGGAAACAACATGTGTTGGAGAGGATGTGGAGAAAGGGGAACCCTCTTACACTGTTGGTGGGAATGCAAGTTGGTGCAGCCACTTTGGAGAACAGTGTGGAGATTCCTCAAGAAATTAAAAATAGAGCTTCCCTATGACCCTGCAATTGCACTAGTGGGTATTTTTACACCAAAAATACAGATGTAGTGAAAAGAAGGGCCATCTGTACCCCAATGTTTATAGCAACAATGGCCACGGTCGCCAAACTGTGGAAAGAACCAAGATGCCCTTCAACGGACGAATGGATGAGGAAGATGTGGTCCATATACACTATGGAGTATTATGCCTCCATCAGAAAGGATGAATACCCAAACTTTGTAGGAACATGGACAGGACTGGAAGAGATTATGCTGAGTAAAATAAGTCTATCAGAGAGAGTGAATTATCATATGGTTTCACTTATTTGTGGAGCATAACAAATAGCATGGAGTACATGGGGAGATGGAGAGGAGAAGGGAGTTGAGGGAAACTGGAAGGGGAGGTGAGCCATGAGAGACTATGGACTCTGAAAAACAATCTGAGGGTTTTGAAGGGGCAGGGGGTGGGAGGTCGGCGTACCAGGTGGTGGGTATTATAGAGGGCATGGATTGCATGGAGCACTGGGTGTGGTGCAAAAATGATGAATACTGTTATGCTGAAAATAAATAAAAAATAAATTTAAAGAAAACACAAAAAAATAGAAAAATTAAAAAAAAATAAAAAACACAGTCATGATTTTAGGCTTGTGAGATCAACCCCATTTCAGGTTCCATGCTCAGTGCAGAGACTGCTTGACTCTCTCCCCCTCCCTCCACCCCACCGCCCAAATAAATAAATAAATCTTAAAAAAAAAAAACAAAGTGGGAAAAATCTATTAACAATCTTGTGAGGTCTATTATATATGTGTGTATTAAACTAAGACATACTCAAAAATATTCAAATAAAAAGGCACTAAAGAAATATAGAAATAATAATCTACTATGTTGTTTCTTTTCTTTTAGGTCATTTTATTCAAATTATTCCCCTAATTACTGAATATTATTTTTAAAGTGTTTATTTTATTTATATTATTTTATTTATCATGTAGCTCAGAGTCTAATGAGAGAGACAGACAAAGAAAATGCATATAATATAGCATGAGAAATATAACAGTGACTTAAGGAAGACACAGTATCCTGAGAAATAATCAATCAGCATTCTTCCTTCTTTGGAAGATTAGTTAAGAGAAAATTATGTGAATTTAGTGAAAATTTTACCAAGATGTTAACTTTTGACCTTGTACTAAGAAGATGAGAGATTTAGTCATTACAGAGAGGAAAAACTATGGGATAATATTTCAGTGATACAGAATATGCAAAGACAAAATGGATAGCTACAATCAATGAAGGAAAGGAATTTCATGGTGGACAGGAAAGGAAAAAGCAGGAGAAATTAGAAAAGACAGTCAGGACCATGGATACACAACATTGTAGATCATAATAATGAGTTTTGCCTAAACCCCATATGTAGAAACATTACAATTTGTGGAATTCAAAATGGAAAAAAAATTACATGTTGCAACTGATGTGTATCCCATGAAAAATGAGAGAATTTAGAGGTGTGATTAACAGTTTACTATTCCCTGGGTGTGATGTGGAATTCATTGTTAGAGTGGGATTCTTGTTTGGGAAAGAATAAGAATTACTTTTTGATTCACATGTATGTAGACATTTTTATACCTTGTCTGGCACATAATAAGCACCCAATGAATTTTAGTGCTTCTTAATTATGACCATTAATATTCTACTCATGATCATTATATGATCAATTTGTAGTTTGCAAAGTAATTAAAATCTGTTATGCGTTTACTCTTCAAAATAACCCCTTGCTATTAGTAGCATTTTCATTTCTTAATTGAGGCTCAGAATTTATGGCCTTCGCAAGAGCACATGTGTAGACAGCAGAAGGGTCTGCTTGCAAACCTAGATCTGACTCCACATCCCCTTCTCTTCCCACTACAATATCTTATCTCCCAAAGGAAGGCAGTTCAAGGTAGAGGAAATAGCCATCCCCGAGGAATCAGATGATAATCTCCACACACTCAAACTAAACTGCAGATTCATTAATTCTACTCTGAAACTTTATGTTTGCTGAAATGGGTTTCATTTAATATGTCCCCATGAAAAAGCTGAAAACCTTGTCATTTTAATAAGGCCCCTTGAAACTGATTATCAAGTAGCCTCTGTGAAGCAATTACAGTAGGGAATTCTGTTTGCAATGAAGAGTTTTTAATAAGACACAGAGAGACAATTTCATCATCAACACTGGAGTAACTCTGACTTCAGTTTTTTCTTAATGACCATCAATTATTTAATTAAAATCACCAGATGAAGAAGGGCAGTACAGAAGGTGGCATTTCCCTTAGTTTCTCAGATATTCTGAACCTTTAGAGCCATTTAGCATTCTACCCTAAAATACTGGAACATTCAAAACAAATTTTGAATAAAAGAATTATAATTTTTTTTTTAAATCACAAAATGTAGAAATAGGAACTGTTACAGTTATAGTAGAAAACATGCCTTGGAAAGAAATTTAAATAACATGTAAAATCCTGATATATTGATGGTAAAAATGGTAATCATAAGTAGTAAATTTTCATATACTCTATGAGCCCAATTTAATGAAATACATAAAAATATAAAGGAAAAAGAGAAAATCAAAAGTCCCCCTAAATTTAAAGAACAGTTACCTCTGGTAGATGATATGAATTTGTATGTGACATATATTTATTTTTATATTTGCATTTCTATCTTCCCATGTATAAAATTTTATAATCAGCATACATATACATATACTTCATTTATATTCTGTAAAATATTTATTTTACAAAAGAAAGGATATATAAAAATGCTTTTGATAAATTTCTAAAACTCCAAGATATTTATTATAATCAGAAGCTAGTCAAGTTTATTGAATTATTCTAGTAAATAAAATGATACTTTTAAATTGTAAATTAATAAGAAAGACGGGTTATTTAATTAAATAACATCAAGGCAGTTGGCTATTTGGACAAAGAGTTTAGGTTCTTGTCTTAAGTCATTCAACAAATTAATGAAACGTGACTTTAAATGTCAACTCTCTAAAATATAAATAAAGGGGATTTGTTATTATTTTCATGTCCACAACTTAGCAAAGAAAAAATAAACAGAATTGTCGCTTAAAAATTTAGAACTTCTAGAGGCGTCTGGGTGGCTCAGTGGGTTAAAGCCTCTGCCTTCAACTTAGGTCATGATCCCAGGGACCTGGGACCAAGCCCCACATGGGGCTCTCTGCTCAGCAGGGAACCTGACTTCCTCTCTCTCTCTCTCTCTCTCTCTCTCTCGGCATGCCTCTCTGTCTCGGCATGCTTGCGATCTCTGTCTGTCAAATATATAAATAAAATACCTTTTAAAAAATTTAGAACTTCTAGATATAAAACTCACTCAGCTAGATAAGACAAATGATTAAATCAGAATCCCTCTAAAATGGTCACATAGGCAGAAAGGGACAATTACAAATAATGACATTAAAAATGGTTGTAATTTAAATTGCTTGCCATTTGATTTTGTTTCTCTTTGTTTTGTTTACATAAATCAGATTGGACATACATAACCAAAGACTAGTGATTTTATGGTGAGACAGTTCTAATTTGAATATGACCTAATGTCAAATTTGTTTCCTGGACTAATCTTTTCCTAATTAGAACTTTTTAATCATAGTTGTGCCCTGGAGTGTCAGTGACCCTAAGGTAGTCATGTTGTGGAACACTGGGAATTAACTTGCTAGGGAATAAAGACTCCATTGTATAAAGCCTATATCACTCATTCACGTACACTCACTATCATTGGATAGTGTCATTGGAAGGAGGCCCCTTTGAAAACATTCAGGAGAGGATTTCTTCCACAACCAGGTAGGTTAAACAGGTATGGTTTGTCATTTCCACAGACCTTCCCCAAGTCATCCAGTTTTCCCCATTAAAAAGAAAATAGATGACCCTGTCTGACTCCGCTCCAACTGGATGAAGCTAACATCTAAACGCAAGAATGAAATAATCCTCTTAATGCTCCCAGAATAAGCTATACCCCTCAGTAGCTCACTGAGACTAAGGCTTCCTTTGGAGGAAATATATTTCACTGTTGACAAAACTTCAGAAATCAGTTTCTGTAGAAGACAAGCTTTTATGTATGTATTGCCTTTCTCTTAGGAGAAAATCTTGATGGGTTCAAGAAATGTGTATTAAAAAGCTATTCAGAAGTGAAAGTAATACACAAAAATGGGGGCTGGTCTTTTCAAAATCTGAAATTGATGAAAATGTAGATTTTGCATTTTTTTCCTCTCTTTTAATGGTTGTACAAGGGAAGAAAATGAGCCTGATTCCAGTATGAGTACCAAGAAAAGTAACTCATAATAAAACTTCCACCTTTCAAACATCCAAAGTGATCCCATCAACACTTTCTCATTTCCCCTTCTGCTCTACACCCAGAGAAGGGAGATGCCAGCTCAGGAAGACAAGCCAGTTCCAAAATTCTATCCAAACACACCTTTCACAAGGTGAGCTTTGGTTCTACCAAGAAGGAAGAAAATGAATGAGAGAGAAAATTGTTTTCATGTCAGATTTTATGTATGTGAGTATGCATGTGTGTTTATACACATACACATATGCATATATATATCCATACACAACACTTATATATGTTTGTATGAATACATGTATGTGTGCATGTATGTATTTTGTGTAATTTTGGAGAATGCATTAGGTGCCATTTACAGTGTTAAGCTGAGTCAATAAAGGAAGAAGAGAAAATTTAAAAGATGATTTTTCTGACCACTTAGACAAAACTGTTTCCCTTTGGGTAATACCTTTGGGGAGAAAAAGAGATTTCACACACTGTCTATATGTATATGTGTATTTGATATGGTGAGAATTTCTTATCTTTTATTTTCCTCACAAAATTAAAGTGAACTTTCACAGTCTCAGAGGTGGAAAGAGACATGTAACTCCCCAAAACCACACCATGTAAGTTGTGATAACTACAGGCGAGTTATATATGGAATAAGATAAATTAATTCTGACTTTGGAGATGAAGGTGAGAAGACACTGAGGGTCAGGGGTCTAAGAAGACTGTGAATATGGTGGTAATTGGAGAAAGACATGGCTTCACATGTCTTATAAATACAGAATCCAATAAGGGAAATTGACTCACCAATAATGACTGACAGCTTGGATCCCTAAGCTGGACCAAGAGGTAATATTGATATATTCATAACTGTGAACATGAAAGCCATTGCCTTTTAAGAAATATTTTGTTTATTTATTTGAGAGAGACAGAGAGAACATGAGAGCGAGAAGGAGCACACAAACCAGGGGTGGGGTGGGGTGGGGGAAGGGCAGAGGGAGAGGGAGAAAGATTCCCTGCTGAGCAGGGAGCCAGATGCAGGGCTCCATCCCAGGCCCCTGGATCAGGACCTGAACTGAAGGCAGACACTTAAATGACTGAGTCACCCAGGCATCCAAAAGTCATTTTTGTGATAATGAAAACTTTACAAACATCATATGAAAAGAGTATTTTTTCTTGAAAATCATTCCTTCTTTTGACAAAGAGTTTGCCACCTTTTAAAAGTAAGAATGCATGCTATTGTTTCGCTGAGAATTTACCAGAAATGCTGGAAAACATTTCCAACTATAAACATTGGAAGTAATTAAAATAGAATACCATAAACACTATAATCCAAAGAACTATATTTAAAAAAAATACATATTCTATTCCTACTCACAAGCATATTATTTTTTAATTTTTAGATTGCAGTATTTGAAAATGAACTAACATATACACCTTAAAATTTGCCTAATTCACAAATAAAAACATTTAATGGTCCACTTTCCACATCGGATATCCTGTTTACCTTTTCATTTAGCATAAGGCGTACTTATTAAAATTGAAAAAAAAAGTATCTATTCAAAAAGACAAATTGATGCATTATGGGTTTTCTCCATGAAGAAAATAAAGGGGCAGGAAATAAAAATTTGTTTTCTTCTTCTTACCCAATATAATTTTTGTTTCTTTGTTATTTTTACTATATAGCCATCAATTTATTTGTTTATAGTTCCTCAATTTTTGACCTCAGAAAATTATGAACAGCCAGAGAGAACAGTTTGAAATGGGATGTATTTGTTTGTTTTTAAATTCCACCTCAATGAAATATAATTTCTGAAGCTAAAACACGCAAGAGTTGGCATCTGGTGACAATTCCTTGACTAAATAATTTGTCTCTGGATTTATCTTGTCTTTTTTCAGCAGTTAAGAGACTGGAATAAATGGCTGAAAGGAATAGAACCAAAGTGACGGAATTCATTCTTTTGGGTTTTTCAGTCCATAGAGAGTTTGAAGTCATTCTGTTTGTGCTCATTTCAGGGGTGTATACTCTAACTTTCATAGGGAACCTTGGGATGATTTCATTAATCCGATTGGATTCTCGACTTCACACACCCATGTACTTTTTTCTCAGTAATCTGGCCATTGTAGACCTCTGTTACTCTTCATCAGTAACCCCCAAATTCCTGGAAACCCTCCTAAGCAAGCACAAGTCTATATCTTTCTATGCATGTGCAACACAGCTGGGCTTTTTCCTGAACTTCCTGATTTCAGAGATGTTCCTTCTTGCAGTAATGGCTTATGATCGTTATGTGGCCATCTGCAATCCTCTTCTCTACATGGTGATTATGTCCCGAAAGGTGTGTATGCAACTGGTAATAGGCCCTTACTTATACAGCTTTTCTGTTGCTTTGCTCCATACAGTTGTTACTTTCCAACTGATTTACTGTGGCCCCAATATCATCAATCACTTCTATTGTGATGATGTCCCTTTGATGGCCCTCGCCTGCTCGGACACCAGCCTCAAAGAAATCTTGATTTTCATCTTTGCTGGATTCAACATGATCAGCTCTTTGACAACAGTTCTTATTTCTTACTTATACATAGTGGCCGCCATATTGAAAATCCAATCTACAGAAGGGAGGTGCAAAGCTTTTTCTACTTGTGCCTCTCACCTGACTGCTGTGACTATATTCTATGGGACTCTGATCTTCATGTATCTGCAGCCAAAATCAAACCATTCCCTTGACACAGACAAAATGGCCTCTGTGTTCTACACAATAGTAATTCCTATGCTAAACCCCATGATCTATAGCTTGAGGAACCAAGAGGTAAAAAATGCCTTAAGGAAAGCAATTGACAAATGTTATGTCCTGTTTTTAACAAAATTTAAAAAATGACTTGGAGTAATGTCTAACTTGGAGTAATGCCATATGTAGATACATTGTTTTTATAATCTTTTATAAGCTTTTGATGGGGTAAATTCATTTTTACCACCCTTTATATGAATAAAATTATTTTGTACATGAATTATATTTTTCATATAGTCTATAATAAGATGAAATGTTTAAAGGAGTAGAATTTAGACTTTTAACAAATTGTTACTGTTTAGGTATATCACCCAGATAATACTGGCCTCGATAGCTACTGTTCAAATGATAAGAGTCAACTGCTTCTTCACAGACCTGTACCCCTGGGGCAAATAATACATATATATTAATAAAAATAATTAATTAAAAAAAGTATGTTTGTATATTGGTGGAAGACAGAGAAGGGGGCAGGGAAGTTGGTGAAGTAAGTTTCTTGTCCATTCTGATGTCATTTCATAGCCTGCCCCCACCTCTACCTGGTCTGCTAACCACCAGTCCTCACTCTGCCTCTGACCACCACTAGATACATTGCTGGTCACTCCCTGGTATTATACAATTATCATGTCCTTTGAAAAGATGTCATTTTTCATTATGCAGATTTGAGAATCATGATTACCTTTTAGAAAGCTCTACTCTCCAAAGCAAAAATGTATACCTATCCTTAAATTCCCTAAGCAAAGCTGTGCTTTCCAAAGTTTCTTTGGAATATGGGGATATTTTGGGGGGATATGGGAACTTTACCGAGGATTAGGGGACAGGCCAGATGTAGTTAAAAATATATGGTATGCAATGTAGTGGGGTTGGGGGTAGGAAAAGAAAAAATGAAAGAAGATGGGATTGGGAGGGAGACAAACCATAAAGGACTCAATCTCAAACAACAGACTGAGGGTTGCTGGGGGGGAGGGAGGACAGAAGAGGGTGTTGGAGAACTGGACATTGGGGAGGGTATGTGCTATGGCGAGTGCTGTGAAATGTGTAAACCTGGCGATTTCACAGACCTGTACCCCTGGGGATAACAATACATTATATGTTTATTTAAAAAAATAAATTAATTAATTTTAAAAAAGAAAAACAATATGGTAATTATGATTGCTGTCACATTCCAAGAATATAACTCTATGTTGCAGTGATTATAAGGAAAAAAAATCCAAATCCACTTAAACCTTCAACCAGAATGTAATACGTTTTTTTCACTCATAAATTCAAATACTCAGTGTCCACTGTGTGCTTGATATTGTGAGCCAAAGCAAGCACATTCCTGCCTGATAAGGCTGAACTCTGGTAGAGAAGGCAAATGTCAACCAAATAATTACAAAAACAAACTTCTAGTTTTGATAGGAGTTAGTAACACTCTGAGAAAATTAAAGGGTCAGAAAAGGGTCACTAAGGCAATCAATGTGCCACCAAGGCAAAAATTCCAGTAGCATGAGCTACTAGCCACAAGTGCCTCCAGACATTTTTCAAGACGTTTTCTCCTGAAGCGTTGTATCAGGCCCCAAGGAGAAAGGAGAATATGTGGGATAAGGCAGTACTAGTGTGGAAAACAGGTATTGAAAGCCCATTCATAAATAAATAAATAGGGACGCCTGGGTGGCTCAGTGGGTTAAAGCCTCTTTCCTTGGCTCAAGTCATGATCCCAGAGTCCTGGGATCAAGCTCCACACTGGGCTCTTGCTCAGCAGGGAGACTGCTTCCCTCTCTCTCTGCCTGCTTCTCTGCCTACTTGTGATCTTTGTCAAATAAATAAATAAAATTTACAAATAAATAAATAAATAAATAGCAAATTCTCATTCCTGATTCTTTTGGGAGAAGCCCACCAGCGTTCAGTACAAATACAGTATAAATACCTACCCCTTCTGCTTTGTTATTCTGCCAGTATATTATGACATGCCTGGGTTTGGCTCAGGCACAGGGTTTAGGTTTTTCAGTCTGGTAAGCTCAATTCCCAGGTTAGGGTTTGATGAATTTATCCTCTACAATGTGTCCCTCTTAGGGTCTAATTCAACCCCTGTAACTACTCTGAATGGTAGTATAGGGGTGGAGTGAATGAATGGCTAAGGAGACAAAAGGAACACAGTGTAGATGGCATTCTTGTTTACAAAGTTACTGTCCCCTCTGAGACTCTCCTTCCTCACAGATGTGGAATGGGACATTGTCATTGCACTAGGAGTCCTACCCCTAAAAGCACAGCACATTGAGGTGATTACATGACTGAGAATGAGCCAATCAGATGTCTTTCAATGGAATCTGTCATTGTAATCCTGTAATTCCAGTGAGTCTCAGCTGATCACTTAACCTTAAATTAAGTGAATTCTGGAGCTGAGGTTTTCACTTAAGGCTTCCCTGAGCACTAAAAAACAGAATGCTGATCTGTAGAGAAAGAAAAATAAGAAATCCAAATCACCCAACTGCTAGTTTCTTGTAAAACCTAGTTATGTTCCCTGCCCCTGAGTTTTGTAAAATACCACTATAATTTTACTTAAAAACAGAAACTAAAACAAAAATACATTTGCTTCTTGCTTATTTTTATTAAGATACTTTGAATGGTTTCTGTGGCTTTAAAGTGCAACAACCTTTTTTTAGTAAGTGTTAATTTCTAACCTTGGGAATTTCCTCAGTGAAATCTGAAACTGGCTTCTTCCTATAAGGACAAAGACCAAAGGAAGAGGTAGAGCCCTACAGATTGATAGGTGCCATCTCATAAGGAAGGAAACTTACATGTGAGGCTGGTCTTAGGTGGCCACATAAGTAAATCTCCACAGGTTCCTGCCAGAATCTTAAAAGTGTATATGGAGGCCTTCACAGGGTTCAGTCACATATACGTGCAGATGGTCTTCAACAACACTTTGCTCTCCAAGGCTTTATCCTTGAAAATGGCTCCTACTGTGGGAGAACATTCCAAAGACAGGGGAAGGAATAAGGAGCTCTTGCCTTGGTCCAGCTTGACAGTCAACTGGCAGTTGTGTCCTGTCAATGACCTCCTCCAATAATAAGATGGGCAAATGTGGATTCTAAATAAATCAGTCTGCTGTTTGAATATTATATGACTAAAATTAACTGATGGTGTAACAAGAGAGACTTTCACAACAGACCTACTGGACTTTGTCTCATTCAAACCATGTAATGGTTTGTAATGTCTTGGACATTGCAGAAATTATTGGACTCTGAAGAAATTAAGACAATGGATATATATAACCCCCAAGCGAAGTAGTATGTGACAGCAGTCCCAAGAAGTTGCTGTATGCATTATACTATATAATATATGCACAGTGACTAAATATATCTATAGATATACATAGATATAGATGATATAGATATATGACAGGCAAATGTGTATATGAGTGTTTGTGGTCATCAGTTGTGTTTTCTGACTTTTAGATTATTACTATGCCTTATGGTTTTTCCTCATTAGCATGTCACACTTGACATAAGCATATCACACTTTCTCATTAACATATCACACTTATTTGCTTACATATTTTTCTTAAACTAATTCATAATTTTCTCTAAATAAATCTGAAAACTGAACTTTAGATGACAACCACTACAAATGAGAAAGAGGCTCATAAATAAATAGAAAGTAACAAGAATAAATAGATAAATTTCCGGCTCTTAAAAGGGTGAACGCTTATGACAAAGGAGTTTCCTGTCCTCAGCATAATTTAAAAACTGAATCTATAAATTTTCTGATATATGAAATAGGACCTCTGCCAGACTTTGTCCCATTAAACCTTTGGTTGATATGATCCGAAGTTATTGCTGGATCCTAGTTTCTTCTCATTAACATTATATTCTTCAGTTCTTTATTTAGCAGCTTATAACCAGAGTTATACCAGAATCAAGGAACGCCTGGGTGCTCATTCAGCGTCTGCCTTCAGCTCAGGTGATGATCTCAGGATCCTGGGATCAAGCCCTACATCAGGTTTTGTGTTCAGTGGGGAGCCTACTTCTCTCTCTCTCTGCTGCTACCCGGCTTCTCTCCCTTTCCCTTTGTCAAAGAAATAAAATCTTTAAAAAAAAAAAAAAAAAGAGTTTTACCAGAATCCAAACTAAAGAGTAGAGTTAGAATAAACAGCTTACTGAAGCAGAAACATTGTTAACTACCAAACAACACATACTGAAGATATAATTTATGATGGTCCTGAGACACAGGTTGAAGATTCTGAATACAATTCCATTTTCAGAAGTCCATGTGTGAACGAACGTTATAGAACACTTTTTGGTTAATCAGGAACCATTAACATACCTAAGGTCATGAAAAATACATGAATTATTACTCTTTTTCTAGGTAGAGGAGCATGGGTATAGGGAAATACCCTAGGAAAACATGTTCAACTCTAGCAAAGGTATCTGTAATTAATATTTATTTATATAGAGTCATTTATGAATTCCTCCAATGACTACACTTAACACAATTTTATGTACATTCTGAATGACACTAATATGTCAGTTTTGATGATAAGGTTGTATATATAGAATAAAGCAGTCTTAGCAGTGGGAGTCCCTTCTGGAGTAAGGCATCCTGTGTTAGATTGGACCTCTTATTGTATGTAAGAGTTGCCTTTAGAAAATCCTTGTTGCATTAAGACTTTTATGCCTGGACATTCATAATAGGTAGCAACATACCACAAAACTATTTAATGAAGTTTCATCGGCCCTTGTTTGCCTTGGCAATTGCTTTGTGGACCGCCTCTTTCACATCCTTGTTCCTCAGACTGTAGATCATGGGATTGAGCATGGGGATCACTGTGGTGTAAAACACAGCCACCATTTTCCCCTGCTCCACAGACTCCTCAGTGGGACGTCTGAGATACATGAATATGAGAGTCCCATAAAACATAGTAACAGCTGTCAAGTGGGACCCACATGTGGAAAATGCCTTCCTCCTGCCATCGGCGGAGCGCATGCGTAGCACAGTGACTACAATGAGGGTGTAGGAGATGAGAACCACAGAGAGAGAATACGTGAAGTTAATTCCAGCAATAACAATCATCGTGTATTCTTTGATGTGGACTCCCCCACAGGCAATCTTGATGAGAGGAGGGTCTGCACAATAGAAGTGGTTGATTTCAAAGTTTCCACAGAAGTATAAGCCATATGTCCAGAGTGTACATATTAAACTAACAGAGAACCCATAGACATAAGGCACAGAGATAAGTCGAACACAGACAGTCCTGGACATTTTACTTCCATAAAGCAAAGGGTTGCAGATGGCCATGTAGCGATCGAAAGCCATCACTGCCAAGATATAGACTTCCACGTGCACAAGGGCAATGAAAAAGTAGCACTGCACCAAACAGCCCACATAGGAAATGGTTTTTGTCTCTGATATTAAGTTTTCCAGCATTTTAGGGGTGACGTTGGAAGAGAACCACACATCCACAAAAGACAAATGACTCAAGAAAAAGTACATAGGGCTCTGAAGCTGAGGACTGATGCTGATCAAAATGATCATGCCAATGTTCCCTAACAGAGTGATCATGTACACGACAAGGAATACCACAAAAAAGAGAACTTGAAATTCCTGACGGCTGGTCAAGCCCAGAAGAATAAATTCTGTCACATCTGTGAAATTTGGCATTGCCTTACCATAGAGCCAGTCTGTAGTACCTACAGAGAAATAAAAAACAGGAATGAATCTGCTTTATTCTTGAAATTTTTGAGACGGATTTATCCTTATTCTAATGGAAATAATTTAAAATCAATGCAATTATGCACCATGTCCAAGTTTAGAATAGGTAGGCTTCATTGTTTCCCTTAATAGGTCTTATAGGTAGGTACATACCATGAATATTCATTAGTTCTTTATCAGTAAAATAGATAACTACATACATTGCTATCATATATTACTAAAATTGGACATTCACATTTGCTTAATTATTACACTGATGTTAAAATCTCAAGGCACAAACATGATCGAAGTCAGATTAAAAATTGTCAGGGAATGGCTAAATCCTTTCCAACTTATGGACTTACACATTGATGTTGCAGTCTAGTTATTGACATATTTTCCCTACCATATCTTATCATATACCTACAACATACGAAATTCCTACATCATATTTTATTTTATTTGACTAAACATTATGCTTGTTTGCTGCATGCACTACTAAAATTATGTCAATGGTAAATATCATGAAGTAAAGTTTAGGTGACATGTTATTTCAGATTCTACTGGTTTTCAGATGCAATCAATGCTACACCTGCTTATTTATATTCACACTTAATATCCTCTCAAGGAAAAGGTTCCGAAACAATATTTTCCCCATTTACTACACTTTTCTATCTTACTTCTCTCAAGGAGTAAAAACTTGTTATAAGTTCTTAAGGACATCTGTAGGATTAACACCATCTTGGAAATTTGAGCTCCCCTTAATATTAATATTTGAAGGGTCTATTACTCTTGAAAATTGACCTTGGTTTATAATTGCTTACCTTAGTTTATTTACAAACATCAAAGCCAATATTATGGCAGATATATTTGTTACAGCTAGCAGTTCTTTTGTTTTGTGTTTTTATAAGAGAGGGAGAGGGGGTAGAGAAGAGACAGAGAGAGAGAATCCCAAACAGGCTCTATGCCTAGCACAGAGTCTGACACAGCACTCAATTCCACAACTCTGGGATCAAGACCTGAGCTGAAATCAAGCCTCGGATGCTTAACCAACTTAGCCACCCAGGTACCCCTAGATCTAGCAGTATTCTAAATTCTGGAAATCTGAGAATGAACAAGATATATAAGATTCTGGTTTGCATCCTACTCTATCATCATTGAAAAGACCAAGCAATACACAAATGTACAAATGAGATACTTTAGGAGGTGGACATACTGTGACAAAATGGCAGCATGCTAGGAAGATAAGAAATAGGAGGAGGCAGGGTGCAGAAAGAGTGATCAAAGATTTCTCTGAGGAGGGGACTTCTGAACTGGTGAGAAACAGCAAGCTGTGTAAAAATATGAAGGGTGAATGGCATGCAATGGAAAAGCTCAGAAGGATAAATATTAGCTTGGCACTAGGTGAAAAAGAGTGTTGCTAGAGACATCCTTTTATATCATGTAAAAAAATATATATGGGCTCTGTGATTATATCATGGCCACCTGTAATTGGTAGCACGATGAATTCAGGAGTGAATTAATCTCAATGAACTATATTCTTACCCTGAAAATGTTTAATAATGGAGTTAAATATGCTATTAATTGGGTACATAACATAATAGGCACCAAAGTTTTAATTCTGATCTAAGTTTCCCATTACTATAGATTTCCATGATTGTAACCCATCTTTTGGCTCATTTCAATCCTGAGTCAGATAATGTCTGCAGTTTGTTTGGGGGAAGAGCTCTAAAGTGAGGGATTTCTCTATGCAAAAACTCCTGACCCCACTTGATGAACCCATGATTCTCCAGTTCACAGAGTTGACTTTGGTTAATGGTTCTACTTATTTTAAGCATAAAATGATATAAATATATTTTTCAAGGTATGTAAGAAACATAAACTAATACTATTTCTCCAATTTTGTTTTAGTTCCTGCATGAGTGTGTATTTATTTTCCTCTATACGTAATCTTTAGCTCTGTGATAGTAGAGTTTGTCTCATCCATCTTGGGAACTCTTTAAGTTGCCTAGTTAAGATGTTACCTGTAAACGGATATTCAAGAATATTCACAGTTATGATTTTTTTTAAAGTGTTGTGAAAAGTGTTTTAAAAAGTCTAGTTCAGCTTTATGGAATACATTATAGCATTCCAACACACAAAAACTAAGACAGATTTTTCTAGTGACAACAGTCTCAGCTTCATAATATCAGTAAGAATAGCTAACTTTTACTGAGTGTTCCCTGGAACTTTAGCATGCAAAGGTCCTATGAAACAGATTCTATTAGTATCATCATTTTGCAATGAAGAAACCAAAGCACTGAGACTAACTAGGTCTCCCTGGCCAGACAACAAGTAATTGACAAGATTAGGATGCAAACCAATTAATTTAACTGCAGTACCCTTAATGACCTTATGTTGTTGCCTCTTTGATTACTTATTCTATTATCCTATTTCTTTACATTTAAAATTTAGTTTGATTATCCTCCAAGACATAACAAAGGTATCCTTTTAACAGTCCATCCTAGATGAACTAGTCCTTTGCAGGACCCTTGAGCAGGCTGAACTACAGAGGTAGTAGACCATTGCCTCTCCCTCCTCCTTGAAGTTTAGATCTGGGATCAGATGTCCCAGTGAGTTCTGGGATAGAGTCAGTTTATTGCAGAAGTGCATCATCTGTCAAAACAATGGAGAAGATAGAATGTATAATTTACAAAGATATGTATTTTTTTAATTAACCTTTCAGGAACTTCCCATAAAGAAAAACAGTAAAGGTATAATTACTGGCCCAATCATTAGCACTGATAGGATATCCTCAACTCCAGTCACATCTATTTTAAAACAACAATGTGAAAATCAATGGTATTTGCAGAGAACGGTGTGAAGGCTAACAAACAAGGATTAAATTGTATAAATCTGCATTGTAATGAGCTCATTCTTGGGATGTTTTGAACAGATAGAGAAAGAATATTTCCCAGTAATATCATATAAAGCACTGTGATAACAAATAAATCTACAAATAAAGTCTCAATCTCATCTTCAAAATATGGATAAAAATGAAAATATTTGACTGCATTCATCTGTTTTGCAAAGAGTATACAATTTGTAGACCTACCTTCAGCGGAGGAGAACATCCAATGATAATTGTTCCCTATTTATAATAGAATTTTGAACACTGAGAGCATTGAGAATATCTCCCCAGGAAACTACCCCGGTAATTATGATAGGAATAATGATTAAACGCCAGAAATGTCTCAGGGGTAGGAGAAGTTAAGGGCTGTTAATGAGAAGGGTAACCCTGATAGTAAAATTAAGAAATCAAAATTCTTGATAACATGGTGTAATCTCTCCCACCTTTACATGAGTTCTGCATTCTTTTGTTCTCATTTAGCAGTTATGCATCTTGGGAAAATATTCTTGGTTTGCATCATGACAAGGAGAGATAAATGTGCTGTATGTTAGAGATGCTTAAATATAATGAAGGTGACAGATGTAGACATGAATGTAACAAAAAGATTTATTTTTCAAAGTACTTTGCAAAAATATCCCAAATACTCAACAAATGAAAAAATTGCTTTAAGTTCTACTAAAAACTTAGATTCATAGAAATTACAAGTCTGGAGAGACCTTGGAGAGCAGTGACTAGAAACTAAAAATTAACTGGATGAATAATAAAAATGATTTATCCAAGGAGAACCACAAATTAATTTGAAATTTGGAAACTCAAACCCAGAAAGTGCTGTTCTCATTCTTCATGGAGCACGAAACTAAATCTCTAAAAAGTAAATAGGGATAGCTTTTCATTTTTTTGGGTGTTGGGGAGGCAGTGAGAGAATGAGAGATATAGCACAGATCCAAATCCAACTGTTAACAGCCTACATATTAAAACGTTTTAAAATCATACTTTGAAATTTATTAGTAATCAGCAACTAACTGGCATATCGAGAGTTCTCTAACAAAATCCAACTGGTGAATAAACAGTTGTCCTGACAAAGTTATTTTTAACTAACCCCAAAAGTAACACTGAGTTAGACCTTAAAGTTGTTTTTTTGGGGGGAGGGGTTAAGTTTTGCAACTATAGGCACAGTGGTAAAGTATGATTTAATCTAAATGACCAGTTTGTTTAAATGCAAATACCTTTAAAGCATTGCTGATGGGGCACCTGGGTGGCTCAGTGGGTTAAGCCTCTGCCTTAGATTCAGGTCATGATCTCAGGGTCCTGGGATCGAGCCCCACATCGGGCTCTCTGCTCAGCAGGGAATCTGCTTCCCTCCCTCACCCCACCCTCTGCCTACTTGTGATCTCTCTCTCTCTCTCTCTGTCAAAAAAATAAATAAAATATTTTTTTTAAAAGTTGCTGATGACATGTGTGTATGTGTGTGGAAGTGAGTTCGTATACATTGTTGGTTCCCCTTGAAGAAAATAAAAACTCAAAAGTGGACAAAGAAGAATGTTTATTCTCATATTACATCAATGCCATTTTATATTTATATCTTTCCAGATAAATTTGTAATTACTTAAAGGTGTAATTTAAGTGTGTGTTGGTTCCATTGCAGTACTTTTTGTATTTTCTACATCAAAAAAGCAGATTATTAATGTATGTATTATAGATGTATGTATTGATAAAGAGAATTTAAGAAGTCCAAGTTTTAAAGTTGTTCCTCATGCTTGTATTTCATGAAATGAGGTATGAGAGTGGTGGGTCATGTTATCATTAGCAACAAATACACCACCCTGATACTTTGTGTCTTTCAAACATAAAAATCATTTTAAAATATTTACTACATCTTAGTCACAGATGTGAAAATTATTCCCCATGAATACCAATTTTATTTATTTATTAAGTGGGATCAAGAGAGCTGTGCTTTCAAAATTATGCATCCATTTGCTGATTCTACCCACTCTTCTGTCCAACCGAAGACCCTTTGGCAGGAACAAGGGAGAAGGTCAGTGATCAATGGCCACCGTGGCATTTAAATATGGCACTTACTGGGATCTGTAAGAGAATTACATACCATGCCGAATCTCTCATGAATACTAAAAATGTTGAAAAGGGATGACATACAAGAGGATAGCTTTATTCAAGATAATAGTCTCTGAATAGACCTGCCATTCATATTGAAGAAAATATATTTGTTTCCATAAAATCTCACAATCATTACCAAGACCACCATTTTTATGTTGACATACTAGAAAACTAAATGCAATAAGTTCTTATTTTTACTGCTCCAATCTACTCTCTAAATAGGCAAATTGATAAGTATTTTCCATAATCATTCATTGCATTTTTAATAAGAAAAACAAAATACTTCATTTCAGCTAAATATTTGAATAATTTTAATTAGTGTACCTGCAAATTTTGGCTCAAACAAACTTTCCAATTAATTAATTTTTTAAAAAATTTTAACAAATCCTTACTACTCACATCAATAGCGTTGATTTGTCTCCTTTTTTTCCCACTGGGTTTGAGTCTTTCTCTTTTTTTATAATTAATGCATGAAATAATCTAGTTTTTGTGAAAGTTATTGATATGCTGAACCACAATCTATTGACAAATTCTTATGGATCACATAAGACAATATTAACAAAATTGTATTTTATTTTGTTAAACATGTTCTGCTGATAACTTTTTTCATGGCTTCTTTCACATCTTTATTCCTCAGACTGTAGATCATGGGATTCAGCATGGGGATCACTGTGGTGTAAAACACAGCCACCATTTTCCCCTGCTCCACAGATTCCTCTGTAGGACGTCTGAGATACATGAATATGAGAGTCCCATAAAATATGATGACCGCTGTCAAGTGGGAGCCACAGGTGGAAAAGGCCTTCTGCCTCCCTTCCGCTGAGTGCATCCGTAGAATGGCAATGAGAATGAACAGATACGAAATGGTCACCACAGTCAGAGAATATGTGAAATTAATGCCTGCAAGTATGATCATCGTGTATTCTTTTACAAAAGTCCCTGAGCATGCCATTTTGATGAGAGGTGGGTCTGCACAGTAGAAGTGGTTGATCTCAATATTCCCACAAAAGGACAAGCCATATGTCCACAGGGTTGCAGCCAGACTAGTCAGAAAGCCATATATATAGGGGAAAGAAATCAGTCGCATACAGACCGCCCTAGACATTTTGCTGCCATAAAGCAGAGGTTTCCCAATTGCCATGTACCTATCAAAGGCCATCACAGCAAGAATAAAAACTTCTACATGGACGAGGGCAATGAAGAAGAAACACTGTACCAAACAACCGGCATAAGAAATAGTTTTTGTTTCTGATAACAGATTTTCCAACATTTTGGGGGTCACATTGGAAGAAAACCAGACATCCACAAATGACAAATGACTGAGGAAAAAGTACATGGGGCTATTAAGCTGTGGACTGACCTTAATTAACATGATCATGCCAATATTGCCCACTATGGTGACAACATAGACCATAAGAAAAATGATGAAGAAGAGAACTTGCCATTCCTGACGACTGGTTAGTCCCAAAAGAATAAACTCTGTCACATCGGTGAAATTGAGCATTTTCTCAACTCCAAGTCAATATTTGTTATAAATCTCAGGGATAACTAGGAGGAAATAAATTTAAAAATCAAGTGTTGTTTATTTCTTAATTTATATTTTTATCCATGCCTCTTTTATATTTCTTTATTCACTATGACTGAAAGTTACTAAGATGCCCTAGTACATAACAGTTATATGAATATTGTGACTGAAACATACTGCTACTAAATATTGTGCTTAGTCAAACTGCCAAGACTACTTATATTTCTAAGATTTTTTTTTTTTTTTTTTTTTTTTACTTATTTCAGAGAGAGCATGAGCAGAGGGAGGGGCAGACAGAAAGAGTGAATCCCAAGCAGATTCACCACTAAACACAGCCCTATGTGGTGCTTGATCCAAGGACCCTGAGTTCAGGACCTGAGCCACACACAGACCCCTCTGAGACTATTAGACATCTCTTGTTTCCAATATTGGTATGTTTGGAGGTTTCATATTTTAAGATATTTATGAAGGCTCATAATTCTCTCTTCAACCCAATGTAAAATAATTTCTTACCTCATCACTTCTTCATTATAAGCATATTCTCCATGATTAGGGATGGAAGCCACTTAATCAAATAATTTACCAGCCCTAAATGTTTGAGAAAATATTATTTTTAATCTAATCTCATGCTTCCACCCACTTAAATTAAAGAGCGCAAACTGATCACATTGGTCATCAAAGCCAGGTAGAAAGGGGTAAAGTACTTAACTACATTCATTAATTTATACATATTCCCTGGATGTGGACTCCTTAGCATATAATTATAATCTACTAAATATTATTGACTATTATTTATGGAGATTCCCCTATTGCATCACTCTATATTTCAAATTATATCAGTAAATACAGATTTTTTTTCCCCACAAGACCAGGCATGAGAAAATATTCAGTATTCTCAGTAAAGAATTCTGTTTTTGTTGTTAGACTTGTGTTGAATTCTGGCTCCATGATGTAAGAACTTGAACTGGTTTTATATTTGTTTTCTTTGCCTTTCATTTATCTATGCCTTAATATGATGTGACAGTAACAATAATACTCATTTCATTGTTTAATTATAAGTATGAAAAGACATTACATATTCACACATAATAAATACAGAGCACAATTATTACTAAATGCACTCCTGGAAATTATAGTTTCCATTAGTAGTTTGTAATAATCAAATGATCAAATCTCTGTAGAAAATATCTTTCTCTCTCTGTATCTGTCTCTTTCCTCCCTCCTTTCCATTTCTCAGTCACTTCCATGTGCATAAATAGACACCTTCACACACAGATATCATGTATAGTATAACTAATGGTAATTATAAAGAATAAGAGAAGATAGGGGCACCTAATGGCTCAGCCAGTTGGGTGACTGCCTTCTGCGGGAGTCATGATCCCAGGATCCTTGGATCCAGCCCTGCTTTGGGCTCCCTGCTCAGCAGGGAGTCTGCTTCTCCCTCCCCCTCAGCTGCTCCCCTTGTTCCTGCTATCTAGCTTTTTCTTGCTCCTGCTCTCTCTTGCAAACAAATAAATAAAATTAAAAAAAAAAATAAGAGAAGTTAAAATCTGAGATGCAAATTTAGTCTGACAGATTTGGATAAATATATTTTTATACCAACCTGAGAATGAGGAGAAATATTCCCAGTAAGAATGCAGAAGTGAAAAGAAAATGCTACATGAGAGATGATAAGCAATGTATACCAGGTAAAAGAGAACCTGAAAGTCCACAAGAGAAGTTTCCCTTAAATCTTTGCCTTAAGGGGGTGGGGGACGGGGGAGGGGGAAGAAGAACCAATTAAGAAGCTTTGCCTACCCAGAACCCTGGGGGCAAGTAACCCTCTAGAGGAAAGTCCACACTGTTGAGTTTTGGTTTTTAATAGTAGGTTTGCACAATTTGGTTTTTCCCCAAATTCAAGTTATTTTGATCTTCTGGGATCCAAGAACACAATTTGCTTTGGGTTTGCATCATTTTCAACTGGGTGATGGTGTCACTCAGTCTGCACAAGGCAGTCTTATGTTCTGCAGTCCTTGGTCTGTGCCACTGGGCTTTTCCAGTGAAAGGTGAAACAGGTAGCATCATTCCCTACAATGAAAATTGTATAATATCAGAGCAGGAAAATGTATCTGTTTCACATCTTTCACTTTATGAATAAGAACATGAGAAAGTTAACAACAACAATAAAGCATATGTTACATTTGCTAACTTAATTTTCACCACCACCATCATTATTATGATATCTATTTTACAGTCAAGAGACAGAGCTTAGAGAGTTTCAGTGACTTGCTCAAGGTCATATTTCTAATGAATTGGGGACTAGGTTCCTGATTCCAGACTTTGAGTCTAGAGTTTGTACAACTACTCATCTCAATCCCAAAGGTAACTATTAATTGTGCAGATCAAAAATCTCAACTACTGATCCAAAATGACTCCCATGTCTACTATATGACTGGTGTATATAATATATTCTATAGAATATATTTTATCAAAGTCTTTATGAACTTGAAGGAACAAAAATATGTTCGTTCTTTAGCTAAAAATACGTATTTGATCACTTTGCTTGAGTGCCTGGCAATGTATGCCCTCCAAGTTGTTTCTGCAACAAGAGCCTATTTCAGCTTATTGAGATCAGTGGAGGAATTGCTGGTTTTCCACCAAATCCATTCTTCTTCTCGAACTGCAAGAAGATTTTCAGTAGAGCAATTGCCTTGTTCATGGCCCTACCTAGGATGGAGGCACATGGTAGATATACAAGAAATATTTTTTTGACTAAAGAAAATGGTGATATGATAATCTTTTCAATAGGTGAACTCTATAACTAAGAGAAGCACATGTCTAACTATCACCTAGATATTTCTCAGAATAGTGTCGAGACGCTCCAGGCTTACCATGAAACCATACTTTGGAATTGAGGAGTGTTGATTAAACATATATGAGTTACAGCTCTGTGTGGGTCTTGAGAGTAACTGTTACTTGAGAGAATAAGTTTGCTACTTAGGACCAAAGGTTTACTGTCCACAGAAGTCTTGGGCCTATATCATAAACAGTAACCTACCTCTGACCCAGAATTTCTCTCAATGAGAAGTTAATTATATTTCATCCCCTCAAATATTGCGCTAAGTTTAATTTTTAAGGCCAGCCTCTACAAGACACTAAAAAGCCTGATGTGATTGCTCTAGGTTTTATGTTAAAAGGTGGTTCTCAGTATAAAAAGCCAGGACAACTTCGCACTTAGCATGGAGAAATCCAGATAGGACAACTTGCACAGAGAAAGAAAGTTGAGTTTTTATTATTCTAACCAGAGATCTCTCCAGACCACAAAGATTATTTAATGCAATTATCTACCTATATGGGTCATGAAAAACTTTTCTTTTAAACATTTCCTTGAGGGTCCCTATGTAAAATTAGCAATCTCCTCCCCTGTATTTCATACAACTTAGTTCATATCGCTTATACTAAGACCCTGTTATGCCTTTGATCTCATATTATATTACTTTTCTCATATTCCTGGGTTCTAACAACAATGGCTTCCAATTTTTCCTTGAATATTCAGTGAATATTTGCATTTAAACTCTTTTCTAGATGTTTCTTGTGCTTAGAGCACTACCTCCCCACACACATATAAGCACATGTGCAGAGCTACTATCTAGACCTCTTTCATGAGGTTTTTGCTACTGTCAACTTCTCCCATCCAAGTACTAACCAGGCCCAACCCTGTTTAGCTTTTGAGATCAGACAAGATCAGACCTGTTCAGGGTGGTCTGTCCTTAGACTTACTGTCACTTTCTCAATTAAAAGTTATCTTTATTCTCATGCTTTAGTCAGAGACCCTTTTATTATCCCACAATAATTTTTTTCAGATTTTGCCATACAATTACTAACTTATTACATGATTTACTTGTATTCTATGATAATTGTTTTTGTATGCCTTACACCACTGGAATATAAGCTTCATGAGACCAAGGATTTCTTTTTCTGTTTGGTTCATTGATAACAAATACCTAACACTGTGCCAGGTATATAATATACACTCAGCTAAAACTTGCTAGAGGAATGAGTTAACTGATTAAACAGCAGTTTAGAATGCTAAAAAATAGAACTAGATAAATAAAAGCAAATTTATATACAATATTTTCGGTATTTTATAATTAGAGGGATAGAGATGTTAGTACACAAATAGAGGTGTGACAACAAGTTGGATTCTAAAGGAAATTCTTCACTAAGAACTCCTAGAAAGTTCTATCAAGTTGACTACTCTGAAACACACACATATACATACACACTACACAAATATGCATACACATACATGTGTATACTTGTGAAACACATATGCATACATGTGCAAGCATATAAAAGATTATAGATTTTGTACATCACAATAGCATTTAGCTGTTTATGCCTTATAATCTTTAATTTTTTAAAAAAAAGCATTTTTGAAACTGAGGCAATAATATTCTAAAAAAAGATAGACCATGTGTTATATATGAACAATGGTATGTTCAGTTGAGAGTCTGATATGAGACTTATGACAAGATACAAAGGCAAGTGCTAGAAACACTAAGGGTTCGATAGTTTCTTACTGCCACCAAACCCAACTGAACTATTTAAAAAAACATAAAAGAAAAAAGGAAGAATAAAGCTATCTTTATACTCCCCCAAATTTTCTATAGGTAACTTGTTGAAATATATTTATTGAAATACAATCCAAGTTCCAAACTCACTGAGATTGTGTTATCACCTTCTGATAGTCATTGTAAGAAAAGACATAAAATGGATCTTAAATGGATACCATAGGATGTCAAGTTTGTTCACTTGAAATGAAGTTTATTGAATTAATTATTATATATTTGAAAGGCAGACACTCATCTAGTATAAAGTTACATTAATTACCATGGTTATATAAATCTTATGATATCATATTCTACATAAAATATCCAATTGTCAGGGATGTCATCTCCAATTTTAACAATGCCTCCTGGTGAAATTATATTCAACTGAAGCATTTTAAAATAATAACCTATCATCTCAATCCCTATTCTAGGTGCAAGAAGAGACCATTACAGTTCTTTTAAAATCATACTCGAAAGAGTGACTTGTGAGGTACTGAGAAGCCATGAACAAACATTCCCAATCACAAAATGAACTACTGAATTTGACACTGGGTGAAAGGGAAAGAGTGGATGCTGTCGTCAACACATCTTATTATCTCAGGTCTCAGAGACCCAGAGAGTCTGGTCTACAATAGGCTTCCCTTTTCTTGGTGCTATTACTCCCGTCTCAATTCTGTATTCTTCGTCTATTTATTGAAAACAGAAATAACAAATTTTCTCAGAATGATTTGAAAGTCAATTTACACTTCTAGTGAACTACGGGTCTCATCCTGCATTTGAAGTTTCTGCTTTATTTAGTTAAAATTGTTCTACTGACTGCTTTGCTCATGGCCTCCTTTACATCTTGGTTCCTGAGACTGTAGATCATGGGATTCAACATAGGAATTACTGTGGTGTAAAACACAGCCACCATCTTGCCCTATTCCACAGACTCTTCCGTTGGACTTCTGAGGTACATGAAGAATAGGGTTCCATAAAATATAGTGACAGCTGTCAAGTGGGAAGCACATGTGGAGAAGGCTTTCTTTCTTCCTTCTGCAGAGCGCATCCTTAAGATGGCAATGAGGATAAATATGTAGGAGATGATAATGATTAGCAAGGAATAAGAGAAGTTGAGACCTACCAAGGTGCACTTGGTGGATTCTTTGATGAAGTTTCCTGCACAGGCCATTTTGATGAGGGCTGGGTCTGCACAGTAGAAGTGGTTGATCTTAATGTTCCCACAGAAGTACAAACCATGGGTCCACAGTGTTGAGATCAACTAATGAAGAAGCCATATAGATAAGGAAAAGAGATTAGTCAAATACAGATGGTCCCTGACATCCGGCTGCTATAGAGCAGAGGGTTGCCAATCACCATGTATCTGTCAAAGGCCATCACGGCAAGGATGAACACCTCTAAGTGGATAAAGGCAATGAAGAGAAAGCACCGCATTATACAGCCAGGATAGGAAATGGTTTTGATCTCAGCTACTAGATTTTCTAACATCTTCAGCATGACATCAGAGGAGAACCACACATCTGCAAAAGATAAGTGACTGAGGAAAAAGTACATGGGGATGTTGACCTGGGGACTGATCCTGATTAGTATGATCATGCCAATGTTCCCAATCAGTGTGATAATGTAGACCAGTAAGAACACTGCAAAGAGGGGCGCCTGGGTGGCTCAGTGGGTTAAGCCGCTGCCTTCGGCTCAGGTCATGATCTCAGGGTCCTGGGATCGAGTCCCGCATCGGGCTCTCTGCTCAGCAGGGAGCCTGCTTCCCTGTCTCTCTCTCTGCCTGCCTCTCTGTCTACTTGTGATTTCTCTCTGTCAAATAAATAAATAAAATCTTTTAAAAAATAAAAAAATAAAAAAGAACACCGCAAATAAAAGGAGCTGTAGTTCAGGACGACTGGTTAATCCCAAAAGAACAAATTCTGTCACATCAGTAAAATTGAGCATTTTCTTAAATCTGATCCAGGTAAAGATGCACGTTATCTAATAAAATAAACAGAAATCACAAAATACACTGACCAAATATAGCTGTGCTTATTGTATAATATCATTTCTTAACCCATTCTCTTTTGATTCCTCTGCTAGTTTTCTTTTTTCCTTTTTCTTTTTTCTTTCTCAGGCATCTTTTCTTAGCAGTATCTCTTTCTCTTATGCATGTAATTCTGTATGAGACTTTTTACAGAGAAAATAGAAAAATAGTATAAAATTATAGAAATACACCAACAGAACATGGGATACTTATTCTTGTAGACACAAATATTTTAGGAGGGGTGTCTGTGTGGTTCAGTCAGTTAAGTGACTGACTCTTGATTTCAGATCAGGGTTGTGAGATCGAGGCCAGCATCAGTCTCCAACTTCATATGGGAGTCTGGTTTGGATTTACTCTCCTCCTACTACCCCTCCCCTCCCTCTCTCTAAAATGAATAAATAAATATTAAAGAAAATAATACTAGCAGTCATAACAATCTCTGAAATCTTGGTGGTTTTGCACAGTAAAAGTTGATTTCTTATTCATATAGCAGGCTAATGCAGATGTTACTGGGAGACCTTCCTTCCAGTAACTGAATAAGCCCTGGTCAGAATCTTCATCTGGAATGAACTGGCTTAAGATTCTCTCTCTTCCTCCCTTACCTGCTACCCCTCCCTTTCCTCTCTCCCCTCTCAAAAAAAAACCAAAACAAAACAAAATAAAAAACAACAACAACAACAAAAAACACCAGAAGGAGAATGTTCTTGTTATTTCCTGAAAGCTCCACATTTTAAAATGTGTGTACACTTTTTATTCACTATATTTATAGAGTTTTGAAGGTCTATAATATAGAGAAATTTACTCAAAGCCACAAAGAAATGTTATTTCATAATCAGAAAGTTCAGCATCCATTTCTGAATCTTCTACATTGAACTGTTTTTCAAAAAATGGCTTACTACAACTGTATAAAATGGTTTACTATAAACCAATTGTCCTTATCCCAAAAAGGAAAATCTTTTTGGTTGGTTTAATATTGGTTTAATATTTTTGGTTGGTTTAATATTGGTTTAATATTTTTAAAATTTTGAAAATCAACCTAATCAAGAATTGAATCATTGTCAGCATTCATCCACATTGCAAACAAACCTAATAAGAATAAATTCAAGCATCACCACCTTTTTCAAGCATCTCCTCCATACTTTTAGAAAGTCCTTCTCCCTTGGATTTTTTTTTTAATATTTTATTTATTTATTTGACAGAGAGAGATCACAAGTAGACAGAGAGGCAGGCAGAGAGAGAGAGAGAGAGAGAGAGGGAAGCAGGCTCCCTGCTGAGCAGAGAGCTTGATGTGGGACTTGATCCCGGGACCCTGAGATCACAACCCGAGCCGAAGGCAGCGGCTTAACCCACTGAGCCACCCAGGCGTCCCCTCCCTTGGATCTTGAAGCATTAAGAAATTCTATGGCAATTTCTTTCTTCCTTTCTTTCTGCCTTAGAACATTGAATAAAATAAGAACAATGAAATACTAAGTGAGGGCCTACCATACTCTTCTATGAGTATTTAAGCTTAAAGTAATGCCATGTCTAAAACGTACCAAAAGCTAAGGACATTTTTTAAAGAGTTGAAGAGGAAGTTATTTTTAGTTGTTGACTATATAAAATTAAGATGACTAGCAATCTGTATTCTGGATGCCATCTAGGACATTCTAATACTCTAGTTTAAATATTTTGAGCTCATTTACTGGCAGTAATATTCTAGTTATGCTTTATTTATTTATGAAACCTGTTTTTGTTTCAGTCTACTCATCCAAGCACTCTTAAACACTTTTTACAAATTCACTGATACATTGAATGATTAATAAACCATATGTGTAATATGTAAAGAGAGCATTTTTAACTGCTTATTTTTCACTTATGGCAAATGTGATCAAAACATAGAAGAAAAAGATAAATGCTATTAGGAAGTGAGGAGTGTTACCAGTGAGTAAGACAAGCCATATGAGCTCAGTCTCCAGTTCCAGGAAGGTCTTAAATTTTAGTAGATGTTTAATGACAAATTTGGACAGGGGAATAAAAAGGGGTTCAAACTGTTGACACCATGTCTGTGACCAGTTCAGTCTGTGGTGGAGAATGTGTAGCGGATCAAATGCCATCCAGTCTGCCCAAGAATATCCTGGTTTTGCATCCTGGGGAATACCTCAGTCTTAGGCAAACCAAGATAATTGCTTCCCGTTGGAAATGTCTGGGCCCATAGCGAACCTGCCAGCATCATACAGACATCTTCAGAGCACTGTTTTTAACAAAGAAGAGAACGATAGAAAAATCTCATGTAGAGTGAAATTGCTCTCCCAGCTTTTCTCTAGGTTTGCTCCGAACATCAAGGATGTAGAAGGAAGGGGGCAGAAAAGGAGTAGTGGGTTCTAAACAGTACAGAGTCATTTCTTAATGTCTTCAGAGCAAGTGGGCTTGTCAGTCATTGTGCTTGAACATATTGCTGGTTTGAGCACAGACAGTAGAACTTGTAAAAGTTCCCATCAGTGACTCTGCACATGTGTATGGGGTGACAAAGAGAAAGAAGGAGACAGACAATGGATAAAGTGAGAGAAATGGAAAATGATACTTTTTACTAAAGGACAGAATGTCTTTAATAGAGAAAACAGAAACATAATTATCTGACTATCACACAGTGACATGCGTTGCTGCAACAAAGCTTCTAATCCCACTTCCTGATAACCCTTTCCAAGAACGTTCTCTCCTTCTGCAGAACTGCAAGGACAACCTAGAGGGCCAACACTTCAGACTGACTCCATAAAAACACACAGGCTGTCCTTGTGCATGAACCTGCCTGGGCAGGAACCTACTTGTACATGAGGAAAAAATGTTCTCAGAAGCATCTCATCTGTCATCACCAAAGGATAAATCAGGAGGACTTGTAAGGATTGGATCTCCCATGATGGGGCTTTCTCACTGGAGAGTGTAGACAGAGACCTGTAGAGGTCATTAAAAAGTTACACATTGCATCATCTACAGTAGGAAATGAATCTCAAGAACAAAATGACTCTCAGAGGAATTACGATTTTTAACATAAATAAAATAGGGGTGCTTGGGTGGCTCAGTCAGTTAGGTGTCTGCCTTCAGCTCAGGTCATGATCCCAGGGTCCTGAAATCAAGTCCTGTGTTGGTCTCCCTGTTTGAGGAGAGCCTGTTTCTCCCTCTTCTCCCAGCTCGGTGCTCTCTCTTGCTATCTCTTTCTCTCTCTCTTTCTCTAGTAAATAAATAAAATCTTAAAAAAATAAAAGGGCTAGAAGAACTTGAGATCTTACTTTCTTCCTCTCTTAAAATGTTTTGTCTGTATCCTGTTTATTGTGTTACCTTTGTTGGGGGGGGGAGGTGCTGGGTCTTAGTTTCCCGTGATAATAACCATGGGTCACAACATATATTTCAAGCAATCTGTACTACCTAAGTAAAATTCTATATATTAATAGAGAAAGTTCCTTCTATTTTTCAGTAAGAAAATATTGTTTAAAAAATGGGATAATAAGGAAGATACATGTCATATGTCATACTGACATGTCATTGATGAGCCCCAAACGGGCTTCTCCTCCTCTAAAAAAATTAGTACTTCTCTAACACCCAGCTGAATTCCCAGATAATGGTTGATTTTTCTTTATTGTTTAACACTGTAAAAAAAGATTCAAATTCCTGGATAAACAGTTTTTATTAATAGAAGAGGAGAAAAATTAGCATGATTTAATCATGCAAGACATACGGTTTTCATTTTTATTGCTTTAGTTTGGAGAATTGTTTGTAGATGTGGTGGGTTAAATTTCAGTTTACAATCTCTATATGGTAAAGCATATAACTTTATTCCTCTAATTAAGATTAATTAATATTTTAAGCTCCGTTTTTCAAGCTGGAAGACATATAAGTTGATTCAGTCTTATCCCTAATTTTCATGGGTCTGCACCTGACTTATACAAGATCACTGTCTCAAAGGCATTGCAAAACACAACAATTCTTGACTTTTGTATCAACATCTATGGACATTGACATGCATCTACCTATTTATGTGTCCAGTACTACGTGCCTGAAATACAATAAAAATTTAAAAAAACCACCTGCGGTGATGAAGATGATATTCTATTGATATATTCTCAACCATATCTGGTGAGTTTTCCATATTTGAAGTTCTGCAACCTCTTCATTTTTGCCAATTTTATAAGCATTTGGCCCTTTAAGAAATTGGGAGATTGCTTCCAATGGTTCAACTGGAACAAAGGATACAGGCCAACCTACTACCTGAATTCTACAAACAAATGGAATGGGTGTTCTTTGCTGTGGTAATAGAGAAAAAGATGAAAAGATATGGTCTCTTCCTTTCTGAACTTCCTAGAATAGTGGAAGAAACAGAGGTATGCTACACATAAGATTATAGTTCTATGTTATAAATACACCAGAAGGTAAGGTCATGGGTAAAGCACCATATGGTACCTATACAACCTGAATGTATTAGGGAAGACTTGCTGTAAGAGGTGATATTTCAGCTTAGCCATCAATTATAAGAGTAGAGTAAATTGATTCCATCCTATAATGCTGGAAAAATCTTTAGAAAAACATGGGGGGGCCAAAAGAATAGTGATAGATTCTAAGAAAATCTTTGTTTTATTAACAACTCTTTGGTCAATGCTTCTTTCACATCCTTATTCCTAAGGCTATAAATCCTAGGGTTCAACATGGGGATGACCGTTGTATAAAATACAGCTACCATTTTACTTTGTTCCACAGATTCCTTTGAGGGACATCTGAGACATATGAAGAAAAGGGTCACATAGAGTATGGTGGACAGCTGTGAGATGGGAGCCACAGGTAGAGAAAGATTTGTGCCTGGCTTCTGTGGAACAAATCCTCAGCATAGTAGGAAAAATATAAACATAAGAAATCAAGATGATGAGCAGAGAAAAGGAAAGGTTATATCCAGCCACAACAAACATTGACAGCTCCTTGTTGGAAGTGTCAGAACAGGCCAGCTTAATTAGTGGTGGGTCAGCACAGTAGAAGTGGCTAATTTCACTGGGGCCACAGAAGGAGAGGTTGTAGGTCCAGATGGTCTCCATGAGGCCTGTGAGTGCCCCATACACATAAGGCCCTGTGATGAGGGTGGTGCACACACTCTTGGACATCTTGCTGCCATACAGCAGAGGGTTGCAGATGGCCATGTACCGATCAAAGGCCATCACAGCCAGGATGTACATCTCCACGGGGACCAAGGCGATAAAGAAGTAACACTGCACCAGACAAGCAGAATAGGAAATGAATTCCTTCTCCGACAAGATCTCCAGCATTTGGGGAGTCACATTGTGGAAGAGAAGCACAGATCCACAAAGGACAAGTGGCTCAGGAAAAAGTACATGGGTTTGTGGAGCTGGGCATTGACCTGGATGAGGACAATCATGCCAACATTCCCTGCGACTGTGACCATGTAAATGGCCAGAAACAGCAGGAAGAGGACATTCTGCAGTTCCAGGTGACTGGTGAGTCCAAGGAGAATGAACTCAGTCACTGAGGTGAAATTTCTCCTCCTCATTTCCTTTAGTGAGAGAAGGAAACTCTACATTTACATTGGACTATATATTCTTTTTAAACTCCAGGACTACTGATCTCCATCTGGGGTAAGCTCAGTCGCAGGAAGGCTTTAGAACCTAGGTGTATCAACCTTCCAGGATAGGTTCTATTTGTCTTGTTTTATCCCCTCTCCTTTCTCTGCACTTTCTTCTAATTGTGCTTCTCCCCTCCTATCTTTCTCTGTTTCCTTTCCTCTTTCTTCGCTCTTCTCCACTTTTTATTGAACAAATGTACTTTATGGAGATATCTGGCCCAAAATATAATCTTCCATACTAAAGAATTTCTTTATCCCTTATTTTAACAAGAGCAGAGAAGGAATTTAGGGAGATAAAAGAACTAAGTATCAAAGAACAGTATTTTCCCAAATGGCTTCATTCTTTTTGTGTAACCTAACATTCATTACTAGAGAATTCTCAGCAATTAAGTAAGGCTAGTCCAATGCTTACCTAACCTCCCAGACTAAACAGAATAGGCACTTTCCAGGTGGAGCATGGGATCTTTCTTTGCTATTTTTAAGAATGTGTTTTATTTGCATTTTGGCCATTGTCTGGCTTTTAAATATTCCCAGACAGTAGCACCCCATTAGAATTCTTTGGGAGGGAATTTCCCATTGCATAGAGTTGAGAAGGATGGGAATTCTATCCGCTTACTCTTCCACTTCTGGTTTCCATAATGAAATCTGAGGAGCTAGACCCTAGCTTCAGGGAGGAGTGGGTGGGATCAGATGCTTGCCCTTGATTATCGGATGTAATAATGATTCCAGTGAACAAAATATTTTTGCATCAAACTGATTGCAGTGGGCCTGAAAGAGCAGACTGATCCTGCAAAGGAACACCGATGCTGCAGTTTGAGCTATCCTATCTCCACAACATGAATAGTTATCTGTTCTCTAAGCCTGGTATTCTGGCTACACATGGATTTGGAAGACTATGTATCCTTCCAGAACAGTTTTGTTTTGCTAAAGGTAGCTGGAATTGACTTCTGTTGCTTGCTGGGAAAAAAACTCAGACTAGTAATATTAACTAAAATGCCCATGTTAATTTTTCTCTATTGAGTCATCTGTATTCCCTAAGAACACCCCACAGTAAACTATTCTTTGAGTATAAATAATGAGGAATTGAATGCCATAGGATTGCTTAGAGGGTGAAATGAATTAAAATTTATAAAGCACAGATATTAGTGTGTCTTATAGGCCAAGCTCTGACCCAAATATTTTGTAAATACTAATACATTTAAACATCACACAACCCCACTGCGTTTGATTCCTTATCATTATGGATAGTGATTATTTCTCAGGTTTAGGGTAGAGGGAAATATTATGGACAGTCCCATGTTCTGATAAAACAAGCAAAATAAAACAAAAACATGTTTCATAAATGGGCAGGACTATTTTTAAGATTATACAAAATAAAGTAGGTTGTATGCATAGCACTGTGAACAGTCCGTATCAAGCCCTCAATAAATGTGGGCTCTCAGGCATGTGAACGGAAGAATTCTAGAGAATACCATTCAATATATTTTGATTCCCTTATGTTCTAGACTCATTACTTGATTACTTTCATAAGTAACAATATCGGAAGTCCTAAATGCCTGTACCTTCCTGGTAATTGGCATTCTTTTTTCCATGTAGTCCTTTATAAATCATAAGTCTAATTCTGAAAATGAATATGATTGCCCAAATAAGTACAGAGTTCTCAGGGCTATACACAGTCCCAGAATAAAGAAACCTACTTAGCTACAGGGGAAGAACTGTCTTGACAAGGAGTATCAGTGGCTCTTCTGGTGATTAATGCAGACCAAATTTATAGTACATGTTTGTTTACTCCATTTTCCTAAGAGATTGTACAAATAGGTGAGAAGGAGGCAATTACTTTGTTAGATCTTTTTTTTTTTTTTTTTCACTGAATGAGTCCTCTGGAGAAACAACAACTAGCACAGTCAGCACTAAACATGGGAGCTCATCGCTCTGTAGCATTTCCCTCCTTTATGTTCAGGCTCAGTGTTTTCCTTTGTACATTGGGAAGTCTGTCCAGTAAGACCGATGTCTTCCATGGACACTCAGGTTGCATCCTGTTTCCCAGGTTGATTTTCAGCTTAACTCAATTCTCTGAAACAGTTTTTTCTACATCATTGTCCCAACTTTGGGTCACAATTCTATTACCATGTCACTTTGCATTATGGGCTGAATCATGTTTCCTTGAAATCTATATGTCAAAGTCCTGACTCCCCCAGTTCAGAATATGATTGTATTTGAAGGTAAAGTCTGTGAAGAGAAAATCAAACTACAATGATGTCGTAGGTGTAGGTCCCAATCCAAGATGATTTGTGTCCTTATAAGAAGTAGAGAGTAGGACACAACACACACAGAGGGAGGACCATGACAAGTACAAGGAGATGACAGCTTCTACAAACCAAAGGAGAGTCCTCAGGAAAAAAAAAAAACAGCATTGCTGGCGCTTTGACCTTGGACTTCCAGCCTCCAGAATTGTGAAGATAAATTTTTGTTCTTTACACATCACAGTCTGACGTATTTTCCTATGGCAGCCTTAGCAAACTCCTAGTCTGTGTACTGGAGATACAGAGAATGTTTTGATAATGGAATGAAGACCACCAATTTTATGTCACACTAGAAAATAAATGAAATATGTTGAATTTTTTTCTGCCCCCATTTACTCTCCAAATAGGCAAACTGTTAAGTATTTCCTAAACTCATCTATTCCACTTTTTCATTCGTTCTTTTTTTTTTTTTTTTAAGATTTTATTTATTTACTTGAGAAAGAGAGAGGAAAAAAAGCCAGAGCACAGAGGGAGAAGGAGAAGCAGACACCTTGCTGAGCAAAGAGCCTGGTATAGAGTTCAATCCAAGGACACAGATCACTACCTGAGACATAGGCAGACCCTTAATCGACTGAGCTACCCAGGTACCCCATTCCATTTTTTTCTAATAAGGAGCACGAAGTCCTTTCATTTTAGCTAAGTATTTGAACAATTTCAATTAGAGTGCCTGTGAACCCTGGTTCCAATAACCCTTTCAATTCATTACTTTTTAAGTTTGTTTTTTTTTTTTTAAAGATTTTATTTATTTGACAGACAGAGATCACAAATAGGCAGAGAGGCAGGCAGAGAGAGAGGGTAAGCAGGCTCCCTGCTGAGCAGAGAGCCCGACGCGGGGCCCGATCCCAGGACCCTGAGATCATGACCTGAGCCGAAGGCAGAGGCTTAACTCACTGAGCCACCCAGGCACCCCACTTTTTGAGTTTTAATTAACACTCACTACTTACATCAAGAGAGATGGATCTGCCTCCTTTTTCTCCTCTTAGTTTGAGACTTTCTCTGTTTTATTTTTAACGCATGAAATATTTAACTTTTGTAAAAAGTCTTTAAGCAATACACTGAATGGCAATTTGTTGACAAATGCTTATGAAACCCACAAGACAACACAAACAGAATTTTATTTTATTTTGTTAAACATGTTCTCCTGATCACTTTGTTCATGGCTTCTTTCACACCCTTGTTCCTCAGACTGTAGATCATGGGATTCAGCATGGGGATCACTGTGGTGTAAAACACAGCAACCATTTTTCCCTGCTCCACAGACTCTTCTGTGGGGCTCCTGAGATACATGAATATGAGAGTCCCATAAAATATGATGACCGCTGTCAAGTGGGAGCCACAGGTGGAAAAGGCCTTCCGCCTCCCTTCCGCTGAGTGCATCCGTAGAATGGCAATGAGAATGAACAGATATGAAATGATCACCACAGCCAGAGAATATGTCACATTGATGCCTCCAAGAATGGTCATCGTATATTCTTTTACTAGAGTCCCAGCACATGCCATTTTGATGAGAGGTGGGTCCGCACAGTAGAAGTGATTGATCTCAATATTCCCACAAAAGGACATGCCATATGTCCACAGGGTTGCAGCCAGACTAGTCAGAAAACCATATACATAAGGGAAAGAAATCAGTCGCATACAGACAGCTCTAGACATTTTGCTGCCATAAAGCAGAGGTTTCCCAATTGCCATGTACCTATCAAAGGCCATCACAGCAAGAATAAAAACTTCTACATGGACGAGGGCAATGAAGAAGAAACACTGTACCAAACAACCGGCATAAGAAATAGTTTTTGTGTCTGATAACAGATTTTCCAACATTTTGGGGGTCACATTGGAAGAAAACCAGACATCCACAAATGACAAATGACTGAGGAAAAAGTACATGGGGCTATTAAGCTGTGGACTGACCTTAATTAACATGATCATGCCAATATTGCCTACCACGGTGACCACATAGACCATAAGAAAAATGATGAAGAAGAGGACTTGCCATTCCTGACGACTGGTTAGTCCCAAAAGAATAAACTCTGTCACATCGGTGAAATTGAGCATTTTCTCAACTCCAAGTCAATATTTTCTCAATTCTAAGTCAATATTCGTCATAAATCCTAGTGATAACTGGAATGAAATGAATTTAAAAATCAAATATTGTTTATTTATTAATTTATATATTTTCCATGCCTCTTCTATCTTCCTTTATTCAATATCTATGCCTGAATTCTGCCATTCTTTTCAACAAATCTTTTTTGAGGACTTGCTATGTAGCAGGCTCTCTGAAAGCTACTGAGTGCCTTAGTACATAACAGCTACACCAAATATTGTTATTGAAACATACTAGTACTCAATATTCTGCTTAGCCAAATTGCAAGATTACTTCTTTCTTTTTTTTTTTTTTTTTTTAGGATTATTTATTTATTTGTCAGAGAGAGAGAGGGAGCATGCAGAAACAGGGGGAGTGGCAGGCAGAAGCAGAAGCAGTCTTCCCACTGAGAAGGAGCCAGATGTGGGATTGGATCCCAGAACCCAGGGATCGTGACCTGAGCCTAAAGCAGACTCTTAGAGGGCCAGTGATTGTTTCCAAGACCCTTATTTTAATCTCCAGCATCACACTTTGTTAATGACAGTTGAACATATCCATTGATATCACTGGATAGTGACCAGAAAAGATAAGAGTGGGCAGGAAGATACATTTCTGGCCATAATGAAAACAAACAGACTTTTATCCACAAAGGTAACTTCCACCCACCCTTGGAAAGAATAATTCTCTTGGAGAAAGGAGAAAGCTTCCAACCAAAGTAGATTAGACTGAGACTATATGACTCCAGAGTCTCAGGTGAATTAATGAAAACTTGAGGCATTATGAAATGACTTAAACATTTTAAAGAATAGGAACAGTTCAAGTTCCATATACGCTATGGAGTATTATGCCTCCATCAGAAAGGATGAATACCCAACTTTTGTAGCAACATGGATGTGACTAGAAGAGACTATGGACTCTGAAAAACAACCTGAGGGTTTTGAAGGGGCGGCAGGTGGGAGGTTGGGGGAACCATGTGGTGGCATTTAGGGAGGGCACATATTGCATGGAGCACTGGGTGTGGTGCAAAAAACAATGAATACTGTTACGCTGAAAAGAAACTTTTTAAAAATTATTTAAAAATTTTAAAAAAAGAAGAGTTCAAGTTATTTATAACTGGATAAACTACTTTGGAATATATTTCTATATAGGCTGAATGATCTGTGACAGAATTAATAAAGTTATCGCTAAAATCCTTTGTTTTATGATACACAGAATGTCACTTTTTTTGTATAATGTCTGTGTCTTCTGTCCATCCACCCTCAGCCCTACGGCCTCATGTTACCTTTATGGGACTCATTCTCCCCTAGAAGAGTTTTCCAGGGATCAACTGGACATGATCATTTAGATTGAATCATACACAGATACACAGGGATAAATTAAAGCTTCAAGAATGCATGTGACCTCATTGAATTAGAGTTAAACATCAATCCATTATGCACAGAGCAGAGTTTCCTTTAAATTAAAGACTAAACAAACTGCTTTGTGATGACTCACTCACTATTCACAGTATGTGTATTAAGACATTGGCCAAGGTTACCTACCTACCAATTTATTATTCTTATCACAAAAGTTAAATTACAATTTTAAAGAAATATATTTGTGGGCCTAAGAAATAAAAGATGACATCAAATCACAAGGTAGAAAGTAGTAATATGAACATATATTTTGCTTTAGGTTGGTTATTACAAATTTTCCCAAATATACACAGTAACCATGTATGGCACTTACACAACTTCCATAAAGATAATGCACACAAAATCATAAATCAGTTGCATTACAACTGGAAGTTAAGGGACTATCAAGGACATGGCTGCCTGGGCTTTTCACCCTTGTGCATTTTTCAAAGGTTAATAGAAGAATTCTTACTTGGAAATTCAGATCTATTCTCATGTATCAAGAATGATGCAGCATAATGAAAGGGCATAAAAGACAGTGGTGAATGAACTTTGCAAAAGCTACATATATGAACAGTTGAGAAGTGATTCGCCCGCTGATAGACTGCAATGGTGACATCAGAAAGAGGGGAGTAGTCAGACCTGATCTTAAAAAGAATGAGGTCTGGAAAAAAGTAGGGGGTTGGGGGACCTCATTAGCACTTAGAGGGCTGTCCTCACCATCTAAAGGCAAAAATGCATACACAGACTTCCCATGTTGTATCGGTCTGTATTTCAAATTAAATTACCAATAAAGATGGAGAAACAGGCATGAAAATATAAAGTATTACAGTTGAATAATTCCTTTTCTTGAGGTGCCCGGGTGGCTCAGTCAGTTAGGCATCAGACTCTTGATTTTAGCTCAGGTCATAACCTAATGGCCCTGAGATGAAGTCCAGCATCTGGCTCCATGCTCAGCAGGGCATCTGCCTGAGATTCTCTCCCTTTGCCCCTGCCCCTGCTCTCTCTTTCTTTCTAAAATAAATACATAACTCCTTAAAAATCTTTTTTTTTAAGAAAGAGAAAAAAGAGCATTTCATTTCTGTTGTCAGACTTCGGTTGCATTCTGTCTCCATGACTCATAAAGTTGGGCTGCTTTTATACTTTCTTTGTTTTCTCTTTAATTTCTCTATACCTAATATGATGTACCAGTAATTATAGTACTCATTTTATTATTTAATTATGAATCTTAAAGGAGATATTATATATTCACATGTAATAAATAACACAGGACACAATTATTCTTAAATGCACTCCAGGAAATTAGCACTTCCATTAGTAGCTTATAATAAACAAATAATCAAATCTCTATAGAAAATCTCTCTCAAGGCCTCTGGTTGGTTCAAATGGTTGAGAAACCAATTCTTATTTTGGCTCAGATCATGATATCAGGGTTATGTTACCAAGCTCCATGTTGGAATCTGTGCTCAGAAGGGAGTTGACTTGAGATATTAACCATCTGCCCCTTCTCTCTCTCTCCCCACCCCAAATAGATAAATAAATCCTTTTAAAAAATTGAAGAAAATCTGCCTCTTTCCCTCTCTCTGTTTATTTCCTCCATCCCTCCTATTTCTCTGTCTCTCCCATGCACACAAATATATATCTTCACACTCAGATAATATCTATGGGATAATTAAGGGCAATTATGAAGAATAAGATAAGATAAAATACAAGATGCAAATTTAATCTGAGAGATCCAGATACATTTTTATACCAACCTGAGAATGAAGAGAAATATTCCCAGTAAGAATGCAGAAGTAAAAGGCAAATGCTACATAAGAAATGATCAACAATGTATACCAGGTAAAAGAGAACCTGGAAGTCCACAAGAGAATTTTCCCTTAAATGTTTGCTTTGACAAAACAAAAACAAGGAAGAAACAATTAAGAAGTTTGCCTACAAACAACCCTGGGGGCAAGCAGCTCTCTAGAGGAAGAGTCCACTGTTGAGTTTTGTTTTTTAATACCAGATTTGCACAATTTGGTTTTCCCCAAACTCAAGGTATTTTGCATGTGTCCTGGGATCAAAGAACACAATTTGTTTTGGGTTTGCATCAAGCCCAATTGGTGATGGTGTCACTCAGTCTGCACAGAGCAGTCTTGTGTTCTGCAGTCCTCGCTCTGTGCCATTGGGCTTTTCCAGTGTAAGATGAAACAAGTAGCATCATTGCCTACAATAAAAACTGTAGCATATCAGAGCAGGAAAATGATTTTGCTTTACATCCTTCATTTTACAAGAACATAAGAAATTTAATAATAGCAACAATAAAGCATTTATTACATTTGCACACACTAACTTAATTTTTACCACTACTTCTTGAAGTCATTATTATAATATCTATTTTACAGACAAGAAACTTAGAGCTTAAAGAGTTTCAGTGACTTGCTCAAGGTTACACACCCTAAATCAGGGACAAGATTCCTGTTTCTGGTTCTAGACATTGATTCCAGAGTTTGTACTGCTACTCATCTCATCCGATTGGCCTAAAGTAACTACTAATTGAGCGGATAAAAATCTCAATTCTAATTCAAAATACACCCATTTCCACTATATGACTGGTATGTATAATATATTCTATAGAATATATTCCTTCACACTCTTTATGAACTTGAAGGAACAAAAATATGTTCTTTGTATAGCCAAATAATGTGGTATGTCAATGATAATATGCATTTGATCATGTTAATTGAATCTCCTGGCAATATATACCCTCCAAGTGGTTCCCTCTTCTGTCCTGACTGCTGCATTATACTCACTTTAGTTCCGGCAACAAGAGCCTATTTCTGCTTCTTGAGATCAGCGGAGGAAATGGCCGCTTTCCCCCAAAATTGCAAGAAAATTTTCAGTAGAGCAGTTGCCTTATTCTTTGCCCTACCCATGGCCTAATATAGGCCCTATCTATATTAACATTTTGCTAGATTTAATTTCTAAGGCCTGTCTCTACAAGACACTAAATAACATCATGTGATTCCTCTGGATTTTATGTTAAAAGATGGTTCTCAATGTAAGAAGCCATGAAAACCATTCATCTACCACAGAGAAATTTAGATAGGACAACTCGCAGAGGAAGAAATTAGAGTTCTCGCCAGACCACAAAGATTATTTATCACTATTATCTAATTCTATGGGTCATGAAAAACTTACTTTCCTTTTAAACATTTAGTTCTAAGTAAAACTAATACTCTCCTCCCCTGTATTTTCATATAACTTAGTTCATATTGCTGTAATTATGGTATTGTATCTCAGATAGTTTTAAGTGCATGTTTCATAATGTTAGACAGTGAACAGTTTGAAACAATGTTTCACAATGAAACAATGTGAAACCAAAACACGTTGTCTTACTCATCCCTGGTCATTATGTAATACCAGGTATTTTGTTAGTATTTGCCATATGCAGTGCAATATTCACAGGTTTTAGGGATGAGGATGTGGATATCTTCGGGAGCCTTGGTTCTGCCAATCACAGAGTACTGGCTTTTTCTCCTCTTCTACCTTCCAAATTCCTCTTTGTGTCAATATAATTTGGGTTCCAATGAGGAAAAGACTCTACAGTCTGTAGTTCTCTGCGTTAATCGAGTTGACACAGGCAAACTAGGACAACTTCCATTTTTCTTCTTGCCACGAAATTATTATACAACAATAAATCTTCATTTGACTTTGTCATTGGGGCACTTGGAATGTTTCCTTTTAAAGTATGAAAGAAAGAACAACCACATAAAGGAAAGAATATGATGAAGAATAAAAACACACTGCCATGTTCGATTTATTGGTGTTGCTTCACAAGCCCAAGCTAAAAAACGGCAAAAATGAGGGAGTTAACATATTTAAGATCCACTTAAATCTAAATCTCCATGTCATTTGCATAGGCCAAACAGGTTCCTCATTTCAATGCATCTTCAAGAGGGCATCATGAAACAGACTGAAAATAAAGGATCTTTAGCTATGAGAAAATCATATGGGTGTTTCCACAATATTTGACACCAGAATAAATGGAGAGTCTGTAAGGTAATAATCAAAACATAGCAAAACCTGGGATATGCTAGCTCTTCTCTCTGAGAGGTCACTGCCCCAAATGAAGACAACCCTCATGTAAATCATCTGATTGAAGTGTTTCCACTTTGAACAATGGGAGAAACAACAAGTTGTTGTTTTTGCCTACCGATGATATACATAGAACTCTGTAAGATTAAAAGGCACAAGACAAGTGAACTCAAAATCATGAGAAGAGGAGTTTGTAATATTAATATGAAGTAAAGTTGAATTTAAGTATATGTAATTAAAAATCATTTAATAAGAGGGAAAATGTTACTTAACTGATGAAGGGTATCATCCATAGTGAAGATGCAATTATATTATATAATAGATGAATTATAAAACAGAGTATTGGAAAAGAATAATGCAAATTAAGATTAAATTTGAATCTTTAATTTAAATTTGAATCTTTTTACAAAAGCAAACAGAAAGAAAAAGAATAACTATAAAGAGACTATGAGAACTTATGTGGATTTTAATATAGAAATCTAGATTTTTCAGAAGGCATAATTATATTTTTATATATTACAATATAATATGTATAAACATAATATATAATACACATTATAAATGAATATAATATATAACTATATTAATATATGATATTAATATATTATATTCAGAGCAACCTCTGATTATTTGTCAAAATTCATAGTGGAAAAGTGCAAAAATAACATGATAACATCTAGGAGATATAAAGGAGTACAAGGTTTTTGAAAATAGCAAGGAATACATCTTTAAATTAGCATTAAATTATAAAAGGAATTCATAAATGAAAATAGTTACATATATAATTCTTAGATCTAAGGTGAAGTAAAAGCTAAAATTAAATTTAAAACATAACATAAAAGGAATGATGCATTTCAAGATATATGATAGGTTCCAAATCTGAACTATAATTTCAAATAGTTATCATTACTAAATAGGAAAAAATGTAAATTGATCAATTAAGCACATAATTCCAAGTGTTAGAAAGAAGAAAAAGTAAATATAAAACATATTTTTTATATAAAGCAGTTTTGTTTTATATATTTGTTTTATATAAAACAAATAAAATGAGATTCACAAACATAAAAGCAAAAATTGATAAGGGAAAGAGTAGGATTGATATTTGATGAAGTAAAAAATCTTGTTTTTGAGAATCTGGCATTGGACATTTACACATAGGGACAAATTACCAGGTAGGATTATCAACATTAAGTGGAATTATGTAACATAATATTAGAAATTTTGCTTCTTTCATAAAATTTGAAAGAGGTATTCCAATTCACAGCAGGAGGCTCCTTTTCATGCAGTCAGGCAGAGTTTCCAACTGTCAGGTCCTCTGCCCTCAACTAAGTCACTTTAAGCATCTATATGCAACTGTCAGAAGTTGGAGAAATAATAGGGAAGCCATCCATACCTTTTTAAAACAATCTCTGGCTTGTACACTTCCAATCCATTGGTGAGAACTAGTCATGTTGTAGCACCTAAACCAGAATTGGTGGTGCTCTAACTTCCAAGCAATAACCCCACCTTAAGGACCCAGAGATCTATACCGAACATATTCCCCAAATCTGAGGACCTCTCCCTACCTTTCCTGCTCTACCCTGGTCCTAGCAACCATCTCTCTTGCCTGAATTATGTAACATCCCCCTGTCCAAGCGCCTCTACACTCCATTCTAAATCCAAAAACAGAAGTGGATGTTTTAAAATGCAAGTCATCATATTGCTACTGAACATGGAGCCCTTCCACAGCTTCTCATTTTTCCTCAAAGGAAGAAACCTCCCAATGGCACCCACATCTTAAATAATTGGCCAGTGCGACCCTATTCCGCCTTTGATCTCATATTCCATCAACTATCTCATTGACCTAGGTTTCGGCACCAATGGCTTCTAATCTGTCGTTGAAACACAGCCCTTTTCACCAGCTGTTCTCTGTGCCTACAGCACCCCCCCATACACACAACACACACGTGCTTGGCTAATATCTAGACAACCTCCATGAAGTTTTTGTTTACTATCACCTTCTCAATAAAATTTACCCTCATTCTATGCCTGAGCCAGAGACCCACCTGTGCTCCTTTATCCTACAGTATTTTTTTTTTCAGATTTTGCCATGCAGTCACTAACATATGATTCACTTGTGTATTGTGATAATTGTGTATGCATATCTCACACCACAAGAGTATAAGCCTAATGAGACCTGTGCCTGCCACACTGCTCATCTCCTCGTTGAAATTTATGTGATAGAAATCAGATGGAGATGGACAACACAAGAGATGGGTTTCATCCTTCCTAGACTATTGGGAGAGACTGAGGCAAAGGGAAAGGGGTTGCACAATATGTCCACTCTGCCAAAATGGCATTTTGAGAGAGGTGTTACTTCATCTAACTACAAATTTGTAAAAGAGGAATAGAAGGCATTATCAGCTCTGTAGGAGATTGTCTTTGCTCTGCAGGGAGATTTATATGATCCACTCACCTTCTTCCAAATAGTTAGTCATTTTTCACACATTAGGTAAGAAAACTGTTTATGCTCTCAGCCTAACTACACAAGCATTCTTAAAAAACGTGTTGGCGGGGATGTGGAGAAAGGGGAACCCTCTTACACTGTTGGTGGGAATGCAAGTTGGTGCAGCCACTTTGGAAAACAGTGTGGAGACTCCTCAAGAAATTAAAAATAGAGCTTCCCTATGACCCTGCAATTGCACTACTGGGTATTGACCCCAAAGATACAGATGTCGTGAAGAGAAGGGCCATCTGTACCCCAATGTTTATAGCAGCAATGGCCACAGTTGCCTAACTGTGGAAAGAACCAAGATGCCCTTCAACGGATGAATGGATAAGGAAGATGTGGTCCATATACACTATGGAGTATGATGCCTCCATCAGAAAGGATGAATACCCAACTTTTGTAGCAACATGGACAGGACTGGAAGAGATTATGCTGAGTGAAATAAGTCAAGCGGAGAGAGTCAATTATCATACGGTTTCACTTATTTGTGGAGCATAACAAATAGCATGGAGGACATGGAGAGATAGAGAGGAGAAGGGAGTTGGGGGAAATTGGAAGGGGAAGTGAACCGTGAGAGACTATGGACTCTGAAAAACAATCTGAGGGTTTTAAGGGGCGGGGGGTGGGAGGTCAGGGTACCAGGTGGTGGGTATTATAGAGGACACGGATTGCATAGAGCACTGGGTGTGGTGCAAAAACAATGAATACTGTTATGCTGAAAATAAATTAAAAATAAATTAAAAATAAATCATGCACAAGTTTGAAAATCAATACACAGACATCTAAACCTACAATGTAAAATGAGTTAATGCCCAAAGACAGGAACAAGGTGTTTATCTATGGGGAGATAGGGAGGGGAGAAGTGAGAGAGGAGTGTGAATAAGCCTATAGTACTATTTGACATTTTAAACAACATTTATGCTTTATATTAACAATTTTAAATAATTACAATAAGAAATTTTAACTCAAACACACATATTTGTAGAAACCGAAAAAGCCCAAAACACAAAATCTCAAATATGATTTTTTGAGGGCTGTATGGCTTAATTTCTGTTGTATGCATTCACATGTTTAAATTTTGTATAGTTACTGTAGTGTCAGTCAGAAGAGGGGACTCCTTGCCATGGAAATATAACTCAACATATCATTGTAGTTAAGCATATGTCATAAGACAGAGGGCACTTCTCATTCCACACTTCTAGTGTGAGATGGTGGAGGGAGCATTTCCACATGTTCTCACTCAAAAACCCATCTTAAATATTAAATATTGCTGGTCACCAGGACAAGGGAAAAAAACCCACTGAAGGGTTTTCTCATGAACAATTAAATGCTCAGCTTAGAAGTGATATGTATGAATTCTAATTTAACTCACTGTCTAGAAATACTTCCACCTAAACCCAAAACAGGAGAATTAAAATGCCACCATGTGCACAAAAGACAAAGAAATTACAATAATTAGTGAGCATAATGAATAAGTACCAACATGCCAATTTTGGTAATGAAATTTTACTTCTCATGTTTAAATCTCTAAAAATTATTAGAATTAAATAATAATTAGAATTAAAAATTCAATGTCCCCATTTGATGCACCATATTTCTCATTTTGTCATCAATTCTACCCTGTAACTTTGGAAAAAGTTTTAGAAAAAGTTTGGGAACCAAAAAAATAGTGGTAGATTCTATGAAAATCTTTGTTTTCTTAACAACTCTTTGGTCAATGCTTCTTTCACATCCTTATTCCTAAGGCTATAAATCATAGGGTTCAACATGGGGATGACTGTTGTATAAAATACAGCTACCATTTTACCTTGTTCCACAGATTCCTTTGAGGGACGTCTGAGATACATGACGAACAGGGTCACATAGAATATGGTGACAGCTGTGAGATGGGAGCCACAGGTAGAGAAAGCTTTGTGCCTGCCTTCTGTGGAACGAATTCTTAGGATAGTAGGAAAAATATAAAGATAGGAAATCAGGATGATGAGCAGAGAAAAAGAAAGATTACATCCAGCCACAACAAACATCGACAGCTCCTTGTTGGAAGTGTCAGAACAGGCCAGCTTAATTAGTGGTGGGTCAGCACAGTAGAAGTGGTTAATTTCATTGGGGCCACAGAAGGCAAGGTTGTAGGTCCACATGGTCTCCATGAGGCCCGTGAGTGCCCCATACATGTAAGACCCCATGATGAGGGTGGTGCATACACTCTTAGACATCTTGCTGCCATACAGCAGAGGGTTGCAGATGGCCATGTACCGATCAAAGGCCATCACAGCCAGGATGTACATCTCCACGTGGACCAAGGCGATAAAGAAGTAACACTGCACCAGACAAGCAGGATAGGAAATGGTTTCCTTCTCCAACAAGAAGATCGCCAGCATCTTGGGAGTCACGTTGGAAGAGAAACACAGATCCACAAAGGACAAGTGGCTCAGGAAAAAGTACATGGGTTTGTGGAGCCGGGCATTGACCTGGATGAGGACAATCATGCCAACATTCCCTGCGACCGTGACCATGTAAATGGCCAGAAACAGCAGGAAGAAGACAATCTGCAGTTCCAGGCGACTGGTCAGTCCAAGGAGAATGAACTCAGTCACTGAGGTGAAGTTTCTCATCGTTTCTTTCAATGGGAAATGAGAACATTCGATCAGTAAGAAAAAATTTTTTAAGGCAAAAGAAAAAGTCATATTTCTTAGAACATCATTTTGGACCGTTTTCTTCTGTTTTTTCTTTCCTTTTCTATGACTCTTTGTCCCTGGGAACACTAGAAATAGTATTTTACTTGAAACAGTATCCAATTAAACATTAGTGAGTGCAAACTTCTGGGTTCCAGTCATTAGTGGGCTTGAAGACTTTTCCTTTGCTAATTATCCTCTTATTTCTCTTTGTCTACTTACATTTTTGGATTCTTTCAGGATATTTCGTACCCACCTGCACTTCTACTTTGTCTATTTTTCAATACTTTACCTAACCTCACATTACTTTTTTTCACCCCAGATTTTGCCAATCGGTACCAAGAAACAAACAGACGGCATCCTTGGTTTGCATTGGGGGGGATTTTTCACATTTCCTATTTATGATACATAAATCTTTATAGCAAATCTATTTTTTTTGAAACATGGAAAAGTTGCCTTTATGGAAACGGCAGAGCCAGAATGTACACATTCCTAAACCATTAAACAGATTTCTGCAAAGAAAAAAAAAAAAAAAAGAAACAAACAGAAATCCACCACTGAAAAATGAATTTACCCGATAACTTAATTAGAAGTTGAGAATCTTGTACCAGAAGTTCTTTTCCTGATAACAAATGATTTCTTCCGGAAGATGCCACATTAATTCCTTAGGTTCTTTGTAAAAGGGAACGAAGTGATACATTAGAGATGCATCTTAATTCATTCTTTGTGAGATAGACTAGATGTTCTTTAGGGGGTTATGAAAGGAAAGAAATCTTTGAGAAGTTGAATGATGGTAAATATTTTACCATGTATGGCCACAGGTATAATGCACAGGAAAGCTTTCAGAAAGTCTCCTAACATTTTCCAGTCAATTCAATACATTTAGAGAAGCTGATTTTTCAGTCTATCAGACCTGAATTAGATAATAGAAATGACTTGGTCCAGTATGTTTGTCTACATTTGAGAAAGCAGATGGAAGAGCAAAGTGACAGCCCTGAGGCAGAGACGGCTTTGACAGAGCCTGGGCTAGAAGCGGTACCTCCCCTCTATCCATGTTAGTGCCTTTGGAGCCAGAGTGGGTCTTTATGGAACAGCACTTACAACAAACAAACAAAAACAAAGCAAGACCAAAGTAAACAAAAGAGCACAACCACAAAGCTTCCCTTCTCTTCGTTTATTCTCAGACTAGATTTTCTACAACCAAAGAGTATGTTCTAGGCAAGAGAATGTGGTGAAAGAGAAGTGTACAATTTCTAATCCATCCCTTTATGACATAGGATTGCCTTTCCCTTCTTCCTTTCTCCTTCCTACTGGCAGTTCATGTGGACGTAGTGCTGAACTACCTGGGAACCCACGGATGAGATGGCAGAAAAATGAGTGAGTCATGACTACTAAAATCGTGGCCGACCTCAACTGACATACCAGCTCAGAATTTGATAGGAGTGAGAGTTGGACTTCTAACTTAATTTGTTTTGCTGTTGCAGGAGTTGAAATCATTATCCAACTAATTGAGACCTCTAGGATCAGTGCCCAAGATTACTGTAAGTCTCTATAGAGCTTGTCCTGGTTTTCAGATTTGCATTCATCACTACTTCTTTCTTGTAGGTTTTTAAGGTACAGGCAGTCTAGAATCTATACTCTTGTTGGTCCAAACTTACTTAAAATCTGTGACAAACACAACCCTGAGTTGGAAACATCAGTTCTTATTATTCCAATCCAAATGCATTGAAAAAATTTTGCTTCCACAATTTAAAAAAAAATAACTATTCAGAAATATAGATCTCCAGGCAAATCTATATGTAATTTTGAGTTTTATTTTTCACTCAATCAACAAGATCCTTCTTGGAAAAAGAAAGTTTTATCTGTATAAGAAAAAACTATATCAGATGATAATTATTAGTTAGAATTTAATTAATTCCTCAGAGGTTATGCCCAAAGATGATTTTATGACTTAAAAACTGTGATGACAGTGTTTAAATAATCACAAGCCTCTTGAGACCTTTTAAATTTGTCATAGAGCTCTTCCGCATCCATTCCGCGATCACACACACACACACATCACAACTCTATCAAAAGCAGACGGAAACTATTTAATACAAAATAATTTAACAATATAATTAGTTATATGTATTTTTTAAGCTGTCCTCCTGCACCCTAACCACAGAGGATTTTTTCCAGAACTATTATACAGCATTTAATCCCCAGCTTCCCAACACAGGTCTGGTTTCTCTAATTTCTTTCCTATTCATATTTCTCAGCTCTACCACTTCTCTCCTGGAATGACCTCAGGAACTCCATTTTTCCTGAGTGGTCCACCTTTTGCTGGCTCCTATCCTTGAGCTCAGCTCCAACTAATGGTTACCTAGTGAATACATTAAGATGTTTTGCAAAGCTAAAAGGCTTGTCATAAAATAGGAAACATCATCTATAGAAAGGTAGTTACTTGGAAGCACCTGGGTGACACAGTTGGTTGTGCATTGGATTCTTGATTTCAGCTCCAGTGGCAGTCTCAGGATCGTGAGATCAAGCTCCCCATTGGGCACTGTGCTCAGCGTGGAGTCTGCTTGAGATTCTTTCTCTGTCTCCCTCTGCTTCTCTGCCCTGCACTTTCTCTCTCTAAAATAAATAAGTAAATGTTTGTAAAAAGAGAGAGGGGGTAGAAAAATGGTTATTTGTTGTATATAGGTATAGGGTGGCTCATAATCTTTTTCTCATCTTTTACTGGAGAACAGTGAAACATCATGTTACATCCTTCTATGTATTCATGCCCTTTCCACCCCTCCTGTCTTCTGTAAAAATAATCTGCTAAGGTATCTTTGGGCTTTCCAAACTTTAAAAAATGATTTTGATGCTAAAATATTCCCAGTATCCTTAATACTGATGTTCATCTCACAGGTTTTGCAACTGGGCAGATTCAATTTGAAAAAATATAACTGTGCTGCCTACTTATTCTGTGATGACAGATATCTTAATCTTTATGAGTCTGAGTTTTCTCACATTGAAAATATTGCACCATGATTGCTCTCTGACGATTTTATAACTTAGAATGCATGTTAATACCTGGCCATGTGGGAGGCATGTAAGTCTATCACAAGAAAATTTTAGTGTCTACCACCCCTTTGTTTATTATTGAGAAAAATAAAATATTCCCCAATTTTGCACATTGGTATCTTTCATATGACCAGCTCTAGTTTTTGCCTAGGTAGCCATTTACCTATTTCTAACCATGCACTTATCCCTACTAAATAAGAAAGTGGATTCCAAGTATAAATAAGAACATTTTGCTCACTCGTAAAACACAAATTAAACAGCCCTACCTACAAAGAAGTTGGAAAACCAGTACACCTTCAAAAAGTAAAGAAGGGGAATTGTTTCTTGTATTTATAAGGGTGATTATTTTTCCCTATGGTACTTTTAAAATATCAAGATGAAGCAATCAATTCTGCTAATTAAAAGTTTCCTGAAGACAACTCAAGGATTAGCAACAGGGGAGCTAGGAATAGTGTACGCTTCCCTTCTGTGTCTGCCTACTTACCACGTATTGCTCAGTCCTGTCTCCCTCACTGACTCCGAGACTCAGCAGAACAAGTTGCACTCTAAAGAAAGCCAGTTAGTTACTCATTAATTGCACCTTCCCACCGATGTGGCACAGGCACATTCTACCGTACGGTATTACTGTAGCAATCATACATTCCTTTGATTAAAAGGGGTATATTAGACCCCTTTTTTGGTTGTTTTATATTGTTTTTGTGTGTGTGTTTTTGTTTTGTTGGTTTTTTGTTATTTAGAAAAGCCTGAGAGGAAATGAAAGTAATTGGAGACACCAATTCACAGGATGGATAGTGCTTCCAATTCCTTACTTTTCTAGGCCATAATGTACTTTGTTTAGCTGTTGAATTTCTTAGCGCTTAAGTGTTTTTCATATGTTTGATTAATAAAGTAACTAAATTCATTAAACTTAACATACTGAACCTTTGTCATGTAAGATTTTTTCAAAAACTCATTTAAAAATATCAGGTTAATATTCTTAAAACTATTTCACAGCTGAAGGAACTGAGCCTTAGAAAAGATAATTACTTTTCTCAAAATAAAAGAGCTACTAAGTGACCAGGATAAGATGAGAAAGCAGATCTGACTGCAGCTCTCTGTCCTTAACCACTAACCTTGGTGGCTTTTCTCACATTTAGCTCATGTCGTTTCATGAGGTGGATTGAGCATCATCTCATTTCACAAAGGGATTAAACATCTACAACGATGTCTCAAAAATGCCCATGCTTTTTAGGTTAATGGAAGAAATTTCTAATACATTTATTACAACATTTGGCTAGAGAGAGAACCAAGTAAAGTGGGTTTAGTTCCACTGAGGAATTCTGATTACAAAGGTTAGTCCTGGGGTGCTTGAGTGGCTCAGTGGGTTAAAGCCTCTGCCTTCAGCTCCAGTCATGGTCCCAGGGTCCTGGGATTGAGCCCCACATGGGACTCTCTGTTCAGCAGGGAACCTGCTTCCCCCACCCCTCTCTGCCTGCCTCTCTGCCTACTTGTGCTCTCTGTCTGTCAAATAAATAATCAAAATTATTAAAAAAAAAAAAAAGGTTAGTCCTTTAGTGCTAGGCAAGTTATTGTTCTTTGAGTTCTTCATCTTTAAAACACATGAATGTCAGGGCCCTGGGATTGAGTCCCACATCAGGTTCCATGCTCAGTGGAGAGTCTGCTTATCGCTCTCTCTCCGCCCCTCCCCCACTCATTCTCTCTCTCTCTCTCTCTCTCTCTCTTTTTCTCTCAATAAATAAATATAATCTTCTTTAAAAAATAAAATGCATGAGTGTATACTACAGTATATCCTAGGTCACTTCCAATTCAAATGTTCTGCACTTTGAATATCACAATATTGATAAAATTGAGAAAATCATATGCAAATGACTTCCTTTATTAGAAAGCTTCTTCTTTTCTTTTTTCCCCCTGAGAGCTTAATGAAACTCAGCTTTTGCTCAGCAACTTGGGGATCAAGGAGCGATTTAGCACCATGCACTTTGGGATCTTGATAGTAGGGAAATGCACAGGAGAACACTAAGTGCATAAGGAAATAGGGTGCTAGGAAGGTAGCAAGGACATAGGAATAGATAAATTCATGGCCAGTTCAAATATTTCTCCTAAAGTCAATCTCAAGATGGAAGGAAAAAGCTAAAAATTTTGGTTTTGGAAGAAGACTCTGATTTGCTGGATTGACAATGATCATGTCCAGTCATGCAGTCTCCCTCTACTTTGGTTAAAACAAGATTATTGATCTTAACAGAATTCTTGACTCCAAGTCACATGCTGAGTCATGACTGGAAGTCATATTTCCTTCATATCACTAATATTATGAAGTGTTCATGCTTCCTCATCTAAGTACATTAGCAAAGCATTCCTTCTCTCCTCATCTAATCTAGTTTACTATTCAACCTCATCTTTTCTCACTTTTTTATCCATGACTGGTGTCCCAGGTACAACCAAGTTATCCTCCATGGACCAGCTGGTTCCTTCTTCAGGAAATAACTTTCCCCATTCTCTGCCCTTTGAAGTTCTACTCACCTTCCAAAGCTCAGATCAACGGTTACTTCCTGTGGGAGAACTACCTTAATCGCCTTAAGCAGAATGGATACTTCTCTTCCTCTGTGCCCAGAAAACAATTTAAACAAATACTTCAACTGTTTCCCTTATTGAAGCAAGTCTTATGGTAAAATAGTTGTGAAGTTTCTCCATAAATAAGTGTCACTCTTCAGAAGGAGTGGAAATATATTTTTAAAACCTCCCAGGCCTTGCCTTTGATAGGCCTCAATAACTTTTTGTTGAGCTGAGTTAAATTAACATGTGACCACAAATACACTAAGATATTTCTTTTTTTTTTTAAGATTTTTTTTTTTTAATCACTAAGATATTTCTATCAGTTGAAGTGTAAAGCAAGAGGTAACTTGTCCTCAACATTGTCTTGCTTGTGTGAGAAGATTACCAATAAGGTCACTAAATGGAGGAAGTCTTCTAGGAGGAAAAAAGTCCATTTTACTATAACAGATTTTCCAATCCAAGATCATCAGAATAAGTAATGATTTTAAAGGTGTCATAACCCCAGGACACCTGGGTGGCTCAGTCAGTTGAGCATCCAACACTTGATTTCAGCTCAGGTCATGATCTCAGGGTCCTGGGATCAAGCCCTATGCAAGGCTCCATGCTGTACTTGGGGTCTATTTGAGATTTTTTTCTCTCTCCCTGTGCCCCTACCCCTGCTCATGTTCTTTTTCTCTCTCACTCAAAAAAAAAAAAAAATTAAATCACTTTCCCTGAAGAAAGGCAAACAGAAAACACTTTTATACATTACATAATAAAAATTCAACTCATATAAGCTTTTCACATTATTCATTTGGTGACTCTTCATGCTATGAAAAAAAAAAAAGATTTGTGTAGTAATTAAACTTTAGATTTCCTCATATTTTCAAATATTACATTCTTTCTCTTTATTATTTGATAGCTCAAAAGAAGAGTCACAACATATAAGAGAGATACAGTTTTAATTTTGCTACTGATTTTTTCAAGGAGGTGCCATTGCCCAGGGTAATTCTAAAATAGAATTCAAAAGCAGAGAGGTTTCTCTGGCTTACAGTGACTGAAAAGATTGAAAATTTTCTCATAAAAGTGATAACTTGAGACTCCCATATACTCCTAAGCATGTTCTAGAGTTTCCATTTGGTCTATAGTAAAATCTAATTTTTTTCAGAAGCTACAAAGCAGCTGGATATGATGATAATCTTCCATGTTGCAATCACTTGAGAAAACAACTGTGATGTTACACAAATCTATATGAAACTGATATATAGACAATGGCAGCTATATAAATATAGAGCACTTTGAATCTCATACTGTAAATACATGAAGAGCAAATGATCATGTGGCTGTGATTGTCAGAGATAGCATCAGAGACAAAATATTGAGTTAACAGGAAAGTGAGCATGTTATACTGTTCAAATAAATTGATCAAGGAAATGACCTTCTTTTTTTTTTTTTTTTTTTAAAGATGTGCTGTTAGGATTCCTATTTTATGGGTTTTTTTTTTTTTTAAGATTTTTATTTATTTATTTGACAGACAGAGATCACAAGTAGGCAGAGGCAGGCAGAGAGAGAGAGGAAGAAGCAGGGTCCCTGCTGAGCAGAGAACCCGATGTGGGACTTGATCCCAAGACCCTGAGATCATGACCTGAGCCGAAGGCAGCGGCTTAACTCACTGAGCCACCCAGGTGCCCCAAGGAAATGACCTTCTTAAATAAAAAGTTAACCAGAGTATGTGGGATTGGCAGATCAGTGAAGAGATAGTATGAGGATGTGATCCACAGTGTTAGGCTCAAGATTTCCAGAAGAAAGAGAATACAGATAACTAGAAACAAGACAAAAAAGAAAAGCAGCCACACTGGATAACTGGTCCACCCCAGGAGAATAAATTCCTTCTCTCTGGTCTGATTTATCCTGAACATGCCAGATGAATTCTTCTGTTGGAGAAAATAAAAACAGATTGACTAATTGTACATGAGTAAATCATACACAGTTAAGATTCCATCAGTGTGTGTCATGTTTTCTAATTGCTGTCACCTTCCACAACTGATCTAATTTCCAATTTTAAAGAATCCTCTAATTTCTATCTATCTATCATCTATCTATCTATCTATCTATCTATCATCTATTATCTGTCAATCACCTTTCTAGTTTTTAAGGGGGCACAGACAATGTACCATGTTGAACAACAGAGAAATAATTGCTTTCAAATTTTAGATAGGACCTTGTGGTATTTACAAGATGTGGAACACAGGAATTAATTAATTAACCAAAACTATAAGGGCATTATATCTGAAGAATGATAAAAGTAATAACAGAAAAATATTGAAAGCTATGAGAGTAAACCAAGTCTCAAATAGGTGAAGGAACTTTCTAGTTAATAATAAAAAGCAGTTCACTTTTATTAAGTGAATACTATGTATCGAACATTGTGCTAAATACTTTATGGGTATTTCTTAAATGTTTTTACTTAAGCATAGTTGACACACACTGTTACCTTAGTTTAAGGTGCACAACATAGGTATTAATCCATTTTTCTACCCAGCTTTTCTATGAGAAAGTACTATATATATTTATCTTACAAAAGAAAATACTGAGGCAGAGAGAGATTAATTTGATCAATAAATCTGAACCTAGAGTTTATGTTCATGACTATTAATTTGGCTGATAAATGATGGAGTCAGGATCTGACTACAAAGCTCACTTTATTGAAAAATATGAATTTTTATAAACACTATAAAATAAGATCTTTTCTCATAGTAGATTATATTGGTCAGTGTGCATTCAGCTTTCAAATACCCGATCAACAGTATTTTTGGAATACAGAAAATGATAGTTTTACCCATTCCATGGCTTTTCCCTTCAAAAAAGTATAGTGAAAAACAGCATATCATAGTAGAAAAAAGAAACAATAAACGTCAAAGCCAGACACATTTGGACTTCTCTTCACAGCTATGTGATTTTAGGTAAGCAAGTAATTGTGAGTCTCTGCTCAACTTTAAAATGGTATGACAATTCTATAATCATAATATTGATGGGCAGATTAAGTGAAACAACATATGTTAAAACAGTGTCTGAACTTTGCTGAACATTGTCATTCCCTTCTCTCCCCTTCATGTGTGTGTATATGAGTGTGAGAGTCTTAACATTCTTCAGATATCCAGCACTCCAAGGAAATATATGATATATGAAGAAAAATATTAGATTTACAGCATTATCATTCCCTGGGATTTTTTTTAATTTTTTTAAGTACACATGGATCAGATTTCCTGAGAAAATGACCAATTGGATTCATGACCTTTTAGAAAGGTCGGAAGAGTTCTAGCTTTAGAGCATTGTGGTCTGAAAATATGCAGGGAATGATCCCAATCTTTTGATACCGGTTGAGTCCTGATTTAGGACCGAGGATGTGATCTATTCTGGAGAATGTTCCATGTGCACTAGAGAAGAATGTGTATTCTGTTGCTTTGGGATGAAATATTCTGAATATATCTGTGATGTCCATCTGGTCCAGTGTGTCATTTAAGGCCTTTATATCCTTGCTGATCTTTTGCTTGGATGACCTGTCCATTTCAGTGAGGGGAGTGTTAAAGTCCCCTACTATCATTGTATTATTGTTGATGTGTTTCTTTGATTTTGTTATTAATTGGTTTATATAGTTGGCTGCTCCCACATTGGGGGCATAGATATTTAAAATTGTTAAATCTTCTTGTTGGACAGACCCTTTGAGTATGATATAGTGTCCTTCCTCATCTCTTATTATAGTCTTTGGCTTAAAATCTAATTGATCTGATATAAGGATTGCCACTCCTGCTTTCTTCTGATGTCCATTAGCATGGTAAATTCTTTTCCACCCCCTCACTTTAAATCTGGAGGTGTCTTCGGGCTTAAAATGTGTTTCTTGGAGGCAACATATAGATGGGTTTTGTTTTTTTTATCCATTCTGATACCCTGTGTCTTTTGACAGGGGCATTTAGCCCATTCACATTCAGGGTAACTATTGAGAGATATGAATTTAGTGCCATTGTATTGCCTGTAAGGTGACTGTTACTGTATATGGTCTCTGTTCCTTTCTGATCTACCACTTGTAGGCTCTCTCTTTGCTTAGAGGACCCCTTTCAAGATTTCCTGTAGAGCTGGTTTGGTGTTTGCAAATTCTTTCAGTTGTTGTTTGTTCTGGAAGCTTTTAATCTCTCCTTCTATTTTCAATGATAGCCTAGCTGGATATAGTATTCTTGGCTGCATGTTTTTTCTCGTTTAGTGCTCTGAAAATATCATGCCAGCTCTTTCTGGCCTGCCAGGTCTCTGTGGATAAGTCAGCTGCCAATCTAATATTTTTACCATTGTATGTTACAGACTTCTTTTCCCGGGCTGCTTTCAGGATTTTCTCTTTGTCATTGAGACTTGTAAATTTTACTATTAGGTGACGGGGGGGTGTGGGCCTATTCTTATTGATTTTGAGGGGCATTCTCTGAACCTCCTGAATTTTGATGCTCGTTCCCTTTGCCATATTGGGGAAATTCTCCCCAATAATTCTCTCCAGTATACCTTCTGCTCCCCTCTCACTTTCTTCTTCTTCTGGAATCCCAATTATTCTAATGTTGTTTCGTCTTATGGTGTCACTTATCTCTCGAATTCTCCCCTCGTGGTCCAGTAGCTGTTTGTCCCTCTTTTGATCAGCTTCTTTATTCTCTGTCATTTGGTCTTCTATATCACTAATTCTTTCTTCTGCCTCATTTATCCTAGCAGTGAGAGCCTCCATTTTTGATTGCACCTCATTAATAGCTTTTTTGATTTCAACTTGGTTAGATTTTAGTTCTTTTATTTCTCCAGAGAGGGCTTTTATATCTCTCGAGAGGGTTTCTCTAATATCTTCCATGCCTTTTTCGAGCCCGGCTAGAACCTTGAGAATTGTCATTCTGAACTCTAGATCTGACATATTACCGATGTCTGTATTGATTAGGTCCCTAGCCTTCGGTACTGCCTCTTGTTCTTTTTTTTGTGTTGAATTTTTACGTCTTGTCATTTTGTCCAGATAAGAGTAAATGAAGGGGCAAGTAAAATACTAAAAGGGTGGCAACAACCCCAGGAAAATATGCTTTAACCAAATTAGAAGAGATCCAAAATCGTGAGTGGGGAGAAAGGGGATAAAAAGAGGTTCAAAAAGGAAGAGGGAAAAAAAAAAAAAAAAAAAAAAAAAAAAAAAAAAAGAAAAGAAAAGAATTTTAAAAAAAGAAAACACCTAAGAAAAATGTAAAAAAAATATATATATATATATTAGATAAACTAGTAAAAAATCGTTAAAAAAGAAAAAGGTAACAGTTAAAAAAAAAAAAAAATTTTACCCGAAGGCGAGAAAAAAAAAAAATGAAAAAGAAAAAATTAAATTAACTGCAAGACTAAAAAAAATCACAGGAAAAAAGCCATGAGTTCCGTGCTTGGCTTTCTCCTCCTCTGGAATTCTGCTGCTCTCCTTGGTATTGAAACCGCACTCCTTGGTAGGTGAACTTGGTCTCGGCTGGAAGAAAAGTATAAAACATCTTATAATTACTGTTCCTTAAGGAAGTGTGGAAAATATTCTCTGTTTTCTCATAGATTCTTCCAATATCACCTTGCTTAATTTGTTCAATAAATCTAGAATCCAGCAAGATCAATTTTAAAAGAAGAAGAGCAAGAGCTTAAGAGCTTGTTCTTAAAATTCCTCATGGGAGATGTTTTCATTAATAAGGGAACTCAAATCATTAATACACAAAGCACTGCAGAAGCACATACTTACTCAATCTCCAGCACAGCACAATATGAACTAAAAAATAGACTTTCTATGGTGTAATTCCTAACAACCAACCAATTCATGAAGGCACTTAGTGAAATCCCTTTTTATTTTAGACGTTCACACATGTGGCCAAAACTATGGCTTCATATTGCTAATACCAATCATAAATGTCAATGGCATCATGGTCACAGGTATTTCTGAACAATATTGTTCGCTTATAGCTCATATATTTCCACAAAGTCCTTTGTTGGTTCATTCAAAGACATTCTCTGACATATGCAAACTGGAGGTACTTTGTTCACGTTCAAAATGGAAGTTTGCTTAATTTTTTTCTATGCTGCAATCATTAAGAAAGCTTCATTTACTGCCAAGTTAGTCTGTAAAATTACAGACATGGACCCTGAAATTAGAATACTGGAAAAATAAGGGAGCTACTTCTGTATAATTGTATATGTGTGTGTGCTTAAACAGCAATAGATCCTGGGTATTTGCTTAAGTAAAATCCAATGCGCTATTAATTGAATGTTAAAATTTACAAAAATAACAATTTGTATAGATGTGCATTTTACCAGCATTCGCAGACAATTTGACTTTCCTTTTTTTTTTTTAAGATTTTTATTTATTTACTTATTTGAGAGAGAGAGAGAGAGACAGTGACGAGATAGCGAGAGAGCACAAGCAAGGAGGAGAGGTAGAAGCAGACTCCCACTAAGCAGGAAGCCTGATGCAGGGCACATCCCAGGACTCTGGGATCATGACTTGAGCAGAAGGCAGATGCTTAACCCACTGAGCCACCCAGATGCCCCGACAATTTGACTTTCAAAATAAAACATACTTAAAGAACAATATCTAGTAATAGAAAAGTTGCAATAATTATGTGGAATAACAGAGAATCAGTAAATATGAAAATGTTACCTTATAGAAAACATTGAAGAGAAATAAGCTCTTGGGTAGAAAAGAAGCTTTGAAATACAACTGAGAAATATGTGTCCAAGGGTGAGTGACTAATTACAGTTCTGTAGCTTTTCCTTTTTCATTGAAAGTAACATGTACATAGGTGATCACAAATCACGTTTAATACTTATTTTGTTCAAACCTGACATCACGTTGTACTAGTAGCTTTGAGTATGCTGGAGCAGGTGCACAAAGGATGAACAAGTTCTCTTCTTGTACAATCATATGAGACCAACTTCACCTTAGAATGCATTCCTTCTTTCCTCTGTTGCATTAGCAATTTCATTTTCTTATATTGCAGCACTTAACAAATTGTATTGATTCTTCTCTTTACAGTTTCATGAACTCTACAAAACTATACAATCCTAGAGCTCCTTGGGGAATCTTTGGTAATGGATCAGTACTTGGCTTATTACTCTGTAAACATTTCATCAACTCTGCTTATGCTTTGTAGCTGCAAAGTCACCTGAAATGTTAACATCTTAAAAATTAACTTGTCTTTTGAATTCTTTAGCATCAAAATATTTACAAATAAGTCACAATGTTGAAATCTAAAGTTAGATATATAGTACCTAATTGTGACAAAGGGCAACTTTTGTGGATAAAATTAGCATTACATTACCAAAAAAATTTAAAAAAAATTCTTTCCCATCCTGAAAATATGTTAACAGGCAAAGATGAAGGAAGGCATGAAAACTGCAGAGCCTAGGAGTCTGTGATGTCACAGATAAACTCCACAGAGTCACAATTTCTTTTGAGGCAAACCACGTGTTTTTGTAAGAGACATCCGTTGCCTGCTTCAGGAGTTAATATCTAAAAACTAATTGGAAATTTTTGTGTACTGTTATGGCAGAAGGAAGAAAGTGTCTTATTAAAAATGATTCTTATAAGCAGGGATGAATAAATGGACATCAGGTATGGACATGGAGCTGATATCTTGACTTTTTTCTACCAGAGGTGACAGCAAGTCTCAATTAGTAGTTGTGGTCACATTGCTCTAGACCATGCAGTGGAAACCACTGCATAGCAAATGCTACAGAATTACAAACTACTAAAAGTTAGCTCCTAACAGTCAACGTGTGTATTGGCAAATGTGTGTGTGTGTGTGTGTGTGTGTGTGTGTGTGTGTGCATATATAGCCATACACTGCTTTGTAGATGCAGAGAAATTTTCCACAAACATAAGAAACTGTTAATAGTAGTAACCTTAAAAGGAGACAGTGGAAGATCAGGGAGGGAGAAGAAAAAGGGAAAAATCTTTTACTTCGGACTCTTCTATAGAGATTAAATATTTTACTATAAGAATGTATAATTTTTATAGTGTGAAAGTAACAAATGATGTAAAAGTGTTTAAGAGAAATTATCCATTATACCTACATATCCAACCTCCAACCCTTTGCATACTCGATACACACTCACACATCACCTGTAAAACTATAAATCTCCTGTACCTATGTCTTGAATGTTTTGTCATTAGATTTTAGCTTTTCATTATAGATTTAAAATAACTTTACTGTAAATGCAGTTAAAGTTGGATCCAGTTCTTATGAATATAGCTTTTATTTAATTTATAAAGAAAGATACATTGTAATTTTACTTCAAAAGTACATTTTTTCTGATCAGTTTCCAAAAAGCTTGTTTCACATTCTTGTTCCTCAGACTATAAATGATGGGGTTCAACATAGGGCTTATAAAAGTGTGGAAAACAGCAATAACTTTAGACTGTTCCACTTACTTGTCCGTGGGAGGTCTAACATACATGCAGAACAGCGTCCCATAAAATACAGTCACTGCCACCAGATGGGACCCACAGGTGGAAAAAGCTTTGTGCCTGCCTTCAGCAGACTGCATCCTCAGGATGGCAATGAGTATGAAGATATAGGAGATGAGGATTATAAGGAGGGAGTTGGAGAGGTTAAATCCTGCTACCACAAACATGGATGTCTCCTTAATGAAAGTGTCAGAGCAGGAGAGCTGGATAAGAGGAGGGTCAGCACAGTAGAAGTGATTAATAATATTGGAGTCACAGAAGGTCAAGTGGTAGGTCCACATGGTTTCCATCAGACCACTAAGGAACCCATAGACATATGGACCAACAATCAGGCGAATACATACCCCTCTGGACATCTTGCTGCTGTAAAGCAAAGGATTACAGATGGCCATGTATCTATCATAAGCCATTACGGCTAGCATGTAATATTCAGTAATAACCATGGCAATGAAGAAATAACACTGGACTAAACAAGCAGCATAGGAAATGGTTTTCTTCTCTGATAAGAAGTTCACCAACATCTTGGGAGTCACATTTGTGGAATAGCACAAATCCAAGCATGACAAACTGACAAGAAAGTAGTACATGGGGGTATGGAGGCGTGAATCTATCCTGATCAACACCAACATCCCAAGGTTCCCCCCCACGGTGATCAAATAGATCACCAGAAACAGCACAAAGAGGACGGGCTGAAGCTCTGGACGATCTGTTAATCCCAAGAGAACAAATTCAGTCACCAGGGTGGAATTTCCTTTGACCATTTTCTTAGCGGCCAGCAGTGTTCACTTAGACAAATAAAATAAAGTAAGAGTGAGTGAGAAATCCATTATATATTTCTCTCTTTCTCTTATTCTCCATTCTCACACTCTCTATCATCCTCACACAAAACTAGTATCAGTGTTTGCAGTTGGAAGAGCTGAGAATTTTAAGAAGGTCAGAGAGAGCCCTTTTGAGCTGGGTGTGTAATGTGCAGATGATTCCCAAGACAACAGACCCTGTGACACAGCCTGTTCTGGAATGGGGGGCCTTATGACAAAAAAGTGTGTCTACAAAAGGATTAAATGGCCAGTTGTCACTTAGGCTTCATCATTGATCCTGGGAATGGTGCCAGACTAAATGGTGACATGTGTTTGAAAACACTCAACAGTCAACAGTGTTTGCATATTTAGAAGCTCAACTTTTGAGACTTGCAACCCCTACTGGCTGTATGAGAGAACCCCAAATTATAGCGGTTTGAAGGAAATTCTCTGGAACCTGTTTTGCTGCTCTATCAATAAAATACAGGGAAATGTGGTATTCCTATGCAAGCAGACCAAAGATAAAGATCCCAAATTTGAAAATAACAAAGCCCAATATAAATTACTAAAGTAGGGACATTCATTCTGAAGCACTTGTATGAATCAAGAAAGGGAGATATGGGTATTGGGGGGAAGAGAAGTGGCCAAAACTTAAGATTATAGAATTGTTTGCTTATCCACTTTTTAAAATTTATCTTAGAAAGCATTTAAGTTTACAGCATAGAAACAACACAAATTGGACTCTAAACTTTTTAGCAGCATTATGTAAATAGTTCAATTTCTTCACTACAGAATTACAATGCCCAGAAATTATAAAGCAAAAATCAATTGGGAGAGATAGAATTATTCTTAGCACAGAGTTCAGGTGATACTAGTTATAACAAAAGCATTACGCTTTTAGATAAAATTATCAGTTCATTATAATATGAATTATAATTTAAAATTAAATAACGAATAATTTTTCCAGGAGTCTGGAGAATGTATTTCGGTCATGGATTCTTTGTGTTTTCCTGGGCTATTTTTAAATTGATAGACTAAGTAAGATAAGGGATCAGAACTCAAATGACTCTGGGAGCCATTTGGATAATAAGAATGAGTGACGTGGGCTGGGTCTGAAGGTGAGCAGAAGTGAATCAAAGAGCCAGCAGCCACTCAGGTTACTATACAGTGATGTGGGCTCCATGTTCCAAGAGCTTAAGAGTTCCAAATTTAAACAGGTATCAGAATTCATTATGTAATGTGAAACTTACCACATGCAATGTTGGCAAATACTTCCATGTGTAAACTTATCCTTACCGGAGTACCACAAAAGAAGCCTGTAAGACTGATCCACTGAGATGCAAATAGTAATATCATTCAATGCCAGTGTCACCAACTGTATTTCTATTCTAGTATCTGAGCTGTTCCTGAAGATGGAAGCAAGTACCCTCCAAAGTTAGCTACTTTGGCTCAGTGATGTTTAGGCAGACAAGGTAGTGGGTAACAGTGCTTCTCAGGAGAGCACTGGTTGGGATCTTCATGGTAAAGGAGGCATATGAAGAGGAAATTAAGGTTATAATGGGCTCAATAATAAATATTTGAACATAGTAAATGTGTTCAGAAATCAGGATAGCATCAAAGATTGATAACGCTTAACCAGAACTTGCTGGATTACTAAGTTTCTAGAAAAGCAAGAGAAGGGAGGACTTTCAGAGGGTGTAAATGCTACATACAGAGATAGGAGGCCTGCCAGAGAAATCAAAGATATTGCACATAGATGCAGAGATGGGTCTTCTATTGTGCCAAATAAAACATTTACGCAGTGGTAAGCAGTCAAACTAAAGTCCTTATCCCAAGCCAAAAAGTATGATGACTCCTGAAATCTACACGGTAGCATATCTTTAGGATATATATCTGAGGGTGTGTGTGGGTCTATATCCACCACACCTAAATTATGGCGATGGGTTGGAGCCAACATTCCCTGTTAATTTGAAGTGGAGGTAATTTGCAGGGCTTAAGTCTACAACTTTGGCCGTTGAGAAGAAAATCACTCTAATTTGAGAATCTGGATTTGTATAAATAGCAAAAGGGCTTTTTCTCACTCACCAGAAATATGACTCCACTTGGAAAATATTCACTTTCACAGGTAAATCTTCCATTTTGATGGCATTATGAGATTCATCTAATCTTTAAATCTGTATAGTCTGTATAACTATGCCCTAAATGCTAGTATCTGCTTGGCCATCATATTATATTTAACAACAACTTAAAGACAATAAAAAGATAAAGGAGAGGGGTGCCTAGGTGGCTCAGTGAATTAACCTTCTGCCTTTAGCTCAAGTTATGATCTCAGGGTCCTGGGATTGAGCCCAGCATAAGGTTCTCTGCTCAGTGGAGAACCTGCTTCCCCCTCTTTTTCTCTGGCTGCCTCTCTGCCTCCTTGTGATCTCTCTCTCTGTGTGTCAAATAAATAAATAAAATCTTTAAATATATATATAAAGGGAAGATGGAATTTAACTTGTCTGCTTCAGTTCCCCTTAAATAGTTTAGCAACCACATTCTACAATTTAGGAAGAAAAGACTACATTCTGATTACAGTACTTTTTGTCCATACACATACGCACTTCTGGTTTTCAAAGCAATGAGGCTATTCTGTTTTATTTTACCTTTAGAAGAATGCTACAAGTCATATAGAGCAAGAACAATTGCAAATGAGGTCCCCACAAATCTTAAATTTGCTGACACCTGGATTTTTAGATTAGTATTTTCAAAACTATGTGCAGCAGAATAACTGGATATCAGGCAACAAAATAGGTCTATGGTGAAATTAAGTTTGAAAAATGCTGAGAGAAATAAGTCAAGCAGAGAGAGTCAATTATCATATGGTTTCACTTACTTGTGGAGCATAAGGAATAACATGGAAGACATACGGAGATGGAGAGGAGAAATAGTTGGGGTAAATCAGAGAGGGAGACAAACCACGAGAGAGTATGGACTCTGAGCAACAAACTGAGGGTTTTGGAGGGGAGAGGGGTGGAGGGATGGGCAAGCCAGGTGACAGGTATTAAGGAGGGCACGTATTGCATGGAGCACTGGGTGTGACACATAAACAATGAATCTTGGAACACTGAAAAAAATAAATTACAAAAAAAAAGATATACTTTATAAGAAATGACTGGGAACAGAAGGAAAGATGCAAAGAGAGGAAAAACTATACTTTATTTTTCATAAGAAGATTAAGTATTTGAAGAAAAATCATCCTATCTGAATGACTCGATGAATTAATATGCTCACAATGAAACCAACCAACAAAGAAATGTTTGTGGTGCTTTGATTTTTAATAAAATGATTCTTAATTTAAAATATAATGCTGAGTTTTGCAAAAGAAAAGGAAAATGGGTTTCTGGATTGCAGGGAATCTCAGATCTCAGAGCCTTTTATATGCCCACAGTGCATTGTGAAGCTTCGAGGATGGGCAAGAACGTGCAGCCTTTCCCAAGCTTACTAGTTCAAAGGGCCTGGAGCATCTCGAGTGTTCTCTTAGAATCCCTAATTTCCACACTGAGTACCAGAGATTGCTAGAATCCTTGCCCCTCAGGAGCAACACAAAATACAGGGATGTAAGACCTATTTTGCACTATTTGGAAAACACCTTCCTTCAGTAGTGCCCCTGGTACACTATTAAAGCACTTTTGAATTTATCATTCACTCATGGTCTCAAAAAAAAAAAAAAAGAAAGAAAAAGAAAAGAAAAGAAAAAAGAAAAAACTGTTTGAAGGACTACTGAGCATGGAAGAGGAACTCTATAAACGGGAAGGAATAGAAACAAGCAGAAAAACATCTAAGCACTCCCAGGGGTATAGAATGCATTGTGACAACAGAGCTCTGTCTATCAATCGCAGGTGAGCACAGGACTTTTCTACTGCCAAACGCATATTCTCTACAGCAGGACCCTAAGCAAGAGCATCTGTTTGCACATTATATCACATCAAACAAATAATAATGGTTGCTTATTAAGTGTTTGGGATAAAGTATATAGTAATTTACATATATGTGGATAAAACTATGTTCCAAATATTTTAAGTACTCGTATATAATTTATACATATTTTAACTTTTTTGTGTTGAAACTACCACATGTTCTTTTAAAATCATGCCTCCCTAGTAGCTCTTCCCGTCTTTTTATAACCCTATCTTGCCATCCATGACTCTCATTTCCAAAATCAATCTGAGTTTCTTGCCTGATTCAAATTTTATGAAGACCAAAAGTATCTGAGAACATGATTCTCAATATCTCAAAAAAATGAAGACATTTGAGATCGGAAATGTGTATTTGACAAATACTGTTGGCAAATTTAAATCTCTTTGGTAGACCTCAATGGTAAATTCAAATTTGCTGCTTTCGAACTAAAGCCTTTTTCCACTGGAAATAAGTCCCTGAATGATTTTGGGAGACTTGCTAGAAATTCAACTGAGTGTTATTTCTATTTCTATAAACAAAATTTGGTAGATAGTGGGAACTGACTTAGATAGCTTCCTCTTTAAGTTTACTGGACCCAGGATGCCCCGTAGTTGAAAGATGGTTCATTTATTTGATAATTATTCAAGGAGTAGCAAATTTATCCTCCACAACTCTGATTTTTTTAACTCCTATTTCAATGTAGAGTGCCAAGTAATTCATACCGAATTATTGGAGAGATCTCTCATGCATATTTTGCTGCCTGTATGAGAAATATCACCGAGAAAAATAATTAAATTTCAGTGAAGAAGGGAACCAGATATCCTCCTAAACAAGTGTCTGCTTACGACATCGGCGTCTAATACATACTGAATTGTTGGAGAGGTCTCTCATGCATATTTTGCTGCCTGTATGAGAAATATCACCCAGAAAAATAATTAAATTTCAGTGAAGAAGGGAACCAGACATCCTCCTAAACAAGTGTCTCCTTACGACACTGGCGTCCAATTGGAAACTTCTGGGTAATTAGAAGTCAATGTAAGTAGCAATGATTTTTAAAAATCTGTGTCCTTTATTTAAAAAAAATGTAATGAAAATAAAACTCAGCATAAGGGTTCACTGCCTCAATAATGTAAATCTGCTTTTCTCTGGATTGGAATGCTCATAGATAAACAAAATAATAGACTACACAGATTTTTCCATGCCCACTTGAAGTTGATTCACAAGGATGTTGATACGCATATGTATTTTTATTACATAAAAATGCAAGAAAACAAAACATTACTCTGTAATTTAGTAGGGATTATTGAGCAAAAACCTCATGCCATATGTGGTAAATTAGTAAACATGATGAATATATGGTAAAAATGTGGAGTTCCGAGAATTTCCTATTCTCCCACTTAATATCAAAGTGCAAAGCTCATTTCTGTAAGTTATCACTGGTCCCTGACACTCTGCATGTTGAAATGTTCATTTGGGGAAAAGTTTGCCCTCTTCAGGGTCCCGTTAAAAGGCACATGTCCAAAGGAGCAGGTAAGGTTGAGCTGCCGTTATACATAGGAACTATTCCATGTGCATACAGTCACCATTTTGTTGTTTTATAAGATGGATTGAGTGTGAGACTAGGAGATAACTGAAGCCAAGGAAAGGACCACAGACAAGAGAAATAAGGATTATTGAAGTATAGGGTCAGTAATCCAGCATACAGACACGTCAATGGGTCATATAGATAGATAAATGTTCAGGAATATCTGGAAAAATAGTAATATTTTAAGGTAGGAAATGAAGAAACAGGCAAACAAGTCAGTTAGTTGGTGGAGCCGTCAATCATCTCGTGTGAATATTAATTTTCCAGAAGGAGTATCTTCCTTGTCTCCTCCACTATAATGAACTCCAGCATCTTCCTCTTCAGTTTCCATTCCAAAGTATCACAAATTTAAGAGCAAGGTACATTACCTGATTACAATGAATGAACCTAAATTTTGGATCATGTTACACAGGATGGCTTCATACCAACGAATACTATCAGTAAAAACTCTTTTGAGTCTTCATTTAGAAAACATTTTTTTTTACCTTGTTATAGTGAGTTTCCTTATTTGGACTTCAGTCCCCATTTATTCAATATCAGGACTTTGGCTAAATAAATTCTAAAATGTCCATCATTGATAGCATTCTGACTCAGCATTTATGTAGTTACAAATCCTACACTCATTACTAGCCATGTGTCTCTTAGTTAATATAAATTTTCCCCAAAAGTTTCTCTCTCAAATAATTTTTTAAAAGATTTATTAGGTTCTATAAGAGCTTTATTTTTTCCAGAATGAGTATAACAATTCCTGATCTGTCTCTTTTCAATGATTTAAGTTTTTTGGGAGGGTATTCATTCAACAGATACTATTTTGCAAAATTACGAGATTATCAGGTGCTTCGTCTTATATGCTTATTCAGTGTGTGTTAAATTATTGAATGACTGGGGAGAACAATATTTTCAAAGTAAAATGATCAGTGTAAACACATAATTCCAATGAGACTTTTCTGTTTTCTAGTGAATAATTAAAAAAAAATACACACCAACTCATTCTAACTAGCCAAGAAATTAAAGTTGCTTTTGTTGTCACCTAACTCTTCCTGATTAAAATCCAAAACTGAAACAAGAAGAGAAAGTGCAGGTATAGAAGTCAGAGCTGTCATTCCTACCTGACCCCAGGAAAGACTCAGAGACACTAGTGGTCCAAGGGATGAGTTCCTGGGAGTGATTTATACCCAAACTGTAATTTGAAGCTCTTATTCTTGAAATATTTTTACCTACCCTGAAGAAATAATTTCAGTATTACTAAAATAGAAAACTCCAGGGAAATAGTTATTTATGTAGATACACTAATTAGAGTCTTGGGATTTTCACAATGTGTTTGCATCAGTTAGTAGTAATTTTTTTTTAAAGATTTATATATTTATTTTGAGAGAGGGAGAAAGAATCATGTGGTGGGGAAAGGGCAGAAGAAAATCGGGGGAGAGAGAGAAAATCTGCAGCAGACTCCCTGCTGAGCACAGGTCCCATGGTGGGGCTGGATCTCATAATCCTGGGATCATGACCCTGAGATCATGATCTGAGCCAAAATCAAGAGCTGGATGTTTAAACAACTGAGCCTCCCAGGCACCCCCAGTTTGTGATCATTTTGAGCTGATTGCTTTGAGTGACCAGAAGTTTATTCTCATGGAGTCTTTGCATTATGGATCACCATTTATTCTAGTTAGGTAAAAGGACAATTAAAAAAGACATAAAATAAAAATATAATCCACGGGATTTATGTTTTGTGATTTTCCCTAGTCTGAATTGTGTTTTGTCCACATAGTTGCTATTGAATGAACGTTTGCTGAAAGGACTTTGATATCTAGATTAAAGCGGTAAGGTTATTAAACCCAGTGAGTAAAACCATTTGGATAAGATATCATAATGAGCCACGGCAGATTTCATTCAACATGTTAAGTCCCGGTGTTAGAAGATAATATTTCACGAAAAACTGGTGAACATATCATTTAACAAAAGTTGTTCATCTGCCCACAAGTGAAAACAAACATGCTAAAAGTAAAAATAGTACGTCTATCTTTTCTTACCATTTACCAAGTGTCCAATTATCGATTCATCCAAGAGATACAAAGATAAAATGATACAGTCCATGTGCTCATAGTCCTTAGTCCAACTGTGAAGTCTTCAGCTGTGGCACATTCGGCAAATGATGTATTGAAATCAAAGTTCCGAATATCATCTTCCTCTATGTTCTCTCTCAATCTCTCTCTCATTCACTGGTCTAGCGGTGCTGGTCTCATGACCACCTTTTTTGCAAATTCAGAAATTTCTGGTAAGCCGTGTCCCTGCTTTGAATACCACTTCTCCCAAACGTCCTAGGGTCCATGCCTGCTCATACTTTAGACGGCAGCTTCCATGTCAATTTCTGAGAGAGGAATTCCTCCACCTCATTAAGCCTCCTCACCACAGTAACTGTTCTCACTTATGTGACCTCCTTCAGTTCCTCTATGACATTCATTACAATGCTAATTGTAAATGGAATGTCTGTTGGCTCAAGATTTGTCTTTCCTTCCAGGCCATGAATTCTGAGAGGATCAGAGACTGACATTTTATATTCACTCTATACACAACACTCAGCACAGGGACTCAAACATCCTAAGGGCTCCATACATAAATTTTGAGTGCATTTACTGAAGAAATAGAGCCATATTTCACCTACCAGTGCCTTTGGGTTGACATAGCATTTTTAAATTGACACATTTTGCACTAATTACAAAATCATGAAATTCTTCTAAAGGTCAGTATAATCCGACTCTGCATGGCTTGCATTCTAGCATGGAAGCACATGAGAGCTGAGGAGAAGCTTTTTACATTACAGGGCAAGGACTTGTGGGCAAACATATCAAACAATGGGCAGAAGATATGAACAGACACTTCTCCAATCAAGACATGCAAATGGCTAGCAGACACATGAAAAAATGTTCATCATCATTAGGGAGATTCAAATTAAAACCACATTGAGATACCACCTTACACCAGTTAAAATGGCGAAAATTAGCAAGTCAGGAAACAATGTGTGTTGGAGAGGATGTGGAGAAAGGGGAACCCTCTTACACTGTTGGTGGGAATGCAAGTTGGTGCAGCCTCTTTGGAAAACAGTGTGGAGATTCCTCAAGAAATTAAAAATAGAACTTCCCTATGACCCTGCAATTGCACTCCTGGGTATTTACCCCAAAGATACAGATGTCATGAAAAGAATGGCCATCTGTACCCCAATGTTTATAGCTGCAATGCCCACGGTTGCCAAACTATGGAAAGAACCAAGATGCCCTTCAATGGACGAATGGATAAGGAAGATGTGGTCATATACACTATGGAGTATGATGCCTGCATCAGAAAGGATGAATACCCAACTTTTGTAGCAACATGGACGGAACTGGAAGAGATTATGCTGAGTGAAATATGTCAAACAGAGAGAGTCAATTATCATATAGTTTCACTTATTTGTGGAGCATAACAAATACCATGGAGGACAAGAGATGTTAGAGAGGATAAGGGAGTTGGGGTAAATTGGAAGGGGAGGTGAATCATGAGAGACTATGGACTCTGAACAATCTGACGGGTTGGAAGTGGCGGGGGGTGTGAGGTTGGGGTACCAGGTGGTGGGTATTGTAGAGGGCACAGATTGCATGGAGCACTGGGTGTGGTGAAAAAATAATGAATACTGTTTTTCTGAAAATAAATTAATTAATTTTTAAAAATGTAAATAATAAATAAATTAATTAATTAAAATAAATTTAAAAAATTAAAAAATCTTAATTTAAAAATCTGGAAAAGAAGATAAACGATAATGCCAAGAAATTCTCAATTTTTAAAATTCAATTGACACAGAAGTATTCTTTATTTTCCTAGACCTGAGTATGTAAGGTCTTAAAGGCTCGCAGGTCAGAAGGAAGACGTCAGTCTCTACAGTTCAGAAGTCACAGACAGGATCCACAACCTCTGAAGCAGGAAAAAAAAAAAAAAAAAAAAAAAAAAAAAAAGATCACTGTATTCCTCTCTTCCCATTCCTTTACTGACCTTTTCTAAAAGCACATTCACAAGAAACAGGAATCACTCTCATGACTCATGGTTTTTAGCTTTACTTAGTAGGTCAGAGAAGACTAGAAAGATGTTTCATAAAAACTCCTAGTCCCAAAAGATAGACGGTAATAGGAATAAAATAAATCCAAGGAACTGAGCTAAGAGCATCTTTATCCTGTTTATTGTTGTAAACAATAAGAACACAGGAAAGTCCTATGACATATTAAGTGGGTATTTTCTCTTAGAGCAGTGCTTCTCAAATTTAATATGCTTACAAATCACCTATGATGTGATTAAAACCCAGATTTGGATGTAGTGGATCTAAGTGCAGAATGTGGTGCTAAATTTCGAATAAACCCAAGGTAATGTTGTTGCTGCTGATCTGTGGAGCACATGTTGAGGGACAAGAGCCTAGATTAATAAGTGAAACTCATTTTTTCCCAGACAAAATTTTTAACTGTAACATTTGAGACATATTCATAGAAAATATCAAAATACATCATCAAGATGCAAAGTTTTGAGCCAACGGTTCACTTATGATTTACTGGAAACTGGAGGCAGTTCCATCTTAGTGACCATATTTCTTCTGAGGACATTCTTCAAGCCTCGCTTTACATCTTTATTCCGTAGACTGTATATCAGTGGATTAAGCAGCGGACTTACAAAGGTGTAGAAGACAGCTATGATTTTGGATTCCTTGACAGTCTTATCTGTTGATGGTCTTACATACATGCAGAAGAGTGTCCCATAAAACAGGGTCACAGCCATCATGTGGGAACCACAGGTGGAGAATGCCTTGTGCCTTCCCTCTGCTGATTTGATCCGGAGGATGGCAGTAATAATGAAGGTGTAGGACACCAGGATGATGCTGAGGGAGTTGGAGAGGTTGAAGCCAGCTGATATGAGCATGGCATGCTCTTTGACATAAGTATCGGAGCAAGAAAGCTTAATGAGTGGTGGGTCAGCACAGTAGAAGTGGTTGATGACATTGGATCTACAGAAGCTCAAGCGGAAGGTCAGGATGGCCTGCAAGAGCCCGTCTGAGAAGCCATAGACATAAGGAAATGTGGCCAAGCAGATGCAAACGCGCCTGGACATTTTCATATTATACTGCAAAGGGTTACATATGGCCACATAGCGGTCATAGGCCATTGCTGCCAGCATGTAAAACTCAGTGAGGAGAAGTGCGATGAAAATGTAACACTGTGTAAAGCAGCCAGCAAAGGTGATGGTCTTCTTCTCTGACAAGAAATTACTCAACATCTGCGGGGTGGAATTTGAGGTGTAGCACAAGTCTACAAAGGCCAAATTAGTGAGGAAGAAGTACATGGGTGTGTGAAGGTGAGAGTCCAGCCTGATCAATAATATCAGGCCCAGGTTGCCCAAGAGGGTGGTGAGGTACACACCCAGAAATAGCACAAAGAGGACGGGCTGAAGCTCTGGACGATCTGTTAATCCCAAGAGAACAAATTCAGTCACCAGGGTGGAATTTCCTCTGACCATTTTCTTAGCTGCCAGCAGTGTTCACTTAGATGAATAAAATAAAGTGAGAAGTGAGTGAGAAATCCATTATGTATTTCTCTCTCTCATTCTCCATTCTCACACTCTCCATCATCCTTACACAAAACTATTACCAGTGTCTGCAGTTGGAAGAGCTGAGACTTTTAAGAATGCCGTGGCCCTGGGGCGCCTGGGTGGCTCAGTTGGTTCAGTGGCTGCCTTCGGCTCGGGTCGTGATTCTAGGGTCCAGGGATCGAGCCCCACATCGGGCTCCCTACTCAGCAGAGAGCCTGCTTCTCTCTCTCCCCCTCTCCCTGATGCTCTGCTTACTTGTGCTCTCTCTCTAGCTGTCTGTCAAATAAACAAACAAACAAACAAAAAAAGAACTTTGGAGCCCTTATGAGCTGGGTGTGTAATGTGCAGATGATTCCCAAGACAACAGACCCTGTGACGCAGCCTGTTCTGGAATGGGGGCGGGGGTGGCCTAATGACAAAAAAAGTTTGTCTACGAATGGACTGAATGACCAGTTGTTACTTATGGTTCACTATAAAATCATAGGCTTCATCATTGATCCTGGGAATGGTGCCAGACTAAATGGTGACATGTGTTTGAAAACACTCAACAGTCAACAGTGTTTGCATATTTAGAAGCTCAACTTTTGAGACTTGCAACCCCTACTGGCTGTATGAGAGAACCCCAAATTATAGCGGTTTGAAGGAAATTCTCTGGAACCTGTTTTGCTGCTCTATCAATAAAATACAGGGAAATGTGGTATTCCTATGCAAGCAGACCAAAGACAAAGATCCCAAATTTGAAAATAACAAAGCCCAATATAAATTACTAAAGTAGGGACATTCATTCTGAAGCACCTGTATGAATCAAGAAAGGGAGATATGGGTATTGGGGGGAAGAGAAGTGGCCAAAACTTAAGATTATAGAATTGTTTGCTTATCCATTTTTTAAAATTTATCTTAGAAAGCATTTAAGTTTACAGCATAGTTGCATGTGTGTGCTACTGAAACAACACAAATTGGACTCTAAACTTTTTAGCAGCATTATGTAAATAGTTCAATTTCTTCACTACAGAATTACAATGCCCAGAAATTATAAAGCAAAAATCAATTGGGAGAGATAGAATTATTCTTAGCACAGAGTTCAGGTGATACTAGTTATAACAAAAGCATTACGCTTTTAGATAAAATTATCAGTTCATTATAATATGAATTATAATTTAAAATTAAATAACGAATAATTTTTCCAGGAGTCTGGAGAATGTATTTCGGTCATGGATTCTTTGTGTTTTCCTGGGCTATTTTTAAATTGATAGACTAAGTAAGATAAGGGATCAGAACTCAAATGACTCTGGGAGCCATTTGGATAATAAGAATGAGTGACGTGGGCTGGGTCTGAAGGTGAGCAGAAGTGAATCAAAGAGCCAGCAGCCACTCAGGTTACTATACAGTGATGTGGGCTCCATGTTCCAAGAGCTTAAGAGTTCCAAATTTAAACAGGTATCAGAATTCATTATGTAATGTGAAACTTACCACATGCAATGTTGGCAAATACTTCCATGTGTAAACTTATCCTTACCGGAGTACCACAAAAGAAGCCTGTAAGACTGATCCACTGAGATGCAAATAGTAATATCATTCAATGCCAGTGTCACCAACTGTATTTCTATTCTAGTATCTGAGCTGTTCCTGAAGATGGAAGCAAGTACCCTCCAAAGTTAGCTACTTTGGCTCAGTGATGTTTAGGCAGACAAGGTAGTGGGTAACAGTGCTTCTCAGGAGAGCACTGGTTGGGATCTTCATGGTAAAGGAGGCATATGAAGAGGAAATTAAGGTTATAATGGGCTCAATAATAAATATTTGAACATAGTAAATGTGTTCAGAAATCAGGATAGCATCAAAGATTGATAACGCTTAACCAGAACTTGCTGGATTACTAAGTTTCTAGAAAGGCAAGAGAAGGGAGGACTTTCAGAGGAAATGCTACATACAGAGATAGGAGGCCTGCCAGAGAAATCAAAGATATTGCACATAGATGCAGAGATGGGTCTTCTATTGTGCCAAATAAAACATTTACGCAGTGGTAAGCAGTCAAACTAAAGTCCTTATCCCAAGCCAAAAAGTATGATGACTCCTGAAATCTACACGGTAGCATATCTTTAGGATATATATCTGAGGGTGTGTGTGGGTCTATATCCACCACACCTAAATTATGGCGATGGGTTGGAGCCAACATTCCCTGTTAATTTGAAGTGGAGGTAATTTGCAGGGCTTAAGTCTACAACTTTGGCCGTTGAGAAGAAAATCACTCTAATTTGAGAATCTGGATTTGTATAAATAGCAAAAGGGCTTTTTCTCACTCACCAGAAATATGACTCCACTTGGAAAATATTCACTTTCACAGGTAAATCTTCCATTTTGATGGCATTATGAGATTCATCTAATCTTTAAATCTGTATAGTCTGTATAACTATGCCCTAAATGCTAGCATCTGCTTGGCCATCATATTATATTTAACAACTAATAAAGACAATAAAAAGATAAAGGAGAGGGGTGCCTAGGTGGCTCAGTGAATTAACCTTCTGCCTTTAGCTCAAGTTATGATCTCAGGGTCCTGGGATTGAGCCCAGCATAAGGTTCTCTGCTCAGTGGAGAACCTGCTTCCCCCTCTTTTTCTCTGGCTGCCTCTCTGCCTCCTTGTGATCTCTCTCTCTGTGTGTCAAATAAATAAATAAAATCTTTACATATATATATAAAGGGAAGATGGAATTTAACTTGTCTGCTCTAGTTCCCCTTAAATAGTTTATCAACCACATTCTACAATTTAGGAAGAAAAGACTACATTCTGATTACAGTATTTTTTTCTTTTTTTTTTTCCATTTATCCTTTTTTTTTTATTTATAAACATATATTTTTATCCCCAGGGGTACAGGTCTGTGAATCACCAGGTTTACACACTTCACAGCACTCACCAAAACACATACCCTCCCCAATGTCCATAATCCCACCCCCTTCTCCCAAACCCCCTCCCCCCAACAACCCTCAGTTTGTTTTGTGAGATTAAGAGTCACTTATGGTTTGTCTCCCTCCCAATCCCATCTTGTTTCATTGATTCTTCTCCTACCCACTTAAGCCCCCATGTTGCATCACCACTTCCTCATATCAGGGAGATCATATGATAGTTGTCTTTCTCCGCTTGACTTATTTCGCTAAGCATGATACGCTCTAGTTCCATCCATGTTGTCGCAAATGGCAAGATTTCATTTCTTTTGATGGCTGCATAGTATTCCATTGTGTATATATACCACATCTTATTGATCCATTCATCTGTTGATGGACATCTAGGTTCTTTCCATAGTTTGGCTATTGTGGACATTGCTGCTATAAACATTCGAGTACACGTGCCCCTTTGGATCACTACGTTTGTATCTTTAGGGTAAATGCCCAATAGTGCAATTGCTGGGTCATAGGGCAGTTCTATTTTCAACATTTTGAGGAACCTCCATGCTGTTTTCCAGAGACGTTGCACCAGCTTGCGTTCCCACCAACAGTGTAGGAGGGTTCCCCTTTCTCCGCATCCTTGCCAGCATCTGTCATTTCCTGACTTGTTGATTTTAGCCATTCTGACTGGTGTGAGGTGATATCGCATTGTGGTTTTGATTTGTATTTCCCTGATGCCGAGTGATATGGAGCACTTTTTCATGTGTCTGTTGGCCATCTGGATGTCTTCTTTGCAGAAATGTCTGCTCATGTCCTCTGCCCAAAGCAGGAAAGAATGTCCAATGGAAAAAAGACAGCCTCTTCAATAAATGGTGCTGGGAAAATTGGACAGCCACATGCAGAAAAATGAAATTGGACCATTTCCTTACACCACACACAAAAATAGACTCCAAATGGATGAAGGACCTCAATGTGCGAAAGGAATCCATCAAAATCCTTGAGGAGAACACAGGCAGCAACCTCTTTGACCTCAGCCGCAGCAACATCTTCCTAGGAACAACGCCAAAGGCAAGGGAAGCAAGGGCAAAAATGAACTATTGGGATTTCATCAAGATCAAAAGCTTTTGCACAGCAAAGGAAACAGTTCACAAAATCAAAAGACAACTGACAGAATGGGAGAAGATATTTACAAACGACATATCAGATAAAGGACTATTGTCCAGAATCTATAAAGAACTTAGCAAACTCAACACCCAAAGAACAAATAATCCAATCAAGAAATGGGCAGAGGACATGTACAGTATTTTTTTCTATACACATACGCACTTCTGGTTTACAAAGCAATGAGGCTATTCTGTTTTATTTTACCTTTAGAAGAATGCTACAAGTCATATAGAGCAAGAACAATTGCAAATGAGGTCCCTACAAATCTTAAATTTGCTGACACCTGGATTTTTAGATTAGTATTTTCAAAACTATGTGCAGCAGAATAACTGGATATCAGGCAACAAAATAGGTCTATGGTGAAATTAAGTTTGAAAAATGCTGAGAGAAATAAGTCAAGCAGAGAGAGTCAATTATCATATGGTTTCACTTACTTGTGGAGCATAAGGAATAACATGGAAGACATACGGAGATGGAGGGGAGAAATAGTTGGGGTAAATCAGAGAGGGAGACAAACCACGAGAGAGTATGGACTCTGAGCAACAAACTGAGGGTTTTGGAGGGGAGAGGGGTGGAGGGATGGGCAAGCCAGGTGACAGGTATTAAGGAGGGCACGTATTGCATGGAGCACTGGGTGTGACACATAAACAATGAATCTTGGAACACTGAAAAAAATAAATTACAAAAAAAAAAGATATACTTTATAAGAAATGACTGGGAACAGAAGGAAAGATGCAAAGAGAGGAAAAACTATACTTTATTTTTCATAAGAAGATTAAGTATTTGAAGAAAAATCATCCTATCTGAATGACTCGATGAATTAATATGCTCACAATGAAACCAACCAACAAAGAAATGTTTGTGGTGCTTTGATTTTTAATAAAATGATTCTTAATTTAAAATATAATGCTGAGTTTTGCAAAAGAAAAGGAAAATGGGTTTCTGGATTGCAGGGAATCTCAGATCTCAGAGCCTTTTATATGCCCACAGTGCATTGTGAAGCTTCGAGGATGGGCAAGAACGTGCAGCCTTTCCCAAGCTTACTAGTTCAAAGGGCCTGGAGCATCTCGAGTGTTCTCTTAGAATCCCTAATTTCCACACTGAGTACCAGAGATTGCTAGAATCCTTGCCCCTCAGGAGCAACACAAAATACAGGGATGTAAGACCTATTTTGCACTATTTGGAAAACACCTTCCTTCAGTAGTGCCCCTGGTACACTATTAAAGCACTTTTGAATTGATCATTCACTCATGGTCTCAAAAAAAAAAAAAAAAAGAAAAGAAAAAGAAAAGAAAAGAAAAAAGAAAAAACTGTTTGAAGGACTACTGAGCATGGAAGAGGAACTCTATAAACGGGAAGGAATAGAAACAAGCAGAAAAACATCTAAGCGCTCCCAGGGCTATAGAATGCATTGTGACAACAGAGCTCTGTCTATCAATCGCAGGTGAGCACAGGAGTTTTCTACTGCCAAACACATATTCTCTACAGCAGGACCCTAAGCACGAGCATCTATTTGCACATTATATCACATCAAACAAATAATAATGGTTGCTTATTAAGTGTTTGGGATAAAGTATATAGTAATTTACATATATGTGGATAAAACTATGTTCCAAATATTTTAAGTACTCGTATATAATTTATACATATTTTAACTTTTTTGTGTTGAAACTACCACATGTTCTTTTAAAATCATGCCTCCCTAGTAGCTCTTCCCGTCTTTTTATAACCCTATCTTGCCATCCATGACTCTCATTTCCAAAATCAATCTGAATTTCTTGCCTGATTCAAATTTTATGAAGACCAAAAGTATCTGAGAACATGATTCTCAATATCTCAAAAAAATGAAGACATTTGAGATCGGAAATGTGTATTTGACAAATACTGTTGGCAAATTTAAATCTCTTTGGTAGACCTCAATGGTAAATTCAAATTTGCTGCTTTTGAACTAAAGCCTTTTTCCACTGGAAATAAGTCCCTGAATGATTTTGGGAGACTTGCTAGAAATTCAACTGAGTGTTATTTCTATTTCTATAAACAAAATTTGGTAGATAGTGGGAACTGCCTTAGATAGCTTCCTCTTTAAGTTTACTGGACCCAGGATGCCCCGTAGTGGAAAGATGGTTCATTTATTTGATAATTATTCAAGGAGTAGCAAATTTATCCTCCACAACTCTGATTTTTTAACTCCTATTTCAACGTAGAGTGCCAAGTAATTCATACCGAATTATTGGAGAGATCTCTCATGCATATTTTGCTGCCTGTATGAGAAATATCACCGAGAAAAATAATTAAATTTCAGTGAAGAAGGGAACCAGATATCCTCCTAAACAAGTGTCTGCTTACGACATCGGCGTCTAATTCATACTGAATTATTGGAGAGGTCTCTCATGCATATTTTGCTGCCTGTATGAGAAATATCACCCAGAAAAATAATTAAATTTCAGTGAAGAAGGGAACAAGACATCCTCCTAAACAAGTGTCTCCTTACGACATTGGCGTCCAATTGGAAACTTCTGGGTAATTAGAAGTCAATGTAAGTAGCAATGATTTTTTAAAAATCTGTGTCCTTTATTTAAAAAAAATGTAATGAAAATAAAACTCAGCATAAGGGTTCACTGCCTCAATAATGTAAATCTGCTTTTCTCTGGATTGGAATGCTCATAGATAAACAAAATAATAGACTACACAGATTTTTCCATGCCCACTTGAAGTTGATTCATAAGGATGTTGATATGGATATGTATTTTTATTACCTAAAAATGCAAGAAAACAAAACAGTACTCTAATTTAGTAGGGATTATTGAGCAAAAACCTCATGCCATATGTGGTAAATTAGTAAACATGATGAATATATGGTAAAAATGTGGAGTTCCGAGAATTTCCTATTCTCCCACTTAATATCAAAGTGCAAAGCTCATTTCTGTAAGTTATCACTGGTCCCTGACACTCTGCATGTTGAAATGTTCATTTGGGGAAAAGTTTGCCCTCTTCAGGGTCCCGTTAAAAGGCACATGTCCAAAGGAGCAGGTAAGGTTGAGCTGCCGTTATACATAGGAACTATTCCATGTGCATACAGTCACCATTTTGTTGTTTTATAAGATGGATTGAGTGTGAGACTAGGAGATAACTGAAGCCAAGGAAAGGACCACAGACAAGAGAAATAAGGATTATTGAAGTATAGGGTCAGTAATCCAGCATACAGACACGTCAATGGGTCATATAGATAGATAAATGTTCAGGAATATCTGGAAAAATAGTAATATTTTAAGGTAGGAAATGAAGAAACAGGCAAACAAGTCAGTTAGTTGGTGGAGCCGTCAATCATCTCGTGTGAATATTAATTTTCCAGAAGGAGCATCTTCCTTGTCTCCTCCACCATAATGAACTCCAGCATCTTCCTCTTCAGTTTCCATTCCAAAGTCTCACAAATTTAAGAGCAAGGTACATTACCTGATTACAATGAATGAACCTAAATTTTGGATCATGTTACACAGGATGGCTTCATACCAACGAATACTATCAGTAAAAACTCTTTTGAGTCTTCATTTAGAAAACATTTTTTTTTTTACCTTGTTATAGTGAGTTTCCTTATTTGGACTTCAGTCCCCATTTATTCAATATCAGGACTTTGGCTAAATAAATTCTAAAATGTCCATCATTGATAACATTCTGACTCAGCATTTATGTAGTTACAAATCCTACACTCATTACTAGCCATGTGTCTCTTAGTTAATATAAATTTTCCCCAAAAGTTTCTCTCTCAAATAATTTTTTAAAAGATTTATTAAGTTCTATAAGAGCTTTATTTTTTCCAGAATGAGTATAACAATTCCTGATCTGTCTCTTTTCAATGATTTAAGTTTTTGGGGAGGGTATTCATTCAACAGATACTATTTTGCAAAATTACGAGATTATCAGGTGCTTCGTCTTATATGCTTATTCAGTGTGTGTTAAATTATTGAATGACTGGGGAGAACAATATTTTCAAAGTAAAATGATCAGTGTAAACACATAATTCCAATGAGACTTTTCTGTTTTCTAGTGAATAATTAAAAAAAAATACACACCAACTCATTCTAACTAGCCAAGAAATTAAAGTTGCTTTTGTTGTCACCTAACTCTTCCTGATTAAAATCCAAAACTGAAACAAGAAGAGAAAGTGCAGGTATAGAAGTCAGAGCTGTCATTCCTACCTGACCCCAGGAAAGACTCAGAGACACTAGTGGTCCAAGGGATGAGTTCCTGGGAGTGATTTATACCCAAACTGTAATTTGAAGCTCTTATTCTTGAAATATTTTTACCTACCCTGAAGAAATAATTTCAGTATTACTAAAATAGAAAACTCCAGGGAAATAGTTATTTATGTAGATACACTAATTAGAGTCTTGGGATTTTCACAATGTGTTTGCATCAGTTAGTAGTAATTTTTTTTTAAAGGTTTATATATTTATTTTGAGAGAGGGAGAAAGAATCATGTGGTGGGGAAAGGGCAGAAGAAAATCGGGGGAGAGAGAGAAAATCTGCAGCAGACTCCCTGCTGAGCACAGGTCCCATGGTGGGGCTGGATCTCATAATCCTGGGATCATGACCCTGAGATCATGATCTGAGCCAAAATCAAGAGCTGGATGTTTAAACAACTGAGCCTCCCAGGCACCCCCAGTTTGTGATCATTTTGAGCTGATTGCTTTGAGTGACCAGAAGTTTATTCTCATGGAGTCGTTGCATTATGGATCACCATTTATTCTAGTTAGGTAAAAGGACAATTAAAAAAGACATAAAATAAAAATATAATCCACGGGATTTATGTTTTGTGATTTTCCCTAGTCTGAATTGTGTTTTGTCCACATAGTTGCTATTGAATGAACGTTTGCTGAAAGGACTTTGATATCTAGATTAAAGCGGTAAGGTTATTAAACCCAGTGAGTAAAACCATTTGGATAAGATATCATAATGAGCCACGGCAGATTTCATTCAACATGTTAAGTCCCGGTGTTAGAAGATAATATTTCACGAAAAACTGGTGAACATATCATTTAACAAAAGTTGTTCATCTGCCCACAAGTGAAAACAAACATGCTAAAAGTAAAAATAGTACGTCTATCTTTTCTTACCATTTACCAAGTGTCCAATTATCGACTCATCCAAGAGATACAAAGATAAAATGATACGGTCCATGTGCTCATAGTCCTTAGTCCAACTGTGAAGTCTTCAGCTGTGGCACATTCGGCAAATGATGTATTGAAATCAAAGTTCCGAATATCATCTTCCTCTATGTTCTCTGTCAATCTCTCCCTCATTCACTGGTCTAGCGGTGCTGGTCTCATGACCACCTTTTTTGCAAATTCAGAAATTTCTGGTAAGCCGTGTCCCTGCTTTGAATACCACTTCTCCCAAACGTCCTAGGGTCCATGCCTGCTCATACTTTAGACGGCAGCTTCCATGTCAATTTCTGAGAGAGGAATTCCTCCACCTCATTAATCCTCCTCACCACAGTAACTGTTCTCTCTTATGTGACCTCCTTCAGTTCCTCTATGACATTCATTACAATGCTAATTGTAAATGGAATGTCTGTTGGCTCAAGATTTGTCTTTCCTTCCAGGCCATGAATTCTGAGAGGATCAGAGACTGACATTTTATATTCACTCTATACACAACACTCAGCACAGGGACTCAAACATCCTAAGGGCTCCATACATAAATTTTGAGTGAATTTACTGAAGAAATAGAGCCGTATTTCACCTACCAATGCCTTTGGGTGACATAGCATTTTTAAATTGACACATGTTGCACTAATTACAAAATCATGAAATTCTTCTTAAGATCAGTATAATCCGACTCTGCATGGCTTGCATTCTAGCATGGAAGCACATGAGAGCTGAGGAGAAGCTTCCTACATTACAGGGCAAGTGCTCTGTGGTTTGCTGAAGATCCCTAAACTTATTATTATCTTCTAATTACCCATTCCAACGTCACAACCTAATTTAATTTTTTGGCCCTATTATTGAATATAGCAGAAATGCACCCAAAATTTTAGTTACAAAGTAGAATGGAACATTCGTATGGAAAATGATCAGTTCTGCCTACAAAAGTCTAGCAAGGTATCTCAGAGGTGATGACTTTATATCCATGGTGACTTGATCAGTTGAGGACGAAAGAAAAAGCAGTTTTTACATAAGAAGATAGAAAGTCATGGTTTTTAATTGAATCACCTCAGTTCCATGTGAATTTATTTCAGGTTGGTGGGAGAATCTTAGTTTGCACTTGAAATCACTCCTTTGTTAAGACCAACACTTAAGACAAGTCTGATACTTAATGAAACGACTCAGATTCCAATAATGGATGGGTGGATAAACACATTGAGGTAAATTTTAAAAATGCAATCCTATTCATTAATAGAAAATAAATCAAATTATGGATTCATAGAACAACTAGATGATTCTCAGAAATATTTTGCTTAGTCCAAGAATATACACACATATACTGTATATAGTTTCATTCCATTTATATGAAATATAAATTTAAATATTTATATAATAAATGATATTTAATAAATAATATTTAAGAAATAATAAATAAAAATAAGTTAGGAAAGTACATTGTGATTATCAAAAGCTAGGTATGTGAGAAAGTAACTGTCAGCAAAGGGATAAAATATGTATTGTAAGTGATGAAATGTTCTATGTATCAATTGTGGTTGCAGTTATAGAGATAAACACATTTGTCAAAACACATTGAGTTGTGCTTAAAATGGACACATTTTATTGCATGTAAAGTACACAATAATAAAGTAATATTTTTAAAAACCTAAAATATTTTATTATTATTATCAAACAAAAGTAAGCTAAGGATAAAAGAAGTTAAAACCCTTGTTCAAATTACACATATCAAACTTTAAAAGCAAAATTCAAATTCATTTGTACCCATTATCTATTATATAGTACACTTTGTCTATAGGGATTTGTTATTTGTGAAGAAAAGATGTATCCATTAATAGAATAAAATATTAAAATTATATGATCATCTCAATAAATGCATAAAATGTATTTTACAATACTCACGTCCTATCCTAAAAACTCTAAACAAATTGGGTATAGAAAAAGCCTACATGAATCTATATTTGACAAGCCTACAACTAATATCATACTTCATGGTAAAAACTTGAAAGCTCTCCTCTATGATCAGAAATTAGACAAAGGTGACCACTATCGCCACTCTTATTCAACATAATACTGGAAGTCAGAAAGAAAAAAGTAAAATTGTCTCTACAGATGATATGATCTTATACACAGAAAACCCTAAAAACACTATCAAACAACTGTTAGAATAAATGAATCAGTAAGTTTATGCAGAATGAAAAATTACAATGCAAAAATAAGTTACATTTTTTTTTTTAGATTTTATTTATTTTTTTTTTTTTGAGAGAGAGAGAGAATGAGAGAGAGTATGGGAGAGAAGCAAACTCCCTGCTGAGCAGGGAGCCTGATGTGGGACTTGATCCCAGGACTCCAGGATCATGACCTCAGCCAAAGGCAGTTGCTTAAACAACCGAGCCATCCAGGCACCCAAGCTATAGCTTTATATAGTAATAACAATGGTATATGATGAAGAAATAAAGAAAAAAATCCCTTTTAAAATAACATGAAGAAAAATAAAATACTTAGGAACAAATTTAACCAAAACATAAAGGTCTTGGGGGGCCTGGGTGATGGCTCAGTGGGTTAAGCCTTTGCTTTCAGTTCAGGTCATGATCTCAGGGTCCTGGAATCGAGCCCACATTGGGCTCTCTGCTTGGCAGGAAGCCAACTTCCCCCTTCTCTCTCTGCCTGCCTCTCTGCCTAATTGTGATCTCTCTGTCAAATAAATAAATAATTTTTTAAATACATAAAGATCTGTAAATTAAAAACAAGTCTTTGATTAAAGAAATTGAAAAAAATAAATAAATAAATACATACATACCAAGGATTTATGGAGTCAAAGAAAGTTAAAATTGTTAAAATGTCCATACTCCCAAAACTCATCTGTGAGTTCAATACCAGTCAAAAAAAAAAAAAAAAAGTCCTAAAATTCATATGGAACCGCAAAAGACCTCAAATAGCCAAGACAAACATGAGAAAGGACAAAGCCAGACGTATCACACTTCCTAGTTTCAAATTATTCTACAAAGCTATAATAATGAAAACAGCATGGTACTGGCATAAAATAAAACAAAACAAAACAAAAGGGGGGGGGGAACAGACACATAGACCAATGAAACAGAATTGTGAGCTTAGAAATAAACCCATGCATGTAAGGTCAACTGATACTTGACAAGGGAGTCAAAAATACTCAATGTGGAAAGGATAGTTTCTTCAGTGAGTGGCGATGGGAAAACTGGATAACCACATGCCAAATAATTACATTGGGTCTCTATCTTATACCACACACAGACAGATTAACTTGAAATGAATTAAGGACTTAAATCTAAGACCTGCCATTGGAAATAGGTTATTTGACATTGATCTTGGCAATGGTTCTCTGTAAATGACACTGAAAGCACAAGCAACAAAAGGAAAATTAGACCATATTAAATTTAAAAGCTTCTGCACAACAAAAGAAACAATCAACAAAATGAAAACACAACCTATGGATTGGGAGACAATATCTGCAAACATTATATGCAAGAAGAGGTTAAGGTCCAAAATATATAAAAAATTATACAACTCAATACAAAAAACAAAGAACTAATTAAGAAGTGGACAAGGGACCTGAATAAATTTTCCCCAAGAAAACATGCAAATAACTGACAGGTAATGAAAAAGTGCTTCAGAGAAATGCAAATGAAAGCCACAGTGAGCTATAACTTTACAGCTATTAATATGGCTATTATCAAAAAGATGAAAGATAACAAGTTCTGGAGAAGACATGGAGAAAAAGCAACACATGTGCATTTGCTGATGGAAATGTAAATCAGTACAGTCAGTATGGAAACAGTAGGGAACTTGCTCAAAAAATCAAAAATAGAACTATGATGCGATCCAGTAAGCCCTCTTTCTGGGGCTATGTCTAGAGGAAATGAAATCATGAACTTGTAGAGATGTCTGCACCCTCACATGCACTGCAGCATTAATCACAGTAGTCAAGACATGGAAACAAGTGTCCATTTGCAGATGAAGGAACACAGGTGATATGCAATGGAAGATTATCCCATCATTAAGAAGTGGAAATTGCCATTGGTGTCAGCATGGATGAGCCTTGAGGGTATTAGGTTAAGTGAAATAAGTCAGAGAGACTAAGACTATATGATCTAACTTTTATGTGGAATCTAAAAATGTCAGACTCACAGAAACAGTACAATGCTGGGTGGCAGGGCTGGGGACATGAGAAATGGGGAGATGTTGGTCAAAGGCAACAGTCTTCAGGTATAAGATGAATAAGCTCTGGGGAATCTAATGTATTACATGGTGACTATAGTTAACAATACTGTCCTGTATCCTGGAAAGTGCTAAGAGAATAGATCTTCAATGTTTCCACTACTACCACCACTACATACAAACAAATCATGCTTATATGACACAATTCATGTGTTAACTCATAGTCTTTTGATAATCATTTCACAACATATACGTGTATTAAATCATCAAATTGAACACCTTAAGCTGCTACAATGTTATATGTCAATTATATCTCAATAGAGCTAGAAAAAAGCACTAGATTTAGTAAATTTCCAAGATTAAAATCATAAGGCATATGCTCTCAGACAACAAAATTAAATTACAAATAAATAACAATGAAATATCTTCTGAAATTCCAAGTACATGGTAATTAAGCATGGTCTTCTGAATGGCCTATAGGCTAAAGAAGGCCACATTGGGAAAAAGAAGAATATTTTGCAAACTGAATGTAAAAAGTACTGAATTTAGTGGTTTTCAACTAAAGTCATGTTTAGGTAAACTGTATAAACATTTATATGAGAAAAGAAGTGAAACTCAAATCAATAATTTAAACCTTCACTTAAAAATCTTCTGGAAAAGAAGATAAATGATAATGCCAAGAAATTTTCAATTTTTAAAATTCAAGTGACACAGAAAGTATTCTTTCTTTTCTTAGACGTGAGTGCGTAAATTCAGCCTTGCAGGTCAGAAGGAAGAAGTCAGTCCCTATAGTTCAGAGGCCACAGACAAGATCCACAAACTCTGAAGCAGGAAAAAAAAAAAAAAATAGCTATATTCCTCTCTTCCCATTCCTTTACTGACCTTTTCTAAAAGCACATTCACAAGAAACAGGAATCACTCTCGTGACTCATGGTTTTAGCTTTACTTAGTAGGTCAGAGAAGTACAGAAAGATGCTTCATAAAGACCCCTAGTCCCAAAAGATAGACAGTAATAGGAATAAAATAAATCCAGGGAACTGAGCTAAGAGCATCTTTATCCTGTTTATTGTTGTAAACAATAAGAACACAGGAAAGTCCTATGAAATATTAAGTAGGAATTTTCTCTTAGAGCAGTGCTTCTCAAATTTAATATGCTTACAAATCACCTATGATGTAATCAAAACCCAGATTTGATCGTAGTGGATCTAAGTGCAGAATGTGGTGCTAAATTTCGAATAAACGCCAAGGTGATGTTGTTGCTGCTGATCTGTGGAGCACATGTTGAGGGACAAGAGCCTAGGTTAATAAGTGAAACTCATTTTTTCCAGACTTGAGATTTTTAGCTGAGACATTTGAGACATATTCATAGAAAATATCAAAATACATCATCATGATGCAAAGATATTTGAGCCAAAGGTTCACTTATGATTTACTGGAAATTGGAGGCAGTTCCATCTTAGTGACCATATTTCTTCTGAAAACATTCTTCAAGGCTCGCTTTACATCTTTGTTCCGTAGACTGTATATCAGTGGATTAAGCAGCGGACTTACAAAGGTGTAGAAGACAGCTATGATTTTGGATTCCTCGACAGTCTTGTCTGTAGGTGGTCTTACATACATGCAGAAGAGTGTCCCATAAAACAGGGTCACAGCCATCATGTGGGAACCACAGGTGGAGAATGCCTTGTGCCTTCCCTCTGCTGATTTGATCCGGAGGATGGCAACAATAATGAAGGTGTAGGACACCAGGATGATGCTGAGGGAGTTGGAGAGGTTGAAGCCAGCTGATATGAGCATGGCATGCTCTTTGACATAAGTATCAGAGCAAGAAAGCTTAATGAGTGGTGGGTCAGCACAGTAGAAGTGGTTGATGACATTGGATCTACAGAAGCTCAAGCGGAAGGTCAGGATGGCCTGCAAAAGCCCATCTGAGAAGCCGTAGACATAAGGAAATGTGGCCAAGCAGATGCAAACACGCCTGGACATTTTCATACTATAGTGCAAAGGGTTACATATGGCCACATAGCGGTCATAGGCCATTGCTGCCAGCATGTAAAACTCAGTGAGGAGAAGTGCGATGAAAATGTAACACTGTGTAAAGCAGCCAGCAAAGGTGATGGTCTTCTTCTCTGACAAGAAATTACTCAACATCTGCGGGGTGGCATTTGAGGTGTAGCACAAGTCTACAAAGGCCAAATTAGTGAGGAAGAAGTACATGGGAGTGTGAAGGTGAGAGTCCAGCCTGATCAATAATATCAGGCCCAGGTTGCCTAAGAGGGTGGTAAGGTACACACCCAGAAACAGCACAAAGAGGAGAGGCTGGAGTTCGGGGCTATCTGTAAGGCCCAGGAGAATGAATTCTGTTACTACACTCTTATTTGTGATGGACATTTTCTCAGGGTCTGGACCTGTGCTAGAAACAATAGAAATGAAGGAGACAGGAAGGTACAAATCATATTACTGACTATTGAAATGATTTTTCTCATTATCTCCATGTATCATTCATATTATACTACCCTAAACAGATTCTGTACTTCTACTAATCCATTATTTCATTTGTCTTTATATTGAATTACTATTATATTTCTCTATATAGACACCTACATTTATACCTATAGCTATACCTAAGGATAACAATATTTATACCTATTCCTATATCCATGTATACAACTGAGCTACATATCCTTTTTTTCTCTGCAGTATTTTTGGCTTCTCAAACTCTACTTATCCTACAAGGCTTGGTATGTTTTATGCTTCCAGCACAAGCTGCCTACTTCTCTTTCATTCTGTAGCACATTACATCACCATAACGTGTCTACTTTCTACTCCTCATATACTCCTTCCTCAGGGGCAGGGACAAAGTCTAGCTCATTATTGCACTATGATTTCTTTTTCTTTCTTTCTTTCTGCCTTTCTTTCTTTCTTTCTTTCTCTTTCTTTCTTTCCTTTTTGATTTTATTTATTTATTTAGAGAGAATGTGTGTTAGTGGGGGAATGAATGGGGGAGGGGCAGAAGGAGATAAAGAATCTCTGTCAGACTCTGTGCTGAGCTGAGAGCTGGATAGAGGGCTTAATTCCACAACACTGAGACATAACATGAACCGAAATCAAGAGTTGGATGCTCCACCAACAGAGCCGCCCAGATGCCCTGCATACTCTGACTTCTAAGTACTTTTAACGTACTGAATTTTAAAAATAAAAGAAAAAATAGAGTAAGTATGAAAAATGAATTACTTATAAGTGTTTTACTCATCTCCGTATCCCCACGGAACTTGACATGACAGCATGTCCTTAGGAGAAATAAGAGCTTTTGAATTTTAATGTACAAAGATATCTTAGAAAGCTTCTATCAAGAAAAGTCATAGAAAGTTTGTTTAAGAACCTCTTATGTGGGATATGGGTATCTTCATATGTAACAATTACCCAGGAGATTATGAAGCAGATGTTCCCAGATTCACAATTTTAAAAGGCACAGTCATAGAGTTCTCATAAACTTACGGCAAATAAATGAACAAAGAATCAAGTCACATTAATGCTCACTCAGTATTTTGCAAACAGTCTACAGTAATGATATAATGGGCCAATAAAGAAACAAGTTTTGCATAGTCAGTATTTATGTTGTTAATCACAACTTCTTTCTGTCTATAGTATGACAATCCCCATGGTTTTTTTAGCTCCCTTTACATCACTACTGGTGTTGAATTTCCTCTTCCTTCCTCTCAAATGCCTTTTCTTGTTTGCCTTCTCCCTTCTCTTATATTCAATTTTTTTTTTTAAACTTGCCCGATTCTTATCTCATTTCCAAATGAGTCCCTGAAACTTAGTTTAGTCTAAGTTTTAGAAAGCCAATGAGAGTGCCTTTTTGGGCTTTATCTCCTTTATCCAGAAGGGTAAGTACTTAACATTGGTTGAATGTACTAGTAAAAGCTACTGATAATGACCAACGATCCTTAAGCATGAGTTTTCATTTCCTTATTTGTAAATGGGAATGAGAACATCTGTTTTGCCTGCCCCTAAAGTCATTGTGGACATCAAACTAGATGTTCATAAAGTAAGTGTTTATTGATACTCCACACATCATGTGGCTAAGACCCTGCAGATGTCAAAATGAACAGAACCTTCAAAAATCCCTGCCCTTCTAGCATTCGCATCTAGTGGACAGAGACAAAGAGGAATGCAACTAAGTATATGGTGATGCAAATGGCAGTGTTAGAAAAATTAAGAAAATGGAGTTTTGGAGGGGAGGAGAGTGGGGGGATGGGTGAGCCTGGTGGTGGGTATTAAGGAGGGCACAGATTGCATGGAGCACTGGGTGTGGTGCATAAACAGTGAATCTTGGAACACTGAAAAAACAAAATAAAATTTTTAAAAAAGAAAAAAAAGCAAATGGAGTTTTGTGGAGAGGGTGTTCAACTTTTAAATAGTAACATCACTGAAGTACTCGTGAAACGGTGACTTTTTTTAGCAACAAACTGAAGGAGGATGAGCACAAGCAGTGAACTTATTTTAAGAAGGTATTCTAGGAAGAATAAAGAACGGAGACAAAGGCACCATATGTGATCTTTCTTTGGAACTGCTAAGGATGTGTGTATGTGTACAGGTTTCATGCAGAGGAGTTGCAAAAGTCCCAGCTTAGATGTTCCCTAAAATGTAAATGATTCACTTCTTTGGAAGCCTGATTCATCTCCACTTATGAATTTTCTACCAAGAATAAAAATGACCTTCACTGCAGAACAAAAGTCAGTAGAGAGTTGTAGCTACACTTCCAGAAGTGTCTAGCAGGAAATTACCCATTAAACAGCATATTTCTTTAAATGACATCAAAAGAATGGAAAAGGAGATAATTTCCTATTCATTTGCACCCAGGAAACCCTAGAAAGAGTGTAGACAGTGTTCCCAGGACAGAGAAAAAAGGAAAGAAAAAGATCAGGATTTCATACAAAATTTCAAATTTATAAAATGCATGGCAGGAAATTGGACTTAAAAGTCTCAGTTGCAGAAAAACTCATTTATTGCATATCACTTAATGACTGCCTGTGGGATATGAAATAGTCTGGACCCATGAACTCAGTGACTTGTTGGGATCCAGAAATATCCACTCAAAAGTAGCACAGAAGTCCTTATTAGACAGGCACCAAAAAGACAATGAATAACATGTGTTTGCAGAGAAAGAAGATCACAGACGACACAGCAGCCTGTGTCAAGCTAGAGTGAAAGGTATCTTCTGAACAAGTTGTGGCTTTAGTAGTTTACAACCAAGCAAAGTCCCTAACTAATGAAGAAAGAGCCAACAAAGGAGTTGCAAAAGGACAGTACAAAGCTGCAAGTGGTAAAACCTGGAACTAGGATTAGCTAATAAACAGGGTCCGGTACAAAATAAGAATATTAGTTATCTATGTTCTGTCTATTAGTTATCTATGTTCAAAAATTATCAAGCATTTCAGGATGGCGACAGCTGGGCATGAAACCTAGCTTAACATGCTTCTGAAATCAGGTGAGTTCAACTGCACAAGATGCTGGCTCATGAAGCCAGGTGTTTCTGGAACACAGAGACTAACAGAGCTGATAATGGGGATATAGAAGGAGGGTAGCACCCCGGTGAAAAGAAGAAGTGAAGAGAAGAAAAAGGAGAAAAGGAAAAAATAGAAAAAGTCAGTCAAAGATTCAGCCCTGGTGAGAATGTGCTAGAGGGCAACACGACTCAATGGGTTGCTGTCTAGATCAATTTTGTAGCCTGTTCAGTTACAAGAGAATGAGAAAACATATCATTTCTGAAAATTAAAAAAAAAAAAAAAAGAAAGAAAAAGGAAGTAAGTTAAGGAAGAACCCTCAGCAAGAATTCAGTGGAAGAATGGTCCTTAGACTTCCTCCTTTTTTTTTCTAATACAAATTTCATAAAAATCTAATGAAACCAATATAACTATGGATCCACAAAGAGGATAAATGCACACACTCAAAATCTTACCAAAAAGTAAAGAAATAGATAGGTGATAGATGATTAGATAGTTAGATGATAGATAGATAGGTGATTCTGGATAAATAGATACATAGATAAATAATAGATAATAGATGATGATGATAAATAAATGGAAGATAGGTAGATGATAGTTGATAGATAGATAGAGGATAGATGATGATAGATAGATAGACAGATAGATAGATGGATGGATGGATGATAGGTGATAGATAAAAGTAAAGGGCTTTTAGATCCCCTGGCTCCAGGTCTAAGAACTTTATGATAGGGTAAACGTTCACACATGCCTGAAAATGTCCTCGTGTTTTTCTACAGCAAGTAGAACTTCTGCCTTTTTTTTGATTCTTTTGTACCTGTGACAGATCTGTAAAATATTATCAAGGGAGATCAATAGAAATTTCAAAAGCCTGTTTTTTAAGGAAATTAGTTGAGCTTCAAACTCAGGAACTGAGAACAGAAGGCTTTGCTTGGGCATATTTCACGCAAACGAGGTACAAATTACCGTGCCTCAATTTGAGACATTTTGCAATCTCCTCTTGGCTAAAAATAAATAACATGAAAACACATACACTTACTTCTGATTCTGAAATGCACCTATTTTCTCACTTCTCATTAAGGAACTTCACTGGAGCCTTTCTAGGCTATGAAATGTAGCCACCTTTATACTAGGATGTGGGAAGCACAGACAGGTTATCAAGCAAGTCTCATAAGATCTTCAGAATATCCTCAATGAGTGTTACATGGGGAATCAGGCCTCTGTGGAATAACTAGGACACTCTGGGATCAGAAAGCTAATCAAATGCCTTGATCTTGTTTTCCATCATTTTAAATTTCCTATTTGCCCTAAGATCTCTGGGGAAGGCACACCAGAAAATCTCCATCTCAAAATTTTGATGATCATCTGAGTTTTCCATTTCTTTTTTTCAAGAACTTAGCGCTTTGCCATGTGCTTTAAGGGATCTTCCCCCATCTAACACACTCTGTTTCATTACCTGCCAATATCTCTCTTGCTGCCATGACACTGCAAACCCTTGCAAGCAAGGACTGTGATCTCAGCATCTAGTCCACTCCCTGCACGATGGTAGCTTATCAACAGATACCTTGCTGGATAATATAAGGAGTGTGAAATGTTTGCTTAATTCAGTGAACACACAACAAATCTTGATTATCCAACCCCCTCCCAAGTAACTTTGTGTCTTATGAAGCATGGTTCTTTCTTCCTCACACATGAAATCTGTAGGGAGTTGAAATGGAATCAGTGACTAATTAGTTTAAGAATCCACAGGAAACACATCAGAATGGGGATGATTAATCATAGGTGATGGGCATTGGACACTCAGTGTGGGCCCGGTATTAGGCTTAGCACCCTGCAAGCAGTAGTTCAATAATTCCTCACACCACTCCATGGGGCACTGGTACTCTCATCTTCACTTAAGAGATGGGAAACTGAGGCTAAGAGAGATAAAGTAACTTGCCCTGGTTGAGGCAAGTTATAAATTGTGAGCCTGGGATTCAAACAGGCCAATGGATAGTCCTTGATACCACATTGTTGACCATTAAGCAAAGAAATGTGACAAGCTCACACCATGCTAAACTTCTGCAGGTTTACTGACATGCATTCATTCATTCATCCACAAGGTTAAAAACATTCAGGGAAAGCCTGGTATTTACCACTGTACTGTCAACATAGAGAGTATAAGAGAAAGTGAAAAGATTTGTGTCCTTCAACAGTTTCTGTTCTGAAGCAAGGATATGTAAAGTTTAGTTTCGCAGTAAGGTTTCCAATTTGTCAGATTCATAAAGACCATGGTGGAAAGTAGTGCAAAGTAGTGTTTTCCATCAAATAACTATAATGCCAAGGGCATAATGATAGTTTATTAACTCAATATCTATCTATTGAGAATTACCTATATTCTAGGTTTGGGGAAAAAACTGGCTTTAAAATAGCAAGCAAAACCAGATATGGACCTTGCCCTCTGGAGCTGGCAATCTGGGCATGACACAATCATGAATAAATCATACAAATATCATACAAATGCAAACTTACAGTTGTGAAAAGTCCTCTACATTAAAGTTCCATTATACCATGAAAACATAATCTCAGAGGAGAGAGCTAACTTGGAGAAATCAGCCAAGGAGCCACCAAAGATGGAGCAGGATAAATATAGCTGATACCAACAAAGACAAACTCTGAAACTAAAAATATGCCAAATTTAAGATGAGAAGAAAATTTACCTATGGAAAAATAACAGATAATCTAGTAATACGTTCCTCTCTAAAACAAATTAATACAGGCCAGTAAATGAAATATTTTATGTGTATTGAAATGAAATACGACTCTATCTAGATCCATATCTGAATGAATTCCTCTTGGAGAGTTAAAGTTAAAATGAGACAGTTTCAGACAAATAAAAAACAGACTTTCTCTCACAGAAACTGTCATTGAGAACTTATAATTAGGGGTATAAGTCATGTACAAGAAAACTAGACCCAGGATGAAAAGTGGTTGCAAAAGGAATAGTGAGAGAGTCATTGACAAAAATGGCTAATATTGGGGCACCTGGGTGACTCAGTGGTTAAAGCCTCTGCCTTCAGCTCAGGTCATGATCCAAGTGTCCTGGGATTGAGCCCCGCATGGGGCTCTCTGCTCAGTGGGAAGCCTGCTTCCTCCTCTCTCTCTGCCTTCCTCTCTGTCTACTTGTGATCTCTGTCAAATAAATAAATAAAATCTTAAAAATTTTTTTAAAATGACTAATATTAAAGGAACATTAATAACAAATAAATATTCAGTAAAGTTATAATTGCAGTCATGTATAACAATATTTAAACAGTTTATTATTAAGTGATAATTTATTACCAACCATATATTATATACTTCTTTATGATACCATATGATATAGAAGCAGGAGTCCTCAGAATTAAAATATTCCATAACCCTTTAAAAAATACAATAAAATAAAAAAATAAAATATTCCATAACCATTTTATTATTCCAAGCAAATATGACTAATGAAGACTTAGTTAAGGGGCACCTGGGTAGCTCAGTAGGTTAAGCCCCTGCCGTTGGCTCAGGTCATGATCCCAGGGTCCTGGAATCAAGCCCCACATCGGGCTTTCTGCTCAGCAGGGAACCCGTGCCCCCCCAACCCCCCTCACCGCCTGCCTCTCTGCCTACTTGTGATCTCTCTCTCCGTAAAATAAATAAATGAATAAGATCTTAAAAAAATAAATAAGTGAGAAATAAACCCCAAAGGTGAGCAGGAGGGTATCATGATACGGAGGAGTATGCAAACTGTCCAGCAAGAAATGAACCACCCATAATACCTGAGGAGATAAAAACAATAATGCCCCACTTTTCTTGCCACATTCTTTCTGAACACTTACACCTAGATGTGGCAGAGTGAAGTTTGGGAAAACCTGGTTTACAAAAGAGAGAAAAGCTGAGCATGGCACGCAGAACTGATGACAGATTGCAACATATGCTAACATCAAGGTCAGGAACACTTGTAATTGCAAGTCCCAAACAAAAGGGTGGGCACAGACCTCAGCTTACACTATAAATAGCTTTTTCTCTTGCTCATTCTCACAGCCACTAACATTGGTTCATTGAAGTGGGTATCACCTGCCTTCTGGGAAAATAACAGTCATGACCTCTGCGAAATAAAGTATTTCTATGCATCTTAATCATATCTTCTGTCACAGACCCTTCAGGAAAATTCTCCAATGTTCAAACTTCGAGAAGAAGGGTGGTAAAATTATTTTTATAAAAATAGTCAGCATTGATGACTATTAATTGACAGATTGGTCCCATGATAGAGAACCAGACTGATACAAATTAAAAACTTGATTCATGACAGAATTTTCACTAAAACCTTAATGAAAAACAAATGCAGTATTGAAGATACAATGTATTACTTTCATTAGAAATCAAGATGAAAGATTATTTTGCAACATTTAGGATATCAACAAAAATATGCAAAACTGTAATGCCATTGAAAGAAAATATAAGAGAACATCTTTATATTAAGAAAGAATTGTTTAGACAAGACATACAAAGCACAAGCACAAAGAGAAAATTAAAATTTGAACTATGATAGAATGAAAATTTTCCACCCCACCAAGTCTATCAGGCACAAAAGCAAAGTACTAGCTAAAATCAGGTTGAAATATAGACATTGCAGAAATCATTAAAAGGCTAGTACCTAGTATAGAATTTATAAAGAGCTACTACAAATGTACAAAATAAAGATAAAATAACCCAGCTGAACAATGAACAAAGAATACAGACATACAACCAAAGAAAAGAAAACTCTGCAGGTAGCATCAAAGCACTTAAAACACTTCTTTCCACTTAAAATGACAATGCAAAAGCTTAAACAAGAAAGGAGACTCCCTTAAACCCATCAGACCTGAAAGCATTTTGGAAGTCTGATAATATATAGTATTGATAAGAAGATGCAGTAAAGACCAATCTTGCACACTGTTTGCAGGAGAGCAGATGGATTGAGTAATTTGGCCCTTTTCTCTGAATTTAAAGATGTTCTTTTCTTATAACACAGAAATCACCCTCCAGGGAGTGCACCTGAGAGGATCTCTTGAACTGATACACACTCAGAATTTCAGAGGAAAAAGCATTGCTAGATTTTCATATTATCCAGAACAGGAAAATAGATTCATTTATTAATAATGGAATGGATAGAGGGGCACCTGGGTGGCTCAGCGGGTTAAAGCCTTTGCCTTCAGCTCAGGTCATGGTCTCAGGGTCCTGGGATCAAGCCCCGCATGGGCTCTCAGCTCAGTGGGGACCCTGCTTCCTCCTCTCTCTCTGCCTGCTTCTCTGCTTACTTGTGATCTCCTTCTGTCGAATAAATAAATCAAATTTTAAAAAAAATAATAGAATGGATAGATAGTGTGTGGTATGTGTATACTCTCACGTAGACTATCTCAGTGAAAACTGATGCTACATGAACCAGCAGGGAAGAATCTAACCATATTTACTGAAAATAGAATAATTTGCAGAAGGAGAGCATAATTCGTTATTACCAAATTTTAAATCTTGCTAAATAACATTATTTAATTCTGTGAATACATAAACACCAGCAACTGTTAGAACTCTCCATGGGGATAAAAACATTACATTCAATGACAGTTGAATGCAGGCAATGGAGAGAGGAAGAGAATCAGGCAGGGAGGGCTCACTTTGAGAAGATCTGAGTGTGTGAAACGTCTGAAGCAAAGTGGCAAAGATGAAGACTTAATGATGATCACTCATGCTTGTATGGGCGGCCTTTACACTATCTTCTATTTTTGTATATGTGTTGGAAATGGTCCATAATAAAAAATTAACAAGTGAAACCACAAAGCTACTTTTATCATGAGGCTGACTTTGGATTCTTTAAAAAAACTGCTACATAAACTGTGTTGTTCCATCAAAACCTTTATGAATGAGGATTCCATCAAGCCAGGATTATCACTGTAAAGATATTTCTTATGGTACCCACAGATCTGCATCACTATATGATCTGTACAAAGTGAAACCCACAGATCTGCATCACTATATGATCTCTATAAAGACAAAAAGAAACAAGAAAAAAATGCTTACAGTTTAGAAGTTTCCGTATATTAAAAAATAAATAAATAAATAAAAATTTTTTAAAAAAAGGTTGCTGTATATTAGTTTCAAATTACTAATCACTAGGAAAATAGAACAGTTGATCATTGACACGGAATTCATTTGGAAATTCTGTCTTTTATAACTCTGTACCAATACTAGTATATTGATAGACTCTTGTAGTTTGTTGATATATAGAGCAATAGCAAAGACCTCAGTCTTGCCTTTCAATTTCTATGTAATGCTTATTATTACTATTATTATTATTCACTAAGGTGGCACTTTAAATGTCAGCAAATATTTTGCTAACTACTTCTAAGTCTCATATACAAATTAAGAAAGACAAACAAGAATAATGACAGAAGGTGACTTGCTAACTTTAAATGCACATTAGTTGGTCACTTAACAAGATGTACTAAGTGTCTACTTAATATAACAACTTCTTTTGGAAAACCTTCCTGATTGCACTTTTAACATCTTTGTTCCGAAGGCTATAGATCAAAGGGTTTAACATAGGACTCACAAAGATATAAAACACTGCGACAATTTTCCCCTGTTCTACAGATGACTCAGAAGGGGGTCTCAGGTACATGCAGAACAGTGTCCCATAAAAGATGGTGACAGCCGTCAAATGGGACCCGCAGGTGGAGAAGGCTTTCCGCCTCCCCTCAGCAGAGCGGATACGCAGAATGGCTGAGAAAATGAAAATGTAGGAGATCAGAATGATGGTGAGCGAACAAGTAAGGTTGGAACCGGCCACCACGAACATGGCAGTTTCTTTGACATAAGTATCTGAGCATGCAAGGACTATGAGAGGTGGGTCTGCACAGTAAAAGTGGTTGATTTCATTGGGTCCACAGAAGGAGAGGCGAAGCATCAGGATGGTCTGTGCCAGACCATTTGCAAAGCCATAACCATAAGGGGTAGCCACGAGAGAGAAGCAGACACATCGGGACATCTTGCTGCTATACAACAAGGGTTTGCAGATGGCCATGTAGCGGTCATAGGCCATCACTGTGAGCATATAATAATCAGTGATCACCAGGGCAATGAAAAAGTGGAATTGTATCATGCAACCCAGAAAGGAAATGGATTTTCTCTTGGATAAGAAATGAACCAGCATCTGCGGACTGACGTTGGTGGTGTAACAGAGATCCACAAAGGAGAGGTGACTGAGGAAGAAATACATTGGAGTGTGAAGTTTTGAGTCACTTCTGATCAGCAAAATCATGCTCACGTTGCCGATTACCGTGATAAGGTAGATGACTAGGAAGACTACAAAAAGGACAGGCTGCAAGTCAGCTCGATCTGTCAGTCCCAGGAGAATAAACTCAGTCACCACTGTGTCGTTTTTCTTTAGCATTGTGTGTCTTTGGCTTCAAATGAGGGCTAAAAGAAAGGAAATAAAAACGTATGTCTTTTGTCACGTGTCCCTTACCCCCATCATATCATCTGATCCGTCTTCTCTAAAACTTGTAGGAACACTTGTGACACAAAGAAATAGTTGAGGAAGCGTGCAATTGATATTTTAACCCTTTAAAATAGTATAGCGCTCCTTTTAGTGGGGCAGTCATATTTTAAATGTTTTTCTGCAAGTCCCCTCATGTTGAAAAGACTTTATATTCTCTGCAAGATTTATTACATTAGTTCACTTACAATTTCCTTAAATGCTATTGTGTTTCGAACATTGCAGTCCTTTGTTTCTCGGTATATTTTTGACGTTGTATATAAATTCTCATCTATTTAGCACAACTGAATGGAACGATACACATCCCTGCAGAACATGTCCTCCTGCCCCTCTGAACTCAAGACCAAGTCAAGCCGTTTGTTCCCTAACTCTGCAACACTTGTCCTTTCTCTTTGTGTCTCCTCTACTCAGAAGGCCCTCATATCACCAAATCCTACTTAACTTTTAAGGCTTAGCCTAGGATCTCCTTTGCTTTGTGTATTAATGCCAAATATCAGGGCCAAAAATTGGCTCATGAGACACAAAACTCAATCATATTCTTGGTATAAAAAAGATACATGTAGAGTACATACTATATATATATATATATACACACACACACACATGCACAGAATTTATACATATATATGTGTAAAATATTCACATACAGATATACCTGGGATATCAAGTATTCATTAAAAGAGAAATAAGGGAAAACAATGTATTAAAAGTCTCCCTAATGATGAGGAGGAGACAATAATAAAGAAAAGATTGGGGGCACCTGGGTGGCTCAGTGGGTTAAAGCCTCTGCCTTCGACTCAGGTCATGATCCCAGGGTCCTGGGTTAGAGTCCAGCATCGGGCTCTCTGCTTGGCAGGCAGCCTGCTTCCCCCTCTCTCTCTGCCTGCTGCTCTGCCTACTTGTGATCTCTGTCAAATAAATAAATAAATCTTTAAAAAAATAAAAATAAACAAATATTGACAAACATATCCATACTTTATAATAATTTTATTATAACTCTGCCTCCTTTTCCCTCTTGTAAAAATTAAGAAAAATTATATAACATGAAGTTAATTTAAGTTTTTCAATAGATGTAAATGATCTTACTGAAATAATAATCATTGATCATACCACTGAGTTAAGACATAAAATACCCTCAAATGCATCTCCCCACATTTCTGCAGGATAAATGTAACATAAAGACCATCAAGGGAAACCTACACCTTCCTTCAATAACACACACTGCCTCCTACTGATGGCTGTCAGGCCAAGGAGACAAGGATCATTTTGTAAGGCACTTCATAGATGTCTCTGACATTCTTGTCCATTGTGTTGTCCATGCATTGTCCCATGTGCATTACTGTACACTTGTGCATTTTGGACTTACTGACCAGGATAATAAAATGCAAGACTAATCACCTAAATCAATATAATCATACTTATTTAGTATATTTCAAATACTCTTTGGTTCTGGGGTAGTATTTTTTTTTAATGTTTTATGTATTTGACAGAGAGAAATCACAACTAGGCAGAGAGGCAGGCAGAGAGAGAGGAGGAAGCAGGCTTCCTGCGGAGCAGAGAGCCCAGTGTGGGGCTCGATCCCAGGACCCTGGGATCATGACCTGAGCTGGAGGCAGAGGCTTTATCTGGGGTAGTATTTTTAATAAATATCTACTGATTGACACATAAATCATGTGTCAAGATAATTAATGTCTCTATTTGTTACTGTGGGTTAATGATGCAACACAAGCTTGAACATTTCAGATAATTTAACTGAGTACTTTATGACAATACCTTCCCTTTAAAAAACAAAACACAACATCCTATGTAATTTGAACAAAGAAAACTCAGAAAGAGGCATTTGTAGGAAGACAGAAGTGACTCTGGGGACAACTGAGGCTCTGCACTCTTGATCTTCTCCCTAACTCTGAGATTTTCTCAAGTAGATGCTTGCTGGCCCTATGCCAACACCCAAAGAATCTAGAAGATTGGTTTTTAATTTTTTTTTAAAGATTTTATTTATTTTATTTGACAGATAGAGAGAGATCACAAGTAGGTAGAGAGGCAGGCAGAAACAGAGGGGGAAGCAGGCTCCCTGCTGAGCAGAGAGCCCGATGCGGGGCTCGATCCCAGGACCCTGAGATCATGACCTGAGCCGAAGGCAGCGGCTTAATCCACTGAGCCACCCAGGCACCCCTGGTCTTTATTTTAAGAAGATGTCTCCTGATAGGTGGTCATCATTCAGTTTGAAGTAGAAAAAGATTTAGTGAAGGCATTTGCATGAAATGCATTTTTAATTAACGTTAAATAACTAATGTAGATCATAAACCTAAGAGTGGCTGATTCTCTATGAAGGGACATAGGGCATTATACAATAGGATGCTCGTAATTATGAAGAGTAGCATTGTTAACTTGGAAGGAACCAGAACGATATTCAACATCACTCACTAATTTTCTTCATGAAGTAAGAGACAGTATATATGGTTAGGTCTTAAGAATCATCAATGTAAGGGGCACCTGGGTGGCTCAGTGGGTTAAAGCCTCTGCCTTCAGCTCAGGTCATGATCTCAAGGGCCTGGGATCAAGCCCCACATCGGGCTCTCAATCAACAATGTGAAAAAGTACTGGGAGTCTGCAGAGAGACCTCCTGGCCAGAAAGCCCACATCCTCCAATTCCTAGCTATGGGGCTTGACCATGTTTCTTTATCTCTCTGTGTCTAATTTTCCTCATGCATAAAATTTGGTTCTCATACCAACTCCCTCATATGAAGGATTTAATTCAGGTAAAAACTTTAAAATGTGCCTGACATAGAGAAAGCACTTAATAAGTCATAGCCATTATTATATTGGGTGGAAAATCCCGGTCTATTCTAAAATAACACTCAACATCATTGTGCCTGGGTGTCTTAACCATTTAAGTGTCTACATTTGGCTCAGGTCATGATCTCAGGATTCTGGGATCAAGCCCCAATTCGGGATTCCTGTTCAGTGGGGAATCTGCTTCTCCTTCTCCCTATGTCCTACTACCTCACTGCTCCTGCTTGTTCTTTCTCAAATAAATAAACAAAATCTTTAAAATAATAAAATAAAATAAAATAAAATGACACTCAACAACTACATGTGAGTCTCAAGGACCAGAGTTTATCTCATTATTAGTTACAGCCTCAGTGGCACCTAGAACAATGCTTTCCCAAATGGAGACACTCAGTCATTAAATGTGGAATGAGTGTTCTTTCTAGTCTAGTTCTGTTTCCATTTGAACTTTTGCTCCATTGAACACTTATAAATACTTTTATTTTTAGAAGATCATTAGAATTTAAATCAAGATATTTGCTAATTCTTCAGTCCATAATTTTATTTTTATTCACTAAAGTATTTATTTCTACATTTCAAAATATATTTTCACAATATCAAATCCTACCTGTGAAAGAAGCACAATTTCCCAATGATAAAATGGATAGAAGAACCTGAAAAGTTTATAATAGAAATATCATACAGGGACCAAATCCCTATGGTTTAATTATTTCTAGCAACAAATCATTCAGACTATGTATAGTCACTCTCTTATCCTCTGGCAAATCCTAACTAAGCTCATTGAGGACATGATTTTGGCCCATTCCCCAATGTCAACAGGAAATCAAATCTCCCAGGAATCATGAAGGATTGGGATTCATCATTTATTTTAAATTATGCTTGAATATCTTAATATTTTTCCACTGGGGGCATAATAGGTTCTTCTGTTTACAACATGTAAGGTAGAATGGTGGCTGGTAAAAAGAGAAAATTTTGCAGTCTGTCACACGTGCCATTGGAAGATCAATTGACTTCTGTTGAACTTGGGCTAGTTATCTACTAATTTTGAGCCTTGTGCCTTATCTTTATTTTTCATTTTTTTTAAGAAAGAGAGACAGAGACAGAGAGCGTAGGGGGACAGGCAGAAGGAGAGGAAGAGAGAGAATCTCAAACAGGCTCCACGCTCAGCAGTGAGCCCAAGTGGGGCTCTGTTACAGGACCTTGAGATCACAACCTGAACTGCAATCAAGAGTCAGATGCTTAACAAACTGAGCCTTCCAGGTGCCACATGCTTTTTTTTTTTTTTTTTAATAAGAATTATAATGCATACAGCTATGCATGTACTGTGGAAACTTGACAGATATACAGGCAATACAGATGGGCTGGTGATTCTCCCTTTGTCACCGCACCCCACCGAGACTTCTGCCTGTTCTTCTCTACCTTCCTTTGTCTCCCTGGAGCTTAACCCTTATGGATGACATCAATAGAGTTCCTTTGGTGTCCAGTTTCAGCAGAGTTTGGCCAATGGGAGAAACCAAGAGGATATCAGAAGTGGGAGAAAGAGAAAAGTAGCTCCATTTATTTCTCATTTTCTTCCAGATTCACAGTGAAGGTGCTAGAGTGGCTGCATCTTTCCAAGCAAAACTCCTGCTGAGCTGTGTGTTGGGGAAGATGGTGGTCACAGACACGCTTCCTGCTTCTAGCTCTCCTTGGATCTGGGGATTATAGTCACTGCCTGGTCACTTCAGAACAAGGGGTGGCCACTACTTCTTGCTGCTAGCCTCCAGATGCTTCAACTTCTCTGATTGATTTCTATAATTTTGCCTGTAATCTGTATATCCTTTCACTAAACTCTCCTCATGTAAATAGTCTGAGTAAAATGTCATTTTGTGCCATGTCCCTAGAGAAACACAGGCCAGAGCAACACACAGTAACTATTCAATAATGTTGCACTGGGAGTAGGAGCAACAAAAACAATTGTGGTAAGAATGATCAATCCTTTTGTTAAAGTTTTGGGATATATCAGGGTTTTGAAGATTCTGGCCTGGAGCTCAAAAGGACCATTGAGTACTCTGCTTCTGGATCCTGAATCAACTGAGGGCCACACATATAAGTGAGATATTATCAATACTAGAAGTACCACAGGCAGACTTGGATTTGACAGTGTGGCTGAGTCATACTTATGTGTTCCTTTCCACTGAATTGAAGTCAACCAGCATAACTCTTGGTCCTTCCTTCCCTTTCCAGAGCCATGGCCCATCAACACACCTGATGGAGATAATACATGTTCATTAATCACATAGAGAATTGGAGGACTTGTATTGTTGGACAGACAGCACACAGCAAGGAGCCTTTGCATAATCTCACCAATCTCCACTCACCTTAATTGGATAAGCCTGTGGTGTCCTTCAGAACTTTTACCCCAAAGTTGCCTAGAAACTAGGCATCATCCTTGTTACCATAGTGGCACCCCCTTTCATCTGTTTATGCATTTCAGAAACTTCTGGTTACCCTTGACTACCTGCTCTTATTCTCACTCTTGTCCAGAGCCTAATATCATTTCCATAACTTAAAAAAATTTCTGCTTTTAATTTTTGCTATTTTAAAAATCCATTTATTTCATAGAACATATTGAATGAATACTACATGAAAGACTCTATGTGCTAAAATCCATATCCCACCAATCACAAAATATTCCATATGGAATATTCCATATTTTAAAGATTAACTAAACCAAGGCACACCTGGGTGGTTCAGTCAGCTGAGTGTCCGACTCTTGGTTTGAGCTCAGGTCATGAGATCACTTCAGCAGGAAGTCTGCTTAAAGGTTCTCTCCCTCTGCCCCCCCCCCTCAAATAAATGGATAAATAAATAAATATTTTTAAAAGATTAAGTCAAATGCTTCAACTTGCATAGGGGTAAACTGAGGCTGAGAGGGGAAAGTTAATTGTTCAAAGTCACACAGTGAATTAAAGGATGTTTTCATATCCATATGGCTAGGTGTCTCTAGTTGCTAGTTTTCAGAAACCACTAAAGACAGCATTTCAATTATCTCTAGCTAGTGCAAAATTAAATTTGGTATTTTCTCTTTTTTAATAATTTTTTATATTGTTATGTTAGTCACCACACAGTATATCATTCATTTCTTTTTCACATCTTAATTTATTTTTTTTCAGTGTTCTGAGATTCATCATTTATGCACCACACCCAGTGCTTCATGCCATACATGTGCTCCTTAATACTCACCACCATGCTCACCCATCCTACCACTGCCTCCTCTCCAAAACCCTCAGTTTGTTTCTCAGAGTCCACAGTCTCTCATGGTGCATCACCCCCTCCGATTTACACCAATTCACTTTTCCTTTCCTTCTCCTAATGTCCTCCATGTCACTTCTTATGCTCCATAAGTAAGTGAATATCATTTTCTTGGTGTAGTGTAGTGTCCCATGATTCACTGTTGGCATATAACACCCTGTGCTCTCTGCAATACATGACTTCCTTAATATCCATCACTGTACTTTCATATTTTGTTATTCCTTCTTAAATTGTTACTCATATTTAGTGCAAGTAATAACTTGTATTCATTAATAACATATTCATTAATACTGCTCTACTATTTTATATTACATATATAATATATGAGTATGTATGTGTGTGTATTATGTATATATATGTATATACACATATGCCTATATGATTGACACATATAATGTAATGAACATATAATATGATACAATGTTATATTAGTTTCATGTATACAACATACTCATTTGACAGCTTTTCTACATTATGCTATACTCACCCTAAATGTAGCCATTTCTTGTCACCATAAAACACTACTATAGTATAATTGACTATGTTCCCTATGATGCACCTCTTTTCCCCATGATTCATTCATTCCATAACTGGAAGCCTGTATCTCCAATTTGCTTTTCCCCATTTGGTTCCTCTCCCACCACCTACCCCACTGGCAACCACTAATTTGTTCTTTGTTTTTAAGGGACCATCTCTGTTGTTTGTGTATTTATTCATTTCTTTTGTTTGTTTTTTTTTAGATCCATGTAATGAAATCATATGGTATTTGTCTCTTTTTGTCTGACTTGTTTCGCTAGCATATTATCCTCTAGGTCCAGCCATGTTGTCACAAATGACAAGATCTCATCCTTTTTAGTGGCCAAGTAATATTCTATAATATACATTTATGATTCTTCTTTACCATTCATCTATGAACACTTGAGTTGCTTCCATATTTTGGCTATTTTAAACAATGCTACAATGAACATAGGTATCCATATGTGTTTTTGAATTAGTGCTTTTGTTTTCTTTGGGAGACACCAAGTAGTGAAATTACTAGATTATACAGTATTTTTATCTTTAATTTTTTGAGGAACCTTCATACTGTTTTCTACAGTGGTGGCACCAATTACTTACCCACCAACAATAAATAAGTGTTCCTTTTTCTCCACATCCTTGCCAACACTGTTTTCTAGCTTTGGGATTCCAGCCATTCTGACAGGTATAAGGGGACATCTCATTGTAGCTTTGATTTGCATTTCCCTGATGGTTAGTGATGTTGAGCATCTTCATATGCCTATTGGTCATCTAGGAATATAGGAGATGGAAAACATCCAACCCCTACAAAATGAGGGTGGAAAAAAGAGAATGAGAAGGAGAAAGAAACACAATGCAATGCTTACACTCCAGTAAGAATGTGCTAGAGGGTAAAACAGCTCAAAAGACTAGCTGTCTGGATGAATTCTATTGTCCATTCAATTATACCCAAATGACAAAAGACTTTGTTTCCAAAATAAAGGAAGAAAAATTAACAAAACTAGCAGGGGAGGTGAACCATGAGAGACTGCGGACTCTGAAAAACAATCTGAGGGTTTTGAAGGGGCGGGGGTTGGAAGGTTGGGGGAACCAGGTGGTGGGTATCAGAGAGGGCACGGATTGCATGGAGCACTGGGTATGGTGCAAAAACAATGAATAGTGTTCTGCTAAAAAGAAATAAAAAGTTAAAAAAAAAAAAAAAACTTCTAGCAAGTATTCATTGTAAGCATGGTCTTTCAGCTTCTTTATTTTTTATATGTATTCTGTGAAAAAACTAATGAAACCAAGAATTCTAAACCACATTGAATGAATACACTCACAAGTCTACCAAAATAACTGTAAGGGGCTCATAGATCTCCCGGCTCTCACTATAAGGACTTTTCTGTTAGGGTAAGCTCAATCTCATGCTTAAAAATGTCCTTGCATCTTTCTATGGTAGTAGAATTATTGTTGCCTTTTTTTAAGGCTTTTAAGAGTATTTTATTGATCACTTAATTGTCCCGTTAACCCAGTGGGTCATATAACTTTTTTAATTTATTTTTTATTTATTTTCAGCATAACAGTATTGTTTGCCTTTCTTATTTCTTTTGCACCCACATGCTCCAGGGAGATCAATGGAAATTTCAAAAGCCTGTTTTAAGGAAAATTAGTTGAGGTTCAAACTCAGGAACTGAGAACAGAAAACATTGTTTGGGCATATTTCACACAAATAAGATGCAAATTACTGTGTCTCAGTTTGAGACATTTTGCAATCTCCTCTTGTTTTCTGTTCTAAAAGTAAAGAACATAAAAACACAAACACAGACTTCTGGTTCTGAAATGCACCTATTTTCTCATCTCTGATTAAAGATATTCACTGAGTCCTTTCTAAGCTATGAAATGTAGCTGCATTTATACCAAGATGTGAAAGGTACAGACAGGTCATCAAGCAAGTCTCAGAAGATCTTTTTAAAAAAAAAAAAAATATTTTATTTATTTATTTGAGAGAGAGAGAGAGAGAGAATGAGAGAGAGAGCACGAGAAGGGGGAGGGTCAGAGGGAGAAGCAGATTCTCCACTGAGCAGGGACCCCAACGTGGGACTCAATCCCGGGACTCCAAGATCATGACCCAAGCCGAAGGCAATCGCTTAGATAACTGAACCACCCAGGTGTCCCAGAAGATCTTGAGAATAACATCAATGAGTGTTACATGGGAATTAGGCCTCTGCAGATTCATTAGGACACTCTGGGATCAGAAAGCTAATCAAATGTCTAGATCTTGTTTTCCATCATTTCAAATTTCCTGTTTGCCCTAAGATCTCTGGAGAAGGCAAACCAAAAATGTTCATCTCAAAAATTTTTTTTATTTGATTTGATTTTTTCAGTGCTCCAAGATTCATTCTTTATGCTCCACACCCAGTGCTCCACATCTCAAAATTCTGATGATCATCTGAGTTTTACATTTCTTTCTTTCACACTAAGACTGTTTTCTCCCCTAAACTCCAGAGCTCTCAGAATGTGGCCGAGAGAACCATCAGAGTCTTGGAGACGGTTAGTCATACGTAGCACTGTGAATAACACAGGGTATTGGCAAATGGGTTGGTGAGTACTTCCTATGTGTGGACAACTTTTATGTAGGTAATTGAATGTCCTCAAACCCTAAGAGGCAAGGACTCCATCCTGAATGTCCAGCTGAAGAGACAGAGTCTCCACTAAAGCAGCAGTGAGGGACTAACTCCCTCAGTGCCACAGAACCATCACGTGGAAGGGTAGAAGTCGACGCCCCTCTGCACATGCCCAGTGGACTCTCTTTCAATGGTAGGCAGCTGCCGTGCCTCAACCTGCAGTCACACTTTGTCCTGTGCATCTCTGGCTTTCAATATTCCCTGAGCTTCCCCTCTACTCAGCACCTTCCTCATTCCCATCAGATTCAAGCTGCTCCTAGAAATAGGAAAGGCTCAAATAGATCTCTCTCAAAAGATGCTTTCTCTGTCTTCACAGAATCAAGAACTTAGCACTTTGCCATGTGCTTTAAGGGATCTGCCCCCATTCCTGTCTAACACACTCTGTTTCATTACCTGCCAGTATCTCTCTTGCTGCCATGACACTGCAAACCCTCACAGGCAAGGACTGTGATCTCAGCATCTAGTCCAGTCCCTACACAATGGTAGCTTATCAACAGATACTTGCTAGATAATATAAGGAGTATGAAATGTGTGCTTAATTCAGTGAACACACAACAAATCTTGGTTATCCAACCCCCTCCCAAGTAGCTTTGTGTCTTATGAAACATACTTCTTTCTTCCTCACACATGAAATCTGTAGGGAGATGAAATGGAATCAGTGACTAATTAGTTTAAGAATCCACAGGAAACACATCAGAATGGGGATGATTAATCATAGGTGACGGGCATTGGACCACTCATGTGTGGGCCCAGTATTCGGCTTAGCCCCTTGCAAGCAGTAGTTCAGTAATTCCTCACACCACTCCATGGGGCACTGGTACTCTCATCTTCACTTAAGAGATGGGAAACTGAGGCTAAGAGAGATAAAGTAACTTTTCCTGGTTGAGGCAAGTTATAAATTGTGAGCCTGGGATTCAAACAGGCCAGGGGATCGTCCTTGATACCACATTGTTGACCGTTAAGCAAAGAAATGTGACAAGCTCACACCATGCTAAACTTCTGCGGGTTTACTGACATGCATTCTTTTATTCATTCATTCATCCAAAGGGTTAAAAACATTCAGGGAAAGTCTTGTATTTATCACTGCACTGTCAACATAGAGAGTATAAAAGAAAGTGGAATGACTCGTCCTCCAACAGTTTCTGCTTCATGGTAGGAGGGATGAAGCAAGCATATGTGAAGTTCCGCAGTAGGGTTTTCAACTGGTAAGAATTCATATAGATCATGGTGGAAAGTAGTGCAGAGTTTTCCACCAAATAATTCTAATGCAAAGGGCGTAATAACAGTTTATTAGTCAATACAGACTTATTGAGAACCACCTATATTCTACATTTGGGGATATATATATTTGGGGATATATATTTAAAATAATAAGCAATAATAGCTCAGTCAGTTAAGCGTCCAACTCTTGGTTTCGGCTAAGGTCATGATCTGAAGGTCCTGGGATTGAGCCCCGCATAGGGCTCCATGCCTTGTGGGGAGCCTGCTTGAGGATTATTTCCTTCTCCCTCTTCCCCTTTCTCTGCTCACACACACACACACACACTCTGTCTCTAAAATAATCTTGAATAAATATGATAAAAAATAAACTGATGAACAAAAACAGACATGCACCTTGCTTTCTGGAGCTGACAATCTGGGAATAATAAAATCATGAATCAAAGTTGTTTGGAAAACATAATTTAATTCATGCTAGGGAATGGGGGAAAAGATAGACAAAATTTTTTAAAAATATAAAATAAGTTGTTAGGAAATATTTCTAAGTATATATATTCCCACAGTAAACTAAGAAACCCAGTAATTAAAGGACTCAGAACCTGCAGCAAAAAGGTACAAATATATATAATGTGCATCAACTAACAAAAACAATGAAAAATACTGCTGGTGGCATATGACTATCAGTAAAAACATTTCGAAAATTTAATCACCCAAGATGGTATAGAAAATACAAAAGGATAAAAGGAATAATACTAGTTCATTACTGGACATGAGATAATAAAGTAGAAAAATTACAAAAAGAAATAAATTCATATGCATCTCTCTCAGTTTTTATATATGAAGCAATAAAACATTTGTAGGGTTACTGAAGACACTAAAAAAAAAAAAAAAAAAAAAATTAGCTAGATTTACCTGGACTTCATAGAACTGTGCTCTGCTCACCCAATCTCTTCTGAGAGGGTTTCTTCAACATTATTGACTTCAGAACTTGTAATCTCAGTAGAAGAAGCCAAAAGTGAGAAGTAGGTACCATGACATGGATAGGTGTGCCAACTAGCTATCAGGAATGGGCCACCTGTAATGCCTGAAGAGGAAAAAAACCAATACCCCACGTTGATGGTTGTTTTCTCTGTGAAATGTGGCAGATTCAAGTTTGGGAGTTGAACCAGTTTACAAAAGTAGAAAACACAAAGGAAAAAAACACAAAAGGAAAGAAAGGAGAAGGCAAAAACGAAGGAGGAAGAGAGAAAGGGGAAAGAAAGAAGGAAGGAAAAAAAGGAAGGAAAAAAAAAAAAAAGCTGAGCATGGCACGCAGAACTGAGGACAAATTGCAACATATGCTAACACCAAGGTCAGGAACACTTGCAATCGCAAGTCCCAAACAAAAGGGTGGGCATAGACTTCAGCTTACACTATGAATAGCTTTTTCTCTTGCTCATTCTCACAGCCACTAACATTGGTTCATTGAAGTGGGTATCACCTGCCTTCTGGGAAAATAACAGACATGACCTCTGCGGAATAAAGTATTTCGATGCATCTTAATCGTTATCTTCTGTCACAGACCCTTCAGGAAAATTCTCCAATGTTCAAACTTCGAGAAGAAGGGTGGTAAAATTATTTTTATAAAAATAGTCAGCATTGATGAAGGAATTGACAGCTTGGTCCTACGATAAAGAACCGGACTGATACAAATCCAAAACTTGATACATGAGAGAATTTTCATTAAAACCTTAATGAGAAACATATGCAGTATTGAAGATACAGAAATTGTATTACTTTCATTAAAAATCAGGATGAAAGATTATTTTGCAACATTTAGGATATCAACAAAAATAGAGATTTAAATATGCAAAACTGTAAAGCCATTGAAAGAGAATATCTTTATATTAAGAAAGAATTTAGACAAGACATACAAAGCACAAGCACAAAGAGAAGATTAAAATTTGAACTATGTTAGAATGAAAAATTTCCATCCCACCAAGTCTATCAGGCACAAAAGGAGTACTAGCTAAAATCAGGTTGAAATATAGACATTGCAGAAATCATTAAAAGGCTAGTACCTAGTATAGAATTTATAAAGAGCTACTACAAATGTACAAAATAAAGATAAAATAACCCCGCTGAACAATGAACAAAGAATACAGACATACAACCAAAGAAAAGAAAACTCTGCAGGTAGCATCAAAGCACTTAAAACACTTCTTTCCACTTAAAATGACAATGCAAAAGCTTAAACAAGAAAGGAGACTCCCTTAAACCCATCAGACCTGAAAGCATTTTGGAAGTCTGATAATATATAGTATTGATAAGAAGATGCAGTAAAGACCAATCTTGCACACTGTTTGCAGGAGAGCAGATGGATTGAGTAATTTGGCCCTTTTCTCTGAATTTAAAGATGTTCTTTTCTTATAACACAGAAATCACCCTCCAGGGAGTGCACCTGAGAGGATCTCTTGAACTGATACACACTCAGAATTTCAGAGGAAAAAGCATTGCTAGATTTTCATATTATCCAGAACAGGAAAATAGATTCATTTATCAATAATGGAATGGATAGAGGGGCACCTGGGTGGCTCAGCGGGTTAAAGCCTTTGCCTTCAGCTCAGGTCATGGTCTCAGGGTCCTGGGATCGAGCCCCGCATGGGCTCTCAGCTCAGTGGGGACCCTGCTTCCTCCTCTCTCTCTGCCTGCTTCTCTGCTTACTTGTGATCTCCTTCTGTCGAATAAATAAATCAAATTTTAAAAATAATAATAGAATGGATAGATAGTGTGTGGTATGTGTATACACTCACGTAGACTATCTCAGTGAAAACTGATGCTACATGAACCAGCAGGGAAGAATCTAACCATATTTACTAAAAATAGATAATTTGCAGAAGGAGAGCATAACTCGTTATTACCAAACTTTAAATCTTGCTAAATAACATTATTTAGTTCTGTGATTACATAAACACCAGCAACTGTTAGAACTCTCCATGGGGATAAAAATATTACATTCAATGACAGTTGAATGCAGGCAATGGAGAGAGGAAGAGAATCAGGCAGGGATGGCTCACTGTGAGAAGATCTGAGTGTGTGAAACGTCTGAAGCAAAGTGGCAAAGATGAAGACTTAATGATGATCACTCACGCTTGTACAGGTGGTCTTTACAGTATCTTATATTTTTGCATATGGGTTTGAAATGGTCCATAATAAAAAATTAACAATTGAAACTGCTAAATTAATTTTATTATGGGAATGATTGATATAAAGTCAATCTACTTAAGGAAAGATGCTATTCCACCTGAATTCTTATGAATGAGGATACCATTGGACCAGTAACATAATTCTACATATTGCTTAGAGTAATAATCTGAGATTCAGAAAGGTAATCATTGTTATATGATTTCTATAAAAAGAAAAAAGGAAAAATTTCTTATAGACGATGGTAGAGATGTTTCCAGAAATTAGTTTGGAAATTATTAAAAAGTATAAAAGCAAAGAGACAGTCATTGATATAACATCATTTGGTAATTATTTTATCATTTAGTATCAATATGAGTGTATATATGGAATCTTCTCTCTTGAATTCATGGAGCAATAAGAATGCCATCTGGTTTTTTCTTTCAATTTCTGAGTTATTTTTCATTTATTGAGCTGAAACTATCAATATTAGCGAATAATTTGACACTTTTTTCTCAACTTCCATATGTGAATAAGTAAGACAAAAAACACATAATGACAGAAAGTGATTTGCTAATTATAAATGTTCATTAATTGGTCAGATAATAAAATATCCTATATATATACTTATAACCAAAGTGTCTATTTAAGAAATAACTTCTTTTCGACAACTTTCCTGATTGCACTTTTAACATCTTTGTTCCGAAGGCTATAGATCAAAGGGTTTAACATAGGACTCACAAAGATATAAAACACTGCAACAATTTTCCCCTGTTCTACAGATGACTCAGAAGGGGGTCTCAGGTGCATGCAGAACAGTGTCCCATAAAAGATGGTGACAGCCGTCAAATGGGACCCGCAGGTGGAGAAGGCTTTCCGCCTCCCCTCAGCAGAGCGGATACGCAGAATGGCTGAGAAAATGAAAATGTAGGAGATGAGAATGATGGCCAGAGAACAGGTGAGATTAAAACCGGCCACCACGAACATGGCAGTTTCTTTGACATAAGTATCTGAGCATGCAAGGACTATGAGAGGTGGGTCTGCACAGTAAAAGTGGTTGATTTCATTGGGTCCACAGAAGGAGAGGCGAAGCATCAGGATGGTCTGTGCCAGACCATTTGCAAAGCCATAACCATAAGGGGTAGCCACAAGAGAGAAGCAGACACATCGGGACATCTTGCTGCTATACAACAAGGGTTTGCAGATGGCCATGTAGCGGTCATAGGCCATCACTGTGAGCATATAATAATCAGTGATCACCAGGGCAATGAAAAAGTGGAATTGTATCATGCAACCCAGAAAGGAAATGGATTTTCTCTTGGATAAGAAATGAACCAGCATCTGAGGAGCGACACTGGTGGCGTAACAGAGATCCACAAAGGAGAGGTGACTGAGGAAGAAATACATTGGAGTGTGAAGTTTTGAGTCACTTCTGATCAGCAAAATCATGCTCACGTTGCCGATTACCGTGATAAGGTAGATGACTAGGAAGACTACAAAAAGGACAGGCTGCAAGTCAGCTCGATCTGTCAGTCCCAGGAGAATAAACTCAGTCACCACTGTGTCGTTTTTCTTTAGCATTGTGTGTCTTTGGCTTCAAATGAGGGCTAAAAGAAAGGAAATAAAAACGTATGTCTTTTGTCACGTGTCCCTTACCCCCATCATATCATCTGATCCGTCTTCTCTAAAACTTGTAGGAACACTTGTGACACAAAGAAATAGTTGAGGAATAGCGTGCAATTGATATTTTAACCCTTTAAAATAGTATAGCGCTCCTTTTAGTGGGGCAGTCATATTTTAAATGTTTTTCTGCAAGTCCCCTCATGTTGAAAAGACTTTATATTCTCTGCAAGATTTATTACATTAGTTCACTTACAATTTCCTTAAATGCTATTGTGTTTCGAACATTGCAGTCCTTTGTTTCTCGGTATATTTTTGACATTGTATATAAATCCTCATCTATTTAGCACAACTGAATGGAACGACACACATCCCTGCAGAACTTGTCCTCGTGCCCCTCTGAACTCAAGACCAAGTCAAGCCGTTTGTTCCCTAACTCTGCAACGCATGTCCTTTCTCTTTGTGACTCCTCTATTCAGAAGGCCCTCCTATCACCAAATCCTACTTAACTTTTAAGACTCAGCCTAGGATCTCCTTTGATTTGTGTATTAATGCCAAATATCAGGGCCAAAAATTGGTTCATGGTACATAAAAATCAATTATATATTTGGTATAAGATACATGTACAGTACATAAACTATATATATCATGTATATAAGATATACACATACATAGGTATTAGTGACACCGAGTATTCATTGGAGGAGTGATTAGGGAAAACATATTAAAATGTTCCCTGGTGTAGGGAAGGAGACAGTAAGGAAAAGATTAACAAAGATATTCTCACTTTATAATAACCTTATTGTAACTCTGCCGCCTTTTAACGCTTGTAAAAATTAAGAAAAATTCTAGAACAAATTCTATTTAAGTTTTACAGGACATGGAAATGATCTTACTGGCATAATATTCATACTAATTATACAACTGAACAAGATATAAGATACCCTCACGTGCCTCTCCTCCCATTTTGCAGGATAAAAGTACCACAAAGACCGTCATGGGAAACCTACCCTGTCCTTCAATAACACACACTGCCTCTTACAAAGGCACTTTGTAAATGTCTCTGACATTCTTGTCCATTGCACTATACCATTGCACATGTGGACTTAGAACTTATTGATCAGGATAATAAGATGCAGGACAAATCATCTAAATCAATGTAACCATAATTATTTTGTATGTTTCTAAGTTCTTAAGATTAGAGTAATTATCATAATAGAAAAGTACTCTTTGAGGTTGGGATGGTATTTTTTTTAAAGATTTTATTTATTTATTTGACAAACAGATCACAAGTAGGCAGAGAGGCAGGCAGAGAGAGAGGGGAGGAAGCAGGCTCCCTACGGAGCAGAGAGCCTGACGTGGGGCTTGATCCCAGGACCTTGGAACCACGACCTGAGCCAAAGGCAGAGGCTTTAACCCACTGAGCCACCCAGGTGCCTGGGATGGTATTTTTTAAAAAATATCTACTTATTGACACATAAATCGTGTGTCGAGATAATTAATGTCTCTGTTACTGTGGGTTAATGATGTATGTAATGCAAGCTTGAGCATTTCAGATAATTTAACTGAATACTTTATGACAATATCTTTTCTTTAGAGAAACAAAACACAACATGCTATATGATTCGAACAAAGAAAACTCAGAGAGAGGCATTTGTAGGAAACAGAAGTGACTCTGGGGACACCTGAGTCTCTGCACTCTTGAGAGGGGACACCTGAGACTCTCTCAAGTAGATGCTTGCTGGCCCTATGCAAGCACCCAAAGAATTTAGAAGGTTGGTCTTTATTTTTAGAAGGCTGCTGTCTCCGGATAGGTGGCTGACATGGAAATGCGTTTAGTGAAGGAATCTGCATGAAATGCATTTTTAATTAACTTTATTTTTATTTAGATTCAATTTAAATAATTAATGTAGATCATAAACCTAAGAGTGGCTGATTTTCTATGAAGGGGTAGAGAGCATTATACAATAGGATGCTTGTAGTCAGAAAGAGTAGCATCATTAACTTGGAAGGAACTAGAACGATTATTTAACACCACTCCCTAATTTTCTTCATGAATTAAGAGACAGTATACATGGCTAGGTTTTGAGTGTCCTCAACATAAACAGATACTGGGAGTCTTCAGTGAGACCTCCTTGCCAGAAAACCCCATATCTAATTCCTAGCTATGAAATCTGCCCAAGTTACTCATCTCTCTGTGACTAATTTTTCTCATGCATAGAGTTTGGTTCTCATAGCAACTCCTTCATATGAGGGATTTAATTCAGGTAAAACCCCAAATATATCTGACATGTAGCAAGCATTCAATAAGTTGTAGCCTGTATTATATTGCGTAAAAAATTCAGGTCTAGTATAAAATAACACTCAACATCAAAGTGTTAATCTCAAGGACTAGAGTTCATCTAATCATTAGTTACAGACTCACTGCCACCTAGAACAATGCTTTCCCAAACGGGGACAGTCAATCATTATATATGGAATGAATGTTCTTTCTGGTCTATTGAACATTTATAAATACTTCTACTTTTAGATCATTAGAATTTAAATAAAGATATTTACTAATTCATCATTCTGTAATTTTATTTTTATTCATTAAAGGATTTATTTCTACAACCCAAAATGTATTTTTACAATATCAAATCCTACCTTTGAAAGTAGTGTGATTTCCTAATAACAGTATGGATAGAAAAACCTGAAGAGTTTATAACAGAATTATCATATAGGGACCAAATCCCTATGGTTTAATTATTTCTAGCATCAAATCATTCAGACTATGTACAGCTACTATCTTATTCTCTTGCAAATCCTAACTAAGCTCATCAAAGACATAATTTTAACCCATTCCCCAATGCCAACAGGGAATCAAATCTCCCAAGAATCATGAAGGAATGAGATTCATCATTTATTTTAAATTATGCTTGAATATTTTTCTTAGTATTTTAATATTTCATCTTAATATTTTTTCACTGGGGGCATAATAGGTTCTTCTGTTTACAACATGTAAGGTAGCATGGTGCCTGGTATACAGAGAAAGTTTTGGAGTCTGGGATGCATGCCATTAGAAGATCAACTAACTTCTGTTGAAGGTTGGTCCTGGGATGGAACCCCTCATTGGGCTCCTTGCTCAGCACGGAGTCTGCCTCTCCCTCTCATCTGCCCCTCCTCACTCCCCACTTGTGTTCTCTTTCTTTCTCTATCAAATAAATAAAATATTTAAAAAAGCAAAAAAAATAATAATTTCTTTTTACTAACATACTTCATGAAGGATTTGATGGTAGCATGGATTTAAGACTAAGTGTTATAAAATATAAGGGATAATTATAATATTATACTAGAGCTTCTACCCATCTCAACAAACCAACTAGAGAGAAAAGCATTTTCAGAATGACAAAAAGTCTATATAGGGGTTTTGTTTGTTTGTTTATTGTTTGTTTATTTGTTTAACTAGGGATTTTTGCCTATCTGACAAGATTTTTTATTTACTCTTTGCATGTTCATGGCAAATGATATATAAACATTCTGCATGTTTCTCTTATATTTTCAGAAGAAAATTTAATGACAAGGTATCTTTAATTGTCATATTCTTTGGGACTTGTGGTGAGACATAATTACATATCACATAGACTTGTGAAGTATGACTTTCTTTTGAAGAACAGCTTTGGACTTAGAGCCATCAGAATTTAAATAAACCCTTTGATCTTTCTCTTTAGGTAAAAGCCCGGTCCTTCATATTTTAATCTTTTTTTTTTCTTTTTTTTTTTTTTTAAGATTTTATTTATTTATTTGACAGACAGAGATCACAAGCAGGCAGAGAGGCAGGCAGAGAGAGAGGAGGAAGCAGGCTTCCTGCCAAGCAGAGAGCCAGATGCGGGACTCGATCCCAGGACCCTGAGATCATGACCTGAGCTGAAGGCAGAGGCTTAGCCCACTGAGCCACCCAGGCGTCCCTTTTTTTTTTCCTTTTGTGACTTACAAGGCCCCTTATCACTGGGGAAGAGAGGCTTTGATCTGCATGCATTTTGCTTCTGCTTCTCTTTGGCCTTTTTTGATCTCATATCTGCATGGTTCCTCTGCTGTCCCACACCAGGAAAATGCATCTTGCAGTCATTAATCCCTCTCAGCCTAACACAGCCTGCTAAGCCTTCCCTGCTGACCCAGCTGCACCTTGGCTCTTGGGCAAACTATAGGCCCTCCCCTACCTTAGATTCGTTCAGACATGGCCCAGGAATCCCTCTGTGTAGTACTCAGCTTTACTGATGCAACACATTTCAGGTTCACACCTTAGATATTTTCCTATTCCCCTAATAGAGGAGGCAGAAAATTTGGAAATTTGGTTGCTGCCCCTGCCCCATGGAAATCAAAGAAACTGTGGAAACATTAAGTTAAATCCAAGGAGCAAGTGTTTAAGTAAGCTGAACCCAAAGTTTTCTTTGTTTTGGCGACCTGACATGTTGATTCAGGGACAAAGCCCACGGTAAGGAGACAAGGAAAGCCAGTCTCTGAGTGATCCCTGAAGGCCTTAAATCTTCTTTTCTGTTTTTTTTTTTTTTTTTTAATCCACTCATTAATATGCCCATGTCAAAGGGCCAGGCTTTGGTTCTTTATTTTGTGATAATCTACATTTTTCTATGTCAAGCATTAATGGTAGACCAGAGGAGGAAAATCAGCTCAAAGAAAGATACAATACTATTTTTTTGCTACTCATAGTCATAATGGTATTACTATGAACCTGGTCCAGAACTACTAGGACTTTACTCTTATTTCAAATTCTAATGTAGATAAGATCCAAAGAGGAAATATTATATGAGTAAATGTGTATCAGGATCATGAACTAAATATATGGTATAAGCAAGCAGTCCATGCTAACAAGCTTACTTGAACCCGTTTCATTCAAACTAACCTTTCAATGAGATCTGAGAATCTAAAAACTTACTCATTGCAACTTGCAATCTAATTCACAAGGAGAAATGATCTTAGGTTACTGATGAAAATGAGATAAGATGCTGCTGACACGGAAGATCACCAAATCACAACCCTCTGTTTAGCATCACTGTTTGGGTACTCATTAGTAACTCTTGACTACACATCAGCTATGCACCCAAAATGTAGTATAGATCTCCTCAGGAGATGTCAAATGAAATGGCATTAATTCTGTCCTCAGAGCACTGACTGTTCTGTAAAAGAAATGGGAACAAAGGAAGCAAGTACCACAATAGAAACAGAGAAAAACCCCAGGACTATTCACAAGGGGAGAACTATTCCAGCTGAAGATATGATGAGCAGAGTCATGGCAAAGACCTCTTCATTGTAAAGAACACAATACTTTTTTGTACCCTAGAATGAATCTCAATATCAAAATTGGTACTCCGTGGTTTTGCATTTAATAAGACACTTCATGCATCTAAAGATTAACCCATAAATTAGGATCCCATCCATTAAGAAATGACTTTCATCTTTTGTAAACATCACCAGAGGGAGTCCAAAAGATGTCCCATAGGTGATTTCCCAGTGAACGTTTCAGGGATGATTCATTCAGAACTAATAATTCAGGTAAAAAACCTTCCAATTTGGGGACCTTCCAGAAGCCTAGGAAATCACAGGTAAGTCTGACAATTCTGAAAATCAAGAACTTCTAATTAATGTTGTTTGATTTCCTACTATCTTCTCTGTTGAACATAAAATGGAATTAGTAGTGATTATAATTATCACATTAAGACAAAACCATAGACAGGTAGACAAAGACAGCAGATGACTGGTAATGCATTAGAAGATCAGTCCTCGCAACCATCCCGAACTTAGTTACAGATCCATTTCACAACTAAGCTAAGATTTAGAATAAGCTTAAATGTTAGCTTTAGCCAGTCCTTGGATTTCAAAAAGTCCATATATCTAACTTCTCTTTTAATTCTTCCACCTCCAAGCCAAAAGCCTTAGAATTTGGCACAGAAAATATACTCCCATTCCATACACCTTACTGATTTCATACACTTTTTATTAAGAGAAACACTTATCTTTTTTGTTTTCTTCAATTTCTTTCATAAGTGTTCTGTAGTTTCTAGAGTATATATCCTTTAACTCTTTGGTTTATTCCAAGGTATCTTATGGGTTTTGGTGCTATTGTAAATGGAACTGATTCCCTAATTTCTCTTTCTACAGTAACATTGTTAGTATATGAAAACAACTGATTTCTGGTCATTGGCTTTGTATCCTGCCACATTACTGAATTGCTGTATGAGTTCTGGTCATTTGGGGGTGTAGTCTTTTGAGTTTTTCACATAAAGTATCAAGTCATCTATGAAGAGAGTTTGACTTCTTCTTTGCAAATTTGAATACATTTTATTTCCTTTTGTTGTCTGATTGATGTTGTTAGGACTTCTAGGACTCTGCTGAACAATAGTGGTAAGAGTGGACATCCTTGTAGTGTTCCTGATCTTAAGGGAAATGCTCTTAGCCTTTCCCCATTGAGAATGATGTTCACTGTGGGCTTTTCATAGATGGTTTAACGAAATTGAGGAATGTACCCTCTATCCCTACACTCTGAAGAGTTTTAATCAGGAAACAATGCTATATTTTGTCAGATTTTTTTTTTCATCAATTGAGAGGACCATATGGTTCTTGTCTCTTTTCTTATTAATGTGTTCTATCACACAGATTTGTGAATGCTGAACTACTCTTGCATCCCAGGGATAAATCCCGCCTGGTCATGATGGATAATACTTTTAATGTACTGCTGGATACTATTAGTTAGGATCCTGTTGAAAATTTTGGCATCCCTATTCATCAGGGATATTGGTATGTAATTCTCCTTTTTGATGGGGTCTTTGTCTGGTTTGGTATCAAGGTAATGGTGGCCTTGTAGAATGAATTTGAAAGTTTTCCTTCCGTTTCTATTTTTTGAAACAGCTTTAGGAGAATAGGTATTATTTCTTCTTTGAATGTTTGGTAGAATTCCCTAGGGAATCCATCAGACCTTGGATTCTTATTTTTGGGGAGATTTTTGATCACTGCTTCAATCCTGTTACTGGTTATTGGTCTATTAAAGTTGTCAGTTTCTCCCTGATTCATTTTAATCTCATAGATCTGAAGAATAGGCATTGTTAAAATGTCTATACTTCCCAGAGAAATCTCTATTTTTAATGCCATCCCAATCAAAACACCATGGCATTTTTCAAAGTGCTGGAACAAACAATCCTAAAACTTGTATGGAACCAAAAAAGATCCTGAATTACCAATGGAATGTTGAAAAAGAAAAACAAAGTTGGGGCATCACATTGCCTGATATCAAGCTATATTACATAGCTGTGATTACCAAGACATCATGGTACTGGCACAAAAACAGACACATAGATCAATGGAACAGAACAGAGAGCCCAGATATGGACCTTCAACTCTAAGGTCAACTAATCTTCAACAAAGCAGGAAAAATTATCCAGTGGAAAAAAAGACAGTCTCTGCAATAAATGGTGGTGGGAAAACTGGACTGAAATATACAGAAAAATGAAACTCAACCTTTCTCTTACACCATACACAAAGATAAACTCTGAATGGATGAAAGACCTCAGTGTGAGACAGAAATCCATCAAAATCCTAGAGGAGAACATAGGCAGTAACCTCTTCGACATCGGCCACACCAATTTTTTTTAAGACACATCTCCAAAGGCAAAGGAAGCAAAAGTAAAAATGAACTTTTGGGACTTCATCAATATAAAAAGCAAAGGAAAGAGACAACAATGCAAAGATGCAAACCACAGAATGGGAGAAGATACTTGCAAATAACACTACAGATAAAGAACTGGTACCCAAGATCCATAAATAAATTATCAAATTCAGTACCCAAAAAACATATATTCCAGTCAAAAAATGGGCAGAAGACATGAATAGATACTTCTCCAAAGAAGACATATGAATGGTTAACAGACACATGGGAAAATGTTCAACATCATTAGCCATCAGGGAAATTCAAATCAAAATCACATTGAGATACCACTTTGCACCTGTTAGAATGGCAAGAATTGACAAGGCAAGAAACAACAAATGTCGGAGAGGTTGTGGAGAAAGGGGAACCCTCTCACACTGTTGGTGGGAATGCATATTGTTACAGCCACTTCAGAAAACAATGTGGAACTTCCTCAAAAAGTTAAAAATAGAACTACCCTATGACCCAGCAATTGCACTACTGGGTATTTACCCCAAAGATACAGATATAATGAAAAGAAGAGCAACATGCACCCCAATGTTCATAGCAGTGTTGTCCACAATAGCCAAACTGTGTAAAGAGCTGCAATGCCCTTTAACAGAAGAATGAATAAAGAAGATGTGGTCCATATATACAATGGAATATTACTTAGCCATCAGAAAGGATGAATACCCAACATTTGTATCAACATGGATGGAACTAAAGGAGATTATGCTAGGTGAAATAAGCCAAGCAGAGAAAGACAATTATCATATGGTTTCACTTATTTGTGGAACATAAGGAATGGCATGGAGGACATTAAGAGAAGGAAGGGAAAATGAAGGAGGGAGAATCAGAGGGGAAGATGAGCCATGAGAGACTGTGGACTGCAAGAAACAAACGAGGGGTTTAGAGGAGAGGGGTTTGGGGGAACTAGCAGGGTAATGGGTATTAAGGAGGGCACGGATTGTATGGAGCTCTGGGTGTTATAACAACAATGAATTATGGAACACTACATCAAAAACTAATGATGTCCTGTATGGTGTCTAACGTAACATAATAATAATTTTAAAAAATTTACAGGGATTTTGGTAAATAAGTGTAAAGTTAAAGGTGAAAAAGAAAAAAAATGTGAACTTCTCCCTTTCCTCATTTGAAGGAGCTTCTCATATACTTTCCCAATTCAACTTTGCACTAAATATGATCGCATTGCTATAACCAGGAATGATCAAAACAGGTTTACATTGTTTATTAAAGGGGAATACACTTTTCTTTACTGTTTATTTTTTTTATATACATATACATGTTTTTACATATATGTATATATATATATATTTTTTTTTTTTTAAATAAAGTAAACTCTACACCCAATGTGGGGCTGGAACTCACAAACCTGACATCAAGAGTTATATGTTCTACCCACTGAGCCAGCCAACAACTCCTTTTTTACTGTGTCCTTTCCCAAAGTTGCAATAAATTTTATTGACTTCTCAGCTGAAGCATCCCGTTTAGATAAAGTTCTCAGAAAAGATTCTTTTGGGTTTAATTTTTTTGTTTGTTTTCTTCCCCCTGCATTGTTCATGGACCTTGGATTTCTACCTACACTAAGCATAATTGTGATTCTTTTCAGTAATTCTGTTATTTGAACTGTAATGATTTTATACATTTAATCATTATCTTCTTTGGGATTATCCTCATTCCTCTCATTGTCTCACTAATCTTTCTCTTGGCATAAGAAAAACAGTGAATGACAAGGTTTGGGGGTCTCCTAACAACTCGAAAAGCATCTAGCTGGTGGAGGTCTCATGGTATGGCAGGCTCTGAAGTGTGATGTGTGACTGAAAAAAAAAAATGATGCCATTCAACATGACCTGTGTTGGCATTTTTGAAACATGGAACACTTTAGTGAGAATAAGAACACGTGAGTTCTTCTCTCCCACTCCTTCACTTCAGCTCATAATTTGAAATATAATGATAACAAATTTACTTCTGCAAGAGACGTTTCTCCATGTGTACCCCAGAAAGGAAACCCTGGGTTAAGTGTAGTAAATAATATAATGGTGTAATCATTAATAAAAAGGTTTACTTCTTTTTCCTTCTATTTCTGAATGCAAGAAAACCTAAATTAGGGTTTTGGAAAGATTCTCTTTTTTAAAGCTTCCAAAAATCAACAGAATGTTGTCAAGGTTACAGTCAGAGGATGGAGTACTTCCTTCTTCATGCTAATGAGGAAATACGTTGTGTGCATTGATGATGGCAAGTTTTATATATAAGTAAATTCTCTGGTAATACCTCAAGATCCTCTGCAAGGGGAAGTGTAAACTCTCAGAGCATAAAGCCATGTGATAAACCTCCTTTATTTAGTTTAAACTGTCTCTTTCAGTGCTTCAACCCTGACTGGGCAGTAAAATCATATGAAAAGTTTGTTCAAAAAGATGTCAATATGTGTACCCAACCTGAGTACCGCTGTGACCCAAATACTGGTGCTCTCAATACTTCAACATTGGAACCCAATTTGAAGCCAGAGTTGATAGATAACCACTGATCTAAGTGTGATATTTGTGAATGTATTATTTTAATAAGCAGTAGAGTTATTCTTTAAAAGGTATGGACTTTTCATATCCTCCTGGCCTTATGAAATTAAAGGTAACTCAGTTTTTTCAGTCCTGAGTCAACTTCCATCTGTTTCCAATAGTCCACCCTCCAAATTTTCATTGCCAGTTTCCAAGGTGTTAGGTCAGTAGTACCATTATCATTAGCTCATGTTATAAAAGTAAACCCATAATTGTGCTTTGTGCTGTACATTGTTTACATGGCAGCTATAATCTTTGTAGTAACTCAGTCTCCACTGGTATATCAGGGAGGTAAGACATCTACACATCATGAAAAAAATCAGCTGATGTGATTTGGCAAAGTTACCATTACCTCTTTGATTCATCCATTTGCTTAACTAATGGTTATTGTGTATCCACTGATTCAGGCACTGGCCCAGGTTCTAGGGATAGGGCACACATAAAGTTCTTGTCCTCCTGTGATTAACAGTTTAATGGAGGATAATCAAAAAATATATGTAAATAAAAACTATTTATGTAAATAAATAATACTTTCAGAAGTTGTAAATGAACAAAAATAGATTATGGGCCACGACTAAGAGCTATTTGGTATGGAGCTTAACTTGAGACATCTAAATGAAGTGATGAAGTTAAGTCAACGTTCTGGTAGAAGAACTTTCAAAGCAAAGATCAATATATGCAAAGGTCCTGAGGTAGGATTGTGTTCAACATGTTCAAAAATGCTAGAAGGACAATGCGGCATGAGAAAAAGGACTGAAGGGAAACTTTTATCTTAGACCTAACTGGTAGCAGAGGAACTGCTGACAAGCTGTTCTAAGATTCAATGTGCAATCTTTTGAAGGTACAGCAGACAATACTTCCTGATAGTTTAGATATCAGATGTGAAGTCAAGGGCAGGAGATAAAATGAAATATGAATATGAGATATATAATGTAAAATAAATTGGAAACTGTGAGAAAAAGAGACCATGAGACTGAAGATGATATTAGGTGAAAAACAATTGAGACCTTAAGTGACTGGTTTGAAGCAAAGGAAATAAAAAGGACAAATCACCAAAGAGCCAGGAGACTTATGTTGCTATAGGAGGTTAAGGAAGAAATTAGGGAGAAACCGAACATCAGTAAATGTACAACAGACTCTCAAGAGTATAGGCTACTCCGATTTCAAAAGGTTGGCCCTTGCAGACAACAATACAATCAGTCTACAGAGCATCACCCCTTCTTCCCACTTCCTGATGAAGTATTTATGTCATGATCAGACTATGGCAGTAGTCACATTTGAGTGTCAAAGGTTCTGATCCTATAGCCTAATTACTGACACCAATGAGCTAAGTCAAATTCCATATGTTCAAGCTGAGTGAAAGTGAGAGCAGCAAAACAGCCAGCTCAGCTGGTGTATGGACTTCAAATATATCGTCTACTTCTCCAGCCTCCTGACAGCAGCTACTGAAGCCCATCCATCTCTGGAGGAAGTAACAACCTATTTAAACCAATCCTTTCAAAACCGGTTTGTGTTAGTGCCCATTTACCTTTCTATTCTTGAAATGTCTACAATTTATTTCTGTTTTTATATCTGAAAAAATTGTTCCCTTATCAGAGAATATGAAGATGGCCCTACTTCCCCTGCACAATGGCACCAAGGCAACTGAGTTCATCCTGCTGGGACTGACCAGCCAACGAGAGGTGCAGCCTATCCTTTTTGTGGTGTTTCTCCTGATTTACCTCATCACCCTGACAGGGAACTTCGGCTTGATTGCATTAATCAGACTCACTCCCTGGCTGCAAACACCCATGTACTTTTTCCTCACCCACTTAGCCTGTGTGGATATTTTTTATTCTACTAATGTCTCTCCTCAGATGCTTGTGAATTTCCTCTCTGAGAAGAAAACCATTACCTACACGGGATGTCTGGCCCGGTGTTTTGTTTTTGTGACTCTGCTCCTTACTGAATATTACATGCTTGGTGCCATGACCTATGACAGGTACATGGCTATCTGCCATCCCCTGCATTATAAGAGCAGAATGTCCAGGCCACTTTGCATCTGCCTTGTCACTTTTCCCTACCTCTGGGGTTCTCTGGTGGGCACAATGCAGGTAATATTGACCTCTCGCTTGTCCTTTTGTGGACCTAACATCATCAACCATTTCTACTGCGCAGACCCACCCCTCCTCATGCTGAAATGTTCTGACACTTACATAAAGCAGACTGCCCTGTTTGTGTCTGCGGGGATTAACCTCACTGGTTCCCTACTCATCATCCTCATCTCCTATGTTTTCATTTTTTTTTTTTTTTTAATCACCATCATGAGGATCCGTTCCAGTGAAGGGCAGTGCAAAGCCTTCTCCACCTGTGGCTCTCACCTGACTGCCGTCACCATGTTCTATGGGTCCCTATTCTGCATGTATCTGAGAACGGCAAAAGAGCAGTCTGTAGAACAAGGGAAAATTGTGGCCGTGGTTTGTATCTTTGTGAATCCCATGTTGAATCCATTTATCTACAGCCTGAGGAACAAAGATGTGACGGCTTTGAGATCAGTGGTTATGAGAAACCTTTGTACAGTGGAGAAAAGGTCTATTTTGACAGTCTCAAAATGAAAAAAATCTCAAAAACAATTGAAAAGCAATCCATGTTGGTTATATCCAAATGCAGTTCTTTGAAGTAACAGTAACTTTTTTTTTTTTATGTACATATTACTTGGAACCAAGTGATAATCCAAATGGAAACAATTAATGTGAATATTAATGGATAGAATGACTGTTGGGAAACACATCACCAGAAGTCAGCTGTTTACAATTAAGCAGGGCCTATGTTCAGTCTCACTCAAGAAATCACTTACATTTATTTGTAGGCAGAGAAGTTCTTCCTTTCAGTTTATAGGTCAATACTATTGACCATCACTGAGCTATTCTTATTAGCAAAGTGAGGTGTTTGCAGTAGGTTTTCTGAATATGAAAATGATTTACATCTATATGCTATATTACATAGTTTCCTTTAATGAAAGCTGAATATCTTCTTAAAAAAGGCTTAAAAAAGGCCAATTTCAGATGTTCATTCTCAATACACTTTTGGTGCATTGTAATGTCAACTGAGCCTAAATTGAAAACTGTCTGTATTTTATTATTTTCAAAAATAACCATTTTTTTTACATTTTAATTACCCAAATTATTTGTTTTCTTGACAATCATTTACTCTGTAATTCTACATATTACCATTCAGTTCTTGTCTACCCACAAACTATTTTAAAATAACAGCTGCTCTAGGGGTGCCTGGGTGGCTCAGTCAGTTAAGTGTCTGACTCTTCATTTCAGCTTATATCATGATCTCAGGGTCATGAGATCGAGTCCTGCCTTGGGCTCTGTGCTCAGCATGGAGTCTGCTTAAGATTCTCTCTCTCCCTGTTCCCTACTCCCTCCTGCTCTCAATCTCTCTCAAATAAATAAGTTAATTTAAAAAAATAAAATAAAACATATTCCTTTCCTAAGAATCTCAGTTGATACAACAAAGAAGCAAACGATCTTAAATGATATGTCCTAATATGAATAAAGGCAGAGTGAGATGGTTACTCTCAAACAACCAGCCCTAAGTGCAAATGGCTGCCACTTCCTGAAAAGAATTTACCCCTAGAAAAAGTTAACCAAAACTTTAAAATTGTTCAGAGCATTTAATTCAGCAATTTCCCATCCTAAAGAAACAATTAGGTATGTTCATAGAAATATGACTCAATCATAGCAATAATGGATATAAAGATATGATGGAATAATGGTTTGCAAGACAAAGTATGTAAAAATCAAGTGCACCAAATGCATTTTTAATAAGAGGTTACAAGTAACTTTTGTTCTTATTCCAAAATTGAAACACTCTTTAGTGTATTTCAATTTGCTTTTCTACAAGTAATAAGTAATATTTTTGCAACTAAGTTCAAATATGATTTAATTTGGGGTATAATACTACTTTATAAGTGATATAAAATAGTCTGTATGAAAATACGAATATTACACCATCAAGTGGATACCAATGTTTAAACTTATAAATGGCAAATGATCCCCATTTTGTTTCATGAGTTATAAGAATATGCATACATATCAATTCATTGAGTAAAATATAACAAAATATGAACAGCAGTTACCCATTGGTTTAGAACATATCACCAAGGTCACTCCCTCACATCTGTTTATATTTTTATGTATGTATAGTTAACATGTTTGACAGAATCAGCCTTATTTAATTGACTGAGATATAAGAATGAAGTCTAGGAGCCTCTGGGTGGCTCAATGGGTTAAGCCTCTGTCTTGGGCTCAGGTCATGATCCCAGGGTCCTGGGATCAAGTTCCACAGCAGGTTCTCTGCTCAGTGGGGAGCCTGCTTCCTTTTCTCTCTCTCTCTGCCTGCCTCTCTGCCTACTTGTGATCTCTGTTTGTCAAATAAATAATAAATAAAATCTTAAAAAAAAAAATGGACCCTAGCTGCAGGTCCTTTTTTTTTGTTGTTTTAAGATTTTATTTATTTATTTAACAGACAGAGGTCTCAAGTAGGCAGAGAAGCAGGCAGAGAGAGAAGAGGAAGCAGGCTCCCTGCAGAGCAGAGAGCCCAATGTGGGACTTGATCCTAGGAGCCTGGGATCATGACCTGAGCCGAAGGCAGAGGCTTTAACCCACTGAGCCACCCAGGTGCCCCAAACTAACTGTGGGTCCTTTACGTGATGTTCTAGAAAATCATATGAATACATTATAGTAAGTATAGGAATTGATTTCATATAAGTGTTTAGTACTGTGGTCTTAGAATAAGAGCATACAATATAAGGGGTGCCTGGGTAGCTCAGTTAGTTAACCTTAAGCTTGTATCTTCAGCTCAGGTCATGACCACAGGGTCCTGGGATCAAGTTCCTGTCAGGCTCCCTATTCAGTGGAGCACCTGCTTCTTTCTCTTCTCCCTGCTCCTGCTCTCTCTCACTATCTCTGTCTCTGTCTCTCCAATAAGTAAATAAAATATTTTTTTAAAAATACACAATATTAGAATACAAAACTTTTAAGGCAACTTAAACAAATTTAATATATATTTCAATACACAGCTATCTACTTGACTAATAATGCATAGATAGGTTAATGTGGATGAATTATGCATCTCTTCATATAACCTTATTTACTATAATTGGCACAATAGAAATTTGTGAACTACTGTAACAGCCTTTTCTACAAAATAATGAGTCACAGACACTTTTATGAACCAAAGTAAACATTAGATGTTTTCCTCCAGAAAGATACAGAAGCTACTCTCATTTGTGTACTGTTTCAGGGCATTCTTAGGTCTACAGAACCAATTGATAGACTCTATTAACTCTGAATAAATTAGATCTAAATCAGAACTAGTACCTGAAAAATATACCTAGATTGCTATTACACTAAATTTATAAGCAGGTGTTGACAGTTTATTTTTAAAATCGAAGAGCATAAATAATATTTACCATAAGACAAAAACTCTCTCAGGATGTCTGCAATACATATTGGTTGGGAAAAATTTACTGAGTGCTTAAACCTAAGAGGTATCCATATATTTAAATTTCCCTAGCATGATTTAAGTGATTACTCAGGCACCAGAACCATCATTCTATATTATTCATTGGAGAATATATTATTTCATACTATTTTAAAGTAAAAAATTGATCACCCTATTTTGAAACTCACTGTAACTCTGTAGACCACATAATTCAGAAAAATGGATTTCCGGTGTTCTTACTGACTGAATTAATTCTAATACTTACTCCCAAGTAAGTAAAGACACGAAAGTATTATATGAAGTTATTGGACACCACTAATTTATATTCTGAGATTTTTTTTTAAAACATTGTTTAACTTCAATAACTTCAGTTATTATTAAAACAAGTTGTCTTGGAGCTATTAATTCTTTTTTTTTTTAAAGATTTTATTTATTTATTTGACAGACAGAGATCACAAGTAGGCAGAGAGGCAGGCAGAGAGAAAGAGAGAGAAAGAGGGAAGCAGGCTTCCTGCGGAGCAGAGAGCCCGATGCGGGGCTCGATCCCAGGACCCTGAGATCATGACCCGAGCCGAAAGCAGCAGCCCAAACCACTGAGCCACCTAGGCGCCCCTTAGAGCTATTAATTCTGAGAGGAATTTGCGATTGTCATTATGAGTTTACGCAGAGAGTATATCATGACCATAGAGTGGTGGGTTTGCCCTGTGAAGGGATTTACTATGTTATTACACTTAGTAATTACAATGAACAGATGCCTACACTACAGTTTTATAAAAGAGATTTCCCTTAATGATTTGCTGCATAGCATGGATCACATCCCTGTTCCTTAGACTATAAATCAGTGGGTTTAACATTGGGCTCAAAAAAGTATAAAAGACTGCAAATATTTTGGACTCCTCTACGGACTTCTCAGATGGACTCCTTAAGTACATACAGAAGAGGGTTCCATAAAATAGGGTGACTGTTGTCAAGTGGGAGCCACAAGTAGAAAAGGCCTTGCGCCTGCCTTCAGCAGAACGGATCCTCAAGATGGCTGCAATAATGAACAGGTAGGATAGCACAATGATGAAGAGAGAGCTTGACAGAGTCAAACCGGCAACTACCAGCATCGCCATCTTCTTGACATAGGTGTCAGAGCAGGCCAACAGTAGAAGAGGAGGATCTGCACAGTAGAAATGATTGATTTCAAGGGAGCCACAGAAGGACAAGTGAAAAGTCAACAGGGTCTGGGAGAGTCCGTTAAGGTAACCACAAGCATAAGAGACTGTGACTAGACAGATGCAGATGTTCTTAGACATTCTGGTACTGTAATGCAAAGGGCTACAGATGGCCACATAGCGATCCAATGCCATTGAAGCTAGGATGTAAAACTCAGTGATCACCAGGGCTATGAAGAGAAGACACTGTGTGAAGCATCCGGCATAGGAGATGGTTTTCTGGTCTGAGAGGAAATCGTGCAGCATATTGGGAGTGATATTGGAGGAATAGCAAATGTCTACAAAGGAGAGGTGGCTCAGGAAGAAATACATGGGCGTCTGGAGGTGGGAGTTGGCCCTGATCAGCACGATCATACACAGATTCCCTGCCAGCGTGACTAGGTAGATCACCAGAAACACCGCAAACAGGATCTTCTCTAATACTGGGTCATCTGTGAGTCCCAAGAGAATGAATTCTGTCACAGTAGTGTGGTTTTGAGAAGACATTTTCTTATTCCTTGAAAACTGAGAGTGGCAGAGAAATGAGGAATGCTGTCTGATTAAGATTCTGCATTTATTCCATCCATTTTATCATTTATTTATTGAAATACGCAGCCATTGGGACGTTTCCCTATTCAAAAAAACATATCAGTGGGGCTCCTGGGTGGCTCAGTGGGTTAAGCCTCTGCCTTCGGCTCAGGTCATGATCTCGGGGTCCTGGGATTGAGCCCTGCATCAGGCCCTCTGCTGAGAGCCTCCCCTCCCCCTCTGCCTGCCTTTCTGCCTACTTGTGATCTCTCTCTCCCTGTCAAATAAATAGATAATATCTTTTTTAAAAAATCGAATATCTACATATTTTTATTCTGTATTTGCATTATTTTTCTTTTGTATCTCAAATGCATTAATACATAAACATATACTTTTGTGTGTGTATGTATATATTCATATATATGTATATCTTATATTAAGTGTAATAATGTAATAATATTGCATATTTTATGTGTATGCATATTCACACATTTATACCTGTCTTCTTGAGGAACTCCATATTTAATTTTTTTTCACCCTTAAGAAATAAAAAACAAAGGAACAAAATTCAGATATGAAAGTCACTATTAATTGGCATCATTCAAGTGGGGAATAAAAGGAATTCGGGTGTCTAGGATCCCACCAACTATGACACACTGTTGTTTCAGAAATTTTGTAATAGATAAATCTTCAGTACAGCATTTTACTTTAAAAAATTCTAGTTGTCTGGCTTAATTTCATTCAGAAACATTTATTTGGTGAAATTTATCTCGATATTTAACTAAGAGGTTACAGAATAAAGAATTCTTTCTATTTTGTCAATTCACACATTCATTTATTCATTTACACTGTAAAAACTGATTTCTCTTCTGTTGTAGTTTCTGTGGTTACAGCAACTACCAGCCTCATGGAGCATACATAGTAGGAGACGGAACAGATTTAAACACACAGACAAAGAAATATATCATTATGTTAGTTAAAAATAAGAGGTATGAAGAAAAAATGAAGAGGAAGTACATTTAGATGCGATTTTTTCCCACATTGTTGGGATACTAATGTCCACACAAAAGAACATAACATATTTTGGTGAACAAATGTAGAAAGTGACCTACCTGTAAATAGGCAATTTACCATGTTTTGTAAAGACAAAGTGGGAAGATTTATACTGTATTTCTTAATTATATTCCATAGAGTATTTAAAAAATAATTGTAAGAAAACAATTAAAAGAGTCTTTGCTCCTCATGGCCATAACCTTAATTTGATGCTTTGGGAACTGGATTCTCCTGTGAGCTCAATATCCCTACCTAACCTACACATACACAACTTAGTTCTGTCTGTGAAAGCTTTAGCATGATTACAAAAATTAGCCATCTGTTTTAATACTATGGAAGGGGTAAAATAAAGGTAAATAAGTTTTGCTTTTTTGATATAGTAAAGTGGGAATTCCAATTAGAAAGCCTGTTTTTCCCTGTAAACCCTGAGGGGGCATCATGTCATGATGGTCCAGAAGAGGAAAGTAGAGTACGTGAGAGATCTGAGGAGAACAAAGACAAAACAAACCACAGACCAGGAAAAATTATTCACATAAAGTAATTCTGACAAAAAACCTAGATATTTAGAATATGTGCACATCCTCCACAACTCAGGGATGAAAATATAAACAGTTCCATTAACAAAGAAATAAGAATTGAACAGATATTTCATAAAAGATATATGAGCAGACAATAAAGACAGGAAAAGAATGTCAACATCTATAATTGTCAAGAAAATGCAAATTACGACTACAGCTGGATACCACTTCACACCACCTCAGTGCTAGGAATTAAAAGACCAGCAGTGACTTTCAAGGAAGATGGTACATAGAAGGGTCCTAGGCTCTCTTCAGCCCCTGGATACACCTAGGTCACAGCCTCATCAGTGTAAATAACCCAGAAAATGACCCAAAGACTGCCAGAATAGTCTCTCCACAGTGGAGAAAAGGCCACACTGGAGAGGGTAGGAGGGGTGGAAAATGCAGTCCAGAGCCAAATAGACCTGTTGGGCTGGACACAGGATAGAGGGACATGGCAGTTGTGGGTAGGGGAGAGGAGCAGACCCCACACCAGGCACCTCAGATGGGGAAGACATGGGCAAGACAAATCCGTATAACATTTGGCTTTGAAAATCTAAGGGGTCTCTCTTCATAAGTTCCAACAGTCCATGGCACTTAACATCTAGAACTTTAAAACAGTGGGCTCAACTCGTTCAAAAAGATTGAAGTCCTTCATGCGTCTTTTCTGACCACAACTTTATGAAACTAGGAATCAACAAGAAAAAAATCTGGTAAGAACATGATGAAACTAGTTAACATGCTACTAAACGATGAATGGGTCAACTAAGAAATCAGAGGGGTAGTCAAAAAATACGTGGAGACAAATGAAAATGGAAATACAACAGTCCAAAATCTCTGAGATGCAGCAAATGCTATCCTGAAGGAAATTTATAGCAATACAGGCCTATTTAAAGAAGCAAGAAAAATCCCAAGTAAACAACCTCATCTTCTATCTAAAGGAACTAGAAAAAGAAGAACAAACAAAACCCAAAGCCAATAGTAGGAAGGAAATAGTAAAGATCAAAGCAGAAATAAATGATATAGACACTGAAAAAAAATAGAACAGATTGATGAAACCACAAGAGGGTTCTTTGGAAACATCAACAAAATGGACAAACCTTTAGCCAGACTCATCCAAAAAGAGGGAGAGAGAGAACTCAAATAAAATCAGAAATGAAAGAGGAGAAATAATGACACCATAGAAATACAAAGGATTATAAGAGAACATTCTGAAAAATTATATGCCAGCAAATTGGACAACCCAGAAGAAATGGATAAATTCCTAGAAACATGTAACCTCCCCAAACTGAATCAGGAAGAGATAGAAAATTTGAAAAGACCAATTACCAGCAATTAAATTAAATGAATAACCATAAACTTTCAACAAACTGAAGTCCAGGACCAGATGCTTTTACACGTGAATTCTACCAAACATTTAAAGAAGAGTTAGTACCTAGTCTCCTCAAACTATCACCCCCGCCCCGCAAAAAAAAAAAAGAGAGAGGAAGGAAAGTTTCCAGATTCATTCTATGAGGTCAGTATTACCCTGATACCAAAACCTGATAAACACACTACAAAAAAAGAGAACTACAGGTCAATATTTCTGATAAACATAAATGCAAAAACCCTCAAGAAAATATTAGCAAACTGAATCCAACAATACATTAAAAAAAAAATCATTCACCTTGGTCAAGTGGGATTTATTCCTGGGTGCAAGGGTAGATCAATTCTTGCAAATCAATCAATGTAATAAATTACATCAGCAAGAGAAAGGATAAAAACCATTTAATCATTTCAATAGATGCAAGAAAAGTATTTGACAAAGTACAACATCCATTCACAATAAAAACCCTGAACAAAGAAGGTTTGGAGGGAACACACCCTCAACATAATAAAGGCCATATATGAAAACCCCACCTTAATATCCTTTTTATTGCTGAAAAACTGAGAGATTTTCCCCTGAGATCAGGCATTCTCACCACTTTTATTCAACATAGTACTGGAAATCCTAGCCACAACAATCAGACAAGAATAAGAAATAAAAAACATCCAAATTGGTAAGGAAGAACTTTCACTATTTGCAGATAATATGACACTATATATAGACAACAATAAAGACTCCACTAAAAAGCCAGTAGAACTGATAGGCAAATTCAGTAAGGCCATAGGATAGAAAAATCAATGCACAGATATCCATTGCATTTCTATATACTAATAATGAAGTAGCTGAGATAGACGAAGTGAGTTCTAATGGAAACAATACTCATTTCCTGATTTAGAATTTTTGTTGCTTACATAAGAGGTTTTTATCATTCTGTCCCTATGATATTGACCATAATTTGTTCTATAATTCTACATTTTTACCTTTCAGGTCTTGTCTATCTACAATCTATTTTAAAATAATAGCTAATCTAATAATCATGGAAATCTTTAATATTTTTAAATTTTAACTTTTAATTTTATTTTATTTTAATTTTTAATATTTTTATTATTTTTTATTTTAATATTTTACAACTAAGTTGTAGCATAGGATTATTCCATATTGCTTGATACTTTATGAAATTGGTCTTTACTTAGGTGCCTAATGTAGCTAGATATTAGTACGACACATTTAATATATCTTTCCTTTTTTTTCTTTTTTTTATTTAAATTCAATTAGCCAACATATAGTACCTCTGTAGTTTTTGATGTAGTGTTCAAGGATTCAATATTTGTGTATAACATGAGTGTTCATATCACATGCCTTCCTTATTGTCCATTACCGAGTTACCCCATCCCCCCACCCACCTCCCTTTCCACAAAACATTTCTTGCTTTCTGATTTTTTTTGGAGTTTATTTTTTCTCTTGAAGAAAATCTTTTAATTTACAGCTTCTGACCAGTTATTAATATAGAGTTTCACAATTTTATTCCTACTTTTTGTTTAATTTCTTGCCTATTGGGTGTAGTAATGTGTACGGTAGCCATCAGTGAATGGATAACCAAGTTTTCCTTCATCCCCAATGGCACTAGGAGTGTTCATTTAATTGTGTATGTGTGAATAAAGTAGATATAAAGGCATCATAAAAAACACTGAACGATCAGATATGATTTTTTTGGAACTGAAATTTGTTTCATTTCATCTCAATGTCACAGTATGATGATGATGTTCCAACACAGGAAGAAAAAAAAATATTTTATTTAAAGGAACTGTCTTTTAAGAAGTAAACTTCAGAAGGAATTAAAACTTCTGTTTCCATATGAAAACATTGTCGATACTGATATTGACTTGCTACAACCTCCCTCCTAACAAACAAATAAGCATTGTTCTAATTACCACTGAAGAATCTCAATATATTCAGAAGCACAACATTTTTAAGGGGAAAAATAATAAGACTTGAATTAGAAGGAACCTAGATGACCATCCAGTTCAATAACATATAACAGTTTGACCCCTGACTTTTCCTATTTTTATTTCTACATTCTAACTATTAATAAACCCAATCCTTTAATTTTGTATCATGGGATCTGAATCATACTGGAAATATGCAGGTTTTTTGTTTGCTTGTTTTCTTGCTTATAAAAGAGATAACTGTTCATCATGGAAAACTGAGACATAGATACAAAGAACAAGATTTACTTTTCCTTAAACCACAATACAATTATCATATGTATCGATGCATCCTTCTTTTTTCATAAAAGACTACAAAATCATTTGCCCTGTCCTCAACTGGTCACTTCTTCATTTTAATATCAGCAGAACATTCTAATGTAAAAATCAGTCCCATGATATTCACACTCTCCTTTTTGACCTCAGCCAATACTACCTTGCAGAGACTCTAGTTATAGCTAGCTCCTGCTCTGGTTCCTAGGAGCATCTGCTTGTGTCTGTTACAAAATCAGCAACCATAACTGAGATTCAGGCAAAGCGGACATATTGGAATTCAGCACAAGTTTCACTTAACACAGTACTGTGCAAACTGAGGGCAGCCTGTACATCATAGATCATTCATTTCTTTTTTCTCAATTATAAAACAAAGATCACAATGAAAAATCTTCACCCACATGTTTTATTATGCTTTGGCACATTCTTAAAATTGGAAGAGCTGATTAAAATTATACAAAGTTTTTTTTTTTTTTTTTAAGATTTTATTTATTTATTTGACAGAGAGAGATAGCAAGTAGGCAGAGAGGCAGGCAGAGAGAGAGGAGGAAGCAGGCTCCCCGCTGAGCAGAGAGCCAGATGCGGGGCTCGATCCCACGACCCTGGGACCATGACCTGAGCCAAAGGCAGACACCTTAACCCACTGAGCTACCCAGGCGCTTTTTTTTTTAAAGATTTTATTTATTTATTTGACAGAGAGAGATCGCAAGTAGGCAGAGAGGCAGGCAGAGAGAGAGAAGGAAGCATATACAAACATTTTTTATTGAAAAAGAAAGCCAACGTTGGTGGCATCACAATTCCGGACTTCAGTCTCTATTACAAAGCTGTCATCATCAAGACAGCATAGTACTGGCACAAAAACAGACACATAGATCAATGGAACAGAATAGAGAGCCCAGAAATAGACCCTCAAATCTATGGTCAACTAATCTTCGACAAAGCAGGAAAGAATGTCCAATGGAAAAAAGACAGCCTTTTCAATAAATGGTGCTGGGAAAATTGGACAGCCACATGCAGAAAAATGAAATTAGACCATTCCCTTACACCACACACAAAAATAGACTCAAAATGGATGAAGGACCTCAATGTGCGAAAGGAATCCATCAAAATCCTTGAGGAGAACACGGGCAGCAACCTCTTCGACCTCTGCCGCAGCAACATCTTCCTAGGAACAACGCAAAAGGCAAGGGAAGCAAGGGAAAAAATGAACTACTGGGATTTCATCAAGATCAAAAGCTTTTGCACAGCAAAGGAAACAGTTAACAAAATCAAAAGACAACTGACAGAATGGGAGAAGATATTTGCAAACGACATATCAGATAAAGGACTAGTGTCCAGAATCTATAAAGAACTTAGCAAACTCAACACCCAAAGAACAAATAATCCAATCAAGAAATGGGCAGAGGACATGAACAGACATTTCTGCAAAGAAGACATCCAGATGGCCAACAGACACATGAAAAAGTGCTCCATATCACTCGGCATCATCAGGGAAATACAAATCAAAACCACAATGAGATATCACCTCACACCAGTCAGAATGGCTAAAATCAACAAGTCAGGAAATGACAGATGCTGGCGAGGATGCGGAGAAAGGGGAACCCTCCTACACTGTTGGTGGGAATGCAAGCTGGTGCAGCCACTCTGGAAAACAGCATGGAGGTTCCTCAAAATGTTGAAAATAGAACTGCCCTATGACCCAGCAATTGCACTATTGGGTATTTACCCTAAAGATACAAATGTAGTGATCCAAAGGGACACATGCACCCGAATGTTTATAGCAGCAATGTCCACAATAGCCAAACTATGGAAAGAACCTAGATGTCCATCAACAGATGAATGGATCAAGAAGATGTGGTATATATACACAATGGAATACTATGCAGCCATCAAAAGAAATGAAATCTTGCCATTTGCAACAACGTGGATGGAACTAGAGCGTATCATGCTTAGCAAAATAAGTCAAGCAGAGAAAGACAACTATCATATGATCTCCCTGATATGAGGAAGTGGTGATACAACATGGAGGTTTAAGTGGGTAGAAGAAGAATAAATGAAACAAGATGGGATTGGGAGGGAGACAAACCATAAGTGACTCTTAATCTCACAAAACAAACTGAGGGTTGCCGGGGGGAGGGGGTTTGGGAGAAGGGGGTGGGATTATGGACATTGGGGAGGGTATGTGATTTGGTGAGTGCTGTGAAGTGTGTAAACCTGGTGATTCACAGACCTGTACCCCTGGGGATAAAAATATATGTTTATCAAAAATAAAAAATTTAAAAAAAAAAAGACTCCTGAAAACATCCTATTAAATTGATTTCCAGAAAAACTATATATTATTGTTTTCTTGACTTCCGTGATGTAGAATGTACCAGTCTTTTGGAACTCAAATATAAATACACAAAAGTCTCTTATTTCAAGGGTGGTTTTTTTTGTTTTGTTTTTTGGTTTGGAATTATCACTATTTATTTAGTGGTGATTGGCTTTTGTCTTAGGTTTATTTATGGACATTTAGGACCAAGATCCCTTGAACTACACATTATGTAAGATTAATCTGATAATTACTGGAAGGATAAACCAGTGGTATAATAGTAAGCTGGAGGGAGCCCTGATAGGTAGCATTTTCCATTTTCATTGTTATGAAATGAACTTCCACACTGGCCAATTTCAAGACAATCCCTTTAACAACTGGCTTGCAAACCTGAATATTTAAGAATTGGCTCTATGGAGTCAGCTGAAATTCATCCTTAAAGAAAACCCCATCTAAACTAAACTGGTAAATTCTCTAAATCTCCACGTTATTTGAATATTGGAGAGAAAGTTCCTATGAAAAAGATAAACCCCAGTTCCAGTATCTTAACATATTGTTGCATTTCAGGTATGAAGTTGCCAAGTTGGAACACTTATTTTATATTTTTAATTATTAATATTTTTACTCATTAATTTTAGCATATTTTTACTTTTTTAAATTTAATTCCCTTTTTTTAAGATTTCATTTTATTTATTTGATAAAGAGAGAGATGACAAGTAGGCAGAGAGACAGGGGGAGAGATGGGAAGCAGGCTCCCTGCTGAGCAGAAAGCTCAATTCGGGGCTCAATCCCAGGACCCTGGAACAATGACCTGAGCTGAAGGCAGAGGCTTAACCCACTGAGCCACCCAGGTGCCCCGATGTATTTGTACTCTTATTAATATTCTTATTGATAAAATACTTTTATCAATTTTCTACACATAGCCTTTTATCAAATTTCTACATAATTTTCTACACCAATATTTATGGTGTTTTAATGTTTTAAGTCATATCTTTATAAGTTTACCACTTTATCTTATCTGTGACAAATACTTCCCAAAATATGTTTCTTAATTTTAAACAGGTTTATGGTCATATTCAAGCAACTCTTCCATTGTGAATTTCTCTACTTGAATTGACCTCAGAAATATTTGTCTGATTATTTAAAAGCTTAATATTTACTTTAATTCAAATCAACATAGTTTTGGTATTTTTTCTTTCAGTGTTTGAAATGATGCACAATTGAGGAGTATGTGTTTGCACATCAGTCTTTTGGGGGACAGTTGCTAGCAAAAGACAACTTAGTTGGAAATAAGATTCTATATTTAGATAGCATTGCTGAATAATAATGTTACCTTATGAATACTGGTGTGACACAAAAATAAATGTTTGTGTAACATGTTAATAAATATACCACATTAATATGAGTTCAACATTTTGCTCTTGATTTACAAGGCACAACATACCTTTGCTTCCCCCCCCCAAAAAAAACCTTTAATTCACCCATCTGGAAATACAGCCATGATTCTATACATCTCCCTATTAGATGTGGGGACCAAATAATACAGTACTAAGACTAAAATATTTCTCCATATTTTTAAAAATAATTTACAAGGAGTACATATTAGAAGTATAACCATATTTTATTTTCATGTGTGTGTGCATCTGCTACAGATTGAGCTATCACTTGCATAATTTATTGGTTGAAAATATTTGATGGTGGGGCACCTGGGTGGGCTCAGTGGATTAAGCCTCTGCCTTCAGCTCAGGTCATAATCCCAGAGTCCTGGGATCCAGCCTCTCTGCTCAGCAGGGATCCTGCTTCCCTCTCTCTCTTTCTGCCTGCCACTCTGCCTAGTTGTGATCTGTCTGTCAAATAAATATACTCTTTAAAAAAAAAGAAAAAGAAAAAAATTAGATGGTTAGAAGCATTCGATTTGCATTATCCTACTATACATTGAAATGTCTACCAAAAATTAACACTTTTTAAACTTTATATTAATTATGTGAATTTGGTTTAAAATATATGTATCAAGTGGCCAAAGGAATAGAATCAGCCAGAAATAGATTCACTTAGTGTACAACAAAGGTGATGTCACAGACGAATAGAAAAACAAAGGGTTGCTTAATAATTAGTAGGGAAAAATGGTTTAAAAATGTGCAGAAAAGAGTTACATACAATATTACTACATATAACAGAATTGTATCTAAAATAATTCTAAAATAAGATACTCCTATAATAAATGGTAATGAAAAACACAATATACATACCTCCTTATTTAAATTTGAGTTGGAGAAAACCTACAAAATATGAATAAGTTTTTTCCAAATAAGAATGTAAATATTTTCATGAGAAGAAACATCAGAAATGAAAGACTATCAGCAAATTGATATATTCTCCTTACTTGTTAAATATATATTTCAAATATTCCTCTCTCATAATAAACAGACTACTCTCCTAAGAATTTTCTTTGAGATACAAAGAAAGAAATATCCTTAGAGGATATTTCCTATTATTAACAATATAGTGAAATGCTTACTTTCAAACATGACTAGTTATACATGTAAATGGCTGATGCTTTCCAGAGAAAAAAAATTATCCATAAAAAATTTAGCTAGAGCTTTAAAAATGGCCAAAACATTTAATTCAACAATTGCCTTCTAAGATGGATCCTAAAGAAACAATCAAAAAAGTATGTACATAAAGATATGGGTCAGTCTTAAAAATAATAGAATGCATAGATAAGATGATATAATGGTTTGCAAGATAAACCAAATGAAAGAAAATACACCAAAATGCTGAAAGCAGCTGTCTTTGGATAGGAGATCATAGGTAAATTTTGCTTTTATTCCATAGACATTTCAGCTTATTTATGTATTTATTTTAGACAAAGAGAGAGAGAAAGAGCATGAGCAGGAGGCATAGAAAGAGAGGGAGAGAAAGAATCTCAAGCAGACTCCCCACTGAGCCTGGAGCCTAACACTTTTGGGGCTTAGTCCCACAACCCCAAGATCATGGCCTGAGCCTAAACCAAGAGTTGGACACTTAACCAACTGTGCCACCCAGGCGCCCCAGACATTTCAGAATTTTTCAACTTGCTTTTCTATAATTAACATGTTGTTTTTGTGATTAAGTTCAAGGATAATTTAATTATAAAGTATTAAGTCACATTAAAAATTGTGTTCACTATAAGTATTTAGTCTGTATTGAAAGTAAACATTACATTATCAGGTGAAAATCAATATTCATATTTGTATTTGGCATAGGATTACAGTTTTGTTTTATTATGATCATTCGATCATAATATACATGCGTATAAAATCACTGAGAATATGGAAAAACATAAACGCAAATTGTCCATTGATTAAGACATTACTGATACAAGTTATTCCTTTACATCTGTCTGTATTTTCTAGTTGTTCCTAATGAATATGTGTGCTTTTATAATCTGGAAAACATATTCATAAAACACAGTCTAAATATATCTGTCGTATATCAAAATTGTCTGCTTTACATGAGACAGTAAGACAGTTCTACTTTACACACAAACTATCATGTTTACCTGAAATGTCAGAGGAATTACACAGTCACTATTACACCCTCATCACAATAACCAAGATTTCATCTGGAGCAGTAACCTCATCCCTTCATTATCCCCACCATTCCCCCCAGCACTGCAGCGTGCTGAATTGAGCCTCGGTAAATTGGAAAGAGAGAATTTGAAACAAGAGATTTGTCTTCTTGATACTTAGAAGCTGAATGACTGTAGAAAGTCATTTGATCCCTCTGTGCCTAAGACTCCAAATGTTATAAATAGAGATAATAATTTTGAGGGTCAAAATAAATAGTGATGGGGCACATGGGGGCTTAGTCGTTAAGTGTCTGACTCTTGATTTTGGCTCAGGTCATGATCGCAGGGTCGTGGGATTTAGCCCCACGTGGGGCTCCATGGTGAGTATGGAGCCTTAAGAGTCTCTCTCTCTCCCTCTCCCTCTGCTTCTCCCTCCTGTTCATGCTCTCTCTCTCTAGAAATAAATTAACTAATTAAAAAAAACAGTTATATAAAAGTGAGCATTCACTATAGAGTGACACATTTATTTTTGTGCACATCAATTTTTGTTGTATCATATCTCTAAAGAATTTCTGAGGTGGCCTTCATCCAAGGAGTTATACAATGGAAAAAATTAGATCACAAATAGAAGTAAATAAATAGAATATAAAGAAAGACTACAAATAGGTCAACCATTTGGTTTAGAAGATTTGACAAGATTGGGGCTTAGTCCCAATCTTATGCAAGTTTAAAGATTGGTTCTTGGAAGCCCCAGTGGTCTCAGAACTAAAAAATAAAAGGAAACATATGATTATTTAGACAAAATATTTAGACAAAATATAAAGCACTTGTATAATTTTTCAGTTAGGATTCTAAATGTGGATATTAGCACACTTTGATTGCTAAAATGGGAAAGCAACTCCTCGCTTAGCAAAAAAAAAAAAAAAAAAAAAAAAAAAAAAAAAGAAAGAAAAAAAGAAAGAAATTTTATTATAAGTTAAGGAAATGAACTAAATGATGATAATCCTCAAAAAGAAAATGGAACATAAACTGTATAAGAGGTAGCACTTCTCTGTTATTTATTTCTAATCACTGTATTATCATAGGCAGTCATTTCAAATGAACAGAGATTCAAATTTCAATTTTATAAAAGATATTTTCCTTAATCACTTGCTGCATAGCATGGATCACATCCTTATTCCTTAGACTATAAATCAGTGGGTTCAACATTGGGCTCAAAAAAGCATAAAAGACTGCAAATACTTTGGACTCCTCTACGGACTTCTCAGATGGACTCCTTAAGTACATGCAGAAGAGGGTTCCATAAAATAGGGTGACTGTTGTCAAGTGGGAGCCACAAGTAGAAAAGGCCTTGCGCCTGCCTTCAGCAGAACGGATCCTCAAGATGGCTGCAATAATGAACAGGTAGGATAGCACAATGATGAAGAGAGAGCTTGACAGAGTCAAACCGGCAACTACCAGCATCGCCATCTTCTTGACATAGGTGTCAGAGCAGGCCAACAGTAGAAGAGGAGGATCTGCACAGTAGAAATGATTGATTTCAAGGGAGCCACAGAAGGACAAGTGAAAAGTCAACAGGGTCTGGGAGAGTCCGTTAAGGTAACCACAAGCATAAGAGACTGTGACTAGACAGATGCAGATGTTCTTAGACATTCTGGTACTGTAATGCAAAGGGCTACAGATGGCCACATAGCGATCCAATGCCATTGAAGCTAGGATGTAAAACTCAGTGATCACCAGGGCTATGAAGAGAAGACACTGTGTGAAGCATCCAGCATAGGAGATGGTTTTCTGGTCTGAAAGGAAATCGTGCAGCATATTGGGAGTGATATTGGAGGAATAGCAAATGTCTACAAAGGAGAGGTGGCTCAGGAAGAAATACATGGGCGTCTGGAGGTGGGAGTTGGCCCTGATCAGCACGATCATACACAGATTCCCTGCCAGCGTGACTAGGTAGATCACCAAAAACACCGCAAACAGGATCTTCTCTAATACTGGGTCATCTGTGAGTCCCAAGAGAATGAATTCTGTCACAGTAGTGTGGTTTTGAGAAGACATTTTCTTATTCCTTGAAAACTGAGAGTGACAGAGAAAGTGAGGATTCTGCATTTATTCCATCCATTTTATCATTTGCTCATTGATGAATTACTAAGAAATTTCTCTTCTGTTTAATGAAATACTTCAGAATGTCTATATAAGTATTTTTGTCCTGTGTCTCTCTGTTTCCTCTTTCTCTTTCATCACTCTCTCTTGTTCTTGCTCTTGCTCTCACCTGTGTGTGCGTGTGTGTATATAAAATCACATTTATACTTGCCTTCTTAGAGAACTCCATGTGTGGTATTTTTTTTTCAAATTTTATAAAAAGAAAAGTATAGGAATTAAAAGCAAGTATGAAAAGCAGGAGGTTGTTGGTATCATTCAAATGGAAAGATAAAGGTAGTTAGATTTCCAGGGTCTCTTTAGATCTGATACCCTATATTTCAGATACAAAGTAGAAGAAATAGGGGCACCTGGGTGGCTCAGTTGGTTAAGTGTCTGCCTTCAGCTCAGGTCATAATCTCAGGGTCCTGGTATGGAACCCCTCTTTGTGCTCCCTGCTAAATGCAGAATGTGCTTCTCCCTCTCCCTCCCCATGCCCCCCACCTTGGCTCATGCTTTCCCTCGCACTCTCTCTCTATCTCAAATAAATAACTAAAATCTTAAAAAAAAAAAAACCCAACAACAAAACAAAATGAAAGAAATAATTATTACAGAATTTTCACCTGAAACCCATGGTGGGCTTTCTTAATTTTATTCAGAAGGCATTGAATTAGTAAATTTATCTCTTGATATACGACTAAGAAGGTACTGAAGGATTATTCTCTGTGCTTTTTGAATCTACTCACTCATTTACATACACTTGTACGTGTACACTGAAAATATTTTTTTTTCTGTTGTAAGTCTGGGTTTATAGCTTTGAACAAATTCCCCATCCTTAAGAATGGTATGTTGTAGGAGAAGTACAGATATCCCCACATAGACAAAGCTATAGAATGTGATGCCAGAAGCAAGCACTATGAAGAAAAATGAAGGTAGGATGCTTTCAGGTAAACATTCAGAGAAGACTCTTCCAAGAAAGTATCATTTAAACCATAAACACAGAATCTCAGTATCTGGAGAAGAATGTGGAGGTTTTTTCCCCATTTTTTGAGCAACTAACACATACATGAACATATTTGTTTTGAAAAGCACAGATGATGTTTAAATGTGGTCTTGCCTTTCAGCTGGAGCCACTCTCTCAATGCTTTATGAAAATAAGGTATGACTGGAAAACAACGTGCCTCAAAAGCTGTGCCTAAAGCTATTTTTGTTTGGTTTTCACATACACATCAGAAGGGGTTGCACATAATAGTTGATTTTTAGAGATGCTATAAATAATTAACATGTGAATAGAAAAATCAAGTACAGTTGATGAAATTAATTTTGTCCACATTGATGGGATATTCATCTTCATACAAGAGAACAAACCTATTCTTAGTGAAGAAATATAGAAAATGACATACCTGTAAAAGTTGACTTACCATATTTTGTAAAAACATGGTGAAAACATTTATAATGTATTTCTCAGGAACGTTCTCTAGAGTATTTTAGAAAAATTTCTGAATGACTAATCAAAATAGTCTTTGTTCCTCAAGGGTACAACCTTAATTTGGTGCCTTGAGATCCTCGATTCTCCTTTGAGGCCAAAATCTCCATCTAATATCTAAGTACATGCTTGGTACTGAATGCATGAGATCTTAAGCACAGATAGTATAATTATCCATCACCTTTAATTACCATGGAAGAAGGAAAATATCAAGTTTTTTATATTTTGTGTAGTAAAGGTGAGAGAATTCTCATCAGAAAGGCTTCAGTGTTTCTCTATAGATACTGAGGTTAGGTTATCTAATGAAGAAAGGTGGAGTGAGAGATTTGAGGAGCAGAGACAATGTAGAAAGCAGAAGAGCAATGTAACCAATGAAAAGAAGTAGAAGCATAGGTCAGGGGTGAGGACCCTTTAAAGAGCCGACACCATTATTTATGCTGGGACCAATATGACCCACTAGTTAACTTCATCAACATGCTAAAAATCAAACATGAGAATGAAAGCCAGGATCTTTCATAAAATGGTTCATTCATAAAACTGGTGATTTAAGAGGAGGGTGTTGCTAAAATAATGAACACTGTTATGCTGAAAATAAAAAATAAAAAAAAAAGAATGTTTGAACATTGGCACTGTACTTGGTACAGAATAAAAGAATCTAGAGATATTTTCTCTGGTCTGTATCTTCTAGGGCGTGGATAGTTCCAGGTCAATACAATCCAAGGAATCAAATTGTAGGCTGCCCCAGACAAGAGAGCCATCTGGTTTTGTTAGATCTCTAAATGGTGGTGTAAACCTTAAAAATGGACGCTGCTAGTTATTCTGCCAGCAAGTAAAACAAAGGAGTTTATTTGGGAATAAAAGAGAATTACAATCCAGGAAAAGCTGGTAAAATTTTGGGCAAATCCAAGGAACAAAGAAGAAGAGCACATCTTAAGGAAATAATGGGTACATTGGGAAGGGTGTTAGAACTAAAAGTCCATTGGAGGAAAGTGGGAGTAGAGTGTGATGGCTTTTCATTGGTGGAGCTATTGCTGGGGTGGGTATAAAAGGAGCTGCTGAAGAGGACAGTGCCTCTTCCTCAGGCTATAGTAGTAAAGTAGTGTCCATGTGCTAGGTCAAGCCTATGGTGAAGTCCATCCCTTCTTGTTGGGTCTGCAACTGACTAGAGAATTAGGACATGAGAGCTCTCCCTGTGGAAAGAGAGAGAGATCAGTTCAGAAATCAGTTGGGCAGAACCTTTGGCAGCAGCTACCTTTTTAAGTGTTCAGACATAGAGGGGTCATGTCTGAAGAGTCTGACAGTTGCTGCCAAAGACTTCCCCTTTTTAAAGGAATTTGATTGGCCTCAGGTCTACACAGACCTCCTCTGGTTCTGGTCCTTATCAGTTCTGGGGTGTCTGCTGATGCTGGTCCCAGTGATATCTCCTAGAGCCACTATGTTTAGCTGTTTGTGTCATTGTCAGACACAGGCTTCTGCTTGACATGAGAGACTCCATTTTGCTCTCTACAACATCATGCTCCAAAACTCCAATATTAATGTGTGTGGATCACAGGAATAAATATAAACACGAAACCTACAAGTCCTCTAGGGACAAAAATAAAAGAATGTTTTCATGACTTTAAGGTAACCAAAGGTTTCCTAGAAAGGACGGAAAAATCATTCATTGTGAAACAAATACATAAATTTTATGTCATCAATTTCAAAACATGTGCTTTTCAAAAATAATGTTAAGTTAGTAAAAAGGTGAGCCACAGAGTAGAAAAAAAATGTTCTTATGGAGTTATTCTGACAAAGACTTGTATTCAGAATAGATGAAGATCCTCCAAAGCTCACTAATCAAAATGCAACAACAAAAGGTAACAGATACTTCATAAAGGAAGATAGATGAGTGGTCAAAAACCACATGAAAAATTTCAGGATCTGTAATTGTCAAAGATGGGTAAACTATAATTACAACAGGTAAAACTTCACCTCCAATCTCCACAGCAAGAATTGAACCAATTATTTAAAAAAAGAAAAAAATGAAGCAACTAGAACTCTCATAATGTTATAGGATTACAGGGTTCTTGTCTCATGGTTTCAAAGAATGAATCTTGGAGACACAAAAGGGTGACGTGAAATGAAAGTTTATTAAGTTAAAGTGAGAGCAAAAAGGAGAGAAAAAGCTCTCTAGAGTGAGAGGGGTCCCTGAATGGGTTGTCACTGAGGGTTTCCAGGGCAGGTCCTTTATTGAAAACAAGTTGAGGAAGTTTGTGGCCTTGAGATTCTTGTGCCATCTTGGTTTGAGCAAGGACTATTGACAACACCCTTAATGACTTACTTCTTTCAGGTCTGGTCATTTTCTGTGATTACATCATGGTGTAATCCCTAACATCCAGGGCCAGGTGGTCTGGTCTATTCCCTTATCTCTTGTTCACTCTGGCTTAGTTCTTTTGCCTGCCAGGGTTTCAGAGCCTGGACCTCTCTTTGTCTATACCTTAACCCTTTCCTTACTCAATAATATACCACTTGGAATGTAAAATAATTGTTAACTACTTTAGAAAACTGGCTATTTCTTATAAAATTTCTTAGAAAGTTATACCTTCTTACAAAACTATGACCCAGCAATTCCACTCTCAACTATGTATCTGAGACAAAAGAGAACACATGCCCTCTGTGCTCTCCAAGAAGCTCCAATGTGTTTTGACAGATGCATAGATATGTATGTCCATATAGTGGAACACTGCACAGAAATAAAAATGCGCATACTACTCATACATGTAAATGAATCTCAGAAACATTTTAGATGGGGGGTTGGGAGGGGGCAGGATCAACTTCCTGGGTGGTAGAGTAAAGTCTCCTCCATAAAAGAAAAAAGAACACTGGCAAAAGGTATCTAAGTCAACTTTTTCAGAACTCTGGGAATTAACCAAATGATTGCAGCAATCCCAGGAAAATGGCAGGGAATCCTGCTAAGAAGGGTGAGGTTTGTGGCAGTTTCTACATACTCTATTCCCACACACTCTCTCCAGTTATATCGGAGCCTTGAAAACTGGAATTAGGACTACCTGTCAGACTGCATTGGGATTTACATTTAAATTTTCTACATTTCAAATTGGACTCTGACTTCTTCGGAGTCCAGCAGATCTAATTATTTACTGTTAATTCTGGGGTACAATGTTATAAGAGCTCTCTTATACTGAAATTATATGCTATAGATTAACATGCAGAGCAAAAAGTTTAAGCACTGAGAGCTAAGGTTTTCCTCAAACTCATTCTTTAGTAGACATTTTTTAAACAGTTATATCAAGCATGGAACCCAGAAAGCTATCTGGCTTATGTATTAGTTCTTCTCTTGCCTTTGTTTCTATTGTCACTGAAGCCTGGGAGGAAAAGCGGTGTGGGGAATGAAAAAGAGAGAAAGAAGAGAAGTCGTTAAATGAAGAATTCTCAGTAGTGAATAGGGGTTGTCAAGGCAACTACTTCAGGGCTTTCTCTAAGCAATAGGGGCCCAAAGAGTTTTTACCCAGCCTGCTGGGACCATTTACTTTTTGAAATCACAAATTGCATATTTTTAGAGAATCAAGTACACTGAATGTTCAGTAAAGGATGATATTTGTATGTTTATATACAGTCTGACAAAGGCAGAAAAGGGAAAGCACATGAAACCCTTAAATCTAGAAACTATAGAAAAACCAAAGGAGCAATTTTAAATTTTAAAAGTTTTTTTAAAAATTTTAAAAATTTTAAAAGTTTTGCCCTAAAGGTCCTGTGTCTGTACTGGCTTGTGGCCTGTTTTTTTTTTTTTGGTTTGTTTGTTTGCTTTTTTTTGTTTTGTTTTTTGTTTTTTGTTTTTTGTTTTTTTCCTGATCCTCTACCCCATGAGAAGAGCCTGGCTGCTAGTCTAATCCAAACATTCATGTGTAACTATCACAAACATACTAAGAAGCTTCTGACTTCTGGGATTTGTTTTTAAATATATTAGAATAAGTAGCGGTAAGCAGGCTAAGTAAGCCAAAATGTAGTAATCTTAATACACTTAGTTGAGGGGACCCTGATCATTTCATTATGTGAAAAGTAAGCTCAAATCAATCATTTTCAATATAATAATATTACTCATCATTGCAACCCAGTGTACTTTTAAAAACACTGCACATACTTGTATTTTTCTACAAGCAGACTTCTATGTGCTGTGATAGGCATGGTAGAAAATATGTAGGAATCCACAAATGGTATCACATGGGAAAACATCTGACCCATCTACTACTAAAGTTAACACTAGTTTTAACATTCCTGTTGACGTGTAAGCAGCATAAAGTGCCAATTCCTAAACTAGAAGTCCGTAAATGAACAGTAAGTAGGCAAGGAATTTAATTATACTGAGTAAATGTACAGTGGACTGCACTAGCTATTATAAAGCAAGATTTCTTCTGATATTTCATAACTCCACCCTCACTTCCAACGTACACACACGTACACAAATACATACATACCCAGCTTGCCTACACATGATGAGTATCTGAGCCATTTCAGGCAGTACTGTCCTTTCTAAAGAGATACAGCCTTGCCTGTAGTGCAATTGTCCTGAACGTATTTAAAACTGAGGCCACCATGTGAAAAGTCTGTGCAAGACAGTGAGTGAATTCCTAGTATGAGAAAGGAAGCAACAGACAGAAAGACAGAAGGAGAGATAGAAAAAACACAAAGACCTCATGGCACTGAGAACTCTAGGCCTGGGTTAGTTTGAATTAGCTTTGTGTGCCTCCATTGAAAAAGTCCTGAGTGCTCTATTGCTGTACTAAAATCACATTTACTTTACATAATATGAAAGGTATAGGATGCTGAAACATCATTCTTATTAAAATGTTTAATATCTAAGGAGACAAGACAATTTGTTTCAAAAAGAATGAAACGATATCCAATACTTCATCCAACCAGCTACCAGGTAACTTTTCTAACACTGACATTCTAAAATGGTGGTTCTAGACAACTTTTGTTCCAGTGCTAGAAGACATTTTGTCTTCCATCACCCTGTGTCTTCAGTTGGAATGATCTCTTTCTTAATTTTTAAAACTTTTCCTGATGGCCTGCTTATAAAGGCATGGAGATGTGTAGCTTGATATAAAGAGGTTTTGCTTCTTAAGTACCTCTTAGTTTTTGTGTCTTTTTTTAAAGATTTATTTATTTATTTGAGAGTGAGAGTGAGCAAGAACAGGGACAAAGGGAGAGACACACAGAGAGAGAGAGAGAATCTTTAAGCAGACTCTCCAATGAGCGTGGAGCCTGATATCGGGCTCAATCTCACGGTCCCGAGATCACAACTTGAGCTAAAACCAGGAGTCAGCCACTTAACCTACTGAGCCACCCAGGTGCCCCTAGTCTGTATATATTACACTGTATTTTTATAATTTTTTTCTCTAGCCAAGAGCTTGATTAGAGCTGCAATATCTATAGAATCACAAGAATAGGCATAGTAAGTGTCTACCTTGGGAAGGATGACAGAGGGTCAGGGCAATCATAAAGGAGGTAATATTTGTGCTGTGTCTTGAACTAGGAAGAGCTCTCCAGAAAAAGAATGATGAGATAGAAAATTTTTTTTGTTATGCAATGTCTGAAATAAAGAATAAAGGAAGATAAAAGGATAAGATTAGGATTTAGTTTCTTATCAAAAACTCTATCCTACAACGAAAGCAAAAATTATTTTTTCATCTTAAGTGCCAACTTTTCTATTGTGATCACAGTCTTTCCACAGCAAATTGGTACAACAGGTCTCTTCTTCTCCCTCTGTCCCTCCTGCTCCTTCTCTCTCTCTCTCTCTCTCTCTCTGTGTCTCTCTATTTCTCAAAATAAATTAATAAATCCAAAAAAGAAAGAAAGAAAGAGAAGAAATGCTTATACAACACTTAGTATACTTTACCCAGTTCCAAACAGTTTGAAACACTTCCTGTTTACATGTCAGTCATCACTGTAAAGAAAATCCAGTCCTACTGTGGAAATATCCCAGTGAAGAAAATACCAGTCAAACCAACTGAGAGCTTTAAATATATCCCAATGAAATTGTTGCCAGTGTTAAAACAGATAGGTATGATTGTTTGCTAAGGCACGAGGCAAAGTCTATCTATCTTGCTGTAGCTCTTTAAGCTTAAACTGTTTACCCATTCAAAAATCAAACAACATGACACTTTACCTACAGGATTTATAAGGTATACCTCTTTTCTAAGATCAGAGACCTCTGCTATATAGATCCTTAGTGTTCTTGTTCTTTGATCCCTGCTTATAATTCCCTTATCACTTGTTCCCTCAGGGATCCAGATTACTTGTCTGGGTTAGAAATGCTTGACATGGGGGGCACCTAGGTGGTGCAGTCAGTTAAGTGTCCCACTCTTGGTTTCAACTCAGGTCATGATCATACGGTCATGAAATTGAGCCCCATGTTGGCTCCATGCTCAGCATGGAGTCTGCTTGAGATTCTCTCTTCTCCCTCTGTCCCTCCTGCTCCTTCTCTCTCTCTCTCTCTCTCTCTGTGTGTGTGTGTGTCTCTCTATTTCTCAAAATAAATTAATAAATCCAAAAAAGAAAGAAAGAAAGAGAAGAAATGCTTAACTTCAGCACCTCTGTCAGGATTAAGTTCTGATTTTATTTCCTGGTTCACTGAGGATAAGAAGTCTCTAAGTCCTATTTGGGTCCTCTGTGTCAGCCTACTCCATATCACCTGTCCTCTAGCAGTTTATATATACCACAATTCAATCATGGAGCCATCTTTCCTCCTGTATTCTGATCCACTTTTTATACTGTGTCTCATGCCTCTGAACAGGGAGTTAAAATGTGATCAATTATTTTCAAGCCTATATGTTTTTTGGAATTAGTGGGATTTACACAGGGTCACCACATTCCCCAGGATGCCAAGATGCTTGGTCCATCTCCACTATCAAAAACAACAATAACAAAACTCATGATGCAGTGAAGTAGACCCAGGGTGAACGGAGATGGATTTGGTCATTTCTATGTTTCCGCCGGAGTCCTAAAATCCCATTCTTTTCCTAATTCTAAGCACAGAAGTAAAAAGAGGTTGTTTTAAAAATTTTACCTAAGGAAGTTTTGACCTCCTTGTTTCTCAAACTATAGATGAGAGGATTTAACATGGGGATAATCACTGTATAAAACACAGATACCACTTTGTCTTGGTCCATTGCATAGCTGGTGCTGGGGCGCAGATACATGAACAGAATGGTGCCAAAGAAGATAGTGACCACCATCAGGTGTGAAGCGCAGGTGGAGAAGGCTTTGTGCCTTCCTTCAGCAGAATGGATCCTCAAGATGGCAACAAGAATGTACAGATAAGAAATGAGAATAATCAGGAGGCAGCTCAGTTCATTAAAACTGGCAAAAGCAAAAATGACTACTTCATTAACATGTGTATCAGAACAAGAGAGTTTCAGGAGGGGTGGAGTGTCACAGAAAAAATGGTTGATGACATTTGAGTGGCAGAAAGACAACTGAAAGGTGAAGCCAGTGTGAATGGCAGCATTCAGAAAGCCTGCAAGATATGTGACCAACACCAGAAGGACAATAAGATGAGGGGACATAGTAACAGTGTAAAGAAGAGGCTTGCAGATGGCCACATAACGGTCATAGGCCATCACAGCCAACAGAAAGCCCTCAATGCCAGCAAAGGAACCAAAAAAGAAGAATTGAGTGGCACATCCGCTAAACGAAATGACTGGGTTCTCCACCCAGAAATTCACTAGCATATTAGGGGTAATGACGGAAGAATAACAGAAGTCAACAAGGGACAAGTTACTGAGGAAAAAGTACATTGGAGTGTGGAGGCGTGAGTCAATCTTGATTAATAGGATCATGCCAAGATTTCCAAACACGGTGATCATGTAGATGACTAGAAACACCATAAAAAGAAGGCACTGTAGTTCTGGATGATCCCCAAATCCCACAAGAATAAATTCAGTCACTGTTGTATGGTTGTTCATATCTTTGTCTCAGAATGGATGATTTTTTTGCTAGGATAAAAAAGAAACCAAAGGAATGAATTGGACAAAGAAAAAAATGCCAGGAAAGTGACATAGTTTCATCACTGCTATAAGTAAGATTAGCTCTTTGAATGCCCTGAGAATATGTGTATTAAATCTCTTAATTTTCTTATGGAGGCGGAAAGAAATTCCTTAAGCAAACTCCGTAACCCATTTTATTTATTTAAAATTAATGTGTGTGTGTGTGTGTGTGTGTGTGTGTGTGTGTGTGTGTGTGAAGTCTTTGATGATTGACCCTATCGGTCTATATCCTATCTGACCTCCCAACTTTTCTCTCCTCCTCCCTTTGTCCTACAGCCTTTACTTCCTACGATCCAATTCCTCGCACCCGTCTTGGCAATTAAACATACAATACAGTTGAATACCCTTGCTGTATGCAGTTCTGCTCTACCTGTTTTCTCTCAAGGCCACTCTGATCAGGTTTGCAACCTGTCATTCCACAAAATGTCTCTTGTCTAAGGCATCAGGAATCTTTACATTGCCAAATCCTGTGGTCAGTTCTCATTCCTCATCTTTTTGATCTATCAATAACATTCGACAGAGTTGATTTCTTAACTATTCCTTGAAAGATTTTCTTTTCTTATCTTCCCAGAAACCAGACTCTGAGTTTTCCTCCTACTATGTGGGTCCCTCCTTCTCAGTCTCTGCTTACTCCTCCTCTTCTCTCTGACTGTTAAGGTTAGAGTAGCTCAGTCCTTAATCTTTCTCCTTTTCCTCTTTACACTCTACCTTGGTGATTATTTGATTTTGTAAATTTAATTACCATCTATATACCTAAAACTCCTAAATTTATATCTCCCGCCCTGAACGTTTTTACAAATTCCAGACTTAAAATTCAACCACTTACTCACATCTTCATATTAATATCAAACAACATTTCAGCATGACTCAAAGCTGAATTCCTCATGCACGACCCTAATTTGCACCAAACACAGCATTCCTTATCTCAAGTTAATTACAACTCTATACTTTCATTTGCCCAGATGAAATTAAATAAATAGATAAATATTGAAGAATTTGATCTCTTCTCTTTCTTACACACTATATAACCAGTCTATCAGATAATTATGTTGGCTCTACCTTCAAAATATCTGTATCAACCACGTCCTACCACCTCCATTCCTACTAAAAATCAAGCCAACATTATCTTTCACCTAGATTACTGCAATAGATTTTTAGTGGATCTATATTCAAAATTAGCTAAAAACTTACCCTGTAAAATAACCAATTTTAAAATTTTGTAGAGCTCAACTTTATGCATATATATACAAACATACTTGTATTATATATGGCATTCTTGCTACAAAAAGTTCAGTAAATTCCCCTGTTTTGCACACAGACACATACGTGTATGTGTATATGTATATGTATATATATGTGTGTGTATATATATATATACACACACATATATACACACATAGATATACATGTATATATACATTCATGTATGTATGTCTGTATATGCTGAATATTCTATAAAATTCTCATTTTTTATTAGTGATCCTAAATCCCTGTCATATAAAGACAAAAATCCAGTTTAGTTAGGAACCTTAAATTTAGTGTTTCAGACATATCCTAATGGAGATCTTTAATTACTTTATACGTTTTTAGTCCTCTTGGAAACTTTCTATATATGAACACTTCGAGATCAATTAAATCTTCTTACCTTTGTTCTTAATATTCACCTATAGTGGTTATTAGTTTAGTTTTATTTTATTGCTTTTTGGAAGAACACAAGATTTCTGTCTTATAATGCAACAAAAATGGAAGTGGTAGAAGAGATCTAAGTATGACAGAATTAAGACATGGTTAATTAATTCAACAAAGAGTAGCAAATGCTGCTTCTGAATCTGAAACAGTCAGCCTTATTAAGTCTGTGATGATCCTCTTGAGATTTTGTCTCTGCAAAACACTAAAAATCTAAAGCTTGAAATGTGTTATTCCAAAATTAAAACATGCATTTATTTTCCACTGAGGTAATTGAACTATTTTCTCCCCAGTGAACCACTTACACCCTGGAGAGTAACAGGCATTTAGGGAAGTACAAAAACAATTTCATGGTCTTGAGATTCCATTGAGCATAACATTGAATTAAATGTATGAGATTGATGAGATCCTGCTCCCAAACTTCAGAATTCCATTAAAATGTGATTCTTATTCATTTCTACTAGAATATGGCTCTCAGTGCATTAACTGATTAGTTCAACAAATGATTTACTAGTCTTGTGTTATGGAGCATACAACTATCCTTGGTACTAGTCAAGTAGCCAAAGCATAGATCTCGTTTATTACTTCATGCAGCTTGCATTCTGGAGTTGGGGTTGGATGGCTATTGCAGGATGATAGGGAAAGGTAAAGTCCAAAGCCTATTCATGAACTACCACACTTATTTGATCAGTCACTCCTTCCCAAACACCTTGATTGCAATTCCTTTCCTTTTTTCATTTGTTCATGTTAACCCACATGTTTGTTGCCTTCTTACTATTCTTTTAACAAACCAGGGAAGATCTTGCCTCAGGGCCTTTATATTTACTATAACTATACCTGGAATGCACTTCCACAGACAGTCAGAGGATACTATCTTTAGTCAGTCCTTCTCAACCGTCATTTCCACAGAAAGCCTGTGTCTGATGCTACCATTCCCTATTCTATTGCCTGCTTTACCATTCTTCAAAACACAACTCTACCCACGCCAAACACACACACACACACACACACACACACATCTAACAGCTCTATACACACACAAGCATATTTGGTATAGACAGTCAAGTCTTCACTCAAATATAAGGAGATGGGAAGAAGTTTCGGGAGATCAGAAATTTTGATTTTTTACCTGCTAAATCTCCAGTACAGGTTATATGCTGGTTTTTCCATTAGTAGTTCACCAGTTTTATTGAAGTATGTGTATGTCCAAATGCAACAATTACAGACATTAAATGTATGCAGGGTTTTGTATATTTATGAATAATCTCTGAATGGGTGATGGGTAAAGATATAAAGGGTGTCCATTGTCTTATTTTAAACACAAACTGGGGTATATGGCAAAAGATACAATTTATAACACAATGTGAAAAGGGATATTTTAAGGTCAATAACACACAGGGGTGATGCTAAGATACAGACCACCCTCATAGTACAAAAGGTACGATCATTCGATAGATGTTTGAGTATGATAACTAAGTGGAGGAAGCTAATTTTATAATCCTTTCAAGTGTCCAGAGTCCCTATAAACTAGGTTGTCAATTCAATGTATGAATCCGGAACCCAAGGAAGAAGTCAGGGTTAGACATGTGGATTTTGGAATCATTGCAGAGCTCTCAGATCACCTAAGAAGTGGGTACAGATGGAGAACCAAAGTACCATGAACTAAGTACCATGAACTAAGAATATAGGATTAAACCTTTGGCTCCAAGATTTGGAAAATAGCCTGAGGAGGAGGAGGAAAAGCTATCACAGTCACCTGGGGAAAAGTGGCAGCAGAAAAAGAAGGAAAATCAGAAGACTGAAGTGACATAGAAATCTTAAAATGTGTGTTTTGGGGGATAGTTGAAGAAACTAATGATGGGAAATCCTCTTGAGATACCAAGTACAAGTATGATAGAAGAGCAGTCTTTAGAGGCAACAATGTTAAACTCTCATGTGTCCATGACAAGATTGGAGAAGTGGCAGAGAAATATTACTGAAACATGTAATGGGGTTTGAGAAAATAAGGATAAAGATGAGGGGTAGCTCTTTTGAAAGATTCATTGGAAATAGAGCAGAAAAATAGGTCAATGGCTGGACGGGACTTTCAGCCAAAGAAATTATTAAGAAGGGTGATATTAGATGATGTTTATTTACAGATGAGAATACTACAGTAGAGTTTGAGAAGCTGGTGCTTGGAGAGAGTAGAGATATGATTTCAGAACTAAAATTCGTGGGGAGCTCCAGAGGTGTGAAAGAAGCAAGGGACACATTGTCCATATGATAAATGGGAACAAAAGTATGTGTATGAAGATTATAGATGGTAAGATGGGGATAATCTTATTTAATTGTTTTTATTTTGGAGGAAGAAGTGTGACACAAGATCAGCAATAGCCAGTGGCATGCTGAGAGCTTTTCTCTAATTGTACTAAGCAGCTTCGGCGTAGGACAGAACAAAAAAAAACAATTAAGTTTCCCTAAGTTGGAATTTAATCAGATGAGCAGAATGAGAAAAAGTAGAACCATGGAATTGCAGGTGATTTAGAATGAGTCATTATTTGATGGACCACAGAATTTCAGTTGGGTAATGAGTTATGATGAATATTGATCAAGTGCCACTTTTCTTAGGTTTGTGAATAAGAAGCAGCGAAAAAACAGATACTATATACTATACCCTTTAGAGTAAAAGGGAACATGAAGAAAGATATCAAGCATGATACAATTTTGAATGCCTTTGAGAGAAACCTTGATTAACAGTTGAAAGTGGAGCGGTGCCTGCATGGTTCAGTTAGTTAAGCATCTGCCTCTGACTCAGGTCATGATCGCAGGGTCCTGGGATTGAGCCCCAGGTCTGGCTTTCTGCTCAGTAGAGCATTTGCTCCTCCCTCTCACACTTCTTCTCTGCTCTCCCACCACTTTTATCTCTCTCAAATAAATAATATTTAAGAAAAATATTTAAAAAAACAGTTAAAGGTGGAAGTTATAAGGTGATGGAAACATTCAGAGCGGACAATATGACTTCACACAACTTTTTTGGTCTTTAACCAATTTGGTGGGGGAAAGAGGTGTTCTTACGTGGAGCATGAGAAGCACTGGTGTTCTTCCTCAAGGTCTGCAGTGGATAGAGGGATGGAAAGAAATAGGGAGTAGACATTTACCTGATTCCACATCATCAGGCCTCCTTTGACATGCTATCTCAATGAAGAACATGGTTTCCCCATTCCTCCCACATTGACAACCCCCATCCCACTACAGCGAGCAATAGATAGATAATTTATTTTCAGTAAATGTTTATTGAAAATTATGTGACACTCTGAAAAGTACACGAAAGATTAAAAGTTAAAGTACATTGATCACTACCCTCATAATATTCCAGTTAATTTACAAAATCAGTAGAACACACATAATATATTATAACCCCTGATAAGACTCCTTTTTGTATCTTTTTGGCATTCTTGACCTCCAGGTGAGTAGAGTAGTGTTATTATTTATGAGGGATGCTGTGGCATACCATCCAGATTTGCCTTTCAGGATTGAAACATTTATTTTCTCAGCTTCCGAGCGGCCACTGACACTTCACAGTTGAATTCCATTCTGGGAATTGCTTCTGCTGAAAGAAATTACCATGCCCAAGGGAGTGAGCCACTTCCAAAACTGGTCATTTTGAAGGTACAAACACCTTATATTTTTTCCCACAATTGGGGGTATCTCTGGAGGATCCTCTTGGAATGGGATAGGATGTGGAATGGGATGACTACTCAACTGCAACTTCATCACTGTTCAATATCTATCAACTCAGCCCTGCTTCCCTCATTCCCTTCTAGCTGTCTAGGTAGGATTCCTGGGAACATTCTCCACTACATTTCCTGCATGCATACAGGTATCCATCTCAGAACCTGTTTGCTCAGATCCCGAAGACTATATTTTTTTTTCTCAAGAAAAGCTAAATATTGAAATTAGAACTTAAACCAGGTCAGCCAAAACCAAGAATTTTGATACTTTACCAACCACCGACCTCCCCATTATGTTTATTCATCAGGTGGGCCCATGGATACACATTTAAGACACCAGAAGATTCAGAAGTATACACCATTTTAAGCAATCTACTTTAACACATACACGCACACACACACATACACACACACACACACACACACACACACACAGCTTAAGCAACCAGACAATAAAATTAATATGAAAGCATATTTTCTTCTGCATAACAGGATGATATGTAACGTGGCTTTACAGTATGTGTTTCTGTAAGATCTTCTTTAAGGCATCTTTCACATCCTTATTTTTCAAACTGTAGATGAGGGGGTTTAGCATAGGGATCACCACTGTATAAAAGACTGATATAATCTTGTCCTGTTCCATTGAATAGCTAGATGTAGGGCGCAAATACATGAAGAGAATCGTCCCAAAGAATATGGTGACAGCCATGAGGTGGGAGGCACAGGTGGAGAAGGCTTTGTGCCTGCTTTCTAAAGAAGGCATCCTCAAAATGGCAATGAGGATACACAGGTAGGAAATGAGAACAATCATAACACAACTGATGACATTAAAACTGGAGAAAGCCATGATCACAATGCCATTGATGCGAGTGGCAGAGCAAGAGAGTTTGAGCAGGGGTGGGGTGTCACAGTAGAAATGGTTGATCCTGTTAGAGCCACAAAAGGACAATCTGAAAGTCATTCCTGTGTGTATGGCTGCATTCCCAAAGCCTGCTAGGAAAGAGGTAGCTACTAGCAAAACACAAATTTTCCCAGACATGAGAACCGAATACAGCAGAGGGTTCCAAATGGCTGCATAGCGATCATATGCCATCATGGCCAACAGAAAGCATTCAGTCCCCAAGAAGGAGCCGAAGAAGTAGAACTGGGCAGCGCATCCATTAAAAGAAATGGCTTTATTCTCCGCCAAAAGGTTCACCAGCATCTTAGGAGTGACGGAAGAAGAGTAAGAGGCATCAACAAAAGACAGGCTGCTGAGAAAAAAGTACATGGGGGTGTGGAGACAGGGATCAATCTTAATTAACACAATCATCCCCAAATTACCCACCATGGTCGCCATATAGATTAACAGAAACAATACAAAGAGGACAATTTGTAGATCTGAATTGTCCGAGAGTCCTAAGAGGATAAATTCTGTCACTTCTGTTTGATTTCTGCCTCGGACCTCCTTCATATATCTTATCATTACAGCTGCAATACAAAAGAAGGGGAAACATGGCAATTTGGTCAGATTAATACATGATAGAGCCATAAACATCTTTTATTGACATATATACATAGACATTCTACAAGTGTTTTGGACATGATGTCAAGTTAAAAGATATCAAAAGACTGTGCTAAGTTCTAGGTGTACTGTCCACTAACTAATAACCTTGAGATGAGTGACTTAATAAGTAAGAGCACTTCTAGCATTGACATTTATTGGATAATTATAGGAACTTATCTTTAAGATGTATTTCGCTTCATTATTTATGACAAATAAATTTGTTGATATATATTAGCATATTAGTTGATATATTAATGTATGCCTTCTAGGGGTGGGTAAGTGTGTGTGTGTGTGTGTGTGTGTGTGTGTGTGTGTATTCTGGAGAAAGATGGCAAATGAATTCAAGCTTCTGCCTGTTCCTCCACAGTATTAATGGAATAAGTAAAAAATAGCAAAAGTTAGTAAAATTAGTCAAAAGTACCAAACAAGAAGAAAAGAGTTGAATCTTCTGGGGATGGGGGTATCTTTAAAAACTGATATTCCAAGGAAAGAAACAGAGGAAATTTGCATGCAACTAGCACGATTGCAACCTTGCTGGAATTTCCCAGTATCAGCATCTACAGGAGGGGATAAATTGTTGGTTAAATATTGAGAGCGTTGAATAATTCCCTCCAATATTTAGAGAATGTGATTGCAGGAATGAGGTGAAAGGAATAGAATAAGCCACAGCAATGAGAACTCTACTTAACACTCAGATTCACAGGATTATATCAGACCCAGAAAACAGCAGCAGCAGCACATGGCATCTCCCAGTCACGAGGCTGAACTGGGGGAGTAACGCACTGCCAGGTCATCTAAATGAAAATTAGATTCACCCCACGCAAAGTGTAAAAAAGCCAAATACAAGACAAAAGTAAGAAGGGGGAGGGGAAGGAAAAAAGAAAACCCAGCATAGAGCTTCCAAGTCAACAGCTCCAGTGGAATTCTTCCCCACTTCAAACCTAACCCTCTACCCCTTCCACAACCTCAGATTATTGAACAGTAGATAATACTGTCCTGGGTTAGCTGTCCAGTCATAGCCCAATGTTAAATCCTTTAACATTCACAACAGGAAGTTATTTGATACTGTCTAAAATTAAAACATGGGACCAAAGTAACCCAATGTTACTCTGTGCTAACTCTGGAGATCATGGATCTTGAGCCCCGTTGGGGAGAAGAGTGGCAAGAAACTGATTCCATTCTCATAGACACTACCATACTCAGAAGTGCCTATCCCTGCTCTGCTCCAGCTGGTTTCCAAGAGGATAGAGACTCCATATCCTCACCAGTCATCAAACCCGCCATTGTGATAGAGTACTGGAATGCTTTCAAAGTATCGGTGCACCCATTATCTTACCCTAGCTGTGCGGCAAATCCCTGCGGGAGATAAGCAGCCATTACCCTACAAGTATTAATAATATTATCTTTTGTTAGATGAGGTCAGTGAAGTGTAGGGTTTTCTTGGCTATTAGTCAAGAATGGTGAATTTGGGACTAGAACAATCCTGGGTTTGAGGCCAAGTTATGGTGGTTCCTCAATACTGCATTGCCCCGTCTTCCTGTTTCATAGGACAGATGTACAGCCCAAGCCCTCTTCCTTGGAATAATCTTGTTGTCTGAATTTCAAAGAAGACCACCCCCAGAAGGAAATAAAAAGAAGAAATGGATCGTTTTCTCTCATCTTCAATCAGAAACTTTCCCTGAGAGAGGACTATTCTATCAGCAATAGTGAAAAATAAATAAATGAAATGCAGTACACATTGCACGTGCGTGCGTGTGTGTGTGTGTGTGTACGCGTGCGCTAGAGACACAAAGAAAGGTAATGATGAATTAAGTACTAAAGTATGTTGCGCATTCCCTGTGCTCTACAGGCACTGTGTAAAGTACTTTTCCTGCAATATTTTATTTAAATCCTGTGAGACAGGCAGTATTATAATCCTCATTTTTCACATGAGAAATTGGAGCTATAAAAGATCTGTGACTCTCCTAGAGTTACAGAATTAACCTAATGGAATCTAATTTATACCCAACTAATGCAATTCTCATTCTCTTAGCATTTGAGATTATTAAGAATGGCCCCATCAATAACAAATGTGAGCACTAATACACAGAACAATTGCTATTATAATTATTAGGGCTTCATTAATATACTAGAATACATTTAGTTACAGAAAGAAAAAAAAATGTATATCTCCTAGAGAGAAAATTCAGTTGCAGTAGCTGACAATTGTCTTTCTTAGAACTCGCATTCATTATTTGCATTATTAGCAAAATACCACTTGTTTTGCACCTGCTGCTACGAATTGCATGCTACCATCTGTACTCTCCCCTGGAAAATACACCCTCCCCATAACCTCCTTGCTGAGATTTTGCGGTCATCAGTCCAGAGATTCTTAACAAAAGTTTTCAATTCCTAGGAGTTTCTGAAAACAATAGTGAGATCTGAGAATTTCTAGCATTTAAAAAGGCCTTCAAATCATATTATTTATTACTGCTTATATTTCTCTTAATGACTTACAAATATTATCGCAAGAAAAGCAGAACTTAGTTAACATACCTTCTTACCTTCTCAGTGCTCCTGGTGCTTTGGGTATATAGGTAGTTGGAAAAAGGTGCAGCCTTGAGGATTTTTCTTCAGATCAGTAAGTTACTTGGGCAGAACAATTTATATTTTTTCCTGACCTTTCTTGACCGCTTGACTTCTTTTTGGTACTTTTGCTCGTTTCTGTCCAATGTTTAAACTCACCAAAAACAAAACAAAACAAATCAAACCTTCTTCTCAGAGAAGGCATTCATCAATTCTCCCACATCAAGAAGAAGATACTGGAATGGATTTAAGGCATCACCCACTACAGAGATCACTAAAACCCTTCACACCTTCCCTCTCAAAAGAGAATTACTTTGCCTTCTTTCTTACTTCTCCTTGAAAATAAAAATCCTAATTTGTTATACCAGAGTATAATACATTTTAAAATATGGAATACATCACTGCAGTGCAGCTGTAATATTGTTTGCAATTATTTCCAATTGTAGAGTCTCTGGACCAGACTCTGAAGTAAGCATTCTGAAGTATCTTAAATAGGATATATTGCTTGTTCTTTAATGCCTGGGGACTGCATCCCTGATGTCATCTCATTTTAATCTACTTGTTTTTCCCCCTGAAGCTAAGGAAATCTTCTGTCCTCTTCACATGTCGCTCCTTTGCTCTAGGGGGACCAGTGGAAAATGAATTTCCAGTTCCATATTTCTAGCCCTCACTAAACATCCCTCTTATGTCTCCCCTAACAGGTGGTGGTCTGATTCCCTTAAGAGCATTGAAAGAATCCACAAAATAGCAGGTTAGCTCTACCTCCACCTTCTGGAAGGACTTTGTATATATCTAAGAAATTATGCTCCCTGGATCATGGTGGGGAGTCTGATTGGAAGAAATGCACAGAGGTAGCTATAGAGTGGGAAATCTCAACTATCTTCAGAATAAGAAGAGAACTCATTTCTAATCCTAGCTTGAGTGTCATTGAAGGAAGCACCAGATGATGCTCTATCTCCCTGCCACCAAGATGGGAACCATCAGAAATTAGGGTACAATGTGATCTTCATGGAGCACTGAGAATTCACACCAGATATTAGAATATAAACTTGGTGTCATAAAAGATAACTCACTGACAGCTTGCAATGAACTTTTGTGAAGAACTATGGAATTCTAGGGGCTGCCTCGGTGGCTCAGTTGGTTAAATGTCTGCCTTCAGCTCAGGTCATGATCCCAGGGTCCTGGGGTCGAGTCCCGCATTGGGCTCTCTGCTCAGCAGGGAGCCTGCTTCTCCCTCTCTCTGCCTGTCTCTCTGCCTACTTTGATATCTCTTTCTCTCTCTGTCAAATAAATAAATAAAGATATCTAAAAAAATAAAAAGAACCATGGAACCATAAAGCCCAAGGAGGCAGGCAACAAGCTTTAAAATTAACTAATAGATACCACACTAACTTGTAAAGATGGGACCTCCCCTTTAGAGGAGCTTGTATATTAATATGAATTACAACCAGATGGTCATCTCCCAGGTCATAATTAGAAGAGAGTAAGGCTAAGCAATAATAGCAACTAGTAGATTAACTGAGTGTGTACTATTTGCTGTGTGTCCTCCTAAACAGATGCATTTTCAGACTGCTGTTAAGCACCTTCACCAAAGACAAGTAAACTAGGGCCTTGAGAAGTCACTTGTCTAAATAGCTAATACACTCGACCTGGGACTCGAACATGATTTTTTCTCACTCCAGAATGTGCACTGCTGACCATTTTGTGTTACCACAGCCCAAAAGTAGCAAAGAGTTTGTGAAAAACATCCTTCTGTTAAATACAAAGAACACATCAACCACAATAATGACTAATGACTTCTCTGACATCCTCTGGACAAGACTGATTAATTGGGAGGAATATCTGTGGTACTCCTGATGGGTAATTTTACATGCCAACTTGACTGAGCTAAGGGATGCCCAGAGAGCTAATAAAACACTGTTTTTAGATGTGTCTGTGAGAGTGCCCCAGGAAGACATTAGCATGTGCATCAGCAAAGTAAAGAAGATCGCCCTCATCAGTGTGGACAGGCAGGATCCACTCCTTTGAGAGCCTGTCCGGATCTGCATATCCATCTCCCACTGGGTCTGCTTCTCTGGGGGTGGTGCTGGTTGCTGAGAAAAGAATGCATCTAAATATCAGTAGAGATATTAGGGGTCTAACTTAGCAAACAATATCACTCCTTAATTGAGAACTACTATTTAATAACAGATGCCTAGCATTTCAGAAAGATCTCCATGGAGGTGGTGTTTTTCCTCGGGGAGACATTATGGAAATTGATGGTCGTCACAGTGAAGAGGCTACACTATAGAATCTGGTGGGTACGGGGCAAGGATGCTAAAAGCCTGCAGAGTGCAGTACATTCCCTAACAACAAAGAACTCTTCCTGCCCCACAGAATGCAAGTATATCTCAAGTATAAAACAAAAAAATCAATCAATCAATCAATACTAAAGTCTTGTGTTATAAATTATTTTCTTTTTATTTCTCCTCTTTAAGTTATGTGTGAAGGTAAATCATCTATGAATACCATTTCAGGGACATAGAGGAACAGCATAAACTATTTGCTATAAAACTGTCATTTCGTTTCTGAAAGAATACATGTCCACTGTCCCAGGGGATAGCTACATGCCACTCACTAGCCACCAAGAGTTTCAAACAAACAGATTTTATATAATCTGGCAAAACTGAGATGAGAATTCTCTTGTTAAGCTTTGGAGGCTCATTTCATTTTAACTAAAGATTTATTTGGACAGCAGAAGATGCAAATACATTATAACACACCTAACATAAACATGCTACTTTGACTACTACTGTACTATGAATTTTAAAAAATGGAAAATTTACTGAATTAATAAAATGTAAAATTAACCTAATAACCTCACAAACAAACAAATCTCCAGTTAGAAAATTTATGTGGAAGATCCTGATTTTTGATTGCTAAACATAAAAGATCTAAGTATAAACCAAATAAGAAATATTCAAAACTTCTGTGAAGAAAAAGAGTAAAAGATACAGAACTAGACTTGAACAAGTATGAAGACATGCACACTATTTGACAGCAAGACCTGATGGTATAAATGTGGCAATTCTCCCTAAGTTAATTTATAAATGTAATGTAGTCCCAATAATAATATTCTCAAATTTGTTTCCCAAATAAGTTGACTATAAAGTTTACATAAAAGATTAAAAACAATATTCCATTATAGCCATAAAAGCCCTGGAATAAAACAAAAGAGAAGGAGTGGACATGGAGACTAGATTATATCACTGTTTAGGGGCACTTATAATTGAAAAAATTATTGGTGAATGAATTGTATGAAATGGTGAAAGAACAAGGGAACAGAATAGAATAATACACATATAGACAATAGGAAATGAAATTAAAATCCAATTCAAAACAGTAGGGAAAAGATCATTGATAACTGGGTAAGCCCAAGGTTATTTATTGCTGCATTTTTTAAAGATTTTATTTATTTATTTGAAAGAGAGAGAGCGCATGGGTGCTCCAGAGAGAGAAAGAGAGCATGAGCAGGGGAGGGGCAGAGGGAGAGGAAGAAGCAGACTCCCCAGTGAGCAGGGAGCCCTACAAGAGGCTGGATCCCAGGACCCTAAGATCTTGACCTGAGCTGAAGGCAGATACTTAACCAACTGAGCCACCCAGGCACCACTGCATTTTTTTCTTCTGATAGCAAAAGATTAGAACCAACTCAATGTGTATCAACAGGATACTTGATAGATAGACAATGGTACCTCTACACAATAGATTATTATGCAGTTGGAGAAAAGTTTGACTTAATAATAAATATAAGTGAATATGTCAGTAGTATTAGGCATTAACTTTTCATCACAAAAAAAGATTTAAGAATACAGATAAGAAAGTCAGATAAAAAAAAAAAAAAAGATCCACCATCTTCTACCTACAAGGGCTCACTTCAGGGTTAAGGGTTGAAAAGTAAAAGAATAGGAAAACGTATCACAAAAGGTTGTTTGTTTGTTTGTTTTTTTAATTAGCTTTTTAAATTTTATTCTTGAATCTCTTCTTTTAGGATGAATTTTATCTCAAGTCAAATAGCACTTCCAAATTAAGCACCTTTAAAAAAAAAAAAAAAATACCATGTAGGCAGCGAGAATCTTACCACGGCTCACTTCCCTTTTCCTTCCTGTAATGGGAAGGTAAACCGATTCATGTGTCATCTCTCCTATGCATTGCATGTACTGGTATACCACTCTTATGCCAGATTCTCTCAGAGAAAAGTCTGCTTTAAACATGGCTAATCCAGGAGCACCAGGATGGCTCAGTCATTTGAGCTTCTGCCTTCAGCACAGGTCATGATCCCAGGGTCCTGGGCTCAAGTCCCACATTAGGCTTCCTGGTAAGTCTGCTTCTCCCTCTGCCTCTGCTGTTCCCCCTGCTTATGCTCATGCTCTCTCTCTCTCTCTCTCTCACACACACACACACACAAATTAATTAATTAATTAATTATCCATCTCCCATTTAATAAATAAATAAATGGAATTTTTAATGGATAAATAAATATTTAAATAAATAAATAAATAAATAAAGATGGCTAATCCATAAAACATGGAAGGTATCACCCTCTGTGAAAGGACTTGCAGGCATCAACAGACCTTTCAAAATTACCATCAAAATTACACCCAGTAGGGAGCTTTTAGGGGCCAGAAAAACAGTGCTGTACTAAGCTGTTCTTCTTCTCAATCACCACCACTCCCTGGAGTGGTGGAAAAGAATTCCTTTGTGTTTCCCTCTTTCACATTAAGGTTCAAGGCCCAGGGAATGAATTCCTCATGGGGTGACCGTTCATCAGCTCTTCCAGTCTCCCCTGAGAGCAGAAATCATGTCATCTCTTTTCCTCTGGGGATAACGTGGGACTCTGAAACCTAATAAAGCTCCTGCACACAGAAGCAAAGGTGGGTGAGCAAGGAGCTCAGGCACAGCTACCTGAGTGAGACACTGTCTTCGGATCCTTCTCAGAATATGTGTTCACTGTAACTCATCAAGCGAAGAGGAGACAGTCAACCTCTCACCATCAGGTAGAAAACACGTCAGAGCACAGATCAGCACTGGAACAGAGAGAGAGAGATGACCTTTTAGGAGTGGAGCATGATCCCGCCCCTGCTCCTCTCAGCATGGCTTTGCCTGGCTTCAGGTCCATGCAGTTCCAAAATTTCAAGAGGAGACATGGACTATGGGTTTGGCTTTCAGGTACCTCATAAGGAGTACGAACTCAGAAAAGGCTAGAATTGGAAAGTTACACAGAGTTTAAATTCTTCACCCCATTCATTTCAGAGATAAGTAAGTTGCATCTAATGTAGCAATTCATCAGCTCAAACACTACTTAGTGGAAAAAATAGAACAACAACAAAAGTAGAAAAACAACAAGTTTTTTACTCCAGAATTCTTTTCATAGAAGCATGCAAAAGCAGGTGATGCATAGAAATCTAAAATATCTTTGTCTTATATTTGTTTCTATAAGACAATACTTTTGCTGACCTTTTATTAAAAAAAAAAGAGTTTAACAAGTTTGGAATATACTTATTTATTCACTATTCTACTATTTCTTCAAGAGTCAGATCGGTTGACATTTAGCTACACAAAACTAAAAATCTACATATAAGGATTTTCTTTTAACTCTGATTTTGAATTTGATAGCCTCATCTCTACTGGTTTTGTCATTTAATACTGTGGAATTAAAATCACACCTTCACTAAAGCCTAAAGCAGTCCATGATACATCCATGTATGGAATAAGTGTGGGAACTTTTTTTTCTGGAAGCTGTGAGCACACAATCATCTACTGAGTTAAGTCTTACACAGTTACAGTTGCACTGACACAACTGCCAATTGAATTAAGCATTTAGCACATGACAATCACTGAATTTACTACCAGATGATTGATGGATTATTGATTAACTGGTTGATTGATGGTAGACAGATGATAGAATATACACATACTCTAACCAACTTTTTTGAAGAAAGTTACTAAGTAAGACATTAATCTCATCCATAGGTGAAAAGCTGAGACTCTAAGTAGATGCGTAATGTGCTAGAATTCAAAAGCAGTAAGTGGCAAAGCCTGAATTTGTCTGTCCGCTATAAGCAAGAATGGGCAGGGTGCTTTCTGACTGGTGAAATCCCTGCTCATGCACGTCCTCTTTAAACTGGAACTTGAATTTATAAGGGAGGAAAGATGACTTTCTGATCCCATTTTCCAATTGACTGAAATGAATTAGTAGACACATGCTCCCCTGAAGATCATTCCTGAGCCCCGTGCTGCATCCTGACCAGGAGTCTCTTACTCCTAAAACAACTGCAGCTTGGCATCCCCTGTACTTTCAAGCTGGATGTTTGGGTCTGTCTCCTCCTCTATAAAACTGAGGTTAGACAGAATGAGTCCTCCCAATTGCAATAATAGCAATATTTTCCCTTTTTGCTAAAGGGAAAGAACAAGCTGAGAAGTGGGAAGACTAAGGTAGACCACTTATATCCTTCTCATGATGGGTTACTTCCCTATTTCTAGGTTAAGCAGTGAGAAAAAATGAACACAGTGCAGTGTATGAAATCGGTAGTCCCAGACTCACTTGCCAGTTCTGCTCCCAACTCACTGTGTGATTTCACAGGTCTCCTTATTAATATAACCTGTGAAGTGACATACCCATCCATGTAGAGTAACAACGAGAGGAACTGAAGTAGGGACAAGTACTTTGTTGCTGGTTTTGTTTTGTTTTGTTTTGTTTTGTTTTAACAGCTTTGTTGAGCTATAGCTGAAATACACTGTTCCTCCCACACACACCTCCACCCAGGCAATCACTGATTGGCTGTCACTATCGATTAGCTTGCAGTTTCTAGATTTTTAGAAATGGGATAGCATGAGGTCTAGCTCTCTTCTCTCAACCTAGTTATTTTGAGATTCGTCCATCATATTGCATGTATCAATCGTTTTTTTGTTTGTTTGTTTGTTTGTTTGTTTAATTGTTGAGTAGTAGTCTATTTTATGGACATACTAAAATTTGTTTATCTTATTACTTATGGGTGGGCCTTTGGGTTGTTCCCAGGTTTGGTGTTTTGTGGGGGAAATGGCTGGATGTTTTCCAAAGTGGTTGTAGTATTTTATACTCCTAGCAACTGTGATGCAATTTTCAGTTCCTCCGCTCCCGGGTCAACCCTTAGTATGGTTCATCTTTTTAAATTTTAAATTTTAAATTTTACACATTCTAATGAATGTGTAATAATATCCCACTGTGGTTTTAATTCATGTGTCCCTAATACAAAAGAGTTGAGCATTTTTCATGCATTTATTTGCTATTCATATATCTTCTTTGCTGAAGCGTCTAAGTCTGGCCCATTCCTTTTGGATTGTTTGTTTTCTCATTAATGAGTTTTAAAGTCCCTTCCATAGTATGGGTACAAATTCATTATGAGAAGTGTATTTTTCAGATAATTTCTCCAAGATTTCTCTTTTTATTCTCTTTTCTAATTGACCTGATGTATGAAATGATGCATACGTTCACATTATATTAAGAATGAGTCTGAAAGTATTTTATAAACTATATTCACTCTCAGGCAAATATATGGTATTGATTATCCACTATTAGGCCCCTTCTTCATTGCAGTTGATTATATTCTATGCAGAAACTGAAAGATGGGAGCACTACTTTCAACCATGCTAGGATTTAAGATAGCCTGTTATAAATGTCCACACCCCCCCTGAAAGACACATTATACTACTCTGCTTTCCTGTCTTTTTTTTTTTTTTTTAAGATTTTATTTATTTGTCAGAGAGAGCGAGTGAGAGCGAGCACAGGCAGACAGAGTGGAAGGCAGAGTCAGAGGAAGAAGCAGGCTCCCTGCGGAGCAAGGAGCCCGATGTGGGACTCAATCCCAGGAGGCTGGGATCATGACCTGAGCCAAAGGCAGCTGCTTAACCAACTGAGCCACCCAGGCGTCCCACCTGTCTTTCTTAAGCAGTAAACCAGATAGAGGAGATACAGCTGACTTCTCCCTCAGATTTAATAGAGAATGTTACTTATTTCTAAAGCACTGCATGTTCTGTCCTGATTTGGTTTGGTGTGGTGTGGTTTTGCCCACTTTCTTGTTACAACTCTTCAGTAGACTGAATATTCATCCAACCACAAAGGAAAAAGTTAATATATGCTGCTGTCTGGCCACAGAGTTGGATAATGCTTTCTCTATCCCCTGAGTGAGAATTCCTGAATCTGAACTCTGGAACAACCTGTTGGCTATGGAACAACCTGTTGGCTATAGAACAACCTGTTGGCTAATCCATAGAATTGTCCAAAGACACAGCTGTTTTTTCATCCTGATTATGCCCCACACCAAATCCCTGGGTGCTTCTAAGTATTAGGGAAATGAAAGGACTAATTCTGTGTCCATGCCTGATAGGCAAGACAGCAAGACAAAATGCAGGTGCAAAAATAAAGAGGTATAACCTTCATTAAACCAAATATACACAGAAGACAATAAAGTGAAGTGAACCCTGGAGTTCAGACAAACCCAGCTCTGCTGCTTACTGGCTCCTGACATTGTTGATATTACTTAATGTCTAACCTTATTCTTTTCAGGTATAAGATAGAGACAAGGGTGGTACCCGTTTCACGGAGTTGTGAGGATGAAATTATGTAACGTGTAGAAGCACTCAAAGGTCTGGCAAAGAGTTAGCACTCAGTAAATCTTGTTTTGTTTTGTTTTGTTTTGTTTTTAATTATTATTACCAACTACCTTTTCCAATATTGCTCACTTTTTGCTCCAAGTATTTTACTTTCTCCGTGTGTGTATGTTTGTGTGCATATGTGTGTGTGTCATATGCTATAATTCGAGATTTGAGGGATTTTTAGTTTTCATTTTTGTGCCTACCTGCAAAGAGAATTAATGTTTATTCATGATTTGTGTCCGTATTTGCTTTGTTTTAGAAAGAAAGAAGGCATGCTCAAAACAGTCCTTTACTAATTAACAAGGCAGATAATTGCACAGATAACATCAAACAATTGGTAGCATGTGATAAATTGCCTCAGAGAATCGAGGTCCATGGAGAAGCAGAATTTGCCATCCCCACAATCCTAACATCTTCTATTTTGACTGGGCACCTAGAGAGGACACTTTCATCACTTTCACTAAAGTCATTTGAGTTACCCTATGGGTCACAGAATCTGATTTCTGGGAAGATTTTTAAAAACCACTTCAGGCAATAAATCAAATCCAGGCACACATAAATTGAAAAGATGGATAAAGAAAACCACTCCGTGGTGACGGAGTTCATCTTTATGGGCATCACTCAAGACTCCCAGCTACAGACCATCTTCTTCGTGGTCTTCCTCTTGGTCTACCTGATCAATGTAGTAGGGAACGTTGGTATGATTATCCTGATCATAACAGACTCTCAGCTTCACACACCCATGTACTTCTTCCTCTGCAACCTCTCTTTTGTTGACCTGGGCTACTCCTCAGCCATTGCCCCCAGGATGCTGGCTGACTTCTTAACAGAGCACAAAGTCATCTCATTCTCTAGCTGTGCCACCCAGTTTGCTTTCTTTGTAGGTTTCGTGGATGCTGAGTGCTATGTCCTGGCTGCCATGGCCTATGACCGTTTCGTGGCCATCTGCCGACCCCTCCACTATAGCACGCTCATGTCCAAGAGAGTCTGCTTGGCTCTCATGTTGGGCTCTTACCTGGCTGGCCTGGTGAGTTTAGTGGCCCACACTTCCCTCACCTTCAGTTTGAGTTACTGTGGCTCCAACATTATCAACCACTTCTTCTGTGAAATCCCACCTCTCTTAGCCCTCTCTTGCTCAGACACCTACATCAGCGAGATCTTGCTGTTCAGTCTGTGTGGCTTCATTGAATTCAGCACCATCCTCATCATCTTCATCTCCTACGCTTTCATCCTCATTGCCATCATCAGAATGCGCTCCACGGAAGGCCGCCTCAAAGCTTTCTCCACCTGTGGGTCTCACCTTACTGGTGTCACCCTTTTTTATGGCACAGTCATGTTTATGTACCTGAGGCCAACATCCAGTTACTCCCTGGACCAAGACAAGTGGGCCTCTGTGTTCTACACTATTATCATCCCCATGCTGAATCCCTTGATCTACAGTTTACGGAACAAAGATGTGAAAGCTGCTTTCAAAAAGCTAATTGGAAAAAAATGTCAAGAGTAACAAAATATGAAAATTTCTTATGACCACATGTAAAAATGGTAGTGGTCAAAGGACAGTGGTAGGAGATAGAAAATGCAGATAGCTTTCTAATAAACACAATTCAGCTACCATCTACTTGCAGTGTCGATCTTAAATTCTATAGGGTTTTCTATAACCCTTAACAGTCTGATATAAAGGAAATATAAATTAATATTTTTGAAAAGCATGCTAAACTAGATGCATTTGTATTTTACCTGACTTTGGCTCACCTATTGCTTAGAAACTAAGACAAAACTTGAAAGGGAAAATAAATAGCCACTTTAAATTATAGTTTTTCAGTCATGAGGTATGACAGATCCAAATGTTGAAAGTTTCTCTACTCTAAAAACAAGTCAGAGAAAATATAGTCAAATATGTAGGGAATGGAACTTGTATGAGAGATTACCCAACTCAGCCTGGGAGCTGAGCTATATGTATTCCTATATTCAACAAAAACTTCTAAGTGATAAATATGGGCCAGGTTCTGGAGGATAAAATCATAAGACGCATTTGCCAATGAGGAGTTCGTTGTGCTTCCAGTTACTGTGCTCTCTGAAACTGCTGCCCCCAATGACCAAATCATGAGCTATATAAACCCCAAGAATAAGAGCTGCAGACTGAGGCTCTACTGTTTATTGTGTGTGCTCAGTTTTCCCTTCTGTCTAGCATTTGGTTTCACCTAATAATGATTAGATCTCCTTGGTCTCCCTTGCCTAATATCCAAAAGAGATGGGCATCTGGGTTTTGTTACCTTCACATATTGACATCATTTTAACCTTCAGGGAAGCCCAGGGACTCTGTGATCCTAAGAAAGAGACAGTTTGGATCAATCCCTGAGGCCAACTTTAGCTGGATTGTAATGTCTGTAAGATTAGTAGAATTAATGTCCTACTCCTCGCATCCTAAATCCCTCATGCCCCACCACCCTCACTTCTATACTACCTTTTTAAAGATTTTATTTATTTATTAAAGAGAGAGAGAGAGCACAAGCAGAGGACTGGCTGAGAGAGAGGAAGAAGCAGACTCCCCACTGATCAGGGAGCCTGACACAGGGCTGGATCCCAGGACCCTGAGATCATGACCTGAGCTGAAGGTCGATGCTTAACCGGCTGAACCACCCAGGTGCCCCCTCTTCCTCTCTTCTAATAAGAGTTAAACCCTAGCTTTTTCCTAGGGCACCAGGACTCTTCATGCTTTCCACCATTATCTCCAGACCCTTATCCAAGAATAGTTTCACTAACCCTGAGGTATCAATGACCGACAATAGAGGAGACAAACTCTTCTCTGCAATCTTGACTTAAAAATCAAGAGTGTCAGGGATCAGCAACAGGTAAGGTGGGCAGACCGAGATGGAGGAATGCTAACTTTTTCTTAGATATGCTAAAATTCCATCTGATGGTGTCATCAGTTACAAATACTTCCCAGCAATAATGTTGCTATGTCTCCTTCTCCCAGTGCCATATAGTCAAAGGTCAAGGAAACACAAGAACTATCCTAAAGTGTATAGTGTTCCCATTCATTGTGAAAGGTACAAAAGAGTTTTCGGGATAAAAGACCCAGGCTTTCTAATAGATATCATTATACATGCGATGAAATTTACCTGGTGCAAAATTGCACAGCCCTATCATGAATTTCTAAAAACATATTTCTGGTTTCACGTTATGAAGAAAGTACAGCAACTAATGGACAGATGTAGAGCTGATGGTCCAGAAATAGTTCAGAGATTGAGGCTTTGGTGTCTTTTTTTTTTTTAAATATAATCTAATGTGCAAATCTACATGATGTGTAAAAAATTTAAAAATAGAGCTTTCCTATCTCATTAACTACATTAGCAACTATAATGTAAACCAGGGTATACATTATAATTGAAAGAGTAGTTGATTTAGAATCAAGGAGACCTTTGTATCCCAGTTCTGCAATTCTAGTTAGTGACCATCCTTCTGGAGGACATTTTTTTTTTTTCTTAATCGATTGCTGTATCCAAAGTTAATGATAAAATCTAAAAACTGACCCTAGGGCTACCCTTGCCACTCTGACTAATAATGGTAAGTATTCAGACTTTAGACTATTTAGAAAGAAGCTCTCATGTAGGTTCTGCTATTTTCTTGCTCTGTGCCCCTGGGCAAGTTACTGAATCTCTATCAGACTAAGGTTCTTCATCTATTAAATGAGATAATGCTTACATTCTAGCATTTTTCAAAGGATGTGATGTCAACTCTGTAAAGAATCTGCACGTAAAAGATAATAAACATTAGTTGTTTATATTTTTCCTTCACTTATATATTAAATATTCATGATTCTGCTATCGATGTGATGCAATATAGAAAGGAAACTCATTTTTCCCAAGTAATTGGTAATGGAGGTCTGCATATCAAATTTATAATGGCAAGAAAAAGATGGGTAAAAGTTGGGTCACCTTAGTCTTCATTCCCACTCCCATCAATAATTATATCAGATAAATCCCCTAACGATCTCTGTTCCTGAGTCTCCTCATCAATAAAGTAAACACTAGTATTTATACCTTATCAATCCTATTAGTTTTCCCAAACAAGTGAATATTATTATAGACTGCAAATATCACATTTTTAAAAAATTTTATTTATTTATTTGAAGAGAGAAAAAAAATGAATGATGGGGAGGGAGGGGCAGAGGGAGAGAGAGAGAGAAGCAGACGCTGCTGAGCAGGAAGCCTGATATGGGGCTTAATCCCAGAACCCAGAGATCATGACCTGAACAGAAGGTAGATGTTTGACCAACTGAGGCACCCAGGTGTCCCAAAAATTACATTTTCTATAACTAAAAAAAAAAAATCCTACTCATTCTCCTGGGAGCTTTGGAAAGCAAAAATTGATGCAGAAGTGTATTAAGAGGGGAGATATCCGAATGAGATAAAGCTGAGACTAAATTCTTTTCTTTCTGGGGCACCTCCCAGAGAGGGCTTCTTTTCCTGCTTCTCCTGCTTGTGTTCCCTCTATTGCTGTCTATTTTAAATAAATAAATAAAATTGTTTAAAAAAAATAAAAAATAATAATAATAAATTCTTCTCCCTCCATTTTCAAGCTATGTGACTTCAGCTGAGATTTTTTTAAACAATCTTTGCTTAAGACTTGGAGATAGATAGATCTATATATATCACATATATATCCTGGCTTCATGGATTTGATATCCATAGGGAGATAAAATAAATGCAAATGTCTTATACTACTGGGGAAAAAACTGCCAAAAGAGAATTGCAGACAATGGGCTGTGAAGTCTCACAGGCAACACTCCCTCTTGGGAGATCAGGGAATTTCTATGGAGAAGGGAGCTTGTGAGTTATTTTGGGAAGCAGAGCCTGGAAATTAAAGAAGGAAGCAACTGGCAGAAGGAAAAAACATAGTGAACAAAGGCAAAGAAATTGGAAGCCAGGGTGGGCCATTTGCCTGGGTGTCCGTGGAAGGATTTGGTGGTGAAGCTGGAACGTAGGTCAAGATCAGACACAAATTTAGGAAACGGGAATTTATTGCTTGGGGAGTAGGGAGTTTATCACTGTGGATTCAAGAGAAGTTTCCTCTTTGATCCTTGAAATTCTGTCCCTTATTCATCCCCAGAGCAACCTTTGGGGAAACCAGTATAACAACATGGACTTCAGGTTGGTACATTCAAGTAGCTTCTGACAACTTCAGGCAGGTTTACTGACCTAAGATGGTGTGCTCTTCTTAATGGAGCTTGGATAAATCTCATATTTAGCTTTCTATCTCCTAGGGGAGGAACCCAAAATGAAGTCCTTGCCTTCATTCTCTGCCTTAGCAAGAACGCCTGGAATAACTAGGGTCTGATATCCCTTATCTAGCCCATAGTTACCCTCTTCCTTAACTCAGGAGCTATAACATTGCCAGTGTCCTCTGTTTGGCACTCCAGGCCCTCTCCCTTAAATCACCTCTCTGGAATGATTTCTTCCTGTTCTCTTTGTCCAAGAGATTCTCCTGCAAAACTATTTCTTGAGTGGCACTCCCATTTTTCTCCCTCTATATCCTTCTAAATGCCTTCTCTTCTCCACTCTGTGCTTCCCTAATAGTCCCAGCTCCCCATCTCAGACCGTCCAAATTTCTCTCTTTTTTCAAGGACCAACTCAAATCCCACTCCTTGAAATGCTCTGTCTCTGAGCTACTGGACTGCTGATCAGCCCCACTCTTCAGAAGCTTATGAAAAGAAAGTTGGGTGATGAACTCTTTATTTGACTGCTCCTCACAGCTACTGCACTGTAAACACGTGCAGCCATTTGAGGGCTCTGGGAGTTGCTGTATTGAGATCTGTGTGTTTAACTGTGATCAGGTGTTCATGAGGATAGGAAACTAGAGGAGAATTCCATGATAAAATCCACACTGTGAATGGCATCCACACCTGACATCTGAAATTCTACAATTTCAGCCTCATCCCAGCCGTCTCCCTCCCTATCCCACCTCCCAGAGGTTCAAGTCATATTGAAATGAAGGATATCATGAAATCTCTCCTTTTGTATACTTTTGTTAAGGCCAGTCCTGTGCTTCAAAGGCCACTAACCAACCTAGAAAACACTGTTTTATGTCACAAATCAATCATCACTTGTGTAAATTGCTGGACTCCTCTCTTCTCATCTGCAAAATGGCGCCAATTATACCTGCTTCATGGGGTTGCAGTAAGAATAAAGAATAATCTAACTGTGGCCAGTTGTCCCTCTTGTGCAAGACTATTTTGTTTTTGCCTATTATCCTAGAGCAAGTATCAGTACATCTACTCCTCACTCTTAAAAAATAGTCAGATATTAAAATATAGGAAAAACCTAAGTAATGCATTTAAGCACCTTGGGCCTTAATAAATGGCAGCTTTCCCTGTGCTAAAGAAGTCTTGGGCCCATACTGCTTTGATATAAAGGCTTCCTTAGTAGACTGCAAAACTTTAAGGTAGTCTCGTTTTTTGTCCTCAAGTCCTGGGAATATAATAAGTGAATAATAAATGCTCATTGAACAAATGAATGACCATGCCTCCCTGGACTAGAGAACTACCTGAACCTAGTCCCAACTCTGGGCCTTGGGAAACCTACCAAAAATACATCTGAGATCTTGAAATTCTTAGGACAACAAGTATATCTAAAGATGATGAAACCAGAGTTATAAAAGTTTAAATGGGGGATGCCTGGGTGGCTCAGTTGGTTGGACGACTGCCTTCGGCTCCGGTCATGATCCTGAAGTCCCGGGATCGAGTCCCGCATCCAGTTTTCAGCAACATGGGGAGTCTGCTTCTCTCTCTTATCTTCTCCTCACTTATGCTCTCTTTCACTGTCTCTCTTTCAAATAAATAAATAAAATCTTTAAAAAAAAAGTTTAAATGGCATGCTGATGTGCTCTTGGCTTTTAAGTAGTAGAGCTGGGATTGGAACAAAATTTTCTGATTCTTAGTCCAGTGTTCTATAAAATAGGGAAATGTGCAGCTTTAAAGAAAGTGATAGGCATAATCAGAACTGGGGAACCTGTATAAAGGTCTTGTCTGTGGCTATATTCAGTCTGATGATTTGATTAGATAGATCAGTCAGGATTGTATTCTGAAGCATTTGTTAAAAGTTTCACATTTGCCTATGACCATAGTGAGCTGAACCCTTGCAAGATCAGATGGGCTGGACAAGTCACTATATCCTAAAGAAGTGAGGGAGAGAGGCAAAATAGAAGATGTTATAAAAGAAATAGATCAGCTTCAGATCATGTTGAAAGAATGGTATCAAGGAGGAATGATAAGTTTCACCATGACTTTCTTCCCCTTCAATATTTTACAATCCTCATATTTACTGACTGGTATACTAATTAATGTATACCACTTTAAGGGGGAAGATACTCATTAAGAAAATTGGTGACATGACATATGACCACAGTGTGTATTATATTCTCTATACCTATGGCAATGACATTAAAACCTTTCAACATTGCATTATTATCCTTAAAATAAATTAACCAAATCCAAAAGGTGAAACTATAAAGACATTTCAGAAGAAATTCTCACAGGTTTATGATATATCAATCTGGTAACAAATTTATAATAAATCTATTCCAGAGAGGACAGAGATAGCTAGATACAGATAGAGATGTGACTGATTGATACTTAAAGATGATCTAATCCAACAGCAATCTTATTTTGCAAATGGAGGAAATGAGGTTCACAGAAATGGAATGACTTCTTCGTAGTAACATAGCTAAATTAAAACCGTGAAATTACAACTTCATTATTCTCATTCCAAATGTAGTCTTACAATACACAATAATACTGATTAGTCAAGCTCTGAGAGAATGCATTTTATGGCAACAGTCTATTCTCTAATTATTTTATTTACTCTGGGCTTTAATTTTATTTCAATATGAACAAAATGCTAGTTAGTACTTACCCTAGCTATACTATCAATCTCATTAACATAATCCCAAACAAATGTAGGAAGAAAATAATTCAATAGGACATTTGATGTTGTGAAAGACCAGTAATTGCGGAGTTCACCATTATTTGTGTTAATCTTAAAATTAATTGTCTTTTGGGGGCGCCTGTGTGGCTCAGTGGGTTAAAGTCTCTGCCTTCGGCTCAGGTCATGATCCCAGGGTCCTGGGATCGAGCCCCGCATCAGGTTCTTTGCTCAGCAGGGAGCTTGCTTCTTCCTCTCTCTCTCTCTCTCTCTGCCTGCCTCTCTGCCTACTTGTGATTTCTGTCTGTCAAATAAATAAATAAAATCTTAAAAAAAAAAAGACTAGAACACAGTGAATATTTAAATATAAAAAACATTATTGTCTTTTGTTCTAGGAATTATCCTCACATACAGTACATAGAATTATCAGTTAAATGTCTTTAAGTGTTACATTTTCCTTTTCTGTACAAAGAAGCGAGTCTAGGAAAGGACAAAAGTTTGCTTGAAAAGGCTGAGCTGGATGGGAAACAAACTGAGGGTTGCTGGAGTTACTGCCTGCTCAGTGGGGGAATGGGGTAACTGGGTGATAGGCATTAGGGAGGGCACTTGCTGTGATGAGCACTGGGTGTTGTATGCAGTTGACAAATCACTAAATTCTACTCCTGAAATTAATAATACAGTATATGTTAACTAAACTGAATTTAAATAAAAAATTTAAAAAAGAAAAGAAAGGACAGGTTCTAGCTAGGCACTAGGATAGGGCATGGGCTGCTTGAATTGCATTATTATTCTTCATTCACCCAACTCCAAGTTACTACTGATCAAAACAAACTAGTCAGAATGAATCGATTAAGTCAAGCATTTGGTCTAAATAAATATTTTTAGAAAAAATAAACAAAAATATTCACTTCAGTTTGTTTGCATATTCTGGTATGTGTCCCCTTCCCCCCGCCATGAGAAAAGCTTTGCAATTTTTTCTGCATTTTTAACTAAACCATTCATTTATAGAGCTGAGAGGTAAGGTGGATTAGTAATTTTTGTGAGACAAAAGATAAACTTTCTATTTGTTGTAGCTTTAGGCATTTCATGTCTTTTCTTCAAAACTAATTTAATGTTGTTTCTAATTAATTAACAGCCAACTAAGTATGAATTTCTTGTTTGATAGTAAATGAGAGAATTTTAAACGTTACTTTTCACTTTAAATTGTTCAGAAGAAAGTTGGTTAGAAGTATATGTTTCATCTTTGTCCGTGAATTAAGCAAATATATGATATATAAAGTCATCTGTCTATTAAGGCAAATAGACAAGAAAAGCACCCTGCTATGTAGTGAATTTGACTAGTTGATTAGTGATTTTGCTTTTTACTTTTTTTAATTTAATTTAATTTGTGTGTGTGTTCCAAAATTCATTTTACTTTTTTAAATTTAATTTAATTTGTGTGTGTGTGTGTATTCCAATATTCACTGTGCTCCATGCAATACGTGCCCTCCTTAATACTTTTTATTAAAGATTTCATTTATTTATTTGACAGAGAGAGAGATCATAAGTAGGCAGAGAGGCAGGCAGAGAGAAAGAAGGAGAAGCAGGCTCCCTGTTGAGCAGTGAGTCCGATATGGGGCTCAATCCCAGGAACCTGAGATCATGACCTGAGAAGAAGGCGGAGGCTTAACCCACTGAGCCACACAGGAGCCCTTCCTTATTATTTTTTTTAAGATTTTATTTATTTATTTGACAGAGAGAAAGAAATCACAAGCAGGAAGACAGGCAAGTAGAGAGAGAAGGAAGCAGGCTCCCCACTGAACAGAGATGCGGAACTTGATCCCAGGACCCTGAGATCATGACCTGAGCTGAAGGCAGAGGCTTAGCCCACTGAGCCACCCAGGCAGCTCACCTCATTACATTTTAAGTTAAGTTTAAACAAGTGGAGTCCACTTTACCTATATTCCATCAGAGGTACCTTATTTACTGATTGTGTGTGGCATTCATATTTAGGTGGGAGAAATAGTTGCATTTTAGTTGTTGAATATCTGTGAAAGTGAATAACCTTTTTTATATTTTATTCTAAATCATAAAACAACAAGTGAGAAAATTTAGAAATAGGGTAACTAGCTTAATAACATGTTAATCAAAGTCTATATTTAAGCTTATTAAGTACAATAATGCTAAATTATATTTTCTATTCTCTTAATTCAAAAAATTATTTTTTTAAAGATAACACTGATTGAAAAGCTTCAAAACACAAGAAAAATTCATTTCCATAAATTTGTGAGATAGATATATTTATATAGACATATAGATAGATAGAGTCCACACAGCAACCGGAAAACCTTTCCAAAAATGTAAGTTGTGTCACACCACCCTCCTTCATAATACTTACATTTTACTAAGAATAAATCTTTACTCCTCACTCAGTCATCTCAGCCCTGCATGGTCGGGCTGCTGCATGAAATTTAAATGAAGCGATATTTCAATAGATTTGTTGCAAAACAGGGCTAAATGTAAGAGGTTAAAATTGGTCTCACACAAAGTAGATGCAGTCTTGTTTCCTTGTAAACTACAAAATTAAGACAGATGTAGGGGCGTCTAGGTGGCTCTGCAGGTTGGGAAACTGCCTTCGGCCCAGGTCATGATCCTGGAGTCCTGGGATCAAGTCCCACATCTGGCTCTCTGCTCACCAGAGAATCTGTTTCTCCCACTGACCTCTTTCCTCTCATACTCTCTCTCTCTCTCTCATTCTCTCTCTCTCAAATAAATAAAATATTTTTTAAAAAGACAGATGTAAAATGTTACGTCCAAAAACCGTTATCTGAAGTTCTCTACTTGAGTTAAAAATTCAGAATGTTTCTCTATATGAAGATGATTTAGATACTCCAGACAGGAGTAAGATCTTTCATCTTACAGTTATAATTTCAAACAATTAATTTCAGACAGTCTATGATTTTAGAGAACCAAGATTTCTCAAGGAGTAAGCAAACAGTCATTCAATAAAGGGAGTTGTTTTCACACATTAAAGCCATCATTTGTCCTTGGGGAAATGTGTTTCCTGATGAGTTTCCAGCTGTATTTATGCGTCCATTATGAATGGCAAGAGAAACATCGGCTGTCCAAGGTTTGATTGTCTCAATTCATATTCAGAAGTCAATTATCTTAGATTAACAATTAACTCTAGTGACCCATTGAGACCCTTCATGTCCTCTGTTTTGCAATAGCTCTCCTTAAAGCTCCTTTCACATCCTGGTTCCTTAGGCTATAGATCAAGGGGTTGAGCATGGGTGTGATGACAGTGTAGAACACTGCAATGATCTTGCCCCCGGCCCTGGAGGACTTCGACTGGGGTCTCATGTACATGAAAATGGCAGTTCCATAGAATAAGGCCACCACCGTCAGATGGGAGGCACAGGTGGACAGTGCCTTATGCCTCCCGGAGGCTGACCGTATCCTGAGAACTGATAGAAGGATTCGGGCATAGGAAACAACAATGAGGAGAAAAGGGATGAAGACAATGATGATACTGAAGATAAAAACAACCAGCTCAGTAAATGAGGTGTCAGTACAAGCCAACCTCAAGATGGAAGGGACCTCACAAAAAAAATGGTTCAGGACGTTGGGCCCACAGTAGGGCAAACTCAAGGTGAGGACGTTGATAACCATGGAACTCAGGAAGCTGCTGGACCAAGAAATGGCTGCCAGTTGGACACAGATATTTTGGTTCATAATGACAGTATAATGGAGAGGATGACAAATGGCTACGTATCTGTCATAAGCCATGACCCCAAGGAGAACACATTCAATCATCCCAAAGGAGAGGGAGAAGTACATCTGAGTAGCACAACTAGAGAACGGGATGGTCTTTTTCCCCATCATGTTGGACAGCATTTGTGGGACATTAGTGGATGTGTAGCAGATATCCAGAAAGGATAAATTAGTGAGGAAGAAGTACATGGGGGTTTGGAGACGAGGTTCTATCTGAATAATAGTGATAATTATAATATTCCCCACCACTGTTAATAAATAAAAGAACAAGAACATAATAAAAAGAATGAGCTGCACCTTTGGCTGAGATGACAGCCCCAGGAACACAAATTCAGTCACAGTGAAGTTGGTTTTTATCATATTCACTTTTCAGGCCACCTCCCTCCCTCTCACAGAACCATCCCCCTAAATAAAAACTTCAAATGTCCTATGTTGATAGCACAGTGTTGGAAACTCAAAACAAATAAGAAAGCAGAGACGTCTTGATCTGAAATTACATACATCTTGAGTATCTGAGTTGTTCACAAATGGAAAGCTTTTCTTCTAGTTTTGGAGGGCATATTCTCTTGATGAGATTAAGAATTTCCCATTCAATTACTGATTGAGTTGAGCAGATATTCTTGACTTTTCTCCAAGGGTATGCTTCTTTGCCTGTTCATAATTGGTCCAAAACCTATTCATTCTTCATTCTTCAAAGTTTTACTCATGGCTCACCTCTTTAAAAAGATCCAATTATGTTTTTGCTCCACACCTAATAACAGAGCATCATGATGTAGAACTTAAGTAAAAAACAGTGAAGGGCATTACTTCATACACTAACCTAAAAGTAAAGGCAGGAACAGCAGCTTGTTCTTCCTCTGTATCACTCTGAGGCAAATGTCTCATGCTTGGACACCCTGATACCCTAAAAAACAAAGACTGCACATACCATCAATAAAACCAGTCATGGGTCACACCAATGACCAGTTCTACCAGCCTCACCATTTCCATACTGTGGGGTCTTGGGTAGTTTCATCATATATAAAGTGGGAATAATTGATAAAATAATGTGAATAAATTTTTGAAGATTACATTAAATAATGTGAGTAAAGAATTTAAGACAATGTCTACATGTAGGAAATAATCCACAAATAACAACTATTATTAATAGTTCTACGAATGTGGGTGCCTGGGTGGCTCAGTGGGTTAAGCCTCTGCCTTCGGCTCAGGTCATGATCTCAGGGTCCTGGGATCGAGCCCCACATCGGACTCTCTGCGCAGCAGGAGGCCTGCTTCCCACCCACCCCCTCACCTGCCTTTCTGCCTAGTTGTGACCTCTCTCTCTGTGTCAAATAAATAAATAAAATCTTTTAAAAAAAGATTTTAAAAAATAAAATCTTTTAAAAAATATTTCTACTAATGTACAGCAATGCTACATTTATCTTGAATTCAGTTCTCTAATAAAAACTGTTTCAGAGAAATATTAATAAAAAATATCCAGAAAACTAAAGTTACCAGGTCTATTCATTGAGAACTCCTTAGCCCTGACCCTGTGCCTACTTACCCTAAATTTATTTATGCACCAAGTTAGCATGTTCCTCTAATGCCTTGCAGCCATGAACAGATTAAAAGCAGTGAGAACACAGGTAGGAGGTAAAGAAGAGTCCTACAGGTAGGTACCGTTACAGCAGCCAGAGAAAGATGACAATCATTCATTTGTCCATTTGTTCACCCTTTTTGTGTCTTTCTTTTTCATTCTTTCTTTCAAAAATATCTTGTGATAATCTAATATGTACCAGATGCTGCGTATGCGCTGGTAAATACAACAGATGCTTTCCACAGTCTCAGAGCTTACGTTCCAGTGGAAAGGTGTGACGAAGGAAACAGCCCCAACCCTGAGAGCATGGGGAATCTTATCAGGAAAACATTTAAGAACCAGGTAGTTGTGGGTCATGAAGAAGACTACTTTAGGTAGCACATCCTTTCTCAAACAATATCTATTTCCATGTAGTATCTTTTAAAGGGCTTTCTTATGGGGCGTCAGGGTGGCTCAGTCAGTTCACTGTCTGCCTTTGGCTCAGGTCGTGATCCCAGAGCCCTGGGATGGAGCCCGCTGTTGAGCTCCCTGCTCAGTGGGGAGTCTGCTCCTTCTTCCGCTACCCCCGCCCCTGGTACTCATGCATGTGCTCTCTCTCTCTCTCTCTCTCTCAAGTAAATATATACAAACTTTAAAAATAAACTAAAATAAAATAAAATAGGGCTTTCTTATATTTTGATTTAAATCAGGGCATTTCAAATCAAATAATTTAGTCGACTGAAAAACTAAATTATCTAAAATCTGAAGTGCAGGGATAAAGGAGGGATGGGTCTGGAAAGAGGAGAGAGAGGTTAGGTTACAGTCCTGTTTTCACCAGGAGCAGCAGGAAAGGAAGCAAGCAAGGAGGTTATCAGCTCCCTTCCAGGCCCTTCAGTCAGCAGTGATCAAGCTCTGCTGCAAATAAGAAATGTTTTGGTGATTTTAGGAGTGATTATAATGACAACAAGTGACATCCCCAGTGAGTTTCTCAGTTGACAAGATGGCACACAATCAGATCACACCACTGGTGGTGCAGTACACGGAATCGACCACAGGAGAGAAAGATGACATGCCTGGGGGCTTTGTGCAATCGTGACATGAACATGGACCAACTGTCCTTCTCTAAGGTAGGGGCAGGATAGCCTCAGAATTGATACACAAGATAAATCAGATAATGCATGTAAAGCACCTAAAACAGAGTTAGACATATATAGTAAGGGCTCAATATATGTTAACTATTATCATTCTGATTCACATATGATCCTCATTAGAGGATCTTTAAGTTCACAAATGTGAAATATTTGTATCTTCACTCACTCCTTTATAGGGAAGAGAGACTAAGTCTTTAAGACAGTAAATAACTCGCCCTAAATCATTGAATTACTGAATCTATATGCAAACACCTTACAACACACATATATATAATATAGCTATATCTACAGTAATAAAGCCACACCAAATGAAATAGTCCTGGTCCCCTATGCATGTATGTATGCATAGAATTGTGTTCACATGAAGGAACATAAATATATTGGTTCAACATTTAAACTGTCTCTATATTTTGAAGGCTCAATGAAGAGGACATTCCCTTAGTTCCTCTAAAAGTACAAGTTGCCTTTAAAACATTTTTAGTCACTTGATGGCTGAAGCCACTGAAAGTGAGTTAGAGCCCACTCAGCTGTCAGTTTCTAGGTTACAAATCTGTTTCTATTCCTATCAGAACACAGAGTTGCAAATCCATTATAAGGATAAGAGGAATAAAGACACTTTATAAATGAATGTATCTCCCATAATATGAAGCAAACTCACCAAATTAAATACAGGTTGAAAAAGTTCTGGATGGTTTGTAATTAATTACCTGTAATTCTACTCAGGCATCTCAACCAAGCAAGCAACACCTAGCAAACTGCACACCCTTTGTGTTACCTCACAAGGCAAAAGCTACTGTTACTAATTGCCTCTTCCACTCCCCTGCCTGGGACACTCATATTCAAGCATGCATGAAGTCCTCCTCGAAGCCCTAATCTAATTCAACCAGACAGAGTTAATCAGAGTCCCTTCTGCTGAATCATTTCCATCCTTTGAATATACTCAATTTTTGTACTTATATGTGTGTGTGTATTAGTTATGAGTCTGTCTGTCCAATGGCTTTGGGTTTCTAGTGATATTGCCGTATTTGTTTTTCCACTCCCTACCACATAATAAACACCATTAAACATTGATTTAAAAACTCAGGATGCCTGGGTGGCTCAGTTGGTTAAGCCACTGCCTTCAGCTTGGGTCATGATTCCAGGGTCCTGGGATCAAGTCCCACATCAGGCTCCTTGCTTGGTGGGGAGCCTGTTTCTCTGCCTCTGCCTGCCACTCTGCTTGCTTGAGCTCACTTGCTCTCTGACAAATAAATAAACAAATAAAATCTTAAAAAAAAAATTCTCAAATAAACCTTCCTATTTCCTATTTTTCTTAAGGTTTAAGCTCAGATTAAGAAAAAATTCACCCTCATGCTAGCCATAATTCTAGTCAAAGAATATAGTCCAGCAAAATCATTTACTCTCTAATTGCTTCTTTTTTCTAAACAACACTGTTTATGGCTCAGAAAGCCATCTAATTCAGTTTTGGGTAAAGGGTGGGGGGAATGATTAATGTGGCTGGATGCCAAGAAGGTATGATGTGTGCTGACAAACTTTACTCAGCTCAGGTTATTTTTCGCATCATATAGACACTGCATATCAGGCACTTTATGTGTTCACAGAAAAATGACTCCTCTTTCTGTTCTGCAAGTCACAGGAAGAAATCTAAGATACATTTTACACCAAACTAGAGAAGTCTAATGTTCCTTCATAAATTCAGGATTTTCAAAAGCTAAACCTTTAATTGTTGTAATCCAAATCATTTGTACAACTGAACATGCTGTTTTTTCTAACTTGTAGTTAAATTGTTTATTAAGTTTGGTAGATATATTCGATATCTATCAATGATATTGTTGCTCTTTGATAATACCTCCTTTCCCAAGGATAAGTTTGCATGGCACCCTAGCATAGGGGTGAAAATCAGCTCTGGGAAAGGACAACCTAAATATGAATTATGACTCTGACAGTTCTCTTCTGTGTGACTTGGGTGAGTTTCTAAGCTTTTCTAAGCCTCTTTTATCTCCTAGGTTAACTGGGAACTGTATTATTATCTCATTCATAAGATTATTTTAGATTATATGTTATTTTATATATTAGAAAGTCCATCTAGCAGTTTTAGCATAGTATCTAACACATAGTGAGAACTTAAAAAATTATAGTTCACAATATTATATAAACTTCGGGTTTATCCAATTTACTATAAATAAACTTGTGTTAGAGCAGAAGGACTACAAGAAATAATTATATTGGAAGTTATGTTATACATCACTGTAGAAATATTTAGAGCCTACACAACCTCATACAATCCCTACATGTGTATCATAATGTCAAAATCTGTGATGTCTTTTCATTGATTGCCAGTTCATCCATGAATGACATTTATTGTTAAAAATTGATCTAAGCACTAAGAATTTGAAAAATTAAGAAGACTAAAGATGGCATTGTAATCCTATTTCCTACCTCATTAAAGAAAACCATCAGGAAAACCTACCAGGAAGTCTTTTCCTATGAATCCATTACTGAGTTTTGAAAATTATCCTAGGAAAACAAATGATTTTTTTGGTAAAAACACCACTTACAATGTTTACAAATTGTGCTGTAGATGATAATTTACCAGATGATAATTTGTGAATTAGTTTCACAAAACCTTTTAAACAAATAAGGCAGATTTGGTTTTGATGCAGCATGAAGAAGGAAGAAAATATAAAAGCAGGGTCCCCTGGAGGCCATGCTCTGAGAGGGGTCCAACTCTGCACACTGGCAAGAATGCCATGACAGTTGGGATGCCTGGGTGCCTCAGATGGTTAGGCATCTGCCTTTGGCTCAGGTCATGATCCTAGGGTCTTGGGATCAAGTCATGCCTCAGGCTCCCTGCTCGGTAGGCAGCCCTCCCTTCCTCTCCCCCTACTTATGCTCTCTCTGTCTCTCTCTTTCTCTCTCAAATGAATAAATAAAATCTTTTAAAAATGCCATGACTGTAAATATCATAACACAAGTTAACAAATTGTGATGTTCAGTGGAGGCAACTAGATCATCCCTCCAACCCACCTGCAAAATAAGCTTTCTCTATGGGAAAGAAAAAAAAGCAAAAAACAAAAAAGAAAATGGTATTAATTGCTGCATATTATAATTCTCTACTACATGACATTTTTAGGTATACTATGTATATTTAGGTATATTAGGTATATGCTAATACTAAATTGCATCTTTACAACTCCAAAATATAGTTACATCCATTTTAATGATGAGAAAATTGAAGATCAGAGAAGCTATACAGAGTTCTCAGAGTAGTTAGCGGAACCATAATTTGTACTTCAAGTCTGCCTAATTCTAAAGTCCTTTATTTAAATAAGTAATAGTTCTATTTTATTACTTTTTTACATCTCAGTAAGCAATTGCAATCATAAACACAGAAGATAAAACATACCCTAAGGCCATAAGCAATGTATAGAAATTATACCTGTCCTCACCACAGACTCATGTACACAAAACCCCATGAAAGACAGCTGACATGATATCCATGTGCAAAAACCACAATTCCTTGGAGATAAAAGCAAATCTCTTTTTATGGTAACCCCAGATGAGATAGTGCTGTACTCCAACTCAGTCCTTTTATAGACAAAACATAAAGATAATTAATACATACATAGTGCAATCCCTAAGTCATCTGAGTTTTCTCACTTTAGGACCTTAGCCTGAACTTTAGATTCTTGTGGGATAATTTCCCAGATCAGTAATTAAAACTTAATTATTTATTCTGAGGGATTCCTCGTTGAGGCTTTTGTTGGTTGTTCTTCTCCTTGCCTGCGTGTGGACCTGTATCATGGTTAAAGTGACCCTTCCAAGTGACTGGAGCATCCTCATCATTCAGAATTGCCTAATACTGGAAATCATGAACAGGAGTGCATTCATCATAACAGCAAAACCTAAAATGCATGGTGCAGAGACCAAACATAGTGCCATTTCCTGGAATCTACTAGAACTTAGCGATGATCATGTTGCTATTATACTCTCAACTATCCACAGAGCAAATTTCAACCCAACATTCTCCTCTCTCTGATCATAGCAAACCCTGGAACCATCTACTATTGCATAGTAACAAAACACAAACTTTATAAGGACACAGAATGACCAGCACGGGGACTTCCCAGATGTGACCTCAAACATACCACTTCATTTTCATGAGCCTCAGCTAATTCATCTGTAAAATGGACATAAAAATACCTAGACACCTACATGATTTCCTTGTTATAAAACTAAAGTGAGGAAATGAAGAAAAAGAGAAAGAAAATAAGGACGGAAGAGAGAAAGAGAGGGAAGTAAAAGTTAATATCAATTACGTCCTTCCAATGTACAAAGAGCCACATAATCAATTCATGCCTCCACATAATGATCACTTAATCTGGTAATTCTCAAATCCTGAATGGTTGTAGTTCAGTTTTAATATCAATGCCCAGACTTATCTTGAATCAATTAAATTACAGTTCTTGATGATAGGACTCTGGCATAAGTATTTTTAAAAGCTCCCCAAGTGAGCCCTTAAAGCCTGATTTTCCAATTTTTTTATGTTGTTTTTTTTTTTAATTTATTTATTTTCAGCATAGCAGTATCATTATTTTTTCACCACACCCAGTGCTCCATGCAATCTGTGCCCTCTATAATACCCACCACCTGGTACCCCGACCTCCCACCCCCCCGCCACTTCAAACCCCTCAGATTGTTTTTCAGAGTCCATAGTCTCTAGTGATTCACCTCCCCTTCCAATTTACCCCAACCCCCTTCTCTCTAACTCCCCATGTCCTCCATGCTTTTTGTTATGCTCCACAAATAAGTGAAACCATATGATAATTGACTCTCTCCGCTTGACTTATTTCACTCAGCATAATCTCTTCCAGTCCTGTCCATGTTGCTACAAAAGTTGGATATTTGTCCTTTCTGATGGAGGCATAATACTCCATAGTGTATATGGACTGGAAATACAGTAAAAATACACTTGTGGATCTACCCAAAACAAACCTCAAAATACTCAACCTCTTAGGGAGTCCCATATTGTTACTTCTACATTTTCCCTATTGTATTCCAACATTTGAGCCTCAAATTCTGGGAAACAGAGAGGATGCCACTAGCCTGAAATCCAGAAGGAGCAATCACTTTCCTAGGTTCCAATAATTTGTAAGTGAAACAGAAAACACTCAAAGTTTTCTCACATTCTCAATAATTCCACATTAATACATTAATTGTCTTAGGCCAGGGTCAGCAGAAAGACCTATTAAAAATTCTGGGAGCCTGACCACCCAGTAATTACACTACTAGAGATTTACCCCAAAGATACAAATGTAATGATCTAAAGGGGAACATGCACCCCAGTGTTTGTAGCAGCAGTATCCACAAGAGTCAATGTATGGAAAGAGCCAAGATGTCCGTTGACAGATGAATGAATAAAGAAGATGTGGTTCATAAATAAAATGGAATATTATTCATCCATAAGAAAGGATGAATATTTATCATTTACATCGATGCAGATGGAACTGGAGGGTATTATGCTGAACAAAGTCAGTCAGTCTGAGAAAGACAACTATCATATGGTTTCATTCATATCTGGAAGAAACAATGCATAGGATCATAGGGGAAGTGATGGAAAACTGAATAGGAAGTCATCAGAGAGGGAAACAAACTGAGAGACTCTTAACTATAGGAAACAAACTGAGGGTTGCTGGAGGGCAGGGAGGGTGGGAGGAATGGGATAGTTGGGTGACGGGCATTAAAGAAGGTACATGATGTAATGGGCACTGTGCTATACACAACTGGTGAATTATTGAGCTCTACATCTGAAGCTAATGATGTACTATAAGTTGTCTAATTGAATTTAAATTAAAAAATAAAAATAAAAAAATTCTGGAAGTTTTTTGAAGCCATATGGGATCCTACTAATGACATGATGACATAATCAACATACAGAAATCATATAGAAAATCATACAGAATCATATAGAAGTCATATACAAAATCATATAGAAAATAACTATATAAAAATAATATAGAAAACCCAAAAGACTCCAATCAAAACTCGTTAGGACTAACAACAACAACAACAAAATTCAATAGCACTCCAGGATAAAAAAAATCAATATACAGGGCACCTGGGTGGCTCAGTTGGTTAAGCAACTGCCTTCAGCTCAGGTCATGATCTTAGAGTCCCCAAATCAAGTCCCCCATCAGGCTGCCTGCTCAGGGGGAGTCTGCTTCTTCCACTGAACTCTCCCCTCTCATGCACTCTCTCTCTATCTCATTTTCTCTTTAACCCTCTTTTCTCAAATAAATTTTTAAAAAATTTTAAAAATCAATAAACAATCAGTTGCATCTCTATACACTAACAATGGGCTATCTGAAAGGGAAATTAAGAAAACAATCCCATTTACTATAGCTTCAAAATGAATAAGATACTTAGGAATAAATTTAACCAAGGAGGTGAGATCTGTACACTAAAAAATAAAACACATTGATGACAGTGAAGAAGACAGTAAATGAAACAATATCCAGAGTTTATCGTCAGAAAGAATAAGATTGTTAAAACGTCCATACGACTTTAAAAGGCCCATACTACCCAAAGCAATCTATCAATTCAATGTAATCCTTATCAAAATACCAATGTCATTTTTCTCAGAAATAATAAAAAAAGTTTTTAATGCATATGGAACCACAAAAGACCAGAAGTAACCAAAAAATATCTTGAGCAAGAAGAACAAAGTCGGTGGCATCACACTTTCTGATGTGATAATAGATTATAGAATATAGTAATTAAAGATTACGGTACTGGAATAAAAACAGACATATACATGAGCCCAGAATAAACCTACATATACATGATCAACAGGTCTTCAACAAAGGTACCAAAAACAAACAATGGGGAAAAACAGTCTCTTCAGTAGATGTTGAGAAAACTAGAGATCATACACAGAAGGATGAAATTGGACTTTTATCACACACCATATACAAACATCAACTCAGAATGGGTTTAAAACTTAAATGTAAGAACTGAAACTGTAAAGCTACTAGAAGAAAATATAGGGTAAGAGGCTCACCAACATTCTCAGTGCAGATTCTTTTCTGCACTCAGTGCCTTCTGGTGGGCATTTGTGATGGAGTGCGAGTATCTTCACTGTCCTTTTCAAGAGTTCCATCTGTATACCTCTCTCAGACTTCCTTTTCACTAACTTTCCAGTTTTATTCCCCCTGTTCAGAAAGTCAGTCCACTACTTACTGTTCATTAACAGTATAGAGACAAATTCATTCCACCACTCTCTATACTCAGAGAGATACCTGATATTTTGCATGATTTTTTTACACTTTATACCTAAATTTATATCCATAATACTACTGTCCAACTAAGAATCAGTAATTTTTTTTGAGATTTTATTTATTTATTGGAGAAAGAAAGAGCACAAGCTGGGGAGAGTGGGTGCATGGACGTTGGGAGAGGGAGAAAGTAGATTCCTTGCTGAGCAGGGAGCTCAATGCTAGGCTCTCTATCAGGATCCTGGGAACAGGACCTGAGCCAAAGGCAGACACTTAATGGACTGAGCCATGGAGGCACCCAAGGAATCAGTGTTTCTTAGAGGATAATTCAGTCACTGTTTTACAGTGAGAAAATAAACAGCATATGCTTGAAATACTCTGTTATGTCTAGAAAACATGGGATTCTACAAATCGTAAGAGGAACAAAAGGTAAAACTTAAAGGGTCCTGTGATGTTCGTATTGTGGCACTCTGGGTATCAAAGAAAAATCATGATAATAACCAAAACAGTATGGTTTTTATTGCAATATGGTGAACCAATGAAAGCTAAGGAGTCCAAGAGTCTCAAAAGAAGACAAGTGTATGTAGAGAATATAAGAAGGTGGTGATAAAAATGAAAGCAAGGGAAATATAATAGGTTATTTCATTTTGACTGGATTTTCAAAGGTAGCAATATTAGTAAATAAGTAGCTCATATAGACAAATACAGAAAATTTTAAATAAATACTGATACATCCATGTTTTACCAAAATAAGCAATAAATAATAAATATAAATAACTGTGTTTTCCAACTAGTGCCAGTTAAATTAAGAGCTGTAAAAAGATTAGAAAGAAATAATCAGTGCTGATTAATACTTTTTAATAATAATCAGTAACAGATATCACACAGAATAACCAAGTTGAGACAAGGTAGTTCTGAAATTCTGACTTAGACAACAGAGCTCAAATGAATAGTTAACCATGCAGACTCAAGCTCTGATTTAACAAATGAAGATTGAGTACACTTACTAATAAAAATAACAAAATTACAATATTAAATTCTTTCTGAATAATTCTCGTGTATTAAATTAATATCACAGTAATAACATGAAATGGGTTATTTAATGTTGCCTGAGACTTGAAAAAATAATTTTAGAAGGAGATACCACCTTGGGGGAAAAAAAAATTTTCTGCTTGAAAAGTCATATTGACATTGAAAGCTTAATAATAAGAAAGGAAACCTGACCATAAGACATGTTGTTTCTGTTTTATTTACATAAGGAAAACTTTTTTTTTTTTCCAAATAAGAAGCCACTTTCAGCCTAAGAGATATTTTTTGCTCATTTTTATCTTGTAAACTTACCTCAAGTTGAGGAAAGATCTAAATAACTTCATTAAAACATGAAAGATTGGGCGCCTGGGTGGCTCAGTGGGTTAAGCCGCTGCCTTCGGCTCAGGTCATGATCTCAGGGTCCTGGGATCGAGTCCCGCATCGGGCTCTCTGCTCAGCAGGGAGCCTGCTTCCGTGTCTCTCTCTCTCTGCCTGCCTCTCCGACTACTTGTGATTTCTCTCTGTCAAATAAATAAATAAAATCTTAAAAAAAAAAAAAACATGAAAGATTATAAATAAATATATAAGTAATGTGAGGAATGTAGCACACTGAATCAGACTTCAGGAAGAAATTAATTTATCCTATGGTATTGATGTTAACCACATATTTTATCATCACTGTATTGGGAATGTTTTGTCTTCGGTGAGTAAGCAGTTCAAAAAAATCAATCCTAGTGAGGCTTTAATTATAGTACAAATTCCTAGAGTTCTTGAGGAAACACAGTGAGTTCCGGAATCTTTCCTAGTTGTGCCTATGATGGTAAATTTGGCTCAATCAATCCCTGCATTTCATTCTACTTGGTTTATTATTTTTAGAACCAAATCTCATACATGTTTCCCAGATTCATGCCAATACAGATTGGTAAAATTGTATATATTTCTTAGTATATATTTCCTGTAGGAGAAAGTCTTTGATTTCTTCATCTGCGCTGATGATATTTAACTTTCTCTATGGTATAGTATAGTGAGGTTGGGTGGTGAGAATTGCATGAGCTCATAAGTCAACTTCTTAAGTGTGATCATTAGAAAACTTGTCAAGGAAAAAGCTATTTCCCTCAAGTGATGGAAGTTAGGGACTGACTCATCACACAAGGATTTCTATTTTCGGCTCTGTCCTTGTCTGCCAGTATCGCTATCCCACTGCCTTATGGTCCCGGTTCTTTCCTCCATCAATTATTTTAGATTATCACAAAATCTCTGGCAATGTTTAGCATTTAAAATTGACCCTCAAAAAATGTAGGTAGGGGTTAGGACAACTGAGCCACACACAATTCGAAAATCAGCATTTGATTTCTGACTCACCCAAACTTACCTATCAATGGCCTATGGTTGACCAGAGCCTTACTGATAACAGAAATAATAGACTGACATATATTTTGGATGTTCTATGTATTCCATATTGTGTTTTTCCAATAAAGCTAGAGAAAAAAAGGTTATGAGAAAGTCGCGAGAACATACATTTCATTCATAGCATTATTCCGTATCTATTGAAAAACATCCAATGTATGTAGACCCACGCAGTTCAACCATGTGTTGTTCAAGGGTCAATTTCAGGAAGTAGTGCTTCTCTGCAGTCCTCACAATCAAGTCGCAGCTTGGACCTCAACCTTGTCTTTCCTAAAGGACTAACTGAGATGGAAAACTCCTTCAAACCTACAGTTGAGGTTTTCCAAGTGCCCTTCATGTTACCAGTTAAAAACCTCATTTTCAGTTCAGAAGAACCCATGATTTTTCCAACCAATATTATTGTGATCGTGATGAATGCTATAACCAGTTAACTTTTCAGTTCTTTGCTCTTCAAATACACTTCAAGCTGTGACAATACTTGTGACGATTGAAATTTTCATGATGTTATTGCACCCGCGGCTTACTGGTGTTCCATTTCCCTAGCACATCATATATCTTCACATTCCTTAAATATGTGAGCAAACTAATCCCAGGGTTACATTCTAGGCTACTCCTAATATTAATTATCCCATAAGTCAGAGCCCTGTCAAGAAACAGATGGTCCACTCACAATGAAGAGTAATTAATAAAGGGATTATTATAAAGATGTGAAGAGAGTACAGAAAAGCCACAAAGGACAGACCGGTCCTTTGACAGAAGATCTCACTGTACATGTGGGTTGAAGGGAGAAGGGGAAATAGCAGTTATCAGAACCCATAAGAGAGAAGGAGAGAGATTTTGTGATGAGAAAAAGGGGTTAAAAGCTGTGACATTGGTCTAGGGATTAATGTGACCTTGGTTGGCTGTGAAGAAACAGAGTCTGGGAGCACATATTCTAAATCGTAATTTTTTTTCTCCTTTTAGCTCCTCCTCCAATGGCCAAATTAACTGAAACAGTTCATACAAGATGGTGTCCTGGATCAGAAAGAAGAATGGCAAAGCATGGCAGTCCACATGGAATGGCAGAAGGTAGATATCTTTGTACCCTACAGAGATATTGTTAACCAAAATTGGATCAGCCTCTTGGTGGGTGTGAAGCCAAAGGACACAACCAAGCCAAAAAGTAGCAAAAGGAAAGATTTTATTCTCAACAAGTAAAGGAGAGCACCAGGAATTTTCCCAACGCAGAGTCATCCTGAACAACAGAGATGGAGAAGATTTAAGCCAAGGGTGCATGCATCTTCAGGAAGGGGTTTGCCCGGTGGAGAATTTAACATGGAATTGGGGCAGCTGACAATCTTTTTTTTTTTTTAAGATTTTATTTATTTATTTGACAGACAGAGATCACAAGTAGGCAGAGAAAGAAAGAGGAGGAAGCAGGCTCTCCGCGGAGCAGACAGCCCGATGCGGGGCTCGATCCCAGGACCCTGGGATCATGACTCGAGCCGAAGGCAGAGGCCTTAACCCACTGAGCCTCCCAGGCACCCCGGGGCAGCTGACAATCTTAAGGTGACAAGTCCAGGTCAAAGTCACAAGAGCCAGCAAAGATCAGCATCATCAATTCTCTGTCCCCAGCAACTCCAGCTTCTGAGTGCTCAGAGGGTTTGAGATCCTGCAAAGATAACTCAATACAACAGGGCGATCTTCCCTCTTGAATCAGCACTAGGAGTTTTTCCACTGATTTATGGTCCCAGATATGATTAGATTATATCCTGGCCTGATAATGACTGTTCTTAAATTCTTTCACAAGATGGCCAGGGACCTAAAACGACTTTCCTCATATCAAGAAAGCTAGGTCTGTCTTTCATTTTCTGGGGAACCTAACTCTTGATGCTTACAAAAACAGTATCTATGTGCTTATCAGTAGGCGATTGTATTTTATGTGGATGGAGAGATGATAGATAGACAGACAATAGATCAGATGATCGAAATAGATAAATTCAGCAAAACTCAATATAGAATGCAAAGGGAAATTACAGTTAAATACACCTATCATTGGGGAATCACAGTCTCTAAACAAAACCTTTCCAAGTCTTTCTTAAATAAGGTTGACCTGATTTTGCCAATGTATACCTTTGTTTAATTGCCTCGTTTGCTATTCCCCCAAGCTACAAAACCATGAGGAATTCCATGGGTATAAAACACTTGGGATTGTTACAAAATCCTTGGGATTCTAGAACTAGCTGACTTGAAAATTTAAACTAGCTGACAGGATCTACTATTATAGAAGATTCTGGAACTAGCTGACTTGAATATTAGAATGTTGGAATGTGGTCTTGCCATAAATATTGGTAGGTTGTGGGGTCTGGGTGTTACCAGTGTCATAGAAATTTGGTTTTATCCCAGGAAAACTCAATAGCCTTCTACATTCTGTTATGCAGCAGGAGGCCCAAAGCCTCATTTTCAGGTCCTACCCATATCTTATAGCAGTTTCTGAGACAGCTGGGAGGAAAAAAAACACAATGTAGCTTTTTCTCCTATTAGTGGTAAGGGCAATTTGCAGTAAGGGAAGGAACAGAAAATGAAACTATAAAACTGACACACAAAAAAGTAAGTCTTGATCATGGTATATATACACAATGGAATACTATGCAGCCATCAAAAGAAATGAAATCTTGCCATTTGCGACAACATGGATGGAACTAGAGCGTATCATGCTTAGTTAAGTAAGTCAAGCGGAGAAAGACAACTATCATATGATCTCCCTGATATGAGGAAGTGGTGATGCAACATGGGGGCTTAAGTGGGTAGGAGAAGAATCAATGAAACAAGATGGGATTGGGAGGGAGACAAACCATAAGTGACTCTTAATCTCACAAAACAAACTGAGGGTTGCTGGGGGGAGGGGGTTTGGGAGAAGGGGGTGGGATTATGGACATTGGGGAGGGTATGTGCTTTGGTGAGTGCTGTGAAGTGTGTAAACCTGGTGATTCACAGACCTATACCCCTGGGGATAAAAATATATGCTTATAAAAAATAAAAAATTATAAAAAAAAAAAAGTAAGTCTTTGTGATGACCTCAAGAGCTCTGAGGCAGACTTTGAAAGCTCTCTAGACTCAGGTTCAAATTAAATCATGAGAAGTGTAATTTCTTTTAAATGTATGTTTGTCCCAGGAGTTGGGAAGACAGAAGACACATTTATTTTCTTGTCTTTATTAAGAAGCTTCATTTTGTTATTCAAATTCAATGAAATAACTTCTAGTGTATTCTTAGTTTCAGAGGTAAAGTTCCGTGATTCCTCTGTTGCATTTACTACCCAGGGCTCATTACATCGCTTGCCCTCCTTAACACCCATCACCGAGTTACCCCATCTACCTACCCACCTCCCCTCCAGCTACTCTCAATTTTTTTCTGATGATAAAGAATCTCTTATGGTTTGTCTCAGAAGACATGTTTAAAAAGAATGTTAAGACAACAACTTATCATCACTGGCAGGTTGCCATAGGCTCTGGATAACATTGGTTAGCAGAGAATTCCTTTCTTAAAGTAACACTTGAACCTGTGACCTAGCATCCATGTTTCAGTCTGCAAGGAAACACAATGGAAATATGTGCACTGTTTTGTTGTGCATGTTTGTGTTGTAGATTTGAGTATTTTCAAGATCTGCAGAGCTCAGGTTCCCAAAGACACCAATGACCTCAAAACATCCATAGGTATTCTTAAAGCAGTGGTATATAAGACAGAGAAATAAAGTCAACAGAAGACAGACAATCAGAGTCATCAAGAGAGGCCAGCGCCCAAAGACAGTATGCTTCACTAGCAGGGAAAAAAACAAAGGAAAAAGGGACTATGTTGTCATCAGTTTTATTGTCTTCACTCTTTTGTGTAATATAAACATTGTAGACTTCAGGATCATATGACATTAATAACCAAGAAAATATTTAGTTTTCAACATGTAATAGTTGTCAAATACCCACCACACCTTCTTAAAGATACATTGTGTCTAGTAAATATCCCCACAATCTTACAGAACTGTGTTATTTCAGACAAGAAGTGCATGATGACACACATGAGGAAGTTGATTCTCAGGAAGAGTAATTAAGTGTTCAAAGTTGACCTGTTTATAAAGAGCTGGGATCAGACTTCATCTCAGGTCTGTCTGACCCTGAATCTCATGCCGAAGAGTCCATATTGCTTCTCAAAATATACTCTTCTGCAAAATACCTGTATGCAAATGTACATTAGTAATTTAATCTCCACACTGTTGTAAAGTAGGACTGCTGTCATTCTAAAAACAGTCCTAATAAGTTGTAATACTGGCATTCTAATAAGAGTTCCTTGCTTGAAACTATCTACATTTTAATCTCAAAGGGTAGGGACAAGACGCAAGAAGCTACAGCTTAAGCTCTCTGGCAGGGGAAATTTGTGTTCTTGGAATTAGGAAGCCACTGATATCATATCCATCTGTCATGTGTCCAGTTCCCAATACTAGTTTAAAAATATAATATTATCTAATCTTTTTTTAATATATCCTTCAATCTTTACAACAGCCCTATCTAGTAGTTACAATTATTATTCTTGTTTTACAAGGTTTAACATAACTCAGTAACTTGTTAAAGGTTTTCCAACAGCTGTAAGCACTGAGGTCAAACTTGAATCCTTGTCCTCAGCATGAAGGCCCAGTGCTTCTACGCTTTGACTACCCTCCAATCCTGGCCACTTGCCAGTTCAAAGATATTGCTCCTCATGGCTCTTCAACATGAAAGAATTTGCTGTTCAAATGGAACAATTCACAAATATACTCTATTTTGAAATCCAATTAGTGCGTGTATTTCAGTGGTCACACTGTATTCTTTGACGATTTGCCCTTAGTTTTTCTTGTGCATGCCTGTGACTAGCACAGAAAACTCAGATTTCTGTTACTGCAAGTAATGTGGAATAACAAAGATGTCTTGCCAGTGCCATCATTCAGCAGACCAGAATGTGAATTTAATTGACCAGCCTCTGGAGAATTAGGGCAGTCCATCTATTCATCCATTCAACAAGTATTATTCATGCTTACTCTGGCAGATACTGTTTCAAGCACTGGCATCAAGCAGTGAACAAAACAAGTCATAGAACATGCCCTTCTTGTGTTCACATGCTAGTGGGAGAAGACAGAAAATAAAATAATAGATCATATGGTAACCCAGGTTGTAAGTTCTCTGGAGAATAAAGCAAGGTAGGGGATAGAAAGTGCTATGGTAGTGAATAGGGTTCAATTTTGAAGAGGGTGATCAGGTAAGACCTTTCTGAGAAGGTGATATATTTTGAACAACTAGAGGAGATAAAAGAATATTCTAAGCAGAATGAGTAACAAGGGCTAATACCTCACAAGTGAACACTCTTTGGGCTATAAATGAAGTGAGTGTGTGTATGTGTGTGTGCAGATTTCATGTGGGGACATGTAGGCATCCCTAGCCAAAAGGTGCCCTGCAGGAAAAATATCCCACTGCACTGTAAAGCTCTCCCTTTTCCACCTATGATGCCTCTGCTTGGGTACCAACCATCTTTACGGGTGGGTGGACTAGGTATGACAGGGAATGAGGTTCAGGAAGTCAAGAGTCTTTTGCCCCTTCTCTACAAGATATGACTAACAGCAAAAATGCCTAAAAAGATGGAGGAGTTTTGTCACGGAGGGAGAATGATTAGAACAAACTTGTCATGGTAGAAAGAACACAGAATATAGAGCCAGAGGCACTAACTTTAGACTTAATCATGCCCACTGTTTTGTTTTTTAAGCCCCACTCATGACTTCCATCTTTAGATGGCTTGCCCTCTCATTTTTCTGAGTTTCAATTATAAGTGAAGTGTCTAGGTATTCATTATTTAGACATGGGGCACATATTAATTAAGGCAGTGCTAATCACCTCCCTAACACCTCCAGAATTTTTGCCATAGTCCCTGACATTTCAACCATTTTCTTAAATTATTTGTTTATTTTAGAATAAATAAATTCTACACACACACACACACACACACACACGAGAGTAGTGGGAGGGGCAAGGGGAGAAAAAGAGAATCTAAGCAGACTCCACAGGGAGCACAGAGCTGACTTTGGGCTCAATCTCGTTACCTTGAGATAATGACTAAACTGAAACCAAGAGTCAGGCACTTAACCAACTATGCCACCCAGGCACCCTTCCAGCACTTTAATATTGGTCTAGGTTAAGCCATTAACTTTGAAAATATTCCAACTCTGGCTTCAAATGTCCTGCATGATCTCATGTACCATCATTCCAATGAAGACACACTATATTCCACACAGATCTGACAGACTTCAGATGGATTTTCTACCACCCATTTCTTCTCTTGCCTCTATGCCTTGTTGGTCATAGTTTTTTTGTTGTTGTTGTATTTTTCTTTGCCAGAAATTACTTCCTCACATGTGGTAACTCTCTGTGCCTCTTCATGCAGGATATCTATTTCTCCCTTCTGTGTAAAACCTCCCAAAACACACACACAACCCTTCCCTCATTGCCCCTAGCAAGCTCTCCACTCGCCTTCCCCCCACCATTAGGGATGGCAGATAATTCTTTTACAACCTGTGGTGCTCATTTGTTTATAAATATTTGGTTTCTCCCAATAAACTATACCTTTTTTGGATTCAGGTCCCATGCCTTAGTTCTCTTTCTTGTCCATAGTGCCTGGAAGAGCCTTAAGAACATAGTAAACGCTAAGAGATGTGTAGGTGTGGGGACAGATGATACACAATGGGAGAACTGGTTTTGAATCCTGGCTCTATAAACCTCAAATTCAGTGACTTCTCACAATTTACAAATGTACAGTTATTTCTCTATCTCAAATTGCTCATCTGTAAAATGAGAGTAATAATCACTTTTACTTTACAAAATTGTCTTGAAGGCTAAAATGAAATTATTCTTTTAAGGCACTCAGCAAAGTACCTGAGAAATATCTAGTATAAGTACTCATTATTCAGTATATATTATTATGATAATAATGGAGAAACTACACAGGTCACTTTTTTAAAATTTTTTTTAGTTATGTTCAGTTAGCCTACATATAGTACATCCTTAGTTTTTGATGTAGTGTTCAATGATTCATTAGTTGCTTATAAACCTCTCTGGTCAACTAATCTTTAACAAATCGGGAAAAAATATCCAGTGGAAAAAAGACAGTCTCTTCCTAAAATGGTGCTGGTAAAACTTGACAGCCACATGCAGAAGAATGAAACTGGACCAGCTTCTACAACATACACAAGGATAAACTCAAAATAGATGAAATACCTCCATGTGAGACAGGAATTCATCAAAACCCTAGAGGAGAACATAAGCAGTAACCTCTTCGACATCAGCCTCAATAACTTCTTTCAAGGCAAGTCTCCTAAGTCAAGGGAAACAAAAGCAAAAATGAACTTTTGAAAGGTAAAAAGTTTCTATACATTAAAGGGAACAGTCTACAAAACAAAGAGGCAACCCACAGAATGGGAGAAGATACTTGCAAATGACACTACAGATAAATGGCTGGTGTCCAAGATCTATAAAGAACTTCTCAAACTCAACACCCAAAATAAACAAATAATCCAGTTACTAAAATGGGTAGAAGACATGAACAGACAATTCTTCAAAGAAGACACAAAATGGCTAATGGAAGCTTGAAAAAAATGTTCAACATCACTAGCTATCAGGGAAATACAAATCAAAACAATGATGAAATACAATCGTACAGCAGTTAGAATGGCAAAAATTAACAAGGCAGGTAACAAGAAATGTTGGTGAGGATGAGGAGGAGGGCGAAACCTCTTACACTGTTGGTAGACAGGTCACTTTTAGAGACAGTAGCCAAGATGACACCTTTCTTATCATTTAAAAAATGGGTGATAAGATGATGAAATAAGGGGACGCCTGGGTGGCTCAGTTGGTTGGACGACTGCCTTCGGCTCAGGTCATGATCCTGGAGTCCCGGGATCGAGTCCCGCATCGGACTCCCAGCTCCATGGGGAGTCTGCTTCTCTCTCTGACCTTCGCCTCGTTCATGCTCTCTCTCACTGTCTCTCTCTCAAGTAAATAAATAAAATCTTTAAAAAAAAAAAAGATGATGAAATAGGAGACAAAATAAATTTGTTGCAAAATCTACTGTATTGACACTCAGGAGCAGAAGTCCTCTTCTAAAAATTTATGGTCACAGCTGAATAGATACTCAAAGATTATGTTTCTCTGACGTATGCATGGTATAGGGGAAAGACTGAATTTTATAATCAGGCTGCCTTGAGTTTAAATCCTGACTGCATTTACTTCTGAGTTTGCCTTGGGAAGGAAAGTTAATTAAATGCTTTGGATCTGTTTTCTCGTCTGTGATTGAAATTAAAATACCTACTCCATAGAGTACTTTTACAATCAAATACAGTTTCCAGGAAGCTGTTTTGCAAAGAGTAGTTTCTCAAAATATCACAATAATTATGAGTACTTTAAAAATCATCTTCTTCTTCTTCTTCTTTTTTTTTTTCCATTTAACCAGTAGAACCTTCTAAATAAAGTTAATGTGCTTTTTAGTTATTTGCTGTTCAGGCACTTGCAAAACTATGAACCTCTGGGGTGCTTAAGGAATCAAATACACTGGGGATCCTGAGCAAGTATAAGATATTTGGATTTTCAGTGTGGTCTTTGTTGGCTGGGTCTGTGAGTTTCAGGCACGTGTCTCAGTCCTGGGAGAGGTGAGTAAAGAGTTCCTGTCTTCATAATCGGGGTTGGCTATCCTGAGAGACACAGGACCCTGCCAGATGATTTTGGTACTTGGAAGCATTTATCTGACTCCACATGTACAAGGTCCTTACCTGTGACAGTGTCTGAATCTGTCTATATTATCCTATTGGTTTTGAGTTAAGGTGTTAGAACCAAAAAAGGGAGACATTCATGTATGGAGCCTATAAGCAACTGTTAAGCCAGGATTGAATATGAAAGGACAGGACTTAGTCATTAAAACCCAGGCCTCTGGAGTTAGACAACACCACATACTAACTGTATACTTAAGCTACTTATTAACACTGAATTTGGTCATCTGTAAAGTTATTGCTATTAATCTTCCAACATACCTATGATGGATATTGTGACAAAGAATAAAATAATGCATGTGCAACACTAACAGCAATGTTTAACTCAGAGGAAAGTATTCAAAATTGTTCACTACTATTTTTATAAATAATCAAATTCTGGGATAATTATGACAATCAGAGGATAATCAAGTTAGAAGATATTAAATTAAAGATTGATGGGTGGCTGGGTGGCTCAGTGGGTTAAAGCCTCTGCCTTCAGCTCAGGTCATGATCTCAGGGACCTGGGATCCAGGCCCGCATTGGGCTCTCTGCTCGGCAGGGAGTCTGCTTCCCACTCTCTCTGTCTGCCTGCCTCTCTGCCTACTTGTGATCTCTCTCTCTGTGTCAAATAAATAAATAAAATCTTTTTAAAAATTAACTAATAATATTTTAAGAGTGAGGAGTACCTTAGCAAAAATATTATACTAACGGCAGAGCTGCTTCTCCCTCTCTGTCTTCCTGCCTCTCTGCCTACTTGTGATCTGTCTGTCAAATAAATAAACAAAATCTTTTTAAAAATAAAAAATTAATTAAAAAATAAAAATAAAAAATATTTAAATAAATAAATAAATTGAAGTTTGAGTCCAGGAGTTTTCAGTGTTTCCTATAGGAAAGCACTCGTGGTTCTCAGGATCTGTGTTTTCAACGATTTCACCCAGTTGCACAGTTCTTGTTACTTTGTGTTAATTGACTCCGTTAAAACAAATAGCCCACAAAATCTCATAATAACCTACACAGAAAGATAAAGTAGACATTGAACTGGTCTATTTTTTCCATCAAAAGCAAATGGGAGGGGCGCCTGGGTGGCTCAGTGGGTTAAGCTGCTGCCTTCGGCTCAGGTCATGATCTCAGGATCCTGAGATTGAGTCCTGCATCGGGCTCTCTGCTCCGCAGGGAGCCTGCTTCCCTCTCTCTCTCTCTCTCTGCCTGCCTCTCTGCCCACTTGTTAATTCTCTGTGTCATATAAATAAATAAAATCTTTAAAAAACAAAAAAAGCAGATGGGAAAAGGTACAGTGTTGAGAAACAAAATTTAATCCAGTAAAGTTGAAGATCTAATTGGCTTTCTAGGGTGATTCTTGAAGCAAGCATCAGCCCATCTGGCAAGTAGAGAGATTGGGAGCTGTATGGAATGGAACATTTGGTTAGGAAAAGAGTGAAGCAAGGAAATTAGCAAAAAAAAAAAATTCATTACATCTTTTTGGGGAAAACAGGATTTTTATCATACAGAAGACCTCCTTAGTGTTGACCAGGACATTATACATTGACTATTAAGAGCTCACATTCCTGGGACAGGTTGGGACTATAATTAAATTATTGTTAGTTGTCCCAGAGATCAAAGGACTCTTTTGGAGACATGTTTTTGTCTTTTCATTTCTATAAGAACATTTAGTGAAATGAAAAGAGAAGAAAAGAAAAGAAAAGAGAAAAGAAGAAAAGAAAAGCAGTAACATTAATGGGATGTATATAATATTAGATAATGAGCAGTGCTAGGGAGAATGATAAAGCAGAAAAAGGATATAAGAAATGCTAGGGAAAGAAATTCCAATATTGTGATCAGGAACACTTGAAAAGGCAATTGAGACTTGAAAATATAAGAGAGTTGGCTATAAAGATACTCAAGGAAGAGCATCCTGGCCTTAGAGAGAAGCAACTCCAAAGGCACACAGCATCCCCTGTCTATTCTAAGAGTTGAAAGGAGAGTGGCATGGCTGGAATGGATAGTAGGAATCAGAAACAGAGAGGCAATAAGCTTGTCCATCTTTGTAACAACTTTGGTTTTACTCTGAATAAGTTGAGAAGTCACTGGAGTGTTTGAAGCAAAAGAATAACATGATCTAACTGGTCTTTTAGCAGGATCACTCTGCCCAACTTGTTCAGAGACCCAACTGGGCTTGGGATATGAGGGAGGAAGCTGGGAGAGCCTTTGAAACTCTGTGATAGCACCCATGGGATATCACAGTGCTTTTAGTCTAGGGCAGAACCACTGGAGCTGGGAAACACTGGTCAGGTTCTGGATATATTGTGAAGGTATAATCAAGTTGTTGTTGATTAGTCAGTTACAATGTCAAAGTCAGAGAGGAGTCAAGAGAGTCAGCAATTTCCCCTAAACTGGAAAATTCCATTTACTGCAGTGAAGAAGCCTGAGGGAAAAGGAGGCTGAGGAAGAATGGTTGGAACTCAGTTTTTCTTGAAATGCCCAGTAGATCTCCTATAAGAGATGTTAAGTAGGGATTTGAACTTTCAGTCTGGAATCCAAGGAAGAAAAATTGTCAGGAGTTAAAAAATAAAAAATGAAATTCCAGTTCATATAATTGTTTTTATTTAGCATATTTTATACTTATTCAGCATAATGATACAAGCCGAAATCTCATTTTCTCTCCTCTCAGGTGAGCCATGGAGAGAAGCAACCATACAGTGACTGAGTTCATCCTGGTGGGCTTCACGACAGACCCGGTGATGCAGCTGGTCCTGTTTGTGGTATTCCTTAGCGTGTACTCTTTGACCCTGGTAGCAAATGCCACCCTCATGGTGTTGATCTGTAATGACTCCCGGCTGCACACACCCATGTATTTCTTCATTGGGAATCTGTCCTTTCTGGATCTTTGGTATTCCTCTGTCTACACCCCAAAGATTTTGGTGACCTGTATCTCTGAAGACAAAAGCATCTCCTTTGCTGGCTGTGTATGTCAGTTCTTCTTCTCTGCTGGGTTGGCATATAGTGAGTGTTACCTGTTGGCCGCCATGGCCTATGACCGCTATATGGCCATCTCAAAACCACTGCTTTATTCTCAGGCTATGTCTTTAAAGCTATGTGCGTTTTTGGTAGCATCCTCATACCTTGGTGGCTTTATTAACTCTTCCATCATCACCAAAAGAACTTTTGCCTTGAACTTCTGTAGTGGCAATGTCATTGATGACTTTTTCTGTGATTTGCTTCCCCTGGTGAAGTTGGCTTGTGGCAGGAAAGATGGCTATCAGACTATACTATACTTCCTCCTGGCTTCCAATGTCATCACTCCAACAGTGCTCATCCTCTCTTCCTACCTGTTCATCATTGCCACCATCATGAAAATCCGCTCCACCCAAGGCCGCCTCAAGGCCTTCTCCACATGTTCCTCCCACCTGGTCTCTGTCACCCTGTACTATGGCTCCATCCTCTACATCTACTCTCGTCCCAGATCTAGCTATTCTTTGGACAGGGACAAAATAGTTTCTACATTTTACACTGTGGTGTTCCCCATGTTGAATCCCATGATCTATAGTCTGAGGAATAAGGATGTGAAAGAGGCCCTGAATAAACTCATTAAATAAATCAAGATTCTCTCCTTCTAAGCAAATGCAATGACAATTTTTGTCAGGTTATTCTGTTTCAAAAAGAGCTGCCATTGTGTCCCATCATGATTAACAATTCTTTCAATGTCAGTTAAGGAAAATGCACTCTTGATACATGACAATTTAAGAGACCTAAGAAAGATTAGAGCAATTGAGGAGATAGAATTTAAATATAAAATTTAAGAATTTGTATTGAATTTCATGTTACTCTAGATTAAAAACAAATAAAAAGCCTAAAACCAAAAACTCTCCTCTACCTTCATAATGTGACAGATCAGTCCACTCCTCTAGCATGAGAATATTTATGGCTGATTGATATATACAGAATAGTATCTATATGGTTATTTCCTAAAAACTAGGAACAAATAGGCTGAATAAAGTTTTGGTATTTTCTTATGAAAAATAATTGGTTGAAATGACTTCTATTCTCTTAAAATGATTTCTTAAGCATTTGTATATGCAGTTTGCCCCCGGAAGCATTAGCATGAAGACCCAGCAGCACCCATAAAATAACTTGATACAACTTGGATCAGCAAGCATGATCTCTCTAGTCGATTTTTGTAGCATATCTCCTTCAATTAAGGAAAAATCAGTCAAGTTTACATAGATGTGATTTTTATAAATCTCTGTGTAACTACGAGAGTTCCTCTTTTATTTTATAAGGGTGAAGTTGCAGGGTCTTCTACAACCAAATTGGACAATCTGAGCATTAAAAACATGATTATTATGGTAATGAATAATAACCAAAATGAAATGAAACAATTTGAGAAAAAAAGTCTATGATTAACTACCCATTGCTCAAAAGAAAATAATTTATAGAGGTGATACAACACACCGGTGGTGATAAAACAAAAGTATCAATATGATGAGTTGCATTTAATTTTGATTTTTAAAAGTGAGGCAATATAAATATAATCTATATCAATAAAACATAAATATGTTTTACTGATAAAAGCAATGGTAAACAAACAAGAAAGTGAAATTTAAGCAAGTAGTCCTCCAAAACATAGGAACTCCCTGCAGACCAGGAAAGACCCATCAGCACCAGCAAAAACATGATTAAATAAATCCAAGATAAAATAAATCCATAATAAAATAAATCCAAGATATAAAATCAGTACTCGCTGTAACACATAGTACACCAATAGAAACAGTGCACAACAGTGTAATTCCAAAATGTTTTATTTAGACAGTGTTCTAAAACGATTCTATTTATGCCAACTCAGACTCTCATTTTCTAAAAGCTCTCTATTTCCCACTAATAATAGTAAAATTCCTATAAAATATATTCTTTGTAAGTAGTGTGAACGGATCTAATTGGTGTACCATAGCAGCAGAAAATCAGGTGTTTAATGTTCCTTAAGGAAAATACATTATTCCAGAGGGACACATCAGTTACAAAAAGTAGAACTGATGTAATAACCCTTCTTGAAACATCCTAATGTCATAAAATCTGATTTTTACTCTAATAAAGATGTTCAAGCTACTTATTGAGAACTCCTATTTTAATCCGTTTAGAAGAAACAATCAAGTCCTGTTTTCCAAATAAGTATTAACATCTACCCAGAGACTATAACTTTCACTGGCAAAAGTGGAGAGGCATACTATTTTAGGTATGGAAACGTGATCTCAACTCCAGAATCAAGTCGAAATAACTTACCAAGACCCTAGTGAGAAGACAAATTACAGCTAAGAATAATTTTAGAAGATGTAACATAACACAAATTTAATTAAATTTGTGGCACTGATGTTTTAAAAAATGTTTTAGCATATGTTTAAGTGTAAGCTTGGCAGTAAGTTTTTAAATTACAGTTGGTAATATTTCACCTGCAGCTTATGGTTGTGAAGCATGAAGAATCTCCCATATTAACTTATAATTAATTACATTATAAATTTCTAAAGGAATTTACTCAAATCCCAAAAGAAGTTTGAAGTTTGAAAGTTTTTGCTAAATTATACTGTTTTGATGTACAAGTTTTACTAAATTAAACATTTTTTAAATGTCCCTGTCTACCTTCCGCTTGTATTACTCCAGTTTATTGACTCTTTCATAACACCTCAGATCAGAATTACCTGGCAAAATGTCCATATTTCCTTATTATTAGGTGTGAGTCTTAGATCATCATGTTTTATTTGGTTGCAATACTCTTCAAACAGAAAGCCAAAGAGATACTATGAAATACAGTGTTCAATCCCCTGGGTTCAAAACATAATTCTTGATATCATTTTGTAGCACTTAGTAATTCCTCGCTGGTGATTGAGGTCAATCACTCTGCCACTGGAGTGACCACTGTCAATTCATGATCAATTCATGAGAAGCCCAACATGGCCAATGTAGAGTCTCAGATTCCAATTAATCAGAGCATTGAGGGCATTTACTTGGGGAATTCCACCTTTGTGCACATAGATTCTAAATAAATGGAGTATAAGGTTATGGGTAAGGAAATTAAATTCTTATGGGCTATTTGATGTAATAGAACACTCTAAGGTAAAATTAAAAGTTCAAGAATTTTATTAGGGGAAACTATTGTGTCTGTATAAGATAAAGTGGAGAGGGAGACAGAAGAAGCAAAAAATGGCACTCAGTCATGAGGAAAGTCTGAGCATGAGTGAAGGGGAGAGGGAAGGAAGGATGGGCAAAAACATCCTAGGCCATTGTTCAGTTTATGGTAAGTTCAGCAAAGATAAGTACTTGAGCCAAAATTATCCATCAATCCAGTGCCTAAGAGGGATAGTCCTGCCTTGGTATCCCTGTTGTTCTCAGTAATTAGCTGGGAGCAGTCTGTGGGAAGCATGACCTTGATACAAATGGGGAAATGTATTTCAGAGATCAGCAGTTAGGACCTTTGCACAATTACATTCCCTGTTCTTGGGTCTTTGAAAGGCTTATTTTCCTGGCCACCACAGGGGCCATGGCAACTCATCCCCTTGGTTCATAGACATGTATATTCTTGATAAAGCAAGATGGAACCATATATTGGCTGCTGTTTTAAAGCATGCAGCAGACTCAGAGGACACCTCAACAACCATGAATGAGTTTTCATATAGCTCTTCCACGATTTGATCAGGCCAATCACACTTCAAATGTGTGTACAGACAACTACTATAGAATCACTTTAGAATGATAGAGCAAAAAGTAAAACTAATTATTTCTGTGAATTGGAGAAGATAGTTACTATTCCCTTGCCATCTAATATATTTCTTCTTAGAAGTGATGCATGGTGAAATACCATGTTCATGAAGAAGGCATTAGGTAAGCCTGCATCTGCAAGAGCTGGCAAGATAAACTGGTATGAAAATGGGCATGTAAAACAAACAAATCTCCCAAAATGTGATTATTCCTGGAAAGAAAGTCATTAGCTCTGTAATTTTAGATTAGGAAGAAGTAGTAAATTCTGGGTGCCTGAGTGGCTCGGTGAAGAAGTAGTGTAATCTAATCACCCTGCTATCCTACTGGTTCACCAATCTTCCCAGAAAATGATGGTATAGCAGAGGCACAGCTGTGATCGTTGTTGTTGGCATTTGAGATACCTAACAGTGGAAGTAGTGAAATTAGTTTTGGTGAAGAAAATCATGTTGTCAGGCCCATTCCAGTTACTCTAGCCATTTGTACAAGGGCCCGTTGAGCATGAACAAAAGAGGAGAAAGAGACTGTGTGTATACAGAGAAAGAGGCTGACTGACATTCACAGAGCATGTCCATCTATAAAAATGTGTTCTTTCATGATTTCCACCTTGTAGATCCTCAATCCCTTTCCCTCCAAAGAAATGAGTTAAATGATATGAATTGGGATTCCCACTCTTGTATCTTCAAGTCTTTGTTGGAAATACTAATTTCTGAACTTCCTCCAGGTGGAGATTTTGTTTACTGACTCAACAGAGCAATATCACCTTCTGCTTGAACCTAATAACCCTCATTCCATGGGCCATAGGTAGAATTAAAATGAGGATATTTTTTTTTAATGAGGATAATGTTCCAGTCTGTGTATCTCTCAGTATATGTGTATCTACAGTATTATTTCTGGGTCTGGGTAATAATGATTGGCTATATAGCTGGTCCCACTGGACCTGCTGAAAGATGCATTCAGGCCAAAATAATCTTTTACATTGTTCCCATTCTTCACTGGCAATTATATACCTCTAGTGTTTTCCATCTCTGTGGATTAGTGTCAGTTCAGAACCAGTATCTAATAACCCACAGATGATCTGGGTACTTCCACTTTCCTAACATGGGTCACCCTCATGAATGGCAGCAAGCCATCCACAAGAAGGCTTGGAGGAAAATGTACAGTATATACTTTGGCTAAGTTTCAAGGTCCCTCCTCAAAGGGTGTTGCCTCACCATACGTCTATGTTTTCAATGGCTGTAACACTAGCTTTGTTCACATTATATAGAAAGCAGTAATATAATTATATAAGTAGGCAGAAAGCCCTACCAGAATATCCTGACCTAGTTTTTATCCAAGTAAAAATAAAATGTTTCTCTTTTCAAGAAAAATATCACCTTGGTTGGTTTCCCATCTACATCACTCCTTAAGAACCCCTTAATCCATGAGACATTGCCATTAACATCTGCACATAATATTTCGTTACCACCCAGTTATGGCATACTAGGTAATTCCTTCCATCTTCTCTTGACGAGTATCCACTGAAATATGGCTTTCTGACTGCCTGTTTGATTAAGTCAGATAGTCCAGGTTTAAATTTAGCAGAACCCAAATCACTACATGATATTTATTGCATAACTCTGTGTCAAGAAAAAAAAGTGCTTTCCTGCCCACCTGTCCTTCATTCCATAAAGCCACTGGTGATCATTTAAGTAAGTTTAAGGCTAGTGGCTGCAATAACTTGTCATTGTCCCATTTCTCACCATGATGGATTTATATATCTAGCCTTTAAATATACGAACAGTCCAATCCCAGTTGGATTATCTCCTCATACTACTTCTGAGATCAGTCACTGGCATTTTCACCAGGGAATTGTAGTCTCAAAAAAAGAATTCTCCATTATTAAACAATACCCCATTTGTCAACAAATGATTTTCTTTAATTGTCTGGTTAACTATTGCTCAAGTTTATGAAATCCTGAGGGGTAACAGGAATGTCCAACTCTAGGGATACAGAAGCTGTTATAAAAGTTTCTGAGGCAAGCACATTTGAATTCTGTTGAGGTGATGGCATTGCTGAGAATTTTAGGTAAGTTGTCTGATCCAGATGTTAGTCATAGACGGAATTTTTTACTTGTTCCTCACAATCAGGACAAAGGTCATATACATACTAAGCTATCATAAGTGTTAAAGAAAGGGCTCCTTTGAAACATCTTCACTATCTTCCTATTATAGTTTCTGGAAATGCCGAGTTCACAAGAAGAAAGAGCATATTTTACTATTAGAGATCAAAAAGGCAATTAATATTGTTTTAAAAAAAAAGACAAAGGAGAAAGAAACACCTCAGTGCACAAACAGTTAATGTCAGGAACCAATTTAAAAAGCATGGTTAATATCTACAAAACAGCTGGGGCAACAAGATGAAGTAGCTGAGATTACTAGAGACTGTTTAGGGCTAAAGCCATCCCAGAAAGTTCATATTTCTTTTAGTTTGATATGCTTTAATTCAAAAGCATCACATCATATGATATTTCTGAGAAGAATACAAGACAAAAGGAACTATCGCTCACCACAAACCTTGATGCTCTGGTAATTAGGGATGGAAATGCTTTATTTAGTTTATCATGCAAAAGTATAACTTCAGTTAGAAGAATCATATGTTCAGTGGTTAGCAAGCACAGCTGGATTACTGCAGTTGGATTAACAAAACAGAACACAATTCTTCAAGCCGTCTCTTCCCAAGAAAATGTTTTTGTCCTAGCACTGGCAGTCAGAGTAGATCTGTTCATAGCTCATCTCTTTATGTATAACATTACGCAACACATCTTTAATTCCTCAATTCTTCACATTCTGCCATTATGATGGCAGGCAGACTTCATGATAAAGAATAAGAATAATGTAACTGAGGGACATCTCATCTTGGTGGTTCAGTCGGTTAAGTGCCTGGATCCTGAACTCAGCCCAGGTTCTGATCTCAGGATCATGAGTTCAAGCCCCTTGTTATATCCTAGTGAGATCTTATCTCTTCTTGGCTCCAGTGACCCAGTATGCCTATGAAAAATAGAAATTTATTACTCAGAGATATTCTTCAGATAGTTTCTATTTTTTCCATAATTCCCAGAAGACCCTATAATAAGTCACAGAGTAAAATACAAAGCTGTGGAGTGTGGTTTCTTCACAAAATGATAGCATCCTTTAAGGAACATTTCTGAAATGTCCAGTTGGATTTTTGACTGCCACAAAGCTCAAAGGCCCATTTAATAAGCAATAGACAATGACGAACATGGTTTGCACCTAGGGGGCAATCCCATCGGGAGAAAAAAATGTCTATACTCTCTACCGTCTCTTGATGGACATTTGTGCATTGAAAAAAGAGCTTTGTAATTTTGTGAGTTTGAAATCTACTCCATTTTACAAATAAACACTGTATTTGCAAGGTTATACTATCAATCAACTCACCTAGGAATTCAAAATTGAGGGATGAGTGTCATTTATTTTGTTGGAACTTTATCAAGAATGATTCACCTTGTCAGAAAAATCTTATCACTGATGGAAATGTCAGTTCTGATATTTGGATCACTAATACTTTTGTGATGTTTCTACATACATGTATAACCACTTCACCAAATGTTGCAGGATTTACATATTAAAATTCACACTATTTCAGAAAAAATCCTATAATTATTACCATGTAATAGTTGTATTATGAGCTACTTTTCTTTTATGTCACTTTTACAATTATAATTAGCTGTTTTATATACATATGTGCACATATGCACACAGGTAGGTTTATTAACCACAAATTTCATTATAGGACTATAAGGGAAGCATTTTAAATGTTTGTTATAGAGTGGAAGTTTTTCAATGTGATAAATTCAATTTTAATTTTAAAATTCAAATAGTTCAATTGAGAACTATTACTACAAATAATATCAAGGTGGGATAATTGTCTTTTTAAGCATTGTACGTGGCTAGTTATAAAACTATTCTCCATGGAGAATAATGTCAAGTCCCAGGCTTTTAGACCCAAAAGATTTACAATGAAATCACCTATTTTGTTACCTGACATAACCAGATGGATTGATTTGCTGGTCTCCACTCTGAAATTTCTCTCTGATTCTCAATTTGTTTCTCTCCGAGGGATATATGATAAATGTGCCAAGGACTTCTTCACAGTAAGCGAGGAGAGAGGTTGCTCCATGATCATGGAGGGAAACTGTGTAGGAGACACAAAATTTTACCTTAGGGTTTGGGGCTGGGCTTGAGAATTTAATTGGCAGGAGACAGAGTGATAGGAGAAACACATACAAATGTATTTAACATAAATGTTACATGACATGGGAGCCCTCACAAGGAAATGAAGACCCTGAGAAGCAATAAAAACTAAATGTTTTTATACAAAGTTGAACCAAAAGAAAGACAACTGTAGAAGAATAGCTAAAATATATGGGTGAGGTTAAAGGAAGATAAGTATTTTAGCATTCGGGTGCACTTGCCCCCTCGGATCACTACATCTTTATCTTTAGGGTAAATACCCAGTAGTGCAATTGCTGGGTCATAGGGTAGCTCTATTTCCAAATTGAGGAAACCTCCACAGTGTTTTCCAGAGTGGTTGCACCAGCTCTCATTCCCACCAACAGTGTAGGAGGGTTCCCCTTTTTCCGCATCCTCTCCAACATCTGCCGTTTCCTGACTTGTTAATTTTAGCCATTCTACTGGTGTGAGGTGGTATCTCATTGTGGTTTTCATTTGTATTTCCCTGATGCCGAGTGATATGGAGCACGTTTTCATGTGTCTGTTGACCATCTGGATGTCTTCTTTGCAGAAATGTCTGTTCACAAATGAATGGATAAAGATGTGATACACACACACACACACACACACACACACACTGAAATACTATGCAGCCGTTATTGAAATGAAATCTTGCCATATGCAATGATGTGGATGGAACCAGAGGGTATTATGCTGAGCAAAACAAGTAAATCAGAGAAAGAAGTCAATTATCATATGATCTCCCTGATATGAGCAATTTTAGAGGCAGAGTAGGGGGCGCTGCTTAGGTGGTAGGGAAGGAAAAAATGAAACAAGATGGGATTGGGAGGGAGACAAACCATGAGTGACTCTTAATCTTACAAAACAAACTGAGGGTTGCTGGGGGGAGGGGGGTTGGGAGAAGGGGGTGAGGTTATGGACATTGGGTATGTGCTTTGGTGAGTGCTGTGAAGTGTGTAAACCTGGCGATTCACAGACCTGTTTCCTGGGGATAAAAATACATGTTTATGAAAAATAAAAAATTTAAAAAAAAAAAAGGACTCTTGGAGACATGTTGTTTCTTTTCTTTTCTTTTTTTTAAGCACATTTAGTGAAAAGAAAAGAAAATATGTTAAACTAATAGGATATATATAATATTAGATAATGAGCACTGCGAAGGAGAATAATAAAGCAGAAAAGGGATATAAGAAATGCCAGGGAAGCAGTTTTCAATATTGTGATCAGGAACACCTGAAAAGGCAATTGAGACTTGAAAATATAAGAGAGTTGGCTATAAAGATACTCAGGAAGAGCATCCTGGCCTTAGAGAGAAGCAACTCCAAAGGCACACAGCATCCCCTACTATTCTAAGATTTGAAAGGAGGGTGGCATGGCTGGAATGGATAGTAGGAATCAGAAGCAGAGAGGCAATAAGCTTGTCCATCTTTGTAACAACTTTGGTTTTACTCTGAATAAGTTGAGAAGTCACTGGAGTGTTTAAAGCAAAAGAATAACATGATCTAACTGGTCTTTTAGCAGGATCACTCTGCCCAACTTGTTCAGAGACCCAACTGGGCTTGGGATATGAGGGAGGAAGCTGGGAAAGCCTTTGAAACTCTGTGATAGCACCCATGCCATATCACAGTGGTTTTAGTCTAGGGCAGAACCACTGGAGCTGGGAAACATTGGTCAGGTTCTGGATATATTGTGAAGATATAATCAAGATATGTTGATTAGTCAGTTACAATGTCAAAGTCAGAGAGGAGTCAAGAGAGTCAGCAATTTCGCCTACACTGGAAAACTCCATTTACTGCAGTGGAGAAGCCTGAAAGAAAAGGAGGCTGAGGAAGAATGGTTGGAACTCAGTTTTTCTTGAAATGCCCAGTAGATCTCCTGTAAGAGATGTTAGGTAGGGATTTGAATTTTCAGTCTGGAATCCAAGGAAGAAAAATTATCAGAGTTAACAAATAAAAAATGATGGGTTTATGGACATTAGGGAGGGTATGTGCTATGGTGAGTGCTATGAAATGTGTAAACCTGACGATTCACAGACCTGTATCCCTGGGGATAAAAATACATTATTTGTTTATAAAAATTTTTAAAAATTGATAAAAAAATGGAAAATGAAAAATGAAATTGGAATTCATATAATTGTTTTTATTTAGCATATTTTCTGTTTATTCAGCAAAATGATACAAGCTGAAATCTCACTGTTTCTCCTCTTAGGTGAGCTATGGAGAGAAGCAACCATACGGTGACTGAGTTCATCCTGGTGGGCTTCACGACAGACCCGGTGATGCAGCTGGTCCTGTTTGTGGTATTCCTTAGCGTGTACTCTTTGACCCTGGTAGCAAATGCCACCCTCATGGTGTTGATCTGTAATGACTCCCGGCTGCACACACCCATGTATTTCTTCATTGGGAATCTGTCCTTTCTGGATCTTTGGTATTCCTCTGTCTACACCCCAAAGATTTTGGTGACCTGTATCTCTGAAGACAAAAGCATCTCCTTTGCTGGCTGTGTATGTCAGTCTTCTTCTCTGCTGGGTTGGCATATAGTGAGTGTTACCTGTTGGCCGCCATGGCCTATGACCGCTATATGGCCATCTCAAAACCACTGCTTTATTCTCAGGCTATGTCTTTAAAGCTATGTGCGTTTTTGGTAGCATCCTCATACCTTGGTGGCTTTATTAACTCTTCCATCATCACCAAAAGAACTTTTGCCTTGAACTTCTGTAGTGGCAATGTCATTGATGACTTTTTCTGTGATTTGCCTCCCCTGGTGAAGTTGGCGTGTGGCAGGAAAGATGGCTATCAGACTATACTATACTTCCTCCTGGCTTCCAATGTCATCACTCCAACAGTGCTCATCCTCTCTTCCTACCTGTTCATCATTGCCACCATCATGAAAATCCGCTCCACCCAAGGCCGCCTCAAGGCCTTCTCCACATGTTCCTCCCACCTGGTCTCTGTCACCCTGTACTATGGCTCCATCCTCTACATCTACTCTCGTCCCAGATCTAGCTATTCTTTGGACAGGGACAAAATAGTTTCTACATTTTACACTGTGGTGTTCCCCATGTTGAATCCCATGATCTATAGTCTGAGGAATAAGGATGTGAAAGAGGCCCTGAATAAACTCATTAAATAAATCAAGATTCTCTCCTTCTAAGCAAATGCAATGACAATTTTTGTCAGGTTATTCTGTTTCAAAAAGAGCTGCCATTGTGTCCCATCATGATTAACAATTCTTTCAATGTCAGTTAAAGAATCTGCACTCTTGATACATGACAATTTAAGAGACCTAAGAGAAGATTAGGACAATTGAGATAGAAATTAAATATAAATATAAAATTTAAGAATTTGTATTGAATTTCATGTTACTCTAGACTAAAAACAAATAAAAAACTTAAAACCAAAAACTCTCCTGTACCTTCATAATGTGATAGATCAGTCCACTCCTCTAGCATGAGAATATTTATGGCTGATTGATATATACAGAATAGTATCTATCTATACTAGGCTGAATGAATAAAGTTTTGGTATTTTCTTATGAAAAATAATTGGTTGAAATGACTTCTATTCTCTTAAAAGGATTCTTAAACATTTGTATATGTAGTTTCCCCCAGAAGCATTAGCCTGAAGACCCAGCAGCACTCCTAAGACAACTTGATACAACTAGGATCAGTAAGCATGATCTCTCCAGTCTATTTTTCTAACATATGTCCTTCAGTTAAGAAAAAATCAGTCACGTTTACATATATGTGATTTTTATAAATCCCTGTATAACTATGAGAGTTCCTCTTTTATTTTATAAGGGCGAAGTTGCAGGTCTTCTACAACCAAATTGGACAAACTGAGCATTAAAACATGATTATTATTGTAATGAATAATAACCAAAATGAAATGAAGCAATGAGAAAAAAAGTCTATGACTAACTACCCATTACTCAAAAGAGAAAAATTTATATAGGTGATACACACAGGTGGTGATAAAACAAAAGAATAAATATGATGAATTGCATTTAATTTTGATTTTTAAAAGTGAGGCAATATAAATATAATTTATATCAATAAAACATAAATATGTTTTACTGATGAAAGCAATGGTAACCAAACAGGAAAGTGAAATTCAAGCAAGTAGTCCTCCAAAATATAGGAACTCCGTGCAGACCAGGAAAGACCCATCAGCACCAGCAAAAACACATATTATCCCATAAAATAAATGCAAGGTATAAAATCAGTACTAGTTGTAACACATAGTACACCAATAGAGACGGAGCACAACAGTGTAATTCCAAAATGTTTTATTTAGACAGTGTTCTAAAACGGTTCTATTTATGCCAACTCTGACTCTCATTTTCTAAAAGCTCTCTATTTCCCACTAATAATAGTAAAATTCCTATAAAATATATTCTTCATAAGTAGTGTGAACAGATCTAATTGGTGTACCATAGCAGCAGAAAATCAGGTGTTTAATGTTCCTTAAGGAAAATACATTATTCCAGAGGGACACATCAGTTACAAAAAGTAGAACTGATATAATAACCCTTCTTGAAACATCCTAATGTCATAAAATCTGATTTTTACTCTAATAAAGATGTTCAAGCTACTTATTGAGAACTCCTATTTTAATCCGTTTAGAAGAAACAATCAAGTCCTGTTTTCCAAATAAGTATTAACATCTACCAGAGACTGTAACTTTCACTGGCCAAAGTGGAGAGGCATACTATTTTAGGTATGTAAAAGTGGTCTCAACTCCAGAATCAAGTCGAGATAACTTACCAAGACCCTTGAGAAGATAATGTACAGTTAAGAATAATTTTAGAAGATGTAACATAACACAAATTTAACTAAATTTGTGGCACTGATGTTTTAGAAAATGTTTTAGCATATGTTTAAGTGTAAGCTTGGCAGTAAGTTTTCAAATTACAGTTGGTAATACTTCACCTGCAGTTGATGGTTGTGAAGCATGCAAAAGAATCTCCCATATTAACTTATAATTAATTACACTATAAATTTCTAAGGAAATTTACTCAAATCCCAAGTGAAGTTTGAAGTTTGAAAGAAAGTGGTTTCTAAGTTGTACTGTTTTGATATACAAGTTTAACTAAATTAAAAATGTTTTAAAAGTCCCTATATACCTTCCTCTTGTATTACTCTGGCTTATTGACTTTTTCTCAACACCTCAGATCAGAATTACCTGGTAAACTGTCCATATTTTCTTATTATTATGTCTGAGTCTTAGATCATCTTGTTTTATTTGGTTGCAATACTTTTCAAACAGAAAGCCAAGGAGATACTATGAAATACAGTGTTTAGTCCCCTGGGTTCCAAACATAATTCTTGATATCATTTTGTAGCACTTAGTAATTCCTCATATGTTCAGTGGTTAGCAAGCACAGCTGGATTACTGCAGTTGGATTAACAAAACAGAACACAATTCTTCAAGCCGTCTCTTCCCAAGAAAATGTTTTTGTCCTAGCACTGGCAGTCAGAGTAGATCTGTTCATAGCTCATCTCTTTATGTATAACATTATGCAACACATCTTTAATTCCTCAATTCTTCACATCCTGCCATTATGATGGCAGACAGACTTCATGATAAAGAATAAGAATAATGTAACTGAGGGACATCTTATCTTGGTGTTTCAGTCGGTTAAGTGCCTGAATCCTGATCTCAGCCCAGGTTCTGATCTCAGGATCATGAGTTCAAGCCCCTTGTTGGGCTCCATCTGGGTGTGGAGCCTACTTAAAAAGAAAAGAAGAAGAATATAAATGATATTTATTTTAGCATTTGTCAGACTTGATCTATGGACAATGTACAATATAAACCCTTGGGCTCCTTTACTGAAAGCAAGTTTCTGGGTCCCACCCACAGGCTGCTAAATTAGAAATTCTGGAGCTGGGCCAGGTGATTTTTACAGGCTCAGAATTTGAGAACCACTGGCTGCCTGAGTGGTTATGATGTGCTAGGTAGTGTGCCTAGTCCTTACTTGAGTTATCTTCTTTACAACAACCCAAAGGAGAGATAAGTTATTCTCTATATATGAAGAAATGGAGGCTTTACAACATTGGCTAGTGGTGGAGAAATTGAACCTTTGTTAATCTCCTGAAAGTCACACGCTTTTTCCATGATATCCTGGGTATCTCTGGTTTAGACCACTCAACTCTCATTGTAAAATCAGGCTTCATGTTCATCACAATGGATAATCTGTTGATTATGTGAAAAAAAAAAAATCTTCACAGACTTACTCCATTGAGGCAAAGAAATATTTGGCAAAGCTGTTTGGAGGCAGATTCCTTTGTGTTTTCCTGTTTTTGTTTGCAAAGATGAAGGCAGGGATTACTCATGCCAGAAAATGCACATGGGATATCAAACAATTCTGCTGATGGTTTAAGAGGAAAATGACATAATTAGAAGCCACCCAGATATTCATTTCTATTGGTTTGTTTCTTTTCCAACTCAGGGCTGCCCATTCATTCATTCATTCATTCATTCAATATTTATTGTAGGTCTATTACATACCAGTTATTATTCTAAGCACAAGGCATATAATAATGAATGAAAGAAACAAAACTTCCTGCTCTCATGAAACTTACATCCTAGTGAGATCTTATCTCTTCTTGGCTCCAGTGACCAAGTATGCCTATGAAAAATAGAAATTTACTACTCAGAGATATTATTCAGATAGTTTCTATTTTTTTCACATAATTCCCAGAAGACCCTATAATAAGTCACAGAGTAAAATACAAAGCTGTGGACTGTGGTTTCTTCACAAAGTGATAGCATCCTTTAAGGAATATTTCTGAAATGTCCAGTTGGATTTTTGACTGCCACAAAGATCAAAGGCCCATTTAATAAGCAATAGACAATGACGAACATGGTTTACACCTAGGGGGCAGTCCTATCCAAAGAAAAAAATGTCTATACCCTCTACAGTGTCTTGATGGACATTTGTGCATTGAAAAAAAGAGTTTTGTAATTTTGTGAGTTTGAAATCTACTCCATTTTACAAATAAACACTGTATTTGCAAGGTTATACTATCAATCAACTCACCTAGGAATCCAAAATTGAGGGACGAGTGTCATTTGTTTTGTTGGAACTTTATCAAGAATGATTCACCTTGTCAGAAAAATCTTATCACTGATGGAAATGCCAGTTCTGATATTTGGAACACTAATACTTTTGTGATGTTTCTACATACATGTATAACCACTTCACCAAATGTTGCAGGATTTACATATTAAAATTCACACTATTTCAAAAAAAATCCTATAATTATTACCATGCAATAGTTGTATTATGAGCTACTTTTCTTTTATGTCACTTTTACAATTATAATTAGCTGTTTTATATACATATTGTGCACATATGCACACAGGTAGGTTTATTAACCACAAATTTCATTATAGGACTATAAGGGAAGCATTTTAAATGTTTGTTATAGAGTGGATGTTTTTCAATGTGATAAATTCAATTTTAATTATAAAATTCAAATAGTTCAATTGAGAACTATTACTACAAATAATATCAAGGTGGGATAATTGTCTTTTTAAGCATTGTACGTGGCTAGTTATAAAACTATTCTCCATGGAGAATAATGTCAAGTCCCAGGCTTTTAGACCCAAAAGATTTACAATGACATCACTTATTTTGTTACCTGACATAACCAGATGGATTGATTTGCTGGTCTCCACACTGAAATTTCTCTCTGATTCTCAATTTGTTTCTCTCCGAGGGATATATGATAAATGTGGCAAAGACTTCTTCACAGTAAGTGAGGAGAGAGGTTGCTCCATGATCATGGAGGGAAACTGTGTAGGAGACACAAAATTTTACCTTAGGGTTTGGGGCTGGGCTTGAGAATTTAATTGGCAGGAGACAGAGTGATAGGAGAAACACATACAAATGTATTTAACATAAATGTTACATGACATGGGAGCCTCACAAGGGAATGAAGACCCTGAGAAGCAACAAAATCTAAATGTTTTTATACAAAGTTGAACCAAAAGAAAGACAACTGTAGAAGAATAACTAAAATATATGGGTGAGGTTAAAGGAAGATAAGTATTTTAGCATTCGGGTGCACTTGCCCCCTCAGATCACTACATTTTTATCTTTAGGGTAAATACCCAGTAGTGCAATTGCTGGGTCATAGGGTAGCTCTATTTCCAAATTGAGGAAACCTCCACAGTGTTTTCCAGAGTGGTTGCACCAGCTCTCATTCCCACCAACAGTGTAGGAGGGTTCCCCTTTTTCCGCATCCTCTCCAACATCTGCCGTTTCCTGACTTGTTAATTTTAGCCATTCTACTGGTGTGAGGTGGTATCTCATTGTGGTTTTCATTTGTATTTCCCTGATGCCGAGTGATATGGAGCACGTTTTCATGTGTCTGTTGACCATCTGGATGTCTTCTTTGCAGAAATGTCTGTTCACAAATGAATTGATAAAGATGTGATACACACACACACACACACACACACTGAAATACTATGCAGCCGTCATTGAAATGAAATCTTGCCATATGCAATGATATGGATGGAACCAGAGGGTATTATGCTGAGCGCAATAAGTCAATCAGAGAAAGAAGTCAATTATCATATGATCTCCCTGATATGAGGAATTTGAGAGGCAGAGAAGGGAGGGGCGCTTAGGTGGTAGGGAAGGAAAAAAATGAAACAAGATGGGATTGGGAGGGAGACAAACCATAAGAGACTCTTAAACTCACAAAACAAACTGAGAGTTGCTGGGGGGTTGAGGAGGTAGGGATAGGGTGGCTGGATTACAGACATTGGGGAGGGTATGAGCTATGGTGAGTGGTGTGAAGTGTGTAAGCCTAATGATTCACAGACCTATACCCTTCGAGCAAATAATACATTATATGTTAATAAAAATAATAATTTAATTTTTTAAAAAACAGATATAAAACTTACTACAAGCTTTACAGTAATTAAGAGAGTGAACAAACTGTTGTGCCTTGGGTTAGGCAATGGTTTCTTAAATAAGATATCAAGAGCAAGCAAGAAGAAAAAAGATAAAGTGAACTTTATCAAATTTAAAAGTTCATGCATGCCAAAGGATATCATCAAGAAAGTAAAAAAAAAAAAAAACACAAAGAATGGGAAAATATATTTGCATATAATAAATTTTATAAAAGACTTGTATCCAGAATGTATAAGAAGTATTACAATTCAGCAATGAAAAGCCAAAATAAACTAAAAGATGAACAAAAGATTTTAATACATATTTCTCCAAAGAAGATACTTAATAAGTACATGAAAAGTCACTTAATATTATTAGTTATTAAGAAAATGTAAATCAAGGGGCGCCTGGTAGCTTGTCAATTAAACATCTGGCTTCTAATTTTGGTTTGGGTCATGATCTCAGACTTATAGGATCAAGCCCCCCCCATCTCTGTGCGCAACAGGAAGTCTGCTTGAGATTCTCTCTCTCACTCTCCCTCTGCCCCTCCCTGCCCCCCAAATAAATAAATAAACCATTTAAAAAAAAAAGAAAGTGTAAATCAAAACTACAATATCATACCACTTCACACCCAATGGGACTGCTAAAATCAAAAAGATAATAACTTGTATTGGGATGAGGAATTATTGGATCCCATATGCTTTACTGATATGATTGAAAAATGGCAGGATTCATTTGGAAGACAGTTGGGTAATGTCCCAAAATGTTAAATATAGATGCACCATATGACTCAACAATTCTACTCCTGGATATCTACTCAAGATAAATGAAAGCATATGTCGTTACAAAACTTGTATAAGGATTCCAATAACAGCATTGTTCATAATTGCCAAAAAATAGAAACAATAAAACATGTATCTATTGACGAATAGGTAAATGAAATATGGTGTATCCATACAAAGGGATATTATTCAGCAATAAAAACAAAGGAATGATACATGCTACAACATTAATGAAAAAGAAAAATGTGCTAAAAAGGCATATTTGCAGGAGTATACTCTGCCATCTCTCAAATGTCACCACTTCTAAACTACGGGGACTTTCCCATCTCTCATGGGCTTTAAGAAACTTGTCCACGTATAGCTGGAAAATAAGAAAAGATTGTTTCCTCTCGGGGTCTAAGTTTAATTAGTTCCTCTCCCAGTTCATTTTCACCACACCATCTGGTTTGCTTTTCCTAATATCTCTAACATTAACTGAAAATATTTCCACATTTATTTGTTTATTCATCATGTAGGACTCTAAATTAAGTCCTCGTAGAATAGGAGTCAACCCTATTGTCCTCACTGCTGTATCCCAACACCAAGAAGGCACCTGGACCTCAAGAAATATTTTTCTTGAAAAATAAGTAAGCAACCAAGAGCACTCAAGCTTTCCTATTGTTAAATGCATTTCATTGAAATGAATATGTTAATGCTCCCATCACCTGCCCTTGTCAGGCAAAATTCCTGCTCTGATCTCACTTGCCCTAACAGCTTATAGTCTTGACTGTATCTCACAGGCTTATCACAGAGATTGCATTCCTGTAGTATGGGTTGAGGGAATTAAACTTTTCACTCTTTAATTTGCAGGTGAGGTCTCCTTAAACCATGGAGAGAAGCAATCATACAGTAACTGAGTTCATCCTAGTGGGTTTCACAACGGACCCAGTGATGCAGTTGGTCCTGTTCGTGGTATTCCTTGGTGTGTACTCTCTGACCGTGGTAGGAAATGCCACCCTCATGGTATTGATCTGTAATGACTCCCGGCTACACACAGCAATGTATTTCTTCATTGGGAATCTGTCCTTTCTGGATCTCTGGTATTCCTCTGTCTACACCCCAAAGATCCTGGTGACCTGTATCTCTGAAGACAAAAGCATCTCCTTTGCTGGCTGCCTAGCTCAGTTCTTCTTCTCTGCTGGCTTGGCATATAGTGAGTGTTACCTATTGGCTGCCATGGCTTATGACCGCTATGCAGCCATTTCCAACCCCCTGCTTTACGCTCAGGCATGTCAAGGACATTGTGCATCTCTTTGGTTATATTTTCCTATACTGGAGGTTTTGTCAATGCAATAATTCTCACCAGCAACACATTCACCTTGGATTTTGTGGTGATAATGTCGTTGAAGACTTATTCTGTGATGTCCAACCCCTGGTGAAGTTGGCGTGTGATGTGAAAGAGAGCTACCAGGCCGTGCTGTACTTCCTCCTGACCTCCAACGTCATCGCCCCCACACTGCTCATCCTCGCCTCCTACCTGTTCATCATCGCTGCCATCTTGAGGATCCGCTCCACCCAGGGCCGCTACAAGGCCTTCTCCACCTGCTCCTCCCACCTGGTCTCCGTCACCTTGTACTACGGCTCCATTCTCTACATCTACTCTCGCCCAAGTTCCAGCTATTCCCTTGAGAGGGATAAAATGGTATCAACATTTTATACTGTCCTGTTCCCCATGTTGAACCCCATGATCTACAGTCTGAGGAATGAGGACGTGAAAGAAGCCCTGAGAAAACTGGTCTGGTTAACACAATCGGAAATCTGAGTTGGCCTGTATTTCTCAAATCAGTGCTCATGGAGAATGGGCTGCTTCAGAGGCAGCATGGGGAACTGGCTTTTTTTAAACAGCACAGCTTTTTTTTCCTAGTCAAAGAAATCCAGTGAAGAAAGTTTTATTTATATTAGTTTGACTTGCTTTAGTGATCAAACTATAATTTATATTTAAAATATTAGTTCAATTGAATATTAACATAGTTTTAAAAATCAGCCTCAGGGCTTAATAAAAAATAGAAGTATATATATTGCTTCTAAGAACCTAAAAGATTATATTTTCCTTCACTATCTCCTTAAGAGCAACCTATTTTTCCACCTACATACTGAGCTTTAAGGGAATGTGAGGAAATGCTGGAGATTTGTGTAATCCACCCCAAATCCTTCTCATCCAGTACTTACAGAACATCTGCAATAGAAGAATTTTTTTTATTTTTATTTATTTATTTTTTAATGTTGGGGAGCCTAGGTGGCTCATTCAGTTAAGCATCTGACTCTTGGTTTCAATTCAGGTCATGATCTCAGGGTCATGGGATCCAGCACCAAGGTGGGTTCTGTTCTCAGCAGGAAGTCTGCTTGAGATTCTCTCCTTCTCCCTCCGGCCCTTCCCCTGCTATTTCTCTCTCTCTCTTTCTTCATCTTGCTCTCTCACTCTCAAATAAAATAAATTAAAATCTTTATAAAAAATAATTTTAAAATGTTAAGAATATTGTGATGAAAGGAGAAGGCATTGAGGTGTTATTTGAAATCCTTATCAAAATACCAATGTCATTTTTCTCAGAAATATTAAAAAATGTTTTTTAATGCTTATGTAACCACTAAAGACCATGAATAACCAAAAAAATATCTTGAGCAAGAAGAGCAAAGGTGGTGGCATCACATTTTCTGATTTTATAATATATTATAGAATATAGTAATTAAAGAGTACAGTACTGGAATAAAAACAGACATATACACTCATGGAGTAGAATACAGAGCCCAGAAATAAACCTACATATACATGGTCAACAGATCTCAACAAAGGCACAAAAAAACACAATGGGGAAAAGACAGTCTCTTTAATAGATGTTGAGAAAACAAGATGTCTTATGCAGAACGGTGAAACTGGACTTTTATCACACACCATATACAAATATCAACTCAGAATGGATTAAAAACTTAAATGTAAGACATGAAACTGTAAAGCTACTAGAAGAAAATATAGGGGAAGAGGCTCACCAACATTCTCAGTGCAAATTCTTTTCCGCCCTCAGTGCCCTCTGGTGGGCATTTGTGATGGAGTGCGAGTATCTTCACCTCCTTTTCAAGAGTTCCATCTGTATACCTCTCTCAGACTTCCTTGTCACTAACTTTCCAGTTTTATTCCCCCTGTTCAGAAAGTCAGTCCACTACTTACTGTTCATTAAACAGTATAGAGACAAAATTCATTCCACCACTCTTCATATACTTTGAGAAGACACCTGATATTTTGCATGATTTTTGTACACTTTAGACCTAAATTTATATCCATAATACTACTGTCCACCTAAGAATCAGTATTTTTTTTGAGATTTTATTTATTGGAGAAAGAGAGAGAGAGAGCACAAGCTGGGGAGAGTGGGTGCACAGACATTGGGAGAGGGAGAAAACAGATTCCTTGCTGAGCAGGGAGCCCAATGCTAGGCTCTCTATCAGGATCCTGGGATCATGACCTGAGCCAAAGGCAGACACTTAACTGACTGAGCCATGGAGGCACCCAAGGAATCAGTGTTTCTAGAGGATAATTCAGTCACTATTTTACAGTGAGAAAATAAATAGCATATGCTTGAAATATTCTGTTATGTCTAGAAAACATGGAAGATTCTACAAATTGTAAGAATCAGAAGAGACCCTGAATCGCTCAGGAAATGTTGAAAAACAAAAATAAAACTGGGGGCATCACGTTACCTGATTTCAAGCTTTACTACAAAGCTGTGATCAACAAGACAGCATGGTACTGCCATAAAAACCGACACATAGAGCAGTGGAACAAAGTAGAGAGCCCAGATATGGACCCTCAACTCTATGGTCAAATAATCTTCAACAAAACAGGAAAAAATATACAGTGGAAAAAAGACAGTCTCTTCAATAAATGGTGCTGGGAAAACTGGACAGCTATATGTAGAAGAATGAAACTCGACCATTCTCTTACACTGTACACAAAGATAAACTCAAAATGGATAAAAGACCTCAACGCGAGACAGGAATCCATCAGAATCCTAGAGGAGAACATAGGCAGTAATCTCTTCAATATCAGCCACAGCAACTTCTTTCAAGATATGTATCCAAAGGCAAAGGAAACAAAAGCGAAGATGAACTTTTGGGACTTCATCAAAATCAAAAGTTTCTGCACAGCAAAGGAAACAGTCAAGAAAACAAAGAGGCAACCCACGGAATGGGAGAAGATATTTGCAAATGACAGTACAGACAAAAGGTTGATATCCAGGATCTACAATGAGCTCCTCAAACTCAACACACACAAAACAGACAATCATATCAAAAAATGGGCAGAAGATATGGACAGACACTTCTCCAATAAAGACATACAAATCAGACGCATGAAAAAATGTTCATCATCACTAGCCATCAGGGAGATTCAAATTAAAACTACATTGAGATATCACCTTACACCAGTTAGAATGGCCAAAATTAGCAAGACAGGAAACAACATGTGTTGGAGAGGATGTGGAGAAAGGGAACCCTCTTACACTGTTGGTGGGAATGCAAGTTGGTGCAGCCTCTTTGGAGAACAGTGTGGAGATTCCTCAAGAAATTAAAAACAGAACTTCCCTATGACCCTGCCATTGCACTCCTGGATATTTACCCCAAAGATACAGATGTCGTGAAAAGAAGGGCCATCTGTACCCCAATGTTTAGAGCAGCAATGGCCATGGTCACCAAACTGTGGAAAGAACCAAGATGCCCTTCAATGGATGAATGGATAAGGAAGATGTGGTCCATATACACTATGGAATATTATGCCTCCATCAGAAAAGGTAACAATCTAAAGGGTCCTGTGAGGTTCCTGCTGTGGCATTCTGGGTATCAAAGAAAAATCATGATAATAACGAAAACAGTATGGTTTTTATTGCAATACGGTGAAACAATGAAAGCTAAGGAGTCCAAGAGTCTCAAAAAAAAAAGAGAGGTGTGGGGCGCCTGGGTGGCTCAGTGGGTTAAGCCGCTGCCTTTGGCTCAGGTCATGATCTCAGGGTCCTGGGATCGAGTCCCGCATCGGGCTCTCTGCTCAGCGGAGAGCCTGCTTCCTCCTCTCTCTCTGCCTGCCTCTCTGCCTACTTATGATCTCTCTCTGTCAAATAAATAAATAAAATCTAAAAAAAAAAAAAAAGAGAGAGAGGTGTATGTAGAGATTATAAGAAGGTAGTGATAAAAACAAAAGCAAGGGAAATATAACAGGTTATTTCATTTTGACTGGATTTTCAAAGGTAGCAATATTAGTAAATAAGTAGCTCATATAGAAAAATAAAAAGAAATTTAAATAAATATTGATACATGCATGTTTTACCAAAAGAAGCAGTAAAAAATAAATACAAAGAACTGTTTTTTCCAACTAGTGCCAGTTAAATTAGGAGCTGTAAAAAGATCAGAAAGAAATAATCAGTGCTGATGAATACTTGTAATAGTAATCAGTAACAGATATCACACAGAATAACCAAGTTGAGACAAGGTAGTTCTGAAATTCTGAATTAGATAACGGAGCTCAAATGAATGGTTAACCATGTGGACTGACTCTCTGATTTAACAAATGAAGATTGAGTACACTTATTAATTAAAATAATATTATTACAAGATTAAATTCTTCCTGAGTAATTCTAGTGTATTAAATTAATATCACAGTAATAATATAAAATGTGTTATTTAATGTTGGCTGAAAATTGAAAAAATAATTTTAGAAGAAGATACCACCTTGGGAAAAAAACAATATTTCTGCTTGGAAAGTCATACTGATATTAAAAATTTAACCATAAAAAAGGAAACCTAACCATGAGACAGGTTGCTTCTGTTTTATTTACATTAGGAAAACTTCTATTTTTCCAAATAAGAAGGCACTTGCCAGCCTGAGAAGATATTTTTTGTTCATCTTTATCTTGCAAACTTACCTCAGTTTGAGGAAAGTTCCAAATAACATCATTAAAACATGAAAGATTATGAATAAGCATATAAGTAATATGAGGAATGTAACACACTAAATCAGACATCAGGAAGAAATTAACTATGCCTATAGTACTGGTGTTAACCACTTATTTTATCATCACTGTATTGGGAATGTTTTGTCTTCGGTGAGTAAGCAGTTCAAAAAAATCAATCCTAGTGAGGCCTTAATTATAGTATAAATTCCAAGTGTTCTTGAGGAAACACAGTGAGTTCCTGAGTCTTTCCTGGGTGTGCCTGTGATGGTAAATTTGGCTCAGTTAATCCTTACATTTCATTCTAGTTGGTTTATCTTTTTAGAACCCAAACTCATACATGTTTCCTAGATTCACGCCAATACAGATCGGTAAAATTTTATACATTTCTTAGTGTATATTTCTTGTAGGAAAAGTCTTTGATTTCTTCATCTGCGCTAATGATATTTAACTTTCACTACAGAGACGGTATAGTGTGGTGAGGTTGGGTGGTGAGAATTACATGAGCTCATAAGGCAACTTCATAAGTGTGATCATTAGAAAACTTGTCAAGGAAAAAGCTATTTCCCTCAAGTGATGGAAGTTAGGGACTGACTCATCACACAAGGATTTCTATTTTCGGCTCTGTCCTTGTCTGCCAGTATCGCTATCCCACTGCCTTATGGTCCTGGTACTTTCCTCCATTATTATTTTAGATTGTCACAAAATCTCTGGCAATGTTTAGCATTTACAATTGACCCTCAAAAAATGTGGGGGTGAGGACAACTCACCCACACACAATTCGAAAATCAGCATTTGATTTCTGACTCACCCAAACTTACCTATCAATAGCCTACTGTTGACCAGAGCCTTACTGATAACAGAAATAATAGACTGACACATATTTTGGATGTTCTATGTATTCCATATTGTATTTTTCCAATAAAGCTAGAGAAAAAAAAGTTATGGAGAAAGTCGCAGGGAACATACATTTCATTCATACCATTATTCTGTATCTATTGAAAAAAATCCAATGTACGTGGACCCCCACAGTTCAACCCTGTGTTGTTCAAGGGTCAATTTCAGGAAGTAGCACTTCTGTGCAATCCTCACAATCAAGTTCCAGCTTAGACCTCAACCTTGTCTTTCTTAAGGACTAACAGAGATGGGAAACTCCTTCAAATCTACATTCAAGGTTTTCCAAGTGCCCTTCATGTTACCAGTTGAATAACCTCATTTTCAGTTCAGAAGAACCCATGATTTTTCCAATCAATATTATTGTGGTCATGATGAATGCTATAACCAGTTAACTTTTCATTTCTTTGCTCTTCAAATACACTTCAAGCTGTGAAAATACTTGTGAGATTGAAATTTTCATGATGTCATTGCACCCGTGGCTTACTGGTATTCCACTTCTCTAGCACATCATGTATCTGTACATTCCTTAAATATGTGAGCAAACTAATCCCAGGGTTACATTCTAGGCTACTCCTAATATTAATTATTCCATCAGTCAGAATCCTGTCAAGAAACGGATGGCCCACTCACACTGAAAAGTATTTAATAAAGGGACTATTAGAAAGATGTAAACAGAGTATGGAAAAGCCATAAACGACAAACCAGTCCTTTGACAGAGGATCTCACTGTACATGTGGGTGTGAAGGGAGAAGAGGAAATAGCAGTTATCAGAACCCATAAAGAGAGAGGGAGAGAGATTTTGTAATGAGAGAAAGGGGTTAAAAGCTGTGACATTGGTCTAGGGATTAATGTGACCTTGGTTGGCTGTGAAGAAACAGAGTCTAGGAACACATATTCTAAATCACCGTTTTTTTCTCCTTTTAGCTCCTCCTCCAATGGCCAAAATAAACTGATGCAGTTCATACAAGATGGTGTCCTGGATCAGAAAGCATAATGGCAAAGGATGGGAGTCCACATGGAATGGCAGATGGTAGACATCCTTGTACCCTACAGAGATATCGTTACCCGAAACTGGATCAGCCTCTTGGTGAAGCCAAAGGCACAACCAAGCCAAAGAGTAGCAAAAGGAAAGGTTTTATTCTCAACAAGTAAAGGAGAGCACCAGGAATCTTTCCCAAAGCAGTGTCTTCATGAACAAAAAAGATGGAGAAGATTTAAGCCAAGGGTGCATGCACCTTCAGGAAGGGGTTTGCCCGGTAGAGAATTTAACATGGAATTGGGGCAGCTGACAATCTTAAGGTGACAAGTCCAGGTCAAAGTCACAAGAGCCAGCAAAGATCAGCATCATCAATTCTCTGTCCCCAGCAACTCCAGCTTCTGAGTGCTCAGAGGGTTTGAGATCCTGCAAAGATAACTCAATACAACAGGGCGATCTTCCCTCTTGAATCAGCACTAGGAGTTTTTCCACTGATTTATGGTCCCAGATATGATTAGATTATATCCTGGCCTGATAATGACTGTTCTTAAATTCTTTCACAAGATGGCCAGGGACCTAAAACGACTTTCCTCATGTCAAGAAAGCTAGGTCTGTCTTTCATTTTCTGGGGAATCTAACACTTGCTGCTTACAAAAACAGTATCTATGTGCTTATCAGTAGGCAATTGTATTTTATGTGGATGGAGAGGTGATAGATAGATAGACAATAGATTATATAGATAGATAAATGATAGAAATAGATGAATTCAACAAAACTCAATATAGAATGTGAAGGGAAATTATGGTTAAATACACCTATTATTGGGGAATCACAGTCTCTAAACAATACCTTTCCAAGTCTTTCTTAAATAAGGTTGATCTGATTTTGCCAATGCATAGCTTTGTCTAATTGCCTCGTTTGCTATTCCCCCAAGCTACAAAACCATGAGGAATTCTATGGATATAAAACACTTGGGATTGTTACAAAATCCTTGGGATTCTAGAACTAGCTGACTTAAAAACTTAAAACTAGCTGACAGGATCTACTATTATAGAAGATTCTGGAACTAGCGGACTTGAATATCAGAATGTTGGAATGTGGTCTTGCCATAAATATTGGTAGGTTGTGGGGTCTGGGTGTTACCAGTGGCATAGAAATTTCGTTTTATCCCAGGAAAACTCAATAGCCTTCTACATTCTGTTATGCAGCAGGAGGCCCAAAGCCTCATTTTCAGGTCCTACCCATATCTTATAGCAGTTTCTGAGACAGCTGGGAGGAAAAAAAAAAAAAACACTACGTAGCTTTTTCTCCTATTAGTGGTAAGGGCAATTTGCAGTAAGGGAAGGAACAGAAAATAAAACTATAAAACTGACACACACAAAAATAAGTCTTTGTGATGACCTCAAGAGCTCTGAGGCAGACTTTGAAAGCTCTCTAGACTCAGGTTCAAATTAAATCATGAGAAGTGTAATTTCTTTTAAATGTATGTTTGTCTCAGGAGTTGGGGAGACAGAAGACACATTTATTCTTTTGTATTTATTAAGAAGCTTCATTTTGTTATTCAAATTCAATGAAATAACTTATAGTGTATTCTAGTTTCAGAGGTAAAGTTCCGTGATTCCTCTGTTGCATTTACTACCCAGGGCTCATTACATCACTTGCCTTCCTTAACACGCATCACCGAGTTACCCCATCTACCTACCCACCTCCCCTCCAGCTACCCTCAATTTTTTTCTGATGATAAAGAGTCTCTTATGGTCTGTCTCAGAAGACACATTTAAAAAGAATGTTAAGACAACAGCCTATTATCACTGGCAGGTTGCCATAGGCTCTGGATAACATTGGTTAGCAGAGAATTCCTTTCTTAAAATAACCCTTGAACCTGTGACCTAGCGTCCATGTTTCAGTCTGCAAGGAAACACAATGGAAATATGTGCACTATTTTGTTGTGCATGTTTGTTGTAGATTTGAGTATTTTCAAGATCCGCAGAGCTCAGGTTCTCAAAGACACCAATGACCCAAAAGCATCCATATGTATTCTTAAAGAATACATCCATGTGTATTCTTAAAGCGCATGATAACACACATGAGGAAATTGATTCTTAGAAAGAGTAACCAAATGATTAAACGTGACCAGTTTATAAAGAGTGTGTGTATGTGAGTGTGCAGAGTTCATGAGGAGAAATGTAGCCAAAAGGTCCCCTGCAGGACCTTCATCTCAGGTCCATCTGACCCCATATCTCATGCTAGAGAGTCCATATTGCTTCTCAAAATATACTCTCCTGCAAACTACCTGTATGCAAATGTACACTAGTCATTTCATCTCCACACCACCATAAAGTAAAACTGCTGTCATTCTAAAAACAGTCCTAATAAGTTGTGATACTGGCATTCTAACAAGGGTTCCTTCCAACTGACTTCCTAAATTTGAATCTCTAAGGGACAAGACACAAAAAGCTACAACCTAAGTTCTCTGGCAGGGGAAATTTGTGTTCTCTGAATTAGAGAGCCACTGATGTCAGGACCATCTGTCATGTGTCCAGTCCCCAATACCAGTTTAAAAATATAATATTCTCCAATCTTTTTTTAAATATATCCTTCAATCTTTACAACAGCCCTATCTAATAGTTTCAATTATTATTCTTGTTTTACAAGGTTTAACATATTCAGTAAGTTGTGTACGGTTTTCCAACAGCTGTAAGCACAGGGGTCAAACTTGAATCCTTGTCCTCAGCGTGAAGGCCCAGTGCTGTCTATGCTTGGACAACCCTCCAATCCTGGCCACTTGCCAGTTCAAAGATGGATCCTCATGGCTCTTCAACATGAAAGAATTTACTGTTCAAATGGAAACAATTCACAAATATACTCTATTTTGAAATCCAATTAGTGCGTGTATTTCAGTGGTCAGACCGTATTCTTTGACAATTTGTCCTTAGATTTTCTTGTGCATGCCTGTGACTAGCACAGTGGAGATAAAAGAATATTCTAAGCAGAATGAATAGCAAGGCTTAATACCTCACAACTGAACACTCTATGGGCTATAAATGAAGTGAGTGTGTGTATGTGAGTGTGCAGAGTTCATGAGGAGAAATGTAGCCAAAAGGTCCCCTGCAGGAAAAATATCCCACTGGACTGTGAAGCTCTACCCTTTTTACCTATGACGCCTCTGCTTGGGTACCAACCATCTTTATGGGTGGACTAGGTATGATAGGGAACGAGGTTCAGGAAGTGAAGAGTCTTTTGCCCCTTCCTTTTAAGATATGACTAACAGCAAAAATGCTTAAAAGGTTGGAGGAATTTTGTCACAGAGGGAGAATGATTAGAAGAAACTTGACGTGGTAGAAAGAACACAGAACATAGAGTCAAAGCCACTGAGTTTAGACTTAACCATGCCCACTGTTTGTTTTTTAATCTTCATTCATGACTTCCATCTGCCCTCTCATTTTTCTGAGCTTTAATTATGAGTGGAGTGTCTATGTATTCATCATTTAGACATGGGGCACATACTAATTTAGGCAGTGTTAATCATCTCCCTAACACCACCAGAATTTTTGCCATAGTCCCTGACATTTCAACCATTTTCTTAAATTATTTATTTATTTTAGAAAGAAACACACACACACACACACACACACACACACACACACACACGAGAGTAGTGCGAGGGGCAAAGGGAGAGAGAATCTAAGCAGACTCCACAGGGAGCACAGAGCTGACTTTAGCCTCAATCTCGTTACCTTGAGATAATGACTAAGCTGAAACCAAGAGTCAGGCACTTAACCAACTATGCTACCCAGGCACCCTTCCAGCACTTTAATATTGGTCTAGGTTAAGCCATTAACTTTGAAAAGATTCCAACTCTGGCTTCAAATGCTCTGCATGATCTCATGTACCATCATTCCAATGAAGACACACTATATTCCACACAGATCTGACAGACTTCAGATGGATTTTCCCCCACCCATTCCTTGTCTTGACTCTATGCATTGTTGGTTATATTTGTTGTTGTTGTTGTTGTTGTATTTCTCTTTACCAGAAATTACTTCCTCACATGTGGTAACTCTCTGTGCCTCTTCATGCAGGATAACTATTTCTCCCTTCTGTGTAAAACCTCCCATAACACACACACAACCCTTCCCTCATTGCCCCTAGCAAGCTCTCCACTCGCCTTCCCCCCACCATTAGGGATGGCAGATAATTCTTTTACAACCTGTGGTACTTATTTGTTTATAAATATTTGGTTTCTCCCAATAAACTATACCCTTTTTTGGATTCAGGTCCCATGCCTTAGTTCTCTCTCTTGTCCATAGTGCCTGGAAGAGCCTTAAGGACATAGTAAATGCTAGGAGATATGTAGGTGTGGGGACAGATGATACACAATGGTTTTGAATCCTGGCTCTATAAACCTCAAATTCAGTGACCTTTCACAATTTACAAATGTACAGTTATTTCTCTATCTCAAATTGCTCATCTGTAAAATGAGAGTAATAATCACTTTTACTTTACAAGATTGTCTTGAAGGCTAAAATGAAATGATTCTTTGAAAGCACTCAGCATTGGGACACCTGGGTTGCTCAGTTGGTTAAGCGGCTGCCTTCGGCTCAGGTCATGATCCCAGCATCCTGGGATCAAGTCCCACATTGGGCTCCTTGCTTCGCAGGGAACCTGCTTCTCCCTCTGCCTCTGCCTGCCACTCTGTCTGCCTGTGCTCGCTCTCGCTTCTCTCTCTATGACAAATAAATAAATAAAATCTTCTTAAAAAAATTAAAAAAAATAAAGCACTCAGCAGATTGCTTGGGAAATATTCAGTATAAGTATTCATTATTCAGTATATATTATTGAGATAATAATGGAGAAACTATGCAGGTCACTCTTTAAAAAAAATTTTTAATCATGTTCAGTTAGCCAACATATTAATTAGTACATCATTATTTTTTGATGTAATGTTCAATGATTCATTAGCTGCTTATAACCCTCTTTGGTCAACTAATCTTTGACAAATCAGGAAAAAATATCCAGCGGAAAAAAGACAGTCTCTTCAAAAAATGGTGCTGGTAAAATTGGACAGGCACATGCAGAAGAATGAAACTGGACCAGCTTCTACGACATACACAAGGATAAACTCAAAATAGATGAAATACCTCCATGTGAGACAGGAATTCATCAAAATCCTAGAGGAGAACATAAGCAGTAACCTATTCAACATCAGCTTAAGTAATTCTTTCAAAATAGGTCTGCACAGTCAAGGGAAACAAAAGCAAAAATGAACTTTTGGAACTTCATCAAGGTAAAAACTTTCTATACATTAAAGGAAACACTCTACAAAACAAAAAGGCAACTCACAGAATGGGAAAAGATATTTGCAAATGACACTACAGATAAAGGGCTGGTGTCTAAGATCTATAAAGAACTTGTCAAACTCAACACCCCAAAAAACAAACAATCCAGTTACAAAAATGGGCAGAGGACATGAACAGACACTTCTTCAAAGAAGACACAAAATGGCTAACAGACACTTGAAAAAATGTTCAACATCACTAGCTATCAGGAAAATACGAATCAAAACTATGATGAAATACCACAGTATGCCAGTTAGAATGGCAAAAATTAACAAGGCAGGTAACAAGAAATGTTGGTGAAAATGAGGAGGAGGGCGAAACCTCTTACACTGTTGGTAGACAGGTCACTTTTAGAGACAGTAGCCAAGATGACATCTTTCTTGTCATTTAAAAATTGGGTGATAACTCAGCATCAGGGAAATATAAATCAAAACCACAATGAGATATCACCTCACACCAGTCAGAATGGCTAAAATTAACAAGTCAGGAAATCACAGATGCTGGTGAGGATGCAGAGAAAGGGGAACCCTCCTACACTGTTGGTGGGAATGCAAGCTGGTGCAACCACTCTGGAAAGCAACATAGAGGTTCCTCAAAATGTTGAAAATAGAACTGCCCTATGACCCAGCAATTGCACTACTGGGTATTTACCCTAAAGATACAAACATAGTGATCCGAAAGGGCACGTGCACTCGAATGTTTATAGCAGCAATGTCCACAATAGCCAAACTATGGAAAGAACCTAGATGTCCATCAACAGATGAATGGATCAAGAAGATGTGGTATATATACACAATGGAATACTATGCAGCCATCAAAAGAAATGCAATCTTGCCATTTGCGATGACATGGATGGAACTAGAGCGTATCATGCTTAGCAAAATAAGTCAAGTGGAGAAAGACAACTATCATATGATCTCCCTGATATGAAGAAGTGGTGATGCAACATGGAGGCATAAGGGGGTAGGAAAAGAATAGATGAAGCAAGATGGGATTGGGAGGGAGACAAACCATAAGTGACTCTTGATCTCGCAAAACAAACTGAGCGTTGCTGGGGGGAGGGGTGTTGGGGGTATAGGGTTGTGGACATTGGGGAGGGTATGTGCTTTGATGAATGCTGTAAAGTGTGTAAACCTGGCGATTCACAGACCTGTACCCCTGGGGATAAAAATACATTATATGTTTATAAAAAATTAAAAATTAAAAATTAAAAAAAAAGAGAGAGAGAAATGATTCTCTCTCTCCCTCTCCCTCCCCCACCCGTGGTTCATGCATATGTGAGCTCGTTCTCTCTCTCTCCCTAAATAAAAATAATAATAATAAAAATAAAAATAAATTGGGTGATAAGATGATGAAATAGGAGACAAAATAAATTTGTTGCAAAATCTACTGTATTGACACTCAGGAGCAGAAGTCCTCTTCTAAAAATTTATGGTCACAGCTGAATAGATACTCAAAGATTATGTCTCTCTGACGTATGCATGGTATAGGGGAAAGACTGAATTTTATAATCAGGCTGCCTTGAGTTTAAATCCTGACTGCATTTACTTCTGAGTTTGCCTTGGGAAGGAAAGTTAATTAAATGCTTTGGATCTGTTTTCTCGTCTGTGATTGAAATTAAAATACCTACTCCATAGAGTACTTTTACAATCAAATACAGTTTCCAGGAAGCTGTTTTGCAAAGAGTAGTTTCTCAAAATATCACAATAATTATGAGTACTTTAAAAATCATCATCTTCTTCTTTTTCTTCTTCTTCTTCTTCTTCTTCTTCTTCTTCTTCTTCTTCTTCTTCTTCTTCTTCTTCTTTTCCATTTAACCAGTAGAACCTTCTAAATAAAGTTAATACGCTTTTTAGTTAATTGCTGTTCAGACACTTGCAAAACTATGAACCTCTGGGGTGCTTAAGGAATCAAATACATTGGGGATCCTGAGCAAGTATAAGATATTTGGATTTTCAGTGTGGTCTTTGTTGGCTGAGTCTGTGAGTTTCAGGCACGTGTCTCAGTCCTGGGAGAGGTGAGTAGACAGTTCCTGTCCTCATAATTGGGGTTGGCTATCCTGAGAGACACAGGACCCTGCCAGATGATTTGGGTATTACTCAGAAGCATTTATCTGACTCCACATGTACAAGGTCCTTACCTGTGACAGCGTCTGAGTCTGTCTGTATTATCTTATTGGTTTTGAGTTAAGGTGTTAGAACCAAAAAGGGAAACATTCATGTATGGAGCCTATAAGCAACTGTTAAGCCAGTATTGAAAGTGAAAGGACAGGACTTAGTCATTAAAACCCAGGTTTCTGGAGTTAGACAACACTACATACTAACTGTATACTTAAGCTACTAATTAACACTGAATTTGGTCATCTGTAAAGTTATTGCTATTAATCTTCCAACATACCTATGATGGATATTGTGACAAAGAATAAAATAATGCATGTGCAACACTAACAACAATGTTTAACTCAGAGGAAAGTATTCAAAATTGTTCACTACTATTTGTATAAATAACCAAATTCTGGGATAATTATGACAATCGGAGAATAATGAAGTTAGAAGATACTAAATTGAAGGTTGAGTCCAGGAGTTTTCTGTGTTTCCTATATGAAAGCACTCATAGTTCTCAGGATCATGTTTTCAAAGATTTCACCTAGTTGCACAGTTCTTGTTACTTTGTAGTAACTGACTCCATTAAAACAAATAGCCCACAAAATTTCATAATAAACTACAATTAAGATAAAATAGACATTGAACTGGTCTATGTTTTCCATCAAAAGCGGAAGGGAAAACGGACAGTGTTGAGAAACAAAATTTAATATACTAAAGTTCAAGACCTAATTGGCTTTTTCAGGTGATTCATGAATCAAGAAGCAGAAGGATTGGTAGCTCTATGGAATGGAACATATGTGTAAGGAGAGTTGAGCAAGGAAATTAGCAGCAGAAAAAAACAATCCTTTACATCTTGTTGGGGAAAACTGAGTTTTTATCATGCAGAGGACCTCATTCCTGTTGATCAGGACATTTCATGCTGACTATTAAAAGATCACATTCCTGGGTTAGGTTGAGACTATAAATCTTTGTTTTCCCAGAGATCAAAGGACTCTTGGAGACATGTTGTTTATTTTCTTTTCTTTTTTTTAAGCACATTTAGTGAAAAGAAAAGAAAATATGTTAAACTAATAGGATATATATAATATTAGATAATGAGCACTGCGAAGGAGAATAATAAAGCAGAAAAGGGATATAAGAAATGCCAGGGAAGCAGTTTTCAATATTGTGATCAGGAACACCTGAAAAGGCAATTGAGACTTGAAAATATAAGAGAGTTGGCTATAAAGATACTCAAGGAAGAGCATCCTGGCCTTAGAGAGAAGCAACTCCAAAGGCACAAAGCATCCCCTACTATTCTAAGAATTGAAAGGAGGGTGGCATGGCTGGAATGGATAGTAGGAATCAGAAACAGAGAGGCAATAAGCTTGTCCATCTTTGTAACAACTTTGGTTTTACTCTGAATAAGTTGAGAAGTCACTGGAGAGTTTGAAGCAAAAGAATAACATGATCTAACTGGTCTTTTAGCAGGATCACTCTGCCCAACTTGTTCAGAGACCGAACTGGGCTTGGGATATGAGGGAGGAAGCTGGGAGACCCTTAGAAACTCTGTGATAGCACCCATGGGATATCACAGCAGTTTTAGTCTAGGGCAGAACCACTGGAGTTGGAAAACACTGGTCAGGTTCTGGATATATTGTGAAGGTATAATCAAGATGTTGTTGATTAGTCAGTTACAATGTCAAAGTCAGAGAGGAGTCAAGAAGAGTCAGCAATTTCCCCTACACTGGAAAATTCCATTTACTGCAGTGAAGAAGCCTGAGGGAAAAGCAGGCTGAGGAAGAATGGTTAGAACTCAGTTTTTCTTGAAATGCCCAGTAGATCTCCTGTAAGAGATGTTAAGTAGGGATTTGAACTTGTCAGTCAGGAATCCAGGGAAGAAAAATTATCAGAGTTAACAAATAAAAAATGATGGGTTTATGGACATTGGGGAGGGTATGTGCTATGGTGAGTGCTATGAAATGTGTAAACCTGACGATTCACAGACCTGTATCCCTGGGGATAAAAATACATTATTTGTTTATAAAAATTTTTAAAAATTAATAAAAAATGAAAAATGAAATTGGAATTCATATAATTGTTTTTATTTAGCATATTTTCTGTTTATTCAGCAAAATGATACAAGCTGAAATCTCACTGTTTTTCCTCTTAGGTGAGCTATGGAGAGAGGCAACCATACGGTGACTGAGTTCATCCTGGTGGGCTTCACAACAGACCCGGTGATGCAGCTGGTCCTGTTCGTGGTATTCCTTAGTGTGTACTTTTTGACCCTGGTAGCAAATGCCACCCTCATGGTGTTGATCTGTAATGACTCCCGGCTGCACACACCCATGTATTTCTTCATTGGGAATCTGTCCTTTCTGGATCTTTGGTATTCCTCTGTCTACACCCCAAAGATTCTGGTGACCTGTATCTCTGAAGACAAAAGCATCTCCTTTGCTGGCTGTGTATGTCAGTTCTTCTTCTCTGCTGGGTTGGGATATAGTGAGTGTTACCTGTTGGCCGCCATGGCTTATGACCGCTATATGGCCATCTCAAAACCACTGCTTTATTCTCAGGCTATGTCTTTAAAGCTATGTGCATTTTTGGTAGCATCCTCATACCTTGGTGGCTTTATTAACTCTTCCATCATCACCAAAAGAACTTTTGCCTTGAATTTCTGTAGTGGCAATGTCATTGATGACTTTTTCTGTGATTTGCTTCCCCTGGTGAAGTTGGCTTGTGGCAGGAAAGATGGCTACCAGACTATACTATACTTCCTCCTGGCTTCCAATGTCATCACTCCAACAGTGCTCATCCTCTCTTCCTACCTGTTCATCATTGCCACCATCATGAAAATCCGCTCCACCCAAGGCCGCCTCAAGGCCTTCTCCACATGTTCCTCCCACCTGGTCTCTGTCACCCTGTACTATGGCTCCATCCTCTACATCTACTCTCGTCCCAGATCAAGCTATTCTTTGGACAGGGACAAAATAGTTTCTACATTTTACACTGTGGTGTTCCCCATGTTGAATCCCATGATCTATAGTCTGAGGAATAAGGATGTGAAAGAGGCCCTGAATAAACTCATTAAATAAATCAAGATTCTCTCCTTCTAATCAAATGCAATGACAATTTTTGGTCAGGTTATTCTGTTTCAAAAAGAGCTGCCATTGTGTCCCATCATGATTAACAATTCTTTCAATGTCAGTTAAGGAAAATGCACTCTTGATACATGACAATTTAAGAGACCTAAGAAAGATTAGAGCAATTGAGGAGATAGAATTTAAATATAAAATTTAAGAATTTGTATTGAATTTCATGTTACTCTAGATTAAAAACAAATAAAAAGCCTAAAACCAAAAACTCTCCTGTACCTTCATAATGTGACAGATCAGTCCACTCCTCTAGCATGAGAATATTTATGGCTGATTGATATATACAGAATAGTATCTATATGGTTATTTCCTAAAAACTAGGAACAAATAGGCTGAATAAAGTTTTGGAATTTTCTTATGAAAAATAATTGGTTGAAATGACTTCTATTCTCTTAAAATGATTTCTTAAGCATTTGTATATGCAGTTTGCCCCCGGAAGCATTAGCATGAAGACCCAGCAGCACCCATAAAATAACTTGATACAACTTGGATCAGCAAGCATGATCTCTCTAGTCGATTTTTGTAGCATATCTCCTTCAATTAAGGAAAAATCAGTCAAGTTTACATAGATGTGATTTTTATAAATCTCTGTGTAACTACAAGAGTTCCTCTTTTATTTTATAAGGGCGAAGTTGCAGGGTCTTCTACAACCAAATTGGACAATCTGAGCATTAAAACATGAATATTATGGTAATGAATAATAAACAAAATGAAATGAAACAATTTGAGAAAAAAACTCTATGATTAACTACCCATTACTCAAAAGAAAATAATTTATAGAGGTGATACAACACACCGGTGGTGAAAAAACAAAAGAATAAATATGATGAGTTGCATTTAATTTTGATTTTTAAAAGCGAGGCAATATAAATATAATCTATATCAATAAAACATAAATATGTTTTACTGATAAAAGCAATAGTAAACAAACAAGAAAGTGAAATTTAATCAAGTAGTCCTCCAAAATATAGGAACTCCCTGCAGATCAGGAAAGACCCATCAAACCAGCAAAAACATGATTAAATAAATCCAAGATAAAATAAATCCCTTATAAAACAAATCCAAGATATAAAATCAGTACTCGCTGTAACACATAGTATACCAATAGAAACAGTGCACAACAGTGTAATTCCAAAATGTTTTATTTAGACAGTGTTCTAAAACGGTTCTATTTATGCCAACTCAGACTCTCATTTTCTAAAAGCTCTCTATTTCCCACTAATAATAGTAAAATTCCTATAAAACATATTCTTCATAAGTAGTGTGAACAGATCTAATTGGTGTACCATAGCAGCAGAAAATCAGGTGTTTAATATTCCTTAAGAGAAACTAGAAAATACATTATTCCAGAGGGACACATCAGTTACAAAAAGTAGAACTGATGTAATAACCCTTCTTGAAACATCCTAATGTCATAGAATCTGATTTTTACTCTAATAAAGATGTTCAAGCTTCTTATTGAGAACTCCTATTTTAATCCATTTAGAAGAAACAATCAAGTCCTGTTTTCCAAATAAGTATTAACATCTACCAGAGACTGTAACTTTCACTGGACAAAGTGGAGAGGCATACTATTTTAGGTATGGAAACGTGATCTCAACTTTAGAATAAAGTCAAAATAATTTACCAAGACCCTAGTGAGAAGATAAAGTACAGCTAAGAATAATTTTAGAAGATGTAACATAACACAAATTTAATTAAATTTGTGGCACTGATGTTTTAGAAAATGTTTTAGCATATGTTTAAGTGTAAGCTTGGCAGTAAGTTTTTAAATTACAGTTGGTAATATTTCACCTGCAGCTTATGGTTGTGAAGCATGAAGAATCTCTCATATTAACTTATAATTAATTACATTATAAATTTCTAAAGGAATTTACTCAAATCCCAAAAGAAGTTTGAAGTTTGAAAGTTTTTTCTAAATTGTACTGTTTTGATGTACAAGTTTTACTAAATTAAACATTTTTTAAATGTCCCTGTCTACCTTCCGCTTGTATTACTCCAGTTTATTGACTCTTTCATAACACCTCAGATCAGAATTACCTGGAAAAATGTCCATATTTCCTTATTATTGGGTGTGAGTCTTAGATCATCTTGTTTTATTTGGTTGCAATACTTTTCAAACAGAAAGCCAAGGAGATAATATGAAATACAGTGTTCAATCCCCTGGGTTCAAAACATAATTCTTGATATCATTTTGTAGCACTTAGTAATTCCTCGCTGGTGATTGAGGTCAATCACTCTGCCCACTGGAGTGACCACTGTCAATTCATGATCAATTCATGAGAAGCCCGACATGGCCAGTGTAGAGTCTCAGATTCCAATTAATCAGAGCATTGAGGGCATTTACTTGGGGAATTCCACATTTGTGCACATAGATTCCAAATAAATGGAGTATAAGGTTATGGGTAAGGAAATTAAATTCTTATGGGCTATTTGATGTAATAGAACACTCTAAGGTAGAATTAAAAGTTCAAGAATTTTATTAGGGGAAACTATTGTGTCTGTATAAGATAAAGTGGAGAGGGAGCCAGAAGAAGCAAAAAGTGGCACTCAGTCATGAGGAAAGTCTGAGCATGAGTGAAGGGGAGAAGGAAGGAAGGATGGGCAAAAACATCCTAGGCCATTGTTCAGTTTATGGTAAGTTCAGCAAAGGTAGGTACTTGAGCCAAAATTATCCATCAATCCAGTGCCTAAGAGGGATAGTCCTGCCTTGGTATCCCTGTTGTTCTCAGTAATTAGCTGGGAGCAGTCTGTGGGAAGCATGATCTTGATACAAATGGGGAAATGTATTTCAGAGATCAGCAGTTAGGACCTTTGCACAATTACATTCCCTGTTCTTGAAAGGCTCATTTTCCTGGCCACCACAAGGGCCATGGCAACTCATCCCCTTGGTTCATAGACATGTATATTCTTGATAAAGCATGATGGAACCATATATTGGCTGCTGTTTTAAAGCATGCAGCAGACTCAGAGGACACCTCAACAACCATGAATGAGTTTTCATATAGCTCTTCCACGATTTGATTAGGCCAATCACACTTCAAATGTGTGTACAGACAACTACTATAGAATCACTTTAGAATGATAGAGCAAAAAGTAAAACTAATTATTTCTGTGAATTGGAGAAGATAGTTACTATTCCCTTGCCATCTAATATATTTCTTCTTAGAGGTAATGCTTGGTTGGATACCATTTTCATGAAGAAGGCATTAGGTAAGTCTACATCTGCAAGAGCTGGCAAGATAAACTGGTAGGAAAATGAGCATGTAAACCAAACAAATCTCCCAAAATGTGATTATTCCTGGAAAGAAAGTCATTAGCTCTGTAATTTTAGATTAGGAAGAAGTAGTAAATTCTGGGTGCCTGAGTGGCTCGGTGAAGAAGTAGTGTAATCTAATCACCCTGCTATCCTACTGGTTCACCAATCTTCCCAGAAAATGATGGTATAGCAGAGGCACAGCTGTGATCGTTGTTGTTGGCATTTGAGATACCTAACAGTAGAAGTAGTGAAATTAGTTTTGGTGAAGAAAATCATGTTGTCAGGCCCATTCCAGTTACTCTAGCCATTTGTACAAGGGCCTGTTGAGCATGAACAAAAGAGGAGAAAGAGACTGTGTGTATACAGAGAAAGAGGCTGACTGACATTCACAGAGCATGTCCATCTATAAAAATGTGTTCTTTCATGATTTCCACCTTGTAGATCCTCAATCCCTTTCCCTCCAAAGAAATGAGTTAAATGATATGAATTGGGATTCCCACTTCTTGTATCTTTGTTGGAAATACTAATTTCTGAACTTCCTCCAGGTGGAGATTTTGTTTACTGACTCAACAGAGCAATATCACATTCTGCTTGAACCCAATAACCCTTATTCCATGGGTCATAGGTAGAATTAAAATGAGGATCTTTTTTTTTTTTTAAATGAGGATCTTGTTCCAGTCTGTGTATCACTCAGTATATGTGTATCTACAGTATTATTTCTGGGTCTGGGTAATAATGATTGGCTATATAGCTGGTCCCACTGGACCTGCTGAAAGATGCATTCAGGCCAAAATAATCTTTTACATTGTTCCCATTCCTCACTGGCAATTATATACCTCTAGTGTTTTCCATCTCTGTGGATTAGTGTCAGTTCAGAACCAGTATCTAATAACCCACAGATGATCTGGGTACTTCCACTTTCCTAACATGGGTCACCCTCATGAATGGCAGCAAGCCATCCACAAGAAGGCTTGGAGGAAGATGTACAGTATATACTTTGGCTAAGTTTCAAGGTCCCTCCTCAAAGGGTATTGCCTCACCATAAGTCTATTTTTTCAATGGCTGTAACACTAGCTTTGTTCACATTATATAGAAAGCAGTAATATAATTATATAAGTAGGCAGAAAGCCCTACCAGGATATCCTGACCTAGTTTTTATCCAAGTAAAAATAAAATGTTTCTCTTTTCAAGAAAAATATCACCTTGGTTGGTTTCCCATCTACATCACTCCTTATGAACCCCCTAATCCATGACACAGTGCCATTAACATCTGCACATAATATTTGGTTACCACCCAGTTATGGCATACTAGGTAATTCCTTCCATCTTCTCTTGACGAGTATCCACTGAAATATGGCTTTCTGACTGCCTGTTTGATTAAGTCAGATAGTCCGGGTTTAAATTTAGCAGAACCCAAATCACTACATGATATTTATTGCATACTTCTGTGTCAAGAAAAAAAAGTGCTTTCCTGACCACCTGTCCTTCATTCCATAAAGCCACTGGTGATCATTTAAGTAAGTTTAAGGCTAGTGGCTGCAATAACTTGTCATTGTCCCATTTCTCACCATGATGGATTTATATATCTAGCCTTTAAATATACGAACAGTCCAATCCCAGTTGGATTGTCTCCTCATACTACTTCTGAGATCAGTCACTGGCATTTTCACCAGGGAATTGTAGTCTCAAAAAAAGAATTCTCCATTATTAAACAATACCCCATTTGTCAACAAACGATTTTCTTTAATTGTCTGATTAACTATTGCTCAAGTTTATGAAATCCTGAGGGGTAACAGGAATGTCCAACTCTAGGGATATAGAAGCTGTTATAAAAGTTTCCGAGGCAAGCAGATTTGAATTCTGTTGAGGTGATGGCATTGCTGAGAATTTTAGGTAAGTTGTCTGATCCAGATGTTAGTCATAGATGGAATTTTTTACTTGTTCCTCACAATCAGGACAAAGGTCATGTACATACTAAGTTATCATAAGTGTTAAAGAAAGGGCTCCTTTGAAACATCTTCACTATCTTCCTATTATAGTTTCTGGAAATGCCGAGTTCACAAGAAGAAAGAGCATATTTTACTATTAGAGATCAAAAAGGCAATTAATATTGTTTTAAAAAAAGACAAAGGAGAAAGAAACACCTCAGTGCACAAACAGTTAATGTCAGGAACCAATTTAAAAAGCATGGTTAATATCTACAAAACAGCTGGGGCAACAAGATGAAGTAGCTGAGATTACTAGAGACTGTTTAGGGCTAAAGCCATCCCAGAAAGTTCATATTTCTTTCAGTTTGATATGCTTTAATTCAAAAGCATCACATCATATGATATTTCTGAGAAGAATACAAGACAAAAGGAACTATCGCTCACCACAAACCTTGATGCTCTGGTAATTAGGGATGGAAATGCTTTATTTAGTTTATCATACAAAAGTATAACTTCAGTTAGAAGAATCATATGTTCAGTGGTTAGCAAGCACAGCTGGATTACTGCAGTTGGATTAACAAAACAGAACAGAATTCTTCAAGCCATCTCTTCCCAAGAAAATGTTTTTGTCCTAGCACTGGCAGTCAGAGTAGATCTGTTCATAGCTCATCTCTTTATGTATAACATTACGCAACACATCTTTAATTCCTCAATTCTTCACATTCTGCCATTATGATGGCAGACAGACTTCATGGTAAAGAATAAAAATAATGTAACTGAGGGACATCTCATCTTGGTGGTTCAGTCGGTTAAGTGCCTGAATCCTGATCTCAGCCCAGGTTCTGATCTCAGGATCATGAGTTCAAGCCCCTTGTTGGGCTCCATCTGGGTGTGGAGCCTACTTAAAAAGAAAAGAAGAAGAATATAAATGATATTTATTTCAGCATTTGTCAGACTTGATCTATGGACAATGTACAATATAAACCCTTGGGCTCCTTTACTGAAAGCAAGTTACTGGGTCCCACCCACAGGTTGCTAAATTAGAAATTCTGGAGCTGGGCCAGGTGATTTTTACAGGCTCAGAATTTGAGAACCACTGGCTGCCTGAGTGGTTATGATGTGGTAGGTAGTGTGCCTAGTCCTTACTTGAGTTACCTTCTTTACAACAACCCAAAGGAGAGATAAGTTATTCTCTATATATGAAGAAATAGAGGCTTTACAACATTGGCTAGTGGTGGAGAAATTGAACCTTTGTTAATCTCCTGAAAGTCAGACGCTTTTTCCATGATATCCTGGGTATCTCTGGTTTAGACCACTCAACTCTCATTGTAAAATCAGGCTTCATGTTCATCACAATGGATAATCTGTTGATTATGTGAAAAAAAAATCTTCACAGACTTACTCCATTGAGGCAAAGAAATATTTGGCAAAGCTGTTTGCAGGCAGATTTCTTTGTGTTTTCCTGTTTTTGTTTGCAAAGATGAAGGCAGGGATTACTCATGCCAGAAAATGCACATGGGATATCAAACAATTCTGCTGATGGTTTAAGAGGAAAATGACATAATTAGAAGCCACCCAGAAATTCATTTCTATTGGTTTGTTTCTTTTCCAACTCAGGGCTGCCCATTCATTCATTCATTCATTCATTCATTCAATATTTATTGTAGGTCTATTACATACCAGTTATTATTCTAGGCACAAGGCATATAATAATGAATGAAAGAAACAAAACTTCCTGCTCTCATGAAACTTATATCCTAGTGAGATCTTATCTCTTCTTGGCTCCAGTGACCCAGTATGCCTATGAAAAATAGAAATTTATTACTCAGAGATATTCTTCAGATAGTTTCTATTTTTTCCATAATTCCCAGAAGACCCTATAATAAGTCACAGAGTAAAATACAAAGCTGTGGACTGTGGTTTCTTCAAAAAGTGATAGCATCCTTTAAGGAACATTTCTGAAATGTCCAGTTGGATTTTTGACTGCCACAAAGATCAAAGGCCCATTTAATAAGCAATAGACAATGACGAACATGGTTTGCACCTATGGGGCAATCCCATCGGGAGAAAAAAATGTCTATACTCTCTACAGTGTCTTGATGGACATTTGTGCATTGAAAAAAGAGCTTTGTAATTTTGTGAGTTTGAAATCTACTCCATTTTACAAATAAACACTGTATTTGCAAGGTTATACTATCAATCAACTCACCTAGGAATTCAAAATTGAGGGACGAGTGTCATTTATTTTGTTGGAACTTTATCAAGAATGATTCACCTTGTCAGAAAAATCTTATCACTGATGGAAATGCCAGTTCTGATATTTGGATCACTAATACATTCGTGATGATTCTACATACATGTATAACCACTTCACCAAATGTTGCAGGATTTACATATTAAAATTCACACTATTTCAAAAAAAATCCTATAATTATTACCATGCAATAGTTGTATTATGAGCTACTTTTCTTTTATATACTTTTACAATTATAATTAGATGTTTTATATACATATGTGCACATATGCACATAGGTAGGTTTATTAACCACAAATTTCATTATAGGACTATAAGGGAAGCATTTTAAATGTTTGTTATAGAGTGGATGTTTTTCAATGTGATAAATACAATTTTAATTTTAAAATTCAAATAGTTCAATTGAGAACTATTGCTACAAATAATATCAAGGTGGGATAATTGTCTTTTTAAGCATTGTACATGGCTAGTTATAAAACTATTCTCCATGGAGAATAATGTCAAGTCCCAGGCTTTTAGACCCAAAAGATTTACAATAACACACTTATTTTGTTACCTGACATAACCAGATGGATTGATTTGCTGGTCTCCACTCTGAAATTTCTCTCTGATTCTCGATTTGTTTCTCTCCGAGTGACATAAGATAAATGTGCCAAAGACTTCACAGTAAGTGAGGAGAGAGGTTGCTCCATGATCATGGAGGGAAACTGTGTAGGAGACACAAAATTTTACCTTAGGGTTTAGGGCTGGGCTTCAGAATTTAATTGGCAGGAGGCAGAGTGATAGGAGAAACACATACAAATGTATTTAACATAAATGTTACATGACATGGGAGCCTCACAAGGGAATGAAGACCCTGAGAAGCAACAAAATCTAAATGTTTTTATATGAATCAAAAAAAAGACAACTGTAGAAGAATAACTAAAATATATGGGTGGGGTTAAAGGAAGATAAGTATTTTAGCATTCGGGTGCACTTGCCCCCTCGGATCACTACATTTTTATCTTTAGGGTAAAAACCCAGTAGTGCAATTGCTGAGTCATAGGGTAGCTCTATTTCCAAATTGAGGAAACCTCCACAGTGTTTTCCAGAGTGGTTGCACCAGCTCTCATTCCCACCAACAGTGTAGGAGGGTTCCCCTTTTTCCGCATCCTCTCCAACATCTGCTGTTTCCTGACTTGTTAATTTTAGCCATTCTACTGGTGTGAGGTGGTATCTCATTGTGGTTTTGATTTGAATTTCCCTGATGCTGAGTGATATGGAGCACATTTTCATGTGTCTGTTGACCATCAGGATGTCTTCTTTGCAGAAATGTCTGTTCACAAATGAATGGATAAAGATGTGATACACACACACACACACACACACACACACACACACACACACACTGAAATACTATGCAGCCGTCATTGAAATGAAATCTTGCCATATGCAATGATGTGGATGGAACCAGAGGGTATTATGCTGAGCAAAATAAGTCAATCAGAGAAAGAAGTCAATTATCATATGATCTCCCTGATATGAGGAATTTGAGAGGCAGAGAAGGGGGGGCGCTTAGGTGGTAGGGAAGGAAAAAAATGAAACAAGATGGGATTGGGAGGGAGACAAACCTTAAGAGACTCTTAAACTCACAAAACAAACTGAGAGTTGCTGGGGGGTTGGGGAGGTAGGGATAGGGTGGCTGGATTACAGACATTGGGGAGGGTATGAGCTATGGTGAGTGGTGTGAAGTGTGTAAGCCTAATGATTCACAGACCTATACCCTTCGAGCAAATAATACATTATATGTTAATAAAAATAATAATTTAATTTTTTAAAAAACAGATAAAAAACTTACTACAAGCTTTACAGTAATTAAGAGAGTGAACAAACTGTTGTGCCTTGGGTTAGGCAATGGTTTCTTAAATAAGATATCAAGAGCAAGCAAGAAGAAAAAAGATAAAGTGAACTTTATCAAATTTAAAAGTTCATGCATGCCAAAGGATATCATCAAGAAAGTAAAAAAAAAAAAAAACACAAAGAATGGGAAAATATATTTGCATATAATAAATTTTATAAAAGACTTGTATCCAGAATGTATAAGAAGTATTACAATTCAGCAATGAAAAGCCAAAATAAACTAAAAGATGAACAAAAGATTTTAATACATATTTCTCCAAAGAAGATACTTAATAAGTACATGAAAAGTCACTTAATATTATTAGTTATTAAGAAAATGTAGCTTGTCAATTAAACATCTGGCTTCTAATTTTGGTTTGGGTCATGATCTCAGACTTATAGGATCAAGCCCCCCCCAGCTCTGAGCGCAACAGGAAGTCTGCTTGAGATTCTCTCTCTCACTCTCCCTCTGCCCCTCCCTGCCCCCCAAATAAATAAATAAACCATTTTAAAAAAAAAGAAAGTGTAAATCAAAACTACAATATCATACCACTTCACACCCAATGGGACTGCTAAAATCAAAATGTTAGTAACTTGTATTGGGATGAGGAATTATTGGATCCCATATGCTTTACTGATATGATTGAAAAATGGCAGGATTCATTTGGAAGACAGTTGGGTAATGTCCCAGAATGTTAAATATAGATGCACCATATGACTCAACAATTCTACTCCTGGATATCTACTCAAGATAAATGAAAGCATATGTCCTTACAAAACTTGTATTAGGATTCCCATAACAGCATTGTTCATAACTGCCAAAAAATAGAAACAATAAAACATGTATCCATTGATGAATAGGTAAATGAAATATGGTGTATCCATACAAAGGGATATTATTTGGCAATTAAAACAAAGGAATGATACATGCTACAACATTAATGAAAAAGAAAAATGTTCTAAAAAGGCATATTTGCAGGTGGTATACTCTGCCATCTCTCAAATGTCACCACTTCTAAACTACAGGGACTTTCCCATCTCTCATGGGCTTTAAGAAACTTGTCCACGTATAGCTGGGAAATAAGAAAAGACTTTTTCCTCTCAGGGTCTAAGTTTACTTAGTTCCTCTCCCAGTTCATTTTCACCACACCATCTAGTTTGCTTTTCCTAATATTTCTAACATTAACTGAAAATATTTCCACATTTATTTGTTTATTCATCATGTAGGACTCTAAATAAAGTCCTTGTAGAATAGGAGTCAACCCTATTGTCCTCACTGCTGTATCCCAACACCAAGAAGGCACCTGGACCTCAAGAAATATTTTTCTTGAAAAATAAGTAAGCAACCAAGAGCACTCAAGCTTTCCTATTATTAAATGCATTTCATTGAAATGAATATGTTAATGCTCCCATCACCTGCCCTTGTCAGGCAAAATTCCTGCTCTGATCTCACTTGCCCTAACAGCTTATAGTCTTGACTGTATCTCACAGGCTTATCACAGAGATTGCATTCCTGTAGTATGGGTTGAGGGAATTAAACTTTTCACTCTTTAATTTGCAGGTGAGGTCTCCTTAAACCATGGAGAGAAGCAATCATACAGTAACTGAGTTCATCCTAGTGGGTTTCACAACGGACCCAGTGATGCAGTTGGTCCTGTTCGTGGTATTCCTTGGCGTGTACTCTCTGACCGTGGTAGGAAATGCCACCCTCATGGTATTGATCTGTAATGACTCCCGGCTACACACAGCAATGTATTTCTTCATTGGGAATCTGTCCTTTCTGGATCTCTGGTATTCCTCTGTCTACACCCCAAAGATCCTGGTGACCTGTATCTCTGAAGACAAAAGCATCTCCTTTGCTGGCTGCCTAGCTCAGTTCTTCTTCTCTGCTGGCTTGGCATATAGTGAGTGTTACCTATTGGCCGCCATGGCTTATGACCGCTATGCTGCCATTTCCAACCCCCTGCTTTACGCTCAGGCCATGTCAAGGACATTGTGCATCTCTTTGGTTATATTTTCCTATACTGGAGGTTTTGTCAATGCAATAATTCTCACCAGCAACACATTCACCTTGGATTTTTGTGGTGATAATGTCGTTGATGACTTTTTCTGTGATGTCCCACCCCTGGTGAAGTTGGCGTGTGATGTGAAAGAGAGCTACCAGGCCGTGCTGTACTTCCTCCTGGCCTCCAACGTCATCGCCCCCACACTGCTCATCCTCGCCTCCTACCTGTTCATCATCGCTGCCATCTTGAGGATCCGCTCCACCCAGGGCCGCTACAAGGCCTTCTCCACCTGCTCCTCCCACCTGGTCTCCGTCACCTTGTACTATGGCTCCATTCTCTACATCTACTCTCGCCCAAGTTCCAGCTATTCCCTTGAGAGGGATAAAATGGTATCAACATTTTATACTGTCCTGTTCCCCATGTTGAACCCCATGATCTACAGTCTGAGGAATGAGGACGTGAAAGAAGCCCTGAGAAAACTGGTCTGGTTAACACAATCGGAAATCTGAGTTGACCTGTTATTTCTCAAATCAGTGCTCAGGGAGAATGGGCTGCTTCAGGAGCAGCATGGGGAACTGGCTTTTTTTAAACAGCACAGCTTTTTTTCTGGTCAAAAACAGCGAAGAAAGTTTTATTTATATTAGTTTGACTTGCTTTAGTGATCAAACTATAATCTATATTATAAAATATCGGTTCAATTGAATATTAACATAGTTTTAAAAATCAGCCTCAGGGCTTAATGCAAAATGGAAGTATATATATTGTTCCTAAGATCCTAAAAGATTAAATTTTCCTTCACTGTCTCCTTAAGATCTACCTATTTTTTTCCCCCTACATACTGAGCTTTAAGGGAATGTGAGTAAATTCTGGAGATTTGTATAATACACCCCAAATCCTTCTCATTCAGTACTTACAGAACTTTTGTAATAGAAGAATTTTTTTTTTTTTTTAATATAGGGGAGCCTAGGTGGCTCATTCAGTTAAGCATCTGACTCTTAGTTTCAACTCAGGTCATGATCTCAGTGTCATGGGATCCAACGCCAAGGTGGGTTCTGTTCTCAGCAGGAAGTCTGCTTGAGATTCTCTCCTTCTCCCTCCGGCCCTCCCCCTGCTATTTCTCTCTCTCTCTTTCTTCATCTCTCTCTCTCTCTACCTCAAAGAAAATAAATAAAAATCTTTATAAAAAATAATTTTAAAATATTAAGAATATTGTGATGAAAAGAGAAGGCATTAAGGTGTTATTTGATGAATGCAGAGGAAAAGAAAGATCAGAAGTGTCAGAGCAAACAGAAATGTTGAAGTGACTCCACCTACTTGTGTAAAATTTCAATTTACATGCATTTTATAGGGTGCCTGAATGGCTCATTTGGTTCAAGTTCTGCCTTCAGCTCAGGTCATGATCTCAGGGTCCTGAGATTGAGTCCTAATCAGGATCCTTTCTCCACAGAAATTCTGCTTCTCCTTCTGCCCCTCCTCCCACTTGTTCTTTCAATATCTCTCTCTCTCTCTCTCTCTCTCTCAAAAATAAATAAAATCTTGAAAAATAAATAAATAAATCCGTTTATTTATTTATTTAATGACGATGCCCGTTAGAGTAATAGCTATAGTCTTTCAATAATAAAGTACTGACTGGTAAGGCACAAGCTACTCATTTGTCACATGTAACTAATAATCCTGAATTTTCACTGTGGTTTTAAGGAGTATTAAAAAAATCAATTAAGTTTATTATGTACTGAATATTGAGCTGTAATTTTCTTTATGCTTAAAATCCTCTGGTGAGAAAAAAAAAAGAAGTAGTGAGTCTAGAACAGAGTGGAATTTTGTTAGTCAACTTATTGGTTATGGCTTGTTCCACTTGGTCTTGACCTTTTCCTTCACAGAGAACATGTGGTGTTATGAAGTGAAAGAGTGTAAAGCAGATTACTTGTTCTATTCTCTGTGGAGAGTTCACTCTTCTGAGGTGATATACAGTTTCAGAGACACATATCTCTTCATGGATGTAGAAAGATATTTTGGCTGTTTTTATTTCTTCATTCTAAAGAACTCTTAAACATATTGCTAATAGTCAATTGATGTAGAAGACTCAAGGTTTACAAAGATATTATCTGTATACTCAGAGCTTTATGATGAAGCATGGAGAGAATGCATTACTAAAAATAAATATTTATAAAATCTTGAGTAAATTTCCAGCAGTTTAACCATTCAGATCCTCTCCCCACACAATAAAATTTGCTTCCCAAGGTTCAAAGACAAACTGCATACACAAAAACTATCCAATTCCTATTCTCTTTCCAAAATACCCCAAAGATAATCAAGAGAGTAAGTTTTATGTAAATCTATCACTACAAAAGAGCAAAATACAATATTGTAAAGCATCAAACAATCCAAAATTAATTAGTTTAAAATAGTTTAATCACCAAATAGTGATAAACGAAGAGTGGTTTCTTCAATGTGTCATTGCTTTAAGTATGACTTGTATTTACTTGAAAATTGCAATGATTACCAGCATACATATACGCTAATAATTTGGAAAACTATGCAATAAGAACATTCCACAAAATATAACCTTCATCTCTGCAGTCTTATGGTTTGCGTTGCTTTCCAGAAGGCCTCTTTGACGTCTTTATTTCTCAGGCTATAGATGAGTGGGTTGAGCAGTGGATTGACCACAGTGTAAAACAGAGCAGCCACTTTGTCTTTCTCCAGGGAGTAGGTGGAACTTGGCCTTGAATACATGAAGAGCAGGGATCCATAGAAGAGCATGACTGAAATGAGGTGTGAAGCACAGGTGGAGAAGGCCTTGCGCCTTCCTGAGGCTGAGCGGATCCTCAGGATAGCCAGAAGTATGTTGCTATAGGAAATCAGGATGGCAAGAATGCTGGAGAGGACCGTGAAGCCCACCACACCCAGGAGGACTTTTTCATAGACGTGGGTATCTGTACAAGACATTTTTACCAATGGTGGCGCATCACAGAAGAAGTGGTCAATAATATTTTTACCACAGAAACTCAAGCGGAAAGTGTTGGCAGTATGAGCTATGGCATTCACAAACCCTCCTATGTAGGAGCCAGCGACCAGCCCAGTACAGAGAGACCTGGACATAGAACTCGAATAAAGTAATGGGTTACAGATCGCTGCATACCGGTCATAGGACATGGCTGCGAGGAGGTAGCACTCAGTGTAGGCTACAACACAAGAGAAGAACAGCTGGGCCCCACATCCAGCCAAGGAGATTCGTTTATCTTCTGAGACACAGTTAGCCAAGATTTTGGGAGTATACACAGAAGTGTACCAAAAATCCAAAAAGGACAGATTGCCAATGAAAAAGTACATAGGCGTGTGTAGGCGGGAATCAATTCGGATTAGAATAACCAGGGTCATGTTCCCCGACAAAGTCATCAAATAGAGCACCAGAAATATTCCAAATAGAATCAGCTGCCACTGTGGGTTTGCTGAGAAACCCACCAAGATGAATTCAGTCAGAATGGTACGATTTCCTACCTCCATGTCCACAGAGGAGAAAGCCTGATAAAGACTTTGAGGGGGGAAAAAATCATTTTGCAGTTGTTCTATTGAAATAAATAAACAAAGGCCTAAGTTAAGTCAGTACTTATTAGGACATTTATGGACTTTTATCCATGATTACCTAGAATGATAGAATTTCAGTCTGTGGCTTGGGTAGACCACAGGTATTAGTGTTAGAATCTGATTGTGAACTTAGGGCTTTCCCACAGGGCAAGGCCCTTATTCCAACGAGAGAAGAAAAACAAAGCCCCCAACTGGTTGTTTGATTGAGTGAAGGAGACATGCATGAAAATACCCAACCCAATGTTAAGTACATAGTAAGTGCTCAAAAAATTTTAGTATCCTTCAAGTATTATTGAGAATTTATGTGTCTGGCATTGTGCTGATAATTACACAAATATCAACGTACTGTACCACTCTTGTAACTATCTATACAACATTTACATTAGATATGGTATATAATATAATTAATATAATATAATAATGTAATAATCACTGTGCTCCAATTAATATTCTAAATTCTAATCTTGAAATACTTAATCCTTTCTATAATTTCATAAAGTAGGCACTATTATGATTCTCATGGTGTTTAAGAAACAAGTCCAAAGTCACCGAACAGATCAATAGCAGAGCTGGTATTTAAAAACAAAGTTTTCTTTATCAAGAGTATGTGCTCTCAACTGTTAAGCCATTTATGTGTTTTATAACTAAATGGTTTTTCTTTTGCTCTCCTGGTTAAGGCAATATATAATCCTCTGACAACTTGAATTACTTTACTTAATAAAAAGATCATTAAAAAAGCCTTTTTAAAGAACATTCTTTCCCCACTTTCTCTTGTTGGTCAACGAGATTCATATACATAGCTGAGCTATTTTTGGATATTGTAAATGCTGAATATTAGGCAAAGCACAATCTTTGGTGTCAATGACAGACTGAGAAGCCATGAATCCTTTCAAATTATCCCAAAGCCCTAAAACTCTGAGGGAGAAGCTAAAAGGAGGAATCTAATTCAAAACATATGGAATTGGGCCAGTAGCCGGTAGACTATCCCTTAGTTAAAAAGATAGTGGGAGAAAGTTAAAACCAAGAGAAGATTGTGATTTACTTCCATGTTCAGAACATTCTCCTTTGAGCTAAGCCAGAATCCATTTGTAACTGGACTGTCAATTGTAATGTTCTACCCCAAAGTTCACTGTTCCTCTTTAATAAGGAAAGGAAGTATCTTAATCTTTAAATATTAACTCTTGCTATCTTTCAGATGTAGCTTACAATGTTCAGAGAGGACATGATTTGACTGATAAACTTTAGTAGATAAAGCCTGGAATCCTGAAGATCACTCATTCCTCCAACTATTTCCATATAATGGATCTCATCTCATTAGCACACAAAACACAGATGCTTTAGTCCTACACCTCCTTCCCTAAGTGGGCTTTAACTTAACCTTTACAACTCTCTCTTGCTACTTGTCTTCACCTATTTAGGACTTCAACCAAACTAAATTACTCACAAAATCTCCCCTTAAAAATCTCACATCCTAGGAGCTTCACATGTATTGTGCTACACTGTGTTCATTCCTACACTATAATTTTTTTTTCTGAAATTGCTCAAGCTTGAGTAATAGTTATCTTGGCAGGGATTTATGGTCATTATATTGATAATGTACAACCCGGTGGATGATAGCCATCATCTCAGTAGTTCCTATGAACCTCCTCTGCAGTGTTATTATTTACCTACACAATGAGAAATACCTGTGCCTTATGAAGTTCACCTTCAATGCGATAAACCTTGGGGGGAAAATGAAAATATCTGACAGTGTCTATTATTACCCTTCTACTCCTGCCCTCCAGAGAGGCAAATAACTGAAAAGAATTAATGATTTTTTTGGTCTATTAGTCAGTCTTCACGGAAGAAGAGCTATTGAAAAGAGACCAGAGAAATGAGTCCAGTGCTAGCCCGTTGTAAAGATAAGGAGGAGAGGAAAGAAGTTCCATGAGGATAAAAAAAAAAAAAAAAAAACGTATATCAGAGCCCTCACATGAGAGAGAGTCTGGTGAACTCCAAGAGTTGAGAGGGGTTAAGTAAAGATGGGATGTACAGAAGAACCATTAGGTGAGCCACAAGAGCGATCAGCTTACAAAGCCTATTGGAAGACATATTAAGGATTTTGGCATTACAGGAACACAAATAGTTTTGGGGAAAATAGAGCAGAGTTAGAGAAAAACAAGAAGATGGGTATTGCTGGTGACAAGAGGGATTTGAAATAGAGTGACAAGAATGGGTCTTCATAAGAAAATGACATTTGAATGGGATTTGCAGGAGATGAGGTGTGAGGCCCATTCTGGTCTATTTTCCCCAAGACATACCGTCATCTTCTAGCTCTGGGATATAGTTTGTTGTCCATTTTCCCTATCAGCATACTGCATACAACATACAGCACACAGGTCAGTATGATTTCTCTGTTTTGTTTACTGCTGTACCTAGCACATAGAACCCAACACATAGAACTGTTCCCAGCAACTAATTGGCACTTTATAAATATTTCTAGAATGAATGAGTGGGTAATTACCTCTATATCTTGAAGCCCTTTTCCCCCAAAGTATTGTCTACTTCTAACCTCATACAAACTACTTAAGACAAATTTACCCTCATCTAGACTTTTATTACTCAGTGTACTGTATCACTTCAGCAGGAAGATGATTAAAGGACTCTTAATCATTACCCTCATAACCATCAGGATGTCCTAAAATCCATCTTGAATTTAAAACAAATTGCAATGAAGGGCACTTGGGTGGCTCTGTGGGTTAAGCCTCTACCTTCCGCTCAGTTCATGATCTCAGGGTCCTGGGATCGAGACCCACATCAGACTCTCTGCTCAGCAGGGAGCCTGCTTCCCACTCTCTCTCTGCCTCCCTCTCTGTCTACTTGTAATCTCTCTCTCTCCCTCTCTGTGTCAAATAAATAAATAAAATCTTTAAAAATATAAAACAATTAAAATAAATTGCAATGAAAATGTGGATGTGGAATAAAAGACACAGAAAAAGTCTGAGCCAACCATGCTAAAGCACCCATGTAGAATGGTTTCTCAAGATGTGTATTCTCCTGTTTCCTGCTCTTCCACTGGAGGACTAAACATTTGGGGGAAGAATGTGTCCCTCTAATACCTGAAAACTAGTAGCAAGAAGTGAAAATATCACACAGTGTAGCTTGGACACTATAATCCAAAAGTAGGTCAACCATATTCTCTTTTTGTTTACCCCACTGTGTTAGTAAATACATGATGACCCAACATAACTACCAGACTGAAGTGCAAATTCTAGATGAACATGAGGCATCTCATTAGTGGACTCTTATTTAGAAGACTGTGTCTTTCTGTATGTGTGTGTGGCATAACAATGATCCTTTGAGAGCCATGCCTGACTCTGTATCTCCCTTCTAATTTAGCTGAGTCCAAAGAGAGACCAAACACTTATCTACCCCTGGTTCTAGTTGCTTACCCTTGGCAAGGAAGGACCGATGCTGGAAGTGACAGGCTTTTCTCTTTCCTCTGACATTTTGGCATGCTTTGTTGGACTTGATATGTACATTTTCTCATAGACCTTTGAGACCTCTTCCACAGAGCAGAAATATACACTTCAGTCTCTAAAGAATCAATTAGAGTTCATTTACAGTATTGGGATAGTATGTTAATTAGGACATGATGAAATGAAAAATATTTTACTAAAATCTCACTGTCTTACCATTAAATCACAATATAATCACAAACGTGTCTGATAATAGAAACTCCCCAAATTGTTCTAAATAAGCTTTTTTAGAGTGTATCATTTGTGGTTTATAATTTTTTCTACTGCCAGATCTCCTATGCTTCCTTGTCTGTACAGTGCTTCCAGGCTACCTTTCCTTGTCTCATTCATCAGAAAACTCTTATTAAAACCTGTTATTATGGATTGAATGGCAACCTTCTAAAATTTGTATGTTGACTAATAGTGACTCAGAATGTGTGTTTGGAGATAGGGCCTCTATAGAAGTGATTAAGTTAAGGGGTGCTTGGGTAGTTCAGTAGGCTAAGAGTACAACTCTTGGTTTCAGCTCAGGTCCTGATCTTGGGGTCATGGCATCAAGCCCCTTGTTGGGTTCCATGATCAACATGGTGTCTGCTTGAGATTCTCTCTCCCTCACTCTTTTCTCCCCTTTTCTCATGCTATCTCTCTCCCTAAAACAAATAAATAAATCTCTTTTTTTAAAGTGATTAAGTTAAAATGAGATGGTTAGGGTGAGCCCTAATCCAATCCAAGTCTTCATAAAAGAAGAATGGAAATTTGGACTCATGAAGAAGTACAAGAGGTACCTGTGCACAGAAAAGACCAAGTGAGGAGAAAGCAGGAGGGTGCCCACCTACAAGCAGAGGAGAGACCTCAGAACAAATCAACCTGAGTGGACCCTTGATCTTGGCCTTTTCTGCTCCAGAGCTGTGAGAAAATAAATTTCTGTTGTTTCAGTCACCCAGTCTGTGGTATTTTGTTAAGGCAACCCTAGCAAATGAATATACTTGGCTAATTAACACTAGGGCTTTTGTTGTGTGAGCACAGCTTCATGTTTTATATGTAAAAAGACTGAAAATTAGGAAGTGAGAGACACCATAATGAAATATTCTCTAAGTTGTAATGAATTCATACATAAAGGTGAACAAGCAAAGAAACACAAACATTCATAGAACCTTAAAGACTATTCATTTCTTCACTTAGCAGAGATTTTCACAATGAATCTTCTCATGGATGTAAAAGCTTTTTGAAATCTTTCTCTCTATCTCTCTCCCTACCTATTTCTATCTATATCTCCATTTTTGGTCTTCATACAACTGCTCTTCTTTTACCCTTGATTTTTCTAATTGTTGAGGAAATACTCTTTCACTGAAAGTGCACTCTGACTCTGAGATATTTGCTCTGCCCTGTATCTGTTGCCAAAAAAACCTTTTTATCATGACAAGCAAAATAAAACAAAACAAAACAAAAACTCTTATTCACCCTTTTCAGAATCTCAGGAATTTTAGACTAGTCCCAGGTAGCAGGCATAAGAGTTATTCCAAATATACCAACCGTGTTTATTTTACACACCTACTCAAAGACATTAGTGCCAACTTAAAAAGACAATTGCAGTCAAGCGTTTCCATATTATCTAGTAATTTTTTTATTTATTTTTGTTATTTCTGAGAGTCTAGGCTAATAACAATGATGTGGAGATTACTGAGAAAAAAGATACAGTCATATTTCCCAAGTATTTTCATTTAAAAATTGGTGCCTTATCTAACATTTTCTTCAGAGCATCTTTAACATCTTTATTTCTTAAGCTATAGATCAAGGGATTCAACAATGGTATCACCACAGTATAGAACACCGACACCACTTTATCCCTTTCCAGGGCATAGCTCGTACTTGGACGGGAGTAAATGAAGAGAATAGAGCCGTAGTACAAGGTGACAGCTGTCAAATGAGAGCCACAGGTAGAGGCAGCCTTGAGGCGGCCTTGGGTGGAGCGGATCTTCAAGATGGCAGCAATGATAAAGAGGTAGGAGGCAAGGATGAGCACAGCAGGAGCAATGACATTGGAGGCCAGTATGAAATAGAGCACAGCCTGGTAGCTCTCCTTTACATCACAGGCCAGCTTGACAAGGGGGGGCAGATCACAGAAGTAATCATCAATAACATTGCTCCCACAGAAGCTGAGGGTGAATGTCTCACTGGTAATGATGATTGAGTTAAGAAAGCCACTAAGGTATGAAGCTGCAACAAGACTTGCACATAACCTTGAGGACATCACCTGTGAATAAAGCAGAGGGTTGGTGATGGCCACATAACGGTCATAAGCCATGGCAGCTAACAGGTAACACTCACTATATGCCAAGCCAGCAGAGAAGAAGAACTGAGCTAGGCAGCCAGCAAAGGAGATGCTTTTGTCTTCCGAGATGCAGGTCACCAGGATTTTTGGGGTGTAGACAGAAGAATACCAGAGATCCAGAAAAGACAGGTTCCCAATGAAGAAATACATGGCTGTGTGGAGCCGAGAATCAGCACAGATCAGAGAAATCAGGGTGATGTTCCCTGAAAGACTAGCGACATAGATGATGAAGAAAATGACAAAGAGTACTTTCTGTAACCACAGGTCTGATGTAAACCCTAAAAGTATAAACTCTTTCACTTTGGTGAAATTTTTCTCATCCATTGATTTTGGGTTTCTATGGTCCTTTTCTGTGAAAAGATTAATAAATATGTCAATACATCCATATATCAACTTCCCTTATCATTTGCCATTTTAGATCCCTGAAATACCCAAGAGATGCATGTATGTTGTTCAACGCGAGACATGTTCATGCCATAGTGGATATCACTTTTTTCAGACTACTGAGAAATCAGTTCTATGCTGTGGGGGAGAGATTAGTTATCAGGCACATAACATAGCATGCACCACCATATTTTTTTTTTTTGAGTATAGCTGACACACAATGTTACATTTGTTTCAGGTGTGCAACATTGTGATTCAGCAAGTTTATACATTATGCTATGCTCACCACAAGTGTAGCTACCAACCGTCACCATACAAAGCTATTAAAATACCATTTAAAGTACTCACTATGCTGTTCCCTTTATTCCCTGTCACCATATATTTCTCAATTAATTTTTCCTCCTTACCAGAGAGGGTGATTGAGTTATCTTTTCTCTTTGCACCTGATAGAGTGCCTTGTGATAGATGTTAAAAAAGGAAGCATGAAGTAACGCTCTGGTTTCTCTGCTGGTCATTGACTCCTTTTGTCTTTACTAGAGAATTACACCCAGAAGGATACTTTTTATTATTCTAATCATATTTTGGAATATCCTTGAAAGCAATAACTTTATTTTATTCAACTTTTTATCCACAAAACCAGGAACACAGCTATGCATCAAGTAAAAAGTATATAATTTGAATAACAGTTTTCCTTTAATAATAGGAATGTGAGCCATAGCTACCACCATGGATGGTAAAGGAAGCAAAATGTTAATCCGTGGCTAACTGTGTTCATGATGTGGTTGAATATCCTAGAAAATGTTAAAACAAAACAAAGTGCATGGTTTGGAGCAAAACAGTAAGCTGCATATGGCCCAGAAAGACATGCAGGTTCTAGTTCCAGGAACCTGGGAATATTACTTTATATGGGGAAAGACTCATTGGGTTCAAAATTAAGAATCTTGAGTTGGGGAGATTATCAGGGTGGGCCCTTAGTGCCATCACAAATATCCTTATAGGGAGGAGGCAGAGGGAGGTTTGACTACAGACACAGGAGGAGGAGGTAGTGTGGCCATAGAAGCAAAGACTGGAGAGATAGAGCCATGGGGACTGCCAGCACCACCAGGCCTATGAGGCCTGTGAGGATTCTCCAATGGAGCCTCTGGGTGGAGAGTAGCCCACCAACACCTTGATTTTGGCCCAGTGATATTGAGTTTGGACAGCTGACCTCCAGAACTGTGAAATAAGTTGTGTTGTTTTGTGCCACCAAGCTGATGATGATTTGCTAGTACAAGAGGTTGTGGAATTCGACCCCTGACAGTCTTCTTTCCTTCTGAGGCAGACGCAGGAGGCAGGTGTGTTGCCAGCAAAGTGGGAAGCAACATCTCCATTTGTCTGTGTTAAGCCCCTAGGATGCTAACTTCTCCAGCACAGCACAATGAAAAAAAAGGCTAAATTATCACTGTCAGGGTTCTGAGCTAATATTTCTGCTTTAGATCCAAGGTTTTAAAATTCTCTTATGTTTGAGGGACACCTGGGTGGCTCAGTTGGTTAACCATGGGCCTTCAGCTCAGGTCATGATCCCAGGGTCCTGGGATCAAGCTCTGCATTGGGTTCCCTGCTCAGCTGGGAGACTGCTCACTCTCCCACTCCCTCTGCTTGTGTTCTCTCTCTCTCTCTCTCTCTATCTCAAATAAATAAACAAAATCTTTTCTAAAAAGTCAAAATTAAAACCTCTTATGATTGAGAAAAAAACTGAATTTTGCTTTTTTTTTTTTTTTTTTTTTTTTTTTTTTTTTTAATTTTTTATTTTTATAAACATATATTTTTATCCCCAGGGGTACAGGTCTGTGAATCACCAGGTTTACACACTTCACAGCACTCACCAAATCACATACCCTCCCCAATGTCCATAATCCCACCCCCTTCTCCCAAACCCCCTCCCCCCGGCAACCCTCAGTTTGTTTTGTGAGATTAAGAGTCACTTATGGTTTGTCTTCCTCCCAATCCCATCTTGTTTCATTTATTCTTCTACCCACTTAAGCCTCCATGTTGCATCACCACTTCCTCATATCAGGGAGATCATATGATAGTTGTCTTTCTCTGCTTGACTTATTTCGCTAAGCATGTCCACAATAGCCAAACTATGGAAAGAACCTAGATGTCCATCAACAGATGAATGGATCAAGAAGATGTGGTATATATACACAATGGAATACTATGCAGCCATCAAAAGAAATGAAATCTTGCCATTTGCGACAACATGGATGGAACTAGAGCGTATCATGCTTTTTTTTTAATTTATTTTCAGCATAACAGTATTCATTATTTTTGCACCACACCCAGTGCTCTATGCAATCCGTGCCCTCTATAATACCCACCACCTGGTACCCCAACCTCCACTTCAAACCCCTCAGATTGTTTTTCAGAGTCCATAGTCTCTCATGATTCACCTCCCCTTCCAATTTCCCCCAACTCCCTTCTCCTCTCCAACTCCCCTTGTCCTCCATGATATTTGTTATGCTCCACAAATAAGTGAAACCATATAATTGACTCTCTCTGCCTGACTTATTTCACTCAGCATCATCTCTTCCAGTCCCGTCCATGTTGCTACAAAAGTTGGGTATTTAATTTTGCTTTTGTGTTACATGGTATACTTAAAACTATTGTCTCACCTACTTTTCTTAGTTCAGTGGGCCTTCAAGAAGCCACAAATGTGATTAAGCCCTATGAAAACTGGAAGTTGAAACTATGACTTGCATTCTCTCTGACTTTACAGTTTCTTCACCTCAATAGTCTCTCCTTCAGATATATTTGCTTTACCTCCCAAGGACTTTCACTTGTACCTATACTGACTCCTCAGAGTTTCACATGTTACTATACAGAAACCTTCCCATCTTCAGTATGTGTCTGTCACACAAGCTGGGAAGTTGCTGGGCTAGACTGCAGAACTAAATTGGGAATGAGAATTGTAAAAGATGTTTCTTCCCCAATCGCTCCTGTTTGCCTCTCCAGTTATCAAAATATAAAATAAACAGGCATGTCAATATATACATATGTGACTATGTATGTGAATACTTTTACAAATTAACAAAAGGTTGAGGGTGTCTAGCATGAGATACAAACACAGGTAAACAACATAAATAAGAAAACATGAAAAGGAAAAGCAAGACCAACACAAAATAGAGCCAAGAATAAAAACTGTTGCCCACGAGCAAGTCCAACCCACTGTTCTATACAGACCACAAATTTCCCTCAAACTTTTCACCAGCTCATTTACACAATTAGTAGCATCCAAAAGACAAGTAAATCAACCTAGAATTTGGGCAAAACATTACCGTTCTTGTTACCAACTTTGAAATCATTTCTTCCAAGAATCCTTGTGAAAAGAATGCATGAAATATAATGCAAAATATATTGAACAGTATTCTTATATATGGAGACAGACAAACAAACAAAAAAAAAAAAACCTTTTAGAGCTACCTTTGTTGGTCATTCATTCATAGACTTAAATCTGGCTGCATGCCTTGCTAGAGTCACAGGGTGCTCAGAAACCTTCTCCCCATAAAACATCTCTGCTCCCCATCTTTCAAATACCTCCTCATAGGGATAACTTTCTAAGAAATAGATGCTTCTGAGAGTGGTCATCCACAAGGAACGGAGCTCTGAGTTCTCAATCCTCTCCAGGCCACATGCATCTGCCATCAAATCTATATCTTTATTTCCATAAAAAGATCTCAGATATTAAAGAAGGTGAAAAATAGAGACACATAGATACAGTTATAGGTACAGACAGACATACAGAGAGAAATATATATAAATATATTACATATACATAGAGGTAGAGATAGAGTAGCGATATAGATGATAGATGATGATTGAGAAGATAGGTGATAGATAATAGATGATAGATGATAAATAGATGATAGAAAGATGATAGATAGAAGATGGATAGATAAATGATGATAAATGTTAGATAGATAATAGATAGATAGATGATAGATAGAGATAATAGATGATAGATACAGTTGTACTCCTCCTCTTAAGGAGCTCCTGTTCCTTGCACTGCCTAACATAGAAAAAGAATTTTTCTAAGGTCATGAAAATGTTGACTCAAGTTAACATTTCTACTCTGATCTACTTTAAAGGCTAATAAGTTTTCTGCAAAATGCAAGGAGGGACCAAACACAAGTACATAGAGCTATAGAAGGTTCACAAGAAGGAAAACCTCCATCGCATACATATCTAATTGCCTGTTTCACTGAAAAAGAAAGGAATTGAACACAAGATATTTGGAGACATTTCAGCTTTTCTCTTCACATATGTTAAAAAGGAAGAAAACCTTACTGTATTTCAGAAAACCAAACTATGTTATGGCTTGACTTCATTAAGAATTGTAGGGGGGGGGTGTTGTCCATATAGTGATATACAGATGGAATTCCTCTGGTTAAACACAGTACTTACATCATGAACGTAAATAGTAACTTCATTTGAATTTCAACTCAAGTCCACAACTTTTCATTTTACCTTAGGAAAAAAAAAGTGCCTTCTGTTTACTCCATGGGAATCCTCCTTCCAATGGTAACAATGCTGGGAGAAAATATAAGCCTGAGCTTCCCTTTGGGATGTGCCACTAAAAGCAAATCATATCTTCATGTGCTATTCTGGTGCCAAGTGAACAATTATAATACTCAGTTATCTTTCTGGAATGAAGGAGGGAGAGATCATTTATCATGAATATAATTGGTCCAATTAACCAGTAAAGTCCATTTCCTTTGTGAATTTCACTTTTATATTTGATATAGAATAGAATTCATCAGAAAGAATAACCAATAGAATTGTCTGCACATAATAGATGCTCAGGAATTATTTGTAGTCCATAATAACAACAGTAATAACAAAGATAATGAAGACCAGAATTTTCGCTCTGAACCATATGGAGTACCACTTAATAAAATGTGCCCTTTTGCAAACAATGAAATTGAGAGATGGAATTTGAGAAATGAAACTGAGAGACAGAAGCAAGTCACATAGTTAGAGCAAACTGTTTCTCTACATCGGACTGTGATTATCTTTATGCATTTGAAATATATTTATCAAGCAACTCATGTGTATCCAGCACTGTTAGATGTTGGGGGAGACATAACCATGAGTCAAGATAAGGTCTTAGGTGAGCCTATAATGGCTAAGAAGCAAGCCCAGAACAGAGATTGCCTAAGTATGGACCTCAGGTCTACAATGCACTTTGTGTGATCAGGAACAGTGCACTTGAACTCATTTAGCCTCAGATTTCCTATCTATAAAATGGAAATAGCCTGTCTTCCCCATATAATTGTTGTGAGGATGAAATAAGAAAACATATATAAAGGTTTTAATAAATATCACTTAAAATCAAAAAAACAAGTAAAAATTAAAACAAAATAGAGATAGAGTGCCTTTTCTTTTGGAACTTACTGCCACATGAGGGAAGAAATCAAATAATTATATGACAGTATATTAATCCAACAAAATTAATCACTCCCTGAACTTTGTACTAGGTTATCACCAACCAATGCACTCTGTATAAACTATAGTGTATAACATCAGGAATTCAGGGGCACTCCACACCTGTCTGCCATTCTCAAATCTTAGTAAGAGGAATAAGTTGCAATTCTAAGTGTTTGTGAAATGCCAGGCACAGGATGGAGCATTTTATGGATGCTAACTCCTTCAAACCTTGAACGGTTCAAAGAGAGAAAAACCTGTGTAGAGCAGTGGAGAACTTTCCTAAGCAACATATAACAGAAATTGACAGAATTAGCAGAAACTCACAGAAAAAAAAATTAACAAAATTGGAAGGGGAGGTGAATCATGAGAGACTATGGACTCTGAAAAACAATCTGAGGGTTTTGAAGGGGCGGGGGGTGGGAGGTTGGGGTACCAGGTGGTGGGTATTATAGAGGGCACGGATTGCATGGAGCACTGGATGTGGTGAAAAAATAATGACACTGTTATGCTGAAAATAAATAAATGAAAAAAAATAACAGAAAATATTATAACAGTTCTTTAAGAAATAAAATTGTTTTTAAAAATCAGAAAATGTCAGCAACTGCATTTAAATCTGTAAATCATTTGATTAGTTAATACATGTAAAGTGCTTAGAGCCTTGCTTAGAACACACAATAATCAATACATAAATTTAGAACTAATATTCATATTGCTCCTGATGTTTCATTTCTCTACTTTGAGCATTGCAGTGCATTTTATATCTTTCTCAAGGAGGTGAGGCACTAAAATTTCAGAAATTGAAGTTTTTCCGGTGATGTGAAATTGCTGACTAATATTTTTGTAAAATCTCACCCTGTAGCACCCTAAGGAGAGTATAATAACGGGAAAGTGGGGGAGACAAATTGACAATACAATCAGCCACCCACCAGAAGAAGAAAACTCTATTACCATATTCCCAAATGCAAGAGACCCCGAGCCAGGATAATAGAGAAATGGAATATACACAGAGGTTCTGTGGTCTGTATTTATGATCCAAATCCCAAACATTATGTAGTTATGTTAAGAAACAGAAGGCCTAACACACACATACCAAATATATATTTTTTTTTCAAAGACATAACCCCTTAAGAAATTCTGAACCCTGAAATAAACCTCTCTACTTCATAATAGTTAACATGCCTAAACAAAAAGTCAACATATTTGAAGACCTAAGTTTTGTTTTCTTTGTTATATTATCCTCCGAGGATACAACACAAACACAATGAAAGCTGATGACAGGAGGGGATTGTCATGCTAGATACATATTCCCCTTGCAAGTATATCTGCTTAGCTCTGAGGCTCTGACGTATAGCCATCTAGCAATTAAAAGAAGGAAAACCAATAATTGATGATGACTAGGAGAGCTTCAAAGAGAACTGAGATACACAAATTAAGAGAAACCTTTGAGGAAATTGATGAAGATCTCCAATGGGTTTTGTGAAACTAACACCCTTCATGAGTGAGCTGTAAAATCTGTAATGGAATGTCGAAAATATTATGTCCCTTTCAGTATTTAATTTTATTTGTTTTATGTATGAGTTTATACATAGTTGAAATTCGTATATAGCATTTCATAGTTTTTGTTTTGTTTTTCAAGAGCCCAATGAGGCGCTCAATCCCATGACCTTGAGATCATGACCTGAGCCAAAATCAAGAGTTGGATGCTTAGCAAAACTAGCCACTCAGGTGCCCCAATTTGTCTTTTCTGATATCTCTCCTCCTGGAGACAAAACTCCTTCACTGCCATAACTTCCAGCCCACGCATAATCCTTTCTATTCAGGGAGATTCAGACATGTTGTCTACCTTGGATTCAGCTGCCTTTACGTTTTGCAACTCCTATATATAAATTCCCCCATCTGACCAATGTTGATCTGTAGGTAGGGACATCTCTGCCCCCCTCATTCATCAGGAAGAAGCTACCGAAGATGAGACTCCCCCACTACACACACACAAATGCCAAAGATTTGTCATTGTCCACCTGTCAGCAGGGAATGTAGAGGCTGCATTTAGGCAACAGGCTTAAACAATGGAAACTTGAGCAAGGCACAAGGGCAGACAGTGACCACCAAGGTGGATGCAGTGAATAAGCAACCCACCCCAAAATAGCCACAAGACCCAACTAACCAATGAACTACTTACACCCAGGCACATTTACAAAAAAAAAAAAAAAAAAAGGGGGGGGGATTCCATTCATTCCCAAACTTCCCCACTCCACCATACAACTGTGGCCCCTCACCACAACCCCTCCAGGTCTCTCCTGTTCACTGCTCCCTTGCAGTGTTTTCAATAAAATTTATCTCTTAGAAAGAAAGAGCGGGAAAAAAGACATGAGAGTCCAAATATCTCTTCAAGGTCCTGATTTCGTTTTCTATGAATATATACCCAGAAGTGGAATTGTTGGATCATATGGTAGTTTTGTTCTTAGAGGAAATTCCATACTGTTTTCCATAACGCTTGTAACCATTTATATTCCTCCCAAAAGTGCACAAGGATCCTCTTTTCTGTATGTCCTTGACAACACTTGCTAGCATCTGTCTTTTTTTTTTTTTTTTTTTTTTTTAAGAGAGCCCGTTGTGGAACATGAACTCTTGATCCTGAGATCAAACCTGAGCTGAGATCAAGAGTCACCCGTTTAACCAACTGAGCAACCCAGGTGCCCCTCTTTTGTCTTTTTGATAATAGTCATCACAACAGGTATGAGGTGATACCTCGCTGTCCTTTTGATTTGCATTTCCTTGATGAGTAGTGGTCTTGAGTATCTTTTTATACACGGATTGGCCATTTATATGTCTTCTTTGGAAAAATGTCTGTGAATGTTCTTTGCCCATTTACTAATCAGTTTTGGTTGGTTTTTTTTTTTTTTGTGGTTTGGTTTGGTTTGGTTTGCCACTGAGATTTAGGGTTCTTTATATATTTTGGATGTTAACCTCTGATCAGATCTATGGTTTGCAAATGTTTTTTTCCCAGTAAATGGTTTGCCTTTTCAGTGTGTTTATTATTTGTTTTGCTGTGCAGGAGCTTTTCACTTTGATGTAGTCTCACTTACTTGTTTTTTTGTTGTGTTTTGTTTCTTACACTTTTGATATCAAATCCAAAAAAAAAAAAAATTATTCCTGAGACCAATGTCAAGGAGCTTTTCCTCTACTTTTTCTTCTAGGAGTTCTTAGACTTTCAGGTCTTACATCTCTAATCCATTGGATTAGATTTCTAATCCATTTTGAGTTGATGAGTGCGTATGCTATAAAACCAGGGTCCCTTACTACTGTTTTGCATAATCCCACATGGCTTTTTGTTGTAGCTTTCTCACTTTTATCTTAAACCTTAAACCTTTATCTTTTATCTTAAACCTTAGCACTGTAATATTTATTTAAAGTTTTCATTCCAGGACCTCCCCCCACACCCACACCAACCTAGTATAATGTTTGCTGTGTCATATATTTGCTGTATCATACATATGTGCAAAGTCTACATATATAAGAAAACACAAAATATATTTGCACAGTCACATATTTCTCAGAGAAAAAAATCTAATTTTTAAAAAATGGGTAAAAAGAGAATCGAATAGAAGTCACGTCTTAAGGTAGACTCATTATTTCCCTGAGTGCTGAAAACTATTGCCTTCTCTTTATTGGCTTCATCAGAAAGTACCAGAAAGCATTAACTGTCTTTTTAAAAAGTTCTCCTTTACTGTTTTATCACAACTTTCTAAAATTCCATAAGAATATAATTATCTTGGGGGGGGGTAGTTCTTTGGAAATAGTCATGAGTAACTTATAAAATGTCTAATACCCCCTTCCATTGTGAGAGTTACGGGAGCTTTCTCTTCTCCATCGACTTCTCTCCTGTCTTCCTTCTTTCTTTCCTTTCTTTTTCAGGAGCAGGTGTCAAGGTACCTGACAAGGAGTAATTGCTCTAAATATCAGGGGGACCAGGTTTATTGAGTGAGTTGTGCCTCTAACTCCATGACCTTGAGCAGATCAGTTCCCTCACTCAACAAAGAAAGGGCTCAGCCCAGGGCAGGTGTAAGGCAGTTTTCCCTCCTAACATCTCTGTGACTCAAAAAAACCATATGTGAGTTGGAGGCCGGAGCCATCAGTGGTTAACTCTTCAGAGAAACCATTACAGCAGAATGCTAACTCCCACTCTTCTTGCCTGTGTGAGACCAACGCTTCGAGGCCCAACATTCTTACTGATCCCTCTCTAACAAGATGCCTTGGGTATCATTAGGATTGATTGGGTGCTCAGAGATCGGCAATTACCGAACTTAAAAGAATTTATTTCACTCCTAAACAAGTTTCAGAGGAGCTAATTAATCGAGGCAATTTTAAATACGAAAACTTCCTGCGCGATAATGGCTGTTCAACTCTGAAAGTTGGTTCCCAGGGCCTGGCACAGGAGAGGCAGCAAAAAAGGACTGAGCCTGGGGAGGGGTCCTTTTGTACATTGATCAGAGCGGGGGGGGGGGCACTTTCCAGCATGATCATTCCCTTGATTGCAATCTCATCTTCTTGCAATTTTAGCCCCCTGCCTTACAAAACAAAATAAAATTTGCTCCCAATTCAGCAATATCTGGCAAACCCAGGAGATTAATTATAAGAATCCAAAGCTATAGTAGGAAAGGCTGTAATTCACATCCTAGCTATGTCAAAGAACACGTGTCTTGTACACGGACACTTCTGGTTGGAACACGGTCTCTTGATCTTGAACAAGTTAAATTTAAAACTCGTTTCAGTTCCTTTCTATATAACAGCAGGCTAAATAGCATTGCCTGCAGTGGAAAAGAAGCAAGGCATATAATGTGCCTGGGATGGAGTAAGAACCCAAGCGTAATATGAAGTGCTCATTGTGTGGCCATCACTCCTCCCACCCTGGCCATTGTCCTAGCTCCTACCTGGTCTCTAACCTCCAGTTCCTCATTCCTGCCACCTTGCACAAAGCTGCCTCTCCACTTGGTTGCCCTGCCTGTTATAAATGTCGGTCACTTACTATAGAAAGAATAACGCCCCAACCCCCCACACTGATTAGGGGATCTGACTCCATCTCATCTTCTTTCCTTCCCCCCCACCCTTTCCTTCACAGTTCCTACGATCTCAGCTAAATCAGATCCCCTCTCTGCCACATCACTCAGCTTTTCTTTGTGCTGTTCTCACCACCTGGTATCCTCACCATGGCTAGACATCCCACCCCTACCTTCACGCTCAATCCCAAGAATCACTTCCTCCATGAAATCATCCACTTCTCTAATCCAATATGGTTTCTTTCTTTCTTTTCTTCCTCTGTCGCTTCCCGCCTTCTTTCCTTTGAGCTTCCATGAAGCCATGTGCTTGCTTCTGATGACTAACTCTATTGCTATCAATTTTAGCCATTTATACATTAGCTATGCTTTATTCGGTTGGAAATTTCCTGAGGGCGGAGGCCTTATCTTTCTGGTTATTTTGATCAACAGTAATGATAAACACCAACAAATCTCTATACGATTTAACGTCCATAAATAACTCCTATTTCATCATTCGTGAATGCTTTTAATTCTGTTTTATAGACAAGGAATATGAAGCGCTCCTGGAAGCAAGTTAGCTTCTGGAGATCTCAACGAAGGTTAGTGACAGAGCCCGAAACTCCACTCCTTTGACTTCATATCCAGGTATCTTTTGAACCCAACATTTTCTTGATCTTATGTGGACGAGACTGATGGTCCTTTATCAATGCTGTCAATGATCCTTATGCTTTCAGGCTTCCCACACAGTTACTTACATATGCTCCAGAATATTAATTGGATCTCAATTATACCAAAAAAAAAAAATTGCATGAAACTGTAAACATGTCACTTCCCAGCCCCCACCCCACTTCCACTTTTTGCTCCTTCCCCTGCTCCTTGACACAGTCTTTCCCACCATTGGGTCCAGAAGCCCAGAACCTCCTAAGAACCTCTCATCAGGTAGAAAACCTGTGGCACAGGGGCCTCAGGTATAAAATCAGGTAAACTGAGATAAGGGGCAGGAATGATGATGTATCTTTTACACCAGCAAATAGCAGATTAACTACCTGAAGTCTATACATTGGCAAGACTGTGCTTAAAACGTTGCTATTGACTGAAAATGAAGAATCATTGGTAAAACAGGGTTCTTCTCAAATCTCAGCCTCAATTAAAAATAAATTGTGGAGAACTGAGTGGACTTTTGAAGAGATTTCCAGGGGTTTTTAAATAGATTTTTTTAAAAATTTTATCTTATTATAGAAACATAAAGAGAAATTTTTTTTAAGAAGTCATGTTTGGCAAGTCTCACCACACAAATATAACTGCTACTAAGTTAGATGACTTATTTCTTTTCTTTCTTTTTTTGTCTTTCGTCCCTATGTAGTGCTTTTAACACATGCCCATATCATTTTATTTTTATTTCACTTAACATAATGTCTTTAAGTTTCACCCATGTTGTAACATGTAGAAAATTCTTGTTCCTTTTCAAAGCTAGATAATATTCCACTGTACGGGTAGACCACATTTCAAAATCCAAACAGTTTTGAGTGGACATTTGTTTTGTTTCCAGCGTTAGGCTATGGTGAAGAGTGTTGCTGTGAATGTCAGTCAGCTTTTTAGGCATGCAAAGACAAAGCAAAGATTTTCTTCTGAGATAAGGATGAATATGGTAAAATTAAATATCAGACAGCTTATAACCATCCATTCTACGATATTGCTTAGTACCTACATTGTAGAAGGCACCCCACTGGGGAGACATTGGTGAACAAAAAGAGTTTTTCAATCAGCTTGCGAAGTATAACAGTGCCAAGACACATGGGGACAAAGATGGGGCAATGGGTCCCCCCCCGGCCCGTTGGGAGACTCCAACTGTGGGTGGCCTCTGTAGGCATTTTTCAGAAAGTTCATACAGAGAGGGTCGGAAGGCATGCCCCATGGGCCCCACAGGGACTAACCCTTGCGTTCACTGTTCTTCTCTCTGCTTCACTGCAACACACTCCTATGGCCTAAGTCAGGCACCCGACCAACCACTTCTACAGCCCCACTGAGGAGAAGGGACCATGGTGCTGGGTGACATCATTGAATATCCATGGAAATATGGTCAAGTAAGACTTGGTGAATAGGTGGGCGTGGTGGGGTCTCTGGTAAATGTCACTCCCATGTTCCCAAATCTGTCTCCACATTTACCAGATAAATCTGTGGTTTTCTTCTGATTGTCATTTTACTGACTTCTGTCTAGTCTTCCACATGCCTGTCTAACCCATGAATGTTCATATTAGAGATGCATCAGAGTTTGAAATACATAATAAGTTAGCATTAGAGTAGATCTGAATTCCATTTTCATTACACTGAGAAACCTCAGCATTGCATTTGTCAAAAGGACAAAGGGAAAAACAGCTTTAATATCATTTCTCTAACCTTAATTAGAGCTCTTTTAAATATATGACTGTTGTAAAATTTTTTTTCAAAATTATGACTGAAAATTGTTCATCAGGAATTGTTCACAGTAATTTCAACTAAAATCCTAGAATAAAACTGTTGTGTTCATGGAAGGAAACTTGAGTTTCCCGAGTTTCCCATTCAAAAACTTGGAGAGAAATTATTTGTGATTTTTATGCAAATTCAAAACATCTTCTCTATAATTTTGTATTTAATTTTATTAGTAGTATATTATATTCTAAAATAATAAATTGTCTAAACAAACCCCAGTGAAATACCCCAGTCCTTTCCCAATTTCTTGACTGTTCTGAACAATTATTACTTTTCTTTATTTTACTGTGACATGATGGTAACGACTGTGACTGTTAATTTTACTTGCCAACTTGGCTGGGGCACAGTTCCCAGACATGTGGTCACACATTAGTCTGGATGCTTTTGTGAGGGTGTCTCTGGATGAGATCAACATTTAAATCGGTGAACTTTGAGGAGATTGCCCTCTGTAATGGGCAATGCATTCACCCACTCCACTGAAGCCTTGAAGAGAGTAAAAGACTTACCTTCTCTGAGCAAGAGAGAATTCGGCAGCAGACTCCCTTCAGACTGGAACCACAGCATCAACTCCTTCTAGGTCTTCCACTCGCCAGTGCACCCTGCAGATTTTGGAACTCCAGCTTCCATAAACTGATCAGTCGATTCCTTTAAATAAATTTCATTCTATCTTTCCCCACACACTCTATTGGTTCTGTTTCTCTGGAAGACCCTGACCAAGACAAACACCAATGACAGTAGCAAATGACCAGTGCTCAGGATGTACCATGGCCCCATCCTAGTCTTAACAAACATTAACTGTGTATCTATTATTATTACCATCCCCACTTCGTGTATGTGGTTATAGGAGCTTAGAGAGGTTCAGTAACTTGACCAGGTTCACTATTAAGCAACACAGTCAAAATCTGGACCCAAGCTTGGTCGTAAGGCATATGTTCTTGTCCAATACTCAGTAGACTGTCTTTCCAGAGCTGCTTAGGAATAGTTTCTCAAAGCATAGGTTGAGTCTTATTAGTGGGAAATGAAATTAGTTAAGTAGGTCATGACCAGCATTGTTTAAAGAAATAGAATGAAAAAGGTTGGAATGGAGGGAATGGAATGGAATGGGATGGAAAGACTAGAATAGAATAATGGAAGTAAAGCAAGAGTCACCAAACTTTTCCCATAAAAAGATGTATAATATGAAATATTTTAGGCTTTGCTGGTAGACTGTCTTTGGGACAACTACTCAACCCCAAAGCAGCCACAGGCAAGCCGCAAACCAGGGGTTTGTAACCTACATGTTTTCAACCCACAGAGCTCATCTGGATTCATTTTTGAGCAACACCCAAATGGGTACCAGGCTGGATTTGGCCCCCAGACTACAGGTGTCCAGTCCCTGAAATTGAACAATCAAGGTGTACTGCAGGTGGTAAAACTAAGTATATTTTATGGCACTCTTCTTTCAGTTAAACGCTTCATGTCTCCACTGGTTATGTTATCTCTGTGTAAAATACATGTATGTATGTATATGTGTATATGTATTTTTGCTGTGGGGCATGTTTGAAGGACAGGATTCTTTGGTGATAAATTATTCTTTTCTAAGTGTGATCATGTGGTACCCCTGTGAATTGTGGTTAATTCAGTATTCAGTATGTTCTCCTTAAATTAGAAATTCTGGGTTGAAACTCCATAGAAAGCCACCTTTACATGATGAAGTGAATTCAGGTTGGATAAACTCAGCCAGGACCCAGCTGTGAGGGTTTACATGTGGCGTTGTGCCAGGAGTTGCCAAACCTTAAACAAAAGGTCTGTGGATGGACTCCTTTGTCCTGTGGTATTGCCCCTTTGGAGTCTCCAAACAAGCCACCTGTGACTCAAGGCAGCCATGTTGTAGCACCACATTATCCCTCAGAATCACACTACTCTTCATTACCTCCATTCTCTACTAAAGTCTCATCAGAAGTGGCAGATTGGCCTCAACTATGCTGTGGGTGGCTTAGAATTAAGTGAGTGTATTTTCAGGTGCAGGAGGAAATGGTGGGGTCTGGGAAGAGTGGCCATCCCTGGGAAGCAGAAGAGAAGGTTTGCACAATGAGAATCAGAACCCGTGGGTGGAGCAGAAGCCGTGTGAGGCAGCCTTGAAGGCAGGAGAGCAACAGTACCTGTGTGCTCCTCCCCTGGGGATACTCTGAACTGCAGGGATAAGAGACTCTGGTATCACCTACATTTCTCTAAACCACTAAAGATGAGCCCAATCATAATTAGGCTTTAAATGAAAAAGAAGGCCATTTTTAGCTACTAGCTAATGAGACCAGGGTGTACTTAGACTATGAACACATACAACCACACCTCTGAATAAAAGCTGCTACCACAACCCAACCCTGCATTTTGGATTATCTACTTAGGACAGATTATCTGAACTGGGATTACTGGATTATTCTGAGGAACCCACAAAAGAATGCCCCAAGAGAAGGAGCCATAATCCTGCATCTGGCATTAGAAGTCCTATTACAAGAACATTTGACTCACTTGTTAAATATTTTGAAATTTCTTTCAACATTTATTTAAAAAAAAAAAAACCTTTTAATTCAATAGTTGACAAAAAAACACATTTTTTTCTAATGTCCCTTTTATACTCATCATGTTGAGACAGTTTCCCACCTCCATTAAGATTTCCCCTTCTCCTAATAGTCTGTTCAGAATCTTTTTTCCACATACCTACAAGCTCTTTCCAAAAATACTTAATAAGAAAAGTATCAAGTATGTATTTCCTACAAATATTCTTCCCTTTTTAAAATGGACTTTTATGGGCTTCTGGGTTGGCTCAGTTCGTTAAGCAACTGCCTTTGGCTCTGGTCATAATCCAAGGATTCTGGGATGGAGCCCCACACTGGGCTCTCCCTGCTCTGTGGGGAGGCTGCTTCTCCCTATCCTTCTGTCTGCCACTCCTTCTGCTTGGGTTCTTTCTCTCTGTGCAATGAGCAAATAAAATCTTAAAAAATAAAATAAAATATAGACTTTTAATTCTTTGACCCATGGAAGTTTTACAATAATAGTCAAATCTTTCATTTTTTGCACCCCTTTGCAGCCAGAAAATGCACCATTACCGCTACATCTTTTTTTGGCATTAGCCTTACCTTTGCTCATCCTGCTCTGAGTCATTTTTCAAAGTAAAGATTGACCCCCCCCAAAAAAAAATATTCCTTCTTCACACACTGCTCGTTCTGTTTTCCTGAGCGAGGAGCCTGAGACAGGGCTCGATCCCAGGACCCTGAGATCATGACCTGAGCTGAAATCAAGAGCCACCCGCTTAACAGATTGAGCCACCCAGGGGCCCCAACATACTACATGACACACTTCCAATAACACTTTGGTTCCAGACTTTTACTGTTTTCATTGAATGGTTTTTATTGGGAAACAACAAAACATGTTTATAGTTTAAGAAGTGACTCCACATCCATCCTTTAATTTAATCTTCATGATAATCTATGATAAGGCTGGTATTATCATTACTTCTGCGTATGTCATCATGGACTTGACTGACCCATCAAAAGGGTAATGAACAGAATAATATCTTAGATCTGTTGTTCTACAAACTGTACAGATGCAGGAATGATGTTTGTTTTCTTCGCTGTTATATGCGACAAGAAGTCCCATGCCCCGCACATGGAAGAAGTTCAATAATTATTTGTTGAATCAATGAATGCATGACATTTTCCAATTCTAAATTTTCTATGTTGCTTCTCTACCAATGAATGGTCTTGATAAGACCTTATCCCATTTGGGAAATTCACTGTAAAACAACGTTCTAAATTTTTAAGTGAGTGAGTCTATCATAAATACATCAGATAGCAAGTCATATTTGGGGCTTTTATAAAACATAAGTTAATTTTATAAAAAATAAAAAATTAATTAAAAAAAAAAAAAAACCTTTTTTCCCTGAGCCAGTAATCTGGTTAGGCTAAATTATCTCTAAAGGCCCATAGCTACAAAGCATGCCATGATTTTGTGGAAACTCTTTGATCAATTTTCGATTTTCAGAGACTGTGCGCTGCACAATAATCAACAGAAAATAACCCATAATACTTTGTACATAGAAAGTACTCAGAAGTTTAGAATATGCATTCACTTATTTATTTAAAGCTTCTTAATCAACTTTGCTAAAATCATCTTAATGGATATGGAAGTTCCTTAAAATCCTGAGGACATTTCTGTAATGATTAAGCCATGATATTATAATGTCATGTAGGAATGCTGATCCATTTCCTCCATGAAACTCTCTGCTTTTTCTGTCTTCATCATAAAATCAAGAGGTAAAGCTATATCAAGAAAGATAAGGTAGAATCAGGTTATTTTGTTGGGTCTCTGAGAGGACACAGAGACCCTGATATGGGAGCCCAGTCTCCATACACAGTGACGGCATTCAGACCCAAAGGCTGCCCATCACTCACGTGACCCTGGAGTCATAACAAGAAATTGAGCTGTGTGTATGAACTCCCTTGTGATGATACAAAACTACTGACCTTACTAGAAACAGGTAGGTCTAGACTAAGAGTCTACCTTCAACTCTGGCATTTCTCTGTATGTTCTTGGCTGGGTAATAAGCTTTATTACCAGGGTTTTAAAAGGTACCATCACGGGCACAACCAAGTCCCAACCTGCAGAACATTAGGTAAGAAACCTCTCAACATCCTCCAGAAAATTGAATTCTGAGAAAATATAGGCTTAACACCTTCTATCGCAAGCTCTATCAGTGTTGAATGCATTAGAGATGAACACAAGTCTCTATGACTGTAAACAATCCCTATGAACCAGCTACCTGCTGGAGGTGGACACAGATCCATTTCCAGTGCCTGAGATATACATAGTTCTTTGTGTCAAGGTCACCCAAAAAAACTAGTGTATACAGCCAAGGATTTCATTCCACTCATGAGGTTAAGCTTAAAATCCCACATCTTTTTTTTTTTTTTAATAGATTCCTATTGATGGGAGCTAGATGTAAGTGCAAAATCCAGAGCACTGCAATTTTTTTTAGATTTTTAAATTTATTTTAGAGAAAGAAAATGCAGTGGGGGAGGGGCAGAGGGAGAAGGAGTCTTTAGCAGACTCCACACTCAGTGAAGAGCCCGAGGTGGGGCTTGATCTCACCACCCTGAGTACCAGACCCAAAACCGAGGATGAGACACTTAACCAACTGTGCCACACAGGCACCCCTAGAGCACTGCATTTTAAAAATTCCAATGTCAGTGAGTCAACAGGAAAAGAAAGTATATTAGCAGAATGGCAAAAAGTTAATAACTGAAATTAAGTAATAAAACTTTTAAAATTATTTTTTGAAAGATTTTTATTTATTTATTTGATGAGATAGAGAGAGAGAGAGAGCACAAGCAGGAGAGCAGCAGAGGGAGAGGGAGAAGCAGGCTCTCCACTGAGCAGGGAACCCGATATGGGACTCAATCCCAGGACCCTGGGATCATGACCTGAGCCAAAGGCAGACGTTTAACCAACTAAGCCACCCAGGTACCCCAATAAAGCTTCTTTTAAAATATTTGAGTAGTGAGATGTCTGAGAGAAGCAAAATTAAGCAGACAATAGATGTGAACTCTAATATTGGTATATCACAGATGAAAGATCATATACAAGGCTGAATGAATCCATTAATTGACTAGATAAAGGAGTAAGTGGAAAGATGAATTAAGACTGCAAACCAACCCCCAACACTTGCAAATGGCCTGGAATCCTAGGAATCCACACAGTTAGTTTGTCTTTTTAGATTTCTTCCCCAATTTCCTTTCCACATAGGAATTTAGACCCTACACATCTTCCTCCTAGTAACTGTCCTGTGGATGGCATCTTTGACTTCCTTGTTTCTCAAGCTGTAGATAAGTGGGTTCAACATGGGGATCACAGCTGTGTAAAACACCGACACCACTTTATTGATGTCCAACGAGAAACTTGCACTAGGCCGTACATAAATAAAGAAAAGAGTACCATACAGGATGGAGACAGCCGTCAGGTGAGAAGAACAGGTAGAAAAGGCTTTGCGCCTGCCCTCAGCAGAGTGGATCTTCATGATGGCAATGAGGATGTACATGTAGGAGACCACGATAGTCAGACCACTGAAGACGCCCACGGCTCCAGCCACAACAAAAACTACCAACTTAGTAAGCCTGCTGTCAGCACATACGAGGGAAAGCAGGGGGGACATATCACAGAAGAAATGATTAATGACATTGGGGCCGCAAAAAGAAAGACGAAATGCATTCGTTGTATGGGTCATGGTGTTCACGAACCCGATGACATAGGGACCAACGACCAGCTGGATACACAGTCTCTGGGACATGGCAATGGAATACAATAATGGGTTGCAGATGGCCACATAGCGGTCATAGGCCATGGACGCCAGCAGAATACACTCTGCTGCCACAAAGAACCCAAGAAACCACTGTTGCAAAGCACAGCCCAAGAAAGAGATGACCTTCCTCTTCATGAAGAAGTCAGTGAGCATCTTGGGGCTCACAACAGAGGAGAAGCAGATGTCCACAAAGGACAAGTGGCTGAGGAAAAAGTACATGGGCGTGTGAAGGCGGGAATCAACCTGAATCGGAATAATCATACCCAAGTTTCCAGTGAGATTGATAAGGTAGAAACTCAGGAAGAGCAGGAAGAGGAAGATCTGAAACTGGGGGTTGTAACTCAAACCTGTGAAAATGAATTCAGTGACCCTCGTGTTGTTTTCAATGGCCATTGGCTGGTTCTGGTTTCCACTAGAAGAACAGAGGAGTCACAACAGATTTGGTGAACACATCTTCAAAAATGGGACATGGAAAAAAATATACCGGTAACTGGGCGAGCCTTAGAGGTGATATGACTTCATTGCATCCTGTGGCCAAGGAAATGCAAGTGAGATAGGGACCCAGACAGAAGATCAGATCCGAAGCTGTCATATTTTAAGACTCTGCAGAAATCCATCAATGCCGAAAGGAGAAGACAAAAATCCAGGAAAAGAAAAGCAGGTTGCTAAAGGTCCCATGGCCAGCTGATCACAGAAATGGCTCCAGAGCAGATGTCCAGTAGCGCTCACTTCAGTGAACTTTGCTTGCGTTCACCAGGGGAACACACACCGCAGAGTGGAAGTGAGGCAAGCTGCGGAAGAAATGAGCAGCCACTCAGTTTTAGAAGGTACACCGTGCACTTGGCGATTATAACCCAAGACTAAATGCATGGTCTTCAACTCTGGAGCCCGCCGCCTCTGACCCTGGGAAAGTCTTCACTGTGAAACAGGAATGATCATAATAACACCCACCTTGTAAATTTGGTGTGAGGGTACAACAAAATAACACATGCAAAGCACTTAGCAGAGTCTCACTGAGCACCTTACTAAGTGCACAATAATTGCTAGTATTTTTGCCTTGCATGCTTCATTGAATAAGTGTGCAAGGTAAGTATCATTATCTCCTTTAACTTGGAGGAAAATTGAAGGTCGATGCACATTCATGCTGGTGACTGGCAGAGATGGGCTTTGCACATGTTTATGTCCAAACGGACTGTGCTCTTTCCTTTATTGCTGCAGAAATTGTGTGTTCACAATTCCACTCCTCACAAAGAGATGCAAAATCCGCTCCACTATGAGTATGGAATAATGTGTGTTTGGCTGCCTACTCCTGATGTTGAGGTTACCGCCAATGGCCACTAGTGGGAAGCCCGTAGGATAAGAGACTGGTACCCTTGAATATCACCTTTATGGAAACACACAGGGAAGAACTCTAGAAAAGAGCCTAAATTCTCCCACCTGTATACCCTCCATCTATTCCTTGACACCCTCTTAGGGTGCCCTTGGTTAGGTCAGCTGGTCTTTGAACATGAGTTGCTTCACATGTTCAGTGTAACTAAAACTCTTACTCTCTTAGAACTCTCTCATCGGTTTAGCATGAGAGGAAGATGTTTAAGTACTCTTGAACCCTACTTAACTTATTTTTTAAAGATTTATTTACTTATTTATTTAAGAGAGAGAGAAAGAGAGTAGGGGGAGAGGCAGAGGGTGAGAGAGAGAGAATCTCAAGCAGACATCCCGCTGAGTGGGGAACCTGATGCAGGGCTTGATCTCACGACCCTGAGACCATGACCTGAGCTGAAATCAAGAGTCAGACACTTAACCAGCTGAGCCACCCAGGCACCCCTATACTTTACTTTTAAAAAGTTTTATTAGCCCAGGACTATTGGAGTGCAACATCATACTTAGGCTAGACACTTTTCCTCCAGTTTTCTAATCTGAAATGTATTACTTGACTTTAGCAATGTCTTCTCTGAGACCAGTAATGCAGCTTACCTTAGATTCTTTGCTTTAGGCCATTAAAGAGAAAGATCCGATGGCCGGGCAGACAGTCCACCCATCACACTCAGCTCTTGCTTAGGTCTCTTCAAGAGTCTAGGAACTCCTCCAGGGTCCGTCCAACACTACCTCTCGGTCTTCCACTCGGCAGTCACCCAAAGCTCCCAGACAGTACCTTGTCAACCTTGGTTTCTAAAGCTACCCAAACCTTCCACGCACATTTTAATTTCTCAAGTTCTCTGCTGCATTTGGTGCTTACTCCATAAAAATCAAACCACACAGAGTGGGGAAGCACAACCAGCTCTCGTATTCAGAGCACTAGCATAATAACAACATAGCCTGTGATAATCTTTCCTTAGCAAAGAAGTTACCCAGGTGGTATAGACAGGGATGCAAGTTGAATTCAGTGCAATCTCTTTTCCCTTCTTCTTCTGCTAAAGCATCGGTCCCATTTTATACTTATGTGAGAGACTGCGATCCAGTTGCCAAACCTAGATTTATCTCTACATAAATTACCTCTTCTTAAATTTTTCTCAGTCATCCAACAAACAGGAGGATCATGCCCATCCTGGCCGTCACTCAAATATATAATTTATTTTAATGCCACTTAAAACAAGTTGTGCTCTCTTGAACTTGTTGAAAATCAGGTAGAAAGAACAGAAAATGATTTAGAAGTTCTCAACTTACATTCTAATATGCTCTCTCCTCTTTAAAGATGGCATGAAAACTAAAGTAGGAATGAGCCCAGGGTGTCAGCGTTCCTCTCTCCCCCAACACGGCTGCCTTCTCATGCACAATAAATCAGACTTCTCAGTGCTCATTTGGTTTTACTTTTTTTACTCTCTTTCCTTTCAAGAAGAAAATGTGGAGTACTTGCTGCAAAACATACTCAGAATCTTCATCAATTAGATAAAAGTTCCCTGAACTAGTTGCATCACTTTTTCTTTGTGGTTGCTATGGAAACTCCTCTGTCCCCAAAGTCTACCATAGCCTGAGAATGAAGCCCTCAGGGAAAGTTCAGTCAAAGTTTTGCTTCATACACTAAGTCTGATGTGATCTGTTTTCTGATTGTCTTATATTTGTTTTTAACTGGATGTACTCCCTCCATTCTATTTCCAGGCTAAGCCAGGAACCTCTAAGGACTCCCAGGTAAATTGACGTAGTGTGGAGAGGGTGGGCCACAGGAGAAACTTAGCTCCCCCAGATTCTCCCTCTATTGCCTTCATATCTTGGGAACAAGGGCAGAGAATGTGGAAAATTAACTTTTCTCAATGATAGCATTTATGACATGTAGCCAAATAAACTAATCTTCCCAGGACTTTGCCCAAAACATACAAAGCGTTTAACCACTGTAAGCAAGGGCTGGAAAGAGAATTTCTGAGAATATATTAATGATCGTTAAGCTGAATGACAAGACATTATATTATATTTGAACTGTTAACATATGGCAAGGGAAATACATTTCTTATTACCAAGAAAGAAATAAAAACCCATGAAACAAAGTGCTTCAGGGCTCTGTTTCCTCTGCAACACAAACATCGCCAACCAAAACAGAGTCGAAACGGATTCCAGCCTAATGGCAAAAACCGTAAGCCCTTCAGCCAGCAACACAACTTCCCACTCTAGGAGACTTTGTTTGTTGACTTTTTATTAATTTCTCAGCATGCTGCTATAGTCTTTAGAGCAAATTTTCCATGAGACCTTAGTCTTTGATAACAACTTTCTGTTCTCTCTACATATGAAAGACATATGTTGAAAACTGAAAACTGTTTAGATATCGCCCTTTTATTTCTGTTTGTTGTTTTTTTTTTTTTATTTCAAGTTTTTATTTAAATTCCAGTTCGTTAATATGCAGTGTAATATTGATTTCTGGTATAGAATTTAGTGATTTAACACTTACCTAAACACCCAGGGCCTATCACAAATGCCCTCCTTAATGCCCATCACCCATCTAGACCATTCCCCCCACCTCCCTCCATCAACCCTCAGGGTCATTAAGAGTCCGTTCTATGGTTTTATGGTTCGCCTCTCTCCCTTCTCTTCCCCCATGTTCATCTGCTTTTTTTCTTAAATTACACATATGAATGAAATCACGGGGTGTTTGTCTTTCTCTGACTGAGTTATTTCATATAGCATGATACCCTCTAGTTCCATCCAAGCTCTTGCAAATGGCCAGATTCCGTTCTTTTTGACGGCTGAGTAATAGTCCATCTTCTTGACCTTTCATCGGTCGACAGACCTTTGGGCTCTTACCATAATTTGGATAATGTTGATAATGAGTTGTCTGGATAATAATCCTTTTTTATTATATGACAGTGTGAGTCTATAGGTTCAATATCAATAAAGATTTATATATGTGTGCGTATATGTGTGTTTTCTTAGGTAAAGTGTCTACAACAAGTGTTTGTCATTAGTCAGGATTTGGGGAGTCACTTTGGTCCTGTTGACTGTCTTCCTGATGATTGGTTAATGTTCTTTGAAGAACTGGTTAATGCTTGTTCTGGAAGCATATTTATATTTTCTCTTTGGGGGTGAATTTGTAAGTGGAAATGAACATTTTAATTCTTCCTATGTTGTTTATCTCATAGTTATTTTTATTTCCTTTATGTATCTCTGTTTTGAATCTTAAGAATATATATTTCTAAGATTTCTTTTAAAATTTACTTCCTGAATGGGGTGCCTGGGTGGCTCAGTTAGCTAAGCATCTGACTCTTGATTTCGACTCAGGTCATGATCTCAGGGCTGTAAGATCAAGCCCTGAGTCGGGCTGTGTGATGCATATGGAGACTGCTTAAGATTCTCTCCTCCTTCTCCCTCTGCCTCTCCTTCCATCTCTACCCCCCTCTCTAAAAAAGATAAAATAAAAATAAAAAATAAAGGAAAAACCCATAATAAACATTAAAAATCTTTAAAATTTACTTCCTGAGTAAACCAAAGAAAGACAAATACTGTGTGATTTCATTAATATATAGAATCTAGAAAACAAAACAAAACAAAAACTCAAAGATACAGAGAAATGATTGGTGGTTTGGTAGTTGCCAGAGACAGGGGCTGGAAAGGTGAGCAAAATGAGGTATAAGATAAATTAATCCTGAGGATATAGTGTACCCAATTGTGATTATTGTCAGTAATATTGTATGCATATTTGAGAGTTGCTAAGAGAAAATTCTTAAAAGTTCTCATTACAAAAACAAATTGTAACTCTGTGGTGATAGATGTTAACAAAACTGTGGTAACCATTCTGCAATACATATATCAAATTATTACACTGTACACCTAAAACTAGTGCAATGTTACATGTCAATTAAATTATTTCTGAGGTCATAAAGACCTAAATTGCAGATAGTTTATTTTTAGCTATATTGATATAATCACTGCTGATTAAGTTGAAATTTCAAATTCATAAGGCAAATCCATTTGTCAAAGAAAAGGCAAATAATTAAGATTATTTTTAATGTATATTTGTGTGTCCTTAAAAGTTATTTTCTTCTTAACCTAAGTGACTAATATTACACAGGGAAAAATGAACAAAGGAAAAAAGATACAAATATACTATTTTTAGCTTCACCACAGAGCATTCAACCTCTGCTGCAAAAGATTTGCACACTTTTGTTTGACAATAGGATAAGTTGATTTTTTTAATTTTATGCATTTTTGTTATAATAATGTCAGATGAATCTTGAAAAATGTTTCAAACTGATGCAATTTTTAGCTGGAATGTAAGCCTTCTTTCTGACAACTACAGTCTAAAGCGATCTCTCCCTGTAAATTTCAAAACTTGTAATGACCTTTTATATAGAATTTATTGGTGCTATCTTTTCCTATGAAGATTTTGTGTTACATTTACTATATGACCATAAAGGAGAGAGACCACAACACAGTCAATGCCATAGACATTTCAGGGTTCCTATAACTCAATTGACAATAGCATTTTACTATTATTTATATGTAACTCTTATCCCATGAAGAGGAAAGGGATGATTCTTTAAATATTCTTAAGTTCCTGAATAATTAAAATACAAATATGAAAAAAACATAAAAACGTAAAAACTCAAAAATAAATGTTTGCCAAATATTCTAATCTATGTTCAATATTTATAGATGGACGTCGTAATAAGCATGAAACAAACCCATCCATAAAATTTTATTTATTTTCAAGGTTGCAAAGGACAAACCAGGAAAAGTATTTTGCAGCTAATGTTACAAAAGCTTTTTGTTTATTGTTATGATGATGTACGGAGTTACAAGAATGTTGGATGACTGAGTACAATCTCTGAGCTATGTCTTCTAGAACAAGTGTGTCATAACTTTGTTACTCATCGTAGAACATCATTCCTCCTTTGTACCTTACTCTCAAAATTTGAAAGATAAGAATATGAGAGTAGATCACACATGTTAAATTTTTATGTGCAATGAACGTTAAAGTATGTGATGAAAGGCAGAAAAAAAATGCAAAAAAAAAAAAATGTGATGAGAGATTCCATGTAAAGTACCCATTCCTGTAGGCCCCCTTTATGCACAGAGGATGCATTCCAAAACCCCCAGTAGATGCCCGAAACTGTGAATAGTACTGAACCCTCTATAAACCTCATTTTTTCCTATGCGTACATACCTAGCATTGAGTTTAATTTATAAATTAGGCACAGTAAGAGATTAATAACAATAAATAATAATAAAATAAAACAAAACAATATACCATAAAAAAAAAAAATTAGGTGACTGCGGTCTCACACAAAATATCTTACTGCACTGTACTCATTATTCTTGAGATGATGTGAGATAAAATGTCTACAGGATGAGATGAAATGTCTACAGGCATTGCAACATGCCCTTAGGTTATTACTGACCTTCTGACAATACATTGGAAGAAAGATCATCTCCTTCCAGACTGCAACTAACTGCAAGTAACACAAACCCCAGGAAGCAAAACCAAAGGTAATGGGGGGACTAGTGTATATAGGCCCAAACACACAAAATGTATCTATGATTTCACAACCCTTTAAAATTAATTTTTAGGGATTTTTTGAAACTTTTTCCCAAGCCTCCTATCTTAATAATGCTTTCAATTATTAAAGGAAATGTTTGTGGACAAAATTATTGTGATTTATAAGCTGATGCTGCCATCTAGTGGCCAAGTTTAGCTACACCTTAAGGAGGAATTCTTAAAATGCTACTTCACTATGGAAACCTGTCTTCCTTTTGTTTGAATCCTATATTCACTGAGACCATGTTAATAGATGACTTTTAAAAACAAGAAGGATAATAAAATATATTTTATGACTAATGTGAAATTGTGCCTTTCATGGTACTGAAAATACATATTTAAAGCAAAACTTGTTCTAAAATAAAACTAAATATGTAAAACTAGGATTTTCAGAATCGAGGATATAAGGTCATTTTGAGGGAATCTTTATTAACATGAAATGGAAGAGAGACTAATATCAGCCTCAGAAGTTAATGATCATCACATTCCTTTCCAAATGACCTCAGATGGATTTTACAAACTTCTGTTGAATCATTTCTGGGTCAGATATTGTGCTAGACTCTGATGATAAAGGAGTATCTCCCCAGGACACGTGATAAGGAAGAATTTCTTTTTGTTTAGGCTACAAAAATTTTATGAAATTTGATTGGGAACAGACGGTGTCTTATGCCTTCCTAACATCCATAAAGACGATCATATAAAATTTTTATTAGACAAGCAATAATAATAAATTAGAAATGCCAGTCACAACCTTCTGAGAACTTATCTGTAATAGTTTTCTGAATTTTATAATAATAAAGGGCCCTACATAATGTTATCTCCACTTCATAGATGGGTATAGTAAGAAATTGTTTGTTTAAATTTTCTGTATTATTGGATATAGCTCCTTATTTTGAATTTCACACCATGCAGTTTTACTTGGGAAGAATGAATATAACTAGGCCATTCCTATCTAAATTCTCTCTCTCTTCTCTCCCTTTTTCTCCCTCTCCCTCTATCTTTCACACACCCGAGTCTAAGCATATTTAAAAACAGGGTTTTGTTTTGTTTTTTTTCTTGATTGTCTTTCACCTTGGTAGGGGATAAGGATGTGTGAAAACGGCATCTCTTCCTCTCTCCAGACATCTTCCTTAAACCTCTCTCTCTCTCTTTCCTCAAAATTCCATTTCAAATGCGTCCATCTGGAATAGACCAGATGTCCCTTTTCCCTTTTTTGGCAAGAGAATGACTCTTTCAGTGTAAGTGACGTGTCCATCCCACACCTGGTGGGGGCTGTAAATCACGAGATTCTGACTCTCCAAAACCTCAGAGATAACACTTGCACCAGGAGAGGAAGTCAGTCAGAGAATCCCAACACCCTGGACATAGCTGCCAGATCGGGGATGAGGAGGAGGCGGATACAAGAGGAAGAGGGCAGGGACATAGTGCAAGCACACCCTCGAGATATTGTGGGTTCCCTTCCAGAGCCGTGCAAAAAAATGAGTATTACATTAAGCAAATCAAATACATTTTTGTTTTGTTTTTCCAATGTATGTAAAAGTTCTAGTTACATTATACTGTAGTTTATTATGTACAATAGCATTATGTCTAAAAGAACAATGTACATACCTTAATTTAAAATACATTACTATATTTGTATACAATACATACAAAGGCTCTGCCTTTGGCTCAGGTCATGATCTCAGGGTCCTGGGATCGGCCCCCGCATCAGGCTCTCTGCTCAGCAGGGAGCCTGCTTCCTCCTCTCTCTCTGCCTGCCTCTCTGCCTACTTGTGATCTCTCTGTCAAATAAATAAATAAAATCTTTTTAAAAAATAAAAAATAAAGACACATGACTGCTAAAAAACGCTAGCCATCATCTGGGCTTTCAGCAACCTGTAATCTTTTGGCTGGTGGAGGGTCTTGACTCCACATTGATGGCTGCTCACTGGTCAGGGTGACTGTGGCCATTTCTTAAAGTTAAGACAACATGAAGTTGGCCACATCCGTTGACTCCTCACTTAACCACTCAGAGGTCATTGCAGGCTTATTAATTGGTCTATTTCAGTACGACGTCTCAGAGAATAGGGAAGCCTAAGGAGAGGGAGAGAGATGGGACCAGCAGCCAGTTGCTGGAGCTGTCAGAACACCCCCGTCTACGACAAGGTTCCCCATCTTACATGTACATGGTTTGTGGTGCCTCCAACAGTCACCATAGTAACACCAAGATCGCTGACCACCGATCATTAGAGCAAAAACAATAATAGTGAAAAGGTTTAAAATATTGCAAGAACGACCAAAGCATGAGAGGGAGACTCAAAGTGAGAAAATGCTGTTGGGAAAATAATTGCCGATAGAATCTCTCACAGCCAAATTGCCCCAGACCTTCAACTCCTGACAAGCACGGTTATCTGCGAGGGACGGTAAAGTGAAGCATGATAAAATGAGATATGCCCGCATTTGTTTCTCTGGAAGGGTGTCAAATGGGGAGAGAGAACATGAACAGAAACTCCTCCTCAACTCCATGCCTTTTTAAAGTGTGTTCTCCTGATTTTACTCTCCTTGAATGCATGAAAGCATAAAAGTCAAGCCAAGAGTCAACCCAAGTGCGGCGTGGGTGTTTAACTCCCACGGTCTGCCTTCGAAAGAGGGATTTCCATCCGTTTGAATTAGACGTGGTTATATAAGACAGGAAACTCAAAATAACAGTAACTGTAAAAAGCTATTCAAAGAAATTTATTTTCTCTGTCATTAAACAGATCTGGAGGTAGTCAATAGAGGACTAGTAAGGGCAGAAATACAGTATCAAGAACGTACATGCTTCCCCAAGGTAGCCGATGAGTGCTCAAGGTCCAGCCATTAAATCTGCATTCCAGGGAATAGGAAGGATACAGGGGCGAGGAAAGGCACTTTCTGAAGTTCTAAGGAGACTTGGTAGAAGCATCTTACGAAGTTTCCACTCCTCCAGCCAGGACCTGATCGCGTGTCAGCACTCGCCTCCAAAGGAGACTGAAAACTGCAGTCTTTTATTGTGCTTTCCGTGTGCTCAGCTAAAAACAGGACACCTGTTAAAGAAGAGGAGAAAGAAAGACGGGATGCTTCTCCAGCAGTTTTGTCTGTAGAGACAAAGGGAACCTCTTGGTTTCTTTTCTTAGCTATTCTTTTTCCTAGATGATCTTATCAAGATGATGGTATTAGCATAATAGCGAAAAGCTTAAGTTTTGCTCTCTGGGATCTAAGTTAAAACCCCATCCCCACTGCTCATTAGCTGTACGGTGCATCCTGACATCTACTGTCCCATTATATTATTTTTGTAGAACTAGTACTGATGTTTAGCTGATTTACCTTTATTTACAAGCTTTTCTCCCTTAAATAGATGCTCCATGGAGGAAGGGTCTTTGCCTGTCTTACTCACTGCTGTATCCTCAGAACCAGATAATGCCTACTAATTAGAAATCATCACTCACCATCATTATTAATTTTATAATTTTTTGGCAATTAAAAATATTTTTGAGAAGGATATTTAATAGAAAATAGTTTATTTAAAATATTTGATCTGTGATTTAGCTTAGAACTGGCTAAAATAATAGTTCATATAAAATTTTGTAAAATTACACACACACACACACACACACACACACACACACACAGAAAACTACTGGAATAATATAACCCAAATATTTAACATAGAGTATCTGTATAGACAAAATCATATTACAAAAACACGTGTTTTTTAAGATTTCACTCTTTAAAATAGACTGTACATTTATGCATATCTGAAAGCTATACACAAGCATACAGAAATAGAAAATGCCTGAAATAAGTGTATTAAAATAGACACATTTTTATATGCAATTGCGCAATGACACGATTTTTTTCTTCTTTCTTTTCACTTTCCAAACACTCTAAAATAATTAAAGCCCCCCCCAAAATGTGTTTTCATTTTTTCTCCTAGGCAATAACAGCAAAAAAAATTCAAACTTAGGCTCATATTTTATACTTATTAGTTCAAAGTCTTTTTGATTCGATTTATACATGAAATGATAGGATAACCTAAGTAAATTGAAACATCTCAATTAAAAAACTGTTGTGCCTCACCGTTGAAAAGCGGTGAGGCAAACCATGGTGAGAATGGTTTGTGGATCTCTTGGAGGGCACAAAGCCTCTCGTCACCTTCAGTGAGAACTTTGGCTAGGTCACAGACGCGTGCGCTCTCCATTAGCCCCATGGGACTTGCCCTTCAGCCCCACTATATTTGGCACTGGAATTGCTCAAATGAGATTCTAGATCACAGTTACTGACCCACCACTCTGAGTTCAGATGGCTCACATCCATCTAAATGAGCTCCATTGGTTCATTCCTTAAATGAGCCACCCATAAAATATCAAGAACCTTGGCAAAAGTAGTGTCTACACAGATGATCCCAGTGGATTTCAGGGAATTTTTAAGCACCTGAAGAACAGCTGATGTCACCCACTCCATTCCAAAGATCGAGTTTTTATCAAGAGATGTTTTAGAGGCACCGGGGCTCATAATCAATTTTGCATCCCTTTTCTTAACTGGAAACTTTTTCTTAGGACATTTATTAAAGTTTCATTATTTGAGTGAAACATAAAACGTGGTATAGCTTGTCTGGTGTTGTCACCAACATCATGCGATGAACAAAATCTTAAGACTCGGGGGGCGCCTGGGTGGTGGCTCAGTGGGTTAGGCCACTGCCTTCGGCTGGGGTCGTGATCTCAGGGTCCTGGGATAGAGTCCCGCGTCGGGCTCTCTGCTCAGCGGGGAGCCTGCCTCCTCCTCTCTCTCTGCCTACTTGTGATCTCTTTCTGTCAAATAAATAAATAAAATCTTAAAAAAAAAAAAAAAGACTCGGGGACCCACATTATTTGTCCATCAGCAAACCCCCCCAAGGCTGTAAGAGTCAAGTATTACAGAAGAGAGGAGCTGGGTTGTGATTTGGATCAACTCGTGCTGAGACTCAGAGTGGCCACTGAAATGACTGGGAATGCATTTCCTGCCATCACCTCATGTAGCTTTCCTTCTTCCAGATGGCTTCAGGCGGATTACGTGTCATACGCCGTAGGGTACTTCAGGCTCACAAAACTCCCCGTAGACCCCAGGCTGAACCAAATCTACCTGGATCCCAGTAACTCAGGTGAAAAATGTTTGGGATGTTTTGTTGTAGTTATTTTTTTTAATGTTGCATAATTTTCCTAGTCCAAAAATCATAGAGAACACAGATCAGATTCATATTTGTACCCTGAAGCATTAAACTTAGAAATTAAAGACTCTACTGCCAAAAAAACTCAGTAAGAAGGGGGAAAAAAAGAGAATGCCCAAGAACCTTCCTTCAGTGCAGGATCTGTGCTGTAAAGGCACAGCCTAAAACACTGATAATTTTCCTTTCACCAAGAGAAAATGAAATCACTTATTTCGCCGTTGGAGCAAACACACACACCTGAGAATGTTGATCCCAGCCTTTATCTAATCAATTATTTCAAAAATAACTAAGGGATGTAAATTAAATGGAAGGAATTTCTGAGGTAAAATCTGAATCCTTTTCAGAGCATTCCATCGGCACTAATTCTGTCTCTCCTGTTTCCTAGCCCGTGACTCATTTCTGCTGTCTGAGGCAGTCGCCTCATTGAAACCAGGATTATCCCTAGCCTATATGCCACTTCATTGTCTTGGTGGTCAGATCCTTCCACAACCCGCTCACTCCCTCGGAACTCAAGCCACTCTATGCCAGTCCTTGCAAAGTTCTATGCCTGTAATAACTGCATTAGTCAAAACAGGCTCATGATCCCAAGAAGGAATGGCTGGGACACCATCATTCCACCAATACTGGTAAAGAAATTATTTATTTATCCACTAACGCCATCATGAAATTTATTAGGGCACAGACTTGAGATACATTTTTGCTTTAGTTCTCCCCACATTATTCCTGAGGCATGTCTCACTCTGCTTTTTCCCCTTATATCTTTCTATAAACTGGAGATAAGTTCTCTATTTTTAGATCACATTCAGTGATCAGGGCTCAAACCACTCGGGCTTGCAGCAAAAAAACACTTTTCAAAAAATCACGTTCTCTTCTCTGATGTAATTATAATACCTCTTGAATTGTTCCACTGTTGTGTGAGGGACAGACAGGTGTTAAAATATATTTTAAATTTCATTTTATTGTATTTCTTTTTCTTTCTAATTTCGAACAACAAAAAGAGACTAATATGAGAATAGGATATACATTTTCTTCATTTTAGTTTACCTCTGGCTCCTCAACACCTATTGCCTCTGATTTTTTTAGAATTTCCTTGTTCTCTCCTTCACCCGTTTGCATTTTATTTCTAATTTCTATAATAAACGATGCCAATTTATTTTTGTCTGAAAGAAATAGAAAAACCAAATATAGATATTAAAGTAATAGTGGGAACAGCTTCAGAGTCAAATATGTAAAGAGACATCTCTCTTGTCACTTGTCACTTGGTGGAAGATTAAGAATAAAATTTTGTATCGTCAATATTGTTCACCTTCTGCTTGTATTTGCTTTTTTCTGCAGTCATTGTGACATAGTATTCTCAGAAGCAAGGACAAAGAAAATACACATAAGAGATATTTGAAGGAATATGATATGAGGAGTTCCTTTTGTTAAAAAATAATAATTTGTAGTAGAGGCATCTGGGTGGCTCAGTGGTTTAAAGCCTCTGCCTTGGGCTCAGGTCATGATCTCAGGGTCCTGGGATCCAGCCTCGCATCCAGCTCTCTGCTCAGCAGGGAGCCTGCTTCCTCCTCTCTCTCTCTCTCTCTGCCTTCCTCTCTGCCTATTTGTGATCTTTGTCTGTCAAATAAATTTAAAAATAATAATAATAATTTGTAGCTAAGTGACCTGCTCTGTTTTCTATTTTAAATTCTGGATTTAGGAATGGAGGTCATATATGTCATTCCAATGAGTCTCTGCTGGTCTGAACACATATATTGGTCCAACTAGTGCCATAGCATTAGTAGCTAGATGATCCAGCACTTATTAGATTTTTATCTTATGCTCAATAATGAAATTATTTGAGGAAACAGAATTGCTCTGATTTTTTGATGACTGGGGATTTTTATTATCCACGTGCACATGATTGAAAGGGAGCTTTAAAGAAATAGTTGGCAAGGATTCCACACTCTAAACTCTGCACATTGCTAGTCTCTTTGGATGATGACCAGATAGACTAACCATGTCTGGAAGCTTTTCCTTCTATCTATTTTGTATTCCAGATTGGAATTTAACTTCTGATACAAAACTTGCTCCTGACGATCGTTCTGCGCATGGCAGCTTTCACTTCTTTATTTCTCAAGCTGTAGATGAGAGGGTTCAACATGGGGATCACTGCGGTGTAGAACACCGACACCACTTTGTTGACGTCTAGGGAAAAAATTGCACCTGGCCGCACATAGATAAAGAAGAGAGTCCCGTATAAGATGGACACCGCCGTGAGATGGGAGGAGCAGGTGGAAAAGGCTTTGCGCCTCCCATCAGCAGAGCGGATCCTCAGGATGGCAGTAAGGATGTAGAAATAGGAGATTATAATGGTCAGGCTACTGACAACCAGGACAGCTCCAGCCACAATGAAAACCAACAATTTATTGATCCGGGTGTCGGCATATACCAGAGAAAGAAGAGGGGACATGTCACAGAAGAAATGATTAATAATGTTGGAGCGACAAAAGGGAAGCTGAAAAGCAGCTGTTGTATGAGTCATGGTGCTCAGGAAGCCAACAGTATAGGGTCCAACCACCAACTGTATGCAAAGTCTCTGTGACATGGTTACAGAATACAGTAATGGGTTACAGATGGCCACATAGCGGTCATAGGCCATGGATGCCAGCAGAAGGCACTCAATGGCCACGAAGAACCCAAAGAACCATTGCTGCAAAGCACAGCCCAGGAAGGAGATGGCCTTCCTGTCAGCGAAGAAGTCCGTGAGCATCTTGGGACCCACTACAGATGAAAAGCAGACATCCACAAAGGACAGGTGACTGAGAAAAAAGTACATGGGCGTGTGAAGGTGGGAATCCATCTGAATGAGAATAATCATACCCAAGTTTCCTGTCATGGTAACGAGGTAAAAAAATAGAAAGAGCAAGAAAAGGAAGACTTGCATCTGAGGATGATACTTTAAGCCTATGAAAATAAACTCTGTGATTCTTGTATGGTTCCCATCAGCCATTGATCGCGTTGGTCTTCTAAAGTGAGAAAAGCAGAAAATAGATGATGCGCACAAATTTAAATAATTTGAAAACATAACATGATACACAAGAAAAGAAAATACAGGTCCAATTTGGGAACATCAATATAAAAAGAGGCTAAATTAAATGCTAGCAAATCAAATATAGTAAAGTTCTTAAGAGCAATATGGCTTAAATGTTTTAAAGAGATTAGAACTAGGAATTGGGTCACCATTTGAAAACCTATAAAATTTCTCACCACATTTACATATTGAAAGGAAATGCATTAAATTACTTTAATAAAATTCTTTAAATAATTTGATAAAATGTGACTCAAAAAAAAAGAAAAGAAAAGAAAAGAATAAAAGGAAGTAAGGAAAAGAAAAACTTCCCAAATTGGAAACAAAAAGGAACTACTTAACTCAGTAAGAAGAATCTTCTTGAAACTCCCAGAGAATATATGTGCACAGGGTAAGCACTGGAAACATTCACACTATCACCAAAAACTAGATATTCTCACATTTTGTACTGTTTAACATTATACTGGAGAACACGTCTGAAGTACTAAACCATAAATTTAAAAAAGATGTAAGAATTCTAGAAAACAGGGATAATATTTGCAGACAAAAGTGTACAATAGTCAACCAATAAAATAGCTTTCTTAGAAAAAAAAAATGAAGGAGTTCATCCAAATAGTGAAGATCAGTGTAAAAAAGTCAGTAATTTCCTATGAATTATAATGAAATGGAATCATTGACTCAAAATGATAATATAGCTATAAATAAGCCTGATAAGGAATGTTCAAGATTCATATGAAGAAAAATATAAATTATAGGACTTTAGTGTGCCAGGGAAGAAATGCCCAAATGCCTATGTATTTATTAAGATTCATTTCTTCCTGAGAAAACAAAACTTAGCTCTAACAGGGAGAGGAGAATCTTCATGGTCATTTCTCATGTTGAAATAACAGACACAGATACATCAATTGTGAAGTGAATAGGAAACAATATTTCCCTCACAGATAGACTACAGATATAAAGTACCCTAACAACATTGGGCGGGGGGTGGGTGACAAATATTTTATTACTCAATGAGAAATTTTATTTTCTAAAATTATAGACTATCTGAAATTTTTGTTTGGAATTATATCAGCAAGGTGAAATATTCTACTCTGGTCTGGACTATCTAAGACCATCTGACGGAGTAAAACAGTCTCAGTTCCCAGCACAGGTACAAAACTCCGTGTGAGGGCTGTCTGATACAACTCTCTACATGGGTCTTACCTTTATAGTTTTCAAGGAAACAGGACACTGTGCTACCTGTTTGGTTTAGGCCTATTCTGATGTTGTAATGTTGGCCCCTTTACACAGCCCTGCTTTGTTTTGAGCTCATCAGAACTGTTCTTGATTTAAATTCCACCTAACAGCCCCACTTCTCAAAATCCTGTAATAACATCTTCTTTTAATTTATGGTTTAGTATTTCAGATGTGTTCCCCAATATAATGTTAAATAGTACAAAATGTGATAATATCTAGTTTTTGGTTATAGTGTGAATGTTTGCAGTGCTTACCCTGTGCACATATATTCTCTGGGAGTTTCAAGAAGATTCTTCTTACTGAGTTAAGTAGTTCCTTTGTTCAAGGAAACATCCATAGTTCCTAGCTATGCTGTATGGTCTCCCACATTGCACTGGGTCAAAGCTGATTGGGTCAGGCTACAAACTTGCTCCTGGCTGTCTAAAACTGATTTAAGACTGGAACAACCAACACATTATGTGGCAAATTTAATGCAATTTCAACCAACTGGAAAAATTAAATGAAAATATAATTTTTGAAGAGACAATCTGATTTTTCAATTTGTGGAAGAGAAAAATGTTCAAAAATAGCAAAGACAATTTCAAAAAAGGAAAGCAAAGAAAAGGGATATTCTATTCCAGATATCAACACATCAATAAAGCCATTGCACTTAAACCCATAAGATGCTGTTACTAGAGGGATGCCTGGGTGGCTCCATGGGTTAAAGCCTCTGCCTTTGGCACAGGCCATGATCTCAGGGTCCTGGGACAGAGCCCTGCATCAGGCTCTCTACTCAGCGGGGAGCCTGCTTCCCTTCCTCTCTCTGCCTGCCTCTCTGCCTACTTGTGATCTCTGTCTGTCAAATAAATAAATAAAATCTTTAAAAAAAAAAAAAGATGTTGTTACTAGAATAGATGAATAGGAGACAGAAAAACTGAAAAACCATAGGCAGATCTAGGCATAGATGTCAATTTAGAATAAATAAGTCATCTTTCAATCAGCAAAGTAAGGATTGATTACTGCTAAAAAAGTGCTACAATATTTGTATAAAAATTTGAAAAAATAGATAATATTAAAATTCTACCCCACACCACTAAACTAAAAAGGAAACTTCTAACTATAAACATGTCCTATGAAAACACTGAGGAATAACACTATGATGTGTTGTAGGGTTGGTCTTCTAAAACGGAACATAAAAATCACCTGAAGAAAATGGTGAACATTTTTACTACATCCTAGTTTTAAGTAGATGGATACACTCCAAGTAAAAATAAGACACACAGATGGAAAAAATACTGGAGCATATGTCACAAAGGATTATAATCGGATCACTTCAAGAACTGCCACACATTAGATACTAAAATACTCATTGTGACACAAGGCAGATAGATGCAGACTGGCCTGCAGCAGACGGGATGCTTGAAGTCCCGACGAATACGAAAGGATGTTCAATATCCCAGATCATCACAGAAACCAAACTGAAACAACAATTATATGCTATTTTCACCCATCAAAGTGACAAGATATTCAGAAATGAGAAAATGTAAAATACTGACAAAGCCGGGAGACAGTAACGGTCACAGGAAATCAGGGGCTGCGGCAAGACCACAGCCTCTGGATGGCAGTGTTTTACTGTCTCTTGAAAAAAAAAATTTTTTTTAAGTGCATACTGAGGCCTCAGAAATTCTTAATTAAAATTACTTAGCATCCACCCTGAGGAAACACAGAATGGAAAAAACAATGATGTTCTCTTCAGCGTTGCTCCAAGTGATTAAAAAATAAACTGAAATCCATACGAATAGTCTCTGAAAGGCATTAACAGCAAATAAATCTTGGTATAGCCATTCTGTGGACTATTTTACAGACAGTTGAAAATTAAGTAGTAGATTACCTGAGGGGAGGTCGGAGGAGGGGCACGGGTGAAATGTGTAAACGGAATGAAGAGAACATGTACACTGAGGAGAACTGAGTAATGTACAGAACTGTTGAATCACTCTACTGTACACCTGAAACTAACACTATATGGGAGTTATGCTGGAATTAAAAATTAAAATTATGTGGTAGAAACGTGGCTATTATCCCAAAATATGTGAAAGAGAAGCAAGTCACAGAATGATGTGTACAGTATGATAGTAGGAACATTTTCAATGTTTTCTTTAACTTTAATTATTTAAGTGTGTTTCTGTGTGTGTGTGAGAGAGAGAGAGAGAGAGTAAATAAGTCTGGACAGATGAGGCACCAAAGGAGTACTCATTACCTCTGAAAATAGAGGGTCAGTGAACTGGGGTGTAGGTAGGTAATCAAAGGGACTCTAGATTTAACCACAACTTTAAGATTTAATACAAAGAGAAAATGCACATGCATTACCCTTGCAATTAAAAATAATCTAAGGGTGCCTGGGTTGCTCAGTTGGCTAAGCTTCTGACTCTTGGTTTCAGCTCAGGTCATGGTCTCAGAGTCCTTGGATCAAGCCCCACATTGGATGCCTCACTCAGTGTGGAGTCTGCTTGTCCCTCTGTCCCTCCTGCTGCTTGCTTTCTCTCTCTCTCTCTCTCTCTCTCTCTCTCAAATAAATAAATAAAATCTTTGGGAAAAAATTTTAAAACAAGACCAAAAAAAGGAAACAAATCAATCTAAAGCAATTCCTTAATTGCCTTCATTTATTATTTATTTATTATTAATTGTATTTATTTTTATATGAAATTTATTTCATCATTTAAAAAGAAAAAGTGAGAAGACAAATTAGCTGCAATCAAGTGGGAGAAGAAAAACAGACAAGGAAGAAATCTAGGAAGCCTCAGAGGTAGAAAGTGAGAAACAATTGCAAGCTATGCATTTGGAGTTCAAGATTTCTAAAATTATAGGAAACAGAGAGAACTCTGGCCCCAATCTCACTGTTTGTAAATAAGAAAACTGAGGCTCCAAGATGTCTGACTCAGGACCACAGAGCTGGTGGCAAATACACAATCACTTTCCACCTGCAATTCAAAGCAATGATTGGCTACATGATTCAGTATTTTTAAGGTTACAATGAATACAAAGGGGCAATAAGCTTTTGTGAGTATTCAAGACTTTGCAAAGCACCTGTGCCCCAGGTGCTTTGCAACATCAGCCCATTTGCTTTCCACCAAAACCTAGGTAAGAAACATGCTGCTACCTATTTTTTTACAGAAGAGGCTATGAAGTGTGGAAAAGGGTGCCTGAAGTGCCAGAGTTAGTATTTCGTAAGAGTCATTGGAGATTAAGACACGGCCCCATCTAGATGCAGAGTCTCCATCCTTTTAAAGATGCCACTCTCCCAAGCGGGAGCCTCAGAGTCTCAACCTGGTTCTGCATGCTGTTTGAGGGATAGAGAATCAAGCAGTACCTGTATGAGAATTTATCAGTGGAGGGGCTGTTGATGACAAGGAGAGCAACGAAGCTCCAGAGAAAACCTGTGCAGAGTCCAAGTTTGTTCTAGGACAAGGGCTCTCAAACATCTGCAGCTGGGCTCTCAGTTACAGTTGCCTCCTTTGCACCCACGCTTTGAGTGTGAGGCTCATAATACAGGGCAACATTCCATGAAGATGACTCCCCACCTGGAGAAGGTAGCCAGACTTCTGCTCTGGACAGTCACTGAACTTGAAGAGGCATTTTTGACTATAACCTCTTTGTGTCTGTTACAGAATTTCACATTACTTCATATTAAGTTTGCTGCATTGGTTACATTCTAACCAATTATGGTCTGACAGTGGATATCTCTCTATGTACCACAAAAAAAAAAAAAAAAAAAAAAAAACCACACACCCCACATTCAAGATGTCAGTCATTTTCATTTTCCCATAAGCCCATTTATACTAAAATTCTTGAAGAGTAAATGCAGGGACCAAAGTGGATTTTTAAAAGTGCTTTAAACTTACATTCCAATGAGTTCCTTTCCTCTTCCAAGAATTAAAATTAAAGTGGAGTATAAATTGTACTCTTTTCAGCATGTGCTCCTTCTGCCCACTATCATCTGTGCCTCTGCACAGAGAAGAGGTCAGACTTTCTTAGAATTACTTGTTTTATTCTTAGTGTTCATGAGAATATGGTAAGCTTCCACTCCAAAACACATTGTCTTTTCCCTTGGATCAAAGTTTCCAGAAGTAGTGACATCATTCCTTTGTTCTGGGAGAACTTAGGTCTCAAAGCATGTCATACCTTGGGAATTTGATAATAGGGAATTAAATTAAAATTTTATTTTTTACTTTAAACTCCAAAAAAAAAATCCACTGGGATCATCTTACTTGTTTTCTGTACTTGACTGAGTAAACTCTTTTATTTCTTACCTCCTTCTTACACAAGAAAACATTTCAAGAGTAAACTTTAGTGCCGTGTTGTAGCAACTGCTGTTTTCCCCATGAGAAGCACAACAAAATTTTTGCAACTATTCGCCTAGAGATCACTACAGCAGAGGATCAGCTACCAGAATAACTCAATTAGCATTGTGATCATTCATCTTCCATTTCTAATACTCATAGAAAAATCACCGAAATCATAATGTATAAAGAATCTCCATCATATTCACACAGGATTTTTTATGAGACATTGAGACAAATTGTTCACTGACAAATTCAAGCCTGATCCAACAGTTTTTCAGCTGTTGAATAACACACCGAAAAGTGAAAAATCTTAAACGTACCCTTGAATTATTGTACGGTGAGCACATGCACGTACGCTGCCACCCAAGTCAGGAACTAGAACATCTCCACCATCTATATCATGTTTGTGAAATTCCTCTTTGGTTGAATAAATCTCTAGGTCATGTATTTTATTGATGCTAGCACTCTATTATATTAAAATCCTACAAATGACTTATCGATTACTTTTTTCTTGGGCATTTGCTAGGTTTTAACTTTTGTGATTTTTTTTTTCTCGACTGAGCATCCCATGACCACCTTGTGTTTTGGTGTTCATGATCATGCATTTCTCTTGAGAATATACCTGAGAGTAAAATTTCTTTGTTATGGGGTACAGATATGTTCATATTGACTAAGAATTTAGGAAGTCGTCCCAAACCCATTGCTTATACTTCTGTAAGTACTGTATGAGAGTCAGTGTTTGTCGTTTTAGCCATTTTGGTGAGTGTCTAGTGGGGTCTCAATGTGCCTTTAGCTGCCACGTCTAAGGAATTTGAGAAATTTTGCAGTATTAAAGGTCATTTCCATAACCACTTGCATGGATTGGCTGTTAGAAGTCTTGCCCACATTTTGTCACTGGATTGCCTTTCTTTAAAAATTACAATAGTTATTCATATACTTCAATTATCTCATTTTTCTGCCTTATAAATACACTTTCTTTTCCTGTGGCTTCCATGTTTACACTCCTAAGCATAAACCTAAGTTTTTATTTTAGTGTAGTTCAGGGAATCAATATTTTTCTTGATATTTAGTATTTTTGTACCTACTTTTTAAAAATTTCCTATCATATGTCATAAAGGTATTCTCCAATATTATCTTCTGGATGCCTGAATTCCTTGCCTTTTACATTGCAACCTCCAAATGATCTGGAATTAATGTTAATGTGTATTGTGAGATAAGAATATAATTACTTTTTTCCCATTCAGACATCCAATGGAGCCAACACTATTTTTTTTTTCAGTCCTTTCTTTCCCCACTACCCTGCTGTGTCACCCTTGCCATAAATGAAGTGTTCATGTATTGGGTCTGTATATCCTTTAATAATAAAGGTATTAGCATGCATTCATTAATATACCTGGACACTCTGCTCTGTCCCACTGGACTATTAGTCTATTCTTGATCCTGTCTTTTTTTTTTTTTTTTTTTGAAGAAAAAGGAGAGGGGAGGAGCCAAAAGGGAAGGAGAGAGGAAATCCTTTAGCAGGCTCCACTCTTGGCATGGAACCCTAGCAGAGCTCTGTCTCATGACCCTAAGATCATGACCTGATCTGAAATCAAGAGTCAGGTGCTTAACTGACTGAGCCATTCAGATGCCCCCAATCCTATCTTAATTACTATAGTTTTGTAAGTCTGTCTTCAGTAGAGGAAGACATCCCACCTGACTTGTCTTCTTCAAGATCGTCAAGATCCTTCTTCAAGGATATTTTGGATCCTTTGCATTCCATATAAACTTCAGAATCATGGCAATATCTTGGGAAGGTTTAAGTCTGGATTCACTATAACATTGCTTCTTCTGTCCTGCAGGACCTACGTTGACAGTTTCCTTTCACACCATGGGAACATTATAAGACTCAAGCACACTTGCTGATTTGCTGTTCCCACACAGACCCATATGTCCCTCTTTCCTTACAACCCTTCTGACTATCCCTTCTCACTTACTGAAATATTAGGACTCAAAATTCCATCTGTTCTGCAAGGTGTGTTGAATCATCACTTCATCCAGGAAGCCTTCCCTGATACCTTATAGACAAAAATAATCATTCTTTTTGAACTTTAACAGCATCTTTTTCTCTCTTCTGTCACTTAAAAATGCTACCACATATCATTCTTTGTTTATGTCTTGAGTCCCTCACTAATAACTCTTTAGTAGATGAAGGGTCATATCTTACTGGATTGAACTGGCATTATCAAAAGTCCTAGTAAACATATGTTTCTATTTTCTGAGTTGTTGACAAAATGAGAATGCTGGTTACAAGGAAGAACCTTATAGTCAAACCAATTTACTCAAAGAGTAATTTGAAATCCTGATTCCAAAATGAAAATGTACTAAAATGAAAAGAAACTGTTCATCATAATCTAAGCAAATTCTGTATTTTCCAAAGGGCACTCCATGATCACAGAGGAGTGATTACCTTTGGAGACTTTACATCAAATTCTTTTCAGTTACATCTTTTTACAAATATTACCAGAATTACAATCTTAAAGGATAACTGTCTATATCAAAATGTCCTCATTTTTGCCTGGAATAAGCAAATGTGAACTCAGAGAAATACAAGTGGAAAGAGAGAGTAATAAGTCCCGTCCCAGCACTGGAGCTTGGAAGGGTCAAGAGGCACCTCCTTCATTTAAAAGATGCCTGATGTGATCCATGTGGCTCAGGATCTCCAAAGCCTCAGATTCTCCAGCTATAAAGTGGATCAAATAATACCTATCACCAATGGCAAGTAAAATATTCAATAAGATATTTGCAAAATGTTTAGTACAGTATTATGATATAGCAGATCCTCACCAAATATATAAAATAACATTACTATTAAAAATTAAAATTCTACATTAATAACTGTTTTAAAAATTATGTTAACATAGAAACTAACAACAACAACAAAAAAAGTCAGAACTGCAAATCCGGTAAAGAAAACACACACACAAACACAAATTAACAAAGACAACCTCGGATGTCAATTCTTCCCCTTCATAGACTACTGTTCTTTAGGATAGATGTTTATTTTGTGAGCATTAGTGTGGGTGGAAGATTTCCTATAATGTTCCTGTAAAGTTCCCTAATCTTTGCCCTAATTCCAGGAATCTCTGAATATGATGAAATACCACACATATGATTATGTTACATTATATGACACAGTTAAACTTCTTGAAAGACATGACCCTGGGTGAACCAGTGGGTCCCAAGATTTCTCCAGCTCAGAGCAGAAGAGTCAGAGAGGTTGGAAATATATGGAGAGATAGACAAGTCACTGCTGGTCCAAAGCCAAAGGGGCCATGACAAAAGGCAGGTGAGCAACCCTAAGATGCTGAGAGAGGCTCCACCTGACCGCCACTGGGGAGCAGGCACCGCAGTCCTACAACCATAAGGAACTGAGTTTTCTCAAACACACCAGTGAGCTTGGAAATGAGCCTTCCCCGGAGCCTCTAGGAGGGAGTTGAGCCCTGGCAACAAGTTCATATCAGCCTTGTAAGAATCTGAGCAGAGAATCAGGCCATGATGGACCTGGACTAGAGACTCAGGGAAACTGTGAGGCAGTGAATTTAGGTGGTTATAATTTTCCAGCTTTGTGGCAACTTCTTATGCAACAGTAGAAAGGGATGTAGGAGCATGTTCAAAAAATAATAATCAAAAAAAAGGAAACAGTTGATATACAGGACAAGCAGAGAATTATTTTAGGTAAAGAGGTCCACAGGACATCTGAGATGGCATCACATTTGAGCAGAGACTCAGACATGGTAAGGGCTGGCCTGCAGCATTGTCCCAGGATGAGGAAACAGGAAATGGAAAGGCCACTTAAACCCCAAGAATAACTGAAGAAATCCCACAAAGGATGTCTCACTGAAGGGGAGTGTGGCCTAAGCAGTCTGCTGCCCTCTCCCCTAAAAAGCATTCAGACTGCACTGCTCAAGGCTACCAAGACAATCAGCTCAGCTCTTTGCATGGTCCTGTTTCCATGGCACATGGAGGCCTGGAGTGAGTATGAAAGAGACCACAGTTAATCCATCATAAAATGCCTGGAAGATCTTACAGATTTATGCAGCAAGGAGTCGCCTGGTGAAAGTTAACAAGTATTTTAATCTATTCTTGAAAGTGATGATTTTCATCAGTGCTTTCATGGCATATAATAAATCCCTTCTCCCAATAAAACATTTAATGTGTCCTCCAACTTTCAACCGTGCCCATTCCCAAAACGTACACCATATAAAGGAATGAACAAAAGTATTCTGAGAATTAAAGTGAATTAGTTTGTAAACTCTAGCCCCACCCCACCCAACAAGGTGCTAGAGTACTCAGAAGCCTTGTTACTATATGGGGGAGGGGATACTTTCTCCTTTGATGACCAAATAGTAACCTCTAGATTCCATGGAAAGCCATACTATAAGAATTTTTTCAACTTTGCCGTTCCCAACCTTTTTTAAAAGAAACTCTTCTTTTTTTTTTTTTTCATTCTTTCAAACCATGAACATGGTATATCTTTAACTTTATTTAGTTCTTTTTTTTTTTAATTTTTTTAATTTATTTTCAGCTCAGGTGAACCATGAGACACTATGGACTCTGAAAGAAACTCTTTTTTTTAATTACCCTTCCTAAAATATACTACCTCTTCTTTTCTTGATTACATGTGTAAATACTTTTCAGTCTTGTTTGTTTGTCCTTCCACTACACTAGCCTGTAACCTCCAGGGGGATTTTTCCTCTAAATATGAATAATACCCAGTACAGGGTCAGGCAAAGAGGACTACGTAAAAAAAAAATAGTTAAATGAGTGATTGATGCTGGAATTCTTTGACTCCCATATCTTCTTAATTAAATAGCATTGTGACCCACATCATTACCCAGCCCAGTCACAAAAACTGAAAGAAAGCTTGATGAAAAACAAGCAAAACAAGCAAACATATTCTAGGGACTTAGAGATTATTTACATCCTTTAAAGAAAGACTTCAAGAGAAGACAGAGGTTTACAGTCACACAAAAACATGGTCAACACCCTCATTTCTTAGACTTGTTACTACATTCCAGGAAATAAAACCCAAAAGTATGGTTGAAAGAATATAGTACCTGGAGAAAATAAAAGTGTGACCAAAGTTATGTGGTCATGGGTAATACATTGATTTTTCATGTGTGCCAGACTGAACATCTACAAAAATAAAATCACATTCTGCTTATGAAACAAAATTCAATAAATCACAGTAGCAATAAACACTTTATTAAAGAACTGAAATGCATTCTGCCTTTCACATGCACGACTCGTGTAACTACAGCAGCAAAATCTCAACAGTCATTGCTATGAGAGGAGTATTGGGGATGTACAAGGCCTTCGTAAAATGCCTACTCCAAACACGAAGGTAGCATAGCAGAGTACTATGGTTATATGTTTTCTGAATCATTCACTTTTTTTCCATTTTCCTGAAATATAATGCACATATCACATTGTGTTAGTCCAAGGTGTATAACATGCTAGTTCAATACCTGTGTATGTTAAAAATGATCAGCACAGTAAGTTTGGTTAACATAAATCACCTTATGTACTTATACGTTTTTTTCAAGTGAAGAGAGCATTTAAGATCTGCTTTCTTAGCAACGTATAAATGTACAGGACAGAATTATTACCTAGAGTCACCATGTTCCCATTACACTCCCAAGACATATTTATCTTATAAGTTGAAGTTTTTAACTTTTCACCATAATACATTTGTTAATGGTTTATGTTTAAAGAATCAAGGCCAACCTTGCAGACAACTGAGAGATCTCAAAACCTTGTGAGCTAAACAGAAGTACTGTCCAGTCACTGATGATGATCAGACTTATTCAGGACTTAACAAAGAACCTCTCATATCCTACTCATAATCCTTAGAAGTATTTTCAAAGCACTAAAGCTCAATAATCCTCTCATGTCAGCTGAATGATTTAAAACACCTTCCTCACCAATGACAAAGGAGAAAATTGCAACCTAGAGGGGCGCCTAGGTGGCTCAGTGGATTAAAGCCTCTGCCTTCGTCTCAGGTCATGATCCCAGGGTGCTGGGATCGAGCCCCACATTGGGCTCTCTGCTCTGCAGGGAGCCTGCTTCCTCCTGCTCCTCTCTCTCTCTCTGCCTGCCTCTCTGCCTACTTGTGATCTCTGTCTGCCAAATAAATAAATAAAATCTTTAAAAAAAAAAAAGAAAGAAAAAAAAGAAAATTGCAACCTAGAGATGTTGAGTGACTTTTCAGGGTCCTAGGATGGAGTCCCACATCAGGCTCTCTGCTCAGCAGGGGGCCTGCTTCCCTTCCCCTCTCTCTGCCTCTCTGCCTACTTGTGATCTCTCTCTGTCAAATAAATAACTAAAATATAAAAAAAAAAGATATAAAGTAATAAATAGTGAGACTCAACATAAAATATGCACTCCCATCACTCAGTCCATGCTCGTGCATCTTGTGTAAATATCACCTCTCAATCTGTAGTACAAACGGAATCTAGTTTACTTACACATGAGACATTGCTTCTTCTCAAACCTCCTTCTGAATGACTCCTTGACCTCCCTGTTTCTCAGGCTGTAGATAAGTGGGTTCAACATGGGAATCACAGCTGCGTAGAACACAGAAACCACTTTATTGATGTCCAGGGAGAAAACAGAACTGGGACGTACATAGATAAATAAAAGTGTCCCATACAGGATGGAGACAGCTGTCAGGTGTGAAGAGCAGGTGGAGAAGGCTTTGCGCCTCCCCTCAGCAGAGCGGATCCTCAGGATAGCAATGATGATGTAAATGTAGGAAACCAGGATAATCACACCACTGACCACTGCTATACTTCCACCCAGGATGAAAAGAACGAACTGATTAACCTGGGTGTCTGCACATGCCAGGGACAGAACAGGAAGAAGGTCACAGAAGAAGTGATTGATGATTTGGAGGCCACAATAAGGCAGGTGAAAGGCAAGGGTTGTGTGGGTCATGGAAATCATAAGACCAATGGTATAAGGCCCTACCACCAGCTGCACACAGACACGCTGGGACATAATGAGAGTATACAACAAGGGCTTACAGATGGCCATATACCGGTCATATGCCATGGAGGCCAGGAGGAAACATTCAGTCACTACAAACTGACAAAAAAACCAGAACTGGGCAGCACAACCCAAGAAAGAAATTACTTTTTTCTCCACAAAAATATCAGTCAACATCTTAGGACCAATGACTGAAGAGGAGCAGATATCCACAAAAGACAAGTGGCTGAGAAAAAAGTACATGGGAGTGTGGATTCGGGGATCCATCCAAATGAGGGTGATCATCCCCACGTTTCCCAGAAGAGTGACAAGATAAACCAAGAGAAATGTCAAAAAGAGAACAACCTGGTGCTGGAAGTGATTTGTTAAGCCCACAAAAAAGAATTCAGTCACCAAAGTCTGATTTCCATAATCCATTCTCTGACTTAATCTGCAATGAAAAAGAGAAAATCTTTTCTTTACAATCAACTTGTACGGAAATTATTTTTAAAATGAATTTAACTTCTTTTTTTGTCAGTTAAAAAAGGATATCATTACTTTCAACTCTCTTGAATTCTACATCTTTAAGTCATGCTATTTATTTGCAAATGATTTATGCAATACAGATTAAGTCACTAAACTTCACGGGGACTTTAATTTCTTCCACAGAAAGAGAATTTTTTAATAGAATCATAGATTTTTAAACTACAAATGAATATTGGAGGTTATCTAAAGCAACTCTTCTAATTACACTAGGTTATATTTATACAAGTATTTAGCTTTGAACCAAGGATTTTTTTTTTTTAACATTTCGAAGAAAAAGGAAAAAATGAAACAAGATGGGATTGGGAAGGAGACAAACCATAAGAGACTCTTAATCTCACAAAACAAATTGAGCGTTGCTGGGGGGATGGCGTTTTGGAGAGGGTACGTGGGTTATGGACATTGGGGAGGGTATGTGCTATGGTGAGTGCTGTGAAGTGTGCAAGCCTGGCAATTCATAGACCTGTACCCCTGGGGCTAATAATACATTATATGTTAATGAAAACTCTTTAAACAGGCAGTGTGAATTCAATGAATTCTGCATGATACCAATTCTCACTGCCAAATAAGGGTAAACTAGTTTGGGCAATGCAGCTTGTTCCTCAATCCCCTTAGACGATAGCATTTATAATTACTTGAGCAGTCTAAAGTATATGTTTTTATGTCCAAGGAGGAGGGTAAGCTGAGAAGAAAAAAAGTTAGCTTTACAACATGATCACAACCTCAACACTATCCTTACTATGACTCTTTCTCCAAAACACCTGTGAGCTACCATATTGATGCTGTATCTTCTCACTAATTGAGTGAGTCCATTGAAATTTTAAGCCAGGAAAGAAAAGACCACTTTTTAAATATCGAGTAGCTGTTGTGTCCCAACTAGTGTTATTAAGTGCTCAAGAGAAAAATATAAAAATTTTAAGAATTAGAGGGTATGTCTGGACAATTATCCCAGGGGAATGAGTATCTATATTCACAAAAACAAAACAAAACATATACAATCTTATTTATACAAGTTTAAAAATTGGAAAGAATCAAAATTTCCTGTAATATGTATATGATTAAACACACTGTGGCATATCCATACCATGGAAAACTATTTAGTAGGAAAAGGATCAAAATATGATACACACAACACCTTGGTGAATTACTGAGTTGAAAAATTTCAACCTCAAAAGTTCAAAACTTTTAGGATTCCATTTATATGACATTCTCCAAATGATAAAATCATACAGATGGAGAACAGATTAGTGCTTGCCTGGAATTCAGAAAGCTGGGAAGGGGGGTGGAGGTGCGGCTCTAAGAGGTTAGCACAGGGAGACCCTTGTAGAAGTGGAAGAGTTCAGCACCCTGGTTCTCACATGGGTTAAACATCTACAGGCATGGTAAAATGGCATAGAACAGTACACACACACATCACACCAATGTCAATTTCCTGGATTTGATGTTGTGCTGTCATTGGTAAGATGTACCATTGGGGGATCCTGGGTGAAGGGTATGTGAGCCAGTCTATACATCTTTGAAGTTTCCTGTGGATCATTATTTCAGAAGAAAATTTTAAAAAATGCGTGAATGAATGAGAAGTGAGAGGAATGGGAAACTGAGGAAAAGGGGTATATGTTTTGGACCTTGAAATAATCACAATGATTCAACAGCACAATCATACAAAAAGATCAATGGGCTGTGCAACAGGGAAAGTTCTGACAGAAATCTAAAATCACTTTCCCCTGGTAAGAATGCTTGGAAAGGGTTTTGCTTAACAGGAAAGGAATGAAGTGAAAATCTGCTGATGTCCTGTGGTCTCAGAGGAAATGGAGCTTAGAAGGAAAAAGCCTAGGTGGGTGGTATCCAAGGTCAGTTAGAAGAAAATAATACTTTAGTAGTGAGATGTTCAAGAATTTAATATTTTCTAGACATACAAACTCATCCCAGGCGCTGATATTTGCATTTGATATTTACTCATGGAAGATGGAGAGTTGCAAGCTCAGGACATAAAATTTTGTAAAACTCGAGCTAGAATACACACATCTATTTTCTCAAATAATTGCCTTTATGAACAAAGGTAAGTACGTATATCACCAATAATTATTATGTTTTTAAAACTTTTGGGTTCAAGTTGAAATCTTGTGTAAAGACCATAGTTCCTAAATGTAGAAATGCCTATCACATTATTTTGCCCTGGGCATCCCCAGTGCTAAGATTCTAAAGCAGAGGAACCATAATATAATCTTCACATGGGACTTTGGGCATGAGAAGTTGGAATTCAACTCAGCAAATTCAGAGGTTGGTTTCTACTTGTAAGATCCAATATAGGGAAAGGGAAGAAATTAAGAGCCAGAGAAGCCAAGGCCTCTTAAGTCTAACATCCTATGAGCCATAAATCCCACAGAGCATTTCACTATCTATGCCAGACACAAAATTCAACCAACATAGACATTCAAGTTGGGTCCTTAAGTCAAAAGACACAGATTAAATATTTGACTTATACCAAATTATGCTTCACAGTAAGCTTAGATACAATGCTTTTTCAGGTGTCTAAACCAATTTTTTAAATATCTAGACATCTAAAGGCAATTTAGGAAATCACTTAACACACCTACCTGAAGAAATATGCCCTAGATCTATTGCGTGTCTATTTAATAGTGAATTATGAAAGTTGCATTCCCTGATATAAAAGTGAATTACCCTACAAATGGAGACCATTCATTCTTCTCAGCTTCTCCATTTGTCTAGGAAGATACACTATACAGTGATACCATCTTGAAACCTGGGCATTCCGATAGCACTTTTAAAAAGACTTAACTCAATCTGCACAACACACAAGAGAGGTTTTTCTAAAGGGTTATTCAGTTCATTGGAGCTAACTCCCTCAAGGAGCCAAAACCCAGGAGATCAGACCTAGAGGGAATATAATATCTTTTGAGAAAATAATTTGGGGACTTTGAGTCAAGGGTAGTTACACAAAATAAAACTCTCTCTCCCTTTGGTACTGTCCCCTCCCTTTGAAATTCCTAGAAGAAAACATAGGAAAGAAGCATCCTGCCATGAAAAACAAAGAAGGAAGTTCCGCCATTGGCAATGATATGGATGAAAAGGGAAGGCATTACATTTAATGACATAAGCCATCCAGAGAAAGACAAATATTTTATGATGTCACTTAGATGTAGAATCTAAAAACGTGGAACTGACAGCAGTGATTAAGACAGTGGTTGTCAGGGGTCAGGGTGGGTGAAATGAAGAGATGTTGGTCAAAGGGTAGAAGATCAATAAGTTCTGGAAATCTACTGTACAGCATGGTGACTATAATTAATAACTAGTATTATATACCTGAAATTTACTAAGATATTAGATCTTAAGTATTCTCAATATAGAACAAAAAAACAAACACAAAAAAAGGTAACTACGTGAGGTGATATGTTCATTGCCTTGACTGTGGTAAATACTTCACAGCGTACACATTTATTAACTCACCACATTGTATATCTTAAATATATACAATTAATATTTTTCAACTATACTTAATAAAATTGGAAGTAACAATAACATAAAAGAAAATAAAGCATTTTCACATCCACACTTTCTTGGTGAAATTGATCTTTTGCTGAAAAAATATACTCTTATTGCTGTTAGCATTTCATGATATGGATATTCCATGAATGATTTATCCATTCTTTTGTTGTGGAGCATTTGAGTTCTTTCCAGTTTGTAACCTTTATACATTTTTCTCAATGGACGTTTTTGTGCATATCATTTAGTGTTCTTGAGCATGCATTTCTCGTAGGAATATATCAGGGAGTGAAAGTACCATCAAAGAAAAATTACATCAAGTGTAGCTCATACAAACGAGGAGGACCTTGTTCATGATTAGTGCAATAAGAGAGAGAAGCTGAACTCACCTCGTCATAAAAAAAAAAAAAAAAAGAACTGTTTTAAGTGTTGGGATGAGGTAGGATGGGAAAGAAGTGTTGGAGGACTGTAGGTGATGGGTTGGTCAATGTGATTGGACCATCTATATTTTCCACTTGCGTTTTTCATAGTTTGTCTCCTACCTTCTGACAGAGGTAGAGAAATCAAGAGATGTCTCCAGTCCTTAAGAAGGATCTGTCTGGGTTGAAATTGTAAGAGACTGGAAGAAGATTTATACCTCAAAGGGACAAATAAAGACTTTACGGTTGTACATTTTCTGAACTACATGCACTAAGACACAAAGAAGTCATGGGCCTACTGTCAGGAAGAAGCCTATCTCAAGGTTAGCCAAGCTCAGAGAGGAGCACTGAGGCAGTGTCGGTCAATAAGTAGATGGTTGTTCAAACTGAGTAATAATGCAAGTTTTCCAAAGCGGTAGCACCACACTTCCATATAATGTATGGGAGCCAATTTTGTAATTTAGCCATTTTGTTGAGTGCATAGTGGTATCTCATTGCACATCTAATTGTCATTTTCCTGAATTCTAGTGAGGTTCAAACACTGCAGTGCCCAAGTGTATTGACCTTTTTCAATCACTGGGCTGTCTCTTTCTTTATTATTCTTAATAGGTATTCATATACTTCAGAGATAAGTCAGGTTTGTACATTTCACATCCAATGGCTTGAATACTTATGGTCTTAATAGTGCCTTTTGATGGACCCAAATTCCTGGTTTTTAATGGAGTCAGAAGAATATTATTCTCCTTCATGTTTAGGGTTTGCTTTTAGGTTTTTGTCTTTAAGAGAGAAAGCAGATTAGTTAGGAAAGGGACAGAGTGGGAGGGAGAGAGATAATCCTACACAGGCTCCAAGGCCAGGGGCAAGCCTATCACTGGGCTCGATCTCACAACCCTGAGTTCATCACCTGAACCAAAACCAAGAGTCAGATGCTTAACTGACTGAGCCACCCAGGTGCCCCACGTTTACGATTTTCTGTAGTTAGTCGAACAAGGAAAATCTCCTTGCCAAAATGTCCTCTCACAAGCTCATAGAGATATTCTCTGTAATTGTCTTTTGTTTTATTTCTTTGCCTTTCACATCCTGATCTCCCAACAAGCAGGAGTTCATCTCAGTGTATGTTGTGTAATGTGGTAATATCCACTTATTGTCCACACGGTACTTAGAAATGTCACCATGTCATATCATTCTTTGTTTTTCCTTTCTTTCCTTTGCTTACAAAACTGTGCTAGGGCAACTATCATATTTTAAGATTCAACAGGCATTATCAAAGTCCTTATAGGTATACACCTCTATGTTTGGAGTCATCATGTACATGAGAATGGTATTCATACAGGAAGAAAACAGTTGTCAACAAAGCCACTCACAGTATATCTTTATTTCCAAACAAAAATACACTAAAATTTTCTGAAAGTGTTTATCAGAACCTATTTTCAAAAGCTATCATTGCAAGTACACTGCATGATTCCAAAGAAGTGATTCTTGTTGATACCTTTCAACAGCAACTTTTTTGACTGTATAGTTTTGCAAAATCTTATCAGAATAATATAACTTTTTAAATCTCCTTGTCTTCATCTTTTTCTGGAAGAATAAATTGTTATGGAAAAATTCTGAAGGAGAAAACCACAATATATCCCATCCTAGTGGATAATCTTACCATGGCTATATGAAAAGACCCAGGCTTTGGAGGACTCACGGTGGGACCAAACACCACCTCTTCTGTTCATTAAGACTCCTTACCTAAGACATGTGGCTCAACCTCTCAGGTCTTGTTTCTCCAGCTCTAATGTAGATCTAAGAAAGCAACCACAAATGGAATTAAAATATTCCATGAGATATTTATTGAACACTTGGCACAGTATCTATGTCATAGCAGACCCTCAGCAGATGTATGAAGCAACATTATTGTTAAAGGATAAATATTCTGAGACACCTGGGTGGCTTTAAGCATCTGCCTTTGGCTCAGGTCATGATCCGAAGATCCTGGGATCAAGCCCCGAGTCCAGATCCCTGGTCAGCAGGAAGCCTGCTTCTCCCTCCCCATCTGCTGTTCCCACTGATTGTACTCTCTCCCTTTGTCTCTCTCTCTCTCAAACAAATAAATGAAATCTTTTTTTTAAAGGATAAATATTCTGTACAAATGAGTACTTTAAAAATTGTTTTAATGAGAAACAAACAGAAAAAATAACAAAAGTGCAGGCCCACAAAAGAAAACACAGACACAGACACACACACACACACACACACACATATAACATAAAGTAAGAAGGACAATCTCAAAGTCAATTCTTCCCCCTCACAGATGACTGTTTTTTTCTTTAGGGTAGACTTTTATTTTGGGAGCATCAATATGGGTGGCAAAATTCCTATAATCTTGCTATAAAGATCCCTAATCTTTGCCCTTATCCCAGGACTCTCTGAATACGAAGTGCCACTCGTATGTTTATGTTATATTACACGACACAGTTAAACGTCTGAAAGACATGACCCTGGGTGAACCAGTGGGTCCCAAGATTTCTCCAGCTCAGAGCAGAAGAGTCAGACAGGTTGGAAATATACGGAGAGCTAGATAAGTCACTCCTGGTCCGAAGCCGAAGGGGCCATGACAAAAGGCAGGTGAGCAACCCTAAGATGCTGAGAGAGGTTCCAGCTGACCGCCACTGGGGAGCAGGCACCACAGTTCTACAACCATAAGGAACTGAGTTTTCCCAAGCACACCAGTGAGCTTGGAATGAGCCTTCCCCGGAGCCTCTAGTTGGGAGCTGAGCCCTGGCAACAGGTTCATATCAGCCTTGTACGAGTCTGAGCAGAGAATCAGGCCATGATGGACCTGGACTAGAGACTCAGGGAAACTGTGAGGCAGTCAATTTAAGTGGTTATAACTTTCCAGCTTTGTGGCAACTTCTTATGCAGCAGTGGAAAATGACTGCATGAGCCCATTCATCCTTATGAATGAAATAGCAGTATTTTACTTGCATGTATATCTATGATAATAGAAATTTAAGAGATGACAATTCTGGAAAGCACACAGTATGTTTCCTCAGACACTGTGGAAGTTCAATCATGGATAATTATTAACAGGATTATTCCACCAGTGGAATTGTGCTGATTAACAAAACAAGATCATTTAAGCATGACTGAAATCATTGACTCATGTTCACATAGAAATAACAATCCCAATTTAATCTATTCCCCTCTCCTGATACCTCCTAATTAATCAATGCTAATTTGATTGAAGGGATTATTACAGAAAAGGACAATAAATATTGAGTACTTTGTAGACAAAGAAAATTTAAACTATTTATCAATTGCAAGCAACAGACACAGGAAATTCACCAGGAGACTATTAGGTAGCTCAGAGGATGATTGGAAAGAATCAGGACAGTTCTATGTGCCCTATAGCAGAGACTGTGTCTGCTGGGGGATCTTGGCTGGAATAAATGAGCTCCAATCACTGTGCTAGCCTCCTTACAACTCAAGCGCCAGGGAAAATAATTCAAGGTTAGGTCATATGTCTATAACTTGCTGTGGGAAGTCTGCAGCTCCATTACAATCCTATCAAGATTCTTGTCTGCAGATAAGAGAAAGATCTCCAGAAGGAAAACAGGTATTTACTGTTGTAGACATAAAAGAAGTACATGGATGTCTGTGAGAAACAACGTTGTATTATAGGAAAATGTTGCAAAATATAATGTTTCACCAAAATATCACACTGAAATCAAATCACTACAATAGCCATAGAGTGAAAAACGGAATAAAAGCATAGTTTTTAAAAATATGTTCTAAAAAGTTAGCATTCTTATTACTATTAGATGCCAAATTTCATGTTAAGTTATCCATATGTATCTGTATGCATATTTCCAATTATGAAACATTTTTCGTCTTGCAGACAAGCCCTTCTTCCAAGGAAACACAGCCAGAACAGACACTTGAATATATGTCTGCTGATCTATAACAGCATGAAATAAGGAATGGCATCTTAACCATAAATGTATTGTTCAATCTATAAATATACACTGAGCACCTACTATGTGCCAGGCTGTAGCGTCATGGACAAAGTAGTGAACATAAGCATCCTTCTAACATGAATCCCCCTTCTACAGGGAAGGACAAAAAAATAATGAAAAAATAAAAAATTATTTAAAAAAATAATAATAATTACATGGAGCATAATCTTCTAAGATTGATTTCTGTATACATTTTTATCTTTGTGGTTTTTGTAATAAACATGCAATATACACTGTCAAATAAATATTAACACTTTAAATATAAATAAATAAAATATATGTATATCTAAAAAAATAATGAAACATATAAATAGATCATATTTGAGTATTTATAAGTATTTCAAAAAATAATAAAGAAAAAAGGGAAATTGTTGGAATATAATACGACCAGAGAATAATTTTAGGTAAAGAGGTCCCGAGGACCTCTCAGAGGGCATCATATTTGAGCAGAGATTCAGACGTGATAAAGGCTGGCCTGCAGCACTGCCTCGGGAGGAGGAAAGAGGGAATGGAAAGGCCACTTAAAACCCCAAGAAAGCTGAAGAAATCCCACAAAGGATTTCTCACTGAAGGGGAGTGTGCCTAAGCAGTCTGCTGCTCCCTCCCCTAAAATGCATTTAGACTGCACTGCTCAAGGCTACCAAGACAATCAGTTCAGCTCTTTGCGTGGTCCTGTTTTCATGGCACACAGAGGCATGGAGTGAGTATAAAAAAGAACACAATTAATCCGTCATAAAGTGCCTGGAAGATCTTACAGATTTATGCAGCAAGGAGTCACCTGGTGAAAAATAACAAGTATCTTTATCTGTTCTCCAACGTTATCATTTTTGTCAGCGTTCATATGGCTCATAATAAATCCCTTCTCCCAATTAAGCATTAGGTAATGTCCTCCTTCTTTCAAACTTGCCCATTCCCAAAACCTGCATAACATACTGGAATGAAGAAAAATATCTTGAGAATCAGAACAAATCAGCGTCAAATCTTTGCCCTCTCTTTTGGAAAATTCAAATACTTATTTGAACAAGGTTCTTTTCCTTTAATGAGCCAAATCATAGCATCCCTACTCCGTGGAAAACATAACCTAAAACAGAATGTATACCTCTTTCCCAGATGCTACCCTTTGCAGAGGGTTTTCTCTATCACCTTTTCTAAAGATACCTTAATACTCTATCTTGGCTCCTGGATTTGTTTTATCATAGAAATCACCATGTTTATGTACTTGATTTTTAATCTTTATTTGTTCACTAGCCTATAACTTCCATGAGGACTTTTTTGCTTATGAACAGCTCCCAATAAAGAGGCAGGCACATAAGAGGCATATGTAACAACTTGTTAATTAACTATTGCATCATTCATTGACTCCCATTAATTCTTTTTTTTTTTTAAGATTTTGTTTATTTATTTGACAGACAGATCACAAGTAGGCAGAGAGAGGAAGGGAAGCAGGCTCCCTGCTGAGCAGAGAGCCTGATGTGGGACTTGATCCCAGGACCTTGGGATCATGACCTGAGTCAAAGGCAGAGGCTTTAACCCACTGAGTCACCCAGGCGCCCCTCATTCTTAATTAAAGGGCATCTTCTGGATTTTGCTCTGAGTCAACAGTGAACACAGAGACTATCACTGGCATAAAGCATGAGGAATAAACATGGAAAAAAATTCTAGGCATTAGAAGCTATTATTTACATTCTTCAACATGAATGGATTAAAATTAAATGCCATTTAAAGAAGACCTTCAAGAGAAGGCAGAGAAATTCTGTGTGAATCTTCAATTTGTACAAGGCAAATGTTCTATCCCCTCATTCTTGCATTTGTGTGCTGTATTTTAAAAAAATGGATAATTGAGAGAATATTGCATCTGGAGAAAAATGCAGGAGAACATTATGAGGTCATGGGCAATTCACTAAATATTCTAAACCAACAGTCTTGTCATCTATAAAGTAGAAATTAATTCCCTGCTGATGACATAAAAATCAATAACCAACAATGGTAATAACTACCTTATTTTTGAAAATACATTTAAAAATATATAAAACAATTGTAAGTACTTAAATAACAGTATGCTAAAGTAATAAAACTTATGTGAATGTGGGAAAAAAAAGAACTGCAAAGCAATCTGCATTTTATATGCATGAATCACATGATTATAGTGGCAAAATCTCAACAAGTAGTTACTTGAGTAGCAGAACAGCAGAACAGACATACAAGACCTTTGTCAAATGTCTACTCCAAACGTGCAGGTGTTATTAGAGAGTGCAATTGTTACATACGACCAGAAAAATACCCTTTGTAATATTTTTATTAAAAAGAATAAAAGGGGGGCGCTTGGGTGGCTCAGTCATTAGGGATCTGCCTTCAGCTCAGGTCATGATCCCTGAGTCCTGGGATTGAGCCCCTCATCGGGTTCCTTGCTCATCGGGGAGCCTGCTTCTCCCTCTCCCACTCCCCCTGCTTGTGTTCCCTCTCTCACTGTCAGGTAAATAAATAAAATATAAAAAATTTAAAAAAAAAGAATAAAAGGTAAACTTGCAAGTAATTGCAAGATCTCAACATCTTGTAAAGCAAAACAGAGGTACTGTTAAGCTCATTGGTTAAGATTTTTCCACTTTTCTCATATATAACAAAGCACTCCTCATTTCCCGTTACAAAATCTTAAGACTATTCTAAATCTTTGGGATTCTCTAAGCCACTCACTATATTTTAAAACTCTAAATCTCAATACTGTTAATCGAGAAGTGAGAAAACCCAATGAGAAGATTGTAACCTAAAGATGTTATAGGACTTCAGTGACACACAATAATAAAGAGTGAAGCTCAACATAAAATATGCACTCCCATCACTCAGTCCATGCTCATGCATCTTGTGTAAATATCACCTCTCAATCTGTAGTACAAATGGAATCTAGTTTACCCACTCATAAGAAACTGCTTCTTCTCAAACCTCCTTTTGAATGAATCCTTAACTTCCCTGTTTCTCAGGCTGTAGATAAGTGGGTTCAACATGGGAATCACAGCTGTGTAGAACACAGAAACCACTTTATTAATATCCAGGGAGAAGCTAGAACTAGGACGTACATAGATGAAGAAGAGTGTCCCATACAGGATGGAGACAGCTGTCAGGTGTGAAGAACAGGTGGAAAATGCTTTGCGCCTCCCCTCAGCAGAGCGGATCCTCAGGATAGCAATGACGATGTAAATGTAGGAAACCAGGATGATCACACCACTGATCACTCCTAGAGCTCCAGCCAAGATGAAAAGTACAAATTGATTGACCTGGGTGTCTGCACATGCCAGGGACAGAACAGGAAGAAGGTCACAGAAGAAGTGATTGATGATATTTGGACCACAGTAAGGTAGGTGAAAGGTGAAAGTCGTGTGGGTCATAGTGCTCATAAGACCCATAGCATGAGGTCCTACCACCAGCTGCACACAGACATGCTGGGACATAATGAGAGTATACAACAAGGGCTTACAGATGGCCATATACCGGTCATATGCCATGGAGGCCAGGAGGAAGCACTCAGTCACTACAAACTGACCAAAAAACCAGAGCTGAGCAGCACAGCCCAAGAAAGAAATTACTTTTTTCTCCACAAAAATATCAGTCAACATCTTAGGACCAATGACTGAAGAGGAGCAGATATCCACAAAAGACAAGTGGCTGAGAAAAAAGTACATGGGAGTGTGGAGTCGGGGATCCATCCAAATGAGGGTGATCATCCCCACGTTTCCCAGAAGAGTGAAAAGATAAACCAAGAGAAATATCAAAAAGAGAACAACCTGGTGCTGGAAGTGATTTGTTAAGCCCACAAAAAAGAATTCAGTCACCAAAGTCTGATTTCCATAATCCATTCTTTGAATTAATCTGGAATGAGAAAGAGAAAGATTTTTCTTTGCAATCAATTTGTAATTAAATTTAAAATTAATTTAACTTCTATTTTTTTTCATTTAAAAATGATAAACTGACACCCAACTCTCTTGAAGTCTACATCTGATGGTCATGCAATCTAGTTGCAAACTATTTGTGCAATACAGACTAAGTCACCAAATCTCACAGCACTCTTTAATTTCTTCCACAGAAACAGAAATTTTTAAGAGAATCATAGAATTTTAATCCAGAAGAGAACATTGGGGATTATTTGAGACATGTCCTCCAACAGTGCCAGATTACATTTCTAAAAATCCCTACACTATACAAAGTATACTTAAAGAAATATTTTATAGAAAAAAAAGTATTGTGGGAATTTGATAAAGTTAGGCAAAAACCTTCTCTCACTCTTGGCGAAGGGTATTTGGAATGTAACTTATCCACCAATTCCTTTAGATTTTAGATAAATATTTAGTCATGTCATCTAAAAGATAGACATGTGATGTTTAAGAAGAGCAAGCTCAAACAAGGGAAGATGGCCTTGACCAGCGTTCAAAATCTTCTGCTGAACATCCTTGTGACACCTTATCCCAAATATCTGTGATCCTCCTGTCATTAGTTTATATAACCACTAACCTCATCAAACTCCATCAATTTTTTTAGTTTATCAAAAAGATACTAGTTCTTTTTTGTTGTTGTTGTTTTGTTTTGTTTTTTATTAAATTGATTTATTTATTTTCAGAAAAACAGTATTCATTATTTTTTCACCACAACCAGTTCTCCATGCAATCTGTGCCCTCTATAATACCCACCACCTGGTACCCTGATCCCACCACCACCCCCCACTTCAAACCCTTCAGATTGTTTTTCAGAGTCTATAGTCTCTCATGATTCACGTCTCCTTCCAATTTACCCCAACTCCCTTCTCCTCTCTAACACCCCTTGTCCTCCATGATATTTGTTATGCTCCCCAAATAAGTGAAACCATCAGAAAGGATGAATACCCAACTTTTGTAGCAACATGGATGGAACTGGAAGAGATTATGCTGAGTGAAATAAGTCAAGCAGAGAGAGTCAATTATCATATGGTTTCACTTATTTGTGGAGCATAAGATACTAGTTCTTAAATCTCAGTTAAGTGTTGTAACTAATTAAGTATTAATAGGCGCTGGGAAAGAAAAGCAATAATTTAAGGATGAAAAGGATACACCTTTACATTTATTCCAGAGAAATGAAAACTTTCTCCACATAAAAACCTGTATAATTTTGTTCACAGAAGCTTCAATCATAATGGCCAGACATATCAAATAACCAAAATACCCTACAATATGTAAATGGCTCAACAATCTTGATACATCATACCATGGAATACTCTTCAGTAAGAAAGAGGGGAAAGAAATATGATACACACACAGTTTGAAAGGGTCTCTAGGTCATTACATTGAGTCAAAAAGAGCCAATCTCAAAAATTCAGAATTCTGTCATTATGACATTTGTATAACATTCTCAAAATGGTGAAATGATAGAGATGGATAACAGGTCATTAGTTGCCTGGGATTAGGAAAGGGAGGGAGAGGGACAGTGTAACTATAAGAGCATAGCACGGGCACATCCATGTAGAGATGGATGTAGAGTTCTGTGGACTGATTGTTGCATGGATTAAACAAAGCTGTCGACACACGAAGTTAAATGTTATAGAACAAAACACACACATCACATCATTGCCAATTTTCCAGATTTGATGTGTTGTACTTGGTAAGATATACTGTTGGGGAACCCTGAGGGAAGGGATATGAAACTCTCTGTATATCTTTGCAACTTCTTGTGAATCTGTATTTCAAAATAAAACTCTTTTAACAAAGAAGAAGAGGAGAAGGGGGAGGAGGAGTAGGAAGAAGAAGAGTAAGAAGAAGGAGGAGGAAGAGGAGGAGGAGGGGGTAGGGGAAGAAGGGAAGGAGAAGGAGAGGGAGTTGGAGGAAGGAAAGAGGAAGGAGAAGGGGGAGAGGGTGAGCGAGGAGAGGAGGAGGAGGAGGAGGAAGAAATGAATGAATGAATGAATGAATGAGAAGTGAGAAGGAAGAGAAATGAGGTTAGGATTCCAAAAATGGGAAATTCAGGAAGGGAGGAACATGTTTTGGATTTTGAAATAATCATAATGATTCCAACAGCACAATTACACAAATATACCATTGGGCTGTGCAATAGAAGTATGACAGAAATCTAAAAACACTTTCCCCTGGTAAGAAAGACTGAAAAGATTTTTGCTTAAGAATAAAGTCATGAAGCTAAAGTCTACTGACATTTGGGGTGCCTGGGTGGCTCAGTGGGTTAAAGAACTCTGCCTTCAGCTCAGGTCATGATCCTAGAGTCCTGGGATCGAGCCCCACATCGGGTCTCTGCTCAGCAGGGAGCCTGCTTCCCTCTCTCTCTGCCTGCCTGTCTACTTGTGATCTCTCTCTGTGTCAAATAAATAAATAAAATCTTAAAAAAAAAAAATCTACTGACATCCTATGGTCCCATAGGCAAAGGAGCTTGGAAGGAAAGGTCTGGAGGGGTGGAATCCAAGATAAGCCAAAAAAAAAAAAAAGTACCTAGTTGTAAGATATTCAAGGATTTAGTATTTTCTAAATACACAAACTCATCATAGCTCATCAATATTTGTATTTACTTTTTACTCAAGGAAGATGTATATGAAAACAATAGTTCATGACTGTCAAAGTGCATATTAATTTATTTTTCCCAATCCAAAAATTTATCTAATCCAAAAATTCTAAGATAGAAAAATCATGATCCTAGGTATGCATGTGATTTTCGGTGTGAGCAGCATGGAATTCAGGTCAGTGGATTCAGAGGTTTGCTTTCGACTTATAAAACCCAATGTAAGGAAAAGGAATAAATTAAGAACCAGAGAGCCAAACCTCTTAATACTAACATCCTATGAACCACAAATCCTTCAATACATTTCACTATCCCTATGCCAAAAACAAAATTCAACAAACATGTACATTCAAGTTAGGTCAGTTAAACCAAAAGACACAGACTCAACATTTGACTCATACCAAATTATTCTTCATAGTAATCTTAGAGATGATGCTTTCCAGGCATCTGAATGCATTTTTTGTTATCTAAACTTCTAAAGGCAGCTTAGGAAATAACTTAATGCACCTATCAAAAAAACATGACCTAGACCCACTGCCTATGTCATAGTGAATTATGAAAGTAACATTCCTTGTTATAAAAACCAATTACCCTACAAAAATAGACTGGTCACTCTTCTCAGCTTCTCCAGGTGTCTAGGAAGATACACAATACAGTGATACCATCTTGAAACCTGGGCACTCCAAAAAGGCATTAATTGACTCAATCTACCCAACACAAAGCAGAGGTTTTTCTAAAGGATTCTTGTGTACATTGGAGTCAATTCCCTCAAGGAAAAAAAAGCTCAGGAGAACAGGCCTATAGAGAAAATATTATTTCAAGAGAAAAATACTGTGACTTGAATCCATTGTAATTACACAAAATAAACCCATCTCTCCCTTTGGGACCACCACACACACACATGCTTCAAAATCCAGGTATATTTTGAGGGTGTATTTTTGTGGTTTTTGTTGTGTTTTGTTTTGTTTTTTTATTTTCAGCATAACAGTATTCATTGTTTTTGCACCTCACCTAGTGCTCCATGCAATACGTGCCCTCTCCAGTACCCACCACTTGGTTCCCCCAACCTCCCACACCTCGCCCCTTCAAAACCTTCAGATTGTTTTTCAGAGTCCATGGTCTCTCATGGTTCACCTCTCCTGCCAATTTCTCTCAACTCCCTTCTCCTCTCCATCTCCCCTTGTCCTCCATGCTATTTGTTATGCTCCACAAATAAGTGAAACCATATGATAATTGACTCTCTCTGCTTGACTTATTTCACTCAGCATAATCTCTTCCAGTCCCGTCCATGTTGCTCCAAAAGTTGGGTATTCATCCTTTCTGATGGAGGCATAATACTCCATAGTGTATATGGACCACATCTTCCTTATCCATTCGTCCACTGAAGGGCATCTTGGTTCTTTCCACAGTTTGGCGACCGTGGCCATTGCTGCCATGAACATTGGGGTACAGATGGCCCTTCTTTTTACTACATCTGTATCCTTGGCATAAATACCCAGGAGTGCAATGGCAGGGTCATAGGGAAGTTCTATTTGTAATTTCTTGAGGAGTCTCCACACTGTTTTCCAAAGTGGCTGCACCAACTTGCATTCCCACCAACAGTGTAAGAGGGTTCCCCTTTCTTCACGTCCCCTCCAACACATGGTGTTTCCTGTTGCTAATTTTGGCCATTCTAACTGGTGTAAGATGGTATCGCAATGTGGTTTTAATTTGAATCTCCCTGATGGCTAGTGATGATGAACATTTTTTTATGTGTCTGATGGCCATTTGTATGTCTTCATTGGAGAAGTGTCTGTTCATACCTTCTGCCCATTTTTTTATATGGTTGCTTTTGTTGTTTTTAAGTTTATTTATTTATTAAAGAGAAAGAATGTGAGTGGGGGCAGGGTCAGAGGGAGAGGGAGAGAGAATCCTAAGCAGAGTCTATGCTGAATGTGGAGCCTAACACTGAGGCTCCATCTCAGACCCTGAAACCATGACCTGAACTAAAATCAAGAGTCAGACACTCAATCAACTGTGCCACCCAGGCAGCCTTAAAATCCAGTTTTGAGCCATTTTGAGTCTTCAACTGCTACATGATATCACCAGCCTTTGACACTATACAGGTTTGAGAATATAAAATATGGCCTTGCTTCAGATATATTATAATCAGAAGGTGAGTCTGCGTACACAGCAGCATAAGGGACTCCATGATCAGTCCATGATTTCCAGGATGGTGGAATCATTGTAGCCATAGGGTTTGAAAAGAGTCTCTTATATGAGATTATTCTCAAAGGGAGGTAAATATAGGTAGATTTTAAAAATGTGGATTGGGTGTGTATGCAGTGAAAGGGCTATAAATTTGGACATCTTGGGGCACCTGGGTGGCTCAGTGGGTTAAAGCCTCTGCCTTCAGCTCAGGTCATGATCCCAGGATCCTGGGATAGAGCCCCACATTGGGCTTTCTGCTCAGCAGGGAGCCTGCTTCCTCCTCTCTCTCTGCCTGCCTCTCCACCTACTTGTGATCTCAGTCTGTCAAATAAATAAATAAAAATCTTTAAAAAAAATTGGACATCATTTTTGAGAGACAGAAGTAGTCCACATTGGCTGTATAAAATTTTCAAATATAGGGGTAGAAAAAAATGGGTTTGGGCTCAAACTTCATAAATCTGCTTAGAGAGTATTAACCCATTCAAACCTCATAAGAACTCAGTGAAGAGGATGAATAGAAAAATCTGGATTCTCCTACCTCTCATCAGGATACTCAGTCCACTTTCTATTTTTTAAGATTTTAGTCATTTATTTGAGATAGAAAGAGCATGCAAGAGAGCAAGAGCAGGGACAGGGAGAGGAGCAGAGGGAGAAGCAGACTCCCCACTGAGTAGGGAGCCATTGTCTGTTGCTGGGGTCAGTCCCAGGACCTTGGTATCATGACCTGAGCTGAAGGCAGATGCTTAAACAAATGAGCTACCCAGGCACCCCCGTTCTCTTCCTATTGGTCCAAGAAAAGCAGGATTCTAACTCAAAATCTTCCTCTCTCTTATTTTTGCTTCTAATGTATTTCTCTCCAGGTAGATCTGCACAATTTTCTTCTTCATTTCATTCAGACTTCTACTCATCTAGAGTCCATCTTCAATCATCCTTTGTAAAAGAGTAAAGCTAAACCCACCTTAACCCTCATCCACTTTCCCTCTTGCACAGTTTTTTCTTCAGAACAAACATTGAATTTTTATCAACATCATACCACCCTACAACAATTAGTATGGATTTTGTTTAGGTTTTCCTCACTAAACCTCCAGCTTCTGGAATAGTGTTTTAAAGAATAAATGTTCAATAAATATTTTTAAACAATGAGTAAATGAGTAAGTGGACTTATAATTTTAAGAATGTGGCTGCAGGAAGAAAAATCAGATTGATCTAACTTCTTGAAGGTGTTGGGTAAATGTGAAGTTTATGTGATAATGGAAAGGAATTACATTGTTTCTTTAAGAGATCATCCTAGGAAGATCTAACTTGAATGGCAGAAGTTTGTTCCTGGATGGGAGACAGAAGTGAGCCAAGATTGAATTCTAACTTCCAGCCTTGGGACAGTGTTTTATATCTTCACTAGTCTCAACTGCCTGGCTGGCCTTTGACTTCTTCCCTTATACACCTCCTGGAATTCATTTTTTCCAATATCACGAATGATCAAAGAGATCAAAACTTGATCTCATCACACAGATAATTGGGCTTTAGAGATACAAGTCCACTTCTGCTACAGTTTCTACTATCTTTAGAAAAGACATGAGGGCACTATCACTAATATGATTGGAGGTATCCGTCCTCTCTAGATCAGACCGGCAGAAGGAGACAATGTTACAGGAATCCAGAGCTAGCTGACTGCCACATTGATAATAGGATCCCCAGACCGTAGTGGCCAGTAGGCAGTAGTAAACAACCAGAAGGCAGAAATAGATGATCTAACCAAAAGAATGTGTCTTTTATTCTTCCAAATTCTCTTAGTATTTACTTGAAATATGACAACATTCTTTACTATTTTTCTGCTACCACAGTTATAATAAAATAAGGAATTTACTGCCACATTTCTAATTACTAAAATGTGAATGTTTTATTTGATATCTGATATGGTTAATCTCCATAATTATCTTTCCAATTATTCTTGCCTGGTGTGAATTTCCTATACAAGAAAGCTGAAAACTGAAATTTGAAATGCTAAATGTATCATGCACAAATTCCCAAACCATTCATCCATTTCCAGATATTTCTTTCTGTTACATCATTTTTCTTTCTATTCTACTAGCATGACAGCTAGGTGTCAGGGTAAGGAATTCATTTGTATGGTATAGAATATCTTCTTTCATTCTCTACAGTTTTACATTTCTTGTTTTTGCTATGTAAGATCAACAGAACCTAATTAGTCTCACTTACAAGGCCTAACCATTCAAGAACGCAAAGGCAGCACAATACAACAACTGAATAGTATGAGAATACCAGAGAATTTCTGGGGCTAAATGACCATGTAAATGTTAGACATCAAAATACTGATTAAAAAAAAAAAGAAGAATCTTGGAAAGTTGACCCAAATAATTTTCCCATTTGTTCCCTTGTTGTCACAGCAATGAAGGGAACAGAAGTGGAAGGGATTGTGTAAGTATTTAAGAGGAAAATGGTGGATTATATTTTGACTCCATATGTACCCCTGTATTCATTTATTTAATGCATCAGTACTTTCATAAAGCAGTGTTTCAGATACATCAGTGAGCAAAACAGTAAAATTTTAAAAAAGGAAAAAGAAAATCTTTGATGTGATTAAAAGTCTCAGTGTCACTGCCATGAAAATATTTTGGGCTCCGTGTATATTCAATGTGTCAGCCCAAGTGTCAGGGTTTATAAATAATATGATCAGCCTCCTAAGAAAGAGAACAGCTAAACTCTTCAACAACATTCACATGAGCTTGTTTGGGGCCTAGTCAAATGGGTGGGTAGGTTAGATAAACTTTATAGCATGGGTTTTCCTGTTATGGAATTCATATTCCAGAATATGCCTCCTCCTCTTCCCTGAAAAACCATTATTTGACTCAACAAACTGAAGAGTCTGTAAGTAAATTTGGCATTCTACATTTATGATCACTTCAAGAACCACAAAAAAATACCAAGTCACAGGGATGACCCTGATGTGGAAGAAAGCAAGAAACTGAGTTAAAAACTATATTAAAGTATTAAACAATTCTTCTGAGACTTAGCCAGCCTACTAATCTGCAGGCGCTAATGCCAGCAGCCACACCACGCTAGTGACTTTTAGAAGGATGCTAGCTTCAGTGGAGAAGGATCCCATAATACAAATGAGAGAACTGGGGGCACCTGAGTGGCTCAGTCAGCCAGGTTTCTGCCTTCGACTCAGGTCATAATGTCAGGGTCCTGGAATCAAGCCCAGCAGCCGGCTCTCTGTTCAGCAGGCAGTCTGCTTCTCCCTCTCCCTCTCCCTCTCTGTGTTCTCTCTCTCTCTCTCTCTCTCTCTCTCTCTCGTTCTCACTCTCTCGCAAATAAATAAACAAATAAATAGTGTCTTTTTTTTAAATAGTGTCTTTTTTTAATGAGAGAATTGAAGTCCAATTGTGGACCATTTCCTAAGAAAATATGGGTTCTACCCAATATACATTAAATGGCCCCCAAAAAAAAGGTTTTCTCATAAGAAGATGGAAGACGGTGTAATATTAAGAATGAAAATAGAGTCAATGATTTTTGCTACTTGTGAGGACTCAGTTTAGATGTGATATATTCCCTCAAGAATCAAGGTCAATCTGTATCACTTCTCATACACTAATGCCGCGAGAAAGAAAGGAAAGGGAAAGGGAGGGAACAGAGGGAGAAGGGGAAGAGGAATGGGGAAGAGCATAAACGTTGCTTGAGAAGAGGAGCAGCCATGGCTGGCGTTTGAAGAGTGGGAAGAAAGGACAAACAACGTATGTTCAAAACCCATGTAATAGCAGAGTAGGTACCTAGTACCATAACAGGTAGAGCAGAAATAAAACCTGTCAGGAACATGTGTAGCCCATAGATAAGAAGCACTTGCAGACAGAGAACATGCACATTAGTAATCCTGGGAAGTGATCCTTCCCATGAGGTGTGATGTGGGTCTTCCATCGGCTTGGGTTGAAAAGACATCAAGAGCACCAGAATTCTCTTGTAAGATGAATAAGGTCTGAGGATATAATGAAAAACATGCTGACTGTGGTTGACAGCACTGTACTGTATAACTGAAATCTGCAAAGAGAGTAGAATTTAAATGCTCTCACCAACTCCCAAAGAAGATAACTATATGAGGTGATGTACATGTGAATTAACTAGATGGGGAGAATCCAGTCACAGTGTATACATATATCAAATCATCCCATTGTGCAGTTTAAATATCTTACAATTATGTTTGTCAATCTTGCTCAATAAAGCTGGGGAAAAAAATAAAAATTAAATAAAGAAAAGACATCAATGAGCAGAAGAAGAGTAGAAGAAATAATAGTGAGGTTACCCACCCATAACATGAGACAGACTTTTTTCTCATACTTGAAAGCCACACAATCTGACTATTGAATAAATATCAAACATACACTATGTCCAAATAGTGGTTGACTTGTATCAGTTTAATAAAATAACATGCACACATGCATCTTTCATTGTAATGAGGGAAGATAATAAATAATAAATTTAAAAATCAATTAATTTTTCCTTTCCCCTATGTTCATCTGTTTTGTTTCTTAAGTTCCACATGTGAGTGAAATCATATGGAACTTGTGTATCTCTGACTTATTTTGCTTAGCCTAATACACTCTAGCTCCATCTACTTCATTGCAAATGGCAAGATTTCATTATTTTTGATGGCTGAGTGATATTCCATTGTGTGTGTGTGTGTGTGTAAGAAAGTGTGTGTGTAAGAAAGTGTGTGTGTACCACATTTTCTTTATCCATTCATTCATTGATCAATAAATATTTGGGCTCTCTGCATAGTTTGGCTATTGTTGATAATGCTGCTGTGAACATGAGCATGCATGTGTCACTTTGAATCAGTATTCTTGCATACTTTGGGTAAATACCAAGTAGTGAAATTGCTGGATAGTAAGTTGTATATGTAGGTTTATATATTGTAATATGACTGCCATCTGTATATCTTCTTTGAAAAAATGTCTATTCATGTCATCTGCCCATTTCTTAACTGAATTATTTGTTTTTTGTGTGTTGAGTTTAAGAAGTTCTTTATAGATTTTGGATACTAACCCTTTATCAGATATGTTATTTGCAAACATCTTTTCCCATTCTGTAGGTTGTCTTTTATTTTTTTTATTTATATTCATCTATCCAACATATAGTACATCATTAGTTTCAGATGTAGGGTTCAATAACTCATCAGTTGCATGTAACACCCAGTGTTCATCACATCATGTGCCCTCCTTAATGCTCATCACCCACTTATCCCATCCTCCACCCACCGACCCTCCAGGGACCCTCAGTTTGTTTTCTATAGTTATGACTCCCATGTTTTTTCTCCCTCTCTGATGACTTCCCATTCAGTTATCTCTTCCTCCCACTACAGTCCTCTGCTCTGTTTCTTATGTTCCATGTATGAATGAAACGATATGGTAACTGTCTTTCTCTGATTGACTTATTTCACTCAGCATAACACCCTTCAGTTCCAGCCACATCAGTGTAAGTGTAAGTATTCATCCTTTCTGATGGCTGAGTAATATTCCACTTTATATATGAACCACATCTTTATCCATATATCTATCAGTGGGCATCTTGGCTCTTTCCACAGTTTGTCTATTGTGGGCAATGCTGCTATAAATTTTGGGATGCAGGTGCCCATTTAGATCACTATATTTTTATCTTTGGGGTAAAACCTAATAGTGCAATTTCTGGGTCATAGGGTAGCTCTATTTAACTTTTTGAGGCTCCTCCATGCTATTTTCCAGAGTGACTCTGACAGCTTACATTCCCATCAACAGTGTAAAAGGGTTCCTCTTTCTTCACATCCTCACCAGCATTTGTTGTTTCCTGACTTGTTAATTTTAGCCATTCTGACTAGTGTGAGGTAATATCTCACTGAAGTTTTGATTTGTATTTTCCTGATGCCAAGGAATGTAGAGCATTTAAATCATGTGTCTGTTGGCTATTTGTATGTCTTTTTTGAAGAAGTTTCTGTTCATGTCTTCTGTCCATTTCTTTAATGGATTGTTCACGTTTTGGGTGTTTAGTTTGATAACTTATTTATAGATATTGGATATTAGCCCTTTCTCTAATATGTCATTGGCAAATATCTTGTCCCATTCCATAGGCTGACTTTTACTTTTGTTAACTCTTTTCTTTGCTCTCAGAAGCTCCCTTTGATGAAGTCTCTAGAGTTCATATTTGCTTTTGTTTCCTTTGCCCTTGGACATGTCTAGCAAGAAGTTGCTGCAGTCAAGGTCAAAGAAGTTGCCGCATGTGTCCTCCTCTAGGATTTTGATGGATTCCTCTCTCACATTTAGGTCTTTAATCCATTTTGAGTTTATCTTTCTGTATGGTGTTTTTATCTTCATGAGGTCCCCCTAGTTCATTTTTGGTTTTGTTTCCCTTGCCTCCAAGCAACATGTCTAATAAGAAATAACTACAGCTAACATCAAAGAGGTTGCTACCTCTGTTCTCTAGGATTTTGATGGTTTCCTGACTCACATTTAGGTCTTTCATCCATTTTGAATTTGAAACAAATCCTTAGAAACTTTTAACTATAAAGAACAACAAAAAAACAACAACAACAACAAAAATTGATGGTTACCAGAGGGGAGGCGAGTGGGTGAAGGGCTAAATGTTGATGCGTATTGAGGAGGGTACTTATTGTGAGGAGCACAAGGTGTTGTATGTAAGTGATGAATCAGTAAATTCTACTCTTGAAGCCAATATTATGCTATATGTTAGCTAACTACAATTTAAATAAAAACTTGAGATAAAAATAAATTTAAAATAATCCATTTAAATGTATTATTGGTTGAAAGGTGAAAAGTGTGATCAATAACAGAAAAAGTTAGTTCAGAGTAAAGGAAATATAAGTCTCCTGATGGGGTAGTGATGATAACAAATTCAGTATTCAATAAGTTAGAGTAAATATCATTGAGAAAATGAACTTCAAGCCAAGGCAGAAAGGTCTGGAAGACCCCCAGGCACATATTGGAAGATGAAAGATCTCAGCCAGAGAGAACATTATTGCAAAAGCCATGAAAGGACTCCAGGTTCCCAGTTCTTCAGGTAAGAATCTTGGAAGTCACCAATCTGCCCTAATAAGTAAAAAGCTAAAGATACTGAAGAATTAATATAACTCTTCTTGGATCTATAAGAGATGGGGCGACACAGGGCAAACCACTGTCCCCAACAGCGGAGAAATGGACAGGTGAGAACAGAGAGTCACAGCTTACTCACAAGAGGAAATTTCCATGGGAACCAGTGCCTTGACAGGAAAACCTGAACTGAAAAAATAGAGTGAGATTTACCTCCAGGAGTTCAACCAGGTAACCACAGTAAATATAGAAGAAAAATTCTCTTTTGCTTCCACCAGGGGAGAAAAGGAAGCATTCTGAAATCCATCAGAAAGCTATGTACTTCTTAATAAAGTCTGCCCTCAGGAGAAACTAGTTAACTGGCTAAGCATGCAATCCCCTGCTGGGGGTCCTCTCAGAGCCTCATGCATCTGGGGGAAAGAGAAATGGCTAACTTCAGCCTTCTCTAGCCTTCCACCTGGAAGAAGGAAATAACCTACTCAAGTCCACTCTGGTCATCCTGTCCCGACTTACAAGGAAGAAAAAACAAAACTGAGAAACACTTTTGAGGTTCACAGTCCAGAGGCATAGTTCCGCCAAAACCTTATACCTAATCAAAGGATTATAGAATGTTTCTAGCCACACTGTGCAACCACCTTGGTAAAGGTCTGTTTATAGCAGCCCCTCTTACCCGGAACACCATGTCTGACTATAAAGAAAAAAATCAAAAGGCACACACAGAAAGGCAAAAACATGATCCAAAGAGACAGAGCAAACATTAGAATCAGGCATAATAGAGATGTAGGAATATCAGACCAAGAATTTAAATCAACTATGATTAAAATGTTGGAGATCAAAAACACTGTAACCAAAATATAGGATGTCTTTGATGGGCTCATTAGTAGACTGGACACGGTTGAGGAGAGAATTAATGAGCCTGAAGATAAAGCAATAGAAACTTCAAAAACTGAAAAGGAAAGAAAACAAAGACCAAAAAAAAAAAAGGAGGAAAAAGAAGAATAGGGACAAATATCTAAATAAGGTCTGTGGGGCAACAACTGAAAAAGAAGTAACACATACCTAATGGGAATATCAGAAGAAGAAAGAGAGGAATAGAAGAAACATTTAAGTGTTGTCAGGCTGGCTCAGTCAGCTGAGTGTCTGACTCTTCATTTTGGCTCAGGTCATGATCTCGGGGTTGTGAGATCAAGTCCTGCATCAGGCTACACACTCAGAAGGGAGTTTGCTCTTCTTCCTCTCTCCCCCCAACTCTGTCTCTCTCTAAATAAATAAATGAATAAATATTTTTTTAAAAAATAAATACTTTAAACAATGACTATTTTCCCCAAATTAAACTTAGGCACTAAAACATAGATCCAGGGAGCTCAGAGAATATCAAGCAGAAGGAAGGCCAGCAAAAACCACACCCAGGCATATATTTTTCAAAGTGCAGAAAATTAAAAATTAAAAAAGAAATCTTGAAAGAAGCCAGAGGCAAAATGCCTCATCTACAGAGGAACAAAGATAAAAATTATATCTGACTTCTCAGAAACCATGTGCGTTATGAAAATCAATGGCCTTCTGCCAGAAGCCAATATTACAAATCAGGAAATTGCAGTGAGTGGAGACCTAACTAACAGAGAGTTTCCCTCTGATATTGGGGCTTATTCACCTTTACTTCACAAAATAGGGGGGAACTACTTAAAGACTTTCAGGGTAAACAAACGAACAAACAAAAAATGCACCTGCATGTGAATTTCTGTCTCTGCCCTGTAGGAAGAATCAGTTGGGAACATTTCTTGCTAATAAAAACAAAACAAAAATCTAATTAAGATCCACTGCATTACACCTACAAAGTCTAAAAGAAAAGAATATGGTGCCGTAAGAGCCAAACACAGAGGTACTCTAATTGACTCCATCTCTAATCACTCCCTTAGGGTGAGTCTCTGAGTGGCAGTAATATGTAAACCGTATATGAAAAACAAATTGTTAATCCACATGAATATAATAGGAAGAGATTCTAGGCAGAATACATTAGGAGATCAGAACAGCAATAACTTGAGCTAGAGGAAGACAGTTGGTTTGAATATATTTGCATATTCTTGGAGAAGGACCATAGAGCAATTCAAGAAATTTATAATTATCACTTGCTTCCTGCTGTTCTCCTCCCAATTCCCATTCAATAGAATGTGCTTCATAAATGTGTAAGAAGCCATTAAAGTGACAGAAAATACTTCAGCTCTCCTACTAGGAAATGACTATCTCAATAGGTGACAGATTTGAAACATGTTATGTAATGAAGATGCACAGTAGAGTCATTTTAAGGCAAAGTTTGACTGAGAAGAAACTGTTGATCTTTCTAGATAAAAATATATTTCCCTTTGGCACACCTAAACCCAAGTTTTAACAGTTCTTAGAAAGATGGTATTGGGAAAGTTCACAAAACTGACAATTAACAAAATGAATCAATCATAATCTTTGACCTAGCTATAGCTCACATTTGGAAATCTTGTACTACAGGTATATAAATACCAGATATAAATCCCAAATGTTGGGACATTATTTGTAGGGGGAATGAAAGGAAATAAGTTGTGTCAGTAGGAGAAGCATCCATTCTATGAACTGTTGTGCTACCAAAAATTATACAATGTGGTTTAACACAGATATATTTAAGATAATATTTAGTTTACTTTTCAAACGTCATCATTTGCATTGTGTTGTTTTGAATTTAGCATTTTTTTGTCATTTCAATATTTTTAATAAGGAGAAAACTTACCATCTTGTATAAAAATTATAGACTCTGGGTGGGGGGTGGGAGAAAATACTGATCTTTAAGGGAAAAACTAAGAGATTGAAGCATAAAGTTACTAAGAATTTCTCCATTTTACTTAGGGTTTTTTTTTTAAGATTTTATTTATTTATTTGACTGGCAGAGATCACAAGGAGGCAGACAGGCACATGGGTGGGGGGAAGCAGGCTCCCCACTGAGCAGAGAGCCCGATGTGGGGCTCCATTCCAGAACCCTGAGATCATGACCTGAGCCGAAGACAGAGGCATAACCCACTGAGCCACCCAGGTGCCCCATTTTACTTTGTTTTTGACAAGGATTTCATTCACCAGTACTTAAAAGTATTTCATGAAATCAGAGAATGTTAGAATGGAAACATAGCCTTACTAGAAGGCATTGAGTCTATTTGCCCAAACTTACTTACATACAGATATATTCATTTATTCATTCATTCATTCATTCATTCATTCAATTTTGACACAGATTACAGCTTTTTGAAAGTGAATTTTAGTTACAAAAGCAAACATCTGTTGTAAAACAAGTCCAACAACTCACATGACCATGAAGCAACCCCCGTGCTTGCTATTTCCAAAGTCACCCTACTGAAGTAACCAGTTTTTAACAGTTTGTACAGGAACTACACACTTCTCTCCATGACCATATATATAATACATATGCACATACCAATATATTTTTCACATTAGGTAACTTTTACCTCCACCTTTTTTACTTTTTTTTTTTTTTAACGTGTTTTAAAGTGTTGGGGGAAATTATCGAGATCTAAGCTCTGGTTGATCTGTGGGCTCGACCCGGGCAACTGGAGGCTTCTCTCCCTTCTCCTACCCTTGGAATGTGCACTCTGCCTACGTCCTCCGCTCCTAAGAGCTGTCCCAAGAACATAGCCTTGAGATAGTGATCTGTTCTTGGGACTCTCTATGTGTTTGAACCCTGGCAAGGCCTTTATATAAACTGAAGATTTGACAAGCAGTAGCAGACATACATTCTTACTGCAGCACTCTGAACAGACTTATTTAAGCCCCTTTGCCTGTTAAATCCTCCACCTACCATTCTGAAGTGGCCTGCATTTTTCTTTGGTCTTGCCCTACCCTTTGTGACGGGGGCCACTTACTGATTTCACTGGAGGCTCCTGAGAAAGTTGCAAACCAACACAAACTGTGATCTGCTTTACAGATTAAATTTTGGCTTGATTTTTTTTCCATCTGTCAATGATTTTATCAGGCAGTTTCCTCCAAACTAAAGCATGAATATCTAATTTCTTCTTTTTATAATTAGCTATGCAACACTTCAAAGAAAGAATATATGTTTCTCCTAATGATACAAACTAGTTTCTTTTTATTCCCCTTACAAAAGGTGCTGCAACATTTGTGTCTGGTATTTATTTTTCTGTAGCACAGATTTCCAAATGTAAAATAGCTAGGTCAAAGATTATGTGAATTTTAATAGAAATCATCGAATTGCTTTCTGAAAATGTAGCTATTTTATGCTTAGCTATCATAGTTCAGTGTAAAATTGCTGTCTATATCCAGTGGTAACCTTACCAGCATTGCACATAATCATTTTAATGTTTGCTAATCTGATAAATGAAAAGAAGCTTTGCACTGTCATTTTGATTTCATTTACTTGAAAAATTGTGAAGTTGAGCAATTTTTTTGTATTTATATTTTTGGCCATTTGCATTTCCATTTGTGCCAATTGCTCATCCATCCACCCAGTGGTCCATTTCTCTATTATGTGTCATATATATGTACATATATGCTCAGCACTTTCCTACTGAGACACTAACTCATTGGAGTCAGCCATTTTGCAAGTGTTCTCTCACTTTCCATTGTTCAACTTTTAACAAGGTCTATGAAGGCTTTATTTCTTTTTTTATTTCTTTTCAGCATAACAGAATTCATTTTTTGTGCACTACACCCAGTGCTCCATGCAATACATGCCCTCCATAATACCTACCACCTGGCTCTCCCAGCCTCCCACCCCCACCCCTTCAAAATCCTCAGATTGTTGAAGCCTTTATTAATGAACTCTTTCTTTCCCTTATAACATATTTCCCTTATAGTATTTGCTGTTCTAGTCTGGAATAAATGTCATCTCACATATGAAAATACATAAATATTCTGGATTTTCTTCTGGCATACATTACATTTATACCTTTAATATATCTGCAAATTATTTTGTATTCCCCATCACTTAGCAATGAAGACTGAAGAAAAAAATATATAGACTGTCTATAAGTAACCTGGTAACACCCCAGGAATTAAAAAGAACTTATTCTCAGCCCAGCGTTCTTTTTACTACACATTATGAACCAACATCTATGGTACAGCATGGCAGAGCTATGTATTACCAAAACCATTAGAGAATTTTTCCTTTCAAAATTCCTCCTGAATGCATTTTTCACCTCCTTGTTTCTCAGGCTGTAAATGAGGGGGTTCAACATGGGGATTACCACAGTATAAAACAGAGAAATCACTTTATTGATATTCAGGAGGAAGTTGAGCCAGGCCGAACATAGATAAAGAAAAGAGTCCCATACAGGATGGAGACGACTGCCAGGTGAGAAGAGCAAGTGGAGAAAGCTTTCTGCCTCCCTCCAGCAGTCTGGATCTTCAAGATGGCCACCGGATACAAACATAGGAGACCATGATGATCAGGCCACTGAGTATTCCATAAATCCAGCCAAATATAAAAATACAAGCTGAATCATGGAAGTGTCTGCACATGCAAGGGAAAGAAGTGGTGAAATATCACAGAAAAAAATAATTGATGATATTTGAACTACAGAAGGGTAAGAGAAAAGTCAATGTCATGTAAGTCATGCTGCTTATAAAAGCCATGGCATAAGGCCCCATAACCAGCTGCACACAGACCCTCTGGGACATGATGAGTGTGTACAATAAGGGCTTACAGATGGCCATATAACGGTCATATGCCATGGAAGCCAGGAGGAAACATTCAGATACCACAAAGAAACCAGAAAACCACATTTGTGTGGCACAACCCATGAAAGAGATGCCTTTTTTCTCCGCAAAGATATCACACAGCATCTTGGGGGCAATGGAAGAAGAAGAATAAATATCTACAAAGGACAAGTGGCTGAGAAAAAAGTACATAGGAGTGTGGAGTCCTGCATCAGTCCATATGAGAATGATCATTCCTATGTTACCCCCCAGGGTGACAAGATAGACAAAGAGAAGCATGACAAAGAGGACGATCTGATGATGGAGGTGATCTGTGAGGCCCAAGAAAAGAAATTCAGTCACTTATGTCTGGTTCTTATCTTCCATCTGTCAGTTGTAACCTATGTAAGAAATTTAAAAATACATTCTATTTTTAAAATATCAATTGGCATATAGAAAACAGCCTTTTAAAGTTATTACAAGTTATTTTTTTTTTTAATCTGTAGAGGAGGCAGTTATGGAAACAGTGTTGGACTGGTCAACAGTATTTCCAAGGACTAGTTCCTGTGAGTTGTGACCCCCATGTAAACTTGAGTAATTCATACTTGATCTTTTTAGATTCTGTTCTCTTGGCCTTCAAAAGAGCAGTCTAACTATAAAAACTAAAACTCTCTTGGGTTCTAAAATTGTATTTGAAATTAAATGAAGTCTCTGTATTTCATTTTTATCATATGATAGAATAGTAATGCCCACCTAGGAATACAATAACTAGTGATATTGTAAGAAATGATGAAAAATTCAGATCCCGATAATTGACAGTTGGGATGGGGTAAACAGAATAGAAATAAGGCCCTTTCAGTTCCTGTTTTGATGGAGTGGATAGTACCATTCAGATGTCATGAAGACAGCATCCATATCTGTGTATATTAATCTCTTTTCCTTATAAAAGGCTTACAAAGGGAAATGTAAACAAATGTCAGTAGGGTTATTTAGAATGGAGAGGATTCTATCATAACACATAATATTACTATTCATGTTTATAAAGGACTGCCCTGCAAATAAGAGATTGGATATATTTACTTTTTGACCATCAAGAACACACAAGTGGGGGGAGGGGCCGGCTCCCGGCAAGCGGCAGAGCAACGGTGCACAAAATCAGGACTGTTCCGCTGAGGGACATCACTCCATAGGCTAACCGGGGCGAAGCCCACGCGGGGTCAGCATGGCCTCAGGTCCCGCAGGGTCACAGAAGGATTGGGGGTGTCTGAGTGTCGCAGAGCTTGTGGGTATTGGAACGGGATATCCGGCTACAGAGACAGAGCCGACAGTAAGCTCACTGATCGGTGTTACCTTGAACCGGTCGCAGGTTCGGTGAGCTCGGAGCGCGGCCGGAGGTCAGGCAGACGGGAGTAACTGGGCGCTGTTCTCTGAGGGCGCACTGAGGAGTGGGGCCCTGGGCTCTTGGCTCCTCCGGGCCGGAGACCAGGAGGCTGCCATTTGTATTCCCGTCCTCCGGAACTCTACGGAAAGCGCTCAGGGAACAAAAGCTCCTGAAAGCAAACCTGAGCGGATTACTCACCCTGGCCCCTGGTAAGGGCGGTGCAATTCCGCCTGGGGCAAAGACACTTGAGAATCACTACACCAGTCCCCTCCCCCAGAATATCAACAAGAAATCCAGCCGATACCAAGTTCATATACCAAGGAGTGCGGTTTCAATACCAAGGAGAGCAGCAGAATTCCAGAGGAGGAGAAAGCAAAGCACAGAACTCAAGGATTTTTCCCAGTGATTTTTTTTAGTCTTGCAGTTAATTTAATTTTTTTCTTTTTCATTTTTTGGTTTTTTTTTTTTCTCGCCTTCTGGTAAAATTTTTTTTAACTTTTACCTTTTTCTTTTTAACGTTTTCGAACTAGTTTATCTAATATATATATTTTGACTTTTTTATATTTTTCTTATTTGTTTTCTTTTTTTTTAATTCTTTTCTGTTCTTTTTTTTTTTCTTTCTACCTCTTTGAACCTCTTTTTAACCCCTTTCTCCCCCCTCATGATTTGGGATCTCTTCAAATTTGGTTAAAGCATATTTTCCTGGGGTTGTTGCCACCCTTTTAGTTTTTCACTTGCTCCTTCATATACTCTTATCTGGACAAAATGACAAGACGGAAAAATTCAACACAAAAAAAAGAACAAAAGGCAGTACCGAAGGCTAGGGACCTAATCAATACAGACCTTGGTAATATGTCAGATCTAGAGTTCAGAATGACAATTCTCAAGGTTCTAGGCGGGCTCAAAAAAGGCATGGAAGATATTAGAGAAACCCTCTCGAGAGATATAAAAGCCCTTTCTGGAGAAATAAAAGAACTAAAATCTAACCAAGTTGAAATAAAAAAAGCTATTAATGAGGTGCAATCAAAAATGGAGGCTCTCACTGCTAGGATAAATGAGGCAGAAGAAAGAATTAGTGATATAGAAGACCAAATGACAGAGAATAAAGAAGCTGAGCAAAAGAGGGACAAACAGCTACTGGACCACGAGGGGAGAATTCGAGAGATAAGTGACACCATAAGACGAAACAACATTAGAATAATTGGGATTCCAGAAGAAGAAGAAGTAAGAGAGAGGGAAGCAGAAGGTATACTGGAGAGAATTATTGGGGAGAATTTCCCCAATATGGCAAAGGGAACGAGCATCAAAATTCAGGAAGTTCAGAGAACACCCCTCAAAATCAATAAGAATAGGCCCACACCCCGTCACCGTCACCTAATAGTAAAATTTACAAGTCTCAGTGACAAAGAGAAAATCCTGAAAGCAGCCCGGGAAAAGAAGTCTGTAACATACAATGGTAAAAATATTAGATTGGCAGCTGACTTATCCACAGAGACCTGGCAGGCCAGAAAGAGCTGGCATGATATTTTCAGAGCACTAAACGAGAAAAACATGCAGCCAAGAATACTATATCCAGCTAGGCTATCGTTGAAAATAGAAGGAGAGATTAAAAGCTTCCAGGACAAACAAAAACTGAAAGAATTTGCAAACACCAAACCAGCTCTACAGGAAATATTGAAAGGGGTCCTCTGAGCAAAGAGAGAGCCTACAAGTGGTAGATCAGAAAGGAACAGAGACCATATACAGTAACAGTCACCTTACAGGCAATACAATGGCACTAAATTCATATCTCTCAATAGTTACCCTGAATGTTAATGGGCTAAATGCCCCTGTCAAAAGACGCAGGGTATCAGAATGGATAAAAAAACAAAACCCATCTATATGTTGCCTCCAAGAAACTCATTTTAAACCCGAAGAACCTCCAGATTTAAAGTGAGGGGGTGGAAAAGAATTTACCATGCTAATGGAAATCAGAAGAAAGCAGGAGTGGCAAACCTTATATCAGATCAATTAGATTTTAAGCCAAAGACTATAATAAGAGATGAGGAAGGACACTATATCATACTCAAAGGGTCTGTCCAACAAGAAGATTTAACAATTTTAAATATCTATCTCCCAACGTGGGAGCAGCCAACTATATAAACCAATTAATAACAAAATCAAAGAAACACATCAACAATAATACAATAATAGTAGGGGACTTTAACACTCCCCTCACTGAAATGGACAGATCATCCAAGCAAAAGATCAGCAAGGAAATAAAGGCCTTAAACAACACACTGGACCAGATGGACATCACAGATCTATTCAGAACATTTCATCCCAAAGCAACAGAATACACATTCTTCTCTAGTGCACATGGAACATTCTCCAGAATAGATCACATCCTCGGTCCTAAATCAGGACTCAACCGGTATCAAAAGATTGGGATCATTCCCTGCATATTTTCAGACCACAATGCTCTAAAGCTAGAACTCAACCACAAAAGGAAGTTTGGAAAGAACCCAAATACATGGAGACTAAATAGTATTCTTCTAAAGAATGAATGGGTCAACCGGGAAATTAAAGAAGAATTGAAAAAAATCATGGAAACAAATGATAATGAAAATACAACGGTTCAAAATCTGTGGGACACAACAAAGGCAGTCCTGAGAGGAAAATATATAGCGGTACAAGCCTTTCTCAAGAACAAGAAAGGTCTCAGGTACACAACCTAACCCTACACCTAAAGGGGCTGGAGAAAACACAAGAAAGAAACCCTAAGCCCCACAAGAGAAGAGAAATCATAAAGATCAAAGCAGAAATCAATGAAATAGAAGCCAAAAAAACAATAGAACAAATCAACAAAACTAGGAGCTGGTTCTTTGAAAGAATTAATAAAATTGATAAACCCCTGGCCCGACTTATCAAAAAGAAAAGAGAAAGGACCCAAATAAATAAAATCATGAATGAAAGAAGAGAGATCACAACTAACACCAAAGAAATACAAACTATTATAAGAACATACTATGAGCAACTCTACACCAACAAATTTGACAATCTGGAAGAAATGGATGCATTCCTAGAAACATATAAACTACCACAACTGAACCAGGAAGAAATAGAAAGCCTGAACAGACCCATAACCAGTAAGGAGATTGAAACAGTCATTAAAAATCTCCAAACAAACAAAAGCCCAGGGCCAGACGGCTTCCCGGGGGAATTCTACCAAACATTTAAAGAAGAACTAATTCCTATTCTCCTGAAACTGTTCCAAAAAATAAAATGGAAGGAAATCTTCCAAACTCATTTTATGAGGCCAGCATCACCTTGATCCCAAAACCAGACAAGGATCCCATCAAAAAAGAGAGCTATAGACCAATATCCTTGATGAACACAGATGCGAAAATTCTCACCAAAATACTAGCCAATAGGATTCAACAGTACATTAAAAGGATTATTCACCACGACCAAAAGGGATTTATTCCAGGGCTGCAAGGTTGGTTCAACATCCGTAAATCAGTCAATGTGATACAACACATCAATAAAAGAAAGAACAAGAACCATATGATACTCTCAATAGATGCTGAAAAAGCATTTGACAAAGTACAGCATCCCTTCCTGATCAAAACTCTTCAAAGTGTAGGGATAGAGGGCACATACATCAATATCATCAAAGCCATCTATGAAAAACCTACCACAAATATCATTCTCAATGGAGAAAAACTGAAAGCTTTTCCGCTAAGGGTCAGGAACACGGCAGGGATGTCCATTATCACCACTGCTATTCAATATAGTACTAGAGGTCCTAGCCTCAGCAATCAGACAACAAAAGGAAATTAAAGGCATCCAAATCGGCAAAGAAGAAGTCAAATTATCACTCTTTGCAGATGATATGATACTATATGTGGAAAACCCAAAGGACTCCACTCCAAAACTGCTAGAACTTGTACAGGAATTCAGTAAAGTGTCAGGATATAAAATCAATGCACAGAAATTAGTTGCATTTCTCTACACCAACAGCAAGACAGAAGAAAGAGAAATTAAGGAGTCAATCCCATTTACAATTGCACCCAAAACCATAAGATACCTAGGAATAAACCTAACCAAAGAGACACAGAATCTATACTCAGAAAACTATAAAGTACTCATGAAAGAAATTGAGGAAGACACAAAGAAATGGAAAAATGTTCCATGCTCCTGGATTGTAAGAATAAATATTGTGAAAATGTCTATGCTACCTAAAGCAATCTACACATTTAATGCAATTCCTATCAAAGTACCATCCATCTTTTTCAAAGAAATGGAACAGGGGCGCCTGGGTGGCTCGGTGGGTTGGGCCGCTGCCTTCGGCTCGGGTCATGATCTCGGAGTCCTGGGATCGAGTCCCGCGTCGGGCTCTCTGCTCAGCGGAGAGCCTGCTTCCCTCTCTCTCTCTGCCTGCCTCTCCATCTACTTGTGATTTCTCTCTGTCAAATAAATAAATAAAATCTTAAAAAAAAAAAAAAAAAAAAAAAAAAAAAAAAAAAAAAAAAAGAAATGGAACAAATAATTCTAAAATTTATATGGAACCAGAAAAGACCTCGAATAGCCAAAGGGATATTGAAAAAGAAAGCCAACGTTGGTGGCATCACAATTCCGGACTTCAAGCTCTATTACAAAGCTGTCATCATCAAGACAGCATGGTACTGGCACAAAAACAGACACATAGATCAATGGAACAGAATAGAGAGCCCAGAAATAGACCCTCAACTCTACGGTCAACTAATCTTCGACAAAGCAGGAAAGAATGTCCAATGGAAAAAAGCCTCTTCAATAAATGCTGCTGGGAAAATTGGACAGCCACATGCAGAAAAATGAAATTGGACCATTTCCTTACACCACACACAAAAATAGACTCAAAATGGATGAAGGACCTCAATGTGCGAAAGGAATCCATCAAAATCCTTGAGGAGAACACAGGCAGCAACCTCTTCGACCTCAGCCGCAGCAACATCTTCCTAGGAACAACGCTAAAGGCAAGGGAAGCAAGGGCAAAAATGAACTATTGGGATTTCATCAAGATCAAAAGCTTTTGCACAGCAAAGAAAACAGTTAACAAAATCAAAAGACAACTGACAGAATGGGAGAAGATATTTGCAAACGACATATCAGATAAAGGACTAGTGTCCAGAATCTATAAAGAACTTAGCAAACTCAACACCCAAAGAACAAATAATCCAATCAAGAAATGGGCAGAGGACATGAACAGACATTTCTGCAAAGAAGACATCCAGATGGCCAACAGACACATGAAAAAGTGCTCCATATCACTCGGCATCAGGGAAATACAAATCAAAACCACAATGAGATATCACCTCACACCAGTCAGAATGGCTAAAATCAACAAGTCAGGAAATGACAGATGCTGGCGAGGATGCAGAGAAAGGGGAACCCTCCTACACTGTTGGTGGGAATGCAAGCTGGTGCAGCCACTCTGGAAACAGCATGGAGGTTCCTCAAAATGTTGAAAATAGAACTGCCCTATGACCCAGCAATTGCACTATTGGGTATTTACCCTAAAGCTACAAACGTAGTGATCCAAAGGGGCACGTGCACCCGAATGTTTATAGCAGCAATGTCCACAATAGCCAAACTATGGAAAGAACCTAGATGTCCATCAACAGATGAATGGATCAAGAAGATGTGGTATATATACACAATGGAATACTATGCAGCCATCAAAAGAAATGAAATCTTGCCATTTGCGACAACATGGATGGAACTGGAGCGTATCATGCTTAGCGAAATAAGTCAAGCAGAGAAAGACAACTATCATATGATCTCCCTGATATGAGGAAGTGGTGATGCAACATGGGGGCTTAAGTGGGTAGGAGAAGAATCAATGAAACAAGATGGGATTGGGAGGGAGACAAACCATAAGTGACTTAATCTCACAAAACAAACAGGGTTGCTGGGGGGAGGGGGTTTGGGAGAAGGGGGTGGGATTATGGACATTGGGGAGGGTATGTGCTTTGGTGAGTGCTGTGAAGTGTGTAAACCTGGTAATTCACAGACATGTACCCCTGGGGATAAAAATATATGTTTATAAAAAAAAATTTTTTAAAAAAAAGAATAACGTCCTGCTTAGGTTGATAAAAAAGTTAATAATTTTCCAGAAATATATGTGCATAAGTCAACTTGGCAGAGGCCAAGCAGTGCTAAGTCATCTTGATATCAGTAGAGGCTGATGAGTTCACCACATGGAGAACTGAAATAGCAGCAATTCTTTTAGCTCCTAAGTAGCCCACACAAGAAAGGTGCATCTGCTGCAACATTTTGGAGAAAAAATGTTACTTTCTGTTAGCCTCTACCATCATATCTTCCTTCCATTACCAAAGGGTCGATTTGTTACTGGCAGAAAAAAAAAAAAAAAGAACACACAAGTGGCACAAAGAGATAAGAACAGAGGACTCAATTTGGGGGTTAAATGAAGTGAATAAAATTCCATCAACCATATAATTCAAATGAAAATATACACTGGTTTAAGAGGCACTGAGATGCTCTTCCTTAGAAATAAATCTATCAAATACTGCATAACAACTTTCCATGGAAATCATGTAGAAAAATAAGTATCTCCTGGGAGCTCAGCTGAATTTATCATAAGTGATAACTTCTATCAGTAATTTCTATGAATATTTTGTTCACCAAAATGAAATTATTTCCTTTAATTCCCTGTGATGTTTATAATTCTATTTAAAACATAAATCCTGACAGGCAATTTCTATTTTATTAACAAAACATGTAAAATGCTTAACATCTTTACTGAGACAAAATTTTCAAGCAAATATATTTTTGATTCATCAACTAAGGAAGAATATATCAAGCTATTTAAAATTACAGTAGGGAGCACGAGGTGTGGGAGTATCCATAAGAAAGATTCTAGGTTCATATGTTTATTACCAACTCAAATAATTCCCTCTATAAACAAACAAAAACATTCTACACTTTGGAGATAGAATGATTAGGATGTGGTCCTTGAAATGCCATAGTGACAAAATAATAGTTAATACACTATTTATGCATCTTGAATTTATTATTTTTATTTGAGAAAATATCTGTGGCATGCCTTTTCCACAGGGTGATTGTTCATTAATGTCAGCCACTAATATCAATTGTTTTTAGAAATTTACATCTACTTGGGAAAATGAGATCTGGGCATAAAAAGAAAACCTACGTTTCAATATGATATTTGGTTGGTCCAAGACCAACAGGCCATAGGGTTTCAGAAAAAGTTTCTATGTTCACGGTGAACTGAAGCAGTTGGGAAAAACACAGCTTTAGTTTCATGTCTGAAAGAGTCCAAAAATCTATGTTGAAACTTGTTTTGGATGTTTGTGGACATATCAAACGTGTGTGGTTGGCGATGAGAATGTGCTACCATCCCTACCACTGTTCAGCATGCGAATATAAGACACCCTGCCTCTCCTAGAAATAAGGGGAGTGATCTCTATAACCTTTCCATTCCTAGAATTCTGTGACCCTAGAATTCTTCCTGGACATTGGAGGATTCAAAATAAAGAACAAGATCTGGTTTAAAGATCAAAAAAAAAGAAAAAATCAGTTATTTTGTGTCCTGAAGAGCTGGACTAAACCAAAGGCCACTCTCTCTGAGTTCTTGGAGTGGTGAGGTTTTGTTCCCAAAAGTCAGGTTCATTCTAAAGTCTTTCCACCATATTTCAAAATGTATTTTTAATCATGATGTGGGATACTCACTTCTTTAAGGGAATTCATTGTTTCCCTAATAACTACTTCAAGATGAATGGCAAAACCTAGAGTTTTCTGGTCTTCATCAAGAAGTCGGTTTGGAAAATTTAATTTCCTTCTTGGTAGTAACCTGCAGCAGACGTGACCTCCTAAGCACATGGTAAAGAAAATAAATCTCCATCCAGATGAGCCTGAGAGCAAAGAAGTGCTCCTTGTCCTATAGCCTGACTCACATCCATTACAAAATAAAGGGATCATGTTTCTGATACTTTTAAATATGTTAGATCCAGGTCTCTAAAGAACTAAACCCTCAAGAGTTTACACCTGAGGGACGAAATTAAAGTGGTATCATTGGCATTCATGCCAAGTTGTTTTGTTTTGTTTTGTTTTGTTTTGTTTTGTTTTGTTTTGTTTCCAAAATAACATCTTCTCTCCAACAGAGGATTTCTGGGGGAAAAAAATGCTTTTTATCCCCCTTTAAGATCCTCCTTGTCAAAACAGACCATATTTTCCATCTGTATTGATGTTAACAGTAAACACATGCTAGGATAGAGTAGTGTGCCGCCTGGATCCTGAGGCCTGAGTGCAAATCCTAGCTCCACAGTTTGTCCCACAGTTTGGCAAGAGGGGCTTGCTATTTTGTTTTGTTTCTTTTTAACTCAGTATCCTCTTCTGTGAAATGGGGATAAATAGAGGCTGGCTCACAGAGGCATTGGAAGAATTAGATGAGTTATTACATGTTCCAGGCTCACAAGAGTACACGTCACATGATAAGTGCCCATTAATGTCATTTATTGTTTTTAGGAATCTACAGTTTGGTCGTGGAGACAGGACACAGGAATAAAAAAGAAAACCCACAGTTCAATGTATCCCTGGCTTGGTTCAAGGCCAAACAAACCGGAGAATGGTAGAGGAATGAGGGACCATTATGATCCTAAGTGGTTGGGAAAAATCTCATGTGCATGTTCATTTGGAAAGACAGAAACGTTTGAGACTATGACCTGAAATAAAAAGGAAAAGCATCACAGGTAAAGGTAAGGAGAGGAATGGAGATGAGGAGGCAGGAACATTCAACTTGGTTGGAATAAAGATTTACAGAGGAAAGAAGAAAATATTGCATCTGAAGGTAGTGCCAAGGGCAGAATAGTGGTTTCCAAAGATGTCTACATCCGACTTCCAGGGACCTGCACATATGGTACTTCTGTGGCAAAAAGGGATTTGGCTGATGTTTTTAACTAAAGAACTTGAAATTAGGAGAATTGGTGGGTCTTCTGATGCAACAGAAGGAGATGTAACTAGGGGAAAATGGTCAGAGATATGCAAGTTTGCTGGCTTAAACATGAAGGAAGGGGGCCATCAGCTGACAATTGTGAGCGGCTTTGAAAGGCTAGAAAAATCAAGGAAACAGATTTCCCCTAGAGATTCCAAGAAGTAGTGCAATACTGCCAACACCTTGACTATATAACCCAGTGAGACCCATGTAGGACTTCTTAGCCTGCAGAACTTTAAAATAATAAGTTTATATTGCTTTAGCCTCTAAGCTTTGGTAAATTGTTAGGACAGCACTGAGAAACTAATAACAATTAGGTTGGATGACCTCAGTCACCACTTCCTCTGGAAAGCTTCCCACAATCCCCTAAAACAGATGTGAACTCCCTCTATGGCAACCACCATAGCATTTTCTTCATAGCTCAGCTCATCCTGATTATCATCTGACTTTGCAAGTTCAAGGACATAGCCTTACAATTGTCTGTATTCTGTGAAGTACCTATCTCGGAAAGTTGCAAAGAAGTCAAAATTCTCTAAGTATTTTTGAGCGAAGTGGAAAATAAAACAAAAATATTTTGCAAGAGACTGTCTTTTTTCCACTGTATATTTTTTCCTGTTTTGTCGAAGATTAATTGACCATAGAGTTGACGGTCCATATCTGGGCTCTCTACTCTGTTCCACTGGTCGATGTGTCTGTTTTTATGCCAGTACCATGCTGTCTTGGTGATCACAGCTTTGTAATAAAGCTTGAAATCAGATAACATGATGCCCCCAGCTTTATTTTTGTTTTTCAACATTTCCTTAGCGATTCAGGGTCTCTTCTGATTCCATACAAATTTTTGGATTATTTGCTCCAGCTCTTTGAAGAATACCGGTGGAATTTTGATCGGAATGGTATTAAAAGTATATATTGCTCTAGGCAGTATAGACATTTTAACAATGTTTATTCTTCCGATCCAAGAGCATGGAATGGTCTTCCATCTTTTTGTGTCCAGCTATAAATAGAAGAATGAAACCCAACCATTCTCTTACACCATACACAAAGATAAAATCAAAATGGATAAAAGACCTCAACGTGAGACAGGAATCCATCAGAATCCTAGAGGAGAACATAGGCAGTCATCTCTTCGATATCAGCCACAGCAACTTCTTTCAAGATATGTCTCCAAAGGCAAAGGAAACAAAAGCAAAAATAAACTTTTGGGACTTCATCAAAATCAAAAGCTTCTGCACAGCAAAGGAAACAGTCAAAAAAACAAAGAGGCAACCCACAGAATGGGAGAAGATATTTGCAAATGACAGTACAGACAAAAGGTTGATATCCAGGATCTATAATGAACCCCTCAAACTCAACACACACGAAACAGGCAAACACATCAAAAAATGGGCAGCAGATATAAACAGACACTTCTCCAATGAAGACATACAAATGGCTATCAGACACATGAAAAATTGTTCATCATCACTAGCCCTCAGGGAGATTCAAATTAAAACCACATTGAGATATCACCTTACACCAGTTAGAATGGCCAAAATTAACAAAACAGGAAACAACATGTGTTGGAGAGGATGTGGAGAAAGGGGAACCCTCTTCCACTGTTGGTGGGAATGCAAGTTGGTGCAGCCTCATTGGAGAACATTGTGGAGATTCCTCAAGAAATTACAAATAGAACTTGCCTATGACCCTGCCATTGCACTCCTGGGTATTTACCCCAAAGATACAGATGCCGTGAAAAGAGGGGCCATCTGTACCCCAATGTTTATAGCAGCAATGGCCACGGTCGCCAAACTATGGAAAGAACCAAGATGCCCTTCAACGGACGAATGGATAAGGAAGATGTGGTCCATATACATTATGGAGTATGATGCCTCCATCAGAAAGGATGAATACCCAACTTTTGTAGCAACATGAACGGGACTGGAAGAGATTATGCTGAGTGAAATAAGTCAAGCAGAGAGAGTCAATTATCATATGGTTTCACTTATTTGTGGAGCATAACAAATATTATGGAGGACAAGGGGTCTTAGAGAGGAGAAGGGAGTTGGGGTAAATTGGAAGGGGAGGTGAATCATGAGAGACTATGGACTCTGAAAAACAACTGAGGGTTTTGAAGTGGTGGGGGGGGTGGGAGGTTGAGGTACCAGGTGGTGGGTATTCTAGAGGGCACAGATTGCATGGAGCACTGGGTGTGGTGAAAAAATAATGAATACTGTTTTTCTGAAAATAAATAAATTAATTTAATTTAAAAAAAGAATTAAAAAAAATTTGCAATCCATAATTGTTTAAGTGTAGCAATCTAAATCATATCATACTCTTCAATTAAAGAAGACAAAACAAAGGCATTTTACCCTTTGCTTGTGCTCAAAATCACCCAAAACTAGTAAGGAAACTGACAATAACCACAAAAAAGATAAATAAAATGATACTTTATTAAACTTCAAGAAGAGGAAATAACATGATATGAAAGAATATGATAAAGCAAATTCTATTACAGGAAAATGCTTCTCTTGGACATTTATAAGACATTTTCCCTCTGGAGAATGTAAACATCCAAAAAGACAAAAAGATAGAATTGCCTAATGCAATAGCCAGTTAGCTGGCTGAGTAGAGGTGGTCCTCAAGAGGATGTTACTAACTATCCATTGACCTTCCCATGGGACCTGGGCAATCAGAGGCTCTGAATACCTATCCCCTGTCCTTGGAATGTACACATTGCTCACCCTTCCCATGGTGGGAGCATTTTCAAGGATGCAGTCTCAAGGGGGTAGTGTGTTTTTGAGACCATCTGGATAGTGTATGTGACTGAACCCAGTTAAGGCCTTTATGTAAATGTTTAAGATTCTGGTGGGCATGAGAGACTATGGACTCCAAGAAACAATCAGAGGGTACCAGAGGGGCTGGGGGAGGGGGGAATGAGTTTACCCCGTGACAGGTATTAAGGAGGGCACGTGTTGTAATGAGTACTGGGTGTTATACGCAACTAATGAATCCTTGAAAAGCTAATGATATACTGTACGGTGATTCACATAACGTAACACAAATAAATGCATAAATAAATAAATAATAAAAGGACTTCATTTGTGAAAAAAATTTTTAAAAATAAAAGTTTTAATTCAAAAAAGAAAAGATTCTGGTGGGCAGATGTGGAGATCTGCTGCTTAAGACAAACCTGGAATGCCAGTTCTCTAGCTTATTAAACTTGCCACCTGCCATCTGAAGTAGCCTGCCTATTTCCTAACTCTCTCCCTGCTTTCTGTGTAAAGGAACTACTTTTAGATTTTACCCAGGAAATTCCCAAGTGTTTGAACCAACAAATGGTGACCCAGCGAGGAGACCTAAGAATGGAGTCTTGGGAAAGAGGATTCAGGAGGGAAATCCTGGGTTGGCCCATGACCTCTGTGTGGGGAAGGTGACCTATATGTCAGAGGCTTGTGGGCTGCCACATGAAAACAGAGATGCCCCCAATGCCAGCTGCTTTAATGTACTTGTTTGAGGAACTACAGCAAAGCAGGGGGGAAATGGCAGCAGGTGGCCTGGCCTTTACTGTGGGCAGCTTCACCAGTCACTGATGCCCAACTAGAGACACACACATTAGAGAGTTAGAAGAGCTCAGGTTAGAGAAGAATGTGTGGGGATCCAACCCTCTGCTAGCTTTAGGGCTGGAAGATAAGGCATACTTACATAACACTAAAACTTAATTTTCCCTCATCCGCTAAAAGCATGAAGTTTTCTTGGACTATGGGTCTATTCTTGATAAGACTGTGGAAAGTTTTTCTTTCTCTTCTAAGTAATCTGCCCAGAAAACAAAAATTCTGTGCTTTCTCAAAATAATTTCCAGTGCTTCTTGTTGCATTTATCAAGTCTTTGACTTAAGAATTCCATCTTTACCAGACTAGCAGGAAAAAAAAAAAAAAAAAAACTAAAACAGTAACATAAAAATACACTCCTAAAAGTTTTATTATGTGAAAGTAAGATATATTAATATAAATGTTTCAATGGTTGTATACATCTTAGGTTAAAAGAAACGCAAGCTCAGGTACATAAACTATTACAATAACTGTCTGCAGGCTTTGTTTCTAAATAATGATGTCTCAAAAGGAGACAATTAGTGGCAACTGTGTATGTTTTATTATTATACCAAAGGCCTTGAGGATCAGTCACTGTCTTCCCTGTTTATTATATGTGGTTACTTCTAGAGTAAACAGTGAGTAAATCTTCATTAATTACATGTTACTCCCCAACAGAGAATCCCATAAGTTTCTATGTTTTATTGCTGGTTAACAAAATAATAGAGGAAAATTGACTAAAATCTCAGATCAGCATTGGTAGGGCAATTTTGCTTAAAATTGTTGAGCATATTTCTTTTTTTTTAAGATTTATTTATTTATTTTAGAGAAAGAGAGAGAGAGTTGAAGGGAAGGGGTAGTGGGTGAGGGAGAGAGAATCTCAAGCAGTCTCTCTGCTGAGCATGAAGCCCAACTCGGCTCCGTCCCACACTCCTGAGATCATGACCTGAGCCGAAACCAAGAGCCAGACATTTAACCAACTGAGTCCCATAAATTATTGAGAATATTTCTAGTACATGTCCCATCCACCAAGCTTATAGCCCTGACAAGACTCTAAAGGTAGAACAAAAGTAAGAACCAATGCAGAAAGATCACATGAACATTTGCATTTTTAAAAATTGCCTTCAATCCACTGCACTTGCTTTCCTGGTTAGGACTAAGAAAGATAAGGGGAGCACAAAGGAGACATTTCAGGGTCTATTAATGATATTACTTCAAGGGTCCCTTAACACTATAGTCCCATATTTTATACTGCTTAGAGTTTAAATGCCTCTGTGTAATTGCTACTAACTCAAGAGATGATTGCAACCATACCAGGAAATCAAAATACTAAATCTTAGCTATCCTTCAAAATTCTTAGCTTTCAAACTTTCCTCCCCGACCCTTATCCCTGAATGCACTTAAGCAACCAATAGCTTTTACTCTGAGATTCCATCGTCCTGTTCCTACATCCTGTCCCATGATTAAGATAACTCATTTCCTCCCTACTTTCCAAGAATGTGAACAGTGAACACTTCTCAGAATAAAACTAAACTTAGAGTGACCCTCTCCAGTCAGCCTTCGAAATAGTTCAGCTACTTTCTCCCTGCAGAACACTCATCTCAAAGCTACTTCCATATTGTAATATTCTTAATACATGCTTGAGTTAATGACTTGGGGTTGTTTTCTGTTTTTTGTTCGTTGTCTTTAAGATCTATGTATTTTTTAGAGAGACAGCAGGATGGAGGGGCAAAGGAAGAGGGAAAAAGAGAATCTCAAACGGAGTCCCTGCTGAGTGCAGAGCCTGACAGTTGTGGGGCAAAATCCCAGGACTCTGAGATCATGACCTGAACTGAAAACAAGAATCAAATGCTTAACTAACTGAGCCACCCAGGAACCCCTGTTTTTTGTCTCTTTCATTGAAGTACCTACCTTAAACATTGTAAATATAAAACATATAGGCAGATCACCAGGCAGGCTTCACAGCAGATTTTCCATAAGTGGCAATTAATACTGATACAATCAATAAATAAACCATTTGTAGCCTGATTTCATTGGATGATGAGAAAGAAGATAATAATAATGAAGCTTAGGGAGGTAAAGAGCAAATAATTGGGTAGCAACTTGAAACAATCACAATGGAACAGTAAACTTTTGGAGGACAGACCAGACCCAACAGGACAACATTGCCATCAGTAAGTTGAAGAGCAAACAGCAAATTACTTTGAATACATTAAATTATTATTTTCATTAGTGATAGCACACAGCCTTGCAGATTCCAGGCCATTCTTTCTTAAACTGATACACATCCCCAATTACTTCTAGACAATTTTGAGAAGAAATTTTGTAGATTTCTTAATGAAAGATTTCTGTGTCAAGCCTCTAGAAACAAGCCAGGTATTTTCTTGCCATATAAGCCTCTGACATAAGGATAGAAATAATAAGAGCATTTCTTTTTTTTTTTTTTTTTCTCATGGTAAAAGGGAAGGTCAAAAATCTGCAGTCTTACCCCTTGACACTGTGAAATATGAAATGAACGAGGTCACTTATGTCCAGAGGTTTCCAAATAGAGTCAAGAGACCATTAAGGATATGAGCCTTCTGTGCACCCTCATCAGTGAAACCATCAATTTTTGAACTGGGTCAAACCACAGATATCCCAAGGACTCAGCCCAGATACCTGCAACCTGCTACAGTAGGACACTTTGCTTAGTGTTTTAGCCTTTAGCAACCAATTATATTCAGTTCAGATTAGTTTTTCTGCCACCAACACCAATCAAAATTCTTCATAAACAACATAGGAAATATTCCCTTTTGTCTTTAAAATCCCTTGACTTTTGTCCCCTGAGGGGACACAGTTTGGGAGGCTACCCAAAGCTGTGCTTCCCGAATTGCAATGCTGAGGCCCCCAATAAATGCTTTTATTTTCACTTTGCCTCTTTCCATGGTCAACACCAGATTTTGTAGGGTTAAAGACCTTCTACATCTTTGAAAAATGCTTATATCTGGAAAGCCTGCTTATTTTTAAAGTGCTCAGGGATGGGGCACTTGGGTGGCTTAGTCAGTTAAGCATCTCCTTTCAGCTCAGGTCATGATCCCAGGATCCTGGGATCGAGCCCAATGTCAGGTTCTCTGCTCTGCGGGGAGCCTGATTCTGCATCTCCCTCTCCTTCTCCTTCTGCCTCTCTTCCCAGCTTGTGTTGTGCTCTCTCTCTCTCAAATAAATAAAAATTTTAAAATTAAAAAAATAATAATAATATGCATGGAAACAGTGTGTGAAATTTCAAAGTACTAAGATGCCAACGTTGCCTTGAGTTGTTCAGACCAACTTTGGCAAAGTAGTTGGGCAGAGTCCTGTTCTTGCCCAGGAAATCAGACTTGGCAGATAGGAAATCAGACTTGGCAGATAAGAAATCAGTGGCCCTTAATTCTTTTCATTTCTAAAGGAAGTTCCTCTGTATTCTTAACCCATGCCACTTGAGATCCAGATTCTTTTTTTAGTTTATTGATTTTAATGTTTCAAGTATCTTTATTTTTATTTTTTATTGAAGTATGATTGACATACAATGTTATATTTGTTTCTGATATACAACACCTTATTTCAACCATCTATACATTACTCAATGTCCACCATGATAAGTGTAGATATCCTTTGTCACCATGTATTATTTTTTAAAGATTTTATTTATTTGAGAGAGAGAGAGAGCACATAAGCATCTGGGGAGGAGTAGAGGGAGAAGCAGACTCCCCACCAAGCAGGGTACCCGAGGCAGGACTCAATCCCAGGACCCTGGATCATGACCCTAGCCGAAGGCAGATGCTTAACCATCATACATTATTTTTTAAAATATTTATTTATTTTAAAGAAAGAGAAAGAAAGCACGAAAGGAGGGGGAGGGCTAAAGGCAGAGGAAGAAAGAGAATCTCAAGCAAACTACCCACTGAGCATGGAGACTGATGTGGGACTCAATCTCCTCACCATGAGATCATGACCTGAGCCAGAATCAGGAGTCAGCTACTTAACTGACTGAGCCACCCAGGTGCACCGTCACCCTACATTATTGACTATGTTCTCTATGTTGCACTTTATTTTTTTTTACTTGAAAATGTCTTTATTTTATGAAATTTAGAAAACAAAAGAGGAAGAAGAGAAAAATGTTACCCAGAATCTTACCATCCAAAAACAAGCCACAATAATATTTGAGTCTATTTTCTTTCAGTTTTTTTTTCATTCTGCCTAGTTACTATTTCATAACTATGACTTTTTAATCCCCATTTTGATCCACATTGTGTATTATTACTAACTTTTTTCAACTCTAGTTTCATTAACATCTAGTTTTATATTAGTTTCAGGAGTACATAATAATGATTCCACCATTTTATACACTACTCAACTCTCACCGTGATGACTGTTTTCCTCCCCATCACTTTTTTCACCCATCCCCCTGCCCACCTCCCCTCTGGTAACCACCAATGCACTGTGTGTGTTTAAGAGTCCGTTTTTTTGTTTGTCTCTCATTTTCTTTGTTCATTTGTTTTGTTTCTTAAATTCCTCATAGAAGTGAAACCATATGGTCCTTGTCTTTCTCCAACTGACTTGCTTCAGTTAGCATCATACCCTCTAGATCATCCGTCTTGTTGCAAATGGCAAGGTTTCACTTTTTATGGCTAATATTGCATTATCTATATAAAACAAATGTTGTACTTTCTTAAGTGAGTTGACCTTTAGTCTGCTAGTCTTTACAGGACTGTATAGTAGGTTCAAGTTTTAAAGAGGCAGAATGTGTCCTCAATGAAGTCCTGTCTTGACTTCCAGGAGGTAAATGAAAGGTAAAATTCCTAGGCAAGCAGTTTCTAAAGGATATATTTTTGTAATATAATTGTCTGAATTTTTATTGGGAATTATTTTCCTTATCTCTTTGTATTGTAATTTCATTGAACTACATATGTAAGTGGGTTGAATTAATTCAGGGTTTTGTTTGTTTGTTTGTTTGTTTATAATATAGGTACTAAATTTTGTTTGGGTTTTGTGATTCCAACAACTTTTGTTAGGTTCCTCTTACATGACCATAATTAATTATCTCCTTTCTTGTAAATGTATGCTATTCCTCCATTGTAAGATTGAGGATACTTTTTTTTCCTCATGCCTTTGAATATAGGCTGTTTTTAGTAACTTGCTTGATCAATGAATTGAGCAGATTCTCAGATAGAATTGGCATGCTCATTGGACAAATGACAGCAAGAGTCCGATCCTGGGTCATAACCTCTAACATGCCCAAGCATTGCAATTATTAAGAATTGCCAGCAGTGAATTGGGATGGGGAACTGGTGAAAAAAATACACATTGGCTTATGTAATTATCTCTTATGTAATTATCTCTAGAAAAGATATGGGGAGCAATGCTAACTATTGAACTATGGAATTAGTTGTCGTTAAGTGTCACTAATATGCTGATGAATGAAAATAGCAGTCTCGGGCCAGACAATTTCCAATTCGTGATATGATGTCAAAGTCATATAGATCATTTTAAAAGATCCTCATCTCCTACAGTTAGAGACCAAACTGCATATAAACTCAACCTAACAACCTGACAGTAGGAAATAGAATAAGAAAGAAGCTGAATTCACAACCTCTACAAGTTTCCTGTACAAAAGTCAGGACTCTGATAAGGAAGGAGTTGGACACTGAGAACTGAGATTAAGACATCTGTTTGGGTGTGTTTGAGATATTCCAGTTCCCCGCAAACCTCTGACCATACAGAAGTGGCCCTCTCTCCCTTGCTGGAAGAAACCAGCCTTTCTTTGCCAGAAAACTCTAAGAGGCCTCACTTGAGCGAGACACAGCATAAGATACTAAGTGCTTTTCTCAAGATCTTGTCCACCTTCCACTGTTAGATTTTAGACCTAAGCCAGGGACAAGGCTCCGAGTGGTATGATATGATGACTAAGGAGAATTGGCCCATTAGTCACCAAAAGAGCTATAGGACTTGGCTGATAAGTACCGTCAGAACTGGAAAATGTGCAGTATACACCTTGAAGGTAATGTGCTTAGGATGGGAGGAATATAAAGCTGAATAAGGAAGAACTTACTGACATAGAACTCCGGTGCCTCAAAGATTACCTTTTAGGCAAGACACCAGAAGTAGATCCTAATGCATTACTGGGATGACTCCAATAACCTTGGCAAAACTGACAGCCTACAGTAAGGAAGGTAGAGATACCATTATTGCCATGCTAGAGTTGTTGAAGGGGCCCAAAGGCTCAAAAGATGTAAGGACTTATAAGTAAATATACATGGTGATTGTGCTATCAAAAATCCATCAAAGAAGGTATCAGGTGACTGAAATAATAAAGAAAAGCACTAGTAAGAGGGACTCCAGGGCACCTGGGTAGCTCAGTCCATTAAGCATCCCACTCTTGATTTCACTTCAAGTCATGATCTCAGGGTCCTGAGATGGAGCCCCACATGGGGTCCTACACTCAGCAAGGAGTCTGCTTAAGATTCTCTCCCTCACCCTCTGCCCCCCTCAAATAAATAAGTAAATAAATAAATAAAATCATTTAAAGAAATTTTTTTAAAGAGCTACTCCAGCTGGTGGTAACCCAGTGGTATGAGAAATTGTTACACATTTAAGTTCCTAGAGTCAAGGGGAATGATAGGATTCCAGAACACTTGAATACAGAACTTAATGCCACCACCAAAGACATAAAGGATGCAGAAGAAGTAATCATATCATCTGTCCATTTAAATCAGCAGTCTGGCCCATCCAGAAATCAAATGGCTCTTAGAGAATGACTGCAGACTGCTTCAACCAAGTAGTGGCCCAACAATAGCTCCATGCTTTACACATGATCATTTACAAGGTCTCCCATACATGGTATTCAGTCAATGATTTGAGAAATGTATCCTTTTCTATTCTGATTAGAACGGAGGATCAGAAACAGTTTACACTCATGTAAGATGAACAACAACATTCATTTTCAATTTTTCTCAAGGTTATGTTAACACTCCTGCCCTCCTCAGTATAGTCTGCTGGTATGTGGTCCCCCAAGATATTTGGCCTCCTACCCACTACACTGAGTGGATACTAACTGTAATGTCTACTACCTTGATAATGTCATACTGATAGAGCAGTTCACACAAGCAGTTGGCCGGAACATTGGACACCTTGGTGAAACACCTGTGCTCCAGAGGGTGAGAGACACAACACAAACACACAAATACCTATTAAGACTTGGAAACTCAAAATATTGGGTGAGTTTTTACAGGTCTACCTGCCAAGGGCATGCTACAATACCCCATCCAAAGTAAATTTCATTAAGAAAGAATCAGAGTCCTAGTAGGCCTCTGTGAGTTTTGGAGGAAACATAATCCACAGCTAGGAAGAGTTCTCCAGTCCAGAGACTATATGGCACAGAAGGCCCACAGGCATTAAGTGGGATGCAGAACAGGAGAGTCTTCCCAGCAGGTCCAAGTACAGTGCAAGCAGCCCTGCCACTTGACCACATGATAGAGCAGGATCTATAAGGAAAGCTGTGATCCTGGGGAAAGAAGCAACCTGAACCTTATTACCAGCCTCAGTAGGGGAAAGATTCAGGTCCTGAGCTTCAGGAGATATTCTACACCATCCGTAACAAAGAAGGTTACATTTTTTGAGAAAGAGCTCCTCGTCTGTTTGTGAGGCCTAATAAAGAAGAAACTCTTGCCCAGGAAGCACCACATGAGCATGTATCCAGTCCTGCCCTAATGCATTGGGTCCAATCAAAGCCTTCAATAAATAAAGTAAATGGGCCAAGCAAAAACCATAAGATATAAATGGAGTTCCATTTAAATGGATCCCAAGTAAAGCAGGGGGGCGATCAAGCAACAGCTCAAATGTGCATGAATAAAACCTCTCCTTTCTCACCTCAACATCACTCCTGTTGAAGTAATCAACATCTAAACTTGTTGTGCATCCTTTATAAGGTCCTTCCAGTGTTCACTTGCACCTGCACACACATGCACATTTTATTATATGGCATCGGCCCTTGTTCTTGATCAGAGCTACACTTTGGTCTTCCACCTGATTTTTTTTTTTTTTTCACCTAACAGTGACTGCATACCATCTCCAGGTCAGTCCACGATTACCTGGTCTTTTCATTTACTGTGCATTTCACATCCACACACACAAAATTGACTTTTCTTATAATGGTGGATATACAGACCATTTATTTTATTTTAGTTTCCATACAAAGTGCTGAAATATGTGTAATCTTATTCATTGGCATTTATATTTTGGTCAGCTAAAGATTTCTAAAGGAGGGATTTCTAGGTCAGATGCCATAAAAATTTATCATTTTATATGGGAACTACCAGGTTCTTTGTGAAATGGAGTATTCACACTATTAGCAGGAAGTAAGAGTGGACACAGCCATATAGGAACTTCATCTTCACAGGAAACTAACAATGTTCTCTCTATATTGAAAGGCACTGCATTGCCTTTAATTTCCTTTCATTTTCTTGACGTCATGATAGTGAACTTTTTTTTCTCACACAATCTTGTTATGTGGATACCCACTTCTGTGAATTGCTTGTTCATTTGTTTGCCCTTTTATCTATTATATTTTTCTTTGAATTTTAGACTGTTCCTTCATTATCAGAGATACAACTTCATTGTTTGGAACATGTGCGCAAACATTTTCTCTTGTTTTATTATTTCCTTGTAATATTATTTGTGGTACCCTAAATTTTTTATTACAAGTTTTGGTTTTCTTGTCTGGATTAAATAGTATTCAAACATCCATGACTGCACAAACGGTCACCTAAGTTTTCTTCCAGTATAATTTCACATTTATATTCTCAATAAATCTCTATATTATTATGAAACTCTTGTCATGTCACAAACAAAATGGGATGGAAAAATATTTAGGAACTACTCCACTTTTCAAATTATCTGTGAGCTGGCAGAGCATGGACTCACATGCACTCTAACTTCCACTTCAGTGATCGCTTTCTTGTACAGTCTGTACCAACATCTACGGTACAACACAACAGAGTTCTATTTTACCAAGACCACTAGAGAATTTTTCCTTTCCAACTTCCTCCTGAATGCATTTTTCACCTCCTTGTTCCTCAGACTATAAATGAGGGGGTTCAACATGGGGATTACCACAGTATAAAATAGAGAAATCACTTTATTGATATCCAGGGAGGAAGCTGAGCCAGGCAGAACATAGATAAAGAAAAGAGTCCCATACAGGATGGAGACGACTGCCATGTGAGAAGAGCAAGTGGAGAAAGCTTTCTGCCTCCCATCAGCAGTCCGGATCTTCAAGATGGCCACCAGGATGCAAACATAGGAGACCATGATGATCAGGACACTGAGTATGACAATAGCTCCAGCCAAGATGAAGAGCACTAATTTATTGATCCATGTGTCTGCACATGCTAGAGACAGCAGTGGAGAAATGTCACAGAAGAAGTGATTGATGATATTTGGACCACAGAAGGGTAAGCGAAAAGTGAGAATTGTGTGGGTCATTGTGCTTATAAGAGCCATGGCGTAAGGCCCTGCCACCAGCTGCACACAGACTCTCTGGGACATGATGAGAGTGTACAGCAAGGGCTTACAGATGGCCATGTACCGGTCATATGCCATGGAAGCCAGGAGGAAACATTCACTTGCCACAAAGAAACCAGAGAACCACATCTGTGCAGCACAACCCACAAAAGAGATGTGTTTTTTCTCCGCAAAGATATCACACAGCATCTTGGGGGCAATGGAAGAAGAAGAACAAATATCTACAAAGGACAAGTGACTGAGAAAAAAGTACATAGGAGTGTGGAGTCTTGCATCAGTCCATATGAGAACGATCATGCCTACGTTACCCCCCAGGGTGACAAGATAGACAAAGAGAAGCATGACAAAGAGGATGATCTGATGAAGGAGGTGATTTGTGAGGCCCAAGAAAAGAAATTCAGTCGCTTCTGTCTGATTCTTATCTTCCATTGGTCAGTTGTAATCTGTTACAAGAAGGAAAAACTATTTTTATATTTTAAAAAACCCATCACTAGCACTTAGAAATAATATTTTATACAAATGATAGCTTATCCTAAGCAGGTCTATAACAGGCAATTATTGAATTATTGTTGAACCGGAAGACAGGATGTCCATGTACTAGGTCTAGGAGTTGTGCATAGATACTGTGTAAACTTGGACAATTCACCCCCGATCTCTTTGGATTCAGTACTCGCTCCCAGAGAAAGAGGAGTCCAACTACATTGTCGAAACCTCCCTCAAGGTGTATTTGAAATGGGGATTAGTCTCCACATTTTATCTTTTTGTGTTATAGGATAATAAAGGTCACTTAATAATACTTTTACTGAAAGTACTATAAAATCTCACCAATGTGATATTCAGATCCTTACATCAGACATTTGGGAAAGACTAAGCAAGGGAGTTCCTATTCTCACTGAAGGATCAGTACCATTCTAATATTATTAAGACACAATTCACAGATGTGCTTATCAGTTTATTCCCTACTCCCACATATAGCAAGATGTTGAAAGGATAATACACACAATTGACAAAGATTTGATTTATATACAGAAATATGGTGTCATGGAAGAAATGGAGAGGTCTTGTCTTTAAGATCAAGTGAGCTGGCAAATGTTGGACAGCAACTTGTCCTGGAAATTATATAGAAAATTAAGCCTCTGTTGCACCTAAATAACATAGAATTGTTTTATGTGATTTCCCATATATTCTAGAAAGTGTTTTTTGAGTTATTTACCTTGAATTCTGTCATGCAATGACAATATTTTCATTAAAACTGTAATTGAAATTATGTCTGTAAAATATCAGATACATCATTCTTTATGCAAGGAATACCCTCAAGAAAATGTTGGTTTCTGACTCATTAGTAAAGGAAGAAAAATCAAGTTGTTCAAAATTCCTAGGAAAGATCACTATGTAGGATAACTTATATGAAAAAAATCTGGTTTTAAATAACATGTATTGTCACTTCAGTTAGTGTCCTCTTCAGAAGAAAATAAGACCAGTATGCTACTCCGAAATTAAATTACATGTGGAACTTGATATATGATATTAGTAGTGACTGCATCTATTCAATTTATGATAATATTATCATTATCATGATTATTTGCTTAATGCTATATGAATGTATTTTCAACGGTCAAAAAGGCAATTCTGAGGTTATGTTAGGAGCATGACCCAGAGCAGAAATGCTTTCTTTGTGGCAATTTGAATATAGCAATAAGATGTGGGGGGTGTCAGGGTGGTACACTCACATGACTCCTCATTTTGATTCAATCATTTTTCCTTCCTTCCTTCTTTCTTTCCCTCATTTCCTACTTATTTATTTTAATAAGTTATTTTGAGTCTCTAAAAATCAGGGAGGATGATCCCAAACCTCTTTTACACTTACATTCTGTGATCTTAGAAATCCTCGTGGACATTGTCTCATCTCGATACTGTAAAGAAACAAATAGGAAATTCAGTTTTAAAAAGTCACAACGAACCAGTTGTTTTGTCCCAGAAAGATATGAGCAAAATGCCGAAGTCTACTCTCTTTAGAGAGCCTGAGCTAGGAAGGTTATTTTCCTGTCATTTAAGCTCATCCTGATGTTTTTCCACCAAATTTCAAAAACTTCATGCTTTCCAATATGCACTGTACTCACTTTAAGGATATCCTTCATCTAGCTCCTTTAACTGCTTCAAAGGAAATGATCATTTTCTAGAAGAAAGGAATACTCAACTTCCTTCACAGTGGTAACCTCTTCTAAGAGGCAGGGCTTTCTAAACACATGGTGAAGAAACCAGCTCTCCATCTTGAAGAGCCTGCAACTGAAGAGATGCTGTTTGACCCTGCACATGAATACACATATTGCACAGAATGAGGGATGCTTTCCCAGGAGTTTTCAACAGTTTAGAGCGAGGTCCCCAAAGAACTAAAATCTCAAGCGTTTACATCTAAAGGGACAAAATTAACGTAATCTTAGTAGCACTTGCACTAAGTATTATTTTATAGCTGTGTCATTTCTCAACGAGAGGATTCCTAAGAAAATAAAGGGGATTGTCCCCCTGCTTTGGCATCCTTCATGCCAAAAGGAGCTCTCATTTCTATCAGTGGGGTGTGATGCATTGAGCACACAGGACCAGTTTGGAGGAAGTAGTTTGCTGCCTGGATTCTGGAGACAAGTCCCCTGGTGGTAATCTCAATTCCACTACTTTATTACTTGTGTCACTTTAAGCATATTTTTAAGTTTCTCTGTGCCTCATGCTCTCAATTTTTAAACTAAAGAAGATAACGATGTCTAGTTTGCAAAGATCTTGGAAGGACTTAATGAAGTGATAAATTTAAACCACTTAATGAGTGTCCAGCACAGAAACAGTGCTCATTAATGTTATGTATTATTATTAGGGATGTATAGCATAGTTAGAGACATTATACCTAGATACTGAAATAAAACAGAAGAGTATTTTGTTTTTGTTTTTGTTTTTTGTTTTTATCTCTAGGCAAAATAAAACACAATCTGTGGACTCCAAAGAAAGTACAGATCACTGTAAAAATAGAATAGAGGAGAAAATACTCAAATGGAATAGAGGAAGGAATTACTCTAGAAAGATAAAATTTAGGTAGACTGAAGTTAAAGGAAAGGTATTCCAGGGCAGTGTTAATGAGATCAACAGGAGCAGAAGCAAGGAAGATGTTTGAGATGGAAGGTTTACATTCAAGAAAGAAGCAAGTGTAGAGTCTGATGAAACAGATTAAAGTATTGAAATCCCCACCTTCTCTGAAACCTCATTGTTTATCTGATGGGAAGAACCTGATATCTTTTTCTATTTAACCCCTATAACATTTCACTGGAGCTTATTTTTAATCCCAGTTAATTATCTATCTCAGTACATTGTCAATAACTGATTTTGCCTAACTGATGAATTAGTGGAAAATAAATGCTCCAAACCAATAATTCATAATGGTTTATATTTAGCAATTAAACTATGCTATATATTTTTCATCTGATGGCAAGTAAAAGTAAGTCTACCTGTTATTCTCAAAACAAACTAAAAACACTAAAAACCAACAATGTAAAATGAAAAAGACACTTCATCAGCTCTGAAAAGGAAAAGGTAATATGGAAAATAATTTAAAAATCATTTTTTTTATTTTTTATTTTTTAAAGTTTTTTTCGATTTTATTTATTTATTTGACAGACAGAGATCACAAGTAGGCAGAGAAGCAGGGAGCTAAGCAGAGAGCCTGATGTGGGGCTTGATCTCAGGACCCTGGGATCATGACTTGAGCTAAAGGCAGAGGCTTTAACCCACTGAGCCACCCAGGCACCCTTAAAAACTCATTTTATTAACAGAAAGTTATAGGAAAATTCTCTTTTATTACATTTTTTAAATAAAAATGTCAATTTGATGAATAGCAAGGTTGAAAAGTGAAATAAAATTATATTAGATAATGTGAAGTAAGTTGGCTGAGCTGAGGAAAGAAAATTGTATGAGAATTGTCAGGACATGAAACAAACAAACAAGAAGGCAATAGGCAATATAGACACTACTAAAATAACCCTGGAAAACTTGAGAAAATTCAAAAAGTAAAGTTTAAAATTAGCTGCAGGGCTCCTGAGTGGCTCAGTCCATTAAGCATCTGACTTTGCCTCAGGTCATGATCTTAAGGGGTGGGATCAAGTCCCAACTGGGCTCCACACTCAGCAGGGAGTCTACTTCTCCCTTTACCCCTCCCCATTCCACTGATCTGCTCTCTTTCGCTCTCTAATAAATAAAGTCTTTAAAAAGACAAAAATAAGCTGCAACTTCAAAATGTTCAGTGAGAAAATGATAAGGCAGAAAAGAAGATCTAACAGACAAATAATTGGTATCTCTGAAGAAGATAGACATCATATGTAAAAAAATCTTTCTAAAACAAGAAAATCTGTATCTGTGGAATAAAAGTACACAATATGTCTTAAGGGGAAAACTATAAAATTCCCATAAACATTATGTAGACTTTTTTCTTCTTCTTACTTAAAGAGGAAATTTTTCAAACGGTTCTCAAAACACTCCATAATTTCATTCCACTGTACATTCATTATGGTGAATAGTATTATAGATGGAGCCAGGACTGGAAAACTGTGAGAATTAAAGGAAATGGTAACATAAAATAGAAATATAATCAATAATCATATTGATATGGCTAATATTAAAATAATAATATAATCAAAACAAACTTGAAATGAAAGAAGACAGTTTTACAGTTTCTCTTAGCCCTCAAATCTCCTCCTTTCAATGTAGAGAGTTATTAAATACAGATTAAATGTGATAAATGCTGCATTTTATATGTAGAAATATCTTAAGACATAGAAAATTTACCATTAGGAATGTTAAGGATAGTAATATAATCTATCAAAATCAGGCTATAGAAGGAAAATAAATATAATTGTAGGAAAAGTCTAATATTAACTAACTGACTAATACTCACATCTTTCATATTAACAGATTTTAAGGTAATAATTCAAGATATAGAAGTTTATTACACAAAATGATGAAGACTAACATCAGAAATATTTTTCTTGAAAGTTTTGAGTCACTTGGCACCTAATCCCTGAAGAATCCTGAACCTCAAGCATCTACATCCATAAAGAAGAAAGTTAAAGTGACATAAACATTAGATTTTGAGCCAATAATACCTCACAATTGGATTTTATCTTAAGGGAGGATTCTGAAGAGCAAACCTGGTCATCTTGCAATCATCTTTGAAAAATAAAACAGCATTCTATTGAACAAGAAACTCTGGGTACTAAGAGACAGAAACTCACAATTAAAAAACTATCCCTGAAAGTTGATACAAGTTGTTTTAAGAGACTGGAAATAAATGTGGAAAAATCAAAGATGTAACAAAAAACTAATTACACACAACTTGGAAATACCTTGGTCCAGTTTTGTTCAGAATGGGGAAGTTTCTCAGTTGGGGAAAAGATTCTGAGAGATCACTTGCAGGCACAGTTTTATAGAAATAACATACTCTTGGGATCAAATATTTCTGGTTATCAGTTAAATATGCTATATTATTAGCTTTGGAATCATTCATGTCAGGTGATGCCCCACAAGACAACTCTAAAGACTAAATTCCACAGAAGTTCTAATCTACATGTAGTTAGGAACCAGAGGACCTAAAAAATTCCACATAAGCAAAATACTAAGTTTCATACACCTAAATAGAAAAATACCTAGGAACATTGTATTCAAACTATCAAGAACTAAAGGAAAAAGAAGATTTAAAACTCATTCTAAAAAAAAAAAAAGGAAAGGAAAGATTATTTTGAAGGAGCAATGAGACTGATACCCAAGTTATTTACACAAATAAAAGAAATAGAGGAAAATAGAATAACTTTAAAGTTCTGAAAAAAGTAGCATCTAACAGAGAATTCTGTACCAAGTAAAACTATGTATGAAGGTGAAATAGATGTATATCCAAACAAGCAAAATCTAAGAGAATCTTTTCAGAGAAAAAATTCCCTGAGTAAAGATAATACAAATCAGTTCATTAGTCAGAAGGAGTATTACATCTTATGGAATCTTAGGGTTATGGAGAGACATGTATTTCAATGGAAAAATAGAGATGTAAGTGACTACAGAGATAGTAACTAATAGAAACTTATAATAATATCTTTCATAGAAAATTGATATAAATGATAATAATAAACATTCAAATCAAGAGTAGGTTGAATGGAATTTAAGTGTTCTAAGACCTTCCAATTATCTGAAGACAGAAAGACTAGCACTCATTTATACTAAACTCTGAAATATCAAGAATGCAAATCATCAAAAGAATAGCTAATGACCAAATAGTGAGATTACCCACCCATCACATGAGTCAGACTTTTTTATCATACTTGAAGGTCACACCATCTGACCATTGAATAAGTATCAAGCATACACTATGCCCAAAGAGTGGTTGAGATGTATCAGATTAATAAAATACCATGCGTATATAGAACTTTCACTTTAATGAGGGAAGATAATACACAATAAATTTAAATATCAATTTAGACATATTATAGGTTGGAAGGTGATCATGTTATAGATAACAGAAAAGGTTAGATCAGAGTAAAGGGAATCTAAGTTTCCTGGTGAGGTAGGGATGGTAACAGATTCAGTCAGTCATCAATATGTTAAGGTAAATCACAGAGAAAATGAGCTTCAAGCCATGGCAGAAAGGTGTGAGTTCCCCAGGCACATACTGGAAGATGAGAGATCTCAACCAGAGAGAACATTATTGCAAAAGTCTTGAAGGGACTTCAGGTTCTTAGCTCTACAGATAAGGATCTTGGAAGTCACTAATCTGTCCTAATAAGTAAAAAGCTAAAGATACTGAAGAATCAATAACTCTTCTTGGATTTGTAAGAGAGGGGGGACACAGAGCAAACCACTGACCCCAAGACTGGAGAAATGGAGAAGTGAAGGCAGAGTCACAGTTTACTCACAAGAGGAAATGGCCATGGGAACTAGTGCCTTGATAAGAAAAAATGAACAGAACAATAGAATGAGTTTTACCTCCAGGAGTTCGACCAGGTCCCCACAGTAAATGTAAATGTAAATATAAGAGGAAAATCTCCTGGTGCTCCCATCAGGGGACATCAGGGAAGAAGAAATATTCCTTTTTTTTTTTTTTTAAGTAACATCTAAAGTATTATTTGTTTCAGGGGTACAGGTCTGTGAATCATCAGTGTTACACAATTCACAGCACTCCCCATAATACATACCTTCCCTAAAGTCCATAACCCAGCCACACTCTCCCTCCCCCTGCCGAGCAACCTTCAGTTTGTTTCCTGAGATTAAGAGTCTCTTATGGTTTGTCTCCCCACCCAGTCTCAACTCATTTCATTTTTCCTTTCCTTGAAGCATTCTGAAATCTCTCAGAGTGTTCTGTGCTTCTTAATAAAGCCTGCCCTCAGGAGAAACTAGTTAAACATGCAATCCCCAGCTGGGGTCCTCTTAGAGCCTGATGAATCTGGGGAAAGAGAAACGGCCAAATTAGCCTCCTCTAGCCTTCCACCTGGAGAAAGGAAATAACCACTCCAATCCACTATGGTCATCCTGTCCCAATTTACAAGGGAGAAAAACACTGAGAAACACTTTTGAAGCTCTTAGTCCAGAAGTATAGTTCCACCAAAAGCCTGAGACCTATCAGAGGACTACAGAATGCTTCTTTCCCTCCACACCTTACGACCACCTTGCTAAAAGGACTGTTTGAAGCAGCCTCTGTTGCCTAGAACATTGTGTTTGACTATCGGGAAAAACATAAAAGGCAAAAAAAAAATCATAAAAGGCAGATATGGAAAGGCAAAAACATGATCCGAAGAGACAGAGCAAGCATTAGAATCAGACATGGTAAAGATGTAGGGATATCAGACCAAGAATTTAAATCAGCAATGATTAAAATGCTGGAGATCAAAAACACTGTAACAAAAATGAAGAATGCCTTTGATGGGCTCATTAACAGACCAGACACGGCTGAGGAGAAAATCAATGAGCCTGAAGATAGAACAATAGAAACTTCAAAAACTGAAAAGGAAAAACAAACAAACAAACAGAATCAGGGACAAATATCTAAGTGAGGTCTATGTGGCAACAACTACAAAAAGTGTAATATAATCCCATATTTATCATGGGAATATCAGAAGAAGAAAGAAAGGAATAGAAGAAATATTTGAAACAATGACTGTTTTCCTCAAGTTAATAATAGACACCAAACCATAGATCCAGGGAGCTCAAAGAACACCAAACAGAATGAAGGCCAGCAAAAAAGCATACCCAGGCATATAATTTTCAAAGTATGGAAAGTTAAAAATAAATAAAAAATCTTGAAAGAAGGCAGAGTCAAAATGACATGACTCCTACAGAGGAAAAAAGGTAAGAATTATATCTGACTTCTCAGAAAAGTGGGATGCAGAGCAAGAAAGGCTCCACAGCAGGTCCAGGTATAGTAGAAGCAGCCCTGCCCCTTGGACCACAGGATACAACAGACTCTATGATGAAAGATGTATTCCTAGGGAAAGAAGCAACATGGAGTTTATTACAAGCCTCAGTGGGGGGAAAATGCAGGTCCTGAGCTTCATGAGGCATTCCATCTCACAGGAAATAAGAATGTTATCGCCAAACTGTGGAAAGAGCCAAGATGCCTTCAAAAGACAAATGGACAAAGATATGGTCCATATATACAATGGAGTACTATGCCTCCATCAGAAATGATGAATACCCAACTTTTTTTTTTAAAGATTTTACCTATTTATTCAACAGAGATCACAAGTAGACAGAGAGCAGGCAGAGAGAGATAGACAGAGGAGGAAGCAGGCTCCCCGCTGAGCAGAGAGCCAGATGTGCGGCTGGATCCCAGGACCCTGGGATCATGACCTGAGCCGAAGGCATAGGCTTTAACCCACTGAGCCACCCAGGTGCCCCGAATACCCAACTTTTGTATAAGCATGGATGGGACTGGAGGAGATTATGCTGAGTGAAGTAAGTCAAGCAGAGAGAAACAATTATCATGTAGTTTCACTTACTTGTGGAGTAAATTTCATTTACTTGTGTTATTAAGGAATAACACTGAAGACATTGGGAGAAGGAGAGGAGAAGTGAGTTGGGAGGAATTGGAGAGGGAGATGAACTATGAGATACTGTGCACTTTGAGAAACAAACTGAAGGTTTGGTGAGGGGAGGTTAGGTGAGCCTGGTGGTTGGTATTAAGGAGGGCATGTATTGTATGGAGCAATAGGTGTGGCGCATAAGCAATGAATCTTGGAACACTGAAAAATAAAATAAAGTTAAAAAGAAAAAAGAACGTTATGGCTTTTGAAAAAGAACTCCTGGTCTATTTGTGGAACCTAATAAAGAGAGAACACTTGCACAAGTGGCACCCCATGTGAGCATGTACCCAGGCTTGCCCTAATGTCCTGAGTTCCATCAGATTCTCCAATAAATAAAGTGAGATGAGCAAAGCAGCATCTATCATATGATGAACACGGTCCATCCAAATGGATCCCAACTAACATCAGAGGCTATAGTTCAAATGTGTTTGAATACAACCTCTCCTTTCCTACGTCCATGCAACTCACCTTGAAGTGATAATGTCAACAGCTTGTTATGCATCCTTTATAAGTTCTCTCTATGTTCATTTATACATTCATGTACATACACATTTTACTCATTACCTAGGTTTTGCCATTTTTCTTAATGATCATAGAAGCACACTGATATTCAACTTGGTTTCTTTTGTTTTGTTCTTGTTTTTGTTTTTGTTTTACCTAATAGTAACTGCATACAATAATTTTCTACAGGTCAATCCATGATTATGTAATCCAGTCATTTCATTTACTGTATGTACATTTTACAGGAGAAATAATGTGCTTTTATTATAGTGTTGGATAGTCAAATATTTTCTTTTATTCTTCCTTGCCATACATGATGCTAAAATATGTGTAATCCTATTCATTGGTATGTATGTTTCTGTCAACTAGATTTCTAAAGGAGGGATTTGGGGGGTCAAATACCATATTAATTTACCATTTTATAGGGAAACTACCAAATTCTTTGTGGAAATCGATTATTCATACTATCAGCCGGAAATAAGATGATACATGGCCAAATAGTACCTTCATCATCATGGAAAACTAACAATATATCATCTATATTGAAAGATACTACACTGACATTTTAATATCTTTTCATTTACTTGACCAGTAATGACATTCAGCATGTTTTCTTTACATGTTTGGCAATTTGCATTATTTTGTAATTTGCCTATTTACTTGTTTGCTCACTTATTTGTTGTCTTTCTTTTTTTTTTTTTTTAAGATTTCATTTATTTATTTGAGAAAGAGGGCACAAGCAAGGGGAGCCGCAAAGGGAGAGGAAAGGGGAGAAGCAGGTCCCCCACTGAGCAGGGAGCCCAGTGGGGGGCCTGATCCCAGGACCCTGCAACCATGACCTAAGTAAGCCAAAGGCAGACACTTAACTGACTGAGCCACCCAGGTACCCTATTGTTTTTCTTTTTCATTCTAAATTTTAGACTGCTCTTTGAATAATGGGGTATTATCCCATTGTTTGGCACATGTGTACAAATATTTTCTCTTGTTTTATTATTTCCCTTGTAATATTATTTGTGCTACCTTGAAGTTTCAATTACAACTTTTGGTTTTCTTGTCTGGATTAAATAGTATTCAAACATCCATGATTACATAAATATTCATCTAAGTTTTCTTCCAGCATATTTCCCCACTTATGTTCTCAATCCATCTCTATATTATTTTGAAATTCTCGTCATGCCACAGACTATAAGATACTGCAGAAAAATATTTAAGAACTACTCCACTTTTCAAATCATCTGTGAGCTGGCAGAGCACGGACTCACATGCACTTTCTGACTTCCACTTCAGTGATTGCTTTCTTGTATAGTCTGTACCAACATCTACGGTACAACACAACAGAGTTCTATTTTACCAAGATCATTAGAGAATCTTTCCTTTCCAACTTCCTCCTGAATGCATTTTTCACCTCCTTGTTCCTCAGACTATAAATGAGGGGGTTCAACATGGGGATTACCACAGTATAAAATAGAGAAATCACTTTATTGATATCCAGGGAGGAAGTTGAGCCAGGCCGAACATAGATAAAGAAAAGAGTCCCATACAGGATGGAGATGACTGCCAGGTGAGAAGAGCAAGTGGAGAAAGCTTTCTGCCTCCCATCAGCAGTCCGGATCTTCAAGATGGCCACCAGGATGCAAACATAGGAGACCATGATGATCAGGCCACTGAGCACACCAATTTCTCCAGCCAAGATGAAGAGCACTAATTTATTGATCCATGTATCTGCACATGCTAGAGACAGCAGTGGAGAAATGTCACAGAAGAAGTGATTGATGATATTTGGACCACAGAAGGGTAAGCGAAAAGTGAGAATTGTGTGGGTCATTGTGCTTATAAGAGCCATGGCGTAAGGCCCTGCCACCAGCTGCACACAGACCCTCTGGGACATGATGAGTGTGTACAGCAAGGGCTTACAGATGGCCATGTACCGGTCATATGCCATGGAAGCCAGGAGGAAACATTCACTTGCCACAAAGAAACCAAAGAACCACATCTGTGCAGCACAACCCACAAAAGAGATGTGTTTTTTCTCCGCAAAGATATCACACAGCATCTTGGGGGCAATGGAAGAAGAAGAACAAATATCTACAAAGGACAAGTGACTGAGAAAAAAGTACATAGGAGTGTGGAGTCTTGCATCAGTCCATATGAGAATGATCATGCCTACGTTACCCCCCAGGGTGACAAGATAGACAAAGAGAAGCATGACAAAGAGGACGATCTGATGATGGAGGTGATCTGTGAGGCCCAAGAAAAGAAATTCAGTCACTTCTGTCTGATTCTTATCTTCCATTGGTCAGTTGTAATCTGTTACAAGAAGGAAAAACTATTTTTATAATTAAAAATCACTAGCACTTAGAAATAATATTTTATACAAATGATAGCTTATCCTAAGCAGGTCTATAAGAGACAATTATTGAATTATTGTTGAACTGGAAGACAGGATGTCCATGTACTAGGTCTAGGAGTTGTGCATAGATACTGTGTAAACTTGGACAATTCACCCCCGATCTCTTTGGATTCAGTACTCGCTCCCAGAGAAAGAGGAGTCCAACTACATTGTTGAAACCTCCCTCAAGTTGTATTTGAAATGGGGATTAGTCTCCACATTTCATTTTACTGTGTTATGGGATAATAAAACTCACTAAAGAATACTTTTACTGGAAGTAAAATCTCACCAATGTGATATTCAGATCCTTACAGCAGAGATTTGGGAAAGACTAAGCAAGGGAGTTCCTGTTCTCACTGAAGGATCAGTACCATTCTAATATTATTAAGATGCAATTTTTAGATGTGTTTATCAGTCTACTCTCTACTTGCATTGATAACAGGTTGTGGAAAGGATAATGCACACAATTAGTAAAGCAGTTACTGATATAAAAGAATATGATGCCATAGAAGAAATGGAGAGGTCTTATGTGTAAGAACAAGTGATCTGCCAAATTTTGGACAGCAAAATGGAAATGCCGTGACAGTTACACAAAAAATTAAGCATCTATTTGCACTAAAATAACATATTATTTTACGTGATTCCCTATACATTATATAAACTTCTTTTAAGACACTTATCCTGGGACGCCTGGGTGGCTCAGTAGGTTAAAGCCTCTGCCTTCAGCTCAGGTCATGATCCCAGGGTCCTGGGATGGAGCCCCACATCGGGCTCTCTGCTCAGCGCGGGGGGCCTGCTTACTCCTCTCTCTCTGTCTCTGTCTGCCTCTCTGCCTACTTGTGATCTCTGTCTGTCAAATAAATAAATAAAATCTAAAAAAAAAAAAGACACTTATGCTGACATCTGTCAGACTATGTCAATTATAGTGATGAGTAAAATATCAAATGGGGAATGATTTGTGCAAGGAGCACCATGCAGAAAATACTATTTTTTATCTCATTAGTTCAGGAAGAAGAAATCAAATGGTTTCCAAAGAGACAATCACTATGTAGGAAAATTTGTATGAGAAGTCTGGTTTTGGGGTGCCTGGGTGGCTCAGTCATTAAGTGTCTGCCTTTGGCTCAGGCCATGATCCCAGGTCCTGAGATCCAGTCCCACATCAGGTTCCCTGCTCAGCAGGAAGCCTGCTTCTCCCTCTCCTACTCCCCTAGCTTGTGTTCCCTCTTTCACTGTCTCTCTCTCTGTCAAATAAATAAATAAATCTTTAAAAAAAAATAAAAAGGAAAAATCTGGTTTTTTAAAATTTTTTAATTTATTTTCAGTGTAACAGTATTCATTGTTTTTGCACCACGCCCAGTGCTCCATGCAATCCGTGCCCTCTCTAATACCCACCACCTTGTTCCCCCAACCTCCCCCCCTACCCCTTCAAAACCCTCAGATTGATTTTCAGAGTCCATAGTCTCTCATGGTTCATCTCCCCTTCCAATTTCCCCCAACTCCCTTCTCCTCTCTATCTCCCCATGTCCTCCATGCTATTTGTTATGCTCCACAAATAAGTGAAACCATATGATAATTGACTCTCTCTGCTTGACTTACTATGACTTCAACTAATGCTCTCTAAACAAAATAAAAGCAAAATACTACTCATATTGTACAATAATTACATGTGAAGCTTGATATAGAATATAAATAGTGACTGTACCCATTCAACTTGATTCTTTTATCACTGTCATAATTATTTGCTCAATACAGTATAAAGTATGATTTCATCAGTCACAAAGACAATTATAGGCTTATGATAGAGGCATCAGCCATGGTATAAATGTTAATGCCAGTCCAAATACACTAATATAGGTATGTGGGGATTTAGAGAGTAGAATAGACAGGGTGCTCCTAATTTTGATCTCACCCCATCCATCTTTCTTTCTTTCTTTCTTCCTACCTTCCTTCTTTTCTTTCTTTCTTTCTTTCTTTCTTTCTTTCTTTCTTTCTTTCTTTCTTTCCTTCTCTTCTCTTCTCTTCTCTTCTCTTATTTAAATATAAGCTATTTTGAGACAAGGAGGATAATCTTTATGTCCCTTTCATACCCACATTCTGTGGCCTTAGAAATCTTCATAGACATTGCAGTATCTCTATATTGTGCAAAACTAAACAGGAAATTCAGTTTTAAAAAGAAAGTGACATAAACTAGTTGTTTAGTCTCCTGAGAATGTGAAGAAAATGCCAGTCTGCTCTCTTTAGAAAGCCTGAGCTAGGAAGGTTACTTTCCTGTCATTTAAGCTCATCCTGATGTTTTTCCACCAAATTTCAAAAAATTCATAGCTTCCAAAATGCACTGTACTTACTTCTTTAAGGATATCCTTTATGTACCTTCCCTAACTGGTTCAAAGAAAATGATCATTTTCTAGAAGAAAGGAATACTCAACTTCCTTCATGGTGGTAACCTCTTCCAAGAGGCAGGACTATCTACACACATGGTAAAGAAACCAGATCTCCATCTTGAAGAGCCTGCAAGTGAAGAGATCCTAATTGACCCGCACAGGAATATACATACTGCACAGAATAAGGAGTTTCCAACAGTTCTCAGGAGTTTTCAGTAGTTTGGTGTCAGTTCCCCAAAGAACTAAAATCTCAAGCGTTTACACCTGAAGGGACAAAATTAACATAATCTCAGTGGCACTTGCACCAAGTATTATCTCACAGAGGTGTCATTTCTCAAAGAGAGGATTCCTAAGAAAACAAAAGGGATTGTCCCCCTGCTTTGGCATCCTTCATGCCAAAAGGAGCTCTCTTTTCTATCAGTGGGGTGTGATACATTGAGTAGCCAGGACCAGTTTAGAGGAAGTAGTTCGCTGCCTGGATTCTGGAGACACATCCCTGGCGCTAATCTCAAATCCACTGCTTTACTGCTTGCATCACTTTAAGCATATTTTTAAGTCTCACTGTGCCTCATTCTCTTAATCCCTAAACTAAAGAAGACATCCGTGTCTAGTTCACAGAGATCTTGGAATGATGTGATCTTGGAATTAATAAAGTGATACATTTATTTGTTTGTTTGTTTATTAGCATATAATGTATTATTTGTTTCAGAGGTACAGGTCTGAGATTCATCAGTCTTACACAATTCACAGCTCTACATTTAAACTACCTAATGAGTGTCCAGCACAGAATCAGTGCTCATTAATGTTATGTATTATTATCAGGCTTTATAGCATAGTTAGGGACATAATACCTAGACACTAAAATAAAACAGCAGGTTTTTTTAATCTCTAGACAAAAAAAATAAAATTAAATTAAAATCAAAAAAAACCATAGTCCATGGACTCCAAAGAAGGGACAGATCACTATAAAACTGGAATAGAGGAGAAAATACTCAAGGAAGGAATTACCTTAGAGAAATAAATAAAATTTAGATAGACTGAAGTTAGAGGAAAGGTATTCCAAGGCAGTGTTAATGAGATCAGCAGAAGCAGAAAAGGAAGATGTTTGGGATGGGAGGGTCACACAAACAGACCTGTACCCTGGGGATAAAAATATATGTTTATAAAAAATAAAAAATTATAAATTTTAAAAAAATAATAAAATAAATAAATAAATAAAGAGGAGCAAATGTGTAGTCTGGTGAAACAGATTAGAGTATTGCAATCACCACCTTCTCTGAGACCTTATTGTTGAGAGAAGGGTTGGTATCCCCTTCTACTCAACCCTTATAATATTTTATTGGTAGTTCATTTTAACTATCTATCTCAGAAGGTTGTCAATAATTTTCATTGTGTATTTGTTGAATTACTTGAAAATAAGTCCTCCCCAAAATTTATAATTCATAATGGTGTATATTTAGCAAATAAAATTATGCTATATACATTTAATTAAGGATGGAAGGAAAATTCTTCTTAAAAACCAATTAAAACTAATAAGAAAAACAACAAAAACAGATTTTATTGACATTTTATTAAATCTAAAAAGGGAAAGGAAAATAAGAGGAAAAGTCATTCAATTAACAGAAAAAATATATAGAAATTCTTTAATACACTTTTAAAATTTTAAAAAGTCATTCTGTGGAATAGCAACATTGAATATATATGTATATATATACATATATGTATATATGTATATATATGTATATATATAAAATTTAATGGGAAGCTGGCTAATCCCAGGAAAGAAATTATATGAAAATTGTAAACACATGAAACAAAACAAAAAAGTAATATAGACACTCTTTAGAGCAATCATGGAAGATATTTGAGAAGGTTAAAAAGATAAAATTTAAAAATAAGCTACAGCTTCAAAATGTTCATAGAAAAACATGATTACTTAGGACTAAAGGAAGATCTAACATACAAATAGTTGGTATCTCTAAAGAAGAGAGATGTTGCATGTAAACAACTTACAAAAATATAGCATGATCTTTATTTAAGCAGTAAAAACACACAAAATGTGTTTTTTCTTTTTTTACTTAAATTTAGTTAGCCAATATACAATATATACTTACTTTCAGATATAGAGTTCAATATTTTATCAACTCTGTATAACACCCAATGCCCATCACCCAATTACTCCAGCCCTCCACCCACCCTCCCTCCAGCAACCCTGTTTGTTTCCTATAAGATTCTCTCATGGTTTTTCCTCCCTCTCTGATGACTTCCCATTCAGTTTTTCTCCCTTCCCCTATGATTCTCTGTGCTGTTTCTTATATTCCACATGTGAGTGAAACCATATGATAATGTTCTTTCTCTGACTTATTTTGCTGAGCATAATACCATCCAATTCCATCCAAACTGATGTAATTGTTAAGTATTCATCCTTTCTGATGGCTGAGTAATATTCCATTTTATATATGAGCCACATCTTCTTCATCCATTTATCTGTCAATGGACATTTTGGCTTTTTCCATAGTTTGTTTATTGTGGACATTGCCACTATGAACATTGAGAAGCAGGTGCCCCTTTGGGTCACTACATTTGTGTCTTTGGGATAAATGCCTAGTAGGGTGCAACTGCTGGGTCATAGGGCAAATCTGTTTTTAACTTATGGAGGAATCTCCATACTGTCTTCCAGAATGGCTGTACCAGCTTACATGCCAATAAAAAGTATAAGAAGGTTCCATTTTCTCCACATCCTCATCAACATTTAACATCTTGTTAATTTTAACCATTCTGACTGGTGTGAAGTGGTATCTTATTGTGGTTTTTATTTCTATGTCCCTGATGCCAAGGGATGTGGAGCATTTTTTCATGTGTCCGTTAGCCGTTTGGATGACTTCTTTGGAGAAAATCTGTTCATGTATTCTGTCTACTTCTTGACTGGATTATTTGTTTTTGGGTGTTCAGTTTGATAACTTCCTTATAGATCTTGGATACTATCCCTTTATCTAATATGTCATTTGCAAATTAGATCTTCTCCCATTCCATGGGTTGCCTTTTATTTTTGTTGACTGTTTCCTTTGCTGTGCAGAAGATTTTGAGCTTGATGAAATTCCAATAGTTCATTTTTGCTTTTGTGTCCTTTGCCTTTGGAGATGTGCCCAGCAAGAAGTTGCTGTGGTGGAAGTCTAAGTCGTTGCTGCTTGTGTTCTTCCCTAGGATTTTGATGGATTCCTGTCTCACATTGAGGTCCTTCACCCATTTGAGTTTATCTTTGTGTATGGTGTGAAAAAATGGCCTTTTTTCATTCTTCTGCATGTGGCTATCTATTTTCCAAGTACCATTCATTGAAGAGACTGTCTTTTTTCCATTGGATATTCTTTCCTGCTTTGTCAAAGATTAGTTGGCCATAGAACTGAGGGTCCATTTCTGTTCTGTTCTGCTCCATTAATCTGTGTGTCTGTTTTTGTGCCAGTACCATATTGTCTTGATGATTACAGCTTTGTAATAGAGCTTGAAGCCTGTCATTGTGATGCCACCAGATTTTTTTTTCAACATTCTGGCTATTCTGGGTCTTTTCTGGTTCCATACAAATTTTAGGATTATTTGTTCCAGCTCTGTGAAAAATATTGATGGTAATTTGATACCAATTGCATTGAATGTGTAGATTCTCTAGGTGGTATAGATATTTTAACAATATTTATTCTCCTAATCCATGAGCATGGAATGTTTTTCCATCTCTTTGTGTCTTCCTCAATTTCTTTCATCAGTGTTCAATAGTTTTTAGAGTACAGATCTTTTACCTTTGGTTAGGTTTATTCCTAGTTAATCTTGCCACATTACCAAATTGAAAAGCACACAATATATTTTTTCCTTTTTTTATTGTGTTATGTTAGTCACAATGCAGTACCATCATTAGTTTTTGATGTAGTGTTCCATAATTCATTGTTTGTATATAACATCCAGGTGCACACAATATATCTTAAGGAAAAAAAAAAACATAAAATTCTAGTAAGTTGGCTAGACTTCCTTTTCTTTAAGAGGAGAAAAGTCTAATCATTCTCAAAATGCTTAAAAATTTCCTTCCACCCTACATTGATTAGAGTGAATACTCTTATGTATGAGCTCAAGAATAAAAAGCTGTGGTGATTATAGGAAATGATGGTATAACAGTATTAATATAATCAATAATGATATTAATATGACTAATAATATGATAATATAATTCAGACAAACATAAAAGAAGACAGAGTTTTACAGGTTCTCTTGCCTGCCAATCTCCTTCTTCCAGTATAGAGAGCTATTAAATACTGATTAAACGTGATAAATACAGCATTTCATATGTGGGTATATTCTAAGACATAGGAAATTCGCCACTAGGAGTGTCAAGGATAATAATATAATCTATTAAAATGAGCCTATGGAAGGAAAATAAGAAATATAAATGTAAGAAAAGTCTAATATTAATTAACATCTTTTATAATGATATAGTTTGAAAACAATAATTTAAGAAATATTTTATTATATACAATCTAAAAGTTAACACCATAAATTATAAAAATAAATTATATCATTTTCATATTACCAGAAGAAATGCACATACATTACAGATGCCTCAACACATGAAAAGTTGTACTGTAAAGTAAAATATTTTTAAAAGAATATTAAAAGCAGAAAGCTTTAAAAATTGAATGGCACAGCTAACACAAAATGTATCTATTGTTGCAGCACTAGTTAAAACAACAAATGCTTAGAAATCATTTTTTATCAATACTTTCCATGTTAAATAGGATTTTAAATGAGTTAGAGCTATGAGTTTTGAAGTGATACAATTACATATGAAATATTTGACTTTAAAAAACAAGGAGCAAAATCACATCATCTCAATAAACATGAAAAAATTTTTTCACAAAATACAACACTGTAAAACAATCAGGGGTTTGAAGTGGTGGTGGGGTGGGAGGTTGGGGTACCAGGTGGTGGGTATTATAGAGGGCACAGATTGCATGGAGCACTGGGTGTGGTGAAAAAATAATGAATACTGTTATGCTGAAAATAAATAAAAAATAAATTTTAAAAAAATGCAACACTTTTTTCAAAAAAAAAAACTTTTAACATATTGAGTATAGAAGGGACATACATCAATATAATGAAGACTGTATAAGACAAACCCACAGCTGACATTATACTCAATGAAGAAATATGGAAAAGTTTTCCTCTAAGATCAGGAACAAGACAACTTTTCTCACTCTCACCAAACTTATTCAACATAGTACTGGAAGTCTTAGCTATAGGAATTAGACAAGACAAAGAAATAAAAGACATCCAAATGAGAAAGGAAGAACTAAAGTTGCCACTTTTTGTTGATTAAATGCTTTTATATATAGGAGTCCATCAAAAAATTGTAAGAACTAATCAACAGTTCAGTAAAGTTGTAGTTGCATTCCTTTACACTAATGATGAAACATCTGAAAAAGAAATAAAGAAAAATACACCTTTCAAAATAGCATCAAAAACAATGAAATACTTAGGGATAAAATTAACCAAAGAAGTGAAAGATGTGTACAATGAAAAACACAGGACTGTTGAGAGAGATCAAAGAAAACACAATATAAAGACAGTCTATGCTCATGGATCAGAAGAATTAACATTGTTAACCTAACTATGGATGCATCCCAAGTGTCCATTGATATATGAATTGATAAAGGTGTGGTGTATATATATATATATATACAATGGAATATTATTTGGCCATGTGCCATTTGCAACAACATGGATGGACCTAGAGAGCATGAACTGAGTGAAATAAGTCAGTCACAGAAAGGTAGATACCATATGATTTCACTTATTATATGTGTGGCTTAAGAAACAAAACAAATGAACAAAAGGAAAAAACAGAAAGAGACAAACCAAAAAACACAGACTCTTAATTACAGAGAACAAAGAGATGACTGCCAGAGGGGAGATGTGTGTGGGGAATGGGTGAAACAGGTGAAGGGGTTTAAGGGTACACTTACCTTGATTAGCACTGAGTAATATATGGAATGTTGAATCACTACCACTGTACACCTGAAAGAAACTAATACAACACTGTATATTAAGTATACTGGAATTAAAATAAAAGCTTAAATAAATAAATAAATATGTTTTTTTTTAATGGGCAGAAAAGTTAAATAGACCTATTTCCAGAGAGGACAACAAAATGGGGGCCAACAGGCAAGTGGAAAGATGTTCAACATCACTAATTGTCAGGAAAATAAAAATCAAAACCACAAAAATATATCGCCTCACACCTGTTGAGTGACTATAATCAAGAAAACAAGACACGAGAAGTACTGGTGAGGATGTAGAAAAAAATGAAACCTTTCTACATTGTTGATTGAAGTGTGAATTGGTCCCACCACTATAAAACAGTATGGAGGCTCTCCCCCAAATTAAAAACATGGTCTACCGTAGAATCCAGCAATTCTACTTCTGTGTATACACCTGAAGGAAATGAAAACAGTTGTGAGGAGAGATCTGAACTTCTATGTTTATTGCAACATTACTTACAATAGCATATATGTATATATATATATATATATATATATATATATATACACACACAAACACACACACACACACACACACACACACATATATATATACCTCAATGCCCATTAAGAGATAAATAGATAAGAAAAAAGTGGTGTGGGAGCACCTGAGTGGCTCAGTGAAACAGCCCACTCTTGATTTCCACTCAGGTCATGATGCTGGGATCTAGCCCAGCATCAGCCTCTATGCTCAGTGGGGATTCTGTTCCAGGATTCTTTCCCTCTGCCTTGGCCCCGCCCCTGCTCATGATCGATTGGCTACTTTTTCTTTTAATGTGGCATATATACACAATGAAATATTATTCAGCCATAAGAAAGGAGAATAACTTGTCATTTACAACATGAATGGACTCTTTTACCCATGCATAGTATAATGAATATAGATAACAATGCTATACTATAATTATGTAACATGATAATGACAGTCATATTACAATATGCAATGCAATGATGGACATATTACAATACATAAATGTATCAAATTAACACATTGTACATCTTAAATTTATACAACAGTATATATCAGATTCATTCAGTAAAATAAATAAATGAATAAGCCAGGAGTAGAGATGTGTATAAGGTAAGCTTTCCTTTACATTATTTGTAAAAGTGTATACACATGTACAAATGTGCATCTTTTATATGCAGGCAAAATCTTTAGATGAGGAATCTCTTCATAGGAATCTGGAGTGGATGGGAAATTTACATTTACTTATATTTCCATACTTCATAAGTGGAAAATAACGAACCTTAGAAATAATGTGGGGATGAAAACTTAAACAGATAAGAAGACATTCATATTTTTATTAATTTAGAAAAAGAATATGAAAAGTATGTATAGCATGTATGATCTAAGAAATTATATCCAAATCTATTATTTTATCTATGTCTTTATCTCTATACCTTGTAATCTCTCTTTCTTCCTAAAGTTGTCCATAAATAAATATAACATGTAAGTCACCATCCATAAAGCAAACAACTTACTTCTTTAGAAAATGTATATGTATTTCAACATGAATAATACAAGTGTTGGTAAAGATAGTCCTAGCTTGAAACGGCTTCTGACTGTTAATGTTCCACCTTATCCTACCATCTTCAATTCACCGCTACATAATCCATTTTGTGTCTACCATTTAATCCCTGGGATAAAGCCAAGAGGTAAAGTTATAAAGCTGATACTGCTACCTTGATAAATAATACAATACCTTGTCCTAATATTCCCAGCTATTTATTTGAATCCTATTTGTATTTTCTCCTGATCTAGAAACAGTCATTTAAATGAGCCTTAGCAACTTACTCATTGGGCACCCCACCACATCATGAGATTGCCTCTCCAATTACTAGCCAGCAAGAAAGAGGCTTAAAATCACATCTTTGGGGGTGACTGGGTGGCTCAGTCATTAAGCTTTTGCCTTTGGCTCAGGTCGTGATCCCAGAGTCCTGGGATCAGGACTCCCTGCTCAGAGGAAGCCTGTTTCTCTCTCCCCCTCTCCCCCTGCTTGTATTCCTTCTCTCTCAAATAAATAAATAAATCTTTTTTTTTTTTAATAATATCTTTGGTGAACTTTAGGCTCTTCAGAAAATGTAGTGTGTGCACTGCTTTCCTGTTACTCTGTTGTACCCTGCTCTTACCAGCCAACTCTCACTACCACCACCTGCATTTCTTTTTCTGAGGATTTCTCTTCCTACTAATTTTCTACTACTCAGCAAGCTAGAAGTGCCCCCCCCCAAAAAAAAAAACAAATAAACACTCCCTGAGACAGTTTTCAACCAAAAACTAATTCAAAGAAATGAGAAAATGAAACAAAAATGAACAAAAACAGATGGGACCAAAAAAAAAAAAAAAAAAAACAGATGGAACAACAAGTAAACAAAAAGCAAGATGGTGGGAAATTGGAAGGGGAGGTGAACCATGAGAGACTATGGACTCTGAAAAACAATCTGAGGGTTTTGAAGAGGTGGGGGGTGGGAGGTCGGGGTACAAGGTGGTGGGTATTATAGAGGGCACGGATTGCATGGAGCACTGGTTGTGGTGCAAAAATAATGAATACTGTTATGCTGAAAATAAATAAATTTAATTTAAAAAAAAAAGAAAACGTACACTATTTATATAAAAACTAAACTAAAATAAAATAAAATAAATACCCCTAAAAGGTAAAATTGATATTGCAACTAAAGCAAGATCAACATATACCGCCTTGAGAAACCCACTTTGAATATACAGACACACAAATAGTTTAATATTAAAAGGCTGGAGAAAGATAAGCTTTGCTAATACTAACAAAGGGGTAGATGGTGTGGCTCTATTACATCAGACCAAACATATGTTAGAGCAAACAAAAACTACCAAGATAAAGAAGTAAGTTCAAAATGATAGTGGGGTCAATTTATCAAGAAGATTTGACAACTCTCTGCATTTTTGCACTTGATGATATAGCTTCAAAATACATAAAGCAAACACCAATATAACTGTAAGGAAAAATAAATGAGTCTACAATTAGAGTAGGGTATTTCAACATTATTCTCTTAGTCATTGATACAATAAGTAGATAAAATATCAGTAAGGATATAGAAGGCTTAGATAGCATTATGAACAGAACTTAGCACTTCTAGAACACTCCTGTCAGTAATAGGAGAATAAGAATTATTTTTAAATGTACTTAGAATATTTACCATGATGGGAAGGCAAGCTGGTGCAGTCACTCTGGAAAACAGCATGGATGTTCCTCAAAAAGTTTAAAATAAACCTACCCTATGACCTAGCAATTGCACTACTGGGTATTTTCCCTAAAGATACAAATATAGTGATCCAAAGGGGCACGTGCACCTGAATGTTTATAGCACCAATGTTCGCAATAGCCAAACTATGGAAAGAACCTAGATGTCCATCAACAGGTGAATGGATAAAGAAGTTGTGGTATATAGACAATGGAACACTGTGCAGCCATCAAAAGAAATGAAATCTTGCCATTTGCAATGACGTGGATGGAAACTAGATGGGTATTATGCTGAGCAAAGTAAGTCAATCAGAGAAAGGCAATTATCATATGATCTCTCTGATATGAGGAATTTGAGAGGCAGGGTGGGGAGTTTGGGGGATAGGAAAGGAAAAAAATGAAACAAGATGGGATCGGGAGGGAGACAAACCATAAGAGACTCTTAATCTCACAAAACAAATCAGGGTTGCTGGGGGGATGGGAGTCTGGAGAAGGTGGCTGGGTTATGGACATTGGGGAGGGTGTGTGCTATGGTGAGTGCTGTGAAATGTGTAAGCCTGATGATTCACAGACCTGTATCCCTGGGGCAAATAATACATTATATGTTAATAAAAATAATTAATAAATAATTATGATATACCATCATAAAAAGTCTCAAATTTTAAAATATTCAAGTCATAGAAAGTATATTCTCTTGACCTCAAAGTAATTGAATTAGAAAACAGTAACAGAAAGATCTTTGGAAAATCCCCAAATATAAATAAAACACTTCCAAATAACCTATAAGTTAAAAAAATTAAATAAATATAGAAATTATCTTTAACAGAATGAAAACAATGACATATCAAAATTAATAGGAAAAATGTAAAGCTCCACTCAGAGCTTTGGGAAATTTCTAGTACAACCAACAGAGAACAAGATAAAAAGTCTTCAGCCAATGACTTCAGTTTCTACCCAAGAAAAACTAGAAAAGGAGGTGAAAATAAAACCCAAATAAGCACAATGTGAAACTCAAAGGGTTCAGATCCTGATCCCTAGAACCTGTAAACATTTCTTGATTTGGTTTAATGGGTTTCACTGATAAAATTAAATTGAGATCTGAGATGAAGGGGTTTTCTAGGTATCTAGGTGGGACCCAAATGCAATAAATTGTTCTTATAAGAGGAAGAGATGTAGAAAAGACTAGAGAGAGAGAGAGGAGAAGGTAATGTGAAGACAGAGGCAGAGGTTGGAGTGGTGTGTTCCCCAAGCCAAGGAATTCTGTAGCAGGGAATGAATTCCCCCTCTCCCCCACCTACCAAGAATCTCTAGAGGAATGATGATCCTGCTGCCCTCTTGATTTCGGCCCACTTTTTAGTAATCTCTTACAGTAGCCACAGTAAACTAATACACAGAAAAAAAGAAACAATTAAAGTCGGAGTGGAAATCAATTTGGTAAAAAAACAAAAACAAAAAAACTTTTTTAAAAGCAATGGAATCAAAACCAGGTTCTTTGAATAGATCAATAAAATCAATACACTTACCAGACTGATCAGAAAAAAAGAAAAGAAACAAATTACCAGCATCAACAATTAAAGAGGTGACACTATAGATTCTACTACAAATGGAAATAGCCTGAGTTAAAAATATACTTGACTTCTGAGACATGGCAAATGGCCTGGTGGGTTGTTCAGGTACCTGGAAGATGCAACACTGGGAAAGCAGAGACAAAGAGCTCTGCTGGGAAAGCGCATGGATATATTGTGTCCAGTGGATGCAGTTCTTCATGTCTTATATCAATGCCAACAATATCACCTGGTGCAGACATCACTGACCAGGTAGACAAAATTTCAGGCAGCCCGTGTTCTCAGTCACCTCAATGCCAGCACAATGGACCCATGAACAGAGCAGCCATGGTACATAGAGGGAGGTAATATTTGTACAATCATGGATGTTTGAATACTATTTAATCCTAACTTATGGCACTCAGCATAACACCTTCAAGATCCATCCATGTTGTCACATATGGCAAGATGTTGTTCTTTTTTATGGCTGCATAATATTCCTCCCCCCCCCATCCATTCCATTCATCTACTGTTAGACACTTAGGTTTCTTCCATATTTCTGCTGTTATAAACAGTGTTGCAATAAACATAGGGTATATGTATCTTTTCAAGTTGGTGTTTTCATTCTCTTTGGATAAACATCCAGAAATGGAACTGCTGGGTTGTATGGATTGTGTGGTAGTTGTATTTTTGATTTTTGAGGAACCTCCATACTGCTTTCCAGTGTGGCTGCACCAATTTCCATTCCCAACCAATGATGTACTCGAGTTCTTCTTTTTCCATAGCCTCGCAAACACTTATTTCTATCTTTTTAATAATACTTTGGAGAAAAAAGAAAAGACACATTCTAAAGCAGTAAGTATAGCTATATGTCTGTTTGGTGGAATCACAGATCATCCCGAGACCTGAGGAAGTGTGTGAAGCATCAGTCGTATTGGTATATGGAAAGCAGAAATTGTCAGTGCAGTTAGGAGGAATAGAGGCTTGGACACAAATAGGTATGATTCGGGTGGCTTCCAGGAGGTTGATGAAGCTGCACAAGCTGGTCCAAGCTGCACAAAGCTGAGCTCAGAGCTACTCAGGGTGCCAGTCCTTAAAGGGTCAGTTTACTGTGACCTTTGCCAGGAAGCTTATCCTGTGGCCAGACTGGTGTCATCTCTCTCCCTAGGTACCGGACTCCTTGGTATTCTAGCTGGACTCCCCGCCCCATGGCAGACATGGCAGGTGCACATACTAAACCATATGACAAGACACTGTTCTGTACCAGATAGAAGTCTCCTTCAGGGACTGATCTATATTGGAATAAGCTCTATATTTCCCTCCTTATGCCACCCAGTGCAAGCATTTGTCCAAAAAAAGAACTCACTAATATATACATTTTCAAGTGCTACGAATAAAAGCCCTATGGCACATTAGTGTCAGGGAATCAGGAAGAAAAACTAAGAGTGGGCCACTGGAAACTATTAGGGATTCAGGAATCAACTAACGTAAGCCATAGTGTCCTGGCCTATATAATGGGAATAATAACAGTATCTGCTTTATAGGACTATAACAATGATTTAATGAGAGAACTCGGGTAAAAACCTTAGCACATTTTCTGTCAAGTAATAAGTTGCCAATAAATGTTAGCTATCATTATAATTAATTCATTAAGAAAAGAAGATACTGAAAAAACCAAGCTGGAAGAATTCTTTTAAAAAACATTTAACATCAAGACTGAGGGTATGTGTTTTTAAATCAGATCGTCCTTAGATCAAACCCCACCCCTGTCATTTATCAAAACACTTGCTTGCTTTCTTTGCCAGTTTCCTCATTTGTAAGTGGATATGATTATTTGGCTTTGGTAACATAATACATCCAAAGTATTTAACAAATGTCATTTTCTAAGCTCAAAAAATATTTGGTTATCATGATCAATTTTTTGACTGTTTTGCAAATGAGGAAACCACCATCCAAAACAGTAAGAACTTGTCCAGGGTCCCAGAGAAAGTCAGTGTCATTGTTGGCACTAGGATATGACTTTCTTGACTCCCACCCCAGCAGGGGAAACACACACACACACACACACACACACACACACACACATATTAAAAAGTCTGCTAAGTTCTCAACCCAAGGAGTCATAACTAGAATGAGTCTAGATCCCGGCCCTATTAAGAATCCACAGAAACAGGCTTCTCAACCTGGCCAGTGACAAGAAAAGACCAATGGGTGGCAGTATATTCACGTACAAAGAGGCTGGTTGTCCCGATTTCCAGTCTCTTTGAATGCCTTTCCTCTCCGAACTTGAAATCATGGCAGAAGATTCAAAACTCAACCATTAGTATCCTGCTCCCACCACAATGTCTCCTGTGCCTGTGTAAGCTTCCGATATCCCCATTTACAAACTCTGCTGCCCATTCAGAACAGAATCTCCCACAACAGTTTGCTCCTGAAAGTCTTATTGTTAATTGATTTGCTGAGTCAAAAACAACCTTTCAAGAACTGCACCTCAGTGGTGTAGCTGGTTAAGCATTTGACTCTGGGTTTGGGCTCAGATCATGATCTCGGGGTTGGGGGATCCAGCCGGAGTCAGACTCTGCACTCAACAGAGAGTCTGCTTGGGATTCTCTCTCTCTCTCTCACAGTCTGCCCTTCCTATCTCCTCTCCCACCTCTCCCTCTCCCTCTCTCCCCCCACCTCAAATAAATAAATAAATAAATAAATATTTTTAAAGATTAAAAAGAACTTGAGGAACACCACTGCATCTCAGGATTACCCATTAAATCATTATAGCGTTTACTGAGTAGAAACTGTCACCTTATATTTTACAGGCAGCTCATGGGAATAACATTAAGATGCCTCGCTGTTACCTCCACAACCCCTCCCCTCTAAAAAATAAAATATTTGAAATAAAAGGGAATTAGGATTGCCCATTCTGAGGGTAGAAGTTTAAGTGAGAGGAAAATAATTAAGAACAAAAATAAACGAAATCACTTTTGAAAGATCTGTCCTGACATTGAACAGAAATAAGATTCAATTAATTCCTTATCTAAAGACAGAGTAAGTCCATTGGTAGAGGAGTTGGCCAGTAATGCAACCACAAGAGAAGGAAGGAGAGGAGGGAAGAAAGGAAGGAAGGAAGGAAGGAAGGAAGATAGAGAGAAGAAAAGGAAGGGAGGAAGGGGGCAAGGAAAGGTGAGAAGGGAGGGAGGGAAGAAGGAGGGGATCTCTAAAAGCAAAGCCTATAAGGTGGCTCAGTCAATAAAGCATCTACATGATATCGGGGTCCTGGTATTGAGCCAGGCGTTAGGGTCCCCACTCAGAGGAGATCCTGCTTCTCTCTGCCTCTGCCCCCACCCTGCTCATGCTCTCTGTCAAGTAAATAAATAAAATCATTTAAAAAAAAGTCTAGGGGTGCCTGGGTGGCTCAGTGGGTTAAGCCTCTGCCTTCGGCTCAGGTCATGATCTCAGGGTCCTGGGATCGAGCCCTGCATCAGGCTTTCTGCTCAGCAGGGACCCGGCTTCCTCCTCTCTCTCTGCCTGCCTCTCTGCTTACTTGTGATCTCTGTCTGTCAAATAAATAAAATCTTTAAAAAAATGTGTAAGTGGGAAAGTCCATATTCAAATGTATTATATGGGGTATAATGGTGTATCATGGTGTATCATGCTTATGGCAGCTTAGCCAGATGCCACTAAATATTCAAATTTTAGTCATAAATTCTGTACCCATTTCTATACCCAAACAGCTTCAAACTAGTACATGGCATCCCACACACCAATATGTAGATATTCTCTAGGGAGCCTGAATGAGGCCCATGTGAGTTTCACTGTCTATGGAAATTAACACCTAATAATAAAATCATAAACTGATACTCTACTTTTATCTACCATTCTCTTGTGAGCTTTTGGGAGCTTTTAGGCATCATGCTCTTGGGATATTCTTTGGCACAAGTTAGAACTCATCAACCCAATGACACTTCAGGCCAAGATTCTGTATTTGAAAATCTAACTAGATCCTAGACCAGAAGTGTCCAAAGCAAAGATTTCATTTTAGTGAGATCTATGGGCAAGCTCTTAGCTTCCTCTCATGACACTTCAAGCAAATGGACTTAACTTTCAAGCATCAGGAAATCTTCTTTGATGAATATTCAACTTACTTACATATATGCTCCTGTTTTTAATACCACAGAGATAGAAATAAATGGTCACTTGACTACTTCATAGACTTAATGATGATGGTTGTTAAATGCCAGGGTAGCCTCTGCCTCAGCCAAATGGGTGATATCAGAAAAAAATACTAAGGTCGGTTGCTGCAGTATATCCCAAAGAGGGGCAAATCTGATGTAATATTGTTTCGCACAAAATAAATTGACAACTGAAAATCTGTTATAATCACACATCTATTTTCCAGATCATTGAAGCAGAAAATCAATAAAAAAACAAGAGCATTGAATGACACACTGGACCAGATGGGCCTCATAGATAAATACAGAACATTCCACCCTAAAACAACAGAATACTTGTTCTTCTCAAGTGCACATGGAACCTTCTCAAGAATAGACCACATACTGGGTCACAAATCAGGACTCAACTAATACCAAAAGACTGAGATTATTCCCTGCATATTCTCAGATCACAATGCTTTGAAACTGGAGCTCAATCACAAGGAAAAGTTCCAAAGGAACTCAAACACCTGGAAGCTAAAGGCCACCCTGCTTAAGAATGCTTGGATCAACCAGGAGATCAAAGAAGAACTGAAACAATTCATGGAAACCAATGAGAATGAAGACACTTTGGTCCAAAACCTATGGGATATAGCAAAGGTGGTCCTAAGGGGGAAATATTTAGCCATCCAAGCCTCCCTCAAAAAAATTGAAAAATCCAGAATATAGCAGCTGTCTCTACACCTTAAAGAATGGAGAATCAACAATAAATCAAACCAACTCCACACATAAGAAGGGAAATAATCAAGATTAGAGCTTAGATCAATGAGGTAGAAACAAGGGATACAATAGAACATATCAGTGAAACTAGAAGCTGGTTTTTTGAAAGAGTCAATAAGATCGATAAACCATTGGCCACACTAATCCAAAAGAAAAGAGAGAAAGCCCAAATTCATAAAATTATGAATGAAAAGGGAGAGATCACAACTAACACCAAGGAAGTAGAAACAATCATCAGAAGTTATTATCAACAGTTATATGCCAATAAGCTTAGCAACTTAGATGAAATGGATGTATTCCTTGAAAACTATAAACTACCAAAATTGAACCAGAAAGAAATTGACAACCTGAATAGACCGATATCTAGTAACAAGATTGAAGCAGTGATCAAAAACCTCCCAAAAAACAAGAGCCCAGGACCTGACGGATTCCCTGGGGAATTCTACCATACTTTCAAAGAAGAAATAACACCTATTCTCCTGAAGCTGTTTCAAAAAATTGAAGCAGAAGGAAAACTTCCAGACTCTTTCTATGAAGCCAGCATTACCCTGATCCCCGAACCAGGCAAAGACTCAACCAAAAAGGTGAATTTCAGACTAATATCACTGATGAATATGGATGCTAAGATTCTCAACAAGATCCTTGCAAACAGGATCCAACAGCACATTAAAAAGATTATCCACCATGACCAGGTGGGATTCATCCCTGGGCTATAAGGATGGTTCAACATTCGCAAATCAATCAGTGTGATACAACAAATTAATATGAGAAGAGAGAAGAACCACACGGTCTTCTCAATTGATGCAGAAAAAGCATTTGACAAAATCCAGCATCCGTTCCTGATTAAAACACTTCAAAGTATAGGGATAGAGGGAACATTCCTGGACTTCATCAAATCTATCTATGAAAGACCCATAGCAAATATCATCCTCAGTGGGAAAAAGCTTGCAGCCTTCCCGTTGAGATCAGGAACACGACAAGGATGCCCACTGTCACCACTCCTGTTCAACATAGTATTAGAAGTCCTACCAACAGCAATAAGACAACAAAGAGAAATAAAAGGTATCCAAATTGGCAATGAAGAAGTCAAACTCTCTCTATTCGCAGATGACATGATTCTTTATATAAAAAACCCTTTCTCCGCATCCTCGCCAGCATCTGTCATTTCCTGACTTGTTGATTTTAGCCATTCTGACTGGTGTGAGGTGATATCTCATTGTGGTTTTGATAAAAGACTCCACCCCCAAACTACTAGAACTCAAACAGGAAATCAGTAATGTGGCAGGATACAAAGAATGTACAAAAATCAGTGGCTTTCTTATACACTAACAATGAAAATACAGAAAGGGAAATTAGAGAATCGATTCCATTTACTATAGTACCAAGAACCATAAGATACCTGGGAATAAACCCTACCAAAGAGGTAAAAGATCTGTACTCCAGGAACTACAGAACACTCATGAAAGAAATTGAAGAAGACACAAAAAGATGGGAGACGATTCCATGCTCTTGGATCGGAAGAATAAACATTGTTAAAATGTTTATACTATAAACATACTGCCTAGAGCAACCTATACTTTTAATGCCATTACAATAAAAATTCCACCCGTGTTCTTCAAAGAGCTGGAGCAAATAATCCAAAAATTTGTATGGAATCAGAAGAGACCCCAAATCGCTAAGGAAATGCTGAAAAACAAAACTAAAACTGGAGGCATCACGTTACCTGATTTCAAGCTTTGCTACAAAGCTTTGATCACCAAGACAGCATGGTACTGGCATAAAACAGACACATAGACCAGTGGAACAGAGTAGAGAGCCCAGATATGGACCCTCAACTCTATGGTCAAATAATCTTTAACAAAATGGGAAAAAATATACAGTGGAAAAAAGACAGTCTCTTCAATAAATGGTGCTGGGAAAACTGGGCAGTTATATGTAAAAGAATCATACTCGACCATTCTCTTACACCGTTCCCAAAGATAAACTCAAAATGGATAAAAGAGCTCAACGTGAGATAGGAATCCATCAGAATCCTAGAGGAGAACATAGGCAGTAATATCTTCGATATCAGCCACAGCAACTTCTTTCAAGATATGTCTCCAAAGGCAAAGGAAACAAAAGCCAAAATAAATTTTTGGGACTTCATCTATTTTCCAATTCAAAGATGACTTATGAATCCTCTGTGCCACATCTCCTCCCTTCCCTTTGCCAAAAGAGTGAAAGGTGATTGATCTCACTAATTTCACATAAAGTACTGTCCTTCATAGTCAAGTATATTTGGATGATTGATTTATTCATGCTTATATGAAATATTTACTTGAAGGGCATTCTAGAGATCATAGAATCCAGCTTCTTATTTTACAAATAAGGAAACAAAGGTTTCACACAAGCAACATGGCCCACAGTCATATAACTATTGGGTGACAGCAAACTGACCACAGGACACTGATGCCATACAGAAATGACCTCAATAAAAATAAAATTGAGGTTTTATTTGGGGTAAATTGACTCCAGCTTAAACAAGTTGGTGTTCACTGACCTTCCCAGTTTCCAAAGTTGTTTCATGGTCACAGTAATCTACATGATATCATTTTAAGTTTCCATGAAAGTCCCCAGTGCCCCATTTATGAATATTTGTAAACACTTGATCACTTGACTCACCTATAGTCTGGCAGTGTCTGACATGCCCTGATTAAAATAGCATTACTTTAGCTTACGGTTTTATCTACCTGTTAAACTGTGTTAAACTGGGAATGCAAATGCATCTTGGAGATTCGTCATGGGTCAATCAGCCCTCAATAACTCTTCAAAGTGAAAGAACTCCTTTCTTTCTAAAGAGCTATTTGTTGATTCATTGATGTCTTTGATCATGCGTTTAATGAGTACCTGCTCCTGTAAGAGACTGTGCTAAGATTTGGTGGAATTCATGCAAATGAGTAAGGCAAGATTGCTGTCTTCACAGATTTCACAGTCTATCAGGGGAAAGGGGGTATCTAATAAGATGTGACATGTCACAGCAGTTCTGTGAAAACATGTTCTTGATGCTACAGAGGACTGAGAACTAATTTTATTTAAGGTGGGGTGGGGTGGGGGAGCGTTATGAAGGCTTCCTGGAGCAATCCACAGAGGGTTTTGATGGGACAATGTTAAAGAAAACTATAAAGGCATTCTATATCTAAGAGGGATTGAGGGGTGGGGAAACAGTGTGATGAGATGAGGAGAGGAGAAAAATCAAGACTTTGGGTTCCTCAAAGGCTGACTACCCATTACCACTGTGACCTTGTCCAGCTAAGCCTAACATTTACTCTAGACATGAGTTGCAAATACACATAGACTTTTTACTGAATCATTACCAGAGTGAATACAAAGCTAACATAAAGCATCAATTATGCATGGTTGGGTAATTGAAATGACTCATGATACTCTAGTAAGCAGGAAAACGAAAGCACAGGCAAACATCAAAGAGGTCCAGGACTTCAGACGCAGATTGCAGTATGTTTCCTCCATCATACTGGAAATCACACTTACGTACTTTTGTATCAAAATCATGAAGTATCAAGATACATGCAGGAGACCTTGGGCTCAGGAGAGCCACAGTCTTCTCCAATGGACTGGGCTTATAGCCCTCTGCTTGCATAGCAGGAAAATAGGCTACATGACCAAGAGCAATAGAAGAAACCAAGAGAACACAACAGAAACTAAGTGCAAAACCATTTACCTGTTTTTTAAGAGCAAAGCTAATAAACCAGTAGAGAGTGCCTACCACATCTCTCTTGGACCCCGGGATGGGAATATTTATCCCAAGTTAGTTAATTTCATTGTGATTTGGCAAGAGTCTGCACCTTGGCTCCAGTCATCCCTGGAAATAAGCATAAGATTCAATAGGTCAGTTGTTATTAATTCTGCATTTACACATAGAACCTGCACTTCCTCAAACCAGAAGAGGCAATTAAGGTGAAGTGCTAACACAAAGGTAGGAAAAACATCTTTTGGCTCCATTCTACTTCTCATCCCCCCATTCTCCCTATTCAATATTTTCCTTCAGTCCTTTTTGAGGCCAGAAGATGCATGAAATTCTGTTGGCTACTGGTTATAATTGAGATTGGCACCTGCTGCTCTTCCTTCTGGGCTATATTTAGTTGCCATTAAATACATCCAACTAGTACATCCAACTCATGCCTGACCACTCCCAGCTCTGTTGCTGGAGGTAGTGGGTCCTCTCTCCAGCGTCAAAAACTATACTGCTCTCAAGCACAAAAGAGAATCACTGCTTTCTTTCTCCCTGCCACAAGTAAAACCTTTTTGATCTTCTGCAATAAAAGTTAATCAGGTTAAGGATGAAAATTCTGGGCCTTGGCTTTCGTGGCAAGGTTGGTCAACTTAAAACTCTGGAGCCACTGGTATAAATCTCTTCCCACTCAGACTGCAGGAATTCACATGGTAAACCTGATAATGGTTGAAAAGGAAAGGAGTTTGAGTCAAGGTTAGAACATAAAGCAGGGGCACCTGGCTGGTTCAGTCAGTAGAACATCTGACTCTTAATCCCAGGGTCATGAGTTTAAGCTTCACATTGGGCATGGATCCTACTTTAAAAAACAAGAACAACCACCATAAATAAATAAATAAATAAATAAATGACCAAAACAACACAAAACATAAAGCAGACAGTGAAAACATTCACAAGTCCAGAAATGTCTCTGTCTGTGAAGTTTTTTTGCAATGCCTTCTCCTAAGGCTGTCAATGGACTCAGATCCACTAAAACCAATGTTTCTCTGAAAGATTGACTCACCATCCTCGAAACATTCATGACATGTTAGTAATTCAGTCCTGACTTGAAAAGCCACTATAGCATCCCACTCTCCAGCTACAAATGGAACAATGCTTACAAGCTTATAAGTAAGCCAGCTGAGTTTTTGATTAAGCAATACACAGGACTTATTAAATAATGCCAAGAGCCAACTGGCTTTTCCAGTTTTACTGAGAAATAATTGATATACATCACTGTGTAAGTTTAAAGTGTACAGCATGATGGCTTCATTTATTATTGTAGAATGATTAACACCATAGATTTGTCTAACATCCATCTTCTCATTTAGATAAAATATTGAGAAAAGAAGGAAGATAGGAAGAAGAAAAAAACACTTTTCTCCTTGTGATAAGAACTCTTAGGATATACTCTCCTAACAACTCTTCTATACATTGCATAGCAGTGTGCTACAGGCACCATGTTGTTAATAGCCAACTGTTAACTGAATCTAAACTTGACTTTGGAACACAGGGAAGTAAATCTCATGCCTAGTAAGATGTAGAACTGAAGGATGAAATCCAAGGAGGGCCCCAGAAAGTGAAGATGAGTGAATGTTATCCTTGCCCCTGGAGCATGTCCCTGGTTCCCTCCCAATGCAACCATAAGAGGAATCGTCAGAGTCATGCAGTCATTTACTTTTACCCTCTGACTAACTGGGAACCCCAGAGGGCATGGACTAAATCCTAATGTCTTAGAGTTAGAGATGGATATCTGGTGGTTGCTTACCTCCTTGTTCCCTTTCCTTCTGATAGCAAAGAGCCTGGTCTTAGACAGAAAGATTAAATTCTAATTCTAACTAATTTGCTCCTGAACAAAACTGTTCCCCAGCCTCAAGGTTTACACAGTAGGGAATGTGACGCCTTCTGCCAGGCTCTACCCAGCAGCAATTCTAGAATATCAAGGAAGAATTTACATTTCAGCAAACCAGATACTGGACACCATTCCACAGGAATGCACAGACACTGTCCAGAATGAGAGTGTCCTTAGATCTAGATTTACAGCCTTTTCCCCTCAGCTTCTCAGTCCAGGCACAGCACTTAGCCACAGAACTATTAGTGCTATGCCCCCTTTTGTTCTCTCATGAAGAGGAAAGAAAAGCCATAAGTGGTATGAAGAGACACTTGCAAGAAAAGCAGTCAAAAGTGGAGGATTAACTCCCCTTTCCAGGGAGCCAGGACTAGGGAATCTAGATGTTATGGGAGTAGCTCATCACATAGAAGGCAAGATTTGGACAGGAAACTACAGAGAGAGAGGAGAGATCAAAAATTAAAATTTTAAGGGCTTAAGTGAAATAATAAGGTGAAAAACAATAAATAAAGATCCTATGCTTCCTCCTTCAAAAAGAGAAAGAAAGAAAGAAAGAAAGAAAGAAAGAAAGAAAGAGAGAGAAAGAAATTGGATGGCAGAAACAAGCAGGAAATTTCTAAAGTAGAAAAACTGAGTGGCTCCTGAAAGCGGTAAGTGCTACCTAATGACAAGACAAAATGAGTGAAGAATATATACTTTGAATGTGAATTTAATAGACTTTTGGTAAATGTTAAAAACACAGCTCCTGGGCCCCTGGGTGGCTCAGTGGGTTAAGTCTCTGCTCAGCAGGGAGCCTGCTTCCTCCTCTCTCTCTGCCTGCCTCTCTGCCTACTTGTGATCTCTGTCTGTCAAATAAATAAACAAAATCTTTAAAAAAAAAAACTGTTCCTTCCTTTGAAGAACTAGGGGAGGAAAGTTTAAAAAAAAAAAAAAAGGAAACAGGAATAAAAGTGAGATATTCACCAAAGATGAATGAACACCTATGAACACATGAAAAAATGTGTTAAAACAAAAAGAAATGTTCGAACAGAGAGGCAGGATTCTGGTACCAGTATAGACCCTGAATGACTAACATGAGATCAGTCGTAACTTTTACAGCCTTTGGAACACATATCGCCAAAGAGGATTGCAATCCTCAGGGAGTCTTACCCACCTTACTGATATGCAACCACTTTTCATTTTCTCATATCACAAATTTTTTATCACATTGTCTACATAAACAGAATCACTTAGGTAGTGACTAAGCCTAACCATCTGCCCATAATTTATGAAGCTTTGTTGTTTTATCTTCGTTGTGACTATGGTAACTCACTTAAAAGGATGAACTCTTTTTTGATGGGGGTGGGTGCGGTTTTTTTTAAAAAATGGCCCTCACAGGAAAGCTAGTTTCTAGGGTTAGAGATGGGGAGTCTGAGAAAGTAGTGGTTTTCAGGCTGAAGACAGAGCTGCTTGAATGGAAAAGTGGAATATCAGATTTAGTGATAGCATACATCTCCACATAGTCTCCACACAGAAGCAGAACTCAGTAGAATTGTCTCAGTGAAATAAAAATTTACTCATCAAGTGAGAGACAAAAGTAGTGAAGACTGAAAAGGTGGTTTATTCATCACACGAGCAACAACACAGGAAATAAATGCCTCCTGGTAGAAAAATACTTCAGGTAGGAAAATTGGGAACTTGCAAGTACACAGCCTTAAATTATAAATAGTGAAGCTACTGTGAACCTGCCCAAGGTTCACTATCAAGTAAAGGTTGGTGGGAGAATTTTAAGAAACTTCCTTCATTAATGTAAATTTGACAAAAAAAAAAAAAAAAAAAAAAAAAAGAGTATCATCTGACTTCCCTGTGTGTGTGTGTGTGTTTACCTAAATTGAAAAGTGGAAGAGGTTCATTGTGGAAAAGGTTATGGACCAGGATAAATGTTCCACACAGACAAACTCTATCTATATGAGAAGAAAACACTTTGGCACACGAAGATACCCAGAAAAACAAGCTTCTGGGTTTAAAGCCAGTAAAGACTACCTAACTCATCCTCTCTGGGGCCATTATGCAGGCTTTGTTGTTAGGCTGGGTTTGCTCTGCTCTTCTATGTTATTAAGTTCTGGCTTCTGTCTACAGTCACTTCTTTGATGGTCTTATCTGGTTTCACTGTTATAGGCCAATGCCTCCTGAATTTATATGTCCCATTGAAACCTCTCCCCAAACACAGCCTCCATACACCTGCTCGACAAATACTCTTGGATGTTTTATGGGCACCTCAAAATTAATACATTCAAAAATGAAACGCCTGATCTTCTCCTCTTAACCTGATGCACCCACAGCCTTCGCCCATGTTAATGTTATTTCCATTTTTCTAGATACTTCAGCCAAAAATTTTGAAGTCATCCTGATTTTCTTCCTCCTCTTCTACCCCACCTCCAATCCATTCACCAACACTATCGGGTCTACTACAGAATATTTCTATATCCAATTATTTCCTACTCCCTCCCTGGCTACTACTCGGATCCACCTACTGGTAATTCTTTCACTGGAATTATTGCAACACTCTCCTACCTGGTTTTTGTGCTTCCACCTTTCCCCCAAGTCATGAAATGGAGTATCAGCACAGCCGCTAAATGATCCTTTAAGAAAAGAGGTCGGACCAGGTCAGTCCTCTGCTCAAGTTATCAGTGGTTTCTCCCATCTCACCTGGAATAAAACCAAAAGCCCTTTCCAAGACTATGGTCCTTTATTTCTCTTATGTCATTTGAAATTTATTTTCTGCTGACTCATCACCTTCCCACCCCACTGGCCTCCTACCTGTTCTTTCAACACATACTAGAAACAGTCTACCTTCCACCTGGAAGTTTCTTCTTCCACATATCCATGTGGCTCACTTCTTCACCTCCTTCAATTTGGGGCTCAAATTTCAGGTATTCATGAGATGTTTCCTGACCAAATCAACTGACTATACTCGGCCCAAGATACTCCCTCTCTTCTCTTCTCTTGCTTTGTCTGAAACAATCATCACCAGTTCAGGTACTATATATTTTACTTAGTTATTTTTCTTGTTATCTGACACCCATTCTTGAATATAAGCTTCATGAAGGTGTACATTTTTTTCTGTCTTTGTTCTCCTCCTAACCCTTCCTAACTCCCATTCCCTTGCTTTTTCCCTACTATCTAGAATAGTGTTTGGCATGTCATTGATACTCAGTAAATGTTCATTTATATTTTAATTGCTCTAATTTCTCATAGCACATTCACTCCACCTCTGAATTTGCAATAACTTTCCCGAGGGTAGGCCAAGAACTTTGAGATTCATAAATCTGGGTCAAAACTAGATGTTCTTCCCAGCCAATATCCAGCCGCTATCCAGGATCTAAATGGCTGGATAGCTCATGGCTGGCTAACTCACCTATACTGAGACCATCTCACTTATATAGGCACACTCTGAGAAGTTGGGTGATGGGCACTGAGGTTTTACAGTCCTTTTTATGAAAGTTTGAGTCCCGTGGCCCTTAAGGCTTTCTTAGGATGCTAATAAAATCCTCCTATAAGAACTGCTTACCTCCCAAGCTCCCCTGACAAACCAGAATTTTCACTGCTTCTCCTCCCCTTCAACTCTGTACACTCGACCCAAGCCAATTTGGAAAGAGATGTGATCTGGTAGGATGATAGGTAGAGGGTGCTCTCTTAGGCCTGACAGGTACAATCAGAGGTCTAGTTTGCTTTGACACTTAGGGACACAGACACCAACTATGCACTGAATCAATAGGTATCCCAGAACCTTGCCAGACCCTATGCACCTCTTCTTATAACCCATACTATCATCGCCACTGGATGATGAGAAACAAGGAAGTTGGCAAGAAATCTACCATAGAGACCAGGATGCCAGAGAACAAATTCCCACACTTGATTCCAAGAGATTCTTCCCATTTTGTTCACCATACAGTCTCCTAAATCCCCTTCCTCATACCTCAGAAGGCCAACCTGGAGAGAAGCAGGGAGATGAGGCATCTGAAAGACAGGACCTTAAGAGATCTGTTCAATTGTGTCTCATAGATTGAACTCAAGTGTAGTGGTCCCTGCTACTTAGCAGCCTGTGGGCCCTTAAGATGAAATCAGCTACAGAAAAAAATGTTCAAATACACATTATTTGTACATCTGAATGCAATGTAAATGGATCTCCCCCCATCCACCAACAACCCCTGTTACATTTGTCTTTTCCAATCAAGCCCCACAGTCTGGACTTCTGGACTTCTCAAAGGGATTCGATGGATCTTTGATCTAGGTCTTCTCTACCAGGCTAGCTTCTCCAATCCTGAGGCTTTGCACACTAGCCAGGCCATCATTCATTCAGTCAGTCAGTCAGTCCTTTTTCTTTCAACTGTTACAATAAATGAGAGCAGCTGAGGCATAGGAAGGAGAGTCAATTTAGAGATGAAAGAACTGCCACCAGTGCTCAGAACCATTAACCGTTATCTGCTCTATGACTTGGACAGTGCCTTAACTTCTCTGAGTCTGTTTCCTTATCTGTAAAATGAGGACAATATACCCAACTCTGAACTATGGGCATTTCTATTACATAAAAAAAGTAAATATGAAAGAGATTGATGCATTTCAAAGTGCTTTGTAAACTTAGGCATTGTTATTACGGATGCTGAAAAGTACCATCAGTTGATTGCCCACTTAAGCTGCTGCAGGGTGCAAATTTGAGCAAAGACACATTTCCTGCCTCCAGCTTTTTATAATAGAATGCAGTCATACCTTGGGTTCATTTGGCTTGCCCTCTCAGTGTTGCTCTGGCTTACCAGAAATCCGTTTACTTCATGCTAAGAAAGGAGGTTTAGACAGAGTTTTGGTTCCAGTCTCTTACCCTGAAATGAGTTACTGCATCATGTAAAATTTCCTGGTCCCTCATCCAGCACCTGCACCAAACACTGTTTGCTCACACACCAGGTAAGCAAGAAATATAACATGCATGTGTGCACACACACACACACACACACACGTGTGCAGGGGGACTGAAATGGCTCTGCCTCTCCAAACTCCTACCTTGGACATCTCTGATATGCTCTCAAGCGCAAAGGAAAATCTTCAACGATTCCCTTGCATAATGTTTGCAATATTGTATATAAATCTCCCAGCTTGTTTACCTCATTAATTCAGCCCCTATCGGTGTAATGGGAAATTGAAGTAATCAACCAGATAATGAACACCTGAGAATTTGTTATTGTAGGGCCTGGAATCAGCCAGAGAACTGGTGATGCTCAGCAAAGTGGCTGGAAAATAACTCACCTCGCCACTCATTTTGCTAAAACTATACAGAGAGAGAGAGGGAGAGATGTATATATAATGTTCTATTAACATGTGTTGACCTAGAAGAAGAGGCTGTAAACAACCAAAAGCATTTATTTGGGGTCTTGGGGATTGCAATACGGGAAACAGAGAGAGACCAAAAATTAAAAGTGTGCTCTGAATTGCAAGCAGGGAGTGCAAGCTTGGAAAGGCAAAAACCACAAGGTTATATAACTTGTTTTGAAGGAATTAAGATGAGTCCTGACAGAGTTGCACGGCCTGTCTAAGACAGGATTGGCCATTTAGCTAACAGATGCTATATTATCTCGGTTTCAGTCCAAAGTAGAAGGATGAGTTCCAGGAGGTGGTCGAGGTGCAGATGACAGGTTGCAACTGACAAAATTCACAAGTCTCTAGTGTTCAGAAAATTGAAGCAAAAGAAATGCATTGCTCCTGTTTCCTCAAGATCCTCCCCACCCTATTTTGAATGATGCTGTTAACACCGTTTGCTCCACTTGAGAATCTTTTTTTCACACATAATGGTTGTATTTTATCATTTTATATGTATTTATTTAATTATTTTTAATCAACTTAATTTTATAATTATTGTATATACTGGAAAGTAAGCATGAGGATACGCCTCCCAGAGACCTCACCATGCTTGGGCATGGGGGAAGGGAGTCCAAAGGAAAAAAATATGTGAATTAGATAAAATTTAACTTATACCACAGCACGCATGTTGTATTTAAGGATATAACTCCCTTATGCCACTCTAAACACTTCTCTACAAAACAAGAAAACCAGGCTTAAAAAAAAAAGAAAACTATTTGCACATGCACGCACACACACACACACACAAAGTTAATATATAGATATAGATGAATATAGATATAGATAGATAGATATGTATGGAGTTTTCCTTCTTCTGTTTCCATCCCCAAGGTGAAATCAAGTTCAAAGATAGTACTTTTCTTAAGGAGAAAAAAAAAGAAAGAAAATACAGACACTGAACTTTCTCTCCAAAGATTCTGCAGAGGGAGATAATTAAGCTACTTCTCACTGATAAGATATGCAAACTAATTATGAGCAATTTTCTGACACCAAGGTACAAGCAGCCACTGAGCTGCATTTACTCTGAACCTACATCTTAGGGAGGGCACAGTTCCTTGGTTCCTGCCTATTGTGGAATAAAATCAGAGTGAGATTATAATGAGGCTAGAGAATACCAAAAGTCTAATTAAATATGAAAAGTCAATCCAGGGAACAGGAGAGTGGTCTTGATTTTAGAAAGTCTTTTAATTTTATTTAATTCTTACTCCAAATGTTATCTATGGGAGTTAAGTCTTGGTGTTAAGATTAAACAAAGGAATATATGCTTACAATATAGTATTTGGATACAGAAGTGGAGGGGTACCCCAGCCTGATCCTTGATAGGTAGCCCCTGACAGAAATAGCTAAAATCCCCTGGGTCTTTTATATGCATCTTGCATTGGGTTCAGACATTCATTCATTCAAAAAATACCTTAGACATGAAACATGGCTCTGGGTTCTTGGGATTCAACACACAAATGTTAGATAAACAAGTGAAAAGAGAGAGAGGTTTAGTCAACTTTAAGAAGTTATGAGAAAAATAAATTGGCCAGAGGCTAATGAGCAGAGCAGGGAGAAGCCTTCTCAAAGGAGGAAACTAGCAACAGATCAGACTGTCTGTCAGATGGAAGGCCTCTCCAAACCCCCTTCCATGTAGAAGGCACACAAGTGTGTGTCCTCAGTCAAGAATAAGCTTGATTTGTAAGGCGCCTGCGTGGCACAGTCAGTGAAGCGTCTGACTCTACATTTTGGCTCAGGTCATGATCTCGGGGTCCTGGGGTCCAGCCCTGTATGGGGCTCCATGCTCAGCAGAGATTCTGCCTAAGATTCTCTCTCTCCCAGTCTCTCTGCCCCTCCCTGCTGCTCGCTCGCACTCTCTCTCTCTCTCTCTCTCTCTCTCAAATGAATAAATAAATAAAAAGAACAAGCTTAATTTGTGTAAACAACTGAAATAGGCTTTAAGTAAATTCTGTTTTCCCCCAATTTATAGCTGAGAAATTTGAGTTTAAAAAACTTGCCCAAAGTTCTTTACAAATCTGTTCCACTTGCGGGAATTCTTTTAACTTCATTTTCCCTTTTAGGATAGGCAAATCATTTACGTTTCATTGAAGCAATATAAAAACATATTCATTTGGAAGTCTCACTTTCCCTCCTTCCCTGTGCACCCCACCCCATCCTTCATCCCCATTCCCCAGCACTAACTAAAAGTGGTTTATTTTTGGTTTTGCGAACATCATTCAAGTGTTAATGCAAGTACAAGCAAATACAATTTCATATTCTTATCCTCCTTCCTTACCCCAAAATAATATATACTAGAAAAATTTACTGCTTTTCTGTTTCACTTAAAAATATATACTGGATAAAAAAGATGTGGTCCCTATGTATAACGGAATATTACTCAGCCATCAAAAATGATGAATACCAAACTTTTGCATTGACATGGATGGGACTGGAGGAGATTATGCTGAGTGAAATAAGTCAAGTAGAGAGAGTCAATTATCATGTGGTTTCACTTATTCGTGGAACATAAGGAATAGCATGGAGAACATTAGGAGAAGGAAGGGAAAAGCGAAGGGGTGAAATTGCAGGAGGAGATGAACCATGAGAGACTGTGCACACCAAGAAGTAAACTGAGGAACTTAGAGGGGAGAAGTGTGGGGGATGGGTTGGCCCAGTGATGGGTATTAAGGAAGGCATGTATTGTACGGAGCACTGAGTATTATATGCAAACAACGAATATGGTGACTAACATAATTTAAAAAATAAGCATTTATTGCATGCCAGTCTCTCATTGTTCTAAACACATTTCATGTAGGAACTTATTTAAACCTCGCAACATTTGGAGGTAGATACTGTAATTTTCATTCCATGGATGAAGAAAGCAAGGTACTATATTTCAAAATCCATTCACAAGGAAAAGTGTGACAGGGGTAAAAGCAAGAGAAGGAGGAGACAGTAGCTACAGTCAATTGCAATTAAAATATCTCACTTGCGTAAACTTTGCAAAAACAAATGGTGTGTGAGCACTTTTCTGGGATTCCTCACAGGGCCTGGGAAGGGATGGAGCCAAGTGAGGGTCTTCCTGGCAAGCTGGCCTCTAACAGAAGGACCCTTTGGGAACCTAATTATTCAGAGATTTAAATGAGTAGAAAGAAGTAAATCATGTAAAAATATGGAGAAACAGTATCTTTGGAAAAGATTGCACTGATTTGGCCAGTACAAAGGCTCAAAGCAAGAACAAATTTGAGATGTTTAAGGCACTGAAAGAAAGCCACCATGTATAGGATATAGCTTCCTCTTTCCAGCAAACTCAGGAGAACAGAGGTGTTAAGAAATTCAATGTGGAACTTTGACCAAGAAACTCGTGCATCACTATGATGAGCTTAAAGAAACATCTGAGACTATCTAATAACCTGCAAAGCCCTCTAGAATTCTGACAATGCCCCCATAGAGTCCCAGAGATGGGGGGCAGGGAAGTTCATACAGAGGCCAAGCAAAATTCAAGCTCCTCACTCCAGCCTCACCACTGCATATTACATGTACCTGTTTTATATCTTGGGTTCCTCACAAGGACTTACTTGAACCAAGGGCTTTCTACAGGGAAAAGTTGATAATCTACAGAGACCCGACCCCACCATTTAGTCTGAAAGGAATTGAAACTCAGAAAGAGTAAATGGCTAGCCCAAAGCCACAGTTAGATAGGGATACATCAATGCAAAAACTCCAACCTCTTGGTTCCCATGCTAGGACTCTCTCTGATATACTGTATCATGCTAATCCCTAATCTTTAGTAAGTTTTCCTTCAGATATTTGACATTCTTTTTAAATGCAGCATAACGTTTATATTATCTATCCACCTTATAAGACAAAGAATGGAATTTGAGAAGGAAAATGTGAATCTTTTGCAGCTGTTAATTCTACCAAGTGGGGTTTCTACTAAAAATATTATTCCTTGATATCTCAACGAAAGAGTCAAGGGATGATGTGTGTGTTCACAATGAAAAGGCTAGGCGAGACCTGGCTCCTCCTGCTTCACTCCCACCATCCTCATCTGTTTTCTAACCCTCATTACTTTTCACCTTAAACCATTACACAAACTATCTCATTGTTCTCTCTGCCTCCAGTCTTTCCCCATTCTGGTCTGTCCTCCACAGTGTCTTGCCCAATTTACCACCTTCCAGGTAAAGCTCTTATAAAAACATTCTCTTTCACAACTTTGAAGCTCCTCTACAAATTAGATCATAGAATTCCCAGAATCTTTAAGAATGTTCAGACCTAATCACCTAAACTTGGCATTCAAAGCATTTTGCAATCCAACACTAACACTATAATTCCCATTTTTGGGATGCCTTGGGTGGCTCAGTTGGTTAAGCCACTGCCTTCGGCTCAGGTCATGATCCCAGGGTACTGGGATCAAGTCCCATATCAGCTCCTTGTCCAGCAGGGAGCCTGCTTCTCTCTCCTCCTCTGCCTGCCACTCTGCCAGCTTGTGCACTCTCGTGCTCTTTCTCTCTCGCTCTCTTTCCCTCTCTCTCCCTGACAAATAAATAAATAAAATCCTTTTTAAAAAGGATCTGTACTCGAGGAACTACAGAACACTCATGAAAGAAATTGAAGAAGACACAAAAAGATGGAAGACCATTCCATGCTCTTGGATTGGAAGAATAAACATTGTTAAAATGTCTATACTGCCTAGAGCAATCTATACTTTTAATGTTATTCTGATCAAAATTCCACCGGTATTCTTCAAAGAGCTGGAGCAAATAATCCTAAAATTTGTATGGAATCAGAAGAGACCCCAAATCGCTAAGGAAATGTTTAAAAACAAAAATAAAACGGGGGCCATCACGTTACCTGATTTCAAGCTTTACTACAAAGCTGTGATCACCAAGAAAACATGGTACTTGCATAAAAACAGACACATAGACCAGTGGAACAGAGTAGAGAGCCCAGATATGAACCCTCAACTCTATGGTCAAATAATCTTTGACAAAACAGGAAAAAATATACAGTGGAAAAAAGACAGTCTCTTCAATAAATGGTGCTGGGAAAACTGGACAGCTATATGTAGAAGAATGAAACTCGACCATTCTCTTACACCGTGCAAAAGATAAACTCAAAATGGATAAAAGACCTCAACGTGAGAAAGGAATCCATCAGAATCCTAGAGAAGAACATAGGCAGTAATCTCTTCGATATCAGCCACAGCAACTTCTTTCAAGATATGTCTCCAAAGGCAAAGGAAACAAAAGCGAAGATGAACTTTTGGGACTTCATAAAAATCAAAAGCTTCTACACAGCAAAGGAAACAGTCAAGAAAACAAAGAGGCAACCCACGGAATGGGAGAAGATATTTGCAAATGACAGTACAGTCAAAAGGTTGATATCCAGGATCTATAATGAACTCTTCAAACTCAACACACACAAAACAAACAATCATATCAAAAAATGGGCAGAAGATATAGACAGACACTTACTTCTCCAATGAAGACATAAAAATGGCTCTCAGGCACATGAAAAAATGTTCATCATCACTAGCCATCAGGGAGATTCAAATTAAAACTACATTGAGATATCACCTTACACCAGTTAGAATGGCCAAAATTAGCAAGACAGGAAACAACATGCGTTGGAGGGGATGTGGAGAAAGGGGAACCCTCTTACACTGTTGGTGGGAATGCATGTTGGTGCAGCCACTTTGGAGAACAGTGTGGAGATTCCTCAAGAAATTAAAAATAGACCTTCCCTATGACCCTGCCATTGCACTCCTGGGTATTTACCCCAAGGATACAGATGTAGTGAAAAGAAAGGCCATCTGTACCCCAATGTTTATAGCAGCAATGGCCATAGTCGCCAAACTGTGGAAAGAACCAAGATGCCCTGCAACGGACGAATAGGTAAGGAAGATGTGGTCCATATACACTATGTAGTAGTATGCCTCCATCAGAAAGGACGAATACCCAACTTTTGTTGCAACATGGATGGGACTGGAAGAGATTATGCTGAGTGAAATAAGTCAAGCAGAGAGAGTCAATTATCATATGGTTTCACTTATTTGTGGAGAATAACAAATAGCATGGAAGACATGGGGAGTTAGAGAGGAGAAGGGAGTTGGGGGAAATTGGAAGGGGAGGTGAACCATGAGAGACTATGGACTCTGAAAAATAATCTGAGGGTTTTGAAGGGGCGGGGGGTGGGAGGTCGGGGTACCAGGTGGTGGGTATTATAGAGGGCATGGATTGCTTGGAGTACTGGGTGTGGTGCAAAAATAATGAATACTGTTATTCATTTAAATTTAAAAAACTAATAAATGAGTATATGTAAACAAAATATAAATAGTATAAGTAAAATCTCTGAAAGTGAAGAACGATTTAAAAATTGATATTTCTGCTTCCTCTCTCCAGGCGTCCTCATGAGAGTGACATCGTCTTTAAACCCTGCGTGGCAATCCCTGACGCACCGCCGTGATGCCCAGGGAAGACAGGGCGACCTGGAAGTCCAACTACTTCCTTAAGATTATCCAACTTTTGGATGATTATCCAAAATGCTTCATTGTGGGAGCAGACAATGTGGGTTCAAAGCAGATGCAGCAGATCCGCATGTCCCTTCGTGGAAAGGCTGTCGTGCTGATGGGCAAGAACACCATGATGCGCAAGGCCATCCGAGAGCATCTGGAGAACAACCCAGCTCTGGAAAAACTGTTACCTCATATCCGGGGGAATGTGGGCTTTGTGTTCACCAAGGAGGACCTCACTGAGATCAGGGACATGCTGCTGGCCAATAAGGTGCCAGCTGCTGCCCGTGCTGGTGCCATAGCCCCATGTGAGGTCACTGTGCCAGCCCAGAACACTGGTCTGGGGCCCGAGAAGACCTCCTTCTTCCAGGCTTTAGGCATCACCACTAAAATCTCCAGAGGAACCATTGAAATCCTGAGTGATGTGCAGCTGATTAAGACCGGAGACAAAGTGGGAGCCAGCAAAGCCACACTGCTGAACATGCTGAACATCTCCCCCTTCTCCTTTGAGCTGATCATCCAGCAGGTGTTTGACAATGGCAGCATCTACAACCCTGAAGTGCTTGACATCACAGAGGAAACTCTGCATTCTCGCTTCCTGGAGGGTGTCCGCAATGTTGCCAGCGTCTGTCTGCAGATAGGTTACCCAACTGTTGCATCAGTGCCCCATGCTATCATCAATGGATACAAGCGGGTCCTGGCTTTGTCTGTGGAGACTGATTACACCTTCCCACTTGCTGAAAAGGTCAAGGCCTTCTTGGCTGATCCATCTGCATTTGTGGCTGCTGCCCCTGTGGCCGCTGCCACGACTGCTGCACCTGCTGCTGCTGCAGCCCCAGCCAAGGTTGAAGCAAAGGAAGAGTCGGAGGAGTCGGATGAGGATATGGGATTTGGTCTCTTCGACTAATCAGCAAAAAGCAACAAATTCAGCCAAGTTTATTTGTGAAACAAGGAAATAAAGGCTTACTTCTCTTGAAAAAAAAAATTGATATTTCTGCATCAAAGTCCTGGTCTTTTTTTTTTTTCCATCTTTATACCTTTTATTTTTATCTTGTTTTTTTTTTATTTTTTATAAACATATATTTTTATCCCCAGGGGTACAGGTCTGTGAATCACCAGGTTTACACACTTCACAGCACTCACCAAAGCACATACCCTCCCCAATGTCCATAATCCCACCCCCTTCTCCCTAACCCCCTCCCCCCAGCAACCCTCAGTTTGTTTTGTGAGATTAAGAGTCACTTATGGTTTGTCTCCCTCCCTATCCCATCTTGTTTCATTTATTCTTCTCCTACCCACTTAAGCCCCCATGTTGCATCACCACTTCCTCATATCAGGGAGATCATATGATAGTTGTCTTTCTCTGCTTGACTTATTTCGCTAAGCATGATATGCTCTAGTTCCATCCATGTTGTCGCAAATGGCAAGATTTCATTTCTTTTGATGGCTGCATAGAATTCCATTGTGTATACATACCACATCTTCTTGATCCATTCATCTGTTGATGGACATCTAGGTTCTCTCCATAGTTTGGCTATTGTAGACATTGCTGCTATAAACATTCTGGTGCATGTGCCCCTTTGGATCACTACATTTGTATCTTTAGGGTAAATACCCAATAGTGCAATTGCTGGGTCATAGGGCAGTTCTATTTTCAACATTTTGAGGAACCTCCATGCTGTTTTCCAGAGAGGTTGCACCAGCTTGCATTCCCACCAACAGTGTAGGAGGGTTCCCCTTTCTCCGCATCCTCGCCAGCATCTGTCATTTCCTGACTTGTTGATTTTAGCCATTCTGACTGGTGTGAGGTGATATCTCATTGTGGTTTTGATTTGTATTTCCCTGATGCCGAGTGATATGGAGCACTTTTTCATGTGTCTGTTGGCCATCTGGATGTCTTCTTTGCAGAAATGTCTGTTCATGTCCTCTGCCCATTTCTTGATTGGATTATTTATTCTTTGGGTGTTGAGTTTGCTAAGTTCTTTATAGATTCTGGACACTAGTCCTTTATCTGATATGTCGTTTGCAAATATCTTCTCCCATTCTGTCAGTTGTCTTTTGATTTTGTTAACTGTTTCCTTTGCTGTGCAAAAGCTTTTGATCTTGATGAAATCCCAATAGTTCATTTTTTCCTTTGCTTCCCTTGCCTTTTGTGTTGTTCCTAGGAAGATGTTGCTGCGGCAGAGGTCGAAGAGGTTGCTGCCCGTGTTCTCCTCAAGGATTTTGATGGATTCCTTTCGCACATTGAGGTCCTTCATCCATTTTGAGTCTATTTTTGTGTGTGGTATAAGGAAATGGTCCAATTTCATTTTTCTGCATGTGGCTGTCCAATTTTCCCAGCACCATTTATTGAAGAGGCTGTCTTTTTTCCATTGGACATTCTTTCCTGCTTTGTCGAAGATTAGTTGACCATAGAGTTGAGGGTCTATTTCTGGGATCTCTATTCTGTTCCATTGATCTATGTGTCTGTTTTTGTGCCAGTACCATGCTGTCTTGATGATGACAGCTTTGTAATAGAGCTTGAAATCCGGAATTGTGATGCCACCAACGTTGGCTTTCTTTTTCAATATCCCTTTGGCTATTCGAGGTCTTTTCTGGTTCCATATAAATTTTAGCATTATTTGTTCCATTTATTTGAAAAAGATGGATGGTACTTTGATAGGAATTGCATTAAATGTGTAGATTGCTTTAGGTAGCATAGACATTTTCACAATATTTATTCTTCCAATCCAGGAGCATGGAACATTTTTCCATTTTTTTGTGTCTTCCTCAATTTCTTTCATGAGTACTTTATAGTTTTCTGAGTATAGATTCTGTGCCTCTTTGGTTAGGTTTATTCCTAGGTATCTTATGGTTTTGGATGCAATTGTAAATGGGATTGACTCCTTAATATCTCTTTCTTCTGTCTTGCTGTTGGTGTAGAGAAATGCAACTGATTTCTGTGCATTGATTTTATATCCTGACACTTTACTGAATTCCTGTATAAGTTCTAGCAATTTTGGAGTGGAGTCTTATGGGTTTTCCACATAGAGTATCATATCATCTGCGAAGAGTGATAATTTGACTTCTTCTTTGCCGATTTGGATGCCTTTAATTTCCTTTTGTTGTCTGATTGCTGAGGCTAGGACCTCTAGTACAATGTTGAATAGCAGTGGTGATAATGGACATCCCTGCTGTGTTCCTGACCTTAGCGGAAAAGCTTTCAGTTTTTCTCCATTGAGAATGATATTTGCGGTGGGTTTTTCATAGATGGCTTTGATGATATTGAGGTATGTGCCCTCTATCCCTACACTTTGAAGAGTTTTGATCAGGAAGGGATGCTGTACTTTGTCAAATGCTTTTTCAGCATCTATTGAGAGTATCATATGGTTCTTGTTCTTTCTTTTATTGATGTGTTGTATCACATTGACTGATTTGCGGATGTTGAACCAACCTTGCAGCCCTGGAATAAATCCCACTTGGTCGTGGTGAATGATCTTTTTAATGTACTGTTGAATCCTATTGGCTAGTATTTTGTTGAGTATTTTCGCATCTGTGTTCATCAAGGATATCGGTCTATAGTTCTCTTTTTTGGTGGGATCCTTGTCTGGTTTTGGGATCAAGGTGATGCTGGCCTCATAAAATGAGTTTGGAAGTTTTCCTTCCATTTCTATTTTTTGGAACATTTTCAGGAGAATAGGAATTAGTTCTTCTTTAAATGTTTGGTAGAATTCCCCCGGGAAGCCGTCTGGCCCTGGGCTTTTGTTTGTTTGGAGATTTTTAATGACTGTTTCAATCTCCTTACTGGTTATGGGTCTGTTCAGGCTTTCTATTTCTTCCTGCTTCAGTTGTGGTAGTTTATATGTTTCTAGGAATGCATCCATTTCTTCCAGATTGTCAAATTTGTTGGCGTAGAGTTGCTCATAGTATGTTCTTATAATAGTTTGTATTTCTTTGGTGTTAGTTGTGATCTCTCCTCTTTCATTCATGATTTTATTTATTTGGGTCCTTTCTCTTTTCTTTTTGATAAGTCGGGCCAGGGGTTTATCAATTTTATTAATTCTTTCAAAGAACCAGCTCCTAGTTTCGTTGATTTGTTCTATTGTTTTTTTGGTTTCTATTTCATTGATTTCTGCTCTGATCTTTATGATTTCTCTTCTCCTGCTGGGCTTAGGGTTTCTTTCTTGTTCTTTCTCCAGCTCCTTTAGGTGTAGGGTTAGGTTGTGTACCTGAGACCTTTCTTGTTTCTTGAGAAAGGCTTGTACCGCTATATATTTTCCTCTCAGGACTGCCTTTGTTGTATCCCACAGATTTTGAACCGTTGTATTTTCATTATCATTTGTTTCCATGATTTTTTTCAATTCTTCTTTAATTTCCCGGTTGACCCATTCATTCTTTAGAAGAATACTATTTAGTCTCCATGTATTTGGGTTCTTTCCAAACTTCCTTTTGTGGTTGAGTTCTAGCTTTAGAGCATTGTGGTCTGAAAATATGCAGGGAATGATCCCAATCTTTTGATACCGGTTGAGTCCTGATTTAGGACCGAGGATGTGATCTATTCTGGAGAATGTTCCATGTGCACTAGAGAAGAACGTGTATTCTGTTGCTTTGGGATGAAATATTCTGAATATATCCGTGATGTCCATCTGGTCCAGTGTGTCGTTTAAGGCCTTTATTTCCTTGCTGATCTTTTGCTTGGATGACCTGTCCATTTCAGTGAGGGGAGTATTAAAGTCCCCTACTATTATTGTATTATTGTTGATGTGTTTCTTTGATTTTGTTATTAATTGGTTTATATAGTTGGCTGCTCCCACGTTGGGGGCATAGATATTTAAAATTGTTAAATCTTCCTGTTGAACAGACCCTTTGAGTATGATATAGTGTCCTTCCTCATCTCTTATTATAGTCTTTGGCTTAAAATCTAATTGATCTGGGGCGCCTGGGTGGCTCAGTGGGTTAAGCCGCTGCCTTCGGCTCAGGTCATGATCTCAGGGTCCTGGGATCGAGTCCCGCATCAGGCTCTCTGCTCAGCAGGGAGCCTGCTTCCTCCTCTCTCTCTCTGCCTGCCTCTCTGCCTACTTGTGATCTCTCTCTGTCAAATAAATAAATAAAATCTTTAAAAAAAAAAATCTAATTGATCTGATATAAGGATTGCCACTCCTGCTTTCTTCTGATGTCCATTAGCATGGTAAATTCTTTTCCACCCCCTCACTTTAAATCTGGAGGTGTCTTCGGGCTTAAAATGAGTTTCTTGGAGGCAACATATAGATGGGTTTTGTTTTTTTATCCATTCTGATACCCTGCGTCTTTTGACAGGGTCATTTAGCCCATTCACATTCAGGGTAACTATTGAGAGATATGAATTTAGTGCCATTGTATTGCCTGTAAGGTGACTGTTACTGTATATGGTCTCTGTTCCTTTCTGATCTACCACTTGTAGGCTCTCTCTTTGCTTAGAGGACCCCTTTCAATATTTCCTGTAGAGCTGGTTTGGTATTTGCAAATTCTTTCAGTTGTTGTTTGTCCTGGAAGCTTTTAATCTCTCCTTCTATTTTCAATGATAGCCTAGCTGGATATAGTATTCTGGGCTGCATGTTTTTCTCATTTAGTGCTCTGAAAATATCATGCCAGCTCTTTCTGGCCTGCCAGGTCTCTGTGGATAAGTCAGCTGCCAATCTAATATTTTTACCATTGTATGTTACAGACCTCTTTTCCCGGGCTGCTTTCAGGATTTTCTCTTTGTCACTGAGACTTGTAAATTTTACTATTAGGTGACGGTGACGGGGTGTGGGCCTATTCTTATTGATTTTGAGGGGCGTTCTCTGAACCTCCTGAATTTTGATGCTCATTCCCTTTGCCATATTGGGGAAATTCTCCCCAATAATTCTCTCCAGTATACCTTCTGCTACCCTCTCTCTTTCTTCTTCTTCTGGAATCCCAATTATTCTAATGTTGTTTCGTCTTATGGTGTCACTTATCTCTCCAATTCTCCCCTCGTGGTCCAGTAGCTGTTTGTCTCTCTTTTGCTCAGCTTCTTTATTCTCTGTCATTTGGTCTTCTATATCACTAATTCTTTCTTCTGCCTCATTTATCCTAGCAGTTAGAGCCTCCATTTTTGATTGCACCTCATTAATAGCTTTTTTGATTTCAACTTGGTTAGATTTTAGTTCTTTTATTTCTCCAGAAAGGGCTTTTATATCTCTCGAGAGGGTTTCTCTAATATCTTCCATGCCTTTTTCGAGCCCGGCTAGAACCTTGAGAATTGTCATTCTGAACTCTAGATCTGACATATTACCGATGTCTGTATTGATTAGGTCCCTAGCCTTTGGTACTGCCTCTTGTTCTTTTTTTTGTGTTGAATTTTTACGTCTTGTCATTTTGTCCAGATAAGAGTAAATGAAGGGGCAAGTAAAATACTAAAAGGGTGGCAACAACCCCAGGAAAATATGCTTTAACCAAATTAGAAGAGATCCAAAATCGTGAGTGGGGAGAAAGGGGATAAAAAGAGGTTAAAAAAGGAAGAAAGAAAAAAAAAAGAAAAATGAAAAAGAAAAAAAAGAAAAGAAAAGAATTTTTTTAAAAAAGAAAACACCTAAGAAAAATGTAAAAAAGGAAAAATATATATATTAGATAAACTAGTAAAAAATCGTTAAAAAAGAAAAAGGTAACAGTTAAAGAAAAAAAATTTTACCCGAAGGCGAGAGGAAAAAAAAAAAAATGAAAAAGAAAAAATTAAATTAACTGCAAGACTAAAAAAAAAATCACAGGAAAAAAAGCCATGAGTTCCGTGCTTGGCTTTCTCCTCCTCTGGAATTCTGCTGCTCTCCTTGGTATTGAAACCGCACTCCTTGGTAGGTGAACTTGGTCTCGGCTGGATTTCTTGTTGATCTTCTGGGGAGGGGCCTGTTGTAGTGATTCTCAAGTGTCTTTGCCCCAGGCGGAATTACACCGCCCTTACCCGGGGCCGGGGTGAGTAATCCGCTCGGGTTTGCTTTCAGGAGCTTTTGTTCCCTGAGCGCTTTCCGTAGAGTTCCGGAGGACGGGAATACAAATGGCGGCCTCCTGGTCTCGGGCCGGAGGAGCCGAGAGCCCAGGGCCCCACTCCTCAGTGAGCCCTCAGAGAACAGCGCCCAGTTACTCCCATCTGCCTGACCTCCGGCCGCGCTCCGAGCTCACCGAGCCTGTGACCGGTTCAAGGTAACACCGAGCTGTGAGCTTACTGTCGGCTCTGTCTCTGCAGCCGGCTTTCCCGTTCCAATACCCGCAAGCTCTGCGACACTCAGACACCCCCGATCCTTCTGTGACCCTGCGGGACCTGAGGCCACGCTGACCCCGCGTGGGCTTCGCCCCGGTTTAGCCTCTGGAGCGATGTCCCTCAGCGGAACAGACTTTTAAAAGTCCTGATTTTGTGCGCGGTTGCTCCGCCGCTTGCCGGGAGCCGGCCCCTCCCCCCGGGGTCTATCTTCCCGTCGCTTTGGATTCACTTCTCCGCCAGGTCCTACCTTTCAGAAAGTGGTTGATTTTCTGTTTCCAGAATTGCTGTTCTTCTTCTCTTCGATCTGCCGATGGATTTTCAGGTGTTTGCAATCTTTAGATAAGCTATCTAGCTGATCTCCGGCTAGCTGAAGCAGTCTCAGCTTGCTACTTCTCCGCCATCTTGACTCCTCCCCAAAGTCCTGGTCTTTTTAATAAAAATATCTCATCTTCATTTTTAAAAATAATAATAATAATAATAATAATTCCCATTTTTTTCTGCAAATGCTGCTTCCATTTATGCTCTGACCCAGGAATTTTGAGTATTCCTCATTCTCACACTGTGCTCTTTATCTTTACAGAGGTCTTTGCTTATTATCTCTGCCCTAGTGTTCTCCTTGAGTGCTGCCATTGGAGCTTCTCTAACCTTCATGGCCTAATTCAACATCACCTCCTTTAGGAAGGTTTCCTTGCTTGTGGCAAGCAAATAAGAATTCTTCCAACTTTTTCTCCCCACACTGGAATGGCAATTTTTACTGCCTTGTGTTGTCATTAGTTGTGAAATTATTTTGTTCCCTTTATATACTATAAGGGAAGAACTAATCTATGTATCTTGGCATTTCCTAAGGGGCCTCACAGACTCCCAGGGGCACAGTGAGTGTTTGTTACCATATGTGGTAAACGGATAGGAAGGGGAGGTCCTCAATATTCCGTTCCTCCAGTGTGGGATCGGGCCACAGACAATAGGTCAGAAACTGAAGACAAATTCCTTTAGGAAACATTCAAAGGCTCTGCCCAAACAGAGGGAGAGAGATGGAGGATCGCTAGGGTACAGCTTGGTAATACATAGACACCAATAAGATTAGTTATAGCCAAATGACACTGTGACAAAATAGAACTTCAGTTGGAACCAGTTTTGCAGCCATGTCCACATTCTGGTCACCTCACTTTCCAGCTGTGTGACTTTGAGCAGGTTCCTGTCACTTCTGCACCTTTCTTACAGAACCATGCTAAGGGCCAGCTGTGAAGACTGCATGAGAAATTCCAATTAACATTTTGGAACATAATATTTATGCCATAAAAAGTAACAAAAACTACAAAAATCAGAAAATCAACTGCAGAGCTGAATATTTATTACTGAAATCAGCCTGCACAGGCATGAAACAGCCAATTGGAGCAGCAAACTCCTCTTAGAAATCCAAAGTTTATGTTGTCAGCTGATGAGTTTATTGAGCCTTCAGAGATCACCTTTTCCCTTCCTGAGATTTTTTTTTTTTTGCAGATTTTGCAATTATCATCAGATCTGAAAAGATGAAAATGACACAAGACTATGATATCATATCCAAAAAAAAAAAAAAAATGAGTTCACCTGAGGTTCTGATAGGATTATAGGACACTTCTAATGAGGGCGGGAGGGAACAATCAGGGATGACACTGAAAGGAGTCACAAGGCTCAGCACTGCTGAGGTGGGAAGTGAGCCTGGGGTGTGTTTTGACTGAGACTTCCCACCTTCATCACAGAGAATATATGACAGAGCAGAACATGGATCTTCTTTTTGCATTGATCCATTCATTCATCCCGTAATCAAGTCCGAAGCACTATGTAGTTCCAGGTTTGAAAAATGCATGAGTGATCATGGCTTGTTCCTCAAATGACTCTTGGTCTCATGGAGGAGACAACAAGGACAATGCAATTAAGATGTGACAAGAGCTATAATCACACTGTGCCCAAGGGACAGGGAGAACACAAAAATGTCCTAGCTCGAGCAAGGTTGATCATGAAAAAATAAAAGTGCTGCTTAACCTGAGTTTTGAAGGATGAACAAGTGTCCCACAGGAAGGCAGGGTGGTTTGCACAAGCAAGGCACAGTGTCTCCTTAGTGAGTCCACACATAGTCTAGTGTAGCGACACAGAAATGCACCAGGGTAACAGATGGTAAATGAGCGGTGGCAGATTGCACATGTACCCTTTCTTATGGATCATCAAAGAATGTCTACTAGAATGTTCTAAGAAAAGGAGTGCCTATTCTTTAGCCTTATATTATATGTAGGATTAATCTCTCTGTGTGATAGAGCAGAATCAGAAGTACGTTTTGGCTATGGTCAGAGAAGAGGACTGAAGAGTTTATCCCAGCTGGGAAGTCAGACATGGCTTCTTTTTACCTGAGAGCTGGAAGGAATCTCAGATACTACCCAATGTAATTTCTTGGAATCCCTAACTACTTTATTAAAAATTTTGTTTTCATTCAACCTATAAAAATAATATCTATATTAGGAGGACTACCTTATTAGCAAATTCTGCCATGCAATGCTGGTGCTCAAGTATTTTGTGTTTGTGGTCTTAAATATCTAGACAGCAAATGATCTGCCCAAGTGATAGCTTTGGCTTCTAATTCAGTACTCTTGGGGATCCCCAAGACCTTATGTTTGAGGACAACTTTATCTGATACAATCCCTCCATGTGATACCCAGAAAGGGAAAATGGCTTTGTAATGCATCCAGCTAATCAGTAACTCAGACTAGAAGCCCAGATGCCCAGCTCAACATTTGCTTTATCACAAGTTAGCCATCAGTCCCATGACTTTCAGAACCTCTGAGTACATATCCAACTTCATAATTCACAACTATGATTTTCCTTTATAGTCAGAGTTTCATCTTCTAGTTTATCTTGGACTACATCTGTACTCCACTTCTGAGAAGCAAGCAGAAAAGTTCAGGATAAATTACTCCAGCTTGAGATAATGAAAATAGCTTTTTAAAAAAATCCTCACTCTCTGACCTTCTTGTATTGTGTAATTTATGAGTTCACATATATAGGAGGAATTTTTCTTATGTCCTCACTAGATGGTACCATGAAACTTCTGACCCCAAAGTAGTACTCTTTTTTGTTCGTTGAAGCAGGTAGTAACTGCTTTTCTGTTAGGAAATATTTTTTTAAGATTATATTTATTTATTTGATAGAGATACAGCAAGAAAGGGAATACAAGCAGAGGGAGTGGGAGAGGGAAAAGCAGGTACCCACCGAGCAGTGAGCCCGATGCGGGGCTTGATCCCAGGATCCTGGGATCATGACCTGAGCTGAAGGCAGATGCTTAACGACTGAGCCACCCAGGTGCCTCTGTTAGGAAATTTTTAAAGCAGATCAAGCAATCTATTTTTTGCCATGTTTTACCTATATTTAATATTTCATAAGTACTCACTGAATGAATAGCAAATTGACATTACCTAAAACACCCATTTTATACGGTAAATAACCTATCTCAGAACTGGGAGGTGAGTGAGTCACAGCGTGTGGGGATTCATGGAACCACAGGGCATGGTTCCTAAGAACCTGGCTGGCAAAACCACTGGGGGCTTTAGGAAAAGGCAGACTCTGAAACACTGCTGTAGCCTAGTTGTATCAGAATTTCCACAGGGTTTTACCCAGAATTCAACATTTACAATGGCTCTCTAGGTAATCCATAATTATCTAATCTACCCAAACAAACTCTTGCCATATTTTTCAAAGCAAAAGATTCTAAGTTAAAATGATGAAATCAGTTATGGCAGTCAGTTGGAATCCAGCATGAGAAATGAGACCTTCCAGGATCAAGGTAATTGGGATGAGCTATCCCTTTCCTTCATCCAGATATTTCCTCTTCTTGGGACCCTACTTATTCAATCACTGAACAAATAGTTACAAAATGTATACTGTGCTAGACCTGAGGTTATAATACTGATCATGATATAAATCACCATCTCCTCATGGAGCCTGTGATCTCAGTCACTATAGTACTGTAAGAATTCTATCCAGGAAATCTTCCTGAATTTATAAACTTAACTTTTTTTTCCTGACGTTTCCTTACTTTTCACACTTGGTGCAGACAGGCTTTTTTTTTTTTTTTTAGAACTATTTCCTGCCTGTGCTTAGAGCCTCTACTCAAGAGATGAGATCCATGTCTCTTCAGGTTTGGGTAGCAATTACAGAACTCTTTCTATTCCTTCCTCTCCTTTCTCTCTTTAATCAGTGACCCGCAGTGAGGACAGTAACGTATTGAACCAGAAAAGCCATCCCAGAACCATACAGTTTGTTAATTCTATTTACATTTTCTCCTGGGTTAGCCAAGGACTCTCAACCCTTTGAGGCTTGCTTCTTCTTTCAAATAATGTTCTTTCTGCTAAAATCTGCCATTCACTGTGCAGCAGGTTGGAAATGCAGACATCAGGGTCATGTTCTCTGCCCCTCGGTGGAGTGTCCCTGTGTATTAGCAAAGTCAGGCAATTAAAAATATACACATACAAGGTGGTCAGACCCAGCACAAGGATGGCACAAGATAGATGCTCAGCAAGTGTATGTTCAACTGATATTAGTTTGTTCATTACATGGAACCATATGAAACTTATGATATTTGACAGTTTAATGTGCAAAGGAAAGTGGCAATTAGATATAATTTAATCTAATACAGGTTCTGATAGGATTAAGCATTAGACAATGTGAGAGAGCAGGGAAGTAGAAACAAGGAGCTGACTCTTTTTTTTTTTTAATTTTACCAACTTTTTTTTTAAGATTTTTATTTATTTATTTGACAGAAAGAAAGATCACAAGTAGGCAGAGAAGCTGACAGAGAGAGAGGGGGGAGCAGGCTCCACTAAGCAGAGAGCCCAATCTGGGGCTCGATCCCAAGACCCTGGGATCACTACCTGAGCTGAAGGCAGAGGTTTACCCCACTGAGCCATCCAGACGCCCAAGAAGCTGCCTTTTGAAAGTTCAAATTTTACTTTTTTTTTTCTAGTTAGAAAAGCGATATATCAGAGAAGAATCTTAAAGAATAAATTCAGTCATACAATCCATTTCCACTGTCACTCCTCTTACCCAATCCACTATCACCTTTTACCTAGACAAGGGCCATGAGGGCATCCTAACAGATCTCTCCACTTAACGTTTCTTCTCCCCTCTTCCTATGCAGTATCCAAATGAATGATCTTGGAAAATCTCAAATCAGATCATGTTCCTCAGCGACTTAAAATCTCCCAGTGGTGACCAGTTATGCTTTAAATAAAACACATATCCCATCAAGGTATTAGCCTGACTTTGCATTTCCTAGCTGTTTAATTCTTTCCATGCCACTCCTTCCATCCCCATCAAGGACAGCAGGCACACAGACCTTCATGTTCAGCTCCCCCCACGAGATTCTTTTACATCTGTGGCTCAAGCCTCAGGGGAAAGTTGTTTCATTTCAAGAATAACAAAAAAGGTTATATAACTTTCAACTCCATGTCAAAATTTCATTAGCTAGTAGTTGTTATTATAACTTGGGCTGCACCAGCAAAAAGCAAAGACACATACCTTTTTCATGAATCTTGGGGTAAAAGTGTGTTTTTCTTGAGGCCTTTTGAATTATGGAAGATAGCACAACCGTCCCCATCCACAATTATGGAAGATAGCACAACCGTCCCCATCCACAATTATGGAAGATAGCACAACCGTCCCCATCCACAATTATGGAAGATAGCACAACCGTCCCCATCTTTGTATTCTCTGTGCTCCACTGTTTGTTGGTTTGTTTTGGTTTGGGTTTTTTGACCAGAATCAAAGTGACAAAAGGCATTTAGTGAGCTGTGGCCTGGTGATCTCTTCCTGCCCCATTTCACCTGACTGACCTATGGTCTCATTTGGGCCTCTCTCTGATCCCTGCATGGAAGTATGGGCTGCCTAGATATCAGAGCTCATGTCCTATCTCCCTTACATTCTGTAATGTCATCTGCATCAATGAGTATTTATGGAAAACAAGTTATGGGTTCAGTTCCAAACCATATATGTGCGGTCCTATACCTGAGATGAGGACCTGCCCTCTAAGAATTTTTAGGGAGGTTATGTTGGGGAGAGACAATTGAACACACAAGAAGCAATAAAACAACTAGTCCCAGAAAATATTTAGCACCTACTGTAAACATGCAAGGCCCCAAGATGGCCACTAAGGACAAAAGTATTAACTGGTTGTTCAGGTAAACTGATGCAGAAGCACGAGTCTTGGTATCAGAAGACCTATGCCTGTGTTGTCATGTCAACAGGATGTGCAGGTTTAGCCAAGTGTTTTTCTGAACCTATTTCCACATCTATAAAATGTTACTGACACCTACCTCTAAGAGCCACCTGTGGGTTAGGAAGATTAAATGGATGTAAAAGAGTTTTCTAAACTCCAAAGCACTTACTATGATGATGAAGATGAGGATAAGGATGATGGGTATTTGCATGAGACAAGTTCTATGCTAAACAATTTAAGTATATTATTTCAATTAATCCTCACTGATGTATTTATGAGTTAGATTCTATCACAATCTTCACAGATGAGGTTCAGAGTGGGACAAATTTCTTTTTCAAGGTCACATAGCGTATGTAATTGTGGAACTAACACTGGAATCTAGATCTATCTAGTTCCATAATTAATACTCAATCATCATTCTGTACAACCAATCTCCTTTGTCTTTGGAAAGTACTTTTATTAGAAGGCCACTGACAGTGAGTTAGAAACTCTGGGTTAGGACCCTGGGTATGGCCTGGGCCTGTAACTTACTCCATGTCTGATACTAGATAAGTCCTAATCAACTGTTTGTAAGGAGGTTGAACTCCAGCTTTTCACAGGTCATTTAGGTCATTCTCTTTATGTCATTTGACATTCTACCATCTTTGTTCTAGTTGATATGCTAGACATGGCCCATTAAGTAATTAACAATTCACATCACCCTGGCTTCATGCCAAATGAATGAAGTCAACTACAGATACTAGAGGGGGTTGTAAAGGAAGATCTCCAAGACTACTGCAGGGGAAGAAATCTTTTCAGAGAGGATGGGCCTGAATTATTTATTATTTTCCTCCATAATCACTATATTTACAAATATTTTATTTTTACTTAACCTAGTGTAGTGGCATAATCTGGCAAAAGAAAAGAGAAGGGGGATCGCATGAGCCCCAGAAAGAGTCAGGCAGGGAGGCAAAATTGACCATTGCATGCTTCCTGCAGAACACCACAGTAGAGGGACAGCATTTCATCACCAGTTGTGAGTTAGCTAGAAGTTGTAGCCAAATGCCCAAGAGCTGCTTGGAGTTGAATCTTCTTTCCTCCATGAGGCCTGTGAGTGCTTCATCCATCGTAAAATCCTTGTCATTATGGGAATGATCATATAAGGCACTGATTCCTTACCATGGGTGATTTTGCTTGTCCAGTGAACAACTGGAAATATCTGGAGAGACAGTTTGTATGTCGGGATTTGGCAGAGGGATGGGAGCAGCTTTCTACTGACACCAAAGGGGTTGAGGCCAGGAATGCTACCAGACATCCTACAAAGCTCAGGACAGCCCCACTCCTATGGCCCATCCCCAGCAATAAAGAATTATCTGGCCCAAAACATCAATAGAGCTAAGACTGAGGAGTTCTGATAAAATGGAAGAGCAATTATAGAAAACGATCTCCTTCCCACTCCAATACCAGAAGGGAGAGAGAGCCACCAGGCCAGCTTGTGCAAGGTTTTTGGAAAGTGTAGGAAAAGCTTTAAACCGAACATGTTGATTTTTAATAACTTTTTATTTTAAAATAGTTTAAGACCCATGAGAGTTGCAAGAAGTATAGTATAAAGTAACCACATACCCTCCACCTATCTTCTCCCTTTGTTACTGTTAACATAATCATGGTACGTAGTCAAAACCAGAAAACTGACCATGACAAAATAAATACTATTAACGGAAGTACCACATTATTTTTATTTCACTAGTATTTCCATGCACTCTTTTTTTTCTTTGTTTTATCACATGTGCAGACTCAAGTAACCATCACCATAATCAAAATAGGGAATCGCTCGACTTATTTCGCTAAGCATGATACGCTCTAGTTCCATCCATGTTGTTGCAAATGGCAAGATTTCATTTCTTTTGATGGCTGCATAGTATTCCATTGTGTATATATACCACATCTTCTTGATCCATTCATCTGTTGATGGACATCTAGGTTCTTTCCATAGTTTGGCTATTGTGGACATTGCTGCTATAAACATTCGGGTGCATGTGTCCCTTTGGATCACTACATTTGTATCTTTAGGGTAAATACCCAATAGTGCAATTGCTGGGTCATAGGGCAGTTCTATTTTCAACATTTTGAGGAACCTCCATGCTGTTTTCCAGAGTGGCTGCACCAGCTTGCATTCAAGACAACTATCATATGATCTCCCTGATATGAGGAAGTGGTGATGCAACATGGAGGCTTAAGTGGGTAGAAGAAGAATAAATGAAACAAGATGGGATTGGGAGGGAGACAAACCATAAGTGACTCTTAATCTCACAAAACAAACTGAGGGTTGCCGGGGGGAGGGGGTTTGGGAGAAGGGGGTGGGATTATGGACATTGGGGAGGGTATGTGCTTTGGTGAGTGCTGTGAAGTGTGTAAACCTGGTGATTCACAGACCTGTACCCCTGGGGATAAAAATATATGTTTATAAAAAATAAAAAAAAAAAAATAGGGAATCGCTCAATTGCAACAAAACTCCCTTGTGTTACCCCTGGATAGTCACCTCCCTTCCCTCAGCACTAACCTCTGATAACCACTGATCTGTTCTCCATCACTATCAGTTTGTTATTTCAATAACATTATGTAAGTGGAGTCATATAGCCCTTTTTTTCACTTTACATAATGCCCTTGAGTATCATCCGAGTTGTTGTATGTGTCAATAATGTATTCTTTCTTACTGATCAATGGTATTCCATTGCATGGATATACTACAGTTTGCTTAACCTTTTACTCGTTAAAGGACATCTAGGATTGTTTCCAGTGTGGAACTCTGATAAATAAATCTGTTATGAACTTTCGTGTCCAGGTTTTTGTGGGAACCTAAGTTTTCATTTCTCTAGAACAAATACCAAGAACACATCATTCTTATAATAAATGCATATCTAACTTTAGAAGAAACTACCAAACTGTTTTGCATTGGATCTGTACCACTTTACATTCCCATCAGCAATGCATATGACATTCACTTATGAGACTGATGTTTTAAAATGGAAAGTGCTAGATCTTAACAACCATAATGAGACTGTCTTAATATGATTGCACAGCTAAGACATCTGACTCCAATCAAACTAGTGGAACTCACTGCCCACCTGGAGAGGGAGGATCCAAAGAGCAGAAGAGGTAGCAGTTATTAAAGAAAATAAAACCTTCATCTTTGAATCTCAACAAGTAGAGACTCCTCAATTGAGCATTATGTCAGCAAATATCATTTTCTCTGAAAAGCAAATTCCTTTTCCCAGTTTTTATCATGTAGGTAACTGCCATTTGGAGCTTTGGATCACCATGTGATAACTCATGGCATCACTGAGATAAACAAATTCCAGGCACATGCAAGGAACCTGACTTCTCCTTGGGTCTCATTGACCTTATATGAAAAATTAGTACTTCTGGTGAGCCTGGAAACAACTGGATCTGCCAATTCATGATATGGCTATATCATCAGGTGAATTAGTTAACCTTCTAAACTATTGCAAATTTAGCAAACAACAGTTTCTATATTATGCTTTTAATGCAGTTTGATAATATATGAAAATCACTCAAAGCAGTGCCTAAGACCTAGTGAACACTTAATAAGTGTTCATTATTTATGGCACTTAAGAGGGTAGTTTAAAGATGACAAGTTTTGATTCCTGGTGACTGATAATACCTTAATATCAAAAGAGATGTTAAGATAAGGGGCTGCTTCAGAATAGGGTTCAATGATATTTTAGGGAGACTGAACCTACTTGGTTAAGAATTTTCTACCATGTATGGAGAAATAAGTATTTAGATCTCCACTTTTCTGATGCACAAGGCTCCAATCACATGTATTTATTCATAATTAAATTTTAATTAATTAAGAGAAATTAAAAATTCAGTCTCAGTAACCACACTTTAGCACTAGCCACACTTCAAGTCCTCACCAGCCACATATACTGGACAGCACAGATATAGAGCACTGACAAAGAGGCAGAAAATTCTGTTGAACAGAGCAGACAGATCTCATGCCTTTGATCATATTTTTAAATAGTTGAATTTTTATAGTACTCCTTTGTTTTGTGTGTTTAAAATATCTTTTGAAGGAGAATTTCATAGCCCTCACCAAATTGCCAAATATGATTTAGAAGCAACAGTAAAAGACCAGAAGTAGAGGTAGAAAGAACTTGAGACATTCTTATAGAGAAGTCATGAGAGTCAGTACTATTGCACAAAGAGAGAAGGTACATGTGAAGGAAACAGAACCTCAGGAAATACTCACCTGATGGGAGATACTAATGAATGTTTGGAAAAGGCAAGAAATAAAAAGAGTCCTGCATCCAGAAACCAGGATAGTAGAGTGGGCTGCTTAACAAGTCCAGATGCTGCATGGAAACCCAAGAGAGCAAATACTGAGCAAGAACTCCTGGGTTGGGCAGCCAAGTAGTCATGATAACCCCAGAAGTTTCAGTGGATGGTGGGGTGCTACCCAGTTTACATGGAAATAAGTGGGTGCTTAGGAATGGAAGCAGTACCTGAAGGTTATTCTTTCAAGAAGTTGGCAAGAGTGATAGGAGGGAAAGGCTAGTTATCTTAAAGATATGGAATGAAACATTTTAAATGAAAAGGAAAATAAACTCATGGTCTGATAGAGAATTTCTATTAACAGTTGGACAGACAGCAAGAGAAGAGATGCATTATTCCCTTCATGTCTATATGGGGGAAGCCTGAGGCCATCCCTGGAACATGGAATAGGCTAGAGCACAACATAGAAGGCCATGACCATGACCATGTCCCAGTGTTAGCCTTGCAGGACAAATCTTTCATGTAGGAATCTCCATTTCTAAAAAGTCTGTTCTGGGTCCTTTTCATTCTTCAAAATTCAGCTTAGGATCACATCCATCAAGTCTTCCATGAATTTTTTTTCAGTGAAAATTTCTTTGGTTTTTAGTAGGTTTTTTGTTTTGTTTTGTTTTTGTTTTTAGCAAGACAGGAAAAAATGTGTGTTGGAGAGGATGTGGAGAAAGGGGAACCCTCTTATACTGTTAATGGGAATGCAAGTTGGTGCAGCCACTTTGGAGAACAGTGTGGAGATTCCATAAGAAATTAAAAATAAAGCTTCCCTATGACCCTATAATTGCACTACTGGATATTTACCCCAAAGATACAGATTTAGTGAAAAGAAGGGCCATCTGTACCCCAATGTTCATAGCAGCAATGGCCATGGTTGCCAAACTGCGGAAAGAACCAAGATGCCCTTCAATGGACGAATGGATAAGAAAGATGTGGTCCATATACACTACGGAGTATTATGCTTCCATTGGAAAGGATGAATACCCAACTTTTGTAGCAACATGGACAGGACTGGAAGAGAGTATGCTGAGTGAAATAAGTCAAGCAGAGAGAGTCAATTATCATATGCTTTCACTTATTTGTGGAGCATAACAAATAACTTGGAGGACATGGGAAGATGGAGAGGAGAAGGGAGTTGAGGGAAATTGGGGGGAAAGATCAACCATGAAGACTATGGACTCTGAAAAACAATCTGAGGGTTTTGAAGGAGCGGGGGGTGGGGGGTTGGGGGAGCCTGGTATTGGGTATTATGGAGGACATATATTTCATAGAGCACTGGGTGTAGTGCATAAACAATAAATTCTGTTGCACTGAAAAGAAATTAAATTCCCTGAATTCTTAAAGACAGTTTTGGATACTCTCTTCTCTGTAACTTCATAACCCTCTATAATGATTTTCTCTCACACTCAACCAGAATATTTGAGGTTTAGTGTTTTGTCTTGTTTTTATTGGTATCCCCAACATCTAGCTTATAAAAGGAGCTTAGTAAATATCTGTTGAATAAATGAACTAATGAACATTACATTCATTCATTTCTCCCTATGGGATTTTAAAAAGTCTTCCTTAAAAACCTATTCCATCCAGTTCCATGATGTGGATGGAACTGGAAGGTAGTATGCTGAGTGAAACGGGTCAATCAGAGAAAAACAATTATTATATGGTTTAACTCATATGTGGAATTTAAGAAACAAAACAGAGGATCATAGGGGAAGGGAAGGAAAAATAAAATAAGATGAAGTCATAGAGGGAGACAAACCATAAGTGACTCTTAACTATAGGCAAAAACTGAGGGTGGCTGGAGGGAAGGTGGGGGAGATGAGGTAACTCATGATTGATGGGCATTAAGAAGGGCACATGATGTAATGAGTACAGGGTGTCATATGCAACTGATGAATTACTGAACTCTATTACTGAATCTAATTATACACTGCATGTTAACTAACTGAATTTAAATAAAATAAATAAATAAATAAATAAAAATAAATTTTCAAAACCCCTATTCCATCACCACTAAGAGGAATTCCTTTTACCAGCTTGGAATTAGTAAGATAGACAAATAAGACCTCTTACAACCAACTAACATGGTTGTCAAACCCTACTTCACCCAAACACACTAGCCACAAACGTATAACACTATCTATGACAAATCACCTATAATAAACTTAGCAGAGTACCTTGGACTCATACACACTAAGGATCAAATTCCACTCAATCCCTTGGGAAATGAATGATCCACAATAAACTGCTTAATCTCCCAGATCTTCTATTTCCTCATCTACATGACAGCAATGCAAATAACTACCTGTCCATTGTGAAGAAGAAAATGGGGGAAAATAATACATGTGTACACACTTAATAGTAGTAATTCCATAAGTGTTAGTTGACATCTTGAGTGTTTAGTCCTGGAGTAAATCTGATAAAGAACTAAAAAGAGAATGGTAAGAGATTATGCTGAGTGAAATAAGTCAAGCAGAGAGAGTCAATTACCATATGGTTTCACTTACTTGTGAAGCATGAAAAATAGCATGGAGGACATGGGGAGTTAGAGAGGAGAAGGGAGTTGAGGTAAATTGGAAGGGGAGGTGAATCATGAGAGACTATGGACTCTGAAATAATCTGAGGGGTTTGAAGTGGAGGTGGGGTGGGAGGTTGGGGTACCAGGTGGTGGGTATTATAGAGGGCACGGATTGCATGGAACACTGGGTGTGGTGAAAAAATAATGAATACTGTTTTTCTGAAAATAAATAAATTAATTTTAAAAAGATTATTGTGATAAAGATAACATTTGCTACTGCTGAAATTTTCAAACAGTAAAATAAGTAGGTAAGTGGAAAGTAAAGGTGTACCTCATGGCCATTTAAGACACTCACACTTTCTTATATACTTATCTAAATTTATTATGTGTTTCTTGAGTCATTTTGATTAATGTACTATAAGAAATATTGCTCAGGAGATATCTTCTTACACAGCAAAGAGACAAACCCTTTTTATTTCTTTAAGATCTTCTCTGGTTCAGGCAATGTATCCAGTGTTGACAGAATGAATCCATAAGCGTCCCATCAACACCTACCAGAAGTTCAGTACCACCCCAAACTCTGGGAAATGGTATAGTCATCAGCCAACCAATGTGCTAGTAAGATGGCAAATTCTGGAAAGTAATCTAGCAGCAGGTATACAGCAACATGAATTCAGACTCTTAGAAAAGTTCTCATATACTCCTTTGCCTTTGTAATTATTAAACTTTTAATATAACTGACAAGCATAAAATCTCAAAGTCAACTTGATAGCAGTTGTCATTAACTATATAAATAGTCATGTTTTGACCCTGTATTTCCCATTCAAGGCAATTTTTCCTCTGTAAATAATGCAGATAAATACATATTCTGTTAATACAGAATAAATGCAGATAAATACAGGATTCTGTTATTTTGTTATTAATTGTGGAAACAATTTTGAGAATCACTTAACCACTATTAAGGTTATTGCTAAATAAAAGGTGGTACCTCCATAATGTGGAATATGTTTAGCCATCTGAAGTTATGTTTTTCAAAAAATACTTTGCAGAGAGGAAATGTTAAGGAAAATGTGTTAAATAAATAAAAGCGGGATACAAAATAGCATTACAATTCAATTCAAGTTTTTTACTTAGTTTTCTTGAATTGCTTGCAATTAACTCTCTGAAACACCCCTCTTCTGTCTTGATTCCCCCATTTTCTGGGTCCCTCAGCTGTTCCCACATCTTTTTATTCTAAATGCCCTGAAAATTTCACCTTCCACCAACCACCAGCCTAACTGAATATGTTCTTTATTTTTTTAACTCATATTGAATCTATTTCCAGGCCCCAAATTATAGCAAGAATGCCCCCAATCAAGCATCGTTAGTGCTATCCCTTGCCTCTTGTGGTACAAAAGCCTCAGGGTTTACTTGGTACTGAGGGAAATAAAATTATAGAAGATGTCCCTTCTTCCATGTAAAGCAATTGCCCTCATTACTGCAGATCATTCTGCTCACAAAACTATTTTTAGCATCAATATTTGCTGATTCTTCCACTATGAAATGCATTGAGCTAAATGCATTTTCTTACTCCTCATAAGGGGTGCCTCAAGAAAGGTGGCCAGCACCTCCCTTTCTCAACTGCTTGCTGCGTAACTTAGGAGGAGTCACGTGCCTTCTCTGATAATCAGCCTTCTCTTATAAAGCAAGATGAAATCCCAACTCTGACATTCTATTTTTCTCTTCCTTTACTACATACAAAAATTGCAAACAAGAGATTGTAATAACGGAGGGGATGGATTCCATTCTATAAATTGGTCATATTCTTCTGAACTCACCATGTATTTAGCCTCATTTACTGGCTGAAAGTAACTTTATTTGTTGTTCAGCATATTGTGATCTTCTCAGAACATGTTGGGTCCATGATAAATTCTCTGGATACACAGACAACATTCAAATTCTCAGAGACTTCCTGATCACTCCAAGATCTTAGTTTCTGAATACAATGTCTTGTTAACATGAACCAAGCATCTACTTCCAGGGCTGGGGCAGGGAAAATGAGACTGGCACATCTTTGTGTGTCAAGAAGTAAAGATGCCTATCAAACGTTGATGGGAATATCAGTAGGACAAGAAGTCAGCTTTCTTTAGCCACAATTGGTAAAATTGGTAAAATGAATAATGGTAGGACTGGACTAAAATCCATTAATCTAAAAATAATTCATGAGTACTTATTCATATAAATAAATAAAGATGGATGGATAGATAAATGATAGATAGATGATAGATGATGATAGATGATAGATTGATAGATAGATGAGAGATGATTGGTAGATAGATAATAGATGATTGATAGGTAGATAAATGATATATAGACAGACAGATAGATAGAGTCCTTATACATCCATGAAAGAAATAAAGCAAATGTGGTAAAATTCTGACAGTTGGTGAATCAAGATGACAGGTATATGAGTATCCATTTTTCTATTCTTTCAACTTTTATGTAGGTTTCAGATTTTTTAAAATACAAATTTGAGGGAGGAATTGAACCAAGTGACTCTATGTTTAAGTGATTGTCAACTCTGGACTTCAAAAACTCTCTGTAAATAAAAAGATTTTATCTCTCTCTCTTTTTTTTTTTGAACAGAAAATATTTTTTATTTATTCTTTTATTAAATTGATTTATTTATTTTCAGAAAAACAATATTTATTATTTTTTTGCACCACACCCAGTGCTCCATGCAATCTGTGCCCTCTATAATACCCACCACCTGGTACCCCAACCTCCCACCCCCCCGCCATTTCAAACCCTCACTTGTTTTTCAGAGTCCATAGTCTTTCATGATTCACCTCCCCTTCCAATTTACCCCAACTCCCTTCTCCTCTCTAACACCCCTTGTCCTCCATGATATTTGTTATGTTCCACAAATAAGTGAAACCATGTGATAATTGACTCTCTCTGCTTGACTTATTTCACTCAGCATACTCTCTTCCAGTCCCATCCATGTTGCTACAAAAGTTGGGTATTCATCCTTTCTGATGGAGGCATAATACTCCATAGTGTATATGGACCACATCTTCCTTATCCATTCGTCCGTTGAAGGGCATCTTGGTTCTTTCCATAGTTTGGCGACCGTGACCATTGCTACTATAAACATTGGGGTACAGATTGCCCTTCTTTTCACGACATCTGTATCTTTGGGGTAAATACCCAGGAGTGCAATGGCAGGGTCATAGGGAAGTTCTATTTTTAATTTCTTGAGGAATTTCCACACTGTTCTCCAAAGAGGCTGCATCAACTTGCATTCCCACCAACAGTGTAAGAGGATTCCCCTTTCTCCACATCCTCTGCAACACAAGATGTTTCCTGTTTTATCTCTCTTTTAAAACCAAGGGATTCATGGGCACTTGGTTGGTTCAGTTAGTTAGGCAACTGCCTTCAGCTCAGGTCATGATCCCAGGGTCCTGGAATTGAGACCCACATCGGGCTCTCTGCTCAGCAGGGGAGTCTGCTTCTTCCTCTCCCTCTGCCTGCCACTCTCCCTACTTTTGCTCTCCCTCTATGCCAAATAGATAAAATATTTAAATGTTTAGAATTAAAAAAAAATAAAACCAAGGGATTCAATGATCACTGATCATCCACATTATTTTTGAAATTTAGTTAACTCTTTCACAGAGATAGCCATCATGTTCCATTTCATCAGAATGTTAAATTTTGCCACTTTAATTCCTATAAAAGATACATTATTCTGATGTGATGCATAGTATGTATCTCTACTAGTAATTTCCTAATGTTATGTTCAAGACTTATATAATAGTGGTGCTGAAAATAAGGGTTTTTAAATTCAAGATAACCAATAAAATGACTTAATATTTTATTAAAATAAAATTATTATAATATATCTTTTCAAAACACCTCCAAAGCCTCCTCTAGTCACGTATCATATGAATAACCATAGTGGATTCCTATGTCCACCCATAAAGACCTATCTAGATTTTGCCCCAAAGCAACTTGTTCTGGCAAGTTAAATCTTCCTTCTTCACTGTAACTCACGCACACACACTCTCATACACATGGACTTAGGGGAAGTACTGTCAAGATCTTGATGAAACACAATGCTAGTTTTCTCTTCACCCGAACAGACATAGTTATGAATCTCTGAAATGTCTGCAGAAAGGAAGAAGAAAGGAAAATGGAGAAAAGAGAGGGAAAAAGGAAAAAGAGAGACTAGCCTGGGATAGAGAAAAAGAAAAGGAGAGAAGAAGTATCAAAACATCAGCTGTGGGAAGAGCCAAGATGCCCTTCAACAGACAAATGGATATAGAAGATGTGGTCCATATATGTAATGGAATATTATGTAGCCATCAGAAAGGATAAATACCCAACTTTTGTATCAACATGGACAGGACTGGAGGAGATTATGCTGAGTGAAATAAGTCAAGCAGAAAAAGTCAATTATCATGTGGTTTCATGTACTTGTGTAGCATAAGGACTAATATGGAGGACATTAGAAGGAGGAAAGGAAAAGTGAAGAGGGGTAAGTTTGTGGAGCAGAGGAAGCATGAGAGACTGTGAACTCTGAGAAACAAACTGAGGGTTTGGGTGGGGCAGAGGTGGGGGGATGGGCAAGCCTGGTGGTGGGTATTAAGGAGGGCATGTATTGCATGGAGCACTGGGTATGGTGCCTAAACAATGAATCTGAAAAAATAAAATGAAAAAAAGATATCAACTGTGGGAGCTCCTGAGTGGTTCAGCCAGTTAAGCATCTGCCTTATAGGCAGGAGGCTGATTCCAGCATTCTGGGATCAAGCCCCACCTCCGGCTCTCTGCTCAGTGGGGAACCTGCCTCTCCTCCCTCTGCCTGCCTCTCTACCTACTTGTGTTCTCTCTCTCTCTCTGTCAAATAAAATAAAATCTTTTTTAGAAAAATATATCAGTTGTGGGATGGCATCTGTTTTAATAAATCAATGTGTTACAATCATCTCCCCACAAACTCAACCCCACCCATGTACCACAGGTATATACTGGTAAACATGGCTTCTGCCTCCTGGAGCCCAAAAGACCTCCACAAAGTTCAGTGAACCTTGGGACCATGGCCAAGGATCTCATGAAACCACACAGTAAACTTACAGTGTCTGCCAACATCAACATGAGACTGCATTGACTATTACTCAGTAGGAAGCAAAGTCGCCAGGAGGTGTTAAAACAAAATTGTGGTGACCAGGGACGTGAAGCCACCTTAAGCATGACCACTAGGGCACGCATCTATCTTTTTTTTAATACTAGAGAGTAGAAGCAAATCACCTTGATCTCCACCACTTTTGAGCCACAAAATCCCTGGCACAGTATTGAATATATCCAATCTCTCTGAATCTGTTTTCTCCAGCCTGAGAAATAGAGCTTGTAGCACTTTCCATGGTAAGAAGTAAGTAAAATGAGGGAGGTAAAGATGATGGACCCATGCAAACACTTAATGAATGTCTGGTTTTGCCATGCACTCTCTCTATAAATGATGTAGATTAGAGACCAGTTAAAGGCCCCTGGCAATCCTGAAACTCAGTCCATTTTCCTAATCCTTCATTTGTGTGTTCATTCATGTGCTTAACAAATATTGGGTGAGAACCTAATTTCAAGATGGACTGCACAAATAGGGGGATGAGACTCAAACAGGTGAAAGCCGTGCCCCCCTTAGACCGTAGAATTTAATCCCCGCTCTGTCCTCTGTCCTTCCCCATTCCTTCCTTGACTGGTGGAACGTGAATTCATGGGTGTTCATGTTGTCCTTCTCAGGAACCATCTCCTTCCTTCCCATAAGATAGGGGAGACCACCACGGAGTCTAGGAGAAGAATAGACCATGTTGTCGCACAATAACCCAGCCCTTCAGGACTGGGGCCGGCCAAACAGCAGCTAATAGGGGGGACAGATGGGTGCTAGAAGTGTCTGCAACTCAGGCAGTTCTTCCTAAATGTCAGCGTTGAGGCAATGAGATGCTTTAAAGCCAAAGCACCAATAGCTAATGAGGATATTTTTTGAACGTTTGAAATGAAAAGAACTTCGGAACCGTTGTCCTGGAAAAATGGGTGTGCATTTCATACAGTCACTCCATTCACAGAACCAGAGCATGCCCTTAACCAAATGAACTCTTGAGGAAAGCAGGTCGTAGGTGATCCTAACAGTGATACTCACAAGCATTTATATAATGTCAGTCCTCCAGGAGCTCTAAGCACATTATAAACAGATAGGTAAGCTAGATAGCAACTAATACTGGCAATTCAAAGAATTGAATCATCTACAGTCAGTCCACCGTGCTGCATGATATTGTGATTAATAAGAATGGTTTCATTTGGGCGCCTGGGTGGCTCGGTTGGTTGAGCAACTGCCTTGGGCTCAGGTCATGATCCCAGACTTCTGGGATTTCATCCCGCATCGGGCTCCCAGCTCCTTGGGGAGTTTGCTTCTCCCTCTGACCTTCTCCTCTCTCATGCTCTCTCTCACTCATTCTCTCTCAAATAAATAAATAAAATCTTTAAAAAAAAAAAAAGAATGGTTTCATTTTTCTCTGTGCCTCGATGGATCCAGTTGGAATGGATCTCGTGGAAAACTGGAAAATCTCTCACTCACCATAACATCACAATGGTTATTTATAATCACAGTTTCTGCATTACAACAACATTTCCAGCTTCATTATCTCTTTCTCTCTCTTTTTTATTAACATATAATGTATTATTTGCTTCAGGGGTACAGGTCTGTAAATCATCAGTCTTACAGAATTCACTGTACTCACCAATTTCATTATCTCTTTTGAACCTCACAACACTTTAAAAAATAGGCAGAATGGGTATTATTATACCCAATTTAACAAGGGCAGAAACTGAGGTTCAAAGAGGATAAATGACTTCAATAAAGATGATCAGCTTTTAGAAGGAAGTAGCATGAAAGAGGTGTGATTAGTTCTGCTAAGACCAGAGTTTTTGCGCTGTCTGTGCAGTTTTCAAACAAGTGTTTCTTTCTCCCTTAGTGATAGAGTTTGAATCCTCAGGAGAGCAAGTGGCACTAGCACCTACTGTAGAATTTCTTTTAAAAATGATTCTTGTTTTTCACCTAAAAGGACCATGCTTTTGTTTTGAGGACATTCCACTGTAAAACTGTGCATAAGGTGGACTTTTGTATTAGTTTATGACATTACAGAGCTGAAGAATGTTCACTGATTGACTTAAAAGGAGACAAGGAACCTGGAAAAGAGATTCCAAGTGGTAGAAGATGTTTCAGAGACGAAAGCTGGTGATAGAGTAAGGAGGAACCCTCAGCCTGCTTCCTCAGTCTGTAATTTTAATTTATGCTTTGATATTTTCTGTCACTACTTCAGTTGCTGTACTGATACATCTTTGTCTCTTTTTCTTGCCTATTTAACTACCTTCCCACTTCCTTTAAAAGAACAGAATTCTTGTGAAGACACCATATTTGGCAAATATTTGTTGTGGTTGGATAACATGCTGACTCAGAGATTAGAGAATCCCAGAGGCTAATATTTATAATGAACTTAATATATGCCAGGCATTGTCTTAAGCACTTTACATGAACTAGCACATTTAATCTTCACAAAAGAAAATACATAAGGTTTTCAGCATCATATTAGCATTTATTAGCATCATCTATTAGCATCATACCTATGTTACAAACGGGGAAACCAAGCCACAGGAAAGTGAAGGTATTTATCCAAGTGCATGGTGCTAGAAGCATTAGTACTGGATTTTGAACCCTAGGTGTCTGACCTCTCAAAGATATTAAATGCTTGGGGAGGGGAGAGGAAATGCATTTTGTCCACTTGTTTTGTTTTTAGCAGCTGTCCATATGGAGAAAAGGAAGCTCTATCCATTCCTTATTTCCAGGTTATCTAGCATGTCAACTAGAAAATAATTAAATTATCTGTAAATCTTCAGTGAATTATGTAAAGGTGAGAAAATCCTTGATGGCAGAAAGAACTGCTATAAGCTTCTGACAAGCTCTAGGCTGAGATGCGGGGGCACCTGGATTCAGAAGGTCTTATATTGGTCTAACCTGCCTGACCCAGGATGCTGCCTTGAGTCCCCCGAGCAATTTAATGGATACATTCAAGTCATAGTTAATCCATACTCTGACCTTCTGGGGAGTAATGATGTCAAGAAGACTCGTGTTGTTTTTAAAGATGGCAGAGAGGCCTGGAGGCACAATGCCAGCCCACAGAATCTCCTCATTACAGGCTTGGTGGATGAATCCGTAAATACATGAATGATTCCCCTTGCCCTGGTAAGAGATGCTAGCTTTTCAAAAAGCTCATTATGGGGGGCACCTGGGTGGCTCAGTAGGTTAAAGCCTCTGCCTTCAGCTCAGGTCATGATCCCAGGGTCCTGAGATGAAGACCCGCATCGGGCTCTCTGCTCAGCACGGAGCCTGCTTCCCCTTCTCTCTTTCTGCCTGCCTCTCTGCCTACTTATGATCTCTGTCAATTAAATAAATAAAATCTTTTAAAAAACAAAATTTTAAAAAATTGTAAAAAGCTTATTATGGATCATGAGAGACTATGGACTCTGAAAAATAATCTGAGGGGTTTGAATAGGGGATGGGGTGGGAGGTTGGGGTACCAGGTGGTGGGTATTATAGAGGGCACGGATTGTATGGAGCACTGGGTGTGGTGAAAAAATAATGAATACTGTTATGCTGAAAATAAATTTTTTTAAAAAAAAGCTTATTGTGGACTTCACATATCAGAATCATATCCTTCAACGATATTTGGGGTTACACACACCTTTTTGTAATCAGAACAATCTTGAGCATTACCTCTGAGGTAAGGCATTTACTTCATTCCCCTCCCCAAGTAAGAGTTAGAGCAGTGGGTGTTTTACTCAAGTAATGAATCATTGAATATTACATCAAAAACTAATGATGTAATATACATTGGCTAACTAAACGTAATTTAAAAAGAGAGAACATGATGAGTAAGACAGTTACTGAGGGGAGATTGCTCTCTATGAGGCTGGGACAAGACCCTCGAAGTCTGGGAAAGAATTGAACACAGCCACATACACTCATATTTCTACAGACTTGCATCCATTCTGGAAAGGCATGTGTGGCAGGAACCAAGTGTACTGAGGACTTTGCTAGGAAAACCTCCATCACCAACACTTTCTGAGCCTTCAAGACACCTTGCACATAAAGCAAGAACCAAACCATGCCCAATTACCTTATTTAAAGAGGTTCTGGTCCCCAGTTAGCAAAGGCTCATGTGCTCTCCCTCTGTGACAAGGCCAGTATAAGAAATCATTCTAAACTGTCCCCTAAACCACAAGAGGTCCTTCCAGAAAGGCCAGCAACAATCCTAACACTACTGAGAACTACTCAAAACTACTCAGAAGCCCATCGTTACATTTTCCTATGAAATGAAGTAAGGACATTTTCTCTCTCTTTTTATATGCTGTTAAACTTGAACGGCTGCTGGAGGCCATCAATTTTAACATCTCATGTTAGAAATGAACAAACAGTGCCAGTGAAGGGGCCAGGCTGGCAGTAATTGGGGACGAAGCTGGGACGTGCATCCCAGTCCCCACTGTGGTATGTACTTCCTTTTTCTACTCCATACCACTTCCTCCTTTCTTATCTACTTCCTCTGGGGTTTTGCTCTCGTTTCACTCACATTTATCATTTCTTCTGTCACTTTCCTTGTCTCCCATTCTCACTTTCCCTCTCTCTTTCTTCCACAGAATTGAGTTAAACAAAAATGGAGTCCACTGGACTCTCTCTCTCCTAAAAGAAGATAGAACAGAACTCCTAGCCTAGAAAGTGCCAGATGTAGGGCCCTTTGTTTTGGAGTGGAAAGAGGTAGAATCCAGAAAGCCCCAACTTCGGTAGTCAAACACCTTTGGTCTCTTCTCCTGGACCTTAATAACGATGGTCATTTTAATGACAACATTAAAAACAATAATAATAATATGAAGTGAGCACCAAAACACAGGTGACGATGTTCCAAAGCAAAAATAAAACACATACGATAACAGCAATAGCAAATGTAACATTTATTGTTTGTCCAGGTGTTAGGCACTACACTAGCTTCTTCCAATACATCATATAATCGTCTTCATAAATTCATAAGTATGGTTTTCGCTCACCCCACTTTGTAGAATAAGAAAACGTACACACATAGATCATAAGAATCTTGTGCAAGAATACTCAGCTTAGGTATTTCTGAATCCAGAGTTTGTTTCCAATTTACAAGAAGGCTCTCTTCCTCCAAAACAAACAAATACAAAAGCCTTGAAAGAATGAGTTGCTACACTGAATATCCATGCAAGTACAGACAAGAAACTAAAAATTACAGAAGTCTGCTATGTGCCAAGTGTTTCCAAAGCATCACCATTGGAGGGATGGGAAAGTCCTTGATTATCTCCCCCAACACACAGCCACACTTCCCATCAGTGTGTTTGCATTCTATAGTATAGCAAAATGACATTATCTCAAGCATACATAAAGGGCCAGCCTACTTCCTTAGGCAAGCCATCTACCAGCTCCCCAACAAATTTCCAACCAGATTGTTGCCCTCAAACCTCAATTATACTGAAATTCTGCAAGATGCCTGAATGTATGTGTAGAGCGTACAAATACTATGTATATATATGTTGGATTCATGAAATTTCCATACAAAAGTCATGGAAACTGTTGAGAGTTTCTGTAAATACCACAGCGTTTATGTTAACTCACTGTAATACTGAGAAGAGTGCTTCTTTCATTTTACAGATGGGAAAACTAAAGCCCAGAAAAATAAGTGATTTGCATGATGCTCTACAGCTAATAAATGGCAAACAGAAATATGATACCAGGTTCAACTACCTCCAAAATTCATGCTTTATGTATTTTTTATTGGATCCTTATTTTGTAAAAATCTGCTTTTTCTAAATTATAAAAGTAATATGTATTCATTGGTAGGAATGTGGGAAATGCTATTAAAAATAAAGATTAAAAACATGCTTCAATAACACTATAATCCAAACTAATGGCAACATTTTAACATTTTCCCTTCCAATCATATACTACTCAGTAAATAGAATTTCATCAACTGATTATTTTCATTATATTGTATACATAAGCCCATGAATTTAAAAATTCTATAAAAATTACTTTTAAAATATCTATATATCTATATAATATTCAACATAAATAAATATCTATATAATAAACAAATATCGATATATTTATATTATAATATAATAATACAATATATAATATATAAATAATATAATATTATAATATAATGATATTATATCTATAAAATATTCAACATATATATAGTTCATTCACCTTCTTTTAATTGCTGGACATTTAGGCCATCCCTGATTTTTTTTTTTTCTCATTAAACTTTTGTTTTAATGGGTCTCAAAATTCTGTGACAGATTTTTGGTCAAGTTGTTTCCATTAAAAAGTACTGATTTTAAAAACTAATAAATTAAAACTGCCACACACAAAAAAAAATAACAAATGGTCCACCAAACATTCTCCTTTCCTTCTGAAGGTTTTATGATGCATTGTTATCATTAACCAGTCTTTTACTATTAAACTTAAATGGCCAATTGACACAAACAGTTCTGAGACCGTTCTTCCATCACTGATTAAGACTCGGGTGGCAGGTATTGGGGATAATATTCATTTAGGCTTCTGAGCTTTCTCAGCAGACTTGGTGACCTTGCCAGCCCCAGCTGCCTTCTTGTCCACGGCTTTGATGACCCACAGCAACCGTCTGTCTCATGTCACGAACAGCAAAACGGCCCAGAGGAGGAGAGCCAGAGAAGCTCTCAACACACATAGGCTTGCCAGGAACCATATCAACAATGGCAGCGTCACCAGATTTCAAAAACCTGGGACCATCTTCCAGCTTTTTTCCAGAACGATGATCTAGCTTCTCCTTCAGCTCAGCAAACTTGCAAGCAATGTGAGCTGTGTGACAATAGCAATTGTAAACTAGTACTAGAATAAGCCCTTAGCATATAAATCTTGGGCTGAATTATTGATGATTTACTTAGGACTGATTCCCAAATAGAAGAATGGATGTTTTCTATTATTTCATGCCTCTTCTTTTCTTGAAATTAAGACCCTTCCCCACCACCACCACCACTATATTATCCCAGAAGCTCTCCTTCTGCCTCATTTCTAAACCACTGAGTTAAGTTACTATCATATATGTCTAGACCCTAGGTTTGAAGAACGCCAGGGGAAAAGTTGGAGATCTGTAAATTCTGAATTCCTCAGCAATTTACTTATGAATAAGTGATTCTGGCACGTTACCTGGGGTCTTCAGTTCATGTTTTCTCACCGGGAATATGGGACACTAAGAGCACCTCCCTCAAAAGTTAAGGTGAGGATTAAATCAAATATAACATGTGATAAAGGCTTTGTAAACCATCACGTCTTCTAGCAAACATCAGTTGCTGTTCCCTTTAGTAGTACGACAGATTTAGACAGCCTTCAATGATAAGAGAGAAAAACTAGTTTTCTGCTCATTGGCTCTTTTGGTAAATCTAAATCATTTTTTTAAAATGTTGTTTTTTTAAAAAAGTTAGCAAAACCCAGGGAGAAATAACAGCTGTCCACAAAGAACACTTCCCAAGTCTATCAAGCGTTCATGTCATCCTGGAGGTTTTGAAAGGTTTTGCTTTCATGCGGAATTAACAAACCTAAATGCCTCCAACCACAAGCATGCCAGAGACCTAGTGAACCCAACCCCATGGGGTAACAGTGTAGGACAGCCCAGTAACCTGAGGCTTTTCCCTCCAACCTGGGGCAGGCTACAACTTTCAGACCAACTGATTGGCTCAAGTTCCTTCCTAAGGAAGATTTAATGCTGAAGGAAGACGTTGCTAAGACACCTGCCAGCAGAGAAAGGAGAAGTGAGGAGAGACAGTTGGTCTCATCCCCCAGGAAAAAAAATGTGATCCTGCCTCTATCAGTGCAGAAAAGATTCAGAACAGACAGAGACGTGAGAAGCTGGGGACGTACACACTGTCAGGTTTGCGAAGAGGTAACTAGGCTAAAAAGAAGTGCTCCGGGAAGACATCACATTGTAGTGGAATAAGAAAGAAGGAAAAGGTCATTTTGTGATCCAATCATAGGCAAGGATTAGAATTTCAGGAGTCAACCCAGAAATCTCAGGGGTGTTGACAATGATGCTTGAAGACGAGCATGAAGGTAATGGGAGCCTCGTGGGAAAGAGTCAGCAGTATCTAGGTGAGAAGCAACAAGCAAATGGGAAACCAGTAACAAATGGGAAAGACTCTGTAAAACAGGAGGCAAATGGGAAATGTGACATGTCCAGAAAAATCCTCACGATGTACAGCTGGCAGGAGATCCAGAGACACAATCAGGAGGCTGATCAGTGGCTGGTGATCAATCGCAAGGTCTACGATGTTACTGACTGGGCCAAGAGGCATCCAGGTGGGCACCAGGTCCTAAACCACTATGCTGGTGAAGATGCCACGGTAAGGAACTCAAATCTCTGCCCTTTCTCTTCCAGCTAATGGGGGACTGAGACGTGGCTCTCTTCCCAAAAGTATTTTGAGTGTGTGCTCAAACTCCACAATTGCTCATCTCCTCCTAAACCAATTTTATAGGATTCCTATCCAGCAAGAACCTGAAAGCACATTAAGCCTTGAGGTTTAACTCTTACTTGAGGATGAGCTCAGATGTTGACAGTGGATACTGTTTGTGTCTTTTGAATTTTGTTCTGCTCTTGGTGTTTTGTTTTGATTTGAATTAAAGCCACTGTCTATTTTGCTTTGTTTTTTGAGAATAGTTGACACAGCAGTGTTAAAATTAGTTTCAGATATACACCATAGTGGTTCAACAATTCTATATATTATGCTATGTTCACCAGAAGTGTGGCTACCATCTGTCATTGTCTTTTAAGAAGAAAGTAACAAATGGGTGAGTAAAATCTAGGGAAAAAAATATCTGTGCCCAAGGAGAGATTTCTCAGACTCTTATAAATGGAGTGTGTAAAAGACAGATAGTGATTCATCTGATAGGTATAAAATGTTAATAACGATAATGCAAACCTACAAATAAGGATGGTGCTTTTCTAGTTCAAGTCACAGAATCAGCTCAGATGATCTGTTGCCAAAGATGTGGGCTTTCTACCACCTTAGAAATAAATCACTGATAAACTCACTCAGCTGGAGACAGCTGGGCTGATAAATGTGTAACTTGCTGATAATGTTTATCTCCCAGAAATTAAGAAAACTCCATGATTCTGCATTCAATTCTAGCCAACAAGGAGGAACTGAGTAATAAAAAAAAAAGAAAAAAGAAACCATCAGAGAACTTCAGGGGAAAATACCCATGCCATCTAAGGATTCCTATCTTAAGAACGAAAATCCTGAGCATGGTCAACCGTGTACCTTAGAAGTAAGGTAAATAAGCCCAAAAATATTCAGAGAAAAGGTTCTTCCAAAGGAAGATGTCTTGAGAAGAACGGGAGGTTCTGAAAGAATTCTGACAAATGTAATGTTCCATAGCTACTCAGAATTCAGGGAGCCTGAACTTTGGAAGTGATTGTGTGAACATGGGGAAGTTATTGCAATTCTCTCAGCCTCTACTTCATGATTTGTGAAACAGGAATGACCTTACCTATCAGACAGGTTTATGGTAAATTGGACTAATGTTTATAAAGTGCTTAGCACAATGCCAGATACTTAAGAAAGTTTCATTAAATTGTACCTATTATTATTTATCTCATTTATTATTAATAATAAATATTATTATTTATCTCACTGGCTAGGCTACTCCTAGCCTCAGAGGTGTAATTATTATTTCCTGTTTAGCACCAGGTTAGAAATCTGGTTGTATTTGATGTCACGTGATTGGGGAAAGATGGAGCCCATGGTGGGGAAGGATCATGCTCCCTAGTGAAGAAGAGCAAAATGTATATAGGACCTGCAGTCAGATGTTTACTCCACAACTTAAGAGGTGTTTGGAGGTTGTACCTTGAAAGGCAACTGTGGACCAAAGAAAGTGTGGTCTCTCTGTGTGCTGGTCCTGGACCCAAAAGTGCCCAGAGGGGGACACCTTTCTTATATTTACATGGAAACTCTTCTCCAAGCTTCCATCCTCCTTACAAAAGGTGACTAATGATAGCCTTTCCCATAAATTGATTAATTCATTCCTTCATGTAGCCAGCCATTCTAAAACCTTTGTTAAGGGTCCAGCCTAATAAGTATGAGTACAGACTTAGGAACGAAACAGGCCTGGCTTGTATCTGAGTTCTTACTGAGAATGCCTTGAGGGAAGACTACAGAAGCTCTTGGAGCCTCAGGTCCTTTACCTAGAAAGTGGGGATAATAATACCTTCATCTTAGCCTTGTGAAAGTCAACAGTGCCTGTGGTGTTTGACACAGATTAAACACTGAAAAAATGACAGTTCCTGGGCCTTTTTATTACTTTATTCTGATATGGGTTGTAATCTTCTCCAAAGAACAAACAAGACAAATAATTCTATAAAACAAAGGGGGTACATCAGCTCCTATTACTGCAGATACAGGTTATCTTACTGTTTTTGAACTATGTGATCTAAAACTAATGACACGATGGGACACCTGGGTGGTACAGTTGGTTGAGTGTCTGACTCTCAGTTTCGGCTCAGGTTATAATCTCAGGATCATGGGATCCAGCCCCCTGTTGGGCTCCATACTCAGCAAGGAGTCTGCTTAGGACTCTCTCTTCCTCTCCCTCTGCCCTTCCCCGCCCTCCAAAATGGATAAATAAATCTTCTTAAAAAATAATAATGACATGATGCTAATAATTACAGTGTAGGCCTAGTCTTCTTACCAGAGAAGAGCTTACAGGAAAAGTCCAAGTAGAATTGATTATATAATTAAGTATATATTTATATGATGGGCTGCTTTTGCAATTATTGAAATGAGGTTTACAAAGCATTGGAGGACATGACATGAAACCCTACTTGGTCACAAATTTTTTGTAAGGCAACAGTAGGAAAGGAACAAATGCAATATTGTGGTGCATGCACATCAGCAACATGTCCAGAACAAACAAAGTAGGTTAAGTATTCTCCTTATCTCTGGAGGCCACACTCTTTTTTTTAAGATTTTAATTATTTATTTGACAGAGAGAGACCACAAGTAGGCAGAGAGGCAGGCAGGGAGAGAGGAGGAAGCAGGCTCCCCGCTGAGCAGAGAGCCCAATGCAGAGCTAGATCCCAGGACCTTGGGATCATGACCTCAGTTGGAGACAGAGGCTTAACCCACTGAGCCACCCAGGTGCCCCTGGACAGCCACACTCTTAAGAAGGACACTGAGAAACTCGAGTGCTTTCTTGTGTGGGTCAAAGGTCAATTTGATAGAGAAGGGATGACAAAAACTTAGAGGAAATATAGAAAAGTCCATTTCATCTATTTAGAGGACTACCATGTAGAAGACAGGAGCGTTGTGTGCAACTCCAAAAGGGTGGTATGGAGCCAAGAGAGGTGAGGCTAGGGTAGGAGATGGAGAGGATGTGCACAGAAGTGGAGTGAAAATAGGATTCACATCAGGACTAAATACCCAGCCAGAATGGACATCCCAGTTTAGCCACTTCCTCTGCTTAGCACAATATTGGCACATAGTATATGCTCAATTAGCATCAGTGACTGTCATGGCATGAGGAGGAGAGGTTGGAGAGGAAAGGTAGAGAAAGAGAAAAGAGAAAGGGGAGGAAAGGAAGGGGTCTTAGAGTGCTGAGCCATGTCTTCCTCCTCTTCTTCTTCCATTAAACATAGTGACACTGCCCTAGCACGTCATCCCTCCCCACCCCCAGCCACCACAAAAGCAGCCAGGATTTCTAAGCTGTTGATGAAAAGAAAGTAATAATCAGTAATCATAATTGCATCTTCTCTGGTAGGGGGGCAATCTTGAGGAAGAACAAATCTAGAGGCATCACACTCCCTGATTTCAATACATACCACAAAGCTATAATAATAAAAACTGTATGCTATTGGCATAAAAAGCAGACACACAGATCAATGAAACAAAATAGAGAACCCAGAAATAAACTCACACATACATGAACAATTAATTTATGACAAATGATCCAAGAATATGGGAAAAGACAGTCTCTTCAATAAAATGGTATTAGAATAACTGGACATGGACAGTTACATGCCAATGAAGGAAACTGAACCACTATCTTGCACCATACACTAGAATTAAAAATAGATTGAAGACTTGAGCACAAGACCTGAATCACCAAAAAAATGCAAATCAAAACCACAGTGAAGGATCACCTCACACTTGTTAGAATGGTTATTATCAAAACATAAGAAATAGCAAGAGTTGATGAAGATGTGAAGAAAAAGGAACTCACTCTTGTACTCTATTGATGGGAATGTAATTTCTGCAGCTGCTATAGAAAACAGCATGTAAGCTCCTCAAAAAGTTAAAAATAGAACTACCCCATGATCCAGAAGTTCCATTTGTGGATATTTGTCTGAAGAAAACAAAAACACTAACTCAAAAAGATATTTGCTCCCCTAAGCTCATAACAGTATTATATACAATAGCCAAGACATAGGAACAACTTAAGTGTCCACCAACAGATGAATGGATAAATAAAAAGTGATAGATAAATGATAGATTAGTCAGCCATTAAAAAAGAATGAAACAATTATCATATGATTTCACTTATTTGTGGAGCATGACAAATAGCATGGAGGACAAGGGGAGATGGAGAGGAGAAGGGAGTTGGGGGAATTTGGAAGGGGAGGTGAACCATGAGAGACTATGGACTCTGAATAACAATCTGAGGGGTTTGAAGTGGCGGGGGGTGGTTGGGAGGTTGGGGGAACCAGGTGGTGGGTATTGGAGAGGGCACGGATTGCATGGAGCACTGGGTGTGGTGCAAAAATAATGAATACTTTTACGCTGAAAAAAAAAGATATAAGGGTAATAATATAATCCTGCTGAGGAACAAGGGATAAAAAGGGGAAAGGAGGTAGTGCCAACAACTGTTGAATGTATCCTATGTACAAGGTACCCTATGGGCCAACTCATAATCAACACCTTAGTTCTATGAGGCTCTTAATCATTGAATGGCTCTCTTCCTGGTTTGGGGAACTAAGTTTTAGACTTGTAGAACATAACAGCTAAGAAACACATTTGAAATAATACAGTGTAGCCTTTCCCAAGGGGGTCAGAGGAAGCATACAGAAGCAGAATGGACAGTTGAGCCTGGACTGGTTCTAGCAAATACAAAGCCCTTTTTACATCATTGAATCTAGAGACCCTTAGGTGACGGAAGTCTAAAGAGTTGATATTGTACCCCTCTAATTAATGTTATTTGTTATATAAACACCTTCTAAGTAGGCTTGTATGTAGTTCATAGATGTATCTAAAGTTGCTTTATACTTTGAAGATGGAGGGTTCATTATATTCACTAAAATAAGTGAGAGCTCGTATTACATTAGGCATTGGAATATATGAAGAAAATCTACGAATTGCTGTATTGAAGAGAAGGTGGGTAGTAAGTTCTTAGAACTAGAAGTATACATAGAAGGGGCACCTGGGTGGCTCAGTTGGTTAAGCGACTGCCTTCAGATCAGGTCATGACCCTGGAGTCCCAGGATCGAGTCCTGCATCGGGCTCCCAGCTCCACGGGGAGTCTGCTTCTCCCTCTAACCTTCTCCCCTCTCATGCTCTCTCTCACTCTCTCTCTCAAATAAATAAATAAATAAATATATTTTAAAAAAAAGAAGTATACATACAAGAAAGATGGCTGACGGGCACCTGGGTGGCTCAGTGGGCTAAGCCTCTGCCTTTGGCTCAGGTCATGATCTCAGGGTCCTGGGATGGAGCCCTGCATAGCATCGGGCTCTCTGCTCAGCAGGAAGCCTGCTTCCTCCTCTCTCTCTCTGCCTGCCTCTTTGCCTACTTATAATCTCTGTCAAATAAATAAAAATCTTTTTTAAAAAAAGATGTCTGATATGTATTGAGGATTTACTATATGCCAACAGGATTCTAGTTGATTCACTTAATCCCTACAATAACTTTATGAATTGGTTGGCTATGATCACCACCCTTATATATTAGAGAAATGGAAGTACAAACAGGTAACAGGACTTGTCCATAATTACACAGATAGTAAATAGAAACCAGAACTTAGATGTAGGAATGCTGCTCCAGGGTCCACTTTCTTAGTGAATACTATGGAACACCAGCGCTTCAGAGTCATATGTAAGACTTCCATGTATTCAAGTTACAATCTTGGTAATATTTCCTCATTTTTAATCACTCCTGTCCCCAAAGCCACACTAGCAGAAAGTCTAGCATCTAGCTCTTGGAAAATTCTCCTTTCCCAAAAACTGCTTAAATCCCTGGGGTGGAAGAGAACATTTCTTACTTCCAAATATAAGCAGGACATACAAACCACCACTGTTTCTCATAGCCTCTACAAAGTGCTACTTAACATGGAGATGAGGCGGAGGAAAAAAAACACACACACACACATACAGTTGGTCACCTCTCTTCTATGCCTAGCTGTCACAATCCTTTGCAGAGATTGTCTTAGAATTTTTTAGAAAAAGCGACGAGACCCCTTCGGTGTCAAACTATGCCAAGAGTGTAATACTTTAGATGACACAGACCTCAGAGCTGTGCTCCCATGCTCTCTTGTGCACTTGTCCTACACTACCATTGCCAACTTTAACCCATCCTTGTTTAGAAATAATGTAATTCAAATGCTTCAGTCTTCTTGGCTTTGGCCAAGAACCAAGAGGGAGATTTGATGGGAGATGGGATTTTTATCTGTTTCCCCACACAGTGTGATCAAATTCCACCAAGCCTGACATTGGGCTTTAAAGAGGTACCAAGGCTCATTAACTCAAGCTGACTACTTCTTCTGGTGCTCAACAAAATAGTAATCTCTTTCAATGCTTAGGAATGTCCTGGCTGTATTGGGCTTGGCTAGTGAAGCAATGTGCTAAGTAGGTGGGTCTCTAGCAATAGGCTTTCATAGAGGATTTCCAAGAGTAATGGGATTATGGTAATTTTGATTTTTCAACTTGAAACATCCACCTGGAGATAGAAGAAATCCTCCAGAATAGATTCTACTGATTCCCAAGATGGGTGCAGGATCAGGTAAGGAAGGGAAGTATTCTGTAGGTAAGTGTGTATCTCTTAAGCATCCAACAGTTCTCTCTGATTTACAGGATGTCTTCAGAGCCATGCACCTGAAGCTTGACATTGTAAAACTGTACCTTGAGCCACTGCTTATCGGAGAGCTTTCCCCAGAAGAGCCCAGCCAGGAAAGAAACAAAAATGTGAGTGAGGTCCTGGGACCCAGGTGCATGTGGAGGGATGGAGATAAGAGCCAGTTGACTTTTTCCTGATATATCCAAGAACTGATCATTTTCTGTGAGCCACCAGCCATTATGCCTGGGTGATCCTGCCATACCATGAATGAGTAGATTCTGCATACTTCAAAACAATGTTATCCTCCTTGGACCCTCAAACTCTTAAACTTCTGTGTGAGAAAAGAATGAAACTTTTGGTCCTGCACCAAACAATAATTCCACATCTCTAAGTACCTGCTTCGTCCCAGGCAATGTACACATACAATTTTTTTCAGTGGTTACTTATAGCTGTTTGATGTCTATATCTGTGTTTCCTGCTAAAGTAAATTCCATGAGAGCAGTAAATATGTGTATTTTGCTTATCCATCTGTCCTCAAGCACCCACATACCCAAGATCAGACATGTAGTAGAGACTTCTAAAATGCTATTGAATGAAAGATATGGGTACATCCTAACAGCAGCACCTTTTAAATTTGGTGAAATTATAGTCCTGGGAGAATAAATTACTTTCTGGAAGTCCCACAGTTGGTGGGTCAAAGAACTGGGACTCCAAGTGTCTTCTTTCTGGTCCCAGCCCTTAGGTATTCCCAAAGAAAGGTGCCACTCTTTCTTTCTCTAATACTTTGGCTATCTGAGTACTGTCTTCCAAAAGACAGAGTCTCGGTAAGATCAAACATTCCCTCGGATGATTTTACAGAAAGCTTACAGAGATTTTAACTAACATCGAGCATTTATTTTTCTTTTTCTTTTTCGGCAAGTTGTTTTGTTAAAACCTGTTTACGTTCTGTTTAATTGTTAAGAAATAATTTTTACTGAGTGCTGATCCATACGTCACTGTGAGGAAGATAGAATAAGCATTATATTTCTGCCTGAAGAAATGATACAAACTTGCCAAGAAGAGGACACACAGCAGGTTTGGGGCAGACCTCAAATGAACACTTATGCTTACCCCTCAGGTCCACATGCATCCCACACAGCTATGTGTCAGGAGGCACAGCCCTGCATTTCGCAGCAAGGGCTCTGAGGCTGCACACTGGTACTCACAGCCCAGCCCTACCATAGGTTTTATGGGTTCAGACCAGTTACAAAACCTCTCCATGACTCAGTTTCTCTCTTTCTCTCTCAAGCAGTACAGTAGTAGCACCAGCTTTCCTAGGAGACATTGGGGGATTATGGAAAGAGTTAGAGGCATTTCGAGTTAGCACAGTGTCTGGAATGTAGTAAATACTCCATACATTTTAGATACTATCATTATCATGAACCCAGTGGTGACACTAGCAATTGACAAACCTCTAGATATGCCCCCACTATTTAGAGCAGGAGGCTCTTGGTTTAAAAAGAGAAAGTGATGAAAAGCTTAATTGTTTTTCCTAAATATTTCTAAAAGGAAAAGAAAGTCCACTAATGGTTAAGAGCTGTAAGACAATCATTCATTATCTAGAAGTATATTGGTCTCTGCAGGGAAAGGTCTGCTCTAAATTGTCTTTAGTACATCTACATGGTTTGATTTGTTGTTGATCCTCCAGTTCTTTAAAGTGTAGAGATAGCTGGTGTATTCTGGATTTTTCAATTTTTTTAAGGGAGGCTTGGATGGCTATGTATTTCCCCCTTAGGACAGCCTTTGCTGTATCCCATAGGTTTTGGACCAAAGTGTCTTCATTCTCATTGGTTTCCATGAATTGTTTCAGTTCTTCTTTGATCTCCTGGTTGATCCAAGCATCTTTTTTTTTAATATTTTATTTATTTATTTGACAGACAGAGATCACAGATAGGCAGAGAGACAGGCATAGAGAGAAGGGGGAAGCAGGCTCCCTGCTGAGCAGAGAGCCCGACGTGGGGCTCGATCCCAGGACCCTGAGATCACTACCCGAGAGGCCCAACCCACTGAGCCACCCAGGGACCCCCATGATCCAAGCACTCTTAAGCAAGGTGGTCTTTAGCTTCCAGGTGTTTGAGTTCCTTCTGAACTTTTCCTTGTGATTGAGCTCCAGTTTCAAAGCATTGTGATCTGAGAATATGCAGTCTTCTGGTATTGGTTGAGTCCTGATTTGTGACCCAGTATGTGGTCTATTCTGGAGAAGGTTCTGTGTGCACTTGAGAAGAATGAGTATTCTGTTGTTTTAGGGTGGAATGTTCTGTATATATCTATGAGGTCCATCTGGTCCAATGTGTCATTCAATGCTCTTGTTCCTTTATTGATTTTCTGCTTCGATGATCTGTCTATTTCTGAGAGAGGTGTGTTAAGATCTCCTACGATTAGTGTATTCATATCAATATGACTCTTTATCTTAACAATTTTCTTAAGTAATTGGCTGCTCCCATATTGGGAGCATAGATATTTACAATTGTTAGATCATCTTGGTGGATAGTCCCTTTAAGGATTATGTAGTGTCCTTCTGTATCTCTGACTAGTCTTTAGTTTGAAGTCTAATTTATCTGATATGAGAATCGCTACCCCAGCCTTCTTTTGAGGCCCATTGGCATGAAAGATGCTTCTCCATCCCTTCACTTTCAGTCTGGGTGTATCTTTAGGTTCAAAATGGGTCTCTTGTAGACAACATATGGATGGGTCCTGTCATTTTATCGAATCTGCAACCCTGTGCCATTTTATGGGTGCATTTAGGCCATTCACATTGAGAGTGATTATTGATAGATACGTTTTTATTGACATCGAGTTACCTTTGAAGTCTTTCTTTCTGTAGACTGTCTCTATATTTTGTTCAATGCTATTCTTGGGATTTTTCCTCTTTTATAGAGCCCCCCTTAATATATCCTGCAGTGTTGGCTTGGTGGTTGCATAATCTTTTAAGCCTTGCCGGTCTTGAAAACTCTTTATCTCTCCTTCCATTTTGAATGTCAGTCTTGCTGGATAAAGTATTCTTGGCTGCATGTTCTTCTCATTTAGTGCCCTGAATATATCTTGCCAGCCTCTTCTGGCTTGCCAGGTCTCTGTGGACATGTCTGACGTTATTCTGATGGGCTTCCCTCTGTAAGTAAGGAGCCTCTTTGCCCTGGCGGCTTTCAAGAGATTATACCTACAATTATAATTCCTCAATTTGACTATCAGGTGTCGTGATGGTTTTTTTGGAATGTATAATCATGGGTGGAGACCGTTCAGCCTCCTGTACATGAATGCTGGTTCCATTTGCGAGATTGGGAAATTTTTCTTGAAGGACTTGTTCCACTATATCTTCTAGACTTCTTTCTTTCTCCTCCCCTTCAGGGATTCCAATAATTCTGACGTTGGAACACTTCATGGCATCATTTATTTCCCTGATTCTGTTTTCGTGGTTTCTAAGCTGTTTGTTCCAGTACATCTACATGGATACACAGATATACATATTCATGTGTATGTGTAAAATAATACATATATACTCAGATACATGCATATAGACAATTAGTTTGAGTACAACACTTGTGTCAGGTAGCATAGTTTGGAGTCCTGTATCTGTTGCTGACTTGATGATGATTTCCGAGCAGTTACTCTACTGGGCTTGCTGACCCCCTACTAAGCAAAATAAATGGGTTGGAAAAGATGACCAGGATGGAAGGCAGTCTAAGAGATGGCCTCTTAAGGTCATCCATGGCTACCAGAATTCCAAAGTTGATGGCGGCTTGAAAGATAAATGCAGATCTTCTAAAAGTTCAATCAGTGAATTTTGAAGTGAAAATGGTTGCTTCTAGAATTTTGTTCATGGCTCTTTCTTTTGATACTGCAAGTGTCTCTCTCTTCATGTATCTGAATAATCCTGCTCTCTTCCTTATACCCTGGTCACTGTGTAAACTGCCCCGATTTCAAACCCATTCATCATTAAGCTAAGGGCTATCTATTCTCAGCCCTCGCACTGATTATCCAGTCTGACCGGCAAGCTGGCAAACCAAAACTAGCCTTGTGCATACACACACATGCATGTATACCTCTTACACAGACAGAGGACCAAGGCCCCCACACATGGCAGCAGATACACACTAACATCACCAGAGATCCTGCCTTGTTTCTGGGGCTCCATCACGCAGCTCACGGGAAAGTCATCCTGAGTGAGCTACACTAAGTGAACAGTATTTTTCTGCTCAACACCTTTAATGAAAGAGCCCTTCACACATACTAAACTGCTGATGACAAAGAAAATGTTGTGTAAACTGTACCCCTAAGTATGGGGTACCCATATAGACAATGTTATCAGAGATCAATTAACATCTGAAATAAAACTGATGGTTTAAAAGGCAACCATTAGGGGTCCCTGAGTGGCTCAGTCAGTTAAGCATCTACCTTCAGTTCAGGTCATGATCCCAGAGTCCCTGGTTTGGGATTGACCCCCATATTGGGCTCCCTGCTCAGCAGGGAATCTGCTTTTCCCTCTCCCTCATGCACTCTCTCTCTCTATTTCTCAAATAAATAAATAAAAATCTTAAAGAAAAATAAATAAATAGATAGATAGATAAATGGCAACTGTTAGACACAATAACCACATCCACCCCCCAAAAGAAACCCAATTCTGATTTCCAAAACAGTCTCAGGACAGTTTACAAATCACTACTCATCTTTCTCTTCTCCAGAAAAAAAATATTATTTTTATAATATACATATATATGTAATAACCTTTTAAAAGGTTTTGTTTGTCCATGGTTTTTTTTTTTGTCCATGGTTTTATGTTTTTAATTTCACCCAATTAAACATATTAATATCAATAAATTTCTATGCATTAAAATTAAGGTATTAATAAGCTTATAGAATGGATTATTCATTGTGTTCACTTGTGTTCCCTGAGCGAATTAATTCCTTCCATGAATATTTATTTCTCAGCCCCAGTTGGTGGAAGATTTCCAAGAACTGCGAAGAACATTGGAGGCCATGAACATGTTCAAGGCCAACTGGGTGTTCTTCTTCCTTCACCTGGCCCAGATCTTGATTTTGGAGACCCTGGCTTGGCTAATGGTGTGGCATTTTGGCAATGGCTGGCTTATGACAATATTCATTTCCTTCCTTCTCTTAATTTCCCAGGTAAGCAGGTAGCCTAAGCTCAGGCAGTGGCTTAGGTGGAAGGTTCAGAAGGTTTCCTTCTCTCTCTAGACTGGCATCAGCTGCTGCCTGCCACTTCCTGTCAAGCTACTAGTCAGCGTCTGACACAACTTGCCAGACCCCAGTTCTTTTTTCTGTAAAAGTGGAATAATAATTGCTTATGGAAATATTCCAGACTAAACAAGCTAACATATAAAATGCCTAGCAGTGACAGTGACTGGCACATAGGAAATATTTAATTTATGACATGTGCTACATTTCACCTAATTCTCTACATACCAGTTCAGTAACTGGAGTCCTTTCTCAGCCATGTAACACTCACCTTTATCTTGTGTTCGTCTTCCAATCAACAAATAGAGAGAGAGAGGCAAACCAAGAAACAGAATCTCAAAGCTGTGATCACCAAGACAGCATGGTTCTGGCATAAAAACAAACACATAGACCAGTGGAACAGAGTAGAGAGCCCAGATATGGACCCTCAACTCTATGGACAAATAATCTTCAACAAAACAGGAAAAAATATACAGTGGGAAAAAGACAGTCTATTCAATAAATGGTGCTGGGAAAACTGAACAGCTATATGTAGAAGAATGAAACTCGACCATTCTCTTACACCGTACACAAAGATAAACTCAAAATGGATAAAAGACCTCAACGTGAGACAGGAATCCATCAGAATCCTAGAGGAGAACATAGGCAGTCATCTCTTCGATATCAGCCACAGCAACTTCTTTCAAGATATGTCTCCAAAGGCAAAGGAAACAAAAGTGAAAATGAACTTTTGGGACTTCATCAAAATCAAAAGCTTCTGCACAGCAAAGGAAATGGTCAAGAAAACAAAGAGGCAACCCACGGAATGGGAGAAGATATTTGCAATTGACAGTACAGACAAAAGGTTGATATCCAGGATCTATAAAGAACTCCTCAAACTCAAAAAAAAATGTTCATTATCACTAGCCATCAGGGAGATTCAAATTAAAACTACATTGAGATATCACCTTACACCAGTTAGAATGGCCAAAATTAGCAAGACAGGAAACAACATGTGTTGGAGGGGATGTGGAGAAAAGGGAACCCTCTTCCACTGTTGGTGGGAATGCAAGTTGGTGCAGCCTCTTTGGAGAACAGTGTGGAGATTCCTCAAGAAATTAAAAATAGAACTTCCCTATGACCCTGCAATTGCAGAATCTCAACTATAGAGAACACACTGATAGTTATCAGAGGGGAGGGAGTTGGGGGTGGGTAAAATAGGTCATGAGGACTAAGGAGGGCACTTGTGATGAGCACTCTGGAGGTTGTATGCAAGTGTTGAGCCACTATATTATACACCTGAAACTAATATTATATTGTATGTTAACTAACTGGAATTTAAATTTTTAAAGAAGAACATATGGATTCTACCATAAATTATAATCAACAACTGGCACATAGCAGAATATTTGATAAATCTTTGTTGAACGAAGTATGAATCTCTGAACATGGCCTTCTGTGAGCACAACACTGTGTTGTGGACATGAAAAGAAATGCACCCGGTTCTTGCCTTTGGGAAAAGAGTTTTCAAGTGCAGGAGATTGATGCTCCAAATTGCTAAACATACTACATAACAGAATGACATTAATGCTAAGGAGGGGGAAAAGTATGTGCTGTTAAAGCAGAAAAAGACATTTATTTCTCCTTGGTATATCTGGGAAAGTTGTCCATGTTAACTCCAGAATTTTATGCTAATTTTTTCTTGAAAAGTCAACTTGCTTTTAAGAAAGGAAACAAACATTTCTTGGTGCTTAGCATAAGCCAGGCACTTTACTGGTATTTAAGATACCAAATGGTCCATGAGTAAGGTATTATTATCTGTACTTATCAGAAGAAGAGTTAAGGTTCAGAGCTACTGAGTATCTTGCCACAATCCATGCAAAAATTACATGGTAAAGAACAGTTAAGAACCCAAATCTGCATGACTCCAAAGGCCATACTCTTTCTATTTCTCACACGAAGATTTTGACAGTGGCAAGGAAAATGTTCTAGGTTGTGAGAACCCCATGGACAAAGGCACACAATTGGGAAAGAATCCAACATGTGGGAAATAGAAAGTGAACATAGCTTGGGGTCAGCTGAGATCCCCCACAATTCCTCTCCAGAGGTCTCCTGAGTCTACAAGCAGACTTAGTTATTAATTTCTTCTTGACACTCCCCTAATTTCTCTAACAACAACTTCTCTCTTCTAGATGCAGAGTTTTTTCCTGCAGCATGATTCAGGACACCTTTCCATGTTTACAAACTCCAAGTGGAACCACCTGATGCAGAAATTTCTGATGAGTCATCTCAAGGTACAGGATGTTAGGGGAATGTGATGGGATTCTCAGACATCATTTCCTAATGCAGTGGTTTCCAAGTTCGTGAGCTCAGTAAAAAATGTTTGTGCACAAATAGATTTATAAATAAGTGTAAATATACTAATAATGTAGATACTATGTATATGCTAATATGTATATAATATGCTAAGATTGGGATGTTAAATTTTTATGGAGATAAGTTTATTTTTATTTAGGAAGTTCCGACATCTTTTCTTACCCTAATAAACTCTTTGGCCCAATCCCTGGAGCCCCATTAAGAAACCACCTCACAGGACAAGGATTGTGCCTTTATAAATGAAGATGTGCCTTGTAAAATCATGAATGGGAGCATTCAGAGAAGGGGTCTGAACATTTACTGCAAGAAAGCTACAGGAATCCAGCAAGACTGATTAGTTTTGGAAGAATAGGGTATGAAGAAATAAAGGAAAGGCAGCAGAATAGAAAAAAGTGAAGAGAAAGAGAATGGACCAGAAAGGTCAGATGGCACCATTTGAGTCAAGGACTACAAACCCCAGACTGCTAGAAAAAGCAGTGGTGATGGTGACAGTTGACCTTGTCTCCCTTCCCAATTCAAACATAAGCTCCAGGAGGGCAGGCACATTGTCCTATGTGCCACTGCAATGCAGCACCTAGCAGAGTTCCTGGCACCTAGTAGGCCTTCAATTTCAATAGCATTTGTTGAGTGGATGGATGGATGGATGGATGGATGATTGGATGGTTTTGTGAACCAAGGTAGCAGTACAGAACTGCTAGGAATGGGTTTTAGCCTGGCTATGATAAGGCTCCTTGTGTGATCTGGACGGAGTCATATTCCATCTCTGGTTTTCAGTGTTCTCATCTCTAAGATTAGGACTTAAACTGAATCTGTGCTTTTCTATGACATTCTAGGATTTATTGACTATGTACTCTGGCCCAGAAGGGAGGAAGTGCCTCTGAGCCTTCCACTAAGCCAAATCTTGCGTTTGAGCCAGGTCATTTTAGGAAAAACTCATAAGCACTGACTCAGAGTCTATGTGTTTTGCTTTAACACAATGGTTTTATATTGAATGGGAAGACACTTAAAATCACAGCCTTATCAACCCTCTTTATGGTTGAGCAAACTAAGTTTAAGTAGATTAAATAGCACAGACTTGGATCTAGATTCATATTAGAATTATGTCTGTTACTCAAATTGGTTAGAATGAAAAATATACTGTCATTTTATGTGCCAAGTCTCATTTAACTGGAAAATTCCTACAGATACACTGCTCTGCCTTCTATCCACCAGTGCTGGATTGACAAAATATTTCTGCATCCATTCAGAATCTTTACCACAGAATAAAAGCAAAGATCATTTCTTCTGTCCTTGTGAGAACTAAGTAATGGGCTCTCCAACTCTCTCTGTTTTGAGGAAGTCAGAGGAAAAGAGGGACTCATGTAGCCTGAAGATAATTGACAGTTGACTCAGTGCTAGTATATGCAATATTTCAAGCTCCATCCTCTCTGGTGCTTTTAAAAAGTCACTGCTTTCCCATTGGTCCAAATTCTTACACTACTCTCTCTCTGTAAATTGTGTTGCCAGGAACAAGTTTGCACTAGTTTAAGTGAATATAACCTTGATGACTCATGAGCGAAGTAAGTAAATGGGAAATGCTCTAAAAAGCAAATCGAGTATACTCTGCTGTTTTGCCCACAAAACCAGGAAGTGAATTTTGAGAAAAATAAATATAGGCTTCACTCTGTGCAGGAGAGAAAACTATACAGGAAGGATAGGCAGGCAGGAGGGAGATAACAAAGAAAATTATAATATAAGCAGCAACAACTTCACCTTCTACGTACATTGTTGGGTTCCCAATGTTGGGTCCCCCCATAATGGGTCCGTGATTAAAGGAGCAAGACTGATACAAAGCGAAGGTCAAGCAAAGCTTTATTTCGCGCCAAGCATCGAGAATCAAACCGACCAGCCAGCGCCATGCCTCTTACAGAGAGCATGACCCCGCCCTGCCTCACAGACTAACGTTTATAGAACAAAGGCCATGTGGTTGAGCCTGGCCACACACAGGTAGCCAATACACAGAGAAAGCAGTACAGTCATGCTAGGTCACAGACCGGTGGCCAATTGAACTACAATTCACCCCATAGTAAACATTTGAACTAGCCTAACACCTTAGTGAGAATTGGCACCCAAAAAAAAACAACAACAACAACAACAACAAAAAAGAATTGGCACCCAAAAGGCGAGGCCCACACTCCTTGGTAGCTTGGGAGACAGTATGCCCACTTTACTGATTGGATGTCTCCACCTGACCGGACTCAACTCTGCATTAGGGCTGTTATCTCTACCTGACCTGACCCACCCTTGTATTTGGGCTTTGTTACCTGGGATTGGTTTCCCGGACTTGCTTTTAAGTAAATTCCCCTGGGTGGTGGGGGGCAGTGTCAATTTAAGTTTTACTGCAGAAACAACAAAATGGCTGTTCAACTGAGGTGGGACCGCTTTGGCTAAATAGGCCTTTACATACATCACAACTTTAAGTTTTTTAAAACTTGATTTCATGTCAATTTACCCTCCTCCTGGAAAAGCACAGACACTTAGTTGGGTTTTGTTTTGGGTTTTTTTTGGTGGGGGGAGGGATTTTTTTTTCACTTACTGCACTAAGCAAATGTGTATGCCTGGTCTTCATAGCAATAAAAAAACCCTTGTGAAAACACACTGCAAAATATCTTTTTCCAAAACACATTTTGGATTTTTGTGCAATGCCAAAATCCAAATCGACCCCCTGTGGTGTATCTTTCAACTCCCCTCCCCCAACACCCAGTATGCACAGTTTGAAAACTATAAGAATCAAGTATATTATAAGAACAAAGAGACAAAATATTTGATACTAAGACTTACCTTGAAACTGGCCTATCCTGTTTCTATGACTACATCTGAAAATAATTTGGGAGGGAGGAGTCAAGCATGCTATTTCCTGTAATCCTCTTCTTACCTATTTCACAGATGAGGATTTTGCCCAAGGCCACACACATCCAGTAGCAGGGATTTGAATTCAAGCCAAAAAATGGCTTCAGGCCAAGGCTTGGATTCCTTATACTGCACGGAGAAAGGACCTCACTTGGAAATGAGAAATGACTTTTAGGGTAGTTTCTAGATGACATTTGGTATGGGGCAGCCTATTTGCATGCAGCTAATAATCTTCACATCCCCATGGATCAGTAACTGTGACTTCCAGACCCAGGGGTAAGGGTAGAGCTAGCTACTTTAGATTCCACTCACAATTATTCTGACCATTGTTCTAAGCTACAGAAACTTGAGCTGTCAAGATCTACTACCCAACCTATCATGAATCAAAACTTGTCTCTCCTATTATCAGTTTCCACATATAGTCATTGACTGTAAAGTTACAGTCAGCTGATGGAAAAGTCCAAAATGTTGGCTCTCAGAAGACTTAATTAAGAAAGTGAATCACTGCTTATTACAGTGTCCTTGTGTGTTTATTGCTCCTATTAAGGTTGTATGTTTCATAAATGAGGGAACCCCATTTTATCATGTCTGACTTTGTATTCCAATGTTTGACTCAGTGTCTGGTGCATAGGATCTACTTCAAAATGGATAATGAATGGGTCAGTAAAAATGCACAGCTCTAAGAGTGAGTGAGTGGTATGCTGTTTTGATGGAGTTTTAGAATATAAGTGAAGTTTGGTGGGGTGGGGTCCGGAGTCAATGCAAGAAAGAATTCTTGAGACACTTTTGGTGCAAAATGGTGGTTTATTAAAGCCCTGGGACTGTGAGCAGTGGTCCATTATATACTTGTAAGTTGGGAGGGGTTCAGGGATAGCGTAAGTCTTTAAGGAATTTTGGAAGCAAGGTTTCCAGGACCTTTAGGGGCTATTATTGGGAAAAAGGTTGTTCATTATTGGTAATAAAACCTTTGTCATGAGACCCTTTAGATGTGTTTCAATGGGCCATATGCTTGGGAATGATTGTCAAGACTATCTTGGAGTGTTTAGAGATAAAGTTTTCAAAAGAATTGTTAAAGTAGACTTCAGGAGCCTGGTAGAGGTTGGGGTGGGTCAGGCTAGGATTGCCATTTGCCCTTAGCAAATCCTCCAGGTGGAGGTAATTGAGTCCCTAGAGGAATGTCACTCTGCCTTTTCCAAGGGTTTGTCAGTGGGTAAGGAAATTTAATAATTTTTCTTCTGCCTCTGTTTCCCACATCAGTTTGATGGGATAATGCAGAGTTCAATGGAGCCCCAGAAGAGGGAATAAAAATTGATGAGTACACATTGAGTTTGACATATCATGAGCCAGAAAAAAGGAAATGTTTGGAAAGTGACTGCCCTTTCAAGCGTGAGATTCAGGGGAGAGATACGGGGATGAAAGAAGAGAGATTTTACTCTAAGAATGGTAGGGGGTGTTAGAGGTGAAAAGAGAGTATCTCTCCTGATTGATGGGGTCAGGAAAAGTTTGCTAAGAGAGGGCTCTTCTCCAAGGACTATGGAAAGACAATGTTAACACTTGCAGATTTTCAAGCATACCCCTCCCCTTCTACATGGTATGTCAGTGTCTAGACCAGCATAGTCCAACAGAAATATAATGTAAGCCACATTAAAATGACACCAATCACTTTAAATTTTCTAATAGCCAAATTTTAAAAGGTACCTATATTACCCCACTTATATGTATTCAAAACATTATCATTCAATATGTAATCAATAGAAAAATCATTAATATGGTATTTAGACTCCTTTTTTCATCCTGAGCCTCAAAATCTAATATTATACACATACAGCAAATCTTAATTTGACCGGTCAAATCTTAATTTGACCAGCATGTGGTCCTGGCTACTATATTGAATAGTAAAGATATAAAATACATATAAGCCAGTTACTGAAAGAGGTCAAAAATTCAATAAAAAAACAAATGCTCTTTATTCTTCTGTAGTGATTAATGTAATGGAAAGAAGAGAAATTGAAGATCTCAATGTACCAACAATTTACATATATCATCTCATATCTCCCCAAAAAAACTAATGGAGGTAAATGTCATTATATTACATTTACTGAAGATGGACTAGAGCCTCAAAGAGAATGAAAATTACCCAAACCGCACAACAGTATTTATACATCCAGGACATGAAACCACATCGATGAACTTCCAAATCTTAGCTCTGTAAAAACGTTCAGACTGTAATTGAGAGAAAATCACAAACAACTTAATCAGAGATTATTTGAACTTGACATCAATTCTTTATTTTTATATGAGAGCACTGAAGCCTGAACATCAATCTTCTGAGTCAAGCCCCCCTAAGAAAACATTACAGATCCATGGTTCTTTGAAATACTCATTAAAGCAGGATTCCCAGCACCATTGTGCTTCCCCAAAACTAATTAAAATTTTACAGCTGAGTTTTCTTTATTTCTAAAATAAGAATACTCTCTGCCCCACCCACCTTTAGAATTTTTTCAAATGAGGAGCCCCCCCTAAAGAAAGAGGGATGGAAAAAAATTTCATTGCCACAGGTTTTTATGAAATTTCATAATCAGGAATTGTGTTAGTCTGAACTTGTGCTCCTGGACCACATAGTTATTTGTTTGTAGGTTTTGAAAGCTTTTGTCCAATGAGTCATTCTATGGCCTGAGGCAAGTCAAGAAGCGCAGATGTCTTTGACTTTAGAGATGCATTCAGGAAACTCTGACAAAGGACATTTCAGAAGAGAAATCTCACCACTAATAAACTGTCTCTTCTCCTCAGGGCCTCTCAGCAAAATGGTGGAATAACCAACACTTCCAACATCATGTAAAAACAAACATCTACCCCAAAGACCCAGATATTGATGTGGGCCCACTTTTCCTGGTTGGAGATTTACAACCTGTCAAGGTAGGTTTAGAATTCCCAAGCATATGAGAAATGTTCCTGGAAGTGGTTCCTGGAAACAGCTATGATCTTGTCCAGGAAAAATCAAGTGGGAGGTTCCCACTTCAAGCACATTCTCAGAGCATGTCTCCTTCTTTTAAGCCCAGGACAGAGACATGAAATAATGAAACTGGGGTTGTATGAATAGAGAGAGATGTAGAGCATGTGATTCTATGACCGGGAAGACATCCAACCAACCTCCTATAACAGGAAAAATGATAACTCATCACCCTGCTTGAGCAATCCTGGTGACAGACAGATCCCTGCCCAATGGCCATCATTACCTCTGAGGTGACACAAGATAATGTTAGATAATGAAACCAGGTGACTAAGGTTGACAATGACTCTAAAGTTTAATAAGGATATGGAGACATTCATTTAGAGAAAACATGTTGGTACATTCAGTAAGCATTAAATCACAAATACCTGAATAACTAGATATCTCAACTAATTCTAGCTCAGTTAGAAAAGGTTATGCTGGTATTTTTAGTTTGTATTTATTTGGTTCATTTATACATGAACAGCCCAAATGCTTTGTAAGACACTGAGAGATCTCACCACTAATTTGGACTTCTTAAACAAGGAAAAGGAGGGGAAACGTCAATTCCAGAATTTCTCAGTTGCTGGTTTTTTGTGTTTTTTTTTTCTTAACCTCAACTTAAAATCATCATGTGAAGGACTTCTACCAAAATTTTTAGGAAAAAAAATTTTTAGAAAAAAAACAAATAAAGAAAGAAAGAAAGAAAGAAAAGGTACAAGGATAATCAAAGAAAGGTATTTCTCCTCCAAGGGAAATGATACATCCTGAGAGCCAGGTACTTAGAAAGAGGCTTCTATTGCTTAAAAGAATTTAGGAGTTTATAGCTCTGTAAGTTGCCTACACTTGGCAGTATCTAAAGAAAAATCGTGCAACTTTTTGAAAGTGAGTTTTCCCAGCTTTGGAAGACCCAACCTTCTCCAAGTGCATTAAGAACCAGATTTTTGACTAGATTTTAAAAAAAAAAAAAAAAAAAAAAAAAAAAAGGTCTCTGAGTGTGATCATGAATCAGTTGCTTTTGACAATGGCTACAACCAAGCTGGACTTCTGTGATGGTTGTGGACTCCTATACTCATCATCAAAAATGTGACACTTATTATTTTTTTTATTAATTTTTTTATTTTTTATAAACATATATTTTTATCCCCAGGGGTACAGGTCTGTGAATCACCTGGTTTACACACTTCACAGCAAAAAAAAAAAAAAAAGTGACACTTATTTCTCTCTTTTTTTTAATTGTGTTATGTTAGTCACCATAAAACACATCATTAGTTTTTTGACACTGATTTCTCTAATCATCCCCACAGAGCAAGGATTTGTCTTACTGAATTTTATGAAGCATGATGACCCTCTCCAGAAGTACCTTCCTTAGGACTATGTGTTCAATACACATGCTACCTCTTTTCAATACACATGCTACCTCTTTACAAATGATGGAGCTCACCACTCCAAGATTTACAGCTGCTCTTGGGACATGTCCCTAGACCTTATAGTTCTATGTGATATAATTTCAAAGCTACTGCCTAAGGCATTGCTTAAAATTATTTAAACTCTAAAATTCAGTTGTCTTACATAAAAAATGGTTCTGAAGAGCTTTGAACTTTCCCTTCCTTCTCATTTTACTGCCAAACTTTCTACATATGTTCATGTTCTGAAAGACATAGAGCCCTCTTTTGGAGTGATACTCAAAATCAGTCTCCATCTAGGTGTGCCATCTCCCAGGAATTTTCCACCTGCTCACTACTTAAATATCTGGAGGTTTGGGAGTAACTTCAAATAGCTCTTATAACATTATCACCATGATATTTCTTATCTATGACAGTAAAGAAGCAAGAGTCAACCCTGCTATCCAAATACAAAAAAAAGTTTATATGTAGGAGGAAAGATATCAACAGAAAGGGGGGGAGAATCAAATGTTGCCCAAAGTGTTGTGACAAAGTGAACTATAGAAAAAAATATAGAGATGTAAATTTTCATTTATTCATTTATTCATTCATTCATTTTTTCAACTAAAGATATATTGTATGTTTACTAGGTATTGGAGACAAAACCATTACCTCTACACTTCCCCTCAGGGTATTTGCTGTCCTTGTGTGCTGAGCACAGGCTAAATTAAGGAAACTACTAGAAAATGAATAAAATTTACAGTATTAAGATTATATGTGGGGGGGCACCTGGGTGGCTCAGTGGATTAAAGCCTCTGTCTTCAGCTAAGGTCATGATCTCAGGATCCTGGGATTGAGCCCCGCATCAGGCTCTCTGCTCAGCAGGAAGCCTGCTTCCTTCCCCCTCTCTCTCTGCCTGTCTCTCTGCCTACATGTGATCTCTCTGTCAAATAAATAAATAAAATCTTTTTTTAAAAATTGTATGTAGGGACACCTGGGTAGCTCACTCAGTTAAGCATCTGACTCTTGATTTTGGATCGTGATCTCAGAGTTGTGAGATCAAGCCCCACTTCAGGCTCTTCAGTGGGCATGGTCCCTGATTAAGATTTTCCCTCTTCCTCTCATTACCCCCACCCCCCCCAAAAAGATGTACATAATATCATTATGCTTTAGAAATAGTAAATTACAGTTTTAAATCCATGATGAGAACATAAAGGAGGAAAGATGGAACAGATAAGAGGTGCCATGACTATATCTTTTATCACATGACCACTTGATAAATATCTGTTGGATGAATGGATGGAGATAGAGACTGGCTTCAAGCAAAATTCTAAACACCATAGTTAAGATGAGCTAGGAAAATTCATCAGAAATATTCCTTCTGATCACCACTCCACTCCATTTAAGGACAAAAAGTTTCAAAATGACTTCCTTGGGAAATTTTTTAACATTAATTGTTGTGGGTTTTTTTATTAACATATGAGGAATTATCTGTTTCAGGGGTACAGGTCTGTGATTCATCAGTCTTACACAACTCACAGCATTTGCCATAGCACATAACCTCCCCGATATCCATCACCTGGAAATTTTTGTTAATCACAATCCCTGTAGTCAAATGCAAGAATTGCCCATATTTAATTAAAGCAAAAATTTGCCTCAATATTTCCTCTTATTACAGTTCTGGATCTTCTAGTACTTTAAGTTTGATAGCCAAAAAACTGACCAGATGGTTCTTTCTACAGAGATTTTAGACACACACACACACACACACATACACACACACAGAGGGCATTGTCCTTGAGTGTAATGACCAGAAGTCTTGTCTCTTATTTTAGTTTTATTCTCTCTCCATTCAGTATGGCAAGAAGAAAATCAAATTCATTGACTATGAAAAGCAGCACCTGTATTTCTACATGGGTGAGTTTCCACATGGGTGAGTTTCCTTGAAGCCACTTTCTTTACCATCCCATCAGGTCAAGCCAGACAGCTTGACTGTTGCACTCTCACAGACAAGCTCATGTCCTCTTATGACTGGGAAGAACAGCATGTCTTATCTAGGGTTTCCTGGGGCAAAACTCTGAAAAGGAAAATGGAAAAGCAAATAGACATTTTTTTTGTGCATCTCAGGGGATGCTTCAAGAGAGATGGAACTCAGGATACCAACCAAGAGATTTTGCATCTGGTACTCTCATCCTTGAAAGACTAAACATCTTTCAAGAAGAAAAGAATAGTGGTATTTGGATAGGGAAGAAAAAGAGATAGGAAAAGAATACCAAAGGACTGACAGAGTGCAGCCAGAAAATATAGAATCTCTGGAATAAAAGGCACCTGTTAAACTTCTGTGTAAAAGAGAGATGGTTATTCCCATGACCTACTTACAGCTATAGAAGATATTTTGGTGGACAGAGACATGTAGATATATGTCAGTATCTATTTTATTGTTAAAGTAGTACTTAAAATGGTCCAAGCAACAAAATTTATTTAGTAGTAGAATATTTAAACTATTCTACTAGAAACAGCCTAAAATTAGTATGCTTATTTTTTTACATAAAGCCAATATTTGAAACAATCAACTGTAAAGATGCTTAAAACCTTCCCTCATTCAAAGTGTATTTTGTAAGATAAAGGGTTTTTAATTTCTAAGCTAGTGTCATCAACATCAAAAAGCATTCAAGAAAAGCATAACTCTGAAGACATAGTACTTTGTCCAGTTTCTCAGTGGAGAATGGTTGGCATGTCTATTCAACTTTTGAAGCTCACTAATCCTGCAAATGTTTGAACTCCCACTTTATAAACACAAGTCACTGGAAATCCTTTATGATAGCTGCACCCAATATAAGCAAAAATCACAGGTACATACAAATATATATATATATATATACATACATATGTGTATATGCATATATATATTATTAGATATGAATGTGGATTCAGGCTTGAAAGACAATAACTAAATAATTCTGATACTAATAAAAAATCATAAGCAAAATGCTTTGAATTTTTTTTAAGTCTCAGAGTTAGAATTTAGTGATTCATCAGTTGCATATAAGACCCAATTCTTATTACATCAAGTACCTTCCTTAATGCCCATCACCCAAATATCCCTTCCACCCACCACCTCCCCTCCAGCAACCTTCAGTTTTTTTCCTAGAGTTCAGTGTCTCTTCTGGTTTGCTTCCCTCCCAATTTTCATTTTATTGTATTTTTTCTTCCCTTCCCCTATGTTCATCTGTTTTGTTTATTCAATTCTACATATAAATGAAATCATATAGTAGTTGTCTTTCTCTGACTGACTTATTTAACTTAGCACAATACTTCTAGTTCCACCAATGTCATTGTAAATTGCAGGAGTTCATTCTTTTTGATAGCTGAGTAATATTCTCATCTATATCATATCTTCTTTGTCCATTTATCTGTTGATGGACATCTGGGCTTTTTCCATAATTTGGCCATTGTGGACATTGCTGCTGTAAACATTGGGGTACAGGTGCCCCTTTGGATCACTACATTTTTATCTTTGAGGTAAATACATAGTAGTGCAATTGCTGGGTCATAACTAGATCTATTTCTAATTTCTTGGGGAAACTTCATACTGTTTTCCAGAGTGGCTGTATCAGCTTGCATTCCCACCAACAGTATAATAGGGTTACCCTTTCTCCACATCCTTGCCAACATCTGCTGTTTCCTGTCTTGTTAATTTTAGCCATTCTGACTAGTGTGAGGTGGTATCTCATTGCAGTTTTGATTTGTATTTCCCTGATGCCAAGGAATATGGAGCATTTTTTCATGGGTCTGTTGGCCATTTGGATGTCTTCTTTGGAGAAATATCTGTTCATGTTTTCTGCCAATTTCTTAATTGGATTGTTTGGTTTTTTGGGCATTGAGTTTGATAAGTTCTTTATGGATCTTTGATGCTAGCCCTTTATCTGATATGTCATTTGCAAATATCTTCTCCCATTCTGTACGTTGCTTTCTAGTTTTGTTGACTACTTCCTTTGATATGCCAAAATATTTTATTTCGATTAAGTCCCAATAGTTCATTTTTGTCTTGTTTCCTTTCCTTTGGAGACATGTCTAGCAAGAAGCTGCTATAGCCAAGGTCGAAGAAGTTGCTACCTATGTTCTTTTCTAAGATTTTGATGGATTCCTGTCTCATATTTAGATATTTCACCCATTTTCAGTTTATTCTTGTGTTTGCTGTAAGAAAGTCATCTAGTTTCATTCTTCTGCATAGTATATGGCTGTCCAATTTTCCCAACACCATTTATTGGAGAGGCTGTCCTTTTTCCATTGGATATTCTTTCCTGCTTTGTCAAAGATTAGTTGACCATAGAGGTGAGGTCCACTTCAGGGTTCTCTATTCTGTTCTATGATCTATTTGTCTGTTTTTGTGCCAGTACCATACTTTCTTAATTATAGCTTTGTAATAGAGCTTGAAGTCCAGAATTGTGATGTCTTCAGCTTTGGTTTTCTATTCCAACATTCCCCTAGTGACTCAGGATCTTTTCTGATTCCATACAAACTTTAGGACTATTCATTCCAACTCTGTGAAAAATGTCAATGGTGTTTCGTAGGGATTGTGTTGAATGTACAGATTTCTCTGGGAAGCACGGACATTTTAATAATATTTGTTCTTCCAATCCATGAGCATGGGATGTTTTTTCCATTTCTTTGTGTCTTCTTCAATTTCTTTCATAGGTGTTCTGTAGTTTTCAGAGTACATATTCTTTGTTTCTTCGGTTAGGTTTATTCCTAGGTATCTTATGTGTTTTGGTGCAATTGTAAAGGGGATCGATTTCTTGATTTCAATCACCAGAAAAAAATTAGAAGGAACACAAATACATGGAAGTTAAAGAGCATCTTACTAAAGAATGAAGGGGTCAAACAGAAAATTAAAGATGAATTTTAAAAAATACATGGAAACAAATAAAAATGAAAATGTAACAGTTCAGAACCTTTGGGATACAGCAAAGATGGTCCTAAGATGGAAGTATATAGCAATACAAGCCTTTTTCAACAAACAAGAAAGATCTCAAATACACAACCTAACCTTACATCTGAAGGAACTGGAAAAAGAACATCAAATAAAACCTAAATTCAGCCGGAGAAGAGAAATAATAAAGATTAAACCAGAAATCAATGATATAGAAATTAAAAAAAAAAACAGATAACAAAACTGGGAGCTTGTTCTTTGAGAGAATTAAAAATTATTTGTTCTTAACCAAAATCAAATTCATGGCAGTTAACAAAGAAAGTTTTCATAGAACCCCAAAATATGCTCATTACACATTTGAGAAATAAGACAAAATCATGGAAGGTTCCAAACATTTCCTGTAGATCAGTGGTTCTCTACCAGAAGTAATGTTTCCCCAATAGGACATAGACAAAAATGTCTATTGGCTTTTTGGTCAACCAATATTAACCAAAAATGTCAATTCCCACTGCTGCCCCCTTCCACCACTGGGAAATGTGTGCTAAAGGAAATTACCAAGAGGAATTGAGAGGAGAGAAAGTTGGTCAGTGTGATTAGGCCATCTGTATCTGCTTAGGGTCCTGGTGCTTAGGGTCCCACTTCCCCCTCCCTACAGAGATACTGGGAGACAGGGCCTATCCTGGACAATTATATTTAAAGGTATGACTCCCAGGTCCTTGAGAAAGACTTTTCTGGGTTGTAGGAAATCTGTTTCAAAGAGACAGAGAAAGGATTTTATAATTGTAAGTTTTCTAACAGATATACTCTAAGAAAAGGAAGGTCTGATGCCTATAATCAGCTTTGGCTTGAACAAACAGTAAATTCTTTTGGTGGTACTGAACTTTCTCAGGCAGAACCATAACCATAAGGGTCTGGGATCATCCCAAAGGTGTGGCCTTGCACTGTTAGAAACTCTGCTCCAAAAAAAAAAAAAAAAAGTAAGAAACTCTGCTCCTGATGTTCAAGTCTCTCAGTGTGAGGTATAGACAAAATCATTTGTACATGGGGAGTTAGAGAGGGTTGGGGTAAATTGGAAGGGGAGGTGAATCGTGAGAGACTATGGACTCTGAAAAATAATCTGAGGGGTTTGAAGTGGCGAGGGGGTGGGAGGTCGGGGTACCAGGTGGTCGGTATTATAGAGGGCACGGATTGCATGGAGCACTGGGTGTGGTGAAAAAATAATGATACTGTTATGCTGAAAATAAATAAATTTTAAAATTTTTTTAAAAAATCATTTGTACTAAACGTTTGTATTTGAGAGTCTAGAAGCCAATGGTGAGATCTAGTCAACAAAGAAGGCTTTAACTAAAGTCTGATCAAAGACAGAGTTGTCAAAACTCAGAGAGACTCCATCAGACTGTACTCTAGGCAGCCTCACTGCTCCTGGGGGAGAAGAAGGTAAATAACCATCTGGTCAGAAAATGAATATTGCTTCTTTATTTCTACCACCTTGACATATTGTGACAGGGCCCAATCCCAATGATTGTGGTAAACTGAAGGATTCCATGTACCTTGAGAAAGCATGAGAGTTCAGAATAGAAGATTTTCTAGGATGTCTCTATCAAGAATGATGCAAATCTTCAAAGCTTCCTTAGTCTTCTTGAGAGAGCTTGAACTAAATCCTTGTTTCAGCCTCAGAGACTCAAAGAGCCCCATGGAGCCCAGGATGTGGCTGTGGTTCTCCACTTTGCATTGCTTCTCAGGGGCAAGGTTCCAGAAGTGACATGTTAAGAAGGTAGACTCCTGCTGTCTTGCACTGGGGTCATATTCTACTCATTTACTTACCATATTTTTTTGCTGTTGTTCTTTTTCAGTTGGGATCCCCCTCTTCGTGCCTCTGTATTTCAACATAAAATCCATACAATTGATGTACTTCCAAAGGTGTTGGGAAGTGAGTAACTTGACTTATCCTCTAAAGCTAGATAAGATAGAAAGGGGGATATGAAAATGCTTAGTCCCTTCAGATGTGGCTTCCTTGACTAAAAAGGCATAAGACTTAGCCTTAGCCCGGTGAAGGGGAAATGAAATTGTTTCCAGGGCATTTAACTGTCAGTCATTCTCTCTGCAGGACATTGCCTGGATCAGCAGCTTTTACATCCGCCATTTCATTATGTTAGGCCCTTTCTATGGAATCTTCGGAACCATACTGCTCATATATGGGGTCAAGTAAGAAAGCAAGAATATTTTATTCCTGCAACCTAAATGATCCTCTTATGTTCCTTATCTGAGCTGTTTGGGATTATCAGAAGATTGGGACAACAGGCCCCATTCTCTGTAACTGACATATTTCCATGAAAATATTTTTTTTGAAGTTGAATTGATTGAATAAGAAAAGTTCCTTAGAAAAAGATTTACCTAATCTTGCCCTTTTCTTTCCACATGTTTAATTCCCAATTACAGAGTTCCATCTGACCCCCAAGTTCTTTTGAATTGCAATCCAGCTGGACACCAAAATCCTTCCATAATGGAAGGACAGGAATTTTTAATAGTTATTTTAAGACAAGAGATTTTCCCAAAACCAAAATGACTAAAGAGTTCTCTTCAACTTTACAATTTATTCCTCACCCATTCTTTTACATTATTATTCTAAACCCTACATAATAATGAGGATATTGACAGCTACTATGCATCAGGCACTTGGATAAAGGATTTATCTGCATTATCCTATTTGATGTAATCCTTGCACATTCCTGTAATGTAGAGAGCACCATCATTTTTCTGCTAAGAGAGCTGAAGCTCAGGGAGATTAAATCATTTGTCAAGGTTACAGAGCAGGTAAGGGCCAGTGGCAGTGCCAAACCAGAACTTGAATCCAGTTCTCTCTGATGACAAAGCCAAAATTTCACTCACTTTGCATATCCTAGGTATCTTTTGATCCTTGGGCCAATGCTGCAGTGAACTTTGGGGTCACTGCTCCCATACATTGGGCTGCAAGTCTGGTCAAGTGATCATAGCCTAGTGTGTCATCTCTATATACAAAGAGCTTCCAAAGAGGGAAACAAAGGACCACCATTTTATTGGAATCTCTCCTTCCCTTTCATTTCCTCTAATGCTCAACCAGATCTGCCAGCAGTTGTACGAGCCCAGTGATAGGAACTGAAACACCCCAAGGAGTCATCACCTCCTCCTTTTATTCTCTGAAAGGTTTCTTGAAAGTGCCTGGATGACATATGTTACCCAAATGAGCCATATACCAATGAAAATGAGCAGAGAGGAGAACCGGGACTGGTTCAGCACCCAGGTAATGTGAAGTTCCTAGGAGAAGATCCTTGAGGCCATGATTTAGAGTCTGGTTTCCTCAAATAATAATAATTTATATTTATGGAATGCTTACTAGGGGCCAGGCACTGTCCACTGCTTTGCATGTAACTACATGACACAGATGCTATGATTATTACTACTCCACAGATGATAAAATTAAGGCATGAAGAAACTGAGTAACTGTATAAGATCACACAACTAGTCCGTGGTAGAAAGCAAGTTTTAAACATTAGGCAGTCTGATTTCAAAGCCTTTTCTCTAAACCAAGGGTCAGGAAACTATAGTCTAAGGGCCAAATACAGCCCATGGCCTATTTTTATAAAAAAAATTTTATTGGAATACAGCCATGCTTATACATTTACATATGATCTATGCCTGCCTTCATGCTACAATAGTGAAACTGAGTGTGACAGAGAATTAAAATATTTGTCTTGCATCTTATAGAAAGTTTACTGACCCCTCCCCCAGATGACACAGTCTTTCAAAAGAATCTGCATTCCTAGAATTACAAAATGAATTTTTACACCTAGAAGGACCCTGGAATTCACCTCATTTCAGTGTATAAATAGAAGGGTCCAGAGAGGAGACCTGGCATGATCTCTGAGCACGCTGTTAATGATTAACAGGGCTATGATCAGTGCAGAATATCTCAACCTCCTAAGCTTTCCACTCTCTATGCCATGATTAACTGGAGAATTCTGTCATTATAACACTTTGGTCCCCAAGCTCATTTCCAAATTAAGTGGACCTTCAATTAGAGCATAGAGTATTGATTCTCAAACTTTTTGGCCACAAAACCATCTTAACCCACTGAGCCACCCAGGCGCCCCAGCCACAAAACCATCTTATACTCAGGAGTTACTGAGAACGTCAAAGAACTTTTGTTTATGTAGGTTATATCCACTGATATTTACTATATTTAAAATTAAAACATAATTTTAAAACATTTATTTATTAATTAACTTTAAAATAATGAAAATAAAACTCATCAATACACGTTAAACATCAGACTGATGATGTCATCCCATATTTAGAAGCTTCTGGGGGGAAAAAAAACTCCACAGTACAAGAATGAGACTTTGAAAATGAAAAAGGCAAATTCTATCTTAGAAGTATTCTGGAAATGGTTTTGACTTTACAGATCGCCTGAAAGGATCCTAGAGAATCCCAAGGTGTGCTAAACGCATACTTTGAGAAATACTGACATCGAACCACAAAAATAACACTCAAAATGGCAACAACCCCAACTAGAATTAAACCTTAGAAAGACATTGAATAAAATGACATTTATAAGAGTTCTTAATCTTGGCAGTCTAGAGAACCCCTTGAATCCTTCCTAGGATAAAGGTTTTAAGTTCATAGAATACATAGATTACAAAGGAAACTACTTACACTGAAATGCACTTCTATGCCCAGAACCTATGGTTAAAACAATTGAATGCCTTACTCCCCATCTAGAAGTCCTCCAAGTGTGCCCTATAGAAAAGGTATTCTAACACCTATAATCTCTACCAAATTCCTACAGTCCCATTTCCCTCTGCCAGAGTCTTCATTCATGACAACTTAGTCATCTATATCCAAAAGCTGATGATGATTTAGCCCCTCAGGCCCCACATACTTCTTTGTATCTATTGCCTTGTATAAACTTCTTAGCAAAATGTTTTATTACTTTTTAAAATCATAAGTTCTTTGAAACAACACACTGTGTATCCTTTTCATTCCTCATAGTTTCTTACACTAAATAGGTACTTGTTGAACAATTGAATTATTAAAGGAATAAGTATTTTATTTGACACTTGGGCTCACTTTACATCTAATGTAAGATTTTTCTTTGCAGGTCTTGGCCACCTGTAATACTGAACAGTCCTTTTTCAATGACTGGTTCACTGGGCACCTGAACTTCCAAATCGAACACCAGTGAGTAATAAAAACAATCCATGGTAAAAGGCAAGGGCTGTCACTTCGAATAGCCCCCTGCAAACATTCCAGAGCAGAGCCCTACAGTCAAGATTTCAGAGAGAAAAAAATGAACCAGAATTCTTTAAAGGCTGCTTTCTTTCTAAAACATGAATGGTAAGGAAGGGAAAAAAAGAAAACAAAGTGTAACAATTGTGAGAAATTGAAGTTCTTGAAAAAAATACCAAAGACTCAGTTTCTAGATTCCCAAAGACTTAGGAATTGGTGATTGGTTTTGTTTTGTCTTGCATGTGGTTTGTTGGCAATACCCAAGAAAAAATCATAATACTTGTGTAACCAAGTTGTGTTGAAACTTAATTAAGATTTCATATTAATATCAATCTATATCATTAGAGCTGAGGTTACAAAATAATCAACAATGAAATCCAATTCCTGCTGCAATTTCCAAATGATATCTGGAAATACTTTACCAACAGGCAGTTAGGAGGATGTACACTAAAGAAAGAGAAAATGAGAGTACTTTGAAAGTCAGTCTCTCCAGAATATTCAAAGAAGAGACTTTCCACACCCTTTTTCCCTAAGCTGTATCTGATAATCAGAGGAAGGAAAAATATGTACTCGTGGAATTTTCTCATCCTTCTTCTCCTGTTAGTCCCTTACAATCTCAGCAAGGGGGACACCTGGGTGGCTCAGTCATTATGTGTCTGCCTTTGGTTCGGGTCATGATCCCAGAGTCCCAGAATTGAGCTCCACATTGGGCTCCCTGCTTTGTGAGCCTGCTTCTCCCACCCCTCTGCCTGCTTCTCCCCCTGCTGTGTGTGCTCTCTCTCTCTCTCTCTCTCTCTCTCTCTGTCAAACAATAAATAAAATCTTTTTAAAAAATAAAATAAAATAAAAAATTCTCAGCAAGGGGCACCTGGATGGCTCAGTCACTTAGGCATCTGACTCCTGATTTGGCTCAGGTCATGATCTCAGTGTCATGGGATCAAGTGCCACACTGGGCTCCACTCTCAGCCCAGAGTCAGGGGCAGATTCTCTCCTCCTCTCTCTCTCTCTCTCTCTCTCTCTCTCTGCCTCTGCCCTCCCATGCTCTCTCTCTCTCTCTCTCTCTCTCTCATTCTCAAATAAATAAATAAATAAAATCTTTAAAATCTCATCAAAACAGCAAAGATTATTATTCATATTTTATCCAAGAAAAGGTTAAAAGCCAAGAATTTCACCTGATTGATTAGTGAAAGCCTTGGATAAAATCCATTTCTCCTCACTTCTTATTCCTATCCTAGAAATTTTTTCCACATACCTTGACTACAACTTACTGAATACTCAACATATTAATTGTGCAGGAGTTAAACGTATATATAGAGAGAGACAGAATGGTGGAGGGGTGGTTATCTCCAACTCTGTAGGTATTTCAAGATGGTAGAAAGCCCTCTACTTTCATTTGACCTGGCTAAAAATAAATATATTTGGTAGAGGTAGTTCTCTTAGGTCTTCCCAAACATTTGCACCCACAGGGTTTGCAGAAGATTAAGAGATAAGATTCGAGTTTTTTGTTGTTGTTGTTGTTGTTGTTGTTGTTGTTGTTGTTGTTTTTAAAGATTTTATTTATTTATTTCACAGAGATCCACAAGTAGGCAGAGAGGCAGGCAAAGAGAGAGGGGGAAGCAGGCTCCCCGCCAAGCAGAGAGCCTGATGTGGGGCTCGATCCCAGGACCCTGAGATCATGACCTGAGCCGAAGGCCCAGGCACCCCCTAGATTAAAGTGTTTTGACAAGAGTTTTGAACTTCCTGGAACAGGAGTACTATGCAATGTCAAGGTTGTGTCTGCCTTGCTAATAGAGTTTTATCTAGTAATAGGAGGAAGGAAACTTCTTCAGGTTGCTCTTTTGATCTAAGTTTTATATCTCCTGTCTCTGTATCTCTAGTCTGTTTCCCACAATGCCACGCCATAATTATCACAAGGTGGCACCCCTGGTGAGGTCACTGTGTGCCAAACATGGATTGCCATATGTGAGTAAGCCCATGCTGGAAGCATTTGGAGATATTATCAGGTAATTACAGAGTCTTTCAGCTCACAGTTCCTATCACTGCTGGTCTCCAGACTGTCACTGCCTTGTGAATCATTTATTCAACAACTATTTATTAAAGGGACATGAGAACCTTCAGGGAACAACGTCAACAATGCAATGATAGTAAATAATTCTTACTGTGTACCTACTTCCTTCTAGGTAATTAATTCTTTGTGAAAATGCCTTGCTGCCCTCCTAAATTTCAAGGTTCTTAAGACCAGAATTGTGTGTTATTGGCCCCTGTATTTCTTCAAGAGCCTTATCATGCTTTATAATTTATATGCCGGGGGTGTGGGGGACTCTCCAATCATCTTGCCCAGAGTTATGAACTTAGATGCCTACAGGGTCCAAGAACATAAATGTGTGGATCGGAGAACGGTAACTGACCAAGAGCAGAGATGTCTGCTGGAACTGAACATCTGTACTCATCTTGGTATATTCACATCCTCCTACAAAACACTAAAAGCCCATGATCTGGATGTAATAAGTTTCTCTTACTTTTACAATTAGAAGAAAAAGAAAATACCGGTGTTTTGAATTAAGCCAACAAGGCCAGGCCTGGCCTGATCTGACCTCTGGACAGTGCTCCCGTTTCAGACTCCCTACCATTCCCATTTCTCTCTTCTGCCTTCCGGATATCTGGCTTCTCTTCAGTTGCTACAAAACTCCCTGCCCCTTACCATTTCCTGTCCTTTCCCACCTTTTCTTTGCTTAGAATGTTCTTCCAGGGGCGCCTGGGTGGCTCAGTGGGTTAAGCCGCTGCCTTCGGCTCAGGTCATGATCTCAGGGTCCTGGGATCGAGCCCTGAATCGGGCTCTCTGCTTGGCAGGGAGCCTGCTTCCCTCTCTCTCTCTCTGCCTGCCTCTCTGCCTACTTGTGATCTCTGTCTGTCAAATAAATAAATAAAATCTTTAAAAACAAAAAAAAAGAATGTTCTTCCAGCCCACCACCTCCCCCTCACATCACCTTCTCAATTTCCATCCACTTTCCAAGGCTTATAAATGCTTTTTCTTCATCTCAATCTCCTCTCACCTCCAGGACCAAACCCTTCATCTGCACTTACAGCACCTGCTTCTCTTCACTTGTGACTTTTATCACAATCGTGACTAAATAACATCGTGGCTAATATATTATTTAATGTATGTCTCCCAACCTAGACCAGGAATCCCATGTAGATGGGACTCATGTCTCTCCTACTCATTGCTACATTCCCCAAGCCTAAAAAAGTATCTTTCACGTTGTAAAATACGATAGGTGGGTAGATATAGGATGGGTTCATATAAAGGGATATGCTTTAACTTATAGAGACTCAGAGACTTTATTTTGAATACTAGAAAAAAGAGCAATTGATTTTTGGGGTACAAAGGAGAATAAAATGAAATATAAACTCAATTTCCTCCTTAGAGGAAAGGTGAACTCATCTGCTAAAAAAACAATGCAGTGTATTTGACTCCTTTTTCTGGGCAACAGAAAAAAACATCCATCAGATATTGCTGGAAGTGACAACATTGCTGTGAATCAAATGAAAGAGCATATGTTATATGGAGCAGCTCTTTTTCCATTAAAGTCTCACCTACTGATGATTTTGTCTGTTTCTCCTGCAGGGCATTGAAGAAATCTGCAGCCCTCTGGAGGGATGCTTACTATGAAACATGAAGAAGAGCATCAGCCTTAATACACATGTAGGGGTATCTCTGAAGGAGGTTAATGAATGTACAAGAGATCTTTCCTGCTTACCTGCTGGTGCCTCTGGCATAACTGAGGGTGCCAGGAGAGTGAATTCCAAGGATACATGATAACCCCTTCCCTGAAGATTTTCTCTGCAAATGCAAAGCAATGGAAACACAAGGTGGTTAAGGTGACAAAAGGGAAATGGGAGTCAAATTCTTTTATTTCTTCAATAGAATCTTGAACTTGGTCCTACCGATTGGATCATCTCCATCATTGGGGCATAAGCACAAGAATCAGAGAAAATTTTACTGATGAGGTGGGTATAGGAAGAAATGGGCCAAAGGAGAGACCTCTGATGGGCACTTCAGGAAACACTTCAGTTGTTCCTAGAAGAGAATGGTGTATTTAGGAAATTTCTGCCAGAATACAAATCTTTGCTTATTCCTTACTTAAATGTGTGAGTCTCTTTTTCTTTTTTTTTTTTAAGATTTTATTTATTTATTTGACAGAGATCACAAGTAGGCAGAGATGCAGGCAGAGAGAGAGCGGGAAGCTGGCTCCCTGCTGAGCAGAGAGCCTGATGTGGGGCTCGATCCCAGGACCCTGAGATCATAACCTGAGCTGAAGGCAGAGGCTTTAACCCACTGAGCCACTCAGGTGACCCAGAGCCTCTTTTCCTTTAAAAAATAAGTCTAATTAATATTAAAGCCTCCTTAAATGTTTTCATCTTCACTTTGGTTTTTCATTATTGTACCTACATAGGTGTAATTGTTATGTATATAAATTTTGCTTCTAAATTATAAAATCTCTTAAAGGAGTTCCCTACATCAAGGCCCAATAGCCATTGATTAAGGAGGTTAAGATTCCATGTTTGAAAACTATTGGTCTTATGCTAAAGTATAAACTGTCCCTGATCATTTGATTGATTTATCTAATCCCTACCCACCAAAGAAGAATTACTACACCTTGTTATTAGGTAACTCTGATGAAGAAAAGAGACTTGTTTTGTGTACTATAGACATCAGGCTGTGTCAAAGCATTTTTCAAGCTGAGCATTAAATTAAGCACATGTTAGGACAAGAAAGTTTCAATGCTAGAAGGATTAGGGTAGGGGACACTCTCAGCACCATACTGATGTCGAGCATCTGGGCTTTTGCTCATTCATTGGTGGGGTCATGTTAGAGATGACCCTAGCTGTGGGGAGGGAAAACAAACAGCATAAATTTCGACCTGAAGCTCCAAGCAAGTCAGCATTATGGGTTATCTGTTGTCTGAAATGCTACCAGTAAGTATTCCATTCCCCTTCTTCAAACCCTATAAAACACTCTTTTTCTTTGTATCTTAATTAAGTTCCTGGGTTCCAGAGCAAAGACCCTAAGGCAAAAGGAAGTGTGATGACTTGAAAGAAGCCCCTGGTGCTAAAGCATTAGGAGCAGAAGCCAGAGTGGTACAAGAAGGACAATGAAGAACAATACATGAGGTTACTCAAAGGTCCACAGGAGTTACTCATGTATGTCAAAGCTCAGAAAGCAAGAACTACTCAGGTGGAAGAAACATAGAGATGCTAATGATAGCAAACAGGGAAGTTGGACAGAGGATAGAAAGGAAGAAAGGCTTTGCTGACTTCATGATTCTTTTTGATATAAGCCCTGAATTGATGTGGCAAGAACCCACATTGCACATGCTAGTGGAACTACACATGATTTCTCCTGCCTGAAGTCAGGGTTGTAAGTGGTTCTGGGGTACAGTGGTTGGTTTTCTCTGCTGTATCTGGCCCAACTCCCAGAGATGCTCCAGTACTCTTTCTTCTCCTTGTCTCTTGAAATAGCAACCAGACCTCTTTCTAAACAGACTCACTACCTCAGAGACATCCCTCCATCAATGTTGAAACTAGTTCACTTGGCAGTTGCCCAAATGAAGTTGGTTATTATGGGCCTGGACAAATCTGGGAGATTGAGACACATTATCTAGGGGAAACACATGAAATCAGTTCAAGAAATTTGCTAAAGAATACAAATTTATGATGGAGTCAATTTTAACCTGCTTTGTGGATATTATCTCAGTGTAACAGTCATTTTCTTGAACAAACTATCTCAACTGATTTCTCTCCCTCACCCTGTGATGACTGGTATTTTTACTTGAGGAGGCATTTTATTACTTCTTTTATTGTATTACTTCTATCATAAGCCTCCTAGAGAAGGAGAACCAAGCCCTATAATGTTCACATCTTCCCAGACCACTTAGCACTGGGTTAGAATCTAGATGGAAGTACTCAGGGCATTTTATTGCTGTTCTCCAGAATGTAGGGCTCTACTCCATGGCGACATGAATGAAGATGGACCAGACTTCTGTCTCTTTAAACCAAATGACTCTTGAAAGTGGCTCTGGGAGGAGCAATCAGTTGAACAGCCAACTCTCAGTTTAGGCTCAGGTCATGATCTCAGGGTCCTGAGATTGAGTCTGCATCAAGCTTCACACTCTCACCCTCTGACCCTAACCCCCCCTCTCTCTCTCAAAAAAAAAAATAATAATAATAATAAATATAATAAGAGGAGGGAAAATGACAGAAGATTAGGGGACCCACATTTCATCTGGTCCCTTGAATTGAGCTAGATATCTATCAAATCATTCTGAACACCTATGAATTCAATCTGTGATCTAAGGAAAACATGCTGCAATTCTATAAATAGAAAAACGACCACTTTTTGCAAGGTAGGAGATACAGAGACATGAATCTGAAGGGATATATTGGAAGGTAAACCTCAAGGGAGAAGGAACCTCCATAAGCCAGCCCTGGAAAGTGATACAGCAGCAAAGCACAAAATCAGAACTTAAAAATCTGTTCTACCGAGGGTGTCCTTATCTGAAAGGTGCTCAGGTGGCAAAGTGGGGCAGAATACCAGGTAGGATAGTGTGGTGGGGATCTCAGGATTCCCAGGGTCACAGAAAGAACAGGAGTGCCTGAGTGCAACAGAGCTCCCAAGCATTGGAGCAGGGAAGCCAGCTACAGTTAGCAAGCCCTGGAATGGCCTCTCAACCAGGTGTTGCCATAAACCATGAATGGCTCTCTAAGCAGGGGTCCAGCAAGAAACAACCATTATAGGTTGTTTGAGATGCAGCAACCGCTCCCCAAGCAGGGGCACAGGAAGTGGCTGGGCTGTGGTGAGACCCCACTGCCTTTCCCTGGGAGGACTGGTGTGGGTGTGCACCAAAGGAGTCTACAGAGTCTGGCACACACAAAAGAGATTGACTGCTTTTCCCTGAAGGAGCACCATAGAATAAGGGCAGAGATCATTCAGCTCCAGGATTGGAGAGCAGGGCCCTGTTATTTTTACTTTTTCTTTTTTGAAAGATTTCATTTATTTTTAAAGATTTTATTCATTTAAGAGAGAACAAGAGTGAAAGAAATCACAGAGGGAGAGGGAGAAGCAGTCTCCCCATTGAGCGCAGAGCCTAACATGGGGTTCAATCCCAGGACCCCAAGATCACAATCTGAGCCAAAGGCAGACACTCAACTGACTGAGCCCCCAGGTACTCCCATTTTTACTTTTATCTTCATCCTCTAAACCAGTGGGAAAATGTTTCAGGGGACAAAAGCTACGTAAAGGAGCTTACACTGAGCCCTGCCTCCTGGCAAAGGGTGGTGAAACTCCACCAAGGCAAAGACACCTGAGAATCAGTGCAACAGGCTCCTCCCCCAGAAGACCCCAGGATCTCAGGCAAATACCAACTCTAGGGAACACACAGAACTGAAAAACTCCTGTGCTAGGGAAAATAATATATAGAATTGGAGGTTTTATTCTCCTGAGATTTTATTCTTTCAGTTTCAAATTTTCTGTTTCTGTTTCTGTTTTCTTCTTTCTCCTTTTCAACTAATTTCTTATTTTACCAACTCTTTGTTTTTAGGTCTTTTTTTTAATTTTCATTTTTACACTTACATTTTATAGATATATTCTTCATTTTTGGCTTTCTGTCATGGTACTCAATTTTATTTTTGTATAGATATCTTTTTTCGGGGGGCTTAAGTGGGTAGGAGAAGAATCAATGATATAATTTTGGAACTTAATGTCTTCTAACAAACGTACCAAAATACACCCAGGACCAAGTGGATTGACCTGTTTTGTCCACCTGGGAGATTATATTTTCTCTATTTTCCCTTTTTTTTTTTCTTTTCTTTTTTGGTTTCCAACCTCTTCAGATTTCCCTAGTGTGTATTTTGCTAGGGTTGTGGTTGATACTTTCTTTTTTTAAAATTTTATTTATTTATTTGACAGACAGAGATCAGAAGTAGGCAGAGATGCAGGCAGATAGAGGAAGGAAAGCAGACTACCTATAGGGCAGAGAGCCTGATGCAGGGCTGAATCCCAGGACCATGGGACCATGACCTGAGCCAAAGGCAGAGGCTTTAACCCTCTGAGCCATTCAGGCACCCCGTGGTTGATACTTTTTTATTTTGCTCTCTCATCATCTATTCTTCTCTGAACAAAATGACTAGAAGGAGAAAGTCACAACAAAAGAAAGAACCAGGAGTAATACTTTCCTGCCATAGACCTAATCAATATAAACATAAGTAAAATATAAGATCTAGAATAGGTCTTATTATATATATGCTATATATATAATATATAAATGCAGAATGAGGATTATAATGCTACTAGCTGAGCTTGGGGGATAAAAAAGGATAAATGACACTAGAGAATCTCAGTGCAGAAATAAAATCTAATCAGGCTAAAATTAAAAATTCTTTAACTGAGATGAAGTCCAAAATGGATGCTTTAACAACAAGGATAAATGAGGCAGAAGAGAGTCCACAGTGTAGAACACACAAGGACGGAAAGAAAGGAAGCCAAGGAAAAAGAGAGGAAAACAATTAATACCATGGGGGAGGCTTTGAGAAATCAGCAATACCATAAAGCAAAATCTATTTAAATTATTGGGGTCCCCTAGGAAGAAAAAAAAAGAGCAGGACAGAAGGAATATTTGAGCAAATCAAAACTAAGAACTGGGGAAGGAAACAGTCATTCAAGTCCAAGAGACACAAATAACCCCCCTCAAAAATCAATGAAAATAGATCAACATCGAACGTATAATAGTGAAGCTTGCAAATTTCACAGATAAAGAGAAAATCCTGAAAGCAGCTCAAGACAAGAGGTTCTTAATGTACAAGGACAGGTACATTAGACTGGCAACCAGACCTATCCACAGAGACCTGGTAGGCCAGAAAGTGCTGGCATGACATATTCAGAGTATTAAATGAGAAAAATTGCAACTAACAAAACTTTATCAATCAAGGCCATCATTCAGAATGGAAGGAAAGATAAAGCACTTCCAGGAGAAACAGAAACTAAAAGAATTTGTGATCACTAAACCAGCCCTGCAAGAAATATTAACATGGATCCTATAAGCAAAGAGACACACAAGGAATATTACAATGGCACCAAATTCATATATTTCAATAGTTACTCTGAATGTAAATAGGCTAAATGTTACAATCAGAAGACACAGGGTAATATATTGAACAAAAAAGCAAGACCCATCCATATGCTGTCTACAAGAGACACACTTTAGACCCAAAGACACACCCAGATTGGAAGTGAGGGGTGAAGGACAATTTACCATGGTAATGGACATCAAAAGAAAGCTGAGGTAGCAACCCTTATACCAGAAAAATCAGCTTTTAAAGCAAAGACTGTAGTAAGGGATAAAGAGGGACACTATATCATACTTAAAGGGATTATCCAACAAGAAAATCTAACAACTATAACTATTTATGCTCCTAAGTTGGGAGTAGCCAATTATATAAAATAATTAATAGCAAAGTTAAAGTATCACATTATAATAATACAGTTATAGTAGGGGATTTAACACCCCATTCACCAGCAATGGACATAGCAGAAGAGCAACAGGGCTGTGAATGACCCAATGGACCAGATGGACTTCACAGAGATATATAGAGCATTCCATCCTAAAGCAACAGAATACATATTCTTCTCCAGTGCACATGGAACTTTCTCCAGAATAGATCACATACTGGGTCACAAATCAGGTCTTGACTGGTACCAAAGATTGACACCATTCTCTGCATATTTTCAGACCACTATACACTGAAACTTGAAATCAATCACAAGAAGAAATTTGGAAGGAACTCAAGTCTTTGGAGGTTAAAGAGCATCCTACTAAAAGGATGAATGGGTCAACCAGGAAATTAAAGTTTTAAAAATTCATGGAAACAGATGAAAATAAAGACACAACTATTCAAAACCCTTGGGGTGCAGCAAAATCAGTCTTAAGAGGGAAGTGCATAGCAGTTCAAACCTTTCTCAAGAAATTAGAAAAGTCTCAAATACACAAGCTAACCTTATACCTAAAGGAACTGAAGAAAGAACAGCAAACAAAGCCCAAACCAAGCAGGAGAAGAGAAATAATAAAGATTAGAGAAGAAATCAATGAAATAGAAACCAAAAGAACAGTGGAACAGATCAATGAAACTTGAAGTTGGCTCTTTGAAAGAATTAATAAGATCAATAAACCCATAGCTAGACTTATCAAAAAGAAGAGAAAGGACCCAAATTAATAAAATTGTGAATGAAAGAGAAGAGATCACATCCAACACTAAGAAAATACAATTATAAGATTATATTATGAGAAACTATATGCCAACAACTTAGGTGATCTGGAAGAAATGGATGCATTCCTAGAAACTTATAAACTATCAAAACAGAAACAGGAAGAAATTGAAAACCTGAACAAATACATAATAGACAAAGAAATTGAAGCAGTAATCAAAAACCTCCCAAGAAACAAGAGTCCAGGGCCCGATGGCTTCCCAGGAGAATTCTACCAAACATTTAAATAACTAATACCTTGTCTTCTGAAGCTGTTTAAAAAAACAGAACTAGAAGGAAGATTTCCAAACTCGTTCTATGAATCCACATTACCTTGATCCCAAAGCCATACAAAGACTCCAACAAAAAGGAAAATTGCAGATGAATATGTCTCAGGAACATGGATGCAAAAATTCTCACCAAGATACTAGCCAATAGGATCCAACAGTACATTGAAAAGATTATTCACAATGACAAAGTGGGGTGTATTCCTGGGATGCAAGGTTGGTTCAACTTCACAAATTAATCAACATGATTCATCACATTAATAATAGAAAGAACAAAAACCATATGATCCCCTCAATTGATGCATAGAAACCATTTGACAAAAGACAGCATCCTTTCTTGATTAAAACTTCTCACAGTGTAGGGATAGAGGGAACATATTCCAATATCATAAAAGCCATATATGAAAAAAAGCAATATATGAAAAAGCCCACAGCAAATATCATTCTCAACTGGGAAAAACTGAGAGCTTTTCCCCTAAGGTCAGGAATGTGACAGGGATGCCCATTTGCATTGCTGTTGCTCAACATAGTGCTAGAAGTCCTAGTCTCAGCAATCAGACAACAAAAAGAAGCAAAAGACATTCAAATTGGCAAAGAAGTTAAATTCTCTCTGTCAAATAATTTTTTTAAAAAAAAGGAAGATGCAATTCATATATAAAATGGAATATTACTCAGCCATCAGAAAGGATGAATATTTAACATTTAATTTGATGTGGGTAGAACTGGAGGGTATTATGCTGAGCAAAACAAGTCAGAGAAAGACAATTATCATATGGTTTCACTCATATGTGGAACACAAGAAAAAGCACAGAGGATGATAGGGAAAAGGTTGGAAAACTGATTGGGAAGTCATCAGAGAGGGAGAAAAACCATGAGAGAATCTTAACTATAGGAAACAAATGAGGGTAACTGGAGGGGGTGCTAGGAGGGGGGATGGGTAATTGGGTGATGGGCATGATGGAGGGCACATGATGTGATGAGCACTTGGTATTATACACAACTGATGAATTACTGAACTCTACATCTGAACCTAATGATGCAATATTGTTGGCTAATTCAATTTAAATTTTAAAAAGAAAAAAATAAATATAAATCAATCAATCAATCCTGAGAATTAAGTCACAGCCCTACTTAAAACTCTTCAGTGGATTCTCATTGCTCTTGAAATAAAGACCAAACCCCAGGACTTCCAAAAGACTTTGCTTACATTAGCCATCCCCATGCACCCTACCCAACCTTATGCCACTCTGGTCTTTGCTCCCTCTGCTTCAGACCCCATGGTTTCTTCTAGTAATCACTTTCCCTCTGCCACAGGGTTTTTGCTCCTGAACACAGTGTCTGAACATCTCTATCACCCTCCTGCCCTCCCTTCTCACCTGGTTATGTGCCACTAAACTGCTGATCTCAGGGCAACCTCCCCACAAAGTCAATGCCTATTGTGATATGCTCTGTAGCCATCACTACAGGTAAAATTTTACATTCTTTTGTGTGATATCTTAATTTTTTTCTCTTCTACCCATGCTTGCAATATCCATGAGTCAGAACTTCCTGACATGTTAGAGACCCACAATAAAGATGTGTGGAAGGAGGGGAGGTAGGGAGAGAGGAGGGAAGGAAGAAAAAAAAGTACGTGAATGTAGCTTAGATCAAAGGGTAAATTTTGTCAAATATATGAAAGGCACTTCTATATCCAATTCTGAATTATTAGAATGCTTATCAAAACTGGAGAACATCTACCAAGTAATAAGTACTGAGCTACACCCTTCATGGCATTATTCCATTTAATTCTCATAATAGCACCATGGCACAAGTCCTATAATTAATCCCATTTTATAGGTGAAAAACTTGGGGCTTAAGTAGGCCAAACAACTTGCCTGATGTCACAGTTAGGAAGTGGTGGAGCAGTTTCAGACTCAGCGATATCTGACTCCATACTCAACGCTCATTAATTTCCATGCCAAGAAATTCAAAGGAGAATTATGTGACATTAATAGATATGAGCAGTTGGCATTTCTGGAATATCTCCAATAGCTTGCCAGGAGCTGATGGAATAAGCATCAAGGGAGTTAGCTTTTCACCTCCGCAGGAACAGGCACCCCAGGCAAGGGAAGGCTAGAGCAGCATGACAGGCAAAGCACCAGCTCAGAAAGGATTCCTGTTGACTGACAGCTACTCACCAATCCTAAAAGGGTATCCTGCTCAGAGAAATATCACTTGGGAGTAGTCAAGCTAAGATCTAAGTTTTCAGAAATGACAGGCACTGCTTTAACCTATAGGAACAGGATGAAGAAATGTATTTGAGGTTTTGTGGTGATATAACATGAATTCAGTCAAAAAAAATTCATCTTCCCTGTGGCTATTTTCATGTGGCCTTCCCCGAAACCGTATTTCCTCTAAAGCCTCATTCCTCTTGGTAAAATGATGCAGTAAGAACCTGCGTGCCTTTTCCATTGCGCATTAAGTAAGGGTGACTGGAATAGAAGTCCCCTATAACAGAACCTAGATTCTAATTACAGCTCTGTAACACCCTACAATAAATTGGCCAGGTCATTTATACACTTCATACCTCAGTCTGTGAAATAGGTGTGGTTCCTACTGTTACCTGGTCTACATGCATCATAGTATGGTTGGGACAAACGAGTAAGGTAATAGTTTCATAAGCTGAGAACACCCATTCACATGCTCATTATTGTTATTTTGTTATAAGGAGGTTCCTCCCATCAGAGACCTACCAAAAGCAAGAGAGGCCATAGAGTCACACAGACCCACAGGATCGAAAGACACTAAATTGTTTTCATAATGACAGGAACACCTTTCTCCAAATAAGCTTATGAGTCACAAGTGAGAAAATGATTTCTCTTGTGGCAACAAGTAACACCCATGAGTCACCTTCCACCTCTGGCCCTTAATCTTAAATCTCCTGGGACCAGCATCCAGATCTCAGGCTGGTGAGATAGAAGAGAGCCAGGGGTTCTATTTATCCAGACTCCTGGTTAACCATGTGAAGGCACAACTGTCATTGTTGGAAATCATACCCAATACAAGTGTACCGTTTGTTACTTCATCAGTATATTATAAAGGACTTTCTTGACTATTCCCATGCTAGTCATCAACCTTAAAGATGCAGGAGGTATAGGGCATTGAATTTAAACCCTTTTGATGACAAGAATATACTCAGGGACTTTTTCTCTCCTTGCAGGATTTGTGGAAGTTTGCAAGCAGACATCAATGTTGAGAGAATTTTACAGTGAACATCTGAGTAGCCATCACCTAAATTGAACAGTAACACTTTAGAAAACTCATTTCATTTCACACCTATCCATCCACCTATCTGTCCATTTAATCCATCTGATTTTTGTATGTGCTCCAAAGTAAATCTAAAGAAGCTTACTTTTTTTTAAACTTTTTTATTTTTTTTTCAATTTATTTATTTTCAGAAAAACAGTATTCATTATTTTTTCACCACACCCAGTGCTTCATGCAATCTGTGCCCTCTATAATACCCACCACCTGGTACCCCAACCTCCCAGCCCCCGCCACTTCAACCCCCTCAGATTGTTTTTTAGAGTCCATAGTCTCTCGAAATTCACCTCCCCTTCCAATTTACCCCAACTCCCTTCTCCTCTCTAACACCCCTTGTCCTCCATGATATTTGTTATGATCCACAAATAAGTGAAACCATATGATAATTGACTCTCTCTGCTTCACTGATTTCACTCAGCATACTCTCTTCCAGTCCCGTCCATGTTGCTACAAAAGTTGGGTATTCATCCTTTCTGATGGAGGCATAATACTCCATAGTGTATATGGACCACATCTTCCTCATCCATTCGTCTGTTGAAGGGCATCTTGGTTCTTTCCATAGTTTGGCGACCGTGGCCATTGCTGCTATAAACATTGGGGTACAGATGGCCCTTACTTTTAAAAATAAGCCCAGATTAGGCACACCACAAAAGTATATTTCTCTTCTTCCATAAAGAATTGGTGAAAATTGTGGAGCAGCTTCATCTTGCAAGGAATTTTAAGGGAATTTTGCTATAAGAGAAAAATAACATTGTTAACTTTCTGGAAAATTAAGCCAAAACAGAATAAACATTGGACATACATTTATCTTTCACTGTTTTTCACTTAGTTACACATTTATCTACATCATCCTCTTTCATTTAGCAACAGTTATTAAACCCCTACCATGTGTCAGGCATTGGGCAGGTGATGTGAATGAGAGAGGCTGGACCCTGGTCTCTTGGACTTTACATTCTGCTGGAGAAGAATGTCAATAAACAAGTAAGTGGAAGAAAAAGCAAGATTATGTATGAATATAAACTGGGTGTTATGTAAGAGAATGATAAACAGGATGTCAGGGGAAATTGAGTGTGAGAAGAATGTGAAGGAGCCTGCCATGAGATCCTGATAAGCAGGATAATCAGAAGTAAGTACAAGGGCCCTGAGGCAGGTGTTAGGGTCCGTTATCAAAGGAATGAGACTGAGACAAAGTGAAAGTTATGCAAAGCCTTATTCTATGACAAGCATTAGAAGTCAGACTGACCGTCCAGGGCTCCCTCCGAAGAGAGCAACCCCATCCCGATCTCACAGCCTGGTTTTATAGGGCATAGCCACAGACCCAAGGTATGTGGCTTCTATTGTTAAGGCGTTTACTCCCGGAATTGATACCCGGAACCGATACCAGGAACTACTAGGGCGTTTATTCCCGGAATGAAGTCTGTGGATGTAAACAGCGATATGACTACCTAGGCAATATGGAGTCACTCTGGCTAAGCAGGCCCTAATAGTTAAACAGGTTTTAACATTAAATTGGCCCTAACAGCAGGAACAAGCTACTGCCCAAAGAATAGAATGGGAGCCCAGTGAGATTATAGAATAGTGTGCCAAGTTCTCTCTTCACTTCCATTTCAACTTCATTTCTTCATAAGTCTATTTCGCGTTGGCTTTTCAGCAGCATTCAAACATAATTTTCTATTATTTGTACAAACATTGTTTTCTCTGGGACATCTTTCTAGGCTTCACTAACCAGATTAAGTCTCCCTTGATAAGCTCCAACGCCCTGTTCACCACACTGATAAAACTTATCCCTGTCTGTATATCCACCACACTGAAAATGCCATGGGAGCTATCACTCATCATTTTATTACCAATCCAGCCCACTGTTTGGCATTGCGTGGGTGCTCAGTAAGTGTCTTAATAAATTAGTTCGTTAGAGCTATGGTGCATAAGCCTGGAAAGTTACACTGAGTCCTCACTGAAAAAAAAAAAATCTAAAATGCCAGGTTGGAAAACCTCTGCTTGGTTTAGTACACTACATGGATCCACAGGGAATCTTTGAGCTGAAGAGCAGTGTAATTGGAACTGGGATCTTGAAGGACCCTTCTGGAACCACATAAAGAGAAGACTGGAAGATGAGTGGCATGGAGGAGGGGAGACCAGCAAGATGACTAATTCAATAACTGGGTGAGAGATCATGAGAACCTAAATTTGGCTGGTGGGATAAATAATGAAATGGAAAGGAATAAATAAGACAGGTTGTAGAGACCCAAAACCATGGAATATGGCACATTATTATACATTAGGGAAGCCCAAAGACAATCCAAAGTTCACATTGTACGTGGTGAGATTAACCAAGGGGCAAAAAGTAGAAGATGGAGCAAAAGGGAAGGGTTGCTCTTAAACACCTTGAGCTTACGGTACTGAAAGAAAATCGGAGTGGGGTTGGCTAGCAGGTCATTGGAGAAAACGCCCTTGCAAAACCTGGAAGGGAAGTAAGGGCAAAAGATACTGACTTAAGCACACTCCCCAGAGAGCTCACCGAAAAAGAGAGTAGAGGGAGAGACTTGCTGTGATAGAGCATTTTAAGGACACTTTCAGTCAAGATGGGGCGGTGGGGGGGTGGGGAATGGACCAGCCTAAAGAAAAAAAGAAAAAAGAAAAAAGAAAAGAAAGTATTAGCTCAGTCCTTGCAGGATATATAAGGGAATGTCAGAGGCTAGAAAAGAAGTCTAATACTGAGAGAAGGCATCAGAGAGGAAAGCCCATTGTATTTCATTGACATTTTTTCCATTTGCAAAGCTGAGTTCGGTTCATCTCTAGAAAAACATAAAATATCCAGCTTGAAGAATGTGCCCTAAATATGTTGCACTATATTCTAAAAGGAAGGCTTGGCTAATGTTTGCAAGTTTGCCATCATTCATAAAAAGCACAGATAAGGATTTTATATTTGCATACCACCCAAAAATTTTTCTATAATGGCACAGACATAAAATTGCAATGTTTATATGAAACACAAGGGTGAATGGTATAGGACGCTCATCGTGTAGGAGAACCCATCAGGAAACTCTGTGCTCCAGGTCCCACACAGCTAAACTGAGAGATGAAGGGATCAAGGTCACAGACTATCAGGGTGTCCCAGCATATCAGTTCTGGTTTACACCAGAATTCTTGTCTACACCACTTCAAGGAAGATGTCTGAATTTCACTACTAGTTCTGCAGAAAGAAACAGGAAACAGTCCCCGCAGGTGTATCATGTATTAAAAGATAGAGACACTTCTGTATCAGTCAGGAAATAGCCACTCCCCTCTACCCGAAGTCCTACCAACTCCCCCTCCCTGATGCCCCACTCCTTCTACCAAGACACACACCTCCATTTGTCCCAGAATGGAAGTGGGTGAGCCGGTGGGTGGGTAGTAATTTTCCATACCTCTTAAGCCCTTTCCGATGTGCTGAGGAAGTAGTTTATTTGCCAAAGACAAATATTCTACCCAAAATAGGGTTTAAACTCTAGGCTTCAGGTGAATTGAGCTTCACCATTTCCATGTGACCGACAAAAAATCTCCCAATTAAGAACAACCATCAAATCCACAAAACGTCCCTACCTGGTGATGAAAACAGTCAATAATCTTTATGCTTCAGACAAGCATTCAAAACATTCCTGGTAACTGCTGCCCAGAATCCACCTGTCACTGCACTAGTGCTGCCTATCCAGCGTGACCCAAAAAACAAGTAGCTGAAATTATTAACACCTGTAACTTGGAACTCTGTTCAAACAACTGGAAAAGGTGGCACAAGAGCAGTTTGGGTCTCCTTCTCACTGTAAATGCAAACACTGATTTACATTAAAAGAATTCGTGTTACGATGCATGATTTATTGGGGGCAGGACTAGGCAGAGCTAAAGAGAGAGTGTTTGAGGCTGTCTAAGCCCAACGGGGAGTTTTTAGCTAGAGTGGTGCATGGCCACAGCCCCCAAAAGAAGGTTCTCTTAAAAATTATGCATTCTAGGGGCACCTGGGTGGCTCAGTTTGTTGAGGATCTGCCTTTGGCTCCAGTCATGATCCGAGGGTCATGGGATAGGATTGAGCCAGGCATCGGGTGTCCTGCTCAATGGGGAGCCTGCTTCTCCTTCTCCCTCTCCCCCCTGCTCGCTCTCTCTCACTCTCTCTCTCTCAAATAAATAAGCGAAATCATTAAAAAATAAAATAAAATAGAAGTTGCACACCTACTAATTAACCATGTGATCATGAGTTTGCCCCTTCCTAGGATTACCTCTTTTATTCACAAATGACCCGTGTATTGGGGCTTTAAAAATACAACGTATGTTAAAGTATCAGAACCAGGCCTGTCACTGGTCACCTTGCAGGAGCCATGGTACTAGCCTCCTGAGTGTTCTCCTTGCCTCCTCTCCTCCTCTCTCTCTCAGCAGCGACCTTGAACTTGATGTCCTACCTCCCTGGAATCTCCCCTAATCCATGTGCCCTCCCCTACCACCATTGCCTATCATTCCCTAAACTAACCTGTTTTCTTTCCTTTATAACATGTATGCCATCTGAAATTGTCTTCTTTCTTGGTCACCTCATCTCACTAGAATATAGGGGGGTGTTTTGTTTTGTTTGTTTTGTTTTTTAAGATTTTATTTATTTGACAGAGATCACAGGTAGGCACAGAGGAAGGCAGAGAGAGAGGAGGAAGCAGGCTCCCTGCTGAGCAGAGAGCCCGATGTGGGGCTCGATCCCAGGACCCTGAGATCATGACCTGAGCTGAAGGCAGAGGCCTTAACCCACTGAGCCACCCAGGCGCCCCTAGAATATAGCTTTTAATACAGAAACCTGGAAGAGTGCATCCTAAATGAGTAAATGAATTTAAGTGTGTCTTTGTCATTTATAAAGTGGAAGGAGAATGGGGAAATAACATGAGTTCCTTGAGAGCAGTGATTTGGGCCTATGTGTCTTCTGGTGCGGGCCCAGAGGGGGTACTCAGTAGATAGTCCTTCTTTGGGGATTCCTTTTGGGGACTCCTTTTCTCCACCTCAAGCCATCCACCACATCTCCCAGTGGTCCTGCAGAGGATGCAATTTCCTGGTGCCAAGCCACCAACACTATCCAGGACAGCACTTTTTGCAAAAGGATTCTGATGCCCACTTCAGAGGACCCAGCAAGGAACTATGGAGACCCTGTGCTGTGGTTAAGGCAGGCTGCAGGCACATAGAATGCGGGCACGCCATTGTTCTGCCCTCAAGGAGTTGACAATTTTATAAAGAAGCCAAGAGTCATATGAATTAAAAAGAAGGATAAAATTAAGACAGTCCAGGGCTGTCAAAAATAGCAGGAGCGAGGGGTTACAAGGGTGTCGCTGGGTATCTATGCAGGAGCTGCCTTTGTCACGCTACAGGTTGAGGAGTCAAGGCAGGTAATGTGGAGGGGGAGCAAGGAGAAGCCGGGATAGATGACAACAGCAGGGAGAGAAACTGGCTGGAGGGGTGCAGCCTTGTGGGGGAAAAGGCCCCTGAGGGAAGGGAGGAGGCGAGAGGGAGAAGGGAATTCGGGGATTGCAGAGAACGGGGCAGAGGTGTTAGGGGGTGAGCAGTGTGGGAAGGGGCTGCCAGGCTCCAGAAGACCTCGCAGGAGGGCCTCCACAGGGAAAAGAGGTTGGAAAAGCTGGAGGCAAACGGAGTCTAGGCAGCAGAATCGGCCTCCCTTTTCCCCACATCTAGGAATCTTACCTTCCCATTTGAGGGCTCGTCTTTCTATCCAGAGTACATATGCAGACTTGGACGACTCCTGCTGGAGAATGGCATCCCCACCAGCCCCCGCTACCTGGCCCTGAACGTGCTGCTCCTGTGGCTGAGCTGGAAGGAAAGCAGTCCCCACTGTCCTCCCCCACAGGCACTTTGCTGTAGATTATTGGGAAGCTCAGGCAATATTAATTATTCTAATACCAGCTAACAGGTACTTAGCACTTACTCTGTGTCAGTCACTTACAAATATCCTCACCAAAATATTGATGCTATTATCCTCATTTTATAGGAGAGGAAACAGAAGCACAGAGAAGTTGAGTAAATTGCCCATGGCCACACAGGTGATAGGTAGTGGAGGCAGAACTTGAACCCAGGATGCCTATCTCCATAGCCAAGTACTGCTAGGCACTGGACTAAGAACACATTCCCACTGCACTGGCAACAATGTCTACTGTGCTCTGACCTCTCTGCCTTGGATTTCTCGCATGCTAAATTAAGCTAGGGAGGGAGACAGGAAGGTAGCTAAATTCTCATCTGGTTCTAGTAATTTTCATACCCAGAGGGATTATCATGTACCTGCAGGTCCTCACATGCCCTCAAAATTTTTACTAATAATTTTCAATAGTATTTCATATCTTTCACCTACCAGAATGTAAACTTCCTGACAAGCAAGAGTCCAAAACTTATCTCTTGCTCACTGTGAGACCATCAGAGCCCAGAATGTACCAGAATCAAATCAGGTACTCAGTGAATATCTGTTGAATGATTGAATAAATTGAGTTCTTCCATCTTTTGTAACAAAATCCCTTAGCCATATAGGAACCATGAGGCATCAATCATTTTGGAAATTTTTCAACCCCATAAAGCTGGTATCATTCTAAATCTTACCTTTCCCTGTTCATAGAACATCTTAAATGATCATGATGATATTATAAGCCTAGGAAATGCCCCTATCCAAAGGTATTTATGGAATTGAGGGCCAAAGCCTACTACCAGCTGACACAAAGAAGGTGACCAGAATTAATCAGAGCCAGGTCTCCGTCCAGGTGAGCCTCACATTCTTTGTACATGGAGCTGGATGGAGCTATGAGAAACAGGTAAGTGTTTCAAGTGACAAGTATCAATGTGCCTTACTTATGCAGCCTTAATAACAAGCTAGACTGTCAGAAAGAAAGATATTTGGAGATGGTCCTCAAACTCATCAGAGTAAACAAGATGTAAATTCCCCTAAAGGATAGAAACTTGGGGGAAAAATAAATTTTAATGGTGCCAGCTGAGAAGTTCAATGCCATGCACTCAACTCAGCCCCCACTGTTTGAGATTCTTATGGGAATAGATCTTAATCCCAAGAGCTACTCTTCTCTCAAAGCTGCTAGACTCATTGTGGGGTACCTGTTCATGTCTGCAGGAGGCTAGGAAGGACTCAGCTGACCTCAACGTAATGGACTCTAACTGGCCTTCCTTAGTTTAAACAACTCAAGGATCAGCAGGTAGGGGAACCCTGGTTGTTTGGATTCTGTTTGCTTTTGCACCAAACTGCTGGATGACCCCTTGCCTCTGCCCCTAAGGAGTGCTCCAGGGATCATTTACTCTGTGAGAAGTTCTATAATGAGGCAGAAGGAATCCAGCCTTTATCTCCTTAGACCCCTCTGGATTGCTGTTAGCTTTTCACCATTTTCAGTTTTGACCAAGCCTCTCACAAAGCTTTTTGAACTCCATTTTATGTGTCAGTTAAACTGAGGGTTTGTTTTGTGGCAATGTCTTATCTGCTTTATCTGTACTTTATTTTGACCTACTTCTTCTGTCTTCTCCTTCCCAGTTAAATGGCCCCATCATTCACACAGTTGATCAGAACAAGCATCTAAAAGCCCAACTTGGTTTTCTCTCTCTTTCCCTACCTAAATTCAAACCAAAAGCAATTTTCCTGTAAACTACCTCTTCAAAACAATGCAACTAAATATCATTGTCTCCATATCCCTTATACTATTCTAATTCAAGCCCCTGTTATCTTTCAAAAGAAAGATGGCATGAGCCTCATCAAAGATCTTCCAACTTCTATTCTTGCTCTTATCTAAGTCTAATCAACAGCAGGAATAATCTGTCCAAAGCAATATGTCTAATGTCACTTCTCCCACAATGAAACTCTACTATGATGACTCCTTATCACACCAGGATAACATTCAAACTCCTGAAGGCTCTGTGTCATAAGGCATTTGCCCAGGTTTCTGACCCCATGTGTAACATGTCCCCTTCAGTCCTTCCAGCTCACTTTCTTGCCCTTGGAACACACCAATAGACCAGGTTCATTCCAGTTCCCACTTTAAGGATTGTGCACTATACTTTCCCACAGGTGGTTTTGGTTTTCCCTTTCATCTCTATAAGGAGGCCTCTCCAGACTAAGGTGGGACCTCTTATCAGACACCATCACTCCACACCCATTCATGTGTTTATTCCATGGATTATCCAGCATTTTATTTTGCTTAAAGCACTTACCCATGTTGGAAATTGTCTTGCCCTTTAATGGGTTTCTCTGTGCTTACTCTGCTCTGCACACACACTAGGATGCAACTTCCATGAAAATCATATCCATATGTTCCTATTTCCTATGTGATCCTGGTGCCTAGTGCAAGGCCTCCCATATGACAAGTGTAATAATATCTATTGCATCGACATTGCACATTTCACATAAAATCACTGAATTTATGTTTTTCCTCAAAAAGACAGGATTTTGCTATTCGGTTTCTTTTTCAACTTTGGTTCTGGCTCAGACCTGGTGACTTAGATCTTAAATTCTGGATTCAAAGTGACTTACTTGAATTCCATATGCATATTGTACTACCCCTGCAGTCATGGCTGACTCACTTCCCATCTCTGAGAGGTAGTTCCTTTATCTATAAAATGCAGATAATAACAGTGCTTATGCCATAAGGTTGTGCACAGACTCAACAAGACAATCCGTGTAAAATCTTTGAGCCCAATGTTTCCTAATGGCCAACACTAAATACGTTTTATTAGTATTACCAGTGTTGGTTTGGTGCTCTCAGTAGTCACCACCATAAAGTAGAAGGGGCAGATTTCCCCACCAGAGAGTATGCCTCTTTCATTCACACCCATTCATGTGTTATTCTGGATTATCCTTCTAGCCCAGTCGGCATTTGTTCCATCAAAGGACGACTAGAACAAGGTCTGTTACTTAGTAGGTAACCAGGCAACAGATTCAAATTTATTGAGCACTTCAATAAACACGGATTAAATTACTGAATGCATGATTCCATCCTTAAATCCATGAAACCTGAAGTCCAAATTCTCCAAGAGGTTAGGTAATTTGCTCATGTTTACCCAGTTAGGGAGAAAGTCAGGATTTGGACCCAGGCCAACTGACTCTGAGAGTTCATGCTTTAAATCCCTATGCCAGCCAGCCCTATCACTTCATCCATTTTCCTAGGAAGAAGACCAAGAGAGACAGCCTCTTTTTTTTAATTAACATATAATGTATTATTTGCCCCAGGGGTACAGGTCTGCAAACCATTAGGCTTAGACACTTCACAGAACTCACTATAGCACATACCCTCTCCAGTGTCCATAACCCATCCACCCTCTCCCTATCCACCTCCCTGCACTCCAGCAACCCTCAGTTTGTTTTGTGAGATTAAGAGTCTCTTGTGGTTTGGAGAGACAGACTCTTAATATGGCATGATAACCACTGGACACCAAATATGAGAAGAAGAGGCAAAAAAAGCAGGAATTTAGAACAACCTATTGCTCTTCAGTCACAGTTCCTGCCAGGACCTCTATCTCTGGAAGAGAAGAATTTCAACTCTGCAGAATCACTCATTAGGCACTTGCACTCAGGGAAGAGTCCTAAAGAGCTCTCTGAAGTGATGGTCTAGAACTATAGGATAACGCCTGTGAACTTTCTTTTAATGATGCCACGGGACTAATGAAATGAGGCATGGAGATAATCAAGTTAGAAGGGCATGTGAATGGCTTCACTGAGGTTGCAGACAGAGCTTCCACTGAGGAACTTGCCTGTCTGTGCAACATCCCAGAGAGTCAGCAAGGTAAATGACAATGATAACAGGCACTGCAATGAGAAGAAGGGGCACTTTGATTAGGAGAAGACTTCTAGCAATGATAATCCTGATAACCTCTCTCGTGGCCAAGTCCTTTGTTGTTCAAGATATATGCATATGCATTCCCTTACTTGCTCTTCCAACACAACACAGATGTGGCTCCCTCTGAGGGAACCACATCTTCCTATTTTATACACAGAGAAACTAAAGTTTAGAGTAGAAAGATCCAGCAGGCAAAAGCGGATTTCCAAAACCAAGATTGGCCCCAGGTTGGAACAGATGGTCCCCAAACTCATAGGAGTAAACAAGATGCAAATTCCCTAAAGGACAGAAACTTGAAAAAAGAAAAACTTTAATGGTCTCAGCTGAGAAGTTCAACACTATGCCCTCAACTCAGCCCCCAGTGTTTGAGATTCTTATGGGAATAGATCTTAATCCAACAGCCCTCAAAAAAACTGCCCTCCCCCATTTGTAGCAAAAGCAAAAATATCACCTTATAGCAAGTGTTTTTCTAAGCAGACCCTTGGACCCAGTATCCCGAAGGAAAATCCAAGCCGAGAAGTCAGAGGAATATACCAGGAATTTTATCTCTGGTTCTTTGCAGACTCCGGAAGATCAAAAGTTGAAACAGAGTAGCAAGATGTACTGATGGAGTGAGCTGGGAGCATTTTTGACATTCAGTTCCTAAAACACTTGAATACTGTCAATGCACAGTAAAAGTTTTGAAGCTAAAAGAGTTCGTCTTGGTTACCAGCTAACACTGTGGGAATGGAACAAGTTGGATCTACATACAACTTAACTTTATTTAAGAATATCTTCGAGTAGAGCAGTAGTTGCTGGGGGCCAGAGGATGGAGGGAATGGGGACATGTTGGTCAAAGGGAACAAATTTTCAGTTAGAAAAGGAATAAGTTCCAGGGATCTGATGTACAGTGTGGTGATTCTAGTTAACAATACTGTATTGTGAGAGTTGTTGTAAGAGTAGATTTTAAATATTCTCACCATAACAACAACATGATAATAATGTGAGGTGAAGGATATGTTAACTATTATTTTGCAATATACATGTGTATCAAATCCTCACAATGACATCTTAAACATCTACAATATTACATTCAATTTTATGTCAATAATATTGGGAGGGAAAATATCTTTGAAAGATGCACATAAAAATTCCATAGTCATTTAATATAGAAATTATTCCTAATTAGAGCAACACTCCTTATTTGTATATAATGGACTCCCTATTGTGTCTTTCCTTTAGCTTGTGGGCCAACATCACCATGCATTTGTTCAAATACTTCCTCTGCTTGGAGCTGCTTTCCCTGGCCATACATGTCTCTTTCTTATATAATCCCAAATACAGTTCTAGAACCAATTGTAAAGCCACTTATTTTAGGGAAGTTTTCTATATCCTGTGATACAATGAGATTAGTTTGCTGAACTAAAGTCAAACAGCATATGGTTTGTATCTCCTTTGAACACTATTAACTTTAACTTTTGTCACAGAGAACCAACATAAAAATTGAACTTGAGGACTGGATGTAATTTGCTTACCAATTTAGATCCAAAATCTCTGACCATTGTTTTCAACACCTGAGATGTTGGATTTTTCCTTTGGACTGACCTCTTTTAACCCTTAAAATGGTAATAGTCTCATTTCTCTAATGTCGTGTAAAGGAAGTGTGGCTTTAATTAAAAAAAAAAAAACTGGCAGCATTTTGACTTGCTGAGAGTTAGTTCAGTATTCCTATAAACTGCACTTGAAAGGCAACTTAGGGTGTGTAAAACATATACAAGACATACTTAATAATTAAAACAAGACATACAGAATATACAACAAACACAGGTAATCACCAGATATCTATGAATATAAAATATCACCAATACCATAGAAGCACCAGTATTATATCTTACTGTAATTAGTCAAGAAGCACTTTCCTCAGCATTATGATTTTAAAATTCGGGTAGAGAAATGTAGGCCTAGGACACGTGAGTGGCTCAATAGGTTGTCTCTGCCTTCGGCTCAGGTCATGATCTCAGGGTCATGGAGCCCTGGGCTGGAGCCCCACATCGGGATCTCTGGGCAGTGAGGAAGGAGCCTGCTTCCCCTTTCTCTCTGCCTGCCTCTCTGCCTACTTGTGATCTCTCTCTCTGTCAAATAAATAAATTAAATATTTTTTTTAAAAAAAGTTTTAAGAATTTTAGAGCGTACATCTAATGAACCCTCTAATCTATCAGTATCAGAAGATTTTTCAGTTTCTTGACCTTTTCTCAATGGAAAATATTATTAATATTTTATGCTACCTCTATTTACTCTTATTTTTTGACCTGTTTACCAATTTCTAAGCTCCCCATTTCTTCTTGTTTCTGAAACTTTTTTAAGGATCATATAACCCTCTTCTGAGCAACAGTCCTTACAAGCATATTTAGTGCGCAACATTTGGTGGTAAACTCTCTCCATTTGTTTTTGTACGACAGTGTTTTATCGATGTTTTTCATTAACTTCTTACATATAGATGTAAAACCTTCATAATAGTTAAAATGATGGTTCAGTGAGCACTGGGATGCACTTCACCTACATTAACCAATTATTTTTCTTTCCCTTTTGCTTTATCTCTACTCAGACAAATGGACAGATGAGAGATATCTGGCATGTCCCTTTTGCAAACAAAGAAAATCTCTATTATAACCACCTGTTCCCACCAAAGAAATTTGATATTGATGAAATTACATTATATATATTCACTATTATAATTTCCCCCACTTTCCTCGCAATATCTTTAGCAGATGTTGTATTTGCAGATCCAGGAGCCAGTTAAGGATTGTATATTGAATTTAGTTGCAATGTCTTCCCACTCTTATTAAATCTAGAACCGTCTCCTGCTTTGTATTATATTTGTCTGCTTTTTATGAAATTGATATTTTTTAAGTGTCTAAGACAGTTAATTTGTAGAATTTCCTATCATCCAGATTTTTTCAAGTTGCTCCATGATGATTAGATCCAAGGGAACCATTTTTGGCATTAAAACATGAGTGATTCTGTTGTCCTTCCTTCTATATATGCACATGTATATGCATGTGTGTACATATATAAAATGAGAGGACTTTCTGGCATGAAAAGATGGGAGTTGTATGCTAAGGATAGTTGTAGAAAGACATTCTGAAGTCAAACATGTGTAAACCATGACCAGACCTCAGAAAATTTCTCTAATTCATGCTTCTAATTTCAGGAGCTTGACCAGGATTAGATGGATAAATGGCTGAGAAAAACCTGCAAGTAAAGAAAAGGTTAAATCATATTTGAATATTGTTGCCAGCAAATAGGGATACCTGTTTAATACAGTGGAAACATGTGTTAATATATGTTTCTTAAAATCACACATATTAGAAGTGTATCTTCTATGAGATCTTCATCTTTGAAAATGAATCCATGGCTCACATATCACTTTTTATGTGGTGATTACTTATCAGGGCAGTAGTAGAAATATAGAAAACAATATATCTTTTTTGTGAGTGTTTGCCATAAGAAGTGAACTTAAAAACAGGTGGCTGAAATATAAGAAACTTATTTTAAGAAGTTGCAAAGATTCTCTTTCTGTTCTTGGTCATCTTCTTCTTGGTCCTTTCTAGACTTCAGTAGCCATGACAAAAGAAAATAGCACTGAAGTGACTGAATTCTTTCTTCTGGGATTTGGTGCCCTATACAAGTTTTGATACATCCTCTTCATTGTATTTCTGGTCATCTGTGTGACTACTGTGGAATGATCCTACTCATCAAGACAGATTCCAGATTTCAAACATCTATGTACTTTTTCCTACAACATTTGGCCTTTGTTGATATTTGTTATTCCTCTGTTACCACTTCCAAGAAGCTGCAAAACTTCGTATTAGAAAATAAGTCTATATCATTTGAGGGCTGTGTAATACAATGATTGTTTTATGCAACATTTGCACTCAGTGACTGCTATGTCCTGGTTGCTATGGCAGTGGACCATTATGTAGCCTTCTGTAACCCACTTCACTATCTCACAATCATGTCCCAAAGAGCCTGCCCCCAATTGGTAGCTGGTTCATATGTCATGGGTTCAATAAATACTTCTGTGCATACAGGTTTTACATTTTCACTGTACTTCTGCAAATCCAATACCATCAATTACTTTTTCTTTGAAGTCCCCCCCCAATTCTCGCTTTTTCATACTCTAACATTGACATCAACATCATGCTCCTTGTCTTTGTAGGATTTAACTTGATGTTCACTGTGTTGGTTGTCATCTTTTCTTACATGTATATCATGGCTGCCATCCTGAAGATGTCTTCTGCTGCAGGAAAGAAAAAAGCCTTCACCACATGTGCCTCCCACCTGATAGCAGTAATTAGTTCCTGTAAAACCCTATCACACATGTACTTGCAGCCTCAGGCTAACAATACCTAGGGGAATATGAAAGTGTCCTCTCTTTTATGGCATTGTGATACCCATTTTGAACCCCCTGATCTATAGCCTGAGAAACAAGGAGGTGGTTTCACTTATTTGTGGAGCATAACAAATAGCCTAGAGGACATGGGGAGTTAGAGAGGAGAAGGGAGTTGAGGGAAATTGGAAGGGGAGGTGAACCATGAGAGACTATGGACTCTGAAAAACAATCTGAGGGTTTTGAAGGGGCGGGGGGTGGGAGGTCAGGGTACCAGGTGGTGGGTATTATAGAGGGCACAGATTACATGGAGCACTGGGTGTGGTGCAAAAATGATGAATACTGTTATGCTGAAAATAAAAAATAAATTAAAAATAAAATAAAATAAGCTCTAAAAGTGATGAAGAAAAAGTTCTTCTAGGCTGGACCCAAGTTTTTAAAATCAGCACATCAGAGCATCAGGTAGGGATATTTGACCATTGTGTAATGTTTCTAAAGTTGGGAACACATTCACGTCTTAGGCCAATGCTTTTCAATAGGTAAGTTCTTAAGATGCAAGGAATATGGTAACATCTCTTGGAACTAATTTCCTCCTGAATAGAGTTTGAGAAATATGTCTCAGACTTTCCATATTTTATTGAGATTATTTAAAATATTAAAAAGTATGTACAGACTTCATAAAGTATTTAGTTGCTTGAAATATATTTCAGATGTGTTCTTAAAGACTAGAAAACCTCCGTTTTGTAGATAATCAATATTAAAATTGAAGTTCATTATTTTCCTTTCACTTAAATGACTTCCCTAAATTATTTACAAAGAAACTTTTCATATGTTCTGTTCCAATTACTGTATAAGCATGAATGTAAAATAAATGCACTATTTTGTAAAATCCCTTGTGACTCTGGCTATACTTCCTACTTAATAGTTCCATATTAGTTACATTCTCTAGTATTTGAAAACACTTATTTCTTATGTGATTATGACTTATGTTTGTAACATTAGTTACCCTCTTCATTCCAAATCCATCTCTTTCTTGCATAAGGTAAGGAAACTTCCAGAAATATTTTCTATATCTCTCCCTACTTAAGATAGAAAAACTAGAATGTAGATTGATCCAAAAACCTAAACAATTCACTTATGAAAGGGCATCAATCATTTTAATCTAGAAAAATAACTTTAAACCATAGGAATTCAATGAGAAGTTGAAGGGAGTCCAAGAGCCCTTTGAATCAGGAAGATAAGCTGTTACCAGAAGTGTTTAAGTAAGTAGATTGAGGACAAATGATGGGAACCACCACATGAATCTAAATAGGCCATGCTAGTTACATGAGAAAACAAGTTTCACATGAAAATTACACCAGACAGACTAATGATCTGTCAGAAAATGTATTGTTAAGTAAAGCAGAAAGAAACGGAAAACAAAAAGAGAAGAAGAAATATTTTTCAAATATGATATTTTACATCCATCCTGAAAGAAGAGAAAAAATTAACCTGGAGTCGATGTGGGATGACCCGAGTCTTCCCAGCAAAGACTCCACGTAAAGGAGGAGACCTTCTATAAAGGGAAGGTCCGAGTACCTTCAGAAACCAGGATCAGGATCAGTTGCTAAAGAGTTATTAGCAAATTAGACAAAGGGTGCCCTGAGACCCTGGAAAATCAGAGACTAATGTACAATATGGTGTCTATTGTTAAAATACTATATTGTATATTAGAAATTTGCTAAGGAGGCAGAAAAAGGAAAATTGTAATCATATAAAGTGACGGATATGTCAATGAGTTTGATTGTGGTGATCATTTTACAATGAATACTTGTGTCAAAATATCAAGATGTACATTTCAAATATATATAAACTTTGCCATGTATACCTCAGTAAAGCTGGAGGGGAAAGATGATGAAACAAAAACTTGGTACATTTTGGGAAGTCTAAATGGCCAAGTTGGAAATAGGGTGCAAAATGGAGAGTCACAGAGTACTCTGCATTCAATTACCAAGGTGAAAGAAATCCCAAAAGGAAATAAGTTCTGTGACACATGGACATAAGCAATGAAATCTGTGAAATTTATATGAAGAAAGAAATGGTTGATCTGGGCTGTGACAGGGAATGGTCAGGGATTGTTAGCACTTATCCAAAAGAAAAACTTCCCTTTCCCCATATAGAGTAGTAATGGTCTGATGCATAATCATACATTGTTTCATCAGTCGCCAGCTATACCTTATTGTTTCATAAATCATCAACAGCCCATGATTTAAAGGGTGTTTCAGGTCTGGCAACTGTCTCTAAAACATTATGATAGAAACTCAATTAGTCAACCAAAATTTGAAGTTGATGATGATCCAGATGACTAGCTTTACAGAAAATATTAGTCTAGACCAAGATGGAAGAAAATATAGCATCACACACAAAAATTTGGAACAAGAAAGACACAAAGAAAAAGAATACCTACAGAAGCTGAAAGACAAATTGTCTACTCATCTCCTGCTGCAAAATGTAGCTGGTTGTCCATTCTCCTTTTACTCCTGCTTTGTGTGGAAGATGATGCAGTCAGGTAAGAAGATATTACACTTCTCAGCTTTCTTTGTAGCTAGGATGGCATATGTCTTAGTTTGTTTTCCTGGGATACGTACTTGGGTAAAGATAACATATGCAGGAGGTGTGAAGAATTAACCATAACCTAAAGAGCAGTCTAGTCTATGTCTTCAGCTACTGGGGTGATCTGTAAGCCCCTGGAATATCATTCCTGACAGGGGCGTCTTTGTTTTCCTGGAGAATTTGGCCACTGAACAACCTAACATTGTGATTTATCATAGAAGCTTTGAGACACGCCTCATTAGTTCTAACATTCAGAGACTTGGGGGCTAAAGCTGAGAAGGAGAGATCAGCCACATGAAAAATATGTCATACCTATAACCACAAAGAATCTGCATATTAAAGGTGAGTCTCCCAGGTCAGCAGTACTCCATGTGTGTTGCTACATGTTGATGTTCTGAGGATGATGGAATTTTTGTGTTTGGATCCTCACAAAATTTGCCCTATGCATTTCTTCCTTTGGCTACTTTTAACTTGTATCTTTTTATTATAGTTAAACTAAAATTATATGTAGAGTTCTTTCCTGATGTGTTAGCCAGTTTGGACTCTTTTACAAATTACCATAGACTGAGTGGCTTCTAAAAAACAGAAATTTGGTTCTGGAAGTTAGAAGTCTGAGATCAAGGTGTCAACATGGTCAGAGAACCGCCTTCTGGATGGCAGACTGCCAATCTCTGCTGTGTCCTCAATGATAGAAAAAGATCTAGAGAGCTCTCTGGGGTCTCTTCTATAAAAGCATGAATCCCACTCATCAGACTACACCCTCGAGATGTGCCTCCTCCAAAATCTTCACCAACTGATACCATCACATTGAAGATTAGGATTTTGACAGAAGGATTTGGAGGGACACAAACATTCAGTCCAAATCACCAGAGTTCAGTGTGTCATTCTAATGAATTGCCAAGCCTGAGGGTGACTGTGGAAAAGCCCCCACATTTGTAACCAGCTGCAAATGGGGGTGGTCCTAAGGACCCCTGGACTTTTGACTGGTGTCTGAAGTGACATCAGTCCAATGGGAACAGTTTTCCCACACTGTGCAATTTGCTAACCTTTTGGGTGGGAGTTATCCCAAACAACAGAGAGCAGGAAGCATGAGATATAGAAAAACAGAAGTAAGGAAAGGGCAAATAACTTAGCTGATTTACACCCTGGAAACTAGAACTCAGTCTCAGTCCCTGAAGGACAAGACTGTTATTCAATCCTTCTGCCCCATTGCATGGAGGTCACCCAAGGTCATCCTCAGGCTTCAGAGACATTCCTGAGGTAGAGAAGCAGAGAGACACTATAGGAAACCCTATAACACACACAGCGCTGTCCACTACAGATGCATGAAATCAAATAGCTGAGGAGATGTAGCACAAGACACTGAGACCTCTGCTACTCATACAACACATCTCCAGCCAGTGAGATGTGAGGGAAAATCTGCTGGATTGGGGGAAAGCTTGCATTTTCCTAATAAAGAGTATATATTTGTATTCATATTCATATACACAAATATATGTTTGTCACCCTACCTTCCTGGATCCTTTTTTCTGCTTTGAAAGGAATGTGATATTTAGAACTATAGTAGGCAGGTCAGACAGTGAGGCAACCAGCACATGGGAAAGATTAAGCAAATTAGAAAAGTGCAAGTCAATGAATGACTGAAAAGAATAGTTTGACCTATGACTAGTTTTACTTGAGTTTTTAGAAAATGAGAAGCTACTAACGTCATCTGTCAATTTAATTTGGGGGGAAAATATGACAGACAATAAGAAAATGAAATGCCAAGTTTGACTAAGCTTATTTTAACTGGTTGGTGAACTCAATTTCAAATTTATAAGATGGACTTGGGTTCAATATTTTGGTTTTATTTTTCTAAATCTCTAATATAATTGCCTCTGTGTGTATTCTTTTAGATTAAGGTGTGATTTTCAAATACAAATGTATTTTACCCAAATTTTCATGGTAAAGGAAATGCCTCCATAGGTTTTCTTTCAAAACGTTACATGACAATTATGATAATTATTTTATCTACTATATTTTTATTTTATTAGAACTCAAATCAGCAAAAATAGAATACTTAAAAATTTGAGATCAATCATGTCAAATAGAATTAAATAATTCCAGACAAATATTGTTACTTTTTCTTTGTAAAAAAAAAAAAAAGGAAAGTACAAGTCAAAACCTCCAAACTATGGTTATAAAGGAAAAATAAGTCTCTGTTTTGTGAGCCAAAGTAAATTGTTTTTTTTTTTCTACCAGGAGTAGAACACATTCCTAAGTGAGACATTTGTCATGCAACAAGTAATATCAAATGCCGATTCACCATCATCACTAGCCATGAGGGAAATACAAATCAAGACCACATTGAGATATCACCTTACACCAGTTAGAATGGCCAAAATTAGCAAGACAGGAAACAACGTGTGTTGGAGAGGATGTAGAGAAAGGGGAACCCTCTTCCACTGTTGGTGGGAATGCAAGTTGGTGCAGCCACTTTGGAGAACAGTGTGGAGATTCCTCAAGAAATTAAAAATAGAACTTCCCTATGACTCTGCAATTGCACTACTGGGTATTTACCCCAAAGATACAGATGTAGTGAAAAGAAGGGTCATCTGTACCCCAATGTTTATAGCAGCAATGGCCACGGTCGCCAAACTGTGGAAAGAACCAAGATGCCCTTCAGTGGATGAATGGATAAGGAAGATGTGGTCCATATACACGATGGAGTATTATGCCTCCATCAGAAAGGATGAATACCCAACTTTTGTAGCAACATGGACGGGACTGGAAGAGATTATGCTGAATGAAATAAGTCAAGCAGAAAGAGTCAATTACCATATGGTTTCACTTATTTGTGGAGCATAACAAATAGCATGGAGGACAAGGGGAGATGGAGAGGAGATGGGAGTTGGGGGAAATTGGAAGGGGAGGTGAACCATCAAATACTATGGACTCTAAAAAACAATCTGAAGGTTTTGAAGGGGCGGCGGGGTGGGAGGTTGGGGGAAACAGGTGGTGGGTATTAGGGAGGGCACAGATTGCATGGAGCACTGGGTGTGGTGCAAAAACAACGAATTTTCATGATGAAAATAAATAAATAAATAAATAAATAAATAAATATGTTACATGACAATTATGACGATTATTTTATCTACTATATTTTTATTTTGTTAGAACTCAAATCAGCAAAAATAGGATACTTAAAAATTTGAGATCAATCATGTCAAATGAAATTAAATAATTCCAGACAAATATTGTTACTTTTTCTATGTAAAAAAAAAAAAAAAAAAAAAAAAGGAAAGTACAAGTCAAAACCTCCAAACTGTTGTTATAAAGGAAAAATAAGTCCCTGTTTTTGTAAGCCAAAGTAAATTGTGGGGTTTTTTCCTACCAGGAGTAGAACACATTCCTAACTGAGACATTTGTCATGCAACAAGTAATATCGAATATCAATTCACCATCATCACTAGCCATCAGGGAAATACACATCAAAACCACAGGGAGATACCACCTTACACCAGTTAGAATGGCCAAAATTAACAAGAACAAAAACAACCAATGTTGGAGAGGATGTGAAGAAAGGGGAACCCTCTTACACTGTTGGTGGAATGCAAGCTGGTACAGCCACTCTGGAAAACCGTATGGGTGTTCCTCAAGATGTTAAAATTAGAACTACCCTACAACACACTATTGCACCACCAGGCATTTATTCCAAAGATACAGATGCAGTGAAAAGAAGGAGCACCTGTACCCCAATGTTCATAGCAACAATAGCCAAATGGTGGAAGGAGTCGAGATGCCCTTCAACAGATAAATGGATAAAGATGTGGTTCATATGCACAATGGCATGTTACTCAGTCATCAGAAAGGATGAATATCTACCATTTGCATGGACACGGATGGAAATGGAGGGTCTTATGCTAAGCCAAATAAGTCAAGCAGAGAAATACAGTTACCATATGGTTTCACTCATATGTGGAACATAAGGAATAGCACAGAAAACCACAGGGGAAGGAAGAAAAAACTAAGTGGAAAGAACTCAGAGAGGGACACAAACTATAAGAGACTCTGGACTCCAGGAAACAAACTGAGGATTGCATAAGGGAGGGAGTTGAGTGGATGGGGTAACCAGGTGATGGGTATTAAAGAGGCTCATCACAACATGTATTGTGATGAGCACTGGATGTTATACACAACTAATGAATCATTGAACACCACATCAAAAACTAATGCTGTACTGTATGTTGGCTAACTGAACATAATAATAATAAAAAATATATATGTTTACATAGTAGTAACCCTCTTTGTCACATTATGGGCCTATGCCCCTAAATTAAGACTATCTTTGTTTTTTTTTTTTTTTCAGATAACCATGTTTTTTGCTGATTATGGTGACAAGGTCAACTTTTTGGATCTAAACACAGATTCTTAGACATATTAAAAAATTGTTCAACCTGGTGTGCCTGCAGGGTTCAGTTGATTATTGACTCTTAGTTTCTACTCAGGTCATGATCTCTTGGGTCCTGAGACTGAGCCCTACCTCTAGCTCCGCACTCAGTGGGGAGTCATCCTGGAGATTCTCTCCCGCTCCCTCTCGCCAAACTCACTCTCAAATAAATAAATCTTTTTCAAAAACTTGTTCAACCTGATTTATAACCAAAAAAAATCTTTAAAGAGTTGTTTTATAACAAGGCAACACACACACACACATCCCTAATGCCAGTACCATGAATTAAATTTATCCTATCTAGAAAGCTTAAAAGTTTTCAGCAGAAAATAACTATAACTGTTGTTTATTCCAATCCAACTCAGCCCCCGGAATCTCAGATTCTTGAGGGAGCTAATATTGATCCCTTAGGCCCTAGCTATAAACTCCCCAATTAGAAGAAAGCACACAGAAAGACCCTGGAGGCAATCAGCCAGCACCGGCTGCAGAAGGAGAATCTGGAGGCAACTCTGGTGTAAGTAAAACAAAGCAAATCCCATTTTTCAAAATCAGCCACATATCATCCCACTGAGTGCTAGAAATGTTTCACCCAAGACCATGGATAAGCCCTTCATCCCTGGTAATCTAATGGCAGTGGAAGAAGGGATCTTCAGATTAAAAGAATAAATAAATGAAAGCTATTTTCATACATTATTTGCATGGGTTATTATGACCAATTCTGAGTAACCATTCGATGCCAGGCCCTGTGCTGGGAATTTTACATAAATCACCTCACTTTGTCACATCATTACAAGCAGCCTTTACTTCTTTCTCTTCCTCTTCCTTTTTAAGATTTTTTTTATTTATTTGACAGACAGAGATCACAAGTAGGCAGATAGGCAGGCAGAGAGAGAGGAGGAAGCAGGCTTCCTCCTGAGCAGAGAGCCTGATGCAGGGCTTGATTCCAAGACCTGAGATCATGACCTGAGCCGAAGGCAGAGGCTTAACCCACTGAGACACCCAGGCGCCCCTTCCTCTTCCTTCTTAAAACAGTTAAAGCTATCTCAAAAAGAAAAGGTGCTGAAGTTTTTATGTTTAAAGACTTTCTCTCTCCACTCCCATGCCCAGGGATAACCACTAAACATTTGTTATGGATCCTTCTTGAGCTTTTTCATGGATAAAGAAAGTGAGAAAAAAAGAGAATGGATGTGAATAAATGTTTAATTTTTAACAGGGTTCATACTTGGGGCACTTGGTCAGTTAAGTGTCTGACTTTTTTTTTAAGATTTTATTTATTTATTTGACAGAGAGAGAGAGAGACAGCAAGAGTGGGAACACAAGCAGGGGTGGGGTGGGAGAGGAAGAAGCAGTCTCCATGCTGAGCAGGGAGCCCAAGTTGGGGCTCGGTCCCAGGACCCTGGGATCATGACCTGAAACAAAGGCAGAAGCTTAATGACTGAGCCATCCTGGTGCCTCAAGTGTCTGACTCTTGATTTTGGCTCAGGTCATATCTCAGGATCTTGGGATCTAGCCATGTGGGGCTCCTTGCTCAGTGAGAGTCTGTTGGAGATTCTCTCTCCCTCACTCTCTCCCCCCACCCCTGCTCCATGCTCAAATAAGTAAAGAATTTTTTTTTTTTAAGTGCCCATGCTTTACGTCTTACTCTGCAGATTGCTTTGCTCATTTAACAATATGACAGGAGCACCTTTCTATAAGAGCCCCATATTTTCATCACACTTTTTGGATCCCACAATATGAATCTATTATTTATTTAGCTCTATTTCCAAATTTTTGTTTTACAAAAATGTTACACTGTTATAATAAAAATTATGACCTTCTAAGCAATTCTGTGCTCCTATCTTATAGACAATGGAACTGGGGCCAAGGAGAGTTACATACACACTTTGTCTCTATGGTGTGACCACAATTCAAACCCAGGTCAGCCTATTTCCTTTCTACCACATGGTACTGAATATAAAGGATGCTTCAGAAGCACCAGGGTTCTGTATGGGTTAATCATGCTCATAATACTCAAATACTTTTGGTAGGGGTGTGTCCCTTGTTCTGGTTTTTCATAGCTCTTGAAAATTGCTATGAAAATTGTCCCCCAATATGTCATATGTTTTATTTAAATTCAAGATGATTAACCTGAAATGGTAAATGTCATTATGCTATCAAGATTTTAAGTTGAATGGACCCATGACCAATTCTATCTTCCTCTGACAAGTGCATTTATGTACTGGTGCAAACTCCTTGAAAACACTGCACTTCAACCCCTACCCCTCACTAAATATTGAAAAGGATTATTTCTTTTTTCCATCACTACAGAGTTAAGCCACCCTATTTATTCCTCATGATATTTGGAAGAACCAGACTGCCCAGGAAACATTAACAACAGGTTTAGTGTGTTATACTCCCCACCACTAAAGTCACAGTCTGATCTAAAACTATCTCATCTCAGATCTACAGCTCTGCCTGACATTACTGATACCAAGGTACAGGAGCTTTCTACTGATGTCTTGAGGTTGTGGCTTTTCCTTGTGAGGGACTTCTGTTATTGCATAGTACTGAAGGTTCATGAAAATATATTTAAGATAATGTAACAACCATCCATGGAGCCACCATCTAACTTCTGCAACTTCCTTCTTATTACTTAGCAATCCATTTGAGAAATATAACCCTGTGGATGTTGTGACACTAATTTACTAAATTTTCACTGATTTACTTAATAGTTAACATTTTTTCTATGATCAACAATGCTTCTTGTGTGTGTATGAATATATTTATATACATACATATATATACTTATATATTTAAGTTGTATATGATATTATATAATATATATTATATAATATGTATAATATATCTTAGGTAATATAAGATATGTTATACTATATAATATCTTACACACACATATATATGGTGTAACGTATATATATATGTGTGTGTGTGTATATATATATATGATTGGTTATGTGGTCAAGAACTTCTCTAGAATATGAACCTATGATGGAAATTTTGGAAGGCATATATTTAATTCTACTAATATTTCCGAAGTTGCCTCCAACATGATCTTGCTAATTTACCTTCTCAGCAGAAATATATGACTCCATAGCTTCACCAGAACTTGGCGTTTTAAACTGAGAAATGCAAAACTATATTTCAATACAGAATTAATACACAATTATCAGATTACTAGTGAGTTGTGTGTATTTTCTCTTTTGTTTCTTAAAAAGGCATTCTCTTACTAAAGAGAATGTTTAGATTTTATTTATTCTTTTTATTTAAATTCAATGTAGTACATCATTAGCTTCGGATGCAGAGTTCAACAACTCATCAGCTGCGAGTAGCACCCAGTGCTCATCACGCCACGTGCCCTCCTTAATGCCCATCACCCAAATACCTAACCCCCCCACCCACCTCCCCTCCAGAAATCCTCAGTTTAAGAGTCTCTCATTGGCTTTTCTCTCTCTCTGATGACTTCCCATTATGCTGAGTGAAATAAATCAATCAGAGAAAGACAATTATCATATGGTTTCACTTATATGTGGAATATAAGAAACGATACAAGGATCATAGGGGAAGGGATGGAAAACTGAATGGGAAGTCATCAGAGAGAGTTGTATTTTCCTATTTTTGTTGACCATTTAGGTTTTCTTTCTATAATTACCCCAACTAGATATTTTGTAGATTTTTCCTGTGGGATAATTTATAGAAATTCTTTATTTATACCGGATGATAATCCCTTAACATTTGTATGTACTGCAAACAAATTTACCTAAGTGAATTCTAGTCATTATTTAGTCTTTTCTCTTTTATAATGTTGGCATTTTTAATTCAGTTATGGTTGCATTTTCAATGTTTTATTTTTTGTTCATTCAATGTTTTATTTTTTTGTCCTGTTTAAATATTTTTCTGTATATCTCAAGCATGGATATTTTGTTGTTTTATTCTCAAAGCCTTACAATTCAAATCTTTAATCCACTTGGAAATTATTTTCGTAAAATGTAAAGTACAAATACAATATCTTTCTCATGTGTATAAACATTTATAGCTCCCGTTTATTGGACCATTTTTCACTCAAGTACATTCTCTTGGTTTCATATATCAAGTTTCCAGTAGACCTGTGGACTTATTTATTATGTCTTTTTATCAAGTCCATCGACCCATTTGCCCTCATATCATACCATACCATAATGTCTTTATTATTACCACTTCTTAGTAAATTCTGATATCTGAGAGAATAAGTTCTCACCTTGTTGTCCTTTAAAAAACTTGTCTTGGGAGGGGGGTAGGGAGACAGTGGTGGGGTTATGGACATTAGGGAGGGTATGTGCTATGGTGGGTGCTGTGAAGTGTGTAAACCTGGCAATTCACAGACCTGTACCCCTGGGGCTAATAATACAATATATTTTTATTTAAAAATTATTTTAAAAAATAAATAAAAATTTAAAACTTGTCTTAACTTTTTTTTTAAAAGATTTTATTTATTTATTTGACAGAGATCACAAGGAGGCAGAGGCAGGCAGAGAGAGAGAGAGAGAGGGAAGCAGGCTCCCTGCTGAGCAGAGAGCCAGATGCGGGCCTCAATCCCAGGACCCTGAGATCATGACCTGAGCCGAAGGCAGCGGCTTAACCCACTGAGCCACCCAGGCGCCCCTTGTCTTAACTTTTTTAGATCTTTTCCCTCCCATATAAATATTAGAATAACTGGATTAAGTTGTATGTAAAATTCTTTCAAAATTTGGTTGGAATTACGTGGAATTTATAGATTAATATGGGGGAAAATGTAATGTTTATAATATTGAGTTCCTCTCCATGATCCTGGTCTGTGTTTGGGTCTTCTCTAAGCCTTTAAATAAAGTTATATCTCAATAAGGTCACGAACATTCTTTCTTAGATGTATGTCTATGTACTTTATTTTTGATGTTATTGTAATATGAATTTTAAATAACATTTTTAATATTTCTGGTGAATAGAAATGCACTTGCTTTTTATATATTAAACTACTATATTTTTTCCTCCTTTTTTTAAGATTTTATTTATTTGTCAGAGAGAGAGAGAGAGAGAGCACAAGCAGGGGGAGCAGCAGGCAGAGGGAGAAGCAGACTCCTCTGAGCAAGAAGCCTGATGTAGGACTAAAGTCCAAGACCCTGGGATCATGACCTAAGCTGAAGGCAGACACTTAACCAACTGAGCCACCCAGGTGCCCCTGTATATTAAACTACTATTGAGTAACTTCATTAGTCTCGCTAAGAATTTATCTGTGAAGTCTACAGGATTTTTTGTAGAGACAATTACATTATCTAAAAATAGTGAGAGCTGTGTTTCTTTCTCAATTTCATTTTACCTTTCATGTCTTCTGCATTTTGTCCTGGCTTCCAGAAAAATACTAAACAGATTCAGCCATAACAAGCATTTTTATCTTGTTCTTTAATTTATAGGCATTGCATCTCATAATTTAAGAATAAATATAATATTTAGTGCAGCAATGTGTTTCTTACCTATTTTCATGTTTGCTCTAGTTGACCATGAAAATTTATTGAATACATGCATTTATTGAAATAATTGTCCTGTATCTATTGAGAAAATCATAGGACTTTTTAAAGAATATATTAATATGGCAAATTATATCAATAAAATTTTCAGTATTAAAAAATGCTTTCATTCCCTAGATGAATACAAATAAGTCTTGATTACTGATGGAAAATACCTTTTCCCTCCTTCTGATGCTTTTTTTCCTTCAAGGAAATCTGTTTATATAATCATAGACTCTCTCCATTTTATCCACTAAGTTCCTAAAAAGGTGGCATGATATATCTGATTGGTAAAACAGAACATCCTGGAATGCTTTGCTCTGCCCTTATTCTCAGCAGCAGCCAGCCCACGGAATCCCATACTCCCTGCATTCGAGATGCACGTTTCCACCACATGCAAGATGCATGCTCCTGTCACTGCCGTGAAGACTGGGTGGGAAAACTCTCTGCTTATGGCATTCATTGGCAGCAAATAACTTGACTAATAATTTTTTGGAGTGCCTGGCGGGCTCAGTCGATGGGGCATGGGACTCTTGATCTCATAGCTGTTGAGTTGGAGCCCCACATTGGATGTAGAGATTACTAAAAAATAAATTAATAAGCTTAAAATTTCCCCCTGGTGTCCAAAGGTGAAATTATGGTCCCCTTACAGACATTATCTTTCATTTACCAATTTGTTCAAATCCTGGAAAAGGAAGAGAATAGCTATTATGAAGAGCCTTTTTGAGACCCTAGAAATTGTTTTTTTTTTAATACATGGATGGATTTGTTCAATGAATGTGTATTCATTGAACATTAGATGCAAACATCTAAATTTTGCATCTAAATTCATAAATAAGTTTGGTTCCAATTTTCTTTTCTCATATTTTACTTATTTTGGTTCCAATGTTATATTGATATGAATTGGAGAATGTTCTTTACAGTGATTTTCAGAAACAGTTTGTATAATATTAGAAATAGTTGTTCCGAAATGTTTGATCGGACTTTCCTGTAACATAACAGGGACAAGTGTTTGTGTGAGTAAATTTTAAAATTTCAAGTAAAATCATTTAACGTTTTAAAAATATTTAAATATTTCACATGTTTATACACACACACACACACACCAACTATTACCACCCTTTATCCACTTAATCTTAGTTCAAATAAAAAATATCAAGTAAAAACAAAATAACTTTTTCAAATTATGTGGATGAAATAAAATATGGTTCAACAAATACCATGTAGCAGCAAACAAGTATAAAATGGAAATTAAGTTTTATTATTATGTTTGACTCTCCTGGCTGAATGAACAGAGGCAAGAATGAGCTTTATTCAATTGTTTTTTTTTTTTTTTCAAAAGAACAAACCAAAAGGCAAAAAAAAAAAAAAAATGATGAATAATTATTTTAAATTTAAAGATTTTTGGTCTATGAAGAATACTATAGACAAAGTTAATAGATAATGGAATGTGAGGAAAACTTTGTCAACAACAAAGTTTTCAAATCTATATATAAAAAAGAAGCATCCCTCCATGAATTAACTCACAGAGATACTGAGAAAAAATGACTCCAAAATTCTAAGAAAAATATTATATAATGATCAAATTCATTTCTGGTTAGGAAAAAAACATTAAAATGGAAATGTCTGAAAGGAAGAGATTGTACTAGAAACATCTTGCATTGGGAGGCAATAAAAACGGTATTTAGCTTTTTGAAAAAAAAATGGAAATGTCACTTTAAAACTATTTTTCTGGTATGAAAAATGTTAACAAAATACCAATGATGTTCACAAAAAAGGAAGGGTATGAGGACCCTGATGTACAATTAAGAGAAATATACACTGGTACAACTGTTATGCAATGTGATCTGGAAAAATGTGGTTAAGTTAAATGTATGCATACCCTAAGATTCAAATGTTTGTCCCCAGAAAAAAATTTCACAGTGAAGTATTTGTAGTGTAGAACCTACTCTCCATTGCTAGGAAAGCAGATAGGCAAATTATGGTATATGGATACCATAGAGTAGTGTTACTCAGTGTGTGGTGCTTGGACCAGCACCAGTCGTTGGACTCTCTGTTTCCACTTTATGACATGGTAACTATTGAAGTGATATTGAGCATCTAAAAAAATTACAGAATTTTGACAATGCTGAGAATTTTTTTTGCTATAAACAAAAATATTGGTCCACAACATAAATTTTACAAAAAAAAAAAAATGGCCCTATACCATAGATAACTTGATAAACACTTGCATACAAGACTCTACTTGGGCATGAGTTCATTGTGGCCAGAGCAGAATTGCTAAGGATGCAGAAAGAATAAGATGAGAATACAGAAATAAATTAGAGCAAAATCATACAGAAATGCATGGGTAACTCAAGATTTTCACAGATAATAATTCATATTTATGTAAATTGGCATTTGTGAATTAAAATGCACACAGCATAGAAGAAAGTGTAATTTTTAAAAGAATGTTTTTATATGTTCTCTAATTGATATATTTAAGAAATACATATAAGAAAAGCTTAAATTCTTAAAATAATTTAGAAGTAAGTTTGTACCCTGAGAACAAAGAAAATGATCCCTGGCAATTTCCTCCAAAGTATAGATCTAAATTTTCTAAGTCAGATGCCAAGGTATATGGACTTTAAATGCAGAGTCAATTATCCCACAGAAATATCCACTGACTCCACTGCGAAACCAAATATTAAATCATTGCCAATTTCAGAATTAGTTAAAGGATCACATGATCTTAGATTTCTCTGCTCTTCTTTCCTAGCAGCTTTTCAGCTGACACTTAATCTTTGCCAGCCATGGAACAAAACAATGGCACTGAAGTAACTGAATTCATTCTCCTCGGATTTGCTGGTCAACACAAGTCTTGGTATATCCTCTTCGCTGTATTTCTAGTGATCTATCTGGCCACCCTGGTGGGGAATATGGGGATGATCCTACTCATCAAGAGTGATTCTTGCCTTCACACCCCAATGTACTTCTTCCTCCAACACTTGGCATTTGTTGATCTCTGCTACACCTCCGCTATCACTCCCAAGATGCTGCAAAACTTTGTCGAAACAGAGCAATCCATCTCATTCACAGGATGTATGGTGCAATTACTAGTCTATGGTGCCTTTGCAACAATTGACTGCTACATCCTGGCCGCAATGGCAGTGGACCGCTATGTGGCCATCTGCAACCCACTCCGCTATCCAACGGTCATGTCCCAGGCAGTCTGCCTTCAACTCCTGGTTGGTTCCTACTTCCTAGGCTTCCTTAATGCCTCTGTAAACACGAGTTTTACTTTCTCATTGAACTTCTGCAAATCCAATAAAATTAACCACTTTTTCTGCGATGAACCCCCACTTCTTGCCCTCTCATGCTCCAGCATTGACTTCAACATCATGCTACTAACTATCTTTGTGGGGTTTAACTTGATGTTCACTGTGCTGGTGGTCCTCTTTTCCTACATATATATCCTGGCTGCCATCCTGAAGATATCAACTGCTGCAGGGAGGAAAAAAGCCTTCTCCACATGTGCCTCTCACCTGACAGCTGTCACTGTGTTCTATGGGACTCTGTCTTACATGTACCTGCACCATGGCACCAAGGAGTCTCAAGAGCAGGAAAAAGTGGCTTCCGTGTTTTATGGCATTATAATCCCCATGTTAAACCCCCTCATCTACAGCCTGAGAAACCAAGATGTAAAGGAAGCCCTAAAAGGGATTGGAAAGAAGTCTTTCTAGTTTGAACTTTGATTTCTTTTTTTTTTTTAGTATGATTTTTTATTTTTTATAAACATATATTTTTATCCCCAGGGGTACAGGTCTGTGAATCACCAGGTTTACACACTTCACAGCACTCACCAAAGCACATACCCTCCCCAATGTCCATAATCCCACCCTCTTCTCCCAAACCCCCTCCCCCCAGCAACCCTCAGTTTGTTTTGTGAGATTAAGAGTCACTTATGGTTTGTCTCCCTCCCAATCCCATTTTCTTTCATTTATTCTTCTCATACCCACTTAAGCCCCCATGTTGCATCACCACTTCACGTGTACCCGAATGTTTATAGCAGCAATGTCCACAATAGCCAAACTATGGAAAGAACCTAGATGTCCATCAACAGATGAATGGATCAAGAAGATGTGGTATATGAACTTTGATTTCTAACTCAACATCATTCAACAGCAAACCAACAGTTCTCTCTTATTTCAGCAACAGATGTCACAAATGATTGTGAGATACAAAGTCATTCCTTAGTTATATCAACAGCATCTGAAAAATATTGGAAAAACATGTCAAATTAACAATAGATAAGCTTCTAATTCATGTGTTTCTTACAGAGAAAGAATCTGAAAAGAGTATCTTTGATGTTGTTTTTGTGTATTTTAAAGACCCCTCTTTTCATATACCCAACATTAAAAAGAGAAACTTTATTAAGGAGAAATGCATAATCAATATTACATTAATGTCTCTTTCAATAACAGCAGAAGAAAATCACTGAGATCAAAAAAATTTTTTTTGGCTTCTCCTAAACCATGAAGAGATAGGAAGATCAATACAATAGAGATGAAAATCCAGGAATAGGTCCAAATCCATAAGATAATTTATTATGTGATAATGGTAATATTGTAGACATTGGGCATATATGGATTATGTAACAAATAGTATAGAAATAATGACTAGACTTTGGTATGGCTTAAAGCTGGAAACTTATCTACACAAAAATATATTTTAAGTGGCTCAATGATTTAAATGTAAAAATTAAACTTAAAGAAAACACTAAATTTTTTAAGCCTTTAAAGTGAAGAAACCCTGTATAAATACAAAACAAAACACACAGTAAATTTTCTGCATTAAAAAATCAAAGTTTTCTGCACAGCAAAATGTACTGAAAAGTAATATACTTAATATTGAGAAAGAAATGTTTGTGGGTGTTGTAGAGAATGGTATTTGACTCAAAATAGCAATATGAGGGGCGCCTGGGTGGCTCAGTCAGTTAAGCATCTGACTTCAACTCAGGTCATGACCTCAGGGTCCTGGGATAAAGTCCCACACATCAGCAATGAGTCTGCTTTTTCCTCTCCCTCTGCTCCTCCCCCTTCTCATTCTCTCTCTCTCTCAAATAAATAAAACCTTTTTTAAAAATAGCAATACAGGGGTACCTGGGTGACTCAGTGGGTTAAGCTTCTGCCTTCAGCTCAGGTCATGATCTCAGAGCCCTGGGATCAAGCCCCGCATCGGGCTCTCTGCTAAGCAGGGAGCCTGCTTCCCCCTCTCTCTTTGCCTGATGCTCTACCTACTTGTGATCTCTGTGTCAAATAAATAAGAAAATCTTTTTTAAAAAATAGCAATACAAAAGCAAGCAAAAAACTTTTTTTAAGAAGGGTAACCTATATAAACACATCATTCACAGAGAAATAAATACTAATTTTTTGTAGCAATATGGAAAGATAATCAACCTGACTTATGGGGGGGAGGCAAACAAAACTAAATTATATTATTTTTCATTTATCATAATGATAATGTATAATAGAAGTTTCTTAACATTGTGTTAAAGAGGATTTGAAGAAGTACTCACTCCAGATTTGCTACAACGGATTTAAACAGATACAGCAACCCTCCGGAGGCAGATGGGAACTATCTACCAGAACCGACCACATTATGCCCTTTGACTCTGAGATTCCTGTACTAAATACCTTCTAACCCTAAAGGTATATTCAAATTTGTGCACATTAATATATTTATTATCACATTGTCTTTATTAGTAAAGATTAGAAACTATATTGTTTACCAGTGAGGGTGGGGAGGAGTCTGATATACAGATTAAGGAATGCAGCTGCTCAACAAAATGGAATACATCCATTGAAAAGGGGGACATTTCTCTTTCCATACAGATCACCTAGAAATATTAAGTGAAAGGCAAGCGGAAAAACCGCGTGAAGAATATGCTTTCATAATTGTAGGGAAGAAAGAAAGCATATAAACATTAATGTTTACCAAATACAATGCAAGGTTTATATCTGGGGGAAAAAGAAGATGTTAACAGTATTGACCTCCAGGGAGGAAAACCGGAAGTTGGAATGGAGAGATAGAGGAAGTCTGGGGTTTTTACTCTAAGCATGTGCTTTCGTATTTATGATATTTTTACCATGGGGATGCTTTGTTATAGAAACCCCCAAAAATGGAAGGCAGAGAGGCTAGAGGGATGGAGGCAGGGAGGGAAGAAGCAAGAAAAGAAGGAAGGGGAGGAGTGAGGGAAGCAGGAAACACACAATTTGTAGCAATATATCAGAATATCAGAAGCAAGACAACTCTCAAAAAAAAAAAAAGGAGGAAGTCTCTAATGGCAGTAATGCAAAAACAAATTTGTCCCCTCTGGAGATCCAAACTTTTCTTCAGCAAAAAATAACTACTGATTTTTTTTTTTTTCCAATTGTATCTCAGCTCTAGAACCTCAGATTCCCAAGAGAGCCAGTGTCGATCCCTAGGTCCCAGCTATAAAATCCCCGACTGGAAGGAATCCCACAAAGAAAACTCAGTGTGAAATCAATTTGCACAAGTTGCAGAATACAGAAAAGAATCTGGAGTCAACTCCAGTGTAAGTAAAGTAGTTCTTGATTTTCAGCATCTTTCTCATCACAGCGTATGCATGAAGTGGCAGAGAGAAAGGGTCAGAGCCAGAGTTCTCCCATTCCACCCCAAGACCAGGAGGAATCATCTCATCACTGGTGAGGTCATGGAAATGGAATGAGGAAGCTGAGTGTTGCCTGGGAAAAGACATGAATGAACAAATAGTTGAATGAATCAATTGATAGATCAGTTGATCAATATTGTATGTCTTTAATGTATTCTTTGTATATTTTACTATGGCCGTTTGATGAGCACTCCATTCAATGCATGGCCCTTTGCTGGGAAGAATACATAGATTTGCTTACTTGATCCTCACAGAACTGCAAAGCAGACTTTATTTTTTTTTCTTAGTTTTCCTTTTTTTTTAATTTTTATTTTTAAGTCATTAACACTCACAGGAAGACAGTTCAAAGAGGTACAAAGATAGTACAAAGGTACCATGTATCCTTTACCCATGTTCCTCCTGTGGTTACCTCTTACATAATTATACTACAATATCAAACCAGATGTGTGTGACAATGTGTGTATGCAGCTCTGTGTCGTTTTATCCCACGTACAGATTTGTGCAACCATCACCACAATCAAGATGCCGACCTATGCCACCACAAATGTCTGATTCCATACAAACCTCCCTCCTGCAACCCCTTACAGCCACACCCCTCCTCCCCAGCCTGACCCCTGGCAATCACTAGTCTCCATAATGTTGTCATTTGGAAAACAGTAGGTAAAAGGAAACCTGCACTATGTGACTTTTTGAGTTTGTTCTAGTCACTCAGCATAATGCCTTTGTGATCCATCCAAACTGTTGTGAGTATCAGTAATTTGTTCCTCTTTATTGCTGAGTAATACCCCACAGTATCACTGTTTCTTTAACCAGTCACCTGTTGGAGGACATTTTGGTTATTTACACTTTTCAACTCTTATAAATGAAGCTGTTATCAAAAATTATGTACAGATATGATCTCCCTGATATGAGGAAGTGGAGATGCAACATGGGGGGGTTAAGGGGGTAGGAGAAGAATAAATGAAACAAGATAGGATTGGGAGGGAGACAAACCATAAGTGACTCTTAATCTCACAAAACAAACTGAGGGTTGCTGGGGGGAGGGGGGTTGGGAGAAGGAGGGTGGGATTATGGACATTGGGGAGGGTATGTGCTATGGTGAGTGCTGTGAAGTGTGTAAACCTGGGTATGTGCTATGGTGAGTGCTGTGAAGTGTGTAAACCTGGTGATTAACAGACCTGTACATAAAAATATATGTTTATAAAAAATAAAAAATTTATATATATATATATATATATATATATATATATACAATGGAAAAAAAATAAAATCCAAGTCCAATAGGTCACAGAAAATATCCTCTGACTCCACTGTGAAATCAAATATTACATCATTATATCATTGCCAATTCCAAAATTAAAGGATCACATGGTCTTAGATTTCTCTGCTCTTCTTTCCTGGAAACTTTTCAGCTGATACTTAATCTTTGCCAGCCATGGAACAAAACAATGGCACTGAAGTAACTGAATTCATTCTCCTCGGATTTGCTGGTCAACACAAGTCTTGGTATATCCTCTTCACTGTATTTCTAGTGATCTATCTGGCCACCCTGGTGGGGAATATGGGGATGATCCTACTCATCAAGAGTGATTCTTGCCTTCACACCCCAATGTACTTCTTCCTCCAACACTTGGCATTTGTTGATCTCTGCTACACCTCCGCTATCACTCCCAAGATGCTGCAAAACTTTGTCGAAACAGAGCAATCCATCTCATTCACAGGATGTATGGTGCAATTACTAGTCTATGGTGCCTTTGCAACAATTGACTGCTACATCCTGGCCGCAATGGCAGTGGACCGCTATGTGGCCATCTGCAACCCACTCCGCTATCCAACGGTCATGTCCCAGGCAGTCTGCCTTCAACTCCTGGTTGGTTCCTACTTCCTAGGCTTCCTTAATGCCTCTGTAAACACGAGTTTTACTTTCTCATTGAACTTCTGCAAATCCAATAAAATTAACCACTTTTTCTGCGATGAACCCCCACTTCTTGCCCTCTCATGCTCCAGCATTGACTTCAACATCATGCTACTAACTATCTTTGTGGGGTTTAACTTGATGTTCACTGTGCTGGTGGTCCTCTTTTCCTACATATATATCCTGGCTGCCATCCTGAAGATATCAACTGCTGCAGGGAGGAAAAAAGCCTTCTCCACATGTGCCTCTCACCTGACAGCTGTCATCATCTTTTATGGGACTCTGTCTTACATGTACCTGCACCATGGCACCAAGGAGTCTCAAGAGCAGGAAAAAATGGCTTCTGTGTTTTATGGAATTATTATCCCTATGTTAAATCCCCTCATCTACAGCCTGAGAAACCAAGATGTAAAGGAAGCCCTAAAAGGGATTAGAAAGAAGTGTTTCTAGTTTGATCATCAATTTCTAATTCTCTTGCAAACCAGGCTAACAGTGCCAATTTTTAAGAAATCAATACCAAAGAGACGAACAACTAGGAAAAGTTGCTCAGTGTTTCTAATACTGAGCTGTAAATTAAAGTAACAATGAGATAAATAGTTTCTACTCATGTAACTGGCAAAAACTAAAAAAGAATGATAACACCTATTAATTTTTGTGACGTAAGGAAATTTATTCTGTCACCTACTGTTAATCGGAAATTGAAGTGTCACTTCACCCCAGAAGGAATCTAGCGATAAATTTTTAAAACAAAGAAAAACTCTTTAATTCAAAAACTCAGACTTGCAAATTGATCTATGGTTATAAAGATATTTATTGAAGTTTTGTTGGGAAGACAAGAGCAAGAAAGTGAGTATTCCTCAATAGGGAAATAAATATGTATTGTTGAAATTCCAACTGTTTGCATAACAAATTTCTACAAATTTAAGGACTTAAAAACATGATTATTAATTATAGTTTTTATGAGTCAAAAATGTAGACACTGCTTAACTGCACCCTCTGAGATGCTACAATAAGGTGTCAACCAGCACCAGGAACTCATCTGGAGGATCAAGTGGGGATGGATCTTCTTCCAAGATCCCTCATATTATTGGCACAATTTATCTCCTTGCAGTTGTAAGACAATTCTTGCCTTCCTGTCGGCCATCAGCCAGAGGTTGCTCCCAGCTCTTAGAGTCTATCCACTGTTCTTTTCCATGTGTCCCTCTCCATAACTGCTCTCATAACTTGGCAGCTTATTTCTTCAAAGCCAGTAAGTCATTTACAGTTAATCAGTGTAGATACCATGTAAAACAACACATCTTTGTATGCCCAAATTGTACTGCTATTTCAAGAATCAGTCTCTCCCTGAAGTTCTCCCTCACCAACTTTTTAACCCTGGAGGTAATTCCTTCTTCCACTGAATACCCATAGCACTTTATTTGCAGCAATAAATATCATTTATTATTTATCACTTCCTCTCTACATCATTTATTTACCTATAAGAACCTCTGTCATTTATAAGGTAGTTGAGATACATCATCTTTCTATGAGCCTTTAATATCTGGTATAGAGACTTAGACACAGTAGGTTTTCTATAAATATTGAATGAAGAAATGGTGATAAAATACAATAGTAGGGACAGCTTTCTAACTGGAAGTTATGTGAGTATGTATCCTACACTAGTGGTCTTTAAATACCAGTCTGTGGACAATAGCATTCAGGTGATCAGGAAAAGTTTTTAAAGTACAAATAATTATAGCCTGGCATTGGGGGTATTGATTCAGTAACATTAGTCAAAGCCAAATATCTGTAATTATCTATATATGCAGAGTGTTTCTTTAATTACATTGTCCACTAGAAAATAGTAATTAAGAGCACAGGATTTTGAATGGTTTAGTATGTCATTGATATCCAACCCAACCATTCATTAGCAGTATCCATTTACAGGTTAGTTGGGCTTTGAAACCTTGCTTCCCATAATAGTGCCTATCTCATGAGATTTTTTTGTTTGTTTGCCTGTTTGTTAGTAATAGATAGGTAAGCTAATGAATAGAAATCATAGTACCTGACACTAATAAACTCTCAATAAATGTGAATAGTAAATGAGTATTAACAAGGATTATTTCAACATGGGTGTGGCAGACATAAAAATGTCCTCATTACACACACATACCACACACACACACACACAAACACATACCACACATACATACACAGAGTCAATAAAAAGTCTCCCAAGGTTTTCAACATGAAAATTTTCCCCTTTGGGAAACTCCTCTCTCCTTCAGCAGAATGCTAACGAATTGAAGGTTGTTTTCTTTGATCCTGTCTCAGCATCTAGAGTCACAGATGCTCAAGGGAACAAGTATGACCCCCATAGACCTCAGCTATAAACTCTCTCTGTGGAGAAATCACTTGGTGAAAAATTAGCCTGGACTAGTCTGAAAGAAAAAAAATCTAAAGACAAATACCCTGTAAATATATCAAATTGCATTTTTCCTCTTCTGCTGTGCATTATTTTGACAGATGGGAACCATAGTAAAATCTACAGGATTAGAGCAAACATGCCAATATAATTAACTCCAAGGTTGGGTAGAGTCATCTTATCTTTAGCAAAGTAAAAAATATAAATGGAGAGGGGTGCCTGGGTGGCTCAGTCAGTGAAGAATCTGCCTTCAGCTCATGTCATGATCCCAGAGTCCTGGGATTGAACTTCATGTCAGACTCCCTGCTCAGTAGGGAGTCTGCTTTTCCCTCCCCCTGCTCCTTCTCTCTCTCTTAAATAAATAAATAAAATCTTTAAGTATATATACTTTTAAAGATTTTATTTATTGGGAATACTATGGCTAATATGTCAGCTGTCATCCCCCTGGTCATTTTATAACTTCTCAATACAATCAATAATTTTTCTCTCCATATAAAATTATTGATTGTACTGAGAAGTTATAAAATGACCACGGAGATGACAGCTGACATATTAGCCATAGTATTCCCAACTGAACTTGAACAACTTTTATAGAATATAAACAATAATAAGACAAGGCCACTCCAAGTCTGAGAAAACACCATTCTGTGTTGATGTCTGAAACAAAAAAGGAACAAGAACCCTTGACAACTAAAAAAGTAGCTAAACATTCCACTATCCAACTGAAATGAGCAAACCCTCCCTCCCTAAACACTTTAATTTCTCTCTTTTTAGATACAAATTGTGAAAATATCTAACTACCAAATTCCTGGTAACACTCAAAACAGAATTTGTCTCTGCTTCCTAAATTCTTCTTAGAATCACCCAGCACAGGCCTAAATCCTACAAAAGTCCTTCTCAGTTTCCTCTTATTCCACACTCGGTCTCTCTGAAGTGTGAGGTGGTCTTCCTCACAGCAACACGTGAAAGAAGCCTAACTTTGCCTGACACGTAAGTGTCACTGGTTCTTGTTGGCTATTGCACATTGATGGTGTGAACTGTGCCACACGCATCTCTTATCTCTCTAGAATCTGGCTTCATTCTGTTATTAATTTTCATATCTCCAAAGAAATTATGTGTCCATTTTCTTAAATATAGCTAGTTTTAAAGTTAAAAAGAGGGAGCCTCTGTTACCCTTATTTCTACTCTTCAACTTACTTAAGTGTGTCATATATTCTTCCAGATGGTGTTTTTTACATAAATGCACACACACCCAGATTTTTAATTAAAAATCACTTCACATCCTACATGTTTTTCTGCAAAATGTTTTACTCCTTAAGAGTATGCTATTAACATTTTTCCCAAGAATACATATAGATCTATCTTATTATTTTTATGTATTTCATGGAAGTACAAACTACAGATTAACTCTCATCTATCTTAGCATCAACCTACCTACTGCTTATATTTTGATATCAAAAAGAGTAATGCATAAAATCCCCTGGGTTTAAAACAAATTTTTCCGGGCGCCTGGGTGGCTCAGTGGGTTAAGCCGCTGCCTTCGGCTCAGGTCATGATCTCAGGGTCCTGGGATTGAGGCCCGCATCTGGCTCTCTGCTCAGCAGGGAGCCTGCTTCCCTCTCTCTCTCTCTGCCTGCCTCTCCATCTACTTGTGATTTCTCTCTGTTAAATAAATAAATAAAATCTTTTAAAAAAATTAAATTAAATTAAAAATAAAAATAAAATAAATTTTTCCATCTCATTTTATTAAAGATTAAACTGAAGTTGAGGGAAGTTACAGCTGTTGCCCAAGATCATGTACAATTGAATAGTAGTTTTAAGAATCAAATATAGATCTTTCCCACTGCAAATCTATCTATTTTTCATTGTAGGTAATATAAAATAAAACTTCAAGGTGGCTTGGACATAATATAGTTTGGGTAACTTCAAAATGCTTGCATTATTCATCCAGTTAAAAGCACCTCTCAGAATTTCCAATTTGGCAAAGATGGAGTAACAGGGATTGGATTTATCTTTCTACTTGAACATGAAAAAGTGGACAAAATCTATAAAATAATAGTTTTAAGACACATCCAGGCAATAAGGGACAATGATTCTTGAAAGACAAGAAACAAATGAGCTCTAAAAATTTCCCCCAGGTTTCTGCCTTAAGAAAGTTTCCAGACCACAGTGCAGAAAGGTTAGTGTACTTCCTAAAGAAAATGGATCTGAAAATCTGGAGAGACAAAGGTAACTGGAATTTGCAGGACAAGATACTAAAAAAAGTTGTTGCACAGAGAGAAAACCCTAAATGTGCAGAGGGTCCCCCTTAGTTATGTAGCTGAGTACTGTCAGTACTAACACAGGAGGAAAGAATTTGAGGTTACAGAAGGAAATGCTGAAATCATTATAGATAACAGCACGTGATGCTCCCACGAGGCTGGGAATGGTGTGCTCTCACCAGCCAGACTGGAGAACTTTTCAGGAGTCATGGTGCATTTGATAGATCACACAGAAAGAACTTTCTTCTGTAGTGGGAATAATTAGCCCTAAACTAAACAGTGCTCCTGTTCCAAGTAACAAATCAAAGAAGTAAGACTCAAAACTCTTATACTATTTGGGGAAGAGGAGTTAATTTAGGGTGATGGGCATTAAGGAGAGCACGTTTTGTAATGAACACTCAATGCATATGTGACAAATCATTACATTCTACTCCTGAAACCAATACTACACTATATGTTAACTAACTTGAATTTAAATTAAAACTTGGGTGATAAAAAAAAGTATCCTATTCTTTCCAAGTCAATTAACTGTGTTACAAACAAAGCTCAAGAACATTTGTAAGAATACAAAAATAGCTAATCACTGAACATGGTAAAATTCACAATATCTAGCATCCAATCAAAAATTACCATTCATGCAAAAAGCAGGAAAATATAACCATAATGAGAGAAATATCAATGGTCAAAACTGACCACTCCCAATGATGTTGGAATTAGCCATCAGGATCATTAAAACAAATATTGTAATTGTACTCAATATATCCCCAAAATGTTAAGTAGGGGTTTGAAAAATCAGGTAAAGACTACAGTGTCTGATTGTAAAATGGGTGGGATTAACTAGATCAGACATACCAAAAGACATGACTAGTGATCCAGAAGATACAGCAATAGAAAGCATCCAAAAAAAATGAAAATAGCAATAGAAAGCATCCAAGAAAAATGAATCAAAAGAAAAATACACAGCACATCAGTGAGTTATGGAACAACTTCAGAAAAATTTACATCTGTGTAATTGGAGTCCCTAAAGGACAGAAAAAAAAAAGGTTGATATAAAAAAATTTTGATAGATAATGCTAAGAATTTTGTAAATTTGATGAAAACCAGAGGCCCACAAATTCAAGATACACACACACACAAAAAAAAAAAAAAACCTCTATGCAAAAATGATACCAAGACATATCAAAATCAAATGACTCAAAACCAGGAACAAAGGGAAAATCTTAAAACCATTTAAGGAAAAAAAAGACACATTAGGAATAGCAGAACATAAGTAAGCATAAAACAGATTTCTCAGAAACAATGCAAGTCAAAAGACAGAGGAGAAATATCTTTAAGAACTGAAAGAAAAAATGCTTGTATAACAGACCAAATAATTTCATATCCACCCTTTCCTTAACAGACACACACAGTGAGTCCTTCTGATTTTGCAATGCACTCAAAAAGTACCCTTAAAATGTTAAATCACCTTTTATATAAGTTACCTTTGTATAAATATATATGTGTGTATATATATATATACTTTTATATGTTTATATGTCATCCTTTATATAAGTTACTGTCCAGATATCTTAATTTCAAAATTACTAAAGATAAATTAAGATGATTTACAAAGTTCTGTCATTGTTCCACCATATCAAAGTTCTGTCACTGTTCCACCATATCTAAAGCAAGTTTAGTTATCTCTGCATACCATCTTGCTCTCTCCCCACAAGATTCAAAACTGCTTGTAGAAAGAAACCAAATATTCACTAATATTACAAACTCTCCTCAAAGAAGCACCCTGCATAAAGTTCATTGGGGTAGCCTCAGTCCACACTAGCACCATAATCCAGCAATTTTTAAAAGAATAAAAGGTAAGATAATTATATCAAAAAATGGGCATAAGATATGACCAGACACTTCTCCAATGAAGACATACAAATGGCTATCAGACACATAAAAAAATGTTCATCATCACTAGCCATCAGGGAGATTCAAATTAAGACCACATTGAGATACTACCTTATACCAGTTAGAATGGCCAAAATTAGCTAGACAGGAAACAACATGTGTTGGAGGGGATGTGGAGAAAGGGGAACCCTCTTCCACTGTTGGTGGGAATGCAAGTTGGTGCAGCCTCTTTGGAGAACAGTGTGGAGATTCCTCAAGAAATTACAAATAGAACTTCCCTATGACCCTGCAATTGCACTCCTGGGTATTTATCCCAAAGATACAGATGTCGTGAAAAGAAGGGCCATCTCTACCCCAATGTTTATACCAGCAATGGCCACGGTCGCCAAACTGTGGAAAGAACCAAGATGCCCTTCAACAGACGAATGGATAAGGAAGATGTGGTCCATATACACTATGGAGTATTATGCCTCCATCAGAAAGGATGCATACCCAACTTTTATAGCAACATGGATGGGACTGGAAGAGATCATGCAGAATGAAATAAGTCAAGCAGAGAGAGTCAATTATCATATGGTTTCACTTCTTTGTGGAGCATAACAAATAGCATGGAGGACATAGGGAGATGGAGAGGAGATGGGAGTTGAGGGAAATTGGAAGGGGAAGTGAACCATGAGAGACTATGGACTCTGAAAAACAATCCGAGGGTTTTGAAGGGGTGGCAGGAGTGGGAGGTTGGGGGAGCCAGGTGGAGGGTATTAAGGAGGGCACGGATTGCATGGAGCACTGGGTGTGGTGCAAAAACAATGAACTCTGTTATGCTGAAAAGAAATTTAAAAAAAAAAAAAGGTAAGGAGTGTGCTTCTTTGATCCTTGTGAATTTTCATATTTTCTGGCAGATGTGAGCACAAAGGGAAGCAGAGAAATGGGTAGGCAAAATGAGATCTTTGCTCTAAGAATTATAAAGGGAAAATTGTAAAAAATCAAACACTTGGAGTAAGTTTCTTGCAAAATCATTTTGTGGAAGAATCGAATTTTGCAACAGCATTATTCCATGCCAATACCATGCTGTCTTGGTGATCACAGCTTTGTAGTAAAGCTTGAAATCAGGTAACGTGATGCCCCCAGTTTTATTTTTGTTTTTCAACATTTCCTTAGCGATTCGGAGTCTCTTCTGATTCCATACAAATTTTTGGATTATTTGTTCTAGCTCTGAAGAATACCGGTGGAATTTTTATCAGAATGGCATTAAAAGTATAGATTGCTCTAGGCAGTATATACATTTTAAGAATGTTTTTTCTTCCTATCCAAGAGCATGGAATGGTCTTCCATCTTTTTGTGTCTTCTTCAATTTCTTTCATGAGTGTTCTGTAGTTCCTCAAGTACAGATCCTTTACCTCTTTTGTTGGGTTTATTCCCAGGTATCTTATGGTTCTTGGTGCTATAGTAAATGGAATCGATTCTCTAATTTCCCTTTCTGTATTTTCATTGTTAGTGTATAAGAAAGCCACTGATTTCTGCACATTGACTTTGTATCCTGCCACGTTGCTGATTTCCTGTATGAGTTCTAGTAGTTTGGGGGTGGAGTCTTTTGGGTTTTCCATATAAAGAATCATGTCATCTGCAAAGGGAGAGAGTTTGACTTCTTCATTGCCAATTTGGATACCTTTTATTTCTCTTTGTTGTCTGATTGCTGTTGGTAGGACTTCTAATGCTATGTTGAACAAGAGTGGTGAAAGTGGGCATCCTTGTCTTGTTCCTGATCTCAACGGGAAGGCTGCAAGCTTTTTCCCATTGAGGATGATATTTGCTATGGGTCTTTCATAGATAGATTTGATGAGGTTCAGGAATGTTCCCCCTATCCCTATACTTTGAAGCGTTTTAATCAGGAACGGGTGCTGGATTTTGTCAGATGCTTTTTCTGCATCAATTGAGAGGACCATATGGTTCTTCTCTCTTCTCATATTAATTTGTTGTATCACATTGATTGATTTGCGAATGTTGAACCATCCTTATAGCCCAGGGATGAATCCCACCTGGTCATGGTGGATAATCTTTTTAATGCGCTGTTGGATCCTGTTGGCTAGGATCTTGTTGAGAATCTTAGCATCCATATTCATCAGTGATATTGGTCTGAAATTCTCCTTTTTGGTAGGGTCTTTGCCTGGTTTGGGAATCACGGTAATGCTAGCTTCATAGAAAGAGTCTGGAAGTTTTCCTTCTGCTTCAATTTTTTGAAACAGCTTCAGGAGAATAGGTGTTATTTCTTCTTTGAAAGTTTGGTAGAATTCCCCAGGGAATCTGTCAGGTTCTGGGTTCTTGTTTTTTGGGAGGTTTTTGATCACTGCTTCAATCTCGTTACTAGATATCGGTCTATTCAGGTTGTTGATTTTTTCCTGGTTCAATTTTGGTAGTTTATAGTTTTCCAGGAATGCATCCATTTCATTTCTTAACATTAGGCAAAAGGAAACATTCAAGCAAAAGATTTTTACAAGAAACTTTTTGTTCATGGTACACCTGGGTGACTCAGCTGGTTAACTGTCTGATCACGTTACGATAGCAGAGTCCTGGGATCAGGTCTGAGTAGGGCTTCTTGAGCAAGAACATTTCTTCTCTCTTTGTTTGCCATTTCCCCTGCTTGTGTGCCCACTCTCTCTGACAAATAAATAAATAAAATCTTTAAAAAGAGAAGAAAAAAAAAAAGGAGAATCTTTTTGCTCAAAGCAATTTCTCCAACAGTCTCAGAAACATGTTGAGATTCCAAAATCCCTAAATTACATGAAAGGTTATCAAATTTTCACAGAGATGGATTTATCTGGAGAGGCAACACAGCCCTTCTGCCTGATTAACAAACCTCTCTTGCTAATGACTGATCTTTATAAAAAATAAGAGAAATCTGCAATCAATATGCTACAGCAACATCTTTCAAAGAGTATTTGAAAACCAGCCAATGCAATATTAATCTGAGAAAAGCAACGTCAACTTCCAACTTAAGAAGTTAAGGGTAGAAAAGGGAAATTTTTGTGCCCTGGGAAAGCAGGCAATACTCCATAAAGTCATGTGAGGTAGACTGAGGTGCAAAAGAAAATATTAAGCAAACACATATGAAAGGTGAGCAGCGCAAAATTTCCAAGGGTAGTCAACAATAGAAAACATTCCCTAGATCCTGGAAGTATACAGCTCTCATCTTATCTTGTTATTTTTTGCCCACATGCCCTCTGCCAAGATCTGAAGCCATTAATGACCCTAGAGACAGAGACAGAGGACACCTCAAGCTGGCCAATGGCCAGTAGTAAGCTGCCATACCAAAGGCTTCTAACATCAGGCTTAACAGCATCCTACCCAGTCAGTGGCATGAGCTGACAAAACAATAGAAAGCTTCTCTCACTCCAGCATCACAAAATCTGATGGCTGTGTCAATGCAGACAAGCACTATGTCAATGCAGACAAAATTTGCCCTAACCCAGTATTTCCCAAAATGGAGTCCAGAGAACTTACTCTCAGAAGAAGCTCAACATGAAAAGTATTCCAAGGTCAAGTAGTAAAAATTCTAAGTTAATATCATATTTGTTTACCACTGGACTTTCCAGAAGCATAGTATGTAGAAGTGTTTGAATCTCTAAGACAGAAAGAGTATGGAGTATTTCCTAAATGTGTTGGGCCACAGGACCCTTTGTAATCTATGGGCCATTCCATGTATTGCCTCAATTCTAAAATGTACATTTCTTTCATGTTTTAATATTCCCAGTGTTGAGATTATCTTAAAATCCACTGTACATTTGACAGGGTAATAAAATTATTATAAAATTAGTGGTGACTGCCAATCTGTCTATCTCTTAAATATAATAAAGGAAATATACTTTCAAAGCTTAGAACTTATGTTTCCTGTAGAACAGTTTGAAAATACTTGTCTTTTAAAAAGAGTTGGCTATATTGCTTGGAGCACTGGGTGTGGTACATAAACAATGAATTCTGAAACACTGAAAAGAAATTTTAAAAAACTAAATAAAAATTTAATAAATTCAATAACTAAATAGAAAGAGCTGGTTAAATGCATTTTTTTAAGATTTTATTTATTTATTTGACAGAGAGATAGAGAGTAGAAGTAGGCAGAGCAACAGGCAGAGGGAGAGGGAGAAGCAGACTCCCTGATGAGCAGGGAGCCCAATGTGGGGCTCAATCCCAGGACTCTGGGATCATGACCCTAGCCGAAGGCAGCCACTTTACTGACTGAGCCACCCAGGGGCCCCTGGCTAAATGCATTTATAAAATAACTAAAGTGGATAGACTATTGGATTACTTACCAGAAAACACCATTTGAAGAATATCTTCAGCTCTAAACAGAATACCACATTTGTATATGAATAATCAATATTCTGTTCAGTCATTAACACAAGTACCTTAAAGATTCCCTATAGAGAGCATGTTGTTTACTCTGTTATAGTTTTTGTGGATGTTAAATGTCCTTCTTTCTTTAAAAAAGTATCTAATGACTCACGCTAGCCATTTCACACAATCTACCTACTTCGGTGAATTTCTCTGGTCCTTGAAAACACTTATTATCGTCATTATTTACTAGCTTCAGTATGAGTCAGCTTTCTTCCTCACCTAAGGAAAGTAAACTTTATAAACATTTTCTGTAGTCCCAGCTCAGGCTGACCAAAGAGCAGAAGTCAATTCCAGATGGGGTCCACTTAGTTCCAAGAATGGTTGGTCATTCCTACCTATCAGCTCTTCCTGATCTTACCTCCAACAGGATACTACCTATGGTCTTAGAATAGCCAAAAAGTTACTATCTTACTCCTTGGTAAGGCTGTTTAACACAATACCACCAAAGTGGAATTTAATGTCTCACATTTCTGGAGGCTAAATGTCTGAAATCCAGCGTTAGGCCAGATTGGTTCCTTCTGAGCTATAAGATAAAGGAGCTGTTCCAGGCGTCTCTCTTTGGCTTGTAGATGGATGTCTTCATGTTTATATAGTGTTCTCTGTATCTATGTGTCTGTCTCCAAATTTCCCCTGTTCTTTAAGGACATCAATTAGAATATGACATCATTTTAATTTAATTAAAATATCCCTGTAAAGACTTTCTCTCCAAATAAGGTCCCGTTCTGAGGTAGTGAGATTTAGGGCTTCAACACATGAATTTTGAACGGGCACAATTCAACCCATCATAACACCAATATAGTAAAGTCCACTCAACTGTTCAGGGCACTAAGAATCTAGGCCTAAACATCTAGACCCAAAACAAAACCAGATCAATCCTTTATTCCCTTTTCTTTTCTTGATAAATCTCTGGGTGGCAATTTGGACCTGCACCCTTTAAAAAGAAGTGTCCTCTGGTTCACAGATCAGGACTAGACACCCATAGAGAACTAACAGCACCAATAAATCCTCAAGGATATGACTTATGCATAAGGAAGAGTATAAGAAGGTGAAAGATTATTATTTTAAAAAAAAACACTCAATTTCAAGCTTAAGTACACCTTCATGATAATTATAGCAACGATTTATTTAATGACTAGTTACAGTGGGCCTGGAATACGTACTCTACATGCTTGACTTTATTTAATCCTCAGTACCACTGCATGAGGTTCATACATTCAATTAAATCTGGTATGTAAGTAAAAAGCTTTCTACAGAACCTCGTACATAGCGTGTGTTTAATAACCAAGGCTTACACACATGCCTAATTAATAAAGGAGAAAATTGGGCTTCAGAGACACCTAGAATTGCACTAATAGTGAAAGATGCAGCCTATATTGGAATCCAGGCTCATCTCTCTCCACAACCTAAGATTGTATCTACTAAATTATGCCACAACCCATTCCTACCTTGTATCACAGAAGCCCAAGGTTATATAAAACCCAAGACACCCATCTCCTCCTGAGTCACGGAAGCCTTTTATGGATGCCCCTATATAATCTTTAGAGTTTGAGAAAAACTGTTTTAAGATTCAACTAGGACTTCAGAAATGTGATTTGTTGCCTCCTCTTTTCCCAGACTCCTTCCCCACATGCACACTCAGAAAGTCCCAGAAACTCTTTATGAGCACCAGGAATGGTCCCAGCTGTGTTTCAGGAACTAAGATGGCAAATGGCTTCCTGATTCCCAGACCTAAGTGGCTGGATGGTGGAAGGAAGCTATCCCTTGGCTCAGAGGAGCCCAAGCAGCTACTTACACTGAATCTATTTCACATATTCCAGCATCCAACAATTTTGGGGGCTATACACCCCAGCTCTGTACTTGATCCACATACTTATTCACCTGAGTTCAAGAGCTCAGAGTCAGCATGGTCCTGGGGTCTGCAAAGTCAGCCTGTTTGGGGTTTCTTCAGGTTAAGAGGGCTATCTCAACAGAGCTTCTTCAGTCAAGAAGATTGGAGTATAGTGTAACCTTGCCTCCACCACCACTGTCTCCTACCACTCGTGTTGTCAGTGGAGGGGATACTGTGGTCCAGCTGAGCAAAACAAGGAAGGTTTTTCAGAGATGCATCCTCTTTAATTTGACATCACCTTGTGAACGTACCAGATCGCCCAAGAAACCAAAGTCAATTGATTGAGGTAGAGTCCTCTATTTGCTTAGTTTCTAAATCAACTGTTCTCTTTCAACTTACCTTATAAATATCATTTCCTTGCCTTAATTTCTACACCAGAATAATATTGAGGGTACAAAACTATGTGAAGTACTTTTGCATTCACCACGTTATATGATATAATAACTCTGAATCCATTCTGTCATTGGCTCCTTTTATAGACAAAGAAAATGATATTCAGAATGGTCCAATGGCTTTCCAAATCCCTCAGGTACAGAATCACAAATAAAGATGGGCATTTACAACTGGGGATTTTTGTTGTTTTTTATGCTTTTTTATACTGTATTTATTTATTTGTCGAGAGAAAGAGCACAAGCAGGGGGAGCAGCAGGCAGAGGAGAAGAAGGCTCGCCACTGAGCAAGAAGCCCAATTTGGGACTCGATCCCAGGACCCTGGGTTCATGACATGAGCCAAGGACAGACACTTACTCATCTGAGCCCCTCAGGTGTCCTTTTTGTTTCTTATTCTGTTTTCTTTCCATTACGAATGATTGCATCTCTGATTCTCAACACTCCCCTTGAAATCTGTATGTAAATCTTACTTGATCAACTCCACTCAATTTCAGTCTTGCTTGGCATTCTTTTCAATTTTCAAAAATACATTTCTTCAACAAATGCTTTTGGGATGCATGCTTGGTGTCATAATTTGAGCTGAGTTAGGACATAAAAATGAGGAAGCTAGACATGGCCTCTCCCTTCATGCAGCTTACAGCCTAGCATTACTGGCACACCCAGGCAGAACTTAGCTGAAAATGCAAAAGGGGATATGATTCAACCATATTCAAACATAGGGAACAAAGAAAGAGCCTTTCAAAAAAGGAAGTCATAATTTAATTCCTGAAAGTATCCATTAGGAAGAGTCCTGAGTACTTGGAGAAATGATTCAAGAAGCTAAAATGAACCATCTATAAAGGGAACATCTGGCTAGCCTTCTAGATGCCTGTAAAAGTTGAGAAAACTCATTAGAACATTTTCACCAGGTGAAATTCTCCGACTGAGCCAGGCCTAAGAGCTTCTGGAGTCTATGTTTTCTCAACAACTGTTCATAACAACCGTGTGAGCAGAGTCAGTCTGACTAATGCAACTAAATCACTGTCTGCACTGGGGCACAGGTCCCAGGCCATTAGTGTCTGGAGTCCTATCTCTAAATTTCACAGGGTTTCCATGTTCTCATTTGTAATATGGGGACTGTAATAACCTGTCAAAACTTGTTAGGAAGAATCTTTGAGAAAAATGTAGTCAAATACACTGTGAAAACTCTTCTTATATAATTCCTCCTGGAGCCTCTGTCTTAAGATTTTCTTAAGCTCGAAAGAGCTACCATTTTTAGAGTATAAAAAAGTTTCTGCCATCTGGTTTGAAGAATGAAATTTTCCTTTGTAAGAGACTATCATTGTTGGAGGGAGGCCTTTAGCATTTTCAGTTTTGCAGATGTTAGATGAGCATTCATTCTTTGTTTTTTGAGAGGAAGATTATTTGGGTGATTATCCAAGGATTTAATGGGATTCAGTTGCAGTTTGATCCAAAGGCTCAAGTAATAACATACAGACTTGGTTTCTCTGCCTCCTCCCTGGGTTACCCTCAGCCTCTAGCTGGTCTCCCTCCTGAAACAAAATGTCTTCTGCAGCTCCAAGCCTCACACGACCAAATCCAGTGGTAGACAGAAAGCATTTCTTTCCATGAATTCCAGAAAATATCTGCTCAGAGCTCACTGGCTCAGATGAGATTGTGTGCCCTTCTCTGAAAGTTGCAGAGGACAGGGATGATTAGCTCATGCCCCTGGTGCTAGAGATGCAGCCAACCATTCCCAACTACAAAACTGAGTGGTTGGAAATTGACCAAAAGAAGAGAGATTAAACACTAGACCACAAGTGATAAATGTCCACTTCATTGGGGAAAGAGAGATTCCTACCCATGTCATTTTAATACAAGGTAGATTAAAATCAGCCACGTAAAGGTGTGGGGCAAAGGGCAAGAGGGCAAAGGTCAGGGAGTAGGTTGATTCTGAGAAGGATCCACGAAGGTCCTGAGCTCTAGTCTTGATTCTGCTACCAGCACAGTGGGAGCTGGTCTCATTTCATCTTCAAGAGCCCTGGGTTCCAGCTGCTGCTGTCAGTGATATACACCAACATAGCTCTCCACAGAGGTTCCTTGCCTACCAAAAAACAAAATAAATGAAATAAAACAAAACTTAAATTCTTTTTTTTTATTTTTTTATTTTTTTTTTTTTTAGATTTTATTTATTTATTTGACACGGAGAGAGATTGATCACAAGTAGGCAGAGAGGCAGGCAGAGAGGGGGAAGCAGGCTCCCTGCTAGCAGAGGGCCCGATGTGGGGCTCAATCCCAGGACCCTGAGATCATGACCTGAGCTGAAGGCAGAGGCCTAACCCACTGAGCCACACAGGTGCCCCCAAAACTTAAATTCTTTGGCCTCTCTAGTTCTAACCTTTAGGATTTTTGCTCTGGCCTCCACTGTTGACCTCCTCTTTCTCTGCCCTCAGGTGCCCAGATACTCATGTGTCCCTTACACTGTGATGGATCAGCTGATGGCTCTCTATCTCCTGCAACCAACCAGCCTGACATTAACTGCCTTGGTGATTAATGAACAAATTTCTCATATAGGATTGTTATTTGCATTTTGACAGAAGCCATCTAGAACTTGTGTTTTAACACAACAGATTTAATAGAGTAATGAAAATGTATTTTGCTTTTAATCCAGTGGGCCATGGGGCCTTTCTGAAACCATCTGCCAACCTGGCTGTCTTCACATAAAATAATTAAGGAAATAATTAAGTAGAATAATTAAGGAAAACCAGACTTAGAGAAGCCAGCCTTTCAGACTTTAATACCTTTATAACACAGAGGACAACAAACATATTAAAGAATTTTTTTGGTATAAGCATTTGTAATTCCTCTTTGACATAAGAGCTCTGAGTTATTTCCCTGAAGCAAGCATGAGACATTGTGAATTATGAGACTCTGCTTCCATCGTGGCACATGGTCTCGTGTGACTCAGAGAGAAGAGGAAGGGGTTGCCCTATGGAAAGCACTCATGTCTCTGGTCAACAGCCCTCAAGAACTGATGTCTCATCTGCCAGCTCTCTGGGTGAGCTTATAAGAGAATCTTCCTCCAGGAGAGCCTTGAAATAAGAGCACAGATCTAGCCAACACCCGTAAGACCCTGAGTCAGCTAAACCACATCTAGATTCTTGATCGGAGGAAAGAATAGGATAATAACTGCCTTTCCTTGAAGCCACTAAGTTTGGGGGTTGTTATACAATAAGAGAAAACTCATATAATAACCGATCAAAGATGCTTTTCAGAATCCTACATTTAAAAAAAAAAAAAAAAAAAAAACCTTTTCCTCCTCACCCTATATCTGTCCCTCACTCTACAAATCACTTCTAGGCCTTTGTTATTCTTTAAGTCTATGATTGTTCAGGCAATATGCTGGTCTAGAGAAAGTCAGAATTTGATCATTGCCATGAAATACACTCCAAGAAATTGTATAGGTGTCCAAACCTCAGAAAGGTTTTTTCCCCATTAAAAATGTAGTCCCTGAGAAGTTGTGATAAAATACTTCTATATTTTAACATTTATATCTCTAACATATATGTTTTTTATATTATATAGAGAGCTCCCACAGGATTCTGTTTGCTGGCACTGCATTTCAGACAAACACACATTTCATATTAAGAAGCCTGGACTATAAAAAGAAGAACAAAGTCCATTCAAATGCCCTAAAACAGCTGCTGAGTGAAAGCTTATGAACCCCACTGCTTCCCAGGGGATCATTTGGGGTCATTAGCTGACATTTTTAACAAACTTTTCACCTATTCATCATGTTCTTACATCAGCCCCAGCATGACCATCACTGGTAAGTGGCTTCAGTTGGTGAAAAGCAGGGGGTCCAGCCCTTAGGAAGGGTCCCCATGGTGACTCTTAACTCTAAAAGGTCACAGCTGCTGCTAGAAGAGACACCATTGTCACTGGCAGGGACTCTATTAATATTCCATCAAAGTCCTCTAAGGCTTCTCTCTGTGCCTGATTTCCTCATTGGTTTGGTATTAGACATTAGACAGCTCACTTCAGCCTTCAAATTCCAGTGGATTTTTAGTCTAATCAACCCTAAAACATTTTGTGTGTGTGTGTATCTGTCTCTTAGAGACTGGGGGAGTTGGGGTGAAGGGGGAGACACAAAAATGACTAAAACACGAAGGTTGTTGCCTCAAGGTCAGAGACTGTACAGACGTGAATAAAGAGGTTCAGCTATAGTTCAACAATGACCATGAAGGGTGGTCCTACTCCTACTGGAGTAGGAAGCTGAAGACCTGGAGCCTTAATTTCAGCTGGGCCTCCAGACATCCTGTGTTCATGGGCAAGTTACTGCCTCTCTCAGGCTTAGTTTTCTCATCCATATAGGAAAGAATTTGGGCTGGATCAGGGATGGCGAAATAGGTGGGATTCTAGGGTGGACTCCCAAGATTCCCTGTATAACCCACTCCCCTCCCCCACAAGTGCAGGTGGGATCTATGTATGTGACAGATCTCACTCCCATCAGTCCGTTAAGTTCTAAGGAAAAAGAGAAGGGATTTTTAAAGATGTCATTAAGGTCTCAAATTAGTTGATTTTTCAGTTAATTGAAAGGGAGATTATCTGACTTAATCCAGATTAAAGTCCTTAAAAAGGGGGACTGAGTCTTTCTTGAAAAGATCTTCCTGCATATCCAGAACAGAGTTTTCCTGTAGTGATCAACTCTGGGACACAGCCATATGACAAGAATCTCAGTGAATCCTTTAGAGCTGACAGCCAGAAAAAAACAAAACAAAAGAAAACAAAAAAACCAGGGACCCCAGTCCCACAACTGCAAAGAAGTGAATTTAGCCAACAACTAAATGAGCATGAAGGAGCATCCGAGCTCTAGAAAGGAACGCAGCCCAGCCGACCCTTGGATTGCAACTTTGTGGGACCTTGAGCAGAGGGCCCAGATAGGCCATCCCCAGACTTCTGACTCACAGAAACTGAGGTAATAAATATAAGTGTTTATAAGCTGCCAATTTTGCAGTCATTGTTACACAGTAAATGGAAAACAAGTATAGATTTTAAATGAGTTCCCTCTCAGCTACTAATTCTAATGATTCATAATGTCTGCCTGAAGCACCATATTGAAAAGGGTTCAGGGACGCCTGGGTGGCTCAGTCAGTTAGGTGGCTGACTCTTGGTTTCAGCCCAGGTCATGATCTCAGGATCCTGTGATCAAGCCCCACATCAGACTCTGCACTCAGCTGTGGGGAGTCTGCTTGAGATTCTCTCTTTTCCTCTCCCCTTGCCCTTCTCCTCTCTCTCTCTCTCTCTCAAATAAATAAATAAATAATTTTTTAAAAAAGAAAAGAATTCAAAATCTGCATCCTAGACTCAGCTAAAAAAGGGTCATAAATGATTAGTAATACCTACCATGGGTATTTATCAGTTAGGACTCCTCTGATTGTAAGCAACAGAAAATACCACATAAATTGACTTAAGGACACAAAAAAGAATTATAAGACATGGCATTTCTTCAGCAAATACTTACTGAACCTACTGTGTGAAACCTTGTTCTAAACACTGGAGTTACAACAGAGATGAGTTCCTGACCTTACAGAGCCCACATTTTAGAAGCTCATGGGGAAGAGAGACTCAGGTTCTGGAAAAAAAGTCCAACCCCTCAACGGCAAGACTATGGAGAAAGTCACAGATCATAGGCAAACATTCCTCAGACCACAACAAAGGTGGAAGAGCCCGTATCTTTCCACCAAGTACCCATCAGTTTCTCACAAATTTAAGGCATCAGAGTAATAAGAATCTCAGACCCAGGGTGCCCTCTCTGATAATCATGTGATATCATGGGAAGAGCATGGAAAGTCAGTCAGACAGGGGTTCAAATCCTGTTTCTGCCACTAACTGTGAAATCACAGACAAGATACCCTGTTCTTTGGAGCCCAGGTCTTCTCATCTATAAAAACAGGGAAAATGACATCCACCTCCAAGTGGGATAACAGCACTCATGGCAACACCCAACCAACACCTAATAATGAACAGAAATAACAAGGATTGAGCCTGCACACTGGACTGGGAGCCACAGGTCCTGCATGGTCTGTGGGCTGCTGTAGATGACTCTGGACTCTGGACTCTGCAGCCAGACTGCCTTGGTTAGAATCCCAGCTCTACCCTTTACTAACTGTGGGAGGGGGGGGGCACTTGAATTTTACAAGTGACATGAACTTCAAAGTTACTTGAACATGCCATATCTTCGTGTTTCTCTCTGTGAGATAATGGTGACAATAACAGTCCCTCATTCGTAAGACTGTTGTGAGAATTAAATGAGTTCAAGAGATGTGAAACACCAGAACCGTGTAGTTCACACTCAATAAACTTTAGTGATTATCATTATTATTCATTTATTCAACCCACATTTGTTGACAGTAAAGCTTCCAAAAGTTATGTTAGGTAGCAGAATTGGGTGAATGTATATGTTGGTCTGCTCCATGGAGGCTCTCAACACAAACAGTTAAACAGATTTTTTTTTTTTAAGATTTCATTTATTTATTTGAGGAGAGATGAGCAGGGGGGAAGGGGGCAGAGAGAGAGGGAGGAGTTGATTCCCCACTGAGCCCCTGAGCTCAATCCTCTGACTGAGGTCAATCATGACCTGAGCCCAGTGCTTAACTGACTGAGCCATCCAGGCACCCCTAGATTTTTTTAATTACAAAATGAAATCATAATAACAGCAACAAAAGAACTGAAATACCGTGGGAGCCCAGAAGAGGGAGCCTAACATTGGAAGAAGGAGGGGAGTCTTCCCAGAAAAGTCCTGTAAAAAAGAAGACCCAAGAGAATCAAGGAGGGAGGCAAAGCAGTTGAAAAACCAAACACAACCGTACCTTAGAAATATCATGCCAGTGAGAAAAAAAAAATAATAATAAGACTTTAGAACAGTATACAATTTCTGTAAAATAAAGACTGGCATACAAAAAAATCAAAAATGCTCATGAAATATACTGAATGCGGAGTGGAGTGACAAAATTTAAAAGCATGAATACAATTTAGAAAGAGAGAAAGAAAGATCATGAATACCCAGTGCTGATGACGGGGTGAGGGGATGGGAGTGAGGGAAATTTGCTAGCCATGTTTTACACTGGAAATTCTGGAAGAGTCAGGTCAGTGTTGGTAAAATATGGCATCACTCTTAGACTGTTGGTGGGAATGCAAGTTGGTGCAGCCTCTTTGGAGAACAGTGTGGAGATTCCTCAAGAAATTAAAAATAGAACTTCCCTATGACCCTGCCATTGCACTACTGGGTATTTACCCCAAAGATACAGATGTCGTGAAAAGAAGGGCCATCTGTACCCCAATGTTTATAGCAGCAATGGCCACGGTTGCTAAACTGTGGAAGGAGCCAAGATGTCCTTCAATGGATGAATGGATAAGGAAGATGTAGTCCATCTACACTATGGAGTATTATGCGTCCATCAGAAAGGACGAATACCCAACTTTTGTAGCAACATGGACGGGACTGGAAGAGATTATGCTGAGAGAAATAAGTCAAGCATAGAGAGTCAATTATCATATGGTTTCACTTATTTGTGGAGCATAACAAATAGCATGGAGGACATGGGGAGTTAGAGAGGAGAAGGGAGTTGGGGGAAATTGGAAGGGGAGGTGAACCATGAGAGACTATGGACTCTGAAAAACAATCTGAGGGATTTGAAGGGGCGGGGGGTGGGAGGTCGGGGTACCAGGTGGTGAGTATTATAGAGAGCACGGATTGCATGGAGCACTGGGTGTGGTGCAAAAATAATAAATACAGTTATGCTGAAAATAAATTAATTAATTAAAAAATTTTAAAAAATACATATGGCATCAGACTATTGATCTGAATTCTCAAAAGTAATTTTACAAGCAGGGTACACATGCACAGACACACTGAGGAGTTTAAATGTGAAGAGGTGGACCAAGAGGAAAGAGGTGAATCGGGCCTGTGCTAGCCTGTCTGAGCCTCTTCTGCAGTTAGAAACAGGTACCGTTTCCCCTGGACAAACTCAGCAGTCACAGGGCCAACAAGCAGAGCACGAGCTGGATTTTGACACCACGAATGCTCTCTGCGTCCTTGTGCTGGATACAAAGGCACAGCCCACACAAAATGAGGAAGCAAATGTGCAGGTGGTGCAAGCACTCTCTCCTGGCAGGTCCAGGAGCACGGAGCCACAGACCAGGAAGGTTGCCAACCACAGGCTCCTGCATCAGTGCATATCCTGGGCTTGGGAAAGACCATCTCCTGCAAAATGAGATGACATCCCATCGTCTTCAAAGAGAATGTCTACAGTGCTGCTCTAGGAATGTTCAAGTCAGCACATGACTCTTTAACTTCAAGCTATTTTCCCTCTGGCCAAGACAAATTGACCCAAACAGTGCCTTTCTTTCTCTGGCCTAGGATCTTTACGGAGAAGTTATGCCTGCATTCTAAATTTTGACAAATGGCTAGATGTTACCATGTGGCAGAGGAAGAAGAGAGAGTAATAGATTGTGGGATCTGAAGGGATTAAAGGAATAAGCAACCTGAAGTGGTAAAGGAAAAATCATAATCCTGTCTTTACTTGGTAAAAAGAATAAAAATCCGAAAAGGAATTTTGCATCCCTTTATATGCATACGTTAATGGGATCTTCACAACAATCTTGTAGAACTGGTATTAAAATCCTTAGTTGTACAGATGGCCCTTCTTTTCACTACATCTGTATCTTTGGGGTAAATACCCAGTAGTGTGCAATGGCAGGGTCATAGGAAAGTTCTATTTGTAATTTCTTGAGGAATCTCCACACTGTTCTCCAAAGAGGCTGCACCAACTTGCATTCCCACCAACAGTGGAAGAGGGTTCCCCTTTCTCCACATCCTCTCCAACACATGTTGTTTCCTGTCTTGCTAATTTTGGCCATTCTCACTGATGTAAGGTGATATCTCAATGTGGTTTTAATTTGAATCTCCCTGATGACTAGTGATGATGAACATTTTTTCATGTGTCTGAGAGCCATTTCTATGTCTTCATTGGAGAACTGTCTGTCCATATCTTCTGCCCTTTTTTGATATGATTGTCTGTTTTGTGTGTGTTGAGTTTGAGTAGCAACATGGACAGGACTGGAAGAGATTATGCTGAGTGAAATAAGTCAAGCAGAGAGAGTCAATTTTATCACATGGTCTCACTTATTTGTGGAGCATAACAAATAGCCTGGAGGACATGGGGAGCTAGAGAGGAGAAGGGAGTTGGGGGAAATTGGAAGGGGAGGTGAACCATGAGAGACTATGGACTCTGAAAAACAATCTGAGGGTTTTGAAGGGGGCAGGGGGTGGGAGGTCGGGGAACCAGGTGGTGGGTATTATAGAGGGCACGGATTGCATGGAGCACTGGGTGTGGTGCAAAAATAATGAATACTGTTATGCTGAAAATAAAAAATAAAAAAATAATCCTTAGCTGTGATGGAAGAGGAAGAAGGAACATCACAAGGGGAAGGATGGAAGGGTTCACATCTTAAGGTAGGGAAGTGAAGGCCAATTTTCTTACCAGGGGAGAAAACATTTTTAACTGTAGAAGGACATGGCAGGCAATCAGGCATCAGTAATAGGGTCATAGACTCTGCAGACAAATTCATTTGGATTCCAGCCAGCTAGAGGGCATTTGGAAAGTCCATTAACCATTCTTCTAATCTTATTTCCTTATTTACAAAAGGACATATAATGATACCTGCATCACAGTGTTATTATGAAGCATAAATGTTTACAAAGTGCTTAACAAAAAATACCTATCACATAGTAACTCTTCAATAAATAGAAAGTACTGTTCATTCTTGTATTCAAATAATATCACTAGGTGCTTCTTTGAGTCAATCACTGATTCAAGCCCAGGATACAATGTTCAGCAAAAAACAGCACAGTCATTGTTCTCATGAAGCATATGGTCTTATGAAATACACAGGCAATAAAATAATCTCCAAAATAGATATTAACTGTGAATTATTCTAAGTCAAACAATTTATCCTACCACATTTTCACTGTCTCTCATGTCTCACTTCCTTCCTCCCTTAGCTTCACTCACTCCTCATTGTAATCCTCTGGGAACACATCTTGACTCCTTTGTCCTTCTCTTGCTGTGTCATATTCTCTTGGTTAAAGCGTAGCTCTAATTCAGTCCAACCCACTGGCCTCTCTGCAGTGTTATCCATTCAACCAACCAAAATAAATAAATAAATAAATAAGTTGCCATGTTGTCTGGTCTCCCTTGATCCTATCGCCATCCCAAAGCCCCAGTTGCTACCTGGCTACCAAACCACATTCTGTAGTCCATCCACTGTCTTAGCCAGCTAGTCCATCCACTCCCTCTCTCCTCCAAACTCTAACACTGCTGCCTCATCCTACTCACACCTAGAGAATCTGGTTATTTCACAGAAAAAAATAAGAGGCACTTTCACACTTTTCCTCCACCCAGTCTTACCTGCCTGCTGGATTCTCTGTCCATATACTCCTACAATCCCTCCCAGGCTCACGTTCCTATTTAAAGCAAGCCTGTCTATTTGCACACCAAATCCCTCTTTTCGCCTAGTCAAGAACATTGTTCTTTGCATTTTTCTCCTCCCTTACTTAACAAAAGGTAAGTATTGTAGCCTCAGAGAAGACCATGTCTTATATCAGTTCACAAGATCACTGGGAAAAGAACACTTATATATGCAAATTGAAGTTGATATAACCCTCCCCTTCAGGGCACAAGTATCTACAAATTTACTGTCCCTGTTGGCCTGGGAATTTTGTACTCAAACCAGTAGAATTTCCACATTTGCTGAGCACTAAACTGCATGAAACCTACTCTATTCTGTTGAAAGATGGGTGTAAAGATAAAAAATAATAGCATTTTTGAAGCTTATTATGTGTCGAATTAAGAGCTTCAGAATCACTATATCTTTTAATCCTCAGAGCAATTTGGAAATACTTCCACATTATGACTAGGATCAGGGTTCGCTCATCTGCCTAAGGTCCCAGACAAATAAATATCAAGCGGAAATTCCAATCCAAGTCCCTCTGACTCTATGCATCTTTAACAAGTGTGTCAGACCAGCTTCAGTTAAGAAGATTAAAAAGTTAAGAGGGGGTAAGTTTCAGACCTGCCCCTTGTTTCCAGAAGATGAGATTTTCAACAACAACAAAAAAAAAACAGAAAAGCATCTAAATCTGACTGTGTTTGTTTAATGCTGATCACAGTAATCATAGATGTTAGAGGAAAATTTATCCTCTATTGTATAAGACACGTAAATTGTGTTTGAATTATAAGTAAGGTTTAAAAGACTGATATGAGGCCACAGGAATTCCAAGGGAAGAGATTTTATGAAAAAAAAAAAAGACAAAATCTTGAATCGACTAAAGAAACAATTTTCAGGGGCACCTGGGTGGCTCAGTAGGTTAAGCAGCTGCTTTCAGCTCAGGTCATGATCCCAAGGTCCTGGAATTGAACCCCACATCAGGTTCCCTGCTCAGTGGAGAGCCTCCTTCTCCCTCTACCCATGCCTGCCACTCTACCTGCTTGTGCTCTCTCTCTGTGTCAAATAAATAAATTAAATTAAAGAAAGAAAGAAAAACAATTTTCATCTATATGACTCTAAAGGTACATTAAGATCCCCACTCTCCAGAAGAGGTCCATAACTATACCCCAACAAGAGGCCCCTCACACTACACTCCCACACATGCCATCTGTTTGGAATTGTTGGAATTGTTAAAGGAATAAAGACAATGTCAGCCCCGAAAGTTCTCTCTTTGCTTTGGCCTGAACACCTCCATCTCCTTATTTTCAGATCTGAACTTGCAGACAGATAATCAACGGGTTAACAACTTGCATCTAAAAGCTAAAAGCTCCTAGGAAAATTACAATCTATAAATCACACCTCACTCTGTATCGATTTACTCCCTTGGCTTCCTTCTAATCCAGCTGAGAGCTAGCAGCTGATGCACAGAGTATTGATGGGGAGGAAGGAGGGGGAAGGAAGAGGAAGAAGTAATTGTAGAAGGTAGAGTAGACCCCAAGGGGCAGGCCTGCGTGAAGTCCTAAAGCTAAGCTCTTCATAAGAACTTGGACACAGGAAAGGGTCAGACCAACGGTAGGAAGAAGGAGTCATTACGAGGACCTGAAACTGAATGCAAACTGGCCTAAGCAAATTAGGGAATTGATTGGATCATGTCTCTGGGCTAAATTGTGCAGTAGCTAAATGTGGAGGCTTTGTCACCACTTTGTCTGACTCCAGACCTCTGCTCAAATCCTTCCTCCCTGTAGGACTTTGGGCATGTTACTTAACTTCTCACCTCCCTCATCTGGGTGAGGGCATGATGATAAAAATCATGCCTACTTCATAGATGCGGGGACTGAGTAAGACAACACATGTGCTATGGGTTGAATTATGCCCTCCCAAAATAGATACAGTGAAGCACTAACCCTCGGTGTCTCAGAATGTGACTTCATGTAGAAACAGGATCTTTGCACATGTCATCAGTCAAGATGAGATCCTGCTGGAGGAGAGTAGACCCTTTATCCAATGTGACTGCTATCCTTATGGGGGTGGGGGTTGTAAAATACACAGGGAGACACAAGGGAGGGCACCAAAGGCTCCAACTGAAGCACCTCAGCTGCCAGCCAGTGGACACCTGGGGCTACCAGAACCTGTAAGAGGCAAGGAAGGGCTCCTGTAGGTGTCAGAAGTAGCATTAGTAGTCTGGTTGGGCTGCCATAGACTGGGGCGTTAGAACGGCAGATTTAATTTCTGGCAGTTTGGAGGCTAGGAGTCCAGCAAGGTCCAAAAGGGTCAGTTTCTGGTGAGAGTTTTCCCCCTGGCTTGCAGAAAGCCAGTCTCTCACTGTGTCCTCATGTGGCAGAAAGAAAGCTAGAGAACTCTCTTGTGTCTCTTCTTATAATATGGACACTAATGCTCTCAAATCAAGGCCCAACCCAATGATCTCACTGAACTAACTATAATGACTTCCTCCCAAATGCTATCTCCAAACACAGTCACAATGGGGGTTAACAGTTCAACATATAAATTGGCGACAACACCTTGCATCTGAACCTTTACCCTCCAGAGCACACATGCCTGTGGTTTTAAACTGCCCAGTTCATAGTCCTTTGTGCTGGCAGCCTACAGAAATGATTAGAACATGTGAAATGCTTGCACCAGTGCTAGTACATAGTATTGAAGACATGTTAGGTGTTAATGTTACAACTCGGGCTCTGTTCACTCTAGCTCCTCCAACAGCATCATCAGGATTTCTCAGCTCTGCTTACCTCTGCATCCGCTTACCCTCAGGGGCTTTCAGGTTGATCCACCCTGGCGGGGTGGATCCACCCTGGCGGTCCCCAGGAACCCCAGCCTTCTGGACCATGAGGCTAGCAATCCCGGCAAAGAGACACATCTCTTTCTCAGTGGTTCTGGCGGAAGTCCTGGGGCCAAGTCTCATTGGCCTGGATGAAGTCACACGCCCATCCCTGAACCAGTCAAGACAGCCAGAGGGTGCGCTGTCTGAGCCAGACAGACCCCCCGCCCTGCAGCCAGGAGTGGAGTCAACTCCACTCGAACCACATGGACTCAGTGGGGATAATGGTTTGGAAATGAAAGGTGGAAAAATCAGGCTGCCAGTGCCAGAAGGTACCAGAATGTGGAGGAGACAGAGACAACAGATGGTCATTATGTGGGATTTCGGCAAACTGAAGTTTATAAACATCCCTGAAGTTTTCATTGGTTTTATGATACTACACTAGTGAGAATTCCTGGCGATAAACAACAAAAGCCAGGATTAAGTAAACTTAAACAGAGAATGAATTTTCTGGAGTCTCTGGTAGTTTAGAAAGCTGTGAGGAAGGCTGCAGAATCAGGCGTGGGCAGCAGTGAGGACTCTTAATCTTGGCCAAGGTCTTGCCTGGGTTTTCCCAGTCAGAGGACAAGGAATAGGGATTTCTTCATTCCTCATCTGGCTTCTGTGCACCCACCTATTTAGGATTCCCCCCTATCAACCCAAACAAATAGGGTGTCTGGATGTTGAACTGAGAAAGGGAAAGATTCACTATAGTTTTCTCCCTAATGACAGTGAGGAAGTGGTCATCAATCAAACAAGGCCTTTGGGTCTTCCAGAACCAGCGATGCAGATGGGGACAGACTCCTTCAGAACAAACCAACACCAGAGTCCCAGGACAACACCAGGCCCACAGAGTAAAATACTGTGAGGAAACCAGAGGAACTGGCAGCAAAACAAGGCAGATTTTTTTTTTTTTTTTTAACAAGGCTGATTTTGACAGGAGCAAAACAGCAGGAGCCGGGGTAGAAAAAGAATCCTGGAAGAAGCAACAGCGTGAGTAAAGACCTGGAGAAAAGTAAAATCAGGCAAATCAAACAGGGAAGACTTTTCTGAATTCAGGAAATTTGTTTTTTCACCAACATCTCTGTGCCTCAAAGATTATCTTTAAAAACAGCTGTTACCCAACAACTACTTAGGGCTTGAAATAAAGGAAAACATTCCCACGCCAATTCTGCACTCAAAATAGAAGCTGAAGAGACACAGAAATACCCAGGCCACTATGACAGCCTGAGTCGAAGCTTTTTATGGAACAAAGAGCTCCGTGGGCGCCTGAAGGCCTCACTCCTCCTCCTCACACCACTGCTGTCGCCCCTGAGCGCCCACTGTCGGGTGGCAGGGAGGGAGCAAGGGCAGGCTGCCATCTAGAGCCAGCGCCAGCCTCCAGTTCCTCTGCCCCCGTGCCAGCACGCTCTTCCCAGGAACAGTGGCGATCCTAAAAATAATAAAAGTTGTCCCCAGCATTTACTGACTGCTTGACGGGGCTGGAGCCATTCTGAGAGCGTCCCTCAGGTAACAGTGGCCACAGCAACTTTATTTAGGACCTGCCACTCCAATCCCCATTTTACAGATGAAGAAACTGAGGCAGAAAGAGGTTAAGTCACGTGCCCGCCGTCACTTAGAGACTCCCCTCATTCTGCCTCCCCCTGCACCAAAGAACGTGCACCAAAATCTCTGCAGCTTAGTAGACTTTTGAGGCTCAGGCTGGGGAGGGGCCCCAAGTCAGGGAATGCCAAGAGCTGAATGAAGGTTGTTGAATACTTGCAACGTGCCCGATGTTGTGCTAAGGATTCTAACAGTCTAGAAAACACAAACAAAATCTGTTCTGTAAATATACGACAACGAGAATGGTTTAATGCCATTGAACTGTGCATTTATAAATGGTTACCATGGTACAGTTGATGTTATATATATTTTACCATGGTTAAAAAAAAAAAAAAAAAGCTATCTGGTAATACTAGGTGGCAGGCTAATTCTCTGCAGACATTGGTTCACTCGCTCCTCCCAGCAGCCCCAGGAGACAGGTGCCATTTACGGTCCCCAGGGAGCAAAGGAAGGAATGGAGATTCCCAGAGGTTCTCAGAAGAAACGGAGGAGTCCCCTTGGCTGGTCATGCAGCTGGTACACACTTTCAGTTCCATTAGCTCTGCTGCAGGTGGTACTATTAGTAGTGATATGATGAGTTTTGTTAGCATTAATTACCATTATTCATTAGTGACAGTATTATTGGAAATGATATTAGTACTAATACCCTTAGTATTCTCAATACATAGTGCTAAGTACCTAGTACTCTTAGTACAGTGGTCTCCTCCGCCCCCCACCCAATCCACTACCTGGCTTTCCATGGTTTCAGTTATCCGTGGTCAGCTGTGGTCAGGCAACAGATGATCCTCAAGACACATCAAAAGGTCAGTAGTAGCCTAATGCTAGGTCCCATCTATGTCATTCTCCTCACCTCATCTCATTATGTAGGCATTTTACGATCCCACATCATCACAAGAAGGGTGAGTGCCGTACAGATAAGATACTTTCAGGGAAAGACAACAAAATCATATTCTTGTAACAATATGCAGTATATTATTATAATTGTGTTCTTTTATTATTAGTTATTAGTGTTAATCTCTTCCTGTGTCTGATTCATAAATTAAACTTTATCATACGTATGTATGTGCAGGAAAAAACAGTATAAATAGGAATCTGTATCATCCAGGGTCTCTGGCATCTACTGGAAGTCTTGGAACATATCCCCTCCTGATAAGGGGGATTGCTGTTATTCGTGTAGGCTCGAGAAGCAGCCAATGTGGTTTTGAATCATAATTATACCGTCTATTAGCTGTGTGATCATGTGGAAGTGAGCTGAGTTCCCTTCACCTGTTTGGCCATTCTTTTTTTTTTTTTTTAAGATTTTATTTATTTATTTGCAAAGGAAGCAGCAGGCACAGGGAAAGGCAGGCTCCCCACCGAGCAAGGAGCCCTATGTGGGACTCGATCCCAGGACCCTGGGATCATGACCTGAGCAGAAGGCAGAGGCTTAACCCACTGAGCCACCCAGGCATCTCCTGTCTGGTCATTCTTAAAAGAGGAAGAATGACAGGGCCTCTTTCATAGCATTGTCCAGTGGGCTGAAATGAGATAATTGGCCAAAAGTACTTAAAGCTGGGGTGTCTGGGTAGCTCAGTTGGTTAAGCTTCCAAATCTTTGTTTTGGCTCAGGTCATAATCTGAAGGTTGTGAGATTGAGCCCCGTGTCTTTATCTCCAGGGTGCAAAGCCTGCTTAAGATTCTTTCTCTCCAAAAAAAAAAAAAAAAAAAAGGAAAGAAAAGAAAAAGATTCTTTTTCTCTCTGTCTTCCTCTGCCTTCCCCACTCCCTTTCTTTGGGGAAAAAAAAAAGTGCCTAAAACAGTGCCTGGCAAATAACAGGTGTTAAATAAAAAATGATTGCTACTTGTTCATGGGAACAACATGGTACTTCTTGCAGCCATCAGATAACCATGACAGAAATTTCGGGAAGAGGTCTTAGATCTATAAAGGCTCAGACATCTTGCTGAGTAAGGAGTTTTTTGATAAATCTATACAAGTTTAAAGCTACAGACCTTCCATCCACAAAATGCATACACGTCAAAGGAAAAAAATCTTACAAACAAATTCCTAGATTCCTGAAGTTCACCTCCCCATTCCAGGGAGCCCTCTGACAAGAGCTCCTACCCTGGATAACCTAGCCCAAACCCCACACCCTTTTTTATTTAAAAAAAAAAAAAATCTTCCAAAAAGGGTAGGCAGCAGTTCTCACTTCTGTTTCCAATTCATTAAGGCTGCTGTAGGATACAGGAATATAAATTTGTAACAATCTTCCCAAGAAATTCTATTCAGGAAGCCACCATATTTTTAGAGTCATGGGTTGGTAGGACTTGCCCATGGTCACTCAGGTAAAATGAGATCAGTGCAGGATTGGCCCTAATGGTCCTGGCTCCAACCTGTGTTCTTTCCACTCTTTGCACAGCCTAAAAACTTTCTGAAGGAATTAAACTTCTAAAACTTTGCAAATAACTATGTAAAGAAAGAAATCCTGGGGCGCCTGGGTGGCTCAGATGGTTGGGCATCTGACTTTAGCTCAGGTCATGATCTCTAGATCTTGGGATCCAGCCCCATGTCAGGCTCCCAGTTCGCTGGGGAGTCTGCATCTCCCTCTCCCTCTGCTTCTCCCCCTGCTTGTGCTCTCTCTCTGTCTCCTCTCTCTCTCTCAAATGAATGAATAAAATCTAAGAAAGAAAGAAAGGGAAAGGAAAGAAAAGAAAAGAAAAGAAAGAGAGAAAGGAAGAAAGAAATCATGCAGAGAAAAAGAAAACTAGAAGGGAATCCACCAAGATCTTAGTAGCAAGGACTCTACCTTTTTGTTCTCCTTTACTTAATTTTAAATATTCCTCCAACTTTTGAACAGTAAATATGTACTCAGCGTGAGAGAATTTTGAAAGTAAGTCTTATGTTTGAAATCCAAATGTTCATATTTTGCTTTCCTGGGCATTTTAAGAATTCAGAATTTTAAGCCACCGAACTTCTATTTTTCCTTGCTTTTTACTTTTAAAAGTTATACTTTTACACTTTAAAAAAAAAAAATGATGGATGGGCTGGGGAACTGAAATGAATTTACTTGAAAGTGAACCAAAGTAAAGAAGGGAAGGAAAAATGTGGCATTTGATTAGCAATTCCGTGAAGAATAACAGATGCAGATCTACAATTTTTGGACTTCTCTATCAACCTCGAAGAGAAAAAGAAATAAAGAGTGCAGCCTTGGTTGATTTAAGAAAGCATGTGTTTTCAGATCGTTGATGCTTTTATAAGAATGCCATTAGGAAGAAGAAGGTCAGGAAGACAGAAAAATGCCTGCATCCTGGGAGTGTGATAACAAAAGAATAATGATAAAGCCTTCCATCTGTCTAGCACTTACCAGTCCTCAAAGCCCATTTATAATAATTAGCAATTGGAAAGAACCCAAATGGCCAACAATAGGGGAATGGCTAAATAAACAGTGGTCGATTAACTCAGATGGAATACTTCATAAAGAGAGACAATGGTGAACTCGCAGACTGAGCTGATTCTGGAAATGTCTGTATGACCTCATGTTAACTAAGAAAAAAGTGAAACACAAAGTGGTGCCTTGGGACTCAACAAGGCATTTTAAAAAGCCTATCACATTAGCTTCTTAGGCAAGACGGAGAAATGAGGGCTTCATTGTTAGAGAAAAGAGCTGACGCCTGATCGTGGCTCCATCAGAAACTAGCTGAGTAGCAAGGGAGAGCTTAAAGATGATCCCCGATTTGTGTAGGTAATGCATTTCTGTCTCTAAAATATTTTAAAAGCCTGAGTTGGGAAATTAACTTACATGTCATAAGGTGGATTCTTTCCTCAAAGATGAAAAAAAATATGTAAAATTTCTAATACATCTCGCCTTCTTGAAACAATCTTCCTGGATTTTTTTTCTAACAATTCATATCATCGTTAATCCTACTCTTCTTTCCAGCTGAGCCTGATATCTGAAGGCTTATGTCTAAAGAGAGTTCACTATTTTTGGCATTCCCAATCAATTTCATTTTTTTAAAAAAAGATTTTTATTTAATTGAGAGAGCGAGAGTGAGAGAGAGAGCACAGAGGGAGAGAGAGAAGCAGACTCCCCACTGACTAGGGAGTCCAACTCAGGGCTCAATGCCAGGACCCTGAGATCATGACTTGAGCCAGAGGCAGATTCTTAACCAACTGAGCCACCCAGGCACCCCGCCCCCATCAGTTTCGTTTAGTATCAATAGGAATCGAGTATTACATATTAAGTTCATCATCACCAATCTTAGAACTTAACTTTTTCCAGTTTCCATACAGGACATGTTTAGAGGAGAGTAACCAGGACAACTAATAAGAGGATTTATGGTTTTATCATCTGCAGAGTATTTGGAGTATCTGGTCAAAAAAAAAAAAAAAGATTGTGCAGGATATAATAGCCTACTCCAAAAGCTACCAGCTATGGATAGAGAATTAACATTTACTATGTGGCCCATCAGGGTAGAATAATGGCTCAACATATGGAAAATTTCTAATGATCAGAACTTTCCAGAAATGAGTCACACTGGCAGATGGTAAGCTTGCCTTCAGGGGAGGTATTTGAACATAGGAGAATCACCTGCTGGAAAGCAGTAGAAATTCCACAAGTATAGAGTGATGAAGAGACAGGTGCCTTTAAAAAGATAACTTCTAATCTTGTTCCCTATTCTATCTTACATCTGTGATTATCTGAATATAATTATGTGGACATAAGTGCATGGAAGGCTAAAATTGGAAGTAAACATAGAATGATGTGAATAATTCAAATTTTAATGTGCATTAGTTTCCTTCTTCATTTATCCATATTCCCTTTCTCATTTCATATAAGAAAGGTACATGTGCATGTGATGTGTATGTGTCTTTCTGTGTGCAAATCATAATCTAGACCAAAACATATATAAATTAGAAAAGGTGAGTTCTGAGAGCAAAAAGCAAAGAACAATATTAGATGGCAGGTCACTTAGGTTCTATGCAGTTACTAAACAAACCATGAATTTGGCACTGAGCTTCCTGGTTGCCAAAGCAAAAAGGGGAAATCAGTCACATGATTCTCAATGTTACAAGAAGAAAACATACCAGATCTTTAGGGTGTGCAAAATTTCTCCTGGCACTAAGCCCTGGCCCTAAGCTTTGAAGGGAATAGCTTTTGTGGGAGTTCTGATTAATGTCAAACACTGTGTCCTTAACAAAATCTCTGCAGCAGACACAATAATCAACCTTAAAGCTATTTCTGACCCTTCCTAGGAGAAGACAAATAGCACGACGCAAGGGCACAATGCAGTAGAAACAATTATCTGCAGACCTGGAAAACATGGTTTGAATTTTTTTACAGTCTAGGAAACCAAAAAATTAGTAATATCTAAAATTGTTTTAAGATTTTATTTATTTATTGACATGGGGGTGGGGGGGAGAACACAACAGGGGGATAGGCAGGGAGAAGGAGAAGCAGACTCCCCGCTGAGCAGAGAGTCCCATGTGGGGCTTGATCCCAGAACGCTGGGATCATGACCTGAGCTGAAGTCAGATGCTTAACCAATTGAACCATTCAGGCATTGTATTTTAAAAATGGGTTGGATGACGTGGCTTTCAGGCAATCCCTCATACACATTACATCTCTAAACCAGGTAGAAAGCTTGAAATTATCCTCTGTGATAAGGAATCAATCTTCTTTAAGTTTATAAGCATTCCTTTTTTTTTTTTCTTTAGCTCTTTTCCCTTAAGGCCTTGCATATAATGCAGGACCCCTGTCTTCTGCTGGGAGTGTTGACTGTCCCGAGACTGTCACCTACAGGCTCTATATACAGCTCATTTCTCCCTTTGTGGTACTAGGCAGCTTGGGTGACACGTATCCTCCCACTGGGAACTAAATTAAGACATCAAAATCTTGTCACATCAGGCACTTAATAATCGCTAGTTGTTTGCTAGCACTGTTCACTTGGGATGAATGCAAAATTCTGATCCTGAAAGAAAGCTGCCAGTTTTTATTAACAGTCAAAGTCAATCCAAATATCCAGACTGTTGCTAAGGCAGGAAAGCTGACAGACAAAAGGTTAACGGGACTTTACGTACACCTTGATTTAAGGACTGATTTAAGGACTGGTGGTCCTTCTCATCAATGTCCTGTGGACCTAGGTATGGATGCAGTGTAGGAGACCTGGAATGAGGGAAGAGGCATACAATAATGACCTAGACATTACTATTATGACCTACAGGATTGGTGCCAACCACCCCTAGTCCCTCTCTGCCACTGTCTCATCGACCTTCTTTCTTTCTTTATTTAAAGATTTTATTTATTTATTTGAAAGAGAGAGAGACAGGGAGACCATGAGCAGGGGGAGGGGCAGAGGGAGAAACAGACTCCCCGCTGAGCAGGAAGCCCCATGCAGGGCTTGATCCCAAGACCCCAAGATTATAACCTGAGCTAAAGGCTCAGATGCTTAACCTACTGAGCCACACAGGCACCCCTCAACCTTCTTTCCAATCTTAAAATTCCCTTTCCTTTTTTTTAGATATTTTAATCCTAATTTTTTTTTAATTCCCTTTCCTCTAGTTGGAGGTCTTCCTCATCTTACTAGAATGTAGAATTTTTAAGTGCAAGGACCTGTGCATTTCCTGTGTCTTTAGAGAAGGGGTTGGACCAGTGTGGCTGAGATTGGTGGGTGCACATCAGTATATGCAATATGTGTTCTCCCTTCTTCTCGGTAGGGGAACGAGCTGAGCACAGGGCTGGCAGTTGGGTGGCCATGTAGCTATGTTTCTGCCAGTGGAATGTGAGGGGAAGTCATGTGTGCCTTCTGTGCTATAGCCCTTAAACCAATAGATGTGTTCCCTCCACATTCTATTTTCTCCTTTCCTGCCAACTGGAAATCCCTAGCCACCCAGCCTATACAGGTGCAGCGAGGACACCCAGGAGGACACCAGGGCTGTCCAGCCAGCCTGGGGGACTGCTGGCCTGGACAGAGCCCAACTACTCACCCCGAAGAGAAAAATGAGCTGCATTTTGGGGTCTTTTTTTTATAGTTTAACACCCCTGCATGAGTACAACTGATTCACTCTGAGGATCTGCTCCTACTCAGAAAAGCTGGGGACTGACATCATCACATACAATCACTGAATTTAAGAAATCTGGATTCTCAGGGACCATGAACATGTAAAAAAGATACACTTAAAATTGGATCTTAAAATTTCTCTCCATTTATATGAATGTGTGTTTCTCAGAGACAACATTTAGTCTGCACCTTTGAAACAACCACTTGTACCAGCTGAATAGAATGAGGGTCAAACAGTTGTCTTCTTCATTAATCACAAGATGTACAGCAGCCATAGTCAGATGAATCACTATGGTTTCACATGAAGAGCGCTACCTGTCCCATCATGATGTAGAGAGTATTCTAGCAAGTGCTCCCCCAAACTGTGGCAAGTCTACCAGGAATGAGAAATGAGATGTGTCCTATCCTTTAGGCAGGACACAAACTTTTTATTATTCAATAGCTATGTATTATTCTAATGTATATTTAATGTGTCTTCGATTTATGTCAAACAACTGTGCTTCTCAATTAATGGGATAGTCCAGTTTTCCTTAAAAACAAATTTAAACAATAATACACTATATGTTAAAAAATAATACATATATATTAATAAAAATTTTAAAAATTTAATTTTAAAAAAACAAATTTAAGTAAATAAAGATGAGTCCGTTTAGAGAAAAACACAATTAGTATAGGCAATGACAAAAGTTGTGATGGTGGTATGCAAACTGAAACAGGGAAACTCAACACTAACTATGAGGTAGATTGGAAATACATTATGATTTTCACTGTGTAGAGATGAAACAAGTGCTCTCCAGGGGCACTAGTCAACGAAATCAGTGGATAAAATTATTAACTCGAGTTGAAATAACTGACAGCTAGCACTCACAGGCATCTTTTAGGTACAAAATACTTTTTCTCATTACCTCTTTTAATTTCATCATTGAATGTGCTTAAATGTAATGTTAAAGCAAGTGGAAAATAACACAGAGTTCTATCCTTCAAAAGGCTGGGTATGTATTATGTTGGGTAGAGCGGTGGTAAAGGAGAGTCTTTGTGGCCTTTAATAGTATAAGATCTATGCTCAGAATCCAGGTCAGTCACTCGTAAACTGTGGGGTGCAGAGGGAGCCTCTCACTCAACAGTTGTAGGCAGACCTTGTTTGAGCACCTGTAATGTGAAAGGCAGGGATACATCTGTGAACAGAAGAGCAAACATGCTTGCCCTTAAGGGAGTTAAAGGAGTTAAGGGGGACCTTAACTCCTAGTGAGGGAGACGTACACTAAACACAATAAATAAGTAAATTCTACAGTGCATTAGAAGATAAGAAATTCTCTGTAGTAAAGGAGAAAGCAGGAGAAAGAGGAACAGAACTGTACAAAATAGAGCAATCGTGGCAGGATTCATGGGGGAGGTGGTATTTGACAAAGATTTGAAAGAGGCTGGGACATGAGCTAAATGAGTGTCTTTGGAAGGAAGGGTGCAGCAGTGAGACTTCCGCAGGGCTTTCTAAAGCCAGGCCTTAAGCTGAGACAACTGTAGGGACCACCTCATTGCTGTCCCTTCTCACAGGGATCTTATGCTTCATGTGGTCCAATCTCTGAAAACCACTGTTTTATGTGTTTAGTCGCTTATTTATGGTGGGAGGGTAAATCCAGTCCCTGTTGCTCCAAAATTCAGTTCTGAACATGTTGAGTCTTAGTGGTCTACTGGACATCAAAATAAAGATGGAGGACTCACTAACACACATCTTACCTCCAGAATTTCCAATTCAGCAGGTCTGGGGTGAGACCCAGGTGATGTGTAGCTGCTGGCTTGAGACCATACCCTTGAGAAGCACTGGTACATGTGATTTTTTCCCCAATGTCCTTTTTATAAGAACATAGATCAGAAAGTTACTTCCCTGCTCATAATTCGAACTAGCTCCAAAGATCCCAAATGTCACCACCTTGGTTTCCCTCACCAGTCTCAATAGTCTGCTTCCCCAAACTACCCCCACATCCCTGTGCTGAGCCATAAGTGCAGTACCTGGCATGCACCAGGTCCTAGGACCCTCACTTGATGCCTGTACTCATGCTGGGTCCTCTTTCTGGAAGGTCCTCCTTCCATCCAGGGTCTAGAAGAGCAAGTTCAAGCCACCATTCTAGTCCCTCCTGTGAGCCCTTCCCTTCCTGCTCTGTTGGATCCAATCCCTCTGTCATCACTTGGCACAAAGTTTCTTAATAACTTATTTAACTGCTCGATCTTCCCTCATTACACTTGGAGGTCCTTGAGGGTTATTTAATTATTTTTTAATTATTCTTTATTTAATCCCTTTAGCTTTATATCCTAATTGGATGGTAAAGACCCCTGGTGTTTTTTTACAACTGGCAGAAACAGTGTTAATTGTCATGATAATGGGGATGGGGGCTCGAGGGGGAGGACACTGAGCATGTATGGGGCAAGGTCACCAAAGCCTCAAACAGAAGGGGTTCCTACCAGCAAGAACAGTTCATCCCATGTCCCTCTTGATTTCCAAATGTCCCTCCAGACATCATGAAGGTGAAACACGTTTCTCATGATCTGACCCTAGAACCTAACTGTTTCACAATAAACACGAAATATTTTTTGTGCAGGGGCACGTGGGTGGCACAGTTGGATAAGCATCTGACTCTTGATTTTGACTCCAATCATGATCTCAGGGTCATGAGATTGAGTCTCAGGTCGGACTCCACTTAAGATTCTCTCTTCCTCTGCCTCCCCTCCCACCCATTGTGTCCACCCCCCCCACCCACCCACACACAAAAATGCAATTTTAACATACACTAAATTTTCCTGGATTATACCTACCACATAAATGGAGGAGAGTTTGGATTTTGTTTTGCCAGAAATTTGACCAGAAAACATTACCATGCAGAGAAATTATATTATCAGAAACAACCCTCTCATTGGACTTGAGCCTCCAGTGCATGAGAGTCACTCACTCTGCCTTCCCAGCTGGGTACATCGCCACAACACACAGACACACAGCGTCTGTTTTATGCCACCCAGAGCAACTGTGCTTAAGCATTTGAACTTGAAATGCTTATTTTTTTTAAGTTCTTTCCTTCCATTTTTCCTTTCCTGTAGGGTTAGATTGCTAAACTGATTTTTGCTACAGCTGTAGGCATGTTATTCCACCTGATTTTAGGACAGGAAAGGGATTGCACTTATTTACAAATTGTTATCCAAGGGTCATTTCGTATGGTGAGCTGTGACCAGCAGACCACCAACTTGCAGAATCAGAGGATGGAATTGGAAGTGCTTCACAATTTCCCTCTGATGTCTGTGTCCACTCTCAACTCCAGCCGTTTCCCGCCTCACCTGCTCCAACCCTGGGGACTCCCAGCTGCTCCAGAGCACACCACGCCCTCCTCCTTCACCCAGGTCCTAACTCCCCCTACCTGGAGTTTTTTCACCCCTTTTATTGGCTTTCCATGGAGCCCTGCTCAGATATTAGCTCCACACTAAAATCTTGTCCAACCCCCACCCTTTGAGATCTTCCTGGGCCCATTGTTCATATCGCTCCCTATAACCACCATCACTCTTGTAGACATAACTGGTTTACAGGTCCTCCTCTCCCTCTGATCTGAGGAGTCCTGAGGGACAGCATATTGGTTGAGAATTTGGCTTGGAGTCACTCAGCAGGGTTCAAATGTACCTCTCACATACTCTACTTGGGTGATCTTGACAGTGGGCAATATAATTAACTTTTCTAGACTTCCATGTTCTCATCCACATTTTAAAGACAATAATACTTACCTCTCAAAGAGTTTGAAAGAATTAAATGAGATCCTATATATACAGCAAGCACCTAGCACAGCACTTGTCCCTTCGCGAACACACTAACTACTAGTTATCACCACCATGCTATTATCACTCATTTCTCGTGCCTACCATATCATACGCCCTATAGTGGATGTTCAGTAAATGTTTGCTGAATGAGTTGATTTGGTTGCAATATACTACTCCTCTAAAAATAACTTGTTTTCAAGAGTTGCTAATTGTGGAATACGTAACCTCAGAGAAAGCTACTGAGAGAGAGAGAGAGAGAGATTAGTCAGAGGATTTTTATGAATCTCTCTCGTGGCACCATGTACAATTTACCGAGCCAAGCCCTGCCTGTGCCTCTTGACCATTTATAATTAATCTGGTTGGCCCAGATCTCAGATCAAGGGAATTAGCCAGAAAAGTAGAGATGGTTGCACTTTTTATTCAAGCTTCAGTGCCAGAAGATAGATAATCCTTTTAAAGGGGAATTTTTAGACTCTGTGGGAAGACCTGTCTCATACCCTGCTCCAATTTAAAACAAGCATTGGAATTGGAGGGGAGCCAAGGTCTCTGACATGGTTGAGGGAGGAAGTGAACATGCTCATTTTACCCACAGAAACGGCCGGAGAGAGAGTAGAGGGAATTCTTAACAACTGCAAGAGAACTGAAGGAGCATGTGCTCAACCACAAAAAAACAAACCAGGGAGATATTCCTAATCTCCCCCTACATTGGCAATTATAGTGACTCTTCACCTCCAGAAGATATACAAAGAACTGAAGTCTGTATTTGAATTAGGAAAAACTTTTTACACAGTTACCCGAAAATGTCAAATAAAAGTTGGTGTTATTGAAGGCTTCGATTTTCAGACACTTAGATCAATTTTTGAAAAAGCCCTGAGTGATGATTTCTTTCTGTTCCTGTCTTTATGTTTAAATGTCACATAAGCAACATTTCTGCAGTTATCATGACAAGTGTGATAAGAATGGGCTTTCTGGGAAACCCATTTGGAAGCTGATGAATTTTTTAGATGTCCTTTAGCAGCACTTTGGTTCATTGGCAACATTCAGTGCAGTTGTCAAACTACCACAGAAAAAAAGAAACTGTTCCAAGCAGTGTTTGTTTCCTACTAAAATATACTCTTTTAGTTGTGTGTTCTATTTGCTAGGTATAATCACGCTTAGGGTATGAGTTAGTCTCATCAGACCCAACTACGGTCCACCATTAACTAGTTAATTTCTTTGTTGACACCTAGGGAAATGCTTTCCATTTCCACTCACACTGCTGCCTGGGATCCGTCTATGGTCCTACATGCCATGTTCCCTTCTTGAATAGCTACAGAAGCAAACAAGGCTTAGAGTAAAAGTCCTAAACGAAAACTGGCCAGAGCCCTTCTTGGCTTCTTGACTTCCAAAGGTCTACAAACTCTGGCCTTTGCTCATCTCTCCAGTTCCAGATCTTTCTTTCACTTTCCATCCTTTCTGGCTATTTCAGATCTCTTTAAGTTTCTCAGACAAGCCTTGCTTTCTCTTATTTCCAGCCTTTGTACATTTGCTCCTCTTCACCTTGGACACTCCTCTCTTTCCCCTACCCACTGCTGCTCACCCTTCCAGTCTTGATTTAAAATTCACTTCTTCCTGAAGGCCTTCCTTGAGCCCTAGACTGGGCAAGAGGTTCATGTAAGGTGTCCTCAGGAAGGCCTGTATTTCCCCCACTTATATAACTATCAGTTTCTTTCCCTGAATATCAGGATTCACAACTTCTGCCTTGGGCGCCCTGCTTCTCCATTATTGAGTTTATAACATTCATATTCAATAAACATGAACCGAATAAGGAGATCCATGAGTGCATCAGCTGTCCTGCACACCTTCACGTGGTAAGACAATATTCCCTCTGGTGTGTGAATTAACCAAGGTCTTGTGAGCCAAAGAGATTTGCCCGATTCAAGTGCAGCATTTTGGCATCAGAACTAGTATATAAATCTTCAACACCCAGGGCAGTGTTATGTCCATTATTTTGAGGATTACAAATTAAAATGTCCACTAGGGTAATAAGTGAAATGCAAGGGGTGCCAGACCACATTTGGGGGGAAGCAATCTATGATAAGCAGAACAACACACACCCATTATTCAGGTACAGCCAACTGTTGCCCCAGAACAAGGTTCGATGTTGCCAGAGATTTTTTTTTTTTTTTTTTTTTTAAGATTGAGAAATTTAGGAGCACCTGGGTGGCTCAGTTGGTTAAGCATCCCACTCCTGATTTTGATTCAGGTCATGATCTCAGGGTGGCAAGATCAAGCCTAGCTTGGAGCCCCACTGCTACTTAAGATTCTCTTTCTCTTTCTCTCTTTCTCTCCATCTGCCTGTCCCCCAACTCATGTGCTTTCTCATTCTCTCTCAAATAAATTAATTTTTTTAAAAAAAGAATGAGAAATCCAGAACTTTACATGAAATAGTCTGACATTTTAATACTAGCCCCCCAGGAAAGTGTTTTTATTGTGACACGTTGTGCACTTTAAAGAGAACACTAAAGGACTAGGCAGAGCCTCCAAATCTCCACTGTGCTGTCTCTACTTCTCTCTGGACTAAGCTTCTCTCTACACAACTCTTGTAGAGACCTTCCCATGTTCCAACAAGCAGGATTCAACAACTCCACAGCCACCTACTGAAGGAAAATTGCTTGAGAATCAGAAACTTCAATAAAAGAAAATTGTCTTTTCCCACAAAGAAACACTGAGCTTCCCCATCTCCAATTGCTTCTGAATTAATTGACCCCCATGGCATTAAACTCAGCTCCCACACATGCTATGATGACTTTTATGATCTCACATGACAGAAATCCAAACAACAAAGGTTAGAAAATCATTTTTTTTTCCCCACAGGAGGGTCCAAAAGACCACTTATATAAAGATACAAGACTGGTTTTTATTTCTGGGAGAAAATGGTAACAAAGTTTCTTCTTGCCTTTCCACTCCATTATGACTAATCAATGTGTAAGGGAGAGAGTTCTAGCATCAGATTCAGAGGCGTTGCTTTTGGGGTCTGACCCTTTGCACTTGTAGCTCTGTGATCTGAGGTATGTGGTGACCCGCCAAGAGCCTTAGTGCCCTCATAAAACAGATAACACGGGAGGAAGACCTACCTCTGCACCAATGTCAAGAGTTGACAATAAGCATAGATTAACAGACTTTACTATTCTTGTACTTCTATTCTAAGTAGAAAGTGCCAGGTTCTGAAATCACTGTGCTGTGCCTGACTGTGGAATGTTTGGAATCTCCATGGTCCACAGGACTAACTCACACAGAGAGGAAATCTCTCTTCCGTGCCCTTGAACCTATTTCTCTAATTTTCATCCAGCTACTCTGCTGTCCTTCTTGTTCAAAATAGCGAGAAATCACAGGTAGTCCCCATCACTGCTTCCTCACCAACTTCTCTGTAATTTCTCAGGTGCACCAATTGATGTCCTTTGGGCTTCTACAGGCACCGTTGTCTGCACTGACCTGTGTTTGCTCATTTGACCCTCATGTCCAACCAAATGGGTCAAACCCCCACATCTGGAAAGTAGTGAGGCCAGGCTTCAAATCCTGTTTTTTGGATTCTTGATGCTGGGAGATACCATAATACCTACTTCCCACCACAATTTACCCAGAACATTTACCCACCAGGATACTGACTTCCCCATAATTTACTCACCATATTATTTACCCACTGTGGTACTTACTTCACCCTTGACCCACAGGGAATCTGGCTTCTGCCCCCACCATTTCTTCATTCAGTCATTTCCTGAATAATTACAGAGGAAGTGTCTACAATGTGCAGGTCTTCATAAAATGTACAATTCTAGTGGGTAAGCTAGTAATAAATACTAAGGAGGAAAAAACATAGCAAATAACATGGATACAATGTATAGGGCAGGAAGACCGGGCTGACAGTTGGAATATGGATCCAAGTGCAGCTCATTCAGCAGCAGGCACAGAATGCAGGTAAACTGGTAAAATATGGGGGAAATCTGTGGGAAAGGAACTTGACTATTAAGCTCCAAATTTGTGCAAACCACAACATGTGCAATGTCAATTGTCTAATCCATCATCTATCCATCTTATTTGTCTAATGTACTATTATAGCCATTTAATAAACCAGAATTTTTAATAATTTTATTTCCATATTATTGATACTCCTTTAAGAAAGGTGTCACTGTCCTTTTCACAAATAATGAAATGAAGATTAGGGACATTGCCCATTGGCTCGAGGTTACCCAGCTGGTAAGCGGCAGGAGCAAAATTCAAACACAGGAAGGACTTCAAAGCTAAATGTCTGTCTTCCAAACTACCTTACAGTAGTCAATAAACAAGGATCCAAGTTGGAAATCAGTGTCGGAACGTAGCAGCAGGTGACAGTGGGTATATTACTTGACTAGGAACACCACAACAAAAGACCATAGCCTAGGTGGCTTAAGCAATAGAAATTTTATTTCTCATAGTTCTGAAGGCTAAAAGTCTAAGATCAAGGTACCAGCATGTTTGGTGTCTGTGAGATCTCTCAGTAGTTTGCAGACAGCCACCCTCTCGCTATCTTCTGAAGGACCCTGAGTTACCACCATCAGATACACAGCCCTGTACAGATGTTCAGGCTGCAGACTTACTCTCTCATGGCCTCCACCTGCAGAGCCACGGTGGGGGTGGGGGAGTGGCACAGGTGCTGCAGCTATGGGACGGGGGGCTGAGGAATTATTTTCCTCTGTCCCAGCAGCTGGCCTCAGGGCCCTGGTATGTCTCCACCAGCTCACAGCTCTCTTTTCTCAGTTATCACTTGTCTTTCATTACAAAGGGTTGTGTGTCAAAACAGATCATCATGTCCAAAAAATGGGCAGAAGACATGAACAGACATTTCTCCAAAGAAGACATACAAATGGCTAACAAAACATGAAAAATGTTCATCATTAGCCATCAGGGAGATTCAAATCAAAACCACACTGAGATATCACCTTACACCAATTACAATGGCCAAAATTAACAAGGCAGGAAACACTATGTGTTGGAGAGGATGTGGAGAAAGGGGAACCCTCTTACACTATTGCTGGGAATGCAAGTTGGTGCAGCAACTTTGGAGAACAGTGTGGAGATTCCTTAAGAAATTAAAAATAGAGCTACCCTATGACTCTGCAATTGCATTACTGGGTATTTACCCCAAAGATACAGATGTTGTGAAAAGAAGGGCCATCTGTACCCCGATGTTCGTAGCAGAAATGGCCACAGTTGCCAAAATGTGGCAAGGGCCAACATGCCCTTCAACAGATGAATGGATAAAGAAGATGTGGTCCATATATACAATGAGTATTATGCCTCCATCAGAAAGGATGAATACCCAACTTTTGTATCAACCTGGACGGAACTGGAGGAGATTAAGCTGAGTGAAATAAGTCAAGCAGAGAGAGTCAATTATCATATGGCTTCACTTACTTGTGGAGCATAAGGAATAATACGGAGGACACTGGGAGATGGAGAGGAGAAGGGAGTTGGGGGAAACCAGAGGAGGCATGAAGCATGAGAGACTATAGACTCTGAAAAACAAACCGAGGGTTTTGGAGGATAAAGGGGCGGACTTTCCCCACCCCTTTGGGTTAGCCAGGTGGTGGGTATTACGGAGGGCACGTATTGCATGGAGCACTGGGTGTGGTGCATAAACAATGAATTCTGGAACACTGAAATAATAAAATAAAATAATTTTTTTAAAAAGGTGTGTGTGTGTGTGTGTGTGTGCGTGCGTGCGTGTGTGAGATTGTTATTCTGCCTGGAGCCTACATCTCTCAGCACTCAATACTGGTGTATCTATTCCCATCATCAATGAACTCTATTTAATCCTTTCTCGCCTGTGTACACCCATGTTCAAGTGTCTGTCTGTCTATCTGAGAGAGTTAAGCAGATAGAAAGAACAAGATAGAAAAGAAGCAAAAGGAAAAGGAGGAGGAAGAGAATAAAGTGAGAATTGGAGAATCGTTGGGGGAAAGGAGGGAGGAGGGGCTGCCGGGGAGTGGAAATCTGGACACTAGGCAGGGATCCATGGCCTGATGGAGGAGTCCAGCAGGCTCCATAGACAAGGCTGATTGTCCTGCTGCTGGGCCTGTGGTTACCTGAATCGTAAAGAGTCTAGGCCGGTTTCCCAAAACCGTGCCATGCTCAGCATAGCCAGGCTACTACTACGCCTGGAGGCCAAAGCCTATTAGAGTATCTTTGACAACGAGAAACTGGTAATATCTATCTAGAAGGCCAAAGATTTTTTTTTTTTTCATGACAGGTCATGCAAAAGGTTAATGAGAGCATTGCTCCAGACCAGCATTTCCTGAATTGGGAGAAAAAAAAAAAAAAAAGGCTGTCGTTTTAGGATATGCTGTATATGGTATTCCCTTTTGCGAATATACTCACAAAATGGCATTGGTGTAGTTAAGGCTCTGAGAAGTCCTAAGTGTAGAGGCTGAGGTGTGGTTTTGGCTTTGCTTAGGCCTTCCGTTATCACACTACACCTGTAGTGGATCTATGTCCTTAAATCCAGCTGAATAAAGCCAAGAACAGGTGCTATTATAGTTCCCACCTCAGATTGACGTTCTTTCTCTGCAGGAACCCTTACCAGGTGACCCTTTCTGAAACAGATAGTCTCTAGGATCACATAGCCATTTTACAGACCAACCAATGGGTTCTGAACAAGTCAAGCCAAAAGTGCTTACTGGCCTAACTTCATGCTTAGAAAACCAATACCTGCCTCCTGCCAAGAGTTCACAGCTAGAAATAAGCTTGTTGCAACTTGTACATTGAAGCTTGGCCAAACGTAAACTTACTTCTTCAGGTTGTGAACAGGGTGAAAAATATACTATTTAAATTGTAGGGAAGTCGTGGGGCACCTGGGTGGCTTAGTCGGTTAAGGAGTCAGCTCTTGATTTCGGCTCAGTTCATGATTTCTGGGTCCTGGAATCAAACCCGCATCAGGCTTCATGCTCAGCGGAGAGTCTACTGGAACTTTCTCTTTCTCACTCCCCCTCAGCCCTTCCCCCCACATATCTATCTATCTATCACTCTCTCTCTGAAATAAATAAATAAATCTTCTAAAAATTTAAATAAATTGTAGGAAAGTTGTGTGAGCCTGAGAATCTAGAGAACGTGTGTGATTCAGAACAGATCACGATTTTCTTAACAGACTTCAGTTTTCCAAATCTATAAAGTGAGAGTATAGATGACATTACGGGCTGGATTGTGTGCTGCCCACATTCATATGTTGAAATTCTAAGTGCCAGTACCTCAGAATGTGACTGTATTTGGTGATAGGCCTTGCAGAGGTCATCAAGGTAAAGTGAGGTCCCATGAATGATTGGTCCCCTAGTCCAATATAATTGGTGTCCTTATAAAAAGAAGAGATTAGGACCCAGACTCATGTGGTGAGAAAGCAGCCACCGGCAAGCCAAGGAGAGAGACCATAGCAGCCCCCAAACCTGCTGACACCTTCAACTTGGACTTCAAACCTCCAGAATCGTGAGAAAATAAATTTTTGCTCTTTAAAGCCACTCTACCCGTGGCATTTTGCCATGGAAGCCTTGGCAAACTAATAGCCTTAGAGACACTTTTCAGAGCAAGCCCTTGGTTGTCTATCCAATATCCATTCTCTCCTTTTTGCTAACACAACCCACTTTCATCCAAAAATCTACCCTCTCCCATGTGACAGAGAGAAAAGTGATCTTACCACCAGCCCACAGGCACAGTGTGAATAAGCAATTGTGTTCAGTTTATTCCTGTTGCCAGAGATTAGCTCAGAAACAGGCATAAGACCAAACTCAAGGCCAGAAGGGGGCTTCTAGGAAGTTCTCACCCCCCATGGAGGAAACACAATAGATGTGGTCTCTTGCTCTTCTAAAAATCTGTGTGTCTAAATGGGACATCTGAAATATCTGTAGTTACTGGGGATCTAGCAGAAAGCCAACCTGAGGGCAATTTCCTTAGGATGGCAAAGAGGAGAGACTGGTGATAAAGCTTCCCATACTGACTCTGACAACTGAGTACATCCTACCTCATCTTCCAGTGATGGCAGATGGAAAAAAAAATCCTTCTTTGAAAACCAATAGGAGCTTTTTGTGGTTGCAGCTAAGGGCATCCAACAAGAAGATGTGCTCTCTGATCCTTTTCAGCACTGTGACGCTCTCACAGCCATGTTCCTAAGACTACTGGCAATGGTTAATCCCCTCCAGAGAACCTTACAAACAGCCTCCCACAACCCTGTGAGATAGGAACTATCTTTAGTCCCATTTAAGGGAAGAACCGGTTTCACAGAGATTAAGTCATTTGTCAAAGCCACGCTGTGTGATGCAGTCGGTACCTGAAACCTGCCTGGTCTGGGATCCTTGCTTTACCCATTATCCATCAGAACCTCTAAGATCCAGTAATTTTCCAATCAGCCACAGGGCCCCTGTGGGCCATGAGAGAAAAGTCCTTGACCACCCAGAAGGTTTCCACTTGACATATCTACCTTTTCAGAATGTATTACACTTTTTTAAATTCTTATTCACTGCAAAATTATTAGGAAGAGTTAATAAGCAACAAATCTAGTGTTGTACTTTGGATTCTTCAACTAAGATGACAAGTCTCCACCTAATTTCTACTACCTTTTCCTAAGAGATTGCACTGTTGTCCAAGCAAGAAGTTGATAATTTTTCAATATCAACTTTTTTTTCAATATTTTTTCAATAATCCAAAAGATATGTTGTTCTTGCTCCTTTTTTTTTTCTCTTCAGCTGAATTTTGGGAGTTGCTAAGGAATTTTTCTCTATTCAATAGAAAAAAAATTATAAATATCTACTATGTACAAGTTACTGTAAGGAAAATAAGAAAAGATATAGAAAAGAAATGAACTGTCATGGAAAAAAGTAATTGGCCATTGAATTGTAACAGAAAACTTTAGATTGGACCTCATGAAAGACCCTCAATCAGAGGGGCATGAGGTTTTGAAAGTGTTGCAAGAAAGCTAATGAGAAAATCTTTCATAGAGTGCCAAAAAAAAAAAAAAGTCTAGAAATTTTAGGTACAACTTTTCTTGATTCTGTAGGAACAAGACAGTTGTCCTAGCATATGGTTATTAAGACCCCTTCTAGACATACACAGGAGGAATTTACTAGAAGAAAAGAGCCATATCTTATAGAAGCCAAGAGTAGGAGCATCAAAAACAAAAACTCATTCAAGAGCCAAAGCAAGTTGTCCCTGCTTCTCTCTCTTCCTCCCTTGCTTCCCTTTCTCTGTCTCCTTTTCACCCACTTTCCTTCCATGGTCATTCAATTTGTTCCTAATCCATTCTTCGTGCAAATGAACTTTCTTTATTCTACTCGCTCATGGTCCAGTGTCCCAGGATGGTCCTCTCAGACCCCATTCCCCTGTCACCTGACAGAGCCAAGACCTACAGAAAGCTCAACAATCCTCTCTGTGACCCAATTCCAGGCATTCTGGAAATGGTCTGACTGGACCAGTCCAGCCTCTGGGTTGGTTTTCCGGAGTCAGGTGTCTATCCAGTGCCCAATCAGCTATGACTGAAGAAGCAAGAACATGCTGGAAAACATGACTACCAGAGTCTATTCCTGTACGTGGAGGATGGAATGGCCAGGCAGAAGGACTGCTCTCAGATTCAATGGTGGGTGTGTCCTCCAAAAGACATCTACAGCACATCTTCAGAGCCCTCTTCCATCATGAAATTCTCTGTTGGGGGAATTTAATGATGCCATTATTCTGCCCAGTGCACTCCCTTTCTCAAACAGAAATGCAAACAGGGATAAGAGCAGGCACCCAGCCCCGCTCCTCAGTTACAGATACTCTGCCCCAGGGTGGTGTTTCCTCCCAGGAGAAACCTGGAGCTGGGAGTGGTAGTGTCTTCAGCCTAAGCAAGGAAGCACAATCTCAGCAATTTCCTGGCTATTAGCCCTCAGCCAAAGAGCACTTTCATCCACAGCCTCATCTCTGCCCCAAGATTAACACTTTCACTTCCTCCATGAGTTCCAGGGACTTGAGGTTCTCAAGTCCCCCTTGGCAAATGTGTACCAGGAGTGCGGCAGTGCTCCACTCAGACCACCATCTTTAGTCCCTCACCCACACTGACTACTGTGAAGGCTTTCTAAAATGGAAAGAGCATCTTGGCACTCCCTGCTCCAAACCTTTGACTGTATGCCCTCTACCAAGAGGGCTAGGGTCCTTAGCCCAGCTTATAGGACTATGACCCCTTTACAGTACAGCCCTGAGCTCCACTCCAGCCTCACCTCACACAGCTCTACAGGAGACACAGTCCACACCACTACCCTTACTGAGCTACCGCCATTCCCTAACTCACAGTGTGCTGTTCTGGCTCAGCATGTAGCCACACACTATTCCTCCTGCCTGGACCACACCTCTCCCTGGTCACAGACAGTTGAGCCCTTGCCTCTGTTGTGACATATCACACCAGAAGGATGGTATTTGAGTTCACCTCCACCTTTCCCATTGACTCATTAACTCCTTAAAGATGGGAACTCTGCCTTGCACCAAGGTGTATTTCCTGGGCCTCAGGGTGTGTCAGTGCATCAAGGAATGTTTGAAGAAAGTAATGAGAACACAAGTGAGGGAGAGAAAGAGGGAGAAGAACAAGGAAGGGAAAGACCTTCCTGTTCCTTAACAGTGTCCCTGATGGGCTCAGCCATGGGATCTGGGAACACGAAGGCCAGTAGCAACCAGGCAGAGCAAACTTCTTCCACTGTCATAACATACAAAGTCTCACTTGATCCTCAGACCAACCCTAAGGCTACTAGCAATTATCTCCACTTTATAGAGATGGAGGGCAGGAGCTAAAGAAGGGAAGTGACTTGGAAGACTACTAGTTGATTTTTAACACCCAAAGCCAAGGGGATCTCTTCCCCCCAAGGGGACTCCTTCCTGGTCAACAGAGATGCCAGAGGCTGGTGAGTTCTGAGGCACCCAGGGCCAGGCATCCCCCATGGGGCAGAGGGGTGGGGTTGGGGGGAGCTGGAGGGGATCCCACTTTGAGCGGCCATCTGGGAGCCAGTCCCACTCACTGCCCGTTTCCTACCATGGCACACACTTCACCTTGTTCCCCTGGGTCCAGCAGGCTGACGCCTTTTCAGCTTGCTGCTGGCCCCTGCTCTGTCCTACATCTGGGGAGACAGTGAATAAGCCTTCCTTTCTTTCCAGAGCTTGTTGCCTTCAAGGTATTTATAGATTGCTCCTGGCCCCGCTGAGGCATCTCTTCCCTCCTGTTTAAATTTAGCTCCCTTTGTCCTCTTCCCCTGACTTCTCTCCTGATCCCGCCTGGGTTTCCTCTACTGCCTTTGTTCTCCCTGTGTTTGTTCCACATCTTCTTTCATCTGCTGAGCTGAAGCCATCTCGCCAAAGAGTTGCTCTGAAGCCTTTATATCACTGTCTCCAAACTCAGACCTCCCAGCAGTCTTCTCTGCCCACTTTCCACTTTCTCTTGCAGAAAAAAAAGGGGGGGGGGGAGCCTTCATCTTTATCTTCCCTCAGTCTAGCCTGTTCACAGAAAGGGAAAATGGGCATGACTAATTTGCAAACAGAGCTAGAATCCACAGTTTCCCAATCTTGTCAGCTCAAGGCTATTTTTACTTTTAAACGCTCCCGGTTTCAGTGCCCCTATCTTGAGTCTCAACCCAGAATCATTTTCTCTTGTGCACAGTGAGCTATGTCAGCGTCTTGCACATCTTTGTTCTCTCTGGCCTGAAACTCAGCCTAAGACAATGTTATCTTAGTGCTGGGAAGAGCAGCTGCCATCAAAATCCAGAGGAGGGGAGTGTACTGTTTTCCTCTAATAACATTTAATAGACATATGGAGGTTGAAATTAGGTGTCTTTAAACGTAGCTCACATATGTAGATGTAGAAATCTGTATATGTAGATTGTATATGTAGAACATATGGGGGTCTCCAATTTCAATGCCTCCAGGAATCGGACAGGTAGAGAAACCTACAGTAGGGACCTACAGCAGTAGGGACCTACAGCATGTACACTGTGTCTAACGCACTGGGTAATGAATACCACATTGCCCAGATTTTCTGATTTTTCCCGAGGGGTCAATAATCTGGACTATTAAATAATAGCAATTATTGAATATTTTCAAAACACTTTATTTTTTTTTAATACTTTATTTATTTGTTGAAAGAGAGAGTGAGAGAGACCATGAGAACTGAGAGGGTCAGCGGGAGAAACAGACTCCCCATGGTGCTGGGAGCCTGAGGCGGGACTTGACCCTGGGACTCTGAGATCATGATCTGAGCCGAAGGCAGTTGCTCAACCAACTGAGCCACTCAAGTGTCTTTTTAAAACACTGTATGAGCCCAAATGACCTGGGCACTCCACAATCCATCCATACTCACATGTCATCCACAAGCCCCGCTCCTCATCACCTCTCTAGCTGTGGCTTGTGGACCAAATGGCCCTTCCAGTTCCAGTCAGCATGTCTCTGACTCGCAACACATATGGCTCCCTTTCAACCCATCTGCTCTTCTTAAGATTGCATTCTGAACTGATAACAGCAGAGCTTTACCTCTGATTCAAGCTTCCTATTTCTTCTCTGTTCTCTCTGTTTGGTGAAAGTGTTGTTCATCTTCAAAATCATCTTCCAGAAGATCTCCTCCGGTGCATCAGTCAGGATGAGTGAACTCATGCTGCAAAAACAAATAACGCGAAATTCCCTAAGGCTTAAAATCACAAAGATTCACTGCTCACCTGTGCCATAAGTCCTTTGTGGGTGGAGCAGTGGAGCGGCCACCACCTGAAACATCATGACTAAGAAATAATCGTCATGACTGAGAAATAATATGATAGATGATACACTGGCCTTTTTTTAATTGAAGTATAATTGACACATAGTGTTAACATTAGCTTCAGGTGTAGGTACACTGACTTTGAAATCTATCCCCCAGAAGTAATATTCATATCCTTTCTGCTCATTTAATTTCCCAGAGCCGATTACATGGCCATATCCAATGTCCTAGAAGATAAAAGAAGAGCATTTATCATATGCCTGGAAGGTGCAACAATGGAAATGCTTGTGAACAGCACTAAATGACTTCCACCTATGGGATTTCCACTTTTGGAGAGGCTTCTAAGTGTTACTCAGTGGTTCTGAATTAAATTCATTTATTCATTTAACAGTAACAACTAAGCAAAGTCCTGAGGTTGTTAATTTGAGGACAAAAGTAAGAACTTGTCTCTGCCTTCAAGTAAGTATGACCTATAAGAGGGCATCCAGAGATCTATGCAAAGAATGTGGAAACAAGGTAAAACATATTCAAGTGTAAACAGGCAAGTGTAAAGAAAATCCAGAGCATAGAAAAGGCAGTAAACCGGGGGAAGTTGGTATCTGAGAAAATCCCTAAAGTAAGGGAAAGTAGACACAAGCAGGAAGGACTGCCCATCCCAAGATGAACCCCTCCATCCCAACACTAGGAACCACATGGCAGATCAAAATGCTACATGGTCACAGCTTTCTCATAACTAGTCCTTCATCTTGGTAATTCCTGTCCCTGTCTAGATGCCAAACCCAGACTGGAGCCAGTTGATTAGGTCCAAACATCAGCTCCTCTAATTGCTTGCTAGATGAATTTGGACAAGTCACTGAAACACCTGTGTCTGTTTCCTCATCTGTAAAATGGGGATATTAGTCTCAGAGCATTGATAGGGAGAGTTGAATTCCTTAATAGGATGCTGGACACATAGCAGACCTCATGTCAGTGATAGCTGGCATCCTGTTCTGTCTTTGTCATTGCCTCAATCTGGTTGTCTTCCTCTTGTCTCTTCTTTCTTCAACACCTTGGTTACAAGACTGTTCTTCATAAACAATGTGCTCCTAAGCATTGATTAATACTTCTCTTGAGTCATCCTTGGAAGGAGAGTTCATCTACATAAAGCACAAGAGAGTTTTCTGTCCTCAAGGTAGGTCCCCCTGAGCACATCCCATGTCTGCCTCATCACCAGTGACATTCTCATAAATCTGTCTTCATGTATTACCCACCACAGTACTCTGTGAACTTCTCACTAACGTCAGATTTTCTATGGGAGATGCCACAGAGCACAAATCCTATCAGAGGGACTCATAGGGAAATAAAGACTTCTATCCTACACTGCCCATTGGGAAGTCTGTTCTGGAGAAGAGCACAGAGTGTGGGAAAAATACCTGTTTCATTGCATTTAATCCAGCATTTTCTGGATTAAATCATGACCATGATCATTTTATTTTGCATGTTATACACATTGGAAAATAGCGTGCAGAAGCAAGAGCTACTTCTTATTCATCCACTGATCCACAGAAATGTGGGTAATGCAAGGAGTATAATCACCATGGGAAATAAGCCAATAAAGTGAACTAAATTTGTTATGTAATGTCAGGGAAACTATTTCCACCGTGGGCTTCATTTTTTAAATGAAAGAATTGGACTAGAGAGTTGATAAGAACCTTTCCAACCTCCCTTAGTAGCCAATCTTTCATTAGATTAGATTTTCCTTGCCCTCTGTCTGGTCATAATTGAGCCTCATTATTTTATTCAAGATGAGAGCAAAAGCAAAACTGTCAAGCCCTTGTGGGCAGGAGGCTAACAGAGGAAATTCTCAAAGCTGACATTTGCTGTGTGCCAGCCCAAAACGCAGATGGTTTTGCGGGGTTACAGTATCTCATTGCAACAAGCAGAACAGATAAGTACCACTATATTACTTAAAGGACATGACGCACAAAGAGAGTAAGTAAGCTATTGCTTAAGCAAGTCTACCCAGTTGGCGGAGATGGGATTTGAATCCAGGTCATTTGACTCCAAGCCCATATTCTGTATCATTAGACTGCCCTGCTTCGAGGGTTGCATGAACTATAGGAGTCCCACAGAGTCAGAGTCTAGTTCATTCTGTTTCTGGTTAAGGGAGGATAAAAAGCTCCAAAGATTTTGCTTCATTTCTTCAGAATAACTCAGGGCGTTGGCCCATGTGATATTCGTCCATCTTCAGATTCTGACTTTCTTTTGGCTTCAGCTGTCAAGAAAGAATGCAAGGAAGAGCAAAATTCCATGCATTTCTTCTCATCAGTTGTCATCATAATAATTATCTCCAGCATTGCCAGGAGGCACTTTCATATCCATTGTGCCAGGTATATTCTTTGGCAGGTACGATTTTTTTTACACGTTGATTTCACAGTTGAGAAAGCTGAGGCTCCAAAAAGTAAAAAAAAAAAAAAAAAAAAAAAAATTTCCTAAGACCCCATGCCAGTAAATCCTGGATTTGACCCTGGTCTTTGGGCCTCAGTGAAAATTTAGTTGGGAGCTCTCACCATGATCCAAGGCACTTAGTTGCCAAGAGTCAAGCACAGATTGGAGGTGGGCAGAGTTAGTGAAGCTACGTGTGTGAAGTCAGTGGGACTTGACATGGAGGGCCTGGAGCTAGGCAGGAAACCCAGCATGACAACCAGAGGGAAAGGAGAGACCCTCTCTCATCTTTGGTGTTGGGAGGGCGAGGACACACTAGGCGTTTAAGTCCTCTTCGTGCACCTGCTCCTTTGCCGCCTCCTTCTCTGTAACCTTCCACTTTGTCGAGTCACTATCCATCCACCATCTTAACCACCTCCCACATCATGGGCTTGTGACAGTTTTTGCAGTCACCCACAAACATTCACAGAGAGCCTTCAATATGCCAGGCCACTGTCCTAGACACTAAGGAAACTGAGATGAGATACATCTCAGTATGCATCACTGGTCTCCCGGGAAGATGGCTCACTTCAGGCTCAGGAATCCCTTGCAGAGGTGGTGGATTTGGTCTGAGTCTGGATGGGTATGCAGGAGCCCTCTAGGAGAGTATGGGCCAGAATAAATGTTGGGCAAAGAGTATTCCAGGCAGAAATTTGGAGTGCTTTCTGATCGAAGCACATGATGCATGGGGGGAACCTATCTTTGTTGTCCTGCTCTGCTCATAGGGAAGTCCTCCCCAAAACAGAGAAACTAATTCAGAAATTCTCTTTATAATTAAAAAGGAACATGAAAACTAAAAAAGGGAGACAAAATAGCACTATCCTTGGTCAAAAAAGTAACCATAATTTAAGGAGCACCATGCCATGAGGACAGGATGCCAACAGGAGCAGGCAAAGGTCTCTGTCCCTTGCCTGAGCCCAGGAGCCAATCCCTTGCCTGAGCCCAGGAGCCAAGTAGAGGCAGGTCCTCAACATAGATCCTCTCCCCTTTCCTCCATGGGACTCTGTGTGAAAGGAACATGAGTGCCCATCCTGACATCCTTGCTAAGGAAGACAGTCTGCCCATCTGAAGAGCGGAGTGAATGATAGTGGTGAGCCTCTGGGACAGGACTGACCCCAGAGCTCACATCCTCTGCAGCCTTGGGGAGCAGCTTTACTGAGCGCTATGCACAAACTCAGCACAGGGAGGCAGTGCGGGCCCGTGGTCAGCCTCAGCCCACACACTGTAGAACAGTGAACTGAGACAAACAGATGAGAGAAAAGGACCAAAATAATACAAGTAGGAAGAAAGGGAGGGGAGTTTCTACAACAAATTTATCGAGGTTTGCTCTGAAAATAAGACGTGTTCCTCTGGGAAGTCCACTAATCTATGAATCCAGTCCTTGGACTCTTACAACAGACCCTTGACAAAAAGAAATCTTACAAGAATGTCCTTCGTCCTTGCTCATTTGCTGGGACTGACACTTACCTCCACAGCCACTGGGTCCCAGCCTGCTGGACCAGCTCCTCATCCATGCTCTCCCTCACATGCAGGATGCTCAAGCCAGCTTCTCTGTCCCACCCTGGCCCTTGTCTGTATCTGTCCACCTGTTCTCTCCACCCAGAAGAGCCATTTTCAAAAGACCCCCTCCTCTGTTCCATTTCTAATCTAAATTAAATGTCACCAACACCAAGCCTTTCCTGACCCCTCTCAAGCCCGAAAAATCACCTTTCTCTCCATCTCTCCCTCTTTATATCTCTCCCTCTCTCTCTCTCCTTCCCTCCATCCATCTTTCCAGTGCTTCCCAGAATATCTTCTGCCACCATCTACCTTGCATGGCAGTCACATGTATATCTGGATAAATATGCTACCTTCGTGTTTCCACAGCATGTCCCAATGTATGTGCGAAAAAGGAAGTTAAATTCTGTCTGAGGATGGCCAGGGATAGTCTTGCTTGTCAGGTAAGCTTTGTTTTCTAATCTAGAGAAGCCTTAAGATAAAAAGATCAATTGGGGACTTATTAACTAAATTATGGTATATTTATACCACAAAAAAACTACTTTTTAAATGAGTTTATAAAAAGTCTGTATATCCAGGTACAGAAAGTTGCCCAAGATACAGAATTAAAAAAAAAAAAAAAAGGAAACTACAGAATAGTATAGTGGTAATGGTACCACCTCAATTACTTAGGAGGAAAAAAAAATTTTGTAGACATACATACAATTGCACCTAAATTCTGGAAGAATATATGTGCTTTGCATGGCCCATGTGGCCATAATGGCCATTTGGTAGTGTGGCAAATCCCTGCAATAGGACAGTTCCTCAACACGCATATATGACAGGAATCCCAGAAGGAAAGCAGAGAGAAAAAAGGTCAAGGAAAAGTATTTGCGGAAATAATAGGCAAAACTCCCCAGTGCATGCCAAAAAGGAAAACACAAAGACATTCGCACCTAGACACATTGTTCCAAAATGGCTAAATACCAAAGACCCAGAAAACCTTGGGAGCAACAGCAGTCATTTAACTCATCCCTTACAAAGGAACAACACTGTGATTAATGGGGGTTTCCCATCAGGAACAATGAAGGCCAAAAGGTAGTGGTAAGACATAGTCAAGGTATTGAAAGAAAAAAGAACTGTCACCAGGAATTCTATAATCATGTAAACAGCTTTCAGTATGGAAGGTGAAATCAAGATATTCCCAGAGAAATACAGACCGAGAGAATTCATTGCTGGCAGAGCGTTCTTATGAGAATATTAAATGTATTTTCGGCTGAAAAGAAAGGACACCAGATGCAAATTAGAATCCATAAAAAGGGGACGCCTGGGTGGCTCAGTCAGTTAAGCATCTGCCTTCAGGTCAGGTCCTGGGATGGAGTCCCACATCTCATCGGGGCTCCTTGCTCAGCAGGAAGCCTGCTTTTCCCTCTGCCTGCATCTCCCCTGCTTGTGCTGTCTGACAGATAAATAAATAAAACCTTTGAAAAAAAAAGAATCCACAAAAAATATTGACAACAATAATTTTAAAATAAAAAGAACACCAAAAACTGTAAATATTGGGCAAATATAAAAGACAGTATACATCTATTTTCCTCTTTTCTTCTTTGAATGTCTTTAAAAGACATGAGATTATATGAAGCAATAGCTGTGACACTGAAATGTTAGATTACAGCGTATATAAATATCATATAAATGACAATAGCACAAAGGAGGAGAAGTTTATGGAGTTATACTGGAGAAAAATGTTTTCTATTTTCCCAAAATTAAGTTGGTATTAATTTTTAATTAGCCACTAAGAAAATTACTTTAAAAATATAGCTTAAAAAAATCAACCAAAAACTGCCTTCCAGTTAGGAAGTAGATAGTGACAGATCAACAAATTTGCAAAATCCAGCCTTATGTTGACTGTAAGATGTGTACTTGAAATACAAGTATGTATCATTTTTAAAAGAAATAGATGAAAAAGAGACACAATGCAAACACTAAATATGTCAAAATCTTCTGTGACTATATTAATATCAGATGAAATAGATCAAAGTGTTACCAACTTTCCCACAGAGTGGGAAGAGCCTGGGTATTAAAGGCAGTGCATCCTGCATTCTAGCCCTGCTCAGCCTCAGACATTGGTCAAAAAAGTGATAATGAGACGTCTAGCATTCCAAACACTCTACATGAATCATCTCTAATCCTCACAAAGCCCTATAAGATCAGTATTATCACCCCCATTTTTCCCCACTGTATAACAGATGATAATAGATACGCAATTCACTATAGTAACAGTAATAATTATAATTATTCCTATTTGTTCAATAAATTCTTATCATGTGCAAAGCACTATGTCGTTAGCTCTAGGGATACAGTGATAACTAAGATTAAACGCCCTAATCTCGTGGATTTTTTTATTTCTAGCAGAATGGAAACAACCAGAGTAAAACATAATAACAATAATTAATCAGATAGTGATAAGTACAATGCAGAGATCTAAAGTAGAGCAGTATGAAAGAATGACTGGGTGGGTAATTCAGGTAGAAGAAATAATATTTAAGCTTAAAATGAAATTATGATGAAAGACATGAAGATCAGGAAGAATAGTAGTGTGGGTAGAGCTAACAGTGCAAAGGCCCTGGGGCAGGAACAAGCTTAGTATATTGGAGCAAAGGTCACTATGGCTGGAGATGTGATGTGACCACCAGGGAAAGTAGTGTGATATGTGATTAAAGAAGTTAAGTGTGCAAGGCTCTGTAAACCGGAATAAGACATCTACTCCATGTGATAGGAGACTATCAAAGGGTTTCAAGTCCATTAGTGACATAATGTAATGCACCTTTTTAAATAACACTGTCGCCTCAGGAAGGAGAATAGAGTGCAAGGCGGCAAGAACAGATACGAAATCACTTGGGACTCATTGCAGCAGTCCAGGGAAGAGGCGGAGCAGGGTGGGTGAAGAGAAGGTGTGCAAATTTGAATGGATTTTGGAGATAGAGCTAACTTGGTGGTGGACTGGATTAAGATGAGAGAAGAGGAGGAGAGAAGCAAGGATGAAGCTCTGGTTTAGAGCTTGAGCAACTGGGTGGATGGCAGTGTCATCTACCAAAAAGAGGAAAACCAGAGGAAGAACAGAATCGCTCAGGGTAATGATAAGAGGCAGTGGGGTGTAGAATCAGGAATCCCGCTTTAGCTATAGTACATTGAGAGACTTAGCAGACTTCTTTAACTATTTTCTACACCTAGACCACAATATAAAGACGACCAAGAGAGAGCTCGCATCTTCAGGGAATTCACAATCCTAGAACGGGAGAAGAATGGAAACACAAGAATTCAGGAGAACTGCAGGTGCTTTTTGGAAAAAGGTAAGAAAGCATGAGGGAGAGAGAGCCAGGACCTGGCAGGGCAGCAGGGCGTGGACACGTGGGGAGGTTCCACAGAGCATCAAGGTTCTGGTTCAAATTGTAAGCATGAATGAACTTGAACTATCATCACCACAGTGTGGATAGATTCTAGGCAAAGTGGGGAAACTTAAACTGAGTTTTTCTAGAAGTGAGCTTTGCTCAACATGGTTGAGCAAACAGGTGCTGTTAAGGTTTAATGTGTGTTAGGGGAGGACAATGGGAAGGCCCTAGAAGAGTATGTTTGAATCAAATCAGGGAAGATTTGGAAGGTGCACTGGGGCTTTGGGTTTTCTCCTGGGACCTTGAGTGGGTTTTCTCCTTGGGCTTTAAGCAGAGAAGTGAGCTGCTTGGAGATAGGCATTAAGGTCACACTGGCGACAGTGTTTGAAAAGAGGTGGTGACGGATGGCAGAGATGGGGACGGGGAGGAAGAAACAAAGCAGGAACCCAGTTCTGAGATTATCCTATAGTCTAGGTGCGGGGAAGGAAAGCTTGAAGGGAAGCATTAGGAATGCAAATGAGGGGAAGGATGAGAGTCCGGGGCGATAGGTTTTGACGATTGATTGGATGTGGGGAAAGGCAGCCAAGATAACTCTGAGATTGAGCATGCATGTCTGGGAGACTCGGGATGCCATGAACCAAGATAAAAGACCCACGAGAAGAAAACAGGACAAGGGAGAAAATGCGGAATGAGGGGGATGATGAGTGATTTTGATCACGTTTAGTTGAATGTGCCAACATGACATCAGTTTCCAGGAAGAAATGATCAGTCAGGAGGTGGACGTTTGGGCCTATGTTCAGGAGATGGGTCAAACCTCAAGGTCAGGATTAGAGTGTCCTAGGCACCAGGGATAATACCGTATGGTGCATCAGGAACCGAGTCAAATCCTTTACATGATTATTCCATTGCCTCCCCCGTAACAGCCCCATAAGGTGTGTCTTATTATTTTTCCCATTTTACAAATGAGGACGTTAGAAGTTCAGGGAAGTTAAGCCCATTTCTGAGAGTCACACACAAATTAAATGGTGAGGTCCAGATTGGAGCTCATGCACCTGAGTGTTGCCGTGCAAAGTTAAGTCTGGGGTGAAAGCAGGGAGAGTCAGTCTCACAGTGACCTTCATTGACTCTGCTCAAATGTCCATGCACCATAGGGATCTCTGAGTCTCCTTCTCCCAGCTCACAAATAGCACGGAAGCCCAGAGAGGGGAATGAATTTCCCCAAGGTCACAGTGATGTTCCAATAGCCTTTCTCCTTATAGTTGGTATAAAATCTGGACTCTGAGTTCTGCACACTCTGACCTCTCTACCTCTCCAGCCTCACAAGACAAGCACAATCCTACCTTAGGGTCTGTGAGTTTGCTGTTCCTTCTGCCTACAGGGCTCTCTTTCTCATACACAGGCTCTCAGAGATCCTTCCTTCTTATCTTTGGGCCATTAGCTCCCAAGTCACCTTCAAAAAACACCTGCTCAGGACGCCTGGGTGGCTCAGTTGGTTAAGCAGCTGCCTTCAGCTCAGGTCATGGTCCCAGCGTCCTGGGATCGAGTCCCACATCGGGCTTCTTGCTCAGCAGGGAGCCTGCTCCTCCCTCTGCCTCTGCCTGCCATTCTGTCTGCCTGTGCTCGCTCTCTCCCTCTCTCTCCCTCTGATAAATAAATTAAAAAAAAAAAATCTTTAAAAAAAAACACGGGCTCTGACCAGCCAACCCAGCATAACCACTTCCTGTCCGACCCTGCTGCCTGACAGGATTCGATTTTCTTCATGACAGTTAGGGCTCCTTATTTACCTATTTGATTGTTAATATTCCGTCTCTACCTGCCAGAAAGTACAACAACATTAACGTGTCCCCCAGAACGTGAGTACTGAGAGGAGGAAGAGAGAAGAAAGGAAGGAAGGAAGAAAGTTCGTTCTGAGAGACGGAAGGGACTGTCCCATGCATAGAGGGCGGGCAGGAGGAAATCTCTCCAGAGCCTTCACTTCAGAAGGACCTGCCAGGCCTCCCTGGAGCCCCAGCACTTCCACTGCGATATCTGTATGGCACAGACTAATGAGAGAATCGTGCGCTGGGAAAAGTCAGCGCTCCACTGGAGAAGGGAGAGAAAGAGATCCCACAGGAGCCTGCACACAGGCCACCCATCAGCACCAGAGCCCAACGAGCACAGGCCTCTCTCCGGGCGTGTCCCCTCCACCCGTCTCTGGCCTCTTATCTCCTCCTTCTCCCCTTAATGTCCATGCCCCCATTCGCAATGGGCCACCCCCACCCTGCCCCTTATCTGCCCATCCCCTCCATCCCGGGATCCCAGAATGTGTCCCCTTTCATCTCCCATATCCCCTTATCTCCCCCTTGTCCCCCAGGCTGCCCCTCGGGGCCCCCAGCCTCTTATCAAATGTCCTTCTCTCCATCACTGCCCCCTTATCTGCTCATCCCTCACCCACGTGACTGGTCTTTTCTGCCTTCTTGACAGAGGCCTACAGGAAACCGCAGGCTCAATGGTGTTCCAGACTCCCAAACAGGCACAGGCAGAGGGAGCGAATGCCCGCCCCCCCTCAGAGTCCAGAACAGGGCGTTTCTGAGCCTTTCCACAGAAACCAGGATGGGGGCCTCAGAAACCTCTTCTGGAGCTTAAAGCATTTCTCCACTTCATACCACGAGATGTTGGGCAGGTGGCTTCAGCCTCCCTGAGAATCACCTGTAACACCAGGCTTGAGTACACCTCCCTCCCAGGATCATTGGAAGCCAGGGACAGCACATGACAAGGGCTGGTGGCCCTTCCAAGGCTGTCTTCTCCCATTTCCCCACCGCAGGCACAAGGAGACCCCTGCTTGAAATCCTGTAGCGGTAAGTGCTCTGTGCCCTAGTCATCCCAGCCATCCTGTCAGGTAGTGGCTGTCAGAGCTGACATCCCACAGGGGATGGAGCTGAGGCCTCTGTCCTGAGCTCACACAGTCTGTCCCCAGGTGGCCTACAGGGGATCCCCCACCTTTTCCACACACTGAAGCAGCTCCCAATAATAGGGGAGGAACCTCTCAGCACCCCGACCCCACAAGGGTCTGCCCTGATTCTAAATCCCAAAGCCACATGAAGCCCGCTGCAGTCTTCCCCTCACCTGGAACATCTGCCAGGTTCCCAGGACAAAAGGTGAAGGGGAGAAAGGAGTTTCCTCTAAAGGAATGGAAGGGTCCACCTTCTTCCCCTGGGACCTCAGGAAATGACATCAGCAGCCCCACTTGGCCCGCTTTCTGGTGCTAATCATGTTCTCACACCCAAGAACATTTTGTCCCCACCTCCTGAGCCCCACTCTTCCTGACTATAATTAGGGATGTCACCCGGGTGTTGCTGTGCAGAGTGACACCAAGAGCCCTTCACACACCTGCTCGGGGAGGCAGTGGTAAGCCTGGCCCTGAGCAGGACAGAGAACAGACTGCTGCCAGCCTGCCCGGTGGGGACAACAGGCTCACAGAAGGTGTGGATGTCACTGCACCGTGTAATGAAGCCACAGCAGGCAGCTGGAGCTGCCGATCACACCCCTGGGGCCAATCCAGGAAGACAGGGTCCTGATTCCAGGACCTGGAACTCCTGGATTCCAGGACCTGGAAAGGGTCCTGGATTCTCCTGAATCCAGGAGAAAGGGTCCTCTGGGACCACCCACTATGACAGCCACCTTACTTTTCTGACAAGGACGGCTGACGCCCAGAAAGGGGAAATGCTTTGTCTTGAGTCACACAGCACTCACTCGCTGGTAGGAGGACCCAGGTGTCCTGCCTCCCCATCCATGTTCCCTACTCTGCCCCCACCTACGTTTAGGATGATAGTCGTTAACCAGGGCAATCTGTCGGTGTCAGAAGACACTGCTCGCTGTACCAGCTCCAGACCCCGGGGGGCGGGGGGGGGGGGTCAGTGGGAAGGCATCTGAGGCTCCTACTGTGCACGGCACAGCCCTCTACCACAAAACGTCTCTGATCCAGAAGGTCCGTGGTGCCAAGATGGAGAAATCCTGATTTATAAACACTGCCTCTGGGGTCCCTGACTGCCGGTCACATCCACTGCTCTTTCACAAGCATCCATCAGGCCCTTTTTGGCATTTTCTGGATTTGGACACACACAAAAAAATGATATTGGCAACACCGGCTCCAGGTGGTCCAGTGACTCTGAAGGAAGAACATTCTTGGCACTTCCCTACTTCTGTGCCTTTGCACAAGCTGTCCTCTTGGCCTGGGTGGGAGGCTATCCCTGGCCCTATCTCCTTGTACCAAATCCCACTCATCCTTGTAAGGCTGGTCTGGTGCCACTGCCTCCAGGAAGACATCCCTGCTTTCGCCTGCTGGGAGCTATGAATTCAGCAGCAAGTCAGCAGTTCCTCTTCTGACACTAAGAGGAACCTATCATGTATTTGAGGTAGAAGACAATAAAATTCCATGTCACCTTGGTGGGTCCTGGAGGCCAAAGCCCTGAGCTCAAATCCTGGCTATTCTACTTCCTCACTGTGTAACTTCGGACAAGTTACTTAACTACTGTAAGCCTTGTATGTATGTAAAATGGGCACGAGGGTAGTAGGAGTGGCTGCTCAGAGGATTATTGTGGACATATTATTAGCTAATCCACGCAAAGCACTCAACACCATCCCTGACACATGGTTAGTGGGCAACGGAGATTAGCAATCATGGTTATTGTATCAGGATATCCACCAAGCTCTGTGAAAAACCCTATGCATTCATTATCTCGGAGAAGCCACAAGCCCGAGTCACAAAGCCAGGGCTTCTGCAGCTGCAGTTTCCGGGTATAAGCTGAGTCCTAGAAATGACCTTCCACAAGACCTGAGTCACAGAGCTACGAAAGACAGAGCCGGGACTCCAAGGCAGATCTGAGTGTGTGCTCACCCCACTGGACCCACCCCACCTGTGGTTCTCAGTCATGGGGCCTTGCCCAGACGGCCCTACACCCATGGGCTCACTTATGCCCAGGGCTTGCCATGGTATCCTGTGTGGTTTTCAGGACTCACAACTGGTGATCATGGTTGAATTTCTCTGAGCTAGTTGCCTACATGAACTCATGCACCCCTCCCAGCAACCCCGTAAGATAGACAACACTGTTGACCGGCTCCCCATGAAGGACCCGAGACCCAGAAGGGCTGGGCTACTTGCCTGAGGCAGGGCTGGGGTTCGAATCCTGGCAGTGTGGGTCCGGAGCCCACCGCATGGCCACTTTATCTTGGGCCTTCCTTCACTCCTACACCTTCTACCCGGGCACTGAAGGACCTGCAAAGCTTTGGACAACCGCCCACTAATTCCCTAATAAAGCCCTTGTAGTTTCAGTCTGTGGAGGCATGGTAAGGGGTGCACCCCGTCTGCCCATCCACAGTCTGGTTGGGAAGGCAGGGAAGGCAAGAAGGTGGGAAGACAGTGCAGAGAGGGAGGTGGAGAACATGGGAGGGAAAAGAAGAGCGAACAAAGGAGGAAAAGGGTAGGAGGAGAGAGGCAGGTAAGGCAGGGCTGGAACGGAGGACCCAGAAGATGAGGGAAAGGAGGCTGGAGGACAGGAGAGGAGGAGCCGCCTGGCTGAGCTGTGATTTGCAGGTTTAGCTTCTCTTTGCATATTGAGGTCAGAAGGTCTCAGCTCCTCATGGGAGAAGGCACAGAAATTCATCAGCGCAGCCTTCTGGAAGACTCCGCAAGCACAACGTGCCCCGCTTTCCCCTGATGGTGGAAAAGGAAGAGGAGGAAGCTTCCCACAAGGGTGGAGGGTATGCACCCCCACACTGCTCCCACTCAACTGGGCAGCTGCCCTCACCTCCAGAGCCTCAGTTTCCCCAAACACAACAGGACGTGAAGTGGACTAGAGGCTCTGGGAGGAGCCTAATCAAGTTAAACAAAGGACTCCATGAATTAATTCATTGCAAGAGCTTCTATCTCAAAAGAGGATGGAGTCAAAGGGAGTTGTAAGAGATTGGCCAGGCATCTCAGATGCCTTACCCTTTGTCCTGAATCTTTGGTTGGAAGGAAGGAAGGAAGGAAGGAGAGGAGGGAGGGAGAGAAAGAAGGAAGAAGGAGGGTGCAAGGAAGGGGGGGGTGGGGCAGGCAGGAAAAGAGGGAAACACCTTTCCAAGCTAATTTTAGCACTTATCACTTGCATTATCCTCAAGCTGGCCTATGAAGTAGACCCTGGAAGAATCCCCATTTGTAGATGAGAAAATGGAGGCTTGAACAGGCTCCGTGACTAGCCCATAGTCACAGTATTAGAGGCAAAGAGCTCTCTGAGTGCAGAGCTGACACTCCCAGCTACCGCACTAGACTGACCAGACACATGCGCAGGAACGGACAATAAAGGAGACTCCGGGCACATGCAGTGGGAACAAGAGTGGCCCGCCGTGTCTCTCCCCGTCACCCCACCTTCTCTGCACAGTCAATCCACTCGCTTGGAGTAGACCAATTTGGGGAGTTACTTAGGGCTCCTCTGTGCCCCTAAACCTTTGGCTTACCTGCAGTTTTGGTTTGTCCTGGCAGGAACTCTGACCCTAATTCTATGTAACCTCTTGTTTCAGTTCCCAACTTCATCAACTAACTGAGCTCCAACGTCACTCAGCCCCAATTCTTCAGACAAGATGCCAGGTGCATAGGCCAGCCTGTGGGAGGTCCTCAGATAGCCACGCCTGGCCCACCTTCTTATGGCCTGGAGAAACAAAGACGGGGAGTAAGAACAGGAAGATTATATGCCACTGGTTACTGGGGGCTGTGGGGAGCAATGTTTCGCTTCTCTTGGGATTCACTCTTCAAGACAGTGGTCTCCGGATATCTGAGTGGCTCAGTTGCTGAAAGCATCTGACTCTCGACTTCGGCTCAGGTAATGATCTCAGGGTCCTAAGATTGAGCCCCACATTGGGCTCTACACTCAGCATGGAATCGGCTTGAGATTCTGTCTCCCTGTTCTTCTGCCCTTCCCCCCATCTCTAGAAATAAAGAAAGACATCTTTTTTAAAAAGACAGTGGCTTTTGCTCAGGGTGCCTTCCCTCAAAGGGAGACTCAATATCTCTGCTCAAGCTCCATTGAGAAGGAGAATAAACAGTGGAGACCAAGAAGTCCCCCTGGGAAGACAGAGAGGCAGAAAGGTTCCCTACCCCTGGCCTGCCTACTGCCTAAAGATCTACCATTAAAGATTCCTGTCTACCTTGGACAAATCATTTAACCTCCCTCTGCATGAAAAGCATAATAGGCAGCTCTGGACATTTCCCTCTGAGCAGAGGCTAGGAGAAATAAACCACAAATGCAATTGCAATTTGTAGGGGTTATTAGGGCCTGTGGGCATGCAATTGAGTGTTGGAGCAGAAGCTGCTGTTATGTCCCCAGTCTCCGTTCTCCCTTCTGTAAGCAGATGTCTTCTCTGGGCACATCTTTCCCAATCTTCCTTGCAGCTGGCTGTGGCCAACGGCTTGGATTGAGGCCAAGGCCCTGTGAACAGAAGCCACGGTCAGACCCTCAAAGAAAAGAAGCATCTTTGCCTTCTTTCCACTCCTGCTTACCAGAAAGATTCACGTGGCAGTGGGAACCAAACTGGCTCTCTTTGCCACAAAGTGCGACATGAGTTTTAAAGATGGCAGAGCAACAAGAAAGAAAGTGCCGGGTCCCAGTGCCATACGGCCATTGAATCAGCCCTGGCCTATTGGTGCTCATGTTGTAACACAGAGGAGACATAAACTTCCTACTTGAAAGCCACCATTACTCAGCCTGTCAGTTGATTGTTTTCCTGGCCTCAGTGACAGGTGCTCCAGTGCCCACTCCTATGCCATTTAGCAAGCCCAACTTGGTGCCCTGTGTAGAGCCAGCAACAGAAGAACTGGAGGAGGTCACCTGAGCACAACTCCACCTTTAGCTCAGAGCCCTGCCCACAAAGGCCTCTGCTATCTCCACTAGGAAACTATTTTCTGATCTCCAGTGAGGTCCCCTAGTCTGGCAAAGAATTTGGAGGTCCCTTTGGGGAACAAGAAGAACTCTAAGACATACAGTCTGGGTGACATAATATCATTATTTATGGAATAATTCAAGCAAGTTCAAGAACCCCAACCATCCCAGAGGCCGAGTTATACTCAAAAATGTGGGATGTACAACATTTTGTTGAGGATAGACATGTAGTCACAGACCCAACCCTTCTCCGCAGTCTTTGACCCCAACACCTCACACGTTTAAGGGACTTACCTGACCTGTGAAGGTATTAGCTTTACAAACCCTAGGGTAAATGGATCAAAATGGAAAGTGGCCCCAAGAGAGGGCAGGCCGTGGGAACCCCAGCTTAGACCTGGCCTTGAGTTTCCAGTTCAATCTTGGGGGGCAGGTCCTCTAATCACCTCCGTGCCCACCCCACCCCCACCCCCTGAGCCAGAGACTAAATATTTAAGGTCCCAGGGAAGGAGTTTCTATTTGTCTGAGGTCATATGATAATGTCCATATTTAGCTTTTCTTAAGAGTAGGGAAAGATGTGACCAGTCCTCCCCGGCTTTCCTGGCAAAAGGGGAGCCCTGAGAATCATTCCCCCATCAAAACCCACACATATAAGGATGGATGGTTCCAATACCATGAAAATTTGGGAAATCATCTTGGGAAGAGTAGTGGATGCTAAGTGGCTAAGAGATGGGAAAACACCTATTAGCCACTTCACTTTCTCAAAAGAGAAAAATGAAATCAAATAAACCAACAACAGATGAACAAAATCCCCAGGAAAAGTTCTGGAGCCAAGGGGATCTCCTTCCCCACAGAGATATCATCACTAGTGGCATAACTTGATTTTCTGGCAATGCCTGTGGTTCAGTGAACAAGAAGTAGTCGACATTGTGAACACAAGTCACAGAACATCATCAGATTATGACCTCCCCATCGTCCTCTGGAGGAGAGCCTTGAAAGAAAGGCCGGTGGTAAACCAGATGTCTGCACCATGTCTGCACCATGCAGGGAAAGGATTACCTAGGGAACAGGACAGGGAATGGGGGTCTGGTTTTGCAATCTTCCCAGACCTTACACTCTCTAGCAAGATTCCGCAGTGCCCCCTCTTCCACCTGGACCTATGAGGATGTCTCTAGAAATGTAGTTTATCTTGTTACACACCTGAATGCCACTCAGCTGTTCTTGCAGACAGAAGGGACCATGTTTCCTGTCATTACCATCTGGCCACCTGCTATGCTTCTCAGTAAGGCCTCCTAAAAATACCCTTCTCCAATATCCCCTGTGAATTTAGCAGAATAAAAAGAAAAATCAAGCTTAGTCTGCTCAGATTGGCTTTCCATCAAGGAATACTTTTGTAATGTGTGAGAGAGTGGGAAAGCAGAAGCTTCAGAGACAGATCTGAGTTCGAAGAATAAGTGTTTTTATTATTACAGCTGGGATGTATTATTACCACGTGCTGGACACTGCTCTATTCACTTCACCTGGACTAGCTCATTTAAGCTTCTCAACGACCCTCTGAGTTAAGTAACATTATTCCCCCCCCCCATTTCATAGATAAGGAAAACAGACACATAAATAACTTTACCAAAGACACTCAGCAAGAAAACAGCAGCGTCAGTCTGACTCCAGAAACAAGCTTGCAGTCCCTCTGCAGAATTGTCTCCAAATAAATGTTGGTGCCCTTCCCATCTCCCAGATCCTGGTTCAGACAGACTCGGGCATGATGCGACTAGACAGGAAGGGAAGGGAGGGGAGTTTGAGAGGACAGAGGGATAGGAAGCCAACAGCCTGGTTGGCTGACCTGAGGACCATCAGACAAACATGCAGTCTTTGGGTGAGGGGCAGTTTGGGCAGCCAGTTGTATCCATGGGGAGCCTGGGAAGCAGCAGACATGTCTCCAAATTATACAGCTCCCAGTATCACGGTTTTGGGCACTGACAAGGGCCAGGCAGGAGGCCAGTTGGCAGGGATTCAAAGGCTCCCACCCCAGCATAGACATAGAGAGATAGATGATAGATATTGAAGCAGTGTGCTGTATCCAATGCTTAGCCCCAGAGACAAAGCCATCTGTGATGAGGTGGGCACATGGATGATAGGAGCTGGTCCAGTATTAGCAGATACCAGACTTCTGACAGAGGGTAGGCTGGGGCTGCTGATACACCTGCCCTGGTCAGTGTGACCTCTGACACTGGGTCTGGGATGAGCCTCCCAACAGGAGCATGGGGGTCTCCAGTCAAGGGAGATTTATGTAGTCTGAGATTCCACCGTCCTGTCCCTTCCTACATCAGTGCTCCGTGTGGGGCTCCAGTCACCCCTCTGTCCTATGGATCATCACGGCTCTCACCCTTCACGTCTACTGAGCACTTACTTTGTTCACAGCTCAGAATACCTCGCTGCTGCTTTTTCATTAACCTCTCACAACTGGCCTATGCGGTAGGATATCATGTTAGCTTCTCAGGTTGCAAACAGCAAATCCATGCTCTTGTTCTGCTGTCTCTCTCCTTACCACAGCACCCTTGGAGGGCACATGTGTCTGAACAGAAAGGTAAAAAATGGCCCAACTTCCCTTGGCCTTTAAGAAAGTGAGAAATTAGGGCACCTGGGTGGCTCAGTTGGTTAAGCAACTGCCTTTGGCTCAGGACATGATTCCAGGGTCCTGGGATCGAGCCCCGCATCGGGCTCCCTGCTCAGCAGAGAACCTGCTTCTCTCTCTCCCTCTGCCTGCCTCTCTGCTTACTTGTGCTCTATCTCTCTGTCAAATAAATACATAAAATCTTTTTTTTTTAATTTACTTGACAGACAGAGATCACAAGTAGGCAGAGAGGCAGGCAGAGAGAGAGGAAGGAAAGCAGGCTCCTGCTGAACAGAGAGCCCTATGCGGGACTTGATCTCAGAATCCTGGGATCATGACCTGAGCCGAAAGCAGAGGCTTAATCCACTGAGCCACCCAGGCGCCCAATACATAAAATCTTAAAGAAGGAAAGAGAGAGAAATGGACTTTTTAAATTTTTTTTTATTTTTCTATAAACATATAATGTATTATTAGCCCCGGGTACAGGTCTGTGAATTGCCAGGTTTACACACTTCATAGCACTCACCATAGCACATACCCTCCCCAATGTCCATAACCCCACCACCCTCTCCCTAGCCCCCACCCCCCAGCAACCCTCAGTTTGTTTTGTGAGATTGAGAGTCTCTTATGGTTTGTCTCTCTCCCTTCCTACCCCCCAAACCCCCCATGTTGCATCTCCCCTTTCTCATATCAGGGAGATCATATGATAGTTGTCTTTCTCCAATTGACTTATTTCACTAAGCATAATACCCTCTAGTTCATCCACGTCATCGCAAATGGCAAGATTTCATTTCTTTTGATGACTGCATAGTATTCCACTGTGTATATATACCACATCTTCTTGATCCATTCATCTGTTGATGGACATCTAGGTTCTTTCCATAGTTTGGCTATTGTGGACATTGCTGCTATAAACATTCGGGTGCATGTGCCCTTTGGGATCACTACATTTGTATCTTTAGGGTAAATACCCAGTAATGTAATTGCTGGGTCATAGGGTAGCTCTATTTTCAACTTTTTGAGGAACCTCCATGCTGTTTTCCAGAGTGGCTGCACCAGCTTGCATTCCCACCAACAGAGTAGGAGGGTTCCCCTTTCTCCACATCCTAGCCAGTATCTGTCATTTCCTGACTTGTTAATTTTAGCCATTCTGACTGGTGGGAGGTGGTATCTCATTGTGGTTTTGATTTGTATTTCCCTGATGCCGAGTGATGTGGAGCACTTTTTCATGTGTCTGTTGGCCATCTGGATGTCTTCTTTGCAGAAATGTTTGTTCATGTCCTCTGCCCATTTCTTGATTGGATTATTTGTTCTTTCGGTGTTCAGTTTAATAAGCTCTGTATAGATTTTGGATACTAGCCCTTTATCTGATATGTCGTTTGCAAATATCTTCTCCCAGAGAAATGGACTTTTATTGTGTTAAGGCACTGAGGATCAAAGACTAATTTGTTCTTCACCTGATGCATACACTACTCACAACCTCACAGGTTTGTTGCGAGAACTGCATTTATGCGGGTAGAGGGTTTATAATCTAGACTGATGTGTGGTGAGCACACCATAAATGCCAGCTGGTGTCAGTAGCATTCTCTGTTGACGGAATCCTGAGAGTGGTCCCTGGAGGGCTTCCATCTTAATGGATGTTGGCAGTTATTGTGCCAGAGAGAACATCAGCTCAGCTCCTGTTCAGAACAGCTGGGGCTGGATATGCTTCATGTTTGCAACGGGTTTTATTAGGTTTGTTTTTTGTTTGTTTGTTTTTAGGAATTACACCCTAACCTCAGACTCGCAGAGTTAGAAAGGATCGCAAAGGTCACCTTACCCATCCCTCAGCTGGAGTTTAACAGCCTTCCCCAACTTTTGTACTGAGGATTCTTTGAGCTTCCCCTGACCACCCGCAGGGCCTACCCAAGAGCTCTTGCTGCTCGAAAGTTTCTTCCTTATGCTTGTCTAACTGTCTCCAGTTGCCCCACCCTGGCCAGTGCAGCTGGCCAGCACAACTAGCCACCCAGTGACCACTCATTCGGTTCACTCAGCCGGCAGCTATTGGGTTCCTACCTTGTGTCTGACCCCGCTGCTCCCTGTGACCTCAAGTGAGTTACTGACCCTCTCTGAGCTTCCCATGCCTCGCCTATAAAATCAGAGGAGTAACAGCATCAAGTCACTGAGTCGTGAGGATGGTGTATGGTTCTGTGTATCAGGTACATGTCACAGAGCTTGGCACATACACAGTGAGTGCTCAGAAAATATCACTTGTCATTGTCGCTCCTGTGGTTGCAATGATTTAGGAAGAATAGGAGCCAAAGTCAGCATTTACTGGCTGAGAAGGACTGCAGAAGACAGAGAATGGGATGTTACATCAGTGAAGGCTTCTACATGGGGTCCTATTAATCCACAGGAAGAGAAATGCAACTGGCTATCGGAGGACCCTCAGAAGGCTTGGAAAGCCAAGTAAAGCCACAGTACAGAGCTTAGTGGGCCCCCCTTAAAAGACCCTAATACACACGGTAGGAGAGCTGATTTTTGAGGTAGCAGCAGACCAGGGGTGGTGGCATCAGAACCAGGAGCTGATCAGGATTCAGTGCTAAGGTGGGTGCAGGAATGCCCAGCCCTGGCTTTTGTGCAGCACAGAGCAGTCCCAGCAGCTTAAAGAAGCTACACAGGGTGGATACCCTGAACAGAAAACAGATGAGGCGAAATGGCTTTGTGCCACCTTAGAACTCCCCGACAGGGATGTGAGCACAGCCAGGGACGCAGGACAACCAGAGACACAAACCAGCCCCCCAGGCTGCTGCTTGTGAACAGCTCCTGCTTCTGAGCCACAGCTCCCACATGCAAGAGGAGAAAGCTGGGGTGGGGGGTGTCGGGAACAGAAGGAGGGATGGACTGTATGCCCTCCCCAGCTCGCCATCACGGCCCAGCCTCACTATGGCGCTGGATCAGCACGCAGTGGGAGGCGATTGGCTCACTCCCTCCCGACACCCTTCCAGAGCCTGGTTTGTGGTTTTGTATAGTCTCGTCGCATCTTCTTTTGGAGGAGAGCCTAGGAGGAAGGCTTTTTTTCCTCCCTGTGCCTGCTGCTTGCCTGCTGGTTCACTGATCACTCTTCCCATTTCCTGGCGGCTGCTAGGATGTGACCACGGAGGGCAGGCAACCCTTCAGTGGGTGGAGGCGGTTCCCCGCTGAGTCACAGAGGATGTCCCCCACCCCCTGCCAACCAAACAGAAAGCACCGGCTCTTCCTGAGAAAAAGCGAAGAATCCTGCTGAATCCTATTTAAAACAAGAGTTGTTTGGGGTTTGTTTGGTTTTTTGTTTTTGTGTTTTTTTCCTATTTGGGGAAACAAAGTGCCCCCACCAGAAGCAAGGGCCTTGAGTGGGCCAGGAGGGAAGCGGAGGAGAGGGTGTCGTGGAGAAAGTCTACCCATTGGGTCACATCAAGTATAAACTGGCACTGCTTTCCAGTTGATGGCTGTCCCCAGCATCCAGGCACCGGGCCGGGCACCAATTAGCCAATTACAGTGACAGACATTGGCAGCCTCCATCAGGTAACCAGCGTGGGTCAATGCCTCCACCAACAGAGTCGAGTCGGGGTGAAAGCCACAACCTGGTCTGGATTCTGACTCCTATATGTGTATTTGTGTGTGACCTTCAGTGAGTCATACCGTATCTGTGAGCCTCTGTTTCTTCATCTGCAAGCTGGAGCCAGTAATAATGACCTGAGAGGATTCCAGGGACGATTAAATAAGACGAACATATACAAAAAGCTTCACACAGAGCTGAGCCCATTGTGAGCACTCCAAACCAGCAGCTATTAAAACCTCCAGCTATCATGAGCAGGCAGAAAGCCTGTGCCTTCAAAAGGAAACAAGGGACTCAGGTGTAGGTCATCCTCTGGAGTCTGATGACTCGGCTCCTGGCACTGTAGAGACCACCCCTTGAGAAGATGACAATGTCTCAGCTGTTCCTCTCTGCATCGATGAGTTCCTTATATTTAAGACTCCTCCCTCAGATCACACGCTTGTTTCCTGCATCACAGCAGCATCAAAGGCTGGTAAAGACCCCCAAGCAGGTGAACTCCAAAGCGGTGGTCTGGCAGATGCCCTTGCTTCCTGAGGGAGCAGAGGATGTGGGGAGTAAAGCATTGCGGGAGGCGTGTGTGTGTGTGTGTACGTGTGTGTGCACATGCGCCCGCGACTGTTCGTAAAGACCCAGAAGAGAGACAAGCAGCATCTCAGCTGACATTTGCAAACAGAGCTATATTGAGAGGTGTCATCTTCTCCAGCAAGGTCAAAAGACTCATGCCTGCTAACCTGGAGAGGTGGGAATTGCAAGGCAGCCAACGAAATCACACTGCCACTTGGAAACCTGCCAACTGCTACAATCAGGGTAAAAATAATTAGAAAAGTAAGTCAGGTGTGAATCAGATGCTCTGGTACCCAGTGGAGTATGGAAGACTTCTGTCGATCCCCTCTTCTTCCTGAGGCTCTTCCTGCTCCGGCTTCTAGGACACAGTCTCTGCCCCCCATTTGTCTGGTTGCCAGCATCCCTGTCCCCTTCCCTGGCTACTCATTCCTTCCCCGTGCCCTGACACTTGGCTCTTGGCACCCTGTGTCTTCCTGCTAATATTGTATTCCCTGGAAGGTTGATCCTTTCTCAGGATTCATGTCCACCCACCCCAGGCTCACGGCTGCTAAGTGCCAAGCCAGAACATCCACTGGCCCACGGGCTCTCCTGATTAAGTCCTTCTTCATTCCCTGGATTATTCCACCAACAGATGTTTAGTGAATCCTCACTACATGTCAAGCACTGGGCTGGGTTCTAGGGATAGAGGAGGTGAGACTTACATCTGGCTGGACGGTCTATTGCGAGGAGAGAAGAAGTTTAAAAGAAACTTTTAAAAATTAGAAATTGTGACAGACCTGTAGACCCCTGGGGCAAATAATATATTATATGTTAATTTTTTAAAAGAAAAAAATTAGACATTGTGAAAAATGTTATAAAGAATATAACGTAGCCTAACATGGGCAAAACTGAGGGTTGAGGGAGAGGGGGAAAAACTTACTTTCTATGAAGTAAAACCATTCTGAGTCGAGAGTGTTGAAGCTAACACATGATGGGGAGCAGAAGCTGTGTGTGGCGTGAGGAGAGAGCTTTCTAGAAAGATGGAATAGCTAGAGAGAGCTCTCAATGATTTCTTTACAAAATAATTGGACTGGGATGGGGGACATGAAATGGAGGGTTTCCAATTTGAGGATTATCAAGCAGAAGTTAAAAGCAGGCAGAGAGCAGTTTTATATGGGCTTCAGCCAGACATCCAAATAATTACCTAAATTGTCCCGACGCTGACATTTATCACCAGCCCTTCCCTTGGAGATATGTAAGTAGGAAAATAATGAGAAGAAAGTTATTTTGTAATTACCCAGCATGAATTATGACTCTGAGAGGCCATTTCCAGGGGTGCTTTAGTGTAATTTAGTTCAGCATTATGGGAGTTTAATTTAAGATGACATTCTCGGTGCAGAGAAGCTCCGGAACCAGACTCAGAAGAACGGGATTCTCATTCTAGTATTCCTAGCCATCTGTCTGTAGATCCTAACCCTGTTAAGCTTTGGTTGCCTTCTCTGTGATATGGGAATAAAAATTCCTGTTTTCCTTACTTCCCAGGAGAGTTGGAAGATCAAATAAGACAATGGAGATAAAATGCTTTGCAAACTCGAAAGCACAGTTCCTGGGAGGGAGTCGCTCTTCGTGCCTTTCTTTGAAGTTGAAGGACTCCTTTTGGTTGCCCCCTGACAAAAAAGAGAGTAACTCAAACTGGTTTAAGGAAGGAAAAATATTACTGGCCACAATGATGAAAAAATCTGGGGTTAACTAGCTTTAGCTATCGTCTGATCCAGGGGCTCGAATGAAACCATCTGTCTCTAGACCTCTCTCTACCTCTCAGCTCGTCTCTTCTCCATGCTGACTTTCTTCTTAGGGTCTTCCTGGCGGCTAACAGTTGCTCTAGACCTATACCCTCCTGGATTTAAATCTGTCAGGAAAGAGAGAATGCTTGTCACTCAAGGAAAATTCTGAGCCTGATTCTCACTGACCCAATGGCATTATGGGACCATCCTGCACTGACCACTGCGCCCAGGGCATGAGAAGCCTTGATGAGCCTTGCCTGAGTCACATACCCAATCCCCAAGCACGAAGCACATTGACCTGAGTGGGGATCGCATGGATTCCTGGGGGAACCAGGAGAAGATGAACGATAGATGGTCAGTGAAACAACGGAACTTCACTCTGCCGCCATATCCTAGGTCCCTTCCTTGGAAATGCCTGGCCGTCTTCAGTGTGCCAGCACCAGTGGGAATCGAAGAGTCATGAGATTACAGGCTGCGGCATGGAAACCAGCCATGCTTAAGACCAAGTCCTACAGAAACTCATGATGCTGTACCTTTTCTCGAGTCTTTAAAATGTAAACCGTTCTGGAACATTTTGTCTTTCTTCCCCTTTCCTTTCCTTCCAGACCTGGGCTTCTTTCCATCACAGGCTGGCTGCTGCCAGGCAGTGGCTCTGGTCTTCGAGGAACCTGTACTGTGAGCTTCACAATGTCTCCTGCAAGTCTTGATTCCATCCATTAATCAATAATTCTATAGCTTTTGTGTCAGCTTCTCTCCTGCTCCATAGCCATCACCCCACTCCCATATCCCCCATATATCAGGGCACATAAGCAACACAGTGGAACACAGTGGAACACAAAGACATGATAACTTATTGGAGGTGTCTGGGGTGGTAGGAGGGTGTGTGGCAGGGGTGGGGGGTGGGGTGATGAGGAAAGCTACACAGAGGAGAGAAGAACTGAGTCTTAAGTAATGATTAAGAATGTGCTAGAACCTAGAGGGAGAGATCATTCCAGGCATGAATCGTTGGATCCAAAACTATTTTGATCTCTCTTTACAAAAAAAGAAAACCCTTTTCTCAACCCAGAAGTTGTAAACCAGTGGCCTGCAGACAGATTGGGCTGGCAGATGTGTGATATGTGGCCCACACAGCATTTTGTAGAATTCAAATTAGTTGCCAACATTTAAAAACGATGAGATTTTACATAAGGATCTGGATTTTCAGCTGCTCTTGAAAAACTCAGGAGCTCTGACACCCCTAGGCCTGAGTCCCCACTGGGGCAACAACCTACTGAGTTAAGTAACAGCCGCCCTCTTGAGACAGGGCAGGGCCCACACACCTGCTGGCTTCCTTGCTCTCCCATATCATCTGCCTTGTCCGTGTTGGATTTGAGTTTGTGACCCTGTCTCTACCCAAAAAGCCAACCATTTTCTCTTCAGACTATTTCTTATTATTAGTATCGTATAGTGTAGTGTAGTGTACTCTATTAAACAATCCAATCTGCTTACATTACTCCCTTCCTTAAAAATCTCCAATGATTCTCCAAATCAACAAAGCAAAGTCTAAACGCCAAGGGTAGGCTGGTGGCTTGGTGCAGGAGTAGTTGACCCCAATGCAAGGGGAAAGTTGACCTCAACCACCCTCCTCTACCTTATCCACCAACTTCTAAGCCCTAAAACCCTCTACTCTGAATGTTTGTCATTTCCTAAGCCCATCCTTTCCCATGACTACTTGCTCTTCCATACTGTCTCTCCAGCTGCTCTGCCCTGACCAGACTTCCCTCAGCCTTCCGTGTCCTGTTGAAGGACCAATGTCTCTCCAGCCAGAGACCATCTGACTCTTCCCTCCCTCCTCAGGGCCCCTGTAGAGGCACTGGATTCCTGCCTCGGTGTGAGCACCTGCCATTTTTCTCTCTAATTATCTGTTTACACGGCTGCCTCCTCCACACCCAGCCAGTCTGAGATCCTTGAAAGCAGAAACCATGGGTGATTCATCTTTGTATATTCAGTGTCTCTTTGTATACCTTGGCAGATATTAGATACTCAGTAAATTCCTGTTACAGCAATGGAGAAAGGAACAAACACGTGGGGAACAAACTGGCAGGTGTTCATGGAATGTCACACCTCAGCAATTGTAATGAAAGAAATCCTTTTCACTAAAGCGCTTCTGTCTACTCTGGCCTCAAGGAAGTGCTCCCTTCTCTGGATCCTTGTGGTAATAGATCTTGAGGGTAGATCCCAGCTGAGTTATCAGAGGAAGCTACAACGAAGGTCATATACCCATTGGGTATTCACAGAGGATTACAGAGCCAGAAAAGACCTTAGCACTGGTTTCTGACCTTTTCAAACGCCCCCCAGGTGCAGGCCCCAAAGTCCTTGAAGCTGTGACTGGGGCCCCAGCACCAACTCCAGTCAGGCATAGTAGCTCTGTGGCTGACACTCCAGAGGGAAGTCTATGATGCCTTCTTCCTTTCTCACTCAGCCCCAGCCACTGGTCTACATGTTGCTCCTCAAATTATACCAAGTACCCTACTGCCTCAGGGCCTTTGCACATCCTAGAATTCTCTTCTATGTATTCAGCGGGCCTACTCCCTTACTTTATTCAGGTATAAAATCACATTTGACCTTATTAGAAAAGGTTTCCCTGATCACCAAAATAAAACTGCAACAGTGTCCCCCACTCCTTAATACTCTGAATCCTTTATTCTTCTTTAAGGAAGAACTGTAAGAACCAGGGCATCGGGGGCCAGAGAGAGCTAAGGCTTGTTGTCACCAAGACCCCCTCCTCTCTCCTCTTCATCTCTTATGTTTGTTTTAATTGTCTCCACTCTTTTCTATCTAGGCAGGTCTTCTCTCCATGAAGGAGTAGTCATGGTTCAATCCTTCAAGCTCATAACCGAAAGGGCAAGGGATTCTCCCCCTCATCCTAGTGAGAACAATCTCAGAGAAATAATCTGCTTGGCCTAGTTTGGGTCCCATGTCAATCCCTAAACCATCACCACAGTCAGAGGTTGTGTCCTTATTGGTCAGGTCTGACTGGGTCTTTCTGTTTGTCAGTTTATTATTGTGACCAGAATCAAAAATGCTCATCTGCCAGGCCTGGGTCGCCAACAGCCTTGGAGCTAGGACTGGAGCAAGCTCTGTCTGAACCCTATGGTTAAGTGGACCGAAAATCGAGGAGCAATTGCTTCCTGAGACAGAGGAGACTGATGGACCTTGGGCAGACAGGTGCATCAGATGTCCAATTATGGCTTCCCAGTTCCCAAAGCACCTCTCCCACCATTTACCCCCACTGAGCTCACACCAGTTCTGTGCAATTGCCCAGGCATTATGACCTCTGGGGGAGATATTTAAAATACTGTAGAACCAGCGTGACATGGGCACTGGCCAAGCAGAAGGGAACTGTCTTATCCTTTGGGGCTGTTACAACAAGGTACCATGTCCTGGGTGACTTATGAACAATAGACATTTTTCTCACAGTGATGGAAACTGGAAGTCCAAGATCAGGAGCCAGCTCAGTCAGGTTCTGGTGAGAACCCCCTTCTGGGCTTCAGCCTGATGACTTCTCATTGTATCCTCCCAGGGCAGAAAGAGGGCTAGCTAGTTCTCTTGCCTCTTTTTTTTTTGTGAGCATGAATCCTATGATGAGGGAGGGTTCCATCCTCGTGGTTTAATGACCTCCCAGGGCCTCAGCTCCAAATGCCATTGGAAGTTAGGATTTCAACATACGGATTCTGAGGGGGACATCACAGGACCACTGGGAGGGCCACTCTGGGGAACACCAGTGGGACCATAACCTGAGTGCCCTCAATTTCCAGGTGAAATACTGAAGCCAAGAGAGCTGTTCAGACTTGCATCCTGGTCACATAGTGAGTTGGCTGCAAGAACCCAAGACCCCTGCCACCAACCTTGGGCTTCTTTCCACTGTCCCAATCTACCCTTCTATCCTAAACCGGGGATGTGAAGTGGAACAGGATTGGGGCAACCAGAGAAGAGTCACTCTTCTGATCCCAGCTGCTTGGAGGAAGGAGCCAGCCCTCTGTAGCACACACGGAGGGCTGCTTAACGCTGCCATAAAACCTGGGAAAGCAGCACCTGCCAGACAGCAGGGATCGAGAGCAGCCAATGGGGTGGGAGCGTGCCACGAGACGGCAGATGCTAGGAGGGCTGCAGCTATTCTGGGGTACAGGCAGTGGCTGCTTTGTCACCCCAGCCCGGCTCCCATCCCTCCCTCTCAGGGCCTTACTGATGCAGGATCTGAAACCTGAGACTTCTGGGCCGAGCAGTCAGGTCAAGGGGAGTCAGCCCCTTACAGAAAAGAGTCCACTAAATACTGTCTCAAATGCCTAGCCATTACCCTTGTTAGAAGTGGCCCAATCTGCTCAGAATCATCTGGGCCAAATACTCCCGGATAGACTCTGAAACAGCCCCCTTATTTGAAGGACAGAGAGAGACAGAGGAAAGAGGCAGCCCACTCCAGGTCCACAGGTGGCACTTTTAATATGAAGGTAAGGAACTTACATTCAAGACTTGTCCAGGGAGCAGCAAAACGAATGGGTCCCCACACCCACCTTCCAGATCCCAAAAGTTTCTATAAAGAAGCCATAACCGGGTCCAGTCAAGGACACCGTGCAGATGTCCTCAACACCACATCACTAGCTCAAGACCAGGATCTTGGAGCAGCCTCTGAGAAAAGAAACCACAAGTGGAACCCACAGTCCAAGGACAGGGCGGGGGTAGTTTGAGGAGCCTCCACGTCCCTGGGGCCAGCTCACAGGCCAATCAGCAGTCACATCTTTCTAGTGACATTCCCCAACCACCCCCTTGTGATTAGATGAAGAAACTGAGGCCCAGAGAGGGGCTATTCTTTGCCCCAAGGACCCACAGCAAACTTAAAGGAGAGTTGTTGACATTGCTTGATTTCTCAATTCAGGACCCCTTCCCCTAGACTGCCTCAGACTGGGAGGTAGTCTCATTTGCCATTCTTGGGGTCATCATCCTTCCACTTAATGAGGTCAGTTGAGCTTGACCTTCATGCCCCTTAATCCTCCAGTAGGGACCATGCCATAGCAGCAGGCATGAATTCCTACCCTCACATGCTGTATGAGGACCACCAGTGCCTTATGGATTCAGAGCCTGAGCCAGCCCAGAGCAGTTCTCTGGGCCAAAGACACCACCCAGATACAAACACCTTGGCCCCAAATGTCTCTCCTGGAGAGAGGAAAACAAAATATGGGTGAAAAAGAAATCCGTTCTTTCCTGCTCCTGACAGGTCCCAAACTTCTTTCTATTGTGTCTACCTTTCCAGCCTAGGTGGACAGCAGTGAGCATTTCCTGCAGCTCTGGCATGCACTTCCCAGGGACAAAACTCGGAGGCACTGCTGCTGCACAGTCCCTCCCAGTCCCCATCTGCTCAGGCCTCTCCTCTCCTCCAGGCACCCGGCCTGGAGCAGACCTGGGAGCTGGAAGGCAGTTCCGCCTCCCAACCAATCTCCAAAACAACAAGTCTCTGTTCCAGTTTGCAGGGTACAGCAGTGCTCTGTTTTGAACCCTGGTGTGGTGACCAGGAGAGTGAGGATCCCCATTTAACAGAAGAGGAACACTGAGGTTCAGAAAGATGGTCTAAGCTTGGGCTTTGGAAGGAGAATGATCAGGGAGAAGTCTTCCCCTGCCATTGGCAGGCTGTGGGAACACACACAGAGCAACTTAGCCTCATACCTGGCACAAAGTAGGTGGTCAGTAAATATTCTCTATGCATTGTCATCGCTAGGACCAGAGAGGCAGAAAATAACAGGGCTACAGCTCTAACCCAAGTCTCCTGGCCTTCATCCAGCAGCCCTGGAAGAGAAGGGCACAGTGAGGAAAACAATCACAGGCAGGAATAAATCACTCCAGATAGGGCAGTTTCTCTATGCCTAAAACAAGATAGATGGTGCACCTTTATCCATGTGGACAGGTGAGATGGAGCGAAAGGTTGTGGGTCACCAGGGTGGGGAGTGGACGTGACCTCCCTGCAGTTCCAGGGTATTTCCAAGTAAACCTTTGCTCATCCTATAAGTTGGAGCTACTTCCCAGGGCCTGGAAAGGAAGCCCGCAGCTTTTCCCAGGCCCTGCCTCCCAGCTCCTCCTGCTCAGACTCTCCTTCTCCAGAAAAATCTCAGGGCAGCGTCTGGGCTCCCTCCACCATCCTCTTCCCTGAATGGTATGGACACCCAGGCGAAAGGGACCACCCTGAATGATTCACAGTTTGGTGGTGCTAATTGGAGCTGCCCTGGGGTCTGGCTGTGGAGTCCAGGGCTGGCTGAAAGCATCTGGACAGCATCAGAACTGCGAAAGAAAGACGTGTTGGAAGGACTCGGCTCCAGCAGCTGACAGAAGATGCAAGGAACCAGACAGGAAGGAATGCTTTTCAAAATCAACAAGTTTATATTAACCACATGTTTTTGTATTGTTTTTGTGGGGGGTTTTTTTGTGTTTTTTGTTGTTGTTGTTGTTTTTACATTTCTCGACACAGCTAGAGAAGAGAGATGGGTAGATTATCAAGAAAGAGTCAAAGGGAACTTCTAAATTGAGCGCTTTCTATTGATAATGAACAAAGTAACACCATTAAGTACCAGGTCAAATAAGCTATAAACAACTGGATTTTTTTAAAGATTTTATTTATTTAAAAAAAGATTTTTTTATTTATTTGAGAGAGAGAGTTAGAGAGAGAGAGCAGGAGTGGGGAGGAGAGGGAGAAGCAGGCTCCCCACCAAGCAGGGAGCCGATATGGATATCAGTCCCAGCACCCTGGGAACACGACCCAAGCCAAAAGCAGACGCTTAACTGACTGAGCCACCCAGGCGCCCCAAACAACTGGATATTTTTAGCAGTCATTACCACAGCACTGTTTTTATAAGCCCACTATGTACATCTTATTACCCCTTGATTCATATTTAGAGGACTCGGGAGAAATAATGTTTTCCTTGTTGTTGCCTCTTGGTTCATTAAAATCTGTATTTCATAGACTGAAGTAAGTTATCTCACATGAGAGATGCAAGGCTATAAAATCACCTAAGGGGTGAAATCACACCACAAAAGTGTGAACAATAAATAGCTTATGGATACACATACACACACACACTAATGAAGGTGATATCTGTAGTTTAAAAAAAAAAAAAAAAAAGTCAAGATGAGCTTATAAAGAACACCTGACAAGGTAAAAAAGAGAAGACAGGACCAATGCACGGAGCAAATGCATGACTTTCTCAGGGAGGTCACCCCCGCCCCAGGGGAACACGGAGCCCTGAGTTTACCTACCTGGACCATCCTGCATTCTCCCTTTGAGCAACTTAAGATCTTTACAATCACTGAAGATCTTTTTTTCCCTGTGTTCATCTTCCCAGAAAGGGACCTCGCCTGCTTTCTTGACTGCTATATTTCTAGTGCTCAGCATGGTACCTGGTGCATGGTAGGAGCTCAATAAATAAGAAGATCTCTGAGGTAGAACGGTAGATTATGGCCAGCAGCTCCCACAGTCCCTTCATCACAGGCTGTGAGGATTGAGGCCACTTCAGATCCATCAAACCTTGGTCCTACATATGCCCCTGTGCCCTGATTTATTTTTCTTCATAGCACTAACCGTCACCTATCATATACGTGTTTGAGTGTGTGTTCATCATCTGTCTCCAGAAAGTAAGCACAGGGGAACTGAAACTTTGTTTTATTCATTACTAAAGAGACGACAGTCAAAATGTGGAACCACCAGCCATCATGGACACCCACCAAAAGGGATACTGGCCCCGAATGCCCTACAAGAACACACTGTATATCCATCAAATGTGGCTATATTCCAGTTCATAGGACGATGTCTGGAATATAGTAGGGGCTCAGTAAACATGTTGAGTAAGTGGATGGATTTCAGTCACCCTCTCCGTAAGATGGGACATTAGAGCTACCCAGCAGATATTGTTTTCTTTCTGGCCCCATGCTGGCCAACTCTGGTCAACTAAGGAAGCAGTAGGTCCCTCTCTTCCATCCCCAGCCTTCCTCCTGCCACAGCAAATTTGGCCATAATGGCCTCTCTCAACAGGCCATCAAAGCAGCAAATAAATGTCTGCTCTTCCCAGCTCCTGCTCCGCTGGAAACTGACTGTAAATTTCCATCTGTTATTTCACTGCTTTATACCCACTTCTGTGTCTTCGATCAGCCTCCAGAAGCCTCTCTCTCATCAGTAGCACCAGTGGCAAAGAGTACTGTCCCCAGATAGACACTGAACCAGCGCAGGCCTGTTTCACCCAGAGAGCTTAGAAATGCTCTCAGCACTGGGGGCCCAGCAACAGGCACAGCTTAGCCTGTACTTTGGAGTGCACTCCCTCATTCACACTGCAAAGACTTGCAAAGTTCTCGTGCTTATTATGTACCAGACACCTGAGGAAGACCATAACCAAAGCAGTGCACCTGCCCAAGACTTGCTCACAGCCCAGCAAGAGAGACAGACAGATGAGCATGAGATTATACTGAGAACTTCCGAGAGGAGAAAGTTGATGAGCACAGAGAGCTGCCATTTCTAACAAATTTTAGTTTGTTTCTCATCTTAGTAAAATTAACTTGCAGAGAAACATCCCTGATAAACACCTGGTGACCCAGGTTTATGTTGGCATGTCTGAGCCCTGCAGCTGCCTAGGACTTGCAAGACAAGGGCAGTGACTCCGAGAAAGATTTGGTCAACAGAATACTGGCAGACAAAAGCAGCTACCTGCCCTCACTCCTCCCTCCCATCAGCCCTTGCCTGCTCTCCACATTTCTCTCTCCCCACAGTGGGGGGACAGAAGCTAGGGGCAGAGAGCAGGAGCCAAGACCAACCACATTACATAGGAAGACACCCCACCTTGAGACATGCGATTATGAGATTTTACTATTTATGCCTCCAGAGCATCTTATCCTTCTTCTCAACCCCTCTGCTCATACGCACAGGCAGGTACACACACCCATGTGCGCGCGCACGCACACACACACACACACACACACACACGCTGTTCTAAACTGTTCAGGAAAGATGCAAGATGGCAACATTCAACTCCAAAGGGAAGGTGTGGAGGATCACCAAGGCAGGGGCAGGCAGCAAACATCAAAAGAGTCCAAGAACTGGTCCAGGGGTCCAAGAACTAAGGAGCAGAAAGAAAGTGCAAGCCGGCCCCAAGGAATAAGGATTGCTGGGATTTTGCTGCCCAAAAGCAAGTGCTGCGATTGGAGGTGTGGTTCCATACTCACCTCTACCAACTGCTTCCCAAAATAATGGCAATAACAGCAGCGAAAATCTGTTGACAGTTGGCATTGTGCCCGGCGCAATGACCTATTGTACGTGAGTCACTTCATTCTTCCAGCACCCCTGAGTCAGGTGTTATTATTATTGTTGCCGTTGTTGTTGTTGTTGTTGTTGTTGTCCCATAGCCCTTGCTGTAACCACTGTATTACAAGAGCCCCCACCACATAATAATGCCTCCCAGGTTGAATTAAGACATTTTAAAAACAAAGCACAATGGCCACAGTTGCCAAACTGTGGAAAGAACCAAGATGCCCTTCAACGGATGAATGGATATGGAAGATGTGGTCCATATACACTATGGAGTATTATGCCTCCATCAGAAAGGACGAATACCCAACTTTTGTATCCACATGGACTGGACTGGGAGAGATTATGCTGAGTGAAATAAGTCAAGCAGAGAGTCAATTATCATATGGTTTCACTTATTTGTGGAGCATAACAAATAGCATGGGGGACATGGGGAGATGAGGAGAAGTGAATTGGGGGAAATCGGAGGGGGAGGTGAACCATGAAACACTGTGGACCCTGAGAAACAAACTGAGGGTTTTGGGGGGTGGGGGTGGGAGGTTGGGTGAGCCTGGTGGTAGGTACCATGAAGGGCACATACTGCATGGAGCACTGGGTGTGGTGTATAAACAAAGAATTCTAGAACACTGAAAAGAAATTTTTAAAAATTTTTTAAAAATTTTAAAAAACTGAAAGCAGCATTCCATCCACTTTTATATAATGAAATGAATCATAACGGTAGTGCTCTTTCTAGAGCTTCTAGAAAGGACCAGGAACGGTGCAAAGTTTTGCCTGTGTTGCCTCTTTCAGACCTCCTTGTGAGGTACATCCTGTAATTACACCTATTTTAGAGATGAGGAAACTGAGCACAGCAAGGATAAGTGACACAGCTGATGACTAGGGCAGCATGAGTTACAAATTAACAATTAGCTATGGGTTGAGCATTGCTCTGCTTTATCCAGTTAGCATCACCCCACCTTTTCTCCAGTAGCAACACTCCCCGTCCCAGTGCCCCAACTAACGATGTTTTCCTTGACGTTTCCTTTAGATTCATATGGCGTTTGCTCGCCACCCTCTGTGGCTGGCCATTCGTATTATTTCCATCTTTTTCATTATCGTAAATATCCCTGCTCTGAATATTTCAGTATGAACTGATGTCTTACTAATTACCAGGTGAAAGGGATGAGCAACTTCCCAAGGAGGCCTGAGCCAATTCCCAGTGCCTGGAGTAAGTGTACATGTATCTAGCTCCTCTATACCCAGCACATGGAATTGTACAGATGTTTTTATCATTCCTGGGGGTGGGGTATTTTGGGGTGAGGGGAAGGGCAGAGGGAGAGAGAGAATCTTAGAGCCTGACAAAGGGCTCAGTCTCATAACCCTGAGATCATGACCTAAGCCAAAACCAAGAGTCAGATGCTTAACTGACCAAGCCACCCAGGTGCCCCTATGGTTACTGGTTTAACAATTATCACAAAATGCGTTTCATTGCTCTGCACTTACTCTCTAGCGAAACCAAGCATTCCTCCATACTACGTTTATATCAGCTTTCAATTACTGTGTAACAAATTGCCACAAACAAATTGGCTTAGAACAATACTCATGTATGAGCTGATGCTCTATAGTCCCAGCATAGTCTGGGCACATCATGGCTGAGCTCTCTACCCAAGGTATTTCATGAGGCTGAAGTCCACACGTTGATGAGCTACACTGTCATCTGGTCCCCAGGCTATCTTCTAAACTCACTGGCATCTACAGGTCCCTGCTGCCTCAAAACTGGCTGTTGTCCAGGGGTCAGTCTCAGCAACCTGAAGACTCTTGGGCCCTCTCCAGATGCCCCCCATCTCATTCTCAGAGCTGGTAATAGACAGTATCCCTTTTTAAGGATTCACCTATAGGAAACACCAACCTGGGTAATCTCCCTTTCAACACAAAGTCACCTGATGCTGGGGATAATCACAGGAGGGCTATCCTGTCATATTCACAGATTCAGATGTGACTCGAAGGGAAGGGAGTATATGAGGTATGCACAGGAGATGGGAATTTTGAGGGCGGCTTTAGTTACCCCTTGCTGACAGATTACCACAAGTTTAGTGACTTTAAACAACTATTCAGTTTTTTTAAAGATATTTATTTGACAGAGAGAGATAGTGAGAGAGGGAACACAAGCAGGGGGAAAGGAAGAGGGAGAAGCAGGTTCCCTGCTGGGAAAGGAGCCCAATGCAGGGCTCGATCCCAGGACACTGGGATCATGACCTGAGCTGAAGGCAGAGGCTCAACCAATGAAGCCACCCAGGCGCCCTGGCTTAAAACAACTATTATCTTACTGTTCTGGACATCACGAACCTCACGTGGGTCACCAGGGCTATATTCCTTCAAAGGCTCTAGGAGAGAATCTGTTTCCTTGCTTTTTCTAGCTTCTAGAGGCTGCATTCCTTGGTTCTTGGCCCCTTCCTCATCTCCAAGGTCAGCAAGTAGCATCTTCCACCCTGTCTCCACCGTCAGGTCTCCCTCTCTGACTCTCCTACCCCTCCTTCCCTTTGAGGGATCCTTATTATTACATTAGACCTGCCTGGTAGATCTCATCTCAAGATCCTTAATTTAATCACAAAATTCTTTTTGCCATAGAAAGTGACATATTTACAGGTTTCAGAGATTAGAATAAAAACATCTTTGGGGGCTATTGTTTGACCTACCACAGGGCCATTTTAGGATCTTGACTAGCATGGTGTTTTGGGTTTGATTTTGTTTTTTATTGAGATATAATTAACATATATAATTATGTTATACAATTGTCAGAAGCCATCTTGTCACAAATGTCATTCTTTTTTTGCCTCAGAGGAATTTATGTATTCTATCAATTTTAAAATGATATCTGTGAGATGCCTGTGTGGCTCAGTCAGTTAAGCGTCTAACTCTTGACTTCAGTTAGGTAATGATCTCAGGGTTGTGAGATGGAGCACCCCTCCCTCCCCCCACAAAACCCCTATTGAGTTCTGTGCTCAGCAAAGAGTCTGCTCGAATTTCTCTCTTTCCTTCTCCTATGCTCCTCCCTTCGTTAGTGCATGCTCTCTCTCTCTCTCTCTCTCTCTCTCTCTCTTTCTCTCAAATAAATAAATAAATCTATTTTTAAAATTATAAAATAAAATAAATAGGGGCACCTGGGTGGCTCAGTGGGTTAAGCCTCTGCCTTCGGCTCAGGTCATGATCTCAGGGTCCTGGGATCGAGCCCCACATCGGGCTCTCTGCTCAGCAGGGAGCCTGCTTCCCTCTCTCTCTGCCTGCCTCTCTGCCTACTTGTGATCTCTGTCTGTCAAATAAATAAATAAAAATCTTTAAAAATAAATAAATAAATAAATAAATGAGATAAAATAAATAAAATGATATCTGTAGCATTTCTCAACATATTTTGCATGGATTATTTCAAATTACTTTTGTCCAAAATCTGTTTCTCCATTGAGCTTACTCTCTCTCTAATTTGGTTTGTCATTTTTTGCTCATGGAAACCTTATTGTCTTTCAATGTTACGTGTTTGTCAGAAGCCATCTTGTCACAAATGTCATTCTCCATATTTCCTAGACACACAGAAAGACAAAACATCTTCTCTCCACAGCTGGAACAAACGTGCTATTCTGTTTACTCCCTGATTTGCATTTTGTCATTGTTCATTTCTCTCTTTAATTCTTTGAACCATCTGGAACTTGTTCAATGTATAAAAATAATGTATAACACCAATGTCTCAATAATATCTTACTTGGAGGTGACTTTCAACACTGTGGTTTCATTTCCCATTTTTCATTTTCCCTATTCTGAGAGTGAGAATCACTTCCTCAATTTATGATGGGTCCCATGGTCATTTTCCAAAGCACAAATACTGAGTAATGCCACTGACTGATTTTCAGTTTGCAATACATATTTTGATGTTTTAGTTAGGGAAGTCCACCACCACTGCTACTCAGCATTCCCCCATTATATCATCATCTTCATTAACTTCTTCTGTGCATCCCGGTGCATTATTTTCCCCAGAGGGCTTCCACCACCAGTTCACCATATTCTGCTAAATACTTCCCTAAATTATTATACTATAAAATGCAAAGTCATCTTTCCTATTTCTAAGCTTTCCCCACAACTAAGGAGTTTAACTTTCCATTTCTTCCTGTATCTTCATTCTATGGAGGTTCCATAATTGTCCCTCAACACATTTTTCGGGTGGCACATTACATTTATTCTCATGTATTTAAAGATTTTCTGTCATTGTCTCAACTCATTTGCCGTGTATGTCAAAAACCCTAATAAGAAAAATGATTTTTCAATTCATTTGTATCTACAACTCTAAGATTAATTTCTGCATATTTTTCCCAGTAGAGTAAATCCTTGACATCCATGATTGAATAGTCACAGTATCAATAACTCGCAGGAGACCACGAAATGCCGTGGTATGTAATAATTTATCATTTTCCTGGGGCTCAAAATTGAATCACTCCTGCTGCAAGGCTGCTAGGTAGAAGAAAGTCATCTTGCTAAGGGAAGTAACCAGAAACACTGCATGAGAACAACACTGGATATTATCCATGCTTCTTACTCTTTCCCAGTCCTATGCCTTGGGATGTCACATGACCATTTGGACATGAAAGGTCCTGAGAAATCTGGCAATAAATAACCGGTTTCATTTTGTTTAACTCAATGTTTCTTTTTTTTTATTTTTAAGATCTTATTTATTTATTTGATGGAGAGAGAGAGAGCACAAGTAGGCAGAGTGGCAGGCAGAGGGAGAGGGAAACGCAGGCTCCCTGCTGAGCGGAGAGCCCAACACTGAGCTTGATCTCCTAGGATCATGACCCCAGCCGAGACTAGCCAAAGGCAGACACTTAACCTACTGAGTCATGCAGGTGCCCCATAACTCAATGCTTCTCAAATTATTTGAGAACAACCATTTTTCTTATGGCACACAGTGTACCATGAGACACCAGTTTGGGAAACAATGCTTTAATACTTAACTTACAGAATGATTCTGGGTAAAAGATCATTTAAAAGATTTCTGTCCCATTTATCCTAACTTTATATATATATATATATATATATATATATATATATATATATATAAAGCTAGCAGAAAGCCCTCCACCAACCATTGCACGTAAGACCATTATATATAATATAATATTATATATATATAATATAATATTATATATAATGGTCTTACGTGCAATGGTTGGTGGAGGGCTTTCTGAAGGTTTTGATGCTTATTCTGTACCAGAATACATTCAAATCACGTGCAAGTGGGATATTTTCCTTTCTTTTCCTACTTCTGTGCAATTTGTTTTCCCTTCTGCATAATGATTTCAGTAATTTTATACTCTGCCTTGTATTTCATTTTATTTCTTCATTTAACAAACACATCCATAGTGCCTTATTAACAACAACTCATATAACATAAAATACCTCCATGAGTTAAATACCATCATTATTATCCCAATTGTAAAGACTAGAAAACTGTTGTTTCAAATATAACAAGGTGTTCTTGCCTAGATCGGATTTTTTAAGGAAACTGTCACAGGTATGTTTGTTTACTCATATTATTGTTCTTAAGGGAAAAATAAATTTCATATTATGTAAAGGAAGAAAACCTCCATTCTCTATCACTTGTTTTTTTTTTTAATGTGCCTTTAATGTGCCAACATTAAATATTGAAATGTTCTGATTACCTTTCTTAGTCTCTATTGATACCATTATGTCTTCTCTCATTTTTCGGTGAATGTTAATAATGCATCATGCTAGCTCTGCTTTACTGAAGCCAACAGTCCTTGTTTACAGTGGGTTACTTGCCTCTGAATGTTGCTCTGTTTTATGCATTAAGATTAACATTTTATTTCCAAGCTCATAAATGAGTTGGAGAACCATTCCCTTTTATAAGGGAGGGGGAGACACAAATCATATTTACCTTGGCCAATTCAATATATCAATATTAATGAAGTGGCTACCATGTTAGTCTGCATCAGACACCACAGAACATGAAAGATTAAAAATGAGCATAATTATGAGGACAATGCTTAACAGCAGAACTCCTAAGATCATAAAGGAAAGAGAATCATGATAGGGAAGACAATGATTTTGAGGACTCTGTATGTGCCTAGAATCTGTACAACTTAACAGGTGATTTCTGCTCCTCGATTTTGGTTTTCCCCAAAGACTTGAGATATTACTTAAGCAGAAGAGGCCCCAGATCAACTAGATGAACATAAAGGACTAATGTGACCTCTGTAAGTATGAAGTCTTCACCCATCATCCTAGCAGCTAGCTATATGCCTATCGTGTAGCCAAGCACCCGACTCACAGTGAGTGCTTGATAAACAATTTTATTAAAATGAAGACATGAGCCAGCTCTTGGACCAAACCAAGTGGTGAGACTGGTTTTTCAAAGGCAAGGTGGCTAGAAATTCATTCCATGGGTCATCAAGAAAAGAAATGTTGCAATGACTTTTTCTTCATGTGAGGTCAGTCTGTGAGGAGAGGGGGATAGGGAGCGTGGAGAAGTGAGAACGGGGTGGCCAACAGAGTCCTCGGGACCTGGAGAAAGAGGTCAAAACTACAAGGTTTTCTGGAAGCTTCTGCTCTCCTAGAAAGAGAACTGAGTGTATCTGCAGCCCCAGGTACCTCACCTAGACCTGTCACTTGGCCCTTTGCATCCCAAAACTCTCCGAGCTTGTGGGGTCAGGACTTAGAGACAATTAAGGAACACAGAAAAATTCCCACCTTCCATAACTGTCTCTGACAAGCCCTGAGCCAGTCCATCCAGCCACCTGGTACCTGGTGACCAAAATACATGCAGACTCAGGGAAGCAGATGCTACACATGGGCTGAAGAGCTATGTCCCATCAAGTGAGCACTTCTCCTCTTTCCTTCCATCCTTATTCATGTCTTCATGCCTTCCCCAATTTCTCCCCCTACCCCTGGAGAAGTTCCTTTCCCCTTTCCAACCCTCCTTTATTTTCTCTGTTGGGCCCTCCCCCATCTCAGATTCCAGATGCTTGCATTGCCCCCTCTCCAGCCTCTCCCACTGGGCCCTTTGCCCTCTCCCCCTGCCTGCTCCACTGCCTTTGCCCCTGCCCCGCCCCCTGCCTCCTCCCCCTAAGGCCCCACTTCCCCTACCATGAGGACCCCCTCCCCACAGCAGGTGGCTGTGAATTCTGCAACTGCTTCCTTCTCCTCTCTCTCATCTTGGTGGGGTCCATAGCCAGCTCTCCTGTTGCTCAGAGATGTGGAGGCAGTTGCTAAGAGACAGTGAAACGTCAGTACCTGGCCCTCGAGGAAAAAAAGGGAGCGAAAAAGGGAGAGAGGAGGGGGAGAGAGGAAAGGAAGGCGGAGGGAGGGGAAGACCTGGCGGAAGCCACAAATCCGAGCAGCCTCAGCACCAGCTGAGTTTCGGGAAGAAGCATTCGGATTCTGTGAACTTTCTTCTAAGCATCCTCGCTCTGATTCCCCTTTTGAGTCAAAAAAGGGGAACTGGCCAGGCACCAGGAGCACAGGACAGGAAACCACCAAGGATGCTGCCCCGGGATCCAGGAGCCATGGAGGAGGAGAGGCCGGGGGAGGGGAAGTGCCGGGGAGGCAATCTGTTCTCCTGAAGCAGCAAGCGGGATTCCAGCCTGACGGAGGAAGACCCATGTCTGCTGCAGATTGATGGCTGTGTCCTTGGAACAGAGTAAGTGGGCTCCTGAGAGCCTGTGGAAATGCAAGGCGAGACCCTGGGGTTCATAAAAATGGGTCTGGATAAAGAAGCTGGGTGATTTCCCAGTGGGCGGGATGGAGGCTGGAAGTGCTGGGAAGGGAGGCAGTGCTAGACCGAAGGGGAGAGGGAGGACAAGTGAGGACATCCAGGGGCCACGGAGGATGTGGGGGCCACAGGGGATGCGGGTGGACAGCAGGGCTGAGACACCGGGTGTGTCATCGTGTGATCGGTCTCTCTGCCTGACCGAATGTGGGCGTGGGCTCACGCTGGGGGGCAGAGTGTGGTGCTTGTAGAAAAGATTAGGGTGTGGGGGGGTGGAAGTCGGCGAGGGGGGGCAGACTGGAAAGGGGGCTCTGCAGAAGAGCGTTTACAGAAGAAAGCTGTACAGGAAACTGGGAGGTGTGAGTGCAGGGCAGGGCAAAATGTGGGGGGTTCACAGGAGAAAAATGTATGCATGTGTGTATGTGCGTGTGTGCGTGTGTGCGTGTGTGTGTGTGTGTGTGTGTGTGTGTGTGTGAGAGAGAGAGAGAGAGAGAGAGAGAATGCGGGAGAGAGCGAGGGAGGGAGACGGAGTGCTAACTGTGTCTGAAAAGGGGTTTGCAAACGACCTGCAACCTGCGCTTGTGTGCCTGCTTTCTTAGAGAGTTATTCAAGGGTGGGCTGTTTGGTGCTGAGGGGCGAGGCTAGGAGGAGAAGCAAATGTATCTCTCCCAGGACAGAATCCCGGAGGAGGACGGGCAACCACAACGTGAGGGTGGGGTCTGAGCCCACTGCTGCCCCACCTGACCCACAGTGCGCAGAGAACTCTATGGCCAGTGGCAAAGAAGGGGGCAGGGAACTAGGAGGGGATGGCGGGGAGGAGAGGGCACTGGAGATCTCTGCCTGAGAGCGGGGAGGAGAGGGCACTGGAGATCTCTGCCTGAGTGCTTTCCTTGTTGACAGAGGGAATTCTGCCCCCGCCTGCTGAACACAGAGCTGGGCTGGGAGAGAGGCACGGGCTCAGGAGAAGTCGCCAAAGCGGTCCTAGCTGATCCCCCATCCTGCACCTCCAGGACACATGGCTCTTTCCAGCCTTGGCAGGCAACAGTGTGTGTCCCTCAGGGTCCTCCCCAACCTGGGGAAAGAAGAGCCTTCTTGGGGATTTCAGTAGATGCTAAGGCTGAGGACTCGGGCTTCCAGGAGGCCCATGGAGACCCACTCCCCGCCAGGCTCCCTTCCCAAAACACCCACCCCAGGACCCCCTTGGACTCGAGCCCCCTGGGCCACCAGAAGGAATGGCTTCGGAGACCTCCAATGCTAGAGACCCAGATGCAGCCCTGGCCTCCTAATTGGTCCCAGACGTGGGACAGGGCTCGGGGTTCTTAGATGTACCAGGACCTTCGACAGGCACCTTTCCTGTCCTTCTGCCCCCCACCCACCACCATCACCTCTCCAACGTAATACAGAGAGGAAGCACCTAGCAGCCATGTGTGAGAAGAGCACAGAACTACAGGGACACTTCCACGACCTGCTAGCAGCTGGTCCAGCCCCATTCTCAGTTCCTTCCTCTCTCAAGTTTTGATCATCTTCTCAGACCCCGAGAGACCTCAGCTGGATTTACTCTCCCCTAGGCTCCAAAGGGGGCTTCCTGGGGATCTCACCTAGGGATCCCTCTGGTGCTTAGAGGCTCTGGGGAAAGGCTTGAGACATGATACCACGTGCCCAGAAGCCCCACCTTCCAGGACTCTGGCCCTGATGTAGCTGTCTTTCTGAGCCACTGACTCTTGATTCATGGACATAGCCTCAGTCCCAGTGGGCTCCCTACAGCCCTGCTGTTGCCAGCTCCCTAAGATGGGTGACACCTGGTCCCAGCTGCCCTGGCCTGGGCCCCCCCACCCAGCCATGCTGCTGGTCTCCCTCCTCTTGGCAGCCGGGGTGATGCGCTCGGACGCTGGCACCAGCTGCCCCGTCCTTTGTACGTGCCATAACCAGGTGGTGGACTGCAGCAGCCAGCGGCTCTTCTCCGTGCCCCCAGACCTGCCAATGGACACCCGCAACCTCAGCCTGGCCCACAACCGCATCGCAACCGTGCCGCCCGGCTACCTCACGTGCTACATGGAGCTCCGGGTTCTGGATCTGCGCAACAACTCCTTGACGGAGCTGCCGCCGGGCCTCTTCCTCCACGCCAAGCGCTTGGCCCACCTGGATCTGAGCTACAACAACCTCAGCCATGTGCCCGCTGATATGTTCCAGGAAGCCCATGGCCTGGTGCACATTGACCTGAGCCACAATCCATGGCTGCGCAGGGTGCACCCCCAGGCTTTCCAGGGCCTGGTGCAGCTCCGAGATCTGGACCTCAGCTACGGGGGCCTGGCCTTCCTCAGCCTCGAGGCCCTTGAGGGCCTGCCGGGGCTGGTGACCCTGCAGATCGGCGGCAACCCTTGGGTGTGCGGCTGCACCATGGAGCCTCTGCTGAAGTGGCTGCGGAACAGGATCCAACGCTGCACAGCAGGTGAGGCAGGCAGGTAGGACTAGATGGCCCAGGGGTTGGGGGGTGGGGGTTCAGAGGGTCTTGCCTCACTGCAGCAAAGGCTCCAAAAAACAGGGAGGGACCAAGAGCTTTTTGCAGCCAGAGCATGACACGGTCTACACTGGCCTCTGGGTGCCCCAGCCCTTTCACTCTACCGGGTTCGTCCATGAGGTGTTTTGTGTGTGCTGGACACTGCAGACCCACTCATCAGAGAAATACACCGTGCCCTTGCCTCTGTGGCACTTAGGACCTAAGGAGGCAGACAGATAGTAAAGAAGAGTCGTTAATAAGAGACCGTGTGTGCTGAGCTCTCACCCTGACCTCAGAACTTGGCACACATTATCTCCCCTGCTTTTATGACCCCCATCTGTCAGGGGAAGAAGCTGAGATCTGGGACAATGAAAAGACTTGTCCAGGGTCACTCATTCAGAAAGTAGCAGAGCCGTGGATAAAACCCAAGTTCACTTGGCTTCTAAACCCCATTCTACTCTACTCTACTCTCTGCCTTTTAAGTGTTCTGAGTGCTGGGAAAACTCAAAAGAAAATAGAAATGGCTAACACTCTTTATTTTAGTACTTACTATTTAGTATTTACTATTGTGCTTTATCTTAGTCATATTTCATATTTAGCTTATCTCATTCTCATTAAGAACCATGATGAGACCCACTACTCTATAGTGAAGGAAGCCAAGGAACAAAGAGGCTCAGTAACCTGCCCAAAGCTGCACAGTCCCTAAGTGTTGGAGTTAGGATTCAAACCCTGGCAGTCTGGCCACCTTCTGACTATATCCTGAAGAGTCAGGTCGCTAAAAGAGTCAGGGCAGAGTTCTGACTGGCCAAAGGCCCTCAGTAGAGCTCTGCAAGGTTTGGGCATGGGGTGGGGAGTTGAGACAAGAAACGGATGTGGCAATTTAACCAACCAGTCCCAGCTGAGAGTGCCTGAATCACATCGGCTTAATGGCCTCCCCTGGAGGCAGGCCATGTTCAGCTGTGGCTCTTAGTCACCAGCTTTCTTGTGTGGCAGCACTGAGCCTTGGCACTAGCCTCCAGCAGTAGAACAACAGGAAGTAACTGAGGGCACCATCTCAGGGGCTTCCCCAGAGCCTGGCTCAGAGTGTGTTCAAAAGGAGCGATGCTGAATGAAGTAGGAGGGAGAAGAGGACTGAGTGGGGAGCCCAAGACCAAAATAGTTTGAGGAATGGGGGGATTGTGGGTCACGATTCTACTGTTTCTACACACCTGTGGGAGGAAGTTCTCTGGGACCAAAATAGCTGGGCACGAGATGGGGCAATGCTAGGGGGCATAAGGGGAAACTGCCTGGGGTGGTCTCCCTACCTGCTCACCCTTGGCAGGTGGCACGTCCCCTCCTCTCTCCTGTGCTCTGTGTACGGAAAGGGAATTCCGGAGCACAACTTCCATGACTCCCAGGGCTCCCTCTTTCCTGTGATCTCTGAGGCCCCAGCTGCCCTTCAAAGATTTTTTTTTTAAGATTTTATTTATTTATTTGAGAGAGAGAGACAGTGAGAGAGAGCATGAGCGAGGAGAAGGTCAGAGGGAGAAGCAGACTCCCCATGGAGCTGGGAGCCCGATGCGGGACTCGATCCCGGGACTCCGGGATCATGACCTGAGCTGAAGGCAGTCGTCCTACCAACTGAGCCACCCAGGTGTCCCCCCAGCTGCCCTTCAGAAGAAGCGCAGTCTCCCATCAAGCAGGAGAGGGTTCCAAGATCCCATCTGTGCTGCCTTACGACAGTGCAGATAAGGGACCCGAGTTCCAGAGGGGGAAAGTAACTTCCCAGTGGCCACGCTAGAAACCTAGGTCCCCTTTTCTCCACAGACTGTACTTTTCACCACATTGTACTCTCCAGGACAGTTCCTCTTGGGTGTAAAGAACTTGCCAGTGTGAGTAGGACCAAGCGATCATTTTCCCTTTGTCATCTTTTTCTTCTCCCACTATTATCCACAGTTTTGGGACAAACCCCAACAAAGGGGGACATAAGGATACCCTTGGGATCTAACTCAACCTCACAACTGGTCCCTTGACTTACCAGAGGGGCTCATTATCCTTCGGACTCTGATCCGAAATCCTCTCATGGTCCTGCCAGCTGCCCTCCGAGCCTCCTCTGCTGGATCCATACGAATTTCCCTCAGTTTCCTCACTTTCTCCAGTGTCACATGGTCTCACCACCACCCTAGTCCATGCACATAATAGAATTTGGAGTTCAGCGTCTTCAGCTCCAAGTGGAGAGCCCTTGATGGTTAACTCTAGACACGATCTTGTCCTGAGCAAGGTCTGGAGAACTGCACTTGTAGCCTACAGGGACTCTCTCCACCTGGAATTTGGAGCAGACTGCTTCTTCTTCCCAAAAATGACTCTTCATTTCTAAGGACAATGATGTTCATCCATTTGTCAAAAGGATCAATCAAATCTATCATTTTATTCTTTGTCCTCAAAAACTACAGGATGAATAAATGGCATTTATGTACCTCCTCATTCAGAAAACTTCTTCATAATGACTCCCTTAGATAATTTAGGTTGAATTATCCCCTTCTTATGGACAGAAAGCATGAGAGCCAGAAAGGTTTAAAAAAAAAAATTGCCCATGGTGAGAGTTTGATTAATGTTTATCCACTGAGAAAAGAAATGACTGCCTGCTGGAAAGCCTGTGCTTGGAACTGAATGGCAGAACCACGGCCTGAACGCCACACTCACCTCCAAGGCAGAGTAAGATGAAACCATTGACAACCTTCATGCAAGTGACCCTGGAAGGGTGAGGAGAGACCATCAGTGATGGAGAAAAGACCTCCTTCCTACAGAAGTCTATGTGCAGAATTGCAGAATCTGTAGGGTCACTGACCTGTCCAAGAGACAAGCTTAGGATAACAACAAAAGCACACACTTACATGGTACTTAGTATCCACAAAGAATATATTATTTATATATATTAATTCATTGAGTCCTCACTACAACCCAATGCAATAGCTACTCTTATTATCCTCATTTTACAGATGAAGAAAGCAAGACAGAGAAGGTTTAAGTAACTCACCCACAATCACACAACCAGCGTGGGGTAGAAAGGGGATTTGAACCCAGACCAATATTTTCACAGCCCATGCTCATAACCTTATACTCTTCATATCTGAAAACCCACATGAGATAGTAGAAAAAAACAGTCCTTCAAAGTTGGACAGAGTCATCCATCCACACATTCTGTTAACAACGTTTCATTGAACACTTTTACAGATAGGAAACTGTTCAGAGACTAGGGAAAACTTATATTTAAGGGGGAGGAGACGGAGAGTAAAGAAACTGTAAGACATGATAAAATACAATGGAGAAAAATTAAGCAGAGTGGGGAACGCCCAGAGAAAGGTGATATGGAGTTACTATGTTATAAACAATCATTTAGAAAGACCCTATTAATAAAGTGATATTTGAGCAAAGTCCCCAAGGAAGGAAGGGATGGAGCTGTGTTGAGATTCAGGGGATAAATGAGACAAATACAATAGCTCTCCCTCTACACCCTGAAAAGGGATGGTCTTATGGTGATGGAAGAATGATCAGAAGGTGTGTGTAGATGGAGCAGAGTGAACAAGGAGAAAAGGGATAGAGATGAGAAGTGAGGACCACAGGTAGGACCTTGGCTTTCATTCCATGGGAAGGTAAGAAGTCAGGGGAGGGCTTCAAGCACAGAGTACATGACAGGACTTCAGGTATGAAAAATACTGAGTGAACTGTGTCAAGATGGTTTCAAGGCAGAAGCCATAAACCAGTTAGGAGGTTATTGTAAGAGATGATGATATCCCCATGAAAGCCCCAGATCTACCATCAGCAATGACTACTGGACCTGAGAGGCAAGTAACTAAACTCCCTGAGCAGCGATCTCCACGGCCATAAAAACTGGTATAAAAAAAAAACTTGATTCAAGGGTTGTTGAAGAGAGTAATGAAGGTAAGTAAAATTTTTGACACATAGAAGAAACTCAATTAAAAATAAAAATCTCAAATTCTCTTGGGAAGTGTGGAGGACTATCCATTCCACTCTCTTTCTCCCCGGCCCCTCACCATTTCCGCGTTCTGTGTTGCAGATTCTCAGCTGGCTGAGTGCCGGGGTCCCCCTGAAGTTGAGGGTGCCCCACTCTTCTCCCTCACTGAGGAGAGCTTCAAGGCCTGTCACCTGACTCTGACCCTGGATGATTACCTCTTCATCGCATTTGTGGGCTTCGTGGTCTCCATTGCCTCTGTGGCCACCAACTTCCTCCTGGGCATCACAGCCAACTGCTGCCACCGTTGGAGCAAGGCCAGTGAAGAGGAAGAGATTTGATGTGGGCGCCTGACGTCCCTCCATGCAGCTGGCCCCCAGACACTGCTCAGTCTGGCTCTTGGTGCCCTGGTCACCTCTGTCATGACCCAAACAAGGTCAGGAAACTACATTTGTGTGATCTTCAACTATGGGCCAGACACTGTGGCAGAATTGGAAATGTCCAATGACTCTGTCCTAAGGCTTTTACCTCTAATGGAGGAGAGAGATTCAAAAACTATTCCCTTTAAGACAATTTGTCAACACTCTCAGCACATAGTTATGAAAGCCCAGAGGAGCGATCATCAACTATGCTTAGAAAAGTCCAAGAGGATTACAAGAATGGATGCAATTTGTGAACTGAGTCATCAAAAACTGTCTGCTTTGTCAGGTAGACAATGAAGGGTAGACATGAGCAAATGACAGAGGCCAAAATATGCATGGTGTGTTGAGAACAGTGACCAATCCTTGTGACTTAAGTGTATAGAGCAGGTGTGGCACAGGACCAAAACTTCCCTCTGACACCCAATCTTTCAGCTCTTGGAGTTGCCCACCACTGCCTCCAGAGGGAGAGAACACCTCTGTGCCCGTCCCCTAGGCCTCCTGCCAGGGGCTACCAGGTGAGACCACCTCCTACTGACTGCCTCCATACTACATCCACCAAGTGCAGCCTGCCCGTGAGGTCCAAGTACCAAACTGAAGTACCTACCCTTGTCTCCTGCTTCTCACTCAAGCTTTGGTTTCAGAAGAGGGAAGCAAGAGGTCCAGCAATGAGGCAGCAAGAGTCTTAGCACCTTGGAACTCCTAATCTTGTGACTGTTCTTGCCACGGTGCTCACGCCAAAGGATCTCACCAGAAAAGTGCACTGTAGCATGAGGGTAGCCAAGACTGAAGGAGGAGGAGGCCACCACAGTTATGACAGTAGGAGATTTTCTCTTTCTTCCAAGGAATTCACTCATTTAAGCATCAGGGTATGAGAGCTATTTATTACCAAACACTTGCCAGTGTCAGGCACTGTGATAAGCTCTCTCCACAGATAATTCCATTTTAATCCACACATTCTTGTGAGGTAAGCATTGCTGTTCCCATTGTATAGATGAGAAAACAAAGGCTCAAAGAGAGTTTAAATTTAGTGACATGTTGCTTAACAAGCAAAATAAAGTCTGTGCTCTTTCTACCCTATCCAAGCTGGGGAACATCACAGTCCCTCTAAAGTTACGTAAGTTTGAGTTCCAGTAGTGCTGATGAGTAAGTGCTCCCAATAACGACCAGGCACTCTTTGGGGCACTTTTAAAACTACTGACTCACCTATTTCAATTCTCATAGCAACACTGCCTGGCGGTCTTTATTATTCCCATTTTACAGATGAATTAATTGTAGAGAGCTAGGTATCTTACCCAAGGTTATCTGGGTAAACTCTAGAAGGAAAGCGATAGGCAACTCCATTTAGGGAAACTGTGTCTAGTCAGTCCATCAAAAAGCAAGCAACTCCATGTGCAAAGCAGTATTATCATCATTGCTGCTGTCCTCTTCATCCTCGTCATCAGCCTTATCAGCCTCCTTCCCTGTATTTGTTCAGCACTGGACAGCTCCTAACATGCTGTTAGCATCATTCTGGACTCTTCACGACCCTGTGTGGGAGGCAAACCAAACATAATTACTCCTATTTTACAGGTTGGAAAATACAGACTCAAGAGCAGGCATGGCTTGCCAAAGCAGTAAAGGTGGGACTCAACTTCAACTCGGTTCTCTCTCCAGCTTTGCCAGGTGCTTGGGGAAAAGAAAGCCCATGATGGCTGGGTAGTGGGCCTCTTGGATTCAGCAGCCATAAATGTCCCGTAGGTCCTCTAAATAAAAGGCAGTAAACCAGCTGCTGCACAAATCCAGATGCCCTCACCCTAGAGCAAATCGCAGCCTCTGAAACAGAGAAGCAGCACAAATAGCACCTGAATAGGAGTCATCTGCCTTGCAAAGGATAAATAACACATTAGAACTAGTGGCTATGGCGGCAGTCATGCAAAAAAGAAGTTCTTTGGGAAACAAGAGAGGAAGCTGTGCTAACCCCTCCTACTCAAGCTCTGCTGTATTGTGTTTCAAGAGATACAAAGGGTGCAGGAGAGCTGTGGGGTGAGAACCTCAGCAGGAGAGGGGAAAACATTAAGGCACAGTCCAACATGTTGGTAAGGCTGGCCAGGATAAAAATTAAAATGGGAGCTTTCTACCTTGCCCACCAGCTCCAACAATTTTGCATCATCCCATTCTCCTGGAAAAGGAATAAAGGAAAATAACATGTCAACTTCCACCAAGTCTCCACTTACTCATGCTTCCCTGAGCTAGGCAACCAAAAGAGCACCCAGAAACTGCTGGACCTGGGGTACTTGAACCTTGTTATCCCCTGCATCTCACTAACAACATTTGGGCAAGAGCCTGCTCCTGTGACATCTGGACCAGGACCATACCTGCTCTCTTCTTCCACTATATTCAGGCTGCTCTTCCCCAGTCAAGCTAACAACCTAATGTATTTGGAGAACAACTTCTAGAAATAATAGTCTTGATGCAAATAGCTTCCCAGAGAGGGCCACCATATACATCTATTATAATCTCCTAGAGACTCTTATTTGCTGAAATACAGTTAATATATTTTAAGATATGTATCTTTTTGCATAGAACTAGAATCAAACAAGACACCAAATGCCCCTTGAATTCAAATGTCCTTTCTAATGAGACTATTTAGTCCCCATTAATGGAAAACCTTTCTGAGTAGGATACATGACATTTAAAGAACAGATTCTTCTCCAGCTGCTAGAAGGTCCTCAGTTAACTTAAAGCACAATGATAAAACTCCTTGCCTGCCAAGGAATCCTATGTCGCCCACAACTACCACCACCATCTTGTGCAGGCTATCAGAAGCAAGCTTCTAGAAGCACACTTTTATAGAAGAAATATAACTGCGCTAGTTGTAAAAGTGCACACAACCCTGCTAACCAAGAAACCATGATGGTATTCCTACAAATCTTGACTACGTGTTTTCCAGACTAGTTAAATGTAAGTGTTGGGATATCTCTGAGTCCATATGTCTGTTCATGAGGTTCCATGTACACTGTGTATCTACTGACATGGGGCCAACTTCTCTGGACTTGAGTTCAGTTCTCTAACACAGTAAACTCAGCCATCTGTTTACTGCATCACTTGATAAACTAAGGTGGAATCCCATTAGGGTTGGGTTAGGGATAGCTGCTCAGAAAAATATAAAAAGGAAGAAATATGTGGCTGAGGCAACCTAGCAACAGTCTGACTGCTTCCCTCCATTCCCTGTCCCTCAGAGAATTGTCCTACCACAGAAGCATCCTTCATACTGGGCCCGAGGATATCAAAGTTTAGCTAACCAACAGGGTGCACCACACCACTCTGGACCAGTTGCTTCTGGTCGCCCTCAGACAAACCCTCACCTGTTTCTCCATTCCCATTGGGATTACCAGGAAATCCTACACAAATAAGTCCCCAGAGTTGCTATAGAGTTTGCTAGCTCCTTTCAAGGAAGATGGTATATGCAATTTGAATAGACTAAGGAAGGTATTTCTCTTCAACCATCAGGAAAGACCTAAAACCTTCATTTTCCTTATAGATGTCTTCAGTGATATTGCTCTGACATCCTTTTCAGCTCTGGAAGAGAATAAGGAGATGTCTTTACCCATTCCACAGAAGAACGATTTCCTGAACTAGAGAAACTTGTCTGCTCTACCCACCTCAGAAGGAGGCAAAAGGGAAGTGAAGGAGGCAAGTTGAAAGGTCCTGTGTAAATCACCATCATGTTTGCCATAGCACTCGGTCAAGAGCTCTGGATCCACTGAGCTCTCAGTTTTTCTAAGCATTGTCCTGTGGAATGCTGATGTCTGGGGGTGGGAGGGTTAGGGAGGGGTGGGGAAAGGGAAGATGCCAATCTTTGTACGGAGATGATTTTCTAACCATGCACTTTTGTAACAGTGAGAATTTTTCATAAATGTACATTAATAATAAAGAGTGTATAGTTTAACAAATTTTCTAAGGAGTTGTGAAGAGGAGGGAGAGGGAGGGAGAGTGGGGAAAAAGAGAGAGAGAAACTAGGAAGAATCAAGAGAACGTCTGCCAAAATATACACACAAAAGGTCTATGGGGAGGGAGTAGATGGGAATAATTAGGAGATGTGCCAGCCATGGAGGGGCATGTGTGGGAGTAGAAGGAACATCACAGAAGCTTATTTCTACCAGGCAAAAAAGAATACGCATGTGTCTGTATGCACACACCCCTATGTGTAGGCATATTTTGGTGCCTGAATTTACACAAAGAAGAGAGCATATGTCTTATACATGTTGGTGTTTGCAGCTTGGGTCATCTTTAAAACATGCCAAAGCAAGTGGGTGTGCCTGCCTAATTAGTATCACTAAGGAGCATGTGCCAGGGAGATGGCCCACAGCAGCTGCGTGGGCATAAGGACCCTTGCTTAGACATACAGGTAAACCAGGCATCTAAATGCATGTAGTGTAGGGGCTAGATGATGCCATCACTGATATAGATTCAGTCTCTGTCCTCATAGGTTAATAAAGAAGGGAAGGGGTTTTCAACATCTTGTGTCTTGCAAATGTTACTTACATCACTGGAAATGAGATGGTTGGGCAGTATACCCTGGGAGAAAAGAACCTAGAAAAGGAGCAAAGTATACTTCTATAAGTACAATGGCAGCGGTTTTTAACTCAATATTCTAAAGAGGAAGTGACTCTGAGCAGGAAGTTGATCCATGCAGGAAGTAGATCTGAGCAGGAAGTGGATCCAAGCAGGAAATGGCTCTAAACAGGAAGTGGTTCCTTCCACCAATAGGGATTTTTGCCTTCCTATGGGTCTCCCCCTCCGCTTGCCACAGGGTATAGACAAACACTACACTCAGAGCGTAAAGCCACTAACAGAAACACAGATACTGACTCCAAACACCCAGACAGAAAGACAAAGAACATGCCCAACCACAACCAATGCTTTCTGAAGTAGACTAGAGATAGGCAAAACCTTTCTCTTAAAATTAAGTACATAACAGAAACTATTCTGGACAAGTACAAAATAAAACATGAGGGTCATGGAATAGGCAGATACCTCACAGAAGTCCAGACCTTGTATATTTTCTTCAATGTTGTCCCTAGTGCCAAGCATATACAAGCAAATACCTAGCAATTTATGATGTCAGCAATAATGATGACAGAAGCTTATTGAGCTATGTGCCAGGTGCCATGTTTCACTTAATTCTCACAACAACGCAAGATAGGTACTATTATTATACCCATTTACAGATAAGGAAACTGAGGCTCAATCACATTAATACATGTCCAAGATCGCATACCTAGTAAGTAGTAGATCTGGGATTAGGCATTCAATGATACTGGGGACTAACTGACTTCAGGGGACAAGAACCCCATAAGACATAGAAAAAAATCAGTCTCAATCAGAAATAAATTTTAGTCACAGAAGTCCCCTACAGTCATCTGGTGAAAGAAAATTAGAGGGTAATTAATAGGTTACACCAACACATAGCCTGCATGTTTCATTGCATATAGCTTTGATTACTGCTTTGGTCAAGGCTGATTGTGATAACAGGGGATTCCAAAATCTCAACAGAAGAAAGGTTGATTTCCTGAGTTATTTAACTTAAATGAGGCCTTATTGTGCTCATTTCATATACCAGTGCGTGTCAAGGTTCTGCCCCACATGAGTTATTCCTTCCATCTAGTGGCTCTGCCATCCCTGAGGCCTCACAGCCCTCTACTGGGTCCTCTGTATTGGGGAAGATCTCAAGGGAGATTTTGGAGGGCCTAATCTGGAAGTACATCAATTCCAGCCATATTTCATCAGCCTGAACTGAGTCTCATGACTCCATTTAACTTCAAGGAAGTAGACGAGTATGTACCTAGAAGGCAAAGGAAACAGGGTTACAGAAACCCCACCAGTCTGAAACACCATCTGCTCTGCTCCTCACCAAATACCTGTCATTCATTCTTCCTCCCACACGTGTCTTACCTTATTGCCACATCCAGCTCAAAGCTCAGGATCACCGGTAATGTAGTACTCTCCACTGGGCCTCCTTGTGGTCTACCATCCTATGAACTAAAAAGGAAATTTACCACCCACCCACTTATGCCTACCCAATATACAATGGTGTCCCAAGAACAGAGTAGCAGCAAGCTAAAACCCTTGTTTGGAAAATGGGAAACAAAAACACACAGCAGTCATGATCCATGGCAATTATGAAATCTTGGTGGGAGAGCATTATGAAGACTGCAGATCAAGTTGTTTTATTAGTCACAGATTCTGCTTTCTGGTAAGAACTTTGTCAGTCATTCTCTGTAGCTTCTGACTCTTCCCTCTTGGAGAGCCTCCCTTTTCCATGATCCACCATATCTAAAGCGGGTCCTGGGGACATGCAGTCTTTGGGAATTACCCATCTCCTTTAACCAGCTCCCTGCTAGTGCAAATATGCTGGCCTGAAATTTGTTTTAGGTCTCAATGGTCAAAAATGGTCAATTTTTTTTAATCCAGGTTCATAGTTTCTTAACAATTTACCTCTTACATTGGAGACCTTCATTCTGTTTGCTTCAACTAAGTTCCAGGTTTCAGTATACAGATAAAGTTCTTTCTTAAAAGGTGTTTTCAAGCTGCCCTTGATTCCTTGCTTTCTCATCCTTAGTGACTCCTCTCTTAATGGTAACCTTGCAATTCTCTGAAACAATAGATAAGAACATTTCTATTCCTAATTGTTTCTCCCTGGCCAAATTACTTTAACTGAAAAATTTTCATGAGCCTGTTACTCAAAGCCTTTTCCAATTTTGTCTCTTGTCATTTAAGTCAAGAAATAGTTAGCTTTTCCAATTTTCTAATGCTCCCGATTTTGTATTCTCTCTCTTCCTTTTCATTTATACTTACAAGCTTCTTTAAAATTAATTAAAACATCAGAAATCTGACTTGGGTCAATTTGGGCTGGGACCAAAACTGTTTGAAACACACAGACAATAATGCAACAATGAACCCACGAAAGGAATGAGCTTCCTCATTGATATGATCATTGTGATGAGAGTTAAGGAAACAAAGAAAAAATACAACCAAGATAAAGAGTTGACCTGTGCATTCAGAGTTCAGAATGTCTATCCGAAGTCACTGCTACAAGATAGGTTCATCATTAGAGGGATAAGAGGGAGTGATGGAAAAGAGCTACTTCCCATGGATGGTGGTTAAGAGGTTACCTGTGGAGAAAATATTGGCTACTTTGTGTCTCTGGCCATTATCCCCAGCCCACTCACCACGGAAGGCAGAGATCATAGATTTTAAAAGCAACTACAAAAGAGTTAGAGAAAAAAAAGAATATTATCAAATGGGGTCCCCCCCCCATCTTTACACTTACCTCATGGAGTCATTTGGGAGTACACAGCATGGAGTTCTAGACAATACATAATAATGTGGCTGATTTTTATAAAATGGAGCCTTCTATTCCTATAGCTGAGCCAGCATTCCAAAGAGATCCCTGTGTATATAAATGAAAAGCCAAAACCATGGAAATCGTTGATACAGGACTCTTAGCTGGTTAAGAGTTAGATTCCCATATAAAGGAGTGGTTTATGCCTTCATTCAATCAAAAATATTGATCGCACTCCTCCAAGTGCTAAGCCCATGTTTCACATGCTGGGTGTATGGCAATGAATGAGATAAAGTTCCTGTCCCTTGGTGCCGACTCTCTATATGGGGGCGGGATAGGGGTTGGGGGAGGCGGATCCAATGATATACAAGAAAAATAAATAATTTCCAGATGGTGACAAGTGCTGCAAAGAGAACAGAGCAAGAAGAGGGTTTGGGGATGAGGTTGAATAAGAAGCCCCAGGTCATATAGGTCGTCATGGACCCTGGTCACACTTCACATTTAATGTGATTGCCATGGTGAAGCACTGGAGGGTTTTAAGCAAGGGAGTGACATGTTCTGATTACACTTTCAAAGGCCATTCTAGATGCTGTATGGGTACTGCTCAACAGTTGGGAAGGAATGTAAGCTAGGAACCCGCAAGGGACCTCCTGCATGAGTCTGGTTGAAAGCTATTCTAGCGGGTACCAGTGTTGGTGGTAGAAAAGGAGACAAGCTGAGGACAGAATTTAGAGGCAGAGTCAGTGGGACTTGCTGATGTATTTGATATGAGGAGAGAGAACAAAAGAGCATTCTAGAATAACTTCTCTCTCTCTCTCTTATTTCTTTTTTTTACTTGAACTACAGCTATGCTCAGCAAGACCCAAGTAGCAGAGAGGCTGTCTCAATTATATGAGGAAAAAAAAAAGAAAAAGAAAAAAGAATACAAACAACCAGTAATTCAGAAAACCCTGATGAGTAAGTTGGAAGGAGGAAGGGGGAAGCAAATATACAAACAGATTCATAATGTCAGGAAACAACCCAAACCTTAGAGCCCAGAGACAGGGTATAAAACATCTGAACAGACAGCATCAGTTTAAATGCTCTGTATCATTCTCAGGGCCCCAGCGGATATTGAACAAAGCACTGGAGCTTCAGGGACTGAGTTCAAACCTAGATGATCAGCAGCATTTTCGGAGTACAGATAGATTTGCATCTGCCATCAAGTGCTAGGAGCAGAGCATCAGTCTAAAGTGATTTCCTAGAAGGAAAGTGTAAGACTCCCTTGGCTGCAAAGAAACAAATCCAGGAAACAAATTATATTTGAGATGGGCCCAGATACATTTGAAATGGGAATATTACATAGAATCGTTTAAAGAAAAAGGGGAACGAACAGTTTGTACTCATCTTCGCCAAGAATGAAATGGTGATGCTGATGAGCCAGGCTTCTCAGGATGACGATAATACCATGAACATTCATAACCACCGCCGACTTTTGTGCCTTGACAGGGTACCACATATGCACCAAGCACATTACCTGCAAGACATCTCCCTGGGATAGAGCTGCTACTGAGAAATGGAGGACAAAAGAAAAGCACGGACTAGGGAGCCACCCTACCTAAGTTCAAATCCCAGCGCTGCCACTTGGTAGCCATGTGACCGTGGGCAGACTGCATCACCTCTTTGTGTTTGAATTTCTCTGTTAATTTGAAGGAACAATGGTAGCCACGTCACTGGGACTCTGAAAGGATTACATGAGTTCCTGTATGTAAAAGGCTCAGAGCAGTGCCTGGCACAGAGTGATAGTGATAACTGTTAGCTTCCCTCTTGTACAGAGAAAGAATTGGAAGTTGAGAGATGTTTATGGAACCTAAATCACACAGCTGAAACATGACAAAGTATCAATTCCACATCTGCCCTCCCAGCCCAGTGTCATATACCAGAGAGGTCACAGTGGCCAGCTGTGACAACTAGTCTCCAAACGTGACACTCAGGGAACCACACCTCCCAATATTCACTCTCTTGGGTAGTCCATTCCCGTACTGAATCTGGGCTGGCTCTGTGACTCGATTTAACCAAGGGAAGGTAGCAGAAGGTAGCAGATGCTGAGCCTGTTCCAGACCTAATCCTTACAAGGACCTGGCAGCTTCTGCTTGTGTGCTCTAGGGAGCCCTGAGCTTCCATGGATTAAGTCTGATCCATGGAGACGGATGGAGAGTCCACATGGAGAGACCATGTTGAGAGAAAAGAGGCTCAGGCATTCCAGCTGAGCCCAGATTTCTAGCCAATCCTTCCAGGCACCAGACATTTTATCTGTCTTGAACTTTCTGAAAATCTGTCTTGATCCTTCCAGCTCCAGCCACCCTCTGACCTCAGCCCCAAGCAGGACCAGCCAAAGAACTGCGCAGCTAAGCTTCAGGGGTAACCACTGTTGAATTAATTAAACAAAAAAGCCATTAGATTGAGGTGGCCTTAATGCCTTTGTCACCTGCAAGGGCAAACCAAAAACTAAGCTAGCAATGCCTCAAGGTTAAAAAACGAAACCTAAGCACAGCCAATTGCAAACAGCCAACTAGTCTTTCCCAAATAAGGCAGCCACCAAAGCTATAGTCACTCAGATAATTGTTTTGCTTCTCTGTCTTCTCCTCACTACCATGTTGGCACTGCCCTATTCAAATTGACTTTTGCTCAAATAACCTCTACAATTTTTTGATATGCCACAGTTTATCTTTTAACACAACTAATTTGTTGTTTTAAGCCTCTCCGTTCAGGGTCATTTGTCAGGCAGCTATCCACAACTGAAACACCACCATATAAGGAAAAGACCTACTGAGGACAAAATTGTTTCAGCAACATAAGCCTGAAATCCAGAATGGCCATTCCACCCCAAAAGCAAACTACAGAGAGGATAACAGCACACGCTCCTGGATCCAACCACCCAAGTGCAACAGTTACCAGCTGGACATTTCACTGACTCATTCTGTTCTCTGTACAATGGGGATGCCCCCTGTCTCCTAGCACTGTGTAGTGATTCAGTGATCTGATCCCTATTACTGTGCTTAGAGCAGTGCCTGGCACCTGGTAAGAAATCAACAAAAAATTAGCTACTGTTTTTTTTAATAACTAAAAATATTATCATTACACTGGATGTGATTAATCTGGCCAATGCAAGGGACCCATGAAATCCTCGGTCCTAGTTTCTAACTTTTCCAAGAATAACACCACTGGAAATCTCTATCACTTTTCTTTGCTTTGGGAAATCCTAGTGCCCAATACTGTGATGATCTATTAACAGAGGTTGACGAGGACAACTGGAGTTAATAAAGAGAAGAGTACGTCCCGTCTCCTACTGGTCTTGAAGGGTATCGACGTCCCAGGCCACTACTGTAAACTGTCGTTGAGAAACACATTACAGCAGCATGTTTCTTCCCCAAAAGGAAAAGTCACTTACAACTCGGATGCAAAGTGTTACATGATGCCTTAGTGCAAAAATTTTAAAACCCCGCTCCAGTCCCCAATAGTGGACGAATATGGAGCTCCCAGAAGTAATAGAGCAGCCAAAGGGAGTGCAGAGGCAGACACTGGCCCTGAGAATCACAACCAGAGCAGCGGCACTACACAGCCTGGATTCTGATGAACAGATAAGGACCTCGTGAGGCCTGCCTTGCAAATAAAGGTAGTTTCCGGGAATGACTTTCAGCAAATGTTACATCAAGAAGAAAGCCCCTAAAGGAAGAACTAGACACTCCAACAGAGATCAGACCTCAAGAGATCTTCACTTTGGTGAAGTGGAGTCAAGCACTGATACTCGGGGCCTCTTTGGGATCCCGTATGGCGTCATCAAAGATGTCTCACCCATTTGAAATCCCTCCTTGCTCCAGCACAGACGCTCCCCTTCTGTCACCGATGATATATGGATTTCTGGACTGTAAGCACGCTATCTCATTATTCGACTCTCGGGATTCTACTCTCCAGAGCCGGTAAAACGAAGGACACAGCCCACTCTCTGAATTCCTCCTTAAAGACCTTATTTATTTCTGTCTGAAAGTGCTGTGAGTTACCCAGGGAGGCTGGTAATTATAGAAGGCAGCTGCAGGGAAGCAGAAGCAACCTCAGGCTGGAATTCAACAAACGCTTGCTGGGGCCCCAGTGTGGGCAGGGCGATGCTAGGAACAAGGAAGAACGGGAAGACCAAAGAGACCACAATCCATACTTCAGATTTTCTCTTACAGAGCTAGCACGGGGCTGGGTGGGGAGCAGCTGTTCCACAAATGTTTGTTAAACCAAACTAATCTTGCTCCAAACTCACAAGTTCATTTCCCTCACCAGGGCCCAGATGCCACCTCTTGTTGGAAAAATTAAAAATAAATAACTAGAAGTGGGTGAGAGCAGCCCTTCTCAATCTTCGACGTGCATAACAATTCCCTGCGGATCTTGTTAAGGTGCAGAGTCTATACCAGCAGGCTTCGAGGGCCTGGGAATTGCATTTTCCTGGTCCACGGACCACACTCCAAAGGGCAAGGTGTCAGATGATCTCTCAGGGGGATTCTAGACACAACCGGGAGAGGTCCTCCAGCTCTACATTTTTTAAGTGTGGAAAACCCTGGCAATCCTAAGTGTGGAAGGAAGAGGAAGAAAGGCGAAGGGGGCTGAGGGTGAAGCCAGGGCTGGATCCGGGAGGTGAGTAGAGACTTCTCCCCAGGGCCTTCAGGAAAAGCCCACTCTTTTGTCACAATGTACAAAGCTTTTAGTGTCTGTAAAAAGAATCAGTGATAATGTTGCTGGCTCACAAGGCACTGTCTCTTAATGATTCTTCCTGTTTTTCTCAGCCCAATCCAAGAGAATGAGAAAACAGCCCTAGTGAAGGTCAGCCGAGGTCAGAGAGGTCCCTGGAGAGGGGCTGTTTTCAGCCCACACTTGGGGAGAGGAGGCAGACCGAGGCCCACCTCCAGCCCTGTCTGTCCTAGTCGTACTGCCTGATGAATCCGGCTCAACACCAGAGTATCAGGGTAACAGGACGGGGTGGGGGGTGGGGAGCTCTGCTCCAGGTCAACTGCATTCAATTCCACAGTCATGACAGCTGCTGTGGGTGCCAATGTGCTGGATGGCCCAGATGATGCCAAGATATGAGGTCAAGCCCCCGTAGGAGCTTATAGTCTACTGGGGGAGGAAGGGCAGGAAATGATGCACTCAGGAGAAGACAATGCGGTGTAAAATGCAATCAAGGATGCACACAAGCGACTCGCAAGGAGCACAGAAATTTAGAGCAGGAAACAACCAGATTCCCTGAAAGGCATCAAGAACGTCACGGAGGAATATCTGAAAGATGGGACCAGTAAAGAGAGACGGCACAGGGGGAAGGAAAGTCCACGTTTGGCATGGAATTCGGTGTGACCAGAACAGCCTGGCGAGAGGCGCTGGAAGGCCAACCAAGCACTTTCATCTTCAAGGACCTTCCCATCCTAGGGTCTGGTCTGATAGAGGTCCCAGATACACACGTGCTTTCTTGGCCCGTGTTTAGGGTCGTACCTGCAAAAATGGCACTGAGATCCTTCATGGAGATTCGATCATTTTTTATGGCACCCCTCAGATGCATGAAGCACTACCCGAGGCAATAGAAATGCAAGAGATAAAACTAAGACAGGTGAGTTCCCCAAAAACCAGACTAACAGTAAGTAACACAAGGTAGTAGAAAGAACATGAGGCCTGTAATCAGAGACGTCTTGGAGGCAGATCCTAGTTATGCATTGTGAATGACAGATTTCCCACTCCTGGTTTGTACCTCCCTGGTAGGGGGTTGTTGCACGGGCTTGTTGTAGAAGTTAACCTATGAGGGAAGAAATTCATATTGCATTGGGCACAGTGTAGGCATTCATTACCCATCTGCTCTGTATTCAGCCATAAAGGACGGACACTGGAATAATTCATCTCCAGGGCCCTTTTCAGCTCTAATATTGTGCTTCAGCAATTCTAAGACTCCACGGCACCTGCAACCGTGCCCACTGACCAGGGGCCTGGCCCACCCCAGCCAATGAGGCTGTGCCCCTCCTTAGGTGAGGAGCCTCCCCCAGGGTGGTCTGACAGGAGACCAGTGGATCAGGCGGCCATTAATCAGGCTGCTGCCCTCGCTGGCCATGGCGCCAGCAGGCCAGGCCAGGCAGCGTTCTGGCTGCTCAGCGGCCCCCACTGCCTCCCTCTTCACCACACCAGCCCGTTGCCATGGCAGTGAACCTCAAGAGACACCGAGGAGTGGCCCGAATCGAAGAGGAAGGTTCTGTTCTTCTGAATCAAACTGACTCCATCTTGGTTAATTTCAGGGTCCCACAGCAACAAAAAAGAACATTGTAAATCCAGCTTATTCAGTGCTGGACACCATATAAAGTGCTTTTCATCAGTTAGTTCGGTTCCTACAAAGGCACTGTGAAATAAGTGTTCTCGTCCCCAGTTAGCAGATCAGGAAACTGAGGCTTAAAGACATGAGTACCAATGTCACACAGGTGGTCACAGAGAAGCCAGGACCCAAGTGTGCTCCCCACTCACACCTCCAGGATTGTATGATTCTAGAGACTGCATGCTTTTCCACATGCCACCATCTTCCCAGCCATCCGAGCCTCTAACAAAAGCTGGTGCCACGGTCCCCATTGCCTGAATGTTCCCGAGGGCTTGAGGGAGCAGCTGCAGAGAACTGAGACAGTCCTTCCGGGACCCCAAGGATACCTCGGGGACAAAGCCAGGTCTCTCTGACAATGAACTACTCTGCTGCCAAAAAATAAAGTTCTGCAATTTCCTAATGCAATCCCCAATTTCAAATATTCAGCCTGTTTTTCTACATCCCTCCTCCCCCCTCCCAAAAAAAGAAAATTCGCACATTTTGGCTTCCACATGAACACATCTTCCAAATGATTTCTTACATCTGGAAGCAGCACAATGTTTGATAACATCTGTCAGAACCCATCACAATGCTTGATTCCAAAGACCGGGTGGGTCCCTGTATTCAGGCACAAGGTGGTGACCTTGCAGTTCTGACTTTAGCTGTGGGGCTCTGGCCAGACTGGAGGGGCCACCTCCAAAGCCCCCAAGGAAATTAATTCTCTCTCTAAACTCAGACACTGGGAAACTCACTGAGACAACAGCTTAGCTTTCCCTCCCTGCCACCAGCAAGGCTGCTGAGCCTATTGAATCCAAACACTGAGAACCCATGATGTGGGAAAATGCAGCTGGCTTCGTGGACCCAGACATCTGGATTCCCTAACCCCAGGCCCGCTGAGAGAGGAGCCAGTGGGCGCAAAGAGTCTTGGGAAAGCATTTGGAGGGACTTCTGCCAAGTTATCTCCCTCCTGAACAAACACATGTCCCACTATCTAGAGGTCAACAGAGCCATGTTTATATATGCATAGGCCATTCCACTGATTAATTAATTAACTCCCTGGGTGGCCTTTGGCCCCTAAAGATCTCAACCCTTGGGGCCTCAGTTTCCTTATCTATAAAAATGTAAGAATTAGACAGTTGATTTCTAAAGCTTCTTCCTGCTCCAACCGTTTTCTTAAAATTGTACTGCATACGCCTACAGCACAGCACAGGGTGTGACCCTGCTGTCCCTATCTCTGAGCCTCTGTTGCCTTGTGCTGGCAGACAAGGAGGTAGACGAGATGACCGTGCAGTGCTCCACAGCTCTGATATCTCAGAAACCAAAGACGTCAATCACACTTCCAAAACCAACACCCCCTCAGCAGCACCACCACTGCCACAGCTAGTTCCGGTCCCCCTGATCTCCCACCCTGACCAGTTCAGTAGCCGAGCTGGTCCAGCCACATCCACTGCCTCCTCCCCATCCATCCTCTGTCCTCTGAGGCATCCAAGGTGATGTTTCTTTTCAAAACACAAGTCTGATCCTATTAGACCCCTGCTGATGTGGATGCCCCCTGCCACCATTGCTTGCTTTTAGGGTAAAGGACAAAGGCCCCAGGGCAGGCTGCAGGATCCGCAGCCAACCCCTCAGTATCACCTCTCATCACCACACTCCTCCTGCACACCAGCCACCCAGCCTTTTACCTCCTTGATGGACAAGGCTCCCAGCCCCAGAGCCTTTGTTCATGCTGTTGCTTGGCCTATAATGCTGGTCTGCTTCCTCACTCTCTCACCTTATCCTTTAACTCTCAAGTTTCTTCTCCTCCCTTAGAGCCCGCTTTAAGCACCCCAGCACAGAGTCCTCCAGGAATGGAGGTCTGCCTGGAATCCCTACAGGAGTCTCCCAGGAGACCACACCCTCTCCTCCACAGCTTTCCCACTCAGTCCCAAGTGTGTGTTACTTGATGAGGTTGGTTGTTTTCTCTTACCCCTACTCGCCTGGTGTTGATTTACACTCGATAAATATTCCCAAGACAGGTGGATGAGGCTGGGTGTTCTGCCTTTAGGAAGCCCCCGGGTGGTGGATGGCATCTCTTCCCGCAAACCCTGGCAGAGACAAAGGCTGTTCTGGCTCTGCTCTAAGTCTTGGAGGCTCCCAAGGAGACAGCCTGCTGACTGGTGGAAAATGTTGCCCAAGGCAAGCTTGTGACTTCAAGTCAACTATGGGCTGTGCTCAGAGTTCATCCCTGCAGAGGGTGCTCAGAAGTCCTCCCAGGAGACCTCTGGGGCTGGCCGCCCTCCCAGCCAGTAGGCAGACAGAGGAGCAGCTCCAGAGCCCCAGTCAAACCGGGGTGGGGGGGGGGGGCGGGTGACGGGGTGTGAGCCAGAGCTTCTGCTGCCAAAAGCAAAATGACTAGATAGATTCCTTATTCTCTGGAAATGTCTAAAGTACTTCCCCCACCCCTGTCTCCTTCTACCAGCTATCTCACACTGACCATTCAAATGGGAATGCAGCCTCCTCCTCCAGGAAGACCTCCTACACCTCCCCACTGAACTAAGGGCCCTATGTCTGAGTATCCCTTTAGCTTTGTACTCAGTACACTGCAGGGAGAAAGTACGGGTTTCTGAAGGCTGCTTGAAGGAAGAGACCTAGTCTTTTTCATCTTCGATCACTACCCCAGATAGCAGCTATCACTTTGAAAAACTCTATCGTTGCATCAATGAGGAAACTAGACCCTGGGAGCAACAGCAACATGACCCCAAAGTCACACCACATGTCACGGACTAGCAGAGGCAGGAATACAAGCCAGATCTCCTACTTCAATGTGACATCTTTCCCTGTTGCCTCCCTAGCTTCATAAGGTCAAACTCTATTTATGATTCTAGGGACTAGGGCCTCCGAAGACGCAGGATGGGGACATCCTGAAAGCAAGACCCCAGGACTTTCCTGTGGGGAGAACGTCCCCCAGCCGGAGAGGTTGACCCCACTCAGGAATGAGAGTGATGCAAAATCCAACCTCAGTTCCAACAGGCCGTAAGCACACTGTGGCGATCCTTCCCTCTCTGCATGCAGGACATCCACTTTCTGGGACACAGAGACTTCTGGTTCTCTCTCCAGCCCCTACCCCTAATCAGGTGCTGTCTAAGGATCAGCCAACTTTTACCAAGCATCCCCAGACTGTAGGGCAAGTTTAGAGCATAGAGTATTTTAGCTGAAAGGGCCTTTTGGATTCCTCTGGCTCCAATATATATATATGTATATATACATATATATATCTAGGAAACAGGATCAAGAGGGCGACAGTGATTTGCCCAGGTCACTGTGCGAACGACCAGTCAATAGAGCCAGGCTCTGAGCCTGCCCTGAGCTTGCCCCTGTGTCCCAGCAGGTCTCTGTCCTCCACTTCGCAGGACTGTGGCTCTGACAAGCAACTTTCTTGAATATCCTCCCGACTTGAAAGCAGAGAGGCCCCTGTGAAGTTTCGCTCACTGATGGGAGGGGACATGTCAAGATTCAAACCTCAAATCTGATTTCATCATTTCCCTGCCTAAAAGGCTTCCATTGGGTTTCCCACTGCCCTTCATATAAAGGGCATCATTTTTTTTTAAAAGATTTTGTTTATTTATTTGTCAGAGAGAGAGAAAGAGAGAGAGCACAGGCAGACAGAGCGGCAGGCAGAGGCAGAGGGAGAAGCAGGCTTCCTGCCATGCTAGGAGCCTGATGTGGGACTCTATCCCAGGACACTGGGATCATGACCTGAGCTGAAGGCAGAAGGGCATCATTTTTGATGTGACCATCCCACAAAGCCGCTGGCCCTGGCCTTCTCTCCAGCCACAGCCCCTTGGTACTCAGAGCTGTGGACCCAACTCAGCTCTCTTTAGCAACACCCATACCTCTTTGCCTGGCCAACTCCGGCCCATCCATCAGCTGTGTGTCCACCTTCTCCACCATGGAGCTGCGCCCCCTGATCTCCCATCCCCCATCAACCCCCAAGTTCCCTGGACTTTCAGAACTTCATTCAGCTTACCATATTTGCTCATCCTCTCTGTACCCACACCCAAATGGAAACCACCCCCTCGGGGGCTGAGATGGTGTCACTCTCTATCACCATCGCATTTCCGGAGACAAGCTCTGTCCTCAGCACCAAGAAGGACTTCAACAGATGTGGGAGCTTTGACTGGCCAGTGGGGACCAACCACTCCCCTGCTGCTTGACTGAGTATAGCTATGGGAGGCCCCTGGGCGTGGACCCAGGGGACAGCTCCTGCTGAAGCAAGGACAGCAGTGGGGTGGGAGCAGATCACAGAAAAAACACTAACAGTCTGCCCAACAGGAGTCTCCATCCAAGCCAGCTGATATTCCCATCTCTGTATCAGTCCAGGATGCATGTGGAGGGGGAAGTCTTCATCTCTCTCTGATCCCTGGCTGCTACTTCCTGAGCCTCTTCAGAGCTAGAGGACAGGCGGGCAGGCGGGCGGGCAGTGGGGCAGCCACACGCTCCCACTCCCAGCACGCATCCTGTCGCTGCCTCTTCTGGCAGGATGTTATTGCAGAAGCCTAGGCTGTTATTGTCAGGAGATGGGCTTTCCTGAGCTCATTAAAGGGCCTCCGTCCTTTCTCCAGGACCAACCCCCCCTTTCCTTTGTCCACATCAACACTGAGAGAAGGGGGCCCGGGGGGGCAGCTCCGGGGGCCCGGGGGCAGCTCCCGGTGGAATGTAGCAGCTGCCCTTCCCTTTGCTTCTCTGCTTGGATGCCTGGTCAGAGTGAACACAAACGGTGAAGGTTGCCATTGGGATACCCTGTGTATCAGGCAACACTAGGCATCGAAGCCTATTGTCTAATTCTACCCTTGCAATAATGATGTAAAACAGACATTATTCTCAGCGTTATAATGGAGTGAGCTGGGGCTCAGAGAGGTTAAATGATGTGTCCAAGGTCACACAGCAAGAAGAAAACAGAACCAGCACCCATTCCCTCATTGCATGCTTTTGCTGCCTACTTAGCTAGTTTTTGTTCTAAGGGAAGAGCTCAGTGAAGGAAGGGGGAAAGGCCTTCCCAGGGGCCAGCATTTCCCTACAGGGAATCTGGAGATCACAGGATCTTCCCTCATCCTTGGGAAAGAACTGGAACTAAGATGGATAACAAGATAACACTCATCTTGTGTTTTCTCAGGCCTTAACCAAATCCCAGCACTTCCACCCCCAGAGGAGAAAGGCTCCTCATCTTTCATGGGCAAGGCAAGAGAGGGATGAAGATGCTCACAGGCAGGGGATAAGAAGTATAATTTCTCTTGAGTGATGGTGTGTTGGAAAGAGCAGGAATGTGACCGCTGTGGTCTTCTGTGTCTTACTACCACTAACTGGGCGATCTTCACACAGCACACCTCCCAGGGGCCGCATTTTCCTGAACTGGGAATTGTGATAACTAGCCCGGCCACACAGGATACATCATAAGAACCCAACTATTCCATGTGCACGACAGTGCCTTATACAGTGAGACATACAAACAGTTTCCACTGTTTTCTTTCTTTTTTCTGTTTGGAGAACAGTTTAGAGGAGGAGCCACTTTGGGGCTGAACCTGAGTTCTGCTAGTTACCACTTATGTGACCACAGATGAATGTTTAAGAGACTCTATTCCTCTGTTTCTTGGTATGAAAAAAGGTAACTATAGTAATACCTACCTCACAGGTTTGCAGAAAGGATTAAACATATTGACGTATAAAGCACTCAGCCCAGTACCTGGAGTTTGTTTTTGGTGAAAGGCAGTTGCTACTTGATTACAAATCATTGTTACTATTGCCATTACTCTTTCGGTTATTGTGAGGAAGTTGTGTTTGCAATCCTGCAGGACAGCAGATGTGAGGCCAGGAGGCAGCCTGAGCCCACCTGCTGAACAGCAAAGAGATTTTTTTTTTTTTTTAAGATTTTGTTTATTCATGAGAGAGAGAGAGAGAGAGAGAGAGAGCGAGCGCATGCATACATAAGCAGGGGGAGGGGCAGAAGTCTCTCAGACAGCAATCTGCTACTCTGCGGCTTACAGTACCCATACAAAGCCCTTCACCTGCCTTATCTCATTTAATCACTGCCACATCCCTGGGAGGTAGGTCCTGTTGTGATTCCCAATTTACAGAGTAGGAAAAATTGACTTTGAGAGGCTTGGTAACTCGTCTAAGGTCACACATTTAGTGGCACTTAAACCCCAAAATGACTCCAGAGCCTGCTTTCTTTAACACTCAAACCAGGTCTAAAGGCCCCTGTTACCACTCCCTGGCTAGTGACTTTGGGAAAGGACTTCACCTCTCCTGAATTTTCATTCCCCGTACCTGTGACAAAGACACACATAAAGCCCACCTTGCTGGACTGCGCGGCCTATGGCTCAAACCCCAAATGCCCGACCTAACAGGATCCTGGTGCGTGACATCCTTCCTGCCTCTGGTCCACAACCATTTTTTTGCAGACCCACTTGACATGTATAATAAAAACACAGATTCCTGAGACCTGCGCCAGACCTGCTCACTCAGAAGACTTAGGGAAGTTTCCTAGGAATCTGTACATGTTTTAAAAAGCTCCACATGATCCTTATAGCGAATAAAGCCTGGTACTTCATGGACAAGTGCTGACCACACATTAGAATCACATAAGGAACATTTGAAAAACCCCAATGCCAACTTCCATCCCAGAATATTCACTTTGAGTCTTAGGTTGAGTCCCAGACAGGCATCAGGACTTTTTAAAAGCTTCCAGGGGACTCCAGTGAGCAGCCAGAGTAGAGAAACACTGCTATAGACCAGTGCCGTGCAAAAGAACATTCTGTGGTGACGGAAATGTCCTCTCTCTGCCCTGTCCAATCTGATAGGGACCAGTCACATGTGTCTGTTAAGAAATTGAAACATGGTTAGTGCAGCTGAACAACTGAAAATTAATTTTACTTAATTTCAAATAATATAAATTTAAATTTGTGCAGCCACACATGGCTACAGGTTACCTTTCGGCGGCATGAAGTTTTGGCCCTACAAGTGCATGCTGCTGCTCTGGGAAGCAGGCAGGGCAGGGGCTGTAGGATGACAGTAACGAGGGTCCTCCCCACGTTGTAAAAGGGGTGGGGGGCCTCTCTGAGACATTTCCTTGGAAATCAAAATGTTTTCATGGGATCCAAGATAATAATTGGTCCCAATGGTCTGTTCCACTTGGTAAATCTCCCACCTGGCCCCTTTCTTGGCTCGACTGAAGAAGGAAAACAGCCACCTCCAGGCTTCCAACGAGAGCCTTGAAGTTGCAGGAAAAGCCAGGGGGTGGGCTGAGGAGGCTAGCTTCTATTTTGAAGATGTTTTCCTTTTTGGAATAGGCTCCATCCTCCAGTGGTGCCGACAGGGCAAAGGTTGTGACTGACATTGTGTTGTTGGACATTAAACAGTCTCTGAGGTCAGCCGGCAGCTGGTGGGCACGTCCTGACAAATGGTTTTTAATCAGACTCACCCCTGCCCCTGGGAAACTTGAGGCTCAGGGGCTGGGGGTGGGGGCGGGGGAGGCCAGCTGCTGGCAATCACCAGTTGACTTCCCCAGCCCCCTTCAACTCTCTGCCCCTCCGTGTCACCTCACCCCGTGCCCTGCCGTGATGGATGTTTGGAAGTTGAGTGGATATACAGGCAGGAGATGGAGGGCCCAGACCTTCCCCTATCACCGCCCCCCACCCCCAGGGCAACAACTCAGGAAGTTCTATTGGGCTTCTCTTCCCTGGCGTGAGGTCACTCCTGAATGACAAGCTGTGAGTTCCAACCAAATGTTTTCTTACAGTCACCACACCTATTGGTTTTCTCTCCCCCGGGGCTAGTCAGGGGGTCTTTCAAGAAGGTTATCCTACTCCAACTCCATTAGGGCAAGGAACCTCTCAAGACCTCAATCTAGGGACAGGAAGGTAATGCGGAGGTTGGAGGAAGCACTGGGTCTGATCAAGTCTCTTCACCTTTAAAATGGGAACAGAAACATCCACTCCGCAAGGCGGTTGGAAAAGCAAAGCCAGATGATGATTTGAAAATGAAAGGGGTAGCAAGTACCCAAGTATTTTTAAAAATCTGAACTTCCCTACCTTGTTGCACTGTTGATGGGAATGCAAGTGAAAAATTCTACTTTGCAATTTTTGAGGAATTCCAATAATTGCACTACTTGGTATTTACCCCAAAGAATACAAAAATGCAGATTCAAAGGCACTTCGATGTTTATAGCAGCATTATCAACAATAGCCAAATTAAGGAGAACAAACTGAGGGTTGGTGGAGGGGGTCGGTGGGGGATGGGCTAGGCAGGTGACGGATATGAAGGAGGAGGGCACTTGCTATGATGAGCATGCAGTGTTGTGTGTAAGTGATGAGTCACCGAGTTCTACTCCAGAAACTCATACTGTACTGTATGTTAACTAAGATTTAAATTTTTAAAAAAATTAAAATAAAATAAAAATCTGAGCTTCTAGCCCTCATTCCTTAGGATTTCTTAATCTTCCCCTTACCTTCCCCTATCCCTAAATTCCCTTTTATTAACCGCAGTGCCCTAGGCTGTGGCCTTGGAACCCTGCAGATTTGGTACCATAAGAAAGTGCCCCTCCAAACCCTAACAATACCTAAGCACCAGAGGGCCACACTATGGGATTCCACACCTGGACTCAGTCAACCCTCCCAGAGCCATTTTCTCTGCAAATCTAATTAACTCAACTCAGCAATCACCTGTTGTGTGTTTCCCCAGCACTTGTACTTGGAGTGGGACAGGGGGATGGCATAAAATCAGTAAGACATTCCCCCTGCACTCAGAACTCCAAAAAATGACAGTAACACACAGCACCAGGGCATCTGCCAAGTTCCTAAGCCCTGTCCCGACCAAAAACTCCTATGAGCTTCGAAATAACCCTCTGCAGAGAACATGGAAATTGTTATTTATAATACCTAGATTCCAGATGAGAAAAATGAGCATCAGAGAGTGGGAATGTCTCGCTCACATTCACAGGTAGTAGATGCAGAGCCAAGGCTCAACCTCAGATTGGTTTTTACTCCAAATGATACTTTGCATATAAACATTCATGATAGAAAGTGAATTACTGATTAGTATGACTGTCCTCCAGATTCCATGCCCTTTCCCACCAGAGGGAAAGAGCTTGAATTTTAAAAAGAGAACATTGTCTGGAATGAAGCACAGACACATGTGTTTCAGGGAAACCAGATCGTCGTCTGCGCCGGCAAGCCAAGGGGCTAGTTGTAAGTTTTGAAGACCTTGATTGTGAATGGGGACTGAGAACACTTCACAGAGAGGGCAAAGGGCTTGAGTGGGGCATGAAGGAAGGGCTAGACCTTGCATGGGGAAGGAGAAGAATCAGGGCTTTCCAAGCAGGGAGCTCTGTCAGAGCAAAGGTTCCCAGTTCTGCAGTAAGCATGCACATTTTATCCATTCATACGGTTTAGCTACCCGGCACTGGCAATGCACAAATAAATAAGACAAAGTCACTGCCCTGGGGTATTTCCAGTGGCAAGGCCAACACTTGTTCTAAGGGACTGTCAGAGAGGAAACCAAGGAAAATGGACAGCTCTGGTGGAGTCAGATACTGAAAAGCCTTGACTGGTGGTCCAGGGAATTCGGGGGTTTATCTCAAAGGCAGTGAGGTGGGCGGAGAGCTTTTCCTCCAGTCCCTTTGTCTCCGTCTTGGCATCTAGTTCGGGCCCCACCTAGGACGCAGCTCACAGTACCTTTCATCTTTCTGCTCCAGGCCCTGCAGCTCCATTATCCCGTAAGCAATTTGGGAAGCCGTAAGACAAGGGCAATAAATTGTCTTTTGCGACACCCCTGCTCCCCCTCCTCCCAGCCTTTGTCCCTCCCCTTTGTCTGGAGAAGGAGTCTCCCACCCTGCTCTGCCCCTCCTCCTTCTAACCCCCTTCCAGTGGGCTTTATGGTTTCCATGGAAACCGGAGAGCCCTAGCAGCCAGGGGTCTCTCACAAAAGTACTGTTTATGCCACCATTTGGGCTGGAGGAGACAGTGTGAAAGTGAGAAAATAGCTTATAAATGCCTTCCCCACCCTGCAGCCTCGCAAGCCCTGGTCGGGGAGGAAGGAGGAACTGAGCTTTCTTTCTACTGTCTGCTTCAAAGGGCTTTGCTGGGCTAAGTCCAAACCCAACCTAGCATCCCTAAGGGAACACACACACACACACTCACACACTCACACACACACACACACACACATATGTAATACAGATGCTCAGACACACACAAACCGATCACACACATACATAATACATACACTCACACAAACACACACACATAAAAACTCTCAGATACACACACTTACACATGCTCACCAGCTCCCCTTCCCCAGTACAGCTGGGCTCAGTCCACTAAGAAAACACATCCCCCTGTAAGATGACCCTGAACTTAGAACAACTGTCTGTTCCTAGTATATTTCTAGCATGTACCCTTCTGGGGGCCGCAGTCCTAGAAAAACCCTAGAGCTGAGGCCACACCCTCAGGATCTCCCTGCCTCCCCTCTGAGCACCTCAAACCCCCTGGCCTTACTGTTCACAGACTGAAAACTTGCTTCCTATTGTCCTGAGACGTCAGGAGCTTCAGATCCGCAGGCTTTCCCACACCACGCCGGTAAAAATCCATCAGTCCTGCCCCCAAAGAACAAAGAGCAGTGGGGAAGTGCTGAAGGGAGAACAGAAGAGGAACACTTTCTTTCCCATTTTGATGGGTCCCAGCTTGGAAAGCTAGATCCTGGGGAATGAATTCACATAGGGGAGGGGTCCCCAAGGGCTAGCAATACTCGAAAAGCAGCATGGGTGGATGGATACACGCAACCTTTGTCCTTACAATAGGTAACGAGAGCCCAGACTGTTCTCATCAGCCGCTACAAGGCTGTCCAGAAGTCTGATGGGTAATTTGGTTGTTTCAGCTTAATTTTTTGGTAAATGAGGTAATCTAGGAATTAGATTCTCATTCAGCATGGTCTGCTTGGGAATCCAGATATTTCTGAGCACCAGAGAGTGGTTGGTGTTCATACCTGTTGGCCCATTGGCCCAAGCCCCTTGATCGATGCGGGTTGTTGGGCCCACCAGAAGTCAGCACTGAGTTCACTTCCTACCTCTATCTGTGATTAGTTCACTCTTTAGAGTTAAAAATAATAAATGACCCCCTCCCCTTCCTCTGCTCAGGTCTCACCTGAGCCGGAGGAATGGAATGTCAGTCTGGTCCTCCCTCCATTTAAATGATTTTTCCAACACCTGGAGGGTTACTCAACATAGTGGACTTAGGGTTCTGACCCTTCTAGGTCCCTAACCTGACTCTGGCATTTTTAATGTTGTCCTAGGAAAGTCAATGTAACTCTAGATTTTATCTGCAAATAATGGTATAGCACCGTCCCCCAAGATTGTTGTTATAATATTGACATAACACATGATGAAGCATCCAGGCTAGTGTGTTCCAAAGCATGTTACCTCTCTTCAGTGTGCTGGATATATGTGAAACAACATTAACTATGCACTCTCCTGCCATATTTTTTTAAATCTCAAGGAGATGATAGGTCTCATAGGTGCACCTTAAAGCTTTGTCTCTATAAACAAGGTTCTTCTTACTCATGAAAATTAATTTTGAGCTCATCAATCTTGGGTACCTAATGTGTAGTCTCCACACCAAGACCCAGCAGAAAGGCAAAACGAGAAAAAGATTTCACCATCACTTCCATAAAAATAACTTACTGGGCAACTTGACCCCAGCATACCAAGCCTTGCAGAAGACAAGGGGGTAAGTAAAACACAGTAGCTGCCAACCAGCAGTGGCGCACTGGGGTGGAGAAACGCTCAGTCCTGGAGTCCATCCACCCAGACTTAGATCCCAGCCCTCCTTTGCCAGCTATCGCCTTTCATTTGGCAGGTCATTTCATTCTTCTGAACCTCAACTTTTTCATCTGGGAAATAATGCTGATCACTAACACCTCCACCTCCTGCGATGAAATGAGGTTGAACTCATGAAATACTCCAGCTTGGGGAATGTCTAGCTCAAGAAGTGTCCAATTAACTTTAACTGCTGCGATCGCTATTACTAATCCCTCCTCCCAAGTCTACAAGAATTAGATCACCAAAGAGCCCAGCAGGGCAGAGAAGGGTGATGTAGAGTCCAGCTGGCTCTGGGAACTCACTTCCCCTTTCCGGACCTTTGTTACCTAAAGCAAAATGGAGAGATGGCACCAGTCAGCCTTCATCCCTCAGTGACTTCAAGATGTGTTCAAGAACTAAGGGTCACAAGGAAAACTAACAAGAGCAACCCAAAGCACCAAGGAGCCCCTTAAGACTAACAATCAGTTGGGGTCCTCCCACTCACCTTGGTTCCCTCATAGCCAATTGTTTTCCAGAACTCTCTTTTTTTCCCAAATGCTCCTCCCAGTGCTTTCCCCTCCTCCCTGCCACCTTCCTCCTCCCGGGGAAGCAGAAGTTCCTGAGGGCCACAGAGAAGGTCAGAGGTCTCCACTGGCCTGGCCACGAGCCACCAGGGCTGCTTCCTGCCAGGAGTCTTCTGTGAACTGCTGCCCACCACAGGGAAACCCAAATAAAGTCACCTTCCCACTTACGAGCATTTTGCCCTTTAAGGAAAGGTTGTGTTTAGAGCCCAGAATGTATTTATGGCTTGAGGAAGACTTCATCCAACCTTTTACGGATACGGTCTGCAGCAAAGGGGCCCACCCAGGTCCATCAGCTACTGCCTTCGTGGGCGGACCTGGCTTGGATCCTGGATAAGTTACCAAGGTGCTGAACTTGGCCTCTGATGCCTCTTCTTTGTTCTTTCTTCCCTTCCTCTACCTCTTCTCTGCCAAAGCCAACTAGCCTTACAATCGAATTCCATTCTGTCTCCTCAAAGTTGAGTCTGGGGATAATTACTCACAATGACCATCAAATGTGACTTAATACGCTTCCACCCAAAGCAAGAGAAACTTAAAGAAGACACCTGATAAGCATTTGTGTGCCCAGAATTCTCCAGAAATCTTGTTTTATCTTTATAAAATCCTGCAAGCAGGTGCAGTAACCATCCTCTCAGGCCAACACCTAGATCCCCGGGGCTCAGGGCCTTCGTAACTCACCCAAGGCCCTGCACTGGTAGCAAGGACAGAGCTGATATTTGAGCTCAGGTCTCTGTGAGGTGTCTCAGCTCCACACCACCCCAGAGACCACCAAAAAACAAAGGGATTTCTGGCATTGCTGAGAGAGTGACAGGATCGGCAGGGAGAGACCAAAGTCTAGGGAATCTACCGCACCTTGTAGCTTGCTCCCCAAACTTCCTTCTCGTGGAACCGGTTCTGAGCCTGCCCTTCACTGAGGTGGTCAGGACACCCTCCCTCTAGGACCCTTGATGGCAACAGTTAGCCATGTTGCTGTTCCCCCATCCAGAAAGGAAGATGCACCTGAATTCACAGAGATTTGAGGAACAGAATGCAAGAGAATTTGGGACACCAGGTAAATTTTGAGATACGGAAACAGACTTGGAGTTTTCATGCAGCAAGTTTCCATGCCAGTGGCACTCAGGAGCATGGCCTTGTGAAACCACCACAGGCTTTCCAGCAGGTTCAACACAGCTTTGAACCCTGCCAGGGCCAGGTGCTGGTTACATGACCTTGAGCAAATTGCCTAACATTGCAGTTTCCCCTTCTGCAAAAACAGAAATGAGAGTACCTGCCTTTACAAAGTTCTTTAAAGAATTTGGGGTTCGTTCTCTAAAATACCTACCACTGTGTTGAGAGCAGTTGGTGCATGACAAACAACAGTGTTATTTGTTCTTCTTGAAATAGGAATGGTGAGGGGACCTGGGCGGCTCAGTTGGTTGGGCAACTGCCTTCGGCTCAGGTCATGATCCTGGAGTCATGGGATTGAATCCCGCATCGGGCTCCTGCCTCCACAGGGAGTCTGCTTCTCCCTCTGACCTTCTCCCCTCTCGTGCTTTCTCTCTTTTTTTTTTTCTCTCTCTCTCTCTTTCTCAAATAAATAAATAAAGCCTTAAAAAAGAAGAAGAAGAAAAGAAAGAAATAGCAATGGTGATAAGATGCTCTCCAAGACATCCAACCTTACATATCCCCAGGCTTAATGGGAGCCAAGAAACAGGCCACTTCCTCCATCCTTATCTCAAAGCAGAGAAGTGGAGAACTCCCCAAGTCCAGGGCAAGGCTAAATAAAAGAGAAACATTTTTGCCAGCCAAAGAGCAGCTGCTCTGGCCATCTGGGAATGGTCTTCTGCTTTAAAGCCCTTCGCTGACCACCCAGGAGAACAGCCAGACCCCCAGCGTGACTCACAGAGCCCCTGCTTCCCCTCCAGCCAGGCTGCTCTCCCACTCGCTCACCTCCAGCCAGATGTTCAGCTCACCGTTCCCTAAACACAGCATGCCCTGGCTTTGATCTTCCCGCTTCTTGTGCCCCAAGCCTCTTCCTCGCCCTCTGCCTGAAGAACCCCCATCATCATTAGGAGCCCAGCCCAAACCCATCAAGAACTACCACCACCTTCTCTATGATCCCACCACACTTCCTACTGAAAGGAGGGAAGAGGGGTTTGGGAGGCCCTGGGGAGAACTACGCCCTGTGCCAGCCCCTGAGTACTCCACATACTTACTCTCTCTACTCCTTCAAGCAACCACATGAGATAAGCCACTATCTCCACTTTGCAGAAGGAAAATGAGTTCACAAAGCCCAAAGCATGGTCCTAGGATTGAAAGACCCCACAGCCCTTTTCTCCTACTCTCTGTGTGTGTCCGATGGACACACAGTGAAGCTAAGCCTGTCTCCAATTCTAGACTGTGTTTCCTGTAAACAGAGTCCGTATCTAATTCATCTCTGAGTAAATGCTAGCCCCTTTGGCCCAGGCTCAGGCCCAGTACCTGACCCTTAGTAAGCCCCCCACAAATATTGGTCAGATGGATCTTTCTCAGCATACACAGGGAGCCGCTGGGTCATCCTTCTGTTTATTATAGAGACTAGTATAGAGACTATAGAGAGAAGGAATTCTGGATCGTGGAGGGTTAGCATTTCCAGGTGGACTGTCTTGGCTTTCTCCATGCACCCAAGTTTGCTGGCAGGAGGATTTGACCTTGACTACCACTGATTTGCGGAACTGGAGATACAACTTCCTGCTTCTCTTTGAACTACATTGTTTCAAAGGGAACTCTTAATTTTTAGCACAGAAAGTCGGTGTTGTGATCTCTGAGCTGATGATCACTTTCTGTCAAAATGGGTCTTTGGGCCAGGAAGGACAATGTCCCAGTCACCACCGTGAACCTAGGGACAGCCTTCCCCTTCCCAAATTCTAAGTATGGTGACCTAAGGAAGCCCACAGCCTAGTACACAAACTTCGTCATGTCTGCAACACTCACTGTTCTTTTGCACAAGCTCCCTGTGTTTGGGGATCTTCCCACAATCTGAGCACCGCCTCCCAGCTTGGAGGCTGATTTCCTCTTTCCCTGGCCTCCTTTGCAGCTCTGTCAGCAGGTGGTCTGGGCTCCACCAGTCCTGCGTGTGCAGTTATTAGCTTAAGAGGACAACCCGAGGACCCCAGAGCTGTGTGGAATCTGTCTTCTGGCTGAGGTGGGGGGAATGGCAGAAAATCATCTAGGTCTGGGAGTCAGCAGTGGTAGAATTGCCAGTCCCAGGTACAACTTCATGGTGCAAGCTGTGTGTGTGCCCCCGTGGAAGCAAATAATTCAAGAAAGGCTCCTTCCTAAAGCCTAATTCCCCAGAGATTCCGCAAACTCCTTAACACATCTTCTTTATTAAATTCATCATCTACATAAATAGCTGGGCGAGGTTCTGTTGTTTGCATCTTAGATGCCAGAAGGATGCAAGCCTCGTGCATGCCAGCTTTGCAAAACAAAACCTGTTTAGACTGAACATACCTCGCAGCAATATCTGACCATGCACACACACACACACACACACACACACAGAGATGGGGAATCTCATAGACCAGGAACATACTGAGTGCACAATAAATATGTACTGAAATAAAGTAAAGAGAGCCCATGTTTCCAGGCTGCATGTTGGGGTCTCAGACCCAGCACCAGAAAAGGAAAAGGTCCCATGTCTTTTGTATTCAGTAAGTCTCTGCAGTGCAGTGAGCTGTATCTGTGACTCAGAAGCTTGGCTCTGAAGATCATTTCTTTGACGGAGTTTCCAGAAATGACTGGAACAATGGCAACATCACTAGAAAGAAGTCTGTCACCTCCCACAGAAGCAACTTTGAGGGACAACATGGTTTTGAATTTGCAATTTGGAGTGTTTGCTAGGACGTCATTTCTATTGCAGGGTGTGGCACAGAGGGCTGAGAGTTTTGCTCCAATGCTGCCACCAACCTCCTATGGGTTTGAGCTATTTTCCTCCTCTGAGCCCTCAGTTTCCCTGCTTATAAAATGAGGGGTTGACCTTGGCTCCCCATTGGCTCTGTAGGGACATTTCTTCTGCAAAAAGCTGAGTCCTTTCATGCTGGTCAACCAGGGCTACTACCAGGCAAGACTGAGTTTACAGGTAGGTGTGTGCTGGCCAAGGATGCCCACCTGCGGGGTAAGGAAAAACCAGTCTACACTCCCCAAGCTGTGAATCCTGGGGTCGGGCTCCTTCCTCTGGAGGAGGAGATTATTTTCCTCATTTGCACAAAAGCATCATACTGGCTGGCGATGGCCCTACTTCCTTTTTGTATGTGTGCCCTCCTCCCCACTGGCGTCATGATACTGTCTTCTGATCATCAACCTTCCTTCACCATAGATTTGAGCTCCTGGTTACAATCCTATTCACGGTCCCCTTCCTGCAGTAATTCCAAAACTTCAATATCTACACGTGCAACTCTCCCAGCAGCCTGGCCTCTGGGTTCTTTGATGTTCTTCATCCCAACAATCTTCCCTCCCCCCACCCCTCACCCCATCCCTGCTCTCCTGCAGCTGCCCACTTGATAGCCATACTGTAGACCAGGTCATTCCCAGAAATCTCTGTATTGAAATCCTGCTCTTTGACCTCCACTTTCTGTGCTTTCAGGCAACTCGCTCAGTACCCCCATCCCACTTTTCTCGTCCTACCACCAACCCAATGACCCCACCCCGTGTCCACCAGTGGGCAACTCCCATCCTTGCTTCCTTCCTTATATAAATTAAATTCCAATGTCTTTAATAACCACTCTTTTGCAAACAACCCAGCCACACTTGTTTCTCTCTCTCTCTCCCCCTCTGGCACAAATACTTTGCAAAACTCCAACATCTGCTGAGCATGTTCTCTGTGCCTAAAAACACAGCAGCTAAATGCTGCCAGGGAAAATCACACAGCCTGGCTAAGGGATTTTTCTTAAATTCATTGGGCCCAGATCTCAAAGTGGAGAATCAGAGATGTATTTTCCCTGGAAATATTGCTTTTTTATTGCTCAAGATAATACTTTATGTCTTCCAAACCTTATATACCCTTCCCCACCTCATGCACAGCTAATGAGCCCATCTTACAATTCACTGAAAAATAAGAAGTCACCAAACCAGGATTCCCTCACCTTTCCATCACCAGAATCCAGCACCTTATCTGTTTCTTGATTCATCCTCTCTGACTTCCTTCCTAATGTCAGGAATGAGTGTTCTCTCTTCTTATCAGGCTGGTCCTTCCACACATGTTCCAACTCATGCTCTCTCTGACTTTCTTGAAGGTTTTTCTTCTCCAATCACCCTGTCTCCGGGGAAGCGTCATCCTCTTTGTGGCTTGCTCTTGCTCTCACTGGTAGTTTTGGTTTTTCTTGGCTCTGAAGCTCTGATTGTTGAAAAGTTTTCTCTTTGTCCCATATCCTCCTCTAGCGAGTGTCCAATTCTCTGCTCACCTTTCCAACAAAGCGTTTGAAAAGTATGGTTTCAGTAAGAGTTCTTCAATGCCCTACCTCCATCCTCTCTTCAACTTTCTATCTTCTACCAACACAAACCATCGAGACTGGTCCATGTCTCCACGGACCTCCATGACACCAGATCCAGGGGACAATGCTCTGGTCTCCTCCTGTCTGAACACTCAGCAGCTTTCTTCAGTGCCCCCTCCCTACTATGCTCAGATCTTATCACCAGCCCAACCTTTCCTCAGAACTCTGGATTCGCATGTCACACTGCCTTCTTGACATCTTTACTTGGATATCTTATTAACATTTCAGGTATGACACAGTGAAAGCAGAAATCTTGATTCTCTTTCTCTCTCTCACACACACACACACACCAAACACTAAACTATTCTTTCTCCAGCCTTCCTTATCTTAGTTACTGGCAGCACCCTTTTCCAAGTTACTCAAGTCAGAAATTTGGAATTATTCTCTTTCTTTCTCTCTCTTTCTCTCTCCCTCTCCCTCTCTCCCCCTCTTTCTACTCTTAATCCACTTACCCACATCCAGACCATCCAACAGAAGTCTTATTCATCCTGCATCCAAAATGTGGCTCAAATGTGTCTCCCTTCCCAAGCTACGTGGACCCCACCTTTGTGCAACTCATCATCTCTCACCTTGGCCTCTGACGTGGTTTCTTAACTGGCCTCTCTGTGCCCCCTTCTTGCTCCCTTCAATTCATTCCCCTTGCAGCAGCCTGAGGAGCAATTTTATGCAAATTGGATCATGTCATTTTTCTGATGATTTCTCACTGCACTTAAAATAAAGTCATACTCCTTGCCATGGCCTTTAAAGCCCTACATCAGCTGCCCCCTGCCTGTCTCTCTAACTTTCTCATACTACCCTCTGCCTGGCTTCCTGCCCACTAGTCTTCCAGGAGCCCTGACAATGCTCCGAGAACCACTGAGATCTTCCCTGCTTCAGAGTGTCTGCACCCGCTGTCCCCGCATCTGGAACTCTCTCAGCCAGCCCTTCATGTGGCGGACTCACTCTCATCTGTCAGGTGTCAACAGAAAGGTCACTTTCCAAGAAGGTCTTCCCTGAGCACCCTATCTAAAATTGTCCTCAACATCATTCTCTATCTGAAATGTTATATCTTTCACAGCATGTTTTATAATCTGCCATTTAATGTTTTGCTTATGCACAGGTTTGTTGTCTAACTTCCCCCCCAAAAATGGTAACTTACGAAGAGGAAGAAACATGCCTATCTCATCCTCCCCTGTAGTCCCAGTGTCTAGGAAAGTGCCTGGCATACAAGAAGCATTCAATAAGCATTTTTGAATGAACGAGTGAGTGAGTGAATCTCACACTCCCTTGTATGTATGCCCTACACACAAACGGGCTCGACCCGTTCCTCACATGTCTCCTGCCTTTCTCTGCCCTCCTACCTCTGCTCACACCATCCCATCAGTCTGGATATCTTCCTACCAACCCCATTCCTCATTCAAGTTGCTAAAACCCGGATCAAGGGCCACCTTCAAGCCTAATGTCTGAAACCTCCCATCATTAGCAATTCTTAGAATCCTTGAATGTCAGTTCTCGGAGGTGATAATTCAAAATCCCATTTGCTGCTTCAGCTGCCCTGAGTGCTGGCGAGGGCCACAATCGTAGCAAGAAAGGCCATTTACGATGATGGGAAGGGGATGGCTGCCCTGATCTCATTTAGTCTTCTCATGTTATGAGGGGAGGCGGATAATGAGGCCTGGAGCGGGGGGTTGGCTTTTCAGGGAACAGCACTGAGAACAGAACGGTGTTTCTGGACCACCAGAATGGTGTTTTCATTCCACGGTGTGAAATTATATCAGGCTGCCTTTTCAACACCCCCCAAACAAAAAGCTGGGGCTCACACCCACTTAGAAGACTATAGAGATTGTGAATTTTAAATTTAAAAAATATATATTCAGTGTATTATTTTTAATCTTTCTTTTCCAACAGACTTCTGACCAGATTAATTTTATATGCAAACTTCTGTCAAAAGTCTCCAGTTTTATTTTGCGGTTTACCACCAAGCTAAAAAGTATTTTAAATATAAGAAGAAGAATTACCAGCTGAGGGTTGCTGGGGGTGGTGGGGTGAGGAGAGGGTGGCTGGGTTATGGACATTGGGGAGGGTATGTTCTATGGTGAGTGCTATGAAGTGTATAAACCTGGCGATTCACAGACCTGTACCCCTGGGGCAAAAAATACATTATATGTTAATAAAAAGAATTTTTAAAAATAAAAATAAGGAAAAAGAATAAAAATTTTAAGAAAGAAGAAGAAGAAGAAGAATTGCCAATGACCACAGTCCTGGGGTGAACACTCCCTTCTTGCCCAGGTTCTATTTTTCAGGGCACAGACCCTCTAAGCCTTCTGTAGTGGAAAAGTCATCAAGTCACTTTGGTTTTTGTAATAAGAAGGGTGAAAAGGGAAGATGGAAGAAAATGAAAACCTATTTCCCACAGACTAAATGTGTCCCCCCCCAAAATTCATCTATTGAAATCTATCCCCCAACACGATGGTGTCTGGAGGTGAGGTTCTGGGAGGTGATCAGTCATAAGGGTGCTACAAAGAGACCTCAGAGAGCTCCGTGCCTTTCCACCACGTGAAGACACAGGGAGAAGATGGCTGTTGATGAAGAAGTGGGTTCTCAACAGACGTTGACTCTGCCAGGGCCATGATATGGGACTTCCCAGCCTCCAGAACCATAAGAAATAAATGTTTGTTGTTTACAGGCCATCCAGCGTATGATTGTTTTGTTCCAGGAAACTGAATGGACTAAAACAATATTAACTGCCTTTTATGTGCCAGAGACCACGCAAAGCCCTTGTAGACATTACCTCATGGAACCATCAAAAACCTACGGGGTAACTTTAAACTTTTTTTTTTAAAGATTTCATTTATTTATGACAGAGAGATAATGAGAGAGGGAACACACGCACAGGGGAGCTGGAGAGGGAGAAGCAGGCCCCCCCGCTGAGCAGGGAGCCCATATGGGCTCCCCACCATCATGAGTCCTTCCTCCATGAGCAGTGAATGTCCAGGCATAGATTCCCAGAAACTGTTTGACTCAGTGTCGGCTCCAGTTGGCTCCCTGATAACTTCCCCAGGAAGCCAACCAGCCTTGCCATGATCCCAGGACCCTGGGATCATGACCCAAGCCAAAGGCAGACGCTTAACCAACTGAGCCACCCACGTACCCCCCGAGGCAACTGCTTCTCTTACCCCATTTTACAGATAAGGAAACAGTCCACTAATGAGTGTGGGGTGCCCCAGATCTTTGCTCTTCTGAGTTTGTTCCTTGGACCAACGGCATCTTGCCAGAGGTCTTTCAGAAGCAAGATTCTTGCGACCCACCCTGAACCTACTGAATTGATCTGTGTTTTAACAACGTCCCCCAGTTATTCTTCTGCACACTGAAGTTTGAGAAGCACCAGGTCTTGATGACACAAACAAGAGAAGGGCTGGGGTTCAGACTACGCCTGGCTAACTGTGATCTTAACAGAATGGACAGCAGAGACAAACATCAAGTTAAGCTATCACTAACACAGGTTAGACATGTCAATACTACATTCAATTTTTTGCCTACTCTGATACGTATCCCTTCCAAAGTCATCCGCAGTGTAGAAAAGAGACAATTTGGTGACCTGAAAGGAAGCAGGTCTGGGAATCAAGAGAATGAAGACAACCAACTCAGCCACCACTTAGCAATGACATTAGGAAAGTCACTTACTCCCCACCCACCCCCCCAAGGCCTCACTCCCTTAGCTAGTGAAGTGAGAAGGTAGGAGCACTCTTCTCCAGCTCAATTATGTCCTGTTTTCCATGCCATCGGGTTGAGCGGCCTGGTCTCCTGCCACAATCAGAGTGGAAACCACTTCCTTCTCCAGCCTGCAACATCTATCTTTAGTCACTCCTTTGCTAATTGCTGTGTTGCTTTTCCTACACATAAAAATAGCTTATTAGCACATCAAATAACCACCACCTTCCAGGGGACTGACAGCCTAACAGCACCCCCAACACAGAGCTTGCAGCCAGCTGGATCCTAAGTATATGGTATACGCAGGGGATTCCAGGTTTCATCCCGGAAACTAATTAATCACCATATTGGTTCATCCTTTTTCCTAAGGGCAGGGGTTATATCCATGCTCTTCAATCCTGACACCTTGCGATGACAGTCCCCAAGCTCTGGATCACTGTTGTCCCTGCTACCAAAGTCCTTTCTCTGCCAAAGAGACTGGACCCAGCCCATCTAGAGTGAAGTCTGGCTCACTCCTCTGACCAGAGGCCACTTCATCCCCATCAGACAGGAAGATTTCTTGAACTTATGGACATATTCCAGACCCAGAAGAAAATTTGCCAAATCTCTGATGCCCTTAAATCTGGCCCAGATTTTCTCAGAGACCGGAAGAGAAGTTTCCCCTGAGTATTTTTATAAAGCGGGAAGTCTGAGATTTGATTGTTCATTGAATCGGTACATCCCCACCATCATGAGTCCTTCCTCCATGAGCAGTGAATGTCCAGGCATAGATTCCCAGAAACTGTTTGACTCAGTGTCGGCTCCAGTTGGCTCCCTGATAACTTCCCCAGGAAGCCAACCAGCCTTGCACAACACCATCCAGCCAGAGAGACTTGAAGACAGTTCCCAGCACAAACACTGAACAAAGCATTTCGGTGCTATAACATGATGGGTCCTACTTACAAGAATCTCAGAAGCGCCCCCTGGGTTCTGACTCTGCGGTTCCCAAGCAACAGCTCTAAGAGGACGATGCTATTTGGTCTGAGTCAGTGGTTAGGAATCTTCGTGCTCATCAATCCTAGTTCATCTCTTCTGGCACCAGTCTTCGACTTCATCTTACCGAGCTCTTTGAAAAGTGATCAACTGATCAACCAAAAATCAGTGGTTTGGGTTTTGGTTTTTTTTTTTTTTTTTCTGCCTTACTTCCTGCCCTTTCTTTATCCAGGGGTTCGATCATTCCAACAAGTACCCTTTGAGCACCTGCCATATTCCAGGCACCGGGCTTACAGAGATGTGTAAACACAGCCCCTACTTTAGAGCAGCTACCCATACGGCAGAGACAGACCAGCACACAGAGCTAGCATCATGAGGCCAAGTCCCAGTGCCCTGGGGACATGAAGAGGAGGAACAGCACGCTGGCCAAGAAAGGTAGTTCAAGCAGGTTTGGGGAATCCATTTCTGATTATCCTCTGTCCATATAGGAGGCAGCCTTGAGTAGGCAAAACAGGTGTCACATGCCTAAATGATAAAGTACGAAATGGCCCTGGCCAAGATATCCACTGAACACAAATATTGTCTCTCTCAAATGGCCAGGTTTGCAGTTACTCAGACAAGAAAATAAGTCCTGGCTTAGCTTTGAAGGCGGGAGTCAATGCCGGACATTGTAAGCCTAACAGACCCAGAGATGAACCTGTGACTTCAGCCCGTACCTCAGCCTGCCCGTGGTCACTCCATGGTGCACACCAGAAGACGGCTGTGTGCCTCCATGGCCTCCTGTCTTTCCCCTGCAATGATGCTATTATTCACCATTAAACTCCAACAGAGCCGGAATCCCTCGTACATGATTTATTGCTCTGTCCTTATCACCTAGCATGGGTCTGATATAGGGAAATAAAAACATATTCATTTAAAAAGTACATGGAACAAAATACTGGATCAGTATTCCTCAAAACTATCAGGGTTATCAAAAACAAAGTCTGAGGAACTGTCCCAGCCAAGAGGAGCCTCAGGAGACATGATGGCTACATGCCACGAGGTATCCTGAGTGGGATCCTCAGAACAGAAAAAGGACATTAGGTCAAAAATGAAGCAGTCTAAACAAAATTCAGATTTAGTTAGGAATAATGTATCAAGAATGGTCCATGAATGGAGACAAAAGTGTCATGCTAATGTAAGATGCTAATAATAAAGGAAACTGGATGTGGAGTATATGGGAACTCTCTGTATTATATTAACAATTCTTCTAAAGCTAAAATAAAAGGTGTCATAACAAAAATATGGATAATTATCCTCAAGCACCTTTGGGTCCTCCCTCTACCTGGCTATCATTTTTCTGTCCATCATTTTTCTGACCCTCACTAGTTGCTCTACATATTCTTTTTTTTTTTTTTAAGATTTTTTTTTAAAGATTTTATTTATTTATTTGAGATAGAGAACACAAGCCGGGGGAAAGGGGAGGCAGAGGGAGAGAGAGAAAAAGGTTGTCCATGAGCAGGGAGCCTGACACGGGGCTCCATCCCAGGACTCTGGGTGATTCTGGATGAAGGACATTCTCTCTTTTCTAATCATGGAGCCCTGAGACATGCTCTTGCCTGGCAGTGGGAAGCATGAGTTTTAGTCCCACCTCTGCCATTTTCCCACTGTCTATTACTCACCTACCACCTACTCAACGGAAGGTAAGGTTCTCCATGTTGCTCCATGAAGACAGGAATGATGTCAGGTTCATCTCAGTATCTCCAGCTTCTGAGACAATCCAGGCACATAGTAGGCACTGAACAAAAAGTTTATTGAGTGAATAAATCCCTGACCACTGCTTGAGACTCTCGCAATCTCATTATAATCAGTCAGCTCAGGGTCTCTAAATCTCCTTTATTGTCATCTTGATTTTACAACTGTCTCTGGCATTGCTCTCAAGGACCTCTGAAGCATTTGGTCAATAATTCACAAGAGTTGCACCAGCTGCACCAGACCCTACAAGCTTCCAATGGCTTGGAGTTCAGACAGAGGGGTATCAGCTGAGAAAGGCAGACATCCCGTCTGGGTCCTGTCATGCTATGTCATCCTGGCACAGTCTTCCCAAGGGATCTACCAGCCCCGTGTAGCTTCCTCCAACAAGAACAGTGTGATTGGACCAGAACTCCCACCCTCTGTCTAGGAGACCCCAACATATATCTTTAGGAAACAGTCCAAGCCCAGGCAGGGGGAGACAGGAAGCCATCCTCCCCAAAAAATCCCTGGCCCCAGTGTCTAGTGACCTGGACAATAGTCCCAGGCCCCAATCTGCTGTCATCCAGTCTCTGGGACCTGGACAAGTTTGTCTCGGTGCCTCTGCCTGGCTCCTGTCCCAGAGCTGGTGCAGGTGGCAGAAAGCACAGATGAGGGGCGTTCTGGTTCCTCACAGGGGCTGTGCTCCTTCTCTTTTGTGGGTAATTCCTCTGCACAGAGCCTTCCACCACCAGCAGCACCAGCCCCCCACAGGCACACTCTCTGAGGTCTTGTCCTGACACCCTGCCTGGACTCATTCCACGGTGTCCATTAACCCTCGGAACACCTGGTATGCTCCCTTCTTAGAGCTTACTGCTTAGAATCGCCCCCTCACGGTCTCCACCAGCCCGCACCCTGCTGGGTCCTGTTCACCGTCTGATCCTGCATCCACCACTCTGTCTGGCGCAGAAGTAGTAAGGACGGGACGAGGAAGCACGCTGGGTGCCTGAGTGAAGACCTGAAGAAAATTGCGGACGATGAGTTATTAACTGCTCTGCAAAATTACAGCTTTTTGGATAACTTACCTCAAATTCCCCTGGAGGATTGGTGAAGGTTTTGGGGTGGTTTTTTTTGCTTTTTTTTTTTTTTAACAGCATCTGTAAAAAAGGGGGGGGGCTCAAATAGCTCATTGTTGCAGTTGTAAATTCCTGCTGGGTTTCCTGGTGTGCTTCCAAAGACTGAAAACAAGCACTGACACCCTGTCCTCCAGCTCCCTCCCTGCCGCCCCCCACTGAACCCCTCACTCTCCTTATCTCTCTCTCTCTCTCCACATTCTCTGTCTCTCCCCTCAGTCTCTCTCTGTCTCTGTCTCTTTTTCTGTCTGTCTGTCTCTCTCTCTCTCTCTCTTTCTCTCTTTGTCTCCATTGCTCTCTCCGTCTATCTCTCTGTCTCTCTATCTCTCTGTGTCTTTCTCTGTATCTCTCTATGTATCTCTCTGTCTCTGTCTCTCTCTCTCTCATGCATTTCCCACCATTTCTCTCCCCATCCTGACCCAGTCCCTGTGCATTGAGCACCCCCCTTGTGGGCCAGTACCTTACACGGGGGGCTTCACTCCCAGTACCCGGCACCGCCTCTCTTGTACTTTGGGAAAGGCAGGGACCAAGAGCTCAGGCTTCGGGTGTGGACAGACCCAGCTGTCCCAGGCCTCGTTCTTCCATGTACGGGCTGTGTAACCTTCTCAAGGTATGTGACTAACATCTCTGAGCCTTGGCTTCCTTCTCGGCAAACTGAGGTGAACATACCCCACTCAGAGCATTGCAAGGATTCAATGAGATAGTGCTTAGAAGTGCTTAGCACACACCACGCTGAATCACAGTAACCATGGGCTCTCTCGGTCTTGTCTGTTCTACTGTGGTGGTTGCTTTGGTGACACCCACTGACACGGTTATACCCGAAATCTGCTTGGGAGATGATGAGCACCTCTGGACTGAGTGTTTCCCCCCAAGGATGGTTTCAGACTCTTCCTCCTCCAAATCAACAACCACCCAGAGCCCCGTTTCCTCTTGTCTCTGACTCGCTCCTCCTTGGTGTCCACCTTCATTTGCCCACAGAATCTGTGTGGATGCGGACATCCCCGAACCTAGCCTCCCCCAGAAATCATCTGAGGAGCTTTTAGAAGTTAAGAACACCCAGGGTGAGCCCAGGAGAGTCGGATTCCTTAGGTCTGGGGTACCGCTCGGGAGTGAGCGTTTGCAGACATTCAGGGTCACCGATCCAAGGCCAGGCACCTGAACTTCTTATCTAAACTGAGTGGTTCCTCAAGGGACAATGAATTAGTGAATTGGTGAATAAATGAATGCTAGCATTTTCCTACATGCCTGTGCTCTGGACTCCAAAACGTGTGCCCATTTGTCCCACAGGTTCTCAGAACACAAAAACTGAGCTGCCCCCTGCTCCCCGCCTTTACTTCCTGTGCCTCCCCTGGTCTCCGTCCCCACCTGTGCCCTGCGCTGTGTCTGTCGCTCCGGGTTCTGCCCGCCTCCCCCACTCCCTTTCCAGTTTCCCACTTGACTTCCCTTAGCTCCTACTTTCCTCCTGTGCTCCCTCAGCCCACACCACCTCCCACTGGAACACTTGCAAATGGGGGACCTTAACTCATCCCAAGACGTCTGTGTGAGCAGAGGCTTTGGACACAACAGTTACACAAAACAGATTTATTGAATGAACCGCAGTGACTAAGAGGGTCAGAAAAAAAATAGCAGAGACATTCCAAAGAAGGGGCTGGGGTGAGGGAGCCTCCCCACTCTGTCCAGGACAACCAATGAGTTCCAGGCAAGAGGTCTCTGGGGTCCCCATGAGGGCCTCCGAAGGGCACCCTCGTCCCTTCTAGATCTTCTAGATGTTTCCTCCAGCTTTAACCGCATACTTTGAGGAGAGCCCTGGGCTGAGAAAGGGAGTGTACGGAAGATTCTGGCCTGTGAAAGGGAGACTAAGCTGCAAGGGGTCTCTTCCTTTCTCCTCCTTCCTCTGCTCCCAGAGCTGGCGCCATCCCAGGGACGGTCAAGCTCTCCATTGACACCAAGCCGGGCTCTTCCTGCCTCCATGGCGCAAATCTTGTCCTTCACGTCCTGTCCGGAGTCCTCCAAGAACAAAACCTGGAATATACACACCCTGCCCCCAGCTCACAAAGGCCTGCCGTCAATTTGGTCCTTGAGGCCTCGCTGGTGGCATGACGTCAGGCCCTCAGCCTTGCTGCAGCTGCTCAGGGTCACCGTGCCCAGCCCCCCAGCCCAGCAGGAGAGGCCAACGGTGATCCTGAGGGTGAGGTGAGAAAAAACCCACCCGGCGCTTTTCACCCCAGGCAAGAACGCCACAGACCCTGGAAAAGTGAGAATGGCAAGGAACACACTCATCAAGTCAGAGCAGGGTGGGGAGGCGTGGAGAAGGGGCCACGGGAAGCTCTAACCCACCTCCTACTTCCCTCAGGGAACTAGGAAGGATGCGACCCAGCACACTGAGTGTCCCCAGGCCTTGGGAACAGATCTCCCCAGAGGGGCTGGCCCCCAGCACTAGCATAGACTTCTCTCTTAAAGCACGGACCTGCCGTCAGGGCCCCCAAATCCAGTGGGGGCGGGGTGGACTCATTTTATTCTCATTTTATTCTCTATTGCCTCAATATGCCTCCCTCCCCCCAAGGATATTGTGTGAAGAGTGGTGAAGCGGTAGACAGTAGGGGGGTAGTTCACCCAAATGACGCGTGACGCTCTTCCATGTACACACACACGCACACACACATGCATGCACACACACATAAATCTTGGCACCCAGATGCACCAGTGCTCAAGAAAAGTGTCCTGGCTGGGGACGCCAGGCGTGGTGTGGAGGCTTGTAGGGGCTAGAGGGATGAGGAATCGGAGAGGGAAGCCAAGCAGCATGTAGACTAAATACAGACTCCCTTCTTCCCCGGCGTTCCCTTCCCAACTCCCCACTCCTCTATGACTCCAAGGAGCCAGCCGTCCCAGCACCAACCCCACAGCCTTCCGATGGACGCAGGGAACAGAGGCTGAAGAGAGGGTCTGAGGAAATCTGCAAAAAGCTCATCTAATTGGCTTCTGGGAGGGGCTGCAAGAGGGGAGACCCCTTCTGGAATCCTTAGTGCCTGAAAGTGAACTGATCCAGTTTGCAGGAAAGTTCCGCAGCTCCCAGCTGCAGAGCGTGGAGCTAACTTGGCTGACACCAGCCCTCCCTCACCAGCTGCCCGCCCCACCCCACGAGGTCCCCCGCTGCACTCCAGGGAGCCCAACAGAGCTGGGGCCAGGGCCATGTGTGCAAGCTTCAGGATTCTTAACCCTTAGGAGCCCTACACAACCAGGAAGCCAACAGGGGAGAAAGAAGGGATTGAGGGAGGGGATGTGCTCCAGGAGAGGGGGTTGGAGCCAGTAGGTAAGGATTCGGAGCAGAAAGTGCAGCTAAGAGGGCAAAGCAGGGGCAGGGAGAGGGGAGAGAACATTAGAAGAAAGGAGGGAAAAGAAAAAGCTGGAGATCCAAGAAAAAGAGTGGGGGCAACACATTTCAGTTGAGCCAGGCTGACCTCCCCTGTTTTATACAAATGGGGAAACTGAGGCTCCAGGGGGTTAAGAGACTGGAGCAAAGTCCCTCTCACAGATACCGAGTGGCCCAGCGCCAGCGCGAGTCCGCCGGACTCAGTCTCCTTCCACTAAACCACAAAACTCAAGGAGGAAGGAGGACCAGGGGGGCAGGGAGGCAGGGAGCGAGGAAAAGGGTCAAATGCAAGGGAGAAGGTGCTATCATGCTACCTGACTTTCAGAGAGCAAGGGCAGAGGCCAGGGTGGGGCGGAGGGCACCGGGCTCCTCTCTGATCCCCCTAGCCCTAGTCAACCACGAGTGTCTCTTGGCTGTAGGGGATGGACTTCTCGTTCATCTGCTCTCCACCCTTTCCGGAATTGGGGCCGGGCCCCTGGCTGTGGCCGGAAGAGTAGCTGGCCGACTTCTCGCCGCTGCTGCTGTGCGAGGCGCCCCGGCACCTGCTCCGGCCGCAGCACAGCATGGAGGTGCAGGCTTGGCGGAAGCGCGGGTCGAAGAAGGCGTAGAGGAAGGGGTTGAGGCAGCTGTTGACGTAGCTGATGCAGGTGCAGTAGGGGAAGACGTTCATGAGGAAGATGTCGAAGTCGCAGGGCCAGTGCAGCAGGCTGCCCAGCATGTAGAGCGTCTTCACCAGGTGGTAGGGCATCCAGCAGAGCGCGAAGGTCACCACCAGCACCACGATGATGCTGAGCAGCCGGCGCCGCTTCCGCAGGCCCTCGATGCGCTCCTTGCGGAAGTGGCCGGCGATGGTTTGCGCGATGAAGAAGTAGCAGGTCAGCATGATGGTGAAGGGGACCACGAAGCCCACGGCGGTGGACGAGACCCCCAGGCCCACCTCCCAGGCCCACTCCGAGCTGGAGGCGGCCACCATGGAGTAGTCCATGTAGCACTGCACCCTCGTGGTGTTCTCCAGGTCCCCGGTGGAGCGGAACACCATGACCGGCACGGCCAGGAGCGCGGCCAGCACCCACAGGCCCGCCGTGGCCGCCGCCCCGCTGACCCGCAGCCTCAGCCGAGCGTTGGCCACGGGCCTCACGATGGCCAGGTAGCGGTCGAAGCTGAGCCCGGTGAGGCAGAAGACGCTGGCGTACATGTTGACGAAGATCACGTAGCTGCTGAGCTTACACGCGAAGGTGCCGAAGGGCCAGTCGTAGTCCCGGTACGTGTACGTGGCCCACAGCGGCAGGGTCACCACGAAAGTCAGGTCCGCCACGGCCAGGCTGGCGATGAAGATGTCGGCCGAGCGTCTCTTCTCGCGGCTGCTGCGGAACACGGTCCAGAGCACCAGCCCATTGCCCGTGGTGCCCAGGAGGAAGACCAGCAAGTAGATGGCGGGGATGAGGGCCCCCGAGGACTTCCAGTCCGAGTACTCGCACTCAGACTGGTTGTCTGCCCCATAGTAGTTGTCGAAATCGCCAGCCTCCTCCATGCTGGGCATTGGAGAGAAGACGGGCAGGGGGTCCTTGGGGTCCCAGCTCTGTGGCTGTGGCACCAACTCAGCAAGGGCCCCAAGCGGCTGGCCTGGCCTGAGCCTCAGAGGGCAGGCGAGAAGGGCTGAGGGTGTCCAGAGCCCTTCCCGGCCAGCGAGCGAGCGGCAGGAGCTGCGGCCGGCCGGATTCTGGAGGATGCCTGCTCCCGCAGACTTCCCTCCACCCTCTCCTGCCTTGTCCTGGCCTCAGCTAGGACACTTCCTTGCACCCTCCTGAGTCTCTGTCTCCTCCTTGTCTGGTCACTCCCCCCTCCCACCTCCAGACCAACCCCTCACTTGGAAGTCTTAAGATCTTTAAGTTACAGCCCACTTTTTTTTTTTTTTTCCCCTCCTTCTTCTCCCTGGGCAAGTGGACCACACTGAGCCCTGCGTGCTGGGCAGAAGATTATCTGGGGTTCGCAGCAGCCTGCTCTCCTCCTGGCCCCGCCTTCACCCTCTGGCTACCACCCACCCATTCCCCAGCCTCTAGGCCTGGCTTCCTCCCGCCTCTGGAGCACGCCCCCCCCCCCAGTCCTCCCTACCCTCCCACTCTCACCCCCTCCCATCCACTCTAAATGGGGCAAATTATGCAGATTGGAATCCAGCCTGAGCTGGAGCCAGGACGGTTGGGGGAGGCAGGGAGGGTGTGAGATTTCGCAGGATGCTCCCAGCACCTGGCAAGCCCTCCTGGCCAGCAGGTCTGGCCCCTCACGGCTGGCCCCCAACCCCCTCCTCCTGCCCTCCCAGCCCCCCCCCACCCAGACCAGACTTCACTCTTCCCCTCACAGTCACCATCCTTGACTCCTGCACTTTGACCCCCCCTTTGGGAACATTTATGGTTTACAGACACAGTTAAGGGGATTTCTCTACAATTCATAAGCTGTTGGCCGACTGCGGTTTGCAGACAGCCTACGAAGTTTTAGAGGGTTGAGGACAGAGTCCCAGGAGAAAGAAAGCCCAGACAAAAGTCATGAAGTCTGTGGGGAAACTGAGGCCTAAGGAGGTAAATGTCCTGCTTAAAGTCACAGGATGGATCTCGTTACAATTCTCTTGTTTGTTTTTCTTCTTCTCCAAGCACCTAACAGGGCTTGCCGGATGATAGGTGATCACTAAATGATTGAGTGAGTAAAACAGATGGGTGAGCTGGGGGGTGACTGAAAAGAAGGGGTCATATGCGCTAAGGACCTAGGTGCATTTCAGTCTTTGGGGACCATGTCTCTAGGAGACCATGCAGCCAGGGGAGGGGGCAGAGAAAGGGGTGGTCACTGAGGGGCTGCTGTGGGTACAGTCGCCCACACACTCACTTTGCCCTGTCTGCTCATCTTTCCAGGAGCTCTGGGCAGGAAAGAGGGAAGGTACACAAGACATGATTTTTAAATATAACCCCCAAGAGTGGAGAAGTCCGTCTAAAGTTGAGCAGGGATACGACGGGACAAAATCAGCACATAAATCATGGCCCCATCCAAAGCAAAGGGCTTCTAAAACCAGAATTCCTGGTCTCCAAGGAGGGTTGTTCAGAAAACCTTCTGCAGGGGTTTTTAAGCCAGGGCCCCAAACTCAAATACCCACAAGGACCTGGTTGAGAGTGTTCTACATTCTGTATGTCCTTACTATCCCTTTCAGTTGGCACAATGACTTGCACTCTTACTAATCTCCACTTACGGATAAGGAAATGAAGACACGGGGAAGTGAAATAACTTGGCCAGGGTCACTCAGCCAGTCATTGTCAGAGCCAGAATTTGAGCACATGGGCTCACCCTCAAACTTCTCCTCTCCCCCAACCCTTTTTAGGTTGGGGGTTTTTCACCTTCTGAGCGTTACAGAAATGTAGGATAGCACTAAGATACCTGTAATTTATTCTAAAATAAGCTCTCTTGAGCGAAATTTTTATAAAAGATGGACTAAAATATTTTATAGATCCTCCCCACCCCACCCCACCCCTGTCCCTGATGGAACAGGTTATGAGAACTCTGGCTAGGAATGTCTGTGCCCTTGGGGTTGGCACCATAACTCGATCCAGAAACTGCCCTGTGGCCAGCCATTCCCAAAGAGGATTCCAGAAAGCTAACAGGACCCAGTAGACAGTCTGGGACATGCTTGCTCCGGCATGTTTGTCTAATAGAAGTCTAGGCAGGTGGCAGAAAGCCTTTCATTAATCCGTCCGTAAACTTGGGTGAAAGTGATTACCCTTGTCGGATTACCTCAACCTTGACCTATCAAAAGGGACCTGAGAGGTGTGTAGGAACCAGTTCGCCTCGGTCAGGTCATAATTGATGGTAGCTATTATGTATTAAATTGCTCGCTTGAAACATTGCAGGATAAAGGCCAAGTGCCAGACACCCGGGTAATCCAGATCTTTTCTCATTCTCCCAGAAAGATGCAGGAAACAGGGCCCTTTGCAGCTAGAAACATAGAAGGGAAGCCAGTGAGCTTGGAGCATTCCCAAAATCAGGTCTCCCCCGCACCCCCCCCCCCACAGCCATTCCCACTTGGATCCTGAGCCATGTAGAGAGTCCCTTTATGGGCCCATCTCTTTAGTCCTCTGGCCGCTAGGCTCTCTGTCTCTGAGGGGGTAAGAAGTGGTTCATCTCACCAGGGGAACCAGACTTGTTGAAATGGAAGGGAACTGGGGGCCAAGCCTGGGAGAGGGCTACTGGTTAGGGCTGGACTGGGTGAAGCGCAGATAAGATCTGACCTCCTGCCCAGTGGTAGCCAGAAATCATAGAATCAGCCAGCCTCGCCTCCTGGCCTGGCACCCAAGACCCCTGTCCATCCCACACAGAAGATAAGCTTAGTCAAGAGGAGCCATAGCTAAAGCCTGATGTTATGTGCCTCCAGGGCTCTGAAGGAATTCCTCACCAGACAGAGCACACCTGGGCAGACACCTGTTTTCATTTGGGCACCACCCCTCCCCCACTCAAGCCAGAGCCTGGCAAAGGCCTGTTGAATTAAAACTGTAGGAAACACACTCAGGAGAAGACGGGAAAGGCCGGGTCTTCACTCCAGGGCCACTCCTTCTGCGCTCAGAAGGGCACCTCTTTGCTGCATTGATCCAGGATAATCGGCCCTGAGCCATCTGGCAAGCCGGCAGCTGGGGCAGGGCTGTTGGCCAGTGTCCCCCAGGCTGGCCTGCCCTGGAGAGGCCGACCCAGTTGCCCCAGGGACTCTGCGCTCTCCCCAGTCATTTCTTCAGGATATTGTGAGGAGTCTGGCGTGAACAGCTCCTGTCAGATCAGCGCCCCAGACCAGCTGCGGGTCCCTCTGGGGACAGCCCGGACTGATGGGGACCTCTGCAGCCAGTGAATCAGTCGCCGTCACCCATCCCAGCCCTGGGCTGGCTCCTGGCCTAGAAAGCGAGCCTGCCTCGGCCCCATGCCCGGGACTGTGTGTGTGGCTGTGTGAGCTCACGGCCAGGCTAGCGTAGGCTGTGGGGTGCGAGTGTGCTTCCGCAAGCTGCTGTGTGCTGGGCTCAGGGACTGGATGGGCCTCCTCCTTGGAGGGACAGGAAAGAGTGGTTAATTGGATCTCTCTAAGGGCTTGGGGTGAGGGAGAAAGCCCAAAGCCCAGGGTCTGCCGAGACCTGCCCGGACCTTGCCCCAGGCTCTGGGTGGGGGACATCAAAGCGCAAGCTGTCTTTCTCTGCCTCTTGCTGACTTCTCACCTCCTCCTCCAGCACCCCCTCCAGCCCCCTCACTTCACAGCTCTGCTTTGAACTCACCCAGGGCCACGGGGCCCTTTTCTCCCCTTCCCCAGAGAAAGCACAGCTGTGTCCTGAACAGCTGGTGGTGTTATCTGTGGGGAAGGAGGGGGAGGACCGGGATGGGGATGAAGCTGGGCTGCCCAGCCCACTCAGGGATTCCTCTCCCCTTTCTTCAGCCACACAACAACCCCTTCCCCATCCCAGCCCTGTGCACACTCACACACGCACACTCACACACACACACACACACACACTCACTCACAAGCCCTATCTTAGCAGTTTATCTGAGCAAAACCAAATGGCCAGCTGCCTCTGACAATTAAAGCAGACCCCCCCCCCTCAGCCCCTCAGCAGCCCCTTCCTTCTCCCCTGGCCATTTGGTGCCACTTCAAACTCCCAGGCGCTCTCCAAACACAGAGGACACCCCGGGCTCCGGGGACAGCAAATGCAGGAAAGCCTGCTGGCCCAAGCACCAGACCATATAAGTTCCAGTCCCATCTTGGCTACTAATTCATTCACTCAGCAAATATTTAATGAGCAGCTAGTATAAGCCAGACTCCAGCCGAGGCACGTGGCGCACACCGAATTGTGCGGGCAGCTCAGACCACATCCCTGATCTCCAGCACATGCCTTCTAGAGGCGGAGAAGAGCCCAAAGAGCCGATTGCAAAACAGGCTTGAGGAACTCCGATAATGAGGAGAGCTGCATGGAGTGGAGAGTGACCGGCAGGGTGGGTCTCCAGAAGAGGGCCTTCTTGGCGCGGCTGACCTTCTAGCTAAAATTGAATGACCACCTTGCCTGTGACCCAGCACCAGGCTCTGCCCTCTCTGAGCCTCAGGGTCCCTGTCCGTACAGGAGGGCATGGATCCAGCTGGAGATTCTGGGACCTGTGGCGGTGGCTCCCAGAGGTGGTTGGAAAAGTGGATTTCTTGCTAACAGGGTCAGAACAGGGAGGCAAAATGAGATCAGAATCCGTTCTCCCTGCTGTGGCACCAAGTCCCCACTCATGGGTCATTTATTAGGCTGTGATTCCCCTCAGCCACCCCCTCACCCCCCACCTGACATTACCCCCCCCCATTATTTAACACAAAGTTGGGCCTCTAGTAAATGTGTGGGGACCCTTTCTCAAGCCATTGACCCGCCTCACCCAAGCTGAAGCCCTAGAAGACAGTAGTGGGGTGGGGGGCAAGGGGGTCTCAGGGGGGCAGGGGCAGCCTCAGCATTTCATGAAACCTTTTGGAAATGGCGCACCCCCCCCTCCCGGCCCGTTATCAAACAACCCTCCTTAAATGTCAAGGCTCCCCCGAGCTTGGATTTTCACAACCCACTTTGGTGGCTCTGGTTCCTCCTCCCTGGTACTCAGGAGGTCTTTGATGAATAAGAACTGAGAATATGAATTAATGATTATTTCACAGGGAGGACTAGATAAACAGAATCCTTCCAAAATGACAACGCACTGCTCAGGGAGAAGGGAGAGCTTGGCCAGTGGGCTCTGCTGTGCGGCCAGTCCTCCGTCCCATACACTCGGCTTTGCTGATGAGCAAAGGGAGGCCTGAGGGGGACAAGGGAGCTCCTCCAGGTGTCCCCACCGGGTCAGACCCACGGTCCCCCGTGCCACTCAGTCTTCCCCTCCCATCCCTAAAGATCAAGTCCCAAGGACGCCTGTCTCCTTGGAACTCACTCGCCTTTGTTAGCCTGACAGGAGGGCCTGGGCAGGAGGCAGCTAGGGCAGGAAACAGAGTGGAGGCCGGAAGGAGTTCAGGAAGAGGTGGACAGGCCCCGGGCCCCCGCTCACACCAAGGCCTCTCCAGTCTTCAGGAGAGCAACAGGGTGTTTCCAAAAATATTTACAGTGAGTCTAAATTAATGAGGTCCTGTATCAGGACGGACAATGGGAGGATGTGGAGCCAGGCCCTCCAGGGGAGAAGACCAACGCCAAACAGCCCATCGGCTGCACCAGGGCTCTGGAGCTTGGGGAAGGCCCCCCGCGACCCACCCCGACTGCACTGGAGGAGGAAGTCAAGCCCTCCGCCCTGGGGCCAGAGTGGGCACTGCAGACAATGGCTCCCCATCCCGGCTGCCCAGGGGAAAAGGAAGACCTCCTGGACCCCCAGGACTGCAAAGAGCAACCCACCTGCCTCCCGGCTCCAATCCAGCCCGGGAATCTCCTCGATTACACCCCAGTCTAAGGGCCCACCATGGCTTCTTGAACACCTCTGCTGACCAGACACTCACTCCTGCCCCGGGGAGCCCATCCCCGCTCCACATGGGTACAACACTGCTCATTCCAACAGCGCCATGTGCCAACAGAGCACAGGGGTTCAGACCACAGTGCTGCTGCCTACCAGTCACGTTGCCATGGGTAAAGGAGCCATTTCAAGCCTCGCTTTTCTCATCTATAAAATGGACGTTGTTATAGTATCTACCTTATGGGGTTGCTGTGAGGCTTCAACACGAGGTAAAGTGGTAGGGGTAGGGGGTTGCCACGCAGGCAGAAAAACGCAGCAAAGATGCAGAGGCAAAACAAAGTTGTTTTGGTTTGTTTGTTTCCTTTCATTTTGCGTCTCTGCAAAACCTCTGGGGGCTACAGTTAGATAGAGCCAGAAAAGCCAAGCTCCATCTTGTTGCCGTTAAAGTGACACAGAGGGACACCTGGGGGCCTCAGTCAGTTAAGCATCTGCCTTTGGCTCAGGTCATGATCCCAGGGTCCTGGGATCAAATCCCACATCAGGCTCCCTGTTCAGCGGGGAGCCTGCTTCTCCCTCTCCCTCTGCTGCTCCTGCTGCTTGTGTGCTCTCTCTCTGACAAATTAATTAATTAAATCTTTAAAATAAATAAATAAAGTGACACAGAGAAGCTCGACCTGCACTGTCCCGTGTATTGGCCACTCAGCAAAGGTGCCCCCGAGCCCTTGAAACGTGGTCAGGGCCAGAGAAGAAGAGCTCCGGGTATAAAATAACATGCCGGCTGCAAAGACTCCACACAGAGAGAAGACGGAAGACATCTCATTCGTAATTCTTTATATTGATTACACGTCCAAATGATAGTTTTGAATACATTGGGGTAAATGAAATACATGACTCAAATGAATTTTACCTGTTTCTTTTGCTTTATTAATGTGGCTATTGGGATTATGTTCCTGTTGGACAGCGCTAAAGGACCAGCTCTACCCTTTAAGACGCCCACTCCAGAGGCACCTCGGGGGTAGGTTAGGAAGGGGAAGTAAATGCCGTTGTCCAGACTGAAGTTCTGTATTAAGGGGAAGGCTGGGATTTTTTTTTTTTTTTTTTTTCCTCAAATGGCACCATCCAAGAGGGATGTGATTTCTCTTCTTCCTGAGCTAGGATGCCAAGCTAACATGACTTCTAGGACTAGGTGAACTCTTTTCACATCCTCATGGGTGACGTTGTCAGGCACCACAGAAGCGCTTCTAAACACTTTCCTCAGTGTGATTTTCATTAAGAAAAATTTTTTAATTTCATTAAAAATTCATCAGGTAACTTCTATCACGATTTCCATTTTACAGGTCAGTAAATCAAGGTTCGGAAACTTACCTCACTAGCTCAGGAGCATTTGGCTTACAAGCAACAGAGAGGAGACAGAGGGCTGCCATCAGGGCTCATGGGAGTCCACAAGGTCATGACAGCAACAAAATAATTTGCAAGACCTGCAAACGTGCTTTGCGCTGATTACATGAGTTAACCCTGAGGGCAAAGTGCCTGCTTTCAAATCCTCATTCTGCTACTCTAGCTCTCTGAGCCTTGGTTTCATTAACTATACAGTGGGGTAACAACACACTTGCAGTGGTCAGAACTATGAGATACTAGAGAAAAATACCAGGTCCATGCCTGGCAGAGAGAATTGCTCAGCAAACATTGCTGATTACAGTGATCTTATTCTCGCAATCACCTGACGGGACTGGAAGAGTCCATGAAAATAAATAGGAACGATAGTATTCCCAGCTTACAAATGCAGAAATTGAGGCACAAAGATATGGAGAATCTTGGCCAAGTCCCCTGATTTCTAAGTCTTGGAAGGAGACTTCAAACCCAGGATGGCTGGCTCCCCTGGTATATAGTTCATCATCCTGAACAATCTGTGAAGTCATATTTTTTTCTTGTTCTTTAAAACGTTCTATTTTAGTTTCTTGAGGTATGAACATTGTCTGCTCTGCCTGCCTAACATTTTGATAGCAGCCAGTGGGACAGTCCCCAGCTTGGTGTGAGTGCGGAGAGGCTGCCGCTGTGTGCCGCGGAGCTCGGTGGAGGGGTTACCCAGGACCCCGAGGACGCCCCGAGTACCACAGGTGTCCGATGGCCATGGGCCTTTGCCAAGGAGACATGAGGCAGTTACTACAGCATCTCTTGCCCCTAGGACTGCTCAGGGACTAGGAGTGGTCGGGGAGATGGAAATAAGCACTGGACATCAGTGTCACTACCAGACCAGGGCACAGAGCTGCCTCCCAAGCTACACCCTGGCCAGGCTGGGATCTGCTGTGTGCTTCTGACCTGGGAGATGCTGACATCTGGTGGGGACGAGCTGGTACTCGGTCTTGACCTCCCCTGAGCCTGATTCTCAGCACTGGCTTCTGGGCCCTCCCTTGGAGGCAAAGACCCCGTGAGCAGAGTCCCCGGGGTGGCTAAGGTAGCCAGACCTCTCCTTCTCCTGGGTTCCCATGGCATCTGGAATTGCCAACCCCAGATTCTTCCAGCTGTGGGGCTGTGCTAAGAATCGTTAGCACAGGGGACTTACCCACAGTCCAACCAGCTGGTGATTCTGAGGCTGAGCGGATCCTAGCACCCAGCTAGCTCAGGAGCCCAGTGTCCTGGAGAATCAAGCACTAGATCTTTACACCCACCACAGTGTTTTGAGCTACATGTTATTTCCTGAAGTGTAGTTACACTGAGCTGTAATCACCCCATATCACATTATGACACTCACGTAGGAAAAGAGATGCTCTTGTCATTTCCACTTTGGGTGAAAACCAGACACACTGAATCATCCTCAGGGTTATTCATGACTTCCTCAAGCACGTCACTGTGCAAAGACACATAAAAGGGGAAAGTGTAACTCTTTTATTAAAGAAAATTATGGACTAGAAAAAGACTAAGGAAACTTTTTTAAAATAAACTGACAACTGATAGGGGAAAAGTTGGTCCTGAAGTCCCTGGAGACAGGACTCTCATTGCTGAGCACCCAGCGCCACCTTGTGGTCACTTGCATGACAACAACCGCAACCTCCACTTCGCTCACTTAGCCGTCCGCTTAAGACTGGTTGAGAATTTCTTGTCTGAGCCTTTAACTCAATGGACTTTGCACTGAAATGTCTCCCGCTACCCCCACAGATTTTAGCATGGACGAAAGATGGACACACAAATTGAGGGCTTGAGCAAGAAGTGTGAATACACAAATACTCCTCATTCAGAACCCTGCCAAGCTATCTTGGCAATCTTAGCCCTGGGACCCTGGGGGCTTCATAGGAATTTAACTGAATATAATTTTTTTTTTAATGTGTATGTGTGCTTTTTCTCTTTTCCTCTTTCTCTTTCTGGGAAAGATTTTCCTATATCTCAGGCAGGAGCTGCTGTGATAAGACAGATGAACTTGGACACAGAGAGGAGGGGACAGAGCCATTCAGTGGCCACACCAGCATGAGAGCTCCAGGCTCCTGAGACTCACTCACTTAAAGAGTGATTTTTCCTGGGTAGGGACCCCGTGCTAAGCTCAGTGGTGAGCCCAAACCCTACCTAGCCTTCTACCTTTGATAAACAAAAAGTAATGGGGAAGACCAGCATCTGCTAACTGACATGATGAAAAGTTAAGCATTAGCAGTAGAAAGCAATGAAAGAAAGTCATATCCACAGCCAGAGCTTTAGGGTCTGACGCTTAGAGGCTCCAAGTATTAAAAAGACTATGACCTCCCCCACAACCAATTTAAAATTAAAACAAACAACAAAAAGACAAGTATAATGAAATCCCCAAAAAGTCTTGTCTTGCCCACGAAGACTTCCTTGATGTTATTTTATTTGTGAAAAGTCAAATAACATGTTGAGAAAAATTGGGAGTAACACTGTTTCATTAGTGCCTGAAATACAAAATACATACCTAGTCTGCCTATTGAAGAATCCAGAAGTGGACATGTACACAAGGGTTTGACCTAGTTAGGAAAATCAAGAAATACTCCCCTTGAAGAAATGATCACTGCCCTGAGAGCTTCAAGATGAGAAGGCAGGTAGGAGAAAAGGATGATGAACAATTACAGCAAACCTTGGGCAGAGCATGTACAAAGGTCCTGAGGCAGCTAGAGCTTGGGAAAGCTAAGGCCAAAAGTAGGTGGGTGAGGACAATGGAGTCTCTGTTGCAAGAGGAGGCAAAGGGCCAGGCCACATGAGGCTTTGTGGGCCACCTTGAGGAGTTTTGCCTTTATCCTTCAAGAAATGGAGAGCAGTGAAAGATTTTAATTAGTAGGCCATGGTGACAATATCCAGTTGGTGTTACAGAAAAGCTATTCTGGCTGTGTGTGGAGAATGGATATGAAGAAGGATAAGCGTTTAGTTAGAAGACATTTGTTCCCTCAAGAGATGATAGAAGCTTTGATTAAGATGTGGTAGTCAAAATGGAGAGAAGTGACCAGATTTCAGAGATATTTTGGATTGGATCTAGGTATAAGGAGAAAGGAGATGTCAGGGTGTGTCTTGGGTTTCTCGCTTGCTGGAACTAAATGAATAGGGCATCACTCATAGAAACGGGGTGTGGTAGGAAGTGGTAAGTGAACCCTGATATCTATTTTCTCCTTCTCTATTTAGAGATGGCACGGGAGTCCTGTCAGGGTCAGATCCTCTCAGGCTCCTCTGTCCTTGTCCCCGATCTGCAAAGGCACTGAGGAACCTGAAGCAGGTAATCCGGTGGATCCTCGTCTCTGGCTCATGCTGTGCCTACTGACCACCCCCCCCCCCTGGAGCTTCTGGTGCCCATGTCCTTGCAGACATGCCAGCTCAGAAAAGCAAGAGCATTAGCACCCCAGGGGATGAACTACTGACCAATGGAAAACAAGCCAGTGGAGAAATCCATCCTGCATTCTCTCCCAGACGGCTGACCCTCAGGGGCCGTTTATACAATTTACTGCAGTCGTCCTATCCATTGGCCAGTCCATAATATGCAAACTTATCTTATCTCTCCCTCCTTCCTATGCCACTCCCCTTGTAACTTACTCCCCTGGGAATTGGTTCCCTAATAAAATAAGAGCACAGAAGCCCCCTGCCTCAGATGTCACCCCGAGGGGAACCCAATCTAGGCAGTAATATGACCCCCCCCATGTATTAACTGGGGTCACAGATGCATGACCAGAGACTGGCATGTCCAGCCTCCCTCTCTACAGTTGACTCTCTAACTGCCCACAGGGTATGGGTAGAAGTGATATGTACTTTCCCTGGGTCACAGCCTTCAAAGCGGACATTGCTTACTCTTCACTTCCCGGAACAGGAGCAGGGGGCTAGTGAGCCAGCATTGAATATGTGCATGAAGACAGGATGTGGAGGAATGGCAGAAGAGCTGGCCACCTCGTGGAGGAGAGCTGAGCCACACACTGTCTTGTCTCACAGCTTCACTGTGCCCTAACTAACATATAGGAAGACCAGGTTGGGGAAAACCCTTGAGTCCAGTTTTGGACATTTTGTTTTTGAGCAGCCTTTCAGAGATCTGAGTGAAATGGAAAACGAGATATGAGCCTGGAAGTCAGAGGGAAGGCGTGGACTGAAAATCATCTCCCTCTTCTTTGTGGTTGGTAATGAAAGTCTCATTGTGTCTGAAGTGGTCTAGAAAAGGGGGAGAGAGTGAGAAGAGAATGAAGCCTGAGGGAGGGAGCTTCTTAGGGCGCCCAGTCATCCCCACCTCCTGGATCTATGCCCTTGTGCAACTCCCCTTGAACGTGAGCTAGACCTAGTGAATTGCTTCTAAAAAATAGAATATGGGGAAAGGGATGGGATGTCACTTCCAAATCAGGTCATCAAAAGACTGTTTCCATCTTGGATGTCCTCTCAATCACTTGCTCTGAGGGAAGTCAACCACCATGTTGTAAGCTTCCTTATGTATAGATCCACATGGCAAAGACCTGAAGGAGGCCTCTGGCCAATAGCTGGGGAGGGGCTAAGACCCTTAATCCAACATCCAACCTGTGAAAAAAATGAATCCTGCCAATAAGCACATGAGGGAGATTGAAAGCAGATTCTATTCTACAGTCCTGGTCAAGCTTTCAGAATGCTCTTCAGCTCTGGCCAACACCTTAACTGCAGCCTTGGGAGACTTTACTCCAGAGACATCTAGTAAAGCCGCAGCCAGATTCCTGACCCAGAGAAACCATGGGATAATAAATGTTTGTTTTCTAAGCTACCAGATTTGGGGGTGATCTGTTTCCCAACAATCAGTAACTAAGACGGAGCCGATGCCGGAATCTTGAGGATCTCTACCCCCTTTAATGGCTGGGAGTGAAGAACAAGCCAATACAGGAAGCCATGGGCATAGACGGCAATCCAAGTGGGAGCCGAGTCACAGAACCCAGGAGAAGACAGGAGGGAAGAGTCAGCAGTTTGAGATGCTGCTGAGAGAGGAAGTTAGACGAGAGACAAATACTGGATGAACATCAAGATGAGGAGGCACCGGTGACCTCGGGATCCAAGCTGCTCCTTCAGGACCAGTGGGCCTGGAAAATCTGTTCCGAATGATTGAGGAGAAAGCTGGTAAAGAGGAACTACAGAACTTTTCCTCGAACTTTGAAAGAGAAAGCAAAAATAGAGGAGGACGGAATTTTTTTCATGGCCAAGACGTGAGCTTGCCGAAGAGCCAAGGAGGGCTTCCGGGATGGGCAGGGTTTGGAGAGCCAGGAACCCGCTCCTCAGGAAAGAACCATCACTGGGGAAAATCATTACACCCAACCGCTAGAAGTCTCTGGAAATTGTCATAAGAAAGGCTAGCACACAAAGAAACGTTTATTTAAGAACTAAATCTCAGTAAGTATAGGGAGACTCGATGTAATTTGAGCTTCCTTCCCCCGTTCATCTCAACAAGACAATGGAAGCTCTAATCAGAGTGGGTTGTGTGAATAAAGTGGGCCTCCCTCTTCTCTATGTTCCCTGTCAAAGGCTAGAGTTGTTCACAGGAAAAGGCAGGCTACTACCCAAACTCCAAGTTGCAAAAGCTAACCTCCTGGCAGAGGTGGCCAAACTATCAGTGGCTCATTCCCTCCACTTAGTGCTCACTCACAGATCAGAGATATAACTGCAGGCACAGCAGGATAAGAATATGGGGGTCCTAATTGCCCTCACCCCAGCTCAGGTGTAGAATGGAGGTTCTACACCAGGAGAAGCAAGCCGAGAAGACTAGAGACTGCCATCGTCACTCAGTGCCCTGCTCCTAAATCAGGGTGGTCAATCCAAGAGCAGTGACTGTCCCAGGCTTCACCTCTGAAAAAATGGTTCAGAAATCTTCACCTAGGAAAAGAGGCAGTTAATACAAATGGAGAGCTCCAAAGCTCTTGCCAGAGGGGCTGAATTTATTTGAAATGCAGTGTGGGGAATTTCAAGCCTAAGAGTGCTCACAAAAGCAATGAAGATTTCGTTGGTAAGCAATGAAGAGGAAGTGAGTAGATCCATTAGAGCAGCAAGCTAAATCCCAGTCCAGCTAGCTTACCAGAAAGAATCCAGTTAAGAGACCGCAAAGAAAAGCCATCCTGGGTCAGAACACACCTCAAAGACTTGCCTTTAAAGCTCCTTCTGCAAAGGTGCCCAAATCTAATTGGGTCGGAATGCAGAACAGTGTACGGCCCCAGAATACTGACAACAATAATAGAGCAATCAGAAGAAAACGAGTGGAGTCTAAGGGCTATATGTGATAATAGCATAGGCAAGGAGGTTAATCGGGATTTTGGAGAAAGAGACCATCAAAGAGAGCCCTGCTAAGACCCACCATCCCAGGGTGACTGTGTGCATGTCTCACTCTGGGAGAAGTAACATCAGAGGCTTCGTATTAAGGTGGAAATATAATTTGCTAAAATAGTTCAGCCGAGTCACTAAACAAACACATGTGCAACAACAGAAACAAATCAAGGAGGGAGAGAATATCAGTCTCCAGAATTTCTACAATATATCATCACCTAAAATGTCCAGATTTCAAGAAAAAAATTACAAGACAGGCAAAGAAACTAAAAAGTACAGCCCATGCAAAGGGGTTGGGTCAGGGGGAGGGAAAGCAGCAGCAGAAGCCATCTGTGAGATAGCCCAGATGTCAGATGTAACAGACTTCAAAACAGCCCTTATAAGTATATTCAGAGAAGTAAAGGGAATCATGCTTAAAGAAGTAAAAGATGGTGATACAGTGTTCCATCAAAAGATTATCAATAAAGTGATAGAGATTATACATATTGTTTTAAAAGAACCAAATGGGGACGCCTGGGTGGCTCAGTGGGTTAAGCCGCTGCCTTCGGCTCAGGTCGTGATCTCAGGGTCCTGGGATCGAGCCCCGCATCGGGCTCTCTGCTCAGCAGGGAGCCTGCTTCCCTCTCTCTCTCTCTCTGCCTGCCTCTCCATCTATTTGTGATTTCTCTCTGTAAAAAGTAAATAAATAAAATCTTTAAAAATAAATAAATAAATAAAATAAATAAATAAAAGAACCAAATGGAAAATCTGAGGTTGAAAGGTGTAATAGCTGATATGAAAAAATGCACTAGAGGGATCCAACAATAGATCTCAACTGACAGAAGAAAGAATCCATAAATTTGAAGATATGTTGATAGAAACTATATAATCCAAAGAACAGAGAGAAAAAACAATGAAGTAAATGAACAGAACCTCAGAGAAATGTGGGACACCATTAGGCACGCTAAAATATACAAAATGGGATTACTAGAAGGGGAAAATAATGCAAAGAAATAATGGCTGAAAACTTTTGGCAAGAGTGCCAAGACAGTTCAATGGGAAAAGAAAAATCTTTTCAACCAATGTGAGGACAACTGAATATCCGCACGCAAAGAAAGTAGGTTGAATCCCTATCTCACACCACAGAGAAAAATTAACTCACAACGGACCAAGACTTAAATGTCAGAGCTAAAACTATGAAACTTCCAAAGAAAACATAGCCATAAGTCTTCATGACCTTGGACTAAGCAACAATTTCTTAAATACAACACCAAAAATCACAAGCAGCAATGACAAAAAACAGATATATTGGACTTTATTGAAATTGAAAACTGTGCTCCAAAGAAGACAATCAAGAAAGTGAGAAGACAACCCACAGAATAGGAGAAAATGTTTGCAACCATATACCTGATAAGGAACTTACGGCGTCTACAATATATAAATAATTATTATAACTCAATAATAAAAAGACAAATAACCCACTTAAAAATTGGCAAAGGAAGGGGTACCTGGCTGGCTCAGTTGGTTCAACTCTTGATCTCAGGGCTATGAGTTTAAGTCCCACGTTGGGTGTAGAGATTACTTAAAAATAAAATCTTTTTAAAAAATTGGCCAAGGATTTTAATGGACATTTTTCCAAAGAAGATATACAAATAGCTAATAAGCATGTAAAAAGATGATTAACATCATTAGCTACAGGGAAATGCAAAGCAAAATCACAGTGGGATGCCATTTTACAACCACAGGGAGGGCTGAAATAAAAACACAGACAAGAGGGGCACCTGGGTGGCTCAGTCATTAAGCATCTGCCTTCAGCTCAGGTCATGATCCAGGGGTCCTGGGACCAAGTCCCGCATCAGGCTTCTTGCTCAGCTGGGAGCCTGCTTCTCCCTCTGCCTGTTTGCTCTCTCTGCTTATGGTCTCTCTCTCTCTCTCTCCCTTTCTCGCTCTCTGTCAAATAAATAAAATCTTAAAAAAAAAAAAAAAAAGACATAACAATTGTTGGCAAGGATGTGGAGAAATTGGAACTCTCACACACTGCTTGTAGGAATGGAAAACGGTGCAGCCACTTTGGAAAACAGTCTGGTGGTTCCTCAAAAGTTTTAAAATAGACTTACCGTCTAACCCAGCAATTCTACTCCTAGGTATATACCCAACAGAAATGAAAACGTGTCCATGTGAAAACATACAAACATTCATACAAACATTATTCCTAATAGCCAAAAAGTGGAAACAAATCCAAATGCCCATCGAATAAAATGTAGTACAGCCACACATGGTATGTTATTTGACAATTTAAAAAAAAAAAGTACTGATATATGCTACAATCTGGATAATTCTTGAAAGCATTATGTTAAGTGAAAAAAGTCAATAACAAAGAATCATACATTGTATGACTCCATTTATTTTAAAGCATCTAGAATAGATGTTGGGAGGTCTGAAGACCTGGGTTTGAGAATATGTCTCCTATCTGATGGATAAACAGGAAGACTGAAGGGAAGCAGGTCAGAGGTTTGAAGGGAATGGAGGTTTGACATGTGGTATCTCTGAACAGTTGCCATGGAGAGGTTACCTATAAGCAAGCCCGGCTTCACAGGTGCGCAACCTGTACAACTGCACAGTCCCTGCACTTAAAAATGCTCCGTGTGTGGTTTTCTGCTTTGCTGTCAGTGTCTTGAAATTCTTCGTGATTTTTGAACAAGGGGCTCCATGTTTTCACGGGGCACTGGGTCCCACAAATCAGGTAACATGTCCCACCCTATAAAGAACTACCCAGAACCCAGTCCAGAATGGCTACATGCGTAAAAGTGGCTTCTATTCAGCTGAGTCAGAGGGGAAATTACAAAGCTCAGACTCAGAATGAATCCCCAGATCATCTCTCTCCCTACTACTATCTATCTCCCTGGCCTGCTTGCTCTTACTTTACGCAGAATTTCAGTGAGAAACTGAGGTTGTTTTACTGTTCAAATCAATTTCCTGGGAAGGAGGAATGAGGCTTCCCCACCCCACTGACGTCTGGCTTGGCCACATGACTAACTTCAGCCAGGAAATGTGTCACTTCTAAGCAGAAGCTGAGACCCAGCACATGGCTTACCAGGGCTTATTTTCCTGTTATTAAAGCAGAAATTCCCCCAGATAATGGACTGCCCTGTCGGCCAGATCCTGGGATGAAGATACCATGGGGCAATGTTCCAACTGAGCTAGAACTACAGCGTATGCAAGAGATAGATCTCCATTGCTTTAAGCCCTTGGGATTCTAGAGTTATTTGTGATTGCAATGTCACCCGGCTTATCTGGACCATTCAGAGTGGCCTCTGTTTTTCAGGACCACGTCAGCTCAAAAGCAGCATATTAGGAGATGCTCCAGAGCTTGCTTTCACCTCTAGAACGTGACACATTGTATATATTTGTTGCATTCACAGTGAGAAACTCCTGTCTCTGAGTGCTATCCAAACTCCTTTGTGTTCAGAACTCCCCAGAACCAAGCTGAACATCTTCATCTCCCACGAACCATCCCCTCCAACCACAGACACCCCCCCACAATGACGGATCTGCTCACTCACCTTTCCATCTGCTCATTCGTTCATTCTTTTCTCCAATGTATACTGTTACCCACTTTGTCACAGGGACTGTGTTAGATGCAGAAATGTTTACCAGACGGGGTCTCCCTGCACTGGGGATTGAGTCCCCAGACCTTGGCCATGCTGATTCTCTCTGCCAGAAGCATCATTCTGACCCCTCTCTCTGCCTTTTGAAGCTGCAGACCCTCCTTCCAGACACAAATGGAAACACCACCTCCATCTGCTAGCCTACCCATCACCCCCTTTACTCAGGAACAGCCTCTCCCTCTTCTCAAATCCTGCACTCATCATTTTCTTATAAATTACTTGGCAATCAGTTAGATCCTGCCTAATGGCCTCTCTTTTCTTGTTCTTTGAAGGGCTATTTAAATCTCATTATTAAAACATTTATACTTTTCTTTTCTCACATCCTTAAATAGATGCATAGAAGCAGCACATTGCTTAATGCAGACTTAATTAATTAAAGTCGAGTCAAGTGGCCTTATTTATTTCACATGTCTTGCTTATATTCGGCCAACTTTTGACCTAGAAAAATGGCATCCTCCAACCTAACAGTTCTATGGAAAGTAACCTTGTTGGCTTTGGAAGCCTTTCTCTTGCTTGGGTTCCAGGGAAGAATGCACACAATGGGTTCTGGAAAAGGGACTGCTCCCTACCTCTTCTGCTCTTGTCCTAAACCTCAAAGGCCCCAGCACCCTGAATGTCTACATCACACAGAAGAGTGTTGGTAGGTATTAGGGGAGAGAACTGTTCTGGAACATCAGCACCTTCCAACCTTCCAACAAAGCCTTTCCCTCTCATCCCAAACTAGGAATGTCTCCAGTGATCCAGCAGAAAAACAAGAGAAATCCAAAAAGGGGTATTTGGGGAGCGTCCTCTGTGTGCTGGGCACTTGGGCCAAGAGTTGCTTGTACACATGCTCACTCGATCCTCCCAACAGCCTTCAGAGGTTGGGTGTCCTCCGTTTTCTAGAGAAGGAAGCCGGCTTGCAAGACATGAAGTGCCATGCCCAAGGTCACTCAGCAGCAAGCACCAGTGTCCCTTTGTCTGGGACATCCGTGTGGCCTGCCCAACTGTAGTTCTTTGGGAGCACTTTCTGCTCTGCAAGGCCTCTCACTGACTGCTCACAGCCGTCCCGCTCAGTGGGTACAGTCTCCGTCCCGCAGATGCCGAGCCAGGCCCCCAAAGACGTTGAACCTCACTTCTCCCAACAAGCAAGAGAATCACTCCAACAGGGCACCCTGGAGTCATCCCGCTCAGCCTGGCCAACTTGGCACAGCCGAGCTGGCAATGTGATGCGCGCGTCGCACAGCTGAATTATCCGAAACGGCATGGCCTCCGCTTTACCACTATCATTTTAAAGATTATTATTCAGTTATTTCAGCTAATTAAGCCTTGAATGCTGGCCAGCTCAGCTTCCAGCTCAGAGAGGAAGTGCAGAAGCTTGTGGTCGGCTTCCCCTCCAGCTTTTCTCTCTCTCTTGCTGGGGCAGGAGAGCTCAGGGGCTGCACGGTACGGGGTCAGGGGAGCAAGGGAGGGCGCTCAACCTGCCCTGCCACCACCCATCCGGGGGAGCAGGACGTCTGGTGTCCACCGCAGAAAAATGCCCTTTTCTCAGGAGTGGGCAGCCTGTTCTCTCCAGGTCCAGCAGGGAAGAGCCTGGACTGGCTTGAAGCCTGGGTTTAAGGCCAGGAGCAATGCATTGCAGTCTGGCTTAGTAGCTATGGGGGGGGTTGGAGAATCCCCTCTTCACTCACTTGATGCCATGTGATATGTCTCCCAAGCATCTCAAGCAGGAGACGGTAGCCTAGTGCTGTGCTCGTCTAATATGGTAGCCAGGAGCCATGTGGCCCTATCTAGATTTTAATTTCAATTAGGTAAAATGTAATTACATTACAAATTCAGTTCCTCTGTCACACTGGCCACATACGAGAGCTTTCAGGGTACTGTATCATATAGGCACCTGTAGAACACCTCCATCACCACAGAAAGTTCTACTGGACAGCCCTGCCTGGTGAGAAGGGTGTGAGTGCCCATGTTTGACGCACGAGCAAACCTCAGCACCACAGCTTACTGGGAGTCTTGGGCAAATTGCTTAATCTCCTTATCCTTAGTTTTCCCATCTATAAGATGGGGAATTACAGGGTCAAGCTCACAGAGCTGTTGTAAAGAGTAGATGAGAAATATATAGGAGACACAGAGAAGAATGCCAAATAATGGTAAAAACCCCATTGTTGGCTCTTATTACACTGATACAAGGCTTCGGTCTTACAAAGTGATTTCACAAATGCTACTTTACTAGAATTTTACGATGAGTCGGAGGCAGTCAGGGAGATGAGGAGTCAGCGGAGCCGTTTTACAAAGGCCAACAGACACAGAGGTGACATGACTTCTCCAACAGATGCCAGAACCAGGACTTAACCTAAGTGAATAACTCAACAGCAAACAAGTGTGGATTCTTTCATGTCCAATATCCTGAAACATCTTGCCACGTCCTGTTTCAGCCTTAGCCTCATCTCATCAGGCCAGGAACATTCCTTAGAACGTTCCTTAGAACCTCTCATGAGTAAGAGGCTCTGCTCTAAACATTCATTTAATCTCCACAACAACCCAATGGAGGAGTTATGCTTATTAGTCCCATTTCGGTGATGAGAAAGGTGAAGAACAGAGAGGGTCGGCAACTTTCCCAAAGTCACACAGCCAGCAAGTGGTGGAGTCAGGACATGAGAACCCAGAAAGTCTGACTCCAGCCTAAGTGGAGAGAGGTCCCACTTCACTCACCCACATCCCAGCACAGGTGAAGGAAGTGGGTAGAGGACAAAGCCCCTTTGTTCCCAAAGCCTGTGTCCCTCTCCAGCTCTATCACCTGTGTCCAAGGGGAGAATGCAAGCTGCTCTCGAAGCCTCAGGGGCCGCGGGTGGGAGACGGGAGGTGGAGAATACAGGAGCCTGCCTCGAGGTATATGGCTGTGATGCGTGAGCCCAGGTGCCTTTCTTTCTGACTTTCTTTCTGTGACTCTCACTGTGCTCTTGTCTCCGTCTGCTCAGGCGGCCGGGACGAATACCATGGACTGGGGGACTCAAACAACAGACGTTTATTTTCTCAGCTTGAAAGGCTAGAAGTCGGTGGAAGCCGAGGTGTCAGCAGGCTCGGCTCTTTCTGAGGCTCCTGTCCTTGGTTTGCAGGTGACTGTCACCCTGCATCTTCCCTCTGTGCCTGTCTGTGTCCAAACGTCTTCTGCTCGTAAGGAGAGTCATATCGGGTTAGAGACCTCCCACCCCCAATGACCTCGTTTTAACTTAGTAACCCCTTTCAAGACCCCCATCTCCCCACATTCTGAGATCCAGGCCATCAGGGCTTCAGCGTGGATTTTGAGGTGGCGGGGGGAGGGCACAATTCAGCCCATGACACACCCTGTCTCGCTCCATGCTGCCCGAACCAACCCCAAAGGTTCTCGCCCCCTGGAGGAGCCCATGGGAGCAGGTTCTGGGGGCAGAGCTGAGCCCATGGGAGCAGGTTCTGGGGGCAGAGCTGCAGGGAACAGGTGAGTGGGGAGAAGGTTCCCAGAAGGAAAGAGAAAAGTCTGGGAACCAAATGATAACTGAAAGCACCAGGGGTGATTGGGGTCGGACCTGAGCAGGAGGAGGACGTTGGTAATCATCCCTGTTCGCTGACTGCCTTCTCTCTGCCAGGCCCTTCCACACTTCGCCTCAGTGAACCCCTCGACAAGCCTGCAAAGTGGGTGTTGTTACCCCATTTCACAGGTGGGAAAAGTGATACTCTGCTGGGTTTAAAAACCACTGAGCTGGGTGGCTCAGTTGGTGAAATGTCTGCCCTCTGCTCAGGTCATGATCCCGCGGTCCGGGGATCAAGCCCCATATCGGGCTCCCTGCTCAGCGGAGCCTGCTTCTCTCTCTGCTGCTCCCCCTGCGTGTGCTCCCTCTCTCTCCCCCTACCCCCATCTCTCTCCCCCACCCTGTGAAATAAATAAAATCTTTAAAAAAAAAAAAAACCCACCTGGTGTGAGAAAGCCTTTGGAGTTAAGGATCATGGGTTTTCCCTCCTCAATTAAACAGCCCAATAATCTGTTACGTGCGTTTGGTTATCTTGCCCCTTCCCACCACAGAACGGTCATAGATGCTGTTCCCTTCTGCCGAGGATGCCTCCCCATCCCCACTCATCCTGCTTAATTCCTGCTCCTCCTTCCTCTTCGGAGAAACCCCTCCTACATTCCAAAGCCAATTCCTTGGTTATTCCTTGGTTAGTTCCTTGGTTATTTCTTCTAACAGCACCCTGATCCTGCCCGGGACCCACAGGTTATTCTGAGAAGTTGGGTCACCTGCTCCCATCAGACAGCCAGCACCTTGAGGTCAGGTCCCATGTCCTTACAACCCCAGTGCCCAGCAAAGTACATGGCATAGAGCCCCGTAAATACCTGTTAAAAGGAATGAATATTACCTCCTCTCAACGGCCTTACTTAACACGCCTTTCCCGCTGAGATCCAGGCTTCCTTTCTCCTCTTAGTTCCCATGACAGTTTTCATTTCATCTCAGCACGTCTTACACTGAACGTTCCAGTTATATCAGTCTCCCTCTCTTGACTACGAGTCTTTGGAGCTAAGGCTAGAGTCCTATTCATGTTTCCATCCCAGGAGCCCAGCTCATAAGCTGGTACAGAGTAAGCAACCCACTGTGAACTGAGAATGGAAATGCCTCCTGGCAGTGAGATCCCCCACCATCCAACAGTGTTCAGACAACCAAAGATGCTTTTTGGAGAACTGGTATAACAATCAGGACTCTCAAATAATTGAACCGTTCAGACAGCCTTCAGGCATGGTCGGATCCAGGGGCCCACACACAATGGCATCAGGCTGCAGCCCCTGTTCTATCAGTACTGTGTTTTGCTATATTAGTCTTGGGCAGATTTTCTCCTTGGACTCACTAGCTTCCAGAAGATTCAGACCCATATCCTCCTCGCTGTGAGTCCTGTGAAAAGAGCGGATCTTAACACAAAGGTTCAAATAAAGGTTCACAAATGGAATCCCACTGGACCTACGCCTGAACCAGTCACAGCAGCCTGGAAGAACTGATATTGTAAGTGGTCAGGCCGCAGAGCCGGACATGGAGTCACCCCTGCTGAATGGACAGATTTAGAGCTAGCCCAGTAACCAGGAGACAGGGAAAAGGAAGCTGGATAGACAAGACCCACCACGTTCCCTCTGACCAGGCTTTCCGACACCATTCACCTGTGAGCCCAGGAGGCTTCCGGAAATGTTGCTACAGACTCTTCGATGCTGCTTCTGGGCCTGTGGCTCTGAGATTTCAGTAAATCACTGCTCGGCCCCCCAGACCTGGTGGACTGCAAGCCAGAGTCCACTCCCTCCCCACCAGACCACAGTGCCTGGGATCAAGAGCCCACCACCCCTCCCCACCAAGCTCCTCACACAGGGGAGAACAGGGCCCCAAGGAGAGGCACTTAGCCTTGATGTGGTTTCCTGTCGCTGCCCTTCCTACCAAGACGTCGCTGGCCTTGGCTCCCTTCCTGAATTTGCTATTTTTTTTCTAGCTCCTATGAAGGAGGCAGCAAGGCTGGGAAGGCCTTCTCCAACAGCCCGAGCCTTTCAGGCTCTCTTGCTCTGTTGGTTATAGACTCCCTCACATTCAAAGAATGATTTTTTTTTTTTTTTTAGTTTGTTGGATGAGTGGAGGAATCCATCCTACGTGCCCTCAGGACTCCCTATGTCCTTGTCTCCTACATTTTACCATCTTGGGCTCCAGATGATTGTGAGAATGGGAAGCACTTCTCGTTCCCTTGAAATCGGCCGCCCAGTCCTCCCTTAGCACAACAACAACTGAGATTGAACATAGCTACATTTTATCAGACACTTACCCTAACTCAGGCACTGAGCTAAGCACTCACTCGACCCCATGGGCTGGTCTGGGCACTGTGATCACCTGCAACTTTAGTTAAGCACACCAAGTCTTGGTAGTCATGTGCCCAAACCACACAGCCCATCCATATTAGAGTCGGAGCTCCAAGGGCGTGACTTTAACCGCTATGTGATAGGGTCCTATGGGCAAGCACCCTCAGCCCCATCCACACCTATGTTCTCCTTCTCCCATAGCGTGACCCATCTTTACTCATGTTGCTCTGCCTGGAATAGAGTCCTCCCTCCTCCCCTCTGTGTAGACCAAAGGCAGGAAATATATTGGTGGGGCACTGCTAGGCTACACTGCTTCACCAATTACCCCCCAAATCTCAGGGCCTTTATTCCAACAAAGATCCATTTCTCGTTCATGCCACACACTGCTGTGGGTCAGGTGGCCTACCTCGACCTTCTAGATGGCCTCCAGTGGGACAGGAGACACGGAAGGGGAGCACTAGCTCTTAACTGCCTCTGCCAGAAGAGATACATGTCATTTCCGCCAACATTGCCCTGACCCCAACCAAGAGCGTGTGGACGTTTTGTGAACACATCCTGTCTTTGGCACAAATTTACCACATAGCTCCTGCCAGGGGGCAAGCAAAGGGTAAAGACAGTGCAGACAGGAACAGGAGTGAAGGCCAAAGGGCCTGGGTCCAGGTTGGTGGTGAGGAAGTGGGGAAAGGTGAGTAGGATCTGGGGACTAAGCATGTATCACCCAGTCCAGACCCCCAGCTCCAGGTGGTGCTACATTTCTACCATCCTGCTCAGAAGTCAGCTTACTCGTGCTCAGAAGTCAGCCACCACTGAGCTTGGCTGAGACTCCTCTCTGGGTCTGGAACTGCTAATGACAGGATTTGACCTGAGCCAAGGGAACAATGTAGTAAGAATAACAATTCCTGACCTTCCAGACTTTAGAGTTTACAAGTCAGACTCACAGCCAAAATCTCATTTGACCTTCACAATAACCTTGTGACGTGGGTGTGTTATCTGCATTATCTGGTAAGGAAACACAGAAAAGAGGTAACAGACCCAAGTGGCACAAAGCCCGTGCGTGCTAGAGTCCTCCGTGCCAGCTTTCTGGGTCCATGCTTAGGGCTCTTCCGCAGCTCCACTGCCTCCCATGCAAATTTCAATGGAAATTGACCCCATGAAAATGAACATCAACGGGATTTGGACTCAAGAGCGTGGGTGCTCTGGGCACCATGAGGAAGTGCAGGTGTTGGAGGCAGACAGCCTGGCACGGATCCCAGCTCTGCCACCTGCTAGCTGGGTGAGAGGTGGCACGTCGATTCCTCGGGGTTCACTGTCCTCCCCTGGAAAACAAAGAGGAACAGTACCTAACCCTTAAGGTTATGGTGGAGAGTTAACAAAATAAGGAATGTCGAATGCTTAGCACAATGCCTTGCTCATCGTCAGAGCTTCAGAAACACTGAATAAAAGCTGAATGATGCTGACGATCCTTCTTAGAGAGAAAACGATGTCAGTACCCCTTCCTTTCTCCCTGGGGCACGATCACGTGTCACTATGTTACACTTGACTTCTGCCAGAGAGCCCCATAACCGAGCTGCACGTGCGCTTCCTGTAAGAAGAGAACATTCTTCAAAAACAAACAAACAAACAAACAAACGGGATCAGTCGGTTAAGCCTTGGACTCTTGATTTCCGCTCAGGTCCTGATCTCGGGGTGGTAAGGTCGAGCCATGTATGGGTTTCCATGCTCAGCAGAGAATCTGCTTGTGATTCTCTCCCTCCCTCTCTCTGTCCCTTCCTCCATCCCCCCTAAAATAAAGAAATAATTCTTTTTTAAAAACCACTTTATTTAGGTATGATTGGCATACAAAATGCCGTACCTGTTTCAGACTATACAACTTGATGAGTCTGGAAATAAGTATACACCCATGAGACCATCACCACAACCTACATAAGCCATAAATACCTTCATCTCCTCCAAAAGCTTCCTCCTGTCCTCAGTGTGTGTGTGTGTGTGGTGTATGTATGTGTGTGTGCGTGTACGTGTGTGTGCACATGTGTGTGTGTGTGGGGGAGAGAGAGAGAGAGAGATGAGAACACTTAACACTAGATCTCTTAGCAAATTTTTAAGTATACAGCAGAGTGTTACTAGTTATAAGCATCACGCCATACAGTAGATGGCTAGGACTTACTAATCTGGTATTAGTCTAAACTCTGTACCCCTTAATTAACACTTCCCCATTTATCCTTCCCTCCAGCCCCTTGGCCGCTGGTGCACACCATTTGCCTCTCTTCTTCTCTGAGTCTGACTACTTGAGATTCCTCATGTAAGGGATACCATGTAGTATTGACCTTCCATGTCTAACGTACTCACCTAGTATAACGTCCTCCAGGTTCCTCCATGTTGATGCAAACGGCAGGATCTCCTTCTTTTTCAAGGCTGAATAATATTCCATTGTACATATATGCCAAATTTTCTGTGTTTTTACAGATTTATTTATTTATTTATTTATTTATTTATTTGAGAGAGAGAGTGAGGGGAGAGGCAGAGGAAGAGGAAGAGGGAAAGCATCTTAAGCAGACTCCCCTCTGAGCACCAAGCCCAACACAGGGCTCGATCTCACCACCCTGAGACCACGCCCTGAGCCAAAAATCAAGAGTCAGAAAAACAAAAAAACAGAAACAGTAAAACAGCAAAACAAAAACACAAAATCAAGAGTCAGACGCTTAACAGTCTAAGCCATCCAGGTGACCCATATATCATATTTTCTTTATCCATTCGTCCATCAATGGAAATTTCAGTTGTTTCGGTGTCTTGGCTATTGCGAATAAGGCTGCTGGGAACATAGAGGTTCACAGAACCCTCTGAGATCCTGATTTCAGTTCCTTTAGCTGCATACCCAGAAGTGGGATTGCAGAATCCTATAATAGTTCTCTTTTTCACTCTTTCTAACTTTTTGAGGAACCTCATACCGTTTTCTTTGGGGATCTGCCCTGGCCACTGATGCCAACCCCTGGCCCTTCATCTCAGTTTTGCTGCCACCCAGGGGTCATTTCACGCCATGCAGGGTCATCTCCAAGAATCCCTGTTAGGACAGTGGTTCTTGAAAAGAAAGTGAGCGTGGAGGGAAGAGGAAAGGGTATCTAAGGATATGGTCGGGGAACCAGGAGACTATGAGTTGCAAAAGTCCCACAGGTGATTCTGACATGTGTGCCTCCACCCTGTGCTGTCAGGGACCCAGGGACTGAGGCAAAGCTCCAGAAACAAGAAAGGCGGCAGGGTGGGGGTGGGGGGCGGGAACTAGGACAATCCTGTTTTCACCAGCACCAAGAATGCATGTGAGCTGTTCCTTCCAAAGGGTTTCTGCTCCGCCTTGTGGATGAGCCAATGTTTTGTTTCTGACACAATTCTCCAGCCAGTAAAGCCAGGAACAGGGAAGTTAAGAAATGGCCTTGCCTAAAAATTCATACAGAAAACCATGAGGAGGGACTTGTATCAAATATATATAAAGAACTCTGAAAATGCAGTAATAAAAGACAAATCAGAAAAGGGTCTGAGCAGACGTTTCTCCAAAGAAGTTATACAGAAGGCCAATGTGCAAATAAAAAGATGCTCAACGGGGGCACCTGGGTGGCTCAATGGGTTAAGCCTCTGCCTTCGGCTCAGGTCATGATCGCAGGGTCCTTGGATTGAGCCCCACATCAGGCTCTCTGCTCAGCAGGGAGCCTGCTTCCTCCTCTCTCTCTGCCTGCCTCTTTGCCTACTTGTGATCTCTATCTGTCAAATAAATAAAATCTTTATTAAAAAAAAAAAAAAGGATGTTCAACATCATCAGCCATCAGGGAAATGCCAAGCAAAACCACAAAGACACACCACTTCGGACCCACTAGGACAGCTAGAATCAAGAAGACAGGTGTTGGCGAGGATGCAGAGAAACCAAAACCCTCACAACACTGAAACATGATGCAATCGCCCAGGAAACAATCTGGAAGTTTCCCAAAAGGTTAAATATCGAGTTCACCTATGACCCAGCAATTCCACTCCTTGACAGAGACCCAGCAGAAATGAACCCTATGTCCACAGAAAAGCATACACACATACGTTCATGAGCATTCCTGGTAACAACCAAAAAGTGAAGGCAGTCCCGGTGCCCATCAAAAATAATGTGGTATCGCCATACACGAGTGTTACTTGACACTAAAAAGGAATGGGGCATTGATATATGCTATTACACGGATGAATCTTGAAGACATTACGCTAAGTGGAAGAAGCTAGTACCTTGTTTGTCCTTCTTTCTTTCTTTTTTCCTTTTCTCATTTGCTTCCTTTCTTAAATTCCACATGCGTGAGATCCCATGGTATTTGTCTTTCCCTGGCTGACTTAGCATTCTACTTTCTAGCTCCAACCCTATTGTTGCAAATGGCAAGATTTCCCACTTTTATATAGCTGAGTAATATTCCTGTGTGTGTGTGTGTGTGTGTGTGTGTGTACACCACATCTATACCACATCTTTATCCATTCATCTTTCCATGGACAGTTGGGCTGCTTCCACAGTTTGACTATTGTAAATAATGCAATAAACATCAGGGAACACGTATCCCTTCAAATTAGTGTTTGTATCCTTTGGGTAAATACTCAATAGTGTGATTACTAGGTCATAGGGTAGTTCTATTTTTAACTTCTTAAGGACTCCTGGTACCATTCTCCAAGAGTGGCTGCACCCGTTTGCATTCCCACCAATGGCGCAAGAGCATTCCCCTTTCTCCACAGCCTCATAACACTGTTATCTCTTGTCTTTTTCATCCTGGCCGTTCTGACAGGTGTGAGGTGATACCTCATTGTAGTTTTGATTTTCATTTCCCTGATGATGAGTGTTGTTGAGCATCTTTTCTTATTTCAGCTGGCCAACTGAATGTCTTCTTTGAGGAAATGTCTGTTCATGTCTTCTGCCCATTTTTTCATTGGATTATTTGGTTTGGGGATGTTGAGTTGTGTCAGTTCTTTATATATTATGGATACTAACCTTTTATTGAATATGTCATTTGCAAATACCTTCTACGATTCAGTAGGTTGCCTTTTAGATGTGTTGACGGTTTCCTTCGCCGTGCAGAAGCTCTTCATTTTGATGTCCGAATAGTTTGGTTTTGCTTTTGTTTCCCTTGCCTCAGGAGACCTATCTAGAAAAATGTTGCTATGGCTGATGTCAGAGAAATTACTGCCTGTGTTCTCTTCTAAGATCTTTATGGTTTTAGGTCTCACATGTAGGTCTTTAATCATTTTTGTGCTCAATGTAAGAAAGTGGTCCAGTTTTATTTTTTTGATGCAGCTGTCCAGTTTTCCCAGCACCGTTTTTTGAAGAGACTGAGAATGGAAGTGCTTTTCCTACGAGCATCTCTTGAATGTGCTGGGGGCTGGATTACACCCTTCCCTCGCACATCCAGAGACCGTACTCACAGATATTCTTATGCTCCCTGCTTCAGGAGGCTCTGATAGGGAGGCAAATGTGTGTGGGAGGAATCATACCCTTACAGAAGATGCCTTTTTCATTTTGGGGATAGAAGAGGCAGAGAATTAGTTGACAACCAGCCTAAAACAGATCAGGCCAGGTCTGAAGAAAAGAGCAAGGATGAGGTTATGGCAGGGCTGGGGAGCATGGTAGGCTCAGGAAAGCAGATTCTCTTGCCAGTTCCCAACCAGTGAGAAGGCTTAACTTTACCTTCCCAGGTCCAGCTGCTTCTCACCCCGTGTTTTAGTTATTATTGGGGGAACAAATTATCCCCAAACTTAGCAGTTTGCAACAGCCATTTTATTAGGCACCTGAATTCTATGGATCAGGGATTTGGACAGGGCACAGGGTAAACAGGTGACCTGAGGGATGACTCGTTTCTATTCCATGATGCCTGAGGCCTCAACTGGGTAGAGGTAGAGACGCAGGGCACATTTGACAGCTGGAGGCTGGAATCTTCTAGCATCCATTCCCTTGCATGTCAAATGCCTTGCCTGGATAGACTCAAGATGGACTGACAACAGAGTGCCTACGTGTTGGCCTCCCCATGCATCTTGGTTTCCTTGGAACACGGCCTCAGGGTAGGAAGCAGTCTTCTGAGGAGGCCCAGTGCTTCAAGCACCAGTGCTCTCACACGTCAGGCAAAAGCTGCCTCACCATTTATGCCTCAGCCTGGGAAGTCCAAAGCAACCTCCCCACCTGCTCTACTGATAAAGATGGTCACAAGCCCACCCAGATTAATGGGCACAGATGTCCCGGCAGGAGAAAAGTCAAGAAATTTGGGGGCTTGTGTCAGGGAGAAGGCGAGCTCAGGAGTATACATAAACAGACTCTTTGCAGAGGATCTTCCCTGTTTCCAGAAGAATCCAGGGAGAGAACCTCTCAGGTATAATACCGAACAAAAGAAGCCAGACACAAAAGAGTGCACTCCAGGACCTGAATAGACATTTCTCCAAAGACAACATCCAGATGGCCAGCAGACCCATGAAAAGATGCTCAACTCATCATCAGGGAAACACAAATCAAAACTACAATGATATATCACCTCACACCTGTCAGATAAAAAAACACAGGAAACAACATGTGTTGATAAGGATGTAAGAAAAGAGGAACGCTCTTGTGCTGTTGGTGGGAATGCAACCAGAAAGACCAGGACACCTGGGTGGTTCAGTTGGTTAAACGTCTGACTCTTGATTTCAGCTCAGGTCACAATCTCAGGGTCATGAGATCAAGCCCCGCATCGGGCTCCACACTCAGCTTGGAGTCTGCTTGAGATTCTCCCTTTCTCTCCCTCTCCCTCTGCCCCTCCCCCTGCTCATGCACTCTCTCCCTAAATAAATAAACAAAATCTTCAAAAAAGAAAATAGAATTGCCATATAATCCAGTAATTCCACTCCTGGGTATTTACCTGAAGAAAACAAAAACAGTAATCTGAAAACATATATGCATGCCTATGTTTATAGCAGCATTAGTCATAATAGCCAAAAATATGGGAGCAACTCAAGTGTCCATCTATAGATGAATGGATAAAGAAGACGTGGTCTAGGGGCATCTGGCTGGCTCACTCAGTAGAGCATTCCACTCTTGATCTCAAGGTCATGAGTTCAAGTCCCACACTGGGCATAAAGCTTACTTTAAAAAAAAAAAAAAAGGAAGGAAGGAAAAAGATGTTGTATTCCACAATGGAATACAACTCGGTCACAAAAAAGAATCAAATCTTGCCATTTACAACAACATAGATGGACCTAGCAGGTGTTATGCTAAGTGACATAAGTCAGACAGAGAAAGACAAATACCATATGATTTCACGTCTACATGGAATCTGAAAAATCAAATAAACAAAACAACAACACCAAAATAGAAACAGACTCGGGAGCGCCTGGGTGGCTCAGTGGGTTAAGCCACTGCCTTTGGCTCGGATCATGATCTCAGGGTCTTGGGATGGAGTCCTGAGTCAGGCTCTCAGCTCAGCAGGGAGCTTGCTTCTCTCTCCCTCTCTCTCTGCCTGCCTCTCTGCCTACTTGTGATCTCTGTCTGTCAAATAAAGTATATGCCTGGGTGGCTCAGTGGATTAAGCCACTGCCTTCGGCTCAGGTCATAATCTCAGGGTCTTGGGATCGAGTCCCGCATCGGGCTCTCTGCTCAGCAGGGAGCCTGCTTCCCTCTCTCTCTCTCTCTCTGGCTGCCTCTCTGTCTACTTGTGATTTCTCTCTGTCAAATAAATAAATTAAAAAAAAAAAAATAGAAACAGACTCATACATATGGAGAACAAATTGGTGGTTACCAGAGGGGAGGGAAGGTGGCTGAAATTGGTGAAGGGGGAGAGAACTAAGAGGTACAATTATAAAATAATTGTACCTTCCAATTATAAAATAAAGAAGTCACGAGGATGAAAAACATAGCATAAGAAATATAGTCCGTAATACTGTAATACCATTGTGGGGGGGCAGATGGTGACTCACTTATCGTGGTGAACATTTCACCATGTATATAATTGTTGAATCATGATACTATACCCCTGAAACTAGTAGGTCATACTTAAATTTAACATCTTTTTAAGAAGGTGCATCCTGTATGATTCTATGTATGCGACACTCAAGGACAAAACTAACTGATGGTAAGAACAGTGGTTGTCTGGGGGTGGGGTGCAAAGGGGTCCAAGGAAGCCTTCTGAACGCTGGTATGTTCTCTATCTTGATCTGAGTGGTGGTTACACAAATGTGTTCATACCTAAAAAACCATCAAGCTCTACACTTAAAACTTGTGCACCCGACACACTAGGTCAATAAAAAATCTTGAAAAGAATTATGAGGCAGGAGCACTTGCCCTCCATCCCTGTCCCCGCCAGCTTTAAGTGTTGTAGATAAGCAGTTTCTGGGGCACCTGGGTGGCTCAGTGGGTTAGGCCTCTGCCTTTGGCTCAGGTCATGATCTCAGGATCATGCGGATGGAGCCCCACATCGGGCTCTCTGCTCGGCGGGTGCCTGCTTCCCCCTCTGTCTCTGCCTGCCTCTCTGCCTACTTGTGATCTCTCTCTCTCTCTCTCTCTCTGCCAAATCAATAAATAAAATCTTTAAAAAGAAAGGAAGGAAGGAAGGAATGGGGGGAGGGAAAGAGAGAGAGAGAGAGAAAGGAAGAAAGAAAGAAAAACCATTTCCCAGGCCTCCCCTTCCATCTGGGGGGTGGAGTCGGGGAGGCTCTCCCCAGGGGCCAGTTGGTTCCAGCGCCTGCTCTCACCCATCTGCCCCTACTTCCTTCCCAGTTTCAGGACCCCAAAGTCAGTGCTGGAAGGGCCAGGACCTTAGGGAGTTTATTTGCCCTCCTTTTATGGAAGAGGAAAGCAGGAGGCAGGAGGGTGGCCAGGCTTGGCGTGTGCACTGACAGAGGCGGGCAGCCTAGGAGGACACACCTCCCATAACTCCCAGCCCAGGGCGTCTCACCACCCCAGACACAGAACCCCGCTCCCTCCCCTCCCTGGGAAGCTGAGCTCTCTGTGACCCGTCAGCCAGCTGCAGATTAGTGAGGTCTTTGTACAGCCCTGCCCGCCCCCCTAGATGGGAGTTTCTGGAAAGCAGGAAGGTTTATTACTAGATATGATGCTGGGACACACCCAGCTGGGCAGGGCTCCAACGGGGTAGGGCAGACAGCCCCACTTGCCCCTCCTCGGGGGTTCTCCCGGATGACCAGGCCCTCAGCTCACCACTCCCAGAATTTCTAGGGCTTTGGGAACAAGAAGAGGAGATGCTTTTGCTTTCCACCGGGACTGCGGAGGCCAGAGCAGGTGCCGGCATCTTTAAGGACTGAAATGCAAGCCTCAACCCGGACAGTCAAGGCCTTTCCTGAGCTGACTCAGCCCTTCCCCAGCCCGTCTACCCACCCAGGCCCATTTCCGCATGTTCCACAGTCAACTCCTGTTACCGGCTAAACTGTGTTCCCTGCCAAAATTCATACGTTGACGTCCTCATCTCTGTACCACACATACAGATACCTATGTTTGGAGATAGGGTCTTTAAAGAGGTACTAAGTTGAAAAAACAAGGTCCTATGGGTGGGCCCTGATCCAATAAGACCAATGTCATTATACAAAGAGTTTAGGACACAGACTCTCACAGAGGAAAGACCACATGAAGACACAGGGAGAGGGCACGACTGTCTGCAAGCCAAGGACCGAGGCCGGAAGGGAAACCGACCCGCCAGCTCCTTGATCTCAGACTTCCAGCCTCCAGAATGGCGAGACGTTGCAGTTTAAGCCACCGTTGTAGTTTAACGTTGTAGCCAACGTTGTAGTTTAAGACAAGTCGTATCTTGTCATGGCGCCCAAGCAGACCAAGTCCACGCTCACCGTCGTGAGTATCACATGCTCGCTGACGGCCTTTGCCCAGGCTGACCTCCCCACCGCCGCCGCCGGGGTGCGGTCCCTTCTCTCTTCCTCCCAGGCTCTGACCAACCACAGTTTCTGGGTCTGGCTACCTGCTCAGTGCGTCTCCCTTCAAGATCCCCCTGAGTCAGCAAACTGCTCTGCCCAGTCCAGCTCTGTCCACATGTCGCCATTATAATTTCGATGACACCATCCTGGGGGTTATTGCCAGACTTTTACCCCGCGACGGGGGCTGTACCTGCCTTTTCGCCACATGCCCAGCATGAACAGATGGCCTGATAAAATGTCTGTTGGACTAAACTGAATGGAGGAATTTGCTGAGGGCTGTAGCACAGCTCTGACGGGGTCTCTGCTGCAGGCCCCCTCTGCCCTGCTCACTGCTGCACAAACTCGAAGGAGGCCTCTAAGGTCAGTAGGAATTAGCACCGCCTTAGAGATGTGCATGCTAAAACAAGAGATCTGGGGGCAGGGTGGGACAGGGTGGGGGTGGGGGCTGGAGTGTAACCCCCAGATACGGGTCATTAGTGAGGACAGCACAGGCAGCACAGGCTGCCCACTGCAGACTTGAGGGAAGACCCTTCCCACTTTCCAAGTACCCCAAAACTTGAGTCTGTTGTTCCTTCCTGAGTCAGACCAGCCCTAACCTATACGTAAATCTGAAGGGGTGCGTGTGTGAGAGAGAGAGATGGTGGGGAGGGGGGGTTGGGGGTTGAGGAAGGTTCTGTGTGGATCCTGGGGTGAAAAGGACCCCAAACTCCAGTGCATGGGGAAGCAGGGATAGAGGCTTCTGCTACACTGGAGAAAAGAGCATCTGAAGCTCAGACAGGCCTGGGGCTGGATGTCTTGGCTGATTCAGTGAGCCAGCCAAGCGGACGTCTGGCTGGACCCACTGCTGAGCCCAGAACACAGAAGGATCCTGTTTGGGGCCAGACTGTCAGGGGTTAACAAAAAAGGGCAGGTTGCTTCTTGAAAACAAAAGCCTGGGTCAATAGACCTGCAGTTGCAGTCTTTGATCGATGAGGGCAAAGGCTCCAGGGGCATACAGCTGCCAGCCAGTATCTCTGAATCGCCTAGAACAGAGCAATTCAGAAATCCAGGCTGAGGCTGGAGAGGCCCTGTGGTCTGTCTGTCCCGAGGCCAACATCCTCAGAGCCCCGGGCTCCCTCTCCCCACCCAGAGGACCCCCGGGATCAGAATGGAAGAAACCCCAGGCGTCCTCCACCTCGGTTCTTAATCTGGGGTCCCTGGTTAACAATTCAGCCATCTGTGAACTTGGACTGAGGGGAAAAATGGTCACACGCCTATAACCGAAAATTAGCATTTTTTTCCTATTGTGAACCCAAGCATCAAACCACAGTAGAATCTGGAGTACCTAGGGCTTTGTCACTAAGAATAATGACAGGTTTTTTTCATAGCTCATTAGTCATGGCAGTATTCTTAAAACGTTGTTAATATTACCACCTCAAAATTGTAGTAGCGATTGGATCTCCCACCAGGTCTTGTTTTGTGTTACTAAATAAATATATATACCACAAATTTGTTTTTTAATATTTTGATAGCTTTACTTCAGTATCATTAGTTTCCTTTGGGATCTTATGTATTTTATTTTACCGGCCCACCAGAAGGGTCCATGGCACAAAAAGGGCTAAGAACTCCTACTTTTATTCCATACCCACCATAGATGGGAACCGGGGCCCAGAGCAGGCAATGCTTTCCTGGATGGATGGATGGATGGATGGATGGATGGATGGACAAATGATAAAAATATCATTGTAATAACAATAGTAATAACCCTCACTGCCTGCCTACCCTGAGCCAAGCACATTTTTATTTATTTATTTTTTTAATTTATTTATTTGACAGACAGAAATCACAAGTAGGCAGAGAGAGGAAAGGAAGCAGGCTCCCCGCTGAGCAGAGAGCCCAAGACGGAGCTCAATCCCAGGACCCTGGGATCATGACCGGAGCCGAAGGCAGAGGCTTCAACCCACTGAGCCAACCAGGTGCCCCCAAGCACATTTTTAAAGTAATTTAAGCCTCGGGGCGCCTGGGTGACTCAGCTGATCAGAAGACTTGATTTTGCCTCAAGCCATGATGTCAGGGACATGAGATCAATCTCCACGTTGGGTTCCACACTGGGTGGGGAACCTGCTTACGATTCTCTCTCTCCCTCTACTTCTGCCGCTCCCCATGGCTCACATTCTCTCTCTCTCTCTCTCTCTCTCTCTCCCAAAATAAATAAATCTTTAAAAAATATTAAGCCTCATAACAGCCCTATCTAGAAGATGTTATGTCCCTAGTGCACAGATAAGAAAACTGAGGCATAAAGATGCGACTTACCCAAGGCCACTCCATTAGCAAATGTCAGAGCCAGAGTTGAAACCGGCGAGTCCACACTCTGAACCTCCCGGCTCTGTGACTACCAGGCCAGATAATCATGGTTTAGGGCTGAGCTCTGGAGTCAGAGACCAAGGTCTCAATTCCAGCTCTGCCCCTTGCAAAGCTGCATAACTCAGGGCAACTCACTTCCACAAACATTTTTCTCATCCATAACATAAAGACAGTTACATCATCTCCATCACCGGGTCATCTGTGAACTCACAAGGCATGGAATGCACTTAGCACAGGGACTGGTGCACAGTAAGTGCTCAACAGCTCAGTCCTCATGGAGAAACTAAGGCACAGACACATTTAAAAGGGGAATTGGTGCCTCCGTGCTAAGAGTTCCAGAAATTATGAAAATAAAAGGGTCAAGGCTAGAACCAAGATCTCAGATTCTAGCAAGACCCCTAGTGATCAGGAGTTAGCAAGTGCCCATTGGGACTGTGCTTTTGTTTTGGGGGCGAGGGGAAAGGTTGAGACGGCAAGCACGTCTGCGAACATGCCAGAGCTACAGTCTTCCTTCCAAAGAGCACAGTATGGAAGGGGGAACAGAACAACTTGATAGCAGAGAACCCTGACAGACACTGCCTCGGCCAGCGGGGCATGGCTAAAATGAACAAATGATAGGGGCACCTGGCTGGCAGCTCAGTCGGAGGGTCCTACTCTTGATTTCTGCTCAGACTGTGGGATCAGGCCCCTCATGGGGCTCCACGCCCAGCAGGGAGACTGCTTCCCTCTCACTCTCTCCCCTGTGTCTACTCCTCCCCTGCTCTCACTCTAATATAAATCTTTTTTAAAAAATGACCAAATAATAGGTCATACTGAGAGCACACACCTTCGATAGAATGAGAATGGCCCTTGACTTCTCCCACCCGAAAACCTAAAATCCCTTTCTAATCACAGAAAAACATCAGATACTCTCCCATTGAAGGACATGCTACAAATTATACCAGACCAGGTCCAGATCACCAAACTACACCGTCAAGGTCATCAAATATAAGGAAGGTCTGAGAAACAGTGCCAAGGCTAGGGGAGCCTACGGAGACGTGACAGCTACATGTTAATGGGGTGTCTGGGGTGGGATCCTGGAACAGAAAAGGGGATGCTTGGTAAAAGCTAAGGACTGTGAATGAAGTGTGGACTTGAATAAATAATAATGCATCAATATTGCTTCGTTAGTTGTAGCAAATGTACACACGGATGTAAACTATTAAAATTAGGGCAAACTGGGTGTGGGCTTAGAGCAACGCTCTGTACTATTTCAGCAACATGTCTGTAAATCAGAATCTGTCCTAAAATAAAAAGAACTCTTTTGAAAAAAATGTTAGTGCTACATCTGGGCGGCGACGTGACAGGCAGATTTCTGAGTCTTACTTCTCCATGTTTTCTCGGTGGCCCACCAGGAACATTCTGCTTTTGCCATCAGAAGAAAATTCAGTAAACTTTGTTTCAAAAAAATGAATGAACGGGTGTTTGGCCCTTTGGAGACAGAGTGCTACATAAATAAAAGTATAATTAGAGTCGTTTCTCCGGCAGCGATTAAAACCCACTTTATCATTCTGTGCCCAGGAGGCTCTAGCCACGAGGGCCTGGCCCAGTGCCCTCTGCAGGGCAGGGTGGGTTCCTCTGAGCCCTGCCAGCACTTTTCTGTCTGTGATCAATCAGCGCTTACTGGCAGAGGAAGAGAAGGGGCCAGGCAGCCGGTGCAAAGGTCAAAGGTCTCGTCCCAGGTGAGCTGAAGCTTCTGGCTCAGTGAGACGCTAGAGGTAGAGCAGCTTCGGCTTGCTCTCGGCCAACGGCCAAGGAATGACTGCTCCATCAGACTGGCCTGTTTCCCTCCAGTCCCCTCGAGACAGGCAGTGACCATGGTAGATGGCTGGACCCCATTTGGGGACAGGACACTGGAAGGAGGAATTGCTAAGTGGGCAGCAACCCTTCAGAAGACTCCCCCCAACACAGGCCATACCACCCAGACCCCAAGGGCACCATGGGCAAAGTCCAATCCCCAAACACCAATTCCAGCTCCTGGATCACAAGAAATATGGGGCCACTCCCTCGGATCCACTCCTGTTCGGTTCCCAAAGGCTTCCTCCGTACTCTGGTATCCAGTTCATACACGGCCAGGCTCTTGGTGACAGCCTCAGGAGCACGGAATAGGGGAGGGATGGTGTTGAGACATTTCTAATGGTGATGAGAGAGGGACAAGGTTCTCTGAGAAGGGACAGCTCAGCTTTCCTAACATGTAGGAAAAGGGTTGAGAAAGAGACTTGACTCCTTTATAAACACACTGAGCTATTGCCTTCGGCCCACAAGGCTGCACATTTATTCTGGTTATTCTTCCAGAGCTCATTCAACTCTTCAGAAAATGCCTTCAGGGCCACCTTTGACCAAAATTGATCAGCTTCCTTGATTGCCCAAAGTATTCCCCAATGCAAGCATTCAAGTGACTTTCAGCTGTTTCCAAAATCCAAATCCAGGCAAAAGACCACCACCACCTGCCCCTCCGAGGCCACTCCCGAGAACCCCAGGCACGGCCTGAGAAATGGCACCGCCAAGAGAATGTTACAATGTCCGTAGTGGTATTTGTCACACACCTGCCTTCACACTCAAAGCTGGAGTGGGTTGCCCTCTCTCCGGAGCTCCCAACAAAGGCCCTGAACCATTCCTCAGGCAGCAGGGGAGTGTGGGACACCCCGACCCACACAGCAGATCTGCCTCTGCCTTCCCTGGGAGCGGGCCCATCTCGTCTCCCTCCCAGCAGAGCCCGGGCACTGGGACAGCCTCAGGCTCCATTTGTGCCACTAATGAGTCTTAAGTGTTTGGCTTGGGCTCCTGCCAGTCCTGCTCCTACAAGGGAAAAGAGAACGGGAAAGAACAGGAAAAAGCTCACACCAGCTCAGCTCTGCTGTGCCCCGGGAGGGCTGGCACAGGGGTTGCCCGGCACCATCCCACCCGGGGACTTGGGGCCCCTCCACCTTTCTGCCTCCTCTACTTCAGAGAGCTTCTCAAAATGCAGATTCCTGGGCACAACCACTGGATTGAAGGCCTGGGGGTAAGGCCCAGGAATGTGCATTTCAGTAAGCACCCCAGGAGACTGTGATGCCTGGTGAGAGTTAAGAACCACTGCTCTAGGGAGTCTGTGATGGGAAACTTCAGGCTGCTGTGTATATATGCATTTTTCTAGGGAGTCCACAGCTTTGGTCAGATGTTCAAATTAGGTCAATAAATGCCCCCTAAAATAATATAACATAATGTAACATAACTTAGCAAGCTAAGAAACGCTAGTGGATGGGATGATTTCCCAATTCAGGTGTAGCTCTGATCTGTGACTCGGCTCAGGCCCCGCCAAGGACAGGCCCACAGGGGCCTCTCTTCTCAGCATCAGGGAAAGAGGTTGGTGGGCCTGGGGAACCAAGGATGACAGAGAAGGCCGGGGAGGATGTCAGGGCCCAGTGGACATTCCAGAATTCATGAGGAAAGGACCCTTAGAGATCACAGAAGCCCAACTCCCCGGCAGGAAGAGCTGACTCTCCACCAGCACCTGGGACTCCTGGGCCACACAGTTAAACAGCGCTTCCCAATGCATCCCCCCTGCAGTTGGCGGGGGCTGTTGAACCCTGGCCCACGGAAGAGTCTCCCGTCCCGCGGTCCCTGTGGGAAGGGTGTCCCATGGGTCCTCGGAGGACTCCAAGGCCCTTGCAGAGAGCCGAGCCTCCGCAGGGAAGAAGCTGGGTTCCGAGGACTGCGAGGCATGGAGCGTGCCCACCAGCCACCCGCCCCGGACCACACCGTGAATGGAAAATAACCCTTTGTGTGTTCAGTTAGTGGGATCTGGGGCTGGTCTGAATCAGCCCCCGGTGCAAAGGAGGCAAGTGTTCGGCGTCAGAGTGCGCTCCTGCTGGGCCAGCGCTGACACCAGCACTTCCCCCCGCCGATGGCCTTGCACGGGGGACGGGGCGCCAGAACCACACACCACAGCCTGGGCAGCACCAATTCCCAAAAAACTTTATTGTTTCAAGTGACAAAATGTAATTGGTCTCTGTGGGGCACCTGGCAAGACGGAGGGAGGCCTGGGCTGGGGCTGGGGCTGGGGCTGGGCTCCGCCCATTACAAAAATCAAAGGCTTTTATAAAAAATGCTATAAATTGGTATCAAAAGAAAACCCGAGGGAGGCTGGAGGAGGAAGCAGAGAGGGAGGTGGGAAGAGAGCGAGGCAGGAGGGACCAAAACCTTCAACCACGAATGCCTGAATCTGGTCAGGAGGGAAGGGGGTGGGGGCGGGGGGAACGTTGGGAAGGGGGGGGGTACAAAGTGCATAAATGTGCCTCCCCAGACGCTCCTCAGACGCGGAAGGGGACAGAGGCTGCAGCCTGGGGCCTGGTGGGGCTCCAGCCATCTCCTCGCCGGGGACCCCACAGGAATGGGCACTGCCTGAGACTGCCAGATGGGAAGGACCTGCAGGGGGGGGCGGGGAAGAGGTCAGGAGGGGACACCATGGCGCACAGAGGACCCGCCTCAGCTTCGGCTTCCCAGGCCGGCTCCCCCAGCTGAGCTGAGGGGTAGGAGGGTCCCGCATGGGGCCCTTGAGCCTGGTTAGTACCTCAAGGGGTCCCAGACCAGAAGGACTGGCTGACCCCACTCGGGCCAGCCATGGAGCCAAGAGCACATGGGGACCGTCCTTGAGCCCAGGGAGGAAGGCAAGATGGAAGCCCCCCCTCCTCCTCGCCCATCCCAGCCCAGACAACACCTTGTTCTGTGGACAAAACCTAAGGGGAGCCAAGGGACCCACCAGTTCCTAGCGCTTAGCTCTACTGGCCCGCCTCAGAGAGAAAGGGGGACAGAAAAGGCCTAGAAGGTGGTACGGGGTCTCCTGAACCTTCCAGGTCAGGCCCTGCTCTCCCGTGAGCCCCAAACAGAGCCCGAGCCCAGGAACCCGCTCTTACCTCGAGGACTTCTCAGACCTTCTTCTTCTTCAGCTTCAGGGCTTGTAGCCAGTTGGGTGATGATCCTTCTGACCTAGATGACAAAGAGCAAAGGTCACAAGGCAAACCTCAGGAAAGGTGAACAAAGTGGGGAAGTGGTGGGGAGGGAAACCCGCCCTCCAACCGGAAGAAGCGCCAACTTCACACAGTTAACTGAGGCCCACCCACAGAGGCCAGTCGAGGTCACCTACCCTGAGGATTTCTCTGGCTTAGGAGGTAATGCAAGGGGCTTCCCCAGCCCAGGGACCTTGCAGGACTTGGAACGCTGCACCGCGGGCTCCTTCTGGCTCGGCTTGCTCTCTGCAGGCTCCCCCTCCTCAGCCGAGCGGTTCCGGGGGCGCAGCTTAGCCTGGGAGACGAACCCAAGCACAGAGAGACATCAGAGGAACAAGCAGGAAGATTCCCAGAGGGCAAGGCCTTCTCCCAAGAGCACACCATCCCCAGAATCCAGCAGAGACCCCTCTGGAGTCCTTTTACCCAGATGGATGGGAAGTCACTTGAAAATAAGCCTCCAAGAGTTGAGCCACACTCGGCACAGAGCAGGTGCTCAGGTTGATTCTGCTACACTGAATTAAGACTACCTAAGCTGGACAAAGCCAGTGGTGAATTCCCAGCCCTGTGTCTGTTCACTCTGTTCCCTCTGCCGGAAACACCTCCCTGTCATCACCCCGCCATCCACAGCCAACTCCTACATATGCCTCAAAGCCAAGATCCAATAGTTCCATGAGGCCTTCCCCAATATACCCTCCCCTCCCACGCCATAGGACCATTAGGAAATAATCTCCCCTTCTCCGCCAACAGGCCTGGCCCTTATCTGTACCTCCCCAGTGATACCTAAGCACCTCCCCCGCCCCCACCACAGCTAATCAGAGACATGGCTTCCCCAACCCCGGCTGCCCTCCGCCCCACATGAAGCTCTAAGACACAAGGCTTTGTTACTCCTTCCATCCCACTAAGCACACAGCACAGGCCAGCAGGCCCCTCAGTGAGAGCAAAATGACAGGAGGAATGGGAAGAGCGGCCCACGCGATGGAGGGATGGGTGGAGAAATGGGACAGACAGAAAAAATGCTGGACGCAAGGTGGCTGGCGGCTGATGTGCTGGCTGAAGGACCAGATGCTACCTTTAGGGCTGATGGACTCAGGCCAGGGAAGAGGTTGACTTTCAGCCCCTTGGTGCCCAAGGACATCCGCGTCCGGCGGTTCTGAGGCTCCTCCACCACCTCCTCGTCTGAAGACGGCACCCGAGTAGCTCGTGGCTCTGCAAGGGCCCAGAGAGGAGGCTCAGCACAGAAAGCAAGCCCCACCAGCCCTCCCCCTGCACGGCCCCCAGACAGCACCATGGACATCACCCAACAGCACAGGGGCCCTACCCGTAGAGTCCTGGAACAGGCGTGCATCTGAGTCTGCTGCCTCGGACAGGCCCAGGGTGCCCCCCGGCCGGATGGCCGGGGCCCGGTGTCCTCGCTTGCGCCCCAGGTTGGCGCGGCTCCGGTACATGGCACTGTCAAGGATCTCGGTGTCCTGCTCGGGACAACAGCAACATCACCGCCATTGCCGTCTTGTGGCCCTGCCCCATCCCGCAGGAGCCCTCAACAGCAGCGGGCGGCCTGGAACGCCCTGTTCACAGGACTTACTTCCTGCCCCCCCGATGGACACGGCAGGGCCAAGGGCCGAGGCTCCCGCTACATCACCCACAGGAGCCCCAACAGCCCAACGACTGGCCTGGGCTCTCCCTGCACTGACCTCAATGAAGGAGAAGTCCTGACTCGGAGAGCGGGGAGGAGGGCCTTGGGGGGGCCGCCGAGGGGGCCGTGTCGGACCCTGCTCGCCCTGCCCGACCCCTGAAGGACTCCAGGTGCCATCCACCTCTTCTGTCTGGCTGGCTTCACCATCCGGCTGCGGCCTCCAGGAAGGCAGTGGGTCCCCACTAGGCTCCGGGGGCTCCCCTTGGTCAGCACCTGCTGTGGCTCCTTCTTCTTCCAACAGGCCCCTGAGGCCCGAGGCTGCTGACTCCCTACGGGCTGCTGCCCTGGAGCTGCTGGCAGCCAGCATCTCTTCCAGCAGGCCCTGGGAGCCAGAGGGTGGGGAGCGGGCCGGGCACCCGCCACGACTGCAAAAGAGACCGACCAGAGCACAAGGTCACCCGTGAAGCCCCATCTCTCTCCCGCAAAGTCCACTCCACCATATCTGTGCTCCCCTCCACCCACCGCTTTCCCCACACTTTCCCTCTCCCGCATTTCCAGGCTTTCCCAAACTCCTTCCTGAAGGACATAGTCAGGGCCCAGTACAGCACAGCACGGAGGGAACAAGGTAGGCAGCCTGGCAGGTTGAAATCCCAGGTCCGCCACTTACTGAGGCTTTGGATGAGTCCCTTCACCTACCAAAGCCTTGGGGTCCTCTAACTCTAGAGTCGCTGGGAAATGGAATGGGAACCAAAGCGCAAAGCCCAGTGTCCAGCCCCCCAGCGCGTACCCATCACTGACAGCAACTGTTACCACTGCTACACCGTTACGGGGCTGCTGGGGGCTGCCATCAATGGTCCCCTTCTAGGGGCACCTTCCCCGGGTGCTCACCCTCCCCGGGATGAGCCAGATACTGGCCCATCTGGCCACGCAAGCTCTTGGGCCTTCGGCCCCCACAGCAGCCCTCCCCATGCCCCAGGCTCATGAAAGAGCCAGGGACTCCCAAACATGCCGGGCCTTCACAGACCGCCGTGTGTGTGGACAAGCTGTTCCTGCGCCTGGAAAGCTCCCACACTGCCCCTCCACTCACTCTCCCTGCAGCTCAGTTCCTCTTCGGAAGCTGGCCCGCCCCCCTCTGGCCCACTCCCCTCTGCAGCCCTGCATGCCCTCCCGCTCCCACCTGGACCAGCCCCTTCCTCAGAGCCTGTCTGTGAGTAGCTCAAGGGCAAAGACAGGCCCCTTCTGCCTTTGTGCCCCCAGCACCTGCATCCAGGGCCTGGCCAGGAGGAGCGAGACTAAGCAAATGTTTGCACACTGAGAGGCTGGGCCACCATGCACCTCAACAGAGCCTGTGCATCTCCTGCCCGCTGGTCCCTCAAACACGACACGAACACACACGGCACAGCACACACACTAGTCGCACGCCTCACCGCGCGAGCTGGTGTGCTGGCGGGCCACGACCCTGAAGTAGGGACACACCCTGCACACACTCACCATACACCTCCCTCACGGACCCAGTAGGACCCTGCTCCCACAGCAGAGCAGAGCCCCCCCACCCCCACCCCCCACCCCCCCCCCGCCACACACTGATGCCGCGCAGGGCAGCGGGTGGGCGGGCGTGGGAAAGGCTGGCAGGGCCAGGGCCCGGAAGCCAGGCCTTCGAGAGAGTTGCCAAAGGGACTGGAAGGGGAGGGGAGTCGGGCAGGTGAGTCAGTAGCGGGCGGAAGGGGGGAGGGCAGGAGAGAACATGTGTCAGTCTGTCCTTCCACAAGCTGCTGACAGATGGAAATGAAAGCGCTCTGGGTAGGGAGGGAGGGAGGAGGCGGAGGTGGCAGCAAGGCAGCCTTACGGAGCAGCCCTGGACAGGGGCCAACGCCAGCTCACCCTGCAGCTTAAAATCAGGGAGACCGGAGGGAGGGGGCAGGGGCGGCACCCCCACCCAGCCCACGGCCTCTCCCTGGGGTGGGACAGACACAATGCCGAGGGCTGGCCTGCAGAGTTTAAGGGGATGTGAAACGGCGGATGGGTGGATGGAAAGATCCACACCCGGAGCAAGCTGGGCTCCCAGCCACGTGGGCAGAGGGCAACCGATGAGCTCAGTGGGCCCCGGGGGGGGGGGGGGGCCGCACTATGAAGGGGGGAGGGTGGGAAGGGCGCTGGGGAATGTGGCGTGCATCGCCCCTGCTGGTGGGGCTCAACCCCAGCTCGGGAGAGCTTGCCGGCCTCTGAGCTCCCAGAACACCTATAAGCTGAACTCCTCCCCGGCAGGGAGGCAGGAGAGCTGCACCCTCAGGAACCTGTGCTGGGTGCGGCCACGGGCACAGATGTGGGCTCCGTGTACTTGTCCACTCCGAACCTCAGCAACTTCCCTGGCAAAATGGGGACCATAAAAGACTCATTCTTCACTGAGTCTGTTGGCAACAAGCTGGAAATGTGTGCCCAGCACACCCATTAGCACCGTGCTACATTTTTTGTAAGTTTTCAGGATAATCGGGGCACCTGGGTGGCTCAGTCAGTGGAGTCCGACTCTTAATTTTGGCTCAGGTCAGGATCTTGGGGGTCCTAGGATGGAGCCCCACTTCCAGTTCCACACTCAGCAGGGAGTGTGCTTGAGGATTTTCTCTCTCCCTCTGCCCCTCCCCCACTCGTGCCCACACACACTCTTTCTCTAAATAAATCAATCTTTTTTTTCCTCGCTCTAATCTGTTTTTAAAAAAATAGTCATTGGACGCCTAGGTGGCTCAGTGGGTTAAGCCTCTGCCTTCAGCTCAGGTCGTGATCCCAGGGTCCTGGGATTGAGCCCCGCATCGGGCTCTATGCTGGGCAGGGAGCCTGCCTCCCCGCTCTCTCTGCCTACTTGTGATCTCTGTCAAGTAAATAAATAAAAACCTTAAAAATCATCATCACCATCATCATCATCATCCCCACCACAGTTTCCTGGCCTGGGGACTTGCCCTGTCTTGCACCATCTACACCCCTCACCCATCTGGACTTAGGGTCTCCTTAGGGTCAGGACTTGAGCCAAGCCCACCCCATCCCACTGCCATTCCAGGGACAGAGCTGGGGAAGGGTGTGAAGCAGATGTGCACACAATCAGCTTGCCGATACTCAAGGCTCCAAGACCCAAAATGAGGGAGGCTTAGGCCTACGGCTGGAATGATGTGCCTGAAGGGGCAGCAGCTGGCCTGGACCAAGAGACACAGGAAATGTGCCCGGAGAGATGACAGCAAAGCTGGGACCCGAGGGAACATGAAGGAGCCTGTAATCCCCAGCTGCGGACCTTGTGCAAGACACACTGCCTCCCTGAGCCTCAGTTTCCCCACCCATGAAATAAGGGGGCTGGCCTCAACCTCTGTGGAAATTCCACAAAGACCCCAAAATGACTGAGAGGTCCCCACATCACGGGGGCCCAGAGGAGGGGGTAGAAGATGACCAGGAGGCCATAGAGAGGAGAGGTCAGTCCATGAGCTCTCGGGTGAACGAAGAGAGCAACTCCCACGAGGAAAAGGTGGCCCTAGACACAAAGAAGGAGCCTGAGCTCTCCCCAGGACCCACCCACCCCTATGCTGTCCTTATCACAACTATGCTGGACAGCATTCCAGCCAAGGACCGCCTGCCATCAGGGATACCTTTGTCCTACAGAGATGTGACCAAAATGTCCCCATGGGCTTCACTTTATGGACAGCTCGGATCCATGCAAATTGGCCAAACATATACAATTACAAGTAGCAAGGATTTTTTTTTCTTTTGGGCGATCACCACATGCCAGGCAGGTTTCTAATGCTTTATGTGTGTCTGCAACTCTTAACCCTGTGAGTAGGGGTAGTAAATTACTCCCGAGATACAAACAAGAAATAGGAGTCCCTGAGAAAGAGAAGGAACTTGCGCAAGGTCACAGAAGTGGTGGCTGAATCAGGACCCAAACCTGGCAGATGGACCTAAACCCAGACTACTCTGAGCTATCCTCAAGGACCTCCCCAGGGGAACCTCCAAAATTTCCTATCAAGAGCAATTTTCCAGGGTGTAGAATTTCCCTAAGTCAGATGCCCAGAACACCAGCTCCTTGGATATTAGTCAAATAAATCTGGTAAACCTTGCCCTAGAGAAAGGTCAACAGGTTTCCTTAGTCCTGTGCTTTCACCTGCCAGCACGTGCTCATGCACAAACACTCGAGGTCTCCTACGTGGCCAGAGTCCGGAGCCTTCCCCAGACTGACCACACAGAAACCAAGAGCGTCTTAAAGGCAGGCTGGAGACAAGCTCTGTAGGCTGAGCGCTGAGGACTCCTTCTCCACTCCTAAACTTCTTGCTCTTCCCCAAGCCGGTCCAGCGGCCTCCTGGAAGCCCCCACCCCGGTCCTGAACAAAGGGAAAGATACTCCTGCTCTCTTGTTCTCAAGGGCCACCCAAGCAGAGGGAAAAGGCAGACCAAGGGGTCCCACTCCTTGGCAGTCTAAGACTCTCGAGCACTGTGACCACACCGGACAGCGTTTAGGACGCTGCAGCCAGAAAGCAGGCTCTGTGACCTTAAGCAGGTCACACCCCTTGTCTAAGTGCAGACTGGAGATGGTAAAAATCCCTTTCCACAGCACAGGGCAGCTGAGAAGGCCAACGAGGTAAGGGAGGCAGCAGAGCAGTGGACCCAGCAGAGCAGGGTCCCGGGCGCTAGGAATGGGAAAGCTTCCTGAGGCTAACGTCACAAAGTGAGGCTCAGAGACGTCCAGGAACTCGTCCAAGATCCCAGGAGCCTCCGGGGTCCCCATCCTGTGAACCCGCAGCCTTCGGCATGTCCCTGCACTCTGCCTGCCTTCCTCTCTCTCGCTCCTTCTCCTCGCCCAAAGCCTCTCCCAACCCATTGGCTGACACCCCCCACCATTCCCTCTAGACCCTTCCGGGTCCCTTCCACCCCCCTGCCACTACCATCAGCTCCTTCCACTCGCCACACGGCCCCCACTCAACGCCTCCCTTTCCCCTCTCCCTCAACTGCTCTAGCTGCTGCTGCTTCTTTTTCTTCTTTTTTTTAATTTTATTTATTTGACAAACAGAGATCACAAGTAGTCAGAAAGGCAGGCAGAGAGAGAGTGGGGGAAGCAGGCTCCCTGCTGAGCAGAGCGCCCCGATGTGGGGCTCAATCCCAGGACCCTGAGATCATGACCTGAGCTGAAGGCAGAGGCTTTAACACACTGAGCCACCCAGGCACCCGCTCTAGCTTCTTCTGAAAGTTTTAACTTTCTACCCAGTCAGGAGAATAACACCAAATCTCAACCAACAGGAAATGTTAACAGAACAGATACAATGTCTTTCTAGCCCCCTTTCCAGGTGTGAGATCACCTCAGCTGGTTCCAGAACATAAAAATCCCTGAGACAGGCCATGGTTGGCTCATAAAACCACTAGTCTGTTCCTCTGGAAAGTTCCCTTTCAGTCACTCTGTGCACGGAGGCCAAGATCACGGGGTGGGGAGCCCTATGACCTTCAGGTTTTTAAACTGTTGCTCTTCTGGGCCTGAAGACAGGGCAGGCAAGAAGCACTAAGTTCCTAATCTCTGCAAGAAACAAGCAGCGCCACTGTCCTCCACTCCTAACCTGGAGCGGCCCAGGCCAAGTGGACAGAGCCCAGTCCTCCTGCCGACGCCTGTGAAAGCATCCATGTTCCTGGCCCAGGAAACCCCTCGGCTTTGGGCCAAGAGACCTGCAGGACAGATGCTGTGCACAGTGATCGACCCCGAAGATGGGACCCACACCCTTCCAGCACAGTCGTGATACACAGCGACCAAGAAAGCCTAAAGCATGGGCAACAAACAACACCTCAAACATCACCACCTTCAAAACAAGAATCCACCTGTATGTGTATCACACTCCACTTAAAAAACATACAATTAGTAATCCACAGTCCAAACCATCTTAATTTTCCAAGCCCTACAAGTCCTTGGGGGAAAGCAGTTTCTTCCCTCCTGAAAAAGGCTGCACTGTTTCAGAGAGCTGCCACACCTCCCCCCACCCCCCACCCCAGGGATGGGGCTCCCTTACCTGGTTCCAAAGCCAGGGGCTTCTCCTGTCTCCATCCCAGGATCTTCAGGACAGGTCTCCAGGGAAGGAGTGGAGCGGCCTTCACCCTGGGTCTCTGGCCCACTTATTCCTCCAGGCCCCAGCTCTCTGGCCTCCAGGCCCGGGGACAAGGTGCTGTGGTCCCTGAGCCCTGGCTCTGGGCACTGGCTGACCTCTCCTACCCCATGCTCCCTGGCTTCACTTGGGGCCCCCGAAAGCTCCACGTCCCGGAGACCCAAGTCCTGGGTCCAGTCCATCTGGCCCACGCCACATCCCCGTGGGTCCCGAGAACCTCCAGACTCTAGGTCACATGGCACCTCCAAATTCCTTAGGCCCAGACTGCTGCCCCAGTCCACCTGGCCTGTCCCAAGCTCTCTGGGGCTACAGCCTGCCCCCGGGGCCATGCTCCTCAGGCTGAGGTCTGGTGTCCAGTCTGCCTGTCCCACTCCACGCTCCCTTGATTTAAGGAACTCTTCAGCCTCCACGCCCGACCAGTCGGTCTGTCCCACGCCGCTCTCTCTGGCCTGGCTGGGGCTCCCTACCTCCCCGACACCAGCCAGATCTCTGCCCCTCCCCCCGACACTGGAGGTCCAGTCCTTCTTCTCCCCGACCCCAATCACTCTGGGCTCCTCAGACCCTCCAGACTCCAAATGGCCAGCCAGGTCCACATCTCTCAGACCCAGCTTGTCTGACCAGCCCATGTGTCCCACAGCTTCCTCCCTGACCTCACTCGAGCCCCCAGAGGCCACGCAGCTGGACACTTCCAAGTTCCTGAGGCCCAGCTGGTCGGTCCAGTCCACAGGCCCGGCCGGGGTCTTCTCCGGAGGTACAAAGGGGCCACCTGCAATCTGGCCAGAAGGGCTGAGGACAGCACCGCCCGCCCGGTCATCACCGAGGATGCCGAACTGGAGGCCTCTCTCAGAGGCCTCCACGCAGAAGTCGCCGCTCCAATCGCGCTGCCCCGGGCTGAAGGTGGCCTCCGGCTGGGGGACCACGCCACGGCTGAAGTTGTCTGCCCAGCCTCGCCGGCCCACCTCCCTGTCTTCCTGGCCGGCATCGGCCGGCCTCTGGCCCCCTGCCTCCTGGCCGGCACCGCCACCATGCCAGCTGCTCTGGTCTCTCTGTCCCCGTGCCCCGTCCTGGGACTGGGAGGTGCTGGGGCCAAAGAGGCTCCCTGACTCTCTCTCTTCAGGCTGGCTTGCCTCCCTGCTGCTCTCGCCCGGACCGTCTCCGCCACTCGGGACCTTCTTCTCAAACTCCTCGTCCTGCTGCTGGGCTTCTTCGGGGCTGAAGCCGGCACTCAGGGCTCTCATCCCGAAGCCTCGGTCCTGGGCGCTGCCACTGCTGTAGTCCCTCATCCAGGCGCTCTTCCCGAAATCCTGATCCGGCTGCTCTGCACCCCGGCTGCTAAAGGTGCCGAGTGAAGAATTTCTCTTCCCAAACTCCTGGTCCTGCCCGTCTGCATCCCGGCTGCTGTACCTGCCAACGTGGTCCTGCCCGTCTGCATCCTGGCTGCCGTACCTGCCGACATGGTCCTTCTTTCCCAACTTCTGGCTCTGCTCATCTACATCCTGGCTGCCATAAGCACCCAGAGAGTCTCTCTTCCCAAATTCCCAGTCCTGAAGGCATCCATCCCGACTGCTGTAAGCACCCAGTGAGTCTCTCTTCCCAAATTCCTGGTCTTGGAGCTCCGCGTCCCGGCTGGAGTAAGTGCCCTGGGAATCCCGCTTTCTGAACTCCCAGTCCTGAACGTCTGCCTCCTGACTCTGCTGAGTACCAAGCTGGGCTGGTGTTCCGATCACCCGGTCCTGGACGGAAAGGCCCCCCGGGGCAGACACTCCACTCCCATCCTGGCTGGCAACCTCAACGTCCTCCTGGCCAAGGCCACACCTGTTGGCCCACTCCCTGGCACTCCCTTCCCCTGCTGCTTGCCCACCCTTGCTAGTCCAGTCTCCCTCTCCAAGGCCTGGGTCCCCTCGAGGGCTTGAACTCCCAAGGCCGTAGTTCTGAGAAGTGTCCTGGGACCAGCTGGAAGGACTAAAACTGCTCGGAGGTGGGTCTGCCGCAATCCCAAATTCACTCTGCAGATCCTTCTGGGCCCAGCCAAGAAGTCCCTAGGAATCAGGGGGAAAAAAAGACACAAAACGATGCTTAGAGTCCATCATAGTGGGAGTCCAGAATGAGACTCCTCACTGCCCAGTGTCTGAAAGCCCCACTCTGGCAACAGAAAGCCTGGGTTTAGATCCCAGCTGTGTGACCTTGGGCAAAACACTTCACCACTCTGGGCCTCAGGGTCCTCACCCTTGAATGGGAAGAATTCCTACTGCATGGAGTGGTTTGGGAGAATTAAACAAGATGGTTTAAATCAAACCTCCGCATAGTGCCAGGCTTGAAAGGGGCACCCAATAAGAACAATCAATGATCCCATGGTCATGTTTACAGCCCTTGGGCAACACTCAGCTAACTGCCAAGAGAAAGGCAGCTTAGAGTGGTCTTCACAGGGCTGTGAAAGGCGTCTGCTTTCTATTAGAAGCAATCAAGACTCAAAGGCCCTCCACAACCTCCTTTCCAAGGAACAGTCTGACTCCGCCCCTGGCCCTACTCACCCCTTCCTCCCTATGAAAAGCGCCCTTCTGCCTAGCCCTTCCCAGAAAGACCTCCTAACCTTCGCCTCATCCCTGGAGAAGACAGGAGGGGACAGCCTCTGCCATGGGAGAAGAGCCAGCCCAGGGCTCCCTGCACGCCCCCGCACCCCCTACCCCGACTCACTCCTTCAGGTGGGGGAGCCCTGGGCTCCGGACCACGGAGCCGGCCAGCCTCATCCCTCAGCGCCGCATTGGCTAACAGCCTCTGCAACACAGACATGCTGGGCTCCCGCTCCCCAATCCCGGCCATGGCCCCGGGCTGCTGGGTGCGGCTGGGTGCAGGGACAGGGCTGGGCCGCTCCCCTCGCCCGGACCTGTCCAACGACTCTGGCTCCCGCGGGCGCGGGCCCCGCTCCCTCCACGGCAGCTGCCGCTCTGGCAGCCCCGCCCAAAAGCTAGTTGAGTCACCCAGAGCCCGGGACGGACACACCTCCCAGGAGCCAGCCGGGTCTTAACTCCTTCCTGCTCCTCCTCCACCTCTCCGCCCCTACCCCTAGAGGCAGCCTGGCTCCGCCCTGCTTCCAGCCCCGCCCCTACTGGCCCTGGCTGGCCTTGAAAAAGACATTTCAAAAAACTACCTGGACCCTAGCCCTTGAATTCACAGCAGCCTGGCAGGGGAAAGGGCAGTGGCCAGAGAACTGGCCCTCTAACCGCCGCCCAGCCACCAACTCACTGGGTAATCCCGCACGAGGTTCCGCCTCCTCTGGGCCTGCGCTTCCTGCCTATTAGGCCAGTCTTGAGCTCAAGGATAGGGGCATTCTTAAAGCCAACACTTCCTAGACACTCATGACGAACTCTGCGCCGTTCTTAGTGTTTACGGCTTCTCTAGTCTTTGCCACGTGAGGGAGAGTTCATCGTCATCACCCCCATTTTACGGACACAGAAGCCAAAGCACAGAAAAGTAACTCATTCAAGGTCACATGTAGGCAAAGAGCAGGGAACCCAGACAGTCTGGTTCCAGAGCCCGCGCACTAAAGGTCTGTGCTAGGTTGCCTTCCACAGTCCCATCAGTAAAGCCAGACTGAACACTCAGTGTGGGTCAAGCACTGGGCGCTTTCCACATCTTGTTCTACCTGTGGTCCAATCCTAAAAAGCAAATGCTCTTATCATAAAAGGTCTCTGAAGCTCAGAGGTTAAGGCACGTTAGCAGGACAGCTCCCACGGGCCCACAGCCTCTGGTCCCCCAGGCTCCGCCAGTGAGGCTGGGAGGGACACAGCCCTAGGGGCCTGCCTCATGGTCATATCCCAGCTCTTGACTCACAAAATCCACACACTGGAAGAAAGCCCACCCAAGCCCTGGCTTCCACCCCAAGGCCCCCCGCCCTCCCTGTGCCCCCGTCCTCACCTCGGAGCAGGTTGCCGGGGTCTCAGATCCAGCTCCCCGCCTTGCGCTGCCCGCACTAGGTGGGGGCGAGGCCAGGAGCTCATCCAGCCAGCGGGAGCTGCTGTCAGGGCCTGCAGGCTCGGGGGACACACTACAGGGGTCTCGACCTTCTGTCCTAGATTGGGTGGCTTCAGCCTGGACCAAGGTCATGGCCTCCTCCTCAGCAGGCAATGCCTGCTGGGGGTCCGGGGTGTCAACAAAGAGGACACAGGGCTGGTCGGGGGGTGCTGGCTGCTGTTGCCCCAGGGCCGGCTCCAGGACGGGCAGAGCGGCCCCCCTGGTGGCCAGAGGGAGCACGGACTCCTGTCCAGCCAGGGGCTCCCGCTCCTCATACCTTTCCTCTGCCTGCAACAAGGCCACTCCAGGTGTGCCCCCTGGTGTTGGCAAGGGCTTGAGGGGAACTGGGGACTGTGGCTGACTCTCCCCATCCGCCTTCTGGGTTGGGGAGATGCCCGGATCATCCACCTGCACCCAGGAACCAGGCCTTCCTGGCCCCTCTGGAGCTGACTGGGACCCTCGCCCCTGCTGGGACACCCCTTCCTCTCTGCTGGATGTAGCCCAGTCACCAGCCTCGGCAGCCTCGGCGGCCTCAGTGGCTTCAGTGATGGGGGAGGGAGGTGGGGAGTCCAGACGCCACACCCCTAGCCCTGAAGGCCGCGTAGGGAAGGTCCATTCAAAGGACTGTGACAAGCTCCAGTTGGACTCTGTCCCACTCCCAAAGGGACGATCCAGGGCAGACTGGCTCCCCTGGGATTGGGGCAGGGCAGCCAGTGAGCCCCCCAGCTTCTCCTGATCTTGGCCGGGAGGTCGGAGCACGCCTTCAGAAAATCGGCGCTGGGCCAGGCCGATGGGACGGTCTAGGTCACCCTGGGCCACCACATCCCCAGATGGAAACGTCCGAGGAAGATCTAGCAACTCACCCCCCTCCATCAGGGGCTGGGCAGAGGTAGCTGGGGGCTGCTCCGGGCCCGAGACCTTCTCAAAGGCTGGACTGCCAGGTGTGGGGGCCTCTGGGGCTTTCACTACAGGGAGCCCTGAGCTTGGGGGGCAGCAGGAGCTCTGACCCTCATCGGACAGGGTTACAGTTGGGGATGCTGGGGTCACAGGGAGGCAGGGGGAGGGCCCAGAAACCACAGGTCTCTGGGCTTCTAGAAGCTGAGAGTGGCAGGGCAAGCTCTCATCAGGTGAGTGAAGTTGGGGAGACCCCTCCTGGGGTGAGTGAAGTTGGGGAGACCCCTCCTGGGGTGAGTGAAGTCGGGGAGACCCCTCCTTGGGTGAGTGAAGTTGGGGAGACCCCTCCTTGGGTGAGTGAGGTCGGGGAGACCCCTCATCAGGTGAGCGAGGTCGGGGAGACCCAGGGGCTAGGCCTGAGACTTCAGCGGGGAGGCCTGAGCTGGTGGAACCTCCTTTCTCTGAGGCAGGACCTGGACTCGAGGGATCCCAGGACTTGAAGATCTGCAAGAGAAAGGTCAAGAGCCATTACTCACTGCCCAGCTGGGGAGGAGGCCCCTGCCAGCCCCACAAAGACCCCAGGTCAGCTGCTTTCTCGCACTCTCACTCCACAGACCAGAGAAGGAAGGCGGGCTTCTCAGGACAGCTAGGCAAGATGCCAAAAATGATTTACAGTATCTTGTGCTTCTAAGATTCACAAACCCACCCCAGGCCCTCTCGCCAGAAAACATGCATAGCCTCACTCCTACCATATTCCAAGTGGTTCCTATCTTTCCTCCCAACCCACCCCAGAGCTCATCTCAGGATCAAAGGTCTGTGGTCCACGGGTCCAAGGTCTGTGGTCCCCTGGCCTGACAAAGGGAGAGGGAAAATGGGGAATCTGCCATCTGGGCGGGCGGGGGTTTGCTCGAGCAGGTCTGCCAGCCCAGGGCAAGGCTAGACCACCAGCAGGGGGAGCAGCTACAGGGAGGCGTGTCCACAGGTCCCAGAAGTATCCACTACCCCAGGGGGCAGGCAGGCCTTCACTCGGGATTCAGGAAAAGGCACCAAGGGACATGAAAGCACAGGCCTTGGAGTCGCGGGCACTGCATCTCCTAAGCCGTACGCCCTGCCCACGGTGGTCACTGGGATCTCAGAGCCTCAGCTCTGCCCCTCTGTACGTTGGGGCTACAACATCCATCTCAAAGAATTAGGTCAGAATTAAATAAGATCTGTACACATGGCCTCTTGGGATAAAACTTACAGAAATAACAGAAGCTACAGGACAGAGGTCGGAAGAGGAGGAAGAGGCAGAGGGAGCCCCAAGCACCTGGCATTCCTGCATCCTAGCACTCCACCTGGCCTGTCCCTAGACAAGGAAGGAAGCTGTGCTGCTTTTGACCTTGGCCCTCCCTGGGGCTCACACTTCTCCTTCCACACTCTCCAATGCACTGTTTCCTCTCACATCCCTGACTCTGCCTGGGCAGGGGAAGGTCCTGCTTTCTTCTCAAGGCCCCTTCCAGTCCCTCCCGCCTCTCCTCTCTACAAAACTCTGGATCGGGGGACATCTATCTGGTGGCTCAGCAGATTGAGTGTCCGACTGTTGATATCGGCTCAGGTCACGATCTCAGGGTCCTGGGACTGAGCCCGGCACAGGGCTCTGCGTTCAGTGGGGAGTCCGCTTGGGGTTCTCTCTCTCCCTCTCCTTCTGCCCCTCCCCGCCATGCTCTCTCCCTTCTCTAAAATAAATAAATCTTAAAGTAAAACAAGACAACAAAAAAAACACCTCCAGTGTTGAACCGCGTGCTCCTAAACCCTACCACCCACACTCCCCCGCGCAGTGCCTCTTGCAGAGCCCTCAGTCCCAGATCACAGCCCCCCTCCCCCGCACTAGCCACCCATCATAATCCCGAGTGGCTTGAATGGCCACCCAGGCAACCCTTCAGCATCTGGGCTCTCTGTTCCTAGATCTCTTCTTGACTTTGTGACCCAGCCATCCGAGATCTCCACCTCCCTGCCCTGCAGCCACACCTGGGGCTGGACGGGCCTGGAGAAGGCTGAGCAAGCAGAAGGCTGGGTCTCACCACAGCCTGACCCTCACTCGAACCTCCAGGACCTCAGATGGGTCTCGAATGCCCAGCGGTCCCCCAACACTTCCCCTTCCCTGCCCACACTCCCAAGCAATGCTTCTGCCGTCCCCCCTCAGCTGGCAGCCCCCACACCTCACCGCCTGCACGTGAGCACAAGCACTTTCGTCCCCATCTATGCTCGTGAGCTGTCCCTGTTCAGAGCTCTCCCTCCTGCGTCACAGATCTTTCCTTCTCTACCGACTCATTTCCATCAGCACACAAGCCGCTCTCATTTCTTCTGTCTTAAAAAACAAAAACAGTCTTGACTTGACCTCTCTGTGAAGCTACCACCCAGTTTCCTGAATGTGCTGCCTACATTCATTAATCTATCCAGAGAGCTCCTCTCTCCCATTCTCTCTGGAACCCACTCCCAACAGCCTTTTCCCTTCACCATGCCAGCTCACGCTCTTGTCAAGGTCACCAGTGACCTCCCTGTAGCTAAATCCCATTCCTGGGGCTCACCTGCCTTGACCTGGCAGCAGCATCCAAAAGTGGATCACACCCTTGTCCAGCCCCAAAGCTGGGTGCTGGCTCCGTGTAACCTCTAGGGCTCCACCATCCCCGATCCCCTCCAGGTCTCCCTTGCTACGCCAGGGGCCAGGGCCCTCTGCCCTCTCTACCTCTCCTGCGCCCCTGGTGACCTTAACCTTCCTGGTGACCTTAGGCATCTTAACTGCCACCGGTATGCCAACAACTACTCAGCTGTCCCCGCCTCCACATTTCCATTTGGATGTCTAAGAGGGATCTCAAATCAGCAAATCCAGAAGCAAACTCCTCATGTCCCCCCATCCTGCTTCACCCTTCCCAGTCCCCGTCTCAGGGAATGGTAACCTGACCCTTCCACTGCACAGGGCAAATGCCCTGCCGTCATCTGGGACCCCATGCCAGCTCGCTCTCCTAGCAAGCCACCTGAAACCCCGTCCACATCACACCTCCCAACCCCACCAGAGTCGGCCCCCAGGGTCCAGCCACATCATCTCCCACCTGGATTATGCCCCAACTGGCCCTTGCTGTTGCTCTTAACTCCCTACTACCAACGCGACTCTTTACAACCAAGCCAGCAGCACGTCACTGCTCTCCTCCACAGCCCTCAATGGCTTCTTCCTCTCCCCAGAGCCCACGCCCTTCCAGTGTCTTGTGAGGTTCCAATCCATCTAACCTATCACCTGTCGCACCTCGCTAGCACACCACCGCTTCCTCTCTGACTATGATCCAGGCGTCCTGGCTTCCCAGCCAGGAAGGTGCCAAGTCCCTTGAACCTGCAGTTCCCTCTGCCCAAGCACCCAGGCAGCTCACTCCCTTACCTTCGCGGCAAGGCCTCCCCGGTTACCCTCAGCCCAGAGCTCTCTGCCTCTACAGGTCTCCCACACTTGTCTGACACACAACATCTGCAGGTTCCCAGGGAGGCCTGTGCTCGTGTCTGCTTCCCTGCACTACAAGGTGAGCTCCCTGAGAGCAGGACAGTGTGATCCTTGTTCTCTGCTATGTGCCGGGCACCCAGCTCACGGCAGGTGCTCAGCAAACATTTGTTGGATGGACAAGAGAATGTGGTCAGGTTTCCATTGTGGGGGAGACGAAACAGCCTTTGACAAGCAAGGGCTCTGTGAGCAAGAAGAGATATCAGTTACTTAGGAAACCAGGCTGCGGGGCATCTGGGTGGCTCAGTCAGTTAAGCATCTGCCTTTGCCTCAGGTCATGACCCTGGGGTCCAGGGATCAAGCCCTGCATCTGGCTCCCTGTTCAGCGAAGAGTCAGTCTATTTCTCTCTCACCCTCTGCCCTTCTCATGCTTGCTCTCTCCCTCCTCCTCTCTCTCAAATAAACAAATCAAATCTTTTAAAGAAAAAAAAAAAAAGTAAAGTAGGGTGAACCCAACCACCCTCTCAGCACGCTGTGGGGAACAGTGGGGATGAAACAAGAAACCCCCCTCTTCTAAACCCCAAGAAGGCAGCCCAGCCAGGGAGAACAGTGGAATCAGGGACCTCAGAGGCTGCTTCAGCCCACAGGCACCTAACCTTGGTGAGCTGTGGCATTGGCACACCTCACACGGGACCAGGAGCGCCCACTAGCCGGAGTCATCACAACAACTAAGTCACCGATCCCGCGACACGACACATCCGGGTAGACAGCTCATTACTTATGGATACTGTAACTGTTCGTAACAACCTGTCTTACGGCCTGAACCATACTTAACCACTGCAGTAATCGAGAACGCTGGCCTGGGAGTCAAGAAATCGGAGTCCCGGGGCCAGACCTGGGGCAAGCCACCTCCTCCATAGGCCTCAGTGTCCCCATCTAAACTACAATGAGCTTACACAAATGATCTCAGGTGACGCTTCTAGCTCTAAAATACTAGGATTCTGGGGCACCTGGGTGGCTCAGTCATCAAGCCTCTGCCTTCAGCTCAGGTCAGGATTCCAGGGTCCTGGGATCGAATCCTGCATCAGCCCCCTGAGAGCCTGCTTCTCCCTCTCGCTCTCCTCCCCCTACTTGTATTCCCTTTCTAGCTGTCTCTCTCCGTCAGATAAATAAATAAAATCTTTAAAAAACACAAAACAATACTAAGATTCTGATTGGTAACAGGAGGCTAACTCACATCAGCAGGTGGGTCCGAGCTGGCTGGCTGAACTACGTCACCGTTGAAGGCCACGTCCAAAGGGGCATTCCTGTGAGGGAACAAGACAGGAAATGAAGGCACAGAATGGAGCAGCCCCTCACTGAGGACAAGGGGAGCGTGGATCGAGAATCTGCGTAAATGACTTTACCACCACCCAAAGTTAGCCCCCTGCCCCAGGCCGTTTATTAGTGAGCCCTACCTGCAATCATTGAAGACTGAAATGCTGTGCAGTTTCCCCAGAGAAAGTGCCCAGAGAGACAGTCCCCATTCCCTTCCCGCACGTCAAGGGTTAAATGACCCCCACAACCCGCTCCTTCAGGAGAAGCACCCTGCATACCCAGAACCCTCACTGGTTCCCGAAAGATAACTCCTCCTGCCCCTAGCCCCTAAGGGGTTAACGCCCTCCTCCAGCCAGGGAGAGTGCAGCTGGTCCCAGCCACCCTGCCAATACTTCTTGAAGGATTGCAGGGGGAGGAGGGGGGGGGGGGGGGTGATTTTCCAAAGCTGAAGTTGTTCCTCTTAAGTTCTGCTTAAAGCAAGGAAGGGGAGAAAGCCAGAGAGCAGACCGGGGACAGGGGTGTGACCTCCCAGAAGCCTGGAACAAAGAAGGGGGAATTGGGGCCCCGACCGTCCAGGCAGGCTCTGGTGAGAGAAGGCTGGAGGGCAGGGCAGGGCCAGAGGCCTTCAGCTTGGGGCTCAGCCCACAACACAGCAGCCCTGCCCTTCAGAGCAGCAAGAGGTGGAGGGGAGCCTCTTCCTCCAATGCCCAGTGCCCACCACCCCAAGGGGCACCTCCCGGCCAGCCTTCCCTTTACACTGGCACCAACTCCAGAGAAGGGAAGCCTACACAACAGTCTATAACCCGGCCGTGACCTCTGCGCCTTGCCGCTCGCTGGCCAGGCATCACGGTGTGCTCACGTCTTATCTGTTCCGTCAGACTCCTGCTCACGAGCAGACTGGCCCCCGCTTCCCCCCCAACACACACACCAGCACCTGCATGCCATTCCACCCACGGCGGGAGCCACACTTAAGACAACACGCTGTGGTCTCAAAGAGACCTAAATTCAAATCCAGTTCTGTCTTGTACGTGCTGAGGAACCCTGAAAAGTCACTTTAGAGACTCAGTTTCCACATCTCTAAAACAGGTCTAATGTTCTCTTTGCTAACTAGCGTGGCTGTCGATGAAATGAGGCAAAGTTCAACTCTCAGTATAAAAAGACCCAAAATAAACTGCCCTGTACTACACTTGAACTCCGCCGTGAACATTCATCCACTCTGTAAAAAGCATTAAAGTCATAAAAGGAACATCTTTAACGATGAGGCCATCTACAGGGGGAATGTTTTGTGACTGAGACCAGGTTCCCGTCTGTGCTCATAGAACACTAACCTAACCTACACGTGAAGGTCACAGCCCCAGATAAGGCTACCCACGTGTCCCTCGTGTCCCTCCAGGCTGCCTCCCACCCCTTACCTCTCCTCAGGGGTCTTGTGGTGCTCTTCCTGGCACTCGCTGGGAGACTTTGCTGGCCCCTCCTGGGACCATCCCCTGGAGAGGGTCCCCACGGTCCCCTCCCTGGGACCTGTGGCCACACTATAGGTCCTGGAGCCGTATCTCGAGCTGCCATCATGGTTAAAGGTGAGGCGGGAGCCCCAAAGGCGATCAGGACTGGCAGGGACCTCCTTCCTAGGCTGTTCCATCTTGGCCAGGATCTCTTCCACTGTGGCGGCTGCAAAGCGCTCCGAGGCTGGACGGAAGGGGGCAGGGGCCTTCCGCACACCTCCTGGGGCAGCACATCGGGCTGGGGGTGTCAAAGGGGGCACCTCTTCTTTCGCAGCCTCCTCTTTTCCAGTCTCCCGAGTGGCTTCTCCTCCAGTGGAGGCCTCGGTTGTAGGCCTTGGTGCAAAGGGAAGGGGACGCTTGCTGCCACCATAGGGCTGGGGTCCTGCCAGCATGTTCATCTTCCGGGCAGATGGCAGCTCAGCCAGCGGACCCCGGGGAGGCCGAGGCCCAACAGGCACCAGCAGGCTAGGCTTGGCAGGCAGGGCTGGCTTAGCAGGCAGGGCCCGGGGTTTGGGCTTGACAGGAGGTTTAGCCCGAGGATCACCTACCAAAAGGAAAGGGTTGGTTGGGGAGCTGTTAGAAGAACCAGGAAGCAGAACTTCATCTCCCACCCTAAGAACTCAGAAAGTTCACAACCTTCTAGGTGTAAGTCAAATGTCACCTACTCCAGGAAGCCTTCCCTGATTTTCCATACACATCTCAGAAGCATTTACTCCCGACTCCAAATTTCAAAAATGTTAGTCAATTCCCTTACAAGCTACAGCTACCTAAGGGCCCAGCTGGCATGTTTTTTCTCCTTGTACCCCATTTTGCACCCTCGCACGTGTTCTCAAATAAACAAATGAATGAACAAGAGCCAATAAACAGATGCCAGCCTGCCCACATCAAGCAGCCAGGCCGCCATGTCCCCAGTCCAGTGCTCTCCTCTGACAGATACTCTACTCTGCCACCACCCATAGTAAACGACACTCAGCTTCCCCACTCTGTCTCCCCACCACCCCCCTCACCAGAGTGCACACCCAGGCCACCTCCCTGCTGTCATCTGGTGTGTGATCAGGAATGCAAACTTACTATTGACCTAAGCCAAACAGAAGTAAATCTGCTACAGGAAAAAAAACAAGACCAGAGACCTACCTTCTACATAAGGCATTTCAATGCCAAGTAAAAGACGTGGAATTACTCATGTCCACGGCCTTTCTCATAGAATCCTGTATCACACTCATTGGGTTCAGCCCAAGGAGTCTAGACAGAGCCAGGAAGCCTGGGTTCAAACCCTCCCCTAGATGCAGGCCATTTCTCCCCAAGACCTCACTGTCCTCCCCCGCTAAATACATGGTTTAACCCACCTGACCTCAAAGGTCAGTCTGCTCTCCTCTGCTGGGGACCTAGGATCGCAAACACTTCCGAAAGGTCTCATGAGGAGCGGACAACCTTCATAACTCATCCTGCATATCCTCAGCATGCCTCCTGCCCTCACTCCCCCACCCCCTCCAAGACAGAGCTGGGGTTCAGCTGCTGCCCCTCCCACACTCCGCCCAGCCACCCCGCTCCACCCTGCACCCATAGGCACCTGGCTCCGAGCCAGCAGATACCAGCTCCTCCTCCATCTCCCGGGCCAGTGGGGAAGCCATGGCTGTGCCTTCCCTGAGAGCGGACACTTTCATCACATGCGGCAGAACCTGCATGAGAATTGGGGAGCAGAGAGGTTGTGAGCAGGGTGGCTGGAGACCCAGGAGGAGAGAGAGAGATTGAGAAGGCAAAGGGGCTGGGCACTGGCAGTCGGCTTAGCTGAGAGAAGTCTCTGACTTCTAGCAGAGACAGAGTGTGGGACAGGAAGCGGGAACTTCAGAGGGGGTTGGGGAAGGTCAAGGGAGGTCCCCAGCAGCTGTATCCTCCACTCTTCCCAGACTCCTCTCTAAACTCCAGGCTCCCAACCCCAAAGTCCTGGAGCTCCAGGGACCGGCCTGCGGCTCCCTCTGGCAAGCTAAGACACCCCACTTACCCAAGGAGCCGGCAGCCCTGCCTGAGGTATCTACTCAGGGGCAGAGCAAGAGGGCCATGAAGTCTGAGGTCTCTCCGTGAATCACCTCATGGGAGACGGGAAAAACCCGCTCCTCCCCAACCTGGGGCTCCGCCCCACCGCCTGCCTCCCCATTCCCCGCTCACCCTCCTCCCCCCTCCTGCAGCTGGGAGTGGTTCCCTCTCCCCCTCTTTCCCTCCTCCTTCCACATCCCTGCCCCACTCCGCCTTCCCTCCAAGCTGTCTCATCCAAACACGGAAAAATAAGGAATAAAAAGTAAACATCTGGAATACATTTTTTTTTCCCTTAATTTCTCAATCGCTTTGGCTTCAGCTTGGAATTTGATGAGGTAAAGCCAGGGCCTAGTCCTGTTGCCATAGCAATGGCCTCCCACTGGATTTCCAGAGCCTCGCCAAGAGGAAGGAGGAGCCGGCCCAGGCCTGGGCCGGGAGAATGGGACAGGACTTGAGAACATCCGGGGGGTGGGGTGGCTTGGGGGGGAAGCTCCCTGGGGTTCCCCCTTCTAGGCAGTCGGGGTGGGATAGCCACAGCCTACAAAATGGGGATACTGGGCATCACTTGCCAGCTCAGGGTTGGCCTGAGGGATTTGAAGGGGGACAGAAAAAGAAATTTTAAACCAAGCAACACAGCCCTATGGCAGGGACCCGACAGTGCCCCTTCTCTAAATCTGTATGTAGCAGGGGCTCTGTGGTCTCATACACCAGGATTCAAATGCTGAGTGGCCCTACCACTTTCCAGCTGGTGACCTTAGGCACACTGCTTACTTCTCTAAGCCTCAGTTTCCTTACGTGAGAAACGGTGTCCCTGAGGCTAGTGGGAGGCCTCTGTGAGACAGTGCATACAAACAGCACAACGCGCCTAACCCGTAAAAAGTAGCCAGCAAATGCTGGCCAGTGTTAGCATGACTCCATTCAGTGTCACCAATGAGCTAAGATCCTTGGGAACTACCTACCTCCTCCTCTCCCCAGGCCACAGGCTGCCAGCATTCCACACCATTCCTTCACTCCTGCGGGCCCCAGTCTGGTCACCTGCTCCTCAGATACTCCACCACCTCCTCAGTTCCCATTCTGGCTCCATCCCACCCACAAGACCCCCCCCAACCCCCAGGCTCCAGAGACCTGCCCCTCTCATTCCAAAGCCAGGAGGAGGGTTCCCATCACCTGGTATGTACACAGCCCTAAGGACAACCCAAGCCTCTCCACCTGCAAGGGGAGTGTGCCTTCCTCAGCACCCACTCCTGCTGGCCTGGGGAGACTGTGCCAAATCCTGAGACAGGTCCCCTGGGGCCCAGCCCTGGAAAACCCACCCACCCCTCACGTTTGACCCTGCCCCAGCTTGCTTCTCAGACAGGAGAAACCGGGAAGAGGATAAAGAGAAACCCAGGACCGTCAATTCCTTGGTCAGCCAACTACAAGGGAGCACTGCTGGCTGTGGGTGGGTGATAACTGTGCAGAGCCAGTCCGAGCGTGCATGGGGGAGGGGCACACGCCAGGGGAAAAAAAAATTTAAAAAAACACAAGATTGTTTCCTTGTCCTTGAACATTATTTCAAGGGACATGGTGTGGGTGGTTAGAAATGGGGACAAATTGGTCCAGAACCGGAAAACCCTTTCACCTGGAGGCCTGCTGGGCACCTCTGCAGTATGAGGGGCTGCGGCAATGAAGTGGGGGGCTCAGTTTCTCCAGGTGAGAGGGGCTGCAGAAGCTCAGAAGCCCCAGCCGGGAAACCCAGGTGACCAAGGCGGTAGCCAAAAGCTGTAAAATCGCAGCAGCACTGAGCACTCCTGACCCCGAACAGTCAGGGGGAGACTAGCTGACCCCCCGGGAGCAAAGGCCGCCAGAGGAGCTGGGGAGAGGCTGGGCAGCAGCAAGCAGGGGTGGGGGGCGGGGGGCAGGGGCTCTGAGCGCCATCGGCGCAAACGGAGTCGCCCCTATGGACCCTTAGATCTCCGGCCGTTTCGGGGCCAGAGAGGTCGGCGGGGGCAGCACGTAAACTGCTAGAGGAGGGAGAGCCAACGGGAAGACGGAACAGCCCGAGGCTAGGGGCCGTCTGGAGGGGCCCAGTGGGGCGCTCTGGACACAGAGGGGACGCCGGCAGCCGAAGAGGAGGAGGAGAAAAGGGTGGAAGAGGAGGAGGAGGGGGCGGCGGCGGCAGAAGCGGAGGACCTGTGCGGTGGCTGTGAAGCAGCCGGCGAGCCGACGAGAGACTGGGGACGCGGACCCGGTGGGGGCGGACTGGGGTGGTTGGGGGCGTGCCGAGGGACCCGGGGGAGGGGGCAAGCGCGGGCCCGGGGAGGGGGAGGCGGGGGTCCCTCCAGCAGCTCCGCCCGCCCCCGGCCCCGCCTCAAGCCCTCGCCCCCTCCCCCCTTTCTTCTAGCTCGGCCAGCACGAGCTCCAGACCGTGCACCCTCCGCCCCCGCGCACACGCGCCAGCTCCCCCGCGACCCCAGCTCCCTCCGCGCCCCCGGCCCCTGCAAACTTTCCTGGTGACCCCCACCTCCACCTCAACCCGAGGTCCGGGCAGGATAGCTCCCACTCCTTCCATGCCTCTCCCCCGCCCCCATCCCGGACCCCGCCCCCTCCTTCGCCCTCCTGTCCGCCCCCGTGCACTCACGCGCTCCCCCGGGATCCGGCTCCGCTGGGCTCGGGCTCTGCGCCCCGACGCCAGTCCCCGCCGCTGCCGCTACAGCCGCTGCCGCCGCCGCCGTCACCGCGGGACCAAGCCACTGCGAGTCCCGGCGGGGCCCCGCCCATGACTCCGCCCATGACCACGCCCCCAGAGCTCCTTATGAATATCCATGAGCCGGTGGAAAACGGGAGTGGGAAGTCCAGGCAGAAGAAGCTGAGTCGTATGCAAATAGGCGCAGCCCCGGTACTCAATTATTTATGAGTCTTGCAAATAAGGGCCTGTCCCGGCCTCGGACCCAGGCGAAACTGACGCAACTCCGCGGCTCCTTACGCTCGGGCAAGATGGCCACCGAGACGACTGCCTAGAGAGGCTGCCTGAGGCCAGCCCGCTCGGGCTCGGCGGCCGGCACTGATTGCAGCACCATAGAGTCACGGCGAGAAAGAAGGTCACCGTGGGCGGACTGGAAGGCTTCCTGTGGCAAACACCTGAGAACGCACGCGACGTGGCCGCTCCACGTGTCTGAGTTCCGACGTGGAGCCACCGTGAGGGCGCCTGGAAGCTCTGCTTCGCTAGCTGGTCCTCACTTATTTGTTATGTCCCCTTCCTGGACGTAAATTCCTCCCAATCCCCCACAACAAAAGCTTCGTCCACACTCCACACCTTTCCTGCACCCCTCCCCCCCCGGGCTCGGGTTTCCATTGCCCCGCGCCGCAAGGAGGCTGGTCAATCCTGATTCCATTATCTCAATTCGTGCAGACCCTTGACTCACAGGTGATTAAGGGCTGGGCCAGAAGCGGCCTCCCCTCAGCTTGGCTAATGGAGTGGAATTGTGAGAGTGACTTCCTAATCAGATCAGCTCTCATTTCTAGCCTCTCAGGTGGCCCATCCCGGCAGAGAACTGTGAAAACCAATGCCCATCCAACCGGGAACAGAACAGGATGTACCTGGAGGCTGGCTTCCCGGCTGGCCGGCAGGGCCCTGCCCCGTCACAGCAGTATGGTACCACCACCCCCCGAAAATGGGGTGATACAACAGGGCTAGAGAGAAGGCATTAGGACATGGTTTCCAAAGTCAGTTCCCTTTATTAAATGTTTTTTCACAGACCAGAAATACAAAATAAAAGTAGAAATAGGCCCCCGTTAGGAGCTATAGGCCTGACCTCACATGACCCCTGCTGCAGCAACTTGAACAGGAGAAGCAGCAGCCCTAAGGTGGAGAGAACAGGCCCAGGATTCCACCCTGCACCGCACTGTCCCACCCAATCTCTGCCCGAATGATAAAGAGCCACCCTTGGGAAGCAGAGGAGGACATCTCCCCTGCTGCCTCAGCGAAGTGCATTCCACCAGGAGAGCCTGTCAAGATGGCACAAAACCCGAGGACTACATTTCATAGGAGAAACTGGTACCAAATATGGGTGGGGAGACCGCAGGTGTCACAGAGCAAGCCCAAGGAGAAAGAATTTTCCTCCTCTCTACTCATCAGATCCTGATGCCGAGTCTTCTGAGCTGGGGGGGGTACTGGCCAGCTCCTCTTCTTCAGAGTCCTGAAAATCAAAGGTCTCTTAAGGGCCCTCCCAGGGAACCACTTTTCAGTGGTGAAGGACCCCTAATCCCATACCCACGCACCCCAAATACAGCACTGGCCTTCAGCACCTCCCATGTGCACCCTTCTATTCCACCTTGTTACTCTTACAGACCTACCAACCACAACCCGACCCTAGATATGCACCCCTCTGCCTCAGGTACCCCTCAGCCCCAAACCTGCCACACCTCACTCCGCCTTCTCTTCTTTTTGCTCTTGTTCTCTCCGGAAGAGCTCTCATCACTGGACACAAACTCCTTGCTCTTGAAGCTCTCACTTAGCTGCCTTGATGAGGACTTGGATGATGAGCCCCTTGAGGGTGTTGATTTCTTTTCCACCTTCACCTTTACCTTCTTCTTCTTCTTTGACTTGTCCCTAAAGCAGCAAGAGGGAAAAGGGCCTGGACCTTCAAGTTCACCACCAAAATCAATCCACCCCTAACTTTAACAGGGCTTCTCTGACTCCCAGCCACACTGCCCATCTCACTATAAATGCAAACCACCAGCCGGGTAAGCCCCAAGTGCCCCAAGGGAGAGCCTCCTAAGTAAATAACCAGAAAAATCAGAGACCAGAGCTTGAAGCGGTCTCACGTGCATAACTTATTTGACATTCCCTTGCTTCATCTCTAAAGTTTCATGTGAATTATGAATTTTTTGTTAATTCCATCATAATTTTGTGTTAATTCCTCCACACCTTCAAATAAAACTAACTCTCCAGGAAAAGGGCCCCATTTATCCAGTGACCTCAGGAATTCTCTAGCACATTACCCATACTTGGGCAACTGCCTACCCAGACTTGAGAAGCACTGCCCGACAGCAGTCAGAGGCATCTATTATCTTTAACATGCCAATTCTCAACCCACATAAATTGATGCCGAAAAGCACTTACTGGGCTATTTTGTTCCCAACACTCACCTCTTAGAAGACTCACCCCGGCCCCCTTCATATTCTTTCATGGCTTTTTCATATTCCCTCCTGGCATCCTCAGCCTTCCGATCCCACTCCTGTCACACACACACACACATATCCACGAAAAAAAGAGAAGAATGAGCCCTCTTCCTGATGCAGGCAACACCTAGACAGAGAAGGTGTACCGATGGCCCGTCCCTGCCCCCCCTATCGGTTACTCAGTTGCCACCCCTCATCTCTGCTGCCATTCACCTCTTTCTTCTCTTTAGACATTCCCTTCCAGATCTCGCCTGCCTTCTTGGAAAGATCCGTGATACTGATGCCAGGATGGTCTGACTTGATCTTCTCTCGGCTGGCATTGAGCCACAGCATGTAGGCAGACATCGGCCTCTTGGGGGCATTGGGGTCTTTGCCCTTCTTCACCTACATAAAAATCCAAATGCCTTGAGCCATCTATTTCTCAGACATCCACCCTCTCCAAAACAAATTATTTAGATCACCTGCTGAGGGGAAAAAGAAAAAAAAATGAGAGGACTGAAGAGGCATAAAGCTAGACTGAGAGCTCCCAAGGCCAGGAACCCTGTCTCCTCCCCCGGCACCCACTGCCTCACTCACTAGGGACCCCTTGCCTCAGGCTCCTGGGACAGAAGCTGGTCTCCTAATTCAGATCTCCCAGAAGCTAATTAGTCCAAAGGCCAGAGAGAAAAATTTCCAAGATACTCCTCAAGGTCATATTCACTGGCTACACAAAGCAGCCCCAGAAGGACCACCTGACAGGCCCTACTGGTGGTAGACAGGAAAAGGTAAAGGGAATGGTTCCCCACCACCCTTCCATTCTGAGTGTGCACCTCCACAGGCTTCTTGCGGCTTTTTCGGTCCTTGGCCATCTTGGCCTTTTTAAGCTGCTTCCGTTTCTTTTCATCCCGGTCACTGTCACCCTCATTACTAGAGGAGCTAGCTGAGGCGTTGCTGTCAAACCTGCCAAGGAGAGGGGGCTTAGACCCAGGAAGGAGAGCACCCATGGCCACAGGACAGGAGGGAAACAAGTCTAAAGCTACCTGCCCCAAAAAGGGGAGGTGGGACCACAGGACAGCCTCCTGGCCACTGGTCCCCATCCTGCTTCCTCCTCACAGCTAAAGTGGCTTCAGCTGTCCCCTCCCCACACCTAGCCCCTTCTCCACACCCAGCTGTGGCATCAGTCAGCCAATAGAAGACAAAATAACGAGTGGGCTTCAGCTGCTCTCTTTGCTCATGGGCTGACCCACGCCATCCCCATACTCTTGGGGACAGGCACTTGGGTCTTATCTTGCCTAGAACACGACCCAAGTTCTCTTCACCACTTCCTTTGAGTTAGCTGTCTTAATCCACCCCAGAGTCTTTTTTGATAAAGAGATAATTACTATAGAAAAGGGAAGGGTGAAAAAAAAAAAGAAAAGAAAAGGGAAGGGTGGCCTGGGTGGCTCAGTGGGGTAAGCCTCTGCCTTCGGCTCAGGTCATGATCCCAGGGTACTGAGATCAAGCCCCGCATTGGGCTTTCTGCTTGGCAGGGAGCCTGATTCCCCCCTCTCTCTCTGCCTGCCTCTCTGCCTATTGTGAGCTATCTGTCAAATAAATAAATAAAATCATCAAAAAAAGGAAGGAGGAGACGTTTTAAAGATAAATAATATAATAAAATCTAGGGGCACCTAACTAGCAATTGGAAGAGCATTCAGCTCTTGACCTCAGGATTGTGAGTTCAAGACCCCTTGGGTATAGATATTACTTTAAAATATATATATATATATATATGTATGTATGTATATATATATATATACATACATATAAAACGGGAAACCGACCTCAGTCCAAGTCCGTCCATACCCATATAATTAAGTTCTATCAGATAGGCATGGAACTCCTCAGAAGACAGACAGACCTACATTACACCTGTATGGTGCTAGATGATTTTTAAGGGATTTTTGCAAACATCTGCTCACTGACCTTCATAAGTATGGGGCAACCAGAACTAGCAAACTCCTCTATACATATGCTAAACCTATATATATATGTATATGTACGTATATATACCATGTATCTACATATATAGCTCTACATATCTATTTGGGGTTGAGAGAGGTAAGTTGGGTTTTTTGGCTGCCCAAAATTCATTTCCAATTCTTCTGGATAAAGAAAGAAATTCTTCCTAATTTTCTGTGGGAACCACCTTGCCCCCACTCAGCAGGGGCTCAGTCCACCCCCAGAATTTAAGGGTGGGTACATGCCTAGTTCTAGCACATCAGCACACATCCTGGTAACTCAGGAAGGGGCAGTGACCATGCTGTTCACTGCTGCCCTGAGAGAAGAGGCACTTCTGGGTGTTAAACCAATAGCATTAAGCCTGCCCAGAGCTTCTGAGGGTCATGTGACACTGCATGGGCCAAACTTACCTAAAAATAAAAAAATCAGAGGAAGTAAAACAGAATCCCCACAACTTTTGAGCATCTGGATCCAGGTACCTGAAGCCCACTACATCCCTGGACTCTCCAGTTAGGTGAACTTACAAAACTCCCTTTTATGCTAAAGTCAGTTTGAGTCACGTTTCTGACTTGGCCATTAGGAACCTTGATCAATACAGCAGGGGGGGACCACCTGAGGTCCTAGGTGAGGACACAGAGACTCAACAACTCACCCCAAAAATCACAGCAAGGAAGTGGGCAGGTGCTAGCTCTTATTCCTATTTTCTCCCCACTTGTTTTTTTGGTTTTACTATGTGCCTTACACTTGCAAAGCCCTTGACAACTTCCGAAGTATTTCCGGTAATACCTCAGAAGAGGTCGCTCTTCCACCCTGGGTCACTAGCTAACATTAAGACATGAGAAATGTTCAGACGTCTTCTGGCCCCTTAAGCTTATAGGCCTCCACCTCACCCCTGTGAGTGGAACCAAAACTCACTCCTCTGCCACGTCTTCCTCCTCTTCACCTGGATTGAATGACTCATCTGAAAAAGAACAGGATGCATCAGCTTTGCCCAAGAGACCCTGCCCCCCTCCCCAGATGCCCAGCTCTGGCCCCAGGCAAGAGCTTAACCGCCCTCGTGCCCCAGCACTGCTGAGGCGAGCCCACCGGTTTCTTCTCCTGAGTCATCGCTGCTGTCGTTGGCATTCTCTTCCCGGATCTTGCCCTCTTCCTTCATCCGCTCCAAGTAAGCATCGTGCTGGTCCTCATCAGAGTCGGCGTAATCATCGTAGCTTGGGTTCATGCCCTAGCCAGGGATGAGATGCGAGTGAGGGCCAAGTCACCCTGGCGCCAGAACCCTGCACACTCAAAAGCACCCCCCAACCCATGCCTGTGAGTAGGATCAGCTCCCAGAAGACCCGGCATGGTCCACACACAGCGCCGTGCAGGGCCTATGCCCAAGAACCTCCTGCCAACCGGGTTAGTCCAAGCCCCTCCCTCTCCCAGCCCCACTGGGGGCTCCTGAGGCAGCGAGACTGATCTAAGGTCATGCTGAGGAAACCTGCACCGGGAAGGGGGGAGGGTCACACGCACCTCTTTTTTCTATAAGGGTAAGAAGAAAAGACAGAGTGAAAAAGAAGGCAGAAGAATCCCCACTCCCTCCACACCCCCGACAGATCAGAGGAGGCTCATTCTTCCCTCACACACAGGTACCTCTTTGAGTCCTCGGTTTTTGATGTTGAGTTTTTTGGCATTGACAAAATCAAACAGCTTCCCATACTCCTCCCTGTGAGGCAAGATGCACCAGGTTACTAGACAGGCGGGGCCCATGCCCAGGGTGGGCTTCACGCTATCCTAATACCCACAGGCCGGGACAGGTTTTGGGGTCGGGAGGTGCTGACCACGTTACCCAAGCTAACAGCTTGGAGAGCCCCCGGAGGACTGTGGTAAAGAAGGGTCAGACACTAGTCGCAAAAGGAACATGCAGAGTCTCAAGCGTCTGGGAAAGAAAAGGTGGGGAGGGTGTGTATGCATCCACCAGATACGCCCAGAGCAGGGGGGAGACGTTCCCCTGGGAACATTTACACCTCTGTGCTAGTCTGAATTTTGTACTTCACAGCGTTGTCGTGAGGATGAAGTGGGAAGACGTTTGAAGACTTTTGGCCCACAGTGAGCACTCAATAAACATTAGCTGCTGTTTTCTCAGGCACAGAGCTCATTCCAGGAAAGGGAGAGATAGCATTTCCATCATGGGGGGAGTGAAGAAGGGCTAACTGAACACATTATATGGGAAACAATTTAAATACAGAAAGCAAGCCAGGGAGAGGCTTTCAAAGGCTGACCACTCCAAGAAGGACCAAATCCCAGGGAAGCGAAAGAAAACTTCTGCTCAAGGCCTGAAATACTGGGGAAGAGTCACAGGCTCAGAAAGGCCCCCATGCCATGCCCGGCTTCCCCGTAGAGGCTCGGTCCAGACCAGGATTCCCAGGAAGCGACTGGCGGAAGCTCTCACCTCTCAATGCTACTGAAGGTATACTGGGTGCCCTGCTTGGTCTCAATTTCAAAGTCAAAGGAACGCGTGGTGGTGGTACCACGGGCAAAGTTGACAAAGGAGATCTCATCAAAGCGGATGTGCACAGGTGGCTTGTGGACGTAGATGAAGCCCCGCTCCAGGGGGTAAAGCAGTCCCGAGCTCGCCTTGTAGGAGCAGGTGATGCACTGGGCTCCTGAGTGCCTGGTGGGGGCGGCGGGGAGCCCAGTCAGTGTCTCCCCAGGAGCAGGAGGCACGGAGCCAACAGCACATCTCCCAGCAGGGACACACATGTGCTCAGGCCCTGAGGGTAAAACCCACTACGCTGCTCTGATGGAGACCACGGACACCAACCAGACCCCGAGGAGATCGTGTTCCCGGCCCAGGAGGGGCTTACCAAGAAGACCCAGCATGGCGCCCGCCTCGCCACCCCCCCCGCCCCCTGGTCAGGCCAGAACGCCAGGCCGGCACTCTCACCCTTGGAAGTTGCCTGGCACTGTGATCTTGCGGTTGACCAGCGCTTTCATGACCCGGCTGACCATCTCGTACAGGGATCCTGACATGTTCTTAGTGAGCCGGCCCTCAAAGCGCTTCTCTACCTCTTCCCTACAAAGAGAGGAAGGCGAGGTCACCAGTGCTGCTGCCTTCTAATGGCATACCAGTCTCCTGCCTAGACAGTGGGAGAACATGAACTCAAGGACATACTCACTCATTCATGTTGAGAGTCAACGAGATGTCCTCATCCTTGGAGAAGAGGAGGATCAGGAAGTGGTAACGGGTTTGGCCCTGCTTGATGGGGGGATCTAGACTGATCTGGTAAGGAAGAGCCGACAAGGTTCCACAGCGGTCAGGGTTCCACAAGAATTGCTCATTAACCAAACACCGGCAAGACCGATCTATTGGGCAAACACCAGGACAAGATCCAGCCCCCATGGTTTCTGCTTACCACAAAGAACATCTGGCGCTGGTCTTTGTGGGGCAGCAGAAAGAGACGCAGCACCGTGGTATAGGGGATCTTGTAGTCGAAGGTCTTGCCGTGAAGGTGCAGAAAGGTGGGGTAGATCCGAATGTCGTAACGGCCTCGGGGAGTCAGACACTGTAGCTCCCGGAAGATGCAGATGGCGTCTCCAGTAGCCTGGATCACATCCGCCTTAGACAGCACATTCTGGGCAAAGGCCTGCAAAAGTACAAGCTGGTGATCAGGTAGCAGGGGATCCTGCTTCCAGGCGAGCCAGGGCCTGCTCAGCACCATCTGCTCTCAAGGAGACCAAGGGAGGCCTCACCTCAACTGGGTCCACACCATCCTCCTGAGTGGGCGGCACATAGAAGCGCACCTCCATGAGGGACACCTCTGCATCATCGTTCTGGTGGAATTCCAGTGTCACCTCGTTCTTGCCGGTGGTACACTGGGACACATTGCTGAGGGGTATCTCAAAGACAGGCTGGTCACCAATGTCAAAGGAAAGCAGCTGCCCTGAGAGGAAAGGGCTTATCAACCACAAGCTCCTCCCCTCATAATTTATGTCTGCATAAACAACAGTCCTGCCAGACTGTCCATCCCAGGGACAGAGCGCTGGACTATTTGGCCTCACTATACCCTCAAGACCAGGTACAGTGCCTCTTACACTATTGGTCCTCAATAAATTTATGATGAATTACAAACTGATAGGTAGTAGAAATAGTAGCAGAAAAAGAGCAAAACAAGGTAAAGGCTGCAACCCGGCATCCTACCTTCTTCTCCAAACCTCAGTCTTCCCCAGACTCACCACCAAACTTCACTGTCCCCCAGTTCCAGCCCTTCACACAGAGGTCCTTCTCCATCAACTCAAGGCGATAGTGAGTTTTGAAGAAATCCGAGAGTTTCTCAAATTCCTGTGGGCAGAGAGGAGACAGAAGTCCCTACAAATCCTTGTGGCCTTAACACAAACATTCTGGGATTCTCTCTGAGAAACTGCCCTCAATCTACCTTCTATCAGAAACCCAGCTGTTGAAAGAAGCTATGGCCCCAGGGGATGGATCTCAGAGTAGGGGAGGCATAAAGTATGGTCATCTCCTGGTCATGGGTCTCCCCATGCTCTCTGACTTTATACAGGCAGCGCTTTAATGAAAGGGAAAGTAACATGCAGTAAAGCATTTAACTCAAACAGTTCAAAACAGAAAAACAAACCTCAAACTAAAGCACTAAGATTCTGAATCTGGACAAAGGCAATGAGCAGAAACCACCCCAAAATTCACAATGGTAGGAAACCTTCTGGAGTCAAAGCACAAGACACCCAAGGCTGAACACTGCTTACAATGGCCATAATGGCCCTGCTCTGAGGGGCCAAAACTAGCCATTACATGCTTATCAAAAAAGCCCCAACTCTTTCTAGAATACGACACCAGGTGGCACAGTAAAAGGAGGTTTATGGCCACAGGACACCTCACCGATTCTCGGAAGCCGTCATACTTGTAGACATGGCCATTCTTTGTAAGCAGTTTAAGTCCGTGGCCCAGGGCGACACGGCGCCAGATGCCTTCAGTCAACTCGCCGGCCTGGATATTGTCCACTTTGCCCGTCTTACTATTCTTGAAAATGATACCCTGGCGGCTCAACCTCAGCCGGCCATCGTTCTGTTGGGAAAACAGGCCCAGATGCAAGGTTACAATACACACTGTGTCCAGGGCACAACGCCTACAACTGGGCTGGCCAGACCCTGATGCAGGACCAACAGATGCAGGGGGGAGGGTGAGGAAGAAGAGACAAGCTACCAGGAAATCTGGATCCTAAAACCAAACCCGGGCATCCAAAACCCCTGCAGGTCCTAGTCTGCCCTTGGGACAGAGCCCCATGAAGAGTCCCTTTCAAACTGCAATCCTAGAATGCCTATACAGATGCTTTTTGAGTTACCATGGCTCAACTTAGAATTTTTCAATTCTATGAAGGTGTGAAAATGATACACATTTAACAGAAACCATAATTTGAGTTTTGAATCTGTTATCTTTTCCCAAGCTAGCAACAGGTGGCACAATCGTCCCCTGATGCTGGGCGGTGGCACAGAGCCACAAGCTCCGAGCCGGCCACACAATCACCAGGGCTGATCACCAGAGTCAACAACCAATACGCATACCACCCTTCTCTACCCGTTCTGTTTCACTGTTTCAGGACACTATTTAACAAATTACATGAGATGTTCAAACTTTGTTATAAAGTAGACTTTGTGTTTGATGGTGTTGCCCAACTGTACACCGATGAAAACATTCTGAACCTGTTTAAGGCTAAGCTAACCTACGATGCTCATCGGGTTAGATGTTTTAAATACGTTTTCGATTTAAACAGTATTTTCAATTCACGATGAGTTTTTGGTGATGTAACCCCGCTGGAGGGGCAGGAAGATCTGTATGCACTGCCCTTTGTTGGGGGAAACACCAACTACACATTACCCTCCCGCTCCTTTTCTAAAATAGCAACATCATCAAAGCAAGCTCTTCCTAATGGGCGAATGGTCCACTCCGCCTTCCCTCTCTCAGCCTTTACTAAAAGCCCAGGTCCTTCTTACCATGGAGCCTTTCACCTCCTGATAGACGTCGTTGAACTCCAGCGTTTCCGCCATACTGATCTGCCCCTGTTGACCTCGATTGGGAGCAGGGCCCCAACTCCTGGGTGGGTGTGCGGGCACTCAGCACGTTGGGAATCTGAATTTAAGAGGGGGCTAGACAAACAGAGAGAACATCTCACTCGGCCCACGGATGGAGCCAGGGGGCAAGCCCTGGCGGAGCCTGGGATGTCTCAGAATCTCCTCTGCCTGGGAACCTACAGCGGGCCCCGCAGACCTCAAGAAGTCAGGCCCAGCAGGGGCTGGAGAACCCGGCTTGGAGGAGCGCTTACAGCGAGACCCGACACCGGCTCGGGGCGCTCCACCGGGCGCCATGGCAACGGGCAGCAGAACCCCGGGGCCTGACCCTCAGCCGCGCCCCGACCCAGCTCCGAGTGCAAGGCTTCCCTCCCAGCACTCCCACCGCGCCGCGGCCCTGGACCCGCGGCTCCCCCGCCCCCTAAAATGGGTTCGCCCGCTGCCCGTGGATTCGAACGCGGAACGGTCCATCTTGAGGATCCCGCGGGGGGAGCAGGGCCCGCGCCCTCTCGGGGCACAGGGCCGGCGACCACCCACCTCCTCAAGCTGCAGCCTCGCGACGGCCCAGGTGCGGGCGGTGGGCGCGCTGGGGGACGCGGGAGGGGGGGCGGGGACAAGGGGGATGGGGGGGGACGCTGGGGAAGCTTTTCCCGCGTGCGCGGCCCCGCGTCCCGCCACCGGAAGCCGTGCACGGACCACAGAGACGGTGAGCCGGCTAGAGAGACACGAGCCCGGCCCGCCTACGAGGCGGCCTCCTAGAGCGTCAACCGCTCAGGAGGACCTGAGGGAAGCCGTGCTGTGATTCAACTCGCCCCGCGTGGCACCTGAGGAGAAGATGGGAGGGTGGAGGGCTGCTTCAACAATTACCCCTCTCCAGTGGAGGACTAGGTTCTGGAGAGAAGTGCTGTAGTTCTCTCTTGTCGGGCTTCCCCCGGACGCGTGCGCGTGTCTCTCCCAGGCCGCCCTGCACCGGGGTGGCCCCTGTGGGGTTAGTAGAGAGGAGTCTGTGGGAACGAGAAGACCAACATCGCGCGCTGCGGAGAGACACGAGCCGCCCGCACGCGGGGTGCCGGCGTCCCGGTGACTGCCCTAGTCGCCGCGGCGCCCAGACACTTCACTTCGGAAACCAACCGCGGGGTCGGGGAGGCCTGGAGGAAACTGGCGGATGGCGGGGTCAGGTTCCCGCGCTCCAGGCGGTGCCCTCCGAGCCCGCCCGCATTCGAAACCTGGAGGCCCGCCCAGGAGAGGTGTTTGAGGGTGTCCGCCCCAACCTGCCTTTGCAGATGGGAAAACAGGCCCAGAGAGGATGTGCCCAGGGCCCCAAGTCTCCTTGCCGCCTGCCCTCCCCCAGTTCTCCTCTGTCCTAACCACGGCGATCCGCATCCAGAACGATGGATGGTACCTGTCCTGCGTGAAGACATTAGAACCGAACTTTTTTTTTTTTTAAGAGTTTATTTCTTTATATGACAGAGAACACAAGCAGGGGGAGCAGCAGGCAGAGGCAGGGGGAGACGCAGGCTTCCCACAGAGCGGAGAGCCCCGGGCGGGGCTCCAGCCCAGGACTCTGCAGGTCACGACCCCAGCCAAAGGCAGATTCTTTTTTTTTTTTTTTTAAGATTTTATTTATTTATTTGACAGAGATCACAAGCAGGCAGAGAGGCAGGCAGAGAGAGAGAGAGAGAGAGAGAGAGAGGAGGGAGCAGGCTCCCATGCTGAGCAGAGAGCCCGATGCGGGACTCGATTCCAGGACCCTGAGATCATGACCTGAGCCGAAGGCAGCGGCTTAACCCACTGAGCCACCCAGGCGCCCCCAAAGGCAGATTCTTAACTGACTGAGCCACCCAGGCGCCCCTAGGACAGAATATTGAAATTCAAGACTTCCCTGACCATCTGACTGAGTTATGCCCGCTTGCTCACTGAGCCCTGGGATAAGAGGCGGCCGGCCCGAATGCTGTGCTGCTCCCTGACCTCAGCACTTCAACCTCTGGGAACTGGCTATTCTAGCACCGTCCCGTAACATGCATTCACCCGGATTCAGTAACTAGGGATTGAGCTCCCACTCAATTCTAGGATTGGAGGAAACGAAAGACAGAAACAGCCCCAGCCTTCCAGGAGCATGTTCTCCAACGAAGGATTCCGAGAAGTAAACTCCCAGGAAAACAAAGCTGGGGCACTGCAAGGCGTTTGAAGGAGAGCGTGAAAGCAGCTGGTGAGCCGGGATGGAGATGCAGCATCAGAGAACGGAACAGAAAGGGTAGACAGAGTGCAGATAAAACATGACTCCCAGAGGGCCCTCGCCGGTTGCATCCCAGGCAATCAGGAGCCGGGGATTGGAGACCCCACCCCTGCCGTGACATCACAGGGAAGTGGGGTGGAGACGAACAAAAAGGGGGTCCCCCGCCCTGGCCTTGGACTCTTGACAGCCCAGAGTGCCAAGGGTAGAGAGAGCCTGGGCACTGAGCAAGGGTTGCCTGACTTAAAAGAACAGGCTGCCCATTCCTCAAGCCTCCTCCAAGCTGTCCCCTCCAGGCTTTGATCTCTGTCTCCCTGTCCCTCCTGAGGCCACCACTGGGTCCCTTCTGAGTGACCCCTGAGTGCTCTTTCAGCATGAACTGCGTGTCAGATTTCTTCACCTACGAGACCACCAAGTCAGTGGTTGTGAAGAGCTGGACCATTGGGGTCATCAACCGGGCAGTCCAGCTTTTGATCATCTCCTACTTCGTGGGGTGAGTCCTGGGGCCCTTTGGGTCCTAGCAGGGGAGGGCTGCGGGGTGTCCCGTTAGGGTTGCTGTCCAGCCGCCTGACCTTCTCCTCTCTTCGAGGAGAAACAGTCTCTACCCTGGAGTGCAAGGACTGGATTCTGCCACCCCCATCAAGGATCTGGTCCCCACATTAGTTCCTTTCCCCAGTAAATCCTCTGGAGTCAGAGAGTGGTTTCTAGGCACACACCCCAAGGACTGGAATCCTTGCCCTGGTGCCAGCCTCCACCAGGAGAGGCCCCAAGTGACCATCCCCCCTCTCCCTTCTGTCCTGCTCCCCCAGAGAACAAACCACCCTCACATCTTCCCAGTCTCCTCAGCCAAAGCTTTGGGGTCTCACAAAGATGAGGGAGCCCAGGAAAGGGGAAGGGAAGGCACGAGCCTGAGGGAGACAGCATGGGTCGATCAGGGCACGGCGGGGTGGGAAGGAGAGGACTGGACTGCTTCGGAACGAGGGATTCCCCTCCTGGCTTGCGGAGAGGATGAAAGAACGGGGCGAGGGGAGAAGCCCTTGCTCTCGGAGGGTAGGACAAAGCAAGGTGTCTGCTCCTTGGGAGGGGGCGGGGAGACACACGGGCACAAATAACTCGAGGGAAGAGGTGCTTAGGGGCAGGTGGGTTTTCTGACTTGATCCAGGGTCCCTCCTCATGAATCCAGAAGCATTCCCCTTTGCCAGAAAGCATAAATTCTCTACTGCTACCCGACTTTATACCATATAACCCATCCTGGGAGCTGCTTAAGAGCCAGTGGTCCGAACACCTCCTCTCAGCTCCCACCTTTAGAGGCATCCACCACTCCCCCCCACACACACACACACGCACACACACGCACACACACGTGTATGCACCGAGGGCCAGGGAACAGACAATGGCTGGGGAGAAAACACAGGTTCCATCCTTCTTGTGGTCATTTACAGACACCGGTGGGTACCAGAAATGACAGGCAGCAACCCCTAGAGGTTTTCTTTCCCCGTGTGCCGTCTCCGTCTTGCCTGAGACGATGGCTCTGTGTACGAGAAACAGCAAGCCACTGACAACAGTCCTGAGTTAATTGAGTCAGTCAAAGAAGCCATCCGGTGTGCGTGTGGGCTGGAGCTGCACGAGCGCAGGCCTCTTTGCCTGAAAGGTCAGAGGAGTGTGCGGAAGAGTGGGCAGGCGTGTGGATTAAGGGATTTTTTGCTTTGCGTGCTTTGTGGGAGCCAGAAGGACTCATTTCTGTGGCCGCTGTCGGCAAGGCTATACGTCCAGGGCTCCTCTCAGGGATATTAGAGAAAGCATTCCCGCTTTGGGGTAGGAAAACCCGCCTTGAAGCTTCCTTCCAACTTCTTCGAGGTTTTGTGAGCTACGATGTTTGCACACGCTCCACGTCCGCATCGGCAGAGGCTGGCTCAAAGCTGGTTTTTAAATATTCCACGTTCACATGTGTATGCGATGCCGTCGCTGTTTATAGCCGCTAGACAGTATGGTGGTCCAGGTGAGTCCAAAAGCTGCCTCAGCACATGCCTGCCTCTGCTGGCTCCAGGCAGCCTTCTGGTAGACAGCTCCTGGACCAGCCTGCTCTACTCTCCCACTGCCCCTGTCTCTCCCTCATCGTGAGACGATCTGATGCTCTGACCCCCAGTGCTGGAGCCTGGCCTGCAGAAACAAGCATGAGAGGCTCTTTGGCGTCTTGATATCCAACCCCATCCATCTCTCAGCCTGACAGCTCCCCACGGAGCAGCAGCTTCCAGTTACATCCATGCAGTCTGGGGCCCAGCCCCCCGGCCCGAGCCCCATCTGTGAGCACATGAGCCCATGCACCATTAGGACTCCATGAATCCATTGTCTTTAATTTAGCAGAAATTTATAAAGCGTTTCTTCATGCCAGGCATAGAACATGGGCAAAGCAGAGAGGGCCCTCAACCTCATGGAGCTTACGATGCAAGAGACGGACGTTAATCAATCTCCACAAACAAATGTAGAATTTCAACTGAGGCTCAAGACTTGAAGAAGAGGTGCACAGTGCTGGGAGAGCGGCTAGTATGGAGATTCCTGACCTGGTCCGGGAGCCAAGAGAAGGTTTTCCGGAGATAAGATGCCCAAGCCAAGATCTGAAGGTTGAGTGAGGGCAACCCAGGAGAAAAAAGGGAAGGAAGAGGCTTCAAGCCAGCTCTGCAAAGGGAAAGAGCCAGGCAAATGGGGACAAGAAAAGAAGGTCCCTATGGCTAGAGCAGAGGGAGCAAAGGCAAGAGTGGTTGTAAAATGGGGTCGGTCACACCCAGCCAGACCTCAGACACCCTCAGAGCTTTTGTTTTTACACACAGGGCCAATGGATGGGAAGTGTGTGTGTGTGTGTGTGTGTGTGTGTGTGTCTGGGGGCAGGGGCAGGGGGAGACAGACCATGAGATCTGAGTTGGGAAAATCACTCTGGCTAATTCACCAAGGGACCGGAGCAGGCAGGAGGGTAACCTGTTAATGGCGCAGTGCAGTCCTGTTGAGAGAGACAATGGTGGCCTGGACTCAGTAGAATTTGGAGGATTTTTAATGCTGTGATGTTAACATCTAACAAACGGTTGAATCTCTTCCGTAGTATCCCTGCGAGGTAGACCAGATGCAGTCTTAGAAGGCCACATGTAACAGGAGCCAACTGTTTCTCTCATGCGTTTACCGCAACACGGCCGCTCATTGTCTCCACATGTGCTCTCACCTCTGCGCCAGCCTCTGCTGCCTGTCTGGAGTTGACACCACTTCATGCCTGGTGTCCCCTACCCACCCAGGTGCAATGAGAGGCCAGTGGTGTTTCTCCCGTGGCTTTCCCAGGGCCCAGTGGCAATCCCCAGTCTCCTCTGTGCGATGGAACCTCCTAAGAGCCAGTCTCTTTAGGGGGTCCTATGGGGGGCTGCAGAGGACACAGGAGATCCTGGGGACTGAGTTTCCCCGAAGTGCTGGCTGTTGCACGGCCTGAGCTAGTTTGCAGAGCCTCCTGGAAGGAAGCCACCTCGCTGCGAACCGGCAGAGGGGCATTCCCACCGGTCTGATGCTCCGTCATCAGAAGCACCGGTGGCAGCTGATGGTGCCTCAGACCCCTCACAGCCCTGCTCTCCCCATCCCTTCCTCCCCCTGCAAGGCCTGATCCACAAACTCACTATCTGCACAGCTGGCCCGTGTGGTTCATAATAGTCAGCCTCCTTGTGGTTCTTTTTTGTTATTTATTTGAGAGTGGGGGTCAGAGAGAGAGAGCAGGGAGAGGACTAGAGGGAGAGGGACAAGCAGACTCCATGCTGAGTGCGCAGCCTGCTCCGGGGCTCAGTTCCCCGACCCTGAGAGCACAACCTGAGCAGAAATCTAGAGTCAGGTGCCCAACTGACAGAGCCACCTCAGTGCCTCAAGCCTCACTTTGACTCTTAGGAAGAAGCTCAACAAATACAATACACCTACCGGCTTAAACACGAGAGCTGCTCTAGTTGAAAGAGAAGGGCCCGGAATTCCACCTTCTTGGCCCACCACCCCATCGTCTCAGCCCCGGGTGGCACCCTGAGGCACCCCGCGGGACACCAGGTGACGAGAGGATGGCGGGAAGACCTGTTGGAACCCCCGTCTTCTAGGTGCAGAGAGGAGCGCCACTCTTGTCTCCCCCACCACGCCTCTCTGCAACCCCATGATGGGGAGACCGTGGAACAGGACCCTCTGGTTAGAAACCTCGCTGTGACCCAAATAGGAGTGGGGCTTGGACAAGTCACCATTCATCTCTAAGTCTCTAAGTATCTGGACAATGGGTTTAGGAATGCCTACCCCAGGGAGTTACGGCAAGGAGAACGTGTCAAGTGCCTTACCTGAAATGGGAGACTCGCTAATAGACGGCAACTATTACCATATCCTAGATTCCCCGGCACACCTCCCCCTTCCCCACCAACCAGCTCACACCTTCCCAAGAGACCCCTCTCCTCCTGGCTCGCACAGCACATACTCCCCACGCCCACTCCCCGGGCTCCTCCCTGACTCCATGGGGGTGGACAGAAGGGTGCCAGGACGCTGCTCTGGCCTCCTTCCTGCACATCCCACCTGCCAAGGAGCTGCCACCCGCCTTCCGCTCTATAAATAATAAACCAGGAACATGAGAAAAAAAATAAGTCAGAGCCGCCGAGAAAATGCCAAGAATTGAAGGCTTAGTCCTGCCCCATCTCCTCAGCCCTGGCCTCTAGAGACAGACTCAGCCCCTCTGTTCTGGACATGAAGCATCCCCTTATTTTGAGCTGCACTGATGACGTCCTTGGGCCCCAAGGGGCCACAGAAATTCTTCCAGTTATTATTTAACTCAGAGAGAGAACTCTGAGGTGGCCTCTCCTACCCCCTGGCATAAGAAAGAGCCTTGAAGGAGGAGAAATGGGAGGAAATAGATAGGTTAATTGTTCTTCGAGCCCTAGGGCCTTTCCTCCTAAGACTTTCCCAAGGCTGCGGATGTTCCCCTTGGGACCGGCCGGGCCAGACGCACAGGATCCCGTTCAGGATGTGAGGTGGTTCTGAGCAGTCTGCCTGGGTGGGAACCCATCTACCGGCTTGGCAAGTTAGCACAGCACTCTGCACCTCTGTTTCCTTATCTGTAATATAAGGAAAACAACAAAGGAGTCTCACTGGGTCGGGATAAGGACCCAATGAACCCTTACCACACAGAGCACTCAAGTGGGATGTGTTGGTTAGATGATAATCATCTGAACCCTGCTTCTCATCGGCAAATGTTCCTGGACTTTAAGGATAGGGTAAGGGGCCTTAAGAAACCGTGTCATTAAGTCACCACTCAGAGATGTGTCCATTCTGTGGCCAGGCACACTGAGGCTCCAGAGGGCATGTTTCAGCTCCCACTCTGGACAGAGGTGCACTGAGCTGGGAGCAGGGAGATCTGGGTCCTCAACCTCACTCCCTCCACGGTGCAGGGCCCCTGGCCGTGAGCTGGAAATACTCATTTGGACATCAGGTGGTGGATGAGATTTCTATGTGACCCAAACTTCCTTAGGAGACTTGATGAAACCTCTCCCCTTCTAAAAAAGAAAGAAGAAAAGTGCTGGGAAAGGAAAGCACACAGGATCACAAACGTCCACGCATCCCCCACAGACAGGGTGTTCCTAAGAGCCTTCTACAAGCCTGTGCCCCACTCCGAATGGTGCATTCCTCAGGACACTGCCTGCTATAAGGCAGCAACAATAAAACAGGGGACAGGTTAGGAGCTGTCTGTCCGCCACCACCGGCTGTGACTCCACCCTTTCAGTCCTACTCAAGGGAGCTTTTGGAATTCAAGCGCAGGAGGGAAGTCCCACGATGGGGATAACTCCCAGCCCTCTCACTGAAAACTGAACAAAGAGTCTCTTGCAAATACCAGCCCGTGTGCACGTGAACATGATGGGCATGTGCCCATCCCATAGGTCACTGTGACCTGTGTGACTGTCACACATGACCCAGGAGCTGTTCCCCTCTATGGGGACCTCAGAGGTCATCCAATCCAGACACCTCCCAACTGAATGCATCTCCTTGAGCCTTCCCAGGCATGTGGAACTCACCACCTCCCACAGCAGTCTGCTCTTGGACAACTTCTGTGATTGGAAAACTCCTGGGCCTGAAGTCCCAACTCCCTCCTTATAAAGTCCTCAGGTCAGCTTCCCTGCACAGCACGTGCCCAGCTTTGTGTTCTCTGCACTACACAGTCTCCGGTTCCTTCCTTCCACTCATCCTCAACCTTGTGCCCTCCTGGTTAGCAGGCAGAAAGTGACCCTTGTCCAGCATTTCCAAAAGCACACTCCCCAATTCTAGAAGAGGTCACCAGTGTTTCCCCAACACTAAGAGTGTGTGCGGCATGTTCTGAACTCATCTGATGACCTTTTCTCGTCTGTACGATGGGGACAGCAACAGCATCTGCCCACCTGCGTGCTGTCTGGAACGGATAGGGCTGGTCACAGGCTGGAAGCCTGCTATGGAGGCGGGGAGTGGATGGAGCCTTGAGGACTGTGATGAGAAAGGCAGGCGCCTCACAGAACTGCAAAGGGAAGAGTTGCCTGCAGGCTCTTCTTGCTGCTGCGGGAGGCTGCCCTCGTCCAGGGAGGGAGGTGGGGGTGAAAGGAACAAAAGAGGCCCTCCCAGATTCTGGCCGCAGTACAGGTAAATGTCCACTGGGTGGCAGCACGCTCCAAGGAATAAGATTTTCAGCCTTTGCCTCCTACCTGCCCGGGAAAGGCTCAGCCCCTCCCTTCCTCCTCCATCCTTCTCATCTGGCACCTGCACAGAGGGAGACTTCTCCAAGCACCCAGCTCCCAAATGCCTTCACCGACTTGTTTACTGAGCACCTACTATGTGCCGGCACTTAGGATATACCCATGAGCAAAGCCTGGGATGCTCTGGGTCAGAGGTTTAAGACCCTCTGCTCCTTCTCTTCCCAGTTGTCTGCCAAAGAGGTGGCCTCCCAGTCTGCGGGAATGATGATGCATTGGCAAAGGGGTGATGTCGCCCTCAAGGGGGTGAAAATTTGTTCTTGGGAGATGAAAAAAAATCGTACTCTTCTTATGTGTAAAACACAAATAAATACACATACAGTACATAAGCTGATATCTATAGTGTTAAAATTTCAGGTTGGGGGCGGGGGGAGGTAGGGGAAAAAGTCTACAAAAGGGAAAGATGGGAACATACCACTCTAAGCCAACCCAGGGCAAGCCCTCTCACCTCCAGCACAGGCCTTCCCCAGGCCAGACACCCCATGCGGTCTAGAGTTGGGGAAGGAAACTTTCCCAGCGTCTGTCTGATGGGCCTAGACCCTCCTCTCTTGCTCTCCCCCTGTTCTCCTGCCCAGGTGGGTTTTCTTGCACGAGAAGGCTTACCAAGTGCGGGACACGGCCATTGAGTCCTCAGTCGTCACCAAGGTGAAGGGCTTTGGACGCTATGCCAACAGAGTCATGGACGTGTCTGATTATGTAACCCCACCCCAGGTATGGTCCCCCTATCCCAGGGCTACGTGTGGATGTCCAGTGATGGGGCAATGCAAGGAGCATGTTGATGGGATCCCCAAACCAGTGGTATCAGTGATCAGTGAAACCCCTCCCCAGCGGCCAGGAGGAGGGCTGCCCTCCAGAGTGCAGCACTAGGCATCAGGATCCTTCTCAGGCTCAGCCACACTCATCCTGTGATCAACACAACACACAGAGGAGCAGGAGAAGCTACGTGGGTGGTTGGACTTGACTTGAGCCCACCTCTGCCCTTTATTAGCCCTGTGACCTTGGCCAGATCTCTTACCCCCCACCTTAGTTTCCCCACCTGTAGAATGGTGATAACAGCAATGCCCACCTCACAGATTGGTACTGGTGCATTTTTTTCTCTCCCTTCTTCTACCAAGGGCACCTCTGTCTTTGTCATCATCACCAAGATGATAGTCACTGAAAACCAGATGCAAGGATTCTGCCCAGAGGTGAGGGGAGGGAGAGGCTGGATGAAGCAGGGCAAAAAGAAACCACTGGGGGTGGGGACCTATGGTAGGGAGGGGCGTGGGTGCACACAGAGGCTGGAGCTCCAGCCTTGGAGCTGTGTCTCAAGATCTCCGCCTTCCAAAGGCCCCTGGTTACGGGGAAGCACTGGGAGCCAGAGGGCTCATCCAGGGCCAGCGCAGGGTCCCACACCCACCTGCAGTCCTGTCTCCCCACAGAGCGAGGAGAAGTACCGCTGTGTATCAGACAGCCAGTGTGGGCCTCAGCGGTTCCCGGGCGGGGGTGAGTGCAGCCCTTCTCCACCCCCTCACAGCCCCAGGGTGTTCGTGGGACCCTGGAAGGTAGCACAGCCCCCATGGCGGACAGAGTGGGAGCTGGCCTGTTCCTTGTCATCCTTCCAGCACTTAAGGCCCTCCCTGTGTGCCAGACATGGCGGGGGGGGGCTGCCCCTGGAGAAGCTCACAGCCCAGGGACGTGGTGACAGACAGGCGTGCATGAGGGAGCAAGTGCTGTCATGGGGGAACCACGGGCACTGGGGAAGGGAGAGGGATTGGTTCTAGGTAGGGGACCCCACATGGCCTCCTAGAGTCAGCGATGTTCTAGATGGACCCTAAAGGATGACAAGAAGTTGGCAGGATAGAGGGGCTTTTAAAAGGACATTCTAGGCAGAAAGAATAGCTACAGCAAAGACTTGGAGACCAGGAGGAGTACACTGTGCCCCGGGAACAAGAACAGGGCCTTTGGGGTGGCTGGGCCTGGAGGCGGTCACCTCCCTTTGGCTTGGTCTAGGGATTGGGAGGAGCAAAAGGCGAGAGCTCAGCAGGGTTCCTGTACCGCGGGTCCACCTCCCCTGCCCTTCCTGTTGGTCCCCTCCCCTGCGGGATCCCTAAACAGGGGGTGGTCCCTGAGGAGGCGTGGGGTGGGGATGAGGGAGAAGCCAAGGTCCAGGCAGGCACCCAACATATGTGGCTCCCCCTCTCAGGTATCCTTACGGGCCGCTGTGTGAACTACAGCTCTGTGCTCCGGACCTGTGAGATCCAGGGCTGGTGCCCCACCGAGGTGGACACAGTGGAAATGTGAGGACCCTGCCCCAGCTCTCCTTTGCCAATAGGGAGAGCTCTGCATCTCTGAGCCTGCAGAGGGTCTCAGAGGTACCCCTAGGAGTGTCCACTCCTGGCCTGGGAAGTGGCCTCAGGATGGCACCTTTCCCTACCTCACCGGCCACTCTCCTCCCCTGGCCCTCAGGCCCCAGAGAAGCCATGACCAGCTGCCTGGTGGGAAACAGCCACCAGAAAAGGTGGTCCCTGGGGCAAAAGCCCTATGTGTCTTTTCCCATTCCTCGTCCCCCAAAGCTAAGACTTTCTTGTTCTCCCTCCACAGGCCTGTCATGATGGAAGCGGAGAACTTCACTATTTTCATCAAGAACAGCATTCGCTTCCCCCTCTTCAACTTTGAGAAGTGAGTCCCAGCTCCCTCCCTAAAGAAGAAAGCGGGGCACCCATCCTACCCTGCCAGCTCAGTTTCAGAGGGTGGAGAATCCTGTCCACATGGTTCCCCACACTTGCTCACCCTCTGCCCATCTCCCTGGGGCTCCCATTCCCAATCTCCCACCTGGCCTTGACCACCAAGTATTGGGTGGGCTCTGGGGCCAACCTCTCAGCCAGCCTCCCGCCTTGGGGCTCTGAACCCACGGATGGGAGTTCTGCTGGAGCCAGGTGAGGCACAAGTTCAGCCTGGGCCTGGAACCCTGATACCTCCAAAGATCAAGGCCCAAGAGCATTCTTTTTACTTCCCACGTCAAGCCCAAGCTGGGGTGTCCCTTTGCCACTAGTTAGGAGTTCATTGACTCCTTCACACGCCAAGTCCTCGGTGGGCATCAGGCATGGGCAAAGCACAATGCCAGGCACCACGGAGGGGCTGAGAGAACTTGGGTGCGACTCTTCCCCCCTGAGACCCCCAGCCTAGGAGCTGGGGGTATTAGATACCAACACAGTCAACCCTGATATGGAGAGAGGGGCATAGAAGTCGCGGGGAAGATGCAAGAACAGAGGTGACAGAGCCCGCGAGCGTCCCAGACGTCGGGTCCCAGAGCGCGCTGCCCGGGCCGGGAAGGCTAGAGACCGCTGCGGGGCCTGTCTTCCCGCCAGCCCTGGCCTTGCTTCTCTCCTCCGCAGGGGAAACCTCCTTCCCAACCTGACAGCCAGAGACATGAAGACATGCCGCTTCCACCCCGACAAGGACCCCTTCTGCCCCATCTTGCGGGTGGGAGATGTGGTCAAGTTTGCAGGGCAGGATTTTGCCAAACTGGCCAGCACGGTGAGGACCTAACGAAGGACGGGGGACCCCTTGGGCAGGTGGAGGGTGGAAATACCCGGAGGGCAGAGCCGGGCTGGGCAGCAGCGCCACCTAGTGGAAGCACTCCAGACCTGCAACTGGCTCTGGGCCTCACCGTGGGCTCCTCCACCCCCGCCCCTCCTCCGGAGGGCCTGCCTCCCTCACCCTTCCCGCCATGCCTGGTCTCCCGTTCCCACCGTCACACCGCTGAAAAAGCCCGTACAATGGGAAAGTGGATCCTAGATTGCTGCTATGGGACGCAGGACAAAAGCAGGATCTAGAGCCCCAAAGGTCCACACCCCTGACTGCCGTATGTTGTTTACTAAGGAATGTCTGTCTGCCAGATCGCTTCCCCTCCACCTAGAGAGTGGGAAGAACCACGCATCTGTGTGTCACGACCCGCAGCCCCCACCCTGGCAGGCGGTGGAGACAGCCCTCCTCATAGCTGGACCCTTCCCACAGGGTGGAGTCCTCGGCATTAAGATCGGCTGGGTGTGCGACCTGGACAGGGCCTGGGACCAGTGCATCCCCAAATACTCCTTCACCCGGCTGGACGGCGTTTCCGAGAAGAGCAGCGTCTCCCCAGGCTACAACTTCAGGTAATCCCCGGTTTCCTGGGGCCTTGGGAGGAGGAGGCAAGAGCTGTCCTGAAAAGTCACCCCTCCAGCAGCCATGCACATGGGGAAGAAAAGGCCCCAAGCACCCCCATCAGGTGTTGGTTCAAAGTCAGGGAGCGCTTTCTGTCACCACCAGGAGGCGGATAGGCCAGGTCCGCAGGCAGGGCACGTGACCAAGGTCTCCCAGTAGAGCGTGGGCTGTGATTCTGAGCCTTTCTTAGCTCCGGCTCGAAGCCGTCATGTGCCCAAGAAACGCCCTGGCAGCGCTTCTCGGGTACCTGCATTATCTAAGGTTTCTTGATCCACAAAGCAAGGGCTATCGTGGGATCAGTTTACAAGATGGAAAGTTTGTCTTTCTGTTCGTAACCAGGAAGTTCCATCTAGGTCACAAATCACAACTACCATGGTCACGAGTGCTTCCGCACCGGTCCAAGCAGGAGCTCGAGCTGATTTTTCAATATCATCTAGTTTCGATCCCCACTGGCCTTGAGCCATAAGGACTTTCCCCTGGCAGCCCCTCCCATCACCCTTGTTTTGAAGAAAAGGAAGAGAAAACCCAGGGTTAACTGTCTGGAACCAGTTGGAGCTGACCAGCCCTTGACCTTCTCCTATCCTAATGTCCCTAGTCTAGGAAATGGCAACAGGACCATTATCTTGAGGATCCTGTTGGCCAAGGTGTGAAAAGCTTCAGCCCTCTGTTCTGTTTTGCCCTCGATTTTCCAAGACCCTGACTGAGATTTCTGGGAGGGCTTTGAGGACGTACAACGGTGCTATACACTAAACAGGGGATGTTGAGTAAATAGGCAGGGATCAGGGGAAAAGTACACGTAAGAATATGTTTCAGTGACACATTCAAAGAATTGTTACTCAAACTTTCTAGGTGGTGGTGGTGGTTTCCAACAGAACGGCAGACGTAAGCAAAAAAAATAATCATTTCACCTTTTTCTTACCTTTATTTGTAGTTCGAAAAGTACATCTAAAACTTTATATTTAATAGTTTAAAATATATATGTATAGTCTCCGGAGAGGAGAATTTTTTAAAATTTGAAAGTGCTTTCATAATCAACTCCAAACTTTAAAAAACCATAGGAAACAACACATATTTTAAAGTAGGTTAAAAATACTGTTCGGCTCCCTGGCAGAAATCGGCATATTTACTCAGTGGGTACATCACAGAGAAATCAATACAAAGGATATTTGTATGGTGTCTTAAAATAGCAACATATTAATAAAATTCTCAGGATCTCAAATGCAAAGTTTTCATCTTCATAACTTCCCTGTGGCCAGTGGGAATTCTTCAATTTCCCAAATAACTTACTTGGCAGGAGAGCGTAGGAAGAATGTTAGCTACGAAGAAGCCCCCAACTACGGGTGCCACACAGATTTAGAAGAGGCTCTTTGATCTAAAGAAGCTACGGTGTCGGGTCCTCCACCTCCAGTTCCCAATCTTGGGCTTCAGCTGCCCCTCCACCCCGACTCCCCTTCCCGAAGTCCCCCCTCCCCCACCCCACACAGCAAAATGCGAGGTGGACTTGGTCATAAACTAGCTTAGGCTGTATTTGGGCAGACAGGTCCGAGGATCCCTGAGCCTAACCCCCAGGGGCTCATGGGAAGCTGTCCGAGAGGTGTGGACCCAGATAACTAACCCCTTCACCAAAGACTCCCAGGCCAGAGCAGGAAGGGGCAAACCTGCTCGTTTTGAACCCCCATGTAGTTTAAAAGAATTTCCAGAGCGCTGGCATGGAGAACTATCTGGCAGCCGTGACGAGAAGAGGGCTCCTCCCAAGGCCCCTCAGGTCCCTCCCCTGGGTGCCCACCCACCACCCTCGAATTGCCTTCAAGCTACTGGCACCACATGGAGCCCCGAGGCTGAGCTAAGTGCCCACGTTGGGGAGGCCACAGAGAATAAAGGTCACAGCCAGGTTTGGCACTGCTCTGTCTGATAACGGTAGAACTTCGGATCCCACAAATCTCCTGATCTGTGTGCACCGTACTCATCACCCTGGGCACCGAGGGTTTCGTGTGCTTTGGCGTGTTGTTCCTTACCCGCTCTGTGAAGCAGATGCCACAATCCCCCCATTTCACAGACGAGAGAACAAAGACTTGGCGGAATCAAACAAGTTTCCCCAAGTCACACGGCCAGTAGGCGTGGGAGCCTGGACACAAACACATTTTCCTGGATGATTTCCATGCAGCCAGGAAGACTAGGGACATTCACATTTATGAATCCTCAAAAAAAAAAAAAAAAAAAAAAAAAAAAAAAAAAGCCCATTTGGTTGATACTTTCATTGCTTAAAAACGAAGGACCTGCGGTCCACAGAGGTTAGAGGACTAGCAGCAGCTGGAGGCACAACTCAGGGTCTGGCTTTCTGTCCCCCAAACAAAATTGTCTGTTGCTCCCTCTCTAACAGAGGCCAGAGTTTTTCAAATGTCCTACTGTTGCCATTTGCTCTGGAGGAGATGCAGTCATTCAGCCAAGAGTCAGCCTTGTTTTAATCTGCACATTCAGGCAAGAGGCAGTAGAGATTCTCATTTCCATCACTAATTACTTCTGCAGCTCCTTTCCAAATGCCCCTCCCCTTGCTTCTTACAGCTCTTGGCCCGGAGGATCAGAGATTTAGAGAATTTGCAGCCACTGAGGACCCCTGGGGTACCCCTAGGCTGAGGTGACTGTTCCACCACTGAGGAAGCAGAAAGTTCAGAGGGGATGTGACTTGCCCAGGGTTACAAGGGTATCATGAGGAGCCTTCAAGGTCAGCTACATGTACATGTAGCTACAGCTCTAGCTACATCAGTCTCGCTGTGACATGGCCCCAGACATGGGGCCCCCTTCGCAAGATGGTCGGTCTCTCATTGACAGCTCCAGTGATTGGAAAGGTGACCTTGTGTTGAGTTAGAATGTGAGTCCCTTCAACTTTTACCCAGATTACCTAATGCCGTCCACCTAAATTAATCTTTATTTGTGTGATCTCCTGAAACTGCCTTCTGTCCCTCCCTGAAACTTGGTGGAAACGTTTTGGTTTTACTCCTCTCTCTATTCCATATGGCTAACCCTCCAGGAGCCACTTTAATCCGGTACTTTTCTGAAGCCTCCTACCAAACCCATTGAGAGTGTGGCATGGGTGGGTCTGTCCAGATTAAAATAAGAACTGGCGAGAGTCAGCAGGACCCCAGGAGCAGGGGGTGTAGACAAGGGCCAGGTTCTCGCCTCACAGGGAGGCCCTCCGTTCGCTGGAGCAGGATTTTAACCAGGGACCGACCTCCCCCAAGGCGCAGGGATCAGGCAGTGGTGCGTGTGAACACAAGTATTGTGTCTTTGAGCGAGCAGGTGTGTTTGTTAGGGGAAGAATGTGAATCTGTGGGAGAGTGTGTAAGTGTGGCGTGTGCCTGAGTGGGGAGTGTGTGAGTGTGTGTGTGTGTGTGTGTGTGTGAGGGTGTTGGTGAATGTATTTGAGAGCATTTGCGTATATGGGGGGAGATGGTACAAAGATTAAAAATACTGTAGCAGTCAGGGTCCCAGCAGGAAACAGATGGCACATGCAGAATGGGTAATGTGAGGAGAGTTTAATAAGGGGACTGTTTCAAAGGTGTGGGCAGGGTGTAGGGAAACCATGAAGGATAGCGCAGGGCCGGGGACCACAACGGGACCCAGGTGACTGCCCAGGTCTGAAGGGCAGAGGGCAGGAAGCAATTCCTAGAACCCAAAGACACGCTGTGGGGACAGGAGCTGTGACTCGGCCAAGCCACCAGCGGAGGCAGCCTGGGGCAGGGTGGGGAAGGCAGACACGTGAACCCAGGGATCTCCTCCATGAACACTCAGAGGTCTCTAACCTTTGTATCCCCTGGGTGAATTCACGGACCAAATGCCCACTAAGATGCAGATATCCATCCACATGAGCGGTTTTGTAGGCATTTTTCTTTGCTTTAAAAAAGCCAACTTATTTCTACAAGTAAGATATAAAAACATCCTCCGAGTAATAAATCCAAGCGATCCTGAAACATAGGAGGGATGATGTGGAGACGCCCTCTCCTTCCTCCAGTCTCTCTCCCCTTACAGGAAGTTAGCATCTTGGACAGTCTGGCGGGCTTCCCTCCAGTGCTTTTTTTCTCTGCATTTCTGAGGCATAAAACTCCGGGGCTCTGAAGATCTTTAAAAGCCCATCCCCAGACCTCAGGTTGAGAGCCCATGGAGTTAGGTTTGCAAAGCCTTTCGCGCCTATTTTGACAGGATTCACAGCTCACGCCCACGCCGCCGTAGTAGGCTCGGGGAAGACAGAGATGTGCCCAGGATTACACAGCTTAAGTAAGAGGGACACGGGGACTCAAACCCAGGGACCCGATCGATCTGTAGCCATTGCTTCCGGCATACCTTCCACCGTCACATCGTTTGCAACCACATCGTTTGCAAGCAAGCGGGAGAGACAGGCCCAGCCGTGATGGCGGGAACGACAGGGCAGAAGCAAAACCGGTGCATTTAGTGACATCAGATCCGTGTTTCTCCTCCGAGCCCTCCGAACCAAGCCCAAGGCAGCTTCGCTACGAAAAGGCAAGGCAGCTTTGGATTTCCTGTCTTGGTGTCTGGGACAAAAAACGCTCGTTCAGCTGCTAGATGTTCCTCATGCTGGAGGTGTTTCTAGTGACGGTTTCGTGTTGGAAATGTACCCACAGCAGCTTTCCTGGAGCTCGGAAATTTGGCGCCTTCCCTGCTTCCATGCAGAAACGTGCAGATCAGCAAGATCTTAGGCCAATTGAATGAGACGGAATCGAAAGTGCGCCCTTGGCTTTGAGCATTCTTTCTGCAATCTGGGTTTTTCTCCTTCCAAAAGCCATAGAATATGTGTTTTTAAAAGCAGCCACTTTCCATCATCTCCACAGAGACACTCGAAGGCCCCTGTGATGGGGGTAGATTTTGCCTGCCTTCGCCATGATCCGTTTTCCTCTTTGTTTAGGTTCAAGAGGGAGGAGAGGCCATCAGAGCGATCCCGAATTTATACAGACTTTTATAATTTTCAGGTCTAGCCTGGCCCCACGACAACCAATTCTGTTGGTAGGAAACAGCAGCTAACCCTCATCGAACACGTCCCAGTGAGCCAGGCAGGTGCTCTTTGCAGATTATCTCATCGACTCCAAAGAGAGAGAATTTTATAGCGGGAAACCTAACATTCAGAGGTTTCATTATCTGTCCAAGACCACACAGCAAATAGTGCTGGCCTGGAATTTCCAATTCCCGCAACCTCCAAGCATGTGCTGGTAACCACGGGTATCCTGTAGGACCAGTAGGGTTATCCCCATTTTACAGACAAGGAAACTGAGGCCAAAAAGGTTACTCCCAGGAGCAAACAGCTAGCCCTCTGGCGCTCAGCTACCTCTTTCAGCTCCATGTCCATTGATCCTTCCCTGCCTCATTCAAGATCAACTAATAGCAATATTTATAAAAAGATCAACCACCAGTCATTGCTTAAGTGCCTGCCCCTGGAGCTGAAGAGGTTCCCAGAACGTGCGTAAGTAAATATGGCTCGGGGTCTTGTCTAAGGGAAGGCATCCCAGCCTGCTCCAAGGATGTTGCCCCACCCCCACACAGTGAGTCTGCCAGGAGATATTTTCCTATCAGTATAAAATCAACTGTAAAAGTCTCTTTCAGCTGGCAAAATCCCTTCTCACCAGGCAAAAGCTTCGCGGAGAACACCACTTCCTTCACTCAGACGACTCAGATTCCAGGCCCAAGTTTTCCCTCACGAGTCCGACCCAGATCCTGCAAGTTTGTTGCTATTTTTCCTGTAACAGTTACGTGTCCTTGCTTTAGGAAGGAATTTCCATCACTCTATGGGATCGTTTCTAAACAGATGTCTGAGAGCTTCCAAGGGGTTCGTACATCGTGATAAAAACCTTCTTCTCCCTTCAGCAAACGTTTATCGACTGCCGACTCCTGCAAATGTCAGCCCAGCACCGAGAAGCGCTCCTGCGGGCCAGAGCCACCCAAGGCTGAAACTGGGCTGCTCCGACAGGCAGCGAGTTTCCTCTCTCTGGGGGGGTCCAGGCAGTGGCAGCGAAACTCTTGTGGCTAACGAGGGGAGGGCTCTGAAGACGCCTTCCGATGCCAGATTCCGTCAGGCTTTGTGGCTGAGACAAACACGAGGGAGACTAGTTCCTGTGATCACGTGGAAATGATAAACCTGAACCCAAGAACAAAATATTTATGCAAAAAAATATTTCGTGCTGGAGCAAGCCGAGAAAAAATAATTATTCATCTTAAGATGAAGCAAAAGTGAAGCGGAGAGAGCCCGGGCTGCGGGGCAGGAGGCTGTGTCTCGGGCCTCGCCGCACATGCTCAGTGTGATTTTCAGCAGCTCTCAGCCCCTCCGTGGGCCTCAGTTTCCTCCTCTGTGAAATGGGCTGTTTCGAGGTGATAAGTTCCCTTCAAGCTCTGAAAGTCTGAATGAGTGCAGGCAGGTGCCTGGGGAAGGTGCTGGCAGGGGCCGTTGAGGCGTGCGCTCTTATTTACAGACCCGTCACGTCCGAACAAAGCTTGCACACTGCCTGGCGCAAGCACACCTGACAAGTGATTTATTATGGTAATTGATGTTTGTACTTCCCCATTCTTTATCTTTTGCTGCTCGGGGCCCAAGAGATCACGTGCACGTGCACGCAGACACACACACACACAAGTGTCTCAGCCTTGTCAGGTCTCCGCTTGTTGGATTCTGGGCTGTGCTGGGCTTGTCCTGTCTGGTCTCCGCACAGGTATCTCTGGGAGGGTCCCCATGGGCGCGCCCCTCTCTCCGCGGGGGTTTTGAAGAAACTCGCCCAAAAAGGGAGCTGAGACACTCAGAGCCTAACGGAGCAGGAAGCCACCCCCAGCCCTGCAGCCCCAGCAGGAGGAACGGGAGCCTGGCCGAGAGCTGAGATCCCTGACAGGAGACACAGTGGGCCACATACCCACCATCTTCCCGCCCTCGGGCTCCTCCAGTGCCCCCATTCCCCAAGGCCCCCCATTAACCAGAGAGGAAGGGAGGCAGGTCAGCCGTGGAGAGTGGTGGGCACACCAGGGACTGTCTGGCTTCCTTCCACCGCTGCTGTCAGCCAAGCCCGCGGCAGCTTAGCTGTTTTCCCAGGCATCAGCTCTTGCCTGCTCACCGAGGCCTCCCTTGAGTCTGCTTCTGGCTCATCTCTCGGGAGAGTGGCAGGGGTGGGCATTGGTGTTCAGATCCCAGCTAGGCCCCTGGCAGGCCCAGGAGCTTTTAGAGCCACCAGCCAGGCTTCTCTCCAGCCTGAGGAACACCATATGACGTGCACTGAAAACTCTGAGCTTCACAGCCAGCAGCTCACGGAATCCTCCGTCACAAGCCCACCACTCTGGCTAGTTCCCTCGTTTCACATCTGGGGAGACCGAGGCTCAGGCAGACGAAGGACTTTCCCTCGGCTTACATGAGCTCATTCGGAGCCACGGTTCAAGCCCTAGACTGTCCCATTCCAAAGCCCCTCCACCAACAGCAGCTCCACGAGCGAGCGGTCGATGTGAGGCCTGAATGAAGGAACAGGTGTTCGAGCCTCCAGCCTAGCGCTCAGCATGGGGTAAGCGCGGCCCACAGATTCTCTCTCTGCTCTTCGAGCCCCGATTCCCCTCCCCAGATCCCACCCAGCCACCTGCCCGATCAGAATGTTTTCTGCCTGATGCTTCCACCTTACACTGGCTCCGCCTGAAGAATGGGAGAATTTAGAGAAGGAGGAAATCCAGAGGCCAATGTTGGTGCTAAACTCATTCTGGGAGATGTCAGGAATCCACTGCTGCCTTCAAGAAAGCAGTTACCCTGCCCGTGACTGCCCCAGGGAGGCCCTCGGGCAAAGGCAGTGAGATCTGGAGCACGGTCAGTGGTGCAAACTGTAGAGTGCGGTCTGCTGCAGGTACCAGGCGAGAGGCCTGGGTCCTGTAGGGGCCAGAAAGGTAACACGGGATTCCACAGCCTCCGCCCACACTGATAAAGGGCTCTGGAGAAAAAGGAAACACCTGATTCACCATGTTTGCCCATTTCTGTGGTGTAAATACAGCCCCAGGTCAATTTCAAGCTACAGGCGTGAGGTCGCAGAATGTGGAGCTGGGACGCGATGCGGGCAGCGTCTCTCCTGCCCCGAGCAGTGGACCCAGCCTTCTCCACCCGTCCCTGTCCTCCAGCCCACCAAGCTCCTGCAGCTTCTTCAGGGACACCATGTTCTTCCCCAGCACAGGGCTCATGGGCCCCACAGCCTGGAAAGCGGCCCCCACCTCTGGCCTTCGCACCTTTCAACCCTCCATCCCTCAGGCCTCAGTTCCAACGGCGCTTTACAGGAAGCCTTCCTTGGCTCACAGCCTCGGTCAGACGGTCTTCAGTACTTATGCTCTTCGAACGGTGCTCTGTCCTCTCCCGCCCTGACATCAGACTTTAGCTAGTATGGGGGTGTGTTGTTATTAATATTTCTCTCCCTCAGGTGAGAGCAGACCTTGCCAAGGTGTCAGTGGGGCCTAGCACAGTGCCTGGCGTAGGGTAGGTGTGCTCTGAGTACCTGCTGGGCCCTGGTGGATGAGTAGGAGTTTTCAAGGCAGGAAGGGAAGGAGAGAGGGAACAGCATGGGCCCAGGCAAGAAGTCCGTGTCTGCAGGGTGTGTTCAGGAAACCCGAGAAAGCAGGCGGTGTGGTGTGGCTGGCACTTCTTGCCAACAGGCAAGGAAGGGGGACTGGGCCGGGCTGCGTGTCGGTGGTGGTGTTCTCGCCAACCACGTTTCTCAGCCGAGAAAACCAAAGCTGGAGAGGTAGGAATCGGGGGATTTGGGAGAAGTCAGGGCTGGCCAGGATGTCCTTCCACGCATGCCCTTTTCAGAGGAGGAGGCTGGGGGATCCTTCCCACACTCCATGGCTCTAATGTTCTCCTCTGAGCCAAGGACACTAGGTGTCGAGACCCGCCTTGCCAATCCAAAAGGGATCCCAGCTGGAGAACTGAAAGGAATCAGCCACGACCTAACAGAAATCAGGCAACAAAAAAACAGTCTAGAATGCTGGCTCACAGTGTGAACTCTGGCACTGGACTCCCTGAATTTGAATCCCAAGTTTGGAACTGACTGTTGGGTTTGCAGACCTTAGACAAATTGCTTAAGCTGTGTTATCCTGGTTCCTCATCTGTAGAAGGGGAAGAACAAGAGAAAGCAACTCCATGGAGCTGGGTCTTAAAAGAGATGGTAAGTGTAAAAAGCACGTGGTACAGTGCTGAGCACATAGTAGGTGCTCAGTGTGTGCCTTCCCTCCCTGAGCACTGTTCTTCCTCCTCCCTCCCTCCCAGGAGGAGAACCAGTCCCTGCCAACCCTCCTGTGAGGGTGGGTGGTTGGTGAGATAATGATCTTATCATATTTATTGCCTCTTGGAAGGCAGGTGCTGGAGAAAAACCAAGTCCGCTTTGGTTTTTCTCCCTGTTCCTTCACATTCTTCCCCAAGATAAATTTAGCCAGCCTTCGCTTTGAACACGGTGCCCAGGGTGCTGACTTTTTGTTCTCTGAGTCGATGTGAGAGCATTCTTCATGGCTGCAGCCCCGGGCTGGAATGCAGACTTCGGGAGCACAGCCCTAGCCCCTACCCTGCCCCAAACACCTGTGACAGTCTCACCACCACCCCTGACCCTCCCGGTCCCCGAGGACATAGGGTGCCACATCTCCCAGACAGGGAACCTGAGCTCTCCAGTGACGTGAACAGAACGCAGAATACAGAAGGACTTGGAGATCTGTCTCCTTTCCAGCCACCCGGAGCTCAGAGGCAACGAGTTCAGGGTTAAGAGCAGAACCTGGAATCCAGCTCTGGCCAGTTACCTTCTCCTCCCTCTCCCCACCTGTAGAATGGGTCCCCTGCTGGTGCAGCCCAACCCACTCCATTCTGCTGGGTCTGGGAAGCCCTCTGCTGCTGCCACCCAGACCATAACCTACCACAGCTTTAAAGTTGGCCCAGCCCCTCGCCTCTCCCCTTATCCTCCAGCTCTTCGGTTCTTTGGCTTAAGTAGCTGGGCTTCCTTCAGTCTTCTTCCTGGGGCCCATTTTTACTCTGGGATTCGGTCTCAAGAAAATCATCCTGCCTTCTCTGCCTCCCTCTTTGGCTGCAAAGTCTGTAAGACGCACCTTCCCAGGTCAGGCTCCCTGGGGGGACACTTTCCCTCACTGACTAGCTTTCAGGCTTACTCTTCAGCCTGGGACAGCAGGTGCACCATGTGGGCACATATGCTCCAGCCATGCCCAGGCACAGGCAGGCAGGAAAACATGCAGCCTGGACTCCTTCCTGACCCTGTTAAACTTTTCTTCTGTTCTGACCCTCCGATGGCCTGTGGATGCCTCCCACTGCGGAGCCCACCGGGAACCGGAGGGCAGGGAGCTTGATGGAGGCAGGGTCTGCAGACCAGGCTCCCAGGCCCTGCAGAGAATAGGTGTGGAGGAACAGCCAGAACACTAGGATTGCGACAGTGTCTGTCTTAAAGGGTGGGTCTTGGTGTTTACCCCTCTCACTAACAGACCCACGGAGGGGTGCATGAGCACCCCCATGTCATAGACATGAACAGAGATGCTGTTCTGAGTCACATGAAAAGGGTAGAACCAGGATTCAGACTCCTTTCTTCCTGGCTGCAGAGTTCTGCTCAGCCAGAGCAGACAGTGGCTGACATTGTATGAGTTTCGATGACTCTTCTCCAAAATGACCTTGCTCCCATGCCTGTGACCCCTCTGCTGTCTGTGCCCTTGAGCCGAGCATTTCCCTCTCCCTGCCCGAATGCAAATAGCCCTGGGAGGGCTGTCACAGTCACGGACACCTGCAGGGAAGGAGATGCCTCTCTCTGTGGGAGAGGCCTGGGAATCCGGGCATCGGAAACACAGAAGGGGAGACAGCTGGCACCAAATAAGAGCCACGTCAACCCCACAGAGTTATGGGGCCTTCTGAGCCCTTTCACCCCATCATCTCACTTAACCCTTGCCATGCTCTGGGATCCTGGCGTCAGGAGCCCGTGTCACCGCCGCAGGTCCAATGTGGTCTCAAGACATTACACTTCGCTGATTAGTCTAGAGTTTTGCCTATGATGGGCAGGGCGGTAGGGGGCATGCACTGGCTTCAGACAGACACCATTTGCACTCTTAGTGCTTGTGAAGCCACAGGCAGTCCTTCCCCACCCCTTCCCCAGACATCTTCACAGTGAGGTGCTTATGCCCCCACTTTGAAGATGATCATTCTTACCTGTCCCCCACACGGTTCCTGGCACCCAGCATCCCAGGCAGAGAAGGGGTAGAGGATATAATCTCGGGCAACTCTAGCATTAGTCTCAGCCCCTGGGTGACCCTGGACTAGTCTCTTAACCTCCTCAGAGCCTCGCTTGAAAAATAGAGCAATCACATCCCTATCCCACAAGGCTTTTAAAAACCGCTCTATAAATGTATTTCTTCAACAATAGTAACAGCCAACAGCAGCAAGCTTTCCCTGGGTGCTTACTGTGTTCCAGGCACTGTTCTAGACCCCTGGGGTGTGTGCTTTCCCTCAATTCTCACAGCACCCCTGTGAAGCAGGACTTCCATATTATTCCCAGTCATAAAAGCGGAAACTGAATCTCAGAGAGGTTTAGTTACTGGCCCAAGGTTGCACAACTGGTAAGTGGCAGAGCCAGGCTTTGAACCCAAGTACGCTGAAAAGCCTGTGGGGGGGGGGGGGGACCATCTGCAGGAACTTAAGCCCAGGGATACCCAAACAAATAAAACCAAAGAAGCCTGGAGTCCAGCAAGACTCAGACTTTTGTACAACTAGAATCATCTAGGGAAATTGCTTAAAAGGCAGAGTCCTGGGCTCCAGGCGCAGAGATGCAGGTGGGGCTGGGAAGCTGCCTTGGTATCAAGGCCCCAGGATGACTGCGCAGAGGGTCAGCTAACCACACAGGGAGGACGGTGGCTGGTGTCCAGCAAACCAGTGGTGAGATACTCAGTGAGTGAGAGCTGTAGGCTCCAGAGGACCCCGACGCTTCAGGGAGGAGCCCACAGTGGGACCCACTTTCTACCTCTGGTTTCCAGGTTTGCCAAGTACTACAAGATGGAGAATGGCAGTGAGTACCGCACACTCCTCAAGGCTTTCGGCATCCGCTTTGACGTGCTGGTGTACGGGAATGTGAGTCCTTGCGCCGGGCAGATGGGGGGAGGGCAGGGAAGGAAACCCAGATCAGTCTTGGGCCCTCAAGAGCCTCCTCCCAGGGGTTGGGAGGGGGCAAGGTCCTGCCACTGACCAGCTCTGAGAGCCTCCGTGAGTCACATGTGTAGTCTCTTCACTGCTACGGTCAAGGGTTGGGGCCTCCTGGTCGACCCAGAGCCCTCCGCTCCACCATCTCTCTGGCTGGGGGTCCTCCTTCAGCCTCAAGCCTCAGGACCTCGTGCTGGGCTCTCTGCCCACCCGCCTTGGTCTTTTTGCTTGCAGGCTGGCAAGTTTAACATCATCCCCACCATCATCAGCTCTGTGGCCGCCTTCACCTCCGTGGGAGTGGTGAGTTCAGCCCCTTCCGCCTCAGACAGGAGGCCCGTCAAGGTGGGGCTCCAGCTGGGGGTCGGGGTGGGGGAGCGGCCCAGGTATGATGCCCTGCTTCTGCCTAGAATGGAAAGTCCAACCTCTGGCCAGGTGCCTCAGTCTCCCTCACCGCCTCCCTGCTGGAACACCTCCAGTCACAGAGAGCTCCCTACCTCCCGCAGCAGCCTCCCCGGCTGCGGGAGTTTCCACCTGGTACCAAGTTCCTGCTCCCCCACCAAGAAGGTGAAGGAGAGGACTCCAGGGTTCCACAGACCAAAGGAACCGAGCCCTGCTCCCGGGGACTTCCACCCCCTCACCCTCTGCTTCTCCCACCAAGTCCTCTGTCTGCATCTTGGTCTGTGGTCACTGCCAAGAGCTGAGAGGTGGGTGATGAAGGCATCCTGCAAAGCCCCGGGACTGTTTTTCCAAATGGAAACATCAGTCAGGTGTCTTTGGAGGACTCGCCCAACCCTTGGCCTGCCGTCTGCCTGAGGGCGGTCCTCCGCACTGCCCAGCCTGCTGCTTCCTGCTACACTGAGCCCGCCCTGCCTCTCCTCCAGGGGACTGTCCTCTGTGACATCATCCTGCTCAACTTCCTCAAGGGGGCCGACCAGTACAAAGCCAAGAAGTTTGAGGAGGTGAGCTGGAGGGGAGAGGTGGGGAGGCATGAGAGGTAGAGAGACAGGGCAGGGACTAGCTGGGCACCCCTAGACCCCAGGGACTCTCAGTGGCTCCCCCTTCTGGGGGCTTCTTAAGGGGATTCATGAGGCCTCAGCACAAATTGGGGGTCCCGAAGAGAGGGAGTCGGCCAAGAATGCAGGGCGGTCTGTGGGTCATCACTGCTGACGGCCTGATCCACTCACTGTCCCCTCTCCATTGCTGGGGCAGGACAAATTCTGCCATGGGTTAGCTCAGGTTTCGGTTGGCCTGTGAGGTTCGTGGTTGTTCAGACTGTTGGGATCACACAGTCGTGCTGGAGCTCCCTGAGAACGGGGCCCCGAGCCTCCACTGCTGCATCTGCCAAGCAGAGTCCCATGGCAGGGGGAGTCTTGCCCACAGCTAGAGCACGATAACCTTCCACCTGCAGGTGGACGAGACGACACTGAAGGTCACTGCCTCGGCCAACCCAGAGTGCTCCAGCGACCAGACCACCGAGGAGAAGCAGTCCACAGATTCGGGGGCCTACTCCATTGGCCACTAAGGCCTCTGCCAGGGCCCCAAGCTCATCCATGGGCTCCAGGCCTGCCAATAGGGCACCGCACCTGGGCCAGGAGGGATGGAAAGGGGAGGGGCTTTCATTTCTGCTGCTCACCCCAGGAAGCCATGCTGGACCCAGGTGTCTGGGCCTCCCAGTGTTCTGGCAGACAGGTAGTACCCCCTGCTAAGACCTCCATCTCCCTTCACCCCTTGCCTTGCCCCTGTCCGCCTCCCAGAACCCCCAGGGCAGCAGCCCCTGAGTTGTCCCCCTTCTGAAGAGTAGAGAGCATAATAGTAATAGCAAGTGGCCACAAGGCATTGCCAAATGCCGGGCAGGGTCACACACATTATCTCATTTAACACTTAGAGTCATCCTATGAGGTAGTTATTAGTTTCCCTGTTTTGAAGGTACACTGAGGCCCCGAGAGACGGAGTCATTTGCCCAAGGCCACAGAGCCAAGAAGCAAGAGGATTGGGAGTCGAACCCAGATCGAACTCCATCACCCACACCCCACAAGAGAAGGGTGAACTCCCAGGGGGTGGCCACCTCTGCTGCTTCAGCCTCCCCCATGGTGATCAGGATTAGGTTTTGCTTAATGAAGAGTGAGCCCCATGCTTTCAGCAGGAACTCAGGCCCCGGTGTAGGGAAGACCAGTTAGACAGAGATGCGGGTGGACCTGGCTTGGGTGGATCCCCAGTTCAGAAGGAAACAGGAGGCACGACTTCGCTCTGTACCCAGCCAGGGGTCTCTCTCTGGGACCCCCATAATCACACACATTGGGACTCCCCCCCGCCAGCAGTGGAATTAGGTACCCCCCAGGGTGGGGCATGATTCCCAGACCCAGTCCCTTGTCTCAGCGGGCCATGCTCCTTTATGATGCTGGTGAACAGGCTCCAGGGAGGCCCGAGGCCCTGGGAGCAGCGGCTAGCGAGGCCGCCCCCCCTAACAGGATCCTAATGGGCGGTCAGCCTTCAAAGGCTAGAAACTCTCTTGTCCCCCTCCCCTGTTTACAGATAAGCAGACTGAGGCCAGAGAGGGGAAATGTCGGGTCACACAGTTAGTGGCCAAATGAGAACCCAGGTGTCTTGGCAAGAACAAGGGGCCAGAGAGGCCACTGGGGGATCCTCTAGTCCACTCACACCTCTGTCAGCCTGGCGCCCCCTCCCCTTGCTGGGCTCTCCCCCTGTGAGAGGCAGAGCTGGAGCAGACCCAGATCTTCGGAAGCCTGAAGCATATACAGTCTGGGGCATCATCTCAAAATAATACAAAATTAGGGATTAGAAGGGGCTCGTGCATGAGGGCGGCCCTGAAGGACGAGTTTCATTAGCCCCACAGTCCATCACCTCTGGAAAAGTTGGAGTGCAGGCATGACCATGTGCCCTGAGCAAGGAGGTGCCAGGAGATGGAGGGCTGCTCCCTCTGCAGAAGGTGCAGGGAGATGGCAGGGAGGGGCAGGGGCGGCTTTGGGAGTCATTTGGAAGGGACTACGTTGGGAGCAGTGGGCTGACCCCAGTGATTCCCCCTCTGGGGAAGAAGGGGTCAGATCCCATCACGGGAGGCCTATCACCCCTTCCCTGCTCGGCCTTCACCCCCACCGCATCCTCAGGCTGGTGGAATCGTACTTCCCCAGGAGTAGCCTCGAGCATCAGGCAATGTCCAGAGATCTGACCAGCAGAGACGTCAGTAGAGGCCTTGTTCTGCACCCGGGAGACCCACAGGCATCCCAGCAGGAGTCGCAGGGATGTTCCCTGCAGAGGAGACCGAGGCAACCGTGTCCTCTTCCTCCAGACGGGTGTGGTCCTCCCGCACCTGCGGCAGCCACTCCGCCGGGCCCCCCCTGCAGGAGTGTGAACTCCGGACAGCGAGCCTGCCGTGCGAGCCACGGGAACCCAAGCCACAGCCTCTGGGGGCCAGATTGTCTGGGCCCTGCTGCATCGTGGTGGACTTGGCACCGTCCCCAACGCGACCACATGCCAATCCTGCTGGGGTTGCCGGGGCTTGTCACTAATCCTGCTGGATAGAAAAAGATATCCGGAATCCGTGGAAGTTTGAACTGGAGCGCATACTCACTCCTAGCAGTCATTGTGTCTGTAATCACTCAGCATAAAAGCTAACACTTAGAGATAACTCACCACGGCTGAGCATTGGGCTGGGTGCGCGACAGGGGTCGCCTACTGGGACCCTCCTTTAACAGCAGGGGACTGTGGCTTGGTAAGGGGAAGAGACTGAGCTGGCAGAGCTGGGCCCCCAGCCCCAAGCTTTATGGCTCCAGAGTCTACTATCTTGACTTCTAGGCCACAGCTGTCTGAGAAAAACCAGGACACCCGTGGGCCCCTTTATTTCTGTATGTGTTGAGCTAAACCAAGTGTTTAGGCAGCAGTACCAAGAAATCTGCAGAACCTCAAGGTTTCATATCATAGAGTGGGTCAGACAGCCCCCTCCCTCCACCGGGTGGCTATGCCATCCGAGACACATGGAGGCCAGGTCACGGGCAGGGAAAGGGGGACGCGAGGCTTGCAGACCCTGGGAAGTTCAGGCCCTGAAGAGCTTATGGCTTGTCCAACCCCACTGCACTGGCCAGGCTGCAGCCACAAGGAAGACTGGGAAACAGTCTTCCTGGGTCCTCAGGAAGAGGAAACGGTGCACACAGCACCCTCTGCCCCAATTATCCCCACCTTGCCCACAACCCATCCAGCCCACAGCCACGGATAGTTACACACACCCTTCCCTTGCGTGTTCCTTCTCCAAAAACCTTATTCTCCACAAACGACCCATCAACCTTCCAGAGGTTTGAATAGATAACACCCTCAGGAGTTTCTTCTCCCAAGAGGATCGCCTTTTAATCAAGGGCTATTCAAGACTGAAAGGCCTTAAATAGCCAAAGATATAAATGCCTAATGGTTGAAGTTCAGGCGCAGTCACCGAAGTGCTGCACACTTGAGAGAGAGCTTATCTCCCTCGCCTTGCCTCCAGCGAGCCTCAGTCTGGAGGGGTCTGAGCCCTGCTCTCCACCCCCCCCCCCATCTCCTGTGTTGGCTGGCTAGATACTGGGCTACTGTCTATACTGCCTCGAGCCAGATGGGCTACTGGTGTCGGCTGCAGCTCCTTCCCCATCCAGGAGAGAAGGGGAATCTGATAAAAGCCAAAATACTGGTCTCAGAGCTCCCTCTTTGGATCTTCCCTTACCAACCCTCCTCCCCCTACCCACAGCCCATTCCACTGTTCTTCTAGAAGCAGAACATCAAGAATTAGCTTGCTAAAGTATGCAAGGAAGGGATGGGGTGGGGGGTCTGACTTTTGTCAGCCCTCTTTCTTTGTCCCTGGGAAGACCAACATGCTGTGATGAGGGGCTTCCTGGCTCAGTGTCCAACCAAGGCAGATGGACAGACCCCTCCCCTGAGGAGAGGCCTCTGTACCTAGAGGCAGTCCCTGGGCCCGGCACTGGTGACAGTCACTGCAGTACCCACGCCTGTCATTCTGCTGCCAGGATGTTCAGGGGACTCGTCTCCTGCTTTTTTACTACCTCCTTCCCCTGGGGGTCCCCATTCCTATCCTGTTCCATTGACTCTGGCCCCTTTAGCAGCAAAGTCCATCTGAGAACATTGTTCTTTTTGTTCCTGAAACTCTGCATACCATCACATGCCTGGACCGATACACACATGCACACACAGATGTAGACCTGTACACATGTGTTCCACACACACACACATACGCACACTTACAAACCCACTGTTACACACATATACAGGCACACACAGATCCAAGAGTGTTGGGGCAAAGGTATACGGGCGTACACAACACCCAGGTGTATCCATAAATATACATTATGTATATTTATGTACATGTTATGTATCCATAAATATACAGAGGTTGGTTTTTTTTTAATCCCTACTTTTTTTTTTTTAAGATTTTATTTATTCATTTGACAGACAGAGATCACAAATAGGCAGAGAGCCCAATGCAGGGCTCAATCCCAGGACCCTGAGATCATGACCTGAGCTGAAGGCAGAGGCTTTAACCCACTGAGCCACCCAGGCACCCCTACAGAGGTATTTAAAGTGTGCTCAGCACACAGAGGCACACGGACTCGTACAGTTTTGCGTATTTATAGATAGACACTCCCATGTGCAGGGATAGACACAAGCATGCAAGGATTGACTCTTGTACACACCAAGATGCATATACACACATGTACGTGTGCACTCACAAACACACTTGTACACTCTCCCTGCACCCCAAGTGGAACTACACCCTTGGGAAATATGATAGTAGATCACATAGCTAGCTAGTTAGCTCTGTGCCTTAATCTCTCTCCCTCTGCATCCCCACCCCCCGCCCAAAAACGCAGGGCTCTCTGCCCTCCTGATACCCAGCTCAGGCCTGAGCTTCCTGGTTATCAACCCCAGCATCCCGCCTGGAACAAAGAAAGGGAGCAGTGTTCTCCGTCCTTGGGGACAGTGAGGTGAGGGGAAGGGTCTCTAGAATAGGGACAGGAGCCTCACCGCTACCTGATGCTACAATTTTTGCCCCAAGGCCCTCCCAGTGGAAGGCAGCTCCCATCTGAGACTGTGTTCTCTCTAGGGAGGTCAGCTGGGGATGGGGGAAAAGGAGAAGGGATTGGGGTGGGGGACACACCTCAGAAAGGAGTGGAGGACCCATCTCAGGACCCAGGGACTTTAAACTCACCCACAGGGGGCTGGGAGAATAGAAAACAGGAGCCAGTATCTGAGAGGCCAGGAAGATCCAGAGCTAGAGGAACCAGCTGCCCTAGAGTCCCTAGAGGAAGGGACTTCCTCCCTCCCACATGATTCCCAGGTGGGATCTCAGTACACACCATGCGCACAGCAGTTCTTGAATGGGTGCAGTCCCCTCCACGTTGGAAAGCCCATCCACACTTGTACCCCTTATGGGAGCCAAACAAAGCAGGAGGGACAGTGCCCCACTGCGCACCCATGAGGCAGTCCTCCGGCAGTGGAAGTGGAGGAGGCTGGACAGGGAAGGCCCATGGGGAGCTCACCAGCCCAGTGGGTGCCTGGCTGCTCCCGCTAGGCTTCCCCACCCAGCCTGGGGCTCCACTGGCAGTCCTCCAGCGTGTGCAATAATGAGATGGAGTTGGGAAATGCTGTGGGAAGTCTGAGTTTTTGGCCAGGAGAGGCTGGAAGACAGAGCCTGGAGGGGTCCAGGGACTGCCAGGGGAGGTCTGAAGAGAGGGGGCTCCGAGGCAGGGGCTCCACACCTCAGGCTTAGAAGGAGCAGACGAAGGGCAAACACCTTTCACATGAAGTCAGCTGCCAGCAGTGGAAAGCATGGTACGTCAGCGGTTGCCTGTGTGGCAAGCGGTTCTCCTTCCCTCCTTGGCTGGCCGGCGGGGACCAGGACTATCAGGGTGCTTCCCACATGCCCCTTCTAGCTAAGGTGCACCCAGCTCTTCCCGGGCGGGGGAGGGAGGCAGTGTGCTAAGAGCTTCATGAATTAGCTGGTTAAAGTATACTTATTGCACATGATCATCGCAATGACCCCAAAAGATAGATGTTATCATCATCCCCATCTCACAGACGGGAAACGTGAGGCTTAGTGGAGGTAGTAATTTGCCTGGGTCTCAGCCTGCAAGAGGCAGAGCTGGATGTGGATGGCGGCAGGCTTACTCCAGCACAGATGGTCTTAGCCTTGGAGCTAGCTCCCTCACATCTGGCTTCCATGCTGCTCAAAGCTGGCGAATTACCCGTCAGCCAGCCCTAATTCCCACAGCTTCCCTTCGTCCTTCATCCATACCTTCCGTTCACATCTCCTCCTCTCCTCTGTCACTCCTCGTGGCCCTCATATCAGAGGAAGGATAGCAGCCCCCCAGCCCCAAGCCTAGCGCGGTCGGTGAGGCTGGAGAGCCCCCATCTGTCTCCCATACAGGGTACCCCATCACCTGGTTTTACTTTGAGGGATCCCTACATTTCAGCCCTCCTCACAGATGATGTGGCTTCTCCGGCTGGGGGAAGGTGTGAGTTTGGAGAGGTATATTCAGAGAACTCAAAGGGACAGCGTGTGAGAGGGTACCTTGCCACTGCTTTCCCTTGCTCTGGACCCAGTCCCCCTCACCTCTGGTCCATAGGGCTACACAGTTGCCTTCCCCATTCACAGGCTGCCCTGAGGCTCAGTATCCAAAATTCCAGCGTCTCCCATCAGTCCATTGAAATCTCCCGCACGGGAACTAAAGAAGTGATAGGCAGGGTCATAGGGCAGAGGTCCCGGGAGACAGACCCAGGGACCCCAGAGAGGGCCCACTGAGTGCTCCTTTCCCCTCTCACCACCCAGTGGGGAGCCAGATCCGCAAGAGACCCATGCCTGAGAGTTTACAGGCAATGCTGATGCAAGCGCCGCCAGCGTTCCCCCATCACACAGAACACGCTTCTCCATCTTCACAGTGCATACGATCTCCTGGCATTCTTCTTAAAATGCAGATTCCAGTTCAGGAACTCTGGGGTGGGGCCCAAGATTGGGCACTTCTGACAAGCTCCCCGGTTTGCCGATGTTGCTGGCCAGGGACCACACACGCGTAGCACATTTCATGGCATTTATTCATCCACAATCCAAGAGCTGCCTTGAGAGAGGGGCTCCATTTTAGAGATGAAGAAACTGAGACTCCAAGGAAGTCATTCAGCTAGTAGGTGACTAAGCGGGGCATGGAGCCTATCTCCTGACTCCAGTGATGCACCAGGAAATGTTCAATAGCCAGCTCCAGGGGAAGGGGAGAACACAGAGGGCAGGAAGAACCCTGATTTACAATTGCCCATTTCCTTGGTGTGCATACCTCCACTGGGGCAGATTTCAAGCTACAGGCATGAAGTCTGTGAGCATGGAGCTGGAATGAGATGCCCAAAATCATTGGTCCCCCAGACCCAGTCTAAGCCAGCTCCAGTGCCACACTGCCTGCTGCTTGAGGCTGGCCTCAAGGGCTGAGATGCGGCTAGACGCCAGCAGGGGGTCCCTGGAGACAGTCAGAGAGAACTTCCTGTCCCCAGGGAGGTTGGTACCTCACCTACCCAGCCCTTGAGCACGCCTCCGATCCAGGTCTGTCCTTCATTGACCCGTCTGGCCATGCGCAGGACGTGATGATCTGAGTTGGAGTTGTGTATGGAGACAAACACCTTCTGCAGACATTCAGCAGAAAGAAGAAAATGTAGGGTAGAGAATTCTCCGGTTTTTCTCAAGTCTCTGAGCCTCCAGGAGAGAGCTTCTCATCTCTTTGTAGGTCAGATATCAATGACCTACTTGCCCTTCTCAATCCCATCTTGTGTCCCTTGGTCAGGAGCTTTTTGCAAAAACTAATAATACTCAGAATAATCAAAACTTCCATTTGTGAGAGTTTTAATGACCCAGGGACTATTCCAAATACTTCCATGTATCATCTCATTTAATCCTCAACCACATCCCTAACAAGATGGTACTATATATCTCCAGTTGACAAACAAAGAAGCCCCAAAAGGTGAGCTGACCAGCCCAGCAACGGAGCCAATGTCAGGCAGAGCCGGGACTAAACACGGGTATATCAAATACCAAAGCCACTCGTGCAGACAGTGGTTCTTAAAGTGCAGGCCCCAGACCAACAACACCACCATTACCTGGGAATTGTTATACGTGTAAACTCTCAAGTCCTGCCCCAGATTTGCAAAGCCATAAATGTATTTTAACAAGACCTCCTAGAGATCCTGACACATATTATGCTTTAAGAACCTCTAATCTCAAAGGGAAGAGGTTGAATCTGATCTCCTCCTCACCTCCAGTCCTCCACTGTAGCATCTCTGCAACATACCTGAGTGTTTACAAATTTCTCAAGGTTCCGCACCAACGGGAAGCAACACATCTTGCACCCAGGACTGCCTGGAATTTAAACTTTGTCCACTTCCTCGGGGCACTGAAAGTCCTTGTCTAGGGCAGCTGGGTTGGAATCCATGGCCTAGTCACCCTCAAATGTGTCCCAATAGCCAGAAGACTTGGTCTCCTCTCCTTCTGACTGAATCACCTTCTGGGTCAAGGCAGAGTCTCCCTCCTGCTCCCCTAAACATTCCAGATTCTGACTCAGGTCTGTCTGTGCCTCCCAGCCGTCCAGATTGGGAGCATTATTCTCTGGGAAGAAGGGGTAACCTAAAATGATCTCGGGGGGGGGGGGTCCTCCCTTCTTCCAGGACCATGGACAGCTCTGAAGGCCCACATGAGCCACCATCTGTAACCAATACTGGAAGGATCTCCTTAGCATGGGGTGAGGTGAGAACACTTGGGTCGTAGACACAAGTGGGTGAGATCCTGACTTCTGGCTGACACCGTAGGTGTGTATTCTGGGAGGAGGCACCTCTGAGAAGTCCTTCCTCTTCACAGGTGGTGGGGTTTTCCTCTGAAGTAACCCTGGCAGAAAGTTTGGGTCACAGTTCCGAGTCCAGGAGAAATCTAATCAGAGATGGGCTGGGGGTCAACCAAAGGGGGGCAGCTGTGGCCCTGGCCCTGTGAGGCAAAATACCTGCAAGATAAAGGAGAAAAAAGAAAGGTTGGTGAGACAGGAAGGGGAGGCTTACCCAGATGGAGAGCAGCAACTGTCCCTAGCAGGAGAAGGGGCAGGAGCAGGGGGCCTTTCATTTCCACCCAGGCTTGGAACAGGGACACAGCTCCCCTTCCCTCCTTGTGGGTGCCTTGTGTGTCTGCCCAGCCCCTGGCAGACAGGGGACAAAATCCTTGTTTAACCAGTTGATTAAGGGGCAAAGATTGGTTAGAGCACTCTTTCCTCCCCAGAGAACAGGCACTGAACTGGAGAATTAAGAAAAGGACGTGGGATGTCAGCTCAGGTGCAAAAGTCCCTTTTTCCTGAAAGCCCCATCCCTGCTCCCCCAGATGGCCCTTAGCTCAGACCCTTGCCCCTGCAAGAATGGGCCTGCTCTGAGTCAGGGACACTATCATTCATACTGGGAAACAAGGGGGAAAAGATGCTGGCCACGGTGGTCCTGAGGACGGGCTTCCAAGTGGGTCAAGCACTCACCTCTGGGAATCTTGGGTCTCCACTCTCAGTGCTTCTGGCTTTTGAGCCCCAGAGGAGGCTGGGTCAAGGCTCTCATGCTGGGCTTCTGGGGAAGCTGGAAGAGGCAAGGATGATTGCCCCCTGCTGCGGGGGAGCACAGAGGAGCTGATAATAAGAGTTTTGTTCAGTCCTCTCACCTTTGAGAACTGCTGTCTTTTGGTACTTCGGAGACCTATGTCCCAGGGCTCTCTTCCCATGTGCGTATCCAGACACCTTGCTGTGCTCAAGAGTACCCCAGCTGACTGTTGTCTAGGCATTATTACTGCCCCTATAGTGTCCTAGTCTGAACAACACTCCTTAACCCCAGGAGCAGCCTTCCCCTGGTCAGTATCCCAGCTAATGAGGTGGGGAATCCCAGGGAGCTGGGAGACCATGTGGGGAGCAGGTAGGAGGCCAAGGGAGGCTCTGCCCTCCTGAGTACTCACTTATCTCAACCAAGTCCTCTATATGCATCACACCCCCGATTCCTCATCTTCACCTCATTCCATGAGAAGGTACGCTGATCCTTACTTCACAGATGAGGAAATGAGATTCAGAGAGGGAAGGCAACTTGCCAAGTTTGCACAGGCAGTAGGAGAACTGGGATTTCTAAGTCTTTTTGGTTTGAAACCCTTGTCTCTCTCTGATTCTGTCTCAGTCTTTACCTGACTCTCTGTCTCTCTCTCTCCTTCACTTACTTCCTTTCTCTCCGTGTCCTCTTCCTTTTCCCTCTCTTCCACATCTTTAATCTCCCTCTCTTTCGCATCTTTAAAATTGTATGCTCATTTTTTATGATGTGGCTCTAGATCAAGGTTCTCAACCTTCCTGCTTGCAGGAAAATAGTTCTTTGTTGGGGGCTGGGGGGTGTCCTGTGCATTGGAATGAGTTTAGCACTATCACCTCCCTGAGTCATGATGATCAGAAATGTCTCCGTACATTCCCAAATGTCCTCTGTCACCCCCATCAGCTTCTAGATCACTGATCTAGAACATGTAAAACATGCCATTTTGTCCAATCTCAAGGCATAATCTTATGGCCAGGAGGCAGCAGCCAGAATGGAAAGCTTCATGCAGAGTTGTTGAGACACTCCAGGCCGCCCCCTCTCCATCCCCATCTCCCACCAGCATTCTATCACCACCAGGGTTGGGACTAGAGGGATGTGAGCAAGGCACTTGCCTCAGTTGCAAAACTGAAGAGCCCACTAAAGAATTCAGTAGTCAAGAGAAACACTATTTTAATGTGATCTTTATTAAAAATCAAAATACATGCAAAAAATCCACAATTAACAAAATAGCAAACTTTGAATCAATCAAGCTCTGGCCAAATTCATTGCAGTCCAAGAAGAGGCCACCAAGCGCTGAGCCCTGATTTTGCTGGATATCATCATCAAGAGCTAGAGGACTTGTGGGGGTGGGTGTCTGTCTCAACTCTGTGCCATCCAACCAGGCAACACACATCTGATTCTTGGATTCCAGCCCAGCACACCAGTACCCAGAATACCAGATAGGTAGCCCAGAAGGTGAAAAGGCCTGAGTCCTCCCCTCCTCTGTGGTCTCAGGGGACCTACGAATGGAGAAGTACCTGAGAGATCATTTCTGTGCTCAGTTGCAGAGTAACGGTCTTGCCCACTATCTCCCCAGCCCAACAGACTTGACTCTCAGCTTCTCTTCCTGACTCAGGGACGGGGAGCTGGGTCAATTTCATGCCCCCAAAACCTGGTCCAGATTTTGAACTTGAGATCTCCCTAGTGGGAGAGCTAGACCCCCTCCCATTTTTCTTGCCCATCCTGGGCCCAGCCAAGGATATCATTTCCTTAGTGTTTGGGGTGACCAGCAAAGACAGCTTGCACCATGATAAGCTTTACATGTGTCTTTTCATTGGAACATCCATTTCATAATGAGACAATGGCTTCTCAGAGTGCTTAAGACACAGCAAATCAGTGACAGGCCTAAACCCAGGCCTTCTAGCCTCTTAGCCTGCCCACGGCTCCGTTCCCTCTGCCTCCTCTCCCAGACCTCTCCTCTGCAACTGGCCCCTCTTCACACTCACCCTATTTTCTTTACACACAAACCCAGAGAGAATGCACTCTTGGAGTCATGCCCAGATCCAGACTCAGAATGTTCCCAGGCACCCAAACGCCTCTTTCACGGCTCTTTCTTGCATGAATCCCCCACAGGAGATCTCCATGGACTGAAAGCCCCACTTCTGTCACAACACACAGCCCCAGCAGACAAGATGGATGAGGACCAAGACAAATGCAAAGACAGTCCATTGACTTCAGTGACCTCCTCACTGACGAGTGAAGCTTGTCTGATTCCAAAATAATACTGTTGAAGATCCTCCATGGACCAAACACCATGTTCCACTAAGGCTTTAATCTCCGTGATCCTACTTACTTAATTTTTATAATCATCCTGCAAATTAGGAATTTTCTTCTCTAACCTCCATATCTACCGCACAAGAGTTTAAATGCGTTGACACAACTAGTAAGAAGCGGCACGTGTGACGCTGTCAGATTCCCACATCCCTGCTTTCTTTGATAGGCCCAGCTGTGTTAGCCCCAGACATTCCGGCCAGTGGGGCCAACATCTCCAGCACACATGAGACTCCAATCCTCTGGCCAACTGTTTGCATTTCTATTCACAGGATCCAAACACTGCCTCTTGTCTCGAGATTCAGCCCTGCCCCACATTGTGCAGAGGGCAGGTCTCTCCATCTGGAGGGACAGCGTGGTGTGATGTATCCTGGAATCCTGAGTCCAAAGTCAGCCCATCTGTGGCTCCGTTTTCTCCTCCAAGAGCAGAGGCTCATGGCAGGACCTCCATCTAATGAGCCAAATTCCTAGAACAGTGCCTGGCTCATGGGGTTGGGAGGCGGCCCTTGTCAGGAAGCCAGGACTAGAACTGCGACCCCAATCAACAAGTAAGCACTGTGTGTTGATTGAACTCCTGCTGTGTGTGTTACACAGTGAAACGAACTCCGGGGACTCCGTCCTAAAGATGCAAGTTAGCTTCTTCAGAGCTCAGTTAGCATCTTGTTGGAGATGAAAAAATGACACACAAACCCACCTTTGGGGTTGCAAGGCCAGTCCTCTTATTTCATTTTTTACTTTTTTACAACTTTTCTTGTGGACATATAACATGCATCCTGTAAAATGTACTAGAGGGTGGACTGCTCATGGGATTTTCACAGAGAGAATGCACTCTTGGAGTCATGCCCAGATCCAGACCCAGAAGGTTCCCAGGCACCCAAACGCCTCTTTCACGGCTCTTTCTTGCATGAATCCCCCACAGGAGATCTCCATGGACTGGAAGCCCCTCTTCTGTCACAACACACAGCCCCAGCAGACAAGATGGATGAGGACCAAGACAAAGTCCACCTCCACTTAGCGTAAAGCCTGGCACCTAGTAAGTGCTTAATCAATGGGAAATAGCGTTACTCTTTATTATGCAAATTGGAATAAAGGGAAGCTATGCTTTCTCACAGCAGAATATAGTCTATGAGGACAAGGAGTGAAAGGTCTACTTCAGCGGCATCCTCCGCAACACGCAGCCCCAGGCTGAACCCAGAAGAGTGTTCCAGAATTCCACCATCTTTGAAGTCAGCAGACTGTCACAGAACAGCAGCTATAATGGGCTGCATTCTGATTTCTGTCTTTCTCAACTAACCATACAAGCTTGAGCAGGCAGCTTCCCCCGTCTGGGCCACACTCAAAAAATTCAGGTTCCTGATTTGCCTCTGGAAATCTGAAGCCACCTGTAATTCTATGTATTTGAAGAGTCTGGGAGGAAAAGTCGCTTTAGGGCATTGACTCCTTATTTTCTGCTAACCTCCTTGGTTGAGTAAGGATTTGGAATGCTTTCCTTCCCCGCCTCCGACTGGGACTCCCTCCTGTCCAGCTGGATTGGAGTCCTATGCCCCAAGATGAACTCAAGGGTAAGAGAGTGTGTCTTGCCTCTCCATGGTGCTCCATCCCTAGGTGACCGTGTTCTGGAAGCAATCAGTGCTACCAGCCACAGGATCCTAATGGTTGAACAAACATTCAACCGTAACAGAGGGCTGAGTCACAACACTGGCCTCATTTAGAGGTTCTGCCTTGGGTCCATCTTTGCATAGGCCCATAACTTCTCTGAGCCTGGTTTTGTGCAACGGGGTAATAATTATCGATCACACAATGTCAGCAGGGGGTACTTCATGGGTGTGCAATAAGCAGTAACAATTAGTAGATGTTGTTGTGCTTCTATTATAAACAACTGTATGTTCCCGAATGGCTGGAAGCTGGGTCTTCCTAGGTCTTATAGAGAGTTGGCCCTACAGCATGCTGTCTTATATTGGGTTTCCCCAGAAACAGGTCCTGAGACAAGGATTTGAGTACAAGTGGCTTATTTGGGAGGCACAAGGACACTTGTAAGGAAGAGGACAATTCAGATGGATCACAGGAGACAGCCAATAACATGTGCATTATAAAGCCAGCTGCCTCCGAGGGTAACTGGCAGTTGATCCCCCTGGGAAACCCTAGGAAACAGGACCCAATACATGCCTTAGAATTAATCCATTTGAAGGGCAAGAGACTGGGACACTCGTACTTCCACTCCTGCCTGTTGTGGACTGTTCCCGGGGACATGTTAATTCCCTGGCCCACTAAGGCAACCTCACTCTGTAAGGAGGAGGAAAAGTCCCTGCGTTAGAGATGCCAGCACAGGACTGGGAGAGTGAGTCCAGCGGGAAAGAAGAAAACAGGTGGGGGTCCTGACAGCACCTGCTGTGCATGTGCCAGTAATTAGAAGTCGTGTGAAGAGCTCCCTGAGCCCTTTCTCCCATCTTCAAGAAGACCCTCCGGACCCCACCCCATGCTCCAGCCACCTTGCTAGGAGAGACGGTGGAGTGGGGAGGGTGGTCATTGCAGGGCAGAAAGTTCGTGGGTGGAGCTAAGCCGAGAGAATCAGTGACCAGAGGAAAAAGGAGTCAGTTTCAGGGAAGCAGTTTTATTGCTGGGGGCTGGAAGCAGGGGCAGCAGGTGGGGAGGGGAGGCAGCTACCCGGGAGTGGGTGGCTCTGGACTCCTGGCTGGGTCTCGCTCAGTAGGAACAGATGAAGGGGAGTTGCCTGCGGCAATGAGTGCGACGCCAGTGACCTCCTGTGAAGGCAGAACCGGAAGGGGCCTTCAGCCTCTGGTTCCCCCTGACTCTGCCCCAAGAGGGCCTCCCCCCTACCACCCCGCCCCATTCCTTACTCCTTAGAGAGGGAGTCCGAAGACTCAGCAGGCCCCCCGCCCCAGGCACAGACCTGTCCCAGCACCGCCTCTCTGAGCCCCTCCCATCCCACCACTGTGTCCACCCCCCTAAACCCCCCTCATTGACCCCCGCCTCCCCATCCTTCATCCCTACTCCCACTTCACCTCGGGTACACAGGGCCACACATTTGCCACCCCTGGCCCGGGGCTGGCCAGCAGCCCAGTATCCAAAGTCCCAGCGACTGCCATCAACCCAGCAAAAGCGTTTCCAGGGACCCTGGAGGAGGAAAGAGCAGATGTGGGCGTCGGCAAGCGCGAAGGAAGAGCAGATAGGCAGAGCTGGAACTGTCCCAGCCCACGTTTGCCCTCGACCGCTGGGCCCTGATGGACACTGTCCTAGTCAGCTGCAATGCTGACCCACAGTGATCATCACCATCACATTCTATGCATGGCAGTGATGCACTCATCCGTCTGGCCCAAACCCATTCCAGAGATGCAGAACCAGGCTGACTGTCTCACCCAAGTCACACAGACAGACAGAGGCTAAGCAGAATTTGGCCCCAAACCTCCTCACTCTGAATCCTTGGTTCCTCCCAGTGCCTAGGCAGCCTCCTGGGTATCTCACCCCAGCTGTTCTTCTGTCCCCAGTTCTTTGGAGGATCAAAGGGGAAGCATAGACAGAGCTGCAGCAAGGTGAGCACTGGTTGAGGTCAGGAGTGCTCCCCATTTAGAGCCGGGACCCCTCTTACCCAGCCTACGACCCTGCCTCCGATCCAGACTTGGCCCTGGTTGAGCCTGCTGACTGAGCACTGGAGCCGGCGATTGAAGTAGATGTTGTGGACAGAGATGAGGTTGCCCCTGTAGCATCTCCGGCAAATAAACTGTGGGACAGGAGAAAAGAGAAAGGATGGAGTGACCCCTTCAAAGGAACTCATGCAACCTTAACCTTGGGTCTCCAAATCTTCAAAATCCATCCTCTCCACCCCCATGCCCACCTCCATAGCCATTTGAAGGCTGGAGATCTGTTTCCACGGGCTGCCCCCCTCTTACCCTGACACCTGCGCAGGCCCCAGCCCCTGTTGACACCCCCAGGCTCTTCAGTGAGGCAGATACGGATGCGGAGGCTGGAGGCATCTGTCCCCCCACCCCTCCACAGGCCTCAGCTTCAGCCCCAGACCACTCACCTGAGCTGAATCAAATCTCCTCGCTCTCCTCACCAGGAGGAAGCGGCGACAGTTCTTGCACCCAGGGCTGTCCTCCAGTTTCACCGTGTCCTCTTCTTTAGGGCACTGAAATTCCTCGTCCTCTGCATCCAGGGCTAGGGAAGACTCTACAGACCCCTCCTCCTCAGGGGCATCTTCACTTCCAGAGTACTCCTCCTCCTCTTCCTTGAGCAGCGTCAGCTCCCCCGGAGGGGCCTCCTTTGCCTCATTTTCTGGCATCTCCCCATCCTGAGGCACGGCCTCATCTCCTAAGAAGCTCTCAGAGTTCGATGTTTGAGTCCCTGGCAGGGAGAAAGACCAGGTGTCCCTTCTTCACATCGACCCCTTGTTCTCCAGCACCACGGACAGCATCTGTCTTGACCCTGGGGGGGAGGGGGCGGGAAGCCTGGAACCCAGGAGGAGCCTCCCCCTCCTTATCCTCCCATAAGAGGTCATGGTGTTAAGAGCAAGGACTCAGATTCAGACAGTTGTAGATTTGCATACTGGTTCCATCCCCTATTCGCTTTATTTTTCCATCTGTGGTATGGGTACACAATATTACATACCTCATGGGATGCTGTAATGTTTAAAGGACATAATGCATAGAAAAGGCTTTAGCATGACACACTCAGTGAGCTCAAGGTAGAAGGAAGCTATTATTATATTCGTCATTGGTATTGGGCAGAGAGGACAAAATCAAAAATCAAAATCAAAATCAAAAATGTCACAACAGAGATGCCCTGAGGAGCCCCTTTGGCTCCTGGCTATAGAGCCTCTGCTCCTCCAGGTGTGCAAAGATCCTGGTGTAGGGCATGGCCACTGAAGGAGATGGTTCTGTGGCTGCGACCCCATGTACTCTAGAAAGGAACAAAGTGGAGCGAGACTGAAGGACAAGGAGACTTACCCAGATGGAGAGTTGAAACTGTCCCCAGTAGAAGAGCCAGAAGCAGGGGGACTTTCATCTCGGCTTTCTTCTGCAATGAAGAACACAGCTTGTCACACACACACACACACACACACACCCCTTGGGAGTGGGGTGGAGAAAGAGAAGGTATTACAAGAAGCCCCTGAAACTCCAGGATGCTGGGACCCTTTCTGAATGGAGTGAGGCAGACCGTGACAGGCAGCCGAGGATGGCTTTCCTGTGAGCCTGCAGGTGACAAAGGGAATATTACCTTTATTGGTTTGTACTGAACGGGCCCCTCAGAGTCTGTGAAATGAGAGAGAACCAAGAATCAATGACCGTCGGCCTTCCCAGGAATGAATGGTGTTTGGCTAGTGCGTTCCCACCTCACAGCTCCGAAAGCCAAACACACGCACCCCCACGTCCTCCACACTCTGCCTTCACAGCCGAGGAGGCCTTAGAAGGAGTATGAGAGTCTTGCCCCTGCCGACCCCTAAAAGCCACACGTAGTCCCAGCCAGCCCTCCAGAACCTCTCAGCCTGGGCCAGACCCCTCCCCGAAGGGTGAACACATACCCCCCTGAAATCAAATGAACACATTTCCCGTGAGAGGGAAAGCACTAACCTGCCCAGAGGTCTTCCTTCTCCTGCGGGGTTCACAAAGCTCAGACTCTCCTTTGACATTTTATAGAGGGGTGTCAGAGGAAGTTCCCCAGAGAAAGGAGGGTTTCTCCAGCCTGAGGGAAATGGGAGGGCTGATAAGAAGTGTTTCCTCTGCCCATTTTTTTTTTTCAGAAGATATGAACAGACACTTCTCCAATGAAGACATACAAATGGCTATCAGACACATGAAAAAATGTTCATCATCACTAGCCTTCAGGGAGATTCAAATTAAAACCACATTGAGATACCACCTTATACCACTTAGAATGGCCAAAATTAACAAGACAGGAAACAACATGTGTTGGAGGGGATGTGGAGAAAGGGGAACCCTCTTACACTGTTGGTGGGAATGCAAGTTGGTGCAGCCTCTCTGGAGAACAGTGTGGAGATTCCTCAAGAAATTAAAAATAGAACTTCCCTATGACCCTGCCATTGCACTACTGGGGTATTTACCCCAAAGATACAGATGTAGTAAAAAGAAGGGCCATCTGGACCCCAATGTTTATAGCAGCAATGGCCACGGTCACCAAACTGTGGAAAGAACCAAGATGCCCTTCAACGGACGAATGGATAAGGAAGATGTGGTCCATATACACTATGGAGTATGATGCCTCCATCAGAAAGGACGAATACCCAACTTTTGTAGCAACATGGATGGGACTGGAAGAGATTATGCTGAGTGAAATAAGTTAAGCAGAGAGAGTCAGTTATCATATGGTTTCATTTATTTGTGGAGCATAACAAATAGCATGGAGGACAAGGGGAGATAGAGAGGAGAAGGGAGTTGGGGAAAATTGGAAAGGGAGGTGAACCATGAGAGACTATGGACTCTGAGGGTTTTGAAGGGGCGGGAGGGTGGGAGGTTGGGGAACCAGGTGGTGGGTATTATAGAGGGCACGGACTGCATGGAGCACTGGGTGTGGTGCAAAAATAATGAATACTGTTATGCTGAAAAGAAATAAAAAATAAATTAAAAAAAAAGAAGTGTTTCCTCACTTCCCTGGAGAGCCCACTCATCTGCTTCCAGATTCTCTCCTGACACCCCTTTCGGGAGCCTGGGGGCCATTCCGGGCCTGCCTGGAACCAGTGGTTCTTGTCCTAGGGTGCACTTCAGAATCTCCCAGGGAGCTTTTCCAGAAGACACAGCCCCTCTGCTTCACTAATGGGACCGCGGACTGCCACAGGCATTTGGGAAATAAATCTATTAAGATTAAAGGTGTACCTATCACTGGCTCATTTTCACTCTTTGGAGACTGTCCTTTGGAAATAAAAGCACCTATAAGGAAGAACACTTTTTACAAAGTTGCGTGTTGCTTTCCCATTTGTAAAAACAGAAGTCTCCATGAGAACAAGGAGCTGGCTCTCCTCTGGATGGATAGGCAGTGAACAGGAGGGAGGAAAACAGGGCGTTCTGGGTGTGAGCAAAGGTGTGGTGATGAAATGACCTTGGCATCAGCACAGGACAGTGTCCTTTCTCACTTAACTAAAGTTAACAGAGTACTCATTGGAAGGGGGTGGGGAAAACAGAATACATCCCATCTTTTTTTTTTTTTTTTAAGATTTATTTATTTATTTGAGAGAGACAGAGTGGAGGGAGGGGCAGAGGGTGAGGCAACAGAAACAGATTTCCTGCGGAGCATGGAGCCTGACTCGGGACTCGATCCCATGACCCGGAGATCACAACTGGAACAGAAATCAAGAACCCGTCTGTTGTTCAACCAACTGAGCCTCCCACGCACCCCAAGGACATCGCATCTTGAGCCAAAGAATGGAGAGACCCTTTCCCCCCACGCCTACTGGCTTAAGGAGGCAGAATGCAGGAATCAAGGACATGACTCAAAACCAAAAGAGACAGGAAGCTTCAACAGCTGCATTCGCTCACCCCCAGCCCCAGGCCCCCCGAAGGGCCATTCCTTCTGTTGGACAAAGCTATTGCAATCAGAGCAATCAGACAGGATAGGGCCAATTCTTGGAGGCCAGCTGCTCTCAGGCACCCCAACCCGGAGGGAAGTCTCTCCTTTAGGCCCCATAATCCAGGTTAGCGGCCCTAGAAATTCTATTTCGTCAACATCCACTGGGGGGGGAGAGCAGTGGCTGAGGGTGTGGGTTCGGCAGTCAGAGAGTCCAAGCTGGAACCTAGTGTCTACCACATCATAGCTGTGTGATCCTAGGCAGGTTCCTTAACCTCTCTGTACCTCATTATCATTGTTTATAAAGTGGGGACAACTATCCCTCCCTGGGTCGTCAGAAGGAACAAATGAGAGTGTGTGTGTGGCGGACTTGCTGTGGGCCGACCGGCCCCCTCTCTGCTTTCTGGTTTCTAGAATTCCACTTCCTGGGAATCTTGGTGGAGGGAAGGCCTCTCATTCTTGAAAAGAAAGTGCCGAATAGATTCCTAGCCTCCCTTGCAGCTCATGATATGACTGGGGCTCCATCGAATGGGAGCATCCAGTGAAGACTTGTCCTCCAGAGCTCATGACCGAGAAGCGGAGGCCAAGAAGACCTCTCCTGGCTGAGCCAGTGGTGTAGACCCAGTTCCTGGGGTGGCAGTGTCTATGATGCCATCCAGAGGGGGGATCCAGGGTCCAGGCCCTACGCTGCTAGCCACAGGGTCTGAATCACAACAGCAGTGGTAGTTAGGGCCTCCCCACACCCCTCCTAAGGCCTGGTTTTGGCCCCTGGTTCTCTTCCTGCAATTTTATTGAACTACCTCATTTCCTTTCAATAAATTCGTTTTTCTGCTCTATATCCGGTGGGGAGAGGTTCATCTGCATGCCCCAGAACCCTGGCTGAGACAGATGTTAGCCCAGGACCTGGCATGTAGTCACTGCTCAGTCAATGACAGCTGCTCCTGTGAACAGATCTAGAAGTGATCCAGGTCCCTGGGACTGACCCACATTAATCAAACTCCCAAGAGACCAATGTCTACATCTGGTGCCAAGGACATAATTTAGGTTGATCTGAACCCACTTAGGGCCTTCTGACGCACACATTCTCTCCCTGCCTCACAAGCTACAAATGTTGCTCAATTTGTGTCAGTTTATCATACAGCATAGAAGAGTAATAGGATGTTGTGGAGCCGTAAGACCTGTTCCTTCCCAGGAGGAAATTTATACTTAGTGCAATTGGTGGTAGGGAGTTGGCAGGGGGGAGTGTCCCAAAGGAATGGACTTGAAGATTTCCTGGAAAAGAATCTGGGGTCAGCAGGTCAAGAAATATGGGCAGAGAGAGAGAGGTTCAATCCAGGCCAGAGGTCCCCCCACCTTCTCCCCCTCAGACCATAACAAGCTGGAAAGTCCCTTCTAGTTCCAAGCTCTGCCCCTACAGCTGTGATGTCCTCCAGGAGTTAGACCTCCGGGCGACCAACCACCTGATAACTGGGTTTGGCCAACATCCCTTTGGGGCAGATAAGATAAGCGGTGGCGAAAGACCTAACATTGTCCCAGGGCTGAGCCGCTGGGAGATAGGGCCCCGGGCCGTTGCTCTGTGAAATCAGCCTCTCAGCAGCCCCTCTGACCCTTCCCTGTGTGGACGCCCCAGCGATGGACACTGACCAAGACTGCTAGAGCTGGAGGGGTCCTTGGTGATGACCCAGTCTGGTCTCCACATCTCAGCCATGGAGTGCGCCCCCTATTGGACTCAGACGTCCCTTTCCCAGATTCACTGCTCTCCCTGCTCCCACTGAGAGACGACCGTCCAGCCCCTCCAGGCACCTCCTCCCCCAGACGTTGAGTACTCGCCATGAGGTGGGTGACATTAAGTCTTTGCAGTCTGTGGCCTCCCAACCTCACTCGCCACCCTTCAGTATCTCCCCAGTTCACCGACTTCACACCATGTCTGCTGCTGCCTCCCAGCCCAGGCTGCCATGTTTGGTGACATACGTCAGAGCCCGTCGTCCCCATGCTCCCCCGTTCAGTGTCTCCCTTCTGCACTAACAACTAATCCAAACTCGTGCCCGATGCCTACAAGTGGTAGTCTGGCTCTTGCCGATCTGCCCGACCTCAGTGGTAGGAGTGATCTTTCTGAGGCTGGGCCAGGCTGGGCCTTCATACTGGATCCTTCTGTCCATCAGGTCTCAGCTCAAAGGTCACCTCCTCAGAAAAGTCTTCTTGAGAACTCTTTCTAAAGAAACCACCCCCTGGTCAAATAATAAAATCTTTAAAAAAAAAAAAAAAAAAAGAGTGCCTGGCTTGCTCAGAGGGTTAAGCCTCTCTGCCTTCAGCTCGGGTCATGATCTCAGGGTCCTGGGATGGAGCCCCGCATCGGGCTCTCTGCTTGGCAGGGAGCCTGCTTCCTCCTGCCCCCCCCCCCACCTGTCTGCTTGTAATCTCTCACACTCTCTCTCTGTCAAATAAATAAAATAAAAAGAAAGAAACCCCCCCATCCCACTCACACATCAAGTTACTTTGCTCCATATTGTTCCATGTATTTCCGTCTGAGCATTTGCTAAAATCACATGATCTTATGTATTGGTTTCTTGTTTATGGTCTGCCTCCCTCAGGACGAAGTAAGTTCCATGAGAACAGGGACGTTCTTTCTCATATACTGCCTGCAACTCGACCCAGAGCACAGAAGAACTTTTCCCATTATATGTTGCATTAATTAATCAACTTGAACTCTACACCTGGAGAAACTCCAGCTGAGTTTCGTTCCGAGATAAACCCATTAATGTTCTGAGCTCCACCTGCCATGGGCACAACTCTGACCCAGCCTCTGTGTTCTGGGACATTCATGTATTTATTGGTTCATTCACTCATTCATTCGCTCATTCACCAAATACTCAGAGATGGTCTCTAGCTTAACAGAATGAATCTATTCACCCCTAAAACATGGCATTGTATTGAGTAGACACTTAGAAGGACAGAACTTAGACACACTGGAAGATACAAATTCTCAGTGCTACCAGCAGGCAGGCAGAGAGGGCTTCCTGGAAGAGGTGTTGCTTCAGCTGGGCTCGGAAGTGCTAATAGACAAGATAGGAGAGGCAGAAGAGGAGTGGGACGCCTTTCTAGAGACCAAACCGTGCCCTGGTACTGCTGGAATTTGAACCAGGGTATGAATGATTTGGTGTTTCCTAGAGGAAAAGTCAAATCATGAGGGGCTTCACTGCTTTGCACCAAAGCCATGCTCCGACAAGCGGTGTAGACTTGGTGGCGGGTTCCTCAGCCCCCTCCTACACCTCTACACCACAGTAATCTTGTTTCTGCCCGCCCATTGCTCCACAGGAACTACTCTTGCCATGGTCCCCACTGACCGCCCAACTGCCAAGCTCTCAGACTTTCTTCAGCTCTTATCCTACTTGACCTGTGCCATACATTACACCTCGTCTCTTTCTCCTTCTCAGAAACTGCCTTAGCAACATTCCTTCCCAGTTTCTGCTGGTGGTCTCGCCTTCCTTGCCGCTTCCAGTCGGCGACGGGAGAAGAATGAGGCACAAACAAGTCAGCTGCTCAAGACTGGGCGCAGGGAACAACCGTCGAACAGGACGGCTGCCGCGAGCAACGCCACCGTCTCACTTTTATTGGATAGAGACAATAGCCAACAGAAGGACCGATGAAGGTCACACGTTAATCCCGTCTTGCAGACAATCAAGGAGAAGGATCAAGTTTCTAGTTAACCAAGCACATTCAAAGGACTCCTCTAACTAACAACGGGCGCTTCTGGGGAGAGCAAGGAGCGATATCGGGAAAAGGGAAGCCCGCGGTTTTCGTTCCCCCCCGGAGCTGACCGGGCGTTCCCGGGTGCTCGGCTTCCCGGAAGCAGACGGCGGTCCGCCCTGGGCGGGCCGGGCATTCCCGGCTGCCCAGCTTCACGGTCGTACATCGTCCTTCTCCCCAAAGACCTGTTGCCAGTATATGTATTTCTTAAGGCCATCTCTAAATGTGCTTGGTAACTAGTAAAATCCTCCAGGGGTTACAGTTTAAGTAACAAATTGTTCCGAGGGGCAGCAGCACTTCCTCTTCTAGAAAGTTAAACATTAGCAATCACCTGGCTTCCTGGTGCCTTGTCTTGTCTTGTCTTCTCTTCTATGGCGCCATCTCCAGCTACCAAATAGGGACCAACTGCTCCAACCACAGCCCTGCTCCTCGCCAGGTGTGGCCACCACCACAGACACACATATATGGCTCCTTAATAAGGTCCCAGTGATTGTCTCACAAGCATTGCAAATTCAACACATGCCAGACTGAATTCACCCTCACACACACACACACACACACACACACACACAACTCTCCTGTGGTCCGTTTCCCAAGAGAAGCCACCTGCTTGCACCCACGCCAGGACACTGGGGCCATCTCTTTCTTCAGCATCTCGTCCACCCGCAGCACCACCACTCTGCTGCTTTCCCAATCCACTGCGGACCGTCTTTCACCTGGATCATTTCAATGGCTCCAAATTACTCTCCTTGCCCCAGACCTTACCACCTTTCCCTGCCCATAATACTTGTCCAGAGGCTACCGAAGTGAGCTATCTAAAATCCTCCTGTTTTCCTCTCACGCATGATCTCTGTGGCGTCATGCTTTCACATCCAAGAATCCTTGGATCTTTCCTTGGAATTTCACATCCTTTCCTCCCTAACCCCTGTTCCACCCCTCCTCTTTGCCTACCTTCCAACCAAGGACTGCCTCCTCTATGAAGCCTGCCCTGATTCTCCCAGGGAGAGTTAGAAGGGAGCCTAGTCAAGGCTCATCTCTTTCTGTCCCAGCCCCATCACATCTCCCAGCAGCTCTCGTCTTGCTCTGTCTCCCCAGCACACTAGGGCATGCCCACCTGCCTATCTTGGGAGCCTGCACCGTCCTGGACACGCACTGGGGGCTCTATCCATGTTTGCCGGTGAAGTGAATGAGCGACGGAAAGCAATTCTTGGTTAAGATTGCCACAGGCTGAGCCAGGCCCATCTCCCGAAAATGGGATCACAGGCAGGAATTCTAGTAACAGTAACAATGTCACCAGTGAGTCAGGAAGCTCTTTCCGCGGGCTCCGGGCTCTATGTGCTCCCTGTCATTTACCCTCATCAACGACCCTATGATCCTACAAGGCAGGAACACGGTTATCTGTAAAGGACAGACAGAAGGACTGAGGCTCTGAATGGGTAATTGTCAGGGAAGCATCAAAACCAGGATTTGAGTGGAGGGCCTGCCCTCTTCCCCTCTGTACCCCGGTCCCCCATATCAGCACACGACTCACACGAAGCACCCCCACTCGTTCCCCAATGTGCATGGCAGGTGGTGAAGGGTGATGGGATGGGAAGCTTGGGAACAAGTTCCCTGGAATTGAAAAGACCCTGGCCCCCCTCAGCAGGCTCCTCGTCCCACACTCTCTGTTTGCCCCTCTAGGAGCTAAGTTAGGGATGAAAGCCTCACGGGCTTTGGGGGGCGCCTAACCGAGAAGATGGTCGTGCAACAATCCAGGAAACGCCTGGCAACCACTAGGTCCTCAACAAACAGCAACCCTGGACCGTATCTGCATTTTAGGAAGAAAGAAAGTAAGGCCTGGAAAGGTGATGTGATGGTCCAAAGTTCATGTAGTAGCAAATGATGGTGGCTTGAACAGGAATTTTAAGTCTTCCGCCACCCACGAGGAGAGATTTCTCAGCCTCTTTCATGTACTCATCTCTGCGTGGGACAGATACATCACAGCCCACCAAGAGGAGCCAGGTCAGGAGCTCCCGGAACCCCAAACAGTAGCTTTGCTCTCCCCAGCGGAGAGCTCAGAACAAAGACAGAGCTGGTGATTGTGATCGGAGGTTCATTGGGTGGGAAGGGCCTGGGGTAGGAGGTGGGGGGCCCGTGAGGTCTGTGTCCAGAGCGCTCACCCAGAGGAGGACATGGATGGGAGAGGTGGGCAGGCCATGGGTCCTGGAGTAATGGGCTTTCGGGTTTGCTGGTCTCAACACACAGCTGGACACAAGCCCACTATCCCAGAAGCAGCTCCTGTCAGTTAGCTCCTGGAAATAATGGAGAGCACCCCCCAGGGAAGGGGAACTGGGGACCTCGGGCTCTCCTCTGAGATGGGCCATCCTCTTTTGGCCAGCCGTAAGAGGACAGGATTTGACTCCAGTGTCTGCCTCTCCTTCCCTCTGCATTCATAGGGCGGCCCCAGAAATACCCCACACTTCTCCAAAACCTCCTGGTTCAAGTTACCCCACAGTTTCTGCAAACAAGTCCCTGTGAGTGGGGACAGAGTCTCAAAGTCTCGGGGCTCCTCTGTCATCCTTCCTCTCTTCTGACTCTCCCTCTGGGGGGGGGCGGTGTCTGTCTGTCTGTCTCTGTCTGTCTCTCCTGCTCACTCATATCTGTCCGATATTTCTGGAGTCCCCATCCTATGGCAAATAGGGGGCAAACCCCCCGGGATACAGCAGGTACTACAAGATACACTACCTGCCCAATGGAGTTCCCAGCCAACGGAAGACACATGCTAAGTTTCCTTTTAATCCATATGTTAGCTGCATATGGACTGCAGCTATGAGCTCTAGGGGCCAGGCTCCTGGTACCACGGAGGCCTGTCCTAGGTCAAGGGCTGGAGAGTAAGGCAGGCGGAGCTGAGGGCTGATGGACCGGCAGCCAACCACGGACGTTAACTATGGCTGGGTGGGGCATGTTCCAAACAAGGAGAATTAAACCATTTTTGTTTCAAATAGTGCATTTGAGGGCACCCAGGTGCTCAGTCAGTTAAGGGTCCCACTCTTGATTTCGGCTCAGGTCATGATCTCAGAGTCCTGAGATCAGGCCCAGCATTGGGCTCTGGGCTGGACGTGGAGCCTGCTTAAGGTTCTCTGGCTGCCTCTGTCTCTGCCCCTCCTCCCACCCCACTCTCTCCCTCTCAAATAAGTAAATAAATAAATAAACATATACTGCACTTAGCTTTTACTAGGACTCTTCATTTATAAGAAGTAATAGCAGCTCTTAATGAAGACCTACTGTGTGCCGAGGCCAAGGACTTTTCATGTGGAGCCTCACTGGTCCTCCCCAGTCTCTGGGGTCGGCACTGGAACCCCCGGTTCAGGAAAGGGAACAGGCAAAGGCAAGTCTGTGCCTGGTTCAGGGGCGCCCAGCCTGAGGAGGCAGGTAGGCGGCGCACGGCTGTCCGTCTGGCCCCCAGCCATCCCTGGGCTCTGCAGGAATACACCGCCCTGCCCCTGGTAGTTGACATTTCTGCACTGACTGCTGGAGAAACAAAGGGTAGAGCAAAAACTAAACATAAAGATTGATATTTCTCATTGACTTTGGCTTAAGAATTGGGGTAATTAGTCTATTTTTTGTCTCTGAAGTTTCTCATTCTACACAGTACGAGGGAATCTGTATTGTTTTAGGCAGAAACAAGCCAGGCAAATGCTTGCACGACGTTTTCTGTCCTGAACCAAGACAGTGACATGTTGACCCCACCTGGAGTGACCCGGGACCACTCCTCACTCTGCCCTCCCCCTGCCCCTCCCCCACCATCCCCCACCCGAACCCACAGAGGTGACTAGTGCCACCAGAAGCCAGACCACAGCCTGCTGCTTTCATTAACCCACATAATCCTTACAACTCTGTGATGTAGTCCTGTCGCTACCGCCTTTTACAGATGAAGAAACTGAGGCGTCATGAACGGAAGTCCCAGAGCTCATGTGGGGAAGAGCTGGAGGCTCTTGGGCTGGTCTTGGACCAAGCCCCTGCCTTTCATTGTTCCCTATGTTCCCTCCGGTCCTCCCACAAGCTCCCCAGTGCTTCCCGTCTCCACTACAGGGGAAGAACTGAGGGGCTGCAGGACTTGGGGTCCTCGAGGTCCCACAGCTGGCCAGTGCCTGAGTGGCCCAGAGCCCTTCCCATGCCCCCAGTACACGAGTCCACCCGGGGCCTGGGAGGGAACACTGGGCCCAGGAAACAGAAGGCTGAGGGACCCACGAGCATATGTTAGAAAGAAAAAGAAAAAAAATCAAAACCTGTGGAGAGTGGCTGGTGCGACCACAAGTTGTGGTCCTGGGTTTAACCACCTGTCCGCAGCCCGCCCTGTGGTGACTCACGGTGGCCTGTGTGACTCAGACTGCAGCATGTCCGGGAGCCCTCAGACGCGTCCCACCTCAGGACTCCTCGCTGTCAAACAAGGACTGGAGTGTGTGCCTTGAAACCCAGGGGGAAGGGTCCTCCCAACTATGTTAGATGAAAGACTCTATCTCCTGGAGTCACACCCAACACATTTGGGAATCATCTTCCCCTGGGCTGGCAGGAGAAAGAGATCCAGGAACAATCTGGGGTCAGAGGGCAGCAACGCCTCTAGCTAAAGAACAGTTGGAACCAGGTTAATGGACAATGGTTCCTGGATGCCACGTCACTCCTTAGAAACTCTCAAGGTGGCTCTGTCGATGACATCTGGCCCCGAGTTCTCTTCTACCTCCAGTCCCCACCCACTGGCCTAGGCTGCTCTCAAGGCTCACTGTCATCTGGGACCCCCAGCTCAGGCAGCAGAGGGGGACAAAGTGGGGCATAACATTCCAAGATGTTATGGGTTGGGCGGATGGGGGATAACTGAGGGGGAACACAGCCAGAAGATGGGGTTTAAGTAGCCATGCACAATGGCGTTTTGGTCAACTATCTGATGACATAAAGAAGGGCTTATTTCAATGACCATGCATACACAGTCGGAAACAGGCCAACAAATTCACCATGGCCATTTCTGAGCAATGTCATTAACAACACCTCTTTCTCAAGCACTGTGTATTCTGATCTGTTTCACAACCACTATACGTTTCCTACGCAAGAACGAACATAAAGAAACGGCAAAGTCTAAAAGGAACAGGACCTACGCGTCAGATCCAGATTTTTTTTATTTTTTTTTCAGCGTTCCAAAATTCATTGTCTATGTGCCACACCAAGTGCTCCATACGGTATGTGCCCTCCATAATACCCACCATCAGGCTCCCCCAGATTTAATTACCTACTCCACAACGTGCTCCTTTGAATGACCTTGGACGGGATGGCCCACTTGGAGCCTGAGGCTCCTTGTTTGTAAAATAGTGCTGGTGAAGGAAGACTGTCACCCCAACTTCCCAGTCCGTGCCTTCCCCTGCTCTTTACAGGGCAGGTGTTCTCCTAACAGAAGAGCCCTCTGTCCCAGGCTCAGCGCCACGGCCGAGGCGGGGGGCAGATTTGCATCAGCCCCTCAACCCTGAAGCTGGGAGCCAGAGAGAGAGGTTGCTCTTGGAGCCCGTTGCCGAGCCAAACCAAAACTTGCGAAAGCACTGCGTTGCTCCTTTCTTCGTTTGAAAGGGCGGTTGGTCCCCTTTGAGGAAGCAGGTGCAGGAAGGTGGCTCCCACAACAGAAATATGAGGCTGTGCCCTTGGGCTCCTTCTCTAGCTTACTCATTTTCCCCAGACATTATCTCTGACTCTCTCTGGATAGAAGTGTTCTCTGTACTTCCTGGGAATCCAGACACCTTTTTTTTTTTTTAATAACAGCTTGTGATATAATACACCTACGATATAAATCACCTACTTAAAGTGTACAATTCAATGGCTTTCAGGACATTCAGAGCTGTATCACCCCTACCAGCTTTAGAAAACTGTCGTCTCCCTGAGAAGAGCCCCTTCAGCCTTCGGCAGTCCCTTCTCCTCCCCCAGCCCTAACCCTAACCCCCAACCCACTTTATGCCTCTCCAGATTTGCCTGTTCTGGACATTTCACAACAGAGTCGTGCTGTCTGTCTCCTGGGACTGGCTCTTCCACCCAGCACAACGTCCTTATGGCTGAAGCGTGTTTCCGTTTCATTCCTTTTTAATGACGAGCAATATTCCATTATAGGCCACCACATTTTATTTATCCTTCACCAGGGGTGGACACCAGGCATCCTTCTCAAATTTAATATATCTCCTGTAATGATAGCAGTGATCCTTGGGCACCTGCCGTATGCTACAGGCGCTTGACCCAAGTTCTAACCCTTACAACAGCCCGGGGGAGGCAAGGCTGTTTGTCCCGTCACCTGATGAAGAAACCAAGACATCGAGGTGAAGTGGCCCCTCCAAGGTTGCACTGGTGACAGAGCAGGAATCAAAGATGGGTTGGCCTCGCCCCCACCCCCATCCATGTTCTTCTCATTGCACCGCAGTTGTCCCCTACCCCCGTGTGCTCTGCTCTCTCCTTCTAGTTGGCTCTGTGGCCAGAAAAAGAAAGAATCCTCTCCTTAGGGATGGTTCACTGAAGGAGCCCTAGCAGGCACCATGTGGGGGGGCCCAGCACGCATTAGTCACCGAGCTGGGGGGCCGCCTCGTGGGGCTCATTGCCCTGGTGATGAGATGTCATCATGCAAGGAGACAGGTGCTGGTCCCCGGGAAGGGCAGGACCCAGGGCTGGGAATGCAGGGCTGCTGGAGAGCCCAAGGAAGGATTTTTAGAGGAGACAATATTTTGAGCAGGACCCCTAGGGACTAGGCAGACGGCCCTGGCAGAGGCAAGCCTATGCTGGGGAATGGGTGTGCTCATCGACCCAGAGATCAGGAACCCGGGTCCACAGGGATGAGTTCTGACCTCCTAAATGCAGGCTGGGAAAAGTAGTGGAGAGGTTGGAATCACACTGTGAGAGCCTGCACGCCAGGCTGGCGTATGAGTGGTGTCCTGTGGGCAGCAGGAAGCCACCGGAGGCTTGGAGCAAGATAACAAGGTAAAAGCCATCATCCGTGAACACTCTGGTGTCTGGTGTTCAGACCCAGGTTCCCAGGCCCCGGAGATGATCCTTCCGCAGTCTGAAGCTTCAGACGCCTGTGCTTCAGACGTCCGTGCATCTTTGTACCTCCAGCACGTAGGACGGGACCTGATGCCCCGCAGCGACTCAATAAACATGTATGGAATGAATGAATGACCGAAAGAAGCACTCAATCAATCAATCAGCCGGCCAGCCCTTCTCCTCTCCCGGCTGGGCTGGGCGGTGTATGTTCCAAATTCTCCCACCTCGCCCACCTCCCCTCTTTCCCCCCCAGCCTGTCACCTTCTCCCGGCTTGCCACCCCTCTCCTTTCTGGTCATGAGTACAAAAAGGAACAAATGCTCATGTATTCCCACCAGGTGCTAGGCAGCAGCAATTTGGTTTTTTATTTTTATTTATTTTTAGCAGCAATTACTTTAATTCCTCACAACTGCTCTCAGGGACAGAAATGATGAGCTACACTTTGCAGGTGAGGAAATTGTGATTCACAGGGGGTTACAGGACCTGCCCAGCTGCTGAGCGGCAGCACGGAGACTCAGGGGGGCCTTCTGATCCCACGGGGGGCTCTCAGCTGGAGGTGTGGTGTGCTGGGGGATGGGGAGGAAGAGGAGGCACCGGAAGGAATGGAGGGACCCTAGGGACCAGGTGAGGGCGTCTGCCCCACTACTGGGTCCAGGGCGCTGTAGCCAGATCCCCATGCTCCACTCCTGCGTCCAGTCTCCCAGGCGGGAGCACCCTCAGGGACCCACAAGCAAGCATACACACGCACATGCACACACGCACGCACACTCACACTCCAGCCCAAACCCTAGAAAGCCACACTGGGAGTTGCCTTCAGCAGAGAGGTTTTATTTCTCTATAAGATTACTCCCCAGAGAAATGTTTTATATGATGCCCAAACACAGAGGGACCCACCTCTAAGTGCCAGGCGTGATGGCCAAGGCCACGACCAGCTCACTCTCCACCCAGAGGCTTACCTGGCGTGAAGGTCTCGGCACACACAGGCTTCACAGCCAAAGAGGTCCAAAGAAGCAGGTGACACCCTTTCTCCCTCATCCCATCACTCCCCCCACCCCAGACCAAGTGTCTACCAAAGTCATGCGCTTCCTGCTCCAAAACCAGGAGCCACCATGGGCCTTGGCTCTAGGCCTATAGGACAGCAATCAGTGTGACAATGGACGGTCTGCAAATCCCGGTGTCTGCTAGCAGCTAAATATGTCTTTAAAAAATAATCATAATAATAATGGCTAATTAAAATAAGTAGCCTGGGCAGGTCAAGTGCTCCTGGACACAGGGTCCTCAAAGGTGGGGAAAGATTAACAGAGCATTGTCAGGGCTGAGGAGCAACAGTTTCCAAGCTAGGCGGCTGCAAGAGAGCTCTTTTCCTGCCGACATTCCCAGTACACCATGAAGGGGTGGATGAACGTCAACACAGTAGCAAGCACCAGCATCACATTCACCTGGCAGGAAGCAGGGAGGGGAGAGGGGGCAGGTGAGGTCTAGCACTCTGAGCGGCAGCCACCACCACCAAAGGGACCAGAATTTCACCAGGTGCAGCCTCCCCATTCTCCTCAGACACTACGGGGCCCCAGGGAAAGCCTTCAGTCATTTTTCACTCTACCCTGTGGAGCAGAGTAGGGGAGGAATCGTGTGCCCATGTCACAGATGAAGAAGAAACACAGGTCTCAAGAGCACTCAATGACCTGCTCAAGGTCACACAGGAAGCTGGGGACAGTCACTAGAACACGAGTCTCCTGAATACAGTTGGAATTGTCTGACACCACAACCAAGAAATTCTCCCCCGGTTTTTAGTTCAGTTCTGTGTGTGTCTCCCAATGACTGACTTAAACTCCTGCTCTACACATCGCTGATCTTTTTTTAGATGAGGCTAAGAGAGCTGTACACTGGTCAGAATACTGAATTCAAAGTCAAAAAACTTCTGCTCCTTAGCTACGTGCTTCTGAATATGGAAATCACAGAACCCCAACCACTGAACCTAGGTCTTCATTCTACCAAAAGGTGGAGAACCATGCCCACCCCTCCTCCCAGGGCTGGGCCCACAAGCACATACCCCCCTCCGGTGTGGGGATGCAGGGGTGAGATTACAGAGCTCCAGCCCCTCGGACCAACAGTGGGAACCAACCAATGCCTAGTGCTGCCCCAGAGCCAGAGCCGGGCTCAACCCACAGTCACCACAAGCAGGAAATATCTCTAAAATCTTGGGTTTTTACTTGGAATCAGTAAGAATTTTACATTCTCCTCCAGAATATGTCTATGTGTCTCCCCACACATAAAAAATATTTTCTCCCCATATTTCCAATGATATGGACCCTCTTAGAAGCCATGTCACGTTAGTCTTGTGGTTTCAGGGACCCCTGCTGTAGGACAGGGTACTCTGCCACTCCAGTTTGAAAGAAAACCAAGGATGTAGCCCTCTGCAGAAATAGTCCTGCAGGAACCATCTCAGACAGATTTGGGGCGCCCCCTGCTGGGGCCCCACTGAGGTGTCCCAACCTGGATGTCCTTGCTGGTCTAAGGCCAGGGCCACACCTCCCCACCCCTTGTACTCACGTAGAGCGGGTCATTCTGGAGGGGGCCTTTGATGAAGGTGAAGATAGGGAACTGGAGCAGAGACACAATGGCTGATAAGGCCATCACCAGCCCAAAGAGCTTCCCAAAGTGCTCTGAAGGGAAACTGGAGAAAGAGACAGACCGGGCACCAGTGAGCTCCCAGGACCTTCCCTCCAAGGAGGAGCCTGGCCGTGGTGAGCCTGGGTCAGCCACTTGCTCCCAAGTCCCCTGTCCTAGGCCTGGCTTCACCCTCCCGTGCCCACACAGCCCTTCCCCCCTTCACCTTGACTCAAGCCACAGAACACAGAAAAGTCATTATTTGGGGACCCAGACACAGGCTGTGCCTGGAGAGGTCTCAAGGGAAAGACAGACACACAAACATCCCTTTGTGCTAGCGAAGGAAGCAAGAACAGAGCGCCAAGGGGACGGAGAATAAGACACTCTTTTCCTCACTCTTCCCTGAATTAACCAGAAATGGGCCTTGGAGGGTGAATAGGAGTTTACCAGGTAGATGAGAGGCAGATAGGAGAGCCGATCTGAAGGTTTAAGTTCATGAACGCTCCCACCAGCCCCTAGCTCTACCTCACCCTCTACACCTGCTCCCAGATACCGCCTCCCTCACCGGACCTCCCCCAGGTCCATCCTGACTTCTTTCCCTCCGGCACACCTCCCATTGTGCCAGCACGGCCCCTGTAGGGTAACGCAGCCCAAGCCCACTTACGCGAGGGTGAGGAAGGCGGCGTTGCCCCCGTACAGGAAGGAGCGGCTGATCACTTGCAGGATGAAGGTGACATACTGGAGGGGCAGGATGGGCACCGAGGCACAGACGGCAAAGCCCAGGCACAGGAGAGACGTCAGGGCCAGAGAAGGCACCGCGGAGCGCAGGGCCACTGTCATGGCCGAGGACCCTGGTTGAAAGGGAAGAAGAGGCTTCGTGGAGGCAAGCACGGAGGAGGGCAGGGACAGGGCACATAGAGGGGAGGAGGGGCAGAGCCACCGCCCACCCACTGTGCAGGCAGAAACTCCCGCCCACCTGTTCATCGCTGATGCATCCGAGAGCCCTGATCATTCGCCCCCTAAAAGCCATCCAGATGCATCCACTGCTCTCTTCCCCAGTGCCTCAGCCTGCTGCAGGTCTCCGACAGCACATGCCTGGATCGTGTCAGTGGCCTTCCAGCAGGGGCCACGTGCTCTGGCCCCCTCTGCCCCACAGCCGGGCACGCCATGCCACATGAGGGTGAGAGCTCCCGACAGCAAACAGCCCCCGACCGGCCACCACCTGGGCCAGGCTCCCTCCACATCACTGTGATGCCACCACGGGGACTGAGAGCCAGCAGGGGGGACGGAGGAAGGGAGAGGGGAGGAGGGGCGGTGGCATCAGCAGGTGTATTGGTACGAATAACACAGATACTGCGGAGCCAAGCGTGATGCATAAAATACATTTTTAAAATGCTCTATGTGGGCATGTGTGCATAGTGGGCAGCACAGCAGACCCACAGACACTACACATCTGTAGCATCGTTAGGAGCTACGACCTTCAGAGGAAAAGACGCAGATATAAAATCAAGAGTAAAATCAAAGTAAGCTATGAGTTAAAATATCAGTACGTCTTACCTCTCTGTCCAAGGCCTAAAAACACAGATGACCCAGCAGAACGGGAAGCCCAAGCAGCCGGACTGCGGCTTTAAATACCGTTTCCCACTTAAAGGGACCCAGGAAGGCTTGAGGAAATGGCTGTTTCAGGCCCGGGGCAGGAAACGCACCCCGTGAAACAGGCCTGGCTGTCTCACTGGGCCCGAGAGTAAGACGCTCTCTACAGCTGGGGACGTCGTGTTCAAGGACCCTGGTTCTGGGTTGGCTGGTTCTGGGTTGGTGACATACCCAACAGCCAAAGTCGGACTGATCGGAGCATACAGAATCATCGTGACTGACACGGACTGGAACGCCTCAAATATATTTAAAATGAGGCTTTAAAATGGAAATGGCATTAGGGGATGCCTGGGTGGCCCCTTTCGTGAAGCATTCAATTCTTGGTTTCAGCTCAGGTCGTGAGATCGAGCCCCCGCATCGGGCTCCGCGCTCTGTGTGGCGTTTGCATGAGACTCTCTTTTTCTTTCCCTCTACCCGCCACATTCATGCACTCTCCCCCCTCTAAGATAAATAAATAAATCTTTTAAAAATAGCAGTAATAATAATAATTTTAAAAAAAAGAAGTGACATTTAAAAGGAAATCAGCTAAATAAAGGAGAAATGGCAAGTCATCCCCCTGGAGCTTGCTAGGGCACCAAGCCGTTATTCTGGAACTGGTACGTGAAGGAAGAACCGAGCGCTTATTTCAATCTTTTTTTTTTTTTAAGATTTTATTTATTTGACAGACAGAGATCACAAGTAGGCAGAGAGGCAGGCAGAGAGAGAGAGGGGGGAAGCAGGCTCCCTGCTGAGCACTGAGCAGAGAGCCCGATGCGGGGCTCGATCCCAGGACCCTGAGATCATGACCTGAGTCGAAGGCAGAGGCTTAACCCACTGAGCCACCCAGGCGCCCCCTGAGCGCTTATTTCAGAGGACGAAGCAGTCAATAGGGGAAAGCTTGTCCTTCTAGAGGAACTGTAGCAGCCAAAAGCAGAAGGAAAGACGGAAATAGAAGATCTCCATTTTGCAATCCTAATAAAATAATGGATCCCGGCAGCGATCACCCGTAGCTACTAAAATCATTACCCGTGCAGCTGATGGGAAACTCTGTCCTGGGTGCATCAGACTGACAACGTCTGGACCCACCGATCAATCCTAACATCGTAAGAACAGGGACAGTTGGGACCGGGGGCCCTGCCGCCAAGAGCCCGAGGAAGCCCGCAGCTCCGCCTCCCAAGCCTGCTCGCCAAAAAATACTCAACGGCATCTCCTTAAGCCTCCAGTGCGCCTGTTTACAGGAAATATCCAATCAGCTAAGCATTTTTCAGTGATACCAAAAGATGCCAAATCCAATCTGGAGGAAATGTGATAGAACAAATGACCCAGTTTCTCCAACAAACAGCCAGAAAAACAAAAGATGGGGGGAGGGGAGGGGACGCCCAGACTGAAACAGAAGGGAGTAGGGACACATCAACCAAATGTATGGCGTGGACCCTGCGTGCACCCTAACATGAACAAACCATAAAAAGGCGTATCTGAGACCCTTTGGGAAATCAGAACAGGACTGCGTGTTAGAAGGCATTAAAGAATTACTGAGGTTTTTTTTTTAAGGGTAATGATATTATGGTGATGTTTCAATAGAAAGGGCCTTATTTGTGAGAGACACAGACAGAAGTGTTTACAGACGAAGTGATCTGATACCTGTGATTTGTCGTAAAATACCCCAGCAAGGGTATTCCTCTCTGGGATTCTTCAATATTTTGCCTTCTCTTCATCACCTTGACCCCACTGTATTCCTGGGCTGCTCTCCCAGGGCCTTCCTCTTCATCTCCTCACTTCTTGCTCACCCTTCAGACCTCGACTGAGAAGCCACTTCCTCCTGGAAGCCTTCCGGGACTGCAAGTCCACCCTCACGCAGAATAGGCTAGGTGCCCTTCTTTGTGTCCCTACCGCCCCCTGTGAGCCGACTTCATGGCTGGCGACACCTGATTCCTCACCCTTCATTCTCTAGACTGAGGACGGCCTGAGAACGAGGACCTATCTGTCTGGTCCATGGTGGAATCTGGAATGATTGGCACTGACGGACCCTCCGCGACTAGTGGATGGAGGGATGGATGGACGGACGGACGGACGGATGCCAGAAAAAGATTGAGAACACAGGAAAAGGTAGCTCTGGCCATGCATGAAGACTCCTCCCTTCCTGGTTCCCCGACCCGCTGCAGCCCAGGCCTCACCTTTGTCTTTTGCTTCCTTCTGGTACTTCTGCTTGAGCTGGTCCATGAGCAGGCCGTTCCAGGGGGCACACAGCACCCCAAAGAACTGAGTGATGGCGAAGGCATTTGTGTAGGTGCTGACTGCAGAGGGCAGAGAGGGCCTCGGTGGTAAGGCGTTTCCAGCACTGCCTCACAGGAGAGGACTCTCTCCCAGCCTGCCCCTACCCTGCCTGTCCCTCCTCCCTGCACCCCTGCTTGGAGCACGCACCCCTGCTGAGCGCAGCACCCTGGCCTCCAGGATCCGAGTCCCCAGCTGGGCGCACAGGTGGGCCGCCCCCCACCCCCACCACGTACCTAGCACTCTGTTGCCTCCCGCCAGGTTGGTGAGCAGCGAGTTGAGGGTGCCGATGAAGAGGTAGTGCCACAGCTGTATCACGGACAGCCACAGCAGGTGGCAGACAAAGCGCTGAGAGAGTGCGTGGCGCCAGAAAGAGCGGGACTCCTGCTGCTTGCCAGGTTCTAGTGTCTCTGACAGGATAGAAGGATGTGGGCATGGATTATGAGAAAGCAGGGGAGCGGGGCGCGCAGGCCTGGCTAAGGAGCGAGCTCACCTCCTCTTCCTCCCAGACCACAGCCGGCATGTTCCCCGCGCGGCCTGCAGCCGGCTCATCCCACCTGGATATCTTCGTTGTCCAGCCCCCACCGCAGTGACCCACGCACGCCCTCCTCTGTCCCGCTGAACCCCGGTCTCCCTTTCACAGCTTGGACTCCATGACACTTCCTGTACCAGCACTTTCTCAGCCAGGGTGGTGACGAGAAAGACAAGAAGAGAACGTGGACATTCAAGGGGAAGGGAGTGTCTCAGCAGCCCCACGACCCTTCCCCTGCTTTCGGTACGGGGATCCTGAGTCTGTTCTCGAAACGGGGCCCTGCCTCAGTCCTCAAGGTCCAGGTAGGACTCTGAATGAGCTGCCCTGTTCCAGGGCTAACCGGCCATGATTTTAGTCTGGGGGTCCCCAGAGGCATCTGGGTGCTCCTCTTCCCAGAGCCTGGCAAGTTGATGTTTCCCTTGGGTTTGTGAGCATCCCAGAATCCTGTTCTTGCTTTTACCTTGCCAGCAGCAGTCTGTGATGTTTGTAACCAAAAACCCAGAGCAGATGGAGCAGGGAGAGGAGTCAGGGAGCAGGACAGAGGTATGAGGAGCCGAGGGGAGAGAAAAGAGGGACAGAGACAGAAGACCCAGAAGCTGGGCCCCTCTGTGGACCCTCTGTAAGAGGGGTTGAGGCAGGCATTGAGAAGCCCCTACAGGTCCTCTGATGGACCTTTCCTGATGCTGCTGTGTCCCTGGGGGTGGCTCCGGAGGCAGAGAACCAGGCCGGCCGCAGGGCAAAGGCAGGGCCTGAAGGGCAGAGAGTCAGCCAGCAGGACTCACCTTCCTTTGCTGGAAGGAACTCATTCGACTGCATTTCTACCTTGTCGGACTCAGCTGCGTTCTTCTCCCCCTCGGTGGTGTCATTCCCGGAGCACAGGCTGCGGACACAGGAGCCCCCAGCCCAACCCAAGGACTGTGAGCGGAGCCTGAGAGTCAGGCCGCAAGGAACAGTGCAGGGGCTCCCAAAGTTCATCATGCTTTGGACACACCTTCCACCAGCCCTCCTGCCCAGACCAGTTAAATCTAAATGTTTAGGCATGGGAGCCAGGATTCTGTATTCTTTTTTTTTTTTTTTTAGATTTATTTATTTGTTTTAGAGAGAGAAAGCGAGCACCAACGGGGAAAGGCTGAGGAAGAGGAGAGAGAGAGAGAAGCAGAGGCCCCACTGAGTGGGGAGCCCGACACGGGGTTCAATCTCACGACCCCAAGTTCATGACCCAAGCCCAAATCAAGAGTCAGATGCTCAACCCAGTGAGCCACCCATGCACCCCCCAGGCCTCCATATTTTTTAAAGATGTCTAATGATTGGGGCCCCTGGGTGGCTCAGTGGGTTAAGCCTCTGCCTTCAGCTCAGGTCATGATCCCAGGGTCCTGGGATTGAGCCCCGCATCAGACTCCTTGCTCAGCAGGGAACCTGCTTCCCCCTCTCTCTCTGTCTGCCTCTCTGCCTACTTGTGATCTCTGCCTGTCAAATAAATAAATAAAATCTTAAAAAAAAAAAAAAAGATCTCCAGTGATTTTAACTTGCAGCAAATTCTGGGAGCCACTGGAAATGTGGGAGAGCGGGCCAGGCCGGGGTCTGAATCCCAGCACTGCCTCCTTCTCGCTGTGGAACCATGGCTCGCACTTAGCTCTTCTGAGCCTCTTATTCCCTCATTTGGAAAACAGAAATAAGGATATTTATCTGAGAGGATTATCATGCCATGCAAACAGAAGGCACCAGGCAAACAGTAAGGGAACAATAAATCCATGCCTCCCCCAGCACCTATGCTGCTGCCTGCAGAACCGGTCACATGTCTTCTCCCCTGTTCTCCAACCTCTGCAATGGGTCTTCGCCGCTCAACGGGGTCCCCAGCCCCTGTGTCTGGGCTGGCCCCAGAAGCTGCTTCTACCAACCCAAGGGAGCAGAAGTGATGCTGGGCCAGTTCTGAGAAATTCTGTGCACATCTGCACAGTTTCTTGGAACCTGGCACTAGCCTGATGAAGAAGGAGAGCCACGTGACCCAGATCTTTGTCAGCCCAAAGGACTGTCAGACAACCCCGTGTGATTGAGGCCATCCTCACCGCCACCCCAGCTAGCCCAACAGATGACCAGCCGCCTGAGCAAGCCCTACCGACACCATCCAGGCCCAGCTCTGATCAGCAGAACTAGCTGGCTACCCAGATTCATGAAAAACAGTAAGTGCTCAATGGTTAACACGACTGAGCTTGGGAGTAGCTTGTTACGCAGTGACTGCTAGCTGATGGAGGCCTGGCCCAGCGTTGCTGTCCTACATCCCACTAGCCCATCTGTCCCATGCCTGGCTTCCCACCTCAGGTCAGGCAGAGGGCTCGGGCCCATGACCACCAGACCACAGTGCTTACCCGTAGCGGTAGTTGGGGGGCAGTGGGTAGGGGATGTGGCCTCGGGGCATCAGGAGGAAAGTACGCACAACATGCCAGGCACTGCAGACAGAGAGGAAGATGAAGGAGGCCCTGAGGCTGATCCCCTGCTCATAAAGCAGCTGCAGAAGAAAGAGGAAGACAGTCAGCATCACAGCCAAGTTCATGGCAACACTGTTCACAACATCCAAACAGCAGGAGCAAGGCCAGTGTCCATTTGCAGATAAACGGGCAAAGGAACTGTGGCCTGCACATATGACGGGACAGCATTCACCCCTGAAAAGTCCTGACACAGGCCACAGCACGAACTCGAGGACACCATGCTGAAGGAGATAAGCCAGTCACAAAAGGACGACGTGCTTCCACGTCCAGGAGGGGCCCAGAGCCGTCCAAGTCACAGACTCAGAAAAGAGAATGTGCTTGTCGGGGGCTGGAGGGGGTGGACAGGAAGTCACTGTTTAATGGGCACAGAGTTTCAGTTTTGCAAGGTTGCAAAGAGTTCTGGAGATGAAGAGGGGTCATGGTTACACAATATAAATGAACTTAATGTCCCTAAACTGTATACTTAAGAACGGTTAAGAGAGGCAATTTTATGTTCTGTGTTTTACCAAACGGAAGAGTCAGTGTAGGCAGCAGAGGCTGGAACCCCAGCCTGTCACAGGCTCTTAAATGCTGATCAGGGACACCTGACGCACACAGAGACTCACCCTCACCCCAAGGCTCGACCAGAGTTGGGGAGGGGGGCGTGTCACCGATCCCCACAGCCTTGGAGACTCTCCTAAAGTGCCCTCTCGGAAATCTGCGAGCCCACTGCTTTTTCGGGTTTTGTTTTGTTTTGTTTTGTTTTTAGTAGCAGCAAAGTCCTTTTTCTCAAAGAAAATTTCACACAAAAATTCAACTTATAAAACACATCAGTGGGAAGTGGCCCCAGTCATCTCCCCCCTCATGCTCCTTGGCGACCACCTAACACCACAGATAACCCCTCAGGGCTCCTCCACTCAGTTTGGAAACCCCTGAGCTAGCCCACCTCCTCCTTTTATAGAGGGTCAAAGCGAGGTTCAGAGAGGTGCAAGGAACTGTTCAAGGTCAGAGTCAGCAGCAACAAGGTCAGATTAAACTAAGAACTCAGATCCTGCTCTGATGCTCTCTCTCCTTCCAACTCTAAAGAGACAAAAGAGAAAGGAAGCATGCCCAGGGGAACCAGGAAACTGGCTCTTGTACCCGTGCTAGAGAGGCTTGAGTAAGTGCCCGTGGCGGTCTGGGTGACCCTCAATGCCAAGGTGCTCATGGGACTAGGCTAGCTAGTGTCACGTCCAGAGATCCTCTTCTCTTCCCCCATAGCCCATGGGCTGTGCCAGCTGCCTCTGGCCTAACCAAAGCCTGGAGGGAAGTCCTAAATTGGTCAGCTTGAGGTGTTGAGGACCCACATTATCTGATTTCTTCCACTCACTCATCCTTAATGTCCTCCAGCTGGTGGCCTCATAATCACAGCATGGCTGCCACAACTCCAGCCATCACATCCTCCTACCACAACATTCAAGAAGAAAAAGTGGGTAGGGGGACCAAGAAGGAAGCCTTTCTTTCAGTTCTGCTCTCACCTTCCACCAGGGAAGGAAAATATGCCCTAAACTCTGTATAGTATGACCACCTCTAGCCATCACTAACCAGGGGAAAAGGGATTGCCCCCGTTGGCTAAGGTCAATCAGGATTCATCCTCTAGGCTGGGGACCACACTGCCCAGATGGAATTATGAGCAATGAAGAAGGCAGAAAGGCAGTCAGGTAGGGGCCACTAACAGCACTAGAACAGCCCATCCCCCTAGTCCCCCCAAAGCAGCCTTTGGGAGAGTTGGAGAGGCCTCTGTGTCTGCCCATGTCGCTCCCACAGGCCACTTCTCACGTTCTTGTCCAAACCAGAAGCTCACAAGTGCCACACCCCCTTCCACGGGTCTCCCAGCCTCTGTCCAACACCAGCCCAAGGGCATCACAGCCTCTCCCCCGAAATCCTAGACAGCTGTTAAGAGTTTAACCACTACCACGTGAGGCTCCAGAACCAGACAGGTCCAGGCTCGAGTTCAAATTAAGTGTCGTGTCTACTGGCTACAGGAGGGTCGACGGAAAGAAACCATGTGAGGTTCACAAGACAGGCGTCTGGCGCACGGAAGCGTGTGATACATGCTTCTCCCTGGTATGTTTTACCTTGATGACAAGGAAGACTGCCGAGGAGGAGTCAAATGCCCCATTGTAGAGGGTGATGATGGTTGAGCGGTGTTTGCCAAAGAGGTTCCCAACCTAGAGAACACGGGAGTCACTTACTTCTTCCTGAGCCGGTTCTTCCAGTCCCCAGGGCACGTGCCAGGCCCTCATGATACCCAGACCCGCCTCCATCCTGGGATCCACCGTCCTGGCTTGAGCCAGCCCCACTGGAAGTGGCCAATGCAGAAGAGCTCGTGTCTCCCTCCCCCCACCCTCTGCAACCTGACCTCCAGCCAGGGGCCCGTGGTCAGGGCTAGCTCACACCTGCAGGTTGGTGATCAGAAACAGGATCCCTCCCACGGTGAGCATGGGCATGGCCAGGAAAAGCAGCAGGGCTGAGCCTGGAAGAGAGAGGGGGGCAGTGTCAGGGCAGCAACATGGGGTCCCAAACTCTGGCTCCCACCTGCCCCCAATTCCCAACAATCATGGGAGCAGGGCCCCAATTCTAGCCAGCCTGCTAGCATTCTTTGAGGACCTTAAGATAGTGGTCAGGGTTCCCCCAAATGTCCCTGCAGAGGGAGCCATCGGAGGTCTCCTGGGCCCAAAGGCGATCCTGGGTGGCCGGCCTGGTTGTCTGGACGTCACGAGAGGCAAGACTCAGAGTGAAACCACTGCTCCCTTCCCTCATTAAACCCCAAGCAGCCCCTCCATTCCTGCTGGATACAGTTGGAGAAGCCTGGATTCGGCCCCGGAGCGCTTCCGGTAATTCACCGCAGGACTGGAGCTCGATTCTGAATCCCTCCCTCAGTCCCCTCGTCCATTAAATGGGAGTAACAGTCCTGGCTCTTCCCATCTCATGGGGTGCCGTGACAGCCAAGCAAGAAACGGCCGTGAATTGTGCTTCCCTGGTCCCTTAAAGCTGGAGTGCCTCCTCCGTGCCAGGCACCACACTTGGTCAGCATAACCAAGACACCAGAAAGAGGGCTCCCCACTACAAGTCTTGGCGAGACATCTCTCTGCCATCCAGCTTCTCCTTCACGTGATGGGAGAACAGGAGAATGAACCAGCCTGAAATTCGCAGACTTTGGGAGTATTCTCTGTTCATCAACAAGTAAAATTTCAAACAAAAACTTCTGACTACAATAAGGCTGTCAATGTTTGCCCTACCACATAAGGATTTTTTTAAAATATGGGTTTTTTAAAAAATAAAGGTTACATAAGGATACTCTTTAAAATATAGGGTTTTTTTTTTTAAACAAAGGTTATTTTTTTTAAATAACCCTCCTTCACACTATCATTTTGGTTTGTTGTTGTTTGTTTGTTTTTTATTTTTAAGATTTTATTTATTTATTTGACAGAGAAAGAGATCACAAGTAGGCAGAGAGGCAGGCGGGGGTGGGGAGCAGGGGAAGAGGGGAAGCCCCTCCTGATGCAGGGCTTGATCCCAGGACCCTGAGATCGTGACCTGAGCCGAAGGCAGAGGCCCCACCCCACTGAGCCACCCAGGCGCCCTATCATTTCGTTTTTAAGAAGAGAACACATTAACACACACAAAAGGAAGGATATAATCTTTCAAATAAATTCTCTCTGAAGCAGTCTCTTCATTATCCTCATTTTTTCGCATTTCTCAGTTGACTAGACTGGTTTCACAGACCAGCAATAACCCCCTCAAAGAGCCTCTTGAGCTCAAAGCCTGTGGTTCTCTGAACAGCTGTGGGGGTCAGGGTGTCCCGCTCATCACCTTCGGCACCTGCCCCACCTACCAGGTGCCCCCAAGCTTGGATCCCTCCCACCCACCAGACGGCACTCACCTGCAGAGGTGAAGGCTATGATGAGTGTGGCGCTGGTGTAGAGAAATCTGAAACACACAACGGGAGGTGGGAAATGTTGTCCAAAGGACAGAGTAGACAGAGCCAAGGTCCTCCCACTTGGGGTCCCAAAAGCCAAATCCCTTGGAGAAAGGGATTAGTGCCCCCCGGGCCTCCAAGGCAAAACTTCTGAGTTCTAATTCCTCTTTGCTGTGTGACCTTGGGTAAGGCACTGCCCTTCTCTGGGCCTCAGCAACCTTTTCTATAAAAGGAAATGAATGGACTGATCAAGAAGTTCTAGGGCACTGTGATTTCAGGACCACAACCCCAAGGTTACAGGGATTTCATAGCAGTTTGGGGATCCTACAAGGCATGGGGTAAGAGAAGCAGTGCTAAGTGTGATATTCTAATTTGTAATAGGAAATATGCATTCGGTCCCTGTCCCCAGGGCCTGGCACAGAGCTCTTAAAACACCTGTAAAGTTTTCAGTGACAAGAGCACTAAGAGCATCTTTGTTCTGATTGGGTAACTCTGGGTGGGCTCCTGGATGGCTCCTGGCGGGAGCTGGTCACCAGAAAGACCAACCTGTAATTAGACACTTGGAATTTTCAGTCCTGCCTGTCTACTTCTGCAAAAAGAGGAAAGGGGCTGGAAATGGTTAATAAGTGACCAAGCCTACAGGAGAACTTCTGGGCTGGTGTGTACAACCACCTGCCAGGAAGATAACACAAAACTTCCTGTGCCCGGGACCTTCCCAGACCTCACCCTACATATCTGCCCATCTGGTTCTTTATCCGCATCCTTTATCATACCCTTTAGCAAACTGGTAAACATATGCAAATGTTTCCTTGAGTTCTGTGGTTGTTCTAGAAAACAGTCCAACCCAAGGGAAAAGAGGTCATGGGAACCTCTTGTTTCTAGCCACATCAGACTGAGGTTGTGGGTAAACTGGGGACCTACCCCCAGTAATGGCATTTGAAGTGGGGGGCAGTCTTATGGCACCCGGCCCTTAACCTGTAGGATCTGAGTGCTCGCCAGGGAGACGGTGTGAGAACTGAGTTACACCGTAGGACACCCAGCTGGTGTCCAAGAATCATGTGGTGTGGGGAGAATCCACATAGCCACCTCATGACTGGATGTCTCAGAAGGGAATTTTTCTGCTGAAAGTCAAGGAGAAATGCAGGAGGAGATATGTAGGACTTTCCAATAGAGTTGGTGGCAGTGAAGTGGGATTTGCTAGAACAGCCCAAGCTCAAAGAAACATGTACTTGGAGGGAGGGGTGTGCGGGATGAAGAGCCCTGGCTCTTGGGAGGCCACGGGTCACGCACGGCAATCAGTCACTAAAGGGAGAAGTTACCCATTTGGAATTCAAAAACAGATCCAGCTCCCGGGGACCGGGTTCACGGGATGCACAGGAAGTGCAAAGTAATAAGCAAAAGCTGGAAATATAAGCGCCCGGTTACTGTGACCCATAATAGCTAACATGAAATTAAAAGAGAGTGCCAGATCAGCCCTGCATGCTAGACCAGGGTCAGATGCAGGTCAGTGTGAGTCTGGCCATTAGCCTCGAAGTCACCCCCAAGGAAAAATGATGCAGAGTCACCGAAAGTCCCTCTAAGACCTCTGGTCCCCAAGAAGGTCATCCGTGTGGGAGGATGACAAAACTGAATCCAGGCAGGGGACTGTTGTGCGAAGTTGCAGCTACATTTTGTGGATGGGTATCTCCAGCTTCCCAGAGAACATTTCCTGAGTTGGAGTGGGAATGTGACTAAATTGGGGGCTGTGGTGTCTTGGGTTTTGAATGCTGCAGAGTGGAAGGGCCTGTCCAGGGTTAACGCAGGACCTAGAGCTCGCTCGGAATCCACACACACGGGAGGTTATTCCTGGGGGCACAGATAGGGGCCGCTGTAAGGTCCTGTCCCAGGAACATCCTAGATGGCGCAGCCCCCATGTTTTGTATGCAAGCCCTGTGGGCGTGGCTTTACGGTGGCCTGTGCCCAGGTCGTGGTAAATTCTGTAGTGAAGGAGGCCCCTTTCACATGGGCACCTCATAAAGCCATTGCTGCAAAAACCAGTATCCCTGGCTCAGTTTCCCTTCCTGGGTCTTCTAGGTGCTAATAAATATATTAGGTTAATTAACAAAAGAATGGGGACTGGCAGAGGGGAGAATCGAGAGACTGGCTGTAGGGCAGAAATTTTTACATGGTTATTAAGAATAAGGGGCGGGGCGCCTGGGTGGCTCAGTGGGTTAAAGCCTCTGCCTTCAGCTCAGGTCATGATCCCAGGGTCCTGGGATCGAGCCCCATATAGGGCTCTCTGCTCAGCAGGGAACCTGCTTTCCTCTCTCTCTCTGCCTGCCTCTCTGCCTACTTGTGATCTCTGTCTGACAAATAACTAACTAAATAAATAAATCTTAAAAAAAAAAAAAAAGAATAAGGGGACTATTGGGGAATCTGGACGGCTGCCTTCGGCTCATGTCGTGATCCTGGAGTCCCGGGATCGAGTCCCACATCAGGCTCCCAGCTCTGCAGGGAGTCTGCTTCTCCCTCGGACCTTTTCCCCCCTCATCTCTCTCTCTCAAATAAACAATTAAAATCTAAAAAAAAAAAAAAATAAGGGGAGTAAAGCAAATATTGATGGGAGTAGAACAAAGAGGAAACAGGAGAGTCGTGGGATCATCTTCGCTGGGTGGAAATTTCCAGATGGTTATAGAAATGTAGGATAAATGAAACCGACAGCTATTGGGGTTAAAAAGAAGGTGTTAATACAGGCACTGCCAAAGGCTGGGTGGGCCAGGGGGACCCCTGCCAGCCCCCAGCATTAAAGTGCCTGCAAACAAGTCCAGTCTGTTTGCTCCCATTTGGAAAAACGTTAAAAGCCAGAATACAGAGAGGTCACAGTGAGAAACCCAACCAGTGGGGCACCTGGGTGGTTCAGTGGGTTAAGCCGCTGCCTTCGGCTCGGGTCATGATCCCAGGGTTCTGGGATCGAGCCCCGCATCGGGCTCTCTGCTCAGCAGGGAGCCTGCTTCCTCCTCTCTCTCTGCCTGCCTCTCTGCCTGCTTGTGATCTCTCTCTGTCAAATAAATAAATAAAATCTTTAAAAAAAAAAAAAAAAAGAAAGAAAGAAAGAAACCCAACCAGCAATTGCTGGGGGCAATCGTTAGACAGATTCACCAGGTTCCAGACTCACAAAAGGACCAGTCTCCCTTGACTCTACCCCTCATCTTGGCCCCAAAGCCTTTTGCACAGAAGAGCCAAAACAGCCAGGGGGTAGAGAAGAGAAGTTCCCAGGGCTCCCTGGTAAGGGGAACCTCACCCACTGAGGCATCAAAATCTGCTGGTAAAGCCTGGCCATGGGCTTCAGTTAGACTAGGAGCACATAAACCTATGAGTTGGTAGGTTTATGAAAGCTGCAGTGTTGAAACACGCTCTCTGTAAAGACGTTGTGTCTCCTTTCCCCGATGTTTCACAATGAGAGACTATGTGTGGCTGGGAGCATTTCCCCACCTAATGTTGGAAATCGCCTGCTGAACAAGTCCTAAGGAAGCTGCGGGAAGGAAAGTCAGAGTTCCTGGAAGAAAGGGAAATGTTTATAGGAGAACTGGTATGTTTGAACAGGCTTTGTGAGAAGGGGCTGTGTCTCCTTGACACTGGATCCTGGGGCTGGACCCTGGGTGTGACCGGGAAGGCTTTTCCCCGCCAGCGCTCTGGAACAGAAGGTGTCTAAATCCTAAATCCTCCTGTCCTGTCAACTGGACCTGTGCGCTGGGAACCAGTGAGAATGCCCGAGCCCTGACGGTGTAGGACAGAAGGCAGAGTGCCAGTCAGGGATGAATGCTCTGTGCCGTAACCCTGTGGGGAGCCCACAAGGGGGCTTATGGCAAAAGCCTGTGGGCACCTCCCAGCAGCAACCACTGGGAGCTTGGACAAGAGAATTTCCATTTCCGGGGCATTTATCATCTTGCTATCAGACATTAATTGAATCCACACGATAGCCAAGGTACATAAAATGATCTTCAAACATGAAAGACCCACGATGTCTGGGATGATATCGGAGAAATGCTCCAATGGGGATGGCCATGGCAAGAATTCCAAACTGAAAATAGCCGTGGTGAGACAGGATCGTGTTGTCTGGGGAATGTGAGGAGGAGAAACCACTACCCGGGAGCCTCTCCCCGCCAGTGACCGACTCTGGAATGTGTGGAGAGCAGCTGGACTCTACTGTTTCTTGGAAGGTGCCCTACAAAGAACCCTCCATTGGCCAACACAGAGCTCCCTGGCTGTGTGCCGAGGCGAATGGACAACCACATCCTGTTTGGAAGGCTACTGCCCTGATCCAAAAAGGTAAAAACAGATCAGCTCAGCAGGCTGCATGACCCTCATGCTGCTGTCCTACAAAAGAGGAAAGAGACCTATCACTGAAAAGACCACTATGTTCGGGTTCTTACAGAGCTGGGGGCAGTGGCCCATGGCCTTGCCATTCGGTCACACAGGAGGGGACTAGAAACCTGGCCAGATGGGGCACAGTCCTACGGAAGTCACTGTGGCATTCGAGGGGTGCACGAAAACGGGAGAACAAATATGTTCAAACAGGCTGTCTGTGAAGTGGCTGTCTCTCTCACACGGGGAACGGACAGGGTGTCTGAGTGGGAAGTGGTCCCCTATTAGCACTGTGGTTAGCGGAACCTTGCCCCCTCTTCATGCTGGGGTCACAGGACTAGGCTGATAATACCAGGACTGGAAGCAGAGATGAGTCCTAAGCAAGAAAACTGTGTTCTTAATCACTGTGTTCCAATTCCTAAGTGCCTTCCCTCTATCTGCCATAATCGGAACAGGGAACCGGGAAGGCAGCCATCTTGCCTGGTGGGACAGCGAGCCCGCTTGGTTCTGGGCCTCCGTCACCTCACCTGAACGGGAAGACACTTGCTGCATGAGTATTGCAGACTGGCTCAGTGGCCAAACCTAACATCCCTTCCAGAGGCAGAACAGTTACTGGTATCAACGGAGAGAAGGAAAATCAGAAAATAAGGGGGTGAATAAGCAGCTTCTATAAGGAGGGAAATGAGTGTGAAGACTTGGAAAGAGGCTCAGGGCAAGACAGGATCTTGTCTCTTCCCTCAATTATACTGGATGCCTGAAGGGTGAAGGGATGTATTGCTGAGATCACTCCTGCTTTTGGAACCTCACAAGATCAAACAGAAGCCCATGAGCTTAAGTGGCCCTGGGAGACCTTTTCAGATGGTCTGATGATGGACTGCATAGTTATTAATGACTGAATGTGTTTCTGTTAATGGGCCAGGACCTTTCAACCTTTACGATTGTTTCTGCTATGAGGGATCGGTGTTCAAAGACCAGGGGCTACCCTGTGATATTGTGGCTTACACAAAGAAATACATATTTGGTCTTTGTCCTGGGTCCCTGACACAGGGCTCCCAAAACCCTTGTAAATTTCCATGATAAGAGCACAAGAGCATTTTTTGTTCCAGTGGGGTGACTCTGGTAGGATCCCGGATTGCTCCTAAATGGGGACTGGTCACCAGAAAGAGCAAACATTGGTCAGGATTGGAAGTCTGGCATTTTTCAGCAACACCCCCCCCCCACCGCCACCGCACTTCTATAGAGAGGGGAGAAGGGCTGGAAAAGGTTAATAACTGATCAAGCCAACATGAAGAAGACTCCACAAAATCCCAATAGGATGGGGCTCAGAGAGCTTCTGAACCTGTATGCTTTCATCTGTATCGTTTATCATATCCGTTCATAAACTGGTAAACACCAATGTTTCCCCGAGTTCTGTGAGCTGTTCTAGCAAATAATCCAGTCCAAAGAGGTCATGGGAACCTTGGATCTGCAGCCAAGCCAGACAGACATGGGTAACCCAGGGACCCACCAACTTGCCATGGGCATCTGAAGTAGGGGGCAGTCTTGTGGGATAGCCCCAAACCTGCAGGATCTGACACTCTCTCCAGGGAGATGGGGTCAGAATAGAGTTACATTATAGTACATCCAGCTGATGTCAAAGAATTGCTTGGTGTGGGGGAGAAGCCCACACACGTGGTGACCAGGTGTATCAGAACTGATGTGTTCTATGTGAAAGTAAAAGAGAAACACAGGACAGACAGAGTTTTCCCTAACATGCTAAGGCTGGAGACGAGGGAGGGGACCAAGGAAGGGGTGGGAAGAAGAGGAGGAGACAGGGAGCCAAGGACAGACTGAGATCAAGTCATTCCACACCCAGAGGCTTAGAGAGCAAGAACACGCTTTATCAGCCAGCCCTCCAGGCCCTCTGTCTGATAACTCAGGTTCCAAACATCTGCCAGGAGGCACCTGCTCTAGGTCTATTAAGGCCTTGGCAGGCCACTGCTTATCGCTGAAGCTGGCCAGCTACTGTGGCATATCCTGTCTGAGTGAGACGAAGTGCCTCCCCCTCTGTGAAACCCCCACTTCTCTGCTCCAGTCAGGGGGTCAGGAGATCCCACCATCAGGGGTATGCAGGAGACCTTACTAGGTCTCTGGGGGATGACATGGGGGTGGGGTGAGATGGTAATGGACCTGGACGTGAGGCCTGGTAGGATCCCTGAGTGACAATTTTCACTTCCGCTATTCTAACCCAGGCACCAAGCCAGCCCTCAAAGGAAATCGGCCTGGGCTCCAGCTCCATTCAAATACACAATCACAAGGAACAAAAGAAAAACAGGGCAGAAGCAAGGGGAGTAGGGGTGCAGAGAAAAGAATGGATCTAAACAGTCCACATCCTGGGCTGTTTCTGACAGTTGCTGGGACCGGGCTGGGCAGGGCGGCCCTGTTGCCCAGCTGTGTCTCCCGCAAGCATGGCTGCTGCCAAAAGAATTCCTCTGTCCCGTCTGTGCCCAGGCCCAGGCCTTTGGGACTTACATGGCTATGAGACGAGCCACGGTGGTCTTGAACCTGTCAAAGATGAAGCCGGCGGGGAATGTCATGAAGTTGTTCATGAAGGATCCCAGGGTGAAGATGAGTGAGAACTTCTCATCCTGGGCTTTGCAGTCTGGAGGAGAGAAAGGGAGACCTCAGGGAGCTGAAATAGGACAGCCCCTGGTTACTTAGCCCTCAGGGGCTGGTACTTCCAGGCACCTGCTACACCAGGAGAGTGACAGTCCTTTCCTCTCACCCCAGAAAAGCTGGCACAAGGTGGAGGGGGGTGCAGAATCCCCCCCAACCCCTTCCCACTGCCTGGGAACCAGACTGCTTTCCTAGAGGAGTCCCTTACCAGCCTGCCCCGTAAGATTGCCCATCAGCGCGCCATCTGGTTCACATAGCTCCTCAAAGTAATGCTCTGTTTTGAAGACGAACACCAGCGATGCCCAGCCAAAGAGGACTCCAGCAAAGCCAAGGCATTCCAGCAGCCCGGTCAGCAGGGTGGCCACTCGGAGGGGTAGACCCTGGCTTGGCATGGCCTGAGGTGGAGCCGGTCCCCAAATCTCACTCGGGGCCTCCGGGGCTGATCACCAGTGCTTCAACGGCTGGCCTTTGGGCCTTTGGAAAATTCCTCCGCCAAGCCCTTCCGTTCAAGTAGGCTCCGGTTCTGCCTTTTTGCCGGCCTGGGCAAGAGACAGCGGTGGGCGATTCTCTGGACCCTGTAAAAAGCAAGCAGAGGCCGCTTAGTACAGGGGGCTTGCGGGAAAGACAGAGGGGGACGAAGGGTTCTGGAAGAGGTGCAGAAAGGGGCCAGCTGCTGGAAATAGCTGCAAAAAGCCTCTCCAGCCCACAATGGCTGCACCTGGGGACGCAAAAACGGAGCCTGATTCTGAAGACTGTCCACAAAAATAGAAACAGCGGTGACTGGCGCGGAGCCGGGGGGGACACTTCACGGAGGTCCTCGCAGGCTCACAACCACCTGTCAACGTTAGCTGTCTCGTTTTCTCCAGGTTACCAACAAGGGAATAAAAGGTCCACGGGAGGTTGTCGGCTTGCCCAAGGTCACAAGGGCTAGTGCACCACGACACAGACCAATCTAAAGCTGAAAACACCCAACTCCAACAGGACCCTCCGTGACCCTCTATGGAAAGGGCGCCCCGAGATCCGCACCCCCGCAGCCCCACGCGCCCCTGCTCCTGCACGCGCACCCTCTCCGCACGCGGGCGCCCCCCCCTCCCCCGGCCGGGCGCCGCGGGGATCCCCGGCCTCCCGCCTCCGCGCCTCGCGGCCCCGGAGCCCTACCCGGCAGGCCTCCTCGCTGGGACTCCCGCGCCGCCCGCGCCCCGCGCCTTTTGGATTCGCGCCTCTCGCCGCCCCTCCCAGCCCCGCCCTCACCCCCCGCCGCGTCCGGAAGGGCCCTGACCCGCGGGGCGGCGTCGGGGGAGGTCCACCGCCCGGGTTCCTGGCACTTCCTTTCTCCCCCCGCTCACCATCTCTCGCGCGCTTTTCCGCCCAGGCCTGGGATCTTCGCTCCGTTCTCTCTCTCCGGCCGCAGCCGCGCCTGTTTCCATCTCTCTTGATCCTCGCTCAGCCTCCTGGTCGGTTCACCTCTCCGCCTTCCTCTAACCAAATTAGTTTCAAAACTGTGGCTCACGCGGGGAGACCCGCGTAGGAAAGCACAGACGCCCAGCACACACCGAGGACACAGATGGCTACCTGCGGCCGCGCGGACACACACACGCGCCCTGTTTCAGTGCTTTACCTTGCCCACTTGCGTGGCCGCAGAATTCATGTTTGCCCATTTTCCACCAGCACAAACCCTGGTCCTCATCTCTGGCTCTCAGGGCTGCCAGCAGCCGCCCCACCCCACCCCGCATAGAATCAGAGAGCCAAGGACAGCTTTCCAGAACCCACACCACTGCCTTCCCCCTCCCTGGTTTCAACCCCAAAGATCCCTTTGATTACTCCCTGCCTCACCCCGGCCCAGGTTGTGAAAGATTTTACCCGCCAGACTGCGTTGATTAAGTATTCATTCATTGCTCCATTTTTTATTAATCAAAGACATATATAATTGCCCATTGGAGCTTGTGATCAGCGTGAGAAAAGCAGCTGAACCAGCTGCGTTCCTATCATTCCGGCCCAGAGCAAGTGAGTCGACAGCTTCCTTGGCCTGTGCTGCTATTTCCCGCATCAAAAGCGGAGTTTGGGAGAGCGCTTCTCGCATATTCCACGCAGTCTGCAGATCTCCATGCACCGCCTTCTAGATTCACCCTGAAGCCAGGGACTCAAGCTATTCCAAGTGCGCACTTCTTTTTGGAGAGAAAGAAGAGGTTAGAACCAGGGATGGCCAGAACCAGAGAGAATCTTCCAGATCGCTACCACAGCACCGAGGATAAAGAAAGTGTGACCACCAAAGGGACAGACTGCATGAGGTAGGAGCCCTCTGGGCCTGGACCCAGTGACTCACAGCTTACACGACCCCAGGCAAGCTCTCTGGCTGCCCCACCTGTACAATGAGGACTGCAGCGCTTTATTACAACATTTGTCAAGTAATATGAAGCGAGTTTGTCTATTCCTTGGAGGTACGGTTCGTAGTGGCCAGACTGCAGATGGTCCTGGGTCCCCACCCCCCACCTCCGCAGTTTCCCTATATGAAAACAGCCAGAGAAGCAGCTTTGAGCAAGGACTTCAAAGGAATCTGACTGAGGTCACTCCACAAAGTCCCCAGTGTGTGCCCAACTCCCAAACCTATGCTCTTAACCCTCCCTCCCAGGCTTAACATTCCAGATATTAGAGAAAACGAATCTCGTCTTAAAAAACGAATTGATGGAAACGATCATAAGAAAATAGAGCAGCCCAGGACAAAAACGGGCCTTAAGATGGAAGATTTTCCCCTCTTACTACAAGACACAAAGACACTGAAATTAATTCAAGCCCTCTCTCCTGCTCTGGCTTACATTTTGGTCTCCCGAGGACCTGGGGGATCAGTGAGTGTGGAAGTAGCAAGGGAGGAACAGGAAAAAAGTCAAAGCAAAGAGAGAGAGAGATTTTAGAATGTAAATCGGCAAGAGGGGTTGGAAAGGCCCAGCTCACGGGCTATCTGTACATCCAGGACTGGAGCTCGGGACTTGGCACAGGTCACCAGGGCCTTTGTCCACCGTCTCTTGTCGTCTCTGTGATGGTTCTCAGCATCCCCCACCCCAACACCTGCCTCAAGGTGTGCAGGAAGCACTGCCTCTCTCTAGCCACGCGGCAGACTTACTGAAACTGTTGGGACAGAATATTAGATTGTTCTCTGAACCATTCCCGTTTGATCCGGTTCGAGTTCCAGCAGCCAGCGAAGGCAGACTGGCTTCCCTCATCCCTCTCCTGACTCGCTCCAATGAGGATTAATGTGTAACATCAGAGAGAGGAGTGATTATAACAAGGTCTGACGGGGAGCCGCCTGTCTTCATTCCTTTACTCTTAGCTTCTTTCCTTCCCCTTCACCCTGCGTCTTTTTTGATTGATTGATTTCACTCAACAAATAGATGTGGTACAGCTAGGCTTTGTGCCCGGGCTGAAGTTCAGAGAGAAGAAATTCAGCGCCTTCTCTCAAGGATCTCTTTCTTCAGTTGGGGAAACAGAAAACGACACCCCAGCCCGGCACATTCAGAAGCATGGAGCCGTGATGGAGGGAGAACATTCCGGAACCAGCTAGAGCAGAGACTGGCCACGGGAGTAGCAGCACTGGAGACTGGAGTGGACAAGCTAAGTGCAGGCATTTGGGCGTGAGCCCATATCAGTCATGTCCTATTGATCCTGCCCCATGATATGCCTCCTCTCCATCCTTGACCACTGCCTTGCCCAGAGGCTCGCCATCTCTCGCCCGGACGTTTCCTCCTTCCATACCCTCCCCAATCTGCTGCAGCAGTTGATTTCCATCGTTCCCAGCTGTGACACTACTTGACCGCCCAGAAATGCTCAGAGGCCAGAGTTCCGGGAAGCCAGCTGGTGAGGGCCAGTCGGGGTCCTGGGATACTAGCCGTGGGACATCGTTGGAGGGAAGAGGGAGCACTGAGCTGGATCTCTTGCCTCCCACCCAAGGACTGGTGCTGAGCGGCTTCTCCTTCCCATGACCATGTCTGCGTATCCAGGCTCCACCATAGGGGGTACATTTATTTAGGTCAGGGAAGAGTGGCTGCCACACAAGGCAGTATGAAGGAGCTGCCCCAAGCCATCCCCGGTAACACAAGCAATGGCTGTTATTCAGCTGGGCCACCTTCCAGTGCAGGCCCACTCCCCGTGCCCCTCACCCTCAGCCCCCAAAACCCAAGCCTCCTCCAGATAACCTCAGCTAGGTAGGACTCACCCTGGACCCCCAATCATCACTTTCTGGGAAGGGTCCATATACTCTTTCTGGTTCCTCACCCCTTCCTGAATTTTTATATGTGGATACACTCTGAGCCATTCATACAAAGGGTTTTAATTACTGATATGTTAAATGAACAAACGAACAAAACAAAACATAAAACTTTTTGTCCTTTCAGGATCTGGGTTCATGCATTTCAAAATGTTTGTTTTTCCCAGCTAGGGTCTTGAATGAGGTTTCAAGAGCTTGTTTTGGAAGACAAGTGTAAGCAAACATTTTCTCTTTCATTTCAACTGAGGAGAAAAATACTGCTCATTTTTTTTTAAAGATTTATGTATTTATTTTAAAGAGAGAGAAAGAGCGTGAGTACACGGGAGGGCAGAGAAAAGGGGAGAGAGAATCTTAAGCAGATTCCCCGCGGAGTGTGGAGCCCAACTTGTTGCTTAATCCCACGACCCAGGAGATCATGACCTGCGCTGAAACCAAGAGTCAGATGTTCAATCCACAGAGCCGCCCAGGCACCCTGAAAAATACTAAAACATCTTGAAGCAATGCCAAAACAAGACACAATAGACACACTGATACTGGGCCAGTTCCTGATCTTCCTGATTCCTCTGATTTCTGAATCCATAGATTCCTCATCTATGAAATTGGAATCAGGTTGCTGTAGGGGTTGAAGATCAGACAAGGAAATCACCCAGTCAGTACATTGGCTAATTAATAAATAGCAGCTAAGGGTGCCTGCCTGGCTGGCTCAGTCAGAAAAGCCTGTAACTCATGATCTGGGGGTCATGAGTTCAAGCCTCATGTTGGTTGTATGAATGACTGAAAAAAATAAATACAGTTTAACACATAGCAGCTATTGTTGTTCCCCAAAATGATTTAATGACTGAAAAGCAAAGAGGAAATCATGAAGTCGGCATTACAAAGGGCTCCTAACCTAGAATAGAAATAAATGAGGAAAAAAGAAAAAAAAAAAAACACCATATATTGGGTGAGCTTGGTCGTTTGTTCCAGAAGATCTACCCCAGAGAACTGATCTCTAGGTAGCCCCCAAATACAGATCAGTGTCATCCGGGCGCCCTCCCCCAATTGGCCGGGCTTGTCCAAAGGAGGGAGGGCTGGTTGATTATACTCTGAGCTGCAGGAAGGAAATCTATTCATGAACCAGAGTAAACAGGTATGGGAAGGAGTTCTTCAGAGTATCTCCTAGTGCCTTCAAAACAGTTCTGCCAAGGGTGGGGGCCATGACATAGTCCTTACTGAGGAAGAGGCCTCCTTGTTCTGGGAAGACCTTCCTTTAACCAAGGGTGAATCCTAAAGGCTGCTGCCCAAGAGGCGCCGGGGAGAGGGGCCAGCCAACTTGACCCAGAACAGGGAGCGTCAGGGCCAGCCCCATGATAGAAATGGGAGCCCCAGGTCCCACCGCACTCAGCCCCAAGAGCCTCCCATGGCCCATCTGCACTCTGCTCAGCTCTAATTCGATGCTCATGAAACAACCGTGGGTTGCTAACTCAGCTTCCCACACAGACTTTGGTACAACTGAGGGCCCGGGGTACACAGACCACCTCTGAGTCTCCAGGGCTGGGGCCCTGGCTGGGGGATGCCATCCACACCGAGGGCTGCCTCGCCCCCTGAGAAGAGTAAGTAAGGCTAGGACCCAGGGTTCACTGAGCACTGACCACCTATGGGGCACTGTTCTAAGTGCCTTGTACTTAATCTCTCTCTGAATCTCACAATCCCTTGGAAACTGGGGTTATTAGCATCCATGATCTAGGCAACTGAGGCCCAGAGGGATTAAGCAAGTCCCCCAACCTCACATCAGTAGTAAGTGGCAGGGTTGGGATATGAGCCCAGATGTTCTGACTGTGACCCATGCTCTTAACCAGTACCCCACCAGCCTCCCTGAGGGGAGTCCCCCCCACCCACCCAGCGCTAGATGGAGTATGAGCTCTGGATTTGGGTAGCTATGAGTAAGTATCAATTATTAGTAATAGGAATGGGGGCGGGTACCTCATTCATAAGGCATCATTGATGAAAACAAGAGAGAAGCATTGCTTTCCACTCAGCAACAGGTCTGTGTCTCGACCGCCTTACACATGCACAGGTACATTCAGGAGGGGTGAGGGTGGGGGGAGGAAATGGACCCAGGAGGGGAGCCCAGGGGTCCTATGTGAATGCAACAGGATTTTTCAGACCTCCAGCTCCCCCAGGGTCTAAAGAACGAGAAACAGCTGGGGCCAGTGGAATGCTCTAGTTACGGGGAAAGGCAAAGAGAGTCCGAGAGAAAACTGTGACAGTTTCCTTGGTGCTAATGCCGCAGGGTACAGGGACATAGACCTCCACTGGGAGAAGCGGGGGAGAACCGGAGACAAGTGGCATCTCCATGTATGTGATGGAAGCTCCGGTGCTCCCTGTGCCCCCCTCCCCCTCCTCCCTACATCAGCGAGAGTGAAACTCGTGGGGAGACTAGGAAGGCCCATCAGAATCTACAGACAGAACACTGGACAGAGAAGCAGGAGACCTGGGGTCGGAGCACCTGAGCCAGCCGGAGCACGGAGCCGGGGCTCAGGCAGGGCCTGGAAGTGAGCCAGGAATCGCCGGGGCGGGGCGGTCGAAGGGGGCCTCCTGATGCTTCCCTCCCTCTTCCCATACAGCAGAGGGCAGACCAGGCCTAGAAGGTACGCATGACCCTGGGAGTTTCTGCTTGGATGCTGCAAGGGCCTGAGGGTGACTCAGAAACCACGGATGTTCTCGAGGCTGATGGGTTCGTATAGATTGGACAAGCAGCTCTCTCCGTGGGCTGCGAAACCACAGGATGGGCTGTGACCACTCTCCAGGAAAGAGCCGTACACTGCAACCGGTCTTCTGCCCTCTGAGTCTTAACGCAAATACAGACTCCACTCCCTTCGATACAAAATTGCCTCTGGGGATACAGCAGGCCTCCACGGTGACCCTTCTCCTAGAATTCCCCTCAATGAACACATCACTTTGGTTATTAATCCTGGCAACAGTAATGACAGCCATTTTCAGAGGGTTGCTTATAGGCCAGGAGTTGTGTTAAGAATGGTATGTGTGGGGGCGCCTGGGTGGCTCAGTGGGTTAAAGCCTCTGCCTTCGTTCGGCTCAGGTCATGATCCCAGGGTCTGGGATCGAGTCCTGCATCGGGCTCTCTGCTCAGTGGGGAGCCTGCTTCCTCCTCTCTCTGCCTGCCTCTCTACCTACTTGTGATCTCTGTCAAATAAATAAATAAAACCTTTAAAAAAAAAAAAGAATGGTATGTGTGGGAAGGGGGTGGGAGGAGGTTGGGGGAGCCTGGTGGTGGGTCTTAGGGAGGGCACATATTGCATGGAGCACTGGGTATGGGGCCTAAACAATGAATTCTGTTACACTGAAAAGAAATTTAAAATTTTTTTTAATTAAAAATAAATTAAAAAAAAAAGAATGGTATGTGCAATCTATAATCATTTCATCCTTGCAATAACCCTATCATTTTGCCCACTTGAAAAATAAGGACTCTGAGGCCTAGGGAGATAAAGTGACTTGGTCACATCACACAGCCAGTAAGTGGAAGAGACAGACTCTGAACTCGGGCTGCCCCTGAGCCTGTGTTTTAACCACATTTTGATGCTATAGTGGCCTTCTTCCTTTGCCAACATCACCCTCTTCCAGAAAGCCCTCCTTGATGCTCCCTTCCTCCACACAAAAGTCCTCTCTCCGTTCTCTTCAGTCTCACAGCATACCTTTTTGTACTATTCCTCGGATATCTCTCTTGTTTTGCTTTGGAGGTATTTCTTTCCCAGTGTCTCCCTGAGAGTTCAGTTGCTGTGATGGGGGCGGGGGGGGATGACCTACACTAAACAGACTCACAAGAGATGGATTGATAAACCTGGAATGCAGTGTATTAATTGACACTGAGAAACGAAACCGCCCAGCAGACGGGAATCCTGAGGCTGACTGGTCAGCACAATGTCTTTCAGGAAGGATAGACTTTTGGGAAAGGAAATCAATACCTGAAGGTTCTTTGCTTGGTACAAAGTCAGAGTGAAGGGAGTTGATGGATTGACACTTAGGTAAAGCCTGACACATGCGTCTAAGCTTCCTACCTGCCAAGGGGTCATACTATCCAAGGCAGGGAGCCCTACAAGTGTCCTCTTGTCTGGAGAGTGCTGGATTTTTCTGGATCCTAGGAAGAGCCTACCTTTCTGGCTCCATTTATCATGACTGTGCCTACCCTTTCTGCTAGCTTGTTTGTTTAGAAGATTTCTGCATACTTGAGAGAACTGAGCCAGAACTTCCTGTTGAGACCCACTGAAGAGGAAGAATCAGAACCACACTGGCCCTTGGCAGAGCCCTGAGCTCCGTGTCGTGAGTTCTTCTTCACTCTGCTTTGCAACAGAGGGACAACCGAAGGGAAAAAAGCATGGAAGCCAGACAGCCTGGGTCTGAATCCCGGTGCATCGGTTTTTCCCTCTCAAGGCTGGAGATAATAATAGCCCTGGCCTCATCATTTGTCAAGAGAGCACTACAAGTTAGTACACGTAAAGTGCTTAGAACCGTGTCTGGCATCTGGTAAGCACTTGATACTTGTTAGCAATGCTTAATAATTCATTTTATAGATGAAAACACCGAAACCCAGAGAGAGAAAAGGTCAGCTAAGATCATACAGCCAGTAAGTGGCGAAGCGATCATTCAAAGCAAGCAGACTCCCTTTGAGTGCCAAGGTTTTGCCCCAAGTCAGTTTCTTATCCTTTGTCCTGCAAAAGGATCTCAAGAGGAGCTTGGTTAAACACACAGATACCCACCCACCAGCACGGGCGACATTGAGAAGGATGAAACTAGCAAGGTCTGTCGAGGACCTGGAGCCACCTGGGAGGTAAGTAAGAACCATCCCTTTGGAAATAGGTTCAGCAGTTTCTAACGGAGGGAGAACCCACTGATGGAATCCGCCAGGGTCAGTCAGGAGAGAGAGCGTGTGTGGTTTGTCACGGGGAGGTGGCCTTACTCAGCGAGGCAGCTGGTTCAGCACTCTTACAGAACTGTTGTCTCTGCTTCTCAAGTTGGAGCTTGAATGCCCTGCTCAGGCAGCAGAGAACAGAAGGAGGGGGAGATCAAGGAACAGGCTGGAGCCCCTATCAGCTCTAACTGGAACCCCACAAGGATGGACTGAATCCCAGAAGCTCATGCCAGGTTTTGTTGCCTCTGTCACTGCGGACGGGGCTGTTCTGCAGGAGCCAGAATCCTTCCCCGCCAGCTAAACACGGACGCACCAGGCTCCTTCCCCCACTCAGGAGGAGGAAACAGCTGCTCCTTCCTGCCCACGAAGTGTGTCAGCCGATCAGCCACAACATGTGTGAGCTACAGAATGGCTTCCCTTCAACCCGCCAAATCCCCTTAGGAATCCCCCTCGTGTCTCCCCTAGCCAGAAACACATACGGAAGGGAATTCGGTGTAGCCACCACACCTACCCAGGATCAGGCAATCCCACCCTCAATATTTACCCAAGAGAAATGAGTGCATATGTTTCCCAAAAGATATGTTCACAGCAGCTTTCTTCACAATAGCCCCAAACTGGAAACAACTCCATGCCCACTGATAGGAATATGCATAAATACATTGCCCTCAATTTGCACAATGGATACCGCTTTGCAATAAATGGAACAAACTATTGGTACGCACCACACAGATGAATTTCACAGACGTGATGTGGAGAAGAAGACACCGGACACGAAAGGATGTTATATGAGGTACAATTCTATTTGTGTGAAGTCTAAGGACAGGTAAAACCAATTGGAAGTGACAAAAACCAGCGTGGTGGCTGATTTGTGCGGGGCGGGGTGGGGGGGGAGGCGGGTGAATCACCCTCAGCACCTGACAGAGCCCTCGGGGTCCCTGGGAGCATCCTGTGTCTGGATCTAGGAGGTTATTCTACAGTTCTCTTCCTATGTGAAAACTCACTGGGCTGCGCACTTAGGTTGTGTGCCCTTTGCTGAATTATGATATTCCTTCATTTCAAAGGCAATGCGGATTCCTGGCCCCGCCCCTAGAGATACCTGCCAATTCTGATGCCTGTCAAGGACCACTCCTGGGAAAATGGCTCGGAGCCTCATGTCTTCCATTTGCTCCCCATTCTATACCCAGTCATTTCTGAATTCATCCCCAAACCAGCTTTTCCAAGGACAGAAAATATCCATCTTTGATCCTACTTCTCTGGGATTTGAAAAAGCAATTCCTGTTCAAGAAGTCACCCCTGGTGCTGGGCTTAATCAAACAAAGTCCCTCTGAGAAAGGGCATCGGGAGGCATGTTAACAATCTCTGGGAGTTGAATTGCTCTTGGTTTCCAGATGCCAAGCGGATTAATAGTTTCCCACTTCTCTGGACCATTCCTTTGGGAAGTGCCAGGAAAGGGCCCTTCCTTCTTTTCACACATTCTCACATCAGGAACATGGGAACACACTCTACCACCCTCTCCTGGCAGGAACGGGCCCAGTACAGCTGCCTCCATCTTGAGAGGCTGAGCCCTTGAAGGACTGGAGGTCCTCTTTCCGAGATAGGGAGGCATTCCCCCTGGAGAAGCTCTTGAAGGTCAGAAGAGTCCTGGACATAAACAGCCCGAGCTTCTGCACACCTCAAAATGAGGATAATTCCCTTTCTTCCCATTTGAAACCCAGCTGTATGATAGAACAGATGGCACCCATGTGCACCCAGGTGCCTGGGTCCCCCTCGAGCCTCAGAACACGTGGGTCATGCGATGCTGCATCCTGACGGAGGAAGGAAAGAAACAGAATAATCCTGTGGATTTTCACCATTCTCTCCAGCTGGCCAAACTAAGCACTTCCCCAAGCCCTCCCTGAGCTGCAAGGGGTGCTGCTGAAGCCCTCCAGGAGGGTTTGGCTTCAGAGTCCCCTGGGGAGAAGCCCATCCCTCCCAGAGGTAAGCACAGGGATGTCACCGGCTGCCCATCAGCGCACACCCAATAGGTAACTGGGCTCAGGGGAAGTGATACCAAAGTGACAAATTAAGCAGTTATGCTCCAGCCCAGCACCTGAGCCAGCAAGAGAGGCAGCAGTGACTCTACTTTGCAGTCAGAGGCCTGAGGCTTCTAGAAGAACAGACATAGGCTAAGTGTCCTTTCAGTGCCGTGTCACCCTGCCACCAGATGACAAGTCAGCTGGAGAATCTGCCTTCCATCTACCAAAGCCAGGCAGCCCGAGAGCAGCCTTCACCCGCTGTGACTGGGGCTCCTTGTGGCTGACCTGCCTCAGCCCGCCTGTAAGCCTTATTCATGAGCCAAAGAAAGGCCTGAAGTCAAACTGGGAAACAAAGAGATCCAAAGCAAGTAACGGGATTGGAGGGATGTTGACAAATGGGGCTCTGAGAAGCAGGACTGGCAGACTGAGCCAGAAAGGACAGCAGGAGGGAACTGATCCCCGCTGAGCTCTGCACATGGCTCAGTTTACACCTGGTCGTGCTGATGGACTGGGTCCGTGGTAGGTCTGGATAGCTCAGGCTCTGGGCTCAGAGGGGATGCACAACTGTGGGCTATGCGCCGACAGTTCCCTGGGACCCAGGACCGGAAGGGTGAAGGGTGAAGGGCTGCAATTAACCCCAACCCATCAACTCGGAGCCGGGACTGAGACTGCCTCACCCAGAGAGTGTCTAGGGAGGCTGGACCCTGACCCTGAGGCAAGACTGGGGGGTGCCTGGGACCACTCCTGGGAGCACTGGCTTAACAATGCTTTCTGGAAAGACATAGTCAGGAGGCTATGCCCTGAGACATCCGTCCTGATTCTTCAAGAGAGGAGACTCCAGGAAAAGGAAAGAACGGCACTGTTCTTGGGACTTTTGCTAAAGAGCTTCGGTATCAGCAAGAAGAGAGCTGTTCCTCCTTCAGCCCTGCCAGGACATCTGCCCTGGCGGGAAGAGGTGGCCAGCACCAGCAGGAGAGCAAGCACCAATGGGTGTGAGACAGGATGGCCTCGCAGGGGTGCGTTTGGGATCTCTGTGTGATCTCTGTGATCTCTGCCCCAGCCTGGGATGTCCGCCCCTCTGCCAGGAGCCTCCCTCCGACAGTGACACACTCTCCCCCACCACGGTGGTGACCCTGACCTGGAACATGACCGTGACCTTGACAGTGAATGAGTGCCTCCTCTCTTAGGCCCCTCCCCCACCAGAAAAGGGGAATGACATCGCACTGTGCCTCCTGCCAGAAAAGCAGGAGATTTCCGAGCCCCTTATTCAGAGTCTGCATAGCACTGTCCCTTGTGTCCTCTGCCATCCACAGGGCGGGCACTGAGTGAGGGCCTCCGGGTGAGATTGGCTTTAGGGCTGAGATGCAGGGGTGCGGGGTGCAGGAAGGGCTGAAAGTCGGCCCAGGCAGGGGGAGCACCAGGCAGGCTGTTACCAGGTACCCCTCAGGCAGGCTGCCTGGGGCTCCCTGGGAAGAACTGTCACTCTCCATCTATTCAAGTGATCTGAAACTTGGAACAGGCCACAAGGCTCCTCCTCAAGGGCACCAGGCCCTCTGCGTCACCACCCCCCCTACCCCACCCCTGGATCCCACAGGAGGCCCGTTGCTTTGCCCCTTCCTGCCTTATCCCTCCACAACTCCCACTCATCCTTCAGAGCGAGCCTCCTGTATAAGTTCCCGAGCCCCAGGACGACGCACTGTGGCCGGTACTCTTTTACCCAACTGCTCCTTGCTTGTAATTACACATTTGTGTTTGGGATGACTTGATTTCCGAGTTCTCCCCCTACCGCTCAAGTGTGTAAACATTCGCCAGCACATAACGTCGGGGTGGGGGACAGGTGGGGCTATAGTCCCTCAACAGCCATTTATGGGTCCAAGGCCACACGACAAAACTCCCTGTTCTCACGGAGTTTACATTCTAGTAAAAAGAGACAGCCAATAAGTAATAAACCCAGGGGCGCCTGAGTGGCTCAGTCATTAAGCATCTACCTTCCGCTCAGGTCGTGATCCCAGGGTCCTGGGATCGAACTCTGCGTGTTGGACTCTCTGGTCCGCAGGGAGCCTGCTTCTCCCTGTCCCTCTGCCGTTCCCACTGCTTGTGCTCTCTTGCTCTCTCTGTCCAATAAATAAAATCTTTAAAAAAATAAAATAAAGTTAATAAATAGATACCTTAAAAAGCATGTTGGCAAATTAGGAGTAGGGTGGAAAGAAAGAAAAAGTAGAGCAGAGTGGGGTGCCCGGTGAGCGCACGAGGCACAGGATTAAGCAATTAAGCATGGGGGTGGGGGGGTCCGGGGAGGGTGCTCACAGAGAAGGAGCATACCCAGAGCCTTAGAGAAAGGAAGGACTTGGCAGCAGAGGGCTGCTGATCTCTGCCCCATCTTCAGCCCCTGGCCCCATGCTTGGCTCCCCGTCGTCATTCGAGAAATTACTGAGCAAGAGAATAGATGGGTGAATGCATACGCCAGTCTTTGTTTAGCAATGTTTAATGTCCAGCCAAGACACTGTTATCCGGCCCCAGGGGACTGTGGGAGTCCTTAGGTTTGACCCCTCCCCCCAGATCTCTTCCCCTCCCACTGCTCAGCCGTCATGTGATCTTGGCCAGCAGAGTTGCCCTGATGAGTCCAAGAGACTGGTGGTGTAAGGAGTTTCACTCAACCAAGCTTGGGTGGAGTTTTCCAAAAACTCAACACAAGCCCTTTCTTCCACCCCCACTGTGTGCCGCCCGGACCCCTCCCCTGACCCCTTTTCCCTTCTGGCCAAGGTCATGGAGGAGTTTCCCCAGTTTCGTGTCCTCTGTGTAGCGCCTAACATAGGCTCCTTGACCCTCAGAACCGCCCTGGGATGTATGTGTCACCTCCTTTTTAGAAACAAAGAATCAAGTCCTGCAGAAGTGAAGGAATTCGAGCTCAGTGTAGCTGTTGAAATACATCTCGTCCAAAAACTTACCTCTGAAGCGGTGACCAGCTGCTGGTCACAGAAGGGAGAGGATGGAACCTTCCCCTGAAGGGAGATGGAGAGAGGGTCCTGAGGTACCCCCACTCCCCGGGCTGTGGAAGAGGCCACAGGTCCCAGCGTCTCAGCCCCTCCCACCCGGGCCCTCAAGGGCCCGCTCTCCCTCCGCCGGCAGCCTGGCCTCTTCTCATTTCTTAGGTGGGTCCTGCCTCAGGCAGGAAATACCTCTTTTTTTAATTTTAAATTCTAAATTATTAAAGAGGTAATATATGGCCCAGGGTTTTAAGAAACAAACAGCACAAAAGGTTACCTAGTAGAAAGTAAGTCTGCCATCATCTGGGGGCAGGCTGGCTGCGGTGGGTATACAGGTGGGGACATCTCCATTACTCACGTGCACAGATTTCCTCTGATGACCCTGGGATGCCAGCCCGGTCCTCTGGCTGGATGCTGCTGCAAAACCAGCCCTTCCATCTCACCTCCTGCAGAGTCGCTCTCATACAGAATTCTGGGCTGCTTCTGTTACCTGTTTTGTTTATGTCCTTCCAGAGGTAGCCTCTGTCTGCCTGTGTGTGTGTATAATTAGATACATTTCATCCCACAGGGTTTGACACATTGTTCTGCCCCTCGCCTTGCTGTAACTTAGTATCTCTGCTGTAACTTAGTATCTCTGCTAGGTTATTGTTCCTCATAAGAACACACATACTTCCTTCATTCTTTTTTGTCTTTTAAGCGGACTCCATATCCAACGTGGGGCTTGAATTCACAATCCTGAGATCAAGAGTCCCAAGTTCTACTGACTGAGCCATCCAGGGGCCCCTTCATTCTTTTTGATGTACATACATTCTTATGGATGTACATACCTTCTTATGGATGTGCTGAAAGGTATGTACCGAGGGGCTTCTGGGTGGCTCAGTCACTTAGGTGTCCAACTCTTGGTTTGGGCTCAGGTCACCATCTCAGGGTTGTGAGATCAAGCCCCACATTGGGCTCAGTGCTCAGTGTAGAGTCTGCTTGAGATTCACCTTCCCTTTTCCTTCCCACTGCTCCTTCCACTACTTGCATTCTCTCTCTCTTAAAAAAAAAAAAAAGTAAATTTTGGGGCCAACAATCATATTCATTTTCAATTTTTTTAAAAGATTTTATTTATTTATTTGACGGAGAGAGACAGAATGAGAAGAAGCAGGGGGAGTGGCAGAGGAAGAGGGAGACGCAGACTCCACGCTGAGCAAGGAGCCTGATGCAGGGCTCAATCCCAGGACCTTGGGATCATGACCTGGGCAGACACCCAACTGACTGAGCCACCCAGGCACCCCTCAATTTAACAGCTGCTGTCAAACTGTCTTCCAAAATGGTCAGACCAATCAACAGTCCCTCCCTTAGTGAATGAATGCCTCTTACTCCCACCCTGGAGAGGCAAGAAATGCATAGGCCCGCTTCGGAGAGCATTGAGGAGGGAGGACTGGCCTGTCTTATTACCCTCATCATTCACAAGATTGAGGATCAGAGTGGTAAGAGGAAGGACTTTGGGGTCAAACAGTACAAGACTTGAGTCTAGGTTCTATTACTTACCTGCTGTGTGTTTCAGGTAAGTGCCTTAACCCATGGACAACAGTTTGCCAACATATGAAGTAGAAATTAAAAATCAGGGGCACCTGGATGACTCAATTGGTTAAGTGTCCAACTCTTGATTTCAGCTTAGGTCCTGATCTCAGGGTCATGAGGTTGAGCCCCACGTCTGCTGTGCTGGGCATGGAGCCTGCTTAAGACTCTCTCTCCCTCTCCCTCTGCCCTGCCCCCTGCTTGCATGCTCTCTCTATTAAAAAAAAAAAAAAAGTTAAAATTTTAAAAATAAATTAAAAATCATATGAAATTCACAGAGTCATTATAGAGTCAATAATAGGGGCGCCTGGGTGGCTTACTTGGTTAAGCATCTGCCTTTGGCTCAGGTCATGATCCCACAATCCCAGGATCAAGTCCCACTTTGGGCTCCAAGCTCAGTGGGAGTCTCCTTCTCCCCTCCCTCTCCCTCTGCCTGCGGTTCCGCCTGCTTGTGCGTGCGGTCTCTCTCTCTCTGTCAAATAAATATATAAAATCTTTAAAAAGAAAAGAGTCAAGATAAATCAGTTGTGGAGATCTGCTGTACAACAGTGTCTATAGATAATATCACTGCACTACACCTTTAGAAATCTAAGAAGGGAAGTCTCATGTTAAATGCCCTTATCACAATAGAATGAACAGAATTGGTTAATGTAGACCCTTTGACCCCAAGATGGAAAAAAAGTAAAAGAGCCGATAGAAATTCCATATACATAAAGCTTCCTGTATAGCGCCTGGCACACAGTGGGAGCTTAATAAATGAGATTTAACTTTTTTAAAGGTTTTATTTATTTATTCGACAGAGACACAGCGAGAGAGGGAACAGAAGCAGGAGAGTGGGAGAGGGAGGAGCAGGTTTCCCCGCTGAGCAGGGAGCCTGAATGCAGGGCTTGATCCCATGACCCTGGGATCACAACCCGAGCCAAAGGCAGACGCTAAACGACGGAGCCACCCAGGAGCCCTGATAATTAATTTTTGTAGTAGACAGATTTCTGAATCTGAGTGTCCTCTTTGTCCACTAAGGGTTTTGATCTGCATTCGGCTCCTGCAAGCCGCAGAGAAACACTGAACACAGGAGCAGGGAGGGGAATAGGGTCCGTCACAAGGCACCCGGCTAGGAGGGGTCAGGGGAGTCCCGAGAAGCCATGGGGCTGGCACTGGTTCAGGTCTCGAGAAGGTGGTAGCTGATAGGGCAGGCGGTGTGGAGGAAGAAAAACGGACCAGGAGGTCGAGTTAGACTGTGGCATAAGATAATTCAGTTTCTCCTAAAGTGGGGAGGAGTATACAAGATGATCTTCAGGGGATTTTTATACTATTAATTCTTTTTTATTTTATTGTACATTGAAAAATATAACCAACACATTTAACAGATGATTCCACGGGGACTCTTACTTAGGATAATGCTAGAGTAGGCGTTTGAATGTTTAAAAAGTGAGTTGATTTAAATTTAAATTTAAAGATTAAGTAAATCACAGTACATGATGTGTGGGCCTCCGTTAGCCCCCAAATCATCACAGTGATACATTAATGACTGACGTTTTTGAAACACTGACACACAAAGCCAGTGATGGGATTTAGCACAAGTTCTGGAAGCAAACAGCCGGCAGTTCGAGCCCTGCCCTGTTATTTACCCTATAGGCACCAGGGCTAACCGCACCCTACCCTCTGGGGGGTGTTGGATTCCTAATCTGTAAAATGGAGATATGTTAGTTTTTACACAGAGGGTCCTCAGTGAAGATTCAGTGAAACTGCATAAATGACTCACCTAACAGCCTGAAATGCAGTAAACACCTAACAAACAGGGTCACGGTCATTATTAAACACCTAACAAAAGTGATCACTCTGATTATTACAGCGAATATAGGCTAGAGAGTTTTAACTTTATTTTAGAAGCAATAATGGAGGCTTTGTTTTTATAGAATTCATCCTGTTGTGAAAATAATATTTCAACATTAACAAAGAAGATGCTTAAACAAAAAGGAAAACCACTCATCTTCCCAACCTTAAATAATTTTCATTTTTGCATATTCCCTTCCAGACTTTGTCAACATGAATACTTACTGTTCATGGTCGCAATCACAGTGTTCATGCAAATTTCATATCCTGTTTTTTCTCAATAAACATGATGTTATAAACATTTTCCATGTTCCTGCATATTCTCTATAATTATCGTTTTTGTGGCTGCGTAATATTGCATTGACTGGATGAGCCATGGTTTTCTTAACCATCTCCTTGCCTGAAAAAAGGTGGGAGGATAAGGCCAGTGGCATGCCAGGAGCTTTCTTCATCTATTGAACGACGCTCTTAAGATCAGTTCCCAGAAGTGAGATTAATGGGTCAAAAGGTAATAATATTTTTGAGGCTCTTCTTACATTTTACGAGATTGTTTTGCAGAGTTTTGCATGCTGCTTCCAAGGATGTTGGAACACAGACTTCATCCAACCTTGCCAGCACTGGGTGATGGTGTTTATGAATTCTGCTAATTGATTAAGTATAAATCGCTATCCCGAGACTGCCTTCATTTCCATCTCTTTGATCACGAACAGGTTGAACTATTTTTCCGAGTATTTGTTTACGCTGCTTATCCTCTTGGGTGAAGTAGCTGTCCCCATCCTTCACCTGTTTATCTGTTGAAGTCTTAAGGCTTTTCTTATTCATTTGAGTGCTTCGGGATTCAGAGACATGAATCATCGGCTGGCCAGATTTGGCCACGGGAGGCTTCTGAGCAGCAGGTCATAGGATCAAAACTACACCTTGGGGGATTAACATTGAGATTAACTGAGGTGAGTGGGCTGAGAGACAGAGAAATCTGTTAGCAGGCTCCTGCAGAAGCCCAGACTGGGCCATGGTGGTGGGAATAGGCAGTAGGGGTCCATGTCCCCTGTAGTAGGACTTGGGGCTCTCTGCCCTGCCTCCCACTGTGCCCTTCACCCACACGCACTCTCCCTTGCCGATTCAGTGGTTTCAGCCCACAGAATTTAAGGGGAAGGGAATTGTTCTGTCCTGTCCATTCACAATATAAATGAGAAAAGTGCTGCCCGCAGAGAATCACAGAGGGAAGTCATGCCATAAACATCCTTTCTCCTCTGGTATCTCCTGGAGTGAGGGGAGGGGTTGGAGAAATCAGTGCAAGGGTGGAAGCAGGTCATCGTGGGAGCCTTTTAACCCCAAATCTGAATCCCCAGACTCATAGAGTCTTAGGCAACTCATCTACTACCAGGTGGGGCTTCCCACAGCTTCCCAAAGCCCACTCTCTGTCCCAGACTTGCTCCCTCTGCTGGACACCAACTGGACCAACACCACCTTGCGCCATGCTTATTTCCAAGACCAGGGTCTGGTAGGTCAGCACCATCTGCCGAGTGCCTGCACTGAGTCAAGGCAGTGCATGCCAGGTGCATGAAATAAAGTCAAAGAAAGTGTGGACCCTGCGCTCGGCACTTCGCAGTCTAGTGTGGAAGGGAGGCTTTCGTCACCAGGAAGGAAACTCTGGCAGACACAAGGGGACCCAAGTTTCTAACCGACAGGCCTTCAGGGAGCCAAAATTAGGACTGTTGGTCAAGACTGGCGTGGAGCTTTGTGAAACAAGGAAAGGGTCACACAGACTTGGATTCAGAGCTTGGTTCCACAACTTCCTAGTCATGTTGGCTAAGATGAAGTCACATGACATCTCACCATGGCTGCCCCTGAATCTGACATTTGCAATGTTAGATGGAAGCACAGGCCCTATAAGCTGGGAGGCTTCTCCTCACCCCACCGGTCCATGCCAGGCAACTCCTGTCTTTCCACACCAGCATTGTTCCTTTGCAACCTTCAAAGGAAACTGACATTGGAAAAACTAGGTTCAAATTTAGAATGATCTAACTCCACGGAGTTCTATACAGAAACACAGCCACGTTCTCTTGTCGTCCCAAACATAGCTCCATCCCAAACATGGGGCCTCATGTATATCCTACGTGGTGGCACTATCTCACCCACATGTCCAAGCTCCGACCCCCCCTCACAAACAGCTGCCCTTCAGCCATCCCTTGGTTAGGGGTGCCCACACTGGCAAAAAGGTAGAAGGGAGAAGATGCCCCCAGAGGCCCTGGCAGTGGACTAGGGCCATTTGAGAAAGGAGTCCAGAACTCTGGATATCTACAGTATGGTCTAGGAGGGGAATGCAGGCTCCCCGAGGGCATAACCCCTTGGTTGCAGGAACTTCATGCCCCCAAGGAGGGATGCTGGTTGGAGGAGGTTGCTAACAAAAAACACTCTATTTTTTTTTCTTCTTCCAGAACCCTCTAACGCAGGGGACCCAGGGCAAGAAAGATATAAGAGTAATATTACCTCTCTGAGTAATCTCCATCTGTAAAAAGGGGATATTAATAGGCCCTCCCCCATAAAGCTGCTCGGAATGTTAAATGAGCCAATACCCATAAGTTCATGACATGAAATAGTTCACAAATGCCAGTAACCATTATAAATAATATAAATGGACAGAGACCCTAGAAACCAAGCACAGAAGGAGAAAACAAGTTCTGACACCCCTGCCCTTTAAACTACTTTGGTTTCTGTCTTCTTCCCTTTTGGAAAGCAGCCCTGTCCCCTGTCCCCATTAGGGGGGTAGAGTTGGACTTGGACTTCAGTGTGGGAGGGTTCTGGGTGAAAAGTGCAGCCTCTCCTTCTCTGCCACCCCTCCCCCACCACTGCCAGCAGGCCCTGAAAGGCTCAGGGGGCTCTGGAAATCCCTAGAAGTTCTGACCGGCTCCTGGGGCCTCTCATCGCGCCCCCAGAGCTGGGAATGGGGGGGAGCAGCATGGAAAGGAATCTGGTTGAGGGCTGCATTTCCGTAGCCTCTGATTCTAGAGTCACCACGGAGAAGCAAGGACGGCACAAAAACATGGCTCTGCGGGACCTTCAAGAAAGAGGACGGAGTCCCAGCTGCTCCTTTCCGTGGTGGGGGTCCTGACGCCCAGGGAGGAGACAGGTCTGTCCCAGGTTACACAGTGGCCGTGTGGAGGCAGGCTCAGGGGAGAACTGGACTTCTAGTTCAGGCCCAGACAGCACTGACCACACAGGGCAGCCCTGGTCTGTGCCAGGGGAAGGCAGAGATGTGGTCGGAGACACACACACGGGATTACAGGAGGTTACAACTAAAAATCAACTCCCAGACCCAGCTCTGCTTCTCAGTACGCATGCACCCTCGGGTCCCCACTTTGCTGTCTCCGCTAGATGCGACATCTGTTTCTGCAGGCCGCTGTGAGGCTGAAAGAGAAAATCAATAGTAATATTATTAGGGTTTGTTGAGCACAGGGTCAGTACTCTGTTAGGTTCTTTCTCCTTTTATCTCATTGAATCCTCAGATCCCCCCGTGAGTTGGGAACCAGTATTGCCCTCCTCCTATCTTCTGGATGAGAAACCCAGGGCTTAGAACAGCTGAACACCTCTCCCAAGGTCATGGAGCTAGCCAGCCGAGGGAGCTGCAGAGCCAGGGCAGGAACCTGCCGACACCCGCACTCTTGACCACTGAGCCACCCCCACCTCACCTGCTGCCAAGTGTCCTACACGATGACTTTGCCAAGTAGATGTCAAAAAGGGTCAGGGAAATTTCACGGACTCCCTGGGTGGGGTCTCCCAGAGGAAAGAGGAGCCCTGGCGCCACAGTGAGAGTAAGAGTGATGTTAATAAGCGGGAAATCATAGAGGAAGCCACGCCTTGACTAATCTATGCCAATATCCTGTCTCTTCTCCATGACCTCCTTTCCAAAGCCCACTGTTTTCCACACAACGGATCCCTCCCCTTCTCAGGGGAAATCCATCCAGCCCACCAGCCCAGTTCCAAAGAGCCCTGGCTTCCCTTGGGGCTGCCGATCCGCCTATCGCCACCAGAGGGCAGGACAGCTCTGTGGCCAGTACTCTTGAGGACCCAGCAGCCCCAAAGACTGGCCAAGTGTCCAGCCTGGCAGGGATGGACCCAGATGCCCTATGACACAGCCATCCATTACATTTTGCCATCAGCTTACTGGCTGAGATGTCAAAACATCTAACTGCGGAAGAAAAACTCATGTTCACACGTGATGTCTGATTCTCCTGGGGCAAAGATCTTAAAGAACCTCCCTAAGGACAGTAAGAACAATAGTTAACCACCACAGAGAGGGGTCAGAACTTCATTTCCCTAAGCATTTTCTCAAATCTGGAGTGACTGGAGAGTTACTGAAGCCTGAGGAATATGTCCCCACTGTACAGATGAAAAGACTGAAGCAACGGACGGAACAGGGAATGATTTACTTAGGGTCACCTGGAGAACGCTGGTCTTCAGACCCCGGGGAGAGCTGCTTCCAATTCCCTGCCACCCCTGCGGGATGGGGGCAGGGGTTGATGCAGGTATGGATAGGGAGAGGAACAGGGGTCAGCATGCTCTACAGGGAAGACCAAGGCATTGTGGTATTTCCCGTAAAGCATCCACCCACCCTCCCACCACCCACCCCCCATCCATCTATGCATCCATCCACCCAAAAGGGTTCATTGAGCAATTGCTGGGGACACAAAGATGGATGAGAGGAGTTTCCTGCCCTCAAAAAGCTGGCAGTCTAGTAGGGGAAAGTAGTGAGTCAGCAGATAATTATAGGAAACCCCGTGCAAGCCTGTACAATGGGATAGGAGCAGAGGAGTCTGTGACCCTCTGGGGTACACTCAATTTGGAGCTGTCCTCTGGGGCTCCCAAGGCCTCGGATTATTGGCAGGGGCATCCCTTCTCTGCATCTCACCCCCGGATGGGGGATCCCGTCTCAGCTTTGGGAGCTGGCCTGTGTCCGGGGCCCGGGGTCCCCCCCACCACCCCTCTCAGAAGATCGCGGGCCCAGGGAACCGATGACAGCACACCTGAGTCAGCCCGCCGCCCACCCGCCCCTCAGCGTCTGTCTCCGCATCTTGTGATATTTCGCTCCCCGGGAGCCAGCCCCACTGCGCTCCGGAGGCAGCTCGGCAAACAAACCCAGCGACAGATTGTGCCGCGGCTCATTCCGGGGAAGGACGCCAAATCCCACCCTGCTACCCCCAACACTCCCTCCCCGCCGCCCCCTCCAGGCTCTCCTCCCAGGCGCGGGGCCTCGGCAGGGTGGGGTCCCAGTAAACGCTGGGGCCCGTTCCTGCCTTCGAGGGGTGGGAGGGGGGTCCTTCAGGAGCCCCAGGGACGCGGCTCTCCGCTCCGACCTCTCCCGAGCAGGAGAGGCGCGGCAGAGGACATTAGGGGCGGACCGAGCCCTGGAAGGGCAGACGATGCACCAGCAGGGGGCGCCTGAGCGTCAAGGGGCAAGAAGGCCGGGAGCCAGCGGGAGAAATGGGGTGGGGTGGGGTGGGGTGGGGGTGAGGCGGGGAGGGAGACACACACCGGGAAAGAGACAAGAGACGCAGAGATGTAGAGTCCGAGAGGCAGAGAGCCACAGGACGGAACGGAGGCGACAGGGACACGGAGGGACAGTGAGAGAGAGAGACAGGTGCATCAAGATAGGAAATGACAGGGAGAGGCGAGGGGAAGGAGGGGAGGGGGGGGGGAGAACGGGGCGGGAGGTGGAACGGATAGACGGAGACTACAAATATGAATAAGGGTGGGGGAAGAAAGTGAGAGAAATCGAACGAGAGCCAGAGAAGCATGAGCGACCACGAGTGCAGCAGAGAATGAATGGGAAACAGGAACCGGCATTTATACAGCGCCGACTGTCTGCGCGGTGCCGGGATGGACTCAGGCACCGACAGGGCAGGAGGAACCAGAGAGCGAGGCAACGGGGCTAGGGTTTGCTTCTCAGTGCTCCCGGGAGCGGCCGCCCGGGGCTCTCGCGCTTCCTCGGGTGAGGCCGCGCGCAGATGGCCCCGGCCTGGGCTGCACGCGCCGCTCCCGCAGCTCCAGCCCCGCGGGTGCCGCAAGGCCGCGGTCCCCCAGGGCTCTGCGCCTGTCCGGAGCCGCGGCGGCTCTGGGGGCCGGATGCCGGGCGCCCCGGGCTGGGTCTCGGCCGGGGTCACCGTCACCGCCGCCTTTGTAAGGAGACGCTTAGGTCACGAATCGTTTGGTATCGCCTCGAACGCGGCCGCGAGAGGCAGGAGGGACCCCGACGAGATCAGAATGCACCCCTCTTTTGGAGGAAGAAGAAGCTCGAGTGAAATCAACGGTCTCCTCCCCACGCGGGAGATGAGATAGTCCCTTCAGGACACATCACACATACAGATAAAAATGCACACACTCGCGCTCACACCCAAACTTGCACCCGCTCACCAGGGCGTTAAGGGGCACACGCACACACCCGGGCACATATCCCCGTGCCACCATCCCAAATTCACTCGCGCCAAACTCTCGAACACCTCACGGTTCCCACCCGTGCAGACGCGCACGCTGGTGGGCACTCAGCGGCTTACCCATTCCCACACTCGCGTGCCCTCCCCCCTTCCGCGGGCCCATTTAAAAGGTCGCGCGCAAGCACTCTAGAGTCACACCTGCACAAGGGTCCTTGTGCGCGCGTGCACGCTCATAGGCACTCAGCCTTGCACACGCAAACTCTTGCATATTCTATTCTTAGAGTCGCGCACACTCTGGGCTTGGGGTCTGGGAACGGAAGGAAAGGTGGAATCTAGGGGAGAGAAACGGTGGAGGCCCGGACATTGGCGCCGGGGACGCGGCAGGAGGGGGAGGTGACCCGGGAGCCCATCTCCTCCAGGAAAGTTGGGAGGGGGAACTGGCCAAGTCCGCGGAGCTCCCTCACACTACTGCACCGCCTCCCCCACCGCCCCCAGGAGAGGATTTCTCTCGAAGCGTGGCTCCGCGAAGGCGATCGAACAACGTCCTCCGGGTTCCCCAAGGAGGGGAGGGGGCCGGGATGGAGGGGGCTAGAGAGCCGCTCCCGCCTCCTAGTGGCCAGGAGAGGGTTAAGCCGGCTAGCTAGGAAGCGAGGGAGGAGCCAGCGAGTGCGGGAAGGAGTGGGGGTGGTTGGGAAGAGCATCCTCGCTGTCCCCACTCTCCCTCGGCGAGCAGCCGGGGCGCACGGACCGACGGACTGACGGACTCGCGCGCTGCCTGCACTGCTGGGGGGGCGCCGGCACCGGGCGTCGACGGCTAGCTCCAGCCCTCCCAGCCCCGTCGCGCCCCGCCCCGTCCCGTCGGGGCCGATGGCTCCTCCCGAGGCCCGCAGCCCGGGGGGCGCAGGATAGAGCGCCGCGGCCCGGCCACACAGCCTGGGGACTCCCGGGCCCTCCCGGAGACCCGCGGAGTCCCCGCCGTCCGTCCGGCGGGCTCAGGGAGCGAGTGGGAGCGCCCTCCCCCCGCCGCCCCCTCCCCCGAGCGTCGAGACAAGATGCTGCCCGGGCTCGGGCGCCTGCTGCAAGGTAGGGACCCCAGCCCGCTGGTGGGCGGAGGGCAACCAGGGGAGGGGAGCCGGGTGCCCCCTCCCCCAGGGCGCGAGGGTGGGGCCGCTGTGGGGGTGGGGGGTTGCCTGGGGAGGGGGGAGAGGTTAGCCTGGGGCCCCGCCCCCGCGCCCAGGGATGCGGGCTGGAGGAGCGCACCGGGCTCGGAGCCTGCTGGGAGGTGCGGGTAGCTCGTGACCGAGGGGGGGACGCTGGAGCAGGCGGACCCGGCCCGGGCTCCACCTGCTCCGGGGGACGCTGAGGACTCTGGCCGGCTGGGGAAGCGCCGACACAGCAACTCCTCGTGCCCCGTGCCTCAGCACTTTCCAGTCACCTGGGAAGGCAGAGGGTGTTGGTAGGGGGCTGGCTGAGAGGATAGGAGGCTCGGAGGGAAATCCAAACGGCCCTGCCTAGTAAGACAGATGGAGGGCGCTAGAAAGGGGGATAGTTCCATGGACTGAGTGACAGACTAGGGTGTGGACCAGAGATTGGGGGTGGGGTGAGGAAGGGGTCATAGAGAGGGGTGGGGAGCAAGAAGCAGTGGATGATGGAGAAAGTGGCTAGAGGAAGGAGAAAGACAGAGAAGGAAGAAAGTGAAGGTTAGACGGGGAAAAGCATGGAGGGAAACGGGACGCCCGTGAGGACAGACCAGATGCCCAGAGGGGTGGAGAGAAGGTGAGGGAGAGGAACCCAGAATCCGGAAGGCAGGGTGGGTAATGGGATAGAGGAGGGCTGGGGCTCTGGGGACTGGGGAGGAAAGGGCAGTGGGAAGAACGAAGCCTAAAAACCAGAGAGGGACGCGGCTGGCGGATAGAACTGGGGTGTCAGGAGCCAGGAAGGGGGTCAAGGATGAGCGCTAGGGTTGGCGACAGGGAACCGCAGAGGGGAGACAGGCTGGGGCGGATGAGGATGGGAGCTGGGAAGGAAGAGGAGGAGGAGGAAGAGGACAAGATGGGAGAGAGAGGCACCAGGGGGGTGCTGCCCAGGGATGAGACAAAGAGGCTTCTGGTAACCACTTCCACGTGGGAAGCCCTCCATTCCCAAAGCGCCTGCTTGTCACCTCCCTTCTCTCAGGGAGCGGTCGCTGGGCCAGCCTGGGGGGCTCTGAGCTCTGGGCCTTGGGGGCGGCTGTGAGGGGGGAAAGGGTGAGGACATTCGAGTGGGCTGGCAGCCTCCAAGGCTGGGCACCCCGGCTGGCTGCATGCTGCCATTTATATCTCTGGGCCCCGTCGTCGTCGGATCTTGCCACCGCTACCACGGTGGCTGCTTATTTTGGGGTGTTACATTCTGGCAGAGTGAGAAGCTGTTTGCAGCAGCTCTAAACCTCCGTCACCGCACCAGTGCTTCCCCAGGCCCCTGCGTCACCAGTGTCGCCACCACCTCCATTCTGCTCCAGGCTCCCACCTCCTCAGCCCCTGCCCCCTCAGCAGCTGCCTGCCAGGCCCTAGCCCTTCCCCAGCCTTTTGGGTGTGGAGCTGTTGCTGCTCATCTGGGACCCCGTGTCCTTCCTTCAGAGCCAGGGCCCTTGACTCCCCTTCCAGGGAGCACCTTTCCCAGGGGCCCCTCGGCCCAGCAGAGCAGCACCCTGGCACCTGCCCTCCGCCCGGAGTCCACCTGCCTCCTCCCCAAGCTCCTTCTTTCACCAGAGCCTGTGGACTAAAAGGTGGCTCCTGGAGTGAGAACCTTGCTTCTGAGCCTTGGGACTGCAGGCTGATTGTCCAGAGTCCTTGACAATGGTCCTTTGGTGAATGGATACTTTTTGGCTCTGGGCACCTCAGCCTTCCGGGATCGATACCTTATTCTGGCCTCTCTCCACTCCGTCCGTAGGTCAATCCTAGCCACATCTCCTGGACACTGGTCATTCCTTTTTGACTCCCAAACAGGCTGTCCCTTAGAGCAGCCACAAGCTGAAGCCCAGAAGAAAAAAGTTGCCCAGAGTCTGGGTCCCTTCTTTGCTCCTCCATCTCCACAACAGCCTCATGGATGGCCCAGCCCCGTGCACCTGCGTGCACTTTCTGTCTCCCTTTACCTCAAGGGCAGTGATTGTCACACTCAGTGTGGTTTCTGTGGATGATGTGAGGTCTCCCAGAGAAAGGTCAGAGAGTCTCTTCTGACATGGACTGGTCTGGTGCCACCGGATACTAGCTGCACGACCTGAGGCATCTCTATGCTTGAGCTTCCCTCGCCTGGGCTGCAGATTGGAGTCAATAATATTACTCCATGGGCTTACACTCTGTTATACTCTCTGCGGAAGGCCGTGGAGTAAGACAAAGTCTGGCACACAGTAGGTGCTTCGCGACAGAGGGCTTCGGCCCATGCTTGCTCTGCGCTCCCCTGCGGCTCTAGCCATCACCTGCTGACTTTAGAAAAAAGGAAGAGGAGGAAAGAGAGAGGATGGGGTGAGCCAAGAGCTGGGGGGAGGCTGTCACAGGGGCTCTCCTCAGCCTGTAGAAGGAGGAAGCAGCAAAATGAAGGCTTCGAGAAAGATGCTGAAGGCAGACTGTCAGAGATCCGGATCAGGAGGCCTGAGCTGCTTCCTTGGAAACTGACCCTTCCCCTCTCCAGCCCTTAGCGGTTCTGCCTGTGAAATAGGATGGGGGTTTGCCCTTGAAGGCCATGGATGTATCCCCCCACCCTTCCGGCTCCAACACTTTGCATCTTGCCCTGGTCTTTGCCAGGGAGTCACAAGATGGGGGCTGGGAGTGGACATGTGGTCCTCAGGGAGACAGAAAAGACAAGGCCTGGAGGGAAGGAGTGATGGTGAGGAGCCGTGGGCAGCAGGGGGCGGAGAAGGAAAAGGGCACACGCCGGGCAGGGACTAAGGGCGGAGGAGGGAGAGAGTGGCATGGCTCACCAGCCCCCACTGCCTCTGCCCAGCAGCGCTCCAGCCAGGCCTGGGGGCAGAGAAACCCAGAGCCCCCCATCTTCCCCTCCTCCTCGCCTCCAGTGAGAGCCGCAGCCTGAATTATGGATGAGGCTCCTTGGGTTACAGCTGCTTTGCACGGCAGAGAGGGCCAGAAATGGCAACAGAGTCACTGTTACGCAGCAGCTGTCACGGAGGGGCCCCCTGCTCAGGGCCCCTCCTCAAAGAGCCTGTAGGGAACACCATCTCGGACGTGGGGCAGTGGGCCCCGGTGGGCGTAGATGTGGGGACCAGCCAGAGGGGGCGTGGGGAAAGAGGAGAGGAGCCCGCTGCTGTGGGCAAGCAGAGAGCCAAAGAGTTGCAAGTCAACCCCCATAGGCTTGGTCCCCAGGCTGGAAGGGACCCGGGGGCCAGGGAGTGGCCCCAGAATCTGGAGAGCTCCGGAACCACACGTCCTTCCCGCTGTCCCTTCTGGGGTACCAGTCAGCCCTAGAGGCTGGGGCAAAGAGCTCCGTAATCCTCTGGAGGGCTGCTGGCCTTTAGAGCTCACACTCTCGTGAGCTTTGTGGATTAAGGATCAGAAAAGGATTTGACTTCCTCTGGTGTCAAGTCCTCAGAGAAGCAAGCTCAGAGGGTGACTGCTACAGAGAAGTGTCCTGGCCAGGCATCAGGAGAATCCTTTCTGGTCCTTGCCCAATCAATCAGTCACTTTGCTGTTTGACCTTGGGCAAGCTCCTTGCCCTCTCTGAGCCTCATGTCCCTTGCATAGAACAAGAACTGGAAACACATGGAGGACCTTTCCAGCTCTGAAATTTCCCGTTCTAAGGCCCAAACCTCAGGCCTCACGAAACCCACCCAGGGTTCCCTGCTGCACTCCCGCTCCCCACCTCTGCCTGGTTCAGAGGAAGGGGTGAGAGACGTGCCCCTCCACCCCACGTGGCTCTGAGAAAAACTCGGGAGGAGAAAGTAATCGTGAAACGCCGCACGGGGGAGGGGTGAGAAGGGCCGAGAAATGCGGAGGTGGTGTGAAGGAACGGAACAGCAGCCGCTGTGTCACTGAGTTATTACATCACACCCAGCCTACACACGCACGGGGCCGCACTCACACACACGCGGAGGACAGCCGGCACACGCTCGCGCCGCAGGGCACGAGGAGGGGCCCGGTCAGAGCTGGGGCGGCGCCCAGAGCAAGGAGTGGGAATACCACACACACCAGGCAAGGGGTGTCCCCCCCAACAACCCAGGGAGAAGGCACAGCAGGGTATCTGTGCTGTCCATGCCACACTCAGACCGGCGGTGCCATGAGCACCCAGCGGCTCAGCAGCACTCACACCCGTCCCTACAATCATACATTCGTGTATAAGCACACACACACATTCACACACAGCCACCTCTGGAGTGCAAGGACCACTCAGAGCCACAGACCCTCCGTCCTTCCTCTGGAGTCTCTGAAACCCACAGAGCCTCAGGATCTCGGGTCCGGGGTCCAAGGACCTGTCTCCCGCCCCTCCCCCTGCCCTCATGGGGCTAACACATTCCTTGAAGCAGAAGGTTCTCATCAGTGTGTGCCCAGGGAATCACTGCCCGGTTTATGGGGTGTCGGCTTCCCTTTCCCCAGGCAAATTTGCCAGGAGAAAATCCCAGGATTCATCTGGAAATCATGATAAAGGGCAGAGGGCAAGCTAGATCCAGCTCGGAAGCTCATCAGCTGCAGAAGGCCGGGGACAGGGATGGTTGGGGGGGTCCTGCACCCGTACCATAGCGCAGGGATACAGGGGCCTAGCCACAACCCTTTAGCCCCAGGCTCTTGGGGCTCCCTGGGCCTGCTTCTCCATCTGTATCATAAGGAAGCTGAACTATTTCCATCATCCAAAAGTTACTTTGAAAAACATATTATTTTTAAGTGACTTTGATGACTTTGAATGAGGAGAGCCTGTGGTGTGAAATGCAGATTCCCAGGCTGTCACCCCAGAAATTCTGATTCTGCCTGCTTCCCAGGACCACCTGCCTGATTCTGTTGCAGGTGTCTGCTGGCCCAGTTAGAACTGACCCCTGGTCCCCCAGGGCCCTTCCAGCCTGGACAGGCCCTGGTTCTTCCAAGATGAAAGCCGCTGGAAGATGAGGGGCAAGGCTGCAGGCATGGGGGGTTTCGGCAAGGCCGGACACCGGGGCAACCTGAGGGCCATTTTTCACAAGCCTTAGATTCACGAAGATTCTCAATTTAGTTCCAGCCGTTCTCAAATGGGGGCGATTCGCCCCCCAGGGGACATCTGGCAATGTCTGGAGACATTTAGGTTATCATAACCTGGGGGCAGGTGTCGCTCGCACCTAGTGGGCAGAGGATCGGGATGCTGCTAAACATCCTAAATAAGACATCTTACAGGGCTGCCCGGTAGAAGCAAGAACCATCAGGGGCCGACCGTCCGGAGCCGGAGAGCCCTGGCAGTTACATGGGCAAACCTTGCTTTCCACAGTGTCCTCTTGGCATTTCTTTATTTTTTAATAGACCAGGAGCCTCAAAACTCAGCCACGGGTCAGGGCCTCTTGCGTCCCTGAGGGTTGCACTCAGAACCCCTCTCCCCCAGGAGCGCTGCTGCCCTTAGGGGTGTGTGGGCAGGCCCCTGGCTGGCAGGCCTGGCCGCGGGGGGCCGGGGGGGGGCGTTGAGGGAGGGGTTGCCCAGAACCACCCGGCCTCCCTCTCCCACAGGTCCCGCCTCGGCCTGCCTCCTGCTGATGCTCCTGGCCCTGCCCCCAGCGGCCCCCAGCTGCCCCATGCTCTGCACCTGCTACTCGTCCCCGCCCACCGTGAGCTGCCAGGCCAACAACTTCTCCTCTGTGCCGCTGTCCCTGCCGCCCAGCACGCAGCGACTCTTCCTGCAGAACAACCTCATCCGTACGCTGCGGCCCGGCACCTTCGGGCCCAACCTGCTCACCCTGTGGCTTTTCTCCAACAACCTCTCCACCATCTACCCGGGCACCTTCCGCCACCTGCAGGCCCTGGAGGAGCTGGACCTCGGCGACAACCGGCACCTGCGCTCTCTGGAGCCCGACACCTTCCAGGGCCTGGAGCGGCTGCAGTCCCTGCACCTGTACCGCTGCCAGCTCAGCAGCCTGCCCGGCAACATCTTCCGCGGCCTGGTCAGCCTGCAGTACCTCTACCTCCAGGAGAACAGCCTGCTCCACCTCCAGGTGAGCTGGCTCCGGGCATGTCTGCTGGGGCCGCCCTGCCCTCCCCCGGACCCTGGGCTCCTCTGCCCCAGGGCGCAGGGGGACCCCCTTTCTGCCAAAGCTTCTCCAGTTCCCCGCCCCTTTCCTGAGTTTCTGTTCCTCTCACTCTCACTAGGGGCTTTTATTTTCTCTCCTTATATCTTATATCTTATATCTCCTTATATCTTCCAGTCTATGCCTGTTTGGGTCCCTCGCTGCCTCTCTCCCTAACTCTCCAACCCCCCATCTGTCTCCCTCTGCCCGTCCGTCTGTCTGTCTATCCCTTTCTGTCCCTCTCTGCCTCTCTCACTGACTTGCCTCCCCCATCTGTCTTCTTCTGCCTCTTCTGTCTGTCTCCCTTCACACGCCCACTCTGCACACTCCCCCATGTCTGTCTGGGTGTATGTACGCATCTCTGTCCCTCCTTTGCCTTCGGGGGACTCTGCCTTTCCCCAGGCACCCAGCCTGGAGGCCTTGGAGGCTGCCTTTCTCACCCACCCCTACGCCCTCCCACATCACGTCACGGGGAGGAGGAGCAAGAGGGCAGAGCCCTTGTAATTATGCCCCACGGAAGGTTCCACCTCTCTCCAGCTCACTGGGTATTGGGACAAGGGGGGAGTCCTAATCTTCCAGATTCCCCCAAACCTGGCGTCCCTGCGCAAGGGAAGAAGGAAAAGAAAAGGGTGAAGAGCGGTTAAGTAGCTGGAAAATGGATGCTCTGGAAACGGAAGGAATAACAGTAATTGCTATTTATTGTTATTGTCATTGATCTAAATATTGTTTATTGTTGTTGTTATGCTGACTGTTTGACAGCCAGATCCTCCTGTTCTATTTACCCAGGAAGCAATCACACACCCTCCAAACCACTCTGGAAGAAATTCCTCCCTGGGCTACCCAGCCTCTGTCTGGAAGGGGGCAAGGACCTCTAAATTCTTCCCGTCCCCCTGCCCCGTAAGCCTGGAAGGCCCTTGCTCCTCCCCACCCTGGGTCTGGAGCCTGCCTGGTTTCACCAATATGCTGATGTGCACATCAGGTCAGTGCTGATGACGCGGGCAGTAGTAGCCTGACCAGTGTTTGAAGTACCCACTACGCGCGAGGCACTAGGGAGACAGCAGGGAGCTAAACAGACAAAGCTCCTTGCCTTCCGAGATAACATTCTGGGGGGGGGGGGGAGACAAGAAGAAAAATGCAGACCCCGCTGGAGGAGTCTGCCGTGGCCACGATTACTGCCTAAACAATGGTTATCGTAGCAACCACTACTACTTAGGAGGCACACTGTGTGTCTGGCCCTGTGCTAAGGACTATACAGGCATCGACTCTGGTATCATTTACAAGCACGTGGCAAATTTCAACCTTCCTGAGCCACAGTCTTCCCATCTGTAAAACAGGGGCAGCGACAGCCCCCCATCTCCTAGGGGTTTTATAAGCATTCAGTGCATGAATAATTTGTAAAGCACTTAGAATAGTGCTTGGCATGCGGTAAGCACTATGTAAATGCTTGTTAAAATACTATTTTAAAAAGAGAAACAAGCCTCATTTAACATTGGCCTTGGTGAAACAGCCCGTCTTGGACCCGATCCTGGAGATTTGGGTCATCTTCATGGAGGATACTGAGGCCACGAGCGGGTCCCAGAATACTCCCTCCCTTTCCTTTTCCTAAATTTGCCTCGCACCTCAGCGTTTACAAAGTATATGCAGCCCCCTCATCTCACGTCTTCCTCCCTGTTGGAGGTTGTCTCCTTACAGACAAGGAAGCAAGGATGCGGCGGCCCGGGGCCCCAAAGATTTTGTAGACAGCAGGCCTCGACGCATCAGTTCTCTTAAACCACTGTCCGTGTGACTGGGGGTTTCGCGTCTCATGGCGAAAACCGCCTGGTTGTAGGGGACCGTTAGGGGCAGCAGGGACACAGAATGGAAGGAAGTTCCTGGGGCCACACAACCCATTAGTGCCCATGGTGCTGCAGCCTCTGGCGTCTGATGACATTTTAGGAATGTCCGTCCCTCAGACCCCTCCCCCAGGCTCCGTCCAGCAGGGCAGGAAGGACAGCGGCGGTGTGGGCTGAGCTCTGAAAGGACACGCTTTGGAGCCTGCCCAACCGAGGTTCAAACCCTGGCTGCTGTATGTGTTCGGACAAATCACTCGACCTCTCCATCTTCATGTCCTCGTCTGTAAAATGGTGACCAAGGTAGTACCTGACATTTACCTAAGACGCTCTGTGAGGCTGAAAATTTAGCCCAGAGACCCCTGCACACGGGTGGCTATCAGGGTCCTATTCCTGCTCGTAGCTGGACAGTAACTCCTACTGACACTCTGACCTCTTTACCAACACACATTAGTTGTTCAGGAGGATGGATCTGGGGCCAGAGTGCCTGAGTTTGAATCCCTGCTCCGCTGTTTTTCGACTCACTTAACTTGAGGCAAGTTGCCTCCCCATTCTGAACCCCAGTTTCCTTATCTTTAAAATGGGAAAGATAAAAACAAGATCTTCCACAAGGAATGGCTACGAAAAGCCAATGAGTTTGTGTCTATAAAGCACGTAGGTCAGTGCAGAATAAATCGGTCAGGACGACCGGACCTTCCGTCTCTCAGGCCTGGGCTCAAGCAGGGTCTGGGCCACGGAGACCTTGGGTGGGCACGGGAGGGCGGGGGGGTCCTTCTGAAAGGGGAAGTGCTGTCTTGCACCCCGTGGTGTGAATGGTGGGTGGGGGTGGGAGGGGCCCTCAGGGCCTCAGGGGAAGGGAGCATCTCTGCACCAGCCCCTGCCGGGAGGAGAAAGAGCTGCCTCTGCCAGGAGACTGCCTAGGGAAAGAACCAGGCCGGGAGATGGTACCGGCAGGTGAGGGGAGCCCAGAGAGGGGAGCTTTGGAGGGGGCGAGGCGCCACAGCTTTTCAGAAACAGGAAGGTGGAGGTGGGGTAGGGCGGAGTTTCTCATGAACTGTCTGTGGTAGACCAGGCGCCGTACCAGGGGGCGTTCCTTCATCAGCGTATGGAGCGCCAGAGCGCAGTCTCCATGCCAGGTGGCGTTCTGGGTGCCAGGGCTTCAAGAGTGAGCAGGAGCAGCGTCTCTGCCCTCCTAGAGCTTATTTCCTATGACTAGAACCAGGTGACAGAGACACAGTTCTCTCCTTCACTCATGACAGCCCGTATGGTGCATAAGGGCTGTCTTCGCAGGCAGGCAGAGCTGGGTGTGAATCCCAGGCCCACCTCTGGCTTGCCCTGTGGCTCCGGGCGTTCCTTCGCCTCTCTGAGCCTCCACGGACCCATCCATAAAGCGGAGAAAACGACCTGCACTTCAGAGGCGCGTTGTGAGGGTTAAAGTCGATGCTGCCTGAAAAGGGCTCAGCGATGTGTGTGGTTCAGAGCAAGCATCATTTCCTCCACCGCCGAGGACACTGAGCCTCGGTGAGGTCCAGGCAACCGGTGTGAGGTCACCCGGACATTTAGGAGCGCAGCCTAGAACCGGCCTGGGTCTGGCTGACTCCGGAGTTCGCGCCCGCATTCCAGCACATGGAGCTGTTGGACCCTGGGCAAGTCATTTGCCTTCTGGGGTCCTTCATCTCCTGTTCTCCGGAAGGGACACAATAATATTATCAGCCTCGTGGGGCTGGGATGATTCAATTACTATGTGGGGTCTGGGCAGCACAGAGCTTGGCACCCAGCGCCGGCTCTGACGCCGACGATGACGGTGACACCTGGCAGAGATTGGTGAGCCCTGTGAGTGGGGGTGCCTGGCACGGAGCAGACACTCAATACGGCTTTGCTGAATGAATGAGATACACTCCAGGACTCACTTACTCATAAATATCAGATGAGGCTAGATCTTAATGATCAACGCTCTCAAGTCCCTTGCTTCATAGATGAAGAGACCTGAGGCTCAGAGAGGTTGTGGAGCTGCCCAAGGTCACACAGCCCAGCAGCTGGGTGCCAGAGACTGGAGCCGGGAGGGTCGAAGGAGGCAAGGTGAAGAGCAGGATGCTGGATGCTCTGGGGCCTGGAGGGGAGGTGTCGGGGAGGGCAGGGATCCGGCGTTGAGATTCCAAGTGGATGCAGAGAGCTGTGAACCGACCTGCAGGGAAGTGAGGGAAATGTGGTTTTCGAAATGGAAGTGGATGACTTTAGCAGCCGCTCTCAGCCCAGGGCAGGGGGGGGGGGGGGGGGGGGGGGGGGGGGGGGGGCACAGGGTGGGGAGGGTGAGGGCTGTGACAGTCAAGAGCTTATTAATGCACAGAGAATGTTTTAATGGGGAGAGAGGAAGGCCCGCATTTGAGAGCTGCAGCCCAGGAAGTGACCCGGCATCTGGCAACCACCGGGACGAAGGGAGGGGTAAGGACCCCGATGGAGGCTCAGCGAGGGGGAGGGCCAGGACATTCGCAAGAGGGAAGAGGGGGAAGAAGAAGAGTTGAGATCAAGGGATTCTGTCACCATCAAATTGGGGCTGTGGATCAAAGGCGTCTGAATTTCTGGGGTGTCTGGTCTTCGGTCTTCCCTTCCTGACCTCAGGAAGTCCCAAGAGTGCTGGTGACCTCTGCTTCTACCCCCCCCCCCCCACCACCCCTTGTTGATCCTGACCGGGTATCTCTGGGTGTCCTACCTTGGCTGACACTCCATAAAAAAGGAAAACCCTAACAAGGTGTCTGAGTGGAAGGGTTTCAGAGCGTACTCCCTGGGGGCCAGGAAGAGAAGGACAAGCTGGGACAGGCTGAGGCCACAGGCGTGGAGAGAACCACTGCGCCGGACACAGGGTGGGGGCAGCAGGGGGCAGAGAACGCTGGTGTCAGAGACAGTCGAGAGGGTTGAGGGGACGGATCTCAATGTGGCCAAGAGGAGGGTTCTTGGCAGGCTCAGTTCCTGCAGCGGAGAGGGCGGAAGGCAGACGGGAGGGGGCGAGAAAAGCAGGAGCACAGGAAGGTGGAGGCTGTGGGTGTGGGCTGGGAGTCAACGCCCTCCCCCCACCTGCAAGCCTGCCTCCGGGCTCCTAGGTGGGAAGGGCGGGATCATCCCCCAGCCAGGAAAGGGTGGGAAACAGCACCCAGGGGTGTGCAGGCTTCAGTGCCGAGATGCTCTCATCCCTAAGAACCAGGCCTTCTGGGCTTGCTCACCACAGGGGTATCTTCCACAGAGGGGAGGACCTCGGTACGGGGGCTCTGGGCCCCTTTCTGGCAAGCCCTTGGTCTCTCTGGGTCTCAGTGCTCTCCTCTATAAAAAGCGGCTGGACCAGTGGACCCGGAAGCACTATTCGAGTCAGGCTGACCACCACCAAGCTGGTGAGCTGGTTAAGGGACAGAATCCAGCTCCCTGCCCCCAGGAAGCATACCTACACCTGTTCCCACACCCCCATTCATTCTGGATCACCGTCCAGGATCCGTCCAACACTAACAAGGCCTGATTCTGGGACGCCCCAACCCCCGGCAGGCAGGTGGGACAGCCCTTGAAGGGGGCCAGTGATGGAGGGCATCAAACAGCAGGCTTCTTTCCCCTCCCCCCTCCCTCTGGTGGGTGTCGCTGACACCTGGTCCCTTTAATAGACTGTGGAAGTAGAACAGCAGAACTTTTGAGCCCCAGGAAACTCCTCTGTTAGAGGAACAGGATTGGACCTAACTGTAACCAAGACCCTACCGTCACCATAACCGCTTTTTATTGATGGTGGTCTCTGTGCCCACCCAGGCTGTATCCTTCCAGCATGATCCCACGGATCCCTCCCTCGGCCCTCTGCAGCCAGGAGGAGGGCACGCTGGATCGGAAGCCCCGGGCTCTCACTACTGAGCCTGTGGGCTTCACTGGACCGAATCCCAATGTGCCAGGCACTGTGCCCAGCGCCTCACCCATCTGCTTTTTGTGTGGATTGTCTCCCTTAATCCTCAGCACCAACGCAGGAGGACGTACACTCATTCCCATTTTATAGATGAGGAAACCGGCTTAGAGAGATTACTGGCTTGGCCAAGTTAACAACAGCCGCCAACCCACTAATGCCTATCTCATGGAAATCTTGTTCTCAGTCACCTAATACATGTTGCTTCATTTAATCTGCCCACCTTACAGGTGAAGAGACTGAGTCAGAGATACGGAGACTTGCCCAGAGTGGCACAGTCTGGACGGAGAGATCCAGGATTCGAAGTCAGGAAGTCTGGGCATAAGCAAGCCGGGGGTTCTCATTCTCCAGGTGTGGCCCCCTAAGGAACAGCATCAGCACCGCCTGGGAACAGATTGTGTGGCTACACCGCAGACCTGCTCGATCAGAAACTCGGAGTTGAGGGGCTGTGCACAGCACGCCGGGCTCTGCAGGGCATTCAAAGCACTAACGTTTAAGAACTACTGGCCTCAACTACCTTGTTTCCCCCACATTAACTTCTCAACAGGTTAGGGGAGGCAGGATTCGAACCCAGAACCGTCCGAATCAAAAAGTCGAACCCTTTGCGTTCCACCACGATGCTCTCCCTCTTTCCCTTCCTCCCCACGTGCCTCTAAGGACCACTCTCTTCTTCTCTCCCCAACCCCCACCCCAGGATGACCTGTTCGCGGACCTGGCCAACCTGAGCCATCTCTTCCTCCACGGGAACCGCCTGCGGCTGCTCACGGAGCACGTGTTCCGCGGCCTGGGCAGCCTGGACCGGCTGCTGCTGCACGGGAACCGGCTGCAGGGCGTGCACCGCGCGGCCTTCCGCGGCCTCAGCCGCCTCACCATCCTCTACCTGTTCAACAACAGCCTGGCTTCGCTGCCCGGCGAGGCGCTGGCCGACCTGCCGTCGCTCGAGTTCCTGCGGCTCAACGCCAACCCCTGGGCGTGCGACTGCCGCGCGCGGCCGCTCTGGGCCTGGTTCCAGCGCGCGCGCGTGTCCAGCTCCGACGTGACCTGCGCCACCCCCCCGGAGCGCCAGGGCCGCGACCTGCGCACCCTCCGCGAGGCCGACTTCCAGGCGTGCCCGCCCGCGGCGCCCACGCGGCCCGGCAGCCGCGCGCGCGGCAACAGCTCGTCCAACCACCTGTACGGCGTGGCCGAGGCAGGGGCGCCGCCCGCCGACCCCTCCACCCTCTACCGAGACCTGCCCGCCGAAGACCCGCGGGGGCGCCAGGGCGGGGACGCGCCCACGGAGGACGACTACTGGGGGGGCTACGGAGGCGAGGACCAGCGGGGGGAGCAGACGTGCCCGGGCGCGGCCTGCCAGGCGCCCCCGGACTCCCGCGGCCCCGCGCTCTCGGCCGGGCTGCCCACCCCTCTGCTTTGCCTCCTGCTCCTGGCGCCCCACCACCTCTGACTGCGGTGCTGAGACGGAAGAGGCCTGTGTGTCCCCCTCCACCCACCCCCAGCGGCGGCTCGGCCCGCCCCCGGCCCGCCCCCGCTCTCCAACCCCCCACCCACCCACCCACCCCGGGCCTCTGCAGCCTTCCTCTCCCCTCCCGAGGGACGGACCGGCCGCTTCTCCCTGCCTCCGGGGCTGCAGGCTCAGGACTGGGTTGCGCCCGGTGGCTCAGCCCTGTTCTCCCCAACTCCGGCCATTAACTCTTTGCCACCCCAAGGCTGGGGTGGGGCACCCCAGGCAGCCGCCGACCCCTTCTCCCAGCGCCCACCGAGGGGCTTTGTCTGCAGAGCATCGCCCACCAGCAGAGCCTTTGGAAGCTCCCGGGAAGGGAGCCCCGCCTAGGAGCCCTTTGGAGGGATGCCTCAGTTGGGGCCAGGCTAACCCTAGGCCCCCGCTTCTCCTAGCCTCCCTCAACCTCCCGACACTGGAGGAATACTTTTCTCCTAAGTCTACCCGGGACACTTTTTAGGGTGCCTGGAGGGAACTTTCCTCTCCACGGTGGCCCCTGTGTGGTGAAGATCAACAGAAGTTGTTTGGGAAAAAAAAAAAAAATTTATTAAAAAATTCTATTATTTTATCTTCTTCTGTAAGATTTGTTGGCTCAGGACCCCAAAGGTGGGAGGAGGGCTTAGAACCATCAGAGCCATGAGAACTAGCAGGCTCAGGGACAAGAGGGTTAGAGAAAGAGGATACCTCCCAGGCAACCAAAGTGCTTCTTGTTGCCTGGAGTGCTGCTCCCCCACGATGAGAAGCTGAAGACTGAGGAAGAGGAGTGACCCTGGAGTCCCAAGTAGGCCAGGTGAATTCTGACAGCCAAGAGTGGGTGCTGATACCACCTCGCTTCCCATTGGTCGGGGAGAAGCAGCTACAGACCACCCTGAGTTTCCTGGCACCTGAGGAGCTGAGGCTGGAGAAGGCCTGGTTAATGGCTCCCTCCCAGGCCCTGTTCCTTCCGGAAGGAAGAGCATTTTCCATCTTACCCTTCAAGGAGAAATAACCGACATCCAGGGGCACAGCCAACCCAAACATGGCTTTGGACAAATCTGAAAAAGGCACCTCATCCTCAGGGCAACCCAGCCCCACACCACAACAAACACTTGCCCTCTTGGCTGTGTGCCTTTATGCAGTGTACAATCTGCACAGTACACAACAGAGTACACAACAACCCTATAGATCAGTGATCTCTTTTCCTTGGCTCCTGTGAGGTGGAATGGACCAGGTTAGAGAAGCAGCTCTGCAAGCAGGTTAGAGGAGAGACCAAGGTCCTCAGGTGACCAGAGGGACAAGAATCCCAAGTTGGGGTACCCTGCTGGCTTGAAGTAGGATCTGAAGCTTCATCTTTCCAGTATGTGAAAGGGAGGGATAGAGGTCGGGCTAAGGAGGCCTGGGGAAGGAAAGAGCCGGACTAAAGTAGAACTTGAGAGAGAGGTTAGGGGTGAGCCTCATCAGAGCAACTGGGGAGAAGTTTGATGGTTTACATTTAGGATTAAGACTCAGGGGGGGTGGGAATGGAAAGAGAGGGAGCGGGATGCCAGGGCTCAGAGAGCAGGAATGCTGAGATCCTGTGACTCTGGCCAGGCAAGTCAGAAGGATGGCAAGGAGAGAAACAGGAAGGCCTGAGGCAGGGGGACCTTGGACAAGACTAAGGGGTGAGTGGGAGAACAATGAAAACAGCTAGCTAACCAGGAACGGGGGGAGCTGGGGCCTCACAGGAGCCCGTGTCAGGCTGGCTTTGAGGAAGCTAGCCAGCGCGTTAGGGGGGCAAGAGCTCTGCTGGAGGAGGAGCTGCTGGGGACTGGGCAGGGGAGGGAGGATGCTGGGAAATCAGAAGCAGGCTGTCCAGGTCACAGAATTATCGTTGTGAAATATTCATGGGCCTTTGGTCCAGATGCTATTTCAGAACAGCGAAAGCAAGAGGAGTGTGTGAGCCTCAGGAAGAAGCCTACAGCAGTGCCTCTTTCCACCACCCCCACTTCCACCACCACCAGCCCAGACAGACCCACGGACGCCCATCACGTGCACACCCACGCTCACACGCTCTCTCACACACACTTGCACAGTGCAGAGCTATGGAGCACGTGCAGGCCAGCTGACACCCACGGGTCCCACAAACAGGCAGATGTACCCCCAAATGCACGCACGCATAGCCACACAACCCCCGAAGCAGGACCCTGCCCAGAGACCACCTCCAGATATCTTGAGCACACACATCCCCCAGCGTCTTGGGGACAACTCAGGTTTACAGCCCTGAGCTGCACACCCTGACACAGGAGGGGCTTTCAAGGCCATCCTGCGCAATCACCAGTATTCTGATGGGGAAACTGAGGCCCAGAGAGGGGAGGGGCCCCCGCCCTTGAACAAAACAAGGCTCATTCACCTGTCACATTCTGAGAGAGGACCCACATCCTGCATTGTCTGCCAGACCCCCAGGCTCCCTGTGCTTAACTCCTCTCTATCATCTGTCTGCCTGGTTACCCAGTCCCCTCCTGGCCAGACCCATCCCTCCCTTTTCATTCCCTCCACCATCTCCCTGCTCCATCTCCTCATTACCTCATGCCTAGAATAGGGAAGAAAATAGCAGTACCCCGCTCCCTGGTTTTCCTACCTTCAGTCTCTCTCCCTCCCACCCGCTGCCGGTGGTGGCCAGATTCAACCGAGGAAAATTTGCCTTGTGTTTTTCTGTCACTTGGAAACCTACAATACCTCCTTACTGCCTACAGGTTAAAGATGAAATAAATGCCTTAGCCGACCATCAAAGATCCCTCAGAGTTGGTTACCACATGCCTTTCTCGCCTTTTCTCTCATGGCTTCGCCCCAAATCTTCACTGGGGCTAGAATGATTGTATCGTGCTGGCCGTCAGTTATCCTGCACTCGCAACCCACAAACCTACTTTGAAATCTCCTTAAAGTTCCTCGATCTCCCCCAAACGAGGAAGCCTCTCCCCCCTCCTCGGATGACAGACTCCAGACCCCTTCCGCCAAGGCCCAGTCTGCCCCTCTCTGACCTTATCAGTGGGGGTTCTTTGACTGTCCTTCAAAGCAGCGGTAAAGGCTCCGGCTCAGGCTACCTACAGGCAGATGGCTGCCCCCCACTGGCCACCTTGGGAATCACAGCCAGGCTTCAGTCAAAGTAAACTGAGCGTGAGCATCCGTCCAACCGCCTGGGGAGCGGAACCGGAGAAGGACGCCAGATGACCGGGTTTATAAGCCCTTAAGCCTCTAAGGTTCTTACCCTCAGAGTGGCGGGGAGGCCTCTCAGCCCTGCTTTCAGAACTGCTAGCACCCGACTTCAGACCCCTAATCCCTAAGAGAACCCCCCTCCTTTGAGATACAAAGACACGGGGCTTCCGGGACACTGCTGAAGGGACATTCGCCCACCAGGCTCTGAGAGGCCACAAGGTCAGGGACAGTCCAGGTGGCAGACCCAAGGTCCGGCTGGGGTCAGGTTTCTACATGAATTTTTAATGCTTCCAGCCAGACCTGTCAGATGTCCCGAAACCTGAGCATCTCCTTTCATTTCTGTACGCCGTGCGCTTCCCCATCTCCATTGCCCCTGGGGGTGGGGCAGGGAGGACAGGCCTGGGACAGCGACCAGTGGCCTCTGGAGAAATTATTTTGGGGAAGTGGAAGGTGAATGACCTAGTTATTCTTCTACTTACTGTGTGACCTTCAGCAAGTTACTTAACCTCTCTGATTGTCTGTTGTGGGTTTGTTTTTTTGTTTTTTGTTTTTTTTCATTTGTGACCTGAGGACAATAGCACCTGCTTAAATCAACTTGCTGTGGGGAGTAAATACAATGACCCCGTGGAAAGGTGACCTAGTATTTGCTGTTATTACCTTCCCTCAAGTCCAGCTTCCCTCCGCTCCTTCCTTCCAACCCCCAGTTGCCTCTCGCCCCTTTCCTTTGGAGGCGGGAGCTTTGGTTGGTTCTGCCCACTGCCCCCTAAGATCCTTTAGCCTTTCTAAAAACTTCAGCTGAAGAGGGGGCAAGGAATCGAGAAGCTGAGGTCAGGCAGGTGGAGTAAGAGAGGAAGATGGTCCAGCTGAGGTGAAGGGGAGGGAAGCAGGCAGCAGACGGGAGGGGGAAGACCCTACTCAGAGAGAATAGAGCTAGGTGCAGACTCATTTCTTTCTTTTTTTCCCTTTCTCCTTCCTTCCTTTTCTCCTTCCTGGCACCTTCTCCACGCCTGGTGCAACCGTGCCAGAAGCCTGGATGGCCATTCTGAGCAGAGGTGAGGTCAGAAGCACGGAGGCAGGGTTGGCAGGGGGAAGGGTGAGCCTTGGAAGAAAGTTTGCCCACTCTTTCCTGCCCACCAATTCCCTGCCTGTATGTGTGTGTGTGTGTGTGTGTGTGTATATATATATTTTTTTTAAAGGAGGGTCTTTTACATCTGATTTAGGTGGGAAGTTGCTAAAATGCAGATTCCTGAGCCCCTTAGCCCTGCTGAATCAGATCACGGAAGGACCCTGGAGCTTCATTTTAACAAGTGGGGGTTGGTTACTGAACACTTTAAAAGCTGAGAAACATCTCAAAGATGGGGTGGTCAGGGAAGGGGGGCAGAGTAGAGAAAGCAAAGGAAGAAAAGTTAGATTCACCCCCACCCGCAAGGCAGGGACTCTTGGTGAAAGTAACAGGCGACACTCCAGCGCCAAGAGGGTGATGCCGGGGGATAAAGGAGGGAGGAGGCAGAGGGAGGACGCGGAGACCATGGGGATGCGGACACAGCAGAAGTGAGACCCCAGGTTAGCAGCCACTAGCGGAAACAGACGCTTACAATGTGTCCCCCACCCTCGCGGCGATCTGAGACCCCGAACTTCTGGACGCGGGATGCGGACACGCTGGAGGCGTCCTCTCGGTTTCTGGGGCAGGGGGTCAGGGAGGAAGCCGCCCCTGCGGGGACCCGCGGCCCTCCCCGGAGGCCAACGCCCAGACGTCAGGACCACTCACCTATCCCTCCCAGGCCGGAGCCCGCCTCCCCTGCCCTCGGAACTGGGCTCGGGTCCCGCACCCGCGTGACCTTCTCCCTCCCTCCACCCCCCACCCCCCAGTCCCAGCTCATTTGCATAAAGTTCCAATTAACACGTTTTCCCTCAGCTATTTACGATCCCTGAACTCGCTCCCAGCTCGGGAGCCGGCTTCCCGCCGCCCCCTCGCCCCTCGGGGTGCAGCCCCATTAACCCTAGCGCCCCGGGCGGCTCGCGGCGGCCTTGACCCAGCCCGCCCCGCCGGCGCAGGGGGGCGACCTAGGGGCGAGGGGCGCGCCCTGGGGCGGCCGGCTGCGCAGCGGGGGCCGCGGCAGGCCAGAGGCCGGGCTCTCCGGGAGAAAGGCCGACGCTGGCCCCCACTCTTGCAGGAAAGAGATGGGGAGGGGGGCTTCTCCTGGGAGACTCGGGGCGTCGAAATTCCTCGTTCCTCATCCTCCGGCCCCCGCACCCCTCCTCCCCCCCGCCACGTACCCTCTCCCCTCCCCAGCCATCTGTTCCGCTCGGCAGCGCCGCGGCAAACACGGCTCTAGCTCGCTTCCGCCCCTGCCCAGCCCCCTCCCCAAGCTCTCCACCCCTCCCCCGGGAGGCCGAGATTTCTGGAGGCAACTCCCACCCGGTCCGAAGCCCCAGCTGAGCAAGGGGCCACCGTCCAGGGCCCCCTCCCTCGGTCTGAGGGCCGGTGGGGGTGCAGATGACGCTTTTAAGTGTGGGGGTCGGGAAGGCGTGAGCCGTCCAAGGAGGGCAGCACAAGCCAGGGTGGGAGTCTGGGGGTCGAGGCCCAGGTAGGACCGGGTAGCGGGGAGGCTGTGTGTGGAGGGGTGCGTTGGGGGGAGGATTCCCTTTTGGTTCTCCGCCCCCCTCCCCCCCACCTACCCCCCCACCCCCAGCCCATCCCATCTCGTCCCAGACGCAGCCCCGCAGCGCCGCCTGCTGGATACACCCAGCAACCTGTTCTGGTGGGATCCTTCCCTCGAGATCAAACTCCCCCGCCAGATTACTCGGAGGGTCAAGACCCAGGCTGGCCCTCCGGGAACCCACCCAACTCCTTAGTAGGCGCTGTCCAATTCTGGTTTAGTATTTCGCAAAACGGGAACGGTGTTGAAAGCCAGCACTCTGGGCTCAGAGCAGGCCTGGGTCTGCTGTGGGACCTTGTCCAGTCTCCAGACCTCTCTGGACATGTTTCATTTGTGAAATGGGTGGATCAATCTGTTTCATTAATTTCTAAAGAGACTTTAAGACAAAGGGACAGTTTTATCTGTAATTTTGTCTTCAGCACTGACATTTGAGGGTTCTCCAAAGTTGTCTTTGTTTTTTGTTTTTGTTTTTTTTCCTCCAGGGAAAGGGGTTGTGAAGAGGGTCTTTGAGGTCGCTCTCAGCCCTGAGAGGACAGCTGAGCTCACCTGAGAAGCTTGGGATCTTTCTGGCCATGACTGCCCCTGGTAGGCCTGTGGTCAGGACTCAACATTCGGACGCCCTGATGCCAAGCTCAGCTCTACCACCTACCGGCTGGCCTTGTGCCTTAACCTGTCTGGGCTTTCCTCAACCTACAAACCATTGTGAAGATACCAACCTCTTGGGCCATCTTTACGATGAGATGAGATACCTGTGGGGCACAGGCCCTCCTGGCCCATCCCTTCATTCTGTGACTTACTCTCTGGCCTCAAAGGCTTCTGTCCCAGAGACATGAAGAAGTGTAGACCTGTGATAAATAAGGTATATTTTCTTGGCGGGCCCCTTGTTCTCAAACATGGTGTCTTTACCTATGTAATTTTAAAACCTCACTTCAATGTTAAAAATAAGTATGAATATTGGGACGCCTGGGTGGCTCAGTTGGTTAAGCGGCTGCCTTTGGCTCAGGTCATGATCCCAGCGTCCTGGGATCGAGTCCCACATCGGGCTCCTTGCTCAGCAGGGAGCCTGCTTCTCCCTCTGACTCTGCCTGCCACTCTGTCTGCTTGTGCTTGCACTCACTCTACCTCTCTCTCTGACAAATAAATAAATAAAAATAAAATTTAAAAAAAAAGTATGAATATAGTATAAAGTGAAGCTCCAAATTTGCATGAAGTTTTAAGATAAAACAGGAGACTATAAAAAAAGTGTAAATTTCAACAAACCTCCATTATACCCTCGGCATTTTTCTAAAGCATCCTGCCCTGACCCCCTGTTCAGAGAAAGGCAACTTCCTGGACATACCTCAGACCATGGGGAGTGGGGGGGGGCAGGAGCAGAGGGCAGGACATGGACTCCCTCCAGACACCAAGGGCAGGGCATGGTTAAGAGCCAGAAGATGAGCTGACAGCCAGAGGTGGACAGGCTAGCACTTTAGGTGTCCTACTTAATGCCCAGCTGAGCCTGGGTGAGGAAGAGATGGGGGTGTGGGAAAACAACCCCCCCAACCCCCAACAAAGATACAGGCACACACCAGCCAGTCTCTCACTTCCCTTTTTATTTCTCCTCTAAGACCTGCAAAAAGCAGTACCAGGGAGGGAACCCGCCCTCCGGTCCCTGGAAGGGGCTTATCCCCTAACGCCCCATCCAAGATACAGCGAGCACCTCAGATCCCTTTCCTCTAAGGGGAAGGTTGTTTCACATATACACACACACACACACACACACACACACACACACACACATGCTCTGGGCATTGCATAGCTAGAACCCCAGGGGTAGCCTATTTGCCTGTTTGTTGATCCCACAAGCCCCCAGGAGGCACCAGGAGGCACCAGGAGGCAGGCCCAGAGAAAGGGCAGCCCCACATCCTGGTCTCTGCCATTCTGAGAAGGAAAAAGGCCCAATCCTTCTAGCACAGGGGATGTCTTCAGTCAATGGAGCATTGCTTTGGGGAAATTTTTTTTAGTTGTTTTTTTTTTTTCCTTTTAGCAAGTTCCTATAAAAATAGAACTTCTCTTGGTATTTATAAATCCACGGCCCAGCTCTGTGCGTATGTTACAGGTAGAAAAGCCACATGAGGCATTCCCTTTGGTTACTCAGGCCTTGGCTTCCTGTCATCCAGGTCCCTTGGCCTCAAGAGGTCTACGCGGTCACCTCAGAGCTGCCAAGCACCTTCTTTGGGCCCTCCCAGTAGGTGGCATACTCCCTCTGGAGCCGAGCACGGTAGTAGAAGAGGTAGGAAGGTAGCAGGAAGCCCAGGAACGAGAAGAGCAGGAGGCCCAGATTCACCTTGAGGGCAAGGAGAGAGAGACAAGAGTCAAGTGGGTACCCGTTTTCTCTCATCAGCCTCAAGGACCCTCCTCAGCTTCCAACAGAGAGGAGGAGACAGCCATTTTCACTGCAGGTCCTAGGCCAGAATGATAAACATAGCTACTGCTTACTCTGTCTTCAGTCACCCTTTCCCCAATTCCTCGTCTACTGTTCAACCGCTTCGTAAAGAATCAGAGCATGGTCTGAACTTCGCCTAACACCAGGACCCTCACAAGCTGGCGTCCTCTGGGGAAACACTGGGGGGCCCTGGGCTGGTGCCCAATCCAGGGCGCCTTCAGAAATGGGACCTTCTGGGCTGCGGATATTGACGATAGGATCACACTGAGGTTGGTGGGAAGAGGTTTGCTATCGGTTAAAGGAGCTGAGGCATGCGGCTGGGGGACAGAGGGCCCAGGACAGTGGCCCTTGCACGGGCCTCCACACCCCGCGACATGTTGTGTGACTTTGGGCAAATTGCCTTGACTCTCAGTGCCTCGTTAGGGCAAAGATGGTGGAAGCAGAGTACGTGGGGAGCTCAGCACCTCGTGAACACTCCGTAAACCGTGACTGTCCTTTCTTCATTGCTCTGCTGGGAGAAGCGTTATGGGACAGGGGTCCCCACAGGGCAGAGAGAGGACCAGCTTTGCAGAGGCAGACATATGTTCGGTGGAAGTGAAAAGCCCTCCTAACCACACCAAAGGCTGCTGCCCCATCCTGAGGGTGTTTGAGCTGAGAGGGTTTGGAGGAACCCCTTTCCAGAGGTGCTGAGAGAGAGACCATCCATGTCCGGGGTGACACCAGACTGCCTCAGAACTGGGCCACTTCACCTGGCACCTGAAGGAGAGACACTCCTGGGCCCAGGGCAAGAGGCAGGCTGGGGAATCTGTATTTTTCACTCTGTAAGGGGCTGTGATGGGCAGCCAGCTTGGGGACCCCCGATTAGAGACCTTTAGTCGGAGATAGGAGTCAAGGATTCGGCCACACACAAGCCCTCCTCCCAGCCCCCAACTCCTCCAAAGCACCCTGGGAAGGGGCTCCTGCTCCCCCCATGCCACCCCCAGTTCTCACCCAGAAGGGCTCTCCTTTCAAGGGTCCCACCATGGCCATGAAAAGCGGCTGCAGGAGCAGGGCGAACACAGCACTGATGAGGGACTGCAGACCCGTCAGCGTCCCAAAGTGGTTGGAGGGGAACCTGTCCACGAGAGAGAGGCCAGTCAGGAGGGCGGTGCGGCCCTCTCCCGTCCAGCACCCCCACCCCCGGACGCCGGCATCTGCAAGGCAGGCAGGGCAGAATGGAAGGGCCTCTCTGCCCATGCTCTTTGGACTCTGGGGCCACTAAGCGAGAGGTGTGCGGAGACTCTGGGGCCACTAAGCTGGCTTCTCCACCTGCTATCTAGGTGATAACAGCAAGGAATCCCTCCTCTCTGGGACCCACTTCTTCCTCCACTAGTAACCGAGCTAGCACTGACCTCACTGGGCTGTTCATTTATTCTTTTGACAAGTATCCACTGAGCTCCTATGGGCCAGGCACTGACTTAAGGTGCAGGCACATTCACCATCAGACCCAACAAAGATTCCCACCCTTGCAGAGGCGGCTTTCTGGTGGGGCGGGCGGCAGTTGGACAAGGAGCGGGATAAATGCCTAGAGTGTGGGCTGGTGATAAGAGCTAAGGAGAGAAACGGGGCGGAGAAAGCCCTGTCGGGGGCGGGGGGGGGGGTTTCACTGGATGGCCAGCAGAGGCCTCCCTGACAAGAGGACAGCCGAGTAAAGACCTGGGCAAGATGAGACTACTGTGAGCCTTGCTGATATCTGGAGGGAGAATGTTCCAGAAAGAGGGAAGAGCAAGTGCAGACGCCCCAAGTAGGGAACACACTGGGGGTTACTGCGGCAGGGGGGAGCCACAGTGGCTGCAGCAGAGCAAGCGCGTGGGGAAGGGGAAGGAAGAGAGCGGAAGGGTTCCCAGGCGCTGGACCTTGGAGGGCCTGTTCAGCCATAACAAATTCTCTGGCTTTTTCTCAGATCATGGCAGGAAGCCACAGAGTGACAGGAAAAGATTTATGTCCCAACAGGTGTCTCCAGCCGTGTGTTAAAAATAGACTAAGGGAGGAGAGGGCAGGTGCGGGGAGCCCGAAGGGAGCTGCTGCCCTCAGCCAGGGCAGGGGGGGTGGTGAGAGGGATGAGGAGGGGGTTGCCTTTGGGGTTTGTGGATGGGGAGCCAGCAGGACTGCTGGGGACTGGATGCCGAGGGAGGGAAGGTGCAAGCGCGACGTCAAGGCTCTGGCTGGAGCAGGTGAAGGAGATGGGGCTGCCCTCTGCTGACCCGGGTCAGGGGTCCTGCGCCGCGCCTGCCACTGAGGAAGCACCTGATAGTGGCGAGGACTGTGTCACCGCACACACCAGAGTCACTCGGCAGGGCTGCCAGTGGAAACCAGAAGGGCGAGGGGAAAGGCAACGGGGGGGGGGGGGCTGCCCCAAATGGAGCAGGAGAGTTAGAAGGCAGGCAAGACTGCAGTCTGGAAATTTCTACAGGGCTGATGGGAGGAGAGAGAGCGGACCTAACCAAAGAGTCATCAAACCAAGAATCTCGGCTTCCTCTAAGGCAGGACCTCGTGGAACTGGAGCCAGCTGGCGGTGGGGCAAGCTGCCTTTGACAGCGGTGAGGGGGTGGGGGCCCCCCACCAGAGAAGCTTTGAGAGAGTGGCCCCCCAGACAGCCTCCTAGCTCCCCGCCGGCTGTGAGATGTCAGTCAGCACTCCAGGGAAGCGGTGGAGGGGGGCGGGAAGGGGGGCGGCGTCTGGAGCCCTTTGGACTCTGCTCTGGGATTCTCTGGCTACGGGGGAAAAGCTCGGGAAGGCAGCAAAGCGCGGGCTGACTCACACTGCAGCATAGAGGCTGCCACAGGCTGAGTGGTAGAAACCCCGGACCATGGTGTGCAGGACGAAGGTGGCAAACTGAAACCAAAAAGAGGGAGGGGAGAGGTGAAGGGCAGGTGTGGAGGCAGGACGTAGGATGGGTCAGGTGAAGAGGGACCCCGAGCCCCCGACCACCCCGTCCCCAGAAAACAGACCCAGAGGACGAGAACCATGCTTCCTGGAAGGCAGGTGAAACGTCCCTTTGGAGGGGCCCTGGGAGCAGGGAGCACAGAAGCAGGTACCTGGACGTGTAAGCTGTTGATGAGGCAGGTGACGCCAAACCCCACCAGCAGGAAGTTGGTCAGGGTGAAGGCGTTGATGGCATTGGTGAGCTTCTGGATCTTGCGGTAGCGGGGCCTGGCGGGCTTGGCGGCAACCCCATCCCTGAGGAGCACAGGAGGTCGCTGGCGGCTGCCCCCACTCCGCAGCAGCTCCCTCCCTCCCTGGTTCTCCGGCTGGCCTCGCTTCCCTTCCCAACGCTGCCCCTTGTCGCTGCCCCTTGTCGTGGGGGCGGCTAAGGGAGCAGGCCGTGTCTCCAGCCCCGTGTTTCTCTCCAAGTGTGGCTCCCCCCCCCCTACGACTCCAGGATCACCTGCGGTCTTTCTTTAAAATGCAGATTCCAGGCTCCCACCGCCAGAAGTGCAGGAGCGTGGCCTAGGCATCTGCATTTTGACAAATAGCCCAGGTATGTTTCACGCACACTGAAGTCGGAGACACAAGGCTGGGAAGGAAGGTGGAGAACCGGGAGCGCTCACACCACCTCCCACTGGAGAAAAAGCGTCTCTGCCCATCAGCCTGAACAAAAGTAGATGCTCCTCTGGGGACAGCAGCTTGGCCCCTGACTGCCCAGCAAGCCCTGCTCTGGCACAAGCAAGGGCTCAAAGAACTGCCCCAGACCCAGAGGATGAGAACGTCCCAGCAGGCTGGGATGAGGGCAGGCTGCCCTTCTACCCTACATAGATGGCTCTGCCTTCAGGAGGCTGAGTGACAAGGTGGGGGCACCAATGTTGGGGAGGGAAGCCACTGGATTGTTCCTTAGACGTCTTCCATTCCGGGGCTCCTGGGTGGCTCAGTGGGTTGGGCCTCTGCCTTTGGCTCGGGTCATGATCTCAGGGTCCTGGGATAGAGCCCCGCATCAGGCTCTCTGCTCAGTGGGGAGCCTGCTCCCCCCCGCCCCCCCGCCGCCCCTGCCTGCCTCTCTGCCTACTTGTGATCTCTCTGTCAAATAAATAAATAAAATCTTAAAAAAAAAAAAAAAAAGAAGACGACGAAGAAGAAGTCTTCCATTCCTAACCTCTCAGGACAAACACAAAAAGAACATGCAGTCAGAAAACCTAAGTTCAAGACCCAGCAGTGGTCTCCCGCCAACAAGATGGGTCTCAGTGAGCCCCACCTCCTACTAGCCGTACCCTGTGTTGTCCCCTCCCACACCACACCAGTGACTCTGTGTGACTGACAGATGGAAGTGTGACTGACCATGGAAGCGATGGTGCGTATCCTGTGAGATTTCACTGTGACGGACACAGAGGCTGCCATCTTGATCTCCCTCCCTTAGACCCCTGGCTCTGGGGAAAGCCAGCTGCCCTGTGGTAAGTAGCCCTATGGAGAGACCCAGGTAGGGAGGAGCCACACCTTCTGCCAACAGCCACGTGAGTGAGCTCAGTAATGGATTCCCCCATTCCCGTCAACACCCCAAATCTCTGTAGCCTCGGCCAACAGCCGAACTGCAGCCTCCTGGGACCCTGCTATGGTCTGAATGGCTGTGTCCCATTGGAATTCATATGCCAAAAGCCTAATGCCCAACGCGATGGTATTAGGGGGTGGGCCTCTGCGGGGTGATTAGGTCACGAGGGCAGAGCCCTCGTCATGGGATTAGGAGGCCCCACGGAGCTCCCTATTCCTCAGGCCATGAGAGGACACTGGGGCAATTCCGCCACTCAGAAGAGGGCTCTCAGTCAACCACTGGTTCTCTGATCTGAGACTTTCAGCTTCTAGAACTGTGAGAACTAAATTTCTATTGTTTTTAGGCTACCCAAGGTGTGGTGTTTTGTTAGACCGGCCCAAACTGACTCAGACAGACACTGAGACACAACCACCCAACTAAGTCATCCCCAGATTCCTGACTCAGAAACGCTATGAGACAATAAATGTTAGCTGTTTAAAGATGTCCGAGTTCTGGGGTAATCTGTGATATAGCAATCGACATCTGATATACCGACTCTCTCTCTTCCTAGCCACAGAAGGCTTTAGGGTATACCCTTTATAACAGGTTCTAGAACCTGCTACTAGAAGCTGTGTGGTAGGGAAGTTGGGTGGCTCAGTCAGTTAAATGGCTGATTCTTGGTTTCAGCTCAGGTCACCATATTTGGGTCCTGGGATTGAGCCCCGAGTTGGGCTCCATGCTTGAGTCGGCTTGAGATTCTCTCTCTGTCTTTCCCTCTGCTTGGCGCCCCCCCTCAAATAAATAAATAAAATCCTTTTAAAAATGTTTTATTTATTTATTTGAGAGAGTGTCCACACATGGGCTCACAAGTAGGGGGGAGGGGCAGAGGGGGAAGGAGAAGCAGACTCCCCACTGAGCAGGGAGCAGGCTTGATCCCAGGACTCTGAGATCACAATCTGAGCTGAACCCAAGAGTCAGATACTTAACCAACTGGGCCACCCAGGTGCCCCGATAAATAAAATCTTTAAAATAATAAAATAAGTAAAATAAAATAATAAAATAAAAGCTGTGTGATCTTGGGTAAGTTACTTAACCTTTCTGTGTCTCCACGTCCTCACCCGTGAAATGAGGACAACATACCAACCTCAGAGAGCTGTCGCAGGGCTTGACAGGACAGTGCAAGATGCCTCATTCACAGTCAGCACTTGAGATGAGCTACACTCATCACCAAGCCATCAGCTCCCTCCCCCACAGTTTCCTCATTTGTAAAATGGGGAGAGGCTCCTGCTCTCTCAAGGCTCTGGGGAGAATGAAATGAGATGCTGGATGTGAAAGGGCAGAGAAAGCGACAGGCTATGGCCATCCCTGTGCCGGTCACCTGGGGTCTCCAAGGGCAGCGCCCTCACCGGGGGCGTCCACGCAGTCCTTGATACGCCAGTCCATGATGTAGCCGATCAGAGGGCAGGTGAGAAGGCACAACAGCTGCATAGCCCCAAAGATGGAGGAGTAGAACCCCACTGGGCGGGACGGCAAGAAAAGCAGAGTCAGGAGCTCGCACGACAGACGCCGGCAGCCCAGTGGACGCTGTTACCCACTTTGGGTGTAGGAGAGGGGGTGCCAGCCCTGCCTCCCCCTGAGCCCAGGTTTTCGATACCCCAAATGCCCAGAGCTCTGAGGATGGGCCCAGGCTCCCTGTGGAGAGGGCAGTGGGGGGTGCAGGCCCCAATTTTCATCCCCTTACCTGTCTCTGCTGCCCTTTTTCTCAGGATGTCTGTCTCTGATGGGTGGGGGGAGAAGCCAGAGTGAGAGGAGCTCAGCAGGGTGACCCTCCTGTGCCCCAGCCCCCAGCAGGCTCGGCAGCCCCTCACCATGCTCCTGGCCCCCCGTCACCAGGTACTCTAGCATCTTGTTCATGGCGGCCATGTAGAAGATGACCCGCAACTGGGTCATGCCCATGGTGAGGAGGCTCCACAGGAAAATGGGGGAGCAGAGGCTCTGGCGGAACGGGACAGTCTCTGGGGAGACAGCAGAGGGCGCCCGTGAGCCCCCGGAGCTTCCATTTCCCTCTGATTGTCCCCGCAGATGCAGCTCCAGAGGGGGCTCGGACATGCACTAGTGATTCAGGAGGGAGACTGCTTTCTTCAAAAACGACTGCTGAGACTCACTGCCCTCCAGGTACTTGCCCAGTTTGATAATGATCGCAACAGAAGATTTTCACGTGACCTCTGATGTCCTCGCTGGTGTATAATAATAACTCTAGTTGGGGCGCCTGGGTGGCTCAGTGGGTTAAAGCCTCTGCCTTCGGCTCAGGTCATGATCTCAGGGTTCTGGGATCGAGCCCCACATCGGGCTCTCTGCTCAGCAAGGAACCCGCTTCCTCCTCTCTCTCTGCCTGCCTCTCTGCCTACTTGTGATCTGTCTGTCAAATAAATAAATAAAATCTTTAAAAAAATAATAATAACTCTAGCTACTATTTATTAAGCACCTACTATGTGCCACTCCCTCAACACATACCAGCCCATTTACTCAAAGCGTACAAAACCGTCTTTAGTACCTTCTGCTGCTGAGGAAACGGAGGCCCAGAGCTCAGTGACTGGCTCAGACTCACAGGGCTGGAAGCGGCAGGTCGCCGGCCTCCCTCTGTCATGGGAGGCCAGCAGCGGGGGTGACACACTCACACCTGCACACTCCTGTGCCCATAATAGAGCTTCCACATCCGTGGACCATTTATTTATTTATTTTTAAAAGATTTTATTTATTTATTTGATAGACAGAGAACACAGGTAGGCAGAGAGGCAGGCAGAGAGAGAGGGAAGCAGGCTCCCTGCTGAGCAGAAAGCCCGATGCGGGACTTGATCCCAGGACCCTGGGATCACGACCCGAGCCGAAGGCAGAGGCTTTAACCCACTGAGCCACCGAGGCGCCCCTCCGTAGACCATTTAATCCTCACGATTAACTTCCCTGGTCAGTGGGTGTTATTACTGCTGGTTTAAGAGATAAGGAAAGCCAGAGCAGGGTTACAGGATCGACCCAAAAGTCATATGGCCTGCAACTGGGGAGCCAGACTCAAACCCCCATCTCTGGACTCCAAGGTCAGTGCACCTTCCTCTAATCTGGGAGAGGACACCTCAGGAAGTGCCCCAGGCAGGTGGCTGCAGCTCCTCTTCCGGCCAGCAGGGGGAGCCAGCCAGACGTTGGAGGGCCTAGCCAGACTGTGGCCTGGGGGGGTGAGGGGACAGTACCTGAAGCCAGGGGCTCAAAGGGTTGAAGGGAGCCCTGAGGACACCAACTGCCCCACAGGCCGGGAGAGCCTGCCCCCTTCTGGAAGCTTCTCCCTCCCTCCTTCACCCAGGAATCCAGTACCCCTGAGTCTGAACTTCCAGAATTCTCTGAGCTCTGATTGCCCCCATCTGTAAATGGGGAGCATGTTCCACCTACGCCACGGGTGTGGAGAGACCACAAGCAGAGAGAATGAGCGCTTAGGATGAGTGTTCACTAAGCATGAGGACCCACCCTCGTTGTCCCCCAAGACTGGCCTCTTGACCAGACACTCACTCTCAGGAGGGTTCTCCGAGGCACCACGAACATCCTGGGATGAGATGAAGACGTCGGCCCCCTCCTCCAGGCTGGGGGCCTTCTGGCTCAGCCGCTGGCCCACGATGGTCACATGGGTGTAGAAGCGGTCACCTGTCACCTTGTGATCTAAGGCCAACCCGCTGAGCTTGATCTTCTTCCTGCCAGCAGCCAGGCCAGGGCGTATGGGAACCAGCTGCGCAGAGCCCGTCCTCAACAGCCAGCCTCTCACAGTCTGTCCCAGTCGTCCCCAGGGGTGCTGAGCACCCCCTGACCTAGCACTGACTGACAGGCCCACTGTGTCTATCTCTCAGAGCCTGGGGCCAGGGGCCAGCTTGGCACCCTCGTGGTGGGTGGGTAAGTCATTTTCCACTTGGGCTGATGCCATGGAGGCAGAATTAAGAATTCAGACTCCAGAGTCAGAGAGCCTGGTTCCAAGCCTTAGCAAGGAACCCACAAGGACATACCCCAGCCCCCTTCAGTGGTATGACCTTAGGAAAATCACTTTGTTCCCTGAGCCTTCGTTATTAAAGGAGTTAATAACAGAGGCCCCATCATAGGACTGTTGACAATGGTATGAGAGCTATGCACAGTGCCTGGCCAGAAGCACACACAGGATAAACATCAGCTTTTGACTGGCACCCCATGTGCTTCCTTGTGGGGAAGCTGAAAGGGGGTGGGGGAAAGTTGGCATTTAGCTTGCCCCATAAAGGGTGGAGTATTTGAGTCTTTGTATCCCCCTGCTGGGACCACATGGCACACAGCACCTTGGCTGGGGTCCCTCTACTCTGATCCCACCCCAAACTCAGAAAGGATACTAACAGTACCAGTTGCCCTGTTTTGACCACCTTTTACGTGCCATGTCTATTCAAACACTTGTGGGTGGGGAGGATCAAGCCCATTGTACAGATGAGAAAGCAGAGGCCATCAGCAAAGGCAGGTCTCTCTGACACCAAAGCTGAGTCTGTGCACTGCATCACCACTATGCTCGCCAGTCCCCCCCCACCTCTTCCTCCACAGAGAGGGGAGTCCCCCTCCCCACACAGCCCTCCACAGCCACTCACGTGTAGTTGACCTCCTCAGGAGCCGGAAAGGCTTCACCAGGCCAGTTGAGGGCACAGTTCAGAAAAATCAGACAGGCCAGGCCTGACCACGTGAACATGATGACCACAAAGGACACACCAGCGTCGTAGATCAGCTGTGGAAGAAGGGGGCAGACTCACGGGGGTGGCCGCCTGGCCCCACCTCTCCCAGCCCAAGGCAGAGCCCAGGACCCAGTGGCCTGAGACAAGGTTTCTTCTACCCCATTCCTTGTGCCTGATTTGCAGATAAGGAAGCTGAGGCCAGAAGTTAAGAGTCAGACGCAGAAGACCCACCATTCTTTTTCACCCAAGTCCCGTAAACAGGTGTGAAACAATTCCCACACGGAGCTGAAATTGCTGGCCACAAGCATGGAAGCGCTTTGGAATCTCAATTACTATCTTAAAAAGGCACCCAAGTGTACCTATGAGTCGATGCACGTATTGGCTTTCGCACAAAAATGCCATTTCATTTTATGTACAAAAGAGAAAAATTAATGTTCTAGGTTACCCCAGGCCTAACTGTGTTTATCTTGCCCCTTCCTGGCATGGTCCCTGAGGGAAAGACAAACCGAATCTGAGAAGCCTTATCTCTCCTTTCACAGGTGCTCCCAGGTACGACAACTATGTGTGTGGGGTGTGTGTGTGTGTGTGTGTGTGTGCGCGCGCGCGCATGGGCAAAGGCTCTCTGCAAGGCCTCCTCACATCAGGACAAGCAGGTTCTGAATTGATTGGGATTCTGTGCCAACGGGAAAGCCAGGTACACAGAGATGGTGTCCCTCCCCCTATCCTCCATGCCTGGGATGATGGACATCTGCCACCCCCTCAGGCTCCTGCTCAGAGCTCCAGTGCTGTCTTGGAAATGTTTCTGCTCCTCCTCAGCCTGGGGCCTGGAGGCTCTTTCTTCCCTGGGGACAGGACAGAGCTTCAAAGAGAAGGGAGAACCTGCCACCCTCCATGTCTGGTGCTACCTGAGTGACTGATGGCTGCCCCCACCACTCCACTCTCAAACTCCTTCCGGGATGCCAAGCAAGTGCCTTCTAAAATAACACACGTGACTGCCCCAGGCAGAATCTGGAGGGTACGCGATGGCCCAGGTGAAACCACTCCTTGATATCAGAGGAAGAAATGAGGCCCCAAGCTTTCCCCCAAGCTAGAACGCAGGACTTCTGGTTCTAGTTCCACCAGGCAGACCTGTCCAGGCTCCAGCTCCATGTGGACGACGTTCATGACCCCGGACCCAAGGCAACCAGTCCCTCCAGGGCAGGAGAGGGAGACATGGTTGGAAAGGCTGGTTGAGGCCAGGGAGGTGAAGGGCATTGAATGCCTTTGTGAATGGGTTGGACTTGAGTCTGTCAGCGAAGCAGGGCAAGTGTGCGAGCCAGGCCTCCAACTAAGATCATTCTAGAAGTCATGTGAATGACAGACCAGAGAGGGGGATAGTCAAAGGCAGGGAGACCAGCTAGAAAGGCTTGAGCTAGCCTAGGAGAGAGGATGGAGGCTAGGCCCGGTAAAGGAAAGGAGGCAAAGCAGGGATGCCAGACCTGTGCGGCAGCGGCAGCGCCTTGTCCCCAGGTGGTGGGGACTGACCTCCAGCCAGCAAGAACAGGATCCTCAGACATGCCAGCCACTACTCACCCAGTCCCACCCAGTTTTTGTGTCCAGGCAGAAAGAAAACCCAAGTGACCTCACTGCCCCCACCCCAAACAGTTCCAATACCTTGATTCCCGGGAAAGTGATGGCAGAAGAGGCGTAGGAGCCAATCATGAGGGCCATGAATGTGGACCGCAGGTTCCCAAACATGTTGGGCAGCTGAGGGAGGGAAGCAGCACTGGTGAGCTAGGGGACCCTGACAGCCACCCAGGGGGCCCTGTGCCCAGCCCCATGGGGTAAAACCTGAATGCAACCAGCCCTGCAGCCCTCAGCGTGAGCTCCAGGAAAACTAGCTCTGGGAGATGCAACAGAAAAGTCTGAAGGCAAAATTTGATTGGAAACTAGCTAGCACCCTCCCAATGCACTTTAGCATGTGAAATGTTCCCAGACATGCACTCAAAGAAAAAAAAAAATTGTCAATTTTGCTTAACCCCCAGGTTCTCCAAGTTTATGGAACCCTTCTATTGGGCGATGCCTCTTAATAACCCATGCAGTGGCTGTTTAAGAAAAACTGATCAAGTGCAACCCATTTGAAAGATGAGAAAACTGAGGCCCAGAGAGGGTGAGAAATGTACTCAAGTTCACAGAGCTCTTTAATGACTTTCTCCCTGTGCTGGTGATCCTTGCTGTCTCCCAGGTCCCAAGGCTGGGACCATGGCCGGCTCTGGAATTAACCCTCCTGGCCACACCAAAGGCCCCAATCTGCTGAGCCAGGACAAGTCATGGGAGGTGCCAGGGAGGTAAGGGTGGAACTGAAGGTAGGGTAAGGGCAGGCCAGGTCTCCAGGAGAGGTGGCTCTGACGTGCAGAGCAGGCCCAGAATTCCCACCAGGAGAGAACTGATCATATGTTCTGCTCACTGGCCTGAGCAGGCCCTCTGGGGAGGAGAAAGCAAAGTCACTCCGCCCTTTGTGTACACCCCTCCCCTGGCCCCCCCATCCTCCCCAGGCCAACAGATTCCCACAGCTGGGACCGGAGTGAGATGCCATATGGAAATGCAACCCTCTCCACAGAGAGGATAACCCAGGCCAGGAAGGGGACCTGCAATACCTTGGGGAAGGAAGATGGCAAACTCGGAGAACGGAGTCCTCCGCCACCTTCCAAGTGGCTATGAAAACGGGATGGGACCAGGCTGACCCTCACTGGGGCAGAGGTTTCCCTGACACCCGGTATCTGCGAGGCACCCCGCCAAGGACGCGGGATAAAGTGCCAGGGCCAGGGCCAGAGCGCGGCTAGACCCTTGGCGCCCCCGCCCCAGGGTCCCCAGGCGCTGCCTCCGCCCAGCAAGGCGCGCCGGGGGCAGGGCGCGAGGCTGACCGGGCTAACCCGGGCCGAGGGGCTGGGCAGCACTGGACGTCCCGGCTCGGCTCGAGTCTGTCCTGGCAGGCTAGGGCAGAGGCTCGGGGCGGGGCGGGCGCCGGGCCCTGCCATTGGCTGGAGATTACAGCGGCGGGGCAGGGGAGGAGCGGCGGGCGGAGGGCAGCGGGGGGGGGGGGGGGGTACGGGGCGGCGGGCAGCGTTCCCTAGGCCGGCGAGGGCAGGGTCTGAGGTTGGGCACCGCGCAGCGCAGGGCAGGGCAAGGGAGGGAAAGGATTCAGGGCCCGAGCCAAGCTGCACAGCGTGGAGAAGGGGCTGCGCAGAGGGGTGGGGAGGAAGGATCGCTTCCTCCGAGAGAGTTGTGAAATGTCCCAGGCTGGAATTAAAGGCGGCTGCTGGGTGAGGTGAAATTCAGCCAAAAACACCCAGTTTGGCGGTCAGGATGGGTCAGGGATAAACAGCCTGTAGCTGGCCCAGCCAGGAACCCCTCCCCCACCTCACACTCGCAAGCCTTTAACCCTTACACTCGCTCACATCCATAAACAGACGCCCTCAGAGCAACAAGCACAGCAAACACATACGTAAGAGAGCGAATCATGCAAAGAAGCTGTTTCTGTAGGTCCGGCACGGTCAAGCGGCGGTAATTTCACCCGGTTTAACCTCGTACACTCACAAATACCTTCCCCGACACATGCCCTTCCCCATCTAGGGCATCACACAAGACACAACACGGCAAACACACACCCCAGCTGCTCCTTCCCTGTCACTAGCTATCACAACACCCAGTTTTATTTTCTTTCCAGCACTTATGACTACTGACATCATTTGTAAGTTTACTTGTTGGGGGGGGGCATTGCCTGTTCACTCAGCACCCCCCAAACAGAAGTTCCAGTAAGGTGAGGAAGTTGGCAGTCCTGTTTGCGCTGTGGCCCCAGTGCCTAGAACGGAGGCGGCAGACATCGCCTGCTTGGGACACACGCACGGCCCAACACCCACACTCACACACCGTCGAGTCCCCACGTGCACAGCCTCACATCCACCCTTAGCGGCCGCCTACGCGGTTCCACACACACACAAGCATTGGCTCTGCAGCCACCGGCCCCTCCCTCACCCCTCCCCATTCCTCACCTCTAGCCCCAGTACCGCCCCCCCCAACTCCTGGGTACCCTGCTGCCAAGTGGGGCCGGTCACACTCACCGTGAGTGAAGAGAACGTTAGGCAGATGCCACCAAAGCCATTCAGGGACAGCGCCAGGAATATCAGCGGAGACAGAACTGGGAAGGGAAGAGGGCTGGGTGAGGGCATTTGGGGAGCTGTCGGAGGCAAAGGGAGGAGCTGGGAGCAGATGATCCACCCACATACCACCCATTACCTTGTGGTCACCCGAGAGGCCGAACAGCTCACCTCTGGTGTCCTGAGAGGCCACGGCCATGAGGGCGCAGGACGCAGCGAAGCTGGCACTGTGGAGACCCAGGGAAGGGGGAGGAGTTGCCCATGAACACTCTGAGCCTCCCCCGCCCCCCAACACTGCCCCTGAGCGGCAGCCCCTGCCTTCAGTCCCCCACCTGCCGACCAGCCTCACCTGCCCACCAGCCGCGTGGGCCGGGGGCCGAAGCGGTCCATGAGGATCCCCAGCGGCAGGGTGGTGGCGCTCAGCACGAAGGAGCCAATGGTGAAGCCCAGGTTGAGCATCTTTTCCTGGCCGTCACAGCTCAGCCACTTGCGCCGCTCGCCCTGAGTGACGTTGGTGGTGTTCTCGGCTGAGGAGGCAAGGGAGGGCTCAGCACGCGGCAGCGGGAACACCCAGGCGCAGGAGAGAAGGGCCTGGGGTCGGGGCTCCGGAGCTGATGACTTCCTGCCAACCTGGTGACTTTGAGGGTGGCCCAGAGTCCTATCTACTCGGGTGAGGACTCGCCCTCAAGGTAACCTGCCAACTTGGAGTCGTGAGGAGTTAAGAAAAAGGTTAACAATGGGGGAAGGAGGGCGATTTGCTTCACTCAGGGCTCACGGAGTCACAAGGTGGCTGTTCCCCTGCCCCGTTTGTTGCCTCGGTGTCACTGCCAAAGGCACACTCAGGGGGCCCCTGGAGGGCAGACCAACCAGGGTCTGAATTCCCACCGCCATCCCTATGAGCTGGGCAACCTTGAACAAGGCACTTCCTCTCCCTGGGCCACGGAGGAAGCAGAGGGAGCCTAATGCACAGGTTCCTTAGGAGGTTCGGCTGGGGAAGGTGAGCTTGGCACAGGGCCTGGCCCAGAGAAGGTTCTCCTGAAACAGCTGATGAAGGGGTAAGTGGGGGCCGGCCCTCCTGGGGGGGTCATGATGGGGTCAGCCTCTTCTCTAGGTGCTGGGGATCCCACAGTGAATCCAAACAGAAGCTCCCCGCTCTCATGGGGCTTATATTAGATACAAAACAAGTCCACAAATGGACCCTGATTTAAAGAGTGGCAGGTGCTGTTGGGTGCCCGGCTGACTGAGTCAGCAGAGCATGCGACTTGATCTCAGGGCTGTGAGTTCAAACCCCACGCTGGGCGTAGGGCTTACATTAAAAAAAAAAAAAAAGAAAAGGAAAGGAAAGAGAAAGGAAGAAAGAAAGAAAGAAAGAAAGGTAGGTAGGTAAAGAGTGGTGGGTACCATGAAGAGAACAAAACAGGAGACCATGATGATGCCTGAATGCTGAGAGGGGAAGCACCTGCCCTGGGTGGGGACGGTGACTCCCAACTTCAGATATCCGAAGGGCGTGCGGGCGGCAGAGGGGTGAGGCGACCCATGTGTTGACATGAGGAAGAACAGGACGAAGACGTTTCGGATCCTGAGTGCCGGTCAACCAGGAGAGGAGGCACCTCGGGCCGCGGGGAGCTGGCCACAGTACCAGTGCCCGGGCGCTAGGGGAGACTGCTCAGGCCCATGGGAGAAGCAGTGGGGGTGTTCAGACCACACGGCCTTTGGGGTTCAGGTAAGCCCCATAATTTCGTGATGGTCACAATCACTGTTCATGTCTCCACCAGGTTCGTCTGCTCTGCTTTATTCAGTCTCCGTGCACTTCAGGAACTTCTATTGTATGCCAGGTACCGTGTTGGGGCAATGGGTAAAGCAGCAAAAAATGCAAAGATCATTCAGGCGAGAGGCTGCAAACAGGCAACCAGCAGTGGCCCCCACGCCTGTTTGGCTTGGCTTGCAAACTGTAACAGGATGCAGTTTAAAATCGGGAGCTATCCCTGGAAAATCTGGCTTCTCTTTAAGAAGCGAGAAGATCGGGGCACCTGCATGGCTCAGTGGGTTAAGCGTCTGCCTTCTGCTCAGGTCATGACCCCAGGATCCTGGGATCGAGCCCACCATTGCTCTCCCTCCCTGCCTCTTCCTCTGCTCATGCTCTCTCGCGCTCTCTCTCTCTCAAATAAAATCAAGAAAGAAAGAAAGAAGGAAAGGAAGGACCGACCGAATGAACGGAGGGAGGAAGGATGGATCGAGCCAGAAGATCCGGCACTTGCTGAGCGGCGGTCACCCCTTCTCGCCACCGCTGCCCTCTCCAGGCCACCCAAGTCCTCACCTCTCCAGTAGCTCGCAGACATTCGCCATGTTGCACCTGCCGTATTTTATTATTATTAAATTCTGATTATTAATTAGTTATTACAACCTGCCTGACCCCTGCTGGTGTCCGAGTGTGCAGCTGCTGAATCAGACTCCGGCCCCACTCCTCGGTCTTTCACCATCAGACGGCACCTTCCCTTTGTGCTAAGCTCTTTCATACAGTATCTCATCCGATCCTCACAACCTCCCTGCAACTCCCAGCCACGCTGCTTCCTACAGGCAGGCTTCCATTCGGAGTCAAGACATTCTCCAAGGTCAGCACTCTTCCATCCCCAACAGGACCCCCAGTCCTGTAGGCAGCAGCTCCAGGTGCTTCCCAAGCCCGTCCTGGTGCAGGCAAGAGGAGGTGTTCCCCAGTCGTGGAGCGTGCCAGCCCGTGGACAGCTACTAATCAAGGTCAGTTAGTGCATTGCTCTATCTGGTCTCTCAATCAGCCTCTCGTGAGCCTGATTGATAACTAACGTGAGCCAGCTCCTGAGGCCTGATCACTCTGGTAGCTGGATACAGCTGGACTTCTTGGATAAAGCCAGCCCAAGCTGCCAAGACTCCTTGGAACTCTATTCATGTCAATTATAACAGAAGAGGTCATCAAAATCTAACGGCCCCAGGGGGGGCGGGGCGCCTGGGTGGCTCAGTGTGTTAAGCCGCTGCCTTCGGCTCAGGTCATGATCTCAGGGTCCTGGGATCGAGTCCCGCATCGGGCTCTCTGCTCAGCAGGGAGCCTGCTTCCCTTCCTCTCTCTCTGCCTGCCTCTCTGCCTACTTGTGATCTCTCTCTGTCAAATAAATAAATAAAATCTTTAAAAAAAAAAATCTAATGGCCCCAGCTGTATAGGCAAGTAAAGTGAGGCATAGGATGGGACAGGGAAAATGTATAGAGTTAGTGGTAGAGCTGAGGTCTTAGAAAAAAATGTGTTTCCCAAACTGTGGTATGCATAGCATGCCCGGATCCATCCGTCCACTGACAGTCACGTTCACTCAAACACCTGCAGGACTGGGCTCCAGCTTGCTGTCTCGTCTATGGTGGGACTGCTCCAGGAGGTTGGAGATATCTACACTATTCCCATGAGGACCAGGAGACAGGTCGTGGAGTCAGAGCTCGGGCTGAATCCTCACTCTGCTACTTAAGAGCTGTGTGACCTCAAGCAAGTTACTTAGCCTCTCTGAGCTTCAGCTTTCTCTTCTACATAATAAGACTAATAGACCACATAATAGGACTAAAGACCTAACTAGCAAATACTAAAGGCCTGATGAACTTTAGGTATCACTTTATTGTTCTGGCATGTTTTGCTGGCTCTACAGTAGTATGTGTTAAATTGGATTGTCCTTGCCTGAATTCTGAGTAACAGAGCCCTCTTCAACTGTGACACCCTTAGAGGTGGTTCAGCCACTCACCGCAGGGCAAACCTCAAGGGGGAGCAGGAAACACTGAGAAGACAGAGGGTGTAGCCAGGGACCCCAAGGCCAACACTGGTGAACACCTGGATCATGAACCCCACATCTGTTAACTGACATCATTTGGTCCTCATGTCATTGCTCTGTGGCAAGAAGGGTGAGGCACATCCACCCTGTTTTGCAGACTTAGAAGCAGAGATGCAGAGAGAATGACAGGCACATGGCGAATGACGGCAGAGCTGGGTCCAGCACGTAACAACGACCCCCCACATGGAGTCCACACGCTTGCTCTCGTTTCATTTTCACAGCAGTCCCATGGGGTAGGGATGATCGGTCCCATTTTACATATGGGGTAACTGAGATATTCAGAAAGCTAAGTAAACACCTAATATAAGCCAAGAGACACATAGCGTTGGAAGCCTGGCTCTTTCCACACAGGGAATGTGGGGACCCACATTCCTGGTCTGATTCTGTGTTCTTGTGTATGTGGCTTCAGGAAGCAGAAAACAGGGGTGCCAGTCGGACGTCTGCCTTTAGCTCAGGTCCTGATCCCGGGGTCCTGGGATCCGGGCTCCCTGCTCAGTTGGGGAGTCTGCTTCTCCCTTTCCCTCTGCCCCTCCCCCAACTCATGCTCTCTTGTTCTTGTGCTCACTCTGCTCTCAAATAAATGAATAAAATATTTTTTTAATGTTTAAAAGAAGCAGAAAATAAACACTTTTGATAGGGCAGCATAACTGAAGGTACAGTACCCCCAATCAGCCTGACAGCTCAAGGATTTAGGCTAAGTCACTTGAGGGAAGGAGAGCCAGGGGAAGAGAGACGTGCTGAGCCTTGCTTTCCAAGAGTGGACAAATAAGTTCTGAGAAAGAAGGAGGGTTCGGTCTGGTCACCTCTAGTGATCCCAGACAACCAGGCTCAGGCACACACTCACTTCTGGACAGCTCAAAACACCAGATGAAATTACCCCCACATGGACCCAAGATCTAAATGTAAGAGCTGTAACTATAAAAACTCTTAGAAGAAAACACAGGCATAAATCTTTATGACCGTAGGTTAGGCGAGGATTGCTTAGACATGACACCAGAACACAAATGGCAAAGAAAAGGCTGGATTGGACTTCATCAATATTTAAAAACTTTTGTGCTCCCAAAAGAATGTGAGAAAACCATCCACAGGGAGTAAAATTTTATAAATCGCAGATCTCATAAGGGACTTGTATCTAGAATATAAAGAACTCTTACAATTCAATGATTTAAAAAAAAAAAAAAAAAGAGGGGGGTGCCTGGGTGGCTTAGTGGGTTAAGCCCCTGCCGTAGGCTCAGGTCATGATCTTAGGGTCCATCGAGCCCTGCCTAGGGGGTCTCTGCTCAGTGGGGAGCCTACTTCCCCTTCTCTCTCTGCCTGCCTCTCTGCCTACTTGTGATCTCTCTCTCTGTCAAATAATTTAATTTAAAAAAAGCAAATAGGGACGCCTGGGTGGCTCAGTTGGTTAAGCGGCTGCCTTCGGCTCAGGTCACGATCCCAGCATCCTGGGATCGAGTCCCACATCGGGCTCCTTGCTTGGTGGGGAGCCTGCTTCTCCCTCTGCCTCTGCCTGCCACTCTGTCTGCCTGTGCTTTCTCTCGCTTCTCTCTCTATGACAAATAAATAAATAAAATCTTTTAAAAAAATAAAATATTAAAAAAAAAAAAGCAAGTAACTCAACTTAAAAATGTCCAAAGGATCTGAACAGACATTTCTCCAAAGAAGATATACCAAGGGCCAAGAAACACATGAAAAGGGGCACCTGGGTGGCTCAGTGGGTTAAAGCCTCTGCCTTCGGCTCAGGTCAGGATCCCAAGATCGTGGGATCGAGCCCCGCATGGGGCTCTTTGCTCGGTGGGGAGCCTGCTTCCCTTCCTCTCTCTGCCTGCTTGTGATCTCTCTCTGTCTAATAAATAAATAAAGAAAATCTAAAGAAAAAAAAGGAAACACATGAAAAGTTGTTCACCATCATTAGCCATTAGGGAATTGGACATCAAAACCATAAGAAGATAATATTTGTATCTACTAGACTGGTTATAATAAAAAAAAAAACAAGCAATCATCAGTGAGGGCGAGGATGTGGAGAAACTGGAACCCTTCACACCGTCACTGGGAACGGAAAATGGTGCAGCCACTGCAGAAAACTGTCTGGCATTTTCTCAAAATGTTCAACATATAGTTACTACCTGACCTAGCAATTCTACTCCTTTCCTAAGAGGAAGCAACACCTATGCCCACATGGAAATTTGTACCTAAGTGTTTACAGGAGCATTCATAATGGCCAAAAAGTGGAAACAAATGCATATCAGCTCATGAGTACGTAAATAAAATGTGGTTGATCCATACGGTGGAGAAGAAACAGAGTCCTGACACCTGACAACACAGATCAACCCTGAAAGCATCATGCTAGGTGAAAAAAAGTGAGTCACAAAAGACTACATATTATAAGATGCCATTTACATGAAATAGGCAAACAGTTCCTATCATTGGAGGGGTAAAATCAGGCTACTACAGAGTGCTAGACAAGAGAGGGCTGCCCAAAGCCACGCATCGCTGGGAAAGCCAAATGCTTCAACAGAAAAGTTGAAGAGAAGATTTGGGGGCGGGGGGTGGCTGTGTTCTGGTAGCTTGAAGCCCTTGGGTGGAGGTTTACTAAATGGTAACAAGTGCTTTAAAAAAAAAAATTCTATTTTTGTCCAAGGTAAACTAAGGCACTCCTAATGGGTACATGATTGCTTTCTGGGGTAAAGAAAATGTCCTACAATTGATTATGGTGATGGCTGCATAACTTACTAAATTGTATACTTTAGCGGCACCTGCCTAGCTCAGTGGGTTAAGCAGCTGCGTTTGTTCTAGGTCATAATCCCAGGGTCCTGGGATGGAGTCCCATGTTGGGGCTCCTGCTCAGCAGGGAGTCTGCTTCTCCTTCTCGCTCTGCTCCTGCTGTTGTGCTTTCTCTCTCAAATAGATAGAATATTTTTTTTAAACTGTATACTTTCAATGAGTGAATTGGAAGGTATATGACTTAGATCTTAATAAAGCTTTCACATGTGTTTTTAAAAAGCACAGGTGGATTAAAAAAAAAAAAGCACAGGCTGAGGGATGGGCAGCAAAAGGGAAGCAGGAGTTTGGGGGTGATGGAAATATTCTAAATACTGATTGTGGTGGGTGACGGTCCCTGAGGCACACATTTGTCAAGTCTCATCAAAGTGTGTGCTGTAGACTAATCTTTGATAAAGTTGATTCCAAAAAAACCTAAACCAAAATGCCCAAACCAAGCGGGCGGAGTGAGGCAGGAAGGAGCTACAGGATGGGCAGTGGCAAGCATCAAGAGCACGAGGTGACAAAGAGCAGGTCGCCCCCCAGTCTCCAGGGTAAACAACTCAGAGGGGACTTGGTCTCCTCCCCTCCACTCAGGAGCCTTAGAATTCCTACTTCCTCATTAGGGGCCGCTCACAGGAAGCCAAAGGAACTGAAATGGAAAACAGGGTCCCTCCATAATGCCTGGCTTATTAACCTTGTACAGATGACTGATTTGAATATCTGGGGGCTCAAAGTCCTAGAAGAGGAAGGACACAGACCAGTCACGTTTAAGTGCACTTTGTAGGGGCTCCTTTGTCTTGTATAGCCTTCCAGGAGCTCTGGTTTAAAAAAACAAAAACAAAAACAAAAATCCCCCCCCCTAGCTGGGTGCGGCAGCTCTCCTTCTAGGGGTTTCCATCTTACTCTAGCCAGACTTGAGGTGCCAAAGACTTAGGACTCCAGTGGTCAGTCCTAGGGTCTGAATATCCAGCAGGACACCTGGCATTCGGAAAAGACTCCATTAGATAAAGGAGGTAGAGTGAGCAGATCGCCACCCACTCTCTAGGGGAAGTGTGAAGAGGTCAAGAAGTGCGTCAGCCCAGTGCTCCCTCTTTGGCAGCCCTGCTTTCTGTCCCCTTGGCCACCTGTCCTTTTTCAGCTTCCACCTTGCCCAGCTGCTGTCCCTCCCCCAGCGGGCATACCTGTGCACATGATGGAATAGAAGCCCTCCTCCTTGAGCATGATCAGCAGGGAGCCCCAGCCCAGGAGCACAGCGGAGAAGAAGAGGTTCTCCAGCACCGCGGTGCAGGCCATCCACCAGCGCCTCCTGTACGCCTGCTGTAGCGTGGGGGCCATGCCGGCCGCGAGCCTGCACAGGAACACAGCGCTGAGCTGGGGGAACCCCCAGAGGCCCTCGGGAAGGGTCTCGCATCATGGAGCCTCCCGAGACCCCCTCGAGCCAGCCCGGGAAGGCCCCAGGACCCCCGGCTTCCCGGCGGGTGCCGCCAACCTGGCTCTGTGCGCACTGGCAGTGCCAGGGGTTCACGCGGCGCCGGGCTCCCGCCTGGCCACTATCGGAAACAAGGCAGGTCCTGTGCGAGCGCAGCCGATTCCTGGCGCGCTGCCGGGCTCTTTCACCCTGGCCAGAAGCGCGGAGCCCGGCTCCCCGGGCCCAAACCCGCACTCCCGCAAGTCCCCAAAGGTCAGCAAGGGGCAGAGCGCGCTCTGAAGAGCCACCGCTGGCCAGAATCCGGCGGCCTGCGCCAGGAAGGACCCCCCAGAAGCAAGCAGGAGGAGGAAGGGGAAGTCTGGGGCTCGCCTAAGACACCCCCCCCTTCCTGCTGCTCGGCTTAAGACCACTCCTCTGCTCCGGGGCCGGACCCCGCCAGCCCTCCTCCCTCTCCTTTTCCGCACCGGGCGACCCGCGTCCCTGCAGTCTCTCGATCCTAGCCAACAGCTGCCACGTGGATGGGGACCTAGGGCGAGTCGGGGCGCCCCTCACTCACTCGGCGGGGCGCGGGCCACCACGAGGCGCGCATCGGCGCCAGCCAGCGCTCTCGGGCCGGGGAAGGGGGCTCGAGCTCCGGCAGGAAGTCCCGAGGCCGCTGACTTTATAAGGGCAGTGGTGGCGGATGGGCCAGCGGGCCAGCGGCGGGCGGGTGTGTTTACCAGAGGGAGGGAAGGCGCCCGAGCTCCCCCCGCCGCGGCCGCCGCCACCACCGTGGGAGGAGACGGGACCCGGGCGGCGCGGGGGCGGGGAGCGGCAGGGGGAGACGGATACCGCTGAGAGGAGAGGGACGGGGAAGGGCAAGGGGGGAGAGCACGAGGGAGGGGCGGAGGACACCAGCTGCGGCCGCCGGGGCCTCAGTACCCTCATCTGTGCAATGGGGCTCTGGGTTCCCGCGCGCCCGTTCAAACTACGAGACCATTGCTCCAAACTGAGGAAGTGCCGCCGAGCGGGCGGAGAGGAAGAGGGGAGTCGGAGGGGCGGGAGGGAAGGGGAAGGAGGGGCACGCTTGGAGAGACGTCGACAGTGCGCCGCGGGACCCACGGGTTCCGGGAGCAAGTTTTCTTTGTGGAGCCTGCGAGTGTCGGTGAGAGCCGGCCCGGGGGGCTTTCAGCGGACCCGCAGCTAGGGACCCCCTCCCCACGCCCGCTGCTCACCTCTGGTCTGGGGGCAAACGCGCCTCTGGCCGCCGCGGACGCGACGCCTTGGGGAGCGCAGCGCCTTCGGGGCGCGTCCACACTCGGTGTCCGCTGTCCCGCGGGCCCAGCTCCGAACCGCCCGGGTGCTCGGACTTGTCTGCGCTCCCGGGCAGGGCCGCCTCGGAGACTCAGCGCCGCAGTCTGGTGTTCTTGCCGCCTCTGTTCCCTCGGATGAAATCGGGGGGCTGGGAACTCGCCGGGCACCCGGGATCCTTAAGGTGGGGCATAGACCAAGTGGATCCACTGAGTTAAGCGTGGTATTTACACTCGTCCCGGGCTGCGCCCCGAGGTAGGGGCGGGGGCTCCCTTTTCTTCCCCTCCCCCTAGGTCGAGTTTCACGCGCACGTGACTCGCCTCCGGTCCCCAGATACTCTCCCCCCCCGGCACACGCCCCAGCACCTAATATTTCCACCCTCACCCGCACTCCCTCACCCCAATCCTCTCCCCCGGGTCCCCCAGAAGAATTGGGCAGCGCCCTCCGTATCCTTGATCAAAACAGAGAACGACTTAGCTGGAGCAGACTGGCCGCGATGCAAGGGCGGGCTTGGGTGGGGTTTTGAACTGTGCAGTTGGGAGTAGTGTTTTCCAAGAAGCAGAATGACACGGGTTTCCTAGGGGATAGTCAGCTGGAGGTCTGCATCTGGACTTTAAAAGTGCCTGACCTGGGATACCTCAGGCAAGCTGCTTAAACTCTCTGAGCCTGGGTTTCCTCCTCTGTAAATTCAGGTAACAGTACCTAATTATGGAGGCTGGAGGTGAAGGATGGAATTGGGGCTTGTGGTGCAGGGCAAATGCTGAGCGAGCGTGCTCAGTAACACATTGCGGGTTCATTGTTGTTACTGCTATGGCTAATTTTATTATTTCCAAAGCCGTGGCGATGGGATGCTTCCAGACACTTCCGGACCCCTCCCTGAGCCTCAGGTTCCTCCACGATAAGATAGAGGGGAAGTGTGGGTTAATGAGATGAGGCAAAAGCCAGTCAATACAGATGTGAGCTTAACAGAGGGTGTTAAGAGTTGAGTGGTGATACCCACAAAGCTCTGTGGCAGTGTGAGCAACCACCAGCACGACCTCAGACAAGAGAGGATCCCTGAACAGTTAAGTCACCAAGCCAAGAGAGGAATTCACATTGGCTGAGTGGCTACTGAACGCTGGGCACTTGCCAAGCAAAAACTATTAAATCCTCAAAACATCATGGGCTCATCTCCACAGCTTTTCACAAGGAGGGAAGGCTAGCCAGCTGCTGGAACGTGGTGGGTGGAGGCAGGATGCAAAGTCAGATCTGGCTTTTAAGTGTGGCCCGCTCCATTACTCCCGGCCAGGAGAAAGAACACGAGCAAAGGCTCAGCGGGGACAAAGGCACAAGGAGTTTTCTCTGGCAAGAGCACGGAGTCAGGCTCTGATGGTTTCACCTCTTAAAATTCATTACCTGCTCCCAGAAGTTCCAGATCAAGGTCAAACTCCTTAGCTTAACACAAGGTGCCCTCGAATAAGGGTTTTAACCCCAAACAGTCATGGATCCCCTTGAGAACACCATAGGCAATGTTATGAGTCCACTCCCTGTGAAAATGCGTTTGTGACCATGAGCTCACATACATACATCTTCATATTCAAATTTCAGGGTTTTGTGGGTCCCCTCCCTGAGATGGGCTTTAGGGGTCCCTGGGCCTTTATGGCTTTAATGCTTGCCCTTCTTCATCCCCAACACATTTCCACATTGTCCCCTCGTGGACCGTCGGCTCCATGGGGGCGAGGACCTGGTCTGTCTGCTGTGTTCCCTGCTGTATCCCCAGCACCTATAAGAGCCCCTGGCAGCTAAGAGGCCCTCAGCAAGCACCTGTGGAACGAAGTGTAAACCAGCCGGGTTCGTCGTATCTCCTTGCTTTTGCGCATGCTCCTCCTTCTTGTGGGCATGACAGATTCCCCTCTTCATTTTTTTTTTTTTTTTAAAGATTTATTTATCTGACAGAGAGAGACACAGCGAGAGAGGAGAGAGGGAACATAAGTGGACGGAGTGAGAGAAGGAGAGGCAGGCTTCCCGCTGAGCAGGGAGCTCAATGTGGAGCTTGATCCCTGGGCCCTGGGATCATGCCCTGAGCAGAAGGCAGACCCTTAATGACTGAGCCACCCAGGCGCCCCCGACCTTCATATCTACTGCACTCCTCCCTCATGACTCACCTCAAGTTTTACCTTTCTCTGGAAGCTGTCTGGTCTCCTAGGCTGGGTTTGGGGCCCTGCCCACATACTCCCCAAAACACTAGTCTAATCTCCACTGAAGCCCTCACAGTAAACTTGACTCATTGGTTTCATTGCCTGCCTCCTCCCCATGAGCTGCAAATCTCTTGGGGGCCACAACCATGTGGTAGAGATAGGTCTGCCACTATCCTGGCACCAGGCACGGAACGAACCTCTGGTAGACATCTGATGAATACAGGAAAGGGTGGTGGGGCCTGAAGCTGAAAGAGTCAGCTGGGGTTGGTCTGGAGTGACCTCTGCGAGGCCAAGGACTTCCAGGGCTGTGAGATGGCCCAAAGGAGCTCCTGGATTGTCTTGTCTTGTCTCTTTTTTCTTTTCCTTTTAAGGATGGTGATGGACGTGGTTGAGTTTGCCTAATGAGTGTGCTTAATGAAAGGAGAATATATTGGAAAGGACAGAGAACTTAGGACAGTTTAAAGACCTTAAAGCCACTGTAATAGTTCAGATGGGGGGGGAGGGCAAAGACCTAAGATACACTTCTGTATCAGACTTGATAGGATTTCTCAGCCCACTCCCTGCCCCCAAAAGTAATGCCTTCCTAAACTCCATCTCCCTGACCCCCCCCCCCCAATCATATAGGATCTCCTGCTGGTGCAGCCTGCTTCAAGGCTGGGCCGACAGCAGCGTCCGCTGCGGAGTCCTGATCCTGACTCTGAAGAGCTGAAGAGCTGTGCGATTTTGCCCAAGGCATGCACGCTGCTGAGCCTCGCTCTTCTAGTCCGTTAGGTGCTGGAAATAATGGTATACAGTTCACTATGTCAGAACTTATTTCTTCTGTGTAATAAATCATTATTATAAACTTTTGCATGAAGAATGTAAATAAAATGGTGCAGCCGCTTTGGAAAAACAGGCTGGTAGTTCCTCACATAGTTAGCATAGAGCTACCCCATGACCCAGCAAATTCCACTTGTAGGAATATACCCCAGAGAACTGAGAACAGCCATAGACACAGAAATTTGGACACAAGCGTTCACAGCAGCGTTATTCGGAATAGCCATAGAGTGCCAGCACCCAACCATTCATCGGTCGGTGGATAAACAAAATGTGTGTGTGCTCATCTCCAGTGTAACTGTATTTGGTCATAGCAATTCATGCTGTGCCCACATGGGAGAACCCTGTAAACACTGCTCAGTGAAAGAAGCCAGACACAAAAAGCCGCATACTGTGTGACTGCATGTATATGAAATGCCCACAACAGGCAGAGCCACTGAGACAGAAGTGGATTCGTGGTTGCCAGGAACTGGAGGTGGGAAAATGGGAAGTGATGGCTGGTGGGTGTGAAGTTTCTTCTTGGGGCAACGAAAATGTGCAATTAGACAGGGGTGATGGTTGTACGACTCTCTGAATATACTAAAATCCACCGAATTTTACACTAAACTACTTTTAAGATTATGCAAAAAATTTTGTAATTTTTAAAAAGAGAAGGGGGCGCCTGACTGGTTGCATTGGTGCGAGCATGGGACTCTCGATCTTGGGGTTGTGAGTTAGAGCCCCAGTTCAGTGTAGAGATTACATTAAAAAATAAATACAGGGACGCCTGGGTGGCTCAGTTGGTTGGGCAGCTGCCTTCGGCTCAGGTCATGATCCCAGCGTCCTGGGATCAAGTCCCACATCGGGCTCCTTGCTCAGCAGGAAGCCTGCTTCTCCCTCTGCCTCTGCCTGCCATTCTGTGTGCCTGTGCTCGCTCTCTCTCCCTCTCTCTCTCTCTGACAAATAAATAAAATCTTTAAAAAAAAATATTTAAAAATAAATAAATAAATAAATAAATAAATAAATAAAAATCTTTAAAATATTCAATTTGGGATGCCTGGGCAGCTCAGTCAGTTAGGCAACTGCCTTTGGCTCAAATCATGATCCTGGGGGGTCCTGGGATCGAGTCCTGCGTTGGGGTCCCTATTCGGTGGGGAGCCTGCTTTTCCCTCTGCCCGTCCCCCTGCTTATGGGCTGTCTCTCTCATGCTCTCATACTCTCTTAAATAAATAAATGAAATCTTTTAAAAAATAAAATATTTAATTTTATGATATGCGAATTTATATCTCAAACACACACACACCTTCACATGTTTCGGGCACTAGGGATTCGATGGTGAGTAGGATACAGACCTTACCCTCAGAATGCAAAGTCCAGTGGGACAGAGGTATAGAGGAATTGAGTGATTACACAGGTGGTGTAATTGCATCCAAAGGAGGTGCTAAGGAAGAGAGACGGAGGGTGCCAGGCGAACATCTCACTGAGGAGGGGATCTGATCGAGACCAGAGGTCAGCGTGCTTGTAGTCTGATCTGAAGACAGCTTCCCATGTCTGAATCAGTAGGATTTATCAGCCCGCCAAGAGGAGGACACAGTGCACATGGAGGTCCTACGGCAAGAGGATGCCAGAGGCAGTCAGTCTGCTGAATGAGGGACAGAATGGATGAAGCCGCAGAATGAGGGGACTGTGGTGTGAGGATGCAGCTGGAAAGATCCAGCTATGTTGGATCTTCTAAAATAGTCAGAGGGGGGCACCTGGTTGGCTCAGTTGGGAGGTCAAGTGCCACACTTGATCTGGGGGCTCTGAATTTGAACCCCATGTTGGGAAGAGAGATTACTTAAAAAATTTTTTTTTAATCTTTTTAAAATGAGAAGTGCCCAATAATGACCACAAAGGACCTTCCTCTCCCCTAACCCCCTTCTGCTCCGTTGTTGCCTGTGTCAGTAAAAGTGCCACCTGCCACCTGGTCGCTTAAGCCACAAAACTGGAGTTACCCGACTTGCTCCTTGCCTCATCTTCCACATCCAATCTACTAGAGGGCCTATGGACCCTATCGTTAAAGAGGTCTCGTCTTCGTCCACGGTCATCCTGAAGCTGGGTTATCTATCAGCAGCTACACCTGCACTCCCGCACCCTTTCAATCTGGCTTTTTTTTTTTTTTAAGGTTTTATTTTTAAGTCATCTCTACACCCAACATGGGGCTCAAACTCACAGCCCCCAGATCAAGAGCCACATGCTCCACCAACTGAGCCAGCCAGGCGCCCCTCTCAAGCTGGCCTGATTCCACCTGTGCACATGACCCCATGGTCCAGTCAGAATGATCTTCTGGAAACAGGGATTTGATCAGACTCCTCCCCCACAAGCTTCCCATGACCCTTGGGTGAATATACAAACTCCCGACAATGACCCCAAGTTCGTCTGGGCCCCACCTGCAGCCCCAGCCTCCCTTCTGTTCTCTCTCTTCTCTGTGCTTTCACCATGGTGACCTCTCCATGCCCATTAACACCCCATGTTCTCCCATCTCAAGTTTCTCCTGGGCCTGGAACATTCCCCTGCCCGAGTCTACCTAACTAATCCTTCAGATTATGGCTTAATGGTCACTTCCTGGGGGAAGAAGTCTCCCTGCAAGATTCTAGCAATAAATCCCCTTGCTATATGATCTATATGTTTGAGTTTCCTTTTGAGGAGACTCATCAAGATGTGTGTTTTGCCTAAAGGACTGTTTGTGCAGGAGGGCGGGGACCCCTCCTGGCACTTAACACAGAACCTACCACTACCTGCCCCCTGCCGGCCAAATTCCACTCATCCTTCAAATCTCACTTACCTACCCCGTTCTGGGAGACATCCTTCTCTGAGCACCCAGACTTGGGGACACATTCCTCTCTATAGCTCCAGAACATCTCCTGTGGCACTTACCACAACTGCCAAAGCAACTGACGTTAGTATATCTCCCCATTCAATTTTTTAATCTTGTTTCTCTTTGTCCCAACACTTAAAACAATGCTCATCACAAAACTCCCCTCCGGTCAGCCCACAAACATTTTGATGACAATCCCTAAAATTGTATGCAAAACTCTATGTGCATGTACATATTTCTAAAGAACCATCCATGGCGTCTCTTGGAGTTTCATGAGGGGTTTGCGACCTAAAAGCAGTTAAAAACCTCTCCCCAGGAAAGGAAAACGTTCTCTCCTTCAAAACAGCACTGCTAGCCCAGACTTCTACTATGCAGAACTGTCCCCACTAGCATATATGTTCCAAGAGGACAGGGATCTTTATGTTTTGTACAGTGATGCGTCCCAAATGCCTGGAATCAGGGCCTGGCCCATGCTGGGTCAAGGTGTAGAAAAGACCAGAATCTCCAACTACTATAGTAGTTGTAAGATCTGTCCAGGTGTTGGTTAGAGATGGTTACATAACAAATTATCCCGCAACGTAATAGCTTCAAACGACATTCATTATCTTGGTTTCTGTAGGTCAGACTCAGGGTACAGCTCAGAGGGATCCTCTGCTTCCAAGGTGGCTGGCAGAGCTGGGAAGGGTCAGCAGGGGCTGCGGTCATCTGGAGAGGCAGAAGCAATCACGGGGTTGTCTGTGGGACTGAGTTCCTCGCGGGTTCGAGGCTGCCCTCAGTTCCTTCTACACCGGCCCCTTCAAAGGGCCACTCACAAGATGTAAGCTTGCTTCCTCGTGGTAAGCAAGAGGAGAGATACCACTAACAAGATGGCCATTCCTATCTCTTGTACCTTAACCTCGGAAGGGGCATCCTGTCGCCTCTGCTGTGGTGTTTCTTAGAAGCAAGTCTGTAGCTCTAGTGCACACCCGGGGGAAGCAGACTGTACCAAGAATGCCTGGCTGTGGGCAGGACCACCGGGAGCCACCTAGCGCCCGCCTATCCCTCGACATCGACATGTTTTCCCATCTAGCGTCTGGCTCACCTGAAAGCCCAGGGCAGGTTAGGACCAAATGCCTACTGGCCAAGCAGAGGATGAGGAAAGAAATCAGCAGTGGGGTTTCGCTGCTCTTCCTTGGCCACTCCCAAGCAGAAATGGAGGCTGACAGATACTTTAAACTTTCAAAAGAAGTCAAATGCAGGGGCACCGGGGTGGCTCAGTGGTTAAGTGTCTGCCTTTGGCTCGGATCATGATCCCCGGGTCCTGGGATTGAGCCCCACATGGAGCTTCCTGCTTCTCCCTCTTCCATTCCTCCTGCTAGTGTTCCCTCTCTCACTCTTTCACTGTCAAATAAATGAATCTTTAAAAAAAAAAAAAAAAAGTCAAATCCAGATTCTTGAGACATTTCCTGATTTTAAAAATGATAACCAAGCAAAAATACATTAGGATTAGGAGTTTTGGACTCCGATCTGTGGCAGAAAGAGCCTAACCTAATCTGCTACCCGTATGTGTGTCCCACCTCTCCTGTACCCCCTCCAGCTCCCCACAATATTCATGAGAGCCGGGACAGAGCAAATGCACTTTGGATACCTTCTGTGGCTCTTTGCATGGAGCAGCCAATAATAAATATTGTTGAATGAAGTATGAAATTGCCGACGTGTACCTCTTGAGAGAGCATGCCCCCCACCCCCCGAATTCTAGAGCAACAGTTAAAAGTGGGCTCTGCTGTCTGAATAAGCTGGACCCCTGCCTCTGTCCCTTGCCTGCTGCGTGACCTTCAGCAAGTTAACTACCTTTTCAGAGTTCAGCTTCTTCATCTGCTAAGTGAGAATAACCGTAGCCGCCTGCAAGTTGTTACAAGGATTAACCGAAGTGATACACTTCTTAGCACACCAGGCAACTGAACAGCTGTTCTCACGGGCTCCCTGGCACCTCTCCCCTTCACTGGTACCTCCCGCCATCTTCCACTACCCACCCAGCGGGCAGCCGGGAGAGCAGATCTTTCGCTGCCAGGGTTTACATCCTCCAACGCTCTGCTGCTGCCCTCGGCAGGAGAAGATCCAAACTCCTTAACGCAGCTTCTCAAGGCTCTTTTGGAGCTCTGCCTGCCCAGCCCCCAAGGCTTATCTCTCACCACCACCTCCCTTCACACTCGGCACTCCAGGCACACTGAAGCTGTTTCTTGAACGCTCCACACTTTCTGCCACTTCAAAGCCTTTGCAAGTACTATTCCCTCCAGCTGGAACCTCTTCTCTCCGCTCCTACCACCCCTTCTAGATGTTCCCGCTATGCGCTCTCAGAATTTTTGATGTTCCTTGCTAAACCCGCGGGCAGGCACCGCATCTAGCTCTCTCATCCCTCCCCTCTCCCTCTCAGGACGCCTGCACGGAACAGGCAAACGGGCATTTGTGGAATTGCCCGCTGCCAGGCTGCTCCTGCGAGCAGACAGCGCCACCTGTCGACCCACGCTTGCACTTCGGTACTAGAAAGGAGCCTTTGCCTTCTGCCTGCCACTAAAGTCAGTGCACAGGGCTTAAGTTTGCCCAAGGTCTTCTCACACCAAACTCAGCAGTAACAAACAAACACACAAGCTAACATTACCGAGCACTTAATCCGACAGAGGCAGGCACTTTCCTAAGTGTTGCAGTTATGAACACTTTCCATTTTCACACCATTCATTCAAGGAGGTGAGTACCACGATTACCATGTTATGGATGGGGAAACTGAGGCACACGGCAGGTAAATGTCTCACCCATGATCACACAGCTAGAAAATTCCACCACAGGCAGTCTAGCTTGGGCCTGCACCTTTTTTTTTTTCCCCCCAAGATGGTATTTATTTATTTGGCAGAAATCACAAGTAGGCAGAGAGGCAGGCAGAGAGAGAAGTGGAAGCAGGTTCCCTACTGAGCAGAGAGCCTGAAGCGGGGCTTGATCGCAGGACCCTGGGATCATGACCTGAGCCGAAGGCAGAGGCTTTAACCCACTGAGCCACCCAGGCGCCCCCCACCCTTTTTTCTTTTAAACAGAGGGAGAGAGAGGTGAAGGGAGGAGCAGAGGGAGCATCCTAAGCGCACTCCTCCAGAGCCTCCCTCCCCCCCCACCCCCACACATGGTCCAAGGCAGGGCTTGACCTCTTGACCTCACAACCCTAAGATTGTGACCCGAGCTAAAATCAAGAATCAAGAATCAGACGCTCAGCTGAATGAACCACCCGAGTCCCTTGGCCTGCACTTCTAAGCTCCAAACTCAACTGCATCTAGTGCATCCTTTACCCGATGCCCAGTGACCTGGTGAGGTTCTGTCCCCAACACCCACCTCTCTGCTATGAAGGCACTACTGCCACGGTGGCACTGACATCAACCAAAATCCTACCTGGAGGGAGTGAGCCACGCGTTCTGAAAGGCGCACAGCTCTCCAGGACACTCAGGAACTTGGGGCAGTGATCTCCTCAGGGAGACAGGTCTCTTGTGAGACCTCTGACAAGCAGCCAGGGCTCTGGGCCTCCACTGTCTAATAGGGCCCCTTAGCCCAGCTGAGTGGATTAGATCAGACTCTTCACCCCAACTGAGGCGTTTTATCTGCATGCATTACATCCAGAGAAAAAGAATCCCTCCCATGTGTTTTCATCTTGTTTCTCCACGGGCCACAACACCAGCTGAGACTGTCAATACAATGAAACCAAACTGGCAGGACAGAAGAGATTATTCGACCATTTTCCTAGATCTTTGAGCTGTACATCAAATCTGGGGCTGATCCCGCCACACTTGTTTAACCTGCCCATGAGGGTCACAAGCCTCTGTAATCATCAGTGATCTCAGATTCACCAAGGTAACCATGCTTCATCTTCACAGAAACCAGACGAGGACTCTGGGCATGGCCTAATAACAACCTAGTGTTTGCCTCTCTTTTCAGCATTAACGCTCTTGCGAACATCTGTCAAGACATCCGTGTGCACCATTATGGCAGCCCAGGAAGATGGCGGAAAGAGCTGGATGGGATATTGTATGAAGAGTGAGGAGGCAGTCCCTGATTCAGGTGAACGGTGAACGGCAGCATTTTCGCTCAGTCCCCTCCCTGAATCACTCACACCACACATGAAGCTGGCCCCGTCACATGCTTCGATATTGCCACTTAGAACCCAGGCGCTGGCTACTTCCTTCCCAAATCTTCCTTCCCATCTCCTGTGCACTCGCTCCTCTATTCCCTCACATCTGGAAAAATGCCTGCCTGACTCCATTTAAATTTTAGGTTGCTATTTAAACACGTGTATACAGCTCCTATCTACAGAGCACTTCCTAAGTCCCAGTCATTATTCCACATGCTGGACACATATTTAACCATTTAATCCTCGCCCCAGCCCTGTGATTATCCCCATTCCACAGACGAGGAAGCTAAAGCACAGTAAAGTGACATGTTCAGGGTCACACAGAAGCGGCTGCCCTGGGATAGAACCCAGAACATGGCAGCAGCCTATGCTTTGAAACACATGAGACTCCCTCTGCTGGTAGAGGCTGCGGCTGCCGCCTCTGCTCATAAGTGCCAGGCACACTGCTTTACGTGTAGCTGGTGTCAACAAACCTGTTTTAATATATATATACACACACACATACACGTACATAGATAGTCACATCGCAGTGTGACAAATACCCCTCTTCAGCTCTACCATACTCTGGGCTCCTGGAGGCTCTCCCGAGGGAGCCGAGGCCCAGCAGTCTTCATAGCCGACACCCAATAGGGGCACTTTTATTGGACAAGTGGGAAGGGGCAGGGCACACCGTGGGGTGTACACTGTCTGGGGCTTCACACAGGCCCGGAGCTCTGCTGCACCCTCTTCATCAGCTCTTCATCCTGCATAGACAACTCTGTCAGCTTCTTGCCCATCCGCTCGTGGATGTCCAGGTACTTGGAGACACAGCGGTCCAGGCACACAGACTCGCCCTTGGACAGTTCTGCTTCCTTGTAGTGGGGAGGCACGCACTTCCGGTGGCAGGCACTGGTCATTCTGGGCGGGGAGGAAGGGCAAGGTCAGGTCAGCAGCATCCGGAGGCATACCAGGATCTCTCCATCATTCCTGTCCTGCTTTGCTGATTTCATCTCCCAGGAAGGCAGTGTAAAATCCTCAGTTCGCATCTCAACCATATTAAAGTGTCCTTGAGAATGCTCGCCTATCTGAGCCCAGGTTTATTTAAATAGGAACCATTAGTTGAGTACTGGCTATGTTCCAGGCATCATGCTAAGTGCTTGACACGGCTTGTCATGCAGTCGTTACAATAACCCTATGACGTAGGCACAATCACTATCCCCATTTTACAGATAAGAAAATCATAGCATGGAGAGCCTCAGGACCATGTAAAGCCGGGATACGAACCCCCAGAGTCTGACCTCACAGCTTACATTTTTAAATTATTTAAAATATTTGGAAGTGGGGTGTCTGGGTGGGTCGGTCATTGGGCATCTGCCTTCGGCTCAGGTCATGGTCTCAGCATCCTAGGATCAAGTCCCATATCGGGCTGGGGAGCCTTCTTCTCCCTCTCCAGCACCCCTGTGCTTGTGTTCCCCACTGTCACTATCTATCATAAATAAAAATCTTTTTTAAAAATGTCTGGAAGTATTCTAATATATAGACTCCAAGATAAACCATCAACAGAAAATACCAGGGGGCTTAAGGCAATAAAAACGGCAAACAGGTGTGGACTATTTACTCTGTGTTGGGCTTAATACTAAGAGCTTGTCATACGTTTCTACACGTAACATCTACAATGTCTCCACAAGGTAGGTACCATTACTATGTCCATTTTATTTATTTTTAGAAAGATTTATTATTATTTATTTCTTTGACAGGGAGCGAGAAAACATGTGCAGGGCCATGAGTGTCTCAGTGTACAGGGAAGAGGCAGAGGGAGAATCTCAAGAAGGCTCCCTGATGAGCGCAGAACGCACAGCGGGGCTTGATCCTGCGATCCTAAGATCACAACGTGCACTGAACAACCAACTGAGCCACCCAGGCGTCCCTACCTCCATTTTATAGCTGGGAAAGCCACCAAACGGTCCAAGTAACCTGCCCTAGGCCAAACCAAGAGTGACTAGACCAGTTACAATTTGTTCCCAAATCTGCCAAATGGTTGAGGGCACTAGCTTGGAGTTGGACTGAGGTACTGGTCCTGATATTGCTACTGACCAGCTGTGCGCCCTGGGGAAGTTACTTAACCTCTAAAAGCCTCAGTGTCCTCACCTTAGAATGGGACAACTAAAACTGACCCAGTCGATCACTTTGAAGCTTAAAAAAAAGTTTAAGGCATGCAAACTGCTCAGCATGGGCCTGAGGTGGAGTAAGAACTTAAGAAGTGTTAACTACTAAGTGGGCTATGTGCTTTTTGGCACAAAGGCAAACGCTCAACTGTTCCTGGAACCCAGCCAGAGCTTGATCTGGTGCTTCTCTTCCTGCTCAGCTACTTGCTCACCAACTGCATCCCAATCTAGATGTCCAACTTGTTCTAGTGACCCCATACTGCATCTGCACTAGCCCTCAGCCAGGAGGAGTGCAGGTGCGGGCGGGTACCCTCCGAAAGGCAGCCCAGAGAGGATGACCTAGGACCATTCTCAAAGACAAGGGAGCGCACTGTGGGCCCTTACCTGTTGTACATATCAGCCATCATCTCTACCTCCAGCTCCGCAGCCAGCTGCTGGGCCCGGAGCGGATCCATCTCAGCCCTGCACCGCGGAAGAGAGCTCCTTCTCGCCTTCTAGTCCTGGGAGCAGACACCACACCGTCAGCTTCCACCCGGCCCGTTCCATTTCCCATCCCAAGGGGGTGGAGGATGCGGAGGAATCGTAAGACATGCGGCTGGCACCGGTCACTGACCTCAGTGCGCTCAACCACCCCATCTCACAGACGTGGAAACTGAGGCCCAGAAAGGGAACACTGCCTAGCCCAAGGTCACATGTCAGTGGAGCGGCTGGAAATCGAGCCCTGGCGGCCCAGTGCCTCCTGGTCACTTCTACCCAAGGAGAAAATCCAGAGACCGGGGAGGAACACTAAACCGCGGACCTGAACCTCCAGGGCCCCGGGAATTCGACAACACGCGGAGCTAAGATGCAAAGGTCCCGGTCTAGGGTCTGCACCTCTGAAATGGCGGCGCCATCATCAGGGTCACCTTGAGGAGAGAGGTCACTTACCACGGCCCGCGGTCTGTCACAATGCCCGCAGTGTCCCCAACTTCGGGCAAACACTCGAAACTCACCGCGCGACCAGGTAGGCTAAGGCGGAAGCACGTGGGTCACTTCCGGGAGGGAAGTCCCGCCTCCTCCATGATAGGACTCGCTTCCGGAATGAAGTACCAAAGAGGCGGACGGGCAATCGGCTACCATAGAGAGGGAGCCGCCGGCCGTGGCTGAAGACAAAGGCGCCTTGCATGTGCTAGAGAGGACGCCAAAATACCATAGAGGCTTGGGCGGAGTGCAGAGCGCCTGCAGCCTGGCTGTCAAGTTCCCCGGGTGATCGCGGAGAGATTGGAGTTTAACGGCTTCGTAGGAAGGGGTAGAGGGCGGAGCTCGGTGAACCCCGCTCCCACCGCTGGAGAGTTCACGCCCCGGCGCAAACAGGCGCGGAGAAGGAGGGACTCCCCCTAGGAGCAGTTCTGTTTGTGCTGCGAATTAAGGTCACCTGGGACGCTTTAAAATATCCCGATGTTCGTACTTTATTTCATACCAATTAAAGAGTAATACCCAGGCATCCGTCAATGTTTCAGTCCCTTAGGTGATTTCTTTGTGCAGCCAGGTTTGAGAGCCAGTGCTCCCGGGGACTGTGCATATACAGGGGCATGTAGGTCCTAAGCTTTCCCTGGGGTTGCAGAGAAGCGAGGCACGGTTCCTGCTCACAGAAAAACGAGATACGTATAGTCTGTTCTATGCAGCTGCTTCCGTTAGACGCCCTGGACCATAAAGAGATGGATAGGAGTGATTCTGGCTGCCACAAGAGCTAACTTAGTGTATCTGAGCGAGGGAGGAAGAAAGTACTTGGGAACTCTTTTCATCTTACCAGACTTCTTGTGTTCCTCGATCTGCACCCCTGCACCACAAAAACCCACGCCAATCCTTTGATTTTTCAAGGGATTTCCCGGTAAACGAGGTTTAGGACATGTAAATTTATGGTGCAAGTATACATGCCCATTGGCGAAGGTGGGCTGGTTGGTCACTATATGCTTTCCTAATTGCCCAAGAAAGTCAGGATTTTAAATTCTGGCGCTTATTTCTGCTCTAAAGACTCATCTTTCTCAAGCCCTGTGCCCCCAGACTATACAATTAAGGTAGGGGTGCCTGGGTGGCTCAGTTAGTTAGGCATGGGGCCGTCGATTTTCCACTCAGGTCATGATCTCCGTGTGGTGAGACAGAGTCCTGCCTTGGCTCCCGCTCAGTGCAGAATCCCCTTGAGATTCTCTCCCTCTCCCTCCCCCTCTGCCCCTTCCTGAGCGTGCACTTGAGCTCATTTTCTCTCTCTCTCTCCCAAATAAATAAATAAAATCTGGAAAAAAGGTATAGCAGGGGCCCCTGGCTGGCTCAGTAGAGCACACAACTCTTGATCCACAACCCCCAACCTCTTCCTGAATTTGAGTGCCACATTAGGTATAGAGGTTTCTTAAAAATCTTTTCTCAGGGGTGCCTGGTGGCTCAGTCCTTAAGCTCCTCCCTTCTGCTCAGGCCAGGGCTCCCTGCTCAGCAGGAAGTCAGCTTCTCCTTCCCCCACTCTCCCTGCTTATAGTCCCTCTGTCACTGTCTCTGTCAAATAAATAAATAAAATCTTAAAAAAAAAAAAAAACCTTTTCTCAATAAAATTAAGGTATAACATTTTGACTAAAATACATGAAACTTAAGCTTAAATTTTTTTTAAACTTAACTTTAATTTAAAAATATATATTCAGGGGCGCCTGGGTGTCTCAGTGGGTTAAAGCCTCTGCCTTCAGCTCAGGTCTTGATCCCAGGGACCTGGGATTGAGCCCCGCATAGGGCTCTCTGCTCAGCAGGGAGCCTGCTTCCCCCTCTCTCTGCCTGCCTCTCTGCCTACTTGTGATCTCTGCCTGTCAAATAAATAAATCAATAAAATTTTTAAATATATTATATATATATATATTCATTCTTATAACCACCACTCAGATCAAAATACAATCTATTTCCAACACCCTCAAAAGTTATCTTGGGTTCCTTCCTAGTCATTACCCCTGCTCCCAAAGTTAACCACTATTCTGACTTCTATTGCCATCAGTTAGTTTTGACTACTCCTGAACTTCATGTAAATGGAGTTATACATTATTTGCTGGTTTGTGGCTGACTTCTTTAGCTCAATGTACTATCCATAAGGTTTCATCTATGTTGTTGTGTGTATCTGTCATTCATTCTTTTTTATTGCTGTCTAGTGTTTGTATGAATAAGTCACAATTCATTTATCATTTCACCTGTTGATAGATTTTTGGATTGTTTCCATTTTGGGGCTATTATGACAATGCTGCTGTGAATATTATTGTGCACGTCTTTTAGTGGACACATGTTGCTGTACTGGTTTTTGCTCTTTTTTTTTTTTTAAGATTTTATTTATTTATTTATTTGACGGAAAGAAAGAGTACAAGCAGGGGGAGCAGCAGGCAGAGGGAGAAACAGGCTCCCCTCTGAGCAGGGAGTCCAATGTGGCACTTGACCCCAGGACACAAGGATCATGACCTGAGCCGAAGGCAGAAACTTAACCGACTGAGCCGGCCAGGCACCCCTGGTTTTAGCTTTTGATAATATAGTCAACACATTATGGAATATTAAGAAATTGCATAGGAAAAGGAGATGGGTTCTGACAAGAATAATCTATTCCTTGATGGGATTTTTATTAGGTATTGCAAAAGGTTACACACTGTACAATTCTATTTGAATAATGTTCTCAAGATGACGAAATTATAGAGACAAAGAGATTAATGGTTGCCCAGCATTAAGGTTAGGGAGGAGGTGTGCCCATAAAGGGGTAGAACAAGGGAGATCTTTGTGGTGATGGGTGGTTATGCATCCTGATTGTGGAGGTGTTTATACAAATCTAAGCATGTGATAAGATGTCATAGAACTATACATACCATTGTTCCAGTGTCAATTTCTTGGCTCTGATATTGCATATAGTTATGTAAGATTTTACTTTCAGTACTCTCTCTGTACTATTTATGCAACTTCCTGCAAACCTACAATTATTTCAAAATAAAAAATTAAAACAATCATTAAAAAAAGAAAAAGAAAAAATAGACTTAAAGCACCTAGCCCATGGCAGACTCTCAGTTAAAAAAATCATTATTCTCATTCCTTTTAATTTTTAGACTTATTAGAGCAAATGTAAAACATACAGACAAGTGAAAAGCACAGTATACTCAACTTCCACATACACATCACCAGACTTTAACAGTTGTTAACATTTGGTCATATTTTCTTCATCTATTTTGGCCTCTCCAAATAAAGTCCTTTTCCACAACGCCATTTTCATACTCTCAAAATTATAGTAACTTCTTAATGTGATCTTTTGCACATATTTCATTTCTCCCAATTTCTCAAAAATGGCCCCTCTTGGGGTGCCTGGGTGGCTCAGTTGGTTAAGCATCTGCCTTTGGCTCAGGTCATGATCCTGAGATTGAGCCCCATGTCAGTGTCAGGCTCCCTGCTCGGCACAGAGTCGACTTCTCCCTCTCTCTTTCCCTCCGCCTCCTCACTTGTATGTGCGCTCTCTCTCAAATAAATAAATAAATTTTATTTTAAATAGCCCCTTTTAGGGGTGCCTGGGAGTCTCAGTCAGTAAGTGTCTGCCTTCCGCTCGGATCATGGTCCTGGGGTCCTGGGATTGAGCCCCACATCAGGCTCCCTGCTCAGAAAGAGGCCTGCTTCTCCCCCTTTCATTCCCCCTGCTTGTGTTCTCTCTCGCTGTCTCTCTCTCTGTCAAATAAATAAAATATTTTTTTTAAAAAATAGCCACTTTTGGGGGGCGCCGGGCTGGGTCAGTTGGAGGAGGGTGCAACTCTTGATCTTGGGGTTGTGAGTTCAAGTCTCATGTTGGGTGTAAAGATTACTTAAAAATAAAATCTTTTTTTTTTTTTAAATGGTCCCTTGGCACCTGGGTGGCTCAGTGGGTTAAAGCCTCTACTTTCGGCTCAGGTCATGATCCCAGGGTCCTGGGATCAAGCCCCACATCGGGCTCTCTGCTCAGCGGGGAGCCTGCTTCCCCCCCTCCTCTGCCTGCCTCTCTTCCTACTTGTGATCTCTCTCTGTCAAATAAATACATAAAATATTTTTTTAAATGGTCCCTTTTTTATGTGGTAAGAATACTTCGCATGAGATCTACTCTCTAAGCAAATTTTTAAGTGCATGATGCAGTTCTGTTAACTGTGTGCACAACGTTGTATAAAAGATCTTGGGGACTTACTCATTTTGAACACCTGAGACTTTACACCTGAGACCTTATACCCATTGAACAACTCCACACTTTTCCTCCTCCTGCCAGTGCCCGGGTAATAAATTTTCTTACTGATGATGATGTCATGGTTCTTATTTACTATGAAACTGTGTCTTTTCCTTTCTACACTTACAGTTGGGAATTTGAGAACCCATAAGTAGGAATTTCCAATTGTTTCTGTTAAGTTTCTTCTTGTAAACAACATCAACAACAAAAACAGTATATACAGCCCCAGCCTCCCAAGATCTCTTTGAAATCCAGATACCCTGTCTAAAGTAGCTGACCTCTGTCAGCATCACCCTGTGGCTGTGGCCTCTCTCTCTCTACTGGGTTCCACCCCTTCCCAGACTCCCAGATTCCCAGAAGGGAGTTGTGTGTTTGTACTCATCATGGATCAGTACTGTCCTCTTGGATGGGACCTCAACCCCAAAGGACGGAATGCAGGGTTGTCACCCAGAATCTGAGAGGGGGCCCTGACCACTCATAAGGGGGGAGTAGAGAACACAAAGCAGTGTAGGTGAACTCCCTGGAGGAGAACAGGACATGAGAGAGCAGGAATGTCAGTGACTTGAACAGAGAGGTCATTCTAGTGGCTTGGAGACAAAGCTGGCACAGCCTTGGTCACTGTCATTCAGTTACCATTCCTCACCATGTCTCCTCACCACCCTCTTGCCCCCGGCTTCCTGCAGTAATGCCCTGACTGCCTTCCCCACCTCAGTTCATGCTCCCGCCTCAGTCTGTTCTCAAAACAGCAACCAGAGTCATCTCGTCAAAAACTAAAGTTAGATCATGTCCCTTCACAACCCGAAAGACTCCACTGGCTTCCGATCACAGAACAAAAGCCAACATCCTGACAGGAGCCTCTAAGCCCCACAGGATTGTCCCCCCCACACCCCATGACCTTCTATTATCTTATTGACTTATTCAATATATGTATATGGAGCGCCTCGTGTAAACCAGGCAATGTGCTAGGTCCTGGGCACATAGCCATGGGCATGGGAGATAAAGTCTCTGCCTTTAGAGACAGAGAGCTTAGAGTCCAGGGAGAGGCAGACAGTAAGGAAATGAATAAGCTCCCTTTGGATTCCAGTAACTATTATGAAGAAAATAAGCTGGGACGAAATGATGGGAGAGGGACTGAAGCCACGGGCGCCTCGCCGAGGGAACAGAATTCGAGCTGAGAGCAGAATGAGAAGGAAACATTCTTGCAAAAAGGCAACACGCCTGAGCTTGGGAAGGAATTGATTAATTTTAGAAACAGGAAGGAGGCCAGTGTGGTCCAGGTGAAAGGAACTGGGGGCTCCCTAGGGGATAGGAGTGTCCCCTGCACACTCTCTCCCAAAGCAGGACCTCTCTGAAATCACAGGACACATAGAGAAGATGCGGATTTGTTTTCCTGAGCAGAATCTCAATTCAGGGGCGCCTGGAAGGCGTGCAACTCTTGATCTCGGGATTAAGTTCAAGTCCCCTGTTCGACATAAAGATGACTTTAAAAATAAAATCTTAGAAAAAAAAAATCTCAATTTAGTATGAAAAGCTCAGCCTCCTATGTACCAGTCACTTCAGTTTAAAACAGAACTCAGCCTCCTCACCTGTCCGCCCCTCCCCCTCCACATCTCTCCGTGCTGTGTGAGCCCCGAGACATCCCCTGTGGGCAGCTGTCCCGTTCACCCCCTCTGCAGCCCACCCTTCAGCAGCTGTTTCTGTCTGAGGAAGAGTAAAAGACTATTTAAAGGAACATGGGGTGAGGGGGGCAGAGGGAGCAGAGGAGACCTAACCCGGGCTCTCTCTCGATGGGCAGGCGAGCCCAGAGGGCTGGTGACCATCTTCCACATGGCCTGCTGTTGGCTTTCGGGGTCACCAGGGCCTGGCGAGTACTTAGGGAAGAAGAGTGGCCACAGGATGGATACGGCCGGGGTCAGGGCAGGAAAGACGGGCTGGGCTGTGATTGAAAGGTGCCACCTGTCAGATCCTCACGGGAAATCTGAGCCTCCTAGGCCAAGGGAAAGTGTTGTACCAACAGGGCCATAAACAATGCTCTTCTTCTGCTGAAGGCTCTTGGAGTGGGGGTGTGGGGGGGTTGGAGGGGGGGTGGAAGGGGGAGGCAGCCGACTGAAGAGCTGGGGGCTGGAGGCCACTGGCTGGGTCTAAAGGCAGCCCAGGAGTGCGGTCGTTCAGCTGGAGGAAAGAGACAGCTCCAAAACCCCCAGGCAGAGGCCCCACAGGTAGGAGAAACTCCGGGCCCCTTTCTAAGTGTCCCCCTCGAGATGCCAATCCCTCTCCCACCTTCCAGGGGCTGGGGGCCTCCTCATGGAGCCACAGAATTGGAGAAATCCCGGCTCTTTGCTAATCCTCTCCACCTCTCTGTCAACTCTCTTTGGATGCCAGAGGTCAGGGACCCAGCTCTAGGGCCACTCGAAATCACCTACAGAGAAGCCTGCAGGTGGCCATCCTCTGGGAGGACCTGACAGGGGCAGAGAGGGCCTTGGGAGTCTGGTCTCGTCCTGGTCTGGTCAGGGTGGGAGGCAGATTCTCTAAGCCGTTGAGAGTGGTTTCTCCAAGGGGGAGTCACTGGCTGGGATGGGGGATGGCGGAAGCCTCAGGACCACAAGAAGACAGACTGGGTGTCAGGGGGTCGGGGAGGTTCTAACAGAACCATCAAGTGTCGTCTACATTATTTGGGGTTTGGAACTCGAGCTCCTGGGTTCTTTTTCTCCCAGCCAGCCAAGAGAAACACGGAGAGGGAAGAGGAGCTGTCAGGAGTGCTGCTTTGGATACAAAACAGGGCATCTGTAGGCTTCCCCGGAGGAAAAAGGAGGGGGGCCGTGGAGAGGAAGAGGGGACGGAGGAGAGGCCTGCCGTGCACGTGGAAGAGAGAGAGTTGCACTCCTCAGCCACACGCAGCTGCCCTTGCCCACCTGTGGGGTGCCCCTCACACCCGGCTAGGGCCCCTGAAGGGACCCTCGCTGAAGAACTGGCCAGAGCAGCAGCATTTTTTGGCACAAGGGCCAGCCTGGTTTTCAGGAGAAATGGATTCTAGGTCTGGCTGGGCCCTTTAATTGTCCTGTGACTTTACTCAAGGGTCTTCAAATTCCTAATCTGTAAAATGGGGCCGGGAACACCTACTCCAAAGGGCAAGAGTAAGGAATGAGTGAGGTCCCACAGGGCACTGTGGGGAAAGCTGGAAACTTGCTAGGGGATCCTTAGTGTTGGGGTGGGCGATGCTACCCTGGCTTCTCACATTCTGGGATTCTTCACTCCTTATCTATTTATGACAAGCCTGGGGGCTGTGGAGAGCTGAGGTGATGAGCACCCAGGACAGCTGAGGGGTGTGTGCGTATGCGTGCGTGCATGTGTGTGTGCACATGCGTGCACCTGCCCTTCCTTCCCTCACATCCTCCCCCCCAACCCCAGTGTAGCAGGTAGATGAAGGGGAAGATGGCTCCAGGGCTCTGGTAAGTCTTAGCTAAGCACCATCGCACTCTGAGGTATGAAAGGGGTCTGTTGTCATCTTACTGGTGTTCAGTCCTCTTTGCCTTGTCTTACCAACGAAATGCCCTCATGGTTGGGTCAGAGCCAACATTAATAGGCAGACACAAGGCTCAGCGGGTAGAGCATTGGACTCTTAATCTAAAGGTTGTGAATTCAAGCCTCACATTGGGCGTGGAGCCCAGTTAAAAAAAATAATAATACAAATAAATAAATAAATAAATGAAATAATAATAATACAATAAAGTCCGAGTGCTCCCTTCAGGCCAGGCACACTTCAAAACACTTTCCATGCATTGGCTTCCTTAACCCTCCAGCACCCCACAGGGTGGCTTTTATCTCTACCACATCACAACACAGCGCTGGTGGGTAGCTTGCTCAAGCACACCGTTAGTAAACAGTGGGAAGATTCCAGAACTGATGGTTTCCACCACTGCTCCACACCACCTTCCCAACACGAACATGGAGTTTGGGGCTGTGTGGATGATTTAGGCCAGCATCTGCCATACTCGCTTCTGGGACACAGGGCGTTCCTTGAGATGGCGGTAGAAGCATCTCAGGAAAAGCAAAACAAAAAGAAAAGAAAGCAAGAAAAAAAGAAATCCATGGTGAAATAGGTTTGGGGAACAATTAGTTAAATCAGGCTAAGCAAAGTTAAGGTTTCTTTACTACGGAGTATCTAGAACCCCCTTCCTTACTAATGAAGTTGTGTATCTCTAAAAGGGGAAAGAGGAGGCTGTTTCTGGAACAGCCTCCTCCAGAGAACACAGTTCCCCAACCCCAGCTCCTATTCATGTCTTAGGAGACCCTAGTTTTCCACAGAACAGTTTGGAAAATCTCATCTAGACCAATCCTTTCACTGTCAGTAGAAACTGAGGATTTGAGAAGCAGAAGGTCAGCTCGGGTCGCAGAGTGAGCAACTAAGCGATAGGGGTCAATCCGGCTCCACGGCCTCCTGGATCCCCACTGACGTGCATCCCAACTCTGGCTGGTTAGCTCCCAGTTAATACATTGCTGAAACTTTTGAACCATGAAGAGGCTCTGGTGGGAGGGGTGGGGCTGGAGGACAGTGTGAGCATCTTTGCAAATCCCAGTCGGCTTCCTCAGAAACCGTGGGGGTCCCAAATCCAGGGACCCTGGGGACTCTGGACTGGGGGCAGTAAGACCTGAGTGGATGGCAGGGAACGGAGCCCTGTACCAGCCTGCCTGTCTTCCTGCCTCTGTCCCAACTGCCCAGGTGCCCTGGGTACTGTCGCCCAGAATGATGGCACGGCAGAGGGCAGAAGGTATTTTTAGCCGGTGACACGAGTACCTCGTTCTCTTACTCCCTGAGTCATGCCCTGAACACTATTTGAGGATTGTTTTCTTTGTAAACAGACACCCAAGAAGGGCAGGGGGGTGAAGGAGGTGGCCCTGCCTGCCCCCCGCCCACCTGTCTTTGTGGATCCTACAGTATATACAGTACTCGAATACGAGGGCTCATGTCAAGTTATCACAACCTCTCTCTTCCCCACCCCACCCCTGGCAGTTAGAGGGTCAGATTTCTCTGGCACAGGTTAGGGAGAGTACGTTTCTTTTCCTCACCAAAATAAACTCTCCCATGTCCAGGCCCACCTTTGCGGAGAACCCCTGGCCAAGCTGAGACAGAGCGGTGGCAGCTGGTGGAGCTGGCAGAGCCCCAGAGACCAGCTGGCCCTGGGCTTCCCAAATTTCAGGCACTTTTACGCCACCCCCGGGATTTCGGCACATCTGTACCACCTGTGTCCTGCTTTCCTGAATGCCTTCCTTTGAATTAACTTATTTTTAAATTCAACAAATATATTTTTAAAAGAAAGTTTGTATCACTATTGGAAATGGAAACTCAATATCACTGGCCAGAAATAGAAAGTAACAACAACAACAAAAATACAATGGAAACCAAGTAGTACTATTAGATTCGATCTGGATACTCCCCCCTGCTTTGGGCTCCGAGCCCGAGACCAAGGCTAGCTACTACCTCCATTAAAAAGGGAGAAGAACAACCACTCCACGGGTGTTCCTGATGCCAGGATCCCGTTTTAACCATTTCATTCGCTTAATTGAAAAGAGGCAAAGTCCTTGAAAAGGAATTACGTGATCTAATATTCTTTAAAGCCCAAGCCACGGCCTGCAGAGGGCGGTTGGGTGAACACCATCCAAGGCCAAGTCCATGTGGCCCAACATCTCACCCTTGGGGAAGCAACACTGGACCCCTTCATTTTACCACAGGGAACACGGATGCTCCTGTCACATGTCCAGGCAGTGGCGACATGGGGGACCCGGGACTGAGTAGCATGCCTCCGGACTCCCAGGCCAATGCTCTCTGAGGGCGGGTTCCTCACCTCATGCAGGGATGTGGCATGACCAAGTCTGCTTGTCTCTACTTTCTAGAGATGGAGCAGAAGGAGGAGAAGCCCTCTGAGGATGGGACCACTGTCTCCCCAACCCCAGAGGCCCCTGTGACGCAGGGAAGTGGAGCCTCTGCAGGAGAGGCCAAAGGCACCACGGAGGCGAGCGGAAAAGAGGGGCCCCTGGACGGAGCGGGAAAGCAGGAAAGAGCACCAGCCGAGGACGGCGCCCCAGCTGGAGTTCAGGGAGAAGCCAATGGGTTGGATGAGGTCAAGGTGGGATCCAAAGCAGAGGCTGAACGTCACAAGGGAGACGGCAGGAAGGAAGAGACCACAGTGGCTCCTCAGATGACCGATGGGAAGGAAGAGACCCAGGCCGACCCCAGGGAGGCTGAGGAAGCACAGGGGACCGTGCTGGCCTCTGAGAAGCAGCAAGCTGATGAGAAGGACGCCAAGCCTCCATCCAGGGAGGAAGCCGGTGGGAACAATGAGACCAAGGCTGAGCTCAACCGGGCTGCTGGGGAGCAGGAGGCCAAGACTGAAGCCAAGGAGGCTGATGGGAAGGAGGCCACCACAGCCTCTCAGGAGAAGAGCAGCAAGACAGAGGAGCCCACAGCTGAAGCCCAGAAGAAAGCCAGTGCCCCAGAGGCCCCCGCAGACTCTCAGAAGAAGGCTGCTGTGGAAGGGGAGACCGACGCTGAACCTCAGGAAGCTGATGTGAAGAAGGAGGCGGTGAGTGTGGCAGAGGAGAGGAGGGAGGAGGCCCCCCGCCGTGTTCTGGAGTCCCCTGCACCCCAGGAACTAAGCCTCCCACCCCCTGGCTTTATTCCTTCGGGTAAGTCCAGTCTTCTGAATGACATCAAGAGCCGGGGGAGAGGGGGTACAGCCCAGGGGCCCCAGGCTCCCTTCCGGATCTTTCTGGAGTCCTCACAAAGCCTGGGACAGGTGCTTGTGCGTCCACAAGCCCATACAGGTCATGCCGGTTCCAGGAGCCAGGCAGTCCCAAGGAAGAGCAGGACGGGGGTGCGCAGATAGAGTCGGAGGAGGGAGCAGGGGTGATTCCCAGCTCCCCTGAGGAATGGCTGGAGAGCCCCACAGAAGAGGGCAGTGGCCTCAGCCCAGGTGAGTGAGTCCAGGGACCCAGGGACGGGGGGGGGGGGGGGGGGGGGGGGGGGTGCAGGAGCTACCCTGAGGGGGTGGGCCGACAGCAATGGTGAGTCAAGATAGCTCCAGCTTCCCTCTCTCCCTCCCCGCTCTCCCTCCAGATGGGCTGGGTCCAGACTCGGCAGCTTCTGGAGAGACCAGCCCTTCAGCCAGGTAATGTCAAATTCTGGCGCCCTGTTCCAGCTGCCTCTCCCACACACTCCCTTCCAAGTCTACCGTCTCGCCTGGGCCTGGGTCTCCCTGGCGACTGATCTAGAAATATTCCAGAATTCCTGGCTTTCAGCCCCCTACCCCAGGGCAGAGCCCAGGAAACCAAAGGAGCCAGAGGCTGGAAGCGAAGGGACCATGCCCCCTCCACCGCTAGAGCCTCCCCACCTTCCCCTCCTCCACTTCCTCCTCCTCAGCGTCCTAGGCAGATCTTCTCGGGGCTCCTCATCTTGTCCCTGAGCATACTGCCGTGGCGTCAGCACGGCCCACAGAGCGTGAGCAGAAAGCCCGAGTTCAGACAATGACTCTGCCACTTACCAACTGTGTGGTCTTGGTCACGTCACTGTTCTCTTGTGTGAAGCCACCACGTAATCATACCTGCCTCACAGGATTAGCGTGAGGCTTACATGCCGTAAAATGTATGAAGCATGCGGGGCGCCTGGCTGGCTCACTCGGGAGAGCATGCCGTTCTTGATCCCTGGGTCCTGAGTTCGAGGCCCATGCTGGGCATAGAGATTATTTTTATAAAACAGTATAGAGGGGCGCCTGGGTGGCTCAGTCCTTAAGCGTCTACCTTTGGTTGAGGTTATGATCCCAGGATCCAGGGATCAATGCCCTCATGGGGCTCCCGGCTCAGCGGGAGGCCTGCTTCTCCCTCTCCCACTCCCCCTGCTTGTGTTTCCTCTCCCACTGTCTCTCTCTCTCTCTGTCAAATAAATAAATAAAATCTTTTTAAAGAACAACAGTATAGAGCCCCGCGCATAGTGCCGGGTACCCGGTGGGTGCTGGATAAAGTGAGAGCCTTATTGCCATCGTGCAACTTGACTCATTGGAAGAATCCTCTTTTGTCTTGACCCGAGATCCACCTCCATGCCACTTTTTTTAGGAAAGCCAGTGGGTGCATGTTCACTCGGGCTCCGCAGGGTGCTCTCCACTCCCCTTCTTTCTCGAGCCTCAGAGCCGCCGTGTCAGGTAGCTCTTCGTGTCCCCAGTTTCCAGAGGAGGAGGCTGAGGCTCAGAGAAGTGACATGACAGCCCCCAAGATCACACAGCAAATAAGAGGCAAAGCCAGGATTCAAACTCAGGTCAGACCTCAGACTTGTCTTAGCTCTGCCCACACATCTCACCAGACCACAGGCTCCCCCCAAAGTTAGACTGAGCCTCATTAGTTCATCTCGACCCCCTCCCAGTGCTGGGCACAGAGGAGACGTGTGCCAGGAGTGGGGGGGCTACAATTTCCTATACCTCTTCTGACTGCAGGGAGCTCCCCACCACCACCAGCCGGCCCCTTACCTCCTGCCCCCACCTTGTGCTCTGGAGTGGCTGGTCCCAGGCCCTCTCACACTGCTCTGAACCTTCTCCATAGTGAGTCTTCACCCAGCGATGTGCCCCAGAGTCCCACAGAGCCCCCTCCGTCCCAGGAGAAGAAGAAAGAGAAGGCACCAGAGCGCCGGGTGTCAGCCCCTGCCCGGCCGCGGGGGCCCAGAGCACAGAACCGCAAAGCCATCGTGGACAAGTTTGGCGGGTAGGGTGCAGGCCGGGCTGGGCTTTCCCGGGTGAACCATGGACCCATCAGTGGGGCCGGGAGGCCTGAGGGCGTGGGAACAGCCCAGGCCAGGTGGGAGGACTGATATCTGGGGCCCGGGCTCCTCCTCGATGGGGCCTCCTGTGGCCTCTCACTGCTGGGGGCCGGTCTTCTCTATGCCTCCTCTTGCAGGGCTGCGACGGGCCCCACTGCCCTGTTCCGAAACACGAAGGCCGCAGGGGCAGCCATTGGTGGGGTCAAGAACATGCTCCTGGAGTGGTGCCGGGCCATGACAAGAAACTATGAGGTGGGCGTGGAGCAGGGGCCGTGTGGGGCGGGGACCCTTCCCCAGGGCGGCAGGGCTGGGGTGGGTCCGAGTGGGGCAGGCGCCCGGCCCAAGGCTCATCAAGGCCCCACTTGCCGGCAGCACGTGGACATCCAGAACTTCTCCTCGAGCTGGAGCAGTGGCATGGCCTTCTGCGCCCTCATCCACAAGTTTTTCCCCGACGCCTTCGACTACGCAGCGCTGGAGCCCACGCAGCGCCGGCACAACTTCACCTTGGCCTTTGACACAGCAGAGTGAGCGGCAGCTACTGAGGGCGGTCCCTGGGGTGAGGGGCAGGGGTGGGGGGGTGATGAGAAGGGGGGATGCTCCGGAGCCTGGCAGAGAGCTGGCGGGTCAGACGGGTCACAAATCCGACACGTGTTTTTCGATCGCCAGGAGCTATGTGTCAGGACGCAGCCGTCCTGACAGAGTCCCCACTTGTCATGGCTTACAGTCTAAAGGGCGAGGCGGACCACAAGCACACCCCTCCCTGTGATCTGTAACGCGGGGGGTCAGGGGGCGGCGCCCCAAGGAGAACAGGCAGGGCGAGCGATAGGCAGGAGGCAGGCCTGCTGTTTTACACACGGAAAGTGCCATGATTGGGGCCAGCGCCTGAGTCTGCCAATTCTTAGCAGTGTGATGTGATCTCGAACAGCCTCCTTTACCTCCTGAGCCCTCACATCCGGATCTCTAAAATGGGCACGAGGTTTCTTCTTCTGCAGAGCTACTGTGAGAATTAAGTAAATAATTAAGCGAGGTTTTTATAGCAGTGCCTAACCCACAGCAAAAACTCCAAAAAAAGGATCTGAGCTGTTGTTCCTATATGATGATGGATAATAGCGGTTTTTTGGTAGTTATTCATCACTTTGGAATCTGGAGGGGGATTTCTTGCTGAGGCTCACGTGGCTGGATGCCAGGGGTGTTGGCAGTGGGATGGAGAAAGGGGTCCTGGAAGGGCAGGAGGAGTGTGAGGAACAGCAGAGCCCAAGGAAGAACCTGAGAGGCAAAGACGTGGCTGCTGGGTGGTGGCGGGAGGCGAGGTACTCCCACCACTAAAGCCCCACCAGAGCTGGCCTCAGCCGGAGGCCTCTGTCTGTACCTACCTGGGAGGCCAGAGTACACGGTGATGGCCTTAGGGCCCCCAGAGAGTGCATACCAGACGCACACCTTCTTCTAGCCCCAGGGAGAGGCTTCTGAGCCACCCGGTAGAAACAGATTAGGCAGAGGATATTGCCTGTGGCCCCTGGCCACAAACCCGTGGGGAAGCCTGGGGCAGCAGTATTCTCCTCTCTGGGCCTGCGTGTCCCCCAGGGGCAAAACGAGAAGACGAAGACGGAGGAGGAGCTGTGCTTTGCAAATGGGTTTTTCTTTTTCAGCAGATTCCTCAAACAAAACATTAAGTGAATGCCCGACATACAAAACAGATTACAGGGGGACCTTTTTATTTTTTTTTTTTTTAAACTTTCATCTAACTAAATAACACTTTTCTTATGAAGTGTACGTATTGCTTCAAACACTAGCTCCTTCCTAGAGGTTGGAGTTCAAGGTTGTAATTTGTATGTCATGAAACTGGTACAGAAGGTGCAAAGCATGTCCTAACCCAAATGATAAGTGTCCGTAGCCTGGATGACATTGGATGAAGTAACCTGTTAAAAGGAATCATTACAACCCACTGGCCTCAGTTAGTTGAGGCCACTCTTCTCAGCCACCTGCTCATGGTTACGACCTAGATTTTTGGTTTTTTAAGATTTTTATTTATTTATTTGATGGATAGAGATCACACGTAGGCAGAGAGGCAGACAGAGGGGGCGGGGTAGCAGGCTCCCTGCTGAGCAGAGATGTGGGGCTCAATCCCAGGACCCTGAGATCATGACCTGAGCCAAAGGCAGAGGCTTAACCCACCGAGCCACCCAGGGGCCCCAACAACCTAGTTTTTGCCAATAATTGTACCACCTTCAAAATCTTGGTTTCAGACATTGAACTCTCTCCCCCTGCCCCCACCCCTCACCTCTCTAACTCACTTAGGTTAGCAGCCCCACTCCCAGAGATTTTTAACTCCGTGGGGACTTCTAATCCATTAACCTCACCATTTTCCACTTTCTGTCAGCTTCCTTATATCTTCACTCCTCAGCCTCGAGTTCATGGTCTATCAAGGTCATCACTCAAAAGGAGAGCTTTCTAGGTTGGGAGGTGTTCCTGGAGCACACCAGCTAAGCACCCAACACCCTTCCAAAGATGCTCCCTGAGGCACGTGTACGGGGCTCTAGGGCACCAAGAATGCAATTTGAAAAACACCCGACTTGGTATTTCAGAAGATCCCTTCCAGTTTCATATTTTCCTGCCAAGAGATGGAGTGAGTGCACTGGGGTGCGAAGCTGAGGGGGTCAGGAGTGCCAGGTCCTGCTCTGGGTTCAGAAGCAGCTTTAATGATGATGACAAGCCCCACGGATTGAGGGTGCTTAGGTGCTGGACATCCTGCTAAGAGCTTTCTTTGGCGCATCCCCTTCAATCCTCTCAGCAGTAGTGAGGTCCCTCAACGTCCTAGGTTCATACAGGAAGGCTTGGCAGAACCGGGACATGGACATGAAACTCCCAGTAGAGGCTAAGAGCTCTAAGTGAATGCCAGGAACCAAGTGTCCCTGGCTCGCAGGACACAGGTCATTGTCCTCCTGCAGCTGCCTTACTTTGGTTCCAAGCCAGGCAAAGCTAGGGGAGGCAAGATGAATAATCAGGTGACAAGGACCCTGCTGCCAGAAGGCATCAGGCAACAGCAAAAAAGGAAGGCTTTTGGTAGGGATGCACGGGGCCGCAGGATGGAGAGTCTGACCTGCTGAATTCAGATCTTGTCCCCGTCTTCTTAGCTCTGTGATTCTTGACCATAGACTTCCCTTCTCTTTGGGTTTGGTGTGAAGATTAAGTGTATGAAGTAAGGGGGCCCCTGCCCCAGCCATTACCTCCCCACTGTCCCTGTTCTGGAACTCACCTGATTTCCATGGAGTCCTGGGATGTGGGGGACCAGCCAGTGCTCTCCACCCCGCCCCCCCCCCGTCAGCTGTGCAACCAGAAGAGCCCAGCCTCGCCAGTCCTCAGGTCCAGTGGGAATGAAGCTTCTCCTGTGTAGGGGGAAAGAACCCTGTAGGGGGACAGAATCCTGACCCACCCCCAGGAGGGGAAAACACCACACTGGTCGCAGGGACCCTGTCTCATTCTTGGCAGTCCTCCAGTCTGCGCCCCTCCCCTGGCTCTCTGGCCAGTCTGGCTTGGGTTTCAGCCTGGCTATCTCTGGCCCGAGAGGGTTTCTGCTGGGACCCTGGATTCTCCCACTGCCAGCACCCATGGCAGCCCGACAGGCTGGGACTGCCAGGACCCAGGGCAAGGAGGCCCGGAGGCAAGCCTGGGATTGAGTCCCAGCTGTGTTACTTGCTTTGAACTTGAGGACATACGTGGGCTTTGGGATCAGACCAAGCTGAGTTTGAGTTTGGACTGTCAGGAGCTCAGTGACCTCATCTGTACAATGGGTTGGTCGGCCTAGCTGACCTCTCGGCTCCAACATACACGATTCTGTGGGTTTCACCCTGGCTGGGCTGCCCCTTTCCCCCTGGCTTCCACATGCTTCAGCTCTGGCTTCTGTCCCTCAGGAAACTGGCCGACTGCGCCCAGCTGCTGGAGGTGGACGACATGGTGAGGCTGGCGGTGCCTGACTCCAAGTGCGTCTACACCTATATCCAGGAGCTGTACCGCAGCCTTGTGCAGAAGGGGCTGGTGAAGACCAAGAAGAAATGAGGAGCGGACCGGCCCTGTGGGTGGAGGTGGACAGAGTAGGGGCCTGGGCCCAGGCAGGTGGCACCAGTCTTAAACGCATTAAAAGTCCTTTTATAAAATCCTGTCTGCCCCCTTGGTGCACCTCCCCGCCCCCCTCCCCCCGGGACCTCGCTCCCTCTGGAATGATAAACCCCTGCCGGCTGCCAGCGTTCCTCACCTGACAAGATCTCCTCAACAACCAGGATGCCACTTGGGAAAAGACAGTGGCCTGGGTGCCACCCCCTCCAACTCCTTTCCCCCATCCCCCACCAATATGCAGCTGTGTGACCTCGGGGCAGTGAATTAACCTCTCTGAGTCTCAGCTTCCGGTCTGAACAGACCTGATGGAGGTGGAATGAGATAATGAAATGAGCAAACAGCCTCACCGGGAGCCTGTCCCCTTAGTGTTCCGTAAGTGAGTCCAAAAGTGAGTGCATTTGTACATTCTGAGTTATTGGTGGTGCTTTTCCTGATTCTCTTCCCTGTTTCCACACTTCTCCCAGATTAGGTGCTGGGCTAGGAGATTCTCTGGAAATCTCAAGCTAAGTTAGCAGGGCCCGTGGAGACACCTGCACTCAGTTTGTTACAAGCAGCGGCTTTCCAGAAGCTTAGATGGCTGCTCCCTGAAGGTCCTTCCTTCAGGTTAAGTTAATCCTTCCAGCTCAGGCTGAAGTTCTGGCTTGTTTCTGCTTTTCTATCATTCATTAGAGATGCACCCCTGAGCTGCTTATAATTTCCTGCTAACAGGCCTGTCTGACCTTATCAGCCATTCCGAGCATGTGCGCTGACAAGAACAGCTCATGAGAAGGGCCCCTGGGTGGCTCAGTGGATTAAGCCTCTGCCTTCAGCTCGGGTCATGATCTTGGGGTCCTGGGATCGAGCCCCACATCAGGCTCTCTGCTCAGACAGCCTGCTCCCCATCCCCACTCTCTGCCTACCTGTGATCTCTCTCTCTGTCAAATAAATTAAAAAAAAAAAAAAAGAACAGCTCATGAGAAACATAGAAATGAAAACCAGCCAGCTTGGCTGTGCAACTGAAGGTGTGGACCCTGCCCTGACCGACTGGGCAGACCCGGCCATCCACCAAAGCACTCTGTGCCTCAGTTGCCTCATAAAATGGGGGTGTTCCCCCTGTAGATGGGTTGACAGCCTAGTCCCCCATGGCCAGTTTCCCCCCCACAGCATCTGGGGTTCCACGAGTCTCGAAGTCCAGCGAGCCCTCTGTTCTGGGGAGTGGGGTCACACCTTTTAGTAGAGAGCAGCTAACCCCGAGGCTCATGTTCTCCGGATGAACCCAACCATCCTCTCAGCAAACACCCAGCCAGCCTCCAAATTCATCTGTGACTTGAATGGGTGGACAAGCAGGTGGCTTCTGTGGTTCCCCCTGAACTGGACACTGGGGGAGGGGTCACTCCTCCCAGCCTAAAGCCTGGCCCCCAGAAACTGGCATCCTAAGGGAATTGCAAGGAGGTTTAGACCATGCAGTCAGGGGGCACCTGAGTGGCTTGGTCAGTTAAGCATTTGACTCTTGGTTTCATCCCAAGTCATGACCTCAGGGTTGGAGATGGAGTCCCGCATTGGGCTCCACACTCTGCATAGAATCTGCTTGAGATTCTCTCTCTCCCTCCCCCTGCTTGTGCACACACACATTCTCTAAATAAATAAATAAACAAACAAACAAATAAAATCTTCAGTCGATCGAGCGCCCAACTCTTGGTTTCAGCTCAGGAAATGATCTCAGGGCCATGAGATAGAGCCCTGTGTCTGGCTCCATGCTCAGCAGGGGGGTCTGCTTGAGATTCTCTCCCTCTCCCTCCCCCTCTGCCCCTCTCCCTACCTTTGTGTGCACTCTCTCTCCCTCTCTAAAATCAATAAATAAATCTTAAAAACAAACAAGCAAACAAAACCATGTAGTCCGATTTTCGGAATGGAGAGCCTTCATTTCACGATTTGTCAGTGGAAAGATTCAGTGGAAAGGAAAGATTCAGCACCATTGTGTGACCAAAGTCAGTCCCATTAGTGGACTAACTGACTTTGGTCACGCAATAAACAAATGGCTCAATTGTAAATATGAACCCTGCCTCCCACACACCCTCCCGATGTACCCCCTGTTCCCGGATGGGCTCCTGGGCTCGCTCCCTGCCAGCCAGGCTGGAGTGACCTGGGGTCCTAAGATGGAGCAGTTAGTGAGACCAGGATTCCCACACCCTAGAGCGCCGGAGAGCTGTCCCGTAACCATCGCCAGCTCCTCTGGCTCTGGGGCAGAGAGAAGGAGTGAAGCTAAGCCCACCTGTGGTCAGGCGAACCTGGGAATGGGCCCACACCCCACAGAGACTAATGACGGACAGACAATCTAGGAAGGAAAATACGGAACGAAGGAGAAGGGCTCCGGCCCCCAGTCTGTGAGACGTGTCTGTCCCCCAAGCAGAGGATCCCGCGCAGGGACGGGGGAGAACCGCTAGGAGGGCCGGTCGGCTCCGTACTTGAGGGTGAACTCTCGGGCCTCGCTGTTGAACCGCTCTGGGTTCTCTGCCAGCAGGTCGGCGAGCTCCAACCGAATCGGCTGCCCCAGGTCCGGTCTATTCACCAGCACGCTGAGGGCCTCCAGGACTGGGGAGAGAGGCCAGATCAGGACAGCAGGGTGAGAGAAAAACCCTGGCAGGGAGGCCACGGCAGCGCCCCCCAGTCGCCCCGGCATTCCACACTCTCTCCATGGGGGGACTCCCAGGGAGGGTCCATCCCTCGGGATGAGGACGGCTCTACCGAGTCGGATACCCCTCGTTCCTCACTGATGATACCCAGAGCCCCGACCAGCGACACCAGCACTTTCAAACTAGGTTCCATGCATGGCTCCCGAGAGGCTTCCCATCATGGGGGTCGATGAGATAACTGGGGTTTCGGGGTCCCACTCCTTTTTCAACAAGAACCACTTTCTGTTTGATATCAGGATTCCAAATACATCAACTTTTATTCGGGAAAAAGGGTTCTGAGGCTGAAGACTGGAAGCCACTATTGCCCCGTGGCTCCCACTCTTTCACAGGGGCCTCTGGGGACCGGCGAAGGCAGCGGTCCACCGCTCCAGGCAAGTGCACGTATGAACACGCACAAACGTGGTTGACATTCAGAGTTCTCCAGAGTCCCCCTGGGACCCCTCCTCCCTTCCCCCTGGGGATCTTTTCTTCCAAGGCTAAGAACTCCTGAGCTGGTTCGGACACCTGGGGGGACTCAGTCGGTGAAGCCTCCAACTCTTGATTTCAGCTCAGCTCGGGGTCTCAGGTCATGATCTCAGGGTCATTAGACCGAGCCCTGTGTCAAGCTCCTCGCTCAGTGGGGAGTCTGATTGAGATTCTCCCCGTCTCCCTCCCCTACTCTTACTCCCACTTATGCGAACACACTCTCACTCTCTCTTAAAAAATAAATTAATTGGGGTGCCTGGGTGGCTCAGTGGGTTAGGCCTCTGTCATTGGCTCAGGTCATGATCTCAGGGTCCTGGGATCAAGCCCCGTGTGGGTCTCTCTGCTCATCAGGGAGCTTCCTTCCCTCACCCCCTGCCTGCCTCTCTGCTCTGCTTGTGATCTCTCTCTCTCTTTCTGTCAAATAAATCAATAAATAATCTTTTAAAATTGATCAATTAATTAATTAATTAATTTTTTAAAAGAGAACTCCTGAGGTGGTCCAGAAGCAGGACAGACTGCACACAAATGTGCATGGGCTCTAGAGACACACTGTCCAACTAGCCACATGTGAATATCTAAGTTGAAATGAATTAAAATTAACTGCAATGAGGAATTCAGTTCCTCCATCCCATTAGCCAGCCACATTTCAGTGTTCAAGAGCCACGCGTGGCTACTGATTGGGAATTAGGCCATGCGCTATGGAACATTTCTATCACTACAGAACGTTCTGCTGGGCACTACTGTTCTAGGGTCAGCCAAGCCTGGCTCTGAATCCCAGCTCAGCCCCTGGCCAGCTGTGCAGGCACTTTAGCTGTCATGTACCCCGGGGTCCCCCTCTACTCAAGCAACAATGAGGGAGTCACACATGGGGTTTCTGGGACTGGATAAAGTCTGTGTGCGAAGCTCCTAGCACAGCACTCAATGTGCTTCCTCAGCGTGTACTGTCATTATTGGGCCTGTCCCCTTGATGGTCATTTAGGGCACTGAGCCTGGGAAGGAACAGACCTCACCAAGGTCCGCAGACAGAGCAGCAGAGCCCTTCCTTCTAGAGCCCGCTGCTCTGTCGCACCTGTCCAGGTAGAAGAGCAGGGGCAGGACCTGGTCAGCCAGCCCAGCATCTCCGGATGCATCCCTTCTATCCAGACAGGCCCAGCTGAGACCCGCAATGTTTATCTCCCCTCTTTTGGGCTTTTCTGACTCAGAATCAGTCCCCTCACCCCGTATCCAGGATCCCTCCCTCCTGTTAGGCGGGCCCCAGTCCCACCTTGGCTGGTCTTGGTGTGAGGCTGCCAGTTCTCACGGCTGATGATGGGCAGGCAAACGCTTCCATCGTGGCCCACGTTGGGGTGGTAGATCCTGGTAGTAAATGTCACCGTAGGGGGCTTGAACGGATAGTCCTTGGGGAAGCTGATGCGCACATGGAAGGCCTTGAGGTTGTAGGGTGGTTCCTCCTGCGCAAGAGAAGGGGTTGAGATCGACTCCGAGACACGTCAGCTCTGAAAAGACTGGTTTCCTCCTAGGACCTTGGTCCGGCTCCCTCTCTCTCTCCACCCTGCCCTGGGCTCCCAGGCATTCTCTGCTCGCTCCCAGGTAGGACCATGAATGGAGGTGGCACCTGCACTCACTTGCTGACTGAGCCACGGATTCGCAAAGGAGCGGAGTCACGAAAGATCATGGGCCTGGGAGGCACCAAGGTCAGATCCTGAGTCCTGCTGCGCAACCGGGGGTGGGCCAGCCGCCTCTCCCCTTGGGGGCCCATTTCCTCAACAAAGACTGGATCAAGTTGGATCAGATGAGCTCTAAGGACTCTCTCAGCTTCTTTTGTTTTTTCCAATAATTAACCTTCTTCCAGTGTTATTGAAAAATAATTGACAGACATCACTGTACAAGTTTAAGGTGTACAGCGTAACGGTTTGATTTACCTATATGGTAAAATGATGAGCACAATCGGTCTAGCTAACATCCATCTTCTCACATAGGTACAATAAAAAGAAAAGAAAAAGAAGGGAGAGGCTGGGGTGGCTCCGTTAGTGAAGCGTCCGACTCCTGGTTTGGGCTCAGGTCATGATCTTGGGGCTCTGGGGTCGAGCCCCTCCTCGGGCTCTGAGTTCTGCAAGGAGTCTGCTTGTCCATGAATGGTATATATTGTTATTGTGTATCTTATCATGATAAAGACTTTTTTTAAAGAAGAAAGAACTTGGCGGCTAGAGTGGCTGACGGTTTGCGAGGAGCCAGGTAAAGACCCTCCAGACTTCGAGCAACCGGAAATTCTTCAAACCTTCCTGGGCACCACCCCGTGCCACCTCGTGTTAAGGGCTTGACACACATTAGTCCACGCAGCAGAGGGTAGCGGTTACATGAACTTTGGAGCTACCCTGCCCCGGTATGAATCTTGGCTCTGCCATTCTCTAAGCTGTGTGACTTTATGCAAGTAACTTAACCTCTCTGTGCTTCCATATGAGAATGAGAATAGAATTTTTTTTTTTTTTAAGATTTTATTTATTTATTTGTTAGAGAGAGCGAGCACAGGCAGACAGAGTAGCAGGCAGAGGCAGAGGGAGAAGCAGGCTCCCTGCTGAGCAGGAAGCCCGAAGTGGGACTCGATCCCAGGACGCTGGGATCATAACCTGAGCCGAAGGCAGCTGCTTAACCAACTGAGCCACCTAGGCGTCCTGAGAATAGACTTCTTTTTTTTTTTTTTTTTTTTTTTTTTTTTTTTTTTTTTTTTTTTTTTTGAGAATAGACTTCTTCCCAGAACTTATGTGAGGACTAAATGAGTTCATTTATATTAAGGGCTTAGAAGAGGACCTACCACATGGAAAACACTACCTTTGTGTCAGCTGCTACAGTAAGGATCATGAAAACTCACCACTGTTAGGGTCTATATTATGATGAGGAAACTCAAGTTCAATGTCTCTAGCTTGCCCAGGGTCACAGTGGAGTGCCGGATGGGAACCCAGCGCCGGTCTCGACGTCTCCACATGTGAGCACTAATCTACACTCCTAGAAACAGGAAGTCCTGGAACTCAGGTGACCCAGCACAGAGCACAGCAGCTTCTGGCTGGTTCCAAAACTCCAGATCCTTTCAGAAACTTCGTTACCAAGAAGATAGGACAAAGACAGCCACAATGACATATAGAGGTAAGCCCAGAGTCAAGGCTGTATGAGAGCTCCTCTTGGTTAGCAGAGGACAAAACGGGAGCCACGGGAGTCCTGGGTGTGTCTCTGAGATAGCAGAAACGACTATAGGACAGAGAAGGAAAATGTCTCAGCATTTCCATTTTTGATAATAAGAAGAGCCAGGGGCCTGCGAAGTAGAGATAGGCCCGAGAGTGACGCTTCAGGAAAGGGATGGGAGAATGCCCGCGTGTCCCGTCTGCGGCGGTCCAGACCGGGCTTCCTGGGCTCCATCAGAGGAAGGAGGCCGAGGAGCCCTGGAGCAGGGCGTCCTGGGAACGGGCCCCAGCTCTGCCCCGGGCCTGGGGCGTGGCTTGGAGCTCCTCCGGGAGTCAGTTTCCTATTGTAACAAGAAGAAGTTGGACCACCTGACGGCTTCATACAGCGCCTTGGGGTCAGCTGAGAAAGTCCTATTTGCTTGGGGTTTGGGTTTAGAAAAAACATTCACTGCTCTTCCGGCTCTGCCACCTTACCCTGTGATAGGTCACTCAAGCCCCTCAGCTTCCATTTCCTCAACTGTAAAGAGATGTCAGGCTTCCCCGTGGGGTGGTTGCCAGGTTTTCAGTAGGACCGCTCATGCAACGTCCTGCAAACAGTGCTCTGTCCACAAGGGGTTCTCAGTGAATGGGAACTCTTACTGTGAGCTTTCAAAGGCTCGTCCCCCTATCAGCTTTTTTACAAGGTGACAAGTGGGGCCACCTTGGTGAGCCTTGTATACTGAGACTGAGCTTTTGAGGGGCAATCTATCAGCTCGACCCACAGACCTTTCTGGGTTCTCCTTCCCCTGCCCGCCAACCACGTCTCCTTTATGGCCTCGCTAGGCACCTTCGGGCTGCCCTTAATTGGCTGTCCTGCAACAACTCTTCCCACCTAGCAGACTTGATCAGGACCCTTATATGGCTGGAAAGTCTCTGGCTAGTTCCCAAGGGTACAACCAGTATGCTATTGTGATTTATAAGAAATAGATATCTGGTCACTCAGATATAGTTCTCATATATATCTGGTCTTGGCCCACAGTGCCTGGCTCACAGCTCCCAAAACCCTTGGAAATTCCCAAGTGTTGAGAGTGACCCAAATGTCTTTTGTTATGTTAATGGAACAGCTTTTGGAAGCACCTAAGGAAGGGGGCTCTGGCAGGAGAGCCAACCCTGGGCTTAAAGGGTTGGAGGGCAGAAAGGCTCCAGTTCAATCGCCAATGGCCAATGATTTCATTGATCGTGTAGATGTCATAAAGCCTCCACCAATACCCAAAAGGGCAGGGTTCAGTGAGCTTCTGGGCTGGTGAACACTTGGAGGTTTGGGGAGGGCAGCGTGCCAAGAGAGGGTGAGAAGCCCCATGCCCTTCCCTGGTGCTTTGCCCCATGCAGCTCTTCTGTCTGGCTGTTCTGCCTTATAAACTTCCATCATAAACTGGTCATCTAGTAAGGAATCTGTTTCTGTGTCCCGTGAACCTCTCTAGCAAAGGAACTAAACCCGAGGAAGGGGTCATGGGAACCTCTGATTTATAACCATTCGGCCAGAAGCAGCCTAGACTCGAGACTGACATCTGAGGGGAGGCAGGGCTGTGTGTGCAGCAGGGACAGTCCTGTGGGACTGGGCCCTTCATCTGTGGATCTGATGCTATCTCCAGGTAGACGGTGTCCGAAGTGAGTTAAAGAGTAGGACGCCCAGCTGATGTCCTGAGAATTGCTTGGTGGAGGGGGAGGGGACACCCCTCCACACAGTGGGATTGTGTTCAGACCAGAAGACCAGCCATCTTGGTCTTACCAACCATTAGGGTCCTTGGATTTCACAGTATCCTCTGAAATGTGACCTGCCCGAGGGGTCCCTGTCATCTACCTTCTTCCTTCTGACCAGCTGCCCAACCTTCGCTCTCATCCACCTCAGAGCTAGCATCCTTGGGGGATCTAATCTGTTCCTGGAGCACCTTCTAGCACCTTTGTCCTCTGGCACCTGAGGCCCAGAACAGGAGTCCTCACTCCGAGCCAGGTAAATGGATTACTGCAACCCAGCAGCGCACAGGACATAACAGACGTCTGCCTTGGGCTCAGGTCATGATCCCAGGGCCATGGGATTGAGTCCAGCACTGGGCTCCTTGCTTAGCAGGGAGCCTGCTTCTCCCTCTGCCTGCCACCCCCCCCCCCGCCTGTGCTCCCTCTCTCTCTCTCTCTGACAAATAAATAAATAAAGTCTTAAAAAAAAAAAAAAGTCCAAATCCTAAAATAATCAAATAATTGTTCTCTTTATAGTACAAAAAACTACCGTAAATCTTCACTGTTTTAATATTTATGTTCATGTAACTAAAGGTGTGTAGATGGCTTCCCATAGAAAATATTGTCAGTCTATTAATGATAAAATAGAATTCTTGCACTCAGATAGGTCCTCTAGAATACTGTTTTCAGGGGGAGACTTTACTGAGCAAGATCTAATAAATGGAGACAAATCAGAACAGTAGAGGTGAGTTATCTGGGTTGTCCTATGTAACAGTAGTTGTCTGATCACTGTATTGTTCTTCTGAAACTCTTGTATCACTCTATGTGAACTATACTGGAATAAAAAAAATAGTTGCCTGAAATATAATCTTAAAAAGAAAAGAAAATACATTTTAGGTTGGAGAGGGCAGATTCAGGGCAACTGTGAAAAACAAGAAGTTAAAAAAAAAAGAAAAAGAAAAACAGGAAGTTTACCCCTACCCCTTGACAAAGGTCCAAGAGGTCTGCTTTCTGCTTTCGAAGCCATTTGTCTGCTGACCCTCCTGTGCTGGGCTTGGTGACTACTGGCTTGAGGAAAATCTCTTACTAAATCCAGAACTCTCTTCTAGCCTCTTCACAGCCTACTTTGATCTCAGAAGCATCAATCCTGAGACCCCTACCTACCAATGACTAGAGTCCAAAAAAGGACTCTAAGGGAGGGGAAACTCTGGCCCCGTCCTCAGCCACCCTGCCAATGCCCCCTGGCCTGCCACCCCAGTCCAAGGCCATGATCCCCAGGAACACTCACGGGCAGGAGGAGCACGTGCCACACCAGGACGTCTGCATCATCGATGAACAGGTTCCGTAGGTAGGGGGGAAGCTCTGCCTGAAGATCCTCCAGCTCCTGCAGGGGGCAGAGCCGTGGACAGATGGCTCGTCTCCCCTCCTTCAGCTGCCCATTTGCCTGTCCCAGCAGCAAGCTGTCCCGGGTCCCAAAAAGGAACCCCCTCAGGGACAGAAACTGGCAAAGTGAGAGCCCTCATAAATGGAGTACTTAGAATGGGCCAGTCACGGGGGCGTCTGGGGGGGCTCAGTCAGCTACGAGTCTAACTCTGGATTTCTGGCTCAGGTCATGATCTCAGGGTCATGCCACTGAGCCCCGCATCCAGCTTCCCACTCAGCAAGGAGTCGGCCTCTCCCTCTGGCCCTCCCCCTGCTTGGCATGCTCTCTCTCTCTCAAAAAATAAATAACTTTTTAAAAAGATTTTATTTATTTATTTGAGAGAGAAAGAGAGAGCTCAAGTAGTGGGAGTGACAGAGGGAGAGGGAGAAGCAAGCTCTCGGCTGAGCAGGGAGCCTGATGTGGGGCCCAGGACCCTGGGATCATGACCTGAGCTGAAGGCAGAGGCTTAACTGACTGAGCCATCCAGGCGCCCCAATAAATAAATCTTAAAAACAAAAACAGATTGTGTCAGGCAGGGTGCTTAGTGTTTTAAATGACTTAGGTGCCTTAAGCCTCACCAAGCTCTGTAGGTACTAGATGGAGAAAGAAGATGAAGATCCTTGCACTGAGCAGAAAAACAGGGGGACAGGAGTGACTCACATGCCCACCGCCGCCCCAAGATGTAGCCCGGTCACTAGGACATCGCTGCATTCCCCCTCCAGCCCACTACAGAGTGCCCTCTATTGACGCTTGAGAGAGAAGGAAAGGCTCAGCCCTCCAAAGCTTCCCTGGAGTAATGGGAGAAACATGAGCGGGACTACGTGAAGAAGGTGTGTGGATACACACTGGGGAAGCGGAGGGCAGAGGAGCACTGAGCCAGGCCATGCAGAGTAAACAGGCTTCCCTCATGCAGAGAAGGGTCAGAGTTCCCTAGGCGGAGGGAGCAAATATGTACAGTGCACCCCGCGCAAGCGGACTAGTTATTGATGGAAAAGGGTTTCGTGACCAAGCACATTGGAAAACAGAAAGCTAAAGTGTATCGTGAATCTCCAAGATGTGAGCCCATAGCACACAGTGCTTCTCAAACCTATCTGATCAAGGAACCCCTCTTCCCTTTTGGGGTCCACCCTAAAGGACAACAGAACTTTTCTCTGGAAAACCAAACAACAGCAATAATAAAAAAGACATTTGAGGGCAAGTCATATTCCTCTGGAACACCAAATGGGTATAAACCATTGGTTTTCAACTGAGGGCAACTGGACACCCCCACCCCCACCCCGTGGATCTTGGGCAATGCCTATACCATTTTGGGTTGTCACAAATTGGAGGAGTGCCATCAACACCTAGTGGGCAGAGACCAGGGATGTTGGTAGACATCCTATAAAGAATTATCCAGGGCTCCTGGGTGGCTCAGAGGGTTAAAGCCTCTGCCTTCAGCTCAGGTCATGATCCCAGGGTCCCGGGTTCGAGCCCCGCATCCGGCTCTCTACTCAGCAGGGAGTCTGCTTCCCCCCTCCCCATGCCTGCCTCGCGCTCTCTCTCTGTCAAATAAATAAATAAAATCTTAAAAAAAAAAAAAAAGAATTATCCAGCCCAAGATGTCAACAGAAACCGCGGTATAAACAAAGGTGGACAGAAAGCTCAAAACCACTCCAGGGTATGGGGGGCGGGGCTTCTCAGACTGTGGACCACACGAACTTTCTCTGCACCCCCAACAAATAAACACAACGCTGGCCCCATCGCCCATGTCTCAGCCCATACTCTGTCTCTGTTCCAACCCAGACTGCTTCTCACGTCTTCTGCCCAGGGTCTATGAACCCTCGATTATTTTTCACTCCGAAAGTCGAAGCATCTGCTCCGTGAGTCCTAGCTTCAGTACCATCTATGACCCTTCGGCAAGGATGAAACCCTGAGTCAAACAGAGCTCTGCAACAGTTTCCCGACTTTACTGTAACTGGGACTGCTTGGGCTTTTCTGTTGTAGAAGAGTTCTGCCAAAAGATTCTGCAAGCCTGAGGATATGAAACCCAAACTAGGACACACAGCTCTTTCCTGAGGCCAGTGAAGAAATCACCTTACTCAGAGGAAAAGAAAATGAAAGTAAGAGGCCACTGGACAAGCCTGTGGGTTGGAGCTCCGCCAACCTGGACTCCAGTTTCAGCCTCACCACTCCCTACTGGGGTGACCCTGGGCAACCGAGTTACTCTCTCTGAGCCTCAACATCCTCATCTGTAAAATGGGGGCATATGACTTATCTCACAGAGTTGCTGTGCCTGGCACTTCGTGGTGCCCGTGTGATAAATACTGGCTCCTACCCCTTTCGCACTTGGCTAGAAGGACCTCCTGCCCCATTTTGTTACTAAGCTCCAGATTTCAGTTCTTTTGGGCCGAGCCTGCTCTGTGCCCCAATCTGAGATCCTCTCTCTCTCTCAAAGGTGGAAAGGAGACTGCAGCCCTCCCCAACCCCTTAGGCCCATCCCCCACTCTACACAGTGGAGGGCCACTTCCAAGAGAGTCAAAGTCTGGGGGTATGCCAGACCCATTTCACCCTGACCCTTCTTTCTTCCCCACCTACGCCCACATCCTGGCTACACCCCAGTCCTTCAAACACCCTGGGTTTTCCCACCTCCTGGAGAATTCCCCCCCACACCCTCCCAGACCTTATTTCAAATTGTGTTCCTGATTGGAGGGGCACCTGGGTGGCTCAGTCGGTTAAGTGTGGGCTCTTGATTTCCACTTGCTGGGGTCATGTTCTCAGGGTTGTGGGATATGGGATCAAGCCCCAGCTCAGGCTCCGTGCTCAGCGGATTCTCTCAAATAAAAATACATAAACCTTCAAGTTGTGTTCCTGATTGGAAAGAAAGCTCAAGGTGGTGGGGAGGGGGCCAAGATTTTTGCTCATCTTTGTCTCCCTACCTCCTAGAACAGGAGCCAGCACATAACAGGCTTTCGACAACATTTGCAGAAGGAATGAGCGCAGGCCACCTACTCCAGGACGCCTTCCAGCTCCGCCTTGGCATCTTTTCCTCCTGAGAATACCCAGGGAACTTGGTTCCTGACTCCTACTCAACACCCCATACTTCTCAGGACTCTAGAAATGTAGGTACCCAATTTCGGGGCGGGGTATGAGCTATTCCATGGCAAAGACCTTGTTCTCATTTTATCTGTTTCCAACACACACACACACACACACACCCGCCCCAGCAGAGTCCCTGACTCCTGGAACCTTTCCAGCACCTCCGTGAGACCCGAGCAATTGTGATCACAAGTTTCTGGCAGGAGAAAAGAAACCGAAACCAGTTCGGCTCGGAGCCAGCCCATCCCCATCCCCAGCACAGCCCAGGGAGGTAGCGACAGCCGGGTTCGATGCCCCACACCCCCATCCCCGACCCCAGCTTCTCTTCAACTCCCGCTCCCGCCCCTTTCGCAGACCCACTCCTCCTCCAGACCCGGCGGCTGGGAGAGCGACAAATAACCGCGCTCCGAGAGCCGCGGGAGGGATGCAGGGGCCAGGGCAAGGCAGGCAAGGGGAGCCGTGAGAAAGGGGTCGTCCGACCGCCGTTACCTTCGCCACCCGCTTGCTGGCCAACATCTCGGGACCGAGCCTGAGAGGCTTCCGTGCGCTCCAGCAGGACTGAGGTCCCGCGCGGCCCCTCGCCGCGCCCCGCCCCGGAGCCCGGCTTCCTCGGTGCGCCCCGCCCCATGAGCCCCGCCCCTCGGCGCGCCCCGCCCAGGAGCCCCGCCCCTCGGCGCGCCCCGCCCAGGAGCCCCGCCCCCTCGACGCGCCCGGCCACGGCTGCGCCGAGGACTCTGGCTCCCTCTGTCCCGCGCGCGGGGCTGGGATCCAGGGGACTCCCGTGTGCTCGGGCGCGGCGCCAGTGCGCCTCTCCGGGTTCTAGTTGAAGCTCCGGCGCCGGCGGCCGCAGGGGACCCCGCATCCCCACGGGCGCCTCCGTGCCGCCCGCAGGACACACTCTCCGTGAGTCAGCACAGGCTCCTCGCGGTGCCAGCGCAGCCCCGCCGCAGGTTGCCCGCGGTCTCCGCGGTCGGACCGCCTCCTTAAGCCGCTGGAGCGCATTCCTGGGGCTCCGCTGGACGAGCCACTTACCCGCCCTGGGCCCAGTGCCCCGTCTCTAAAAAGATGGGGGATGGCGTGGACGACATTCCCTCCAGGGGTCGCTCCCGTGGCCGCTTGGGTCCTTTGTGCTGTGTTCACTGGTGGGACCGCAAAGACGCATCTCCCCGGTGGCGGCTTGGGTGCAGGGCACCGCAAGGGGGCGCTGTTGGACCCATCCCTCTAGCTTTAGGGGCTCCGTCCGCAATTCATTGGGTCCTTGAGTAGGTTTAATGTTTACTGAGGCTCACTATGTGGTAATTTGGGAAACAGTTGGGTGGCGGGAGCCCCAACTTCAGGGGCCTCTCTTCAGGGGAAGCTGCTCAGTCTCCCTTATTTTACCACCCGTCCATTATAAATGGACATTCTATGGGCGCCCCCCCCAACACACAGCGTGGGGCCTCCACCCCTTTGTGCGAGAGCAAAGACCTTTCCCCTCGCTGGACCCTGAGACCACCATGGAATAGCAGCCTCCGAGCATGAGCAGCATCTGGGGAAGAATATACTAGTAATACTCTCCTCCTTGGGAGGACTGAACACATTTTCCTCACTGCGACCAAGCCCTGTCACAAGTCCAAATGAGGAAGGAAATCAGCAGATCTTGAGCACGTATTTTGAATCCTAAGCTCTGTACCCCGCATAGTTTTTATCTAAGTGTGTTAGAACCAAGTCGTTTCCCTGCTCAGATGTGGGATGTATTTGCAGAATGATTAAGTCTGTTAATTCAATTAAGTAAACTAGCTGAGCATCTTTTAGATGCTAAAAATGACGAGGAAACTGTCTGAAAGGTGAGGGTAGAAAGGCATCTGAACCTACGCCCGATCATTTATCTTCGTGTATTAGCATTTAACTAAGGAGTGCCAGGCCCTGCCTTTGGGGAACACCCTGATGAGAAAGTGAGGTCCCTGGGATGCCTGGCCAGCTCAGTGGATGAAACATGTGACTCCTGATCTTGGGACTGTGAATTCAAGCCACATGTTCGGTATAAAGAGTACTTAAATAAATAAATAACGTGGGGTCTCTTGTCCTGAGCTCTAAGGCTATTTTTTTTTTTTTAAGATGTTTTATTTATTTGCCAGAGACAGAAAGAGAGTACACACAAGCAGGCAGAGAGGCAGCGAGAGAAACAGGCTCCCTTCTGAGCAAGGAGCCTGATGCGGGATTCGATCTGAGGACGCTGGGATCATGACCCAAGCCAAAGGCAGCGGTCTAACCAACTGAGTCACCCAGGCGTCCCTCTAAGACAGAGGGAAAGAATGCAGCCTCTGCAGTGCTGCACCCGGGGCGCAAGACACTTTGTAGAGTGGAGGAACACATGGCCAATGAGTAGATCGGACAGAAGGAAAAAGGGTTCTCCTATTTGGGAACATAGTATTCCCATTGCTCTCAGGAAACAAACTCGGACATCTCTCTTCCTCCAACCCAGCACATTTGCTCCTGGACAGGCATCAGAAATCATTTTAATATTTTTTAGTATTATTTTTATTACTATGAACATTTTTTTTTAAAAGAATTTCTTACTGGGGAGCCTGTGTGGCGTAGTCCATTAAGCATCTGCCTTCGGTTCAGGTTCAGGTCATGATCCCAGGGGTCCTGGGATCGAACCCTGCATCCGGCTCCCTGATCTGTGGGAAGCCTGCTTCTCCCTCTCCCACTTGTGTTCCCTCTCTTTCTGTCAAATAAACAAAATCTTTAAACAAAAATTAAAAAAAGAAAGTTTCATTCCATCCAAAGTTAAGACAGCTAACTGGGGAAACACGCTCTTCACAGGGAAGAAAGTGTTCTGGAGAAGGAATAGATTTTACAGGTTATATTCCTTCTACATCTTGTAAAAGCTCAAAAGATTATCAATTAGCATATAGGCAGAAATCACAAGTTCTGTTGTAAAGGAATGCAGGAAATGGGAGCGTTGAGTGGTATCTCCAGGACAAGGTGGTTTTCCTTTAGGCGATTCATTCACAAAGCAGATGTATAATGTTTGTGTGGCCGGCCATAAATCAGGCTTTTGGTTTGAACAAAGTTTATATACAGTCGTGTTGACTTAGAAAGAAATATAAAATGGTTTCCCTTGTGTATCAGGCCTTTAGAGATTTTCTCTCTCGTCAACCACTTCAAAAATGAATAACATTTAAAATTTAAAATATTTTTCCTTGGGGCGCCTGGGTGGCTCAGTGGGTTAAGCCTCTGCCTTCAGCTCAGAATGTGATCTCAGGGTTCCGGGATCGAGCCCCACATTGGGCTCTCTGCTCAGCAGGGAGCCTGCTCCCCGCCCCATCCGCCTGCCTCTCTGCCTGCTTGTGATCTCTGTCTGTCAAATAAATAAAATCTTAAAAAAAAAAAAATAAAATAAAATATTCTTCCTTTATGGGCACCTGGCCGGCTCAGTTGGTGGAGCAAGTGACTCTTGAGAAGGAGAAGCCAATCGTGAGTCCTGGGATAGAGCCCCGTGTCAGGCTCCCCACTCAGTGGGGAATCAGCTTCTCCTTCTCCCTCTGCCTGCCCCTTTTTAGCACAAGCAGCAAGCCCCTGCTTGTGCTCTCTCTTTTTCTCTCAAGTAAATGAGTAAAAAAAAATTTTTTTAATATTTTATTTATTTGACAGACAGAGATCACAAGTAGGAAGAGGCAGGCAGAGAGAGAGAGGAGGAAGCAGGCTCCCTGCTGAGCAGAGAACCCAATGTGGGGCTCCATCCCAGGATCCTGAGATCATGGTAGAGCCGAAGGCAGAGGTTTTAAACCACTGAGGCACGCAGGCGCCCCAAGTAAATGAGTAAAATTTTAAAAGAAAGGAAAGAGAGAAAGAAGAAGGAAGAAAGAAAGAAGGACGGAGGAAAGAAGGAAGGAAGAGAAACTGATGAGTAGTTCCTCAGTTTGGTGAGGAAAACTATCTTCCAATGGGGTGGGAAGGAGACTTACTTTCCACTTTATACTACGTGAATAACTATCCATTCAAAGCTATAAACAAATACAATGAGTTTTTCTATGGTTTTTTTGGGCAGGGCACTTGGGTGGCTCAGTCAGTTAAGCGTCTGCCTTTGGCTCCAGGTCATGATCCCAGGGTCCTAGAATTGAGCCCAGTGTCTGGCTCTCTGCTCAGTGGGGAGCCTGGTTCTCCCTCTCCCTCTGCCCTCCTCCCTGCCATGCTCTCTCCCTTTCTCTATCTCAAATGAATAAATAAAACCTTATTTTATTTTATTTTATTTTATTTTATTTTTAGAGGGAGAACCCACAAGCATGTAAGTGGGAGGAGGGGCAGAAGACGAGGGAGAAAGGATCTCAAGCAGACACCCCTTCAGTGTGGAGCCCGACTCAGGGCACCATTTCATGACCCCGAGGCCATAACCAGAGCTGAAATGAAGAGTCAGATGCCCAACCGACTGAGCCAGATGCCCCTACAACATGTTTTTTTTTTTTTTTTTTAAAGAAAATTAATGGCAAAGAGAGAAACAAAAATAGGAAGTGTAACCAAGGGATTAAGAATTTGGGATTCAGAGCCAATCAGCCCTGGATTTAAAGCTCTGACATTTTCTAAGTGATTCTGGGCAAGTTACTTAACCTCTCTAAGCTTTAGTTTATCCGTAAAATGGAGATAATAATGCCATGTTCCCAATGTCCTGGTGAGGATTATGTGAGATTTGAATATGAAAATTTCTAGCCCAGGGCCTGAAATACAGGAAGCATTCATACTAAATCTGGGCCACAGGAATATAATAACCAACATTATCATCTTCAACACCATCATCATCATCAAACCCAGTGTCTCCCCAATACTGGATGAACTCACAGAAGGGGTGTCAAGAAATTCTGGGTGTACAGATAACAAAAAATCACAAACTGAAAAAGCTTTTGCTTTTTCCACTTCTTTTGATCCTTTTTGATTTCTCAAAGACAAAGTATCAATTTGGGGCTAGTAGGTCTTTACTAGCTAAATACCTAATACATCTTAATCTCCTTTTTCAATAAGGACTAAGGAGGCACAGAAAGAAGATACAGAAATTTCAGAAGATACAGAAATTTCAGGGGCACCTGGGTGGCTCAGTCAGGCAACTGATGCTTGATTTCAGTTCAGGTCATGATCTTGGGGTCATAGGATCCAGCCCCACATCAGCTCCTGATGAGCTGGGAGTCGGCTTGAGATTCTCTCTCTCCCTCTGCGCTTCTCTCCTACCCCTGCTCATCCTCTCTCTCTGTCTTTTTTTTTTTTTTTTTTTTAAGATTTTATTTATTGGTGTGCCTGGGTGGCTCAGTGGCTTAAAGCCTCTGCCTTTGGCTCAGGTCATGATCCTAGGGTCCTGGCATTGAGCCTTGCATTGGGCCCTCTGCTCAGTGGGGAGTCTGCTTCCTCCTCCCTCTCTCTCTGCCTGCTGCTCTGTCTACTTGTGATCTCTGTCAAATAAATAAATAAATAAATTTTTAAAAAAAATACAGATGTAATTTATTTATTTGACACAGAGAGAAAGAGATCACAAGTAGGCAGAGGGGCAGGCAGAGAGGCAGGCAGAGGGGAGGGGAAGCAGGCTCCCTGTCAAAGGGGAGAGCCCAATGCTGGGCTCAATCTCAGGACCTTGAGATCAAGACCTGAGTGAAAGGCAGAGGCTCAACCCTCTGAGCCACCCAGGTACCCTCTCTCTCTGTCTTAAAAAATAAATAAATTAATTAAATAAAATAAATTTCAGCAGGTAGAATCTGCTAGAAGTTAGTGACATCACTCCATTTTCATTGTGTTTCTTCTATAGGTACATTCATTCCAGTGTGCTATCCTGACTTTCATGGGTCCTAGACACTTTTACCTTGGTGGGTCCCTTCCTTCCTTAAAAGAAAGAGGGAAAGAAAGAAAGGAAGAATTTTTTTTAAATAAATACAATAAAAATAAATAAATAAAAATAAATTATATTTTGACTGCATTGGTAAAAATAAGAATATAATCCAGACTCATTATTGTATTTCTTTTTTCTTCTGATTTTAAAAGAAATTTACATTAAAGCATTTTCTAGGCCCCTAAAAATATCCTGGGCTCAAGGCTCCGGGCCCGGTTGGCCCTGATTCATTTATTTATGGTGAGTATTACCGATTTTCCAATTACAAAGGAAAAGTCAAGCGTCCTTTTTATGTAAGTGTATTCAAGTAAACAAAAGAAGTCTTAATATTGCATTAGTCAGTTCTGGCCACCATAACAAAATACCGTGGCCTGGGCGGCTTAAATAATATGGACATATTTTCTCTCAGTTCTGGAGTCTGAGATCAGGAGGGCGCTGGAGGAGGTCTGGTGAGAGGTCTCTCCCTGGCTTGTAGACACACTTCTTGTGTCCTCCAATGGAGGGGTGTTCATGTGTCTCTCTTCCTCTTCTTTCTTTTTTAAAGATTTTACTTATTTTGACAAAGAGAAAGGTATTACAAGTAGGGAGAGAAGCAGGTGGGGGAAAGCAGTCTCCCCGCTGAGCAGAAAGCCTGATGTAGGACTCCATCCCAGGACCCTGAGATCATGGTCTGAGCCAAAGGCACAGGCTTAATCCACTGAGCCACCCAGGTGCCCCTGCCTCCTCCTCTTCTTATAAGGCCTCTGTCCTATTAGATTCAAGCCCCACCCTTATGACCTCATTCACTTTGACCAACTCCTGCGGACTCCATCTGTAGATCCAGTTACACTTGGAGTAAGGGCTTTGACCGAGGAATTGGGCTGGACGGGACACAGTTGGGTCTCCAACTAATATGAAAGTGCATGGATGTCTAAAATGTGGCAGAAATAAAAGCTCTTCATTTTAGAGATGAAGCCTCCTGGAGACAGGACTGGAATTCCTAAGCCTTCTGGGCCCTTCAGGATATTTTGTGATGGGGCACCTGGGTTCCTCCAGCACACTGAATGACCTGTCCCCAAGGGCGGGTAGACCCTCTCCAGGGGGACTACGCACAGCCCACTCTAGCCAAGCCCTAAGCTCTGTGAGGAAACTACTTCAGATGGGGGGAGGAGGGTTGTTTCCATCAGAACACTGCTTTAAAAAAACATTCAGAAAGGCCAACAAAGGACCCAGTTCCTTTAAATCCAGGCGGCAGCACCTTGTTAAAGAAAAATAATAAAGAATTGAGGGAGCTTTGAAGAAGAGTAAATTGGCATTCTGACGAGGGGGCCTCTGCCAAGGCCTGAGGACCGACTCCTGTCACCCAGGTAACAAGGTCCAGATCAGAGGCCATCCCCTGTCACCCAGGTAACCAGGTCCTGATCAGAGGCCACCTCCAAGGTGGAGAGAAGGGGCTCCAGCCACCCCTCGCCACCCAGGGTTTTGTTCTTTCCTTCCATTTTAGCCTCCCTGGAGGAGAGGCTGAGAAGAAAGGCCGGAGAGCCCAAGCCACCCGTGGGTCCGCTATCCTGGTCAGCTCTCCCAGTGGCAAATGAGAATGGTGGTGAGAGATGAAAATGTAGCTTCTGAAAATGTGGACAGGGGTAGAGTTCTGTGAGCTGGGAGCTCTTGCCGCTTGTCTGAGCTGCTGCATGGCCTAAAGGGTGAGCCAGAAACGTCCTAGAGGGCATCTGACTGAATGAGAAGACTGTGCCCTCTCTCTCTCCCCCTCTCTCTCAAAAGAAATAAATCAATCCCTAAAAGCCTGAGCCGGGTTTGAATCCCAGATGAATCCTAAACCAAGCAGGTAAATCCAGGGATGAAATTAAGCGATGACAGAATCCAGTGGGTTTGGACAGGAAGCATCAAAGCAGCCCTATTCACAATGTTTTCTTTTTTAAAAGAGATTTTCTTGTTTAAGATTTCATCTTTAAGTGATCTCTACCCCCAACATGGGGCTAGAACTCACAACCCTGAGATCAGGAGTCATGCACTCCACCGACTGAGCCAACAGGTGCCCCCTCTATTTGCAATATTTTAAAATTTTTAGAAAAAGATCATTTTTGTGCCCTCTACAGGTCAATGTAGGCAACAGAGGTTAATGTTTAAAACGCCTTGTCTGGGGGCGCCTGGGTGGCTCAGTGGTTTGGGCTGCTGCCTTCGTCCTGGGATCAAGCCCTGCATCGGGCTGTCTGCTCAGCAGGGAGCCTGCTTCCTCCTCTCTCTCTGCCTGACTCTGCCTACTTGTGATCTCTGCCAAATAAATAAATAAAATCTTAAAAAAATAAATAAATAAAAATAAAACGCCTTGTCTGTTTAATGAAGTGGCGTTTTTTGTAAGAAAATGAGGGTAACTTAGGGCTAGCAGTTGGGAGGAAAGCAGGACTGGAGAATACTGGGGTGGGGGTGGATGGGATGGGGGAAGTAAAAAAAATGCCTTGACCTTGAATTGTTAATGGGCTCCTGGCACAGCAGTGCCTCTGGAATTTGGGGGAGGGCTTGCTCTCCCCCCTCCCCACGTCATATCTTTGTTTCTTTCCCTCTAGACTTATCAGCTCTTTAAAGGAGGTAACAGGAATCACCAGCCTCTGGGGGCAGCTGCCAGAAAGAAGTGACTGTCAGGATGGGTGTGTAGGAGAAGAGAGCTGGCTAGAAGGCCTGATGGGACAATTTAGTCTGCGTCCTTGATGGCGCATATCAAAGGACCTTGGTCATTCGGTCATTCCACAATTATCTACTGAGCGTCTGCTGTGGGGCTGGTGGGAGTCTGAAAGGAAGTAACAGGAGCCAGAAATGTTAGAGCAGCCTCTCACGAGACAGGCCAGAATTCCGGCTGAAGAGCAAGGACACCTTCGTGTGTACCCTACACTCACCCCCAGCCTCAGCAGACGTTAGCAGGTGACACCGGGGTGCAGTCCGCAGGCTTCTTTTCAAACCCGCTCTTCCTGTCCTGGGTCATCTTCTTCCTTTCACTCTTCCGGATGAAGGATGGAGAGGGGTGGGGTCAGAAAGGTGGAATTGTTATTGCCTCTAACCGGGTGAAGAGCTTGTACTGAGCTCATTTCCAAATAACTGACGACTTTGAGATGAAGATTCGTATGTTCCACTGACTGAGCCAACCAGGTGCCCCCAAGATAAAAAATCTTAAAAAACAAAACACCCAACTGGTCTGCATAAAAAGAAGAAAGGGGAAGCTAGGTACACACACATAAATTTTTTTTAAGCTTTATTTATTATTTTAGAGAGCATGTGTGCATGAGCAGGGGGAGGAGCAGAGGGAGAGAGAGAAACTCAAGCACACCCTGCACTGAACTCAGAGCCCAGCATGGGGCTTGATCCCAGGACTCTGAGATCATGACCCGAGCTGAAATCAAGAGTTGGACTCCCAACCGACTGAGCCGCCTTGGTGGCCCCAAAATTATTTTTATTATTTTTTTTAAAAGATTTCATTTATTTATTAGACACCCACAGAGAGAAATCACAAGTAGGCAGAGAGAGGGGGGGAAGCAAGCTCTCCGATGAGCAGAGAGCTTGATGCAGGACTCGATCCCAGGACCATGAGATCATGACTGAGTCGAAGGTAGAGACTTAACCCACTGAGCCACCCAGGTGCCCCCAAAATTATTTTTAATGAAGCAGATTGAACTACAATATAACCTGTTTTAACAGCATAAAATCAACAGCATAAAGTATAGGAACAAAATGAGCAAAGACCAGTGGAATACAACTACAGAGAAAAATATAAACCATATTGAGAGATAAAGAAGGTACAAAGACTGAAAAGCTGTAATATATTGATTAATTGAAAGAGTTGTCAATTCTCCTTCCAAAGAATCTACAGAAGTCAAGTAATACCGGTCAAAATCCCAACGGATTTTCTGTTTGTTTTATTTTGTGGAACCTGACAAGCTGATTGTTGAGAAAGATGCAGGGTTCAAAAGTGCAAAAACGTTTATTTTTTATTTTATTATTTTTTATTATTATTATTTTTTTAAGATTTTCTTTATTTATTTGACAGAGTTCACAAACGGCAGAGAGGCAGGCAGAGAGAGAGAGAGGAAGAAGCAGGCTCCCCACTGAGCAGAGAGCCTGATGAGGGGGCTCGATCCCAGAACCCTGGGACCATGACCCGAGCCGAAAGCAGAGGCCTTAACCCACTGAGCCACCCAGGTGCCCCCAAAACATATTTTTTTTAAAGCAAAGACATTTTTTAAGAAGAAGAAAGTGGAAGGATGTGGTCTACCAGATATCACAACTTAAAAATGATGTTGTCGCAGTCTGATATTCACAGATCCACAGAGAGAAAACAAAGTTGTATTCCGACTTCACACCATACCAAAAAAAGGGGGGTGGCGGGGATGCTGGATGGCTCACTCAGTGGAACATGTGACTGACTCTCGATCTCGGGGTTGTGAGTTCAAGCCCCACGCTGGGAGTACAGATTACCTGAAAGTAAAATCCTTTTTAAAAGTTTAGATAACAGGGCGCCTGGGTGGCTCAGTGGGTTAAGCAGCTGCCTTTGGCTCAGGTCATGATCCCAGCGTCCTGGGATCGAGTCCTGCATCGGACTCTCTGCTCAGCAGGGAGCCTGCTTCCCCCTCTCCCTCTCTGCCTGCTTGTGATCTCTCTCTCTGTCAAATAAATAAATGAAATAAAATAAAATGTTAGATAACAAAACCAAAGAATACATTCTTAGCCCCAGATAGAAAAGTTTATGGACAAATGCAAAATCACACTAATAATAAAGGAAAAGAGTGATGCATTCTATCATACTATAATGAAGAATTTTTGTTAAAACCCAGGATGGATAGAATGAAAAGAAGGACTGCAGGCTAGAACGTATTTGCAACATGTATAACTGACAGAAGACTTGCATCCCCAAGAACTCCTAAATCAAAAGAAAAGGCTTAATAGAAAAATGGGCAGTTATTAGAATGAACCAACAGCGAGGACAGCTAAGCCCCAAATCTCTGTGCCTTATAGGATCGCAGGTGTGGAATTGTATTTCTTGCTCACGTAAAGTCCAAAATTAATATTCCTGATCAGAGGATGTTCGGCTCCACGAATTCACCCAGATCCCCCCAGATGATAGACACTCAACTGTCATCGACATGTGGCCACCGAAGTCATCCTGGACATGAGTGTCCTGCCAGAAGAGCGGGGAGAAAAGGGAGTCTCATGCTGGGGGATCTGTCAAGGCCAGGCCTAGGCTCTCACTTGTCCACCTGCATTCCATGAGCTCACGGGCCTGCAAAGGAAGCAGGGAAATGTGGTCCACCTGTGTGGCCAGAAGAAGAAAGAAACAACATTGATGGCGGTGTCTGGGTGGCTCAGTCGGTTAAGTGTCTGTCTTCAGCTCAGGTCCTGATCCAGGGTCCTGTAATGGAGCCCTCCATTGGGCTTCCTGCTCAGCGAGGAGTCTGCTTCTCCCTCTGCCCCTCACCCACTGCTGTGCTCTCTCTCAAATAAATAATAAAATCTTAAAGAAAAAAAAAGAAAGAAACAACTTTGAATGCCCCAAGGTATTTCACCAAAGAAAATGTCCAAATGGACAATGAGCCTGAAAAAGCACTCAATCTTATTAGTAATCAAGAAAATCAAAATGAGGGGCATCTGGCTGGCTCTGTTGGTGGAGTGTGTGACTCTTGATCTTGGGGTTGAGAGTTCAACCCCCATGTCGGGCTCTATGCTGGGCATGGATCCTACTTTAAAAAAAAAATAATAACCTTTAAAAATAAAATAAAATAAAGAGAAGTAAAGAACTGGTGAATGTCTCATTTGGGTCACAGCTTTGGTGTGATTAAGAGGGGAACAGGATGCTTCTTGAACTGGGTAGTGAGCAGTGGATGCAAACTTTATAATCTTTTGTTAAATTATATATTTGTCTTATATAATTTTCATTATAAATTATATGTCACTATGTTTTGTTTCTAACCTTACAAATGCAAAGACTAGAGGCAGCCCTGTCAGATTCTTAGCATCTCACTGGGGCCTACAGGAATGCTCTGTTCAATAAACAAACCCACCCTTTAGGTAGAATTCCATCTATGAACGAGTTTATGACCATTCTAATGCGAAAGAAAAAAGATGCTTTTTCTGGAACGTTAGGAGAAATCAGTCATCACCCTTCAAAAGCTGCTAGTAAGACTCTAACCACAAGCACGGTCATTTTCAAACAACTTTTAGGGGCTTCTCAAACCTATCTTAACTTCATCCCCAAAGTGACTCTGCGGGAGAGACAGCACAACCCCATGTCAGATTTGGAACTCTGACTCCTCCCAGAAGTTCCCTTAGATAGTTAATAGGCAGAACAGCAGGATTTTTTTTTTAAGATTTTATTTATTTATTTGACAGACAGAGATTACAAGTAGGCAGAGCGGCAGGTAGAGAGAAAGAGGAGGAAGCAGACTCCCTGCTGAGCAGAGAGCCGGATGAGGGGCTTGATCCCAGGACCCTGGGATCACAACCTGAGCCGAAGGCCAAGGCTTTAACCCACTGAGCTACTCAGGTGCCCCAAGACAAATAAAAACTTAAAAAAAAAAAATTTCATCATCCAATATGTATCTACAACAAACGGTAATTTTTCTCCAATAGAAGAGTGGCTATACTTTTCTTCCCCAGCATCATGTGTGACAAAGAGGAAGGGGTTTGTTCCTCTGTGTTGCAGACATGGATTTAAATCCTGCTGTTCTGGATTTAAAAAAGATTTTATTTATCTTCTGAGAGAGAGAGAGAGAGAGAGAGAGAGAATGAGTGGGGGAGGGGCAGAGGGAGAGGGAGAGTGAAGCAGACTCCCCATTTAATGCGGAGCCTGACCTGGGGCTCAGGACTTGATCTCACAACCCCGAAATCATGACCTGAGCCAAAATCAAGAGTCAGAAGCTTAACTGACTGAACCACCCAGGCACCCCTCGATGATGAGATATTTATATGGCTTGTAAGGCAATCAATGGTAATTGCATTTTAGATGTTGAAGCAAAGAACAGGTTTTTGTTTTGTTTTTAAGATTTTATTTATGTATTTGACAGACAGAGATCACAAGTAGGCAGAGAAGCAGGCAAAGAGAGAGAGGAAAGGAAGCAGGCTCCCTGCTGAGCAGAGAGCTCGATGTGGGGCTCAATCCCAGGGACCTGAGACCATGACCTGAGCCGAAGGCAGAGGCTTAACCCACTGAACCACCCAGGCACCCCAAAGAACAGTTTTGAATCTATCTACCTATGTATCTATCTACTTACCCCTCTATCTATTTATTTTTAAGTGAGCTTTATGCCCAACATGGGACTTGAACTTGCAACCTTCAGATCAAAAATTGCATGACTACTAACAGAGGCAGCCAGGTCCCCCAGAACAGTTTTCATTGCCTTTTTTTTTTTTTAAGTTTTTATTTATTTATTTGAGAGAGAGAATGTATGTGCACATGCATGAGTGGGGGGAGGGGCAGGGGAAGAGGGAGAAGCAGACTCCCCACTGAGTGGAGTCTCAGGACCCCAAGATCATGATCTGAGCCAAAGTCAGATGCTTAATTGACTGAGCCACCCAGGCTCCCCACTTCCCAGAACAGTTTTTAACTGGGTAAGGGACCATATGGGCTCCATGCCCAACTGAAGCAGGACTAGGATGTTGGCTCCCTGTTCCCTGTCAGACACAGTTGAATGAGGGATGGGTAAGTCCACTTGGCATCCCGGGGACAGGGGAGGCCCTGGGGCAGTGCGTGGAAACAGAAGCAGCAGGTCAAAATGAGAAGTCACAGTTGGAAGAGGACCAAACTGACAGCTGAGCCAATCATCCAAACCTTGGTCTTCTATCCCAAGAGGTGGCAACAGAGAGCTGGAGTCAAAGGTTAGAGACAGAAATGTAGCAGTCAGACTACTGGTTAAGCTGCTGAGTAGTAACAAGTGTAAAGGTGCACAGGCAAGAGAGTGCTTTCTGGAACCAACATGCAGTCAGGGGGATTGGGAATCAACCCATTTGTCCTGCAGCATAAGACCCAAAAATAGTGTGTGATACATCCATACAGTGAAGTCCCAGGCAGCCATTCGGGAGAATAGATACAGCTGCCAGTAATGACATGGAACAAAGCCCATGGTACTTGGGGTGCCTGGGTGGCTCAGTGGGTTAAAGCCTCTGCCTTCAGCTCAGGTCTTGATCCCAGGGTCCTGGGATGGAGCCCCTCATCGGGCTCTCTGCTCAGCAGGGAGCCTGCTTCCTCCTCTCTCTCTGCCTGCCTCTTTGCCTACTTGTGATCTCTGTCTGTCAAATAAATAAATAAAATCTTTAAAAAAAAACACAAAAAACAAAGAAGGATGCAAAAGACTGTGTGTGGGGGTGCGCGTGCACTCAGTGAAAAAGAGAATTCTGGAAGAACATGGCTAAGTTAGCAGCAGAACTGGCTACTGCCTTATAATGCAAAAAGACCCCAACCTTTGGGGTTATCATTATTGTCTCTTCCAAATGTTTCTATTTTACCTTCATTAATAGCAGACAGAAAACTTGTGTGTCTTATCCATTTGGGCAGGTCAGCATCTGACATTACAGACAATCACAGTAAATAAGAAGTAAATAAGTCAGAGCGACTCTTCTTCCCCTCCAGTGTATTTCTCAGCAGGGTTCTGAAGAGAAGCTGAAGCCCTAATGCCCGGCCTATTCGTTTACTGTCTATGGGGGAACTAAGAAAACAGTCACTCGAACAGTTCCCCATGATCTGAGAATAAGATGACCCCGATTCTTCTGCTCTATTTCCAAGTTTTGGATCACTTTTCTTCAGAGGAAGAACTACAGGTGTATAGTTTTTAAGAAAGAGTCCACCCACAGTAATTCGTACTTTTACTATCTGAGGAACCGCCTGACGAAAAACACTCAAAGCCTAACAAAATGCTCTCAGGGCAAAAGGAGCTTTAATGAGAACTTGGACCTCCTCCAGGAAGCCCACAGTGGCAGAAGCCATGTACATGTCCTACAGGGGGAAGAGGTCCCCACCGTCAGGGAAGGTTCTCAAGGCAGAGAAACCCTAGACCTGCCTCCAGGGTTGAGGGAAGGACTTAATTCACAACCCTAAGCTGACTGACTTTTGGAACACCCATACTAGTGAGAAATTCTGCAAACCTTGTGATTGCGTCAACCTGAGGCCATTCGCGTTGGGGGAAAATGCTCATATCCCTGGCCTCGGTACCAGCTTCCTCAGCCAGGAGAGTCTCCAAAAAGCAGAGACATCCTCTAAATGTCCAGAGTGGCCATCCTCAGTAAGATGGAGGAACGAGACCGACCCAAAGGCCAGGGAAACCTCTCCATTGGGTCTTGTCCACCATGAGATGGGTCCACAGACCACCACACTCCTACAGCTGGCCAGAGGATGTTCACTCTGATGCCTGCTTCAGGTCAGTCCTTTACAGGGGTTCATACAGGACTGGTGGCTCAGACCCACTTGATCCACAGCCCGGCTCTTCACTTACTTGCTAGGTGATGTTGGGTGGACCAATTAATGCCTATGAGTCTCTCTCTCTTTTAAATTCAAGAGGAGATTATTATTAGCACCCATTTCATAGTTGTCATGAGAATTATTAAGGATGAAGGATGTTGCTTTCCACCACTTTCTTTTTGTTGGGCTGGCCCATTTCCCAGAATCCACAAGCTTAGTGAGCCTTCCAGGCCCCCAGCTTAGGCCTGGGATTGGGGAAGTGGTACTGTGTGTGTCTCTATGCCGAAGGAACTTCCCCATGGCTCAGAAGGTTCCCAAATCGGCACAGGGAATGGAGCACTGATAAAGCTGGTGCAGAGATTCTGTGAATCCTTTCCAATGATCCCCAAGGAGACACACACCTTTTCTATCCTCTGTCCTTGGTCAGGCCCATCAAACAGCAGTTCTGAAGCTAACTTTCCTGACTGTTCCAAACAGGACAGGCCCACCAGTGAGATGATCATAGGACTCTAGAGCTATATTATTATATTATATCATCAGACACTTCCTTGCTTTGCAAAGGAGGTAAGGTTGCCAGATTTAGTAGATAAGATGAGAATGCCCAGTTCATTGTGAATTTCAGCTAAATGAGAGAAAAGATTTTAACCTATGTCCCAGTATTGCATGGGACACCCTTCCAAAGAATTTTTGTTGTTGTTGATCTGAAATTCAAATTTAACTGGGCTTCTGTATTTTATCTGGCAACCCTGTGAAGAGAGTTAGGTGCTAAGGGGGAAACAACTGAGGGTCTAGCCAGGCCTCAGAGCTAGGTCTGCTGGCTCCCAGCCACGGCCCCCCACACCCACCGCTTCTGCCCCAGCTGCGGGCTTTTCACATGAAGGGGAAAGCTTGCTGGGCTGGGTGTCTCAGACTCTGCTTCACAAAGGGGTAACTACTGGCTGGGAGTCTCCAACAGGAGAAACAGAACACCCACACAGCGCAGGGAAGAGGGGGGTGGAGGTTAGGACTCCAGGCCATTTAGGTCCCAGTCCCGGCTGTTTTCCAAGTGAGGGTGATCACCCACCAGACGTTTAACTGCTTTAAGGCCCAGGTTTTTAAACTATCAAATGGGCGCAATGGGACCTGTTTCCAAAGGGTCACTTTGAGGATTAGCTGAGCAGAGCAATTCCCGAAAAGTCGGCTGCTTGTCACCTACAGAGCACATTTTGGGTCTCCGCAGTTTTTATCAGAACCCATGACGACGGAAGAGGAGCTTCGGTTCCTTGGAGCTGAGACGTTCTACCCAAGCTTCCCCACCCTCGGCTGCATGCCGAGGGGCTCGGGCTGAATTCAGGCCCGGCCCACAAAGGCCCGACGGAGGGGTCCGGCCCATCCTCATTTACGGGAATTCACATCAGCGATCAATCATCCTTAATTTGTAACCGGGCAGTGTCCCGGGCCAGCCAATAGCCAAGACCGACCCCACCGCACACCCCACCTCCTTGACCCTGTGGGACTGTCCGCGCAGTCGGCGCTGAAGCTGTCCAGCCACCGGGAGTTTGGAGCAGGTTTGGTGATATGGTGGGGGTGGGGGCTTTGGGAGCGGGGTGTCCTGATCTTCTCCTTTCCCGAGTTTCCTGCCCCCCTTTCTTATCTCTGAAGTTTCTTCAGTCTTGCTTCCACCGAAGACTTCTGTCCTACCCTCCGCCCCCACGTGCCCCTCTTCCCGGGGCGCCCCCGCCCCCGCCCGAGCTTGGTGCCCAGCCCCCTCGGGACCTCCCCTGCCTCCGCTGCCTCTGGTCGTCATTGTTAGACTGAAGCAGGACTCTCGGGGTGGAACAGATGTATGGAGACCCGGGCTTGGGAGGGGGAAGGAAGGGCCAGCGGGTGCCGGGAAAGGGAAGCAGTTCGGGGAAAACAAAATAGGGGGAGGAGCCTGGGAGAAGGTGGGCGGGGGAGCGGGAGGAGGAGGGAATTCGTGCTTGGGGGCTAAGTCCCGGAATGGAATGGGGGCGGGCTCAGGGTGGTGGCTGGAGACCGGGGAGTCAAGTGGAGGCCCCCAGGACCCCAGGGCTCGGCGCTGACAACGTAGCCGGCTGGCTCCGCAGGTCCGGGCTGACGCCGCCGCCCAGATGGCCTCCAGGCTGACCGCGCTGACCCTCCTGCTGCTGTTGCTGCTGGCTGGGGTGAGTGGCCCCTCTGAGGGGGGCTGAGGATTAACCGTTGTGGGCCCGGAGAATGAAGAGAGCACCTCTTGGGATCAGCAAGGGTGGTCCTTGCACCGGGGTTCAGAGAGAGCGAGGCAAGAGCCGGGTTCTAATCCCGGCCCTCTGCCCAGCAGTTAGGGTGGCCTTGAGCAAGTCGATTCTCCGAACCTACCTGTATTGGTTTATAAAGTGGAGAATAAGGCGGAAGGGCCAGAGAGAGCCAGGAGATGGACAGCATTCTGTGATCCAAGAGCAAGGGGTTGCAGCTGAGCTGTGCGGTGGGGCCCTGGCTGCGGAGACCTAAGTCCTTCCTGGGCTGCACCTGTCAAAACGCCAGGAAAGGCAGCTGACTCCTGGGTCTTCGTGGAGGGTTGGGGGAGGATCCCAGTGAGAGGTCCCATCGGCTTGGGAGTTTGGGGGGGGGGGGGAGGTGGACTCCTGCTTTGGCTATCTGTTGAGGGTAAGTTGGCCTGGGGAGTGCCCTTAGAGAATCTGTAGGTGCTACCGTGGTTAGCGAGGGATCTAGAATCACAGTCAGACAAGCAGCTTCTGGGTAACCCTGAGCTTGTTACTATCTCAGCATTGGTTTCTTTTATCAGTGAAATGGGAGAACACATGTTTTCTCAACCCAGAAACCATGACATTTGGGGGGTGGAAAATTCATTATGAGGGGCTATCCTGTGCATTATAGGATGTTTTGCCCTACTCCGGTTTCTCCCCACTAGATGCCATTAACATCTCTGCCCTACCCCCAATTCCCTTCCCTTTCCTGTGATAACCAAAAATGCCTCCATTGCCAAAAGTCTCCAGGGATTAAAATTGCCTCTGATTGAAAGCCACTGGTCTATACTATTTCTTTTTCCTTCCTTACTCCCATCCCCTTCTGACTCACCCTCCCTTCCTTCTCTTCCTTCCTTCCTTCTTTCCTTCCTACCTTCCAGAATGCTGATGGTTTCCTCTAATGGCTTGCCACCCACAGTTGGAAAAACCACTGTTCTCATGCAGGGGTCAGAAGCTCAAATCTCTCTGCTGGCCTGGCAGGTGAGCCAAGATAGGCAGACACTTAAAGAAATTGCAAGAACACAAATAAATGGCAATGGACTCTCAGCTCCGAAGTCTGGGAAGCAGCTGCTCTTATGGCAGCGATTCCTCAGTGATAACAGAGTCCCTGCCCACCCCTTACCTCTGCCTCAACCCACATTGGCTCCTGCATTGCCCCTTCTTCAGAGGAACTAGTGGGTGGCAGCTTCAGGGCAGGTCCCTTACCCACCAGGCTTTCCCAGGAATCAGTCTCTGGTACAGGATTTTTTCCACATCCTCACCTTCCCTTCCTGCTTTGAGAGTTTTTGACTGTGCTTCATGGTAGGAAAAATGAAACTCAGTTTCTTGAATCACAGGTTAGAGCCTCCTCAAATCCGAATGTCACTAGCCCCAGCTCCACGGCAGAGAGCTGGCGAGAGGAAAGCGCAGGACAGATCTTAGAGGGAGAGATCACCAAGAATCCACCCACCGAACACGCCATGGGCTCTTCCACCTTGTCGCCAACCAACTCAACCATCGTAACAGCCAATACCACTCTTACAGCCACCACTGAGCCCTTCATCCAGTCCACTGTTCAACCCATCCAGCCCACTACTGTGCCCCTCTGCCCAGAGCCTGTCACTTCCTGCTCTGAGTTGGAGACTCCTTGGGCAGAGTCTGAGTTGAGGGAGGCTTTGATAGACTTCTCTGTGAAGCTCTACCATGCCTTCTCAGCGACGAAGAAGGCAGAGACCAACATGGCCTTTTCTCCATTCAGCATTGCCAGCCTCCTAACCCAGGTCCTGCTTGGTAAGAACCTAAGTTCTCTCCCAGTTGTATGTTGGATCCTCCCATGAGGGTTCCCAACCCAGGTGCCTACAAAGCCATGCCTTGGGGGGAAGGCCATAAACCTGGGCTACTTTGGGTGGGGGAGGTGAGCATTCATTTATTCCTTCACTTAACAGTGATTGAACAGGCTCTCTTGCTTACAAAACCCCATGGACTACGCAGGAACATATAAAACAGGGTTGAAGTCCTTAGCCTTGTGTCAGGGTACAGCAGCAAGGAAGATGAAACCATGAGCGATAGACAGAGAGTAAAGTCCTACTAATGCTGCCTACTGGCTGTGTGACCTTGGCAGGTTACTTAACATCTCTGAGCCTGAGTCCTCAGGTGTGAAATGGAAGTGGTTATATTTCAAAAAAGAAACTAGGGGTGCCTGGGTGGCTTAGTGGTTAAACCTCTACCTTCGGCTCAGATCATGATCTCGGCGTCCTGGGATCGAGCCCCACATCAGGCTCTCTGCTCACCAGGGAGCCTGCTTCCCAACCCCCCCGCCCCCCACCTGCCTCTCTGCCTACTTGTGATCTCTCTCGCAATAAATAAATAAAATGCTTAAGAAGAAAGGAAGGAAGGAAAAAAGAAAGAAAGAAAGAAGAGCGTTTAGAGCCTGGCTTAGAGGGAGGTCAAAAAATGTTAATCCCCTGTCTTCCCTCTTCCTGAGAGATGTTCCCATGGCATAAAGCTCTACCTACACTCTCCAGTTAGGAACCCCCAAAACTGCGAGGTGTCCCCTGGGAGGCACGTTGCAGTGGATTGACTTCGGCAGATTTCTTTTTTTTTTTTTTAAAGACTTTATTTATTTATTTGACAGAGAGAGATCACAAGTAGGCATAGAGGCAGGCAGAGAGAGAGAGAGGAGGAAACGGGCTCCCTGCTGAGCAGAGAGCCCGATGCGGGACTCGATCCCAGGACCCTGAGATCATGACCTGAGCCGAAGGCAGCAGCTTAACCCACTGAGCCACCCAGGCACCCGGCAGATTTCTTTATTGCCTAGACTGTATGGCTCGAATCTTGTCTCCCTTCTCCACTTAACTCTGGGATCCTGAGTAGAGCAGATCACTGACGCTCTTAAACCTCAGTTTCCTCATCTGTAAATAGGGAGAGTAATTACCCTTCTGTGAAAGGGAAGTATTGTGAAGATACAGTGAGCTCATAGGGGAGGATCACTTGTGATGCCTGGAACCAAGTAAGTGCTCTGGGAGTTGTTTCTGTTACCACAGGGAAAATGGGCACAATAGATATTTGAAAATGAATAACTCAAGGGGTATTGACTCTCCATGCTCTTTTGTGATCCTCTGATTTCTCCCCTTAATAGTGAGCTAGTGTCCCTGCCCGCAGTGCAAACCTGTGTAAACCCAAACCAACTCAACCATCGTGTGAAACAGGCAGTGATTGGACTAGGCTTTCTGGGATGAAATTGGGTAGAAGTTTGGGGTTGAAATTGGGTAGAAAACAGAGAGGATTCGAAGTCCTGGGAAAGCCTAACTGGGATGATTCATCATCGTTCCCCATTACTTTCGTTCTGACCTCTGGATTGTCTTCAGAAATAGTCGTCCCCGCTCTGATGATTGGTGATCCCCTCCACAGCAGGAAATAACCCCGCTGCCCTGACCCATGCCAGCCTGGTCCCTCAATCCTTGTCCTAATGAGGGTTGTCACGCCCAGTCCTCCAACCCCCTCCCACCCTGCAATTTTTCCTCATTTCTGCCCTTTGTTGCAGGGGCTGGGAACAGCACCAAGAGAAACCTGGAGAGCCTCCTCTCCTACCCCGAGGACTTCTCCTGTGTACACCAGGCCCTGAAGGCTTTCACATCCAAAGGCTTCACCGCAGTCTCTCAGATCTTCCACAGCCCAGGTGAGCACCCCGGAAAAGGCCAGCGGCTGCCCAGCAGGACTTTGAGAGGACTCTGAGGAGGACCTGATGCCTCAGAAAGAGGGGAAAGAGGACAGAGGGCAGTTAGAGCTAGGACATCAAGGATGGACTGCAGAACAGGTAAGGGCCTCAGCAGGAACGTCCTTTGTCTCAGGGAGAGCAGGAGGGCCCAGACCTTGGGCAAGTCCTTTCCATTCATCAGCGCTTGTTAAAATAAGAATGTCCTTCTGCTTTCATTCATCAGTAGAACCAGAGAGCTCAAGATAAACAGTGTTTTGTTAAACTGGCTCAGAGGAATCTTGAGGCTTCTAGTTTTTGTACTTTTGTGTTCTTTGAATTTTTGGCCATTTACATATATTACGTTATTAAGATATAATAAGATTAATAAGCTTCCAAAATGATCTGATACAGGTATTTTCAAATTTTCTTCCCCAGAGCCCTGGGGTTCTGCTGAGCAGCTTCAGGAGTCATGATGGGAGCCGAGGGGCATTGGGGAGGCCAAGTGGGTGTGGGGGTACCACTTCCTGTGGGAAGCAGATAGAGCCAGGTGGGCTCTGAGCCCTCACCCAGCCTCAACCAGAGCCCTTTTAACCGTGGGCTTCAGACATGACTCTTTCAGGACAGTTCTGCTCCTTAAAAAGGTTTGAAAGCTAAAGATCTCATCTGCTCCCTCTTTATTTTATTTATTTATTTTTAAAAGATTTTATTTGTTAGAGAGCATAAGCAGGGGGAACGGCGGGCAGATGGAGAAGCAGGCTTCCTGCTGAGCAGGGAACCCAATGTGGGGCTCCATCTCAGGACCCTGGGATCATGACCTGAGCAAAAGGAAGACATGAAACCAACTGAGTCACCCAGGTGTTCCTGCCCCCGCCCCCTTAAAAGGAAAAAAAAAAATAAATTCTGTTTTTTTTTTCAACTATAAAATCAATATCATTCATTGTAGAAAACAGAGGACAGGGACGGCTGAGTCGCTCAGTCAGTCAAGCGGCTGCCTTCGGCTCAGGTCATGATCCCAGGATCCTGGGATGGAGCCCCACATCGGGCTCTCGGCTCAGCAGGGAGCCTGCTTCTCCCTCTGCCTGCTTCTCCACCTGCTTGTGCTTTCTCTCTTTCTGACAAATGAGTAAATAAAATCTTAAAAAACAAACAAAAAGCAAACCAGAAAACATAGGGAGGAAGAAGAAGGAAGAGGAGGAGGAGGGGGAGGAACAAAAAACCCACCAGCCTGGTTCTCTTAAAAAAAATACCCTCTTAAGTGGTGATGCAACATGGGGGGTTACGGGGGTGGGAGAAGAATCAATGAAACAAGATGGGATTGGGAGGGAGACAAACCATAAGTGACTCTTAATCTCACAAAACAAACTGAGGGTTGCTGGGGGGAGGGGGGTCGGCAGAGGGGGGTGAGGTTATGGACATTGGGGAGGGTATGTGCTATGGTGAGTGCTGTGAAGTGTGTAAACCTAGCGATTCACAGACCTGTACCCCTGGGGATAAAAATATATTATATGTTTATAATAAATAAAAAATTTTTTTTAAATACCCTCTTTTAGAGATGGGAAAAAAGCTGTGTCGGAGGTGATCAAGAAACAGTGCGTTTACTTATTTGCTAGAATTCAACTTAATCCTCTGTCTTGCTAGATTGCTAGAGAATACAACTGCATTCGATATTATCTGTGCAGTCCAGGAAAAATTTCTTTCAAACACTGTTTTCTTTAGTGGACTTGACCTTTGGAGAACAAAAGCCAGAAAGTCTTTCCATGAGCTTCCACTGAGGCCAGGAAGCAGAGTGGGTTCCCTGCTGAATTAAGGGAAGAAACAAGGGAAAACACTGGCAGATGGAAGTTAGTATCTGAGTTGTTTTGCCAAGCCACAGGTGCACTGCAAGGAGAGACAGCCAAGGCCTAGGAGGGGTCCTGCCCTAAGTCCAGGGCTTGCTTTCTCGGGGCTTAGTTGCGGTATCTGTAAGAGGAGTGGGCTGGACCCTGGCTCCAACCTGCAGTGAGCTGAAAGCAGTAGGAAACACACTCCCTCCCATCCTCTTAGAAGGGAGAGAATGTCTGGGGGACTCATGCTTCCCTCTCTCCACCTGCTCCCTCCTCCCAGACCTGGTCCTACGGGATGGCTTTGTGAATGCCTCTCAGAGCCTGTATGGCAGCAGCCCCAGAGTCCTGGGAAATGACAGTGATAGCAACACGGAACTCATCAATGCCTGGGTGGCAGAGAAGACCAACCACAAGATCACACGGCTGCTGGAAAGTCTGCCCTCTGACACCCGCCTTGTCCTCCTCAATGCCGTCTACCTGAGTGGTAAGGGAGCCCTGGACCCAGTAGTCTTTCCATCCCGTGTCCTTTCTCTCCTGGCTTCAAAGCCCACCCAACCCCAAATTCTACACCTGGATCCCACCGAGCTCGGCCCACCCCCTTCTAATGGGGCTTTTCAATTGTCTCCATCCTTTCTCACCAGCATTAGAGTGACCCTCTCTCTCCTTCCCTCTAGCCAAGTGGAAGATAACATTTGATCCAAAAAGAACCTCGATGGAGCCCTTTTACCTCAAATCCTCTGTAATAAAAGCGTCGATGATGAACAGCAAGAAATACCCCGTGGCCCATTTCAATGACCCGACCTTGAAGGCCAGGGTATGTTCTCGCCCCTTCCCACTCTTGTCTCAGAGCCTCTGGCGGGTCCTGATATCTTTCCTGCTACGGCCCCATCGCTTTGGAGTACTACACCCTTACGAATTCATCATGTCTACTTCTTCCATCTGTATTTCTACCCTGTCTTTTGTGCTTCTCCCCTCTCTAGCTTGGCCGAGGCAGGCATTGTTTATTTTAGGCTGGAGAGCAGGATTCTAAAGTTTCTTCATCTCTACCACGTCGAACGGCCAGAAGTGAGTCTGTTCATCTGTATCTCTTTCCCGTCAACCCACCAGGAGCCCCTGGCGGCTTGGCAAGTCCTGTGTGTCTGTGTGCCCCTGTAACGCATGCATGCGTGGGTGTGCCCGCATCTGGGAAGGTGTAGACGTGTGTGCATGTATGTGGTAGGTGTGGACGCGTGTGCACTTGGTAAATGACTTACGTTCCTTTGCAGAAATGGAGCAGTAAAATTTCAGCGGATGGGGAGGGAGGGAAGATTGACTGTGGATCCCAGAAGATTTTAGTTATTTCTAGATATATCTAGATATTTCTGCCTTGTTAGGACAACAAGACACAGATTTAGGAGATAGAAAACATTGGGAGAATACCCAGTGATGTAGTGCCAGGCTTGGTCCACCTTGGGAGGGAGATTTCCCTAACTTTTCCCTCCGCCTGGACCCTTTCTCACTCATATTGTCACGTAACTTGTTCCTTCTGCACTCCTGAGTGTCACGCCAAAGGTCACCTCTATGGCGAGAACTTCCTACTACTTCGTCTTCCTTTTTTTTTTTTTTTTTTTAAGATTTTATTTATTTATTTGACACGGAGAGAGAGATCACAAGTAGGCAAAGAGGCAGGGAAAGGGGAGTGGGGGGAAGCAGGCTCCCTGATGAGCAGAGAGCCCGATGCGGGGCTCGATCCCAGGACCCTGGATCATGACCTGAGCCAAAAGGCAGAGGTTTAACCCACTGAGCCACCCAGGAGCCCCGAGAACTTCCTGTTTCTTAAAGTGGCCCCTGCCTCACTCTGAAACATTGCCCTGTTTGATTATATTCATGGTACTTCTCTTTATAGGAAATTAGGTTGTATATTTGCTTATTTTATTACAGTATTGTTTGTCTCCCTGAGATATTGTCTCTCCCCGAGGAACCGAAACCTCAGCTGCCTTGTTTCCTATCCCTGGGGGCCCAGAACAATACCACATGTAATAAGTACTCATTATAGGTTTGCTGAATAAATGAATGAAGTCACTGGATGGTGGTGAAGGGTACAACCCACTTAGGGGTGCCCAGGAAGGCTTCAGAGAAAAGGTTACCTCTGACCGTTCTGAATCCTTCACGCAGGGGCGCCTGGGTGGCTCAGTGGGTTAAGCCGCTGCCTTTGGCTCAGGTCATGATCTCAGGGTCCTGGGATCGAGTCCCGCATCGGGCTCTCTGCTCTGCAGGGAGCCTGCTTCCCTCGCTCTCTCTCTGCCTGCCTCTCTGCCTACTTGTGATCTCTGTCTGTCAAATAAATAAATAAAATCTTAAAAAAAAAAAAAGAATCCTTCACGCACCTTTCCGCCCACCCATCTCTGCCTATCTGGTAGTTGACCACTCCTAACTAGCAGAACCAGAATGGCATGGGTAAGTTTAATGTACTTGATTTTCTTTTGAAGCATGTCAGCTACCCATCAGAGCTGAATGACAGCCCTGCTTGGCCATATCTTCCCAGCCTCAAAGGCCACTGCGAAATAAAAATTAAATTCGAAGGGTAGATAAGCTGTCCACCAGCATCTCAATATCCTTCTCCCATTTAATTATCCTATACCTTTTCGCTTCAAAGCATAAAACTAGTATGTCTGACTTCTCTTAAAAAATTGTAAGCACTATTTGAATAAGACACACAGATTACCCTCAGTGTACCCTGATGTTAATGCCATGGAGTTGGGGGACATCTGGGGGGCTCAGTCAGTTACACATCTGCCTTTTCGGCTCAGGTCATGATCGCAGGGTCCTGGGTTGGAGCCCCGGATCGAGCTCCCTGCTCAGTGGGGAGTGTGCTTCTCCCTCTCCCGCTGCCCCTCCCCCTGCTCATGCTCTCAAGCTCACTCTCTCTCAAAAAGGGAATTAAACAAAAAAAAGAAAAATACTATGGAGTTGGTTTACTTTCTCATACCTGTACTTAATTCTGAATCTTTCTGGGACTTAAGAGCATTTACCCAACCAAGGAGGTTAGACTTACCAACTCCGGTATGGTCGGGTTACCGGCTGGAAAAGTCAAGACCACAACATGGTAACCTTTTGGTCTGAGATTCAAGGTCAGTGCACAGGACCTGTTGGCACTGTTGACATTTTGGATTAGATTATTCTTTGTTAGGAGCACGATTGCTGGGCATCGTGCAGGATTCAGCATCATCCTTGTTTTCTTTTTCTTTTTCTTTTTTTTTAAGATTTTATTTATTTATTTGACAGAGAGAGGGATCACAACTAGGCAGAGAGGCAGGCAGAGAGAGAGGAGGAAGCAGGCTCCCCGCCGAGCAGAGAGCCCGATGCGGGACTCGATCCCAGGACCCTGAGATCATGACCTGAGCGAAAGGCAGAGGCTTAACCCACGCAGCCACCCAGGGGCCCCTGATCCCTATCTTCTGAGAACCCATATATATTAGACCTATGGGTCCTATACCTGTGTCATACTTTTGTCTGACCACCAGTTGGAAGTCCTTTTAATGGCCAGCTTGAAAGGTAGGCTAGGATTGGCTTGTCCACAATCACGAATGCTACACTAAGACATTTATACTTAATCTTGTAGGCTGCAAAGAGCCATCAAGTCTTTAAAAGGAGGCATCTGCGTGGCTCAGTGGGTTAAAGCCTGCCTTCAGCTCGGGTCGTGGTCCTGGGGTCCTCAGATGGAGCCCCATATCAGGCTCTCTGCTTGGCAGGGAGCCTGCTTCTCCTTCTCTCTCTGCCTGCCTCTCTGCCTACTTATGATCTCTGTCTGTCAAATAAATAAATAAAATCTTTTAAAAAAAGTCTTTAAAAGCACCAGGGCCCCTGGAGAACTTGGTTGGTAGACCATGCGACTCTTGATCTTGGCATTGTAGGTTCGAAACTCCACATTGGGTGTAGAGATTACTTAAAAATAAAATCTTTTTTTTTTTTAAAAGATTTTATTTATTTACTTGAGAGAGATAAAGAGAGCAGGCGCATAAGTTGTGAGAAGGGCAGAGGGAGAGGGAGGAACAGGCTCACTGCTGAGCAGGGATCCCAATGTGGGGCTTGATCCCAGGACCCTAGGATCACGACCTGAGCCAGAAGCAGACGCTCAACCAACTGAGCTACCCAGGTGCCCCTGCCTCTTACACACTTGATACACAGCACACTGGAAGGGGAAGGAACAGGGTTCAGATAGAGTCAATCACTTGCCTGTATTACCTAGCTAGTCAGAAGTAGAGTCAGGGTGCCATCCTCGGCCTGTGTGATCAGAAAGCCATACTCCTTCCTCCATATCTCATGTGCACGGGATTAGACCAGCACTGTCCACCCAGCTGCCTTCCTCATTTTGTCATAAAGCTTGGGAGCCCGGGTCCAGCTGTGGCTTGTTGCGATAGCGTGAACGGTGGCAGCAGACAGAAGATAAGCCTTGGGACTTAGGGGGTGGGATCCAGGAGAAGACGGATAAGGTGTGTCTCTTGTTCTCCAGGTGGGGCAGCTGCAGCTCTCCCACAACCTGAGCTTGGTGATCCTGATGCCTCAGAGCATAAAACACCATCTTGAAGACCTGGAGAAGGCTCTCAACCCCGCTGTCTTCAAGGCCATCATGAAGAAGCTGGAGATGAGCAAGTTCCAGCCCACCCTCCTGACGCTGCCCCGCATCAAAGTGAAGAGCAACCAGGACATGCTGACCATCATGGAGAAACTGAGTGAGCCCTGGCAGCTCAGGATTGCTCCTCGGCTGTTGGGTGGGGTGGGGTGGGGCTGTTCTTAAAGCATGGTTTAGCCCTCTCTAGAGTATTGTATACACCCGTAATGTCAGTCATGCCTCAGTCCCGTGAGTTACAGGGGAAGGTGCTGTTATCCCATTGGATCGTTGAGGAAAGTGAGACTTGAAATTTACCTGACTTACCCAAGGTCCCTTGGGCTGGTTAGAAGCGAGCAAGAACACCAGCCCAGGTCTCCAGCTCGACTGTTTCTACCGTGGTTCATTGTGACAAAGACACTGGGACAGGTGACCAGGATGAGTCATAGATACTCCTTCCCCAGGACCATTCATAACACTCAACCACCTCGTGGGCTACGCAAGAAGCTGTCTGGATGATACAGTCTGGACCCTTCTGAGTTTGGAGGAGGCAACACTCTGTTACCTAACCTTTGGCCTCACTTCCTGATCTTGACCTCATGTCCAGATGTAGCATTTTATTTTCTGTGATAGAACTTGACTCTCTGATGGGTGAACTGGTTTCCTAGTATATGACATTACATCTTTGTATATGACCTCATTTGATAAAACATGACCTCTTTCTGATATATGACCTCACTTCTGGGGTCCTTGGAAACAAGGACATCATTTCTCAGGGTTCTTTGGCGGGTGGGGCAAGGCCTCTCACCTCGTCAGAGAAGGTGGTGGTGGGAATAAAAATGGGCCCACTGATAGAGGATCCCACGAACTCTTACCAGAAGGCACAATATATAATGTGACAAGCAGGGGAGGAGAACAAAGAGAAAACTTGACCTGGGACCAATTCCAAAGATTTAGGACAGATGTCTCCAGTAGCTGAGGCTTTCATGTTGGTCTGTCTTTTCCTTTTTCTTTTAAAGTCATCTCTACACCCAGCATGGGGCTCGAACTCACAACCCTGAGATCAAGAGTCACAGGCTCCAACGACTGAGCCAGGCAGGCACCCCTCCTGCTGCTCTTTGACTCTTTGTTTTTGTCTTGGTTATGATCTAGATTTCTTTGACTTTCTTTACGACCTCAACCTGTGCGGGCTGACCGAGGACATGGATCTTCAGGTTTCCGCGATGCAGCACCAGGCCACGCTGGAGCTCACAGAGTCTGGGGTGGAGGCGGCGGCAGCCTCGGTGATTTCTGTGGCCCGTAATTTGCTGGTCTTCGAAGTACAGCAGCCCTTCATCTTCCTGCTCTGGGACCAGCGGCACAGGTTCCCTGTCTTCATGGGGCGGGTGTATGACCCCCGGGTCTGAGACCCGCAGGGCACCAGGCTAAGGCAAGCTGTCCCCCTCCAGCCTCGCTCTCCCAGGGGCAGCCCTGCCTGGACTGGCCCCACGGCCACCTCCCGCTCTAGGTGTCTCCCGCTCTTCACGTGAAGGGCTCACTCGGGGTCTGGTGAAGGGACCTACTTCTGTCATCCCTTCCCTGTGGCTCCCCAAAGTACTTTCCACAGCTTCCTCTGGTTCAAGTTCACCAGACTCTACAAATAAAACCTGGCAGACTATGACTTCCTCTCTTGCTTACCTTTCAGTTTTAGAAGACGGGGACAACCATGACCCCTGTAAAAGCTAGTATTGCTGTGTAACAAGTCACTCTCAATTTAGTGGCTTCAAATAGCAACCATTGGCTGAGTGGTCTTGCTGACCTGGTTCGACCTGGCTGACCTTCTCTGGGCTTCCTCGTGCATCTGTAATAATTGGGGGTTGGCTGATGTATAATGGCCTCAACTGGGACACCTTGGCTGTCCTCTGCATGACTCCTGCATCCTGCCAGCAGGCTACCCTGCAATGGCAGAGGTCCAAGAAAGGCCTCAGAAAGAAGCTGTCCCCAAGATTTTATTTACTTATTTATTTGACAGAGAGAGAGTGCACACAGCAGGGAGTATGGCAGGCAGAGTAGGGAGCTGAGTAGGGAGCCCTATGCGGGGCTCAATCCCAGGACCCCAGGATCATGACTCAAGCCCAAGGCAGGCATTCAACTGACTAAGCCACCCAGATGCCCCAGAAAGGAGCAGTGTTTTCCATACCTTCGCTTGCATCAAATTTATACCTTTGTCCCATCAGCCAGAGCAGCTCACTTGACTGGACCTAGAGTTAGGATGGAAAGGCACTACAACGTTACAGATGAGGTCATTAATCGGAGGCTATCGTGCCCTGCTTTTGTTGTTGTCGTTGTTAGAGAAATCTCGCATGTGTGCGTGGGGAAGAGGCAAGGACAGAAGGAGAGAGAATCCAGACTTGTCTCCCTGCCGCGGAGCCCATTGCAGGGCTCCATCTCACGACCCTAAGATCATGACCTGAGCGAAACCAAGAGTCAGATGCCTAACTGACGGAACCACCCGGGGGGCCCAGGGCCATGCATTCACTGCAGTCCCTGTGTCCCTTGTCCGCGACGACTGTGACCGGACCAGCAGGCATTAACGTCCGGAGCTTACACAGACGGCCTGCCACGAGCCCTGCAGACCTTTACTCCCTGCCTCAGCGTCACGTGGAAAACTCGGCGAGGGGAAGTCTTGCTCAAAGTCGCGCAGTTGGGAAATGGCAGAACGGGGACGTGAAAGCATGTGTTTGACTCTGCAGTTCAGAGCCACACTCTTCTCTCTCTCTGCCCTTCTGTCTGAAAAATCTGGCTTAAATACCTGATTGATTTGTTCACTGAGTGCCTAGGGTTGCCATGGGCATGATGCCAAGCAGCAGAAGAGCAAAGAGGACTTAACCCCACTTCCTGCCTTCACAGCCTACAGCTTGATGGCACAAATAGGAAGATAGGTTTTATTTTAGTATTTTTTAAAGGTTTTTTTTTTTTTTTTTCTGTAATCTCTACACCCAACATGGGGCTCGAACTCACAACCCCAGGATCAAGAGTTGCATGCTCCAACTGAGCCAGCCAGGTGCCGCCTGTGTGTTCTTTTCATCTCTGAAGGTGTCTCAGTGTGTTCTCATTTCTAGCTTCTGCCCTTCGACTCACCGATGTTCCCTCCAACTTTGGCCCTTCTACCTCCCTCTCTCCCTTTGTCTGCCTTCTCATCCCGTTTTGGTCTCGGTCCCGTCCCTAATCCCCCACAGACTATGTTCGCACCAGCCCCCCCCCCCGCTGCCCCTCCCACTGTTAGTGTTGTCAACCCAGACATGAGGACAGATTTCTGGATGTCACTCTGCTCCACGGAGCTCCATCAAGCACTTGCCCTGCAGAAAGACTTGATGTGCCCATGGGATCTTTTTTTTTTTTTTTTTTAAAGGCTTTATTTATTTATTTGACAGAGAGAGATCACAAGTAGGCAGAGAGACAGGCAGAGAGAGAGAGGAGGAGGAAGCAAGCTCCCTGCTGAGCAGAGAACCCGATGTGGGGCTTGATCCCAGGACCCTGAGATCGTGACCTGAGCTGAAGGCAGAGGCTTAACCCACTGAGCCACCCAGGTGCCCCTGCCCCTAGAGTCTTAACTCCGGTCAAGCTAGTCCTGTCTGAGCTGTGTCTGAAGGGGGCGTGATCTCCTAAGGCCATCAGCCTCCAGGATGTGTGGGCTTGAATGACTGCAGCCTCCCGCTAGGGACTTAAGCTGCCTGGAGAATCTGGCTTCCCCAACCACCCTTTTAAGGAATACCCTGGTGACAAGGAGAAACTGAGGCATGGGGAGGATGGCAGTGCAAAACCTGAGCTAGCTGGGGCTAGCAGCGGGGCTCACCACTCTCTCCCTTCAGGCTGGTTCCCCTCCCTATGGCCTGGGACTGAATGCAGCGTGAGGTGACGCGAGCTTCAGTAAGCGCTGGTGGGACTGGCGCCATGATAGGTTCTGACCAACAAGCACGTTCGTTGCCAGGAGCCCAAACTGGTCAGTGTACTCGAGTTCATGCATGTTCTGGTTGCAGCTGAAGTTCCTCAGAGAAACAAAGAAGACATGAGGGGTATTCCCAGCTTATTTCCTCCATCATATCCATCCCCTGCTCTTATTTCCTGCTCTCAGACTGAGGCAGGCCTGGCTTCCCACGTGGGCCATTCCTGGAGCCAAACCTCAGGACAGCAGGTCCCAGGTCAGAGGCCTTCCTTGCAGCTGAGTCTCCCAGGCAAGGCTGTGAACCCCACAAGGGTCACCTAGATGACTTGTAGCTCCGTGGGCACGGGGAGCTCACCACATCACAACAGACTTGATGTGCGGGGGTGCTCTTTGCACGCCTTTCTCTCTCAATGTGCAGAAGTCCAGCACAGGGTGCTGGGAGGACCCTGTTTCCTGTGTGGGCTGATTTGTATGTGAGAGGTTGTTGAAAGCAAGGCCACCTCCTAAATTCAGGAAGATTCCTTCCTACTTGGGGTGATCCTAACTTGAAGGTAGTGCTCAGTGCCCTCCTGAGATACGGACAAGCAGAGTCAGGAGGTGGAAAGTAATTCTGACCCATGAGCACGGTCCTTTGCCAATTTTTTGGACCCTCCCCACCATGCTGAGAGCCAGGTTTTATTCCTGTTTGTGAGATAAGGAAGCTAAAACTCAGAAAGATTAAGTAACTATCCAAAGGTCACACGGCTGTCAATTGATCCTATGTCGTCTGAATTCAAATTTGGTGGGTAGCTTCTTTGGCCAGGCTTCCTAACTTTCTTTCCAAACTAGACTTTAAATCAGATTTTTTTTTTAAGGTTTTTTTTTTTTTTTTTTTTTTTTAAGGGCACCTGGATGGCTCAGTCGTTAAACATCTGCCTTCAGCTCAGGTCATGATCCCATGGTCCTGGGATCAAGCCCCACATCAGGCTCCCCACTCCCCCTGCTTCTGTTCCCTCTCCCACTATGTCTCTCTCTGTCAAATAAATAAACAAAATCTTTTTTTAAAAAGTTTTTTTTTTTTTAAGATTTTATTTATTTATTAGAGAGGGATCAAGCTCAAGCAGGAAGAGGGGCAGAGAGAAGCAAACTCCCCACTGGTCAGGGATCCCGACGCAGGGATTGATCCCAGGACCCTGAGATCATGACCCGAGCCGAAGGCAGACACCCAACCGAATGAGCCACCCAGGTGCTCCTTTTTTTAAAGATTTTCAAAATTTTTAAGTAGTCTCTATGTCCAACATGGCGTTGGAACCCAAAACCCCGAGGTCAAGGATCGCAAGCTCTATCAACCGAGCCAGCCAGGTGCCTCCAATATGTATTTTATTTTCTTTTTATATAAAAAAGATTTATTTATTTTAGAAAAGGGAGCATGTGTGTGCACACACATTCAGGTGGGGTAGGGGCAGAGAGAGAAAACCTGAGGCAGACTCCGCGCGAGAGCCCGATGCAGGGCTTGATCCCATGACCCATGAGATCATGACCTGAGCCAAAACCAGAGTCGGATCCTTCACCGTCTGAGCCAGCCAGGTGGCCCAGAGCTGTATTTTTCTCATGCTCTGATCTGTATTTTTCTCATGCTCTGCACCATGTGTCCCCATCAAAACTATCAAAGTGCCTTACCCTAAAACACACACAGAGAAGTAAACAAACAAACAAACAACTGAATGATTGAATGAATATGTCCCCACATCCTTGTAGCAGGAAAAGAGTAGAAAATCTAAGTTTGGAAATGGAGAGAATTGAGATAGTTCTGTCTCAAGGCATTTCATGTAAAAGAGCATGTGTCACTTTTTTAAGGTTGGTTTATTTATTTTTCCAAAGATTTTATTTATTAACTGACAGACAAACAAGGGGATCAGGAGAGGGAGAGGGTGAATCAGACACCCTGAGGAGCAGGGAGCCCCATGTGGGACTTGATCCCAGGACCCCAGGATCATGACCCAAGCCAAAGGCAGATGCCCAAACCCCTGAGGCCACACAAGCGCCCTGAAGTTTTGTTTCTTGAAAATGACACACATTTATAAGTCATGGAGTCAGTGTCGGGTCCCCCTGCTTTAAGGTGGCCTCAGTTATGTGCCTACTGCCGTGAGCTGGGGGATTATAGGAGGTCTGAGGATGCCTGGCTTTGCTGAGCTCAAAGATTTCTTTCACGTGTCTTTGATCTTGGCTGAGATGGAGCCGCTGACCAGCTCTGCTGCATGTGGCCTCTCATCTACCAGGAGGCTAGTCTGCACTTACTCGTGGAGGCCGTGGGAGTCTGAGAGTGTGAGCAGAGGCACACAAGGTCTCGAGTCGGAAGCTAGGAAGTAATACAACCTCACGCCTGCCTCCTTCCAGACCAGCTCAGAATCAAAGTGTAGAGGAAAGTCTCCACTTCTCAGAAGAGACCTGCAAAGTCACCTGCAAAGGGCGTGGATATAAGGAGCATGAATGGTTGTGGCCATTTTCCCAGTCTACAGTAGTGGTTCTTCCATACTTGTAGAGAAACTACTGGCAACTTTCCCAAGCAACTTGCTGCTCTGAGATTTTCCTTAAAGAATGAAGGACTTTGTGTCTCTATCCTTATAATTTCAGGAAGGATTGTCACGTGAAGTTTCAAGTTGCTTACATATAGTTTTCCTCTTGCTGCTGCTGCTCTCTTGGCATATTCAACAAGTTCTGGCACTTGTACGAGTGACCCATGTCACCTGAGAAAGACAGAAGGTCATAAACACATAGACATACATCTAGGACTCCTACCCTCACCCTGCCGGCCTCTCCTGGGATAGACAAAGTTCTGCGTGTCAGCCCACCTAGTTCCAAAGACCCACTTCCTTTCCCAATTACACAGTCCTCCTCCACACATGGGTTTGATTGAAGACATTCTAACAAAGGACTCTGTAGTGTGATTGGGGCTCCATCGCAGTTAGCCCTTCTCACCACATGGTGTCACTGTTGAAACTTTGTCCTGCGTAGCCTTTTGGACACAGGATTTCCGATGAGGTTGGGATGCTTTCATAGACAACATGGGGATTTAAACTTCCATTGTAATGTTTATGGCTTTTACTCCTTCAGCTGCAATTTCCTAAAGATGAATACCTTCAGGTTTTGCCCAGATTCCAGACCACCTCTGACCTGAGCCACGTGCTGTATCGGAACCAGCCCAGTCTTTGCAAACCCTTAGGACCAGCAACCACGGTCCCCACATGAAGAATTTCTCATGGATTACATGATTTCGTTTAAGGAGAGATCACACCTTATGGAAAGGATATGCTACCGAAGATGTCGGGCAGTTCAAGACTTGAGTAACTTGACACTGTATTTTCCAGAAGAATCATTCTAAAAGGGAGGGGAGGAGTCTTCAACCACTTCAGAATATTTTGGCCTTTATGCTAGTCTTTATTTACTAAACACTAACATCTCTAGTGTTTCCTGGTGCAGGCACTGCTAAATTAACTGCTCGACATGTCACGACAGTTCTTGGGGCTTTTTCCTGGTGTTTTATCATATCTAACTTCCATTACAAAGTTATTGATTTTGGACTGTGTTTTTTGGCAGTCATGCCAGCACTTAATGAACTCTGAGAAAATATCATTCTAGAATGCAGGAAATATTTTAAAGGACAATGCTGACTATGAAAGCAGCACATTAGTCATTAGCATCCCCTCTCAGAAGTTAGGACGCACATAAACAATGGTTCCATTCTCACGATGTGAACATGGATAGCCATTATCAAGGGATACCGCCGTGTGATAATGGCTGTGATCGCAGTGCGCAGGCCCTCTCAACTCACCAATTTTGAAATCATGTAACCTTGGTGATTTTTTTTTTTTAATTTAGGGACTTTGGGGGTGAGGGACGTGCTGCGACTTCTCTGCTACTGGAGCTGAGCGTGGTGCTGGGAGACAGGAGTGGGGGTGCAGGAGCCCGGTTGTGAAGGTTTCCTGGAGCAGACCCTGGTTCAGGTGGTGCCTCCCTGTCTCCCCTGTGTGAGGGCAGGTGACAGCAGGTGCATGCTCCTGGGGAGACCCAGAGCCTGCAGGGGGCCCCTGGTTCTAACCCTTAAGCACAAAGCTATTCCCCAGGACTTTCTGACCAGCCTCCAAAACGAGATGGCATCCGAGCTCACCGGCCTTCTTGTTCCTGCATCACCGGGGGTGCCCCTGGCTTCCCCCAGCCTGATCACCTGCATCTTAAGCCGTCCCCCGAGTATCACCACCCAGAAAAACAAAAATTTAGGGACTTTGGGGGTGTTCATCTGGATTGGGCAGAAGAGCATGTGACTCTTGATCTCAGGGTTGTGCATTGGAGCCCCATGTTGGGGGTAGAGATTACTTAAAATCTACATGATATGTCATAGTACCACACCCCTTATGTCCCTTTTTTGTAGATGAAGAATGGAGTCTTAGAAAGCAGCTAATTTTATATGTGGAATTTAAGAAATGACACAGAGGATTGTGGGGAAGGGAGGGAAAACTAAAACAAGATGAAATCAAAGAGGGAGACAAACCATAAGAGATTCTTAACTGTAGGAAATAAACAGAGGGTTAATTGGGGGTAGGCGGCTAACTGGGTAATGGGCATTTAGGAGGGCAACTGATCTAATGAGCACTGGGTATTATATAAGACTGATGAGCCTCTGAACTCTACCTCTGAAACTAGTAATACACTATACGTTAATTAGTTGAATTGAAAATTTAAAAAAAAAAAAAGCAGTTAAGCTATAAAGGGACACCTGGCTGGCTTAGTTGGAAGAACAAGTAGCTCTTGATCTTGGGGTGATGAGTTCAGGCCCCATGTTGGATATAAAGATTACTTAAAAATAAAATCTTTGGGTGCCTGGGTGGTCAGTTGGTTAAGCAACTGCCTTTGGCTCAGGTCATTGTCCTGGAGTCCTGGAATCAAGTCCTGCATCGGGCTCCCTGCTCAGTGGGGAGTCTGCTTCTCCCTCTGACCCTCTCCCCTCTCGTGCTCTCTCTCTCTCTCCTTCTCTCTCTCAAGTAAATAAATACAATATTAAAAAAAAATAAAAATTAGGGGCACCTGGGTGGCTCAGTGTGTTAAAGCCTCTGCCTTCAGCTCAGGTCATGATCCCAGGGTCCTGGGATCAAGCCCTGCATCTGGCTCTCTGCTCAGTGGGGAGCCTGCTTCTCCCTCTCTCTCTGCCTACCTCTCTGCCTACTTGTGATCTCTGTCAAATAAATAAATAAAATCTTTAAAAATAAATAAGTAAACATTTAAAAACAAAAATTAACTCTTTAAAAATTAAAAAATGTTAGGGGGATTTGCAGTTTTTCAAATTTGCTTAACTCAAATTTACATACTATATAAAAGCACAATCCCATTATATCCTCTTTTTGTAGATGAAAATGCGGTCTTAGAAAGCAATTAATGTTACAAAGTGGCACCTGGTTGGCTTAGTGGGAAGAGCATGTGACTCTTGATCTCCGGGTGGTGAGTTTGAGCCCCACATTGGGTATAGAGATTACTAAAAAATAGTAATCAATTTTAAAAAAGAAAGTAATTAACCTACTCCTTTAAGGTCTCGTGGTTGATGAATGATGGAGTGGACAGTAGACCCCGGTGTTCGGAAACCTAGATGCCCTTTCTCTCGAGGTAATTTCATTTTAATTAATTAATTAATTTTAAAAGATTTTATTTATTTATTTGACACAGAGAGGCACAGTGAGAGAGGGAACACAAGCCACGGGGAGTGGGAGAGGGAGAAGCAGGCCTCTCGCCAAGCAGGGAGACCAATGCAGGGCTCGATCTCAGGATCCTGGGATCACGACCTGAGTAGAAGGCAGACACCTAATGACTAAGCCACCCAGTTGCCCCTATTTATTTATTTTATTTATTTATTTATTTATTTTTAAAGATTTTATTTATTTATTTGTCAGAAAGAGTGAGCACAGGCAGACAGAGTGGCAGGCAGAGGCAGAGGGAGAAGCAGGCTCCCCGCCAAGCAAGAAGCCTGATGTGGGACTCAATCCCAGGATGCTGGGATCATGACCTGAGCCGAAGGCAGCCGCTTAACCAACTGAGCCACCTAGGCGTCCCTGATTTATTTATTTTTATTAAAGATTTTATTTTATTTTTTTTAAGTGGGCTCCATGCCCAACGTGGGGATTGAACTAATGATCCTGCGATTAAGAGTCACGTGCTCCATGGACTCAGCCAACCAGGGTCCCCCAAGGTGGTTCCATCTTTGAGAACCTACTGATATTCCTTGCGCTAAGCCTGGGTTGAAATTCCACTCATCCATCCCAAAAGCTTTCTGCAATTTTGAATCTTAGGAAGAAATGTTAGGGAAATATGAATCCCCTTATTTCAGAAAAACCTTCTACGAGTTGGAACACCACTTCCCTCCTGCCCTGCTATAGCTACTCAGGGAGGGGCAGCCTGTATAGAGAGGCATGGATGCTTCTGGTACTTCCTCCTTCAGGACAGGGGCTGCCTACCACCTAGATAACTCAGAGGGGCAGTCAACTGACGTCTTGAAATAGAAAGCCAGCCTCGAGTGACCCAGACAAAAGACAAGCATTTTACAGATTCCTCTCCTTGCATTTTGTTTTGTTTTGTTTTCAAATGATCCTTTATTAAAATATTTTCCTTTGCAGTTCTTAGCTAGAACTGCAGGTCCAGGGGCAGGCCTCCGGACCACTGCTGATGTCATCTATGATGTCACGAGGGTGGTGGCCATCTGCCTTGCGGCCCACACACTGTGCAGTCCCCAAGATCTCTTTAGTGGTTCCAGAGAGTGCTCAGCCTAAAGATTGGTGCCGCATTTATCAGGCAATGCTGACAATCTCATCAAAAAAAGTGACGTTTCCACTGCACTTCATGTCTTTTCTGCTTTTTTCTGTCTTTTGGCAGTTCCTCGAGGGTTTATGATAATCAGGGTAAAGGCAGAAGGTATCACTTCAGTCTGAGCCTCTCTGAGTGGTCAGCCTCACAGTCAGCCTCAGACCCTTCCAATCTCCAGTCACCGGTTGCCTTGGCGATGTCATCACCAGTGTCCTTTGGAGACAGACCCAGGGGGCTGATCTCCCAGGCTAGGGCAGACGTGTCACTAACTTCCCCACCTGTGCACCTCCGGGATACGACTTTGATCTCGTTGGGGTCCACCTTGGGCAGCATGGTGGAGGTGGCTGGTGTGGGATGAACCCGGACTCATGATGAGGGAAGACAGTTGCGTCTTCCCCTGCTCCCAGCCGAAAGTTCTTGCACATTTAATCCTGCCTTTGACGGGCCACTTGGCACCCATGTGCACTCAGAGACATGTAAATGCACGCATACTTTTGTACATATAAGTGTGTACACACATACGCTGATACAAGAGTCACAGATACGCACATACACTCACATTCTCACATGTGTACAAAAGCACGTGCATACCAGCCTCTGGGAGGGGGTGCCAGAGTGTCGGGGCAAACTTTACACCCAATCCCGCCCAGCCCTGATCCTGGAGGAGAGCCTCCTGGCCACGGAGGAGCGGGGAACATTTCCCCACGGTGAGACTTTCAGAGCCAGTCAGCGCTAATTACAAGGCACAGAGTAGGCTTATCCATCATCCCGGAGCCACAGGCTGGCCGCGCAGCCGCCTCCCGGCCCCTCCCCCAAGGCCCTCCCTTTCTCCTTGAGTGATGGCAGAATGGCTCCGCTGAGGACCAAGCCTGGTAGCCTCCGTCCTGGCCAAAATCATAAGTAGGGGTTATGCTAGCTCGGCTGCTGGCTTGTGCCTCTTCTCTCTGCACGCCGGGGGAGCTCCTGGGGCACTGCCCCCCCCCCCCACCGCACCTTCCATGCATTATCCCCTTCCAAACCCGTGGTACCACGGGCTCCCCACTGGGCTTCCTTTTCAGTATTTCGAGGAAACTTTGCAATAATCCTGCGACTTGGTACTGTTTCGCCAGGTTTGCAAATGCAGAAAAGGAGCCTGTGAAGAAATCACTTGCTCTGGGTCACCCAGCCGGGAAAGTCTGGAGATGGTCCTCAAACCAGAGTGGCCCACTAGAGTATCCCCGGGCCCCAGTGCTCCCTCCACTGCCACCCTGCCACCTCCCTGCACTGGCTTATTGCTGAGCATGTTCTCTTGAAGACCCCCTTCCTCATCTTCTCATCTCCCCTCCTAAATCAGCTAAAGAGCCAAAGGATCCCGTGGTTGGGAAACCAAACACCAGCTTCAAGGGCCAAGGATTAAGGGCTGAGTGGAAAATGCAAGGCAACTGAGCCAGCATCAGATGAGCAAGGACCACCGCAGGCCAGGCTGGTGTGGTCGCACTGGTGGGACTTGGCTGACTTCAAGACATAGCGTCAGAGCCAGACTACCTGCCCTGGATCCCCAGTCCCCAGTTGACTAACTCTGCTTCCAGGGGACTAAGTATACTGGGGGAGTCTCTGTGACCAGAGCTGTGGGCCACCTTAGACAAATCTGTTTCCTGTTGAAATAATTTTGAAAGCCTCCTTGAAGGCAGAGACCATGTCTTTTGTTATTATCCTCAGCTTCAAGCGTGGAGCCTGCCACTGCAGGACTCCGTACTGTATCTGCACAGACTAGCACTCAGTACGCGTCAGTAACAACAAAGCACCACCAAACGCCTCTCCAAACCCTATCCACTTACTGAAATGCTAAGATTCTTCTGAGTCCAGGGCAAACCCCCACCCCTCCACGGTGTGCTCTGCTTTTCCCAGCCAGTGGCACCCTGCCCCCCCACAAACAGCACTGAGCATACGTTGCCTTATGTAATTTGTCACACATCCGCAAGTATTTGCCTCTTCACTCTAGCTACTAGGAAGCTCCTTGGGAACCTGACTCACACCGTCGTTCCCTGGCTCCATGTATACCTATAAATGTGTAGCAAATGCTTTTGATTCCAAGTGTGCAACACCCAAGAGTGCCTGGCTGGCTCATTCTGTAGAGCATGAGATTCTCGATCTCGGGATCCTGAGTTCAAACCCCAAGTCAGGTGGATGTAGAGCTCACTTGATTTAAAAAAAAAAAAAAAAAGTTTTTTTTTTTTTTTAAAGAAAAACCTACAAAGTATACAATGTCCATATTTGGGTGAAGATTTTACTTTATAATGATGACACTGATGTTATTCTCAGTTGACGTATCTCCCCGGGAAATCGCTAGAGGAGGGGATACCAAAGCAGAGCTCCTGGCCCTGATTATCAGCCAGTGTTTTGCCTTACAAGTTATCTCTGAACCAGGGAGTTACACATTTGTATTTGGGTGGTCTTCCTTCCTTACTGCTGTCCACACCCCACCCCTGTTTTTGATCGCTGGGGTCAGGATTTAGGACTCCATGGATGGGCTGCTTCAGTCAGAACTGGGTGTGGAGGGGGTGGTGGCGGTGGTTCTGGTGGTGGTGGCTCTGCACCCGTTATAGAAGTGAGCCTCTGGAATCTGGAATTTTAGCTGTAGGATTAAGCACTGTGACAGCCCGGCAGATAGATTGTCTTTCTTTATCTAGTCAAAGGGCTACTGAAAAAGAATCTATACTCTGTTATTGGTCTGGGGAGGGAGTGGGGAGACTTTCCCTTTCCCTCTAATTGATATGTAGTATCTATGGAATTCTCATCTCCAAACGCCTGAGGTGTGGAACCTAACAATTATTTACAGAAAAAGCAAAATTGGGGCACCTAGGGGGCTCAGTCAGTTAAAAATCTGCCTTCAGATCAGGTCATGGGGCGTGTGGGTGGCTTGGTTGGTTAAGTGACTGCCTTTGGCTCAGGTCATGATCCGGGAGTCCCAGAATCGGGTCCTGCATCGGACTTCCAGCTCCATGGGGAGTCTGCTTCTCCCTCTGACTTTCTCCCTGCTCATGCTCTCTCTCACTCTCTCTCTCTTTCTCAAATAAATAAAGAAAATCTTAAAAAAAAATTTTTTTTTAAAAGATCAGGTCCTGATCTCAGGACCCTGGGATGGAGCCTCGCATGGGACTCTGTGCTCAGCGGAGAGCCTGCCTCTCCCTCTCCCTCTGCCAGCTACTCCCCCTTTAGTGTGTTCTCTTTCTGTGAGTCAAATAAATAATCTTTAAAAATCTTTATTTTTAAAAAAATGCAAATAAACCATGAAGCTCACCCCATGGGTATTAAAAGAAAGGAGAGAACTAGTTTCTTTTTTTTTTTAAGATTGTATTTATTTATATGACAGCGAGAGAGAGAGACGGTGAGAAGGGGAACACAAACAGGGGGAGTGGGAGAGGGAGAAGCAGGCTTCCCATCGAGCAGGGAGCCTGATGCAGGGCTCCATCCCAGGACCCTGGGATCATGACCTAAGCCGAAGGCAGACGCTTAACGACTGAGCCACCCAGGCGCCCCAAAAGAACTAGTTACTGATACAAACTAGTTTTGCATTCTTCCAGCATTGTTTACACTAGCCAAGAGGTGGAAGTAACGTAAATGTCCACTGGATGAAGAGTGTGTGGGTAAAGAACCCGTGGTGTCTACATCCAATGGAATATTGCTCATCCTTCACAGAAGCACAGAAGCTAGAATGCTGGTTGCCTGGGTGGTAGGAGGTGGCAAGAGGGGGTTCTTGTTCAGTGGACGTAGAGTTTCAGTTTTGCAAGATAAAAGGTTTTAGAGATCTGTTGCACGAGAGTGTGCATATATTAACACTCCTGATCTGTACATTAAACATGGGTTAATTGCATGTTATATGTTTTACCACAATAATAATAAACCATCATTCCTGGGTCACATCTTTGTCCCAGGGATTATTACTACTATCGAGAGATGAATAGGTAAAGAAAGGGCACCTGGGTGGCTCAGTCATTAAGTGCTGCCTTCAGCTCGGGTCATGATCTCTGGGTTCTGGGATCGAGCCCCACGTCGGGCTCCCTGCTCGGCAGGAAGCCTGCTCTCCCTTTCCTGCTTCTCCTGCTTTTATTCCCTCTTTGCCTATCTCTCTGTCAAGTAAATAAATAAAATCTTAAAAAAAAAAAAAAGAATAGGTAAAGAAAACATCACACACACACACACACACACACACACACACACACACTGGAGTACTAGCCAACCTTAAAAAAAAGAAGGGAATTCTGCAAGAGGCAATACCATGGATGGGCCTCAAGGACATTCCGCTGAGTGAAACAAACCAGACACAGAGAGACAAGTACTGCATGATTCCACTTCTCTGAGGTATCTAAAATAGTCAGGCTTTTAGAATCCAGGAGTGGAACGGTGGCAAATGAGGAATTACTGATCAACTGGCGTGAAGTGCCAGTTGAACAAGATGAGGGAGTTCTGGAGATCGGCTGTAAGACATTGGGTCTGCAGTCAACAATACTGTGTCGTCCGCGTGTAAATTCGTGAAGAGAACAGATCTCATGGTAAGAGTTCTTAGCACAGTGAAATAAAATAAAAATAAAAATCTGGCAGCGAGCCAACAGTTTATCTGGCCAAAGCTAGGCGTTCTGATTTGTGCTCCACAGAAAGTTTTACTCTGTCTGGGGAGCTATAACAAAGGAAAATGAAGGCTTAGTCTTTGCTGTTTGGGAAGCTTTCGGTCTGGTGGGGAATCAGACATAAAACAACCATAACCTGGGGCACCGGGGTGGCTAAGTTGGTTGAACATCTGACTTGGGCTCAGGTCATGATCGCAGGATCTAGGGATCAGCTCTGCCTCGGGCTCCTTGCTCAGTGGGGAGACTGTGTCTCCCTCTCCTCTGCCCCTCACCTTCTGCTTGTGCTCTCTCTTCAATAAATAAATAAAATCTCTTTTTTAAAAAAATATTTCATCTACTTTATTTGTCAAAGAGAGAGAGAGAGAGAGAGAGAGAGAGAGAGAGAGAAAGAGACAGCACAAACAGGGGAGAAGCAGGTAGAGGGAGAAGCAGGCTCCCCGCTGAGCAAGGACCACCCCCCTGACTAGAGACTCCATACCAGGAACTCAGGATCCTGACCCCAGTTAAAGGCAGATGCCACAATGACTGAGACACCCAGGGAACCCTAAATAAATAAAATCTTTTTTTTTTTTTTTAAGATTATTTATTTATTTATTTGACAGAGCTCACAAGTAGGCAGAGAGGCAGGCAGAGAGAAAGGAGGAAGCAGGCTTCCTGCTGAGCAGAAAGCCTGATTTCGGGGGCTTGATCCCAGGACCATGAGATCATGACCTGAGCTAAAGGCAGAGTCTTTAACCCACTGAGCCACCCAGGTGCCCCTAAAGAAATAAAATCTTAAAACACATAACTGCACAAGGCAGAAGTTGCAGCTAAAAAGGCAGGTAGAGATAAGTTTGGAAGACCATGAATGCTGTGCTAAAAACTTTGTACTACATCCTATTTATTTATTTATTTATTTGAGAGAGAGCACACGAGCCCAGGGTGGGGGTTAACGGAGGGAGAAACAGAGGAAGAGGGAGAGAAAGTCTTAAGCAGACTCCATGCTGGGCTGGACTCAGGGGCTGGATCTCATGACCCTGAGATCAGGACCTGAGCCCAAACCAAGAATTGGAAGCTTAACTGACTGGACCACCTAGGTGTTCCAGGACTACATGCTTTTTAAGAAGGTCTAACCTAGAGGTGTCTGGCTGCCTCAGTAGGTTAAGCAGCCAACTTTTTTTTTTTTTTTTTTAATTTATTTGATAGACAGAGATCACAAGTAGGCAGAGAGAGAGGAGGAACCAGGCTCCTGGCCAAGCAGGGAGTCCAATGCGGGGCTCAATCCCAGGACCTGGGATCATGACCCGAGCTGAAGGCAGAGGCTTTGACCCACTGAGCCACCCAGGCGCCCCAGCATCCAACTCTTGATTTCAGCTCAGGTCATGATCTCAGGGTCCTGGGATCAAGCCCTGGGTGGGGTTCCCTGCTCAGCGTGGAGTCTGCTTGAGATTCTCTCTCTTTCTCCCTCTGCCCCCCAACCCCCACTTGTACTCACTCTCTCTCTCTCTCAAATAAATAAATAAAATTTTTTCAAAAATTTAAAAATAGGTAAGTGGAGTCCAGAGGGTTCATTATCCCCTTGAGATGTACACCAAAACACAAAACGACAAAAAACACAGACTTTTCTGGAAAAAGTTACCCATAACTTCCATCACCTTCTTAAAAAGGGGTCCATGACCCAGTAAAGGTTAGGAAGCACCTTGGAGACATCACAATTTGGGGCAGATGAAGGATCTGAAGTTTGTGTTATGGGTTCACCCTCTGATCAAGCTGGTTGGGGGGTGGGGGTGGTTAGGGGAGAGTTTTCAGAGGCCGATACAAACCCCCAAGAGGGATATTCATCTGAGAGGGGAATGGAGAAAACAGGACTGCCTAAGAAGTAGCAAGCACAGGATTTAGGGCAACTGGATGAAAATGGCAAAGGAAAAGAGAGGTAAAGTTTAGAATTACAACGGGAACCCTCAGGAAGAAGATATAAAAGAAACGGTGACTGACTTTTAAATGACACAATTTCTTTTTGATTTACTTATTTTTATTTTTTAAAAGATTTTATTTATTTATTTGTCAGAGAGAGAGAGAGAGAGTGCAAGAAGGCAGAGTGGCAGGCAAAGGAGACAGAGAGAGAAGCAGGCTCCCCCATTGAGCAAGGAGCCTAATGCGGGACTTGATTCCAGGACACTGGGATCATGACCTGAGCCAAAGGCGCCCGCTTAATGGACTGAGCCACCCAGGCGTCCTTACTTATTTTTATTTTTAAGGTATAGTTGACACACCATCTGCACGATTTCTTTTAATCTGCCTTAGAGACAGAAGGAATATTTTCACAAATGCAGCCCAGGGTGACTTCCAAACCACAAGCCACTAGGCAGTTGGCCAGAATTTCATTTTAGCCTATGGTGTGTTTTGATAGGAGAGCCAGATACACTAGTCTCATCCTCCATATCATGTGATTCACATCCAGAAATTCTGTAAGATCCTAATGGCTTGGCAAAAGCCCTAGAGTTCCCTGTTTACCTATAGGAACATGGTGCTTCAGTGGGTGACCTCTGAGCCTCCTCCACCTTTGTAAATACAGTCGAAGGTTCTCCTCTGGTTCTGTAGAGTCAAGCCATGGGCACAGGTCATTCCAGTCTCTACAGCGATAAGGGAAGGTGAAGAAGATTCCAAGGTTCTCAGCTGGAACCATTGAGTTATGATTTTAACGGTGAAACAGAATGTAGGGAGAGGGGCAGGTCTGTGGGAAAGGTGAGGGTATGATAATCAAACTGGGTTTGGGCAAAATGAATCCAAAGTATCTTGGATGACACATTTTTTTAAAAAAGACTTATTTATTTCAGGGGGAGGGGGCAGAGGCGCAAAGGGAGAGGCAGAATCTCAAGCAGACTCCCCACTGAGTGCGGAGCATAACTCGGGGCTCGATCCCATAACCCCAAGATCATGACCTCAGCTGAAATCGAGTTGGACACCCAACCAACTGAACTGCCCAGGCACCCCCGAGGTATCTCTGAGACATTTTATCATCTGGGAATCTTCTGATTATGGGTGACAGGATCCTGAAACCTACGTGAATAGAAGAGGGACTGTGTCGGCTTACCTAACTAAACACTCCAGAGGTCCTTCTGCAGGCATGGCTGTATCAGGTTCTCAAATGATGTCATCAGGCATCTGTCTTTCCCCATCTCTTGCCTTCTTTCTCTCTACTATGTTTTATTTTTTTTTCTCAAGATTTTATTTATTTGACACAGAAAGAAAGAGATCACAAGTAGGCAGAGATTCAGGCAGAGAGAGAGGGGGAAACTGGCTCCCCGCCAAACAAAGAGCCCAAAGCAGGGCTCTATCCCAGAACCCTGAGATCATAACCTGAGCCAAAGGCAGAGGCTTAACCCACTGAGCCACTCAGGTGCCCCTATTATGTTTTCATTTTAGGCAGATTCTCCTCCACAGTGTAACAGTTATGACCACCAGCAGTTTTAAGCTTACCTGCTACCGGCGTAACCCTGGCCATGCCACTGTCCCAAAGGTTCCAGCCAGCATCTCTGGCCTGCTGCTGATGGACTCTGACTGGATACCCATCCTTGAATCAATTACTGTCATTTAAGTTGGCTGGGTTGGCTGTGGTTGACAGTCTCTAAGCTCGCCCTTTGGTGATAGTACTTCCTAGTATTTGTACCTTTGCGTAATCCCTCCTCTGGAGTAACAGACTTCTAGCTAACAGTATATGGCAATGTTGAGAGGTTATCCCTTTTTTAAAGTTTATTTTATTTATTTATTTTAAGTCATCACTACACCCAATCCAACATGGGGCTTGAACTCACTGCCCTGAGATCAAGAGTTGCACGCTCCTCTGACTGAGCCAGCCAGGCTCCCTGAGGAGTTGTCACTCCTGTGACGAGCTGACAAAAGATTGTGATTTCCCTCTCTCGTTAACAGACTCTCTCTCTTGCTGGCGTCAAGGATGCCGGCTGCCATGTTGGACACAGAGACATTCCTAGGAACTTGAGGGTAGCCTCCAGCCAACAGCCACTGAAGAAATGAGCCCCTCAAGGAATGGAATCCTACCAACCACTGTGAAAGTGCGCTTGGAAGCAATTCTTCCACCCACGGAGCCTTCAGAAGAAACCCAGCCATGGGGGACACTTCTACTGCAGCTTCATGAGACATCATGATCAGAGGACCCAACTAAGCTGTGCTCAGATTCTTGACCCACAGAAACTGTGAGAAAGTAAATGAATGTTGTCCTAAACTATTACGTTTGGGGCTAAATGGTTACACAGTGACAAACAGTAACACCTGGGTTGTGTGATTGCCCGTGGAGGGGTAGTTGAGGTCAGTGGATCATGGGCATGGAAAGTAGAGAACAGGTGTTTCCACAAAGGAAAGCTAAGATGTAGTTACCAGAAGGGAAATGAAGTCTGTGTAGGCAAAATCATGGATGTCTACCTCTCGCAAATGTTTGGGCATGTAGAGAAGCAGCTAGAAACATACTTGGACATGGAGATTTGACAGTGATTCATGCATTGGTGATTGTTGAAATTGTAAGAATGGATGTAGTTGTCCCCAAAGAGAGAAGGGTCAAGGGCAGATCTCGGGAACTGCAACCGTGAAGGGGCAGACGCAAGGAGAGCAAAGGGGATTATGTGAGAAGAGAGGGGGCGCCTGGGTGGTTCAGTCGTTGGGCGTCTGCCTTTGGCTCAGGTCATGATCCCGGGGTCCTGGGATGGAGCCCCATATCGGGATCCCTGCTCAGCGGGAAGCCTGCTTCTCCCTCCCCCACTCCCCTGCTTGTGTTACTCCTCTCGCTGTGTCTCTCTCTGTCAAATAAATAAATTAAAGCTTTAAAAAAAAGTGAGGTGAGAGGTAGAGGAAGACATGTTTGACGCTGGACATTGTCACTTTGGTCAGTAAGACATGCCTCTGAGGAGGCACTGAAGTTCACTTCTGTTAAAAAATCTGGGCCTTGGGGTGCCTGGGTGGCTCAGTGCGTTAAGCCTCTGCCTTTGGCTCAGGTCATGGTCTCAGGGTCCTGGGATCGAGCCCCACATCAGGCTCTGCTCAGCAGGGAGCCTGCTTCCCCCTCTCTCTCTGCCTGCCTCTCTACCTACTTGTGATCTCTCTCTGTCAAATAAATAAATAAAAATCTTTAAAAAAAAGAAAAAAAGAAAAAAGAAATCTGGGCCTTCAGTTTAGAGGTTGTACATTGGGAAGACATCCATATAGATGGCTTAGCCTTAGTGACTACTGAGGCGTCTAGAGGGGTTCAGCTGGTTAAGCGGCAGACTCTTGATTCTGGTTAGGTCATGATCTTAGGATGGTGAGATCCAGCCTCACATCCAGCTCTGAGCTGGGCATGGAGCCTGCTTGAGATTCTCTCTCGCCCTCTGGCTCTGCTTCCCCACCGCCCCCCCCCCCCAGCTTGTGCTCTCTCTCTGACTGTTGAAATCAGGCATGTGTATGGTTTTGTTGAGTGACAGAGTATGGAGGGAGAAGAGGGCTGGACAAATCCTTGCAGACTGTGTGTATGTAGGGAGCAGGGGAAGGAAGAGCACACATGGGAAGGGACAGGAGATGGGATAGTTGGAGAAGTAGGAGGCAACCCAAGAGAAACCAGTCTTCCAGAAGCCGCGAGCATTTCTGACATAGTCCGGAGAGTCAAAAGCTTGAGAGAGATTGTGTGTGATGGGGATTGAGAGAGGCATGGAATTGGTAAGGAGGAGGTCAAAAGCTGACTGGCACAGTGAGGAGTTTCCAGGAAGGTGTGGGAGACCTGCACACCTGTGTACGCTGAGGACAGAAGTCTGGGCTATGTCCCTGCACTACCCCCCTTCTTGGCTGCCTTTCTTGAGTTCCATTATGGCTTGTTGAGACACTGGGGTCCAAAATGGCCTACGAATGAGGTGTTGGCAAACTTTTGTTACACAGAGCTGGTTATTCTAGATTTTGCTGGCCATGTGGTCTCTGTCACAACCACTGAGCTCTGCTGCTATAATGTGAAAGCCTCCAGAGACTGTCTGTAACCAAATGGGCTCCGCCGGGTTCTGATGAACTTTATTCACAAACAGGCAGAGGGCAGGATGTGGCCCGTGGGCTGGAGTTTGCTGACCCTTGCTCTAGGCTCGCGGAAAGGGATTGGAGGTACAACACATGGGACAACTGATGAAGCAAGAATAGGGTTAAGACCTCAGGGAAATGGGTTTGCCTCATAAAGAAAGTTCTTACATTTCTTTGGGCACCTGTTACGGTCTGACTTCCTCTTTGCGTGTCTGCCTGGTACCCCTCAACGGGGAGTACCTGAGGCCAGGAATGTGTCCTAGCAATGATTCCAGAGTCTTCCACACAGGAAGCACTCAGACACATAAGTAGTGGAGAGAAGCAGGATGGTAGAAAGGCAGAGGCCCCTTATCCTGAAAGGAGGGGAAACTGAAGAGGTTCCCACAGAAAGGCCTGTATCCTTCCGGTGAATTAGGAGCCACTGATCTCTTCCCCAACATTTCTAATTCAGTCCTTCCAAGAGGTGGAAGATTGGGGCAGATGGTCTCCCTGTCTCACAGTTGCAGAATTCCATGTGGTACACCCTGGGTAGGTCTCTGGGGGTTAGGGAGGACAACCCTAGGGGCACACCTAGAATGGTCCCAGACTTGCTGTGGGGACAGTGGGGAAGGGAGGCCACGACAAAGCCATGGGATATTCTGGAACTCCCAGAGGAGGAGGGAAGAATGTGGAGGTGGGGTGGGGTGGCTAGGAGCCAAAGAGTTCCTGGATCCTTTTTTTCTTTTTTTTTTTTTTTAACACTCTTATTACAAGTTGGACCGTGTCTGGCTGTTCCTGGCTTCCTTTTCAACTCTTTCCTGAGGACGGATGGGCCAAGCAGGGATTTGGAAAGTGGTAAGTGAGGCTTTCTCCAGGCAGTCCATTCCTGGGCAGAGGAAATCCAGAGACTGAAGACCGAGCCGAGAGGAACAGAGGACTGTTTCTCCCCTGATGGGGACCTGGTGTCCACTCTGTCCTAGCAAGAACGCTTGTAGAACATAAATAAGGGGCCTGCAGAGCACAGTGGGAGCAGCAGAGAGTTGAGGGTGGGGTAGTTGGAGGAAGAGACAGGAGGTGTCTCTTGGTGGGGAAAAGAAGAAGAGCACCTTCAAGAAAAGCAGTATCTTTGGAGCTGAGTAGAGGCCAAAGGCAAGTGTCTAAGCCCTCCGTGATCCGTCCCAGCACGCCTTTCCACCCTTCCGGTTCCCCTTCACCCATCCTAGGTTCTCACTGAATTTCCCAGCCACCCCGAACACTCCTCCTCTCTCCCATCTTCTTGTCTCTACATCTTTTCTGTTCTTTGAGTCTGCGATGCTACGATGCTACTTCCTCCAGGGAGCCTTCTGAGATTTCATTCTCCATGGGAGGCCATCCCTCTTCCTCTAAACTCCTTCTCTGTCTGTTCCCCAAGGAAGCCATTTAGCCATTTTCACCTGGAAGTACAGGAGTATCGGCGACAGAAGCCATTCCCCAGGCAACTGTGTCTTCTGTTTGCCTGTGGCACGTTACCCAGGCAGAAGCAGAGGCCCTCTGGCATGGGAAGTGGATAAAGACAAAGCGGATTAATCGCTCTCTACTAGCTCCCTGCTGTGGGTTCGTTCTCTGCTGGGTTAGGGCTTGGAGCGCCAGTCTGAGCCTGTGACACCCTGCACCTCTCCTCCTCCAGAAGCCCCAGCCCTTCTTTCATTCTGCTTCCTGGTCAGCCCAAGGATGACTTTCTCTCACTCTCCTGCCCCACAGCTTTCTCTCCTCATGGTAGAAGACGGCACCATGGAGTCACTCAGTCGCACTGGTTGAGGGAGCGGGACCTGGTGGCTACCTATGTTCTTGCAAACCCGGCATACCCAGGAGCCAGTCTGGCCCTTCCATGGAGCTGGCTAGACAAGTAGGGCCATCCTGCAAATTCCCTGCTAGCTCCAACCTTCCCTGTTATGGTGGGTACACACCATATCTCATCTCCCTTGTCAGGAAGAGATTAACATAAGGAAAGGACTCCTGAGGGAGGTCCCTGGGATTTGAACCTCAGTTCCTGGACATTGATGGCCTTGGTGATCTGTGATTTGAATCTAGAGGATTTTGTACCTGAGGATGAAAAGAAAGAATCCCTCTGCCAAACCACCCCCCACCCAACAAGAATCATGGAATGTTCCTTACCAGCAGGACCACAAGGATTCTAGGCCTATGCTGTCCAATAGGATAGCCAGTGGGCTACAATGTGGCTATTTAGAAGTAATTGCAGGGTTGTCTGGCTGGCTCAGTCAGCAGAGTAGGCCACTCTAGTTCTCAGGGTTAGTTGTAAGTTCGAACCCCACATTGGGTGTGGAGATTACTTTAAGAAAATCTTAAAATAAAAGTAATTACAATTAAATGAAGTTAAACAGCTAGTTTCTCAGTCACCTTGGCCACATTTCAAGAGCTCAGTAGCCACGTGTGGCTAGTGGATACCATATCAGGTGATACAGATATAGAACATTTCCATCTTCACACAGAAACTCCTATAGGACCATGCTCTGCCAGACCAATTTATTGCCAATGAGGAAACTGAGACCCAGCGAGCAAACAGGACATCTGCAAGCATGTTATGGGTACATGTGGGCCTAGAACAAAGGTTCCCCACTGCCAGGTCTGACCCATATCCTACTCCCTGCTGCCTCCTTCCCCTATGCCTCTCTGGGCTCCCCCAATTCAGAGCCCCTAGTGGGCCTAGCACTTGGGCCAGGCCGGGCTGGTCCCAGGGGATGTTTGTGACTGAGCAGAGCTCCAGATGCTGCACATTCCTGGTAGGGTCAGACCTGCCCCGCGGCACTCAGGGAATTAGCTTTTCCGAAGAGCCTCAGATCTTTCCGGAGCTGCCCTCTCTTCCTGCCCAGCCCAGGGGGCTGCCCGGTTCGGGAGGACTCGGGAGCTCTCTGCTCTCCAGGGCGAGGCGGAAAGCTGAACGGATTCCCTGTTGGAGAGGTACTTCTGCTCCAGGAGAGGCTGCAGGGGGAAATCTCACCCCTACATCGAACAAGGTCTCCAAGTCCAGCACAAGGGGCATCTGGGAACAGGGTTTCTGCCACCCCAGCCTTGGGGCCCGCGTTTGGCGGGAAGCAGACCTGCCTCCACCTGCAACCCCGTGGGTGGGTGGGGGGGTGGTGGTGATGGAAAGAGCGGGCAGAGGGGCGTCGAGGGGCGGGGGCAGGGGGTGAGAGGCCAGGGGAGGGGGCGCCCGGGAGCGCCCTGACCCCGCCGGCTGTTGGGAGGCGGAGGGGATGGGGGTTGGGGGAGAAGAGGGGAGCCTGGCAGCCAATGGGAGGGAGGATCTCGTTTCAAAAGGGTTAACCCACAGCCAATGGGAGCCTGGGGGAGCGGATCCTGCTCACTCCATTCAAGAATCCCAAGTATTCAAGATGGACGGCAGGGAGTGTGGAAGGAGAAAGGGGGCGAGGGGGGAAGAGCGAGCCGGGCAGAGGCGAGGGCGCCGCGGCCGGCCGGCCTCGGCACTCGGGCCGGGCGGCGGGCGGCGCGGCGGGCGTGGGGGCCCGGAGCCCGAGCCCGGGGAAGGGCAGGCGGGCTGCGGGAGGGCGTGCGAGAGGGGGAGCGAGGCCGGGGAGCGAGGCCGGGGAGGGAAGCCGAGAGGGAGGGAAGGGCAGAGAAAGAGCCCGGGAAGAAGGAGGTGGCAGGCAGAGGAACGTAACGAAGAGCCATGTGTAGGTATCGGGAGCTCCCAGAAGGGTAACGCCGGCGGTTCTCGGTTTTATTCTCTCTCGGGCGGGGAGGGGCTGGTCTGGGCTCTTTCTCTCGTCTTCTCGTCCCCCCCTTTACGCTCCCCGACTCGTGGGCATCTCTTTGGGGTCTCCTTCCGAAACCACGGCGACTGGGGAGCGCTGGGCATGTCTCGCCGGGGTGGCTTCCCTGTCATTTTCCAGCGGGGGGTGTGGTGGGGAAGGGGCGGGGGGCCCGGCTGGGCAGGGCTGAGGCTGGGCCATCTGTCCGTGCTCGGGCGTGTGTGGGAGGGTGTGGGGGTGCGGGGCACGGGGGTCCTGCCGGGGGTGGGGGGGTGCGGGGAGGGGGACGCAGGGGCCGAAGGGCAGGAGCCGGGCAGGGAGTTGTGCATCCTGAGAAGTTGTGGGGTGAGCCAAGGGGCGGCGAGTGGGAGGGAGGCCCGCTCCCGAGCTCAGAGTGTGCGGTATGAAGGGGTGCGGGGTTGTGGGGTAGCTGTGTGCTCGCACTCCAGAGCTCGCTGTTTGGGTAAGTGTGGAGTAAGGGCTGAGCTGTGTGGCAAGTATGGCTGGGAGTTTGTGTGCGCGCGTGTGTGGTCCAGCCTGGAGGTGTGTGTGTTGGGGGGGGGGCACAGTTGGGTGTTGAGGGAGAGAGCCCCTCACCCTCCACTTCCCCCCCTGCCCCTCTCATCCCATTCAGAGAACAGCGCTTTCACGACCCTCCTGGTCTCCTCCGCCTGTCGCCATGGCTGCGGGGAGGGGGTGGGAGGAGACAGTTGGGGCCAGCCCCTGCCCCTGCTGCTCCGGCTAACCCTCCACCTGCCCTTTCTCTCCCTTCCACAGGCTGGGCCCCATCCCCTGCTGCTCTGGGGGGCAGGGGCCGGAAGATGGTGGCCAATGAGGAGGGGGAGTGGAGAGAACTTGAGCCGGGGCCTCCCCTCCCCCATTTCCTCCTCGGTCTCTACACCCGCCTCTGGAAGGAGCTGGGGGATGGCTCCTGGGCCCAAGGTGGGGGAGGGGCCCTGCTGGCTGGTGAATCGCAGGGCCCGCTCTGGAAGGAGGTGGGTGTGAGAGCTAAGGGGATCTCGGCCCTAGCCCCCTCTCCCTGCTCTGCCCAAGGAAAGATCTGGCCACTCCTTGGTGAATAACCTTCTACCAGCCTCCCTGAAGCAGACTGGGCAGTCCTGCCTTGACTCCTCTCTGCTCCCTGTTGGCCTGATCCAGTTCCCAGCTGGGGCTGGTTTGCCTAACACAGAGTCCTGGTGACTGACCCTAGCGGGGCCTTGGTTTCCGTCATTGCAACTGTGCAAACTGTGGGACAGGGCCCCGTGTCTGCAGATCTCAGGAGCAAAAGCTCCTGCTTCCTGGGCGGGTGGGAGGAAGCTGGAGGGGAAGCCCTGAGGAAGAGCTCCTAACTGGAATCCTGCCCTCTGGGCCTGGGGCTGGCTGTGGAGTGTGGAGGAGAGCATCTCCCAGAGGCGGCTCCATCCCATGGAGGCCTGCATTGATTGGCGTGCCTGAGGAATCCCCTCCACCCCCAGCTTCTGCCCCTTTGGGGAGCACACTGTTTACCAGGTCAGAACTGGAGTTAGGCTTCTGAGACCAGCACTTTAGCCAGGAATGGACCACGCTGGAGCTCTGAACCTTTGGCTTTGGGTTTTGATCGGTCTCAGGATTGTTTATCCAATGTTGAAGCCTCCTTGAATAGGATAGGATGGCGAAGTTGTGAGTGAGCTTGAAGACTCTAAGGGGAGTCTCTGGGTAAAATCAGGAACGGCTCACATTTTGATCTCACTGCCAATGAAAGCCCATCCCTAATGCTCACTGTGAGAGAAGGAACTACCTTCACGATTTTGTTCGGTGTTGAATGCATATGGTGGATTTGAAGACCACGGATGGGGCTTCCCCCTGTGGTTTCCACCCTTAGACCTGAAAACTTCATGGTGTTGCTGGGACCTCTGACTCTGCTCTTCCACACTCTGGTCCTGGAGGTGCATCTGAGCTGGTTCCCAGAACTCCTTTATCTACTAAAGAGGGAGAGCTTTCGAGTAGGGGAGAATAGACGGTGCTGTGGTCCTGGTCAGCAAGCTCCTCCAGAAGAGAAGCTGACCGAGATCACGTCCAGGGGAACAGTTTCACGTGAATGGCCCCCAGACTTTTGTGGTTGCTATCAGTCCCTTCTAACTGAGGGCCAAGCTTAAGGTCTCCACTTTAGCTCCCTCCGTGGACCCTGTCTCCCCTCCCCCCTGCCCAAAACCTTAAGAAAAAGGCAGTCTGGATGGGAAGGGTGTGAGGAAGGAGGCCAAAGGAGGAAGGGAACACAAAATAGAGGGTTAGCACGGAATTGGGGAGGAAAGGGGTCTCAAAAATGAGAAGGGGCCGAGGGAGGCCAAGAGAGCTGAGTGGGCCGGGGCCTGGGAGAAGGGACGAGGAGGCAGGGTCGGCATGCTTCTGCTGCGGGCCGGAGCTCTTTTCACATTGTGCTACTGTCTGCACCTACCACTAGCAGTGCAATGTTAAAAGGGCATTGGCCGCGTAGTGCTACCCAGCGCCGGCTGCCTCCTCAGCATCAAGACCTCCTCTCCCCTCTGGGCGCCAATCAGCTATCTTCCTGGTAAGAATCTGGGAAGCCTCTTAGTAGCCATGCTAACAGCTCACGTGATTGGAAGCTCTTCAATGTGCTAGACACTTCATCCTCGATGATGAAGCCAATGAACTTCTTGGCAAGTAACACCCCCATTTTACAGATGAAAGCACTGATATCCAGACAGGTTTAAGCACGGTGTCCATGGTGACACAGCTTTTAGACTGCAGAACCTAGATGTAACCCTGTCCTAAGGCTGCCAGCTCCCCCATTTTTTGGTAGACTTTTCTGGAGAGATTGGAGTCGGTTCTGTCCCCTGGGAGGCTGCCTGAGCTGAGGGCTGGAAAGTTTTGATGCCACCTGCTGGTTGTATGAGGGTATCTTCCAAAGCCTCAAACCTTTAAGGACAAAAGTGGTGGCTTGTCTCAGAAGGAAGAGGTCCCAGGCTCAGGCTGGGATTGGAGGGTGGGTGGAGAAGGTTGGGAGAATCCTATGAGCATAGGACCAGAGCAGACCTCCATGACAAAAAGTGGATACACAGCAAAGAAAAAGGGCTAACCTGGAAGGACTGCTCACCAGGGACAAAGACCTGTGTGCCCCCTGGCATTCCACACCTGCAGCTTTTAGGGCATGAAAGGGAGACCTTATCTCTGCCTGCAGTCCCGAGCATGACCCCATGGGAACTACAGGGCAATTAACGATACTTCTCCGGGGTACACCTGTCTGGGCATCCCAGGTTTAGACAGCAGTGCCCATGGCCTGACCTTGAAGATTAAATAACACCCCTGGAGCCAAGGCCACAGAATGATTCTTTCCAGAGAGATTACAAAGAACTTGAGGGCAGTGTCTACTCCACTTACTTCTCTGTTTCCCACAGTGCCTACTTAGCTTAATGAACATTTGTGAAAATAAACAGAAAAGGGGCTGATTTGGGGAACTTTAAGAAGGTTGCTAATTTGTGCCTGATTTTCAGGGTTAGCACTTGGGGCTTGAGAAGAGAAGACTTCCTGGACTTGGATGCGGGAAGTGGGACTGTGAGGGTTTCTGGGTCCCTTCCTGCAGGCAGCCTTCTGAGGCCTCCCAGATGGAGGTGCTGGACATCATCCTTCCGTGGCTTGCATTGGTCTTGCATCTTCTACTTCCCTCCTGTCTTTTTGCCCAGACAGCCCCTCCCTCCCTCCCCCCTCCCTTCCTTTCTTCCTTCCTTCCTTCCTTCCTTCCTTCCTTCCGTGTTTGAGCCTCTTCTCTGGGCACAAAACAGCCATTTGATGATGTCACGCCACTCTTGTTCAAAAAGCAAGAATTTTTCAGTGTTTTCCCAATGCCCTTGGGATGAAATGTAGATCCCTAAACGGTCTGTCTTTCCTGTGTCCTCTTTCTCACCCACTGGCATTTCTACTCCAGCGCTGGGAAACTTTTCCCTCCTCAAATTAAGCTAAGCCACTTGACACACAAAGTTCTCTCTGTCTGAAACAGTCCCCCTCCCCACTTCCCCCTATGCCCACCCGAGGGCTCCTCCTCCACGCGCCATCAGTCATCACCTCTGTCTTCTTTGACTCCTCAAATCTAGGCTAAGCTTCTCCTAGGAGCTTCAGAACCTGCTGCCCAGAGCCCTTGTCCCCTGTTCCTGGAATTGGCTCGATATTGTTTGTCCTCCCTAGTGGGAAGGACTGAAAGTCCCCCGAAGTCAGGCCACTGCTGCCTTGTTCTCCACTGCCCCCTCAGTGCTGGATACAATGCCTGGCAGGTCACGGGTGCTCTACAAAGATCGGCGATATCTGAACAAATCTGGATAACAAGCTAGCTTAAAAAAAAAAAAAAAAAAGTTTTTATGATGTGTACAGTCCTCCCCGCAGTTGTCAGTGACCCAGCAAACAACAATGGGGATTTCATATCACTGCCAAAAATCGCGCGTGGATCACACGGTGGCACTGATGCTGCGGTTTTTGAGCCGTTTCGTTCCACTTGGTCTCTGCTGTGCTGGGGCAGCACCTTGGCGTTGATCGATTTTCCTTTCAGCCATAAGTGTGGCCATGAACTGACCCAGACAGTTCAAAACCAGGCTGAAAAGCAATAGGACCCAAGGACACCCCTGTTCAGGGAAGAGACCCTTCCAGGTGCCCAGTCCTGGATCCAGGCAAAAACAGGATTCATTGTCAAGGGCTCTGGAAGAGGAGCTGATTTGGATGGTCCTGCTGGAACACAGCTCGCAAAAGCTCCCTCTTCACTATGCAGACCTCACCTGAAGACCCAACCCCTGGTTAAAGTTCCAGTGGGGTTTTGACACAAACAAAGCAGTTGCTGCCCTCTAGTGGCGTGAAGGGACAGGCCCCTGGGGGGCGGGGTGGGGCAGGGGGGTGACAGAATAGTATATGGTAGGTACATGGGAAGGACAGTCAAGAGGACAGAGTCCCTCACAGTTGCTTTTCCCCTTTTTATTAAAAATAGACCCAAACACTTTATGTATCATACAAAAGTTTCGTTCGCTGGTGGCAGCCACGAGGAAGCCTGACCCCGTGGCACTGATGTCCCACCTCCCCTCCAAGGGACGGTCCCAGAGAGCAGTGGCTGGGCCTCAGAGAATGCCCAGAAAGTCTGCTCGCGCTGGAAACAGCCAGCTGGGGTGGGGGCTGTTACAGGAGCAGCTTTCCCCACCCCACCCACTGGCGAAGATACTCGAAAGTGCCTCTTTAGTGCCAAGATGAACTAAAAAGTGGAGTGAAATGGAAACCCCTGTGATTCTTTTATTTCCCAGGGCTTGGGATCTGGGATTTTTTTTTTTTTTAACTCCCCTTACACCCCCGAATCCTTTCTCCTACAAGCGGGGGTGGGAAACTTCACCCTCAGAGACTGGTGTCTCGCGGTGTCTGAGGCCAAAATTTCACTCCAATTCAAGCCCCTTCTCATCTGCTGTCCTGTGGCCTGGGAACTACCAGCCCCGTGCCTAAGGCTTGTCCTCCGTTCACTCAAACAAGAGATTAGGGCAGAAATGGATCCTTCCATGGTGCTCTGCCTGACCTATGCCCTGCCATCCCCTCTGATTTCAGGACCTTAGGGCTAGAAGGACCTACAACTATCCTCTTTCCCCAGCTCTGTCTCTCCCTGACTGCTGCCCACTCCTGAGCGTTGAACACCCCTGGGGTACCCCAGACCACCCTTCCAAAGGGGCCTGGGGGTGATGGGGGGGAGGAGGGGGAGGGGTGGTGGGAGCCGGCTTCCCCCCAGGGGTGGGGCAGTACTCATGCTGGTATGGACTGCTTGGCAGGGCCAGGGGACAGGTGTGGGGAGGGTGGGCATGCGGAGGAAGGGCACAGCCTGCCTGAGCCCCTCAGTCCCAGCCGTTGTCTTTCACCATGTGTGACATTTCAATGATGTACTTCCCCTCCTTGTACTTCTGGCTTGTCTCAAAAGCCTGCTCCTGGTGGAGGGGAAGCAATGAAGGTAGGACAAAACAAACCCCCTCCAGGTCCTCCTCCTACCCAGGCTCCTACCCCTGCCCCCAAAAGCCCCTGCACAGTCCAACCCAGCAACGAGCTCCCTGCTTCTTTGGACCATGCAAAAGCCTGCAGAGGTCCCTAGGGCTCAGTGGGCCAGGACGAGCGTCCACGTGAGAGGGTGGCCCCCCCGCTCTGGGTACTTACATACTTCCAGCCCAGGGTGGTTTTGCAGCTCTCGCAGAAAATGTCAGCTACCGAGTGGAGCCCCGTGAGCAGGAGGCGCTGTTCAGCGGGTCCGCAACCCACGTTGACCCTGTCTCAGGAAACACAAAGGACCCGGCACCAGTGGAGTCGTTCTGTCAGTTCAGCCCCCAAACAGCCCAAAGGAACTTCCACCTGGAGAGCACTTAGACCACCCCACGGGAAGCTCGGGCCGGCCACACTCCACCCCTGCATGCCTACGGCCCCGGGCCTCTCCTCTCCAGGGCAGCGGTTCCAGTTCTGCCCAGACTCTCCACGAGAGAACCAAGGACCGAGTTTCCGGACCCCTTGGCAAAAGGAGAGGCAAGAGCCAAAGGTGCAAGGCCACCTGCTGATGGCTCACCCCCTTTCTCCGCCCTGGAAAGTTGCTCGGACTCACGTGCACACATACACACAAAGAGAGAGGTAGACTCACACGGAGTTAAACAGGTAGGCTCGGCCGTGGCTCCCTTGGAAAGACTGTGGAGACATAGGACAGACAGTGACTGCTGGGTTGCCCTTGGCACTGCCTGAGCCCCCCAGGGGCGAGGGGGAGGGCGGACGGCCCTCGTCGCCTCTCCCCTCGGTGAGTCCTGGTGGGAGAGAAGTGGCAGAGCCCCACCTGGCGTACCTTGGAGATGAGCTCATCGTGTTTGGCCAGGTGTGCGCGGCAGTGGACGCAGCTATATGTGCGGTGGCAACGGGGCAGGTAGCTGCGGAACGTCTTGGCGGGGAGGCAGGCAGGGCCCGGGCCAGGGTCGCAGCTGGGCATGACAGGCTGGAGGACAATGCCCTGGCGGGCCGGAGGGGCTGGCGCCGTGCAGCCCCCACACAGACGGTCGCAGGTGAAGCAGCGGAGCAGGTTGGCTAGAGCCGTGTTTCAGGGCAGGAGAAATGTGGGGGGGCTGCCCGGCCAGGGCCCCCCCAGACGTGAACCAGATAGAAATAGAAGTCACCTGGGAAGAGGAAAGAGCGCATCAGGAGAGCCCTGACCTCCCAAAGAGCCCCTCCCCAGGGGGAATGGGGAAGATGGGCTCAGCTTCGCCCTGCCCTGACTTTCCCCACCACCAGGGACCCTCAGTGTGCCAGTCGCACCATCGCCCAGTCCCCTGGATTCCCGGCTGCGCTGGCAGCTGTTCCAGGCCTCTGATGCCACAGCCGGAGAGGTGGTGTCTCTCCCTCCTGGGGCAGGAGGAGGCTTCGCCGTTTTCCACCGAGAGCAGCCTGCTGGTACCAACGCTGCCATGGGAGCATTGTCATCGGCAAGTGTCCTCTCTCCTGGGTTTCAGCCCTTTTGTGAGGGTCTGCACCCCACGTGTGCTGCTGCTAGGCTCGGGTTCAGAGCCTTTGATAAGTTGGGGAAGCCTGGTGGTCTTTCTCTTCTGTGGTCTCCATTTGCAATGCAATCGGTCCTTCATACATTCTGTGTGGGGGGAGAAGCCGGCCCGAAAGGCAGGCAGGCACACACACTCTGCTTAGCTCTGTCCTGGGGCTGGGGGGGTCCTCCACTCTGGGAACTAGAACTTCATGGATGTCTCCTTTGGTACCAAAGACCTCAGATGTGGCCGCTTGCCAGCCCTGCACTTTGGTCCACTCGTTCCAGCTCAGAAACAGCGACTTGGCTCTTTTCTCAGCCTCTGAGCCCCCTTGCTCTCTACTGCTCTTTGCTCACTGTTGCCTTAGCCTCAGTTAAAGACTTGGACATCCAGCCCTAGGAGAGAAAAATCTCTTTTCCTTCAGGCAAATCTAACAGCTGGAAGCGATGGGTAATGGGGATCCCGGCAGGGATGGCTGCCCTCCTGGGCTGTGTGGCGTGGTGTGGGATCAACGTCCACTGCCGAAGTGGGGGGACTCCTCTGTTTTCAAAACCTAGGTGTGGGGGTACAATGCGGAGAACGTTTCCACCTTCTCCCTGGAGTAGGGACAAACAGCAGTGACTCTGTGGGTGACATTAGATAAAATTGCTGGGTTCGGATTAGGAATGTTGAGGGAGAGGTCAGTATCTGCCCAGACTCCAACCCCAAAGTGGCAGAGGGTGCTAGAGGCAGCGGATAAGAAGGGAGGGGCCCTCTGTTGGCTCTGATAAACCAGTGAGGTTCTGCCTTCTCCTCCATGGGGCCTTCTCCACCCAGGCCTGCCGTGGGTGACTTAGCTCAAGTCCGGTTCCGAGGTGCCAGCTGGGTACTCTGGCAACACAAGGCCACTCAGCAGAGCAGAAGTGGCATGACTGCGAGTAGCCTGGGCAAGCAGGCTCTCATCCCATGCTCTGTGGTGGCCACGGGCGCCCCAGCCGTTCCAGTGTTTCCTGGGGCCACCAGGCAGTCTCTCCACAGAACCCCCACCCCGGACAGAGCTGATCATCAGTTTGAGGTCCTCTACCCTTGGCCCCAGAAAGACACCTTGAGCTGAGTTCAGGGTGACATTGGGCTCTGGCCGCAGAAGAGGGACCGTCCTCACCAGTGCCCACTGTTCAGCGCCCACTTCCCAGGTCTGCCTTCAACTTTGCCTGTGAGCTCCCCTCTGCTGCGCTCCACCTAGTGCACCTGCCAGGGGCCCGGCCAGGGGGCCAGGCTGGGTCCCTGCTCTCTATCTCCTCCTCCCGGGGCCTCCGACACACCTCCCTCCCTCTCTCTCCCCTGCTTCCCCATCAGGCCAAGGAGAGGCTGCACAGAAGGCCAGAGATTCACTCACAGGAGGGGGAGCTGGGGTCATTGCTTCCCCGGCTCAGATCACAGGAAGAATCAAGTTGGGCAAATGCCGGAAAAAACAAAGGCAAGCTGAGTGCCGGGGAGAGGATGTTCCCCCAAGTGAGATGGGGCTGGACCGTGGGAGGTGGGGGAGAAGGAGCGCTGGGGGGAGGGGGGGTGCTGAGCAACCAGCGCTGACAGCAGAGGCGCCCAGGCGGAGGCTTGAGGAACCAGGTGCGAATCCTGTGCCTGGCTGGCGGGGTGGGGTGGGGGTGGGGGGACACGACACCTGCTCACAATGGATTTTCTCATCTGCTCCGAGGTTTCACCGCCCCCCCCCCCTTCCCGGGCTGGCGTTCTCGGCATGGTATGGTCCAAATAATTAGCAGCGCAGCCAGCCTCCCGGGCGGGCTTCGGGGGTCTGCACCAGCAGCAAAACAATACACAGTGAGGCCTGATGTAGCAGCCAAAGTTGCCGGACAATAAGTGCAGGAACCGTCCGAGCCCTGAGAGGGATGGAGGAGCGGAGAAGGGAGCGGAGGCAGCGGGGCGGGGGCAGGGAGGACAAAGGGCGGATGAATAATGCTTTTGCAATGGGGAGAAAGCAACGCGCAGCAGCAGGAGGACATTTGCAAAAGGGAAAAAAAATTCATTTGGAGAAGGGCTGCCCCCTCACCTTGAGGTCTGCTCCAGAGATCTCCGTCTATCTCTCTCTCTTTCTCTCTCTCTCTCTCAATCTCTCTGCTCACTCTTCTCTCTTCTCTCTCCGCTCCTTCAATTGGGAAGGGGATGGGGGCGGGGGGGGGGGGAAGGTAGTTAGGGGCTGGAGACTGGGGCTGCCAAGCTGGCCAGCTGCTGGGGGGCCAGAGGTTGTCTCTCGTCTGTACCTCGGTCTGTGGGTGAATGTAGCTGTGTGTTGTGGAACTGCATCATAACACTGTGAGTCATCCATCCCCCACCCCCTCACCTCCCACGTCAGAGCAGGGCTGGGAGACACAGGAGGCGGGTTGGGAGGAAAGGAGGGGGCAGGCGTGGAGGGATGGGGCTCGGGGAGGGAGCAGGGGGGTGGGAGCAGACGGATCGGACGGGAGGAGGGATGCTAGAGGAGAGGCTGGTTGCTGAGGAGGAAGGCAGTGTGGCCAAGGAGACAGAAGGAACCTGGGGGAAGGACAGGGCTGGGCAGGGATGGAGTACGGGTGGCAGACTGGAGGGAAGGAGGTGGCCAGGCAGTGAGAGATGGATGCAGAGAACTAGGCGTGTGCACACATTCAAGAGGATATATTTCCCGTCTCAGCCCGGACGCCAGCCCTGACGCAGGGAGAAGAAAGACATATTGATGGTTACATTGCGCTCCCCAAGCTTGAACCGGGCACTTCCAAGCCTCGGAGCCTTAGCTTAATGCCCCTCAAGGAGTCCTAGACGGAATATGACCTCTCACAAGCAGGAACCTCTCCTCAGCTACCTCCAAGTTACTTGTGCTTCGGGAAGAGAGACGCCCACATTACATAAGGTTCTCTACTGGGCTGTAAACTTTCTGAGAAAGGTCCTCTGGGAAACTCCTCTCTGCATCCCAAGACTGCAATGTCTAGCGCAGAGCCTTGCCAAAGAACCTGATCACAAAACAGCAGTCGAGCTGCACCTTCAGACAAGGTCCAGGGGTCTGGCTTTGGTCTCAAAGGGACCTGAGTTTGAGTACCATCTTTGCCAGTACACTCACCAGGAACCCCTGGACAAGTTTCTGATCTTTGTGCCGCCAGTTTTCCACTCCTCCTAAGATTTACCTCATGGAGATGTGAGGTAGCATGTAAACACCGAAAAAGTGCCGGGCACACGATCCGCACTTAATAAACGGTACTTATTTCCAAACACTGTTCTCAGCTTCATACCCGGAACCCCAGAGAGGATTTACTATTAAATTCTGACATCTCAAGAGACATATACCAACTTTATATCTTGTGAAGAACTTACACTTTTGGGGGCTATTTTTCTAGCAGCTTCCAATTATATTTCATTTGACTCAGATTCTGTTTCTCATGGAGTGCCGTCTTGTGCATATCTCTGAAGTGTGTGGATATGGAACATATCCTCTAAGATAAAAGCCCTAATTTCTAAGAGAGGCTACCATCTAGAAAATGGTACTAAGAAAGGACAGCTCATAGGTCCTTTGTCTTTTCACATGTAAGGCAGGCAGGAGTAGGGAAATGTGGGTAATGGGTGGCATTGCTAGCTCGGTATGAAAAAGTAGCTGGAGGGTCACCTGGGTGGCTCAGTCTCTTAAGCCTCTTCCTTCTGCTCAGGTCACAACCCCAGGATCTCTTTACTAAGCAGGAAGCCTGCTTCTCCCTCTCCCACTGCCTGCTACTCTCCCTGCTTGTGCTCTCTCACTTTCTCAAATAAATAAAATTTAAAAAAACTAAATACAAGTAATTCTATTTAATCTGGGAGGATTCTGGGGTTTAAGATAAATTCTGAAAACACAGTGCAAATGCCTTGAGTGATATTACCAGAAGTCTGGAACTGAGAGGGAGAACTGGGTAAAGAAAGAAGTGTTTTCTGGGGCGCCTGGGGGCTCAGTGGGTTAAAGCCTCTGCCTTCGACTCAGGTCATGGTCTCAGGGTCCTGGGATCCGAGCCCCACATCGGGCTCTCTGCTCAGCAGGGAGCCTGCTCCCGCCCCCCCCCTGCCTACTTGTGATCTCTCTCTCTCTGTTAAATAAATAAAATCTTAAAAAAAAAAAAAAAAAAGAAAGAAGTGTTTCTGTTTGGGCAGCAGATGAAAGAGGAAAGGTAAGTGGGGAGAGGAATTTGAGGAACCATTCTTGAGGAAAACAATGGGAAGTGGGGGGAAAGGTAGGTGAGTAGTTCTTAGGGCAAGGACTGAAAGTTTGGAGGGAAAAAAAGGGGATACCAATTAACTCAGGAAGAAAATGATCAAGGGTTTAACTGGAGAGGAGAATGAAAAAGACATATGAGGACAGTATTCTTTGGGGGTGGGAGTGGAGATCGCAGGAACGCTTGGTGAAAGATGACAAGGAAGAAGAGAGAGTGTAGGCAAGCATGCGTGCTGTAAATGTTGTGTCCTCCTCACTCTGTTTAAGGAGTGAATTGGAGGGGGCCTGGCTGGCTCAGTAGGTGGAACATGTGACTCTTGATCTGGGTGGGGGAAGGGAGTCGTGAGTCAGAGCTCCACAATGGGGGGCAGAGATTACTTTTAAAAAGCGTGGTGGGGGGAGTGGGGGGGGGAGTGAAATGGAGATAATCTAAAGGCAAGGAGAGTTTCTTTTCCCTAAGTTCAGCTTGAGATGGATATATAAATAAGCCAAATAAAGATGACCTTCAAATAATTGGGAGAAATTGCCTCGAGGGACAGAGTGTGGAGACGAAGAAACAGATCTGGGAAATAGACTGCAGGGAAAGAGGAGAGGCTGAGCTTATTCTGGAAGAGAATTTGCAAATAGAAGCCTGGAACTGAATTTTTGAAGAGTGGTGAAAAGTTATGGGATACCTGAAAGTTCACCGGAGAACTAATGCATGTGTGGTGAATGAATGAATTCAAGCAAACCATTAAGGAATAAGCCTTGGGAAGTGAGGATGGCACTCGGACAGAATGAGTGCTAAGGCAGGGTCGTTGTGAAAGAGGCAACCCAGAAAATAATCGTCCCAGGCTTCGAGTAACCATGGGAGTTGGACTGAAGTAAGTTACTCATCCCTAAACTGGGGGGTGTTAATTATGGTATGTGCTTCATAGGACTCCTGTGAGGATTAAATGAATTTACACCTGTAAAACTCAGAGAACCGTACCTGGCATCTAACACTATGTAAGTGTTTGCTCCTATAGTAACTGGACTCAGAATCCCAAATCCTGGGCTTGAGCCCTAACTTGGGCAAGTCCCTTCACCTACCTTGGTCTCCTTCCTCATCTGAAATTGGAGATAATAAAACTGACTTTATAGGTTGGCTGTGAGAGAAGATACTGGAAAAGGCTTTGAAAATTTTAAACTATTGTACAAATGGATGGCATTATTAGAGCTCCCCCTCCTCAGCCTAAAATAAAAACTTAAGAGCTAATATCAGATGCCCTGTTACACTGTGCTTAGTACTTTACAGTATCATCCCATTCAATCAGTAAAACCACTTTAAGAGGTTGGGTACTGTTATTATCCCTGTTTACAGACCAGAAACTGGGTCTCCGAGCATTTATGCCTGATTTGCCCAAAGTCACACAGCAAGAACGTGGCAAAGCAGAGCACAAGATTCCAAAGCCCAAGCTCCTGAGGATTATAGATGTGGCCCAAACTGCTGCCTGTGGAATAAATGATTGGCTTTGTAGAACTGTCAGGAATTCAGGGAGGGGAAACGAGTCACCAACAGAAATTCCCTCTCAAGAGGAGAGACATTGTTGGAAGGAATTCTTGTTGTTGGAAAAAATTTATTCTTTTATTAAAAAAATTTTTTTAGTGCCCTCTAGGTGCCAAGCGCTGTGTCAGAGAGGGAATGACAGCCCAGGGTGGCCTCCGACAGGCTGTTTTCCTCCACTTTCCCTAACTCCCAGATTCCCCCCCACCGCCTGGCTTGTGGTCCAGGCAAGCAGATGGTCGTGGGACCCAGATGGCGAGCCTAACTAGCCAGCCCCTTCCCTCCCCCCAACACCCTCCTCCTCCCCCGCCTTCCCACTACCCTCCAAGGGCCTCTCCACCGCCCCTCTCTTTTCCCCGCGGCAGGTGAGCGGGAACACTGGCGCTAGAGTCCGCACAGAGCCGCGCCTCGGCAACCATTGGCTCCTTGGCGGGTCCCCGCCTCGCTCGGGCGTAACGGCCACTCCTCCTACCCACGGCTGGCCAGCTTCGCTAACAAGGACGGCCGCCGCCCCGCCCACCTTTGGCGTCACGAGCAAAACAATCGCCTAACTACAGCTCCCAGAAGGCCGAGCGGCTGCGCGAGCACAGCATCCTGAGGTCATTCTGACAAAACTACACATCCCGAGAGGCATCACGCGACCGCGACTTCTCCATTGCGCAAGTGCGGAACCGCCTCTGTTTCCGGCGTTGGTCTGGGCGAGCGTGGAGTGCTTTTGGGTTTAGGTGGCGTCGGGGCTCTTCCATTTACGGGTTTGGGTTTGTGGCTGCGCAGGTGAGATAATAGGCTCGGGAATGCAATCGTCGCCCCCTTAGGGCCAGGACGGATTTCGGCGTCTGGGGGTCCCGGGACAGATGCTGGACTTAGAGCTGCGGCTCGTGGTCGGAGATCATTCTTCACTATTTCTCGGCGTTTTCTAGACCACGGAGTAATTTTTTCCCTTCAGCAGTGCCCGGAGCAACGCTTTGTGAGAGGAAGGCTAAGTGCCTCCAGTTGACAGCCGAGGAAGAGGTTCAGAGAGATAAGGTGATTTGTCTAACGACGGTACTTGGCAGTTGCTGAGCGGGGCGTTACTGCTCTTTTCTAAGTCCAATCCCAGTATTTTCTGCTTTGCATCCAGATTGCAGACGCCCTTTCTTGTTGATTAAGAGAGTTGGGGAGTGGACATTTGTTGCCCTCTCAAGTGGAGTATCCCCGTAGAGTGACGAAAGGAGCTATGGAGGTGATATAATCAAGTCTTAGGTCAATGTGTAGAAATAATTTTATGTCTGAATCATGTATTCACTCGGTGAATTTATGAAGTGCCTTCGGGTTGTCAAGCCCTATTCTAGATATGAAGATACAGCAGCAAACCACACTGCCCAACCCTTAGATTCCAGCGGGGCTAGTCAGACAATAAACAAACACATAGTGAGACACGTAGGGAGAAAAATAAAGCAAGGTAAGGGGAACTATCCATGGGAGGATCTTGAACAGTGTCGTAACTTCCGTTTAGATCTGATAATTAATTTGTGTTCTAGGCACAGCACCTACACAGAAAAGATGGGAGAGGAGGCCAACGATGACAAGAAGCCAACAACTAAATTTGAACTAGAGCGAGAAACAGAACTTCGCTTTGAGGTGGAGGCATCTCAGTCAGTTCAGTTGGAGCTGCTGGCCGGCATGGCAGAAATCTTTGGCACAGAGCTGACCCGAAACAAGAAATTCACCTTTGATGCTGGTGCCAAGGTGGCTGTTTTCACTTGGCATGGCTGTTCTTTACAGCTGAGTGGCCGCACCGAGGTGGCTTATGTCTCCAAGGACACACCTATGTTGCTTTATCTCAACACTCACACAGCTTTGGAGCAGATGAGGAGGCAGGCGGAGAAGGAAGAAGAGCGAGGCCCCCGGGTGATGGTAGTGGGCCCCACTGATGTGGGCAAGTCCACAGTGTGTCGTCTACTGCTCAACTATGCAGTGCGTTTGGGCCGCCGTCCCACTTATGTGGAGCTGGATGTGGGCCAGGGCTCCGTTTCCATCCCTGGTACCATGGGGGCCCTCTACATTGAGCGGCCAGCAGATGTTGAAGAGGGATTCTCTATCCAAGCCCCTTTGGTATATCATTTTGGCTCCACGACTCCTGGCACCAACATCAAGCTTTATAATAAGGTCAGAGCCAAGGTGGGATGGAGGGAAGGGCTGCTGTTAGGGTAGAAAGTTGTGCAAAAGTGTGCTAATTAAAACCGTCTATGACCGTTTCGTTGCTCCCTCTCAGCTGGTATGATGGCCACACGATTTCGGAAAAGACAGCCTCAAATAGAAGTCAACCTCAGGGGACGCCTGGGTGGCTCAGTTGGTTAGGCAGCTGCCTTCGGCTCAGGTCATGATCCCAGCGTCCTGGGATCGAGTCCCACATCGGGCTCCTTGCTTGGCAGGGAGCCTGCTTCTCCCTCTGCCTCTGCCTGCCACTCTGTCTGCCTGTGCTTGCTCTCGCTTCTCTCTCTATGACAAATAAATAAAATAAAAAATCTTTAAAAAAAAAAAAAAAAAAAAAAAAAAGAAGTCAACCTCAGATTGTTAAACGTTTCTGTGGCTCTGTTCTTTTTTTTTTTTTTTTTTTTTAATATTTTATTTATTTACTTGAGAGAAAGAGAGCATGAGAATGGGGAGGGTCAGAGGGAGAAGCAGACTCCCTGCCCAGCAAGGAGTCCGATGCGGGGCTCGATCCTGGGACTCCAGGATCATGACCTGAGCCGAAGGCAGTCGCTTAACCAGGACGCCCAGGTGTCCCTGTGGCCCTGTTCCTGAGTAATTTACTAAATTTCTGCTTCGGACATGAAACAGTAGAAGAAGCAACATAAAAATGAAATCCATGTTAACGGGTTAAAACCACAGTCCTTAAGAATGTCATTTTTTTCTTGTACCTAATAGCCACTTACTCTATGTAGCTATGAGTTTGTTTGTTTTGTTTTTTTCCTCACCTTGATGTTCTCTTCTGCAGATTACATCTCGGTTAGCGGACGTGTTCAATCAAAGGTGTGAAGTGAACCGAAGGGCTTCTGTGAGTGGCTGTGTCATTAACACCTGTGGCTGGGTCAAGGGCTCTGGGTACCAGGCCCTGGTGCACGCAGCCTCAGCCTTTGAGGTCGATGTGGTAGTGGTTCTGGATCAAGAACGACTGTACAATGAACTAAAACGGGATCTGCCTCACTTTGTCCGCACTGTTCTGCTCCCTAAATCGGGGGGTGTGGTTGAACGCTCCAAAGACTTCCGACGAGAATGTAGGGATGAGCGTATCCGTGAGTATTTCTATGGATTCCGGGGCTGTTTCTATCCCCATGCCTTCAATGTCAAATTTTCAGATGTGAAAATCTATAAAGTTGGGGCACCCACCATTCCAGACTCCTGTTTGCCTTTGGGTATGTCTCAGGAGGACAATCAGCTCAAGCTAGTACCTGTCACACCTGGCCGAGATATGGTGCACCACCTCCTGAGTGTTAGCACTGCTGAGGGCACAGAGGAGAACCTTTCCGAGACCAGTGTGGCTGGCTTCATCGTGGTGACCAGTGTGGACCTGGAACATCAGGTGTTTACTGTTCTCTCTCCAGCCCCTCGCCCACTGCCCAAGAACTTCCTTCTCATCATGGATATCCGGTTCATGGATCTTAAGTAGAGATTGGCAGGAAGCCTTGCTGCCTGGGCATTAAAGATCTTCTGGCCATCACCAGAGGCAGATAGGCTGAGGTATGAGACTCTGTTGAGGCCACGCAGAGGAGTAAATAGTGAACTAGTAGAAAGCATATTGCTACCTCTTAAAACAGGTGGTGGAAACCCAGCTCTTCTAATTCTGAACCAAAAGGACAACCATGAGAATATAATTGGTTTTTTTTGATCACCGAAGGTGCCACTTTGAATTCTCTGAGGTCCTGGAGAATCCCATTTCTTCCACAGTGCTACTTGGTGGATTGATTTTTAGGAGGATTTTTTTTTTTTTAAACCATTACTGCTTTATATTCTGTTATATAGCATTTACTGTCTCATCCAGGATGAAAGAATGAATCAGAAGGCTTCTTTGTAATAAAGCTCAAATGTGGAAAATTTTAATAAATATTTTTGCCATATCACAGAAGGTGGTATAATTTTTTTTAATTTTGTTTTTTCTCCCTAAGCAAGATGGAAATATTCTTGGAATGAGTTATTGCTAAGTCCTTAGATGAGAGGAAAGCCAAGAGCCCACCTGTGAGCCAAGCAGGTGAATTTTTATAATGGCTTTTCTTTGCTTTCCTTGTAGGTAAACAGATACTAAATCTGTTGTCAGTGCCAGGTTTACTCTGAGGAGCTACAGGCGGTGGTGATAAACTTGGATTGAGATTTCTGGTTTAATCATTTTCTAGACATAGCCCATTTGCTCTCAGCTGCAGCTATCATTCCTATTGTCTGTCTGATTGGAACTGGGCCCTAGGTCAGTGTAAACTGAGCTTTCAGGTGGTAAGAAGCTGGGAAAGCCCCATTCTCTGATTTCTTACAAATGATTTGTGTTGACTGGATAATTGAGTACTGTCTAATGCCCTTCATCCATTCGTTATTTTCACAAATATTAATTTATATAACAAATACAAATATTTATTGAGCATCTATTTGCCAGAAACCACTCCAGGTGGGGAACAAGTTAGACAGTCTTACAGAGCTTTCATAGAATAAACAAAAAAGGTAAGTGCTACGCAGAGTTAAAATTGGGTGGTCTGAGACAGAATGACTAGGAAAATGCTTTAGATTGGTGTCAGGAAAGGCACCTCCCCTGAGCACATTTCACATTAAGACCTGAATGGCTGTGTGAAATTGGGACATCTTCATGCAAAATCCTAAGAAAGGAAAAAAAAATGATGTATTCGATATAGGGAAAGGCTGGTGTGGTGTTATCAAGGGGCAATTGGTAAAAATTGAGGCTGGAGGGGGCAGCAGAGACCAGATAATATTGGGCTCCTGTACTCTAAGAGCAGTGGCAAAGGATGGGAGAGGGGTGGTGTCTTAGTTCCTTCAGACTGCTATATGAAAAATGCCACAGAATGGGTAGCTTATAAACATCAGAGATTTCTCACAGTTCTGGAGGCAGGAAATTACAAAGTCAAGGCATCTGCACAGTCGTGTTGTGATGATGGCTCTCTTTGGGGTTGCAGACTGCCTGCTTCTAGCTATGTCCTTACATAGAAGGGCCAAGGATGCATGGTGGAACCACTTTTACAATTTACAGTTTTACAATCATGATCGAAGTAGCTCTCAAAGGCCCCACCTCCTAATACCATCATTTTTGGGGCTTAGGATTTCAACATTATGAATTTGGGAGACATAATGCAGAGCAAAGCAGGTGGTTAAATGGAGGAATGGCCTGATTTTGAAAAGATCATTGCTCTGTGGAAGATGGCTTATAGAAGGAAGAGTAAGAGCAAGGATACGTGAGGAGACTTGTGGTAGTTTCAGTGTGAGAATCGATGGGGCCTTAGACTAGACGAGGTGGAGCAGGAGATTGTGTTGGGATCTTTTGAAGATAAGATGGGACCTGCTGATGGGAGTGGTGAGGAAAAGAAAGTGGAATCAAAGGTGATTCTTGTATTTCTTACTTGAGTAACTAGATTGGATATGAGGTTGGAGAAACTCAGGGAAGGGATGAGAGAATATCAAATTGTACTTTAGCAATATTTTCAGTTGCTTATTATTCATCCAAATGGAGATGCTGTGTGGACGTGTGGAAACAAGAAGCTAGGTTTGGGGAAGTTAGGGCTGAAGGTTCATGGGAGCTGTTGGCTTATAGAGGGCTTTTTAAGGCAGTAGTATTGGATGAAGTCAGGGACTCTGTAGGTGGAAATTAGGAGACCGGGATGGACTTTAAAGGCACTCCAAACATAAGAGGTGAAGTGTAGTGGGAGTTAGCCAAGGAGATTAGACTATGGGTCTGGAAGCATGGATGTCAGTTTTGACCTTACAAGTGTAGTTTTGGAGTGGTACGGACAAAAGTCCTATTGAAATACATTTATTATTGTGAAGATGTACAGATAACCTCCATAGACAAACTTTGCTAAGAAAGGGAGGGGGGCTGGATGTAGGGCCAAGAGAGGGTTTGTTGTTAGTGTTTTAGGTAGGATGCCTCAGCATATCAACAGACTAGAGAGAGAATGATGGGGGAGGAGAATCTTCTTGACACCATTCTCTTTTTTCTGTATTTTTCCAAATAGAACATTAAAGAGGGGCATCTGGGTGGCTCAGTTGCTTAAGCATCTGCCTTTGGCTCAGGTCATGATCCCAGGGTCCTGGGATGGAGCCCCGAATTAAGCTTCTTGCTCAGGGGGGAGCCGCCTTCTCCCTCTTCCTCTGTCTGCCACTGCTCCTGTTTGTGCTCTCTGTCAAATAAATAAAATCTTAAAAAGAATACATCAAAGAAAAAATCTGGAAGAAAATGAAGGAGTGAAGGGGATCGATCCAGAGCACAAAGGGTAAAGCGCTTTAACACAAGCAGATTACCTAAGGACAGAAAGGCAGGCAACGGCATGTATGTATGCATGTATGCATGTATGCATTTGTAAGATTTAATTTATTAGGGCACAAGCAGGGGGAGTGGGACAGGGAGAAGGAGACTCCCTGCTGAACAGGGAGCCAGATATGGGGCTTGATCTCTGGACTCCGAGATCATGACCTGAGCCGAAGGCAGACACTTAACCAACCGAGCCACCCAGGCGCCCCCCTGCGTAGTGGTATTTAAACATAAAAAGGTTGGGGCACTTGGCTAGCTCAGTTGGAAAAGCCTGCGACTCTTGATCTAGGGGTCATGAGTTCAAGCCTCATGTTGGGTGTAGGCATTACTAAAAGGAAAGAAAAATAAACCTAAAAAAACCCAAAGAGGTCAGTGGCAGTTTGGGTACTGAAAAACTAAAAAACTTCACTGTGCCTATACTCAAGGGTAGCAGTTTGTTCTGTTTGCCTGTTGTATTAATGGTATGTTGAAATGACCTTGTGGTTTGCCATCTATAGGCATGTGAAGATACAAGTGAAGAGGACTGGAAAAAGGACACATCAGAAAAACAGTATAAGGTGTTATGTGATATACATACATAGTAATTTATTTGAAGTTTGGTGGTCTAGATGGTTTTAGCCTAGATTTCACTGTGCAGTATTTTTGAGAAGTGGCTGGTAGTTTAAACCTTATGTTCTATTAAACATCCTTTCCAGGAAATATCTTGCTAACTAACCCTGAAATATAATGGACAAGAAAATATAATTGTGTCTAAACCTTGGGATAGTGATTATGCCACCATTAGTGCTCATCCAGCTAAAAGGTTGGCATCTAGTAGTCCAGTATCCTAGGAGAGCTTTATTATGTGTGACTGGTTGGTGGAAGATCGAATTTTTATTTTCATTTGGCAGTGTCTAGCCAAAAGACAAGACAGTTTACAAGTTCTTAAGATGGCTGAAAGTAGGAAAGGTAAGACGCCTAACTTGTGAAGTTGGGGAAGTGGAAGTCTTAAAATCCAAGAAAATATACCATAGAAAAATGAAATTTTAATTTCCTTTTATTTATTTTTTAAGGTTTTATTTATTTGACAGATCACAAGTAGGCAGGCAGGCAGGCAGAGAGGGGGGAAGCAGGTTTCCTGGGAGCCCCTTGCGGGGCTGGATTCCAGGACCCCGAGATCATGATCTGAGCCAAAGGCAGAGGCTTAACGTACTGAGCCACCCAGGTGCCCCTGAAATTTGATTTCTTAAGGAAACAAACTAACCTAATTTACAGATAGAAAGCCTCTATAAATACTCTATCTCCAATAACAACTACCTTTTATATGAGCTAAAGTGTTTCAAAGATTTCGTTTTTTAAATAAAAAACCCTAAAAGCAAAAACCTTCATTTCTTAATACACACTGGTCACTAAAAGAAAACTCTCTAGTGTGTTGCAATAAATCGTGGCTTGAAGTCCTTAGCAAGAATGAACTAGACCCTGATACATATGCCATGCCAGAGGAGGCATATGTATGAGAACGAGACCCCAGAAAACTGAAGGTAGACCTTTCCCCTTTACCTTGCTGCCTAGTACTGAAGTATCAGACCACAGTTAAACCAGCAACATTTGACACCAAGCCCAAGGACAGACCGCAGGATTTAGAATCACACTTTACAGGTGAGCAACTTTGGCTTCAGAGAAGTGGCTGCTGGAACACTTTTGAAAGACTGTTATGTAACAGCCAGAGCTCCTTTCAAGAGAGAAGTGGCCTCGAGCTAAATGAGGAGAGAACACCTGGCCTTGCTCTTGGGTTCACAGCTGGGTAGGGCTAATTAGGGAAAAAGTGTGGCGCTGCGATCTATGCAGAGTCGGCCAGCAGCTCGCCAGGGACAGCCGGATTCCAGTCTGTGTTCCCAGCCTGCGGCGAGGCTAGCGAAGCGGGCGTCCATCCCTTGGGCTGCAGTGAGAAACTGAGGGAATGAAGCCAAGAGCCTGCTCGCACTCCGGGGGGCTGCCACCGCATCAGGGGGCGCCCACTCTGCGCCTTTTTCCGCGGGTGGCCCTACGGTGGGCCTCAACTCGCGCCGCTCTCCGTCCTCTTCCTCCCGCGCCTTTGGCAGGAACTTCGCCCCACACGACCCTCTTCGTCCTGGCGCGCCTTCCAAGCAGGAGTCACAGCCAGACCGGCCCATTAACCCACTAGTGTGCTGGGACCCCCGAGCTCCCTCCACGGAGGACTCCTCCATTAGGAGAGCTTTAAATAAAGTTATCGCCACGGGGCCGGTGGGCGAGGCGAGGGCGGGGTGAAGCTATTCAGTCGCCAAGCGGTTGGCCAATGCGTCACGGGGCTGACTGATGATTGGCCACAGCAGCAGCCTGTCTGGGCCGTACCACACTTACTTGGAGGGGGTCTGGAGGAGTGAGGGTGGCTCCTCGCTTTTGAGTATCTCCAGCACACACATAGAACTAATTTTACTTCCGAGGATTTCTTCTGGGATACTGTAGGGATTGAAAATAGGACGCAGGAAAACGGAAGGCTCGCCCAGCCACTTCCCCATTTCTGACTCCTGCGCAGTACGCCAGCTCTCCTCGCCCAGTCGCCTGCGGAACCCGACGGCCGTGCGCGCGCGCGCTCGATCGCTCGCGTGCGTACGGCGCTGTGCTCCTGCAGCCAATCAGGCCGCGAGGTCGCCGCGGTCGCCGGGATCGCGCGCACGCCCTAGAGCGGAGTGGGGGTGGGGGCTAGGGGTGAATGGGAGAGTGAACGGGGGCGGGCGCGGCGTCGCGAGCCGCATGAATGAGAGAAACGTGCCCCGCGCGAGGCGTCGCGCGCGCCCGGGACAGGGAGCCAATGGGAACGCTGGGAGGGCTCGAGACCCGGCGCTGAGGGCAACGGCCGCGCGCCGGCTCGAAGACGAGCGTCGCCGGGCGGGAGCGCGCGTAGCTGGGCGGGCGTGGAGCGTGCGGGGGCCGCGCGCGGCCTCTCAGAGGCCGGACGGCACCGCCGGGAGGCGGCGGCGACAACGACGGCGGCAGTGACGGGAATCGCGCCGGGGGTGAGTACCGGGGACACCGGCCCCTGCGGAACCGGAAGTGCCGGGCCACTGAGGTGGGAGGGGAGTGTGACCTCTAGGGAAGGGGGACCGAGGAGCGGGGAGGTGGTTTGAGGCCCCATTCCTCCCCCGGGCCGGGTCATCCAACTGCGGCGGGACCCGTGGGCCCCGGAAACGGACGACGAGTAGAGGCCGGGGATCCGCGGCCACCGGGGCTCTGAACGGGTTAGTGCCCGGCCGCCCGGTCCTGGCTCCGGACCTCCGCGCCTGGCGCCCGGCCGCCGCCCCTTCCGCCCCCGGCCCTGCGCCCCCGGGCTCTGCCGTCTCTCGCAGCCTCAGTGGGCCCTACCGCCGCGGATTCCGTCTTCTCGGTCTTAGCCAACTCTGCCCCAAATGGTGATTCTCCCTGCCCCAGCCCCGGGGTGGGGACGGGGTGCTGGTCCCTTTTTACCTCCCCGCATTTCAGGTCCCTTGCCCCCTTCTGCTGATACTTATTTTGGCTCAAGCCTCATCCTGTTACCTGTTCTCTCCCATCTTTCCGTTTCCTCCCTACCCCCCACCAGCTGGGTGCTCCGTGCTCTTAGTACTTTGTACTTTTTGCCAGTGGAGCTCGAATGCGTTTGCCAGTATTTTACCTATAGGAATGTCTTTGTGGGACATGGAGGTGGAAAGTGTTTTACCCACTTGGGCAAATGAAAACACGCTAATGAGAAGTAAGAAAGTGACTTAAAAGTTATGGAAAGAGGTGTAGGATCGGATACGTGTTATACCCTAGACCATTTTTTGTTTTGGATTTTTCACTTCCTGGTTAATGCCATCTTGACTAGGTTGATTTTGTATCATCTCCCTATCCTTTTATCCCAGTATCCCTCGTCCTCTGTCAGATCTCTTCATATTGCTCATTATCGCTCATTCTTAAAGACTCACCTAGTGCTTATAAGAATTGTGCTGCCATGTACTTGGCTTCTTCCGTATGTAATAACACCCTTATTAAACTTCTGCTTGACTCCAGCCAACATCTTGACATGTGGATTATTCATGATACCTTGACTACTTTGTATTCAGGTTTACTGTATTGCAGTGTTACCCTACTTTTTTTCAACAAATTATAATTTCTGTTATCAGTGGTACTGCTGTTCCCCATTCACCCTGGTACCTACTTGTATTAAACATTTATACCATATGATCTGTAGTTTGTTTTCTGTGTGCGTATTTTTATTCCATTGGTTACTTTGTATCTGAATATGTCATACACATTCTTGTACACCTTTCTCATATGTGATGAACCATACTCACCCTGCAGTCTCCTCCCTACTGCCCACAGCACATTTTTGTCCTTAGACTTGGTACGTCTTTATTATACCCAATAAATTGTTCTATTTTTGTTTTCTGTCTTCTAATGTATCTTCCCTAAACATTTCAAATGTTGATCACTTTTGTTTCACAGTATGGTATGCCCCAGATTGCATGGCTTTTAATGATGCTGCATTACTATGGCAATATTAACCCACGTGACTTTTTTCCTGTCAGAAAATATGATCTGAAATAATATATGGTGTCTTTTTTTTTTTTTTTTTAAAGATTTATTCCTTTGACATCGAGAGAGTGAATACAAGCAGGGGGACGTGGGAGAGGGAGAGGCAGGCTTTCTGCTGAGCGGGGAGCCTAATTCGGTGTCAGGCTCTATCCTGGGATCACGACCTGAGCCGAAGGCAGATGCTCAGTAACTGAGCCACGCAGGTGCCCCTAATATACGGTGTCTAAATGATTTTACTTACTCTAGATAAAACTGAAGCAGTGTAGCTGTACATCTTCTCTACTCTTTGGGGTTTTGAGGGGAAAGTTTATTTTACTAGTTAGTATTGCCCACAAACCCAAGAATTTGCTTCTCATTGTTCACAAAGTTACTTAGGCCTAAATTGAGAAGGTTGAACTTTGATTACTATAGAAACTGCGTGTTAAATAATCATAAAATCAGGCGCTAGAGGGGGTTTATCTTTTTTAGGCCTTTCAGAATTTCTTGTACTCTCTGAGTGTTCACTCTCTTCTAATACTGCTGTTTGGCCCTCTAATGCTTTGTTTTTTTAAGGAGAGAAACAGTGCATCTTGAAGGAAGGTATCTTTGCCTTCCATGCCACAGGTTAAGAGAGGAAGTGATGAATTCAGGGCACATTTTTATTTCACTGTTTGAATCTTCCAACGTAGCAATTTCTGCCATTGGTATTAAGGGAAATACTGAACTGCTTGGGTCAAATGAACTTTTATTTTTATTTATTTTATTTTTTATTTTTTTTAAAGATTGTATTTATTTATTTGACAGACAGAAATCACAAGTAGGCAGAGAGGCAGGCAGAGAGAGAGGAGGAAGCAGGCCCTCCGAGGAGCAGAGAGCCTGTTGCGGGGCTCCATCCCAGGACCCCGGGATCATGACCTGAGCAGAAGGCTTTAACCCGCTGAGCTACCCAGGCGCCCCTGAATTTTTATTTTTAAATTCTAACTGAAGTAAAATTTTTGGTCTGCAGATTCCGAGATGCAGTCACTGGGCAAGTAGTGTAGTGGATGAGAAAGTGGTAGAATGGCTTTGTGTTGGCAGAGGGGCATGTGAACTCTGGTTCTTAAACTGACTGCTCAAGTGATTAAGTAGAATGGCCTCAGGCATTCTCTAGCCTTCAATTTTATGGAGTGGGATAAGGGACTGTGTCACCAGATAATGTGAGTTAAGTGCTTTGAGATCACTAGATGAAAAGCATCCTATAAAATCCAAAGTGTTACTTGGCTACTACAGTCAACAGAAATAATTGTTACTCTTAGTCATATGGGGAATGTGAGGCTCAGTTGACTTCTGATAGGCCAGTGTAGAAATAAATTGTTGAATTGGGAAGAAAAGGACCAGCCCCTATGATTGACTCAGTTTCTTAGAGAGAGCAGCTCACCTTTCAGTTCAAGGACAGTTCTTACCAGATGCTTTCATGGGCTATTCCAGCAAACCAGAAACTCAGCTTTTGCCTCTTCAGGGTTATAACTAAAAAGCATAGAGAGATAAGAGACAGAGACATGCACAGAAAGGAAATGAGACATACTGTCCTAATTTTGAGGTTACTTTTTTCATTGTTGCAATAAATACTCTCTTTGTCCAAAGAGAACTCTCTTTTCTAGGACTGTCCTTCACTGCTATGCCCTTGTTTGTTTTTAGATTTTGATATTCTTGATATTTGTTACTGCCCATTTGTGTCAGGTGAGATGTACCCTATATAAGAGAGCTAGTTCTTTGATGACCTCAGGCCAGGTGAAACCATGTTCTTCTCTTTCCAGTATGAACAGCACTTAGAAGAGTGAAGGATTCTGAATCCATTGTTCTCCCAATTCAGAATCCTTTCCCACATGCACATAAGTGACATAAGTGAAGTGTATGCCATAAAAAGGCACTTTTTTTTTTACAGAGTAGCCTGTGGGGTGTTAGCCTTGATGTTCTTAAGAAATCCTCTGAAAGAATTTATCTGACTAAGATATCTGTGTTATTTTTTTTTTCCCAGGTGAGGCACTGTAACCCCATTGAATTCTGCATCTAGAAAGCCCAAGACTGAAGAAGAAAGATCAAAGACATTGACTAACCTGGAAATAGGGACCTCTTTGGAACTTTGCTTTTATCCACAGTACCCTTTTAGAGCTATCATTGAGTGGAATTGATTTCTTCTTATTTTGCTACTATTGGGAAGAACATGGCTTCAGGGATTTTACGTTTCTCTTTAGTTTTGCATGAACTCTATAGGAAACGGAGCCCTTAAAGGGTTTGGGAATAACAAGAAGAGATTGAAGACAGACAAGCCTGCTCGAGTTCTCTCTGTTTTCCCTCCCCCTTCGAAGAAAAGGATTTACAACTCAACCTTGTAACAGCTGCTGCCCAGCTTTAGCCATCAAGAGAAAATAAATAAAATTAAACCACCATTGCCAGACTACAGGCCTTGAAGTCAAGGTGTGGGAGTGGTGGCATTGAGAAAACTGCCTAAAAGGGACGAGGACTACAGTAAACACCTGTTTAAAACTGGAAGGGGCCTCAGGTTCCCTTTTGGATTAAAATAGAAACACAGGGCACACCTCTTAGGTGCAGCTCACATCTGGTGGAGTGTGTTGGTCGTGGAGGTGCTAGAGTGTCTCCTCAGAAGAATTTTTCCTTGCCCCTGTGCTCTCCCCTACCCTAATACCCACCCCTGCTTGCCCTTTGAAGACTTGCTCCATCCATGAGCTTTTCCCTGATCTGTCTGACGGCCCATGTTCTCCACCTGCAACCGTTTGCATGTGTACAGCCTACTGTTCGTCTCCAGTTTTTAAACTGTACAAGTTGTGTTTCTTAATCTCTCCCTCTTGCCTTGTTCTGGGGAGGTGGTTATTCATCATTTGGAATCACCTTTCCCCCTCCCATGTGCTTTCCTTCATTTGAGATCTTTTGACCTTTTGTTTTCCTTGGGAGGGGGAAGGGTGATAATTTTAAATTTCTGTTTCCCTGGTTTCCTTCTGTACTCTTTTTCTCCGTTGTTTCCCTCCTCCCGTTTTCTTGTCTGTTCTGCCGCTGTGTGGGCCTGGGCTATGCGGCAGGGCAGACCTTCCATCAGAGCTCCAACATGCCCGCAGAGTCTGGAAAGAGATTCAAGCCCAGCAAGTATGTTCCAGTCTCAGCAGCCGCCATCTTCTTAGTGGGAGCCACAACCCTCTTCTTTGCCTTTACGTGAGTTTTCTCCCAGTGGTGGCATTTGGGGGGCTCCATGGGGGAGGTGAGGGGTGTTTTTGTCACGTGAGTTTTGCTAGTTTCTCGCCACGTGCCTGGGCATCTTGTTGTTGGATAGAGGCGACAACACATCTCAGAGATGTGGTTAAGCACAGGGAGGAAAAGCTTACCCTGTCAGCCTTGTTAGAAATTTTACTCTGTTGAATCCTCTCCTTTTCCCTGCCTCCCTTCCTTGGGAATCACAGATGTCTTTGTATTTCCCTACCCAGCTCTCCATCATGAGATCGTGAACTAGGAAGGAGGTAGGAGGAAACCACCAGAGAGGCTTGAAGCAGCTTAAGCAATTGGTTCTGTGAAAGAAAGAACTAGACGAGAGGTTTTTCAGATAGTAATGGCTTTTCCGCAGGATGTCTGGAGCTGAGTGTACTGGAGAATTGCAAAATTGATTTAAGAGATGTACCAAGGAGGCAGCTGGGCTTTTCCTGTTGCTCAGATGGTTTTCTCTGCACTCTTAAGGGCCAAAGCCTGGACCTGCAAAGGCCACTGGGAAAGTGCAGATTTTATTTAGGAAAAATCCTGGTAGGCTGCCTTCCCATCCCTTCCTGCCGAAGGGATGGCGGTCATTCCTGCATTCCCTGGTCCTGTTTCGAAAAGCGGTTGCCACCAAAGGGTTTCCTGCTTTGGATATTCAGACTTTGTTCCTCTCCTGCTCACTGGAGAAGACTGATTTATCTTTCCTCTTCACACAGTATTTTAGCTGCCGACCACCTGGCTGGCCTCTTTGCCGTTACCTGTTTATGAATTAACACGTAGCAGGCTTCTGAGCCTTAAACTGTTGAGTCACTGAGTCAGTGTCCTAGTTGTAGCTCTTGGAACAGTCCGAGCATGCTAGATTTTCTGGGGAGTTCACTCTGCCGTGATTTGGGGCTCAGACCTAATTGTGAGGTGCTGTTTAGAGCAATGGGAGGTTGCTGGGAAGAGGAAGGAAATGGATTGAAGTGGTAGGGAGTAACAATGGTGTGGACTCACTGAAGGATGAATGAAGCAGGAGTTTCTGGGAAGGGGGCAGTTACTAGTATGGGGAGAAATCTAAGAACTGATACTAAGTCTGAGTAGGGGAAGAAACTTCTCTTCCCCCCAAATTGAGCTTCGGGTATCAAAAGGAATTCTAAAAGATTTGGATTGTTTGGCCAGTAGAGTCAGCGAAGTAATAGTGTTTTTCTGTTTAGTTTTTAAGCAAGGGAAAAAAATGAATCTCTTATCTAAGGTATGAACATCATCCTGCTTTTTATGTGTTCGTCTGGAGGGTAGAGGCCATGGATTCTTTGGCCGCCAGCTCTCCAGCCTGAGCATGCCTGTTGAGTCCCTCAAGGGTCTAATGCAGCCCTATTCTTCTTCTTTCTTCTTTATCTGACTTTTCCTCATAATTTTTTTCTTCTGCTTAAATTCAGCGTGCTTAGTGTTCTGTCCTTCTTCATGTATTGACTGTCACTAAGGAGTTATGAATCTTCAGTCTTAGACTTGTTTTGGTTTCTGCTATTATGGCCAGTAAATAGAATCACCTTTTTTTTTTTTTTAAGATTTTTTAAGTAATGTCTACACCCAGTGTGGGGCTTGAACTCATGACTCCGAGGTTAAGAGTTGTATGATCTAGCAATTGATTGAGCCAGGCGGCCCTAGAATCAGAATTTTAACCAAGGGACGGTTATATGGGGTCTTTGGATCCTTGTAGCAGCTGTGGTGCTGTGTCAGGAGGGTAGAGGGTATGGCACCACACCAGGTTGATACCCTTAGGCCTGCTTGATTGAGGAGGGCCTGTTTTCCTTCAAAAGGCAAGGCCGTCGGGAAGCTAGGAAATGCAGGAGGCCTGACTGAGCAGTCTCTCTTTCGGCCCATCTGTTCTTGAGAAGGAGCAAGCAGAATCGTTGTTCTTATTTTGTTAATCTGAAGCCATCGAAGTGCGTGGCTGGTTATACCAGTTTCACCACAAAGAGTTGTCCTGACATAGGCATTTTCTCGACAGATAGTTGAAGCTATTTAACCTACTTTCTCATTCCCTGGTGCCAGAGAAATCGGGGCCCTCCTTATTCATGGTCTCTCAGCCCCAGGAAAAAGAACAGTAATGGACTTTGGAATCACTGCCTCTAATCAGAAGTTAGAAAATCAAGTCATAGCTAGAGTTCCCCCTGGCAGTTTCCTCAGGGCCAGTTTCTGGGCTCTTTTCCTCCTCGATTCTCCCCTGCGCATCTCCTGGAGATAAACACCCTCCTTATCTTCTATCACCTGGCTCTTGGTACCTGTGAAATTCTCATCTCTTCCTTTACATCTGACCTTAGCAATTCTTCTAGAAGTATATATCTGGGCTGAGCTGCCACTGTTGTCAAAAACTGTTCCCCCCACAGATTATATCCTTTTTGAGGTTCAGTTCCTTGCAGGGACCCCCTAAATATTTAATTTATATTTAAAATATAAATTTAAATATAAATTATAGTTTTATAATTTAAAACTATATACAACCTAAAAAGGAGTTTCTGGTTTCAAATAGATGAGAAGAAGCCTCTCTTTTGTTTGTTTCATTGGTTAGTTTTTTTAAGATTTTATTTTTAAGTAATCTCTACCCTCAGCGTGGGGCTCCAGATTTTACAACCCCGAGATCTCGAGTTAGGTGCTCTACCGCCTGAGCCAGTCAAGTGCCCTAGAGGGAGGCTGTCTTTGAGCCACCTCCGGTTTGGGGCCCTGAATCTGTAACTCTTGTCATCCTCCTGTTCTCTTCACCCGGCTGTAACTGTTCTTACCACAGTCTTTAAGTCCCAGTTGGGAACAGCTTTGGGACCTCGAGGACTGAGAGTAGGAGAGAGAGTCCTTTTCAGTTGGCAGACATAATTAGTGAAGCCATGTAGGGTTCAACTCATTAGGAACAATTTACCCTTGGTGTTTCTCTGGTAGGTAGGGAAAGCTGTGAGCAGAAATTATCAGCTGGGTTTGGTCGCCAAAAGGTTATCTGCCCTGGGGAAGCTTGAGTAGAACAGTTGAGGCCTTCCCTCCAGAACCCTGATCTCTTCCGTTCGTTCATTTTGTCCTGTACCAAAACTAAGTGGGAGAGTTATTGGGGATTCTGTTTTAATTTTCCATTTTCACTGTTGGGGAAGGAGAGTGTCTGCTAAAGTAACCTTCTTCGTCCTGATTAGATCCTACACCCTGTGTTTTAAGATAACGGGCCTGGATCCTCATCTGTCTTAGTTTAGTCCCCTTTTGTGATTGGCAAGGGTAGGGGGCAGTGCTAAGTAACAGCAATCAGCACTGTTGGGGGTCAGGAGACTAATTTTGGTAAAGTCTGTTAACCTTTGTGAGTCTGCTCATTGTAAAATGAGAGGGTTGACCGAGAGTAGTTTATTTGAGCACAGTGACCCCTTTTCCAATGAGATCTTCGGTGGAACCCCAGTGTGTAAAACATGAGAGGAGGGCTGCTCTGGGTCAACTGAGGCTGGTGTGTAGAGCCCCAGCCATTTGGTTTCTCTCCTCTTTGCCTCCTCGGGGACCCCTGCGTCTTTCTTAGAGTTCCCAGCAGTGCCATTTGAAATAAATCACTGAACTGCCTCCCTAAAATCTCCTTGAGCTCTCAGTTGAGTCAACCAGTGTCTCATTGTGTATAGTTGTGAAGTTGGTAGGGAGGGCACAGCCCTAAAATCTCTGCTGCAAGCCGTCCTCTACGGGCAGGATAGAAGTCAGGGTTGTCCAGAAATCCAGGATGGTCTTTCCAGTCTGTGAAAGAGCTTCTTTTCACTTTATGCCTCTGGCCCTTCCCAACCCTTTACCCACAGAGTTGGGTAACCTTAGTGCCTCTCCCTCTGGTCCTTTTTTTCTTGACTGCAGAAGTGCTAGCACCTGATTTGAGTGGGAGCAGCCTCGTGATTTAGGGCATTAATTGAGCAGTGGATGTTCCTTTTACTTCCCACGTTGTTTTTTCATCCAGGAATAAGTGCCCAAGTCCTACATCTTGTACTCAGCTGCTTGAAAGTGTGCGTAAGACACGGCCAATCAGGTATCTTAGGGAGAAACTTACCCACCTGAGAGGGGAAAATTTTTTTCCCCATGGAATCTTGAGGATCTCCAGGGGCAGGAAGTGGGCTGTTCATTCCAGCCTTTCCTCATCCATAAGAAACACTAGCCATAGAGTCAAACTATGTGTTAGGCATGGGTGGAAGGCTTAGACCTATTCTTTAGGAGCTTAGCGCCTCTGTTTTAAGTGATCTTGAATTTCTAGTACCTCACATAGGGAAGGTGGAATTAGGGATGAAGGTGGAACTGGAGTGATGATGATGATGGTGCTAGTTATTAAGATATTGGGGGGACGCATGTCTTCTATGCAGTGAATGCTCAGTATTAAGCTAGCTGGTTTAAAAAGAATTCTAGGAAAATAAATAAATAAAAATAAAAAGATTTCTAGGATTTTTTCAGATACCGTCTCCTGCATTCTCCTATCTGTATTATGTAGCTGAAGTAACAAGATTGGAGAGTTCTCTGTAGATTACCTAAGGCTACATAGCAAAGCATTGATTGAGATGGGATTAAGATCCAAAGCTTCTTGACTCCTACTTTTTCTTACCAGCAGCTTAACCATTTTTTGTAATAGAAGTGTTGGAGAGGGCCAGGAAACAGATTGTTCAGGACTGTGGGTGTTTTTTTAAGTTTATTTATTTTTTTAAGTCATCCCACACCCAGCGTAGGGCTTGAACTCACAACCCTGAGATCAAGAGTTGCATGCTTTTCTGACTGAACCAACTAGGTGCCCCAGGAGCGTAGGTATTGAAACCCATTCTGTCTGAAAACAGAAGTGCTGGATGGGGGTGCAGAAGAACCTGTTCTTCCTGGGTTGGTATAGGTCTGGGAGTCTCATCAGTGAGTCAGCCAGCCTTCTGGGCTCCGGCCACTCCCTTTGCTTTGGAGCTCTGTGATTATTGCCATAGGCTGAGGACCAGCCCTAACAACTCCTCCTCAGCCCAGGCCTCATCTCCTTCCTTCAAAGGCAGCAGATTCAGACAGGCCACTTGGAGTGGTCACGTAGGAATTTGGCAAAGTACTGTAGCAACAGCAAGCCTCTCCAAGCCAAGTAGTATATGGGATGTGGCAGGAGCAGGCTCTGCTGCTTCTCGTCTCTCCTTGGTGGAGTGTTCCATCAGCTAGAGTGTGAAGGTTGGACAGTGGGTCCTTGATTTCAATCAAGGGGCAGATGCTGCCTGGGAAGTGGAGTTATTCACATCATTTCTAGATGCCAGCTACTCTAGGCTTTATTTTGGCAACAGAAACTGAAACTGGATAGATTGTAGGATTTCACGCGCTTCAGCTGGGATGAGTCTGAAGCTGGGATGAGTCGCTATCAGGAATGTTACCGGAGTGGAGCTCCCGGCTGCCTCAGTTGGTGGAGCATGCGACTTTTGATTTCAGGGGCATGCGTTCGAGCCCCACGTTGGGTGTAGAGATCACTTTGAAATCTTTGGGGGTGGGGAGAAGATTGCAGGGGTGATGTTCGTTATCCAGGGATGGGTGGGTGGCAGCGTACCCAAGAAATTAGGTGATTTTCTTCATTTGGAAATGGAAAAACTGAAGAAAAAATGGCATCAGAAAGACTGCTGTCTGTGCCTGCAAGGGGCTGACATCTCATACTCTGACCTTAGCTCCCTTCAGAGATCGAGCAACCTTTAGTCTGTTGGAAGCTCGAGAGGCCACTGTAACTACAGTCGTCAGTTCTAGGAACGAGACGTTTAAATCATGGGCACCTCAGTGTTCTAAGGATTTAATTTCTTCTTCCCTTCTAATTATCTTCCCAGGCTGTAGGAGTCAAGTGAGTCACCCTTTCTCCTCTTCCCCTGGCGGAAGTCAGAGCAAGACAGCTAGCTAAGCGCCAGGGAGGGGCTCTGACCTGGATGACTGGTTTTTAGTTTCTGTCCCTCCCTCCCAAGGAACCTGGGAGGTCAGCCTTTGGGTGGGACTCTGTAAGGGCTCATCTTGCCTGTATTCCTCCCCAAACCCTGCCCGAGTATGGGGACATATTTTCTGAACCAGAGAACCCCCTAGAGGAAGAGGCTTCCCTGGGAGATGTGGATAGAGGAAAATGAGGGCTGTGACTCAGGGTCTCTTTTCCCTTGAAATCAGTGCCTGCACCTCGCTTCATTATTTCGTTTCCCAATTACGTACTCACCTACCCAGAGAAGCAAAGAGTTGGTATTTACTATCTAAAAAGCCTACTACATGATAAATATGCACTTATTTTTTTTTTAAATGTATGTTAAATTTGAATAAGTAGACGGAGGTGGTGAAGACCTGTGAGATGCTTTGTGACAATCAGTTTTGCGTCTTACTCTGATTAAGGAGCTCAATTCCTATGAATTCCTCACATCTCAAATCACCATTCAGGGCTGTGCTTCTTGTTTTGATGGAGACAGATCTCTCAACAGAATCCAGGACTACTGTGGATTAATTCTCCAGACTCGTTTGCTGTTTTGTTCTCCTGGCCCCTTCTTTCAGTGAACTCTTCCTTTCCTTCTGGCCGGTCCAGATAGAGGGGACAAGGACAGATGCTGTCCTCATTCTGGAGATTAAGTTCTCAGCCACAAAGCAGATTAGGGTATTTAGCTGCTGTCTTGTAAGGGGAAGTTCTTCGTGAGCTGAGATAGGAGACCACGCATTTGATAGTACTGACAAAGCGACCAGCACATCAGATGTTCTTCTGAAATTTCCACCTCGCAGGAAATCAGCAGAAAGGAAGAGTTCTTACAGCATTCCTACTTATGAACTCATATCCTGAGAGGAATGGAGTTTAATCATGGACTAGGGCACCCTTCTCTTTTTTAGGGGGTTGTCAAAGAAAAGTTATCTAAAGCATATCTCTTGATTTGGACCCTATGGAATATTGGATATGTTTGGCCAGTTTCTTTTTCCTATAGCATTTAGGGCTGATTTGGTCTGCTCTCTCCTTTTTTTTCTCTCCCCTACTCTTCTATATCATTTATAGACCTCAAGGGGTCTCGTTCTATGTCCTGATACCCATAGGTATCTCTGAGTGGTCCCCCTCCCCGCTTGAGAACTGGCTTTTAGTTGAATAAAACTCTCAGGAATATCTGGTACAGTGAAGAAATTTTAGGCAGTTAAGAGTGGTTGAAAGCCAGCTGGGAAGAGGGAAGGGGAGCCAGAGAGGCAGGTGGTATCCCATGCTTTGCGCCTGTGTGCAGGTCAGTGGGGCATGGCTGAGATCCAGCAGCCTCGGCCTTTGCAAGAAAAGGGAATGTAGCTGGCGTCAGTTACATACTCAGTCCCTCATTCTTGTGCCTGCTTAAAAGGAGATAAGGACAGGTTCCAAAATGTGGAAAGATCTGCAGGGGGAGAGTGAATGGGAAGAACACAGACCTTTAGTACAAGGGGTTATGGTAGGAGGGATTCTGAGCCTCGTACCTTGATCTAAAACGAACATTTCTATGGGAAAACTAGACCCACTTGTGAAGGATGAAGATAATTTGGGACAGCGGAGGTGAAGCACACATGATGTATCAGTATGGGGGCTAAACCTTTCAGGTTTTTATATGGTTGGTGTCCCAAGTTTTAGGGGCAGCCCCTCATTTTCTTTATTATCTGTGCAGCTGTCCAGGACTAAGCCTCTCTGTGTCACCTGCAGTGCCCATCTACAATGCGATTGTTTTTCTCTTTGTGCTGGCCAACTTCAGCATGGCCACCTTCATGGACCCAGGGATTTTCCCTCGAGGTAAGATCTCCTTCTCCTCTCTTGGAAATTCCTCAACTACCTTTGAAAAATAATGGTTTCTGGACATAGGCATTTAGTCCTGGGCCTTAGGACTCTGAGGGTTTTGGAATACGTCAATAGTCTAATGATGAAAAGTGGGTCAGAGTCTTCCAGAATAGGTGCCATAACTTCTAGTCCTGTTCATTCACTTTGGGTCAACTTTTGATTTTCAGTTACTCATTCAGCGGGGATTCATTTTGAACATATGAATCCCCAGGCACAGTAATAATCTAGGATGAAGGGTCGACAGTTACAGCAGGTGGTGTGAACCGTGGTGAAGGCATGAAAAAAGTTATTTGAGGCCGTAGGAAAGGGTGCACTTACATCTGCCCCAGGAAATGGGGGCAGTGCTGCAAAGAGGAGGCAGGAAGGATGTCAGGTGAAGGATGGCAGGGAAGCACATTCTAGCTCCAGGAAGCAGCATGTGCCACAAATGCCGAGCTCAGTGGGGTGGAAGATAAAGCACATAGCGGGGCCAGAAGAGGTAGGAGGTGAATGAGAGCCAAATTGTCAAAGACTATGTGCTAAATTAAATAGGTTATATTTCTTCATTTGGACAGCAAGAGGTGTTTAATTGGAAGAGTCATGGGCTCAGATTTCTTTTTACAAAAATAATTCTTGAAGTAAATACAGATACTTTTTGGGAGGCTATTGCCACAATGTAGACCGCATGAGAACTTGAATTCAAGGCTGGATTTAGAGATTTTTCCCTGCAGAATCAACACGTTTCTTCTTTTTTTTTTTTTTCTGAATCAACACATTTCTTCATGACCATTTGTTTATTGGAGGAGAGCGAGAGAGTGAAGGAATTGTCTAGGGTAGTCCCAAGGCTCCTAACTTGAGATAAGTTGGATGCTGATTTTTAAAAACCAAGATAGGAGTTACAGGAATGTTGAACATGTTTAGGGGGAAGATAGCCTCTTATACACGTTCAACTTGAGATAGTATGTTTATTCAGATAGAGTTCCCCACTGGCCGATTGAGTAGTCAGACTCAGAGACTTTGATCTCAGAGGCTTCAGCCATGTGGTGTTTGTAGCCAACAGGAGTAAGATTGTCTGCAGAAAGTAGACGAAGATTAGGAATGAACCAAGGTCAGATCTAACGAGCACTGGCATTTTAATAATGAGCAGAGGAGAAGAGAAGGAGGAGCCATTGGAGAGGGATTGGGCAACAGAGGTCAGTAGGAGAAGAAACTGGACAAAGTGGGAATTAAGGAAGGTTCATGAAGTTCATGATGGTTGGCAGTATCAGAAATTAGATCCAGTAGTTTGAAAACTCAGAATTGCTTATCATTTTGGTAACTAAGGAATTTAAGATCTTGGCAGGGATAGTTCTTATAGTGTGTTTAGGTATGTATGTTAAATTAGCAAATGCAGTTAAATTAGCAAAACTGATGTTTTGGAAGGCAGTGAATGGGCAGTGAGGAAACAGAGCCGGTGAGTGTTGAGATTACTCTTTCAAGAAGTTAAGGAGAGAGGGCAGAAGATGGAATGTCTTAGGGGAGAGAGCGAGCTTTGATTTATTTTTGTTTTTGTTTTTGTGATAGAGAAAATTAAAGCACTCTGATAGAATGAGGCGGAGGAACTGGAGAAGAGAAGGAAGTTGGAACTGGAAAGGGGAATAATAGAAGAATTACCTTACAGAGGGAGGATGTGGTTTCCTCATGCATGTTGGAAGGGTTAAGCTTAGAGAAGAAGTAGGCTGTTCTGGCAGAGGAGAGGAGGTAAAAGTCAGGAACCGTCATTAGATTTAGAGAGAGGTTGATTCTGGTAACCAATGTTTCTCTCACCTGTGAAGTTAACTTGCAAGGATGAGACTCAAATTGGGAAGAAGTCTTTGGAGAGAATGAGGTTTTCCTGAGATCATTGTGCTCACAAAGCCTGTATCACTGTGCTTTATTTGTGACTTCTGTCTCAAAGATTAGTTGAACCTAAGGAACTTGTAGTCTCTAGCGCCAAGGAGGGCTATTTTTTTTTTTTTTTAAGATTTTATTTATGTATTTGACAGAGCTCACAAGTAGGCAGAGAGGCAGGCAGAGAGAGAGCCCGATGTGGGGCTCTATCCCAGGACCCTGGAAACATGACCTGAACTGAAGGCAGAAATTTTAACCCACTGAGCCACCCAGGTGCCCCAGGAGGGCTATTTTTTAAAAAATACTTTATTTATTTATTTGACACCCAGAGAGTGAGAGAGCACAAGCCAGGGGGAGCAGCAGGCAGAGGGAGAGGCAAATGCAGACTCCTCACTGAGCAAGGAGCCTGACACGGGGCTCGATCCCAGGACCCTGGGATCATGACCTGAGCCAAAGGCAGATCCTCAACCAACTGAGCCACCCAGGCACCTCATGGAGGGCTTTCTTAATGACACTTTAATGTCTATAAAATATTTATTGATGTGTATGGAAGACATTATCCTTGTCATTTGGGATGAGTTTTGTTTTTTTTTGTTTTAAAGGTCCTTGCTTTCAAATAGCTCATCAGTCTATAAAGAAAGATAGGGAAGACATTTCTAGGAGTAAATATGCTATACTGTGCTAAGTTATAAGAGTAACCTAAGAACCCTATAGTACTTTAAGAAAAGAAAGTGTTCATTTCTGGTATGGAAAGATCAGAAATTTCAAAATAAGTTGTATTTTAACATTTTTCCTTTAAAAGAAAACTTTCTTAAAAAGTAAAGATTGTAATAAGGAATAAATATTCATGATGTAGAAAGCATAAAAAACACAAATACCACCTGTAATTTCACAGCCAAAGGTAACTACTATTGAGGTTCCTGGGTGCCTCAGTAGGTTGAGCCATCTGATTCTTGGTTTTAGCTCAGGTCATGATGTTAGGGTCCTGGGATTGAGCCCTGCATCTCCTTCTCCTCTCCTTGGGCTTGTGCTCGTGCTCTCTCTCTCGAATAAATAAATAAAATTTTAAAAGAAGATAACTACTGTTGCTGTTTCCTTTCAGTGGTTTAAAGATTTATATGTATAACATTTACATATACTACTTATCTGTATCAAATGTATGTCATTGTTGGTTTTTCTTTTTCTTATTTTTTTATTAAAGATTTTATTTATTTATTTGATAGAGAGAGATCACAAGTAGGCAGAGAGGCAGGCAAAGAGAAAGGAAGGGAAGCAGGCCCCCTGCTGAGCAGAGGACCCCCCCCCCCATGCGGCACTTGATCCCAGGACCCTGAGATCATGACCTGAGCTGAAGGCAGCGGCTTAACCCACTGAGCCACCCAGGCGCCCCATTGTTGGTTTTTCAAAGATGTATTTATTTTAGAGAGTGCCAGCGGGTCGGGGTGTGATAGAGAGAATCTCAAGCAGACTCTCTGCTGAGCTTGGAGCCCTACTCAGGGCTCGATCTCACCACTTGAGATTCTGACCTGAGACGAAATGGCTTAACTGACTGAGCCACCCAGGTGCCCCTACGAGTGTGGATTTTTGGTTTCTATTTTCAAAATGGATCTTTTGTTTGTACAGTTCTTTACCTTGGCGTTTTTTTCACCTATTTATATTTTAAAGCATTTCCTCAGTCAGTGAAAGTTGGAAACTTGATTTTTAATCCCTATACCTTCATTTATTTAATTTTTCCTTCCCATGTGTATTTTTTCTAGATTAATAATAAAAAATAAAAATTGTACACTGTAGATGAGAAGGCAAATAGTGCACTTTAAGTTATGAAGTAGGATCATGAGTTTCTGATCATTGAAATTGAAAGAACATTCAGTGGGGTGCCTGGGTGGCTCAGAGGGTTAAGCCTCTGCCTTCAGCTCAGGCCATGATCTCAGGGTCCTGGGATCTAGCCCCGCATCGGGCTCTCTGCTCAGCGGGGAGCCTGTTTCCCCCTCTTTCTGCCTCTCTGCCTACTTGTGATATCTCTCTGTCAAATAAATAAATAAAATCTTCAAAAAAAAGAAAGAAGGAAAGGGCATTCAGGTAAGGAGAGACTATCTTGAGCCAGCAAATAATACTGAAATATATAGGGAATTAATAGAGTTAAGGAAGATCTTTTGGAAAGGGGTTTGTGCATGGATAAAAAGGGTTGCTGTTAATTCCTCTCTTGGATTGCTGTAGTTTTCATGTCCTTGTAGACATTGAACTATTATGCAGACTCATTACATATGTGCTTTGATATGTAAATTATTTCATTACAGATATATTTGTAGTATGTAAACGAAGTGTCAGCATTCCGGTAGCAGAGCTACGTCTGAGTCATACTGTCTTGAACCTCATTTCCAGTGTGTTTGGTAGTGTTGTATTGTAGGGCTGATCTCACAGTATTAGTTATTAGTTCCTGTTCTCTCTCCCAGTAGACTGAATTCCTCAAAGGCAGAGGCCATATTTTAAATATCACTGGATCCTTCATGCCTAGTGCAGTTCTTTTTTTTTTAAGATTTTATTTATTTATTTGACAGAGACAGCAAGAGAGGGAACATAAGCAGGGGGAGTGGGAGAGGGAGAAGCAGGCTTCCCGCTGAGCAGGGAGCCCAATGTGGGGCTCGATCCCAGGACTCCAGGATCATGACCCAAGCCGAAGGCAGACGCTTAACAACTGAGCCACCCAGGCGCCCCCCTAGTGCAGTTCTGGCATAGTTGTTTTTTAACTCATTTTTCCTCTCTGCAGCTGAGGAGGATGAAGACAAGGAAGACGACTTCCGAGCTCCCCTTTACAAAACGGTGGAGATTAAGGGCATCCAGGTGCGCATGAAGTGGTGTGCCACCTGCCGTTTCTACCGTCCTCCTCGATGTTCCCACTGCAGTGTCTGTGACAATTGTGTGGAGGTAGGAAGCCTCATGGGGGTGGGCCTGGGTGCTGAATCTAGGTTCTCTTCTTCCTGTCCGTCGAATAAGAATCGAATCTTCTGCATTCTGGGTCTTGGGTGAGATCTAGCCCTGGCTGACTACCTGGGCTATATTCTAACTCTGTCAAAAAGTATTCTCAAGTAGATGAATGGATAAAGAAGTGGGACATATACACAATGAGATGCTATTCATCCTTGCCAATTGCAGCGACCTGGATGGAGCTGGAGAGTGGAATGCTAAGTGAAACAAGTCAGAGAAACACATATATGATTTCATTTATATGTGGAATTTAAGAAACAAAACAAATGAGCAAAGGGAATAAAAGAGAGAGAGACACACACACAAACCAAGAAGCAGACTCGTAACTATAGAGGACAAACTGATGGTTACCAGAGAGGAGGAGGGTAGGGGGATGAATGAAATAGGTGATGGGGATTAAAGAGTGCACTTACCAAGATTAGCACTAAGTAGTATATAGAATTGTTGAGTCACTGTATTGTATACCTGAAACTAATACAATACTGTATGTTAAGTATCCCGGAATTAAAACTTAAAACTTAATTTAAAAGTTTTATCTGTTTAATTTAAAAGTTTTATATTCTCTAACAGCTATAAATAGCAAACACTTACTCTTATGTATATATGTGTACATTTTAGTGTCTGTAATTTAGACGAAATTGGAAATGGAAAAAAAAACCCGTTATCAGTGATGTACAAATGAGAGGTAGAGCATATTCTTCTCTTGTAGGAGGGACCCCAAGTGGGAATAGGCTTTCCCACCTGTAGCCTTTCTGACTCATCTTTTTGGTCATTTGTCCCGGGTTTGTGTTAGCTGCTGCATCCACTGCATGCTGTCTGTCGCACTCCAATCTTAGAGCTGTATTCTCTACTGCGCGTCCTCCTGCGTCCCCTTTCTCTTATTTTTAACCCTTTTTTCCCCGATCAGTTTTTACTTCGCTATAAGCACTTGCCTGTCAGGGCTTTTTTTCTCATGAATCTTGATGTTTTTGTAAAGCCTCTGATGTTAATGATGTTAATCTTATTAACCTTGTTAATTTAGCAACTAAACGGTGAACACAATCACGATTGCCTGTTAATGAAAGCAGTGCTTCAGTTCTGATGTTTGGTCCTTTATTTTTTTTTTTTAAAGATTTTATTTATTTGACAGACAGCGAGATAGGGGACACAAGCAGGGGGAGTGGGAGAGGGAGAAGCAGGCTTCCTGCTGAGCAGGGAGCCCGATGCAGGGCTTGATCCCAAGACCCTTCGGACCTGAGCCGAAGGCCTGTGCTCAACGACTGAGCCACCTGGGTGTCCCAAGTTTGGTCTCTTTCTTAATAGAAGTGATCTAGGGCTCTGGTCCAAGGATGCTTCTCAGTGTTTCTCTTTTTGCCTCTAGGAGTTTGACCATCACTGCCCCTGGGTGAACAACTGTATTGGTCGCCGGAACTACCGCTATTTCTTCCTTTTCCTCCTCTCCTTGACAGCACACATCATGGGTGTGTTTGGCTTTGGCCTCCTTTATGTCCTCTACCACATGGAGGAACTCTCAGGGGTCCGCACAGCTGTCACGTATCCTTCTGTGGGTTGTGGCCTTGGGAGCGGGGAGGAGGAGGAAAGTCGAGCACTGTGGTAGCAAGGGTCAAAGGGAAGGTGGCTCTTGGTAGGGGCTGGGGATGGTGAGATCATGTTGCTCTGTTCTCCTTGATTCTTTGGCTTTAGAATGACAGTGATGTGTGTGGCTGGCTTATTCTTCATCCCTGTAGCTGGCCTCACAGGATTTCATGTGGTGCTGGTGGCTAGGGGACGCACAACCAATGAACAGGTACGGGGTGAAGTGATGGGAGATGCATTGTAGAGCTGGGCCTGCAAATCTTTGCCCTCTAATAAAAGTATTGTGGAGTGCTCCCAGAGATGGATGCCTGATGAATACTTTTTTTTTTTTTTTTTAAAGAATCTGGTGGGGTTTTTTGGTTTTTGGTTTTTGGATTTTATTTATTTAACAGAGAGGGAGATCACAAGTAGGCAGAGAGAGCAGCAGGCAGAGAGAGGGGCAGGGGAAGCAGGCTCCCTGCTGAGCAGAGAGCCCGATGCGGGGCTCAATCCCAAGACCCTGAGATCATGACCTGAGCTGAAGGCAGAGGCTTAACCCATTGAGCCACCCAGGCGCCCCTGATGAATACTTTTTATGATGAAGTGTCTGTGCTCATGAAAGCATGAGAACAGAACCATTTTCTTTCTTTCTTCTTCTTTTTTTTTTTTTAAAGATTTTATTTATTTGACAGAGAGAGAGAGCATATAAGCAGGGGGTATTGGGAAGCAGAGGGAGAGGGATAAGCAGGCTCCCCACCGAAGCACGGCTCGAGCCCAGGAGCTTAGGACCATGATCTGAGTTGAAGGCAGATGCTTAACTAACGGAGCCACCCACGTGTCCCAGAAGCATTTCTTAGTTGACAGACATTTGCAAAATGTACACTGTATATCAGACAATTTAAGCTCTGAGCTTATAGAAACAGTAGTAGACTTAGGCCAGCTCTTAGGAAGCTCATGATACTACTTAAAGGGAAATGGTTATTCTTGTGCTTATAATAAAGCTGACTTTACCTGTGTCCTTTTATGTATATTATCTTAGTTTTCAATCTTGAGAGAGCTATGTTATCATTTCACATAAGAACACTGATGTATGGGGTCAGATAGCTACACTATCTGGGTGAGGTAGCCCTAGGATTCAGACTGACTCTAGAGTTCCCGTTCTTTTTAAGATTTTTATTTATGACAGAGATAGTGAGAGAGGGAACACAAGTATGGGGGGAGCTGGAGAGGGAGAAGCAGGCTCCCTGCTGAGCAGGGAGCCAGATATAGGCCTCCATCCCAAAGGTAGACGCTTGACGCCTGAGCCACCCAGGTGCCACTAGAGTTCCCATTCTTAACTTTTATGACTATAAGTTTCTTGATGATAGGGTTGCGTTTTGCTCATTTTTGTATCTTCTGAGTAGAGGGTGCACAATAGTTGGTTATTGTTTTGTGTTTTGGCCTTTGGAGGTCAAAGTCCATTGTCTAAGTGATAATGGCCCATCTTTACTTCTTCTAGGTTACGGGTAAATTCCGAGGAGGTGTGAACCCCTTCACCAATGGCTGCTGTAACAATGTCAGCCGTGTGCTCTGCAGTTCCCCAGCACCCAGGTACACCCAGCCCTTTGGTCTAGTATTCACTGTTGGTCAAAGCGTTTGTCTTTGGACTTGTTCTAGTATAGGGGAAGTTGGGTGGGAAACTGCTGTTGAGGAAGGGTTCTCTTAGACTGGGAAGTACCTGCAAGGGAAAGCCATGGTGTCCTTTAGTGGACCCCCCGAATTCAGTTGATATCCTTTGGGTATTATGGCTACTCTCCTTGGAGAGTTGAGGGTGAGATTTACTCTAGAGCGGCTTGAACTAGGTATTTGCTCAGAGGCCTAGTCTTAGTGCAGTTCTTCCTGGAATCTAAAAAATCAGTTCAATGCTGAGTTTTTTGCTATCTTGATCAGACTGTTCTTTATTTTTAAAAATGTTTTATACAAGATAGGCAGCCACTAGGTATTTTAGAATGAATGAATGAAAGCCCTCTTACTCTTGACACTCAGGTATTTGGGGAGACCAAAGAAAGAAAAGACGATTGTCATCAGACCTCCCTTCCTTCGACCAGAAGTGTCAGATGGGCAGATAACTGTGAAGATCATGGATAATGGCATCCAGGGAGAGCTGAGGAGAAGCAAGGTGAGGAATGCAGGGAAGTAAAGTAGGTAACTTGGGGACTTTAATGGCAGAGAGATGGAAACTTTCAGTTGACATTACCCTTATAGTATTTCTCAATATCTGATAACTTGTGTTAAAAATTACTTAAGTACGGGGGCGTCTGGCTGGCTGAGTTGGTAGATCATGTGGCTCTTGACCTTGGGGTCATGAGTTGAAGCCCCATGTTTAGTGTGGAGTTACTTAAAAAAAATTTAATTACTTAAGTGCATATCTGCTTTTTTTCATTAGATTTTAAGTCCACTGACAGAAGTTGAGCCTTTCGTTTCCATGTTTTCTTAGGACTTTAATGTAGCAGCTTACGGATGGTAGGAGCTCAACAAATAGTTGGTGGAAATGAACACCTAAATGACAGGATTAAACCCTTGTTGAAAATTATTCTTTATCCATTGTCATCCCCAAAATGGCTCTCATCCCTTGACTTCTAGTCCCAGTTTAGAGATACATAATTGATGCGTTGTCCTTATACCCAGCTCTCCAAATCTGATTTTCCCTCATTCATCCAGTCTAAGGGAAGCTTGGAGATAACAGAGAGCCAGTCTGCAGATGCTGAACCCCCACCTCCTCCTAAACCGGACCTGAGCCGTTACACAGGGCTACGAACACACCTCAGCCTGGCTACTAATGAGGGTAAGAACATTGACAAGAGTAAGAAGGTTACTATGTGCTGTGGAGAAGACATACAGGCAAGCCATGGGAAGTAATACTTGCATTGTCACTGAGAACACCCATCAGGTGGGCCTTTGGCCACTTTGGGCAGCTAGTAGAGGAGAAAGGGGATTCCATGTAGCTAGTGGTAGCGAATTGGACTTTTGTGGGTAAGGAACTGTCAGCATCCAGATAGACCATAGAAGATCTTAGACATGTTTGGTGCATTCTCTCTCCGAGTTCTGGGCCATTATGAGTCTGTAATCTTTACTGCAGGCAAATCATGTTCCTGGGACTTTTCTGTTGGCTGGTATATCCGTTCCTACCTGGTTCTCCCTCTGTCCTTTAATGACCTCTGACCAAGTTAAGAGAACCGCTTGTAAAGTCAAGTCTGTCCCTGGGCCTTTTTTCCTGCAGATAGCAGCCTCTTGGGCAAGGACAGCCCTCCCACACCTACCATGTACAAGTACCGGCCGGGCTACAGTAGCAGCAGTACGTCGGCCGCCATGCCTCATTCCTCCAGCGCCAAGGTACTGAACACTCTGGAAGAAGGAGGGTTGTGATGTGTGTCAGCTGCTCTGGGAAAAAGAACTTTGGAGAAGGGAAGGAAAAAAACCAAAGACATTAATGAGACTGAATCTTGATAGTGTGTCCTTCATCAAAGAGGGGGCAGTGTAGCATACTAGTAAAAGCACTAGTGATCACAGCATCAGATCTGTGTTCAAAACCCATCATGGGTGAGTTATTTAACCTCTTTAAGCCTCATTTTTTGCATCTTAAAGTGAGGTATTATTTGTTCCAACTTGCTAGTTTGCTCTAGGTGTTGAACAAGAGGATGCATGGAAAAAGTTCTAATAAGCATATGGGCAGGGCATGACCGCTTGGGCTCTAGAGCCTAGCATCTGTCACAAGAGGAGGAACACTGAGAGCATGCTTTGTTTTCTCCCTCAGTTGAGTCGTGGGGACAGTCTGAAGGAGCCAACTTCAATTGCAGAGAGCAGCCGCCATCCCAGCTACCGCTCGGAGCCCAGCTTGGAGCCAGAGAGTTTCCGTTCTCCCACCTTTGGCAAAAGCTTTCACTTCGATCCACTATCCAGTGGCTCACGTTCCTCCAGCCTCAAGTCGGCCCAGGGCACTGGCTTTGAGCTGGGCCAGTTGCAGTCCATTCGTTCAGAGGGCACAACCTCCACCTCCTATAAGAGCCTGGCCAACCAGACACGCAATGGAAGCCTATCTTATGACAGCCTGCTCACTCCTTCAGACAGCCCTGATTTCGAGTCAGTGCAGGCAGGGCCTGAGCCAGACCCACCTTTAGGCTACACCTCTCCCTTCCTGTCAGCCCGACTGGCCCAGCAACGGGAAGCCGAGAGGCACCCACGTTTGGTGCCAACCGGCCCAACACACCGAGAGCCCTCACCAGTCCGGTACGACAATCTGTCGCGCCATATTGTGGCCTCCCTCCAGGAACGAGAGAAGCTGCTACGCCAGTCACCCCCACTCCCGGGCCGTGAGGAAGAACCAGGCTTGGGAGACTCAGGCATTCAGTCAACACCGGGCTCAGGCCATGCCCCTCGTACTAGTTCCTCCTCAGATGATTCAAAGAGATCACCCTTGGTCAAGACTCCACTGGGACGCCCAGCTGCCCCTCGTTTTGGCAAGCCAGATGGGCTAAGAGGCCGGGGACTAGGGTCCCCTGAACCAGGCCCCACTGCCCCATACCTGGGCCGATCTATGTCTTACAGCAGCCAAAAAGCCCCAGCTGGTGTCTCTGAGGCAGAGGAAGTAGCCTTGCAGCCATTACTGACACCCAAGTAAGTATGAGTCCATCCTGAACTTCAGTGGACTTAAAATTAGCATAGCATTACCAAAGATGTCATGACTTCACTTGTGTGCAAGTGGAGTCAGAGGTGCCTGCTTTTGGATAGCTCCTTTCACTCTATCTAGCTGCCTTCATGGGCTATTGCTGTTAAGACCCTAACGATCAATAATACTTTTTTCTTAATCCTGTCTTCCCGAAATGTATTTATTTGCCTGAGAGTAAGTATTTAAGATAATTGCTGTTGGAGGGGAAGGAGTAAAGAGAGGAGATAGGGCATCAGGTTGGTTTTTAAGCAGGACAATAAAACAGGGGGAAATGTTTGGGTAAGAAAGCATACAGAAAAGTAGGTCAGTTTTCCTAACTTAAAATGGTCTCCCTTTTCTGTGTTTTGTGTCCTGCTTCTTGACACCTCTCTTTTTTTTCTCTTCCTAGAGATGAAGTACAGCTCAAGACCGCCTACAGCAAATCCAATGGGCAGCCCAAGAGTATAGGCTCTGCCTCTCCTGGCCCAGGGCAGCCGCCTCTCAGCAGCCCCACAAGGGGCGGAGTCAAGAAGGTGTCAGGGGTGGGTGGTACCACCTATGAGATTTCCGTGTGAGCCTTCGGCACCTCCCTTCCCCCTACGCCTCTGCGCCTACACCAAAGGGCCCCAGGTGGCCACCTTCCTTTCCTCAAGGGGCTCCCCTCCCCTGCATGGACATTTTTTTAAACCACCGATTCCAAGAGGATGAGGAGCGTTTTATAAAATGCAGTGGGGTGGGGAGTCGGAGAGTTGGGGCCCTGAGACTGGGGTAGCAACCCCCTTCACCTTTTAAGACCTTCCCTTCTTTAACCCCTGGACCAGACTCAGTGGACATTTGTGCAATTGCTCGCCCTGGAGGGAACCAGATCATTTTTAAACCAGAAATAATTTTTTTTATTATTGTTACGGATTCTATTTTTTCCTCTCTGCGTTACCAGGTGTGTGTGTACATATATATATATATATATATACATATATATATATATTATAAATATCAAAGAAATTATATATCTATCCTGGGATGGGAAAATGAGGGAGGGATATGTAGAAGGAGGGGTATCTTACTCTTCCCACTCCTCAGACCAGCAAGAAAGAAGTGGGGACATCCATTGAAGTCTTCCTTTTCCCAGTGGTTCCCTCTCTTTTGTCCCAGTTACCAACTAAGGAAACCGCACCCCACTGCTATTGGTGCGTAGTAATCAGGAAAGAAACCTTGGGAGAGGCGAGTCTGGGGTCTTGGTCAGAGGAGGGAAGGACTTGGAGAGGAGTTAGTTTTCTAGGTTCATGGCACTTAGTTTCCCCAGGAAAGGGGTCACAGCCCCATGACTTTGGTGGTGGTGGGGAGATCAGGAAAAGAGCTTGGCTGAGCTCCAGGAACAATATTGGATAATCCCCCCCACCCCTTCTTCGGGGAGAGGGATTAGTGCGGGGCTTCTTTAGTCCCCTCAGAGCCTTCCCCCAACTCACATGGTTAACATTATTTTTAAATCCAAGGCCGGGAGAGATGAATCCAAAAAGCAATATTTTTCATCACATGCCAAAAAACGGGATAGAGAGAAGGAGTGGCAGGCCTAGGCCCCTCCGATTGTCCCTTGGGGGTTACCCCTCAGCCCACCTCAGTATGGTGCTGGGTAGTGGGGGTACCTGGGTTCTAACCTCTAAATAGGGGAGACCCCAGCCTCTGGACAGAGGCCCTTTTATTTTTTATTCTGATTAGCCATTTTAAACCAACAAGGAATAAAAAGAAATCCTGATCTAACCAGCTCCCCCTGACTTGTGTTATTTTGTCTGGTTAAGGCAAGGTGAATGATCTCTGGTGGAAAGTCTCAAAGAAAACCTCAGAAGCTTCTTTAGTCCTGGCCCACCTTTAGGCAGGACAGTAGTGGAAGTAACCACTTAAAACAGCAGGTCCTGTTTTTATTTTGGTGATTTAATGCAAAAATTCCTAGAAGACACCTTTTGTGACCGCTAAGCTCTTTGTCTTTTCAAGGCTTAGAGAACTCTTGACTGCTACAGTTCTTGAATACAGAATTTTGTCTCTGGGACGTAAAGCTCTCTGGATGTAGCCAGAGGTGAGACCGTGGATGATGGAGGGATGGAAGCCTGTTAGAGGCAGATTGCCTGGATATGGCTGGCACTTTAATATGATAGCTCATGGTGTTTCTTCTGCTTGTCCAAAGCAAAGGCTATGCCCTAATTTTAAATAGGCTGCCTCAGACACAAAATCTCTGGAAACTGGCCAGAACCCATTATTTTCACTGTCCATGACATAAGCATATACACTCTTGCTCTGAAATCCTAGATTAAACCTGTAGTTGAATGGTTTTCCACCTACTGATGGAGTAACAACCTTGGCTCATAACAACAGATTTTAGCTGTTCTGTCAAATTTATTTAAAGTCAGATTACAATAGCTTGGGTTTTCTCATGGACATTTCCAGTTACCTGGCCTGCTGTAAAGACTGAAGGAATCTCACATTCTGCTAGTTTAGGCTGTCTTTTTGTGGCTATCTTAGAAGCTTAGAAATTTTTTGTATCAGCCCAAGTTTCAATATTTTAACTACGGAATAGGGCAGGTCAGAGAGTCCAATAAGAAAAAGCATTTACCTTTGCTCGCTGGAGATTTAAGAAAAAATAAATAAAAATAAAAATAAAAATCACAGGCTTCACCAGGAATCAACCTTGCTGAAATACACTGGTGATTGTGGGTGCTTTTTCAGTTGGCTCTTCTATTTTAACACAAAACTGATCTAGAAGACAGATAAGCCTTAACTGGATCGGCTCTTCTGGTGGGGCCTCATCCGGGTGCTTGGTTCTCCCCATGATGGGCAGAGTGCTGTGGACAGGTATTAGCAAGCTCTGCCTCACTTGCGTACCATGTTCTCCACTCTCATTTTGGTGGTCCCCCTGCCAACTAATTAATGTAATGATAGGACCCAAATTCTCCTCAGATCTCTGAGTGCCCTGGCTTAAACCTGACTCTCAACATGGAAAGGCACTTACCTCTTTTAACAGGCAGCCACAGTTCAGCCAGTTTGATAAATGCAAAAAAATTTTTTTTAAAGAAAAACCCTAACAGATCAATGTCCTAAATCAGACCAATTGCACAAAAGAGATGAAAGGAAAGCTTCCTGGGAGTGGAAGAGATGTCCGTGAGAAAGCCAACTGGGCTGAGCCTTACAAAAGCATGGCCTTCTCTCACATAATGCATTAATCTTAGCCCAGCACAGTCAGAGCTGGCATCTGTCCCGGTTGCAGGGGATGCTTCCGTGGCAGTGTCCGAGCTGGAGGGCAGCTTTTGTCAGCAGGTTCAGTCCAGCAGGAACAGCCATCCCAGTAGAGTCCTGTTAGCGGAGGCTGCTGCTGCTGCTGGCCTGAGAGCTGCCCACGCCTGGATGGTCTGGACTGTGTCGGTTCTGGGGAAGACAAGGAAAGAGGGGTAAGAGAACAACTAGGAAGTGGCCTTGGCCTTGATCAGTGCTATACAGGAAAAAACTGCAACATGCCCTGGATTTTCAGTCTTGGGTCCCACCTGAGGCAAAGGACCACAGCCGACAGGGAGACTCAGTGAGCTGCAGGAGCAGGTCCCTACCCTACCTTCTTTTTCTTCTTCTCTTTCTTCTTCCTCTTCCGTTCAGGATCCTCCTCTTTTTTCTTTTTCTTCTTCTTATGATCAGAATCAGATGGTGTTTCTGTAGGAGAAATTCCTTATCGTAGAGCTCAAAATTCCCTACTACTTGGAACTCAAGACCACAGGAAAACCTAATCAAGGGCAACTTCTCTTCTAAAGGCCAGAAAGGATCAGGAGTCCCTGCTAAAGCACCATTCCAACTTTCTCCTTGCCCAGGAGACCTACCTGCAGGAAACATTAATTACCTTTATACCAGTTTAAGGAGAATTTGGGAGTCCAGGGCTCTGTAAGGAACCTAACTGGGTTTTTTTGTTTTTTGTTTTTCTAAAGATTTTCTTTATTTGTCAGAGAGAGAGAGGGAGAGAGAGTGAGCACAGGCAGGCAGAGATATAGGGAGAAGCAGGCTCCCTGCCGAGCAAGGAGCCCCATGTGGGACTTGATCCCAGGACACTGGGATCATGACCTGAGCCAAAGGCAGCTGCTTAACCAACTGAGCCACCCAGGCGTCCCTCTAACTGGGTTTTTAACTGGGGAAGGTCCAACCAGATCCAGGGTTTCTGGCTTTGACCAGCAGTGCTTCTTACCTGGTGGGACAGGATCCTGGGTACGGCTCTGTTTGTGCTTGTGCTTATTCTTCTTCTTGGGAGGCTGAATATGCATCAGACGACACTGCTCTGGTAACTGAAGGAACCAAAGGAAGGTCCAGGTAAGTGGAGGGAGGCAATGCCCTGCTCCCATCTGTTCTGCTCAGTACATTATAAAGGAACAGACCTGGACAAAAAAAAAAACCCACCTCCACACCTTTCAGGCCTCCCCATTTGCCTTCTTCCTCCCGGAGAAGGGACTCACCGGGCCAGTGTGGAGGCGGAAGCCAGCCAGCATGGTCCCTGTGATAGGATTAAAAGAACCACCAAGAATAGGGGGTTTCTCGATGAGGGAGCGGAGGCTGCTGTTATCATGGGAACCAGGCAGATCAATCATCCCTGGCAGGTCAGGCAGGAAGTTACTTAGCTTCTCCTTCACCTTCTTCCCACAGAATTTATTATAGGAATGTTCCAGGTTGTAGTGTGTGATCAGATTGGTGCTGCCTGTCAACTCGGTGCTACCTAGAGGACACAGGGAGAAAAAGAACAAAAAAATATTAGTCCCAACAGAGAATTTTTAAGTCACCCACAGGGAAAGTGAAGGACTATATTTTAGACTAAATAATCTTTTAAGTGAGAATTACAAAGACTTAAATTTATTTTTTAAAGAAACAACAAAATTATAAATAACAACATATAATGAACACTAAAAATACATATAGCATGGTAAGTTGCAACAAGGAGAAAAATCCGCAAACATCCAAAGAGGGCAGAGATGGAAACCATCCCAAAGAAACAGACATTCTCCCCAACTTAAACTCACCACAATAATCACTTACATGATGCTAACTCTGTGCTGAACACTGTTCTGAGTGCTTTTCATATAATATACTAATGGTTAATTATACTCTCTGACACAGCAGGGTATTACCTCAAAGCTCAGCTACCAGCAATGTAAGAGCCAAATATGACCCAAATGGATTGAGTGTCTGGTCAAGAACTTTTTTTTTAAACTAGCAAGAAACACTTACTACCTTTACATAGGAAATGGGATTTTTTTAGGTACTGCTGACTAACCTGTTACCATCATCTCTATCACTCATAAGCCCAAGTATAATGTTCTGCCTCAAAGAAAGATATGTCCCATCAGCATCTGGGCAACTGGAAGTCTAATCCTAGCGGTGCTCTATGCCTCAGTTTCCTCTTATTTCTGCAGTGAGGTAACAACTATCTTAAACACACAGTTTTCTTTCAAGGTTCAAATGAAAACACAAGTATAAAGTACTGTACAGATGCCAGGCACTATCAGTATAAATACTTCAAATAGAAGCTTGTTAATAATAAGATCTAGTGGCCAAGGATGGAGCTAGCTAGCCTACACTTTCAGCTACAGTTAGGATGAACTCGAAGAATGCAAATGATGACGAGAAAGTGCTTATTCATAATCATTCACCTGGAAGAACCCAGGTTCTGATGTGAGTCCCCTGAGGGCCGAGACAGTGTCTTTCTTCTTCATACATGTATCTCCGCTGCCCAACACAGTGCACACCGTCGGTGCTCAGTTAAGTGAGCAAGGTGTTTTCTCTCCATACCCCAAGGCCTTACCCTACCCTTCCCTTTTTTCTTTCTTGTGTCAAACATTTCCGAAGCACAGTCAACTGTAGCAGCAGAACACTCGGTGCCATAGTACTGCTCCTCATAACTAGGAACTGCCTCCTGTCATTCTAGCATCCTGCCTTTTTCCCCCTCTGTCAGCTATCCTCTTGTAGGGAGTCATCCTCAAGGCTCAGATGAGAAGGCACTGCTGCTTTTCTTAAACACTTGATGAGTCCCTCCAACTTCCCATTTTGACTATCAATTCCATGAAAATAATTTTATAAACCTCTCTCCCCAGCCTCCTAAGAACCCCCCTCCTAAGAACTAGTCTCACATTTCCAACTTCCTCTTAGTCAATTTCTTGCAGATTCATTTTTATTAACCTCCAAATCTTCCCCACCTCACTCATGGCTTCTCTATTTCAGTACATGGCACCCATATTCTGCAGATATCTTTAGAAACAACACTCCTCAAAAATCTCAGTCGTTTCCCATTATCCTCAGGAAAATGCTCAAATTCCTTTGGCACTCACAGTAAAACACATCTTACTGTAACTTAGCTTTGGGGGCTGATCTACCATTACTCCCCTATGTCACGTTTCTAGTCCATCCAAATGAGTCTCCATTATCTCCTGAGAAACATACTTCTTATCTCATTTCCTTTTAGGAAGTTTGTTTTAGGAAAGCTGATGTAATTATAAGACAATTCTTCCAAATTTTCTTCAATTTGAAATTTTAAAGGTCTGGCTCAAGTGACAACTTTTTCTGTCATCTTGGATAACAAGGAACACATTTTGAAAAAAAAAAACAACAGTATGTAGATACTTTTTTTTTTTTTTTAAGAGTACATAAACATTTAGGGGCGCCTGGGTGGCTCAGTGGGTTAAAGCTTCTGCCTTCAGCTCAGGTCATGATCCCAGGGTCCTGGGATCAAGCCCCACATTGGGCTCTCTGCTCAGCGGGGAGCCTGCTTCCTCCTCCCTCTCTCTCTGCCTGCCTCTTTGCCTACTTGTGATCTCTGTCTGTCAAATAAATAAAATCTTAAAAACAAAAACAAAAACAAAAAAACAGTATAAACATTTACCCCCAATGCAGGGCTGGAACTCACAACCCCACGATCGAGAGTCACATGTTCCACATACTGAGCCAGCCAGGGGTCTCCATTATGTAGTTCTTAACAGTTGTATATGAGGCATGACCATGAAGAAATGAGATTAGCCTTAACAAGAAATACAGTCACTGCCCTTAAACCACATACTTTATATCCCTAAGTCAAATAAGCTCCTTAAAAGCAAGGACTAGACTTAATAGTTCTCTCCCTTTCTCATCACACACCGTCCTTCCTACATAAGACCAGCATTTGCCCAAGACATACTCGGTATCTGTCAACTGCTTGACATAAATAGGTACAATCAGAACAGAAAGAGAAACTGCTAGTAGACATCGACCATAACTTCAGTTTTTTTCAACTATAAGTACTGTGAACTTCAAAGCACTGTATCAGTGTGCATTATTATTTCCCTCAATTCCTGATGTAGCAGTAGGACTTGGGAGGAATTGAAACCCAACCCGGAGATTTAACATGTCCAAAATGACTTGATTTCCACCTCCTCAAACTTGTTCCTTCTTGGTCTCAGTACTACCATCCACCCACCTATTCAATCCACGAATTTACAAGTGTCTCCAGTTCCTTTCTACTTCTTTATTCAGTCCTTCACTCCGATAAGCTCTGTCCCTAATGTTTATCCTGCCTCAGTTTGCTTCCCTCCTCCACTGCTACTGCCTAGTCCAAACCACCATCTTCTTCCTGGACTAAAGCAGTAACTTCTGACTGATTTCCCCACCTTCCATTCTTAATATAGCTGTTTGGATAATTACAAATAGGTGAATCAGATCATGTCACTTTCCTGTGTTAAAATGGCTCCCCCTGAGGGGTGCCTCCTGGCCCAGGCAGCACAGCATGCAACTCTTGATCTCTGATGGTGCGTTTAAGCCCCACTTTCCGTCAGAGATTACTAAAAATAAATAATAAATAATAAAATGGCTCCTGAACTTAAAATCTTAACGCTTTACAAAGGCCTCTGCCTACTCCTCCCCCCTTCATCTCCTATCACTCTTTCCCTTGAAACTTCACTGGAATCCGAATGGTCTTCTGACCCTCAGATATTCCAAGCTTCTCCCTCACACCACGGCTTCTGACCTCATTTCTTGCATCTCATCTCTCCCACTCACACAGGACTGGCTCTTTACACTGACGCTCCAATATTATCTACTCGGAGATGGCTTCTTTGATCCTCTCGCTGAAGCAGTTCTGCCTCAATTCTTTATCACATTGTCTCCTTGTACCACTAACCACTATCTGATGTTATCTGGTGTGCTCTGTGCCGCCTCCTCTGACATGTAAACTCCAAAACAGGCAAAGATCTTGTCAGCCCTACCCACAGCTGTATCTGAAGCGATATTTAGAACACAGTGCTTGGTACCCAGAAGGTACTCAACAGAACAGTTTTTGAGTTCGATTCTAGCCCCTCCTTCCGACAGCTGAAGAAACACAGAGGCTCTTAGAAGGAGGGCAACGTGTCTCAAACCAAGAGCATGTTTGTGGCAGATCTGAAAAACCTGAAGATCTGCGAGGATGTTAAATCGGGCCTCCCAAATTCCAAACTCAAGCTCTGGAAATTTTTTAGGAAAATAAACCAGCATGAGGGACAGAGCCAAATACGGTGCGAAACATGGTTATGGAAATGCATTCTCTCCCCTTCCTAATCCAGGCCAAAAATTCCTGCCGTCCCTCTGGCGGTGAATCCTCAGAGCCGCTCAGAGTTGGAGCTCCAAGGTCCAGACACGCGTTGCCTAGGCTCCCTCACACCTACCCGGGCGGGCTGAGAGCCACGCCCACCACCTCCTCGCTATGATCTGATTGGCTGTCTTCGGCCAGGCCTAGCACTCACCTGGAAGTTCCCGCATAAGGTAGAAGGGACCACAACCAGCCGCCGACTTGTCAGCGCCGGGAGGGGCCGCGGTCGCGGTGGGCGGCGGGGCCGTGCCCGGGCCCCCGCCCGGAGGAGGGGGAGGAGGAGGTGGAGGTTTTCCTGGTCCGAAGCCGAGTGCGGTTGGGGGTGGCGGTGGGTCAGCCTGAGCTCCGAACAGTGCCGAGAAATTCTCCATGGTCTTCTCCACCCCGGCGCGGTCCCGGTGTCTGGCGTCGGTCGTTTTCATTGGACAGTCCTTTCACGATGTTCCGCCCTCTTCCTCTGGGAGCCGCTTATCATTGGGTACCCAGCCTACCTTTTTCTGGCAACTACTTCCGTCGCTTTATGAGAACGTTCAGGAAGTGCTTTCTAAACTTACTAAAGTTTTCTCTGTAGTCTCCGAGCGCCACGGTCGCGTAGCCAATAAAATGACTTAACTAGAGAAAGCGACAGCTAGATCGACCAATAAAATGCAGTGTCCAATCAGAGATCTAGTTCCGGGCGCAGAGGCGGAGCATCCGAGACTAGACCCAATGGAAGTCTCAATGGTGGGAGAGGCGGGACCAGACCTACAGACACCGAAGCTGGGCGGGCACCGCAAAGGCCGGGAAGATGGCGGTCCTGGCACCTCTAATTGCTCTGGTGTATTCGGTGCCACGACTTTCACGATGGCTGGCCCGACCTTACTATCTTCTGTCAGCCCTGCTTTCTGTTGCATTCCTACTCGTGAGGAAGCTACCTCCTCTCTGCAACAGTCTCCCCACGCAACGCGAAGACGGCAACCCGTGTGACTTTGACTGGGTGAGCGGACCCCGCGACCTTCACTGTCCCTGTTCCCCGAGGTTGCATGCGGAGCCCCGAGGTTCACCTTTTTAAGGATACCTGAGGTTCCGAGCCTGTAGCGGACTTCCAGATAGTTAGAATGTAGGGCCTGGACCGTCATCGAGCCTAAACCCTTTCATGCTTAATTAAGATGGGAAAACCGCGGGTGAACTTGCACAACGGCCTGGCTCTTAGGATTCTTCAGTTCAGGGTTCTTTCCATCTCACCATCCACGCTGGTCAGCAGCTGTACCCAATCTAAACACGTGTGTAGTGTTACAGGGCTACCCATCACGAAAAGCCTCCTGAGCCAGCGAGATAAAGGAGGGTGGTAGTACTCCGGTTTTATTAATGGAGACGTTGATCTCGGCGTGGTTAGATGAGTTAGGTTAGGCGAGTTGCCAAACTAGTCACTCATGAGTCAACTAGTGAGTGAATGCGACCTGAAACAACTTTTTGGCCATAGTACCTGCACACTCCATCAGCCGTCCCTTCAGGGAACATGAGAGAACAGAGAGCATGCGCTATCTGCTGGGCACTCTGCTGCATCCTGAGGATGCAGAAATGAACACAAGTGTTAGACTTGTTGGAAAGAAATTGTAAAAAAAAAAAAAAAAAAAAAAAAAGAAAAAAAATTGTAAAGAAATCTCTCTCCAGACGCTTCCTGTACTTAAGTAAGAGCAGAGAAAAATGAGTTGAAGCTCTGTGCTCTCTGCTCTACAGCTGCAGCTGTGTTGGGGGCGGGGGGGGGGGTGTTCAACCTGAGTTTTTGTCTTTCCCAGTCCCCAGAGTGAATCCTGACCTTTACTGGGACCCACTCCCTTATTTTTATTCTCCATCCTTGTTAATGCTTTCATACTTCCTCTGCCCTTTCCCAGTGTTACTGATAAGTTCAATTGTAGCCATGCGACTTCAGAAGTTCCTATTTTTATAGTGGTCCCCCCTTATGTGGGGCAGCTGGGATGGTGGGGGTATTCATTGCAAGACCCCAGTGGTTACCTGAAACCCTGGATAGTACCAAACCTTATATATATAATGTCTTGTCCTATATATATATATATATATATATATAATAAATCAGTCTATAATTTCGATGCAGTAAGAGATTAACAGCAATAACTAATAGTAAATTAGAACAATTATAACAAAGTAACATAATGAAAATTAGGTCATTGTGGTCTCTCTGTCTACCTCCCTTAAAATACCTTACTGTACTATACTCATCCTTCTAATGATGATATCAGATGATAAAGTGAGGTGACATGAAGTGAGGTGAATGACATAGACATTGTAATATCGCATTAGACTAGTGTGAGAAAAATCTGATGATAGACAAATATTGATTTCTTTCTTTTTTAAATTTAATTAAATTAATTTATTTATTTGACAGAGAGAGAGAGACAGCAAGAGAGGGAACACAAGCAGTGGGAGTGGGAGAGGGAGAAGTAGGCTTCCTGCCAAGCAAGGAGCCCAGTGCAGGACCAGATCCCAGGATCCTGGGACCATGACCAGAGCCGAAGGCAGATGCTTAATGACTGAGCCACCCAGGCGCCCCAAATAATTGATTTCTTTAGATAAATTTGAGCTAATAAACATGGAAGGATTGATACAATTTATTTTTTTAAGACTTTATTTATTAGAGAACATAAGCATGGGCAGCAGCAGGCAGAGGGAGAAGCAGGCTCCCCAGTAAGTAAAGAGCCTGATGTGGGACTTGATCCCAGCACTCTGGAATCATGACCTGACCCACAGGCAGACACTTAACCGATTGAACCACCCAGAAGTGTCAAGGATTGATAACATTTTAAAAATTATTCAGCAGAGGTATTTGACTAGTTCAGTCAGTGGAGCATACAACCCTTGATCTCAGGGTCATGTGTTCAAGCCCCACATCATTAGGCATAGTGCTTACTAAAAACAAAAACAAGCAAACAAAAAAAAACCCCAAACACCCAACCAACCAAATAAAAACAAAAGCATATGTCAACCCTAATGAAATGATAAACCTAGGGAATGATCATCTGTGGATACTAAAACCGTCAGATGAAAGGATCGGGTATCCTCTGAAGGGAGGCAATAGGGAGTGTCTTAGCACCACCCATGATGTATTTCTGGCAAAAGATTTGGGTTGCATTGTATTCAAGCCTCTAGATTTCATTGCCACTTTACAAGAAATATGGGTGATTGAAAACCATCATCAGAAGAACACATACCTTAAGTTAGCAAGCAGCCAAATCCAGAAAGTGGGAAAGTTAGGAGTACAAATGGCTCAATGTCTTCAACAGATAAGTAGATTGGATTTTATAAAAATGAAGAATAGATATTCTCTCTCTCTTTTTTTTTTAAATATTTTATTTATTATTTTTTTCTTTTTTTTTAAAGATTTTATTTATTTACTTGAGAGAGAGACAGTGAGAGAGAGCATGAAGGAGGAGAAGGTCAGAGAGAGAAGCAGACTCCCCATGGAGCTGGGAGCCAGATGCGGGACTCGATCCCGGGACTCCAGGATCATGACCTGAGCCGAAGGCAGTCGTCCAACCAACTGAGCCACCCAGGCGTCCCGAAATATTTTATTTATTTATTTGACAGCACAAGCAGAGGGAGAAGTAGGCTCCCTGCTGAGCAAGGGAGCTCGATCCTAGGACCTTGGGACCATGACCTGAGCCGAAGGCAGATGCTTAACGACTGAGCCACCCAGGCGCCCCAAGAATAGATTTTTTTTTTTTAAAGATTTTATTTATTTAATGGACAGACAGAGATCACAAGTAGGCAGAGAGAGGGTGGAGGAAGCAGGCTCCCTGCTGAGCAGAGAGCCTGATGTGGGCCAGGACCCTGAGATCATGACTTGAACTGAAGGCAGAGGCTTTAACCCACTGAGCCACCCAGGCGCCCCAAGAATAGGTGTTCTTTAGAGATAAAGGAAGATCAAAGAAACAAATAAGCCAAATGCATTGCATAGATCTGGCTTGCTTGTTCCTGATTTGCACAAACTGCACAAAGATAATTTGAAATTATGGGTATCATTTGAATAAGGACCAAGTATTAAATGACAGTAAGGAATTATTAATTGTGTTAAGTGTGAAATGGTATTTTGGTTTGTTAAAAAAAAAAAAAAGTCTCAGGGTAACTGACTCTGGCTGGCTCAGTTGGAAGACCATGTAGTTCTTTATCTTGGAGTTGTGAGTTTGAGCCTCTCATTGGAAGTAGAGATTACTAAAACAAACAAACTTAAAAAGACCTGGCAGGGGTGGGGGGGGGGGGCTTCTTTAAAAAAAAAGTCCTTGGGGCACCTGGGCGGCTTAGTTGGTTAAGTATCCAACTCCTGATTTTGCTCAGGTCAACCTGGGTGTGGAGCTTGCTTAAGATTATGTCTCTCCCTCTCTACCATGTCCCCCCTTTAAAAAAAAGTCCATGGGGCGCCTGGGTGGCTCAGAGGGTTAAGCCTCTGCCTGGGCTTAGGTCGTGATCTCAGGTTCCTGGGATGGAGCCCCGCATTGGGCTTTCTGCTCAGCAGGGAGCCTGCTTCCCCCTCTCTTTGCCTGCCTCTCTGCCTACCCGTGATCTCTCTCTGTCAAATAAATAAATAAAATCTTAAAAAAAAAAAGTTTCTATTAAAAAAGAAAGTCCTTATATGTAAGAGATACACACTCAAGTTTAGAATTTGCTTTGTTTCTCCAAAAAAAGTGGGTAGCATAGATGAAAGGGAACTGTTTTGCCAAATGTTACTGTTAAATCTGAGTAGAAGGGATTAAAGTATTGTAGGGGAGGAAAATTAATTTTTCCTCCACCTCTCCGAGGTCTTGGCTGAGACCCCTCTAATAACAGATTAAAAACAAAAGACAAGTATATTAACATGTATATCTCATGTATGTACTAGAGATACCCAGGGAAAATGAATTAACTCAGAGGTGGATTAGAACTCTGGCTTATGGGGCACCTGGGTGGCTCGGTGGGTTAAAGCTTCTGCTTTCGGCTCAGGTCACAGTCTCAGGGTCAGTGGGGAGCCAGCTTCCTCCTCTCTCTCTGCCTGCCTCTCTGACTACTTGTGATCTCTGTCTATCAAATAGATAATAAAATCTTAAAAAAAAAAAAAAGAACTCTGGCTTATATCATATCCTCAACAAAGAGCAATACATTTTTGGAGAAATGACTGCACAAAGGAGAGAAGTTTTAGGCTTCCAAGAACAGCAGACTGCGGGAAGGTAAAATAAGGTAGATAAAGGCTCTTGTTTGTTTTTTTAGTTTCCTCTGGTGCTGTCTCCAGGCTGATAGGGTCTAAACTTGTCTCCCTTGATTAACTTTTGTCCTTTCTGGTAAGGGTTGGAGGAATATTTTTAAAAACTTATATCTTGGGGCGCCTGGGTGGCTCAGTGGGTTAAAGCCTCTGCCTTCAGCTCAGGTCATGATCCCAGGGGTCCTGGGATTAAGCCCTGCATCAGGCTCTCTGCTCAGCGGGGAGCCTGCTTCTTCCTCTCTCTGCCTGCCTCTCTGCCTACTTGTGGTCTCTCTCTCTGTCAAATAAATAAATAGAATCTTAAAAAACAAACAAACAAACAAAAAAACTTATGTCTTGCTTCGGGGCACCTGGGTGGCTCAGTCAGTTAATCTTGTGACTCTTGGTTTTGGCTCAGGGTTTTGAGATCCAGCCCGGTGTGGGGCTCTGAGCCCAGTGCACAGTCTGCTTGAGATTCTCTTCCTCTCCTTCCCCTTCTGTATCCTCCCTGCGCTTTTGAGCTTGCACACGCTTTCTCTCTCAAATAAATAAATAAAATCTAAAAAGAAAAATTATGTCTTGCTTTTAGACAACTAGAGGGCAAGGAGCTTTTCTTGTATCTATTTCTTAATTGCTTTTAGGCTCAAAATTATTATGCAGAATAATCCAAAGTGGCATATTGGGGGGGGCACATTCTGCTACCTTCTAGTAGCCTATTTTTATGTATGTTTGAAATTTTCCATAATAAAAGGTTTAAAAAACAAGGAACAAACATGCAGAATGACCAAAAGGGACTCTGCTTTATACCGTTTGTCTGGAACCCTGGCTCCTTCTGCCTCCCCCTATGGCCGTAGGGTCCTGCCATCATCAGCCGGCCTGCCGATGAGGACAGGAAGCTGGAATGCGAGGACACACACCTGCTTACTGGCTGGCGCAGACGTGGCACATGGCTTCCACTCACATTCCACGCAGGAATACTAGTCATACGGTGCTCCTTCAGCTCAAGTAGACCGAGAATCCAGCTGCAGTATGCGCAGGAGGAAACAGAAACAGAGTTTGGAGTATACATAGCCAGTCTTTGCCAGTGACCCACTGTCTTTAGGCACTCTTCCTTTCACTCCTACTTTGGCCTCCTGCTTGACCACAGGTCCTTTTTTTTTTTAAGTTCATCTTTCCACATTTGTTAAATACCAGCTCTCAACCCAACTTCATTTGTGAAAATGTGCCGCTTTCTGCTCTGGAATATTTAGTAAGATCTGTTGTATTCCCTAGCCCCCACTTTATATGTCTGTTGCTAAAGCCAGTTGATTACTTTTTGTTGGAAACTGATGCTAAAAACCCAGGACCTAAGGTCCCTGACTTCTAGCTGTAAATTGTGGTTGATTGGTTCTGTGTGAAATAGTGATCTGGGTTCCTGTACTGTAAACAGGAAGGTCTGGTAGGCCTCAGACCATCTAGACTAGTTGCCTTCCCTTCGCATGCTTTCTCTCACAGGATCCTTGTTATGCATTACAGTCTTTACTCTTTGAAATTACCTTGTTTCTTGGACGTGATTATTGCCTGTCTCACAGGCCTTAGAGCCCAGGGAGTGAGAAAGAACTAAAAGCCCAAGGTACTGAGAAGGGCCTTCTAAAGTTCTGAGAGGCCCCCTTCAACTCTCAAAGCCTATTAAAGGTGCATGGATTAAACAATGAATATTGGATGGGAAAAGTTTTATTTATTTTGTTTTATTTTGAGTTGGTAATACTGTCTTACAATATCATGTGGTTTGGGGCTTTATGCATTTCTTTCATACCTATTATCTCATGTACTCCTCACAGTAACCTTTTGAGACAGATACTCTTCCACTGAGGAAACCAAAGCTCAGAGGTTAAGTGATCTGCTGAAGGGCACCAGCAAGTTTGTGGCAGGGTAGAACCTGACTAGTGGTGTTCCCACTACATGTTCGCCAACGCCAGTTATTTGTTTGCTGGTACCATCGCCAGTTTGGGTCTCTGTTGGTTTTTAGTCTGTATTTGGCTCCCTTCCCCACCCAAAGCGTCTGTGTTTATGGCCTTCCCATCACTTTGATTCTGTTCCAGAGAGAAGTGGAGATCCTGATGTTCCTCAGTGCCATTGTGATGATGAAGAACCGCAGATCCAGTAAGTTTAGCCTGCGCCTCAGTTTCTCCAGCTCAGGCCACATGCCCTCTGGAGCTGCTTCATCCTTGTTAGGAGAGGGGCATTATCTGGTGACTGAGTCCCTCACTCCATGCCAGAGCTGAATTTGATCTTGGACTTTTATCCTCTTTCCCCTCTCCCATTTCGAAGTACCACAGGAAGAGTGACAAAAAGGATATAGAAGCATGCTGCCCAGCCTGACCTGTGACCTCTTTGTGTTTCAGTCACTGTGGAGCAACATATAGGCAACATCTTCATGTTTAGTAAAGTGGCCAATGCAATTCTTTTCTTCCGTCTGGATATTCGCATGGGCCTGCTTTACATCACACTCTGCATAGGTAAGGAGATAGGTTGTGGGAACCAAATTCCAACCCCAGATCGATCGGTCTCTCCATACCCTTCTTCCATATCTTTTACCTAGTTAATTATGTATGTGGCTCAGGTGATAAGAATCTACAGAAACTTTAAGAAGAAGGGAATGTGCCAGTGGTCTGCATATGTCCACAGTGCATATTCTTTGGGTCCTAAAATCTTTGAGTCAGTTTGGAAGTAAATCTCCTGCTGTAGGCTTTATTTGTTTCCTCTGACATCTGTTTTCCATGTTTAGTGTTCCTGATGACGTGTAAACCTCCTCTGTATATGGGCCCTGAGTACATCAAGTACTTCAGTGATAAAACCATTGATGTGAGTTCTCTTCCTCTCTCCTTGTTTCTTGTGTCCTTTGTGGGTGTTTTTGTAGTTGTGCTTTTTACTCACTAGGAGGAGTAACTGCTTCAGATTGGAAGTCAAGGGTACTGTGGTTTGTTTCAGGACTGAGGGAGAGAGGGGAGGGAAAGCCAGGGTGAGGAGTTAGATGCTCAAGTCTGAACTTTTCTGGAAGCCTTTGTGATTCACCTCACTGGTTCTTCCTTGTGTGTGGCAGGAAGAGCTAGAGCGGGACAAGAGGGTCACTTGGATTGTGGAATTCTTTGCCAATTGGTCTAATGACTGCCAGTCGTTCGCTCCTATCTATGCTGACCTCTCCCTCAAGTGAGTACTGTATGGGAGGGATGACGGAAGCGGAGGTGCTGTGCTTTCCCTCTCATTGTTTTTGGACCTGATTTCTCACATTGCAACCAAAGGCGTTTCACCCCCCTCTCTAAATATTTGTATTTCCACTTCCCTTGGCCCACTGTCTTCTTTCCTTATGTAAATAATATATTTTTCTTAGGTACAACTGTACAGGACTAAATTTTGGGAAGGTGGACGTTGGACGCTACACTGATGTTAGTACACGGTACGTAAGGGCCTAGACAGAGGGCCTAGCAGTAAATCACTTGCAGTGATGTAGACAGATGCATTTATAGAGCCCTTTCTGGGTCCTGTAGGTACAAAGTGAGCACATCGCCCCTCACCAAGCAGCTCCCTACCCTGATCCTATTCCAAGGTGGCAAAGAGGTCATGCGGCGGCCACAGATTGACAAGAAAGGACGAGCTGTCTCTTGGACCTTCTCTGAGGTATCTGAAAAAGTGAGCGAGTGGTTTGGAGAAGGGTGTAGAACAGTGGTCCGCTTTGGAGTCCAACCTGGGTTTGATTCCTGGCTCTGCTGCTTGGCCCACTAGTTTTGAGGGTGTGGACTAGTTACCGGATTTCATTCATGAATTCACTCAGCAAAATTTGTTGTGCTTCTACCATGTGCCAGAACAGGGGAACAGTTATTAGTTAAGATTCAGTCTCAAGAGCCCTTGTCAGTATAGTCTGTAGACCTGAGGTTCCTTAGCAGAAAATAGAAGAGAGTAACACTCGGATCACAGGGTTGTTTTGTAGAGGATATTAAATAGTGTAGCTGTAATTCTTGGCACAGGGATGGTCGCATACTGGGTACTTAACTGTACAGGGTTGACTCTTCCAGGTACCCAAAAAAGGAGTTAGATTAGAATAGATTTCTGTCCTTTTCTTCCTTTTTTCCTAGACTGTCTAAGTGTCTGTCCTAGTAAGGTCTGTCCCACCAGAACCCTGATATGTGTATGTACCTCTTTTGTGCAGGAGAATGTGATCCGAGAATTCAACTTGAATGAACTGTATCAACGGGCCAAGAAGCTATCAAAGGGTGGAGACAATACCCCTGAGGAGCGGCCTGTGGCCTCAAACCCCATGGAAGTACCAGATGGGGAAAGCAAGAAGGACAAATAGAATCCCTGCCTTGTCAGTGCTTCCTCACCTCTGAGGCCCTGCCCCTCCTGTAACCACGAGCCTTGTGTAAGGCCTGGGCCTTTTATTTATGTTTTCTCCTTTGGCTATCCCTGAGTGGGGCAGGGTGCTGCTTCTGATTTTAAAGAGGCTTCCAGGGAATTGACAGGCACCCTCCAGGATGGCCTCCACTGCTGTGACCAACTTTAACTGGAAGAAGGGAGAAATCTGCCATGGATGAGGAAATGCTTTCCCTCCAAGCTTGGGTCAGTTATCAGTTCTTGTCCATCACTCACATGTCTCCAACATGCTGTGTGTTCATCCCTCCTCTTAGTTGTCCTACACAGTCTGCTTAGATGATATTCAACCCAGCAGAAGATGCCTGTGTATGGAGTCTGCGCTAGGACTTTTCCCTCAAGGACACTTGCTTCTCTAGGCAGTTCCTGGCTTGGTCTGTGGCCTTCATTAAAAAGTATAAGGCTAATTTTGTCATTGGTCCCAAGGAGGAACCTTTAACCACTGAGTGTACTCATCGAAGATAATATTGCATAATCCCCCTATTTTTTGGAGTTTGGGAGGAAGGGGAATAGGTTTGAGACATTCCTTTGTGAGGTGGGGCCTCCCAGAGAAAGCCCTTGGGCAGGAATGGCCTTTCACTTACTCCCTACTCCCAACGCCCAGTTGATGGTTTTCCATAATAAAGAAACTGGGATTTCCTTTTGTTTGTGCCTCTGTGTGTTCCTCGCCTATTAGAAAAGCCTGGCCTTGCAGAGGAAGCGCCTATCTCCTCCTAAACTTCAAAGGCCATCCTGTTGAGTTTCTCCAACTGCCCAGCAATGGCCCCCAGGACCTGGGAAGTTTAGTTACCTGAATCCCAGAGTACTGACCTCACGGAGTTAGGCTGTGGGTTTGGTTTGGGATTGGGCCGCGGTTTCCAGGGAGCGGGGGGTGGGGTTTGTATGTTGTGGTCCAAGCTATTTAGCGCGATGGAGGCTTGCCGAAACGCCTGTGTGAAGCCAGGCTTGTTTGAGAGCTGCCTAGTCCGCGCCCCTCCGCAAGCGCGGGTGGTTCGGTCTGGGGCTTCTTGTAGCTCCCGCCGCCACGTGCAGAGTGGTAGTGCCCCAGGGAGCGCCCCCCATCCGCGAGCAGAGTGGTTATGTCCTGAGAGGCCCGCCCCCCGTCCGCGGGCAGAGTGGTTGTGCCCAGGGAGCCCGCCCCCAGACCACGTGTGCGCCGGGCCACGCGCTGCGCAGCTAGGGAGACGCTTTGTTCCGGCGGCGGGCTTCCGGGCCCGTGGTTTGGAGCTGGGAGCGGTGCGGGCCGGACCCCTCTTCGCGCCCAGGCTGGCTCGGCTCCCGGCAGATCTCCGGGCGCCATGGCTTCTCGTGGGAGAAAGCGGAAGGCCGAGGTGGCGGTGGTCGCGGCGGCGGCCAAACAGGAGAGGCCAGCGAAGGCAGGGGAGGCGACCGTCGTGATCGAGCATTGGTGAGGGGCCTGGAGAGGCCCGGGGAGGCGGACTAGGGCGTCGCAGGCCAAAGCCCCAGCCTCTGACCTTCCCCGTTTCTCTTTAGCACGAGCTGACGCGTCTACGGGCGCAACGCCGCGGCCCTGAGCCAGGCGCTGCGCCTGGAGACCCCGGAGCTTCCCGTGGAGGTGAACCCTGCCAAGCCCCGGAGGGGCAGCTTCGAGGTGACGCTGCTGCGCCCAGACGGCAGCAGTGAGTCGAGGCCCGGGGGCAGGCGGGAGGCGCTGGTCTCAGACCGTGGGCACCTCGGCATTTGGGGGACGTGCTGGTGCATTCCAAAGTGACTGGCTTTATTGGTCTTTTCCCAGGTGTGGAGCTCTGGACTGGGATTAAGAAGGGGCCCCCACGCAAACTGAAGTTCCCGGAGCCTCAAGAGGTGGTGAAGGAGCTGAAGAAGCACCTTTCGTAGGGTGTTTTGGATAGAAGTCCTCAACGCTGAGGTTTGAAGGGGGCTTGGGTGGATTTGGGTATTTGCGAAGCAGCCCTCGTTGCACACACGATCTACAACTTCTTTTCTTGCTCAGAATTTCCCCTTTGCTCCTGGGTAGGAAAACTAGAACTCGGCAGTAAAATTATTTCCTGTTGGTGTGCCATTTGCTAATTGGACGCATGTTTTGAGCTAAGTTACAGGGTGCTGATGCTAATGTGAATGACTGTAGAAATGCAATTTGTGCCCTTTAAAGATGTGGATTATTGCCGTGGGTGGGGTACGGGCCCTTTTTGTTTCCGTTAGATTTATTTTGCACCCCTGATGGCAGTTGTTTTCGTTTCTTAAAGCTGGTGGTATAAAATCCCACTGGTTTCCTCGTTTGGGAGTTAAAGTTATTAACACTTGTTTTTGCTATTTTCCCCGCCTTGTACTGGCCAGAATTTTTGTGTAACCTCATGTGTGCTTATCCCTACCCTACCTTTTTGTGTTTTTTGTTTCGTTTGTAGTATGTTTTCTGTTAATCCCATGTGAAAGCTACAGTAGTATCCCTCATAGCCCCAAGGATTTGACGGGTCTTTATCTCTAGTCCTTGGACACGTTGTCAGGCACCTGATATGCTAAGTAAAATGGGGGAGGGTGCAATTCTTGAATTCTCCTTGGTTTGTGGGTTCTGGGGTGGGGGGCACAGCTTCCTCAGACTTTTGGATTTCCTGGACCCTTTCTCTAAACTTTTTTTTTCCCTTGTCATGTTTACAGCTTCCTGTCTCTGGTGATGTTGGAGCACTTATGATGGAACATGGCCAAACTTTAGTCATGTACCTGAAATCGTGGTTTCTTCCCCTCCAGAAAGGATGGTTCACTTGTGAGGCAACCCGCTAGTAAGGCATTGAACAGTTCTTGGATTTGGTTCAATAAAAGTTGAAATAAAGTGTTTGAATAATAAAGTAAAACTTAATCTTATGATAAGAAATGGACAAAACCAGCTTTTTGTGGGATTGGCTCCCTTTGTATTTTTTTTCATATTCTGAGGTCACAAATTAACCTGGAGCTCCTAGGTTCTCTGGTAGATCATGTGAAATACTTGCAAAAACTGTGGGGGGAAAAAAAGCAAATAATTTATTTTTTTTTAAAAAGCATCTATGTTTATCAACTCACTTCTTGGAAGTGATGATGGGTTATGTCTTTTTGGCACTTGCAAAGGTCTGGCTAGACCTCCCATACTGGACTCAATAAGCCACACATGTTAGGTATGGGAAAATGTCCTGTTAGTTGTACCCACTTGTTCCACCCCAGCACTGTTTTCACACCTTCTAAAATATTTTATGTTTTGTAGAAAGTATTTTTTCTCATTTATTATTGAATTAGCAGTGACTAGATGCTTCATAACTTAGGAGACCTGGTGCTGGTTGTTACTTATGATCCAGTAGAGTTGGGGACCACAGTTTATAGTTTCACTTGTTTATCACTAACTGGAAAATAGATTACAATGAAATAAGATGGTTCAAGTTCATAATTTTGTACCTATGGTACTATTTTTGCCTGGCTCCCAAAGCCTGGGGAGAAGAAAGGACCTTGAGAGCTAGGAGTATACCTGCCTCTTGTGCTAAGAGGACCTGGCATATGCTAGCCTCTGTCAATATCCCTTTCACTAGCCAACGTTTCCCACCCTCCCATTGCCCCTAACCTACTTCCTGTTCTACGTTAGTATGTCCACTTCTGTGTCTGACTCTGAGGAAGGGTCGGGCCACACAGAGGGAATACCAGTGGGCACCAGCCTCCCCTCTGATGTCCAGTCCACCACATCAATCTCTTCCTCTTCGGAGCTGGCAGAAAGCGGGTCCAACAACTCAGAGTTGTCAGGTACCTCCTTGCCCGCCTCTGGAGCAGAATACAACACCTCATCCATACTTAGGGACACTTCTGGCCCAGTGTCCATCCAGTTCGAACAGGGAGGTGAGAGGTCCTCATAGGACCTTTGGGGAAGGTCAAGAGAGTCCATATGAAGCTTATCTCTCCGACCATCCAGTGGTTGGGAACTGGTAATTTCCAGATCTGGAGTCCAAGAACCTCCTACTGAAAGTACCTCTCCTTCACTCACCTCAGAGGGTATGACAAGGGGGCTAAGGGACTCAATTGGCTCTTTGTTCTCAGAAGGCATAACAAGGGGGCTAAAGGGCTCAACTGGCTCTTTGTTCTCACCAACTGGTTCCTTTTCCAGTCCTGTGAGCTCCCTGGGCCAGAGTTCCAAGTCTGGCAAACACCATTCATCCCCTTCAATCCAGTTCTTTCCTGTTTCTGTCAGATGATAGCTAGGGGTCCTGCAGCCCTCCCCTCCAGGACTTTGCAGAGACCCTATGGGGGGCTCAAGGTCTGAGCCACACAGCATGAAGTCCAGGATCTCCTCTAGCTCGCTGGTGGCAGCAGCGCTCGTGATGCGGTACTCCTCGGCTTCGCAGGGCTGCCCCAGCAGGGCTGTGTCAAATGCATAGGGCTCTCTGCAGTCCATAGCCAACCCAGGTTCCTTCCCTATCAGTTCTGGACTGGACCCGAACTCAGACTTCACTACTGCGTGGTCTGGGGAGCGGCTAGCAGAGAGCAGAATGTCTTGGAGTCTAGAGCACAAGGGGGAGTCCTGACAAAGGTCTACCTGAGCAGATGACAGTTCCTGCTCTTTATGTGAGGATGGCTGAGTACTCGCAGTCTCTTCCAAGTGCTGAGCTTCCAGGATCTGAGGGCTGTCTTGAGAATTTTTGAGGGGAGGCTCTTGTACCACCTCCCAGCATGTCCCATTGACAATCTTCCGAAGTTTCACTCTTCCAACTTGCCCCTCTTCTACAGAGTCTGAGTTCGGTGCCCTGACTTCAGGGCTCCGCTTCTTGCTCCCACCTGTCTTCCCAAGGCCAGATGGGCTTGGGATGCTCTGTAGAGGACTAGCTCTCCCTGGTTTCTCCTTGTCTTCTGGTACTTTATTTATACTCTTCTGTCGCCAAAGGCGCCGGCCAGGGGCTGTGGGTACTGAGGTGGGTCTGCTTACCATGCTAGAAGGCTTGGATGTACAGGTATCAGGAGACGGCTTTGAGCGACTCAGTCTGATCTTTCTGGGCAATAGCCGCTCATCTACAGAAGGGTACATACTGGGTGGAGAAAGTGCTGTAGGAACAATGGCAGGGTCACTCTTGTTCTCTCTTGGTCCCTGACTGTGGCTTGATGGTGAAGAGCTTTTTTCTTGTGGAGTTGGGCAAGCTCTGGCCTTCTTCTTGAGCAGGTTGCCAGACAAGTTCTCTGCATTCTGTCGGTTGCTTTTCTCTAGGGGCCCCTCGTCCTTCCCGGAGGACTTCAATCTCACTGGCCCAAGAGGGCAAGGAGTCTGGGTCACAGGCAGTGGAGTCCGAGGGTGGCGGCTGGATGCCACCACCCTGGCAGAGATTGGTGCAGCTGCTGGAGGCTGTAAGCACTCCCTGTTTAGTCTTCGGCCCTGGGGAGCCTTCACCAACTTCCCACCCTCTAGCTGAAGGGATTCTAGCTCAGATACACGGAGCTGACGGGCAGCAGAAAGCACATCCTGGGCTTCTTCTCGAGATACTTCCATCTCTGAGGTATATAAGAAGTCCACCAGCTTCCTGAGTGTCCTGATCTTCAAGCCCCCCAGCTCCAGCACCACCTTCCGACCCTGAGCTGGCCTCTCCCGCTCCAGGCGCTCTGTGAAGAAGGGGCTGCAGGCTGACAGGATGCAGCAATGAGCTGGGACTGCCTCACCTGGAAGGAAGTCCAAACACTTTATCTTAAGCAAACTGGCATGTTCATGGGCTGAGCAGAGTCTTTACCACCCAAATGTGCTGTTCTTTCTCTCAGTTTTCCTCCATGGAAGTTCAAATAGGAGAAATCTGTTCCTTCTGTCCGCCTGGAACCTTTTGTCATTACCTAGCTAACACCATTTTATCTTTCAAAATCTAGTTTAGGGACTGCTTGGGGGGCTCGGTTGACTATATGCCTTGGGCTTCGGTCATGATCTCAGAGTTTTGGGATTGTGAGGCTCCCTGCTCAGTGGGGAATCTGCTTCCTCTCCTTTTGCACGCCCCTCCCCCCGCCCCGACCAACCACCACTCCTGCTCGCTCTCTCAAATAAATAAAATCTTAAAACAAAAACAAAACCCTGAAAATCTAATTTGGTCATTACTTCTTCAGAAAGCCTTTCCCCATCCCACGTCAAGTCTAGGTTAGGTGCTTCTGGGCACGAGGAGGTACTCTAGCTATCAGAGCACTTAGATACCCATATTGTAAGTGTCCATCTCCTTCACTGAAGTGAAGCTTTATGACTGAGACTATCTGCTCACAGAGGTATAACCCGCTGCTTGACACAAAGGAGAAGTTCAAATTTTTTTTTTTAGACTCACAGGAGAGTTCATTAAAAATTTTACAGAAGCTGTTTGTAATAGAATGTGAGCTTTGGATGTAGACAATCACGGTTCAATTCTCTCCTGCCCCTCTTAGGCACTACCTACCAGGCAGTGGTCTGTCCTCAGCCACCTTCCTTATGGGTACTTACCTGGCAATCTCAGTCTCTCTCATGGCTTCAATTTCCAAAGGCTTGCTGCTGACTCCCAGGTCCTACTTCTGCCCAAATACCTTTTTCCTGAGCCACTAAACATGCCATAGCCTGTATCAACCTTTCTAGAAAATGAACTCCGTTCCCTAACCCCAAAACCTCCCATTTCTTACATCCAGCTGCCCAAGCCTGGAAACTACAAGTCATCTTTGATTGTTCTCCTTTAACCTCTGTATCTAATCAAACAGTGATTTTTATCTATTTATTTATTTTTAAAGATTTTATTTATTTGACAGAGAGATCACAAGCAGGCAGAGCAGCAGGCAGAGAGAGGGGAAAGTAGTCTCCCCACTGAGCAGAGATCCTGATGCGGGGCTCGATCCCAGGACCCTGAGATCATGACCCGAGCTGAAGGCAGAGACTTAACCCACTGAGCCACCTAGGTGTCCCTTATCTATTTATTTTTAAAGATATTTTTCCTAATTTTTAAAACTTTAATATAGTTCAAATCAGTGGGCCAGGTTCACTTAAGCTCGTTCACTGCCAAACCCAGGGGGAGGGACTGCTTCAGGTTCTCTGCCTTCTCCTTGTCTATGATGACCAAGGTGTAAAGGTATCTTCTGCACCGAACTTTAAAACTTCATGTTATCCTTACTTTTCCTGTTCTTGATGGATTTGGCATCCCTCACCTGGCCGTGAGCAGAAAGTCCTTGATTTCCTTGATTTTGCAAGGCGTGGTTATGGAGCGACTCGGGAGCGTGCAGCCAGCACGGCAAGTGGCAAGGAGGATGGAAAAGCTAAAAATCTTTAGGTAACCTCTACACCCAACATGGGGCTCAAGTTCAAAACCCTGAGATCAACAGTCACAGGCTCCACTGACTGAACCAGCCAGGCACCCCTCAAACATTAATCTTAAAAAAAAAAAAAAAAAAAAAAAAAAAAAAAGATACTATTTCTTGAATCCTTATTGCATGCCATGTAATATACTAAGTCAGGGTTTTACCAGTATTCATTCATTTGCTCTTCACTGCAATCCTGTGAAGTAGCTGCTATTACAGATGAGTAAACCGTGGCATAGCTAAGTAACATATCGACCACAATTACACGGTTAGCAAGTCACAGGAAGAGGATTTGAACCCAGGGAGTTTCGTTACAGAGCTTAAGCCCTTAACTGCTCCAAGTTTTGTAAATTATTTTTGTTTATAAACCATACATTTTTCTCTATTCTCAATGTCTAGTTTTAGGCTACCATTCCCTCTCTGGATTCCAAAATGACCTCCTATCTGGGCTTAACAACAATCCAATCCAATAATTCTCATGCAGCCTAAGTGCTATTTTTAAAGTAGGCATCTGATCATGACCTTCCTCTTAATACCTTTAAATACATTTTCTGGGGCCCCTGGGTGGCTCAGTCAGTTGAGCTTCTGACTCCCGGTCTCATTCTGGGTCATGATCTCAGAGTAATGGGATTGAGCCCTGTGGCAGGCTCTACACTCAGCAGTGAGTCTGCTTGAGATTGCCCCCTCTCCCTCTACCTCTCCCCGCTTGCACACACACACTCTTTCTAAAATAAATCTTTTTTTTAAAAAAGATTTTATTTAGGGCACCTGAGTGGCTCAGTGGGTTAAAGCCTCTGCCTTCAGCTCGGGTCATGATCCCAGGGTCCTGGAATCCAGCCCCATGTTGGGCTCTCTGCTCGGCAGGGAGCCTGCTTCTTCCTCTCTCTCCGCCTGCCTCTCTGCCTACTTGTGATCGCTGTCTGTCAAATAAATAAATAAAAATCTTTAAAAAAATTTTTTTAAATTTATTTATTTGACAGAGAGCGATCACAAGTAGGCAGAGAGGCAGGCGGAGAGAGAGGAGGAAGCAGGCTCCCTGCCGAGCAGAGAGCCGGATGTGGGACTCCATCCCAGGACCATGAGATCATGACCCGAGCCGAAAGGAAGAGGCTTAACCCACTGAGCCACCTAGGCGCCCTAAAATAAATAAATCTCAAACAAAATAAATACATTTTCCAATGTTCTGAGGATAAGACCTACTTCTTTGCACAACACTTCAGAACTCACACGTTGCTGCTAATTTCTCTCCCCGTATCTCTCATCAATACACTTCCTGGAGTCTGCCCTCTAGCCATAGTGAACCACTCACAAATCCTTGGTTGCATCTTCATCTCTGTACATGTTGTTTTCTCTGCCTGAGGAAATCTTTCCCCACTTCCTTCTACTCCTGTTTGTCCTCCAGATCTCCACTAAGAGATTATTTTTTCCAAGAAAATCACCCTAACCTGTGTCCCCCAACCTCCTCATGTCTGGGAAGGTGCCCCTCTCTTGTGCTCCTGTCTCAGTGTTATTTATTATATTGCAGTTACTTGGATCCACTGTTATCTCAGGTTTCTCTCCCCTTTACGTGATTTCCGTATAAGAAGGGATTTTATCTTCATACAGTATATATGCCCATGCTTGTACACTGTTATAACATACAACAGGCAATTGTTTTTTTAAAAAATTTTGAATTAAGGAATGAATTCCAATTCTGTACTTACTAAGAGAACCAACAGGCAAGACAAATTAACTCCCTAAGCCTCAATTCATTCATCTGTAGAACTGGAACCATATCACATTATCTCACAAGACTGTTGTAAGAATCAAATGAGACACTAGATGATATTGTATGTACTCTGCAAAGTACAGAGTGCTACACGATGTTGGTTGTCATAATCCCTTTTTATAAATGAAGAAACTGAGCTCCAGAGAGATGAAGTGAGGCTTGGGTATTTGTCACTTAATTTCTAAGTAACAAAGCTAAGACTCTGACCCCTAGTCTTGGGCTTTTTATAGGATACCAGGCTCAGGGCGCCTGGGTGGCTCAGTTGGTTTGGGGTATGACTCTTGATCTCAGCTCAGGTCTTAATCTTAGGGTCATGAGTTCAAGCCCCCCACTGGGCTCCATGCTGGGCATGGAGCCTACTTAAAAAACCAACAAAAATACACGATAGGGGCGCCTGGGTGGCTCAGTGGGTTAAAGTCTCTGCCTTCAGCTCAGATCATGATCCCAGGGTCCTGGGATTGAGCCCTGCATGGGGCTCTCTGCTCAGCAGGGAGCCTGCTTTCCCCCACCCCTCTGCCTGCCTTTCTGCCTACTTGTGATCTATCAAATAAATAAGTAAAATCTTTAAAAAAAATACATGATACCAGGCTCTACTTCATACTGACTGAACATTCCATGTATAAAGGAAAGGGGTGGAAACAAACTATATATTTTTAAGTCTAACAACAAACAACAAAAACCTTTAATTTGAAGATGAGAAAAATTAAGCAAAAGTTTGGCAAGAAAATGAGAATATATGTAATAGTATTGTCTAACACTTATATTGTGCTTTGTACATTAAAAGCATTGTTCTAAGTCCTGTATGTATGTTAGCTCCATCTTCACAATCACCCTGTTACATTTTAATTATCCACCTTTTACAGAATTTCTACACTTAATAAACTTTACATTACTTCATTACTTTCTTTTCTTTTCTTTTCTTTTTTTTTTTTTTTTTTAAGATTTTATTTACTGGGGTGCCTGGGTGGCTCAGTGGGTTAAGCCACTGCCTTCAGCTCAGGTCATGATCTCAGGGTCCTGGGATTGAGCCCCACATCAGGCTCTATGCTCAGCAGGGAGCCTGCTTCCCCCTCTCTCTCTGCCTGCCTGCCTACTTGTGCTCTCTCTCTCTGTCAAATAAATAAAATCTTTAAAAAAAATTAAAAATAATGATTTTATTTATTCACCTGAGAAAAAACCTAGGAGTGAGGGAGGGGAGAAAGGGAGAAACAGACTCCCTGCTGAGCAGGGAAGAGTGGGACATAGGGCTCAATACCAGGACTCAGAGATCATGACTTGAGCTAAAGGCAGATGCCTAGCCGACTGAGCCACCCAGGTTGCCCCTCTACTTACATGTTTTAAGAGAAAAAAAGCACAGTCTCATTTTCACTCTTGGAAACAGTAACTGTCCTAGAAACAAACAGCTCTTTACCAAATAACTTATAGTGCTCAAGGGTGGTAGCACATTTTCTTGGTTTTGTGCTCTATTCCCTGGCCCTGAACTCATTTTATCTTATTCTATAGTGAGTATTCTATATTGACATTTTAATTGAGTCCACACTAGTGTCTTACCTTCTGCCTGCAGAAGGACATCACAGAACACACCAGTCTGTTGCTGGTGATGAAGCTGCAGAAAAGCTAACCGGAGAAACCGGGGATTCCTGTATAGGATTTTGGAACTGGCAGGAGAGCACATGTTGGTCTCTTAACAAACTTTCTAGGTTTTCACAGATCAGATTCCTGTAGATGAGAAAGTGTATTTCAGAAGAATGCCTGTACCTAATTTGTTTTTCATTTTTGAAATGGTAGGAAAATCTTAAAAGTGGGAGATAATAGCCACGGGATGAGTTGCCATAAGCCCAGAAATTGTGCCAAGGGTCTCTTAAGAATATCATAGTGTTTACATGTGGGAGCTTAGAAGCAAGCGTAGATTTGAATCCCAGCTCTGTTATTTATTAGCTTAGCTGTATAATCTCAAGCAAATGACCTAACTCTTCTGAGTCTCACTTTTCTCATCTAGGAAGTGGTAATGATAACAGTACTTACCTGGTGGAGCTGTTTTAAAGATTAAATGAGTCAATGCGGGTAAAATTGCTTAGCACCGCGAGTGCCTGACACATAATAACTATCACTTCTAAAATGGTAGCTATTGTTGTTATCCTCAAACCTTCTTCATTCACATTACCCCTGAGACTCAACGCCTACGGTGCTGACAACTCGTATTCTTCCTGAGCAACACACTTCTGAGTTCCATAGGTATAAACCTCAATTTAACACTTCTAAAGAAACAACACTGAATAGACAATTCTCTAGGAAGTTGTCCACACCTTCTTTTCTTTGAGCTCGCTCTATCACGCTAACCAGCAGAGGGTGCACAGTCAAGAAAAGCAGGTGCTGAACTCGGTGGAAAATCTCTCACAGAAATAAGGACACTGCCACCCTTGCTTCAGATGTTCTTGACCAAAGCAAGCCTAATAGGGCCTGGGAATTGGCAAAGATTCTAGCCTTTAGGTTTGTCAGTCTGGTGAATCGACGGGCTAACAATGGAGAAGGCATAATTAAGCATTCTACCCTTCCTGATACAAGCTGGATAGATATCCTGAATTCAGGCTTACTCCATTCCCAGCTTTTTTGCACGGAAACCCCCACACTCACTGCACAGGAAGGAACAGCTGGTGTTCCTTCCTTGGTATGCAGTTTTCTGTCAGGTGGCACCGAGGATCTGAACAGTTCCCGTCAAACTATTAGGAAAGAAAAGAGTGGAAGGGTTAATTAAGAAGGGGGTAGGCTCAATTTCCATTTCAGCCAGAGAAATGGGGAGCGGAGGGGGGCTGCTCTTGCAAGGTCCCAAACAGGCTCTGGGGAGGCTTCCCAACCCACCAGCACCCGGCCTCGCTCCCAGACCCAACCTGGAAGAGCTCGGCAGTCGGAGTGGCGCTCGCCGACGTCTTCGTGCTTGGGTCCTCTGTCCAGCCTGCCTTGCTTCCTCCCAAAGTCCAGCCTTGCGCGGGAAGGTTTAACAAAGCAGCTCAGGTGGGCCAATGACCTGAGGGTTCCTCTCCCTGTCCAGAACGGAGGAATCGGGGTTGGCGGAGAAAGCTGGGCTTCAGGGAAGGCCCTGCAATGCTGGGCGTCCCGCACGCTCTGGCCGCCCTGGCCCAACTCCTTTGAAGAGAGAACTCTCGGCGCGAAGATTTCTGGGAATGGAGCGTGGGGTTCCCGGAGGCCCGAATTCAGGGCTCCCCGTCACCACCACGCCCAGCCGCACGGGCTTTGCAGCCACCCCCTGTTGCCTTCGTACCGCTGCGGGCCCCGCCACCCTCCTGCACCGGGGCGTGGTGACAGCGAGGGCCTGAGGCCACGCGGCCCGCGCCACACACCTCGCGCCGCCGTCCCTGCGCAGGGCGCGTTGTGGGCCCGACGTCCTTCCTCCTCCCCCCGCCCTCGGTCTGACGTCTGCCTGAATACGTCATCCCCATTGGCCGAAGGCTCCTTGGACGACCAATCACAGGGAGAGGAGCACTTTGGGCGGGAGACTAAGTCTCGAGGGACTTGAGGGCTAAGCCAAGATAAGATGGTCGGGCGGCGAGAGGTAGGTGGGAAGAGGCTGCTCGGGAGGGATCCTTATAGAGGCCGCCTTCTCCCTCGGCTCGATGAAATCTCAGTGACAAGAGAGTCAGGATGCCCCAGTTAAGGCAGGCTCCAAGGCGGTTGCCGGACACCTCTTTCTATCCCTCGAAAGAGGCTGTGGATAAACGGCCCTGGCCCTGTGAGATGGCACCAGGCTTCGCGGAGGAAAAAGCCGGTGGAGGGCTCTCCTCGCACCTTGATCAGGTCCCTCTGCTCTCTTAGCGCAGGAATGAGGTCTTTCGGCTGGAGTGCCTGAATTCAGGCTTTTCACAGATTCCACTCTGCGCGAAATCTCAGAGAACCGGTGCGACCAAGGGGGTTGCTGAACCTCCCGTGTGGAGTGGCCTCCGGTGTCCTTCCAGAGGTGACTTAGTGCGCTTCCTGACTGGAAACAGTTGTGTTCAGGGGTGAAATTAAAAAAAAAAAATTAAATGATTTCCGGTGCCTGGATGGCTCAGCTGGTTAAGCGAATGCCTTGGGCTAAGGTCATGATCTTGGAGTCCTGGATCATCGAGGCCCCCATTGGGCTCCCTGCTCAGTAGAGAGTCTGCTTCTTCCGCTGACCTCTCTCTTTTCTTTCCTTTTTTTTTTTTTTAAGATTTTTTTTTTTTAATTTATTTGACAGACAAGAGATCACAAGTAGGTAGAAAGGCAGGTGAGGGGGGGGCAGGCTCCCCGCGGCGCAGAGAGCCGGATGCCGGGCTCGATTTGAGAACCTTGGGATCGTGACCTGAGCCGAAGGCAGAGGCTTTAACCCACACTAAGCCACGCAGGCGCCCCTGACCTCTCTCTTTTCATGCTCTCTCTCTTTCTCTCTCTCAAATTAATTTTAAAAAATACAGGGATTTCAAGATTGAACATTTAGAGAGAAGTCCAATGCGCATTATAAATCTGAACAGCGGTTCTTACCCGTGTGTGTGTTAGGTCCTGGGGCCTGGTTTCATTTAGATGCTCTGCGAAGTCCAGCTCTAGATGAAGATGGCTGAATCCAAAGCCACCGGTGACAGAGTGTGGTGAAAACCAGAGCAGCGTTCACGGAGGCCCGCTGGAGGCCGATCGCGGAGATGCCCTGCAAAGGAACAGACGAGAGTGTGGAGAGGTGAGTAGTACCCTGCGCTCAAACAGGTCTCTATTGATACCTAACACCTTTTTAAAAAGGAGTTGAGTATGTCAATTGTACCATAATTATCAATTATATAGAATTAAATATTTTTAAGGGATTTGGGAAGGTTGACTGAAATATGGGGGGTGGGGGTGCATTTCCAAGTCAGGTAATATTTTCCTAGTTTGAGGCCTGCTCTTAAGGTGGAAAAAAGTTCAAGGAACAGAACACATTTTTGGTTGCAGTTATGTTTTGAAGAGGAAGCAACTGGTGAAAGGATATAAAACTTAGCAGAGGGGTGCCTGGGTGGCTCAGTGGGTTAAAGCCTCTGCCTTCCGCTCAGGTCGTGATCCCAGGGTCCTGGGATCGAGCCCTACATCGGGCTCTCTGCTCCGCAGGGAGCCTGCTTCCTCCTCTCTCTCTGCCTGCCTCTCTGCCTACCTGTGATCTCTGTCTGTTAAATAAATAAAATCTTTAAAAAAAAAAATAAAATAAAACTTAGCAGAAGCAAGTAAGCAAAAAGAAAAAAAAAAAAAGACAAGGCAGAACAATGTTTGTTTATGACATCTTGCTGTGGAATCAAGACTTGAGGGCCACCTGGGTGGCTCAGTGGGTTAAAGCCTCTGCCTTCAGCTTGGGTCATGATCCAAGGGTTCTGGGATCAAGCCCCGAGTCATGATTTTTTTAAAGATTTTTTTAAAGGGCTCCTTGCTTGATGGGGAGCCTGCTTCCTCTTCTCTCTCTGATTGCCTCTCTGCCTACTTATGATCTCTGTCTGTCAAATAAATAAAATCTTAAAAAAAAAAAAAAGACTTGAGTGAGCAGGTGAAGTACTAGTAGAAGTGGACTTATAAGAAAAACAGAAATATTGGGGTGCCCAGGTGGCTCATTCGCTAAGCATCTGCCTTTGGCTCAGGTCATGATCCCAGGGTGCTGGGAGCCCTGCATAGTGTTCCTTCTCCCCCTGCTTGTGTTCCTTCTCTCACTGTCAAATAAATAAATGAAATCTTAAAAAAAAAAAAAAAAGAAAGAAAAACAGAAATATTATATCCCCTCATGAATTTGTTATTATGATTAGGTTAGTTTTCAAGAAATAGAAAGGACTCACTTCTTCATTTCTTCTTTTTTTTAAATCCAACACCGTTTAAATATATCTTGTGACAGTAGAATTTCTAAAGGGAATGGTGAACAGCCTTCCAACCCAGAGCTTTAAAAATGACAAACATTCTATGGTAACGTGTAGCCACCAGAGGGTAGAAACGAGTAAAAATATTTTGTCTTCCTTTGTATGTCTAGCCAGTGCTTTTTGGAGTTGATTTTTTGTTGTTTCTTCTCCTTGGCATTTATGGTTTTAGCTATTTTAGAAGTAGAGACAGCACAGCGTTCAGCCCTACATAATAATTTTAATATTTTTAAAAATTTTTATTTAACTAACTTATTTTTAATATTTCTTTTTTTAAAGGATTTTTTTTTTAAAGATTTTATTTATTTGACAGAGATCACAAGTAGGCAGAGAGGCAGGCAGAGAGAGAAAGGAGGAAGCAGGCTCCCTGCTGAGCAGAGAGCCAGATGTGGGGCTCAATCCCAGGACCCTGGGATCATGACCTGAGCAGAAGGCAGAGGCTTAACCCACTGAGCCACCCAGGTGCCCCCTTATTTTTAATATTTCTATTTTGAATACAAAATTATTTCCCAGCTCTTCCCTAATCTTTTACTATAGATTCCTATTCTTCTCTTTGTTAAGTGGAGATGACTGTGGTGGGGGGGAGAATCACACTTTGAGAGTCATAAAATCGAGCACTGAATGTAATATTCAGTGCATTCAAAACAAAACAAAATGAAAGAAAGAAAACAAAGGAGAGAAAAAAAAACCCTGAAATAAAAACCAACCATGTATGTCTAAACATATTCTCAATCCATTGACTTCTCTCTACTTTTACTGCTGCCATTGTAGTCAGCTCGGTATTACAGTAGCTTGACCTTCAAACTAATTTCCTTGCTTTCACCCTTGCCCTCTTTATTCCATTTGTCACATAAGCCAGCAGATCTTTTCAAAATCTGAGATCATGTCATTCCACTGTTGATAACACTCACAGGCCTCCCTCTACTGAGAGTAAGTTAATCAAAACTTCCTCTAACCTGTAAAATCCTTCATATTTCTATCACTCCCTCCTCATTTTGAGACTGCTGGATCCACCAGGTTTCAGCTTCATCCTTGAGGGCTTTGGCATTAGTAGTTACCGTTGTTCATATGTTCTCATAGTTGTCTGCTTCTTCCCATTTAGATTTCAACTTAAATGCCAAACTCTCGGAGAGTTTGTCCTTGACATCTAATGTTGCACAAGTCACAAGTCATTCTTATCAGTCTCTCTTAAATTTCGGTTTAGTGTTCCGTCTGACATCTTATTTTTTAAATCTTCTTTCTCCCTCCACTAGAATGTAAGCTTTCTGAGAGCGGGGTACGTGTCTACTCATTATCTAGAAGAGTACCTGGCTCATAGAAGGTGCTCAAAATAACCCAAGTGGAACTCATCTTTTTACTTTGGGTCACCTGAGTGTAAACAGTTTTTCCACTGAGTATTAATCCTTGTGATGCTTTATTTGGAGACAGCTGTTCCAGATAGATTTAACTTTTAACAAGTTTTTCACCACCGAGTTATCTTTTTTTTTTTTTTTAATAGGCTCTATACCCAATGTGGGGCCTGAAATCATGACCACAAGATTAAGAGACACATGCTATACCAACGGAGCCAGCCAGGCTGCCCCCGAGATATCTTTTTTGATTTGTATATAACTTTATTTCAAATGTTATCTACAAATTCATTAATATAAAATGCCTTACCCCAGGATTACATAACTGGTAAGCCAAGCGACTTCATTTACTCATCCATCTGTTGCTAAATGTGAGATTTTATGCTGAACTCTGGGGATATATCTTGAACTAGAGAGACCCTTTCATATCTTCATAGAGCTTATCTTCTGGTGAGGAGACAGGAAAGCACACACAAAAGGAAGGCAAAATACTTGCAAGTTTTTAGTGGTGATGTGAGGAAAACAAGACCAATCTATCTGTAGAAGATCATAGAATATTCTAGAATACGGGTCTGATCTAGGAACCAATGAATCAACAAATGGTTTTTTTCCCCCAAACATTTCTTGTGCTGGTGGTTTTCTTTTGGCAATCATCTTTGGCTTCTGAATTTGCTATGGAGGATCAGGAATACTAAATGGAGAATAGAGGTAGAAGATGTGATAAGAGGGATGGTGGGTGACTCAGTTGGTTAAGTGTCTGCCTTCAGCTCAGGTCCTGATCTCAGGGTTCTGGGATTGAACCTGGCGTTGGGCTTCCTGCTCAGCGGGGAGTCTGCTTCACTCTCTCCCTCTGTCCCTTACCCGGGCTCAGGTGCACTCTGTCTCTCTTTTTCTCAAATAAATAAAATCTTAAAAAAAGTAAGACGTGAGAAGATAGTAGCAGAAGATTCCTAGAGAATGAGAGCGAGAGGTTGTTATTTCTCTGTTAAATGTATTTATTTTTCTAGTCTGGTTTGTTTAAAGCCCACCAAACGTGCTGTGATGCCTTTTTGAGAGAAGTCATTTTTTTGGCCACTTGAGATCAAATATGAGGGTCTGTGAGACTGCAGACAGAATATGAGGGGGTGGATAATGCCCTTTTCAGCTTAATTGGAAGGGCACATAACAGAAGTGGAATTCTGGTTTAGATAGATAAGGAAAGGTCAGATTATAGTTAATAAAGTATAGTTAATTGAAAAAAGTATAAAAAATAAAAAATATAGTATAAAAATAAAAAAGTGTAGTTAATAAAAGTGTGACTTCAGTGTATTGAGTGAATAAATGTAACACCTTGAAAGCAGATGAGGAACTTGGCCTTTATCCTGACCCCAGTGTGAAGTGATGGATAGAGCATGGGCTTTGGAGTCAGATGGATGAGGGGTTCACTTCTCAGCTGGATGATCTCATCATCAAGTTTCTTCACCTTGTTGAACTTTGATTTCCTCATTTGTGAAATGATGGTAGTACTATGTCCATGGTGTTTTAGAACTTAGAGATAATGAGTGCAAAGTGCCTTTCACATGATAGATGCTCTGTTATTGTTTGCTATTATGGGGCATTGGTGAGCCACTGAAGGTTCGGGGACAAGGTTGATACTGGTGATAATAACTTATTCTTAGTTTATAACCAAATGCAGTACGTTTTAAGAACTTTATGTGTGTTGGGGCGCCTGGGTGGCTCAGTGGGTTAAGCCGCTGCCTTCGGCTTGGGTCATGATCTCAGGGTCCTGGGATCGAGTCCCACATCAGGCTCTCTGCTCATCAGGGAGCCTGCTTCCTCCTCTCTCTCTCTGCCTGCCTCTCTGCCTACTTGTGATCTCTCTCTGTCAAATAAATAAATAAAATCTTAAAAAAAAAAAAAGAACTTTATGTGTGTTTTAATTCTCACAGCAGTCCTGTGAGAGAGATAGAGTTATTATCCCCATTTTACAGTTAAGGAAACAGAGACTCAGAGAGGTTATATAATTTGTCCAAAGTCACATAGTAATACATTTACTTAAGTGTCCTTGCAGAGGAGGAAGGTTTGTAGCCAAGGCAGTTTGAGTGCAGAATTTGTGCTCTTAACCATTACTCTGGATTATGAAAACTTTATGAAGATTCATTTGGCAGCAGTCTAACAGGATAGAATTTAGGCTTTTCAGTAAGAAAGAAAAAGGAAATTTTAAATACATCATTATTATCTTTGTTTAGTAACCACCAAATGACCAAAAAATACTAGTCTTTGTCAAGCCTGTTAAAAAAAAAAATCCAGTCTCTGTCTTTCATGGCGTAACAGTGTAAGAACATATTAAGGATAATTCTTTTTTTTTTTTAAGATTTTATTTATTTATTTGACAGACAGAGATCACAAGTAGGCAGAGAGGCAGAGAGAGAGAGAGGAGGAAGCAGGCTCCCCGCCGAGCAGAGAGCCCGATGCGGGACTCAATCCCGGGACCCCGAGATCATGACCTGAGCCGAAGGCAGTGGCTTAACCCACTGAGCCACCCAGGTGCCCCAGGGATAATTCTTAACTCAGGAAAAGAATACTCATATAATCATCTACTTGGGTTAAATGTAAAAAGAGAATGTAGGAACTCTAGCATCTTAAGCTCCAAGTATACAAAGAAACTGTATTTTCTTAACAGGAGACTTGTTTTTTCTTACACATGCTGTGAATGCCTCTAAATATATTGCTTGCTTATTAAATTCCCATTTATTCTCCCCCCCATCAAACCCTCCTTATTTTGATTTGGGGACAAGTGGGAAGACAGGATTTTCCTCAACAGCTTAGTGGATTTAGCTTCCTGCTAGTTGAAATATACATATAGACTCTAAAAACTGTTAACAAGTCCAGGCATTTATTTTTTCTCATTAGCTCTTATGCAGTAAAATGACAACAAGGAAATTGAGAGTTTACCTCAGATATTCCCTACCATCCTAATCAATACATAATAGTTCTATTTCTAGGATTTTTCTCTCCTTCCCTTCCTGTCTTCTTTTGGGAAAATGCCTTGGGTTGAAAGCAACAAACCAAATAGCAGCAGGCAAATAAAATCAGCTCCTCTTCTATTTCCCTACCCGGAAACGAAGGGAAAGAGAGCAAGAACCCCACCACAGAAGAGAACTGAAGCTTAGGCGTGCCATCCTGAAAAGCCCTTGTCCCTCCCCCCACCCCGGAGCTCTGCAGCAATTCCTCAGAGATTGTGTAGTCTCCACTTTAAATATAAATATATATATAAAACTTCCCCCTGTCTCTTTCTCTCCTCCTCTCGCTCTCCTTTTTATTTTTTTAATTTCCTATAATAAAGTTTCCTATTGGATAAAATCAGCTCCCTGATTTATGCCTGGTTCCTATTGGAAGTTCTCAGGGGCTGACATCACTTAGGAAAGCGAGGGGGTAGGGCTGCCAGATCAGTTTGTCACCACCCAGGCTCCCTAGCCTTTGGCTGGGTGCAACTTCCATTTTAGGTGTTGGATCTGAGAGAAAAAAAAAAGAGAGAGAGAGAGAGAAACTGAGAGAGAGGGAGAGAGAGAGAGAGAAAGAAGAGCAGGAAAGATCCTGAAAGGAGGAAGCGGTGGTGAAAAATCAAGTACCTTGCTGGATTTGTCTTTCTCAGCACACTGACGAAGCCTTGGGTTTCTTTCTTAAAGGACTGGTTTTTAGAAGTCCACATTTGAGGTGTGTGCCTTTTTAAAAAATGTGTGTACAGACGGGTAAAGGAGGAGAAGCCAAGTCGAATTTTTGTCTTACGGTAACCAGAGGGAAGTTAAAAACGAGAGAATCTGCTCTGCTGACGGGTGACTTTTAAGCAATTATTATTTTTTCTTTCTACTTACTTGGGGAAATTTGGGTATTATATTAGAAAGTAAAATATTCAAGACCCAGAAACAAACTTCTAGGTCTCTCTAATATAGAGATTAATAGATTCAGAGGGGTGAGAGCAAATTTACATTTACATGTAAATTTACATTTTGGTGTGTTCTCTGCTTTTATATTTTTTAGGGTTTTAAGCTAACAGATTTCTATTTTCACAGCCCAAACCGAAAGTTCGGTATTTTGGCATGTTGCGTGTGGGTTGGGAAAGGAATTTGTCCGGGTCGGAAGCTAGTTACACAGATGGTTCTTCATATGTTTCAAAACTTTTTCCCCCCCCGTTATCATTAGATTTATGGAAGTGGAAAGTTGTAGGGAGCTTTGCAGCTTTAAATGGTGGTGTTTTTTTCCTTCAGAGAGTTTGAACGGCCCAGATCAGTTTCAGCTCTGCTGTTCCTGGGTGGATCCCTCTTTTACTTTTCCAGGTGCGGTGGGTGGGAGCCTCGTTCTCCGGCTAGACCTAGCCTCCCTGCTTTGCTTTATAAAAGAAAACAAATGGATCCATGTTAAACAAACTACCATTCCTTTCTTCTTAAGACTACCTTTGACGGCAGAGATTTGTGGAGGTGTAGGTTCAGTTTGCAAGTACCGTAACGTTTAAATGCTTCGAGGGATAAGGAAATTCTAATCATGCTTTTTCAGTTCACCTGAATAAAGTGGCAACACACCTGGAAATATTTTTAGCTTTGTGCCCCTTGAAAGGGCCGTGGATTTAATGAGATGAGGCTAAGAGAAAACACTCAATGCAAACTTTAGTGTTTAGAATGCATTTAAGAAAGCACAACAGAAATTCTTATTTTTAAGCCAGCTGAAAGTTGTTCTTTGGAGCTGAGTTTTTTTGTTTGATATATTTGCCGTGAAATCAGAAATCCGTAAGAGCTGAAGGCCCATGACTGCTTTCATATATTTAATCTTAAGATTTGTTTTGATTTTGTTTTTGCAAATACATTCTTGGAAAAATACTGTTTGTAGATAATTATATAGCCAACTCATCAGTAGCTGAAAACCGAGTGTTCCCTTCTTTCTGTCTTTGAAAATGCGAATCGGTCTGAAAATTATAGCTGGAATAGATACTGCCCTGATTGTAACAAGATGGGCCTTAATAGATAAGCAGCTCTTTAGCTTTAAACTGGTATGTATTTTTAAAAATCCTCTGGTTTTGTGCCCTCCCCCCATTCTTTTTAGACCACAACTCTTCCTTGAATTTCTTTACCAGAATGAGAGTATTTCTTGAAAGATGATTTCATCCTTGTGAGGTTGTGGCTTCAGAGGAAACAACTTTGTTCCTCCTTTTAATATAATCTATGCGAGGGCTACAGTAAAATCTGCTTGTCTGAATCTCATAATTATAGCAAGTGCAGTTAAAAAGAAAGGAAAAAGAATGTGTACAGTCTGTTGGGCTGTAGTTCTTATTTAATATTTTCTGAATTTTCTTTCAAACATTTCTCTGCTTTGACTCCAGCCAAGGGGAGGTTTCTTGGTGGATCTTTGGAGGGTTGGTCATGTTGCTGCCAGAGTGTCGGTTTCCCACTCAACCTTTAGGGGGAGGGATGAGGGAATCTGAAGAAGGAGTACAAAGGCAGTTTGAAAATAGGTTCTGGATGACTGAGTGGTGGTGATTTGGTTCCAGCTTTAAATACTGGGCTTTGTGTAGCTACAGTGAGCATCCTAGTGACTAGTGTCCAGGACTATTTCCACGGCTGAGGCTTTGTTTTGATTGGTGTGTATTATAGAGCATTTTGGTTGATAAGATGGAAGATTCGTCTTTTATCTCACCTCTACTAGTTCTTTCAGGAAATACAAGGGGTCCAAATAAGTAAATCTTTTATTTTCTGTTTTGCTTCTCATTTTGGTTTTTGGGTAAAAAATGACAAGTAAGTATGAGTTGTGCAGATTTTCCTTTTTTTTTTTGTTCGGCTCCTATATACTGTTGGTTTCTTTGTTATATGACTAAGGTACGGTCTGTGTATTCAGGTGGGAGTCTCTTTGGGTGGTTAGAGTTCTAGCACCTTTCTTAGGGTTCCAAATTATGGAGAGTCACAGGGGCAAGGCCGTGTTCTCTGAGTGTAAAAATCGGGACTATTTGAGATAAAAAACAAAAAAAGAGCTCCGAGTAATTGCAATTCAGCCTTAGGTTTATGGTTGCTCTCTAGGGATGGGTGAGACAGGATGGATGCAGATAAATTAAGCATAGATCACTATACAATTGGAATAACAAAATGATTAGCTCTGTATAATTTATTGCTTTTTATTTTAGTATCTGATGGTCCCCTGTTACTTCTAGCCCTTTCTCCCCACCCTCTTGTTTTTTTACTGCATGGTAAGCATTTTGCATAAACTATTTACTTAATTTCCCACAACAGTTTTTTAAGGAATGTGAGCCTCAGAGAAGCTGAGGTTTGCTGAAAATCTCACTGCGTGTAAATGGCCACGGCCAGGATTAAATCCTGGTCTGACTAACTACAAAGTCCATGGACTTAGCCACTAATGTTCTACCATTCTCCAAAGAGAACAGAAACAAGAACCAGAACTAAAATGAGCCCTTGCTAGAGGCAGAAGTGTTTAATTTTGCAGAGGGCCAGTCCCCACTTAGATTTCCAACCCCCTGCATATTGGGATAATATATGTAAAAAATCCATTTTCCACAAATCCCATAGGGAGCTGAATATGTTAGAATGGGTATTATCTCACTCGAAAACAGGGATCTTCCCATGTGCTCATCGTTGCTGTCCTGACTTCTTAAACTTACTGGAAATGCCTCCAACTTTGATTATCAGTGAAATTTCTTCTTCCAGACAATTTTGGAATGATCTTGCCAACTTGTAGGGAGAGGCTTGTAACAGTAGTTCAAATGATGTTTATCACACTGTGTTAAAATTGTCTGCTTATTTTTGTCTTTCCCTCTAGACTGTGAGCTGCTTGAGTGTAGATGCTGTGTTACTTCTGTGTCCTCTTAGCACCTATCTCAGTGTCTGGTGTGTACCAAGGTGTCAGTAAGCCTTAGTTAAATAAAGCACTTGATAGGAATCACTGAGGGACTTTTGTGGGGAAGGCTGAAAGGAAGTTGAGATAGGAAGCAATACAGCCTAGATTAATGAAATCACATTGTGATTTAGAAACTTCTGCTGTATAGTTTGTAGTTTCGACCTTTTACACATTTCCTCTCGTTTTTAAGTAAGGTTTCTGGAGATAATCGAAGTCTTAAAATTTTAATTAAAAACAAGATTCTGTTTCTTTTCTAGGCAGGATGTCCAAAGAATAGTATAAAAAGTAAGGATCCTAATATTTCATAATTTAGGCAGCTGTAAACTTCAATCACTGAAACTTTAAATACAACCATTGCCTACAGGGAGGCACTGCTTACCTGGAGCTTATAGGGCAGCAACAGGAAAGTATTGCTTTCAGACATGTTGGAAGTGAGTGGTTTTTATACTAATTAATAAAACCATAAAAAGCTTGGGATGATAGTTTTGACTATCAGTGTTCTAAAGGAAGTATGTTCAGATATCATTGTATTTTTTAAATTAGTGCTTCTGCCATGAAACTTCAGGAGATTTTGTTCACAAAATGTATTGAGAAGTTTATGAATTTGAGAACCCAAATTAATTTTCATGGGTAATTTAGAGAGATAGTAACAAGGCACTTGCCTAAAATAATGATGCATAGGTTATCAGTATATGATTTCATGTTCTCTTCCATTGCACAAGGAATCAAATGCCAGGATCATAAAGCTGAAATAGGGATTGCTCTCCCTAAATGCAGCAACCTGCAAGGTTTCCAATAGAGAGCATTGATACAGCCTGGCAGCAACATAGTAAGGAGGGAAGAACTGATATTCTGGTTAGAACTAGCAAGGGGGAAATAAGTGTATGGATAGATTAGTATTGGGTTATATTGTATAATGTATTTTGGGGAATAAATGTGCTCCCACGCCCCATATTTAGGATTACATGTCATTGATTATTAAATATTAAGCATTGAGAATAGAGCCCACATTTACTGTTGTGCTTCAGGGACGGTATTCCCCATTTTTAGGGCCATTTCCTCTCCAGTGAGTCCTTCAGTATGACTGGAGTGGTGTGGGCAATTTAGATCAGGCATTTAGTGGGACGTTACAAGGATCATTTTCTTAAAACTTTCTTTTCTGGCCAAAAGGTAATTTGGTCATCACTTTTAGAAAAGATATCCTGTTGTATGATAAAATCAACTTCAAACTTTTGATTTTGAAAAAAATTTCAAACTTAGAGGAAAGTTCCAGGAATAGACAAGAACTGCTATGTATCCTTTAGTCACTTAGACACCCATGGTTGACCTTTTGCCTCAAATGCTTTATTATTCTGTATTTTTTTTTTTATCAGTATGCTGACTGAGCAGAATTTCCAGTCTAAGAGTTCCACAGACCTGGAGAGGCAAGGCACGGTAGCATAGTGGTTACCAGCGCGGATCCCTGAGCTAGTCTACTTGGATCCACTCTTGCTCAGCCACTACTAGTGCGTAGCCTTGGGCAGATTGTTTAACTGCTCTAAGCCTCTCTGCTGGTAAAATGAGGACAAGGTTATCCATCTCATAGAATTGTCATGATGCTTAAGTGATTTAATATATGTAAAAACGGTGCTCATGGTTAACGTCTTGTAAGTTTTTGCATTAGAATGGGTGCTTTAGATGAATTCAAGTATCTTTTGCCTGTTGAACTAAAGACCCTTTAAGACCTTAAAGGGTCTTTCAACCTGATGTTCTCTGGTACAGATTTTGTATTGGGAATAAATGGGCTTCCCATTTATTTATTTTATTTATTTATTCCCATGAGTAAGCTTTTTTTTTTTTTAAGATTTTATTTATTTATTTTTAAGGATTCATTTATGTACTTGAAAGAGGGAGCATGCACACATCGGGGAGGTGTGGTGGGAGAGGATGTTTTAAGCAGTTGAGTGGGGAGCCTGATGCAGGGCTCCAACTCAGATTCCTGAGATCACAACCTGAGCCGAAACCAAGAGTATGTTGCTTAACTGACTGCACCACCCAGGCGCCTCTAAGATTTTATTTTTAAGTAATCTTTATGCCCACCGTGGGTCTTGAACTTAACAGCCCGGGATATCTTGTATGCTCCACAAACAGCCAGGAAGGCACCCCAGGCTAACTTTTTTTTAACAGGGGAAAAGTGTCTAATAATAGGCAAGTCTGGGGAGTTATTTGGACAGGGTTGTCCAAAATATAGAGATGGATAACTTTTAATAAAGTAAAGTGAGCATTATTGGGAGAAGAGAAACAGATTGCAGAGCTTGAATCTCTTTTTTTTGTTTTTTAAAGATGTTATTTATTTACTTGACAGAGATCACGAGTAGGCAGAGAGGCAGGCAGAGAGAGGAGGAAGCAGGCTCCCTGCTGAGTGGAGAGACCGGTGTGGGGCTCAAGCCCCATGTGGGGTTCCATCCCAGGACACTGAGATCCTGACCTGAGCTGAAGGCAGAGGCTTTAACCCAGTGAGCCACCCAGGTGCCCCGCAGAGCTTGAATATCTTAATGGTAATTTCTTCAGAGACTTGGAGACTTTAGGGACAAGCAGCTGTACAGGTTGCTACTTTTTTTTTTTTTTTAAAGATTTTATTAATTTATTTTCGAGTGCGTGTGCATAGGTTGTGGGGAGAAGGAGCAGAGGCAGAGGGACAGAGGCAAGAGGGAGAAGCAGGCTCCCCACTGAACAAGAAGCCTGATGTGGGGCTCCATCCTAGGACCCTGAGATCATGACCTAAGCCAGAGGCAGACACTTAACCACTGACCAACCCAGGTGTCCCTCTCCCAGCTTTTCCATCTACAAGAGGTAGAACTCTAGCATCCGTAAACTTTCTTTAATTTTGCAGAGAAGGGACTGGAAAAGGTTTGTTTGGGCTTATTATTTTTGACATTGGATCAGATTCTTTTTTTTTTTTTTTTTTTAAAGATTTTATTTATTTATTTGACAGAGAGAGAGATTACAAGTAGGCAGAGAGAGAGAGAGGAGGAAGCAGGCTCCCTGCTGAGCAGAGAGCCCGATGCGGGACTCGATCCCAGGACCCTGAGATCATGACCTGAGCCGAAGGCAGTGGCTTAACCCACTGAGCCACCCAGGCGCCCTGGATCAGATTCTTTACCTTGAAGTGTTTTCCAATCAGGGTTTTGTAGAATAATATCCAGCTGTGAATTGTTGTACAGAAAACTACCTAAAAATGAAGGCAGGCTTTTACTATCCCCTTTCTTGAAATAAACTTCCCTCTTTTATGTTCAGGAAGCATCATTCTCTATTTTCAATCCTGATTTATGAACATTTGTAAAACTGGGGCATGTAGAAATTTTGAGTTCATCATTGCTTCCTGTGAGAAGTGTGCTTCTAAGAAAGAGGTCTGGCTTGTATGTGGAAAAGGCCAACTGTGGCCTGTGGGAAATGTATATGTGTTAGATGCAGCCTTGCCTGGAAACTTCTAGGTTTCTTCTAGGTGAAGGTCTTCCTTTTCGTCAAACTAACTAACCCATGAAACTGGTGTTCTGAAAACTATTTATTTATTTATTTATTTATTTATTTTTTAAGATTTTATTTATTGATTTGACAGAGAGAGATCACAAGTAGGCAGAGAGGCAGGCAGAGAGAGAGAGAGGAGGAAGCAGACTCCCCGCCGAGCAGAGAGCCCGATGCGGGACTCGATCCCAGGACCCTGAGATCATGACCCGAGCCAAAGGCAGCGGCTTAACCCACTGAGCCACCCAGGCGCCCCTGAAAAGTATTTAAACTAATTTCTGTTGACACTCCATAGCTTCCTATCATAACTCCCCACTCAGCTCTTTACATTTTTTTAAATTTTTTTTATTTTTTAAAGATATTATTTATTTATTTGACAGACAGATCACAAGTAGGCAGAGAGGCAGGCAGAGAGAGACAGGAGGAGGAAGCAGGCTCCCTGCTGAGCAGAGAGCCCGATGCGGGTCTCGATCCCAGGACTCTGAGATCATGACCTGAGCCGAAGGCAGCGGCTTAACCCACTGAGCCACCCAGGCGCCCCGCTCTTTACATTTTTTTAACCCACATTTTCGTCTACTGATTCTTCTACGTTTTCTCCTTTTTGTTTGTTTTCCTGATCTCTGGTGTCTATCTTTTCTCCTGAGGTTGGTAGTGTTCATGGGCATTGCTTTGCCTTGCTAGCACTTAATATGGAAGAAGTTTCTGATTCTTATCGTAGAATAAATTGTACTTTTGTGCTAAAGGTACAAGTATTAGGATGCTGCTTCTGGTTTATTTCAGTTAGAGATTTAAGATAAATTGTGATTAAAGAAGATCTAGTAATTCAGATTAGTTATCTTTTTGATTCTCATATCTCATCCACATTTACTAATTAATTACTCATTTTGGGTCACTTGACAGTGGAGCAAAAGAATTGTACTTTTCCAACGGTAAATTACCAGTTTTGTGTGTGTGCTTCCTGTGTTGTTCTCTATTGGAATGCAGTAGCACATTGAGAGATTGCTTTGTGGCATGAAAAGATTTTTGTTTTAGGGAGCTTATATTTTAAGGAACCAAAATATATTCTGATGGTTGAGGACATAAGACATTGTTAGGGAAACTGGGTCAACTTTTCAATACTTTTATCAAAGCACCTACAGTTACCATTTCTTTGCAAGTGAAGTGAATTTCCTTGAAACAAAGTAACTGGTGTATATTCAACACACTTTTAAAATAGAGTAGCCTGTTTTAAAGGAGAAATTAGTGCCAATCTGATTTGTTTCCACTATTTCTCTGTTGGAAGGGGGAAGTTCTGTAACTTCTCTGCTGTTCTGTTCTCCATTGACTACTTTGTAAACCAGGACAGAGTTGGTCATTTGAATGTGTACCCTGCTGAAGGTCAGGCCACAAGAGACCCCAGCTGATGGGCCTAAGATCACAATTAGAAAAAAAAGTATAGAAAGTTACATTAAATGGAAATCAAGGATGTGCTAGGTGCATTTCTAAAATTAAATATCATCACAGATCTTTCAGAGAGCTGCCAAAGATAAACAAGAATCTTTTCACTCTTTCCTATTTTTATTTTTAAAAATTGGCTTCTTAGGCTATTTTAAGAAAACATGGCAGCATTCTTTCTTTGTCCCATCCTGTTCTCTTACTACTGTACATGACTCTTATATACATGTGAAAATAACTGTTTTGCAACCAGTCATAAGACTCAGAAGACAATATATAGTCCAACATACTAATTGAAAGAGGGAATTGCTGGGGCACCTGTCTGGCTCAGTTGGTGGAGCATGGGACTCTTCTTGGGGTTGTAGTTTTAAGTCCCATGTTGGGTGTGGAGATTACTTAAAACTAGAAAATCTTAAAATTAAAGGGGTGCCTGGGTGGTTCAGTCATTCATCTGCCTTCAGCTCAGATCGTGATCCCAGAGTCCTGGGATCCAGCGCTGCACCCGGCTCCCTTGCTCAGTGGAAAACCTGCTTCTCCCTCTCCTGCTTCTCTTGCTTGTGGTGCCTCTCACTCTCTCTCTGTCAAATAAATTAAATAAAATCTTTAAAAAAGAAAATTGAATTGTTTTGCACGTATAAATGTCACTCTTCTTGGTGTAGAACTTTTTTGCTAGAAACCTTTTGGTGGGAGAGGGGCAGGATTTTTTTACTCCAAACATTTAGTTGTAACAATATGGAGTTACCTTTTAAATCTCCTGACAAGATGTAGTAAATAAACCTTTGTGTGCAAAACGAAAGTATAGAAAGAAAAATGAACAAAGCTATTTTTCTAAAATTTAACGTTTTGTTTTCATTGGCAAAGTGAAACATCTTCCTTCATTTAAAAGAAATTTGAGGGACACCTGGCTGACTCAGTTGATAAAGTAGCTGCCTTTTGGCTCAGGTCATGATCCCAGGGTCCTAGGATCGAGCCCCACATCCAGTCCCACATTGGGCTCCTTGCTCATATGGGAGCCTGGTTCTCCTGCCAGCCATTCCCCCTGCTTGTACTTTCTCTCTGACAAATAAATAAATATTTAGAAAAAATAAAAAATTTGAGAGCCTGTGGTATGCTATGCACTAGAGTATTCCAGTACACCAGATAGACCTCACAGAGTTTATATTCTAGTTGAGAGAGAGAGATAATAAATAAATAAATGTATAGTATGCCAGAATGTGGTGATACCACTGAAAAAAAAAATAAAGCAGGGGCACCTGGGTGGCTCTGTGGTTAAGCCTCTGCCTTCGGCTCGGGTCATGATCTCAGGGTCTTGGGATCGAGCCCTGCATCGGGTTCTCTGCTCAGCAGGGAACCTGCTCCCCCCCCCCTCTGCCTGCCTCTCTGCCTACTTGTGATCTCCACCTGTCAAATAAATAAATAAAATCTTAAAAGAAAAATAAAGCAGAATATGTAGAGTGGTGAATAAGAAGTGCAAAGGTAGGGGGAAGTTTTTGAATATAGAGAGTGGTTGGGAAAGGTCTCACTTAATAAAATATGTTTGAAGATTTTTATTTATTTGGCAGACAGATCACAAGTAGGCAGAGAGACAGGCAGAGAGAGAGAGAGGAGGAAGCAGGCTCCATGCTGAGCAGAGAGCCTCATTCGGGGCTTGATCCCAGGACCCTGAGATCATGACCTGAGCCGGAGGCAGAGGCTTTAACCCACTGAGCCACCCAGGCGCCCCTCAAATATGTTTGAGAGAGAGACCTAAAAGATAACTAGGGTAAAGTCAGGTAGATAGGAGTAGAAAATGCAAAGGTCCTGGGGCTCATTGTTACCAGTGAGCAAGAGAGATGAGGGGAGAAGTAGACCTCCTGAGGTTCAATGGATATGTGTTTGGGAGAAGAGGGGATAATTTAGGACCTTGTCATGCACTGTACAATGCAAAAAAGTGTCTCCTCCTCAATTCAGACTGCAGTGACAGCAGCCATTAACAATTTTTTGTGTGTTCTCTGAAGAGTTGAGGCAATACCTGACCCAGCCTCTATCTTTGTCCCGTTGCAGAAGTTCTCTGTGAGTATAGTCAGCACATAATTTGCAGAATAGCACATTTTGCATAGGTTGATGACCCTTGTCTTGGAGAATATAATAGTAGGGAACTACTTAAAATAAGCTTATATGTGTTTGGGAAGTAAGATAAAAAAAAATTTCTTCCCTAGAGAAGTATATTTCTCTACCTTTTTATCTACATAGTTTTAACAGGAGAACTGATAGCCTAGATCTGGTATGGTTTCCTTTTGAGTACATTTGTTACTTTGTTTTATGACCAAATATGCCTGCCCCACTTATCTGTTGGTTTTCCTTTGTTCATTTGACCAAAAGGCTCCTGCTTCCCCTAAGTCCTAATCGTTGGTATTTAATGGCTTCAGGGACCATGATATAGGTCACCATATTTATATTTCTGTTTTGCACTGTTTCCCTTTTCCAGATATATGTTTAAGCATTAAGGGTTATTAAGGATATACTGAGCCACTTGGCCTGGTTGACTTTGGTGGGATTGAGGGATAAGTACCCACTATTTAGTGATCGATGTTCTATGGCAGCCATGTATGCGAAAGTAAAAGGATATTTGATTTCCAGAGTACTTGTGTTTTGACTCACCCATTCTTACTTTCCCTCTCAAGATAATCTGGTTTAGCTAGTCTTGTCCTTCAGTGAAAGAATCTCTCTGTCTCCCTTTCTCTCTCTAAGTTTGGAGTTTAGCCCTACAACTTGACCTGATTACCCTCTGTCCTTCCCTTTAATTATACCTATCTGTTGTTATCCTGTTACTTAATATCATCCTTGGGAGATGACCTCAGTCAGGAAACATTTACTTCCTTACCATCCCCTTCTTTGGTCAAGTAACTGTGTCATCTTGCATAGGAAAAACTATAGGCAATCACAGATTCCCCTAATTTTGAAGTTGCTTTAAATAACTGCTTGGTGCATATTACTTCAGTATTCATATATGTTTGTAGTTGTCTTTTCAAAAACTATTTATTTTAGAGAGGGCAAGAGCACACTCACACATAAATGGGGAGGGGCAGAGGGAGAGGGAGAGCCAATCTCAAAAGCAGACTCCCCACTGAGTGCAGAGCCCCTGTAGGGCTCCATCCATCACCCTGAAATCATGACCTAAGCCAAAACCAGGAGTCGAGTGCCCAGTTAACAGAGCCACCTAGGTGTCGCGTGCTTGTACTTGTCTCGAAAGTGTTTTTCAGTAGTATTCTTCTTTACTAAATCTTTAGTGACACACGTTTCCTGTGGAAATATTTCTTTTTATGGTTCTTCTAAAACATTTTGCTACTCACTTGCTCTTACTCAAACTAGAAGTTAAAGTGACTTTTGCTTGAGTAGGAGTCAGATGTAACCCTTGAATCAGTATTTTTTTTTTAAGATTTTATTTATTTATTTGACAGAAATCACAAGTAGACAGAGAGGCAGGCAGAGAGAGAGGGAAGCAGGCTCCCTGCTGAGCAGAGAGGCCTATACGGGACTCGATCCTAGGACTCTGAGATCATGGCAGCGGCTTAAACCACTGAGCCACCCAGGCGCCCCTGAATCAGTATTTTTAATTAGACTAGAATTATCTAGGATTATGAATTCTAGATTTGGGACTATGGACACGTTTTAGGATGGGATATAGACCCAGTCTTTGAAAATGTTGGCAGCTCTTTGTTTCTGGGAGGATACTTGAAATAAGTTGTTTTAAAAATAGGGTTTGGGGCGCCTGGGTGGCTCAGTGGGTTAAGCCTCTGCCTTCAGCTCAGGTCATGATCTCAGGGTCCTGGGATGAGCCCCCCCCCCCCCCCCCGCCTTGGGCTCTCTGCTCAGCGGGGAGCCTGCTTCCCCCTGTCTATCTATCTCTGCCTGCCTCTCTGCTTACTTGTGATCTCTGTCTGTCAAATAAAATCTTTAAAAAAAGTAATAATCAGGGTTGTCCAGTCTGCGTTGTACAGCTGTTGTACAGCTCAGAATTCTAAAAAATGAGATAATTCTTTTTTAGGTTCTGAGTCTAGAGTATAGGATTTAGGACTGTGTCTTTCCAGCTATCCTTATATTTAAATCCATGCTTTCCATCAGCCTCTAATCCAGCCTGGAATAATGACCTGAGCTATCTGGTGGACAATAATAGCCCCAGTACAGTATTTAATAACCAGTGCCCTTCTTGCTAGAGGAGTGTGGTGGTCGGAGGGTTGTCAGGAATAGGCTAGTACAGTGGTTCTCACCAGCAGACTATCAGTCATTTTGAGAGCTTTTTAAAAACATGAATTCCCAGGCATTCCCTCTAGAAATTCAGGTATGGGGGATGAGGAGGTAGATTTGGGACATGGTATTTTTAATTTTTTTGTTCTTTTAAAGTTTATTTATTTATTTAAGTGATCCCTGCACTGAATGTAGAGCTTGCATTCATGACCCTGAGATCAAGAGTCACATGCTCCTCTGATGGAGCCAAGCCAGGTAACCAGAGATTGTATTTTCTTTATAAAGCTTCCCAGGTGATTCTGATAATTTAGGTTTGAGGACCGTAAAACCTGAACATTTGAGTTAAGCTGCATATCTATATGATTTCTCAGTTGGGTGGTTATTAAATTAGTATGAGAAGTAGAGAGGAATAGTTCATGGTAGTGGACATGAGAAGTTGACTAATTTGAATTTTTCTACCTCTGTATGCTGTATTGTATAGGAATTACAGATGTCACTGCCTGATTTGGGGGTTATGCCAGTACTTAGCATGGTACGGAGGACTCGCCTGTTGTGAAGGAGGGAGACTTTTAGACCGTATCTCCACTTCCCCTCTCCATTTTGAAATTGTGGAACAGATTTAGGAGAGGATGTTCTCATTGAAACTCAGCTGGACAATTTGTTTAAAACTCAACAGGAAGGGCCAATGTTACTTCCTGTCTGAAAAGGAAGTGTTGGCTTCCTTCCCTTCCTCCTTGGCTAGCTCTGGCCAACTTCTAATATGGGTGGGGGAGGGACTGATCATGTTAATACTTTTCACTGACTACCTCTGCCTTGGGAAATCAGATTACCATCATTGTTCAAGTCTGGGAACATCATACTCACTCCCTTCTTTCCTCATTTGAAATGTGGAGACAGGTGTTGTTTGGTCTCTTGTCTCTTTGCTCTTATGTGAGATCTTGCCCTGTGGTGGGTTCGGCTGTTGCAGTCCAGGAAGCCTCCCAGTCTCCCAGACATTACTTTATATTCAACCTTATATCTCCCCTGTATTCCCTGACATTTGAAAATAGATCAAGGAGCTGTAGGGAAGAAACTGAAATCCATTTGATGCTGAGGGGTAGGTTGCAGAAAAGAGAACATAATTGGGCAGAAGGGAGTGGGTGACAAAGGTTTCTTATTTTTAAATTGAGCCAAGAAAACATTCCTTCTAAGTGGGGCCAGTTGGCACTCTTCCTGCTATTTTAGTCCAGGCTTCTCCTTCCTACTGGCCATTCAATTGTATTAAGTGTTTGATGTGAGTTTGAACTGTGGTCTCTGGGGTTGGGGGGAGGGAGAGTGGTGGAAACAGCTGGTGCCTTCATCAAGCTATCTCAATTACGCTGCTTCTCAGAGTGTTTGGGATTGGGGAGGGGTGGAGGATTGGAGGAATTGGATGTATGTTAGCAGAGCCCCAGCAACTCCCATGTAGTGGGATTGGATTCTCAGGCACTCTTAATACCATGTGGGATGCTGACTAGATGGAATGTAACTAAACCTTCTTCAGTCACATTCTTTTCTCTGCCCCCCTCCACCCCAGTTCTTTCAGCTTTGGGCTTGATTTGGAAAGAGGGGTATGTGGGAAGTTAGATAGCAAAACAGACTCATGGTTTTCCAACCACTGAGTATTCTGCTTAAGTCTTGGGCCCCTCCATTGACTTTCTCCTTACCCATTCATTACTCCTTTGGTTGGGTTTTCTAAATATGTCTGCAGACAGCCAGAGATACAATTAGAACCAGGACCTTTGGTGAAGTCATGTTGAATTGTAATCGGTTGGCTATACTGTTCTTCCTCCTTCCCTCACACCCTGGGGTGACTGTATTTCTGAGTCAGCACTGCTTTTCTGTCTCACCTGCTGAGTTGGAGGCAGAGAACCTGCCAAGCATCCTTTTGGAGCAGCAGTATTGATATGGGTGTGGCCAGTCTTCTGGGGTGAGTCTTTATAAAGTATGTCTGAAAACACTTGCAGATTTTTTGGTTTCCTTTTATATGACTACCTCACATGATACTACTTAATTGGCTGGTTTTTGGCCTGGCTGTGATGAGGGAGAATGGGATTAAAATGGTGACAATTGGGGTCACTTAGGTGGCTTGGTTGGTTAAGTGTTTCTCTCTTGGTTTCTGCTCAGGTCATGATCTCAGGGTCAGGAGATGGAGCCCAGTGTTGGGCTCTGCTACTAGGGCAGAGTCTGCCTGAGAGTCTCTCCCTCTGCCCCTCCCACTCATGTGCTCTCTCAAATAAATAAAATCTTAAAAAAAAAAAAAGGATAATAACAGCTGGTACTACTTCTTCAGGTATTCTTTTTTTTTTTTAAAGATTTATTTTATTTATCAGTGAGAGAGAGAGAGAGAGCAAGGGGAGGGGCAGAGGGAGAGGATCTCAAGCCAACTCGTGCTGAGCAGAGCCTGACAAGCGTCTGGATCCTGAGATCATGGTCTGAGCTGAAATAAAAAGTTAGGGCTTTAACCGACTGAGCCACTCAGGCTCTGATATTTTTGAGAGAAAAAAGGAGTTAGTCTGATTCAGTGCTAGGTAAGAGATCTGAAACTTCTGTTTGTGTGCCTCTGTGATAGTTTGCAGTGGTTAGGCTCTGCTATTCAGGTTTTATTCTAAAGCCTAGCATTGCTAAATACCCATTTTACTATCCAGCCCTAGATGGCTGATGTTGTGTATATTCCTGCCCTACCTCCTTCCACCTGGTTATGTCAGATCCAAATATGAGTTAATTCTAAGTTACGCTGTTTCAGACTTAGGCTCCTTTTGCATCGTATACTATCTGAATGAGGGTTCAGCCCAGACTACTTGTAGCAGATCCAAGAAGGGGGAAGGAGTTTTTAGGAGAAAGAAAAGGAATAAACGATGAGAAATTATAGCACATTACTGGTCTCCCCTGGTTGGAGAACTCTGCTGAGCCTGTGCTATGCTTTATGCAAAGGGAATTGAGCCCTGTGGGCAAAGGGTGTTCCTTTGGATTTCTCTGGTTAATAGATTAGATTGGCTTCTATCTCAATCTTTGCTTCTGGGGTTTAGGGCTAATGTCCCATGGGCTCGTACAAGATAACAGAAGAATGCATCATTTATCCCATTCTTGAAATTAGTTGAGGACCCTTATTAGAAAGGAAGGCTTCCCTCCCCCCCACAGTAGAGGTTCCAGGTCTACAGCCCTTGACCCACTCCAGGGGCAGTAGTGAGCTGGAAAAGCTGAGGTTGCTGTCTTGGCCTCTTTGCTTGCAAATACTACTGAGCAATTCTGGGCCTCCCCTCATTCCCTAGGGAGGTAGAGAACTTTGCTCCCAGCACCTACTGGTGCTTATCCTGCCTCTTCTTAGGGTGGAGCCTGCTGCCTTTGTTTGTCCTCTGTGGGGCCTCTAAGAATTAACTTTTTGCTTGTGGGGGAAAGGGGTTTGAACCTGGTAGAAAGGGGTGACAGAGGATGTGTTTTAAAGCCGTTCTCCGGCTGTATGTTTCCTTGACTGATTCTGGAGTGCAGTCAGGTTGCTATTCTGAAGTGTTCTTTGGGTGGTATCCCATGTATCGGAACGGAGTATGAGGAGCAGCTTTAAAATCCTCAATGCATGCCTCCAAAGTAAAGACACTTGCCAAGCAGGAATCTTAAAAATCCCCTCACCCGCTTTCAACCCTTAGATCCGCACAGTATCTTTCTGCGGATTCTCAAAGGCCTTAGCTTTGTCCTATGTAGTGTTGGCTTGGGGCAGGGAGGAGGGTTGTTTTCCTGAACATGATAAGGAACTGAGCGGGGCAAAGTGGGAGCTCTGACTGGTGATTGGTAGACAGGATGCCCTGGAATGCGGTTGGCCTGCAGCCCAGAATCCAGCACTTCGTATTTGTTTGTTTCTGGGAGACTGTGGTCTGGTGCTACTGTGACAGGAAGTGAGAAAGCTGGGAGTGGGGGAACGGAGAGGGGCCATGTCTTTGTGGTTCTCCTGTGAAATCTCTTTGTCCCTGGAGAGCAGCTCTGCTCCAGGGCTCTACTGAGAAGAGAGCAGCCTTTGTGTGTCTAATGGGTCTCGGAGCATCGCGCTACTCTGAGGGATTAGGGAGTGTGAATTCTGACTGTGGCCTTTTGCATCTCAGTACTTGAGTTATATAAATGGCTTCCATCTCCTAGCATTGGGGAATTTCACTGAGTTTTATGTGTGTTACTGTTAATTTATAGATCTCTAGGATTTAATTAAGAAAGGAATTCTAGAAAGAAATAGATATTTGTTTATATAATGTTTATTCACTCTATATTGCAGATACTTTGTTGGGTCTGAAAGGGACAGAGAGAACCAGGAGATGCTGGGGCCCAGCATTTTACATTTCACCCTTCCACTTGGCACCCTACTACACACAGAGCTAGAGAAACCTACCCATTCTTTGATTTCATTATTGGGAGGTACTGGTAGTTCATTGTTTGCACATAACTAGGGAATGGTTAGTAGTTTCCTGGGATTCTCTAGCCCCCCCACCCCGAAATAGCACCTGTAGCACTCTCTTTGCCCCTCCTTTTCCCTCTTATTTTATGTTTTCCCTGCCCTTCATTCCAGCTGTGAACAGGCATCTCTTCTAGCTTTGTGGATTGGGTGGCTGAGTCCTCAACTTCTTGCCAAGCTGGCTAGGCCCTGAGCATACACACAAACCCGCCTTTGATTGCCCAGGAGGACAGCTGCCCCAGAGGCAGATTGCTAACATACCGCTAGAACAATCCCTCCCCTCTGTTCTGATCCTGGCCAGCACAAAACTTCCCTGCTTCTAGTTCCTTCTGTTTCCTACCCTAACTCTGATCTCTGCTTTTGGTTTAGGGAGATGCCACATTAAAAAGGAGAGTAGGGATATTTGTGATTAGGTTTTCTTTTTTGTGATGGGGATGATTTGAGATTGTGACATGTGGCCCGATTTCTAGAGCAAGCCCTCCAGTGGATAGGTGACTATGTAAAAAGTTGTATTACTTTTGCCCCTAGCACCTTCCCTCCTGAATTCTTATTCTTTTATAGAATGGGAAATCTGAGGTGGATTGCAAGCTATTTTTCCTCAGAATCAAATACATTCTTGCTCATTATTATTTTTTTTTACAATTTTATTTATTTATTTGACAGAGGGAACACAAGCAAGGGGAGTAGGAGAGGGAGGAGCAGGCTCAGGGAGCGTAGATATGGGGCTCAGATGTAGGGCTCCATCCCAGGACCCTGGGATCATGACCTGAGCTGAAGGCAGACACTTAACAACTGACCACCCAGGGGCCCCAGTTCTTGCTCATTCAAATGAGGGTAAGACCCAGGGACGCCTGGGTGACTCAGTCAGTTAAGCACCCCACTCTTTTTTTTTTTTTTTTAAGATTTTTATTTATTTATTTGACAGAGATCACAAGTAGGCAGAGAGAGAGAGAGAGAGAGAGAGAGAGGAGGAAGCAGGCTCCCTGCCAAGCAGAGAGCCCGATGTGGGACTTGACCCCAGGACCCTAAGATCATGACCTGGGCCGAGGGCAGAGGCTTTAACCCACTGAGCCACCCAGGCGCCCAAGCACCCTACTCTTGATTTCAGCTCAGGTCATGATCTTTGGGGTCACTCAGATTGAGCTGTGTCAGGCTCAGAGCTCAGCAAACCTCAGCACATGGAGTTGGCTTGAGATTTTCTTCTTTCCCTCTGCCCCTCCCCAAGTGCTCTCATGCATAGTCACCACTGGCCCCATAATAAATCTTTTCTAAAAAATTAAAAAAAAAAAAAAAAAAAGTGAAGGTAAGACCCAGAAGTCTATCTGCTTTCACACCATCCTCCATCTCAAAAGTTTACTTTTGGGGGGCCTGGATGGCTCAGTGGGTTGAGCCTCTGCTTTCAGCTCAGGTCATGATCTTGGGGTCCTGGGATTGAGCCCCGTGTCAGGCTCTCACTCAGGGGGGAGCCTGTTTCCCACTCCCCCACCGGCCTCTCTGCCTACTTGTGATCTCTGTCTGTCAAATAAATAAACAAAATTCATAAAAAAGTTACTTTTGGTCAGCTTCTCTATTGGAATTAGAATGACTTTTACACACAAGGTGTATAGAAAGTGCATACCCCCTTTACTCTGTCAGAAAGAAGGAACATAAACTTGGAGTAGGATAGGTACATTTCCACTACTCACTGGCTCTGTGACCTTGGGCAAGATACTGAGTTCTTCTGATGTACAGTTTACTCATTTATAAAAAGGGGCCATTTATAAAAAGGGGCTAGTGTCAACCCAGAGGTTGCTGAGAAGATTATCTGTGGTAACTTAGAAGGGGAGATCAGTTAATTAATAAATCACAACTTTTCTTCCCCTCTTATGTCAGATTTTCTTTTTTCATTTAGATAGGGAAAAACATTTCCTTCAGCAGTCTGTCCTGTAGCTGAAACAGGACCTTCACACTTTATCTTATTTCCTCATAGACTCTTTTGTTGCTTGTCTCAAAAAGTGTGTATATTCTCAACGTGATGGAGGGGTGTCTTACTGCTCTTTTCAGTGCTTTGAGGAAGCAGGACTATAAATGTGACTCAGTTAGCTGGTTGCAGCTCTCCCAAGTCACTGTCAGAGGAGGGGCAAGGGGAACGCCTGGGTGGCTGCCTTTGGTTCAGGTCATGATCCCAGGTCCTGGGATTGAGTCCTTCATGGTGTCTTTGCTCAGCGGCGAGTCTGGTTCTCCCTCCCCCTCTGCCTCTTCTCCCTGCTTGTGCCCCCCACCTTTCTAAGACAAATAAATAAGTAAATAATCTTAAAAAAACAGAGGATGGGGAAGGAAATGTTGAGAATGCCATAGATAGAAAGTAAGGGGGTTTGGTGAGAAGCTACCTCTTTAAAAAAGGAATGTGAGCTCAAACAGTTTGGTGACCTCTAGAAAACCCTAAGGTTAAGCTTTTTTTTTCCATAGCCTAGGGTAGGGAAGGGTATCCTAGTTAATTTTAGGATTTCTGTTTTATGACACAGGAGTTACACAGTACCAGTTGGATTAGACTTTTTCTCACTTCCCATTGTGTACTTGACCTCCCTTTCTTTTTCTCCGTTCTCCTGTAGGGAGGAGAAAGGCATTTGGCCTCTCCCCTTCCTCCGGTCTGACACCTCCTTCTTTTTGCCCCTCCCTCTTATCTTTGTTTCCTTATCGGCCTCTCGCTAAAGCTCTGCTTTCTCCTTATAAGGCTAGGTGAGGCTTCTTTGGCAGGGTTGCATCAGGGATCCAGGTAAGTAACTGATGTGTCTTAGACTTTCAGGATTGAGAGAAAATTCAGCGTTGTCTGTCCCAGTGGAGGGCCTTGGAGAGGCATGTGGGTAATGGGGGTGGAGAAGAGGCGGCCTGGCCTGAGAGATCAGAAGGACTTGTTAGACCAGTCCTGTGTGTGTGTGTCATACGTGCCCTAGAGAGAAGCAGGTTTTGTTTCTTTCCATACCCTTTCAGCCCTGGGCCCCTCACTAGCTGAGAGCCACACCCTTCCTTTGCTTCAAAGTCAGTCCAGCATTCAGCCATTTAGTATGTTATGGTTTGGGGGTTCCCAGAATTCAAGGTAGAGGAAAAGAGAACAAGGATAATGTTCCATCTGGTTTCCGAATTTAGGGTCAAGATGATGGAGTTGATTTTTTTTTTTCTTTTAAAGTCACAGTCACAGTGAAAACTAAATTCTGATACATAAATTTGGGTCAGGATGATAAGACTGAGGTGAGTTTAAGGTGTCCTGTTGATCTGTGGAGATGTCCAATTCAACCTCCTTTTTAACAATATTTTTAAAAAACCGAAACTTTTAGATATTTTCTTTCTTTGCTCTGGAACTCCAGTCAGAAGGATCACTCTTCCCAAAGAGGACAGTGATTTGTCATACTTCTTAATTTGTCAGAGAGGTTCATGGTGGACACATTGAGATCTAGTTTTTCCCTGTGAAAATGAAAGTTCCCAGTCTGCCTTTTGGGTGCTCTTAGGTGGCGAGGCTGGACCTTGCATCAGGCCCATTCACAGCGAAGCTCAGGAACTAACACCTAAGAAAGGGCCATTTCCATCATATCAGTTTTGTAACTCTGAGAAGTGGTCAGTTGAGATCATGAAGTGGGCAGAGTACTCTTTAGGTCTTCCTGTAGATCGCGTCCAGGGACTAGGGCTTAGTGTGGCAGTTAAGTCTGACCAACAAAGGCAGGGAACACTGGAATTGTTCTCACGGAGCTTGAGATGGTAGAACATCAGGTGGTAGGTGGGGCACTTAGACCTTGGACCTGTACATGCACTCTTGGTGATGTACATGTACTCTTGGTGATAAGAAGCCAGAGAAAAAACTACTACTAAATATATTCCTTTAATTTAAAAATAAAATGGCAGTTTTCTGTGCATATGGTTGAACAGGAATAATTGCTTTGAATTTTGGAGCACATGTGGTTTTAGGCAAAGAGATACTTTTTAGGGATCTAGAAGACAAACCTTTGTTGGCTTGAACCTTACGTAGTATAGCTCTGTGGTGTTACAGGTACTATATTTTATTGATTGGTATTCTTCAGTGTGAGGCTCAGTGTGCTTTTTAAAACAGTCATTTGAAATCTCTAGGATGACATAGAGTTTTGCTTATCCTTGCTTTTGGAGGAGGGGAAGGTATCACTTTGTGACATTGTTTTTTTTTTTTTTTTTTAAAGATTTTATTTATTTATTTGACAGACAGAGATCACAAGTAGGCAGAGAGGCCGGTAGAAAGAGAGAGAGGAGGAAGCAGGCTCTCCGCGGAGCGGACAGCCCGATGCGGGGCTCCATCCCAGGACCCTGGGATCATGACCTGAGCCGAAGGCAGAGGCTTCAACCCACTGAGCCACCCAGGCACCCCGTGACATTGGTTTTGATTTCATAAAAGAAAAGAGGATGACTGGCTTTGGGATTGGCTGCAGAGGATAAAATTTCTTTCCGAAGAAACTCTAAGACTATTCTGTGGGGTTTAGAGTTCTCCATCTGAGAGCAGATACTTTCTCTTTTTTCCATAAGGGGTAGCTTGCCTAATTCTGGTCATGTCTTTGGATGTATTTTTTTTTTTTTTTAAGATTTTATTTATTTATTTGAGGGAGAGAGAGAATGAGAGCTAGCGAGCCTGAAAAGGGAAAGGTCAGAAGGAGAAGCAGACCCCCTGTTGAGCAGGGAACCGGATGCAGGACTTGATCCTGGCACTGCAGGATCATGACCTGAGCTGAAGGCAGTACTCAACCAGCTGAACCACCCAGGCACCCATGTCTTCAGATACACTTATCAGAATAGCAAGGATGTAGGAGAAGTTCAGTCATCCAGCCTATACTTTTACATATATTAGCCCATTAAAGTTAAACCCTGACAAGTAATGAAAGTAAAGATAACAGGGGTTATAACTTAACCCTTCGATTTAGTTCTCACAGCTACTTTTAGGCAGAGCCAGAACTTGAACCCCAGGTCTTTTGACCCCTAGTCTGGAATTTTATTTTGTCTTTCCCTTTGAGAGTGTGGAGAATTCCTGTAGTTTACTGGGCTTCTTTTAAAAGCGGAGAAGGGGGCATGTGGAGACATGTGTGGCTTATTCAAAAGTCCTATTAACACCACCAAACTCTGGCCCCTTGTGTTAGCTATTTGTGGTAGTGTTTGTATCAGTAACCATATGAATAGCTTGCTGTGTGTCAAAACATTTTCTAAGCACTTTATGTGGATTGTCTCACATACTTCTTGCAGTTACTCTTTGTATATTTTATGTCCCCCATTTTACAGAAAAGGAACCTGAGGTTTAGAGCTTAAGTGGTATTTTGCCCGAAGTTCTACAGCTAAGAAGCAGTGGAGCTGGGATTTGAACCCAGGCAGATTCCAAAGCCTGTATTCTTAACTCTGAGAATCTTAAGTTACATTCCTATAGCCACATGACAGTAGAATAGGCCATTCCAGGGACAGTGTTATTGCTGATACTTTTTACCCAGCTACTGGTTGGCATCATCTCTTTGGTTCTTCTGGGTATTTGATCCAATTTAACTTTTGGTTTGGGTTTCTCACGGAAGAGACTGAATTTTTACCATTGTCATCACCGGAATGCTGGAGCCTTGCTGTAGGCTCACAAGTCTATAGCACCTATGGCTTGTTAAAAGTAAAACCAGTCATAGTCTTAGGGGAAAGTCTACTCTTAGGGGAATGGCAGGGCGCTTTATGTGTGGTCTTTATCTCCTCATTTGGAGAATTCCTTGACCATCTTTTTGTAGTGAGAGCCAGTGTAATGCATTTGAAAATATTAAGAAAGGTGTTAGCCTGGACTCCTGTGACTTTCTTGACTCTAATTGTCAAAGTCCATTAGTGGTTTGCAGATTCTGGTTTAAAGCACAATTTTTTTATGTGTATTGCACTGATGAAGACTCTTCAAGTCTGAGTTGTGAGGTGGGCTGTTGTACTGTAGCTCGTCCTCGGCTTCGTTCTCTTCCCCCACTTCCACTTTCTTTTTCCTCCCATTTGTTTCCCTTCTCCCACTTACATCCTCTATGTAGACATTATGAATAATCCTTTAACGTAAGGAAAAATGGAAATCTCCTCCCCCACTAATTTCTTGTGATGTTTTGGCAGAAAGTGCAAGGACTGTTGGGGAGAAGGGCTGGACTGTACATCTTATACTGGGCTTGTACTTTCTAGACTTGACAGCATGTAGTAGAAAGAGAACACAGGCTTTGGAATGGAATATATCTGAGTTTAAATTCAGACTTTGCTATTAACCAAGACCTTGGGTACTTTCTTCACCTAGAGCCCATTTTCTCATTTGCAGTAAAACTTCCTTCTTTAGCGTTGTATTACCGCCATAATAAATGTAAAACACTCGGTAACTGTTAGTTCTTTTCACCTTCCCTTTCTCTGTGGTTAAAAACTGCTAAGGCCTCAAATAAGGGGTCAAGAACTTAGTATAGCGGGTGTGCAGTCCTGCACTCTGTGTCCTGGAAACACTGGTCTAGGTGGGACCTCCTAGTAAATAGAGTTGGAGCAGGGAAACCAGCTCATCCACTCCTTAGAACCCAGTTATGCTTTTGATCCAGTTAGTCTCATCTACTAGTTCACAAAATAGTTTTAGGCTGAGGCATTACCATTAAGTAATATAATTGGGAGATAGAAACTAACTCTTGAAACAACTTCATACCTCACATTTGTATGACATACATTATCCCACCTGATCCTCTTAGCAACTCTCAGTTAAACTGGGCTGGTGATGCTGGCATCTCTTGGATGAGAACATGGCATTGACTTCCTGCCATTGTTGGTTAGTGGCAGCGCCAGGACTGGGACCAGTCTTCTGCGTCCTATCCTACATAGCCTCTGCCTCTGCTCCCTTTCAGGCAGAAAATCTCACTGTGCTGCTAGGTCTAGGAATCTGATCCGCTCTTTCTGCTTAGCTGTGTTGTCATCTTCTGCAGATTAGAGCCTGGTGCTCAGTCCTTAAAGCTGTGAAGGATGCGAGAAGATCCTGCATCCTGATTTAGAGCCCTGGGTAGTTTTCCTACTATCCTTTCTTAACTCCCTTTATTGAGAGTTGTAGGGGTAAAAAGTAGCTGTTTACCACACGATGACAATTTCTCTGCAGCAGGGAGTGTTGTTACTGTATGCCCCATGATAGTGGTAGTTTGGGTATTTATTAGCAAAGAAGATTACAGGGTGGAGGCTGCCAGAGTGGTAACTGCAGTTCAGGCCCTGTTGAAATCTAGAACTGGAAGATGTCTTTTGAGCTTTAGAGTCCTCCTGATCTGGAAGGTTTGCAGGTCATCATACATAGCGGATATGTTCAGTGCTTAATATGAAGCAATAGAGATGAGGGAGCAGCATTAAAATTTTTTTTTTTTTTTTTAATGAGGATATTTATTAAAGATGTTTGAGTGGCCTGTTGGGATGTAGGGTGGGAATAGGAAAACTCAGCAACAGACGGGAAGGAAGAACAGTAGTTTGATAAGTGATTGCGGGAACCCAGAGCCAAAGACAGAAATTTAGAGTGGGGCTGCCACATTCTTGGATTTCGGTGCTGGACCCACTGGAAGATGTCTTAGTGGTAGAGGATTAATTAGGGAGTTTATTGGACACCTGTCTGTTCCTCTGGGTACTCTTGCTTGCAGAATGCTGCATGTACTCTAGAGCAAACAGGCCCAAGCGCTTGTGTTTGGTAGGGCCCTGGGGAGCGTGGGAAAGGGAACTGAAGCAAAAGGCTCAGTCTAGGCTAGTCCCCACTTGTCTTCCCCACTATTGCGTTGGTTTCTCAATGTCTTTGTGGGCATGCTGGGACTGGGCTTTGAGGTTTCTGCCTTAGGGGTGGGAAGGAGGGGGAAGGGCATTCCAACATCAGAAATTCCCCTCCCCCACTTTGATTGCCGGGAATAGGGGATAAGTGAATTATTATCTATATTATAACCTACTTTGTACAGAAGTACTCCATGACAGTAGAATCCAGGTTTTAATAAAAACTACATCAAGGTCCTGGTATCTGAAGACAGAACAAAGTCCCAAGGGCATTTGTTACATTAAGCAATTGCAAGTCCTATTTTATGTGACTCCCTTCCATTCCCAGATTGTCTTTCTCCCAATACCTGCCCTTTCCTCTTATTTTTTAATGTTTTGGGTATATTTTATTTTCCTCTCAATCTCATTTTTCCTCCAAATATTTCTGCAGCTCTCTCCTTCCTGCTTCCTCCTTGCTGTGGTGGCTGGGATGCTTCTCCCATGATTTTTTGAATCTAGACTGGGCTGTACTCTGTGTTAAAACCAATCAGTTACGACCTTGTCTTAACAGGTGTGTATGGAAATATGTTTATTAAGAATAAATTTTTTAAGTACCTTTTTTTCCTTTAAGGGGTTGAAAAGAGGGTGGGGAATAGGGGAAGAAAGTTTATTTTAAAACCTCTTGACATGGTATTTGTTGCACTGGCCATAAAGTCTCCTGTAGCCAGTTTGTAAGCAAGAAACCTTATTGAGTCCAATGGTGTGACTACAGGGCCCCTCCCTCCATTTACTGACCGATTTGCAGTTAATGCAGTAGGGTGTGGGGAACTCTTCTTTTTTATACAACAATCATTTATTGTATAAATAGAACACAAATCCTTTAGCTACTTGGGTGTTTAACCCGAGTTGGAAAGGTAAAGATGTAAAAATGCAGTTGGTTTATTTAGAGCTTTCTGCAGGATAACAGGGATATAGGAAGTTCCCAGCCACTGACTGAAGGTTAGAATGTGTTCATTTTCCTACTTCCCAAAGAGGTGAAGGTCGCTGCAAGTGGAGCCTTTTTACATACAGAATTTTTTATGGTTGTACTACTCTCTTGTCTCCTGGAGCCAAGGCCCACAGTTTGCCTTCAGCATTATAGTATGGTTTTGAAAAGTAAAAAGACTCCTTCATAAATGTATTCAAAATGAGGGCCTTCATTTTGTTGCCTGCATTTGACGGTAGGAAGTTTTTTTTACTATTTATATTTCTTTTTTTTTTTTTAAAGATTTTATTTATTTATCAGAGGGGGGGCTGAAGAGAGCGAGCACAGGCAGACAGAATGGCAGGCAGAGGCAGAGGGAGAAGCAGGCTCCCCGCTGAGCAAGGAGCCCGATGGGACTCGATCCCAGGACGCTGGGATCATGACCTGAGCCGAAGGCAGCCGCTCAACCAACTGAGCCACCCAGGCATCCCACTATTTATATTTCTTGATTGATTGGCATTTTAACCTGCATATTTATTTAGTAAATTTTGCCACCCCTGAGGCAATTTCAGTGTTCAGATTTGGGGAGGTAAGATCTGTAGGTCTGTACTGTTCCCTTAATTCTAGAAATGGCTTACCTCTGCAGGCCAGTGAGTGCTGGTCTGTGCTGTGGAGTTACAACTTTCACTGAGTTAATGCCAACAAATTTTTCCAGGCAAAAATAATCTAATATTAATCTCCTGTTATGACTGTAGTACTTAGCCATATTCTCCCTCTCCTGCCAACAGTGTAGACTTGGATCTAGTTGCACCTTTCCATGCGGTGGTTATTTCTGGTGAGGTGTTAAAGGGTAGTGGGCAAAGGATCCTGCTTGAGCGGACAGTGGTGATGGGCTCCTAGGCTTGGTGGTGGCTGGCTTTCTGCCTTGTGGTAAAACCACAAGAGGGCATCTTTGGCTCTGGGATTAATGATTCATCTGTCTTCTCTGACCTGTGACCTTTTCTCTCCTCTCCCTTACCTTCTCTCAGTAGTGTGAAGTGAGGGGGGCCTTCTCCCTCTTTGCTCCTCCCTCTGTGATCCACACCTTCCTTTTTACCCTGCCCTGCGGCGGCTCCGCCCCTTACCTTCATGGACGACTCAGAGGTGGAGTCGACCGCCAGCATCTTGGCCTCTGTGAAGGAACAAGAGGCCCAGTTTGAGAAGCTGACCCGGGCGCTGGAGGAGGAACGGCGCCACGTCTCGGCGCAACTGGAACGCGTCCGGGTCTCACCACAAGATGCCAACCCACTCATGGCCAACGGCACCCTCACCCGCCGGCATCAGGTAACCCCTCTCTCCATCAGACTTGCAGGTAGGACTTTGGTCATAGAGAGGCTATGATCCTACTTGGGAAACTGCCTTCCTCGTGGTGATGGGCTGTCCGGTGCCCGTGTATCATGGTGAACCTTCCCAGTACTGATGTAAGAGATAGGGAATATTGCTGCTCTGCTGAGTTGAATAGATGTATCTCAAGAAGCATCTATCTGACTTCCTGTTTTGCTGGAGTGGGGTTTCTGGTTTGGGATGTAATTCTAGTCATGGTAAATCATGTAGTTTGGCGCTGTACCTAAGGTCCTTCTGTTTGCTCTGATTCCCCCCCAGCCCCCAACTTGGTATCAAAAATTCAGAAAGGTAAATGCCTGTTTAGTGGTTGGTGAGGTTGGGTATCTTATACTCTCAGCTCCGGTTCAGTCTTGTTCAGAGAACAGTCTGCTCAGAAGGTGTGGCAGTATCTGTAAATTGTGTATTCCTGCTCCATATTGTCCTTGTATGCTTGTTTTGTTAGCTTTGCAGATCATGTCTTGTGGGGAGGGTATCACTGTTAATTCTGTTGGTTAGAGCTAGAGAAGGAGCATCGTGCTATTATTTAACCCAGATAACCACAGGAGCCAGTGGTCTCTGGGTTGGCTGCCTCTGAGTGACTTGGGGGAGTTGGTGTTAGAAATGAGAAGTATCTTGTGTTTCCTGTGGTTTCTCTGGTCTGACTTCGCTGTGATGTAATCTGTCTGAGGGTGTGTATGTGTAGGGTAGACCTTGCCTGGTAGACTCTACCATCTTAAGGGATCTCCGGTTGGGAACTAACAACAGTGCTTATGCTCCAGTAGTCCTTTACATTGATTACTTATTTATTTTTTAAGACAGAGAAGATCCATCATGCTGAGGAGCATATTGCACGAGAGGACAAAAGTCCATTTAGGAGACTTGGAAGCAGTATGTTTGCAGTGTTCCTAGGATTTTTTGCAGTGTTCCTAGGAATCAGAATAGAGGGTTAGCAGTGAGCGGTATATATTAGAAGGGGAGAGTAGGATGGCTCAGGCTTGGAGGTGGTGGGGAATTCCAGAATTTAGTACTAGGTTTCTTTCTCTCTCTCTCTCTCTTATTTTTAACTTCTGTTCAGCAACGAAGCCACACCTTTCCTTCTTCCTGAAAATAATGTTTAACTTCCTCTCCCTGCAGCATTACACTCCCTGTGTAATAGGAGTAGGGTGGGGGGAAGTCTCCCAAGGTGGCTGGATCTCACTGTTTCCTATTGGAAGAGGAGCAGTCAACTGCTTTTACGTAGTGTAAGGTTGTTAGATTATTTCCTGCTGCTCAAAACAGAGCAGCTTATGTTCTGTGGCTCCAAAAATTGGTGATGATGATGATGATGAGACAACTGTTTTTGCAGAGGAGAATTGGGGTCCTCGTTTTCTTCCTGCTTGGAAAGGGAGACACATCTCTGGTGTCTCTCTTTAAAAGCTGGCTGATGTGGGAGTTTCCAGTGGTAGTAGAGCATGAAGATGGATGAAGCAATAAAGAGGGCCTTTGGAAACTCCCCAACCTAGCTTTTCTAACTTTCCTTATATTTTTAAGGACTTACCTGAGTCCTGCTATTTACTCAGCAAATAGTTTTTGAGTGCCTATTATGTGCCAAGCATTGTTCAAGGTACTGGAAATATATCATTGAACAAAACTGACCAAAAATAAAAATAGAAAAAATGTCTGCCGTCATGGAGCTTACCTTCTTATGTTCCAGAGACCCAGTCTGCCAGTTCCACGCCCAATTCCTCTTTTGAGGAAAGTGCTAAAACTAAGGAGTGATGTGGTTCTTCTATAAGTACTTGACAGAAGGACTCCAGGCCACAAATATCTATTTGAAAACCCTTTTCCTGTTTGGAAAAAAGATCATTTGTATTTGATAGAGCAAAGTAGGGCCACAAAATGAATTGTCTTCTTGTGGGCTATGTTTCAGAACGGCCGGTTTGTGGGCGATGCTGACCTTGAGCGACAGAAATTTTCAGATCTGAAACTCAACGGACCCCAGGTAATGTCTTTGGCTCAAGGTCTGGGTTGCTTCGTTTTTCTCTTACTTCCCAGCCTGTAAGAGCATATCGGTGTCTTGCAAAGTGCCTGATACATTGTAAGAACCCACCCATTAATTAGCTTCTTTCATTTAGGAAAATAAAGTAGTGGAGCATAAGTGTATACACGTAGTTGTATTTTGGAATGAGTTTTAATGGCCACTGCTCCTGTATTGGATCCTTCAGTTACTGCATCCCTTTTCTGGAATGGGCCTGCTTCTGTTCTTACCTGAAATCTCCCGGGTCTTGAGCCTTAGGCAGTTTCTAAAGAGTAACAGTCAGAAGAGAGTTTTGGGGGGTACTTTCTGGTTCATCTTAAAAGTTCTTTACTGGTGAACTTTCTTGAAGAATCACCCAGATGCAGATGTAGCCACAGTTAACACAGTTCATAGACACTTTGATGACCAGAACTGGGAAGTTAAATCTGCTGTCTGTGTCACTTGGGTGTTGATATGGCTATAGTTAACTCAGTTTATATTTGTTAAATGACTAGAATTGGGGACTTACATCTTCTGCTCTTTTGTATAAGTTCAAAAGGTGGGGACATCTACTCCACTAAAAATCCTGAGGCCCATGGACGATGCATGAGGAATCTCTCTAGGGGAGACTACTTCTCATTGGGTTGGACTATTGATATATATGGCTTAATAATCATCCCTTCCTTTTCCACCTTTCCATACAGGATCACAGTCACCTTGTGTATAGCACCATTCCCAGAATGCAGGAGCCAGGGCAGATTGTGGGGACCTACACGGAGGAGGACCCTGAGGGAGCCATGTCTGTTGTCTCTGTGGAGACCTCTGATGATGGAACTACTCGGCGCACAGAGACCACAGTAAGCTAAGACTTGTATAAGGTCTGGGATGATATAGGAGGTCTTCTTTTGGTCGTTCTTGGTGGTGGGGGAGAGATGAAGCACTTAGGGTAGATGGAAAGTATCAATCTGTAGTGAATGCATAAAGAATGTGATCTCTGGCTAGACAGGGAAGATAGAAGAGATACGGGAAAATTGAATGGAATGGGGAAGAGAGAAGTCTGCAAGGTCTACAATAGCTTCCCTTATAGGCATAGTTACTGCCGGCACAGATTTCCTGCCTGGGCACTTCCTGTGAGGTAGAGAGTGAAAGGTAGTTGGTAAAATGTAAGGCATTTCTAGATCAAATGAGGTAGTGGTAGGGGTTTGTTTCATTTCTTAGAGAGGTCTAGAATTGGGGTGCCTGGGTGGCTCAGTGGGTTGAAGCCTCTGCCTTTGGCTCAGGTCATGATCCCAGGGTCCTGGGATCAAGCCCTGCATTGGGCTCTCTGCTCAGCAGGGAGCCTGCTTCCCCCACCCCCCCACCCTCTGCCTGCGCCTCTGCCTGATTGTGATTTCTGTCTGTGAAATAAATAAATAAATAAATAAAATCTTTTTTAAAAAAGCGGGAGGGCGCCTGGGTGGCTCAGTGGGTTAAGCCTCTGCCTTCAGCTCAGGTCATGATCCCAGCATCCTGGGATCAAGCCCCATATTGGGCTCCCTGCTCGGCAGGAAGCCTGCTTCTCCCTCTCCCACTCCCCCTGCTTGTATTCCCTTTCTTGCTGTGTCTCCTTCTGTCAAATAAAATCTTAAAAAAAAAAAAGAGGTCTAGAATTGAGGCTTCTATTATTCACGCTTTTCTCTTTCCTTATGTGAAGGTCAAGAAAGTTGTGAAGACTGTGACAACACGGACAGTACAGCCAGTCCCTGTGGGACCAGATGGGCTGCCTGTGGATGCCTCATCAGTTTCTAACAACTATATCCAGACTCTGGGGCGTGACTTCCGCAAGAATGGCAATGGGGGACCTGGTCCCTACGTTGGGCAAGCAGGCACTGCTACCCTTCCCAGGAACTTCCACTACCCTCCTGATGGATATAGCCGCCACTATGAAGATGGTTATCCAAGTAGCAGTGACAACTATGGCAGTTTGTCCCGGGTGACCCGCATTGAGGAGCGGTACAGGCCCAGCATGGAAGGTTATCGGGCACCTAGTAGACAGGATGTGTATGGGCCCCAGCCCCAAGTTCGGGTAGGTGGGAGCAGTGTGGATCTGCATCGTTTTCACCCAGAGCCTTATGGGCTAGAAGATGACCAGCGTAGCATGGGCTATGATGACCTGGATTACGGCATGATGTCCGATTATGGCACTGCCCGTCGGACTGGGACGCCCTCTGACCCTCGCCGACGACTCAGGTAGGGAAGAAAAGGGGAAGGCAAGGATCTTAAACCAAGACAGAGATAAGGGGTAGCTATTCCTTCTCCTTCTAAGTGCTTTTTTGAATCTGAGACACTGTCTTCCCTTTTGTGACTTTACCAGATACTGACTTGCTTTTTTGTCTTTTTCATGATGAAAATCCTATATTCTAATTATTTATAGATAATGACTTATGGTTATTGGTCTACATCCTAAAGAGTGGCCTTTGCTTCCATGCCAAGAGTTGCCGCTGTTTCTGCCCAAGATCTGGCTTTCTGGTGATAGGCAGCAGCACAAGGGAGCTTGGTGCCTTGCTCCTATGAATTTCTTTAGCATTTGGTTTGGTAATAAGAGAGAATTGAGGGTTTTTGGCTTTCAGGGCCAGAGTAGACAGTTAAGGGTGTATGTGAGAACCCTCCCTGGGGTGATTTTAGTCTCAAGTTAAAAACAAACCTTGATCTCACCAAAGCCCTGACACTTAGTGTTTTGGTTTTTACCTTTGATTATAAAGTGAAATGGGGGTGGCATCCTTTGAGGATGGAATATAAGTGACATTCTGAAAGGTTACTTAGCAGTTGCCTATACTGACTTTGCCATTCATCCCTGGGGATTCTCTGGTGATACGAAAAAGGGAGTGATTGATGTTTGGGCTGGTAGAAGGTTTGCCTTGAAAGAAGGCTTTGGAATGGGGGTTGGCAAACGTTTTCTGTAAAGGACCAGGTAGAACTATTTTAATAGGTTTTGCAGGCCATATATATATATTATATATATATATATATATATATATTAATGTTGTTGTTTTCCTTTTACAACCTTTTAAAATACAAAATAAACCCCTTTTTAGCTCTGGGACTATACAAGAACAGGTTTGGCCCATGGGCTGCCAACCCTGCTCTACGATAAATCAGAGACATGGTGTTTTCCAGGCAAGGAAAAATAATAAGAAATAAAGGAGAAGATTTATGGATGTCTTCATAGTAAGGATAACCAAGCAGCTGTTGTTGAATTTCTGTAAAGGGTCATAACCTTCTAAAGCAAATGCCTTGGTGCTCGTTTTCCTCATATTAGGTAGCTTGGTTGGTAGTGAACTGGGCAGGGCCCAGATTAGAGGCTCCATTATCTCAGCCTGAGTCATTCACCTTTTAGGTATTGTATCATTTGGACAGCTAGTCCAACTCCCATGTGACTCACCTTTTATTGGGGTAGGGGGCAGTGGGGTGGGCACCAGACTTCAGCTGGTGCAACTTGAAGCAGTGGTAGATAACAGCTATCACCAAAGGAGTCTGCCCAGGGCATTGGCCCGTCTGCTTGAAACAAGTCTGCTTTTTGACTTCCTCATTAGTAGAGTGACTGGATCTAGGTGGGTGTGGGTGGCCAGGTCATTCTCTACTGTGGCAACTGACATAAAACTGAGCATTTTTGGGCCTGGTTCTTGGTCCATTCCAGGGTGGCACTGGACTTGGAAACCTGCTTGACTAGAAGGAACATTAGCTGCTTCCTGTTCCAGGCCTTGGAGAGTAATACAAGGTCAAACGGAAACAGTAAGGCAGAATAATTAGTGGATAAAGCACTGAACCAGAAGACTTCTGGTTCTAGTTGTGCCTTTGCCACTAGCTATATAGCCTCAAGCAAGTCATTTAATCTTTCTGGGCACAGCTTTGTTATTTGTAAAACAAAGGAAAGAATGTCATGATCCCCTGCTTATAAAAGAAGGAAATACAACCGAGTGACCAAAATCTTGGTTATGGCGATTGTTTTTGTAATTGCTTATACTAAAACAATAATGAAAGTAAGACGTGCTCACTACAAAACTAGAAAAATGTAGAAAGGCATTCCGGCCGTAGAGGGAGAACTGTGGTTAACATTTTGGTGCATTTGCTTTGATTTCTTTTTTTCCTATGCAGGTGGACATACTCGACATACTCCGACCTTATTTTTCCCCTAGTAAAATGGAATCTTCCCTTAACATTACTGTTCAGTAGCCTCCTTTTAAAGCTTAGTTATAACCTGCTCACTTTGTTGCAATGATATTTGAAAATAGAGATTTTTACTAATGCTTTGTCCATCTGAGTTGCTGTTGAGTGGTTGGTGTTGACAGCTCTGAGGCAGGGCCTCTACTGCCCCTAACTTTCAGGGTTTGGTGACAGTGGGAGGGGTTTTGTGGAACAAACAACAGGCTTATTTGGAGAGTTCCACACAATAGATGCTCCTCTCTCCTACGGGAGCCAGAGGGTGAGATGAGCTCGCAGATAATGGGTCTCTTCCTTCCTGGTGGTTATGAATAAATAATAGTGTGACAGATTCACCCTCTAGTGGTTACTGGTAGTACTGAAATAGGAAGAATTCTCTCCAGTGAGGCTTTTCTCTAAGCCTTCCCTTGCTTATTTTGTTCTTTTTCTTTAGTCATTGTTTATCCCAAATGCTGTGGTGTTCAGTAGCCTCTGTTTCGACAGAATCCAAGGTATTGTCATCTGTAGAAATTGGAGGCTGGCAATCATTATCTGGAACACATTTGTTGAGTGGCAGAGGTGACGTTGGGATGAACTGTGAAAATTAATGTTCAAGCTTCTACTAAAGCCAGGTCCCCCTTTGGTGTAGCCCGAAGGCCTGTACTCTTTTTACTCTTAATACCTCCTCTTTTATAATTTCCAAAATAAGATAAGGAGAGGCTTAAATAAGAATTGTGTTTAAGGGTTTAATCCCAGCAGCTGTTTCCTGTGTGTAAATGCCTCACTTCCTGTTTAGCCGAAGGCTTGTAAGAGTTGTTCTCAGACATTGTTTGCTGACTTCTTTGGTTTAACTCTGTCTTCTGAAGGTTTATTTCAGTCACTATCCAGAGAGCTTAGCTGTCAGGTATCATTTTAGTGCTAAGCAGTCAGGATTTGGTTCTGTTTTTGTGATGAATGCTTGTTACTCTCCTCCGAGCTAGTAAACTTGACAGGAAAAAAGGTAGTTTTAATCTAACTGCAGATGCCTTTAAAATTATTCCCTTATCTCCTTACGAAAAATTGATCAGTATATCATTTACTTAAAGGAGAGGTAAGATCTAGTGTGCTAGAGCTGAAGTTACTCCTGCCTCCTGCCTTGGAGGTGAGGGGTCACGGGAGCTCTCCACAAAACCAGACTTGACAACTTGATGTATTCTTTTCCTTTTGGTTCTTCCAACACTGCAGGAGCTATGAAGACATGATTGGTGAGGAGGTGCCATCGGACCAGTACTATTGGGCTCCTCTGGCCCAGCATGAACGGGGAAGTTTAGCAAGCTTGGATAGCCTGCGTAAGGGGGGACCCCCGCCTCACAACTGGAGACAGCCAGAGCTGCCGGAGGTGATTGCCATGTTAGGATTCCGCTTGGATGCTGTCAAGTCTAATGCAGCTGCATACCTGCAGCACTTGTGCTATCGCAATGACAAGGTGAAGACCGACGTCCGGAAGCTCAAGGGGATCCCAGTACTGGTGGGATTGTTAGACCACCCCAAAAAGGAAGTGCACCTTGGAGCCTGTGGAGCGCTCAAGAATATCTCTTTTGGGCGTGACCAAGATAACAAGATCGCCATAAAAAACTGTGATGGTGTTCCTGCCCTTGTGCGATTGCTCCGAAAGGCTCGGGATATGGATCTCACTGAAGTTATCACCGGTGAGTTATGGGCACAAGGGCAGCTGCTGGGTTGGGGTTACTGTGACCCGTAGAGATGTTGAAAGCTAGAAAGACTTTAAGCCCTTTTTACTTTCGACTTAAGGTTGTGAACTGGTGGTTTTTGGGGGCAGATCCATCTCCCTGATTTATTTGGATCATGCGAAGTGTTCACAATTTCAAAGAATTGGTTGCTGATATTTAAAACTCAGAAGATTTCATTTCAAATTGCAGCTTGTTTGGCTTCTATTAAAAATGTGTGGGAACTGGCAACAATGGATCTGTTTTGCTACCTGACAGTAGTTAGTCTGAGCTGACTGGTAGGGCTGTTCTCCCATTTGTAGTAATCCTGAACCTTTTTGCCAACTATTGCCATATAACAAGTTGTCTCCACAGCACTGAAGCTGAGTGTCTTTTGCTATTTTTCCACTCTCTTGTAATTTCTTTTAAATATCTGCTTGTCCTGACTCACCTGCCTGACATGTGTAGATATTTGAGCTTGTGATCCTTGCTTTGAAGAGTGGTGTTTTCATATTGTGGGTTGTGACCCATTAGTGTGTATTGAACACAGTTTTGTGGATCCCAGTCGGTATTTCAAGAGGAAAAAAGAATAAGAAGTGGAATAGATTATTATTATTAGTTCTCAGGACTGGTCTTGCCCGCTAGGGGACATTTGCAATGTCTGGGGACAGTTTTGGTTGTCATAACTTGGCTTGGGCAGGAGGGAGTGCTACCAGCATTTAAGGAGTAAAGGGCATAGATACTGCTCAAAATCTAACAATGGATAGGTCAGCTTGCCACAGCAAAGAAATATCTGGCTCAAAGGGTCAGTGTTAATGAGGTTGAGAAACTCTAGTGTAGATAACCCAGAGAGCATTGCTTATAAATAGTAAGTATTGTTTTATGAAACTTTTGTTTCATGATGTACACATATGTATATATATGTTGAGCCATAATGTATATTTCTTATCATGGGTCACAAACAAAAGCTTGAATACCATTACAAGGTATTTGGTCATTGGGGAAGACTGAGAAATGATGGAATAAGGGATCCTCTTTGGCATTCTTCAAACATACTGTCTTGGGTGTTGGAGAGGTATCTGATGGGTTGTCTCTGCCAGGAACCCTGTGGAATCTCTCATCCCATGACTCAATCAAAATGGAGATTGTGGACCATGCACTGCATGCATTGACAGATGAAGTGATCATCCCACATTCTGGTTGGGAGCGGGAACCTAATGAAGATTGTAAGCCGCGCCATATTGAGTGGGAGTCGGTACTCACCAACACAGCTGGCTGTCTTAGGTAACATAAGGGCTTCAAGAATATGAAGATTGAATTTTTGACTGACTTAAGTTTAAAAAAGAAATTCTTTTTTAATTCTTTGGCCTGTCATTCAGCTTCCATTACCGTCCGTATTGTATACTGTGACTCTAGCCTGTCTTACCTTTGTCACTGCTTGCTTGTGTGCCCATACATTTGCTGTGTTGGTTTACTTGTTCCCCTGCACATCCTCACTTCTGTGTGTCTTTGACTTTGTTCATTTAATTCAGTGAGCATTTGTTCAGTATCTACCACATGTAAGGCAGTTGTCTAGTCTTGAGCCTGAGTGTGTACTCAGTGACCTGTATTTCAAGTAAAGCTGTGAAAAATGCAGTAGGAGGAACACAGTACTAGAAGAGTGGTGGTGTTGGGGGGCGATGTATGCTTCCTTCAGACTACAGTGCCCTTGTCTCTTTACCTTTTTTAAAAAATGATTTTAAGTAATCTCTATACCCAAACTTAGACCTTGAGATCTGGAGTTGTGTGCTCCTCATGAGCCAGGCAGGCACCCCTCCTTATTTATCTTTTGAGGCTAAACTCAAAAGTGCCTATATTTTCATGCAAGTTTTTCTGATTTATTTAAATCCTATAAATGCTGCAATATAGTCTTTCTCTCTTTGGAGTATACCCGTGCATGCTCTGCCCCTTTCTTCATTTGTACTTCCTTTGCAAGAAGTATCCGTATGATCTTAAAGTATTGTTGGTTTACCTTATTTAGACCCTCCCTAGTTGTGTGTCACCCCCCCCCCCCCGGCCCCCTGACCTTGTTATAAATGTCCTGGAAGAAGAGAAGAGTTGTCTTACTCAGCTTTCTCTCAACTGCAGTACCTTGTTTGTAACAAGTACTCACTAACTGTTAGAGTAAAAAGAAAAAGTACAGAGGAGGCTCATAGTTGTTGAAGATACTAAGGGAGGGTTTGTAGATCGGAGTCTTCTTGAAGCCTCTCCCTTCCCCCTCAGGAACGTCAGCTCAGAGAGGAGTGAAGCTCGTCGGAAACTTCGTGAATGTGATGGTTTAGTGGATGCCCTCATTTTCATTGTTCAGGCTGAGATTGGGCAGAAGGACTCAGATAGTAAGGTAAGTTAATGGCTGAGTGAATTCCAGGCACAGCAGCCATGAAGGTACTTGTCGTGCAGACCTCACCATCTCAGGCTTTTAAGGGACATTAGGTATCTGTACGAACCCCTGCTCCCTAAAGTGGATGTTCACCTTAGAAGAAAACAGTTCTCTTACCTATATCATCTATCTTAAAGCTTTGTAGGTGTATTTCCAAGGTTATATATATTCCTAAGTAGGAAAAAGTCAGGGCGATCCTCAGTTTTGTGTCACACACCAAATGGTGGTAGAAACCTTTATTAGTCTGAGGCTGCGAGGATTTTGAGAAGCTTGGCGCACATAAGAGTCTTTGTGAATGATAATGGATGGGGCTGTGCTTTTTGGGGATCAGTATTTTAATACTTCAATCAGAGAAACCTGTTCTTGCTGGGAAATCACGATAGACATTTTCCTTGTTCACTAAACCCTCTGTCTTGTGTTCCCAAGCTTGTGGAGAACTGCGTTTGCCTTCTTCGGAATTTGTCATATCAAGTTCACCGGGAGATCCCACAGGCAGAGCGTTACCAAGAGGCACCTCCCAATGTTGCCAATAATACCGGGCCACATGCTGCCAGTTGCTTTGGGGCCAAGAAGGGCAAAGGTGAGTCTTGGTTCATTGTTCCTTGCTCTTTAATGTAGGACAGGAAGGGGAAGGAACACTTTTAGCTTTAGGTACAAAATACTTGCTGAGCGGTATGTGAGTCTGCCTAGTCAAGGATGTCTCCTTGCTCTGCAGCTGCTTCCCTCTGTCATGTGCTTCATTCAAGGTGGTGATGGTGGTGGTGGTGGTGGTACTGGTATCAGTTTGGGGGCAGCAAAGGACGAGAACTCAGCCAATCTGGGGCCTTCTCCCCCATTCCTCCTCTGTGTTTTCTGTGTTTTTCTTTTTCTCCCTGCTTTCCTACTTATTTGCCCATGATCCTGTTGACATCACTCTCCTGCATTTTTCTTCCTTCCTTTCTTTCTGCTTTCCACCTTGGGTGACGCACTGGAAGATGAGTGGTTCTCCAGAGGTGAGTGGAATCTTTTAAGGTGCTTCCCTACTTCTAATTTGCATGCTTTGGTTTTAGCTTCTCTAGTATTTCCTAACCCTTCCCTATGGATGCATGTAGGAAAATTCATTTGAGGAAGACCACTGAAACAAGTTCAGCTGTTTGGAGCCAATGGCTCATGGCATGCTATTCCTGGGCAGCAGTCCCAGTTACCAGAACTCAGGACCACAGCGACAGCGGTGCTTGTCCTCATCTTACTTGTCTGCTGCCTGTTTTCTGTCCTCGTTTCTGTGCAGCCCCTTGCTGGGATGGGGGAGGGGAGCTTGGTTTTCTGTTTTCTTCTTTTTGGTGTCTCTTCCCCACCCCTACTCCACGTCAGTGCATCTCTGATCCAAAAAGATTTTGACTGAAGAGTAAAAAGTGCACTAAGTGGATTCTTTCTTTCTCAAACTTTACCCCTCTGTCCTTTTTTTAATTTCCAAAGGGAAAAAACCCACAGAGGATCCAGCAAATGATACAGTGGATTTCCCTAAAAGAACTAGTCCAGCTCGAGGTAAGTTAATCTTTTTATTTTTAGTCTCTAGGAGTCTCATACACATAGTCCACAGATGAGTATCGGGTAGCCTAACTGTAGACTGTGCAGTATGTTCTTAAGAAGGCTTGGACTCAAGACTCTGAGTTGGTTGTTGGGTAGGTGGGAGAATATAGGGAGCCTGATGGTTCAGGAGCAGAAATCCGTCAATCCAGAGTATTGAAGCTGGACGTCAACCAGCCAGAGCCTGGCACATAGGTACTGACTAGCTTTCTCTGTTTTTCTGTCCTTTCTTGTGCAGGCTATGAGCTTTTATTTCAACCAGAGGTGGTTCGGATATATATCTCACTCCTCAAGGAGAGCAAGACTCCTGCCATCCTTGAAGCCTCAGCTGGAGCTATCCAGAACTTGTGTGCTGGACGCTGGACGGTGAGTACCTTTTAGAAAATGGATTTAGAGGTGGGAGAACTCAGCTAACTAGTTTGCCGCCATTTGTAATCTGTTCCACCTCTTTCCATGTGTTAATTTCTAGTATGGTCGATACATTCGCTCTGCTCTGCGTCAAGAGAAGGCTCTTTCTGCCATCGCCGACCTCCTGACCAATGAACATGAGCGTGTAGTGAAAGCTGCATCTGGAGCACTGAGAAATCTGGCTGTGGATGCCCGCAACAAAGAGCTCATTGGTAAGGAGTTGGATGTGAACCATTTGTTCAGCATCTAGTACAGAGTCTTTCATCTAGCTGATGTTGTTAAGTTTATTACTGAAATGACAGAGGAGGGATCCCAGTAGCTCTCTGTAGTTTGCAACTCCAAGCGTTCTAGTTTAATCATTCTTAGTAAGATAAGAAGTGATGACTCTTCAAAAACAGAACAGAAACAGCTTTATTTAATAAGCATGTCCTTTGTTAGTAGGCATTGTTAATAATTCCACACATTCTCATTGATCATGACCTCTTTACAGAGGTACAGTTTTTTAAAAAATATTTTATTTATTTACTTAACAGAGATCACAAGTAGGCAGAGAGGCAGGCAGGCAGAGAGAGAGAGAGAGAGAGAGAGAGAGAGAGGAGGAAGCAGGCTTCCCACGGAGCAGAGAATCCGATGTGGGGCTTGATCCCAGGACCCTGGGATCATGACCTGAGCTGAAGGCAGAGGCTTTAACTTACTGAGCCACCAAGGCAAGGCGCCCTAGAGGTCGAGTTTTTTATAGAATAAGGAAAAAGGCCCAGGAAAGAACTTAACGTAATTTGTCCAGAGTTAATATAGGTGGGCTGTGGCAGAGCCCAGTTTTTTGTTAAATTCATAACGATTATTTTATTGAACTGTTACAATTTAAATATGTATGCTATCTTCATTAGACTACCTGAAAAAACTAGCATATTTGATATAAAGTATTCATGTTGTTTCAGTGTGACTAGAGGAGAGAATAAATGAATAAGAAAGACCATGGATTCATGGCTATTCCAGGTCCTTAGCTCCTCTGGTATGATAATACTATAGCAGAATGAAGTTGATTCCTGGGGACAATACCACATTTTCAACGATCAGTGTAGTTAAGTGTAGTCTTGGGCTCCTTACAGCTGAACTTGGCTTGTTCTCCCTGCACACATTCGTTTTGTCTTAATGCTATAGGTAAACATGCTATTCCCAACTTGGTAAAGAATCTGCCAGGAGGGCAGCCGAGCTCTTCCCAGAATTTCTCTGAGGACACCGTGGTCTCTCTCTTGAACACCATCAATGAGGTTATTGCTGAGAACTTGGAAGCTGCCAAAAAGCTTCGAGAGACACAGGGCATTGAGAAGCTGGTGCTGATCAACAAATCAGGGTGAGTTTAATGCGTAAAATGACAGCTGGAAGAGTTTGAGTGTAAGAGGGGGGAGCTGCTAGGAAGGAGCGCTCCCCTTTTGCTTTCTAAGGTTCTTTCCCCTTTTTTATATGTAAAGAATGAAGAGATACTGGTCTGTTTTTTGTCTTGATGTTGAGCTATCAATTGATAACCTGCTTTTTCATCAAACATTTGTGGGTGTCAGTGGTGAGGACAGAATACAGAGCTTGGTGAATATTTGCTCCTGCCCATTTTGGCATTTCTAGTGTGACATCGTATTAGAGAATACAGGTTCTCAGCTTCTTCCCTTGTCTTAACGTCCAAATTCCATCTGGTGTTAACTTTTTTCAAAAGGAACCGTTCAGAAAAAGAAGTCCGAGCAGCAGCACTTGTATTACAGACAATCTGGGGCTATAAGGAACTACGGAAGCCACTGGAAAAAGAAGGATGGAAGAAATCAGACTTCCAGGTAGAGCAGCTCTGGGGCCTTAGGCGTGTACTTTTTTGTCCTGGGTCTCATGTACCACTTTGTCTTTGGTTTCTTCTGCTTCACTGTCACAAAAGTCCTACTTTATCCCAAGTCTCTCTTAGGAAATCATTTGGCTTACCCCTCCTTCCCAAAAGTGTGGTGCCTACGCTTCATTTGCTGCCCAAACAGCTGCAGTTTTCCTCTGCATCACAGCATGCTGTCAGTGCTGGTCGTGACGGAGGAAGGTGGCCTTTTTGACTTTTCCCCAAATCTGCCATAGCCCTTTGAAGGAATTTACCAGAGACTGTGTCACCTTCTGATAGTATGAGTGTTTGGTCCCTCTGTCGTCTCCTGAATACCATCAGGAGCATAAATAGAAGCTGTAACATTTTAGATTGTTTCACTTTATAGGTGTTTCTTTAATCTGTATGAGTCCTCTTTCGGTAAGAGTTGTATTTGAGAATAGGGACCTAATGGTGTGTGCCCACTGGGGAATAAGATGTGGGTGAATTCAGTATTCTCTGACGTTGTTGCATTTTATGTTTGCCTCCAGGTGAATCTAAACAACGCTTCTCGAAGCCAGAGCAGTCATTCATATGATGACAGCACTCTCCCTCTCATTGACCGGAACCAGAAAACAGGTACAGTATCTACGGGGCATACCCCTCTGCTTTTATCCCACCACTGCTGTTCTTTAGTGGGCAGACTGCCTGAGGAATAGAATATATATTTATTATTGAATGAGGGTAATAATACTTCACCTGGAGATTGTCCGAGGCAGGAGCCCGGGTGGGATTCTCTGTCCTTGCTTGCAGGCTTACAGTGACCGGGCAGTGAACTCTAGTCTCACCAAATTCTCTCTTTGAGAGAGAACAGATATCTGTCATTGTACAAATGCAAGGTGTACAACACAATGATTTGATACATGTATATATTGCCTGATGATTATTTCTTGCTTTTTAAATTCCCATGTAATACCGGGTAACATTATGGGCTGTTGAAAACTTAGAAAATACAGACAACCAGAAAAATAACAACAACAAAACCACTTACTTCTATTACCCAGAGATAACTGCTGCTCTTTGTGGTTTTTATTTTTTGCCATGTGAGCAAATACATTTTTTTCCCAAAAGATGAATTATATATTTTGTTTTATGAAATGTTTTCTTTTTCATGGAATTGTATATTGTAACTCTTATTATCTTTTTTTTTTTTTTTTAAGATTTCATTTGTTTATTTGATAGAGATCACAAGTAGACAGAGAGGCAGGGGGGGAGCAGGCTTGCTGCTGAGCAGAGAGCCCGATGATGTGGGACTTGATCCCAGGACGCTGAGATCATGACCTGAGCCCGAGGCAGTGGCTCAACCCACTGAGCCACCCAGATGCCCTGTAACTCTTTATTATCATGATGACACTTGGCTTTTGCCTCAGGGCTCTTGAAGCATGGTGTGAGGATCCATCCCCATGTTTGTTGACTTTTGTGCCAGTTGTGTCAAAGCCCTGGTGGTGCACACCGGCAGTGACGCCAGGCCAAATCAGTCATCGCAGTCTTCATTGCTGTGGACTCACAACTTTAAAAAAAAACAAAACAAAACTGGTTTCACTTAAGAATATACTTGATGGAGAAAAACTCAAGGTTTTTCTAACCTTGAGTATGCATCTTCTTGAAAGATCCTGTGCTGCATACAGAGCATGATGGTCGATATAGTTGGAGTTTCCAAGTGTACTAGCCACTTTTTTTATGGACTCTCATTTTCCCTTGGGGGGGAAAAGAAGGAAAGACCAACTACACCTATTCAGACTTGGATATTTGCTAGATATTTTTCTCAAAAATGAATGCAGTGAGCTTGTCACTTTGAGGAAAAATAAGTGACCGTAATTGTTGCCCGAATTTTCAAGTAAAAGTGGTAACTTTTTTTTTTTTTTAAGATTTTTATTTATTTATTTGACAGAGATCACAAGTAGGCAGAGAGGCAGGCCATGAGAAAGGGGGAAGCAGGATCACTGCTGAGCAGAGAGCCCAATGCCGGGTTCTATCCCAGGACCCTGGGATCACCTGAGCTGAAGGCAGAGGCTTAAACCACTAAGCCATCTAGGCGCCCCCAAAAATGATAACTTTGGCAAACTCCTACACCTGCCATTATGAGCCTGGTAACACCCCAATACTTAAGAGACTTTTCATTGAAATCAGTGATAATAGTAATGAATGTGACTTGGTTTTTTGATGTTGTATAATGAAATGCGTTAATGTGTAGATCTACCTTACTCTGAACCAGTATTTTCCAAGTGACCAATGCGTGATGTTTCAGAAGCATACATAGGTAATTGACCTAGTCAAAGTGCAGGACAGACCAGTGCATTTTAATTTAATGAAGTATGAGGAGATCATTCATTTGGATTCATGTTGCTAACCTTAGAGGAACCGTACTTGTTGAGTGTTAGTATACTATCAAAGAATATCTACAGTTATCTGAAAAGATTGTTAAAATTCTTTGTACTTCAACTAAAATTATGTCACAGTAGATTGAATGTAGAAGTGGATGTGAAAATCCAGCTGTCTTCTATTAAGCCAAACTTGAAAAAGATATGTAAAAATTAAAAAAAAGAAAAAAAAGAAAAAAACAACAAAAACCTGCTTTTTTAAAACATTAAAAGTTTTATGTTGACATGGAATAACTTTCTTGTTACTTTTAAGTGAAATAAGTATCAATCTCTCAGTTCAGTAAAATAGTAACGCATATTGGCTTATACCAATGAATGCTTTTTGGTTCTTAATAATTTTTAAGACTAAAAGGGATCAGGAGACCAAATAATTTGACAATTGCTGGCTTAGAGTGAATGGTTTCTTACGTTAGGAGTCCTTTGGAAAGGGATCTCTTTAAGGCCCATGAGGGCTTTGTCTACTCTCTGGCACATAGCGGGTGCTCAGTAAAAATTTGATGAAGGAGAGGGAGGATGAACCAGAGAGCAATTTTTATGTTGAGTAGAATTCGAAGAGTTGGTTTTTGACCTGGATAACTTTCTGACTCCGTATAGATAAGAAACCTGATCGGGAAGAAATTCAGATGAGCAGTATGGGATCAAACACAAAGTCATTAGGTAGGTGATTAATTCCTGCCTGAGGACATGGAGTAATATTTCATTGGGATGAGAACTGTCTGGCCTTGGCGGTTTTTTCCTAGCACCTTCACCATTTACCATCCTGGGAGAGCATTCATTGGCTGGACATTTCCATTTGTAAGGATAGGAAGAGATAGGTTCACTCAATCTACTTTCTTCTGCATTCCCACATATGCAAAGGTTTAAAAAAAAAATCATTCTCTACATCCACCCCCACTTACTACAGTATCACTTGTGGGTCCTTAAATTGTTAAAGCCTTTCACCAGCTGGCCCCAGGCTCTCTCTCCATTTTCCTTTCATGTAGTCTGTTTCAGCCCCCCACCCCACCCCGGTCTAATTTGCTATTTTGTCTTTACACTATTTTGATTTTGTTCAGGTAATAACCTCTTATTGGAGTGCCCTTTCCCTTTGTTTTGCTAAATTTTCTTCATCCCCAAAGCCTTAATTAAGTCCTGTCTCCTTTGTTAGGTCCTTCCTGACTGTTGGCAGCACACCTTACTGTCTCTCCTCTTAATTCCAGTACCATTTATATACAGCTTGCTTCTGTTTAGCTTTATTATCCTATGTCCTACAAGTTCTGTCTAAGTCCGGGACCTTAAGTCAAGGATGAGACCTTAATGCCTTTCTGGAACATTTGACAAAGTTTACTTCCAACAGGGGTGCCTAATTCACACTTCTCTGCTTAATATATAGTGTACACAAGAGGGGACTATCCTGTTGTACTTTTTTCGCTAGATAACAACTATTCCACACTGAACGAGAGAGGGGACCACAACAGAACACTGGATCGATCCGGGGATCTAGGTGAAATGGAGCCGTTGAAGGGAACACCCCTGATGGTAAATTCTCTTTTATATACTGTTGTCCTTCTAAGGCTAGTTCTGTTTTGAAACTTCCATGTTTTGAGATATAGGGAAAAAAAGTACCTGGTGAAAGACAGTATCCTTTCCTGGTAGGGGTTTCCAGGTAAAGTAGGAGTTTTGACTCACGTTGGGATTTCTTGGGTCATTCTGCGACGGTCAGGTTAGGGGAAGGTAGACAATAAATGGCAACCAGTGCTGATCAGTGTATTCTCATACATTACTCTTGTCCTGTCCCTGCCCTTTCTGGAATATCTTGCCCTTTTCTTACTATTCTCTTGTTTTGTTTGAGTTGACCAGTTCGGGGATTTTTCCTTAGATCTGGCACACACTCACGAGGTTTCTATTTCCTTACTAACAAATTGCATGTGTTCACAGCAGGACGAGGGGCAGGAATCTCTGGAGGAAGAGTTGGATGTGTTGGTTTTGGATGATGAGGGGGACCAAGTGTCTTACCCCTCCATGGTATGTCCTCCAGCCACCCGCAAGATCATCTTGAGGAAGGAGGCCCCTGTGTGCTGGCAGTTTGCCAATCATGCTGATCTGATCAGGCCAGAGACCCTAGTCTCAGCCACTTGGAGCTTGGGGGGTGCTGCTTCTGTGATTGTTGCCTCTTACAAGGCTGGGACATGCCTCTGGTGATCGGATTCTCCATTATGTGCTACTTTCCTCCCTCCAGATTTGCTCAACTGTCGTTTGGTTCTCCTCATTCCCAATCCTATTAACATCTCTTTCTCTTTTTTTCCCTACAGCAGAAGATTTAGCACCACTATCTCCGCTACATCTGAGCTTATAATATATGTACTTTTATTTTTTGGTGGCGAAATGGACTGATGATTTTTCCCTTTCTTCGCTGGACTATTGTGCCAACTGCCAGGCTGCCTCCTGCCCTTCTAGCCCTAAGTGGCCACCTTCTTTCCACCAACTCCTAACTTGTTCCAGTGAAGCTTAATTATCCCTCCTACCCCCTGCAGATCCCCTCCATTTGCTCCCAAGAAGCCTGACTCAGTTATATGCATATCTTGAGAAACTGCTGCAGATTAGCTTTTTTTTTTTACCAGGTCTCTCTGGGACTCTTGGCCTTGTATGGAGGGAGGGAGCAAGTGGGAGTCCTCACTGGAAGCCATGGGAAGAATTGGAAGTTACATGCAGTATATGCAGTGTCCGGCACTCTGATAAACTGATAATTCTTAATCAAGATTTTTTTCCCTGGTGGGGAAGGGACTTTTATTTTTTTGGAGAATGGGGAGTGTGAGCTCTTCCCTTCCCCAGTGACTATTTTTGATTCAAAGAAGGCTGGCAACATTGGCACATTCCACCTGGCAAGGGCCCTTGAGTAAGTGAAGGTCTTCTAGAACTGAGATTAAGAAACCTTGCTCTCCTCATCTCCAGGGCAGGGAGCGTCATGGACCTACAGACTCCATCTCTTCTCCAAGCCTCATGACAGCCTGGGCTGCTGCCGTTGCCCCTTACTGAGGCTGTCCTTAATCTTCCTCTTCCATCCTGTGATAATGTCTGCTGACTTGGCCTGGCCATTTGCAAGAGACTGTAGAAAGAGGAGAATGTATCAAGGAAGACTTTTTGGGTGAGAAGGAGCAGAAAGATGTCTTCTGGGGAGGAGAAGAACCTCTAAGAGGAGTTAGTAGGAATGTACATGAATCAGTTAGTCTGAAACTGGCAGGAAGCTTTGAAGCTGGCTTCCCCCTGCCCTTATGTCTCCTTTTCCTACCCTTACTGCCCTTCCCTGCCTGCCTCTTCCCTGGATTGGTCGGCTGACAAAAGGACTTGATGTACATATTCCCACCCCCTTTACCCTTAAAAGGTGGAGATCGCCCCTGGATTTGCCTCTTCTTTGTGCCTTTGGCCTGGGGTGCATCTCCTCCTTCCCTTCCATGTGCCTTTCTTTGCCTCTGCGGTCTCATTTTCATGATTTTGCAAATTATATTTTGTTGCTTTCTTACCCACTATTGGCCCTAAATAGCAGAAAGGAGAGGTGACCTAGAGAACCTCAGATTCTCTGTTGGGAATTGGTAGAGCCTCTGATTTCAGCCATTCAGCTTTTGCTCAATAGTATATGGTTGGGATTTTGCAAAAATCCTGTTCTGATGAATCTCAAAGTATGGGAGGAGTGAGTGGTGTGACTCTTACTCCTTAGTTGCTCAGAATTTACTGTCATCTCTGAAGTGGCTGGAGGGAGGTCGCCTCTTGTGCCCTCCCTCCCTGCCTCCCCTGCCCCCCACCCCAGTACCACCTCCTTTCAGTTTAGTGTTTATTAGTGGGTTGGGCTAGAGGAATCAGCTGCTATGCTGGTTGTTTTTTTTATTTTTGTTTTGTTTTGTTTTGTTTTGTTTTTAACCCTTCTCCTTTTTTGCCTTTTACTCCTCCCCTGAATCTAAAAGCTCTGTTCAATGCAACTGGAAATCTTTATCCTTCTCTCTCCCCCTCCCCTTATAAATTGAGGCTATGGGGTAAGAGAAAAGTGCACAACCCACCACCGCCCCCCTTCCCTTCCCCTATACATTAAAATCCCTTATTTACCCCCCCCCCCATTTCTTCCCACTCCTTTTCTGGCAAAAAGGAGCCTTTTCCCCTCTTGGACCCTAAGAACATACTGCACAGGGGAAATCGCCCCCATCTGGACCTGGCTCCACTCTTGGTTTCTCTTCTCCTCTTTTGCTCTTTTCCTGGTGCTCTTTTTCTCGGTGGGGTGTGGGTAATAGAACAGCCATGGGCTTTTGGGGACCTTTAACTATTTTTTTTTCTTTTTTGTTTATAAAAACACTAAACATTCAATTCCAGAGAACCAAAAATCCCACCTCCCACCGAACACTACTAAGGGGCATGTCTTCTGCTCCATACCTTTCCTGTTTTTCTTTCTCTCTTGTTAATGCTTTTAAAAACAAATGAGTTTTTTATATAAATAAAGTTTTTAAAGTGTGTATGTGGGGGGTCTGTGTCATTTCTTCACTTCAAGCTGTATCTCTTCCCTCCTTTTCATCTTGGTTACTTCCTTATATGTATCTGGGTCCTTCTTCTCTCCAGAGCAGCCAGAAGGGGTTATACCAGGATGGAATTACTGTGAGCTCAGTCCCAACTCTTACCAAGCAACATTCTTTTTAATTACATGTGAGACATTTTTCCTCTTAAGATTCTTAAAAATTAAATGTGGTTAAGTAGAGCACAGGAAACTTATTGCTAACTTAGATGGGAAACTGAAGTATAAGGAACTAATGACTTTCTTAGTCACCGGAATTCTTTTGGAAATTCGATAAAATGAATGTTGAACAAAGCCCATTGCAATACACGGTCCTTTTGAGCATTTAATATTTATGACTAGAAAGTTAGACGCTACCAACTCCAACTTCCCTCCTAATAAGAAAACGTGTAATTAAAAGGCTCATGTATATAAGTGAATACTGGGCCACAACGTTGCTTTTCAGGCTATCTGTAATCCTTCAGTAAGAAGACAAGGGACAGACCTATAGCTGCTCTTGTGTCCTACCAAATAATATGTGGATGGATAGCAAACACTTGCTGGGTTGCTAGGGATTGTCTTGACCGCAGAGGCCACGGATTAAGACCTATGGAAAGAGACTTATTTTTCTGGGGCCCCTATCCCATTATATAATTAAAAAACTCAAGAATTTATGTCAAATGCTTGCTGTATGCCCAATCTTTAGATTAAAAATCTATAGCTTCTGATGATGGTCATGTCTCAATTTTTGTTGAACTAGGTCTTGGGTATAAAAACTTTCTTGGGCTAGTGAGACCAGGCAATCTAGGCCTTGAAGCTGGTCCCCTTTAAAGCTTGTGTCTAACAGTTGTAGTTTTAGACTAGAGGGGTGAATCACAGAGCCAAAAAGCTATCAGAGTTTGCTTTCCAAAGGGGTTTGGTAGCTTCACTTGAAATGGTTTTCTATCTCTGGAAAAAAAAGGCTACTGGTGAATAGCCTTCTGTTGGAGCATCATCTATAACCATTTTATGGTTCTTATCCACTGTTACAGTTATTATCCACTGATACTGAGCTATAAACAGAACTTACTGTTCTCCCTCCTCCCTGGGTTGGTCCATTTGTTTCATCTCATTCAATATTTACTGAGCATCTTCTATGTGCTAGGTGTTGTGGATGTTAGGGTGAGAGAATGAAACAGATGGACACGTCCTCTTTACAGTCCATGTGAACTCTGTGTGATTAAGATCTGTGGTCTTCTATTTATTTTTTTAAGCTCTGCACCCAACATGGGGCTTAAACTCAGGACCCCAAGATCACGTGAAAGCCCCTTGCTCTACTTTGAGTCATCCAGGTACTCTGATTTGTGGCCTTTTCAAAACATTTCTCTGTTCCTACCTAAAAAAAGGTGTTAAACAGAATGATCTGTAAATCCCCTATATCTCTTAAGTATCCTGACACCGATTTAGGAATGCTTTGGAAGCCCGTTGCTATCTCCTACTAACAGCAACTTTAGGAATCCCATGGATTTTGTCAAGATACTGATGATGTTCTTGAACCTTGAGAGCCTGAGTTCTTTCTGGAAGTGGTTATAGATGATGCTCCACTGGTCTTCTATCTCAGTGAGGCTTTCCTCCACCCCCCGCACATGTTCGTGAAATAGCTAGCTGTAATGGGTCCTGCTGAGACATACTTTCTCACCGCTACAACCTCACTTGGCCACTTGTTCTTTCTTGCTGAACTTAAAAGTACTTTGTTACAAAGTGGAAATATCTCCCCCAGGAAGAACTAAGGACCAGCCAGCCTTTCTGGGTCATTATTTCTCAATTTTGTCTTTCTATCTGAAGTATAAGATAGTAGAGATTCATCTTGGTATTTTCATGGATAGACTTAATAGACCAACAAGACCTCACTTTCTGGATCTGAACAAGTACACAAGAATTACCTGGGAACCTTACAAAATGCAGATGCCTTTGTTCTATCTCCAAAAACTGATGGGGAAAAAAAAAGTGACTCAGGAATCTGAAATCTTGATAAGTCACCTAGGTTATTCTGATGCCTGTGGTCAGTTAATTGCAACTTGAGACCGTGGTCTAGTTAATGACTTAGTTGAAGGTTTTAGCCTCAAACTGGAATCTGCGATAACTGGCTCTAACCGCACTGGCACCATTGCTAGTAACATGGTGTGCGTGATGATAATCACAGTACGGGAGAATTCATAAAGAAAACTTGATTTCAAAGTAATGAATTGCTTATAGTTGAATTTGAGATAATAGTGATAGGCTGGTGTGTAGGTAGGAAAGACTTCTTACCTTACAAACTGTCCTACAGATAATATCTAGGCTGCTGATAGATGAAGCTAGTCCTTGATATGGGGCCTGGTAGTACAGAGGGAATCTTCTGGAGTTGCTGACTTTGACGAGCGTGTCACTTCTGGCTACAAAAGGTACCTGGACTGGAGAGTGTATGGCCCCATTGGCCAAAGCCAGGGAGGTGTGTCCGGAAACTTAAATCACTCCTGAAAGGCAGGGTACCTCAAAAAAGGAAAAAAACATTGTAGAAGTGAATTTCTTTTACGTTCCTGTTGTCTGACAGTCACTTAAAGCATTAGGTCTTAAGCTGACCCACGTGGAAGTTAGAGGCAGACGTGGATGAAGAGAAAGCTGGAGGAAGTGAGGTAGGGAAAGCGTGAAAATAATCATGTCTGTCTGCATTATATCCTTAGTCTTTTCCCCTCTGCATGTGGTCTGAAGTGACCAGGACCAGCTATCCACAAGTGGACGAGTCCAGAGCTTTACACTTGTCAGTATACATCGTAAGAGCTATAAACATCATTTTAAGTGTGGGGTTTGATTTTTAGCTAAGGAAAAAGTGCTACGTTTCTCTCCATATACATCTCTTTGTTGAAAAGGACAGGTTCTTCCAGTGAGGATGCAGAAGAGAATACTATCTTGTTTTTTTTCTGCAGATACTCTAGTGTTAATGGGCACAGTCCGAATGCCCTAACGGTGGTTGTCCCTGAGGAAAAGAAAATCCGGATTATTTGTGGTGAAGTGTGAGGCACTTACTCGGCTCTTGTCTTGACACCTTTTCCCCTCCACCTTTAAGGCAAGGCAAGGTTAGCACTGGTCTTTTGTGGACTTTGGGCTGTTGGTCTTTTTATGACCTACCCTTCTCAGAATTAAGGATGGGCAGAGTATTGTGCCTATAGCTGGGACTGACTAGTTCAGACTTCTGTTGGCATTTTGGGTAGATTAGATCATCTGAAATGTCATTTCAGCAGAAACAAGCAAGATGCTGGGTAAATATATTTATAAATAATACTTATGAACACATTGACAAGCATAAAAATAAGTAATCTAAAGATCTTCAAAATGAAGTGAAAATTGGAATCCTAAGAAGTAAGCAATTGCTAAAAGCTAGCTTTTACCCAGAGTTTTTGCCAAACTCAGCAGACTTTAAGCATCTATTTTAGTGACTATACAGGGAGGGTATGGGAAACAGGAAATGAGTTTTGCAGGTGACTCCAGGTAAAGCTGGAATACCTTCAGTGTCAAGGTGAATAAGAAATGAACTCTATAGAGGGGAATAGCAAGGAACGCTTGTCGCACATGGTGCTAGACAGAAGGAAGAAGCACAGTATCTTTCCTGAGAATTCATAGCCACAAGATGGCCCTCCTTGGGTTTTCAGTACAAATTTTTGTGCACTGTCTGGTCCAAAAAATTGTAAGTGGGGAATTTAAAGCGGTACTTAGTTGGTCATGCCTCCAGGGGATTTCCAGAAGCAAATGCAGTCCTGGTAATGGTTCACTTCCCACAGAGAGACTCCTAAGGCAGATGAGCAGTCCTGCTCCAGAATGATGATGCACAGAGATAAGGCCCTATAAGTGAAAAAGATGGACAGAAAGACACAGAGGCCAATTCTTAAATACTTCAGATGTTGGCATTTTCACACATTGTAATGAGATAACGTTTTGATTACAAAGTAAAACAAGTTTGAAAGTAAGAGAGGATTGCAAACAGATTTGAAAAAAGCCATTTTCTTTTTTTAATTTTATTTATTTCTTTGACAGACAGATCACAAGTAGGCAGAGAGGCAGGCAGAGAGAGGAGGAAGCAGGCTCCCTGCTGAGCAGAGAGCCCGATGCGGGACTCGATCCCAGGACCCTGAGATCATGACCTGAGCCGAAGGCAGAGGCTTTAACCCACTGAGCCACCCAGGCGCCCGAAAAAAGCCATTTTCAATTAGGAGAAAGACAAAGTTGAACTAAAAACTTAGATGAAACAGGTTGGAGCAGTTGAAGGGCTACAAGTGAAATGGAAGATAGTTCTCAACAAATTATCCAGAATGAATTCCACAGAAGAAGAAAGAGAAGGAAGAATGGAAAATAGCAATGATGTTGAGGTTGGGACAAGGGAATAAGATTTCATGTACGTTATCTGCAGCTCCAGGAGGAAATTATAGGAAGAGGCAATACCCAAAGATAGGGATGGCAGATAAATTATCAGATTTGGTGAAAGGCACCAGACCTCAGATTTAGGGATCCCAGTGAATTCCAAACAAGATTAAAAAGGAACTCATTTCTAGAGACAGGGTGAGATGCAGAAAACTTAAAATCTTGAGCAGCTAGAGCAAAAACACAAACTACCTGTGGAAAACAGCCCAGATGGGTAACTTCTCAGCATTAACAATGAAAGCCAAAAATGGGGAATTCTAACCATTCATCCTGTTGAGAACAAAAGAACTGTTATCATGGAAGTTGACACTTAGCAGAACTTAAAGGGGGCTAACAATATTTTTGGACCTAGGCAAGGTTTGCCTCTCAGAAAAGGTAAAATCTACAGGATGTTATTGAGGCAGAAGGAAAATGATCTCAAGTGGCAAACCAGATTCAAGAAAGGACACTAAACAAAGACTGGTCAATGTTGGTAAAAGTAAGAAAGCATTAACTTGGAGCAATATGTAATTTGTGAGAGGGGGATATGGACTGGAATGAAATACTGGACAATAGCATGTCAGGGGTGATAGTGCTAATTTAATCTTCTTACATATTCTTATATATAAAAGATAACTAAAGGCTTGTGTGAAACTACCTGTTTAGCTAAATAGCTGAAAAACAGACAGCATATAAGTTCCAAACCATTTTTTTTTCCCCAAAGATTTTATTTATTTGACAGGGAACATAAGCAGGAGGAGTGGGAGAGAGAGAAGCAAGCTCCCTGCTGAGCAGGGAGCCCCAATACAGGTCTTGATCCCAGGATCCTGAGATCATGACCTGAGAGGAAGGCAAGACACCTAACTGAGCCATCCAGGCACCCAAGTTCCAAACCATTCTTAGGAGGTAAAGAGCCTACTTCTATTTCATAGCCCTGGGGCAAAGTGTGTGGTCTATGAAGTAGATGTGTGCAGGGAAAGAGCAGTGAGTGAAGGGTAAGAAGGGGAGAAGAGAAGAGTCCAGCGATTTCCATTAAAGTGAAGTTAAAATTTAAATGAAGATTATTTGCTGGCTGGTATGTGAGTTGGTCAGCCTGACCTAAAGACGGAAGGTCAAGACAGAATATTTTCATATTTTGTTGACTTAGTTGCTGATCCATTGATATGTGAGGCCTGAGTGGCTTGATTCAGAGTAGGGCTTGATTCAGAGTAGGGCTGAGCTAAGGCTGGGAAGCTGTCTATCTGACATGAGGGAGATGTACATTTTGGGAGATGAACCAGAACTACTGGTTCTAAGTTAGAAGAGTTCAAGGAGGAGCACTGGGCTTGTTTTTGTTTTTGTTTTTTTAATTTTTATTTTTTTGAGAGAGTATGAGGGGGGTGAGAGGGTCAGAGGGAGGGGAAGAAGTAGGCTCCCCACTGAGCAGAGAGCCTGATGACATGGGGCTTGATCCCAGGACCCTAGATCAGGTCATGATCTAGGGTCCTGGGATCCTTAAAACCAAGTGAACCATCCAGGCATCCCACACTGGGCTTTTTTTTAGCTCAGCTCTGGGTCTTGAATCATTTCCTGGGCTCTAAGAGGGACTTAGGACTCAGCGATGTTTCAAATTTTGGGTTGTTGATAGATCTCTGTGATACACATTTGTAATATGCATTCTTTTCTCTTAAAGCATGTGCACTGCAATGGAAGGCATAGATTTTCCATGAGACCAGTATGTGCTAATGTCTTATTCAAGTGCCTGTTGCTTTACTCCATTATTTATTTTCTCTTTGTTGGGGTTAATACCTCTGAAATCTAGCTCTTAGGTTTTTGAGATGATTCAGAATGGTAATACATATAAAAGAACTCCACACTAAACTCAGGCTCTGGAGCCAGACTGGTTCTGCTACTTATTCTTATACTTATCCTTATTCTGCTACTTACCTGTGAGACTTTGGGCAAATTTCTTAAGCTTTAGGTGGCTTTCATCATAGGTAACATGGGAATAATAATACTTACCAACAGGGTAACTATGAAGATTAAATGAGATGGTGCAGTTGCACTTAGAACAGTGTGGGCACATAGACTATTAACCGTATTGTCAGTCTATCAACCACCAGGTACCTCTCTCCTACATATATGTATGGATAATCTATGTTTAGCTGTGTGCGTGCTCTGCTCAGTGTCTGTGTGCAACTACTTTAGGGATGATTTCAAGGACAACCCAGATAAGAAGCAAGTGGTGCACATGTCTAGTCTCTGGTTGAGGAAGAGCTAGTGGTAGTCATTCACTCCCTGCGTACTTAGGACTCTTCCATCCCAGCCCCATTCTAGACGTGAGGACGTTTAGGAATGAACCTTGCAGAGCTTATAGTAACTGCTGAGAGAATGCTCTGCCACAGGCCCAGGTGGACATGTCCCTTAAAGTTGGCAGTGCTTGTGACATGTAGATTTCTCTGAACCAGAGATAAGCGTTTTTTCCGTTATGTCTGAAGCCTTGGGATGTACTTTTCTTACAGAACCATGAGATATACCAAGAGATTTAAGGGAAAGAAGGAGTGAAAAGCTACATGTGTTTGGAGGGAGGGGTGAGATAGGGGATGGGCATCAAAGAGTGATGAGCGCGGGGTGCCGTATGGAAGTGTGGAGTCAGTGTGTTGTACACCTGCAGCTAACAGGGCACTCTGTTAACTAGCATTAGAAAAAGAAGATTCAAGCAGTGTATGCATTCAGAAAAGTTAGTGCAATAACTAGATGGATGTCAGTGCTTTTATCTAGGTGTTTTGGTTTTTTTTTAAATGTTACTTTCCAAGGCAAAGATTTTATGAAATTAAAATGAATAATGAAGCTTAATCAGAAAAAAGCGACACGTAGTTGCTATACGCTAGGCCCTAGGCTGATGATAGAGATGCTGCCGTGACCACACACCCTTGTCCTCAAGACACTTGTAGTAAACGACCCGAGAGCAGAGTTTTCAGCGGTGAAGTGACCAGGTCACCAGCTATAGAGAGTAGTGTAAGAGGCAAAGGACAGGATGACCAGTTAGAAGGAGCGGCGAGATTTCTAGGCAAGAGATGCTGGCTTAGACTAGACCATAGTGTAGAGACAAAAGTTTATCAATTTTAGGTTTGTTCAGCAGTGATCGTAATAATAGCTAATATTTAGTGCTTATTATTTCTGAGACGTTGAATTCTTTGATTATATTAACATTCAGTCTTCATATCAACCCTGTAATAAGGGAAACAACATGAATATATATAGTAATAGCAAATATTGGGAACCAACCTTTGTGCTAAAGGCTTCACGTGCTTTATTCTTTAATATTTACTACAACTCTCATTATCCCTACAGAGCAGTTAAATAGCTTGCCTTTGGTTACACTCAGTGGCAAAAGTCAGACTTCAGCCAGATTTGTTGGATTCTAAGTCCCTTGGTTTTTTTTTTGTTGTTGTTGTTGTTGTTTGTTTTTTGGTCTGTTTTTTTATTGAGGTATAGTTGACACATAACATTAGTTTCAGATGTACAATATCATGATTTAATATTTGTATATATCATGAAATCATCACAATAAGTCTATTAATACCCATCACCATGCATAGTTATAAATTTTTTTTTTCTTGTAATGAGGACTTGTAACACTGTCTTGGCAACTTTCAAATATGCAATACAGAATTATTTTCAATGTATAGGTTAACCTGTAGGTCAGATTTTAAGCCATGGGAGCATCTAAGCTGTGGATCAAGGAGTGTTCTGTGATAAGAGCAGAGGGTTTGGATGCCAATCCTAGTGTCACATCAATATTTAGGAAGGGAAGGGAGATCCTGAAAAAAAAAGGGCTAAAAGAAGATCTGGAGAGTCTGTTTCCAGGAATGTTTGATACCACTAGGGGCTTAAAACCAGAGAACTGTTTGGCTTAGGAACACTCCTCTTTTATTTATTTATTTTTAAAGATTTTATTTATTTATTTGACAGAGATCACAAGTAGGGAGAGAGGCAGGCAGAGAGAGAAGGGGAAGCAGACTCCCCACTGAGCAGGGAGCCCGATCCAGGGCTCGATGCGGGGCTCCATCCCAGGACCCTGGGATTATGACCTGAGCCGAAGGCAGAGGCTTTAACCCACTGAGCCACCCAGGCACCCCAGGAACACCCCTCTTTTAGAAGAAGCCTGCAGGGTGCCTGCATGGCTCAGTCTGTTGAGCATCTGACTCTTGATTTGGGCTCAGGTCAAGATCTCAAGAGTTGTGAGATGGAGCCCCATTGGGCTCTGTGCCCAGCGGGGAGTCTGCTTGAGGATTCTTCCTCTCCCCTCCCACTGCACTATCTCTCTCAAATAAATAAATAAATCTTAAGAAAAAAAAAAATGCCTGCATGGCTTCCCGGTGTGAATAGAAGTAACTCAAGCCAATAGCAGGGTTTGCTTTGATCTTTCATCTTTGGATGATGTGTTTGTTTTTCTTCTAATCTTCCTTGAGTGTTTGTTTGGATCTTGATCTGAGGTTTGGGGTCTGGGGTCTTGGAACCCTAGAGGGTATGGATTCAGTCTTTTAACTCTTCCTCCCTTTAAGGTCCAGTATCCTGAAGGACGACTATCAGTTGGACCAAATGGGCAACAGTTCAGATTCTTCCTACTTTCATCCATGTAGCTGATTGTCCTGTCTTATCTCTACTCCTCTCTTGCCCCTTGATCCCTCTCTTTCTTTGCTTTCCTCTTCACTTCTCTTCCACTGTATCTCTGGTTGCTGCCACTCCAGACCTGTACTCTCTGGTAGCCTGTCAAGACGCAGAAATCTCTAGTTCTCTGCCGGTGCCCTGCTCAGCGTAGCCCGTAGAGCAGAGTCATCTTCCATCCTGTGGCTAACAGAAGGAAGCCACTTCATGGGAGGTTCCTCCTGGAGCAGTCTTCCTGCAGAGCAGAGATTCCCAGCTCACTCCAGATAGGGATCCTCGAGAAACAGCAGGACATGACCTGGAAACACATGCCCATCCATCTACTCTTTCCACCCAGGGCCCTTACCCTGTGGCTCCGTCTGATTACAGCAGACTTTCTGCCACATCACCCCATGCTTTCAAGGGTCAGTTGGGCCCAGTGCACGCTGGAGACTTGTCCTTGCAGAGCAGTTCTCTCCCTATGAGTAGAAGTAAAACACCAAGCACAGAGGATAGCTGGTGCTAGGTATGTGAGTACACTGTCGCTGCCTGTGATGGAAGAGATCATGAACGGGCGCCCTCTGCTGGCAGAGCCTATCACCATCAGGCATCTCCACCCCGCCCCCACCCCATTCTGCCTCATACTTTTTTTTTCTTTTCTTTTAAACCTTGGCTTAAATGATAAAAGCTTATATAGCTTTTTTCTCCCAAGATTTAATACAAAAGAATATTGAGCTAAGATTCTTCATTCCCTTTTATGTCACTCCTCAGGGATGACTACTGACAATTGGTGCATATTCTTCCTGATGTCTTTCTGTATGTGGTTATACAATATATGCTTCTTTCTAATGGAATTAACGTATGTATACTATAATACTGCTCTGTAATTTTGTTTACTCATAAAAATACATCATGGACATCTTTCTACTATATCTAGGTCTCCCTTGCTTTCCTGGCCAGTTTACTTCTGTAAGTCTACCACAATGTTATGTTAGACCTTGGCACATTCATGCTTCTGGGCTAACATGGAGCTCAACAGCCCAGTCCTTCAGGAGATTGGTCCCTCTCAGTGGTTCAACCTACCAATCTCACCCCACCTCCCCAGAGGATTTGGAAATAAGCTTCCTACTGCTCTGTGCCCCTGGGCAGAGATGCTAAGCATCATACCCTCTCCATCCCTCAAAACACATGGTGAGTTTTGACTTTTTTACTTTGATTTCATTTGAAGACAGGAGTTGCTCTTCCTGACATCTCCAGGCATGATGTGAGTGTGAGACAGGAAGTGGGATGTAGTTGTCTTTGAGTCCTGGCTAGCCCTTTGAAGGCTGCAGCCTGCTTCTGACTTGCTACTGGTGGAATTCCTAGGACCTTGGGCCCGCTTGATTCTTCCTATGTCTTTATACTTTTGAGAAGACAGGCTTCTAGCTCTCCTCTTTCAGCCTGGTTAATAATGTCTGACTGCGGACACTTGGTCACTCAGCTCCGAGTTCATCTTTACTTCTTGTAGAGTGTCTCGGATTCTGATAATTCTCCTTCCAGTGATGGGTGGTACCTCATTGCCAGTCAGTTGCTTTGTAACTTTCATTCTATATAATGTCACTTAAATGATACTTTTATAAACTGAAATCCTGACTCCATTAGTATTTCATTCATCCTGCGAACATTTGTTCAGTAACTATTTTATAACCAAAAGCTGTTCCTGTCTTTGAGGAATTCTAGTGCTAGGGATGGAGGCATTAAATTTGAGTTAATGAGATAAATATTATTATAAAGATGACTTGCTAGCATTGTAAGAGGGGTGAACTGCTTGGAAGGAGGGCAAGGTTTCACTGTGGTGGTAATTTAGGTTGGTTTCAAAGGATATCTAGGATTCCACCAAGTGGAGAAGGTATGAAGTCATGCAGGTCAGCTGGAATAATGTGCAAAAAGTACAGAAGTGTAAAAGGAATATGGTTCACTGGGTATCCTAGGTGAGGGGAAGTTCCTCTTTATGGAAACGCTTCATCTAATAAATGACAAGAGTGATCATCACACTGCAATCCTTAATAACTAGATCTTGGGCACTGAGCATTAACAGCTGCTAACATCACAAAGAGAGCCACTCCGACACCATCTGCAGAGTGGTTCTGGAAAAATAAAATCCTGAATCTCATCAAATCCCGAATTTGTAAGAAATACAGAAGATGGAGGAAATGTTAAACTATACCATGGGGACGCAATTAGAAAAATGGGGGAACGACAGAACAAGTGACCCAATTTATAATGATATCATTATAAAATGATAAAATGATTTAATGAGGACAAAAGATGAAACGATACCTACAGATGAAAGTCACTGATTCGTCTCAATATGTGAGTCTTACTTGGATCCTGATATAAAGATATTTTATGACATAATAAGAAATTTGAACACTGGACACTTGATATTACCAAGGGATTATTACTATTTTTTAGATGTGGCAGTGGTACTGTGGGTTATAATTAATTTCTTGTCACTTTGAGCAATGTGATGAAATTCTAATGGAGGAAATGTTATGAGGAATTTGCTTCTAGTAGTATGAAGCAGTAGTAGAGGGGGAGGTATAAATGAAGACTGTCTGTGAGGTGATAACCACTGGAGCTGGCTATGGGTATATGGAGGTTTATTATAATATTCTATTTGATTTTTATATTTATTTGTAATTCCCCATAATGTTTTTTGTTTGTTTTTTTAAGATTTTATTTATTTAGGGGCACCTGGGTGGCTCAGTAGGTTAAAGCCTCTGACTTTGGCTTGGGTCATGATCTCAGGGTCCTGGGATCGAGCCCCACATTGGGCTCTCTGCTTGGCAGGGAGCCTGCTCCCCCCGCCATCCCCCCCGCCTGCCTCTCTGCCTACTTGTGATCTCCGTCTGTCAAATAAATAAATAAAATCTTTTTTTTTTTTTTAAAGATTTTATTTATTTATTTGTCAGAGAGAGAGCAAGTGAGAGCGAGCACAGGCAGACAGAGTGGAAGGCAGAGTCAGAGGGAGAAGCAGGCTCCCTGCGGAGCAAGGAGCCTGATGTGGGACTCGATCCCAGGACGCCGGGATCATGACCTGAGCCGAAGGCAGCCGCTTAACCAACTGAGCCACCCAGGTGTCCCAAAATCTTTTTTTTTTTTAAGATTTTATTTATTTATTTGACAGACGGAGATCACAAGCAGGCAGCCACAGGCAGAGAGAGGAGGAAGCAGACTCCCTGCTGAGCAGAGAGCCCGATTTGGGGCTCAATCCCAGGACCCTGGGATCATGACCCAAGCCAGAGGCAGAGGCTTTAACCCACTGAGCCACCCAGGCGACCTGTTTGTTTTTAAATGGTGATCATTATTTGGGAGCTAATTGTTCCAGGTAGCCAAGACACAGGGCCATGTAAATAACAGCAAGAAATAGGACTACCAAGTGGATGGTGCTGGCAGCAGTGATGCTTGCATTATGAAGCTCTTTTTCTGTACTATGTGGGCAAATGGGTTCAAACCACCATGGAGACCTAGGGTTCTGTGGTGATGCCTCCTGAGCAGCCACAGGGATGGGAGAAGGGCTGAACAGAAGACACGCCAGTTCTCCTACACATTTTAACAGCTTCGCTTCTAACTGCTTTATTAAATTGGACTTCCGGGTATTATTTTAAAACAAGATTCTGCAGCATTAAAAGTTTTCTCTAACCACTGGGGGAACAATTGAATATTTTAAAGGCTATCACTTGAGCTGTAGTGCAGAAGATTGGAGATAGGGATATTAGCTACGAGACTATTATGATGTCACAAATAAATGAGAAATTTGTTTTGAGAGGAATTTAGCTAATGAAGATTTAGTCCAGGAAGTAAAAATATCCTGTAATAGTACGTGTAGCCCTCAGAAGGATAACAACGAGCATGAGGAAATAACGTTCACTCTTCTGACAGCAAAGTCAGTCTCTCTGAGCACCTGCTTGAGGTTGGGCTGCACCCCAGCTCCCCCTCCTAGCCCCTTCTTGGCTGAGCACCAGGAGAGCTCCCATCCTCCTGGCCGCAGTCTCAGCCTCCCTGATGTGACTTTCTAGCCTGGTCCTCCTGTGTACCATGACTGATAGTGTAGGGAGGTAGGGAATGACAGGTGCTTGGTAGGTGCTTGGGCTCATGGTGACCTCTTCTGTCTTCGATGCCCTTGTCCCAGCTACAGCTGCTTCAGATATGCCCCCACCGCTTTCACCTGACCATATTCTAGCCTAGTGTAGCAGTTTTAACTCCAGACGTTAAGACTTAACAATGACCTCACTTTTCTTCCCTTATCTCCGTAACCCAGGGATCTCTCTTACTAAGAGTATCCATTGACCTTCCCTCCTGTTCATCTCCCCTGGAGCCTAATATCTCCCTGATTCCTGTGCCTTTAAGCCACACACCCACACACCAAATTGCCTATGGCTAATACAAATAAGTGTTCCAGACCTGTAGGGAACATAGCTAAGTTACATCCCTCAGGGACCGCCATCCATTGGCTTTCACAGTTTCTGATGGTTTGGCTTTGTGGGCTGGTTTTTGTTTTTGTTTTGTATTTCAAACTTTGTCCTTGCCCCTCTAACCTGATGCTTGAATGAAGCCTCCTTAGTTGTGTTTGTGCTCATCAAGATGGTTTTTAGCCTTCTGGAATTACAGAACTCCTTGAGAATCTGAGAGTTACGGACCTTCTCTAGAAAAGTGTGCACACAGCATTTTGCTTATAATTTCAGAGTCTACATTTTTAAAGCTGTGCTCAGTGGATCAGGAAGCCTTTTGGTGGTGGTGTAAGGACTGCTTGATAAACACAGTGTTCTTGGATCTGCCCCAGACATATTAACTTAGAATTTCTGGAAGTAGAGCCTAGGAACCAGCAATTCAAATAGTATTCCTGGTGATTCTTAAGTATGCTACAATTAGAGAAAGGTCTATTTCATCTCTGCCAGCTACTTAATGGTGGCTACAGGGGTTCAGACTCCACAGTCTGGGTCTTCCTTCAAAGAAGACAGCTACAGTTGACCCTTGAATAATGCTGGGGTTAAGGGAAGTCAAAAATCCACATGTAACTTTTGACTCCTCGAAACTGAACGACTAGCCGCCTACTGCTGAAACCATATTGCTAATATAAACAGTCAATTAACACATATAATACATATGGTATATGTATTATATCCTGAATTCTTACAATAAAGTAAGCCAGGGAAAAGACAGTGTTATTAAACATATCATAAGGACGAGAAAATTCATTTACACTGTTGTGTTTATCAAGAAAAAATCCATGTCTGAGTGGACCCATGCAGCTCAAACCCATGTCGTTCAAGAGTCAGCCGCGCTCTCCTCCAGGGCTGCAGTAAAACCACTGCCAGGAGAAGCTCTAGAGTCAGACAGTGGGGCTGGGTCTCTTTCATGTTCAGGCATAGCTCTGGATTTGGAGAGCCACATTTCCTTTCCTTTTATCCATCTTCCATCACTTCTTTCTGTGCTCACCTTCCCCAATCCAGAGCGCAAGCTCCCCTGTCTGGAGATGCAGATTCTCACCCAAGGCAAGATGTCCTGTGCTTTTGCGCGTTTGCCTCATGCTGGGCGTGTTATTCCTGTGGGTAGCCAGCGGTTCAGCGTGAGAGGGCCTGGGCCGTGGGGTAGCGGGATATGGGAAACCGACTTAAAGAGTTAAGGCTAGTGCTGGCTGGCCCAGCTATATGCTACCAGTTTGAAACTGATGACAAGAGTAGGGTAAATCACTGGGTAGCTTTCTTGTAACTGGTTCCTTTTACTGCTATTAAAGAACAAAACAAAACCAAAAAACCCCTTTAAACATAATTGAAAGTAATTTAGAAAGTGCAAAAAGTTTCTTACAAAAGGCAGAGGTAAGTCCATTGCACTCTTAGGCCCTGCCACCCTGAGGCAATCACTGTTAACATTTTGGCACCCTTCCATCAAGTATTTTTCTATTTTTTAAAAAAACTTAATAGAGCTTCTACAATATAAACAGCTGCTTCTCTTGTCTAACATTGTTTTACAGCATTTCCCAGCTAATTCTTCAAGAACATAATAATATTTTTTCAAGGCTGCATGATATTTAATCAAGTGGATATACCGTTATTTATTTAACTTTTGCTTGGTTGTTGGATACTTAGATGTAATACTTATGTATAGTATTATAATTATGCCATAATAAATATCTCTGTGCCTAAATCTTTGTCATCTGGATTATTTCCCTGGAAGAGGAATTTTTGAGTTAAAAGTACCGAACTATTTTCCAGAAATAGTGGCTTATCATACTTGGAAGTTGCTCTACATGATCAAAACACTTCAGAGGGCTTTCACAGGAGCAAGTATTACCGTGAGGGGGTGGAGTCATAAGGGTTGAGGGGCCAGGATAGGTGGAAGCAACTTCCTTGTCCTCTGAGGAGGAGGGGTCTACTTTGTTAATACTGGAAGCATAACATTTCAATCCTACACCACCTTCTCCCAGACTTGAGGCTTGAGTAAACATCCTGACAAGAGCTCTGGACTATGACCCCCAACCTAGTTTGCCATTGTTACTCTACACTCTCTGGAGACTTGCCTCTGCTGGTGTTCTTTCTGCGGCTGTCTTTTCCCTCTGGCCCCTCTGCTGGGACTGCTGTTGTCTTGTTCCCATGCTGTTCCTGTCTTGAATTTGAAGCCCTTGTTGGCCAACTCTGAATCCTCAACCCTACTAACCAAGAGGCTTTACTCTTTCAATTTCTTGCCCATCCCTCCATTCAGGAACTTGGAATGCATTCCCCAGAGAATGAGCTGGGGAAGTGTCTCACACAAAACTCCAGGGTCCTATCTTATCCTAGAGCTCCCGACATGCATTTGCACATTAGGAACCCCCCTTTTGCCCACTACACCCTAATTAGTAAATGAACACATCTCTAAAATTTCCTAAGGCTAAACCGTTGGAAGTATTGGTAGATTAAATTTAGATTATGTTCCAACATAGGTGAAAAACACTTGGGAACTTGTCCTCTTTCTTCCTATAACCAGTTGCATGACCACAATTTAGTCTGTGTGTTCTGTGTGCCCCAATTCCTCATCTATAAAATGAGTCATTTGGGTATTGTAATATTTAGGTTCCTGTTGGCTCATCTGATAGTCTATGATCTTAAAGGGAATAGGCTTGCATTTTGTTTTTGTTTTTGTTTCTTAAGATTTTATCTATTTATTTGACAGAGAGAGACACAGTGAGAGAGGGAGCATAAGCAGGGGGAGTGGGAGAGGGAAAAACAGGCTTCCCATCGAGCCAGGAGCCCGATGCAGGGTTCAATCTCAGGACCCTGAGATCATGACCTGAGCCAAAGGCAGATGCCCAGTGACCGAGTCACCCAGGTGCCCCTAGACTTTATTTTTTTTTTAAGATTTTTATTTATTTGATAGAGTGTGGGTGTGTGAGATGGGTAGGCATAAGGGGAGGGAGAGAAAGGGGGAAAGAATCTTGAGTGGACTCTGTGCAGAGGGTGGAGGCCAACCCTGAGATCATAACCTGAGCCAAAACCAAGAGTCCCATTCAATTGACTGAGCCACCCAGGTGCCCCCGGGGACATGGAAGGCTAAGAATAAAGATGAACTTATGGGGTGATGAGTAGGTCAATTTTAATTCAAAAATGTTAACTGAACCAACAGAAGTAGCTCCTACTGTACCTAAGAGTATGATAAAGTATCACGAATGAGTGAGGGAAGAAAAGTCAGTGGATGATGTCGAGATGATGGAGTTAATAGAAGTTAATAGAAGAAGACTTCTTAGATTTCAGTGTTACACAGAATGATGTTACCACTCTAAAAATTCTCTCTAGTCTCCCTATGCATCCCTTCCTTCTCCTGAACCCCTGTCAGTAACTGATACTTTTACTGTTTCCATAGTTTTCCCTTTTCCAGAATGTCATGTAATTGGAATCATACATTATGTAGCCTTTTGAAATTAACACTTCTCACTTAGCAATATGCATGTAAGTTTCCTTCATGTCTTCTCATGGCTTGATAGCTCTTTTAAAAAAATTACTAAATAATATTTCATTGTATGGATGTACCAAGTTTGTTTATCCATTCGCCTACTGAAGGATATCTTCATTGCTTCCAAGTTTTAGCAGTTCTGAATAAAGTTGCTATAAAGATGCTTGCAAGCTTTGTGTGGACAGAAGTTTCCAAGTCATTTGGGTAAATACTAAAGAGTGTTTTTATTGGATCGTACAGTAAAAACTAATGTTTAGTTTTGTAAGAAACAACCAAACTGCCTTCAAAAGTGTCTGTACCATTTTGCATTCCTATCAGTAATGTATGAGAATTCGTGTTGCCCCACATCCCCACCAGCATCTGGTGTTATCAGTGTTTTGGATTTTAGCCATTCTAGTAGCTGTGTTGTGGAACTCGTTTTTCGTGATTTTTTTAAGTTGCAATTCCTTAATGATGATGACGTTGAACAGCTTTTCCTATGTTTATTTGCTATGTTTATGACTTCTTCAGTGAGGTATCTTACCGATCTTTTGCCAATTTTTAAATTGGGTTGTTTGTTTTCTTATGGTTGAGTTTTAAGTGTTCTCCACATATTTTTGGGGTGCCTGGCTGGCTCAGTCGGTAGAGCATGAGGCACTTGATCTCAGAATTGTGAGTTCAAGTCCCATGTTGGGTATAGTGAAATAAATAAAAGAGTTCCCCATATGGATAACAATCCTTTTTCAGATGTGTGTTTTGCAAATATTCTCTTTCAGCCTGTGGCCTGTATGAAAATTCTTTAATCTATAAACTTTTAAATGATAGAATTGACAAAAAGGGGAAAAGATATGTAAAAGTACTCAGACATCTAACAGTTCTCTACATAAATAACCAGAATAAGATGAGACATGACAAATGGCAAAAATTTAGCACGTATTTAGCACATGGTTAATGTGCTCATCATATAAAAAATTTATATAATAGATGGTCAGAACCCTTGAATGAATAAAAAAGGTTATAGAATGAATAAGTATATGGAAAACTGTTCACTCTTGCTACAAACAAAATAAATGCAAATGAAAATGGTGATTAGGTTCTCGCACATTGGGGTCTTACCAAATTAGCCAAAGAATTTTCAATGCTAATGTCTAATATGTGTTGAAAGATATTCACACATTGCTGACGTGTCTAAATTTGCTAATAAACTGAGGTCTCTTAAGATGTCAATAATGAAGTGTAGTTGTCAAGAATGCAAACTTTGGAGTCGTTAAAAACTTGATCATAAATCCGACTCTGTCCTCATCCTTAATATTGGGAAAACAATCTGCCCATCTTGTGGGGTTGTTATGAGGTCTGAATGAGAGAGTACCTGTATGACACTTGGAAGAGCAACTAACCTATGCCAGAAACCTAGTAAACACTAGTTTTTATTCTTAGTAGTAGTAGATTCGTTGTAGAGTCGGTGATCGCTGGAGGTTATCCTAGTGCTCTTCAGATCCTAGTACGTGGACAGGGATCTACCCAGGAAATTTCACCAAGATGTACTGAGTACCAGCTGCATGCCAGAGGCTGTGATAGAAGCCTTTTCATATCTTGTCTCACCTAATGACACGACATTCAAGGAGGTTGATACCATCGTCTTTACTGCAGAGACAATAAAATGAAGACTGAAAGGACAGACTTACCCAAGATCACACAGTAAGTGCCAGAACTGAACTTTGAACTCATTTACATCTGATGCTGTGCTCTTTCTTTCTTCTTCTTCTTATTTTTTTAAAGATTTATTTTATTTATTTGAGAGAGAGAGCACGTATGAATGGGGGTGAGGGGAAAGACAAAAAGAGAGGGAGAGAGACAATCTCAAGTAGACTTTTCTCTGAGAGCAGAGCCCTGTGCAGGGCTCCATATCAGAACCCATGAGATCGTGAGATCATGACCTAAGCTGAAACCAAGAGTTGGTCACTCAACCAAGTGAGCCACTCAGGCACCTCTCTTTCCTACTTTTAATGAATAGGATATTCAAACAACATGGAAGTTAATAAAATTTCAAAGCTTTTCTTTTTGCCTCTCTACCCACACTCCTATTTTTATTTTCCACAGAGAAACATCCACTGTTAAGAGTTTCATCCAGGGGTGCCTGGGTGGCTCAGTCAGTTAAGTGTCTGCTTTCAGCTCAAGTCCGGATCCCAGACTCCATGCTCAGAGGGAGCCTGCTTCTCCCCTTGCCTGCAACTCCCCCTGCTTGGTTCACTCGCTCGCTCTCTCTGATAAATAAATAAATAAATAAATGAATTAATTAATTAAAAAAAATAAGGCTTCATTCGAGACTTTCCCATATGCCTTTCCTATATGCCTTAAGACAGGTGTCTCTAGGTTTGCACTTTCCTCCCTTCTTCTCTTCATTCCTCTCTTCTTCCCTCTCTTCCTTCTTTCCTTCCTTCCCTTAACAGTGCTGGTTCTGTGTGTCTTGTTCTGAAACTTAGAAGTATACTTGGGACGTCTGCCCTGATTAATCTTTATGCGTAGTATTCTGTCATGTGGCCCCACTGAATTTATTTCCTCTTTTTCTTATTGATAGACACTTTGGTTGTTTCCAATTTTCGCTTTCTCAGAAATGTTTTGTTGAATATCCTTTTGACCATCTTTGTACATATGTGAAAGTAGCTCAGTAGTGTAGATTTCCAAAATTGGAATTGTTTGATCAAGCAAATCTCCTTACAATATCATGTTGGATTTTGGTCCTGCCTAGTTCACATGGCAGTGATATAAAGTATCTGTGATGTTTGTACCAGAAAAAGTGTAACAACAACACTAGGCTTATTCTCTCCCACTTCCAAACCAATTCCACCATACCCTGACAACCTGGGCCTATTCTGAAGTCAGAGAAGATGGAGAAGTCCTTTCATGAATTAGGGAGTGATAGGAAGTTATTACTGCTTGGCCATCTCATTTACCCTCTTAGAATGAATGTCACTCAGTTGTTCTTTTATTTTTTTATTTGAGAGAGAGACAGAATGAGAGAGAGAGAGAGAGAGAGCATGAGAGGAGAGATGTCAGTAGGAGAAGCAGACTCCCTGCTGAGCAGGGAGCCCCATGTGGGACTCGATTCCAGGATTCCAGGATCATGACTTGAGCCGAAGGCAGTCACTTAACCAATTGAGCCACCCAGGAACCCCTTAGTTGTTCTTCTGGCTTCTTACTTACCTTTTGTTAATGGAATGGTGGGGAGTCGTGCTGAGTTCTGAGGGCTCATGCTTCCACTCTTATCCCCTGTGACCACCTTAGATTATGAACATGTATTGGAGGGTGGGAGCTACAGCTTTCTATAGGGTATAGCCTGGGGTCTTGAAGTGAGATTATGCTACATACATAGGTAAGTTTCAGACCCTTGCTGTACTCTTACCCCTTTTTATCCACTGTTGTGCTGCAGATTGAAACATTAACATGAATTGAACCATATGCCCATGGTTTTAGTAGCTGGCAGTGTGCTGAGAGCAGTGGTAAGAGACTTGTACAGAAGTTACAGAGATAATAGCAATAGGTTTGCACAATTTTGGAAACTTTAAAATCACAGAACTTGCCACAGCAATTAACAAAAAGAAATGAATTCAAATTGTTAAGGAAGAAATAAAATTTTTACTATGTGTGGATGACATGATATTATATATAGAAAACCCTAAGGACTCCACCAAAAAGTGCTGGAACTAATAATTTAAAAAAATTCCCACTTACAGTTGTACCCAAAATAATAAGATACCTGGGAATAAACCTAACCAAATAGGTGAAAGACCTTGAAAACACTGATGAAAGAAATTCAAGACAACAGAAAGAAATGGAAAGACATTCCATGCTCATGGATTAGAAGTATAAATATTCTTAAAACGTCTATACTATCCAAAACAATCTGCACATTTGGTGGAATCCCTATCAAAACACCACCAGCATTTTTCATAGAGCTAGAACAAACAATCCTCAAATTTGTATGGAACCACAGAAGACCATGAACAGCCAAAGCATTCTTTTAAAAAATATTATTTATTTATTTGACAGATAGAGCACTAGTAGGCAGAGCAAGAGGGAGAGGGAGAGAGAGAAGCAGGCTCCTCACCGAGCAGGGAGTCCAAAGTAGGACTCAGTCCCAGGACCCCGGGATCATGACCTGAGCTGAAGGCTGACGCTTAACCGACTGAGCCACCCAGATGCCCTTAGCCAAAGCAATCCTGAAAGGCAAAGCAAAGTGGGAAGCATCACTATTCCGGACTTCAAGTTATATTCCAAAGATGTAGTAATCAAAACAGTATGGCAGTGGCACAAAATAGATGCATAGCTCAATAGAACAAAACAGAATATCCAGAAATAAACCCACAATTCTATGGTCAATTAATCTTTGACAAAGCAGGAAAGAATAATGAATGGGAAAAAGTCTCTTCCACAAATGGTGTTGGGAAAACTGGACAGTAACATGCAAAAGGGTGAAACTGGACCACTTTCTTACACCATACACAGAAACAAATCCAAAATGGATTAAAGACCTAAACGTGAGACATGAAACCCTGAAAATCCTGGAGGGGAACAAAGGCAGTAGCCTCTTTGACAGAAGCCATAGCAACTTTTTCTAGATGTGTGTCCTGAGGCAAGGGAAACTAAAGCAGAAATAAATTATTGGGATTTCATCAAAATAAAAAGCTTCTGCACAGCAAAGGATGCAATCAATAAAACTAAAAGGCAATTTATGGGATGGGGAAAGATATTTGCAAATGACATCTGATAAAGGGCTAGTATCCAAAATACATAAAAAAACTTAACAAATTCGACACTCACAAAACAAATAATCTAATTTAAGAACTGGCAGAAAACATAGACATTTTTCCAGAGAAGACACACAGATGGCTAACAGATGCATGAAAAGATGCTCAACATCACTCATCATTAGGGAAATACAAATCAAAACTACAATACCTGTCAGAATGGCTAAAATTAACAACTCGGGAGACAACAGATGTTGGCAAGGATGTGAAAAAGGTGAGCCCCCTCGCACTGTTGATGGGAATAAAACTGGTGCAGCCACTCTGGAAAACAGTATGGAGTTCCTCAACAAATTAAAAATAGAACTACCCAGTGACCCAGCAATTGCACGATTAGGTATTTACCCGAAGACTACAAGAACACTGATTCAAAGGGATACGTGCACCCCTATGTTTATAGCAGCCTTATTTACCATAGCCAAGATATGGAAGCATCCCAGGTGTCCATTAACTAATGAATGGATAAAGAAAATATGGAATATTACTCAGTCATAAAAAGAACGAAATTCTGTCATTTGTGATGGTGTGGATGGAGCTGGAGTGTATTAAGTGAAATAAGTCAGAGAAACACAAATACCATTTGATTTCACTCATATGTGGAATTTAAGAAACAAAACAAATAAGCAAAGGGAAAAAAATAAGAGAGGGTGAGAGAGAGACAAAGCAAGAAATAGACTCTTAACTATAGAGAACAATCTGATGGTTATCGGAGAGGGTATGGGAATGGGATTGGGATTAAGGACGGCACTTGATGAGTACTGGGTGTTGTATGAAAGTGTTGAATCACGACACTGTACACCTGAAACTAATATTACACTGTATTTTAACTAATTGGAATTAAAAACATAAAAAAAGATCTAATACACAAAGCAAAATAAAATCAAAGATGTTTGTGAGAGCTGAGCAATAGGAATGGAGATTTGGAAGAAAATGAAATTATATGTAATAATTTATGTAATACTCAAGTAATATATTAGTAATATATGTGATACTCTAGGAACACTTCTGACAGATCTTAACTTTTTTATTCCATGTCTTGTGGACTGAGACACCATGTATGACATGTTGTGTTAGAAAATTGTTATGTGGAGATTCATTTCTGGAATGTTAGTGTGAACAGTGTCTAAGAGAAATAGATGAATGCTAGTTAAAAGTAGTAAAGGGAGGGGGTGCCTGGGTGGCTCAGTCAGTTAAGTGTCTGACTCTTGGTTTTGGCTCACGTCATGATCTTAGGGTCCTAGGATCAAGGCCCCATGTCTGGCTCTGCACTTAGCAGGGCATCTGCTGGCAATTCTCTTCCCTTTCCCTCTCCTTCTTCCTCTGCTCTCCCTCTTTCTCTAAAATAAATAAATAGGGTGCCTGCGTGACTCAGATGGTTAAGTGTCTGCCTTCAGCTCAGGTCATGATCCCTGGGTCCTGGGACTGAGTCTGGCATTGGGCTCCCTGCTCAGTGGGGAGCCTGCTTCTCCCTCTGCCTCTCTCTTTCCGTCTCTCATGAATAAATAAATAAAATACTTAAAAAACATAATAAAAATAAAAAATAAATCTTTTTTAAAAAGTTTATTTTATTTTTCAGTGTTCCAAAATTTATTGTTTATGCACCACACCCAGTACTCCATGCAATATGTGCCCTCCTTAATACCCACCACCAGGCTCACCCAACCCCACTCCCCTCCAAAACCCTAAGTTTGTTTCTGAGTCCACAGTCTCTCATGGTTTGTCTCCCCCAGCAATTCCCCCTAGTTCACTTTTCCTTTCCTTCTCCTAATGTCTTCCATGTTATTCCTTATGTTCCACAAGTAAGTGAAACCATATAATAATTGACTCTTTCTGCTTGACTTATTTCACTCAGCATAATCTTTTCCAGTCCCATCCATTTTGGTACAAAAGTTGGGTATTCATCCTTTCTGATGGAGACATAATACTCCATATATGGACCATAACTTCTTTATCCATTCATCTGTTGAAGGACATCTTGGTTCTTTCCACAGTTTGGCAATTGTGGCCATTGCCGCTACGAACATTGGGGTACAGATGGCCCTTCTTTTCACTACATCAGTATCTTTGGGGTAAATACCCAGTAGCGTAATTGCAGGGTCATAGGGAAGCTCTATTTTTAATTTCTTAAGGAATCTCCACACTGTTTTCCAAAGTGGCTGCACCGGCTTGCATTCCCACCAACAGTGTAAGAGGATTCCCCTTTCTCCACATCCTTTCCAACACTTGTTGTTTACTGTCTTGTTGATTTTGGCCATTCTAACTGGTGTAAGGTGGTGTCTCAGTGTGGTTTTGATTTGAATTTCCCTGATGGCTAATGATGATGAACATTTTTTCATGTGTCTGTTAGCCATTTGTATGTCTTAAAAAAAAAAAGTAGTAAAGGGAGTACTGTTAAAATGGGGGAATGGGGCTTCCATATAGGACTGAGTTCAATTCCAAATACAGTAAGGACAAATGGGCTATAGAGCCAGGAAGCAGAGTGAGGGAGTCAATGGATGGACTATTACTAGGTAATTCAAAGGTAGGGGGGTTCTTGGTTAAGTGACTTAACAGAATATATAAGAGGTCCAACATGGGGAAGGAGGAACTTGATGAGATTATCAATGGTGGTCAGATTGCAAGGGTAGGGGATTGGATTAGCAGGGTTCTAGCCAAAAGTGTTTTCAGCAGGGCAAGGACAGGGTCCAAAGACAATTCCCTTTTGAAGACAGGGCTCAGAAGAGCCTGTCTAAAGTTTGGTCAAGGAGCATCCTTTTCAGGAGCTCCATGGACCTTGTTCACAGTCAAATAGGCATAACTGGTCAGTATCATAAAAAAGAGTAATAATTTAGCATCTTGCATTGGTTTTTAGGACATACAATAAATTAATAAATATTTATACAAGAAAATCTATTTGGTTAGAACAGCATGTCTATGGCATTTGAACCATGACTGGCTCCCTCCCTTCCCTGTCCCAGCTCAGCCTGAAGGAAACACTACCCCAGGACTCCAGCAAATAATACATTTCTCTCTATTCCCCCAACTCCCTATTCAGGGCAGTGATAGTTTTTCAGGAGGAGAAGACTCAGACCACCAGTGTGTCCTTCCACATGAGCTATTTGTTGCAGAGACTAAGTTACAAAAGTGCAGCTGAGAGGTTGAGTAGAGGTTCTGTCTCAGGGCTGCATGCTATGAACATGGGGCCCAATTCCAGATTGTTTGTAGGGTAGAGATAACGTGTTGCAAAAGGCAAACTGAGAAGACCAGAGGCTACTCTCCCACCCAGCATCTTCCTCCTAAACAAAGGGTGTACTCTTTACCATTCCTGCCCCAAGTGCAGAAACCTGGCTCTGGGATTTTGCCAAGGGGAAGAGGCAGGCTCCAAAATGGAGAATTCTAAGATTCTTCCTTCAGGACAGACTATTTGAAACAGAATGTGGTGGAGTTCCAATCTAAGGATGCTCTTTGAAAGACAATGGAGGTTTTGGGAGAAAGCAATTAAGAAAAGGCTGGTAGCTTAATGATTGATAAAGCTACCATGGACTAGCCAGTTTAGCAGAGAGAACCAGGGAAAGAACAGACAGAACAAACCTCAAACACTGACCTCAAAAACTACCCCAGCAAAGGAGTACAAATTTAACTGGATTAGACTGTGGAGCAATTTATGTCCCAGGGAATTGTCACAAAGAATAGCCAATAAATGGTAATTAGTGGAGCCTACGAGGTGGAAGTTATTAAGGAAAGAGAGAGTGGAAGAGACCCCTGCTAAAATGTACTGTCATCCTAGGATAACTGTGTGCATGCCCAATACTGTGGCTTCCGAAGAGTAACATCAGAGACTTCACAGTGTGGATGAAGTAGACTTCACTGAAAGACTCCAGCCCGTTGATAAACAAATAGGCAAACAATAATAACAAACTCTGGAGGAACAGGGAAGCGGCGGGTATCCAGAGTAGCTATGATATATTATTTGGAGTGTCTAATTTCAACAAAAATTATGTAACAAAGAAATGGGAAAATGTGAACTTATACATAGGATAAAAAGTAAGCAGTAGAAACTGCCTGTGAGGACAGATGTCAGACTTAACAGAGATTTCCAAGTAGCCATATTCAAAGAACTAAAGGAAATCATGCTCAAAGAAATAAGAGAATATGATGACAATCTGTCACCATGTAGAGAATATAAATAAAGAAATAGTAATTATAAAAAGGAACTAATGGATTTTGTGAAGTTAAAAAGTACAATACCTGAAGTAAAAAAACTCACTGGAGAGGTTCAACAGTAGATTTGAACTGGTAGAAGAAAGAATTAGTGAGCTTGAAGATAGATCAAGAGATTATTGAGAAAACAAAACAAAATAAAACAAAACCAACAGGAAAAAGAAGAAGAAGAAAAATGAACAGAGCCTTAGGAGAAATCTGGAATGAATATAATGATATTAGACAAAATAAGTTTTATTTTTTCTTCTAAGATTTTATTTATTTGTCAGAGAGGAGAGAGTGAGAACAAGCAGGAGAAGCAGCAGGAAAAGGGAGAATCAGGCTCTCCACTAATCAGGGAGCCCAGTGAGGGACTTGATCCCAGGACACCAGGATCATGACCCGAGCCCAAACCAGATGCTTAACTGACTGAGCCACCCAAGCAACCCAGCAAAAGAGGTTTTAAAACAAAAAAATGTAACTAGAGATAAAGAGGAGAATTTTTGTAATGAAAAAAGGACTAACCTGTCAGGAAGATATAACAAGAAATATATATACCTAACAACAGAGCCCCAAAATATATGAAGCAAAAACTGACAGAAAATAAAGGGAAAGATAAGCAATCTGAGAATAACTGTTACAGACTTCAATACTTCTCTTTCAATAATGGGTAGACTAACTAGGTGGAAGATCAACAGGAAACTAATCCTAAAAGATATCTATAGCACACTGTCCAACAGTAGAGAATATAAATTCTTCTCAAGTGCACATAGAGCATTCTCTGGGATAGGCAATATACTAGATTATAAAACAAACCTCAGTTAATTTAAAAGGACTGAAATTGTTCAATGTTCTCCAACTACAATGACATGAAATTAGAAATCAACAACTGAAAGAAATTTGGGAAATTTGCAAATATATGGAATAAACACTTTGCTTAGTAACCAATAGGTCAAAGAAGAAATGACAGGAGAGACTAGAAAATACATTGAAATGAATGAAAATGAAGACACAATATAACAAAATCTATGGGGTGCAGCTAAAGCAGTGCTGAGAGGAAAATTACAGCTATAATCCCCTGTATCATAAAAGAGGAATGCTCTCTAATCATTATAACTTAAGCTTCTACCTTAAGATATTTAAGGAAAAAGAGGAGCACACCAAAATTAAAGCAAGAAAAAAAAAAAAGGAAATAATAAAGATTAGAGTGGAAAAGAAACAAAGAATAGAAAAACTGTAGAGAAAAATCAACAACCTAAATGTTGGTTCCTTGAAAAGATCAACAGAATTGACAAACTTTTTAACTACCTTGACCAAGAAAAAAAAGAAGCTTCAAATTACTAAAATCAAGAATGAGAGAGGAGACATTATCATTGACTTCATGGAGATAAACAGATGCAGAAAAAAAATCATTTGAGAAAATCCAACACACTTTCAGGATAAAAACACTCAACAAATTAGGAATAGAATGGATTTTCCTCAACCTGGTGAGAGGAGCTATGAAAAACCCACAGCTAACATTATACTTTTAATGGTGAAATATTAAATGACCTAAATTAAGGGAAAAGAAAAGAATATGTGCTTTCACAACTTTTATTATACTGGAGTTTCTATCCAGGGCAATTTGGGAGAGGGTGGGAAGGAAGGAATCCAGATTGTAAAGAAGGAAGCAATATGACCCTGTATTCCTAAACAATCCATTAAGAACTGTTAGAAGTGGTAAAGGAATTCAGCAAGTTTGCAAGATATAGAGTGTACAGAAATCGAATGTATTTCTACCATTGAATTGTATACTTTGAGTGAGTGAATAGTATAGTATGATTTATATCTAAATAAAGTTATTAAAAAATCAGTTGTACTTCTATATACTTGCAATGACCATTCCTAAAATGAAGTTAAGAAAATTCCATTTACAGTAGCATCAAAAAGAACAAAATATTTTAGAATAATTTTAAAAAAAGGAGTGCAGAATTAATACCCCCAAACTAGAACACATTGTTGAAAGAAATGAGAGACCTAAGTAAATTGAAAGATGTCCCATGTTCATGAATAGGAAAGTTTGATATTTTTAAAATGACGATGCTCTCCAAATTGGTCTACAGATTTGATGTAGTCCTTATCAAAATCCAAAATCTGGCTTCTGGCAAGATCTGGAGAAGCTGATCCTAAAATTCACATGGAAATTCAAGAGACCAAGAATAGCTAAAACACTGGACATAGGGAGATGGAGAGGAGAAGGGAGTGGAGGGAAATTGGAAGGGGAGGTGAACCATGAGAGACTATGGACTCTGAAAAACAACCTGAGGGTTTGAAGGGGGGGTGGTGGGAGGTTGGGGGAGCCAGGTGGTGGGTATTATGGAGGGCACGTATTGCATGGAGCACTGGGTGTGGTGCAAAAACAATGAATTCTGTTACGCTGAAAAGAAATAATAAAGTTGGAGGACTCATGATTCTTAATTTTAAAACTTACTACAAGTCTACAGTAATCAAAAGAGTGTGGGACCTGGCAAAGAATAGGCATATAGACCAATGAAGTAGAATTGAAAGTCCAAAAATAAACCCATACATTTATGGCCAATTGCTTTTTTATAAGGATGCCAAGATTATTTAACAGAAAACAGTCTCTACAACAAATGGTGTTAAGACACTTGGACATCCACACACAAAAGAAATAGGAAGAGCACACAAGCAGAAGGAGCAGAAGGCAGAGGGAGAAGCAGGCTCCCCACTCAACTAGGAGCCCAAGGTGGGATTCGATCCCAGGACTCTAGGATCATGACCTGAGCCCAAGGCAGATGCTTAACAGACTGAGCCACCCAGGTGTCCCTAAATAAATAAAATCTTTTTAAAAAAAAGTTCTAAAATTAATTGTGGAGATTGTTGTACAACTCCGTGAATAAACTAAAAGTCATTGAATTGTGCACTTTAAATGGGTGATGTGAAACAACAGAAAAAATATGTATGTTAGTCTTTGCCCCTGGTCCCTGGCATGGGAACAATACCCTTATAATTTTTCTAAGTGATAGGAGCACTAGGAGCATCTTTTGTTCTAAAATTTAGTCTTTGACCTGATTCTCCACAAGAGTCCCTAAATCCCTTGGAATTTCCTGGGTCATAACAATGTCTTTTGTTTGAATGGGGTGACTTTTGGTGGGTTCCCAGACCCACCCAGGGGGCTGGTCGTCAGAAAGATCAAGCTATGATTAGAAGCTTGGAGTTTTAAGCCCCACTGACCATTCTCCAGAAAGGGGAGAAGGGCTGGAAATCAAATCATGATGAACTTTCATAAAAATCCCAATAGTATGGAGTTTTCAGGCCTTCAGGGTTAGTGAACACATCTCCCTGCTGGTAGGGTGGTCCACCCCAACTCCACTCCTGCACTTTGGACTGCTAGACCTCACCCTATAGAGCTCTTAGTTTGGCTGTTCATCTATATCCTTTATTTTTTATAAACAGGTAAACTTAAGTGTTTCCCTGAATTCTGTGAGTTCTAGCAATCAGATCCAAGGGTGGGTGGACAGATCATGGGAGCCCCTGGTTTGTAGCCAAGTAGGACAGAAGTTGTGGGTAACTTGGGACCTATTTAGGATTGGTGTTGAACTAAGGCAAAGGTAGTCTTGTGGAACCAAGCTTTCACCCGTGGGGTACGTGCTAACTCTGATTAGTGTTAGAAATGGACTGAATTTTAGGACACCCAGCTGATGTTGCCAGAAATTGCTTGGTGTGGGGAAGATCCCCAAACATCTGGGGCCAGAAGGGTTGTGAGTGTAGTGGTGTGAGGGTAAAGGAGAAACACAGGAGCAGAAGGGTGATGTTCCTACTTAGGTAAATTGTAGGATATGTGAATTATAGTGCTACAAATACAATTGTTAAAATTGTTCATACTTAGAGATGTGAAGGTAAGGAGAGTAATCGTTAATTTGCACAGCTGGCCCTGTCCTATATTATGTATATACACTTCTAAGCTTCCTTCCTTCACCAACTTGTACTTTTCTATTTCAGCAAATAACCACACTAAGTTCCCTCAAGCTACTGCTCTCTGCCAGCCAATAGCTTCATTTAGGCAGCGCTACCATCTAAATAAGGCAATGTTTGTGTCATTCCTTTAACTGGTTTTTTGCATACTTGCCCTTATTTATAAAAGGATAGTGGAAAATGGTAAAAGTAAGTGCTGATGTTAATGATTGTACAGTCGAGACAAAGAAGATATCATTTGGTAGGCCAAAAACAGTAAATTTGATGCTTGTTGAATTTAAGCAAGTCTGTCAACTGTGTTCAATTATAAAGGAAAACAACACAATTTAAAACACATGTACAAAATGCTTTAAGTAACTTGTCATAGTTTGTGGCTAAAAGGTAGGGTACGGTGATAGAACAATGTGTAGATCTTGACAATTACGTTTAGTAGAATATTATTTTGAGACACTGATTTTGTTTTTCTGATTATTATTTTTTTTTACTCAGGGGTCCTTCCCCGTTCAAACTAGACCCCTTGGTAGCCGTGCCTCAGGCTAGGGGTGTTGCAGCATAGTGCAGATACCAAAAAAGTCTATCCCTGGCCTTTGAGGTTTAAAATATGTTTTAGAAACCCAAGGCAGAGATAAAACTTTGTGATAAGAAGCTTTTGAACTTCAAAAGCTAGAACCATCAATAACCCAGGGCAGAAACTGAAGCAGCAACCACAGGCATATAAGAATTTGTGATCAGTTGGAGCCAGGTTTTCTAGTGGCTTTCTTTCTCTCAAAGAGACTAGATAAAAGTTCCCTGGGCCTTGTAAGGAGAAGAAAGAGCAGAAGTAAGTTTAGAGGCTGGTGAATCCCTAGGAAGGAATCCTGTAGCCCAGTCTCTAGAGGTCTTGTACCTCCCGAGGCATAGGAACAATTGAGAAGAAAGGGCCGTAAGATGTCTCAGTAAAAGCCGCGAAGACCACGCCAGACGACCAGGCGACATCCCCTTCTGTCCCATCTGTACTTGCTGATGCTCTGTAACCCCTGTGAAAGGAACGGAGTGTGTGTATGGGTGGGTGCTGGGGAGGCGGACTCCTAAATTGACCGATAATGCCCAGATTTGACAGAAAGGATGTTTTAGCCATCTGGCAGAGGAGGAGCTCAAAAGAGAATTTGCCAGTTTTGGGGGGGTAGTCACACTTCTTATATAGGTGAGTTTGGGGCCCTTACATAAGCACCTATTCTGACTGGGCTGAGCAGGGGCATCAGAGAGCTTCACGGAGGGAACCTCACAGACCAACAAACTGCAATGATTTCTTGGATTACAGGCTTCTTTATCAAGGGAGAGACCAGCACTGTTTAAATCCTCTTTCCACAAATTATTCATGAGCGTTGAAAAGACATTTCACAGTTATACAATCTCTTGCTCTGTTCTTTGCACAATTACTATTAGATCTTTCTATCCGACATCAAAGTTAAATTTTCTCTTTACCAAATAATATTTAAAGTAAATCAGATGAACAAGTTAATAGCAGAAAATTGAATTTAATTGTCAATATTTAAAGTGTAATTTATTTTGAATACTTTAAATATTCACAGATACATTATATAACATTCAGATATAAAATCAAATTAAGCAATGATGTCATATTTGAGCCTTTATAATTCTTCTTAGGTCTCTGAATTGTATCCCTCCCCTTCCTCCTTTCCTTCCAAGCAAATAAAACATGTGAGTTTGAAGTTCAAATTTCAGGCGTTACACTTTCCAAAATGTGTTCCAGGAAACCATTTCCAGGAAAGGCAAGGATTGCCTGAATGGGGAAATAACTTTCCTGCTCACTCCCCATCCCAGAATATCTAAATAAAAAAAGATCAGTCGGGCGCCTGGGTGGCTCAGTGGGTTAAAGCCTCTGCTTTTGGCTCAGGTCATGATCTCAGAGTCCTGGGATCGAGTCCCGCATCAGGCTCTCTGCTCACCGGGGGGCCTGCTTCCTCCTCTCTCTCTGCCTGCCTCTCTGCCTGCTTGTGATCTCTGTCTGTCAAATAAATAAATAAAATATTTTATAAATAAATAAATAAATAAATAAAGATCAAGCCACTGAATCTTCCAGTAGTTTATCTATTTTTATTACAGATTTGGCCTATCCAATTGCAGTATGAATTAGAAATGGATAAAAAGACTGCAGTCAGTTCATTTACTACCTCAGCCAAAGGCAGGGCATAGTGGAAATAATGCTGGATTTTGAGTCTATATACCAGGTTTTGGTTTCATTCCTTTGTCATTTTATGGTATTTGTCTTTGTGTCTATATACATTTTAAAGTACTTAGAAACTTATTAAAGTTTTATATATTAAAGTATTTAGAAACATTTTAAAGTATTTTAAATTTATTTTAAAGTATTTAAAGTATTTTAAAGTATTAAAAGTATATATTTTAAAGTATTTAGAAACTATTTAGAAACTAGACAATGCTGATGTCAGTGGTGCACAGGTCACACACTTAGTGGTGTGATCTAAGAAGGCTCCTGCGTGCCTCCCTCCAATGTCACCTGTGTTTTTCCCCCCATGAGAAGCGCTATCCCAAACTTTCTGTCAGTTACACTTTGCTTCATTTTAAATAGTTTTACCATCTGTGAATGCGTTTCTAAACATTATGTTTGTTTAGTTTTGACTGTTTTAAAATTTTATACCAATGGAATAATACTGTGTGCATCCTTCTGTTACTTATTTCTGTCCTTACTTCAACCCAAGCTTATGTTTTAGAGACACGTTCACGTTGGTATGTGAACCTGTAGTTCACAGGTTCCTGCTGCTGGTGATTTCTGCTGCTGGTGATTTCTGTTGTGTGACTGGGCCCTATTGTGTTCATCCATTTCTACTGTTATAGACATCTGGGTTCCTTCCGGTTTTGTGCTATGACAAACAATGCTGCCGTGAGCATGTTTCACAATGCAGTGTGCAAGAATTTCTCTAGATTACATGCCTACTCATAGAACTGCTGGCTCCACTTGTTTTGTTTAAAGATGTATTTATTTATTTGAGAGAGATGCAAGTGGGGTAGAAGCAGAGGGTGAGAATCCCAAGCAGACGCCCTACTGAGGGGCTCTCTCCCACCACCCTGAGATCATGACCTGAGCCGAAATCAAGAAGGGGAAGCTTAACCAAGTGAGCCACCCAGGTGCCCCTGCTGGCTCAACTTTTAAATTTGATGTCTTATTGTGGTCAAAGTGGTTGGTACAATTTACACACAGACATTACGGACATGTCTGATTTTTTAAAGGATTTTGTTTATTTATTTGAGAGAGAAAGGGAGAGAGGCTATGGAGAGAAGGAGCAGAAGGAGAGGGAGAAGCAGACTCCTTGCTCAGCGAGGAGCCCAACATGGGGTTCGACTCCAGGACCCTGAGATCATCACCGGAGCTGAAGACAGACGCTTAACTGATTTAACCACCCAGGAGCCTCTAGATTGTCTGATTTTCTAATTTTTGCTGTTTTGGAGGGTATAAAAGTATATGTCGGGATTTCAATTTTCATCTCCTTAATTGTCAATGAGGCTTTCAAATGTTTATTGGCCAACCAAGTACAGCACGTCTTATCAGCTGTGATAACTTGGATGTGTTGCTTAATTTGGATCTTCTTTTCTTCATCAGGAAATCCAGGAGGGTAATGACATATACCTCACAAGATATTGTCCTTTGGAGGAAGAACCTGCCATGGTCAAATGACATTTGCTTAGCTTACTTTTAGATAACATTTTGACTAGTATTGCTCTGAGGAGTAGATCTCTGGGGGATACATCTCCAGATGATGCAGCGGTCAATGGAGAGATGACAGGTTCAGAGATACAACCTAGGGAAAGGAGAGGGCTGTATCAGTCTGGTTAAGAAAGCAAAACAAGGGGTGGCTGGGTGGCTCTGTCGGTTGAGTGTGCAATTCTTGGTGTCGGTTCGGTCTTGATTTCACTCTTGTGGGTTCCAGCTCCTGGTTTGGGCTCCACGTTGGGCATGGAGCCTACTAGAAAGAAAGAAAGAAAAGAAAGGGAAGGAAAGAAGGAAGGAAGGAAGAAAGGAAGGAAGGATAGAAAAGAAAGAAAGAAAAGAAAGAAAGATAGAAAGAAAGAAAGGAACCTAATGTTCATTGTTTAATTTAAGGTGACACTAACAGCTTTAATAAACAAACCCTAAATTTCAGTGGCTTAACAAAGTAAGTTAACCAGAGTATACATCTGGTTCCTGTGTTCCCATTCGGAAGGCAGCTTTTCTCCACTGATTTAGGAAACCGGTGGCCCCACTATGCCCTAGGGCCATAGAGTCTCCTGCTTCCGCTGGCACAGAGGAAACAAGAGTCAGGAGGTGCCAGCATCCACCCAATTCTTTCAAGTGTACGCTTGGAAATGAAATGTCTCTTCTCATCACATTCCTTTGGTGAGACCTGGTCACATGGCCACATCCAGATGTGAGGAGGCCACAGAAGTATAGTCCTGGGTGGGGTTGCTCCCTACCAGCAACAACAGGACTTTATGGAAGGGAAGCCACAGTCAGACACGGTGTTAATCCACGCCCAGCGCAGGCGGCATGGCCATCCTCTCCTTCCATCCCCACTTCGGCTTCTGCCTTCAGGATCTCAGGGTCCTGAAGCTTAATCCACTGAACCACCCAGGCACCCTTCCTGCTCATTTTAATGTAGATCATGCAGTGCTGAGAAAGAATCAGGGAAGAAGACACATCGTTTTCTCACTTCTTGGCTTTTGCCATGCTTTATCCTCTGCTAAGGACCTTCTGAGCTCGGGGAGAAAAACTGCGTACTGTTTTCACTCAAGAATTTAAAGCTGGATCAAGGAATGTGAATCAGTGCTTCTCAAACCTTTTTTTTTTTTTTTTTTTAAATTCTTATTTATGGGGCGCCTGGGTGGCTCAGTGGGTTAAAGCCTCTGCTTTCGGCTCAGGTCATGATCCCAGGGTCCTGAGATGGAGCCCCACATCAGGCTCCCTGCTCAGCAGGGAGCCTGCTTCCTCCTCTCTCTCTGTCTGCCTCTCTGCCTACTTGTGATCTCTGTCTGTCAAATAAATAAATAAATCTTAAAAAAAAAATAAAAAAATAAAATTCTTATTTATTTTTAAAATTTATTTTCTGTGCTTCTCAAACCTTAATATGCACACCCATCCCCTGGGGATCTTATGAAACAGTGGATTCTGATTTAACAGGTCTGGGGCAGACCCCCAGATTCTGCATTTCTCAAAAGATCTCCGGTGATGACAGTGCCACTGGTCCAAGAAGAACAGTCATGTAGAAGCCCACCGTTCATTTACTGACGAGATCTTTATTGAGTGCCTACAGTGTGCCCGGCATTGAGGCGACAACAGTGAATGGACTGGGATAGTAATTTGCCACGCCTCAGGTTGCAAGTCTATACGTATTTGTTCAACATTTATGTAGTTAATTAAAACAGGTTTTTAAATTTATTTATTTATTTATTTGAGAGAGAAAGAGAGAGAGAGAGAGCACACAAGCAAAGAGAGGGGCAGAGGGAGAGGGAGAAGTAGGCTCCCTGCTGAGGAGGGAGCCCAATACGGAGCTCGAACCCAAGACCATACAATTGTTCCAGTCCTGATCTCGACTGTAGGCAGGTACCAGAAACTCAGTTTATATGTTAAAGTTTATACATTAAAGGAATGTGGAGCATAGGAGGGACTTTAGGAAACACTGGCTTAATGAAAGAAGAGAGAAGTGGAAGAGTTTCACACTCAGTTTCCTGGGAAGGATTGAGTTAGTTTTTTTTTTTTTAGATTTTATTTATTTAGATTTTATTTATTTATTTGACAGACAGATCACAAGGCAGGCAGAGAGAGAGAGAGAGGGAAGCAGGCTCCCTGCTGAGCAGAGAGCCCGATGTTGGGCTCGATCCCAGGACCCTGAGATCATGACCTGAGCCGAAGGCAGCGGCTTAACCCGCTGAGCCACCCAGGCGCTCCAAGTTAGTTCTTTTTAGGGTAAAGTATCAGAATCAAACATGCTCAGTACGAAAGTTTTGGAGACTTTTTGAGAGAAACAGGATGACATTTTCCTCCATTGTGCGCCCGCTCTCGCACAGCCGTCACTCAGACGTCTGCGTGTTCTTCGGGGCCACTCGTTTTGTTACAGGGCTGGGTCGCGCTCTGGACCTTCCCGCCTGCTGCGGTCCGGGTTCTTACGTCGTCCTCACATGGGTGATTGCTAGCGGTTATGTCAGAATCCCTCTCAGGGAAGAATCCTCTCACCCTTTCTCCCTTTGACCATTTATGCTGTTTCCAACTTTCTGTTTTCAAAAATGGTGTTGTGGGGCGCCTGGGTGGCTCAGTGGGTTAAGCCTCTGCCTTCAGCTCATGATCTCAGGGTCCTGGGATCGAGCCCAGCATCAGGTTCTTTGCTCAGCAGGGAGCCTACTCCCCCACTCCCCCATGCCTGCTTCTCTGCCTACTTGTGATCTCTCTGTCAAATAAATAAATAAATAAAATCTTAAAAAAAAAATACTGTTGTGACAAACCAGTTTGTATAGCAAGACTTTCTGTATTTAGAATAGTTTCCTTTAAGGTAGATCTGAATGAAAAAAAAAAAGTATCTTTTAAATAACCTCAGCCCAGAAATCTCAGACTGAAGCTGACTCAGCTCCGGTTAGGACTTTGTGAAAGTTTGAGAGCGTGCCTTCCAGTCCAGTGGTCGGGCTTGAATTAGGTCAAGTTCAGCTCCTTCATTCGTGTGATTCTCTAAAACACATAGACTCAACCATATTACATGCATATTTAAAGATGTTTAGGCCAAATGTAATTTTTTTTTTGGAATCGGTCTCCTAAAGCACATTGTCTTATATGATGCTGTAACAGCAAATATCAAACACACATGCACACATGTGGCCTGGAGAATTATGAGGCATGCGCATACGTCTGTCTAGAAAATAGATGTATGAGGAAAGGTCTCTCTTGAGCCTGAGGCTTTATTTAATGGGGCAGCTCAGCCAATGCAGCAGTAATAAGAAATGGGACTTCTATTCTGGCCCTCTTTCTTTTTGAAATGGGACTAAGAAGAAAGAACTGAGCCCCTCATAGCTTACCCCTACTTCCTTAAGTCAGTGACAAGACAGAAATGATTCTGCTGCCCCTTGTCCCATGTCTCTTGGAAATTGTGTTGAACTGCTCGTGGCTCTGGTGTGGAAGAGATATCCCTGGTTTTGGTAGGGAAATCCCGACACTGAATACTCACTCTCTCACTGTATAGTTTTAGGTAAAAATTTTTTAAATATTTTATTTATTTATGAGAGAGAGAGAGGAAGAGAGAAAGAGAGAACACAAGCTGGGAGAGCAGCAGAAGAGGGCAGGGGGGAAGCAGGTGCTCTACGGAGCAGGGAGCCCGACGCTAGGTTCGATCTCAGGACCCTGAGATCATGATCTCAGCAGAAGGCAGCTGCTTAAGCGACTGAATCACTCAGGTGCCCTTAGGTAACTTATTATTACTGAGTCACTTTGTTTGTAAAACAAGATCATCATAACAAGGACTGCCTCACGATATGGATGCAAACATTCAACACCATAATGGATATGAAGATGGTTTTAAGATTTTCAGTTCTCTGTACTAAGAATGCTATTTGCTGTTCCTTCCCTACTTCTTGCACCTCCTTCAGAACCAGGGCTGCTCTCCATTCAGTCAACTCACAGTGTGATTTGGAAGAGGCTCTGCCTTCCTCATTCCAACAAATAACCTTGCAGCACTCAGCAGGGAAAGATACTGACCTGGAGCTTCCTTTTCAGTGCGTCCTTGACCTCCTTGTTGCGGAAGCTATAGATGAAGGGGTTGAGCATGGGAATTATGATGGTGTAGAACACGGACACTATTTGGCCATTGGTATCATTAGTGGACCCATGAGGCTGGACATAGGTGAAAACCACAGTGCCATAGAAAATGGCAATGGCCAGGAAGTGGGAGGCACAGGTGGAGAGGGCCTTCTCCCGTCTAGCTGCTGAGCGCATCCTCCCAATGGCCACCAAGACCAAGCTGTAGGAGGTGAGGATGACTGCAGCAGGCAGAAGGGTAACCAGAGCGGAGAAGATGTAGAGGACCACTCCTGCTGTGGCTGTGTTGGCACAAGCCAGGCGGAGAAGGGGAGGGATGTCGCAGAAGTAGTGTGTTACTTGGTTGGGTCCGCAGAAAGGCAGAGCAAAGACATTCCCAGTCTGTATAGCAGAGTTGGCACCACCGAATGCATAGGAAGCCGCTACCAGCTGGAGACAGGTCTCCTTGGTCATGACCGAACCATAACGGAGGGGTTGGCAGATGGCCACGAAGCGGTCATAAGCCATGGAGGCCAGCAGGAAGCTCTCGGCTGTCACGTGCACCACAAAGAAGGTCAACTGGACCACACAGCCCTCAAAAGAGATGGACTTGTCTGAGGCCAGGAAGTTGGCTAAGAGCTTGGGTGTGACCACAGAAGAGTAACAAATGTCAAGAAAAGAGAGGACGCTGAGGAAGAAATACATGGGGCTATGGAGACGGGAGTCCGTGAAGATGAGTGCCATCATTCCCAGGTTGCCCGTCACTGTGATGACGTAAATGAGCAGGAAGGTTACAAATAGAAGCTCCTGGAGATCTGGATAACCGGAGAATCCCAACAAGATGAACTGGGTGACTGGGGTGTGGTTTCCACTGGCAAGGGCTAGTTCTCCAGGTGTCATCTGCAGAGGTGACAAGTGATAATCACTCAAATGGGAATTACCTGAGCATGTCCACTGCGGTGCATAGGACAATGAGGGAGAGTATAAGCAGGTATAAGGCCTCTTGCACAAGATGCTAATGGGAAGCATGGTGCATAGTGGAAAGGACATGAACTGGGAAGCCTGACAGATTCTGATTATAGCACTAACTAGTTTTGTCCCCTTGGATAAGCTGTATTGATGCACTTTAGGTTTCTTGTCATGAAGTGAAGAAAGTATGCCTAATTTTCAGGGTTGCTGCATGGCCCAAATGAAAAAAGGAATGTAAAATATCTGAACGTCTAGAACACAGTAAGTGATCAATGAATTATGAGGCCTCTTCCCCAATTTCTAGTGCCTGTATCTATACATATGCTTATGACTAGATTTGACATTTTTCTCATTCATTTTAAAAATCCAGATATAATTCACATTCACCATTTTAGGGACATCTGAGTGGCTCAGTCGGTTAAGCGTCTGACTCTCGATTCCAGAACAGTTCATGACTTTGGGGTCCTGGGATTGAACCCCATGTTGGGCTCGGTGATCAATGGGGAGTCTACTTGAGATTATCTCCCTCTGCCCGTGCCTGCCCTGGGTTCTCTCTATCTCTCTAAAACAAACAAACAAACAAACAAACAGCTAGATAGTTAGACAGCTAAATAAATAAATAAGTAAAATATGTAAAAAAATAAAGTGTATGATTCACTGGCCACACAACCAGCCCCACTATTTAACTGCAGAACACTTTTATCACCCAACAAAGAAAACCACGTGGCCACTGGTAGGCACCCCCCATTCTACCCTTCCCCCAGCTCCTGAAAATCATTCATCTACTTTCTGTCTCTTTAGATTCGTCTGTTCTGGGCATTTCATATACATGGATTCATACAATTAGTGGCTTTTTGTGTCTGGCTCCTTTCACTTAAAGTTTCCAAGGTTTCTTCATGGCGTAGCATGTAAGGGTTTTCATTCTGTCTCGTATTTAAACTTCCTTCAGGGCATCCCCTCTATATAGTAACCATTGTGTCCTCTGAGAATCTATCAAGTTGAATGTTACCTGGGAGACCATCAGCTTGGAAATAGTGTTTTAGTGCTTGCTTGACTGTCCTCCAAGATATTTATCTGTAGGAGTATTGGAAATGCCCATAGTCCTTTCCTTCTTCCCCATACATCTCTCTCTCTTCTGCCCCTCATATCCCACCTTCTTGGGGATCTGGGATACACCCTGAAAATTAGTCCTAGGAAAACCTCACTAATCCCTTCATCCACGTCAAATGGTTTATGTGGAAGACAAGGAGGAATTGTGGTGTCTCCTCGCAGAAGAACATGGAGTAGCCTCACCTTTGTTCCCACCTGCTGTAATATGTACAGGATAGAGACCAGCTTTCTAGTTCCAGCTCTGTTACCTCGGGCAATTCTCCTTTCTCTGATTCCTCATGGGCAAGTCAAGGTTTGGCATGGAAGATCTCAGAGATCACACTTGGCTGTGACGGTGACAATGAGTGAGGGCATCCTCCCTGAAGTTGCTGCCTGGGGATGGGTCTTTGTGCAAGCGTAGCCCCAGGCACCACAAAAAGAATCCAGGTGAATTTGTCCAGAAAAAGGATACTCTATACCTAATAATAACAGACAATTTGAGGAGGGTCTGTCCAACTCACAAGAATCTATTTAAGTACCTGGCCACTCACAGCAGAGATCCCTCACAAATATTTCATACCTAAAGGAGGAAGTTATGAGAAACCTTGTTAACATATATGAATAGAAGACTGCTGTTAACATATATGAATAGGGGACTGCTCTTATGGTAATGCCATTCAATGCATTGAACTTCTTAGTTAATGCCAAGAATCACATAGTAATATATCATCAAAAATTATATTGAATGTTGCATCATCTGTCAATTTGAAAAGATCCTCCCTCTATTCTGTTGAAAGATTTCCATCTGACTTAAAAAGGATTTTATAGGCAGTCATTAAAATCATTCACTTTTCAACACCTATTTACCTAATTGCCTCTTTGTGTGGTATCCTTGTGTTTTTGTATGCCGGCAAAATGTCTTATACGGAGAGTCAGGATGGGTTAGAGGCATACATTTCTTTTAAAAAGTAAAAGGAGGATAATTGTGAAGAGGGAGATGAGAACGGATGGAGTACAGGACCCCCTCCCCCAACCCCCATGCATTTCCAAGGACACTGGTTTTGTAAAAGAGTAGATGCGGACCTTGAGGTTCTGGAAATTAGTTCCCTTTAAAATTGCTTTGTCGGGGCGCCTGGGTGGCTCAGTGGGTTAAGCCTCTGCCTTCAGCTCAGGTCATGATCCCAGGGTCCTGGGATCGAGTCCCGCATCGGGCTCTCTGCTCGCAGGGAGCCTGCTTCTCCTCATCTCTCTCTCTGTCTGTCTCTCTGCCTATTTGTGATCTCTCTCTCTGTCAGATAAATAAATAAAATCTTTAAAAAAAAAATAAAATTGCTTTGTCTACGAATCTCTTGAAAAGTCTTTACTTCAGCCTCAGGGGTACACAACCGTAGTTTGAAGAACATGGCTTTAGAAGCACTGGTCAGTCCCAGGACACTGTCCTCTGCCCTACTGCCCTTCCTTCCTCTCAGGGCTGGTCTTGTGATTTTGTGACCCTAAGAGATTTCACTGGAGCACTCTGCACCCTTCAGAGACTAACCGTCTGTTTAGTGCAAAGATCAGAATATGCAACCCTGAAAGGCAGGCTCCCAGGGATGGGGCAGGATCCCATCATGTGCTTCTGTCTTGGAGTTTAACCTAGCAGGATCAGCCTCCTGCCCTGTGCTCCACTTCCTCCCGCAAGTGTCCCGTGGATCTTTTATGCTTGCTCTTCCTTTTCTACTTTTTTAAAGATTTAGTTGTGTCCAGATCTCAATATCCACAAGTCTCTGATCTGCCATGAATCTCTGATAGGATGACTGCGAAACCACTACACACACATGCATGCACACTCACACTCACTGTTGTTTTTAGGGTGAGATCCTGGATCCTGCTCTCCAGTAAATAAGGTTGCTGTCCGCCTCCCCAAATCCTCCTTTGCCACCATATTCCCATGGTCCAGACTGTGTTCCTTCCTTCCTTTGCTACTCCCATCCTGTCTTCCAGATGGCCATTTGATTCCTCCAGAGCCACACCCACCAATCATTCTTGATTGTGGCGACCTCAAGGAACAGCCTTACACACGTACCTGTGGGGTCTCAGTGTGCAAAGTACCCCTAGGCAGCATCTGTGAATCCTGCAAAGCCACTCCTCAGCCCTTCTTGTCAGATTTCCCTTACCCGACTGAATGCTCTTTTTGTGTGCCATTATCATCTAGCAGCTGAATCTCACACAGATGTATTTAGAATTATTTAACGGGGCTTCATCAACGTCGCTGTCTTTCTTTCCTCCCACTGGCTTGTTTTGCTTTCCCATCACATTATAACTTCAGAAAGCAGAGGCTATTCTAAGTCTTGTATAAGCGAACAGCAAATATTTGAGCAACCACTGTTATCCAGAACTATTTCTACCATTGCAGTTCAAACATATTCAAGCTACTGCAGTTGCCCAAAGTATTTAAACAACTACTGTTCAACTAGGGTAAGACATGGCTTCGGCCATTTAGGGTCTTGAAATTTTGCTGAGAGACAGACTCATTCCCGTGAAACAAGAGGGAAGTTGGGTGGTGCCCTCTTGCCGGTAAAACCCACTGGAGTGGTGGAGAAGGCTTCAGAACAGGAGCATGGGGCTGAGCTTTGTGGGAGGATGGAGGGGCTCGGTCCAGGAGACAAGGCAGCACCACAGCCTGGACGTGGAAATTAAACTCCTCAGTCAACATCTACCAGGCAAAAGATGCACTGGAAAGAGTCAGAAAACCTGGTAGAGTTACTCAACCTTCTTGAGCCTCAGTTTCCCTAGTTTCTGGGCAGAAAGACAATGGTATCCATGGACTTAGCCCACTCTTGGCAACAGGGTAAGCCCCTGGTATGCATTAAGTTCCATCCCACTGCCGGTTAGATTATGAGTCCACCATGGATGGGGAGCTGGAGGAGATTGCTCAGGACCCCTGAGTGCAGTGGGATCTCAGGAATGCTTACATAGGGGTGGGGTGGGTGCAGATTTGGGGATTGAGGAAGGAGACGTTAACAGCTTTCTGAATCAGCTCTGGTGGAACTCAGTGCAATCTCCAATAGGCAAATACCAACCTTAGCAAATAGTGCTCCCAGCCAGGTCTAACTCTAGATGCTCTCAGCCCAGCCACATAGGGAAGACTGTGGGACTCACTTTCACTCCGGCCTGTGTCTTTCAGGTTGTTCCTCCTGGGGCTCTTCTTGGGGGGGAGGGGCACACATCTAGACCTGGTGACAAGGCATACAGCATATGACTGAGCCTTTGGGTGCATCCTGGTTCTGCTGGGCTTATAAAGCTAGCTAGCTCCATCCCCTCTGGATCCCAGGTGGCTGCAGGTGCTCAGAGCTCTGGAGAGGTGCTGGAAACATACCCACCCCCATATCCCCTTCAGGGGTCCCGCAAGGTTCAGGCCTCGGGGAAGAAGAGCCGATCCCCTGTAGGTTGTGGTCACTTGCTTTGGTCTTGAGACAGAGGGAGGTTAGGGTCTCCTGGAGGAGTTGGACTTTATGGTCCTTTCACACCAGCAGAAGGACTTCCTGACTCCTCCTTGGAGTCTGAAGTCCAGATAAGAAAAAGTCAGCTTGCCCCTTGGGAGCTTGCAGAAGACTGGGTGACAGCTTACCCCGCTAACCCCACTAAACGACCCAGGGGCTCTTTGCTGGGCCCTAATTCTGGTCAAATGAGTCGGTGACACTGAGCTCCGCAGAGTATATGCATCTAGAGCTCCGTGCCTTTTCCTGTTACTTCTGTGTCCCAGCAGCCGCGGGGCATGGAGGGAAGCTGGGGGCACATGGGGTAGGAAGTCTGAGGCTTGACCCTCTCTGTGAAGCTCTCCTGGTTTGGGCTGCCAGGGACTCATCTAAGGAGGCACTGGGGGCCTTGTTAACAGAATAGGTAATTTATTTATATTAGCAATTAAAAAAATTCCATTTTCAGAAAGGAAGCTAACTTCTAAGCCTAGGAAATGCCGATGGGCATAAGGAGGAGCCCAGGGGATCGTTAACAACGTTCATCTCCCAGCTGTTGCGTCTGTCCCTCCTCTTCCCCACTCTGACTGCTTTGAGGGTGGGGAGGGGCGGCTCCCTCCTGCCCCGCTGTCAGCTGGCTACGCTCTCTGGAGCCCAGCAGGCGCTCAGCAGTGCAGGACCCCACGAGAACACCAGGAGCAAAGTAGCGGCGTGCATGTTAGAAAAAGAGCATATCTGGACATTTTTAAAAAGCACCAGGAGATGATAAGACATTAGAATTTGCTTTAAAAAAAAATCTGGGTAGGTGCATGGGGAAAAAAAGGGCACTTTGGAGATCATTGATAAGATCTAATATGAACATCTAATATGAACTGTGGCTCAGGTCATAGTACTGTATGTCTGCAAAATGTCCCAGTTTTGGTAACTACTGAATCTGGAAAAGAATTACGTATTCTTTTTTTTGTTTTGTTTTGTTTAAGATTTTATTTCTTAAGTAATCTCTATCCCCAGCATGGGGCTCAAACTCATGACCCTGACTGAGATCAAGAACCCTACGCTCCCCGGACTGAGCCAGGCTGGTGCCCCGAGAATAATCTATTCTTAGGAACTATCCAGTGAAGTGTCTAGTGATAAGTAGTTTGGAAAACATGCCATATCTGTATGAATATTCTGTGTGTATATATGCACGTGTATACGGACGTGTAAACTAAAGATATCTCTGGGTAAAGGATCTGTGGAGTTCCTGTGTTATTCTTGTAACTGTAGAAGTATAGTAAATACATTATAAATATACATTATATTAAATTATGTCAAAATCAAAAGGTAAAAAAAAAAGTCTGATGGGAGGAGGAGATAGGGAGACTCGAAGCAGGAACTGGCTGTAAGCTGGTCATTGTCCCAACTGGGTGATCGGTACGTGAGAGTTAGCTGGTCATGCTATCTGCTTTCTAGATATTTGAACTTGTTCATAATAATTTTAAAAGGTTTTGAAGCATCACAGAAAAATCAAGATTTTCTTGCAATTCCTTGTACCTAGTTTACAGGTTTAGATTTGTATGTGGGGTGGTACACCCCATAATTTTTCAGTGTTAATCTTTTTTTTTTTTTTAAGATTTTTATTTACTTATTTGACAGAGATCACAAGTAGGCAGAAAGGCAGGCAGAGAAAGAGGAGGAAGCAGGCTCCCTGCTGAGCAGAGAGCCGGATGCGGGCCTCGATCCCAGGACCCCTGGAATCATTACCTGAGCCGAAGGCAGAGGCTTTAACCCACTGAGCCACCCAGGCGCCCTTCAGTGTTTATCTTAAAGGAAACAAAAATTCAAAGAAAGGAATAGGTTAATTACTGCTTAGCCAGTGTCATGCAGCTAATTAGTTCTAGACTCAAAAGTTTAGCTCAGTGTCTTCTGGGTCCCAGTCTATGAGTCTTTATACAATGCCTTTGTCCTCTTAATCAGGGCCTAGTCAATAATCTGGGATTACTAAGTGCATAGAACTTTCTCTTTTGCCCTATGAAGATACTTCAGTACTTTTTGAGGAATTTTTTAAACAAATTGAAAACATGGACATTAGGATCACAAGCACCCATATGTCCACCACTTTGACTTAGTAAATGTACATGTTCTTGCTATAGATGCTTCAGATCTTTTTTTTTTTTTAATCATGGAAGTAACACACCAAAGGTCATTGAAATCTCCATGTTTGCTACCCCTGTTCCATATCCCTCCCTCCCTAGAGACAACCATTATCATAACTTTGACTTGTAACCTTTCTAGTCTATGAAAGTATAATTTTTTAAGACTTTATTTATTTGACAGAGAGAGAGACAGAGGGAGTGGGCAGAGAAAAAATCAGGCTTCCTGCTGAGTAGGGAGCCTGATGTGGGGCTCGATCCCAGGAAGCTGGGAACATGACCTGAGCCAAAGACAGCTGCTTAACAACTGAGCCACCCAGGCGCCCCTGAAAACATAATTTTCAAACAAAATTAAAACTATGACTCATACAAATATAAAAGACACACATATCAAAGACTTTATTCTATCAGTAAGAAAAACGCTAAGATATTAAGGCCAGTTCAAAAGGCATTTGTGGGGAAGGGAATTTATAAGCAATAACTTAATAAAAATAATAAAAGAAAATTAATTTAAAAGGAAGTTAGGAGAAGACTGCCACATTAGATACTCAAGTGATTCTTGTCCTATATGGCAATAAACTATGAACTTGGGGTTATTTTTTCTGCAGGACAGATATCGTTTGCATTTCTACCAGACAACAATCTGTAAGTTAACATGTAACTTCTTTAAGTTTGGAACTTTTAATTAGCAGTAACTGTGGGCCAAACCAGGTACATTTCCTAAATAAATCCTTGGGTGGGCCTATTAAACGATACCCCACTGTAACATCGAAAGGACATTCCACTCACTTTTCTCCACTATTTCCAAGTTTGTGATAATTTTTCTTAGCAAACCTATATTTCTAAATTTTCCTACAGATATGAATCTATATATAATAATAGTATTGAGCGTTGATTTGTCCCAAGCACTGTTTTGGATTTTTTTTTTTTTTTTTTTTTTTTTTTTGAGAGAGAGGGCACAAGCGAGTGTGCCCGTGTTAAGAAGCCGGAGGGGCAGGTGGAGAGGAGAGAGAGGATCTGAAGCGGCTCCACATCCAGTGCAGAGCTCAGCGCACAACCCTGAGATCACGAAATCAAGAGCTGGATGTTTAGCTGACTGAGTCACCCAGGCACTGCTGTGTCAACCACTCTTTCAAGGGTTTTACCGATACTAAGTCCTTTGTCCCTCAAAATCCATATTAGGTACTGTTATTATTCTCATTTTACAGATGAAGAAACTGAGGCACAGAAGTTAAGGCAGAGCTTTGACTCAGTCGCAGGCTATCTGGGGTCATACTGGACACTATTTTACAATTTGCTGTTTTTACCTTCAGTATCATATTTTGGAGAACTCTGCAGGATGATCTGTCGTTACAGTTCATTCCTTTTTTTTTTTTTTAAGATTTTATTTATTTATTTGACAGACAGAGATTACAAGTAGGTGGAGAGGCAGGGAGAGAGAGAGAGAGGAGGAAGGAGGCTCCCTGCTGAGCAGAGAGCCCGATGCGGGACTCCATCCCAGGACCCTGAGACCATGACCTGAGCCGAAGGTGGAGGCTTTAAGCCACTGAGCCATCCAGGCGCCCCAGTTCATTCCTTTTGACTACAGTTTTACAGTTTACCGTTCCAACCTATTACTCTACAGCAGGTAATTTACCTGTTCCTGCACTGGTGAACATCTAAGTCGTCCCCAGAGTTTCATCACTATAATGTACCATGAATATTTTTGGATATGTCTCTTCATGCATATGTGTGAGAGTCTTTCTAATTTAACTACCTTGAAATGAAATTTCTCTACTTTGGAAGGAGCAGATGGGTCCTTCTGTGATCTTGCCATAGCTTCTAACTGACCCTAAGATAGGCACAGATTGAGCTCACGGGAAGCTGGAGCCTCTTCCCCTTTTTCAAAGAGAGAGGGAGAGTGACAGAGACACAAAGGTGGAGACAGAGCAGGGATCTGTATCTAAAGGGCCTGAGTCACACTGGGGAGAAAAAAACAATTTATCTGACCCTCTAAAAGGAGCGAGAGCTCCTTCACACCCATTAGGACAACTATTATAAAAAGACCACTGGGATGCTTGGGTGGCTCAGTTAGTTAGGCATCTGCCTTCGGCTCAGGTCATGATTCCAGGGTCCTGGGGTCCAGTGCCACATTGGGCTCCCCATTCAGCGGGGAGTCTGCTTCTCCCTCTGACTCTCCCCTCATCATGCTTGTTCTCTCTTTCTCCCTCTAGAGGTTAGAATTTCCACATGAGTTTCGAGGGGGTCATAGTTCATCCATAACACAAGGACTCAAAGAGATGCTTGTGTCCCAAGGCTCCTAACAGTCTTATTCACAATACCAGGAAGGTGGAAAGAACCCAGATGCTCACCAACAGATGAGTGGATAAAGAAAGTGTAGGAGCTATGTACAGTGGGCTATTATTCAGCCAGAAAGATGAATGAAATTCTGATACAAGGTACAACATGAATGGACCTTGAAAACTTCATGCTGAGCAAAGTAAGCCCGGCAAAAAAAAAAAAAGAGCAGATATTGTGTGATCCCACTTGTATGTGCTACTGATAATAGGCAAATCCACAGAGAGAGGGAGTAGAATAAAGGTCGCCATTGGTCTGGGTCGGCGGGGGGATGGCAGCTATTGTTACGTGAGTGCGGAATTTCTGTTTGGGATGATGAAGTTCTGGAAATGGACAGTAGTGATCATTGCACAAAATTCTGAATGTACTCGATGCCACTGAATTATACACTTAAAAATGGTTAAAATGGTAAATTCTATGTTCTGTGTATTTTACCACAATAAAAAAAGGAGATGGAAGGGTAATAATATCTGACTTGCTAGTGAGGTAATAACATATTGTTTGTGAAAACACCTGCTAGGTCACATAGAAGATGCTCAGTAAATATCAGTTGCTACTTGTTTCTTCCTCTTCTTCTCCCTCATGTCTTCTATCATCTTCTACATTGCCTTCTGACTTGCGTTAATTTCTAAGTTCAGGATCTGTATGGACTGAATTGTCAAATCATATGATGAAGCCCTAATCCCCAATGTGACTATAGTGGGAGACAGTGTCTTTAGGGAAGTAATTAATGTTAAATGACATCATGAGGGTGGGACCCTAATCTGCCAGTAATTAACGTTAAATGACGTCATGAGGGTGTTCTTACAAGAAGAGAAAGAGACTCCAGAGATCTCTAGAAGCCTATGAGGAAGTGAGAAGGTGGCTGTCTACAAGACAGGAAGAGAATTCAAACCAGAAAACAACCCTAAAGGCACCTTGATCTTAGACATCCAGCCTCCACAGCTGTGAGAAAACAAATGTTTGTTGTTTAAACCACTGAGTCTGTGACATCTTGTTATGGCATTCCTAGTAGACTAACACAGAGTCTGAGGATATGGTTTTAGGGCTAACTTTCCACTCCCCAGTTAGGCATTACTTTCCAACCAAGTGTCATTTCCAATCCCAGCAGGTGGTTACCTTTCTCAGCTTGGGCTTTTTCACTCTGCTATCCCTGGGTGAGTATTTAGAAAGTTCAAATTTATCTTCATGTTAGCCTGAGAGAACAAGAATTAGAAGGAAAATCTGTTATAAAAACAAATTACCTTGTGGGTTTCTGAGACAAATATGAGTTATGTTTAGAATGTCTGTGCACCTGCTCTCTCCCCATGGATACCGATAGCCAAGTGCTGGCTGTAAATGACACAAATACAAATATAGAAACGGAGGTGCGTATGTGGATCGAGTAGACAGATCAAATAGCACAGGCTGATAGAAGCCGACTTACAGGGAAGTTAGAGTGGGTGGGAGAGAACAAATTAGAAAGAGCATGGCTCTTGCAATGAAACAGGTTAAGACAATCTGGCTTTTACAAATTGTATGATCTTAGGGGTGCCTGGCTGGCTCAGTGCGTTGAGTGTCTGGCTCTTGGTTTCAGCTCAGGTCTTGATCTCAGGGTCATGGGATCAAGCCCTGTATCAGGCTCCTCACGTGGTGCAGAGTCCACTTGAAAGTCTCTCCCTCTCCTTCTGCCCCTCTTGCCCACTCCCTCGCTCTCTCTTTTTCAAATAAAATAAAATTATTATTTTAAAAAGCTAAGCAAATTGTATGACCTTAGTGAAGCCAGCTAACCTGAGTTTTTCCCTTTGCAAAATGGGAATAAAATACTTTTTTCAATGTGTGATTGTAGAGATTCACAGGAGGCAATGTTTGCAAAGCCTGGATAAACTCTAATTGACTTCCTTTTCTATTTTGCAACAGAATTAATCAAGCAGATGTTTTCTTAGAGACCCATAGAATATAAAATAGAAGAGAGGAAAGACTGATATTTACCAAGGGATAAAGATAGCAGAAAGAGTAAGGACATGTGAGGGGTTGGTAAATTTAGTGAAAGGTGAGGAGGGAATAGAGCTTAATTCTTAATAGAGGCTTAAAAACAGAATCTTCTGAATAAATAGCATTATTAGATGAGTATATTAGGTTTGTCCAGCCACAAGTAACAAAAGACTCAAGCAAGGCGCCTTGGATATTTATTCCTTATTAGGAATATTTGTTAGGATATTTATTCCTTATTTAAAAATAAATTTGGTGGTAGGCTTTTTAAAAAGTTTTATTTATTTAAGTAATCTCCACATCCCATGGGGGTACTTGAACTTACAACCCCAAGATCAAGAGTCTCAGGCTGTTCTGATGAACCAGTCAGGCACCCCAGTGGTAGACTTCCTTTTTTTTTTTTTTTTTTTTTAAGAAGATTTTATTTATTTAATTGAAAGAGAGAGAGCATGAGCTGGGGGGAGGGGCAGAAGCAGGTTCCTCAATGAGCAAAGAGCCTGATGCAGGGATGCCGGGCTCAATCCCAGGACCCTGAGATCATGACCTGAGCTGAAGTCAGACGCTTAACCAACTGAGCCATGCAGGTGCCCCTTATGTCTGTATTTAAACTGTTTTCTTGAATAAGGAAAAAGGGGAACTTTCCCTTATCCCACCTTGAGTATCTTCTCTCTTCATTGGATGTTCAAAACCTACTTACATAAGAATGCCTACTGTTCATTCATTCATGCATGTGTATAGGCATTCATTTATTAATTCATTTAATAGGTATCATTTGAATTTAATAGTTATCAGTTGAATACCTAGCATGTGCAAGGAACCGTACATGGGTCCTTGGTCTTAAGGAAGTCCTTTGTCTCACATAGCCAAAGAAGAAGAATGGATATCTGATAGGAACTAAATACAGAGGACTCTTGAAATTCACCAAATTAGTATGTGCAGTTTTCTGACCTTGAAGATTCATCAGAGACAAAACTTGCAATTTTGCTGAGATATGAATTCAAACCACCTGCATGGTCCTGCTGGTGTTTGGAGGAGTCAGTTTCCTAGTGAGTGAATTTAGCTGAGTCCCAACATTTGCACTCAGAATGCCTTTGTTGAATATGTACTTCATAAAGAAATTGTATGCTACAGTGACATTTGTAAGATTGGGATTGAATGAGTTTTCAGAACAGTCACTCAATAATAGAAAAAGTCATGCTTAATACCATAGTTTTTTTTTCTATGTTCTTTTTTTTTTTTTAAGATTTTATTTATTTATTTGACAGAGAGAGAGATCACAAGTGGGCAGAGAGACAGGCAGAGAGATGGGGGGAGCCAGGCTCCCTGCTGAGCAGAGAGCCCGATGTGGGGCTCGATCCCAGGACCTGGGCCGAAGGCAGAGGCTTAACCCACTGAGCCACCCAGGTGTCCCAGTACCATATTTTCTAAAAGTCAATCATGATTTTTGCTAACTTTACATGCTACTTGTAATATTTACTTAATATTTAAAAAATACAACTAATGGGGTGCCTGGGTGGCTTAGTGGATTAGGCATCTGCCTTTAGGACAGTCATGACCCTGGGTCCTGGGATGGATTCCTGTTCAGCGGGGATCCTACTTCTCCCTCTCCATATGCTGTTCCCTCTGCTTGTGGTCTCTTGCTCTCTCTGTCAAGTAAATAAACAAAATCTTTAAAAAAATTAAAGAATTAAGAAGACAGCTCACTTAAAAATGAACAAAATCTAGTCCTACCTTAAGAAAAAAAGTCCCTAATGAGGCAGTTGTATTTTTAATTCATATTAGAAGAAAAATGTAACTATTTAAATAAATTTGTTAACTTGTGTTTCACCTAAAATCCAGTGGTCAGCACTTGGAAATCACTTAAACCAGGTTTAAATTCAGATTCTGATGTATTTATTAGTGGGGTATCCTTGGATAAATTACATAGTGTCTGTGACTGCCAGGTTCCCCAACTGTAAAGTGGGACTGAAAATCCATATTTCTTTTTTTTTTTTTTTAAAGATTTTATTTATTTGACAGAGAGAGACACAGCAAGCAGCAAGAGAGGGAACACAAGCAGGGAGAGTGTGGGAGGGAGAAGCAGGCTTCTGGAGCAGGGAGCCTGATGTGGGGCTTGATCCCTGGACCCTGGGATCATGACCTGAGTTGAAGGCAGATGCTTAATGACTGAGCCACCCAGGCATCCTTGAAAATCCCTATTTCACAAGGAATGCTGAGAGAACCAAATGAGATATGGCACATATAGTATATAGATTAGTGTAGTCCTTGGTCACAGTAACCTTCCGGTTAATGACAGTTTATATCGACTATGGATGGCTGTTTAGATTCACTAATTGCCAAATACCTTTGTCTTCCTGGAAACAAAAACAGAAACAGTGAACTATTTGATTCCATCCTAGTAACATAGATTTGAGGGGAAGGTGCTAAACACAGGCATCTCCAAAGAGGTGTCAGAAATCCATTAAACAGCTCTCAGAGCGTTGGTAAATGGTGATTGGAATGAAGAAAAAAAAGGTGAATCTGAGGTAGGATTGGAACAAGATAACACAGACACCCTTGAGTAGCCAATGGGAAGGACAGCCCGGAGGAAGTGCTGTCCAGTCACGAGGGTGCTGAAATGACTCCATGACGCAGCCAGCAAGTTGCAAATAACCTTGTCTGAACACATCTCTGGTTTTTAACCATCATATCTCAGGTACGCCTACTCTTCTCCACCTTTCTCACAGTCTGTCACCTCAACCTTCCACCTACATCTACCATTCTCACTCAAGGCTCCACATCCCACCCTGTCTTCTTTTCCAGCTGGCTGAACGCTGACCTTCCTGCAAATCATGCTCACTGCTGCCAGAACAGGCTTCATTCCTAGGATGGTGCTGAGTGTGGGAAGTAGCTGGAATGAGTCTTTGAGGGTTGATGACTACTCAACACTTTTTCCTTCAGTCATAAATAGCCCCCAGTGTTAATGCGGCTGGATCACAGCCTCAAAGACTAGAGATGCTGAGGATGACAGCTTTCAGAAACATGGTTATAGCTGCTGCTTATTCTGTGCTAAACCCTTCAGCTTTATCTCCCACATCTCTCAGCCTGGACTGCTCCTGTGCTCCATCCAGTCAGACCTTTGTATGCAATACCTTGCTCTAATTCCCATCTTCCTCCTGTTCTTTAAGTTTATGATAGCCTTCTTTCTTCCGCAATCAAAATTTATCTTTCCTATACTTAAATGTCAATGTAAACTTCTCCTCCTCCAGGCCCCTCTAACTGAAAGCAATATTCCTTTATTCTGAAATTCTACAGCATTTTTGCATGGGTATGCCACTTAATCCTTGGTTATAAACTGACTCAAGTTCATTTTGAAAATTGCTAAAACATGGGGCAGTTTTGTCTCTCCAGCCAAACTTTGGGCATCAGAAGGCAGGAACCAATGTGTTTGCATGTTTTGTATTCTATATAGTTCCAGATGCCATAGCAGGATACACAGTGGTGCTCAATAAATGTTTATTGATTGAATAATAGAAGGACATGACTTTGGGGGTAGTGAAAGGTACAAAAATGTTAACTGAAATTTGACTAATAGTCTCTCAGGAGAGACATAGGAGCAGAGAATCTGATAGGTTATTACTTTCCCCCTGAATAGGCTCAAAAGGATATTTGGGGGGCGCCTGGGTGGCTCAGTGGGTTAAAGTCTCTGCTTTCCGTTCAGGTCATGGTCCCAGGGTCTTGGGATCGAGCCCCACATTGGGCTCTCTGCTTAGCAGGGAGCCTACTTCTCTCTCTGTGGCCTCTCTTGCCTGCTTGTGACCTCTGTCAAATAAATAAATAAGATCTTAAAAAAAAAAGGATATTTGGGGATTGGGCATGGGAGGAATTGGATGGAATTGGGCTGGAGCAGGTTACAACATGACTTACAGATAAAGACTCAGGTGTAGCCTAAAATTTAAGAGTTTCATGGAATTCAACCTAATATGATTAAACTATCATGGAAATGTAGAGTAACCAAGTTTGAAGGAGCTCAGGGGTCACTCCAAAAGTCATTGGTTGATACATGATTCACCTTTTCAACATCCTCACCAGGTAGGCATCAAACCTCTGCTCAGACACCGCCAGCACCGGGACTTCACTAGCTATAGAGACAGTATATTCAATGGAATGGAAATCTAGTTCAGCTCAGCTCAGTTCCACAGTTTAAAAAATTTGTGAACTCAATATATACTAGCACTGTGGGAGGTACTCCCGCTGGGGAGGAAGAGATGACCCATGGCTCTGCATTTCTGTGCATCCTATGGAGTTGTGGGACATTCTCTGCAACCTTTTGTAACCTATCTATTTTTTCTATCTTCTCTTGTCCTTTCCTCTATGGTTAATTCTTTCCCACAACTTTGTTTTCCAATTTCCCTCTCCCCCATACCTTTTATATCTTCAACATGATTTACGCTATCTAGGAGCTTTCAAATCCTGGGATAGCTTCCTGGAAATAATGAGGATGAAGAGAATGACTACTATCTATCCTAACAATATTTTTGAAAAACTAGAAGAAACCTTAAAGATTATGTATTCAACTCTGTCTTGTTGGGCCAGAGTGGAAAAATGCTTCATCCCTGATCAAATAGATAGTGACGTGAAAGAGATTAGCAGTCCATCATTTGGCAGAGTAGATCCCAGGGGAAATATTCCCAGTGACCAACACTCAAGTATGTAAAATGAAAGGACAGTAAGAATTTGAGCTGGCATGGACGTCACATTTACATATATTTGCATACACCCACACCAACTCCCTGCAATCTCTTCTCAGTTATTTCTCAAGTGAGAATGTATCATTGCTTCTCTTGTTTGTCATTTTTAACTTTTCATTTCTCTATTCCTCTTCACCCACTCACAGTCTTTGGCCTGGATCCCCTGCAGTACGCAAGGAAAAAAAAAACATATTCACAGATCATTAAAATTAAACTTCAAACACCTGTGTCTCTCTGACCATCTGGTTTCTCCTAGAACAGCCACTTCCCAAAGATGGGGATCTTGGCCTCAATTACCCATCCAGTGCTCAGAAAAGGAGGATGCTTAGCAAGAAAGTCCCAGGTTGGAAAAGCTGATGGTTATAGACAGAGCCACATAAAGATGATTGGGATACATAGTCTGAGGGGGATTTTAATGCAAGATGGCATATTCCTTGAAAGTAGGGACTTTCTTACTTATCACTGGATCTCCAGAACTCAGGTAAGGGTATAAAAGCCAAATATTAGTTATCTACCAAATGAACCACCTGCATAGAATATAATAATATTTGATGTTTTTGGAGACTTTATAGCCACCCTCTAACTTAATGTCCACTACAGGTTTCTAAAGTAAGCATCTATTGGGAAGGCTATATGAAGTCCCAAGTGCTATACCAATGTGATGTTATTTTTGGCATTGTTCATGGATTAATCAGTTTTTAGAACACATATTTCCAGCTCTAGATTAGGTTCCTGGGATTCAGAGTTACAAAATTTATCCTCAAGAATCCATTAGAGAAGAGGGACACACAAACTCTCAACAAGGACATCTCAATGTAGCATGGAGGAAGCCACTTGGAGTCAGTTTAGACCAAAGAGGAGAATTTACCATAGGTTGTGTATCTCATGGCTTTGGTAGTGAATTAAAAATAGCTCCAGTTCTCTGAGGGCATTCCTCTCAAGAGGTGAGACTTCATTCCCCTCCCCTGGAGCACGTGCTGGACTTGTGACCCACTCCAACAAATGGGCTGCCAAGGAATGATGTGTGACCCCTGAGGCTTAATGTCTTAGTTCTACAGGTGAGAGGCTGAGGTCAAGGGGTCAGAAGTCTTGTTTCCTTCTGAGGGCTGTGAGGGAGAAGCTGTTCCATGCCTCTTGCATAGCTGCTCGTGGTTTGCTGACCATCTTTTGGTGTTCATCCTTGTCTGTCTGCATCTTGACAAGTGTTTTCCTTTATGCATATCTGTTCCGTGCCCAAAGTCCCTGTTTAATAAGGACACCAGTCACACTGGATGAAGGCCCAGCCTAATGACCTCATTTGAATGTGATTATCTCGAAGAAGACCTTCTCTCCAACTAGGGACACTTTCTGAAGGTCTTGGAGGTTAGGAATATGTGTGATTTTGTGAATTTGGGGAGGACACAACTGAACCCATAGCAATATCATAAAAGGCCTTGTGGTTTTCTCCCTGCTCTCTCTCTTAGATCACTAGCTCTGGGGGAATCAAGCTGCCATGTTTCAAGAACACTCAAGAGGACATGTGATAAGGTTCACAAGGCAGGAAACTGAGGCCTCTGCCTAACAGCTGTGTGGACAGCCCACCTCGAAAGCACATTTTTCAGCCCCAGTAGAGCTTGAGATGACTGTGGTTCTCTCTGACATCTTTCCCTTCCCCTCCCCCTTTATTGAGGTATAACCAACAATTAAAAATTGTGTGTATGCAAGGTGTACAACTTAATGATTTGATATACTATTATACTGTGGGATCATCATCACAAGCTAATTAACATAAGCATCACCTCACACAGTCACCATCTTTTTTGTGGGCATGATGAGCACATTTGGGATTTAGCCTCTTAACAAAGTTCAGGGATACAAGACAGTATTAACTACAGTCACCACACGGTACATTGCATCTCCAGAACTTACTCATCTTGCTTAACTGAAACTCTGTGCTCTTTGACCAACATCTCCCATCAGCCCCTCCTCTCAGCCCTTGGTAAACACCATTCCACTCTGCTTTTATGATTCTGATTTTTTAAGTGACACACGTAAGTGAAATCATGTAGTATAGTGTTTGTCTTCCTATCTCTGCCTTATCTCACTTATTTAACATAATGTCCTCTAGGTTCATCCATGTTGTTGTAAATGGCAAGAATTCCCTTTTTTGAAAGGGCTGAATCATATTTCATTGCGTGTGTGTGTGTGTGTGTGTGTGTGTACAACTATATCTATCATCTATCCATCATCATCATCTCTATCACATTTTCTTTGTCCGTTCATCTGATGACAACATTTGGGTGGTTTCCATATTTTGGCTATTGTGAATAATGTTGCTGCGAACATGGGAATACAGATATCTCTTTGAGATCCTGATTTCACTTCCTTTGGATTAATACCCAGAAGTGGGATTGGTGGCTCAGAAGGTAGCTCTATTTTTGATTTTTTGAGGAACCTCCATACTGTTTTCCACAGTGGCTGAACCATTTACAGTCCCACCAGCAGTGCACCAGGGTGCTAGCTGACATCTTGTCTGCAATCTCATGAAAGACACTGAGCAGAATCATTCAGCTCAGCTGCTCCTGAATGCCTGGCCTGCAGAAATCGTGAGATAATGAGTATTTGTTGTTTTAAGCTGCTAACTTTTGGGGTAATCTGTTATGCAGCAATAATGAGCTAACCCACAGGAGGGGAGAAGGCAGAAACCCGAGTCTAGAAAGTAGACAGAACTTTCTGCCTCTGGCTACCCACCTACTGTCTTTCTCCAGTACTTCATCCATAGAGAGAAGCACGGAAACCCCATAGCTCCTGAGTTTACACACTTCAGTTCCAGTAACACAGAGATCTTAATTCCAAATTGGAATTTAATTTGTGTCAGCTGTGGCAGGGGATAGGTTTAGATAGATTCAAGTTTTGTGGGGCTTGAAGATTATATTATTGTGGGTAGGCTCATTAAGGAAAAGAACACTAGTTTACATACAAAAAATGATTATGTGAAGTGAATGAGAAAATAAATCACATGAAATTAAAAATATTCTAAAGCTGACAAATATTGAAACATTACAAAATTTAAAAATTGCATGATACTTGGGGCACCTGAGTGGCTCTGTTGGTGAAGCATCAGCTCTTGGCTCAGTCGTAATCCCAGGGTCCTGGGATAGAGTGCCCGCACGGGCTCCTTGCTCTGCGGGTAGACTGCTTCTTCCTCCCCCTCCTCCTGCTGCTCCTCCTGTTTATGCGCAAGCTCTCTCTGTGTCAAATAAATAAATAAAATCTTTTAAAAAATTGCATGATATTTGTGTTTAACTCTGATGGCTGGAAGAGGTTTCCATAGGCTATATTCTGGCTCTGTACATGTCCAACCCACATGCATCTGGATGCCGTAGGTCATGCGAATGCAGTGATCTGAATTCTGGCTTTGTGTTTTCACGCATGCCGCTGGGTGAATTGGTCCAGTGGATGATGGCAGTGCCCCGGAAGTCGTTCTCCACTGGGATGACTACCCATACTTAACTACAGATATTTAGAAGTCATATAGATAGGGGTGCCTGGGTTGCTCAGTGGTTAAGCCTCTGCCTTCAGCTCGGGTCGTGATCTCAGGGTCCTCGGATTGAGCCCTGCATTGGGCTCTCTGTTCAGCGGGGAGCCTGCTTCCACCTCTCTCTCTGCCTGCCTCTCTGCCTACTTATGATCTTCGTCTGTCAAATAAATTAAAAAAAAAAAGAAAAAGAAAAGAAAAGAAAAGGTCATATAGATATATGCAGGAAACCCATATTCCTATCCCAACTACCCCTTAGCCGGATCTCACATTGCCTAAACCTCTCTAAACCTACAAGAGGGAAAATGTGATTGGGGTGGGGGCAAGATGGAAAGATACAGTGGTTTTAGCCATTTGTGGCTAAAATTACTTACAAAATCTTACAAAAAGCATCTGACCTTGTGAATACATAGCTATGGAGTTCCCAGAGCCTTGGAAGGGTCCAGGCAAGGGAGGAGCCCAGGAGCCTTGGCTGGTCCCCTTCATGGAAAAATTGCATCTGGGCAGGGTCTTGGAGAACAAAAGGACAGCTGCAGACTTGACCTGAACCTGGTGGGTGAGGTGGGTGCCCCCTGAGAAACAGAAAGATCTGATGACGGTATATAATTATAGTATACGGTGAGGAGGGATTTGGACAGTCTGAGAGAGTGTGGATTTGGAAGTGGGAAATTGACTCAAGCTTGCAGACCAGACCTCAGCGAAGGCTTGCATGGAGAATGACATCTGGGGTGAATTGCAAAGGGTGAGTGGGAGCGGGGAGGAGAATGTACCGGGCTGGTGAGTGGCATATGTAAATGGAGGAGGTGTGAGGGACCATGGCTGACAGCAAATGCTTTAGCGACATTGAGTAAAGGGTGCGAGGATGGGCTTGCCAAGAACCCAAAACCAACCCAGGCTGGGTCATGAGGGGCTCTGCATGCCAGGCTATGCTCTTAGGCTACCTCCTGAAAGGGATTGGGGCCTCAGGGAATGGAGCAGAGAATTCAGACGATCAGATTTGCGCTCGTACACCAGCCTGGCACTTTTAATCACTATGGGTGACTTAGTGGTATTAAGAGAAAAATGTTTCCGATTCACTGATTGAGTTAGCTTTTATTGGGCGATGCACAGATAGGGCAGCATCTACGCTAGCAGATAGAAAGGAGCCCTGAAGAGCTGTACAATGCGAGACATGTTCACAGACCAGCGTGAGCAGGAACAAGTCATAGTGGGTGGGCACTTGGTGACTGGCCAGAGCAGGGTTACTTTCTGTAAATGGAGAAAAGGGAAGTCCCGGAGGCTGCTCAGGTAGTTTGTGTTGAGCGGGCAAGCAAGCGCTGATTGGTTGACCTTGGCCTTCTCTTCCAGCAGAGCCGACCATTGAAACTTAACCAAGTTCTGGTTTGCTGACCTGGACTTAGCATGAACAAGTCCATCTTGGGCCTCATGCGGTTACTTTCGCAGTGGACACAGGGACTCCTTCCCATCTCATATATATAGACATGTCTTGGGAGAAAACTGCAAAATAATTCAAAAGGTATGACTGAGCTCAAATGTAAGAAAAGGAAATCCGGAAGAGCCAGAACAGAAGAATCTCCGAAGAGCCAGAAAAGTGAGTGGAGCTTGAACAGTGGTTCCGAGGGGAAGGAGACTGGATCAGGTCTTCACAGAGGAGGCCTGGAGCTACAAAGGCCAACCTAGGAGGCGGGTCTGGGCTGGAGGCCGGGCAGATGGAGCGCTGGAACCAACTTCAGGAGCTGTAAATCTGGCTGTCACCCAGGCCTCTGTGGATAAAGGGTAAGGAAGGACATTGGAAGCAGCAGATAAAAGGTCATCCTTCCTGAGCTTCAGACATGTGGCCTCTCAGACACCCCGTGTCCCCCAGGCTCTGGGCTGTGTGTGCTGCCTACAGCAAGTTCATATATGCATGCGTGCACATCCTACTATGGGGCAGGTCTCCTGTACTAGGGACTTAGAGTTTTTTATTTATTCATTTTTTTGTTTGTTTGTTTTAAAGCTGCTGAGTGATTATCTGGGAATATTTCCAGCCAGAAAAAATATGGAAAATTTTGGAATTTCTTTCGCTTAGCTGGTCGTGGCCTCAGCATTTTTCTTTTTCCATCCAAATCCCTGCAGGGTCTTCGGGGAGCCAGGAGGAGTTGATTTCAGGATGCACTTGTGGGCGGAGGGAAAGGGGAGGATCCATAAAGAGAGACTATAAATCTCTATCAAGGGTCCCAATCCTAGGCCTGGTGCCTTGACTAGGAATTTGTCCCCAGGGCTTGGGAATGTATGAATCGAAGTGAGGTGGTCAGTGTCACTGAGCTCCTTATCTGTCTCCCAGGAAGCAGATCTGAGTGAAAGGTTAGCGAATGGATGATGACACACAAGGCAGGGGTCACAGGGCCTCGTGGAGCTGAAGTCTTGAGTTAAGCAAGTGGTGAGCAAATTGGGCTGCCGGGAAAGGAGCAGGGCGTGTAAGGCCTGTGTGGACGTGGACGCAGCCAATGCTGGGATGATAAGTCTACCTGTAGGGTGGGGTTAGGCTAATTTACACCCTCAAGATTTATAACCTTCTTCCGGACAGGGGAGTGCAATGTCTGAGATCCAAGTCTATGAAAAGGGCCTTCCCTGAGCCAGTCACCCAGCAAGACGAGGCTGATTTTCCTCAGGATCCTCCTTACCTTCTGACCTATAACTTGTGATTTAAAAAAAAAAAAAAAAAAAAAAAAAGAAGTAGAAGAAGAAGAAGAAGTCCCCCAAATGGAGTCACTTGCTCTTAGGATAGCAAACCAAGACTTAATGGCAGGATGTGACCTTTAACCTTGTCCGTCTGGAAAGATAGACACCCCCCTTCCCCCAAAAGTCTCCCCCCATGTCTGCCTGTAAAGGTCTTCCATTTTGTGTAACTCCTCAGATGGGATGGTATCCATTCATGAATTATTGAATGAAACCAATTGGAGCTCGCCCCACCAAAAAGTTTGAACTCCTAGAAACAGAGAGTAGATGGGACTGTGGGGGGGTGGGAATAGCGGCTGTGGGGGAAGTCAGGGAGATGTGAGTCAAAGGGTGTAACACTTGCTCTGAGAAGGTGAGCCCTGGAATGTAATGCACAGCATTGTGACTACTGTCAACAATACTGAGTTATATACTTGAAAGTTGCTAAGAGACCAGATCTTAAATGTTCTCACCACAAACAAGAAACGATAATTGAGTGATGTGGTCGTGTTAGCCAATGCCGCAGCGGTAATCATATCATAGTGTGTAAATATATCAAATCAACACATTGCTCATCTTGAACTCACAGTGTTATGTGTCAGTTATGTCTTAATTTAAGAGAAAACCTTATTAAAGCAAAGCAAAACAAAACAACCCAAACCCAAGCATCTTCTTGGAGACTATGGCCTTACACTGTAGCTCACGTCTTGGCCTCTGGAAGCCCCTTGCAGCTGGGAAAAGGCCAGGGGTGAGCCTCACCCATTCGGTCCCACACTGTCCAATATGGCGGCCATTAACTGCACGAGGCTGTTGAACACTTGAGACGTGGCCGGTCCACACTGAGGTACGTGGAAGGGCTTAAAGGTACACTTCAGGTGTTGAAGACTCAGTATGAAAAAAAAGAATGTGAACTATCTCATTGCTAATTTAAAACTATTGATTGCATGTTAAAGTGACTATTTTTGATATATTGGGTTAAGTAAAACATATTACTGAAATCTGTTTCACTAGTTACTTTTGGCAAAACACGAAGTGAGCACCTGGCTGGCTCAAGCTGAAGGGGTTTGGAACGCTCAGATCTCGGGGCTTGTGAGTTGGAGCCCCGAGTTAGATGTAGAGATCACTAAAACAATAACAACAACAACAACAAAACTGCGAAAAGAGTTCAACTGAGTAAATGTGAATGTCTACTGAGTAATTCATGAATAGGGCTGCAGTCCGTCTAGCCAGCAGAGAGTAGCTCTGAGGAGCTATTAAAAAGAAAAAAAGGAGGAAGTTGTTTGGAAAAGAAAGGGTTGTTTCAGGCGAGGTCCCCTTTGCTTAGGGGGAAGCACAGGGTCTCTGATCATGCAGATGACCTTGGGGGATGGAGAGGGCCCCTGTGACAGACTGTCTCCCTGGAGCTGATCAGAAAATCCCAACTGACCTGGGAGTTTGAAACCCAGTTAGGTTAGGGAGTAAGCCCTGGTTTGGTGAGTTGGCCTAAGTGGCCCCATTTTGGGCCCTTGATTTTCTTTTTGACACTTACATTTTTTTACAAAAATAACTGGTTCTGGGAACTTGGTTCCTTCTCCATGATCATTACTTACTCCTTCTCATCCACTGGGCTGAAGGGAGCCGCAGTAGAGCTTTGATGGAATTAGGACCTGAGGGATGACCTCCAGGAACGGCTGCCAGAGAGGGGAGGAGGAGGATTGAGGTCTCCGTCTAATCTTGTGTTCTGCGCAAGCAAGGGAGGGGAGCTAGCAAGGCTGGCGAGTCCAGGCTCTCAACCCTGAGACCCTGAGGATTCCTCCCTACCCCAGGGACAATTGGCCGTGTCTGAAGACATATTTGTTCCCACAACTGGAAGTAGGGGGTGGCGTGCTAGGGACAGGACACCCCCAACCCTCCCACCCTGCCCCCAAACAAAGAATTATCCAGCCCCAAATGTTAATGGTGTCCAGGTTGAGAAATCCTAGCCTGTGCCTAGGACAGGGGTCAGGACATCCTTGGACAGGAGTCTGGAGGGAGGCTGTGAACGCTGACTCAGCGGGGGAATCTAGTCTACCCTCTTCCATTCCCTGGCTCTTTCTAGATCATCACTGACTCACTGGCTTTTCCCCCTGAACTCCCAAGCCTGCCTGAACTCATCCCTCCCTCTCCTTCAGAGGTGTGACTCACCCTGCTTGAGCCTCAGGTGGAGACGGCTCCCAGCCAGAGACCAGCCCTCCGGGGGAGAGCTCCAGAAAGGGGATTGGTCCACAGGGGCCAGGTTGGTTGCCCAGCCTCGCCTCTCTCTTTTCTTCCTGTCCCCAGTCCCTCCGTGAGTGGTCCTGGAGCTCTCGGAAACTCCTGGTCAGACCAACTCTACCAGAGCTGTTGGGAGAGGAAGGAAGCCCCTGAGGAGGAAGCTGGTAGAACCTGAGAGTGTTTTCTCAGAGGGAATAAAAGCTGACGGCCTCCAGATTTCTTGAGGAAAGCCCTGTCTCCAGGTGTGCAGGGGGCAGGGGTAGGGGTGGGAGTGGGGAAGAGTCGCTGGTGGATTCTCTAACTTTCCAGCCAGATTTCCTTGAACTTCCCCTCCCTGCCCTCAAGGAGTGTACTGTCTGGCTGGGGATGGAAAGCCTGCAGATTGATTATAAAGGGCTTTAAAGAAGACTCAGTGGTAGCAGAGGCTTCAAAGAGGGAGATGCCTGCCCATGATTCAGTCTCGGGTGTACCTCTGAGAAGAGCTATACTTTGCTGAGCATCTATGACGTGTCTGATACTGTGCTGGGCACGTTGCTGCCGTCTCCTGTGTAAGTCAGGTGGTTAGCAAGAATTCTCTCTGTTGCCGACACCCCGCTGAGGGCTGGGCAACTGGGACATAACGTTAAAAAAATAAAAATAAAAAAGACCATGTTCTCCAGGTATTCATGTCTCACGGGGGAGGAAACCTGTGTTGCACCTGGTGTCCTGGCTTTAAACAAGGACCGCATCCTTCCTTCCACATCTTCAAATCCCCATTTTTTTTTTTTTTTTTTTTTTTGTAGATTGTGCTGGTTGGGGCTTCTTGCTTGAAACTGAATGTTTCTTTTTTTTCTTTTTTCTTTTCCCCACTCAGCACTCAATCTTTCATTTGTGATGGTTTTCACATTTTTCTTTTCTTTAACAAGGGCAAACCGCAGCACAGAAGGAGGAATGATAAATTCTCTCAGTAGGAGTCAGAGAATTTCCCAGAAGAGATTATGTTTAGGCGGGGGCTCAAATGATAAGGAAGGGGCTTGTCCTGGCTGACGCAGGGATGGACGGCACAGTCCCGCGCCCAGGAAACTGTGAACAAAGGAGGAGCAGGCAAAAATGCATGACTGGCTCAGGCCAAGCCAGCGCATCGTTGTGGCCACAGGGCAGGTGTTTGAAGGGAAGTGTGGGGTGCCCCCTGGAAAGTTAGGTTGGGACAAGCTTGTAAGACAACACGAAGGAGAGACTCTCCCTGCCAGGCCAAGGGTTGTAAACTCAAATGCTTGCAAGGGATACTTGGATACCTTACATGAATGAAAAACGTACGCTTTATTCTTTCTACATGGAGATACTATTTTGGGGGAGAGGGGAGCTCGTATTACATTCATTTGGACTTAAAAATATTTTTAAATTAATTCTTCTTCTTTTTTTGTTTCTTTTTTAAAAAAATTATTTATTTTTTATTTATTTTCAGCATAACAGTATTCATTATTTTTGCACCACACCCAGTGCTCCATGCAATCCGTGCCCTCTCTAATACCCACCACCTGGTTCCCCGACCTCCCACCCCCCACCACTTCAAACCCCTCAGATTGTTTTTCAGAGTCCACAGTCTCTCATGGTTCACCTCCCCTTCCAATTTCCCCCAACTCCCTTCTCCTCTCTAACTCCGCATGTTTATTTTTATTTTTGACATGTTTCACATCCAAATGGTACACATTCTCTTCATGCATTCAGAGTCTGGGCCAGGTGTCGCATGTGTGCTGGGCATTGTCTGAGCACTGGTTGTCTTCCTTGAAACAGGCCACTTTGGGTCCCTGTTTTCTCCTCTCACTTTTACCAGAGGGGTGAATGTGGTCAGTTTTCTGAACTAGGAGCAAAAACTCAGGGCGTGGGGGCACCTGGGTGGCTCAGTGGGTTAAGCCACTGCCTTTGGCTCAGGTCATGATCTCAGGGTCCTGGAATCGAGCCTCACATCGGGCTCTCTGCTCAGCAGGGAGCCTGCTTCCTCCTCTCTCTCTGCCTGCCTCTCTGCCTTCTTGTGATCTGTCTGACAAATAAATAAAATCTTAAAAAAAAAACCCACAAACTCAGGGTGTGACATGAAGGAAACACTTTAAAAAGAATAGTGGGGGAGGCCAGGGGGCAGGAGGGGGAAGGAGTGGAGAGCCGTTGACCCGGGGCCAGGCAGTTATGGTGAGGTGAGGGCACGGCTGGTAGAGAGTCCCCGATTGCAATTTTCCTTCCCAGAGAAACTGGGAATCTGGGTTTCTGAAATGTGATCTCATCAACACTTTTTATGTTCACTACAAAATTCACACGTATGATGCTGTGCACACACAACCTGTTGGCAGGATGTGTGGGAGATTGTGGGTGAGCCGTCATTCGCCACCATTCTCTGGTCCAGGCAGTTGGCAATGAGGGAGGCACAGCCAAGACTGTTGGATGCACAGTCCGTGTTCATTCACCCCTTCCTTAAAAACAGCACTGCAGGATAGTCAAGGCGGTACGGGGGCCAGCTAACAGCTGATATCTTAGCCTCCCTTGCAGACCATATGACCACCATGTGATGAAGTTCTGGCCAGTGAGAGGCAAATGCCTATGACTGGGAATAGGTAGCTGGCAAGTTCCCCTTTTGCCAACATTCTTCCTCAACCCCTGAGGTGATGGCTGGAGCTTTAGCAGTCATGTTGGACGAAGAGGCAGCCTTGAATATAGACGCTGTATTGTCTGATGGGGCTGCCGTGACAAAATACCGCAGACCGGGTCACTTAAACAACAGAAATTACTATTTTTTTTCCTCACAGTTCTGGAGGCTGGAAGTCTAAGATCAAAGTGCTGGTAGGTTTGATTTCTTCTGAGGCCTCTCTCCTTGTCGTGAAGATGACCACCTATGTCCTCACATGGTCTTGCCTCTGGGCAACTGCATCCCTGGTGTCTTTGTGGGTCCAGATTTCCTCTTATTGTAAAGACATTAGTCAGATTGTATTAGTGTCGACCTCAGGGGGCTCTTTTTAATTTAATCACCATTTTAAAAAAGATTTATTTATTTGTTTTAGAGAGAGGGAGGGAGGGAGATAGTGGGGGGAGAGGCAGAGGGACAGAATACTCAAGCAGACTCCCTGCTCAGCACGGAGCCAGACACAGGACTTGATCTCAAGATCCATGAGATCATGACCTGAGCTGAAACCAAGAGTGGGTTGCTCAACTGACTGAGGCACCCAGATGCCCCTAATTTAATCATCTTTTAAATGCCCTGCCTCCAAATACAGTCATATTCTGAGGTATTGGGGCTAAGGCTTCAACACATCAATTTTGAGGGGACATAGTTTAGCCTGTTGCAAAAGTTATGCACTGAAGGTGTTGGGACAGAAAGATAGAAATCAGCTAGATCCCCACTGCCTTCATGGACCCTCCATACAAGTATGAACCATTTCCAGATTTAAAAAAAAAAAAGATTCCATTACAATTCAGGTTGCAGGGACTTCTCCCTTGATCCCTAGTTCTAGCTTAAACATAACTGCTCTTTGGACGCTCCTCTGACTCCTCGAGACAGACTTCATCATAAGGAACTGTAGGGGTTTAAACTGTTATGGTCAGTTCTCTGTTGCTAGCAGAGGAAGGCAATTCTGGAGAGCTCCCTGGAAGAGGAGCGACTTAGCCTAGTGTGTGTTTTCTAGAGGTTTGAGGCAGAGGAGGGGCATCTGGAGGCAAGGGAGACCCTACCAAAAGAAGCTAAATAGGAAAGGCAGGAAGAAGGCAATCTGGAGCCTTGAAGATCAAGAACTTCCCCATTTCCTGAGATCAAGTTGAGAAGTGTGTTCTGGGGGGTTCCACCGTGAATCCTCAGGGCACCTGGGTTCTCAGGTCTGTGTTGTTTTATGGCAGTCTCATGGGACTCGGAGCTAGCCAGTTCAATCCCTCAGATTTGGTTATCTGTAAAATGGGGGTAATGACACCTGGCTTATCTGTCTTAAACAGCATTTGGTGAAGATCAAATAAAAGAATGAATGAGAAAAGGTTTCGAAAACTATAAATGGCCCAGATCAGAGTTTCTAAAGCCATTTGTTTACATTCTTTGTGATATTTTGCCTTGTGTATCACCTGTATTGTGATTTTTAAAAATTGGACCATTATAAGCAATTTTTTATTAAAACACTCTTTTTATCAGAATAAAAGTGACATAATAAATAAAAATGAAAGTAACATAACATTAAATGCTAACTAGTTACTGTTAAGTGCTAAGACTGGCTCTCTATATTAGAAAGAGAGACCGGAATAGGGAAGGTTGTGACTTCCTCCTTGACATATTCAGAAGAGGTAAGGAAAAAAGGAAGAGCTTTCTGGTGATTCAATGAATCTATTTAATGTTAGAGCTACATGATATGGCCTCATTCCTGTGTATAAAAATACTTGGTCTTGGGGTGCCTGGGTGGCTCAGTCATTGGGTGGCTGCCTTCGTTCGGCTCAGGTCATCATCCCAGGGTCCTGGGCTTGAGCCCTGCATCGAGCTCCCTGCTCAGTGGGAAGCCTGCTTCTCCCTTTCCCACTCCCCCTGCTTGTGTTCCCTCTCTTGCTGTCTCTCTGTCAAATAAATAAGTAAAATTTAAAAAAAAATATATACTTGGTCTCATGAAGAGGTTTTTCTCAGGGAAGAAAGGAAGACAATGGTGTTTGAATAATTCTTTGTGAGCATCTTTTACCCTCCTGGGAACCTTACAGTAACCAGTTGAGATGGGAGTGAGTGTCCTGTTTTCACCTGGGAAAACTGAGGGTCGGGGGGTTATGTACCTTGACTCGACATGACAGAAATGCTAAGAGACAGAGTCATTCTGAGGTAGCATGAACTCAGGTGTGCCAAGCCCCTAGCCCCTTCTGTACCACTGTATAATTCCATAAGCCTGTCCTTCCTTATGATGTGTGCATTTAAGAAAAACTCTGCCCATTGTCTGTGAGATGTGGTTATTAGAAACCACATTGGTTTCTAATATTGGTTGAGAATATTGCCGCCAGGAGCCAGATAACTTGGATTTAAAGTTTGGCTGTGCGTCTTATTAGCTGTGTGACCTTGGGCCAGTTACACTGCCTATCTGTGCCTTAGATTCCCCAGGGATAATCATTGTATCCATTTCATATGGTTGTTCTGAAGATTAAATGAGTTGATATGTGTAAAGCTTTTAAAATAGTGCCGGGGGTAGGGGGGAGCACTTGGGAGGCTTAGTCGGGAGAACATGTAATTTTGGGGGGCTTGATTATGAGGGGCTTGAGTTTGAGTCCCATGTTGGATGTAGAGATTACTTAAAATAAACGAAAAATAAAATAAAATAGTGCTGGCCCATATTTCACTCTATCTGTTCATATGCTCTGTGCTTTCTGTCGGGATAGAATGTTCCCGACAGAACATTATTGGGATAGAATGTTCCACACTTAGGAAGGCAGCTTGCCAAGGCATCCCTTCTATAAAGAGCCTCCACCTCTTTCTTCCTTGGGCTGTAGATCAGAGGGTTCAGCATGCGGATGGCCCCGGAGGAGAAGACAGATATGACCCTGTCCTATCAACCTACAGCGTGCGAGAGCTCCGCTGGGCATGCAGGACCAGGATGGCGCCGGAGATGAGGCAGGTGGGGGATGAGGTAGGGAGCACAGATAGGGAGCCTCTTGCTCCGAGCCTCAAGGGAACACGGCCTGTGGATGGTCACCGGGGTGGAGGTGTAGGAGAGCAGGGTAACGCTGTCGGTGACAAGACAGATAATCAGGGCGGAAGCTGTGAGAGTGACGTTTGTTCCTCTCTGCAATACTGCTGGCTGGTCTGCAATACTGCTGGCTAGAAGTGCTCATTGAAACCTTCCTACGTGCGCTCTTTCGAGGTCTAAAGCTGCTTCCCCAGCTGCTCTTCCCTGTGGTCTTCAGAATAGCCTGGGACACTTGCATAGTGGGGGTGTCTCTGTGTGTGTGTGTGTGTGTGTGTGTGTGTGTATTTGCTGTAGATGCATAATGATGGGCTTATATCGTAACTGTTTTATTCGCTTAACAGTACTGACGTTTCTCCACCACAAAAACCATAACAAAACAAAAAGCCAAAAACAAACAAAAAACCAACCCACAATTCTTCCCCCTCCACAAAGTAGCATTATTGTCTTTGTAAAAATCCGTGCTAGTTGTAAACAATTTAAGCAACGCAGAAAAGAATTAAGAAGACAGTAAAATCTGAAAACGAAAGTCAGCTGGGGTCCCACTACTCACAGAAAATGGGAATTGGTGGACATTTTTACTAGAATCCTCTAAATGCCCTGGAGACTAGGACGGTCGGAGGACACACCCACACTGCGCATGCTCTTGCGTCGTTTATTTCCTCCTCCAGGAAGATGTCCTGGGTGTTTCCCTGTATCAAGCACTAAGTGATAGCCTAGGGCCTCATTTCCGCCAGCCAAGCCTTATCTTGTGTATGTTCGGTACGTGCCATCCTTTACTTAACGACCCCCCTTGGTTGACAGTAATTATTTCCAACTCTTTCCTGTTAGCAATATCTGGCGAGCGCCTCCAGGGATAGGGCCCCCGAGGGCCAAGCCCAGGGAGCCCGCGGTATAGACATACTGCTCTTCTTCTCCCAGGAAGGAAGATTCTGGCTCACACCTTGGGGAGCCTGGCTCCTGGGGCTTCCACAATCCCAGGGGCGATCACCATGCAAAGCAAAGCGCCTTGTTAGGTAAATGACTTGTTTGGGCAAAAGAAATTCAGTCCCTAGACTCGGATCTGGCAGAATCTCAGCAGATGAGGGGCTGGATGGACCATATTTTCTGTAGGTAGGAAGGGGTTTGTTTCCTTGGGGGACACCTGCTGAGTCACCTCTACAGAAATGACAGACCTTTGTCCCCTGGCCTTCCGCACTGCACCTCAGCCTGCACAGCTGTCTGACTCACCCTCCTGGTGAATGCCAACTTCCTGGCGCAGGTCTCTGCTGTGAACACCCTTCGGCCACCGCAGGCTTCCTCGGTCCCTGCGGCTACAGTGCGTGGGAGCGGAGCCGGGCCACGGGACTGGGTTTGGCCTGGAGCGGGAGTGGAAGTGATCTGTGCCCTGTTCTGAGCATGGACGCCTTAGGAGCCCCGTGCACCCCCCAGCTTTCCTCTCTTTGCTCTGCTGTGACACCAGCCGAGTGCAAGGCAGAGGGGCTTCCCTTAGGAGTCTTGGAGTGAGAAGGAGCAGGCGGGTCATGGACTCATGAGGAACATGAACAGGACTAAGAAATAAACTATTCTTTTTTTTTTTCTTTTAAAGATTTTATTTACTTATTTGTGAGAGAGCAGGAGAAGGAGAGCGTGAGCAGAGAGAAGGAGATTATCAAGCAGACACCCCACAGAGCGTGGAGCCCGGCAAGGGACTTGATCTCACAATCCTGAGACCATGGCCTGAGCTGAAAACAAGAGCTGGAGCCTTAACCAACTGAGCCACCCCAGTGCCCCAATAAAGGTCTCATCTAAGCTATTGAGATTTGGGTGTGACTTGTTCATACAGAGGCCTTCACGTCCTGATGTATTCCTCAAGGGCAAAGTTTTTTCTTGGCTCTGGTCCCAGTTCTAGCTTATCTGCCCTCAGATCATCCAGGCCTCTCAGGTGGGGCTCCTTCTCACCTCATGGGGAGCAGCTCCTTCACCGTCACCGAGGCTGCCTCTACCTAGTTGATCCCAGGAAATAAACAAACAAAAACATTTATAATTCATTATATATTAACAAAATTTTTTTTAAAAATACAGGAAAAAAAATTTTTTTTACTGTTTTTGACTTTTATTAAATTTTAAAAATTGAGATATAATTGATAGGTAACACTAGATTAGTTTCATGTGTCCAGCATAATGATTTGATATTTGTCTGTATTGTGAAATGATCACCACAGTTACGTCTCTGGTTAAGAGCCGCTGTACAGCCAGCTGCCATTGTTTTTCTTGTGATGAGAACTTTTAAGATCTACTGTCTTAGCAACTTTCATTTTTGTTTATTTATTTTTAAGCTTTTATTTATTTACTAGAGAGAGAGGCAGGCAGAGGGAGAGGGAGAAGCAGGATCCTGCCGAGCAGAGAGCTGGACACACTCGGGGCTCAATCCCAGGACCCTGGGATCATGACCCGAGCCAAAGGGAGAGGCTTAATTATCTGAGCCATGAAGGTGCCTCTCTCAGCAACTTTCAAATATGCGTTACGATATTGTTAACTATAGTCTCCAGGCTGCGCATTAGAGCCCCAGGACTAATTCATGGCAATTTATTGTTGTTTTTTTTTTAATACGAGAAGGTTCCAGCTGTGAGTGGCAGGTTCCATCTGACTCCGTTCTTGCCAACCTGATTGACAGGCGATATGTTGCAATGAAAGAAAGTCCTGGACTAAATTTCAAACTTACAAGTTCTGCCAAACAAATGTACCAGTTAGTAAGCGAGCACAAACTGCTGGTAAACCCGTCTGTGTCTGGGAGTGGTCCCTTTCTCTGTCCTTAGCTCTGCTGACGAGCAAATTCTTCGTGAAGTGAAATATCCGTGTTCCTATGCCCGTTGTGTCAGCGGGCAGGACCCTCCAGGAAGCAGAGAGAATGCAAACCAAAGGGCTGTGCATTTACGTACGTGGTAGGAAATGGGAAAAACAATGAGGTCTCTAGGTTCCGGGTGCTTGCTTGCGTGTGGCTCTGTGCTGAGGGCTGTACTGAGAAATGCAGGTCCATGGTCTCAGCCGAGATGTTCTTGAGGAATATCCACTGGGAAACGACATAAAGGCTATGTCAGCAGCCAAATGGATGTCCTTTCTTGTCTCTGCATCTTTTTTTGATCAAGGGTGGAAATACATCAACAGGGCCACGTCCAAGAGTTCCAGAAAGCCAGAGTTGAAAGAACTTTTGGGGAACGTCGGAGTCAACATCTTTGGGAAGAGGCCCAGAGGGAAAGGTGCTTGCTGAAACTTATACACAGCCTGTGAACTCTGAGTGGGCTGGAGACCTGGTCTTTCTAAACAAAAAATATTTCCTCAAGTTACCCAATCATGCTATAGTAATGTGCTGCTGTTCCCGGTCCTGTTCCCAGGATGACCTGGATCCTTTCAGATGAATGCTGATTATTCATTAACCATCAAGGGCACTGCTGGACTATGTACACTTGGCAATAGGCTCTTTTTCAGCTGAAATGATTTCCCTATTGACTGTCCCAGCTCCCCTGGCGTGATGGGTGGGAGGCACATTCAGCGTGGTAGCCCTGCCATCATGTCATCAATGGAGAAAGTGAGGCAAAGATCTGTTTCTAGGGGAATAGAAAAGCGTCCCATAGTGTTGTTTTAAAATAATAAGTTGAACCGAAGAATGGAAATCATCTATATCTAGTGGATTCACTATTGGGACTGAGAGCCGGGATTTCCGACAGCAACATGACCTAACTAATTGTTCCAGGAAATTCAGCCAAGGAAGATATGGCCATAAACCAAGAAATAAGTTCACTGTTTGCTTCACGAAATTCCTGCAAACCAATTTATCTAAACAAATAGTTTGCAAAAAAATAAAAAGCAAGGGCGGGGATGGGGGAGATGTGCCTGGGCAGCTCAGATGGTTAAGCATCTGCCCTCGGCTCAGATCATGATCCCAGGGTCCTGGGATGGAGCCCCACATTGAGCTTCCTGCATAACGGAGAGCCTGCTTCTCCCTCTCCCTCTGCCATTCCCTCCACCTGTGCTCTCTGGCTCTGTCTATCTCTCTGTCAAATAAAAAAAATAAATAAAATCCTTGGAAAAAAAAAAAAAAGTTTGTTCGCCTGGGCCAACAGCTCTCCTAATAGGACCGTAGATGACTTGCTCACGGAATAATAATCTCAACCAACAATGGTTTATTCTCGAGATTTGCTTTCAGGCCCTGTCTTCCCTGCTCCTGCCAATTCTGAACTATAATGTCACAAACTTCGTCCACTCCTAAGGTGCTCCCTCATTTGTGAGATCCACTTTGTGGGCACCTGACTGGCTCAGTGGGAAGTGCATGTGACCCTTGATCTCAGGGTCATGAGTTCGAGCCCTGCGTTGGGCTCCACACTGGGTATGGAGCTTCCTTAAAACAAACAAACAGGAAAACTTAAAAAAAAAAAATCCACCTTAAACCCCTTGGGTCTGGACTCTCAAACTCTGTAAATATCTTCCACAGATTTCCTCCTTTTGAGACACGAAGGTTCTGGGTACTCTTTTCCTATAGCAGGTCTCATAAACTTAGCTTTGAGCAACAGGTGTGTGTTTGGTGATCTTTTGAAGAGTTATCAGTTGTCAATTTATCGATCTCTTCTTTACCAGGGTTTCTGTTCTTTGAGAGCATGGTACTTCTTTTTTCTATTCATTTCCTCTCTCGCCCCGCCCCCTTGCCCCTCCCCCTTCTGCCCTCCCCTTCCCTCTTGCCTCTCCCCTTCCCTCCCCTCCCTCCCCTCCCCTCCCCTCTCCTTCCCTTCCCTCCTTTTTTTGAAGTCCTTTGCTTCCTGTTGTGGCTCCTCGATAATTAGGAAGAAAAGCGGAGTCACATTAGCTTTTGGAGGTTACCTTGTCTGTACCTTTTATGAGTACACGGGTTCACTGGTACTGCCGAGAGGGTTCGGATCTCATGTAAACGTCAGCACCGGAAGACACCTTACACAGATCATATTTTCTAAATCCCTCTTTTTGCACAAGGAATAACTGGGGTTCTGGGAAAAGAGACCCTTCTCTGATTTGGAGGGGAGATTCTAAAATTAGGTACTTTAAGCAACATCCCTCCTTCTCCAAGTCCCCAATTTTTGAGGAATCAATGAATCACTCAGTCCACTCTTGAAGCCAGACCATGGAAGAAAAGTGCCTTCATTCTTTGTGGTGACTCACAGAGAAAATTCTGGTGGGCGTGCAGGTGGGACCCAGGAAGGGGTGGAGAGTGAGGTAACTGGCTTCGGGATCTGGGGCTTTCTTTGGTGGCAAGAGAGCTGAGGCCAAGGCAGGGGCACCAAAGGGTCCTTTCATGTCCTAATTCTTTCTGCTTTTTTTTTTTCTTCTTTTCTATCTCATTTATTTTTTCCTGTTCCAAGTTGCTTTTCAGGTGCTCTGTAGGAACTAGAAACTCCTGGTAGGAGCCAAGACTCTGTGGGATTAGTGGAAAGCTGGGCCCTGGTGGGAAATACAGAAGCAGCTCTTTGGAATTTTTGGAAGCAGGAGATATGTAAACTTGTTGCATAATTTCCTGCAAAAATCCAAGGGGTTTTAGACACTGGAGTAGAGCCAAGTCTTTGAAATCAGCTGGACTTGGGTTTGACCTTAGAGTTCTTGGACTCTAGTTTCTTCATATGTGAAATAAACATAACCTACTCACAGATTTTTCCTGCGGGTCAAAGGAAGTAGTGCGTATCATGTGTCCCAGAATGCCTGGGACATCATATGTGTTCAATGGATGTTAGCTAGTAATTATCATTATTGAGAAAAATGCCTTCTTCAGGTAGCAGTAGTGTTTTGTTAGGCCCATGCCTTCTAGAGTAATGACAAGTGGTAATCTTTTCATCACCTCCTGCCCCAAAGCCTAAAATCCAAAGAGGAAGGGGCAAAATATGTATGAGTAAATACGCCTTCATTCCTACGTCCTGAGTAAGTACCCAGCACCGCATCGGGCTCCGTGGGGGATGAAATCAAGTGTGAGGCTGGTGTCCTGCTTCCACGAGCCTACAGTTTCCCTGGGGAGGCAAGTGATGGCGGTGAGTAGAGTCTGTGGGAATGTAACTCTGTGGGGATGATTCTGGACTGTCCCGGTGACAAATGTGCTCATGTGTGTGGACTGGTGAGTAGACAGGTGCTGGAAAGAGTACACTTCACTGAAGTCTTTCAAGGGTGACCTTTGGGCGCTATCTCTTATCTGGGCATAGAGATGTGGGAGAGAGGTCAAGGTCAGGTACAAGGCTACGAGAGGAGGGGGTCTTCAAACTCCAGACAAACTTTGTGCATAAGCAGAAGCCTGGAGGGATCTGGATACACCTCTTTGCTTTGAGTCTGGCTCCTCACAAGCTAGGTTTGACTTCCACTGGCCTTAACGACAAGAAACCCAATATGTGTCTTGCCCTCAGGGTACCACCTGTTGGTCCAACTTCATGCCTGACCTTGATTTCACTCACGATGCTGCTTTACCCATTTTGACCCACGTTTTGAAATCTTATCCTCCTCTCCTGGTATTTGAACCTTGGCCCTTCCTTGATTTGGAGTCAGCACTCTGCTCACCACAATCTGATAACTTGCCCTGGCTCTGACCTGCCCCAGGACAGCAGGGTCAGGCTTATCCTGAGAGCCTGGCTGAGCACAGTGTGAACGGTGTGAATCTTCCCTCACCATAGAGGGTGAAGCTGGGAAGACGAAAGGCACAGATGGAAGAGCTCTGCTTTGGGCTGCAGGAAATGCCTCCCTCAGAAGGTGACTAGGATCCCTCCAGGCTTTTGCTTATGCACAAAGTTTGTCTGGGTGGAGGCGCAGAGGTCACAGAAGTCGTGATGAAGGTTGTCGGGCGACAGAGGAGCAAGAGGAGGCTGGCCTTTCGCAGGACCCCCTCACTAACACCAGCAGCCAATGAGCCTTTCAAGCCCAGAGTGGATGATGCTGGGGAAGTGGGGAAATCATATCAAATGAACATCCATTCAACAGCATACTTCGTGTTAGGGTTTTTGGTCATTTGAGTATTTAAGCTTCACACCATGTTCTTGTTTAAAGATGATGCCAGACTGTATGTTGTAAAACCCGATTTAGACATCAGTCCTGTCTGATTCTAGAACCCATTAACTTGTGTTTCATCTTATGTCCTCACGAATCTCCATTTCTCTGGCCCACTGTTGCTGGTTCACAGGGAAAGAAGGAAATTTGGGAGCATGACCGGGTGGCCTAGGAGTTAGCTTCGTTACTCTGTAGGTCTGGGCTGAGTCTGGGGCCGTGTGATGTTTCAGCAAGGGCCCGGCCTGCGGAAAAGGGGACCAGGCCGTGGTGTGGCAGAAGAGGGGCTAGGACGGGGCTGACAGCTTGCTTACTGCTCTCCTCGCCAAGAACTGTGGTTCTTGGCGGGTGAACCCTGCCAGCCTCCTTGTTCCGTGATTTCTGGCTTCACTAAACTCTCTCTCTAATCAGGGAGATAAAATACTAAGATAACACAGGTCGGAGAAATGATTCAGTGTTAGGACGACTAATCACAACAGCTAAGATGCGTTGAACGCTAATTAAGGACCTGACGGTGTGCTCAGCACCTTATAGACATTAAATCTTTAATCCTCACGAACCGCCCTATGAGGTAATTAATATTGACATATTCATTTTCAGACAAACAGACCAGGGTCACACAGCTTTGTGTGCCGGAGCCGGGATCCAGGCCAGGTCAGGCTGTCTCCTGAACCGAAGGCCATGCTCTGAACCTCCAGCATGGGCAGCCTCCCTCAGGGAGGTGACAGTAGACAAGGTTGTGCGGGCATGGAGACCAAGCCTGCCGGAGCCTCTAGAAAACCACAAGGTCTGGGGACTAAATTCAGAATAATTCAAGGACAATCCATTAGGGGTTATTTCAGGTTTTGTTTGTTTGTTTAACTATGTAAGAAAACTCCTTAAAATACAATATCTTTTTAAAAAATTTTTTATTTTTTGTAAACATATAATATATTTTTATCTCCAGGGGTACAGGTCTGTGAATCGTCAGGTTTACACACTTCACAGCACTCACCATAGCACATACCCTCCCCAATGTCCATAACCCCACCCTCCTCTCCCAACCCCCTCCCCCCAGCAACCCTCAGTTTGTTTTGTAAGATTAAGAGTCACTTATGGTTTGTCTCCCTCCCAATCCCATCTTGTTTCATTTATTCTTCTCCTACCCCCTTAACCCCCCATGTTGCATCTCCAATTGACTTACTTCGATAAGCATGATACCCTCTATCTAGTTCCATCCACGTCATTGCAAATGGCAAGATTTCGTTTCTTTTGATGGCTGCATAGTATTCCATTATATATATATATATATATATATATATATATATATATATATATATAACATCTTCTTTATCCATTCATCTGTTGATGGACATCTAGGTTCTAAAATATAGTATCTTAAAACTACAACCCTTTGTTGTTGTGTTTCACAGTTCGGTGGGTTAGGAGTTTGGGTAGGGCTTGGGGCAAATTGTTCTTCTCCTCCGCGTGGCATGGACCAAGATCATGCACACAGCCGCCCGCACCTGGCCCCTGGGCTGTCCCAGGAGGCCAAGGCCTCTGTCACCATCTGGGGCTTAATAACCTTCCATATGGCTTTTCCAAATGGCTAGCGGGGCTCCCTCCCAGCCTGGTGGTCTTAGGGTGGGCCTCCAAGATGGAAAAAGTGGATGTCAACAGTTGTCTTCAAGGCTAGGCCTGAAGTCGGCATGTTGTCACTTCTGCTGTGTGTCATTGGTCATAACAAGTCACAAGTGGGATTGCCTGACAAAATACATGGGGCCCATTTAAATCTGATGAACAAATTCAGATAAGCAAAATACGTTTCAGTATAAACTACACAATATTAGGACTTGTTTATACTAAAAATTATTTGTCGTTCATCTCAAATTCGATTTTAACTAGGCATCTGTATTTTCATCCCAACCTTGGTGGGAGGGGTGCATCTTCTGGGGGGGTGTCTGCCCGTTTGCCCCTTCTTTCTTACTAGTCACCTCTGGCCAGCCCCAGCTGGAGGTGGACTGACTTAGATTCTTTCTCCCAGGGAAAGCCTTATTCACTTGCATCTGACCCCTTCCATCCTGAGCCAAGTTGTCCCTGTCAGTGATGCCTGGAGAGACGTTCCCACTTGGTGATTGATGGTACTCGGTGCGGGAGAGCTTGAGTTTTTTATAGGTGGATCCCAGTGTTCGGGCTGCCTCCCTATGTGGTTCCAGTGTCCCTCCCCCAGGGGTCTCTGAGGTTAATTTAAATGAGTTTGAGAGCCTTGGGAACAAGAGGAACATGGAAGAGACTCGAAGAGACAACCCCTTTTCCATCTGTAAACATGTAGGCTTTGGCCATAACCTCTCTCTTTCCCGTGGGATAGGTGGAAGTCCAGCAAGGCTAACCAACTTTGATCGGGAGATGGAGCCTGTCCCCTCAACATTCCATGCTCAGTGGCAGTGGTCTGGGGTGGCCCCGTGCCTCAGCCGCCTGGCCGGACCCCAAAACGGTCTTCCTTCTAGCACCTGGGGCTGGATCTGCCCCTCCACCTGAACTTTGGATTCCCTTCCACCCAGTAGAAAGTACCACACCTTCAGGTATTGAGTGGGCTCTGGGTGGTCTTAAGACATGGTGTAATTCAAATGCTCTTGAGAGAGGTAACACTTTGACTTAATGTCCAACCAACATTCCAGTGCCTCCCGTTGGGTTCCGTGTCAGATGGTTTTAGTTAAGGGAAGAGGGGAGGAGACATTTGGACAGGGAGGTGTGCGTGGGGCCAAAGGGGCTGGGTGCCTTGTCTCCTGGCAAACCTTCCCATATCCTCAGCTCCTCCTGCTCTCCCCTCTCTGCCCTGCCTTCCCTCCATTTCTCAGAAGCCACCCTGTAATCCACTTCTGGGAAGCTTATTTACTTTGAAGTCTGTAACTGGGCTTCCCAGGACTATGAGGTGAGCGTGCTCAGTAATTGTTGACATTAGGAACAGAGCACGAGTTTACCAGGACAATGAAGGAGGCATTGACACCCTAGTGTCTCTGTTCCTGGGTCCTCTGTGTCTCCTTGGCCCTAAGGGAAATTATTATTCAAAGGAAAATTTTCTGTTATGCACATAGCTTATTTTCATGAAAAGATTGCAGTCCCTTAACTCCTGAGTCTGGGATGGAGTATTGGGAGGGGGTTGGGGACCAGCTGGGGTCTGCTGTATTCTTAGTACGTGTGACTGTTAACTTATACGTCACCTTGACTGGGCTCAGGGATGCCCAGAGGGCTACTTCTGGCTATGTCTGAGTGGGGTTTGCAGATAAGATTAGCATTTGAATTGGTAGACTGAGTAAGGTTCACCACCACTAATGTGCGTGGGCCTCATCCAATCCACTGGGGGGCTTCAGTAGAATAAAAAAGCAGAAGAAGGGCAAGTTGGCTCTTTTGGCTTGAGTTGGTTCATCCATCTTCTCCTATCCTTGGACACTGGTGGGCTTGGCTCTTGGGCTTTTGGAATCCCGCCAGGAATGATTCCATCAACCCCCAGTTTTTAGACCTTTCATTTTATACAGAATTACACACCTCCAGCTTTCCTGGTCCTCTGCCTGCAGACGGCAGATGGAGGGACTTCTCAACCTCCATAGTTGCATGAGCCAATTCCTATAATAAATCTCCTCTCCTATCTATCTATTGATCGATCTATCTATCATCTATCTGTCTATCATCTAATCTATCATATTCTATTGGTTCCATTTCTATGGGGAGCCCTAGTACAGTATGTTAGGAAAAATGACCCCAAGCCATAAATTAAGCTGGGAGATGATTTCAGTACCATCACTGAGCATTGATCAACATTGCTTACCGTGCATTATTCAGTTTTCTAAGAACATGTTGTCTCACCTTGATATTTATTTATTTATTTATTTTTTAAAGATTTTATTCATCTATTTGACAGAGAGAAATCACAAGTAGATGGAGAGGCAGGCAGAGAGAGAGAGAGGGAAGCAGGCTCCCTGCTGAGCAGAGAGCACGACTCGGGACTCGATCCCAGGACCCTGAGATCACGACCTGAGCCGAAGGCAGTGGCTTAACCCACTGAGCCACCCAGGCGCCCCACTTCGATATTTATGATGAGCAGGTGAACATGGAGGTTTCATCTGGAAGAGATGCAGTGGTTTTTTGGTTCCCTGTAGGAAGAGAGCCCCGCTGTGTCGGCTGAGCCCAGTCTGCTCAAAGCTCCCCTTTTCCCTCCCACCAGCCTCTATGACAGTCTGCTTTTGTTTCTCTCTCTTCCCCATTAATACCATCCACATTTCCCTGGATGACGTGTCGGCCAAAGTAAATCAGTTGATTTAGGAATTTGGAGCTAGGGGCAACCCAGAAAAGCACAAACCATTCATACCCCATCCCCTGCTACCTCAGGTTCTCCAGACAGGCAGAAATACAGGGATTTTAGCACACAAGCCAATTTTATTTGACTCTCAGAAAGATAGTAAATTAAACCTCAGTTAACATCTGGATTTCACAATAAATTTCACCTCTTTCTTACACTCTTAAGATGGTAAGATTGATTTCTATTACAATGAGGAAGGGTTTTGTCTAAAGACATAAAGGTAATTAGATCTTGATTGAAGAAACCTCTATGGCATTTCAGCTTTTTATTTTGTTTAAGTTGGTGATTTATCGAGAAATAATAGCTCATTATTGCTGTAGCACATATTCTGGTCCCTGGCTGGTTATAATGGAGATTTCTGTAGCTGGGGCTCCATTTGGCCCCATAAAGTCAATGATCACTCTCTCCTTCCTATACTCAAACACCACAGGGACCATTTCTCGAACATCACACAGAAGGGCAGTATCTTCTATATAATCTTTTAGGTCGCTATGGCATTCAATGCCCCTTTTCACATTTGAGAACAGATAGGAGAAAGACAGAATCTGTCCCACTCTGGGACCACTGCAAAAGGTCCTAGGGCTCTGTAAGACAGAAGTGTGGATATAGCATAGCAGGGGATGTAACATATCCATGCTGAATGTGGTCTACTGATGGATGTACAAGAGGGATGTTGCCAAACAGGTGAATATTCCTGCCTGGGGCTTGAACTTCAGGGAATGATGGGAAGGTGTAGGAACAAGTAGAGATATGTGGTTGAATACTATAGAGGGTGGGGCAGAGTGGGTAGTGTTGGTGGCTTTGTTCTGTGGCTGAGCAGTACTGAATGCTCAATGGGGGCAGTGTTAGCCGTAGCAATGGGGAGTGCTCAGGGGTGATGTTCCCCAATGGGGCAGCCTACACGGATCATTTCAGTGGTGTTCAGCGGTGTTTGGCCACTGTTGGTTCCTGTCCCAGCTGGAATCTCTAGGCCTCCCTTCTATTTTATGAGCTCCCAGATAGCTTTCTAACAAATTCCTTTTCTGCTTAAGTTAAGAACCTTAATGTGTACGGCGGCCTTGACATCTTTATTCCTTAGGCTATAGACCAGGGGGTTCAGCATGGGGATCACAATGGTGTAGAACACGGAGAGGGTCTTGTTATAGGCTGAAGCACTTTCTGGGTTGGGTTGGACATATACAAAGAACACAGACCCATAGAAGAGGGAGAGGGCAGTGAGGTGGGAGGCACAAGTGGAGAAAGCTTTGCGCTGGGCCTCCAGGGACCTCATCCTACAGATTGTGGCCAGGATGTAGGCATACGAGACCAAGATGGCGGACACTGTGGGAACAGTAACCAAGGCAGAAAAGAAGAGCAGGATGATGTTGGCTACAGTGGTGTCTGAGCAGGCCAGTTGGAGCACTGGGGGGATGTCACAGAAGAAGTGATCAATGATGTTGGGACCACAGTAGGGCAAGATGAAGACATTCCCTGTCTGCAGAGCTGAAATGAACACCCCCACAGCATAGGTGCCCACCACCAGCTGGGTGCACAAGCGTTTGGACATGATGGTGTGGTAGAGGAGAGGGTGGCAGATGGCCACAAATCGGTCATAGGCCATGATGGCCAAGAGCAGGCACTCCCCTGTGCCATGGAGGATCATGAAGGCCATCTGGACCACACAGCCCGCGAACGAGATGGACTGGTCCACAGTGAGGAAGCTGGTCAGCAGCCTGGGGGTGAACACGGAGGAATTGCAAATGTCCAGGAAGGAGAGCACGCTCAGGAGGAAGTACATGGGGGTGTGGAGGGCAGGGCTGGTACGGATCAGGTCTATCATGCCCAGGTTGCCCACCAGAGTCACAGTGTAGATCAGCAGGAAGACGCCAAAGAGGAGGTGTTTTTGGTCAGCCTGGTCTGTGAGGCCCAGCAAGATGAATCTTGTCACCGTGGTGTGATTCTGCCCTGATGTCATTCCACTGGGGTGTTATACACAGGACAATGGCCAAGGGGCGGAGAAACAGGAATGTTAACATTCTCATCAAACAGATAGGCTTTAACATCTATCACCGAAGAGCCTGTGTATCTCCAAAGGGGAGACTGGTCCCCAAACCCCACTTCAATCCCATCATGTCATACTCATGCTGAGGTTCTGAGGGTTCTCTGTCCCCCTTAGGACGACGTCTACATTCCTCTGCTTCCATACGTGTTCCTCCATGCTATCTTGCCCTCAGTTTGCAGTTCTGAGCGATTTATTTCTACAAACACACTGTGTGATTACAAATATCTGTGCCTTTTCAAAATCTAAATTTTCTTGTTGGAATGTCCTTTGATCTCTCCAAACCCAGCTTAGAGGTCCGTCCCCTCCCTCTCTCTCCTGATTTTCACAGGTACTCTTTCAGTTAAATTCATGGCACTATATTTCAACATTAAATAAAATGCCCCTCCATCTTTCCTGGTTGGAATTTCTTACTCCTGGTAGGAGGAGAGTTATTTCCTATCTCAGGAATTTGTGTGCTGGTATCTATCACAATGCCAGTGTCAATGAAAAAATATAAATTAGTGATCAATTAGGTAAGAAAGTCTTCCTCATTTGCATCATGGCAACAGGATCCTTTCAGTCGTCTTTACCCAAACCTTTTAGTCATTTTTGGCCACTTTTTTTCTCACCCTTCAAGGAACCCCTCAGCAAATCCTATTGGCTCTACCTTCAAGATGTCTACCAATTTCTCACCCTTTCTTTGCAAGACATCCTCATACCTTGCTTGATAAATTGCAATTGCTCTTACCTGGTGTCCTGCTTCCCTATTAGGAGGAGCAGCCAGGGGGAGCCTGTCCCAGCACAGAAGACACATGCAGGGTGCTCACAATGACTGTGAGTGTGGCCACTGCTCCGTCACTTCCCTTTCTCCCTTCTGTCTTCTTGTCTGCTCTTTTCCCTCTTGCTTATCCTGCTTCAGCTACTCATGCCTCCCCTCCTGTCTTGGAACACCAGGAGTGATTCAGGACCTCTGCACTACTGTCCCCATCCCTCACCCCTCTTGCTCCAGGCAGCCACAGGGCTCCTTCCCTCATTTCCTTTGAGTTCAGGCTCCAGTGTCACCTGTGTGTCATGCCCTCTCTAAACATCTTATTTACAAAGAAACCCTGTCCTACCCCGGCGCTCACTATCCTTTTTCTCTGTTTCTTTTTGGGCTTCATAGGATTTTTTCCCTTGTACTATGCAACATTCATATGACTTATTGCTTTTGCCTGTGAGCTCTGTCTTGTTAGGATGCTAGAATCGCGAAGCTGGGCATTTCTGTCAATTTCGTTCATTGCTGCATCTTCAGTGACTGGCACACAGGAGGCTCTCAGTAAACACTGTGGCCTGGGGAAAGGGAAGCTGTAAAGAAGATACAGTGTCTCTTCGAGACAGATCAGGCTGCAAAGACAATCATTACTACCCAGATGGGTGGGTTCAGGATGTGCTTTGCCCAAATCAGGTGGTAAAAGTTGGAGAACGATTATGATAAAGTGTGAGTAAGAGCGGAATTGGAAGATGATGCCTCATGAAACCCGGTGTCTCTGAAAGCTGGGGTCTGGGGGACCTTGTTGTCCAGTTGTACTAACATTCCACTCTTCCAGCCCCGGAGTGTTGACCTAAATCCCTGAATTCAGAGCCCTCATCTTGAATCTCTGACAACCATACATTTTTAACTCTGGTTGCTGTGGAGGCTTTAAGGGGATTCTTTTCAGATGGGTGTATGCCTTCCCTCCTATATTGATAATTTTGGTAAGATCTCTATAAGATGATAAATTTTTGTAACAATTAAATTATTTAATATGAATTTGAATACATATTTGAATATCTACATATTGAAGATACTATCTGAGGGGTTGAAACAGTTAAGAGTATCTGCTGAATTTGACTCAAAATAAGGAGGTTGATTGGCTAAATTGGATTGGCTGAGTTTATGTTTGATTTGACTCTGCTGAAATGCAGAAGAATATATATAGGTTTTTATTTAGTAATTTCCTGGAGTTGTTTAAATGCTCATTGGAAGGGCTTGGGAAATCAGGTACATTAAATCTGTGATTGTAGTTTAAAAGGTTGAAGAGCATTTAATTAATCGTGTTTATAAATGGTGTTGAAATGCTTAGGAGAATTTGCTTCTATGGATTTTGTGTCTGCGTGACTTTGAATTGTTTAAGAGAATTTGACTGTAAACAGTGCTTAAATTATTTGGGGACATTTAATCTGTTAGATTTTGAGGCTAAGGGAATATTAAGATCAAGTGTGATTGTTTTAAATTCTAACAAACATTACTAGATCTAAAATTCAATTGATTAAATTTGAAAGTTGCATTTAATGCCCTGAGAAAAACTAAGTTCTGAATTTATCTTAAACTTAAAACATTATGATTAATTGATGAATGGCGTTAGATAATCCTTTCCATGCACAGATCTGGACATCAAAAAAAGTCATTGGGGTAACACAACCCATTATGGGAGCTCAAACCCTGGTGGATTTGAATGCATTGAGCCGAGAATCACAAAGGAGCCACAGGACTGGGCACCTTTATTCTCGGAGGAGTCAGGTTGGGAGCACAGAGGAGTTGGGTTGGGAGCACCAGGGAACCCTCCCACGAGATGTCTCCCAGATCTGCATGTGGTCCCAGCTATTCTACACTTTGTAATAAGCCACTGGGCAAGCACTGGAGAAAGCTATGCACTGATCTGCTTGGTGCAGTGGACAACTCTTGTCTGGGCCTTTGGGATTCCCGGGAGGACTGAGATGGTCAAAATAGATGTGCCTTGGAGAAAATGAGAAGCTTATAATGATCCCGAGTGGCTGTGGAGAGAGGAAGGCATGTTAAGAGGCAGGGAACTTATTTGTTGGCCCTCCTCTCTGGACTCCTCTCTAGGTCAGGCCCCCCCTTCACCCCAGCCTCCTTTGAGAACTGAGTAACCTTTGCTTGAGGTCCCAGCAGGATGAACTGATATCTGAACTTGAATGACCATCTGGACAGTGTTTGGTAGAATCCTCTGTTCACTGGGGAGGGATCATAGCTGGGGGAAAGAGAATACAGAACACAAGCTGGAGAAATTACTTTACAAGAATCAAGAGATAAAATAGGGTGACCAGAGCAAAATAGTAAAACCCAATCATTCAGCCAGTCAAAGTCAGCACGAGGACCTCACAGAAAGGCTTTTTAGGTGAACTCAGATGTGCAGAATGTCTTCTATCAGCAGTTCTTGTCCTCAGTGGCGGGTTTCTGGAATCCCACCAGGGAAATTGGGACCCCCAGAGCCTCTAGACCCTGAATACAAACCTTTGGGAGTTTTTACGTTGGGGGAACACTGACAGATGGCTGACACAAGGCAATGCTACTCTGATGCCTGTTCCAAGAGCCAACTCTGCTGGGGACACAAGAGGGTTCTTAAAAGTGTTCCTTGAGTGAATCAATTTCATTGAATTTTTGGGTAGATGGAGGTATAGAAAGAACAAGGGAATTATCTTTCAGTTTTAGTTGTTGTTTTTTCGAGCGGCAAATATATTCCAATGGTACAAAATTCAGAAGGGACTACATTGAAAATAAGTCCTCAACCTGCCTGTTCCCTTCCGATTCCCCAGCCACTCAGCAATCTGCCTCAGAAGCTACCAGTTTCTTGTGTATCTTTCCATGGTTAGTCACTGCTTATATAAGCAGTACATGAACCTATATTTTCTCCTCTCTTTTAAAAGATGCAAATGATAGCAAACTATACACATTGTTCTGTACCTTGTTTCTGTTTTTTATTTAACAACTTATTTTGGAGTTCTTTCCAGGACAGTAATTAAGGGCTGCCCATCTTTCCTCACCAAAGGCTGCATAGTGTTGCCTTCTGTAACATTTTAGCAGTTTCCCACTGAGGGACATTGAAATTGTTGCCACTTTTTTACAATGAGCAGCAAAACAGCACCTATCTTCAAGCCATTTAGGGTGAAGGCAATTTGCAATCCAGAGGCTGGAGACCCTTAATAAAAGATATTTACATGCACCTCTGACAAGGCTTTCATGCTGGGCTTTTCACTGTTTTGAGGGGGGGGGGGAGGGAGAAGAAACCTGGCAGGTTCGCAGAGGGTCTCTGCTTAGCTGTCTCTTGCTTCTTTCTCTTTTTCCTCCCAACAGATGGGACAGAGGTTTACAAGCTATGCTTACTGATCTTTAGCACCTGGTCATCAGAGTGAGACTTGCACCGGCAGCTTGGATATCACTGGGTGCTCCTTAGTCATGCAGAATCTGGTTCCACTCCAGACCAGCTATGGAACTGGATTTGCATTTTAACTAGCCCCACAGCTGACTTTTATTCTTGTTCCAGTTTGAGACACACTGAGGGGCAGCCCGAGTGGATTGAGCTCCTGTGCTAGTTGTTTGATGCCTGGGTAGAGGGACAAAGAGAAGCCTCCTAGTCTCTAATTGTGAAACTCCCCCACAGGGACCTCTGGGTCAAGGCTGATCCTGAAAATGACTGCGTATTTGGTGTGAATGTCTGGAAGTGACTGGGAAGGGGGAGTGTTGTGAAGGCAGGGAACTTGCCATAGGAGGGAGCCCCTGAGAAGGAGACATTTTCCTTCCAACCCAGATGCAAGAATGTCTGACAGCCCCCAGGCCACAGGCTGGTCCCTTGCCCAGGAGGAAAACTCACTATCCTCTGTGTAGGATATTGAAGTTGCTTTTTAAAAAAAGATTTTTATGTAAGTGAATGGAAGGGACACATTGAACTTAATACCAAGCCTAGGGACAGCCTCACTGATGGCATCTCGGGAGACAACTTATGGATCCAGAGGCCCAGAGCCCAGGAGTAGGAGCAGACTGGGAATGCCTGACATTGAGAACCCAGCCCCATGGGGCAGTGGAACAGCGGGGGGGACTGAGAGATTCTATACCCCTCTCCCTCCACCCACCCTCCACCATTGCAAAGTGTACCACTGAAGAGTTAAAACTTTCATTGCCTTTTTAGGGGGGTTTCTTCGAACCACTGCTGCCTGCTGGGTTTTGGGTAAGCACCACTGCTTTGAAGTGAAGCAGCAAAGAGCATGGGACTTTGTATTAGCCTGATCTGGATTGAATCCCACTGTCAGCCATGACAAGCTTTGTGACCTTGGGCAAGTCACTGAACCTTACTCAGTTTTGTCTTCTTGCAAAATGGTAATGGCTGAAGCGGCGTTCAGGGCTGTCATGAAGGTTACGTGACATGATGCTTGAGAAGCCCTTGTTAGTGTGTTTGGTGGAGAGAAAAAAAAGGCAGTGCTTGTTATGATTTCTAAATGGGGACTTGAGGGGACAGGGAAAGAAGAGAAGTAATGGAGAAGAGGTGGGGACTGCCAGCAAGCACACTGACCTGTGGAGAAGCAGAGACCATCTCCCACTGAGCCCAGCTCCCGGAGCCCCCGGAGTGACGTACCCTCTCTGGGACGTTGGCTGCCTCGGACCTGCTCCAGAGGCCGGTGCGCTCAGTCAGTCCTGGCAGACTTTTGGGTCTCTTCCCCCTAGGAAGGCATCCGGTTGAGCTCTTATCTGGCCTTTCTACCTGGACTTGTGAGAATTACCTCATTTTAGATGGTCCCACGGGCTGAGCAAGAAGCCAATGACTGGTGGCCCAGGATGCCTGTGGAGTGATGACTGGAGATGCAACTTCTGGTGATAGGTGGGGGCCGGGACCCCCTGGGGCTCTGGGTATGGGGCTGACCCTCCCCATTTACCAAGTCTCTCCCTTGAGGATTTTTCTTCAAGTTTAATGAGCAGGAGGCTCCAGAGGGAAGAATTGCACAGAAAACCACTCAAGACAATATCACCTTCCTAGGGGCTTGAGGCAATTAATTTTCCCCCTCATTAACAGCAGAGAGGTTGTTCGAGATCTTCCTCTTTCTCATAAGACCTGAGACCCAATAAGGCTCACTAATTTTTTATTTGATGACACAGAAAATCACCAGTAATAGTAATGACAGCAACTAACATGCATATAGTTTAGCAATAGCTTGCATGTATGTGCTTTTATTTTATCTTCAAGTTGCTAAAGGCACTAAAGATGAAAGATAAAAGCAACCCCCGGGGTGCTCTCCACCTGCATTTCTCTTCCTGTGCTCATTGACCCTGACTCAGGTCCACATGTCACAACTTAGGAGGACCTCATTCACACTGCATTCTGGGTGACTGTCACCTCCGGAGTACTCCAACCACCTCCTCTGTGGGTGCCAACATAGACCCGTCCTTTTCCCCAGCTTTGGATGCTTCCCTCTGGAGCCAGCCTTTCCTTCTCACAGCTGCTGCTCTCCCGGAATCTGTCCCCTGCCACCTGAGCTATCCCACCTCCCTTTCTCTGTGATGGCTGTGGCTTCCGGTTTCTTTCTATTTGATGGCAGGGATGCGTCATGCCTGAGTGGCTCTGAGATGTGATAGGACTTGACGTTATCTTGATGATCAGGTTGAACATCCTTCTGACAGAGCTACCTGTAATGCATACTTGTTTATTTAAGAATACTTGTATCATAGGTACGCCTGGGTGGCCAGTCGGTTAAGCAGCTGCTTAACTCAGCTCTGGTCATGATTGAGCCCCGCATCGGGCTCCTTGCTCAGTGGGGATCCTGCTTCTCCCTCTGCCTGCTGCTCCCCTGCGAGTGCTCTCTCTCATAAAAAAAGAAGAAGAAGAAGAATACTTCTATCATAGAAGATGAAAAATTGACAACTCTATTTCAATTAAAAAACGAAAACCAAAAAAGAAACCAACCCTGCCAACACCCTTGATTTTCGACTTCTGGTGTCCAGAACCATAAGAATAGACATTTTTGTTGTTTAAGCCAAAAAAATAATAAAAAAGAAAAAAGAAAAAGAAGAGAAGACAAACTAAGTATAGAGCCAGGGAGCTTGTGAGAAGCGAAGTGGAGAATATGTATGATGAATATTTATGGGAACGCACGAAAGGATGGGGAAGCAGCACAGAACTGTGAAGCATAGGAGACAGTTCCACGAGGCGCTCGCGGTTCATGAGATCTTAAGTCAGCACGCTGGGCTTCTGCCCGCTTTTGGCTCCACTTGTTCTCTGTCCAGGACCCGCTGAGGAAGGGCACGGGTGCCCTGCCTGTCACTGGCGAGGCTTGCTCGCTCCCCCCGCCTTTCTGATGGAACACCTATGGCTCTGGACACCTCCAATCTTCTTTGTTTATCTCCCACTCCACGTGCTCAGGACCATGTGTCAGTAGGAGGGCTGGTGTGGCAGCGAAGGAGAACACGAGACCGGCAGAGAGATGCAGGCACACGCATGCGCACACATACACACGGGATCCAGGTAGTGAGTTCTCCATCCTGCCCCAGCATCTTTCCGCTTGTTTCCGTCTCTTATTACTAACAAACCAGTCTTTCTTTACTTTTATTTTTTTTTTAAGATTATTTGCTTATTTATTTGACAGACAGAGAGAGAGAGTGAGCAGGTGCACAAGCAGGGGGAGCTGCAGGCAGAGGAAGAGGGAGAAGCAGACTCCCCGCTGAGCTGGAAGCCCGATGGAGGACCCCATTCAGGCACTGCCGGCCCAATCTGGGGGCCCATTCAGGTGGGGGCTGATGCAGGGGGGTGCTCTATGTGTGTGGGGGGCTTGATGCAGGGGGCCCTGCGGGGTCTTCATGTGGGGGTTCCATCCCAGGACCCTGGGATCATGAGCTTAGTCGAAGGCAGACGAAGGGAACTGAGGCACCCAGCGCCCCCTTAACAAGCCATTCTTTTTGAACACCTTAATTTGGTCCTCCAGTCTCTCTGCTCCACACTCCCCATGGCCACACACGGGGAGACTGGCCTTGCACCAAGATAATCTCCCAGGTGGCAAGTGCACTTTAACCCCATCTTATGAGCCATAGCAGGTTTTGTCCCCTCAATGGGCAGCTAGACACGTGAAGAGCAAGAAGGTAGCTTCAGGGAGGTGGGAGAGATGTCAGAAGGGAATCCTGGGCTCTCGGCTCGGATCTGCTCCTGGGACCGTTTTGTCATGACTGCCCACATGTCTTCTTGTGGGATCTCGGCCAGGGTTCTTCTTCGGTTTCTCCATCCACCTCTAGTCCAGGGCTTCGAATCTCAGGCTCTTCTCCTTCTGCTGAATTCTTTGCTCGGAATCTGACAAACCTGCTTTGTTCTCTGCATTTCTGCATTGCATTCCATGAGGCAGGGTCTGAGGACTGGAAAAGCCCGAAGGATGGACTAGGGCAAGGCTGCTGCTCCAAGATGAAGCTGCAGGGGGCTGCCCCCTTTCTTCCTGTGCGTTTGGAGACCCTTCATTTCCCACCACACTGGGAAGCCGGTCTGAGGCAAAACAGTTTTGTTAAGGCAAGCAGCTTGTTTGTGTGAAGGAAATCCAGCCTCAAGACACGTGAAGCCAGGATGGAGTGCTGGGGTTGAGAAATTTGTGGAAGGCTTGGAGGACAGGGTGGGTGCCCTCTGGAGGGAACCACAAGCTCCCTCCACAGGGTCCCGATGTGATGTGTCCTTTGGATCCTGGCTATCCTACCCTGTTCAAGGTTACAGTCTATTGCTTTGAGTATTGAACTTGTATCCAGTGACCTTGCTCAACTCACACTAGTTTATCTGCAGATTCCTTTGGGTTTTATATGTACATGATCACATCATCTGCAAATAACGGATGCTTTATTTCAATATTTATTACAAGGGCTTGGACCTCCAGCACAGTATTGAATAGAATCGTGTTAGTGGACAAACTTATCTCATTCTTGATCTCAGGAGGAGAGCATTCAAGATATTACCATCAAGCACAATGTTCCCTGTGGTATGCTTCTGGTTTTGGTAGCTATGATTCATCAGATTAAAGAAATGTTTTTAAATTTCTGGCTCACTAGAATTTAAGATTTGGAATTTAAATGTCTACTTTAAAAAGAGTCACTAAGAAGCATTAAATCGAGTCAAGAATATTATTCTGCATTTAGTGAGCTGATCATCGAGTCTTTCTTTCTGTTGTCTAAAAAGCTGATTGCTTACATTGATTAATATTCAAACATTAAATGAATCTTATTTCTGGAGCAAATACAAGAATTAATCCAACTTTGAGATGTGTGACCCTTCTTAGAGATCACTGGATTTAATTTGCCAACATATTTGTCATGGCGTTTGCATCTATTATCATAAGAGATGTTGACTTACATTTTCTTCCATGTTCTTGTGGCATTATGGATTCAGACAACGCTAGCCTCATAAAAGACTTGGGAAATGATCCCTTTAGTTTCCTTAAATGTTTGGAAATTTCACTTGTGAAGCCCTCCTGGGCCAGGAGGTTTTCTTTATGGGAAGATCCAGTTTCTTTCTTTCTTTCTTTATTTTTTTTTTTTAAAGATTTTATTTATTTGTTTGAGAGAGAGAGACAGACAGTGAGAGAGAGCATGAGCGGGGAGAAGGTCAGAGGGAGAAGCAGACTCACCATGGAGCTGGGAGCCCGATGCGGGACTCGATCCTGGGACTCCGGGATCATGACCTGAGCTGAAGGCAGTCGTTTAACCAACTGAGCCACCCAGGTGCCCCCCAGTTTCTTTTCTTTCTTTCTTTCTTTTTTTTTTTTTAAATCTTTTATTTATTTATTTGACAGACAGAGATCACAAGTAGGCAAAGAGGCAGGCAGAGAGAGAGGAGGAAGCAGGTTCCTTGCCGAGCACAGAGCCTGATGTGGGGCTCGATCCCAGAATCCTGGGATCATGACCTGAGCCGAAGGCAGGGGCTTTATTTAACCCATCGAGCCACCCAGATGCTCCAAGATCCAGTTTCTTGATGAAGTATAGAATCATGTATGTTCTTACTCTTTTTGTGTAAGTTCTGCTAACTTTGGTAAATATCAGAGATGCTGAAGTCAAGTTTACATGGGCTTCATTCCTCCATGCATGGGTGGAAGGACCCCTAGATGTGGGTGAGGACCCAGCTCAGTATTCTGATGGTGCTTGGCAGGAAGTTATGATGGGTGGGTTTTAAAAACTCCCCTGTTTGTCAGCGGTGGCACGAGCTCTATCATTCTGACCACATCCAGAAAACTAGATATTCTTTTGGATGCCATCAGGTTGAGTCTCTGTTAGGATGACTGTTTTACCTCCAGTGGAGATGGAGGTAAAAAGCTGCATGGCATGGAATAGAGGAATTGTGTGACCAGCGTGGAGTCTGAATTTTCTGAATGTAGACAGGGCAAAAGAAATCAAGGATGTAGCAAGGATCAAGAAGTCAGCCCTTTGGGAATTTGTGGTTAATGAGAGGAGACTGGCTCACTAGTGAGTCTGGGCAGTTTCCAGGGAGGGGCAGAGGAAGTGGGACTGGGACTGGAGATTAAGGATGTGTGCGAAGAGCTATGGGCATGGTGGGCTGGAGAGTCTGAACTGGGTAAGGAGGGGAGTGAGGCCAGGAGGAGGTTGAGAGACCGTGGGAGTGTGATAGGACCAACGGACTGGAGGTCTTTGGGGGTTCACAGAGCTGGGATACTGGAGTGTAGGCTGGAAAGATGGCACATGTTGGCTGGAGCATGTAAGCCTTGAACAGAGGTTGGGGGGGGGGGCTGTTCCTGAAAGCGTCCGAGTCCACGGCACAGTCATAGCAAGGAGGCGCTGAGAGAGATGGGCTGTACGGAGGATGTGAGAAATTTTAGAAGGATCAGTTACGACATTGCTCTCCATCTTGGTTGTCATCATCTAGAAGGTTCAAAAAAAAAAAAAAATCGATGCCTTGGTCCTTTATATAGGCTAAATGAAGCAGAATTCCTGTGGGTTAGATTTTAACATAGGCATATATATCTTAAAGCTCCCTAGGTGAGTCTCCAGTGCAGCAAGGACTGAGATTAAATTCAGGTGCGTAGCGTTTCCATTTTCTGACGGAAGGGAAAGTTAAGCACGTGGAACTCTCTGGCTGGGGAAGTGGTAGTGAAACGGTTAAAGAAAAATACAGGGCCCTGGGATTACAGAGGAAGGCTGTTTTAGACAAACAGGTTGTTCAGTGGAGAGAATGGGGCACATTGTACAAAGTTTGGAGAAATCGTAAATGGGTATGTGGGTCCACGTCTCCGTATTCAAGTTTAGTCCTTTGTACAGAGGATTAATTTACCTTTGAATGGACTGTTGTCTTTCTTTGATATCTGTTCGAGGAGGGAGAGTTAATTTGTTTCTAAAACAGCACAAGGCTTTTTTGGTTTCACCTAGGAGAGTGAATGGGTCTATTTTCTTTCAAGGTTGCGCATTTTTCTGCATTTCATCCTGGCAGAGATAAGACCTGGAGGGCCAGCTGAGTACAACAGGCTATTCTTGTAATTCTGATGTGACTGGGCACCCTGAGTGGCCTCTGTTCTTGACCCTACACCCACCTTGAAGCAGGAACGTTGTTCTGTTTCCCAGTAAGCACAGCCGATCAACAAAGGATGAATGAATAATGGCAATTTTACTGAAAGTCCTGGGGAAACTGAAAAGCTCTATTGAATCCTGGGGAGACAGTTTCGGTCTATGACAAAACCCATAAAAATTCCTATTAGTCATATATGATTTTCTTCCAAAGGGGAAAGATTCCACATTTCCTTCATCTCTTTTCTCTGTTCTTAAGCAGAATAACCAAATCCCTTTCCAAGTCTCTGCCCCGTCCTTCCGTTTTTCCCTCAGCCTGGCACATGACCCTCGACCCTGGGAGCATCCGTGCCCCCTGTGGTCTCTGTGGCACCCTCTGCCTGCCAGCACCTGGGGTCCCAGGGGCATGCAGGCCCTTCCTGGACTGCCTGGGGTTTGTTGGTCTCACCTGACAGCTTTATGGTTCAAAAGGAACGGGAGGCAGAGATGGATTCCAGTTTGGTCCCTCTGCCCTTGACTTCTTCCTCTGTGTGTGTCGCTGACTGCCCGCCCCCCCCCCGCCCACAGCGTCCTTGGGGGAGTTCCCTATCGTGTCATATCTTTATTTTTCAGGTGAAGACTCTGGGCCTTGCCTTAGACCAAAAATCCATACTAAGCCCCTCTCCCCACCCCCAACACTGCTGCGTGTCACTGCGGTCTCTCCCCCAGGCAGATGCTCTTCTCCAGATTCCTTCTGAACTCAACGGAAGGACAGAAAAGTCACGCGTCCACAGCTATGGAGTGTTACAGTCCAGACCTTGAAAACACCTTCGTGGGGTGTTCATCGATTGAGCTGCTCATTTTCTTTCCCATTAGAGTCTTGTAGCTGCTGCGTATTTATTATATCTCTTCACCCTAATGGGGAAATTTTGCGACTGAATTGCCATTCATTCATTCAAAAATGTTTCTTGAGCACGTCCCATGGGCCAGGCAGTGTTCTAGGCTCTGGGGCTCTAGGGACCAACCAGAGTGAGAAGATTCCAGCTCTCCCAGCTCTTACGTTAGGGAGAGGGGGACGAACATACACGAACACGAATGTATCAGATGGGATAAATACTTTGACGAGAGCTGGCCCAGAATGATGGACGGACACTGCGGGGACAGGGATGGGCTTTATAAGGAGGTGACATTTAACTCACCTTTTATTGCTTCTCAGAGTCTGAATTTTCGGGTCAGTGTTCTAAGTCGCTGGCACCACTCCCATTTCAGAGGCAAGTGTGACTCTAGACCAGGGATTAGCAAACTTCTGGAGAGGGCTACAGAGTGGATGTTTTTGGTTTTGCAGCCCACGCAGTCCCCTCTGGTGTTAACAGCACAGAAGCTGCCGCAGCAACATGTCTGGGAGTGGAAGGGGCTGGGATCCCAGGGAACTTGATTTAGGAAAAGCAGGTGGCCAGCTGTCACTGGCCCACCCACGGTAGGCGGCTGACCTCTGATCTGGACTGAACTGTGCCTTTGTTCACTGCACCAGTTAGAGAGGCCTTGGCCTTACTTTTCTTCGTTAGAAAAAAAATACCCAGGAAGATAGACTAATTCAGAAAGTTTATCCAGTATACAAGAAAAATTAGGAAAAAAAGAGCGTCTCACCTTTGCCTTTAAATACACTCTAAGAATAACCACTCTTTCAAGATTTTTTTATATGTGTGTATATACATAATTTTATATGTACAGACATCCAAGTAGAGGTTTTCTTTCGTTTTCTGCTTCTTTTCCCCCCTCCCCTCTGCTCCGCATTCCTCCCCTGTGTCTCTCTCCCTCTTGTCCCCCCTCTGTCTCCAGCACAGGCCATTGGTCTGAAATACTGTTCTGCAACTTGCTTCCTTCACCCTCCATCACATCACAGTGGGCCCCTCGGATTGGAGAGGCAACATTCCACAGTTGGTGGTGTCCTGCTGTTGCCAACCGACATGACGTGAGTGTCGAATTATTTTTGGTGAATGGTGCTGTGGCAGGTGGTGGGGGTGCATTCGACGTCTCCACCCCACACCCCAGCAGCTGGCTGGCCCGGACCCTTGGCATGAGAGCAAGGCTCAGGGCAAATACCGGCAGCCGCAGCCTATCCTCCGTGAGCAGGGACAAACAGCCAGCCTGGAGTTGGGAAGGGGGCTCTGTCTGGCACCCTGGGCAGCGCTGGCTTGCGAGGCTCTCTCCAAAACAAGCCCCTCTCACAACAGGATTGGTAAACTCCTCCCCACAATGCAGAGAAGAGGCCCACGGGGGCCCAAGCCCCTCCTCTCCACATGGATGGTGGGGCCGGCCCCTCATTTTTAAAAAATACCTTATTCATAGGAAGACCTCCTACATGATCCAGATAAATCACCGATTCCTTCCCCCTTCTTATGTAGAAAAATCAAATAACAGAATAACCATATGATTGCAATATAATAAAGAGAATAATACAGTAAACACTGACATATCCTTCCCTCAGACCCAAGATAACATTTACCCATGTTTGCTTTGTCTATTTTTTTCTAAAAAAAAAGAAAAAAAGACACATACACACTCACACACACACATACATAAATTTAAAAAATTTTTATTTTACTTTAAATTATGGTTCCAAAATAAACCATAGTCCTCATTTCTCCTGTCAAAGCTCTTTCTAATATTCCTTATGCATTATTCCTTAAGTAGCCCTAAGAGGGTGAATAAAATTTATTTTTCTTGATGAAGTCCCTATCTTTAAGTTCAGCTGCTCAGAAATGTCAAAGCTGGGGGACCTCGCTGGCTCAGCCAGTGGAGCATGGGGCCCCTGATCTGAGGTCTGTAGGTTTGAGCCCCACGTTGGGTGTAGAGATTCCATAAGAATGAAATCTTCATTTATTTATTTTTTATTTTTTTAAAGATTTATCTGTTTGACGGAGAGAGAGATCACAGGTAGGCAGAGAGGCAGGCAGGGGAAGAGGAAGAAGCAGACTCCCCGCTGAGCAGAGAGCCCGATGCAAGGCTCTATTCCAGGACTCTGAGATCATGATCTGCACCAAAGGCAGAAGCTTAATCAACTGAGCCACCCGGGGGCTGAGAGAATAAAATCTTTAAAAAAAAAAAAAAAAAAAAAAGAAGAAGAAATGAAAGAAAAGTCAATGCTGAGGCCTCCGTGATTCTCTCTGTTTTTCGCTGCACTGCCTGATGGTCCGCTGGAGAGCATACGCATCAGTAGGGCGGGGTTTTTGCTGTTGGCCTTGGGATCTCCCTGCAGTCTGGAAGAGAGCCCAGCACAGAGCAAATACTCACTTGCAAAAGGTTTGTTGAATGGCTTGTTGTGGCTCCTGCTATCCCTTCAGAAGTCCAGGCAGCAGAGATGCGGACAAGATGCAAAAGAAGGGATAATCCCTAGATCAAGGGAATAAAGCATTTCCAGAAAAGCCAGAGCCAGTGGCCTGAAATCCATAGTTCCAGCCACTTGAGTTGCATTGGCTAGAAGCCAGGGCTACCTGTTAGAGACGCCAGCACAGAGAGTTTTCAGCTGGGCTCATGCCTGCCACATGCACAAATATTAGTGCTCTGTAGGTAAGGAAGGAGGGGGAAGGGATATGGAACATCAGTAACACTTCTGTGGGACCCGGGCGTGTGCGTGCAGACTCGCCCGTGCAAGGCTCTGAGTGCAGAGACCAGGAGAGACTGTGAGACGGGAGGCAGAGGCAAGTGGTCGGGCAGCAACAGCTTCTCAGAAGGTTGTTCAGAATCAGCAGAGAAACAGCCTGGTGGGGATCTTGTGACTGCCTTCTCTCCGTGTGACTCACATGTCTTATTTGTGTCCAGCCTAATGTATCGGACGGATCCACAGAGTATCTAAAAACTAAAGACTGGCTTGGAGGTTCAGCAGTGGGCCTGTGCTGAGCTCCACGGCCAGTCAGCTCAGAGCTCTCAGGCTAATGAACTGTTTACATCAGACGGGCTTTTCCCTTGTGAACTTTGTGGCCTTTGCCTGCTCTTGCCTGGGGTTGACAAGACTGTCTTCCTAGGATGTCTGCACCTCATGCTTTGCCAAGACTAGCCACAGGGGTGTCCGTGTGATGTGTAGGACCAGGGCAAAAGGAAAATGTTGGGCTCCTTACTTAAAAATTATTAAGAATTTCAAGATGGAGACTGTAGAGCTTTCAACCAAGCATGGGACACTCTGAGTGTGGGATCCTCTGTGGTTGCGTAGGTCACAAGCTCGTGAAGCTGGCTTGGTATATACCTAGATGTGAGGAAACCCTCAAGGCTTAGGCTAATCATCTCTGAGTTATTTTCTTTTTCTTTTTTTATTTTATTCTTTTCTTTTTTTTTTTTTTTTTTAAGTAGGCTCCACACCCAACATGGTGTGGGGCTTGAACTCATGACCCTGAGATCAAGACCTGGGCTGAGATCACGAGTCAGATGCTTGACTGACTGAGCCACCAAGGGGTCCCTTCTCTGAGTTATTTTTGGCAGTTAATTGAAGATTCCATCCCACAAGGCTGGACTGTTAATGTGTGGGAATAGATTTTCCCTGCTTTGCCTGGCAGTGAACTAAGACTAATGAGCACTTGTGATGATTCAGGAATTGTTACTTTACTTTGCTTTTTTTTTTTAATCAGCAACAATTAGGAGTGGCTGCTACAAAAGAATTCCTCTGGTTAAACATGCGGGCTGGGAATATGATTTTATGCGTCTATGCATCTTCCTTTCTATGAATCTACTGAAATGTCAGCGGAAGAAAAAGAAAGTGTAGGAACCCATAAGGACAAAGGAGCATGAGAGAACAGAGTAGCTGAGAAAAACCAATAAGACAGCTAATTCCTGAGCCCCTGCAAAGGGTTGGGAGGAGCCAATAAGACATTAGTTAAGTCTTACTGTGGAGGTCCTTAAAGACTCAGAGTTGGAAATGCAAGATTAAAGCAGAGGTAGACGGGTGCTAAAAAACCAGGAGAGAATGGAAAGTCCAAATAAAGAGCAGGTGTATCCCAGATTCCTTACCTTGCCCCAGCAAAAGCCTGGGAGTAACTTTTACTTGGGAGAAGTTAAATTCCAGAGCTTTTGGATTTGGGGATGCCAGACACAGTTGAGGGTAGTTGTTAGGTGTCAGACTGAAAATAGCAACTAATGAAAACCTTTAAGACGTTTCCCTAGTCTGCTTAACCCCATTTGACTCCCAGAATGTTGGTGGCCAGGCTCATAGCTGATAAGCAGGGATGTAGAACAGTCCTCTCAGGGGAGGCCACCAACTAGAAGGACAGGACTATCCATAATTCATATTCCCAGAGGTCATTGTCTCTCTCAACTGCCCTTTGATGGAACCTATGAGCCAAGAAACCCTACCCAGGCATGCTGAGCTGTGACTCACTCTTAAATATGAGTGGACAGTCAGGGCTTTGGGGGGAAAGACACTAGATTGAAAGACAAGATCGAAGTCAACAACCAGAAAAGGAACTCAGAGGAAAGAGAGTGTAGAGAGCAGATGTCAACTTCAAAACACTGTAATGAATATCATACGAGGGCTGAGATAGGATGTGTGAAAGAGCCATTCCCATCACTTTCTATTTCCATTCCTTGTTTTATTTTTTTAAAGATTTTATTTATTTATTTGACACACAGAGAGATAGAGATCACAAGTAGTCAGAGAGGCAGGCAGAGAGAGAGGCAGAGAGAGCCTGATGTGGAGCTCAATCCCAGGACCCCGAGATCATGACCTGAGCCGAAAGCAGAGGCTTAACCCACTGAGCCACCCAGGCACCCCTCCATTCCTTGTTTTAATTATTATTATTTTTGTAGCAGTATTGTCTCTTGATATTATATAGTTTATCCATTAGTTGTTTACTCTGTCATTCCCAATTGAATGGAAGTCCTATGAGAGCAGGGACCCTGTCTTGTTCAATTTTCTATTACCAGTACTCAAAAATGACACAAAACAAGTGCCTCATAAATATTGCTCATTGAATGGGTTAAAATTGCTTCTGTAAACAGGAACAGGGTACTATAAAAAGAAGAGCAGGAAAGATACTGAAATAGTAATAGTGTGATAAGAAAATTTAAAAATTCAGTAAACTTGCAAAATACCATTGGGAAATATTCTCACATAAATGTAGGATAAAATAATGGAAAGTAATACAGAAACGGAAGAAAATGAGATCAAAGAGTTTTAAAATCTGATGACTAGAAATTCCAGAAAGAAAGAACAAAACAAACTGAGGGTTGCTGGGGGGAGGTGGGTTGGGAGAAGGGGGGTGGGGTTATGGACATTGGGGAGGGTATGTGCTTTGGTGAGTGCTGTGAAGTGTGTAAATCTGGCGATTCACAGACCTGTACCCCTGGGGATAAAAATATATGTTCATAAAAAATTAAAAAATTATTAAAAAAAATAAAAATAAATAAAAAAATAAAAAAAAAGTTAAAAAAAAAGAAAGAACAGAAAAATTGGAGGGGAAAAGATCATCACAGAAATGAGAGAGAAAAATTTCTAGGACTGAAAACTATGAGTTTCCAGAATTTAGAAGTTCACCGAGTGTTTGGGAAAACAAATGAGGACAGAACTGTCTCAAGACACATAATCACAACATTTTAGATTGTGGGGATAATAAGAAGATCCTATAAACTTTCCAGAGAGTAAAAAATGAGCTGACAAACAAAAGGCCAGTATCAAATGACACTGGACTTCTCAGCAGCAGCCCCGGAAACCAGAAGACAGTGGGGTACAATGTTCAAAAGACAGAGAAGTTGATCATGAACATCGAATTCCACTCAGACAAACTACTGAAGGAATGTGATGGTCAAATAGAGAAAAGCTCAGATCTGCAGGTCACTAAAATATACCTCACAGGTGCCCTGTCTCAGGAAGCTTCCCAGGGAGTAGCAAAATGAGGAAATAAATGAAGACAAGAGGAAGATCTAAGATCCAGAAAACAGAGACTCCAGAGAGGAGCGAGGGTAAGGGAGTGTCCATCCTGATGTGACCTAGGATGACAGCTGTGTCTCAGACCAAGAGGGCAACCAGCTGAGAGAGAAGCAGGAATATGGAGGGCCCCTGAAGACATGTCTCTGAGAAATACATTGAATTAATGGATTGTTTGGTGTATTTACTTGGTGTTGGAGATGGGTTTTTAGTTCTCTTTGGAAATGGTTCGGAGATAGTTTGAGTATGTGTCAATTATAAGTACATAAAAAACTAAGCACAGCTGGAAAACTGAGGTAATTATTAATTGAGGAAAAACAAAAAGCCATTTGAGAAAGTGTATGTATTCATAACATACCAAATGTCTCAGTTATGAATGACTTTTTTAATAACCAATAATGCATGCATTAAGTTTCCATGTAACGAAACTTCTTGACACAACTTTGTTAAGAGAATAAGCTAGAAGGGGTGTAGAGATGTGGGCGTGGTGTGTGAGTTAAAAGAACTAAGTCCTTGTTTTCTATCTTATGAAGTGAAAAATTAAAATGTTGCAATGAAAAAATAAACTGTAAGCATGTGACCTAGAAATAAGACCGTAAACATGATAAGAAACAAGTGAAGGGGTTGAGTGTGATTGCTTTGGGGTGTGGAGACTGGGCGTCGGGGGGAGTGGAGCAGGGTGGCTTTTCTTTGTTATGAGCCTCGTGGTAACTGCATAATGAAGTCCTTTGATAAGAAAAAGTAATTAAATAAAAAGCAGTACCCTAAAGAGGTGGCAGTCTCCCATTTGGCCTCATCTATGACTGGCCTCATGGCTGCTCTTCACAGTGGGGGCTTGGAGATTGCTACATCACTGGGCCAGTCATGAGGGATGTGGTGTCTTCTTTGAAGCCATAATGAGCTTGTCATATTCTTTTTTTAAAAAAAGATTTATTTATTTATTTGAAAGAGAGTGTTGGGCGGGGTTGGAGGGCAGAAGGAGAGGGAGAGAAAGTCTCAAGCAATGTTCAGCTGAGTGCAGAGCCTGATGTGGGGTTCAACTTGGGGCTGGATTGCACAACCCTGAGATCATGACCTGAGTCAAAACCAAGAGTCGGCTGCTTAACCTACCGTGCCACTCAGGTGTCGATGTTCTTTTACTCTGTGGGTTCAGTGGTCTGGGAACCAAGGGATGGAAAGGGGCATGGAGTCTCTCATTATACATTAAGGATAAACAAACATGCAAACAATGCACAAACATTTGGTTATTTCTCTTGGCTGAAAAAACCTTCTTTTGAACCCACTGTCCCCTCCAACTATTGCTTTATTTTTCTGCATCCCTTTGTAGCCATACTTCTCCAAGTCGTTGTCCACTGCCTTTAATTCTTCTCTCATGTTTCCTTGGACCCATTCCAATAAGCCTTCACTCCAACTACAATACCAAAAACAGTTCTTTACAAGATCTCCCATGGCCTCTGTGTTACTAATCCAATGGTGAGTTCAGCTTTTATCTTACTTAATGTATTGGCAATGTTTGACACAGTTGACAATACTGGATTCCCCCAGACATTCTTTGCATGGCACTCATGTGGCTCACTGTCCAGTTTTCTTTCTACCATTGGCTGTTCCTTCTCTGTCTCTTTCCTGGGTTCTTCTTTATCTTCCCAGACTCATCACATAGATTGTCTGGGCGTGGTTCTCAGATGACTTTTCTTCCTAGTACTTCCTACTGTTCCTCTCCTAACCTATACTCACTCCTTAGGCACATCCATGTGGTCTAATATTGCTTTCAATATGATCTATAAGCTGAAGACTCCCAGCCAGCCAAGAATGGCTATTGTCTGTCCTTTCCAAACGTATCCAGCACCTGACCACTTCTTATAACCTCTCTTGCTACTCTTCCAGTCCAAGCCACTGAGATTTTCCACCTAGATTATTTCAGTAGTCTCCCTGCTTCTGCCTTTGCCCTTTGCCCCTTTGAAGTCTATTTTGAAAAATTCAACAGCAGGAGCTAAAACTCAAGTCATACTATGCCCTTTCTTTGCTCACATCTCTTCAATGCCTTCCTCTATGACTCTCCTTTCAAGGATGCCATCTTTCTTTACATTTTTAATGGCATTTCTTTATAAAATATTGAACTTATATGCTTAAACTCATAAGGCATCATGGCAAATCTTGGTGGCGTACATCTTTACTCATTAGAAAATGACAGTATAAGGAACATCTGGGTGGCTCAGTTGGTTGAATGCCCGACTCACTCTCGATTTCAGCTCAGGTCGTGATCTCAGGGTCCTGAGATGGACTTCTGCCCTGGGCTCTGTGCTGAGCATGGAGCCTGCTTGAGCGTCTTTCTCTCCCTCTGCCCCTCCCCCCACTTTCTCTCTCAAAAAGAAAAAAAGAAAGAGAAGGAAAGAGAGAAAGAAAGAAAGAAGAGAAGCGAGACGAAAACAGAAAAGAAAAGAAAACATTGTAAAATCCATTGCTTTTGGGGGGGGGCACGTTTTTTTCTCATTATGTTGATATTGCTACACATGCTTCCTTTTAAAATATTCCCCTGCCCCACCATCTGTTACTGTATTAGTCAGAATAGCCTCAGCCATGCTGTAGTAACATACAGATGCCAAATGTCTATCTTAACACAACACAGTTATTTTCCTCACTCATATTAAGTATCCAAAGCCTGTCCTCAAGAAGTGTTCGAGAGTCGCGTAGAGGTTTTCTATGCCTGGAAGTGACAGACATCTCTTTTCCTCACATGTTATCAGCCAGCACCAGTCTTCCATGTGCCCAGGGAGGACAAAATGGCATTTGGGGGACAGAAAGCATGGTCAAAAAAGTCCCAAAGTCAGCTCTTGTCTCCTGCTTCTGGTTTAGGACGTGTGTGTGCGTGTGTGTGTGTGTGTGTGTGTGTGTGTGTGTGTCCCCATCCTTGACCTCAGGCAACTGGACTGTGGAATTCCGCAGCTCTTCCAGTTCTTTGAAACTTCACAACAGTCTTGAGACCCAATTATCTTCATTTCAGAGACTGAGACATGAAGGCTCGAGAGGTTACGTGTCTTATCCAAGGTCACACCGCAAGCCCGTGGCTGAACCAGAATGACGGTGCCAGGGTCCTGACTCCTGGCTTGGTTTCAGCGCTTACCCTGCATTCCTGGGAATAGAACCTCCCAGACAGCCAGGCTCCTCTTCCCGCCCAGCCTTGCAGCTCTTTGCTGCCCTCTCCCGACTTCCTCAGATACTACAGGTGAGGACGTCCCGCAATCCGCACCCCCACCCCACCCACCGAGGGCGCGGGCAGCTTCTGAGGTTACAGCCCTTGCCTGCCCTTTCTTCTTGACATTTCACACCCCATCCCCTCGGATTCCCAGGTGCTAGAATATAGTAGGTGAATATTCTTACTGATTAATGTTTAAGAGCAGCACTCTGACGAAGGTGTTAAGTACCCTACCACGTAGACCCAGTTCCGTGTGGATGACAGCACATGCGTAATCCTAAAGCCTCCCCCGCTAACTACACCCCAGGAAGTGCTCTTAACTCTCTTCCAAAAAGAAAACCGAAGTGCAGAGAGAATGCTCCTGCTTTGATCCTCCCCCTGACCGGTGCTGAACATACATTTATCCGCTTTGTTTCTTTCCCTTTGGCATTGGAGTTACACTGAATCTTGGAGGCCGAGAGAAGATTTCCTCTGCTGATTTGCTGCCTCTCTGTAGCCACAATGTAAATCATCCTCACAAACCCTCGCACTGGGATCTGCCACAACAAACATTTTCTGAGCACTTTTCATCTGTTCTTTCATTCCACAATTATTAAACGCGCCTTGTGCCTTAGGCAGGAATCTATGAGCAACACAGAAAAGTCCCGGCCCTCACCGAATGTCTGAGCACATTCCAGAGGGTCTAGGCATATGCTGTCTTCCTAGTGGCTTCTCTGGATTTTGCAAAGCCTGTGAATTTATGTTAGTAATTCCTTGTTCATGGTGTGCAGGGTGGAGGTTACTAGAAGGGAGGAAAACTTCATTTCATTGGTGATAATCATCTTTCTTCTGTTTTGAATCCTTTCCTCCTGTTGGCTGGAGAGTCATTTCCTGTTTCCTTTTGTTTCTCTCTTCCTGTTGATTCTCTAAAGACCTCTATACCTGGATCCTCTGGCCTCTTTGTAGTGCGTCCTGAAACCAGGTGCATCCTAACGGACCTAAGACATGTACTAAGTCATGTATTAAGTTCCTTTCCCCTCTCCCCCACCAGTCCTCTCTACAGCAAGGTTCTATAATTATGTATCATAGGAATAGATTTTTCTAAAATGAGTTAACTTCCAATGCTTATCTCAATTCTGTTAAGTTCTACTCTATTATTCTGTTAAGTTTGAATTGAATATTCAACACAGATTCAGTTACTCTTTGGATCTGACTGCCTCTTGTAGGTCTGGGGCTTCAGTAATATGTAACAGATGGAGACAAAATTCAGCCTGGCTGAGGGGGCGTTCATTACCACAGATGACCTGGTCTAGCCCCTTTGGGCATCTGGATTTTGACCACAGTTGAGGTTTATGCAATCCAGTTCTCTAGCTTTAAGAGTATCTGCTGACAGCCAGATCAAGACGGAGGGCATGCTTCGAGAATCCTCTGTGCTCCACAGACATAGCAGTGCTGCTAAAACAAAAAGAGAAAACAGAAGAAGGCATAGTGAGGCTTAAATACAACATCAGCAATTTTGAGGTTCCAAGCTGGCACAGAAAAGCACAAACAGCAATCAGGGCTGAAGGGGTGGGTGGACTGGCACAGTTTTGGATGAAGAGACAGTCAGTGGTGGTACATGAGTCAGAAGTATTTCCTGTGAGGGGCACCAGGGTGGTTCAGTTAGTTAAGCACCTGACTCTCGATTGCAGCTGAGGTCATGATCTCAGGGTTGTGAGATCGAGCGCCACATCGGGCTCAGTGCTGAGCGTGAATCCTGCTTGAGGTTTGTTCTCTCCCTCAGCCTTCCTCCTCCCCGACTCTCATTCTCTCTCTAAAAAAAAGTGTTCCCTATGGGACGGGGAAGCAGACTCCCTGACTATGACCTGGGCTATTGTGATCTCCATTCCTTATCCCCCACCCTCAGGGGAGGAGGCTAGAAATAAACCTGCTGCCAAAATGCTGAAGGGGCCATGGGTTCTCTCCAGCTCCAGGCTGGGAGAGAAAGCTGAAACAGCCTTCCCCTTGACCCAGCCTGGGTTGGCCATAGCCCATTGTCTCTGCAGGACAATCCCTGTTGCTGTCCTTGCTAGACCTGGATTTTGACTGGGGACCCCCGAAAGCTACTCAACAGAGTTATTAAATTTGGAAGTAAAGGAGAAGGGAGAACGGGGGAGGAACAGGAGGAGAGAGAGAGAGAGAGAGAAGGGAAACAAACACACTACCTCATATCCCAGTTAGATTGTAAATCAAGTAAAAAACTGATGGCTAAAAGCCAATACTGAGGGGCACCTGGGAGGCTCAGTCAGTTTAGTGTCTGCTTTCGGTTCAGGTCATGATCTCAGGGATCATGAGCCATCAAACACGATCCCATCAAACATGGGATCGAGCCCCATGTTTGGCTCCCCTCTGAGTGGGGGGGTTTGCTTCTCCCTCTCGTTTTGCTCCTTCTCCCACTGGTGCTCTCTCTCTCTCTCTCTCTCAAATAAGTAGATAAAAAATAAAAGCTACTACTGAGAAAAGCGGTCGACAAACCAGCAATCAGAACGTGGATTTGTTTCAGAAGAAATAAATGAAATCAAAACTCCCCTTAAATAATAAAAAAATTATGGGGAAATAGGCTGAAAATAAGAATGGTGATGTATGAAAAAAGACCAGTTAGTTAGACTATTTGAACATTTAAGAAAAATAGTCACTGAAAAAAAAAAAAAAAAACCAAAAAAAAGACATGGGGCTTTGGGGCACCGCAGATGGGAATACAGTTGGGGCAACTTCTTTAGAGAGCAATTTGGTATCATTTGGTGATGTGAGAGATGCTCACTTAGGTGTACATCCTAGAGAAGCAGTTCTTGAACTTCAGATTGTCTCAGAATCACCTGGAGGGCTCATTAGAGCACACGTCCCTGGGACCCCTCGCAGAGTCTCTAATGAAATTGGTCTGGGGCTGAGGATTTGCATTCTGATGTGCTCGTGGCAATGCTCCGGCTGCTGGTGGGATCACACTTTGAGAACCACTGACTCCTCTAGAAGCCTTTGGCAGAGGTGCACAAAATGCTATGTATAAAAATGTTCATTGATAGGAGTAGTGAAACGTAGAAGCGATTTAAATGCTCACGAGCAAGAGAATGAATAAGGAAACTGTGTGTGTGTTTTTTTTAATACAAGAGAATATACATAGAAACGAAAATGCATAAACTCGAGATGCAATTATAATGAAAAATATTTTTTAAAAAGATTTTATCTATTCATTTGGGAGAGAGAGCACGAGCCAGGGGAGGGGGCTGACGGAGAAGAAGGCACCCCCGCTGAGCAGAGAGCCAGATGCTGGGCTCTGGAGATCTGGAGGACCTGGAAATCTTGACCTGAGCTGAAGGCAGACCCTTAACCATCTGAGCCACCTTGGCGCCCTAGCAAAAATTATTAAAAACCATATTCTGTGAAAAAATCAATTATGAAGTGTTATATGGAGCTGGATATTATCTGTATACATTTTAAAGGCATGTAAAACAGAACAATTTTAATAACAAGTGATATAAATCATGCATGAGGGGGATAATTCTCAATTTATGATATTCGTTAATTGTGAGGAGGGGGACAGACATGGAACAAAAGGCCTCAACTGTACCTGCCTTGTTTTTACCTATCTATCTATCTATTATGTATCTATCAATTTTTTTTAGATTTTATTTATTAATTTTTAGAGACAGCACATGCACAGGGGAGAGAGGTGAGGGACAGAAGGGAGGGGAGAGAAAACCTGAAGCAGACTCTGTCCTGAGTGCAGAGCCTGATGCCGGGCTCGATCGCACGAGCACGAGATCATGACCTGAGCTGAAACCAAGAATCGGACACTTAACTGACTGAGCTACTGAGGTGACCGTCATTGATTGTATTAAAAAAAAAAAAAAAGATCTTAAGCAAATATTGCTGTCCTGGTTCAGGCTGCTGTAACAGAACACCGTTGACTAAGTGGCTTATAAACAGCAAATTTATTTCTCATGGTTCTGGAGGCTAGAATTCTGAGGTCAGGGAGCCAGCCTGGATGGGTTCTGGTGAGAACCCTTTTTTGGGTTACAGACGGCCAAATTTCTGTATTCTCAAATGGTGGGAAAAGGGCAAGATAACTCCCTGGCATGTCCTTCATAAGGGCACGAATCCCATTCACAGGGGCTCCATCCTTATGAACAAATTCATTCCCAGAGGCCTTTCCTCCTAATACTGTCACGATTGGGCATTAGGCTTTAACATAGGAATCTGGGGAGATGCAAACCTTCAGTCCATAACAATTGTCAAAATTTAATATTGGCTAAAGCAGGGTAGCTGGTAGAAAGTGATTATGTTTCTTCTTGTGTAGATATTGGAATTATTCCGTGATAAAAACGCATTAAGAAGAACACTTGCTGGGGCGCCTGGGTGGCTCAGTGGGTTAAAGCCTCTGCCTTCGGCTCAGGTCATGATCCCAGGGTCCTGGGATCGAGCCCCACATCGGGCTCTCTGCTCAGCAGGGAGCCTGCTTCCTCCTCCCTCTCTCTCTGCCAGCCTCTTTGCCTACTTGTGATCTCTGTCTGTCAAATAAAATAAATAAAATCTTAAAAAAAAAAAAAAAAAGAAGAACACTTGCCAAAATACCAGCCCAGACTTGCTTCTGAATGTTTTTAAGGCTGAAAATCATCATTTAGAGAAGATTGGGCCTCTCTGCTGGAATAACAATGCGTACAATCTTGTTATCTTCATCACGATGATGTATAAGAGGACAAGCACTGATTTCGGATCCTTCTCGGAGAAATCGGCGAAACCCCTCAGCTCTTCCTCCAGTCTGGCTTCCTCTTCCTCCGTCAGAGCGTTGCTTCTGCCCATCCTCCTCTGCGTCCTGGTTTCTGGGCTGGGATATTTGATTCTTTTGGCAAGAGCAAAATAAAAGGAATCTGATCATCCAAAAAGCCTCTTTGATTGCCTTCACTCAGAGAGAAGCATTCTGCCTTTAATTGCTCAGTTTTGGACTTCTAGGCTATAAAACTGGGACGACAGAGTGACAGACTCGGGAAAACCCACAAGGCTGGGTTGGTTTACACTATAAAGGCAGAGTATTGCTGGCAGAAGACAGAATGTTCCAGAGGGAGAGAGGGGAGGAGGAGAAAGACAGCAACCGGGGGGGGGGGGGGCTGGGGTATGACAGCGGACCTTTGGCATTTGTCGGTTTCCTTGGTTTTCCAGGTGGTTCTTTCCCCTGGAACTTCCAACTGCGTGGTGGTCTTCCCAGCAGCGTTGGACCAGCCTCAGATATCAGCGCTGAAGTGGTGGGGGGGGGTTGCTTTGCGTTTTTGGGGAGGAAGAGTCTCTGTCAGATTGGGTCAAATTGGGTCAGAGCTGAAAATTACCCATTACGGAAGGACACAGGTATGTCACTGTTCAGTGTTCTCCTTGCCTCGAGGGGCCCTAAGTTCTATAGTGCGACTGCCTCATGGCCAGTGGGGTGAGGGGGCGCTTCACTCCCGTTACCTCGAGTGTCTCTCACCTCATCCTTGTCAGGTGGCGTTATCTTCTGGCTTACTCGGTGAGAGAATGGGCTCAGAGACCCGCCCTGTCAAGGTAACACATCCCTCACGGGGCTCCTGTGGATTCAAATCCAGTCTGTGCTGTTTTACACCAAGTTAACCACATGGCACTAGGTTCTGGGGGAGGCAGCTGTCATCCAGGAGCTTTGTCATTTACCTGGGGACACAGGCTATCAGTCCCTAAAGCATTTAGATGGACTCGGTTATAGGACATGAAGAGAAACAATCCTGTGTGTTTAAGAATGTTGAAGACCCATTGTCCACAGGGGACTGTTAGCTTTGGCTCAGCTGCCTCCTTCGATCAGAATAGGATCACATCCCTGAGGTTCTTTTTGCTTTATAGTGAAATCATGTCACATTTCCTTTTTGGAGAGAAAAGATTACTCAGCCTGCAGATAATCACCGAAATGGTCTGGAGGAAGTTCTTTGGAAGGAAGGCAATTTGCTACGTTCTGGAAAGAAACGCATCTTAGTCACAGCCCTTGTTGGACCACGAGCTCGTTCAGGATTGAGGCTGGGTATGCCAGGTCTGTGTGGCACAGAGCCTGGCCTAGAGCGGCTATGAGGTAACATCCGTTGTTGTCCTTGTAGATTTCCCCCACGGAGGGGTAAAGGGCAGGCAGGGAGGGGGGGATATCTGGCCCATTCTAGTGAAGGAAGGCTTCCTTGCACCTTCCATAAATGTGGAAGACTCAAGATTTCATTTCACTCTATACTGGAGTATAGTCAGAGACCTTGACAGAGTGCAGCTGGCATGGAATTCTCCTCGGCTGTCCCCTCGTCCTGCAGGGATGTTTGTCCAGCTAATTTGCACACTTGGGACTCCTGTGGAGCTTCTGTACATCCTCTGGGGCAGACTTTTCCATGATTTATTATCTTCTTTCCTTTGTTGTCTGAGTGCTTTGAACCTCCGTGGGGACCTGATCCCACGGGAGACCCCTGGGGTGTAAGAGCCACGTACGTGGGATACGAGTCATCTTATAGTCAGTGACAACCCTTGTTTCTTCCTTTTGTGCTTCAGCTGATGGTGGATCTCTGCCCTGCTCCTTAAGTTCAGAGAAGCTTTGATCCTTGAATCTGGGGTCTGTGTCCCACAATGAGATCCTGACCTGCATTTGCCACCAACCCCAAGGTTCTGAGTACGTTGGGCCTTTGTGTTCTCCCAGAGAAGAGATGGGGAAGTAGTAGGGACCAGGTGAGTGGCTCTTTGGAGCCACCTGGGGAGAGCTTCTGGTTTACACCAAAGTTGGAAACTCCAAGCTCACACCCGGAGAGCATGCAGAAGGGGGCACATGGAAGAACGTCAACCCCAAAGAGGTACCGAGTCTAGAGGTTTTTTTTATTTTGTTTTGAGAGAAAGCATGAGGTGGAGAGAGAGAGAGGCAGAGAGAGAGGGAGTGAGAGAATCTTAAGCAAACTCTACACTCAGCAGGGAGCCCGACGCAGGGTTTGATCTCACGACCCTGAGATCTCATGACCTGAACTGAAATCAAGAGTCTGATGCTCAAGGGACGGAGCTACTGGGGTGCCCCAGAGTAAGGATTCTTGACTTGAGTATAACCCAATCCTTTCTTCAGAGCAGCTCCAACTTATCATCTCGTTTCTTGGTTCGAAAGTTCTTTTTGCTGAGTTGTTGAGGTTTTAAATACCAACCCATTTTCCAACTGAAGAAATGGAGGCACACAGAATTCCACTGGTTTGCTTAAGGTTACATAGACTAGGGGTGCCAAGGACTTTGGGGGTTTTTTTTTTAGCTCCCCTTCATGTCTGCTCATCCCTTCCAGTCACCTCAAATTAACCTACAGTCTAAGCAGAATCAGTTTTCTTGTTAATCAGCTGCGGCTTCAAGGCCATCCCTGGGGTCCCCCCAAGACTGTCATCCCCTAGGCTCTCCTTTTGCTAAGTTGGCAGTAATCACATAGTCTGTGAGCAATGGAAGCAAGATAATAAGAAGGTCTTCCTGGAATGTACCCTTAACGTTTTCTTTTTTTTTTTCTTTTTTTTTTTAAAGATTTTTTTTTTTATTTATTTGACAGAACACAAGTAGGCAGAGAGGCAGGCAGAGAGAGAGGAGGAAGCAGGCTCCCTGCTGAGCAGAGAGCCCGATGTGGGACTCGATCCCAGGACCCTGAGATCATGACCTGAGCCGAAGGCAGCGGCTTAACCCACTGAGCCACCCAGGCGCCCCCCTTAACGTTTTCAAAGAGCCCTGCACATCCTTTATTTCACTGATGCTCACAGTATCCTGGGAGCCTAGAAGAGCAGGTATTACTCCTATTTAAAGATTAGGAGCTAGAAGCCCAGAAAGCTCGATGTCCCTTTTGGCTCCCTCGGCTCTCCAGCTCACCCCGGCACTGGGTCTCTGTTGCACATCTGGCTGCAGAGATGTTCCATGTGTTTTCATGTGTCTGCATCTCCCTTGTACTCCCATTATGGGGAGACTGTATGCGAGTAGCTGGGAGGAGCAGGTCATGCCTACTCAGTACAGAAACTACCAGAATAATGCGAGAAGCTCTCAGTTAACTGGTCGGATTTGGTGGTAGGAATTCTAAGTAAGCCCGGGGGAGGTGGCATGGGGGAAAGATGGTGGGCTGTGGGGTCAGGCTGGCCTGTATTCTCCTCCAGACTCTGTCACTTACTAGCTGGTTGAAGCAAGGCTCTTGGGAGCCTCCCATGCGAAGTCTCTTTCTTCCCCTTCTCAGCTACCTGGCCACAGAGGTTTTTCGAGGGCTTAGTGGAGCGGAGTTTGAAAGGAGCTGAGATAGTACAGTTTTTCAGGAAGTTTGAAAGCAAGGTCAGTAGCTAAGAAAAGGAAATGATATGTAAAATCAATTCCACTTGTTCCGCCCACGGGCCAGTGGGAGCGGGCTAGCCTAGATCCACAGGCACCTGGTGTCTTAGAGCGGATGGGTAGGAGGGTTGCAGAGACATCCACACCCACACAGGAGGGCGCTTCCTTCCGGAAGTGCTGCTGAGCTTCCTTGCTTTCTTGTTGCCTTGAGACCAGTAGCTGAAGGTGGAAAGGAAGTAGCACTTTAGCTCAGCAGGACACTCAAACATGTACCCAGTCCTTTAGTCCATCACAGCTGATTGCATGCAGATTACAAGCTAGTGACTCCTTTTGACACTGGCAACACAGTTGTGGACAAAGGCACTGTCTTCAAGGAGCTGTGTGTGTGTGTGTGTGTGTGTGTGTGTGTGTGTTTGTGTGTGTTGTTATAGCCAAACAAATAAATGTCTAACTGATGACATTGAGGCTGTGAGAAAAATGTCAAGGCAAGAAGGGGGTCAGAGGGTGATGGAGTTGCATTTTCAGGCAGACGGTCAGAACGGGCCTCTACTCAAATGTCCTTATGCAGAGAATTGCAGGAAGTGCAGGAGGAAGCCACATGGGCAGAAAACAAAGACAAGAAGAGCAAAGGCCCTGAACGCCACGTCCTACTGTTTCCTTCCATTTTTAGACCAGCCCTGCAGATCTGTGTGTCGTGTCCCCTGCATGGAGTTGAGAAAACTGAGGTTCAGCGAGAGTAAGTGACTTTCCTGACCTAGAGCTGGCCCCTGATGGTGCCAGAGCCGAGCTCTGCTGCCCTAACGTCAGAGGCCGTGCTGGGAACCCGGGCTGTCCACACCCGGAAGGTGTGAGATGGGCCATGGTTGTCCCATTGCTGCAGGAGCAGAGAAGGGGGCACGCAGTGAGTGGGAGCAGGGAGCCTAGCTTCCTGGAGCTCACCCACCACTGCCTGCTTGCCCTGGGGTAGTGGCTGTTTTCTGAAAATTTTTGCCTGCATGCTAGTGAGTTCTCTGGGCAGCCCTTCTCACCGCTGGGGACGAGCGTTCCGGAGGCCAGGCGGAGAGAGGAGGGGACAGGGAGCTGGTCACGCAGTTGCACATGCAAACAGCTGCGGGAATGCAGTTTGGATTCTCCTGCCTGAGCCCCTAACTGTTTTTCCATATTTGTCAGGGAAAACCTCGCCGAGCGCCTGTGCGGCCTCTCTCTGCACTCAGTCACATTCGTGACTGTCCCCTGTGACTGTCCCTTCCCTGCTGGCCCCTTGCTCCCTACGTGCCCTTGGCTGATGTCCTCTCAACCCGGAGAGGAGGCCTGTGGGTTAATAGCCCCAGAGCCTGCAGGACACCTGTCGCCTCACAGGCAGGCAGCTCCCGGGATGCAGTGAGAGGCCGTGGCAGAGCGAGGTGGCCTGGGCAGGGGGAGGGGAGGCCAGCTCTTGCGTCAGGCCTGTGCACATTTATGTCCCATCTCTGTCACGTCCTAGTTCTTTGATCTGACACGAGTCACTTGCTGTCTCTGAGCTTGTTTTTTCAACTGCATGAAACCCAGGACAGTCCTGCGTCTACAAAGCCTAGGTCATCGGGCGGCTGCCTGGTTGTCGGGTGAGAGGAGATGATCTAAGCCCCGCAGAATGCGGCCCATGCGAGGAGCTCGGTAAACATCCTCTTCTCCCTCCTCGGGGGGAGGCTCCTCTCCTGCCAACGCAGGACGTGAATGCTCTGAGCAGAGGCTCAGCTCCTCCTGAAACTCACCCAGAAAGCTTTCCTCATTGAACGCATCCCTGGTGACTTACACGAGTCCATGAGAAAGGCATTCAGTTGGGTTGGCCGTTGCCCTCGGTCTAGGTGTCTTTTTGCTTTTTTGTTTTTTTAATCTCAATTTGGTTAGGAGGTGGTGGACCTGGGGTATGAAGGCACTGAGGAGTCTGACATCTGAATGGGGCTCTGCTGTCTTGCCCTCCTGCCTCCGTGGGGACCCTGCAGTATCCTCTCACGGGTTCATCTTTCACAAGTCTCCTCCCTGGTCCATCCCAGTTTCTTCTGCGGAACCCGGATTGTTAGGATTATTATTATTATTCTTGTTATTTTTTAACATTTTATTTATTTATTTATTTATTTATTTATTTATTTTTTTGAGAGAGTGCACACATGACAGAGTGCGTGAGCAGGGGGAGGGGCGGAGGGGGAGAGAGAAACAGACTCCCCGCTGAGCAGGGAACAAGACCTGTGACTGGATCCCAGGGCCCTGAGATCATGACCCGAGCTGAAGGCAGATGCTTAATGGACTGAGAACCCCTGGCGCCCTAGGCTTAGTATTTTGCCAGTCAAGGATTTGATTTTTGTCAGTGCAGGATTATGTTGTCCCTCACTGTCATGTGGTTGGGAAATTCTTTTCTGATCTCACCTAGCCTGTCTTCCTTCGGGGCCAGACTAACTGCCCTCGCTCTCTTCTCCCAGAGGCATGAAAAGGAGCTCATCGCGTTGTGTGGTAGCGCTTGGATGCTTCCCTGTATCCCACGAGACTCTGGGCTCTTTAAGAGCAAGGCTCATGAACTCTTAGGTTTGGTGACTAGGTTTGGTGCCTAGTACAATGCCTGACACCCAGGGTCTCCTTGAGGAGTGCGTGACTGGGGAAGTGGCAGGAACCTAAGTCTGGGTAAACCACATCTGTAAATTACAGATTAATCAGTTTCAAATGCTGTCGATTTCAACATTTGCCAACAGTTTCATGATTGGAGGACTCTTTCTTCCTTTTTTAAGGAATGATAGGGAATGAATATATGTTAGTAAACGAGGTAATGGGACGTCTATTCATGTATTTTACATATTTGAAGTTTTTGAGTGGATTTCTCAGTATAAAGATCCAATCCATTGGACAGCTCGAGTAGGGTCTTGGCTCTCAAGGAACGCAATTGGGTCTTGGGCAACAGAGGAAGAGATGATCCGATGATCCACACGATCATGAAGGTTAAATACTGCGCTTTTGGAAACCAAGACTCGGCTCCATTTTACTTTATTAAGTAAAGATTAGGGTCTGGGAGACGATGAAGCCTGTTTATAATGCAGCAAGTCAAATTAGGCTTCTGCAGTGTGTCAGTGCTGCAAACATCAGTGAGGATGGCCCTGCTCCTAAGGGTAGCCCTGCTCCTAAGCTACCACATTATAAGGCAGCTTTCAGAGGCGAGAAATGTGCAGAGATTGTGTCCTGAAACGTCCTAGAGCCCGCAGAAGTATAAAGTGTCTGGGGCTGCGATGCGGTGATTTGGCCAGGAAGCCTGTGTTTATAGACCATTTGCTGTGGATTTAGGCATGGGGCAGATGCATGCTGGAATCTGAGGACTCTGACCTTTCCCTGACTGGGTCTCTATGCACTTTCGTTGCCGTTGCCGGGAAATCATGCAATGTTGAAGCCAGCAGGAACCCGCTTAATTATTTTTTTAGGGGAAGGAGCGAAGGTTTTAGATCTTGTCAACCTGAGTTCAAACCCCAGTGTAGGCATCTGTGAGTGTAGGCAAGACATAAGACCTCTTCCTCCAGAGGGTCCAAGATAGTGACCTATTCACCTGAGGTTGCAGAACCAGGACGTGGTAGTTTCAGTTACATAAGGCTGCTAACCTATCCACTCCCAAACTTAGTGGCTTAAAGGAACAACAATTCCCTATTTAGCTCATAAGTCTGCAATGTGGGGGATGACTTAGCAGGAGAGGCTGGTGGTGTCTGCTGGGGTAGCTCAGCTGGGGACTAACATTCTGTTTCCCAGATGGCTCAGTCACCTGGCCGGCTGTCCGTGCAACTTTCACCGGACCTCAGAGCCGCGAGCTCAGGTCCTTCCTGCCTGGGCATTTCTGCAGGCTGCTTGGGTTTCCTCATACCGTGGTGCCTGCGTTCCACAAAGCAGGAAGAGGAATCTGTGTCTTAGGACCTGGGCTTGGAAACTGGCACAGCATGCCTTCTGTCTCATTCTGTAGTCAAGCAGTCTCCAAGCCTGGGTTCAGGGGAAGTGGCCACAGTCTCCGTTTTTAAATAAGAGTGTCAAAGGATTTGGGGCTGTGATTTTAAACCGCTGTATAATGGAGACATTGTATTCTTTCATTTACTCGAAAACAATCTTATTTCTCTTATTCTTATTCACCTCTTGTTCTTCTCATTCACCTCTTTTTTATTTAAAAATTTTTAATTCCAGGATAGTTAACATGCATGTTATATTGGTTTCAGGTGTACAATACAGTCACCCAACAGTTGTATACGTTACTTGGTGCTCATTACGATAAAACCCCCTTAATCCCTTTCACCTATTTCAGCCTCCCCCCCAACCCCAGACTACCTCCCCTCTGGTAACCGTCTCTTTGTTCTCTACAGTTAACAATCTATTTCTTGGTTTGTCTCTTTCCCCTCTCGCCCCCCCTCCCCGCTTTTTAAAGATTTTATTTATTTATTTGACAGACAGAGATCACAAGTAGGCAGAGAGGCAGGCAGAGAGAGGGGAGGGGGAAGCAGGCTCCCTGCTGAGCAGAGAGCCCGATGTGGGGCTCGATCCCAAGACCCTGAGATCATGACCTGAGCTGAAGGCAGAGGCTTAACCCACTGAGCCACCCAGGTACCTCCTTTCCGCCCCTTTTATTCGTTTGCTTTGTTTCCTAAATTCCACATATGAGTGAAATCATACAGTTTTTGTCTCTCTCTGACTGATGTTTCACTTAGCACTCTACTCTTTAGATCCATTTGTGTTGTTGCAAATGGCGAGATTTCATTCCTTTTGGAGGCTGAGTAATACCCCATGCTGTCCATCCACCACAACACCTTTACCCATTCATCAGTCGATAGACACTGGGGCTGTTTCCACAGTTTGGTTACTGTAGAGAATGTCGCAATAAACATGTATCCTTTTGAATCAGTGTTTTTGTTTTGTTTGGGTAAATGCCCAGTAGCGGAATTATTGGGTCATAGCGTAGTTCTATTTTTAATTTTTCGAGGAATCTCCATACTTTTTTTCCACAGTGGCTGCACCAGTTTGCATCCTCTAGGTTTCTTTTTTTAATTATCTGTTTTTAATGATTTAGTGATTTGCCCATGGTCATGTATCTCAAGTTGATGTTGGAACTTGGATTCAAACACAATCCTGTTGATTCTGTCTCTCTCTCTTTTAAAAAACTTTATTTATTTGAGAGAGAGTGACAACACAGAGGGAAAGTGAGAGGGAGAAGCCAACGCCCCGCTGAGCAGAGAGCCCCGTGTGGGGATTCCAGGACCCCGAGATGAAGAGCAACGCCCAACCTACTGAGTCACCCAGGTGCCCTATTCTGTCTCTTGATGGCCCTGTTCACTCCCCAGGCCTCATGCACATGGCCATCACCACCCCATGCTGCACCTGCAAAAACCTCCCCACCTATTTTCTGTGTCTTTTCTTCATCCTTCCACCAAGGATGGTGGCACCAAGGATTTGACACCAAGCCAAAGCTGCCTTGGTACAGCAAACGTAGTTCTTATGAAGGGCAGAGGGCTTAGCTTGCTCCTCTGCTTAAGTTCCTCAAGGCTGTCTGTCCTCAGACTGAAGCTTGGCTCTGTCCTTTCCCTTAACTTGGCTCCTCGATCTTCATGATGTCCTCGCCTGCTCCTCAGGCTCGACAAGTGCTGTCTTCCCTCCATACTGGGCTCCAGGAGAAGTCAACATTTAAACTTTTCTCTACTGTGTATTGACCCAATTATGGTGTTAAAGGCTTTAGAGGGATTATCTATTTTAAAATTTCATTGGTCTAGTAGTTAAATTCTTTGGTATTTAAAGCCAGGTATGCTTGATCAGAAAGCCAAGCTTTTTAACTTCCATGGTGACCTGTATCTACTTAACGTTTCCCAAATGCATGGTGCTCTCTCTGGTATCTGGAATTTTATATTTGTTGTGTTCTCTCTCTCTCTTTTCAAGATTTTATTTATTTATGGGGTGGGGAAGGGGCAGAGGGAGAAGTAGGGAGTCTGATGTAAGGCTTGATCCAGGACCCTGGGATCATGACCTGAGGGGAAGGGAGGTGCTTAACTGACTGAGCCACTCAGGTGCCCCCTTGCTGTGGTCTCTTTATATCTCTTTTATCTCACTCACTTATCCTTATCTTCCAGGTTCCAGTTGAGACAACACTTCCTCCAGAAAATATTCTTGGATTCCTCCAGACTGGTGGAGCTTCTCTGCTATTTCCTCCCATAATATCCCCATCCATATCCAGCACTTTAAATTTTGTACTGAAATTTCCTGTTTTCTAGACCTCCTTATAGACTATATATTATTTGAGGGCAAGGACAGTGTCTTGACTTTGCTTTCCTTTTCCAGGATGAAAGATGTCTCAGTGCACCATTCTCCCTGGTTCTCTTTGAATTGTCTTCTCCTATGAGGCCATGAGTGTCCTGACTTCCACTCCCACACATGCAGCCATACTCCCCAAACTGGACCCATGTAACAGAGTTTGTCATGGTGGGTTTTGTTGGGGTGCATGAAGCACGCCTCCTCTTCTTTACACTCTTTCTCACCATGTACCTGTTCACCTTGGTGGAGAACCTGGCCATCATTTTGGTGGTGGCTTTGAACCATCGGCTACGAAGACCCATGTATTTCTTCCTGACGCACCTGTCCTGCCTTGAAATTTGGTATACTTCAGTGACAGTGCCTAAGATGCTGGCTGGTTTTATTGGGGTTGGTGGGGGCAAGAATATCTCCTATGCTGGGTGCCTGTCCCAGCTCTTCATCTTTACCTTCCTGGGGGCAACTGAGTGTTTCCTACTGGCTGCCATGGCCTATGACCGCTATGTGGCCATTTGTATGCCACTCCGATATGGGGCCTTGGTGTCGTGGGGCACCTGCATCCGTCTGGCAGCTGCCTGTTGGCTGGGGGGCCTCCTCACACCTATTTTGCCTATCTACCTCATGTCCCAGCTGACATTTTGTGGCCCCAATGTCATTGACCACTTCTTCTGTGATGCCTCGCCCCTGCTAGCCTTGTCCTGCTCAGATGTCACCCTGAAGGAGACCACAGATTTTCTAGTCTCTCTGGCGGTGCTTCTGGCCTCCTCTACGGTCATTTCTGTGTCCTACGGCAATATCGTCTGGACGTTGCTGCATATCCGTTCAGCTGCTGAGCGCAGAAAGGCCTTCTCCACTTGTGTGGCTCACCTGACCGTGGTGAGCCTCTTCTATGGCACTCTTTTCTTTATGTATGTCCGGACCAAAGTGGCATCCTCCATCAACTTCAACAAGGTGGTGTCTGTCTTCTACTCCATTGTCACACCAATGCTCAACCCCCTCATCTACAGTCTTCGAAACAAGGAGGTGAAGGGAGCTCTGGGCCGAGTCTTTTCCTTCAGGTCTTGGGTAGGTCAGTGAGGAGGCAGGTGGGGACCTAGTTTCCTTGACTTGGCTTTTCAGAAGGAGGGTGGAGAGGACTATGGGAGAGAGCAGTGACCTGCGTAGTCAGGAACCATGGATTAGGTATCAGTTAAAGTAAAATGTTCATCTGCTATAACAAGAGACATCTAACTATAATGTGGTTTAAAGAGGGAAGATTTCCTCTTTTCTGCACCAGTCCAGAGTGAGTGTTCCAGGCTGATGAGTGGCTCTGGTCAACAGGCATTCAAAGAACCAAGTTCTTCCATCCATAGGGTCAACATCCCTTAGGATGCTGGCAAACTGAGGGCTGTGGGCCAAATCCAACTCAGCACTTGTTTTTAAGGACCTGGGAGCTAAGAATGGTTTTTATACTTTTAATACTTGATTGTAAACATATCAAGAGAAGAATAATATTTCATGATGCATAATCCTTTAATAAAATTAAGATTTCAGTGTCAATAAATCAAGTTTTACTAGAATATAGTCACACCATATTTGTTGTCTATGACTCCTTTTGTGCTACAGTGACCGAGTAGTTGGTCACTACTAGTAGAAGCCCATTCTAGGGGCTTCTTGTTATTTACATGGTGAACACAGGGTTCTAGAGAGCAAGAAGGCTGAGGATAGATCACAGAGGAAAGAACCCCCCCGTCTTAAAGTTTCTCCACTAGATGTAGAAACCATCATTGGTTTCTTGGTAAGAAGCTAGCCATAAGTCACATCTAATTGCCAGGCTGCTAAAAACAGTCCTTAGCTAGGCAGCCAGATACCCAGCCCCAGTTTGATTATTGTTGAGAAAAAGGAGAGGACAAATCTTGGCAGCCAGCCGTTTCCACCACGAAGTCCCCAGAACCACAGCAGATTTTCTGTGTGATCTATGTACTTATTTCTTCGTAGCTACATTGTCTGATTTGAAATACAGATGTACCTGTCCCTTTCACCAAACTGCTTTCAAAATGCATTGAAGAAGATGCATTGAAGAAGATCTGTATGACAGATCACTTGAAGTAAGCCTTAAAAGACAATTTTAACTCAAATTATTCCCTACACTTAGATAGATATACTCTTAAACATTTACAATCACCATTTGAATGTTCATTCCAGAAATTATAGAATATGGAAGAGGAAAATGTGGAGCTTGACAGGGTAAGGATGGATTTTCTGAGATGGTGTTTCTTGTCTGGCCAAGAATGGACACATTATATGACAGTGTTCATAGGATCACGGTCTCTACACCCCTGCCCCACCTGGTATCTTAGCTGTTGCTTAATGCTTGGTAGAGGGCACAAATCACACATTTTGAAAACCATCTCATTTGTTGAATATTATATATAATTTATTGAATATTACATATGTGCTTTGTATTCTTTTGGATGATGGTAAGATGCGTAAATAGTGCAAAGATGAGAACCTTTCAGGATCAAAAAGAAGAATTCATATGAATGAAATAAGAGCAGAACTTTCAGACACCTGACCTGAGTAGATTTGAACACAAAAATGCATTTGACTTTAAGATTTCTGGCTGAGGGAAACAAAGCAAAACATACTGGGTATATAAAAGAGTTCTCCAGAGAAACAGAACCAAGAAGATCTATCTATCTATTACCTATCTTTATAACAATAATAACTATCTCTCTATTTAGATAGACTGAGAGGTTTATTATAGGTATTGGCTCACACAATATGGAGGTTGAGAAGTCCCATGATCTGTTATCTGCAAACTGGAGAACCAAGAAAATCAGTGGCATAATTCAGTCTGAGCCTGAAGGTTTGAGAATCAGGGGAACCAAAGGGGTAAGTTGTGGTAAGGCCCAAGAATCAGGGGCACCAATGTCTAAGGGCAGGAGAAGATGGATGCTGCAGCATCGGCCAAGAGAACAAATTCTCCCTTCTTGTTCCTTTTTGTTCATCCAGGCCCTCGATGGCCTAGATGACTGATGGTAACTGTATTGAGGAGAGCAATCTTCTTGGTTCAATCTACTTATTCAAGTGCTCATCTCCTCAGAAAACCCCTCATACACACCCCCAAATAACATTTTAATGACAGTCTGAGCATCCCTTAGCCCAGTGAAGTTGACGTAAAATGAACCATCATACTGGGTCACATTCTCATTTACGGTTCCAGAAAGAACTAAAATTCAGGCATACGGAATGCTTTCTGGATTTTGACTCTAAGAACAATTCTATGGGAAGTAATGGTAAAGCTTAGAATTTTGAGCTTGTGGAAGATAAACTACTTAAAATGGTAAAAACTCAGAGGCATACTTTTAGAAAAGATTCTACGTATGTAAAAGTTGAGTCTTACTTTAATAAAATCTGACATGAGAAACTGAACTGATAATATAGGTCAACTATACTTCGTTCAAAAAAAAGAAAAAAAGAAAAAACTGAAAAAAAGAAGCCTTTGTGAGTGTGATTATTTACACTGTGAAGCAATCACTCCCTTAAAAAAAGAGCTGCCTACCAGCATCTGGAATGCTGGTGATGACATGATATGTTTAGGTATTGGCAGAGAAAGCTTTTCTTTTTAATTATAATTAATTAATTAGCCTCTGGCTTTGTTTTTGCATTATAATTGAAAAATATCATATTACTTTCAGGGGTACAACATGGTGATTCAATATTTTTATGTATTATGAAATGATCACCTTGGTAAGTCTAGTTACCATGAGTCACTAAACAAAGCTAGAACAATTCCTTATGTTGTACATTACATCCTGGTGACTTATTTTATTTATTTATTTATGTCATTTAAAAAATATTTTTAAAATTCTTAAAATAAACATATAATGTATTATTAGCCCCAGGGGTACAGGTCTGTGAATCGCCAGGCTTACACACTTCACAGCACTCACCATAGCACATACCCTCCCCAATGTCCATAACCCCATCACCCTCTCCCCTCCCCTCCCCCTGGCAACCCTGTTTGTTTTGTGAGATTAAGAGTCTCTTATGGTTTGTCTCCCTCTCAATCCCAGCTTGTTTCATTTATTCTTTTCCTACCCCCCAAACCCCCCATGTTGCATCTCCACTTCTTCATATCAGGGAGATAATATGATAGTTGCCGGTGACTTATTTTAAACTGGAAGTTTCGAAGGCTGAAGATTTTAAAGCCACTACTAGTGGGAGATCGTTCCACAATGACGATAAATTATGAAATCATGACAGATATGTATTCTTGTAAGTAGGGCATTTCTGAGAATATGATTCCTTCTTTGGGGGATACAAAAGAGACCCAGAGGTACCCAGAAAATGTCACATTGAATAATTTGAGAGAAGACAGACTTGGGTTTTCTTTTTTTTCTTTTCATTTTTTAAAATTTAAATTCAATTAATTAACATATAATGTATTATTGGTTTCAGAGTAGAGGTCAGTGATTCATCAGTCTTGTATAAGACCCAGGGCTCATTTCATCACGTGCCTTCCTTAATAAGACTTGTTTTTAAATAATTTTTTAAATTTCATTTTTATTTATTTACTTATTTGAGAGAGACAGAGACATAGCAAGAGGGAGCATGCAGAGGGATGAGGAGGGAGAAGCAGACTTTCTGCTCAGCAGGGAGCCTGATGTGGAACTCGACGCCCAGAACCCTGGGATCATGACCTGACCCAAAGACAGACGCTTAACCAACTGAGCCACCCAGGCTCTCCAAGAGAAGTAAGACTTATTGAGACGGAATGCTGTGAAGAACGCTGCTCACCTTGTTTTTCCTATTCTGGGGACCTAGATATCGATTTAATTGTTAGTTAGGGACTACGTGGGGGCCATCCTGGAGAAGGACCTTTGGGTTGGGGCTTGGCGTGAATGACGGGATCTGCATACTGAAATCAGAACTCGGCAGTTCCGCTGTGTGCCATTACGTAACCATTGTTGAAGGCTTTGATGTGGGTCTATGGGACACCATTCTGTGGTTCCACATTCTTTTTATCGTTTACACCTGTGTTGGGATTCCCATTCCTTTTTTCAGAGGTCTTAATCCATGGTTGGTCTCTTTTTCAGTTTTCACATGTGAAGTCCTTGGAAATCCTTGACTTCCAAGTTGTTTGTCAAAACACTGGCTTTGGCTGTGGGATGCTACAGCTTTCTGTTCATTATTTTTTCTTGTAATTTTCTTTTTTTTAATGTTTCAATTTTTTAATATAGATTTTAGGACAGTTTTCTGTTTTTCTAAATTGAACCTTTCTATCTATATCCTTGTTTCCATCGATGGCCTCATTGTCATGATCTAAATATCATTCTTGGCCAGTAAAACGTAAGCATTTTAAAATGGATCTCATTTCCCAGAAACATGGATACTTTGATACCTTGAGACGGTCTCTGTAGTGCCCTTCAGTTCTGTCCCTCCCCAGAGGGCAGTCCAGGAGAATTAACGTTTAATTAATTGATGCCCAATACTTTGTGGGCTTCATTAGCACCCCCACACTCCCATGGAAGTCGAGGGGCTTTATTCAGAGCAGACTTTTCTCTTGGAGCAAGGGTCTCATAAAAGTTTCAGTTATCCAGCAAAGAGTCAAGACGTCCAGGTTTGCCACTCCGTATAATTTTACCTATCATGTGCCGTTACCTCCTTTGCACATGAAGAAACCGTTATACAGAGAAGTAATGTAACTAGTCCAAAGTCACAGAGAAGGAAACAGAGACCTAGGTCTTTACACTTGTTCATCGAACTGCACAATGATGCCCGCATAGATTGGTCCCTTCTTGGCATCATTTCCCTTCTTGTAAAAAGACAGGGTGGATAGGTGGCTTGAAATACCAACCTTTGAGTGTTTAGTATGTGCCTGGTACCCCCCAAATTTTTTCACTTCATCCTCACATCAACCTAGAGCGAGCCTTACAGTCTCATTCGACATCAGTGACACCTGCGGCTCAGAGAGATTAAGCCACACCCCGAGGTTCACACAGGTGCAACATGGAGGCGCTGGGAGGATCTGGGCCAGGACTCTCTGACTCCATCCCACTGCTCTGCCTCGCTGCCTGCTCTGTAAGATCTCCTCCAAGGCTAGCTTTGCAGACATTGACTTTTTCATTCAGCAAGCAGCTCTTCTGTCTTCTCTCCATGCCAGACACTGGCTGGCTGCTGAGCGGCTGCAGGATGAACGAGACAGATGCTCCCATCGAGGACAACATTACGGCAAACATGTCTCATGTCCCTTTGATGGTAGAAGCCGCTAAGTGACAAGGAGGCATGCAGGCCAGTGTCATAGAGCATGTTGTCCTGGTGGCCAGCCCAGGAGGGCATCCTTGGGAACACAGCACTCCCTATTGTCTGCTTCTGACCTCCCCCAAGAGGATGCTTGCCAAGCATTTGTTCTTTTGTGTTCTCTGGGTGGAGAAAGGTGATGTAGCGTTTGGGAAAAGAGAGGCAGGACACGAGGCCTGCTCCCAATGCTAAGATGATAGAGACCTCCACGACCACCACGTCCTTGCCTTGAGTGCTCATGTGGGCAGGGATGAAGGGGGCCCAGACACAGGAGCACACACACATGCTAAGAGTGATATGCTTGCTTCTTTGAAGGTGTCAGGCAGCCGGCAGGCGGGAAAGGCCACCAGCAAGCTGACCCAAGTACCCCAGCATGAAACAGAACAGTTCCAAGGAGCCCTCATCGCACTTCACTGTCATCACGGGTCCGGGCTCAGTAGAGTTTGCAGGCCGTGGGGCCGTCTGGTCACCCAGAGCGTGCACAAGGCTGCCTGGACCAGGGAACAGGCAATGGGGATGGTGCTGGGAGAACTGGCCCCGCCCACCCCCTAAGCTGGGTTTCTGGCCAGGTGGCGTGCAAGGCTGCCGCCACCGGGATGGTCTTGGCCAGCATAGGGGACACACAGGCTGTGAAGATGACCCCAAAAGTTGCCCGGCACACAGCACAGGTGAACGGTCCTGGTGCCTGAAGAACAGGAAGGGGCAGAGGAAACGGAAGGCCAAGGAGGACAGCAAAATGTAGCTGAGCAGGTGGTTATTGGCTCGGACGATGGGTCGTGGTGGTGCTGCGTGAAGATGCCTGAAAGACCAGGGCAAGGGGGAGGAGCAGGGCTGGGCAGACAGCGATGCTGCGCCGAGGGGCTCGGGGTAGGACGGGAAGTCAAACGTTTTGGGGATGCACGGACTTTTCTCACCTTCAGTTTGCTTTAATCTGCAGGGTGTAGGGAAGTGGAAGTCAAGTTAATGGAAATCTGGAAGTCTAGATCTTGCCGAAGACATTCCACGGACAGGCTCGTCTTACGACTCTGGGCGTGTCCATGTATTCATTGTAGCGTCCCATCATACGCATTACTTAGTTTCCTTCTTGGTGCCGGACATGACCGGGACTAGGAAACAGAAACACTCTGGGGGCAAGCACACATTTTGCACATTTCTGTATTCCATGCTGCTCTGAGGAGCATGAAAAATGCCTAGTAAATCCTTGTGTCACCCACATATATTTGTTCAGTTGTGACACTAAGCCCAGGAAGACCACAGGAGGGAGTTTTAGCAATGACCTTGGCTGGGGGTAATGCTGGGCCTAGATACCGAGAGATTCCAGAAATACTTCAGCATAGGGAAGCAGCAGAGAGCCTGGCCCGGTGCCCAGACTCGAGCCAGGTTGCCTGGTGTGAATCCTGACTCTACTTGAACCAGCTGTGTGAACTTGGCTGTGTTATGCTGCCTCTCCATTTTCTCCTCTGTAGAAAGGGGACATACTCCTAGGGTTGCTGGGAAGATGCAATGTATTAATGCATTCAGAGTGATTGCAACATTGCTTAGCATGGAAAAGCCCTTGAGAAGTGTTAAGTATTGTTACCCTTCTAGCCTCTAAAAACCTCACACGACACGGTACTGATGAAATCACACCAAAACGCATCTTAAAGAAGCTGTGCCTAGTTTGAAAGCCTCCTTTTAGTAGGAAGAGGTTTTTTCTTCTACTCTGACTTTGTTTCTATAACTTTGCTTCGATATTCGTAAGTGGCATGCAGCTGAGTGTTCAACAAACAGCTCTTTGGGGGAAAAGCCAGGATTTTTAGGATTCCTGCTTTCCATGGTGAGCAAACAGCTTGCACAATTCCTGAAAATTTTACAATTGACTCTGATCCCTGGCAGGATCCACTCTTATAGTTATAGAGCCCTGACATCTTTCATCATAAGGGATCTGAGCCCAGGAGGTGTCGACCCTGAAATCAGTGATCCTTCCCTTTGCCCTTGCTTTCTCAGTGCTAGCCTGTGGCTCAGAGCAAGCTGGAAAGGACAGGGATCCAAATGGGGTGTATTGGCTGCTCCCCTGAACGGGCACAGGTGCTCTGAGGAAAGGTCCGTCTCCTGGGGAATAAGACATCAGGTTCTGATAGGCGGCAAGCAAGGCTCTGGCTGCCAGGGAGACTTGGTGAGTGGCCATCAGATCATGCGGTTTGAAGGCAGACAGGTGGACAGCTGTCAAGTTCTCATAGCCTGTGCAGGACTGAGCTCCTTTTCTGGCGCTTGGGGTGGAAGGTCCTGATCCAGGCCACCTGCGTCCCTGTAGCTCCTCCCAGACCTTTCTCGCCAGACTCTTGCCTGGGCTGGCGGCTGTGCTCTGCGCCAAAGGGAAGTCCTTGAAGCCTGGCAGGAATCCCGAGTGGACCATCAGGCTCAAGCTGCCATTCAGCAAGGTGTGGGCTCTGGGGCCCTGTACCGATGGGATGTAGAAGAATGAGGTGGAGAAGACCCACGCCTCCCGGTTGCATTCTTCTCCCAGACGGCCTCTGCCAGCAGCCCGAAGTGGAAGCGGCAACAGTCACAGATGATGGCCGAGGCGGCAGGGCTGGCGGAGACCGCGGTGGCCGCGCTGTGGATGTTGTGGGCCCGGCTGCCAATCCTCTTGGAGAAGCCCACACAGCCGTCCGTGTGCCTCATCTCCGTCCGCAGCTGCTGTTCCAGCCACTCAAAGTTGCCGCTGTCAAGACCCATCAGGCCCACCCAGGTCCAGATAAAGTGGCTCAAGAGTTTGGCCAGGACCCGTGGCTGGTGGGCGCTGCTGGGCACTGTGCGGGGGAAGGGCAGGAACCGGGACCAGTTGGAGAACTAGGGGTGCTGGCATCCGTGGTGATCTAGGGGGAGAAGAGGGGCTGATATCCATGTGGGGAAGCTCACCACCCCTGCTCCGTGTCCCGGACCCGCCCTCACTGCTCTCCTCTCTCCCTTCTATTGTGCAAACAGATTTAAAAAAATTTTTTGACGTACAGAAAGCTGTGCCTTTACAACCTGATACGTTTGGAGATAAGTGAAACCATCAGCACAATCTATGCCATAAATGTATTCATCACTCCAAAGTTCCTCCCCCCCTCTCCTCTGGTATATTGGGCGGTTTTGTGTGATAAGAGCACTTAGCACACGCTTTACCCTCTTGGCTAGTTTTTAAGAACACAGTACAGTATTGCCAACCCTAGGATTTACTCTGTGCAGGAGGTCTCCAGTACTCCGTGGGTATAACTGAAACTTTGACGAATATCTCCCTGTTTCCCTTTCTCCCAGGCCTGAGCCACTTGTCTATTATCTGCTTCTGGGAATCTATTTTAATTCATCATAGAAGTAGTGTCAGGTTGTATGAATCCTTCTGTGTCTGTCTTTTATCTTTAAATAGTATCTCAGCCTATCTCATCATGCCACTTCCAGGTCCTTCCAAACCCTGTGTGCTCAGGCCTGAGACGCCAGTTCCGCAGGAGAAGGACGGCGGAGGACTGAAGAGTGTGTAGTAGGAAGCCCGTGGGAAAAGCAGAGAAGTAGGGTGTGCTGAGCGACTTGTTTTTATGCTTTGTATAATTCTTGACATTGCTTGAGAAGTAAAGGCTCAAGTGAATTAAAAACTTGAATAATCATGAGAAGCATAGAAACAAGATCTAGAACTTCCAAAGCATCGGGAAAAAAAAAGGTGAAAAAAATTAGCTTATTTCAAGAAAGGACAAAACAAGAAAGCATAATAAATATGAATGAAAAATGAATGAAAAAAAAGAATGAAGTCATAGAAACACCTTCTAACTAAGAAAGCCATAAAGCAGCTTTCTATTTGTTATTTCTAGTATTATGTTTAAAAATTTCTTTTAATGGAAAGTTATGACAAATCACAAGAGATAGAAACTTCTATGGGAGGGTCAAATGGGATCAAAGATGCCGGCAAACTGAGCAAGTGTGAAAGGTTCAATGACTCCAGCTAAGAAGAGCAGCACACACAGCACAGCACACACAGCACAGCACACAGGTACACAACATACACACAGCACACATGCACACATGCACATAGCACACACACAGCACATACATGCAGCACACACACAGCACACATGCACACAGAACACACACGCACACAGCATGCCCACACCACACACATGTAGCACACATGTGCACACGCAGCACACACGTGCACACATAGCACACATGCACACATACCACACATAGCACAGGTGCACACACAACACACACATGCAGCACACAGCATGCATGCACACAGCACACAGATAGCACACATGCACAGCACACAGGTACACAACACACACATGCACACAGCACACATGCAAATAGCACACACACAGCACACATGTACACAACGCACATGTGCACACATGCACACAACACACAGAGCACACACGTACACAGCACACAGACACAACACACACATGTATACAGCACACACACAGCACCCACGTGCACAGCACCCAGGTACAACACACACATGTACACTGCACACACATAGCTCACACATGCACAGCACACACACACACACAGGGCACACACTGCAGTGGAAGGCTCCGAGGCAGAGACAGGTGCTTGGGTGTGGGTGAGAAAGGGAGGCAGACACACAGAGGCTGTCAGCCGTGTACGCAGGCACACAGATGGACGTACACTTGCAGAGACAGATGGCCAGAGACACAAGCAGAGAGCCCTGAGTAGGTGTGCAGACGCATGCTGGGATGCCCCTGACAAACACGTAGGCAGAAGAAGACAGACAGACATGGGGTGGAGTGACATTGGGTCTGGTTAGACCTTGCAGTCTCCTGGACTGGAATGTGGTGAGGGACCAGTGCAGCCCTGGAAACAGCTCAGATGTCTGTGGAAGCTGGGTGGGCGGGGACGGGTGTGGACTGGCGCCAGCCTGGGGCTGCCTTCACTTTGGGCCCATGCACAACCCCTATGTGCATCTTCCCCAGCTCCAGTGCCAGGATGCTGAAGCCATTCCCGGGCCTCCAGCTACAGAGCTCTTCTTGCCCTCAAACCCCAAGGACTATGAACATTGTGCAGAGAGAGATGGGGACTTGCCTTGGGTGACTCAGTGACTCCAGGACTAGAATCTAGTCTGACACTCGAGTGCTCAGAGCCAGGGCTGTCCCTGCCAAGGGGCCCTGGAGGCTGGGTGACAGGTCTAGGGCCCCCAGCTGCCTCCAGTGATCAGGAAGGCTCCAGCTTCCCTCCCTCCCTGGGTGGCTGTGCCTCCCTAAGGATAAGAGGTCCACCCGCCGTGGGCACAGTAGTTGCTCCGGAGGTTGCTGGAACATTGCCTGTGGCTGATCCAGCACTGCATGTAAGGGTGTCACAGCCATGATGAGCTTGTCTCCTTCGGTGGAGAAGCCAACTGAGGGCCTGGACATTGGCAGGTAGCCAGGGGCGCAGACAGTGTCCCCGGGGGTCACTGCCAAGAGCAGGAGCACAGGGATAACTGGACTGGCCTTAGAGGCTCTCCTTTCCTGAGGGCATGTGGCTGGGGGTCCTTAGTGTCAGACCACCTGGGCCTGGCTTCCTCCGGGAGGCGCTGGGCACATCTGCTGGGTCTTCGGGGGACCTTGGAAAGAAGGCGAGTGGGTATGGCTGAGCTCCTGGCCTTTGCCCTACATGCCTATTCTTTCAGAGTTGTGCAAGACTCTGCGACCCTCTTCCGGGCCTGGCTTGAGCATCCTGATTCCTGCATCACTTGTCTTCACAGCTACTCACTCTCCTTGCTTGCTGGCTGAGGACCCAGCAGAGATGGCCTGCCGCCTGGGAACAGGAGGGGTGCCCTGCCCACGGGCACCTCCTCTCTTCTGGGGACCTGACATGCAGGCTTATGTTTATGGAGTTGTCCACCTTCCTGCCCCAGAGCCCCTGCTCACACCCTGCCATCTTCAAAGCCAGAATCACTGCCACGATGCACAGGGGGAGGCTGAGGCCTCCAGGGACAGGCTGAAGCAGCGAAGCAGCCCATCAAGTCGGTGATCTCAGGCCTCAGGGTCCCCGGGGAAGGGTGCACTTGACATCATGCTCACAGAGGGACACACCCAGGGTGGGCTGGCCTTAGGGTTCAGCTTCAACCTGTTTGTGGTGTGAATACTACCCCATCTCTCTCGGACAATTCACTTCCTTTCTCTGGGACCTCGATTTTCTCCTCCATGACAGGAACACTTGGCTGCAGCAGGTGGTCCCAAAACTCTGTTTTGAGGGCACAGCTGTCCACAACATGACAGCAGAGCTCCGTGATGCCTGCTGGGTCCCCTGCTCCTCCCAGTGTTCTCTTGGCCCCTGGAGTCCTCCTCCTTCAAGGGACACAGTTGGATGCCTTGGGTGAGTGACCTCTGAGACTCCGTTCAGGCCTGAGTCTCCTTTCCAAGCGGCACGATGGGGACCATCACAACTCTTGACCCAGCAGGCACTGGGGCAAAGATGAGGCCTGGGGAGTCCAGCCTCAAGCTCAGAAGCAAGCTTTGGGATCATGTCCTCTGCACTGGGGAGACTAGCAACACCGAGTGACAGGAACCACCCACAAACTGAGAACTGGCTTCATGAGCGCGGCAGACATTCAATGATGGGTCTCTCTACTCCTGAAGGTGGGAGCCATGATGCCTTCCTCACTCGGCTCACTGCGCTGTTGAGAAGCACAAGTGTGGTGATAGGCAGGGTTGGAAACAGAGCCTCCAGACCATGAACAGCGGCCTTCCATCAGCTCTCAGGCTGCGGTATGGGGCTAGGACAGGCTGGGCTGCGATCAGTCTGCAGGGGGCGCCAGGGAGCAGGAAACTTCAGGGGCTGTGGATTGGGGTCCAAGAATATATAAACCTGGCAGGCCCCCTGCCTCGTAAAGTTTTATTGAAACACAGTCGCAGTCTTTGGTTTCCCTATGCCTGGGGCTGCTTTCTCGTGAGGATGCAGATCTGAGTAGCCAAAGAGGAGACCGGTCAGCCTGCAAGGTCTGGAATATTTCCCATCTGTTTATGGAAAAGCTTGTTGGATCCTTCTTTAAAACTAGCTTTCAGTTGGTAAGAAATACAGGGCTGAGCGACTTGTGTGAGTTTTCTATTGGTCAGTAATTAATTGCCACAAAGTTAGCAACATAAAATGGACACAAATTTATGATCTCATAATTTCCAAGAAGCGAGAGTCAGATAGACAGTGTTTTTATCCGTGACCTTTGGGCGGGGTGTCCTGTGACTGGAATCCAGGCCCCGGGTAGGGCAGCCATCTCTCTAGGAAGGCGTCTCCAGAGGAGAAGGCCTCCTACAGGCTCCATCTTGTTGTGGGTGGGATTCACTGGGTGGCAAGTGTTTGACCGTGGTGCCCATGACCTTGCAGGCTCTGGGCCAGAGCTGACCTTGAGTCCACCCTCAGGTGCCCAATGGGTGGCCGTCCATTTCACAACACGGCAGCTTCCTTCTGAAAGGTGAGCAGGAGAATATCTCTGCTGCTTTGGCTTTCTCCCTCGAGCTCTCTCCATGAGGTCAGGCCCACTCAGGATAATCTCCCCTTTGATGAACTCAGAGTCAGCTGATTAGGGACCTTACTTGTATGTTCACAATCTGGTAAACTAATAATGGGAGTGTTGTCACATCATATTCACGGGTCCAACCCTCCTGTTAGGGAAGACCGTCACCCAGGGACGTGGATCATTTAGTGGTCATTTTAGAATTCGGTCTACTGCACATATTAGCAGCTGATCAAACACAGAATATAGTAATTATAACAGACCTGTCAGTGTCTGAAAAAGAAAGTAGACTGTTCTAGGTGAGAAGAATGTTAAAAAAAAAAAATCAAATGCGGGGCACCTGGGTGGCTCAGTGGGTTAAAGCCTCTGACTTCTGCTCAGGTCATGATCTCAGATTCCTGGGATCAAGCCCCACATCGAGCTCTCTGCTCAGAAGGGAGCCTGCTTCCGACCCCCGACCCTGCCTGCCTCTCTGCTGACTTGTAGTCTCTCTCTCTCTCTGTGTCAAATAAATAAATAAAATAAAAAAAAAATCAAGTGCAGTGCTTGATCTTAGAATGAATGGATCCTGATTAAATAGAAATAATAAAACCTATTCCTAGATAAAAAAAGAACTATGGATGTGGACTACATATCAAATTATGTGATGGTGTACTCGCTCATTTTCTCAGGGGTGATAATGATATTATAATATTACGGTCGTGTGGAAGAATATCATTAATCTCCATAATGCTTTTAAAAAGTCACTGAAGGATAACACACATTCAAAGACATGAATATCATATGTGAATTTTTCATAGTCTTAACACAGCTGAGTTACTAGCCCAGCTCAAGATTAAACAAACACATCACCAATGCCTCAACGCCTCTGGGTCCCGTTCCATTCGCCACCCCCAATCCTAATGGCTTTGCTTAGTTTGCTTGCTTTTCTCCTTTTTATATCCGGATCCCTATAGTATGTGGTCATGTGTGTCTGATCACTTTCATTCAGGTCACGTTAGTGGGAGTCATCTGGATTACTCTAGCACACTATCACTGTTTTGATCGACACCCCTTTTCCACACAAGGGTTGAATAAGATGTAAGAGAGTTTTGCTGAAGAGAGGGTATTCTTTATTCTATTTTTTTTTCCACATTGACCTGTATAAATATTTCAGCCCCTGTATTTTCATATGTGCCTTTTTTTTTGGCCTCCATTTGGAATATTGTACTTGGACCCATTTTTCTTTTTTAAAAAAAAATTAAAAATTTTTAATAAACATATATTATTAGCCCCAGGGGTACAGGTCTGTGAATTGCCAGGTTTACACATTTCACAGCACTCACCATAGCACATAATAAATAAATCTTTTAAAAACCTGTACTTTGGGGGGCACCTGGGTGGTTCAGTGGGTTAGAGCCTCTGCCTTCAGTTCAGGTTATGATCCCAGAGCCCCGCATCTAGCTTTCTGCTCAGCGGGAAGTCTGCTTCCTCCTCTCTCTCTCTGCCTGCCTCTCTGCCTACTTGTGATCTCTGTCAAATAAATAAATAAAATCTTTTAAAAAAATCTGTATTTTTACTATAATGAAAACCAGAGCTGTGGACTTCCAGTTTGGTATTTTATGCTGAATTTACAATATTCACAATAATGTCAGATCTTTCATCTCTGAGAGAATGAACTTTCAACAGCTTTATTTTGATGAATGGGTTGGGAAAAGTTATGAGGATAACACATGATTTTCTGTTTGAGACATTTAATGACACTGATATAAAACTGTCATCATCTCACTGTGTGTAAAGTTGTTCTTTTCTATTGGAGCCAATATGTTACTGAACACTGTTTTATTTGTGTGTGTGTGTGTATGTATGTGCATAAAAAATTGGAAATATGAGCTAAGTGACCTTTGATGTGAATGAAAAGTCTCGCTTCACAGAGTGAAATGTAAACACACCTGTGATTTTCAGCCATTACTGTCTGGCACCGTCTTTGGAAGCAAGAGCTGATGCGTCTCCGGCAGATTTGTGTCTTCTACTTTTCGAGTCCTTGTAGACATCACCGCAACGCCCACGGAGGGTGACAAATGCTGACAAACATTTTGTGCAAAATACACGTTCATCATCTACTTCCCGATGACACGCCATTCTGCTTTTTTGTTTGTTTTTTACTTCATGGCTCCAGAAAGGGCTTATCGCAAAATAGAAAAGTGATACCAAACAATAAAATATGTTGCTATGGCTTTTTGCACAAAGGTACCAGACCATGGTAACAAAATTTTTTAGCCTGCTCTGCATATGTTCTAGAGCAGTGCTTCTTAGTCTCTGTCTTGGACACATTGCGACTTTATACCTCTGTGCCTGCTGGGGGACAGCCTGTTGGCTTCCTGTGCTGTGGCTTGAGCTGCTGGACAGCTGGATGGTACAGTAGCAGCTGCCGGGGGGCACCGTGCTCAATGTTTCTCTCACTGCCACCCTAGATCAGAGAAATGACCCTAGCCTAGATCCTCCCATCTGAGGGCTTCTTCTTCGTCTTCATTTTTTTTTTAAAGCATGCGGCACCATGTGTAAATGTCCTGGGACAAGAGATTTCAGTCCAGAAAGAATTGGGAAAAGAGAGATGAGATATGGCGGATTTGTCTTTCTGATTTAAGTACACATCCAAGTGGCAACTCCCTTCACTGTCCACGTATCCCACACATGGCTAGGTCTGAGTTCGGAGGAGTGGGATGCATAAAACCGAGGTCTACCGAACTATTAACTACAAATGTGAGCAATCTGGGACACATGCTAGATTGACTAGGGGGCCTGGGCAACAGGTATAAATTGAAGCCCTCTTGGGCAAACCCTGAAGTTGTGAAAGTGCTCTTCTTCCCTTTCCTTCTCTCCTTCCCCTTCCTCCTTCTTCCTTTTCTTCCTTCTTTCCTTCCTTTCCATTCTTTCTCTTTCTTCCCTCTTTCCCTTCCCTCCTCTCCTTCCCTTTCTTCCCTCCCTCTCTCCTTCCTTCCTTTCCTCTTTCTTTCTTTTTTTCAGCACTTGAAAGGTATCATTTCATTCAAAAATTTCTTTTGTCCCCTTTCTCTGTGCCGTATTGTGTTACTCCAATTCCTTGTATGTTGGACCATTTGCTTTCTCTCCCCCCCCCCTTTTTTTAATATTTTCCCTCTCTCTGCTTCAGTTTGGATTATTTCTGTTTAATTGTATTTGTGTCTATTGATCCTTTATCTTGCTTTGTCCAATCTGCTCCATTTCAGGTACTGTGCTACATAGCTCTAACACTTGTATTCTGTTAGGTTTGTTTGTTTGTTTGTTTGTTTCTCAGTCTTAATTCCCCATCTGTTTACCCAGTTAATCCTTTTCTTCTGAATTCTTTAACATATTTCCAGCAGTTATTGTAAAGTCATGTCATTCCAACATCTGGATCATCATGCATCTGTATGAATTTTTCTTTTGGTTTTGAGTACAGCCGCTGACTTTTACATATGTAGTAACTTTTTTATTGTGTGCTGGATTTCAGGGATGGCACGTTGCAGATATTCTGTAAGGTAAATTACAAAAAGAACCATAATTATTTGTTGTTCTTTTCTGCTCATTCAAAAAATACCTTGTTATGAGGACCCTTACTAATGAATTTAGCTTGATTAACTTTTTAAAAAATTTTAAAAAGATTTTATTTATTTATTTGAGAGACAGAGAGAGAGTGCTTACTTACCTACAGGAGCATGGGGAGGGGCAGAGGGAGTAGGAGAAGTAGACTCCCCACTGAGCAGGGAGCTCGACGTGGGGGGCTCAATCCCAGGACCCCAAGATCATGACCTGAGATAAAAGCAGACACTTAAACAACTGAGCCACACAGGCACCCCAAATTTAGTTCAATTTAAAGCTGAGTTCTCTAATCTTCCATTTGGAAACTTAAAGTATTTGCTGTTATAACTTTATAGAGCTTTTTAAATTATTTCATGTATAAGAATGCTCTTGGTTTGAATTTGCAGTTGACCTATCTGGGCATATTTGTAACTAGCCCTAATAAAAGTCCACTTATAGATCTGGAGAAAATGAGGGTTGGTAGCACTGGAGCGGGAAGAGAATCAGCTTTGCCTTGCAGAGTTAAGATTGTGGTAAGGCTGTGACTAAGTCTTCCTGCAGGGCAAGAAGGTCCATTAGACAGAGAAAGAGATGGTAACTGAGCGAGCAGGGGAGGCTCAGTGGGGTTGAGCTGTGAGGGACTCAGAGCCACCCAGGTCTTCCCTTATGTTGTCATTCCTGTGGGCTGCTAGGTTTTCCCAGTATCTCTCCTTTTCATTCTTTTCAACTAGTGCCGAAGTTTTAAGCCTAGGTGGATAAGAAACTCAGTTCTCAGCTTTAATTCAACTGGAAATAAAATCTGGCATCTCATAGTTCAAATGTTAGTTCTTTTTTTAATTATAAGCCTTAATGCTGAAAGAGTAGGATGTTTTTATTTTTTTAAAATGTTTTACATGTTACCTCATTTGAGGTTTATTTTTTATTTATTTTTAATGAGAAAAAATTTTTAGAGAGACAGAGAAAGAGAGAGAGAAGTGGGGGGAGGGGCAGAGGAAGAGGGAGAGAGAGAAATCCCAAGCAGGCTCCACACCCAGGACAGAGCCTGATGCTGGGCTCGATCTCACGACCCTGAGATCACGACCTGAGCTGAACTCAAGAGTTGGGTGTTCAATCAACTGAACCGCCCAGATGTCCTGACTCAGGCAAAAGAGCTAATTCTGTGATGATTGGTTTTACGTATCAACTTGATTGGGTCATGGGGTACCCAGATGATTTGGTTCAACATTCTTCTAGGCATGTCTATGAGGGTGTTTTTGAATGAGAAAACTTTTGAATTGGCACCTGAGTAAAGCAGATCATCCTCTTCAATATGGGCAGGTCTCATCCAATGTGTTGAAGACCTGAATAGAACAAAAGACTCAGGAAGGAAGCATTCCCTCTCCCTGCCTGACAGTCACTGAGTTGAGACATAGGTTTCTTCCTGCCTTTGGATGGGGACTCAGATGGGAACTTATACAATCAGCTCTCCTGGGTCTCCAGCTTGCTGATTGCAGATGGTGGCATTTCTCAGCCTCCATAATTACCTGACACAATTCTTTATTTATATTTATCATATTTATTTGATATATTTTATATCATATATATATATAATAATTTTTTGGTGTAGACTCAAAGTATCTAGGATACAACTTTTTTTTTTTTTTTTTTTAAAGATTTTATTTATTTATTTGAGAGAGAGAGACAGTGAGAGAGAGCATGAGCGAGGAGAAGGTCAGAGAGCGAAGCAGACTCCCCGTGGAGCTGGGAGCCCGATATGGGACTCGATCCCGGGACTCCGGGATCATGACCCGAGCCGAAGGCAGTCGTCCAACCAACTGAGCCACCCAGGCGTCCCTAGGATACAACTTGATTCCTCCATTTTTTCTAATGGTTTCATGCTTGCAACAATCCCGCTACTGATTTCTATATCAATTATGTTTCTTAGCTGTAAGCAACAGATACAAATTGTTTGATTTAATTAGAAAAGTGATTTGGGTAACTCAGAGAACTAGGAGAAGGGTTGCAGCAGCAAAGGTCTGTTATGATTCTGTAGCCTCGCAGACTCTGCTGTGGTGGTCATGCAGACTGCATTGTCAGCCATGCAGCCACAAAATGGTGGAGCCTCTTGAAGCCTGAGTTTCTCTGTGACTACATGCAGTGTGGCCCCCTGTCGATTTGCATGGCGTGTGGGGTGGGGGAAATACTGTGACCAGGTGGGGAGCTGAGTGTTGCCATAGCACATCTGGCCTCTTCTGACTAAACCAAACCTGGACATTGATTTTCATCATCTTCCTTAATCCTCTTTTCAATAATTCTTTCAAATAGGAAGTATTAATGTATTAATCTTTTTTTTTTTAAATTAACAGAAACTGATGTTCCAAGAGAGGAAGAGTCAAACATTTCCAGTTACTTCACCAATTCTCTGTGAAGGCTCTCATCATCTACTTCCTCTCTCTTATGAACCAGATCATTGTCTGTCTTGGATTTCTTTCCCTGGGGTCCAAGAAAGAAAGTGATTCTGTGGAAAGCATGAGATTTATGGAGCCCTTATTCTGTGTCAGACATTTCCCTTCTACATTAACTTAGCAGTTCCTCTCAATAATCCTGGAATAACTATTATGGATTTCACTCTTGAAATGTGTTAGCCAAGGTTCAGAAAGTTAGAGTGGCTTGTCAAAGAATAAATTGCAAGTGGAAAAGCCAGGATTTAAACCATGGTGTCATAACTCAAGGACATTGCTCACTTTTACCATCCTATACTGGTCCTTCTTCACCTTCTACTTTAATTTTTAGCTTCTGTGGTCTAGAGCTATGGGGTTTATAGTGTTTGGTAGAACCAATTTTCTATAGAAATCAGGATGATTCTTCACTTTATGTCAGTGAAATGAATTATTTTGTCAGCTATTTATTGCTCTGGACCCTACCCTCTGGGGTAAGCCTCTTGGGGATAGGAATGGTGGCTACCCCGTTAGGGATTCTCAGACTCACTGGGAGGCTGGTTGGAGTCAGGGTTAAAGAAGACTTGTTTGTGACCTATGGGGTTCTCACTAGCCCTAGAACTTCCATAGAATATTTTAGGGTGAATTGTCAATTTTGATCCTGGGGAGTCCATGGCTCATAGGACAAAAAGTGATCCCAGGGTTTCAGACACAAAATACGAGGTCCACCTATTTTCCTATCACTAACACCTTCAAGAATATGTGGAAATCAATACATATCCCATCAATGGCTTGGCGGTAGTCTGAGCATGCACTACCCCACTTCCTCCCATTGTTTCCATCTTTTTTGACCTGAGCTGTCTAACCTGGGTCGAGTGGACACTGAAGATGGAAGGAAGTCCTAGATTACTGAACTGAAGTGAATTCTCTGGACCTTAAGAATAGGGGTTTAAACATCTTTCCTCCAGGACCCTGTTATTACTGTGATTCTCCACCCCCACCCTCCGGGCTCCAACAATGCTTTTTTCTGTCCCTTTCTCAAATGAGTTTCCTATCATTTTTATCTTCCCTGTTTTCTTTAACTCTGACTTGTCCATAGTCATGGCTTCTCACTTCTTAGAGCTCCTTAGAGGTCCATCACTGTTAGTACTATGAGGAACTGAAAAGTTATTTCAGGATTTCCTGGTTCAGATACTTTAAAAAGAGAATTTTTTTATTTATCCAGCTGCCTTTTTGGGGGTGTGTGTGACAGTCCAAAAGTTAGAAAGTTGAAAGCATGTAACCAGACCCATGTTAATTGTCTGCTGTATCCAAGGGGACAAAACAGTGTTCACACCTTCCACTGGGCTGTGAATGGGGCTGGTATCATGACATGTCTTTGAGACCTGTCCTTACTCAGTTTGGAACTTTTCAATACAAACATTCTGAATTTGCAACTGAATCTATTATTTTGTTCTATGACTCAGTAAGTTTTTCTTTCATGGCAGTATTCTCCATCCTTTATTGAGCCATGAAGGTTTTCTTTTTCCCCTTTCCACAGACATGCAAATTTAGAGATAAGGACCCTGTGCTTTACCTGCACCTTGTTTAACTAGATGTTTTTTTGAGAACTCTTTCCTTGCTATGCCTATCTCTGAATCATAAAATTACAAATACTAGTTTCTTTGAGGCTGTTAATAATTACTCTGAATGCTTCAAAAAAATGAATGCTTCAAAGGTAACACGATGCCAATAAAAACGTATCTATCAATAATCACCCTCAATGTGAATGGCCTAAATGTGCCCATAAAATGGCACAGGGTTGCAGACTGGATAAAATGACAGGACCCATCCATATGTTGTCTACAAGAGACCCATTTTGAACCTAAAGATACACCCAGACTGAAAGTGAAGGGATGGAGAAGCATCTTTCATGCCAATGGGCCTCAAAAGAAGGCTGGGGTAGCGATTCTCATATCAGACAAATTAGATTTAAACTAAAGACTGTAGTCAGAGATCCAGAAGGACACTACATCATTCTTAAAGGGACTATCCACCAAGATGATCTAACAATTGTAAATATCTATGCCCCCAATATGGGAGCATCCAATTACATAAGAAAACTGTTAATCAAGATAAAGAGTCATATTGATATGAATACACTAATCGTTGGACATCTTAACACACCTCTTTCAGAAATAGATAGATCATCGAAGCAGAAAATCAATAAGGAAACAAGAGCATTGAATGACACTTTGGACCAGATGGACCTCATAGATATATACAGAACATTCCACCCTAAAACAATAGAATACTCATTCTTCTCAAGTGCACATGGAACTTTCTCCAGAATAGACCACATACTGGGTCACAAATCAGGACTCAACAGATACCAAAAGACTGAGATTATTCCCTGCACATTCTCAGATCACAATGCTTTGAAACTGGAGCTCAATCACAAGGAAAAGTTCCGAAGAAACTCAAACACCCAGAAGCTAAAGACCACCTTGCTTAAGAATGCTTGGATCAACCAGGAGATCAAGGAAGAACTGAAACAATTCATGGAAACCAATGACAATGAAGACACTTCGATCCAAAACCTATGAGATACAGCAAAGGCGGTCCTAAGGGGGAATACATAGCCATCCAAGCCTCCCTCAAAAAAATTGAAAAATCCAGAACACAGCAGCTGTCTCTACACCTTAAAGAACTGGAGAATCAACAACAAATCAAACCAACTCCACACATAAGAAGGGAAATAATCAAGATTAGAGCTGAGATCAATGAGGTAGAAACCAGAGATACAGTAGAATGTATCAATGAAACTAGAAGCTGGTTTTTTGAAAGAATCAATAAGATCAATAAACCATTGGTGACACTAATCCAGAAGAAAAGAGAGAAAGCTCAAATACATAAAATTATGAATGAAAAGGGAGAGATCACAACGAACACCAAGGAAGTAGAAACAATCATCAGAAGTTATTATCAACAGTTATATGCCAATAAGCTAAGCAACCTAGATGAAATGGGTGCATTCCTGGAAGACTATAAACTCCCAAAATTGAATCAGGAAGAAATTGACAACCTGAATAGACCAATATCTAGTAACGAGATTGAAGCGGTGATCAAAAACCTCCCAAAAAACAAGAGCCCAGGACCTGATGGATTCCCTGGAGACTTCTACCAAACTTTCAAAGAAGAAATAACACCTATTCTCCTGAAGCTGTCAAAAAATTGAAGCAGAAGGAAAACTTCCTCTTTCTATGAAGCCAGCATTACCCTGATCCCCAAACCAGGCAAAGACCCTACCAAAAAGGAGAATTTCAGACCAATATCACTGATGAATATGGATGCTAAGATTCTCAACAAGATCCTAGCAAACAGGATCCAACAGCACATTAAAAAGATTATCCACCATGACCAGGTGGGATTCATTCCTGGGCTACAAGGATGGTCCAACATTTGCAAATCAATCAATGTGATAGAACAAATTAATAAGAGAAGAGAGAAGAACCACATGGTCCTCTCAATTGATGCAGAAAAAGCATTTGACAAAATCCAGCATCCGTTCCTGATTAAAACGCTTCAAAGTATAGGGATAGAGGGAACATTCCTGAACTTCATCAAATCTATCTATGAAAGACCCATGGCAAATATCATCCTCAATGGGAAAAAGGTTGCGTCCTTCCCATTGAGATCAGGAACATGACAAGGATGCCCACTCTCACCACTCTTGTTCAACATAGTATTAGAAGCCCTAGCAACAGCAATCAGACAACAAAGGAAAATAAAAGGTATCCAAATTGGTAATGAAGAAGTCAAACTCTCTCTCTTTGCAGATGACATGATTCTTTATATGGAAAACCCAAAAGACTCCACCCCCAAACTACTAGAACTCATACAGCAATTGAGCAACGTGGCAGGATACAAAGTCAATGTACAGAAATCAGTGGCTTGGGCACCTGGGTGGCTCAGTGGGTTAAGCCGCTGCCTTCGGCTTAGGTCATGATCTCGGGGTCCTGGGATCGAGTCCCGCATCGGGCTCTCTGCTCAGCAGGAGCCTGCTTCCTCCTCTCTCTCTCTCTGCCTGCCTCTCTGCCTACTCGTGGTCTCTCTCTGTCAAATAAATAAATAAAATCTTAAAAAAAAAAAGAAATCAGTGGCTTTCTTATACACTAACAATAATTTGAACTAAATAACCAATGAATTCAGATTTCTAAACAATCATATGCTTTACAGACTTACAGCAATATCCCACTGCTCAGTAGGATTTGGGTTGTCACAACTGGCCAATCACAGCATCTTTTTCCCCCCAGAATGGTCATAACCTTTCAGTGCAGCCCTTGGAGACGCCCCACAACACTGGTGTAATAGCTCACACAGCCTAGGAATAGACACGATCATGCTTTCATTGACCTTTCTTACCTAGAGAGACACACATTCACCTGACAGCTTTCCCCTGCATGGTGGTAGCCACAACTGGCATTTTTTGAGACATTGATTGTCTCAATGGGAAAATGATGAGAACATTCCTTGAAATGTTGAGCCTTTATCATGTTAGCTGTTGCCCCCTGATTTCTGTGTCCATGTCTGTCCAATGTCTGCCATCTGAATGTGGCATCCCATCAGGTGAGCATCTGGGTGATGGGTTCCTCTTGCTCTCTGCTGTCTGGGGGTGCACATGACTCTCAGAATGGGCTCAGTATGCCTGGGCACTGAAAATGGCAGCTCACATGCCCCCCTCTACACTTGTGGTCTTTTTTTTTTTTTTAAGATTTTATTTATTTGAGAGTGAAAGAGAGAAAACCATCAGGGGAAGCAGCAGAGGGAGAGGGAGAAACAGGTTCTCTGTAGAGCAAGGAGCCCGACTTGGGGCTCGATCCTAGGACCCTGGGATCATGACCTGAGTCAAAGGCAGATGCTTAACTGGCTGAGCCACCCAGGCATCCCTGCCCTCCACACTTGTTGAAAGCACCCATGACCCTCGGCAGAGACCCCAGACCTCGCAGACCCAATGAACCTGGAGGGAAAGGACCTAGGTGATGTGGTTCTGTAATTTTCCAGCTCTGCTCCCCAGAGGCCCCAGCCTTCCCAGAGCTGCCAACTCAGCCCCAGCTTCAAACGAAGCAGCAATTCCTTGAACTCTTGTCAACAACCAGGTGCTTCATTTTATTTTGTTTGGAAAGGGGGTTCTGATGTTAAAAAGAGATTTGAGTGCACCTGGTCTATTATGTTCTCCTCATTTGGCATAGGGAAAAATTGAAGCCCAGAGAAGCAGCAACTTTTACCCAGTGTTTCAGGAAACATTCCCTGCCCAATTTATCCTGGTGGGGACCCGACACTAGTATCCTATTTGGAGCCTCAGGAAAGGCCTCAAAGTCATCAAAGAACAAACCGGAAGTGACAAGCCCAGGATGGGGCCACAGGGATGGGAGGGTGGCTGGGACACTCAGAGGCCAGATTCAGGGATCTCTGCTCATCACCTCCCTCACTGCACTGTTGATATTTTCTGTTTTCTTTGCAGATCCAAAGAGATGGCTGTTGTGGCAATGTGAAAATGATAGAAAATGCAATTATCTCATCGCCCTTAGGCTGGCTGTATGCATATGCTGAAACCCCCTTCGAATACACTTCAGGCAGGTGGAGGGGCCAGACCACGTGCCCAGTTTATGCAGTGTCACTGGATGGAATTCAGAGCTTGTCACCTACAGGCCCTCTGGTGCTAACTGTTTTGCCTTCTTGCTCAAGCAACCCAATTAAGATCCTCTCATTTCCGAATCATTGAGTTTTTGGATCCAGCTGAAACCTTGGGTGCTTTTAACATCTATTTATAGAACTCACCTAGGATGGTGCTTGTGTGAGAAGGTGATCATGATACATGATCCATGATTCACTGTGATGATTTACCTTACAATGGGGGCTGGGCGAGCCCAGGCTTGCCTGCCGATCACAAAACGAGAGGCGAGGGCTTCTGGGAGAAGGTAGCCCTCTTCAGTCAGAGCTGACTTGGGGTTATTATATCCCCTCTCTCTCTATTGAGGGAAGAAAACAACGAGTCTGGGGATTAAAAGGCTCAAGAGGATAAGTGGAACTGAATGATGTCATTTTCCATGTTCCTCAGGGAATATTGTCACCTTCATGTCTCTTCTTCCAGGGCTGGAAACAAACAAACAAACAAACAAGAACTGGTGGTGGGTATTATAGAAGGCACGGATTGCATGGGGCACTGGGTGTGGTGCAAAAATAATGAATACTGTTATGCTGAAAATAAAAAATAAATTAAAAAAAAAAAAGAACTGAGAGAGAATCCAGACTTACGTTGACACATCACAGATGAAGAAACAGGTCCAAGAAGGGCTGTGGTGCCTCTCCTGAGCTCCTGAGCTCACGTAGCTTCTCAGCTGCCAGATGGAGGTCATGTGGGCTGGTGAGAAGTGATGGGGGAGGGTGGCTATGGTAGGGAGGAGGAACTGTGGCACGTTCCATCAGGTTGGCTCCCTGTCAGTTTGGTTTGCCGATGGATGCTTCCTTCTGGACCCAGTTCGAGCTTCACCACTTCTGGGCAGCTTGACTGGACCCCATAGGAAGTTCCTCAGCCTTCAGCAGGCCACGCACTGCTTACCTTTCCATATTATATTGTGGCAGGGTCTTGAGCATCAAGCCCTCTTTAGGGTAAACATCTGCCTTCCAGAATATTCTGTGGGGTAGTGTGCAGTCCTACAGTGTATGTAACTTAGAAACAAAGGGAGACCACTTTACTGGTGGAAAATCAGTAATAAAAACAGAACAGGTTGCCTCAAATCCCATTTTGTTGTTACCAAGGAGAAGTGCGGGGAGTTTCATCCATCCACGTATCACTAACAATATGGCTTAGTTTACCTTATTTTTGGATTATAGGTATGTATACATGCACACATATATACATATATTTGTTTTCTAGTTGCTTTTTAAATAAGATAAATGTCTATTTCTATCCTAACCAAAGGCCTGGAAATGAGGCAGCCCATGGATGGTATGTGGATTAAAAATGTCATTGGGGGCTTAGCCTTCTCTGTGTTTCTGCTCTGCTGCTTCTGAGCCTGGCTTCCAGCTTTGAGGTTAGTTTATGGTCCATAATGGCTATCAGGCTCCAGCCATCACATCCACATTCCATATCAGAATAATAATAATAATAAAAAAACTGGGTGCCTGGGTGGTTCAGTTGGTTGAGCAGCTGCCTTTGGCTCAGGTTATGATCCTGGACTTCCAGGATCGAGTCCCGCATCGGGCTCCCAGCTCCTTGGGGAGTCTGCTTCTCCCTCTGACATTCTCCTCTCTCATGCTGTCTCTCACTCATTCTCTCTCAAATAAATAAATAAATAAATAAATAAACAAAACAACAACAAAAAAAACCCCACAAAACTAATGGTAAGTGTTTTGAGTTTTATGCTATTACAATGCTTTATGAACATTTTTGTACCTGTATCCAGCTGGGCACGGGCAAGAGTTTCTCCTTTGTGTACACCGAGGTCACTGGATTATCTGGGTCAGTGGTTATGTGTATCTTTGGCTTTGACAGGTTGATTCCAAAATACTTTACAAAATTAAATAAATGTGATACTACTACTATTAAATTAGTTAATTTATACTACTCTTTTCATCTATTTGTTAATAGCGTGGTGTCATACTTTAAAATTTTTGCCAATCTAGTGAGCATATTGTGTTTTTAATTTGCAATTTCCTGATTACTAATGAGAATAAGTATCTCTTCATAGGTATGTTGGTTATTTGAACAGTCTTCTTGTGAATTGTCTGCTTTAGTGTTTATGTCATCTTTTCTCAATCGCTTTTCTTTTTCTTTTAACCCTTCCCCTCCTAATCACTTTTATGCATACATAGTTGTGATTGCGTACCTTAAAAATATTTTCTCCTATTTTGTGTCTTGATTTTTCATCTTCTTTTTTTTTAAACATAAGCTGCAGTTTCTCTCTCTTTTTATTTATATTTTTAAAGTAGGTACAATGTCCAATGGGGGGCTCAAACTCACAACCCTGAGATCAAGAGCCGCATGAACTACTGACTGAGCCAGTGAGACATCCCAATTTTCATATTCTTTTTTTTAAAAAAATATTTTATTTATTCATTTGACAGACAGAGATCACAAGTAGGCAGGGGAGCAGGCTCCCTGATGAGCAGAGAGCCCAATATGGGGCTCGATTTCAGGACCCTGGGGTCATGACTTGAGCCGAAGGCAGAGTCTTTAACCCACTGAGCCACCCAGGTGCCCCTCCAATTTTCATATTCTTAATCATGTTTTTTTTTTTTTTAAATATTTTATTTATTTATTTGACAGAGAGAGATCACAAGTAGGCAGAGAGGCAGGCAGAGAGAGAGAGGAGGAAGCAGGCTCCCTGCTGAGCAGAGAGCCCGATGCGGGACTCGATCCCAGGACTCTGAGATCATGACCTGAGCAGAAGGCAGCGGCTTAACCCACTGAGCCACCCAGGCACCTGAATCATGTTTTTGATCAACAGAAATTCTTTAATGAATGCTGACACATTTAGGAATATTTAAATTTATGATTAATGCCTTTTGTTTTGTACGTAAGAAATACTTCCCTAAAATGAGATCATAAGAATGATCTCTTCCATTATTTTATAACATGTTTTTTAATTTACCTTTCATATTTAGTTCTTGATTCTACTTTGAATTTATTTGGTGGGAGGTCCAGGGCTGCATCAGTCAGGGTCTCTACTGCTAACAGATGCTACATTTGATTTGTGTAATTTGAGGAGGATTTAGTAAAACCACTATTTAAAAAGATTTGGATAAGATCTAAGGAAACTAGAGTGAGATGAGTCAGTACCTTATAGTTAGTGATAGAGAAGGGCCATTACTAGTCCTCCAAGTAGTGATTCCTGTTGAACCTCTGTGACCTTCAGCCTGTGGTTTCCAAGGTAACTGTGTTCAGTTGCCTCAGGCCAGCAGAATGGGAAGGAGCATGGCTTGGAAATGGTCCACAACACTTTTTCAAGCATTCTGTTACCTAAAAACTCGCTCTATGACCATACTTAGCTGCAAAGGAGTCTGGAAAAAGTAGTCTGGTTGTATAGCCAGTTCTAGCTGAATAACATGAGTCATTTGGGGTCAGAGGGCGACTGCAGAGATAGCCCCTAAGATGGCCCTGGATGATTCTGCTTTCTGGCATTTGTGTCTTTGACTAATTCCTTTCTTTTGAGTATGGCTTGGATTTAGTGACTACCTTTAGTAAATAAACTGTGATAGGATATTACTTCTGAGATTAGGTTTCAAAAAGACTACAGTGTCTGTCTTTAGTACCTGCTCTGATGACAGTCATGTTGTGAGTTTCCCTATGGAGAGGACCATGTAGCAAGGAATGGGCCTATTGGGCCAACAGTGGGGAAGGACTCAAGTCTTGTCAACATGACTGGAGCCCTAGGCAACATCTAAAGTTGTGAGCCAGAGACTGATTAATCCAACTAAACTGTGCCTGGATTCCTGACCAGCAGAAACTGTACAATAGTAAATATTTGCTGCCAATTTTTCACTCAAGGTTGTAAGTTCAAGATTCATATCAAGTAGGCTCCTCACCCAATGTGGGGTTTGAACTCACAACCCTGAGATCAAGAATTGCATGATCTACCAACTGAGCCAGCCATGGGCCCCTAAGCTACCAATAAAGAGCAACAGACAACTAATATATCCTCATAGGGTGATGCTTTTGATGACAAACATAGTTTCAATCCTCTGCTTCTTTCTTAGGGTTCTTATTTTCCCTCAGACATTTAGCCTTTGATTTTTCGTGTCTTTTCACCTTTTTATTTATTTATTTTTCATGTTTTCAGGGGTGAGGTTTTTTTAGAAAAACCTTAGTCCACCATATTACCAGAAATGAAAGTCTTATTTATTTCTATCTTCTTCATGTTTTTCATTAGATATTTACTTAACATCTACTGTGAGTCAGAAGGTGCACTAAAAACGGCAGACAGTCTTTTCTGGCTTGGGGGCGGTGACAAAGGACATTCTACTGGAGGCAGGGATAAAAACAAACAGATAACGAGTATTATTAAGTGTCTTGAAGAATAAATAGCAGAGTAGGGAGATGGGAAATGATAGGCAACAGGGGAGCTATTATTTTAGATATGGTGGTCAAGAAAGTTTTCTCTAAAATGAGGCAACACTTCAATAGAGACCTGGGTAAAGTAAAGAAGTAGGTCCTGTAGGTTGATTATGGAGGAAGAATGATTTATGCAGACAGTTTTTCCTTTGTAGGTCTGCAGAAGGTGTTGGGAAGAAGGCATGAATTTATCCTGACCTCATTTCTTTTATTCAGAGAAGTTGAATGTAGAGAACTTGGACTTACTGTCTGGTTGGTAGATCTGAGAATCAGTGTTGCTTTCATTCTCTCAAGTGAACTTGGGCTCACCACCTGGTAGGTAGATCTGAGAATCAGTGTTGCTTTCATTGTCTCAAGCATCAACAGAGCTGCCTTGTCTAGGACTAGCCTTATGGCTGATGCTGACCTAAATGCCTGGAGGCATCCTAGCTATCACAGAGAATAGGGTCTCTTCAGCCCAGCTCAGTGTATATTCTGACTGAATCTTCATGAAATGACCTTTACAGGCAATCTTTTCCAGTTTTTGTTTGGTGGCTCAGCCAAGAACCTGCAGGTGCATAGGCATTTGTGAAAAGCAAGATCCTCTCCTTGTTAAAGCTGTCTTTCATTTTATTTCATCTTGTAGAGACCTCTCCATCAACCTTTGAAAGTTTTTTTTTTTTATTTTTCACATGACTTCCAGTTCTGAAGCAGGAAAACCATTTTTTTCTGGCTCCTGGAGAAAGAGCCTAGTGAGTAAGGCTGTTTTCCCTTAAGTGATTCTGTACCAAAGAAGGGATGGTTGTATATAAAATGACATTCAAAGATGATATAAGATTGTAGATAAGAGCGGAATTTCTAGAACTGGATTTCCTGAGCTCAAATCATGGCCTTCTATGGCTTTTGTGGCTTCTCTGACCTGAGGAACTTATTTTAACTTCCCTGCATCCTAGTGTACTCATCTCTAAGTGGGTATAGTAATTACACATACATCATAGGGTTGCTAATGTATTGTAGGGTTGCTAAATACATATAAAAGTTCTTAGAATAGTGTCTGGCATATTAAAATAGGTGCTCTGTAAGACTTGGCTATTATCATTATCTTTATTATTTTGTTATTAGTAGCTAGGACAATGAGTTGCTTCGTCATTTAGATTGTAAAAGAGACCTACTCACATTATCTAGTAGAATGTGGGTCTGTGGCTAAGATTCTTATGCTTCAAAAGAGACATAGGGATTTCTTGGAGACCTATAGAGAGTCCTAGAACTAAGTCTGGAACATAATTCAAGAGCTGAAAGATCTAATGCAGCATGAGGGACCAGGTTATATCACTTCCTTCTCCGGACCTGACATTTGCTCATTTTCTCTATGGTCTGCGCATTAACACGACTCAGCCATTTTCTCCATATCTAATTATAATTTGTGAGTCTCGTTTCTCAAATAGCTCCATCTTTTCCCATATTTTTAAGTTCAGACCCTCAAGAGGGAGATAACTTTATTGGTTCTGCTTAATAATCATTGTATAACTCTAGAGCACCTTGTGGCTCTTGACTCTTATTCATGCATTGATGAATGCTGGGTCAGGGGCTTTTTCTAGTCTGATCACCTGAAGGGCAAGGTCAAGTGCTAGAACAGTGGTTACCTAAGCAAAGAGCTCTAAGTGGGTGAATTTTCTCCTATAATGAGAGTATGATAGATGTATACAGGATACTGAGACCCAGTCCTTTATTTAAAGCGTGGATGGAATCAGTGTGCGTGTAAGTGCAGATCAGTTAGAATATGCTGAAGAACTCTTCTCCATTAGAGTTCTGCAAGTATGGGTGGACTCCTTTGAGCCTTATGACTAAGCTTGAAATAGTCCCCAAAGGGGAATTTGGTTTTGGATCCTCAACACTAAACACAGTGTGTCTTAAGGAAGCAAGAGAACTTTTGTGGCTGCCCCTCAGTGCAGTGGAAGCAGGGGATGGAACCTGCCAGGGCTCGTCCTGAGTCTGTTACTGCTGATTCTCCTTCAATAACTGCTTTGTTTTTGTATCTCTCTTGACTTCTCTACCTTGGTCAGCTGGACCATTTTAATACAACAATTGTTCCCATATAGAGGACCATGGAGAACCAACTTCTCATAAAATCAAGGTGTGGTAAAGGGGTTCCTTGGGAACACAACAATATATTCAATAAAAAGACATCTTTTGATTATCCTTGACCATGTGGGATGCAGATAGGAGGTGCACCCCTACCCCAACTAAACCCCATTTTAAAAAAATTTCTTGGGAGAAAAGGATTGAGTTATTCATTTTCCTCGGTTCACTGTCTTTCATTGTCACTTGTTTGTAATTTATTTCATTTTTGTTAATGGTGACAGAATTGTGGCAAGGCCCATGGTGAAAGTGAGGGAAAGGGCAGGGAAGAGAACAATATATATGGAACAAAGGATTTGTGTTAGGAGATTCCTTCCTTCCTTCCTTCCTCTCTTTCTTGGAAAATATTTATTTATTTATTTTAGAGAGAGAGAGAGAGAAAGAGTGGGAGAGTGGGTTGGAGGGGTGAGGGGGCAGAGGGAGAAGGAGAGAGAGAATCTCTAGCAGACTCTCTGTTGAGTGTGGAGCCTGACATGGGGCTGGATCCCATGACCCTGAGACCACGACTTGAGCCAAAATCAAGAGTTGGATGCTTAACTGACTGAGCCATCCAGCCATACCTGTGCGGGGAGATTTCTTATTCATCTCCTCATTTATTTATTTTGAGCCCCCTGTTGACTGAAAGTTACAACCCCAAGATTAAGAGTTGCATGCTCCTCTGACTGAACCAGCCAGGAACCCCTCACCTCATATAATTTTTATAATATGCTCTTGAATTAGGAGTTTTATATTTGTTTTAGATCTGGAGAAAATAAGGATCTGAGAAATGAAGCCATTTACTGTAGATTTCACAATGAATTAGTGGTAGAATTGGGACTCAGATACAACCCTGAGTCTGAAAGCCATTCGTTGTCTACAGCTGTATACTCTGAACAAAGGGACTCTGAGCAAAGGTCCAAAGGGACTATGAGAAAGCACTTTCTTAACTGCAAAATGGCAATCTTCTATTCAACCCTGTCTAGACCCTTTTTTGCCTTGCAGCGTTTCCCTGAGGCTCAAATGAGATCATATATGTGCCCTAAAAATCTGTTCAGAAGCTATTGTCAAAAGAGTTCATCTGGTCCAGATTCTGAACTTGGATTGAGTTCCCCAACAAGGAAAACAGACTCTTCCCTGAAGGGTTTTGCAGTCTCAAGCAGGAATTAGTTACTTTCCTTTCTCCACAAACTTTCTTCCAGGGAAGATAATGCATGGTTTAATGTTACCTTATACCTGCCTTTGTTCTCTGCCTCTGCAGTTCCTGAAACTGGGATGCTTGGTAAGAAGGGACTGCTCACAAAGCAGGCAGTGTGAGTGGGGAGGAGAAGCAACATATCATGTCCTTCAGAAACTAGGGAGTTGGCCTTTGAGGAGCCAAAGGGAAAGTGGCTTAGTTCATCTTGGAGGTATGAGAGGAATATTACACAGCAGGAACAACAAAGCCAGGAAATCGTCAAGTGAGAAGGCAGTTTGCAAATTTCATCCTTGTGGCATGAGCAAGAAGGAAAGATACCCAAGGGGGTATCACAAGAGTAGGACAGTGAAGAGGAAGGCTGTTTGTCAAACACTCCTTTCCTTTGGCCATTGGGAGACTCAGTTTTGTCTTATACAGCACTCCCAGTTAACTGAGGTGACCAGTTACTCATGTATTTTTTTAAAAAAAAGTCTATTATCACTGATTACTGGAATCCCCAAATAGAACCTTTGACAGAGAAAAATGCAGTATTAATGGAAGCAAAAAATGAGAAGGAAAAGATGGAATCCCAAGCATGGTTACAAAGATGCCAGGGGAGATGAGATAAACTCAAAATCCCCTGGAGCCCTGAAATTACGTAAGTTAAGATATCAGACAGTATCATAGGCTGTTGTGCCCTAAGGAATGGACTGGAAGTAGGAGAGGGGGAGGAGAAAAAAGCACCACGGGATTGCTGGAAATGAGTTTACCATATTTGCAGGTTTTTTTAAATCTGCCCTCTGATACCCATCTACCTTCTATTTATGGGTCTGATTTGCGTATAGTGTTTGTACCTCTGAGGATCTATTAATATGGGAAGAAAATAGACCAAGAGGAGAGGTCTTGTCACTCATATCTACACACTCTGGAACACCTGGAGTTTACCAGTGATCTTTCTGAAGGCTGCTTTCACATCCTTGTTTCTTAGGCTATAGATCAGAGGGTTTAGCATAGGGATGACCACAGTGTAGAAGACAGACACGACCTTGTCTTCCTCCAAGGACTTGCCTGAGCCACTCCGAAGATACATGAAGATGAGAGTCCCAAAGAAAAGGGCCACGGCAGTGAGGTGGGAGACACATGTGGAGAAAGTCTTGGCCTTGCCACCTGGAGACTTTACCTTCAGAATGGCCTTGATGATGAACAGGTAGGATATCAGAATGACCAAGGCATTGGCCAAGATCACAAAGTTGCCAAAGAAGACAATGACAATTTCAGTGTTTGTCGTGTCACTGCAGCTGAGTTTTAGTAGGGGTGGGAGGTCACAGAAGAAGAAGTTGATCTGATTGTGGTCACAGAAGGAGAGGGTGAAGGTGCATGCGGTACGCAGGATGGCCCCTGACATCCCACAGATATAGGCTCCCACCACCAAACTCCAGCAGATTCTGGGATTCATGGCTACAGTGTAGAGCAGTGGGTTGCTAATAGCGACGTAGCGGTCATAGGCCATCACTGCCAGCAGGAAACACTCTGTGCCGGCACAGGTGGTGAAGAAAAAGAACTGGGTAGCACATTGGCCAAAGGAGATGACCGTCTTGCCAGTGGCTAGTGTGGCCAGGATCTGAGGGGTGACCACCGAGGCATAGCAGGCATCCAGCTGGGAGAGATGGCTCAGGAAGAAGTACATGGGGGTGTGGAGTTGTATATCCATTTGGATCAGAATGATCATTCCCACATTTCCCAGAAGGGTGATGATATAGAAGATGAGAAACATTAGGAAGAGGGGAATCTCCAACATGCGGTCGTCCGTGAAGCCCATGAGAATGAACTCTGTTATTGTGGTGAGATTATTCTCAGTCATGGATTCAATATGGACAATTGATCTGAAGATGAGAATGAACAGCAAGAACCACAAAATCCCAGAATGGAAGGACAGATTCTTTCTATGGTAGAAGTTAGCTCTATATTTCTGGGCCAATTTATAGAGCTTGTTTTTGGGAAATCTTGTACCTGGCTTGTTCTCCTTGGGCATCTATGTTCTTCTGCATTTTTTGGAGCTGAGCCCTGAGCTGGTGCTTCTGCTTCACATTAATTCTGGTATGTATTTGGAAATTTCTGTGAAGACAAGAGACACATAGACTCAGATTTGGGAAGAACCTGGTCAGCAGGTGTTGTAATCCCCACGGGATTCATGCCTTCTGCTTGATCATCGGATTGCTCAATGAGCATTCATCTGCCGACAGTTCTACCCGCTAACTCTTATTTTGGATCTGTATGAGCTCTCTTTATCTTCCACACATTGGTTTTAGTTTTACCCCTTCCAGACACTTCCCTCATAGCCAATGTAATTCCTTCTTCTCATAAAAGGCTTTCAGAAGCTGGAAGATGATGAATCTGCTCTTTATACTGGCTGTCCCCTCATATTACCCACTGATGTGCTTTTTTCTTATTATATAATCAGTCGCATGTGTCCAAAAACTGCTTAGTCAGATGGTATTAAAAAGATGTTTAAGGGTACAAACTTGTAACTGGCAGATGCGAGTTCCAGAGATCTAAGGTACAGCCCGGTGACTATTGTCAACAACCCTGTGTCATAAACATTGTATTATAGTCAACACCAGTATGTTGCAAACTTCAAAGTTGCTAAGAGACAGTTCTTAATTGTTCTCACCACAAAGAGGACTTAAAAATTGTGGGAGGTGGTAGAAGTGTTAGCTAACACTCTACATACAGTAATGTATAAATGTATCAAACCAACACATTGTACAGTTCAAATTTACACAATGTTATGTATCAACTATATGTCAGTAATAATAAAAAAACAAAAAGTCTTTCTACTTTGATCTTTGCCACTTTATTTTATTTATTATTTTTTAAAAGTTAACTTATTTATTTTTATTTTAAGCAATTTCTACACCCAGTATGGGGCTCTAACTCATGATCCCGAGATCAAGAATCTTATGCTCTTCTGACTGAGCCAGCCATGCACCCCTAATCTTCAAATTAGCTCAAATTAGAGGTCACTAGTGAAAGAGAGACACTGACGTATCAGATAAAACATGGTTTCCTGAAGCTGTTTGCCCAACCCACCTGACTCTAGCAGCTAGTTCTGGGGATGAGTCAAGCTCTGTGATTGTCCCCTCTAGGACATACCAACTAGCTGAGTCAATTTTAAAATTCACTTCCCCTCCTTGGGTTTTATTTTCTATTCAGCAGAATGGCAGGGCTAGGTTATATGATCATTAAAGTTCTTTTGTCTCTCACAAAGCATGATTTATAATAGATCTAGGTGTATGGGTTAAATGAAGCTTTTGAAAGGACTTTCCTAATATCTATACTAGAATGTGCATACTCTTTACTACAAATTACTGAGTAAATAAAATATGCAGGCACTATTTCAAGTGATTTGTTACTTATGGGATCTTAGGTCTGAAATTGAGTTAATCTTACTTGCCAGGTCCTGACAAGTTATCATTACTGATGCAAGGCATTTTTTCACTTTATTCTTTTTGCTTCCTTTTCTTTCCATGCCCAATCCTTCCCCCATTCCTCATAGGTATCTAGTCTGATGCAAAATATATGTCCTCCCATGCTTAGTCCTTTCCTATTGATTTAAAAATATGTGTGCCTTTAAAAAAATACAGTGATTTTGATGTGGTTTTAATTTTACATACAGGGTCTTGTGCTATAAAACTTATATATTTTTTCTTTTTCCACATATTCCATATTTTTGTGATTTGTCCATGTCATGTAGCTACATCTAGTGTGTTATTTCTGGTTTCGCTATGGTCTTCCTTGGTATGCTTACAACACATTTACTTATCCATTCCACTAAAGATGTTGAAGCTTTGCAAAAATTATCTTATTGTATCCTAGAAACAGCCCTTTGAGGGCTGTTAGCTTATCTATTTATTTTTTCTTTACTGGTGAGGAATTTGAACTTCTGGGAGATGAATTTGTTTAAGGTGACCCACTTTAATAAGTGGAAGAGCTGGGTTCTGAATGATAATTGTTTGATGGCAAATTCTGTGCACTTTGCTATGAATTTTGCTGCCTTCTTACACTTAAGCACATCTTTATGATTCATAAAATGGAAGGACTCTCCCTGCAGTTCTTTGGGTTATCAGATCCTTCTTGCTTTCAAATCATGAGAGAGCTTGGCTAATTTCAACATCTCTCTCACCCCCTAATTCTGAAATTGTCATAGACCATTTTCTCACCATCGTGTGGGGGAAGTTGTGGGGTTTCCTCTGATTGTGAGACAAGACTGTTCAACGCACATGATGGGGGAGTAGGTGGCCCAGATCACCAGGGTAGAGATGCAGCCATGCTGGGTTAGTCCTGCACACAGGCTAGGCCTATCTCATACTCTGGTTCTAATTCTTCCAGCAGCCCTGGAAGTTGGGTACAGTCATGACTATTTTATGGATGAACAAAGAGGCTTGGAGATGTTAAGGAGGCGGCCCAATTTGGCAGACATCTAGGAAGAAACAGAAGCAACATTTGAATCTGAGACTTTCTAACTTCAAATTCTGTCGTCTTTGCTTCACATTATGCTGTCCTTTTAGGGAAAGAAAATAACTTTTTCTGCAGACCCAAGGCTCAATTTTTAAACTCATAGTTACTTCTAAGACTATTAGACATATACTCAAGTTCATGAGGAGAGAGGACTAAGTATGACTTTGGAGTTTTTTGATGGTCTATGTATTTTCTTCCTCCTTTTTGGGTTAAGACATCCCTAGAGATTACTTAAAAAAAAAAAAGAAAGAAAGAAAAAGAAAAGAATCTGGAGTACCTGGATAGCTCAGCTGGATAAATGTCTGCCTTTGGCTCAGGTTATGATCCCAGGGTCCTGGGATCAATTCCCATGTCAGACTCCTTGCTCCGTGGGGAGTTTGCTTTTCCCTTTGCCTGATGCTTCCCTTGCTTGGGCTTTCTCTCTCTCTCTATGACAAGTAAATAAATAAAATCCTAAAAAAATTATCTCTCCATCCAACAGGGGGTTTGAATTCATGACCCCAAGACCAAGAGTCATATGCTCTACCCACTGAACTAGGGGGGCACCCTGAAAAAGCCCAGATTCTAACCTGAGTCTGTCTTATTCCAAAGCCAGAGCTCTAGTACATATGATTAGTCCCACCTTCAGTGTAATCACAGGTAGTACAGTAATTTACAGTGAAGTCTTGGGTCTAAGCTTTGCAGGCGAGTATCCCATCCCTGCCCCATATATATTTAAGTTTTTATTTAAATTACAGTTACTTGACATACAGTGTAATATTATTTTCAGATATACAATATAGTCCTTTCACACTTCTATAAAACACCCGATGCTCCTCACCACAAGTGTACTCCTAACCCCCCATCACCTATTTCACCCATTCCCCCCATGCACCTCTCTTCTGCTAACCATTGGTCTTCTCTACAGTTAACAGTCTGTTGCTTTTTTAAAAAGATTTTAATGTATTTATTTATTTGAGAGAGTGAGAGAGATCATGAGAGGGGAGAAGGTCAGAGGGAGAAGCAGACTCCCCATGGAGCTGGGATGCCAAGGTGGGACTCGATCCCAGGACTCTGGGATCATGACCCGAGCTGAAGGCAGGTGCCCAGCCAACTGAGCCACCCAGGCGCCCAAGAGTCTGTTTCTTGATTTGCCTCTCTTTTTTCTTCCTCTATGATAAAGAAGATGTGCCACATACATACAAGGTAATATTACACAGCCATAAAAAAGAATGAAATCTTTCCATTTATAATGACGTGGTTGGAGCTAGAGAGCACTATGCTAAGTGAAATAAGTCAGCCAGAGAAAGACCAGTGCCATATGACATCACTCATAGGTGGAATATATTTTCTAAAATTTATCCAGTGACACATAAATCCAAAGAGATTACAGCTATATCTGAACTTGGTCCCATTAGATGACAGGTTCCAATGACAATGGCCAGATTCTCTGCCTAGTTTCAGCTGCCCTAGCTCGTATGCACCTTACTTCAGACCTTGCCCCATCTCAACATTCCTGAGGTCACAATTACACCTTAATTACCTGGTGGGATAATTCAATTGGGTTTATCTCCGGTCCGGAATTGAACTAATCTAGGTCATTTAAGCATTTTGCAGTAGGCAGCACGAGATCGCTCCAATAGGTGAATGTAGCTGATAGAGTACAGGTTTCTTCTTATGAAGCAAACCAGCGAGATATTTAAAATGCTTTGGGGATGGTTTTTGAGGGAGGGATGCAGTGCACACAAAGGTTGTCCCTGAATCACATGTCAGCAACTGGGACAGCCTCCGGGCTCCTAGGAACAGCCGGGCTTGTCCGGGAGAACACACTTCAGCAGGGGCTCATTATCTCATCTCTCTACACATCTGAGAGGATAAAAACAAACCCTGTGGGATTTCACAGCAACTCTGAGCTCATATTAGTCTCAAAGCTCATTTACAGTTGCTGTAGGGAATGAAGCTGGTTCCTCTTTGCCACTGGCCCTCAGTGTCCTACTGTCCCAGTCCATCAGTGGTTCTGCCAGGACTGGGACTCTGAGGACTCCTGGTAACATCCTCTTCACACGGTGTCCACCCTTGTACCCAGACCTTGTATTAAGTCTCATGCCATGGACTGCTCAGAATTTCATTAGGAAGAGTGGTCTAAACATGCTTCACTTGAATCTATACCATGAGTAGCTTATTCGTTCATCTTCCTTCATGAGCCATTGCTGGAGTTTTTGTGGGAAGCCTTCTCTGGCTATTCCAGCTCTCATCTCTTCCCTGGTCTCTGAAGCCCACTCTGTGTATGTGTGTTAGAACGGCGCACTTTGCCACTGAATTCTAGTTGCCTTACATTGTTAATGGCTATGCCTTGGTTGTTAGTCTTGTTGCGCAGCTCGACTATAGGTTTCTGGAGAACCCATCTTGCTTCCTCCAATTCCTGTGTGTTCTGCGTTAGGAGAATCTATCCCATGCCCTGAATGCTCTCACCCACTCATCAGTGCGGGATTGGGACTCTTTCAGCGAGATCTCAGAGGGGCCATGTGCCCCATGCACTCAAAGTAACATGGCAGGAATAAGACATCTTGATAATTAGCAAGCATGCAGTCTCGCCGGGGTGGTTCTTACCATAGCAGAAGAAAAATGGAGCAAGAATATATGACAGTTGGGGCGCCTGGGTGACTCAGTGGGTTAAAGCCTCTGCCTTTGGTTCAGGTCATGATCCCAGGGTCCTGGGATCAAGTCCCGCATCAGGCTCTCTGCTCAGCAGGGAGCCTGCTTCCCTTCCTCTCTCTCTCTCTGCCTGTCTGCCTACTTGTGATCTCTGTCTGTCAAATAAAGAAACAAAATCTTAAAAAAAAAAAAAAAGAATATATGACAGAGAAAGAAGTCAGCCACAGACCAGGACTTCTGGCAGTGCAGGGAATTCCATCTTTCAACACATTTTTGGACAATATTTATGATCATTTCCTGTCATTAAATACCTACTGAAATATCTGTGTAGTAAGAGGGTGTGTCCTGTATTGCAAGTGTTTCCTATAGATGATAGTGTGGCCATTGGGACAAGAGAGAGAAAAAGGAGGGAGAATATGCCAGCACTGATAATATTGCATTAAACATCCCCTGGGGAACTTGTGGATACGGATGGCTCCATCGTATTTATTACCTTCTTCTCTTGGCCACTGGTTGGAACGATCTGGAGTACTTTGATTATTATTATCATTATTGTTGTTCTTGTTCCTATTAAGCCTAGGGCTCTTGTTTTGACCTTGGAAGAGATGCATCTTAGCTTGGTTTCCTTAAAAAAAAAAAATATGGGAGACAGGGGCTTGGGGGCCACTGTGTCACCTAGGGAGCAGTTATAGGAGAGACCTGTCAGGGGATGTAGGAAGCAGAGACTAGTTGAGCAAAGATACCATTTCAGATGGAGGCTAGCCTGATTTGTAGGTTAACTCTGGAATATGAATTACATCCTGACTCAGTTCTTCCTTGAGGCAAGGGATTTGGCCTTTTGTGGCCCTTATTGACTGTTCATGGACTGTGTGCTGGAGCGGAGGTGTGACTCCCTTTGGGGAGGTGGGTCCCTTGGCTGAGTTCCTTGTAGACACTTGGCTGAGGAGGGCTCTACACCAGAGAAGGCTGTACCTGCCAGCTGTAAGCAGCCAACACTTCCAGCAGCCTCGTGGGGCCAGGCGGATCTGGAGACAGGGATACTCAAGGGTGCTCTCTGCTCCCCATAGACTTGAGTATTTACAGCTGGGGCTTCTGATCTTACCATGTGAAGTAGGGGTAGCCCAAGAAGGGCAATAAGAAAGATGCTTCAGTACAATTCCTATCACAATTCCCATGGTATGTATGTATGTATATATATATATATATATATTTTAAAGATTCTATTTTTTTTTATCTGACAGAAAGAGCATGATCGGGAGAGGGGCAGGCCCCCCCCCACCCCCGCCCTGAACCGGATGTGGAGCTCGATCCCAGGAGTCCAAGATCATGACCTGAGCCTAAGGCAGATGCTTAACCCACTGAGCCACCCAGGTGCCCCTCCGGCGGTATTTTTTTTCACAGAAACAGAATAAACAATCTTAAAATTCCTCTGGAACCACCAAAGAGACCGAATAGCCAAAGCACTCCTGAGAAGGAACAAAGCCGGGGGCATCACACTGGTTTCAAACTGTACCACAGAGCTATAGTCATCAAAACAATACAGTACTGGCATAAAAATCATTATAGAAGCCAATGGAATAGACTAGAAAGTAGGCTTCTTTATTATTATTGACGTGCAGTTGACACACTGCATTACGTCAGTTTCAGCGATACAAGGTAGTGATGGTACCAGTCTGCACTTCTGTGCTGCTCCTTGCATCTGTCACTGTACAGTATTATTACACCACCACTGACTACATTCTCTATGCTATGTAAGAGAGGCGTCTTACGATTCCACATGCAGAATGTCATACGGTATTTGTCTTTCCTGTCTGACTTATCTCACTTAGGATAATGCTCTCAATATCCGTCCATGTTGTTGCAAATAGCAGGATTTCCTTCCTTCTTATGGCTGAATACTATACCCTGGTGTATATAGCATATTTTTGGCCTCCTTATAATCCATATTTCTCATAGAATTTGGAGAAACTGTTTAAAGCCTATATCTGTTCTTTAATTTCCCTGAATTCCTCCATTGAGTTCCCTTTGCACTTGGGAAAAAAACCCATTTTCTTACTCTGACCTAGGAAATCATATGTGATCTGCCCTCTGTGTACCTCCCTTCCTCTCTTACTGCTCTCTGGCTCTTATTCCTGCTTATTCCTGCCTCAGGCCCTTTGCCCTTGCTGTTCCCTTTGTCTAAAATGCTCTTCAAATAAGAAGATGCTCTCGTGTGTTCTTCCCATGCCAGTCCTAGTGTAAATGCCACATCAAAGACCTTTTCTGACTTTGAGTCCCTTCTCAGCTACTACCCCAGACAGCTCCTCTCACATCATCTTGCTATATTTGTTTATAACCTTATTTTCTGTCTCTTCCTATTGAAATGTAAGATACAGGAAGGCAGTGATTTAATCTGTTTTGTTCACTGCTATATGGCCAGTGTCTAGAACGTTTCCTGGTGTATTAGGTGCTCAAATATTTGTCAAACAAATGAAAGGAGATATCTTTAATGTTTCTATCATTCAGTCAGAGAAGTCAACAGCCTCACTAGAAAATAGGGGCATCTGGATGGCTCAGTGGGTTACGCCTCTGCCTTCAGCTTAGGTCATGATCTCAGGGTCCTGGGATCCAGCCCTAGGATCTGCCTACTTGTGATCTCTGTCAAGTAAATAAATAAAATCTTAAAAAAAAATGTAATGAAATTAACAATTAAAAAAAAGAATGGGCAAAGTGCACGAAAGCTAAATTTGCAAAAGGAGAAATAATTATCTACACATTTGAAAAAATGTTTAATGTCACAATAAATAATTACAATTTATGTAGCCCTGAGCTATCTTTTTTCTTTCATAATCACCAAATATTTGTTTATTTATTTTTAGTTTTCAAAGATTTTTATTTATTTATTTGACAGAGAGAGATACAATGAGAGAGGAAACACAAGCAGGGGGAGTGGGAGAGGGAGAAGCAGGGTCCCCGCTGAGCAGGGAGCCCAATGTGGGGCTTGATCCCAGGACCCTGGGATCATGACCTGAGCCAAAGGCAGACACTTAACAACTAAGCCACCCAGGTGCCCTCATAATCACCAAATATTTAAAAGAAGATCATGATACTTGTATCAGCAAGAGGCTGGGAAACAGGTTCCCTTATGTGCTATGGAGCTCTGGGCAGCATCTTACAGTCAGTTTTATTACTTTGTATAAAGACCCTCAGAAATGGAAATGCCTTTTTCTCTAATCACTCTGCTTCTGGGAAGTTAGCCCACAGAAACAATCATTAATATCTACAAAGGTCTGTGGTTTCGGCCCTGTTGTCTTATAACAAAAAGTTGAAAATATCAAAGTGACCAAAATTGTTTAAGTGTAATAGGATATCCTGGATGTGAGGAGCTTCTCCCAATGCACGTGCTTGCTTGGGTGGGTTGCACGGGGTGGGGCTGAGAAGGGTCACTTTTGTACATGGCAAGGCATGAAATTTTCCCCTCAGAGCCCCACAGAGGTTCAGGGAAATGAAATATCCTTGGCAACCTGGGTTGGGGGTGGCCTAGTGCAGAACTCACCCTAAGGGAATGAAGGGGTCTTCCTGGTGGGTGGGGCCACGTCGTTGGTGGTGGGTGTTGGTGTTGGGGGTACAAGAAGCAGATCAAGGAGATCATATCCATCCAGCTGCATTGGTGGATGAGGGTTAAAGGGGGGCATGATTTAAGAAGTAGCCTTTTGGGTCAGAAGCTGATTCCCCATGTCATCCCATGACCCTGGGAGTCCAACAGCATAGCTCAGCACGAGGGTGTCTCTGTGGAATGGGTAGAGGTTTTGGGAAATCTTAAAATGGGGGAGTATGAATCAAAGGTGACCTCATGTGACCACCAGGATGGAAAATACCCAGGATATAATATTAAGTGGACAGCCATGTTGGGCAATGTTTAAATGTTTAAATTTTCCCATGTGAAGATAAGAAATACCATATATCTTTTTAAAAAATATGCACAGAAAAACTTTATTTACACTGGAAGTCCCAAACGCTGAACCAACAACTACTGGAGATCAGCAAGTATTCCCAGTGGAAGCACCTGCAGAAATGATGACCGACAGCCTTCTCTCTGTGAGCAGTGATCAACAAAACAGCGCAAGGGGAACCTAGAGGCCCGAGGAAGGAAGGAATGAATGGAAGGGAGGAGTCAGGTCTCCTGGGAGATACAGGCTTAGCGCGGTCAATATGTGTGTCAGGGGTGTAGCAACACGAAATGCCACGCATCTTTATTAAATTAATGCTTCTAAATGGCATCAGTATGTCTCAATTTCCTTTTTTTTTTTTTAAAAGATTAAGACTATTAAAATGTTACATATATAATATGTAATATACCTCCATCTTCCACGGGTCTCTACTCTACCCAAGGGTTTTGAGAATTTCTGCATACAAGAAAATTTGGGGATGTCTTTTGCCTTCGGGTTATCATGACTACGTCTGAGATTGTTAAGTACGTGTGGTACGTCAGACAAGGGCAATCTCACCGTTTTTGTGGCAAATTTGGGAGTCGGTTTTTCTTTTCCTGTGGTAGCCTGGACATTTTGGATACAGAGTCTTGGGGCTCAGTGACCCCTACATCATGAGCAGCCTGACGAGAGGCCCCAGGACTTCCCACGGTGTTGGTGTGGGCCACAGGTCCCTCCCACATGAGTAGCTTTAGAACAGTTACCTTTTCTCTTGTTAACTCACCTTAATGGAACAGTGTAGAAATAGTGTGTCGACTTTAATCCTGAATTTGTAAATATATGTGTAAATTTCTATAGAAAAAAAAAAATTCTGGAAGGATAGTCATAGTACCAGCCCCTGTTCTGTGTCTTACTTGTATCACCTGTAATGTCCGTGTCCATCCAGGATGTAACTCACTGAAACTCCCCACAAAGAGGAGGATTTGAACCCGTGCAGTCTACAGCCAGGGCTTATGAGCTAAATAACGATGTTCTAATATCTTTCCCAAACCCCACTTAGATGACACATTCTGCTCTTACCCACCACCCCTCACCACCCAGTCTTCTGGACTGGTCCTGCCGGAGGTGAGTGTGAACCATAGCCTGCTGGAGAGGGCTTACATTTCTTTGTTTGTACTTTTGTGAACTTGTTCAAATTTTCTGTCCTACGTAGTTGTGTTTATAATCAGCCTGCTGCTGGTTATAGGGATAGGGGATAGCGGTTAAGAGCAAGGTGTGTGAAGCAAGCCTCCCCTGGTTCCCATCCAGCTGTGTGACCCGGGGGTGGTCATTTTACCTCTCTGAGCCTCCGCTTCCTTACAGGGAGAGGAGAACAGTAGCGTTGTCCTCTCCAGGAGGTTTTTGTGTGTGGGGGGGGCGCCCGGGATGAGTTACCCTCGATAAAACTCGTGTGTTGTGCTGGGCCCTGCTCGAAGGCCTTTGTGTATGGGTGACTAATACCAGCGAGGAAAAGAGGCTGCAGGCTGCTGGGACTGCCCGTGATCACGTGTTTCCTCTGAGCCCTCACAATGAGACGGGTCTGAAAGGGTCACTCTGAGGACGACCCCTCAGAGAACAGAATGCTTGTATTTTCTCCCCATAACCCGGGTCCCAAATGACGCTTAATGATGGCAGGGGACGCCAGACAGGATCAAGTGTGAATGGGGAGGGATCGAGACAGCTAACTTTGCAGGGACTTTTTTCTGAAGGTTTCTCACCTCTGGGGATCTGAGGAGTCTAATTAGCAGCTTAGGGCCTGATTAGAGAAGCCCCATTAGCGACAAGCCCCCTGCCCCGGTCTAATTGGCCTCCTGGAATGCCCAGGACAGGACGGGGAGGCAGGCACCTACTGGTTGCCGGGGCTTGAAAGCTACGGGCACCGAACATGCTTATTCCTCAGGTCCTCCCAAACCCCACTTAGATGACACATTCTGCTCTTACCCACCACCCCTCACCACCCAGTCTTCTGGACTGGTCCTGCCGGAGGTGAGTGTGAACCATAGCAGATCTGAGAGGAAACGAACCAGAGGCGAAGTGTACCTGACACCCGAACCTTGGTTTCCTCTCACGTAAAATGGGTTTATCTCTTTTTGCCTTTTTAAAAAAGATTTTATTTGTTTATTTTAGAGAGACAGAGAGAGAGAACACACAAGCAGGGGAGGGGCAGAGGGAGAGGGAGAAACAGACTCCCCGCTGAGCAGGGAGCCCAGTGGAGCTCGGACTCTGGGATCATGACCCAAGCCAAAGGCAGACGCCTCACTGGCTGAGCCACCTAGGCGCCCCTGTGTCTCTTTTCTTGAGAGAGTAGGGCCAAAGCTAGTACTAGCTGACAGTTACAAGTTGCATTTCCCTCTCGAAGTGATGCAAGACCCTTAGCCTCTGGGGGGTCTCAGTTTCTTCCTCTGTATAGAGCCGACATTGCCTCTCATACCTGCTTCAGATGATTGTTTTCAGAATGAGAAGAGACAGGGTAGAAGAGACCACGTGGAAGACGAAAGCTGCTATTTTAAGTATCAGGGGTTCTATTCAGAAAAGGGGAAGAGCAAACGGCTCCCTTGTTGAATCTCTGAGAAGCTTGTAACTCTCTGGCAGGTGTTTGGAATGCATCACAGAAAGTGCTGGAAGATCTAAGCGGCTCTGAAACAGAGCGATCTCCTTGGTGGGAGATTTAATTTCCCAGTCACTGATTTGTCAGGAATGGTCACCTGGAGCTCAGACATCAGTCATCAGCGATGCTGCAGAGAGGGTGTCTGTTGTGGCTGGGAGGTAAAAATCTAGATTCCCACGGAGTTCATGAAGCTACTTTGGGTGGGTGTTTGGCTGAGCTGCTGCTAAGGCAAGAGAACTGAGCTCTCTCATTGAGGACCGGTCCGCCAGACACAGACTTTGGGAGAGGCTCTAAGGAGGTCAGGGAATGACAGAAGCCCCTAAGAGCAAGACAGAGTGACGATCATGCTCATGCTTTGTAAGGCTGTCTCGGTCTAGGTGTCCCCATCACCACAACCTTTCCCCTCCCCATCCCCCTTCAAAGGAAGACAATCCATCTGTCCTCACCACTCTCCCCAAAGCAGAGAACTCGAGTCATTGTGGGCATCAGAAGAACAGTACTATGTCTCTGAGTAGCCGTAGCCATCCAGGCAGGAGAGAGTGTCTTGTCAGGCGGCAAATCTGGGCTCTTGTCACTCTCAGGCGGTCTGCTTCTAGGCAAGACCCACCTCACCAGTGTGCCTCTCCTTCTTCATCTCTGCTTACCCCATCTGAAGGCAGAAGGGCACAACCATGACTTTCAGAAGCTCCTTTAGTTCAAGATGCTGCTGTATATTCAGCTCAGGAAGAAAAAGTGTAAGAGATTTGAGGTCAGCATTTGGATAGACTCGATATGCCATTCTAGAAGTTTGTTGTAGATCGCCAAGTGCACTTCTGCACTTAAGGTTTCCACTTTTCAGGTCTTCCCCCCACTCCAGCATCTCCCATCTGTATCACGATGACCACCTGGTGAGGGGCCAGGGGTAGGGGGAGGCAGAAAGGGCTCTGGGTCCCAGCTCTGGCCTTTATTTCTAGACGGGTGACTTTTGGACAAGTCTGTTGACCTCTCTGAGTCCCACTTTCATCATCTGAAAATGGGCTGTGTGAGGATCAGATGAGTTAATAGGTGTCCAGTGTTCTTAAACGAGAAATCATGAAAGTCATTTGTAATTTTGGGCAGAGGAAGCTCACACTTTCCCTTGTGTGCCACAGAATCAATATCTATTGAACACACAACATGTCATGGCATTCTGCCCTGCAACACTCCTGTGACTTTGGTGGTTTCACGTCCATCTTCTCTATGAAAGAGCCAAGGCGCAGGGAAGGCAAGCAGCTGGCTGGGTTCTGACCCCGCTGTGCTAGAACTTGGAAGTGTTCTCGTTCCCTGACAACATCCCGGCTCTGCCTCCCTGCTATTTTCAATGAGGCTTGCCGGCGAACGTTTTCCCATGTCTTGATGAGTTTAAATCCAGCTAGAAAATGACCAACTGAAGTCCCCCTACCCCCAACCCCAGACAAGTTTCTGAGGACTCTATTTTGATCTCTGGGTTGAGCTGCTTTGTCACCTGAACACAGACAGAGTGTGGGTGGATGGAGCCGCTATGTTTCTCACCATTTAAACATTCTGAGGACCCAAGCTCCCCCCTGAACACTTTGAGTGTTCATTTCACTTCATTTCTTTGTTCCTTTTTCCTCTTCAGGTCATCACAAGCAGATGATACCAGTTCTATTATAGTGACAGAGGGAGGGTAACTGTCACCCGTGTCTCTTTAGTTCTATATATTCATCACGACATCCCCAGCGTCCCGAACGCTGCATGGCACAGAGGATAAAGGCAGAGCTTTTCTAAATCTTTGTTGCATACTTCCAGCTGAGGAACAGTGGCCATATAACTTTAGGCACATCATACCGCCATTGTATCTTGCCCTTTTTAAATAACTTTCAACCTGCTTTGGAAGATCTAAGTGGATTAGTTTTGCTGCGCTATATAAATACTCCTCAGATCTATGGTAGGATATTTTCCTCAGCATGTGCTCTTATAAAGATGGTGTCTGGGCACTTCTAACAACCCCTTCCTGGTGCAAACTTTTTACTTTTAAATCATCTACCCATACATTTTCTTGTTTAATCCATAGTGGCCTCTAGGCTCCTGGGCCAGTGTTTCCTCTGCTTTAAGATGACAGGTGGAGCATCATAAACACCAAGGTCTGCTGGGCTTGCTTTCTTCTGAGTCCCTGTTAGTTTTCTGAGGTTCTGTGGAGGTTTTCGGGGAGCACCCATAATCTTAAAGAGAGGGTGATCTTGAGGTCTTTCTCCTTTATCTTTGGAAACTGTGAGAATTACACGTCTAAAGTGTGTTTACCATGGGCCGTGGGTCTTGAGTGTACACCATGAGTGTGGGGGAAAGATAACCTAGATTTACAGAGGTCTGCTCAGGGAGGTCTGTCTGGAAGTGAACTACTTCTCCGTTGGATCAACAATTAGATAACAGATCACTGAGGATGTGAAATATCAATGTTGCTCAACACCATGGAGCATGGTGGGCTCATGGTGGCATTAAGGATTTGCTTTCTTCCAGTGCTCCTTACAGGTTAGCTATTTTCTGGGTTTCAAAAGCAGGAGATGGCTGCTTCAGTGATCTATTCATACTTCCTCAGTAATTTAGTTTATCTAGGCAGTCCCCCCATGGGTCTACTCCCTGCCTGAAGATTTTGTGGAGCTACCATGTGTTTTCCCTAAACTTAACCATTAGGAAACCAACTGGCTCTTCTCTCTGGAATTATCAATCATTTTGAATGGGTTCAGGAATTGAGGCAGTGTATCAGAAGTGAGGTGGACCTGTTTTTGGAGGGGTCAACCTTTCCATCTCCTCTACAGATCAGCAGATGCTCAGCAACTTTGGTTTTCTTTAAAATTGTCATCTGCCCTATGCAAAAATGTTGATGCTCAGAAGAATTGCAGGCGTGTTTTGAGTGAAGGGGCCCTCCATGCTGCTCACCATCTCAAAATGGAGGTCCCAATCGTCTTGGGAATCTGGATTTATGAGGATTTCAGGAGTTGGCTCCCATAGCACAGATCTGGAGATGTTCCCAAGCTTTCCATTTTCTCCCTTGACCCTCTGCCTTTCTTCATCATCCATTGATCAGTCTGATTTTGGTTGAGCCACTGTTTGTGCACTGTCTTTCCAGAACCCATTTGGCAAAGTCTTCCGGCAGCACTCTCATTGGTCTGATGATGATAGGGCTATTTATTCTAATTGTACTCTCATCTGGCAAACAGGCAAATTTATTTTGCATTTATTTATTCATCAATACTTCTTTCCAAAAGAGAATTGAAGTGGCTTATAAAAATGCATGGCATGCAGTAAGATACAATAAATTAAAAATGAGGAGTGAGATTTGGGCAAAGTGCAGGCAAGTAGATGACGAGAAGAGGCCAGGAGCAAGGTTGGTTCACACGGCTTTTGTCTTGTTGCTTTAAGCTCTGCCAGAGGTGGATGGCTCATTGGTGGCTGTACACTCCTCATTAGAGTCTGATTCTGACAGGAGCCCTGCACATCCTTCTACTCTCCCATCCCTGCGGATGAGACATGACAAATAAAGATGATACAACAAAAGGAGGGGGGGCACATGCAGTGTTTCCAACTCAGAATTGGAACAACTTCCCCAGAATCATTATCTAACTTAATGTTACTTTCCTCCTTGCCCAAATGTAGTGGGTGATTTATGTAAAGCTGCTCAAAAAATGCTAGGGACAAAAAAGGTATTCCTTACATGATAACTCATTATGAACATATTTAGGAGTAAATGGCTAGTGGCGGGGGACATGGTTGGGAGGCCACCAGATGTGGTTAAATCCTGGTGTAGTGGTGTGACCTCAACCACCTTATTTCCTCTCTGGAGGTCTCTGTCTAGAGATCCATGAATATGGACAATGACAATAAAGCCTGGGGTGGGGTGTTTGAGAAGTAAATGGTAAGCACCTAGAACAGTATCCAGCACACAGGGAGGGCTGTCTTCCTGCCATTATTTATTTATTTTGAAGACAGAGAAAGATGGGGCGCCTGGGGAGCTCAGTGGGTTAAAGCCTCTGCCTTCAGCTCAGGTCATGGTCTCAAGGGTCCTGGAATCAAGCCCCACATTGGGCTCTCTGCTCAGTGGGGAGCCTGCTTCCCTTCCTCTCTCTGCCTGCCTCTCTGCCTACTTGTGATCTCTGTCTGTCAAATGAATAAATAAAATCTTTAAAAGAGAGAGAGAGAGTCATTTGTTTTATATCTTAAGTTCCTAAATTCAGAATTTAGAGTAAAATCACATGGTATTTGTGAAATCGTATGGTATTTATCTTTCTCTGACTTATTTTACTTAATGTTACACTTTCTAGGTCCATTTAAGTTGCTACAAATGGCAGGATTCTATTTTTTTAGATGGCTGAATAATATTCCAAAATATATTATATATATATCACATAATATATATGATATGTGATATATATATATATCATATCCTCTTTATCCATTCATTTATCCATCCCTTATCCATTCTTTATCCATTTATATTTAACCCAAGTGGATGGACACTTGGGTTACTTCCACATATTGGCTATTGTGTATAACGCTGCAAGAAATATAGGGATGCGTCTATTTTTTCGAATTTGTGTTTTCATTTTCTTTGAGTAAATACCCAGTAGTGGACTTAGTGGATCCTTTGGTAATTCTATTTTTAATTTTTTGAGGACCTTCCATGCTGTTTCTTTACACTGTGATTGTGGCTGATCATTGAGACTCCAACATAGCAAGGGCTTCTTTCTGTATTAGGAGGCTGACACTTCTGAACAAAGCTTCCTTGAAAATATCTCACAGGGACCTGGAAAACTCCATATATTTTGCGCTGGGAGTGGGGTGGTCCCATGGTGATGATTTGTGTCTCCATTTTCTGCTGGTTGTGGATAAAAGTGTGCAAATAAATAAGTGTGAATAGTTACCTGATCCCCAACATTTCTGCTAAAATGTCACTTTTTCAATGACACTTCTACTGGTTTAATACCCTCTTCTTTACTTTGGCTCTCTCCATTCCCTACACCCTGCTGTGTGTATCCATGTGTGTTTTAATAGCACTTGTCATCATCTATCATGGTAGAAAGTATGCTTATTTAAAAAAAATATGTTGCATATGCCTGGATCTCTGCTAGATGCTTACTCTACAAGGGCAAAGATCTTTGTCTGTGTTGTTCTGAGCAACCAGAAGAATGCATGACACATGGTAAATTCTCCGTACACTCTTAGTGAATAAATAAATGAATATAGTCTCTCTCTCTGTTTTCCCCTTTGGTCAGGATGAATTGTGTGAATTCCTTTTAGAACACAGCAAATCAGTGTTTTGGCTGAAGGTCAAGATTAGATTAGGCTGTAAGGGGGTGAAAAACTCTCCTAAATATTCACATTGTCAGGAATTCAGCAGGGGAAAAACACCAGATGCTGACCTTTATTTCATCCATAGATCAGCTTTTGTCCAACATTGATCAAAGTTTCATTTTCTTATTTATCTGAAATCCTATGAGATCTTTCTCAAATTCAGTTTTTATTTCAAGGATGGAAGGAGGACAAAAATAACCACCTTTGAAGTCCACATTCAGTATTCCCATTACCCCAGATCATCAGCATCCAAAGGTGCAGAGACAAGATTGTCCAAATACTTGGCAAGAACTCTATCTGTATTAGAATTCTAAACTCAGTGTGATGCCTTTGTCCCTTAATGAGCTGGGCAGGCTAATTCTGGAATGGCTTGATTCATGTAGCTCATTGATTGATAATGATCTGGCATTTAAAAAAAAATGGGACAGGTCCTCTAGAATAAGAGGAGAATTTGGAAACCAGGCCAGACTGCTTGGCAGGAGCAGTGAGGAAGAGGCGTCTTGGCAGGCAACAGGTTGTAGAAGTTCTAACAGAGTTTGTTCTTTATGGCTCTCTCTTTTGCCTTCAGCTCCATTGTGTTCACATGCATATCAAAAACAACCACAGAGAAAGAAGAATTAATATTGGGATGCCAGGGGGGCTGTGGACTTGGAGATAAAAAGATTCTAAAATGTACATGAACTTAGGAGTACGTTACTCTATTATTACAGAATATAGAGAAAATAATTCTAAGTGTGTGAGGCAGACCATGTGCTAGGAATGGTACATCTCTTATGTTCTTTACAGTAGTACCATGACTTGGCATTGACATGCCTCTTATGCCATCAAGGGGAGAGGTTCGGAGAGATGAATTAACTAGTCCAAGGTCAAGGGATTTGACCTTCAGTCTTTTTCAAAGCCCATGTACTTAAAATTATACCGACAGGGTTTCTCCAATGAAGGGATGTTTTCTGGCTCTGCAGTGAGGCTGAGGAAACTTTCCAATTTGGCACCTGTCAGAAGTTTGGAAATGCCCAAGGAACAGAGTTCTCGGGTCCAGCTTTGCCTCTTTGCCATGAAATCATGAACTAGTCATTCACCTCTTTGACCCTCATATAATTCTCTCAAGAATGGGATTAACGATATATGCTCAAAGGATTTCCAAAAGATCAAATGAAATAAAGTTTGCAAAAAAATGTAAAGGGCTTGACAAATTTACAAGATTATTATCATTGCTGAGAATGATCCATCACCTTAACTGGTCTTTAATGAGATTTTATTATTATTATTTTTTCAGTAGACAACCCAGGATTCATGGCGGACAATGGAACTGTGGTGACAGAATTCATTCTGCTGGGGTTCCAGCTGCCGACAGGGCTGCAGATGGGCCTCTTCTTCGGCTTTCTGGTCCTCTATGTCATTACCATGGTGGGCAACCTGGGCATGATCATATTGATTCAGAGAGACTCTCGTCTCCAAACCCCCATGTACTTCTTCCTCTGTCATCTTTCCTTCCTGGATGTTTGCTACTCTTCTGTCATCGTCCCTCAGTCTCTTGAGACCTTGGGTACTGATAAGACAGCCATCACCTATGAGCGCTGTGCCACTCAGTTCTTCTTCTTTACCCTCTGTGCTAGCACTGAATGTTTCCTTTTGGCTGTGATGGCCTATGACCGCTATGTGGCTGTGTGTAACCCCCTTCTCTATGCCACTGCCATGACACCACAGACCTGCCTGGGGCTGGTGGCTGCGGCCTATGCTGGAGCCATGGTCAATGCTGTGATCCGCACTGGGTGTACCTTCTCGATTTCCTTCTGTAAATCCAACCATGTGGACTTCTTCTTCTGTGACCTCCCACCCCTGCTGAAGCTTGCCTGTAGTGACACCACGTCAAGGGAACGAGTCATCTACCTCTTAGCTTTCTTAGTCATTACAACCAGCATTTCAGTGATTCTGATATCCTACTTTTTCATCATTCAAGCTATTCTGAAGATTCATACAGCAGGTGGCAAAGCCAAGACCTTCTCCACCTGTGCTTCTCACATGACCGCAGTGGCTCTTTTCTTTGGGACACTCATATTCATATACCTGAAAGGTAACATGGGCAAATCTCTTGGGGAAGACAAGATTGTGTCAGTATTTTACACTGTGGTCATCCCTATGCTGAACCCAATGATCTACAGTTTGAGAAACAAGGAAGTGAAGGAGGCTCTGAAGAAAGTTCTCAATGGGATGAAGTTTTCCCAAGTAGACTAAGACTTGAGCTCCATTGACTTAGAAGTTCCTGCAGATCATTCTTCAGGTTTGGCTTCTCTCCTTAGCACATGAACCAGATTTTATGATTACAAAGACATACTGAAGCAAAAAAAAAGAAAAAAAAAACATGTAGCTTTGGGTTCCAGCAACTTCTTTATTAGCTCTATGGCCTTCAGCCAGAAATTTTCTGTCCTAGTTTTCATGTCAGTAAAAATTTCTGCCTTGCTATGATTAAAGCCAGGATCAAGAGAGATGGAATGCCAAGGACTTTATAAATAATAACATGCTATAAAATGTAAAATTGATTTTTTTACTTGTCCTGGGTATTGCTGAGTGTTTTATCAGCTATGAATTCAAAAAAATTCAAGCTGCTAAGCTAACTTTTGCATTTGAATAATATAGAACAATAGCTTTTTGTTTACAGGGTGAGGACAATTACATTCTTTGGTTGTGGGTAGTAGGGTGGAAATCAGCCTTGACCAAAGAAACCTTTTTTCAACATTCAGTCATATCCAGGCTAGGTGTTTGTCATAGAAAATACACATAGTGAAGGACAGGAAGGAAAAATAGAGGGGAAAGGAGATGTAAATTGGGAAATGTTCACCTAGAATACATTAGCCTACTTCCCAAGAGAGCGTGGAGGACCAAGACACTGGAGACTAAAAGAAAGATGTAATGATTTGCATTAATTATTAGAAATAATTTGATCTGATGTAGAGCTGAACTGAATCCCACATATAACTTTCTGGAATATTCCTTGATCACCAAAGGTCAGAAGCTCTATTTAATTTCTGAAGGATTTTTCGAGGACCATCTCAAGCTGTTTTCTGTTCTGCAGTCATGAAAACCACTACCTACTTCCATTTCCTGTAGGACATTTACTTTATGGTTAGAAGACAGATAACTATGAATCTGACTGCCACCTTTTAATGATCTCATATCTGATAGAAATATTACTTGGAAAATGTGTCCGTGGAAATTCCACAATCTTATTCATCAATTCAACAAACATTTATTGTCTACTATGTATCAGACATAACCCTAGGTTCAGGAATATAGAAATAAAAACGATAGACATGGTTCCTCCTTCATGGAGATTAGAACTTGGGGTATAGGCAGATATAAACCATAACAGTTAACTGATGTTTTTCTGATGTTTTGGAAAGTGGGAAAAAGCAGGACAGGCTACTGTTACACTGTATAGTAGGATTCTGACCTAGTTTGGTGTGGTCAGAAAAGGCTTCCCTGAGGAACTAAGATTTATGTGGAAGCTTAAAGAGTAAGTATGTCATAATTATAGGTTGAGGAGCTGAGGGAAGCCAGAATGACTGCGGCCTAAGGAGGGGGTCTGAGTGTGAGAGGAAGTTGGAGAACTCAAGAGCAACTGGGTCACAGAGAACCTTGCCGACTCACATAGGGACTTGTGGATTTTACTCCAAGAGTGAGGCATGAAATGATCAGACCCGAGTTGCAAAAAGATCCCTTTGGCTGCAGTGTGATGGGTGGGAATGGGGGCTCATGGCCTGTGGTTGTGGAGATGGAGGGATGCATCCCCATTTCATCTAAGAAGCAACAAAAAGGGCATCCCAGATGTGGGGTTTGATTTCCACACAAGACTGTATGCTCTATTCTAAAATACATATTAGGCCAGAGAAAGTTCACAGGTGTGTGACCATGATGTTGGTATAGGACTGATTCTTAGCAAAACAGTGAAATTTGGGAAATATACTTTTGGAGGCATCTGCTTTTTCATTGGTATACATTCCCTTCTCTGCATGGGACCTTCCTTAGGTATACATCAAAATGGCCATCAACTTCTCCCTCTCAAGAGGGCAACACATTTTCACTAACTCCTACTGTGTGCCAGGCTATGTCAACAGGCTGAAGAAATCAACCTTTGCCTGGCTTCTTACATGCTCTAAGTCAGGAAAAGCCTTCAACTTAAAAAATATATAAGTGGGGAACATGCTATAGAGTGAGGGTGCCATTTTGGTAGTGGTGGGAGCTGCCAACGTGCCTTCCACCCTTTACTTGGTGAAGAGGTCACACGCTGCACATAAATGAATGGCCTTTGATACACACACAGTATTTGATATAAGTTCAGTTGCTTCAGTGGATGCAAGTAAAATGAGATTTTAGTGTGTTTTAGGGGATCACTTTCTGATTAATGTGAGAAGGCACTGGAAGGAATGGCATTATGGTGAATTTCCACTTGCATATATTAATAAATATATTAAGTAAAAACATTTATTAATTATCTAATGTGTGTCAGATTCTGTGCCAAGAGTGTCTACTTATCTCATTGACAGGTCTCATTGTTTTTATTTTTTATTTTTGTTAGTGAAGTGTAGTTGACATACACTGTTGTATTAGTTTCAGGTGTGTGACACAGTGATTTGACAATTCTATACCTTACTCAGGGATCACCAAGGTAAGTGTAGCCATCATCTGCCACCATGCAACATTATTCCAGTATTATTGACTATATTCTCTGTGCTGTCCTTTATAGCTATGTGACTTGTTTATTTTAAAACTGGAAGTTCATACCTCTTAATCACCTTTATCTATCTTGCCCATCCCCCACCCACCTCCCTTCTGGCATCCACCAATTTATTCTCTGTATTTGAGTCTGTTTTTTTATTTGTTTTTTTGATTCCATATGTAAATGAAGTCATATGGCATTTGTCTTTTCCTGACCTATTTCACTTAGCATAATGCCTTCTAAGCCCATTTATGTTGTCACGAATGGCAAAATATCCTTTTTTTTTTTTTAAGATTTTATTTATTTATTTGACAGACAGAGATCACAAGTAGGCAGAGAGGCAGGCAGAGAGAGAGGAGGGGAAGCAGGATCCCCTCTGAGGAGAGAGCCCGATGTGGGGCTCGATCCCAGGACCCTGGGATCACTACCTGAGCTGAAGGCAGAGGCTTTAACCCACTGAGCCACCCAGGTGCCCCAAAATGTCCTTGTTTTTTATGGCTGAGTAAAATTCTGTTGTATATATGTAGCACTTCCTTTTTATCCATTCATTTATTGATGGATGCTTGGATTGTTTCCATACCTTGGCTGTTATAGATAATGCTGCAATAAACATAAGGGGGCACAAATCTTTTTGAATTAGTGTTTTCCCTTTCTTTGGGTTAATAGCCAGCACTGGAATTTTTAAATTGCATGTTATTTCTATTTTTAATTTTTCTGAGGCAACTCCATACTGTTTTCTTCATTGGCTGCACCAATTTTTTGCCTTCCCACCAACAGTGAATGAGGGTTCCTTCTTCTCCACATCCTTGTCAACACTTGTTCTTTCTTGTCTTTTCGATTCTAGCTATTCTCACTAGAATAGGTGTGAGGTGTGAGGCGATATCTCTCTGTCGTTTTGATTTGCATTTCCATGATGATGAATGATAGTGAGCATATTTTCATATGTCTGTTGGCCATCTGTATGTCTTCTTTGGAAAAATGTCTATTCAGGTTCTTTGCCCATTTTAATCAGATTACTTGTTTTTGTGTGTGTGTTGAGTTGCATAAATTCTTCATATATTTTGGATATTAATTTCTTATTGAATATATCATTTGCATATGTCTTCTCCCACTTCGTAGGTTGCCTTTTTGTTTTGTTGATAGTTTCCTTGACTGTTCAAAGCTGTATATTTTGGTGTAGTCTCAATAGTTCCTTTTTGGTTTTGTTTCCCTTGCTTGAGGAAACAAATCGAGAAAAATGTTTCCATGGCCAATGTCAAGTAAATTAGTGCCTGTGTTTTCTTCTAGGAGTTTTATGGTTTCAGGTCTCACATTTAGGTCTTTTTTTTTTTTTTATTTTTTATTTTTTTATTTTTTTTATTTTTTTATTTTTTATAAACATATATTTTTATCCCCAGGGGTACAGGTCTGTGAATCACCAGGTTTACACACTTCACAGCACTCACCAAATCACATACCCTCCCCAATGTCCATAATCCCACCCCCTTCTCCCAAACCCCCTCCCCCCGGCAACCCTCAGTTTGTTTTGTGAGATTAAGAGTCACTTATGGTTTGTCTCCCTCCCAATCCCATCTTGTTTCATTTATTCTTCTACATTTAGGTCTTTAATCCATTTTGAATTCACTTTTGTTCATGGTATGAGAAAGTGATCCAGTTTCATTCTTTCCCTGTGGCTGTCCAGTTTTCCCAATGCCATTTGTTGAAGAGACTGTCTTTTCCCCATTGTATATTCTTTCCTTCTTTGTCATAGATTAACTAACCATGTAAGTGTAGGGCTTTTTATCCTATTCCATTGACCTATATGTCTATTTTTGTGCCATCACCATACTGTTTTGAGTACCCAGATTTTTTTTTTTAAGATTTTATTTATTTATTTGACAGAGAGAGAGATCACAAGTAGGCAGAGAGGCAGGCAGAGAGAGAGAGAGAGAGAGAGGAGGAAGCAGGCTCCCTGCTGAGCAGAGAGCCCGACGCGGGGCTTCATCCCAGGACCCTGAGATCACGACCCGAGCTGAAGGCAGCAGCTTAACCCACTGAGCCACCCAGGCGCCCCTTGAGTACCCAGATTTGTCATATATCTTGAAATCTAAGTTTGTGATACCTCTAGCTTTGATTATTTTTCTCAAGACTGGCTATTTAGGGTCTTTTGTGGTTCCCAACAAAATTTATTATTATTTGTTCTAGTTATGTGAAAAATGCTATTGGTATTTTGATAGAGATTGCATTCAATCTCTAGATTTCTTTGGGTAGTATGGACATTTTAATAATATTAATTCTTCCAATCCACAAGCATGGTATATCTTTCCATTTGTTTTTATTATCTTCAATCTCTTTCATCAATGTCCTATCATTTTCAGAGCACAGGTCTTTCACCTCCTTGGCCAAATTTATTCCTAGGTATTTTATTATTTTTGTTGCAATTATAAATGGGATTGTTTTCTTAATTTCTCTTTCTGCTACTTTATTACTAGCATATAGAAGCACTACAGATTTCTGTATATTAATTTTGCATCCTGTAGCTTTACCAGATTTATTTGTTCTAATTTTTTTTGAGTCTTTAAGGTTTTCTAGGTACAATATCATGCCATTTGCAAATAGTGACAGTGTTACTTCTTCCTTATCAATTTGGTTGTCTTTTATTTCTTCTTCTTTTGGTCTAGGACTTCCAGTACTATGTTGAATAAAAGTGGCAAGAGTGGACATCCTTGTCTTGTTCTTGATTTGTCTCATTTTGAAAATAGACTACACGTAATCTTTTAAGAATTAGATCCTCTGAAGGCTGATTTTATGCATCAATTTTGACTGGGTCACAGGGGGCCCAGATGTTTGGCTAAACATTATTACTGGCATATCTGTGAGGATTCTTCCAGAAGATATTTGCGTTTGAATCAGTGGGCCCTAGAAAGCAAGTTGCCCTCCCCTAAATGAATGGACATCATCCAGTTCTTTGAGTCTTGAATAGAACAATAGGGAGAAGAAGGGAGAATCCATTTTCCTTTCTCTGCCTGACTGCTTGACCTGGGACAGCAGTTTTCTTCTATATTTGGACTGGGATTCACACCGTTGGCTTCCTTGGTTCTCAGGCTCCAAACTGAATTACCCCCCTGCTTTCCCTGGGTCTACTGGATTGTTTTAGCTTCCATTTAAGGATCCACATGAGCCAATTACTTATGATAAATCTCCTTTCATGTCATAAACAGATCACCTTCAAAAGTTTCCTATCACCCTCTTTATTATTATTATTATTATTTTGTGATAAGAATGCTTAACATAAGATCAAACCTTTTAACAAATTTTAAATATACATTAGAGACTGTGGTGATAGTTTCACTGTCACAGACCACCATGAAGTGGCTTAAGAAAATTCTTCGTAGGAGATTATTCTGAATGAAATAAGTCAGCAGAGATTGCCAATTATCATATGGCCTCCCTTACTTGTGGAGCATAAGAAATAACATGGAGGACATTGGGTGAAGGAGAAAAGAAGTGAGTTGGGGGAAATTGGAGGGGGAGATGAACCATGAGATACTGTGAACTCTGAGAAAAAAACTGAGGGTTTTGGAGGGGAGGGGAGTTGGGGGTTGGGAGATCCTGGTGGTTGGTATTAAGGAGGGCATGTATTGCATGGAGCACTGGGTGTAGTGCATAAACAATGAATCTTGGAATGCTGAAAAAATTAAGTAAAATTTAAAAAAATGTCAGAAAAAAATTTAAAAAATGGGTGAAAAAAAGGAAAAAGGAAAAATCATTATATATATAGATGTATATAGATGTATATATATTTATATATATCTCCTGTTGGTTCTGTATCTTTAGAGAACCCTGAGAAATAAAATCCAGTTGGTAACTGGGGAACTGTTTTCTTTTTATCCCCTTCAGCTTCTAAGTATACATTTTTTTTTTTTAAGGCACTGGGTTTGGAATAAGTTTTCAGCTATTATACTTTCGTCTCAATCTACCAAAAATGATATAGAAAAGATGAAGAAAGTGGACCTTCAGACTTTGAATGGATCCATTTAACTCAATACATCAAGAGACCAAAGTGTTATATTTGTCTCATCATTTAGTATCTCAAAAACAGTTGTCACCAAGACAGCCATGTAGGAGACCCCACAAAGACCAGTAATTAGGCAAATATCCATGAACAAAACAGCCCTGGGAAAGCACATGAAATCCACTTCAGCAAAACAGTGGAACAACAAAAAAATCTGAGAACAGTCCCACAAGGAGGGAAAGAAAAACAGCTTCATTTTCCTTGCATCATTCTATCCCTCATGCTGGTACTGTTCAGTGTCGAGAGGGAGCTTCCCACCTAGAAAAAGTTCCCCTCACCAAGGAATGGGAGATTGGAGTGGATGGCCAGTGTCTTCAGTCTTCCAGGGCAAGGCACAGTGGACTCACTTGGTTTTACCCACCCAGAGATGCCTATGAATGAGGAAGCAGAGTGGGGGCTACAGAATTAGCTACACAGTGAAAGAAACTGTGGTTCTCAGTGACCTGCTCTGCAAAGGAATCTAGCAGTTTTCACCACTGAAGAAACCAACAGCCAGCGTAGTTGTGGATCCCATCCAGATTTCACTGGTTTTCACCCGATAGGTTTTTCCTGTTTGCAGATGTCAGCCACCGGAGCTCCTCCCACTTCTTCATTCCTGCCTTCTCTGTACAAGCAGCCAACCCAGGTCTCCCTGGCTGAGTGAGTGCAAAATTCTAGCTTAGGCCCCCACAACCAACCCTCACTACCATGTGTGCAGTCAAGACTAGCCCCTCTATCTGTGCACTTACACTCTCACAGCCTAACTCTTGTCACTGGCCTTTATTACTGTGCACGTGCCCACCATGAGACTCTGTAGCCCCAAGGAACACAATGACAGCCAGAGCCTTTGACACCAGAAGCAAAGGCAAAAAGCAAAAAATCTACAAGTGAGCCTACATCAGACTTAAAAGCTTCTGCATAGCATGATAAATGAACAGCAAAATGAGAAGGCACCCTATGGATGGGAGAAACTACTGACAAACCATGTGTCTGATAAGGGCTTAGTATCCAAAATATATAAAGAACTCATACAATTTGATAGCAATAAAACAAATAATTCAATTAAAAATGGGTAGAGGACCTGAATAGGTATTTTCCCTAAGAAAACATACAAATGGGGGGCGCTTGGGTGGCTCAGGGGGTTAAAGACTCTGCCTTCAGCTCAGGTCATGATCTCAGGGTCCTTATTTTTATGTGTGATCTAAAAAGTCAAACTTATGGAAACAGAGAGTAGATTGATGGTTACCAGAGGCTGGAGGTTGGGAAAATGAGGAGATAAAGGTCAAAAGATACAAACTTCCAGAGTGGCTGCACCAGCTTGCATTCCCACCAACAGTGTAGGAGGGTTCCCCTTTCTCCGCATCCTCGCCAGCATCTGTCATTTCCTGACTTGTTGATTTTAGCCATTCTGACTGGTGTGAGGTGATATCTCATTGTGGTTTTGATTTGTATTTCCCTGATGCCGAGTGATATGGAGCACTTTTTCATGTGTCTGTTCGCCATCTGGATGTCTTCTTTGCAGAAATGTCTGTTCATGTCTTCTGCCCATTTCTTGATTGGATTATTTGTTCTTTGGGTGTTGAGTTTGCTAAGTTCTTTATAGATTCTGGACACTAGTCCTTTATCTGATATGTCGTTTGCAAATATCTTCTCCCATTCTGTCAGTTGTCTTTTGATTTTGTTAACTGTTTCCTTTGCTGTGCAAAAGCTTTTGATCTTGATGAAATCCCAATAGTTCATTTTTTCCCTTGCTTCCCTTGCCTTTTGCGTTGTTCCTAGGAAGATGTTGCTGCGGCAGAGGTCGAAGAGGTTGCTGCCCGTGTTCTCCTCAAGGATTTTGATGGATTCCTTTCGTACATTGAGGTCCTTCATCCATTTTGAGTCTATTTTTGTGTGTGGTGTAAGGAAATGGTCCAATTTCATTTTTCTGCATGTGGCTGTCCAATTTTCCCAGCACCATTTATTGAAGAGGCTGTCTTTTTTCCATTGGACATTCTTTCCTGCTTTGTCGAAGATTAGTTGACCATAGATTTGAGGGTCTATGGGCTCTCTATTCTGTTCCATTGATCTATGTGTCTGTTTTTGTGCCAGTACCATGCTGTCTTGATGATGACAGCTTTGTAATAGAGCCTGAAGTCCGGAATTGTGATGCCACCAACGTTGGCTTTCTTTTTCAATATCCCTTTGGCTATTCGAGGTCTTTTCTGGTTCCATATAAATTTTAGCATTATTTGTTCCATTTCTTTGAAAAAGATGGATGGTACTTTGATAGGAATTGCATTAAATGTGTAGATTGCTTTAGGTAGCATAGACATTTTCACAATATTTATTCTTCCAATCCAGGAGCATGGAACATTTTTCCATTTCTTTGTGTCTTCCTCAATTTCTTTCATGAGTACTTTATAGTTTTCTGAGTATAGATTCTGTGTCTCTTTGGTTAGGTTTATTCCTAGGTATCTTATGGTTTTGGATGCAATTGTAAATGGGATTGACTCCTTAATATCTCTTTCTTCTGTCTTGCTGTTGGTGTAGAGAAATGCAACTGATTTCTGTGCATTGATTTTATATCCTGACACTTTACTGAATTCCTGTATAAGTTCTAGCAGTTTTGGAGTGGAGTCTTTTGGGTTTTCCACACATAGTATCCTATCATCTGCGAAGAGTGATAATTTGACTTCTTCTTTGCCAATTTGGATGCCTTTAATTTCCTTTTGTTGTCTGATTGCTGAGGCTAGGACCTCTAGTACGATGTTGAATAGCAGTGGTGATAATGGACATCCCTGCCGTGTTCCTGACCTTAGCGGAAAAGCTTTCAGTTTTTCTCCATTGAGAATGATATTTGCGGTGGGTTTTTCATAGATGGCTTTCATGATATTGAGGTATGTGCCCTCTATCCCTACACTTTGAAGAGTTTTGATCGGGAAGGGATGTTGTACTTTGTCAAATGCTTTTTCAGCATCTATTGAGAGTATCATATGGTTCTTGTTCTTTCTTTTATTGATGTGTTGTATCACATTGACTGATTTGCGGATGTTGAACCAACCTTGCAAGCTGGTGCAGCCACTCTGGAAAACAGCATGGAGGTTCCTCAAAATGTTGAAAATAGAACTGCCCTATGACCCAGCAATTGCACTATTGGGTATTTACCCTAAAGATACAAATGTTGTGATCCAAAGGGGCACATGCACCCAAATGTTTATAGCAGCAATGTCCACAATAGCCAAACTATGGAAAGAACCTAGATGTCCATCAACAGATGAATGGATCAAGAAGATGTGGTATATATACACAATGGAATACTATGCAGCCATCAAAAGAAATGAAATCTTGCCATTTGCAACAACATGGATGGAACTAGAGCGTATCATGCTTAGCGAAATAAGTCAAGCAGAGAAAGACAACTATCATATGATCTCCCTGATATGAGGAAGTTGTGATGCAACATGGAGGCTTAAGTGGGTAGAAGAAGAATCAATGAAACAAGATGGGATTGGGTGGGAGACAAACCATAAGTGACTCTTAATCTCACAAAACAAACTGAGGGTTGCCGGGGGGAGGGGGTTTGGGAGAAGGGGGTGGGATAATGGACATTGGGGAGGGTATGTGATTTGGTGAGTGCTGTGAAGTGTGTAAACCTGGTGATTCACAGACCTGTACCCCTGGGGATAAAAATATATGTTTATAAAAAATAAAAAATTAAGATAAAAAAAAAGATACAAACTTTCCAACATAAGCTGAGTAAGTTCTGGATCTGATGAACCTCATGGTGACTATAGTTAACAGTGTTGTATCGTATGCATGAAAGTTGCTATGAGAGTAAATCTTTGTGCCATAAAAACAAAACAACAACAAAATGGTATTTATGTGAGGTGAAAGGTGTGTTAACCAACCTCATTGTGGTAATGTGTCACAGCACATGTGTGCATGAAATCATCACATGGTATACCTTAAACCTACACAGTGTTACATGTTAATTACATCTCAATAAAACCGGGGGGGAGAGACAATACCAATATTTTAAATGCGATTTCCGGGTGCCTGGATGACTCAGTGGGTTAAAGCCTCTGCCTTCAATTCAGGTCATGATCTCAGGGTCCTGGGATTGAGCCCCACATTGGGCTCTCTGCTCAGCAGGGAGCCTACTTCTCCCTCTCTCTCTCTCTCTGCCTACTTGTGATCTCTGTCAAATAAATAAAATCTTTAAAAAAAATGTGATGTCCATTTTTCACATGTATTAATTTGAAATGTAGATCTGAAGCCACATTAACTAGATTAGCACATAAGGGCATGGGTGTAGAGTAGAATTGTGAAGCATAACTCACATGGCACACAATCTTGGTCCTTCAGTTCAAGTGGACATTTTATTTTATTTTATTTTTAAAGATTTTATTTATTTATTTGACAGAGAGAGATCACAGGTAGGTAGAGAGACTGGCAGAGAGAGAGAGAGAGCAGGAAGCAGGCTCCCTGCTGAGCAGAAAGCCCCATGCGGGACTCGATCCCAGGACCCTGAGATCATGACCTAAGCTGAAGGCAGCGGCTTAACCCACTGAGCCACCCAGGCGCCCCTCAAGTGGACATTTTAATATTTACTTTTGTGTATGGGTGTGGATATCATCTGAGAGAGCTGTAACGCTTCAGCTAAGATCAACAACAACCACAAAAAATTCCTTTTTTGTTATGAACATCAATAGAGGAGAGAGAAAATACTTCTCAAATTTCTTTCTCTGCCCCCTTCTTCACATACTACTGGTCTAACCTTCAAGGAAGGGAAAGTGCATTCATCACAGCCCTGTGCACATGACCACAAGAACAAAGTAGCACAAGTCTGAACATCATCACCTGCCATGGGTCTCCCATACCCTTTTGGCAGCAGCAGGGGCAGAAAGCAAAAAGAGGATGCATTTTGGCTAAAAGGTTTTTTGGGTAATGGAGTTCAAAGAAGGTAAGACAGCTCTAGGCTCTGAATCTCACTTTGCCTGATGCTGAATCAAACCTCAAAGAATATCTTCTCCTCAACCTTACTTAGATATACAGTGAGAAGGATAAATGACCTGAGAACTTTGGGAAAGCTCATAGAAGTTGCTTCCCTGTGGTGCACCTGCTGGGTTGTTCGTGAAGACCAAGATGCTTGGTAGACACTGTACGGTTCATCCTTTGAATACTATTGGGGAAGATGGTCTCAGCTGTTTGCACTCATCTCTTCTTCAAAACCCATGAACTATTCTGGAAATTGTGCAAAAGAACATCGTGTCTTTTTCTTTTTCTCAACATATCTTTATCCTCATATAAAGCATAATAGTGCAAAGACAAACATTTAAGAAAGATATCAATAGCAATAACAAGTGCATTTTTTCTTGTAATGGGATGAGTATCTGAACTCTTTCTAATTCAAGCCTTTTAGGAAATTTGTTTCTTTGGATTTTCAATTAATTAATTAATTAGTTTTTATTTAAATTCAAATTGCCAACATATAGTACATCATTAGTTTCAGATGTAGAGTTCAGTAATTCATCAGTTGCCTATAACACCCTTATGTTATATGTACTTATCATGTGCCCTCCTTAATGCCCATCACCCAATTACCCCATCCCTCCACCTATGTCCCCTCCAGCAGTCCTCAGTTTCTTTCTCATAATTAAGAGTCTCTCCTGGTTTGTCTTCCTCTCTGATTTTTTTCCCATTGTTTTTCCCTCCTTTCCTGTATGATCCTCACCACCATTTCCTTTATTCCATATATTGTGAAATTGTGAAATTTCTTATATTGTGAATTATATTGTGAATTGTGAAATCTCTCTGATTGACTTTTTCACTCAGCATAAAATCATCCAGATCTATCCACATTGATGTAAATGGTAATATTTCATCCTGATAGCTGAGTTAATATTCATATATATGAATATGAATATATATCTCTCTATATATCTCACATCTTCTTTATCCATTCATCTGTTGATGGATATTTGGGCTCGTTCCACAGTTTGGTTATTGGTGCACATTGCTGCTATGAACATTGGGGTGCATGTGCCCCTTTGGATTACTACATTTGTATCTTTGAAGTAAATACCCAGTAATGCATAGCTGGATCACAGGGTAACTCTATTTTTAGCTTCTTCAGGAACCTCCGTGCTGTTTTCCAGAGTAGCTGTACTAGCTTGCATTCCTACCAACAGTGTAAGAATCCATCAAAATCCTAGAGGAGAACAGAGGCAGCAACCTCTTTGACCTCTGCTGCTCTGAGTTTGACTCTGTTAAATGATTCCATATGCATGGAATCATGCAGTATTTGTCCTTCCACGACTGGATTATTCCACTCAGCATAATGTTCTCTAGGTTTATCCATGTTGTTGCATATGGCTGGACTTCCTCCTTTTTCAAAGACCAAGTAGTATTCTATTGTATGTAGATACCACATTTTCTCTATCCATTCAACTGTTGATGGACATTTAGGTTGTTTCCGTATCTTGGCTTCTGTGAACAATGCTGTTATGAAAATCAATGTACTAAATATTTATTCAAGTCCCTGTTTCATTTCTATTGGGTATACACCTAGGCGTGGAATTGCTGGATCATATGGCAAATCTATGTTTAACTTTTTGAGGAACCACTTGCTGTTTTCACAGTGGCGGCGCTATCTACATTCCTACCAGTAATGCACAAAGGCTTCAATTTTTCCGTATCCAGGCCAACACTTGTTATTTTCACTTCTGTTTTTATTTTTTTAAAATTTTTAAAAATTTAAAATTTTTAATTCTATTTATTTATTTATTTATTATTTTTTATAAACATATATTTTTATCCCCAGGAATTTTTTAAACATACATTTTTATCCCCAGGGGTACAGGTCTGTGAATCGCCAGGTTTACGCACTTCACAGCACTCACCATAGCACATACCCTCCCCAATGTCCATAACCCCATCCCCCTTTTCCCTCCCCCCCAGCAACCCTTAGTTTGTTTTGTGAGATTAAGAGTCACTTATGGTTTGTCTTCCTTCCAATCCCATCTTGTTTCATTTATTGATGGCCATTCATATAGGTGTGAAGTGGTATCCTCATTGTGGTTTTGATTTGTATGACTCTAATGATTAGTGATGTTGAACATCTTTTGGGCCATTTGTATATCTTTTTTGGAGAAATGTCTATACAAGTCCTTTGCTCATTTTAAAATTTGTCATTGAATTGGACATGTTCTTTATATATTCTGGATACTATTCTTTTACCAGATATATGACTTGCCTGTCTGTTGCCTGTCTTCTGGGTGACACATCCAAGAAATCATTGCCAAATCCAATGTCAGGAAGTTCTCCCTAAGTTTTCTTCTCAGAGTTTGTAGTTTTAACTCTTGTGCTTAGGTCTTTGATTCATCCTGAGCTAATTTTTGTATATGGTGTAAGGTATGGGTCTAACTTCATTCTTTTGCATGTAGATATCCAGTCTTCCCAGCACCTTTTACTAAAAAGAGGCACTCAACTATTGTTTGCTGAAACCCTTGATTTAATGAGGGAAGATATGGTATAAAAATTCATAGGATCGACAGGAAAGGACTCTCAGTTCATCTTCAGGTCTATCCCTCTGTCTTCTTATATATTTTTGGCTCCTTTTTATTAATGGGGCAAATTAAGCCAGGAATGTTTAACTGATCCCAGGTATTACAGCTGAATAGCATCTGGGTTTTAAAGTTGCCATTGAGACGATGGTGTTGCATTGTTCACTTTCACAGTTTTGCATTGCCTTGTTTCACTTTTCACAGGTTACATGGGGGAGGAGATGCTCCTCAAGAAGGGAAAGACTATTTGCAAAACTGTTTCCAATAAGAAAAAACAAATAATTCAGTCAGGAAATGGACAAAAGACATGAACAGATACTTCCCCAAAGAAGACACACAAATACATGAAAAAATGCTCCACGTCACTTGCCATTAGGGAAATACAAATAAAAATCACAAACAGATACCACCTTACACCAGCTAAAATGGCTAGGATTAAATAGACAAGAAACAGCAGGTGTTGATGTGGATGTGGAGAAAGGGGAACCCTCTTACATTGTTGGTGGGAATGCAAGCTGGTACAGTCACTCTGGAAAACAGCATGGATTTTCCTGAAGAAGTTAAAAATAGAGCTACCCTGTGATTCAGCTATCCTGTGACCCAGTATACCACTACTGGGTATACATCAAAGATACAGATGTAGTCAGAAGAAGGGGCACCTACACCCCTCTGTTCATAGCAGCAATGTCCACAATAGCCAAACTGTGGAAGGAACTGAGGTGTCCTTCAACAGGTGAATGGATAAAGAAGATGTGGTTCATATATACAATAGAATACTACTCATTCATCAGAAAGGATAAATATCCAACATTTGCATCGACATGGTTGGAACTGGAGGGGATTATGCTGAGTGAAATAAGCCAATCAGAGGAAGACAATTATCATATGGTTTCAGTCTTATGTAGAATACAAGAAAAAGAGCAGAGGACAATAGGGGAAGGGAGGGAAAACTGAATGGGAAGAACTCAGAGCGGGAGATAAACCATGAGAGACCCTTGACTCCAGGAAACAAATTAAGGGTTGCAGAAAAGGAGTGTGGAAGGATGGGGTAACACAGTGATGGGCATTAAGGAGGGCATGTGATGTGATGAGCCCTGGCTGTTACATACACTCAACTGATGAATCATTGGACATTATATCAAAAACTAATGATGTACTATATTTTGGCTAATAGAATTTAAAGAAAAAAAAAAAGAAAAACGTTTTCAGCATGAGTATTACTTTCACGTACACAGGACAGAAGGCAGATCTCCTCTGTTTATGGCTTGTGGGACTGCACAGACGGAACCATCCCAGGCACTGTCTTAGTTCTGATGTGACTCCATTTCACCAGGCTCTCCAGGTATTTATGTGCCTTTCCCTGTTAGAATCATCATCTACTGTAGGTGAGGGACCGGGTAAAAAGACACTCCTGGACAGTTCAGATTTCCTCTTTATCAGGAATCTTAGCAGGGATACTGTGGAGTTAACCAGATTGTTGTTGAATTTCCTAGGAGAGCTCAGGCAACAGAGATGGGCTGTGTAGAAACCCTCTAGGCCAGGAGCACAGTCGTCCCTAGTTCCCTAAATTATAGACTGAGTAGAATCCTCAGGGTTGGTATGAGGGTCCCAGAAAGTACAGGTGTGAGCTAGTTCTGGAAGCCATGATGGGATGGTGGATAGGTTGGATGAAAGAACAAAGAACAAGAACAATTAAAATAACAGAATCAGTACATCTAAAATGAGTTAATGGCTGTGTTTCCTGCAAAAGGGCCATTTCAGTGTGCGATGAGCAAGCTTGCCAACTCCCCTCCACATTGACAGCTCCAGGGAGTATCAGTCCGGAAACACCATGGCCAATATTTACTTAGAAAATATCTCGTTATTTTAATTTGTATTTCTTTCATTATTCATGAGGTTCAGAATTGTCTCATTTGTTTGAATCATTGGTATTTCTTTTGTAAATTTTTTATGTGCTTTCTCAATTGATTTGTAAGAGTAATTTGCATATTGGGGAAATCAGTCCTTTGTCTGTCATCGGCGTGTCGAATATTTTCCCAAGCTTGTCTTTTGGGTATGTTTATGGTACTTTTAGCTTCCAAAAATGTTAAAATTTGATGTAGTTAGATTTATCCATTTTTTTTTTCTTTCCCTTTGTAGCTTTGAGGTTTCCTGTTGTGATTAGAAAGGCCTCTTTAAGATAATCACATTACTCACTCCTGTTTTCCCCTGGATTTGTAAAAATTTCATTTTTTTTTTTCATGACTCAATTCTTGGAATCATCTGGAATTTCTTGGGCCCACATCACAGCCCAGGTTTACACGTCTCTGGGAGATCCTAGAGCAACGCCGCCATCTCCCATCTCTCACACCAACCTGAGCTTCCGGAAGGCAGCCACGGAGCTTGCGCTGTTTGCCTGTACAATGCCAGCGCCTGTTACAGCGCCCCCACCTGGTGAGTGTTTTAGGAAACACTCCTTTCCGTAGTGCATGAGTGGAATTCTGAAAGGTAAAGAGTTGCGCTGAATCTAGGAAGAGGAAAATCGTCATCTCTGGATTTTATACTTCCAAGGAAGTAAAAACGGAGCGGTTCACAGCCAGAAGATTAGAACCTAGTTGGTGAAGGAGCTAGAAACCGAGTTAGACCAGGAACCCGCATGCTTACTTTGGAGAAAACTCAGTGGGGAGCTCTTCCTTTGTCTAGTGTTGAGGAGATGGGATAGGGTCAGTGGAGCTTTGGCTTCTAGAGTTTAAGGAGCTATTCTGGTATGAACTATTCGGAGAGAGTGGATTGTGTTTGCAGGAGGTGAGCTCCTTTTCCCCTAGGGGTGCTCAAGCAGACACTTGCGGGATTTGGGGGGACTGTCGTAGAAGATTCAAACACGAAGAGCTAAACAATTGAGTGCTGTGGACTGAAGACAGTTGGGGTGGGGACCTGTGAATGGGAGGGGACCTGTCGTGTCAAAGGAGCAACCCCTTGTCAGCTCTAACCAAGTATTGCCATGTGTTGCAACAAGAGTTTTTTGTTTTTTTTTTCCAAGAAATGTGCAATTGAATAGTTGAAATGAGAAGCTCCTTGATTTTTAAAATCCTGTATGTAACAAACAAACTTATCTGTTGGCTGGATTTCTCTTGCACTCCACCAATTTGCAACTCCTGTCTTGGAGGAAAGAGGGATTAGACAGGTAGTAACAAAGCTCCTGCACTAAAAGACCTTCCAAAACTTTTCTAACCTTGGCTGACTTCCTGAGCTATAAAAATGTGAAGGATTATTAATAGTGCCACTATATCACTAGAACATGACTCAGCATCTGAGAAGAGCAGATAGGCTGGAGGAAGTATTAGGATTTGATGGAAAGAAGAGGGTCTCTGGAATTAGTCTGTTATGTACGGCTTCTCATCATTTCATGGCAATAAATATTAATTGCTGTTAATAAGAGAGGGTGAAGAAGTTACATAAGCAAGTCTAAAGGGGACAGAAAGAGCCAGAAATATTGGAAGTGGCAAGGCAGTGGAGAGAGAAAGAAAGGCAGAGACAGAGAGAGAGAGAGAGACAGAGAGGATGGAGAATGGAAAGCAGCTTGGGGCGGAAACTCCTGTATGCAGAAAGGGAAAGTAGGAGCTGAAGTCTCCACGCTCAGCCCAGTGGCCTGGACATCCTGCAGACTGCATCAGTCACTAATAAGGTAGTGTTTGGCTTCGCAGTATAAATCAATGCTATAGATTTTTTGGTTCTGTGATGAAGCTGAGAGAGTCTAAAAGGAACAGGAGTGGTTACTACCTCCCCATCCAACATGATCACTATGCACCTTCTTATCCATTATTGCGATATTGGCTGAAGGCATGGCCAAGGAGAGATGACACCTGTGCCTGAAAGGACTTCTCACTGGAGCTCCTGACCTTTCTTTCTGGAACCTGTGAAAAAGAAATTCTGGCAAGGAAGTCAGACCCTCCACCTAGCCTTCATGTAGTGTGAAGTCTGACTCCATCTTCGTGTGGCGCTCGGCTCTGTCAGGACCCCTCTCATGTCCGCTCAGCCCTGATGCCTGCACCTACATGGGCCATGAGATTCTTAATGTAAACACTGGCCAGGCAGTTCAGGGCCTAGGAGCAGTCCTTAATCAGGGACTACTTGTAGGTGACCTCATCCCTGGGGTAGACCAACTGTGAGGTGTGCTCTGTGGATGTGGCCTGCTCTGGCTTCTTCCCCTTCCCTATCTCTCTTCCTCATGTCTCTACCTGCACTTCCTCAAATCACCTCCCACAGAAATAACTGGCTTGAGAACCTCTATCTCAGGGTCTGATCTGGGGGAAGCACAATCTACCACAGGCAACAAGGAACTTGGTGTCTAGGTGAATCCAGTGGCATTGTAATTCCTGTGTTAGTGGTTGAATTTTGTCTCCAAACCCCAAGGATCTCAAGGTGTGACTTTATTTGAAGACATGGCCCTTACAGAGGAAATCAAGTTAAAATGTTTGTTATATGCAACTTATGAATTGTTGAACACTACATCAAAAACTAACGGTGTACTATATGCTGGCTAATGGAACATAATAAAACAAAAAACAACAACAAAAAAATGAAGTCATTAGAGGGAGCTCTAACCCAAAAACTTGTGTCCTTATGGAAAGGGGAAATTTGGACACAAAGACACATACAAAGGGAAGACTATGGGAAGAGAGAAAGGGAGAAGATGGCCATCCATGAGCCTGGGACAGAGACCTGGGATAGCCCTTCCTCACAGCCCTCAGAAGGAGGGTGACCTTCTTGATTTTGGATTACTGGGCTCCCTAACTGTGAGGCGATAACCTTTTGTTGATTAAGCTGTTCAGTGTGGGGTACTCGGTTACAGCTATCTTAGCAATCTGCTACCTTTTGACTCCCGTCGAGACTTCCTATTGGCCCAAACATTATTCTGAGCATTTTCCATACATCACCCATAGAAGCTCCACCACAGCCATTTGAGGTAAATACTGATGTTATTTCCCATTTACAGATGAAATGGTGGTGGCAAGGGAAGTTAAGAAAGTGACCCAAAGTCATGCAGATACCCAGGAGCCAAGCTAGAATTGAGCAGTGGCAGTCTGTCTTAAGATGCACACTTTTATTTGTTATGAGGCTCACGTCCCACTGCCCTGGGTTCTTCTGTCAGCTGAGCGGTTATGTGCCTGCTTTAAATTACTTAGATGATGGTGATTTTCAGGTCTTGTATTAGCGAGGTTCTCCAAAGAAACACAAACAATAGAATCTCTATTTATCATCTACTTATCTATTCCACCTATTATCTGTCTGTCATCTAGCTAGCTATTATCTATCTATCTATGACCTATTTACCTCTCATCTCTATCTGTCTACCTATCTATCATCTACCTGATTTTTTTTAAAGGGGATTGTGGAGGAGTCAGTCTAAAATCGCAAAGCAGGCCAGCAGACTGGAGACCCAGGGGGGAACTGATGATGTAGTCCTCAGTCTGAAGGCAGTGTGGAGGCATAGCTCCTTCTCTTTTGGGAAACCTATTTTTTTTTTTCTCTTATGGCCGTCAGCTGATTGGACGAGGCCCTCCCACATTATGGAGCATCCTCTGCTTTACTCAGTCTACTGATTTAAGTGGTAATCCCATCTAAAAAACACCTTCCCAGTAATATTTTGATTAAGCAGCTGGTGCCATAGCTTAGCCAGCTGACAGTTAAAATGGACCATCTCAGCTTCCTTGAAGATTGTGTGACCCAGCAGTGACTCCTAAGTCAGTGCTCACTCTCAGGGTCATGCAAGTGCAGAGTCAGTGCCTGAACCTGAGAATGAGCGCCTCTTTAAACTCTGGGCACCTCACTGGCTTCACCCCGCTCCTGGCCGGGCTGTATACTTAGAAGCCAAGATTGTGTCTCCGAGCTGGGTCTTTTTGCAATAGGTTGGTCAGGGAGTCAGACAGACCCAGGTTTGAATCTTGCCTTCTTCATTCCCATCAGATCTCAGACAAGTGGCACAATCATTCTGAGCCTGTTTCCTCAGCTGTGGAATGGGGGCAGTAACATCCCTTGCTTTCCAGGGATGTAATGAGGTAGCGTGGTATCGACTCAGACATTAAGAGGAAGAAGAGTATGATTTGTTATGGCAAGCTTTTTTTATTATTACAGAGAAGTTAATTTTTAAGCGTTTGTTGTGAGTTGAGGATATGAAAGGGACAAGTTTTACCTTTACTTTTGCATTATTTGATGCCTAGTCTTGAGGGGCAAAACCAGAAACTCTCCCCTATTTGGCCTTTTCCCTTTCTGGCTATCTGTCAGCTCTAGCTAACATTATCTTAGCTACAGGATCAACTCTAATTCCAATACAGACTCCTTAGTTTCTCTTCTCTCTGCCAGAATTTAGGAACAATTTTGCTTATAAACCTCCAGTCATACTGATTGTGTGTAGCTAAGAGACCCAGTATAAACAGAAGGCGTAACTACACATAAATGGCTGAGAAATTAAAAATAATTGTAAGCACGTTGAAAAACTATTTTTACAATCCGTACGGTTGGAGGACAGTTATACTATCTCCAAATATTTGTCCCATTTGCTATGTCTTGGTGCCTGGAATTCTCACAGAACTACTTAATCTTTTGAGTAAAGCTACAAGGACCTTGGCTGACATTCACTTGTTTTTAAGAGAGAATAAAACTCTGAGCCAATGATCTCTTTACAGGCAAGAGTAATTCCTTTACATAGTCCCTAAGGAGAGCAGAAAGCCTTTATTGAACCAAACAGAGGACAGGAAGGTTTTGGTAAAAGGTGGTGGCGGCAGCTGGGCAACATCAAGAATAACACAGATCTCTAGAAGTTTCCAGGAGGGAAGACCAGCGATCGGGGAGAGCAGTGCAGTGGGCCATCGCTGGATACTTTGGGAGGGTCACATTCGGGTCGTCAGACTTGGGAGATGGGGAGATGACAGGAAGCTCCCAAGTCTATCTGCTGGGTCCCAAAGCAACCACACTCTCCATATCCTCTGGGGTCATGTCCAAGCTGGTCTGAGTTTGGGAATGTCATTTCTTTGGCTTTTCTGTTCAGTGAGCCTCCTTTATCAATGTCTCTTCCAACTGTGACTTGCAATAGGAAAGCTCTTCTGGCACATTCTCTCTCAGTCCATTATCCACTTCTGCCACTCCTTTTCTCCCAACTCAGGAAATTCCATTCAGTCTGCCCTGTGCCTGGGCTCCTGGCCCTTCCCTCCCTGACCCACGGCAGTCTGCACTGAAGCTCAGCAGGACCACTCACTTCCTCCTTTCTCTGTTCTCCATGGGTCTCCATTCATTCTACCATCTTGGCCCAGAGTATTTTCTTTTAATTAAATTTTTTATTTTGTTTAGAAATATATAATGTATTTTTATCCCCAGGGGTACAGGTCTGTGCATCGCCAGGTTTACATACTTCACAGCACTCACCATAGCACATACCTTTCCCAATGTCCATAACCCCACCCCCCTCTCCTGACGGCACAGAGTATTTTTTTAAAAAGTGCCTGTGTCCTTGGCTGGACTGATCCTGTTTTAACACAGTCTCTGCATGCAGTCGGTACTGTGTTAACGTATTTATTACTTGAATGCAGTTAACTTTGCTTTTTCTTACACTTCTGTAGGAACTTCCCCCAGCCTCTGCACCCTGGTGATCTCCTGGCCTCTTTCCTGCAGATATTATTTGATCAGTAGCTCATAATTCTTGTGATTCAATTGCATAAACTTTTTTTTTTAAAGATTTATTTATTTATTTATTTGAGGAGATGGTGGTGGAAGGACAGATAGACAGGGAGAGAGAGAACCTCCAGCCGACTTCCCCTCTGAGCACAGAGCCCAATGCAGGGCTGGAGCTCATAACCCTGAGATCATGACCTGAGCAGAAATCAAGAGTCAGACACTCAATAGACTGAGCCACCCAGGTGCCTTGGAATAAACACAGCTCTACTAGGTGCGAGATGTTGTGGTCAGTTAGGAGTGAGGGTGGAAGCCTGTCTTTAGACATTTGGTGGTGGTTTCTTCTGGGAGAGGGTTTTGTTCTCAATATATAATGTGTTCTCAGCATATGATACTTGTCTGTAACCCGCAGCGTTTTTTTTTTTTTTTTTAAGATTTTATTTATTTATTTGACAGAGATCGCAAGTAGGCAGAGAGGCAGGCAGAGAGAGAAGAGGTAGCAGGCTCCCTGCTGAGCAGAGAGCCGGATGTGGGGCTCGATCCCAGGACCCTGGGATCATGACCTGAGCCAAAGGCAGAGGCTTTAACCCACTGAGCCACACAGGCGCCCCACCCCCCCACTCCCAGCGTTCTTCATTTTAAAAAGGTTTCTTGAGCCAATATTCTGTTAACTTGATAATAGCCATGTGCCTTTATTTCATGAAAACAAACATATGCTTCTACAGATAAAGTTGTGCAATCAAGAACACAAATGAAGGTGGTGATGAAGTTTATTCAGGGGGAAATAGTTCTCTAAGAGGTCACTTTATTTAAGTTGCTTAATTTCAAGCCCAGCTAAGGTTGAGTTCTTTCAAATCCTCTGGATTATTAAAATTTTACAGTATTACGATTTCAACTGTAATTGTTGTTTTTTTTCATATAGGTTAGGTCTGACTATGGGTATTGAATACAGCAATGAACTGAGTTTTATCCCCAGGCCCTTTTATATGTAAAAGCCCTAATTCCCAGTGTGGTGGAATTTGGAGTAAGGAAGTAGTTAAGATTTACTGAAATCACAAGGATAGTGTCCTAATCCAATAGGATCGGTGTCCTTATAAGAAGAGACACCAGAGAGGGCCCCTGGGTGGCTCAGTCGGTTAAACATTGGGCTCACTTCATGATCCCAGTATCCTGGGATCAAGCCCCTCATGGGGGGTTGCCCCTGCTCAGTGGGGAGTCAGCTTCTCCCTCTCCCTAAGCCCATCTCCCCCACTCATGTTTGCTCTCTCTCTTTCTCACTCAAAAATAAATAAATAAAATCTTTTAAAAAGAAGAGATAACGGAGAGCTTGCGTCTCCACCATATCAGGACACAGCAAGAAGGTGGCCATCTGTAAATCAGGAAGAGAGCCCTCATGAGAATCTGACCACGCTGACACTCTGGTCTTGGGCTTCCAGCCTCCAGAACAGTGAGAAAATAAATCCATATTGTTTCAGTCACCCAGTCTGTGGTATTTCGTACTGGCAGCCCTAGTGGACTGATCTAGATACAGAGCTTGAGGCAAAGGGAACCTCTGAGTATTTGCAAGCGATGGTTAACATTTGGCCTCTGTAAATAGAATGGGAATTCTTTACTGGAAAAACAGAACGAATGATCTTAAAGTTAAATTTCATTTTGATGCCAGTGGCACTGCGGCATAAAGAGGAATTTCCTGCAAAGCGTGCTCAGGCTCGGCAAAGGGAGGTTCTACAGGAAATAGACAAGGATGCCTGTTCCTTTAGACTGACTGTTTCAGAACGGTGTTGCCTCTACTGCCAAGGGAAAGAATGATATGGGCATTAGAGAGAGCTGCAAATTAACAGCTTCATCAGGAAGACAGATTTAAGAGAAGACTTTGATCAGTTTTTAGCCTGATTAGTGCTTTCACTTGTTTTCCTTATAAGGATTGATGTGGTCATTGGAAAAGACTCCCATTTATTCTTTAAAAACCATTAATTATGATCCCTTTCTGTATTCATTACTGGGGTAAATAGTCACATTATGGCCTCGAGTCCTGTGCAGAGGGGAGAAGACAGAAGCACTGAGGTAGCGTCTGGAGGTCCCATGGGGTCTGCTGTGACATCGTTTATCCATTGTGGATAATGAATGAATCCACATTTATCCATTAAAGCATTCTTCAGAACTACCTTGTTAGCAATTAGGTCAAGCGTAAAGCTGTAATTCACTCTTTTCTTTGATTCAGATTGGTCTTCTTGGTTGGTGGTATCTTGTGATATCAACAAAAAAAATCCATCTAGTGTCTCTGCTGTATTAAAGGTAGGTAAGTCATGGCCATGTATTAAACATGTGTTTTATTTTAAATAATAAATAGAGGGCTGAACAAATTGAATAATGTTGTAACAGAGGATATTTTGGAGGCAAGCAAAATTCTCTGAGATTTCCACTATGTCAGTCCATAAGTCCCTCTCTCTGCCTCTCTCTTTGTATATCTGTCTTCTTCTGTTTGTCTTTTCCTGTCTTGCTCTTACTAGCATCTAGTACGTATCTACCTAGGTGTATATATTGACAGATACAAAGATATACACACATAGTACATATATAATACTTATCTAGTACACATATATGTATCTGTATATATAAAGCGCATATACACATATTATGTATATTTGAAAATTTTTGGTTAATGTCCTGGATAACAGAGCCCTCTCTGATGTAGAGTCAATACCTTATTGTTCCAGGGATGGAATAGCCTATGAAACTATCAGCACATGAGAAATAGGGGAAGGCTCTGGATGAGGGAGAACAGGAAGGGTTGAATTCCCTACAGGATGGAGATACGTCCTTCCAATAACCCGAGAGTCAACCTGATGCTTTGAAATATATGGTTTCAGTTGCTTTTAAGGAGGAGACTAACCCCTGAACATGGCCTGTTCATAACCCTGCATGATCTGGGCTTCCCCAACTCCTCTGTGCTCAGTTGGACCTTGCTTCCCCCAGCTGAGCTGAAACCCACCGCTGTCCTTTTGGCCCTAGAGTCCCCACTGCTGGGAATGAGACAGTAAAGCCTCTGATAGCTTTATTATGAGCCTTGGGAGATTCTCCAGTGAAGTGTGATGCAGCAAGAACCTGGATTCTTAACACAGCTTCATAATAGGCATGATTTTGAACCACTACCTCCAGACAGGATCGACTTCTCTTTCCTATGAAAACTATCAAAAGCACAGCAGACCATGGCGGCCACATTCATATCATAGGACCCAAACCTTATCTGAATGTATAGTGCACAACCAACCCAACAGTGTTTCTAGCCAATTGATCCATATTCTTTCTCTAGAGGATTTCTAACCAAGAAACACAGGTAATATGGTCAGGGAAATTTTTACAGGGAAATAAAAACTTGGACTGATTTATCACGTGTATGTGAGGGCTGGTGGCCATGTTGAGTCCTCACAAATAGCAGAAGTTGGTTAAAAGAAGGAAATAAGAGTCCAACTGAAGTAGAGGTAAGTCAGACCATGCAACCCTGAGACATGAGACATGGTTTTGGTTCCCAGTGGCTTCTGGAGCCCACTTCCCATGAGGTCTGACCACAGTTTGGCTCTCATGTCCATGAAATAGCCTATTTTGTTATTACAATAAATTTCCCTGGAATAGGAGTAGCCACCTGACTCAAGTGGGACCATTTGGGGACCCTTCTGCAGGAATTTGAAATTGCAGCCATGAAAGCCTGGTAATATGGTCAGTATGTATGATTGGGAGTTGTGGTTGGCTGTATGCTGTCATATGGACTGAGTTACAAAGGAAACCATTCTTCAGGGGGAGAGAAATTGGAAGTTGATGTGTAGAGAAGCAGAGATGAGAGATGAAGAACACTGTCCATTTAGTTATTGCAAAAACCCTACTTGGGTTTTTTATCATCATCATCATTATTATTATTCCCATTTTACAGTTGAGTAAACTGAGGCTCCCGAAGGTTAAATAATCAGGCAGGGGGAAAAGGCAGACCACAGAGCAGATGTTGCTTTACTTCCTGTGGTTGCCTCTGGGTGGGAACAGAGTGGGGTGGAAAAGGTGGTTTTTACCTTTCTTTTTATGCCCAACCATATTCATCAATGCTCTTTTTGTTATTGTTTTTGTTTTGTTTTTACTACAAGCCTGTGTTCCTACTATAATTTAAAAAAGGTTGAGACTTGTTGAATCACTATGTGTATACCCAAACTAATATGTCATTGTGTGTCAACTATACCTCGATAAAATTTGAAAGAATTAAAAAAAATAAAGAAAGAAAGACATACTGCCTGAGTTCCTGGTAGCTCTTCAGAAGATGTCCTTCCTATTCAAATCAAAACCACATTGAGATACCACCTTACACCAGTTAGAATGGCCAAAATTAACAAGACAGGAAACAACGTGTGTTGGAGAGGATGTGGAGAAAGGGGAACACTCTTACACTGTTGGTGGGAATGCAAGTTGGTGCAGCCACTTTGGAAAACAGTGTGGAGATTCCTTAAGAAATTAAAAATAGAGCTTCCCTATGATCCTGCAATTGCACTACTGGGTATTTATCCCAAAGATACAGATGTAGTGAAAAGAAGGGCCATCTGTATTCCAAAGTTCATAGCAGCAATGGCCACAGTCGCCAAACTGTGGAAAGAACCAAGATGCCCTTCAACGGTTGAATGGATAAGGAAGATGTGGTCCATATACACTATGGAGTATTATGCCTCCATCAGAAAGGATGAACACCCAACTTTTGTATCAACATGGATGGGACTAGAAGAGATTATGCTGAGTGAAATAAGTCAAGCGAAGAGAGTCAATTATCATATAGTTTGGCTTATTTGTGGAACATAAGGAATAACGCAAAGACATGGGGAGATGGAGAGGAGAAGGGAGTTGGAGGAAATTGGAGGGGGAGACAGACCATGAGGGACTGTGGACACTAAAAAACAATCTGAGGGTTTTGGAGGTGAGGGGGGTGGGAGGTTAGGTGAGCCTGGTGGTGGATATTATGGAGGGCACGTATTGCATGGAGCACTGGGTGTTGTGCATAAACAGTGAATTCTAGAAGACTGAAAAGAAATTAAAAAAATAAAAATTAAAACAAAAACCAAACAAACCAAAAAAAGATGTCCTCCCTAAGTTCAGCTGTATGTTAGCCTGTGTGTTTTGTGAGAATCTCTTCAGTCTTTATAATAAGTCCTTTCTTAAGGATTTGGGGTGCCTGGGTGGCTCAATCAGTTAAACCTCTGCCTTCTGCTCAGGTCATGATCTCAGGGTCCTGGGATTGAACTCTCTTTTGGGTTTACCTGCTCAGTGGGGAGTTTGCTTGTCCTTCTCCCTCTGCCCCCTCCTGCTCCCTGCCTATGCTTGTGCACATTCACTCTCTCTCTTTCAAATAAATAAATAAAATCTTAAAAAAATCTTCAATTCATTTGAGTTGGTTTCTGAGACTTGCCTCCAAATTTCTCAACTAGTACAAAAATCAGGAGTATCAGGAGTAACATGTGCAAAACCAAAACTTTGTGGTATCACAGGGGGACTTCCCCCTCCTAGAATGAGAAACTGACATTCCCTGGTTTGTGCTGGCCAAGGAAGTGAACTATCACCTGTTACCGCCTGGGACTCAGACTACAGGCCCCCAGAAGTGGAGATGTCAGGGGTCTTGTTGACCAAGTATCAGGATACTACAGTATTTGTTGTCCTTCATGCCCTTTTAGAGAGCAACAAAAGAAGCAAATTCTTGTCCACATGTCCCCCAGGAAAATATACAGAATCTGTATAACTGATATTCCAGAGTCCAGATCAAAAACTTAACCATAAGATTGGTGATTAGATTGGCTTGGAAGAATTGAAGAATCTTTTTTTTTTTCAAAGATTTTATTTATTTATTTGACACAAAGAGAGAGATCACAAGTAGGCAGAGGAGCAGGCAGAAAAAGAGGGGAAGCAGGCTCCCTACTGAGCAGAGAGCCCAATGACAGGGCTTGATGCCTGGACCCTGAGACCATGACCCAAGCTGAAGGCAGAGGATTAACTCTCTAAGCCACCCATGTGCCCCAGAATTGAAGAATCTTTAACAGATCTCACTGTCCCTACCTCAACCTGCAACAAATCTTATTGTACGTGGCAACCAGGAAGCAATTTGTGAAGAGCCTTGTGAACTTTGGGTTCCTACAGGCAACGCTTTGATTTAAATCCTGGAGACCCAAGAAAATGAAGTCCTTCAGGAGAGCTCCGGATGGTTATTCTAATCCCCCTTTGTAACTGTAACACGCTAACATGCCGTCAGTGTGGTCAGCTACCAGTAATGAGAAGTCATCATCAGTAAACATGTCCCAACTTCTTGGAGAAAATAAATTTTTTCGTCATTTAGAAATATTAGGTTGTGTTTAAATGGGATTTTCATAATGATACACAGAAAGAGTATCACTATAATAATAGGTTGTCAGCATGGTAAAACTCAGGCTCTGTAACTTACAACTGTACTCAGCACGTGAGTAGTGAATTCACATTCACAAGATTCTGCAGCAAGGAATAGGCAGGAAGCTTGTCTCAGCAAAACGATGCCACCCTCTGGTAGGTGGAGAGACACCTTCCTGGGTCTCCATGATACGGGAGTGCTAAAGTGAAGGGTAATTATTTTCCGGCACTGTAAGGAGGGAGGAAAGGTGAAGGAGTCAGAAAAATATTCACAGTGTCAGCTGATATAGTATTAAGGAAGTAGTTTAATACCCTTTCCCCCCTAAAAAATATGGAATAAGGAAAATGAAATCATAATTTCTGTAGTGTGAGAGCCCCTCAAATGCCAGGAGAGATTCTAAGGGCCCCTCTATAAGGTTGGTGGGTCATCCTCTTCCCCCACCCTCTGCCAATGTTACTGCTTACCCGGAATGGGGAGAGTCACATGACCTCAGTTCGTCTCAGAGCTCTTCTGAGGATAAAATGAATGGGACTTGGCTCTGAAAGGTCAAAGGTACTTTGCAAATGTAAGATCTCATCAGGTCTTATGTCTTTGCATTTTTCTCTACTAGAAGGGGTATGGTGGAAAAAAAGTGAAGGAGTAGCCTTGGTCAGCATTTACATTTGCAAGAAATATAATAACTAAATTACATGTTATTTTAGAAGGTGATAATTCCTGTAGAGAAAAATAAGGCAAGGCTAGAAGAATAGGGAGTTTGCAATTTTATGTCAAGTTTTAGCTCCAGTGCACTTCCTTAGAAATCATCTCTCTTGGATTTCTCTCCTCATTTGGAAATGATCGATTACGTACATGATCTACCTCTCATGGTAGGTTTATATAATTCTTGAAGGCAGGAAATAGTGTGTATTGTAAATATTGATATAAAGAAACCTCACGGACGTTGACTCATAATGCTAGAAGGAGAGGCTGTTAGGAGGAGCCTTCCTACTCAGTGTCGGTTACAGGAAGAACCATCAATCACAGACCTGTTAACTGAGGAATGGCCTCAGGAAAGGTTGATCAATTACAGATTCCAACAGGGAGAGATGGACATTGCTTCTCTTATAAGAAATCAACTACCCCTGCTACTCAGCCAAGGAAAGGGTCATCCCCCTGAACTCTTGCCTCTCTCCAATGGACTTCTGTTCAAAATGACCCCTCTCAATGGCCTCCTTCTTCTCAAAATCATGTTTCTCTCTTTTGTTTGTTGGCCTCTCCTGTGCTTTTGTTGTAGCCTGTTCGTCCTGGATAGAAAATCTCTGCTATTCCCAAGTAAGCCCATTGTTTGCTGGTAAAATACCTGGCAGTTCTATTTTTACAGTTAACAGTATCTCTATTTGTGTTTCTGTGTGTGTGTAAGTTTCAGTCTCTAGAGCACCTTCCACAATGAAAAATGACTCCCTGACTGACTGTGAGGGTGGTCCCCCACCTGCCCCTCCCTGGTACTCCCTTTATCAAAGGAATGTCTCTCTGACCTTGTTCCTTTCCTTTTTCTTGCCTGGACATTTTGAGACTCATAAAAATGCTTGTGCATCAGAGGCTAAGAATAATTGCCACAGTTTCCCAGCCGCTGAGAGCTGGCAAAGGTCATGCCAACCTGCAGACTGTGCCAATTGCTTCTCCGGGCAATGCACCTGCCCTACTTCTTTTTCCCCTAAGGTTTCTCTTGTGTTGAAGATTAAAGGGAGAAACTTGATGAAGTGCCTGACCTCAGGAGAGCAGACTGGTGGTTACAATGGGCCCTGTCTTTCCCTAGGTTCCCATTACCTCCAGGCAAGGTGTGGAGAGAACCCTGTGTTTACAAAATGGCCATCTCCCAGGTCACAGCTAGTGAAAGGGGAAGGGTGTATGATGCACATTATTCTGACAGAGGAAACCGGATTCTGGAAGACAGTTCTAGGTCTGACTCACAGGCAAGTCAGAACTACCACTGAGGCTCCCTTTAACCATTGTTGGTGTTGGCCCAACAGGGCAAATGCTTTCAGCAATGGGGATGAAAGAGAATATGCAAGGAATCACAGTATCAGCAATGACCTCTCCTTGGGGACACAGGTCAGCCATTGATCAGCTACAACAGTGTCACTATCAGAGTGTCGTGGGGGAGGGGAGGAACCTAAAATTGGAGGATATCTCCCCACCTACCTGTGCTTATGTGGGGGATGGGCACAAGAATTTATGGAAAGGGCAAGAGGAAGAAGAGATAATCATGAAATTACAATTGGTCCAGCTTCTTGTCTTCAGCTGGGATATAAGAAAACAGTTGAGGAGGTGGAAACAGAGAGATGGACAGACTTACCCAGGATCACACAGCTAGTCCAGAGATGATGGTGGGGATGGGGATGGGGGTGGGAATGAAGACCCAGGAGTCCCACTGCCCCACACAGAACTGTTTTTCATACCCTCAGTCTGAGATTACAATCAGTGGAAGAGCAGGTCAGGAGCAAAAAAAGAACAGAGGTGGAAAAATACTGTTCAGGAGAAGGTGAAGTCGGTTTCGGGTGAGAATGATCAGGTTTAGCTAGTCCACACCCATCCCAGTGCTACCAAATCAGGTTTTTTCCACCTGTCATGTGAATTGTGGTTTGGTTTAGCATTGACCTTGCTGCTCAGGTTCTTCTAGCAATAGCAAGTGTTCTCTCTGTTGCCCAACACCACATTTTTGCCATGGCCTCTTTTCATTAATTAGCAAAAACACCTGGCATCATTGCTTGTCATGATAATTATAAAATAATTCCTTTTTGTGTACTGTTTGTTCTGATAGACTCTGAACTCCTTGTGGACCCTTGAATACACCAGTGGGGATCTCACTTCAGGACCTTGAATACACCAGTGGGGATCTCACTTCAGGACGTTTGCGCTTGCTATCCCCCCCATATTAGAATGCTTCCTCCAGATAGCACTGTAACTTGCTCCCTTGATTCCTTTAAACCTTTGCTCAAATATCACCCAATGAGGCCTCCAATCACTCTATTTAAAATTGCAAACAACCTCCCTAAAACCCCTCCCCTTTATTTTAGAGAGAGAGCGTGAGCATGTGAGCATGGGGGAGAGGCAAGAGGAGAGGGAGAGAATCTTAAGCAGGCTCCGTGCTGAGTAGTACAGAGCTTGACACAGGGCTCAATCTCATGACCCTGAGATCATGACCTGAGCCGAAATCAAGAGTGGACTGAACCACCCAGGTAGCCCACTAACATCCTTTTCTGCTGTAATTTTCTGTATTGCCCTTATCCCATCTGACATACTGTTAGGAGTTAATTGGACACTTAGTCAGGGCTGGGGCCCCCAGCAAGAAAGCAAAAAAGCCAGGACAGCTAAGACGAAACAGCCTAGCATCTTGTTTTACAGCTCAGATGAGACCACAAGAGCAACCTGTCTAGCAGTCTCTGCAGAAGTGACTTTTGCAAAACATCCTGAAACACAACAAATTAACCATAAATCATGGGTCACTATCACAAGTTGAGGCAGTTCATCTCCAGATGAACGCTAACCTGTCAGGTGGACAGGATTATGATCAAAGCCCTGATTGGCACACCTTAGTAGCCAGTCCACAGGGGGCCCATATTCAGGATGCTTAAAATAGTTCCTTGAAAGAGCTTATAAACTTCCTAGATTCGAATGCCAAAACAGCAACCCTCTCACACCCCAGCCCCCTTTCTAGGAGTTTTATACTCTTCCTCAATAAACTCTGCTTTGTTGCCCACTACTCTTCATCAGGTCTACCTCTTCATTCTTCGATGCAGTGTGACCAAGAGCCGCAGGAACTAAGGGGACGAAAGTCCTATAACTATTCGGTTTGTTTTCCTTTTGTATTTTATTTTGTCACCTCACAACTATGTGAGTTCATAAGGGCAGGGTTCTCTGCTGTGTCCTCAGGGGCTAAAACAGCCCTGGCATTTAGTAAGTACCCAGTAAATCTTTGTGGAATCAATGATGGGTAAAAGAATGCCTTCCTCCAGGCGGGACACATTTATCACAGTTCCTAGCACTTAACACAGGCTCTGCCTATGGAATAAAAGAAGACAAACTTTGTTTCTTCCAAGGGTCCCATTTAAAACTACCCTGGTCATTTGCTATTACCACTTGCGCCTTCATGACTTCATAATTGCTTTTGTGAAGGGACTGTTTCACCAATGTTATCTCCCATGTTCAGGGCCCTCAAATAAGTTTTACAACATTGTGGAGGTTCTCTCTGAATCCCCGAAGATACTAAGTTTGCTGGTTGTTAGCTCCCATGGCATCCTCTCGACTTCCTTTTGGAATACACAAACCACTTAATAATGTCTGTTTTTTCCCAACAGACCATGGGTAGGGTGCGTGTGAGCCTTGCTTGCTGATGTTCCCAGCACTTCCAGTGCCCTGCCTGACAAAAAGTAGACAGTAGATGAGTATATGTTGATTGAGGGGACAAGGCATTGTTAGCAGTGTCAGCAAGAGAGTCAATATTTTCCTTGACGTCAAGAACCCTTGTGAGTAATGCTTTAGGGAAATTGCCTCCCCACACGTGTCTCAGTGCACACATCTTTAGGGAAACCCTTTCATCTGAAGATTCAACATTTACAAAATTACGTACCTCCTGGGGTTCTAGGGTGGAACATAGGAATTCTGCTGTTTATTCAGTGCAGGAAAATTACAAAATACTACCAGACTTCTTATTTAAAGATTGCTTCTCTTAAGCCTTTCAACTTGCAGGAAAGAGGAAGAAAGGGTGGGTCACCAAAAAGCCTCCTTGAGCTAACCAAATAACAATAACAATGACAACAGCAGCAATAATAATAATAATAGTTACAAACTTCATTTATATTAATGTATGAGATCGATTAAATGCGCTGAGTATACAGAGTCTAGGATACTCAAATATTTTTGTTAGTGTTTTATTGATTCCCATGATTTATGATTTTAGGTATTTGGTCTCTTCCTCTCTCTCTCTCTCTATTTTTAAATTCAGTCTCTTTCTTTATTTGGTTTCTTATTACAAAATTAATGTATCTTTGTTGTAATAAAATTAAAGAATACATAAATATATAAATTAAAACGGGTTCCTCTTTCTCCACATCCTCTCCAACACATGTTGTTTACTGTCTTGTTAATTTTCTCCATTCTAACTGGTGTAAGGTGGTATCTCAATGTGGTTTTGATTTCAATCTCCCTGACGGCTAGTGATGATGAACATTTTTTCATGTGTCTATTTGCCATTTGTATGTCTTCATTGGAGAAGTGTCTGTTCACGTCTTCTGCCCATTTTTGGACATGATTATCTGTTTTGTGTGTGTTGAGTTTGAGAAGTTCTTTATAGATCCTGGATATCAGCCCTTTGTCTGTATTGTCAATTGCGAATATCTTCTCCAATTCCGAGGGTTGCCTCTTTGTTTTGTTGACTGTTTTCCTTTGCTGCGCAGAAGCTTTTGATCTTGATGAAGTACCCAATATTCATTTTTGCTTTTGTTTCCTTTGCTTTTGGAAACATATCCTGAAAGAAGTTGCTGTGGCTGATGTCGAAGAGGTTACTGCCTGTGTTCTCCTCTAGGTTTCTGATGGATTCCTGTCTCACGTTGAAGTCTTTTATTCATTTCTAGTTTATCTTTGTGTACGGTGTAAGAGAATGGTCGAGTTTCATTCTTCTACATATAGCTGTCCAATTTTCCCAACACCATTTATTGAAGAGACTGTCTTTCTTCCACTGCACATTTTTTCCTGCTTTGTTGAAGATTATTTGACCATAGAGTTGAGGGTCCATATCTGGGCTCTCTACTCTATTCCACTGTCCTATGTGTCTGTTTTTGTGCCAGTACCATGCTGTCTTGGTGATCACAGCTTTGTAGTAAAGCTTGAAATCAGGCAATGTGGTGCCCCCAGTTTTGTTTTTCTTTTTCAACATTTCCTTAGCAATTTGAGGTCTCTTCTGATTCCATACAAATTTTAGGATTGTTTGTTTCAACTCTTTGAAAAATGCTAGTGGAATTTTCGGAATGGCATTGAACACTAGCCCTCAGGGAGATTCAAATTAAAACCACATTGAGATATCACCTCACACCAGTTAGAATGGCCAAAATTAATAAGACAGGAAACAACATGTGTTGGAGGGGATGTGGAGAGAGGGGAACCCTCTTCCACTGTTGGTGGGAATGCAAGTTGGTGCAGCCTCTTTGGAGAACAGTGTGGAGATTCCTCAAGAAATGAAAAATAGAACTTCCCTATGATCCTGCAATTGCACTCCAGGGTATTTACCCCAAATATATAGATATCATGAAAAGAAGGGCCATCTGTACCCCAATGTTTATAGCAGCAATGGCCATGGTCGCCAAACTATGGAAAGAACCAAGATGCCCTTCAACGGACAAATGGATAAGGAAAATGTGGTCCATATACACTATGGAGTGTTATGCCTCCATCAGAAAGGATGAATACCCAACTTTTGTAGCAACATGGACGGGACTGGAAGAGATTATGCTGAGTGAAATAAGTCAAGCAGAGAGAGTCAATTATCATATGGTTTCACTTATTTGTGGAGCATAACAAAAAGCTTGGAGGACATGGGGAGTTAGAGAGGAGAAGGGAGTTGGGGTAAATTGGAAGGGGAGGTGAATCATGAGAGAGTATGGACTCTGAAAAACAATCTGAGGGGTTTGAAGTGGTGGGGGGGTGGGAGGTTGGGGTAACAGGTGGTGGGTATTATAGAGGGCACGGATTGCATGGAGCACTAGGTGTGGTGAAAAACTAATGAATACTGTTATGCTGAAAATAAATAAATTAATTAAAAAAACAACAACAATAAAAAATATATATATTACTGTCTTAAAATAATGTCATATGTATACTAGAATCTGTATATATATTATATGTAATAATATATAATACAATATAATATAATGATTTAAAAAAAAAAGAAAGTATAGATTGCTCCAGGTAGTATAGACATTTTAACAATGTTTATTCTTCCGATCCATGAGCATGGAATGGTCATCCATCTTTTTGTGTCTTCTTCAATTTCTTTCATGAATGTTCTGTAGTTCCTTGAGTAGAGTTCCTTTACTTCTTTGGTTAGGTTTATTCCCAGGTATCTTATGGTTCTTGGTGCTATAGTAAATGGAATCGATTCTCTAATTTCCCTTTCTGTATTTCATTGTTATTGTATAAGAAAGCAACTGATTTCTGTACATTGACCTTGTATCCTGTCACATTACTGAATTGCTGTATGAGTTCTAGTAGCTTTGGGGTGGAGTCTTTTGGGGTTTCCATATAAAGTGTCATGTCATCTGCGAAGAGAAAGAGTTTGACTTCTTCATTGCCAGTTTGAATACCTTTTATTTCTCTTTGTTTTCTGATTGCTGTTGCTAGGACTTCTAATACTATGTTGAACAAGAGTGGTGAGAGTGGGCATCCTTGTTGTGTTCCTGATCTCAACGGGAAGGCTGTCAGCTTTTTCTCATTGTGGTGAAAGGGGAACCCTCTTACACTGTTGGTGGGAAATACAAGTTGGTGCAGTCACTTTGGAAAACAATGTGGAGATTCCTTAAGAAATTAAAAATAGAGCTTCCCTATGATCCTGCAATTGCACTATTGGGTATTTACCACAAAGATACAAAAGAAGAGCCATCTGTACCACCAATGTAGCAGCAATGGCCACAGTGGCCAAACTGTGGAAAGAACCAAGATGCCCTTCAACAGATGAATGGATAAGGAAGATGTGGGCCATATACACTATGGAGTATTATGCCTCCATCAGAAAAGATGATTACCCAACTTTTGTAGCAACATGGATGGGACTGGAAGAGATTATGCTGAGTGAAATAAGTCAAGCAGAGAGTCAATTATCATATGGTTTGGCTTATTTGTGCAGCATGAGAAATAACATGGAGGACATGGGGAGATGGAGAGAAGGGAGTTGGGAAAAATTGGAGGGGGAGATGAACCATGGGAGACTATGGACTCTGAGAAACAATCTGAGGGTTTTGAAGGGGTGGAGCGTGGGAGGTTGGGTGAACTTGGTGGTGGCTATTATGGAGGGCACATATTGCATGGAGCACTGGGTGTTGTGCACAAACCATGTATTCTAGAACACTGAAAAGAAATTAAAAAAATAAATGCAAACTAAAAAAAAGAAAACTGAAATAATGTTATTATCTATGCTAATAACTAGGAAAACATTGATGTAATAATTGATTTTTCTGATGTAAAAATGATTCAAGAGGCAGAAAAAAATTAAAAAAACAAATAATCTAAAAAAAAAAAAAAAAGTAAAACGGGAGGTGGCTCCCTTTCCCTCTGCTCTCAATCTCATCCCCCAGAGATAACCATGGTTATTTTTGTATCAATCTTTTGGTACTCATCAAATACTTATTAACTTATTTTTAAACAAAAAATAGATCCTTTTTGTATCATTTTCTGCAATTTGTTATCTTTACTTTACATTGTGGATGTCCTTATAACTCCTTAATTACAGGTATGTTTTCTTCTTATTAAAGACCATCGCGTTTCCCTGTGTGGAGATATTCTTCTTTATCCCTTCATTCCCCCAATTCCTTCCAAGAACAAACATCTTTGAGCAAGTAGTTACGTACTTATGCTCAGCAGTATGATAGGTGTTTAGAAAGAGAATGGCTGGTGGATTTGTCCTGTGCCAGTTAGAGAAGGAGACCCCCGTTCCCTCGTTTCACCTGGGACCACAAGAGACATTTTGAATGAAGTGAATGAAGAGGAAGCCATATCCCTGTAAGCTCTGAAGACTGGTGCCAGGCACCATGGGTTTGGGGAGAGGGAGACAATGACAGCTTACATATCTTGCTGCTTGCCTGCTGGTTCACCACGTTGCCCTGGGACCCTGCCCCATCACTCCTCCCAAGTCTTCTTCAGAGCTTCTCCAACACCTGGGAGAGGTGCAATGTTTTATTTCATGATAAAGGATGCCAGCTTCCCTTCTATCCTTCTCTACCCCAAGTTTATAAAAATATTCTCTCCTATTTTTGTAAAAAGAAAATAAGTAATTTTGATTCTTAAATAATTTGTTTTATTGATGCAATATGCTAATTGTCTAGATATTATGTATTGGTTTCTTTATCCATTAATTCGATACTTCATTTTCATATATTCCATATGTACTTGAGTTTGTTTTTAGGAATTACCACCCACTCCCCCCAGATATATTTTAACCCTATAGTAGTATTTAATTTAATTTCTTTAATTTTGAAGGTTTAGAATGTATTTTGCTATCTGTTATGGTAAGATAGCTTAGTCTTTTTCAGAATTTGTTTGCTTTTGTTATGCAACTAACATTCCAGATAAACTTTAAGATCAACTTGTCAATGCTTTATCAATGTTTCAGTTACCCTTTGTCATAATAACTCATTGGCTAGAGACAATAAGCTTGTGAGTCTATGGGTTAGTTAGCTATTGTTTCTGATTTTAGCTGGGGAGCCTCATGTATCTGTGGTCAACTCTTGGTTGGGTCATAGCTTGGCTAATGGTCCAACATGTTTGGGGTTTGTCTGGCTATAGGTAGTCCTTGGCTGGGACCACTGGGCTAGCCTACAAATGATGCCTCATCCTCCAACAGGCTAGCACAAGCCTGTGCACACAGCAGTGGCAGGATCTAAGAGTCAGAGCAGACCTGTGCAGGGTCTGTTAAGGCTAAGCCTCAGCACTTAGAATGCCATCTCTTCAGCTGTGTCCTGCTGAATAAAGTCCTAAAACGGGCAAATATTTAAAGGGTGGGGAAATTGACGCACTTTCTCAAAGGGCGGAGCTTCAATCACATTGCAAGGGGCATGCAAAATAATGGTCCTTGATTGGGGTCATCAATACAATCCTCATGAACAATCAAACAGCATAAGAAGAAAGCTCATTGGATTGGACCTGTATTAAAATAATAGATTTAATTCTATGAGAACTGACGTTCTTACATTATTGATGAGTCTTCCATTCTGACAACATGGCAATCTTTTCCCACTTAATCATGTCTTCTGTTTTCTTTTTTTCCTTTGTTTTGTTTTTGTTTTGTACAGATGCACCTACTTATTTGAAAGAGAGAGAGAGAACATGAGCGGGAGGGACAGAGAGAGAGGAAAAGAGAATCCCAAGCAGACTCTGTGCTGAACACAGAGCCCAATGTGGGTTTCATCTCAGGACCTGAGTTGAAAACATTCAACTGACCATACCACCCAGGAACCCCTTGCCTTCTGTTTTTATAATTTTATAAAATCGTGTCCTTCTATAGATTTTATAATTTTCTTTATATAGGGTGATACTTATCTTATTAAGTTGGTTTTTAAGTAGTAATCATAGTTTGTGTTATTGGTATGAATTAAATCTCTCATTCATTGTATTGTCTAATCCAATGTGGTTCAATAGAAATATAACATGAATCACAAATACAGTTAAAATTTTCTTGCAGTTACATTAAATATTAATAGATGAAATTAATTTTTCATAGCATATTTTATTTGACACAATGTATCTAAAATACTATCATTTCAACATATAGCTTATAAAAGTTATTAGTAAGATATTTTACTTTATTTTTCTATATTAAATCCTTAAAATCCAGAGTTTATGTTAGAATACATCCTAATTCTGATTAGCTTACGAACCAGACCTTAATAGTCACATATGGCTGCTGCTACCATAACAAACAGCTTGGCTTTAATCAATTAGAGCTATTAATTTTTTAAAATGTTTTTCTTGAAGATAGATTCCACACAGAAATCTCTTACTAGATTGTAATGATTTTTCATTTTGTTTTCTGATTTTCTCCATTTAAAAAAAATTTAAAATTTTAAATGGCAATATATAATACATAAATTGTAACTCTTTCCACTTCCATTTGAATTTTTAACACTTTATTTTATGTAAAAAAAAAAATCTGTTGCCTTGGTTGTAACTTCTAGAAACATGTTAGATAAATACATGAAGGACACCTGTTTTGCTCCAGACATTGTTATCAATGGACATGATTTTAGTATGTCACCATTAAGTATGGTGTCTGTTGCTGATTTCTGAAATACAACCTCCCTTAACAACATACAGAAGTCTATTCCTCATGTTCAAACTTGTTCTTTTTTGTTGTCTATATTTTGAAGTAAAGAATAAGTGTTACATTTTATGAAATGTTTCTTTTGGGTATATATCACTATGGCCATATGAATTTTTCTTTTAGTATATAGTAAAAATAAATCACATTAACAGACATTCTAATGTTGGATTGTGCTTGCCTTCCTGGAAGAAATCCCAGGGGTTTTTGTTTGTTTGTTTGTTTGGTTTTTTTTCACACCAATAGAACTGACTGACTTTGCTAACTTTTTATTCCAAAATTTTGCAATTGAATAAATGAGATTTTTGTTTGCTTTTATTTTGGTGTGTGTGTATATATATATATATATGCTCTCTGAGTCTGGTTTTGGTATCAGTGTTGTTGTATCTATTGTGTATTTGGTGATTAAATATGACAGGAACTATCTATTTTTTGCAGGTTCCAAAGAATATCTGCATAAAAATCTATCCTATTCTGATGGCTTTGATGGAAATGGGGTTTGATTGCTTTTCAACTTTTATGGTGCACTTAGCTTTATATTTCTTCTTTACTAATTTAGTAATTTATCTTTTCCTGAGAAATAAAGGATGATGGTTAGATTTTTAAATGTAAGATGGAGAGGAGAATGGAGCTGGGGGAAATTGAAGGGGAAGATGATCCATGAGAGACTGTGGACTCTGAAAAACAATATGAGGATTTTGGGGGTGGGGTGGGAGGTTGGGTGGGCCTGGTGGTGGGTATTATGGAGGGCACATATTACATGGAGCACTGGGTGTGATGCATAAACAATGAATTCTGGAACACTGAAAAGAAATTAAAAAATAAATGAAAATTAAAAAAAAATACATAGATCAATAAACCATTGGCCACACTAATCCAAAAGAAAAGAGAGAAAGCCCAAATTCATAAAATTATGAATGAAAAGGGAGAGATCACAACTAACACCAAGGAAGTAGAAACAATAATCAGAAGTTATTATCAACAGTTATATGCCAATAAGCTTAGCAACCTAGATGAAATGGATGCATTCCTGGAAAACTATAAACTACCAAAATTGAACCAGGAAGAAATCGACAACCTGAATAGACCGGTATCTAATAACGAGATTGAAGCAGTGATCAAAAACCTCCCCCAAAACAGCCCAGGACCTGACGGATTCCCTGGGGAATTCTACCAAACTTTCAAAGAAGAAATAACACCTATTCTCCTGAATCTGTTTCAAAAAATTGAAGCAGAAGGAAAACTTCCTGACTCTTTCTATGAAGCCAGCATTACCCTGATCCCCAAACCAGGCAAAGACCCTACCAAAAAGGATAATTTCAGACCAATATCACTGATGAATATGGATGCTAATTTTCTCAACAAGAACCTAGCCAACAGGATCCAACAGCACATTAAAAAGATTATCCACCATGATCAAGTGGGATTCGTCCCTGGACTACAAGGATGGTTCAACATTCGCAAATCAATCAATGTGATAGAACAAATTAATATGAGAAGAGAGAAGAACCACATGGTCCTCTCAATTGATGCAGAAAAAGCATTTGACAAAATCCAGCATCCGTTCCTGATTAAAACGCTTCAAAGTATAGGGATAGAGGGAACATTCCTGAACCTCATCAAATCTATCTATGAAAGACCCACAGCAAATATCATCCTCAATGGGAAAAAGCTTGCAGCCTTCCCGTTGAGATCAGGAACATGACAAGGATGCCCACTCTCATCACTCTTGTTCAACATAGTATTAGAAGTCCTAGCAACAGCAATCAGACAACAAAGAGAAATAAAAGGTATCCAAATTGGCAATGAAGAAGTCAAACTCTCTTTCTTTGCAGATGACATGATTCTTTATATGGAAAACCCAAAAGACTTCACCCCAAACTACTAGAACTCATACAGCAATTCAGCAACGTGGCAGGATACAAAGTCAATGTGCAGAAATCAGTGGCTTTCTTATACACTAACAATGAAAATACAGAAAGGGAAATTAGAGAATCGATTCCATTTATTATAGCACCAAGAACCATAAGATACCTGGGAATAAACCTAAAAAAAGAGGTAAAGGATCTGTACTTGAGGAACTACAGAACACTCATGAAAAAAATTGAAGAAGACACAAAAAGATGGAAGACGATTCCATGCTCTTGGATTGGAAGAATAAACATTGTTAAAATGTCTATACTGCCTAGAGCAATCTATACTTTTAATGCTATTCTGATCAAAATTCCACCGGTATTCTTCAAAGAGCTGCAGCAAATAATCCTAAAATTTGTATGGAATCAGAAGAGACCCCGAATCGCTAAGGAAATGTTGAAAAACAAAAATAAAACTGGGGGCATCACGTTACCTGATTTCAAGCTTTATTACAAAGCTGTGATCACCAAGACAGCATGGTACTGGCTTAAAAACAGACACATAGACCAGTGGAACAGAGTAGAGAGCCCAGATATGGACCCTCAACTCTATGGTCAATTAATCTTTGACAAAACAGGAAAAAATACACAGTGGAAAAAAGACAGTCTCTTCAATAAATAGAGAGTATTCTATTATAATTTTTATTATGTAATATTCTAATCATCCAGAAAGACATAGAGAATATTCTGATGAACGTGTGTGCCAACCATCCAGGTTTGCTAGATATTAACATTTTACTATATTTGTCTAACATTAAAAAAAAAACCATAATGATATTCTTGAAACTTTTGTAAATCTATCTCTGATCTCATTTTTTATCCCTATTGATACACATGGCTCCAGGTCATACCAGTTTTTTGTGGATCTGATATATACGACTTATTCTTTCTCATAATTTACAGTGACCTCCACAGGCTGAATTTTTCTCATTCTTCAATCCTAATGGTATTCATTTGTTTTGTTGTCTGTCACTTATACCCAATGGACTGACAATATGTTTCCTATTGTATGGATCATTTCAAAATACTAGCTCCTGGTTTAATTTATCAGGTTCACTAAAAAAATTTGTCTTATATATTGTTACTTTCTACTTTTTCTTCTCTCTTTCTCTTTTTTACTTCCTTCTGGCTTCTTTTGGTTGTGTGTGTAGCTTTTACTTGCAACACACCAAATTTATTTGTTTCCATATCTTTTAATGAGTGCATTTACAAGTCTAGTTTTTCCCCTTTTTGACTGTCAGTACTGTTCACAGGTTTTAATATATACTAATCAGTGTCAGTTATTTCTGAAAAGCTTGACATTTCAGGCTCAGTTCCATTTTGTCTCCGGAGTAACTGAACAGGCTCTTTCCATATGTTAGCATAGTTGGTATTCTTCTTGGCTAGACCTTTGTTAATTTCTTTGTGCCTTTACATTGTGGCAGAGAATAGTTGGGAATTAAAGTTTAGATCAAAATCATTTTCTGTGATCTTTATAGACATTTTCTTTCCTTTGACTTCAGGCATTTAGTATAGTAGATTAAAATGTGATGATAGTCTATTTCTTGTTCCCTTATAGATCACTTATTTTTTTTTCATTTACAGAAATGTAGAGTATATTCATTGTATTCTTAAAACAAATTTTTTAAATTTATTTTTTATTTATTTTCAGCATAACAGTATTCATTATTTTTGCACCACACCCAGTGCTCCATGCAATCCGTGCCCTCTATAATACTCACCACCTGGTACCCCGACCTCCCACCCCCCCGCCCCTTCAAAACCCTCAGATTGCTAAAAATAAGTACACACTACCCCCAACATGGGGCTTGAACTCATGGCCTTGAGATCAAGAGTCACATGCTCTACCAACTAAGTCAGTGGGGTGCCCCTGTTTGTCCTATTCTTGAGTCTAGAAGTATGTCTTATCTTCAATATTGGCATCAGGATCTTGGTGAGCTCTTTGGATCTGAAGACATTAGTTTTTTAAGCTCAAGGGAACTTCCTTCAATTATTTTTTAAATTTTATTATTCTCTTTGTATATTCTCCTTGTGCCTTTATTAAACAGAGAAGGATTTTTGAGGGCTTTTAACTTTTTTTCATGATTCTTTTCTCCTTTGCTGACATTTTGCTCTATATCCTGGTAAGTGTAATAGTTATACAAATAATAGTCAATACAGGTGTGCAACAAAAATAACATATTAATATTTTATTTTAACTGAACTCAATCTTTTTTCCACTAATCTTTTTTTTAAAAGATTTTATTTATTTATTTGACAGATAGCGATCACAAGTAGGCAGAGAGGCAGGCATAGAGAGAGGAGGAAACAGTCTCCCTGCAGAGCAGAGAGTCCAATGCGGGGCTTGATCCCAGGACCCTGGGACCATGACTTGAGCCAAAGGCAGAGGCTTTAATTCACTGAGCCACCCAGGGGCCCCCAGCCACTAATCTTTATTCCACTTTTTCCACTAAAAGAAAGAAAAAAAAGAATCCTTTTCAACCCAAAACAATTTAGTTTTACTTTTTGAAATTTGTTAACCTTTTTTTTTTAATTTGTTACTGTTTACTATTCCTTAAAAAATTTTTTTTTATCCCTTTTTGAAAAAGTAATCTTGACACTCAATGTGGGGCTTTGAACTCACAACCCCAAGATCAAGAGCCAGATGCTCTACGGATTGCACCAGCCAGGTGCCCCAAGGGCATGCAGTTTTAAGCATGGCCTGTTCAGAATTCCAAATCAGTTCAAAATTCTCTCTCTTCTTTATTCCCCTTTTCTCCAGGGAGTGATATAAATTCTCAGAGGGTTTATGTATCATCCTGGCATTGGGAGTAGGACATTTAGTACAACTAATTCCCTCTGTTCTCCCTATCTTCTGAAGAGGGAGCTAGTCGTTTCTGGTTCCTCTTGCCATATGCTCCTATGGGCTACTGTCCTTGCCATGGCTTCTCTCTTAAAATACACACTCTGTATTCTTTTTTGTAGGGCCCTAAGTCTCCTTTGGCTTTCCAACCCTCTCATCAGATTTTTATACTGAGGTGTCAGTGTTCTGTGAAAGTATTTTTGGTCCCTCTGTTTAGACAACATCCATCAACCATTGTTGGTATGTTTCTTGGCTGCCATGTTGGATGCAGAGACTCTAGTGGGCTTGCCACCACCCAAGAAAGTGAAGCACAGGTATCCTCACTTCCAGACTTCTACAAGATGAGATTGGGGCTTACATCACCTACTCACCACCTCTGGGTGCTGGGACACTGATGCTTTCTTAACAATATGTATAATCTATACAACTATAATCTAATCAGGATACCCTCTGATTTTCTCCTCTCCCGCCTGCTGATAATGTCTTCTCTTTCCCTTTTAAGTAAGAAAATGACTATCATCGCGTGAATTTTAACTTCATGATATCAACTCTCTGCTTCGTGTTTTCCAGGAATGCTCTTTAAATGAAAAGATCAATTTAGGGAATATCAAGGAAAATCTCATTTTTCAAAAACATCTCCTTTGCAATTAAAAGCTTTGGTGTCAAGCCTATTTTAAAAAATGCATTAAAAATCTATTTAGAAATTTAATTGTTTTCTTTAGTCCAGGAGGCTTCAGGCCTGCCCTTGAAGGGAAAGTACGTGACAAGTAATGAGGGCTTCCTAAATCATGGAGGTCACTCAAGGATAAGGAGCAGAGGGTATTGGGTAATGCAAACTGATGGCAGTGGTGGAAAGCCAGTGCTTAATATCTCAACTATTACGCCACTGAAGTTAACATATCCTCTTTGAAATACCAGTTAGATTTTCAATGTGTTTATGATTATTTTGTGCCCATTGTCACCCCTGCTTTATGCCACCATCATGACCCCCAAGATGGCTGGCAGAAGCTGCCAAAGTTTAGCTGCAAATTTGAGAGCTTTTGACAAATGTAGTCCTATCTACATGTATCACCTTCCTCTCTCTTTCTGCAGCCCTCATCAGTTGGTTCCATTTTCTGTGACCTCCCATCGCCTCTGGCACTGACCTGGGGGCAGAGAGCTGCTATATATGATTTCTTCTTGTGTGCTTTCTGCTGCTATATTTGTCTTGCTCTCTACAGTTCTGACCAGATGAGCTTGATCCTGTTCATTTACCTTTTCATCAATCAGAATATCTAAGCATCTGCAAATAACAGTGCCAGCCAAAGCCCTGTTCTACCTTTGTCTCACATATTACTACAGTCGGGTTGATCTTCATGACTTGAGCTCTTACTGATGCTTTTATGCAATGATTTAGGCAAGTTCCTGGAAGGGGAAGAGACTGTGACCAGGTTCTACAGAGTCGTGAGCCCCAGGCTGAACTTTCTGCTTTTATAGCCTGAGGAACAGGGAAGTGAAGGAGGCCCTGAGGACAGTTCTTAATAAAGCCAAGTTGTACTAATTATCTTCAGAGCTCTGTGAAATGCTCATCAAAAGCCTCTTCCATTGTATGAACCATCTGGGCTCTCATTATTGTTTGCAGGTGTTTGCAGCAAAGGAAGCTGGGAACCAGGTCTTCAGATGTAGAGAATCTTTCAGGAAGGTGTTTCCCATGAATCCTGCCTCCAGGGGAAGTGATGAAAGACAGGGGCAGAATATCAACAAAGAAATTCCAAATTTTAATGGACAGAAATATGAATAGATATTTAAAATTAAATTATGTGATGACATCAACAGGCATGTTGACATCAGAAGTAACATTAATATTGTGCTAGAGGAGAGCAAAATGGGACAAGGAGATGATGGGTTGGCAATTACAAAATGGATTTGTTAGAACTATCGTCTGAAAAAAGGGGGCCTTATCATCTATAAGAACATTTCCTTGTATGAGTAAGAATGCTACATTTTGCTAAAATGATTTTAAATTTTATTTTGGGGGAGTGAAGGTGTGCACTTGTGATGAGCACCGGGTGTTGTATGGAAGGGTTGAATCCCTATATTGTGTGCTTGAAACTAATATTACTTTATGTTAACTCAGCAGAATTTAATTAAAAACTTAAAAAAACCCTCAATTTTTAAGTGAGAAGTTACATGGAAAGTTCTCAGGATGGTGCCCAGCACATAGTAGGTACTCAGTGGCGATTTTCATGATTATCACAAGTATTATTAGTGGATTCTATATTTATGAAAGCACAGAAAGTTTTATGGCTGCCATAAAGTAATGAGTTGGTGTGAACTCTACAAGATCATTGAATGAAAGGTGGAACTTGGGAAGTGGTCTGGGAAACAGCCTGCTGATGGTGAAGAGCAAGGTATCCTGCTGAAGAATGGTTTTCTGTTCTCTCAACCTATTCCTTTTTCATTTGATCTTTTCCCCCATAACTTTATGATGTTGGCACTATAATTTCCAATTTACAGGAACTACAGTGAGATTATGAATATTCCCCATGGTCAAACAGCTAGAAAATAATGGAGTCAGGATTCAAATCCAGGCAGTCTAATACCAGAATCCATACTTTTGACCAAAACTGGTAATGTCTTCGTTTTTGTAAACTCTTGAATGGTTAGAGATTCCTAAGTGAAAGGAAAGGCTAAAATAGAAATTATCTGCATTTAGCATTAAAGTACTTTGGGATATGAAAAAGCTCTAAAGTTCATGAGGATACCCATCCCCCACCAGGTAGCAGATTTGCAGCCCCAGGAGTCATATTTCCTACTTCAGAGTGAGGGAACATGGTGATCTCTGCCTATTAGGATTTCAGAATTACTATGGGCCAGTAACGGCCATATGCCTGACACTCTTCCCTTTTCTAATGGGTGTGTTTACTGTGGTTGTCTTGCCTAGCTCACCAATGTAGGTTGGGTGTTTGCGGGACAGGCAGAAAGCTTTTTTTTTTTTTTTTCTTTTAAATTCATAGTTCTTTAGACCAAGGAGAGCTGCATCTGGACCTGGTAGGGATCACAAGACCCAAACTCTAATCCAAATCATGTAGTTTTTTGAAGTTTGTGGAGGAGGTGGGGGATCTACTTGGCATATGATTGATGGGGTAGAATAGGAATGTTTATTAGACAATAGAGAAGACTGGATTACTGTTGAGAAAATATTCACTCTATTCCTTTTCCACTGTGAAGAGAATTTATTCCCCTGCTCTAGGATGTTGAGCTTGAACATGTGACTTTCTTTTGGCTGATGAACTTTAACCTTTTGAGGTTCCTCAAAAAGTTAAAAATAGAACTACCCTATGACCCAGCAATTACACTACTAGGTATTTACCCAAAGGATAAAAAATACTAATTCGAGGAGACACATGCACCCTTGATGTAAGCAAAAACTTGAAATACGCTTTGGCCCCTTGCATTTCTGCCATTGTTAGAAGAAGAACATGTCCTGGGTAGCTTGCTGGTCCATGAATGATGAGAGACTCATGAAACAAATCAGGAACTGAGTTCTAGCTTGGCCAAGCTAGGAAAGTCCAGCCTGGATAAGCCAAATCCTGGTTGACCCATAGACTAGTGAGTGTGAGAATAAATGTTTATTGTCATGTGGCTCTGAATTTGTGGGTGTTTGTCACACCACAGTAGCTAAATAAAAATTCTATGGTCAAATACTTTTAAGATTTGTTGCATAATACATGCTTCATTTTAGAGACTTATAAAGTGTATTATCATACTGAGGTCTTAGTATGGTACTAAAGGTCTTATCCTTTAGTAAAGACAATTGTTTGGCTTCATATAACCCAGTTTTCCAGACATCTTTGAGCACTGAATCCTTTTTTGGTGTGTTAAAAGTAAAAAAAAAAAAAAAAAAGAAATGTTAGTTAGGGTTTGATCTATTTTTCTTTTATTTATTTATTTATTTATTTGACAGACATAGATCACAATTAGGCAGAGAAGCAGGCAGAGAGAGAGGGATACAGGCTCCCTGCTAAGCAGAGAGCCCAATGTGGGACTCGATCCCAGGACCATGACCTGAGCTGAAGGCAAGAGGCTTAACCCTCTGAGCTACCCAGGTGCCCCTAATTTTCTTTTCTTAAAAAGAGAAATTCCCCTGTATTGAGGAAAACCCCTAAAAGAGCATTTTGATTATGAAATTTAAGAATCTCTAATGTATGATGGAAATAGAAGTATTTATAAATCAAAATCACAGTGAGATACCATCTCACACCCATCAGAATGGCTAAAATTAACAAGTCAGAAAACAACAGATGTTGGTGAGAATGCAGAGAAAAGGCAACCCTCTTACTGTTGGTAGGAATGCAAACTGGTGCAGTCACTCTGGAAAACAGTATGGAGGTTCCTCAAAAAGTTAAAATTAGAGCTACCCTAGGGCCCAGAATTACAATACTAGGTATTTACCCAAAGGATACAAACATAGTGATTCAAGGAGACACATGCACCCCAATGCTTATAGTAGCATTATCAAAAATAGCCAAATTATGGAAAGAGCTCAAATGTCCATCAACTGATGAATGGATAAAGAAGAGATAGTACACACACACACACACACACACACACAGGAATACTACTCAGGCATAAAAAGAATGAAATCTTGCCTTTTGCAACAATGTGGATGGAGCTAGAGTGTATTATGCTATGTGAAAAAAGTCAGAGAAAGACAGTCATCATAGGATTTCACTTGTATGTTGAATTTAGGAAACAAAACAGATGAACATAGTGGGAAAAGAAAGAGAAGCAAACCACAAAACAGACTCTTAACTGTAGAGAACATACTGAGGGTTACTGGAGGGGATAGGTGGGGATAGGCTAAATGAGTGATGGGTAATACAGTGCCCTCTGTATTAATAAATAAAATAAAATAAATAAAATCCTAAGATTTATCTATTATTTATTTATTTATTTATTTTTAATTTAATTTAATTTTTTTTCAGTGGACCAAAATTCATTGTTTAAGTACCACATCCAGTGCTCCATGCAATATGTGACCTCCATAATACCCACCACCAGGCTCACCAAACCTTCCACCCCCCACCCCTCAAAAACCCTCATATTGTTTTTCAGAGTCCACAGTCTCTCATGGTCCATCTCCCCCTTCAACTTCTCCAAATTCACTTCTCCTCTCCATCTCCCAATATCCTCCGTGTGTTTCCTTATGCTCCACAACTAAGTGAAACTGTATAATTGACACTCTCTGCTTACTTCACTCTTCCAGTCCCATCCATATTGATACAAAAGTTGGGCATTCATCCTTCCTGATGGAGGCATAATACTCCATTGTATATATGGACCATATCTTCTTTATCCATTCGTCTCTTGGCTCTTTCCACAGTTTGGCAACTGTGACCATTGTTGCTATGAACATTGGGGTACAGAGGGCCCTTCTTTTCACTCCATCTGTATCTTTGGGGTAAATACCCAGGAGTGCAATTGCAGGGTCATAGGGTAGCTCTATTTTTAATTTCTTGAGGAATCTCCACATTGTTTTTCAGAGTGGCTGCACCAACTTGCATTCCCACCAACAGTGTAAGAGGGTTCTCCTTTCCCCACATTCTCTCTAACACTTGTTGTTTACTTTCTTGTTAATTTTGGCCATTCTAACTGGTGTAAGGTGGTATCTCAATGTGGTTTTGATTTGAATCTCCCTGATGGCTAATGATGAACATTTTTTTCATGTGTCTGTTAGCCATCTGTATGTCTTCTTTGGAGAAGTGTCTGTTCATGTCTTCTGCCCATTTTTTGAGGTGATTATCTGTTTTGTGTGTGTTGAGTTTGAAGACTTCTTCATAGATTTAAAAAAAAATTAAAAAGATCTTATTCATCCCTGGGTTACAAAGATGGTTCAACATTCACAAATCAATCAATGTGGTAGAACAAATCAATAAGAGAAGAGAGAAGAACCACATGATCTTCTCAATTGATGCAGAAAAAGCATTTGACAAAATCCATCATCTGTTCTTGATTAAAACGCTTCAAAGTATAGGGATAGAGGGAACATTCCTGAACCTCATAAAATTTATCTATGAAAGACCCACAGCAAATATCATCCTCAGTGGGAAAAAGCTTGCAGCCTTCCCGTTGAGATCAGGAACATGACAAGGATGCCCACTCTCACCACTCTCGGTCAACATAGTATTAGAAGTCCTAGCAACAGCAATCAGACAACAAAGAGAAATAAAAGGTATCCAAATTGGCAATGAGGAAGTCAGACTCTCTCTCTTCGCAGATGACATGATTTTTTCTTTTTCTTTTTTTTTTTTAAGATCTTATTTACTTATTTGACAGAGAGAGAGAGAGAGAGATACAAGTAGGTAGAGAGGCAGGCAGAGAGACAGGGGGAAGCAGGCTCCCCGCTGAGCAGAGAGCCCGATGCGGGACTCGATCCCAGGACCCTGGGATCATAACCTGAGCCTAAGGCAGAGGCTTTAACCCACTGAGCCACCCAGGTGCCCCTGACATGATTTTTTATATGGAAAACCCAAAAGACTTCACCCCCAAACTACTAGAACTCATATAGCAATTCAATAATGTGGCAGGATATAAAGTCAATGTACAGAAATCAGTGGCTTTCTTATACATTAACAATGGAAATACAGAAAGGGAAATTAGAGAATCGATTCCATTTACTATAGCACCAAGAACCATAAGATACCTGGGAATAAACCTAACCAAAGAGGTAAAGGATCTGTACTCGAGGAACTGCAGAACACTCAGGAAAGAAATTGAAGAAGACACAAAAAGATGGAAGACCATTCCATGCTCTTGGATCGAAAGAATAAACATTGTTAAAATGTCTATACTACCTAGAGCAATCTATACTTTTAATGCCACTCCGATAAAAATTACACTGGTATTTATTTATTTAAGATAGAGAGAGCACAAGTGGGGAAAGGGGCAGAGGGAAAGGGAGAAAGAGACTCTCCACTGAGCAGGGAGTGCAATGCAAGACTTGATCCCATGACCCTGAGATCATGGTCTGAGTTAAAGGCAAACGTTTAACGGACTGAGCCACCCAGGCACCCGCAGAGGGCACGTGTTGTGATGAGCTCTTGGTGTTGTATGTGAGTGATGAATCACTACATTGTACACCCAAAACTAATATTACACTATATATTGACCAACTGGAATTTAAATAAGGACTCAGAGCTATAAAACAAATAAAATAAATGGAAGGTATTGAGATATTAAAAATTTGATTGTGGTGTGTAACAATACATAAAGAATTTTGAGTCTTCTCAAAACCACCTGTTTCAAATATCATAGCTATAAGATGAGGGACAACTACCCAATCCATGCTGGATTTTCTGTGGGCAAAAAAAAAAAAATGTACTGTGTAAAGTCAACTGTGATTTTAAGGTAGTCTGTTAATACAGCATAGCCCAGAGGACTCACCTCTTCACCCAATGAGCCTTGGTGGATAAATGCATGAGTGGAGGGTCATAAAAAAAAAAAATAAAATGTCCTCTAGCAGTCAGGGCTTTGGTCTGGGCAGAGTCCCTTAGCAACCAGTATGCACAGGACAGACAAAATTTCTAGTCCACTCACCAAGTAACTAATGACCTTAGGATCCTCTTGCCCTTTTTCCTCATTGGTAAAAATGAGGAATTATCTCTCAATCCACAGGCTCTAGTGAGAAGAAATGAAGAGAGGGCTTTGAAATAGTTAAGGAGCCTCTCTGCAAGCATTAGATCTTATTAAGCTGACCTTCCTTCATGGTCTTTTCCTAAGTGGAGGGCAGATAGGAAAGAAATGGAATATGCCCAGATGAATGACAGCGTGTGGACTCTGAGAAACAAACTGAGGGTTTTGGAGGGGAGAGTGGAGGGGGAATTGGGTGAGCCTGGTAATAGGTATTAAGGAGGGCACGTATTGCATGGAGCACTGGGTGTGGTGCAGAAACAATGAATGTTGGAACACCGAAAAAATAAAATAAAATTTGAAAAAAAGGCACTTGTTGAACCTGTCCCTGGAAGCCCTTGGTCTTGTCCTTCCTTTTTCAAGTGTATCCCCCGGTCCCACTGCTGTGCTAAACCATTAGAGATAGTGGCAAAAGAGTGATCAATGATACTGATATCTTTGTTTGAAAACTTGATGTTTTGTTCCCCATAGATTTTTTGCATTGATTTTGACTTTTTAATAATATTACATTAATGTATACCTTGTTTACTGTTTTTGGCAATACCTTAGATTTTGCACCTGAGGCGAGTTCCTCACTCACCTTACCTGAGTCCTGGACCTTCCTAGTGTCTTCTGTGCTGCTGCTAAAATTTGAAGCATTGTCCCAGGCTGTCCTGCCACTATAGATTTGCTCCCATTGGTTCACCGTCCTGAAGAGTTTTGCCTATCATCCCTGTCCCCTACCTCTGTCCAAGCTGTCACCTCCTCTAGGAAGTCCTCCCTGATCTGTTCTACCTATAAATAATCCTGACCTACACTGAATCCCCATGGCACCTTGTGTACACCACCTTGATTAAGAGTTAGTGCCTGTTACCTGTCAGATGGATAGTTATCTTACCTACCACATTGCACATTCCTGTGGATAGGCACCTTTTCTCTTTTGGAGAGGTTTGTTTCATTTTGTATCTCTCGCTCTTTGTTTAGAATTCTTAGCACAGTATTGGATTAATGAACTGTGCGGTGTCATTTTCTTTTGGCTCTCCTAATTGTCAAAGAGAGCAATTATTTTGTTCCCTCCCACTTTTCTTATTTCCTTTTCTGAACTGAGACATGTTGGCATTCAGTGACTTAACAAAATGCTTATGGATTTGGGGTTTCAAAAATGTTACAGTGTCAAAGAGGCAGATTGCTGGCAGAGGTCATGACAACAAGAACTTGCCAATTTCTCCTCTGGGCACAGTACTAGGCTGTTGTTTTCCCTATAGTTTTACTTGTTTTGGAGAGAGAGTGAGAGGGAGAGACTGACAATTAAACATTCGACCTCTAGGGAGGGCAAATTTAGAACACACAATGTGTCTTGTTGAAGTCTTCCCCCCTTTGTCTTCCCAGATTTTGCAGATCAAAGACTTCTGTTTATAAAGCATCCTGCTTCCAGATCTGGCCACTGTGATGGGGTGGTAATGTGTACAATTTCTGACTGTAGAAGTTAAAGCAAAGACATCTCTCTCTCCTCAGGGCACTGTGCAGAACCAGGATTCAGGACTTTTATCCCAATCTCAGTGGGTGTGTCACAGGGCTTTGGGAGCTGGGACTGGAACCAGGTGCCTTGTTAAAAATCCACGTGAGCAATAATTGCCTTTCCTTAGAGACCACTTTAGTCATCGATTGGAGACTTCAGAGCTTTTATATCAACTATTATTGTCTCTCCCTAAAGGAGTTTGCATTGGTGCCAGAAGCCCATAAGAACAGGCTGCTCTCCAGCCTCTGCTATCCCAGCCTGCAACTGAACAAAAACCAGGGTGAGGTGTGCATTTTAACCAGAGTTCCCAGATGGAGGAACCGGAGAGGTTGAGGGCAGGGAGAAGAGAGGGCTGGACAGTCCAGAACTTGCAAGGTAGATGAAGATGATATGGTGCAGGCACTGATGTTCAGGCAACGGTCACATTATTATTCCCTTGTTGAGTCACTGTTTTAGTGTCTGTGAGGGAAGTGTAGGGGCAGAGGGAAGGACACTGCAGCCCTAAGAGATACTAAGTCACTTGCTCATCGTCATAGCTGAGCAGATATGGGAGGACAAGAACCACCCAGCAGACCTCCTGCTGCCCAGAGCAGTAGTCTTTCCCCTACACCCTTACCATGCTCCAAGCCATGGAAGACAAATGACCTTTTAGGAACACAGTGGGAAAAGGTGTGGCCAGTAAAGACGGAGTGGGATTCAGGGGAGAAAACGGATGTGGTTCTCTTGGCTCATGCTCCATTCAGATCCCCGGATCCAATTTCTTTAATTTATAATTTCCCCCACTACATCAGCCCAACTAGCTGCCAAGATCTAATGCTTTAGAGATGATCAAATATCTCCTTTATCCCGCTGCCCTGCAGCTCTGCCAAAGTACTGTCTGTCCATTAGCACAGAAGTCCCCATCAGCCTTCAGCTAGAAGTGGACTGCAGTGTGGATATCTGGGCGCGTCCCTTTGGGCTGTAGGAGTAGACGTGTGATGCACGTGAAATCTGGTAATGAGATACGTAGCACTTTTGTGTGCAGCATTGTTACTAATGACGGTTCTGTTTACTGGCTGTGCAGTCTGGAGCGTGTGACGTCAGTTCCTTCTGTCTGTTTCCTCATCTGTAAGATGAGGATAATCAAAGTTTCTACCTTGTAGAATGGTTGTGGGGATTAGATGAGTTAATACAGAAATCACTTAGAATACTTTTTTTTTTTTTTTAGAGATGTATTTATTTATTTTAGAGAGAAAAAGAGCAGGGGGAGGGGCCGAGGGAGAGGGAGAGAGAGAGACAGTCCCAAGAGGACTCCCCGCTGAGCACAAGCCCAGCCCAAGCTCCATCCCACTGTCCTCAGATCATGATCTGAGCCAAAATCAAGAGTCGGATGCTTAACTGACGGAGTCACCCAAGTGCCCCCACTTAGAACAGTTTCTGTCTGTGTGCTTCTATTGTTAAGGATAATAGCAGCTCTTATGAAATCTGCTTTTGGTAAACTAAAAGGCTCTAATGAAGATAGCAGCTTCCTATAAAGGAAGCACCTTGTTAGGCTGGGAATGGAAAGGGAAAGCCTAAGCACGTGGCCTACAATGTTTGTGAATGTTGGTTGGTTTTAATGATGTTTTTTGCTTTTAAACATTTTCAGAAAACAAAAACAATCACTTGAAGATTTGTATAGGGCCTTTCCCTTTGCAAGGTGCTTCACATCTTATTTGATAAGCTTATTTATTCTGTGAAGACATCTTAAACCCTTATAATGTGCTGAGTTCCAAGGGCACGCACACTTACCAGGGAAGACAGACTTGAGAGAGACTTTTTTCGAGAGCAGTACGATCTGATCCTGGGGATGGGAAAGTAGGTATTTTGTCAGAAGGGGTGGCCTGTGGAAAGCACAGAGATGACAGAAGCATTACAGAAGCTGCAAATAATCCAGTGTAGCTGGAGAGACGTGTGAGAGGGAGGGGTGTGGCCACAGGTGTGAAGAGTGAGTAGTAAGCAAGGGGCATGGGGAAGTAGGCAGGGAGTCCTCCCCACAGAAGAGTCCTCCCCATTGAGGACTTTCCTGACATGCCAAGGAGCCCACTGACTCTCCTATCCTATACATGATGGGGTATCATGGCTGGATTTTAACAGGGGAGTAAGACATGATCAAATTAAAAATATTATCCTGGCCACAATGAAGAAGAATTGGCAAGAAGTGTGTCTGAAGGCAAGGAGAGCTGTTAGGTACACTGCTGTGGTTTTTGATCCATGCAAGAGATGGTGAGTGTTTGAAATGAGGAAGGAGTGGTGGTCTTGGAGAAAAAGGGATAGAGTCCTGAGATGGACATTCCCATGGTAGACAGGACCCCATGTTTCAACCCTTGCTGGAGTGACAGGGGAATATTGGTTAAGAATGGTTATTTGGCTCACAGGGGCTCCCCCAGCTCACTAGCAATAAAAGTAAGACAATAGGCATTCTATTAAGAATAGAATTTTGGCTTTCTTGACATATACGATGACTCTATTTCTCAGAGCTCCCTTGAAGGTAGGAGCGAAGACCAGTCATCTCTGAGGTCCCACACAGCTGGTGACATATTTCGTCCAGAGTACTGGTCCAGTAAACATCCGCTGGAAATACAGGTCAGTCCTATTTATAGCTTCTGACCTGGCTTCTCATCCTAGTGCTGTGAGGCACCTCATGGCAGAGAAGAACATCACCTGGGTGAGCGAATTCCTCCTTATTGCATTCACTGACAGGCCTGCGTGGGCCCTTCCTCTCTTCTTCCTGTTTCTGCTCATCTATCTCCTGACCTTGTTGGGGAACCTGGGCATGATGAGCCTGATCCGTGCAGATGGCCGGCTGCACACCCCAATGTACTTTTTCCTTGGCCACCTCGCGTTCATGGACGTGTGCTACTCATCGGCCATTGTGCCACAGATGCTGGCCGTGTTGCTGGAACACGGGGCCACACTGTCCTACTCCCGCTGCGCCATGCAGTTCTTCCTCTTCACCTTCTTCGGCTCCATCGACTGCTACCTTCTGGCCATCATGGCCTATGACCGCTATGTGGCCGTGTGCCGGCCCCTGCTCTATGTCACCATCATGACTGAGAAGGCCCTCTGGGGCTTAGTGGCTGGGGCTTATGGCGCTGGTCTCTCCAGCGCCTTTGTTCGCACGGTCACCGCCTTCACCCTCTCCTTCTGTGGGAACAACGAGATTGACTTTATCTTCTGTGACCTTCCTCCTCTGCTAAAGCTGACCTGTGGGGACAGCTACACCCAGGAGGTGGTCATCATTGTGTTTGCCATCTTCGTCATCCCTGCCTGCATGGTGGCGATCTTGGTGTCCTACCTGTTTATCATCGTGGCCATCGTGAGGATCCCCTCAGCGGGAGGCCGGGCCAAGACCTTCTCCACCTGCGCCTCCCACCTCATAGTTGTGTCCCTCTTCTTCGGCACCCTCATCTTCATGTACCTCAGAGATAACTCTGGTCACTCTCCACAGGAAGATCGGGTGGTGTCTGTGTTCTACACAACAGTGATCCCCATGTTGAACCCCCTCATCTACAGCCTGAGGAACAAGGAGGTGAAGGAGGCATTGAGGAAAGTTCTTGAAAGAGCCTAGTTGTCCTGATCATTTACTTCCAACTTTGAGAATCCTGACAATCGTCTCTTCTGAGGACCAGCCTCAGATACTCATAATGATACTCATTATTCAAGGCATGCTCCATGTTTGAAGGATTGTATCATGGCACAAAGCATAAAAAGGAACCAGAACTTTTAGTTCCAGAGAGAGAAAAGAAGAAAAGGAAAAGGCTGCCTGCAGAGATTGGGGGAAGAGCTCTAAGTCCCAGGACAAACGACAGAAGGAGGTGCGGTTAAATCCTAGGAAATCCCCGTGTGTCACACTTCACAGGTCTGTGTCTGTAAAACAAGATGACTGTTGTTGCAAACTTTTCCAAAGATCCTTACCATATAGAAACATTGAAAATAGTGTATAGTGAACTCCCTAGACCTCAAACTTAGATTCTGCTACTGCTAATATTTTATTATATTTGTTTTATCGCATATTTATAATCTATTCATTTACCCATCCATCAATTCGCCCTTCAATCCGCCTTATTTTTTGATGCTTTTCAAAGTGAGTTTCTGACATCTGTATTAGTGCTCTTCACTCCTAGACAGTTCAGAATTATGTCATCAATTAGGATTCAAAATTTAGATTACATTTATGTTTAAAGGTTGAGGTAGTAGTTTGAGGGTCCTGTTAATTAAACTGAACCTGCTCAAAGTATTCTTGACTCTTCACGGGGGTGTCTGACGGAGTCACTGAAAAATGCCCAGGATCACATGCCTGTCAATTCCTATCACCACTGGAAATATAGCCTGGTCTTCCTTCTTCCCCGACCTGTCCCAGCCTCCATGTGTCATGCTGTTTGCCAAGAATCCACTCTGTGAACTTATACCATTCCCACTGCCTGTGAGAGTTTTGGCAGTGTCTGTATCATTGATGCCGACATTACGTTCTTGGAGTTTTTGACCTGAGGGAGGCCAAGCATTGTGCATTCCACACACATTAAGCAGGAAGGTTTTCCTGTACTGGGTCCCTGGGTCTATAATAGCCCAGCCTGTGTCTGAAAACTTCCAGAGTTCGTTAGTTTTTGATCTTTATTTCTCGGACTTGTAGTTCCTCAATCAAATTTAAGACACTAGAAGAGAACAGGCCACCCACATATAATTTTCTGTTTTTATGTTGATCCTTTTTCCTGGAAGTGAGCTCTTTTTCTCCCTGTCCCTTGGATTACCAAAAAACTAGATCCCAGGTATATGAATGATGTAAACCATCATGGGAGAGAAAAGGGAGGTGACAGTACCTTGCAAACGGGGGATGATTCCACATTTAGTCAGCCAAAAATGCTCTGTCATACTTGGAATTCTAGTAGAGCTTTGCTCTGCTATCTGAAAGTAGAGCCTTCTTATGAAAATGTTTTTAAGCCCAAGTGGCATAAACAAGCAATTACCGTCATTTATATGGAAATTTCTTTGAGCATTCCCAGATTCCCAAAATAACCTCTCTTAGGCTCTTCTGACACCTTAGGACACAAGTTGCTAATGGATGCAACAAAATAAATCGAGATAAAGCATGGATGCTTGTAGACACAGTTCAAAGGTGTGGTGGCTTAATGTTCAACAGCTGAGTGTAGTTTTGGGGAAGGGAGCTAAGTGGAGCCCTTCTTGCTGTTTGGGGTACATGCTGAATGTTATTTTCACCTTTTGTCATTCTTAGTAAAAGTGAAAATCCTCTTTGGATTTCTTTCAGTTAGCCAAAACAGGTCTTAATATAGGTCTTTCATAAAAGCAAAGTGGGGCAACTTGAAGTTTCGAAAAGCAGAGGAGACTAGTAACAGATTTTAAATTGGAAGAAGCAGCTAAATGAAAGGTTGAAGATTCAGGGTGAACATGTACAAAGGATATGCAATTTAAGATCACCTGCAGTAAAATAAAATACATTACAATCTTCAAAGACATTACAATAGAGGAAAAGATGTTTAAAATATAAATATAAAAAATATATGTTATAATCATCATAAGAAATATATGATCCATTTAATGGTGGCGTGTCTGGTTATGAAAGCCCAGGTTGAAAATCCATAGCTCCACAAGAGGGATGTTATTAGATAGCTCCCATGTCAACCATGTTACAGGTGGTGGCAAAAGTTAAAGAAGGAGTTAGAAAGCTCAGATTGGTTATGTGAAGTTCCCTTCTGACTGAAGAGACATCAGGTCAGCTCTCTTGGAATCTTCTGGAAGGCAGGTAGCACATCATGAAGTGAGAGAAACTACAAAAAGGATGAGCTGCCAGGTTTAAAGAGAAGACTGAATGCTCCTTCTGATGGAATTCTGAGTAGGCAGTGAAAGGAACTTGTTCAAGAAGGGGCCAACTGAACTGTCTGTAGACACTAGTGGCCACAAATCCTGTGTTGTATATGGGATGCCATATATTTTTTACTCTATAGAGAGAACTCAGGGAAGATTAAGAAAAATGTCCTGAGGTATCCACTTATGTATTGAAGGGCAGACAGGATTAGATTAGGTATTTTTTTTCATTCATTCATCCATTTATTCATTTATTCATTCATTTAAAGTAGGCTCTCCTCCCAGGGTGGAGCCCAACGGGGGGGCTTGAACTCACGACCCTGAAATCAACACTTGAGCTGAGATTGACAGAGTTAGACGCTTAACCAACTGAGTCACCCAGGTGCCTCTGAATTAGGTATTTTTTAAAAAAATATTTTATTTATTTATGTATTTATTTGACAGAGAGAGAGAGATAGATCACAAGTAGGCAGAGAAGCAGGCAGAGGGGGAGGGGGAAGCAGGCTCCCTGCTGAGCAGAGAGCTAGATGTGGGGCTCCACCCCAGGACCCTGAGATCATGACCTGAGTTGAAGGCAGAGGCTTAACCCACTGAGCCACTCAGGTGCCAGGAAGATGCCAGGAAGGTTACCTGGTTGTGAATAGGTGTTAATATTCTATACATCTTTCTATTCTTGTATTGAAGTCACTCAAATAAAGCAAATTATGATTCTTTTTGTTGAGTTATTTTAATTTTAAAGGTCCTGTTTTAACAGAAAACTTATACTTGATGATTAATCATTCAAAAATATGCATAGGTCATACTAGACTATTCAGATCAGAAAACGCCTTCTGTGGGAAAGTTCTGTATATGGTGGCAATACCTGAAAGTAGAATAAAAGAAGTTTTCCGGGGAGATGACCTTGGCTCTCCAGCTCAGTAAGGGAATGGTGAGTATAACACCCTACCCACATCCTCCTGGTCTCCTGCTGCAGCTCAGCTGGATGCCTCCGTTCACCCTTCTCAAGGGCCTGCTGGAACATTGTTTCCTCCAAGGAGAATTCTACTGCTATAAGCCAGGTCCTCTAGGAGCTGTCAAAGAAGGGCTTACTGGTATCATGGCCTCTCTGGTGGCTTCAGGAGACTCTCCCAGCCTTTTCTGTCCCAGACCTGAAAGAGGGGTCCTGGGGACCACACTACTTGTTCCAGGAGGTGGAGAAAGAAAAGCCATAGCTCTTCCAGCAGTAGCTCAAGTTAGCAGATATCACTGTACATTGATTGCAGTAGACATGAGCAATAAGCCATGATTTGCAAGGTGTCAAGAATGAGCCTGATTCCCTCTTAATCCTCTTGCTTTGCTTTCAATTCCTTTGTTTGAAATTAGCTCATGTGGCTTTCTTTCCTGGGGACCGTAGACAGATAGAAAGAATGCTGGGTGGTGCCTGCCACTCACCAGGTCTGGGTCCTTCCATGTGGGAATTCCCAATTCTGTACTTTGATTTCTCCACCCCCCAAGTTGGGGAGAGGCTGGAATATGAGAATTCTAAGAGTCCCTTTGTGGTCTGACATTCTAAATATCTGGGCTTTAACTCTTAAAATATCAATTATTTGAGAAGAGGACACACAGGATTCATCACCAGCCACTCTGTTCAGAAGGGAGCCCTCTCCGAGCATGGGTTAGAAGGAGGGAGCCCCCGAGTCTAGGTAATGGAGAAGTATGGGAATGGGCAATCAAGCCAAGGAAGATGGAGTGGCCAGAGATGAACTTCACACACTTTGCATGGTCCTTAAGTGGTCAGGCATAAAGCTGAAGGACATCACAACAATTGTCTTTCCAATGCCCTGTTACTGGCAGTTAGGTCTTTCGGCAGGATGTAAATGTGAACTGTTTAAACACCAGTGACACATCTGCTTCTGGCTCTGCCACCTCTTGCTTCTCAGAGTTGCTGCTTAGCCACCACCTCTGTGGGTTCCTTGAAGCACAGGTGCAGCAGGAATTTCTTGGATTCTCCATAGCTTAGTGTGGTGAAAATCTGTTCTTTTGTATGTCCACACCAGCATCCCCTCCCACCTGGAAATCTGACCATGAGTTCCCATGAGCACTTCCCTTCCCTGTAGAACCCATATTTCTGGGCTCCACTGACTGACCTTGGGGTAGGCACCTGACCAATGTTAAGCCAATCTTAGTACCTTGTCCCTTGGCCATATGACATCTGAAGTCTTCCTTGGAATTTTTTTTTTTTTTAAACTTGGCACCAGAAAAAGTGATTTTCATCGTATGTGTGTGTGTTGGAGAAGCTGGGCATGTGAGGTATGGACACAACCAGTAGCCACTTTTTTCTACTTTGTGGAAGAATTTGGTTGGGAAAAGCTAAAGCTGATAGTCAGAGACAGCTATGGACAATAGAGAAATTCCTGATGTCACGAGAGTTACCCGTCCCAGTTGTTCCCTAATGTCTAGATGCACTCTTCCGTGTACCTCCCAAGGTTTTGAGAATCTTGCAGGGAATTCTTCTGTGTGTTACAACCATGTTAGGTGTTGGGCTTTTGTTGCTTGCAAAGAAAGAAGACCTCATCAAGAAGTCCAGAATGACTGTAAGAATTCCCCTTTTAGAATCTTTTTCTCACACTTATGAGGAGCGGAATGGATCCCTAATGTTTTTCTGGCCCCATCATTTTGGGAAGTTCAGATCTAGAAGCTCTAAGAAAACTTGGAGGCAGCTTATCAAGGAGGGAGTGGAAGATGCTTTTCTCAGAGGGATGGGAAGGGCAAGATAATGCATTTTGAAGAACTAGAACTGAATCAAGAAGAACTCACTTGATTATCTCGTCATGTTTATGTGGAGCCTCCTCTGTATTGGGGGGAAGTAAAGGGCCACTGGATAAGGTGCCAGTTAGCCAGTTTGATCTTAAAAAGTTACGGATTGGGAATCAAATGAACTGATCCAACCATTGACTGTCTCCCTGTTTGGGGACAGTAGCCTGTTTGCCTAGAATTGGAAAGCCCCAGTCATTTGAATTCTCATGCCCCCTGTAGTTCTAGCATTTTATGGGATTCTCTAAAAATCCATCAGTTCCACAATGCATAAAGTGAAGGCGGGGCACCGATGATGAACTGTAACATCAGGAAAAGTGCCACCAAAGCAAATTTGTGGGCTCTAGGCAGTCTTTAACCTTGAATAATTGGCATGAGATCCACCCAGGTATGGATGGGGGAAGACAGTAGAGATGGATCCCAGAATGAGAGCTGAGGATATGTCCTGTTTACACCCAAACCTGCCCTCTTTCCTAATGCCTCCAGCAGGCTGTGAAGTGTGACTCCTTGGCTACAAGGAACAGATACTCACTTAAAGCAGTTCAAGAAAAGAGCCTTTTAGAAGAAGAAAGGATTACCCCTGGTGATCAACTCAGGTTGAGTTTTCTCCTCATCCAATCATCTGCCCTTAGATGAGTGGGGCCTGAGGGGCGGAGGATGATACTGATTCCATCCTTTCTCCATGGTTGGGAGTAATAATTCTTAGAAGGAGCAACTGCCTGGCCAAGTACCCCAAGAATTTTCTACCACCATCTGCTTACTCAGCAATGCATGTCCCATGTCTAAGTCCAGTCCCGTCTTCCTAAAAGGTTACAAAGGATCTAGAGATGTAGAAGGAGGAACACTCCAACTATTTCTAAATATGAGGTCCACAGACATCCTCATGAGGGTTTGCAATAGAGTATGGGAGTTACGAGTGTGCATTCTGGAGCCAGACTGCTTGGGTTCAAACACTTGTTCTGTCCCTCACTTTGGCACTGTTGGTGATCCACTTCAACTGTCTGTCCTACATGTTCTCATTTCCTTAAAATTGGGATAATAACAGTACCTAACTCATAGGGTTGTTGCATGGATTCAATCAGCTAATACATCTATCTGTATATCTATCTATCATCAATCATCTACTTACCTATTTATCACCACCATCATCATCATCATTGTTGCCGTCTATCATTTTAGAAGAGTTGGTTGGTGTACTGTAAGCAGCTTATGTGGTCTTTGCTATTATCATTCTATTGACTTTCCCTTTCACATTTTGGCTCAACGACCACCAAGCCCTGAATCTCTAAACCAGGAGACAGAAGTCTGCCATATCTTTAGGTCTTAGCAACAGACCTCTAAACTTCCTATTATATAGGCCCCAATGGTCACAAATGTGAGATTTTGGTCTATATTCTTTGAGTATACTGCTTTCTTTCTGGGGAAGGTTTCATGGTGACCAAACTGTTTTACTAATTATCTGATGGTGGTTTAAAATTCTATCAGAGCTTCCCAAAAGTAAGGTTCTGATGGTCTTAGCATCCTGTTTCTTCTGGGGAAAGAGTGAGGCAGAGTCACTATTATTTCTGATGCAGAACTGTAGGAGCTCATCCTTAGACCCTACTCAGAGCTGAAGGAGGAGTCTTTTCAAAAAGCTCCTGAGGGATGAATCTGGAAGAAGGCTATTGCCCACCCGAACTCCTTCCAATATCTTTCACAGTGGGAACCATTGCTCTTGGGACAGCCAGTCTGCAGAGACTTGAAGGAGCCAGATTTAAAGATGATGAGTCATCAGAAGATGGCTTTTCTTGGAACCATTATGGCTTTGCTGTTTGGCATTGGGTCAACAGCTGAGCTTTTTCAGAGCTGTACTGCCTAAGGTGCATCTACCCCTGGGAACTTGAGTTCTGCAGGATGCTAATCTGCTCTCAGGGAGAAAGAGGTTCTGTGGTCAAATATTTTTGGGAAATGGTGGGTTAGGAACCTTGGCAAGATTTCTTTTTTAAAGATTTATATATTCATTTCAGAGAGAAAAAGAGTGCATGTGCATGCCCAGGGGGAGGCGCCAGGGAAGAGGGACAAGTACAGATCCCAGTGCTGCACCAATCCCATGACCCACAAGATCGTGACCTGAGCCCAAACCAGAAGTCTGACGCTTAACTGAATGAGCCAACCAAGCACCCCTCGTTGGCAAGGCCTCTCAATGATAGGACCTCATGGATCATTTAATATGCTGCTTTGCAATATGATTTTCCACATGGAAGGTACAGTATGTAATGATTTTCAAACTTGTAAGGACAGTAAGCCTATTTTCCTCCCTGGAACCACCTAGGATGACTGTCAACAAGGTAGATGTCTGTGCCCCACGGCAGAGACTCTGTCTCGAGTTTTCTGGAGGTGAGATGATGGTATTCATGTTTTAAATAAATTCCCTGGGCAATTCTTATGCATCTGGAGAACCAGTTTGGGAACCAGTTCTCTGGAGGAGAGATGGATCACCATAAAGAATTTACTCAGTTTGCCTGGTAGAAGTCTGTTCATCTCTCATGCACACCTGCCTCCCCGACAATTTGTCTCATGGCTTCACACTTGCATGAGTCTGTTTCTGCCAAAGGGTGAATTTTTGGAGTCACCAATTCCAGTGAATCTTGGCGATGGGGATCAAAAGTCCGTGCTTACAAAACAGTCTACTTTTGGGATCAGATTAGAGCTGGCTAGAGTGTCAGTGGGCAAAACATTTGACAATATTCCCAATTGAGATACAGGAAATCTTCAAAAAAAGCACCATCCTTCTGGCACAAGGCAGGAATGAGGCAAGGCCAGGAACCAACCCCATTGGCTGCTGCTGAGTGAAAGCAGGATGTGAGATGGGGCTTTTGGAGCTGGAAATTAGAGAGAAATGCTCACAGATATTAGACACCTCGTTAGAAGTCACATAACATAAATTGTCTCTCCCTGGAGACTCCCCTCTGGGACCAATTCAGGCATGAGGCTGGGGCAGTGAATATAGGAAGCATCTCCAGTGAGGTTTAGTGCTGGATGCGAAGCTCAGGCTGGTCCCTTAACCCTGCTGTACTGTTTGAGTCTGACAAAGTCCCAGGAACCCCCAGTGTCAGCGATTTATTATTTTGTCAAGGTGAAAGGAAAGGGAGGGACTCTGTGAAGTGATGACAGACATAGAGGTCTGGAAGCCACCTCAGCTCACCAAGGTTGCTGTGATTATGGACTCCTGCTGTGTTGTTGATTATTGAAGGGAATAAAGACAAGGTTAATTGAAGTCCAGAGAGGAAAGGTGACTTGCCTAGGGTCACACATCTTGCATGAGTGACCTAGAACACAGGACTTCTCTGATTGGCAGGTTGCTGGCAGAGGAAACACTACACAGAGGAGGAAGGCATCAGTAAGAGAGATTCAGGTGAGGACAGTCCGGTGCCCAGCTCATGGCTTCTAGATCTAACTTCTTTTCTTTGTTATTTTCCCTAATGGGTCCACTCTGTACTGGCCTGGCTGCTGCTCCATCAGGTCATCAAATGGAGCCAAAGTCCTCCTTTACATCCCTGTTCTACAACCCTACAAGGACTCCAAAGCCATTAGCCGAGATTCCTCCAACAGCCCTTAAGACACCAGGCTGAAGAAATATTGCTGCTTTCAAATTTGGATGCTGTCTGTTATTAAACTACTGCTATTTTCCAGGACAGTGAGAAGAACCAAACAATGCTTATTGAGTTTTGTTAGGTGTTGAAAAGAGCGGATGGTTGTTGTTTTGATTCCAGGGTTATTGCTAGCACTTACAAAAAACAACAAATGCAAAGCCCTTAATAAGCCAGCCAACTCTAATTAGGATAATAGCTGTTTGTTAAACATGCCTGTTTTTAGACTGAATAAAAATATTCCTACAAGCAGAGCTTATTGCTGATTCCTAATGGGCATTTTTTTTTTTGGGTTCATGGTCCTTTGTTCATAGAATATAAATTTTCCTTCCTTAAGAAACATTCACTTTAAATTTTAAATAGCCACCGTATATACATGGAGTGTTTTTAGCTTTCCAAAGCACTTTTGCATTTATTTTAATCTATGCATTAACCTTATCTCCTAAGTAGGGCAGATATTATGATCCCCCTCTGGCAGAAGAGGAAATTGAGGTTCAGAGAGGTTAAGTGTCTTGTGTAAGATCAAATAGCTAATTGGGGACAGAGATGCAAATACAAGAGCCGACTTGTAAGTCAGAGAATCACTTGCTGTCCAGTTTTTTAGAGGCATTCATCACTTTTTATCTTTTTGTTTGTTTGTTTTTGTTTTCAGGAGGGAGAGAAGTGGGAGAGGGGCAGAGGGATCTAGAGAATCTAGAGCAGACTCCATCCCTGGTGCAGAAAGGATGCGGGGCTCATCTTCCAGCAGCTGAGATCTTAACCTGAGTGGAAGTCAAGAGCTGGATGCCTAAGGGTGGGAGCTACCCAGGTGCCCCACCTTTTGTCTGATCTTACAGCGAGGTCTGCATTTGTCCATTTCCACTTAGACTGAGAAGTTTTTTCAAGTCCAGTGCCTCCCCTCAGACACCCTAATTGAAGCTTTCTTACTTGAAATGACTTGCATTTGTCTTCAGGACCCCTGCACCTGCTCCCGTCTGTCCTCGCCGAGGCCCGCTGGACGCATGGCCGGGAGGAATGGCACCGTAGTGACCGGGTTCTTCCTCACTGCGTTCAGCGAGCATCCCGAGTGGGGGCTTCCTCTCTTCCTGGTGTTTTTGAGCTTCTATCTACTCACTCTTCTGGGGAACGCGGGAATGGTCCTAATGATCCGCGTGGATGGCCGGCTGCACACCCCGATGTACTTCTTCCTCGGCCACCTCTCGTTTGTGGACATATGCTACTCGTCGGCCATCGTGCCGCAGATGCTGGTCGTGCTGCTGGAACACGGGGCCACACTGTCCTACTCCCGCTGCGCCGCACAGTTCTTCTCCTTCACCTTCTTTGCTTCTATTGACTGCTACCTGCTGGCCATCATGGCCTATGACCGCTACGTGGCCGTGTGCCGGCCCCTGCTCTATGTCACCATCATGACCGAGAAGGCCCTCTGGGGCTTAGTGGCCGGGGCTTATGGCGCCGGTCTCTCCAGCGCCTTTGTTTGCACGGTCACCGCCTTCACCCTCTCCTTCTGCGGGAACAACGAGATTGACTTTATCTTCTGTGACCTTCCTCCTCTGCTAAAGCTGACCTGTGGGGACAGCTACACCCAGGAGGTGGTCATCATTGTGTTTGCCATCTTCGTCATGCCTCTTTGCGTTGTGGTGATCCTGGTGTCCTACCTGTTTATCATCAGGGCTGTCCTGCAGATCCGCTCTGCAGGGGGCCGGGCCAAGACCTTCTCCACCTGCGCCTCCCACCTCACGGCTGTGTCCCTCTTCTTCGGCACCCTCATCTTCATGTACCTCAGAGATAACTCTGGCCAGTCCTCGGAGGAAGACCGAGTGGTGTCCGTGCTCTACACGGTGGTGACCCCCATGTTGAATCCCTTCATCTATAGCCTGAGGAACAAGGAGGTAAAGCAGGCATTTAGGAAAGCCCTGTGTAGGACAAAGGCTTCTGGAAAGCCCTAGATGGACTCTTGCCAAATATGTCATTCCTTAGTGTCTCCGCCTTCTCTATCTTCAGATGTCACCCACTTGGGGAGGCTTTCCCTGGCGACCTTATTTAAAATTATACCCAAACTTACTACCTTCACTTTCTGATTTATTGTTCTGTGTAATACTTGTCACCCTCTGATGTACCATGTGCTGCATATTTGATATTGTCTAAATCTCACAGCTAAGGACGTAGGTTGAGCATCCGCCTTCAGCTGGGGTCATGATCCCGGGTTCTTGGGATCGAGTCCCACATCGGACTCTGCTCAGCAGGAAGCCTACTTCTGCCTGCTTCTCCCTCTGCCTGCCAATTGCCCTACTTGTGTCCCATTTATTTTATAAGCCCTGATGTGCTAGTATTGTGTAATATGACAGCAGGGGTGTGTGTGCGTGCGCGTGTAATTGTGTGTGAGCAAATGAGGTGTGTAGGTTAAATAAATGGCAGCTTCTGAGCTTTAGGAATTTTCATTGTAAGGACTTATAGGACACAACTTAGAAAAGAGTTGGGTGGGCATGTTTAGGAGAAGATATAGGGGAAAAATTCCCCTGGGAGCCAAGAGATTTGAGTTTACACCTCAGTTTTTGTTCCTGTTTTTGCGCAAATCTCTCCGAAGTTGCAGAAGGCGGTAAAGCAACTCCACAGAGTGCATCTTGTGAGCTGCTTTTCAGATGTTAATGGCCGTGCTCTGACACATGAGCGTCTGTGGCAAGGGGCAGAGGCATTCATGCTGCTGCAGAGCTCCGGGTCTGGCACCCATGTGTCCAGGCTGTCACTTCTTAGCTCTATGGCTTTGGATTAGTGAGAGCCTGTCAGTCTGCTTTCTCAACTGTGAAATAAAACTTATTGAGCATTTACTCAGGGCCGGGTTTTATGTGTATCACATTTATTCTCACCACAACTCAGTATGTGAGGCAGTGGGAAGGTGCTTGTGAAGTTCTAGAAACATTAATTAGTGTGATTACGGGGATTATCCCAGGGTTCACAGCCCACTGGGCATCTGTGAGCCCCTTCATTTCAGAGCTGTCTGGAACAGTCTCTCCTGGGCTGAGACTGGGCTTGGGTCCAGACACCTCCAGAAGTGGAGTTCTCTAAAAATTTTTTTACTTGCCTCTTAAAGTCACATACACTTAAATACCCACTTAAATTCATACTAGGCACTATGCTTAAAGCTTTACGTGAATGGTTTACTTTAGTCCTAACACGTTGAATAGAAAGTCAGTTTGATCGACTTCATAGCAAAAGAAAGATATAAAACCCCAAAAAGGTGATATACCTTGCTCAAATTCAGCAGCAAGAAAGTGGCCGAACAGGGAGCATCTGGTCCCAAGTCTCTCTCACTCCAAAGGGTCTACTCGCAAATCCTATCCCCCTTGGGTTTCTCCCCTTCTGTCCCTCCCAGCCTCAATTCCCAGACGCAAATCATTGCAGAAGCGTCTGGATTTCTGTTGCTTCCTCCAGTAAGTAGTTCGTCAGCATCGTGCTTCCAAGCAGGGACCAACCTGGCCTGCTTGTCTCCTTTTTTCATTTTCAGCGATTGCCTAAGAATTCAAGATTCCTTTCTAAACATCGATTGTTGTTATTCTTACCATTTAATAACATTTAATATATGTATTTAATTATTTTGTTCTATTATCTACATATCTATCTATCCATCTACCTACCTACCTATCTGCCATCTATTAAATCTGATCTCTACTTCTGTGAGTTTGGCTTTTTTTGGATTCCACATAATAGTGAGATCATACAGTATTTGTCTTTCTCTGTCTGCCTTACTTCCTTTCCAATACAATGTTGAATAGAAGTAATGAGACTGTACATTCCTGTCCTGTCTTTTTTTTTTTTAAGATCATTTATTTATTTTTGAGAGAGAGTGAGAGAGCACGAGCGAGCGAGAGAGAGAGAGAGAGCACACTTAAGCAGGGGGAGCAGCAGGCGGAGGGAGAATCAGATTCCCTGCTGAGCCGGGAGCCCCGTGGGGACTCAGTCCCAAGATCACGACCTGAGCTGAAGGCAGACTCTTAAGCGACTGAGCCACCCAGACACCCTCCTGTTCTTAATCATAGGGGAAACTTGTCAGTCTTTTACCAATCACTATGTAGGTTTTTTGTAGATGCCTTTATCAGTTTAAGGGAGTTCCTTTGATTCCTAGTTTGTTGAGAGGTTTTCTTTTTCTTTCTTTTTTTTAAAATCAGGAATGGATTTGGGGTTTTGGATTTTGTCAGAAGAGTTTTCTGTCTCCACTAGGATGATCATATAGTTTTATTTTGTGCTTATTAATAGGGTAGATTACGTTGATTGCTTTTGGAGTGTTAGGCAACTCTTGTATTTTTAGGATAAACTGTACCTGGCTACAATATAGTATTGTTTTTATTATCAGGAAAAAATGTAGAAGATGTTACTGTACAGTCTTGGTTGGTTAAAAAGATCACAGATGGTATTGCCTAAAGCCATATGCCAGTTTGAAAAGGAGACTGTACTTCTGAGTCATCTAAATTCCACTATTAAAAGGAGAGTAGAGAGAGAGTCATGAGCATTGGAAGGAAAATGAGAGCAAAGAAGAAATCTGAGGCGTTTTCATTTTCCGGAGAACGTGTTCTGCGGGAGGCAGTTTTCATGTGGATTGGATGCTGAGGATGCAGGACTGGTGGAGAGGCTGCTGGGGATGACGGCTGCCCGGGGTGATGAGAGCAGATCACAAAGGATGATTGAAGGGCTGATGGTTTGGCTCCCGTGGTATTTGAAACAGCTGATCCCACTTTTTTCTTGGAAGAATTTTTGCTTTCCTCCTCGGTCTTCCTGACACCACTTTATTGTGGTTTCCTACCCCCTGGCTCCTGCTCCTCAGACTTCTGTGCTGGGTCCTCACTTCTAAATGTTAGAATCACGCAGGGCTTGGTCATAGGTTTCTCTCTCTGTAGTCACCTCTTGGCAATTTCCCCCAGTTCCATAGATCAAATACTGAAAGTATTAAATAAAATTCAGAGTCTTTGCCATGGTCTGAAAGATTCAGCCAGGTAGGTGGGTCCTGAGCTAGCACCAGGACTATATGTATATCCCCTGTTCTCCCTAGGCTTCCCCAGCTCGTTGTTCCACGAGGGCACCCTGCTGCTCCCATGGTGGCATCTTTTGCCTGCCCTTCCCTTTTCCTGGACTGTGTTTACCCAGAGCTTCTCATGGCTCACTCTCTTATTCAGTTCTCTGCTCAAATATCCAAGAAAGACCTTCCGTGACTCCTGCGCCTCTCCACCTCAAATAGCTAGTCCATGCTGGGTCACCATAGCCTCTGACATTGCTCCATGTCTTATCACAGGCCTTCTTGAGACCTCAGATTATGGCCATTTTTAATTTATTCATACATTCCTTGTTTGTCTCCTTCTCTGTGAAGGAAAAACCAGGAAAGCAAGGGTGCTGTCCTATTTTCTTTTTGACTCTCACTAGGTACTCAAAAAAAATTTGTTTTGTAAATAAATTAATACATATTTGAAGACAATTTATGCAATAGGTTTTACAAGCCAAGCCTACCCAATGTGTGGATTTTTTTTTTTTTCAGTTTATTTTTCTAGGTGTTTCTCTTGCATTTGTGTTAGATAGCTGGGGTTTCTGTTAATTCATTCTTAAGGCTACAGGTTGTTTCTTCTCAGGCATGGTTAACACAAAGTTCAAGAAGAACATGAAGTTCAATTGACTGTTTTGCAGAAAATCTTTTTGTATTCTAAAGTTAATGACATTAATTATTGTCTAAATATTGTCTTTGCTTATCCAGTCTTACAAATCACTTAAAATAGTTTTTGTGTCAATTTCTCTGGTTTGTGAGTGCACTGAAGGCATGGACTGGGAATTATCCATCCTTTTATTTCCAGGGCCAGAGTCAAAGCCCAGTAAATAGAAGGTTTACCATAGACATTTGTTGAGATGGCAAATAGAAGTATTCTTCAGGGGAATTCAAGCATCCAGGTCCAGATGTACAACTCTCCTCTGTGAAGACTTATCCAGGCTCTCATAAAAGTTTGTGGTTCTCTATTTTCTTAATCGATTGTCTTTTGTGTCTTCAACTTAACCCTAATTCACTTCCTCAAGTAAACTCCCACCTTGTATACAAGTCCATCCATAACTAAGTCAGCTTCCCCATTATTCACTGAGAATAGAGATGTATCTTAGAATGGATATGGTCTCCTTTGGAACCTAAGAGCTGGAAGTGATGGAGGACCCACCCACAAGGATAAAGTCAATTCAAATGACCTGGGTCTAAACCTCCTGGTTCTTATTCTGTTCTACTAGATATTCTATTAGATATTCTATTCTATCACACATGGGCTGGATGAAACCAGAATAAAGAGAGAAAAATTATAGACCTGCCCGATGGATGCTTACATAACTGAGAAGGTTCTGGAACCATGTTAAGCATGATGGTGCAATAGGCAAGATAGTTTATCTTCCTTAAAATAATAAAAAAAATTCTTCCTAAAGTGACAGTTAATGTAAGATGTTAAAGCAATAACAGAGCATTACATAAATCTCTTAATTTTATGAAACAGAACCCATTATTTTGGTTACATTCTGTTTTAGAACAAACAGGCCCAAAATGCAGGGATTTAAAAAGATCCCAGGGATTTTTAGTGTTACCTCTCACAGTTCCATGAGTTGGCTGGACTCAGCCAGGCAGTTTTCACTGGGGACTCTAGTGCTGACAGCCCGAATGACACTTGGTCAGCTGAATGTTCTCTCACTCCCATGGTGGAAACTGATGGGAGTCACCCAAAGACTCAAAGGCTGGAACAGTTAGAGCTCCTCAGGTGTCTCTCTCTGACTCTCTGTGGCCTTTCTAGGTCTCTCTAGCATGGTGGCTTCAGAGTAGTGGGACATTTTACAGGGGAACTCAGGGCTCCAGAGATTCATGTCCCGAGAAGGTGCTAGGTGGAGGTTCTTCTGGCTTTTCTAAGAGTCTTGCAAATCATCAGCACCTCTTGTGGGGACTCTATTAGCCAAAGCATCCCCACAGCCATCCAGGTTCAAGGAGAGGGACACAGATTCCATCTCTTGATGAAGATATGGCAAAGTTCTTCAAGAGCATGTGGGATGGAGATATTTTTGTGACTGTTTTTGGAAAATATGATCTGAAACAAACACTGCTAATATTCTGTTGACTCTCTTCCTGCTTATGCCATTTTACATAAATGGGTTCTCATGATAATGCTGTTATAAAACCTTCTTTGTTCATATTAGACTAATTGTTGTATTACAGAAAAATACAACTGGGGTTGGTAACATGGCTTGTCCCACAGTGAGTCAGCTGTAGACTCCAAATCTTTTGATTACAAACTCTCTATCACTCCCTGTGGACTAGTAAAAGCAAGGTTCATGTTGGGGCTGTGGGTGGAACTGGGTGGATTTTGAGATATTTGAGGAAGGAGGACTAGGAGGCTCAGAGGAAGCAAGTGGATTTTAAATTTATAATGAAGACTCAAATGAAGCATAAAAGCTTAAGCAATACCAGAGAGAAAGGCAGGTGGCTGATTGCATATTTCTTCTTAAAGAGGTTGGATTTTTATAAGTTTAGAGAGGAAAAGAAGTCTTATTAAATTGGGAACAAATAAATGTAGTTTGGTAGGGCAGGTAGATTGGGGTTGAGACCAGGGGACAGTCATAAAAAGAGGAAGGCTATCCCACCCCTTACGAGTGTCTATGATATACTAAGAACTATGGTGGTTGCCTGGCACACATACCCATTTAGCCACAAACAGCTTACATAAATTAAATAATTTTCCTTGGATCATACAGGTGGGTCACAAATCCTGAAAAGCCAAGACTTAGAACCAAATCTCCTTACACTACAGTGCAATTGTTAGAGGATCACATTAAATAACTAGCAATAGTTTGCTGCAGAGGTGAAAATATTTTGAAAAAGGCTTTGGACAGAGAAAAAGAACATGCTTTTTTTGGGGAGCTCTAGGGTATATTTAAGATGGAGATCCAACAGACATCTTCAGCAGACATCTCCATCAACCAGTTGGCATACAGATTAACGGAAATCGCAGAGCTGGAGTAGAACTCAGAGTTCATGTGGTTCAGTAATTTTTTAGGTCACCTGAAGGATGTTTCTAAAATACAAGAGCCTGATTCCTTCACTGGAGTTGCAGGTTGGGGTTTGGAAGGAAAGCAGTAAAACCTGGCTTAGAGCCTTTCTCAGCCTCAAGGAAGCCTGAGATTTGACCCTTGATTGAATCCCCCTAGCAATGAGTTCTGGAACTGTCTAGGTGTATGCTGGATCCAAGATGCAGGACAGTGCTGCTGAAATGGCTTTGAAGCTGCTTGACCACTTTTATCCGTTCTTTAAAATTGGTTATAGAGGAGTCTGTAGTAGAGCAATTTACATTTGTTGAGAGGTAGAAAAGGGGTACTACCAGAAAAGGGAAGTAAGTCATAATGCCCTAGCAACTCCAGAGCTGAAGTTTTCCTCAGTTGAGGTGGTCCACACCTACTGAGTGCTCTCTCTCATGATCATGCACATTCCAAGTATGGAATGACTGGGGTAATTAGAAGGTGTGCCTGGGAACCACGAGACCTCGACGGTGATATTGTGTATGTTGTGTGGCTGTCCTGTACCCTTACTTAAAGCTTTCTTAAAGCTTGATGCTTGGTGTATCTTGTGAATTTAATTGCCAAGATGAGCCCAAATCCACTGCAGCTGGTCGAGCAGAGCACCACAAGATCTGAGATAGTGCATTTTAAACAAGTTCTTCTAGATAATTCTGATGTATACCCTCATTTAGAAACAACTGGCCAAAAACAACAAAATAGTAAACAAGTTGGAGAGGATGTGTGAGAAAGTGGAATCCTTTTACACTGATGGTGGGAATGCAAGTTAGTGCAGCCACTTTGGAAAACAGTATGGAGATTCCTTAAGAAACTAAAAATAGAGCTACCCTTTGACCCTGCAATTACACTACTGGGTGTTTACCCCCAAAGATATAGATGTAGTAAAGAGAAGGGCCATCTGTATCCCAATGTTCATAGCAGCAGTGGCCACAGTCGCCAAACTATGGAAAGAGCCAAGATGCCCTTCAATGGACGAATGGATAAAGAAGATATGGTCCATATATACAACGGGGTATTATGCCTCCATCACAAAGGCTGAATACCCAACTTTTGTATCAAAATGGATGGGACTGGAAGAGATTATGCTGAGTGAAATAAGTCAAGCAGAGATAGTTAATTATCATATGGTTTCACTTACTTGTGGAGCATAAGGAATAACATGGAGGATATTAGGAGAAGGAAGGGAAGGTGAACTGGGGGAAATCGGAGTGGGAGATGAACCATGAGAGACTGCTGACTCTGAGAAACAAACTGAGGGTTTTGGAGGGAAAGGGGGTGGAGGATGGGTGAGCCTGGTGGTGGGTATTAAGGAGGGCATGTATTGCATGGAGCACTGGGTGTGGTGCATGAACAATTAATCTTGCAACACTGAAAAAATAAAATAATATTTTTAAAAAAGTTGACCAAAAATAAGAAACAACTGGAAACAAAGATCTTATTTTAAAGATAAGAAAATAGGCTGAAGAAAGTGAGTTGACCTGCCTTAAGTCTCATAACTACTCAGGGAAGAGTCAAACTAGAACTCCTGTCTTTTTATATATGATCCCTGATTTTTCATTGAATGCATGTCCACAAATGTGTTCTGCACACTCGTCTCATGAACTATTTTGTGATGAATTAGGTTATATGTGATTGACTAAGTTGAGTTTTGAGAATTGAGTTTTGAGTGTATACCTTACAATCCTCCTGGAGATTTATACTATACCAAAGGCTCTGAGAAGTTGTCTAGTGAAGACATTTTGCTTCAATGAGCTCAGACTTGTCCCAAATTATTTGGACGTGGCACCCTCCTATGAACACCTCACTGAATAGCAGTTTTGGCAAAACAAACTTTGAGCAGAGCTGACCTAGAGTAATCTAGATTGAATAAAGGAATCAGTAATAACTCTCTTCAGAGCTGTAAAAGCTAGACTGTAGGTACTGTCTGCACTTGTTATCATCTAAGGTACAAACAATTTGTAATCTATGTAGTAACATAGATTAGAATCAAGATATGTGTTATGCTTGTGATTTACAAGGGGTTAGGGCCTCGTCTCTAAGACCAGAGTGACATGGAGAAGCCCCAACCCTTCAGAGGTTGGAATAGGAGGCAGACCTAAAGCTGAATCATCACATCTATGCCATGAACTCCAGGCAGAATCATACATCTGGTTATGGGGATAAAAGGAAGTCAGATGTCCAGTACATCAAAGGGAGGAACCGTTTCCTACTGATGAGCTTTCTTAGGGCACCTTTCATGTCCTTGTTCCTCAGGCTATAGATGAAGGGGTTCATCATGGGTGTCACCACTGTGAATAGCACGGCACCAATCTTATCTCCATCATCTGGGTGAGTGGATGAGGGGAAGAAGTAAACCCCTATAATGGTCCCGTAAAAGAGTAATACAACTGTCAGGTGAGAGCCGCAGGTGGAGAAGACTTTCCACTTTCCCTCCGTGGATGAGATTCTTAGGACAGCCCTGACAATGCAGAAGTAGGAGAAGAGGATGAGGGCAAAGGGGACAGTGACAACTGATGCGCCCACGATAAACATTACGAGTTCATTGATCGTTGTGTCTGAGCAGGACAGTTTGAGCAGAGGAGCCAAGTCACAGAAGAAGTGTGGGAGAGTGTTGCTGTCACAGAAGAGCAAAGGGAGGAGCAGAAGGGTGTGTGTTAGGGCAACAGTGTTACTCAGGGCCCATGGAATAACCGTGAGCAAAATGCAGAGCCTGGGTTGCATGATGGTTACATAGTTGAGAGGGTGGCAGATAGCCACAAAACGGTCATAGGCCATGACTCCCAATAGGAAATTGTCAATAACAACAAAGACAATAGAAAAGTACATCTGTGTGATGCAGCTCTCATAGGAGATGGATTGAGTCTTGCTCTGAATATTCATCAGCATCTTGGGGACTGAGGTGGATATGGAGGAAATATCAGCAAAGGACAGATTGGCAAGGAAGAGATACATGGGAGTGTGAAGGTAAGAATCCAAGCTGATGGCCAGGATGATGAGCCCATTCCCAACCACAGTGACCAGGTACATACTCAGGAAAAGCACAAAGAGGAGCTTCTGCTGCTCAGCCTGGTTGGAGAGTCCCAGAAGGAGGAACCCAGAGATGGTGGTCTGATTTCCTTGATGCATATCTCTGCTGATCTGGAGAAAGGAACACAAGGTCTTCACGCTCCCAAAGAAAAGCCAGTACAATACCATTTGGCTAGAACCACTGCAAGGAGGTTACTCAATATGTCAGCAGGGCAGAGACTCAGGAAACGCCCTAGGTGGGAAAGACAGAGCTGCCATGATAGACACTTGTCAATGAATATGTTTTAAACTTGGATATGACTCTGAAAGAGATGTTTATAGTTGGTTCCAAACATAATTAAATGCCTTAAACTGAAGACGACAGGCGAGGTGTACTCCATCTTCTAAAGATGCTAGATACCCCCGAAAGGAACTATTTAAAGTGAACAAAATGGTTCTACACCCTTTCCCATTATTCACCTTCATTTTGAAATCTAAGAAGACAGAAATGGGCAGAGTCACTGAGTGAAGTGTTTGGGAAGGAGACATGAGCAGGAGTTTGGAGCACTTACTGAAATACACTGCCATGTGGGTGCTCCTGCCCACTCCTGTTAGGGGGAGGACACCAGAAGAGCTGCTCTTGGACAACGTGTATAGGAAGGGAAACCAGACTTTTGCTTCACTGGTGGCAAGATATTAGATGAATGGAGTAAGTTTAGGGGGCTTTTAAGAACTTAAAAGATTTGGGTTTGTGTCCCATTTTTAAAGGTGGTGGGGGCTCATTAGATTAGCCCCCTGTGGCAGGGGTGGGGGCAATTCTGTACCCTCATCATGACATGACATGGATGCTGTTAGGCTCAGGTGACCTTGTTGGGATTCCAACAACAACAACAACAACAACAACAACAAAAGTAGCCTGTGGGGGTAGAGAAGGCTATAGCAGGGAGGGCATGCATGGCTTTCTCACAAAAAATGGATCATTAAAATATCAGGGAGAAAATTCATCGTCCTGGAGCAGTAGTCCCAGAAATGAGGCCTCTGAAGAACCCCAAATAGTTTCGTGACAGGCATGGCTGCCACACAGTATTCACCTGCTGCCAGGATTCCATGGCACTAGACTTGAAGACTGTGTCTCTGTACCCATTCCCATTCTTCCTTCCCACTGCACATCCCCAGGCCACCTAAGCTCAGAGGGGAGGGCAGTCACTTTGAAGCATGTGATATTTAAGTTTTAAATTGGACCAAGTTTTTGAATACCTGGATGTGAGTCTTCCATACCAAAGTAGAAGTTGTTTTTAAAACTAAAAGTGACCAGGAAGCTAGAGTGACCTCCCAAGGGTAACCCAGAGTCAGGGAAGGAAGACTGGGCCAAGTCTGGTTTTCCCTGTGGCTGATTGGTAAAAACAGTGGCCTGAGAGCCGAGGTATTGAGTTCCTTCCGGTCTTTTCGTTTTCCTTGTATGGCCTCCTCTCACTCTTTCTCTCTCTTCAGTTTCTAAAAGGTTAGAGATAGCCATATACCAAATAACTTTTCTTTCCATGAAGAGGCCAAAACCCAGGAATCCTCCTTCTCTGGTATTCTGGAAAACCGAGGGGCAGTGGAGACCAAGCCATAGCCCTGAGTAGTCTCTTTGCTCCTGAGAAGCTTAGCTTACGAATCTCAGAGGGGGAAACCTACCTACAGTAGGTAGAGACTCCCACTCAAAGCTACATGTGATAAGGAACCGGCAGGCATCTATATTTAAACCCCAGGACAAAACACAGACCTGCCTGAGAGGGTCCTGTGATCACTGAGCCCTGGGTTGGTTTGGGCTTGACTAGGACAGTGACAGGCGGTATGTGTGGTTTTGAGTGACAGTTTCTAATTTCACCTTCCTGTGCTACCACCTCTCCCGCCCACCAGGAGTCCCACACTAATTGTTTTGAGTCCCTGAGGCAATAGTCTAGCTGGTTAAGAGCCGCAGTTATGTCTAAAAGGGCTCACCTCTGAAGGATGGCAAGTCTCAGGTAGTTACTGGAATCTAGACGAGCAGCTTTTAACAGAGCGTTGACAGGGTAGCAGGGAGGAGCCCGAGAGCAGCCCTTATGTATATTTCAGAACCAGACTCTTTTTTCGAGTACAAGTCATGCTTCTGGGCTCTCATGGGGGCACTGAGCTCTTTCGATGTCATTTGGGATCATATCCCTGAAGTCTTTTCCTCAAACAGACCGTTGTTTTCACCTTCCAGCCTCAGTGAGGTAAATGGGGAATAGACGGGCATCTCTGCTTTTTTTTGTTTCTGTTTTCAGGTACCTTTCCCCACTTGTGCTTTTCTCAGTAACTTAGTTTTTGCTGTTCTTCATAATAAGTGAAGTGTTTGCTGTGTGTCTTAGATTTTCATGACATGGTAAATATATTGAGTTCCTTCTGTTTCCTCTCCAGTGCCTAGTAGAGGGAGAGCGCTTAGTGAATACCTCAAGAACTGAGTGAAATTCCTGCACTAGGCTTTGTGATTCCAAAGAGATGCCATCTGCAACAGAAGGGGAGAGCCCATGGCCTCTGTGCCCCTTGAATGGATGTCCGTGTGGGAAGGGAATCTCAGGACCCAGGGATTCAGCATTCACTGCTTTTAGCTGTAAATGAATGAAATAAACTCTGGGTTTTAATACTGAGAGGACACATACAGAGGACATAATTTGGGGTGGTTCACAGATATACTGGGAAGGCAGGAAAAAGAGGCCCTGGAATGTCAGGAGGAAGGGATGCTATATATATATATTATATATATATATATATATATTATGATTCCACCCACATTTCCTGTCTATCTATGACCAGATAGATAGATAGATAGATAGATAATAGAATGCCTTGCCTTCTCTTTCTTCTCCATTGAGCAGCTATTTTAAATATTGGTTGTGAGTAACTATACATTTAGTTTATCAATTAAATTGTTTCCTATTGAGGAGAGCTGCATTTTCCTGGTTTGGGTAAGAAATACCTACACTATATTATGAGGCCCATGTAAGCATTAGAAGCAATGTATCTACCCAGCCTCAATAGATACATTGCTTCTAATGCTTACATGGGCCTCATAATATAGTGTAGGTATTTCTTACCCAAACCAGGAAAATGCAGCTCTCCTCAATAGGAAACAATTTAATTGATAAACTAAATGTATAGTTACTCACAACCAATATTTAAAATAGCTGCTCAATGGAGAAGAAAGAGAAGGCAAGGCATTCTATTATCTATCTATCTATCTATCTATCTGGTCATAGATAGACAGGAAATGTGGGTGGAATCATAATCCTTGTTTCTGTACCTTGTCCGTGAGGCGTATTTATGAATTTCTTCTTCTACTACTGCTCGATGGTCTGAACGTTGGTGTTCCCCTCAGATTTGTATGTTCAGACCTGACCCCCAGGATGGTGGTATTAGGAGGTGAGGGGGTCTTTGGGAGGTGATTAGGTCATGAGGGAGTCCTCATGAATGAGATTAGTGCTTTCAGAACAGAAACCCCAGAGAGCCCCCTCTTCTCTTCTGCCATGCAAGGACACAGGGAGAAGACAGCCATCGATGAGCTAAGAAGTGGGCTCTCACCAGACAATGAATTTGCCTACACCTTCATCTTGGGGGGTGGGGGGACTTCCAGCCTCTAGAAGTGTGAGAAATAAAGCTCTGTTGTCTATAAGCCTCCCAGTTTATGAAATTTTGTTAAAGCAGCCTGAAATGACTAAGAAAACTACTAGCTCAGCATGTGTCTTCTAGAAAGCAGATCCAGGAGCAAGAATTTTCTCTTTCTCTGAGGGGTATGGATATTTAGTTGTCCTGACCTTTCAGGCTCTGGTTGTCATGATTGCTTCTCTAGAGTTCAGAATTACCCCGGTTCAAGGTTTTGGGAAATGGAAGCCCATTCCTCTACCATCCTGGGGAGGTAGAAACCGAGGGTTAGCCCTATTGAAAAAGAAGGACTTGGGAAAATCACCTAAGCTTCTGACTACTTTTTATCTGTTCAGAGTTTATTAACAAAACATTACTTGGGCTTGACTCCATATCCTGTTCCTGTTCTGGCCTAAGTATTATGGGGAAGTCATGAGGGCTAACACTCAGGTTCTACTGTCCACAGTTCACAGTTGACTTGTAGATATAAGAGATGAACAAGAAGCAAGAGGTTAAAGTTACCAATGGCGGATGGAGACAAGTACAGTGGTTGCTGTTGGATATCAAGCATGCTTGGGAAAATGCTGCAGGTATTCAGGGGAGAGAGAGTTACCTATACACTGGGGTATTAAGTAAATATTTCATGGCAGGTGTAAACTAGAGGGATTCTTTTAACATGGGTAGTGTTACATAGGTGGGGAGACATGGAAAGAGGGATTCTGAAGCAGGGGGAGGGTATGAGCAGAGGCCACATGGCGGGACCATGCATGGCATGTTCTGAGTTCAGTAAAGAAACCAGTGTTGCTGAGATGGAAGCTCTGAAAAAGAAATAAATAAGGTTGAAAAGTTGTAACTTGGAAAATGTGCTGCTTTTGCATTTACCGTTTCCTTGCCTGTCATTTCTTGTCACTCATAAATTATATGGTGTGGAGTTGTTCCATGAACACAGTCATGGAATCTAGCACTGGAGGGCACCACAAAGGTCAACTAAAACATCACTCATTGTACAAATGAGTAAATTGAGGGACGTGTGACTTGTTAGCATCATTGGATTAGTTTTGGCTCAGAACCAAAAGTAGTGTCACATGAACTGGTTTCCAGTCCAGTTATGCTCTTGGAGGCTGATGTGGTAGAAACAGCAGGGACTTTGAAGTGAGACAGACCTGGCTTGCAAGTCCATCTCCACCACCCAGTGGATATTGACCTTGGGCGTGTCACTTAAGCTGAAAGAGCCCCTATTTGCATACCAAAAACACTGGCAATCATCCCTAGGACACATTTAACAGCTCAACAGACATTAGGTAATTTTCTTTTATTTACTCGGGAGGTGTCAGCCACCTTGGAAATATAATTTAAGAACTCCACACTCCCAGCCTCTCTTTGAGGTTTGAGATTGTTGGGTCCCCCCAAAATTGGGTATCCCAATAATGGGTCCGTGATTAAAGGAGCGAGACTGATACAAAGCGAAGATCAAGCAAAGATTTATTTCGCTCCAAGCATCAGGAATCATACCGACCGTCAAACAGACTGGTCGGGACCGCCCCTCCAGAGAGGAGGACCCCTCCCTGCCTTCCAGACTAACTTTTATAGAGCAAAGGCCATGTGGTTGGGCCTGGCCACACACAGGTGGCCAATGAGATTGTAACACACACACAGGAAACTCAACAGTGATGCTAGGTGACAAATTGAATTACAATTTACCCTAGTAGACATTTGAACCAGCCTTGGTAAGGATTGGCGCCAAAAGGCTCCCAAAGGGCAGGTGCCCCTACTCTTGGTAGCTAGGAGACAGTATGCACCACCACTGATTGAATACCTCCACCTGGCCTGACCCACCCTTGTACTTGGACTTCGTTACCTGGGACTGGTTTCCCGGACTTGCTTTTAAGTAAGTTAAAAGCCTTGCCCTGGCCGGGGGGCAAGGTCAATTTAAGCTTTACCGCAAAATGGCAGTTCAACTGGGGTGGGGCTGCTCTGGCTGAATAGGCCCTTACAAGATAAACACTGATAAAATCACCAAGGACTCAGAAAACAAAATGTCTCCAGTATGGTCAGGTTGAGACACATGTGTGTTAGCCTCTGGCCAGTGGGGCATGGGGTGCTGAAGAATTGGAATATGGGGTGAGAGAACCCTTCTAATGAAGTGCCCTTTCATGTGTCCAGCGTAAGAGACCCAGAAACAGGAGTACAGAGAAGACATTAGAATCAAATTCATAATGGATAGAGAAATTGGATTAACAATACTTATACAATTAAATATGATTCAGGTATTAAAAAGAACAAATTGCTAAAATACATGACCACCTGTGTGAATCTCAAAAACATTATGTTAAGTGACAGAAGCCAGACACAAAAGAAAACATAGTATGTGAGTTCCGTTCATATGAAATTCCTGTATGGGCACAGCTAATCTATGGGAATAGAAGTCAGAGCAGTGGTTGATTGGGCAGGGAGGGGAGTTGATTGGAAAGGGGAACAAGAGAAATTTCTGGGGTGATGAAAATATTTTATTATTGAATACAATTGCCCAAAGACATTAAACTGAACCATTTGAAATCTATGTATTTTCTTGTATGTTACTTACATTTTGATTAAAATATATAAAAACAAAGTAAACTCACCACATTTTCCTTTTTTGCTTTAAGTGTTATTTGAATTATGATCACATCAGAGTTAATGGAAAAATCATTTCTTGCCTTGTCTTTTCTTCCAGATAAGCAGACGGTGAGATGTTAAATCTTTGCTGGGATCTGGAAGCAGTAGCTGCGAGGCAGAGTGAAGCCAAGGATGCTTCTACATATGGTAACATCCAGAGGGAAGCCGTCATCCTCCAAGATGATCTAATATATAGTCCACAGAGGACAAGAGTCGAGAGACCAGATATGTGGCAGTTTCTCAGAAAGAGGATGACCCAGGATAGAACAAGCCAGTGGGCACTTGTGTATAGCCACAGAGATTTTCTGGAGGTTTATGTCCTCATCTGTGCAGGTGGGATGGAGTCTTAGACGTTTTGGAACCAGAGTTTCTAAAAGCTCCTTGGTAATAGGAAAAAATATAAGCCCCTCTTTGAGAATACACACAAGAAATTACCAAAACTTACATTTAGGAATTCTGAAGCAGGGGGGAATATGGTACACAATGGTCTTCTTGCATGTTATTATCCTCTACAATACTCCTCTGGAATTTCTATATTCTAGAAAAAAAAAAAAAGATTGACTTATAATTGTGTGTTTCTGTTGCGTTAGATTCCTTGAAAGCAGGTATCCTATGTTTTGTATATGAATTTAAGCATATAGCCCAGTGTCAGGTACAAAATATGGTCCCTTCCTCATCCCCAGGTCACCATCCCTCTACACTCTCTTTATCCCAAATCCCTGCCCCCCTCACCACCTTCCTCCTTATTTCCATAGCATTTGCCTATTTTGTCTCTTTCTCCCTCATGAACATTAGATCCATGGAGTCCGAGACTTTTGCAGATAATAGATTCTTTCTAAATATTTGTTTAAAAATGAGTAAATGAATGTTCATAATAAATACTTATTGAAGGAATTATTGTATGATGACTTCAAGGTGCCTTTCTAAAATAGTTTCATGAAGATCACCAAGTATGTATTTTGTGGTTTCTGGGGATGGTTACACAACATTGTACGCCTTCTCTGTTGAGGAGCTTCTTTTTCCCAATGCTATAAGCACCATGTCTTTTCCTTCTTATGAGAGCTGGATTGAAAACCAAAAGAAGCAACTAGGACAATCTCATATTGGAGTTGTGGGCAAAGAGAGGCTCAAGCAATAATCACCATCACCTTTCAAGCTTCTACTTATTTTCACTAGAATTCAAAATTTTATAATGTGGTTTTCAAAGTAACTACTGGGAGAGGAAGAAACAGAGAAAGAGACAGAGGAAAGGGAATATGGACATCATTGTGAAAATGTCTGTTGTATCACACGATGCTTGACGTGTGATACGGCAGGTTATTTCTGACCCATCCAATATCCACAAAGCAAACCAGCTGCCCAGGGTGTGTTGTTGCATCATCTCTCTCCTTCCATCCTCTTACTGCCCTCTCTCCATCTACGTTCATTAGTTGTATGTAACCGGACAATACACACATGCACAAACACATACTCCTTATATGGTTTCCTTGGTCTTCAACATGTGGGAAGGAGAAATTGGAACTCCTGTGAATTTTTGGGAATGCACAAAATTAAGCCATGTAAAGAGTATTCTCACTATTTTTTATCTTCTTTATTCTTAATATAGGTATCTAAAATTTAATAATTATAAATATTAGATGTATTAATATCTACCAAGTACTGTAGGCTTCAACAAATACCCAAACACTGGAAAATGCCTGTGCACATTACTGGGTGGTTTCTGAATAAAGAAACATTCGGATTTCCTATTAACACTAACAGCACTGTGCAGAATCACATGTCAAAACCACCAATCTAAGGACTTACTTGCTTCCAAAATGTGTTATTTCTTGGAACATCACTCATAGGATTTGTATAAAGTTTCCTAGACATATACACTTATGAATATTTATTTTATTTGCAAGGATGACTCACTGTTAGCAGACAGGGCCATGAACTCACACATGGAAAGAGTCACCATCAAGACTGACTGATCTGGTCATGACCCTTTCTTGCCCGGTGCTTCCTGTCCTCATTCCTGAAATGTAAACTTAACCTCTGACTCTGCATGCCGTATTTCCTGCTCTTGCTTTCCACTTGACCTGAGTGGATTCCTCTAAACCAGTAGCCTCTCTGCGTTGCTTATCATGCTTTAGTTCTTGGAGGAGCGTTATGATACATTTTTCCAATTTTCCTAATTTCTAATCTATCTTTTCTCAGAATTGGGGTTTAAAAATAAATAATTGCTTTTGAGAAACGCTGGGAAGGAATTCCTCCATGGAAACACAACTCTCACCACTGTGGCTAACCTTTCCTTTCACGCACCGATTGAGCCATAAGAAAGGGGTTGGAGAAATCCAGTGTGACAACATAGCAGTGATAAAGAGTTTAAGAAGACATAATGATGTTTTTAGTGAAGTTACTTGCAAGCAGTGTCATTTCAGGGAATGGGAGTGATTCCCATTTTGTATTGTATGTAGCGCAGTGTTTTTTGTTTTTTGTTTTTTGTTTTTAAAGATTTTATTTACTTATTTGATGGACAGAGATCACAAGTAGGCAGAGAGGCAGGCAGAGAGAAAGGGGGGAAGCAGGCGCCCCGCTGAGCAGAGAGCCTGATGCAGGGCTCAATCCCAGGACCCTGAGATCATGACCTGAGCTGAAGGCAGAGGCTTTAACCCACTGAGCCATCCAGGCACCCCGTAGCACGTGTTTAATTAAATAAACAAAACAAAACAAAACAACAACAACAAAAACTTCCATTCAGCTAAAATATGTCCAGGAAGGTAACCGGGGGAGCCCAGAAATTCAGTGGACAGGACTCATCACCACTCTTCCTGATAGAGTAACAGTTCACCTTCTTTTTTGATTCTAGGTTAATTTTCTCTATGATTTGTGACATCAAATAAAAATGAAAGGAGGTTGGGAAACATAGTTGGAAACTTTCCTCGTGTTTGCATTCTGGACAATGCCTTGCACAGTGTGTACATATAATTGATTCATTCTGTACTGATGTGGCTTTGACTGCATAGGTTGATAAGCGACCTGCCAACCAGAGAGTTTTGCTCCCTTCCTCCAGCATTCAGTTGGAAGCAAAGGCATTTCTAATACATTGTTAAACCCATGACCGTTTCCAGGATAATGAACACTTTGTAAGCCTTCTCGTTATCCCCATGTGAAATCAGTGTAAAAAGTTAAAAGCATCAGGGCACCTGGGTGGCTCAGTCCATTAAGTGACTGACTTCAGCACAGGTCATGATCTCGGGGTCCTGGGATCCACCCCACACGGGGCTCAGTACTCAGTGGGGAGTCTACTTCTCCCTCTCCCTTCACCCCTCTCCCTGCCTGTGCTCTGTGTCTCCAATAAATAAATAAAGCCTTAAAAAAGTTGAAAGCAACAAAAGCAGTAGTTTTGAAGAGAAGAAGTAATGAAAACATAAAGTGCTTACCTAGGAAAAATGTGAAGGTTGGAGGATTGTGTTGTGATGGGAATTTACAGGCCAAATAAATTTATATGAGCCTCAGATTCCTTTCAGAAATTATCATTTTTCGGCTTATGAGGGTAACACAGCCTCATTTTACAACACATGGAAAAATGAATAGATTAATAAAGAAGAAGCAATTATCCATAGTTCTACAGATCATGGATGAGAACCATGAACTTTCTGGTGTACTCCTATCATTATTCCGCACATGTATTTTTACAGCAGTGGGCTCCTGTTGTAAGTGGAGGTTTATACCTAGCTCTTATCACTTACTGTTAAAATCACTTATCACTTCCTGTTAAACTGTTAAATGTAGCCCCTTCTTATTAAATATTAATTTAAATACGATTTTAAGTACGGTTGTATTCATGTGTCCAACATTGGAAGTGAGATTTTAATACCTTTTCATTTTATAAATACAAGGAGCAGCCTTAAAGTTCCAGTTTCGTTAGACTTAATTTTTTGAGGTTACGATTTTTAGAACAAGAATTATTGAATCTATGAAAGGAGACGCTTTTAGGCTTTTGGTATACTTAGCCTCATGGCATTTTGAAAAGTTATACCGAGTCCTTGATCAGTTTTATTTTATTTTTTTTAAAGATTTTATTTATTTTTTTGACAGAGAGAGATCACAGTAGACAGAGAGGCAGGCAGAAAGAGAGAGAGGGAAGCAGGCTCCCTGCTGAGCAGAGAGCCTGATGCAGGACTCGATCCCAGGACCCTGAGATCATGACCTGAGCCGAAGGCAGCGGCTTAACCCACTGAGCCACCCAGGCGCCCCCTTGATCAGTTTTAAATCCACTGGCGACACGCTCACTCTTCTGAGGTTGCTAACTAAAGTCAGCTTCAGGGGCTGGATCCAGACCCTTGCCAGGCAGGTTATGTCCTCCCCCAGCTGTTCTGGTAACAGGTAATTTCTGGTAACTGGGAACAGGTAATTTCTGGTTAAGCCCTGTCCTCGTAGCCCTCTTCACCGCACTGTTCCTCAAGGTGTAAGTGAGAAGGTCGGGCAGCGTGATGTCAGCTGTGCAAAGCGCAGAGGTTCTACAGAGTATTGGCCTGCGGGCCGGGCGCAGGTGCAGGAGGATGGAACCACCACCTGCCAGCGGGACCTGCTGCGGTGGCAGGGCCAGTGGCGCCACCTGCTGAGCGGGTCTGCGAACAGCAGCCGTTCAGAAGGCGCGGGGAGAGGTGAGGCAGGAGAGCAAAGCTGCCTGCAAGCCCACAGTCTGGATAGTTTCTACAGATGCAGCTTCCATCCCTCAGCATGGCTGGCGCACTGTGCTCAGTCAATCAGTGCCAAGTCCTGACCGTTTTCTGGCACCGCGGAGTGAAAAGCAAGGAAGGCAACCCGCTGGGAGGTTTGGAATGAAGGAAATGGATGCATTAAATAAGCTCCCGTTTGCCATGCACTCGTGTCTAAATCAACAATAAAATACATTGCTCTTAGATCTACGCCTCTGTGAAGGGATCTTAGTGTCATTGCCCCGCCAGGACGCAGGGCGTCTGCAGGTATGAGGCTGAGGGAGCAATTGCCATGACTGGGCTGTGAACCTTGGAAGCAGGGCCAGCAGACTCGAGCGCCCGCTTTGCCCGCTTTGTCTGAATTTTCCAATCTTACTCAAAGCACTTCAAGGTAATGAGCGCTGAGTGCGGACACAGGGACAAACATGGGAAAGAACGGCCAACTGCAAAGTGTGGGAAAGTAAGTATTGTAATTCCGTGTTCGTTGTTTGGAGTTCATGGTCATGGCAACTGACAGACACCCACCCCAGACCCCTCAAGCCTCAGCTGGCCTCAGAGGCTGCTTTACCGAGGACCGCATTCCTCAGGGCACCTTTCACATCCTTGTTCCTAAGGGTGTAAATCAGCGGGTTGAGGAGTGGGGTGACGAAGGTGTAGACCAGGGCGATGTGGCGGTCCTCGTCCTCGGAGGTGCTGGAGCGGGGGCGCAGGTAGACCAGGCTGCAACAACCGTACTGCAGCAGGACCACGGTGAGGTGCGAGGAGCAGGTGGAGAAGGCCCGGCGGCGGCCCTCGGCGGAGCGGATGCGCAGGATGGCCGAGGCGATGAACACGTAGGAGACACAGATAAGCAGGAAAGGGACGGTCAGCACCAGGATGCCCACCACGTAGAGGACGGCCTGGTGCACGCGGATGTCAGCGCAGGCCAGACGCAGGACTGGGGGCACGTCGCAGAGGAAGTGGTTGATTTCCCGGCGGTGTCCGCAGAAGGGCAGCGTGAAGATTAAGGCTGTGAGCTGCAGGGAGAGGAGGAGGGCCAGGCCCACGGCGCACACCACCATCTGGACGCACAGCCTCTGGGTCATGATGAGGGTGTAGTGCAGGGGGTGGCAGATGGCCACATAGCGATCGTATGCCATGACCGCCAAGAGAAAACAGTCAGTGCTGCCAAGGGTGACGAAAAAGAACATTTGCGCCCCACAGCCAGCCAGTGGAATGGGCTTCCGGGCCCCCCAAATGTTGGAAAGCATCAGAGGCACCACCACCGACGTGTAGCAGATTTCTAGGAAAGACAGGTTGCACAAGAAGAAGTACATCGGGGTGCGGAGCGAGCTGTGTGTGCACACCACCCAGATGATGGCTGTGTTGCCGCAGAGGATCAGCAAGTAGAGGAGGAGGAAGAGGAGGAAGAGGAGGACCTGGAACTCAGGAACGGTGGTGAACCCGCGGAACACGAACTCAGTGGGGCCGGACTGGTTGAGGACGGGGCTCCTAGCAAACATTGTCACCTGCAAAGGACGAGCAGAAAGTGCGAATCTTCCTTTGCCTCTATTGTGGGAAGAAAAGCAAACATTTTAAATTCGATCTTTGATTTAGCATTTCTTTAGTCTCCACTTTCTGATGTCAGTGCTTGGGGTGAATTCACACACTAGAGGCTATGGTATATTTTTCCATGGAGATCTTCATAAATGGGATAGATACTCATCTGCAGAAGGTTCTGGTGCCCAACACATGCAGATATTCTTGGTGAAGTGTCTTTTTTTACTCTGGTATTTTACATCCAATGGACAAGGGCTAATTCTTTGCTTCTATTTAATCAAAGAGTTGTGTAGTTGTAGATATTTTCAAAGTTAGACGAATGGATGTCTTGTTCACTTTTTGGGTAAGCATTCTTGTTGAACTGTAATATACAGAGAAGTTCACAAATCCTGAGGCTACCACTTGATTTTTTTTTTTTTTAACACAGTAAATACACTGGTATTACCACTATCAAGATGAACAAATTGAAAAATTTCAGTAACCCTACTAGCATCTCTCCTGTTTCCTGTCTTTCTACCTCATAAAGGCAAAACTACTCTTTTGACTCTTGTCATGGCAGATTAGTTTATGTTTCAATTCATATGTGTAACTGGCTTCAACATTGTGTCTGCAAAGTTTATTCTTGCTGTTCGATGTACCAAGGCTTTATTCTTTCTGTTGTTTTATAGTATTCCAGTTTATGGCTGAGCTATAATTTATTCATGAGTTCACTTCTCATCCAGTTATTTTGGGTCATATAAAACTGGGCAAGCACCTTTTATTCCAATCCTCCTGATATATACTTTTTATATATTTCCTTTCCTTTGCATATTTTTTCCTGAATTTGCAGTCATCGACCTAAAATTTTGGATTTGGACAGGTTCACATAGAAAGGGACTGTATGGAGTAAGGAAAAATTAAGGTGGAGCTGCCCGAGAGAAGAAAAGACAATAAGGGGACAAAAAATGTAATAACAAAATTGAAATAAATATTAGAACCCCAAGTGAATAAGAAAAGAGCCTTAAAAGCATCTGGGAGGCGAAAAGCATCAATAAATTAAGCTCCTTCAGCTTACTACAACTTTTCAACATAAAACTCAAGAGATGATAAAATAAAGTCTACAGTTTTAAGAAAAACAAATTGGTGTGAAAGAATTCTGTACCAAGGATTTAGTGATTTGTGTTCAAAAGCAACAGACAGACTTTCTCAGACTTACAAGGTATTAGGAAGTATGTCATTCTAAATATAGTGAAAAACATTCCTCAACAAAGACTCCTGGTTGCTGGGCAATTAATCAGCATACATAATCCAGGACTGGGGAAGTCATAATGTAAAAACTTGATTTGAGAATACCTATTTAACACTAAAGGATTAATGCAAATATTGTTAAAAGCCAAAAAATTCCCAAGATAATTCTTGATAACTTACATAATATAAAATGCAAGAAGTAAAATAATCCTGCACATTTAAAACAACGAATTATATTATCAGGAAATTGATAGGGAAGGATGGGAGAAATAATATAATCATGAAATAATTCCCTCAACCTGTATCAGGAAGGATTCAAGAGCTATTTCCTTTAGCTATGACTGATCAGAGAAATACCTATTCAAACATATATTTCTGAGTGACGATCACCAGTAAAATAACACTACGCATATCCATTCCAAATCCTCTGGTTTAAAAAGTAAATCTCATACAGAGAACAAAAGGCTCAAATGAAGGAAACTGTGAACAAGCATTTAAGATAAAATAGCTTAAATAAGAAAAGTAAATATTTAATTCCTGAAAACAAGTTTAAATGAAGTTTAGATTCTATTAAAGACAGAGTCTCATATTTACATAATAAATCTTTCAAGAGCACGTACAGTGACACAGGAAAGCTAGCATTACTTTAGTGTCGCATTGTGTGTTTTGTGATCTAGCCAATGCAAGGAGACGGAAGTTAGACGGGAGTTAGATTTGATCATAACTGAAAACACAATAGAAACGATTGAAAAACTTGGATCAATAAGATATTCATGGGAGTGGCTAGTTCCAAATGACATGTAGCAGAGGGTCTCTTAACTAATAACCTTCAATGTACTGCTGTGTCAGATTAACCAAGCTCCTCATTCCCTCTGTTCAATGTACTAAATGATGCCCATGATGTACTGAACATAAGGGACTGGTAGCTCTTTGTACCATGTCTGAGCATTCCTACACCTACGTGCTGAGTTGTATGTCTATATATTGGTGTGGTTTCTCTCAAATGAACTTATATTACTTGTATTCATGTTGTGATTATGTAATTTTATTAAGTATTTAAAAAATCGAATAAGTTGTTATAGAAATATAAATGATGAAAATTAATAACTGAATGCTTGATAATTGCAAGCTGCTAAAAATTTTTGTGGAGTAACATGTGAGTGGGACCACAAAGGAACACAGGGAGGGAAATTTGGAATAATTTAATATTTGCATTTGACATGGGTCTAAATGTTCACTCTGTCATTACAAAAGCTAAAGCTGGCATTAATATGTGATATTTGAGAAGAAAGGCTTTGATTTCAGGTGATACACACTCAAAGCCCTTGGCTTTATATGAAAAGGTTGATGAATAAACACCCACTGGAAGATTTTAAGTTAAAGTAAAATGATTAAGGTGAGTATGTAGTTCATGGTTTGGATGTTAGGGCTCTCTCTTTCTATCAATGTTGGTTACAAAGTACCCTTCCCTTAAAAAGCCACCAAAATGAATGGGTGGATAATAAACAATACAGCAGTGAATATACCTAAGAAGTAGCAAACAGGAACTTCTTGAAGAAAACTGCAAAGGTTGGCACCAATATGCCTTGACTGAGAGCACCAACATTTCAGTGTTAATTGGCTTGAAGTACGAAGTGATTTCTGTGTAATTCCCATCAAAATCCCTGGAGGAATAAACAAGAGAATGTTAACAAAATAGAGAGTGCTGCAATAGAACAAAATTTACATCATGAGTTATTAAAATATATCACCAATGATTCTATGTTATAAAATATATCCTATGTTCTGTCATAAATAAAAATGGTATTCATAGAACAGTAGAACTGCAGCATACTGGAACACAAGGAACCATTAATACTAGCCAAGTATGACACTCATTGGGTCCAGCATTAATTTATGCACTTTACATTTTTGAAAAATTTAATTTAATATTTTTATGTGTGTTCCAAAATTCATTGTTTATGCACCACACCCAGTGCTCCATGCAATACGTGCCTTCCTTAATACCCACCACCAGGCTCCCCCAACTCCTCACCTCCCTCCCCTCCCAAACCCTCAGTTGCACTTTATATTTCTTAATTCATTTCATAATGGGCCTCTAAAAAAGGACTCTTATATCTGCTTTATGGATGAGAAAATTGAGGCACAGAGAGGGTAAGTAACTTGCCCAAAGTCACACCGCTAGCAGCTGTTGGAATAAGAATTTAAACATGATCTGGTTCCAGAGTCTCTCGTCTTAATCACGGTTACACTACCTCTGTCTATTATGTGCATCAGTTTTATCATCTGTAAAATCCATCTGAAAACACACGTACTTACTTCTCAGGTTGTTGTGAGACTCAGATGAATTATTCTGTAAAAGTACTTAGAACAGTCCAGGCACAGAGGACACATTCAATGTATATTCACTGTTGTCATTATTCAAATCAATTAGAGAGGATCAATTTTCTAATATGGACTTATGGCAATGGGCAAATCATTTAAAAAATGAACTTCCTATTGCATTACACATCAAAATTTATTTCTGATGGACTTGAGGGCCAAATAATTTAAAAACAGGAAGAAATCTACAAATGAGTTACAAGCAAATGAACAGAATCCATAAAAATATTACGGATATTTTGACAGAATAAAAAAATAAAAGATCCATGGGTCAAAAGCACAATAAGCAAACTGAATAGGAGATGAAATTTTATATAATCCGCCAAAAATAAACTCCTCCTAAGAAAAACAAATAGAGGATCTGAACAGGCAATTCAAAAAAGCAATATGCTAATAATGAAAATCGTGCAAATTCAACTTAATTAATATTCAAATAAATATACAACGAAACAAAATCAGATAGTATTTTCTACTTACAAACTGACAGTGGTGGGAAAAAAGATAATCCCTGCAGTTGTTAAAGTTGTAAGGAGAGACACATCCGCACATATTGCTAGTGGACGTGTAAGGTGCTGGAAGAATTGGTGAAGTGCAATCTGGCAATATGTAAGAAAAGACTTAATAGATGCGTGCACTTTGCTTCAGCAATATAATTTCAAGGAATTTATTCTTATAAACTAGCCACGAATCCATGCATAAAATTATGACAGTTTCCTGTGTCATGGTGATACATGGTGATATTTGGTATCAACCAAAATATCAGTAAGAGGAAAATGCTTAAATTAATTGTGGCATATCCACATGATGGGACAAGCAATCATTTAAAAACGATGTTGCAGAAAGATAATAAGATCAGGAAGGCTTATGAAAATGCAGATCGAAAAAAACCATTACATCATGATTCTATTAAAAAATAATGAAATCTGTTCATAAAAATATAAAAGAACATTTTTGAAAGTATTAATAGCAAATATTGCAGAGTGAAAAGGATTGCGAATCTTTCTGTGTATGACTTATGCTTTTCTGTGTTTACAAATTTTGCACTGAGCATGTGCAATTTGGCAATCATATAGTAAATTAACATGTTTCCTTTATTCATTGGTGTTTCAACGTGGTGTTGGGAAGGAAAGCAGGTGGTGTCAATCACATGGAGTTTTGTAGTCAGTTAGATCTGGTTTTGAAATCCAGTCCCCTTGTTTGGTAATTTGATTTTATGTTAATTATGTAAGCTTTGGTTCTCTGATGTGTGCTTTTATGTTAATTATGTAAGCTTTGGTTCTCTGATGGAGGCTTACATGGAATTTATGAACATTAAATGCTTCAAATGTATAATGTGTTTGGGACATAACAAGCGTCCAATGACTGTAACTGCCCTCCTCTCTCTTTTCCCACAATGGTCACTTTCCCTTGGATATTTACCCTTTGGTTCTTATCTCTTCTGGAGCTGATAGTGAGGTTCCTTTAGAGCTGAGTCTTTTCAGGTCCTGCAGTTGCTGTGCTAAACGAATAATAAAAAGAGTAATAGAGAAAATAGGGGAAAATAAAACAAACTGAAAAAGAGATTTCAGTAAAATATATTTTTTTAAGATTCTATTTTTCTGTTTGTCAGAGAGAGAGAGAGAGACCACAAGCAGGGGGAGCAGCAGGTAGAGAGAGAGGGAGAAACAGGCTCCCCGCTAAGCAAAGGGCCTGACATGGGATTTGATCTCAGGGCTCTGTGATCGTGACCTGAGCCAAAGGCAGACTCTTAACTGACTGAGCCACCCTGGCATCTGTCAGTAAACTAGCTTTAGTTACATATGGTGAAAACCACAGAAGGTAGATCTGGATTCAGGAGAACATTTAAAGATGGTTCTATCTTATTAAGACATGAACATCAAATGGACAGCACTATACTTAACAGGAACATTGAAGATTTGGTGCAAAACATAATTTGGAGATAAAGCAAGACATGTGGTGTGGAGAGTGATGTGTGCCAGGGCAAGTCACTATAGGGTTATTTCCAGGAAGAACTCACACACATACCCAAGGTGGGACTATAGCCTATTGAAAAACCAAACACATCAGAGTTTGTATTTACACATTAGGGATTGCCTCTGTGTTCACTCTCAAAGGTTTTCCACTCTACTGTTCTCAGAGAACCTCCCAACCCTGTTATGAACACTACTTGTGAATTCACTTGATTTCGGGTGCTTGTATTCCTTCCTTGGGGAGCTGATACTTAAAGCACTCCACTCTGGGCAGCACCGGTGTGATAAACATTCCAATCAGGGCCATATTTCTGCTCCACAAGGGCAAGAATGTCTGTTTTGTTCACCAGTATATCCCTATCACAAATGATCTGACTTGAACAAAATTGAATTATTTTGTAGCTAAATCTCATGCTCTTTATTTTTATTTATTTATTTTAAAAATATTTTATTTATCTATTTGACAGAGAGAGAGAGAGAGAACACAAGCAGGGGGAGTCGGAGAGGGAGAAGCAGGCTTCCTGCTGAGCAGAGAGCCCCGTGGTGGGGCTCCATCCCAGGACCTGGATCATGACCTGAGCTGAAGGCAGATGCTTAACAATTGAGCCCCCCAGTCCCCTGATGAACCAATTCATAAACTGTGTTCCTTGGAACATGAGCTCTTCTGACGCCTCATAAATGAGCCTTTATGAGCAAATTGAAAACATTCACACTTCCTCTGAAGATTTACAATGCATATTAGCACAACAAAGTTCTGGGATGTCCTATTGTAAAGCAAATAGCTTCAATTTACCTGAAATTTCCAATTATTTTTACCATGGAATACTGCCCCCCACCCCACATAGCACCATTAAATTGTTTATGCCTTATTATTTAAAAATGCTGCTTGAAAAAAGTGAATTTCATGCTATACTCTTTAAGATGGTCCCTTGGAAGAAATAGTGGGGAAAAAAAAAAAAAGGAAAAGGCTCATTTTGTTATGGGTTTACACTTATTAGGTATATGATACTGAGCAGTTCCATCATTCATCAGTTACCTTCCTACATCTGTACAACTGGATAGTAACACCCACTCTGATAACCCATTTTGTCCTGCAATTTAATATCAATATATATGAATGTTCTTCCCCAATAGTGAAATGTTATAGGAATTTTTGTCTCTTACTATTATTTTAAAAAAATTTTTAAAAGTATTATTTATTATTATTATTATAAAAATATTATATAAAATTTATTATTTTTAAATTTTTTTAAAATTTAAATTTTTATAATTTTTATTATTATAAAAATATTATTATAAAAATTATTATTATTTTAAAAAATAAAATCAACCAAAAGAATTAAGTCTCTTGAGATGCTCCCTTACCACTCTGAAATTTGCTCCTTTCCATCAGCCACTTCAGGAAATTCACTAAAGAGAAGGTTAACTTTCTTGCTGAGACATTGAGTTCCTGCCATAGAAGGTAAATGAGCTCTCCCAGAGAGCTCATTGACTCTTCCAAGGTAAAATGGAATGAAGACCCATGAACTTCGAGTTGCAGTATTTCCTGGAGAAGACTGTGGTGTATGATACCTCCATAATGTCCAGATAAAAACAGAGAAGTGTCTTACATGCTAACATTCAGGAGAAGAGACACCACTTAGAAATTTACGATCAAGATGGAGCAGGATGTGAGAGAGATATTCTTTGGAAGGATGATACTATGGAATAATCCTAATTCAAGTTCTGAATTAGAATCCTGTCTCTTCCTTAATGATAGAAAATGGATTCTGTTACAGCCACTCTGAGTCCAGTCTTGCCTGACTGAGTCAGATTGGTTAGTGTCCTTTATGAAATGTCTTTAAAATTAATGGGTCCCCAAAGAGGAGGAATTTCCCCAGTGGTTTCCCCTTAAACTGAACCCAACTGGAGAAAGAAATTGAGGAAAATTTCCCGAGTTGATCAACTAAGCAAGATTACTGGGCAAGATTAGTGGACAATGACACTCTGGGAATTCCATAAGGGGATCCTTGTTCCTGCCCTGTACCCACCAGGGAAATTTCCGATATTGTGTTCTGGACAATGTCCCAGTGAGCATTGTTGAATGCACATGTTCTTTTCAGCCTGAGCTCAAGGTGCATGTGCAATGCACAAATTCAGCACTAGCCTAGGCATCTGGGGATCTGGAGTTGAGTTCTGGCTCTGCCGTGTGGTAGCTTGACCTTGGGCAAGTACTAAAGCTCTTATGTGGGCTACTCATCTGGGGTGTCAGGTATGGTATTCAGGGGACATCAAGGATCCTTCTAGCTCTGAAATTCTATGAATGGTGGGTACCTTTTTCTTGAGAAGCAAAAAATTTATGAAGGATTCATGGACTTAAAATCCCATACCTTCTCATCATTGCTGCCATTAATTTTTAGCCATGTTCAACCTCCTTGTTTTATGTCCATTAGCAATAGCAATTTTTTATTCAATATGTAAGAATATTTATTGAATTCTTGCTGTCAGCCAAGCCCTACTTTCAATGGATGGGATACTTCAGGGTACAAAGCAGACAACAATTTTGTCCTCATAGAGATTGTGTTCTCAGAGGGAGGAAGACAGATCATATGCAATAAATAAGAACAAGCACATTTAATAATGTGTTGGAAGGGTGGGTGCTCTAGAAAAGAAGCAGTACAGGGAAAGGACAATGGAAGAAAGAGTGGAGGAGAGTAATATTATAGACAAGTCGTGTGCAGGGGCTACTTACTTGGTGTTCTGGGAAGGCCTGCAACTCATCTATACCTCATCAGCTCATCTCGGAAATGAAGCACTAGCCAGGGGAAGAGAAGGGAGAATTTAGAGCAGAGGCAATTTCACATGAAAAGGTCTTTCCTGAAGCCAAAATAAGCAAATCAAATTCATCCACAATGGTCCAAAATATTTAGAGCCCATGTGAGTGAAGACAATTTGCTTTTTATATTCAGGGCAATGGACAATTAAGTCTCACAGCTGAATGGTTGGGTAAGTGCTCATGGAGGCTGTCTTCCTATGTGTTTCCCTTTTTTCTCCCACACAGGTACATTTATTTGTTCAGATGAGCTCATTCCCATGAACATATTTTTATACTCTTGCAACAGTTCTATGTAATACGATATAAATGTCCCTCCTACTTTCCTTCCTTCCTTTCCTTTATTTCCTTTCCTTTCCTTTCTTTTCCTCTCTTTCCCTTGCTTCTTTTCCTCCCCTCTCCTCTTCTCCCCTCCCTTCCTTTTCTTTCTAAAAAGATTTATTCATTTATTTTAAAGAAAGAGAGTGAGTGCGCACACGAGCATGTGCCTGAAAGGAGGGCAGAGGGAGAGGGAGAGAGACAATCCTCAAGCAGACTCCTCGCTGAGTGTGGAGCCTGACCTGGCTTTGATCCTAGGACCCTGAGTTCATGACCTGAGTTGAAATCAGGAGCCACCCAGGTGTCCCTAAATGTCTTCCTTTTTAAATGCCAGGTTCACTCTTATACTTTTTGTGACTATTCAATAGTATCGATGTTCCATAATTTATTAAACTCTTTTCCAATACTGGACATTTAATATATTTTTATTTTTTACTACTTTAAATAAATGTATCATTAATTCAGGTGATCTCATTCCTTTAGTCATCCTATACACGTTCTTATTGTTCCTATCCTCAATTTATACAGATATTTTCATATGATTTAGAAGGTAATTATGATGTATAAAACACTTCACATTTCTTTTTTTAATTTCTTTTTTATTTATTTTCAGCATAACAGTATTCATTATTTTTTCACCACACCCAGTGCTCCATGCTATCCGTGCCCTCTCTATTACCCACCACCTAGTACCCTGACCTCCCACCCTCCTGCCACTTCAAACCCCTCAGATTGTTTTTCAGAGTCCATAGTCTCTCATAGTTTACCTCCCCTTCCAATTTCTCCCCAACTCCCTTCTCCTCTCCACCTCCCCTTGTCCTCCATGATATTTGTTATGCTCCACAAATAAGTGAAACCATATGATAATTGACTCTCTCTGCTTGACTTATTTCACTCAGCATAATCTCTTCCAGTCCTGTCCATGTTGCTACAAAAGTTGGGTATTCATCCTTTCTGATGGAGGCATAATACTCCATAGTGTATATGGACCACATCTTCCTTATCCATTTGCCCATTGAGGGGCACCTTGGTTCTTTCCACAGTTTGGCGACCGTGGCCATTGCTGCTATAAACATTGGGGTACAGATGGCCCTTCTTTTCACTACATCTGTATCTTTGGGGTAAATACCCAGGAGTGTAATTACAGAGTCATAGGGAAGCTCTATTTTTAATTTCTTGAGGAATCTCCACACTGTTCTCCAAAGTGGTTGCATCAACTTGCATTCCCACCAACAGTGTAAGAGGGTTCCCCTTTCTCCACATCCTCTCCAACACATGTTGTTTCCTGTCTTGCTAATTTTGGCCATTCTAACTGGTGTAAAGTGGTATCTCAATGTGGTTTTAATTTGAATCTCCTTGATGGCTAGTGATGATGAACATTTTTTCATGTGTCTGATAGCCATTTGTATGTCTTCATTGGAGAAGTGTCTGTTCATATCTTCTGCCCATTTTTAAAAATATGATTGTCTCTTTTGTGTGTGTTGAGTTTGAAGAACACTTCACATTTCTTAAGAGGATAAATTTCATGTTGTGTTCTTACCATAATAAATTTTTCTTAGAACCCCAATAAATATTTTTGAAGTACAGCAAGAGTCTTTTTAAAATAATCAGGAAAAGTTCTATAGAAATCAGCTATAAAAAGTTAATGCATCATATTTGCCACCAATTAGATGGTAAGCTAAGTAACTCAAATATGATAAATGTAATATCAATGACAGACTTACTTTGCCTTTCCTTGATAAAGTCCCAGTTCCTCGAGTTCCGTCGAATCAGCCACGATGAGTTCATTGCTACATGATCAAGCACACTCCACAGTAACTGCACTGAAAAACTGGTCCAAGCTTAGTATCATGAAATCTGCTGTGGTCTATGGCTCCAGTGTAGGGGTAAGAGCTAATAACACTGCTAATAATTTCTGAATGATTAATCTGTGCCAGGCAATCGTAGTCATTTTATGTATATAAAATTTTCAAATATGTTAAAACCATGGTATCAAGTGAGATTACTTTAAGACTGAGCCTTGGGGGGCGCCTGGGTGGCTCAGTGGGTTAAAGCCTCTGCCTTCAGCTCAGGTCCTGATCCCAGGGTCCTGGGATCGAGCCCCACATCGGGCTCTCTGCTCAGCAGGGAGCCTGTTTCCTCCTCTCTCTCTCTGCCTGCCTCTCTGCCTACTTGTGATCTCTGTCTGTCAAATAAATAAATAAAATCTTAAAAAAAAAAAAAGACTGATCTTTGGGCGGCTCTGGCATTTGGGTGTCAGTTAGGACAATAAAGAGAATCCAGCCAAAGAAAGTGAGCAGGATGGAAATAAGGACAGGGAAGTTTAATGAAGTATCACTCACATGTTGATCATTGTGAATTTATGATGGTACCAACCACCTGATGCCTGATCTAGATATCCAAAATATATTTCAGATGCAACATAGCCAAAACACAATTCTTAATTTTCTACATGAAATTTTATTTTCCCTTAGGATTTTCAATTTTAGTAAACGACACCTTGTTATTCCACTTTTATAGGTCAAACAAATCTGGAGTCATCCTTCACTCCCCTCTTCCACTCAGTCTGCATGAAATTATACTGTTTTTACCTTCAAAAGACATCCAAAATATGATTACCTGCCTACATTGTTACAATAGATGCCTAACAAGATTCTGATCCTCTCTTCTCCCCTCTAAAATAGCAGATTTTCTGCACGCAGAGGGATTCACTTAAAATATAAGCCTGATAACGCCCTACTGTGCTCAGATCTCTTTGGGGGCCTTGCACCTTATGTAGGGTAAAATGGAAGCTCTTACTCTGGTCTATAAATTGACTTTCTGTAATTTCTTATCTTACCTGGTGCCATATTTGATCTTATCTCCTACCATACCACCCTCCGTTGCTCTCTGTTTCACCCCATATCTCAAGTAACACAGTCTCATTGCTATTTGTTTCACTGGGCTCTGGGCATTGAGTACTTACTGTTTTGGGGAGAGCACTAGATCATCTTTGATTAAATGTGTCCTCAGAAGCTGTATTGCCTGGTTTTGATCCTGGGGTATGCTTCTTATCATTGCTTTCTTTCTTTATTTTTTCTTTCCTCTTCTTGAAACCTCAAATAGTAATATGAACTTTCTGTGCATTAGTTTCCTTAACTGTGAATTGGGGATAATAATGGTATTCCTCTCCTATAATTTTGAAAAGGATAAATGAACCAAACCATGTAAGTGATCATGTAGGGTTCAGCTATCCCCCTCCTCATCATCACCATCCTCCTCCTCCTCCATGATAAAATGAAACAAAAATGAACATCTAAGACTTACTAGCATAGCTGCAAGACATTGGTAGCTTCCACTTTATTAACTTTATTATTTTATTTTTTAAAAGATTTTATTTAATAGAGAGAGAGAGAGAGCAAGAGAGCACACAAGCAGAGAGGAGAGGGAGAAGCAGACCCCTTCCCTGAGAAGGGAGCCCAATACAGGGCTTGACCCCAGGACCCACGGATCATGAACTGAGCCAAAGGGAGATGCTTACAAGACAGGGCCACCCAGGCACCCTGTAGCTTCTACTTTCAATCTCTGGATCCACACACTGTAAGAAGAAGCTGGTGTGGGACTCCTGAATGGTGAAGCACCATGTGGAAAGAGAGTAAGGGGCAACCAACACCCAAAACATCAACAATGTGAATGAAATATCTTAGATAATTCAGCCCCAGGCAAATTCCCAGCTGAATGCAACTATTTGTGACCCTAGCAAACACAGAACATGAGAACCATTCTGTTGAGCCCAGGGAAACCATACCACATAATCATGAAAACTAATAAGTAGTTATTGTTTCAAACGACTAGATTTTGGAGCAGTTTGCTTTATATAAATAATTAACTGATACTTTAGGTCAGTGGCATGAAAATCCAGTTTGCCTGTAGGTCTCACAGCTTCAGCCTTTACTAACAATTATAAGTTTTGTCTGCTTCGTGTTTACAGGAAGCTTATGTTAGCTTTTTTCATTATTTTAAGAGTGAGTTACTTTATTTATTTATTTATTTATTTATTTATTTATGAGAGAGAGCACATGGGCAAGCAGAGGGAAGGGCAGAGGGGGAGAGAGAGAGAGAGAGAGATATCTCAAGCCAATTCCCTGCTGAGTGTGGAGGCTGATGTGTGTCTTGATCTCAGAACCCTGAGATCATGACCTGAGCCAAAAACAAGAGCTGGATGCTACTGTTTAAGCACCCTGTCACAGCCTACAGTGTTCTGTTATAGTGGTCCAAAGGGACTACAATAAATGTATTCTGTTAATCATTTCTATAGGTTTAGGTAGAATGGGAAAGGTTTCCTTTAAAATCATTACACTCATTACTACTACAAAAATTACAAATTAAAATGCAATTCCCCAATCTCAAAGTATCTTAAATGGCTTAAATTTTTGGTAAATCTCAAAAAGAAGGAATTCTCTGAGGTAAATTTACCTTTCATTGTTATGCTAATCCCCCTCAAGGCTGAAAGTGCTGTAGAACTAAAATGAACTCTACTTGAGGAGCTCAGCTGAACATTTTAAGGGAGTGTAGAGAAGATACTGGGGGAACCACTTGTAACATTACCTGTGAAAATATTCTTTCCAATTCTTTTCCTTTGTTTTACCTCTGTATATCCCAAATAATGGCAGTAATAATAGCGGCAATAGTAAGACAATAATAATTGATATCATGTTTATAAGGCTTATTCTAAAACCTGTATTAATTCCTTTGATCCTTAAATGATAGTTTTTTTTTGTAATCTCTATTTGATTGAAAATAAAGTCAAGGCACAGAAGGTTTAAGTGATTTTTTTTTTCCTTGTCACACAGGTAAAAAGAGGCAATCTAGGGCCTGTGCTGTGCTATAAACCCTTTTCATTGCCTGTCTGTAAACTTGCCTGATAACCAGTGCTTTAATTACATAACTAATTAGGGATTATTGACTGTACAATATCACTGATAAATGAATTTGTTACTGAGATGTCAGTTACTACTTAAAATGCTAGATGACACAGAGAATATTGAAAAACCCCATACAGCTGAGAAGATAACAAAATATTACTAGAAAAACAGGAATTCATAAGACAAATGAGCATGGAAGTTACTTTTACTCTTTCTGGAAAATAGAGCTTGGTTGGAGGACATGCGTTGGGGGCAAGGGGTATGAACAATCTTCTTTCATACATTAGTTGTTTAGCCCATACTTTCTTATGTAGAAATTGGATTGTTAACATATCTTCATTTCTACACAAAATACTATATAAGAAACAATTTTTGAGTGTCTGGGTGTCTCAGTCATTTAAGTAGCTGCCTTTGGCTCAGGTCATGATCCCAGGTTCCTGAGATTGAGTACCACATCGGGCCCCTTGTTCAGCAGGGAGCCTCATTCTCCCTCTCCCTCTGTCTGCTATTCCTCCTGCTTGTGCTCCCTCTACCTCTGTCAAATAAATAAATAAAATCTTTTTAAAAAGAAAGAAAGAAACAATCTTTTTCTGGTTATACTTTGTTTGCCCCTAACTCTCAAGATCCTTTTCTTGCTTGTCTTCTCCAAAAGGTTAATTTCTGGGAACTGAAACATTCAGTCTACTCTTCCCTTTTGCTTTCAGTTGGGTTTGGCCCATGGGAGATGGGCAAGGGTTGGGAGGGTACGAGCAGAGAGCGTTTGGGGTATTTATCTCCCTGGTCTCTCCTTGCATGGCTGTATTTTTCTCAACTGTTGCTTCTTCCCCCTAAAGCCACAGTTCCTACCGAATATTTTCTCTCAGTAAACTTGGCTCCTACAGGTCTTTGATCATACTGTACCCTTATGTGAGGTCTAGGGTTGATCATGGCTTCCTGCTGCTGCTCAAATGAAAGTATGTTGCCACACATACCGGTTTCTTTACTTGTACTTCTATATACAATCTTTGTATATTTTTTTCAGTCAAAATTTATTGAATGAGCCATCCCTTTCCAGCTGATACCTGAGATGCAGTGTTATACTTATTACTTTCTATTGTTATGCCCATTTGTTCATTTCCTTCCTAGAAGAGAATTACTGAGTGAAATAGTAGAAGCATTTTTTAAAAAGATTTTTAAAAAATTTATTTATTTGACAGAAGGTGATCAGAATTAGGCAGAGAGGCAGGCAGAGAGAGATAGAGAGGAGGAGAAAGTAGGCTCCCTGCTGAGCAGAGAGTCTGATGTAGGGCTTGATCCCAGGATCCTGGGATCATGACCTGAGCTGAAGGCAGAGACTTTAACTCACTGAACCATCCAGGTACCCCTAGTAGAAGCATTTTCAAGGTCTCTGGCACACATAGATAAATGGTATCCAGAGAAATCCCAGTTGCATGGAGATTTGCATGAGCTGGAATCAAACTCTTGCCTGAAGGTTGTAGACTCCCCTAGTTGTTATGGGAGAGGCAATTCCTGGTAAGAATTTTTCCCAGGGTCCCCTTCATTTCACTGTTCCTCAGGGTGTAGATAAGTGGGTTGAGCAGTGGGGTTCCCAATGTGTACACCAGTGAGATGAACTGATCTTGCTTGGGGTAGTAGCTGGAGCTGGGGCGCAGGTACACAAAGGCACAACAGCCATACTGCAGCAGGACCACAGAGAGGTGGGAGGAGCAGGTGGAGAAGGCCCGGTGACGTCCAGCTGTTGAGTGGATCTTGAGCACGGCAGCCACAATGAAGACATAGGAGGTAGCAATGAAGAAGAAAGGCACGGCAATGGCCAGTGTGGCTGCCACCAGCACTGACTGCTCATGGATGTGGCTGTTGGCACAAACAAGACGCATCACTGGTGGAATATCACAAATGAAGTGCTCAATACTCCGAGCCCGGCAGAATGGCAGAGAGAAGATGAAGGCCACCAGTTGTGTGGACAGGAACAAGCCGATACTCACAGAGGCCACGACCAAGCGGACACAGAGAGTTAAAGTCATGGTGAGAGGGTACTGTAAAGGGTGACAGATGGCAACATACCTGTCATAGGCCATGGTGGCCAAGAGGAAGCAATCAGCACTGCCAAGCCCAATGAGGAAGATCATCTGAATGGCACAGCCCAGGAGGGTGATGGTCTTCTCTGACTGTAGGATATTGGCCAGGATGTGGGGCACCACCACCGCAGTATAACATAATTCTACTCCTGAGAGGCTGCCCAAGAAATAGTACATGGGTGTGTGTAGGCGGGCTTCTGTTCGGGTAGCCACTATAATTAAGACATTCCCAGTGATAATCAAGGTATAAATGAAGCTGACTCCAAGGAAGGACAAGACACAGAGCTCTGGTTGGGAGGGATAGGCCAGGAACACAAATTCCATCAACAGTGAATGATTTCCCCAGATCATTGAGCTAACAGAGTGTTTCTGCTGAGAAATACAAAGACAGAAGGAAAAATTGGACCAACAACATATTAGTTCACACTCTGAGCCATGATCTAATCTAGTCAGGTCTGGAGTTAGAACCTTAGGATTATTAGACCCAAGTCTCTCTTTTCCTCCTCTTAATCAACTCCCTTCACACAAGTATCTACAACTTAATTTCTAAGTGCAGAGAGTTGGTTTAAATTGTTTAAGAATTTTTTGAGAAAATGAGACAGAGTATAGCTTTCAAAATGATTTTTAGAGGAAGTGGAATGAAAATTAATTCTTTCATGAGAAAGTGTCAAGGAATTCTTGAAAGCAAGGGTCATTGAGGTGAGAGCAGGAAGTATTCCTTTATTCACTCATTCATTCATACATTTATTTACACACAATCCCTCCTGAGGTATTGACTCACATATATATGGATTAACACTGAAAAGTTGGTCATATGGTGGATAATGAAGAAAGAAAACAATGCCCATGGACAAAGAGCTCACATAAGTCTTTGAGCAACACTATCAGGGATGAATTTCAGAAAACAAAGCCCTCCCTCTCCTGGTTCCTCTGTCCATATCTTCAGGAGAAGGCAGGACTTGAAGGAAACAGAGGGTTTTTATCGTAGAGCTCCTCCTGGCTTGTGGTGGTATGGGGAAATATGTGATCATAAGCTGTTGAAGATCTAAGTATCCTTCCCCGAGTTTCGGGATGAATAGGAAAGACATCTAATCTCCAAATATTTTTCTTCTCTCCTAAGGAACTAAAGGGAAATCCAGCTTCCTGAATTTCTTGCTTCCTTGAAAACCTTGAGATGAGCAGACAATAACTCTCAAAGGGCATCCATCTACTGTTTTCCCAAGATAACTCATATTCAAGAAAGAAAAGAGGGGCCATGTGATCTCGTTTCAGTGTTCCCAATTTCAACATTATTTATGAAAAACTTTAAAGAAAAAATCTTAATCCAGAAGCACCACTCCAGGACAAATCATCCACATAGACCCACTCTGTGTCACAAAACTTCAGAGGACCTTCAGAGGCATGAATGCCTCTTCATTCCCTTTTCCTTATCTGAACTTCAGTCATGCTCCAAATGATTTCTAATGTCATCTGTCATATTCAACATTTTATTATAACATGAAGAGCAGAGGCAGTGCATCAGTGTGTGAGATCAGTTTTGAAATTAAATGATAGGATTTGCATAATCCCAAATCCTGGCTCTGTGATGCTAAGCAAGATATAATTTCTCAGAGTCTTAGGTTCTTTATTTGAGAAATGGGGATAATAATTATACTTAGTTCTGAGGATTGTTTTTGGTTTAAAAAAGACCATTATGTAAAGTATCTACTGCAATGCATAGGACATAGCAAGAGCAGCCTAATACTAGATCATCATTATTTTTTCAAAATTTAAGTTCAATCAGCCAACATATAGAACATCATTGGGTTCTGATGTAGTGTTCAGTGATTCACCAGTTACGTATAACACCAGTGCTCGTCACATCACACTCCCTCTTTAATGCCCATCACCCAGTTACCCCATCCTCCTACCCACCTTCCCTTCTACAACCCTCAGTTTGTTTCCCAGAGTCAGGAGTCTCTCATGTTTAGTCTCCCTCTCTGATTTCCTCCTATTCATTTTTCCCTCCCTTCCCCTGTGGTCATTATTATTCATAAATTCAAGGAAAGCCATCTTCCCTTAATTCCATTTTCATCCCCCATATCACCAAGCCTAATGTATGCATTGTAGACATTCAATAAATATATGCTGCGTGGATAAATATACTATGAAAAGCATGTCATTACACTTTTGTCATTTTCTCTTTCACTTTTAAGATGATTTCATGATCCAATCACCTATTTAAGAACCCTCATGGAAAACTTGGTAACCAACATTAGGGCTACATTGAGGAAAACATCCTGCCACTCAGGAACATAACACGTAGAAGGCTACAACAAACACATTTAGAACTAGTTTTCTACTTCTATCTGATAGAGGGTTTTGGAATCTGTGTGCAAATGACAATTTTGGAGAATTTTATGATAGCCGTACTTCTGTCATTTTAATGGTGTTCTCCAGGTTCTATAATAATAGATATATTATTATTTATTAATATAATAGATATAATACTAATATCTAATATTAGTATTAGACTAATTTTATATTTCTATTAATAGATATAATAAATTTATAATAGAGGTATCCATAGGTCATGAATTCTTAGTGCTGGAGAGGACCTCCGAAATTGTCTAGTTCAGTCTTCTGTCAGATACTTGAATCTTCCACACAATATCTGAACATCAAGTCACCTTCAAAGCCTAGAGAATGCCATTCTCCTGAATTGCTTGCTTCATTGTTGGATGGTCTTGTTCCCTACAAGATTTTTCTGATGGTGACTGAAACCTGCCTCTGTAACTTCTACATTTCATTCTGTTCTATCCCAGTGGGCCATTTCTTCATGAAACACTTCAGGAAGTAAGAGCTTTGATCGTGTAGCCCTAAACTGTCTTCTCATTTTCCTTTTGGTATTCCTAGAACAACATGTTTTTTGATATGTCTCACAATTTTAACCCTGGAAATGCTCTCATTTTAAATAAGTTAATTAAAAGATTACTGCATGGGACAGATCACAGAGAGCGCTGCGTTTAAAAAGATCTGGGTATCTCCTATCAGACCATTGGCTGTCTAATTCTTCAGTCTAACCAAAATTGGATTAATGCACTTGTTGTTGTGTTTGTTTGTTTTGATAGTCTCCTTAGCTTGAATGCGAAAACTCTTAACTAAATTTATTTTAATAGTTAGAGAAGAACATGATCAGCATTGTTTTTTAAAAATTTAGATTCAATTAGACAACATATAGTAGATCTTTAGTTGCAGATGCAGTCAGTGTTCAATAATTTATCATCCATGTATACATCATCATTCCTTTAACATTGGTTCCTTGCTCTAGTCTGTTAAGGTTGCCATTTTAAAAAATCTTCAATTTGTGGCTTTACATTTTAACTATCCTTTCTGAAATACCTTACCTTTATACTATATGGGTGAAGCCCCACATACAATGCCCCAAAATGGCAGAGTTGTGCCAAGCAGTTGTATATCCTAAAGAGAGACAGATAAAGAATCTCTTGTATTATAATTTCATACATGAATTATAATATACTTTATATATTTTATATGTATGCCATTATATTTATGTGAATAAACTGTGATAAAGTGCAAAAGGAGAAGTGTGTTATAAGATTGTGCACCATGTGGCTCTGGCATAGTTGGTAATTAGGGATTCTGAAGTGGCTTCCTAGAGGAAGTCATCTTTAAGCTTAGATCTGAAACACAGGCATTAGCTAGAAGAAGAGAGGTAGCAGAGTAATGGGGTCCACATTCTGGAGAAATGAAATAGTGGATTTTATGGCTGGAAGTGAGTGAAACTTACTATATCCACATACTAACACCTTGTTATTCCAAGTTGTTACTAAACATGGGCATAGAACAGAGGCAAGGTAAGAGCCCTTTAGTGTCATCCCCAGAAATCTGCCCAGGCTGGCATCTGTTCATGAATCCACACCTGCCTCAGTGTCTACAAGTCACAGCTCACATCATGTCTGCATCTTCCTTCCTATTTCTCCAGGCGGCCAACCCCACGTGGCCAAAGAGTCATGGGAAACCGTGTCTGTGTGCATTCTGGAAGTACAAGGAGTCTATACCAGAGTGGCTCTCAAATTGTTGAGTTAGAGGATTGTTTAAAATAAGGAGATTAGAAGATTTGGCAATACCAGACAGAGATAGAATATCAATCTATTATTAATAGCAATTTCACTGGGGCAGATTTACTCACATTAATATCTCTTTCCACATATTTAGAAGATGTAAATAATAATATTTACATAATGGAGCTGTGATGAAATTAACTGGCATAAAGTATTTAGAACACTTGTTTTGATGTGTGAAACCGACTAGGTTGCATAATAAATATTAATTCTTTTCTCCTTTCTTTGACTCTATTAAAGGGATGTTATTAAGAATGCCTCCTTCATAGCAGAGGATTAAATGAAACACCTTACAGGAAAAGGGTTTTTATGAGTCCTAAAACCTTATCCAAATTTATATTAGCCATCCCTTCAATATTATTTACTCTAAGATTAGTTATTATTTTTTTAATCAGAAGAACAAGCCTTCCAAGGGAATTCATAGAAACAATGAATGCTGTGGATTGAATGAGCTCTAAAATCCTAGAGTCTCTACTGTAAAGCCATTACTTGCTTTTCTAGCCTGGTGTCAGTGAGTGCCTGATATGTTGTGATTCTAGAAGAAGGGAGCAAAAGACTTTGTCTTACCTTTACCATGAGAAGGGAGAGGGGTGTGTGGAGCCAGTCTCCTCCGCTATGTTCATTAGGGATAGAAGCCAGCAGATGAGGTCTGACTGCTCTGCTGGAGAGGGAGAGAAGGACCATGAGCTTGGAGAGGATGTCTCCTGGGACAGAGGCTTCAGTAACCTTCCTCACAAAGGCCATGTCAAGCATAAATTGCTCTGCTATCTTACCCATAAGTTCCATCTCCCAGGTGGGTAGTTGGATAGTTGTTGGATCTCCCCTGTTACCAGGTAATGAGTCCAAACTAAACCAATCCTTGCACATGGAATCTCTTGTCAATGGGAGATCTGAGGTATTCTTGTCAAAGTGAAGATCAGTAATAATCAACATTAATCAACATTCTCAGCATCCAATGTAATTTCCTAGGAAATAGCAGGCTCCCTAATGAAGGTCACTTATCCCTCCTTCTTCAAGGATTTGAGTCTCACCAGACTGTCATAGCTGGGCCAGCCCAAGTCCCAAATTATTATTGCCCTGGGGAACCAAGACTGTATTTTATATTTCATATAAAAAAGGGGGCCTTGGTAACCTTGGTTCTACATAAAAGGATTAATTTAGGGGGACACTGGGAAGACATTTAACTTTCCGGTTACTTTTTAAATAATTCCCTTAGGATGATCTTCCAGGATTGGAAGAAACCATATGTTTTCACTCAATGTACTATACAGACTTCATAGGTTTGATTATATCCCTGCTTGGATATACTTTGTCATCTTAAACTTGCAAAATTTTAATATCTTTACCCTTGTTGCACTTCTCTTTCCCTTGTCTCCATTAGTCTGTTAGATCTTTCACAATGGAACATATACTGGATATATTCTTTTTGGTAGCTGACAATTACAGACCTATGGTTCACCCATTTAGAGTTTGGTTCATCACTGATTGATTGATTAAACTAGTATTTATCGAACAGGATGTGCTCAGCATGTCTAAGTCTGGTACAAAGAAGGATAAGACAAACAAGATTCCTGCATTCATGGAGTTTCCATTGTTGCTAGTGAAACAGACAATAAACACAGTAAATAAGTCAGTTGGGTATTATGAGAGTGATGAGTCCTATGAAGAAAATGGAACAAGTTAAAGGGATAGTTAGTGATTAGTGGAGGAAGGTCATCAAAAGCCTCTTCTTTGAGGAGGTGACACGACCTGAAATGTAAATGAGGAGAATAAATTAGCCATGAAATTTGCGAGAAAAGCAATTCCAACAGAGGGAAATGCAATGGAGGGAATGAACCCAAGCTGGGGGGAAAAAAGAACAATTGAGCATGCCTAAAATAAAAAATGCTGAAATTTAGGCATATCCAAGCATGAGGATATTGGAAATCCTATGATCCAGAGGCCTTCATTAAGAATATGAGATGAGAGAAGTGATCTGATTTGCATAGCGTCCAACAAGTCAGTGGCAAAAATAGGACTAACTTGGTTCTTTGGATTTCCTCTAATAATGTCCGCTGACTATTGAGCTTGAAAACCCAGTGGCTCTTCAGGATCCCAAGGGAACTGAGTACAGAATAAGGATCTATTTTTTAAAAGAATGTCACACCGCTTTCAATGACTCCTTAGACCAAGGATTTAATTTTTTCTAAAGATTAAAACTAATCAGACAGTATTTTTTGAAATTCAATATATTTCTAAGACTGTCTTATTTTGTATTATTTTGAAACTTTATGAGTTTCTAGTGAATGAAATGTTGTTAAAAGGGTTTCCTCACAGTTTTCTAATACAGAAACATAAATAATACCAGTGAGATTTAAAGTTATATTCAACCTTTTTTTTTTTTTTTTTGTCATTTCTTGGGCCTTAGTAGTCAATTTTATGTCTTTACTTGGCTAGGCCACAGTTCCTAAGTATTTGGGCAAACACCACTTCTGGATGTTACTTGGGAATTTTTTTTTTTTTTTTTTTTTAGGTGAGATTAACAATTAAATCAGGAAGGTTTGAGTAAAGCAGACTACCAACCATTATGTGGGTGGGTCTCATTTAATTAGTTGAAAACCTTAGGAAAAAAAAGTCTGAGGTTCCTGGAAGAAGAGGGAATTCTGCCTCTAGACTGACTTCCCATTCAAACTATAGTATCAATTCTTCCCTGGGTCTTTAGCCTTTTGGCCTATGTGCAGATTTTGGACTTACCAGACCCACAATTGCACGAGCCAATTCCATAAAATAAATCTTTCTTTTTGTCCCTCTCCCTCTCTCCATACAACTTATTGATTCTGCTTCTTGGAGAACCCTGATTAATACAGCTTTGATTCCAAGAGGAACAGAATATTAAGGATGAATTTTCTGAATTGGTTCTGGGATTTGTGGAATTGGTTCTCCAATCTGATTAGGTTTATTTATTTATTTTTAAATTGGATTTATTTATTAATTTATTTTACTGTAATAAAAGGTTTTTTTATTTTGTTTTGTTTTTGTTTTTTTAAATGTAGTGTTCCGGGCACCCGTGTCTCAGTATGTTGGGCCTCTGTCTTCGGCTCAGGCTCCTGGGATCAAGTCCCACATCGGGCTCTCTGCTCAGTGGGGAGCCTGCTTCCCCTCTATCTCTGCTGTCTATCTACATACTTGTGATCTCCTCTCTGCCAAATAAATAAATAAAATCTTTGAAAAAAAAATGTAGTGTTCTATGATTCATTGTTTCCATGTAATACCCAGTACTCCACATCATATGTGCCCTCCTTAATACCCATCATCTGGCTACCGCATCCACTCACCCCCCATCACCTCTAAAACTCTCAGTTTGTTTCCTGGAGTCCATAGTCTCTCATGGTTCATCTCCCCTTCTGATTTCAGCACCTCTTCATTTTTCTCTTCTTTCTCTAAATATCCTCCATGCTATTCCTTCTGTTCCACAAATAAGTGGAACCATATGACAATTGTCTTTTTCTGCTTGACTTATTTCACTCAGCATAATCCCTTCCAATTCTATCTCTGTTGATGCAAATGCTGGGTGTTCATGCTTTCTGATGGCTGAGTAATATTTCATTGTATATATGGACCACATCTTCTTTATCCATTCATCTGTGAAGAATATCTGTTTTTTGGATGTTGAGATTGAGGAGTTCTTTACAGATCTTGGATATCAGCTCTTTATCTGTAGTGTCATTTGCAAATATCTTCTCTCTTCCATGGGTTGTCTCTTTGTTTTGTTGACTGTCTCCTTTGTTGTGCAGATGCTTTTGATCCTGATGAAGTCCCAAAAGTTCATTTTTGTTTTTGTTTCCCTTGCTTTTGCAGATGTATTTTGAAAGAAGTTGCTGTGGCCAATGTTGAAAAGGTTACTGCCTATTTAAGGGTACTAATGACTCCACTCCTATTGTAAAGAGAACACTGAGTGTCTGTGGTGTGATGCAGCAATAGAGATGCAAAATATCACCACAGGATACAACTAAATCAGTATTTATAGTGGCCAGGTTTTGGGTGGCCATGCATATGATATATTCAAATATTTTTGTCAAAGTGGTAAATATAGTAAGACTGGCAGGTTGCCTCTTTTTTAAAGATTATATTTATTTATTTGACACAGAAAGAGAGAAAGCACAAGCAGCAGGGGTGGCAGGCAGAGGGAGAGGGAGAAGCAGGCTCCCTGCTGAGCAGAAGGCCCCATGTGGAGCTCAATCCTCTGGGACCATGATCTGAGCTGAAGGCGTATGCTTTACTGACTGAGCCACCCAGGCACCCAGTTTATTCCATGACACTTGGTGCCCCACTCTTGTTTTCCCAAAACTGGGGGTCTTAGGTTGGAAATCTGGCAGTTTACTCTCAACATATGTTAATTCTCAGAGCAAATTGATTCTGCTCCACCTTTCCTGATCTACTCCTACATTCCTGGATTGAAATGTGGGAACATAGACTAGAACCACCCCCTGGGGCCTTGGAACATGTGAAAGAGGCTTCATGAAGGAAACAGGCACATTGACCAGGCAGTTACTTGTCACACTTTAAGAGAAACACAAGAATGAGGCCTATGAGGTGAAAAGTCCTTATGAACATTCTTCGAGGACTCAGTTAATACCATTGCTCCTCAAGAGGAGGCTTCAAGGATAATGATGTTGCTTCAGAGGAAATGTAGACTTTTAATCTGTGGCTAAGTGAACAGTAGCCTACAGTATCCCTGTCCAGTTTTCAGAGTTTTCATTTCAAAGAACTTTAACAAATGAAAATGAACTATAGCAAAAAAGATGTGTTATGAACAGAATTCATGAAACTCCAAACTTTGGAGAAATCAATGAAACCTGGCATTTGTAGGTAAGAGTTTCACTGTTGTCACGTGCTCAGGGACCTCTTTCAGTTCCTCCTAAAACTTTAAAGAGCTGCAGCTGTCCCTTTGTTACTGATGGCCTTTTTCAAGCAACCTTTCACATCCTTGTTCCTAAGGGTGTAAATCAGTGGGTTGAGTAGTGGGGTGATGAAGATGTAGACCAGGGAAAACTGGCGGTCCTTGTCCTAGGAGGTGCTGCAGCCAGGACACAGGTAGACAAGGCTGCAACAGCTGTACTGCAGCAGGACCACAGTGAGGTGCGAGGAGCAGGTGGAGAAGTCCCGACGGCAGCCCTGGGCAGAGCAGATGCGCAGGATGGCGGAGGCGATGAACACATAGGAAGTACAGAGAAGCAGGAAAGGGAATGTAAGGGACCTGTAGCTCTTCTACTATGTCTGAGCATTCCTACACCTCTGTGTTGAGTTGTATGTCTACATATTGATGTGGTTTCTCTCAAATGAACTTTTATTATTTGTATTCATGCTGTGATTATCTAATTCTGTTAAGTATTTAAAAAATCTAATAAGTTGTTATAGAAATATAAATGATGAAAATTAACAATTGAATGGTTGATAATTGCAAGTTGCTAAAAATTTTTGTGGAATCACGTGTGAGTGGGACCACAAAGGAACACGGGGAGGGAAATTTGGAATAATTTAATATTTGCATTTGACATGGGTCTAAATGTTCACTCTGTTGTTACAAAAGCTAAAGCTGGCATTAATACGTGATATTTGAGAAGAAAGGCTTTGATTTCAGGTGATACACACTCAAAGCCCTTGGCTTTATATGAAAAGGTTGATGAATAAACACCCACTGGAAGATTTTAAGTTAAAGTAAAATGATTAAGGTAAGTATGTCGTTCATGGTTTGGATGTTAGGGCTCTCTGTTTCTATCAATGTTGGTTACAAAGTACCCTTCCCTCAAAAAACCACCAAAATGAATGGGTGGATAATAAACAATACAGCAGTGAATATACCTAAGAAGTAACAGACAGGAACTTGAAGAAAACTGCGAAGGTTGGCACCAATATGCCTCGATGGAGAGCGCCAACATTTCAGTGTTAATTGGCTTGAAGTACGAAGTGATTTCTGTGTAATTCCTATCAAAATCCCTGGAGGAATAAATAAGGGAATGTTAACAAAATAAAGAGTGCCGCAATAGAACAAAATTTGCATCATGAGACATTAAAATAGATAAAATATATCCTATGTCCTAACATAAATAAAAATGGTATTCATAGAGCAGTAGAGCTCCAGCATACTGGAACACAAGGAACCATTAATAGTAGCCAAGTAACACTTATTGGGTCCAACATTAATTTATGTACTTTACATTTTTTTAAATTAAATTAAATTAAATTTCTGTGTGTGTGTTCTAAAATTCATTGTTTATGCACCACACCCAGTGCTCCATGCAATAAGTGCCTGCCTTAATACCCACCACCAGGCTCACCAAACTCCCTGCTCTCCTCCCCTCCCAAACCCTCAGTTGCCCTTTACATTTCTTAATTCATTTCCTAAAAAAAGGAAATTTTCTAAAAAAGGCCTCTAAAAAATGACTCTTATATCTGCTTTATGGATGAGAAAATTGAGGCACAGAGAAGGTAAGTAACTTGCCCAAAGTCACACCGCTAGTAGCTGCTGGAATGAAAATTTGCACGTGATCTGGCTCCAGAGTCTCTTGTCTTAATCACTGTGTTACACTACCTCTCTCTATTATGTGCATCAGTTTTATCATCTGTAAAATGGATCTGAAAATACATGTACTTACTTCTCAGGTTGTTGTGAGACTCAAAAAAAAAAATCAAATGAATTATTTTGTAAAAGTATTTTGTACAGTCCAGGCACAGAGGACACATTCAATGTATATCACTATTGTGAATTGAATCATTATTCAAATCAATTAGAGAGGATTGATTTCCTAATATGGACTTATGGCAATGGGCAAATCACTTAAGAAATGAAATTTATTTCTGATGGACTTGAGGGACAAATATTTTAAAAACAGGAAGAAACCTACAAGGTAGTGTGGGTGAACATTTTTCAGACTTCCAAGTACAAATGATTTAGAAGCAAATGAACAGAATCCATAAAAATATTATGGATATTTTGACAGAATAAAAATGTAAAAGATCTGTGGATCAAAAATACAACAAGCAAACTGAATAGGAGATGGAATTTTATATAATCTTCCAAAAATAAACTCCTCATTAGAAAAACAAATAGAGGGTCTGAACAAGGCAATTCAAAAAAGCAATATGCTAATAATGAAAAGCATGCAAATTCAACTATCAATATTCAAATAAATATACAAGGAAACAAAATCAAATAGTATTTTCTACTTACAAACTGACAGTGGTGGGAAAAAAGATAATCCCTGTAGTTGTTAAAGTTGTAAGGAGAGACACATCCCCACATATTGCTAGTGGACGTGTAAGGTGTAAGAATTGGTGAAGTGCAATCTGGTAATATGTAAGAAAAGACTTAATAGATGGGTGCACTTTGTTTCAGCAATATAATTTCAAGGAATTTATTCTTATAAACTAGCCACGAGTCCATGCATAAAGTTATGACAGTTTCCTGTGTCATGGTGATACATGGTGATATTTGGTATCAACCAAAATATCAGTAAGAGGAAAATGCTTAAATTAATTGTGGCATATCCATGTGATGGGACAAGCAATCATTTGAAAACGATGAAAACAATGTTGCAGAAAGATATTTAATAAAATCGGGAAGGCTCATGAAAAAAGCAGATAGGAAAAAAGGCATTACTGGGGCGCCTGTGTGACGCAGGGGGTTAAGCCTCTGCCTTCTGCTCAGGTCATGGTCTCAGAGTCCTGGGATCAAGCCTGGCATTTGGTCTCTGCTCAATGGGGAGCCTGCTTCCCCCTCTCTCTCTGTCTGCCTCTCTGCCTATTTGTGATCTCTGTCGGTCAAATAAATAAATAAAATCTTTTTTTAAAAAGGCATTGCATCATGATTCCATTAAAGAATAATGAAATCTGTTCATAAAATTATAAAAGAACATTTTTGAAAGTATTAATAATAAATATGGCAGAGTGAAAGGGATTGCGAATCTTTTTGTGTATGACTTATGCTTTTCTGTATTTACAAATTTTGCACTGAGCATGTGCAATTTGGCAATCATATAGTAAATTAACATGTTTCCTTTATTCATTGGTGTTTCAACGTGGTGTTGGGAAGAAAAGCTGGTGCTGTCAATCACATGGAGTTTTGTAGTCAGTTAGATCTGGTTTTGAAATCTAGTCTCCTTGTTTGGTAATTTGATTTTATGTTAATTATGTAAGCTTTGGTTCTCTAATGTGTGCTTGGGGATGTGACTATGGAGGCTTACATGGACTTTATGAACATTAAATGCTTCAAATGTATAATGTGTTTGGGACATAACAAGCATCCAATGACTGTAACTGCCCTCCTCTCTCTTTTCCCACAATGGTCAGTTTCCCTTGGATATTTACCCTTTGGTTCTTATCTCTTCTGGAGCTGATAGTGAGGTTTCTCTAGAGCTGAGTCTTTTCAGGTCCTGCAGTTGCTGTGCTAAACCTTGAATAGCAAAAGAGTAACAGAGAAAATAGGGAAAAATGAAACAAAATGAAAAAGATATTTCAATAAAATATGCTTTTTTAAAAAAGATTTTATTTATCTCTTTGTCAGAGAGAGAGAGAGACCACAAGCAGGGGGAGCAGCAGATAGAGAAAGAGGGAGAAACAGGCTCCCCGCTAAGCAAAGAGCTCCCTAAGATCACGACCTGAGCTGAAGGGAGCTGCTTAACAATTGAGCCACCCAGGCACCCCTGATGAATTAATTCTTAAAATGTGTTCCTTAGAACTTGAACTGTTCTGATGCTTCAGAAATGAGTTTTTATGAGCAAATTGAAAACATTCACACTTCCTCTGAAGATTTACAATGCATATTAGCACAACAAAGTTCTGGGATGTCCTATTGTAAGGCAAATAGCTTCAATTTACCTGAAAAATTTCCAACTATTTTTACCAGGGAATACTACTCCACTGCCCCGCCCCCCCGCCGGCCCCCAGCCGCACATAGCATCACTAAATTGCTTATGACTTACTTTTTAACAGTGCTACTTGAGAAAAGTGAGTTTCATGCTGTACTCTTAAAGATAGCCCCTTGGAAGAAATAGTGGGAAAAAAAAAAAAAAAAAGGAAAAGGCTCATTTCATTATGGGTTTACACTTATTAGGTATATGATACTGAGCAATTCAATCATTTATCAGAGTTACCTTCCTACATCTGTACAACTGGATAGTAACACCCACTCTGATAACCCATTTTTTCTGCAATTTAATATCAATATATATGAATGTTCTTCCCCAAGAGTAACACATTATAGGAATTTTTGTCTCTTACTATTATTTTTAAAAATAAAATCTACCTGATATGAGGAAGTGGTGATGCAACATGGGGGCTTAAGTGGGTAGGAGAAGAATCAATGAAACAAGATGGGATTGGGAGGGAGACAAACCATAAGTGACTCTTAATCTCACAAAACAAACTGAGGGTTGCTGGGGGGAGGGGTGTTAGGAGAAGAGGGGTGGGGTTATGGACATTGGGGAGGGTATGTGCTTTGGTGAGTGCTGTGAAGTGTGTAAACTTGGTGATTCACAGACCTGTACCCCTGGGGATAAAAATATATGTTTATAAAAAATAAAAAAAATTTAAAAAAAATAAATAAAAAATAAAATCTACCAAAGAAACTAAGTCTCTTGACTTACCACTTTGAAATTTGCTCCATTCCATCAGCCACTTCAGGAAATTCACTAAACAGAAGGTTAACTTTCTTGCTGAGACATTGAGTTCCTGCCATAGAAGGTAAATGAGCTCTCCCAGAGAGCTCATTGACTCTTACAGGGTAAAATGGAATGAAGACCCATGAACTTCGAGTTGCAGTATTTCCTGGAGAAGACTGTGGTGTATGATACCTCCATAATGTCCAGATAAAAACAGAGAAGTGTCTTACATGCTAACATTCAGGAGAAGAGACACCACTTAGAAATTTACGATCAAGATGGAGCAGGATGTGAGAGAGATATCCTTTGGAAGGATGATACTATGGAATAATCCTAATTCAAGTTCTGAATTAGAATCCTGTCTCTTCCTTAATGATAGAAAATGGATTCTGTTACAGCCACTCTGAGTCCAGTCTTGCCTGACTGAGTCAGATTGGTTAGTGTCCTTTATGAAATGTCTTTAAAATTAATGGGTCCCCAAAGAGGAGGAATTTCCCCAGTGGTTTCCCCTTAAACTGAACCCAACTGGAGAAAGAAATTGAGGAAAATTTCCCGAGTTGATCAACTAAGCAAGATTACTGGGCAAGTCTTCTATGTGGTCACTGTGGACAATGACACTCTGGGAATTCCAAAAGGGGATCCTCGTTCCTGTCCTGTCCGCACCAGGGAAATTTCCGATATTGTGTTCTGGACAATGTCCCAGTGAGCATTGTTGAATGCACACGTTCTTTTCAGCCTGAGCTCAAGGTGCATGTGCGATGCACAAATTCAGCACTAGCCTAGGCATCTGGGGATCTGGAGTTGAGTTCTGGCTCTGCCGTGTGGTAGCTTGACCTTGGGCAAGTACTGAAGCTCTTATGTGGGCTCCTCATCTGGGGTGTCAGGTATGGTATTCAGGGAACATCAAGGATCCTTCTAGCTCTGAAATTCTATGAATGGTGGGTACCTTTTTCTTGAGAAGCAAAAAATTTATGAAGGATTTTCCATAATAATTCCTTTTGACTTTTGGTTTTATTTTCTCTGATCTTACTTGTTTTTGTTTCTTGATCAAGGTTTTTCTCTGCTGATGCTTTTCTAGTCATTAAAATGTGTTTCTTTTTGTTGTTGTTGCCTATAATATGGTTCTATTTCCAGCTCTGCTGTACCATGCTTTTCTTCTTTGTTTCTCCCTTTCCACTTCCCTCCAGACTTCATGGACTTAAAATCTCATACCTTCTCATCATTGCTGCCATTAATTTTTAGCCATGTTCAGCTTTCTTCTTTTATGTCCATTAGCAATAGGAATTTTTATTCCATATGTTAGAATATTTATTGAATTCTTGTTGTCAGCCAAGCCCCACTTTTTAAAATTTTAAAAATTTGTTTCTTTAATTTCTTTTCAGTGTACCGGAATTCATTGTTTAGGTACCACATCCAGTGTTCCATGCCATATATGCCCTCCATAATACCCACTACCAGGCTCACCCAACCTCCCACCCCCTCCCTTCAAAAACCCTCAGATTGTTTTTCAGAGTCCACAGTCTCTCACGGTTCGTCTCCCCCTCCAATTTTTCCCAACTCCCTTCTTCTCTCCATCTCCCCATGTCCTCCGTGTTATTTCTTATGCTCCATGAATAAGTGAAACCATATGATAATTGACTGTCTCTGCTTGACTTATCTCACTCCGCATAATCTCTTCCATTTCCTTCCATAATTTGGATACATAATTTGGATATTCATCCTTTCTGATGAAGGTGTAATATTCCACAGTGTACATGGACCACATCTTTTTTATCCATTCGTCCGTTGAAGGGCATCTTGGTTCTTTCCACAGTTTGGCGTCTGTGGCCATTGCTGCTATGAACATCGAAGTACATATCACCCTTCCTTTCACTACATCTGTATCTTTGGGGTAAATACCCAGTAGTGCAGTTGCAGGGTCATAGGGAAACTCTATATTTAATTTCTTAAGGAATCTCCACTATGTCTTCTAACATGGCTGCACCAACTTGCATTCCCACCAACAGTGTAAGAGGGTTCCCCTTTCTCCACATCCTCTCCAATATATGTTGTTTACTGTCCTGTTAATTTTCTCCATTCTAACTGGTATAAGGCGATATCTCAATGTGGTTCTGATTTCAATCTCCCTGACAGCTAGTGATGATGAACATTTTTCCTTGTGTCTGTTAGCCATTTGTAAGTCTTCATTGGAGAAGTGTCTGTTTATGTCTTCTGCACATTTTTTTGACGTGATTATCTGTTTTTTTTTGTGTGGAGTTTGAGGAGTTCTTTATAGATCCTGGATATCAGCCTTTTGTCTGTACTGTCATTTGCAAATATCTTCTCCCATTCTGTTGGTTGTCTCTTTGTTTTGTTGATTGTTTCCTTTACTGTGCAGAAGCTTTTGATCTTGATGACATTCCCAAAATTCATTTTCGCCAAGCCCCACTTTCAATGATTGGGATACTTCAGGGTGCAAAGCAGACAACAATTTTTTCAAAAAATTTATTTTCAGCGTAACAGTATTCATTGTTTTTGCACCACACCCAGTGCTCCAGGCAATCTGTGCCCTCTCTAATACCCACCACCTGGCTCCCCCAACCTCCCACCCCTGCTCCTTCAAACTCCTCAGATTGTTTTTCAAAGTCCATAGTCTAGCCATCATGGAGATTCAAATTAAAACCACATTGAGATACCACCTTACACCAGTTAGAATGGCCAAAATTAGCCAGACAGGAAACAACATGTGTAGGAGGAGATGTAGAGAAAGGGGAACCCTCTTACACTGTTGGTGGGAATGCAAGTTGGTGCAGCCACTCTGGAGAACAGTGTGCAGATGCCTTAAGAAATTAAAAATAGAGCTTCCCTATGGCCCTGCAGTTGTACTACTGGGTATTTACCCCAAAGATACAGATATAGTGAAAAGAAGGGCCATCTGTACCCCAATGTTTATAGCAGCAATGGCTACGGTCGCCAAACTGTGGACAGAACAAGATGCCCTTCAATGGATAAATGGATAAAGAAGATGTGGTCCATATACACTATGGAGTATTATGACTCCATCAGAAAGGGTGAATACTCAACTTTTGTAGCAAGAATTTTTTTCTCATAGAGATTGTGTTCTCAGAGGGAGGAAGACAGATCATATGCAATAAATAAGAACAAGCACATTTAATAATGTGTTGGAGGGGTGGGTGCTCTAGAAAAGAAGCAGTACAGGGAAAGGACAATGGAAGAAAGAGTGGAGGAGAGTAATGTTATAGACAAGTCGTGTGCAGTGGCTACTTACTCGGTGTTCTGGGAAGGCCTGCAACTCATCTATACCTCATCAACTCATCTCAGAAATGAGGCACCAGCCAGGGGAAGAGAAGGGAAAGTTAGCGCAGAGGCAAGTTCACATGAAAAGGTCTTTCCTGAAGCCAAAATAAACAAATCAAATTCATCCACCATGTTCCAAAATACCTAGGGCCCATGTGAGTGAATATAATTTGCCTTTTATATTCAGGGCAATGGACAATTAAGTCTTGCAACTGAATGGTTGGGTAAGTGCTCATGGAGGCTGTCTTCAGACATGTTTTCCATTTTTCTCCCACACAGATACATTTATTTGTTCAGTGAGTTCATTCCCATGAACATATTTTACACTATTGCAACAGCTCTATGTAACAGGTTATAAATGTCCCTTCGTTCCTCCCTTCCTTTCCTTTCCTTTCTTTTCTTTCTAAAAAGATTTATTCATTTATTTTAAAGAGAGAGAGAGATAGAGAGAGAGAGAGAGAGCACGAAAGGATGGCCGGTGGTGGAGGGGGGAGGGAAATCCTCAAGCAGACTCCTCGCTGAGTGTGGAGCCTAACCTGGCCTTGATCCTAGGACCTTGAGTTCATGACTTGAGCTGAACTCAGGTGCCACCCAGGTGTCCCTAAATGTTTTCCTTTTTAAATGCCACGTTCACTCTTATATTTTTCGTGACTACTCAGTAGTATTGATGTTTTACAAATTATTGAACTCTTCCCTAATATTGGACATTTAATGTGTTTTTATTTTTAACTTTACTACTTTAGATAAATATGTCATTAATTCAGATAATCTCATTCCTTTAGTCATCCTATACACATTCTTACTGTCCCTATGCTCAATTTATATGGATATTTTCATATGATTTAGAAGGTAATTATGATGTATAATACACTTCACATTTTTTAAATTTATTTATTTTTAGCATAACAGTATCATTATTTTTTCACCACACCCAGTGCTCCATGCAATCTGTGCCCTCTATAATACCCACCACCTGGTACCCCGACCTCCCACCCCCCCTGACACTTCAAACCCCTCAGATTGTTTTTCAGAGTCCATAGTATCTCATGATTCACCTCCCCTTCCAATTTACCCCAACCCCCTTCTCTCTAACTCCCCATGTCCTCCATGCTATTTGTTATGCTCCACAAATAAGTGAAACCATATGATAATTGACTCTCTCTGCTTGACTTATTTCACTCAGCATAATCTCTTCCAGTCCCATCCATGTTGCTACAAAAGTTGGGTATTCGTCCTTTCTGATGGAGGCATAATACTCCATAGTGTATATGGACCACATCTTCCTTATCCATTCATCTGTTGAAGGGCATCTTGGTTCTTTCCACAGTTATACACTTCACATTTCTTAAGAGGATAAATTTCATGTTGAGTTCTTACCGTGATAAATTTTTTTAGAACCACGATAAATATTTTTGAAGTGCAGCAAGAGTTTTTTTTAAAATAATCAGGAAAAGTTCAATAGAAATCAGCTATGAAAAGTTCATGCATCATATTTGCCACCAATTAGATGGTAAGCTAAGTAACTCAAATATGATCAATGTAATATCAGTGATTTTACAGACCTACTTTGCCTTTCCTTGATAAAGTCCCAGTTCCTCGAGTTCTGTCGAATCAGCCACGATGCGTTCATTACTACATGATCAAGCACACTCCACAGTAACTGCACTGAAAAACTGGTCCAAGCTTAGTATCATGAAATCTGCTGTGGTCTATGGCTCCAGTGTAAGGGTAAGAGCTAATAACACTGCTAATAAGTTCTGAATGATTAACCTGTGCCAGGCAATTGTAGTCGTTTTATGTATATAAAATTTTCAAATATGTTAAAACCATGGTATCAAGTGAGATTACTTTAAGTCTGAGCCTTGGGGGGCACTAACATATGGGTGTCAGAACAATAAAGAGAATCCAGCCAAGGAAAATGAGGAGGATGGAAATAAGGACAGGGAGGTTTAATGACGTGTCATGCGCATGTTGATCATTGTGAATTTATGATGGTATTAATCACCTGAAGCCTGATCTAGATATCCAAGATATATTTCAGATGCAACATAGTCAAATCACAGTTCTTGATTTTCTACATGGAATTTTATTTTCCCTTAGGATTTTCAATTTTGGTAAGAGGCACCTCATTATTCCACTTTTATAGGTCAAACAAATTTGGAGTCATCGTTCACTCCCCTCTTCCACTCACACCCCACGTCCAAACTGTAGGAAGTTCTATTGGCTTCACCTTCAAAAGACATCCAAAATATGATTACCTGCCTACATTGTTACAATAGATGCCTAACAAGATTCTGATCCTCTCCTCTTCCCTCTAAAATAGCAGATTTTCTGCACGCAGAGGGATTCACTTAAAATATAAGCCTGATAACGCCCTACTGTGCTCAGATCTCTTTGGGGGCCTTGCACCTTACTGAGGGTAAAATGGAAGCTCTTACTATGGTCTATAAATTGACTTTCTGTAATTTCTTATCTTACCTGGTGCCATATTTGATCTTATCTCCTACCATACCACCCTCCATTGCTCTCTGTTTCACCACATATCTCAGTTTAACACAATCTCCTTGTTATTTGTTTCACTGGGCTCTGGGCACTGGGCACTTACTGTTCTGGGGAGAACACTAGATCATCTTTGATTAAATGTGTGGCCTCAGAAACTGTATCGCCTGGGTTTGATCCTGGGCTATGCCTCTTACCATTGCTTGCATTCTTTTCTTTTCTTTTTTTTTTCCTTCTTGAAATCTTGGATAGTAATTTAAACTTTCTGTGCATTAGTTTCCTTATCTGTGAATTGGGGATAATAATGGTATTCCTCTCCTAAGGTTTTGGAAAGGATAAATAAACCAAACCATGTAAGTGATCATGTAGGGTTCATCACCATCATCACCATCATCATCATCATCACTATTGTCCTCCTCCTCCATGATAAAATGAAGCAAAAATGAAGAACTAAGACTTGCTAGCATAGCTGCAAGACATTGGTAGCTTCCATTTTATTTATTATTTTAAAGATTTTACTTACTTGAGAGAGAGCACACAGAGGGAGAGGGAGAAGCTGACCCCTTCCCTGAGAAGGAAGCCCAATACAGGGCTTGAGCCCAGGACCGGGGGATCATGAACTGAGCCAAAGGGAGATGCTTACAAGACAGGGCCACCCAGGCACCCTGTAGCTTCTACTTTCAATCTCTGGATCCACACACTGTATGAAGAAGCTGGTGCAGGACTCCTGAATGGTGAAGCACCATGTGGAAAGAGAGTAAGGTGCAACCAACACCCAAAACATCAACAATGTGAATGAAATAATCTCAGATAATTCAGCCCCAGGCAAATTCCCAGCTGAATGCAACTATTTGTGACCCTAGCAAACACAGAACATGAGAACCATTCTGTTGAGCCCAGGGAAACCATACCATATAATCATGAAAACTAATAAGTAGTTATTGCTTCAAACAACTAGATTTTGGAGCAGTTTGCCTTATAACAGTAATTAACTGATACTTTAGGTCAGTGGCATGAAAATCCAGTTTGCCTGTAGGTCTCACAGCTTCAGTCTTTACTAACAACTCTAAGTTTTGTCTGCTTCGTTTTTACAGGAAACTTAAGATAGCTTTTTTATTTATTTTAAGAATGAGCTTGTGTATTTATTTATTTATTTATTTATGAGTGAGTGAGAACACATGGGCAAGTAGAGGGAAGGGCAGAAGGAGAGAGAGAGAGATATCTCAAGGCAATTCTCTGCTGAGTGTGGAGTTCAATGTGGGTCTTGATCTAACAACCCTGAGATCATGACCTGAGTCAAAACCAAAAGCCAGATGCCACTGTTCAAGCACCCCTGTCCTCCCACTCCCCCCCAACCTTGGTCTACAGTGTTCTGTTATAGTGGTCCAAACAGACTTCAATATATGTATTCTGTTAATCATTTTTGTAGGTTTAGGTAGAATGGGAAAGGTTTCCTTTAAAATCATTACACTCATTATTACTATAAAAATTACAAATTAAAATGCAATTCCCCAATCTCAAAGTATCTTAAATGGCTTAAATTTCGGTAAATCTCAAAAAGAAGGGATTCTCTGAGGTAAATTTACCCTTCATAGTTATGCTAATACCCCTCAAGCCTGAAAGTGGTATAGAACTAAAATGAACTCTACTTGAGGAGCTCAGCTGAACATTTCAAGGGAGTGTAGAGAAGATGCTGGAGGAAACACTCATAACTTCACCTATGAATCTCCAATTCTTTTCCTTTATTTTATCTCTGTATACCCCAAATAATGACAGTACTAATATTGGCAATAGTAAGACAATAATAATGGATATCATGTTTATAGGGCTTATTCTAAAACCTGTATTAATTCATTTGATCCTTAAATGATAGTTTTTTTTGTAATCTCTATTTGATTGAAAATAATGTCAAGGCACAGAAGGTTTAAGTGAGTTTTTTTTTCCTTGTCACACAGGTAGAAAGAGGCAATCTAGGGCCTGTGCTGTTCCATAAACCTTTTTCATTGCCTATCTGTAAACTTGCCTGATAATCAGTGCTTTAATTATATAACTAATTAGGGATTATTGACTGTACAATATCACTGATAAATGAATTTGTCACTGAGATGTCAGTTATTACCTAAAATGCTAGATGACAAAGAGAATATTGAAAACACCCATACAGCCTAGAAGATAACAAAATATTACTAGAAAAACAGGAATTCATAAGGCAAATGCACATGGAAGCTACTTTTAACTCTTTCCGGAAAATAGAACTTGGTTGGAGGACATGCATTGGGGGCAGGGGGTATGAACAATCTTCTTTCATACATTAGTTGTTTAGCCCATACTTTCTTATGTAGAAATTGGATTGTTAACATATCTTCATTTCTACACAAAATACTATATAAGAAACAATTTTGGGGTGCCTGGGTGTCTCAGTCATTTAAGCAGCTGCCTTTGGCTCAGGTCATGATCCCAGGTTCCTGAGATTGAGCCCCACATTGGGCCCCCTGTTCAGTGTGGAGCTTGCTTTTCCCTCTCCCTGTCTGCTTTTCCTCCTGCTTGTGCTCTCTCTCTCTCTGTGTCAAATAAAAAAATAAAATCTTTAAAGAAATGAAAGAAAGAAACAATCTTTTTCTGGTTATGCTTTGTAGCCCCTAACTCTCAAGATCCTTTTCTTGCCTGTCTTCTCCAAAAGGTTAATTTCTGGGAACTGAAACATTCAGTATACTCTTCACTCTTGCTTTTAGTTGGGTTTGGCCCATGGGAGATGGGCAAGGGTTGGGAGGGTACGAGCAGAGAGCGTTTGGAGTATTTATCTCCCTGGTCTCTCCTTGCATGGCCGTATTTCTGTCAACTGTTGCTTCTTCCCCCTAAAGCCACAGTTCCTACCAAGTGTCTTCTTTCAATAAACTCGGCTCTTACAGGTTTCTGCTCATACTCTACCCTTATGTCTGTGAGGTCTAGGGATCATCATGGCTTCCTGCTGCAGCTCGAATGAAAGTATGTTGCAGCACATACTGGTTTCTTCACTCGTACTTCTATATACAATCTTTGTATTTTTTTTTTTCAGTCAAAATTTATTGAATGAGCCATCTCTTTCCAGCTGGTAATCTGAGATGCAGTGTTATACTTGTTACTTTCTATTGTTATGCTCATTTGTTCATTCCTTTCTAGAAGAGAATTACTGAATGAAATAGTAGAAGCCTTTTAAAGGTCTCTGGTCCACATAGCTAAATGGTATCCAGATAATTTATACCAGTTTAAAAAGCTTATTTTTAACATTGTCTGGGAGAAATCGCAGTTGCATGGAGATTTGCTTGAGCTGGAATCAAACTCTTGCCTGAAGGTTGTAGACTCCCCTGGTTGTTATGGGAGAGGCAATTCCTGGTAAGAATTTTCCCCAGGGTCCCTTTCATTTCACTGTTCCTCAGGGTGTAGATAAGTGGGTTGAGCAGTGGGGTTCCCAATGTGTACACCAGTGAGATGAACTGATCTTGCTTGGGGTAGTAGCTGGAGCTGGGGCGCAGGTACACAAAGGCACAACAGCCATACTGCAGCAGGACCACAGAGAGGTGGGAGGAGCAGGTGGAGAAGGCCCGGTGACGTCCAGCTGTTGAGTGGATCTTGAGCACAGCAGCCACAATGAAGACATAGGAGGCAGCAATGAAGAAAAAAGGCACGGCAATGGCCAGTGTGGCTGCCACCAGCACTGACTGCTCATGGATGTGGCTGTTGGCACAAACAAGAGGCATCACTGGTGGAATATCACAAAAGAAGTGCTGGATACTTCGAGCCCGGCAGAATGGCAGAGAGAAGATGAAGGCCACCAGTTGTGTGGACAGGAACAAGCCGATACCCACAGAGGCCATGACCAAGCGGACACAGAGAGTTAAAGTCATGGTGAGAGGGTACTGCAAGGGGTGGCAGATGGCAACATACCTGTCATAGGCCATGGTGGCCAGGAGGAAGCAATCAGCACTGCCAAGCCCAATGAAGAAGATCATCTGAATGGCACAGCCCAGGAGGGTGATGGTCTTCTCTGACTGTAGGATGTTGGCCAGGATATGGGGCACCACCACTGCAGTGTAACATATTTCTACTGCTGAGAGGCTGCCCAAGAAATAGTACATGGGTGTGTGTAGGCGAGCTTCTGTCTGGATGGCCACTATAATTAGGACATTCCCAGTGATGATCAAGGTATAAACGAGGCTGACTCCAAGGAAGGACAAGACACAGAACTCTGGTTGGGAGGGATAGGCCAGGAACACAAATTCCATCAACAGTGAATGATTTCCCCAGATCATTGAGCTAACAGAGTGTGTCTGCTGAGAAATACAAAGACAGAAGGAAAACTGGACCAACAACATATTGTTAGTTAACACTCTGAGCCATGATGTAGTCTAATCAGTTCTGGAGTTAGAAACGTAGAATTATTAGACCCAAGTCTCTCTTTTCCTCCTCTTTAATCAAGTCTCTTCACATAAGTATTTACAACTTAATTTCTAAGTGCCAAGAGTTGGTCTAAATTGTGTAAAATTTTTTTGAGAAAAGGAGGCAGAGTATAGCTTTCAGAATGATTTTTAGGGGAAGTTGAATGAAAATTAATTCTTTCATAAGAAAGTGTCAGAGGATTCTGTTTTTAAAATTTTTTATTTTTTAAAATTTCTTTTCAGTGTTCCAGAATTCATTATTTATGCACCACACCCAGTGATCCATGCAATATGTGGCCTCAATTATACCCACCCAACTTCCCACCCCACTATCCTTCAAAACCCTCAGTTTGTCTCTCAGAGTCCACAGTCTCTCATACTTTGTGTCCTCATACAATTTACCCCAACTTTCTTCTCCTTTCCATCTCCCCGTGTCCTCCATGTTAATCCTTATGCTCCACAAATAAGTGAAACCATATGATAACTGACTCTCTCTGCTTGACATAGTTCACTCAGCACAGTCTCTTCCAGTCCCTTCCATGTTGATAACAATAGTTGGGTATTCATCCTTTCTGATGGAGACATAATTCTCCATAGTTCATATGGGCCACATGAGGATCAAAAGCTTTATAAAAAATAAAAAATCAATTAAAAAAATAGCCTCAAAAAAAAAAAAAGCTTCTACACAACAAAGGAAACAGTCAACAAAACAAAGAGGTAATCCACAGAATGGGAGAAGATATTCACAAATGACACTACAGACAAAGGGGTGATCTCTAAGATCTATAAAGAACTTCTCAAATTCAACACACACAATACAGATAATCATGTCAAAAAATGGGCGGGAGACATGAACAGACACTTCTCTCTAATGAAGACATACAAATGGCTAACAGACACAGAAAAAAATGTTCATAATCACTAGCCATCAAGGAGATTGAAATCAAAACCACATTGAGATGCCACCTTACACCAGTAGAATGCCCAAAATTAACAAGATAGTAACCAACATATATTGGAGAGGATGTGGAGAAAGGGGATCCCTCTTACACGGTTGGTGGGAATGCAAGTTGGTACAGCCACTTTGGAAAAATGAAGAAATTAAAATAAAAATAAAAATTAAGAAATTAAAAATAGAGCTTCCCTATGACTCTGCAATTGCACTACTGGGTATTTACCCCAAAGATACAGATGTAGTGAAAAGAAGGGCCATCTGTATCTCAATATTCATAGTAGCAATGGTCACAGTCACCAAACTGTGGAAAGAACCAAGATGCCCTTCAAAGGATGAATGGATAAAGAAGTGTCAAAGAATTCTTGAAAGTAGGGCTCATTAACGTGAGAGCAGGAAGCTATTCTTTCAGTCAATCATTCATTCATACATTTATTCACATTCCTGAGGTATTGACTCACACATATATGGATGTAACACTGAAAAGTTAGTCATATGAGGGAAAACGAAGAAAGAAAACAATGCCCATGGACAATGAGCTCACAGAGGTCTTTGATCAATAGTATCAGGGATGAGCCTCAGAAAACAAAGCCCTCTCTCTCCTGGTTCCTCTATCCATATCCATTCAGGAGAAGGGAAGGACTTGAAGGAAACAAAGGGTTTTATCATAAGTCTCCCCCTGGCTTGTGGTGGTATGGGGAAATATGTGATCATAAGCTGTTGGAGATCTAAGAATCCTTTCCCTGAGTTTGGGGATGAATAGGAGATCCCAGTCTACATTTGTATTTCTTCTCTTCTAATGAACTAAAGGGAAATCCAGCTTCCTGGATTTCTTGCTTCCTTGAAAACCTTGGGATGAGTAGACATAACTCTCAAAGGGCATCCATTCCACTGTTTCCCAAGCTCAACTCATATTCAAGAAAAAAATGAGGGGCTATGTGATCTTGTTTCAGTTTTCCCAATTTCAACATTATTTATGGTGTTTATGATTTATTAAGATTATAAAGAAAAATCTTAATCCAGAAGCACCACTCCAGAACAAATCACCCATGTAGACCCAACTCTGTGTCACAAACATAGGAAGAAATATATTTAGACTATCACAAACCTTCAGAGGACCCAGGGCATGAATGCCTTCATTCTCTATTCTTCATCTGAACTTCAGTCATGCTCCAAGTGATTTCTAATATCATATGTCATATTTAACATTTTATTAAAACATGAGGAGCAGGGGCAGTGCATCAGTGTGTGAGACCAGTTTTGAAATTAAATGATCGGGTTTGCATAATCCCAAATCCTGGCTCTGTGATGCTAGGCAAGATATAATTTCTCAGAGTCCTAGGTTCTTTATTTGAGAAATGGGGATAATAATTATACTTGGTTCTGAGGGTTGTTGTTTGGTTTAAAAGAGACCATTATGTAAAGTGTCTACTGCAATGCATAGGACATAGCAAGAGCAGCCTAATACTAGATCATCATTATTTTTTCAAAATTTAAGTTCAATTAGCCAACATATAGAACATCGTTGGGTTCTGATGTAGTGTTCAGTGATTCACCAGTTGCATATAACACCAGTGCTCGTCACATCACACTCCCTCTTTAATGCCCATCACCCAGTTACCCCATCCTCCCACCCACCTTCCCTTCTACAACCCTCAGTTTGTTTCCCAGAGTCAGGAGTCTCTCATGTTTAGTCTCCCTCTCTGATTTCCTCCTATTCATTTTTCCCTCCCTTCCCCTGTGGTCATTATTATTCATAAATTCAAGGAAAGCCATCTTCCCTTAATTCCATTTTCATCCCCCATATCACCAAGCCTAATGTATGCATTGTAGACATTCAATAAATATATGCTGCGTGGATAAATATACTATGAAAAGCATGTCATTACACTTTTGTCATTTTCTCTTTCACTTTTAAGATGATTTCATGATCCAATCACCTATTTAAGAACCCTCATGGAAAACTTGGTAACCAACATTAGGGCTACATTGAGGAAAACATCCTGCCACTCAGGAACATAACACGTAGAAGGCTACAACAAACACATTTAGAACTAGTTTTCTACTTCTATCTGATAGAGGGTTTTGGAATCTGTGTGCAAATGACAACTTTGGAGAATTTTATGATAGCCGTACTTCTGTCATTTTAATGGTGCTCTCCAGGTTCTACAGTAATAGATATATTATTATTTATTAATATAATAGATATAATACTAATATCTAATATTAGTATTAGACTAATTTTATATTTCTATTAATAGATATAATAAATTTATAATAGAGGTATCCATAGGTCATGAATTCTTAGTGCTGGAGAGGACCTCCGAAATTGTCTAGTTCAGTCTTCTGTCAGATACTTGAATCTTCCACACAATATCTGAACATCAGGTCACCTTCAAAGCCTAGAGAATGCCATTCTCCTGAATTGCTTGCTTCATTGTTGGATGGTCTCATTCCCTAGAAGATTTTTCTGATGGTGACTGAAACCTGCCTCTGTAACTTCTGCCTTTCATTCTGTTCTATCCCAGTGGGCCATTTCTCCATGAAACACTTCAGGGAGTAAGAGCTCTGATCATGTAGCCCTAAACTGTCTTCTCATTTTCCTTTTGGTATTCCTAGAACGACATGTTTTTGATATGTCTCACAATTTTAACCCTGGAAATTCTCTCATTGAAAATAACTTAATTAGAAATGTAATACTGCATGCGATAGATCACAGGGATGGCTGAGTTTAAAAAGATCTGGATATCACCTATATGTCCATTGGCTGTCTAATTCTTCAGTCTAACCAAAATTAGATTAATGCACTTGTTGTGTTTGTTTGTTTTGATAGTCTCCTTAGCTTGAATGCGAAAACTCTTAACTATATATTTTTTAATTTTTAGAGAAGAACATGATCAGCATTGCTTTTTTTAAAATTTAGATTCAATTAGCCAACATATAGTAGATCATTAGTTGAAGATGCAGTCAGTGTTCAATAATTTATCACCCATGTATACATCATCATTCCGTTAACATTGGTTCCTTGCTCTAGTCTGTTAAGGTTGCCATTTTTAAAAATCTTCAATTTGTGGCTTTACATTTTAACTATCCTTTCTGAAATACCTTACCTTTATATTGTATGGGTTAAGCCCCACATACAATGGTGATCAAAATGTCAGAGTTGTGCCAAGCAGTTGTATATCCTAAAGAGAGACAGATAAAGAATGTGTTGTATTTATATTTGTATATATGAATTGTAATATACTTTATATCCCATTATATTTATGTGAATAAGCTGTGGTTAAGTGCGAAAGGAGAAGTGTGTTATAAGATTGTGTACCATGTGGCTCTGGCATAGTTGGTAATTAGGGATTCTGAAATGGCTTCCTAGAGGAAGTCATCTTTAAGCTTAGATCTGAAACAGAGGCATTAGCTAGGAGAAGAGAGGTAGGCAGAGCAACGTGGTTCTCATTCTGGAGAGATGAAATAGTGGATTTTATGGTTGGAACCGAGTGAAACTTATTATATCCACATACTATCACCTTGTTATTTCAAGTTATTACTAAACATGGGCATAGAACAGAGGCAAGGTAAGAGCCCTTTAGTGTCATCCCCAGAAATCTTCCCAGGCTGGCATCTGTTCATGAATCCACAACTGCCTCAGTGTAAACAAGTTACAGCTCACATCATGTCTGCATCTTCCTTCCTATCTCTCCAGGCGGCCAACCCCACGTGGCCAAAGTGTCATGGGAAACCGTGTCCGTGTGCATTCTGGAAGTACAAGGAGTCTATACCAGAGTGGCTCTCAAATTGTTGAGTTAGAGGATTGTATAAAATAAGGAGGTTAGCAGATTTGGCAATACCAGACTGAGGTAGAATATCAATCTATTGTTAATAGCAAGTCACTGGGGCAGATTTACTCACATTAATATCTCTTTCCACATAGAAGATGTAAATAATAATATTCACCTAATGGAGCTGTGATGAAATTAACTGGCATAGAGTATTTAGAACACTTGTTTTGATGTGTGAAACCAACTAGGTTGCATAATAAGTCTTAATTCTTCTCTCCTATCTTTGAATCTATTAAAGGGTTGATATTAATAATACCTCCTTTGTAGCAGAGGATTAAATGAAACACCTTACAGGAAAAGGGATTTCATTAATCCTTAAACCTTACCCAAATTTACATTACCAATCCTTTCAATATTATTTAGGCTAAGATCTGTTATTATTGTTTCAATCAGAAGAACAAGCCCTCCAAGGGAATTCAGAGAAACACTGAATGCTGTGGGTTGAATGAGCTCTAAAATCCTAGAGTCTCTACTTGTAAAGCCATTACTTGCTTTTCTAGCCTGGTGTCAGTGAGTGCCTGGTATGTTGTGATTCTAGAAGAAGGGAGCAAAAGACTTCCTCTTACCTTTACCAGGAGAAGGGAAAGGGCTGTATGGAGCCGGTCTCCTCCACTATGTTCATTAGGGATAGAAGCCAGCAGATGAGGTCTGACTGCTCTGCTGGAGAGGGAGAGAAGGACCATGAGCTTGGAGAGGATGCCTCCGGGGACAGAGGCTATAGTAACCTTCCCCACAAAGGCCAAGGCAAGTGTAAATTGCTCTGCTATCTAGGGTCTTACCCATAAGTTCCATTTCCCAGGAGGGTAGCTGGATAGTTGTTGGATCTCCCCTGTTACCAGATAATGAGTCCAAACTAAACCTGTCCTTGCACTTGGGATCTCTTGTCAATGGGAGATCTGACGTATTGCTGCCAAAGTCAAGATCAGTATTAAACCTTTAATCAACATTCTCAGCATACAATGTAATTTCCTAGGAAATAGCAGGCTCCCTAATGAAGGTCATTTATCCCTCCTGCTTCAAGGATTTGAGTCTCACCAGACTGTCATAGCTGGGCCAGCCCAAGTCCCAAATTATTATTGCCCTGGGGAACCAAGACTGTATTTTATATTTCATATAAAAAAGGGGGCCTTGGTAACCTTCGTTCTACATAAAGGGATGAATTGAGGGGGACACTGGGAAGACATTTAACTTTCCGGTTACTTTTTAAATAATTCACTTAGGGTGATCTTCCAGGATTTGAAGAAACCATGTTTTCACTCAATGTACTATACAGACTTCATAGGTTTGATTATATCCCTGCTTGGATATACTTTGCCATCTTAAACTTGCAAAATTTTAATATCTTTAGCCTTGTTGCACTTCTCTTTCCCTTGCCTCCATTAGTCTGTTAGATCTTTCACAATGGAGCATACACTGGATATATTCTTTTTGGTAGCTGACAATTACAGACCTATGGTTCACCCATTTAGAGTTTGGTTCATCACTGATTGATTGATTAAACTAGTATTTATCGAACAGGATGTGTTCAGCATGTCTAAGTCTGGTACAAAGACGGATAAGACAAACAAGATTCCTGCATTCATGGAGTTTCCATTGTTGCCAGTGAAACAGACAATAAACACAGTAAATAAGTCAGTTGGATATTATGAGAGAGTGATGAGTCCTATGAAGAAAATGGAACAAGTTAAAGGGATAGTTAGTGATTAGAGGAGGAAGGTCATCAAAAGCCTCTTCTTTGAGGAGGTGACTCTTGACCTGAAATGTAAATGAGGAGAATAAGTTAGCCATGAAATTTGGGAGAAAAGCAATTCCAACAGAGGGAAATGCAATGGAGGGAATGAACCCAAGCTGGGGGGAAAAAGAACAATTGAGCATGCCTAAAATAAAAAATGCTGAAATTTAGGCATATCCAAGCATGAGGATATTGGAAATCCTATGATCCAGAGGCCTTCATTAAGAATATGAGATGAGAGAAGTGATCTGATTTGCATAGCGTCCAACAAGTCAGTGGCAAAAATAGGACTAACTTGGTTCTTTGGATTTCCTCTAATAATGTCTGCTGACTATTGAGCTTGAAAACCCAGTGGCTCTTCAAGATACCAAGGGAACAGAGTACAGAATAAGGATCTATTTTTAAGAGAATATCCCACTGCTTTCAATGACTCCTTAGACCAAGGATTTAATTTTGTCTAAAGGTTAAAACTAATCAGACTGAGAATTTTTGAAACTCAGTATGTTTCTAAGACCTAGATAACTGTATTATTTTGAAGTAATACTTTATGAGTTTCTAGTGAATGAAATGCTGTTAAAAGGGTTTCCTCACAGTTTTCTAATAAAGAAACATAAATAATACCGGCGATATTAGAAGTTATATTCAACCCTTTTTTTGGTCATTTCCTGGGCCTTAGTAGTGAATTTTATGTCTTAACTTGGCTAGGCAACAGTTCCTAAGTATTTGGGCAAACACCACTTCTGGATGTTACTTGGGAAGGTTTTTTTTTAGTTGAGATTAACAATTAAATCAGGAAGGTTTGAGTAAAGCAGTCTACCAACCATTATGTGGGTGGATCTCATTTAATTAGTTGAAAGCCTTAGGAGAAAAACGACTGAGGTTCCCAGAGGAAGAGGGAATTCTGCCTCTAGACTGACTTTCCATTCAAACTACAGTATCAATTCTTCCCTGGGTCTTCAGCCTCCTGGCCAATGGGCAGATTTTGGACTTACCAGACCCAAATTGAGTGAGCCAATTCCATAAAACAAATTTTTCTTTTTGTCTCTGTGTGTGTGTGTGTATCTCTCTCTCCATGCAACCTATTGGTTCTGCTTCTTGGAGAACACTGATAATACAGTTTTTCATACCAAGAGGAACAGAATATTAAGGATGAGTTTTCTGAATTGGTTCTGGGATTTGTGGAATTGGTTCTCCAATCTGATTAGGTTTATTTATTCGATTTATTTGTTAATTTATTTTACTGTAATAAAGGTTTTTATTTTAATATAGTGTTCCATGATTTATTGTTTCTATGTAATACCCAGTATTACATGTAATATGTACCCTCCTTAATACCTGTTATCTGCCTATCCCATCCACTCACCCCTCTCACCTCTAAAACTCCCAATTTGTTTCCTGGAGTCCATAGTCTCTCATGGTTCATCTCCCTTTCTGATTCCAACCCCCCCGCTTCATTTTTCTCCTCTTTCTCTGAATGTCCTCCATGCTATTCCTTCTGTTCCACAAATAAGTGAAACCATATGATAGTTGTCTTTCTCTGCTTGACTTATTTCATCAGCACAATCCCTTCCAGTTATATCCATGTTGATGCAAATGTTGGGTATTCATCCTTTCTGATGGCTCTGTAGCATTCTATTGTATATATGGACCACACATTCTTTATCCATTCATCTGTGAAGGGCATCTCTGATCCTTCCACCATTTGGCTATTGTGGACATTGCTGCTATGAACGTTAGGGTACCTATGGCCCTTCTTTCACTACATATGTAGCTTTGGGGGTAAATACCCTGTAGTGAACCTTCTGGGTCATAGGGTATCTTTAATTTTAAGTTTTTGAGGAATCTCCACACTGTTTTCCAAAGTGGATGTACCGACTTGCATTCCCATCAAGAGTATAAGAAGGTTCCCCTTTCTCTACAGCCTCTCCAACATTTGTTGTTTCTTGCATTGTCAATTTTTGTCATTCTAAAGGTGTTATCTCAATGTGGTTTTGAAATGTATCTTCCTAATGGCTAATGATGTTGAACATTTTTTCATGTGTCTGTTAGACATTTATAAGTCTTTTTTAGAGAAGTGTCTATTCATGTTTTTTGCCCATTTTTTTTTTTTTACTTGATTACCTGTTTTTTTTTGGGGGGGGGTTGAGTTTGAGAAGATCCTTAAAAATCTTGGATATCAGCCCTTTATCTGTAGTGTCATTTGCAAATATCTTCTCCCATTCCGTGGGTTGTCTCTTTGTTTTGTTGACTGTCTCCTTGGTTGTGCAGATGCTTTTGATCCTAATGAAGTTCCAAAAGTTCATTTTTGCTTTTGTTTCCCTTGCTTTTGCAGATGTATTTTGATAGAAGTTAATGTGGCCAATGTTGAAAAGGTTACTGCCTATATTAAGGTACTAATGACTCCACTTTTATTGTAAAGAGAACACTGAGAATCTGTGGTGTGATGCAGCAATAGAGATATGCAAAATATCACCATGGGATACATCTACATCAGTATCTATAGTGGTCAGGTTTTGGGTGACCATGCATATAACTTCAAATATTTTTGTCAAAGTGATAAATATAGTAAGACTGGCTGGTTGCTTCTTTTTTAAAAAAAAAAAATATATTTATTTATTTGACACAGAGAGACAGTGCAAGCAGCAGGAGTGGCAGGCAGAGGGAGAGGGAGAAGCAGGCTCCCTGCTGAGCAGAAGGCCCCATGCGGGGCTCAATTCCAGGACTCTGGGACCATGATCTGAGCTGAAGGCGTACACTTTACTGACTGAGTCATCCAGGCGCCCAGTTTTTTCCATGACACTTGATGCTCCACTCTTGTTTTCCCAAACCTAGGGGTCTAAGGTTGGAAATCTGGCAGTTTACTCTCAACATCTGTTAATTCTCAGAGCAAATTGATTCTGCTCCACCTTTCCTGATCTACTCCTACATTCCTGGATTGAAATGTGGGAACATAGACTAGACCCACCCCCTGGGGCCTTGGAACATGTGAAAGAGGCTTCATGAAGGAAACAGGCACATTAACCAGGCAGTTACTTGTCACACTTTAAGAGAAACACAAGAATGAGGCCTATGAGGTGAAATGTCCTTATGAACATTCTTCGAGGACTCAGTTAATACCATTGCTCCTCAAGAGGAGGCTTCAAGGATAATGATGTTGCTTCAGAGGAAATGTAGACTTTTAATCTGTGGCTAAGTGAACAGTAGCCTACAATATCCCTGTCCAGTTTTCAGAGTTTTCATTTCAAAGAACTTTAAAAAAAATGAAAATGAACTATAGCAAAAAAGATGTGTTATGAACAGAATTCATGAAACTCCAAACTTTGGAGAAATCAATGAAACCTGGCATTTGTAGGTAAGAGTTTCACTGTTGTCACGTGCTCAGGGATCTCTTTCAGTTCCTCCTAAAACTTTAAAGAGCTGCAGCTGTCCCTTTGCTATTGATGGCCTTTTTCAGGGAACCTTTCACATCCTTGTTCCTAAGGGTGTAAATCAATGGGTTGAGTAGTGGGGTAATGAAGATGTAGACCAGGGAAAACTGGCGGTCCTTGTCCTAGGAGGTGCTGCAGCCAGGCCACAGGTAGACAAGGCTGCAACAGCTGTACTGCAGCAGGACCACAGTGAGGTGCGAGGAGCAGGTGGAGAAGTCCCGACGGCAGCCCTGGGCAGAGCAGATGCGCAGGATGGCGGAGGCGATGAACACATAGGAAGTACAGAGAAGCAGGAAAGGGAATGTAAGGGACCTGTAGCTCTTCTACTATGTCTGATTATTCCTACACCTCCGTGTTGAGTTCTATGTCTACATATTGGTGTGGTTTCTCTCAAATGAACTTCTATTATTTGTATTCATGTTGTGATTATGTAATTTTATTAAGTATTTAAAAAATCTAATAAGTTGTTATAGAAATATAAATGATGAAAATTAACAATTGAATGGTTGATAACTGCAAGTTGCTAAAAATTTTTGTGGAATAACGTGTGAGTGGGACCACAAAGGAAGACGGGGAGGGAAACTTGGAATAATTTAATATTTGCATTTGACATGGGTCTAAATGTTCACTCTGTCGTTTAAAAGCTAAAGCTGGCAGATCGGGGAGGAGTCAAGATGGTGGAGATGTAGCAGGCTGAGAATACTTCATTAGCCGGAGATCAGCTAGATAGCTTATCTAAAGATTGCAAATACCTGAAAATCCATCAGCAGATCGAAAAGAAGAAGAATAGCAATTCTGGAAACAGAAAAACAACCACTTTCTGAAAGGTAGGACCTGCGGAGAAGTGAATCCAAAGCGACGGGAAGATAGACCCCGGGGGGAGGGGCCGGCTCCCGGCAAGTGGCGGAGCAACCGCGCACAAAATCAGGACTTTTAAAAGTCTGTTCCGCTGAGGGACATCGCTCCAGAGGCTACCCGGGGCAAAGCCCACACGGGGTCAGCGTGGCCTCAGGTCCTGCAGGGTCACAGAAGGATCGGGGGTGTCTGAGTATCGCAGAGCGGGTATTGGAACGGGAAAGCCGGCTACAGAGACAGAGCCGACAGTAAGCTCGCAGCTCAGGGTGACCTTGAACCGGTCACAGGCTCGGTGAGCTCGGAGCGCGGCCAGAGGTCAGGCAGACGGGAGTAACTGGGCGCGGTTCTCTGAGCGCGCACTGAGGAGTGCGGCCCTGGGCTCTCGGCTCCTCCAGGCCGGAGACCAGGAGGCCGCCATTTGTATTCCCGTCCTCCGGAACTCTACGGAAAGCGCTCAGGGAACAAAAGCTCCTGAAAGCAAACCCGAGCGGATTACTCACCCCGGCCCCCGGGTAAGGGCGGTGTAATTCCGCCTGGGGCAGACACTTGAGAATCACTACAACAGGCCCCTCCCCCAGAAGATCAACAAGAAATCCAGCCGAGACCAAGTTCACCTACCAAGGAGTGCGGTTTCAATACCAAGGAGAGCAGCAGAATTCTAGAGGAGGAGAAAGCAAAGCACTGAACTCATGGCTTTTTCCCTGTGATTTTTTTTAGTCTTGCAGTTAATTTAATTTTTTTTTTTCTTTTTCACTTTTTTTTTTTTTTTTTCTCGCCTTCAGATCAATTAGATTTTAAGCCAAAGACTATAATGAGAGATGAGGAAGGACACTATATCATGCTCAAAGGGTCTGTCCAACAAGAAGATTTAACAATTTTAAATATCTATGCCCCCAAAGTGGGAGCAGCCAACTATATAAACCAATTAATAACAAAATCAAAGAAACACATCAACAATAATAGTAGGGGACTTTAACACTCCCCTCACTGAAATGGACAGATCATCCAAGCAAAAGATCAGCAAGGAAATAAAGGTCTTAAACGACACACTGGACCAGATGGACATCACAGATCTATTCAGAACACATTTCATCCCAAAGCAACAGAATACACATTCTTCTCTAGTGCACATGGAACATTCTCCAGAATAGATCACATCCTCGGTCCTAAATCAGGACTCAACCGGTATCAAAAGATTGGGATCATTCCCTGCATATTTTCAGACCACAATGCTCTAAAGCTAGAACTCAACCACAAAAGGAAGTTTGAAAAGAAATCAAATACATGGAGACTAAACAGCATCCTTCTAAAGAATGAATGGGTCAACCGGGAAATTAAAGAAGAATTGAAAAAAATCATGGAAACAAATGATAATGAAAATACAACGGTTCAAAATCTGTGGGACACAACAAAGGCAGTCCCGAGAGGAAAATATATAGCGGTACAAGCCTTTCTCAAGAAACAAGAAAGGTCTCAGGTACACAACCTAACCCTAAACCTAAAGGAACTGGAGAAAGAACAAGAAAGAAACCCTAAGCCCAGCAGGAGAAGAGAAATCATAAAGATCAGAGCAGAAATCAATGAAATAGAAACCAAAAAAACAATAGAACAAATCAACGAAACTAGGAGCTGGTTCTTTGAAAGAATTAATAAAATTGATAAACCCCTGGCTCGACTTATCAAAAAGAAAAGAGAAAGGACCCAAATAAATAAAATCATGAATGAAAGAGGAGAGATCACAACTAACACCAAAGAAATACAAAGTATTATAAGAACATACTATGAGCAACTCTATGGCAATAAATTTGACAATCTGGAAGAAATGGATGCATTCCTAGAAACATATAAACTACCACAACTGAACCAGGAAGAAATAGAAAGCCTGAACAGACCCATAACCAGTAAGGAGATTGAAACAGTCATTAAAAATCTCCAAACAAACAAAAGCCCAGGGCCAGACGGCTTCCCGGGGGAATTCTACCCAAAATTTAAAGAAAGAACTAATTCCTATTCTCCTGAAACTGTTCCAAAAAATAGAAATGGAAGGAAAACTTCCAAACTCATTTTATGAGGCCAGCATCACCTTGATCCCAAAACCAGACAAGGATCCCCCACCAAAAAGAGAGCTATAGACCAATATCCTTGATGAACACAGATGCGAAAATACTCAACAAAATACTAGCCAATAGGATTCAACAGTACATTAAAAAGATTATTCACCACGACCAAGTGGGATTTATTCCAGGGCTGCAAGGTTGGTTCAACATCCGCAAATCAGTCAATGTGATACAACACATCAATAAAAGAAAGAACAAGAACCATATGATACTCTCAATAGATGCTGAAAAAGCATTTGATAAAGTACAGCATCCCTTCCTGATCAAAACTCTTCAAAGTGTAGGGATAGAGGGCACATACCTCAATATCATCAAAGCCATCTATGAAAAACCCACCGCAAATATCATTCTCAATGGAGAAAAACTGAAAGCTTTTCCGCTAAGGTCAGGAACACGGCAGGGATGTCCATTATCACCACTGCTATTCAACATAGTACTAGAGGTCCTAGCCTCAGCAATCAGACAACAAAAGGAAATTAAAGGCATCCAAATCGGCAAAGAAGAAGTCAAATTATCACTCTTCGCAGATGATAGGATACTATATGTGGAAAACCCAAAAGACTCCACTCCAAAACTGCTAGAACTTATACAGGAATTCAGTAAAGTGTCAGGATATAAAATCAATGCACAGAAATCAGTTGCATTTCTCTACACCAACAGCAAGACAGAAGAAAGGGAAATTAAGGAGTCAATCCCATTTACAATTGCATCCAAAACCATAAGATACCTAGGAATAAACCTAACCTAAGAGACACAGAATCTATACTCAGAAAACTATAAAGTACTCATGAAAGAAATTGAGGAAGACACAAAGAAATGGAAAAATGTTCCATGCTCCTGGATTGGAAGAATAAATATTGTGAAAATGTCTATGCTACCTAAAGCAATCTACACATTTAATGCAATTCCTATCAAAGTACCATCCATCTTTTTCAAAGAAATGGAACAAATAATTCTAAAATTTATATGGAACCAGAAAAGACCTCGAATAGCTAAAGGGATATTGAAAAAGAAAGCCAACGTTGGTGGCATCACAATTCCGGACTTTAAGCTCTATTACAAAGCTGTCATCATCAAGACAGCATGGTACTGGCACAAAAACAGACACATAGATCAATGGAACAGAATAGAGAGCCCAGAAATAGACCCTCAACTCTATGGTCAACTAATCTTCGACAAAGCAGGAAAGAATGTCCAATGGAAAAAAGACAGCCTCTTCAATAAATGGTGCTGGGAAAATTGGACAGCCACATGCAGAAAAATGAAATTGGACCATTTCCTTACACCACACACAAAAATAGACTCAAAATGGATGAAGGACCTCAATGTGCGAAAGGAATCCATCAAAATCCTTGCGGAAAACACAGGCAGCAACCTCTTCGACCTCTGCCGCAGCAACATCTTCCTAGGAACAATGCAAAAGGCAAGGGAAGCAAGGGAAAAAATGAACTATTGGGATTTCATCAAGATCAAAAGCTTTTGCACAGCAAAGGATACAGTTAACAAAATCAAAAGACAACTGACAGAATGGGAGAAGATATTTGCAAACGACATATCAGATAAAGGACTAGTGTCCAGAATCTATAAAGAACTTAGCAAACTCAACACCCAAAGAACAAATAATCCAATCAAGAAATGGGCAGAGGACATGAACAGACATTTCTGCAAAGAAGACATCCAGATGGCCAACAGACACATGAAAAAGTGCTCCATATCACTGGGCATCAGGGAAATACAAATCAAAACCACAATGAGATATCACCTCACACCAGTCAGAATGGCTAAAATCAACAAGTCAGGAAATGACAGATGCAGGCGAGGATACGGAGAAAGGGGAACCCTCCTACACTGTTGGTGGGAATGCAAGCTGGTGCAGCCACTCTGGAAAACAGCATGGAGGTTCCTCAAAATGTTGAAAATAGAACTGCCCTATGACCCAGCAATTGCACTATTGGGTATCTACCCTAAAGATACAAACGTAGTGATCCAAAGGGGCACATGCACCCAAATGTTTATAGCAGCAATGTCCACAATAGCCAAACTATGGAAAGAACCTAGATGTCCATCAACAGATGAATGGATCAAGAAGATGTGGTATATATACACAATGGAATACTATGCAGCCATCAAAAGAAATGAAATCTTGCCATTTGCGACAACATGGATGGAACTAGAGCGTATCATGCTTAGCGAAATAAGTCAAGCGGAGAAAGACAACTATCATATGATCTCCCTGATATGAGGAAGTGTTGATGCAGCATGGGGGCTTAAGTGGGTAGGAGAAGAATCAATGAAACAAGATGGGATTGGGAGGGAGACAAACCATAAGTGACTCTTAATCTCACAAAACAAACTGAGGGTTGCTGGGGGAAGGGGGTTTGGGAGAAGAGGGTGGGATTATGGACATTGGGGAGGGTATGTGCTTTGGTGAGTGCTGTGAAGTGTGTAAACCTGGTGATTCACAGACCTGTACCCCTGGGGATAAAAATATATGTTTATAAAAAATAAAAAATTATACTTAAAAAAAATCGAGAAAAAAAAAAAGCTAAAGTTGGCATTAATATGTGATATTTGAGAGGAAAGGCTTTGATTTCAGATGATATACACTCAAAGCCCTTGGCTTTATATGAAAAGGTTGATGAATAAACACCCACTGGAAGATTTTAAGTTAAAGTAAAATGATTAAGGTAAGTATGTGGTTCATGGTTTGGATGTTAGGGCATTCTCTTTAAATCAATGTTGGTTACAAAGTACACTTCCCTCAAAAAATCACCAAAATGAATGGGTGGATAATAAATAATACAGCAGTGAATATACCTAAGAAGTCACAAACAGGAACTTCTTGAAGAAAACTTCGAAGGAAAGTGCCAACATTTCAGTGTTAATTGGCTTGAAGTACGAAGTGATTTCTGTGTAATTCCTATCAAAATCCCTGGAGGAATAAATAAGGGAATGTTAACAAAATAAAGAGTGCTGCAATAGAACAAAATTTGCATCATCAGACATTAAAATAGATAAAATATATCCTATGTCCTAACATAAATAAAAATGGTATTCATAGAGCAGTAGAGCTCCAGCATACTGGAACACAAGGAACCATTAATAGTAGCCAAGTAACACTTATTGGGTCCAACATTAATTTATGTACTTTACATTTTTTAAAATTAAATTAAATTAAATTTCTGTGTGTGTGTTCTAAAATTCATTGTTTATGCACCACACCCAGTGCTCTATGCAATATGTGCCTGCCTTAACACCCACCACCAGGCTCACCCAACTCCCTACTCTCCTCCCCTCCCAAACCCTCAGTTGCCCTTTACATTTCTTAATTCATTTCCTAATGGGTCTAAAAAAGGACTCTTATATCTGCTTTATGGATGAGAAAATTGAGGCACAGAGCGGGTAAGTACCTTGCCCAAAGTCACACCGCTAGCAGCTGTTGGAATGAAATTTTGCACGTGATCTGGCTCCAGAGTCTCTTGTCTTAATCACTGTGTTACACTACCTCTCTCTATTATGTGCATCAGTTTTATCAACTGTAAAATGGATCTGAAAATACACGTACTTACTTCTCAGGTTGTTGTTAGACTCAAATGAATTATTTTGTAAAAGTATTTTGTACAGTCCAGTCACAAAGGACACATTCAGTGTATATTCACTATTGTGAATTGAATCATTATTCAAATCAATTAGAGAGGATCGATTTCCTAATATGGACTTATGGCAATGGGAAAATCACTTAAAAAATGAAATTTATTTCTGATGGACTTGAGGGTCAAATATTTTAAAAACAGGAAGAAACCTACAAGGTAGTGTGGGTGAACATTTTTCAGACTTCCAAGTACAAATGGGCAGAATCCATAAAAATATTACGGATATTTTGACAGAATAAAAATGTAAAAGATCTGTGGGTCAAAAATACAACAAGTAATCCCACCCCCTTCTCCGGGGGGGGGGTGGGATTATGGACATTGGGGAGGGTATGTGATTTGGTGAGTGCTGTGAAGTCTGTAAACCTGGTGATTCACAGACCTGTACCCCTGGGGATAAAAATATATGTTTATCAAAAATAAAAAATTAAAAAAAAAATACAACAAGTAAACTGAATAGGAGATGGAATTTTATATAATCTGCCAAAAATAAACTCCTCATTAGAAAAACAAATAGAGGATCTGGACAGGCAATTCAAAAAAGTAATATGCTAATAATGAAAAACATGCAAATTCAACTTAATCAATATTCAAATAAATATACAATGAAACAAAATCAGATAGTGTTTTCTACTTACAAACTGACAGTGGTGGGAAAAAAGATAATCCCCGCAGTTGTTAAAATTGTAAGGAGAGACACATCCCCAAATATTGCTAGTGGACGTGTAAGGTGCTGGAAGAATTGGTGAAGTGCAATCTGGCAATATGTAAGAAAAGACTTAATAGATGCGTGCACTTTGCTTCAGCAATATAATTTCAAGGAATTTATTCTTATAAACTAGCCAAGAGTCCATGCATAAAGTTATGACAGCTTTCTGTATCATGGTGATACATGGTGATATTTGGTATCAACCCAAATATCAGTAAGAGGAAAATGCTTAAATTAATTGTAGCATATCCATGTGATGGGACAAGCAATCACTTGAAAACGATGAAAACAATGTTGCAGAAAGATATTTAATAACATCAGGAAGGCTCATGAAAAAGCAGATCGAAAAAAAGCATTACAGCATCATTCCATTAGAAATAATATGTGTTCATAAAAATATAAAAGAACATTTTTGAAAGTTTTAATAAATATGGCAGAGTGAAAGGGATTGTGAATCTTTTTGTGTATGACATGCTTTTCTGTATTTACAGATTTTGCACTGAGCATGTGCAATTTGGCAATCATATAGTAAATTAACATGTTACCTTTATTCATTGGTATTTCAACGTGGTGTTAGGAAGGAAAGCTGGTGCTGTCAATCACATGGAGTTTCATAGTCAGTTAGATCTGGTTTTGAGTTCCAGTCCCCTTGTTTGGTAATTTAATTTTATGTTAATTATGTAAGCTTTGGTTCTCTAATGTGTGCTTGGGGAAGTGACTATGGAGACTCACAAGGAATTTATGAAGATTAAGTGCCTCAAATGTATATTGTGTTTGAGACATAACAAGTGTCCAATGACTGTAAGTGCCTACCCCTCTCTTTTCCCAAATGGTCAGTTTCCCTTGGATATTTACCCTTTGGTTCTTATCTCTTCTGGAGCTAATAGTGAGGTTCCTTTGGAGCTGAGTCTTTTCAGGCCATGCAGTGAGAGAGATATCCTTTGGAAGGATGATACAATGGAACAATCCTAATTCAAGTTCTAAATTAGAATCCTGTCTCTTCCTTAATGATAGAAAATGGATTCTGTTACAGTTACTCTGAGTCCAGTCTTGCCTGATTGAGTCAGATTGGTTAGTGTCCTTTATGAAATGTCTTTAAAATTAATGGTCCCCAAAGAGGAGGAATTTCCCCAGTGGTTTCCCCTTAAATTGAACCCAACTGGAGAAAGAAATTGAGGAAAATTTCCCGAGTTGATCAACTAAGCAAGATTACTGGGCAAGTCTTCTATGTGGTCACTGTGAACAATGACACTCTGGGAATTCCATAAGGGGATCCTTGTTCCTGTCCTGTACCCACCACGGAAATTTCCGATATTGTGTTCTGGATAACGTCTCAGTGAGCATTGTTGAATGCACACGTTCTTTTCAGCCTGAGCTCAAGGTGCGTGTGTGATGCACAAATTCAGCACTAGCCTAGGCTTTTGGGGATCTGGAGTTGAGTTCTGGCTCTGCCGTGTGGTAGCTTGACCTTGGGCAAGTACTGAAGCTCTTATGTGGGCTCCTCATCTGGGGTGTCAGGTATGGTATTCAGGGGACATCAAGGATCCTTCTAGCTCTGAAATTCTATGAATGGTGGGTACCTTTTTCTGAGTAGCAAAAAATTTATGAAGGATTTTTCCATAATCATTCCTTCTGACCTTTGGTTTCATTTTCTCTGATCTTACTTGTTTTTGTTTCTTGATCAAGGTTTTTCTCTGCTGATGCTTTCTAGTCATTAAAAATGTTTTTTTGTTGTTGTTGCCTATAATATGGTTATATTTCCAACTCTTCTGTACCATGCTTTTCTTCTTTGTTTCTCCCTTTCCACTTCCTTCCAGACTTCATGGACTTAAAATCTCATACCTTCTCATCATTGCTGCCAGTAATTTTTAGCCATGTTCAGCTTTTCTTTTATGTCCATTAGCAATAGGAATTTTTTATTCCTATTCCTATATATGTTAGAATATTTATTGAATTTTTGCTGTCAGCCAAGCCCCACTTTTTAAAATTTTAAAAATTTATTTCTTTAATTTCTTTTCAGTGTACCAGAATTCATTGTTTAGGTACCACACCCAGTGTTCCATGCCATATGTGCCCTCCATAATACCCACCACCAGGCTCACCCAACCTCCCACCCCCGCCCCTCAAAAACCCTCAGATTGTTTTTCAGAGTCCACAGTCTCTCATGGTTTGTCTCCCCCTCCAATTTTTCCCAACTCCCTTCTTCTCTTCATCTCCCCATGTCCTCCATGTTATTTCTTATGCTCCATGAATAAGTGAAACCATATGATAATTGACTCTCTCTGCTTGACTTATTTCACTCAGCATAATCTCTTCCATTTCCTTCCATGTTGATACATAATTTGGATATTCATCCTTTCTGATGGAGGCGTAATATTCCATAGTGTATATGGACCACATCTTTTTTATCCATTCATCCGTTGAAGGGCATCTTGGTTCTTTCCACAGTTTGGCATCTGTGGCCATTGCTGCTATGAACATCGAAGTACATATGACCCTTCTCTTCTCTACATCTGTATCTTTGGGGTAAATACCCACTAGTGCAATTGCAGGGTCATGGGGAAACTCTATTTTTAATTTCTTAAGGAATTTCCACTGTGTCTTCTAACGTGGCTGCACCAACTTGCATTCCCACCAACAGTGTAAGAGGGTTCCCCTTTCTCCACATCCTCTCCAATATATGTTGTTTACTGTCTTGTTAATTTTCTCCATTCTAACTGGTGTAACGTGGTATCTCAATGTGGTTTTGATTCCAATCTCCCTGATGGCTAGTGTTGATGAACATTTTTCCATGTGTCTGTTAGCCATTTGTATGTCTTCATTGGAGAAGTGTCTGTTCATGTCTTCTTCCCATTTTTTGACGTGATTATCTGTTTTTTGTGTGTGGAGTTTGAGGGGTTCTTTATAGCTCCTGGATATCAGCCTTTTGTCTGTACTGTCATTTGCAAATATCTTCTCCCATTCTGTTGGTTGTCTCTTTGTTTTGTTGATTGTTTCCTTTACTGTGCAGAAGCTTTTGATCTTGATGACATTCCCAAAATTCATTTTCGCCAAGCCCCATTTTCAATGCTTGGGATACTTCAGGGTACAAAGCAGACAACAATTTTTTTCTCATAGAGATTGTGTTCTCAGAGGGAGGAAGACAGATCATATGCACTAAATAGAAACAAGCACATTTAATAATGTGTTCATAGGGTGGGTGCTCTAGAAAAGAAGCAGATCTGGGAAAGGACAATGGGAGAAAGAGTAGAGGAGAGCAATGTTGTAGACAATTCGTGTGCAGGGGCTACTTAGTCGGTGTTCTGGGAAGGCCTGCAACTCATATGACTCATCAACTCATCTATGAAATGAGGCACCAGCCAGGGGAAGAGAAGGGAAAACTTAGGGCAGAAGCAACTTTACATGAAAAGGTCTTTCCTGAAGCCAAAATAAACAAATCAAATTCATCCACAATGGTCCAAAATACCTAGGGCCCATGTGAGTGAAGACAATTTGCCTTTTATATTCAGGGCAATGGACAATTAAGTCTCATGGTAAGTGCTCATGGAGGTTGTCTTCAGACATGTTTTCCATTTTTCTCCCACACAGATACATTTATTTGTTCAGATGAGTTCATTCCCATGAACGTATTTTACACTCTTGCAACAGATCTATGTAACAGGATATAAATGTCCCTTCCTTCCTCCCTTCCCTTACTTTCCTTTCTTTTCTTTCTAGAAAGATTTATTCATTTATTTTAAAGAGAGAGAGATAGAGAGATAGAGAGAGAGAGAGAGAGCATGCGCACAATAGGAGGACAGAGGGAGAAAATCCTCAAGCAGACTCCTCGCTGAGTGTGGAGCCCAACCTGGCCTTGATCCTAGGACCTTGAGTTCATGACCTGAGCTGAACTCAGGAGGCACCCAGGTGTCCCTAAATGTCTTCCTTTTTAAATGCCATGTTCACTCTTATACTTTTTTGACTACTCAGCAGTATTGATGTTTTACAATTTATTGAACTCTTCCCTAATATTGGAGATTTAATGTTTTTATTTTTATTTGTACTCCTTTAGATAAATATGTCATTAATTCAGATGATCTCATTCTTTTAGTCATCCTATACACATTTTTACTGTCCCTATGCTCAATTTATACAGATATTTTCATATGATTTAGAAGGTAATTATGATATATAATACGCTTCACATTTCTTAAGAGGATAAATTTCATGTTGTGTTCTTACCATAATAAATTTTTTTAGAACCACATAAATATTTTTGAAGTGCAACAAGAGTCTTTTTAAAATAATCAGGAAAAGTTCAATAGAAATCAGCTATGAAAAATTCATGCATCATATTTGCCACCAATTAGATGGTAAGCTAAGTAACTCAAATATGATCAATGTAATATCAGTGATTTTACAGACTTACTTTGCCTTTCCTTGATAAAGTCCCAGTTCCTCGAGTTCCGTCGAATCAGCCACGATGCGTTCATTACTACATGATCGAGCACACGCCACAGTAACTGCACTGAAAAACTGGTCCAAGCTTAGTATCATGAAATCTGCTGTGGTCTACGGCTCCAGTGTAGGGGTAAGAGCTAATAACACTGCTAATAAGTTCTGAATGATTAACCTGTGCCAGGCAATTGTAGTCATTTTATGTATATAAAATTTTCAAATATGTTAAAACCATGGTATCAAGTGAGATTACTTTAAGACTGAGCCTTGGGGGGCACTAACATTTGGGTGTCAGGACAATAAAGAGAATCCAGCCAAGGAAAATGAGGAGGATGGAAATAAGGACAGGGAGGTTTAATGACGTGTCATGCGCATGTTGATCATTGTGAATTTATGATGGTACCAACCACCTGACATCCGATCTAGATATCCAAGATATATTTCAGATGCAACATAGTCAAATCACAGTTCTTGATTTTCTACATGGAATTTTATTTTCCCTTCGGATTTTCAATTTTGGTAAGAGGCTCATTATTCCACTTTTATAGGTCAAACAAATCTGGAGTCATCCTTCACTCCCCTCTTCCACTCACACCCCATGTCCAGTCTGTAGGAAATTCTATTGGTTTTACCTTCAAAAGACATCCAAAATATGATTACCTGCCTACATTGTTACAATAGATGCCTAACAAGATTTTGATCCTCTCTTCTTCCCCCTAAAATAGCAGATTTTCTACTCTGCACGCAGAGGGATTCACTTAAAATATAAGCCTGATAATGCCCTACCTTGCTCAGATCGCTTTCGGGGCCTTGCACCTTATGTAGGGTAAAATGGAAGCTCTTACTATGGTCTATAAATTGACTTTCTGTAATTTCTTATCTTATCTCGTACCATACCACCCTCTGTTGCTCTCTGTTTCACCCCATATCTCAGGTTAACACAACCTCCTTGGTATTTGTTTCACTGGGCTCTAGGCACTGAGCACTTACTGTTCTGGGGAGAACACTAGATCATCTTTGATTAAATGTGTGGCCTCAGAAACTGTATCGCCTGGGTTTGATCCTGGGCTATGCCTCTTACCATTGCTTGCTTTCTTTTCTTTTCTTTTTTTTTCCTTTTTGAAATCTTGGATAGTAATTTAAACTTTCTGTGCATTAGTTTCCTTATCTGTGAATTGGGGATAATAATGGTATTCCTCTCCTAAGGTTTTGGAAAGGATAAATAAACCAAACCATGTAAGTGATCATGTAGGGTTCATCACCATCATCACCATCATCATCATCATCACTATTGTCCTCCTCCTCCATGATAAAATGAAGCAAAAATGAAGAACTAAGACTTGCTAGCATAGCTACAAGACATTGGTAGCTTCCACTTTATTTATTTTATTATTTTAAAGATTTTATTTACTTAGAGAGAGAGCACACAGAGGGAGAGAGAGAAGCCGACCCCTTCCGTGAGTAGGAAGCCCAATGCAGGGCTTGACCCCAGGACCCAGGGATCATGAACTGAGCCAAAGGTAGATGCTTACAAGACAGGGCCACCCAGGCACCCTGTAGCTTCTACTTTCAATTTCTGGATCCACACACTGTATGAAGTAGCTGGTGCGGGACTCCTGAATGGTGAAGCACCATGTGGAAAGAGAGTAAGGTGCAACCAACACCCAAAACATCAATGATGTGAATGAAGTCATCTTAGATAATTCAGCCCCAGGCAAATTCCCAGCTGAATGCAACTATTTGTGAACCTAGCAAACACAGAACATGAGAACCATTCTGTTGAGCCCAGGGAAACCATACCACATAATCGTGAAAACTAATAAGTAGTTATTGTTTCAAACAGCTAGATTTTGGAGCAGTTTACTTTATGTCAGTAATTAACTGATACTCTAAGTCAGTGGCATGAAAATCCCAGTTTGCCTGTAGGTCTCACAGCTTCAGTCTTTACTAACAATTATAAGTTTTGTCTGCTTCATGTGTACAGGAAACTTAACAAAGATTTTTTCTTTATTTTAAGAGTTTATTTATTTATTTATGAGAGAGAACACATGGGCAAGCAGGGGGAAGGGGAGAGGGAGAGAGAGAGAGAGAGAAATCTCAAGCCAATTTCCTGCTGAGTGTGGAGGCTGATGTGTGTCTTGATCTCAGAACCCTGAGATCATGACCTGAGCCAAAAACAAGAGCTGGATGCTAATGTTTAAGCACCACCCCCACCATGAGTCTACAGTTTTCTGTTATAGCGGTCCAAATGGACTACAGTATATGTATTCTGTTAATCATTTCTATAGGTTTAGGTAGAATGGGAAAGGTTTTCTTTAAAATCATTACACTCATTACAACTATAAAAATTACAAATTAAAATACAGTAGTCCAATTTCAAAGTATCTAAAATGGCTTAAATTTTGGTAAAGCTCAAAAAGAAGGAATTCTCTGAGGTAAATTTACCTTTCATTGTTATGCTAATTCCCCTCAAGCCTGAAAATGGTGTAGAACTAAAATGAACTCTACTTGAGGAGCTAGGCTGAACATTCCTAGGGAGTGTAGAGAAGATGCTGGAGGAAACACTTGTAACATCACCTATGAAAATATTCTCTCCAATTCTTTTCCTTTATTTTACCTCAGTATACCCTAAATAATGGCAGTAATAATAGTGGCAATAGTAAGACCATAATAATTGATATCATGTTTATAGGGCTTATTGTAAAACCTGTATTAATTCATTTGATCCTTAAATGATAGGTTTTTTTGTAATCTCCTTCGGATTGAAAATAAAGTCAAGGCACAGAAGGTTTAAGTGAGGTTTTTTTCCTTGTCATACAGGTAGAAAGAGGCAATCTAGGGCCTGTGCTGTTCCATAAACCTTTTTCATTGCCTATCTGTAAACTTGCCTGATAACCAGTGCTTTAATTATATAACTAATTAGGGATTATTGACTGTACAATATCACTGATAAATGAACTTGTTACTGAGAAGCCAATTACTACCTAAAATGCTAGATGACATATAGAATATTGAAAAATTCTAAACAGCTGACAAGATAGCAAAATATTACCAGAAAAACAGGAATTCGGTAAGGCAAATGAGGGTGGAAGCTACTTTTAACTCTTTCTGGAAAATAGATCTTGGTTGGAGGACATGCATTGGGGGCAGGGTGTATGAACAATCTTCTTTCATACATTAGTTGTTTAGCCCATACTTTATTATAAGGAAATTGGATTGTTAACATATTGTCATTTCCACACAAAATACTATATAAGAAATAATTTTGGGGTGCCTGGGTGTCTCAGTCATTTAAGCAGCTGCCTTTGGCTCAGGTCATGATCCCAAGTTCTTGAGATTGAACCCCACATTGGACTCCCTGTTCAGTGGGGAGCCTGGTTCTCTCTCTCCCTCTGTCTGCTATTCCTCCTGCTTGTGCTCTCTCTCTCTCTCTCTCTGTCCAATAAAAATATAAAATCTTAAAAAAAAGAAAGAAACAATCTTTTTCTGGTTATGCTTTGTTTGCCCCTAACTCTCAAGATCCTTTTCTTGCCTGTCTTCTCCAAAAGGTTAATTTCTGGGAACTGAAACATTAAGTCTACTCTTTCCTCTTGCTTTCAGTTGGGTTTGGCCCATGGGGGACAGGCAAGGGTTTGGGGGGGTACGAGCAGAGAACGTTTGGGGTATTTATCTCCTGGTCTCTCTTCGCATTGCTGTATTTCTGTCAACTGTCGCTTCTTCCCCTAAAGCCATAGTTCCTACCAAGTGTTTTCTCTCAGTACACTTGGCTCCTACAGGTCTCTGGTCATACTCTACCCTATGTCTGTGAGGTCTAGGGTTGATCATGGCTTCCTGTTACTGCTCTAATGAAAGTATGTTGCTGCACATACTGGCTTTGTTATGCTCATTTGATCATTTCCTTTCTAGAAGAGAATTACTGAATGAAATAGTAGAAGCCTTTTAAAGGTCTCTGGCACGCATAGATAAATGGTATCCAGATAATTTATACCATTTTAAAAGCTTATTTTGAACATTATTTAGGAGAAATCACAGTTGCATTGAGATTTGCATGAGCTGAAATCAAACTCTTGCCTGAAGGTTGTAGACTCCTCTAGTTGTTATGGGAGAGGCAATTCTTGGTAAGAATTCTCCCCAGGGTCCCCTTCATTTCACTGTTCCTCAGGGTGTAGATAAGTGGGTTGAGCAGTGGGGTTCCCAATGTGTACACCAGTGAGATGAACTGATCTTGCTTGGGGTAGTAGCTGGAGCTGGGGCGCATGTATACAAAGGCACAACAGCCATACTGCAGCAGGACCACAGAGAGGTGGGAGGAGCAGGTGGAGAAGGCCCGGTGACGTCCAGCTGTTGAGTGGATCTTGAGCACAGCAGTCACAATGAAGACATAGGAAGTAGCAATGAAGAAGAAAGGCACGGCAATGGCCAGTGTGGCTGCCACTGGCACTAACTGCTCATGGATGTGGCTGTTGGCACAAACAAGAGGCATCACTGGTGGAATATCACAAAAGAAGTGTTGGATACTTCGAGCCCGGCAGAATGGCAGAGAGAAGATGAAGGCCACCAGTTGTGCAGACAGGAACAAGCCGATACTCACAGAGGACACAACCAAGCGGACACAGAGAGTTAAAGTCATGGTGAGAGGGTACTGCAAGGGGTGGCAGATGGCAACATACCTGTCATAGGCCATGGTGGCCAAGAGCAAGCAATCACCACTGCCAAGCCCAATGAAGAAGATCATCTGAGTGGCACAGCCTAGGAGGGTGATGGTCTTCTCTGACTGTAGGATGTTGGCCAGGATGTGGGGCACCACCACCGCAGTGTAACATATTTCTACTGCTGAGAGGCTGCCCAAAAAATAGTACATGGGTGTATGTAGGCGAGCTTCTGTCTGGATGGCCACTATAATTAGGACATTCCCAGTGATGATCAAGGTATAAACGAGGCTGACTCCAAGGAAGGACAAGACACAGAACTCTGGTTGGGAGGGATAGGCCAGGAACACAAATTCCATAAAAAGTGAACGATTTCCCCAGATCATTGAGCTAACAGAGTGTCTCTGCTGAGAAATACAAAGACAGAAGAAAAAATTGGACCAACAACATATTAGTTCACACTCTGAGCCATGATCTAATCTAATCAGGTCTGGAGTTAAAATCTTAGAATTATTAGACCCAAGTCTCTCTTTTCCTCCTTTTTAATCAAATCTTTTTCATATGAGTATTTACAACTTAACTTCTAAGTGCCAGGAGTTGGCCTAAATTGTGTAAAAATTTTTTGAGAAAAGAGGCAGAGTATAGCTTTCAAAATTATTTTTAGAGGAAGTTGAATGAAAATTACTTCTTTCATAAGAAATTGTTAAAGGATTTTGTTTTTAAAATTTTTTATTTTTTAAAATTTCTTTTCAGTGTTCCCGAATTCATTGTTTATGCAGCACATCCAGTGCTTCATGCTATATATGTGCCCTCCATTATACCCACCACCAGGCTCACCCAACTCCCTGCCCTACTCCCCTTCAAAACCTTCAGTTTGTCTCTCAGAGTCCACAGTCTCTCATGCTTTGTGTCCTCATACAATTTACCCCAACTCTCTTCTCCTCTCCATCTCCCCATGTCCTCTGTGTTAATCCTTATGCTCCACAAATAAGCAAAACCAAATGATAACTGACTCTCTCTTTTTGACGTAGTTCACCCAGCATAATCTCTTCCAGTCCCGTCCATGTTGATACAAAAGTTGGGTATTCATCCTTTCTGATGGAGGCATAATACTCCATAGTTCGTACAGACCACCTGAAGATCAAAAGTTTCTACACAACAAAGGAAACTGTCAACAAAACAAAGAGGCAACCCATAGAATGGGAGAAGATATTCACAAATGACACTACAGACAAAGGGGTGATCTCTAAGATCTATAAAGAACTTTTCAAACTTAACACACACAATACAGATAATCATGTCAAAAAATGGGTAGAAGACATGAACAGACACTTCTCTCTAATGAAGACATACAAATGGCTAACAGACACAGAAAAAAATGTTCATCATCACTAGCCATCAAGGAGATTGAAATCAAAACCACACTGAGATACCACCTTACACCAGTTAACAATATAGTAAGCAATGTGGAGGATGTGGAGAAAGGGGATCCCTCTTACACTGTTGGTGGGAATGCAAGTTGGTACAGCCTCTTTGGAAGACAGTGTGGAGATTCCTTAAGAAATTAAAAATAGAGCTTCCCTATGACCCTGCAATTGCACTACTAGGTATTTACCCCAAAGATACAGATGTAGTGAAAAGAAGGGCCATCTGTACCTCAATGTTCATAGAAGCTATGGCCACAGTCACCAAACTGTGGAAAGAACCAAGATGCCCTTCAAAGAATGAATGGATAAATAAGTATCAAAGAATTCTTGAAAGTAGGGCTCATTAATGTGAGAGCAGGAAGCTATTCTTTCATTCACTCATTCATTCATACATTTATTCACACACAGTGACTCCTAAGGTATTGACTCACATATATATGGATATAACACTGAAAAGTTAGTCATTTGAGGGAAAACGAAGAACGAAAACAATGCCCATGGACAATGAGCTTACAGAGGTCTTTGATCAACAGTATCAGGGATGAGCCTCAGAAAACAAAGCCCTCCCTCTCCTGGTTCTCTACGCATATCCATTCAGGAGAAGGGCAGGACTTGAAGGAAACGGTTTTATCATAGGGCTCCTCCTGGCCTATGGAAGTATGGGGAAATACGTGATCATAAGCTGTTGGAGATCTAAGAATCCTTTCCCTGAGTTTGGGGATGAATAGGAGATAGCCAGTCTACATCTGTATTTCTTCTCTTCTAAGGAACTAAAGGGAAATCCAGCTTCCTCGATTTCTTGCTTCCTTGAAAACCTTGGGATGAGCAGACATAACTCTTAAAGGGCATCCATTCCACTGTTTTCCCAAGCTCAACTCATATTCAAGAAAAAAATGAGGGGCTATGTGATCTTGTTTCAGTTTTCCCAATTTCAACATTATTTATGGTGTTTATGATTTATTAAGATTATAAAGAAAAATCTTAATCCAGAAGCACCACTCCAGAACAAATCACCCATGTAGACCCAACTCTGTGTCACAAACATAGGAAGAAATATATTTAGACTATCACAAACCTTCAGAGGACCCAGGGCATGAATGCCTCTTCATTCTCTTTTCCTCATCTGAACTTCAGTCATGCTCCAAATGATTTCTAATATCATATGTCATATTTAACATTTTATTAAAACATGAGGAGCAGGGGCAGTGCATCAGTGTGTGAGATCAGTTTTGAAATTAAATGATAGGGTTTGCATAATCCCAAATCCTGGCTCTGTGATGCTAGGCAAGATATAATTTCTCAGAGTCCTAGGTTCTTTATTTGAGAAATGGGGATAATAATTATACTTGGTTCTGAGGGTTGTTGTTTGGTTTAAAAGAGACAATTATGTAAAGTGTCTACTGCAATGCATAGGCCATAGAAAGAGCAGCTTAATAACAGATCGTCATTATTTTTTCAAAATTTAAGTTCAATTAGCCAACATATAGAACATCATTGGTTTCTGATGTAGTGTTCAGTGATTCACCAGTTACGTATAACACCAGTGCTCGTCACATCACACTCCCTCTTTAATGCCCATCACCCAGTTACCCCATCCTCCCACCCACCTTCCCTTCTAAAACCCTCAGTTTGTTTCCCAGAGTCAGGAGTCTCTCATGTTTACTCTCCCTCTCTGATTTCCTCCTGTTCATTTTCCCCTCCCTTCCCCTATGGTCGTTATTTTTCACAAGTTCATGGAAAGCCATCTTCCCTTAATTACATTTTCATCCCCCATATCACCAAGTCTAATGTACACACTAGGCTTGGTGATATGAATTAGACATTCATTAAATAAAGGCTGCGTGGATTAATGTACTATGAAACGCATGTCATTACACTTTTGTCATTTTCTCTTTCACCTTTGAGATGATTTCATGATCAAATCACCTATTTAAGAACCCTCATGGAAAATTTGGTAATCTTGACACTCAGGAACATAACATGTGGAACCTACAACAAACAGATTTAGGACTAGTTTTCTACTTCTATCTGATAAATGGCTTTGGAATCTGCGTGCAAATGACAACTTTATGACAGCCATACTTCTGTCATTTTAATGGTGCTCTCCAGGATCTAAAATAATAGCTATTATCTAGTAATATAATAGATATAATAGATATAATATCTAATATTAGTATTAGACTAATTTTATATTTCTATTAATAGATATAATAAATTTATAATAGAATTATTTACAGGTCATGAATTCTTAGTGCTGGAGAGGACCTCAGAAATTGCCTAGTTCAGTCTTCTGTTAGATACTCGAATCTTCCATACAATATCTGAACATCAGGTCACCTTCAAAGCCTAGAGAATGCCATTCTCCTGAATTGCTTGCTTCATTGTTGGATGGTTTCGTTCCCTAGATGATTTTTCTGATGGTGACTGAAACCTGCCTCTGTAACTTCTACATTTCATTCTGTTCTTTTTTTAAAATTTTTTAATTTCTTTCAGCATAACAATATTCATTTTTTTAAATTAAATTTATTTATTTTCAGCATAACAGTATTCATTATTTTTTCACCACACCCAGTGCTCCTTGCAATCCGTGCCCTCTATAATACCCCAACCTCCCACCCCCCTCCACTTCAAGAACCAAGATGCCCTTCAATGGACGAATGGATAAGGAAGATGTGGTCCATATACACTATGGAGTATTATGCCTCCATCAGAAAGGATGAATACCCAACTTTTGTAGCAACATGGACGGGACTGGAAGAGATTATGCTGGGTGAAATAAGTCAAGCAGAGAGAGTCAATTATCATATGGTTTCACTTATTTGTGGAGCATAACAAATAGCATGGAGGACATGAGGAGTTAGAGAGGAGAAGGGAGTTGGGGTAAATTGGAAGGGGAGGTGAATCATGAGACACTATGGACTCTGAAAAACAATTTTTGCACCACACCCAGTGCTCCATGCAATCTGTGCCCTCTCTAATACCCACCACCTGGTACCCCGACCTCCCATCCCCTGCCCCTTCAAAGCCCTCAGGTTGTTTTTCAGAGTCCATAGTCTCTCATGGTTCACCTCCCCTTCAAATTTCCCTCAACTCCCTTCTCCTCTTCTATCCCAGTGGGCCATTTCTCCATGAAGCACTTCAGGAAGTAAGAGCTCTTATATGTAGCCCTAAACTGTCTTCCCAATTTCCTTTTGGTATTCCTTGAATGGCATATTTTTGATATGTCTCATAATTTTAACCCTGGAAATGCTCTCATTTTAAATAACTTAATTAGAAATGTAATACTGAATGGAACAAATCATAGGGCTGGCTGAGGTTAAAAAGGTCTGGATATCACCTATCTGTCCATTGGCTGTCTAACTCTTCAGTCTAACCAAAATTAGATTAATGCATTTTTTGTGTTTGTTCGTTCTGATAGTCTCCTTAGCTTGAATACTAAAAGTCTAACTATATATTTTTTTTAATTTTTAGAGAAGAACATGGTCAGCATTGTTTTTTTAAATTTAGATTCAATTAGCCAACATATAATAGATCATTAGTTGCAGATGCAGTGTTCAATAATTTATCAGTCGTGTATACATCATCATTCCTTTAACATTGGTTCCTTGCTCTAGTCTGTTGAGGTTGACATTTTAAAAATCTTCAATTTTTGGCTTTACATTTTAACTATCCTTTCTGAAATACCTCACCTTTATATTGTATGGGTTAAGTACTAAGCCCCACATATAATGGTGATCAAAATGGCAGAGTTGTGCCAAGCAGTTGTATATCCTAAAAAGAGACCAATAAAGAATCTGTTGTATTATATTTGCATATATTATTTATAATATACTATATATATTTTATATGTATGCCATTATATTTATGTGAATAAACTGTGATTAAGTGCAAAAGAAGAAGTGCGTTATAAGATTGTACACCATGAGACTCTGGCATAGTTGATAATTAGGGATCTGAAATGGCTTCCTAGAGGAAGTCATCTTTAAGCTTAGATCTGGAACACAGGCATTAGCTAGGAGAAGAGAGGTAGGCAGAGTAACGTGGTTCACATGCTGGAGAGTTTGAAATAGTGGATTTTATGGTTGGTAGCAAGTGAAACATTATATCCACATATCATCATCTTGTTATTCCAAATTGTTACTACACATGCTGCATAGGACAGACGTTAGGCAAGACGACTTCAATGTCATCCCCAGAAATCTGCCCAGGCTGGCATCTGTTCATGAATCCACACCTGCCTCAGTGTCTCCAAGTCACATCCCAAATCATCTCTGCATCTGCCTTCCTATCTCTCCAGTCAGGCCAGCCCCACGTGGCCAAAGTGTCATGGGAAACCTTATCCGTGTGCATTCTGGAAATACAAGGAGTCTATACCAGAGTGGCTCTCAAATTGTTGAGTTAGAGGATTGTATAAAATAAGAAGGTTAGCAGATTTGGCAATGCCAGACTGAGGTAAAATATCAATCTATTATTAATAGCAATGTCACTGGGGCAGATTAACTCACATTAATATCTCTTTCCACATATTTAGAAGATGTAAATAATAATATTCACCTAATGGATCTGTGATAAAATTAACTGGGATAAAGTATTTAGAACACTTGGTTTGATGTGTGAAAGCTACTAAGTTGTATAATAAATGTTGATTCTTCTCTCCTTTCTTTGAATCTATTAAAGGGATGATATTAATAATACCTCCTTAGTAGCAGAGGATTAAATGAAGCACCTTTTAGAAAAGGGTTTTTATTAGTCCTTAAAACTTATCCAAATTTATATTAGCCATCCCTTCAATATTATTTAGGCTAAGATTAATTATTATTTTTTTAATCATAAGAACAGGCCTTCCAAGGGAATTCAGAGAAGCACTGAATGCTGTGGGCTGAATGAGCTTTTGCTAATATCCTAGAGTATCTACTGTAAAGCTATTACTTGCTTTTCTAGCCTGGTGTCAGTGAGTGGCTGGTATGTTGTGATTCTAGAAGAAGACAGCAAAAGACTTCCTCTTACCTTTACCAGGAGAAGGGAAAACGGTGTATGGAGCCAGTCTCCTCTGTTATGTTCATTAGGGATAGAAGCCAGCAGATGAGGTCTGACTGCTCTGCTGGAGAGGGAGAGAAGGACCATGAGCCTGGAGAGGATGCCTCCTGGGACAGAGGCTTTAGTAACCTTCCCCACAAAGGACATGGCAAGTGTAAATTGCTCTGCTATCTAGGGTCTTAACCATAAATAAGTACCATCTCCCAGGAGGGTAGTTGGATAGTTGTTGGATCTCCCCTGTTACCAGATAATGAATCCAAACTAAACCAATCCTTGCACTTGGAATCTCTTGTCAATGGGAGATCTGAGGTATTCTTGTCAAAGTGAAGACCAGTAATAAACCTTTAATCAACATTCTCAGCATCCAATGTGATTTCCTAGGAAATAGCAGGCTCCCTAATGAAGGTCATTTATCCCTCCTGCTTCAAGGATTTGAGTCTCACCAGACTGTCATAGCTGGGCCAGCCCAAGTCCCAAATTATTATTGCCCTGGGGAACCAAGACTGTATTTTATATTTCATATAAAAAAGGGGGCCTTGGTAACCTTGGTTCTACATAAAAGGATGAATTGAGGGGGACACTGGGCAGACATTTAACTTTCTGGTTACTTTTTAAATAATTCCCTTAGGGTGATCTTCCAGGATTAGAAGAAACCATGTTTTCACTCAGTGTACTATACAGACTTCATAGGCTTGATTATATTCCTGCTTGGATATACTTTGACATCTTTTTTTTTTAAAGATATTTATTTATTTATTTGACAGAGAGAGATCACAAGTAGACTGAGAGGCAGGCAGAGAGAGAGGAAGGGAAGCAGGATCCCTGCTGAGCAGAGAGCCCTATGTGGGACTTGATCCCAGGACCCTGAGATCATGACCTGAGCCAAAGGCAGCGGCTCAACCCACTGAGCCACCCAGGTGCCCATACTTTGACTTCTTAAACTTGCAAAATTTTAATATCTTTACCCTTATTGCATTTCTCTTTCCCTTGTTTCCCTTAGTCTGTTAAATCTTTCACAATGGAACATACACTGTATATATTCTTTTTGGTAGCTGACAATTGCAGACCCAGGATTCTCTCATTTAGAGTATGGCTCATCACTGATTGATTGATTAAGCCAGTATTTATGGAATGGGATGTGCTCATCATGTCTGAGTCTGGGCACAAAGAAGGATAAGACAAACATGGAGCTTCCATTGTTGGTAGTGAAACAGACAATAAACACAGTAAATAAGTCAGTTGGATATTATGAGAGAGTGATGAGTGCTATGAAGAAAATGGAACAAGATAAAGGGATAGTTAGTGATTAGAGGAGGAAGGTCATCAAAAGCCTCTTCTTTGAGGAGGTGACATTTGACCTGTAATGTAAATGAGGAGAATAAATTAGCCATGAAATTTGGGAGAAAAGCAATTCCAACAGAGGGAAATGCAATGAAAGTAAAGAACCCCACACTGTGTGTGTGTGTGTGTGGGGAAGAACAACTCAGCATGGCTAAAATAAAAAATGCTGAAATTTAAGCATATCCAAGCATGAGGATTGGAAATCCTATGATCCAGAGGCCTTCATTACGAATATGAGGTGCAGAGAAGTGACCTGATTTGCATAGCGTCCAACAAGTCAGTGGCAAAAATAGGACTAAGTTGGTTCTTTGGATTTCCTCTAATAATGTCCACTGACTATTGAGCTTGAAAACCCAGTGGCTCTTCAGGATCCAAAGCGAAGTGAGTACAGAATAAGGATCTATTTTTTTTTTTAAATATACTCAGATATCTCTCTCTCTCTTTTTTTTTTTTTTAGAAAGATTTTGTTTGTTTATTTGATAGGCAGAGATCACAAGTAGGCAGAGAGGCAGGCGAGGGGTAGGGGCAGAAGCAGTCTCCCTGATGAACAGAGAACCTGATATGGGGCTAGATCCCAGGACCCTGGTATCATAAACTGAGTCAAAGGCAGAGGCTTTAATCAACTGAGTCACCCAGGTGCCGCAGGGATCTATTTTTAAGAGAATGTCACACTGCTTTCAATAACTCTTTAGACCAAGGATTTAATTTTTTCTAAAGATTAAAACTAAACAGACTGAGAATTTTTTGAAATTCAATATATTTCTAAGACCTAGATAATTGTATTATTTTGAAGTAATACTTTATGAGTTTCTAGTGAATGAAATGTTGTTAAAAGGATTTCCTCAAAAAAAAAAAAAAAGTATTTCCTCACAGTTTTCTAATATAGAAACAGAAGTAATACCAGTGAGATTTGAGGTTATATTCAACCCCCCCCTTTTTTTGTCATTTTCTGGGCCTTAGTACTCAATTTTATGTCTTAACTTGACTAGGCCACAGTTCCTAAGTAATTGGGCAAACACCAATTCTGGATGTTACTTGGGAAGGCTTTTTAAGGTGAGATTAACAATTAAATCAGCAGGGTTTGAGTAAAGCAGACTACCAACCATTATGTGGGTGGGCCTCACTTAATTATCTGAAAGGAAAAAAAAAAGACTGAGATTCCTGGAGGAAGAGGGAATTCTGCCTCTAGACTGACTTCCCATTCAAACTGCAATATCAATGCTTCCTGGGGTCTTCAGTCTGCTGGCCTACCCTGCAGATTTTGGACTTACCAGACCCACAAATGCACGAGCCAATTCCATAAAATAAATTTTTCTTTTTGACCCTCTCTCTCTATATATACAACCTATTGTTTCTGCTTCTTGGAGAACACTGATTAATACAGCTTTTGAGGGGCGCCTGGGTGGCTCAGTGGGTTAAGCCGCTGCCTTCGGCTCAGGTCATGATCTCAGAGTCCTGGGATCGAATCCCGCATCGGGCTCTCTGCTCGGCAGAGAGCCTGCTTCCCTCTCTCTCTCTCTCTCTCTGGCTGCCTCTCCGTCTACTTGTGATTTCTCTCTGTCATATTAATAAATAAAATCTTAAAAAATATATATAGCTTTTGATACCAAGAGGAACAGAATATTAAGGATGAGTTTTCTGAATTGGCTTTGGGGTTTATGGAATTAATTCTCCAGTCTGATTATGTTTATTTATTTATTTTTTATTGGATTTACTTATTAATTTATCTTACTGTAATAAAAGCTTTTTAATGTAGTCTTCCGTTATTCATTATCTCCATGTAATACCCAGTACTCCATGTAATATGTGCCCTCCTTAATACCCATCATCTGGCTACCTGATCCACTCACCCCCTTCACCTCTAAAACTTTCAGTTCATTTCCTGGAGTCCATAGTCTCTCATGGTTCATCTCCCCTTCTGATTCCAATCTCCCCGCTTCATTTTTCTCTTCTTTCTCCTAAGGTCCTCCATGCTATTTCTTCTATTCCACAAATAAGTGAAACCATATGATAATTGTCTTTTTCTGCTTGACTTATTTCACTCAGCACAATCCCTTCCAGTTATATCCATGTTGATGCAAATGTTGGGTATTCATAATTTCTGATGGCTCTGTAGCATTCTATTGTATATATGGACCACACATTCTTTATCCCTTCTTCAGTTGAAGGGCATCTCTGCTCCTTCCACCATCTGGCTATTGTGGACATTGCTGCTATGAACATTGGGGTACATATGGCCCTTCTTTCACTACCTCTGTATCTTTGGGGGTAAATAGCCAGTAGTGAGGTTCCTGGAGGAAGAGGGAATTCTGCCTCTAGACTGACTTCCCATTCAAACTGCAGTAGCAATGCTTCCTGGGGTCTTCAGTCTGCTGGCCTACCCTGCAGATTTTGGACTTACCAGACCCACACATGCATGAGCCAATTCCGCAGGGTCCTAGGGTATCTCTAATTTTAATATTTTGAAGAACCTCCACAGTGTTTTCCAAAGTGGCTGCACCAATTTGCATTCCCACCAACAGTTTAACAGGGTTCCCCTTTCTCTACAGCCTCTCCAACATTTGTTGTTTCTTGCCTTGTCAATTTTTGCCATTTTAACTGGTGTAAGGTTATCTTAATGTGGTTTTGATTTGAATTTTCCCAATGGCTAATGATGTTGAACATTTCTCCATGTGTCTGTTAGCCATTTGTATGTCTTCATTGGAGAAGTGTCTGTTCATGTCTTTTGACCATTTTTTAATTTGACTATCTGTTTTTTGGGTGTTGAATTTGAAGAGTTCTTTATAGATCTTGGGTTAGATCTTTGATATCAGCCCTTTATCTGTAGTGTCATTTGCAAATATCTTATCCCATTCCCTGGGTTGTCTCTGTTTTGTTGACTGTTCCTTTGTTGTGCAGATGCTTTTGAGTTTGATGAAGCCCCATAAGTTCATTTTTGCTTTTGTTTCCCTTGCTTTTGCAGATGTATTTTGATAGAAGTTAATGTGGCCAATGTTGAAAAGGTCACTGCCTATTTAAAGGTACTAATGACTCCACTTTTATTGTAAAGAGAACCCTGAGAGTCTGTGGTGAGATGCAGCAATAGATATGCAAAATATCACAATGAGATACAACTAAATCAGTATTTATGGTGGCCAGGTTTTGGGTGACCATGCATATAACTTCAAATATTTTTGTCAAAGTGATAAATATAGTAAGACTGGCTGGTTGCTTCTTTTTTTTAAAAAAAAAATTATATTTATTTATTTGACACAGAGAGACAGTGCAAGCAGCAGGAGTGGCAGGCAGAGGGAGAGGGAGAAGCAGGCTCCCTGCTGAGCAGAAGGCCCCATGCGGGGCTCAATTCCAGGACTCTGGGACCATGATCTGAGCTGAAGGCGTACACTTTACTGACTGAGTCATCCAGGCGCCCAGTTTTTTCCATGACACTTGATGCTCCACTCTTGTTTTCCCAAACCTAGGGGTCTAAGGTTGGAAATCTGGCAGTTTACTCTCAACATCTGTTAATTCTCAGAGCAAATTGATTCTGCTCCACCTTTCCTGATCTACTCCTACATTCCTGGATTGAAATGTGGGAACATAGACTAGACCCACCCCCTGGGGCCTTGGAACATGTGAAAGAGGCTTCATGAAGGAAACAGGCACATTAACCAGGCAGTTACTTGTCACACTTTAAGAGAAACACAAGAATGAGGCCTATGAGGTGAAATGTCCTTATGAACATTCTTCGAGGACTCAGTTAATACCATTGCTCCTCAAGAGGAGGCTTCAAGGATAATGATGTTGCTTCAGAGGAAATGTAGACTTTTAATCTGTGGCTAAGTGAACAGTAGCCTACAATATCCCTGTCCAGTTTTCAGAGTTTTCATTTCAAAGAACTTTAAAAAAAATGAAAATGAACTATAGCAAAAAAGATGTGTTATGAACAGAATTCATGAAACTCCAAACTTTGGAGAAATCAATGAAACCTGGCATTTGTAGGTAAGAGTTTCACTGTTGTCACGTGCTCAGGGATCTCTTTCAGTTCCTCCTAAAACTTTAAAGAGCTGCAGCTGTCCCTTTGCTATTGATGGCCTTTTTCAGGGAACCTTTCACATCCTTGTTCCTAAGGGTGTAAATCAATGGGTTGAGTAGTGGGGTAATGAAGATGTAGACCAGGGAAAACTGGCGGTCCTTGTCCTAGGAGGTGCTGCAGCCAGGCCACAGGTAGACAAGGCTGCAACAGCTGTACTGCAGCAGGACCACAGTGAGGTGCGAGGAGCAGGTGGAGAAGTCCCGACGGCAGCCTGGGGGCAGAGCAGATGCGCAGGATGGCGGAGGCGATGAACACATAGGAAGTACAGAGAAGCAGGAAAGGGAATGTAAGGGACCTGTAGCTCTTCTACTATGTCTGATTATTCCTACAAACCTCCGTGTTGAGTTCTATGTCTACATATTGGTGTGGTTTCTCTCAAATGAACTTCTATTATTTGTATTCATGTTGTGATTATGTAATTTTATTAAGTATTTAAAAAATCTAATAAGTTGTTATAGAAATATAAATGATGAAAATTAACAATTGAATGGTTGATAACTGCAAGTTGCTAAAAATTTTTGTGGAATAACGTGTGAGTGGGACCACAAAGGAAGACGGGGAGGGAAACTTGGAATAATTTAATATTTGCATTTGACATGGGTCTAAATGTTCACTCTGTCGTTTAAAAGCTAAAGCTGGCAGATCGGGGAGGAGTCAAGATGGTGGAGATGTAGCAGGCTGAGAATACTTCATTAGCCGGAGATCAGCTAGATAGCTTATCTAAAGATTGCAAATACCTGAAAATCCATCAGCAGATCGAAAAGAAGAAGAATAGCAATTCTGGAAACAGAAAAAAACAACCACTTTCTGAAAGGTAGGACCTGCGGAGAAGTGAATCCAAAGCGACGGGAAGATAGACCCCGGGGGGAGGGGCCGGCTCCCGGCAAGTGGCGGAGCAACCGCGCACAAAATCAGGACTTTTAAAAGTCTGTTCCGCTGAGGGACATCGCTCCAGAGGCTACCCGGGGCAAAGCCCACACGGGGTCAGCGTGGCCTCAGGTCCTGCAGGGTCACAGAAGGATCGGGGGTGTCTGAGTATCGCAGAGCGGGTATTGGAACGGGAAAGCCGGCTACAGAGACAGAGCCGACAGTAAGCTCGCAGCTCAGGGTGACCTTGAACCGGTCACAGGCTCGGTGAGCTCGGAGCGCGGCCAGAGGTCAGGCAGACGGGAGTAACTGGGCGCGGTTCTCTGAGCGCGCACTGAGGAGTGCGGCCCTGGGCTCTCGGCTCCTCCAGGCCGGAGACCAGGAGGCCGCCATTTGTATTCCCGTCCTCCGGAACTCTACGGAAAGCGCTCAGGGAACAAAAGCTCCTGAAAGCAAACCCGAGCGGATTACTCACCCCGGCCCCCGGGTAAGGGCGGTGTAATTCCGCCTGGGGCAGACACTTGAGAATCACTACAACAGGCCCCTCCCCCAGAAGATCAACAAGAAATCCAGCCGAGACCAAGTTCACCTACCAAGGAGTGCGGTTTCAATACCAAGGAGAGCAGCAGAATTCTAGAGGAGGAGAAAGCAAAGCACTGAACTCATGGCTTTTTCCCTGTGATTTTTTTTAGTCTTGCAGTTAATTTAATTTTTTTCTTTTTCACTTTTTGTTTTTTTTTTCTCGCCTTCAGATCAATTAGATTTTAAGCCAAAGACTATAATGAGAGATGAGGAAGGACACTATATCATGCTCAAAGGGTCTGTCCAACAAGAAGATTTAACAATTTTAAATATCTATGCCCCCAAAGTGGGAGCAGCCAACTATATAAACCAATTAATAACAAAATCAAAGAAACACATCAACAATAATAGTAGGGGACTTTAACACTCCCCTCACTGAAATGGACAGATCATCCAAGCAAAAGATCAGCAAGGAAATAAAGGTCTTAAACGACACACTGGACCAGATGGACATCACAGATCTATTCAGAACATTTCATCCCAAAGCAACAGAATACACATTCTTCTCTAGTGCACATGGAACATTCTCCAGAATAGATCACATCCTCGGTCCTAAATCAGGACTCAACCGGTATCAAAAGATTGGGATCATTCCCTGCATATTTTCAGACCACAATGCTCTAAAGCTAGAACTCAACCACAAAAGGAAGTTTGAAAAGAAATCAAATACATGGAGACTAAACAGCATCCTTCTAAAGAATGAATGGGTCAACCGGGAAATTAAAGAAGAATTGAAAAAAATCATGGAAACAAATGATAATGAAAATACAACGGTTCAAAATCTGTGGGACACAACAAAGGCAGTCCCGAGAGGAAAATATATAGCGGTACAAGCCTTTCTCAAGAAACAAGAAAGGTCTCAGGTACACAACCTAACCCTAAACCTAAAGGAACTGGAGAAAGAACAAGAAAGAAACCCTAAGCCCAGCAGGAGAAGAGAAATCATAAAGATCAGAGCAGAAATCAATGAAATAGAAACCAAAAAAACAATAGAACAAATCAACGAAACTAGGAGCTGGTTCTTTGAAAGAATTAATAAAATTGATAAACCCCTGGCTCGACTTATCAAAAAGAAAAGAGAAAGGACCCAAATAAATAAAATCATGAATGAAAGAGGAGAGATCACAACTAACACCAAAGAAATACAAAGTATTATAAGAACATACTATGAGCAACTCTACGGCAATAAATTTGACAATCTGGAAGAAATGGATGCATTCCTAGAAACATATAAACTACCACAACTGAACCAGGAAGAAACAGAAAGCCTGAACAGACCCATAACCAGTAAGGAGATTGAAACAGTCATTAAAAATCTCCAAACAAACAAAAGCCCAGGGCCAGACGGCTTCCCGGGGGAATTCTACCAAACATTTAAAGAAGAACTAATTCCTATTCTCCTGAAACTGTTCCAAAAAATAGAAATGGAAGGAAAACTTCCAAACTCATTTTATGAGGCCAGCATCACCTTGATCCCAAAACCAGACAAGGATCCCCCACCAAAAAAGAGAGCTATAGACCAATATCCTTGATGAACACAGATGCGAAAATACTCAACAAAATACTAGCCAATAGGATTCAACAGTACATTAAAAAGATTATTCACCACGACCAAGTGGGATTTATTCCAGGGCTGCAAGGTTGGTTCAACATCCGCAAATCAGTCAATGTGATACAACACATCAATAAAAGAAAGAACAAGAACCATATGATACTCTCAATAGATGCTGAAAAAGCATTTGATAAAGTACAGCATCCCTTCCTGATCAAAACTCTTCAAAGTGTAGGGATAGAGGGCACATACCTCAATATCATCAAAGCCATCTATGAAAAACCCACCGCAAATATCATTCTCAATGGAGAAAAACTGAAAGCTTTTCCGCTAAGGTCAGGAACACGGCAGGGATGTCCATTATCACCACTGCTATTCAACATAGTACTAGAGGTCCTAGCCTCAGCAATCAGACAACAAAAGGAAATTAAAGGCATCCAAATCGGCAAAGAAGAAGTCAAATTATCACTCTTCGCAGATGATAGGATACTATATGTGGAAAACCCAAAAGACTCCACTCCAAAACTGCTAGAACTTATACAGGAATTCAGTAAAGTGTCAGGATATAAAATCAATGCACAGAAATCAGTTGCATTTCTCTACACCAACAGCAAGACAGAAGAAAGGGAAATTAAGGAGTCAATCCCATTTACAATTGCATCCAAAACCATAAGATACCTAGGAATAAACCTAACCTAAGAGACACAGAATCTATACTCAGAAAACTATAAAGTACTCATGAAAGAAATTGAGGAAGACACAAAGAAATGGAAAAATGTTCCATGCTCCTGGATTGGAAGAATAAATATTGTGAAAATGTCTATGCTACCTAATTTAATGCAATTCCTATCAAAGTACCATCCATCTTTTTCAAAGAAATGGAACAAATAATTCTAAAATTTATATGGAACCAGAAAAGACCTCGAATAGCCAAAGGGATATTGAAAAAGAAAGCCAACGTTGGTGGCATCACAATTCCGGACTTCAAGCTCTATTACAAAGCTGTCATCATCAAGACAGCATGGTACTGGCACAAAAACAGACACATAGATCAATGGAACAGAATAGAGAGCCCAGAAATAGACCCTCAACTCTATGGTCAACTAATCTTCGACAAAGCAGGAAAGAATGTCCAATGGAAAAAAGACAGCCTCTTCAATAAATGGTGCTGGGAAAACTGGACAGCCACATGCAGAAAAATGAAATTGGACCATTTCCTTACACCACACACAAAAATAGACTCAAAATGGATAAAGGACCTCAATGTGCGAAAGGAATCCATCAAAATCCTTGAGGAGAACACAGGCAACAACCTCTTCGACCTCTGCCGCAGCAACATCTTCCTAGGAACAACGCAAAAGGCAAGGGAAGCAAGGGAAAAAATGAACTATTGGGATTTCATCAAGATCAAAAGCTTTTGCACAGCAAAGGATACAGTTAACAAAATCAAAAGACAACTGACAGAATGGGAGAAGATATTTGCAAACGACATATCAGATAAAGGACTAGTGTCCAGAATCTATAAAGAACTTAGCAAACTCAACACCCAAAGAACAAATAATCCAATCAAGAAATGGGCAGAGGACATGAACAGACATTTCTGCAAAGAAGACATCCAGATGGCCAACAGACACATGAAAAAGTGCTCCATATCACTGGGTATCAGGGAAATACAAATCAAAACCACAATGAGATATCACCTCACACCAGTCAGAATGGCTAAAATCAACAAGTCAGGAAATGACAGATGCTGGCGAGGATGCGGAGAAAGGGGAACCCTCCTACACTGTTGGTGGGAATGCAAGCTGGTGCAGCCACTCTGGAAAACAGCATGGAGGTTCCTCAAAATGTTGAAAATAGAACTGCCCTATGACCCAGCAATTGCACTATTGGGTATTTACCCTAAAGATACAAACGTAGTGATCCAAAGGGGCACGTGCACCCAAATGTTTATAGCAGCAATGTCCACAATAGCCAAACTATGGAAAGAACCTAGATGTCCATCAACAGATGAATGGATCAAGAAGATGTGGTATATATACACAATGGAATACTATGCAGCCATCAAAAGAAATGAAATCTTGCCATTTGCGACAACATGGATGGAACTAGAGCGTATCATGCTTAGCGAAATAAGTCAAGTGGAGAAAGACAACTATCATATGATCTCCCTGATATGAGGAAGTGGTGATGCAACATGGGGGCTTAAGTGGGTACGAGAAGAATAAATGAAAGAAAATGGGATTGGGAGGGAGACAAACCATAAGTGACTCTTAATCTCACAAAACAAACTGAGGGTTGCTGGGGGGAGGGGGTTTGGGAGAAGGGGGTGGGATTATGGACATTGGGGAGGGTATGTGCTTTGGTGAGTGCTGTGAAGTGTGTAAACCTGGTGATTCACAGACCTGTACCCCTGGGGATAAAAATATATGTTTATAAAAAATAAAAAATTAAATGGGAAAAAAAGTACAATAAACTAATAGCCTATTAAAAAAAATAAAAGAATCAGCTTTTAGAAAGCCATTCTTGGGATAAGACAAAATGAAGAGGAACTCTGGAAATCAGGGATACTTTGGAATTATTCTAAGCCAGAGTCTTGCACAGGAGCACCAGGATCCTTTTCTGCACTCTTCTCTTTATTCAGAGGCCATTCTTGCCTGATTGAGCCAGATAATTTAGTGCCCTATAGGATGTCTTAAGATAATGGGTCCCCAAGAGGAGGAATTTCCCCAGTGGCCTTTCTTAAACCAAAAACTAAAAAATACTGGGACAAAATTTCCTGGGTTGATCAACTGTGGCAAAGTTAGCAACTTTTCACACGATAATCATAGACAACTGTCATTTTGGGGCCACATGTTGTATCCTCGTTCCTACTTATACCCAACCCATAGGAACCTGTGGATTGATTTTGACAAATTCAATCTATGGGAAATGTTCATGCCAGCTCAGGGGTCCTAGAAGGTGTAGACTGCATTAAAACTACCCTCCTCTCGGCAATTGGGAATGCGACTTTTAGGCTGAGATTTGTCATTCAAATATTAAGTTACCTCAGGCAAATTTTAAAGATTTTTATATTTGAACTTCCTCATTTATATTATCAATGATTGGCATAGATGATATTCATGGTCCCCTCTCTCCTCAAAACTCTACAATTTCTACTTCTCTCTCAAGGCATAGAGAACATATGGAAGAACTGTGTCCCACCTGTCATTTGTAACTTTCTCATTTTCAGCCTCAATCATATCCTACTTCTCTCTGCTGAATCCTGCCCCATTCCCACTCATTTCTGTGATGATAAATAATTTGGGTGTCATATTTACAATGAGATATCATGTTTGCGCTTACGTTTATAATTTCACACCCCAAGCAAGTGGGTAGCTTGACTTAACTATTGCGTATTTGAATATCTTTGCCATGAGCAAGCATGTTATTTTGGCATTCACCCAACTAAGTCACCAGAGCACTTTCTCCTATCACAGGCAGGTTATAAGTCTAGTCATACCTTTGAGCAAGAGTATGTATTAACATGGTATATAATTGCTATGTAGTTAGAGCAGTGGAAGAAGATTTCTCTCATGACTTTCTTCTTAGATGTTAAATGGACAATGACTGATGAAATTTCACTCAATCCATAAGGAAAGATATTGACTATCAAGTTGCAGTTTACCTTCAATGGGTTCCAAATGCTCTAAATCCTGAATCCATAAGGTTTAATCCCAACCAAGAAGTTCAGAAGTGTTTGCCTGTATAATGATGCTGATACGCACAGTCATGGTAGAATTTAGAGTTGGAATAAATGTTTCTTGATGGATTCATCAAAAACTGTATGGAAGGGGTTTCACACCATGCAAAGAAGTAACTCTTCATGGCAGGATGTGACAGAAATACTCCTTCATGTCCACATGTGTTCAGCATCTTCTCTGCCCTGCCCTCCCTCTTCTTTTCATCCTCCACCACATTCTCAGCAAATTCCTCCCTTGGGGAAGCCATCAATAAAATTCACACCTTCTATCCCAATGCACATCTTGCTGTCTCTCACCAGAACATTAGAAATGGCTATTTTTATGAATTTCTCACAGAGTTCACAGCATGAAATATATCATATCTCCATTGGTTGGGTTAAACAAAGTCAGACAGAGAACTTTGTCTTTGCTATGGTTTCCCCATATGGTCCTTTGTGCCAGGAAGATTGTCCTCAGGTGGAGGCGGTACATAAACACAGGTCTGGGTCAGAAAGTTCAAGGACCTGTGGGAGAGGAGTATTAAGTTGAGGTGGTTATGAAGTGGGAAAGAAACAGAGAGATTGAGGGTCTAGTTTTGTCTCTATTACTTTTGCTAAAGGTATAATAAAAATAATTTTATAATGTATTTCTCGACAGTATGCCAAGCACTGTACTAAGTTCATAAAATGTATTATCTCATTAAATCTTGCCCCAACTCTATGAAGTGTGTACTATTATTATACACATTTTTAGACAGGGTAACTGAGGCACTGTTAATATAGTTTGAATCCAAATTATCTCATATCAAAGGATTTTGATTTAATTCTTGCATCAGTACTCTTTCTTTCCTTCCTTCTTCCTTCCTTTTTCCTTCCTTCCTTCCTGACTTCCCAACTTCCTTTCTTTCTTTTTCTTTCTTTCCGACTACTAGCACAAAAGACTCCTTCAGAATGGAGAATTCATGAAACAATTTTCTTATGGTTGTAAGGTGGTTAGTACCCTCTTTTCTGGATGTTTTTCTTTCTAATGAGATTTCCTGAGAAGGAAAAAAAAAACACAATACACTCTTGTCCTTGCAGTCTGGTTTGCAAGGAGTAACAACTCAAACTATGAGGTCTTCATGAGGAATAAAGACTTTCACTGTCATCTAGATTGAGAGTATCTAGCACTATTACAGTAACAGTCTTCAATGGATGCCAGTTCTTGTCCCCTCTGCTTTTCTTTCTGGCTGTCAGACTACAGAGTAGAAAAGACTGGGTCATTATTTTTTCTTTTCTTTTTAAAAAGATTTATTTATTTATTTGAGAGAGAGAGAGAGAGAGAACACAACTGTGAGGAGGGATAGAGAGGAGGAAGAAAGAGAATCTCAAGCAGACTTCCACTGAGGATGGAGCCCAATGCAGGGCTCAGTCCTAAAACCCTGAGATCAAGACCTGAGCCGAAATCAAGAACCAGCCACTAAACTGACTGAGCCACCCAGATGCCCCTGGTCATTTTTTTTTTTTTCTATTCCATATTCACCAGTAGAAGTTTTCTTATAAGGATTAGTCATCCTGTTATTTAATGTTTCCATATATTATACTCAAACTGATTATTTTTAATTTCTTGAATTTTATATCATATGAAATGCCTCAAAAGGTTTCAGGATGGGATGCCTGGGTGGCTCAGGTAGTTAAGCGGCTGCCTTAGTTCGGCTCAGGTCATGATCCCAGCGTCCTGAGATCGAGTCCCACATCGGGCTCTTTGCTTGGCAGGGAGCCTGCTTCTCCCTCTGCCTCTGCCTGCCACTCTGTCTGCCTGTGCTTGCTCTCGCTTCTCTCTCTATGACAAATAAATAAATAAAATCTTTAAAAAAAAAAAGGTTTCAGGATGACAGGTGGGCTCTATCGTAACATGTAAGCATTGGGTTTAGTTAATGAGAAGAAATATGGCTTGTACTTTCATAGGATGAGAGAAGAAAGAACATTGGGGGGTGATCTGAGAGGTGCCCTGTATTTGGGTGCATAAAGTGAGCAAATCTTGAGTCCTGTAATTAACCATTAGGGACCTAGCTCTTGGTGTTGTCCCATTTACTCAATCTCAGTTCATTCACTCATTCATTTATTCACTCATGTAGCCATCCAGTCACACATCCCCTCACTCACTAGTTTAATTTTTCACTGAATAAGCATTTAATGGTTCCTATTAAAAATCAAGCCTGGTACTTTCCACAGTTTGGTGACCGTGGCAAGATGCCCTTCAATGGACGAATGGATAAGGAAGATGTGGTCCATATACACTATGGAGTATTATGCCTCCATCAGAAAGATGAATACCCAACTTTTGTAGCAACATGGAAGGGACTGGAAGAGATTATGCTGAGTGAAATAAGTCAAGCAGAGAGAGTCAATTATCCTATGGTTTTACTTATTTGTGGAGCATGACAAATAGCATGGAGGACATGAGGAGTTAGAGAGGAGAAGGGAGTTGGGGGAAATTGGAAGGTGAGGTGAACCATGAGAGACTATGGACTCTGAAAAACCATCTGAGGGGCTTGAAGTGGCAGGGGTGGGGTGGGAACTTGGAGTACCAGGTGGTGGGTATTATAGAGGGCACAGATTGCATGGAGCACTGGGTGGGGTGCAAAAATAATGAATACTGTTATGCTGAAAATAAATAAAAAATAAATTTAAAAAAAAGGAAAAAAAATCAAGCCTGGTAGAGATGAGAGGGCAGAAGTATGAACTAATACTGGTCCTCAGGGTATACAAATCCCATCTGATGCCAGGTCCAGGGGTCATCTTTTAACCTGTAGAAAATCTCTCCTGGCCTGATTGAACCTGAGTAGCCAAGGATATCATTTCATTCTTCTGTGGCTCAACTAAAAAGATTTCCCCTCACCGCTGATCTGGAATTCAGTGTCTTATTAAAATCAAGTCAGAGTTACTAGTTTGGGGGAAGGCTTGAGTTCATTCAGCTATTCCTAATGCTTCTGTTTTAGTTCACTCAGGCTGCTGTAACAAAACATCATAGATTGGGTGGCTTATAAACAACATAAATTTACTTCTTTTTCATAGTTCTGGAGGCTGGGAAGTCCAAGGTCAATGCACTGACAGGTTTCATGTTTGGTGAAAGTATGTTTCCTGGTTCAAAGATGGCTGTCCTTTTTGCTTCTTCATTACATAGTTGAAGGGACAAAGGACTTCTCTGGGATCTCTTTTTTTAAGAGCATTAATCACCTTGACTAGACACCTGAATTGCCTTCTCTGAAAGATGCATCTCCTACTACCATCACATGGGACGTGAAGATTCAGTATATGAAAGTTGTAGGCACACATTCAGTCTGTAGGAACTCCCGTTCCCCAAGACAGTCTGACAGAAACTTTTAGTTGTATGCATTTATTAAAAATTTTTTATTAAAAGTTACAGAAGCATTTTTGAGAGGTGATGAATTGCTACATTATTCCACTGCTGTCCACCACAGGGTGTTAGACGTGGTTAAATCATTATCTAAACCTGCCTGCTGAATGTGCTACACAGCTGCTCTGACTCATACATCACCCCAGCCCACCAGGACTTTGAAGGTCAGGGAATGGAAGTTTCTGGGCATATGATCACTTTTAACTGTCTTTCCTATTTCTTTCCAGTGAAGCGATGAGACATTTGGGATCAGGTGAAGGTGCGCACATCCAATGTCCAGGTTCTCAGTCATCCATTTTCCCAAAAGTAGATGTTCACTGGCGCACGCAGGATTCCCAGCTAAGCTGCTTTATCTAAATGAGTATGTAGAATAAAACTTCTAGAAAACAGGAATGACAGACCTCCCCAGATAGCAGGGGTTTCATTTTTAACAGTAGCAACATATGGTCAGAATACACAGTCTCTGCTCTCCTTTACATACCTCTGATGGCTTCAAAGACCAACATTGTTTAATGTGCTCCTGCTTAGAGCTGTGATGGGCATGGGGATTTAGGGTCTTCAGAATGTCAATACTGAAGGAGATTTAAATAGTTTCAGGGAGACATCGATCAATATTATTGTGACTTTTCATGTCACTTTGTGTCCCAGTGCTTTCATTACAAAGGTAATTGTGTTGTACTGAGGAGACTAGTGGCCCTTGATAAAAGAGAAATATTTAAAAAAATTTTTTTATCTTGTTTTTATTTTTTAGAGAGAGAGATCGAGAGAGTGGAGGGAGGGGCAGAGGGAGGAGAGAGAGAATCCTAAGCAGACTCCCCCTGAGCATGAAGCCTGACATGGGGCTCAATTCCATGACCCTGAGATCATAACCCAACTGAAAATCATGAGTTAGATGCTCAACCAAAAGGGAAAGAGAAAAATTCTCTTTGGAGAATAATATCCTTTATGCTCACTACATTGTATTGTGGGGTTAAACAGTTGTTAGCTGAGCTAAACTGGAAAGGGTTTGCTTTGGAGTCCCACAGACTTAGGTTCAAAATTCTCACTTTGCCACCCTCTGCCTCTGTCTGAACCTCCATTTCCTCCTTTCTATATGGCTGATCCCCTCAGAGGTAGTGTGGTATCTGAATGAGTTCACACATACAGATAATGAGCAGACACTAGATGCTGAATAAATATTATCTCTTTTCTTTGATCTCAATCCCCTCTTTGTACCAGGCTTTGAGGAAATAACTGAATTTGACAATCTCTTGGTGTTCAGTCTTATCCTTAGATCCATCCAACCTACACTGTGGAGGTGGATTCAGGCAGTGGTATTTGAAAAATCTCCTCTAGATTATTGTCATGGGCAGCCAAGGTTGAGAAGCCCTGTTCCAGATTAGTGTTTCTAGGGTGAGTTTTGTGGTTTCCAAACCTTTCAGAGTCACCAGGAGGACTTGCTAGTTCACAAATAGTTGTGCTATACTCCTAGAGTTTCTGAAGCTGTTGGTCTGGGGTGGGGGATTTCTATAATTGGCTCTCATAAAAAAGTCCAGGTGAAGCTGATGTTGCTCGTCTTGCAAGAGTGCTTTTGAACTGCTGCTCTAGGGAAACAGTTCTCAAAGTGTGACCTGCTCACCTAACTCATTTGAAATACAGGAGAAACTTGTTAAGAATCCAGGGAGTCCTCCCTATCCATAGTCTCTTAGATGAACTTTATGAGAACTCAGTTAAGGGACAGGTATGGATATATTTTAATGTTCTGAACTGGTTTTCTCCCTGAAATGCAGGGACTAAATAAATTAAGCTCAAATACTATCCCTTATTATCAATGTTCACCACTGGCATTTTTGCTAAGTTCAGGATCCAGATATATGTGGATAGTGGGGGATAATTCTACAGATTTCTAGGCTATACCAGTAATATACTAAATTAGATTATCTGGATAGCTCCTATAATTCTACCTTTCAATGTCTCTCAAGGAAATTTTTAAGAGCATGAAAATCTTAGAAACATGCCTCTATATCATGTACAAAAACCATAGTTATTTTAAAAACTAGTAATTAAAAATGTAATTCTGGTATCATACACTTAAGAGATTCATATGCAAAGCTCTTTAGACCAAGGTAGTCCAAGATTTTATAGTATCCAGGACTATAATCTTTATTTTAAGATAGAAGCAACATCTGGAAAAAGATATCCAAAATTTTTCCTACCCTCTCATATTCCCAAAGCATGAACAGAACCAGTCTCATTTGGAAGGGAACTTCTTAGAGAAATGAAAGACAAGAAAGAATTAAAATTCACAAAAATATTCTTAGATACTAGAAGTCCAATAGAAATATCACATGGTTTGCATGTTATTTTTTTAAAAGACTTTTTTATTTATTTGAGAGAGTGAGAGACAGCATGAAAGAAGAGAAGGTCAGAGGGAGAAGCAGATTACCCATGGAGATGGGAGCCTGATGCGGGACTCGATCCCAGGACTCTGGGATCATGACCTGAGCTGAAGGCATTCGCTTAATCAACTGAGCCACCCAGGCACCCTGCATGTTTTTGAACTAGTAGGCTAAACCTAGTGAAGACTTTGCTTTTCCAACCACCTTCTGAAATGCATTCTTGACCTCTTTGTTCCTTAGGCTGTAGACCAAAGGGTTTAGCATGGGGATGACCATAGTGTAGAACACTGATGCCATTTTGTCTGTGTCCATGGAATGACTAGAACTTGGCTGTAAGTACATGAAAATGATTGTCCCATAGAAGATGGAAACAGTGGTCAGGTGAGACACACAGGTGGAGAAAGCCTTCTTCTGTCCCTCAGCTGAGCGCATCCTCAGGATAGCAATAAAAATGAGCAGATAAGAGTTCAAGATAACCAAGAGGGTGAAAAAGACATTGAATGCTGCCAATGTAAAGAGGACAATCTCATTTATGTGGATATCAGAGCAAGAGAGAGCCAGCAGTGGAGGAATGTCACAGAAAAAGTGATTAATTATGTTGGAGTGACAGAAGGAGAGGTGGAAGGTGAGGGCAACATGGATGGAAGACTGTAATAGTCCACAGATGTAGGAGCCAGTGACCAGGGAGGTACACATAGCACTTGTCATGGTGGTGGTGTAATGTAGGGGTTTGCACACGGCTGCGTGGCGGTCAAAGGCCATTGAGGACAAGAGGAAACTTTCGATAGTGGCAAAGGCTGAAAAGAAGAACATCTGGGCAGCACATGCATTGTAGGATATGATTTTATCTCCTGTGGAAAACCCCACAATTACCTTGGGAGTGACAGCTGAGGCATAAACACAGTCCACAAGAGAGAGGTTGCTGAGGAAGAAGTACATGGGAGTGTGGAGACGAGAGTCCAACAGGATCAACACAATCATCCCAATGTTCCCAACCAGAATGATAAAGTAAATGATGGTGAAGACCATAAATAAAGGAACTTGCAACTCTAGGGCATCTGTTAACCCCACAAGAATGAAGTGAGTCACCTCTGAAATGTTCTCCATCAAAATCATTTGGGAATCATCATAAGAGGCACCTATGACAAGATAAGCACACACAAGATAATTCTATTTGATCCCTAGCATAGGAGCTAACTGTGAACAGGGTCTCAGTCAGCTTTCTGTCAAGAGCAGGAGCCCATGTACAACAAGTTTGACTGAACGCTGGGGAAGGATGGGTTGAGCAAGGCTCTTCATCTAGAAGTGATGTGGAAGGACACTGGAATATCCTTGCTGACTGTGCTGCCACAAGGGGAATACAGTATGATCCTGAAGGCACATTTCAGCTCACCTACACTATGGTATATACTATTACAGTAAACCAATAGGATTAACCAATAGGACTCTTTCCCACTAACTTGCCATACCTTGCAAACAATCCTGTTACAAGTACATAAAAGCTTAATCAACAGAAAAGAAAAGAAAGTCATTGGCATATGATACAACAAGCTTCATCAAATACATTTCCTGTCTCTGAGGGACCTCTCACTGACTTGTTCATAATAGCTGAAGATATACAGTGATTTGGGACCCTGCTCTACTCGAATTCATGAGGGCCCTTAATTGGGTGCTCTATTCTTAATTGGGTAATGTTCCACATTACCACTGGCCCCTGAAGGAAACTTCATGATTTCTGGCACATTCTTAGTGATATTTTGGCATCTTTCAGGAGCTCTAAAAAAGGAGGATTGTTTTTCAAAAGGTGGAAGCAAAATTTTAGTTGTTTTCTCTCTTTGTCACAGTCTTTATTTTTCTCTTAGGCTGATGTTTCCCATCTCCTACCACCATCCATGTCTTTGCTTTATTCATGGGAAGGGAGAACTGGGGGAGATGGAAGAGTTACTTTCATTCTCACCTAGAGACTTTGCATACTCAGCCAAGCCATGGAGGTCCATCCATGTTATTTGGTGTATCTAGTTGTGCTTACCTCCAGTGGCAGCTTAGCTAACAGCTTACCATGGCTGCCATGGGTATAAATATGAGAAGCCCTCTTCAACCCAAGAGACACTTTTGATTCTGGAATCTATCACATTCATTTCTACTGGATTAAAAATCCTTAATATTGAAGGAAGGAAATGATATAACACTGCCTTTAAGATTAGCCTCGTGCTAGAGACCTATTATCCAAAATATATGTTCATCATAACATATTCCTAAAGTAGAGGTATGTATTTCCAGGGCACCTTGGAAGTAGAAAGGGTGTATGGTTAGCCCAACACGGGACTAAGAAAAATGCTCTGGAGATTATTACTCCTGAGTTGTGGCTTTGGACACACAAGAAATGTAATAACAATTTATTAGTTGTTATAATAACAAATAGTTACATAGTACTTACTTTGTATCTGGAAACTGTTCTAAGCTAGTCACATATATTAACTCATTTAGCAACTTTGGGAGGCAAATACTATTATTACCCCTACTTTTACTTTAAATGGAACTGAGGCTGAAAGAAGTAGGTTACTTACCTAACTAGCAAATCTGGTGGTAGAACTGGGATTTGAACCCAGCTAATATTGTCTAAGATCCATAATACTAAGCAATCCTCTCAAAATAGTGGATCAAGTTAATCATCTTTCCTGAGGTTCAGGATCCTGATCTTTCAAGTGGGAATAATCACAATTTTCATCTTTTGAGGTAGATGAATGGAATAACTTAGTTCATACAAAACACTTAAAATAATGTCAATTATACAACAAAGTACTGAAGTAATTCAAGCTTTAATACCACTATTAGTATACCAGGCAGAAGAAGCATCATGGATAAAAGCACAAATTGGCAAGCACAATTGTATGAATAGGCAATTATAAATAGAGAGGTATTGGTAATTAGCAAAATACATGGCACAATCAAAATCTCAATTAAAGAGTGATGTGCAAAAGTAGATTGAAGTGGCGGGGGGGTGGGAGGTCGGGGTACCAGGTCGGGGTACCAGGAGGTCGGGGTGGGAGGTGGGTATTATAGAGGGCACAGATTGCATGGAGCACTGGGTGTGGTGAAACAATAATGAATATTGTTTTTCTGAAAATAAATAAATTAATTTAATTTAAAAAAAAGTAGTTGGTAGAAATGAGACTGATAGAACTGAGCCTTAAAAGAAAGAGTAGAAAAAATGCATCAGATGATAGATCTAATACAATCATTTAGAAGAAGAGCACAAGGTGACTATTTATGCAATATATAATAGAGGCATATAAGTATAGATAAATGTCACTCACTGATTAGCAACCCAGATGGGCTGTAATCTTGGGGACATTACGTACACTCTGCAAACCCTCAGTATGTTGTCTGTGAAAGACCTAGTTCATGTAATGCCCAATGTATCTATTTTACATAGCTGAAAAGTTGAAATTAAATGATTTATGGAGCTCTACCATCACAATGCCTGGCACACGGCATGTATACAATGATAATTCCCTCCTGTTCTCTTCATAGCTGGCTTTGCACATAAGCCCCCTCTGTACCAGCAGCTGGCATTACATATTGAATAACAAGATTCCTGATTTTTTAAAGGGGTAGAGTGAGTCAGCTCTAGAAGTTATCCCCCCAAGGTGATAAATGCTTTTATAAAAGCATGTATAAAGTATGAAAAATGATTGTGAAAGTGCCTGGAATGTGCCAGAACGCCTTATTACCAAGAGACTTGTTCCTCAAATTTTTTCCTCTCAATTCTTAAATGTCTGTGCTTGCTAGAATTTCCAAATTTGGCCCAAATACACAAAAATGTGAATCCAATTGCATTTATTTTTGAGAAAAAAGTAAATTTCTGTAACTCATGTACCAAGAATGGCCAACATATTGACCAAATATCTCTTCTATACTGTTTGTAGGTATAATAGGATACAAAACAGCTTCTTTTGATGCAGGAGTTTGAGATGTAGGGGTATGTACACAAATGTATTTATGTACCGCAAATACACATCTAATTCTGAATATGAAAGTTCTCTGAAAAGCTTAAAAGATGCTAACATTCTAGTTAAGCAACCTGAGCCATTACTTTCCATGGTCTATCTCTTCTCTTGGTTATGCAGAATATTAAGCCATTAATACTAAAAGTCCAAACTTTGACATTTCCAAAGAAAATGACTTTATGTTCAAGATACCCAAACAGATGTTAAAAGTTCTACAACACCCGAGATTCAGAAAGGAAGATATATTTGCACTGCTATTCCTCTAGGATGCTCTACATAAAAGGAATAAAGAGGCATGGTCTCCTTTTTTGACTCTGTCACCCCAACCACTCATTTAAGACATCTGACTGCAATCAGTGGACAGAGTGGTGGATGACCAGCCAAATTTGTTTTCCACATTTGTAAAATGAACATGGTTAGATCCTCTAGAGCCCTTTCCTTTCTAATCGGCTACAGTTGTGTGTTTTCTTGATACTTACTTTTGTCCTAGGAACAGACAAAGGAGGGTACAAGGCAGGGAGTATGGAAAACCGTCATGGCCACACTGTTGACCAGAAGTCCACATCCAGGAAAACATCATGCTAGAGAAGCTTCTTCCCCGCCTGTGGAGCACTGTGTTGTGGAACATAACTTGTGCTCTTACAAATACCAGGGTTGAGATATGATCTCAACACGATCTTTTCACACCAAAGATCTCGAGAGAATGTTAGGGTTGTGTGAGTGGATATCTCAGGAGGCTCCAGATCCAGGATTGGCCCCCTGACCTGAATCTGATGGGAGTTATCAGAGGATCATGTCTGGGTGTATTTTAGCTGATAGTGTTTTTGAAGGCACGGGGGAATGGACGCTTAGAGAGAGGAGCCGCCAATCACCAAATCAGCAGTACCATAGCCATGCTAGGCAACAAAAATAAAAACCTCACTAAGATCTTGGCTTAGGTGATGTTGGGAACCCACGCAAGCTTTCTCAAATCTACATCTTTCTTAAAGGCCTACAATCGTCTCCAGGAATGTTATTTATTTATTTATATTTTAAAGTTAGTTTTTGAAGATTTTATTTATTTATTTGAGAGAGAGGGAGAGAGAGTGGTGGAGAGAGGCTGAGGGAGAGGGGGAAGGAGAGTCTTGAGCAGACTTTACACTGAGTTCAGGGCCCAGCATGGGGCTTGATCTCACAATCCTGAGATCATGACCTGATCCAAAGTCAAGCCTCAGACACTTAACCGACTGAGCCATCCAGGTGCCTCTGCAGGAATTTTTTTTTTTTTAAACAAAATAATCATTTATCTTATCCTACAGCACTGATTTAGGGCTATTTCGGGGGGAATTTCTCTCTCTATTTTTGGAACTAAGGGTACGGATCCATTCTTTCTTCTGTATAGTCATCTTTGACCAGAAACAAGCACCAGGAAGAATTGTGTCTCCTTCATCAATGACGTGCAATATAGCTGGTGCAAGTTTGAGCTGTGCAGTCATGGGGCCCACCTTCAGATTCTAGTTCTGCCACCAATTTCAGGGTGATCCTGGCCAAGTTATTCAGTTTGTCAAAACTTCAAAGTATCACCTATAAAAAGAAAGGCAATACTATACCTCATAAGAGCATCCTAAAGATTAAATGAGATGTCTAACACATATCAAGAGGTCAATAATTTTAATGTTACAACTTTATCATTAGTAAAAAATGATACATTATGTGGAACAAAAATAGTGGTGCTCAAACATTGCATCAGCTCCCCACATTTCCTTGTCCCCTAGCAGCTAGGTAGTTCTATGTAATGGGTTGGACAGGAAGAGAACCCATTTCTGGATGGGTTAGCAAACAACTATGGAATCCCTCTCCTCTTCCATGGTATTTGAGGTGGCTCCTTCTTCCAGAAGGTGTAGCTACAGATGACAAAGCCTCCATCAGCCCTAGTGTTTGAATGAACAGATGCAGAGAGACTTCTCCTTTCCAGCATAACCTGTGAGGCACATGTAGTAGCAGAAGTAAGAAATAAATCTTTGCTGTGTCAAATCACTGGACTTTGGGACTGATTTGCTACTGCAAATGACATAGTCTATCCTGCCTAATACGCATATAATAAGCTATGTGTGTTTTGTTGTCTGTATGGCTTCCTTCTCTCCTTTTCTTTTCTTTCTTTCTTTCTTTCTTTCTTTCTTCTTTCTTCTTTCATTCTTTCTTCTTTCATTTTTTTAAACAGAAAAAATGAGTACTGGTTCCCTTATCATTTATTAACTCTTTTTAAAATTTATGGTTATATAATTAACAGACTATAAAATTCACCTGTTGGGATGCCTGGGTGTCTCAGTCAGTTGAGCATCCCACTCTTGGTTTTGGCTTAGGTCATGATCTCAAGCTCATGAGATTGAGTCCTCCATTGGGCTTCATGCTTAGCATGGGATCTGTGTGAGAGTCTCTCTTTCCTTCCACCCCTCCCCTAACTTGTGCATACTCTTGAGATAATTCTTAAAATTTTTAAATTCTTAAAAAATTAAATTCACTCATTGATGTTTGTCATTCAGTGAATTTTTAGCATATTCAATGTTGTGCAACCATCACCACAGTAGACTTGAGAACATTGTCATCACATGAAAAAGAAACTGTACTGATTATCAGTCACTCCCAGTGTCTTCCACCTGCACCCCAGCCCTAGGTCACCACAAAGCTAATTCAGTCTTTATAGATTTGCCTTGTACAGAAATTTCATATAAATAGAATCATACAATATGTGATCATTTGTGAGTGGCTTCTTTCACTTAGGATAATGTTTTCAAGGTTCATCCTGGTTTTACTATGTACCAATACTTTATTCCTTCTTGTCAGATTTTGATATGATATAAGATTTCAAATAGTTCCTTTCACTCACTAGATTGACCTATAATTTTCTAGATGGTGCTTTCTGAAATACAAATATTTTAATTTTGATGAAACCCAATATATATATATTTTCTCTTGTTGCTTGTGCTTTGGTGGTATACATAAAAAGGCTTTCTCCAACCAAATTTTATGAAAATTTATTCCTATATTTTCTCCCAGGAGTCTTAGAGATATAACTTTTACATTCAGGTTTATATTTTGAGTTAATTTTTGTATGTGGTCTGAAGAAGGGGCTCAGTTTCATTCTTTTTATTTGCAATATATTTTATTAAGGTATAATTCACATAACATAAGATTCAACATTCCAAAGTCTACTATTCAAAAGTCTACTATTTTTAGGGGGAGCTTTTCATTGATGGTTTTCATTTTTATTTATTTTTAATTTTTAATTTTTTATTAACATATAATGAATTATTAGCCCCAGGGGTACTGGTCTGTGAATCACCAGGTTTACACAATTCACAGCTCTCACAGCACATACCTTCCCCAATGTCCATAACCCAACCACCCTCTCCTTACCTTCCTCATGCCCAGCAACCTTCAGTTTGTGGTTTGTCTCCCTTTCAATCCCATCTTATTTCATTTATTCCTCTCCTATCCCCCAAATCTCCCACATTGCCTCTCAGCTTCCTCATATCAGGGAGATCATATGATAATTGTCTTTCTCTGATTGACTAATTTTGTTACTCATAATACCCTCTAGTTCCATCTGGCAAATTTTCATTTCTTTAGATGGCTGCATAGTATTCCGTTTTTTTTTTGTGTGTGTGTGTGTGTGTGTATGTGTGTGTGTATACCACATCTTCTTTATGCACTTATCTGTTGATAGACATCTAGGTTCTTTCCATTGTTTGGGTATTATGGACCTTGCTGTTATAAATATTCAGGTGCATGTGCCCCTTTGTATCACTACATTTTTATCTTTAGGGTAAATACCCAGTAGTGTGATTGCTGGGTCATAGGGTAGCTCTATTTTCAACCTTTTGAGGAACTTCCATGTTGTTTTCCAGAGTGGTTGCACCAGCCTGAGTTCCCACCAACAGTGTAGGAGGGATCCCCTTTCTCCATATCCTCGCCAGCATCTGTCATTTCCTGACTTGTTAATTTAAGCCATTCTGACTGGTGTGAGGTGGTTTTTCATTATATTTTGATTTGTACTTCCCTGGTGCCGAGTGATGTTGAGCACCTTTTCATGGGTCTGTTGGCCATCTGGATGTGTTCTTTGCAGAAATGTCAGTTCACGTCCTCTGCCCATTTCTGGATTGGATTATTTGTTCTTTGGGTGTTGATATTGATAAGTTCTTTTTAGATTTTGGATACTAGCCCTTTCTCTGATATGTCATTTGCAAATATCTTCTCCCATTCTGTCAGTTGTCTTTTGGTTTTGTGAACTGTTTCCTTTGCCATGCAAAAGCTTTTGATCTTGATGAAGTCCCAATAGTTCATTTTTGCCCTTGCTTTCCTTGCCTTTGGTGATGTTTCTAGAAAGAAGTTGCTGCGGCTGAGGTCGAAGAGGTTGCTGCCTGTGTTCTCCTCAAGGATTTTGATGGATTCCTTTCTCAAATTGAGGTCCTTCATCCATTTTGGGTCTGTTTTCATGTGTGTTGTAAGGAAATGGTCCAGTTTCATTTTTCTGCATGTGGCTGTCCAATTTTCCCAACACCATTTGTTGAAGAGGCTGTCTTTTTTCCATTGGACATTCTTTCCCACTTTGTCAGAGATTGGTTGACCATAGAGTTGAAGGTTTATTTCTGGGCTTTCTATTCTGTTCCATTGATCTATGTGTCTGTTTTGTGTCAGTACCATACTGTTTTGATGATGACAGATTTGTAATAGAGCTTGAAGACTGTAATTGTGATGCCATCAACTTCGGCTTTCTTTTCCAACATTCCTCTGGCTATTCAAGGTCTTTTCTGGTTCCATATAAATTTTAGGATTATTTGTTCCATTTCTTTGAAAAAAAATGCATGGGATTTTGATAGAAATTGCATTAAATGTGTAGATTGCTTTAGGTAGAATAAACATTTTTACAATATTTGTTCTTCCAATCCATGAGCATGGATCATTTTTCCATTTCTTTGTGTCTTCCTCAATTTCTTTCATGAGTACTTTATAGTTTCCTCATACAGATTTATTGCCTCTTAGGTTAGGTTTATTCCTAGGTATCTTATGGTTTTGGGTGCAATTGTAAATGGGAATGACTCCTTAATTTCTCTTTCCTCTGTCTTTTTGTTGGTGTAGAGAAATGCAATTGATTTCTGTGCATTGATTTTATTTTATTTTTTTTATTTTTATTTTTTTAAATTTTTTATTTTTTATAAACATATATTTTTATCCCCAGGGGTACAGGTCTGTGCATTGATTTTATATCCTGACACTTTACTGAATTTCTGTACAAGTTCTAGCAGATTTGGAGTGGAGTCTTTTGGGTTTTCCACCTGAAGTATCATATCATTTGCAAAGAGTGATAGTTTGACTTCTTCTTTGCCGATTTGGATGACTTTAATTTCTTTTTGTTGCTGATTGCTGAGGCTAGGACTTATCATACTGTGTTGCATAGCAGTGGAGATAATGGACATCCCTGCCGTGATCCTGACCTTAGTGGAAAAGCTCTCAGTTTTTCTCCATTGAGAATGATATTCACTGTGGGTTTTTCATAGATGGCTTTGGTGACATTGAGGTATGTACCCTCTATCCCTACTCTTTGAAAAGTTTTGATCCAGATAGGATGCTGTACTTTGTCAAATGCTTTTTCAGCATTCATTGAGAGTATCATATGGTTCTTGTTCTTTCTTTTATTAATGCATTGTATCACATTGATTGATTTGCAGATGTTGAACCAACCTTGCAGCCCTGGAATAAATCCCACTTGGTCGTGGTGAATAATCCTTTTAATGTACTGTTGGATCCTATTGGCTAGTATTTTGGTGAAAACTTTCGCATCTGTGGTCATCAAGGATATTGGTCTATAGCTCTCTTTTTTGATGGGATCCTTGTCTGGTTTTGGGATCAAGGTAATGCTGGCCTCATAAAATGAGTTTGGAAGTTTTCCTTCCGTTTCTATTTTTTTTGTAACAGTTTCAGGAGAATAGGAATCAATTCATCTTTAAATGTTTGGTAGAATTCCCCTGGGAAGATGTCTGGCCCTGGGCTCTTGTTTGTTGGGAGATTTTTGATGACTGCTTCAATTTCCTTACTGGTTATGGGTCTGTTCAAGTTTTTTTTATTTCTTCCTGGTTCAGTTGTGGTAGTTTATACGTCTCTAGGAATGCATCCATTTCTTCCAGATTGTCAAATTCGCTGGCGTATAGTTGCTCATAGATGTTCTTATAATTGTTTGTATTTCTTTGGTATTGGTTGTGATCTCTCCTCTTTCATTCATGATTTTATTTATTTGGGTCCTTTCTCTTTTCTTTTTGATAAGTCTGGCCAAGGGTTTATCAATCATTAATTCTTTCAAAGAACAAGCTCCTAGTTTCATTGAATTGTTCTATTATTTTTTTGGTTTCTATTTCATTGATTTCTGCTCTGATCTTTATTATTTCTCTTCTCCTGCTGGGTTTAGCCTTTCTTTGTTGTTCTTTCTCCAGCTCCTTTAGGTGTAGGGTTATATTGTGTATTTGAGACCTTTCTTGTTTCTTGAGAAGGGCTTGTATTGCTATATATTTTCCTCTCAGGACTGCCTTTGCTGTGTCCTACAGATTTTTGAACGGTTGTGTTTTCATTATCATTTGTTTCCATGAATTTTTTCAATTCTTCTTTAATTTCCTGGTAGACCCATTTATTCTTTAGAAGGATGCTCTTTAGCCTCCATATATTTTGGGTCTTTCCAAATTTCTTCTTGTGATTGAGTTATAGCTTCAGAGCATTGTGGTCTGAAAATATGCGGGAATGATCCCAATCTTTTGGTACCGGTTGAGACCGGATTTGTGACCCAGGATGTGATCTATTCTGGAGAATGTTCCATGTGCACTAGAGAAGAATGTGTATTCTGTTGCCTTGGGATGGAATGTTCTGAATATATCTGTGATTTCCATCTGGTCCAGTGTGTCATTTAAGGCCTTTATTTCCTTGTTGATCTTTTGCTTGGATGATCTGTCCATTTCAGTGAGGGGGGTGTTAAAGTCCCCTACTATTATTATATTATTGCCAATGTGTTTCTTTGATTTTGTTATTAATTGGTTTATATAGTTGGCTGGTCCCATGTTAGTGGCATAGATATTTAAAATTTTTAGATCTTCTTATTGGACAGGCCCTCAAAGTCCACTATTGGTGGGTTTTCATATTCACATTTTGCAACCACCTAAGTATCTTATTCCTGAACACTTCCATCACCATAAAATTAAACCCAATATGTGTTAGTGGCTACTCTCATTCTTCCTATTCCCTAATCCACTGTCAATGAGTAATCCTTTTATTTTTTTTGTTTGCCTATTATAGTTAATTCATAAAAGTGGAGTTATACAATATTTGTCCTTTTATGTCCAGCTTCTCTCACTTAGCATAATGTTCTAACATGGGTTAGTACTTTATTCCTTTTTATGGCTGAATAATATTCTATTGTATGGCTAGACCACATTTGATACATCAATTGATGGGAACTTGGGGTCTTTTAACTTTTTGGCAATTGTGAATAATGCTGATGTGAGTATTATTATACAGGTTTTTGTTTGAACATATGTTTTCCATTATTTTTGGCATAAACCTACAAGTGAAATTGTGGGGTCATATGGTAACCCTATGTCCACCTTTTTTTTTTTAAAGAGAGATTGAGCAAGCAAGCAAAGAGACAGAGAAAGAAGGAGTGAGAGAATCAACAACACGGTCACAGTACATTTTTCAAAAGGACAATAGAACAGCCAAATATTTTCCGATAGCCCCTGCACCATTTTTCGTTCCCATCAGCAATATTAGAGTTATTTGTCCACAACCTCTCCAAAATTTATTTTCATTTTCTTTTTTATAGTCATCCTTCTGGGTATGTAATGGTATTTGTGGTTTTTATTTGCATTTCTCTAGTGACTAAAGATGTTGAACATCTTTTTTTGTGCTTATTGGCCACCAGTATATCTCATTTGAAGGTATTTCTATTTAAATACTTTGCCCATTTTTAAATCAGGTTACCTTTTTAATATTGAGTCATAAGTGTTCTTTATATATACCAGATGTTAGTATTTTATCAGATATGTGAATAACAAGTATTTTTTCCCATTCTTTGGGTGACATTTTCACATACTTGATAATGCCCTCTGATGCACAAAACTTGGAATTGTGATAAATATGGTTTACTTATTTTTTTTTTATCTCTTGTGCTTTTAGTGTCATACCTAATGAGCAAGCCAAGGTCCAAAGATTTATTTCTATTTTTTAAATGAGCTTTATAGTTTTATCTCTTACATTTAGGTCTCTGGTGCATTTTGAGTTAAATTTTTTATATTGTACACTATGGAGTATTATGCCTCCATCAGAAAGGATGAATACCCAACTTTTTTAGCAACATGGATGGGACTGGAGGAGATTATGCTGAGCGAAATAAGTCAAGCAGAGAGAGTCAATTATCATATGGTTTCACTTATTTGTGCAGTGTAACAAATAGCATGGAGGATGAGGGGAGATGGAGAGGAGAAGGGAGTTGAGGGAAATTAGAAGGGGAGGTGAACCATGAGAGACTATGGACTCTGAAAAACAATCTGAGGGTTTTGAAGGGGAAAGGGGTGGGAAGTTGGGGGAACCAGGTGGTGGGTATTGGAGATTGCATGGAGCACTGGGTGTGGTGCAAAAATAATGAATACTGTTATGCTGGGAAAAAAAAAAACCCTTCTATTGCAAAAAAAAAAAAAAAAAAAAAAAAAGAAGAAAAGAAAAAGAAAAAGAAAAAATAGAACCTTTAAAAAAATGGCCTTCCTAGTACATGTGAATTGATAACTCACTATGAAATTGATTTACATTTCTTTATAATTCATGATTTTGATCATCTGTTCATGTGCTTATTGATTATTTGTGTATGTTTTTTGAGAAATGTCTATTCAAGTCTTTTATCCATTTTAAATTTGTGTTGTTTGTTTTTTCATTATTAAATTATATGAGCTCTTTATATATTTCAAATATTAAATCTTTATCTGACATGTGATTTGCAAGTATATTTTTCATCGTGTGGGTTATTTTCTCACATGCTTGGTGTTTTTGATGCACAAAGTCTTTGATTTTGATAAAATCCAGTTAGTCTATTTTTTCTACTATTACTTATGCTTTTGATGTCATATTTTAAAATCTATAAATAAATTTAGAGTCATGAAAATTTACCCCTAAGTTTTCCTTTAAAAATTTATGGATTATCTCTTATATTAGGTAATTGATCCATTTTGAGTTCCCTTTTTCTATATGATATGAGGTAAGGATACAACATTAATTTTTTTATGTATGAAAATCTGGTTGTCTCAGCACTATTTATTGAAGGGGCTGTTCTTTCTACCTTCAATGGAGTTGGCATCCCTGCAAAAATCAATTGACCACATATGTATGGGCTTATTTCTGGACTTTAATTCTATTCCACTGATTGATTAGTCTGTACTTATGTGACTACCACACAGTTTTTATGACTGTAAATTTTTAATAAGTCTTAAAATCAAGAAATGTGATTCCTCTGACTTTGTTTTCCAAGCTTGTTTTGGCAATTCTGAGCCCTTTCTAATTTCAAATGAATTTTAAGATTGGCATTTTAGTGTTGGCCAAAAAAGCTACTGGAATCTTGAAAGGATTTTGTTTAATCTCTAGATCACTTTGGTTAGCATTGGCATCTTAAACTAAAATTAAATTGTCCTTCTCATGAACATGGGATATCTTTCAACTTATTTAGGTCTTCTTAATTTATTTCTGCATTATTTTATAGTTACCTCATCTGCACAACCACTCCACTGGTACATACACCTAACACACTGGAGCCACCACTGCCACAGGAATGTCCACACACTAGACCCCAGGGCTGTGTTCATGCCTTCCTCACACACACACCCTAAAGCTCTTCCGTCAGCACCCATACCTAAAACACTAACACCACATGCACCCAAATGCCCATCAAGAGATGAGTGAATAAACAAAGTGTGGTTTAGGCATGTAGAGAAGTATTTCTAGACAGCAAAAAGGAATGAAATACTGGTACACCACTGCAATATGAATAAATCTCAAAACCATTGTGACAAGTAGGAAAGGTCTGTCACAAATGACCCCATATTACATAAGACATGTTGGGAATGTATAGGCTAGGCAACTCTATAGAGACAGAAGGTGATTAATGGTTGCCTAGGACCAGAGGAAGGGGCTTGCAGGGGAATGGACACTAACAGATATTTGGGTGTGTAGAGTCTTTCTGAGGTGATGGAAATCTTCAAGAATTAACTAGGGTGATGATTGTACAAATTTGTAAGTATACTAAACACCAGTGCATTATATACTTTGGTGAGTTTATCATAGATAAATTAATCTCAATAAAGGAACAAAGCTTTACAACAAGGAACCTACTATTGATATAGGCAAGGAAATGCATTTATCTTAATTACATTGTGCTAAATAAAAGAAGCAGACTCAAGAGGTTGCATATTGTATCATCCCATTTTATGATAATCTGAAAATGAAAACTATATGGCAAATCAGAGGTTATGAGGATCTGGGGGTTGGGAGAGGCTGACCACAAAGGAAGCAGGAGACAATTTTGGTGGATGGGGCTGTTTTGTATACTTTTCTGTGCAGTTATTCTCATGCTTCTGGTCCACAATGTTGCTGTGGATTCTTGAGCCCTCCCAGGGCCATTTTTCTTCATGGATAGCTAATCATTGTTTTATTGGGATGATGAAAGTTGGTATCTCATACTCTGCCATTTGTTGATGTCAACTATCATATGATCTCCCTGATATGAGGAAGTGGTGATGCAACATGGGGGCTTAAGTGGGTAGGAGAAGAATCAATGAAACAAGATGGGATTGGGAGGGAAACAAACCATAAGTGACTCTTAATCTCACAAAACAAACTGAGGGTTGCCGGGGGGAGGGGGTTTGGGAGAAGGGGGTGGGATTATGGACATTGGGGAGGGTATGTGCTTTGGTGAGTGCTGTGAAGTGTGTAAACCTGGTGATTCACAGACCTGTACCCCTGGGGATAAAAATATATGTTTATAAAAAATAAAAAATTAAAAAAAATACCCTTAAAACACAATAATAAATAAATAACAACTCAAATAAAAATGTGTAAATGATCTGAAACTTTACCAAAGAAGATAGAAATGGGAAATACACATAGGAAAAAATACTTAACAGAATTTTTTATTAGGAAAATATATATTAAAACCACAAAGATTATCATCATGTCTTTATTAAAATGGCTAAACAACCCCACCCCAAACCTGACAGTACTCAATACTCTAAAAATTTGAAGTCATAGAAATAAGTCATTTTGCATTGTGGTAATGCAGAAGAGTGCAATCACTCTGAAAAACAATCTGGCAATTCCTTCCCAAGTTATACACAGACTTGTCATATGACCCAGCACTTGCACTCATAGGTGTTTACCACAGTAAACTGAAAGTGCATGTCCCCAAAATGCTGCTTGAAAACGTATATAACTTCATGGGGAATCACCCAGACTAGAAAACAACCAGGTATGCTCCCAAAGGTGAATGGTTAAGGCAACTGGTTGAGCAGTAAATGGGATACTATTCAGTAATAAAAAGATGTGAGCTGATGACTCTTAGAAGAGCATAAACGATTTTTTAAATTTATTTGACAGAGAGAGTCACAGCAGGAGAGGGAGCACAAGTAGGGGAAGTAGGAGAGGGAGAAGCAGGCTTCCCGCTGAGCAGAGAGCCCAATGCAGTGCTCGATCCTAGGACTTTGGGATCATGGGCAGATGATTAATGACTGAGCCACCCAGGTGCTCCACACATGGGGGATTTTTAGAGTGATGGAATTATCCTGAATGGTATTGGGATGACAGATACATGAATGGATGAATTTGTCAAATTCATCAAATGGATGAATTTGTCAAAACCTATAAAGTACATCACTATCAGTGAATTTTATTCTTTACAAGTACAAAAAAATCAGCTGGCAAGTGGGGGTACCCAGGATAAAATGCAGACTATTACAAAAGAACTATGGCACTGAAAGGGGAGGGAAAAAAGAACTGATATAATATGTTGATTGGAAATTATCAACTCCACAGGCTAAAAGTAGAAGGAACATTCCAGAAAGACTATACTGTAGTTGCCAAATTTGTTGCCTATGGGGGTGCTAGTTAACAATTTTTGAAAGGCTTTACATATATAGCAGAGCTGAACAAATAAACTAGAGTTGGTCAGAGAAGAAAGGGGAAAGGCTGAAATAAAGAGGATTATATGAAAGACATCACTATGAGGTCATGTTTCTCTCTCTCTCGATATAGATATCAATACAAAGAAGTGTAGATTTGATAGATTTGTTTGTTTACACAGGTGCATACACACACACACACACACACACACATATCTTCTGTGTCTGCCTAGAGGGTCTAGAAGTGACTCCCCAGTAGCAATGAGAACACTCAGCTCTCAGATCTTGTTTCCTAAGTATAATTCTCTAATAAAAGGAAGCAGGGCTCTTTGGACAAATCACTGATTTTACATCTGGGACAGGAAGAACACAAGATAAGCCCAGAGCAACTTGTACTTTCAGAAAGAAAAAAGCAAAAGCAAAACAAAGCAAAACAAACCAAAAACACAAAGAGAAGGACTGGGGCACATCCAAAGGAAACAGAGGTCAAAGTGAAAGTGAACCCAATGGCCAAGATGGAACAAGTTGATAAATATAACAAATAACATAATATGGAATTATAACCAGAGTATAATAACCCAGAGTATAATAAACATGAGCCATGCTGATGAGAAAAAACAAAAAACAAAGTAAAAGAAAGGAGACTTCTTTGTTTTAGAAGAATTCTGAATAGCATATTTGATACTAAAGTATCCCTGCATGAGGAGCACTAGCTGTCTCCCGGTATTTCAGAGAGAAAAATAGATAACACGATTTTTACTTAGTGCATTTATATTACACAGTTGAAGAGTTGGTAATTTTCCATAGAAAAACTGACAAATTGTTTTATTATCAATTGATCTCCTTTTCTTATACTCTGGATATTTTTTCTATCAGTTCTGAAGATCTAAATATTAACTCCTTTAGGATGTTATATTGCTCTGAAAAAAATAAGCTAATAAGTAAAGTCTACCTTTATTTAGAAATCCATTTCATATTCTTCATTTAGATGCCTGGAACAGTTTTTCAATTAGAGAAATAAAAAATCCTAGATTTTAATTTATACTCTGATCCACAATTAATTATTTTAACTTTTTATTAAAAGCTAGCCATACTCCAGCTCCCTCCTTTAACAAATTTCCCACTCTTGTGAGTATGTGTACATATGGATACTTGTATGCACTTCTCTCCATGGGTTTGAGTCTTGTTTTACATATATACTTGCATTAGAATATGGTGGGGAAATATAAACATATGAATAAATAAAATATAATTAATAAGGTTCCTGATAAGCATAATTATTAAATATTTAAGGTCCTCATGACTATACTTTTAAAATTTGGGGGGGGGAGGGCTTTTGAATTGTAGTTTTAATTGATTCTCCAAAAACCAAGCATCTGTTCATGAAAATATTACAAATGTATGGGAGAAATCTGAAATTTCTTCTAATATGACTTTCTCAACTGAAATGTTAAATCTATTTTCTTTTCTTTTTTTAAAATATTTTAAAAATTTATTTTCAGCCTAACAGTATTCATTGTTTTTGTACCACACCCAGTGCTCCATGCAATCTGTGCCCTCTCTAATACCCACCACCTGGTACCCCGACCTCCCACCCCCTGCCCCTTCAAAACCCTCAGATTGTTTTTCAGAGTCCATAGTCTCTCATGGTTCACCTCCCCTTCCAATTTACCCCAACTCCCTTCTCCTCTCTATCTCCCCATGTCCTCCATGCTATTCGCTATGCTCCACAAATAAGTGAAAACATAGGATAATTGACTCTTTCTGCTTGACTTATTTCACTCAGCATAATCTCTTCCAGTCCCGTCCATGTTGCTACAAAAGTTGGGTATTCATTCTTTCTGATGGAGGCATAATACTCCATAGTGTATATGGACCACATCTTCCTTCTCCATTCGTCCATTGAAGGGCATCTTGGTTCTTTCCACAGTTTGGCGACCGTGGCCATTGCTGCTATAAACATAAATCAGTGGCTTTCTTATACATACACTAATAATGAAAATACAGAAAGGGAAATTAGAGAATCAATTCCATTTACTATAGCACCAAGAACCATAAGATACCTGGGAATAAACCTAACCGAAGAGGTAAAGGATCTGTACTCGAGGAACTACAAAACACTCATGAAAGAAATTGAAGAAGACACAAAAAGATGGAAGACCATTCCATGCTCTTGGGTCAGAAGAATAAACATTGTTAAAATATCTATACTGCCTAGAGCAATCTATACTTTTAATGCTATTCCGATCAAAATTCCACTGGTATTCTTCAAAGAGCTGGAGCAAATAATCCTAAAATTTGTATGGAATCAGAAGAGACCCCCGAATCGCTAAGGAAATATTGAAAAACAAAAATAAAACCGGGGGCATCATGTTACCTGATTTCAAGTTTTACTACAAAGCTGTGATCACCAAGACAGCATGGTACAGGCATAAAAACAGACACATAGACCAGTGGAACAGAGTAGAGAGCCCAGATATGGACCCTCAACTCTATGGTCAATTAATCTTTGACAAAATAGGAAAAAATATACAGTGGAATAAAGACAGTCTCTTCAATAAATGGTGCTGGGAAAACTGGGCAGCTATATGTAGAAGAATGAAACTCGACCATTCTTTTACACTGTACACAAAGATAAACTCAAAATGGATGAAAGACCTCAACGTGAGACAGGAATCCATCAGAATCCTGAAGGAGAACATAGGCAGTAATCTCTTCGATATCAGCCACAGCAACTTCTTTCAAGATATGTCTCCAAAGGCAAAGGAAACAAAAGCGAAGATGAACTTTTGGGACTTCATCCAAATCAAAAGCTTCTGCACAGCAAAGGAAACAGTCAAGAAAACAAAGAGGCAACCCATGGAATAGGAGAAGATATTTGCAAATGACAGTACAGACAAAAGGTTGATATCCAGGATCTATAATAAACTCCTCAAACTCAACACACACAAAACAGACAATCATATCAAAAAATGGGCAGAAGATATGGACAGACACTTCTCCAATAAAGACATACAAATGGCTATCAGACACATGAAAAAATGTTCATCATCACTAGCCATCAGGGAGATTCAAATTAAAACCACATTGAGATATCACCTTACACCAGTTAGAATGGCCAAAATTAGCAAGACAGGAAACAACATGTGTTGGAGGGGATGTGGAGAAAGGGGAACCCTCTTACACTGTTGGTGGGAATGCAAGTTGGTGCAGCCACTTTGGAGGACAGTGTGGAGACGCCTCAAGAAATTAAAAATAGAACGTCCCTATGACCCTGCCATTGCACTACTGGGTATTTACCCCAAAGATACAGATGTCATGAAAAGAAGGGCCATCTGTACCCCAATGTTTATAGCAGCAATGGCCACGGTTGCTAAACTGTGGAAAGAACCAAGATGCCCTTCAACAGATGAATGGATAAGGAAGATGTGGTCCATATACACTATGGAGTATTATGCCTCCATCAGAAAGGACGAATACCCAACTTTTGTAGCAACATGGACGGGACTGGAAGAGATTATGCTGAGTGAAATAAGTCAAGCAGAGAGAGTCAATTATCATATGGTTTCACTTATTTGTGGTGAACAAATTTCACATACAAGTGAAATAATATGGTATTTGTTTTTCTCTGACTGAGTTATTTTGCTTAGCATAATGCCCTCTAGTTCCATCCATGTCATTGCAAATGGAAAAATCTCATTATTTTTCAAGGCTGAGTCCTAGTACACCTCTAAGTATATATATCTCAGTATACATCATATCTTTTTATCCATTCATCTGTCTATGGACATTTGGGCTCTTTCCTTATATTGGCTATTGTGGACATTGCTGTTATAAACATTGGAGTGCATGAGCCCCTTTGAATTACTATGTTTGTTAAGATTTATTTATTTTTATTTTAGAGAGAGAGAAAGAGAACATGAGGGAGTGGGGCAGCAGGGGAGGGAGAGAGAATCTCAAGCAGCTTCCCCACTGAGCATGGAACCCAACTTGGGTTTTGATCTCACAACCTGAGATCACGACCTGAGATGAAACCAAGATTTGGATGTTTAACTGATTGTGTCATCCAGATATCCCTCTACTAAACAGTTAAAGAAAAATTAACACCAATGCTTTTCAAATTCCTCCCCAAAATTGAAGAGGCAGGAACACTCCCAAATTCATTTTACAGGGCTAGCATTACCCTAATGCCAAAGCCAGATATGCATTCTACAAAAAAGGAAATTACAGGTCAATATCCCTGATGAAGGTAGATGCCAAAATTCTCAATAAAATACTAGCAAACCTGATTCAGTAGCACATTAAAAGGATCATAAACCATGTTATCCCTAGGATTCAAGGATGGGTCAACACAAGCAAATTAATAAATATGATACATCAATAAAGATAGAAGGAAAGATGGAAGTCAGTATTTGTAAATACAAAGCAATACAGTTAACAAATGTGTCAATATTTACATGGAAAGGATTGACAATATAGAGGAGGAAGTAAAACAAAAAGGCAGGAATGGAATGGAAAGGACAAGAAGGGAGACCAACAATTCTTGCACATCTGTTCTGTTTAAGGCACTGTGCTCTGTCCTGGCTTGATCAGTTTGTAATTTTATGAGGCAGGCCTTATTTTCCTCAGCTGAAGCTCAAAACAATTGATTAACTTGCCTGTATCAGAAAAAAGCTTTCTTTTTTTAGAATGGAATTCAAGTTGAGCTATATTCTGTTCCTAAAAACCTGTCCCAATTTTATTTTGTGCTAACCATTTTAGTGTTGATATGGAGGTTGAGTGAGGGCTCACAAGTAAACAACTCTGGAATTAAATTGTGTTAGAGCAGTTTGACAATTTTCCTCATTATATAGCTCCTCACTTCTGGTTTACTTCCAACAGCATATAGATTGACTTAAAGGAAACTTTTTTAAAAAATTTTTTTAGATTATTTATTTATTTTTCTAAGAAAGAAAGAGAGAGAGCACAAACAGGGGGAAGGAGAAGCAGCTCCCTGCTGAACAAGAAGCCTGATGTGGGACTGGATCCCAGAGTCCCAGGATCATGACCTGAGCTGAAGGCAGACACTTAACCGACTGAGCCACCCAGGGGTCCTAAATTATAGGAGACTTTCTGTATTTGTTCATGTGAATATTGCCATCTGCTATACAAGCAAATTCCAGTATTGCAGTGCCATGAGTATAGAGGTTTTTCTTGTTTATATACAGCTCAATTATTTTTTCTATGGGAAACTGAACTGTGGTTCAGTGACCTGGAGTCTCTCCATTTGGTGGTTTTACCATCTCTTGTGGTATGAACTCTCTCTGTTGAGCTGGACAAGAGTAAGAATGAGCAGAGGAATCACACAAACGTTTAGTGAGACAAACCTGAAAATAGCACACGACATACACTCACACTCATTCACAAGATCATAATCACAGGGCCTCAATTAACTTCATGAAAGCTGAAAAAATTGAGCCTACAAGCTATGTGCTCAGAAATAAAAAAGAAATAGCTGGGAAAACAATTAACTGTCCTTTCCATTCCAATGCTTTGATCAGCAAATGTCTGGTTTACATTCCCTCCATCCAGAGGACACATTATCCACTTCTACCAGGGACACAGCCTAAAATCTAACTAATCACCATAGAAGTTTCACATCCAGGCTAACAGATAGATTTAATTGCCTCTCCATCTAGTCCAGATATGGCTGCTTATGGTCTAAACACTTATGAAATAAAAAGAAAACTTAACTCATCCTATAGGCACACTCAGCAATAATTTAGACCAAAAAAAAAAAAAATCCCTCCCATTTGTAACAGACAGTAATGGAGGACCCACTGGACAGTTTACGAATCTTGCTGAATTGACATTACAAAGGCCCCCTCAATCCTGGTGATGGAAAATATTTCTTTATGAGACTGGATTTTTTTTTTCCTCTAGGCATAATTCGATTCTCTACCGTTTTCCTTGGCCTCTTATTCCAGCCACTTGAATGTTTTTTCTTAACCCTTATTCTTTACTGCCACTTCTGAAGCATATCAAACACAAAACTATGTCACACACAAAATTATCAAAAGCAGTTTATTCATAAATTTGCATCAGAGGAAACCATTTTTAGTGCTTCATTTTAGTAGGAGTTCAAAGGTGTTAGAAAAGAGAGTAAGTTCTTTGAGTAAAATGAAGAAATACTGAGTCAATGCTAAAGTGGCAGGTTTTTTTTAAAGATATGTTTTTTGGAAGTGGGAGAGATGTTCTAAGTAGTCTTCAGGTACATTTGTCACTGACTGGCTGGCTGCAAATGGACAAGAGAAGAGTTTGGACAACTTAAAAAGAGGGGGAAATCGGATGGGGAGATAAACCATGAGAGACTGTGGACTCTGAGAAACAAGCTGAGGGTTTTGAAGGGGAGGGGTGGTGGGTTAGGTGAGCCTGGTGGTGGGTACTAAGGAGGGCACATATTGCATGGAGCACAGAGTGTGGTGCATAAACAATGACTCTTGGAACTCTAAAAAAATAAAATTTAAAAAAATAAAAAGAGGAAGAATTTCTCAGTGTTAGAAATGGAGAGTTTTCGGAGACTGCTAATTTCCTGTAAGAGTTACAATGATTATCGAGTTGACACTGGTGATAGTCTTCCCTCAAAATAGAGTTTTTGTAGCTCACTTTTACCTATATAATTTGGAATTTCTGGAGTTGTTTGATGCTCAACAAAGTGATTTTTAAATCAGGCTCAAAGCTTTATTTTCAGTGAAATAGCCGTATTAAGCTACCACTTATTGGGACTCTCCATGCAAGTCAAGGCAAATAGATGAACAGGTGAATACATAAATACAAGAGCTGAATGTGGACAGTGTTTGTGAAAAATAGAGAAGACTCAGGGAAAAAGTCCATAGGAAGGGAGTGAATATTTTGTAAAGTTGCTTATGGCAAGCATCTATGGCCTCCCGGAGTAGGTAACATTTTACCAGCAATCTGAAATAAATATAAAAATTCCATACATTGGAAATAATAAATACAAAGACCCTGGGACATGGCAAGATGGGGGCTGTCCAGTATTGCCAGTAACCAGTGTGAATGAGGTGGGATGAAAGGTAGCTCAACTAAAGCATAAAGCGATAAGTGACATTAACCATTTCAAAACAGTTATTACCAAAGAAAGCCGAATACCCTTATTATTTTTTAAATGGATTTAAAAAAAAATGTTAAGAACTGTTATTCAAAATATTTAAGGTAACAATAATGTAATTACATCTCCTTTTATTCTAATGTGATTTTTTACTTTTGGAAACTGCCACATGAACGTGTTTTTTCTTTTTCAGATAACTCAGTAATGACTGAAGCATTAATCTATTGAGCTGCTATCATTATTTAACTCTGGATGGAATGTACCAACAAAGGCACATACTTCATTAAATAAATTTCATTAAAAACAATTGTTATATTTTTTCTGCACTTTAGTTGATTGGATCTAATGCTCAACTAAAGAAATAAATATTAGACAACATTTTTTTCTAATATCCCAAATGTCCGCTACCATGTGAGTTCTGGCATGCAGTAGACCTGATTGGGGTGAAATAATTTCTCTGGATCTACATCACTCATAGACTACACCTAGAGAATATTTTGCCTTTTCAACAACCTTCCTGAATGCATTCTTGGCCTCTTTGTTCCTCAAGCTGTAGACCACAGGGTTTAGCATGGGGATGACCATAGTATAGAACACAGATGCAATTTTGTCCGTGTCCATGGAATGATGGGAACTTGGCTGTAAGTACATGATGATGACTGTCCCATAAAATATGGAAACTGTAACAAGGTGAGAAGCACAGTTAGATAAAGCCTTCTGGTATCCCTCACCTGACTGTATCTTCAAAATGGTTATAAATATGAACAGATAGGAAATAAAGATAACAAAAAGTGCAAAAAAGACATTAAAGCTTGAGATAAAAACAAGAATGGGTTCACTGATGTGTTTATCAGAGCAAGACAGAGCCATGACTGCTGGAATATCGCAGAAAAAGTGATGAACCACATTGAACATACAGAAGGAGAGGCTGAAGTTATCTCCAACATTTATAGAGGCATTTAAGACACCACAGGCATAAGAACCTATGGCAAGACGTGCACATACACCTTTTGTCATTGTGGTGGTATAATGGAGGGGTTTACACACTGCTGTGTAGTGGTCATAGGCCATTGAGGCTAAGAGGTAATTTTCCACAGTGGCAAAGACTGCAAAAAAGAACATCTGGGAAGCACATGCTTTGTAGGAGATGATCTTGTCCCCTGTAAGGAGCCCAACCATGACCTTGGGAGTGACTGTTGAGGAGTAACAAAAGTCTACCAGAGACAGATTACTGAGGAAGAAGTACACAGGAGTGTGGAGACGAGAATCCAGCAAGATCAGCATGGTCATCCCCAGGTTCCCAGCCAGAGTGATGAGGTAAATGAGGGTGAACATTATAAAGAGAGGACCCTGCAGCTCTGGGGCATTGGTTAGTCCCAGCAGGATGAAATCAGTCACCTCTGTGATATTCTTCATGGATGTGATTTGAGAATAACAAGATGTCCTATGACAACAGAAGAGAACAGAATGATCAATAAAGAAAAATTTCACAGAAACTGAAATGCATAGCATTATTTTATTATCACCATAATTTATTTTTTAACATTCTCCATTAGTAACCATGCTATGGGAGTGGCAATCCAATTTAGTGGTAACTTATCCATACATAATAGACTTTTGTAGAGGAAGATTAATCACAGAAGTTTCATCACAGATTGTCTTTCCAGCTTCTTATTTTTGTATATGAGTAAACTGAGTCAGAAGAAGGGCAGTAAGCTGTTGAAGCTCACATGCCTGGAATGGACTGAACTCCCAAATCAGGGAGTCCAAAATAACTTCCACTTCCATATCCTCAGATGTATTTCGTTTTCTCCATCATATTGATTTCATTATCTTTCATTATAGATAGATATATGTATATTTCATATTGATTTCATTATCTTTCATATCTTATTTCATTTCTTTCATTATCTCATCATATTGATTAGTTATTATGCCCATATATCTAATAAGTAAATTGACAACTAAGAGATTGAGTATTCAAGTTTACATGATTATTGATAGAACCATGCTTTAGACACCTTCAGAATGGTTCCCAAACTAAATAACATCAATGAATTTGAATTGATTTTAATCTTACTCAATTTACATTTAATCATGGTATCCATTCTTCCAAGCTTAATGCAGAACAATCCACAAATATATGCATACACATGCAGTGAGATAAATGCAACATTAGAGAAAAATACAGTCTATAAAAGCAAAAAAAGATACAGAATTGGATATAAATATTGTGCTCTGGGTGAAGTGCATGTGCATCTACACAGAAGAAGTCCCATTTACAACCTGGGAGACACTGATCCTAAGCTAAGTTTCCCAAGTTCATTTTATCCATCAGTGAAGTGAAGGTAATATGGGAACCTACCTGCATGTTCCTGTGAGTGTTCAGTGAGGTAATCATGGCAAACAGCTCTCACAACAAACTGAGGGTTGCCGGGGGGGAGGGGGTTTGGGAGAAGGGGGTGGGATTATGGACATTGGGGAGGGTATGTGATTTGGTGAGTGCTGTGAAGTGTGTAAACCTGGTGATTCACAGACCTGTACCCCTGGGGATAAAAATATATGTTTATAAAAATAAAAAAAATAAAAAAAAAAAAACAGCTCTCATAAAGTGTGTATTCAGCCCCATCCTGATGAGTTCTACCTGTAATATTACAAGTAGGGTGACATAATGGTGTCTGTTGGTGTAGGAAGTTTGGTAGTGACATGCATGGCTTCAAGGTGTCAGTGCTTTTTGATGTCTGGTAGCTTTTCTCTGACTTGTATTTTGTCTCTTTCTTTCTTTCTTTATTTTTTTTTTTAAGATTTTACTTATTTATGTGACAGAGATATACACAGTGAGAGAGGGAACAGAAGCAGGGGATGTGGGAGAGGGAGAAGCAGGCTACCTGCTGAGCAGGGAGCCCAGTTATGGGGCTCAATCCCAGGACCCTGGGATCATGATCTGAGCCTAAGGCAGACGTTTAATGACTGAGCCACCCAAGTACACTTGTATTTTCTCACGTACTGTGTTCACCTAGATCTTTTGTTTGCCCCAGTATTTCTCATTCCGTCCTACCTCTCCTGTGTTAGTGGTTTGTTAAACATTCTGTGTAAGAACACTCACACTGATCTCTTTTGCTTAATTTCTTCCTTTTGATCCACATTTTAGCAGGGGTTGAAAGATTCCTATTTCATTTTAGACTCATTCTCGCTGTTATTATTGTCAACACTTACCAGTTCATAACTATTGAAATTTGAAAATCCACAGCTGCGGATTTGACTCTAACTCTGCAGATTGTTCTCAAGAAAGCACGATGTTTAAAATTTTTTATGTATATTTGAATCTTTGGAGGTGCATCCAAACAGTACCTACAAACAGTAGGTAACTACTGTTTGCTACCATCTTCCTCCTGGCCCTTCCACATACTACATGTCTGGAATTTATGGTATTTTTGGTTGTGAACCCACCACTCAATAATATTATAAGCTATAATTTCTTATTTAGCATTTGCTATGTTTTATGACAACTGGAACGTTCTTACTGGGTCCTCATGGATAACTCAGTATAAAATTTCTATCTCAAAATCCTTAACTCACTCATATGTGTACAATGATTTTTACCATGTAAGAGAACATAATCACAAATTCCAGGATTAGGATGTGGGCATACCAGGAAGCATTATTCTGACTGCCACAATGGGTATGAAAAGGATATATAATAGGTAAATTATCTAGAGAGTTAGAGATTGTTGAAGCTGAGACACCTTCACAGATCTTGTGGCCAAGTTTCTGATTGTATATAATAATCAACAGAAGAGCAGAAAGAGGTGTTAACTTCTCCATGGTCACATATCTGGAATGAATCTGTTCCCAAATCAGATTTCTGGGGATTAATAATAACTGTACTACAGTGCTTATGTGATAGTTTATCTCCTAGATAAACAGAAATAAGAAAATTCAGACAACCAGGCAGGCAAGTGGACACCAAAGATGAAAGATGGCAGGATGAGGAATGGATGGATAGATGGACAGAAATAACAGAAGAGTAAGGGGTATAAATTGTGTATGCACACACAATAACAAAGACACATACATATAACCTAATGTACAATTAAGAAAATGAAGGATTCAGGATGCCTGGGTGGCTCAATCGGCTCGGTCATGATCCCAGTGTCCTGGGATCGAGTCCCACATCGGGTTCCTTCCTCAGTGGGGAGCCTGCTTCTCTCTCCGCCTCTGCCTGTCACTCTGCCTGCTTGTGTGCACTCGCTTTCTCTCTCTCTGACAAATAAATAAACAAAAAAATCTTTTAAAAAAGGAAAATATAGTATTCAAGAAATCATGTGTCTTCTTAAAATTCTACACCTAGTACGAAATGTTTAAGATATAAAACTATATCTCACTGATATTAATGCGTGTGGCTTTAATCATTGCATTGTCAAATTTTTTAGATACTCAAGTAATAGAAGGGCAGGTTGTATGGAAATGGTATTAAAACTGGAGTTCAGGGGCGCCTGTGTGGCTCAGTGGGTTAAGCCACTGCCCTCAGCTCGGGTCATGATCTCAGGGTCCTGGGATCGAGTCCCACATCAGGCTCTCTGCTCATCAGGGAGTCTGCTTCCCTCTGTCTCTCTCTGCCTGTATCTCTGCCTACTTGTGATCTCTGTCAAATAAATAAATAAAATCGTAAAAAAAAAACTGGAGTTCATGGAGCACTGGGTGTGGTGCAAAAACAATGAATACTGTTACGCTGAAAAGAAATTAAAAAGAAACGAGAAAAAAAACTGGAGTAAGGATCTTGGTACTTAGATGATGATCCTTCTAGAATCTAAAGAGTGTCATTTCATGATGCTTGGTTAGTTATCCGTCAATAACATGTCAACACAAAGTAAACAGGAGAGATTTACCACCTATTCAATCGAGTACAATCTATCATAGTTGCTGAGTAAGCCCCAGTTGATGGTTTTTCTTTTTTTCTAATGCAAGTATCCGATTTATGCTTGATGTCTAGACATCCACTCAGAGAGGCAAACACTTCAAAGATTTCTATCTAGAATAAGCACATTGCCAGCCACCAGATAAAGAGCCAGCTCCCCACCCCCTTGAGTCCTTGGTTTTAGAGATCTTGGTTGGTTTAGATAACCTACCATCTGTGCCACTTACTTTTCTCTTCCTATGCTTTAAATTCTCTTTTATGTATTAAATTCTTCACTAAAGAGCGAACCCAGGATACTCTAGGCTCCCATCCTTCATACCAATAAAAGCAGAACCCAGGCCTGCTCTCTTTCTCTATCCATGATCTTCCTATGTGGCCTCAGGTGTACCATGTGATTTCCAGGACCTGTGAGTAATAAACCTTGTCTCTTTCAGAGTTACTTGGTGGTTTTTGCTGAGCATGTCTTGCAATCATTTTAAGAACCACAAGGGTCTATCCAGCCACAATATTGGTTATCAATAGCCTTAGAACAGCACAAAACAAAACATTTATACTATCCTCCCTCTTAAGGAAAGCAGCAGGAAATATCATAAATTCTACACTACTCTCTGTTGATTAAAATGTTTTTACATTTGAATCCTACTTAAGACTGTGTTTCAGAAAGTGTCCAAAAAACTAGATACGAGCTCAAAAACTCATAGAAGAGGTAGCTGCCCCAGTGCTTCTGCATCCATTACATTTTTCACTAAAAGTATATATCCAATATAGAAGCTTACCTTGTTCTTGAAAAGAAGGAAAAGACAATCCTGAACTGTGAGTCTGAAATCAGAAATTCAGACCTGCAAGAATGTATAAACAATTTTCGAGCATATCTCAGATATTGGTCAAAATGTTCCAAGGTGTCTGAAAAATGTCCCAAGGTGTCTGAGACATGGAGAAATAAAGAAGGATCATGAACATGGAGCTAGGAAGCCAACTCTCAAGTCTTGCAATTACCTTGGATTTTTCTTTGTGTTAGGAGGGTCTTTACCTTACACTGAGCTCAGTTTCCTTGTTAATGGCATAGAAAAAATAAAATCAATTCTCCCCTGATTTCACAAAATGTTATCTGTGAATGAGTGTGGGTCTATGAAGATATTTTGTAGAGGTTATCCTTTCAATATAGAATAATCTAATTATTATCTTGGGGTTTCCCCCCCAGCTCTGGTTGCAGAGTCACTGCCAACTCTCCATTTGGGGAAAGACTGCTGTGTGTACTAAAAAGCGTTAGCATTAATTTGCATAAATGGTGACTGAATGGGTATACTCAGGGTCTGGTCCCTTTAAAATATTTTCAGGTGGAGTCATGATATGATTTCAGAGCCTGATGAATGAGAACCAGGAGAAATATGTAGGCATAAAATTCCTACGGGATGTGAGCCCAGTGATGGGTATTAGGGAAGGTATGTACTGCAGAAGCAAACAACGAATCATGGAACACTACAACAAAAACTAATGATGTACTGTATGGTGACTAACGTAATAAAAAAAATTTTTAAAATTTCCTAGGGGACAGGCCCCTATGAGGGCAATCACTTCTATCTAGGGAAGAAGCAATTAAACTGAATATAGGCATATACTTTGTTGCATTGAGTAGCACACAGATGCATTTGTGAAAATAGTTTTCCTTGCCAGGGTATGTGAGTGGCTCATTTGGTTTAGCATCTGCCTTCTGCTTAGGTTGTGATCCCAGGGTCCTGGGATTGGGTCCTTCACTGGGCTCCTTGCTCAGTTGGGAGCCTGCTTCTACCTCTGCCTGTCCTCTAGACCCCCTATCCCCACCTCGGCTTGTGCATTCTCTCTCTCTCTCTCTGAGACAAATAAATTAATAAAATCTTCAGAAAAATTTTTCCTTCCCTCAATTTTATTAAGTTGTCATTCAGTACATAAATACTGGGTATAATATTTTTGCATTTTTTTATATTATTGATATTTACAATATGTTCTAAAAACATTTTGGTTTTGGTTTACCATCTATTTTATTTATTTCACTGTTTCCTCTTTCCATTATTTTACTTGTTATAATTAAATTGTAAGCTACTGGATTTTTAGAGATCAATAAATGAAATCCCTGTTTTTCTTTCTTGTGTTTACAACAAACCGACAATATGGCACATTGGCCAAAAATATGGAAAGTAAATTCAGCCTTAATACTAAGAAATCTGTTCAGAAATTCAATTCAGGTCTGTAGACAGATGGACTTCTATACTACCCTGAATTACCCTGTCACAACAGATGCTCTTAATGCTCTATCCACATCCCCCAGGCATTCACGTGGCTCCAAAAGTGAGAGTTGGGGACTCAAAAAAACATGAATAGGTGGTCAAAGGTACAAGTTATATGATAAATAAGTTCTGAGGATATGATGTACATCATGAAAACTATAATTAATAATACTGGTATATATATTTGAAGGTTTCTAAGATATTAGATCTTAAAAGTTGTCATAATAAGACTAAAAAAAAAAAACCTTGTAACTATGTGAGGTCATACATGTTAGCCATTGTTATGGTCATTTCTTTTATTCCATGACTTTATATATTATTTTACTTAAATTCAAGTTAGTTAACATATAGTATCTTATTAATTTCAGGGTAGAATTTAGTGATTCATCAGTTGTATATAACATGCAGTGCTCACTATGCCAAGTGCCCTCTTTAATGTCCATCACCGAACCCAACCTCCCACCCACCTCTACTCGAGCAACCCTCAGGTTTTTTTTTTTTTCAGTCCATAGATAAATTACTCTCTTAAGGCTCATTTCCTTCTTTGTTTTTATCTTATTTTATTTTACCTTACCTTCCTCTGGGTTCATCAACTTTGTCTCTTAAATTCTACATATGAGTGAAATCATATGGTATTTGCCTTTCTCTGACTGACTTATTTCGCTTAGCATAATATACTCTAGTTCCACCCACATTGCTGCAAATTGCAAAATTTTATTCTTTTTCATGGCTGAGTAATATTCCTGTGTGTGTGTGTGTGTGTGTGTGTGTGTGTGTGTGTGTGTGTGATGTGAGATACATATATATCCCACATCTTTTTTAACCATTCATCTGTTGATGAGCATCTGGGCTCTAGTTTGTCTATGGTGGACATTGCTGCTGCAAACATTGAGGGTTGCAATTATTTCAAATAATTATGTTGTGTCTTAAAATTACATTATGTGTTATATCAATTACATCTTAATAAACTAGAAAGAACAAAATTTGAATGGTCAATGTAATTAACCAGATTGAGGAGAAAAAACACACAATTATATGATTTATTACTTCATAAAAAGTATTTGCCAAAATCTCCAATGACTTCATGATAAAAGCAACTAGAAATCTTAGAAGTGAACTTCTTCAAAATTATAAAAAGCATTAATGAAAAACCCACAGCAAACATCATACCTGAATGTGAAAGAGTGAAATACTCCCCTATAAGATCACATGCTAGACAGTGTGCCTGCTTTCACCACTTTTATTCAAAGTTGGGCTGAAAGTTCCATCTAGAGTAATTACACAAGACAATAAGAATTATAAGGCACATAAATTGGAAAGAAAAAAATCACATGATTTTCAGATGATATGATCTTATATAAAGAAAACCTAAACAATGTGCAAGAAACTATTAGCTAATAAACTTATTGACCAATCAAAAATAAATTGTGCTTACATATACTAGCAATAAACAATCCCAGAGAAAATTAAGGGGAAAAATTCCACTTAAAACAGCATCCTTATGTTAAAATACAGAGGAATAAATTTAACCAAGGGATGAAAGGGATGGGTGCCTGGCTGGCTCAGTCAGTTAAGTGACTGCATTCAGCTCAGGTCATGATGCTGGAGTCCTGGGATTGAGTCTTGCATCAGGCTCCCAGCTCCACAAGAAGTCTGCTTCTCCCTCTCACCTTCTCCTCGCTCATGCTCTCTCTCACTGTCTCTCTCTCAAATAAACAAATACAATCTTTAAAAAAAAGGGGGGGGGGAGGAAGGGCTTTACACTGAAACTACCAAATAAAATTGCTGAAATTCAAGGAGGCCTAAATAAATGGAAAGACAGTATATGTTCATGGATTGGAAGATATGATGCTGTTTACTGGCAATATTATCCAAAGCGACCTAGAGAATTAATGAAAATTCATATCATACTAAAATGGAATTTCAAGGGACCATGAATAGCCAAACAATATCAAGAAGGACAAACAAAGTATGAGGACTCATACTTCTTGATTTCCAAACATAATACAAATATGAAATAATCAAAGAAATTTGATATTGCCTTAAGGATAGAGACATAGATCAACTGACTAGAACTGAGAGACAAGAAATATATATATATATGTATATATATATCATGTATATATATATATTTCTTGTTTATGTGTGTGTGTATATATATATATATATCCAATTGATTTTTTTTTTTTTTTTTTAATTTTTTATTTTTTATAAACATATATTTTTATCCCCAGGGGTACAGGTCTGTGAATCACCAGGTTTATTTTTGACAAAGATGTTAAGTCCAGTTAATTGGAAAAGAAGTCATCAACAAATGGTGCTGAGACAACGAGATGCCCAAATTCAAAAGAATAAATTTGGACCCCTTCCACACTCAACATATAAAAAAACAGCTCAAAATGGCTGATGACCAAAATATGAGATCTAAAAACATAAAACCAGCAGAAAATATGGGGAAATGTCTACACATTGGGTCTGGAAATTGTTTCTCATGTATTACACCAAACACAAGCAACAACAACAAAAAAACATGCTTCTCCATACCTTCACTTTCAGTCTGGATGTGTTCTTAGGTTCAAAGAAGGACCATCTGTACCCCAGTGTTCATAGCAGCAATGGCCACAGTCGTCAAACTGTGGAAAGAATGAAGATGCCCTTCAAAGAAGATGCCCCTCAACAGATGAATGGATAAAGAAGATGTGGCCCATATATACTATGGAGTACTATGCCTCCATCAGAAAGGATGCATACCCAACTTTTGTATCCACATGGACAGGACTGGAGGAGATTATGCTGAGTGAAATAAGTCAAGTAGAGGGAGTCAATTATCATATGATTTCGCTTATCTGTGGAGCATAAGGAATAACACGGAGGACATGGGAAGATAGAGAGGAGAAGGGAGTTGGGGGAAATTGGAGGGTGGGATGAACCATGAGAGACTGTGGAGTCTGAGGAGCTAACTGAGGGTTTTGGAGGGGAGGGGGGTGGGAAGTTGGGTGAGCCTGGTGGTGGGTATTGTGGAGGGCATGTATTGCATGGAGCACTGGGTGTGGTACATAAATAATGAATTTTGGGACACTGAAGAGAAATATAAATGAATAAATAAAAATTTTAAAAAGAAATTTAAAAAATGGGTCTACCCCATGGCCCTGCAATTGCACTTCTGTTTATTTACACCAGAGATACAGATACAGTGAAATGAAGGGCCATCTGTACCCCAGTGTTCATAACAGCAATGGCTACAGTTGCTAAACTGTGGAAAGAACCAAGATGCCCTTCAGCAGATGAATGGATAAAGGAGATATGGACCATATACAATGAAAGATTATGCCTCCATCAGAAAGGATGAATACCCAACTTTTGTGTCAACATGGACAGGACTGGAGGAGATTATGCTGAGTGGCATAAGTCAAGCAGAGAGAGCCAATGATCATATGGTTTCACTTATTGGTGGAGCATAAGGAATAACATGGAGGACATTGGGAGAAGGAGAGGAGAAGTAAGTTGGGGGAAATCAGAGGGGGAGATGAACCATGAGAGACTGTGGACTCTGAGAAACAACCTGAGGGGTCTGGAGGGGAGGGCATAGGGGGTTGGGTGAGCCTGGTGGTCAGTATTAAGAAGGGCATGTATTGCATGGAGTACTGGGTGTGGTGCATCAACAATGAATCTTAGAACACTGAATAAATAAAATAAAATTTAATATTTAAAAAGAAAGAAAAGAAGAGTGGATTTCAAACTTTTGTGTATCAAAGTATGTTTTCAAGAAAGTGAAAAGGAAATCTACAGAATGGGAGATAAAATTTGCAAATCATATTTCTGACAAGGACATAATATGTAAGATATATAAGGAACACAAAGAACTCAACAACAGAAAAACCAATAGCTCAGTTGAAAAATGGACAAGGCACCTGAACAGACATTTCATTGAAAAAGATTTACTACAAGCCAACAAGCCCATGAAAATATGCTCAAAATAATGGGCATTAAGGGAAAGTAAATCAAAATCACAAGATACATTTTCACACCCATTAGGATGGCTATTATTAAAAAAATGGAACTAACAACTTGTATCAAGAATGTGGATAAATTGGAACCATTGTACATTGTTGATGGGAATGTAAAATGAGACAGATGCTACTGAAAACAGGTTGGTGGTCTTCAAAAGTTAAGCATACAATTATTGCATTAACCAGCAGTTCTGCTCATAGTAATATTATCAGAGAATGAAAACAGGTCCTCACACAATACTTGTGCATGAATGCAAATAGTTATGCTGCATTATTAACAATTGCCAATAGGTGAAAAACACCGAACTGTCCATCAATTGAAAATGGATGAAAAGATGTGGTATATACATACAATGGAATATTATTCAGCCATAAAAAGAAATTAAGTACTGATACAGATGCACCACAGATGAGCCACAAAAACATTAAACTGAAAAAAGAAGTCATACATTTAAAAAAATCACATATTATATGATTCTATTTACATGACATATTCATGATAGGTGAATCCATAGAGATTGAAGGCAGATATTGGTTCCCAGGGGCAGGGGGCCTTAATGGGTGTAGGGTCTTTGTGAATGAAAAAATCTTTTGGAATGAAATAGATGTGATGGTTGCAGAACACTTTGAATGTGCCAAATACTACCGAGTTGCACACTTTGTTTATTTTTGTTATTGAATTAAATTTGAACTGATTTAGTTATGTTAATCACACATAAATTAAAAAAGGAGAAGGATAGAGAAATTAGATGATAGGAGGAGAAAATAATGTGACCACAAAAGTAGAGATTGAACTGATGGTAATAAAACCAGGAATATGGGTCAGCCATCTGAAGATGAAATATACAAGGGACAGAGTCTCCCCTTGACACTCTGGAGACTGATGCTTTTATTTCATCCCAGTGAAACTGATTTCCAACAACTGGCCTCCAGAGCTGTGAGAAAGCAAATGTGTGTTATTTGAAGGCCCCAGAGTGTGCTCAATTGTTACAGCAGCCATAGGAAACTTGTATAAAATCTTTATGATCTTTGTTGTGTTCAACTGTATTCTCAATTTAATGTGTGACTGCAGCATAACCTAATGTGTTCAGTTGTTTGTGTTCTGTTTTTACAAACAGATACTGAGTTTCTCTGGTTCCTCTTATATGCAGCTTTTCATTCCTTAAAATCTTTTACTGAGCCTCAACTCTGATCTAGGCCTGAGTCTTTGTTAGACACCAGACAAGAAATTGTACTAGGATGCATAGAACTTTTATTTTAATGGGGAAAACAAACAAACAAACAAAAAGGAATAAACACACAAAAATGAATATACAATGTTTTGATCAGTATCAAGAAGGAAAAGATGATAGATGCAAATATTTGTTGGTTTTTCCATGTTACTTTGTTTCTACACAAGCTCACATTTCATTAGATACTCTTGAGTTCTATGAAATAGACGTTAGTCTAGGTTCTGAGAATACATACCTAAGTAAGATAATATTTTTGGTCTCCAAGGTTTGCAATTCAGTACCAAGTTAAACCTACGAAAACAAACCAATATAATCTATAAACGTTTTAATAGTTCTATGGAGAAGGTTGACAAATTAGATTAATGAAAGGATAAGAAAAGGAATAGAAGGGAAAGGATGCAAATACATTTTGAGCAGCTACTCTGTTTCAAGCACTGTGCTAAGATTTGGCTCATTCAGTACCCATTTAATATAAGCCTGTGAAACTAATGGGCATTAGTTTCCCCATTAGAAACTCAGAACCCTTAAATAACTGGCCCTATATCATAAAGTCTGGCTTGGAATGAAATTCACATTGAATTTGTCCTCTCTCCAAAACCTGTGCTAATTTTATTGGAGCTAGGCACTTTGGGTATGATATGGAGGCTGGGTGAGGATTCACAAAGAAATCATTGTTGAATCAAACTGTATTGGAGAAATTGATATTTTTTTCCAGGCTATATCTTCCCCAATCCCACAACAGCATCCAGATGGTCATATGTGAAGCGCTCTCTGTCTGTTAGTGTAAATAATATTAGCTGCCAACAAGCAAACTCCAGAATGGCAGTGGCATGACCACAGAAGTTTTTCTTGCTTGCATATGGCTCCATTAGTTGTTCTGTAGGAATGTATTCCTACATTCATTTGTACCAGTTCTTTCCATTTAGTGGTTTTGTCATCACTTGTGGTCTGAATTGTCTTCACCCAGCTGGTGATGAATAGAATGAACAGGACATCACATGGGGAGGTTCATGGGCAGACTTGGAAGTGGCATATATGACCTGTACTCACATTCCGTGGACAAGAACCAAGCACATGGTCAAATTAACTATATGAAGTGTGGAAACATAGAGCCTATGTATGTTTCCAAGAGTAAATATAGTTTGGAAAAGAACTAACCAGTATTTTCCATTGTAAAGCTTATGAACATCAAATATCCATCTTACACTTTCTCTCATACAGAAAATTTATTATCCCCTCCATAAAGGAAACAACATAAATCCCAATTAACTAACACAGAAGCACAATGTCCAGGCTTTCCTACAGGTTAAATGGTCTTCTCTACCCAGGCCATGTGTGGCTCCTTGTTGTCCAGCAATTATACAAAGAAAACATAGTTCATTCCACATTCACACCCAATAAATAGTGTTGGGCCTGAACAAAGATAATTGGGGAAAAAAGAGCCTCCATTCCGAACAGTCAGCAAAGAAAGACACATAAAATTTCAGTTTAGAAAATGTTATGGAATTGACAGTAAGTAGTCTGCTCCACCTGGTGACTGGATATATGACCCTGACTTTTCTTCCTGGGGAAAACTCCATTATCCACTGTTTTCCTTACTACATGTTCAAATCTTTTAAATTTTTTTCTTATCCATTATTTTTTATTACCATTTTGGAAGTACATCAAGGAAAAACCTAAGTGTAATACAGCAATAACAAGGAAGGTTTATTCATAAACTGCTTTCATTAAAAAATATCATATTTGTTCAGCATTTCAGATGCTTGTACCTGCTATTAAATTAAATAAATAGACAAAATTCGAGTGATTGACACGTTTTAATACTCTATATGGGCATGAATATTGAGTTATGACATGGAGAAGATTTAAGTGGGATGAAAAAACTTCTGTGAATTCTAGATCACTAGAAGATTAATCCTGAAGAATATCTTGTCTTCTCAAAACTCTTCTTTATAGCATTCTTGACCTCTTTGTTCCTCAAGCTATACACAATAGGGTTCAGCATTGGGATGACCATAGTATAGAACACAGATGCCATTTTGTCTGTGTCCATGGAATGATGGGAACTTGGTTGTAAGTACATGACAATGACTGTCCCATAAAACAAGGAAACTGCAATAAGGTGAAAAGCACAGGTAGACAAAGCCTTCTGGTATCCCTCACCTGACTGTATCTTCAAGACAGTAATAAATATGAACATGTAGGAAGTCAAGATTATAAGAAGGGCAAAAAAGATATTAAAGCTTGAAATAAGCATGAGAATCAACTCATTAATGTCTTTGTCTGAGCAAGTCAGAGTCATGACTGCTGGAATATCACAGAAAAAATGATGGACCACATTGGACATACAGAAAGAGAGACTGAATGTATCTCTAATATCAATAGCAGCAGTTAGAAAAGCAAAGACGTAAGAGCCTATGGCCAGACGAGTGCATACACCTGTCGTCATGGTGGTGGTGTAATGGAGGGGTTTACACACTGCTGCATAGCGGTCAAAAGCCATTGCAGCTAAGAGGTAGTTTTCCACAGTTGCAAAGAATACAAAAAAGAACATCTGCACAGCACATGCATTGTAGGAGATGACCTTATCTCCTATAAGCAATCCAGCCATGACCTTGGGAGTGACTGTTGAGGAGTAACAAAAGTCCACCAGAGACAGGTTACTGAGGAAGAAGTACATGGGAATGTGCAGACGAGAGTCCAGCAGGATCAGCATGATCATCCCCAGGTTCCCAATCAGAGTGACGAGGTAGATGAGGGTAAACATTAGAAAGAGAGGACCCTGCAACTCTGGGGCATTGGTTAGTCCCAGCAGGATGAATTCTTTCACCTCTGTGTTATTCTTCATATCACAAGATGTTCTATGGCAAAGAAAGGAACACAATGATGAATGAAACTGGTTGCACAGAAATGGAAATGTACAAGCATTATTCTATTAGAGCAATAATTTGTTCTTTAATATTCTCTATTTCTAAAACATGTCATGGCAACCCAATTTAGTGACAACTCTCTCTAGAGTAATAAGCTTTTGGATAATGAGTGTCCTTACAGATCACCTTCCCAACTTCTAGATTATGTATATGAGTATACTGAGTTGCAGGAAAGGCTAACAAGTTATCCAAGTTCACATGTTTGGAATGAATCCATCTCCTATATCATATCTTTTATTTTTTTTTAATTTTTTATTTTTTATAAACATATATTTTTATCCCCAGGGGTACAGGTCTGTGAATCACCAGGTTTACACACTTCACAGCACTCACCAAATCACATACCCTCCCCAATGTCCATAATCCCCCCCCTTCTCCCAAACCCCCTCCCCCCAGCAATCCTCAGTTTGTTTTGTGAGATTAAGAGTCACTTATGGTATCTTTTAAATCTAACAACTTACACTTCCACAGTGTTCTCATGCCAGGTGCTTTGTATGTGTATATTTATTTAATCTTCTCATCAGTCCTATTAGATTGTTTAGTTATTCCTCTCCTATAGATACCTAGTAATTTGGCAACTGAGAGATCAAGTAGTTTATATAAGTTTAGTTAGGTATTAATGGACAAAGCCAAGCTTTAGACACAAAAGGATTCCCAACCGAAGAGTTGTTAATAAATTTTTTAATGTAATTAGATTTTATTTAAACTCTCTCAGCCATGTTTCATATTTTTCAAGGTAGAAGCTTTGCAAATATTTATCACATTTAACTCTATTTCATGTTTTTGATGCTATTAGAAATAATGTAAATTTAATTTCTGATTGTTTATTGCTAGTATATAGAATTACCATTGAGTTTTGTATATTGACCTTCTGACCTGCGAACTTACTCAATTTACTTATTACTCTTGCTAAGATTTTTGTAGATTAGATAAAATTCTCAATGTATACAATAATGTCATCTGCAATTAAAACAAACTTATTTTTTCTTTACTATCTAATTGCCTTTTTAAATTGCTTGTCTTATTGCACTAGTTTCAATCTGCACTAAAATGTCATATAGAAGTATTGAGAGCAGACATATATTCTTGGCTTTAATTTTTTTATTAGAATTTTTCTTTCTTATTTATTTTTATTTTTTTTAATTTATTTTTTATTTATTTTCAGCATAACAGTATTCATTATTTTTTCACCACACCCAGTGCTCCATGCAATCCGTACCCACCACCTGGTACCCCAACCTCCCACCCCCTCGCCACTTCAAACCCCTCAGATTGTTTTTTAGAGTCTATAGTCTCTCATGGTTCACCTCCCCTTCCAATTTCCCCCAACTCCCTTCTCCTTAATGAAAAGCATGGTGTCTCATCATTTAGTATAATGATACCAGAAGATTATCACAGATGTTCTATATCAGGCTGAGGGTATTCCCTTTTATTTCTTGTTTGTTGAATTTACTTGGGGGGGGTATTGGAGAGGGCACGGATTGCATGGAGCACAGGGTGTGGTGCAAAAACAATGAATACTGTTACGCGGAAAATAAATTAATAAAAAAATAAAACATATTTTGACATGTAATGAATTTGAATTAACCTTAATTTCATTCAATTTATACTTACTTGTCTCTATTGTGCTGAACTTAATGCCTGGAATAGAATAGTTACATAGTTCACAGATAAATGCATAGTAGGTGCAGTGGACTAGATGCAGCATGAGAGCCATGTACAATCAACAAAGGCAATTCTGAACAGAAGGTGTAGCATTGGATGTTAAGGCTTGTTCTCTGAGAATCATGTGTATACAATCACATATCACCCCTACCATTTATGACTGGGAGACATTGGTCCTAACTTCTCTAAGTCTCTATCCACCACCAAAATGAAAGTGCTGTTGAAACCTACCTTAAAGGATTATTGTAAGAATTTAAAGACATTGTGTATAAAAAGAGTTAGAATAATGAGGGTACCAAGCACAGTCCTAAAGAGTAGTAGCTATAATATTTTTAACATAGAACAATGGTCTCTATGTTGGTGTAGGAAAGTAAAGTGACAGATATAGGGGGCTGGGTTTTTTTTTTTAATGTTATTTTACTTTTTCAGTGTTCCAAGATTCATTGTTTATGTACTACACCCAGTGCTTCATGAAATACGTACCCTCCCCAATATCCACCACCAGTCTGGGTTTAAGTCTGTTAACCTTAACCTTTGATTTGCCTTTTTGTACATGCTGTGTAAACAGATGTTTGGTTTTCTCCCTATTTTTCACTCTGTGCTCATGGCTATGTCAATCACTTTGTATGAGAACCGAGAGATCTTCAAGTTTTTCTTTTCTTAATTTCTTTCTTGAGACACACGTTTTACCCTATCCCTCTTTCTTAGACCCGTTCTTATGTCATTCCTAAGAACACTGAGCTGGATCACAGATATTGATGGGTGAAAATTCATGGCATGGGGGTTGATACTAATCTGAAGATCTATTCATGAGAAAAAATTACAAATCTTTATATTTTTACTTGAAGCTTTGTGAAAGACATGCATTCTTTGGTAGCTGCTATTCTTTACCATCTCCCTCCTGGGTCCTAAACACATTTCTTTTTTTTGCAAGTCTTCACCTTAAAGTATTTGTGTTTGTCAACACCTCATACACATAATATTTTATTATGATAACACATATATATCATTTGCTGTGTTCTATGATGACTAATAGCTCTCCTGAGGTTAGCAACAGCTTAAAATTCCTGCTTATGTGTAGCCAGTCTCATATGGATAAATAATATGGATAATAGATGATACTGATGATGATGATAATGATCATGATTATGATGGTAAATAGAGCAGAAGAGAAAGAGATATAAATTGGGTATGTACACACACTTGCGTGCACGTGCACGCACACACACACAAATAGTCTTATTTACTGCTAAGAAAATGAGGAGTTGAGAAGTTATGTGTCTTCTTAAAATTCTACACCTAGGATGAGATAGTTAAGATATAGATACCTGTCTAACTGATCCTAATGCCTGTAGCTTTAATCACTGTATTGTCAGATTTTCTAGATGAACAGGTAATAATGGAGTAGGTTATAGGGAAATAATAGTGAAAAATATGTAAGGGTCTTAGTGGCTTCCTGATCATCTTTCTGGAAAGGAAGAAAACGTCATTTCACTGTGTTTGGTTAGCTATCCCCTCAGTGACAAAACACACAGTAAATAGAACTTATTTAACACCTACCTAATCAGAGTATATATCTATCATAGGGTTTTCTTAACCTCTTAAGAAAAGCAGCGTGGAATTTCAGAAATATTTCTCTGCACTTTCCTGATTACAGTGTTTTCCCCTGACTCCTATACTTATGCCAATATTCAGAAATAGTGTTCAAACAACCGGATGGGAGCTCAAAACTCACAGAAGATGTAGACACCCCAATGTTTCTTCATCAATTACAGTTTTCACTGCAAGTGTAGATTGAATCGAAACTTACCTTACTTTTGAAAAGAAAGACAGTGCTGAATTGTGAGTCTGCAATCAGAAATTCAGCCCCAAAAGAATGTTATAATTAATGTTGGAGAAATTCTGTCTCATGTTCTGGTCGAGACATTCTGAGTTCCCTGAAGCATGATCATACGGAGAAAAGATCATTAATATGGGCCTCCTAGGAAGCCTGTACTTAAGCAGTGCATCTACCATGGATTTTTTGAAGTATTCAGAAGATGATTTACCTCCTACTGATCTCAGTTTCCTTATTTATGATAAGGAGATAATTAAATTATCTGTCCCACAGACTTTTTAGAATTGTATTTGTGACCAGCACATGAGGGCAGATGTAAGCCCTTAGTAAGAGCTTAAATTTTCAACATGAAAGAGTTTAATTTTTATTTCAGGATGTCTTCTCTGCCTGTCATTGCAGACTCACTGCAAATACCCAGTTTGGTGTCTACAACAAGGTTAGGTTTTAGTACAATAAATGATGAATAAATGGGCTCCGCCCAAAATCTAATCCTTTTAAACAACATCATGCATCATCATGATGGGATTTCAGCCCATAATGAACAAGAACAAGGAGAAAATTGTACAGGTATGGAAATCTTGGGGGAAAAGACCCCTGTGAGGGCAAACACCTCTCCTCATCCCAATTATATAAGGCAGAAACAATTAAACTGTATTCAGTGACATAATTTGGTATGCTGTGTAACACATACATACATTGGCAATATTGCTCTCCTTTCTCTCTCCTCCCCCACTTAAAAAATTAAGGTGAATTTTGGTGCACCTGGATGGCTCATTTGGTTAAGTGAGGTTATGATCTCAGAGTCCTGGAATTCTTCCTGCGTTGGGGTGCCTGCCAACCAGGGGGTCAGCTCAGCTGAGGGTCTGCTTCACCCTCTCCCTCTGCCCCTCACCCCTGCTTGTACTCGCTTGCTCTCTTTCTGTCTTTCAAATAACTAAATACAATCTTTTAGAGAATTATGGCAACTTTTACATACACTGAGTGGTTTTGTTTAATTAATTTACATTTATTATTATTTTTGATATTTGTTTTTTAAATTTAATTTTTTCAGTGTTCCAAGATCATTGTAGGTGCACCACACCCAGTGCTCCATGCAATATGTGCCGTCCTTAATACCCACCCCCAGGCTTACCTAACCCCCAACCTCCCTCCCCTCCAAAACCTTAAGTTTGTTCTCACAGTCCACAGTCTCTTATGGTTCATCTCCTCTTCCATCATCTCATGGTTCATCTTTCCCTCAATTCACTTTCCTTTCTTTCTCTTAATATCCTCCATGTTATTCCTTATGCTCCACAAGTAAGTTAAACCAATGATACTTGACTTTCACTGCTTGATTTATTTCACTCAGCTTAATTTCCTCCAGTTCCATCCACGTTGACACAAAAGTCAGGTATTCATCTTTTCTGATGGAGGCATAATATTCTATTGTATATATGGACCACATCTTCTTTATCCATTCATCTGTTGAAGGGCATTTTGGCTCTTTCTACAGTTTGGTGATTGTGGCCATTGCTGCTATGAATATTGGGGTACAGATGACCCTTTTCTTCACGACATCTGTATCTTTGGGGTAAATATCCAGTAGTGCAATTTCAGGGTCATAGGATAGCTCTGTTTTTAATTTCTTAAGGAATCTCCACAGTGTTTTCCAAAGTGGCTGCACCAACTTGCTTTCCCACCAACAGTGTAAGAGGGTTCCCCTTTCTCCACATCCTCTCTAACACTTGTTGTATCTTGTCTTGTTAATTTGGGCCATTCTAACTGGTGTAAGATGGTATCTCAGTGTAGTTTTGATTTGAATCTCCCTGATGGCTAATGATGATGAACATTTTTTACATGTGTCTGTTAGCCATTTTTATGTCTTTGGAGAAGTGTCTGTTCATGTCTTCTGCCCATTTTTCTTATAGATCTTTGATCCCAGCCCTTTATCTATTATGTCATTTGCAAATAGCTTCTCCCATTTCATGGGTTGCCTCTTAGTTTTGTTCACTGTTTCCTTTGCTGTGCAAAGGCTGTTTATATTGATGAAGTCCCAAAAGTTCATTTTTGTTTTTGTTTTCCTTGCCTTTAGAGATATATCTTGAAAGAAGTCACTGTGGCCGATGTTGAAGAGGTTACTCCCTATATTCTCCTTGAGGATTTTGATGGATTCCTGTCTCATCTTGAGATTTTTCATCCATTTAGAGTTTTATCTTTATGTAGAGTTTATCTTTGTGTAAGACAATTTCATTTTTGTGTAATTTATTTATATAATATATTTCATTTTGTGTAATTTCATTTTTCTTTGTGTAAGACAGTTTCATTCTTCTGCATGTGGCTGTCCAGTTTTCCCAACACCATTTGTTGAAGAGACTGTCTTTTTTCCATTGGACATTCTTTCCTGCTTTGTCAAAGATATAATTTACTATAGAGTTGAGAGTCCATTTCTGGGTTCTCTATTCTGCTCCATTGATCTATGTGTCTGTTTCTGTGCCAATACCATGCTTCCTTGATGATCACAACTTTGTAATATAGCTTGAAGTCAGCTATATTATGATGAGATGCTCCCAACTTTGGTATTCTTTTTCAACATTCTCCCAGTGATTCAGTGTCTCTTCTGATTCCATACAAATTTTAGGATTGTTTGTTTCAGCTCTGTGAAAATAATTTGATAATTTGATAATTTTTAAATTATCAAATAATTAAATAATTTGATAGGGGTCTCATTGAATATGTAGATTGCTTTGGGCAGCATAGACATTTTAACAATGTTTATTCTTCCAGTCCATGAGCATGGAATGTTTTTCCATCTGTTTGTGTCTTCCTCAGTTTCTTTCATCAGGGTTCTGTAGTTTCTGGAGTATAGATCCTTGACCTCTTTGGTTAGGTTTATTCCCATGTACCTTATGGGTTTTGGTGCTATTGTAAATGGAATCAATTCCTTAATTTCTCTTTCTTCAGTCACATTATTAATGTATAAAAATGCCACTGATTTCTACAGATTGATTTTTGCATCCTGCCACATTGCTGGATTGCTGTATGAGCTTTAGTAATTTGAGGGTGAAGTCTTTTTTAAAATAATAGTTAGATATGTTTCCAATAAGAAAAACATCATTGCAAAACTATAAGTGAATACTTGTGTTGTTCTACACTTCCCCCAAAATAGTAGCATAAGAATATTAGCATATTCAAGTACAATCTTACAAATACTGAAATATTAAAGCCTTCTATTATCTAGAGGTGACAAATTAGATGATGATACACATTTATGTGGATAAGTTTTGTATAATATAGTGTTCTCTGAGGATCAAAACTAAAAGCATAAAAATTGTGCATTATACTAGCATATTGAATGTGCATCATTTTTATTATTGACAGATATTGCCACGTTTATATTCTAGATATTCTGAATCATTTCAGTTAATTATATTTCATATGTATGAAGTAATTTTCAAATATAATCAGATACTAACTCTTAATCTCACATTTAATGTCTTTCTTATGATTTACCTACTAGCATTTATTTGTTGTGTTACTTGGCATTTAATGAGACATCACTGCTAATTAAAAATTATGAGATTATTTCAGATGAGTCACTTGATTATAGGAGCCAAGAAATCACTGTGTCCAAATATTAGAGTACAAATACTTGGTGAAAATGTAGATAAAAATATTTAAACAAAGCAGAAAATCAACTGTTCTTCTTGAAATGCATTATATATTTATCTAAAAAGTTTATGCTGTAGATAATGCTAAAACCGCCAATGCCTAAAGAATTATCATATTGATACATTCTGACTCAGAGCTTAATTATTTTATTCATTCATTTATTGAAAATCTACTATGAAACAGATACCCACTTATGTATTGAAGATTGTGTTGTAAAGAAAACAAATAAAGCCATAGCTTTCACAGAATTTAAATTCTAGTTGGGGTACATGGATCATAAACAAGGAAACAAATAAATATATAAGAGATGAAGGTTTATAAGGATATGAAGAATAACACAGAGTGAGAGAACACTGTACATAGTGAATAAAAAGGGATTGTTTTATAAAAGTGGTCAGGAAAACATTGTGTAATAGTGTAACAATTAAGCAATGATCTTAAAGAAGTAAGGGAACATTCTACACAGAGAAAAGCAAGTACAAATGTCCTAATCAGGAACATGATTGAAATTGTAAGATTGTAAGGAAATAGGAAGAAAATCATGTGAATGAAGTAGGGCAGAAGAATAAAGAGGCAACAAAAATAATTTAGATCAACAAAAGAAACATGAAATATGAGCATTAATCATTCCAAAGCATTTCCAGAAGCAAAATTTTACTAGTTTTCAGTGAGTTTTTAAGTACTGTGTGAATTGGTAATAATATCTGAAGAAATTAAAAAATACATCTAGTCTTCTTCCATCTTCTCATACTCTGGCTGCGTTTTACCTTTTTGAAAAGTGTAATATGAGCATGTTAGTTCTGTAATGACTCAGTTAAAACGGAAATATTAATTCACTTAAGATGCTATATGTATCTGTGAAGTGTGTAAACCTGGTGATTCACAGACCTGTACCCCTGGGGATAAAAATATATGTTTATAAAAAATAAAAATAAATAAAAAAAAATAACTATAAGATGCTATATGTAAGCATCTCCCAGTAAAATGAGCTCTCCAAAATCAGAACCTTTCATTGAGTATTATATTATTTTCATTCTGAAGTTAGGACTCTTAGAAAAGAATTCAAATAAAGAGGTGAAAAATACAGGAGATAAATTTCTACTCTAATACATGAAATAAACATTCAAATTATTATTATAAAACACTAGCAACATTCCATTTAATTTTGGGAAATTTCCTACTCCAGTGTGTATGTATCATCATGGGCACATGCATGCACTTCTGTTCATGATCTCATCTGTGCACTTATTTTATGGGTCTCTGCATTGATGCAGTAGAAAAATGCGTGTAGAATAAGTGACTAAATCCATATCCTAAATAAAATTTTGAAAATTAAGCCCTAAGACATCTTGATCATTCTTGTTGAGGCTTTTATTTGTATACATAACGTTTGCTTTTTTTCTTTTTTCAGTACAAAAGAGTTTTGAAGAAGTTAGTCTACCACATCAGGAGCTTAATTTCACTATGGCCTTATTGTAACTAGTTAGTGTACATTGTACAGTGTTAAAATCACAATCCTAGAGATAATTTTGACTCTAAAATGGTCTTAATGAATGCATTCTTGACTTCCTTGTTCCTCATGCTGTAGACCACAGGGTTTAGCATGGGGATGACCATCGTGTAGAACACAGATGCCATTTTGTCTGTGTCCATGGAATGGTTGGAGCTGGGCTGTAAGTACATGAAGATGACTGTCCCATAGAAGATGGACACAGCAGTGAGGTGGGAGGCACAGGTAGATATAGCCTTCTGATATCTTGTAGATGAGTGCATCTTCAGGATGGTGATAAATATGAATATGTAGGAAATCAAGATAACCAGGAGAGCAAAAAAGATGTTGAAACTCACAACATAAACAAGAACCAGCTCACTGACATAGCTATCAGAACAAGAAAGAACCATGACTGCTGGAACATCACAGAAAAAGTGATGGATTACATTGTTCATACAGAAAGAGAGACTAAATGTGTCTCTAATGTGGATAGAGGCATTCAGGAAACCACAGACATAGCAGCCTATGACCAAACGAGCACACACACCTGTTGTCATGGTGGTGGTGTAATGGAGGGGTTTGCACACTGCTGCATAACGGTCATAAGCCATTGAGGCTAAGAGATAATTTTCCACAGTGGCAAAAGCTGCAAAAAAGAACATCTGAGCAGCACATGCATTGTAGGAGATGACCTTATCTTCTATAAGTAATCCAGCCATGACCTTGGGAGTGACAGTTGAAGAGTAACCAAAGTCCATCAGAGACAGATTACTGAGGAAAAAGTACATGGGAGTGTGGAGATGGGAGTCCAGCAGAACCAACATGGTGATCCCCAAATTCCCAACCAGAGTGATGAGGTAGATGAGGGTGAACATTATGAAGAGGGGAAGCTGCAGTTTTGGGTCATTGGTTAGTCCCAGCAGAATGAACTGTGTCACTTCTGTCCTGTTCTCCATCAATGTTGAGAACCACCAATGCTCTGTGACTACAAGAAGAAATAAATGGGTGATAAACAAAAAAAACGTACAATGCCAGTGTACATATAGTGTGTGTTATTTCATTAGAGCAATAACTTGTATTTCAAGATTCTCCAGATAAAACATTAGCTTGACAACAAAGTCAATGCACTAATTACATGTAGATTTACAAACTGCTGACTCTGAAGTAGGGAGCTTCTCCTCAATTCTAAAATTTTATAGAATTGTGAAATGAGGTGTAGAAAATTGACTAACTTGATCAAGATGACTTGTCCAGAATGAATACAGTTCCCTTTTTCCAAGCCTGGTAGAGCAGATACTTGCATGCTGCTGACTTGCCAGGAACTGCCGTAGACACAGTAGGTGTACAGATAGTCCCCAACTTACGATGCTTTGACTTAATGATTTTTCAACTTGACAATGGTGCAAAAGTGACACACATGCAGTAGAAACCATACCTTAGATTTTGAATTTGGATATTTTTCTGGGCTAGTGATAGCCAATATGATCCTCTCTCCTGGTGCTGAGCAAGGACAGTAAACCACAGCTCCAAGTCAGCCAGATGATCATGAGGTCCAACAATTGATACCTTTACAGCCATCCTGTACCAGCTCAGCCATTCTGTGTTTCACTTTCAGTACTGTATTCAACAAATTCCAGATATTCAATGCGTCATTATCAAGTAGGCTATGTGTGAGATGATTTTTTTCCCAACTTTACATTAATGTTAAGAGCTGGAAACATGGTTATGGTAGGAGAGGCTAAACTATGTTGTTCAGTAGGTCAGATGTAGTAAATGAATTTTCATCTTATGATATTTTCAATGTACAATGGGTTTCTAGGGACACAACCCCATTTTAAGTACAAGAAGATCTGTATATTCATCACATCCTCTCAAGAATATTATGAATTTGATTTTTTATTATGTTCATTTAAATTATGATGCACAGCGGGGTGCCTGGCTGGCTCAGTCAGTAGAGCCCACAACCCTTGTTCCTGGGATTGTGAGCTATAGCCCCATGCTGGGTATAGAGATTACTTAAAACTTTAACAAAAAAAGCTGGGAGGAAAACAAATTATGATGCACAGAAGTTTATATTTCAAATGAGTATTAATTGACAAGCCATGCTCGGGGCCAAGCCAACCTTTGAGCTCACACTGAGTGGTGATAGTCTAAACTGTATTTGAATCAAATTGAATTTAACTCAGTGCAATTGTTCATTGTCTCCATTGATACAAATTCATTGAGTTTTCCCAGTGAAGTATCCAAGAGATATATGCATAGTAGATGTGGTGAGATAGTGGAGCAGTAGGGGCATGACAGCCAGCAGAGGCTATATAAGAGGAAGAAACAAAATCGGATGTAGAGCTTATGTTCCAGGTTGAGGTGCACAGCAGCCCTACTATCATTTAATAACAAGGATCCATCAATCTTAACCTATCTGAACCTCCTATTTCCATCAGAAATAATAAATAAATAAATAAATAAATAAATAAAATAAGACAGTAATAAGACCTCTAATATAGCATTTTAATGAGAATAAAATAAGGTAATACTTAAAAACTGATAAAATCTGGGTGATTAGCATGAGCTACAGTGTTATTGTTAGAGTGGGATGATTGTGTTTACATTGCTTTAGGAAAAATGGGTGTCACCCTGTAGATCTTCAGGTGTGTGTGATGTATGAAGTCTTATGGTCTCTTTAATTTGCGTTTCTCACACACAAGGGCCTCAGAGGTTTTCTGTGATCTCCAGGATTTCTCCGTCTGTTTTCTTTTCACCCATGCAATCTGCTGCCCCAACAGGTCCACACAAGCTTTCTTTTGCCTAAAATCTTCCTTGAAATCTATACCTTAGCTTGGATGACAGTCCTCCCCTGGATAACTCATTCTTTCTCTCATGACTGCATCTCACAGCAGAATCAGAGATCAAGGGTTTTGGTGGCAAGTGCCACATAATAAAATATTTCATTTGAATCTGCTCTTCCATAGAACAGTACTATAAATCTGTTCACTTGCATTTGAAGCATTGGAAGGGTATCCCTTTTCTGCTAACTACTAAAATCTTCCTCCTAAACTTTGGAAAATTTCCTGCACAAGCCTGTTCCCTGATAACATTGTTTGCCAACCTTAACACACATGTCCACTTGGAGCCTAGTCTATGTTCTACAAGCAATAAGAAAGGCTTTATAGGTCAATGTGTATGTGTGTATGGTAGATTGTATTGTTATTTCTCCTTCACCATTGTAGAGCACGAGGATTTGAGAAGATTTGTGATGCTCTAAAATTACACAGTTAGCCTGGGAAGGAGTCAAGATTCAAGAGTTAAATCCATGTTCTGTGTAATTAAAAGGCTCTTCTCTTAGCCAGTCACTGTCACCATGTGTGGATTTTCTGGTGACAATAAGCTTATGATGGTAGGGGAAAGTTTAAAATACCATTTGGATTTTATTAATTCATATTAGAAATTTTGTTATAAAGATTACTTGGGGACATGAAGATGGATCCATCAATTGAGCATCTGACCCTTGATTTCAGCTCAGGTCATGATCTCAAGGTCGTGAGATGGAGTCCCCTGTTGGCTCTATAGTCAGTCTGAGGTGCAGAATCTACATTAGTTTCTCTCTCCCTTTCCCTCTGCCCTTCCCCCACTCTTGCATGCTCTATAAATAAATTAATTGATTAGTTAAATCTTTTAAAAAGATTATTACACTCACAGTTTTTTGTTCATTTTGCTTTTTTGTTTACATTGATGAGAGGCCAGCATTTAGAGAGCAGGATGTAAAAACCAAAAAATTAATTAGAGACTCTTCTGTGCCTTTTTTGTTCATATCCTTAGGAAAGAAGGATGATGGTCCTTAAGTACCAGTAAATTCCCTCCTGATGGAAATTTTTTCATTTATACCTGATCTCACCTCAGTATTTTGAAAAACATTGAAGATATCTATTTCTTCCCCCAAAGAACTTGAAGTAGGTAGAGCTGTCCTACAACTTTTGCATGGATTACAGTTCTAATTTAAAATGTTTACAGAATATAGATGCTCACTTGTCTGCTGGGAGAGCAGAAAGAATCATTTCTGAGCAATGGGTCTGAATCAGAATTTCAGCTGCAGAATAACACCTAATTACTACTCTTAGGACACGGTCATAAGGCTCTAAGTTCTCTAAGACAGGGGAAAATGGAAGAAAGAACATTAACGTGGATCAATTTCTGTACCTACCTTGCATTCCTTCTGTGTCCTTAGAGGATCACTTACCTTCTTATTTGTAAAATAAAGATGATAAGATTACCTCTTCTGTAATTCACACACTTGTGTCTGTAAATAAGAAGCAAGGGAGGGTTTATAAAACACCTCCATAAGAAGTTATCACTTTTAAGTCAATGAATATAATTTTTATCTCAGGGAGTTTCCCTTGAATATCCTTAGAAGTTCATAGCAAATCCTTAAATAAGGCCTCTGTGCACTAGCAAATGAATAAATGATCACCAAACAGGTTCACCATGTAGACTGGTGTCTCTACAATGGTGACATGTGGGATCATATTGGGATTTCAATGGCTAGTGCATGGGGATGTGGAGAGAATTATAGAGACACAGAGCTCGCTGGGTATTTCCCTTGGGAGAGCACTTCTAGCACCTCATCCCACTTTCCCAGGATGGAGGCAATTAAACTGCCTGTGGGGGCCATGCTGGTTATTTCATTGAACACACATGCTTATGTATTACTTGTCATTTCTTGTGATTTTTGTCAGTTTATAATTAAGTATAATTTCTGTACATTAGTATCCACAATCCCAGAGGATAGTTGTAAGATTTTGTCAAATTTATATCCAGTAAGCCCCATCACCTAAAAAACTTCATGTGAACCTCTTCTGACAAACCCATTCTCCTACCCACTGACTGCCCCTGACAACCAATACATTGTTTTGCCCAAATAAATTTGCCTTTCCAACAGTGTCCTTAAGTGTGATCCTATAATATATACTCTGAGTCTATAATCTTTCATTTATCATTTGAGGCAGGCATGTCTGTACTATTTCCTGTGTCAGAGTGGATTATTTTTTACAGTCTGGTCATTACCAATTGTTTATCTTATTCTCAGTTGAAGAACATTTGTGTTGATTGTAGTGTTTGGTGATTACAAATAAAGCTGAACAAATAAAGCTAAACATTTGCCTAAGGACTGTTTCCTGATCGCCCTCATGGCTTGTGATCAGCCTACAGTGGTGTGTAAACCCTTACATTACAACACTGCTCTGGCACCAACAAATGTGTGGACACGTGGCAATCAGATGCTATGTCTGGGGCTTCCTTGAATGCCACCCACACTGGATTCAACTTCTGTCTTTCCTTCTGCCATTCCAATGTGGTCCATCACTTTTTCTGTGATATCCCCCAAATCCTGGCTTTTTTCTCTTCTGATGTCTATATAAAGGAGACTGTGCTATTTATCTTTGTAGATTTCAATGTCTGCTTTGCCCTTATAACTATCTTGACCTCCTGTCTGTCTATCTTCATTGCCATCCTAAGTATGTGCTCAACACAGAGACAGTTACTCTGCTGATTTCACATGGCTCACTCATGAGACTGCATATCTTCTGCATGGTGAGCTGGACTGAAATGTTCAAGATGGACTTACATTTCTAACTATTAATTCAGGTTACTTTCTACCTTTTTTCTACAAGTTCCTTCATCCTCCAGAGGATGGACCAGATTTCTTACATCATATTTTCAATATGAAAGTACAATTGAATGGTTTCATGAAGTCTAGATATTTAACTTTCACAACATTTTTTTCTGTCACATTATACTAATCAGTGATGTCAAAGGCTCAGATTCAAGTATGAATCAAGCATGAAGAATGACTCCACCTCTTGAGGAAGAAAGCTGCAAAGAATTTGTACTCATAGTTAATCTAGCATAGTTAGAAATCAGGTTAAACTGCTATAACTAAGAAATCCAAAATATAGTGGCTAAAATAAGACAGCAATTTATTCTCAAATAGTGGAAGTTAATGAACTTCTGTAAGAACTATCTGTATAACTGATGTGTCTTGGTCATTCTGGGGACAGGTTCAGTTCACAAAGTCTCTCCATACCATCTCCTGCAGTGTCAAAAGTCTGTCCTCATCATAACTATTCTATCTGGAGGAGACAAGAAAGAGATGACTGAAGGATAAATAATTTCTTTTCAAGAAAGTGACACAACAGCTGCACGCATTACTTCTGAGTACATTCCATTGACAAGAATTCATTAATAAGGCCACAAAAAACAATCAGATAAACCAACTTCAAAATTTTATCCCTAGCTTAAAGGCAATGTGCTTAACTGAAATCTCAATACTCTTGAAAAATAAATAATGTTTTCTGAGGAAAATCAGGATACTCCCACACAGTTAGTAACTGAATCTGAACTTCCAAGACCTGGAGCCTTTTCAATACAAGGTCAGAGAGATGAGTAACCAGTGGAGGTGGATGGTGTCCTAGAAACCAAGTGATGAGAAATGTACAGAAAAGGAATGGATGTGTCAGAACTGCTAGTAGATTAAGAAATATCAACACTAAGAACTGGTGATAGGCCACAGTGATAGGAAGTTGGTGGGTGACTTTGAGTGGTTTTGGTTAGATGGTAGGGGCACAAATCTCATTAAATATATAGTCTACAATCTAAACCATGATTATTCTTTGCTTTATATAGTTTCTAAGTATTTTCCCAACCTGCACAGTGAAGTAGAGGTATGTTGTCTTTTCCCAGAGCAGCTAGGGAGATAGGGCTTTGAGACTTTCAACTTTGAGAAGAGAAATAGAGCCTAACAACATGATGGGAAGCCAAGGTTTCAGGAGATGACTGATAAGGGATGTTTTGACAACAGATGATGCTTCATGAAAGAGCATCAGTTATAGCAAATGTCTACTTTGCAGCAAGTCATTGCTCTTAGCTTCATTTCCCATCATTTTGTCTGAGTATAAGATCATTGTAACTAGTTCTTTGGAAGAATGAAGGAGAAAATCACCTTGGGGAACTAGTTCTTTGGAAGAATGAAGGAAGAAATCACCTTGGGGAAAAGCAGTGCACAGAGAGGAAAAGAAGAGGCAGAGTAGGAGGTGTGGTGCTCGAAGTGGTGAACAAGACTAAGACAGGGATTTGGAACAGGAACTAAGGGACAAAAAGAAACACACACACAGTTCCTACTCAAAGACACCTCAAAACCATTTAGGAAGGTACTCAGCCTCCTGTAGGTAGTTGTTATTTAATTTACCTGTTAAAGGAAAGAAGTATAGAGGATTTGGTTTCTTTTTAGTTACAACTGAGAAGTTAGATGGGCTCTTTGGAGAAAGAGCTGATTACTGGATTGGGACAGGAATAGCACAGGATGAGCCTGGAGCATCTTGTAAGATCAGAAAGTAAGGAGGAGCTCAGAAAACAATAGGATTGGGTATATCAAAAGGAAACAAAAGTAAAACTGAAAGTGTTCCCAATGGCTAAAGAAGGAACAATTTGAACAATAAAGTAAATAACATGGAACCACATTGTACCACAAAATATAAAGCAGATAGATATAAGTCCATGCTGATGAGTAAGTAAGAAACTAAGTAAGTAAATGAATTTTCTTATAGAATAATTCTAAATAATAAGTTTGGCCTTCCCTTAGGAGGTGCAGTGTAGTCCTTTCCACCATGAGTGTGGCCTGAACGTAGTTTCTAAAATATACAACATGCAAGGGGAAAAGGTAGCATTACACTCAAGCACTTGGCAAACATATCTGGTTGAGGTGATGAAGGTTAAGATCCCCAGTTGTAAGGGCCAATTCAGCCAGAGCAGCCCCACCCTGGTCGAACAGCCATTTTGTTGTAAAACTTAAATTGACTCTGCCGCACCCCCCAGGGGATCTTACTTAAAAACAAGTCCCAGAAACCAGTCCCAGGTAACAAAGTCCAAATACAAGGGTGGGTCAGGCCAGGTGGAGATATTCAATCAGTGGGGGCACATACTGTCTCTTAGCTACCAAGGAGTATGGGCCCTGCCCTTTGGACATCTTTTGGGCACCAATTCTGAACAAGGTGATAGGCTGGTTCAAATGTCTACTAGGGTAAATTGTAACTCAGTTGTCACCTAGCATGACTATGCAGCTTTCACTGTGTGTTACAACTTCATTGGCCACCTGTGCATGGCCAGACCCAACCACATGGCCTTTGCTCTATAAAAGTTAGCCTGTGAAACAGAGGGTCATCCTCTCTGTAAGGGGCATCCCTGACCGGTCTGTTTGACAGTCGATTTGATTCTTGATGCTTGATGCAAAATAAAGCTTTGCTTGACTTTCGCTTTGTATCAGTATCACTCCTTTAATCATAGACCCATTATTGGGGGGCCCAACACAGTGACAAGTCATGTTGGTAGTATGTGTCCCCGATCAGATGTGATAAGAACAGCATTTATCATTCCCTCTCAGTTTCTAAACCTCTGTGTAACCATGACGAATAAAATGAGACAAACCTAAACTGAAAGACCCTATACAAACAAACAAACAAACAAACAAAAAAACAGAGAAATACTCCTCAAAGATATTAAGGTAGTGAAAATTCAGGAAAGACTGAGAGACTTGTCATAGATCAGATGAGAATAAGGAGACAGCACAATATATGCAGGACGATATATGGATCCCAGATTGGATCCTCTAAGAGCGAATGACATTAGTTGATAAATAATAATCTGAATGAATTCTTGAAATTTAGATAATATTAATGTGTCAATGATGCTTTCTTAGCTTTGACTAGTGTATTATAAATTAAGATGTTAATACTAGGGGAAGTTGGGTGAAAGGTATGTGGGACTTATCTATACTAATATTTTGAAAATCTAAAATCATTTTCAAATTTAAAGATATATTTAGAGTAATTATTTTAAAAATGGCTCCAGAAGAGAAAATATTTTCATAGACTTCAGAGCAGATATTTGTGTTGTATCACACAGACCCCACCAATGTCAGTATGACCCTCTTAGGACATTCAAGCACAGGTTTGCAAGTCTTGAGAAGTTGAATGTTTCTAAAATTATGGAGATAGACAAGGAACATGTGTACAAACTCCTTTGGATAGCTTTACTATAAAATTGAGATCACCTAAAAGTCAAATAAAATACATAATGATTGTATATTAGTATGTTGAGTTAGGTTATGTTTATTATTATAAAGTATTGTCATGCTTACATTAACTTTTTGGAGAGAAGGAGAAAGAGGGAGAGACTGAGTGTTTGAGTGTAGGACAGGAGAAGGGCAGAGAGAAAGAGGCAGAGAGGGAATCTCAAGGAGGCTCCATGCCCATTGTGGAACCCGATGCAGTGCTCCATCTTACAACACTGAGATCATGACTTGAGCCAAAATCGAGAGTTGGACACTTAACTGACTGAGCAACCCAGAGGCCCCTGACATGCTAACATTTTCTAGGGATGTTTGGAATCATTGGGGTTTGTCGCGCTCTCCCTGCCTGCAGAGATGACACAACACCAACACACACACAGATCGATGCACAAGCTCTTATTTATTCCCTGGTCGATCTTTCTCCTCCCTCTGCGGGGAAGTTCCCTTGCCTTATATAGGGCATAACAGCCAATCACAGAGGTGTTCACGTGAACAGGAGGTATCTGGGGCTCCTAGACAGTGGTGGCATAACAGCCAATCACAGAGGTGTTCACGTTACGAGCACGAGGTCACGTAAATAAAGGTCAGGTAAATAAAGATAAATGCTTTTCGGGGTACATTTATTTAGAGCTACAAATTATAATATTTCAAAGGAATTGAAATATCTGCCCTGCGGCCAGGGCAGATGTTTTTCAGGCTGTCCGTGCTGCTCGGAGTATGTAGCTGGCGCCATCTTAGGGGCGCAACCCCGACAGGAGTTTATTGAATAATCCTAATTTTTGAAGGAACTTTGTAAACTGAATCAAGAAAATTTTTGCAGTCTCATATTTTGTATTATTATACTTTACTAAGTAAAATGTATTTCATGTGTTATTTTTCATTTAATGAAAAATTTCTAATAAAGAAGAATTAGAATAGTTTCATATGATCTGTTTGATAGTGTGGTTTCCAAAAAGTTCTTTGTCCAAAAGTGTGAAATGTAAATAGGGAATGAAAGAATATTTTTTAAAAAGCCACATCTTAATGAAAAGCTCAAAAGTTCTTGTCTAAAAAGTTATACAATGAAAAAAAATAAAGAATTAAATAAGGGGTAATCAACTCTAATTATCAGTAGTTCCAGTATATTGCTGACACAAACAATTAGTCTACTCATTAATTTAACAAGTGTTTGTTGAGAAATTAGTATGAGCCAGGCCACAGTTTAATTACAGGGGATGAAGTTGTTAGTAAAGAAGACAAAGCCGTTCTTCTTGTGCAGTATACATTCTAGGTAGGTAGGTAAATAAATAAACAAGCTAATGAACAAGTAAATAGAAATTTTGAGGAGTGATTGGGACTATGAAAAGTAAAGCAAGTTGGGAACATTTCATGGGGAGTGGGGAGACTATGATATGGTACTATTTAAGCAAAGACCTGAGGGAAGTAAGGAAGCTTTCTGAAAATTGGCAACAGTAAGTACAAAGACCCTGCGGCAAGAGGGAGCTTTGATTGCCCAGGAACAGCAGGGAACTCAGTGTGAGTGAAGTGGAAGGTACAAGTAGGAGAATGGCAAGACGTGACATAGCTCATCTGAAAGCAAAATGTCCCTGCATGAGGGAAACTAGCCACTTTGTAGTATTTCCAGAGAGAAAAATATAATATCATACTGTATACATCTTTCACAATTGAAGAGTTAGTAGAGTTGAAGAAATTTTGAACAAACAAAATTTCTTCTTTTGAACAAACAAAATCTTCTTGATCATGTCTTCTTGTACTCTTGTTTTCTTGCTTTTGAAAATTATCCTGTGATTATACTTTTTCTAACAACAGTACAGAAGATAGAAAAGTTAATTCCTTTGAAATATTATAATTTGTAGCTCTAAATAAATGTACCCCGAAAAGCATATATCTTTATTTAAAAATATGTATTAAAAAAAATTTATTATGTTATGTTAGTCACCATACAGTACCCCAGTAGTTTGTGGTGTAGTGTTCCATGATTCATTGTGTATAATATCCACTGCTTCATTTTGATCTCTTGAAAGTTTTTCAACTAGAGAAAAAAAAAAGTTAGACATAAATTTATATTCTGACACTTAAGTTGATTATTTGAACTTTTTTATTAGAAACTAGCCAGACTGCATCCAAGTTCTTGAACAAATTCCCCATTCCTGTGTTTATGTGCACATATGGGACTCTTGCATATGCTTCTATTCATGGGTTTGTGTTATCCCATCGTTTACTTATAGGCTTGCATTGTCATATAGTAGAGTACATACAACATGTAACTAATAAGGTTCATTATGAGCAGGGTCCCAAAATTCTTATGGTCCCCCTTGGTCATCCTTGTTCAGATATCATATGTTTGGAATACTATTTCATTTCTTAAAGGATAGACTTTGGAATAGGAAATGTTATCACCTACCTCATAACTGAGGTGTAGTACGGGCATTAAAATGTCATGTGGTGGGGCGCCTGGGTGGCTCAGTGGGTTAAGCAGCTGCCTTCAGCTCAGGTCATGATCCCAGGGTCCTGGGATCGAGCCCCGCATCGGGCTCTCTGCTCAGCAGGGAGCCTGCTTCCTCCTCTCTCTCTGCCTGCCTCTCTGCCTGCTTGTGATCTCTCTCTGTCAAATAATTAAATAAAATCTTTAAAAAAAAATGTCATGTGGTTCATTCATATGTGGAATTCAGGAAACAAAACAAATGACCAAAGAAAACAAGTGACAAACAGAAAACAGACTCAAATACAGAGAACTTGTGGTTGCCAATTGGTGAGTTGGGTAGGGGGATGGGTGAAAGGAAAGGGGATTAAGAGGTCAAACATCCAGTTACAAAATAAATAAGTCATGGAAATGAAAAGTACAGCATAGGGAATATAGTCAATAAGATGGTCATAATGGTGTTTGGTGACAGATGGTACCTATAACTAGTGTGGTGAGCACAGAGTAATGTATGGAATTGTTGAATCATTATTTGTACACCTGAACTAATATAACACTAGATGTTAATTATACTTTGAATTAAAAAATGTGAGTCATTACATGTTGAAGATCTAAGAGGAATGAAAGTAGGTCACTGTGATCCTACACTTTAAGAGGTAAATCCTAGAGACAATTTCACCTTCTCAACCACTTTCTTGAATGCAGTTTTAACCTCTTTGTTCCTCAGGCTATATACCAGCAGATTCAGCATGGGGATGACCATAGTGTAGAACACAGATATGATTTTGTCTGAGTCCATGGAATGGGTGGAGCTGGGCTGGGAGTACATGAAGATGACTGTCCCATAGAAGATGGACACTGTACTGAGGTGGGAAGCACAGGTGGATAAAGCCTTCTGATATCCCTCAGCTGAGTGCATTTTCAAGATAGTAATAAAAATGAACAGGTAGGAAATCAAGATAATGAGAAGAGCAATAAGAATATTGAAACTTGCTACAATAACAAGAACCAGCTCACTGACATGTCTGTCAGAGCAAGAGAGAGCCATGACTGCTGGAACATCACAGAAAAAGTGATGGACTAGATTGGACATGCAGAAAGAGAGATTGAACGTGTCCCGAATGTGGATGGAAGCATTTAGGAAACCACAAATGTAGGAGCCTATGGCAAGATGTGCACACACATTGGTTGTCGTTATGGTGGTGTAATGGAGGGGTTTACACACAGCTGTGTAGTGGTCATAGGCCATTGAAGCCAAAAGTAGGTTTTCAGCAGTGGCAAAGGCTACAAAAAAGAACATCTGAGCAGCACATGCATTGTAGGAGATGACCTTGTCTCCTACAAGTAACCCAGCCATGACCTTGGGAGTGACAGCTATAGAATAACAAAAGTCCACCAAAGACAGGTTACTGAGAAAAAAGTGCATGGGCATGTGGAGATGGGAGTCCAAGAGAATCAGCACCATCATTCCCAGGTTCCCAACTACATTGATGAGGTAAATGAGGGTGAACACAATAAAGAGGGGGATCTGTAGCTCTGGGGCATTGGTTAGTCCCAGCAGGATAAATTCAGTCTCTACTGTGTTGTTTTCCATGGGTGTTGTTGGGGAATCACAGGAAGCCCTGTAGCAATGAGAAATAATGGAACAGAGTCAAAAACAAAACGGCAATTTAAGTGTGATTGAAACAGATCCTGAAGAGAAAGAGAGAGAGAGAGAGACAAAGAGAGAGGAGAAAGAAAGAAAGAGAGAAAGGAAAGAAAGTTGATAGATGTGCATTTTTCATTATAGCAGTAATTCTTCAAAATTATTCAAGTCTCTAGTATGAACTTGACAAAGAAATTTAATGCATGAATTACCTATATAGTTATACATTGATGAAACGAAAGGATCTTTCTGGATCATTTCCTCCATCTAAATTTTGTAAACTTGTAAACTGAGATGTGGAAAAAGGAATGTCTTGATCAAGATGGCAGGTCTGGAATCAAATACTCTGTCATTTCAGTTCCACAAGCTTGTAAATTTTGATACTTCTATGTTGTTCATGCCAAGAACTGTTCTACACAATACGTATGTATCTATTTTCTCAAAAAACCCCACGAGATTGAATAGTAATTAAGCCCATTTAAGTTATGAGGCACAGATATTGATTAATGTATCTGATTTATAAAATTATTATTGCCAAAACCAAGTTTTATACCCAAAGATTCGTTCTTTAGGCCACTGGTTTTAATTTTTAAAAAACGTTTTGTGTCTTCAATTTCTTTCATGAGTGTTCTGTAGTTCCTTGAGTACAGATCCTTTACCTCTTTGGTTAGGTTTATTCCCAGGTATCTTATGGTTCTTGGTGCTATAGTAAATGGAATCGATTTTCTAATTTCCTTTTCTGTATTTTCATTATTAGTGTATAAGAAAGCCACTGATTTCCGTCATTGACTTAGTATCCTGCCACGTTGCTGAATTGTTGTATGAGTTCTAGTAGTTTGGGGGAAGAGTCTTTTGGGTTTTCCATATAAAGAATCATGTCATCTGCAAAGAGAGAGAGTTTGACTTCTTCATTACCAATTTAAAACACTGAGCTTACTTGGAATACTGCATCAAAAAATAATGATGTGTTTTATGGTGACTAACATAACACAATAAAACAAATGCAACATATATACTATGGAATATTATACCTCCATCAGAAAGGATGAATACCCAACTTTTATATCAACATGGTCAGGACTGGAAGAGATTATGCTGAGTGAAATAAGCCAAGCAGAGAGAATCAATTATATGGTTTTGCTTATTTATGGAGCATAAAAAATAACACGGAGGACAAGGGGAGATGAAGAGGAGAAGGGAGATGGGGGAAATTGGAGGGGAAGATGAATCCTTTGTGAGACTGTGGACTCTGAAAAATAATCTGAGAGTTTTGGAGGGGTGGGAGGTGGGAGGTTGAGTGAGCCTGGTGGTATGTATTATGGAGGACACATATTGCATGGAGCACTGGGTTTGGTGCATAAGCAATGAATTCTGGAACACTGAAAAGAATTTTAAAAAATGAATAAAATTATTTAAAAATGCAACAGATCTCTGTAATATAAACAAATAAACAAACAAACCAGTGAGTTTAACTCAATTTATAGTTACTCGCTGTCTCCATTGTCCCAAAATCAGTGTTTAGAGCTTTATACTTAGGTAACTGAGGCATATAAGCAGAGTAGATATAGTGGGCCAACAGGAGCAGTAAGAGCATAAATGACAAGTAGAGGCAATTCAGAGAGCAAGGCACAACATTCAATTTAGAGCTTGGACTCTGGGAAGAGGTGCGCATCAGCACTATCCACTGACCACGGAAGAGTCCTTAGTTCCAACCTTGGTACCTGGACCTGATTTTCTCCATACACAAAATGAAGATTGTCATGAGATCTACCTCAAAGTATTATTTTGCTTTTTAGGTTTTTTTAAAATTCAACTTTTAATTTAAATTCTACTTAGTTAACAAATATGGTAAAATTGGTTTCAGGTGTAGAACTTAGTAATTTATCACTTATATATAACATCCAGCGCTTACTACAAGTGCCCTCCTTAATACCTATCATCCACTTAGCCCATCCACTGCCCACCTTCTGCCATCAACCCTCAGTTTGTTCTCCATCATTTAGAGTCTTTTGTGGTTTGCCTCTCTCTCTCTCTTTCCTTATAGAAAGAAAGAGATCATGCACTAAAAACGTTGAAAATGCTGAGTTTTAGCATGGCCTGATATATTTGTTAGCTGTAGTAGTATTCCTAGGATGGAATGATAGCCCTTAAGTTTGTTTGAGAAAGGTAGGTGGTGACATATTGGGGTGGGTCAGTTCTGAAGCCTTATAGTCTCTCTTTGATTTCCTTGTTCTCACACATTTGATCCATGGATGATTTTGTTCGGTCCAGGGTTCCTCAGTCTGTGTCTTCTGCCAGCTTGAGTGGCTGTTCTAACCATTCCAAATAAGCCATTCTTTTGCTTAATTCCTTTCTTAAAATCCATATTTTAGCACAAGTCAAAGAATGTCCTTTCTGAAACTCATTCTTCCTCTCATCACTATTATCTCATAGTTGAATCACCAAGATCAAGGGCTAAAAGATCCTGGTCTGTTGGCTGCCTTTAACCTGCAGGTCTGTTTTGGTGGTGAGCTCCACATTAAAAATTTTTTTATGTGCTATGTTCTTGTGTGGGAACAGTGTCTTAAATATTTTTAATTTGAATCGGAAACCTTTAGAAAGACATCTCTCTTCTGCAAATCCTTCTCTAACATTGTCCTCTTGATTCTGCACATCTTCTCTGTACAAGCCCAGGCTCTAACATCATTAGGTTTGTCAACCTCTGGAAGTTGTAACCACTCTTAGAATGTGGCATATTCTACAATCAGTAAGAGCTACATACATTTATATTTTTCTGTGTGCATGTCTGTACATGCATACACTTATGCATATGTTTACATACATGTATACAGACACATTTTATTTCATTTAAATTCATGGTAATATTGAGGTAAGTAGAATTATTTCTCCTAAGTTACCATTAAAAGAACTGAGGATTTGAGGAGTTATGTATAGGTCTACAATTATACAGCTCAGATGAGGAAGATTCAAGATTCAAATACAGCTGTGACCAAATCAACCTCATCAGCAGTACTTGTAGATGTGGTAGCAGTAAGAACAAGGATGACATTGCATGGGAAAGATTATAGTGGAGTACGGATCTGGTTAATTTAAATATAACACTTTTGCACTTTATAGAATGGCTATTTCACTGTGTTCCATTTTTCTATTTTTTAATTTTAATTTTATTTTTTCAGTGTTCCAAGATTCATTGTTTATGCACCACACCCAGTTCTCCATGCAATACGTGCCCTTCTTAACCTCCAGTGAGAGGACAGAGATAGCAAATAAAATAAATTTAAAAGTTACTGAATAAGAGCATCACTTCTCTTTTTTGTTTGGCTGATCTTTTGTAAAGACAGCAGCACTGAAAAACAATCTGAGGTTATGGGGAGATATAGAGGAGAAGGAAGTTGGGGGAAATTGGAAAGGGAGATGATCCATGAGAGACTATGGACTCTGAAAAACAATCTGAGGGTTTTGAAGGGGCGGGGCATGGGAAGTTGGGGTACCAGGTGGTGGGTATTATAGAGTACAGATTGCATGAAGCACTGGCTGTGGTGCAAAAATAATGAACACTGTTATGCTTAAAATAAATAAAAAATAAATTAAAAAAAGAAATATATATATTTATCTATAAGAAAAAAAAGAAATAGATGGGACTGGAAGAGATTATGCTGAGTGAAATAAGTCAAGCAGAGAGAGTCAATTATCATATGGTTTCACTTATTTGTGGAGCATAACAAATATCATGGAGGATAAGGGGTCTTAGAGAGGAGAAGGGAGTTGGGGTAAATTGGAGGGGGTGGTGAATCATGAAAGACTATGGACTCTGAAAAACAGCTGAGGGGTTTGAAGTGGCGGGGAGGGGGGGAGGTTGGGGTAACAGATGGTGGGTATTATAGAGGGCACAGATTGCATGGAGCACTGGGTGTGGTGAAAAAATAATGAATACTGTTTTTCTGAAAATAAATTAATTTAATTTTTAAAAAATTAAAAAATTAAAAATTAAAAATATTTTAAAAACTAAAAAAAAAAAAAAAAGACAGCAGCATGGTGATGTTCCATAAGTATCACTAAACTCCCCATTGATGGAAGTCTTGATGTTTAAAGCCCAGCCCCAGCTCACTGCTTTAGGAATAATATTCAATTCACCTATTTCTGTGCTCAAATATATAGTAGGTCAAGCTGCCCCACAGCTTTTTATGAATTATAGTTCTCACTAAAGTATATATGGAACATAGAAGCTTACCTTGCTGCTGGAAAAGAAGGGACAGGCAATCTTTTTTTTTTTTTTTAAAGATTTTATTTATTTACTTGACAGAGAGAGATCACAAGTAGACAGAGAGGCAGGCAGAGAGAGAGAGGGAAGCAGGCTCCCTGGTGAGCAGAGAGCCCGATGCCGGCCTCGATCCCAGGACCCTGAGATCATGACCTGAGCCGAAGGCAGCGGCTTAACCCACTGAGCCACCCAGGTGCCCGTGGAAAAGAAGGGACAGGCAATCTTGAATATTGAGTCTGTAATCAGACTTTTCACTATGGAATAATGCAGATACACTCCTAGAGATGTTCTCTACAAGATATCAGTCAAATATTTCAAGACCTCTAAGGCAGGTAAAGATAGAGGAAAGATTCTAATAGGGAGTCACAAATCTGATCCATGTTTTGAATCTACCATTAATTCTTACTATGTTTTTGGAGGAGTCACTTGTTCTTTCCTTATTTGTAAGATAAAGAATAAAATGACTTCTCCTACATCACTCAGTCTCATTCACAGAATTGCGTCTGTGATAAGCAAAGGAGGGAAGCTCAATAAAACACCTTGCTGAGTAGTTATCCCTTTGAAGTCCATCAGTGTAATTTTTATGTTGAGATGTTTTCCCTGCCCATGTTTGCAGGCTTGAAGCACATCCTCAGGTCCAAGGTCAGGCAGGAAGGTGTGCATGTACTAGCAACTACTAACGGTCAGATGAATAAATGATGGCCAAAGGGGCTGAGCACCTGGTCTGGCCCCTCCAAAAATGATGTCACACTGAGTCATCTTGGGATTTCAGGGACTAACTCATGAAATCAGGAGGGATTTATGTAGGCAAGGGGTTCTCTGTGCATGTCCCCCAGGGGGGCATCTGTAGCTCTCATCCACCTTCTTAGGGAGAAGCAATTTCGCAACTTTTGTGTCCCTAGCTGGATTTGATTAAGGTGCACACATGCTTTCATATCACTTGCTATTTCATATATTTCCCCATCTTCTAATTAGAGTAGAATTTATAAACAATAACATCCCTAGTTTCTATATTATAAATCTCAGAGTTTGGTCACATTTACAAGGTCATTTAACCACTAGCACAATAGTGACATAGAAGAGTTACATCATCTAAACCAAAGCCTCCAGCTTCTTTGTGACCAACCCCTTCTCCCATCTGCCACCCCTAGAAACCACTAAATTGCTTTTGTCCGTGTAATTTTGCCTTTGCAAGAATGTCCTATAGATTGAATCTCAATGTGTGTAGCCTTTGTATCTGGATTCCTTCACTTAGCATGTCGTGTCTGAGATTCATCCATCCTGTTAACTGTATTAATTTCCTAACACTGCCATTAAAAAGTACCACAAAATTGATGGTTTAAACAACAGAAATTTATTGTCTCACATTTCTGCCCTAGGAGTCAGTAGTTAATGTGTTGATGAGGTTGGTTCTGCTAGTGGCTTGTGGTTTCTGAAAGGGAGAATTTTTCTCACATTTGTCTCTGAGCACTTGGGTGATGTATTGGCGTTCTTTGGCATTCCTTGGTCTGCTACATCTCCTTGACTTCTATCTTCATCTTTATATGTGATCTCCCTTATTCCTGTGTCTGTCTAAATTTCCCTTTTTAAAGGGACATGAGTCCTATTATATTTGGAGCTCACTCTAACACCAGTATGACCACATCTTAAGTAACTAACCCTGCAACAATTAGGTCGGGGTACCAGGTGGTGGGTATTATAGAGGGCACGGATTGCATGGAGCACTGGGTGTGGTGCAAAAATAATGAATACTGTTATGCTGAAAATAAAAAATAAATTTAAAAAATCAGTTGAGGTAGAGGAAAGAGTCCTCTTAGTTTCTTTAAAAAAAGAAATATTTAAAAAATTCATTGCTAAATTAAAAAAGAAAAGATCACATTGTGAGGTATGGTGGGTTAGGACTTCAACAAAGGAGACAGTGAACTGGAATTAGGACTTCTCATAAAAGCATTTTGTTACTTATATTGCTAAATCTGTGTTTCTATGGGGTGATGTGGATTTGGATTTCCTATTCCTTAATTCTGCTAATCTCACTTTGTGGTTATTCATTTATTTTTTTTTTGATTAATTAATTTATTTTCAGAAAAACAGTATTCATTATTTTCTCACCTAACCCAGTGCTCCATGCAATCCGTGCCCTCTATAATACCCACCACCTGGTACCCCCAACCTCCCACCCCCCCGCCACTTCAAACCCCTCAGATTGTTTTTCAGAGTCCAGAGTCTTTCATGATTCACCACCCCCTTCCAATTTACCCCAACTCCCTTCTCCTCTCTAACACCCCTTGTCCTCCATGATATTTGTTATGCTCCACAAATAAGTGAAACCATATGATAATTGACTCTGAATACCCAACTTTTGTAGCAACATGGATGGGACTGGAAGAGATTATTCGTTTATTTTTAAAATTTTTCTGTTTTAATTGATTATTTGTTGTTTTTAACTTTTTTCTTTTTTTCATTTCATTTTATTTTTTTTGGTGTTCTAAAATTCATTGCTTATGCACCCACCACCCCCAGTGCTCCATGCAATACATGTCCTTCTTAATACTCACCACCAGGCTCAGCCATCTCCTCACCCTCCTCCCTTCCAAAACCCTCAGTTTGTTTCTGAGTCCATAGTCGCTCATAGTTCATCTCCCCCTCTAATTTAGCCCAACTCACTTCTCCTCTCCAACTCCCAATATCCTCTGTATTATTTCTTATGCTCCATGAGTAAGTGAAGCCTTATGATAATTGACTCTCTCTGACTTATTTCACTCAGCATAATCTCTTCCAGTCCTGTCCATGTTGATACAAAAGTTGGGTATTCATCCTTTCTGAGGGAGATGTAATATTCCATTGTAAATATGGACCATATCTTCTTTATCCATTTGTCTATTGAAGGGCATCTTGGCTCTTTCCACAGTTTGGTGACTGTGGCCATTGCTGCTATGAACTTTGGGGGTACAGGTGGCCCTTCTTTTCACTATAGCTGTATCTTTGGGGTAAATACCCAGTAGTACAATTGCAGGATCATAGGGAAGCTCTATTTTTAATTTCTTAAGGCACCTCCACACTGTTTTCCAAAGTGGCTGCACCAACTTGCATTCCCACCAAGAGTGTAAGAGGGTTCCCCTTTCTCCACATCCTCTTCAACATACGTTGTTTGCTGTCCTGCTAATTTGATCCATTCTGACTCGTGTAAGGTGGTATCAAAATGTGGTTTTGATTTGAATCTCCCTGATGGCTAATTATGATGAAAATTTTTTCATGCCTCTGTTAGCCATTTGTATGTCTTCTTTGGAGAAGTGTCTGTTGGTATCTTCTGCCCATTTTTTTAATGTGATTATCTGTTTTTTGAGTGTTTAGTTTGAGGAGTTCTTTATAGATCCTGGGTATCAGCCCTTTGTCTATAGTGTCATTTGTGAATATCTTCTCCCATTCCGTGGGTTGACTCTTTGTTAAGTTGACTGCTTAACTAATTTATTTTTATTATGTTATGTTGGTCATTGTAAAGTACTTCATTAGTTTTTGATGTAGTGTTCCATGATTCATTGTCTGCCTATAATACCCAGTGCTCATTGCAATAGTGCCTGCCTTAATACCTGTCATCAGACTAACCCACCTCTCCACCCACCTCTCTCTAAAACCCTGTTTGTTTCTCAGAATCCATAGTCCCTCATGGTTTGTCTCTCCCTTTTATCCCCCCCCTTCATTTTCCCCTTTCTTCTCCCAATGTCCTCCATGCTATTCCTTATGCTCTACGTATAAGTGAAACCATATGATAATTGTCTTTCTCTTATAAGTAGTACACTTTTTAAAACTGAAGTATATTTGACAGATAATGTTACATTGGTTTCAGGCATAGGACATAGTGATTAGACAAGTCTATATGTTATGTTGTTCTCACCATAAATGTAGCTACCTATGACCCCATACAGTGTTATTACAATACCATTGACTATATTCCCTATGTTGTATTTTTATTACTGTAAATTATTCATTCCTTATCTAGCAGCCTGTATCTCCCACTCCCCTTCCCCTATTTTGCACGTCTCTGCACACCCCTCCTCTCTGGAAACCATTAGTTTGTTCTTTGTATTTGTGGGTCTGTTTCTTCTTTTTATTTGTTAATTTGTTCATTTGTTTTTTAGATCCCACATACAAGTGAAATTATATGGTATTTTTCTATCTCTGACTGACATTTCACTTAGCATTATACCATCTAGGTCCATCCATGTTGTTGTAAGTGGCAAAATCCCATCCTCTTTTACAGATGAGTAATATAATGAAATATTTCTCTTTCAGTGGGTACCTGGGTTGCTTCCATGCTTTGGCTGTTGTAAATAATACTGCAACAAACATTTTATTTTGATGAAGTGCCATACTGTTTCACAAAGTGGTTGCACCAATTTACCTTCCCACTAACAGTGTGTGAGTGAACCTTTTCCTCCACATTCTTGCCAACACTGTTTTTTCCTGTCTTTTTGATTTTAGACATTATGACAGGTGTAAAGTTATATCTCACCCTGGTTTTGGCTTGCATTTCCCTGATGGTGAGTGATACTGAATATCTTTTCATGTGTCTGTTGGCTGTCTGTATGTCTTCTTTGGGAAAAATGTCTATTCAGGTCTTCTGCCCACTTTTAAATCAAATTATCTATTTTTTTGGTGTTGAGTTCCATAAATTCTTTATATATTTTGGATATTAACCCTTTATCAGATATATGATTTGCAAATATCTTCTCCCACTCAGTAGTTGCCCTTTTGTTTTGTTGATGGTTTCCTTCACTGTGCAAAAGCTGTTTATATTGATAGTTTATTTTTGCTTCTGTTTCCTTTGCCTGAGGAGACATATCTAGAGCAATATTGATAGGGTTGATGTCAAAGAATTTACTGTGTATGTGTTTTCTAGACATTTTATGGTTTCAGGTCCACATTTTTGTCTTCATTCAATTCTGAGTTTAAATTTCTGCATCTGTGTAAGAAAGTGGTTCAGTTTCATTCTTTTGCATGTAGCTGTCCAGTTTCCCAGCCCCATTTATGAAAGATACTGTGTTTTCCTCATTGTATATTTTTTACTCCTTTGTGAAAGATTAATTGACCACATAAGCATGGGTTTATTTCTAGGCTCTCTGTTCTTTTCTAGTAATTGATATGTCCATTCTTGTGCCAGTACCATACTGTTTTGATGACTACAACTCTGTAGTATATTTTGAAATCTGGGATTGTGATACCATCAGCTTTATTCTTTTTCCAGGTTCTTTGACTATTTGGAGTCTTTTGTGGTTCCATATAAATTTTAGGATTATTTGTTCTAGTTCTATAAAAAATGTTTTTGGTATATTGATAGGGATTTCACCAAATCTGTAGATTACTTTGGATAGTATGGACATTTTAACAGTACATTTTTCAATCTGTGAACATGCAATATCTTTTCATTTGTTATTTTCACCTTCAATTTCTTTCATCAGTGTTTTGTAATTTTCATAGCATAGGTCTTTCACTTCCTTGGTTAGGTTTGTTCCTTGGTATTTTTTTAAAGATGTTTTTTATTTATTTGACAGGCAGAGATCACAAGTAGGCAGAGAGGAAGGCAGAGGTAGGGGAGAAGCAGGCTCCCCACTGAGCAGAGAGCCCAATGTGGGGCTTGATCCCAGGAACCTGGGATCATGACCTGAGCAGAAGGCAGAGGCCTTAACCCACTGAGCCACCAGGTGCCCCTCTTTGGTATTTTTTTAAAAGACTATTTATTTTAGAGAGAGAAAGAGAGAAATAGAGTAGGGGGGATGGGGCACAGTGAGAGGGAGAAAGTCTTTTTTTTTTTTTAAGATTTTTTATTTATTTATTTGAGAGAAAGAGCAAGAGAGAACATGTGAGGGGTACAGAGGGAGAAGCAGATTCCCTGCATAGCAGGGAGCCTCTTGTGGGACACAATCCCTGGATCCCCAGATTAGAAGCTGAGTCAAAGGCAGCCACTTAACCGACTGAGCCACAAAGGCACTGAGAGGGAGAAAGAGTCTTAAGCAGACTCTGCCCTGAGCACAGAGTCCAGTGCAGGGCTCAATCTCATGACCCTGAGATTATAACCTGACCTTAAACCAAGAACCAGACATTTAATTGACTGGACCACCCAGGATCTCCCACTAAGTATTCTTTTTTTGGGGGTGCAATTATAAATGGAATTATTTTCTTAATTTCTCTTTCTGGTACTTCATTATTAGTGTATAGAAATGCAATCAATTTCTGTGTATTAATCTTGAATTCTGCAACTTTACTGAATTCCTTTTTTCTGATTTTTTTTAGTGTTTTCTTCAGAGTTTTCTGTGTACAGTATCATGTCATCTATAAATAAGATAGTTTAACTTCTTCCTTACCAGTATGGATGCCCTTTATTTCTTTTTCTTCTCTGATTACTGTGGCTAGGACTTCCAGTACTGTGTTCAATACAAGTGACAAACATGACTCATTTCTTTAATTAGGACTTAGAAAAGTTGTTCAAATAAAGAAATCAATAAGACCCCAATGTTCATAGCACCAATGTCCACAGTAGCCAAACTGTGGAAGGAGCTGAGATTTCCTTCAACAAGTGAATGGATAAAGAAGTGGTCCATATAGGCAATGAAATATTACTCAACCATCTGAAAATGTGAATATCCAACTTTTGCATCAATGTGGGTGGGACTGGAGGAGATTATGCTAAGTGAAATAAGTCATGCAGAGATAGTCAATTATCATATGGTTTTACTTACTTGTGGGACATAAGGAATAACATGAAGGACATTAGGAGAAGGAAGGGGAGATAAACCATGAGAAACTGTGGTCTCCAAGAAACACATTGAGGGTTTTAGAGGGGAGGATGGTGGAGGGGTGGGTTGGTCTGGAGGTGAGTATTAAGGAGGGCATGTATTGCATGGACCACTGGTGGTTATATGTAAACAATGAATCTTAGAACACTACATCAAAAACTACTGATATACTGTATGGTGACTAACATAACATAAAAAATTTAAAAAATTTTAAAGAAATTCAAATATAAAAGCATAATTTTATTCCAACAATAAATTTTCTTCAGAATTCTCCAAATCTAAATCACAAGCATGACATTGCCATTTAGGGTATAATTTATTTATACAGCAACAGACATTTACAATTTTTTTAGCAAGATATTTTACAAATATCAATACACTGATTCTAAACCATAAGAGACTCTTGATCTCAGGAAACAGACTGAGGGTTGCTGGGGGGTGTGGGATATGAATTGGGTGGTTGGGTTATGGACATTGGGGAGGGTATGTGCCATGGTGAGTGCTGTGAATTTTGTAAGACTGATGATTCACAGACCTGTACCTCTGAAGCAAATAATACATTATATGTTAATAAAATAAAAATAAATAAAAATAATAAAATAAAATAAAGTCTATGCAGAGAGGCAAGAACAGTATAGCTAGTGCAGTGTAGAAGAAGAACAACATCGTAAAATTGACCCCACCTAATTTCAATATTTTCTGTAAAGCTATGGTAATCAAGACAGTGTGGTGTTGGGGAAAAAAAAGACAAATAAGTCAATGTAATGGAATAGAGAGCCCAGAAATAGACCTCCATTCATGTAGTCAATTGACCTTTGACAAAGGAACAAAAGCAATTCAATGAAACAAAGATATTCTTTTCAACAAATGGTGCTGGAACAAGTGGATATCCACATGCAAAACTGAATCTAGAAACAGAACTTACTTACAGTCTTCACAAAAATTAAGTTATAGACCAAAGTGTAAAATGCAAAATATAAAATTCCTAGAAGATAACACAAGAAAAATAACTTAGATGATCTTGGGCATGGGGATGACTCTGTGGAGACAACACTAAAGGCACAATTCACAAAAGAAATAATAAACTAGATTTCATTAATACCAGAAACTTTTGCTCTGTGAAAATGTCAAGAGAATGGGAGAACAATCCTCAAACTGAGAGAAAATACTTGCAAGTGACACATCTGGCAAAAACAAAACAAAACAAAACAAAAAACTGTTATGCCAAACATACAAGGGACTCTTAAAACTTAATAAGAAAACAACTCAATTTTAAAATGGACCAGAGCTTTAACAGACACCTCACCAAAGACAATAATACAGGGGCTCCTGAGTGGCTCAGTTGGTGTAAGTGTCCAACTCTTGATTTCAGCTCAAGTCATGATCTCATGTTTGTGAGATTGAGCCCCAATGCTGCACGGAGTCTGCTTAAGGTTCTCTCCCTCCCTCTCCCTCTACCCCTGGCCACCACTCTCCCTCTCTTTAAAAAAAATAGAAGAAGATAATACAGATGGCAAATAAGTGCTTTAAAAGATGATACATATCCTATGTCATCAGGGAAATGCAAATTAAAACATCAATAGATTTCACTATACACCTATTAAAAATGGCCCAAATACAGAATACTGACAACATCAGTGATGGTGCGGCAACAAGAACTTTCATCCATTGCTGGCTAACATACAAAATGGGGGAGCCACTTTGGAAGACAGTATAGAGGTTTTTTAAAAAACTAAAAATACAAAAAAAAATTAAACATACTCTTTCCATGTCATGCAGCAATCTTTATTATTGGTGTTTACCCAAATGAGTTGAAAACTTGTGTTCACACAAAAACTTGCACATGAACCATGAGAGACTATGGACTCTGAAAAACAATATGAGGGGTTTGAAGTGGTGGGGGGGTGGGAGGTTGGGGGAACCAGGTGGTGGGTATTAGAGAGGGCACAGATTGCATGGAGCACTGGGTGTGGTGCAAAAAGAAGGAATACTGTTATGCTGAAAAAAAAATGAAATTAGGGGTTTGGGAGAAGGGGGTGGAATTATGGACATTGGGGAGGGTATGTGCTTTGGTGAGTGCTGTAAAGTGTGTAAACCTGGTGATTCACAGACCTGTATCCCTGGGGATAAAAATATATGTTTATAAAAAATAAAAAATTATAAAATGAAAAAAAAAAACATGCACATGCATGTTACAGTAACTTCATGCTTACTTGCCAAAACTGGAAGCAAACAAGATGTCCTTCATTAGTTTAATGGATAAATAAACTGTGGCATCATTATTCAGCACTAAAAAGAAATGCACTATGAAGCCATGGAAAGATATGTAGGAACTTTAAATGTGTCGTACTACATGACAGAAGCCAATCTGAAAAGCCTATGTACTATATGATTCCAACTATATGAGATTCTGGTAAAGACAGAACTATGGAGGCACAAAAAGATCAGTAACTGCCAGGGACTTGGGGAAAGAAGAGTGACTAGGCAGACCACAGGTCATTTTTAGAGCAGTGAAAATACTCTGTATGATACTATAATGATGGATACAATCCATTATGTATTTGTCCAAAGCCATAATATATAACACCAAGAAAGAGCCCTAAGATAAGCTATGGAATTTAGGTGATTCTATTCTTTATCTTTTTTTTTTTTCATTTTATTTATTTTCAGCATAACAGTATCATTATTTTTTCACCACACCCAGTGCTCCATGCAATCCGTGCCCTCTATAATACCCATCACCTGGTACCCTGACCTCTCAACCCCCCCCCCGCCACTTCAAACCCCTCAGATTGTTTTTCAGAGTCCATAGTCTCTCATGATTCACCTCCCATTCCAATTTACCCCAACCTCCCTCTCTCTAACTCCCCATGTCCTCCATGCTTTTTGTTATGCTCCACAAATAAGTGAAACCATATGATAACAAAGAGGCAACCCACGGAATGGGAGAAGATATTTGCAAATGACAGTACAGACAAAAGGTTGATATCCAGGATCTATAATGAACTCCTCAAACTCAACACACACAAAACAGACAATCATATCAAAAAATTGGCAGAAGATATGAACAGACACTTCTCCAATCAAGACATACAAATGGCTATCAGACACATGAAAAAATGTCCATCATCACTAGCCATCAGGGAGATTCAAATTAAAACTACATTGAGATATCACCTTACACCAGTTAGAATGGCCAAAATTAACAAAACAGGAAACAACATGTGTTGGAGAGGATGTGGAGAAAGGGGAACCCTCTTCCACTGTTGGTGGGAATGCAAGTTGGTGCAGCCTCTTCGGAGATTCCTCAAGAAATTAAAAATAGAACTTCCCTATGACCCTGCCATTGCACTCCTGGGTATTTACCCCAAAGATACAGATGGAGTGAAAAGAAGGGCCATCTGTACCCCAATGTTTATAGCAGCAATGGCCACGGTTGCCAAACTATGGAAAGAACCAAGATGCCCTTCAACGGACGAATGGATAAGGAAGATGTGGTCCATATACACTATGGAGTATTATGCCTCCATCAGAAAGGATGAATACCCAACTTTTGTAGCAACATGGACGGGACTGGAAGAGATTATGCTGAGTGAAATAAGTCAAGCAGAGAGAGTCAATTATCATATTCTTTATCTTTTTGAAAATTATAATGTGAACATGTTGATTCTGCACAATGAATCAGTCAAGACAGAAGTATTAATTCCTTTCTATCTGATCTGTATCACTCAATAAAATGTGACAAAAAGTACATACTCTCATTAAAGGTACATGGCACTTCTATTCAGAATCTTAAAACAATTTCTCAGTGAAATAAATAATTATAATTAGATATAACTTTATATTTAATATTTCAATTAACTACTTAAATTATTTTTGTAAAAAACTAGCCAGACTCCATTTGCCTCTGACAAATTTCTCACTGCAAGTGCCTATGTGCCTACATGGACCACATACATGTGCTTTGTTCATGGGCTTGCTTGGGCTCCTACTTGACATATATGTTTGCACTGACATGTGACAGAGAAAAAGTAAGTGTAACAAGTGAATGAATCAAATATTATTAGTCAGATTTGACAGTGGGTTCCCAAATTTCTGATGCTTCCCATTAGCCATCCTCATTCAGGTATATTTCTGATTTTTTTTATCAGACAATAAAGTTTTGAAGAGGTAACGATGTTACTTCAGAAATTTAAATGCAGCATGGGACTTAAAAAGTAGTTCACTGCATGTGGAAAGTCTGAGTGGAATTAAACAAAGTTATTATGCATACTATAATGTTAAATTGCCAATCCTATAGAAAAATTTGCTTTTTTCCAACACCTTCTTGAATGCACACTTGACCTCTTTGTTCCTCAGGCTGTAGACCACAGGGTTCAGCATGGGGATGACCATAGAATAAAACACAGCTGCCATTTTGTCTGTGTCCATGGAATGCCTGGAGCTGGGCTGTAAGTACATGAAAATGACTGTCCCATAAAAGATGGACACTGTAGTGAGGTGGGAAGCACAGGTGGATAAAGCCTTTTGGTGCCCTTGAGCTGACTGCATCTTCAAGATGGTTATAAATATGAATAGGTAGGAAATCAATATAATCAGAAGAGCAAAAAGGGCATTAAAGCTTCACATAAAAACAAGAGCCACCTCACTAACATGTTTCTCAGAACAAGAGAGAGCCATGACTGCTGGAACATCACAGAAAAAGTAATGGATCAGATTGGAATCACATAAAGACAGACTGAATATGTCCCCAACATGGAAGGAGGCATTTAGGAAACCACAGATGTAGGAGCCTATGGCCAGACGAGCACACACACCTGTTGTCATGATGGTAGTGTAATGGAGGGGTTTGCACACAGCTGCGTAGCGGTCATAGGCCATTGAGGCTAAAAGATAATTTTCCACAGTGGCAAAGGCTACGAAAAAGAACATCTGAGCAGCACATGCATTGTAGGAGATGATCTTGTCTCCTATAAGTAATCCAGCCATGACTTTGGGAGTGACAGCTGTAGAATAACAAAAGTCCACCAGAGACAGGTTACTGAGGAAGAAGTACATGGGAGTGTGGAGATGAGAGTCCAACAGAATCAACACCATCATCCCCAAGTTTCCAATCACATTGATGAGGTAAATGAGAGTAAACATAATAAAGAGGGGGATCTATAGCTCTGGGGCATTGGTTAGTCCCAGCAGGATGAACTGTGTCCCTTCTGTGTTGTTATCCATCAATGCTATTTGGGAATTATGAGATATCCTGTAGCAATGAGAAATAAAGGAGATAAGTAAAAAAAAAAAAAAAAGAAAGAAATTCTAGTAAAACTGAAATGCATAAGTACCATGTGCATTATTTCATTAATAATTTGTACTTCAAAATGATCCTGGTCTAATGTGAATGGCCTTACATATAAATCTGTGTGTGTGTGTGTGTTTGCATACAGTGAATAGTATTATTATTTTTTTTTTACCATTAAAGGAATTAAGAATTTGAAAAGTTATATGATATTTTACAATTATGTCACTAATATGGAGATGATTCAAGTTTGAAATTCAGTTTTGACTTAATCAGAATCTGTGCCTTTAGGCCCCTCACAGACAGCATATATAAAGGTACCAGTGATAGTAAGGATGAGATTATAGGACAAAGTTTACACTGCAGTTCAATCTTGCTAATTCATTTAGTTCCTTGTGTAGCTTAAAGTGGAGTCGCTTCACCATTAGCCACCTGCTGGAACATGACCCAGATCCTTGCCAATGTGACTGGGTCCAGTCAGATCCTGTGAGAAAACACGAGATGGAGGGCAAGAGTCTTCCTGGGCCAACACCCAGAATAAACATGGGAGGATCCCTCAAGTGTTTTCCAGTCATCCTTTAGATAGATCTGATAAGTGTGGAAAATCCTTAACTTGTTCTTGTCATTTAGAGCTAAGAGATATTGTCATTTAAAGCTAAGAGATTATCCTTATAGTTCACTTGTCTCACTTGATTGCCTGAGCATAAATCACATCTCACACGTAGCCCATGCCCTGCACATACATCTAGATTCTGTTTGTAATTGGATTTTGTGGAAAGTACAAAAGAAGTGATTATAAGAAATAAAGTGGTCTACTGATCATCAGTCAGTAGTCGCCCCATCACTTCAGCTCCTCCAATCACCAGGATCCCCACATTGTGAAGGTGACAGCCCCCCACCTTTCTTTTACCTCCAATGAGAGATGAACAGACAGTGAACAAAAAAAAATTATTATGTACTCAAACAGAGTGTTATCCATCTTATTTTTTATAGGGAAGTAGCATCATGCTTCACAAGTATCACTAAAACCCCTACTAATGGAAGTTTTGACACTTACACTCCAGCTTCAACTTACTGTTTTTGAAAAAATGTTCAAAACATCTATTTCTTGTTCAAACCCATGTTGTTCAAGAGTCAACTGTATATAAACATTACGTAAATATTTTAAATATTTATATATATTTAAATATTTTAAATATTTATATATATATAAAGTACATATAAATTATATAATTATTATGACTGGCAATATGTTCTGTTCAATAAATATTATTGAAATTAAAAAAACATCTATTTCTCAGCTCAAACAACTGATAGTACATATAGTTCTTTTGTCATGAATTATGTTTTTTCACTAACAGTGTATATAGAATATAGTAGCTTACCTTGCTCCTTGAAGAGAAGGACCAGGCAACCCTGAATAGTGAGTGTGCAATGAGAAATTCATCCATAAAATAACCCATAAATAATGTAAAGAAGCTATATCTTAAGTATGGTCAGAAGTATCCACGTTCTCTAAGGCAGGAAAAGATGGATGAAAACACACAAAGGACACAGGAACCTGGGCTCAAGTTCCAAATCTGCCATTAATTCCTACTGTGCTCTTGGAGGAGTCACTTACCTTCTCCTTATTTGTAAGATAAATATAGTAAAAATACTTCTTCCACATATTTTACAGAATTCTGTCTATAAATAGCAAATAAGGCAAAGTCTACAAAATAACTCAGTAGGGGGTTGCCATTTTAAAGCCACTCAATACAACTTTTATCTTGAGGTGAATTCCTTGGCCATGGTAGCAGGCTCAAAGGAATTCCTCAGGTAGGGAGGAAACCCGAGTGCCATGATGACTATTAACATTCAGATGAATGTATGATGATCACAGAGCCCAGTGTGCAATCTAGTCTTTCTAAAATGATCTCATGTGGACAGTTGTTGCTATTTCAGAGGCTAATATAGGGCATCTGGAGTGAGATAGAGAGAGATGGGGCTCAAGGGATGGTCCCTTGAGAGCATCTGCAGCTCCTCATCACACCTAATTACAGAAGAAGCAATTAAACTACCAATGGGAACCTAGCTACATGTATTGAATGGGCATGCACAGTTGTCATCACCTGTTGGTGTTTCTTTTTTTTTCCCTAAATATGTGATTTAGCTATTATTCAGCCTAGGCAGGGTCATATGGGAATATTTTGTACTAGCTTTGAAATTTTTCTGTAATTCTGAAAAAATTATAAAATTAAATAACTAAATAATTAGGGGCATCTGAGTGGTACAGTCAGTGAACCAACTCTTGGTTCCATCTCAGGTCGTGATCCCAGGGTCATGGGATTGAGTCCCTCATCAGGCTTGCACTTAGTGTGAGTCTACTTGAGATTCCCTCTCCCTCTCCCTCTGCCCCTCCCACTTGTGCTCTTTCTTTCTCCCTAAAATAAATAAATAAAATCCTTTAAAAATAAAATTAATTAAATTTCAATAAAAGAAACATCCCTATAAAGGCAGAAGGGAGTCTTTTGATACACTACACTGTCCCACAAAAAGTATGAACAGACACATGGAAAAATGTTCATCATCACTAGCCACCAGGGAGATTCTATCAAAACCACATTGAGATACCACCTTACACCAGTTAGAATGGCCAAAATTAACAAGACAGTAAACAACATGTGTTGGAGAGGATGTGGAGAAAGGGGAATCCTCTCACACTGTTAGTGGGAATGCAAGTTGATGCAGTCACTTTGGAAAACAGCGTGGAGATTCCTTAAGAAATTAAAAATAGAGCTTCTCTATGACCCTGCAATTGCACTACCCCAAACATACAAATGTAGTGAAAAGAAGGGCCATCTTTACCCCAATGTTCATAGGAGCAATGGCCATAGTTGCCAAACTGTGGAAAGAACCAAGATGCCCTTCAATGCATGAATGGATAAGGAAGATGTGGTCCATATATTCTATGGAGTATTATGCCTCCATCAGAAAGGATGAATATCCAGCTTTTGAGTCAACATGGACAGGACTAGAAGAGATTATGCTGAGTGAAATAAATCAAGCAGAGAGAGTCAATTATCATATGGTTTCACTTACTCGTGGAGCATAAGAAATAACATGGAGGACATGGGGAGATGGAGAGGAGAAGGGAGTTGGGGGAAATTGGAGGGTGGTACGAACCATGAGACACTGTGGGCTCTGAAAAACATTCTAAGGGTTTTGGAGGAGATTGGTGTGGGAAGTTGGGTGAGCCTCGTGGTGGGTATTATGGAGGGCACATATTGCATGGAACACTGGGTGTGATGCATAAACAATGAATTCTGGAACACTGAAAAGAAATTTTAAAAAATAAATAAATTTTTTTAAAAAAGTAGCATGACCATCCTAGCACATTCAAGCAAAATCTTACAAATAGGGAGATATTGAAGCCTATAATTAGATGGAGACAAAAAAATGAAGCTCTGAGTGCACATTCCCAGAGGTGGTTTTAGTATAGAATGGGGCTCCTTAAGGAACAAATTACATGCATAAGCACTGTGCATTGCTTTGGAATTTTTGAAAGCATGTTATATTTACTACTGACAGATATTTTCTGGCTTAGATTCTACATGGACATTTTGAATCACTTCTGTTAGGTGTATAATCAGTGTGTACAAAGTAATTTTCTAAATTAAATCAGGCAGAAAACTTTTACATAATCTCATATTAATGTATTTCTGCAATTTACTAAATAGCATTTATCTGATGTTTACTTGGCACTTTATAAGCTATTACTTCTGAGTAAAAATTATAAAATGATTTGAAATCACCCAGCTGTTGAGATTTCCAGGAAATCAAGCCAAAAGTGAGGAGTGCAGGCACTGAGTGAGAACATATATTGAAATATTTCAGCAAAGCAGAAAACAAGCTATAACTCTGGAAATGTTCTAGAAGTATATCTAGACCGTTACTTCAGGGAATAAACTACAATCATCAAAGAGTCAAAGACTTAACAAATGGTACAACTGGACTCAAACTTAATTTATTCATTGTTTATAATTATTTATTAAGGATCTACAATGAATCACATAGTCATTTAGGTATTGGTGATCATGTGATAAAACAGATAAATTCACCATTCTTATGGAGTTGCATTCTAGTTAAGAGAGATAGTTAGCAAAGCAACACGCAAATAAATATACAACTGGTGAGTGTTTAATAGGACTACAAAGAATAAACAATGAATTTTGGAACACTGGAAAGAAATTTTAAAAATAAATAAAAATTTAAAAAAGGACTAATGCAGGTGAGAAGTTTGTGTATGTGGGAAGGAAAGTGACTATTTTTTAAAATTTTGTATTTAAATTTTATTTAACTAACATATACTGTATTAGTAGTTTCAGAGATAGAATTTGGTGATTCACTAGTTGCATATAACATCCAGTGATCATTACTTCAAATGCTGTCCTTAATGCCCATCACCCAGTTATCCCATCCCCCAACCACCTCCTCTCCAGGAACCCTCAGTTTGTTTCCTAGAGTTAAGAGTCTCTTATGTTTGCCTCCCTTTCTGTTTTTATCTTATTTTATTTTCTTTCACTTCCCTTATGTTCATTGTTTTGTTTCTTAAACTGACTATTTTTTAAAGGTGGTCAGAGAAGGTCTCTGTGATAGGGTAACATTTAAGGAGACCCTGAATGGAGTAAGGTATGATTCCATTCAGAGGGAACAGCAAGTGTCAAGAGCCTGAGGGGAAAGCATACTCGAGTTGTCAAGAAATAGCAAGGAAATCAGCATGAATAAAGTGGGGGAGAAGTCTGGAGGACAGACAAGAGATGACCTAACATAACTAAAATATGAAAAAAAAAATAGGAAGCATTAACCATTTCAGAGCATTTTCAGACAGAAAAGCGTGCATTATCGGTATCTCTGTGCATTTTTTTGAACATTATGAAAGTTTGAGGTTATATGGCAATAATGGAAATGCTTTTATTCTCCTCCTTTTTTGTATTCTAGATCTTTTGTCCTTTTAAAAGTGGTACTGTGAACATGATGTTGATTCTACAAAATGACTCAGTCAAGGAAAAACTATAACTCCATTTAATAGCATCTGGGAGGCTCAGTCACTTAAGTGTACAACTCTTGGTTCTGGTTTAGGTCATGACCTCAGGGTTGTGAGATGGAGCCCTGTTTTAGGCTGGATGTGGAGCCTGCTTAAGATTCTCTCCCTCCCTCTGTCCTTCCCTCCCTCTTTTCCCTTAGGTGACATCATTCTCTAAATAAATAAATAAATAAATAAATGCTCCATTTAAATGCAGTATTTATGTGTCTTTAAATAAAACGTGCCAGATAAACGCACACTTTCATTTAGAATTATGTCACTTTTTCTTTAAGATTTTACAGGGAATATTCAGCTAAAGAAACAATATTAGACATAAATCTATATTCTAACCTCAAGATTATCTAGGATCTATAAAGAACTCCTCAAACTCAACACACACGAAACAGGCAAATATATCAAAAAATGGGAAGAAGATATGGACAGACACTTCTCCCATCAAGACATACAAATGGCTATCAGACACATGAAAAAATTTTCATCATTAGCCCTCAAGGAGATTCAAATTAAAAACCACATTGAGATATCACCTTACACCAGTTAGAATGGCCAAAATTAACAAAACAGGAAACAACATGTGTTGGAGAGGATGTGGAGAAAGGGGAACCCCTTACACTGTTGGTGGGAATGCAAGTTGGTGCAGCCTCTTTGGAGAACAGTGTGGAGATTCCTCAAGAAATTAAAAATAGAACTTCCCTATGACCCTGCCATTGCACTCCTGGGTATTTACCCCAAAGATACAGATGGAGTGAAAAGAAGGGCCATCTGTACCCCAATGTTTATAGCAGCAATGGCCACGGTCGCCAAACTATGGAAAGAACCAAGATGCCCTTCAAAGGACGAATGGATAAGGAAGATGTGGTCCATATACACTATGGAGTATTATGCCTCCATCAGAAAGGATGAATACCCAACTTTTGTATCCACATGGATGGGACAGCGTTCATCACATCATGCACCCTCCTTAATGCCTATCACCCAGTTATCCCATCCCCCCACCCACCTTCCCTCCAGCAGCCCTCAGTTGAGGGTTTAATTTTTAACTTGAATTTGGAACTTTTGGAAGTATGTCCATTCTCTGATAACTACTTTTCTCTATCTTCTATCTACCTGCTCTTTTCTCCTGGTCATTTTGCAACTTTGCCTTACATTCCTGTCCCCAAGGGCACTCATGTTTATATGTTTCTGACACAGATGATAATATAACCTATAACTTTTTTTTTCTTTTCTTTTTGCCTCCATCAGAAAGGACGAATACCCAAGTTTTCTACCAACATGGACAGGACTGGAAGATATTATGCTGAGGGAAATAAGCCAAATAGAGATAATTATCATATGGTTTTGCTTATTTGTGGAGCATAAGAAATAACATGGAGGACATGGGGAGATGGAGAGGAGAAGAGAGTTGAGGGAAATTGGAAGGGGAAGAGAACCATGAGAGACTATGGATACTGAAAATCAATCTGAGGGTTTTGAAGGGGTGGGAGGTTGGGGGAGCCTGGTGGTGGGTATTATGGAGGGCACATATTGCATGGAGCACTGGGTGTGGTGCATAAACAATGAATTCTGTTACACTGAAAAGAAATTAAATAAACAAAATATCCTATAACTTTAAAACAAATAGAATATGCAGTGTTCACTAATAGGGGATTATATATTCAGATATTGATATCTTTCACTTAATCTTCATAACAATATTAAAATTTGACACTATTATCATTATTTTAACAAATAAGAGAAATGAAAATTTACTTCCTAAAATTATCTGTATAATATGAAGACGATTCAAGATTCAAATGTATCTGTGAGTAAATTCACAACCTATTCTCTGAATGACTTCCATGTCAACCTCTCTAGATATCATGACAAGGGTGAGATTTGGGGGTAAAGAATATTAAAGGGGTACTATGCTAAGTGAAGTAAGTCAGAGAAAGACAAATACCATATCATTTCACTCATATGTGGACTTTCAGAAATAAAACAGATGGACATAGAGGAAGGGAGGGAAAAATAAAATAATATGTGATATAGAGAGGAAGGCAAACCATAAGCAATGCTGAACTCTACTGAACAAACTGAGGGTTCCTGGAGAAGAGGGCACTTGATGGAATGAGCATTGGGTGTTATATGCACATGACAAATGGCTAAATTCTATCCCTGAAACTAAATATATATATAAAATTAAAAATTAAAAAAATATTAAGGGTGAATACAGATCTAAATAATCTTATGAGGAAACTTCTGGAATCTAAAGAACTGTCCATTCAAACTTTGCTGGTGAGCATCCCCTACAATGACAGGGAAAAATAGTAAATGGGAGGAAATTGCCACCTGCTCGATCAGAATCTTATCCCTCTTATGTCTTTGCCTATCCTCTTCAGCAACATGATTATTTCATGAGTGTCACTGAACTTCCTACTAAAGGGAAGTGTTTTGTAACTGGAAATAAAGCCCCAACCAATTCAGAAGAATGTTCGTGACATTGTATTTTTAGCTCAAATAACTCATAGCATCAGCTTCATTGTTATTTTTACATGTATATTATATTTCTCACTGAAAATGTGTACAGAATACAGAAGCTTACTCACCTGGCTCTTGACAACAGGTGCCTGAAATCCTGAAGTTTTAGTCATTGATCTGAAAGTCTGCCAGGAAAGAATGTATCCGTCCAGGTGGAGATGCTCTGTCTTGGGCGCTAATTAAAAGGTTCCCTTAGAATAGCCACTTACTTGATGCCAAACTTAATTTTTTTGTTTGTGAAATAGAAAATAATTAACACACAGGCATAAGTCATAGAACTGTGGCTGTGAATAGCAGATAAAAAGACTATAAAATAACTCAGTAAAGTGTTGTCATTTTGACTGCATTCAATATAATTTTCATCCTGGAAGTTTTCCTGTCAATGGTTGCAGACTTACAGAAAATCCACAATTTGGGGCAGGACCAGTGTACTAACTACTATTCATATTCACTCGGGTAAATAAATTACCAAAACAGCTTAGTATATAATCTGTTCCTTTCAAAGTGAGGTCGAACAGAAGAACTACATTCGGATTTTTAAAAGATAATGAGTGAGAACCAGAAGGGAGTTTTAGAGGCCTGGAGACCTCAGGGGAATAAGCCCCTGTGAAAACAGCTACAGATTATTCTCCTACTACTTAAGGAAGAAGCAATTAAACCATCAGTTAAGACCTAGCCTAGTTTGGTGAGTGAACACACAGATATATTCACATTTTGAGGGGGAGGGGTTGCCATTTCTTTCTTTTTTTTTTTCTTCAGTTTAGGTATAATTTATTACAGCAAATTTCATGAATTTTAGTGTATAGTCCTGAGAGTTTGGACAAATGGTGTATGCCCATGGAACCTCCAACATAATCAAAATAAAGAATAGTCCCATTTATCCACCCCCCAAAGATTCCCCGTGTTCTTTTGTAATGAACATCCTCCCCACCCCCCACCACCCTCGGGATTCCACCAATCCTGGAACTGATTTTCCTATGGAAGAAAAGTCATATGAACGAGGTCATATACTATCTAATTTTTTTTTAAGATTTTTTTTTTATTTGACAGACACAGACTACAAGTAGTCAGAGGAAGCAGAGAGCCCGATGTGGACCCTGGGATCATGACCTGAGCCAAAGGCAGAGACTTTAACCCACTGAGCCACCCAGGCGCCCCACTATCTAATTTTTTGAGTCTGGCTTGTTTCATTCAGCATAATGCATTTGTGAGATTCATCTATTTGTTGTATGTATCAGTAGTTGGTTTCTTTTTATTGCTGACTAGTATTCTATCATGTGGATCTAAGCACATCATTTACTTCTAGTTTGCATTGATTGCAGTTAAATCTGCTACATACATTTGCATACAGAACTGTGTTTGAGCATAGGTTTGAGTAAATGCCTTCAAGTGACATTGTTAGCTGATACGGTAAGTTCATGTTTAACCTTATAAGATATTACCAAATTTTTTTTTCAGGTAATGCACCATTTTGCATTTCCATTGGTAGTGCATGATAATCTCAATTTCTTTACATCATTGCCGACCCTTAATACTGTGTATGGCAGGATAGAGTATTCCTGACAGAATGAAGAGCCAGAGAATTCTGTGGTTATGAGAAGTTATATCACTTACAGAGCTAAGAGAAGTCCATTAGCCTCATGATAGCCATTTGTCAGAACTACTGCAGAAGGAGAAATAACAGCTGCCCTGAGCTGTAATACCGTTTGGGGAAAGTGAGGGATAAATCAGACATTTTAAAGAGATATTTAGGAAATGATAAAGAGATATTTAGGAAATGATCCAGCCATGTGGGCTTTGAAAAGCTCTGACATATTCCTGGGTATGTATATTTTCAACACAATGCAAGCACGCAGGTAAAACAGACCAGATGCCTGTTACTCATTCCTGGCTGTCCTTGTGGTCTCACCCAAGAAGAAAGCAAAAGCCAGGGCAGATTTGTCAACTTGCCCAAAATTTGAATATATTTCTCAAACCTTACACAGAACCGTCCATCAAAATGGGTCTAGGGACAACTTCTGACACATCATTGGCTGCCTGCTGATACAGTGGCTACCCCTAAGAGCACAATCTTATAAATAAAATCAAGGTTTAAAAAAAAAGATGGAGTTGTGACTTCACTGACCACACACAACAGAGAAATGCACTCTAAATGAGGATAGTTTGATCAATCAAACAAAAATGAGTATAAAACAACAATTCCTGGGGAACATCTGGATGGCTCAGTTGGGTAAGCCTCTGCCTTAGGATCAGGTCCTGGGTCCTGAGTTTGAGTCCTACATTGAGTTTCTTGCTCTAGGAGCCTCCTTCACCACCTGCCTGCCACTCCCCCTGCTTGTGCTCTCTGTCTCTCTGACAAATAAATAAAATCTTAAACAAATAAAAAAAGACAACTCCAGGGATGGTCAGAATTCAAAGTTTCCATAATTTCTTATCTTAAGTGTCCACTTTTTTAGCAAAAAAAAATTATGAGGCATGAGAGAAAAGGAAAATATGACCCAAACAAAGGGGAAAGCAGTCATTAGAAACCCTCTGAGGGAGCTCAGATATGTGCAAAGAATTGAAGAAAACAAGGAAAGGAAAATACAATGCCAGTGACTCACCTAATAAAGAATATCAATAAATAGATTACAGTTATTTAAAAAAAAACTAAGTAACAATTTTGGAGTCACAATTTTGACTGCATTGAAATTCAATTTCTTTTCTATATCAAGAAACATCATTAATAAAATAAAAACCAAAGTACACACACAAAACAGATAATCATGTCAAAAAACGGGCAGAAGACATGAACAGACACTTCTCCAATGAAGGCATACAAATGGCTAGCAGACACATAAAAAAATGTTCATCATCATTAGCTATCAGGGAGATTCAAATAAAAACCACATTTAGATACCACCTTACACCAGTTAGAATGACCATAATTAACAAGACAGGAAACAACATGTGTTGGAGAGGATGTGGAGAAAGGGGAACCCTCTTACACTGTTGGGAATGCAAGTTGGTGCAGCCACTTTGGAAAACAGTGTGGAGATTCCTTAAAAAATTAAAAATAGAACATCCCTATGACCCTGCAATTTCACTACTGGGTATTTACCCCCAAAGATAAAATATAGTGAAAAGAAGGGCCATCTGTACCCCCGATGTTCAGGATAATTAGTCCTGCCAAGCCATTAAGCATATAATAAAGGACCAGAGAGTGAGATAAGCAGGATGGAGGAATAGAAAGTTCAAATCCACATTCCCATACAGAAAGACAAATTTAACAATATATGTAACAAAATGCTGTTATGAGAAGTCCAAAGTCCAGTTCAATGTCTCCTTTGTTGAAGTCCTAACCTCAGTAACACAGAATGTCATCTTATTTGGAAACAGGATTATTACAAATTAAATTACTTAAAATGAGGTCATACTGGGGTAGGATGGGTCCCAAATCTAATAGGACTCATGTCCCTTTAAAAAGGGAAATTTCACTGGGTGAGGTACAAAAACAATGAATATTGTTATGCTGAAAATAAATTTAAATAAATAAATAAATTTATTAATAAATAAATATAAAAAGGGAAATTTAGATAGACACAGGTATAAGGCGATGCTGAAGATAGAAGTCAAGAAGATATAGCAGACCAAGGAATGCCAAAGGACACCAACACATCACCCAGGTGCTCAGAGACAAATGTGAGTAAAAGTCCCCCTTTCAGAAATCACAAGCCACCAGCAGAACCAACCCAAACAATTCATTAACTACAGACTCCAAGGGCCAGAAATATGAGACAATAAATTTCTGTTGTTTAAACCATCCGTTTTGTGGTGCCTTTTTTTTTTTTTTAAAGATTTTATTTATTTATTTAACAGAGATCACAGATAGGCAGAGAGAGAGGAAGAAGCAGGCCCCCTGCTGAGCAGAGAGCCCGATGTGGGGCTCGATCCCAAGACCATGGGATCATGACCTGAGCGAAAGGCAGAGGCTTTAACCCACTGAGCCCCTTGTGGTGCTTTTTTTTTTTTTTTTTTTTTTTTTCTATATGAGTAGACCATAAGTTATTTAATTAGTCTCTTATTGACAACTGCTTAGGTTGTTCCCAGACTTCTGCTCTTTTTTTTTTTTAATTTTTTATTTTTTATAAACATATATTTTTATCCCCAGGGGTACAGGTCTGTGAATCACCAGGTTTACACACTTCACAGCACTCACTAAAGCACATACCCTCCCCAATGTCCATAATACCACCCCCTTCTCCCAAACCCCCTCCCCCAGCAACCCTCAGTTTGTTTTGTGAGATTAAGAGTCACTTATGGTTTGTCTCCCTCCCAATCCCATCTTGTTTCATTGATTCTTCTCCTACCCACTTAAGCCCCCATGTTGCATCACCACTTCCTCATATCAGGGAGATCATATGATAGTTGTCTTTCTCTGCTTGGCTTATTTCGCTAAGCATGATACGCTCTAGTTCCATCCATATTGTCGCAAATGGCAAGATTTCATTTCTTTTGATGGCTGCATAGTATTCCATTGTGTATATATACCACATCTTCTTGATCCATTCATCTGTTGATGGACATCTAGGTTCTTTCCATAGTTTGGCTATTGTGGACATTGCTGCTATAAACATTCGGGTGCACGTGCCCCTTTGGATCACTACGTTTGTATCTTTAGGGTAAATCCTTGTGGTGCTTATTAATGGCAGTCTTAGGAAAAATACAGTTAACAAGATGGATGAATCTCAGACACGACGTGCTAAGTGAAGGAATCCAGATACAAAGCCTACACACATTGGGATTCAATCTATAGGACATTCTTGCAAAGGCAAAATTACACGGACAAAAACAATTTAGTGGTTTCCAGGGGTGGCAGGTGGGAGAAGGGGTTGGTCACAAAGAAGCTGGAGGGCTTGGTTTAGATGATGGAACTCTTCTATGTCACGATTGTGCTAGTGGTTACATGGCCTTATAAATGTGACCAAACTCTGAGATTTATACAATAGAAATTGGGGATGTTATTGTTTATAAATTCTACTCTAATTAGAAGATGGGGAAATATATGAAATAGCAAGTGATATGAAAGCATGTGTGCACCTTAATCAAATCCAGCTAGGGACACACAAGCTGCTAAATTGCTTCTCCCTAAGAAGGTGGATGAGAGCTACAGATGCCCCCCTGGGGGACATGCACAGAGAACTCCTTGCCTACATAATTCCCTCCTGACTCCATGAGTTAGCCCCTGAAATCCCAACATGACTCAGTGTGACATCACTTTTGGAGGGGACAGACGAGGTGCTCAGCCCCTTTGGCCATCATTTATTCATCTGACTGTTAGTAGTTGCTAGTACATGCACACCTTCCTGCCTGACCTTGGACCTGAGGATGTGCTTCAAGCCTGCAAACATGGGCAGGGAAAACATCTCAACATGAAAATTATATTGATGGACTTTAAAGGGATAATAACTCAGCAAGGTGTTTTATTGAGCTTCCCTCCTTTGCTTATCACAGATACAATTCTGTGAATGAGGCTGAGTGATGTAGGAGAAGTCATTTTATTCTTTATCTTACAAATAAAGAACAAACAAGTGATTCCTTTTTAAAAAATAGTAAGAATTAATGGTAGATTCAAGACATAGATCAGATTTGTGACTTCTTTTTTTTTAATTTTTTTATTTTTTATAAACATATATTTTTATCCCCAGGGGTACAGGATGGAACTAGATTTGTGACTTCTATTGGAATCTTTCCTCCGTCTTTACCTGCCTTAGAGGTCTGGAATATTTTGATTGATACCTGATAGAGAACATCTCTAAGAGTATATCTGCATTATTCCATGGCAAAAAGTGTGATATCAGACTGACTATCAGGATTGCCTGTCCCTTCTTTTCCAGCAACAAGGTAAGAATCTATAATTCACACACATATATATGTCAGTGATGTTACACACACACACATATATGTATATATGTATATATATATGTGTATATATATATGTGTGTGTGTGTGTGTATATATATATACACAATTTCTTTATTAAATTTAAAATTATTTCTTTATTCAAATTCAATTCAATTTTATTTAGATTCAATTCAGTTAACATATAGTATATTATTAGTTTCAAGGGTAAAATTTAGTGGTTCATCAGTTGCATATAAACCCAGTGCTCATTCCATCAAATGCCCTCCTTAAGCCCATCACCCATTACCCCATCCAACCACCCATCTCCCCTCCAGGAACTCTCAGTTTGTTCCCTGGAGTTAAGAGTCTCTTATGGTTTGCCTCCCTCTCCAATTTTATCTTATTTTATTTTTCTTTTCCTTCTTCTATGTTCATCTGTTGTTTCTTAAATTCCTCAATGAGTAAAATCATATGGAATTTCTTTCTCTGAACTAACTTATTCCACTTAGCATAATACCTTCTAGTTCCATCCATGTTGTTGCAAATATATTTTCAATGGGAAATATAATTCATGCAAAATCCATGGGGCAGCTCTACCTACTATGAATTGTTTGAGCACAGAAATAGATGATTTGAACGTTATTTCTAATCCCGTCCATGTTGCTACAAAAGTTGGGTATTCATCCTTTCTGATGGAGGCATAATACTCCATAGTGTATATTTCTAAAGCAGTGAGCTGAGGCTGGGATTTAAATACCAAAATTTTTGTCAATGGGGAGTTTAGTGATACTTATGGAACATCATCATGCTGCTGTCTTTAAAAAGATCAGCCAAACAAAAAAAGAGAGGCAATGCTCTTATTCGGTAACTTTTAAATTAATCTTATTTGCTATCTCTGTCCTCTTACTGGGGGTTAAGAGAGATAGAAGACAGTGAAATAACCATTGTATAAACTACAAAAGTGTTATAATTAACCAGATCTATACTCCACTGTAATATTTCCTGCATCATGTCACCCTTATTATTATTGCTAGCACATCTACAAAGGCCAATGATAAGGTTACTAAAGCACAGGCTTTTGATCTGGTCACAGCTGAATTTGAATCTTGACTCTTCTTTATCTGAGCTGTATAATTGTAGAGATTTAAATATCTCCTCAAATCCTCAGTTCTCTTAAATATTAATGTGGGAATAATAATTCTACTTACGTCACAATATTACCATGAATTTAAATGAGATCAGATGTGCTTCTATACATGTATGTAAACATACACATATATATACAGACATGCATACAGAAAAATATATATGCATATAGCTCTTACTGTTTGTAGAACATTAAGAGTGGTTACAACTGTCAGAGCTTGACAACCCTAATGACTTTAAAGCCTGGGCTTGTAGAGGGAAGAGGCAGGATCAAGAGGACAGTGGTAGAGAAGGATTAGCAGAAGAGAAATGTCTTTCTAAAGGCTTCAGATTCAAACTAAAAAGATTTAAGACACTGTTCCTACACAAGAACATATCACATAAAAAACTTTTTAATGTGGAGCTCACCACCAAAACAGACCTGCAGGCTAAAGGCAGCCAACAGACCAGGACCTTTCAGCCCTTGATCCTGGTGATTCAACTATGCGATGATAGTAATGAGAGGAAGAATGAGTTTCAGAAAGGACATTCCAAATGTCCTAATGCTAAAATATGGATTTTAAGAAAGAAATTATGCAAAAGAATGGCTTATTTGGAATGGCTAGAACAGCCACTTAAGCTGGAAGGACAGTAGACCAAGTGCACAAAAACAAGGAAATCAAACAGAGCCTGTAAGGCTTCAGAACTGATTCCCTCCAGAATCCCTGTGTGTCCCACCCACCTTTCTCAAACAAACATAAGAGCTATCATTCCATCCTAAGAATACTACTACAGCTAACACGTATCCAGCCATGCTAACCACCTGCCAGTTGTTGTGGTTTATAATGCATTATCTCTTTATTTCTTTCAACGATACCTTAAGGTAAATATCATGACAATCTTCATTTTGTATATGGAGAAAGTCAGGTCCAGGTACCGAGGAATTAATGACCCTTCAGTAGTCAATGATAGGGCTGATGCGCACCTCTTCCCAGAGCCCAAGATCTACACTGAATGTTGTGCCTTGCTCTCTGAATTGCCGCTGCTAGTTGTTTATGCCCTTACTGCTCCTGTTAGACCACTACATCTACTCTGCTTCTATGGAACTGAAATGACAGATATAATTGATTCCAAACATGCCATCTTTTCTTTTTACTTTTTTTTTTAAAGATTTTATTTATTTATTTGACAGAGAGAGATTACATGTAGGCAGAGAGGCAGGCAGAGAGAAAGAGGAGGAAGCAGGCTCCCTGCTGAGCAGAGAGCCCGATGTGGGACTCGATCCCAGGACCCTGGGATCATGACCTGAGCTGAAGGCAGTGGCTTAACCCACTGAGCCACCCAGGCGCCCCTCTTTTTACTTTTTTTATTTAAATTCAATTAACCAAGGTATAGACATGCCATCTTGATCAAGACATTGCATTAAATCTTGTGTCAAGCTTGAGATATGAATAATATGAAGTAAGAATTTTTGGTATAGTGAAACCATGCGCATCTATCTATCTGCCTGTCTATCATCTTTCTATGTATCTCTTTCAATTTCACCTCAAATATTTTGCTTTTTATTGTTTCTTTATCTCTCATCCCTACAGTACTTCCTGTGATTCCTCCAACACCTATGGAAAACAACACAGAAGTGACTGAATTCATACTGCTGGGACTAACCAATGCCCCAGAGCTGCAGATCCCTCTTTTTATCATGTTCACCCTCATTTACCTCATCACTCTAGTTGGTAACATGGGGATGATTGTTTTGATTCTCTTGGACACCCATCTTCACACTCCCATGTACTTTTTCCTCAGTAATCTGTCTCTGGTGGACTTTTGTTATTCTACAACTGTCACTCCCAAAGTGATGGCTGGGTTCCTTGTGGGAGACAAGGTCATCTCTTACAATGCATGTGCTGCTCAGATGCTCTTCTTTGTAGCCTTGGCCACTGTTGAAAATTTCCTTTTGGCTTCAATGGCATATGATCGTTATGCAGCAGTGTGCAAACCCCTCCATTACACCACCACCATGACGACAGGTGTGTGTGCTTCTCTGGCCATGGGCTCCTACATCTATGGTTTCCTGAATGCCTCCATTCATATTAGGGACACGTTCAGTCTCTCTTTCTGCATGTCCAATCTGGTCCATCACTTTTTCTGTGATGTTCCAGCAGTCATGGCTCTCTCTTGCTCTGATAGGCATATCAGTGAGCTGGTTCTTGTTGTTGTAGCAAGCTTCAACATCTTTTTTGCTCTCTTCATTATCTTGATTTCCTATCTGTTCATTTTTATTACCATCCTGAAGATGCACTCAGCTAAGGGATATCAGAAGGCTTTATCTACCTGTGCCTCCCACCTAACCACAGTATCCATCTTCTATGGGACAGTAATTTTCATGTACTCCCAGCCCACCTCCAGCCATTCTATGGACTCAGACAAAATTGCATCTGTGTTCTACACTATGGTCATTCCCATGCTGAATCCCCTCGTCTATAGCCTAAGGAACAAGGAGGTTAAAACGGCTTTCAAGAAGGCGGTTGAGAAGGCAAAATTGTCTCTGGGCTTTGCCTCTTAAAGTCATAGGATCCACAACAACTTTTGTCACTGTTGTCAGGTTTCTAACATGCAATGATCATTTTAATGCTTATTTTGGACCTAAATTACTGAGGTGATACCATTTCTTGTTCAAAAATCTATAACCTAGAAGGGAAAATATATGTCCAAATATGTGATATCTGAAGGAGGATGACCAAGGGGAATCTTAAGAATCTGGGGGCCCTGCTTGCAGTAAGCTTTATTAATTATATGTTAATTACTTTTTATACCATATGACAATGCAAGCCTCCATTCAAACCATGGCACACACAAACCCATGAATAGAAGTGTATGCAAGAATACCATACGTTCAGATACACACAGGAGGGGGAAATTTGTTCAAGGAGTTGAATGTAGTAAAAATGTCTAAATAACCAACTTAAATAGTAGGATATAAATTTATGTCTGACTTTATTTATTTCTGTAGTTGAGAAATTTACAAGGGTCCAAAATGGGGATTAAGAGTACATTACCTCTGAGGGGTTTGAAGTGGCGGGGGTGGGGTGGGAGGTTGGGATACCAGGTGGTGGGTACTATAGAGAGCACGGATTGCATGGAGCACTGGGTGTGGTGCAAAAATAATGAATACTGTTATGCTGAAAATAAATTTTTAAAAAAAGAATAACAACAACAAAAAACAAATAAAATCTTCAGGAATCAGAAGAAAAAGTGCAAATATCTGTCATAAATAATAAAAACTCACTAATATTTTTTAAAAAGAGTACATTACCTTCATGAGCCCTGAGAAATGTATAAAACTGTACACTTGAAACTAATACAACACTATGTGTTAATTATACTTGAATAAGAAAAATTTAAGATGATGAAAAAAGTTTAAGTGAAATAAAAATGACAGAATTTTTCTTGAGAGCGAGAGTGTTGGGGGGAGGGGCAGAAGGAGAGAGAGAGAGAGAGAGAAAGAGAGAGAGAAAAAATCTTAATCATACTCAATAATTCTTTAGTTGCATAAATCACCCAGGGCTCTTCGTGTCACATGCCCTCCTTGATGCCTATCACCCAAATACCACTTCCCTCCTCACCCTTCCCCTCCAGCAATCCTCAGTTCCTTTCCTTCCATATAATTTAGAATTTTTCTATAAGAAAGATTTATTTATTTAATTAATTAATTTCTTACTTATCAGCATGGATTTATATATATCTGCTTTGTACCTGGTACAATGTAGGCCTCTGTTATTCACTTTCTTGTTCAAATTGTTCCATCTTTGGCCACTGGGAGCACTTTCAGTTTTACTCTTGTTTTCTTTTGATACACCCAACCCGCTTGTTTTCTGGCTCCTCCTTACTTTCTGGAACTACAAGACACTCCAGGCTCTTCCTATGCTGTTCCTGTCCCAACCCAGTAATCAGCTTTCTCCAAAGAACCTATCTCACTCTCAGTTGTAACTCAAAAGAACCCAAATCCTCTAGCCTTCTTTCCTTTAACTGGTAGATGAAATAACAACTAGCTACAGGAGGCTGAGTACCTTCCTAAATGGTTTTGAGATGTCGTTGAGTAGGTATTGTGTTTTTTTCCTTTAGTCTCACAGTTCCTATTCCAAATCCCTGTCTTTGTCTTACTTGTTCATCACTTCAAGCACCCCACCACCTCCTGTGACTCTTCTTTTCCTGTCTCTATACTGCTTTTCCCCAAGGTGATATGGACCACCCCCCCTCTTTCATTCTTTCAAAGAACTAGTTATAATAATCTTGTACTAAGACAAAATGGAGGGGAAGTGAAGCCAAGAACAATGAATTGCTGCAAAGTAAACATTTGCTATAACTGATGCTCAGGTTCATCATCTGTTGTCGAAACATCTCTTATCAGTCATCTCCTAAAACCTTGGCTTCTCATTGTGTTGTTAGGCTCTATTTCTCTTTTCAAAGTTGAAAGTCTCAATTGAGGCTCTGGGAAAGTCCCAGCTGCTCTGGGAAAAGACAACATGCATTTACTCCATCAGTAATGCACGTTGGGAAAATACTTAGGAACTATATAAAGCAAAGAATAATCATGGACTAGATGGTAGGGTATACATTTAATGAGATTTGTATCCCTACCATCCAAATAGAACCCCTCAAATTCACCGACCAATTTCCTATCATTGTGGCCTATTGCCAGTTTTTAGTCTTGATATTTCTTTTTTTTTCCCCAGCATGCACAGTAATTAACTTATTTTCTTTTCTTTTTTTTATTGTGTTGTGTTAGTCACCATAAAATACATCATTAGTTTTTGATACAATGTTCTAAGATTCATGGTTTATGTACAACACCCAGTGCTCCATACAATACATGCCCTCCTTAATCCCCACCACCAGGCTGAATATTTCTTAACCTACCAGCAGCTCTGATACATCCATTCCCTCTTGGTGCATTTCTCATCATTTGGTTTCTAGGACGTCACTTACTTTTACTGGCTACTTATCTCTCTGACCTCATATTGAGAAAGTTCCAGGTCTTAGAAGCTCAGATTCAGTTACTAACTGTGTGGGAGCATCCTGACTTTCCTCAGAAAATATTACTTCTTTTTTCAGAGTATTGAGATTTCAGTTAAGCACATTGCCTTTCAGCTAGAGATAAAATTTTGAAGTTGGTTTATTTGATCGTTTTTTGTGGCATTATTAATGAATTCTTGCCAGTGGAATGTACTCAGAAGTAATGCATGCAGCTGTTGTGTCACTTTGTTGAAAAGAAATTATTTATCCTTCACTTATCTCTCTCTCCTCTCCTCCAGATATAATAGTTACGATGATGACAGACTTTTAACACTGCAGGAGATGGTAGGGAGAGACTTTGTGAACTGAACCTGTCCCCAGAATGACCAAGACATACCAGCTATACAGATAGTTCTTACAGAAGTGCATTAACTTCGAGTAAATTGCTGTCTTATTTTAGCCACTATATTTTGGATTTCTTAGTTACAGCAGTTTAAACTGATTTCTAACTGTGCTAGATTAACTATGGGTACAAATTCTTTGAAGCTTTCTTCCTCAAGAGGTGGAGTCATTCTTCATGCTTGATTCATACTTGAATCTGCTCCAGCCCTTTAACATCATGGATTGGTATAATGTGGCAGAAAAAAATATTGTGAGAGTTAAGAGTCTAGACTTCATGAAACTGTTCAATTGTACTTTCTGAGAATATTATGTAAGAAAATAATTTGTAAGAAATATTATGTACTGAAAATATTATGTGAGAAATCTGGTTCATCCTCTGGAGGATGAAAGACCTTAGAAAGGTAGAGAGTAACCTGAGTTAACAGTTAGACATATAAGTCTATCTTGAACCTTTCAGCCCAGTGGACCATGCAGAAGATATGCAACCTCATGAGTGAGCCATGTGAAATCAGCAGAGTAATTGTCCCTGTGTTGAACACATACTTAGGATGGCAATGAAGATAGATAGGAGGTCAAGACAAGCAAAACAGATACTGAAATCTACAAAGATAAAGAGCACCATCTCCTTTATGTAGACATAAGAGCAGGAAAGAGACAGATTTGGGGGGATATCATAGAAATAGTGATGAACCACACTGGAATGGCAGAAGGTGAATTCAGTATGAATGGCAAATTCAAGAAAGCCCCAGACATAGCAGCCTACCACCGTTTGAGAACACACATTGGCGGTCAGAATGGTGGTGTAATGTAAGGCTTACACAACTGCATGCTGATCATAAGCCATGACACTAACAGGAAACACTCTATACTGGCAAATGCCACAAAGACGAACATGCAAGGAACACATCCACCTCAGGAGATAACTTTATGTTCTGTGAGAACCCAGCTATCACCTTGGGAATAAGAGCCCAAAAGTAAACATGGTTCACTGGAGAGGTTACATACAAATGAAAAACTGAAACAGACCCATAAGTACAGAAAACAAACTGGTGTTTGCCAGAGGGGAGACCTGCATGGCAATGGGTAAAATGAGTGAAGGGGAATAGGAGGTACAGTCTTCCAGTTATGGAATGAGTAAGTTACAAGGATGAAAACTACTGCACAAGGAATATAGTCAATGGTATTGTAGTGGCATTCCATGGTGACACATGGTAGCTACATTAATGGTCAGTAGAGCATAACGTATAGAGTTGTCGAATCACTATGTTCTGTGTCGGAAGCTAATGTAACATTGTGCACTAACCGTACTTCAATAAATAGTTTTTTTTATCATAAAAAATTTTTTAAAAATTTATTTAAATTAATTTAAATTAAAAAAATAAGATTTTTTAATTGAAAACAGACAAATAACTTTAAACAAATGTTTAGATCAGCTTTATTTGTAATCAACAAATGCTGGAACCAACACAAATGTTCTTCAGTTGAGAATAGGATAAACAATTGGTAATGACCATACACTGAAATACTATTCTGTAGAAAAAATATTCCACTCTGACACAGGAAACAATACGGACAGGCCTTAAATGATAAATGAAAGATTATAGACTCAGAGTACATATTATAGGATCACACTTAAGGACACTGTTGAAAAGGCAAATTTATTTGGGCAAAACAGTGTATTGGTTGTCAGGGGCAGTCAGTGGGTGGGAGAATGGGTTTGTCAGAAGAGGTTCACATAGTTTCTTAGGTGACAGGGCTTACTGGATATAAATTTGACAAAATCTTACGATTATCCACTGGGATTGTGGACACTAATGTACAGAAATTATACTTAATTATAAACTGACAAAAATTAGAAGAAATGACAAGGATTACATAAACATGTGTGTTCAATGAAATAACCAGCATGGCCCCCACAGGCAGTTTAATTGCCTCCATCTGGGAAAGTGGGATGAGGCGCTAGAAGTGCTCTCCCAAGGAAAATTCCCAGAGAGCTCTGTGTCTCTATAATTCTCTCCACATCCCCATGCACTAGCCATTGAAATCCCAATATGATCCCACATGTCACCATTGTAGAGACACCAGTCTACATGCTGAACCTGTTTGGTGATCATTTATTCATTTTCTAGGACACAGAGGCCTTATCCCAGGATTTGCTATGCACTACCAAGGGTATTCAGGGGGAAACTCCCCAAGATAAAAATTACATTCATTGACTTAAAAGTGATAACTTCTTATGGAGATGTTTTACAGACCCTCCCTTGCTTCATACTTATAGACACAAGTCTGTGAATTATGGAAGAAGTAAACTTGTCATCTTTATTTTAGAAATAAGGAGGAGGTAAGTGATCCCTCTAAGGACACAGAAGGAATGCATGGTAGGTACAGAAATTGAACCATGTTAATGTTCTTTCTTCTATTTTCCCCTATCTTAGAGACCTTATGAATACATCTAAGAGTAGTATTTAGGTGTTATTCTGCAGCTGAGATTCTGATTCAGACCCATTGTTTAGAAATGGCTCTTCCTGCTCTCCCAGCAGACTGATGAGCATCCATATTGTGTAAACATTTTTAATGAGAAGCGTAATCAATGCAATAGCAGTGAGACAGCTCTGTCGACTTCAGGACGTTGAGGACAGAAATAGATATTTTCAATGTTTTTCCAAAATACTGAGGTTAGCCTGGGGTATAAATGTCAGAGTTTCTATCAGAAGCGAGTTTATTAATACTCATGGAATATTGTTCTACTTTCCTAAAGATATGAACAAAATGGCCACAGATGATTCTCTAAACAATCAAGATGTGATTTCCTTGTGTTCAAAAAAGCTGGCCTCTCGTTGAACATAAACAAATAAGCAAACAAACAAAAAACTGAAAAGGTGAAATAATCTTTAACTACAAAATTTCTAACATAGTTTAACAAGATCCAAATGGCATTTTAAACTTTCCCCGACAGTCTCAAGCTTATTGTTACCAGCACATCCACACATAGTGACAGTAACTGGCTAAAAACAGAGCCTTCTGATTACACAGAACATGGATTTAACTCTTGAATCTTGACTCCTTCCCAGGCTAACTGTGTAATTTTAGAGCATCACAGAACTTCTCAAATCCTCATGCTCTACAGTGGTGAAGGAGGAATAACAATATAACCTACCATACACACACACACACACACATTGACATACAAAGCTTTCCTTATTCCTTGTAGAACATAGACTAGGCTCCAAGTGGACACATGTGTTAAGGTTGGCAAAAAATGTTATCAGGGGACGGGCTTGTGCCGGGAATTTTCTAAAGTTTAGGAGGAAGATGTTAGTAGTTAGCAGAAGAGGGATACCCTTCCAATGCTTCAAATTCAAAGGAACAGATTTATAGTACTATTCTATGGAAGAGCAGATTCAAAAGAAATATTTTATTACGTGGTACTTGCCACCAAAACAGATCTGCAGGCTGAAGAGAGCCCACAGACAGGAACAGAACAGCCAAAGTCAGGAAAAGAGCCATTGATCTCTGATTCTGCTGTGAGATGGCAGTCATGAGAGAAAGAATGAGTTAGCCATGGGAGGACTATTGTCCAAACTAATGTATAGATTCTCAAGGAAGGTTTTAAGCAAAAGAGGGCTTGCATGGACCTGTTGGGACAGCCGACTGCATGGGTGAGGTGAAAACAGATGGAGAAATCCTGGAGATCACAGAAAACTTCTGAGGCCCTTGTGTGTGAGAAAGGCAAATTAAAGAGACTCTTCAAGCTTTCATATATCACATGCACACACCTGAAGCCCTAGAGGGTGCCACCCATTTTTCCCAGAGCAATGTAAAGATAATCATTCCATCCTAACAATAATATTACAGCTCATTAGACTGTGCTAATCACCCAGATTTTATTGTTTTAAAGCATTACCTTATTTAATTCTCATAACTATATTGCTTTATAGTGCTGTATCACAGATCTTGTTACTGTCTTATTTTTTTTCTGCAGATGGAAATAGGAGGTTCAAATACATAGCTTAAGACTCATGGCTCCTCGTTATTTAATGGTAGTAGGGCTTCTATGCACCTCATCCTGGAACATAAGCTCTACACCCTATTCTGTGTCTTCCCCACAGATTGTTCCGTTGGCTGTCCTGCCCCTATTGCTCCACTATCCCACCATATCTACTATGGATCTCTTGGATACGTCACTGGAAAACCTCAAACAATGAATTTGCACCAATGGAGACAATGAATGATTGTGCACAGTTTAATTCAATTTGATTCAAACACAGTTTAAACTATCACCATAGGAACAACTCAGTGTGGGCTCAAAGGTTGGCTTGACCTTGAGCATAGCTTCTCAATTAATACTCACTTGAAATATAAAAAATTATTCAACCTCTGTTGAATAATTTCCCTTCCAGCTTTTTTTGTTAAAGGTTTTAAGGGGTGCCTGGGTGGCTCAGTGGGTTAAAGCTCTGCCTTCGGCTCAGGTCATGATCTCTGGGTCCTGGGATTGAGCCCCACATTGGGCTTTCTGCTCAATGGGGAGACTACCTCCTTCTCTCTCTCTGCCTGCTGCTCTGCCTACTTGTGATCTCTGTCTGTCAAATAAATAAATAGAATCTTTAAAAAAAAAAAAAGGTTTTAAGTAATCTCTACACCCAGTGTGGGGCTAGAACTCACAATCTCAAGAGCTAGGGTTGCAGGCTCTACTGACTGAGCCAGCCAGGCACCCCTCTGTGCATCACAATTTAAATGAACATAATATCACCATAATAACAAATCAAACTCATAATGTTCTTGAAAAGATGTGATGAATGTACAGATCTTCTTGTACTTACAATGGGGTTATGTCCCTAGAAACCCATTGAACATTGAAATATCATAAGATGAAAATTCATTTACTACATCTGACCTACTGAACATCATATTTTAGCCTCTCTTACCATAACCATGTTTCCAGCTCTTTACATTAGTGTACAGTTGGGAAAAAAATCATCTCACACAAGCCTATTTGATAATGACGCAATGACTATCTCAGGAATTTGTTGAATACAGTATTGAAAGTGACACAGTATGGCTGAGCTGGTGCAGGATGGTTGCAAAGGTATCAGTTGTTGACCCTCATGACCCTGGCTGACCTGGAGCTGTGACTCTGCTGTGACTCAGGAGCTGTGACCCCTGCTCAGCATCAAAAGAGAAAATTATATTGGTTATTGCTAGCGTAGAAAAAGATCTAAATTCAAAATTTGAGGTATGGCTTCTACTGCATGTGTATCACTTTTGAACCATTGTTGAGTTGAAAAATCATTCAGTCAAATCATCGTAAGTCTGTACACCTAATAGTGTCTATGGCACTTCCTGGCAAGTCAGCAACATGCAAGTATCTGCTTTTACCAGGCTTGGGAAAAGTGAACTGTATTCCTTCTGCACAAGTCATCTTGATCAAGTTAGTTAATTTTCTACATTTCAGTTTACAAATCTATAAAATTTTAGAATTGAGAAGAAGGTCTCTATTTACAGTTTGTAAATCTACATGTAATTAGTGCATTAACTTTTGTTGTCAAGCTAATGTTTTATCTGGAGGATCTCAAAATACCATATGTACACTTTCCACTGTAAGTTTTTTTGTTTATCAGCCATTTATTTCTTCTTGTAGCATTACTGTTTCTCAACATTGATGGATAACAAGACAGAAGTGACACAGTTCATCCTGCTGGGACTAACCAATGACCCAAAACTGCAGCTTCCCCTCTTCTTAATGTTCACCTTCATCTACCTCATCACTCTGGTTGGGAATTTGGGGATTACCATGTTGATTCTGTTGGACTCCCGTCTCCACATGCCCATGTATTTTTTCCTCAGTAATCTGTCTCTGGTGGACCTTTGTTACTCTACAGCCATCATTCCCACTGTCATGGTTGGATTACTTATAGGAGACCAGGTCATCTCCTACATTGCCTGTGCTGCCCAGATGTTCTTTTTTGCAGCCTTCGCCACTGTGGAAAATTATCTCTTGGCCTCAATGGCCTATGACCGCTATGCAGCAGTGTGCAAACCCCTCCATTACACTACCACCATGACGGCAGGTGTGTGTGCTCGTTTGGCCATAGGCTGCTATGTCTGTGGTTTCCTGAATGCCTCTATTCAAATTGGAGACACATTTAGTCTCTCTTTCTGTATGAACAATGTAATCCATCACTTTTTCTGTGATATCCCCGCAGTCATGGTTCTTTCTTGTTCTGATAGACATGTCAGTGAGCTGGCTCTTGTTTATGCAACCACTTTCAACATCATTTTTGCTCTCCTGGTTATCTTTGTATCCTATATATTCATATTTATCACCATCCTGAAGATGCACTCATCTTCAGGATATCAGAAGGCTATATCTACCTGTGCCTCCCACCTCACTGCTGTGGCCATCTTCTATGGGACAGTCATCTTCATGTACGTACAGCCCAGCTCCAGCCATTCCATGGACACAGACAAAATGGCATCTGTGTTCTACACAATGGTCATTCCCATGCTGAACCCTGTGGTCTACAGCATGAGGAACAAGGAGGTCAAGAATGCATTCATGAGGACTGTTTTAGAGTCAAAATTATCTCTAGGATTGTGATTTTAACATTATACAATGTACAGTAATCTAGTTACAATAAAAACATAGTGAAATTAAGCTCCCGATGTGGTAATCCTAACTTATTCAAAAGTCTCTTTTCCTGAAAAAAATAAAAGCAATTATGTTTAGAAATATAACCCTGAACAAGAATGGCTAAGATGTCTTGCGGCTTAATTATCAAAAAGTTTATTCAGGATATGGGTTTTATTCCCTTTTCTACATGCATTTTTTTCTGCCACATCAATGCAAAGACACATAAAATAGGGACACAGATGAGACCATGAACAGAAGTGCATGCATGTGCCCATGAGGATATGTACACACTGGAGTAGGAAATCTCCCAGAATTAAATGTAATGTTGTTAGATTTTAATAATAATAATAATTTAAATATTTAATTCATGTATTAAAATAGAAATCTATGTTCAATATTTTTCTCTTTAGTTGAATTCTAAAAGTCCTAACTTTTTTCACTTCAGAATGAAAATAATATACTACTCAATGAAAGGATCTGATTTTGGGGAGTTCATTTTATTAGGAGATGCATACATACAGCATCTTAAGTGAATTAATATTTCTGTTTTAACTGAGTCATTACATAAAATTAACATGCTTATATTACACTTTTCAAAAGGTAAAAAAAAACAGCCAGAGTATGAGAAGATGGAAGAAGACTAAAAGTACTTTTTAATTTCTTCAGATATTATTACCAATTCTCATACTACTTTTGTTTTAAAGATTTTATTTATTTGTTTGACACGACAGAGAGATCACAAATAGGCAGAGAGCCAGGCAGAGAGAGAGAGGGGGAAGCAGGCTCCTCACTGTGCATAGGGCCCAATGCAGGACTTGATCCCAGGACCCTGAGATCATGACCTGAGCCAAAGGCAGAGGCTTAATCCACTGAGCCACCCAGGTGCCCCAATTCTCACACTACTTAAAACTCACTGAAAACCAGTAATGTACATTTTGGTTCTGGAAATTTTTTGAAATGATTAATGCTGGCATTTCATGTTTCTTTTGTTGATTTAAATTATTTTTTGTTACCTCTTTGTTCTTTTACCCTACTTCATTCACATGATTTTCTTCCTATTTCTTCACAATCTGACAACTTTAGTCATGTTCCTAATTAGGACATTTGTACTTGCTTTTCTATGTGTAGAATGTTCCTTTACTCCATTAAGGTCATTGCTTAAATGTTACTCTATTACAGAGTGCTTTCCTGACCACCTTTATAAAATAATCCCCTTTTACTCACCAGATACACTATGTACACGGTTCTTTCACTCTGTTATTCTTCATGTCCTTAAAAAACTCATATTTTGTATATTTATTTGTTTTCTTGTTTATGACCCATGTCCCCCAACTAGAATTTAAACTCTGTGAAGGCAGTGACTTACATATTTTGTTTACAGCATAATCCTTAGTACCTAAATTGTCTGTTTCATTGTAGATTCTCAACAAATGAATAAATAAAGTAATTAAGCTTTGAGTACAACGGAATCAGCATGTTGAATCTTTAAACTATTGATAATTATTGCATATTATACACAACATAAACCTTTTATTTATTTTCTTATTTTTTCATTGTTTAAATTTTTTTTAATTTAAATTCAATTAGCCAACATATAGTGCATCATTAGTTTGGATGTAGTGTTCAGTGATTCATTAGTTGCATGTAATACCCACTGCTCTTCATCATATTTATTTATTTTTTAATATAAACCTTTTAGATAGATATATACTGCATTCCAAGAAGCATAGCTGATTTGCTGATTTTTCTGCTCTGTTGAAACATTTTTATCTACATTCTCATTCAGTGCTTGCAGTCCAATATTCAGACACAAGGATTTCTTGGATCCCATAATCAACTGAATCATCTAAAACAATCTCATAATTTTTACTTAGCTTTGATGCCTCATTAGATGGCAAATAACACATTAAATAAATACTAGTTAGTAAATCATAAAAAGACATCAAATATGAGATTATTTAAGGGTTAGTATCTGATTTTATTTGAAAGTTACTTCATACACATGAAATATTATGAACTGAAATGATTCTGAATATGTCTGTAGAATGTAATCATGGCAATATCTGTCGATAACAAAGATAATGCACATTCAATATGGTAGTATAATACATAATCTTTATGCTTTTAATTTTGATCTCAGAGAGCACTATATACAAAACTTACCTACATAAATGTGTACCCTCATTTAATTTGTCATCTCTAGATAATAGGAGTCTTTAATATTTCAGTATTTGTAAGATTGTGTTTGACTATGCTAAAATTTTTATGCTACTATTTGGGGGCAGTGTAGAATAACACAAATATTCATTTCTATTTTTACGGTGATGTTTTTCCTATTGCAAACATTTTTAATTATTATTTTAAATAATTACTGCATTTTAGAACTATTTGAGAGTTATTGAAAATTTTCAAAATGATGCAGAATATTTAATGTCCCTGAGGCAGTCTGAATAATGGCCTGCAAAGCGATCTGCATCCTATTTTCTGGGACCTTCCAAGATTACCTTATATGGCCTAAAACAACTATGCAGATGTGATTAACTTTAGGATTTTATCCCAGATTTTCTTCAAGGACCATCAAAGAAATCCTATGTATATATTTTTTAAATTTTTTTAAATTTAATTTATTTCTTTGACAGAGAGAGATCACAAGTAGGCAGAGAGGCAGGCAAAGAGAGAGGAGGAAGCAGGCTCCCGGCTGAGCAGAGAGCCCGATGCGGGACTCAATCCCAGGACCCTGAGATCATGACCTGAGCCGAAGGCAGAGGCTTAACCCACTGAGCCACCCAGGTGCCCAAAATCCTATATATATTTTTAAGAGGAGGTCCAAGATATGTGACCACAGGTAAAAAAAGAGTAGACAGTGTGACTTTGAAAACAGATTGAAGTGATGTGACTACAAATCATGGATGATAGCAGCCACCAGAAGACTGTGATGCAAGAAATGTATTTCTCCTTAGATCCTATGGAGGGAGGATGGTTCTTCTGACACACTGACTTCTGTCCAGGAAAACTGTTTTTGGACTTCTGGTTTCTGAATGAATGAATGAATGAGTGAGTGAATGAATGAATATATGAAAGATTGAATACGTCTTGCTTAAGCTTCTAAGTTTCTGTTCATTTGTAACAGCAACCATGTACAACTAATATAACTCTTGCTTGGTTTCCCCTACAATGTAATCTTATTTTAGCTGGGACATCTGTAAAATTAGGAAATCAAGATTGGCACCATATTATTTTCTAAACTTCTTTATTCAGAATTCACTAATAATATCCTTTTCCTCTTCTTGTATTTAGTTGTCATACTTCTTTAATCTCTTGGTCTGTGACAAGTTCTCTGTCTGTGCCTGTTTATATTGACCTTGACAGCTTTGAGGAGTTCTGTTCACATGTCTCATAGAATGTTCTTCGGTATGATCTTTTCTCATAATGAGATTGGAATTATAGTTTTCAGAGGGTACTACCACTAAGGTGAATTGTTCTGGTCACATAATAACAATACCAGCATGAATTGTACCTGATAACATTAACCTTGATCACATGTCCTATGTGGCGTTTGCAAGGTGTCTCTCTGGTAGAGTTATTTTTCTCCCCCTTTTCTAAAGTCTATTTTTAAGAAAGAAGTCACAAAATCCTGAATGGAGAGAAATTGGAGAGGAAGACAAACTGTGAGAGACTCTTAATGCCGGGAAACAAACTGAAGGTTGCAGAAAGGCACGAGATGGGGTAACGGCATGATGAGCATTAAGGAGGGCACATGATTTGGTGAGCACTGAGTGTATTTACAACTAATGAATCATTGAACACTACATCAAAAACTAACGATGTAATATATGTTGGCTAATTGAATTTAGGTTAAAAAAAAGTAAAAGAAAAAGAAGAAGAAGTGGGTGCCTGGGTGGCTCAGTGGGTTGAGACTCTGCCTTTGGCTCAGTTCATGGTCTCAGGGTGCTGGGATTGAGCCCCACATTGGGGTCTCTGCTGAGCAGAGAGCCTGCTTCCCTCTCTCTCTCTGCCTGCAGCTCTACCTACTTGTAATCTCTGTCTCTGTCAAATAAATGAATAAAATCTTTAAAAATTTTTAAAAATCGAGCAAGCAAGCCAGGAAGGAAGAAAGAGAAAAAGAAAAAGAAAGACAGAAAGACAGAAAGAAAGAGGTATAAAAATCAAGTCCACACTCCAGGAAAAGACAATATTTAAATAACTTATTTTCCACATTCTGGAAAAGACAATATTTAAATAACTTATTTGGAGTTCCTCTGTTAAAAATATTTGTCTCTTCCCCCTCAATTATTTATTCACTCAATCATTATTTATTGTTCTCATTTAACAATAATAATATTAATATTATTAATAATAAATATATTATTATATATTATGTGTTCTCATTTATTTGTTTTGTATTTTGGGTGACAACCAATACTGGGTTATTTATTTTTGCTCAAATTATTTCACTTTCACCATCTGAAGCTCTTTCAGTTGACTCTTGTGTCCCTTTGGCATTGGTTCATTCTTCCATGTATTTTTTTCTCTTTTTTTGCTTTTTAAATTTTTTAAAATTTTTTACTTTTTATAAACATATATTTTTATCCCCAGGGGTACAATCTGTGAATCGCCAGGTTTACACACTTCACAGCACTCACCATAGCACATACCCTCCCCAATGTCCATAACCCCACCCCCCTTCTCCCAACCCTCCTCCCCTGAGCAACCCTCGGATTTTTTTTTTTTTAATTTTTTATTTTTTATAAACATATATTTTTATCCCCTGGGGTACAGGTCTGTGAATCACCAGGCTTACACACTTCACAGCACTCACCAAATCACATACCCTCCCCAATGTCCATAATCCCACCCCCTTCTCCCAAACCCCGTCCCCCCGGCAACCTCAGTTTGTTTTGTGAGATCAAGAGTCACTTATGGTTTTTTTTTAATTTGTTTTTTATTTATTTTCAGTTCTTCCTTTCTTTATGTACTATATGATGCTTGGGTCTCATCTTCTATTTTCTCTACTCCCATCACAGAATCAACTATTTCTCCTAAGACCTCTTAATTATTTACTAGAGAATGGTATTAAGCTAAGACTTAGAATGGCACCTACATGGCTCAGTTTAGTAAGCAGTGACTCTTGATTTCAGCTCAGGTCATGATCTCAGGGTCGTGGGATTCAGCCCTGTATCAGTCTTCACACTGGGCCCGGACTCTGCTTGAGATTCTCTCTCTCCCTCTAACCCTCCCACTGCTCGCACTCTCTTAAATAAATAAATAAGTCAAGAATTAGATGCTGAGTGTGCTTGCTGATACTGGAGTTTCATTTCTTCTTCTTGTTGACAGAAGCAAGAAGTATATATCTATGTTGTTTGTATACATTAATAATTATATTAGTTTCTCTGCCTATCCATTGTATCTATATTAAACTAAACGTTAGTGCATACTGATGTCTCTGACTCTAATCTACTTCATTCCAAGTTCCCCCTTTCTTATCTGTAATTTCCATTTGTGACAGTGAGAAACTTGGGTCTCAACAATTCCATTCATTAATTTAATTGTGTGACCAGTTTACAAGTAGAGCAGTTCCATAATTGTTAATCCTTACCCCCTTGAGAAACATGTACTATACTAACTACACATGTGCTTTAGCAACCGAAGTACAACATTTTAAAATAGTTTCTTTTATTTTAGCCAAGCACTTCCTTTTTTTTAAATTAAACTTATTTATTTTCAGCATAACAGTATTCATTATTTTTGCACCACACACAGTGCTCCATGCAATCCGTGCCCTCTATAATACCCACCACCTTGTACCCCAACCTCCCACATCCCTGCTACTTCAAACCCCTCAGATTGTTTTTCAGAGTCCATAGTCTCTTTCTAATTAACACACTGTTTTCCAGCATCACTTAGGTTAGCTCATTTTTTTCCCTGTCCCCCTTCAGGGAGGTTAAGTCATTGTAGTACATTCACATTTTTTTTTTCACAGCCTTTGTTCACTCCTGGGATTCTCCTGTGTTCCTGGTTGATTTTTTCAATTTATATATATTAATTTTTACTCTTTCCTATGTATAGCTCTATGGGTTTTAACAAATGCAGAGTCATGTATTCATCAGCACAGTACCACAGAGAATATGTTATCATCATAACATTTCCACTTCCATTCCTTTTGTAAACAACTACTCCTACTTCTCCAAGCCTTGGAAATCACTGAGCTTTTTAATTCCCCCTGATTGTATGTTATATGAATGGAATCACACAATATGGAGACTTTGGGAATGAAGAAATAAAAACTGTCTTTGTTCACAGGTGACATGATTGTCTATGTAGAAAATCTGAAAGAATAGACCAAAAAAAAAAAAAATTCTTTGGGGCCTAATTGATTATAGTAAGACTGTACCCTGCAAGGTTAATATATAAAATTCCATCACCTTCCTATATATTGGTAATGAAGAAGTCAAGGTTGAAATTAAAAGCACAAAACCTTTTATTTTAGCTTCCAAAAGTGATATACTTAGTTATAAATATGAGAAAATATATGCATGATCTAATGAAGAAAACTATGAAATCCTGATTTTGATGAATGAAACCAAAGAACTAAATAAATGGAAAGATATTCCATTCTCATGGATAGGAAGACTCAATATTGCCAAGATATCATTTCTCCCAACATTATCTATAGACTCTTTACAGTCTCAAATGAAATTATATATATATATATATATATATATATATATATATATATATATATAAAACTCAGCCATAGAACACAATTAAATCTCACCATTCATACCAATATGGAATGACCTAGAGAGTATAATGCTAAGTGATATAACTCAGTCAGAGAAAGACAAATACCATATGATCTCACTCCTATGTGGAATTTAAGAAACAAAACAAACGAGCAAAGGAAAAAAAGGTGAGAGAGAGAGAGAAACCAAGAAACAGACTCTTAACTATCGAAAATAAACTGATGATTACCAGAGGTGAGGTGGGGAAGGTGGCGAAATAGCTGATGGGGATTAAAGAATACACTTATTATTAAGGGGGAAAAAAGAAAGTGAGGTATTGAGAAAAGAATAGACCAATGAAACAAAATAGCCCAGAAATAGACTTACATAATATACTCAACTGATTTTTGATAAAGGAACAAGGGCAATTCAATGGAGCAAAGATAATAATCTTTTCAACAAATGATGTTGGAATAACTGGATATCCTCATGTAAAAAACATGAATCTACACACAAGTCTTACACAAAAATTAATTCAAAATGGATCAGAGACCAGAATGTCAAAATACAAAATTACAAAACTCCTAAAAGGTAACATAGAAAAAAGCTTAGGTGACCTTGGGTTTGGCAATGACTTTTTTAGATATGACACCAAAAGCACACTGCATTAATAAAACAGTTGATTAACTGGACTTCATTAAAATTAAAAACATCTACTTTATGAAAGATATCTTTAAGAGAATGAGAAGATAACCAACAGACTGGAATATTTGCAAAAAATAAGATATTTGCAAAAAACAAATCTGATTTTAAAAATGTTACATATACAAAGAACTCTAAAAATTCAACAATAAGTAAACAAATAAGTCAATTTAAAAAAAGAGAGATAGCAAAGACTCTAACAGACACCTAACCAAAGAAGATATCCAGAAGACAGTTGGGGTTAGGGGAGGAGAGATCTAATAGTTGGAGGACAGAGGATGTTTAGGGCAGTGTAAACACTCCGTATGATACTAAAATGTTGGCTACAATTCATTATACATTTTTACAAATTCACAGAATGTACAACACTGAGAGAACCTAAGGCAAGCTATGGACTTTGGCTTATTATGATATATCAGTATAGGTGTATCAATTGTAAATGCACCACTCTGGGGAGGGGGGAGATTGATAATGTCATCAACTATACATGCGTGGGTCTGGAGTTATATAGGAACTCACTGTATCATCCTCTCAATTTTACTGTTAACTTAAAACTGCACTTAAAAGAATATATAAAATAGAAAAATGACAAAATAGAAGAATATAAATAAAATATATTTTAGAATAAAATAGAATAAAAATAATATATGTGATCTAAGAAATCTTATCAGTTAATGGATTGGAGTTAATGGACTGGAAAAATGTTAGATGAGACAAAATTGAATTCAGAGTTACCATATCAAAGTAGAACAAAAAATATTCAAACCATAATACTCTCTAGCTCCATCTATGTCATTGCAAATGGCAAGACTTCATTCTTTCTTATGGCTGAGTAATAGTCCGTTGTATATATATACCACTTCTCCATTATCCATTCATCAGTCAATGAAAGAATATTATGCTAAGTAAAATAAGTCAGTCAGAGAAAGACAAATACCATCTGATTTCACTCATATGTGGAATTTAAGAAAGAAAACAAATGATCAAAGGGAAAAAAGAGAGAGAAAGAGAGAGAGAAAGGCAGACTGTTTCTTGAAACAGACCCTTAACTGTAGAGAACAGACTGATGGTTACCAAAAGGAAGGGAGGTGGGGGGATTGGTGAAATAGGTGATGGAGATTAATGAGGGTACTCATTGTGATAGCACTGCATAATGTATGTGTTGAATTACTAAACTGTATGCCAGAAAACTAATATAACACTGTACTTAACTAACTGAAATTTTTAAAACTTGAAAAAGTATACAAAATACAGCTTATAGAGTAAAGAAATAGGAAAGAAAAGAAATGGATTAAGAAACTCCAACATACTGTTGTATGAAATCCATAAAGAAATAGAACAGAAAGGAACAAATTATAAAACAGAAAATAGTTCCAAATTTTCACCCAAAGAAATTCCAACCTCCTATTGAGGAATCACCCTAATTTCTGAGAAACACGTTGAATTTTTTTTTGTATGGGACCATACTGTTATACAAGTTATTGTTATACAAGCAGAAAAGCAAGGAAAGAACAAACTTTTACACTGCCAGAGCATAAATACACATAGTCAACAGGCCTGCATCTGACTTCTCAACAGAGGAAAGGAATAGAAGTCAGCAGGCAATAGATACATGTCTTCAAAAAGCTGAGGGAAAATAATTATCATTCTATATTTCTATATCCAGGTAAACTACCACTTGAGTGAGATGACAAATCAAGATTTTATCAGTTATACAAAAATTGAAAGTTAATTTCCACTCACAGTTCCAGAACCAGAGTGAAAGTGTTTCAACAAAATGCATTGTATCAGATTGGGGAACTTAGAAGAAGGAAGGGAGCATTTTTTGTTCTTCTACTTTTCTCGTTCTCTTTTGATTTTGCTTGTCTGCAGCAAGGGTGTCTTCTGTCATTCTGTTCACCTTTCTTTGTGCAGTAAAGATAATGGAACAGGAACTGCCCTGCCTATGGAAAGGAGACACCTACAATCTTGAGGTACATATTAGATGAGGTTCACCAGAAGCAGTCCTCCAGAGTCAATGATTTGAGTTCAATTACTTCATTTGTGAGTTTGACCACAGCACTCATAGGACAGTAGGTGAGATAAAGAAGGGAAGGAAGCCAATACATGGTCTCAACAGTAAGTAGAAAATGTCTAAAACATGACTCAGGGTTGCAACATGAGGAATCTAGGGTTTTTTGTTTTACTTTTTCTGACTCATGATTATGGCTGTCACCAGCTAAATTCAACGCCCCACACAAAGCCTAAGCATATTATTGCAGTACAATAAGTCCTTAGTCTAAAAGGTACAGATTCATTTTTTTCTTAATAATAACAATAATACGGGGGGTAATGAACACCAGGGCATGTGGGAAAAGCACCATTAGCACTGGTTTCAAAAGGGGAAACTGGAGGAGAGCAGCCCATCAACCTACAGATCTAAACCAAACTTTCCAATTGACTTCTCAGAATTAAGGCAGAATTTAATCTCTGTCTTTCACAGGTGTCATATTTGTGGACTCCTTGTAAACTCAAGAACAGATAACATGGATATTATTTATCAATTTCTTAAAATTTGTAACATTTAGCTATAGCACAGAGAAAATAGAAAGGAGAAAAACATAATAAAAATGTGGTAGATAAAAACCAAAACTAATTTCCAGAAATGGGGATAAAATGTTTATCAGAGGGAATATAGTTGATGGTGTTACAAGATTTGTATGGTGATACATGATGGCTACACATGTGGTGAACATAGTGTAATGAAGACAGTTGTCAAATCATTATGTTGTACACCTGAAACTAACGTGGTGTGTTAACTATACTTCAATAAAAAGAAATACATTTGAAGTGGCGGGGGTGGGGGGGGTGGGAGGTTGGGGAAACCAGGTGGTGGGTATTATAGAGGGCATGGATTGCATGGAGCACTGGGTGTGGTGCAAAAATAATGAATACTGTTATGCTGAAGATAAATAAAAAAGAAATTGTAAAAAAAGAAATACATTTCAAATATCAAAAATAAAAATAATTTTAAATGATTAATCAAAATTACTCAAGGTATGGAAAAGTCACATTAATTTTTTTTAATTTTTTATTTTTTATAAACATATTTTTTTAATTTTTTATTTTTTATAAACATATATTTTTATCCCCCAGGGTACAGGTCTGTGAATCTCCAGGTTTACACACTTCACAGCACTCACCCAAGCACATACCCTCCCCAATGTCCACAACCCCACCCCCCTTCTCCCAACCCCCCTCCCCCCAGCAACCCTCAGTTTGTTTTGTGAGATTAAGAGTCACTTATGGTTTGTCTCCCTCCCAATCCCATCTTGTTTCATTGATTCTTCTCCTACCCACTTAAGCCCCCATGTTGCATCACCACTTCCTCATATCAGGGAGATCATATGATAGTTGTCTTTCTCTACTTGACTTATTTCGCTAAGCATGATACGCTCTAGTTCCATCCATGTTGTCGCAAATGGCAAGATTTCATTTCTTTTGATGGCTGCATAGTATTCCATTGTGTATATATACCACATCTTCTTGATCCATTCATCTGTTGATGGACATCTAGGTTCTTTCCATAGTTTGGCTATTGTAGACATTGCTGCTATAAACATTCGGGTGCACGTGCCCCTCTGCATCACTACGTTTGTATCTTTAGGGTAAATACCCAGTAGTGCAATTGCTGGGTCATAGGAGAGTTCTATTTTCAACATTTTGAGGAACCTCCATGCTGTTTTCCAGAGTGGTTGCACCAGCTTGCATTCCCACCAACAATGTAGGAGGGTTCCCCTTTCTCCACATCCTCGCCAGCATCTGTCATTTCCTGACTTGTTGATTTTAGCCATTCTGACTGGTGTGAGGTGATATCTCATTGTGGTTTTGATTTGTATTTCCCTGATGCCAAGTGATATGGAGCACTGGAAAAGTCACATTAATTTTTTAAGTGGGAGAGGGGAGAGAAATGAGAACTAGAGTGCAAATATATGCATGTGCTACACAACATAAAAAATTATGTCTCTACACACAGCTTAATTGTTTCTTCTATATGTAAGTACAATGAAAGGAACTAATTGCCCTCATGGGGGTTCAGTTTCCCCAGAGAATTCCATTCCTGTACAATTTTCTCCTTGTTCTTGTTCATTAGGTGCTGAAATCCCATCGTGATTCTGTATGACATTATTTAAAAGAAACAGACGTTGAGCAGAGCTCATTTTGTTCATCATTTATTGAACTAAAAGCTAACCTTGTAGACACCAGCTTCTGTCCAAACTGGGTATTTGCAGTGAGTCTGCAATGACAGGCAGGGAAGACATCCTGAAATAAAAATTAAACTCACTCATGTTGAAAAGTTAAGCTCTTACTAAGGGCTTACATCTGCCCTTATTTGCTTGTCACAAATACAATTCTAGAAAGTCTGTGGTACAGATAATTTTATTATATCCTTATCATAAATAAGGAAATTGAGATCAATAGGAGGTAAATCATATTCTGATTACTTCAAAAAAATCCATGGTAGATGCACTACTTAAATACAGGTTTCTTAGGAAGCCCTATATTAATTATCCTTTCTCCGTATCTTCATGCTTCAGGGAACTCAGAATGTCTTGACCAGAACATGAGACAGAATTTCTCTGACATTACATTCTTCCAGGGCTGAATTTCTGATTGCAGACTCACAATTCAGCACTGTCTTTCCTTTCTTTTCAAGAGCAAGGTGAGTCTAGATTCAGTCTACACTTGCAGTGAAAGCTATAATTGATGCAGAAGCAGCGGGGTGTCTACATCTTCTGTGAGTTTTTGAGCTCCTATCTGGTTGTTTGAACACTATTTCTGAATATTCGCATAAGTACAGGAGTCAGGAAAAAGCACTGTAATCAAGAAAGTGCAGAGGAATATTTCTGCAATTCCACGTTGCCTTTCTTAAGAGGTTAAGAAAACCCTGTGATAGACGGTACTCTGATTGGGTAGGTGTTAAATAAGTCCTATTTACTGTGTGTTTTGTCACTGAGGGGATAGCTAACCAAACACAGTGAAGTGACACTTTCTTCCTTTCCAGAAAGATGATCAGGAAGCTACTAAGACCCTTCCATATTTTTCACTATTATTTACCTACAACCATGCTGTCTTGGTGATCACAGTTTTGTAGTAAAGCTTGCTACTCCATTATTACCTGTTCATCTAGAAAATCTGACAATACAGTGATTAAAGCTACAGGAATTAAGATCAGTTAGACAGTTATATCTAAGATATAGATATATCTATCTATATCTTAACTATCTCATACCAGGTGTAGAATTTCAAGAAGACACATAACTTCTCAACTCCTCATTTTCTTAGCAGTAAATAAGGCTATTTGTATGTGTGTATGGGTGGGTACGCCCGTGTGTGTACATACCCAATTTATGTCTCTTCCTATTCTGCTCTATTTATCATCATGAACATGATCATTATCATCGTCATCAGTATCATCTATCAGTATCATCTATTTTTTTAAAGATTTTATTTATTTATTTGAGAGAGAGACAGTGAGAGAGAACATGAGCGAGGAGAAGGTCAGAGGGAGAAGCAGACTCCCCATGGAGCTGGGAGCCCGATGTGGGACTCGATCCTGGGACTCCAGGATCATGACCTGAGCCGAAGGCAGTCGTCCAACCAACTGAGCCACCCAGGCGCCCCTATCAGTATCATCTATTATCCATATTATTTGTCTCTGGGTCTATGAGACCAGCTACACATAAGCAGGAATTTTAAGCTGTTGCTAACCTCAGGAGAGCTAATAGTCATCATAGAACACAGAAAATGATATATATGTGATATCATAATAAAATATTATGTAAATGAGGTGTTGACAAACATAAAAACTTTAAGGTGAAGACATGAAAAAGAATGTGTTTAGGACCCAGGAGGGAGATGGTAAAAAATAGCAGTTACCAAAGAATGCATGTCTTTCACAAAGCTTCAATTAAAAATATAAAGATTTGTGATTTTTTTCATGAATAGATCTGCAGATTAGTATCAACCACCATGCCATGAATTTTCACCCCTCAATATCTGTGATCCAGCTCAGTGTTAATAAGAATGACAATAAGAATGAGTCTCCGATAGAGGGGTAAGGTAAAACATGGATCTCAAGAAAAAAGTTAAGAAAAGGAAATTTTGAAGATTTCTGGATTCTCATACAAAATGATTGACACAGCCTTGAGCACAGAGTGAAAAATAAGGTAAAAACAAAACATCTGCATGGACAGCATATACAAAAAGGCAAATCAAAGGTTGAGACCAACAGACTTAAAACCCAGTCCCCTAGAGAGAAGGGGGTTGGGGTAAATTGGAAGGGGAGGTGAATCATGAGAGACTATGGACTCTGAAAAACAATCTGAGTGGTTTGAAGTGGTCAGGGGGGTGGGAGGTCGGGTACCAGGTGGTGGGTATTATAGAGGGCACGGATTGCATGGAGCACTGGGTGTGGTGAAAAAATAATGATACTGTTATGCTGAAAATAAATAAATGAAAAATAAAACCCAGTCCCCTATATCTGCCACCTGACTTTCCTTTTTTTTTTTTTTAAAGATTTTATTCATTTATTTGACAGAGAGAGATCACAAGCAGGCAGAGAAGCAGGCAGAGAGAGAGAGAGGAGGAAGCAGGCTCCCCGCCGAGCAGAGAGCCTGATGCGGGACTCGACCCCAGGACCCTGAGATCATGACCTGAGCTGAAGGCAGTGGCTTAACCCACTGAGCCACCCAGGCACCCCCACCTGACTTTCCTAAACAAACATAGAGACCATTGTTCTAAGCTGATAATATTATAGTTATTAGTCTTAAGGACTGTGCTTGGCACCCTCATTAATTTAAATTCAATTAGCCAACATAGCACATCATTAGTATTTACTAATTCCTTTTATACATTATTTATTTAAATTCTTACAATAATCCCTTGAAGTAGGTCCCAACAACACTCACTTTGCTGGTATATAGAGACTTAAAGAAGTTAGGACAAATGTCTCCCAGTCATAAATGGTAGGGGTGATATGTGACTGCATACACATGGTTCTCAGAGACCAAACCTTTACATCCAATGCTATACCTTCTGTTCAGAATTGGTTTTGTTGATTGCACATGGCTCTCGTGCTGCATTTAGCCCTCTGTATCTACTATGCATTTATTTCTAAATTATGTTTAACTATGCTACTCCATGCATTAAGTTCAATACAATACACAGGTAAGTGTAAATTGAACAAAATTAGAGTCAATTAATAATTAACAACACTAATGTTGGGAACACTTTTGATTGTGTCTAAAGCTTGTCTTTGTTCATTAATACCTACTTAAACTTAAATAAATTACTTGATCTCTCAGTTACCAAATTATTAGATATCTATAGGGGAGGAATAGCTAATCAATCTAATAGGACTGATGAGAGAGTTAAATGAATATATACATATAGAGCACCTGGCAATTGAGCATTGTAGAATTGTCAGCTATTATACTTAAAAGGTATGATATAGGATATCGATTAATTCCAGGCATGTGAAATTGGACAACTCATTAGCCTTTCCTGCAACTCAGTTTACCCATATACAAAATCATATACATACGGTTATACACACTATACATAATCTAGAAGTTGGGAAGATGATATGTAAAAGCTTATTTATCAAAAAGCTTATTACTCTAAAGAGAGTTGTCACTAAATTGGGTTGCCATGACATGTTTCAGATATGGAGAATATTGAAGAACAAATTATTGCTCTAATAAAATAATGCTCGTACATTTCCATTTCTGTGCAACTAGTTTCGTTCAACATTGTGTTCCTTTCATTGCCATAGAACATCTTGTGATATGCAGACCAGTTCCATGAAGAATAACACAGAGGTAAAAGAATTCATCCTGCTGGGACTAACCAATGCCCCAGAGCTGCAGGGTCCTCTCTTTCTAATGTTTACCCTCCTCTACCTTGTCACTCTGATTGGGAACCTGGAGATGATCATGCTGATCCTGCTGGACTCTTGTCTGCACATTCCCATGTACTTCTTCCTCAGTAACCTGTCTCTGGTGGACTTTTGTTACCCCTCAACAGTCACTCCCAAGGTCATGGCTGGATTACTTATAGGAGATAAGGTCATCTCCTACAATGCATGTGCTGCACAGATGTTCTTTTTTGTACTCTTCCCAACTGTGGAAAGTTACTGTTAGCTTCAATGGCCTATGACCTCTACGCAGCAGTGTGTAAACCCCTCAATTACACCACCACCATGACGACAGGTGTGTGTGCTCGTCTGGCCATAGGCTCTTACGTCTTTGCTCTTCTAACTGCTGCTATTGATATTGGAGACACATTCAGTCTCTCTTTCTGTATGTCCAATGTGGTTCATCTCTTTTTCTGTGATATTCCAGCAGTCATGACTCTGACTTGCTCAGATAAAGACATTAATGAGTTGATTCTTGTGCTTATTTCAAGTTTTAATATCTTTTTTGCCCTTCTTATAATCTTGATTTCCTACCTGTTCATATTTATCACTGTTTTTGAAGATACAGTCAGGTGAGGGATACCAGAAGGCTTTATATACCTGTGTTTCTCACCTTGTTGCAGTTTCTATATTTTATGGGACAGTCATCATCATGTATATACAGCCAAGTTCCAGTCATTCCATGGACACAGACAAAATGGCATCTGTGTTTTATACTATGGTCATCCCCATGCTGAACCCTATGGTACACAGCTTAAGGAAAAAGAGGTCAAGAATGCATTCAAGAAGTTTGTTGAGAAGGCAAAATATTCTCTAGGTTTAGTTTTCTAGTGATCCAGAATCCACAAAAGTTATTTCGTCCCACTTATATCCACTCCATGTCATAACTCAATGTTCATAGCCATATAGGGTATTAAAACATATCAGTCACTCGAATGTTATTCATTACTTCAATTTTGTATCAGATCCAAGCATCCAAAATGCAGAAAAAATATGATAATTTTTAAATCAAAACAGTTTATGAATAAACCTTCTTTGTTACTATTGTGTTGGACATAGTTTTTTCCTTGATATACTTCAGTAATGGTAAGAAAAAATAATGGGTAAGAAAAAAAAAACCACTTAAGAGATTGGACCAGGTAGTAAAGAAAACAGTGGATAATGGAGTTTTCCCCAGAAAGAAAAATTAGGGTCTTATAAAGAAATATATCCCATCACCCAGGTAGAGGGACATTGGTAATGTCAGTTCCATAAGTTTTCTAAACTGAAATTTCTGTCTGTTTTGAACGGAGGCTTTGTCCCCACCTGTTATATTTGCTCAGGCCCAACATTACCTATTGGCTATTAATGCGGAACAAACTACATGTTCTTTTTAGTGCATGATTTTCTAGGCAACAAGAAGCCACACATGAACTGGGTGAAGAAGACTACTTAACTTGTATGATAGCCTAGACATTGTGCTTCTATTGACTAGTTGGGATCTAGGTTGTCTCCTTGTGGGACGTGGATAATAAATTTTCTGTACATGAAGAAGTGTGAGATGGATATGTGATGGTCGTAAACATTACATTGGAAAATACTGGTTAGTTCTTTTCCAAACTATGTTTATTCCTGGAAACAAACATGGACTCTGTGTCTCTGCCCTGTGTATAGTTAATTGTGATTATGTGCTTGTGTTCTTGTCCATGGAATGTGGGTACAGGTCATATATGCCACTTCGAAGTCTGCCCATGAACCTCCTCATGTGATGTCCTGGTCATTCTATTTGTCACCTGTTGGGTGGAGAGAATCAAGACCACAAGGGATGACAAAACCACTAAATGGAGAGAATATGGTGCAACTCAATCTCTGTGCACGTTCCTATAGAACAACTAATGGAACCACATGCAAGCAAGAAAAACTTCTGTGGTCACGCCACTGCCATTCTGGAGTTCGCCTGCTGGCAGCTAATATTATTTACCCTAATGGATAGAAAGAGCTTCCCACACGACCATCCAGATGCTGTTGTGGGAGTGGGGCAGATATATCCTGGAAAAACTATCAAATTTTTCCAATACAATTTGATTCGACAACGATTTCTTTGTGAATTCTCACCCAGCCTCCATATCATACCTAAAGTGCCTAGCCCCAACAAAATTAGCACAGATTTTGGAAAGAGGACAAATTCAATGTGAATTTCATTCCAAGCCAAACTTTGTGATATAGGGCAAGACAAGTTATTAAGTGTTCTGTGTTAACTCAGTTAATTCAGTGTTCTGAGCTTCTAATGGGGGAAACCAGTGCTCTCTCACAGACTTATATTAAATGGATATTGAATGAGCCAGATCTTAGCACCGTACCTGAAAAAGAGTAGTTGCACAAAATATATTTGCATCCTTTCCCTTCTGTTCCTTTTCTTATCCTTCTTTCTTTAGTCTAATCTGCCAACCTTCTCCATAGAACTATTAAAACACTTACAGATTTTACAATTATTCGATCTTCTTGGTGGATTAAAAAAACCAACACAGTTTATATTGGTTTGTTTTTGTAGGTTTAACTTAGTACTGAATTGCAAGACTTTGAGACCAAAAATTTTATCTTACTTAGGTGTGTGTTCTCAGAACCTAGACTAGTGTATATTCCATAGAACTCAAGAGTATCTTATGAAATGGGATCCTGTGTAAGAACAAAGTAACATGGAAAAACCCACATGGAAAAACCTGTCATTTTTTCTTTCATGATATTGATCAAAATATTGTATATTCATTTTTGTGTGTTTATTCCTTTTTTTTGCTTTTTTTTTTTTTCTCCAATCAAAATTAAAGTCTGGGCACCTAGGTAGCTCAGTGGGTTAAGCATCTGCTTTCAGCGCAGGTCATGATCTCAGGATCCTGGGATCGAGCCTTGCATCAGGCTCTCCAATCAGCAGTGAGTCAGCTTGTGTCTTTCCCTCTGCGATCACTCTTACTTTCACTCTCTTTAAAATAAAAAACTAAATCTTTAAAAAAAAAATTCTATGCATCCTGGTACATTTTCTGGTCTGGTGTCTAACAAAGACTCAGGCCTAGATCAGATCTGAGACTCAGTAAAAGATTTTAAGGAATGAACAGCTGCATGATAAGAGGAACCAAACAGAGAAACTCAACATCTGTTTGTAAAATGTCTGAACACAGACAACAGAACACTCTTGGTTATGTTGCAGTCACACATTAAATTGAGAACGCAGTTGAACACTACAAAGAGCATAAAGATTTTATATCAGTTTCCTATGACTGCTGTACCAAATGAGCACACTCTGGGACCTGCATTTGCTTTCTCACAGTTCTGGAGGCCACTTGTTGGAAATCAGTCTCACTGGGATGAAACAAAAGTATCAGTCTCCAGAGTGTGGAGGGGATACTCTGTCCTTTGTAGATTTATTTTTTTATTATTATTATGTTTAGTTAGCCAACATATAGTATATCATTAGTTTTTGTTGTAGTGTTCAATTCATTAGTTGCTGATAACACCCAGTGCTCATCACAACATGTGCCCTACTTCATACCCAGTTACCCCATCCCACCATCTCCCTCCCTTCTGTAACCTTCAGTTTGTTTCCTTATAGTGAAGCACCTTTCATGGCTTTTCTCTCTGTCTGATATCTTCCCATTCAGTTTTCCTTCCCTTCCCTAGTGGTCCTCTGTGCTACACATATAAGTGAAACAATATGATAATTGATTTAGTTTCCCCTTGTAGTTTTGATTTATTTGCCCTTAATGCCTAATGATTTTGAGCATAATTCCATGTGCTCATTGGCTTTTATTAAAACTTCAGTGGAATGTCTGTTCAAGTTCTTTGTCCATTTTTCAACTGAGATATTGAGCATTTTGTTGTTGAGTTGTAGGAGTCCTTGGTATATTCTGCATATTATGCCTTTATCAGAAATGTGATTTGCTAATATTTTCCTCCCATCCTGTAGTTTTCCTTTTTACTTTCTTGACAATGTACTTTGATATACAAAGGTTTGCAATTTTGAGAAAGTCCAATATACCTTTCTTTTCTTTTGTTGCTTATCATTGCAGTGTAATACATGGAAAACAATTGCCGTATCAAAGGTCCAGACTTTTCCCCACATTTTATAATAGTTATATGTTTTTACCTACCATATTTTGGTCACCAACCATTTTTTGTTGGTTTTTATATATGCTGTGAAGGAGGTGTCTAACTTCAATCTTTCACGTGGATATCCTATTGTCTCAGCACCATTTGTTGAACAGTTCTTTTCCCATTAACTGGACTTAGGATCTTTTTCAAAAATCAGTTGGCTGTAGATATATGGGTTTATTTCTTATCTCTCAATTCTAGTCAGTTGAGCTATGTCTCTATCCTTAAAGCAGCATCAAATTGCTTTGTTAATTTTAGATTTGTATTACATTCTGAAATCAAGAAGTATGAGTCCTCCTACTTTGTTCTTCCTTCTCAATATTGTTTTGGCTATTGATCGCCTCTTGAAATTCCATTTGAATTTTAGTAGTAGTGTTTCTATTTCTGGTCATTAAAATTATGATGGTGATTTCATTAAACCTGTGGGTCATTTTGGGAAGTATTGCCAGTAAACAATATCATATCATCCAATCCATGAACATAAACTCTCTTTCCATTTATTTAGGCCTCTCTGAATTTCAGCAATTTATTTGGCAGTTTCAGTATACAGTCCTTTCACCCTTTGATTAAATTAATTCCTCTGTATTTTAACATAAGGATGCTGTTTGTAAGTGGAATTTCTTTCCTTATTTTTTCTTTTTTAAGCTGCTTATTTATTTTTATTATGTTCAGTTAGCCAACATATAGTACATCATTAGTTTTGTGTGTTCAATGATCAATGATTCCCTAATTGCACATAACGGCCAGTGCTCATCACAAATGATGATGTGCCCTCCTTAATACCCATCACCTGGTTACTCCACCTCCCACCTCCCTTCCCTCTGAAACCCAAAGTTTGTTTCTTGGAGTCCATAGTCTCTCATGGTTTGTCTCCCTCTCTGATTTCCTCCCCTTTAGTTTTCCCTCCCTTCCCCAGGGGTATTCTGTACTATTCCTTATGTGTCGCATATGAATGAAACAATATCTTTCTCTGCTTGACTTATTTGACTTAGCATAATACCCTCCAGTTCCATCCATGTCAATATGAATAGTGGGTATTCATCCTTTCTGATGGCTGAGTAATATACCATGGTGTATATAGACCATATCTTCTTTATCCATTCATTTGTTGAAGGACATCTTGGCTCCTTCCACAGTTTGCTTATTGTGGACATTGCTGCTATGAACATTGGGGTGCAGGTGCCCCTTCGAATCACTACATTTTTATCTTTGGGGTAAATACCTAGTAGTGCAATTGCTGGGTTGTAAGGTAGCTCTATTTTCAACTTTTTGAGGAACCTCCATACTGTTTTCCAAAGTGGCTGTACCAACAAAAAGAAGAACTAAAGACCAATATCCTTGAGGAACACAGATGCCAAAATACTCAACAAGATCCTAGCCAATAGGATCCAACAGTATATTGGATGCCAAAATAATCAACAAGATCCTAGCCAATAGGATACAACCATATGTTAAAATATTTTCCATCACAACCAGGTAGAATTTATTCCTTGGATGCAAGGGTGGTTCAACATTTGCAAATCAATCAACATGAGAGAGCACATTAATAAAAGAAAAGACAAGAACCGTCTGATCCTCTCAGTTGATGCAGAAAAAGTATTTGACAAAACACAGCATACTTTCCTGATTAAATCTCTTAAGAGTGTAGGGATGGGGGAAAATTCCTCAATATCATAAAAACTATACAGGAAAAGCCCACAGTGAATATAATTTTCAGTGAGGAAAAGCTGAGAGATTTTCCCATAAGGTCAGGAACATGGCAATGATGCCCACTCTCACCATTGTTCAACATATTACTAGAATTCCTAACATCAGCAATTAGTCAAAAAGAAATAAAAGGCATTCAAATTGGCAAAGAAGTCAAACTCTCTCCCTTAATTTTCTTCTGAGATTGTTGTTGCTAGTGTATGTAAGCAAACTTACTTTGGCGAATAAGTTTATTAGCTAATAGTTTCTAGTACATTCTTTAGGATTTCACTATATAACATCCTATTATCTGAAGATCATATGTTTTTCCTTCTTCCTTTCTAATTTATATGCTTTGTAATTCTTTTATTCTTCTATAATTGCTTTAGATAGAACTTCCAGTACAACATTGAATAAAAGTGGTGAAAATAGATATATTTGTCTAGTATGTAACTGTACAGGGAAGTTTTCACTCTGTCACATTTAAGTATGTTAGCTGTGAAGTCTTTCATTCATGCTTTATATAATTTTAAGGAAGTTCACTTCTTTTTTTTTAAATCAAATTTATTTATTTTCAGCATAACAGTATTCATTATTTTTTCACCACACCCAGTACTCCATGCAATTCATGCCCTCTATAATACCTACCACCTGGTACCCCAACCTCCCACCCCCCCCCGCCACTTCAAACCCCTCAGATTGTTTTTCAGAGTCCATAGTCTCTCATGTTTCACCTCCCCTTCCAATTTACCCCAACTCCCTTCTCCTCTCTAACTCCCCATGTCCTCCATGCTATTTGCTATGCTCCACAAATAAATGAAACCATATGATAATTGACTCTCTCTGCTTGACTTATTTCACTCAGCATAATCTCTTCCAGTCCCGTCCATGTTGCTACAAAAGTTGGGTATTCATCCTTTCTGATGGAGGCATGATACTCCATAGTGTATATGGACCACATCTTCCTTATCCATTCATCCGTTGAAGGGCATCTTGGTTCTTTCCATAGTTTGGCAACCGTGGCAATTGCTGCTATAAACATTGGGGTACAGATGGCCCTTCTTTTCACTACATCTGTATCTTTGGGGTAAAAACCCAGAAGTACAATGGCAGGGTCATAGGGAAGTTCTATTTTTAATTTCTTGAGGAATCTCCACACTGTTCTCCAAAGAGGCTGCACCAACCTGCATTCCCACCAACAGTGTAAGAGGGTTCCCCTTTCTCCACATCCCCTCTAACACATGTTGTTTCCTGTCTTGCTAATTTTGGCCATTCTAACTGGTGTAAGGTGATATCTCAATGTGGTTTTAATTTGAATCTCCCTGATGGCTAGTGATGATGAACATTTTTTCATGTGTCTGATAGCCATTTGTGTGTCTTTATTGGAGAAGTGTCTGTCCATATCTTCTGCCCATTTTTTTTTGATTGCCTGTTTTGTGTGTGTTGAGTTTGAGGAGTTCATTATAGATCCTAGATTTCTCACTTTTATCATGAAGGCATTGGAGACTTTGTTAAGTAGTTTTTCTGAATTATTAAGTCATATAATGACTTAATGTGTGTTTTTCCCTTCATTCCTTTAAAGTTGTTAATTACCTTGATCTATTTCAAATTTTGTTTTTTCCAGGTTATTAAGATATAATTGATGTATTTCATTATATAAGTTTAAGATGTACAATGTAATTATTGGAAATATTGCCACAATAATTTTTTGTTAACAAACACCACCTTAAATAGTTACAAATTTCTTTTCTTGTTATGACAAATTTTAAGTTCTAATGTCTTAGAAGCTTTCAAATATGCAACACAATATTGTTAGTTGTAGTTATCATGGTGTACATGACATGCTAATACTTATTTATCTTATAAGTAGGCATTTGTGCCTTTGACCACCTTCACCTGTTCAGCCAGTTCCCCCAGTTCCCACCTCTGGAACCACCAATCTGTTATGTTTCTATGAGTTTGTTTTTCTTAGATTCCATGTATAAATGAGATTTATTTTTGTCTATGTGACTCATTTCACTTAGCATTATGTCCTCAGGTTTCATGCAGGTTATTGCAAATGGCAGGATTTCCTTTCTTCTTTATGGCTAAATACTATTCTAGTGAGTAAATATATATTACATTTTCTTTATTCATTCATTTATCATAGGATACTTAGGTTGTTTCAGTGATCCTTATTTGTTGGCTATTGTAAACAATACTGCAATGAACATAGAGATGCAAGTATCTCTATAAGATAGTTAGATATTCCATTTCCTTTCAATATATACCCAGAATTGGAATTGTTGGATCATGTGATAATTTTATTTTTAATTTTTTGAGAAACCTCCATGATGTTTTTCATAGTGACTGTACCAATTACATTACCAGAAATCAGTTACCACAAGTGTTCCCTTTTATCCACATCCTCGCCAGTATTTGTCTTCTCTTTCCCTTTTGACAATAGCCAATCCTAACTGGTGTGAGGTGATATCTTGTGTTTTTTATTTGCCTTTTCCTGATGATTAGTTTGTTGACCACATTTTCATGTATCTACCCACCATTCCAGTATCTTCTTTGGAAAAATGTCATTTAGGTCCTTTACCTATTTCTTTTTTGGAATAGTTATTTTTTCTCTGAGTAAGAGTTCTTTATATATTGGGATATGATCTCATTATCAGATATGTGGTTTGCAAATATTGTGTCCCATTCTGTAGGTTCCCTTTTCATTTTATTGATTCTGTTATGGTGCAGGAAAACAAGGACAAGGTCAAACATTTCAGATTCCAGAGAGACAAACATACAAAATTATATAATCTTGTTATCAGTCTTCTCATCAGAAAGAAGCAGAAGTTAGCAGACAGTGGACTGATTACTTCAAAAAGCTAAGGGAAAAAGTATCAGTCCAGATTTTTATACCTAGACAAACTACCACTTGAATTTAATGGCAAAATCAGACATTAGCATATATATAAAAATCACAAGTCAGTATACTACCTACAGGTGCAGTTGAATAGTGAAAGTGTTTCAGCAGAAGGAAGAAATGTAATTTATCTTGATTAAGGAATTTGGAAGATGGAATAAAGCATGTTTTGTTCTTTTCTCTTTCTCTTTTGGAATGGCTAATCTGCAGGAAGGACACCTTCTGTCCTCTCCTTCTATATTTATTTGGTAAAGACAATGAGGTAGTATTGCTAAGGGAATACCTATAATCTTGGGGTGCATATGAGTTTAGGTTCCCCAGAAGCAGATCCACAGTCAGTGATTTGAGTTCAAGTAGTTTATACAGTAGTGAGAAAGTGAGTCAGGGATGGATGCCAATAGAGTTTCATTAGTTATTAGGTGATATCTGTGAAAAAGGCTTGATCTACTAGAAACCACTGGAAGACTATAACAACATACCTCAGAGTTATGTCATCTGAAAGATCAGAAATCAAATATTTATCACTCTGTTTCTATCTTTCATTTATTGATTATTGGCACTAGAAAAATTAGATGTTCCCCACATGGGCTGAGCATGCCCTTGAAGTAAAAATAAAAATTTTAACCTAAGAAATGCAGACTTTTTTTTTCATAATGAGCATTGGCTTGTACATAGACAAAGAATGCCAAGTTGATATGGACAGAGCACCAATAAGAGCTGCTACAAAAAGGAATTTAGGACAGAAAAGAAGCCTGTCTGCCTACAGATCAGAATCAAATTTTTGAACTGAGTCATGACTAATAAGGCCATTTTAATCTCCATATTTCATTTTAATCTCCAATGTGACCTATATGTCACATTGTCCATTTGTTGTAAACATAAAAAGGAAAAACAAGGATTTTATTTATCAACCTCTAAAATCTCCAGTAGCCTAAAATTTAATTATAACAAGTAAAAGAATGGAAAGGAGAAAAAGGAAATGAATAAAATCATGGCAAACAGAAAAAAAGTTTTTAGATTATAAGTATAAATAATACAAAAATGTAAATGTAATAAACCCACTAGTCATGTACTGAATAACAACTTAATAAAACTGAGAGAAGAAAAAAATTACCACAAATACATCTGTGTGCTACTCAATAGAAGAAACTATGCCCTTGTATCCAGTTTAATTGCTTCTTCCCTGGATAGAAGTGATTGCCCTCATAGGGGCCTATCCCCTAGGAATTTCACAACTATAGATTTTCTCCTTGTTCCCACTCATTAAGGTCTGAAATCATATCATGACTTTACCTGACAATATTTTAAAGGGACCAGATTCTGAGTAGACACATTCAGCCACCATTTATCCAAATGAATGTTGATGCTTTTAAGTATACACAACAGTCTTTCTCCAAACTGAGCGCTGGCAGTGACTCTGCAACCAGACCTGGCGGAAACACCCTAAGATAATAACATAGTGAATTGTGTTGAAAGGACTTACCTTACTAAAGTCTCCATAGATCCTCCCTATTCACTATTCATAGACAAAATTTTGTGAAATCGTAGGAGAATTAATTTTATTATTTCTATTCCATAAACAAGGAAATTGATCTTACTGTAAGATAAACAACTCTCCTAACACAAAGAAAAATCCAAGGTAGTTGCAAGACTTAAACCTAGGCTTCCTAGCTCCATGTTCATGATCTTTCTTCACCTCTCCATGTCTCAGGCACCTTGGAACATTTTGACCAATATCTGAGATTTGCTCCAAAATTATTTATACATTCTTGTAGGTCTGAATTTCTGATTTTAGACTCACAGTTCAGGATTGTCTTCTTTTTCTTTTCAAGAACAAAGTAGCACATATTGCATGGAGCACTGGGTGTGGTGCATGAACAATGAATTCTGTTGTGCTGAAAATAAATAAAAAATAAAAAAAAAAGAACAAATTAAACTTCTATGTTTGATATATATTTTAGGTGAAAAATGTAACTGATGTGGAAGCACTGGGGCAGCAACCTCTTCTATGAGTTTTTAAGCTCGTATCTAGTTGTTTGGATACTTTTTCTGAAACACAGGCTTAAGTATTTATATGCAAAAACACTTTAGTCAGCAGACAGTAGTATGTTATTTATGAAATTTTATGCTGCTTTCCTTAAGAGGATATCAAAAACCTATTGTTTTGTGCTCTTCTCTGGCTATTTTTTTTTAAAGATTTTATTTATTTATTTGTCAGAGAGAGAGCAAGAGCGAGCACAGGCAGACAGAGTGGAAGGCAGAGTCAGAGGGAGAGGGAGAAGCAGGCTCCCCGCGGAGCAAGGAGCCCAATGTGGGACTCGATCCCAGGACGCTGGGATCATGACCTGAGCCGAAGGCAGCTGCCCAACCAACTGAGCCACCCAGGCGTCCCTCGTCTCTGGCTATTGACAACCAATGTTATGGCTGGATGGATCCTTGTGGTTCTTATATTAATTGCAAGAGGTGCTCAGCAATAAACACCAGGAAACCCTGAAAGAGACAAGGTTTCCAAGACTCACAGGTCCTGGAAATCACGTGGCACACCTGGGACCACACAGCAGGGTCATGGGTAGTGAGAGAGAGCAGGTCTGGATTCTCTTTTATTGAGGTCAAAGTAGGGACTTGGGTTCACTCTTTACTGGTGAATTTAAAACATAAGAGGGTAAATTTAAAGCATGCCCAGAGAAGCATATAATTATTCTTCCAATTTCAAACAATAGATTATCTAAACCAATCACAAGCTCTAAAACAAGGAGCCAGAGAGGAAATTGAGTCCAGCTTTTCATCCAGTGACTGGCAAAGTTCTTATTGAGATTGCTGTCCTTGAAGCGGTTGCCTCAATAATCAAAGCCTAAGTCAGGCACTTGCATTACCAAAAGAGAAAGAAAAAAAAAGAAAAAGGAAAAAAGAGCTGTCAGGGCTTACACTGCACCTATGATAGATGATACTCTCATTGAGAAGATGGTAAATTCTTCCTGTTTACTATGTTCTGACTTGCCCTCGAAGGGACACCTAACCAACAGGGTGAAATGATAATTCTTTAGACTCCAGAAGGATCTTCATGAAGCCACCAAGACCCTTACTCCATTTTCACTGTCACTTTCCCACAACCTACACTTTCATTACTTGCTCATCTGGAAAATCTGACAAGGGCAGTGACTAAAGTTACAGACATTGAAATAAGTAAGACATGAGTCTGAATCTGAACTGATCTCATGCTAGATGTGCAATGTCAGGAAACCATATAACCTCTTGAATTCTCCATTTCCTTAGCCTTAAATGGGAGTTGTGTGTGTGTGTGTGTGTGTGTGTGTGTGCATACTCTCTCTTCCTCTATCTTTTCATATATATCTGTTTATCTACCTGTGTATCTGTCCGTCCATCCATCCATCCATCCATCCCTCTTTCCATTCATTAGCTCTCTACCTTCTATCTTTCTGTCTGCCTGCCTGCCTGTTTGTTTTTCTGCCTTTTCTGATTTCTGACTATATACAAGATAAACTAGCACATAAGCAGTGTGTTATGGGTCTTACTATCCCCTGGAGATTAGATCTAGGAATGGATTATTCCAGATATGTAACCTTGGAGAAGTTAATACCTCTTTCTGTTCTTATGTTATTATTATACACAATCAGAAAGTTGGCCAAAAGATCTGTGAAGGTGTCTTAGCTTCAACAATCTCTAACTCTCTAGACAATTTACAAATTATATATTCTTTTCATCTCGATTGTGGCAGTTAGAAAAATCCTCATCAGTAAGCCCACATACTAACCCTGGAGTTTGTGATTATATTCTCTTGCAAGGAAAATGATATTATGTACATGTTAAGGCTTTTGAGATGGCAATATTATATTGGATTATCCATGTGGACCTAATAAGAACATTCCAGCTATCAATGAATCTTGGAACACTGAAAAAATAAATTTAAAAAATTAGTAAAAAAACATAACAGATGTTAAACAAGAAATAATAGCTTATAATATTATTGAGTGTTGGGTTCACAAAACAAATACTGTAAATTCCAGACATGCAATGTGTATAGGGGCCAGAAGGAAGATAGTGACAATAATAGTTATCAGAAAATGCTGAGTGAAATAAGTCAAGCAGAGAAAGTCAATTATCATATGGTTTCACTAATTTGTGGAGCATAACAAAAAGCATGGAGGACAAGGGGAGTTAGAGAGAAGGGGGTTGGGGTAAATTGGAAGGGGAGGTGAACCATGAGAGACTATGGACTCTGAAAAACAATCTGAGGGGTTTGAAGTGGCGGGGGGGTGGGAAGTTGGGGTACCAGGTGGTGGGTATTATAGAGGGCACGGATTGCATGGAGCACTGGATGTGGTGAAAAAATAATGATACTGTTATGCTGAAAATAAATAAATGAAAAAAATCTTCCTTAAAAAAAAATGGAGGGGCGCCTGGGTGGCTCAGTGGGTTGAGCCGCTGCCTTCAGCTCAGGTCAGGATCTCAGGGTCCTGGGATCGAGTCCCGCATCGGGCTCTCTGCTCAGCGGGGAGCCTGCTTCCTCCTCTCTCTCTGCCTGCCTCTCCGTCTACTTGTGATTTCTCTCTGTCAAATAAATAAATAAAATCTTAAAAAAAAATGGATATCCCTCCAAAGACTTCAAATATAAATAAAAAGATTTAAAACATTGTGCTTGCTCAAAAACAATCTACAGACTAGAGTCAACTCCTCAGCCCTCAATATTTATGATCCAGCTACTTATTGACAAAAATGACAGTAAGAATGTGTCTAAGATTAAATAAGAGTCTTTCAACCTAACCTAAAATGTGGATAAAAAGGAAGAAATAATGCAAAAGAGGTTTGTGTAAGGGTTCTCACACAGAAGGGATGACAAAACCATTAACACTGGAGAGATAGGACAGAATGAAAAAATACTGGAAGAAACAAGAGATCTGGGTGGATGAAGTGTGTGAAAATATGCAAATCAGAGAGCAAACCTAACAGACATCAAAACTCACTCACACCTTGAAGCCATGCAGTTGCCACCAACCTTCCTAAACTAACAGACACCATTGTTCCATCCGACGTGTGACATTATAGGCAGAACTCATCAGGATGGTGCTGAATACCCACATGTGCAAACTGTTTGTTATGGTTACTTCTTTGAACACTCATGGGAACATGCAGGTAGGTTCCTGTATCACCTTCACCCTACTGGTGAATAAAATAAGGCACAGGAAACTTAGTTTAGGACCAATGTCTCCCAGGTGGTAAATGGGAGTTCTTCTGTGTGAATACACAGGCACATCCCAGAGCCCAATATTTAGCTTTTGTTGACTATATTTTTCTCTAACGTTGCATGTATCTCACTGTGCATATATGCATATATTTGTGGATTGCTTTATTGTGTGACATCAAACATTAGGCTTGGTAGAATGCATACCATGATTAAGTGTAAATTGAATGAGATTGAAATCAATTAAAATTTACTGATGCCATTAAGTTTGGGAACCATTCTGAATGTACCTAAGGCATGGCTCTGTCCATAACTATGTAAACTTGAATATTCAATCTCTTTGTTGCTAAGTTTCCTATTATATATATGGGCATAACTAATCGATCAAATGGGGATAATAAAAGGACTGAATAAATAAACACACATGAGCATACTGAAGTGAATATAATTAGAGGACTCAAAACATCTGACTTAGGAGTTCCGTCCATTCCAGGCATGTGAGCTTGGACAGCTCATTGTCATTTGCTGTGACTCAATTTACTCATATACAAAAATAAAAAGCTAGGAAGATGATTGGTGATGAACCTTACTCTACAAAAGTCTATTCTTGTTTGGATAAGTTATCACTAAATTGTATTGTCATTCCCATGCTTAAAATGGAGAATATTCAAAAATAAATTACAGCAATAATAAAGAAATGCTCATGCAACTTTTCTTTATTGATCATTCTGTTCTCCTACTTCTTGTTGCCACAGAACATCTCATGATTCTCAAATTCACATCCATGAAGAACAATACAGAGGTGACTGATTTCATCCTGCTGGGATTAACCACTGCCCCAGAATTGCAGAGTTCTCTCTTTATAATGTTCACCCTCATTTACTTTGTCACTCTGGTTGGGAACTGGAGATGATCATATTGATCTTGCTAAAATCTCATCTCCACACTCCCATATACATTTCCCTCAGTAACCTATCTCTGGTGGATTTTTGTTATTCAACAGTCACTTCCAAGGTCATGGCTGGACTCCTTAGGGAAGACAAGGTCATCTCCTACCTTGCATTTGCTGTCCAGATGTTCCTTGTTGTAGTCTTTCCCATGGGGAAAATTATATTTTAGCCTCAATGGCTTAAGACTGCTACACAGCATTAAAAAATCACCATGACAATAGGTGTATGTGTTTGGCCATAGGCTGCTATGTCTATGGTTTTCTGATTGCTTCTTTTGGTGTAGGAAACACATTCCATTTTCCTACTGTAAGTACCCCTCCTATCCATCACTTTTTTGGTGCTATTCCTGTACTCATGGCTCTCTCTTGTTTGACAGACATGTCAGTGAGTTGATTCTTGTCTTTGTGACAATCTTCCACATCTTTTTTGCTTTTCTGGTTATCTTGATATCCTACCTGTTCATTTTCTTTAAAAAGTCTTTATTTATTTATATGACAGACAGAGATCACAAGTAGGCAGAAAGGCAGGAAGAGAGAGAGAGGAGGGAAGCAGGCTCCCTGCTGAGCAGAGAGCCCGATGGCCTTGACTCCAGGACCCTGAGATCATGACCTGAGCTGAAGGCAGAGGCTTTAATTCACCGAGCTACCCAGGTGCCCCTACCTGTTATTTTTATCACCATCCTGAAGATGCCTTTAGTGGAGGGATACCTGAAGGCTATTTATATCCACTTGTGCCTCCCATCTTACTGCAGTGCCCATCTTCTATAGGACAGTCATGTTCATGTACTCTATGGAAACAAACAAAATCATATCTGTTTTCTATACTATGGTCGTCCCCATGCTAAATCCTGTGGTGTATAGCCTAAGACAAAGAAGTCAAGAATGTTTTCAAGAAGGTTGTTGAGAAGACAAAATCATCTCTAAGCTTAATCTTTTAGGGTTGTAAGATCCACAGTGACCCAGTTTCATTCTTGTCAGATCTTCTTCATGCACTAACTCACAGTTTACAGCCCACACAGCATTTGTATTACTAACATACTTTCCTCTTCAAAATTCTGCCATTGAAAAAGAAGATAGGGTGTCCAGTTGAGTAATATCTGGATGAGAATAACCATGAGGGCCTTAAATATTTAATGATGATGTTTATGATGAACCTCATTAATTTTATGTGACTTATTCATATGTTCACATTTTCTGCACCATATTTAATGGAAGTATATATGGAAAACAGAGCTCAAACCCATGAAGACAAGTGTATGCAAAGATCCCATTTGTGCACATACAGACAAGACTGGGAAATTTGTTAAAGGAAGTAGCAGTGGTATCACTAGTTTTTAATTTAAAAAGTTAAATTAATCTGGATCAGAATATAAATTAATGTCTAACATTTTTAAATTTAAATTCAATTAGCCAACTTATAGTACATCATTATTTCCAGTGTAGTGTTCAATAATTTACCCATTGTGTATATATTTTTTATTTCTCTAATTTAAAAAAAAATCCTAAGTATACAAAATGAAGAAAAACACGAATGGAAAGAAAAAGAAAAACTTTTAAATAAAGACATATGCTTTCTCTTGGCATATTTCCTCAGAGATACATAATATCTTAAAGGAGTTAATATCTTTGGCTTCAGTAAGTCATTTGTACAAAAAGTATGATCACATGATAACTTTTTAAAGTGAGAAGAAAGGGGGATCAATTGATAATAAAGCATAAAGACTACCAACTCTTCAAATATGTAAGATAAATGCCCTAAGTAATGATCATGTTATCTATTTTTATTTCTGGAAATGCTATAAGAAGGCTAGTGCTCCCCATGCAGGGACACGTTAGTTTCAGATGAGCTACATTATGTCCTGCCATTCTCCTACTCCATCCCTCCTCTTCGCTCAAACTGAGTTCCCTGCTGTTCCTGGACAATCCAAACTCCCTCGTGCCTCAGGGTCTTTGTATTTGCTATTGCCAATGCTCAGAAAGATTTCTCACTTCCCTTAGGTCTTTGCTTAAATGTTAACATATCATAGTCACTCCACTCCCCATGGACACTGTTCCCAGCTTGCTTTAGTCTTTATAGTCCTGATCACTCCTCAACTCTTTCTATTTATTTGTTAGTTTGTTTATTCATTTACCTATCTACCTAGAATATACACTGCACAAAAAGAGTGGCTTTGTCTACTTTACTAACAATGGTATCCCTAATAACTAAATTATGGTCTGGTTTGAACTAATTATTCAACAAAGACTAGTTAATAAATAAACTAATTGTTTGAGTCCAGCAGCAAATATACTTGAGCACTGATAAATATACCAATTATCCATTATATATATATATATATATTATCCATTATATATTCTTTACAAAAGAATTCTAGAACATTTCATGAGACGTGGTTGGTTTTCTTCTATATTCTTTCACTTGGTATCTGAAATTTCCCACTTTTGGACAAATTAATTTTTGGAAATTACACTATCAAGTGGGTCATATCAAACCATCTTAATTCTTTTCTATTAGGAATGTCTCATTAGATGGAAAACAATACATGAAATAAAGTCTATTTAGGACATCATTAACAGCCAAAATGGGACTACAGATTTCCTGATTCAATTTACAAAATTCTTTAGTAAATAATGATTATTCACTATGTCCAGTGATTTCAAATACCCACTGAAAATGTAAGAAAGATAGCAAGCAATGTAAGATAATGTTTTACCACATTAAATGTAAACTACCTCAATGTGCTAATAACTCTGTATTTTATTTGATGTTCAGTTGAGCTCAATTTTATTATAAAGGTACCCAAAGGAATTTTTATCCATGTGTTCTTTTCCTATCTTTATAAAATTAGAAGTACTTAACTTCTGAAGACTTGCAAAACTGTGCTTGAATGTCCTGAGAGGGTCATGCTGGTATTAGTGGGGATAGAGTGGTATCACACAAATATCTGGCCCTAAAGTCTGTGAAAATGGTGGTTTCTCTTCTGGAACCATTTCTTAATTGTTACTTGAAATTTTTTTCTTTTTTTTGCTTTATTTCCTTTAAGCATAGTTGATATTCACTGTCACATTAGTTTTCGGTGTACAACATTAGTGATTCAACCACTGTATGTTATGCCATGCTCACAAGTGTAGGTCCCATCCAGCAGCATGCCATGCTATTACAATACCATTGCCTACATTCTCCATACTGTACCTTTTATTCTCATGACTTATTCATTCTGTAACTGGAAGCCTGTATCTCCCACTGCCCTTCAACCATTTGCCCATCCCCCCAAGCCTCTTCCCTCTGGCAAGCATCAATTGTTCTTTGTATTTATATGTCTGATTCAGCTTTTGTTTGTTGATGATTTGCTTTGTTCTTTAGATTCCACATGTAAGTGAAATCATATGGTATTTGTCTTTCTCCAACTTACTTCACTTAACATAATACCCTATAGTCCCATGTGGAGAGCCATGAAATAGACGCAAGGAGTCACGTATGCGGAGGTGCCCGGGGATTGAGGAAGCGAGACTGATTGGCTGGCTGCAAGCATGGGTGAGCCCGTGCTTGCAGCGTGATCAGGGAGAGGGGCGTGGACTAGATCGGTGATTGGCCGAGGTAAAGGATATAAAGCGGAGAGACTGTCGGGACAGAGAGAGAACTAATAAAGAAGCTTGCCACCCATCACGTTTGCGGGTCGTTCTTGCCGGCGAGAGCGACAAGTGGTGCCGAGACCCGGGACTTCGCCCGCGTCGCAAAGAGGTGATCGAGGTAGAGCAACGATAAGGTAAGGAGTGCACCAATAACTGTCTATTGACAGGGAGGTTCCCTGAAGACGATCGGAGGTAAGGTTGCTTATAAGGCTCTTCAGGGACTATAGAGAGAAAGTTTTCCCAGGATGGGATACGAGATTGCTAGGTGCAGGATGGAGGGCCCTCTAAAGGATATCCTCAAGGCAAATGGCACCCCCTTAAAGACGAAAACAGCCCGCTTTTTCTTGAGAGAAGTAGGAGAAGTTGCCCCCTGGTTTATAGAGGAGGGGCTCCTGAATGTGCCACAGTGGGAGCACCTGGGGGAGGACTTGAAACGATGCCCATTTGTAACCTTGGGAACCCTTGCCGTGTGGTCCTTGGTGAGAGTGTGTTTACAATCTACTCGAGAGCCCTTGAAGCAAGCAGTGCAACAGGGAGGGGAGGTTCTGGAGCAGGTAAAGGAGGAGTCTCATAAAGGGTCTTCCCAAGACTCTGACTCTGAAAGTGAAAGTTCGGAAGGACTCTCAGATAGCGAGTTGCAGGAAATAGGGGAGAGAGAGGCAGATAAGAAGGAGAAATCTCCCAGTCTCCAGGCATTACAGGATTTGGAAGCCATAAGACAGCAATTCGAGAGTAAGGAGGTGGAGTTGCAGAAGGCATTAGAGGAATTAAGAATGCAAGGAGAAGTAATGGCGCAGCTGAAAGCAGAAGCGGAAGCTGCAGCTGTGGCGCAGATTGGGCCAACCTGGCCAGAGCGGTTTTAAGATCACGTAGGCTCTCGATTTGAAACAAATGTTACTTGCAATTGCACCTCAGCTAAGCACATAAGTTACTCACCAATGCCCGTCTGTGTTAGAGCTCCCTTTCTCTTCATAGTTTTTAATGCTTCTACTATTAACAAGTCATCTAGTCTCTCTTGTGAGTCCCAGAATTGTCTGCTATCAGAATGTTGGAATGCCACGGTGGGAGACTCGGCAGTAATAGCCAAGATACCGACGTATATCCCGATGCCAGTACAGGTGAACCCCGACAACCTGCCGGTGCTGCTTCGACATAAACGAGACTTTGGAATAACAGCAGCCATTATTGCAGCTATTGCAGCATCCGTCGCCGCTGCTACTGCTGCTGCAGTGGCGTTGACAACCTCGATACAGACTGCAGCAACACTCAACAATGTCACCGGGAGGGTAGCTGAAGCCCTTGCAACACAAAATCAGATTAATGGACTGTTGGGTGTATACAAAACCTGCCTGGACTCTGTGTCACCCCGGTAGCTTATAATAATTTGTCTCACGCCGCAAATTTATCCAAACAACTGAGTCGCATGCTCAATGGTTCCTGGAGCGTTGAATTCCAGAACCTGACCAAACAGTTGCGAGCCCAAATTGTTATCATAAACGCCACTAAGGTACCCATTGGCACTGTCCATGATTGGGTTGTCATGCTACAACAATCACTCTCGCTCCTCAAAAACTGGGCAGGCATAGGAGTCCTCGTTATACTAATGATTCTGGCTCAAGTGCTCCTACTAAGATGCATCTGTAGAGTTGCGTGACGGCAGCAACGGCAGCAACAAGTTTTGGTTCAAGCTATGATGGCTCTAGAGGCTGGTACCTCCCCCCAGATATGGCTTATATGCTGGATCGGTAGTCAAAGACGGGTAAGACCGACCCCACCCTATAGCAACCTAAGACAGGGACCCCTCGGCCAGGAGGGACACCCGATGACGGGTAAGCGTAGGGAGTGAGGGCGGCAACCTAAGACAGGCACGATCCCCGCCATCATATATAAATAAAAAGGGGGAGCTGTGGAGAGCCATGAAATAGATGCAAGGAGTCACGTATATGGAGGTGCCCGGGGATTGAGGAAGCGAGACTGATTGGCTGGCTGCAAGCATGGGTGAGCCCGTGCTTGCAGCGTGATCAGGGAGAGGGGCGTGGACTAGATCGGTGATTGGCCGAGGTAAAGGATATAAAGCGGAGAGACTGTCGGGACAGAGAGAGAACTAATAAAGAAGCTTGCCACCCATCACGTTTGCCGGTCGTTCTTGCCGGCGAGAGCGACAGTCCCATCCTTGTTGTCACAAGTGGCAAGATCTCATCTTTTCTTATGGAGGAGTAATACTCCATTGTATGTATGTACAACACCTTCTTCATCCATTCTTTTTTTTTTTAAAGATTTTATTTATTTGACAGAGAGAGATCACAAGTAGGCAGAGAGGCAGGCAGAGAGAGAGAGAGAGAGAGGGAAGCAGGCTCCCCGCTGAGCAGAGAGCCCGATGTGGGACTCGATCCCAGGACCCTGAGATCATGACCCGAGCCGAAGGCAGCGGCTTAACCCACTGAGCCACCCAGGTGCCTCTCTTCTTCATCCATTCTTGTACAGATGGACACTTGGGGTACTTCCATATCTTGGCTATTGTAAATAATGCTGCAGTTAACATAGGGGTGCATATATTCTAATTAATGTTATTTGCATAATTAGCATTAGTGTAATTAGCATATTTTCTAATTAGTGTTTTCATTTATTTGGGTAATAACTAGTAGTGGAATTATTAGACATATGGGAAATAAGAGAGCCTTCACCCACAATGCTTAGAACTGCAGTGGAGTGTTGGGGAGGACCAGGAGCAGATTTAGTAGCCCTGGGGCATAAAAAATAGACTTGGTTTAAAAGAGCAACTAGAATATAAAAGTTCTAGCTTTAGTGCCCTGCCAAAGCAGGGAAGCTACCAGAACTCTTGGTCAGAGGTCTGGTGAGTACAAGAGTTCACAATCCTCCTCCCTGCTGAGAGCACCAAAGGGCACAAGATCCTGATGCCACAGCAGGTCTATTCCTCAGTAGAACCTGAACCCACACCAGCCCTGGATGCCTGGGCTCCGGGAAGAAAAAAAAAAAAAATCCTTTTAAAGGAGCAATTAGCATAAGAGAGAGCCAAACTAAACCTCCCACAAAGAACTAGGGAGCTGCTGAACTCTTGAGGTTGGAGTGGCTGGTGAGCACCATGTAATTAAGGTATCTTTAATTTTGAAAATAATTTCAGATTTTCAAAATATTTTCTGAGATATTATAGACAAGTCTTGCATACCTCTCACCCAGCTTCCCCTAGTGTTAACATCTTACTTTATCATAATACACTAGTCAAAACAAAGAAACCAGCATTGATACACTACTGGTCTCTAAACTTCAAGAACTCATTCAGATTATTATTTTTGACTTATGTCATTTTGCTCTTATAGGGTCCAATCCAGGATCCAACTCTGTATATATTGTCCTGTCTCCTTAGTCTTCTCTGATCTGTGACAGTGTCTCAGGCTTTCCTGGATTTTCACTATCTTAATAGCTTTGAGGGGTACTGCTCAGGTAGAAGGTATTTCAATTTAGATTTGTCTGATTTTGTTTGTCATGACTACACAAAGGTTTATTATTGAAAGAGAGAAGTGCTGTTCTTATCACATCTGATCAGGAGACACATATTACCAACATGACTCGTCACTGGGGATCTTAACCTTAATCACCTAAACCAGATACATTTGCCAGGTGCTTCAATGTAATGCTACCTTTTCCCACTGTGCTGTGTATTTTAGAAATAAGTCACTAAGTGCAGGCCATACTCATGGTAAAAGGGACTATACTCCACCTCCTAAGAGAAGGCTAAATATATTATTTAGGATTTTTAAAAAATTATTTTTATTAACATATAATGTATCATTTGCCCAGGGGTACAGGTCTGTGAATCATCAGGCTTACACATTTCACAGCAGTCACCATAGCACATACCCTCTCCAATGTCAAGGATTTTTTTATAAGGGAGATTTGTTTGTTTGTTTATATCAGCCTGTACTTAACATTTTTCTGCTTTATACTTTGGGGTACAATGTAGTCCTGTGTTATTTACTTTCTTGCTCAAATGGTTCCATCTTTGGGAGCACTTTCAGTTTTACTCTTGCTTCCTTTTGATATACACAACCCTCTTGTTCTCTGAACTCCTCCTTACTTTCTGGAACTACAAGATGCTCCAGGCTCCTCTTGCAGTATTCCTATCCTAACCTAGTAATCAGCTCTTTCTCCAAAGAGCCCATCTCACTCTCAGTTGTAACTCAAAAGAATCCAAATCCTCCAGCCTTCTTTCGTTTAACTGGTAGATTAAATAACAGCTAGCTACAGGAGGCTGAGTACATTCCTAAATGGTTTTGAGGTGTCTTTGAGTAGGGACTGTGTGTGTGTGCTTAAGCTTTCTTTTTGTCCCTCAGTTCCTGTTCCAAACCCCTGTCTTTGTCTCATTTGTTCATCACATCAAGCACTATACCACCTTCTGTGTTTCTTCTTTTCCTGTCTCTACACTGCTTTTCCCCAAGGTGCTTTTCCCCCTCCTTCATTCTTCCAAAGAACTTGTTGCAATAATCTTGTACTCAGCAAAATGGAGGGGAAGTGAAGCCAAGAACAATGACTTGCTGCAAAGCAGACATTTGCTATAACTGATGCTCTGGTTCATGAAGCATCATCTGTTGTCAAAACATCTCTTCTCAGTCATCTCCTGAAACCCTGGCTTCCCATCATGTTGTTAAGCTCTGTCCATCTCTCTTCTCAAAGTTCAAAGTCTCAAAGCCCTATTCCCCTAGCTGTTCTGGGAAAAGACAACATACATTTACATCATCAGTAGTGCATGTTGGGAAAATAATTAGAAACACGGTAAAGCAAAGAATAATCATGGACTAGATTGTAGAGAATATATTTAATGAGATTTGTGCTCCCACTATCCAGCCCAAACCACTCAAAGTCACCCACCAACTTCCTATCACTATGGCCTATTTCCAGTTCTTAGTCTTACTATTGCTTAACCTACCAGTGGCTCTGACACATCCATTTCCTCTTAATGCATTTCTCATCACTTGGTTTCTAGAATGCCACTTACCTCCACTGGCTATTCATCTCTCTGATCTTTTATCGAGAAAGCTCCAGGTCTTAGAAGCTCAGGTTCAGTTACTAGCTATGTGGCAGTATCCTGCCTTTACCCAGAAAACACTTTTTTTTTTTTCCCAGAGTATTGAGATTTCAGCAAAGCAACCTGTCTTTTAGACAGAGGTTCAATTTTGAAGTTGATTTTGCCAGTTGTTTTTGTGGCCTTATGACTGAATCCTTGCCAATGGAATGTACTCAGAAGTCATACAGAAAATGACTATATCACTTTCTTGAAGAGACAATATTTTTCCTTCAACTTATCTGTTCCTCCTTTCCTCCAGACAGAAGAGCAATGATGAGGACAGGCTCAACACTCAACGCTATAGGAGATGGTAGAGAGAGGTTAGGTGGATTGAACCTGGCCCTGAATGACAAAGAACACACTGGCTAGCCAGACAGTTCATTTTCACATTGCTACATTCACTTCCACTATTTGAGAATAAATTGCTATGGTATTTAAGCCACCGTATTTTCACTTTCTTTGTTACAGAAGTTTAATCTAATTTCTAATTGTGGTAGATAAACAATGGGCACAAATTCTTTGCAGCTGTTTCCCTCAAGAGGTGGAGCCTTTCTTCATGCTTACATTGGGGCCAACTCTTTGACACCGATAATTAATATAATGTGGTAGAGAAAATGTTTGAGTCAGGAGTCTAGACTTCAAGAAACCATTCAGTTTTACTTTCACACTGAAAACATGTAACAAAGTTGGTCCATCCTCGGGAGGATGGAAGAGCATCTGGAAAAGAGATGGACAGTAACCAAATCCAACAGTTAGAAATGTGAATAGAAATGTGAGTTAGAAATTTGAACACTTCAGCCCAGCTGACCATGCAGAAGACATGCAACCTTATGAGTGAGCCCATATGAAAACAGCAAAGGAACTATCCCGCCAGCCACGGAATTATGAGAAATAATAAACTGTTGTTTTTGGAATTGTGATATTTTGCTACACAACAATAGATGACTGATTAACTATACAGCTTTTATAATGTCTCTAATTGATCTATGGGTTGAACAGAATCTTCAGTTTCTTAGCGGTTTTCCTGAAAGCGCTATTCACCTCTTTATTCCTCAAACTATAGACAATGGGGTTCAACATGGGGACTATTATTGTATAGAACACAGATGCCATTTGATCATTGTCCATAGAATGACTAGAATTGGGTTGTAAGTACATGAATATGACAGTCCCGTAGAAGATGGTTACAGCAGTGAAGTGTGAGGCACAGGTAGAGAAGGCTTTCTTCCTTCCCTCAGCTGAGCGCATCCTCAGGATGGCAACGAAGATGAACAGATAGGAGGTCAAGATAACTATAAGGGCAAAACAGACATTGAAAGCTGCTAATATAAAGAGTACAATCTCATTTATATAGATATCAGAGCAGGAGAGAGCCAGAATTGGGGGGATATCACAGAAAAAATGATGGACCACATTGGAATGGCAGAAGGAGAGGCAAAAGGTGAATCCAGTGTGGATAGCAGATTCAACAAAGCCCCAGGCATAGCAGCCTATTGCCATTTGAGCACACAAGCTCATGGTCATAGAAGTGGTATAATGTAAGGGTTTACATACTGCGGTATGCCGATCATAAGCCATGGCAGCTAACAGGAAACAGTCTACACTGGCAAAAGCCACAAAGAAGAACATCTGAGCAACACATCCACCATAAGAGATGACTTTATCCCCTGTGAGAAACCCAGCCATCACCTTGGGAGTAACAGCTGAGGAGTAAGCACAGTCCACCAGAGAGAGGTTACTGAGGAAAATATACATGGGAGTGTGGAGGCGAGAGTCCAACAGAATCAACGTGATCATCCCAAGATTTCCAATGAGAGTAGCAAGATAAATGAAAGTGAATGTTATGAAAAGAGGGACTTGCAGTTCTGGGCTGTCAGTCAGTCCCAAGAGCCTAAACTCATTCACCTCGGTGCTGTTCTCCATAGATACTATTTGAAACTATGGTTCACCTGTCAAAACCAGAAGGCAAAATGGATAAATTACTTATGCATGGAAAGTGACCCAAATGTCATGAGTGCATCATGACACCATTACCAGTACAGGGTTCCCGGTAACCCAGAGACTGGCGTCTTCTGACCTTCATCTTTCAATGTATAAGGGTACATACATACTTGTCAGTTCCTGACCCCACTGAGATATTCCAAATTACCACTCAGTTATTTTCAAAATGACTATTGCTTTTTTTATGTGGGTTGAAGTTTTCTGTGATCTTCATTTTATCACCTTGGAAAAGCAACATAAATGTTCCTGAGCTTTAATTTCTTTGCATGAAAAAATTAAGTGGGCACTGTGTTTCCTACTTTTACAATATTATAAGATTCTTACAGCAATTTTAAAAGGCCCTTTGATACGCTCTAGTTCCATCCACGTTGTTGCAAATGGCAAGATTTCATTTCTTTTGATGGCTGCATAGTATTCCATTGTGTATATATACCACGAAAGACAACTATCATATGATCTCCCTGATATGAGGAAGTGGTGATACAACATGGAGGCTTAAGTGGGTAGAAGAAGAATAAATGAAACAAGATGGGATTGGGAGGGAGACAAACCATAAGTGACTCTTAATCTCACAAAACAAACTGAGGGTTGCCGGGGGGAGGGGGTTTGGGAGAAGGGGGTGGGATTATAGACATTGGGGAGGGTATGTGATTTGGTGAGTGCTGTGAAGTGTGTAAACCTGTTGATTCACAGACCTGTACCCCTGGGGATAAAAATATATGTTTATAAAAAATAAAAAATTTAAAAAAAAAAAAAAAAGGCCCTTTGAAAACAACACAGGTATTTCCAAAGGCAGTATATTGTTATATTGAAGATCATGGTCTCTGGGTGACCTGTCTGCATTCAAATCCTGGCATTTCCACTTGCAGGCTGGTAACTCTGGGTAAGTCACAGTCTTTCTATGTGTCAGTTTAAAACAGGTGACAATAATAGTACTTCACAAGGCTGTTTGGAGAATTTAATGAGTTGATATGTTTGAATCATCCAAAATACTGCTTAATAGCATATAATAAATCCTGTTTTATTATTATAAAATAAATATTATTAATAGTATATATAAGGTTGTTGGAAAAAATAACAAAAGAAACCCAACACAATTATTGGACTCATACTACTAAAGGAATTTATGTGGGTAGATGACCTCATAACTTAAATTTAAATATGTTTTAAAAAGCATACTATTTTTTAAAATATTAACAGCAAAAAATTGGGAGTTGAACATCAGGAATGATAATAGGTACAAATGTTGAGATGCCATCATTCATGGTCTGACTACAGCAAAAAAAATCTGTTGAAGGTTATACCAAATATTTCAGCCAACTGTATAATCTCATCGTAAAATAGCCTCTGCAATTCTCAGAATCCAGGCTACATATCTGGTTAACCCTGATGAAGTCTTCCACAAAGAATCCTTTAATGCCAGAATTATTCAGCCCTGGCTCTCTTTCCCTCACACTCCACATGTAGTCCATGAGTATATCTTGTTATCTCTATCTTCAAAATATAGCCCAAATTAATGTCCTTGTCACCAACTCTCGTGTACCTGCTCTAAGCCATGCCATCACTTAGGCCATGTGGGGTAAGAACTGAGTCCTGAAGTGGGTCCCTGGAAAAGGTAAGAAGACAAAGTCTGAGGCGAGATGCAGATACGGGAACTGAAAGATGGTGGGAACCAAGGAGTAGATACTGAAGATGCCAAAGTTTTGTCTTTACAAGTAGTTGGTAAATCTGTCCCATAGGACATGTCTTTTTAATGCTAACAATAATAATATTAGCAGAGCATCTGGGTGGCTCAGTCAGTTGAGCATCAGACTCTTGGTTTCAGCTCAGGTCATGATCTCAGGGTTGTGATCTCAGGGTCATGTCTTGGGATCATGAGCTCAAGCCCTGTACCAGACTCCATGCTTAGCATGGAGTCTGCTTGAGATTCTCTTTCCCTCTCCCTCTGCTCTTCCCTACTGCTGCTCACTTGTGCTCTCTCTCACTCTCTCAAAATAAATAAACAGATCTTGGAAAAAAAACCAATAATACAAGCAGTAATGGGTAGCCAGGCATTATTGCTACTTACTCACAGAAGTCTACAGCCTTTGATAGAGAGTTTCTGCAAAGCCTGTGCTAAGTTGTACATGAAACTATGCTTTAATAGCACAGGACCAGACACTTCAGAATGTGCTTCATTAACAGGCTCAATAAACAAATCATTCAGTGATTCACTCATTCATTCATATATTCATTTATTCATCTGTTCACTCATTACTTCAATAAACATGGACGGAGTCCTCATCAGTTTCTAAGTGCTCTCCTAAGTGTAGGGATGTTAAATGATGAGAAAAATACTATCGTTGTTATTTGAGAAAAATCACCATTTTCCTAATCAATAAAGGTTGCTGTAACATCTGAACTCTAGCTGAGCAGTCTGGAAGCATGAGAATATTAAAACCTGGGATATTAAACTCTGAAAAATCCATGGGAAGGTGTTGCCCTTGTAACTTCACTTAGCACATCTTCTGATACTACACTCTAAACAGAACAGAGAACTGAGCTATATATTTACCTTGCCCTTCAAGGAAGGTGACACAATTTCATTTATAATCTTCAAATTGCTAGTGCCACTCAAAAGAAAGAAAGTATCCCATTGATCTCCTTGCTTAATGTCTGGTCACAAAGCTTGAGGTTCTCTAGAGGAGGGGAGATACAAAGAAAAGGTAATTACTCAGTGGGTATTATAAAACACTCTCCAACCTGTCACACAGAGATGCTGCCATGAGGAAAAACAAGAGAAGGATTCCGAATGGACTCTGTAAAGTGCTGAACCATTCCAAGAAAGAATCATCCTACCCACCATGGACGACATTATAGCTCGGGATTTTTATCCCTGCTCACTTCACAGGCTCAGAGTACTAAGTCTGTGAAATAAGGTCACTTAGTAAATTGGACAACCTTTTACATGAAGATTCACAAAAAGAACACCAAAGAGCCTTTGACATACAGACTGGTCCCTCCAAAGTGATGTCAAATAGAATCACATTGGGATGTTAGAAGCTAATGATGGGGAACCAGAGGGATTTATACATACATGAAATTCTCGGTGGAATAGCTACCTAAGAGAGAGACCATAGTCTCTGAGTTCATTTACATTGGGAAGAAACAATTAGAGGCCAATTTCAGTTTGTTAAGGCATAACACTGATGTATTTACATAACTTGGGATTATTTCTTCTTGACAGTACAGATATCTTCAGAAGAGATTCAGCATTAACTTTTCCAATGGCAGTGAGACAGAATCATAAGAAAGGTCATGAAAACCAGGCTGAAGCATTGTCAAAGTTGTGTTATCCCACAGCCACACAACCTCCTAAAATTCATGTGAAGAAGGTTACAGGTTATATAACCCCTCTGCACTTCAGTTCCCTCATTAGTAAAATGAAGACAATGAGAGTGCCTGCTTCATACCGCTGTTATGAGAAACAAATAAATTAACATTTATATGCTTGTAAAACAATTCTGGTATACAGTAAACTCTCACCAAACATTGTAAAAAATAATTGCAAAGTCTTACTTTTTTGTGAGAGAGCCTCCATTTGTTTCTGAAAGTGCCCACTGTCTCTAAAAGAAATAATTTATCTCCAAGGGGCCTTTAGGAGTCACTGTGACTCAGTTTCAGAGACCCAACCTAGTGTGGGAGGTGTATGTTTATAATTAACAAACTCTTCTCTTCTCTAGAGGAGGGGAGATACAAAGAAGTAAGTAATTCTTGAGAAGTAAGAATTCAAGTGAGAAAATAAGAATTCAAATACAAGCTGCTTACATTGACAAAGCAGCGAAATAAGAATTCATCTGTAGCATATTTGGTTGGGTCCCTGACTTCCAGACTAAGCTGAACAACCCAGGGACTGAACAAAAAACATGGTCAATGTACTAGGAAGTGTTGTATTTGAAAGCAGTAATTACTATTATGCTTACCACGCTCCCAGCTCAGCAAGCAGCAAAAGAATGTATTTCAGCCAAAGGGATCCAATGAATACTTACAGAAGTTAGGATAGTTAGAATTTATTTGCAGTAGGTGTTAACAGCGTATGACATTAGCAAGGGTCCAACGGTTGCAGTAGAGGGAGCTGTCAGTGATAGTGTCCAAGTCAGAAATGGTGGATATGCCAGAGGTATTGTCTTAACAAACCTGTTAAGGTTTCAGGGATTTTGTCTTGCCTATAATTCCTGCCTTCTGGCTTTCTTTGTTTAATACCAATTTTCTTAGCCTAAATGATCCCATTTTCTCTTCGGTTTTGTGAGCACTCCTTTATTCTTCTAATAAGTTTCTTTTCCACTTAAATTAGCCAGAGTTGATTTCTGTTGTGTACACCCAAGATCGCCTCTCTCCTCCAAATTATCACCCACATCTCTGTGATAGGCGAGGGTGGTGACAGCGGAGGGAGTCTAACCATGAAAAGCAGACTGCCACTACCACTTTAGCTCAAAGTCCTGAGTGGTATTGTTTCAACTTTTAATTCCCAAATGGGCATGACTAGACTCCTTGACACAACATTGCAAACATTAAGAATCTTTTTTTTTAAGATTTTTAAAAATTTATTCATTTGACAGAGAGAGTGAGATCACAAGTAGGCAGAAAGGCAGGCAGAGACGGGGTGGGGGGTGTTGGGGACGGGGAGCAGGGCGGAGCAAGTTCCCTCTTGAGCAAAGAGGCTGATGATGTGGGCCTTGATCCCAGGACCCTGAGACCATGACCTGAGCTGAAGGCAGAGGCTTAACCTACTAAACCACCCAGGCGCCCCCAAATGTCAAGAATCTTAAATTACAGATTTTATGTCTTAAATATGGGAAAGGCTGACATGCTTTTTTTTTTTCCCCTCCTTACTCACATCTTGGCCTACTTACTTATCAGCAGGTTTCCAAATCCAGAAAAAATGTAAATATAATTTATAATAATTTATTTTACTAAGAAAATGACAAAAAAAAAAAAAAAAGCCAAAGCATAGAGAGTACCCAAATCCTAACACCAGATAAGATAAATGCATTACTACTAAGGAAAGCTACAAGCAAACATTTCTCATGAACATAGATACAAAAATCCTCAGCAAAACATTACCAAACAAAATCCAGCAGTGTATAAAAGAATGATACACAATGAATAAGTGGCAATTATTCCAGGCATGCAAGGCTGTGCCAACATTTGAAAATCAATCGATGTAATCGATTAAACGTGATCATATCACTTGCTGCCAAAAAAGCAGCTGACAAAATCCAATATAGATTCATGGTAAAAACTGTCATTGAGCTAGCACTAGAGGAAAAGAAGTTTCAGAGAAAGTGGGGGAGGCTGGAAAGAACAAAATTAGAGTCAGAAATATTCAGTTTATTACAGAGATAGATTGGTAGATATAGAAATAAGCATAAATGTGTGTATGTATATTTCCTAGTTTTGTTTTCTAATATCATCTGGAAATGACAGCCAAGTAGCAATGAGCCTACCCAGCTCCTAGATCTTGTATCTAAATAGTATTCTCTACTAGATGGAGAAATAACTGATTCTAGAACTGTAAAGGGTCCACACAAGATGAGTCTGAGCATCTTGTAATGCTCCAAAACAAAGAATTGTTACATGTCAAAAGGAAATGAGACAAACTCAAAGAGCACCCAATGACCAGACATGGAACCATTTGAGCAAATAAATAACATAACATCCAGCAAATAAATAACATAATATCCAGTTATAACCCAAAATATACAATAAATGTGATATAAACTGATATAAACAAATGATTGAAGAAATAAGTAAATGGTGAAAAGAGACAGATTGTCCCTTCAGAAGAATTCTACATTATTTATTTGTATGTTCCTTCTACTCCCAGAGGTGGACCTTAGTCTCTGCTGCCTGGAGTCTAAGGTAGTTTTATTCAGGTACTTAGAAAAAATAGAATATAAAGGGAGAACATAGCTTCACTCGGGACAACATGGCGAAGCTATCTTGGCCAGGTGACCCAAGGTTATCACAGCACCAAATTATGCTGTGAACGTGTCCCCCTGATAAAACATGATGAAAAGGGAACTTCTTGTTCCTGACAGAAAACACATATCCCTTACTTAACTGTGACCCCCCGCCAAAAAACCCCAGACAGTTGCATATTGAAGCCATTCTACAAAATATCTGACTAGTACTCTCAAAACTGTCCAAATCCCAAGAGACAAGGAAAGACTGAGACACTGTTATAGGAAACCAAGGAACCATGACAACTCAATTCAGTGTTGTTCCTGAATTGTAGCCTGAAAGAGAAAAGGACATTACTGGGAAAAAATGATAAAATCCAAGTAAAATCTAAAGTTTAGACAACAGTGATGTTGAGGTTGGCATCTTAGCTTTGACAAAGGTACCATGTTAAAGTAATATATTAATAATAGGGTAAAGTAGGGCCAGAATATAAGGAAACTGACAGTAATATCTTTGTAAGTTTTTGAAAATTTAGAACATTCTAGAACTTAAAAAATATTTAAAGCGATAATAATAAAATGGCTCCAGCAGAAGAAACATCACCATTTCTATAGACTTTAGAGCCAGAAGGGAATGCTTGCTAGTATCCCACTAATATATGCTACTAGTGAGAAAAACTGATACTCTTCATGTTAGTGTCTGCATGACTGCCTTAAGGCATTCAAGCACAGTTTTATAAATCTTGAGATGTTGAATGCTTCTGATTGTATAGAGATAGAAAGAAAAGACACAGATACAAATACCCTTGGGTAGTTTTATTATAGCTAACAGAACTAAACTCAAATGATAATTGGTTTCTCTCACACCAGGATACTGAATGCAGGTTATGTTTACATTCAATATAAATGTTTAGAATCATTGAAGTTAATTGTACATTCAGCATATATGAAGCAATTTTCCAAATCGAATCAGATATTAAACTTTTAATAGTTTCCTCGTTTAGGTCTTTTTACAATTTACTAAATAGATTTTATTTGGTTGTGTGACTTGCCACTTAATGAGACAATTCCTAAGGGAAAAATAAGAGATGGTTTCAGATGACCCATTGGATGGTGTGGGTTCCAAAAGATCATTGCATCTAAAATTGGGAGTCCATGGGCGCCTGGGTGGCTCAGTGGGTTAGGCCGCTGCCTTCGGCTCAGGTCATGATCTCAGGGTCCTGGGATCAAGTCCCGCATCAGGCTCTCTGCTCAGCAGGGAGCCTGCTTCCTCCTCCCTCTCTCTCTCTGCCTGCCTCTCCATCTACTTGTGATTTCTCTCTGTCAAATAAATAAATAAAATCTTTAAAAAAAATAAAATAAAATAAAATAAAATAAAATTGGGAGTCCAAACACTGAGATTGCAAATAAAAATATTCCACAAAGGAGAAAAGCAGTCATATCTTTTGAAACATTCTACATTATATTTAGAAGGATTGTTTATTAATGGTGTGATAGAACTATCAGTGGCTCAAAGATCCAACATATTAACATAGTCTATTCATGACAGAGTCACTTTATTCATTCCACAAAAGAATCCTGAACCAGATATTCTGCTAGGTATTGGGAATAGAGTTGTGAACACAGTAGATGAAACTGTAGTTCTTGCAGAGTTTACATTCTGGTTAGCAGATATAGATGTACAGGTGAACATAAAACTAAGTGAATGTTAATAAGAACAATGAAAAAAGGAGCAGGCTGGGGTGAGGAGATCCATGAGGAGTGAAGTGACCATTTTATAAGGGGAGTCATACCTATAGGACATGTAACATTTAGGGAGAGTCCTGAGGAAGCAAGGGAACATTCCAAGGAAAAGAAACAGCAGGAGCAAAGGTCCTGAGGTAGGGGCATGCTTGGAGTTGTGAAGAAGCAAGGAAGTCATTGTGAATGATGTGGAGTCTGTGACTGGGAGAGTGACGGCAGATGGTTCAGACCAACTAGGGTATAAGTAAATGAGGGATAATAACCATTTCAAAGCATTTATAGACAGAAAAAATGTGTGTTTGTTATTCTTCTTAGTGCATTATTTATACTCAGTGAAAGGAGTTGGTAGTCATGTACACATAAATGGAAAAAGAGCTGTATTATCTCTCTAGTTTTCTTCTACTCTGGTCACTTTATCTTGAGAATTATCATGTGCACCTGCTGCTTCTATATAATGGCTCAGTCAAGGTGGAATTCATTTAAGTGCTATACTTACGTAACTTTCCATAGAACATACTGACTAATACACATTCATTTAAAAAAATACTCGAGTACTTTTTCTACATTTGGGACTCTTAGAACCGTTTTTCAAATAAACATATAACCATGATTTGACATAAGTTCATATTCTGATACCTCAACTGATTTGTTATGTTTTTCATCAAACATTAGCCACACTATATTTACTTCTTTGACAAGTTTCCTACTCCTACATGTACGTGTATGGATGGAACTTTGCAGTACTTTTATTCACAGGCTTGTGTGCCCCCTGATTCTCATGTAGGTTTATATTGCATGTGACAGAAAAAATGCATGTCCTATCCACTTTAATTATGTTCAGAAGCTAGGTGGGGATTAACGTTAAATATTTGTGGAATTGTGTTGTAGACATTTAGCAGTATTTCCCGTCATATATCCATCTACTTCTTGCCAGCAGCCTTCAGACTGTCTTATGGGAATCTCTTTATATTCGTTGGTGTAAATAATACTAGCTGCTAGACAAGGAAACTCCCAAATCACCGTGGCTTAACCAGAGAGACTTTCCTTGCCCACATAAGTTCGGTTAGTTGTTCTATAGGACCTGGATTCTGTATCTGTTAGGTGACAGTGGAAGAGAGAATAAGCAGAGGGTCACCTGGGAGGTTTCACGGGCCAGACTCGGAAGTGGCCCATGTAACTTACACTCATTTTCACCGACAAGAATAAAATGACGTGACTTTCACTAATTGCATGCAGACTGAGAAATTAAGTACAGCTATGTGCTCAAGAGGAAAAAGAAAATAGTTTGGCACAGAAAGAACAAGTGACTTCCTTTTTTTTATGTTCATCAAATATCCATTTGACTCCCCCTGCTCCCACAGACTATATTATCTGATTCCACTAGGGAGACAACCTAAATCCCAACTAATCAGTATAACGGCTCAATGCCCAGGATAAAAGGGGTTCAATGGTTTTCTCCATTCAGTTCAGATGTGGCTCCTCATGATCCGGGAACTTACAAACTAAACAAACAAACAAAAACCAAACAGCTTATCTCACATCATACTCAGTATATGACGGACAGGATGAATATAGGTGGGGAAAAAAAAGTTCCCTTTTATGAAAGTAAAGAACAGAGATACAATGGTCACTTTTGAAATCTTGCTAAGTTAGCCTTATGAAGACGCTTCCCCACTCTTAACCTTGACAGTGGAGATATTTCTTTATGAGATCCTGTATTGTTTTGTTTTCTGGGAGAGTTCTACTTTCCATTGTTTTTCCTGGCCCCTAGTCCTGTTGGATTTTTCTTTTCTTTTCTTTTCCTTTCTTTCTTTCTTTCTTTTCAGCATAACAGTATTCATTATTTTTGCACCATACCCAGTTCTCCATGTGATCCACGCCTTCTCTAATACCCACTACCTGGTTCCCCCAACCTCCCACCCCTTGCCCTTTCAAAACCCTCAGATTGTTTTTCAGAGTCCATAGTCTCTCATGGTTCACCTCCCCTTCCAATTTCCCCCAACTCCCTTCTCCTCTCTAACTCCCCATGTCCTCCATGCTAGTTGTTATGCTCCACAAATAAGTGAAACCATATAATAATTGACTCTCTCTGCTTGACTTACTTCACTCAGCATAATCTCTTCTAGTCCCGTTCATGTGGATACAAAAGTTGGGTATTCATCCTTTCTGATGGAGGCATAATACTCCATAGTGTATATGGACCACATCTTCCTTATCCATTTGTCCATTGAAGGGCATCTTGGCTCTTTCCACAGTTTGGTGACTATGGCCATTGCTGCTATGACCATTGGGATTCAGAGGACCCTTCTTTTCACTACATCTGTATCTTTGGGGTAAATACCCAGGAGTGCAATGGAAGGGTCATAGGGAAGTTCTATTTTTAATTTCTTGAGGAATCTCCACACTGTTCTCCAAAGAGGCTGCACCAACTTGCATTCCCAACAATAGTGTAAGAGGGTTCCCCTTTCTTCACATCCCCTCCAACACATGTTGTTTCCTGTCTTGCTAATTTTGGCCATTCTAACTGGTGTAAGGTGATATCTCAATGTGGTTTTAATTTGAATCTCCCCGATGACTAGTGATGATGAACATTTCTTCATGTGTCTGATAGCCATTTGTATGTCTTGATTGGAGAAGTGTCTGTTCATATCTTCTGCCCATTTTTTGATGTTTGCCTGTTTCGTGTGTGTTGAGTTTGAGGAGTTCTTTATAGATCCTGCATATCAACCTTTTGTCTGTACTGTCATTTGCAAATATCTTCTCCCATTCCGTGGGTTGCCTCTTTGTTTTCTTGACTGTTTCCTTTGCTGTGCAGAAGCTTTTGGTTTTGACCAAGTCCCAAAAGTTTATTTTCGCTTTTGTTTCCTTTGCCTTTGGAGACATATCTTGAAAGAAGTTACTGTGGCTGATATCGAAGAGATTACTGCCTATGTTCTCCTCTAGGATTCTGATGGATTCCTGTCTCACATTGAGGTCTTTTATCCATTTTGAGTTTATCTTTGTGTATGGTGTAAGAAAATGGTCCAGTTTCATTCTTCTACATATTGCTGTCCAGTTTTCCCAGCACCATTTATTGAAGAGACTGTCTTTTTTCCACTGTATATTTTTTCCTGTTTTGTCGAAGATTATTTGCCCATAGAGTTGAAGGTCCATATCTGGGCTCTCTACTCTGTTCCACTGGTATAGGTGGTATAGAGTTGAAGGTCCATATCTGGGCTCTCTACTCTGTTCCACTGGTATAGGTGTCTGTTTTTATGCCAATACCATGCTGTCTTGGTGATCACAGCTTTGTAGTAAAGCTTGAAATCGGGTAACGTGATGCCCCCAGTTTATTTTTGTTTTTCAACATTTCCTTAGCAATTCAGTGTCTCTTCTGATTCCATACAAATTTTTGGATTATTTGCTCCAGCTCTTTGAAGAATACTGATGGAATTTTGATTGGAGTGGCATTAAAAGTATAGATTGCTCTAGGCAGTATAGACATTTTAACAATGTTTATTCTTCCAATCCAAGAGCATGGAATGGTCTTCCATCTTTTTGTGTCTTCTTCAATTTCTTTCATGAGTGTTCAACATAGTATTAGAAGTCCTAGCAACAGCAATCAGACAACAAAGAGAAATAAAAGGTATCCAAATTGGCAATGAAGAAGTCAAACTCTCTCTCTTCGCAGATGACATGATTCTTTATATGGAAAACCCAAAGGACTCCACCCCCAAACTACTAGAACTCATAGAGCAATTCAGTAACATGGCAGGATACAAAGTCAATGTATAGAAATCAGTGGCTTTCTTATACCCTAACAATGAAAATACAGAAAGGGAAATTAGAGAATAAATTCCATTTACTATAGCACCAAGAACCATAACATACCTTGGAATAAACCTAACCAAAGAGGTAAAGGATCTGTACTCGAGAAACTACAGAACACTCATGAAAGAAAATGAAGAAGACACAAAAAGATGGAAGACCATTCCATGCTCTTGGATTTATTTTTCTTATCCATTATTCTTTAAGATCATTTCTGAAGTGTATCAAAGACAAAGTGAAATCTGAGACAAAATTATAGGCTCGTTTTGCTTTGTTTTGTTTTGCCTTGTTCTACTTTGTGTCAGCAAGGGAAACCATCCTCTATTCTGAGTTTTAGCAGGGGTTATAAAAATGTTATAAAGGAAAGAAGTTTTATAGATTTAAAAGAAAAAATACTGAGATGTATAAAATTGACAAGCATGTTATAAAGATGGGATTTTTGGAAAAGGAGACTTTCTAATTGTTTTTTTTTTTTTAATTTTTAATTTTTTTTATTTTTTTATAATTTTTTATTTTTTATAAACATATATTTTTATCCCCAGGGGTACAGGTCTGTGAATCACCAGGTTTACACACTTCACAGCACTCACCAAAGCACATACCCTCCCCAATGTCCATAACCCCACCCCCCTTCTCTCAACCCCCCTCCCCCCAGCAACCCTCAGTTTGTTTTGTGAGATTAAGAGTCACTTATGGTTTGTCTCCCTCCCAATCCCATCTTGTTTCATTGATTCTTCACCTACCCACTTAAGCCACCATGTTGCATCACCACTTCCACATATCAGGGAGATCATATGATAGTTGTCTCTAATTGGTTTTCAGGTACCTTTGATGGGCCTTGGTTTGTTGAAGAGTTCAAGTGAGCAATTCCGGGACAGTTCAAAAGAGAAAGGACTGTCCATGGCTAGGGACCTGGGGTATTAGAGTCTGGCCATGTCCCAGAACAAGTCGGGGATAAAATGAATGCTATTGTGTAATGTTTTTACAGGAAGCTGATGGCCACATCAGGCAGTTTAAGTGGGGCTTATGAGCTCTTTGAGGAATATTCAGTTTTTATAGCTTACTTCTGCACACACAATTTTAATTCTAGAGTTTTGTTTTCTTTGTTTTGTTTTGATTTTACTCAGCCAATGCTCATACCTTTCTTGCTAATGCAATTCCCTCAATAACCTGAAGATGTGTTTTTAATTTCTACTACTAGATCCAATATTGGTTACTAAATCTAAATTTTCTTCCTCCCTCCTACCTTCCCTCCCTCTCTCCCTTCCTTTTAAAGATTTTGTTTACTTATTTGAGAGACAGTGTGTGAGAGATAGAGCACAAGTTGGGGGTGCAGAGGGATAGGGAGAAGCAGACTCCCTACTGAGCAAGGGGCCCAATGTGGGGCTAGATCCCAGAACCCTGGGATCATGACCTGAGCCGAAGGCAGATGCTTAACCGAATGAGCCACCCAGGCATCCTCTCAATTTTTTTCTTTTATGTAACTACTTCATCATCTTTGTCTCCTTACCCCCATGACCTTCTCTTTTACTCATACACTGATTTTAGAACATCACCCAAAACAATGGCATAAAACGATACCATTTTTATTTCCTTACGTAGTATCATGGGTAGGATATAGGAACAAAGGGGACATCAGAAGAAAAACTAGTGAAATCCAAGTAAGTATGGGATTCAGTAAATAGCAATGTATGAATGTTGGACTCTTTGTATTGACATGTGTACCAAGGTAATATAGATGATAACATCATGGTAAACTGGGTAAGAAGTATATGGGAACTCTTACAGTCTTTGCAGATTTTCTATAAGCCTAAAACTATTCCAAATTTTTTTTAATTTTTAATTTTTTATAAACATATAATATATTTTTATCCCCAGGGGTACAGGTCTGTGAATCGCCCAGTTCACACACTTCACAGCACTCACCAAATCACATACCGTCCCCAATGTCCATAACCCCCCTCCCCCCAGCAACCCTCAGTTTGTTTTGTGAGATTAAGAGTCACTTATGGTTTGTCTCCCTCCCAATGCCATCTTGTTTCATTGATTCTTCTCCTACCCACTTAAGCCCCCATGTCGCATCACCACTTCCTCATATCAGGGAGATCATATGATAGTTGTCTTTCTCTGCTTGACTTATTTCGCTAAGCATGATATGCTCTAGTTCCATCCATGTTGTCGCAAATGGCAAGATTTCATTTCTTTCGATGGCTGCATAGTATTCCATTGTGTATATATACCACATCTTCTTGATCCATTCATCTGTTGATGGACATCTAGGTTCTTTCCATAGTTTGGCTATTGTGGACATTGCTGCTATAAACATTCGGGTGCACGTGCCCCTTTGGATCACTACCTTTGTATCTTTAGGGTAAATACCCAATAGTGCAATTGCTGGGTCATAGGGCAGTTCTATTTTCAACATTTTGAGGAACCTCCATGCTGTTTTCCAGAGTGGCTGCACCAGCTTGCATTCCCACCAACAGTGTAGGAGGGTTCCCCTTTCTCCGCATCCTCGCCAGCATCTGTCATTTCCTGACTTGTTGATTTTAGCCATTCTGATTGGTGTGAGGTGATATCTCATTGTGGTTTTGATTTGTATTTCCCTGATGCCGAGTGATATGGAGCACTTTTTCATGTGTCTGTTGGCCATCTGGATATCTTCTTTGCAGAAATGTCTGTTCATGTCCTCTGCCCATTTCTTTTTTTCTTTTTTTTTTTAATATAATTTTTTATTTTTTATAAACATATATTTTTATCCCCAGGGGTACAGGTCTGTGAATTACCAGGTTTACACACTTCACAGCACTCACCAAAGCACATACCATCCCCAATGTCCATAATCCAACCCCGTTCTCCCAAACCCCCTCCCCCCAGCAACCCTCAGTTTGTTTTGTGAGATTAAGAGTCACTTATGGTTTGTCTCCCTCCCAATCCCATCTTGTTTCATTGATTCTTCTCCTACCCACTTAAGCCCCCATGTTGCATCACCACTTCCTCATATCAGGGAGATCATATGATAGTTGTCTTTCTCTGCTTGACTTATTTCGCTAAGCATGATACGCTCTAGTTCCATCCATGTTGTCGCAAATGGCAAGATTTCATTTCTTTCGATGGCTGCATAGTATTCCATTGTGTATATATACCACATCTTCTTGATCCATTCATCTGTTGATGGACATCTAGGTTCTTTCCATAGTTTGGCTATTGTGGACATTGCTGCTATAAACATTCGGGTGCACGTGCCCCTTTGGATCACTACCTTTGTATCTTTAGGGTAAATACCCAATAGTGCAATTGCTGGGTCATAGGGCAGTTCTATTTTCAACATTTTGAGGAACCTCCATGCTGTTTTCCAGAGTGGCTGCACCAGCTTGCATTCCCACCAACAGTGTAGGAGGGTTCCCCTTTCTCCGCATCCTCGCCAGCATCTGTCATTTCCTGACTTGTTGATTTTAGCCATTCTGATTGGTGTGAGGTGATATCTCATTGTGGTTTTGATTTGTATTTCCCTGATGCCGAGTGATATGGAGCACTTTTTCATGGGTCTGTTCGCCATCTGGATGTCTTCTTTGCAGAAATGTCTGTTCATGTCCTCTGCCCATTTCTTGATTGGATTATTTGTTCTTTGGGTGTTGAGTTTGCTAAGTTCTTTATAGATTCTGGACACTAGTCCTTTATCTGATATGTCGTTTGCAAATATCTTCTCCCATTCTGTCAGTTGTCTTTTGATTTTGTTAACTGTTTCCTTTGCTGTGCAAAAGCTTTTGATCTTGATGAAATCCCAATAGTTCATTTTTTCCCTTGCTTCCCTTGCCTTTTGCGTTGTTCCTAGGAAGATGTTGCTGCGGCTGAGGTCGAAGAGGTTGCTGCCTGAGTTCTCCTCAAGGATTTTGATGGATTCCTTTCGCACATTGAGGTCCTTCATCCATTTTGAGTCTATTTTTGTGTGTGGTGTAAGGAAATGGTCCAATTTCATTTTTCTGCATGTGGCTGTCAAATTTTCCCAGCACCATTTATTGAAAAGGCAGTCTTTTTTCCAAATTTTTTTTAAGATTTTATTTATTTATTTGACAGGCAGAGATCACAGAGAGAGAGGAAGGGAAGCAGGCTCCCTGCCGAGCAGAGAGCCCAATGTGGGGCTCGATCCCAGGACCCTGGGATCATGATCTGAGCTAAAGGCAGAGGCTTTAACTCACTGAGCCACCCAGGCGCCCCTCAAAAGTTTTCATTAAATGTAATTTCTTATTAGGGTTATTACTTTCCAACCGGCCACCTCTGGTGGCTCCCTCCCTCTTTTGTTTAAAACCACACTGAGATATCACCTTCCACTTAGAATGGCCAAAATTAGCAAGACAGGAAACAACATGTGTTGGAGGGGATGTGGAGAAAGGGGGACCCTCTTACACTGTTGGTGGGAATGCAAGTTGGTGCAGCCGCTTTGGAGAACAGTGTGGAGATTCCTCAAGAAATTAAAAATAGAACTTCCCTATGACCTTGCCATTGCACTACTGGGTATTTACCCCAAAGATACAGATGTAGTGAAAAGAAGGGCCATCTGTACCCCAATGTTTATAGCAGCAATGGCCACGGTTGCCAAATTGTGGAAAGAACCAAGATGCCCTTCAACGGACGAAGGGATAAGGAAGATGTGGTCCATATACACTATGGAGTATTTAGAGATATTTCCATCAGAAAGGATGAATACCCAACTTTTGTATCCACATGGATGGGACTGGAGGAGATTATGCTGAGTGAAATAAGTCAAGCACAGAGAGTCAATTATCATATGGTTTCACTTATTCGTGGAGCATAACAAATAGCATGGTGGACTTGGGGAGTTAGGAGAAGGGAGTTGAGGGAAATTGGAAGGGGAGGTGAACCATGAAAGACTATGGACTCTGAAAAACAATCTGAGCGGTTTTAAGTGGAGGGGGGGGAGGTTGGGGGACCAGGTTGTGGGTATTAGAGAGGGCACGAATTGCATGGAGCACTGGGTGTGGTACAAAAATAATGAATACTGTTATGCTGAAAATAAATAAAAAATAAATTTATAAAAATGTAATTTCTTAAATGATTCCAGCAGAAGATACATCACCACCATCAAAGATCTAGAGCCAAAGGAACATTTACATTATAACCCCCTGCCCGTGCTAGTGTCAGCATGACCATCCTAGCACACTTGAACACAGTTTGTTTGTTTGTTTGTTTGGTTGGTTTTGGTTTTGTTTTGTTGTGGTTTTGTTTTTTGTTTTTTGTTTTTGTTTTTGTTTGGTTTTTTTAGAGCAAGGAGGAGGGGCAGAGAGAGAGGGAGAAAGAGAATCTCAAGCAGGATCCATGCCCAGCCCAATGTGCAGCTCCACATCACGACCTTGAGATCATGACCTGAGAGGAAACCAATAGTCACCCACTTAATTGAATGAGCCACCCACATAGACTCCAACTAGGGTGAAAAGGTGGGAGAGGATGAATGTCAATAATGAGTGAGACTTGCAGTTCTGGGGCATCTGTATGTCCTAGAAGGATGAACTCAGTCACTTCTGTGCTCTTCTCTGTGGATGTTAGTAGGGAATCACAGGATGCCCAGTAGTGATGAGAAGTAAAGAACAGAGTGTTAAATGGAAAAGAAAATAGAGTGAAGTTGAACTGTGTAAATACTCTGTGGGTTGTTTCAATCATGGCAATAATTTTGTTCTCCAAATCTAAAACACACACAAGGCGAAACCACTAGTCATTATGCTCATTTATTTTGTGAGGGAAATTAGGCTCAAAAAGGTTGTGTAATTTGTCCAAGCTTACCCAAACATTAACTGCAGAATCAAGCTGTGTACCCAGGCAGATGATTCCAGAATCCCATGACAGTAACTGAAATTTGAATTGAATTGAATTAATTCTATTCGCATGATGCCACTGACTCCATCAGACCCATCTTAATGTTAGTTGCCAGGAGTACTGAAATGACGAAGATGCTACTCCTGGATCTGGGACTTGCAATAGGGTGACAGAAGCAGAGAGGTAGAGCAGATGCAGTGGGGGAGCTGCAGCTGCAGACATGGATCACCAGCAAAGACAGTACTGAAGAGAAGGTAATGCACTAAGCACAAGAGCTCAAGCTCTGGGAAGGGGGACATGTGTGCTCAAATTGTACCCTAACATTTACTATCTGGGAGAGACTGTCCCACTCTGAGCCTCAGTTTTTTCATCTCTAAAAATGGAGCAGTAACACGAAGGAGCAATTGTTAGAGTTTATAAAATAATGTGTGAAAAACAGTAGTTATAAATCTCATAAGTGTTGGTTCTAATGTCATGAAATGGCAGTCTCTGTCTTGGTTGGATAAAGATGGGAAGCCATATCCAGCTTCTAGGTTATGGATTAGTTTTGAAGTCTGAGAGCCTCACACTGGTTTGTCTTTCCCCACACACCACATCCACTCAGATCTTCTGATCCCCCCGTGTGTCTCACTCTCTCCTTCCTCTGACCATATCATTGGCCATACCAGCCATTTGTTCAGTTTCTTCCTTGAGATCCATATTTTTACCTTGGGTTGAAACAATTTCCTTCTGTTTTGAACTCACTCTTACTCTCATTACTCTAACTCCCTAAGCTGGATGACAAAGATCCAGGATTGAAATCTCTTGTCCCTGGATTTGACTCTAGCTTTCAGATCTGCCTTTGAGATGAGCTCCATGCTGTGATTTTTCTCACTTTTTAAAAGATTTTATTTATTTCTTTGACAGAGACAGATAAGAAGTAGGCAGAGAGGCAGGCAGAGAGAGAAGGAAGCAGGCTCCCTGCTGAGCAGAGAGCCTGATGTGGAACTCGATCCCAGGACCCTGATCATGACCTGAGCTGAAGGCAGAGGCTTTAACCCACTGAGCCACCCAGGCACCCCTGATTTTTCTCATTTGAACTGATTTAAACCTATACCACAGCTTTCCCTCACTGGTAAACACTCTACCATCTGAAGGGTATCACAACTTTCCCTTTCATACCCAGTTCCTAAAGACATTTGTGTTTGTTCACTTTGACAAACATTTTTTTTAGCAAATACTATGTTCTATAACCTCTGATAAGAGCACTCTGAGTGTGGGTGTGTATTCTTTCTTCATCCTCACGATTTTATAAGGATAGCTTATAAATTGACAAGTATAACCTTAAAAGTTATAGCATCCTACAACTTTATCCTACAATGTTATAAGATGTAGAGTATTACTATCTACACTTGTGATCAAAGAAATGAGAATTTGAGAAGCTAGGTGAGTTTACAGAAGACTACTCTACACCTAGCAAGAAATAAACCCAAGATTCATATCCAGATGAGAATGATCATAAGCCTGGGCCTTTAGCCACTACACTTTCAGCTTTTTCATGTGCGTCAGAAATATGAGTGAGGTTAGAGAGGAAAAGAAGGTTGAACTAGTGTACGGAACTTTATAATCATGAAGATCCTCTTGGAGACTAAAGAAATATCATATCACCCTGTTCTACTTAACTTCTCTTCTATAACAGACCTATAATTAGTAAACAGAAAGAAATTACTACTATTTCATTGGAGCATAAGATAACCTCTGTTTCTTTCTTTTTTTTTTTTTAAGATTTTATTTATTTATTTGACAGAGAGAGATCGTGAGGGGGGGAATACAAGCATAGGGGATTGGGGAGAGGGAGAAGCAGGCTTCCTGCTGAGCAGAGAGCCTGATGTGGGACTCAATGTGGGGCTCAATCCTAGGACCCCAGGATCATGACCTGAGTGGAAGGCAGATGCTTAATGACTGAGCCACACAGGGAGCCCTACCATCTGTTTCTTGTTGCTGTTCATCCTCTTTAGGAAAGCAATATATTGTTTCCTAAATATCACTAAACTCCTTTTTTGTTGAATAATGATGTACACTTGGGCATTTAAGACCTGCTCTACCTCACTGTTTCAGAAAAATACTCACCGCATCCATTACTTCGCTAAAATAATTCATGGCAGACACAGCTTCCCAAATGTTCTTGCATGAATTATACTTCTCAGTGAAAATGTCTAGAATATGTAGAATCTTACCTTGCTCCTTGACAAAAAGGGAAAGCCCCCACGAATTTTGTCTCTGATATCAGAACTTCTGCCAGGATAGAATGTGTATATCCTACTGAAGACTCCCTCTCTAGTACTGGTAAAAAGGCTTCAAGATCTCTGAAGCATGGAAGAATGGAGGAAAAATCACTGATGTGGAGCTAGGAACACGGTCTAAGTCCCACATCTCCCATGTATTCTTCATGATCCCCTGGAAGAGTCACTTACCCCTGTCAAGCTCAGTTCCTGATAAGTGAAGTGAATCCAATAAAAGTGCATCTCCTGCACACCTTAACAGAATTCTGTGTGTGAATAGCTGATGAGGGGGTCTATAAACCAAGCTGATAAGGGGATTATCATTTTAACTTGAATCAGTATAATTCTTATCTTGCAGTGGGTTTTTTGGTGTTTTGTTTTGTTTTGTTTATTTAGCTGTGGTTGCAGCCTGGAAACAAATCCTGTTTGGAGGAAGACAGCAGGGATACCAGAAACAACGAACTTTCAGATGAATATGCAAAAGAACAAAAGTGTTCTGCACACAGGCAGGTCCTCTAAAATGATGTCAAATGGAGTGATTTGGGGATTCCCAAGGCTAATGAATGGGAATCAGGAGAAAGTTAAAAAGAAAGAAAGGAAGGTAGGAAGGAAGAGAAAGAAAGAAAGAGAGAGAGGGGGGAGGGAGGAAGGAATGAAGGAACGAAAGAAAAGAAAAAAGAAAGAAAGTAAGTTAGTTAGTTATAGGGACACAGAGTTCTCAAGGAAACAGGCCCCCTATGAGAACATCCACAGCTCCTCATCTCACTTATTTAGGGAAGGAGCAATTAAACTGTCAGTGGGGAACTGAAGTGTCTGTTGAGTAAGAGTACTGACCCATTTGCATTATTTGTCTCTCTTTTTTTCCCCCCTTTTTCCAATTAAGGTATAATTTACATAGTTATATCCACACTTTGCAAGGCAATGTTCTAAGAGTTTGTACTTATGTACAAATGTAATTGGCCATATAACCACATCACATCATGACATAGAACAGCTTAGTGACCCCCCAAATTTTCCACCACACATTGTAATTGACCTTCCACCTCCTCGCAACTGCTAATTTGTTTTCAGTCCCTGTGGTTTTGGCTTTGTAAGAATGTCACCAAAAAAGAATCATACAGTAAGTTATCTCTTGAGTCATGCTTCTCTCCCTTAACATAATGCATTTGAAACTTATGGAGATGTGTAGTTGTTTTGTAATTGGTTCTTTTTTATTTCTGAGATGCACTCTATGAATTCAGATTATTTATCCATTTTTCAGTTGAGGGAAAGGGTTTATTTCCAGTTTTTAACTAATACAAATAAGGATCCTACGAACATTCACACCCAGGATTTTGTGTGAACATGTATTTTTATTTCACTTGGGTAGATTGTTAGGAATGAGATTTCTAGGTTATGTGAATCTGCCAACCTATTTTCTAAAATAGCATATTCTTTTTGCATTCCCACCTGCAATGTAGGGAGAGTTCCAATTACTTCACATCCTTTATGGTATTTTATATTTACAGGTGGGCTTTTATTTTACATAAGTTATTCTAATAGGTTTGTAGTGTATCTCCTTGTTGTATCAATTTACATTTGACTAATGATGCTGAGCATCGTTTTATGTGCTTACTTGCCATCCCAGGCATCTTCTTTTGTGAAATGTCTGTGTAAAATCTTTTGCCTGTTTTTGATACATGCACCCCGATGCTAATAGTAGCATAATCTGCAATAGTCAAATTATGGAAAGAGCCCAAGAGTTCATCAACTGAATAAAGGAGATGTGATATATATATACATACATACATATATATTCATACATACATATATATATATAGACTAATTTCCATATAGACTACTATAATTTCCTTATAGACTATTTCCATATAGACTAATGGAATATTCCATTATGGAATCTATAATGGAATATTACTTAGCCATCAAAAAGAATGAAATCTTGACATTTGCAATGACATGGATGGGGCTACAAAGAATTATGCTAAGAGAAATAAGTAAGTCAAAGACAGACAAATACCACTGGTTTCACTCATATATGAAATTTAAAGAACAAAACAAGCAAAGGAAAGAAAAAAGAGAAAGAAGCAAACCAAAAAACAGATTCTTAACTATAGAGAACAAACTGATGGTGAACAGAGGGGAGGTAGGTAGGGGGATGGGTGAAATAGGTGATGGGGATTAAGGAACACCCTTGCTGCGATGAGCACCCATGATGTATGGAAGTGTTGACTAACTACACTGGACACCTGAAACTAATATTACATTGTACCTTAACCTATGGGATTTAAATAAAAACTGTAAAAAAATTCTGTCCATTTTTATTTTATTTCATTGTATTTGCTTTTTTATTACTGGGATTTGAGACTACTTTTTTATCCAAAATAGGAGCCCTTTACTGATAAGGACTGATGCAATTTGAAATCCTTTCTCCAAGTCTATGACTTGTCTTTTTTTTTTTTTTTTTTTTGGACTTGTCTTGTTTTCTGGAATAAAAAACTTGAACTAATACTCGTTTCAGTCATATTTAATGTAATACATCTATCCTTTGTTCAATACCATACTACTTGACTATTGTAGCTGTATAGTGAATCTGGAAAGAAGGTAGAGTGAGTGCTCCAATTTTGTTGATCTGCTTCAAAATTGTTTTAGTTATTCTAGTTTTTTTTTTTTTTTTTTTTACTTGCCATGTAAATTTTACAATGAGCTTGCCAATTTTTATAAAAATTCTTTCTGGAATTTTGACTGAAATTTAACAGACATCTTTAAATTATCTAGGCCTCCAATCTATGAACATGGTAAAATTCTCCATTTATCTAGATCTGCTTTGATTTATTTAATCCATTTTTCAGCGTATCTTGCACATAGCTTGCAAAATTTATACTTAAATAGTTCATGTTGGTTGTGCTACTGCAAGCAGTATTGTTTTAAATTCTAATTTCTAAATGTTTATTAAAATTACATAGAATTATGATAGATTTTTGTACATTGACTTTGTTTCTTTAGAACTTGATAAACTTGTTAGTTATGTACCTTCTTGCCAGATTCTCTGCGATTTTCTAAGTAGAAAGTTGTGTCTTCTCTGAATTGAGAGAATTTTATTTATTTCATTCCAACTGGTATATTTTTCATTTATTTTTCTTGCCTTAGGGTACTGATGTCTATCATGATGTTGGATAGAAGTATTAAGAGGGGACATCCTTGCCTTATTTCTAATCTTGGAGAAAAGCATTCAGTCTTCCACCATGAAGTGTGAAGCTAGCTGTAAGTTTTTCATGGATGTCTTTTACTATGTTTAGGAAATTCTCCACCATTAAGAGTTTGCTGAAATTTTAGCATAAATATATGATGAATTTTTGTCAAGGGTTTTTCTGCATCTATTGAGGTGATTATATGATTTGTAGTCCTGAGTCTATTAAATACAGAGAATTACATTGATTTTGAAGGTTGAGCTAACTTTGGGTTTAATAGGAAAAGATTTACGATATTGTAAATGTGGTCAGAGAACTAAAAGAAACTAGGTCGAAAGAATTAAAAGGGAAAAAAGAATTAAGGAAAGTATGAGAACAATGTGTCACCAAATATGGAATCGTAATAAAGAAATGAAATTGTTTTTAATAACAGAAATAGAAATTCTTGTGTTGAAAAGAAAAATAAATAAAATAGAATGTTTAATAAGTGGATCAATAGCAGATAGAAGCTGGCAGAAAAAAAAAAATCAGTAAGCTTTAAGATAGTCAGTTGAGAACCTCCAGCCTGAAAAACAGAATTTTATTTTAATCATTAAAAATAAATGGTCTCAAAGAACAGGGGATACTGCAAGAGCACCAACATACACCTAATGAGAGCAGAGAAAGGGGCAGAAAGGATATTTGAAAAAACAATAGCCCAAAACTCCCCAAATCAGGGGAGAGGAATGGACATTCATATGGATTCAGAATTTTTGACATAGTGAGACTCAAAATTTTACCAGATTTGTACATTAACAAATTCATTGTATTGCATACAAGTAAGTTATTAATAACCACTGTAATTCTTGGTGCTTTAACTTTAAACATTGTTACATTTTTATTTAAGTGAATAAATATGTGCCTTGTCATCTTTTTCTTTTTCCTGTATTGTGTAATATGTTTTCTGTATTAAACTGTCATATAGGGCTCATTAATATGGAAATTTGGCTAGGAAAATAAATACCCATGTAAAGACATGTTGATGGTGTTTTTTTTTGTTGTTTTTTTTTTTTTTTGCTATCAAGATTTTATTTAAATTCAAGTTAGTTAACATATAGTATAGCATTAGTTTCAGGGATAGAATTAAGTGATTCATCACTTACATGCAATACCCAGTGCTCATCGCAGGTGCCCTCCTTCATGCCCATCATCTGTTTACCCCACCCCACCCCCCACTTCCCCGCCTGTAACCCTCAGTTTGTTCCCTATGCTTAAGAGTCTCTTTTGGCTTACATTTTTTTTTAAGATTTTATTTATTTGTCAGAGATAGAGAGCGCACGTGCACGAGCAGGGGGAGCAGCAGGCAGAAGGGGAGAGAGAAGCAGGCTCCCTGCCGAGCAAGGAGCCCAATGTGGGACTTGATCTGAGGACTCTGGGATCATGACCTGAGCTGAAGGCAGCCGCTTAACCGACTGAGCCACCCAGGTGTCCCTTAGCTTGCATTTTTACTGAAAAGAAGAACGGATAAAAATCAATTATAAATCTACATTCAAAGAATTTTGCAAGTATTTTCATAAAGCTTACATTTTTAAATATAAAGCATTGCTTTTCATATGCAAAAAGATAATGTAAAAACAATTATTAAAAACCAGACATATGAGGTCCCTGGCTGGCTCAGTCGGTTGCTCAGGTCATGATCCCAGGGTCCTGGAATCAAGCCCAACATTAGTCTTTCTGCTCACTAGAGAGCCTGCTTCTCCCTCTCCCTGTGCTGCACACCACCCCCCACCATTTGTGCTCCTTCTTTTCCTCTCCCCGTCAATAAATAAAAATCTAAAAAAAGAAACCTAGACATATATAGGTTTTTTTCCATTAAGTCAACTATTTGTATGATAAGATTGTGCTCTCAGACACCAAATAATTGTTTTAAATTCTACTGTAACAACAGACCTTCTCATGTATGTCTTAACTACTTTTTTCTTCTATGATGTGTATGTGGATTTCATGAGTTTCTCATGAATTATTTATGTGTGCCTGTGCTACATACCTGTGAGTATACATGTTCATGTGGGAGTGCAGATGAATGTGTTTATTAAGAAGAATTTTTAAGATAAGAACATATTTATGGGTGATTCTTAACCTATTATTCTTAGGTATCATATTTTTAAAGATGTAAACTTTGTAAAAAACATATGTAAATTGTGTAAACTTAATCAATATCTGGGACTAATACTATAAGAAATTAGAAACATTGGGTGCCTGGGTGGCTAAGTGGGTTAAAGCCTCTGCCTTCAGCTTGGGTATGATCCCAAGGTCCTGGATTCAAGCCCCATATCGGACTTTCTGCTCAGTGGGGAGCCTGCTTCCCCCTTCTCTCTCTCCCTCTCTCTGCCTGCCTCTCTGCCTACTTGTGATCTCTGCCTGTCAAATAAATAAATAAATAAATAAATCTGAAAGAAAGAAAGAAAATGTACCTTGGCCAGTCAGGTAAATATTTTCTCTAGATAGATCTGAGATGGATGAAAGTGCCTTATTGTAGCTCTTTGTAGTTAAAATATGAATCCTATAGAAGACTTTGCCTTCTCCACAGCCTTTTTAAAGGCACTCTTGACCTCTTTGTTCCTCAGGCTATAGACCACTGGGTTTAGCATGGGGATAACCATGGTATAGAACATGGATGCCACTTTGTCCGTGTCCATGGAATGGCTGGAGCTAGGCTGTAAGTACATGAAGGTGCCTGTCCCATAGAAGATGAACACTGTAGTGAGGTGGGAGGCACAGGTGGAAAAGGCCTTCTGGCGTCCTTCAGATGAGTGCATCCTCAGAATAGTGATAAATATAAACAGGTAGGAGATCAAGATGACCAAGACAGAAAAGAGGACATTGAAGCCCACCACCAAAAAAATAACCATCTCACTGATGTAGTTGTCTGAACATGAGAGAGCCAGGAGAGGAGGAGCATCACAGAAGAAGTGATCAACCACATCAGCTCTACAGAAGGAGAGCCTGAAAATATTCCCGGTGTGGATGGAGGCATTCAGGAAGCCACAGACGTAGCAGCCCATGACCAGACGAGCACACACCCCTGTTGTCATGGTGATGGTGTAATAGAGGGGTTTGCACACTGCTGCATAGCGGTCATAGGCCATTGAGGCCAAGAGGAAACTTTCTGCAGTGATAAAGGCTACAAGAAAAAAGAACTGGGTGACACAAGCATTGTACGAGATGACCTTGTCTCCTATAAGTAATCCAGCCATGACCTTGGGAGTGACAGCTGTAGAGTAACCAAAGTCCACCAGAGACAGGTTACTGAGGAAAAAGTACATGGGAGTGTGGAGATGGGAGTCCAAGAGAATCAGTGCCATCATGCCCAGGTTCCCAGCCAGAGTGGTGAGGTAGATGAGGGAGAAGATTAAGAAGAGAGGAATCTGCAGTTTCGGGTCATTGGTTAAGCCCACAAGAATGAACTCAGTCACCTCTGTACTGTTCTCCATGAGAGTCAGTTGGGAATTATGTGACTGCCCTGTAGCAGTGAGAAAATCGGATCAGAATTATAAACTGCTGAAATCAGTTAGCATGTCCACTCTGTGCCTTATTTTGGTATTGCAAGAACTTGTTTCCAGGACACTCTAGGAACTAAAGCATGATTGTGACAACAAAATGCAATCTTAAATTATTATAGAATATGCCAGAAAAAGGATTTGGAGATAATGCATCCCAATCTCTTAACTTCATAGAAGACTGAATTAAGGCAAAAGAAAGAAAAGAAAGGACTTATGTAATGTCACCAAGTTGTTGCTAACTGGAACAGCTCAGACTCCCAAGTCAAAACTTGCAACAAACCATAAATTACTCTTTGTATCAAACTAGAATAGCTTAGTAAAATTAATGTCAAAATGAGTTAATTTTGCTTCAACTGACCTTTTTTTTTTTCTTTGTCTTAGCCATTGTGTCAAGAATAATGTATATGTTAGTAAAAGATAGTTAAATAAAGCATGTCTATAGCCTAAGATGATATCGTTGAGCAAACACATGAAATAAATAGGGGAGCAAGCCTGTATTTGGGAAAAGAGAATTTCAGGTAGAGGCAACGACAAATACATGATCCTGGGGTTTGAACATGCTGAGATTATTCTAGGAACAACAACAAAACCAATAAAGCTACAGTGGGAAGGAAAGTTTTTGTGAGAGACATAGAGCAGGGGGATCCATACACTACATTAAATTATGAAGCTTCTATTTTGAGTGATATTGGAAAACATTACAGGAGCTGGACCAGAAAGGGATATAATCTGACTTATTTTTTTTAAAAAAAAAAAAGGTCATTCTTGTAGATCTGTTGGTAATTGAATTTAACAGAATAAGGATAGAAGGTGCTGGAAAAATTAGGCCATTGTAATATTCTAAGTAAAGGATGGTGACTGCCTAACGAAGATGGCTTGTGAGAGAGGTAATGAAAAATCCATACACTTTGGGACGTATTTCCAAAGTAGAGCTGACCAAATTTCCTGATATATTGAAAAAGGGACATAAGAGGAAGAGAAGGGTCCACATAGACTCCAAGTTTTGTATAATGATACAAAAAAAATAGTGTAAAAGAAGCATGTGTTTGGGGAAAGGGGGAAAGGTATCTCAGTCTCAGACCCAAGTCTGAGACTGAGATACCTTTTGCCCATCCAAGTAGAACATTGCATAAATAATTGGGTATGCAATCCAGAGTTTAGAGGAGAGGTCTGTGCCTCAAATTATATTAATTTGAACTAGGCTTCCAATTTTTAATGCATATATTAAATGCACACCATCAAAGAAAAGAGTACAGACAGACAAAAATCAGAGTATTCTAATGTTCACAAAATCAAAAGGATCATGAGATTCAGTGGTAGGGGGCATGCAGGAGAGAAAACCACTGCCCCAGGACAGGAGTCTTGCTCAGACCAAGTAGGCAAAGAGACTTTCAGAAGAGAGATTAAGTATGTATCAGGTCATACTGATGAATGACTATAAATCCCAGAAGGCACAGGGAATAATATCAGGAGTTGGGCAGGACTGGGAGCCAAGGTCAATGAAGGGATTTGTAGAGATGTACAGACATTATTATTTTAACATCTTAATTTTAATTTTTTTAAGTATTCCAAGATTCATTATTTATGCACCACACCCAGTGCTCCATGCAATACATTATTTTGTAAGAGTTGAGGGCTTAGGTGACCATCCTCAGCTTTGTGATGAGTGACATAGCACTAAATCTAATAATGAGATTAGTCCTATGGGTCTCAAGGTAGGGTAGGATTTGGCAAGGCAATTTAGGCAGTTAAGAGCCATGACAGGCAGAGTTCCCTGCTGTTATTAGTGGTGGGAGGGCCACTATTACAGAGCAGGGTGACAAGGAAACCTCTTGGTTCCTTAAAAACCTGCTCACTTGAATTGATAACATAGATACAGAGTTCCCAAATTCTGGAAAAGCAACAACAGTGTGCTAGGAATAACTTCAAAATTTTTTACCAACTTTGTTTTCCACAAATGAAATCATGAGTTTTAATCAACATCTTCCTGGAGGAAAAAGAAAGTTAAAACTCGTTTTAATCCACTGGAGAGAAATTAAGAGCTACATGGTTCTTGGAAGCCTTTCTTGACCTGTTATCATTCTTTGTGCCACAGATGGAAACTTCTGGTGGAACGGACCACTGTATTGTTGGTGCTCAGTACAAACTACAAAATGCAATCTTCCTGACAAAATGTGCTCTGCCCCTGAAACAAAATCTCATGTATTCTTCAAAGAATAACACAAGTTCCAAAGCTTCCCTGAAGTCTTCCCCAGCTCCTACCTCTTCAGACACAACTCTGTCATTATAATCAATCAAATGCCTCACTTCATTACTCTAAAAAAATCTTATCATAATTTATCATTTTGTGTAAGTGCAACTAGTGATTAATAATGACTTCAGCTCTTACAGATACGATTTATTGAGCATTTGCCCTGTTCCCATCATCAAGTTAGAGGCTGTGATATTTTACCTCACTTAATCCTCATGCATCGTGGAAGGTGTTACCCCCACTTCACAGGTATGGAAGCTGAAACTTTCTGACATTTAGTTACTTGCTTGTGGCTGAAGAAAGTAGCAGAGCTGGGATTTGAAGCCAAGTCATTCTGAATTGAAGTCTTAGCTCCTTAGCATGATGAAATATTATTTTAATTTTTTACCGTTTAAACTAAACTGGGCACAGGGGTGCCTGGGTGGCTCAGTGGGTTAAGCCTCTGTTTTCAGCTCAGGTCATCGTCCCAGGGTCCTGGGATTGAGCCCCGCATCGGGCTCTCTGCTCAGCTGGGAGCCTGCTTCCCCCTCTATCTCTGCCTGCCTCTCTGCCTATTTGTGATCTCTGTCTGTCAAATAAATAAATAAATAAAAACCTTAAAAAAATTAATAAGTAAACCAAACTGGGCACAAAGTAACACATTTGGTTGATTGGCTGATGACTGGGTGATTAAATCACACCAACCAATAAGCCGCATAAAGTGTTGGGTGCTGTTCATTCCTTCATTCCCTGCAGAAGCACAACTAAGGCTGTATGGTGCACCAGGGTGTGTGCCCAGGCTTACAGTGATGAACAAGAATCATTCCCTGACCTCAGGGTACCTAGAGCTCTGAGACACATATCTAAACTGATGACTACTGTGTACTGTTCTCATTCTCCCTCCCCAGAAAGCACTGTTTTCTCATTTGCTCAGAACAGTGTAATGGTGGCTGATCTCACTGACACTATAGTCAGCAGGCAGTCCATGTAATAGTTAATAAACTGAGTGCTCAACCCAGATAAGTTTTCAGTGGCAGAATTGGAATTTGAGATTTGACTTATTCATTTCTATGACATGTCTTGTGTGATGTTACACATCTCCATTTTGGTGGATCTTATAGCTGATTATTACCCTGATTTTTCTCTTACTATTATTCTCTATTCATTCTCTCTCTCTCCTTAGATATTATATGAGCTCGCAGAATACAATAACATTTTATACTGATACTCATTTGATCTCTTTTTTTTTAAAAGCCTTTTTTTTTAAAGATTTTATTTATTTATTTATTTGACAGAGAGAGAGAGAGAGAGAGAGCAATCACAAGCAGGCAGTGAGGTAGGCAGAGAGAGAGAGAGGAGGAAGCAGGCTGCCTGCCCAGGACCCTGGGATCATGACCTGAACCGAAGGCAGAGACTTTAACCCACTGAGCCACCCAGGCGCCCCTACTCATTTGACCTCTTAACAACTCTGAAATTAGTCAAAATAACTAATATTATCATAGTACCTGAAAGAAAAAAACAGATTGAAATACTTAAAATAATTTGCTCAAAGTTGAACAAGCTTATAATTAGCAGAGTTATAAGGTCCTCTTGTGCTTTTCATCTATGTTACATGGTAAGTATACATGTTCTAATAAGACCTCTACAGGGTTGAGACATATAATCCTTGATTGTGCAATACAGATACAGGAAATATTCAAAATATTCAAGCCCAAGCTCTAAATAAATCAAAGCAGAAATCACTTTTTCCTGATTACCTCTTTCCAGGCAAGTTTATGTGGACAGTAGATTTTATCTAGTAGATTTCTAGGTTTACCTTATTCCCTGAATGATGCAACGTCATATGTATGTGGATCTCAAATCAGAAACTCAGATTGTAAAAGAAAGGGAACATCTTATTTCAGTGTTCTTCTTTAATGCTTGGCTAAAACATGATTCACAGACCTGTACCCCTGGGGATAAAAATATATGTTTATAAAAAATAAAAAATTATATAAAGTTAGCTAGAAGCAGGAAAAATCTGAAGAAAGCAAAAATGCTATCAGCTTTGGAATCAGCTAATAAGAATTCTAGTTCTGGATTGACAGCACATGCTTCTTAGATACATCATGTAACCTCTTTGAGCTTTGATATCTTCATTTATAAAATGGGAATAATAAGAAGTTAGCTCCAACACCATCTTCCCTGATGACTTCTGCTGTGATAAGAAAATATCTAAAATTCCTTATACTTGTAAAGGGTGATCATCATAATCACAGCCAACATCATTATTATTTGGGATTATTTTCCCCGCACCTTGTTGCATGCTCTTAGTAAGATCAGTTTGTGGGGAGGTCATGTTGCTACTAGACAACTATTAACAAATCACATGAATAAATGAATGGCCAAAGTGAGTCTGGCTCTTGGGCTGCTCCCTCTAAAATGAAGCCAAATGGAGTCATGTGGGACCTTGAAAGGTTAAGTAATGAGAACCAGGAAGGAGTTGTATAATTATGGAAGTCCCAGGGAACAAATATCCTATGAGGGCTACAAAGCTCTCTCTCTCACCTAACCAGGGAAGAAGTGATTAAAGTGTCTATGGGGAGCCACTCTGCTTGTTGAGGGAGGTCATGAGTATATTCACATTATTTGTAGTAATTCTCTTTGATAATGTGGAAATAAAGCCATACCATGGACTCCAGGGCTGTGTTTGCATAAATATTGAAGGATGCAGATAATGGGCTTTGCCATTAACCAAGAAAAGCAGACCTCAGGAATTTACTCACCTTAAAGGTTTGCACTACTGAGAAGAAATGTCAATTGATTCAACTGTTTATTGATCCCAAATGTGTTTCAGCCATAATGATGAGCCATGGGAATACAGTCCCATGCAAAATTAGCATCATTCTTGCATTCATGGTGCTTAAGTCTAACAGAAAAAGCAGACACTGAGTGAACACTCTAAGAAGTATGTAACTACATGTAGGATGAAATGCCAATATATAGAACTTTGTGTAGAATAAGCATGAAATTACAAATAGTATTTACTTCATGGGAAGAAGCATGATGGAATCAGGAGGGTTTTGATATTAATGCACTATTTTGGTACATATATATATACACACATAGACTATATATACACACAGAGAGACTATATATACACATAGAGAGAGACTATATATACTTATTTATATATATAAGGTTTTGTGTATATATAAAAATGTATACATATATACACAGAAAGATAATATATACACACTTATAAATTAATATGTATATTATGTATATATAACCTTATGTGTGTGTGTATATATATATATATATATAAAGTTCATGAAATACATATGTTGCATAAACAGTTTATGTATCTCTGACTTAAGCTTTTAATAGATTTTATTTTTTAGAGCAGTTTTAGGTTCACAGCAATATTGAGAAGAAATGCATTTTCACTGCCTTAAAGTTTTCCTGTGCTCCGTCTACTCATTCCTCCCTCTGCCCAACTCCTGGAAAGTACAGTAGTCTCCATAGTTTGGCCTTTTCTGGAAGATCACACAGCTGGAATCAAACAATATGTAGCTTTTTCCAATTGGCTTCTTTTGCTTAGTGATATGCATTCCTCAATGCATTTTCATGGCTGGCTAGGTTCAAGGCTGGAAACCAGGAAGAAGTTCCACGTTCATGGAACCTCCAAGGGACAACACCCCAAGGAGAGCAACAAAAACTTACCTTAAACAACCAGCAATTAAATACCTTAAATTTACAAAATGCAACATGTCAAACTCATTAAATAAAAAATATTTAAAAAATAAGATGTCTATGGGGATCTACCTCTGACCGCTGAGGGAGACTGTGAGTATATTTACATTACTAGTACTAATTCCCTTTGATAATGCAAAAAAACAAGTTCAATCATTACCTCTAGGGCACCAATTGGACATAAATATGGAGGGATAAAGACATAGGCTCTGTCATGAAACAGGCCAAATGGATCCTAGAAAGTATTGCATCATCTAATTCACCTTAAATATTTGCAGCATTGGTAAGAATTATCTATTCATTCAACTGTGTATTGATCTCAATTGAGAATCAGCCACTGTCATGGCCCCTGGGTATACATATCCATGCAAAACAAACATGGTTCTTAGTCTCATATTCTTCAGTCAAACAGAGAAGACAAACATGAAACAAACACAGATAAGCATATAATTATGAATAGGACAAGATGCCAACATGGGAGAGAACAGTAAAAATCTAGATTGAATTGATTGGTCAGAATGTCTTCTCAGGAGAATCCACATTTCAGCCAATGCCTAAAGGATGTCAAGAGGCAGCCTGAAAAGGATTGTCCTGAGCAAAGTGAGAAGCTGTGGTAAAGGGCTTGGTTGTCAAAGAAGTTGGCGGAATGTAAAGATGTTAGAGTGATTGCAGCTAGTTAGTTAAGACCTCTTCCTTGGCAGTTGGTTTCCGTGTCCTTTTAGGGACAAAATCTGTAAACAAACCAAACAAAAACATAAGTATTCATCCCAAACACCAAAACTACCAGCAGGGATAACTGGTATGGACCACAGAACCAGAAAGGACAGGTTGTAAGATTAACTCATCTATAAAGAAGAAAAAAGGAACATTCTTTTTTATACAACACCGTTCATTGGAATAAGCCAGACGTCTTTTATGGCAAAAGGAAATAAGCTCCTGTCTTATTTAAATCATCACTCTTTCGGTTTCTGCTACCAAAACCCAATAATAGCCGACAAATTGTGTAACAGGATTACTGCGTTAGTGAAAACAACATTGGAAGCGGAGCCAGATAATCTTGTTTTAAGACAGCTCCGCTGCTCACTAGCTGAATAATTAAAAAACTTATAACGTCCAATTGCCTTGTTTTATTTATTTTTTAACGATGTGATGGTAACATTTATTTTTCCAAATGAGGTAAAATGCCAACAATTATACGCATTGTGAAAAAATGTTTATATTTAAGTCTAGTTGGCGCACAACGTGACATTAGTTTTAGGAGTATAGCAAGAGTGATTCAGCTTCTCTATATGCTCACCCCAAGTGTAGCTAATTGCCTTATTTAATTTATTTTTTAAATTTATCTTTTTTATTATGTTACATTAGTCACCATACAGTACATCATTAGTTTTTGATGTAGTCTTCCAAGATTCATTGTTTGCGTATAACACCCAGTACTCCATGCAATACGTGCCCTCCTTAATATCTATCATCAGGCATTAGTAACATTTGAAATAATGTTTTGGGAAAGGATTTTTTTTTTTTAAGATTTTATTTATTTATTTGACAGAGAGAGATCACAAGTAGGCAGAGAGGCAGGCAGAGAGAGAGGAGGAAGCAGGCTCCCCGCTGAGCAGAGAGCCCGACTCAGGACTAGATCCCAGGACCCTGAGATCATGACCTGAGCCGAAGGCAGCGGCTTAACCCACTGAGCCACCCAGGCGTCCCATGGGAAAGGATTTTTAAAAATCAAAGTTCCGGGATGCCTAGGTGGCTCAGTGGGTTAAGCAACTGCCTTCCGCTCAGGTCATGATCCCAGGATCCTGGGATCCAGCGCTGCGTCGGGTTCCCTGCTTGCGTGGGGAATCTGAGATTCCCTCTCTACTTCTTCCCCCACCAGCATGCTTTCTCTCTTTCTCTCTCACTTTTTTTCTCTCTCTCTTTCACGATTTCTCTCTAAAATCGAGCAATGAATCAAAGCTCTGGAAGTCCAATGGTAAAGAGAATAAACATACTCCCTTTTGGCCCATCAAGGTGTCAGACTACATATGAATAAAGGGATGAGTCATACCAGAGACATACCACTCTGGTTCTAAAGAAGCGAAGGCACTAGAAACAAGCTTCCTGATCATACTCACAACTTCCAATTGCTACTCATTTTTGTGGCCTAGAAAAACTATGCCAAATATCCATTTAAGCAAAATCTGTGTTTATAATTTGGGAACAGAAAAATGTCCCAGGATTTTGCACATATACTAGGGGAGTGGGGAGAGAATGCATTCACTACTCCATATACAAACATATACAGAGAAATGGCCTTGTTTGAGCCCCAAATGTTAAATTCACACATTTTCCCACAAATCCAGAGGTTTTTATGGCATCTGGCTCTTTTGTTCTCTGCCTTGTCCATAAAATCATTGTTAATGTTCTGGCTCTTTAGCTTGATTCATGAGGGTTATTTTATTATGCTTCATAAATTAATATATATTACATATATTCCTTTTTAGGTTTTAACTATCTGATCATATAAAACACTCATTTTCTAATTATAAAAAGAGGGGACTACATGGCTTCTGCCAAACCTTAATTTATGCTAATGAAGTTTCAACTTTCCCTAAGGCTACCTTAAGAAGATGCAATCCCACTCTCTTTCTACCAATTTTTTCCTCCAGTTGGAGCACCAAACCATCAACATCCTTATGAGGTGAGATTGGATAATGACTTAGTAGGAAATACAGATTATGGCTCCCTCTTTGTGCTGAGTCCAGAATTGTATTATTATTATTATTATTATTACTACTACTACTACTATTATTATTTAGGTATAATTGACATATAACATTATGTTAGTTACAGGTGAACACCATAATGATTCAATATTTGTATACTTTGCAAAATGATCACCACAAGAACTCTAGTAAACATCCGTCCCCATACATAGTTAGAATTTTTTTTTCCTGTGATAAAGACTTAGGATCTACTTTTTAGCAACTTTCAAATATGCAACAGAGTGTTATTAACTGTAGTCACCATGCTATATGTTACATCCCCAGGACTTATGTACTTTATAACTGTAAGTTTGTACCTTCTGAATTATCTCATGTCAACTTTTTGAATACGCCTTTCTGGCCGTGAGTGGATTACTTGGTACTACATGCCAAGCCACGGAAGTCTTAAATTCCAGATTTCATGTTTTGTATAGGAAAAAAGGAATTCCTTCACCTCACTCAGCCTCACTTTCTGTATATCCTTTTAATGGAATTAGTAATACCCACTCTTGATGGTTTCCAGAGGGGTTTGGGGATGAAATAAGACAGATGATGTGAAATGTTTAGTGACTTGCTCAACCTATACAAAAACGGACTCTTCATATCAGAGAGTCCCAGGTCATTCTGACTAACATCTCACAGCAGCATCACTATGACAGAAAATGGCTCCAGCAGCAGGACCCAAAAGACCTTCTTAAAATAAAAAAATAATAATAATAAAAAAATTAACTCGGGCACCAGGTTTTTCCCACTATAGTGAGATTGAATAAAGCCAGATTGGGACTTAAGGGTCTAGTGACTAATGTCTTGAAGGGGATGACGCTGTTGTGGAGCTCTTAGGGAACAAATTCTCCTGTGAGCACATCTACAGGTCCATGCTTCATAGACTAAATATTTTAATTAAAATCTTGCCTATAGGGACGAAGATCTAAGTGAACTTACTAAGGAACGTCATGGGTGTGTGAGCTGTTATTTCTTCTCTAGTCTATCCGTCTGTTCTCAAAAATAAAGAAAAAGAGGCTACCCACATTCTTGGCAGCAGATGATGTGGAAATCAGAGCAGGAAAAGAAACACAGGCTGTGGGCATTCAACCAGTCACAGAGGCTACTGACAATGTTACTCCTGTAAATCAGGCGGAGATTTTTTTTTCCTGTCTTTCCTTTTGGCAGTAAATGTCCTTGTGTTTATTGTGCTCTTTGACTTCTGAAGCCAAATTACCTAACTGGGACTAAAAGCTGGCAAGTGACTGGTACTCCAACTTTATTCTACTCAAACACTAATCTTTTTTTCTTTTTATGCATATGGCACAACTTCAAAGGAAATTTTATTTCTTGGCCCTCTTACAATTACATGTAGGTTGTGTGGTTTTCCAAGTGGTTCATTTCCAAATAGTAAATAGACAGCCTTCTTATACCTGGTGACTCCAAAGGTTTCTGTGGGTCAGAAGATAGAGTGTGGATAGAAATGCATAGGATGCATAATGCCATTAGCTGGGACCAATCCATACATCCTAGCATATTTGCAAGGGAATGTTTCTGGGCCTAGAAAGAAGAATTATATCACAAGCATGCACTTGTCCCAAGCATGTTTCTGCCATGATCCAAAAGTAAGCATCAGTTAGAACAATACCAATATGATTGTAAGGGAGGCTGAAATACCATACAGTTGACCAAACAGATGGTGAGAAGTACTCTAATCCAATCCCAATCAACTGAAGTCTTCTTCTTCTCCCTCTTCTTTTGGTACTATGTTATAAACATCAAAGTTGTCAAGAGACTAAGCCTAATTGTTTTCATCACAAAAAGGAAATGATAATTATGTGATTTGATAGAGATAATGGCTAACACCACAGGTGTAACCATATTGCAATAAGTAAATATGTCAAATCAGCACTTTGTACACCTTCAACTTAAATTATCTCAATTTTAAAACTCTGAAAAAAGGATATCTGTAATATATTTTACATTTAAAGCATACAGGTATAATAACACTAAATCATTTTCAAGAAAAGGCATATATCTAAATATATCAGAACTAGTGCCTTTGCAGTAAAGATAATGGGGCAGAGGTTGGTTGAAATTAAGGAGGAGAGTGGCGAAATAATAGGATAGAGGGGCTTGCAAAGACCAGTTAAGCAGATTATGATGAACTGAGGAGGGTGATTAACTCAAATTTATGAATCTATTTTTCCCACCCCCATAAAAGAGGAGCCCTTTATTGAACTCAGCTTCAAACTCACAGTCTCCTAGATTAGCTTCCTCTCTGAATTGTCATCACACTGCCCAGTGTATAAAAGACAAGCAATCAATGGTGATATTTACCATCACAAGTCATACAGTGCTTGCTTTTATACAAACATGTTTGACACTCAATACATGACCACCCACACAATATAATTCTTTAAGTAAAAAGTACTTCTTTCTCAGAAAAAGAGATGGAATGAATTGCAGAGTGTAGCTCAAATGACAGAAAAGGGAGAAGAAGCAACTTTTCCCCCTAAAAAGGAACTAAGTCAGCAGAGTGTAGACCTGAAAGAAATGTCTTAAGACAAGACCCACTCAGGCTGACATTCATGATAGTCCCATGAAATTTATCCATGATGGCCAGAAGAAGAAAATGACAACAGAAAATTCTGGTGGAGTTTCTTTACCTCACAGGCATTTTCTAAATTGAGGGTTTATTTCTACTGTAAAAATATGTCAGCAGAAGCAGCCACAAATACATATCTTGGAAGATATATATAGATCAGGGCAACTGGCAAGGGAATGCTTCATAGCATTTCAACTGAGACCCAATATTGTCCAGTTGTCTGGAGTGGTATATAACTGTGCATATTCATTCCAGCACTCCTTGCCATCTCCTTCATCCAGGCTAGCTGCTAGAGTTGGAGAGATGGATTGAACTGCTCCCTGATGCCAAGAAACGTACACCTTCATCTGGCAATGACCATTCAGAAGAAATGAAGAATATGCTTTTCAAAGAACGTATGCTTTACAAGCGAATTTGGATGCTGGCTCTGCCTCCACCAGGTTTTTAGCAAGTCATTAGATACATTTAAATTTTAATTTACACATTCAAATAATAGGAATTATTGTATATATTTTATTACAACTTTGTGAAATTTGAGTAAAATAAAAAATGTAAATCACCAAGAGCAATGCCTAATGGGAGGCAACACTTGACAAATGTGAGATTCCTTCCATGATCTTTTTTTTTTTTAAAGATTTTATTTATTTATTTGACATACAGAGATCTCAAGTAGGCGGCGAGGCAGGCAGAGAGAGAGAGGAGGTAGCAGGCTCCTCACTGAGCAGAGAGCCTGATGTGGGGCTTGGTTCCAGGACCCTGGGATCATGACCTGAGCAGAAGACAAAGGCCTTAACCCACTGAGCCACCCAGGTGCCCCCCTGATCTTTTTTTAAAGCTTCACTGAGGTGTAATTGAAATACAAATGTTGTACACTTTAATGTATATATCTTGATGAGTTTGGACATTGCATACACCCATGATAACATCACCACAACAAAAGTACTAAGCATATTCATCACTTCCCAAAATGTCCTTCTGTTCTTTTGTGGGTTTTCTTGTTTTGTTTTGTTTCATTTTAAGAATACTTAACATGAAATCTTTCCTCTTAGATTTTTTTTATTTATTTTAGCATAACAGTATTCATTATTTTTGCACCACACCCAGTGCTCCATGCAATCCGTGCCCTCTATAATATCCACCACCTGGTACCCCAACCTCCCACCCCCCGCCCCTTCAAAACCCTCAGATTGTTTTTTAGAGCCCATAGTCTCCCATGATTCACCTCCCCTTCCAATTTACCCCAACTCCCTTCTCCTCTCCAACTCCCCATGTCCTCCATGCTATTTGTTATGCTCCACAAATAAGTGAAACCATATGATAAGTAACTCTCTCTGCTTGACTTATTTCACTGAGCATAATCTCTTCCAGTCCCATCCATGTGGATACAAAAGTTGGGTATTCATCCTTTCTGATGGAGGCATGATACTCCATAGTGTATATGGACCACATCTTCCTTATCCATTCATCCGTTGAAGGGCATCTTGGTTCTTTCCACAGTTTGGCGACCGTGGCCATTGCTGCTATAAACATTGGAGTACAGATGGCCCTTCTTTTCACAACATCTGTATCTTTGGGGTAAATACCTAGCAGTGCAATGGAAGGGTCATAGGGAAGCTCTATTTTTAATTTCTTGAGGAATCTCCACACTGTTCTCCAAAGAGGCTGCACCAACTTGCATTCCCAACAACAGTGTAAGAGGGTTCCCCTTTCTCCACATCCCCTCCAACACATGTTGTTTCCTGTCTTGCTAATTTTGGCCATTCTAACTGGTGTAAGGTGATATCTCAATGTGGTTTTAATTTGAATCTTCCTGATGGCTAGTGATGATGAACATTTTTTCATGTGTCTGATAGCCATTTGTATGTCTTCATTGGAGAACAGACACTTCTCCTCTTAGATTTTATTTTTAAGTTGGGGGAGGGGCAGAGGGGAAGGGAGAGAGAATCTTGAGAGGACTCTACACTGAGCCAGCATGCAGCTCAATCTCATGATTCTAAGATTATGACTTTAGCTAAAATCAAGAGTTAGATGCTTAACCTACTGAGCCACTTAAGTGCTCCCCCCTTTTAGATTGTAAAATGCACAATACCATACAACAAACTATAGGTACTATGTTGCATAGCAGATCTCTAGAATTTATACATCTTGCATTAAAAAAACTGTGTACTTATTTCTTCCAGATTGTCAAATTTATTGCCGTAGAGTTGCTCATAGTATGTTCTTATAATAGTTTGTATTTCTTTGGTGTTAGTTGTGATCTCTCCTCTTTCATTCATGATTTTATTTATTTGCGTCCTTTATGTTTTCTTTTTGATAAGTCGGGCCAGGGGTTTATCAATTTTATTAATTCTTTCAAAGAACCAGCTCCTAGTTTCGTTGATTTGTTCTATTGTTTTTTTGGTTTCTATTTCATTGATTTCTGCTCTGATCTTTATGATTTCTCTTCTCCTTCTGGGTTTGGGGTTTCTTTCTTGTTCTTTCTCCAGCTCCTTTAGGTGTAGGGTTAGGTTGTGTACCTGAGACCTTTCTTGTTTCTTGAGAAAGGCTTGTACCGCTATATATTTTCCTCTCAGGACTGCCTTTGTTGTGTCCCACAGATTTTGAACCGTTGTATTTTCATTATCATTTGTTTCCATGATTTTTTTCAATTCTTCTTTAATTTCCCGGTTGACCCATTCATTCTTTAGAAGGATACTGTTTAGTCTCCATGTATTTGGGTTCTTTCCAAACTTCCTTTTGTGGTTGAGTTCTAGCTTTAGAGCATTGTGGTCTGAAAATATGCAGGGAATGATCCCAATCTTTTGATACCGGTTGAGTCCTGATTTAGGACCGAGGATGTGATCTATTCTGGAGAATGTTCCATGTGCACTAGAGAAGAATGTGTATTCTGTTGCTTTGGGATGAAATATTCTGAATATATCTGTGATGTCCATCTGGTCCAGTGTGTCATTTAAGGCCTTTATTTCCCTGCTGATCTTTTGCTTGGATGACCTGTCCATTTCAGTGAGGGGAGTGTTAAAGTCCCCTACTATTATTGTATTATTGTTGATGTGTTTCTTTGATTTTGTTATTAATTGGTTTATATAGTTGGCTGCTCCCACATTGGGGGCATAGATATTTAAAATTGTTAAATCTTCTTGTTGTACAGACCCTTTGAGTATGATATAGTGTCCTTCCTCATCTCTTATTATAGTCTTTGGCTTAAAATCTAATTGATCTGATATAAGGATTGCCACTCCTGCTTTCTTCTGATGTCCATTAGCATGGTAAATTCTTTTCCACCCCCTCACTTTAAATCTGGAGGTGTCTTCGACCTCGAATAGCCAAAGGGATATTGAAAAAGAAAGCCAACGTTGGTGGCATCACAATTCCGGACTTCAAGCTCTATTACAAAGCTGTCATCATCAAGACAGCATGGTACTGGCACAAAAACAGACACATAGATCAATGGAACAGAATAGAGAGCCCAGAAATAGACCCTCAACTCTATGGTCAACTAATCTTCGACAAAGCAGGAAAGAATGTCCAATGGAAAAAAGACAGCCTCTTCAATAAATGGTGCTGGGAAAATTGGACAGCCACATGCAGAAAAATGAAATTGGACCATTTCCTTACACCACACACAAAAATAGACTCAAAATGGATGAAGGACCTCAATGTACGAAAGGAATCCATCAAAATCCTTGAGGAGAACACGGGCAGCAACCTCTTCGACCTCTGCCGCAGCAACATCTTCCTAGGAACAACGCAAAAGGCAAGGGAAGCAAGGGAAAAAATGAACTACTGGGATTTCATCAAGATCAAAAGCTTTTGCACAGCAAAGGAAACAGTTAACAAAATCAAAAGACAACTGACAGAATGGGAGAAGATATTTGCAAACGACATATCAGATAAAGGACTAGTGTCCAGAATCTATAAAGAACTTAGCAAACTCAACACCCAAAGAACAAATAATCCAATCAAGAAATGGGCAGAAGACATGAACAGACATTTCTGCAAAGAAGACATCCAGATGGCGAACAGACCCATGAAAAAGTGCTCCATATCACTCGGCATCAGGGAAATACAAATCAAAACCACAATGAGATATCACCTCACACCAGTCAGAATGGCTAAAATCAACAAGTCAGGAAATGACAGATGCTGGCGAGGATGCGGAGAAAGGGGAACCCTCCTACACTGTTGGTGGGAATGCAAGCTGGTGCAGCCACTCTGGAAAACAGCATGGAGGTTCCTCAAAATGTTGAAAATAGAACTGCCCTATGACCCAGCAATTGCACTATTGGGTATTTACCCTAAAGATACAAAGGTAGTGATCCAAAGGGACACATGCACCCGAATGTTTATAGCAGCAATGTCCACAATAGCCAAACTATGGAAAGAACCTAGATGTCCATCAACAGATGAATGGATCAAGAAGATGTGGTATATATACACAATGGAATACTATGCAGCCATCAAAAGAAATGAAATCTTGCCATTTGCAACAACATGGATGGAACTAGAGCGTATCATGCTTAGCGAAATAAGTCAAGCAGAGAAAGACAACTATCATATGATCTCCCTGATATGAGGAAGTGGTGATGCAACATGGAGGCTTAAGTGGGTAGAAGAAGAATAAATGAAACAAGATGGGATTGGGAGGGAGACAAACCATAAGTGACTCTTAATCTCACAAAACAAACTGAGGGTTGCCGGGGGGAGGGGGTTTGGGAGAAGGGGGTGGGATTATGGACATTGGGGAGGGTATGTGATTTGGTGAGTGCTGTGAAGTGTGTAAACCTGGTGATTCACAGACCTGTACCCCTGGGGATAAAAATATATGTTTATAAAAAATAAAAAATTAAAAAAAAAAGTAAAAAAAAAAAAAAAAAATCCCCGACAACACAATAGCAAAAGAAGCAAATATTAACCAGATTAAAAAATGGGCAAACTACTTGAATAGACATTTCACCAACAAAAACACAGAAATGACCTTCCATTTTATGCAACATCACTAATCAACAGGGAAATACAGATCAAAACCACAATGAGCTCTCCCCTCACAGATGTTAGGATAACCAAACAAACAAAACAAAACACCACAAAAGATAACAAGTATTGGGAAGAATGTGGAAAAATTGGAACACTATTACCCTGTTGGTGGGAATACAGAATGATGCAGCCACTATGGAAAAGTGTATAGAATTACTCCAAAAAAAAAAAAAAAAAACTTAAAATTGGAACTACCATATGATCTAGCAATCTCATTTCTGGGTATATATCCAGAGAAAATGAAAGTAGGATCTCAAAAAGACATCTGCATTCCCATGTTCACTGCTGCATTGTTCACAAATAGCCAAGATATAGAAACAACCCAAACGTCTGTCAACAGATAAATGGATAAAGAAAATGTGCTTTTTACGTACAATGGGATATTACTGAATCTTTAAAAAGAATGAGATTCTTGCCATATGTGACAACATGAATGAACTTGGAGGACATTATGCTAAGTGAAATAAGCCAGTCACAGGAAAAATACTGCATGATACCCCTTACATACAGTAACAAAAATAGTAAAACTCAAAGAAGCTGAGAAGAATGGTGGTTGCCAGGGGCTGAAGGGTGGGGGAAATGGGGAGTTGTTGCTTGATGAGTATAAAGTTTCAGTTATCCAAGATGAAGAAATTCTAGAGATGTGCTGTACAACACAGTGCCTATAGGTAAAAATACAAGAGTGTGCACTGAAAAAGTTACGAGAATAGATCTCATGTTAACGTTCTTACCACCAGAGTAGGAAGAAAGAGAAGAGGGAGGGAAGGAAGAAAGTAAGGAAGAAGGAAGGGAGGAAAAGAAAGAAAGGAGGGAGAAGAGGAAGGAAAGAAAGAGACAAAGACAGAGAAAAGAAGGAAGGAAGGAAGGGCTTCCAACTTAAAGTAGTCACAAGATGTTGATGTTTTTAGTGGCTCTCCTCCCCCTCTCTCCCTCCCTTGGTGTCTCTCTCTTGCTTCTGCCATGTCCCTGGACAGAAGAGAGATAAAGGATGCTGAAGCCTGTGCAGAATGACATCAGCATCAGATCCTAGAGACATTAAGACATTAAGAATGTCTCTTAAACCAGAAGAGAGTAATTTAAGATTATAGAAGTCTTGTTAAGAGTAACATACAGAAACATATAGTAACATAACATACAGTACATAACATACAGTAACTCTGGGTGTCCCCCAAATACAGAGACACCCTCAAGGCACATCTGACCCAAGGAAAGAACCCACACAAGTCCAGTTATGATTCATATAGACAAATACGTGATTTGCAAAGATACAAATACGATTCACATAAGTAAGTGGTCATTAGGATAAAAATAATTTCGAAGAACCCCAAGAACATTATTCTGTTTTATTTAAATATTTCTTCTGAGGAGAAAAAATAAGGCTCCACTTAAAATATGCTTTAAAAAATATGACCCTGGCTTCTGGTTCTTCCTTACTAATGAATGATGGTTATCTCAGAGGTGAGTGTGGTTGATAAGATTAATGTGCTACAGATCACACTTGTCCTCAATTGCTTCTTCTGTGAAATAAAAATAATTAATAATAGTACCCACCTAATAATGATGTTGCTAATAATACCAATGTTTCCTGAGTTTTACTAGAGTTGGCACGAGGCTCCAAGAATTAGGTCATGTGACATCCACAAGCTTCATGAAAAAGATACTGTTATCATCTCCACTGATTAGACGGGAATTCTAGGTCTAAGAGAGAGTCTAATAATTTCCCCAGCATTGAATCACCAGCAAGTAACAAAAATATTCGAAACTGAGAGTCTGATCGAAGTCACAGCCTAAACCACTGTGAGAAATTAGCTCCTGATTAAAGTAATGCACACACAAGCACTCAATATATCAAAGGGATTACTATTATTTTGTGCAAGTACTGCTTTTGTTTATCCCCACGATAAGTTATGCTACTCATCACCTGAGTATTTTTTTCTTGTGTTGGAATTCATTTCAGTCTTTGTGAACTTTTTCCCCCCATCCCTGCTGATATGACAGCTCAAAATTCTCTTAGAGAACAAGATTTTGCAATTCTTGAGGAGGCATAGCATCTCTCCAGTATGTTCTTGCAAAGTTCAAGCCTCTGAACTGCGGCCTTTGATCTCCTGTGCATTTATGTGTTCATCAAATTGGAGGCTCGTGAACTAAAAAAGAAGGTTAAAAACCACAGCTCAGTCTGTCAGGACTAAGCCTGGCTGTGCCATTTATGAGAAGCTGGGGTTTGGAGACTTTTTCCCTCCTCTGGGATTTCTGTATTCACGGCCAGATGCCATCTAGATTTTCTTTCTGTCAAAGCTCTGTGCAACAGTGGTATCATCCCATAAGTCCTTAAAAAAAAAATTCTGCACTATTACAATTTTAAAAATTGGAGACACTATTGAAAATACCCCCATCCTCACGCCTGGGTGGCTCAGTGGGTTAAAGCCTCTGCCTTTGCCTCAGATCATGATCCCAGGGTCCTGGGATCGAGCCCCACATCGAGCTCTCTGCTCGGCGGGGAGCCTGCTTCCTCCTCTCTCTCTGTCTCTCTCTCTCTGGCTGTCTCTCTGCCTACTTGTAATCTCTGTCAAATAAAAATAAAATAAAATAAAATACCCCCATCCTAGAGAATCTAATTCTCATTAGCCTATTAAAGATGTCCAGAAGCATTGAAGCCAAGAAAGCTGTTTAACTTACTCCTCATAGAAATACATTTCCTTATGTAAATCTATTGGCTCCCCAACTCTTCATAGCATTAGCATTTGGGGGAAAATCCCTACTAGACAGAAATGTGTAACCTGCGAAATTCTTACAGACTGTCCCCTGAGAGCAAGGCATTTCAGGGTGATACTCTGAATATTTCATGCCAGCTTTCAGCCATATAGAGTCCTCTCACTTTCATGATTCTGTCCCATTAGCCTGAGCACCCTGTGAGAACTCATTTTGTTATATTTACCTTCCAGATACCATCGGAACACCTGGATTGTCTTAGTGATCAATATATACTTGTCGAGTAAAGGAATAAATCAGAAACTTGTTTGTTTCATTGATGGGGAATAGAGTAACCAGCCATCCCAATCTGCTCAGGAATGCCAAGTCCCTGGCACTTGGGACTCTCAGTGCAAAATCCAGAAAGTCCCAGGCAAACTGGGACAAAACATCATGCCAGGCAGTGGTAACTTTTTGTTTTGTTGATTTTTGGTTTTACTTATCTTATCCATGCACTCTCTCCATGTGTTGGAAATAGAGTCAAACACTGCCATGAATTAATTTTTTAATCCTCAAAATGATCCTAGGAAATAGGTATTGTTTCGTCTTCATTTCACTGACAAAGAAACTAAGACAAAGCTTGCATGCCCTGCCCAAGAACATACAGCCTTAAGCCCATATGGCTCTAGAGCCTGCACCCTTAACCACTTCTCTCTTCCACCGTCAGAAGTGAATCCTGCAGGTACAGCAAAGAGAATAGGCCATGAAATTCATCTTTGAAAGTAAGCACTTAGTAATTTATGTGGAAAATATCATGGGCCAGCATAATCCATTCCCTGCTAGAGGAGGTAGAGGCAGGGAGAGAAAGAAACCTGGAAAGCCATAATCTTGACATTAATCCAGGAGGCGAGTGAATTTGAATATGAGCTTTTAATATCTTATAAACAGGCCAAGTCAGCCGAGAGCTATTTTTAGCTCTGAGTTATGAGATACAATCACATGGACAGGTGGCCTACATTTTCAGTTTTATAATTGGTGAGAAGTTTTGCGATCTAAGTGACAATGACATCCTACCAACCATGTTTGGAAAAGGCGACCACAGTCCTACAGATTCTGAGCCTGCTGAGCAGGAGAACTGGCTGGTGTTGTGGAGGGGGAGACGGGAAATCTGGGTGGATCCCTGACACAGCCACTCTAGCAATATGACTTAGGAAGAACTACTCAAGGCTTTTGTACCTATTTCCTTATTTGAGAGACAGAAGATGGTGCAGAGGTCCAGGTACAGGAAAAGACATGTAGAGGCTCCAAAATATAAGGATTAAATTCTGGTTCTGCCACTTACTGTCTGTGTACCTGAGCCTCAGTTTTGCCATCTGTCAAATGGGAAATTTAATTCACCGCTCACCCATTTGTTGTGAACTTTAAGGAGATAATGTACATTGAATTATAGAAAACAAATCTGGTATGAAAAAGGTGCTCAATAAAATGATAATTCCCTTTCCTTGAAGGTTCGATCATCTATCCATTCAGTAAGCATCATTGAACACTGCTATGTGCCAGGTACTAAGCTAAGTACTAGGGGCACAAAGGTGAAGATGACAGAGTGCCTATCCTCAAACACCTTATCATTTATTAGAATATGCTCCTCCAAGCGGGTGACCTTTAGTAAGTGACCTCATGTCTCCGAGGCTTGGTTTTATCAACCATAAAATTAGGATACTGAATTCAATGCTAAGAAAGTAAGTGTGAGAAACAAAAATGACAATTCACAGCAGATTATATATGCCTAGCACCCTGGAAACCCTTAGGGAAGACTTGTTGGAGGGAGGTAATGGCCCCTAAAGTCCTTTACATCTCCAGGAAATGTGAAAGTTGTGTGCACTCAACTCAGGACTATTAATTTCCGCTTATTCAGAAAACAAGTCTGCCTCATATCAATCAGAAGGACTAAAATTAACCACGTGGGAAATAGCAGACATTGGCGAGGATGTGGAGAAAGGGAAACCCTCTTACACTGCTGGTGGGAATGCAAGCTGGAATGTAATCCACTCTGGAAAACAGTATGGAGCTAACTCAAAAAACTAAAAATAGAGCTACCCTTTGGCCCAGCAGTTGCACTACTGGGTATTTACTCCAAAGATACAAATGTAGTGATCCAAAGGGGCACCCCAGTATTCATAGCAGCAATGTCCACAACTATGGAAAGAACCCAGATGTCCATCAATAGATGAATGGTTAAGAAGATAGGGAATATATATATATATATATATATATATATATATATATACATACACACACACACACACACAATGGAATACTACCCAGCCATCAAAAAAATGAGATCTTGCTATTTGCAATAATGTGGATGGAACTAGAGGGTATTAAGCTAAGTGGAGTAAGTCAATCAGAGAAAGACAATTATCATATAATTTTACTCATATGTGGAATTTAAGAAGCAAAACAGAGGATCATAGAGGAAGAGAGGAAAAAATAAAACAAGACGAAATCAGAGAGGGAGACAAACCATGAGAGACCATTAATCACAGGGAATAAACTGAGAGTTGCCGGAGGGAAGGGGGGTGATGGAGTAACTGGGTGATGGACATTAAGGAGGGCACATGATGTAATGAGCCCTGGATGTTATATAAGATTGAAGAATCACAGACCTGTGCCTCTGAAACCAATAATACATTATATGTTATTAATTGAATTTAAATAAAATAAAGTTTCACTGAAAAAAAAGAAAAAAAGTCTGGATATTTAGGATTTTATCTCTGAAACTGTGAGCAACCCAAAGCATGATCCCAAAGAAGGTAAAACAATATTATTTAGCCATAATAAGTTTGCAGAATTAAGAGCAGGTGAGAAAACCTCTTAGATCATCTTTTCTGGGAAGCAGGCTCTGAGACGGAGATTTGCGTGCAGGTGGCTCACCAGAAGTTGCTCTCGGGATTAGCCCCTGTGAAGGAGAGATGGTGGTGGGACCAGACAGGAGGGCTTCAGCCTATCCTTTCGGGAACTTGAGCTGGGGTAGGTCTCAGGAATCATCTCAAAGAGAAAAGACAAGGGGCCAGGCTTTTGTATTCTTCACTGACCAGTCTTAGTTGCAGGTTACCTTGGAAGAAGGGGCTCCCTAAAGACAATTAGTAGGGTCCACGTGTCACGCAGGTATAAAGCAACCACTATCAGAAGAGAGAACCAATACTGTGTTCATAAGGACAAAGAGTGATCCTATCAATATCCAGGAAGAAGAAAAAGTAGGTGTTTGCAAGCACGATATGGGAACTGGCCAGTGGCCAGGGCAGCTGTGGTGTGCGTGAGGGTCTGCAGTGGTGGACCATGGCTCAAGATCTGGCTCAGCTACTTCTTGGACACAAGACCACTTCCCCTCCCAGGGCCTCAACTTCCTCATTTGCAACATGTGATGGTAGAACAAAAATAGCCCTGAGGTCCTTCCATCTCTATACCAATAATTCTATATTGTAATCAGCATCGTTAGCAAGAAAACATGATTACAAAATGGATGATTTGGTCGTTACCTTGCTTTCTGCTGGTAAGATAAACCTTATGGCCATGCTTTCTCAGCAGTGTTCATTTTCCTACTAACATCCTAGTTAAAATGCTTAAGATTTCCCTTGAATTATTGAGGGTTTTATTTCTTGTTCTTTTAACATTTTACATTTCTACTCTATTTCCCAATTTCTTGAGGCTGGCATCTTGTCTCTCTTTTTTTTTTTTAAGATTTTATTTATTTATTTGATAGAGAGAGATCACAAGTAGATGGAGAGGCAGGCAGAGAGAGAGAGAGATGGAAGCAGGCTCCCTGCCGAGCAAAGAGCCCGACGCGGGACTTGATCCCAGGACCCTGAGATCATGACCTGAGCCGAAGGCAGTGGCTTAACCCACTGAGCCACCCAGGCGCCCATTGTCCACTCTACGGTCCCCAGTGGAGTGTTGATACATCAGTTGTGTTTCATTCAGTACAGACGATTTCTGGCTAACATAAAGGGGGAAAGGGAGTTAATTAAAAGAATATGAGGTTCACAGAATCAATGGACAAAGGGGCAAAAGGCAGGAACCGGGACCATTGGAGGACTAAGGAACAGAAATCAGTGGTAAAGAAACTATATCCTGTCTAAAATAGCCCAACCGTAATCCCATCATGGGAGCAAATGAGCCCCAAGCCTTCAGGTGGTGGTTGTATCACTTGCTTCAGGTTCAAAATTGGGAGATGAGAACTTTTAATTGTCTGAGCTTAGGACTCACACCTGCCCTCTGTGCACTTCTATGCATTTCTTTGCAGGAAATCTCTCTATAGGGACTTTGCCTCCCATAGGCTTGGGTGAACCCAGGGAATTCTCCCATCAACCCAGCAATTATGACATCATTCTCCAAAGGGAAAGTCTGAATTTGCCTGAAGTAAACAAATGCTTTGCCTTAACATAGGTGCATAAGCAAGACTGTTCTAAGTGGTCTACACTAGTTGGGATTCCACCTCTACTTCTGATATTTGCATGATATCTAGACCTTCCACTTTCAGTTGAGTTTGAATCTAGTTTAAATTGGAAAATCTTAACTTGAAAGACAATGTTCTCCACAGTTGGGCACCAGCCTACAGCATTCCAAACTTACTTTCCCTTACTTCATGAATATTACATTCCAGACAAATAGAACACTTTGGTGAATACATCTGCATAGCTTCATTCTCATTTCACTGCAATGTGTCTTGTCCAGAACAAGTGCTTTTGTCCTTAGTGTCCACCGACAATACCCCCCACCAGGAATCTATTATTTTTGCAATCTACCATAACAGTTTATCTGCATCTCTTATTGGTCTTTATAATTTGCTACATAGAATTAAAGTTATTCATATGTAGGTGCTATCTCCACTTCAGTTTATGCTATAAAGTTCTTAAATATAGGAACTCTTTTTTAACATTCACATTACAAAATACATCTTATACAGAACAGTACATAACAGGACACATAATGGAAAAGTACATAAAGTTCTGTGATGAAATGTAGGGATGAATATAGGAACTTTTTTCATTTTCTTTTTATAACATTTTTATTGTGATTACATACATATATGTTTGTCTTACACATATAAGTGTGTACACACACACACACACACACACACATATATATATTCAAAAAAGTGCATAAAACATCTAGGTTGTATATTTTTTTATTTTATTTTGTTTTTTTTTTACAGTGTTCCAAGATTCATTGTTTATGCAACACACCCACCACCAGGTTCACCCAATCCCCAACCCTCAGTTTGTTTCTCAGAGTCCAGTCTCTCATGGTTTGTCTCCCCCTCCCATTTCCCCCAACTCACTTCTCCTCTCCAACTCCCAATGTCCTCTGTGTTATTAAGAATATATTATTAAGATATAATATTAATATATTATTAAGAATATTCACTTACTTATGCTCCACAAGTAAGTAAAACCATATGATAATTGACTCTCTCTACTTGACTCATTTCACTCAGCATAATCTCCTCCAGTCCCATCCATATTGATTCAAAAGTTGGATATTCATCCTTTCTGATAGAGGTGTAATACTCCATTGTCTTCATTTGTCTGTTGAAAGGCATCTTGGCTCTTTCCACAGTTTGGTGACTGTGGCCATTGCTGCTATGACCATTGGGGTACAGAAGACCCTTCTTTTTACTACATCTGTATCTTTGGGGTAAATACCCAGGAGTGCAATTGCAGGGTCAGAGGGAAGCTCTATTTTTAATTTCTTAAGGCATCTCCACACTGTTTTCTAAAGTGGCTGGACCAACTTGCATTCCCACCAACAGTGTAAGAGGGTTCCCCTTTCTCCACATCCTCTCCAACACACATTGTTTACTGTCTTGTTAGTTTTGGCCATTCTAACTGGTGTAAGGTAGTATCTCAATGTGGTTTTGATTTGAATTTCCCCGATGGCTAATGATGAACATTTTTTCATGTGTCTGATAGCCATTTGTATGTTTTCTTTGGAAAGTGTCTGGTCATGTCTTCTGCCCATTTTTTGACATGATTATCTGTTCTGTGTGTGTTGAGTTTGAGGAGTTCTTTATAGATCTTGGATTGTGTTTAATAATAGTTATGAAGCAAATATCAATATAGACACCATCCAAGTCAGGAATAAAGCAGAAGTATTCATTCCATAATTCTGTTTCTGTTTGTTTGTGATTTGCTTTATTTTTACCTAGCAACAGAAAAGTGGCTGAATGCATATGTGTGCCAGGACACAGGACAAAAAGTTCACATCGACATTGTTCATCATTACCCTAAATTGGAGATAAGTAAAATCAACATGAACAATTGACTGAGAGATTCCATTTTGTGTTTTTTTTCTTGAGCTGTCTTTTTCCCACTGATTTGTAAGAAGTTTATACACACACAAACACATACATACACACACCCCTTATGAAGTAATCACAGGCCAACAACAGAAAAATCTCAGGTAATGAATAAGAGGTGAGGTTCTTGGACTTGGATCTGAGTAGCTGAGTGGTGGGATCCTAAAGCAATTTGTCTATAGAGGTACAGTTGCTCCCAGAAGCCCAGGTCCTTCATCCAGCTGGATGGGAACAAGTCCTAACTGCCCGCAGAAGTAATGGACTGAGGAGCTGGTGGTCCATTGACTTGATAGCTGAGTTGTTTGCTTTTCCTACAAGCCTATGCCAACAGAGGGTCCTACCATGTGCAATCCCATCTTCATTCCTGGTTTAAGTGGGTCCCTGTTGGTCAAAAACTCCCCATTCAGCTCTGGTAATAATTTCAATGTCAGTAGCAGTACTATCATTAGCAAGAGGGTAGCATCTTTAAAAATGCTTTCCTTTCCATTATATCCTTTACCCTACAACATCCTTCAGGAAAGTGTGGCCTACTACTATCTCCATTTTGATGAGGAAGAAATTGGCTCCAAGATAAGTGCTTTCGTCTGGTTTCACAGTTAGTAGATGGAAGGGTTTTGACTAGAAGCTAAGTCTCCTCTTTTGGAAGTCTGGGCTCTCTCTACATTATCCTTTCAGAGCTTAGCTCAGGTTCCACTTCCTCCAAGGAGCTTTCCCTGCCCATAGGATTCTGTTTCATCTTTGAAGAGTTCTAATTATTATTTTCCATACTGCTCACTTGACCATGACCACAAATGCCTCAAATTGCCATCTATCTGGAAGCATGTGCCTTGTTTTATTGCATTGTTTGTAAGCTGCTTTCAAAGCAAGAATGGCATTGACTATGGCCTTGTTCCTTCACAGACCTCACAGCATGCCTTTCTTGCAGCTTGTGCTCAGTGCCCAGTAAACATGGCTGCGGCTTGCTCTCTCTGTGGGCTGCAGACCCAACTCCCACTCTCAAGGCTGAAAACAAATGTGCTCTGATCCATTCATGTTCTGTAGTGTCCAGAAAGAATTCCTGCTGACAAAGTTATTGAATACTGAGTCATTAATCTCAAAGTTGCCCTGCAGCAGTCACCATATATGCAGGAGCATTTGCTTTGTTGGAGTAGGAATTATATCTTAAAGTCTTATATTTGTTTGTATTCTGCACAACGCCTTGCCACTGCAAGGACTTATCAGGAAAGACTGTCTATAAATGATTTATACATGAAATAAGTCCTCTGTTGAAACTTACTAAAATATTATGGTACTTGCTCTTTCTCAGAGAATTGGGCAGGGAAGGCAAGACTACCGTTCAAATCTTGGATCCTCTTCTTAATAGTAGGCAGGTACGCTGACTTCTCAAAACTCTGGTTTCCTCGACTGCAAAACTGAAGCACAAAAACCTTCTTTCTGGTAAACAATGAAAGTAAAAACACAAAAATGTCTTCTAACCCATCGAGAACTTTAGACAATGTAAAGAATGAAGAAGAGTCTAATAAGACTTGGTTCTCTGTGAGTTGAAACAAGTTATACTGTGGGAATCTGGACTGTCACCTATAAAAGGAGAGGGTTGGTCGAGATTATTTTTAAAGGCTCTTTGAGGGCTAGAGTTATGACTCTGTAATGTTAGCTTCAATTGTCAAAGACTCCTAATATTTTCATTGTTCTTTCCCCATACATAAAGCTAAACAAATCATCTACAAATCATCTAATGCACAAAGGGAACCTCGGATTTAGAATAATTCAATCATGAATCCTTTTTTCAAAGGGGTAATCCATCCCGATATAAATAATTGTCCTGATTGATGTGTTTTCACTCTCTTTTGGCCATTTCAGGAAGGAAGTCTTCCTGTGCCTTTACTCTCCTGAGCCATGAGCCTCATTTGCTACCTCCCATTCCTCAGACCATCCCCTCAGGGAGAGGGTGGGTGCTGTTAATAACCAAATGGGCATTTCGTCTCCATCTGACAGATTTCCCATGTGGAAGTGAAAAGCTCCCCACAGGAATGTAGATTCTGAAAATTAATGTCTTGCTGGCGACAAGCCGTCTCCTTCTGAGTAGTTTCTGTACATGAATACTCATGTAATGTCAGCTTGAAATGTGTCTGGTGTAGAACTGGGAGCTTGGAAGAAAGGAAGTTAAGCAATGGCTCGAAATAAAAACTTGGACTTGGATGGGGTGGAGAGAAGGAGGGAGCTCAGAAGCCAAAAGTGGAGAGCACAAGGACAAGCCAAGTGAGAACCAGCACAGGCGTCTCTGCTGTATGGAATATGCATTCGTTATGCTGGCACATTCGGATACTTGATTTTGTCATCTTCACAGTTCAACCTTGATGTTGAAGTCAAATAGATTAAGTGGCTTTCTTGAGGTCCAGTTGATAAGACGAGAACGGATTTTCATCCGGCTCTTGACAGAACGAGTACTCTCTTATACCCATTGGCAGTCAACTGTCACACTGGTTCGGAGAGTGGTGGGGTGGGCGGCTTCAACAAGAAAGGGAAATATAGAGGCATCAGGCCTTTAGCTCTCAGAAGAACCACACATGCTTCTGCCACAATGGGGTGTGGGAGCACGAAGAAACACACCCAGAAATATGTCTTCCTAGGTACCATAACAACTATGATACACAAACTGTACAATCTGATTTTTCATAGGGACTGAATGGTTTCGTGGTGAGGCAAGTTTTTGCTTGGGTTGTGGAGAGAGAAGGGTGAGAAGAAAAGAAAGGGGAAGAAGAGGAACCTGGGAAAGGGGACGTAGAAAAGGAGGAACAGAAAGAAGATGAAAAGAAAGAAGTCAATTATATGGATCCAGTAGGAAAAGAAGCTGAGCTCAGACCAAAATGTCCTCCCTGCTGGGATAGCTGCTCCCAGACTTGCGTCCCAGTCTGGATATCCATGAGCTCTGTGACTTCTGTAAGTCACTGAGAAGGCTCCCATGTGAAGCAGATGCTGATTTTTAGTGATAGTTCTTCTGTGTGTTGCTCAGGAGGCCACCCTGCTACAGGGGGGTAGCAAGAGGTCTAGGCTGTCAAAGCCTTGGATCCAGGAGAAGTTCCTGGTCTCACTGGGTGGCAGTGTCCATGTGTCAGAGGAAACTTCTCCTATAGGTCAGCTTCTGTTCCAAAAACTCCCTCTTCGCTCTTCTCTCCACAAGCTCCATGATCCACTGTCCTCAGACAAAGACTGCCCTGTGCCTAATGAGCCTGATAATCTCAAAACAAATTTGATTTCTGAACTCCCTGATCCAGGCCACCGAGGAGGTTTTTGCACTTAAAATATAAATTCTTGTTTTGTTGACTTTGAGCTTGATGTCATGAAATATGTAGTGACTTAGACTAACTGTGGCTATAAATACCATCAAGCCATTGATATGTGGGGAGTAAAATTAATCCCCACCACTCCACCCCCCCACCCTTGCCCCCCACACACACACACATTCACAGATACCATCCGGTACACAAAACCAGATCCGAAGGTGGACTTGGGTGTCCATCATTGTGCTGTTCCTATTCAGGAAGTAAATTTCTACAGTCTTTTTTATTCTTAAAGCATCTAATTACAGAACATTGCAATGCAAGAAGGATCCAGAGGTGAACTGAATTATTGAAAAAACAGAAGCCAAGAGGGCACAGAAAGCTATTATGTGTACTCATAATAGATTCACCAAACTTAAGGGTGCTGAGAAATGCAAGCATTTAATTCAGAAGGCAAATCTCCTCTTTCATAGCCCATGGGGGAAAAAATGCTTTTTCCTCCAAAACTTCCACAAGCTTTGGTAATTATGTTAGACAAAGGCCAAAAGAGTCATGGGAACAGAGTGCAAGCTCTCTAAAGAAAGATATGTTGTTGATTTGGGTTAAAGTTTAAACAATTTATCTACTGAAACTGTTGCATACAAAGGTGGCTTATTGTTTTCTACCAAAGTTGTCCCAAAACATTAATAGAAAGAGCTGAAATATACAAAGGTGCTCAACCAACAGGTGAGGAGGAATGTGGGCTGGGGGGTTTGAAGGATTGAAGAGGCATCTGACGCTGGGAGCAGTGCCCTGTCCTTCAAGTTAAAACCTTCTAGAGTCATTATTGAAAATATTAAAACATCTTTTATCTGCATTAGAAACTTTAACTTTCAAACATATGGACCAAAGATGGAAAGCATAATGCTGTGCATTTCAACTAAGTGTTATATGATGAAGATGTGATCCTGAACACAAATTTTAATAGAGAGTGAAAATTTCTTCCAATTAAAAATAGGGAGGGGAAATTCAGTGGATTCAGTTTATGCTTTGATTTTTTTGCTTCAAGTCATATCAAGAAACTACTGCAAGAAGGTTTTTAAATATCCAATGTCATTATTCACTAAACATAAGATTATCTTCCTGAGTGAGACATTTCCAAGTGCTGCTTTCGTGATTTCTCCAAGTAGCAGACATAACCACACCTCAGAAGTCGTGATGGCATTGAGGTCTGGGGGAAGGTTTATTCCTCCATCACCTGCCTACTTCCTACTCATACTCACCGACTGGGGATTAAGTTTGTTGAGTACTTTCCAGAGAGCATTCTTCACTTCTTTGTTCCTAAGGCTGTAGATCAAGGGGTTCAGCATGGGGATCACCACCGAGTAAAACACAGAAGCAATTTTGTCAGTGTCCATGGACTGGCTGGAGCTGGGCTGTAGGTACATGAAGATGATAGTTCCATAGAAGATGGTTACGGCAGTGAGGTGGGAGGCACAGGTGGAGAAGGCTTTCTTCCGTCCTTCAGCAGAACGCATCCTTTGAATGGCAATGTAGATGAAGAGATAAGAGATGAGGATGACCAGGAGGGTGAAAAAGACATTGAAGCCCACCACACAGAAGACAGCCAAGTTGCTGATGCGTGTGTTGGAACACGAGAGAGCCAAGAGTGGAGGAATGTCGCAGAAAAAATGATTAATCTTGTGAGAAGCACAGAACGAGAGTCTAAAGGTGTTTGCTGTGTGAATGGAAGCATTGAGGAAGCCACAGACGTAGGAGCCCGCAGTCAGGAGGGCACACACACCTGCTGTCATGGTGGTGGCATAATGAAGAGGCCGGCATACAGCTGCATGGCGGTCATAGGCCATGCAGGCCAGGAGGTAACACTCGACAGTGGCAAAACCCACAAAGAAGAAGAACTGGGCAGCACAGCCATTGTAGGAGATGACTTTGTTCCCTGACTGCAGGGCAGTCACTGTTTTAGGGGCTACAGCTGATGAGTAACCCAGGTCTACGAAGGAAAGGTTACCAAGGAAGAAATACATCGGGGTGTGGAGGTGGGGGTCAGAGTGGATGATCACCATCATCCCCCCATTCCCAACCAGAGTGATGAGGTAGATGAACAAAAATACCAGGAGGAGGGGGACCTGCAGATTAGGGTCTTCTGTTAACCCCAAGAGGATGAACTCTGTAGCTTCTGTGCTATTTTCCATTGAGGTCAACTTGAATTTCATCTGGTGATTAAAGAAGAGTCAATGAAAATGACAAGAAAGTATAGGCTGGATAATGGATAATGGGATGGTATGAAAATAGTAAACCAGTATGTGTTGACAATGTAAAAGGCACATGCAAAACCCTTCCATTATATTATAGTTTTGAACCCTATGAGATAGGTGCTGCTATACCCATTTTACAGATGAGACAGTTAAGGTTTGAGGAGCTTAATATTGACCAAAATAACCTAACCAGCAGGGGTCAAAATCAAAGGTCCTGAATCCAAAGTCCCATACATTCAGAGCTTGAATTATCCTGACTGCTTACATCAGATAAAACAAATTATGATAAGTCCAGTAATGTAGTTTTTTTTTTAAAGATTTTATTTATTTATTTGAGAGAGAGACAGTGAGAGAGAACATGAGCGAGGAGAAGGTCAGAGAGAGAAGCAGACTCCCCGTGGAGCTGGGAGCCCAATGCGGGACTCAATCCCGTGACTCCGGGATCATGACCTGAGGTGAAGGCAGTCGTCCAACCAACTGAGCCACCCAGGTGTCCCAGTTTTTAAGATTTTATTTATTCCATTTTTAAAAATCAAAAAGAGAGGGGCACCTGGTTGGCTCAGTCAGTTAAGCATCTACTCTTGGTTTTGGCTCAGGTCAAGATCTTAGTGTCCTGGGATTGAGCCAAGCCCTACATCTTCAAGGCTCCCCACTCAGAGAGGAGTCTGCCTCCCCTTCCCCTCTCCCTCTGCTCCTACCCCACCTCGCACACCCTCTGTCTCTCTAAAACAAACAAATAAAAATCTTTTTTAAAAAATCAAAAAGAGACAGTTCTATTTTCAACATTTTGAGGAACCTCCATGCTATTTTCCAGAGTGGTTGCACCAGCTTGCATTCTCACCAACAATGTAGGAGGGTTCCCCTTTCTCCGCATCCTCACCAGCATCTATCAAGCGGAGAAAGACAACTATCATATGATCTCCCGATATGAGGAAGTGGTGATGCAACATGGGGGCTTAAGAGGGTAGGAGAAAAATAAATGAAACAAGATGGGATTGGGAGAGAGACAAACCATAAGTGACTCTTAATCTCACAAAACAAACTGAGGGTTGCTGGGGGGAGGGGGTTGGGAAAGGGGGGAGAGGTTATGGTCATTGGGGAGGGTATGTGCTTTGGTAAGTGCTGTGAAGTGTGTAAACCTGGCAATTCACAGACCTGTACCCCTGGGGATAAAAATATATTATATGTTTATAAAAAATAAAAAATAAAAATTTTTTTAAAAAATCAAAAAGAGAATAGTAAGAAGTAAAAAATAAAAATCCCTCATTTCTCATCTTCTTATTCCACTCCCAAGAACATCACCTCCAAAGAGATTTCCTAACATTTTCCATGCATGTATAACTAAATGGTACTAATCACAGAAATCACAACACTGGCTCACTCTATGCCAGGCTTTACTCACAGTGAACTCATTTAATTCTTCAGGTTTGATCCTATAATTTTCCTCACTTTACACAATGAGAAACTGCATAATGATAACACCCTACTCCCTCAATTCTGGTTTTTCACCTTTATAAACAGTGCTCCAAGATAGAGCATTTTTCTCTCTTAGATTATTTCCACTTGGCAGTATATTTTATGCTTGCTTTCCCTTTTTCTGGCTACTGTCTGCTCTTAATATCTAGTAGCTTTTAGATGGGACTGGAGAGCTACTACAGTAATAGTAGTAACTATTGTCCAAAGTCACATAACTAATAAGTGTTGGAAGCGAAATGAAAATTTGGATCTGCCTGATGTTAAGTCCAGAGGTGTTAATCACAACCTTTAATGTCTTTCTGATTTTATTCTTCAAAAGCAATTCAGTTGATATTTACATATTTATGTGGAGATATGGATGTCCTCACCTGCTGTCAGAAATCACAAATTTTTATTTTCAACTCAGGAAACAACAGATGTTAGTGAGGATGCGGAAAAAGGGGAGCCCTCTTACAGTATTGGTGGGAATGCAAGTTGGTGCAGCTTCTCTGGAAAACAGGAGGGAGGTTCCTCAGAAAGTTAAAAACAGAACTACCCTATGACTCAGCAATTGTACTACTAGGTGTTTATCCAAAGGCTATAAAAATAGTGATTTGAAGGGGCACACACACCCCAAAGCTTATAGCAGCAATGTCCATAATAGCCAAACTATGGAAAGAGCCCAGATGTCCATGGACAGAAATATGGATAAAGAAGATGTGGTCTATATATGCAATGGAATATTACTCAGCTGTCAAAAAAGGATGAAATCTTGCCCCAGGCAATAACATGGATGGAACTAGAGGGTATTATGCTAAGCAAAAGAAGTTAGTCAGAGAAAGACAAATGCCATGTGATTTCACTCACGTGGAATTTAAGAAACAAAAACAGAGGAACATAGGGGAAGGGAAGGAAAAATAAAATAAGATAAAAAGAGAGAGGGAGGCAAACTATTAGAGACTTTTGACTCTAGGAACAAACTGAGGGTTGCTGGAGGGGAGGCAGGTGGGGGATGGGCTAAATTGGGCGGCGAGCACTAAGGAGGGGACTTGCGATAAGCACTGCGTGCTGGATGTACGTGATGAATCACTAGATTCTACTCCTGAAACTAATACTACACTATATGTTAACTAAATTGAATTTAGATAAATTTAAAAAAAGAAATCTTTGTGACTGAAGCTGGCTACTATTAAGTCCTCTCTTCCTGTTCTCTCAAAGCTTGAGAGTCTGGCTTGCTTATCACACAATTAGCTGGGCAACCACCCAGTTCCATGACTTGCTCAAAGCCTCTCGGGACCTTTGTCTTCACGGGCTCTGGCCCACCCAGTCTACTGTGGCCCCTTGGCACACAGAGATAAATACTTGATGAATGGGACAGAACATCAACAGCAAAGTATTTCAACATTTTTCATGCTACCTAACTCCACAACAAATTGCTTATTGTTCTCTCGTCTATCTGGACCCATGTTTCCTGCCAAAATATTAGCTTAGGCTTGTGGTATGAAAAATATTCAGAAACAACAGTGCAAATGGAGTCCGCAGACCTGGAGAAGGGCTTGTGTCCGCGTTTGAATGCACTGTCTCTCTCACTGTTTTTTATTTTCCCTCAGCCTGAGGCCATTATGCTCTTTTCCTGTCCCTGGAAATAGAGCAGAGGAAGGGCTCAGACAAGGAAGACAGAGAAAGTGCAGAGGAAGGAGAAGAAGGGAGAAACAGGGATGAGAAGGGGGAAATGTCTCAACTGTGCTTGACCTTGGCTTACTTAGAAAGCAGCTGCAGTCATCAGTGGGGGGGGGGGGGTATAGTTAATACACCAGTTTCAGGTGTACACCATAGTAATTCAACAATTCTGTACAATATCCTATGCTCACCACGAGGAGCCTTTCTTACAGCATCAAACAAGGAGACCGCCAAGCCTGCCCTGCTGGGCGAGGGTTTCATGCACCAGTGCTGTGCTGGTGTCACAAGAACAGGCTCAGCCAGCCAGTGAAACCCTACTAGACACAAACCAGCATCCCTCTTCCACTCCTCACTTTCCAGTGTTTCCCCTTTACAAACAACGTTCCATTGAATACCCCTGCACAGGACTCCTCCTTCCTTTGCTTTTCCTCAGGATAAATCTTATAATTGTATCTTTTTCAGCCTCTTTTGCTTGTTGATAGATTCCCATCCTATAATGTACCAGCTAACTTTTCAAACTGGTGCTCTTTCCATTACATTGATCCAGTTCTTTGATTTTTTTTTTCCTCTTGACTTTTGTCATGTGCTTGTTCCATGTAATTTTGCAGTTACAGTATCCTGTCATCTGTGATAGGCGATTTCGTGATCTTATGTATTAAAACCTGAGGTATGTGATGTCCCCTTGATCACATAATTACTTAATTGCAGTATTGATGCAATGCCCCAGAGCAGGATTTCTCAACCTGGGCACTATTGACCTTATGGACTGAACAGTTCTTTAGCTGCTGGTAGGAGGAGGTTGTGGGGGGAGCAGTATCTCTGACCTCTACCCACTGGTTGTGACAACCAACAATGTCTCCAAACACTCCCAACTGTCTCGAATGTTACCTGGGGTTGGGGGGGAGGAGCAATAATGTCCTCACTTGAGAATCACTCTTCTAGAATTCATAAACTCTATTGATCAGTTCTACATTTAACCACAATTCCATCAGTCATATATACTATACATCTTACAGTGCACGTACACACACACACACACACATAAATGCCTGTATCTATGTATAAATATATACACTAAGAAACTAAGACTTGGGGAGATCAAGTGGCTAGTTCAAGGTATGGAGCACCAGCTAAATGTTGCTGATCTTTGGTGGGGGGAGACCAGGAAGGGACAACCACTTATTAAGCACTGGGATCCTCTGACTAACAAGAAGGTCACCCTCATATCTCATAAACTGACCTCTTCCCCAACCCAAGAGAGGATAAACAACCTGGGAAAAGTCCAAGAATGAAAGGCAGCTGAAGCATGGATCCTGAATTCTATTCCAAAACACCTTCTCAAAACGTTTGCTTGATCAATTTCCTTGGGTAGAACTGACACCTCAATTATATTCAATTAAGCTAGAGTTGTCACACACTCCCTCTACTGAGCTGTCCCGGATGGCCAACTTCCTATGTTAGCAATTAATATTCAAGGCATTTTCTATGTTCTCAAGATGGACAACCCTTTCCATTATGCATCACAGTCACTGTGGATGAATGTGTCTGGATCCAGAGCAGCAAAGAGAAATCTGAAGGTTTCTTTTGCCCAATGTCATCGCTGCAGGGTTTCAAGGCCTGAATCCAAACCCCGTGGTGTTCCTGCCATGGTATTTCTTTTTCTCAAGTCCTGAAAAGGTCTAAAGTAGATATCAGAAGGAGCCTTGAAAGAATAATGACATTTTTAAATATTTGAAGATACTATGGGATAGACTGCTTTATTTAAGAAATAAGAAAATGTGTTGAAAACTGAAAAACATTAAGACTTAAGGAATTTCAGAAGCTTAAATCACCAAGATAGAGAGTCTGGAAATAAAAGTTTCATCACAGTTGTTTCTAGAGGGGTTTGAAGACCTACCCCTGACCATGACATCCCATTTGGGAAGTTCCAAAGAAGGTTCTCAATGGAAAGGGACTGGACTGTATTTCATGAAGAAAGAGAAAAGGTCTGTTCCCATTTTGTACATCAGTGTACAAACGTGTACATTATTTGGTGTACATTATTCACTGTCTAGACTGGTGCCAGGCACATGGTACACTCGTATATTTGTTGAATGAATGAATGGACTAGAAGCTCAACAATTGAGTTGGAATAATAGTTTTAGGGGCACCTGGTGGGTCAGTCACTTAGCCTTTGGCTAAGTTCATGATCCCAGAGTCCTAGGATCAAGTACCACATCAGGCTCCCTGCTCAGCCCTTCCTGCTCAGCGGGAAGCCTGCTTATCCCTCTCTCACTCTCCCTGCTTGTATTGTCTCTCTCACTGTCTCCCTCTCTGTCAAACAAATAAATAAATTTTAAAAGAAGAAAAGAATAATGGTTTTATTGTTTTACTGTCTTGGCAACCGTAGGCAAGTCATGTTCCCTCTATCAATGAAGGATTCAGTCAGATCAAATATGGAAAAATCCAGTCACTCTGTGGTCCATGGTGGTTCCTCAACACAAACCAATTAATTCTTTTTCTGTTAAACTGTTGGTCAGTCATACAAACATGGCTTCTGGGGTTTATTAACACCAATTGGTATCCGTATTCTATCTGGCAATGACTAAGTCAGTTCCTGTTTAAGACAAGGTGAGCCAAAATTACCTATGGGAGGCTCACTCGGCTCCATTTTTTATAAGCTGTGGCAGAGGAGGATAAGAAAATAGAATTGAGTCATTTTTTTATACCTACTTCTGAGCCCTTTTCTCCTAAACAAACCCATTATTTTCACTCCCAGTGTGAAGAATGCTGCTTTAGAAAAGGTCAGGGAAAACATACCTGGTTCCTGGGGAATTATGAGATCTCACTTCAGAACTAACTGCCTGCAAGTACCAGACTTTTTGAATCTGAAATGGAAAAGCAGAGCTGTTTCGCCTCTGAGAACCTCAGATTTCAAATAGTAAAAGATTTCCTCAGGCTACATGGTAAAAGTGTAAAGGCAGTTGGGCTGGTTTTAGTTTCTTTCAGAGCCCAAGTGAGTCATCCCAAACTGGGAGGGGGCGGGGGCCAAGCAGGAGCTGGCAGCCAGGCAGATTCGGGATCCTTTGGAGGGGTGTTCCCCAAGGCTTCAGTCCCAACCCAGGGCTTAGTGTCTTGCAAACAAGCAATCAAAACACCACTTTCCTGGGGGAATGAAACATTGGCATAATATGGAAGAGGCTTCAGGTCCAGGGGGAGCCCCAGTTCTTCAAGCACAGGTGAAAACTATTGATCTCAAGTTCCACCAAAAATGTCCTCAAAGGAGCTGGAAGGTCTAACTGTCCCTACTTCAGCCTGCAGATTTCTTGTGGGTACTGGGATTTGGCTCCATCTCTAAGACTAAATGCGGAGAACTTTTTAAATGCCAACTAGAGATGGTAAACATCAGAATCCCCGACTTTACCTAAACTCAGCTCGGATCGAAGTACTGAGTTCCAGAGGAGCTTTCTTTCAGGAACCCCCCCCCCCAACCAATCAATCTGGTTTTCAAGAGCTTTCACATGCAGCTTGTAGGAAGTGAACGATTCTATTATAGCACCTCCTGGATTTTCAGATAATTGGTGCTTCCTATGATTCAGGCCGTTTTACACACGTATGTTTTTCACTGAAAGTTCACACACGTCTATAAGAAATGCATTTCCTTTCCAGTTTTACAGATATGAAAACTTTGGCCTGGTGTCCAGGTCTTGTTTTTTCTAATCATGTTTTCTCAGAAAAGGAACCTGGGCTCCATGGAGAACTGACTGGTTTTTGAACCAGAATATGTCAGACAAACCTGGAGGGTCTTACAGTTCCAGTGAGAACATGCTGAAGTCTGTTGGACTCAGAGTCTCTGTGCTTTTACACTCTGCTGTATGGCAGTATGGAAGAGCCGGCATGTTCTCAGAATCTGGGAAAAGGTCCTATTTCTCATAGCGTCTCACAAAGGCCTGTTCCAGGAAAGTTGGCTACATCTGCAAAGCTTATGTACTTTTCTTTTTTTTCCATGAAAATACTTGCATGGAAAAATTTCCTGCTAGAACAATTAAAAAATATTTTTTATTAATAGAAAGAAATGAGAGGAAGAAAGAAAGAAAGAGAAAGAAAAAAAGAAAGAAGAAAGAAAGAAAGAAGGAAAGAAAGAAAGAGAGAGAAAGAAAGAAAAGAGCCAAACAGGTGGCAAGTTAAGTCAAATTAGACCAAGGAGTTTTTGCACCACTCTGGGAATTGTGTAGCCTCTAACCTCCTGAGCCACACATCCAACTCTGAAGACTAGATGTCCTCCTTCTTATATTATTTGACCAATGCAGCAACCAAGGGGAAAATAGAGAGAGGAAGAGGAAGAGATGGAAAAGAAAGAGAAGAAAGAAGAAGAGCAAGAAGGAGGAGGAGATGGAGCCCAGCAGTGGGGACAAGAGGGAGAAAGGGAGGGAGGACAAGGAAGAAGGGGGAGGAAGGGGAGAGCGGGGAGGAGGAGAAGAGGGGGAGGAAGAGGAGGGAGAGGAAGACAAAAGGAAGGAGAAGAAATGGAAGAGAAGACAGAAGTGGGGAGGAGGGAAACGGAGAAAACTTCACCTCTAGGACCAGAACTAACAACTGGGGCAATCTAGCCCAAACACCTGGCTCTATAAAATAATTTAATACTCTCTTTTATCGGTGTTTAATATATTTAAAAATTACATCGCTGAAAATGAAGACTATTAACATGGTGAAGTGGAATGGTCCCAGGTAGGGATGATTGAGAGACCTAGAATGTGCCGCTCACCTCAGATACGGGATCTCATCAGCTTCTCACAGCACTGGACGTGCCTTCTTCATTTTCCCTCTGGAAGACCCTTGAGGTCCAGGGAATACTTCGGCTTTGACTTCTCTGGCTCCTTCAACAGTTGGTTTCCTCACAAGACTAAATAGTGACTTCACATCCAAGTAGTTATACCCTAGAGATTCAGAAAAACGAAGGGCAAGAAAGGGGCCGCTTCTGAGTTGGGGGCTAGTTCAAGCCCAGACCACGGTGTCTCTCTACCCATCTTTGAGTTAATGCTGCCACCTCGCGACCGTTTCATGCCTTCTGTGTGCTGAGCCAACCCTAGCAGTGCCGGATGGGAAGGAGGAGAACTGGTCTTCATTAAGTTAGAATCAAGAAGCTACTAGTCTGGCTAAAAAGTTAATTTCATGGACACAGCATATGTCAGCACCTCTGACGAACACAGAGATCACTGGGTGCATGGTACACAAGACACTGCCGCGTGGGTTCGAATCCCCGTGCTCCCCACTAATGCCTGGAGCGCTCATAGTCAGTTAGCCTCTCCATTCGTCGCTTTCTCATTACAGGGTTGTTGTGAGAATTAATTAAGTTAATGGATGCAAAGTACTCAGAATACTAAGCACCGTATAAATGTGTGTTATTTTGGAAACATCTAATTTTCTCCAGGAGTAAACAGACTCGCAGAGGTGAAGTGATTTGCCTAAAGCCCGAGCTGCTGATTAGCAGCATCACGTAAACCCAGGGCTCGTGTGCATCCATTGACTCCACAGACGTTCCTGAGCCCCACTCAAGTACCAACGTTCTCCGAGGATGACATTTCCCCCTCCTTTACTGAGGGCCCTCTGATATTAGGTTCTCCTTGGCCACACCTTGAATCCATCCTGTCTCCTTCTGCCTTTCTAGCTTAAAGCTTCATTCCTCTCTTTTCAGGTGGTTCGCGCCACTCACATACTGTTGATCCTGCCTCCACTTCCTTTTGTGAGATCTCACTATAGCCGTTAATGCCCATTCTCTATGCCCTCCCATACTCGCTCCTATCTTATTGGTCCACAAACATTCCCAAGTCACCCATCACTTCCCCCAGAACTCTCAAAAGGCTTTCTCCCACCCTAACATACCCAGGGCTATCCCAGGGTCTCTACCATCAAAATTAGCAAGGGTGGTCTACCTCATCTTCCATTCTGTCCTCCTCCCACTGTAACCTCCACTAACGCACCCCTTCCACTGAAACGATATTCTTTTTTTTTTAAGATTTTATTTATTTACTTATTTATTTGACACACAGAGAGAGAGCACAAGTAGGCAGAGAGACAGGCAGAGAGAGAGGAGGGAAGCAGGCTCCCCACCAAGCAGAGCCCGATGAAGGGCTCCATCCCAGGACCCAGAGATCATAACCTGAGCTGAAGGCAGAGGCTTAACCCACTGAGCCACCCAGGTGCCCTGAAACAATATATATATATTTTTTAGATTATTTATTTATTTATTTATTTATTTAACAGAGAGAGAGAGATCACAAGTAGATAGAGAGGCAGGCAGAGAGAGAGAGAGGAAGGGAAGCAGGCTCCCTGCTGACCCTGGGATCATGACCTGAGCCGAAGGCAGAGGCTTTAACCCACTGACCCACCCAGGCATCCCCTGAAACAATATTCTTAAAGGTCGCTCCAGAGCCCACTTCACAGACACACATCCAGTGCAGTCATGCAGGGCCCTGTGCTAGGAAGGGTCCCATTCTTGGGGTTTGGGAAGATACAGTTCCCATCTTCAAATTACTGGTAATTTCATCTTCCGAATCTGTGCTTTATAACTAAAACCCAGTGGGACAACGGAGCGTGGATGGGAAGCTTGGAACCTCAGCTCGAGCATGGCCAGCCCCTCCCCCCACCCCCGCCCCCGCCACCCCCCCTGCTGCTTCCCACTCTCTTCAATCCACCATGTTCAAAAACCATGATGGCTCACCTGCTACCAAAAAGATATACCTGATATATCAGAATACCTGATATTCAAAGCAAACTAGACCCAGCCAACCTTTCCAGCTTGATTCATAACCACTGTGTATTCTACCTTTTTTCCTCACAAACCCCAAATCGGCTACCACAGCATGTGGCCCAAAGGTGATCCTCAACAGACAATTTCCTTTCTCCACCTCCCACACCAGCACATTTCCCCCTTTGCCTTACTTCGTGCTTTTCCCTCTGGTTGGGATGCTCAGTTTTATCTCTTTCACTTATAGGTTCAAATTAAAGCCATCTCCACCATGAAGTTTTTCTCTGCCCTTATGGAAAATCTATGTGGCCTTCTATTTATAGCACTTACCCAAAGTGCCTTATAATATTCAGTTCTATACATCTTCTGTCTCCTTGTGTTTCCTTACCCAGAAGTCAGACAGTCCCCAACTTATGATGGCTCAATTTATAATTTTTTTTTTACTTTATGACAGTATGAAAGTGATACATGTTCAGTTGAAGGTGTACTTGGAATTTGAAATAATTATCTTTTCCCGGGGCCAGTGATATGCACTACAATCCTCTCTCAGGATGTGGGGCTGGGGCAGAAAGTCGCAGCTCCCAGTCAGCCCTGCCATCACAAGTGTCAACCACCAATACATGCACACAGAAGGGTTATTCTCTACCCACACAACCATCCCGTCTTCCACTCTCAGTATAGAATTGAACATATTACACCAGACTGGCAACACTTATTATAAGGTAGGCTTTGTGTAAGATAATTTTGCTCAACTTGGGGCTAAAGTCAGTGTCTGACTTTAGAACCTCAGCTCGAGCATGGTCAGGCAAGGGAGGCTAGGTGAAGCGGTGATCTTTGGTAGGTTAGCTGTCTTTCATACATTTACTATATTGTCAACTTAAGCTGGGTTTATCCAGACATAATCCTACTGTAAGTCAAGGAAGTTTTCTGCTTTCACTTCTCCCATCCAACGTCTCTGTGTCTTTCACAACCTTTTCGTTAGAGAAGAAATTATCCTGTGTGGACAAGCTCATATTAGGACTGAATGTGCGACCAACATTTTCTAGACTGTAAGCTCCCTGAGAAGAGAGAGTCTGTCTTACGCTTCTTAGGCTACCTTCTGGAACCTAGAATAGTGCCTGTAGACAGTGTGGGCCTACTGAATTATGTAAATCCCACTGGATTCTCTGTTTAGTAAGTTGGATAAGAGATCTAGACACAGAAATGTCACTTGAGGAGCTCACTTATGAAAAATGTATTTGTCCTTAACTCACCAAACATGGTAGTTTTTTAAAAGGACTGTGTGATTAAAGCCTCTGCTTTCGGCTCTGGTCATGATCCCAGGGTTCTGGGATTGAGCCCCGCCTAGGGCTCTCTGCTCCGCAAGGAGCCTGCTTCCCTCCTCTCTCTGCCTACTTGTGATCTTTGTCTGTCAAATAAATAAAATCTTAAAAAAAAAAATAGAAAGGGGCACCTGGCTGGCTCAGTAGGTAAAGAATGAGACTCTTGATATCAGGGTCACAAGTTCAAGCCCCACGTTAGGCATGGACCCTACTTTAAAAAGGGGGGAAGGATAAAAATGGAAAATTATCTCTTTGTAAGTTTGTAAACCTTGAAGGCTTTTTTGTTAGTGAAAAATAAAAAAAAATTAAAAAAACAGTTTAAATCGGTGCCGTGAAATATATTTCCCATCTTTGAAAAGGAAACCAACCTCCAGTCTCTGTATCACAGTGCATTTGCATATATAAGCACATAGAAGATGGACCGTCTTCATTCCTAAGGATAATGCTCTCATCTGGGCTCTTGCCTCCACCTCATCTGTCTCCTTCAGAACCTGATTTAATCAAATTTTCATCCTAAATCTTCACAACCATCATAATCTTCACCTTAAGCTCCAGCTTCCCCATGGCCACAATCCTCATCCTCTCAGCACACAAACATCCAGAAAACACTTCTCCACTCTGGTTACCCTCACAGCTTCTTCTCTAATGCAACTTTCCTTTCCATAAAACATCTCAAAAGAGATGTTCATGTTCACGGAATGATTGAACAAATGGTCAAAACCCAAGCGATGCCACAGGAGGTAACAGAATGAGTGAGCAGCAGAGCTGTATGGAAACCCACACCCGAAGGCAAGACCCACATCCCAAGGTCATCCTCAGCGAACCATGACTTCTTGTGTTAACTCAAAGAAAACGGGATTACCACACAACAAGCAGAAATCATTATATCCTGTATGTACGTTGGTCAAGACCACAGAGGCCAACAGGAATATCATTTCAAAGATTGGTCACCAAGATGCAGCCAAGATCACTCTTTGGCAAACAACCTCTCAGGGTGCTCATGGGGAAAAGGGAGCAGTTCTTTTGGAGAAGAATGAATTTTCATCCCTCCGAGCAGAAAGTGAGAAAATAAGATGGGAACTGCATCTGTTAAAGGAATAAGTAGTGGATGAAGCAATGAAAATCTGAACAGATTTGCATGCAACCTAAAAAGAAGCAGAGTGAAAAAATTGTGTTCATTGAGTGAACGGAAGCTTCTGGAAGTGAACACAGAAATGGTGGCGTTTCACGCTAGGCAAGATCCTGCCCTTATCAAGACAGACCTGTGATCACCGGCCTCAAAACCATGTTCTAGTCACAGAAGCTTGATAGTATTAAATATTTAGCAAGTCTGTATTCACCTGCCTGTGGGTGGCTCTGGGATTTTTATCACCTGTGGATAGAATAAAGTGTCTCTTTAAAAATAAATAAATAAATAAATAAGAACAAAATTTGCCCATTGGTGAGTTTAGGATTAGTTAACAGAGTGACACCACCTATCTGGTCATCAGAAAGCATGTAGAATTGTATCTTTGCCACTGTGTTCTTCGAAGTCATGTTTTGGGCTGAGTTATGTCCCCACAAAATTCCTGTGTTAAAGCCGTAATCCCCAATGTGTCCATGTTTGGAGAAGGTGTCTTTAAAGAGGTCACTAAGGTTAAATGAAGTCAGAGGGTGGAGAGCTGATCCAATAACATTGGTGTCCTTACAAGAAGAGGAAGGGATACTAGGGAAGCACAAAGCAAAAAGGCCATGTGAGGACACAGTGAGAAAGTGTCCTTGGGAGAAACCAAACCTACTAACCCCTTGATCTTGGGCTTTCCACATCCAGAACTGTGAGAAAACACATTTCTATTGTTTAAGCCACCTCATCTGGTGTTTTGTCACGGTAGCCCCAGGAGACTGATACAAGTAATGATGATAAGGATTTTCCTGGGTATTTCCCTTGAATTATGATTAAGCCACTGACAGGCGGTGAAAATCATAACACTGGTAGGTTCCCAAACTTCCTCCCTGTGGCTGTTTCCTTAACCCAGGTTCACTGTTTTCTGTCTGTGGCAAGTCGCTAACGGGATGGATTTCCTGCACCATGGAAATCACTCACTTGTGAGCGTTGCTTTGTCAATATGTTGCTGCAAAGGAAGATTATGGGCTCAAATTCAAGCTCTTCTAATCTCCCAGCACTTTCAATTCTATCAGCTTTCATCCTGAGCCTTAAAAAAGATTTCTAAAATCGTACAGAAACAACGAAAAGCCTGCCATGGTTTCAGTCTCCATGGCAATGCCAGAGATGGAAGTGATGGTGACTTCACGTAGCTCTTGGACTCTTTTGTCGATGCCTTTTATGTATGGTTTGGGGTGGTTTACAAAGCCCCTTTTTCCACTTATTATCTTGGTTAATCTTCACAGCAAACCCACGTGGGAGGAATTATTCCTCACATTTAGCCTATTATGAAACAGATTTGGAGAAGATAAGTGGCTTAACCAAGGTTAACGCACATTGCTAAGTGGAAGACTCAACATTGGAACTTTGATTTGTCTGATGCCAAAGCTACTCTTCTTGATACTATAACCAAAAAGTGGCAGCAGTGGCTCACTTTCCTGCCCTGGTGCCCTCACTTGTCTCCTGAAAATATACTGCCCAGGCCATGTTTCTGAGACCAGCTTTGATGCAGAGCCTCAGCCTAAGAGCCAGTGTCCTAGGCAAAGATGAGGCACACTTTGGCCCGGTTCTAGTGTTATCACTAAAATTGAGTGATTTTGGCCTATTTACATAATTGATCATCTTCTCCATAGGTAAATTGGAAATCATAATTCTTGCCCCCTCTCCTCAATCCTCTCTACCATTTGCTACACTAGATGAAATTCATTAAGCTTTACAGAGCTGGGAGCATTTTAAAGCTTTGTAAACAAAAGTATTGTTTTAAAGTATTATGATTATCAGTGATTGGGAAACTATCTGATGAGTATTTGCTCATATGCTCACCCCTTCGTAACTTCCCCAACAGACGCTGTGAGTCCCCCACTCCCACCCCAGACCCCCACCCCATATCAGTTGGCACTGGCTGCTTGGTGCACACTGATGTTCTTGGAAAGGTTTCAAGCACCTGTGACTTAGAGGAGGGGCTTTCTTTGGCCACAGAAACATGTCTGGCTTACAAAGTGGGGCAGGCTAGAGGATGCAGAGGTGGGGTAGTGGCCCTGGTTGACATCCCATGGGTCCTACAATAAATTCCAGAGAGCCTCAAGAATCCTGAGCTCCATCTTCTTGCACACAGCAGTAGCCTGTTCATCAGTGCACACTGACCTGGGCTGCTTCTTCTTGCTGTCTCATTTTCCCCTCTCTCCTACCTATATATCCAGAGATCCCCCACCCCACCTCAGTAGACTATTACACACAAATCCTACCCTTAGGGTCCACTTCTAGAAAACCCAAACTCAGAGACACTCCAGAATAAGTAATAGCTTCCCCTGGCAGTTTGTATAGATGAAGTGAGTGACAGACAACCCACTCCCCCCACACCCCCTGACTTTCTCCACCTCACAGAGAGTGTGTTATATGTCACCTTTATCTTAGCCATGTTTCTTCCTTTGCTGAAAGCTCTGGAAATTTCACCTTGCCTAACTCACAAGTTCCCTTACATATCCTATAATTTTCTTCCCTCCCACTTTCCCTGCCGTTCAAATTTTTCAGATTATTTTAGAAAATGTCTCTCCTTCTAAGCTCCCCACTTTACTTGTGAGCCTCCAATATTTCTTTGACTCATGGCTGAAAAGGCAAGAGCACTTGGAGAGGGAAAGTCATGTTTTCCAAGTGTCATTGAACATAATGAAAATCGTCACCCTCAACCTCCGAAGCACTGAAAAGTGTCCTAAGATCTCCTCTCAGAATCACTGTAAATGTCTTTTTTCTCTTCCTCAAACTCTTGTAAACCTAATTTTTGTCAAGTACCAAGTTTCAAGATAAAGGTAAATCCAATTCTCTTAAAATTTTCTGAATTTTCTTTTTTTTTTAATTTGCAAGTAAAATATCAAGATTTTTCTAAAACTCTTTTCCTGATAAATACACAGCCTTACAATAACATTAAAGCTATGGTAGTTTTCTATGGATGAGCAGTAGATAAAGCAGCACATTTAACATCATTTCCAACACATTTTTGCATAGAGAATGACAGCACCCTCTTCTCCCTCCTTCCCCTTAGAGATGCTGATACGCATTACTCAGCTTTACTAACCACTTGGACAGGAACAAGAAGTTTGTATTTTCCATATACAGCTATCCACAGGGTGCTTCAGACTTAAAATACGAAGTGTTTCCTTGTGCTCTCATGTAAAAAGCATTGAGAAGATGCGATGCTTGTCTAGTAGTTTTGCACGGTGACATGCAATGTACATACCCTACCACTGTTGGGTTTCTTCATTCATTGATCCATTCTTTCACAAGACTCTATGTCTATAAAGGAGAGAATATGTCTAACCTGATTACACAGTTCTTTGGTCACAGTATTCCAACTCAAATCAGTTTAAGCAAAAAAGAGGACTTATTTGCTCACATAACTTCCTAGTCTGTGGCTAAGGGGTTGATATGGTAGGATTGAGTGGCTCAAGAAAAAGAAGACATGACCTTTTCCTTTTTTGAGATTTACTATTTATTTGAGAGAGAGAAAAGGGGCAGGGAGGGAAGGGGAGAGAGAGAATCCCAAGCAGGCTCCCCACTGAGCGTGGAGTCTGACTTGGGGCTTGACTTTACAATCCTGAGATTGTGACCTGAGCCCAAATCTGGAGCCCAACACTCAACCAACTGAGCTATGTAGGTGCCCCAAGTTATGACATCTTCATGACTCAGCAATTCTTTCCTCAATGTTGGCTTCTCTCAGGTAAACTCCCTATATGTCACTAAAGAGATATATGTCAGCAGCAATAGGATTTTATTATGGTCACTGCTGGAATCTCAACCAAATGAGAATAGCTCTTTCCCAATAAACCCAGCAAAGGTCCTGGGAGAAATCTAGTTAGATTTGTTTTTTTGGGTCACATGTCTACTGTTGATCTAATCACCTTGGTCCAGAAGAACAAAGCACACTTACTGGTCAGGCCTGAGAGTGTGTCCATCCCAGAAGCTAAGGGATGGACAACCCCACCCAACCACCTAGGCCGAAGATGGGAGCCTGTGGTACTCCCATTCAATTTCACATCCTCGATTATGTCCAGTCACAGGACATAACTTAGGTTTAATTAACTTGAGTTGACATACTTTAAGTTGGGTTCAAAGGAAGTGAAGTCCTCTTTGATTTCCTGGTCTGCTCACACTGAGCTATAGAAGTTGCTCCATCCGTACCTGTGACCTGAGATATTGTCTCAGTGGAATTACAGTAGTTATCCCAGGCCAAAATGTTCCTGCTAGTAAGATACAGTATTTGGTGAGATGTGGTGATATTCAAAATAGGAGGTAAGAAGAATCGCTCAGCAGGATGCCAGTAGGTCTATTCAATTGTCCAGAATCCATGATCTGTGAACCTAAATGCAGTTAGGACATATCTTCCCACAGAAAATTAATTTAGGTACCATGTGTTTACCATATCTAAGAAGGAGAAAGCTCTTACATAAAGTGTCTCCTTTCTTACAGAATAAATTTGAGACATTGCTGCCTCCTGGCAAAGTTATAAATTTGTAACAAGCACAACTCAAGCCCTAGCTCTTATCTGAGACTTCTCTCTGTCTCATGCAGTGGATCCCAGTAGATTTCCACTTCTCCTTTGAGCTCTTGGTTCTCATGTGCTGCCCTGATGGTGAGTTCTGCCTGGTAACACAGCCTCCACAGTATGTAGGGGGTAGGTGGTCCCTTTTCTCAGTGCCATGTATGAGTGGCTGCCACCACTGCCCTTAGTAGACACCTGCTCATGCCCAAGACGACTGCCCCGAAAGAAAGTTGTCCCTCCTTCTCATCTTTATTTCAGCCAGAAGAGCTCCCTCTTTGGATTCCAAGACTGAGGCTGCTTTTGATGCTTCCTGATGCTGTGTCTCGAGGGTGCCAGAGAAGGCTTGGGCTTCTGCCCCCCAGTCTTCATACCATCATTCCTGGCTCTCCTGTTTCGGACTTCTGTTAAGTTCTGACAGGTTCCCTCGGGGCACTAGAAATATCTGTTTGCTTACCTTCTGTATTACTTTGAAACTCAGAAATGCTTTAAGGTTTTTGCTTTTGAATATATAGTCCTGCAAATTTGAGAGTCTTTACCGCCTCCCCACCTGTACCCAGATTTTTAAAGTATTCACACCTCCTCCACACAGCCCTTGTGTTTTCAGGAACTTAACCCTGCCCATAACTCTAGGAATGGTCTGGTGTGTCTTAAGCCAAGCTGCATAATCCAATCTCTCAGTAAAAACTAATGGTGAGTAATGACCTAAGCTACTTTCGAGAGAGGATAAATCTCAGGACCTGCGCTTGCAAAGCTGGAGAAAAGGGCTCTTCCTCCCTCTACTGGTCATGAGAGAGATGGCATGCGGAGGGTAGCCAGCCGACCACCACAGAAGTACTGCTGCAACTTGTAAGGAAAAATAATTGTTGTCCTTCACCTTGAAGGACTCTATCCTTATCTCAAAGAATAACTGGCCACATGAATTGAGAAGTTTCTCTTTGAGAGACCCATATATGTGGATATAGATATAGGTACAGATATCTAGTGCTCGCTGGTAGAAAAGCCACATTCCTTTTTCAAAGCTAGAAGTTACTCAGAACCAAGAGTGAACAGGTAGACAACGAGTTTGTGTAACAAACGTTTTTGTTTTTTTGTTTGTTTTTTGTTTCCCAAGGAAAACTTCTTGTGAATGGTTTCCTAGCTGCTAAAACGCCCTGAATGCAGCATCTCTTCTTGAGCAAATAATACCACTTACATTCATCGTAAGGCGAAAAAGTCACTTCTTAGTTGTACCTGGTCAGCACTGCCTTTTCTCTGACTTCTTAAATATATAGATTCTACCAATATCTCGAAATAGCCAATCCTTAAGAAAGAAAAGTGTTAGCACCTGAACATTCTTCCTTAAGGGTTAAAACCTCGAGCATACGTTGCCAAAGCGCCAAAGCAGCCGTGAACACGGTCTTGTCGGCATCTGCACGTGACATTCCAGAGCGCAGCTACTGTTAGGAGGATGTTTGGAAGAACGAATACTCTGCTTGGTCTGGTCTCAACCGAAGAGGGCAAGAGGCCCGATGGCTCCGTGCGTGAAACTCCCACGTAGCTTGGATATGTTGAAGTTTCTGCTAACTGTTACTTCCTTCTAATTCTCATAACCCCCTTATGATATGACCCCATGGAGAAGAAAGATGTGACCAAGTTTAACAAGTATCATTCTCTAAGGAGCCTGTTCCCATACCAGTCTAAAGACATTAAATTGGTCCTATTTTTTTAAATAACTCTGGTAAAGGATTTTCCTCAGTACCTTAAACTCTGTTGTTTTTTTTTTTTTAAATAAATAATCGCACAACTATTTTAAGACCATGGTAAGGAAGGCATAGTACAGATCTTATCGATACCTCTTTTGAGGAACCAGGATTCCTTCTGAAGCTTACTTGAGATAGGACATTAGAAAGGCAGACTCGTCAATAACTAACAAGCTTTTCTACAAATATACTTATGATGTGTTGCAGAGGAACAAATAATTAAATGGGGATTTTCTTGGGGCTTAGATTTCCTAAGCCACACTGGAAATTATCAGATGATCCTTTATAGCAACTTTCACTAGAGATGAAACAGCCACTTGTATGTCTTTTTGAGATAATTATGAAGTTGAGAAAAATGTGTTTTTAAAAAAAACAGCTTTATTGAGATATAATTGGTATACAAAAAATGACTTATTTAATATACACAATTTAATGAGTTTATAGAAATGCATACAAATATGAATTTTCAAGTGTCTAGCAGAGATCTGATTTTTCACTTTGGGTAAACAAAGTGATGAAAACAATTTTAAGGGGCTTTGCCACCTTTTAAGATGATTCAATCATGTCAGTGCAAAAAATAAAATAAGATGAATGTTATGAGCCCAAACTAAGAGAAAAGTTAGTAAACAGGAGTCCCTCCATTCAATTTCTTTTGGTTAAGAGAAAGTGCCTATTGTATGGAAGTAAACAAGAGATAGGATAAGGATTTAATGGCACAGAGTATTGAGTATATAACACAGGAAGCAGTTTATCTTCAAACACAACAGTAAGATGTTAAAACTAAAAGCGGTTTTACTTATCAATGATGTCAGTACTTGAAGTAGTCCAGTTAAAATCTACTTCCTCTTGAAATAGAGAAGAAGTACACTGAAGAGAGATGCAGAGGGCTTCAGAGGGGCCTCAGGACTCCTGAGGTGAGGATAATGCATTGGTCATGAGAAAGTGAGTCAAGGCGGAATGAGGGAGGCGTGAAAAGGCCCAGTGACGAGGGCCAAGGCAGGAGTGAAAATGGGAGAAATCTGAGAAAACTGGTGGTGGAATGAATGTGCACATGTGGAAGACGCAGCTGCAGAGGTTCTAGAAGGAGGACCTAGATCTAAATCCAGATACTTGATTAAGGAAAAAAAATAAGACTAGAAATGTAAAACCTAAGACTACAAGCCTAGGCACGTAACAACTAGAAGTTCATCACCTTTACTTTCCCTATATGCCCACTGAGCTGAAGAGCAGTAACAACAAAGTATACTCCTTCCTCTCCTGGTTTAAATTTTGTAGAGGATCTACGGAGACTGTGGGTTCAGCTGGGATTACAGTGGGAAGAGTTTCGTGAAGCAGGGCTGACAATAGGTCTTGTCATCCTGCTCCCTGAAGATGCCCTTTGACAGCTGTGTCAGGCAGAAGGCACAGACGAAGTGCTCGGGGTGGAACTTGTGGCCCATGGCACTGATGCAGCGGCCGGTGATGGGCTGCCCGCACCCGTGGCAGAGTGTTCCCCGGCGCTGATGGTAATGGAGCTCACAATACGGACGTCCGTCCAGTTCAAAGAAGGAGCCGGAAGAGAAACTGCTGAAGCAGTCCTGGGGGACAAGGTGAAGGGAAAGAAAAGGAATGCAGATGTCAAGAGTAGAATATCAGCAAAGTAAAACTTGCAGCCTTGAACTTCCTGCCAGCTACCCGACCAGTGGAGGCGAGAATATCACCCACTTGCAAAAGAGATGAGCAAATGCCTACAGCCTCTTTTACCAGGACCGCATCAATTCCTCCCCCCAAGCTGTGAACCTTCTTTCCAGTTGCTGTTCTGCCCCTCAGAAAGGAAGACCCTTGACTTTGCCTAAGTCCAAAAGAGAGGTGAGTGTACAGACCCCACACACAAAGCATTCCGGGTGCCAGACGGTGTCCATGGCTGAGAGGTAGTTTTCCAACACTGGGCGGTTGCAGCCACCACACTTGGGTGAGAACATGGCTAAGAAATCCTTCTTGCAATATGGCTTCTTGTCCTTCTCGTGAAAGCCTGAAAAGGTAAAATCAACAGTTCGTGGTGCAGGGTGACACCTTCCGCCAAGCTGGAGGCTGAGAAGAGGCCAATGATTTCAATTCTCCCGAACTCAGTGTCCTCATGTTCAAGACCAACCTCAACAGCTCATTATAAGAAGTACATGAGAAATAATAAATAAATAAATAAATACAGGAGATAATGGGGGACAGGTGCATTCGTGCTGGGCCTGGCTCATACCCAGCCTTTCATGTTAGGGTCTATTTCTGCTCAACATCTCTGCACTAAGTATCACACTGGCCTGCACACAGCTCTGCCCCAGGCTTTGGTGTGGCTAATCTTACCTTACCATTCAGAAATTGGTTCAAATTTCACCCTATCAGAAGCACCTCTTATCAGCCCATATCTGTCACTTCATCTTTTCTAAAATCATCTTTCTAGCATTTACCCTCATCTGAAACCATCTTTGTGGTCTGTCTTCCTGCACTGGAGCATTAGCTCTGAAACTAGATACTGTTGGTCTTGTCATGTTATAACTCTAGTACCTAAAACAGCACCTGGAGAAAAGGCCTTAATCTTTAAAAAGAAAGTGCTATGAAATAATAATTTCTAAATGGATACAAGATTCTATGTGTAACGATTCAAACCACACAAAGGCTTGAGTCAAAAATGAGTGGGTTCCTCGTGAACCTGGGAATGAGAAAACTGTAGTACACATGGCTCAAGTTTCAAAAGCAAGTTAAAAATCAATAAATTTTGCTCCATTAAAAATATATATGAATGACTTGTGCATGACCGAAAGCACCATAAGCAAAAGCAAGACAAGGGACAAACCTATCTGCCGATTGTATCTCAGAAAAATTGTGGATGGGCTGATAAAGCAAGTACGTCAAACATCATGAGGAAGCAGCCACCGTCAAATCAAGAATATGGAACATGTTATCAGACATAGGTTCCAGTTTCTTAACAAATTAATGGTATTTTAGCGGGCGCCTGGGTGGCTCAGTGGCTGCCTTCGGCTCAGGTCATGATCTCAGGGTCCTGGGATCGAGTCCCACATCGGGCTCTCTGCTCAGCAGGGAGCCTGCTTCCCTCTCTCTCTCTCTCTGCCTGCCTCTCTGCCTACTTGTGATCTCTCTCTGTCAAATAAATAAATAAAATCTTTAAAAAAAAAAATGGGGAAGAGAGGATCATTACAGGATTTTTAAATTTTGAGAGATAAAATGGCCAAATGCAAGGCATACCCAACAGATACCTCGACCCAACAGATTCAAACAAACCAAGTAAACGATGTAGTTTCAGAAATTTGAGAAGTTTAGATGTGGGTTTTGTATGATAATGAGGAATTAATAGTTTCACTAGGTGTGAAAGTAGTTATGTTTAAAAAAAAAGTCTTGATTAATCAAAGATGATGCATGTTGAAGTATTTAATGGTGACCTAAGATTTCTTTGATTTGCTTTTAAATATTCCAGCAAGAAAAAGGGGTAGACAGGTGAGTGGAGGTTAGAGGAAATTAGTTTGGTAAAACAGATAGTTGGTGAACCAGGCAGGAAGCCATTTCCATAATTTAAAAAAATAATCAACTTGTTATTGTATAAGGCTTTCTCTTTAATACTGGATATTTTCACAGTTGGGCTCATGTTAAAACCCTGTCTTAAGTCTTATACATCCTATGCCCAGATAAAGAAGGATGAGAAACCCAAGGGATTACTCTTTTAAAACCCTTTAAAATAAGTCATCCTGGCGCCCCTGGGTGGCTCAGTTGGTTAAGTATCGGCCTTGGATCCCGGTTATGATTCCAGGGTCCTGGATCAAGTCTCTACATCGGGCTCCCTAATCAACAGGGAGTTTGCTTCTCCCTCTGCCTCTTCCCCAGCTTGTGATCTCTCTTGTTCAAATAAATAAATAAAATCTTTAAAAATAAACAAATAAAATAAGTTGTCCTCATAAAGAGACAAATAAGACGAAACACTTTTAGCTGTAATATGTTCAACATGAGTAAATCATGAAACTCAAAAGAAAAAAGTAAAGTTCTAATTTTTGCTAATTAGGAGGTTCAATTTCTAATTTTAGCTAAGTAGTAAAAATAGTGTTAAATAAGTCTACCTAATACCGGAAAATATATGGGAGTGATTCACGTATTTATATATTCCCAGTGACAAAGTTAAATGTTAGTATTCTTTTGGAAAATCATTTGGTAATGTTTATCAAGAATTTTTTAAAAAAGATATAAATATCTTTCTCCTGGGAATTAACCCATACAAATAATTGAAAGAAAATATTATGTTTAAAGATAATCACTGCAGTGCTACTAACACACAAGAAGTAATCTAAATATACTATTATGAACACAGTTGTTTATAATATTTGGAACTATAAATAAAGCTTTTAAGCACATACTTTTTATAATTTGTTTACATAAAGCCCTAATGGAATAATTGATATTATTAAAATTATTATTATAAAATTATAAAGTCACATGAGGAAATTCTTAAGTGATGAAAAGGACTTTTAGGTACACCTAACTAATTATGGTATTTTGCATAAATACCAAATGTAGAAAAATATTACTAGGGAAACTTTTTTTATGTTATATTTGTTAACAAGGGTAATAGATTTTAAGTGAAGGTTTCCACAAGGTTTTTTAATCATCTTTACATTTAAAAAAGAAAAATATAATAAAATAGTTCATCTTCAAGCACCTATTTAAGTAATACGTGCCCTCTGCCTTGAGAAGCACTTCTCTAAGATTCCCAGACAGTTTGGTCCTCCACCTCATGAAGGGGCGTGTTCAACAGAACAACAGACCCACCTACCCTGTCTCAAACAGCACCCTATCACTCCTTCTCCTAAAATGGTGGGTAAGTTGTAAGTGAATTATAAGCGTAGAGTGAGTGAGTTAATTAGCTGGCTAGTTCTGATGATTATCGGTCTCTCTCAACTAGAATATATGCACCATGAGGGCAGAAACTCTGTCTTTTGTTGCCGTATCCCTTGTACCTAGAACAGTACTTAGACACACAGATAGTAGTTGCTCAATAAATATTTACTGAATGAGCAGACATGTCAACAATGTTACAACTGCACAACTGAGACCATCAGAGGCTCCAGAAGTATGCTGTGGTTTAGAGCCCCTCCAGGACTAACTATAACACCTGTGTAAACAGGTGCCCTCTTCTGTAAGGAACTCTCCTTAGCATCTGTCAGGAGAGCCCGTCTAATGTGAAGATGACCACCAGCAATCCCATTTACGTAGCACGTGCTTTGTAGCGGTTCCAAATGAGGGCTCTACCTGTGGTACTAAATTGAAATTGAATTCTTCACAGCAATGCTCCCATCTCACAAAGGAGAAAAGGGAGGCTCAGAGAAATTACATATAACAAACTAGTCAGCAGGGGACCTGATGTTCAAGTCTAGGCCTAACTTCAAAGCCTAACTTCAAAGTCATACCCTTAATTTAAATATACGCTAGTGGTGACCTCTCTGTGAGGACCGATAGTATCAGCTGAGCCCAAAAGCTTTGTAAATATGAGAGCTCTGCCTGTACTCGCACCGAAAGAGCATGTAAGCCCAGTGGACTGGAAAGCAGCCCACTGTGGAAACACACTGCTAGGAGCCCATTTTGAAAGTAGTAGCCAGATCCAAAAAGGCAGTAAGAGCAGCCTGGGGTTTGGGACCCAAATCAGGCAACCACACTTTTTCTGTTCTCTCTGGTCACTTTTGGATATCCCTTGCTTTGTTCAACTATGCTGTCTTTGAAGAACAGACAACTGAATAGACTTCTGAGCCTATGCATCTAAGAAACTAGTAATTTTATAAGCTGTCCTATGTTCTGTTAAAGCCCCTGGACATAGAAGAACTCACTTTACTTTTTCCACTCTATCAAAGAACGTCTAGAGTCTGATCAAAGACAACAGAATGCAGGAAGGCCTACCACTTCAGAAGAACCAACCAGCACCTACAACCATCTTCCTTGTTTTTGTGTGGCCCGGTAGTTCTCAAATTCAGTGTGTATCCCGCAGGCACCTGGAGAGCTAGTCAATATGCAGATCGCTTGGGCCCCACCCCCAGAGCTTCTGATTCAGTAGATCGGGGGTGGGGTCCCCAAATTTGCATGTACGCTCCATAAAGCAAGTGACATAAAACTGAACTTGCCTGTAAGTAGGTGTTACTTGAGAAAATTCTAAGACACGCCAAATGACCTGAGAATGACCCTCATCTAGGCATTTGCAGGGTAGCTGGTCTCCAGAATAACACAGCAGGGAAGGAACAGCCTCTGTTTCAACTAGGGTGAGTCTCAGGAGAGGAATCAAAAGCAATCAGCCGAACTTGCTGTGATGTCCCTGCATTTAGTGATCCAATAAACGGAGAAAGTTTCAGCAGTAACTTTCCTGGAGGCTCTCTCTGGGGCCAATTATCTCTGGAGAACAGATAAGAAACACTAACAATTAAAAGTGCCACAGAGAGAGGGGGGGGGGTGTTTACGCTCTGGGGTGGTTCCCAGCCACAGGGGAAATTAGGGAGCACCTGCATGGCCTGGATAATGAACAATTTCAAAGGAAAGACATGGGCACTGAAGGCCTGGTCCCTAGGGGAGGATGCTAAGGCCTGAAATGCTTAGAAACTTGAGCCTTCAAGAGGAATTTTCTGAACTGAAACAAAAATGCAGATGAATTTAATTTCCCAGAAGGTTCAGTAGTTAAGCTCTCATTATAGAAACTCCATGTGTGACTATGTGACCTGGGGTGAGGCCGGATGCCACCCAATTAACAAGCCAGCCATATGGCAGGAGACCCACTTACAGAAAGCAAAGGACAAAAACAAAAATATAATGTAGGAGGAGCTTCTGGTAAACAAATGGCCTTCTTTTGTCACGTGTCTCAATAAATGCTTTAAGTGTGGCCTGGTGAGGATGTAAAGTCGTAAGAGACTTGTGTCGTTAGAGGAGGCCAAAGTCAAGAACAGTGAGTATTAGCTCCCTTCATGGTGCTTTCTGGTCATCCTATGGATGGGATACTTTTCTTTTGTATCTAACTCACATCTCATCTTGAAACACGCCTGTTATTCTATGGCTCTGCTCACAGGAGACCTCCTCAGCACGCTCGTCTGTGGGCAGTAAGTACTTGCTGACTGTTCTATTCAACTGACTCTCCCACTTCTGTGGCTACCAATAAAATATAAATTTACCAGGACACACTTCAATATGATTTAGATTAAATCGCAATTAAAAAATCCTGCTTAACTAAAGCACAATCTAGAAATGAAATTCCTAATGATTTGTGAAAAGCATTTAATAGGCTTCCATGAACAAGCAAATTACTGCAAAGCACTTCACTAGTGGATTATGTCAGCGCCACCGTTTCTGGGTCTATTGTCAAACAAGAGCGGAGCACGGCGGCACCACGAAAGTAAAGGGATCCAGCTGCAGAAGAAGAACTGAGTCTCTGTCTGGGGGCAGTTGTGATGATGTAGAAACAACATAGAACTTGCAGAAATGGGACCTGAGTTTTGGTGCCAACTCTTCGACTTTCTAGCTGTATCACTTTAAGAAAATTATGTTACCTCCCTGAGGCTCAGTGTTTCCATCTATAACTAGGTAAAATATGGGATAAAAATACCCTCACCAGACTGTGGTGGGGATTAAATGAATAATCGTTAGGAATGTGCATAATAACCCTCCTGACATTTAGGTGAGTCTCCGTGCCAGTGAAGGGCAGGATTCATGGGATTATTTTCACTCCCTCTTGAAACACCACCGACACAATAGTTAAAGAATTATTCAAAATAGAAATACCCACAAGGAATAGGAGAAAAGGAGAGGAGATGCCATCGATGAGACATCAATAAAGTTTTCCAAAATTTTAAGTAGGTGTAAGAGCGGCAATGAGCTTGGCAAACAAGGAAACTGAAGCCTGCATTTCTCCCGAGGGGAGGGGCCCAGACACTTCAGGCTGGCCTTCTCCATCGCGTCAGAGGAGCTCAGAAAGTGAATGTACAAAATAGTCTTCAAGGCTGGAAACAGACTGGCTGAAGAGCAGTGACTAATTCTGGAACTATCACACCAGAGGATCTCAGGCACTAAAAGACCTACCATATGAACAGTCAGGGGTCTCCCAACAAAATGACTGGAGCATGCTACTTGCATACCACACAGCTGAGTCCACCAGTTGACAAATTCTGCTTATACCCACAGAGCTTCCAATTAACATTTTAGGGGCAACCAAAGATCAGCAGCATTTGGCCAAGACTGGTGTAACCAGGTGTAAGGCACAAGATCTAATGGATGTCAATTACAAATTGGGCTTTAAGACATCCCTCAAAGTAGATAGCCATAGACTGTTTATATGATTCTTGAACTCCTCACTCCCTGTGAGGATATAAAACAGGGAGGGAGGAAAGAAATTTGAGAGAGGGATTCCTTTGGAGAAAGCTATGGATGCTCTACGACCATCCCACAGCCAAGAGGGATGTGTTCTGGCATGGTTCCCGCTAACCTCAGGTCAAGAGAGGGACCTCAGTAAAGCCACTCAGCGATCTGGGTATGTGTCCCGAGCCATCAGTGGGATATAGTTGATGGAAAAAGTCCATGAGTGAGTCTGGCTGAATAGGGAAACACAGCTGTTAACTGACTATAATCCCACTGAGTGTGAGGAAAAGGTGCCAGTTTCCCATGGTCCATATAGGAAAGTGTGAAAGAGATATCTGAGACCACTGGGATTACTTCTAAGAGATCACCAGGAGGGAACAATGAAAACCCTGCAAAACTGATCTCTGTGGAATGGGTCCTTCAATGTGCCAAGCAGAAAACAGCTGGCTAAGAGTCTGAAGTTGGACCTGTACCGAATTCACAAAAGCATCCAAGGGGAAAAAAAAGTTAAACATCTGCCAGGTCCAGAGAGCATGAAGCAAATTTACAGCATTGAGCAAGTTAGGACTTTCCTGCCCTCCAGGCTCAACTTCCTCCCTGCCAGTTTCAACCCTGAAGGGGTCAGATATCAAGATGAGCAACAGGGGTGAGGGTAGTGGATGTTAAAGGCAGGAAAGGACAGAGGAAGGGCCACAGCACCCTTCCCTGGTCTCTAGCAGTGTAAAGGCCTGACCAGGGGACAGCAGCAGTCACTTTAGTATGCATATATGTGTTGGTTTATTTATTAAGTGGCGGTCACTTTAAGTAAGTTGGATGCTTTAGCTATTACACAGATGGAATTACCCAAGGACTGAGTTTTGTGTTTTGTGTCTGAAACTGATTTTCTATTTAGAACTGTTTATTAAGAGTCATCATAAAAGACATGAGACTGCCCAAGTTTTTATTTAGTTAAGAGGTGAATAGTTTCCCTGCTAAGTTAACTCAAAAAGGACAGGAAAAAAAAAAAAAATAAAGAAGCTTTCTGATTCCACGCATGAGTCATACTTGTTCCAAGTAAACATAAAAAGAAGTCAGGAAAATAAAAAAATCAAAGTTAAGGCAGAAGAAAGAGGGAAAAAAAAACTTGCAAAGAGAGAAGGACCAATCACACAGAAAGGATCAGGAATAAGAACAAAATCTTAAAAACTTCTCAACCACAGAAGCTGGAAGACAGTGAAACGATGTCTTCAGAATTATAGGGGAAAATAGTTTCACCTAGAATTCTATGCCCGGGCAACTTAAGGTAGACAACAGAATTACAATATCTTCAGATATTTCAAGGTCTCAAAAGTTTTACCTCCTCTTCATTCTTTCCTAATTGCTGCTTCACTAAAATAAAGGTAGTAACATGTATTAAAAGACCAGGGATCCAGGAAACAGAGAACCCAAAGATAAAAGCAGTCAAGCAGCAAAAGGAATTCCCAAGACAATGGCCAAGAGTAAATGCTTCACAGCAGGCCTGAGGAGAAACCTTTGCAGACCGGGCAAGAGGATGGAAGTCTCCTGGAAGGATGTTTCCAAGACAAAACCAGTGGGACTGACCCACTACCAGATGCAGCTGACTATGTTGAGAATGATTTCCCAGCTCAGTCACATCAATTAGAGGCAGGTACAAGGAAAATTAAGCTAGTGAAAAAAGAAATCTAAATATTAACTTCAGGGAAAAAATTATATGAAAAAGATACCATGATAGTGATACTAATTTTTACTGTGTTTCCACGTGCCAGGCACTGTTCTAAACACTACACTGTCATTGTATCTTAAAATCCTCTTACTTACTCTGTAAGGCAAGATTACAGGGTAGGAATTATTACCAGGCCCATTTCACCAATGAGGAAAGCAAGGTACAGAGGGGTTAAATGACTTGAATAAAAATCCTATCGCTAATAAATAATACCACAGCCCAGATTTGAACCATGTAGTCTAAACTCTTAGAATCTGTGCTCTGTTGTAACCATACTTTGCAAGAGGGCTCAACAATGAACAATATTTTCATGACTGTGAATATGTGCACATTGAATACTGGTCTGACCTACAATTATGACCTGATTCTATACCGAGAGAAAATGGGGGGAGAGGAAGAATGTTGGGGGTAAAGTGGTAACTTCCTGGTAGGAAGTTAATATATAATGGTTAAAATTAGAAGGGGGGAAAAAAAATCAACCTATAGTAACAGATATAAATATATTATAGAAGAAAAAGCTGAAAACATTTGGAGAGGATAACTGGATTTGGGGGGTAGAGAAAGAAAATCAAGGGACTGATGCTTTTCACTATAATATTTGAGCTTTTAAACTATGCATTTGCATTTCTTCAAGAAAGCAATTTAAATGATATTGGTAAATATTGGGGAAAGGTACGGAGGGGTGGCATCTAGACTAAAATGGGCACATGGACACTGGCGGCAGGAACCGGGACTAGGCAGCAAACCAAGGAAAAGCTCTGCTGGTCTTCTCGCAACCCCAAGAACGGACCTACCTTCCGCACCAAACACCTCTCCGCAGTGAAAGCAGAAGAAGTGCTCTGGGTGCCAGGTTTGGTTCATTGCTGTCAGCACTTTCTGGAAAAGGAAGACACAGAGCCGTATTAGAAAGCCACAGAGCTATAAACCAGGACTATGGTGCAGGGGCAGGAAAAGGGGGTCGACTTACATCCAGGATGGGAGCAGCACAGTAAGCACAGCGTGGGGAAAAGAGATCGTGGTAGTCCTTGGGGCAGTAGGCCAAGCCACTCCGCTCAAAGAAGGGCTGGGGGCCGATCTCCTCCTTGCAGTGAGTGCAGACAAAGTGCTCTGGATGCCACACTTGCCCTAGAGCATGGATCACCTAGGGACGAAATAAAGCATGGCAGGCCATGGCAGCTGGGGGCTGGAGGGCCTACGGTCACACAATCTGGGACAGCACTTTTCCCACAGTATTCCACGCAAACGGCACCTCCTGGGGTGACCCAACACGGAGGTCTAGACCCAGGTCCCTTCTACGGGGTCTGATGTCCATGCTTTATGGATAGTAAAAGGGTGCCCAGTTTCCTGACTAATCATGCTGATAAAAGTCTGTGGGTGTTCGTTAGGTGCTCTGGAGGGTGGGGGAACCAAACCTGAGCATAGTAGAGACAGACAGGGAGGGGTAACTACATTCTGGCCTGGAAGGGATCCCTGGAAGAGGAAAAAGCCAAATGAGAGTTTTATTCCTCTGGTCTGAGCACCTCACTCCTGCCCCACGCTGAGTCAGGGCTCAGAGCCCTCTATTGTGGCTTTGGTGAAGGATGATGTAGAGTTGGAGTCTGTGGCCATGAGTTGGAGCTGAGTCAGCTGAAAGTTACCATCAATCAACTTGACTGCGAACGTTGGGACAGAGGGGCCACGGGAAAGTCCCTCTCAGGACCGGATGTACAGAAAAGCAGTTAAGAGTCACACTCAGGAGTCAGGCTGTCCTGGTTCAAATCTCCCCTCTACCTCTTTCTAGACTTGGACATGTCAGTTATCAACCCAGAGCCCTTGGTTCCCTCGTCTTTACAAAGGAACCATATTACAGTCTCCCTTGCAGGGTTGATGTGACCATTAAATGAATCTTTATACTCATTTAATAAAATGAGTCTTTTATTCATCTAATAATGAATTTAATAAAATTCATTTCATTTCATTCATAAAACTTCATTTAATAAAATGACTCATTTTAAAAAACGAGTCTTTACACATACTTGCAAAGCACTCGGCTCAGTGCCCGGAGCACTGTAAGGGATGAGTGATTACTAGCTACCATGAAGACATCTTAGAAAGTGATAGAACAATCCTTGGTGGGACAGCAGACAGCTGGCTACAGGACCCACACCCTGGCCCACCACACCTTCCCAGCAATCGGTTTCCGACAGGAAGCACAGTGGCCCTTGGACACTGTGGCAACTCCAAGGTCCTGCAGATCCTGCTCCAAATCCCCCAGCATTGAGTCCAGGGAGGCCTTGGGATCCTGCTTATTCGCTGGGTGCTTCTTGCTGGCATCTGCTTTCACTGCAACCTGGCACCAGGGAAAGAACCATGAAGAACCATCAGTCTCATGAATATCTGCCCTCACTGGCATCTTCTACATGACCCCTTAAGCTCACCTCTACAGACTAATGTTTTCTTCTGTACCCAACCTCCATCCAAGGCACTGGAAGAGTCCAACATTGTGACACCAATAAAAATGCTTCTATCTCCCTTTTATCCCGAATTCCTCAGGCCAGGTGAAACACCAGTAATCTTCCTCCATTTGTAAATCTTTTCTGCCCATGAGAAATTGAGTGCACTGAAGATGCTACCTTTCCTCACTCCTTCAATGACCACAGGTCAACAATTACTTGTATCTTCTTTTTACCTATTTATTCTACAGTGTTTCTTGAGCACCTAGTTTGTGATGGTCACAGTTCCAGACTCTTGGTATAGAGCAATGCACAGGGTAACCAAGAAAGTCTGCCATCATGGAGTTTGCTTTACTGGGAGACAGACAATACATGGATTAAATAAATGTATGATGTGATGTCAGGCAGACATGAGACATAAGTCATCTATCAAGACAGAAGTGCCAGAGGGTGGGACAGTGAAAGAGAACTGATTTAGATGAGAAGACCCTCTAAGGAGGTGGCATTTGCATAGATGCACTGAGGGGCCCAGAAATATTGAATTGGTGGGAAAAGCACTCCAGAGGGAAGGAAGGCCCAGAAGGGAACAGTTTGGTATGTCAGGAGAAAAGTCAGAAAGGTTGGGGTGGGGGTGCTGGAACAGAGGGAGGGGGGTAGGCATGGCAGGAGAAGGTGATGGAGAGAGAGGCAAAGATCATGTGGGGCCCTCATGGTAAACTCGGGTTTTATTCCAAGGGCGATGGAGCCTCCAGAGGGGTTCAGGCATGAGAGGGAAAGAATCTGACCCACAAGATCCCTGTGGTAGCTGAGGGAGGAGTTAAGTGTGGACAAGCCAGAGTGGAATCAGAGACCCTAGCTTGGAAGGAGATTATTGTTAACAGTTCAAACCAGAAATAGTGACTTGGACCAGGGTTAGCAGAGAAGGTGATGAGAAGCTGGTAAGACTAACTCATGGACTGGATTTATTTAAGGAAACCCCTAAAAAATAGTTATTAGAACCCACTCAAAAGAAAAGCCTCAAATTACAAAAAAGAGGCAACGCCCAGCTTGTCCTTCATCAGTTCACGTCCCGATTTTCTCTCTCAACTCCCTTCCGACAGGGCTACTACTCCCATCGACTTAATACTTCCTGATCAGGAAACAGGTGCTCTCTACGGCCTCCACCACATCAGATTTGCACGCACTAGACACACGTTCAAAGTCTCCCATCCGCTGCCCTTGCTTTACCTTTCCAATCTCCTCTTTCATTACTCACTAAAAGCCTCCATTGTTTGAGGCCGGCCAGGCTCCCTGCAGTCTCCCGAATGTGATTTGTTACTGTCTGCCCTGAGGCCTCTATGTATCCTATTTTTACTGCCAGGAATAACCTCACATTATCTCACTAATCCAAAATGCTCATTTCCCTTCAAGAAACTTATCAACTGACAGATTTCCTTCCTCCTCTATTATATAATGTTACTTAATGTTGAAGAGATTAGTGTTCCAAAGGTTACCGTCTAGAAAGTCCAAAAGGGTCATCAACATGAAGTAGGTAAAAACAGAATTTTATATGTATATACACATATACAAACACACACACATATATCTATCCATATCCCCATCTGTTTGCTTACATATTCCAGAATACTTCTAAATGAATATATAAGAAACAGGGTTCAGAACTGGATGAGTGGGGGGCAGGGCTGACAGGGAAATAGTTGACTGCAAACTTTTGTACTTTCGATTTTTGTGCAACGTGAACGTAGGGCTCATTCAAAAAATAAATAGATATTTTAAAAATGTAAATAAACTGCAACACATGCTAAGTTAATTAGGAAACACAATTAAAATTCCTAATGCAGATTTTTTCCCCAGTATGGTCAGATATATGATACAATGAGGAAGGTACCCAGCTTTATCATAGGCACTAAAGAAAAATTATTTCTGATGTGCATTCACTTGTTCCTTTAATGTGTCAGGAACTTTGCAGGCACTGGGCGTCCACAGGTGAGTCACAAAGATCAGGCTCCTGACCTCTCCAGTCACACACTTTTTTATATACTGCCTTGCAATTATTTCATAGCCACTCATGTGTGCCTACCAAATCCTCCAATCAATTCAGAGTGGCTGAATTCCCCACCTTAAGAATTCGAGATGATTCCCCTTAACAAATTATTAAGCCCAGTTCTCTGATTTCCATCCCCCTGCCAGGGCACGTGAGCCCACCACTCATGCTCCAGAGGCTAGAATGAGGAGGCCGGTTTTAGCTCTATATGGGGCCCAGGACTCCTCATCCTCCCTGCTTTCAAAGCCACACTCTGATCTTCCCGGCTCGGCCTCCGTTTGGCCTCGTCTGTCCCACAGTCACGACTCCCTGGGTCCTGCGCACTGTATCCAGCCTTAAGATGCCTCTGCCCTCAGGGTCATGCCAACTGGAAGAGCCTCTTCTCTCATCTCTTTGTGTCTCTACCCTTTCCATTCTTCAGAATCCATCCCACATCCCATCTCCAGTTCTGATAAAGTCTCCACATTCTTAATAGTGGCTGTACATATTTTGATACACCATCTGTGTTTTAGTCTACGTATGTATCTACGTATGGGTTTCTGCTTCATTTTACCAAGCACATTCTGCACTCCTTAAGATCAGAGCCTGCACTGCGTGATCTTTTGTGTCCAGATAATACACAACACAAAGTTGAATTCATCCCTGAATTAAACTTAGGCTGGGAGAACTAATGACAACCAAAACTTCCAAAAGGGGCCAGCAGAGCTGAGCTCTGTGGAGACACACTCGGGAACTGTGCTCACCTGAGTCTGCATCTCACACAGGTGGGCCATGAGCTCATCCAGCTGAGCAGCTGCTGAGGTTTTAGGGGGATGTGAGGCCTCCTCTGGCTCTTGGACCTTACTACAAGGAGAGAAAAAAAAAATCCTTACACACTGAAACTTAGATAAATGTTAAGCCACACATAAAATACCAGAAAATGCAGTTTTTAACCGCTTAGATGTGAATAAAACTAGAGAAAGAAAGTATTTAAAAATAAGTAGTGGAGGGGTGCCTGGGTGGCTCAGTGGGTTAAGGCTCTGGTTGTGATCTCAGGGTCCTGGGATTTATCCCCTGCATTGGGCTTTCTGCACAGCAGGAAGCCTGCTTCCCCCTCTCTCTCTGCCTGCCTCCCTGCCTACTTGTGACCTCTCTCTCTCTGTGTTGAATGAATAAATAAAATCTTTAAAAAAAAATAGGTAGTGGACTAAAAATCTGAATAAGGTCTCCCTGCCGTTTGTCTCTATATCTCTTTTCTGGTCATCTCAAAAGCTGACCATTGTTCTCAAGTACATGAAGAAAAGTGCCGGATGGGGGGCTGGCAGGCCATTCTCCCCCAAGAGTCAGGTTCAAAGTAGCTTCTAATTAAAGACCTTTAAGAAGACAATGGCCTCGATATACATTTTTTATTTTCAAAGCATTCTTTCTGAAATTACAAAGTATTACACTTTCTCTCACTGTTCGGCAAAAGATAAAAACTAAGTAAGAATAAAGAGCAAGCATCAGCAAACTAAAGTCTATGGGCCAAATTTGGCCATGCCCATTCCTTTATATAAGGCTGCTTTCTTACAGAGCTGGATAGTTCCAACAGAGACCTCATGGTCCAAGTTCTAAATATTTACTATCTGCCCTTTACCGAAAAAGACAATGTACATGATGTTGGTTTCACATCTATATAATTGTGAATAAACTGATGATTAAAATTTGGACCCAAAAAACAGAATACAGAGTTGGATTCAAATACTTGCCCAATTGCTAGAAAAAATTTTTAAAGATTTTATTTGTCAGAGAGAGAAAGCACATAAGCAGGGGGTGGTGTGACAGGCAGAGGGAGCAGACTCCCCACTGAGCAGGGAGCCCGACTTGAGGCTCGATTCCAGGAGGGCAGTATCACGACCTGAACCAAAGGCAGATGCTTAACAAACTTAAGACACCCAGGCGTCCCAGGTGTTAATTTGTTAGCTAATTAATTGTGTACGAGAGCACAGAATAAAAGCTCAATAAATTCTAAGAAGTAAATCATACACACCATATTCTTCTATTGCTTTAATACAAATTAATCATAAGAAATCCACCTGCTTAATAAGTACAAATAATCCTAAGTACAAATTACAGTACAAATTAATCATAAAAAATCTACCCACTTAAGAAAAAATAAAGCAATTCCACATAATTCTCGAGACGAAGAAAAAAAATTAATTGAACTTTCAACCTATTTAGAAATAGCAATGAAAGCACATAGACATACACACACACACACCCTTCAGAGGCGAAGCAATACATTTTTTAAGATCGTATTTATTTATTTGTCAGAGAGAGCGCGTGTGTATGGTCAGGCAAGGAGAGGGAGAAGCAGACTTCGCGCTGAGCAAGGAGCCCAATATGACACCTGATCCCAGGGTCCTTTGGCAGACACTTAACCAACTGAGCCACCCAGATGGCCCACCAATATGTTATTAACAGGAAAAAGTACCAACGAACTCAAGTGCGATACTGGAAAATAAGACACTAGAAGCAAATAAACAAAACATCCAACTCAAGAATCTAAAAACAAAACCAAACCAAAATAATTAAACAGAAGAACTAAAAGCATAAATTACTGAAACAGAAAACAAACGGAAAGTGAGGTTTTGGGGAGCATTATGTAAATTTCAAGTACATAGAAAAATATGGAAAATCACCAAATAAGTTCCATAAATATCACAGAGACTCCATACTAAAACCAGACAAAACCCGCACAGTGTATGTGAGTACGTGTGTGTGTGTGTGTGTGTGTGAGCCCGTGTGTCACGGAGGCTGGGGGAGGGAGGATAAAAACAGCAGAGATGAGTTTTCAAGACATCCAGGCTATACAGTGTCATGCCAGTGTTTCGTGCATGGTTCAACATTAGAAAAAGGATTACTGTAAATCATTATACTCAAGAACAGGAAAAAGCAGGGCACCTAGGTGGATCAGTGGGTTAAAGCCTCTGCCTTCGGCTCGGGTCATGATCCCAGGGTCCTGGGATCGAGCATCGCATGGGGCTCTCTGCTCAGCAGGGAGCCTGCTTCCTCCTCTCTCTCTCCCTGCCTCTCTATCTACTTGTGATCTCTCTGTCAAATAAATAAATAAATAAATAGAACAGGAAAAAGCTTTATAAACATGTTAATAGATGCTGAAAAGCAACAGAAAACAAATTCTACCACAATTCCTATTGTTGAAGCCCACGGAAAAGAAGTTTCATAACCTGATAAAATATAAAATCTATAATGAACCTCATATTTAATGGTCAAATACTAAACACATCTCGAATTAAGAGCTCCATGCTTGGGGCGCCTTGGTGGCTCAGTCCTTAAGCATCTGCCTTTGGCTGAGGTCATGATCCCAGGGTCCTGGGAGGCCCACATGAGCCCCGCATCAGGCTCCCTACTCAGCAGGAAGCCTGCTTCACCCTCCTCCACTCCCCCTTCTTGTGTTCCTTCTCTTGCTGTGTCTCTGTCAAATGAATAAATAAAATCTTTAAAAAAAATTTAAAAAAAAAAGAAAGAGCTCCGAGCTCAGCAGGGAGTCTGCTTAAGATTCTCTCCCTGGGGGGCGCCTGGGTGGCTCAGTGGGTTGAGCCTCTGCCTTTGGCTTAGGTCGTGATCCCAGGGTCCTGGGATCGAGCCCTGCATCAGGCTCTCTGTACAGCAGGGAGCCTGCTTTCTCCTCTCTGCCTGCCTCTCTGCCTACTTGTGATCTGTCTCTCTCTCTCTCTCTCAAATAAATAAAATCTTAAAAAAAAAAAAGAATTAAAAAAAATTAAAAAATTTTTAAAAAGATTCTTTCCCTGTCCCCCTTCTCCACCTCTCTAAAATAAAATAAATAAATAAAATCTTTAAAAAAAGAGAGAGAGAGAGAGAGGGACAAGGATCCTACTATCATTGATGGTTTATAATTTTATTGCAGATTGAATTACTGGATGCATTTGAGAATACAAATAAGAGATTTATATACTGAAAAGAAAAAAAGCAAAGCAATTCTCACTTCTACTTTCTCTTTTAAATAGATGGTATGATCACTTACCTGGAAAATATAGGGTAAATGACTAGATATTTATTAGAATGTATAGAAAATATCAGGATGGTTACTACGTACAAGGATAAAATGAGGGGGTGCCTGGCTGGCTCAGTGGGTAGCATGTGACTTTTTTTTTTTTTTTTTTAAAGATAGAGCACGTATGTGGAAACATGAGCTAGGGTGTGGGGAGAGTGGGGAGCACCGAGGGGCAGAGGGAGAGAGAGTCTTAAGCAGACTCCACGCTTAGCCTGGAGCCCTGCGATCATACCCTGAGATCACAGCCTGAGCAGAAATCAAGAGCCAGACACTTAACCGGCACAGCCACCCAGAGGCCACAGGGCATGTGATTCTTGATCTTGGGGTTGTGAGTTCAAATTCCATACTGGGGATGGAGCCTACTTAAAATTTAAAAAAAAAAATTAAAAATAAAAGAAGAATAAAATAAAATAATTAATATCTTTCCTATACACCAGTAGTAGGCAATTTGAAAATCCACTGGGAAAAAAGAACATGCTCATAATACCAACAAAAAAATTATAAAATATTAAGGAATCATTCTAACAAGAAATGTGTAAGACAGGGCACCCGGGCTCAGTTGGTTAAGCCCTTGCCTTCAGTTCAGTTCATGATCCTGGAGTCCCGGGATTGAACGCGCATTGGGCTCCCAGCTCCGCAGAAAGTCTGCTTCTCCCTCTGACCTTCTTCCCTCTCATGCACGCTCTCTCTCTCTCTCACACAAATAAATAAATAAAATCTAAAAAAAAAAAAGAAATATGTAACACTTCTATGAAGAAAAACCCATTGGTAGGCGTACAAGATGCATATAAATGATGAAGCATAATATGTTAGTTTCTCCCATGAAACTATAAATTCAATGTAATTCATACAGAAGTCCTAATAGAATTATTCAAGTTCATTAACAAGCTGATGCTAAAATTCATGGGCTAGAATGCTTGAGATAATTTGGGGGGGGGGGAGATCAAGAGGGAAGACCTGTCCAATAGATGTGCTTTCCTATAAAGTGACAATAAAATTTGTGTCATGTTGGTAAAGAAAAGACAAACAGATCAAAGGAATGGAAGAGAGAGAGCCCAGAAACAGAATCCTGAACCATGAGAATTTTGCATATGCTAAATACGTATCTCAAATAATCAGAAACAGACTATTAGATACAAAATGCATGACAACCTATTCGAAACACAATAAATTTAGATCTTTAACAAACGCTACACATGAATAAGTTTTAAATGAATTAAAGACATAACTGTGTTTAAACATTAAAGTACTAAAAGAAAATGGGGGACATTTTTTATTATTTGGAGTGATGAAGACTTTCCTAAGAAAGGCATAAAACTCTGAAATGAAGCCAAACAGAAAAATTATTAATACTGCTAATCTCAAAAAAATTTAAATATATATAAATATTTAAAACATAAACAATATCCAAATAATAAAAAGTCTACAAATCAATAAGGCAAGCTAATAGAAACATGGGCTAAGAATTAAAAGAAAAAATACAAGTTTCAGAAAAAGAAATTTGAATGTTTATTACTATATGAAAATATGCTCAATCCCAATCTTTAATATGCAAATTAAATACTAAGACACCAATTTTTACTCATCAGTCAAAAATGTGAAAGATTGTTAACATGCAGTGTTGGCAAAAGTCAGGAATATTTACACATATGCATCTACGTACATCGTAGATAGCAACGTAAACCTTAATAAATGTTTTTCGAGGCAGTATCTACCAAAATTTCATATGCATATATCTTTGGATTCAGCAATTTCACTTCCAAGATTCTATCCTACAAAAAATTGGAGATATACATACAAAGGCATATGTATAAGTATGCTCCTTAAGACATAAAAAAGTACAGTCTTTATGAACAAATTAAAAATAAAATAAATGGCCATATAGTTAAATAAATTACAGATACATGCTAAAGCATACTATGCAGCTGCTAAAAAGAATGCAGGCATAGATTTATATGAACTAAGGAGGATGCCTTTTTTTTTTTTTAAAGATTTTATTTATTTGACAGAGAGAAACAGAGAGAGAGTAAGCATAAACAGGGGAGCAGCAGGCAGAGGAAGAATCAGGTTCCCTGCTGAGCAAGGAGGCCAATGTGGGACTCGATCCCAGGACCCTGGGATCATGACCTGAGCAGAGGGCAGACACTTAACCAACTGAGCCATCTAGGCGCCACAAGCTAAGGAAGATTTCTAAGATACATTGTTAACTTAAAAAAGCAAAGCTCACAACAATATGAAATCTATCCTTCCATCCATGTAAAATTATAAGCACATATACATACGTGTGATTTTGCATACACAGAGGAATGTAAGGAGACATGTCTGACAGCAGTTACCCATGGGGATAGCAATTAGGTGGTGGGAGGGTACATTCGAAGGGAGGGGGTCTAACTTTTTACTCTGTATATTTCTGAATTATTAAAGCTATTTTTACCATTAAAAGGCTAAATATAAAGTTCATGTAAGTATAGAAAATTTTAAAACTGCAGAGAAATATAAAAGAAAAAATTAAAATCACATATAACTCTTCTTTTGAAAGGCAATTAATTACTCTGGACATGTTGGCCTACACTAACTATGCCCTTCTATGATTGTGCCTAATTTTGGAAAATTAGAATGACCTTTTTTTCATATCTTAAAGTGAACATTTTCCAAATCTTTATTTTCTTATCCAACATTGCATTCATGGCTAGTGCTTACTGTTCACCCTATACGAGGCCCTCCATAAAAACACTGCATGTTTTCTCTAAATACTAATAACAACCTTAAGAGTTAGGTATTTTCACCCCCAGAAGAAAAAACTGAGGCTTAGAGAAGTAAAAAACTTTGCTCCATATAATACAGCTGGTAAATCACAGAGTTTGGGCCTACCGACTGCAAAGCTTATGATATCTAACACCATGCCCAACAATCCTCCAAAACAATGTTTAAAGGTTATCCAGCTTTCAAAGGTAGAATGTACCATGATTTATTAAACCACTTATCATTAGACACCTAGACTGTTTCTGATTTTCACTATTATAATGCAGTATATAAGTATTTGCATCCATATCTGATTATTTCTATAGAGTAAATTTTGAGAAGTGAAAACACTGAATCATAAACGTAACAGACTCTGGAGTAATGCTGTAATCAGCATTGACTAAGCTTAGCTAACAACCCACCAAACTGACTCTGACTCTCCATCCCTCCCTCCCTCCCTCTTTCTCTCTCTTTCCCTCTCACTTACACATATACACAAGCACACACGCACACAAAGCCATAAGTAAAACCAAATATTGTAAGTCTTCCACTAAATATTTTCAAAAAAATGAAAACGTAGATGTACTAGTTTACTTATTGGTGTGTTTACCAACCAGCAAAAAGGCAGAAGGAAAACATCTTCTTCTCTTAAAGAAAAAAGACTCTCTTTTGGGTACCACATGTCCCCTACTGATTTACTTATGTTTGAGTATTTAGCTATAAGAAAAAAGTAGGAGGAAGTGGGTACCTTCCCCTTTGAAGATAAAAGATTTTGTCTTTTAGGTATAACATGGCCTCCTGCGAGGCACAATTTTTTTTCGTTTATTTGTTTAATCTAGGACCAAAATGATCAGATATGCACATGCCTGATTTGGTCCTTGAAGGAGTCCAAGAAAGTGCAGGGAGCTCCTTACAACACTTTGGGATCATAATCCCTTAGTCCTTGCTGCCATAGGCATGTGTCTTGAAAGTACAAAAGCAGCAGGGCTGTCAGCACACTCTCTGCTCTGTTTCCCCGTGTAGAATAAATGTGGCTTTTTTTTTTTTTAAGATTTTATTTATTCATTTGGCAGAGAGAGAGACACAGTAAGAGAGGGATCACAAGCCGGGGGAGTAGGAGAGGGAGAGCACCGAGCAGGGAGCCTGCCAGGACCCTGGGATCATGACCTGAGCCCAAGGCATATGCTTAGCCGACTGAGACATCCAGGCGCCTCTAAATGTAGCTTCTTGTATGGGTCTGTATGATCCTAAAAACCTATCCATCTCACAGTTGGGGCATCCTTGTGCTTACTAAAAAAAAATACGTACCGATTTTTAGCAAGAGTCCTAGAGCAGGAAGGAAAGAGAAGTAGACCATTTTTGTGATAACCTAATAGTAACTGAGTCAACAATATAATATTCTAAATAAGAATGGAAAGGCCTTAAAGAGTTGGTGATGACATCATTACAGGAAGTGTTCCAAAAAAGAGAGGAATCTCGAAACCAAAGCTCCTTTGAGGTGTCCCCTCACATCTTGAAGATGGTAAAAGTGCTTTGCTACATCATGAACAACAGTCTAATTCATGAGTCAGCAATTTTAATAAGATCCAAATACAAGAGATGTGTTTAAAAGAATACAGACTCCTCACGTGAGGGGCTTCTCTGTGCTGGAGTTTTCCCGTTCACTCCTCCGTAATTTTTTTATGAATTTTTTTCTCCTTATTCTTACCAAAATTGTTTTTGTTCATGTGCACATTTCTAAATTATTGTTCATATTGCTCTTGATACATATAACTACACTAGAAATACGATCACATCACTTAGTATTGAATACAGTTTCAAGTTTGGGAGTAATATTCAGTTCACTTAAGCAAGCTGAAGGAAATCGTGGACGCTGGAATGTGGGAGTCTAGTTTCTCAGTCTCAAGTGCTATCTATACCTGGGAGCTTTATCAGCTCTGAGTTACGCCAGTCATAGGGATTTGCATCAGTCTATTACATATTGACGAGACCACCTGGATTTCCTATCGGTCTCCCACGCAGATCGATAGGGCAAGTATCACTCCCTACTTGGGGAGGTAAATCAGTCACTGCCCACAGAGGAAAATGCAAACACACTGGGAGCAAGCAGAAGGAATTCAATCCAGAAGTTTGATTACACAGGTGATGGCAGAACTAAAGAAGCAAACAAAAGATATTAAAGTAACTCAGAGATTAGCCACAGCAGGTAGCCATTAGGCCAAAGGGACCACCACCACCACCAACAACAAAAGGCAAAGTTGCTAAAAGCCAGGGGCCAGGGCAGATAGGCACATACTGGAACTGCAGCAGATGGCTCTTGCTCTAGCCAAAGCCATAAATGAGGTGCAGCTGCTGACTGGGATGACGATGTGGTGGAGAGACTAGGGGGGGGCCTGTCCTGACTTGCTTGCCCTGCCTTCCGCCCTCCAGCTCTCTGCACAGTGCCTGCCACTGGTCGAAGCCTGAGAAAGCCAACAGGGGTCAGCTCCCTTGGAATACAGAGCAGACCAAGAAAAAGAAATGGGTCCGGTGGGAAAAAGATCAAAGACTTAGACACTGGCATGCCATCAGCTGATCACAATGCCAGTTACGCAGGAAAATCGGTGTTGGTCATGCTGGTTTTTACGTTCTGCGGGCCTGTGGTCACTAATATTTCTACTGAAGTCCTGGTATCCTAGTTTTTAAAAGTCAGTATTTAGTGAAAGCCTATGCGTGCCAAGCACTATTTTGTTGTTGTTTTACTTATTTTGATTTTTTTTTTTTTTTTACAAAAAGGATGGACAGGGTAATTGTCTAGGGGACATCCCACTAGCCAGTCTCCTGGAACTGGAATAAACTGGAAATTATATTAATAAACTGGCCTTACTCCCATAGAAGTAGAAAGTGTCCTCAGGTGGGAAGTTATAAAAAGACTTCATGATAACACAGGTCCTTCCCTTATTTGGCGTCCTATGTGTGCACTACTGGCGGCAATTCTAGAACCAAATAAGGTGTGGTGTGATACTCTTTACCAGCATGAACCTTTGTTATCTTGTTTCCCTTTTAATTAGTTAAGCCCTTCAATTTGTTTCCCAGAAAGCTGTCTGATTTTTTTTTTTTTTTTTTTTTAAGTTACAACCACTACTTGAAGAGAAAACAAGAAAAGCAGCCTTGGCCAGCAGAAACGATTTAGTAAGTGGATCTGTTTCAGTACATAACGTTTTTAAAAGGAAACCCCCTTCCCCGGCTAAATACATCTTGAGCAAATATAGAAAGAAGAAGTACCGATTCACTAGAAGTATATTTTCAGTAGTCTGCTGCAGAGACCCTCTTGTCTCAGTCTGACCCTGATCCTAGATCTGGTTTTGGCATCTTGCTAAAATTTCGCTAGGTGTTTCCTCTTCCATGAACTGGAGCATGCTATTTAGAGTGGTCCGGCAGAAACATATGGGGTGACTCGAACTATTTGCACTTTTTTTTTTTAAAGATTTTATTTATTTATTTGACAGAGAGAAATCACAAGTAGACGGAGAGGCAGGCAGAGAGAGAGAGAGAGGGAAGCAGGCTCCCCGCTGAGCAGAGAGCCCGATGCGGGACTCGATCCCAGGACCTCGAGATCATGACCTGAGCCGAAAGCAGCGGCCCAACCCACTGAGCCACCCAGGCGCCCCTATTTGCACTTTTTTCAGGTGGTGAAGGAAACAGCAGAGCCCACCAGACTGGACAGCCCATCTAGAAGCCACATACCCTGAGTAACTGCCAGCTGAGCTTGGCAGAATTCCACCTCTGCTCAAACACCGTGAAAGAGGAGGAGGGACTTAGCAGGAGTCTAATAATGAACACACGCTAAAGCAAACTGTTGTCCAAACATGGATGGATGATAACAATTATCTTATAACTTTAACTTTTTTAAAATATTTAATAAAAAACGTACCTGTAGATATTGGGCTCCTGGATATGGGTCGTATACACGAGCTGTACCTAAGACATATAAGTGACAGAGAAGAGCAGAGAATGAGTATCTTTAGAAGAATGTTGGCACTCATCTACACCCTGAATTAGAGGATGTTTTTAGCTTCTAAATGGGACTGATAACTAGTATATCTCTGAGATCATTCACAAGGCAGAGGAATACCAGCCATCCTACAGCAAAAGGCCACATTCTAAGCAGAGCAGTTGGCAATGGGAACAAATAATAGTGTCCCTTTCCCTGCCCCCAATGCAAGAAATCGGGAAGTTGATCGTACTCACATAGAAACCACAAAACAAACAAAATGAATCAGAACAGAGTGCCTGGTGGCTCAGTGGGTTAAGCCTCTGCCTTCTGCTCAGGTTATGATCTCAGGGTCCTGGGATCAAGTCCTGCATCGGGCTCTCTGCTTAGCAGGGAGCCTCTTTCCCTCTCTCTCTCTCTGCCTGTCTCTCTGCCTACTTGTGATCTCTCTCTCTGTCAAATATATAATTTTTTTTAAATCTTTAAAAACAAACAAATAAATAAACAAAATGAATCAGAACAAAGCCCCTTAACTAGACAGGATAGTGTCTAGGGGAAAACTATAACATGACTAAATTTAACATACAAAATAATAATAATAATAATGTGTGTTCTTAAAGGGTAGTTGACCAGCAGCTCATTTATTTATTGAACAAATATTGACTGAGTGCCTGTCATGTGCCAGGGCCAGGGATGCAGCAGTTGAAAAACAAATGAACAAACGAAACTTGTCTGCCCTAACCTTACACTACGGTGGTGAGAAACAGGAAATTAAAAAAAAAAAATTAGTAAGAAAAAGAAGAAATCTATTAGTATGTAAAACTCATCAGAAGGTGGGAGATGAGAAATGGGCGAGGGATGGCAATTAAAATTATATTGATCAGAGAAGGACTCACAGAGAAGGGGACACTTGAGTGAGGACTCATAGAAGGTGAGAAAGGTAAGCAGATTTCAGAGGGAACACGGTCCAGGGGACCCTCTGTGGAACAGGAAGGAGGCCAGGAGAGCATGCACAGTGAACTGGTGAGACAGGGATGGGAGTAAAAGGGGCCAGATCAAGCAAGTAGGGTGACCATATAATTTATTGTTCAGAATGGGATGTTCTTGAAAGTGAATGAGGGGATTTTTATTACCAAAAATAATAACACATAATTTTTAAATATATATTTATTGACTAAAAATTTGGTTTTATTGTATTGATAAACCTACAAAATGCTTCCACTGAAAACTTCTTTTCTTTTTTTTTTTTTTTAAAGATTTATTTATTTGCAGACAGAGATCACAAGTAGGCAGAGGGGCAGGCAGAGAAAGATTGGGGGAAGCAGGCTCCCAACTGAACAGAGAGCCTAATGCAGGGCTTGATCCCAGACCCCGAGATCACGACCGGAGCCGAAGGCAGAGTTTTAACCCACTGAGCCACCCAGATGCCCCGAAAACTTATTTTCAAAATAAAATTTTCTAGAATACTTTTAAATGACATGTAGCTGTAAACATCAATTTCTTCTAAGATTTATTTATTTTAGAGAGAGAGAGAGTGAGCACAAGCAGGGGAGGGGCAGAGGGAGAAGGAGAGAGAATCTCAGGCTGACTCTCCGGTTGAGTGAGGAGTCTGACGTGAGGCTCCATCTCACGACCCTGAGATCATGACCTGAGCCAAAATCAGGAGTCAGATGGTTAACCAAATGAGCCACACAGTTGCCCCTAAACAATAACTAAAAATAAAATAAAATAAAACAAAACTTTTATATTAATTATTTGAATATTTTTAAACAGCACAGTAAATAATTATTCTTGATATAGACTCACATACCTTAATTGGTTGCCTAGCCATTGTTGTCTCTAATGTTGTGATGCAGAAATTTTTATGAAAGATATCTTTTTTTTGCCTTGGTTTCATTTTTGAAAGATAACTTTTTAAAAATATGATCTTGTTATTTTCATAGTTTTTAATAAAACTGCAAACTTCTGCAGTCTCCGCACAAAATACTCCTGCTTGACTGCTGCTAATTCTCTAAGTTCAGGACATATTCTGCTAAATGGAGAATATCCTCAATTGTTTCTCATATTAAAATGTATAAATATTTCTACCCCCATATTTTCACAGGTGCTATATTTCTGCCTCCACTCAGAGCACCTTTCTTCAGTAATGTTTTTACAAGATGAGCTCTTAAGTTGTCTCTATTCATGATTCTTTTTAACATTTTGCCAAATGTAGATACTGCAAAATCATAGGCCTTCACAATTCCATCCCATTCTGGTGGAGAATATAAATTTATCCAATTAAAATTAGAAACTCCATCAAAGGCAAGATTTTTCCAAAGCACAATTTTCAAATTAGGTAATTAAGACATTTGAGCTCCCATCTTTTAACTTGTTCAATTCCTCCGCAGCTTTTGTCAAGAGACATTTGAGCTCCTTCCTTTTTGCAAGCTTTGTTTTACATAATTGCAACTTGCTAAAAGCTTCAAAGGCTGAATTTTCATGCTACATTCACTGAATAATTTGATTAAATATTTTTGACTGATTTTGCACATAATGCAACCTATATTTAAGTTGCTTTACAAAGCATTTTTTCAAAGGCTCAGGCATTTCTAAAATCTGACGGACGACAGGCAACACAGAAAAAGCCTATGCAGCCATGCTGAAATATCTCCGTATTCAACATCAGCTTCTGTCACGAGAACTTTGTAGACGAGTTATATATATGTACTGCAATTGTGTAAGTACATATTTGTAAATTTTGACATTTGCAATTTCTATTTTGATTGGTGGAATCCTGCCGCTTCTTTGGAAGCAGTCATGAATTTTGTGTACATCACAACCAATTCCAAGCACATTTCTGCTTTATAGATTTTTACATCTGTAAAGAACATTTTTTTTTACCATAAATCTGTGCTCCACCAAAACCTGTATTCATATTACTACCACCACCCCCCCACCCACTTTGTCTTCAATGTTGAACTTTCAACTCAATTTACCACGGCATGAACAACATCAGATGTTTTAATTCTTTTTGACAGAAGAATGAATGTCCAAGTATTTTTATTTAGATCCTTTGGATTGGATGAGAAAAACAAAAGTTTTTGGAATTAACAAATCTTCTGACCAAGGCGGCACTGATATAAAGCTGACATTATTTGGTGGCTTACGAAGGGAGCCAACTCAATCATCACGTTTACTTTAGTTACAAGCACCAGATCCCTTGAAACTGAAAATGAGCAAAACCAATTTAGAGGCATCACTTGATTCAAACAGGAAGGTGTACTTCCCTCTGACATGCAGACACAACTCTTGCAACTGTACATGTTAAAGCATCAGGCACACTCTTCTTAAACTATTAACTTCTGAAGGAGAGGCTGATGCTTCTTCCCCATAGCTGTGTCTTCCTGTCTTCCAAGGGGGCAGTAACCTCTCCACTTGCCTCCAGGGCGGCCAGGAAATGTTGGCAAATATTTTGTGCAAATTACACATTCGTCATCAATTTCTTGAGAAGATTAAACATGTAATTTTGGATTTGGTTTTGGTTTCAGCCAAATGCTGCTAAAAGCATCTACTGCAAAAACAAAAGCATTGCCAAATAATAAAATAGCTACAGCTTTACATGTACAATTAAGGCCAAAACTGCTTTACTGAGAACATTTAGATTATGCTACACTCAATGCAATGCTTAGCCTCTATTTCCTAAACACAATTTGTATGACATTAAGCCACAGGTTCCTATATTTTTCTCTGACCCTGAGGAGGCTCCATGCACCTCATGAACATGAGTGGTGGCATACCAAATGGACAGCTGGAGGAAACACCTCAGAAGTTTTCCGCCCACCACCTAAGACCAAAGGAGTTGGCCGTTCCTGACTGTGTTTAAGCTCTTAGCTTTAACCAACAGCACCCTGCATATTATCCCTGAAAGGGTGCTTACCAGTTAGGATTTGTCTGAACAGGAGCAGGAAAAGAAGAGAAGAGTTATCATTAGCCATCTTTTGGACTGAGCCATAATAAAGTTAGAACTCTGTTTGCTGAATATATTTCACTTGCTACTAGATGAGATGTTGGAAGAAGCCAGAAGAGCCAAACGGAGGTTTATCAACCCATGCTGGTTTATGTTAGTGGGAATACTAATAAGAAAACTTCATAAAATATGGGAAATCTAGGGTAAATGGCAAAGCCAATAACAGAATGTTGAGAAAACAAGCAAAAACCCAGGGCTCTTCCAAGTGAGCCAAGACATACAGTCACCCCACTTAGGTCAGCATCAAGACCATGGCTTTTACTTCAAATGCAGGTGGAAAATCACAGTGGGGTTCTGAGTAGAGGAATGACATGATCTAAGTTTTACAGGATCACTCTGGCTGCTATTCTGAAAATAAAATGCAGGGGGCAAGTGTAACAAACCAGCTAAGAGCCTGTGGCTATGATCTTGCATTGAGGGAAAAAGACAGTATCTCCCTAGCAGAGAAATAAATGTGCATCCTTAAAACCATGTATATGTAGCTGGAGGGAAGAACAGTTAAAGGGGGAAAGAGCCACAGGCTCAAACTTCAGGTCCACGCAACCTGTGATTTCATACCAAGTGTACACAAATGAATCAGAGTACTGTAGTTCAAAGCACCACATATGAAGAGTATCTACTTAATTCCTCTTAAACTAATTCCATTCTCATCAAGCAACTTCCTAATTATAAAGTAGATTCATGTAGACTGACCAACAGCAAGGGAAGATATGTATCAGCAAATTCTATTCTCTGTTCTACTTGAATGGTTTTGACTCTAGCCAGAAATTAATAAATTGGATTTCTGGGTTTTTCTTACACATCATTTTGATGAGTTTAGCTTATTTGTGTTGTTGGCTCCCTAGAGCATCACCATCTGTAGGTATACTAATAATTGAGTTTCCTAATACATTCAACAGAAAATAAGACCTGGAAAGTTATGACCTTAAAAAGTCATGCTGATAAGACTTGTCTGAGCTGCCACTTGGCCTCGCCCAGGTGACCCCCCCCACCCCCGGTCTTGGAGAGTGCCATTCCAGTCAAACTGCAACAGGCAGCTCTCATACCCAGACAGTCATACCAGAATATACTGAGTAAACGAGGGAATACTGTGTTACCATACCCTCATTAGAAAAAGTTCAGTTCTCAAAGGCTTATTCTTCTGTGATGATTTTCTGAATTCTCATCCTTTCCAAAAACAACCACCTTCAAGTTATCATAGAGGGATTTTTCTTTCTCTTTCCTGGATACATGATTCTTTTTTCACATCACTTTATGTAAAATACAATTAATTTTCAGAAAGGCACTCAAACTATGTATATTCAAAGTACCCTAATAAACAAAAAGTTACCGGCAAGGAACTTGTATCATTCTGAACAATGGTCTCTGAAGTTTCAGCAAGGTCACTGTCCTTTCTGGAGCGCTGATCGAGGGGAAGAGGAGCTGGGCTGGAGGGTTCATCACTGTCCTGGAGGGTGGAGTGCTCCAGTTCCTCCAATAAGGCATCTATATCAAAAGATACAAGAGAATTCTAATACAGAACATGGGATGATTTGCCCCTTAAATATCACCCCTGTGCTTCCATTCACCTCCTTCTCTCTTGGGTTAAGACTATCTTCAATATCTTCCCTTACTTCTTATGTTACTTCAAGATGTGGTCTATTCTCCCAGAGGATGTTTAATGCCTCCACATAGTGTGACCTATTTTCTATGGTTGCATTCAATTTCACAGCATCTCTCAAGAATTTGACTTCTTATATTTCAGAGCACTAATTTTTATCATTCATTTAGGGTGGGTTTCCCACAAAGATCCCCATTTAGAAAAAAAGTAAATCCTACCAGAAAAGTATAACAACAATTTTTTTTCTAAGTGTACCAACACAGTAATGCTTTTTCTTAACCCTGATTATTGTTTTCTTATATCCCAAGTACGAACAAAATTTTCAAAACAAAGTAAAAGTATTCTGTCTTTTAGGGCATATAAGGTAAAAAAAAAAAAGGGGGGGGGTGGAGATCAAGGAGAAAATAGATACTGCAAAATCAAGCAAGATGGCATTGCAATCCAAATCTTGAGATTTGTTTCTGCTGTAGTTTTCTTGGAAAAAACCAATGCACTTGGGGTGCCTGGGTGGCTCAGTGGGTTAAGCTGCTGCCTTTAGCTCAGGTCATGATCCCAGGGTCCTGGGTTCAAGCCCCACATTGGGCTCTCTGCTCAGCAGGGAGCCTGCTTCCTCCTTCCTCTCTCTCTGCCTGCCTCTCTGACTACCTGTGATCTCTGTCAAATAAATAAATAAAATCTTTAAAAAAACAAAACAAATGCACTTTACAAGTATCAAACTACTTTTCTGTTACAATGAAATTAATAATTAATAAAAATTGACACATTACAGGCACTATGCTCAGGAATTTCTGCATTTCATTTAGTCATCCCAAAGCTTTAAGGCAGGTGATATTGTTGTCCTTATTTTATAGATCAAGAAAGAGACTGGGGCACCTGGGTTGCTCAGTTGGCTAAGCATCCAACTTTTGATTTCAGCTCAGATCAAGATTTCAGGGTTGTGAGACTGAGCCCCGTGGAGCCTGCTTTAAGAGTCTCTCTCTCCCCCTTCCTCTGTCCCTACCAACCCTCTCCCTCTAAAAAAAACAAAAAGAGAGAGAGAGAGAGAGAGAGAAAAGAAAGAAAAGAAAAAGAGAAAGAAAAAAGTAGTGTCAGACTGTTACTGATGCAGATCCTGTCTAATCCTGGGCTATCTGATCGTAGCCCCTGCACTAACTTCATGTCAAACATTCCAGTCCCCATCTTCATGTGGATTCTCAGGATCATCTTGGCATGATATGATCTTCTCTGAAGCCGTTTCCTCGTCTACACAATCAAGCAATTCTATTACAATTTTTTTCAAATTAGGGGTTGAGACCCATTAGTGGATCTCTGGTGGATTTTTTTTTTTTTTTTTTTTTTAACCACAGGTCATGATTTTTAAAAGTTTGCAAAACAGTGGATTATACTATTTGACATTGTTTGATTTCTGCAGATTAAGGGCAATAGGGACATACTTACCAATGAACATGACATATCTGATATTGCTTTCAAATAATCCGGGACTGAGAGGAATGGGTGGGCGTATTAATGAAACAAGACTGGCCAAGAGTTGATCATTTTTAAGCTGGTTGATGAGTATACTAGATTTCATTAAACTATTTTCTTCACTTTTATATATTTTTTTAAATTCCTCATAATCGAACGTTTTTTCAAAAGAAGGAAAAAAGAAAAAAAACTAATGTGGAAAGAAAAAGAAAGACTAATTTTCTTATAACTTTACTAGCCAGATTGAATGCCAAACTTCTGGGTTCTAATCTTTTGCTCTATACCCCTCTATGAAGATATAGTCCTTTTCTATTTTCTAAGCTTTGCTCCAACCAGACGTCATGGATCTTGGATTCAAAATAATAAGACATTTATAGTAAAGATTAGGGGAGAAGGGATACTCTCTGTAAGAGAAGCAAACCGTATCTCTAAGAGGAGAAGGTTACCCTTAGAAGCATCAGTGAACCAAAGTTAGTGAAACTCCCTCTTCTGGGTCATGAGTTAACAGGGCTTTCTCTTCCTGTTTCCTAGGAGTGCACATAACACCAACTCCCAAGATGTTCTTGCCTTCTGCCAGATCCCGTAATTTGCAGATGACTAATTTTAGTATGACGAATGTGGGATCATAAGGGGTGGGGGGAGGTATTAGATGGAAAACTCTATAGTCCTTCCCTATAGCCCTTCATCTGCAGAAATCCGGTAACATCAACACTAACATAAAAGGGATAAAGTGAGGTCTCTTGGGGGATCTCAATGGATTGGAATGATTTCATTCAGAGCCAGAATCTGTTCCTGGTTCCCCTTTATCTAGCATCCCCAAGTAATGAAAGTTTAGGTAAAATCTGCTGGACAGAAACAAACCATCAAGGTTGGAGGAAGTACTGCAAAAAGGAAATACCGCCTGCCTTTGCTGACCTGTCTTGCACCCTATTTCTCTGCAGCTGGAAGAACGAACAACCCTAAGTCTGGGTAGTTACTGAGCTACTGACAATACGAACAAAGATAGATTACATGAATGTCACCCCTTCCAGGTGGCTTGGTACTTTCTACATTTCTGGACCAGATTCCTCTACCATTCATCCTGCTCAAATAGTGGAAAACTGTGCAAATCTAATTTTTAATTATTTTAAATTATCTGGGTTGTTTTATTGGTTGGAACACCTGAGCCAATGCACTGCTAAAAGAGGAGACTGCCTTGTAGCTTAATCAGTTTTGGTGTCAGGGGCTCCTGGGAGTGATGCTGAAAACATTTATGGTTTTTCTTGGTTCTCATTGGAAGAAAACACAAAACAGATAGTAGTTATTTCAGAGAGTTGCTTCCGACATTAACATGGTTAATATACGCAAAAATGTCAAGTTTTAGTTTAAGTCACTAAATAGGTATTACTTCCCTTTTGAATTACCCACACGAAAGCCATTAAGTTATTGCTAAAATAAGTCTTTGAGCTGGACTTTGAACTCAGGCAGAAATGTGAACTTCCCTAATCTCACAGAGTTAAGAATCTGGTTTCTGCTCCAAGTCCAAAATACTTTCTACCCCAAACTTCAAAATAGACTTTACCTCCAAAACAGTTTAATATTTATTAAATACCACCTTTCCCTCTTCATTAACATCTCTTCCCTCCTGTAATTTGCTTATCTTCCTCTCTGCTCCTCTAGTTCTCAAATTACGCTGCGAACAATTACCACCACCACCAAGACAATATGCAAGATCTGTTTTAGGTTGTTCACACTTTTTAATGTACGCCAAACATACAAAAACTCAGAACACTGTGTATTAATACAGCTTGGAAATTGAGTAAAAGGTTAGTGACTTAGTGTTAATAAGAATGCCAGCAACAAAAGTCAGCAAAGGATAAGGAATGAATCCCAAGAATGACAAACCTTCCATTACTCCAAAGATTGGAAGTCCGGGATCTGTCTGAGCAATGTAACCAATTGTTTCACTGCTGGTTCTAATTGTTCGAAATGGAAAGAGTATCATATTTGCAGGCCACAGTAATCTGTTACTTCAGAATTCCTCTGAATAAAAAGCTTAGCAACAGAATGGCTGGAGTTTTAGCTCTAATTCTCTTTGATTTAATACTAAACCATGGAACAAATGAAACCACCCTGGCCTTGCTCCAACATTTACAGATCCCTCATTCTCATTCTTCTATTCCATTTCTTTTCCTTATAACACCCCCTTTATGCCTCTCCCTTTTCTTTTTTTCTTCCTAAATCGCAAATCTGTAGGTGCCAACTGTGTGACCACCCTATGACCTGCAACAGCCCCCAAGGGGCAAATACTCATAATAAAATCACAATTCGGTCCAAAAGTATTTGTGCATAGTTTACCCTGGTGAGCACCCAACTTTCAGCCTATTTGTGCCACTGAAAAGAGTGAACCAATAGTTCCCCAAAACAATCATAGTTCCTCATGCTTCACTCTTGGTTGGACTGAGGTCATGAGAGAAGTGGAAGCACAATCTTCCAGCACCACTCTCCCTCTGGCTAGAAGTACACCCCACCACAGAAATGGCAGCCAAGTCTTCATTCCCCCAGAGTTTCTCCTCCAAAAAAGTCCTCACTCACCCAACTCTTCCATTGTCACACACCCAAGATGCTCTGGTCCCACAGGTTGTGAGGAACTGCTGTGGCATGTGCTGAAGAAGAGGACCGCAAAGGAACTGAGTAAGACAGCGTGAAGCAGCCTCTATAACCCTTTTGGTTCCTGTATTTGCTTAGCACTTCCTCTCTTTTGATTTGGTGAGTTTCTTTTTTTTTTCTTTCCTTTTTTCTTTCTTCCTTTCTTTTCTTTTCTTCTTCTTTTTTTTTTGGAGGGGGGTAAGTTAAAGTTTGGAAAATGGGACATAGAAAGATGGGTAGTAGGATTTGAGTTTTGTTAGTGCATTGGCGAGGGCGAGATTCAAAATTAACTTTGAAAAAATTGAGCACCTCCTATGCACCAGGATTCATTCTGAATTCATGGGATCGCAGACTTGCACTTGTGTTTTTCCCCAGTGTGGGTATCCCACTGTGACTGTGCATCAGAAAACCTGCTGTATGTGTGTGAATGTGAGTGTGTGAGTGTGTGTGTGTGAAACTGATGACCATGGAAGTGGTTTCCTTCATAAAATTTCCATCAGAGTTAACCAGCAACCAATTCATTTTGCTGTCTTTATTTACTCAATGATCCAGAGATTATGCTTACCTGCTTTCCTGAATAGACTGTAAATCCATTAAAAGCAGTGCAGAGTAGCTGTCACATCTGGATTTTCAGGACTATTAGTTCTTTCTGCGGTCCAAAACACGAACAGTTATAGTGATCATGAAGAATGAAACTGGAAGACAAGACACAAGGTGTTTAGCTGCAAATGTCTCAGGGAAGGATAATTTCTGCTTAGTTATGTTGCCTAATAAAAGGGACTCTGAGATTAACATTTTTTTCACCTTTTTTACCACTGTGATTTTACTCACCTTGAATGAAATAAAACATTTACAAAAGGCCAAATATGAGATAGCAGTATGTAAAGAACTATAATTATGGCTCTGTGAAACATAATATTATCTCCATTTTTACCAGTGGTGAAATAGATTCAAGGGATAGTAACTTCCTAAAGATAACAGAATTACAGATAGCTTAACTATTTACTATAACCCAGATTTAATTTCAATCCCTGTGAGCTTTCTTCTGCAATACATGGTCTTTTTTTGGGTGATGTAAAGGAATCATTCATTCTCCCTTTCCATTGTGATGCTTTTTTATTTTTATTTATTTTTTTTTTTAAATAAAAAGGAGATTCCCGCTCTGCATTACTTGGAGCAGCCATTGGATGTCAGTGCTGTTCCAAAAGTCTGCTTCAAAAGTCCAAATGGGTTTGAAAAATTCCCATCCTCACTAATCCATAATAGTTTTTACAACTGAAATGTCACTGGTCCTATGAAAGTGCAGAACACTTGGAGAATATAAAACATTTGCCTAATCTGTGGTGGTAACTGAGCCAAAACACTGAAAGGAAAAATGCACTTCAGCCCTTGGCTTGCAAATATTAGACTGTATCTGCAATTTAAATGAATGATTAATGTGAAATTTAGAATTGGATCCCGAGATCTTGTTTCCATCCGCTTTCTGTAAGTGTGTGTGTGTGTGTGGGGGGGGGTGTTATCCCCAGATGCTTTATTTTCCAAGGTTAAGAACCGTTCTTTCAAACCGCTCCTTGATTATAGTGCATGAAAGGAATGCTGGAAACCCACTGCTGTCACTGAATGCAAGTTGGAAAACAAATGGAAACTGCCATTTGACGCATTTAGGATAATTGAGTTGCACGCGCTAGCGGACAGAAAAGTAATTTCTGACAAAGCTGCTATTCTGACTGTGCTTCCTGTGCAGCAGAAACATTCAAAACCACAGAAGCCAAGTGGCTTCGAGGCAGGGAGCACGAAGGAGGCCTTCGGTTTCTGTGAATAGGTCACAGAATCACGCTAACAACCCTTCCCCCTTCCTCTTTCCCCGCAGCCCAGGGACCACAGCCAAGTCAAGCAGCCGACGCCAGCTCCTTGGCACCGAAACCATTTGGTAGAACAGCCACTTTACAATTTCCAGACTTAATTATTAAGACCCAAGTGAGTGGTGGGATTTGTGTTCCGTCCCCAGCACCTGACAGATCCCGATTCAGTCCCTGACCCCCAGGAGCTCACAGGTTAGGGAGTCAGAGAATGACGAGGCGAATACTGCAGGCATGAACGCTAGGAGGTGCGGAGTAACCAACCCGACCTAAGGGCTACTGACGTGGCCAGGCAAGAAAGGTTTCGCCAACACCAACTGAAATAGTCGGGAAAACCATCCCAAGCGATCCCGACCAGCAACCGGTTTGCCATTTCTGCTCGGATCTGTGCGGGTGTCGCGGCCTAACCCGGAAACACTACCTCCCTGAAAAAGCAAACGCCGGCTGCAGAAAAAAATTAACTACCTTTCCCATCGTGCATCAGTCAAAAACCTCCCAGCATCCTCTCCGCCCCTTCTTTCTCATTTTTTTTTTCTTAAAGTATATTTGAGACTTCATTTCCCAAGATGCCTTTTGACAAGGTAACCCTGCGCATGCGCCAAGAGGCGGGCCATCCTTGCCCTCACGACCCCGCCTCTGTTCTACCGCCGCCATTTTTTCAGAGACTTTCATCCGGCTGTCGACGGGGTTTTTTTTTCTTAAAGGAGAAGCGACAACTCAAAAATTTTCCCCCTTCTTCCCGCAAGACCTGGCGGCGCTGGGGACAGAAAGGCCACACACAGGAAAGTGGGATCGGGGTGGAGGCAGAAGAACGCCAAGGCTCCTTCCGCGGCTTAAGGAAGAAGGATAGAAAGAGCCCTGTGGCATTAGCGGCTCCTTAGGGAGGCAGGTGCGCGCGCAGCTAGTCCAGCGTGCGAGCAAGGCGGGGGAAAAGGTGCGTTTTCCTCCCACCAATCTCCTCGCGGGACCTGCTCCTCCCACTGCCCCCAGCGCGCGCTGAGCTCGTGGCGCAGGGGGTGGGGGTGGAGGAAGGTCACTTTAGGATTGTCGCGAGACACAGCCGTTTAACGGTGAGAACGGGTGCGCGGGGAAGGAAACCTCGCGCGCTCCCTTGGAGCCGTTTCCTGATTGGTTGAAGGAAGGGGTGGGGGAGGGAACCGGGGACGTCGCTGCGTGAGAGACCACGAGGGGCAGGGCGAGGAAGCCGTCCCTCCTCTCCGATTGGTCTGCTGAACGTCTGTGGCGGGCGCGCGCGCGCCGCCAGCGGTAGCGGGCCTTGAGTGGCAGGGGGCGGGGGGGCGCCCTCGGAGCCGGGCGGAGGGGAGGGGGGGAGAGAGGAGCGCAGAGTGAGATTGAGCCGGACGCTCCGGGAGGCAAAGGGGGCGGGGGGAGCAGCGCCGCGGCTGCCGCCGCCTCCGCCTCCGCCGCCTGGGACGAGGGGGTGGGGGACGGACGAGCCCCGATGCCGGGGGAGACGGAAGAGCCGAGACCCCCGGAGCAGCAGGACCAGGAAGGGGGAGAGGCGGCGGCGGCCAAGGCGGCTCCAGAGGAGCCCCAACAACATAACCCTGCGGCGGCGGCGGCGGCGCCTGCGGGGACCACTAGCAGCCGCGTGCTGAGGGGAGGTCGAGACCGGGGCCGGGCCGCTGCGGCCGCCGCCGCCGCCGCTGTGTCTCGCCGGAGGAAGGCCGAGTATCCCCGCCGGCGGAGGAGCAGCCCCAGCGCCAGGCCTCCCGACGCCCCAGGGCAGCAGTCCCAGGCCGCGAAGCCTCCGTCTCCAGCTCAGGGCAAGAAGAGTCCGCGACTCCTGTGAGTAACGCAGTCTTTCAGGCGGTGGGAAAGACCCCCCTCTGTCCGCACGCAACCCTCTCGGCTCCCGTAGCGCCCACTCCACGTGACATCCTGCCTGCTCTGCCCCCTGCCGGCTCGCACGCCAGATGTCACGCCGCTCCCCTGCTAGCTGCCTCACCGCCGCTCTTCGGCCCTCCCCCGGTGTCCTCGGTCTGTGGGGCCACTTCCCCTCTCCCTGAAGTCGTCCTTTGTGGGGTACACCTCTTTTGCTCTGTGGTGCCCCCCCCCCCGGCCTGCCGCCGCAGGCTTCGCCCGCACTCTGGCATCTGCACTCCCTTTGTCAGCCTGTCCGCCTCGTTCGGCGGCTCTCCAGTATTACATCACATCCCCATTAGGAAATCAGCACAGTCTTAGCCTTCGGAAGTGTGCGTGTCCGTCCGTCCCCCGCCCCCCCCATTAATTAGCTCAAGAGGTAGTTGTACTGGTAGCTTCATGTAGCTTTTTCCACTCTGCTAAATTTTCACATCACGTTCCCCTTGTTTTACACATCTGGTACTTAGGGTAAAACGTGGCTCTGCCAGTCTTTCACTCGAGACTAGCATGGTATTTTTTCGTGTGTTGTTTTGTTTTGTTTAGTTTTTGCTTGTCTACTTGTGCTTATGTTTTCGTGTAAGAACTTCGTCCTTACAGATTAGACTACTCTGAAAGGGATTACCTTATTATCGAAAGACAGTGGAGGGACCAGGAACGTACAGTTTTAAATTTTAAATTGTTAGTATTAAAATGTTCCTATGTTGAAAATACTGAAGTGCATGTGTCTGTAAATTGTAGAAGTTAATCATATTAGTCATTGAATTCGTTAATTGAAAACATTTGTGTCTTTTGACTTTCAAGTGAAAAAAGTTGATAAAAAGGGAAATTAAAGTGGGGGGGAATTAGAGTTTTAAGTGCCCCCCTCCCAGAGAGATTATGGCAAGATTACCAAATTTAAAACTTGAAACACACCTCCTCCAAAAGAAAGAATTAAGTCTGTGACTTGTTTGCTTGCCTTAGAAGCTTCTCAGAAAGAAAAATTAAAAGGTGTCATGTTGTAGTATTAGATCTGCTTCAAATTTTTGAATTATTATTTAAATTAACATAATTTAGAGAATTTATTGTGTAACTACAGTTCTTTGGACAACAAAGATCTGAACTTACAAATTACTTGGCTGCAATTAGGATTCTAATTGCTATAGATGAATTTCACAGTCACAAAAATTTTAAGATTCTGTATTTCATTTTACCAGTTTGAAAAGAGCTGTCATTACCCTTACTTGAATTAAATGTCTTGAATGAATTTGTTAAACTGTGTATGCTTTAGTTCCACCATCTGTAGGAAATAATGTTAATCCTTATGAGATAGTGAAAGTATAGCATGTGACACAAAGCCTGGTACATAGTACATACAATATTTGTTTAAAATTACTGTTTTGAGTTGTGATGGAATGATAGAGGTATAAGTGGTGTGTAGTGATTCTCATGTAAACGCTGCAAAATTGTTGTGGTTTTTTTTTCTTTTTCTTTTATTTCTGTTGCCATAGGTAGCTAATAATTTAATAATGTATTTCTTAAATGCCCTTCCATCCTTACCTACCCATTTGAGAGTAAAATACACCTAGATTTCCTTGCTGCATTTCCCTCCCACTGTTTTACCACTACCAGTTTTACTTACAGAAATGATACCTTAAAATAAGCTAGTGCAATATTTTTTTTCATCTCATTGTTTGTTTTCTTCACTAACTCTTGGCAAAAAGTACTTATGGGTCTTTTTATTTCTACAATATAAAAAAACAGTTGAAGTTGGGTGAAGATGACTTAATTAAATCCCTTCAGTTTTTTCTTCATGTTATTCCCTGTGGGGAGAAAGATAGTCTTAATTCTTAGTGTCCCTCCCTCTCACATCCACTATCATAAAAGATAGTAGTGTTCTTTTACCTTCTCTTAGCCTCCGGAAGGTCTCCTAATTACGTATTTTGTTGCACAGTTTTGATCAGATTGTTAAAATAAATTTTCATAGTAATAATTTATTTGTTATGTGTTTTTAATTTACTGCATGCCTTGGAAATCAAAGGAGTTCTAAAGCATTTCAGCTAGGTAAATCATAATTGAGCAGTACCTGGGCCTGGTTCTATGCTGAGATAGGCTTTATAAAGGTAAATGAGACATGGCCCTTGTATTCAAGACCTCGCAGTATGGGGGGGAAGATGCATCGATTAGTGGAGGTTTGTCAGGCGTACGTGTGGTTTATAGATTTTCAAAGTGATAAACTTTAAAACTAATTGAGAAATTTAATTAATCCTTCAAGACATTTCGTGAGATTTTGAGTATCAATTTACTGAATCCTGGTCAAGTACCTTCTGACCTCTTTTATCCTAACATGTGAGGTATCTTAATTACCCCTTCTGTTCAGGTTCTTTCACCATGTCCCACCATTTCCTCCTATAAATTCTAATAGCTGTTTTCTCCTACATGTGTTTCTCTTGATTGAAGAGACAGCAAAATACAGTAGTATTAAAAGGTCAATAAATACAAAGATTTGGATTGATTGAAACCTCTTTTTCTGCTAGAAGGCAAAGTAGTGCAGTAGAGAAAATATTGGACTATATAGTTAAAGTTTGTGTTCTCAGCTTTCCGCTGCTCAGTAAGTGACCTCAGGCAAGTCACTTAAGCTCTTTAAATCGGTATCTTCATCTATAACTGGTAATTTAGGATTTGTTACAAGCATAAGTGTGTATAAATGATAATTAGGTTACAGTTTTATATAAATTTATGTTTATAAGAGCATTTTTATTTGCTTTGAAACATTCAAGGGTTAATGAAAAGAGCAGGAAATCCTTGTGAAAGGAAATAATTAGTGAATTTGCTCAAGAGGAATTCATAAAGTTAAATGCTAAAATCGTTTTAAAATCAAACGTAAAGCCAGTTAAAAGGAAAGATAAACCAAATTTGAAGAAAGGTTATATACGTCAGTACTACTTACGAATTAGGCTCATCATTTGCTGTATTTTGGTCCATAAACTCCAGAGTTCAGATTCTTATATTTTAAATGCAGATGTTTATATGCATGTCTAATTTTAAATATATAAAATACCAATTTTTCTGATTCATAAAGTTAAAACACCCATGTTTTCTACTAATATGGAAACATAGTTAAACTAAGACTAGGTTAAATCGCAAAAAGGCTTCTTTTCATTCTACTGTGATGAGTCCTCTGCATTTCCTAGTCAATGCATTTCATGTAGAACTTCAATAAATACTTTTTTAAACTTAACGATTTAGCTATTGAGTAGCCCTATTGGCTATCACTGCGTATTATTAGAGGTTTTCCTACAGGTTCAGGTGGGTTCCAAATGAAACAAATACTGCTTTATTTTCTGGGATATGGAATTCCATTTTTGTTTCGTTTTCTTGCTTAAAGTAAAATAGTAGTAGACCTTCGAGCGACACTTTCTTGGTATATCATTTTGTAAGGAAAACGTGAACATCATGGATAGTGAGGATGAAGAGGCCGTAATATTCTGAATTGAAAGAGCTTTTGTGGCTCTTTGGAGAAAGCTCCGGTTCTATAAGTTTAAAATTCTTAAGTTTTCCTCCCAAGGAAATCAGTATGGTAATAGAAACATCTTCCCATTCCAAACGGTGTTTGGAGGGAAGTTTATTGTATAATGTTTCTGTATTTAGGTATTACATCTGTACTATTCTTTAGAATTAGGATGATCGGTTGTCTTGTGTTAATTATTAATTGGACATTAATGATATAATTTAAAATAAAGTAATATCCAGAGTTTAAGAAAGTGGGATGAGAAAATGACAGCTGTTCTTTCTAAAGAGAACAGAATTTGTATTACATTACATCTGTATTTATTTGGCTATTCTGTAACGTAACAGTCCTCATTTACATCAAGTTTACTTTTAAAAAATAAAAAATAAAATAAAAAATAAAACAAAATAAAAAATAAAACAAAAAACAAAAACCAAAAAGCCTTGTACCAGCTCAAGATACCATGTGTCATCTTTATAGTAAAGATCCAGGACCTGTGGACTTTTGAATCTGGGTAATGGCTCCAGGGTAGAGGTTCGTTATACTGTGCTTAACAGTTATGAATGAAAGAAATGTTACCAAATTAAAAACATGACAACATTTTTTAACAGTCTATAAGACATTAGAGTCTTTACTGTTCCTGATTTGTAAAGTACAAGTTATATTAATTTCTGAGGTCCAGTCTTTTGCCTTTGTAGAAATGGTTTTTGACTGGGGTATAGTAAATGAATAATTCAGGGTTTTCTGTTAGGTTCATTGAATTTTTATTATTATGAAAATTGTCAAGTATACACATACAAAAAAAAAAGTACAATGAAATGCCCATTCCCAGTATTTACCACTAGATTTAGCAGTTCTCAAGATTTTGCCATGCTTAATTACCTTTATCTCCCTGTCCCTCTTTTTTTTCCTGAAGTATTTTAGAGAAAATCTCAAACATTATTTCACCCCTAGTTACTGCAGTTGGTAAGACAAGGACACTTTCTTATATAACCCACTTAATAAAACAAAATCAACAATATTTTCTTTGTATTACTTTTTTTTTTTTTTGCAGTTAAAAACTTTTTGAGTGCTACTCTAGCTGTATGCTAACAGATTGGATAGCTGCATGATATCTGTTTAAATTTACATTAATTAAAATTAAAAATTCACAATCCTCAATTACAAACAAGCTGTTTCAAGCACTCAGTAGCCACACATGACTACCCTATTTGACAGTGCAGATATAGAATATTTTCATCACTGCAGAAAGTTCTATTGACCACACTACTCTAGATGTGTTCTGCATCACTCTGAAAATGAACCTGAAAGATAAATATCTGTGTTTTAGGAATGTATACAAGATTGTTCATTTAATATTTGATTCTCATTTCTTTCAGATGTGTAGACAAAGTAACAACTGACAAAGGTAAGACTTGGTCATTTTTACTCTGTCATATATATTAACACTGATGATTTTATGATCGGATAGAAAATAGAATAATCTTCAGCCTGATAATTCAGATCTTCCCATTTTAAAGTGACCTTCATTTAGTAAAATAAAATAATTGGAGTAGTTAGAACCTGTGTAGCTAATAGGTTTGGGCTAGTGAAACATTTGGCATTATTTGGAAACCTAGTGATGGGAAATCAGATTATTTAATGTCACTTTATTATAATTTGTTTTTAGCTGTTTGCATTTGTAATAAAGTAACTAGAAGAAAAATTATACATAACACAGAGTAAAGCTTAGACAAAATCTTGGTACTGGTAGAGACTCGAATTATAAATGCAGTTTGAATAATGCGGAAAGAAAAGTGTTCTAAGATTTCAGCCTGGTGAATAATTAAATGGGATCATTTGGTTGTTTTTCACCAAACCAAATATATATATTAAATGTAGTCTTCTGCTTATCTGGATTATAAAGGAAAACTAATGTCCGAATTTTTCTTTTAAATCACTTCCTCAAAAAGATTTCATTCTGGCTTTGCAGATTGGAGTTATTAAAATTGCCCCTAATATGCTGGACCTCATTCATTATTCATATAAAATATATTCGTATATGTAGTTATTGGCTGTATTTCTTGATGTTAAATTCAAATATACAACATCCTACTTAAAACTTGAGTAGATAAACTCCTAAGCATATTTCATTTCTTATGTCTGACAGAAATCTATTTAATAACCAAGGGTTGGCCAGTTTATTGTATATGTGCATGTGTTTATAAATAAAAAAATTAAGATTTTTCCTTCACAAAGAATGCTTTGAGAATATGTAATATATAATACGTATAAGGCAAGTTTAAAACCTGGATTTTATGCTACTTAGAAGAATGATACTGTGGTTAGGAACCAATAACTTGAATTGGTGGCTGCTTTGTAAATAATTAGCTATCAGTGATCAGGTTTCTTTGTCCTCTGAATTTTAGAATCTGAGGCTGGTATTTCATAGTTTACTAGGCAGAAGTATTTGTTCTAGGCAAATTTTTTCTGTGACAAAACTTTGCCTGACTAATTTGTCTAGTAAATTCTTGGTGGTTTTGGCTGCTGTTGCTTGAAAGATAGGATATGTCTGCCAATAATGGAAGGTCTTGTGCTCCTTATTTAGAGATCATTTTGAAATGTTATGATGTGATGGAAATGTAGAGACAGGTGCAATCAAGTACCACAGCAGTTTCTGTTAAAACAAAGGACAAAACCTCCATACCTGCCTTTATCCAGCTAAAATTACTTTTGTGTCTAAAGAGTATGTATAAAGGAATTATTTGGGTTGCTTTGAGGAGAGCTTTGAGGATGTGGTAGAAATTTCAAATTCCTGTTGGAGATAAACTAATTGCTCTTTGTGTAGATTACTTAAACCAGAAAAGTTGGCTTGTTACGTAGTTGTGCAGCTGTGGCAAGATTAAAACTGCATTCTGGGTAATGTCAGTCTCAACATCAGTCCCGTTCTAATTCACTTTGTTAAATGCTCTGGATCTGGAGTTAGACTCAGGGTTTGAATTCAAGTTCTGCCTCTTATTGCAAATAATTCACTACCCGGAATCCAGTGAACATGCAGTAGAAGGTAGCTGTTTGTAAAATCTTGAAAAAGTACTCTGTGGCTCCCATTTTCATCTCTATTGGTTCATCTTCATCTCCCGTCTTCATCTCTTCAGCTCTTATGGTAGCTGTTCAGTATGTATAGGGACCACATACATTGAAACAACTACATCAGGGAATAAAGAAATGGAGGCTGTGATGGTCACATTTCCCTGCGCTCTTTAATATTTAGAATTCACCTTAGCTCTTCCTTTTTCTTGTCACTTCTCAGAAAGTTGTTCTGCTACTCAGGAATAGTTTTCATGTTAAGTCTGCTGAATTTTAGCTGAAGTAACTTGTACTTGTTTCAGAGGTTGAGGTTTTTTTCAAAACTGAATAGGTTTTGATATTTTGTAGAGGTACAGCTAGCTCTCTGTTTTATGGATATTGATAAGATGTTTTCAGGATTTTTGTTATGTTTTCAGAATTGTTCTTATTTACTTCAAACGACTTGAAATTACATACTTTCCTTCTGTCAAAAATAACAACCTTTGGCATGTTTGAACAGATAGTTTGCACACACAGAAAAAACTCACTATTGTTTTAGAATTATTAAGTTGCAAAATGGCATGTTCATTCTTCACACTGAAATAATAGTGGTCCCTGTTCTTGCTGTATTTATTTAATCCTGATGGGTAAATATAAAAACAAGTGGAAATTTGCAAAAATAGTGTTTATTCATCCATATACTCATATAATTTATTAATTCATTGAATAAGTAATTGTTGAACATCCCACTATGTGTCCAGCACCACTGAACTGATTAAAATAATGTGATACAGTGTTTGATGAAGTTAAGATGTCAAGGGAAGACTTCTTTTGAGAAGGCGACATTTGAGCTGAGACCTGAATACACGATAGCCAGATGAAGAGCATCCCACACAGAAGAAGCAAAAAGGGCAAAACTTGAAACTTGAAAGCTTAGTTTACCACTGCCAGAGGATTATCGTCATCATAGTGGAGCTTCCAAGAGTGTTAGAAATTTTGAGGCATGGAGCCTGGCAGGGTTCTTTTAACTTGGTTTTATGTTTTCCTTCTGTTCTCTGGTTTTAACCAGTACTACTTTTATGGTGATGAAGTATAGCGATAGTTTGCCTCAGTGTAGTTTATTAGTTACTCTAGTATTACTTTATCCACTAATTTTCTTTCACTTTCAAACCTCCACCTGAAACTGTACAAGATAAATCCTTATTTAAAAAGGGAGACTATAATATCTTAATGTTTATTAGAGTGAGTTTCACATGTTTCGTGGAATAGTGAGTATTAGAGTCAAATGTGGTAGGTGCTTGAGTCGTCAGTGTGCTAGTTTATTTGTTGCAGGACCTCTCAAGAAGAGATTTTGATTGTGAGTGAGAAGTAGCATAAATACTGGGACATCTGGGTGGCTCAGTGGTTAAGCGTCTACTTTTGGCTCGGGTCATGATCCGAGGGTCCAGGGATCAAGTCCCACATAGGGTTCCTTGCTCAGTGGAAGCCTGCTTCTCCCTCTGCCTCTGCTTGCCACTCCCCTGCTTGTGCACACTTGATGTCTCTAACAAATAAATAAATAAAATCATTTTTTTAAAAAGGCAATATAAATTCCACAATAACTTAATTGACTGTAAGATAGCCCCCCCTCTTTTAATGGATAGTTCATAAAATTAGAATTTTTAGAAAATATTTTGAAGTACTGGGTGTTTGAAAATTTGATTGTATTAAACTCTGGGTCTCACCTTTTATTTAAAATCATTTTACTATTTTTAGTTACTCTTGTTATGGATGGGGTAGTAAGATTGCCTTGATGGAGTCAGCAAATAAGTTCATAATAGATCTGGGAATTTACTTAGCTTCTTTAGAGCTTTGACTATTTGGCTTATTTAGTTTATAATCAACATATTTCCTGGAATTACTATTAAAATATTAGCTTGTTTTGATAATTCTTTCCTGGATCACATCCTCAGTTTGTGTTCTCATTGATCTAATTTATAGATAATAGCTCTGTGTTCCTTTTTTTTTTAAAGATTTTATTTATTTGAAAGAGAGAGCATGACTAGGGAGAGGGGCAGGAGCAGGGGTAGAATCAAGACTCTCTGCTGAGCAGGGAGCCTGTTAGCCCCAAGACCCTGAGATCATTACCTGAGCCGGAGGCAGACACCCAACCGACTGAGCCACCCAGGCACCTCTCTTCCTTTAAAAAATTGAAATTTATTTACTTTTAGCAATTATAGTTTTTATTTCATCAGAGTAATTTTTCCTATTTTAGAATACCTTGGATTATTTCTTACCCTGTCATTTCCAGTACTCTTAAACAACATTTTTGTTATTCTTAAATAATAGAACAGTCATTCCCACCGGTTTTTTCCACTCCGTTGAGAAAAATCTAATTTATAATTTTTACCATTTAGTTTTTGTACAAAAGGGTGATCTGAGAAGTTACTCAGGACATTGTCTTCACAATTCTTTCTTGAAAGATTTTGAGTCTCCTTGGCGATAACCTGGTTTCCCTAGTTAAACTAAAGTCTTACTGGTTTTGAATAGAAGTGTTCTGGAAGGAGATTCATTAAGTTAAAATAGGCATATACTTAGTTTTAGTCTTAACTCTCAGTGTACGATCACTTTTAACGGAAGCATTCTTCACAAATTCATACTCTTCTTAAATAAAAGTTTAAAAAAGAGGGACGCCTGGGTGGCTCAGTTGGTTAAGCAGCTGCCTTCGGCTCAGGTCATGATCCCAGCGTCCTGGGATCCAGTCCCACATCAGGCTCCTTGCTCCGCAGGGATCCTGCTTCTCCCTCTGACTCTGTCTTCCACTATGTCTGTCTATGCTCACTCTCGCTCGCTCTCTCTCTGACAAATAAATAAATAAAATCTTTAAAAAAAAAAAAGTTTAAAAAAGAGAGCCTTATTTTCCTTAACTTCTTAATACTGCTGATATTGGAATATTTCAAAATGGACTTTACTAATTATTTGTGGGAAACAAATAATAGCTAATTATAGAAATACACCTGATCAGGTTTCAGAAACTGGAGTTTCTGACTTAGGATAATGTTCATGTCTCAAATGGCTGACAGTATGTATAGCATTTTGTCTGTCCTGCTTTCTAGGCCTTTTCTTAAGGTAACAGGAACTGTGTTATATCTCTCAGTATGAGAATGATCTACTCAGACATCTCATTCCTTGTTGGGAATGCCCCATGTCCTTCAAACCATTTTTAGTTCAAATATCTTGGCTTCCTGTGGTTCTTCCACTCCATTCTAGTTTTCTAGAAGTACAGACATACCTCACATACATGTGGATTGTGATATGGGCTTAGAAAGTACTTGCGCTTATCAGCTCACTTCAGTTTCGGATATTTTATGATTCAGGTAAATGAGTCTTTCTGTCCCTTACATAGAAAGAATTCTGTAACAGTTCACCTATTTTGATTCCACTTATATAGAAACCATCTCAGACAACCATTGTAAGTTTATTTTGTAATATATAGTAATTATTTTATACTGAGATCCAATTCCTGCCATAACCACTTGAGAAGTGCAGCAGAACGCCCTGATGGAAGTAAACTGAAGCAGGAGTGAACAAGAACCTCTGACAAAAAGGAATTAGCTCTGCTGTCATGCCCCTTGACCTTTTAAGTCCAAGAAGGATCAAGCTTCTCTGAATTAAAACTAGCCAGATTGATCTAACTACATCAAGGCAAAGGCAAAGACCCCTTTAGATTCAGTACAAGTAATTGTCTTAGAGGTAACTGTGGTTGTATCTTCTGCCTGTACATGATCTGCTTTGATCCCAGTTAAGCTCCCAGCTTGTATCCTAGCTTCTTATTGTCTGATTCTGCTTGTGACTTGTCTCTTTTAGAATTTCTAAACCCTATTTTCTTTACTGTGACTCTCCCTAAATTTTGTCAGGTATCTGTTGATTTATAACAACTGTCCAAAAACTCAGTGGTTTAAAATACAAAAATTTGTTATTTCTCAGTTGGGCTCTTCCCTCTTCTCATTGGTCTTTCAGTGTAGACATTTTCATGTCCTGGTAGTCTCCAAGCAGTGTTCCAAAAAGGTTGAAGGCAAAAGCTGCAAGGTGTTTTGATGCCGCCTCACATGATACAAGATGAACATACCAAAAAATCAGTTGTATTTCTACATATTAGTAACAAATATATTTCAAACAAAATATATTTCAACAAAACATTGAAATTATAAAATGAACAAATTATACCATTTAAGTAGTATAAAAAATATGAATTGCTTAGGGATAAATCTCACAAGACCTGAAAGTACAAAACACTGTTGAGTGACATTGAAGACTTACTTTACTTAAGTAAATGGAACAAATGATGTACCATCATGGGTTTGAGGGCTCGATATTGTTAAGATGTCATTTCTCCCCATTTTGATCTACACATGAAATCTAATCCAAATAAAAATTCCAGTACATGTGTTTGGTTTGTTTGTTTTTGGAGAGTTTTGCTCTTGCAAACTTCTTGAAGGAGTTGACAAACTGCACTTTGAAAGCCTTAAGCTTGCACTGGTCAGGAACCCCACCATGTTTTTAAGAGTGGGGTTGATTGTTTAAGGAAAGAGGAAGGGATAAAACAGATACTTGGTGGGTACCCAACCCCAGCTACTATTACATGCATATCCTATAATTTGTTTAACCCTTACTTGATTAAAGGTCACTTTAATCACTTTAACACTTCTCAGTGTTTTTTCTAGGATTACAGGTGATATTTTTGAAAGTCTTTTAAGATAACATGATTCATATGCAGAGGTATACTTGTCATAAATCTACAGCTTTGCGAATAGTCACAAGGCAAGCTCAGTTGTGTAATCATTAGCCAGCTCAAGAAATAGAACCTGATCGACCACCCCCAAGTATAACCAGCATTCTGACTTTGAACAGCACAAATCTCTTTTGCCTTTTTTTGGATCCTACATATATAGAAAAGTAGAGTATGTACTCTTAGGAAGGCCTTCTTTGCTCAGCATTATGTGAGGTTTCTGTAGGTTGTGTTTTTAGAGATTGTTCATTTTCATTGTTGTAGGCCAGTGTGGAATAAAATGATTTATTCATTTTACTGTTGGTTAGTATTTGGGTAGCTTTTAGTTATTGGCCTTTATGACTAGTGATGTGTTGCATATGTTATTAATATTTTATTGAGACATAATTTTCATATCATGAAATACACCCATTTCAAGTGTGTAATGCTGTCCATATAGGTTTTCCTTCTCTGGGCATTTTATAAACGGACTTGTACATAGAGTATGTGTTTTTTTGTTTTTTGTGTCTGGCTTTCACTTTGCATAATTTTGAGGTTAATTTATGTTGTGGCACGTATCAATATTTCATTCCTTTGTGTGGTATTTCTGTGTATGGAAATACTCCATTTGATTTGTCCCTCAGTTAATCTACTTTTTAGCCATCATGAATAATGATAGTGTGAATATTCATGGGCAGGCTTTTGTGTGAATGGATGTTTTTATTTCTTTCGGGTAGATATCTGTGAGGGAAATTTCTAGATTGTATATGGTAAATGTATGCTAAAGAGACTGGCAAAGAGTTTTGCATAGTGGCTGTGACATTTGTGTTCCCTAGTGATCGATGAGGATTTCTGTTTCTCCACAATCTCAACAATGTTGTTACTGTCATTCCACTATTCTGTCAAGCCAGCCACTTTAGGATGGTGGGGCACATGGTAAGACCAGTGAATTCCATGAGCATGGGTCCATTGCTGCATTTCATTTGCTGAGAAGTGAGTTCCTTGTTCAGAAGAAATGCTGTGTGGAAAACCATGACTGGGATAAGGCATTCTGTAAGTCCATAAATGGTATTTTTTTACAGAAGCACTGTATGCAGGGAGGGCAAATCCATATCCAGGGTGTTGATTTATTGCCATTTCCATAGTGGAATGGAACCTGCCATTAGGGAGCTGGCTGATGATACTGGGGGATGGTACTATAGCAGGGACTTCTTGCTGGTCTCTGCTGTTAGCAGATGGCACTCCACAGTGCCTGTACCCACATCGTCCTTGGTGAGAGTCTGGTTTGGTTTCCAGCAGTCTCAGGTCTACAGCTGTAGGAAGAAGGGATTTCTTTCAGGACAGGCATGGAAACGTTCAGGTCATTTATGTGATGCTTCAGCTTGGAATTGAGTCCCTCAGCACATGCCTGTGTTTCTCAACTTTGTCCAGTGCATTTAGAAGCAGCCAGCCAATTTCATCTTAATCAGCTTGAAATATTCTAAAGTAGCGAATACATGATAACCAGAACTTTGTCTCTTATTTAGTAAGTATTTGATCAGGAGTACGCATTGGTGATTTTTTTTTTTTACCTATTTTTATTGCTATATCATGCAGTTGACATTCAGTGTTCTCTTTAGTACTGAAAAATAGAGTCATTAGTGCCTTTAAATCTAATCAAAGAAACAATTTCAGAAATCCCAGAACCAGTTCAGAAAACATCCTTGAAATTCTCTTCTAATAGGAAATTTATAGCAATACAGGCCTGTCCCAAGAAGCAAAAAAAAATCTCAAATAAACAACTCAACCTTACACCTAAAGAATTAGAAAAAGAACAAGCAAAACCCAAACCCAGCAGTAGGAAGGAAAAAATAAAGAGCAGAGTAGACATAGACAAAAATAGAAACTAGGAGCTTGTTCTTTGAAAAGTCAACAAAATTAGGTGCATCTGGGTGGTTCAGTTGGCTAAGGATCTGACTCATGATTTTGGCTCAGGTCATGATCTTAGGGTTGTAAGATCAAGTCCTGCATTTGGCTTCCAGTTCAGCACTCAGCAGAATGTCTGCTAGTGATTCTCTCTCTCCTTCTGCCCCTTCCCCTGCTCACACATGTGTGCACACATGTTGTCTCTAAAATAAATAAAATTAATAAAAAATAAAAATAAATCAACAAAATTGGTAAACTTTTATCCAGACTCATTTAAAAAGGAGAGTGAGGACTCAAAATTAGAAATGAAAGAGGAGAAACAAAACCGACACCACAGAAATACAAAGGACTGGGGCACCTGGGTGGCTCAGTCTGTCTAACTTGCCTGTTTAACTTGTCTGTCAGTCTGTTTAACTTGATTTTAGTTCAGATCTGTTCTCAGCGTCATTGGTTCAGGCCCCATATTGGGCTCCACATTGGATAGAGCCTACTTAAAAAAAAATACAAAAGATTTATAAGAGAATATTATGAAAAATTAAATGCCAAAAAATTGGACCACCTATTAAGAAATGAATAAATTCCTAGAAACATACAACCTCCCAAAACTGAATCAAGAAAAAATAGAACATTTAAACAGACTGATTACCAGCAATGGAATTGAATCAGTAATCAACAAACTCCCAACAAGCAAAAGTCCAGAACCAGAGGGCCTCACAGGTGAATTCTACTGAACATTTAAGGAACAGTTAATACCTATTCTTCTTCAACTATTCCAAAAACTGGAAGAGGAGGGGAAGCTTCCAAATTCATTCTCTGAGGCCAGCAATACCTTGATACCAATACCAGAAAAAGACACTACCAAAAAAAGAGAACTACAGGCCAATATATCTGGTGAACATAGATGCAAAATTCCTCAACAAAATACTAGCAAACTGAATCCATCAGTACATTTAAAAAATATTCACCACAATGAAGTAGGATTTTTTCCCCCTTGCACACAAAGCTGGCACAGTATTTGCAAAGCAATCAGCATGATCTATCACATCAGTAAGGGAAGGGATAAAAACATGATCATATCAATAGGTGCAGGAAAAGCATGTGACAAAGTACAATATTCATGAGAAAAACCCTCAACAAAGAAAGTTTAGGGGGAACAAACCAACAGAATAAAGGTCATATATGAAACCCCCCCCCCCAACTAGCATCATATTCATTTGTGAAAAACTGAGCACTTTTAAGATCAGGAACAAGACAAGCATGTCTACTCTTAACACTTTTGTTTAACATAGTACTGGAAGTCCTAACCACAGCACTCAGAGAAGAAAAAGAAATAAAAGATACCCAAATTTGTAAGGAAAAAGTGAAACTATCACTATGTGCAGATACTAAAAGCCCTAAAGACTGCACCAAAAAGCTGTTAGAACTGATAAATGAATTCAGTAAGGTCCTGTGATATAAAATCAACATAGAGAAATCCATTGGATTTCTAGACACTAATAATAAAGTAGCAGAAAGAGAAATTAAGAAAATAGTCCCATTTACTAGTTGCACCAAAAATAATAAAATACCAGGAGTAAACTTTACCAGGTTTACTCCTTGACTTGACTATACTCTGAAAACTATTAACACATTGATGAAATAAATTGACATGACACAAATAAGTGGAAAGATATTTCATGCTGATGGATTGGGAGAACAAATACTGTTAAAATGTCTCATACAGCCAAAAGCAGTCTACAGATTTAATGTAGTCCCTATCAGAACACCAACAGCATTTATTTTATTTATTTTTTACAAAACTAGAACAAATAATCCCAAAATGTGTGGGGAGCCACAAAAGACCCTGAGTAGCTAAAGCAATCTTGAAAAAGAACAAAACTGGAGGTAAAACAATCCCTGATTTCAAGCTATACTACAAAGCTATAATAAAGCAGTATGGTACTGGCACAAAATAGACACATATATCAGTGAATAGAATGGAGAGCCCAGAAATAGATCCATGATTTTCTGGCCAATTTGTCTTTGATAAAGGAGGCAAGAATATATAATGGGAAAAAGACAGTCCCTTTAATAAATGATGTTGGGAAAACTGGGATAGCTACATGCAAAAGAATGAAACTGGACCATTTTATTATGCCATATACAAAAATAAACTTGAACTAAAGACCTAAATGTGAGACCTGAAACCATAAAAATTTTAGAAAAGAACATAGGCATCAATTTTTCTGATATTGGCCATAGCAACTTTTTTTTTTTTGTCTCCTAAGGGGAAACAAAAGCAAAAATAAACTCTTGGGACTATATCAAAATAAATGCTTCTGTGCAGCAAAGAAAACAATCAACAAATAGTCTACTGAATGGGAAAAGATACTTGCAAATGACATACTCAATAAAGTTTTAGTATCCAAAATATATAAAAAATTATAACCCAACACCAAAAAAATCCAGTTTACAAAAATGGGCAGAAAACATGAGTAGACATTTCTCCAAAGAAGACCTCCAGATGACTAACAGACACATGAAAAGATGCTCAACATCACTCGTCAGGAAAATGCAAGTCAAACCACAGTGAGGGAAAGAAAGGCAAGAAATACTCCCTCACACCTGTCAGAATGGCTAAAATCCAAAAACACAAGAAACAAGTGTTGGTGAGGATGTGGAGAAAAAACACTCTTGTAGTGTTGGCAAGAGTGCAAACTGTGCAGCAACTGTGGAAGACAGTATGGAGAGTGCTCGGAAAATTAAAAACACTACTGTATGATACAGTTAATTCCAGTACTGGGTATTTACCCAATGAATACGGAAACACTAATTCAAAAAGATACATGTATCCCTGTGTTCATTGCAGCAATATTTACAATAGCCAAATTATGGAAGCAACTCAGGTGTCCATCGATAGATGAATGGGTAAACAAGAAATGGCTATATATACATATATAATGGGATATTACTGAGCCATTAAAAAAGAGTGAAGTTTTGCCATTTGCAACAACATGGATGGATCTAGAGGGTGTAATCCTAAGTGAAATAAATGAAAGATAGCTATCCTAGGATTTTATTATATGTAGAGTTTAAGAAATGAACAAAGGAAAAAAAAAAAAAACCCAGATTCTTAAAAAGAAAAAACTGATCGTTACCAGAGATGAAGTGGGTCCCTGGGGATGGGTGAAATGAGTGAAGGTGGGATTAAGATACACTTACTATGATGAGCACTGAGTAATGTATAGAATTGCTGCTATATTATATACCTGAAACTAATATCACTGTGTATCTTAATTATACTAGATTTAAAATTTTAGAAATGTTTATGAAATTTGAAAAAAGGATTGTCTTCCCATAGAAGCACTTTCAGTACCAGAGTATTAGTATTAGTTGGGGCCCTTGATTGAAGCAGAACTAATAGGAGGTATACAGAGAAAGGTTTATTTTTTAAGGAATTAGCTTATGTGATTGTGGCAGCAATCAAAATCCACAGGGCAGATCAGCAGACCGGAAATTCAGAAAAGAGGTGGTCTTATAATCTTAAAACTAAACTTCATGAAATCTTTGCTCCTAAGCCTTCAACTGATTGGATAAGGCCCACCCACATTATAGAGGGTAGTTACTCCGAGTCTACTGATTTAAATGTTAATCTTATCTTTAAAAAGGACTTGCACAGCAACATTTAGACTGCTGTTTGACCAAACAACTAGGCGGGGTTGGAGAGGAGGTGGTTTGCCACACAGCAGTCAAGCAATTCCCAGACACCAGCAGGATATCCAAGAATTCAACTAAATTCTGTCACTGTGAGCGCCTGGGTGGCTCAGTTGTTTAAGTACTGCCTTTGGCTCAGGTCATGATTCTGGAGTCCTAAGATCAAGTCTCACATCGGGCTCCCTGCTTGGCAGGGAGTCTGCTTCTGCCACTGCCCTGTCTCCTCTCGCCCTCTCTCTCAAATAATAAAATCTTAAAAAAAAAAAAAAAAATCTGTCACTGCCTGTAAGGAAATAGCCTCAGATTCCATAGATTAAGGGCTGTCTTACAAGACTCCTCCCCCACTCCCCATTCAGATACCGGTAGGAGGTCCAGGTTGTTACCTGTTCTGAACAACTGGCTATAAATCACAAATTCCTATGACCCCCCTCCTTGTGTTCAGTTAATTTGCTAGAGCTACTCACAGAACTCAGAAACATTTTACTTACTGAGTAGCTGGTTTATTATAAAAGGATATAACTAATTTAGGAATAGCCAGTTGAAAGAGATGTATAGAGCAAGGTATGGGGCAAAAGGGCAAAAAGCTTCAGTAACTGAACTAACATGAGTTGGATACTTGATAAGTCACAAATAGAAGCTACACCAGGTAAGTTGTTACAGAAAGGAAACTTTATTTGCAACAAATAAAGTGATCTCAGAGAATGACTTCCAAAGCTGTGATGCTCCTAGTAAGGGTGAATGGGTTCCTTTTATTTAGGGTTAGGATGAATATTTAGATAGAGAAAGTTTATCATATGTAGAGGCTGGTGAAGGCCATATATGTACCTTAAGGAAACATGTTTATACGTATATGTTACAGAAATGAGACTTGTGCTCCTTGGGCAGAGATTTTAGTATTATAATGAGGTAACAGTTGTTGGTCATTTTAGAGGTTACTCCATGGTCCATCTAGGCAGGCGCAAGTCAGGAGTTACACTCAAACTGGTTTGGGTGGTCTGGGTGGTCTCGACTGGCTTGAGGTCTTGTCTGGACAGTCACTATTGCTTGAGGGGTGGTTTCGGTTTCCACTTGCTTGAGTTAAGAGATAAGCTAGAAAGAAGAGCTTAAGTAAAAAATGTGAGACAAAGGTCAGTGGGTACAAGCAGGTGGGCAGTAAAGGTCAGGTCTTGGGGTCTAACTGGGTTATTTCCCTCCTCAGTCAAAGCATGCCATTCTCCCCAAATCTCCATGGGTTTACCAACCTGGAAGCTCTTTGAACCCTGTCTTGGGTTTTTATAGAGGCTTCATTGTGGTCCTGTCTAAGTCGTTGGCTGTTGGTGTTCCAGTCAAGCCCTTGTCTCTCTAGAAGTACTGAGGAGGTTGAGGGAGGGAAATAAAAGTTCAACCTTCTGGCAACCTACCTTCCTTAGGTGGGGTGGGAAAGTCACATTATTAACATGACAAGAAACACTTCTGTCACTCTTAACAGGAAATCGCAAGGGTTTGGATGAAGACCTAATATATATTTTTCTTACAGATCACAACATCACACTAGCCAAGTTGACACACAACACATAAATGACACTAAATTAAAATTCATGTCTTAAGTTTATAGCAGAATTTGTTATTTGTTAACTGTCACTTTTGCGTTCTCTATTTAATTTGATCTTTTATCCCATTTCTTAACCCTTTCTGCTCTGGTCGTTTTCTCTGCTTAACACCTTTTCTTCGAGGTTTTAATTCTTGCTGTCATGTTTTTAATTTCCAATAGCTTTTTTTTAGAGTGTATTACTTTTGTTTGTTTGTTGGGTTTTTTAAAGATGTATTTATTTTAGAGAGCAAGTGTGAATTAGGGGAGATGTAGAAGAGAGGGAGGATCTAAAGCAGATTCCCTGCTGAGCCGGGAGCCCAGGTCAGGCTGGATCTCATGACCCTGAGATCACCATCCAAGGCATAGTCAAGAGTCGGCTGTTTAACTAACTGAACCACCCAGGTGCCCATATTCTTTAACTATAAACTTACCTCCCATCCTAGGACATATTAATGTATATACATACTTTTTTTTTTCCTTCTGTTCCCTGAATTGCCCATTTCTTTCAGGTGGTTTTCCCCATTTGTTTCTTTAGCCTCTCAGAAATTTTCATCAAGTTTTGGGTGTTTCCTGACTTCTGATTTTTAAAGTACCTAAGTGCTGATTGGGAGGGCTGTATGCATAGATTAGACTTCTGTCCACTATAAAGGGGTGATGTGGGCCATTTCTGTTTCTTCAGAGAGAAATTCTGGTACCTATGGTTACATGAGGTGGGTGGGAGATCAGGGAGGAGGGTCCTTAGCATTTATTATTTTTGCTTCCATTTAATTACCCCTATTCTCTGATAATACTTCACCTCTACTCTTACCTGAAACTTTTGATGCCAGAACACGTCTGGTTCAACCTTTCCTAAATCATAAGCCTCTGCTCAAAAGGAGGGATAGTTGCAGGCAGCTTGGGATGGAAGGGTCTGGGTGTTCAAATTCAAACTACTTTTCAAACCTTCCACCTGCTCTTTTCTTTTTTCAGTCTTAACTCTGCACCCTCTTTCAGAGGCACCTTGTGACTCTGATTCCTGTTTCTTTCTGAAGTGGCTAAGAGTGTATACGTGTGTGTGCTTGCTTGCTTGCTTGCTACTTGTTTATTTCCCCACCTTCTAGTGTAAGCTTAAACTCTATTTGATGTATAGAGTCTTTATCACTATCCTCGTTTTGGTTTTCTAAAATTTTGTTGAAATGAAATCATAGAACTTTTGTCTCCTTTTGAGTTCCTTTGCTTCTTAGTCACTTTTAGTTCTTTTCTGTCATTTTAATGACGTTTTAGAAGGAAACAGACAAAAAAATGTATTTCAGTCTGCTGTGTTTAATAGAAGTTCCCTTGCACGATATTTAAAACTTAAAACCTTGATTAGTTGTTGTATTCCTCATAATTCCATCAAATCATTGTAACATTCCACCAAATCTCTTTGTTGTTTTGTTTCTTATATCTGAGAATGTGAAGTGTGAAAGAGTAAATCATAATGTTTATGTTGGAGATAATCTCAAGAGTTCATAATTTTATAGATGAGAACATTGAGACTATCAGTTATGTTTTTCATTTTAGAATACAACGTCCTGACTTAGTGTCTTAATACAGTTTTATTTCTTGTTGTTCTTTGGTTGGCAGGAGGTTTTCCTGCAGTTCTTCTGGGCTCATTGGGCAGCTGCAGTCACACAACAGCTGAAACAGCTGGACGGGGCAAGATGGGTACGCCGGCAAGTGTGGCAGTTGGTGCTGGCTCTGAGCCAGCACCATGGTTTTCCTCCTTATGGCCTCTCCTCCTCCACTAGGCTAGTCTAGCATCTTAATAACATGGCAGTCTCTGGGCAGCTTTCCAAAAGGACAAGCCTCACTTGGAAAAGTGCTTCTCAAACCTCTGCTTGTGTCACATTTGCATCTTATATTCTATCACCAGAACTCTTTATATTCTGTTGTTTTGGACTTTCTGTATCACTGAAAATCTTGGGCTTTGCAGTAAAGCCAAAGGATTAGAAAGTTGATTGTTAACGTGACTTTAGGAAAAAGATTCTTGGAGATGGAGAATTAGTGATTCCAACATTTCCTAGCATCAGGTTACTTGGTAACTCACACATCCTTTTCTAAATGTGTTGCCAGAACCACGATGTCTGACCACTGGATTAGTCTTCTTTTGCTGTGTAACAAATTACCACAAGCTGAAAACAACACCCGTTTGCCATCTCTTAGTTCATCTGGGTCAGGAGTCTGGACACAGCTTGGCTATATCGTCCACTTTGGGCTTCACGAGAGTCTAAAGTTAAAGAGGAGATGACCAATAGATAGTTGGTTATAAAAGTTTGGGCTTTTAGATAGTACTTGAACTCAGAGTGGATGAGGTCATGCAGGTATTTTCAGTAAAAAGAGAAGCAGGCCTGTGAACACCAACATTTCAAGAAGAGTATGGAGGGCCCAAATGAGACCAAGAAGGATGAAAGGCCCAGGAAGAACAAATGGTAGAAAGAAGGAAAGGCAAAGCATTTTAAGTTTTCAGAGTGGGTAGCTGGGACAGGGCAGATGCTACCAAAAGATTATACATGATTAAGAACAGAAAGGTATCGTTAGCTTTAGTTGAAGGGATCTGTGGATTAACTATATTCCATTACAGTTTTCTTTGTCTTATTTTCAAATCCTCTTTTATTTTATGCACTTAAAAAATAATAATCCTGAGAAAGGAGTATATAAGCTTTACCACATCCTCCGAAGGAGTCCATGACACACAAAGGTGAGAGATCCTGCTCGACATTGTTGACCTTGGTAAAAGCAGTTTTAAAGGAACATTGGTATCATAACCAAAGTGCAAGATCAAGAGATAATGATGCAGAATGCCAAGACAGAGGACAGAACTGAGTTCAAGATTTCTTTACTGTGAGAGTATCACCATTAAAGAACATAGTCTTCAAAATGGATTTGAACTCTGCTTTGCTTTGGCTTAACATGTGACCTTGGGAAGTTTTCTTAACTTGTCCATGTCTCAGTTTGCCTATCTGTAAAATTGAGAAAGTATGTAATGAGTACATTAAGCATTGAGAGTATTGAGAATTCAATGTAAAATGAATCAGTGAACTACTTAGAACAGTGGCAGTCACCTTTTAATATTCCTTATTATTGGTCATTAATTAGGTTAACTCAAGTGCTAAATCCATTTTTAGGTGATTTTGTGTATGTGCTGTATTTTCATTGTATATTGATTTGTACTTTAATTATTAAAAGGCAACTCTTTCCCAGTGTATGGTGAATGCCTCCCTATTAAAGTACCACCGTCCCGCTTTACTGAGTACTTACCGAGACCCCTAGGAAGGTGGCTGTTAGAATGGATACTGTTTGACAGGCAAAAGTAGATTATGGAGAGAATGATAAAGAATAAGAGGAGACTCTGGGACTGAGCTCTGGCATTTAAATCTAAAGGACAGAGGAGGAGGAGAAGCTACCAAGGAAGACTGAAAAGGGGAAACCAGGGAAGTGGGAAAAAGACCAAGGAAGTGTGATACCGTGAAAGCCAATTGTCAAAAGATTAAGTAAGATGGGAACTGAAAAATGTCAAACTACATGGAAGACATTGGGAACCTGAACAACAGCTGTTCTGGTAGGATAGCAGGGGCAGAGGTCGCATAGCCATGATGCCTCTTTCTTACCTCTGCATCTCAGCATGGTCAGGATCTTTTTGTTTTGTGTAACAACACCCCCCCCACCCCACCCCACCCCAGCCCAGCCCAGACTTGACCTCAGGCCTATCAACCTTTTATCTATTAGAATTTTTAAGTCCGGTCTTTAGTAAAACTAGATGCAGTACAGTTGCATCCCAGTTGATTCTCTTAATTGCAACTCTCAAACTACCGCTCCTCTATTATGAATTCACCGTGTGCTACATTGATCTCTATTCAGGTCTATTCAGAGATTCTCTAATGCCTGTCTAACTTCAAATTTCTTAGGCTTGGATTCAGAGCCTCTACAGTGTGGATTTCCTCAGCCTTACTGCTCACAATTCTCCTTAGGTGGACTCCCAGATTTTTCCCTGTAGTATTTCTGAACCCCAGTTATCTCTGAGCTTTTCTGTTTTTGCAGCACTGTTGTGCTTTTTCCTTATCCTGAATGTATCCTCATTGTCAGTGTCATATGCATACTTCAGTACAACAGTCTTTACATGCCCAGATACTCTGCTATGCTACATTTTACCATCAAAATGTGATAGACTACTTAGGAGAGGATGGATTAAAAGACTGAACAAAGCAAAACTGTACTATGGTTAGTTTTTTAAAATAGATTTTAGAATACAAAACTATTTCTGGAACAAAGGAACCAGTGAATAAGCAAATATTGGGAATACCTAAAAACATATTTCAAGAAAGTCAAAAATTATTGTATGTGGAAGATGCTAAATCTAGATCATATTACTATAATCAGACATGATGATGTCAATTCCCCTTTGTATGTAGGTAGCCCAGACCCCTTCCTCTGAACTTCAGACGCACTGATGTTTTACCCAGCAGATATCTCAGATTGAACTTGTCCACGATGGAATACATATTCACTCTGCTGTTTCCTCAAAACAACAAAAGACACCTGATCTTTTTCTGTGAGTTCTTTCACCATCTCTCCAGTTGTCTAGGTCATAAATCTAGAAACTAAATCCATGTTCTCTCTCTGTCCCTCTTTGTCTTTTTATGAAGTCATTCTTTAGTCCTCTGTGGTCTGTCTCCTAAGTATTTTGCAGATCCCCAGTGCTATTACTCTTTTTTCAAGCTATTTGTTGCTTAGTCTATTGCAGTAGACTTTTAACTAGGTCTCTTTGAATCCACTCTTCCCCCCACACAGGTCATTCTGTAGCCTGCAATCAGAGTGAACATTAAAATTGCAAATGTCATCATGCCACATTTCAACTTAAATTCTTCCTCTGGTTTTCTGTGGCTATTAGGATAAAATCTAAAATCCTTCAAGGATCTTTGACTTTTTTTTTTTTTTTTTTTTTTTTTTAAGATTGATTTGAAAGAGAAAGCACTTGAGCAAGGGGGGAGGTGGGAGAGCAGAGGGAAAGAGAATCTTGAGCAGACTCCATGCTGAGCACAGAGCCCAGTGTAGGGCTCAACCCGGGGCTCCATCTCGTGACCCTGAGATCATGACTGGAGCCAGAATCAAAAGTTGGACGCTGAACCGACTGTAAGCCACCCAGTATTCCCAAGGACCTTCTTTATTAGACATTTTCCTGCCTTTTCAGCAACGGTGTAAATGACAGTTTCTGGCCTATTCTCTCTGCTGCAGTCATATTGGTCTTACTTTCAGTCCACATCTCATGACATTTGCACGTGCTCTTCCTTCCTACTTCCCATCTATCACCTAGCTAGCACTTAATCATCCTTCAGAGTCCAGCCATATTCAAATTTAAATGTTAAATTTTGAGGTATAGTGACTATTCAGTTAATGAACACTGGTTTTCAAAGTGACAGTATTAAGAATATATCCTTTCAATATATCCTTTTCTCAAACCTGTGTATAAGCAAAGTCTCTCTCTCTCTCTCTTTTTTTTTTTTTTTTTAGATTTTCTTTATTTGACAAAGATCACAAGTAGGCAGAGAGAGAGAGGAGGAAGCAGACTCCCCACTGAGCAGAGAGCCTGACTCAGGGCTCAATTCCAGGACCCTCAGATCATGACCTGAGCCGAAGGCAGAAGCTTTAACCCACTGAGCCACCCAGGCGCCCCTAAGCAAAGTCTCTTAACTTAATGTTTTTAAGAGACAGAACTAATTCACCTAATGTCTGTACTTTGAAAATTAATAGCTTAGTTTGTGATTCTCATTTATTGACCGGAAATTTTAAGATCCATAGAAATTTTATAAATGCTCATTAGTATTTTTTTAACGTTTATTTTCTTTCTCTTGGTGTTCCAGTGAATAGGTAAGAAAGAATAGGTAAGGTATAGGAATAGGTAAGAAAGAAAATAAAAGCATAGATATAGTAAGTAGTGAGGAAAATGACTGGAACAAGGAAGAAAAATCTAAGTATTTACACATATGCGCATACACACACACACATAGTCTTATTGTTTAAAAAATGGGTAAACCAGGGGTGCTTGGGTGGCTCAGTGAGTCAAGTCGCTGGCTTTGGCTTAGGTCATGATCCCAAGGTCCTGGGATCAGGCCTGGCATCAGGCTCTCTGCTAAGCATAGAGCCTGCTTCTACTTTTTTCCTTCTGCCCGACTCTCTGCCCACTTGTGCACACTCTCTCTCTCTGTCAAATAAATAAAATCTTTAAAAAAAAAAAAAAGTAAACCAGATTGAAATACACTAATCATTTAATTTCTTAATTGAAATTTGAAAATCTCTCAGCTTTGTTCTCGTTTTTAATCATAAAATAGTCCTTCTATTTCTCTGTTTTGAAACAAATAATCGTGCAGTTTTAGATTAAAAATTCACTTTCATGAAATAATTCTTGTGGTCTTTAAGCCAGTTTATTGCATAAATGAGACCCTCTCTTGACACCTTGAACTTTCTGCTGAGTGGTTGTGAGCCAAATCTAAATAAAGCCCTTCACTGGCACTTTTTCTATTTCTCTCTTATATGGTTGGGAGTGGTATAATAGAAGGAATACAGACTTTGAACTTAGATATATCTGGCTTCAAATCCCAGCTCTGCAGCTTAATTTGTGAGGCTGGGAAAGTTAGTTACTTCTTTTCCTCATCTATACAAACAAGAATAAAAATTACTTGACAGAGTTATGGAACTAAATTTGAAAAATATTATCATACTGTCAGGCACTTAATATTTGTCAAGTATTTTTTAGTTTTCCAGGCAAAAAATGTAAATATTTAAATAGAAATGAGAAGAATTTTACTGTGGTTTCTTTCCAGTTTACCAACTATTCCCTGTTTTTACCCCACAATCAGTGTTAGCTTTGTAAACTTGAACAAGTCATTTAATTTCTCTAAGCTTCAGTTAGAAAACTAGGGCAGTCTAAAGGAGAACTAGATCATACTAGGATAGCCCATCCAATTTGAAGTGTTTTATCATGGTGAAGTAGCTCTCCTCTTTTGTAATTTGATGAGTTAGCTTATTTTGAAAGAATTAACTGTTGCTATAGAATTGAGATAAATTACTGCTACATCTCATCTTTTGCTACCCAAAAGAATTAGGACTAACTTTCCTGCCATTAGTGTCAGTATCTTTTTGTCTTTATTATAGTATCAACCATTCTTTCTTTGTCCCTTCTTCCTCTTTAAAGAATGTGGTATTCTCTGTGCCTACATGTTCTGTTGCTCAGACAGTAGTTTTACCTGATGTCTTCCTTCACTTGGGCTATTGTGGGGTTTTTTTCTTCTTTCTTACTGTATATCAAGGAGCCTGTCAACTGCTTTTATGAGAAACAGCTAGAAATTAAGTTCTAATTTATTTATTTGACAGAGATCGCAAGTAGGCAGAGAGGGGGGCAGGGGAAGCAGGCTCCCTGCTGAGCAGAGAGCCCAATGCAGGGCTCCATCCCAGGACCCTGAGACCATGTCCTGAGCCGAAGGCAGAGGCTTAACCCACTGAGCCACCCAGGCACCCCAGAAATTGTCTTTAAAGTGCCATGCAAGAGAAACTTGATTCCATTCTATCTGGTCATGATGGTTTATCCTAAGTTTATCCTAATATATGAGTTATCCATTGGTTGTCAGTTTCTGGTGTTGGGAAACTGACAGTGCCTTTTGGGATTTTTTGAGATTAAATTAACAAACTTAACTATTTTTTTTTTTTTAAGAGAGAGAAAGAGAGCAGGGGAGAGATCAGGAGAATCTCAAACAGGCTCCACATCTTCCGTGGAACCTGTCTTCCGGCTCGATCTCACAACCCTGAGATCATGACCTGAACTGAAATCAGAGTGTGGTGCTTAACCGATTTTGCCACTCAGGTGCCCCAGTATTAACCATTTTTAAAGCATACAGTTTAGTCACATTTAATACATTTATAATGTTATACAGCATCGTTTCCATCTAGTTCCAAACATTTCTATCCCCACCAAACTGGACCCCAAGGCCATTAAAAATAGTCATTCCCTATTATTCCCCTCTCTCTAGCCTCTAACGAAGATAATCTGCTTTTACCTCATTTATCTGAAAACATTAACTTGAAAAAAAAACATTAATTTGAATTTACCTATTCTGAATACTTGGTGTAAGTGGACTCCTACGTATGACTTTTCATGTCTCCTTCTGTTGTATTGCATGGTACTTTCAAGGTTCATCCATATTGTAGCGTGTGTTAATACATGTTAGTATTTCATTCCTTTATTTGAGTAGTATGCTCCTGTATGGATAGACTTCATTTTGTTTCTGTTCAGTGTTTGATGGACATTTGGATTATTTTCACATTTTAGCTTTTGTGAATTGTACTGAAATGAACATTCGTGTACAAGTGTTTGTTTGGATACCTGTTTTCAATTTTGAGGGACCATCCCTAGGAGTGGATATGCTGGGTTATATGGTAATTTTATGTTTGTTTTTGAGGAACTGCCTGCTATCCACAGTAGCTGTAGCCTTTTACATTCCTACCAACACTGTACAAGAGTTGTAGTTTCTCCACATCTCTCCAACATTTGTTATTTTGTGGTTTTGGTTTAAGTTATTGTTAAAGCTATCCTAGTTAGTGTGAAATGGGAATCTCACTATGGTTTTTATTTGCATCTCATAAATTATTTATATTGAGCATCTTCTTGTATATGTTCTTTTGCCATTTGTGTCTTTGGAGAAATGTCTTAAAGACCTTTGCTCATTTTTTAGTTGGTATTCATCTTTTTGTTGAGCTGAGAGTTCTTTATATATTCTGAATAGTAGACTCTTATTAGATATAATGCCTGGAAATAATTTTCTCCTATTCTGTAGGTTTTTCTTCTAAGGGTTTTTTAGCATTAGCTTTTAAATATTTAGGTCTTTGATCCATTTTGAGTTAATATTTATATATAGCATAAAGTAAGGGTTCAACTTCATTCTTTGCATGTGGATATGAAGTTGCCCCAGCAGTCATTGAGGAGACTGTTCTCTCCCCACTAATGGTCTCAGCAAACTTGTTGAAAATCAGTTGACCATAAAATGTATGGGTTTATATAGACTCTGAATTCAGTTCCTTTGGTCATTTTGTTTGTCCTTATGCCAGTACCACACGGTGGTACTGATTGATTACTGCAGCTTTGAGGTTTTTTGTTCTTTGTGTGTGGGTGGAGGGTGTTTAAGATTTTATTTATTCATTAGAGAGAGAGAGAGCACGCACAAGCACAAGTAGGTGGAACGGCAGAGGGGGAGGGAGAAGCAGGCTCCCCGCTGAACAGGTAGCACAACTCAGGGCTCCATCCCGGGACCCTGAGATCATGACATGAACCAAAGGCAGTCACTTAATGAACCGAGCCATCCAGGTGCTTTGTTGTGAGTTGTAAATTGTGAGACTGGGATGAGTAAAGTGCGTCTTTTTCAAGATTGTTTTGGATAATCTGGGTCCTTTAAATTTTCATATGAATTTTAGGATTAGGTTGTCAATTTCTGCAAAAAAGGATGCTGGGACTTTGATAGGGATTATATTTAATCTGTAGATCAGTTTGGGGACTATTAACATCCTACTTATATTTAGGTATTTTATTGTTTTTATTATAAATGGTATTGTTTTTTTATTTCCCTTTTTGAATTACTCATTGCTGGTATATTTAAAACAAAATATTTTTGTGTGTTGATCTTGTATTCTGCAACTTTGCTAAATTTGTTACGTTAAAAGTTTTGCAGAATCTTCAGAATTTCTTTAGAAATAAGATAATTTCTTCTGCAAATAGAGGTAGTTTTATCTCTTCCTTTCCAATTTGGGTGGCTTCCCCCCACCACTTTAACTAGTGGCTCTAGCTAGAAGTCCAGTACAGCTTTGAAAGAAATGGAGGAAGGTGTGTATGTGTGTGTGTGGGGGGGTCCTTGTCTTGTTCCTGATCTTTGGGAGAGAGCTTTCAGTCTTTTACCATTGAATATGTTAGCTCTGCGGTTTTGGTAAGTGCCCTCTATCGGGTTGAGGAAGTTTCATTCTGTTCCTAGTTTGCTGTGTGTTCTCACCATGAAAGTCCTCTGAATTATGTTAAATGCTTTTTCTACATTATTTGGGATGATTGTGGTATTTTACATTCTGTTAATGTGGTATATTATAACAGGTGATTTTTGTATGCTGAACCACCCTCATAATCCTAGAATACATACCATCTGATCTGAGTGTTAAAATCCTGCAGTCTTAATGCACTGCTGACTTTGGTTTGCAAGGGAAGTTGGTGAGTTGTTTTCTTGTCGTGTGTCTTTGTCTTTGGTATCAGTAATGATGGCCTGACAGAATGAATCAAGAAGTAAATGGTACCCTCTTTTAATTTTTTGGAAGAACTTGATAAGGGGTTGCTGTTAATTCTTTAAATGATTGGTAGAATTCACCAGTGAATTCTGCTGCTCCTGGGCTTCTCCCCCACCATTGGAAGGTACTTGTTTTTGGAAGTCATCATTTTATTTTTTTTTGTCTCAAATTTTTATTTAAATTCTAGTTAGTTAACATATAGTGTAATGTTGGTTCAGATGTAGAATTCAGTGATTCATCACTTGCAACACTTAGTGCTCATTATATCATGTGCCCTTTTTAAAAAGCATCACCCATTTAGCCCGTCCCCCACCCACCGCCTTCCATGAACCCTCAGTTTGTTCTCTGTAGTTGAGTCTCTTATGATGTGCTTCCCTCTTTTTTTTCACCCCTTCCCATATGTGCATCTGTTTTGTTTCTTAAATTCCACATATGAGTGGAATCATATGGTATTTGTTCTTCTCTAACTTATTTTGTTTAGCATAACACTCTCTAGCTCCATTCATGTCATTGCAAATGGCAAGAATTCATTCGTTTTGATGGCTGAGTAATAATTCAGTGTGTGTGTGTGTGTGTGTGTGTGTGTGTAAATATATATATATATACACATACCACATTTTTTATTAACATATTACGTATTATTTGCCTCAGGTCTGTGAATCATCAGTCTTACACATTTCAGAGCAGTCACCATAGCACATACCCTCCCCAATGTTCATAACCCAGCCACCCTGTTCCTCCCCTACTATCCCCCTGCAACCCTCAGTTTGTTTCCTGAGGTTAAGAGTCTCTTAATGGTTTGTCTCCCTCCCGGGTCCCATCTTGTTTCATTTTTCCCTCCCTACCCACCACGATCCCTCGCCCTGCTTCTCAAAAATTCCTCATGTCAGAGAGATCATATGATAATAGTCTTTCTCTGATTGACTTATTTTGCTTAGCATAATACCCTCTAGTTTCATCCACATTTTTGCAAATAGCAAGTTTTTGGAGTTTTTGATGGGTGCATAGTATTCCATTATATATCAGTCACATCTTTAACCATTCATCTGTTGTTGGAATCTAGGTTCTTTCCATAGTTTGACTATTGTGGACATTGGTGCTATAAACATTTGGGTCCATGGTGCCCTTTTCAGATCACTACATTTGTATCTTTAGGGTAAATACCCAGTAGTGTGATTGCTGGGTCATATCACATACCACATCTTCTTTTTTTTTTTTTTTTTAAGATTTTATTTATTTATTTGACAGAGATCACAAGTAGGCAGAGAAGCAGGCAGAGAGAGAGGAGGAAGCAGGCTCCCTGTTGAGCAGAGAGCCCGATGCGGGGCTCAATCCCAGGACCCTGGGATCATGACCTGAGCTGAAGGCAGAGGCTTTAACCCACTGAGCCACCCAGGTGCCCCAAATCTTCTTTATCCATTCATCAGTTATGGACATTTAGGCTTTTTCCATAGTTTGGCTATGGTTGGTGATGTTCTTTGGGAGGTTTTTGATTACTGATTCTTTCTTTTCACTTGTTGTATGTTCAGGTTTCTGTTTCGTCTTGAGTTTTTTAGTGTGTGTCTAGGTGTTTATTTCATGTAGGTTATCTCATTTGTTTGCATATAATTATTAATTGTGTTCTCAATCCTTTTTATTTCTATAAGGTCAGTAATGAGGTCTTCACTTTAATTTCCAATTTTAGTAATTTGAGTTTTGTGGGGTTTTTTGTTTTTTTTTTTTTTAAAGCTTAGCTGAAGGCTTCAATTTGTTAACCTTTCCAAGTAACCAACTTCCAGTTTTATGGATTTTTCTCTGTTGATTTCTATTTTATTTATCTCTACTTTAATTTTTATTTCCTTCCTTCCACTAGCTTTGGCTTCCTTTTTTCCCTTTTTTCTTTAAGGTGTAAATTATTGATTTGCCATGTGTTTTGTTTGTTTTGTTATTTCTATTTTAATGTAGGCATTTATGGCTATAAATTTCTCCCCAAGCATTGCTTTTGCTGCAGCTTGTAAGTTATGCTATCTTGTGTTTTCCTTTTTACTCATCTTTAAGAGTTTTCTAATTTCCTTTGTGATTTCTTTAACCTATTTGTTTGAAGAGTATATTAACTTCCACATACTTGTGAATTTTCTAGTTTTCTTTCTGCTGCTGATTTCTAGTTTCATTCTACTGTGATCAGAGAACATTCTTTATGTGATCTTTTAAAATTTCTTGAGACTTGTTTTGTGGCTAGCATATGGTCTTCTCTGGAGAATCTTCTGTGTGTACTTGAGAATGTGTATTCTGGTTTTGTGTGAAGTATTTTTTATCTCTTTGTTAGGTCTAATTTTTTCACAGGATTGCTCAAGTCCCTTTATTTCCAAACTGGACTTCTGACAAGTTACTCTATCCATTACTGAAAGTAAGTCTCGCTCTTATTTTGGTACTGGGTATTTCTCCCTTCAATTCTGTCATTTTTTTCCTTCATATATTAGGTTTGTATATGTTTATAATCCTTATAGCTTCTTGATTGACCCTTTTATTGATATACAGTGTCCTTTTTTGTCTCATAACAGTTTTTGATTTGAAGTCTAGCTTGTCTTCTATTAGTAGAGTCACTTGCCTTGGGTTGAATTGTTTCCCCTCAAAAGATGTTGAATACTTGTGAATGTTATTATGTATTTGAAATAGGATCTTTGCAGATAAATAGGTCTTCGTGGTAACTTGTTATGGAAGTCCTAGGAAACAAATAGAGTTTGGTACTGGAAGTGGTGTGTTGCTGCAACAAAATACCTGAAAATGTGGAGATTATTTTGGCTAATGGCTAGTACCTGGGGGAATTCTAAGGCAGTTAATCATTAAGCAGCCTGAATTGCCTTAAAAAAAGGTTGGCAGAAATACAGATGTGAAAAGTAATTTGGGGAGGCCTTAGAAGGAAATGATAGACATGTTGATGGGCAGTGGAGACAAGGTGATCCTTGCTATAAAGTGGCAGATAACTTAGCTGAATTATGTTCTCTTGGGTGGAAAGTAGAACTTCTAAGTGAGGAACCTGTATATTTAGCTGAGAAGATTTCCAGGCTATGTGTGGTTAAGTGCAGTCTGGTTTCTTCTTATCACTTCATACTAAAAATGAGAGGAATTAGATAAATTAAGGAATGAATTGTTGAGCAAAACTTGGAATCTTTCTATATAGTGTGCCCATTAAAATAGGTTTTTAATTACTGTTTTATATATACCTGACTTTTAAGCCATGTAGGGGAAAAATGAGGAGTTATAAATCAAAAACACAATAATACTGTTTTATATTTATTTATGTAACTGCAGTTTTTTATTTCCTCATACATCTTTGAATTACTTTCTAGTGTCCTTTCAGCCTGGAGGACTCCCTATAGCATTTTTTGTTGGGCAGATCTTACTAGCAACAAATTCTACTTTTATCTGAGAATGTCTCCATTTTGAAAGGGTAATTTGCCAGATATAGATTTCTTGCTTGACATTACCACTTTATATATGGAATCCCTCTGCCTTCTGGTCTCTGTAGTTTCTGATGAGCAATAGGCTGTTAATGATATTGAGCATTTCTTGTACCTGATGAGTCATTTCTCTTTCGTTTTTCAAGGTTATATTTGGCTTTTGACAGTTTGATTGTAATGTGTCTTGGTGTGGATCTCTTGAGTCATTGACCTTAAAAGTAAAACAGTCAATTATTTTACCAGCAAAATAGGTTTATTCAGGAATAGCAAAGGAATTAGAATTCTGGACAAGCAAGCAATAACAAAAGCCATAAGCAAATCCTGTGAACAAAGGAGAGGAACTTTTGGTTGGGGGTAGGAGGTAGGGGGCTGTTAGAAACACAAAGTCCATTGGAGTAAACTAGGAGTTTGAAATGTATTAGACTTTCATTGGCTGAGTTGTGACTGTGTCTCATTGCCTGGGCTGTTGCCAGGCAAGGAAAAAAATCTTCCTTCCTCCTGCTGGGATAGTAGATTGGGCTTCTTTCTCTTGGGGTTTGCAAAGGATAGCAACAAATTGTATGGCATGAGAGCTTCACTTTCTGGCCAGCCAACTCCACTGTAAATATGTTTCCTTAATTCAGTTTCACAGAATTTGTCCTACTGGAGTTTGAGCTTGTGGAGCTTTTTGTTTGTGTAGATTCATGTCTTACTAATTTTGAGAAACTTTTGGCCTTTATTCATTTATTTATTTATTTATTTTAAAAAAATTCCATTCTCTGCACTCTCCTGAGACTCAAGTATATGTCACTACGTTTTATGGTCCCATGGGTATCTTGGGCTCTGTTTTCTTTCTGTCCTTTGGACTGGATACTCTTACTTGACCTGTCTTAAAGATTGCCAATTCGTCTGTTCTCTCAAATCTGTTAAATCCTCGAGTGAATTTTTCATTTGTTTAACTTTTCAGCTCCAGATTTTGTTTTTTATAATTACCACCTCTTTATTGACATTCTCTATTTGTTGAGACGTTATTATGATTGCTGTTAGTTAATTGTCAATGTTTTAAAGCCTTTAGCTTTTTTGAGCATATTTTTAAAAACTGTAGTCTTTGTCTTCTGTCATCTCTTAAGTCTCTCTTTCCTTTAGCTTGTGTTCAGTGAGTGATTTGATCAAGATTTCCTTAAAGGTCTTGTTTAACTCTTTTAGTGTTCACTTGGTTGCTAAAAACCAGAGTTTTTTACAAAGTTGATTCTGGTGTGTATGTATGTGCACGCACAGGCATGCATATGAATGCATGTTTGTTTCTGTTGAGGGACATTTTTGCTAACATCAGCCTCTGATAATACTTTATTTTTAAGACTAGAGTTTTGGAGGAATGGGGTGGTATTCATAAAATAGGCTATTATACTTTATTTATAGGTAAAAGCAATTCTCATCAAATTGCCATCATTTGATCAAGGTTAGGAAAGGGTGCGGCCATATAATCCTTTCATCATGAAGGAAAAAACCTTTACAGGAAGTTATGGAGTGGGTTTAAAGTCCAAATTAGTTTTATTGAGTAAAAAGGAAGACTCTTCATTATTTATCCTTCTTTATAGAGGATGATGAATTGTTCCCTCTGAAGAAATTATCTTAAAAGCAGCCATGACCTAGATGGAAAAGTTCTTGATTGCTAGTCTCAAGACATGATTTTTATATCTGAGTTTTCTTAGCTAGCTTTGTGATTTTGAACAAGTTGTCTTTGGCCTTGCAGTTACTTTATGGGTAAAACTCATTGGACTGTATATAGTTTGTTCATTTTGGGGTTTTTTTTCCCCAGTGTTCAAAGATTCATTGTTTATGTACGACACCCAGTTCTCCATACAATATGTGCCCTTCTTAATTACACCCCCACAGGCTTGCCTATCATGCACCCCTCTCCCCTCTAAAACCCTGTTTGTTTCTCAGAGTCCACAGTCTCATGGTTCATCTCCCCCTCCAATTTCCCCCAGTTCACTTTTCCTTTCCTTCTCATGTCCTCCATATTATTCCATACGTTCCACAAGTAAGTGAAACCATATGGTAAGTGACTTTCTGTGCTTGACTTATTTCACTTAGCATAATCTCTTCCAGTCCCATCCATGTTGATATAAAAGTTGGGTATTCATCCTTTCCGATGGCGGAGTAATATTCCATTGTATGTATGGACCACATCTTCTTTATCCATTCGTCTGTTGAAGAGTAAACAACTCCTCAAACTCAACACCCAGAAAAACCAGATAATCATGTCAAAAAAGGGCAGAAGACATGAATAGACAGTTATCCAGTGAAGATATACAAATGGCCAACAGACACATGAAAAAATGTTCATCATCATTAGCCATCAGGGAAATTCAAATCAAAACCACATTGAGATATACTGCCTTACACCAGTTAGAATGGAAAGATTAACAAGAGAGGAAACAACAAATGTTGAAGCGGATGTGGAGAAAGGGGAACCCTCTTAAACTGTTGGTAGGAATGCAAGTTGGTGCAGCCACTTTGGAAAACAGTGTGGAGATTCCTCAAAAAATTAAAATAGAGCTACCCTATGACCCTGCAATTGCACTACTGGGTATTTACCCCAAAGATACAGATGTAGTGAAAAGAAGGGTCATCTGTACCCCAATGTTCATAGCAGCAGTGTCCACAGTAGCCAAACTGTGGACTGTATGTAGTTGAAGATATTTTTAATTCTAACCTTTTTACTATTATTGTTATTATTATTATATTATCTTGATACTTAAAGTAGCTCAGATATGAGAACAAGGAGAAAGGCACTAATGAGTGGGAAGGAAAATTGAAAGGAAATGCGTAACTAATTTAATAATTATGTCCAGTTATTAGGAGTTCACTCTGCTGTTCTCTGTATTTCAAACTAGTTTTATTTCAGTACTTCAGTATATTCTCTTAAAACTTTCAAAGAGTATATAGTTAAAGTTGCAATGGCCCCCCATTCACCACCTTCTTCCACAGTGGAGGAAACTTTATTTTTCAGATCTTAAAAAAAAGTTACAGTTTCATGTTTTGTTTTTTTGCTTAATTTTTGTTTAACATAGTATTTTTACCAGCAATTCCATGTGATTCTTTACAGATACCTAATATTCCATCTCACTAATATGCCATGGTTTATTTGAACATTTTCTTGTAGAGGATAATGGGATAGGTCGTTTCCATTCTTTAGCTGTTATAAACATGAACCTCCATGTGCCAGTTTATTTTCCTAGGGTAGATGTTGAGGAATTACTGGGCATAATTTTGGACCTTCTCTGTAAGTAACCAGTACTTATCAATTTCTTGTACATCCTTCCAGAAGTATTACCGTATAAAAGATATATGTCTTACATATATAACATTTATTTCTCTATATATAAAACAAATGTATACCTATATAATATTTGGATATTATATGGATGTGAGGTTTTACTGCATAATAAAGTATCATGGAATTATTTCCATGCTGTCCCCTCCTGATGTTTAGTTTTCTGCTCTTTCACTACTAAAAACAGTGTATAGTGATTGCCTCTATACATAGGTCATTTCATAAGTGTGATTATAATTCTGTAGGATAAATTCCTAGTAGTTGAAATTACTAGGTTGTGTAAGGTTGTACATTTATAATTTTGATAGATACTGCCAAATTGTCCTTCATAGAGGTTTTGCCACTGCATGTGCTCTCATCTATGTTACTCTTTTCTCCAGCCTTCCTAATACACACTTGTCAAACATTCGGATCATTGCCAGTATGATAAAGAACAGTGGTATTACACTAACCGTTTTCACTTGAGTTTCTCCCATTATGAGAGGATTGACCTTTTCGTTTGTGTGAAAGCCATGTGTTTTTACTGAACTGCTCTTTTTCTGTTGTGCTGTTAGACTTACAGCGGAATTTGCCGTGCAGAAAATTGCTTTTATGTTTATATTGTCATAGATACCAGTATTAAGACTTTAAATTTTATATTGTTCTTAGAAAGGCCTTTTACATCCTGAGAGTATTAAAAGAATTGCCCATAGTCAAAATATACTTTTAATATACTAACATATATATAAGTAATAAGTTACTCTAGGGACAAAAGTTATATTAAGCTTTTTTGTTATTTACTTATTGCTCAGGAGTGAATAGCCCTACCTCACTTCGTTCACCCTTCAAAGCATGAAGAAAATATAGGATAAGAGGGATAGATTGTGTGTGTACCTGTGCACAGCATCTCGTAGGATACCTAAAGTAGGACTTATCATGATTGCCCTGTAGATAAGTTCACACTCATGGTGTGATTCTAAGAACTATTGAATAGAGTCAAGGGAAGGCATTTTTAATATGGGATTCCTCTTTAGCAATTTCTTTAGCATTGTTCAGTTGCTAAAACATCTGGAGCTGTGATTGTTCCTTTCTTGTGCTTCTGTAAGAAGTTCTGGCTATCTTTCTGGGAGCACTCACTTAATTTAGTTCCTTTTGTCTTGGATGTAAATGTTAGAATCCCATGAATTGAATTGGGTGCATTTTGCATACTTCTCTTAGTCCATTTTTTAGTAGATATTACAATATAAAACTGCTGCTTGACCACATGGAAGTTTTAGAACGATGACAGTAAGGGTACGTTTTCTCTCATCTTGTTTCTGGTATCTCAGTATAAAAATCTGAGGGGCTTTGCTCCTGAAAAATAAATTAATTTACCTTCTTCTTTATTAACTTTTTATTTACAATAGTAGGTATACTGAGATGGTTATTGGTTAACCATAAGCAATGGTATATGTTTTCATCTAGATCCTAAGGAAGAGAAAGAGGAAGAAGATGATTCTACCCTCCCTCAGGAAGTTTCCGTTGCTGCAACTAGGCCTAGCCGGGGCTGGCGCAGCAGTAGCAGGACATCTGTTTCTCGGCATCTTGACACAGAGAACACCCGAAGTTCTAGGTCGAAGACTGGTTCATTGCAGCTCATCTGCAAGTCAGAACCAAATACAGATCAGCTTGATTATGGTACAGTATACGTGGAATATGGTTCTTTAATAACTGGTTGTCTGCTCCTTTTAAATGTAAAATAGCTTACCTTTCACGGGTAGGTATGGTGATACAGGGGTTCCTTTATAACGATAAGATTTTGTTCTGCTTTCTTTCTCCAGATGGAGCAGAAGAACATCAGTCTCCAGGTGGCATTAGGTAAGAAACTTCACATTTCATATCACGTTGCTTTCTACTTGAAAGAGCATTGAGCCTTTAAAATTTTAACTTTGGTTTTGGTATTTAGTTTAGATGTCACTTCATTCTTGATTAGAGCGTTAACCATGTAATCTTTAGTTACCTTAGTTCCAAAAGCAGGTCTTGAGTACTTTCTGTATTCTGGCTTATTCCGTGCTAGCCACTGATGGGAAGCGTGGATGTTTTAAGTGGGATTTTTGAAATTTGTATTCCATGGTAAGTCTTGTGAATTTTTGTTTTCTTGGCTTTTTCATCTTTTTGGTAACGCAGGTCACTGGATTACTAGATACAGGATTATGAAGTCGGTTGTTTTCGTTTGTGTTTTAAGAGAGGGAGAACGGGTTGAGGGACGGGGTATTAAAGGGTAGAGGGAGAAGGAGAGAGAATCTTGACATAGGGCTCCATGTCTCAACCCTGAGATCATGACCTGAGCCAATATCAAGGTTTGGTCGCTTACCAACTGAACCACTCAGGCACTATATAAGGTCCGTTGTTTTGGCTGCTGCTGCTGTTTGTTATTTTAGCTCTTAGTGACGTTGAACAGTCATCACCTTACCTTTATTTAACGAAGGAATAGTATTTCTAGGATTTATGTATTTTTAGTTAGAATTACCATTGTGAGGATAAAACAGCTAGATTGCAGTCCAATTAGACCATAAGGATGAAAATTCTAGATAACTTACTGTGAATCTTTGGCAACCTCTAAATAAATTAGCAAATAAAATCCAGTGGGATATAATCCTTACAACTAGAAATTCTAATCCAGAAATGTGCTTCTTTTTAGTAGTGAGGAGGAGGAGGAAGAGGAAGAAGAGATGTTAATCAGTGAAGAGGAAATACCATTCAAAGATGACCCAAGAGACGAGACCTACAAACCCCACTTAGAGAGGCACGTCTTGGATTTTACTGCAGACATGTCAATGAAAAATAAGTTAGGAAAGCACTGCTGCATGCTTTTAGTTCACTTGTTGCTGAACTGATGGGTATAGACTTAATTTTAAATGAGTAATTAATCATGTATTTAACATTGTCTTATAACTCCTTCTCCCAGCCCTGTCTTCTAGTTATAGAACTCTATTTTTATCATATCCAAATTTTTGGATGTCTTCGTACTTCATCTTGATGAAACAAGATATCAGTTGCCTGAATACTTTTTTTTTTTTTTTTACTTTTGTCTTTCTCTTTACAACTCTAGTTGAGTTCTGATTCCCAGGTATTGTTAGCCTAACGGCTTTTACTGTGCACATGAGGAATAGTTGACTGGAAATCACATTTCATCAGCTAAGGATCATAATTTTACAATAAATCGATGATAAGTGCACATTTTACCCTTATGTCACAGTTTCCCTTGCAACGATCCTTTGCAGGATACCAATGTTGAAATGTGTTTGTATTTTCAGGGAGACCCCAAAACCACGGAGAAAATCAGGGAAGGTGAAAGAAGAGAAGGAGAAGAAAGAAATTAAAGTGGAAGTAGAGGTAGAGGTGAAAGAAGAAGAGCATGAAATCAGGGAGGATGAGGAACCTCCCAGGAAGTGAGTAGGCAACTACTACTAAAAATGGAAACCTAACAGATTTTGAAGCCATTGGTGGGGAAAAGAGTGGGAGTGTGAGGAGGGCTATTGACAGGTGCATATTGCTGCCTCAGGCAGCTGACAGTTTCATTGCAGAGGCTCTCTCAAAAGCTTGAAAAGTTTAAATTTAATCCAGAGCAGTACTTAAAGACGTCTAAATGAGTGGGCAGGACAGTAGTAGCTAATGGGATGCAGAGTGAGTAAAGATAGCAAGAAAAAGTGTGGCAAATGTGAATCCTCAAAAGAAGAGCAAATGAGGGCAAGAGATCGAAGAATCTTGACTTTCTGTCCAGCAGTCATTGCCTGTTGCAGAAATAAGATTTGTTTTAAGTGTTTAGTCTTTTTGGTTCTATTAAAAGGAGAGTTTAGTTTTATATTCTTAAGGTTTTTAGATAATAGACTCCTTTATTCTACTTTTTAAATTGATTAAGTGATCAAGTTTTTACTGGAACTACTCTTCAGGTAGTAACCTTGAGGTTTATCCAAATCTTCCATGTAATGTGTAGTTTGTGATAGGTTTATATTTAACTTGTAGTGCAGATTTATTTCTGTGAAATTACTTCAGAATGACATCTTTGTTTGGCTTGTAAGGTATGTTTTTGGCTCTGTGTGTTCTGCGTTATCCTCTGTTTCTGCCACCTGCTCTTTGATCTTGAGTGTATGTCTTTAGTCACCCTTCACTCTGTAAGCTTCATTCTGGAATATGTGGACAGTTACTCTGTTCTTTAATTATAGGAGAGGAAGAAGGCGAAAAGATGACAAAAGTCCACGATTACCCAAAAGGAGGTAATTTATATTCCTAACTATGTTCCTTATTCCTGGTAGTAAGCATTTTACTCACATAATTACCCTGCAGGAATGGCTGTTTAAAAATTTCTCAGATGCAACTTTACTAATGTCCTTGATGCAGAATTCCTGTGTTTTTATTCCATTGTAGGGTCTTAAAGTTTCTAAAAATCTTAACACTTCTTTACCTTTTGGGGGGTTACTAGTTTATTTTGTGCTGTTTTTAAAAACTCTTATCAAACATTGGTAGTTTCTGGTTATTTCTAACAAATTCTGTGCAAGCTCTATACTAGCAAAGAGATATTAATTCTTCATGCTATAAAATTGCTTTTCCCTGTAGTGCATTGAGTTAAGCCACTGTGCAGAGTGCCTCTTCTGTTTGCTAACTTTTCTCCTACGTATTGATAATAGAAAAAAGCCTCCAATCCAGTATGTCCGTTGTGAGATGGAAGGATGTGGAACTGTTCTTGCTCACCCTCGCTATTTGCAGGTTAGTAGATTGTTATGTAAGGCAGCCTTTCAGGTTATGTTCCATTACTGGTTCTTATATTTCATGAGATGCTATAATTTGTGAACTTGCGTAGGCTTTATCATTGCCGTACATTGTCAAGAAAAATCTTCCTTTAAAAAGGCGTAAAACTACTTTAGTCATTGTCTTAAAAGAAAAATGTCTAACAGCATGAGGTCAAATAAAGGATTTCCTTGTAATCTTGGAGTAGTATCCCATTGTGGTGTTGAAACTACTACTGATATAAAGAGATGATTGTACTGACACGCTAAAGACACAGTTGAACAAACTTTATTATAATGTGTATTTTTAAAAAATAAATTTAGCAACTCTAACCTGTGATTTCTGAAATAATGTTTAAAGGAAATAATTAATTTTTAGGGTTTTTGGTTTTGGGAGTTTTTTTAGTAGATTTTTTTTTAAAATGAATTAAAGATGCAGCTTATATTTAGGTCTGGCAGAAAACATGAAAGTGAAATGTTTATTGCTAAAGCTAAAGAAATGCCTGTTTGGTTTTTAGTTTAGCAGCAAGGATAATGCAAGACTAAGACCCTCACCCTGATTCTGTCTCTGTGGTAATAGTGAATGCTTCTGTCCTGCCACTGTATGCCATGTGCTGCACTAAGCACCATTCAACATGTGATCTCTGTGTCCTCGCAGTAACGCTGTGAGACACTGATAGTTACCTCCATTTTACACATGAGAACTGTAACTCACAGTATTTAAGCACATCTCCTGAGGTCACACTGCTCGTGAATGACAGACCCAGGTTGGAACCCAGGTCTGTCTTATTTTCATAGCCTGTGTTCTTAACTGTTTTATTATACTGTTATTCACCCCCCCCCATATTCAGAGTATCTGGTTTCCCTTTAGCACTTTTTTGGGTGGGGGGTGGGGGCAGAGGGTTAAAGAGAGAGAGAGAGTCTCAAGCAGACTCCACCCAGCATGGAGCCTGATGGGGGGCTCCATCTCCGGACCCTGAGATCATGATCTGAGTTAAATCAAGAGTTGGACGCTTAACCAACTGAGCTACCCAGATGCCCCTCTTTAAAACTTTTGACTTAGCAAAGGAACAGGCTTTCAGGAAGCCTTCATTTTTCCCCCTCTTTATTTTCTCTTACTATTTTAGCACCACATTAAGTATCAGCATTTGCTGAAGAAGAAATATGTATGTCCTCATCCCTCCTGTGGGCGATTGTTCAGGCTCCAGAAGCAACTTCTACGACATGCCAAACATCATACAGGTACTTTTTTAAATAAAATGTTTTATCACGTGTTAAATGCATTCTGCTTTTAAATGTGTGTAGATTGGTGATTATATTTCTTCCTAATATAAATCTTAGGAGTCTACAGTCAAGTGTGAGAGAAGGTATGAAAATAAAATGTAATAAAACAAATTTTGCAAGGGATGAGCAAACTAGGGCTTTTTACTTTTATCCCTTGACTTTTTTTTTTTTTTTTAAGATTTTATTTATTTATTTGACAGAGAGACCACAAGCAAGGGGAGTGGGAGAGGGAGAAGCAAGCTTCCCACTGAGCAGGGAGCCTGATGCCAGGACTCAATCCCAGAACCCTGGGATCATGACCCGAGCCATAGGCGGACGCCTAACGGCTAAGCCACCGAGGCGCCCCTGTCCTTTGACTTTTTAAAGAACTTCTGTGACCAGAATAATTTTTTATTGAGTTCATATCCTGTATCAACTGTTAACTGCTTATCCATCCATTCAGCATCACCAAGTTCTCTTGTTTTTTTTTTTTTTTTTTTTAAAGATTTTTATTTATTTTATCAGAGAAAGAGAGGGGGAGAGAGTGAGCACAGGCAGAGGCTGAGGGATAAGCAGGCTCCCTGCTGAGCAAGGAGCCCAATGTGGGACTCTATCCCAGGACGCTGGGATCATGACTTGAGCCGAAGGCAGCTGCTTAACCAACTGAGCCACCCAGGCATCCCAAGTTCTCTTGTTTAATCCTTGTTTTACATCTAAGAAACCAAAGGCTTTGCACATTAGGTAACTTGCCTTTGGTCACACTGCTAGGTTCTAGTAGAATCAGGATTTTCTATTGCCATTTCCAGTAGATATTTGGAGGAGCTTTTACGGACTGGAAGTGGGGATTAGGAAGAGAGAACCTTGATGGTAAAGAGGCTTGCCTGTTGGTTTATGGTAACTACTAAGTAGCTTCTGGCACTTCTGCTGCTACTGCACTCATGGAGGCTAGCTACTGAATTCACATGTCATCTCCTGTAGGAGTTATTGACTCAAAAAGAGAAACTGAATGTCTATATTATACATAATGTAGGATGATTTCAGATTGCATTCATTTTTAGCCACTGACAGTCTGTGTGCAGTTCATCTAATGGGAACAAATGAAGATGGGTATTAGTGCTAATTGAGTAGGTGCCAGACTCTGTACTGTTGCATGCCATGTTCTCCACAGTCATAGAGGGGTAAGACTAGGAATTCTAGTTGTCTTCTACCCCAGAGTTATACTGGCAGATGTACCCTTCCCAGTGTTTATTGTATGTGTGACTTAGACAAGGTACTTCTCACTTTCCTTCATCTGAAAAACAAGGGATAATAATGTCACTGATACTGGGGAATTAGTCTAAGGATGAAATGAGATAACATATAAAGTGCTGTTTACTGCACAGGGCCTGGCACACAGTAGACATTTCAGAGCAGCAGGACTTGCGCTCAGGCCTGAATCACTGCAGAGTCACAGTCACAGTCTCTGCACTGTACCATGCTGCTTCCGGAGAGAGCTGTCTCCACTCCGTTCCTTGCAGCTTGCTGCCTTTTTTCCACTCCTTCTCCCTCCCTGTTAATTATGTTGTTCCCTACAAAAGTAGTTTCTGACAACCAGTTTAGACTACTTTAGCTAAATATCACAGGACTACTGTGACAAACTGACTGTTTTAGAAGTTCAGTCCATTCCAGATACTTACATCTGGTTAGTACAGTTTTATGATGTTATTGTAGTTCTCTTTTTCCAAATTAGTGCAGACAGATTCCCTTTGAAGATGTGATTTATTTAAGCAAATGGATGCCCCAACCAGGCTTGCCATGTGACTATGAAGCTAGAAAGGTGGACAAGACCTGGGAGACAGACACTTAGAGTTGTCCCTGGGTTAAAAGTGCATTTTTAGACCTTGCCTACTCAGCATGTAGACGATAGCTCAAGAGGCATTGGTGGCACTTGATCCGCTGTTCGAGATGCAACATCTCAGACTCTGCCTCAGACCTGCTCAGTAATATCCCCCATTGATTCTGAAATGTATTCTAGCTTGAGACAGACTTGGCTCTTTTGTTTTGACTTTAGAACGATATGGGATGGAATATAGAATTAAATTGCATACTCTTTGCCTTTTAACTTATCCTCATGTTTTCCCTGTGACTTTCTGTAGCAGTTTTAAGTGAAAACTATAGAAAACAATAGTGGTCATTTATTCAAGAGATACAGAGCATCTCTTATCTGCTTCTTTCCCAAACCAAGTAATAAAGAAATAATTAAGTGCAGTGCTTCTTTGGCCCATAGATTCAACACCATGTTACCAGATTCATCAAAATGCTATGAAATTTGGGGGGATTGTGAAATGACAGGGAGACAGTTGAATGCTGCAGAAGATGTGGGGGTAGGAGAATAAGATAAAGAATATAGGTACTATTTACATATATTTGAAAGTAGCAACTTGAACCTCTTGAGAGGAATTCAAATTGTTTGTTTTGGGTAACAGGTTTTAAACCTGAAACAGAAGATAGGATTACCACTTTAATTGTGGATCAGTTTTCTAAGAGGGAATGCCAAATTCTGTGGTGGTGGTTTGAGTTCCAAATTCTTTATATGTAAGTTTTCAGGTTTCAGGGAAAATGTTCTTTACTTACTAAGCAAGTTTTCCAAGATCTGGATTACAGGGATTGAGATTGGGCTTCTAATTCTCATATTGCCATTAAATTGTTTCTGTTTTGCTTTGTTTAGCTTTTTTTTTTTTTTTTTAAACAAGGCCTTATGCTACTGAATGTAGGGACTTTCAAAAAAAGTTGAAAATGGTGTATTTCTTTTTAAAATTTTATTTATCCAAGGTGTTTTATACATTAAAAACAGCATTGCCCTTATTGTAACTGTCTTGACTGATGATCTTCTTACTTCCTGTGAACTGGGAAAATTAAACACTTATAGGGATTCCCCATGGAACCCTAACCACATTATTTTTCTTTTTAGATCAAAGGGATTATATCTGTGAATATTGTGCTAGGGCCTTCAAGAGTTCTCACAATCTGGCAGTCCACCGGATGATTCACACCGGCGAGAAGCCATTACAGTGAGTGTTACTTACTGGTGGGCATGTGGGTGGGAAGTGTGTATCAGTCCTACTTTCTGGTTAGCCCCCATGCAAACATTTCAGTCACCACTGCTGTTGACTTTTACCAAATTAGAATGAGTATTGATTGGGAATGCTACTTAGTGAACTTTGGCTTATTCCTTCAGTTTTTTAAACAAATGAAACAGATTAATTTTCCATCTAGTTAGCTTTTCCTAATTTTTCCCAAGAAGTGTGTTTCTGACTATTGGCTTTATATGGACCTCTGAATGCTTGCCCTGACCCCAAGAGGAGCCCTCTTCATTTCTCTGCTCAGCCATTCCTCTTCCATTCCATTCCTAGATGCGAGATCTGTGGATTTACGTGCCGGCAGAAGGCATCCCTTAATTGGCACATGAAGAAGCATGATGCAGATTCCTTCTACCAGTTCTCTTGCAATATCTGTGGCAAAAAATTTGAGAAGAAGGACAGCGTAGTGGCACACAAAGCAAAAAGCCACCCTGAGGTGCTGATTGCCGAAGCTCTGGCTGCCAATGCAGGCGCCCTCATCACCAGCACAGATATCTTGGGCACTAGCCCAGAGTCGCTGACACAACCTGCAGATGGGCAGGGTCTTCCTCTTCTTCCTGAGCCATTGGGAAACTCCACGTCTGGAGAGTGCCTCCTCCTAGAAGCTGAAGGGATGTCAAAGTCATACTGTAGTGGGACAGAACGGGTGAGCCTGATGGCTGATGGGAAGATCTTTGTGGGAAGTGGCAGCAGTGGGGGCACTGAAGGGCTGGTCATGAACTCGGATATACTCGGTGCTACCACAGAGGTTCTGATTGAAGATTCAGACTCTACTGGACCTTAGTGGAAGGGGAAGACTTTGGGCAGTGGGACAGCTCAGACTTTGTATTTAAAAGATAAAAAGGACAAAAAAAAATTTAAAGCATTTAAAATCTAGTAAAATAACTGAAGGGCCTGCTCTTTCCATTGTGAATCACAGCACACACACCTACACCCTCTCTTCTCCCTCTATTGTCCCCTTTATAAAATTGATGTTGCCTTTACCAAAAAGGTAGGCAAAAAAGAAGAAGCTCTTAAAGCGAGGGTTATCCTCCTCCTTGGTTCCAGCCAGGCAGACTTCCTGCTCACCGGCAGATCCCTTCTTAAACCTGTAACTCTGATGTGCTCTGGATCAGCTTTTAACTCTTGATAGTATATTAACTGTCCTCTAAACCCCTTCTCCTCTACTGCTGCCCTATGGTTCTGGCTTCTACCCACTGCAGCACACTTACCCCCAAAGTATCATACAGTTCTAATCTCTGGAGGCTGGCAGCTTGACTTGGCACTTTAGGCCCCTTTGCAGGGTGAGCTGTTAAAACAGCACACCCCTCTCACTCAACCCCATTTCCTCCATTCCCCGCTGGGTTTCAGAAAGGAAGGATTCATGGGGACCACCTCCCTCCTCTGTGACCCCAGCACTTCAGTCCCCTTCCACCACCTCCATCTGGTTCTCAGTGGTGCTCACTAGCTTGGAAGCAGGCTCCCAACAGGGAGGGGGCTGCCCTCTGCATGGTTTTTCTGACCATAAGACAGGGCTCTGTATCAGTGAGACAAGTCCCAGACTAATGGCAGAAATTTGCACTTTGAACATGTGTGTTTTTGTGTTGTGGAACCCGAGATTCCTTATTTATTAACGGAAAGTCTGATTTTTTTTGGGTGGGGGGGACTTCATTGCTATATTTTGTGGGGCTGGGAGAGATTAGGTTATTCTGACATGGGGTCCTTTCCATAAGAGGTACTTTAGCAGGCAGGATATAGGGTTGAAGAAGCACAGCCAGCCTCTAAAATCATAGCTCTCCAGTGGCCTTTAACGAAAACTGGTCCTCAGCACTAACAAAATCACTACAGTAGCCTAGTGCTTTCTCGGAAGCCTTTTTAGGGAAGGATGTTAGGTTTTTGGTAACTAGTGCTCTTTGAGTTCTTAGAGCATTGAGATTTAGAAATTTTAAGGGGATAAGAAGGGTTGTTCAGGGTCTGAATTACAGATAAAAGATTTTTCTCTTGTGAATTTATTTCTTTTTTTATCCCCATTATTTCTTTCTAGACCTTACTTTTGGCCCAATTCTGGCTCCTTGCTTTGTTTTGGGTTTTGCTTTGCTTTATCATTGTTTCATCCCAGATCCCAATTAGTGAAGGACACTACCATTAGCGAAGAGATAGTCTATGACTTGTACAGTTTGAAGTCAAGGAAAATCACTCTGTTTCCTTTTTATAAAGAATAACACTTCAGAAGGGGAAAGGCTTCCATAGACAAAGTTAATAATCTGCATAATAATGGCTTTGGCTTTCACCTAAAATTCTGGGAATTACCACTTCCATTGAGATAGGGATTTTCTTGGGGTGGATTGCTTATTACTGGCCATGGGAGAGGCAGGTGATGTTTTTGTATAAGTTTATAACTCCCAGAAGACTTAAAAACTTAATTTGGCTCATTTTTAGAGAATTAGAAGGGCAGTTTCTATCCTGTGTACCTCACAAACTGGAATTAAAGGCTTGCCCTATTCATTGTTTGTCAGAAATGTGTGATGGCTGCTGGAAAGAATGAAGTTTTGCTGAGAGCAAAATAGGGAACAGCTTGTTTTACACAAACACTAAAACTACAAAGTTTATCAATTTTCTCTTTGATATATTTTTTCCCAAAAGAGGGGGTAACAAAATGTCATCTCTGAAAGAGGCTTACTTGACACCCACTAGCGTCAGTGGTTGGGATGCCAGGGAATAGGGCGTCAGACACCTACAGCGAACAGACTTAAATGCACTATTGTTTCTTTGCAGAGTGTTGCAGATTTGCCATCCCTCCAGTGTGGGGGTAGAAAATGGAATAAGGATAGAAGGGATGTAGAATATGCTTTCCTGCCCACAGTAAGGATTTGGAATTGACTTGGTATGTTGAGTACATTTGAACATACTTATCAGGTTGATTGGGTGGGTTTACAACAAGGTTGTTCCACTCCCATTATAAGTCCATTTTGTACTGTTTCACTAGCTCGCATCTGTTCCCCACATTTACTTTTGTCTCTGTCACATTTATCTCCTTTGTCTCTGTAAGTTATATTCGCAGTGGTTAGTCATCAGATATTTTAACCACCTACACAAAAGCAAACTGCATAAAAAAACTTGAGATTTAGGGAAAATATGCTCTTCCCTATAGCACCCTCCTCCCCACCAAAGCAACAAGTTAGTTCTAATAATTAGAAACTTTCTTTTCTTCCTCCTTTTGTTTTTTGACCTCTTTGTAGGTATCACTTGCCTATAATTTGCTTCAGCAAATTATTACAGCAGTTTGCAGTCAGTCTTAAAACACTCTCCATGAACTTCATCTTTTTTCCTTTTGAGAAAGAGACGCTAGCACAATAAAGAGTGGTGTAAGTAAGCTGTCTTATACTAGGCCCTCTTCCTTCTGCCTCTCTGCTTCTCATGCTCTTCACTTCTGTGTCCTTCCAAGGAGCCCTTTCAGTCTTAAAATTCTGCATTTTCTACTCTTAGTCAAATTGAGTTACCTTTTTAATAACTCTCCCCACTGCATATTCTCCAATCTGAATTGGCAGTTCAAAATTCTAAAAATGTAATTGAAATACAAGTATTATTTCTGGGAGATGCGTTTTCCCCTAGTCTCTGGTTGTCCAAGGTTATTCTGCATAATTGAGACTTACTATGCTCCAGAGAGTTTGGAAAAACACTGGCCAGGATTACTGGGAATTAAAAAAGAATTCAGGTATGGAAAAAAGCATCTACATAGAGCACTTGAACCTCCTTTGTACCTGTTGGGAAAAATATATAAAGAGTGTACTAAACCCGGCTAAGGCTATTACAGTCTGGTTGTTTAAAGTACCATTTTTCCTTCCTTTTTCCCACTTTTCAATGTACTCAAGAAAATTAAAAAATTGTAATGGATCAATTTAAAATATTTTTATTTCTAAAAGCCTTTTTTGCCTGTTGTAATGTGCAGGACCCTTCTCCTTTGATGGGAGAGACAGGTAGTTACCTGAATCTAGGTTGAAAAGGTTATGTAAAAAGAAATTATAATAAAAGGGATACTCTGCTTTTCAAATCCTTGTTTTCTCTTAATCTAGGTAAGGCATATCCAAAATAAATATGTAAAGAAGAAAAATAAAAGTTGTCTTCATGGAAGCAACTTGTTTTCCTTGATTGTACTGAGTTACAGTTATCCAAAGGGTTAAAACAATTGATGCTGTTAACTGAGAGTCCAGTGGCCAGAGCATGACGTTTATGTAAAGGCAGGTGCTATTGCTTCTCTCCGGCAGAGTTGAGATAGTTCACTTCTGACTCTTTGTTCTTGATCTCTAATGCTGAGTTGCCATAGGATTCTATGATCATCTGGCCAGCTTGGAAACTCCTCCTGTGTTTGAGCCTTCTGGAAAAGATGGCCTTATTAATCTAGTAGAGAGAACTTTAAGGATGCTGTGAGGTTTATGTTAGTCTGATAACGACAAAACCTTGATAACATTTAATATCAGTGCTTTTTCACAAAACTCCATGTTCATAGCCAGTACTAACTTTAAAAAAAAAAAAAGGAAAAATAGAATCCTCCTACCTTCTTAAAAGGCCTACTGTGGGCTGCCAGTCTCACTTTTCCTCCCTTCCACCCCTTTTTTATTGTTTCACTGTGGAAGTTTGTACCTGAGAAGGCATGTGTTTCCATTTAGAGAAAATGTCTATGGTATGAAATAGTGAAAGTCAGTTGATTTGGGGATGACTCAGCTCTTTCGGGGAGCATCATCTTCTAACCTGCAGAGTTAAGTTAGATGCAGTAGAAAAGAATTCTGCACCTGCGTTTAAACTCTTTTGCCCTTATTTCAAAGCCCAGCTCGTTCTCGGAATTTGTTAAGAAGCAGTGTGGTGTGACTGGGGTAAGGAAGAAAAAGAAAAGCATGTTGTCACTTGAGACTGCCTTAGAACTGTCCCAGTCAGGGTTGGGTGTTTCCTGTCCTTTGGAAGAGAACTGGCCTAAACAGTACCTCCTTCATCCTGCAGCTGTGAGGAAGGCACCAGGATCGAGGTTAGAGATGACTTACCTGGCTGATGTTTAGTTGAGGGTAAATGAAACTAACTTTAAATACGTAATGAAACAATAGAAGTGAAAAGATGCTGTGTTTTTAAAGGACGCATTTCACATAAATTTTATTTCTTGAGCAAAATGTAAAAAACCTAAAGAATGAAATTGCAAAGTCAGTGGGGGAATCAGAGACCTATGTTTAAATGATATGCCTGCTTGTTGGATTTTGTGCAACATTTAGTTTCTTTAAGCCTTAGTTTCTTAATGTAAAATGGGGTAAATAGTATTTATCTCATAGAATTATCCTAAAGATCAAATAAAGGCTTTAAAGCCTTTTACATAGTGTCTGTCTCAGAGTAGCTGCTTAATCAATGGCAGCTATATTGATGATAAAAACTCAATATTATTGAATACTTTACCAGGCCAAAAAAGGAAAGAAAGAAGGAAGAGGACATGGGGAGTACAAGGGACGGTGATAACAAAATGAGCTGATGATGTGTATATAAAGTAGATCACATTAGGCAGGGGTGTCATGAGGATTAGTGTGATAGTGACCTTGTTGCTAAGTGCAAAAGCAAAACAATGACATAAAAACAAGTAGGCTCGGCACTGGTGGAGGAGAGAGATGGCGGCAGACACTGCAGGAAAGAAAGCTGATTAAAAAGGGGCCTTTGATTCCACAGGCACAAAAATCCACAGCCAGGAATTTGCTGCCACCTCTGAGTCAGGCAGGGGGGTGGGGGTGGGGTGCACAATCCCATTAGTAGAGAATGCCCAGTGGATTTAGTCTGAGAGTCACATTTCTTATTTGGACCAGTGTAGACAGAAGCAAACCCAGCTCACTTGTTTCCTGGGACAGTTGAGTTAGGGGATGGCTTTTGCAGAGCACTCACCGCTGACCCCTCACCGCCGGGACCTCTGTAGCCGCTCTATCTGGCTAGCAAGGAAGATTCGTTCAGACCTGACTGCTCTTTTGGAATCTTATGTAAGTCGCCTAATTTGCTGTTGTCTGTTTTCACTTCATCTCTTCTGATGCAGCTCCTTATCATCCTGTTCCAGCCCCCATTACCAGTCATGAAGGCCCTAATCATAAAATCATTCATAGATTGGGGGCCTATTACTTGATATGGTTCCTTCCCTTAAGGAAATTCCTGTGACCTTATTTTCTTCTCTGGGCTGTTTAGGAGGCATGTTCTTCGAATAAGAAAATAGCCATAGGTTTCTGGGTAGAATTGGCTGCATATCGTGGAGACTATTCCTAATTTGATTGCCTACAGTCTGAATTCTCCCAGAATAGATTAACCATGGCATGGGCCCTCCATGAAGTGTGGGTTCTTCATCCACATTATCCACATTCTGAATTTTTGAGCTATGTAAATGAAAGAATGAGGTTTATAGGATTGGGAGAAGAACAGCATAAACCCAAAGAATTTCTAATGTACAGTATTAGCCACCCAGTCTTTCATTACATATATCAAGTCTCTGTGTGCCTAAGGAGAATGGTCACCTACACTATCAAAAGGAACCCCTAGAAGATTCACTGGGGACTTAGGGAAGTGTCAAAGGAGCTAACCATGCAGTTCCAGGTTGGTTTTCTGATAGTGGGAGATCCCCATCAGTCTCCACCTAAGGCCTGCTATTATAGAAACACTGAAAAGGGGCGCCTGGGTAGCTCGGTGGATTGGGCCGCTGCCTTCGGCTCAGGTCATGATCTCGGGGTCCTGGGATCGAGTCCCACGTCGGGCTCTCTGCTCAGCAGGGAGCCTGCTTCCCTCTCTCTCTCTCTCTGCCTGACTCTCTGTCTACTGTGATCTCTCTCTGTCAAATAAATAAACAAAATCTTTAAAAAAAAAAAAGAAAGAAACACTGAAAAGGAGAGTTCTAAATTTAAATTCTCTGAGAATTTGTTTATCTTTATACAGCCTCACCAGTTAGAAGTCAGACTCTTTGAAGTAACGTTTTTTATTTTTAAATTTTTCTTTGTTTAATTCCCACTGAATTCTTTAAAGGATTGTCTTCACCATTGAGAGTGGATAATGAAGGAGAGGAGGTTAGAAAAACTCTGCAGTGGGTTAATACTAGGGCTTCTTAATAGGTCTGGTCAGTGTCTTCAAGTAAGTTTAAAATATCTAAAACTCCAGTATGATTCAAATATTCCAGTTTCCAGGAGGGAGTTCAAGTGGGAAGGAAAAATTGTAGACCAGTGTTTTTCAACCTTCAGAATCTACTGAAAGCTGCAAATTCTCCCACAAAAAATGAATAGGTAGTCAAAGCAGTATATATCATTTCAGGGAGAGTAAGGTCTTCCTAAAGTCCAGTCATTGGATCCCAAATGAAGAGTTCCTTTTGGAGAATTTTTATTTTCTTTACAATTTGGATCCTTGACCAGGAAGGTTTTTAAGACTTCACATGAGATTTAGAGATTAAATGAAAATTTGAGGATAATTACAGAAGATGTGATGTTTTTATGTATCCTTGGCCAGATGAAGCATCAGGGCCTGAACGAGAACATAAACCTGGACTCTGTGGATGGCGTGCCAATGGCAAGCACTGATCGGTGGAGTGAGCTGACTGAGGCAGAGCGACTCCAAGAGAACCTCCAAGCTTATCGTGCCTTCCATGCTATGTTGGCCAGGCTTTTAGAAGACCAGCAGGTGCATTTTACTCCAGCTGAAGGGGATTTCCATCAAGCAATACATACCATCCTGCTCCAAGTTGCTGCCTTTGCTTACCAGCTGGAGGAATTAATGATGCTCTTGGAACACAAGATCCCCCCCAACGAGGCTGATGGGATGCCCATGATTGGTGGAGATGGTGGTCTCTTCGAGAAGAAGCTGTGGGGCCTAAAGGTGTTGCGAGAGCTTTCACAGTGGACAGTGAGATCTATCCATGACCTTCGAGTCATTTCTTCTCATCAGACTGGGATTCCAACACATGGGAGCCATTATATTGCTAATGACAAGAAAATATAGCAATTATCCCCTCCTCTCTCTCCCTCCTTCCTTTTCTAATGGAATATACACTGCCCTGAGGCCTCAGTTTCCCATTCTTGTTTTAAAGGTTTGAAAGTTTTCTAGCCTTTGAGACCATAGGCATTTTCATCAAGTAGGGTTGGAGACATGGACAGGTTTGATGTGTGTGTGTGTTGGAGCCATAATGGAATGGAGGCAAGGGCAACATCCTTCACCTTAGTGCTCTAACCTTTACCCACTAAGTTAACTTTACAAGGATTTAACAGTCTCACAGGATAAATGTGTTTAATTTTAGTCCTAGATGACTTTTCTGGGAAGATTAAAAATTAGTCTTGGACTCTAGCCGATTCAAACTCCTGGATAATAAAAATACTAACATTTATTAAGTACTATATTGTAGCAGTATGCCGGGAGCTCTGTGTGTCTTAAAATATTTACAACAACCCTCTTGAGGGAGGTAGTGTCATTCCCATCTGGCAGATGAGAAAACAAGTTCTAACTTGGTCAAATTACCCAACTAGCAAATGGCACACTTAAGTTCGAACCCAGGTATTTCTTAGCCCAAAGTCTATGTGCCCTTTACTCTAGAGGCCTGATTATGACCCTCTGTCACTGCACCTCTTTGCCGTAGAGAGTTGGAAAATACATTCATGTATTCTATCCCCAGCACTGGAAAACAATCCCCATTATATGTCCTTATAGGTCAGTGACACAGTTTTAGTGTTAAAGGCGGTATTTGTTGCCCACGCTTGGCAAAGACGAGAGCATTAGAGATGTTAAAATTCTGTTTGGGGAAAAGAGTAGGCCCACCAGACTTCTGAAATTAGGAAACTGAAGATGTGCTGTAATACAGCCTGCTTTATAAAGTGTTCCCAAATGTTTTAGGGTTGGGCACAGCTCAGAGCAGCTTACCCCGCATTTATGGTGATCAGCAGTACAGCGATACAGGCCCTGTAAGCAAACATTCACGGACAATGGTTGGAATAGTACTCAGGTTAAAATGTCACAAAACTCCTTTACCACACATTCTCTGGACTTAGTCATGAGGAGAGGGTGAGGCCCACTCTGTTCCCAGTGGGAATGCCAGCAATTCTGAAACAATATATAGCACAGCCTCCATGTTTCACAACAGAGGGACAGGGTGCTGTGTTGAATGTTCTTGAGAGAAACACTATGAAAGACACCAATGGGCAAATGTGGGAATTAATGGAAAGGTCATTTGTAGTCGGGTCTGTGGACTAGTGGTGCGGCATAAATCCAGAAGTTCCCAGGTGTAATGGTATTTCACGCTACCAGTTAAACCCACCATCTTGGATGCAGGACCCAGATTAATTTAGTTTACTTATTTGAATCAGCTCCTGTGCTCTTAAGTGAATCAGGAATCAGAGAGGGCTGGCGCCCATAGGCTGCATGAGATGGGATGGGGTGACCTAGCTTGTGTCTTTTTCCCACAAGGGTTCATGGGGTCAGTGTTAAAAGGACTCTGGGTTGGGCACTGTGGCAATACAAAGAACATAAGGCCCTGCTATGTTCTCTGCATTTGTGGAAATGACCTTGTATGCATAGAAGACATCAATACTGGTTGAAATTGGGAGGCACAGGTGTAAGTGTTAGGGAGTTAAAGAAAAGGAGCTCGACAAGGACCCGAAATCCCTTTCTGGAGGAGTGGGGAGTTTAGTTGTGTCTCAGAGGTTGGCTGAGTACCAAATAGAAGAGATGCGACAGAGACAAGAAAGAGTTGCCTGTTTAGAAGAAAGTGAGTCAGTTAATAAACATTCGGGTCCCACTGCCACTAGAAGTTTATTGTTTGGTTTTATTTGTAATTTTGGAGTAGAAATAGACATTTCCTTAGTAAATGCATGGAGGCTTATTTCATTCAAGCTTTTTCTTCCAACTGGTTCTGCTTCAAGAGCAATATTTCTCATTGATAAAGTACCTGTGAAACTCTTAGATTTAATTAAATTAATGTGAAACTCTTAGATTTATCTGTGAAATATTTTACACTCTTTAATAGATACAGAGGTGACTACAAATTTTCAGTGGGGAATAACTGATTACAAAGTTGTTGAATCTGAAAAGAGTGACCCCTTATATTTATGAGATGGGACAGAGCAGACGTCAGCAGAAGTTTCAGAAGTCAATGGAACGTGGCTTGAGCTCTGAATTACGTGTGAAGGAATATTTATATGTAAGAGGCACATCTGAAGTGGCAGAGGGTCCAGAAAAGGTACCAGTACTAACTATTGAATGGGAGGAGATAGGAACCTGGAGAAGTCTCTGTTAGGTCATAAGCAGCAAGTCACCAGGGTGTACTCCCAGGCTCGTGCTGAGTTCCGTACCAGTTTCTTCAAGAAAACTTGCAACGTGCCTCAAAAGCAGTATGGAGAAAATCCTTAGAAAAGTGTAGATAAAATAAAGGAAAAGTGAGCACTTACCTTTAAAAACTAAGTCATAAATGTGAATGGATCTGAGTGTGTAGACTGCATCATGCTTATCTGAAATGGACAAGACAATGAAAAAGGGACCAACAATAGGTCCATGTTCTAGGTGTGTGTCTTAAGTACAGATAGGGATAAGGGCAACACTGTGGAAGTGTGGTTTCTTTAAGGATCCAGAATCCAAGAGAAATTTTTGGTCTTTAGATTTTACTTTCCTTGTTCCTTAGATCTATATATGGATTGGATCTCTGGGGAATCATATTTTTATATACATGTAAACTGTATTATATAATACATAACTATAAAATTTATATATAATGTATAACATGTAACTATATAGTGGCATATGTGTATGTGTGTGTGCCTGTGTGTGTGTAGATACAAATAAAAGGCATGAATGTAGTTTCTAACCCCAACTCATATTTTGTAAAGATTATTCCTTTTACCCCACAGCCTGTAGAAGTCATCTGTGGAAGAGAGATTTTGTTCTCCTGAATCTGTTAAGGAATTGCATATATGAGAGAAGATAAACTCTTTTTACATTGATTTAAGAAGGTGGTTTGGAAAAAACTTGCAAATTGACACAAACTCACAAGCAATCACCGAATAAAAATAGCTTTGAAATAGGTTTGAGGGAAGTGAGAATTTTAATAAAATCATAGCCTTGGTATTGCTGTCATTCCAGCCTCCTGTGGATTAAAGCCCAATGGATGACTCATTCTGGTAACCAGTGGTCAAACAGAGGACAAGTGAATATTTCAGGGAGACCTGTCTGAGAAGTGGTTTAGAATGACTTCGTGAATCCTCAGCTCCTCAAGTAGCTGAGCATCATCTATTAATACTAAGTAGTGAAATAGAAATGCAGGAGGTGAAGGGGCTTTCACCACAATGAGAAAGTCATGAAGAGGAAGAGGCGGGGGAGAGCTTGGCTATCGCTTCAGTTGACTTACCGTGTGTACATGTCTCTAGACATGTACTGTCTCTGGACAGTTTTCAGACCAGGGCATTTACAAAGGATGGTTTGGCCTCCTGCCTTGTCCCACCCAAGAATGAACCCTCTGAATGTTGGTACATTGAAAGAGTGAAAGTGATAAAAATGTCATCTTTCCACTCAAAAGCTTCTATAGAGCTCTAAAGTCTATAGATAAAGACAGTAAAATAATTTGATCTTTTGGTAAAATGTGTGAGGTATACAATAACATCCGTGTGTGTGATTCTTACATTACTTGGAGCCGTCTATTTTCGGCAGATAGAATATAAAAGATGCAAGAACAGCTAACAATAAAGATCTCGCCTCAGCAGGACCATGAGTTGCTTCTTTTATTTCTGTATCTTTGGATGAGCAAGAGGAATTTCAAGTGATTTCAACATTGGATGAAACCTAATCCTCCCAGCCAGGGCCATGCTCAGTCAAGCGTGCCGGGTAAATCGCCATGGTGCCAGGCCACTGGGAAAATCTCCCAAGGCCAGGCAGCCTAGAAAAGGTAGATTGCCCCATACCTATCAGCTGGTCTGCAGGTGAGGCAGATTTCCTTTCCTATGGTTTAATTCAAGTATTTGAACCCAAGGCAAACTTTTGAAGGGCAGAGGAAAACCCCAATTAGTCCATTTCTTGTCTAGTTTAAAGGTAGAAACGAAGTTAGGGAAGATAATTACCAAGAGATGCTGTGTTTTTATCCACATGTTCAAGGTATGAATACTGTGTTTACTTAGGTAGTGTCATTTATCCTCTGAAATGTCATCTCACAAATGAGGGAAGCGAGAATGAGCATCTACTTGCCCAAGTCTCTGCCCTAGTACCTGACAGGTTTGGAGTTCTAGTTCTGGCTCCAAAGCTCACTACACCCACTGCTGTGGGCCGCCTAGCAATAGAGGTTATTTTATGTTGAAATACATTCTCCCATCTCTGTAATTCATTTTCCTTGGATAAAGCCTATATGGACTTGTGCCAAATCCTGGCCTGTGACAAATCTGGTAAGTTTCCAAACTTGGAGAAAAGTCACCAATTCTGAGCTTCCTCATTTATGAAACAGAAATGAACTTCACAGGTTGATCAATGGTTTAGACAAGTGAGTATCTGAAAGTACTTGTGAATGGCATACAAACCGAGTATATAATGGCTCAAACAGCTTGGATTCGTTTAAGGCCTTCCGCTGAGGAGAGAGCTCTCATCTCAGAGTATCTCAGTGTCTCAGAGAAATACCAGTTGCTCCCCGGAAGCCCATCTGGTCACAGCCTAGACGTCACCCTGTTGTGCCTGTCAGCCTTTGGCCACTAGAGACCAACCCAGCAGCTGCGAGGAATCCAGACCTCCTGAGACTGGCTGTCGTCTACACTCAGAAGGTACCATTCAGAGAAGGTGGGGTCAGACAAGGAGCACCCTGGCAGACACTGCCCAGGGTGTGTGAAAGCACGCATTTAGACAGAAGTCTAAATAAGTCCCCTGCCATATAGCCCCACCCCCCAGGGCTAGAGAGCTTTGGGGAATCTGCCCTGGCTAAAAAGTAGAAGAATTAGCACCACGACTTAGTCTTCCCTCTTCTCCATTAGACCATCCTCATCCTAGGAGACACCTGGTATTTGTGCAACCTTTTCATTCCCTCACATCCAGCACTTTCTGGCAACCCTTCCAAGCCCACGGAAAGTGTGGGGACAACTCATAACCCAGACTTCTCTGGCCACCCCAGCCACCACCTCTGCTATCATCTGGTGGTCCTATAATGCCATCCCTCCCTGGATACGGGAAAAGTAAGACCCAGTCCGAGGTAATGGTGAAAGGTGTTGTGCCCTCCAGGATAAGTGTCTTTCGAACGAGGGATCCAGGGAAGCTTTTTAAAAACACGTTTCTGAGGCAGGTGTCTATCTTTAGGTCAGACCAGCACTATGCCCTACCAGTAGGTAAACATTTAGGACTGCTTTCTCTTCTCTCAATTACCCCTGGCTCTTATCCTCAAATCTTGGGGGTGGAGGGAGAGTGGGGGGTTACACAGAGAACATAGTATGCCACTTAAAAACAAAACAAAACAAACAAACAAAAACAGTACTAAGCTCCAACAGGCTTTGAGCCGTTTCCTGCCCTGCTCCAACCAAATTCAACAACAGTACGTATTGTATGTATTGATGCTCGCTTTGGACCAGTAATAAAGATACAGAAAAGAATGTTAATCATAGTATCAAACATTTAATCAGTGTTCATTTTACACTGTGCCAATCATTGTCCTAAGTGCCTTACGTGCATTAACTGCTTTATTCCTCACAAAAACTATGAGATAGGTACTGACCAGGTTCAGAGTAAGCCACCCCAAAATGTGCTGCTTTGGCATATTGATAAGTTACTTAAAACAGCCTGTGCAGGGGGCACAGGATGCTCTGGCCCCCCTTTGTCCCCTGAAAGCAAGAACTATATCTCCATGGGAAATTACCCACCCGGTGCCAAGGGCGGGACCTCCTCCACCAGAGAGAGAACTGAGGGCTGAGAAGGCTGTTTTAAACAAACCTTGTTACTTCTTCACTCATTTATTACCTCAAGCCCAGACCCCTTGCTCTTGTCAATTCTTCACAGATGTGTTTGTCTAAAAGGTGTAAAAGTTGCCTGCTCTGGTCACTTCTCTGAGTCTCATGTTTTCCTATGCGTGTGTATGAAACGAAACGTGTTTTTCTCCTCTTAATCCATCTTCTGTCAATTTAATTCTTAGACCAGTCAATGAGCCTAGAGAGGAAGAAAGAAGTTTTCTTCCCCTACAGTACAAAGAATTCTTACTGTACAACTGAAGAAAGTGGCACAGACAGCAGGTGGTCCTCTGCCCTGCAAACACAGGAGGCAGGACGGCTCTGAGAAAGACAACAGGTATACAGCCAATGGGGACAGAAGTCAGGGTGCAGCTGGTCGCGCCAGGAGTGAGAAAGCAGAGCTGAGGGAGCCCCACAGAGGGGAGGAAGGAATGCAGAGAACTCCAAACAGGCATTTTGGGAGCTAGGGTTTTGGCCTGGGCCGAGGGGGTGGGCGGGGGTGGAGGAACGAGAAGTGGGCAAGAACATTTTGGAGAGAAGGAGCAGCACTAGTCAATGCCTGCAAGCTGGGAGGCTTGGGCATGTTTGCGAATGTTCCCCAGGACAGAGCGCAGGGGTCTCCAAGAGCCACAGGTTGGGGGAGGTGCTGACACCTTCAGCAGACGCTCTCTTTGTTTTAGAAAACCAGTTCAGATGGTTCTGTAAGAGCTGTACAGGACGTGGAAGTGCCCCAGGGGCAGAGGGATCCGTTAGGAAGATGCTGCTATTCTCAAGGTAGGATATGTTTCAGCTGTTCGTGGAAATGCTAGAGGCACTGGGATACAGAGGTGGACGTGACATAATCCCTGATCTTTTAATATTTGAATTCCGGTGGGGGAAGGCAGGCAACACATAATAATTTAGAGAGAGGTAAGAATCATGTAAGCAATCAAAAAGGTGTGTGATTATAAAATTACTAAGAGATGGGGCCATGATGGGCTTTCTCAAGTGGTTTTCCCCCCAGAAATCTGAAGGATGGGGACTCAGCCCCCAAACGACCTGAGAGTAGGTACCGTGGGCACAGAGAACTAGTGAGTGCAAAGCCCTGAGGCAGGGCTGAGCTTCCCATTCTCTTGGAACTGAAAGGAAGCCAACACAGCAGAAATCAGGAGGAGCAGGGGAGCAATGCCAGGGCCAAGGCCCTCGGCCAAAGACCAGGAGAAACGCATCTGTGGCTAAACAGGTGGCTTTATTGCTCCTTGCAGCGAGGAAGAACAAGCACCATGGGAAACTGTGAGGTATCTCAGTTAGAGAGTGTTAGAACTTACTGTAGAATGAGGCTTCCTCTGGGTGACTCAGAGGAGGGCCTGGGAAGGCCAAGCTCGCCCCAGCTTGGATGCTGTCAGAGAGTGAGGGCAATTCTATGATTGGGGATTTTGTGGGCACCACAGGGACCTTGCTCTTGTCTTTGATTAGACAAAATTAGGAAGTGGCCCTGTTTTGTTTTAGTTATCGTGGTCTCAGGATAGCTTTGTGTGAGGTGATGGTTCTCTGAGATTATTTAAATTGGTTAGGCTCATGGGCCGTGAGCCTCGGACCAGCTCGTAATGCTACTGCAGTCGAGCCACACATGTCGGATCAAGGCTGCACATCACAGCCTGCATGTTTTCTCGCTCACCCGCAGTAAGAGTATGTGTGGACAGGGATCTGGATTTTATTTTAACCGCTGAATACAGACAACAAGTGTACAACCAACCCTGAGAGCAGCCAACATGAGGTTAATATTTCCAACTCTATGAGGTAGGTACTGGTGGGGTTCAGGGAAGGCCACCCCCAAATGTGCTCCTTCTAGATAAAAATGAACCCACTTGTAGAATTGCTCCTCGTTTCCACAGCACACAGTTCAGAGCAAAACTATACTTCACAGTAACCTTCCCCAAACTAACCCAAGTCCCAAGCCTATAATGAATCCCAGCTGACACTTTCTTATTGAGGTGCCCTAATGTCCCCCATGATATGCTGCTGTCTCCCTCACTGCAACAAGCCAATAAACCCAACTTTGACTGCTGATGTTGAACATCATGCTAAGGAATTTAGCTTCATTCTACAGGCAGTGAGGGACCATTCAAGGTTTTTATATCAGTGATCCTCTTAAAATTGGCCTAAACAAGACCAAGACCAGAAGGAAGGAAAGATAAGGAAAAATCATCAGGGTTCATGTCAGTTCTTCTGCCTTAGTTTTATAGAGAACTGCAGGGGTTCCCTGGTCCAAATCCAAGTGCAGAACCCCCTGTGATTCTGATGGCCACCAGAGCTTGAGTTGTCCTAAGGCATATCAGGAAATCGCCCTACTCTCCACCTCCCCAACTGGGCCAATTGGCGTCTCCCAAGAAGGTTTTTCATTATAGCCATGTTGGAACTAAGATTGAATTTAGCAACAAATGTATAGAAAGGGCCAAAATTTGGTTCTAAGCTTTCCAGAAGTCAAAACAAGGACACAGACCTCCTTATTTTATGTGAACTCAGTGTCCTAAGATAGCGACAGCCCTGTTGTCCAAGGCTGCTCCAGGAGATAACATTGCATAGTGTCCAAGGGACAACTCGTTGACGGTAGCCTGGTGGTCTCCATTCTATCAGTGGCTGGGATAGGACTGTAGCAGCCTCTCTTCCGTTCCCCAGAGTCCTCAAAGGGGCTAGGATGCTGGATGGTGGCACCATGCTGCCACCTCCCCTTTGCCCATTTATTTATTTACTTTTGCCTATCTGCCTTGAATACTTTGAGACAGGGAAAATTTCAGTTTTATTCACGTTTGTATTTATTCAAGCACTTCCAATGGGCAAAATTGATTTATCAATGAAATCAAACATTTAATAATCTAAGAGAAGCAGGTCACCTTCTGGTCTTCTTTCATTCAGCAAGCATGTACTCACTAGGGGTTCTGCCTCATATTGAGCTCTGGAAGTTCACCACAGTGAGCACGCTACCCCTCCCCCCATCCAAAGAGCTCCTAGTCACTATGGGTCAAGAACTCAGGCCACGTGACCAACTCACAGTGACATACTGCTGAAGAGATTGAGAGGAGTAAGAAAGGATTCTTCCTGGAAGACTGAAGGGGTGTGTGAGGTAGGGGAAGAATAGGCAAACAGAAATGTGTTGTCAGGGGAGAACTGAGACCGTCATCAGGAAGGAAAGAATCTGCTGAAAGAATCCTCCAAGGCTAGCAGAACTGAACACATTCGAAAATGTGCCTGCCTGAGCCCAAGAGACCTGTCCCCCCCAGGAAGCTTTGCCTTCCCGCTTAGAATTTGCATCCCTCGTTCACTTTCTCATCATGTTTTGTTGGAAGCTCTATGACATTTCCACAATGAGAATTTCTATTTTGTGGGTGTCTGACCCACTCAACTGTGAGTCTTAATGATGCATCTTTGTGTGTCCAGACCACTGCTGCTCACCTCTGCAGAGCACTGCTGCTCACCTCTGCACATCACCAACAGAATTATCTGCACCTTGTGGGGTGCCTGGGTGGCTCAGTTGACTTCAGCTCAAGTCATAATCTCGGGGTCCTAGGATTGAGCTCCACTTTGGGTGCCCTGCTCATTGGGGAGTCTGCTTCTCCCTCCCCCGCTCCCTGCTATGCTCTCTCTCAAATAAATAAAATCCTAAAAAAAAAAAAAATTATCTGCATGTTGTGACATCTCTGGGTGACGTGCCAGGCACAGTACTAAAGGATTTACTTGTATCATCTAACTTAATCCTTGTAACAGTTTATGACATCAGTCTCATGATTATCTCCATTTTATAGATGAGATTAGCTCTCAGAGAGGTGAGATGATTTGCCCCTGTAAACAAGCAGGTGTGCTGGGAAGGGGACGTGAGCTCGGGTCTGTATGATCTGGCTCTGGGATCCTACTCTTAAAGCAGTGGCAAATCAGACTTCATAGATTTAAATTTAAATTAGAAAATTAAGATTTGAGTTTTTAAAGTCTAGGCTGTTCCAAGATGCTTTGTATCTATTAACTCATTTGGTCTTCTCAAGTAACCTAAGAATTTAACATGCTACCTCCATTTAATGGAGGACCAAACTAAAGCGCAAGGAATTATCAGAGGTCGATATCTGACTCGGATCAAAGCTATAGATTTACTGCTATGCTCAGCTGCAGTTTCCTGCTTCTCTGAACCTCCGTTTATGCTCTGGTAAAATAGGGATATTCCCAGTGCCTAACAAAAATCATTTTTCAAGGAATTAAATGAAACAACATTGGGGCGCCTGGGTGGCTCAGTTGGTTAAGTGTCCAACTCTTGATTTCAGCTCAGGTCTTGGTCTTAAGGTCACAAGTTTGAGCCCCATATTGGGCTCCACTCTAGGCATGGTGCCTACTTACTTACAAATCAATCAATCAATAAACCAACTTTTGCAAAGGGTAAAGGCTAAAACTTGGTAGGTACCAGGCATTAGTATTCATAGTACTGGAGGCATGGGACTTTGGGCAAGTCACTTAACCTTTCTGAGCCCCAATCTCCTCCTATGAGAATTACTTACCGAACTCAGGGTTTGTGAAGATGAAGTGAGATGCTTTTAGAAAGGTACTTCTCACATAGGGAAAGTCTCTTTAAATGGTAGTCATGACAAGTCTGGAGAGAGCACGGGAGAGGCAATAGTCAGTCCTTAGCTGGCGGCATACATCAAACCAGCACGAGAGCTGATCTCAGATAACCCAGTGTCACTTGGATTTCAGCTGCCTCTTCCTCTCAGGATTTGGAGCTGGCACCAATACTACATCATCAGTATCCAGATATCTTCCCATTTGGAGCTTGAGCACTTGAAATACTAAGAAATGAAACCCAAGTTGGGGAATTGGGGTCTTGTGAACCCTCTGAGGTCATGCTTCCTGACTACCAGCCCCCAGAGTCTCTCCATGTACCTTCAGAATTGGCTCTAAAAACTCACACCCCGAGGCACCATCTGAACTAGGTTCTGCATGCCCTGGGGTTCTAAGGTTTATGGCTTAATGGGACACCCTCAGTTTCTCCTGTGACAGCCAGAGACTCACTCGGGTTAAACTGTGACGTAGCCTGTGTTTCAAGAACACTGCGAAACTTGCTCCCAAGAGACTGATGTCTTGGATTAGGGAACGGGAATTCACTCTGGCATATCCACACTCAACAGCACCTCCGTAAGGAAGGCTCTCTGATAAGGGTGGTTGGGAGTGAGGAGATTCTGGGGACACATGTAAGTTTTCCAAAGCTAAGCTTCATGGAACATCCCTCCCAAACAGTGGCCCTTTTGATTCCTTCCTACCAAAGACCATCAGGAATACACCTGTATTGGGGCAGAGTTTGGCTTATTGGCTCCTTGCAAAAAGGGAGTGATAGCAACCTGTCACTCGGCAGTGGGGAGGGTGGGGCTTCTCAGCCAGAGGGTGTCAGGGAAAGGGATTGACAGGACTTGAGTGTTAGGTGATCTGGAGGAGGGTCCCAGGAAACAGTCTAGTTCTACAATGGTGCCTTCCCAAAGTGCAGCCAATTCTGTATTTGGGTATCTGACTTTTTATCTAGGTTGTAGAAGACAGTGGGCTAAAGCCTTAATTAGGAAGGATGCAGCAGACCTGTTTTTTGTTTTGTTTTAAGTTTGGACAGGATTCCTGTCATCTGTGCATTCAGATGGAGCTGGGCTCCGCAGTCTTGGGTGGCCCCGCAGGCCCTCTGTTCCTCTGTCAGGATGCCTCTCTAGAGTCCCCTGTTGCCTCCCATTTCTTGTAGCAACTGCAGCCAGAGCTTCTGCCCGGTACAAGAGCCACCGCAGCCACAGTGGGGCCCACCCAGGTGCTAGCAATGGCCCATGTTCTTGGGCCCGAGGCAGCCTGGCTGGGAGGGATGGGTCATGGATGCTGGCCTGTCACCAGTGCTACAGCCTCACCGTGATTGCTGAGCACGGGACTCAGCCAGGACAGGGAGCCTGTGGGTGCTGTTGCCGTTAAGCAAGGGGGTGGGGGGTGGAAGAGAAGGGGGCATCCGCTCAGCTGTCTGCTGCTGGTCCAAGAGTGGCCCAGCCCCGAGGCAGGAGAGGATTCGGCAGCCATCGCTGAGGCCGCCCAGGTGTTAGTTGTACCCTGAGGGACACTTCATGGGGTGGTCCGTGGAGCTGTCCTGACAGGGGCCAGGGCTCTCTGGTCCTTCACAAGGCCCACCAAGGGGTGTTCCACCTGTAGCTGAAGACACCCCCAGCGGGGACGGCCTGGGCTGCGCGCAGCTCTGAGTCACCGCGGACACACACCTTGAGGCGCGCCGGAGGGGGAAGCCTCAGGGGCAGGCCTCCGCCCAGGTGAGCCGGCTAGGGCTGCGGACCGTGGGGGTCCCCGAAGAGGTGGCGGGCAGGGAGGCCTCCGAGGCGCGCCCCGCACCGTGCTGCTCGCGGGCTGGCGGCCGGGTTGGAAGAGCGGGCCCCCGCGGCGGCGCGGGCGGGTGTTTAGCTCGCCCGGAACTGGCCGGGCAAGAGCGGGCTCGGGAAGCGTCCCGCCCGCCCGCGGCCTCGCCCTCCGGGAAGACGCCCCCACACGCCGGTCCGCGCCGCGACCGCCCGCGCGAGCCGCGTTTCCGGTGGCCTGGGCTCGACGGCGGGCGCGGCGCCCCCCTGCGGGGTGACGCCCGCCCGGCCCGGGTGGGAAACGCGGCGGGGGCGGCGCACGTGACGTCGCTGTCCCCGCGAGCCCGCCGGGGGCCGCGCCCGCCTCGCCCGGTCCTCGCGGAACCTCGGCCCCGCGCCCCCTCCCCGGGTTCCCTGCGCTCGCGGGGTCCGCAGATGCCGCCGGGAGGCGGGCGGCAGGTCTGGGGTGCCGGGCTCGAGTGGTGCAGTGGGGGACCGGCTGGGACTCCGGGCGGTGTATCTCGACGTCCCGGCGGCGGCCGGAGAGCGCAGCGCGGAGCCCCGGGAGGAGGATGGGATGTGGATGGAGGCCGCCCGGGTGTGCGTGCAGCCGAGCCCGTGGGCGGTGAGCCCGGCGCGGGTCTCCCTGCGCCCTCCCGCCACGTGCACGTGGTCTGGGGTGCGGTTGTCGCTGCTTCGGTGGTGGGGCACAGCGAGCAGTCGCGCCACAGCCCAGCTCCACGCTGCGCAGGTTATAGCACAGCCGCCTCACCCCTACAGAGCACCCCCCCCACCCCGCCCCGGTACCCCCACGGCCAGGGCCTGTTCCCTCGGGCCTGGTGAGCCCGGCCGGGGGCAGGGCCAGCAGGGGCACGGGGCGTGGGCAGAGGCTGGAGGAGAGCGTCACCTGGCTGCCTGCTGCCGCCCAGCGACTCCATGGCCGGAGAGCGGAAATACGTCCAGTCACAGGGCAGTGACTTGGCAAGACTTAGGTCCCTCGCCAACAAGTAGTCCCTCCCAGGCTGTCCCCCATGAAGTCTTCAGGGGAAAGAACAACCATCATGGCTGTGATCAGAAGCACCAAGGGGAGTGATTGCGCTGGGCCAGGGACAGGACGAGGCTGGTGAAGAGCAGGCCGCGGGAGGGTCCTCTCCGTTGAGCTCTGTGAAGAAAATCACATCTCATAGACTGAGCACCTAGTGTGTTAGTCTCCCTGGTTCCTGGCCCCAGGACGCGGGTAGGGCCCTGCTAATGCTGTTGCACTGAATGAGGATGTGACCCAGGGGCTCAGCCTGGAAAACTGGGTCTTTACCCCCTTGACCAGGCAGCTTGTGAGTGAGGCACTGTGGCTGGGAGGTCACATTTAATTTACTGCAGGCCTGTTTCTCCTGGGCCTTCCACAGACATTGCAGAAGAGGAGCCCCCTTCTGGCTGGGGCAGGTTCCAAGTAGCTCTAAGGTGACCGTGTCCCTGCTCCAGAGCCCAGGCGTGTGGGCAGTCTGAGCTTCTGAAGGAGGCTTAGCTGCCCATGAACAGTCCAGGGTCCAAGAACTGTCCTCCTCCTGTCCCAGCTTGGAGCTCTGCAGGGGTGCCCTGTTCCTGAGATCAGCAGCTCCTCTCAGTGTGATTCTGGGCTAGGTGCTGTAATATTCTGTTTTAACCTCTCACCAGTGGCCTTTTACATTTTAGGAATCTGAGGCCCAGGGAAGTCAGGTGAAGTACCAGCGTCACAGTGAGGTGCTCGGTAGAGCGAGGATTTGAATCATTCAATGAATGAATTTGGCATTTATCGAATGCCAAAGCACAGTTTCCATCCAGGGATCTGTGCCTGTCCTTCCTAAGCAGTGTCAGGGTCTGGATTTGGGATCTCTTAACCCAGTGGGATCACTCCTGGGTAGATCTGGTTTCTGTAGCGTGCTTGGAGCAGCTCTTCTCCCCAGCATGTGTGGGAGAGGGGACACCATCCAGAGGAATGGGTGTTGGCCTTGATGTCCTGATATGAGCTGGAATCCGGGCCTTAGCAATTTCATCAGCTGAGGCCTCCCACATTGTGGCTTTCTTCCCAGAGTCCCACTTTTCTCATCTGTTGTACATTGAGAACAATGCAAACTTCTTCAGGCTTGAGCTGTTAGTGTAAAATGCCCCACAGAGTGCCTGGCACAAAATAAGGTGTCCATTTAGTAAATCGGGTTAAGTGACTTGTTCAAGGTTTGGATTTTCACCCAGGTTGGTCTGACTCCAAAGCTACATGTGGTTCCTTCCACTCTCTATTTTTGCATTCTCCTTATTAAGAAGTGTAATTGATTTATCATAAGGTACTTTGGGGTAGATTATTTGCTAGAGAGAGACTGTTCTCTGAGGAGACAGAAAGCATCTTTCCCCCACTGGTGTATCTTCCTATGACAAGGACAAGTAATCATGCTGCTTTGCCATACTCTGCTCAGTCCCTTGGACTTGTGACTTAAGAACAAACACCTCATGTCACTGGAAATCCAAAGGAGTCTAGAAATTCATCTTGTTTGGTGATAACTCTTTCCCAGGACCTGGGGCAGTTTGGAGCATTTTATAGCTGTGGAAACAAGAGAAAATAAACGTGCTTTGGCTAAATGGTGGGCTAAGCGTTTGTTGATGTGGATCAGATGCAAGCAGGAGGGCAAGGAAAGTTCTAAAGATGTTTTTTTTTTTTTTTTTTTTTTTTTTTGCCAGCCCTGGGCAGCATTTGCTGAGGCCTGGGGACGAGGGGTTCAAATGGTGCCCTGAACTCACATCCCCTAATTGTTCAGAGGCAGCGTAAGGAACCTACGGGCAGGGCAGCCTTGAGTTAGATGCCAAGGCTCTGTGACCCCAGATAAGAAGTGTGACTTCTTGCAAAATAGGGGCAAATAGGACTTTCTTCACTATTAACTTCACTATTGAAAAAAATTACAATAAATGCTTGTTATGGCAAACTAAAAGAGTAAAGAGGTTAGATAAAAAAAAGACCTCCTTCAGCCCGACCCACGCCCCAGAGATGACCACGTGAACAGGTGGGTATATCTCTTTTCCACACATGTGAAAACATGTACGCACTTGTACACACACTGTTTTCTTTTACAAACGTGGTCCAAGGCCATACACACTTTCATTTTACCCACAGAGATATTGATTCCCGGAGAAAGTGATGTGCACAAGATCATACACAATAGATTGTAGCTAGGCTGAATCTGAGTTCCTGCCTCCTGACTCCATGTCCCGGGCTCTGTCCACACCCCATCCTTCCGGCCTCTGGGCATCCTTACTCCAGTTGAGCTTTCCAGGGGACGCACATACGATTACCCTTGCGGATCAGCAGAGGAGGTAGTCCAGATGTTTAATGCCGCACACGTTGTAGTCCCAGCTGGTCAGAATCCATACGGGCTGGAAATGGCCTTCTTGAGGTTACTGGCTAAATAGTGGCCCTGTGTGTGGGGGTCTCATTTCATACCTTACCTGTCTCTCAATGCAGGAAGGGAAGAAGGAAGGAAGATGCAAAATGGTCTTAAATAAAACCGCAGTAGAAGAAAGAAAATGCTTTCAACAGAATCACAGTGTTATCAACTGTAGCAATATCTATCTATTTTTTTTAATAAGGACAAAGGCAAGGGAAACAAAAGCAAAAAGGAACTATTGGGACTTCAAGATCAGAAGCTTTTGCACAGCCAAGGAAACAGTCGACAAAACCAAAAGCCAACCTACAGAATGAGAGAAGATATTCACAAATGACATATCTGATAACAGGCTAGTATCTAAAATCTATAAAGAACTTACCAAACACCCAAAATACTAAAAGTCCAGTTAAGAAATGGGCAGAGGACATGAACAGAAATTTTTCCAAAAAAGCTCTCCAAATGGCCAACAGACCCTTGAAAAAATGCTCCACATCACTTAGCATCAGGGAAATACAGATCAAAACCACAGTGAGATACCACTTCACACCAGTTAGAAGGGCTAAAATGAACAAGTCAGGAAAAAAAAATGGTGAGGATGTGGAGAAAGGGGAACCCTCTTCCTCCACTGGTGGGACTGTAAGCTGATGCAGCCACTTTGAAAAACAGTATGGAGGTTCCTCAAGAAGTTACAAATAGAGCTATCCTACGACCCAGCAATTGTACTACTAGGTATTTACTCAAAAGATACAAACATATGATACAGAGAGGCACCTGCACCCCACAATAGCAATGTCCACAATGACCAAAACATGGAAAGAGCCCAGATGTCCATCAACAGATGAATAAATAAGAAGATGCAGTCTGTATATACAATGGAATATTATTCAGCCATCAACAAATAAAAATCTTACCATTTGCAGAGACAGGACTGGAACCAGAGAGTAGTATGCTAAGTAAAGTGAATCAGTCAGAGAAAGAATGTTAAATGATTTCACTTATATGTGGAATTTAAGAAACAAAACAGAGGATCCCAGGGGAAGAGAGGGAAAAATAAAATAAGGCTAAATCAGAGAGGGAGACAAACCGTAAGAGACTCTTAACTATAGAAAACAAACTGATGCTTACTGGAGGGGCGTGGGGTGGGGAAGTGGGGAAGTGGGTGACAGACACTAAGGGCACGTGATGTGATGAGCTCTGGGTGTCCTATGCACCTGATGAATCACTGAACTCTACTGAATCTAATACAATACACCATATATTAATTGAATTGAAACAAAATTAAATAAGGACAAGGAAATCATGCTGCTTGAGAGAAGGGAAGAGACAACAATGAAAAATGAAGTAAATAGGAAGAATTTGGCTGAACTGGTTTTGGGGTGCAGCTTTGCCCTCAGTAGCTCTGTAACCTTGGACTTAATCTCCTTGAGCTTCCGTTCTGTAGATCGCCTGTGAAGGTGAAGGGGAAGGAGAGAAACGAAGAGGAATTGAACCAAGATTACCAAGACTGAGGGTTCTGGGAGACTTTTAGTCTGGTGGGCTATAGACAGTTCAAGTCAGGGCTGGTCTGGGGAGCCTAACTTCCAGATGAGGGTCTTCAGGCCTTTCTTACCTTGAGTTCAAGCTGTTGGGGATTCTGGAGTAAACCTCGAAATAAGTTTCATTCTTTAAAGTCCTATGGTTTATCTTGTAGAGTCTGGGATAACTGTTGAGGGGATGTGGAGGTATGGTCACAGGGGTGGCTTTCGACCTCCTTGGTTTATGGATTAGGATTTTGACCGTGTTTTTACCCCCACGAGCATAACTTTCTGCCTGTTTTAAAAGCCATGAGTGACCATAAAATAAAAGGCTCATGGAATGGAAAATTTGATTCTACGCTAGAAGCCCAAAGCGCTCCTCCCTGCATCAGCTTCACTGACCAGCAGAGGGCAGTACAGACAGCGACATCACCGCAGGTGATTTGTGCGGTGGAAGGGCGTTTTAAAATTTTTAAATTCCAGTTGTGGTAAACAAAGCAAAAACAGACAAAGAAAAATCTCACATAACATAAAGTTTACCATTGTAGCTATTTCTGATTGTATAGTTCATTAGTGTTAAGTCTGTTCCCACTGTTGTGCAAACAACCTCCAGAATTTTATTTTACAGAGGAAACCTTGCACCCCTTAGGCCACCAATCCCCATTCTCCCCGCCCCATAGCTCCTGGCAAACTACCTTTCTTCTTTCTGTTTCTGGGAATTTGACGGCTCTAGGTGTCTCGGAGACGTGGAATCATCCAGTGCTTGTCTTTTTCTGACCGGCTCGTGTCACTGAGGATAATATCTTTAGAATTCATCCTTAGCCTGACGTGTGTTGGGCTTTCCTTCCTTTTTGAAATGATTATTTTTGCCTTTTGCACAATATGCAGATGTCACAAATCTCATCTTCCTTGATTTGAACTCTGCTGGTATGTCCTGTATCTGCAAGTGGGGGCATCAGTGTTGGCCTTCAAGTCCTGCCTGAGCCAGCCATGTCTGTGTGTTCGTTGGGCAGCCTGGAGTTCGTGTGCGGGGGGGGGGGGGGGGGGGGGGGGGGGGGGGGGGGGGGGGGGGAGGGGGAAGCCTGGAGCTCCGTGTGCGGGGTTGACTGGAGGAGGGGGAAGGAGCAGGCACCAATTCGTCCACTCCGTGGGCTGTCCCTGGGTAGGGCATCTTGACTGTGTGCACAGGGGTGGGTATTTGTGCATACTTCTCTTTAACTTGGGGTTTCCACATCTGGGGATCCGTTTGAAAGGAATGCTTCAAATAGACAAATTCCCATTCGGTGCATTTGGAGTGTCACAGCTGTGACTGCCAGAGGGAGTCGTCCCTGAGGCCTGTAGCTGCTGCCCATTTGGGGTGTGGCCAAGTGTACACTCTTCTAGGGGATGGGAAGAGACATCTCTTAGCCAGTGGGCTTTAAGCTAGACCCTGAAGAACAAATAGGACTTACTTAGACAAAGAATGGGTAGAACAGGGTTTAGCAGAAAAGTTATTTATACGCTAGCCTAATTACAGAATTTCACCCCTCCACCTTAGTTGCCACGGTCTGTGCTCCCACTGGACCCGTCTTGTTCCCGCCAAGGGCCCCAAACATGCCCTCACCGTGAATCTGCAAATATTGCTTCTAGCTAGTGATGCCTGGCCAGCGAGGGACCTCTTGTAAATCCCCTGGATTTTAAAGATTTATTTATTTGAGAGAGAGAGAGAGGGAGCGGCGGTGGGGGCAAAGGGAGAATTTCAAACAGACTTGCTCAGCGCAGAGACTGACACGGGACTCCATCCCACAACCCCGAGATCATGACCCGAGCTGAAATTGAGAGTCAGAACCTTGACGGACTGAGCCACCCAGGCACCCCAATCCTGTGGATGTTTAAAATAGACTGGTTAAATGTTGGTGTAGTGATCAAGCGCCTATGTCATCTCCCAGATGGGTTGGAAAAGGTAACAGAAATAGGGTAAACTTTGCAATACTGGGGGAATCTGTGCAAACACAAGACTCATTCTTTTTAGTTCTAGCGTAAATATGGAGAAATGAGCTCAGGTTCCAATAAAAGAGCAGCGCCCCCCACTTGCCCTTGTGGGCAGAGGGTGACTGTGTTAAACTTAGCCCACCTGTCCACCAGCATCTGACGCTCAGAGGAGTCCCTCCGTTTACAGGAAAGATTGTACCATAAACTTGCAGAGGCTGGATACTAGGGAGAGTCAGACTTGGGGAACATCCCATGCCCGTGAGTAAATGTGGAAAGAATTCACACACAGGCTGCATGTTCACAGCACATTCGCTACTGGAGACCCTTTCCACTTGGGCAAGGCTAGCAAACGGCCTTGGGAGTTCAGCTTCCGTGTGTCCCTTTGGAAGAGTCGGATGGGAAGGCTGGCGGGGAGCCACAGCATATATAAGCTTAACATAGGGATTTGGCTTGTTTACCATATGACTTGTCTTTCTCTCTCACGCCTAAATTGCTGGGTACAGGAGCTGCAGGCTTGAAAACCTGCACAGAGGGTGATGCACTTAAACCTTCCCACCCTTCAGAGACACCCCACAGAGGCAGGAGGAGGGAGGGTACTCCTCAGTAGCTCGGTACTGCCACTCTCTAGAGCGCCCGCCTTTGATCCTATCGCGGTAAAGGGAGCCAGGATGTTGGAAGTGGGAGTCACACACCCGGCCCCAGTTACATGCTGGGAGACTGACATGCTCCAGGGCTGTCTCTAGAAGGCGAATTGCATGTGGTTCCCTATTGCGGGCAGGCTGGGAGCCTGTCGTTCCACCCTGAGTCGCCTCTTCTGGGCACTGTAGTCTGTCAGTCTTAGCCTGAAATTCGGCCACTGGACAAGCACTAGGCAGCATGGGTTGTTAGCAAAAGGACTGTAAGCATCTCCTTCCCAACTGGTCAGATGTGTATGGGCAGGGAGTGGGGTAGTGTGTGCTCAGGCCCCTGAGTTTCTGGGACGCAGGTTCTTGGAGAACACATTTTTGAAGTAGACGGGAAACTTGGGTGTAAGACGTCTGTTTTCAGATACAGTGGGGGTCCAAAGAGGAGCCTCTCTCCCTCTCTCTCTCTCTCTCTCCCCCTTGTTTGAAACTGTTTTTTCTAACGTGAACTCTCTACTGTTTACACTTCCTTATTCTCATATTCTGCGAGCCGTTCTAGAAACCAACCACAGACAGGGCTAAAAAAGAACCAACAACCAAGAGGACACAAGAGAATAGTTAAGCCAAGTTAGGGCAGGCTTAAAACTAGAAATTATTGTAAAATAGAGAAGAATAAATTAAAATGATGATATTAAAACAAAAGTTGTAAGCATCCAAAAATAGGAGGAGAAAAAATTCTTCATGAGAGCAAATTTTTTCAAAAAAGATTTGTGTATGGGGCACCCGGGTGTCTCCGTTGGTTAAACGTCTGCCTTCGGCTCAGGTCAGGATCCCAGGGTCCTGGGATAGAGTCCCACATCGGGCTCTCTGCTCAGTGGGGAGTCTGCTTGGGACTCTCTCTCTTTCTCTGCCCCTCCCCCCAGCTCAAGTTCTCTCTCTTTCTCAGTCTCTTCTCTCTCTCTCAAATACATAAAATCTTTAAAAAACATAGATTTATGTTTGTTTGTTTCTTTCAGAGAGTGAGATGAGAGCATGAGTAGGAGGGGCGGAGGGAGAGAGAGAATCCCAAGCAGACTCCATGCTGGGTACGGAGCTAGGTGAGGAGCTTAGTCTCACCACCCTGAGAGCATGACCTGAGCAGAAAGCAAGAGTCAGATGCACCTCCCAGGTACCCCGTGAGGGCAAGAATTTAATAAATTTAATGAAAATATTTGTATGTAAACATATATGTAACAGAAAATAATTTAATAAATTTAAATAAAATTCATCAGCAGTAAGATTGAAAAAAGGGAAATCATGAAAATAATATTTATTCATGACTAACGACAATTAGCCAAAAACGCCCCAGTAGTTACACGTGAGGTATCGTCTGCACAGGTCTCACAGCCTGCTCGCAAGACTTCTGCGAGAATACAAGCAGTAACACCCACTGAAAGGGTAAGGACCTAGAGGTCTGACCGATAAAACAACTGCTTCAGGGTCAGCTATGCTAGTGAGCGGCAAAGATGGGGTTGCAGCCCAGGACATCGGATTTAAGGCCTGCACTCAGAACTGGGTAAGAAGCTGTAGCTGTTTTTATCCACATTGCTTCTGACATCAAATGAGAGTGTTTTCCTTTTCCTCCAACACCATCTACGTGATGTCTTTAACAAAGTCACTTCTCCAACCCTTTGATGCCCATTGGATGTCCAGCAGTTCAGTTCCGTTCTGACACTACTGGCAGTGAGCACAGACCCACAGGTCAGGGGCTCCGTTTCATAGGACGGTCACATGTCTGTCGTTAAGTCCAGGACACCTGTACTTCTGACAGACTGGCTGCAGATCAGAGGATCCTGTGACCCCCCTCTTTGGCCTCGATGATTTGCCAGGAGGACTCACAGAGCTCAGGAAGACAATGTATTTATGTTTACTAATTTCTTACAAAGGATACAAATGAACAGCCAGATGCAGACACACATAGGGAATGATCCAGAAGCATCCTGAGTGCACAAGCTCCTGTCCCTGGGGCATTGGGGAGCGCCACCCTTTGGGCATGTGGATATGTTCATCAAAGAGGGAATTCTCCAAGTCCTATCATTTAGGGGTTTTTATGTGGGTTTCACTACATGGGCATGATTGATTAAGTCATTGACCATTGGTAATTAAATTCAACCCCCAGTTCCTTTCCTCTCCCTAGAGGTGGTAGAGTGAAGCTGAAATCTCCAACCTGCTAATCACATGGTTGGTTCCTCTGACAACCAGTTCCCTCCCCTTCCTGAAGCCATCCAGGGACCCACATAGAGTCACCTTATTAGCTTAGACTCAGGTATGTTTGAAAGGAGATTATTGTGAAGAATAGTAGATTTTTCTGTTACCCATTGCTTGAGAAATTCCAAGGGTGCTCAGTGCCAGGAACTGGGGACACAGAACAAATGTATTTATCTGTTATTATGTCACAAAGCTGAGCAATAAAAAAAAATTTTTTTTAAGATTTTATTTATTTGTCAGAGAGAGAGAGAGAGCAAGTGAGCACAAGTAGGGAGAGCAGCAGGCAGAGGGAGAAGCAGGCTCCCCACTGAGCTGGGACCCTGATATGGGACTTGATCCCAGGACCGTGGGATCGTGACCCGAGCCGAAGGTAAATCTTAACCAACTGAGCCACCCAGGTCTCTCAAAGCTGAGCAAAATTAAAAATATTGTGACAGGGGTCCCCAAGACCATTCTTCAATTCAGTGATTAGTTAGAAGGGCTCACAGAATGCAGAAAACCTGTGCTATTCATGCTTATAATTTATTACAGTAAAAGGATACAGATTAAAGTCAGGAAAGGAAAAAAGCCACATAGGGCTGAGTCCAGGTGAGGCAGGCAGGAACTTCTAGTTGCCCCCTCCCCAGGGGATTGTACAGGCAGTGCCCCGTTCTCCCATGATGTGTGACAGCACATACAAATTGTTGCCAACCTGGGAAACTCACCTGAGCCTTAGTGTCCAGATGTTTTATTAGGATTCAGTCATATAAGGCACAGAGTCCAGCCCCAGAGATCAAGCTGTGCAGCTTAATACCCCAGGTGAAGAAAAGAAGAGTTAACATAAATCACATTGTTAGCATAAATCACACTGAGATGCCACCTTATACCAGTTAGAATGGCAAAATTAACAAGGCAAGAAATACCAAATGTTAGCAAGGATGTGGAGAAAGGGGGACCCTCTTACACTGTTGATGGGAATGCAAGCTGGTCCAGACACTCTGGAAAACAGTATGGAGGTTATTCAAGAAGTTAAAAATAGAGCTACCTTATGACCCAATAATTGCGCTACTGGTATTTACCCTGAAGATACAGATGTAGTGAAAAGAAGGGACACGTGCACTTGAATGTTCATAGCAGCAATGACCACAATAGCCAAACTGTAGAAAGAGCTGAGATGTCCTTCAACAGATGAGAGGATGGAGAAGATGTGGTCCGTATATACAATGGAATATTACTCAGCCATCAGAAAGGATGAATACCCACCATTGACATCAACATGAATGGAATTGGATTATGGGGATTATTGAGGGTATTATGCTAAGTGAAATAACTAAATCAGAGAAAGACAATTATCATATGGTTTCACTTACATGTGGAACATAAGGAATAATAGAGAGGACCATAGGGGAAGGGAGGAAAAATTGAGGGGAAATCAGAGAGAGAGACAAATCATGAGAGACTATGGACTCTGGGAAACAAACTGAGGATTGTGGAAAGGGAAGTGGGTAGGGGAATGGGGTAGCTGCATGATGGGCATTAAGGAGGCCATGTGTTATGATGAGCACTGGGTGTTATATGTGACTAATGGATCATTGAACCTTACATCAGAAACTAAAGATCTATTATATGTTGGCTAACTGAATATAATAATTTTTTTTTTTAAAAAGGAGTAAAAAATTCTTTGAATTTTGGTTCAAATGAACCGTAAAGAGAAGCTTATAGGTAAATTGAACCCTGACAGGATGTTCTGTAACAGTAAGAGATTAACTTTTCTATCCATGTTGATGGCATTGGATATATTTTCAAAAGTCATCTTTTACAGACACATAGTGAAGTATTTGCAGGTGCAGTGATATGATATCTGAAATTTGTTTAGAATAATCCATTCTGGATGGATGGTATGTGTTGGGGGAGGGTTTACTACCCCTTGCCTTTGTCATTATCTCTCAGATACTCAAATGTAAAAGCCTTTTTTTTTTTTCTTTAGTATTTGGAGCATGTTCCCATCCTCCATCCTCCAAGGCAAAACCATTCTCCCAATATTGAAGTAGTTGAAAGTGTTGACTACATGGTCTTCTAGCCTCCTTTAAGCCAGGACATGGACACAAGACTTGGATTCTACTAGTCATATGCACTGACCTTGACTCTGGGTAAGCAGCCTTGTGGTGGGGGACTTGGGTGTGTTGGCAGTGATTCTAGTGGTAACACTTTTTTTGTGTGTGTGTACAAAATTACTTTTACTGGAACAAAGCAACTTGCACACTTTTAATGTTTAAAAGTGATCATCTAATGAATCCCGGAACACTACATCAAAAACTAATGATGTACTATATGTTGGCTAATTGAATTTAAATTTTAAAAAGAGACAAAAAATAAAACTAAGCATCATTGTTCCTTTCTAGTGAAACAAAGAGAGAATTTAAAAATAAACAACAAAATTAAAACAGAGAATGTTGGGGCGCCTGGGTGGCTCAGTGGGTTAGGCCACTTCCTTCGGCTCAGGTCATGATCTCAGGGTCCTGGGATCGAGCCCCGCATCCGGCTCTCTGCTCAGCAGGGAGCCTGCTTCCCTCTCTCTCTCTGCCTGCCTCTCAATCTACTTGTGATTTCTCTCTGTCAAATAAATAAATAAAATCTTTAAAAGAAAATGTTAAAAAAAAAAAAAAACAGAGAATGTCCATTCCAAATATGATCCTATAGGTTCTACTGATTCTCCCACTAAGTAGTAGGGCTCAAGTCATCATTTGGAGAGAATTTTATTTTAGGGGTGCTCAGGTGGTTCCTTTGAAGGGAATTTTGATTCCTTGGCTGAAGGTGTCCACTTAGGTAGAAGATGTTTTCTGACTCAAGGACAGGTGGCAGTGGGATGATAATGATAAAACCACGTGAAATTCCAAAGTTCTATTCATTTTAAATATCCTTGGTAGTTCTATGATCCTAAGACTATGAAAGAATGAAACATTTCATTTGCTACAGAGGTGTGTTTTATTTGCATTTCTTAGAACCCATGCATTTTGGTGCTCGCTCAGAAGTGGGTTCAGGACCTGGTGCCAGCAGGGCGCCTGGCACCTGGAGTTCCCATCACATGCTTTCCTTCTCCTACCTTCTTGGGGGTTGGGGGCCATGCTGAGTGTACTGGCAGGGGAGCAGGCCCTGTATGTATGGAGGGCAAGGGCATATAGACCAGGGAGAGGCAGGCAGCACAGAGGCCACCAAGAGCCTGGCAAGTCTGTGGAGGCTAAGCTGGACCCGGTGGAGCACACCTTTTGGGAGCAGCTCCCCCACTGCCTGCCCTGGAGACCCAGTAACATTTATGTCCACATGAAGACTGCTGTCAGGAGCTGCTGGACAGAGGGGGTGTGGGTCAGAACTCATGTAGTGAGATCTGTGTTCATGGCTGGGACCTGGCCATCAGCCCCATCAACCCTGCCATCAACATGGCGCTATAGCTGCAGGTGGATGGCTTTGGGTTCTTGCAGGTGGCTGCCAGTGCCCCTGCTGGGGAGCTTGTAGCAGAATTGGAACCAGAGACTGATCCATGAGAACCGCCAACCCAGATCCCCCACAACTAGGCCATCTGTGTCTTCAGGCTCACACTCAAGTAACTGAAATGAGACTGGCCAGCTTATCCACCCAGCCCCACACAGCTAGGCTCTAGGAAGGGAAAAGGAAAGGATAGGGAGAGAGAGGGAAAGAAAAAAAAAGAAAAGAAAAGAGAAAGAAAAATTAAATTCAAGGGGCTCTACATTTAAATTGGGAAATATGTTTATATATCTAAATAACTTAAAGCCCAGTCAGTTGATTAGCCTGGATGTAGCTGAAGAATTATATGACAGGAGAACTGGATAATGTTTATAGCTCCAGTCCTGCGATGCGGCTTTAGGGAGCATTCCCCTCTTGAAGTTATGAAATTGCTGATTTAACTGTCATATGTCGGATTAGCTGGATCCCATCATGGTGACAAACACAAACCTTTTCCCTCTCCTGTCTCCTCCTGATTCCTGTTAGAAAAGTAAAATGAACCAAAATGTTTGTACTTAGTGATTTGCTGTACTAGTTTTCAGGATTTCATTATACTGTGATGTTTTTAAATACTAAACTATTAGTATTTTGTGTTGGCATATTGAGTTTATTTAGGAATTATTTATATTGTAGGGTCAAGGACTCCCTTATTTAATTAATAACAAAAAATGTTTGAACAAAAGTATTCCTAACTCAGCTATTGCTTTAACATTTCAAACAAACAAAAATGACCATATTTCTTTATCTCCCTAAAACTTATTGAGAAGCTTGAGAAATGACTATGCACTGCCTTTTCTTTCTACTCTTGAGAACACTGTAACTTCTACATTGCTCAATCTGCTTCCATCAGCAGTTAACAAAAAAAAACAGTCCAAATAAAGCTAGTGTCAGCCGCCAGACTTGAGGTTGTGACCAACCCAATCCAGCCAGCTTATGGAAAATGATAATTAACAAGCACAATCTTTGACCAAAAGAGCACATCTTGCTTTAGGGCAAAGATTTTAAAAATATGTAGGCTTAAAGACATGTCTTTATTAAAATTGATACAGATAATAGGATTACAATGTCTATCTCTAAATGATGTAACCCAGAAAAGGATGATGAACTAAATATGCTTTCTTCTTTAAAAAGAAATCATACCATTGTTAAACATACTGTAATTTCATGAAACTAACATACTCATTCAAATATATCTGGCAAAATTTTCAAAACGGATATGGGATTATTGAAGAAAAGAGGAAGATATTACTTTAAGCAGTACAAAATCCGAAAGCTATTTTCCCCTATGATATCTGGAAAGTATTAAACAAAAATACATTTCCTATTCAGCAGGGATACTACTGATCAAACTTTATTTTTAAACGTGATGTCACCAAAGTGGCAGTGTAGGAGAACCCAGCCTCTGTCCCACCACAAAGATCTACAATTAGACATCTACCCATGAACAAAAATAACTCTGGGAGAGTTATGAAGTCCACTTGAGGACCTTCAGCAGCACGGTGGAATAAAAACCCAAGACCAACTGTACAAAAAGAGGAAGAAGACAGATTCTTCAGAGTCCATAGTCTCTCATGGACTGTGAAGAACAACAGAGGGGTTTGAAGTGGCAGAGGGGTGGGAGGTTGGGGTACCAGGAGGTGGGTATTATAGAGGGCACAGATTACATGGAGCACTGGGAGTGGTGAAAAAATAGTGAATACTGTTTTTCTGAAAGTAAATAAATTAATTTAATTTAAAAAAAAAAGAAGACAGATTCTTTTTACCTGCATTATCCATCGCCCCAGGCTGGCATTGCTCAATGCCAAGAGGAAACTCCCTAGCTTTCTCTACCCTGCAACCAGGAAAGAAATATCAGGGTGAATAACCAGCTTCCCCGGACTTTGGAGGCACTACATGAAGATCCCACTTCTGTTTCATCTCACCTAGACTGGCAAAAACCAAGATGTTTAGAGATAGCTAGGAACAAGAAAGAAATGAAGAAACTACTAGTATCAGCCATGTAATGGGAGTGATCCATGGTTCAACATGATCTGCTCTGCAGACAAACCAGCAGCTTTTTCCACTAAAGAAACCAATGACCAGCACAGCCACTGTGGACCTTCTGTCGATTTCACCATCTTTTGCTCCATAAGTGTTCATATTCTCTGATGCCAGCCACCTGAATCCTTCCTCACTCCCTCCTCTACTGGCCACTGCTGGAGCCAGGGAACTTCACCATTAGTCATCCCAGGGCTCTGTGGCTGCATGACTATAACACATCAGCCTAGACCACTGCAGCTGACACCCATCACCCAGCATTTGCCCAATTGTCACTGCCTTCTGCTGCCATTTGAATGCTGAGACAGAGACTGTGCAGCCTTGAGAGAGTACACCAAATAATTAGGTTCCCTACAACTGTTTGTATGCCTAGATCAGACTGTTTCCTGTCACGGGCCTGCAATACTGCAATCATCTGCACCTGGCTTCTCTAGCTATACACCTGCATGCCCCCAATCTGACCCTCATCACCAACCTCCACTGCTGTGCGCCTGTGGCCAAGACTCAGCAACCATGGTAGTACATGCCAACAGCCATGGCCCCCACTGCTGCCAGTGACCTGCATTTGTCCCTGGCCCTAACTGCCTGTCTCCCCCATAATATAGTGGTGTAATTGTCCCCTGCCACAACAGAGACACCTGCAGTTCGGCCCCACAAATATGTGTGCTCCCAGCACTGGCTCTAGCCTCTGTGGGCCTGAACCTGATCCTGAAGCTACCACTGAGGACCCCATTGGCAAGAGTCAAAGAGGCAGTCCTCTCCGTGAACCTGATACCACCACATGCTGCCCTGCATGGTGCCCTTAACCACTAGACCTAGGGTCCCAGCATACTCAGCATGCCCCACTCACAGATTAAAGTCTTTCCTACCAAAATCATGGAAGAGGTGACTGTTTCTTCATATGTGAAAGCACTTACATAAGGCTACAGGGATCATGAAAAATTGGGGAAACATGATGCCACTGAAAGAACCCAGTAAACCTCTAGTAACTGGCTCCAAAGAAATGGAGATCCAGGGATTTCCTAACAAAGAATTCAAAATAATTTATCAAAAGATGCTCAACGAATCAAAACAGAACACAGATAAACAATTTAACAGTATCAGGAGAGTACAAGAACAAAATAAGAAGGTCAACAAAGATAGAAAACATAAAAAAGAACCAAATGGAAATTTTGGAGGTGAAGAGTACAATGGCTGCATTGAAGGATTTGATAGGGCACTTCAACAGCAGACTAAATCAGGCAGAAGGAAGTCAGATCAGTTGAAACTGATCAAAACAACACAAATAAAAAGAATGAAAAAGAGTGAAGAAAGCCTACATGATCTATGGGATACTACTAAAAGAACCCATTTGTGAATTTGGGGAGTTCTAGAGTAGAAGAGAGGGAAAAGCACAAAAAGCTATTTAAAGAAATAATGGCAAGAATTCCCCAAATCTGAGGAGAAATTTGGATACCCAAGTTTATGAAGCTCATAAGTCACATAACAAAATGAACTTAAAGAGCACCACTCTAAGAAACATTATAATAAAACTGTCAAAAGGCAAAGAGAGAATCTTATAAAAGAAACAGGAGAAAACCAGTTTGTAATCTATAAGGGAGCCTCCATAAGAATATCAGCAGATTTCTCAGCAGAAAACTTGCAGACCAGAGGAAATGGAATGATATATTCAAAATGCTGAAAGAAACTGCCAACCAAAAATACTTTACCCAGAAAAGTTTTTTTAGAAATGGTGCATGATAAAGACTTTCCCAACAAACAAAAGCTGATGGAGTTCATTACCCCCTAGACCTGCCTTAAAAAGAAATGCTGAAAGGCAGGGCACATGGATGGTTCATTCGGTAGAGCATGGAACTCTTGATCTCAGGGTTGTGAGTTTGAACCCCACATTGGATGTAGAGAGGACTTAAAAATAAATTCATTTGGAACATCTGGGTGGCTCAGTTGGTTAAGCAGCTGCCTTTGGCTCAGGTCATGATCCCAGTGTCCTGGGATTGAGTCCCACATCGGGCTCCTTGCTCAGCAGGGAGCCTGCTTCTCCCTCTCCCTCTGCCTGCTACTCTGCCTGCCTGTGTGCTCGCTCTCTCTCTGACAAATAAATAAATTTAAAAAAATAAAATAAAACAAAAATAAAAAATAAAATATTTTTTAAAATGCTGAAAGATCTTTAAACTGAGATGGAACAATGCTAATTGGTAACATGAAAACGTGAAAAAATACAATACATTGGTAAATGTAATCATATAAGTATTCAGATTCAGAACACTAATACTGTAATATGGTGGTGATTAAGCACTTTAAATATAAAGGTTAAAGGACAAAAACATTACAAACAGGTATAAGTACAAATTTGTTAATGGATACCTGATATAAAAATGTAACTTATGACAATGAAAACAGAAAAGAAAAGGAACCAAAAGGGTAGTTTTAGTAGGTGATCAAAGTTAAGTTGTTATCAGAGTAAAACAGATCATTATATCTATATTTTATGTAAGCCCCATGACAACGAAAAGCAAAAAACTACAGTACATTTAGAATAGGTAAGAGAAGGGAATCAAAGCTTACCACTACAGAAAACCACCAGTTTTACAGAGGAAGGCAACAAGAGAGGAAAAAGAGAACAAGGGAATTATGAAGAGCAGAACACGATGAGATGGCATTAGTGAGTTCTTACCCATTGTTAATTCTTCCAAATGTAAATGGATTGATTCTCCAATCAAAAGACATAGAGTGGCTGGATAGATTAAAAAAAAAAAAAAAACCAAGACCTATGTTACCTACAAGAGACTCACTTCATCCTTAAGGAAACACTTCTACTCAAAGTGAAGGAACAAAAAAGATATGCAAATGGAAATCAGAAGAGAGCAGGGGTAGCTGTATTTAGACAAAATAGACTTTAGCCCAAAATGGTTACAAGGGACAAAGAGGTCTTATATAATGATTAAAGGGTTAATTCATCAAGAAGATAGAATAATACTCATTTGTTTCTTAAATTCCACATATGAGTGAAATCATATGGTATTTGTCTTTCTCTGACTGACTTATTTCAGTTATCATCATACTCTCTAGCTCCATCCACAACATTGCAAATGACAAGGTTTCATTCTTTTTTTAATAACTGAGTAATATTCCACAGCATACGTATACCACTTTTTTATCCATTCATTAGTTGGTGGACACTTGGGTTGTTTCTATAATTTGGCTATTGTAGATATTGCTCTTATAAATATTGGGGTACATGTATCCCTTTGAATTAGTATTTTTGTTTTCTTTGGGTAAACACCTTGTAGTGCAATTGCTGAATCATAGGGTAGTTCTATTTTTAACTTTCTGAGGAACCTTCATACTGTTTTCCAGAATAGCTCCACCAGTTTGCTTTCCCATCAACAGTATAAGAGTTTCCCTTTCTCCACACCCTCTCCAACACCGATTGTTTCTTGTGTTGTTGATTTAAGCCATTCTGACAGATGTGAGGTAACATCTCATTGTAGTTTTGATTTATATTTCCCTGATATCACTGATAATCAGTGATACTGAGCATCTTTTTTAAAAATTTCTTTTCAGTGTAACAGAATTCATTGTTTTTGCACCACACCCAGTGCTCCATATAATGCGTGCCCTCCATACTACCCACCACCTGGCTCCCCCACCCTCCCACCCCCCGTCCCTTCAAGATATTAAGCATCTTTTGATGTGTCTGTTGGTCATCTAGATTTCTTTGGAAAATATTTATTCATGTAATATTTATTCAAATATTATTCATGTCTTCCTATGATTTTTCAACAAAATATTAGCAAACCAAATTCAAGAACCCATTAAAAGGAATGTATACAATGATCAAATGAGATTTACTCCTGCAATGCAAGGGTGATTCAATATATGCAAATAAATGTGATATGCTCTGTTAAAAAAGGAAAGGTAAAAATTATATGATTATCTCAATAGATGCAGAAAAAGCATTCGTCAAAGTAAAACATCTTTTCATTACTAAAGCTCTCAACAAATTGGGTATGGTAGGAGTATACCTCATTATAATAATGGCCATATATGGGACGCCTGGGTGGCTCAGTTGGTTAAGCAGCTGCCTTCGGCTCAGGTCATGATCCCAGCGTCCTGGGATCGAGTCCCACATCAGGCTCCTTGCTCCGCAGGGAGCCTGCTTCTCCCTCTGACTCTGCCTTCCACTCTGTCTGCCTGTGCTCGCTCTCGCTCGCTCTCACTCTGACAAATAAATAAATAAAATCTTTAAAAAAAAATAATGGCCATATATGATGAATCCACAATTAATATAGTCAATGATGAAAGCTTCAAAGCTTTGCCTCTAAGGTCAGGAAGGAGACAAGGTATTATCTGGTATTAGAAGTCCTAACTAGAGGAGTCAGACAAGAAGAAGAAATAGGAGATGTAAAATTGTCGTTGTTTGCAGATAAAACGATCTTTATATGGAAAATACTAAAAATGACCAAAACCTGGTAGAACTAATGAATGACTACAGTAAAGTGGCAGGATACAAAATCAACATACAGAAATCAATGGTATATCTATACATTAACAATGAACTAACTAAAAAAATATAAAATAAATTTCATTCATAGTAGCATCAAAAATAATTAAATACTTAGGAATAAATTTAACCAAGGTGATGAAAGATCTATATACTGAAAACGACATCTTTTTTGATGATGGAAATTAAAAATGCAACCATGTCATTTTACTCCTTCATTTTCCTTAATTTACTCTGTTTTTTCAGGCCTTATGCTTTGCAGTTGCTATTTTCTCTGCTTTGAATTTCACCCTACCTTACCACCATGTAAAAAAAATCTTATTTCAGCATCCAGCTTTGGTAAAATTTCCACTAGGAGCATCTCTGAACATCTCCCTGAAACCTCCACCACATATAGTTTTTTTCTGCCTCATTTTATTGACCTTGTTAATGACGGTAGGTTTCAATAACATGCAGCATCTCAATGGGAAGGCAGTATCACAATGAGAAGTTGTGAGTTAGTGTGAATGAGTTGGTATGGTTTACAAAAATACTAATTTAGAGGGATACATGTACCCTCATGTTTATAGCAGTATTATCTACAATAGCCAAATTATGGAAACAGCCCAAATGTCTATCTACTTGAATGGATAAAGAAGATGTGGTGTGTGTGTGTATGTAAATATAAATATATATATTTATATACATATAAATATATATGTATATTTATATATTTATATACATACATATATATGTATATAAAAGTTGGCATTTTTAAAAGTAGAAAATAGATTTTTCCCTTAGGTTAGGAGTTAAAAATTATTATTGCTTTATTACAATTTGGAAGTATAACCTGCTACATTAACTATAGCCTAGTATATTAATTTTCCTCTAATGTATTTAAAAAAAGATCAGCTTACCTAAGCAATCAACATAATCTTAAGTTAGCACATCCTTCCATTGGTTGACTCTATTCCCACAAAACAGATGCAAGAAATGACAAAGTGTGTCTGGCTTTAGCATTAGCAGGATGGTGTTGGGGGCCTGTTTTGAAATCAAAACAATGAATGAATATGGAAGTGTACTGCATATAGTTTTAATTAAGTTTCTACCTGTGCTGTTTATCTCATTCATTCTTTGGTTTCTGCAAATTTCATGCCATGTTGTAATTAGTCTGTGGACTTTCCTATGTTCTCTTCTAAGCTGTGGATTTTTTGGGGACAAGGACTTGTTCACTATCACTGTGATTCTTCTGTATCCCTAGAGTCCATCACATTGTTAGGGACATGGTAGGCACATAGAAAATACGAACACAGAAGCATATTCATTTCACATCTGGCACCTGACCTGCTCCTGAGGGTGTTAAAATCAGGTATTTTGTCCAGTAGGGCCTTTAGCTTGAATGGATTTCCCTGGTTGTGTGAAAGATGGTCCCATAAACCTGCAGCATTCCAAGAAAGGGAGAGAGTCAGCTTTTTAGAAAGGAATGCGAAAGAGCTATGTTTGATAAGGACAAGGATTACTTCCAGGAAATAGTGAAGTTTTATGATTAGAAGGTACCTAATGAGCATTTATGCCAAATAGTTTTTAGGTTTTAATTTTTGCCCCAATAAATATATCTTTTAAAGATTTTTTTTTTTTTAATTTTAGAGAGAGAGAGAGAGCAAGCAGGGGGAAGAACAGGCAGAGGAACAAGCATACTCCACATTGAGTGCAGAGCCTGACATGGGGCTTAGTCTCACAACCCTGAGATTGTGACCTGAGCTGATCAAGAGTCAGAAGCTTAACTGACTGAGCCACCCAGGGCTCCCAATAAATATATCTTTTAAAAAATATTCATATGGTAAAATTGTCAGACCTTATAATTTGTGAATAGAAATCATGAACTCTCCCCTTGTAAAACTTAATAAGATCTAAATTTAATAGATTTCCTTCTATTCATGTACAAACACAATACATTTTACAAAAATGAAAAATTTCAGATTTATTTGATTTTGATATGTTGCCCTCTCATCAAATAAATACATTTTAGCCATATTTCTTTTAAAAAATGATTTTTAATGACTGCATAGCATTCTAGAATATGGATGAACCAACATTCATTTTTTTAAACTTTTATTCATTCACATGAAGTAGCAAAGATAATACAAAGAGGCCCTATCCAGTCTCACCCAATATTCCCCAATAGTAAATCTTAAGTCACTGTAGTACAATGTCAGAACTAGCGAAATTGACATTGTCACAATGTGTGCATATGGCATTTTATCCAGTAGATTCATATAAACACCACCACAATCAAGATACAGGATACCACCACCCCTAGTGCTACCCCTTTATAGTCAAACCCACTCTCACCTCTCTCAACATCGATGTCCCATTACCGTTCTTCAATTATAGTAAGATTCTATATATTATATAATATTAAGTATTCCTTCTACATACATTGATAATCACATTGGTCAGTGTTACAATTTTTATATCAAGAGTTAAATATAATATAGAAAACTCAAGAAGAAGAGTCTTTTGTATTTATCCTCATTTATAATTTCCATTCTATTCTTCTTATGTTCCAAAATGTCTTCTTTTGTTGTTTCTTTTCTGTTTAGAGAATTTCTTTAAACTATTCTTTTAGGATAGGTCTGCTGGAAACAAATTCTCTTAGTTTTCCGTTATCAGAGAGTGTCTTGATTTCCTCTTTATTCTTGATGGATATTTTTGTTGGGTATAGAATTCTGGGTTGACAGGTTTTTTTTTTTAAAGCCCTTAAAATACCTACAACATATTCTTTTAGCCTCCATGTTTTCTGATGACACATCTGCTGCCATTCAAATTGGTTTTTCCCCCAGTAAATAAGGTATCGTTTCCCTCTTGCTGCTTTCAGGATTTTTTCTTTTGTCTTTAGTTTTCAGAAGTTTGATTATATGTGTTTGCATGGATTTCTTTGGGCTTATCATGTTGGGATTACACTAAGCTTCTTGAATCTGTAAGGTCATGCATTTTGGTAAATTTGGGGAATTTTCAGCTATTACTTTTTCAAATACTTTTTCAGTTCCACTCTGTGTCCTTTGTTTTTGGGGCTATAATAATACAAGTGCTAGACCTTTCACTATAGTCCAGTAGGTCTCTGAAACTCTCTTTTCTCTACTCCCCAGTTTTTTATTTGTTGCAAGGGCTTTTGTAATTTTCCACTGAAACATTTTATGAGGGATGCTTTAAAATCCTTGTCAGTTAATTCTAAAATCTGTGTATTCTACTGTTAGTATCTGCTGATTTTTCATTTTTCAGTTAAGTTGCATTTTTTTCCTGGTTTTTAATGACAAGTCATTTTTAATCCTGGACATATTGCACAGTATGTTATGAGACTCTGGATATTATTTAAATTTTCCATTTTGGTTGGCTTTCTCTGACACTGTTCTGACAAAGGAAGGAGTAGGAAGGGGAGGGATCTCCTTACTGTAAGCTGGAGCTAGAAGCCCAGGTTTCCCATTCAACCTTCAGTGAGATCAGATAGACTCTACCTGTTATTATGGTAATGGGAGTTCCAGTTCCCACCAGACCTCCACTGATACCCTGGCTTAGAGGGACTGGGTACAGTTTCACTGCTTGTTTCCTTGAGAATGACCCATTTTCAACTTAAGGACTCAGGAATTTTGTCCCTCAAGGATTTTTCTAGCATCTGCAGCATCTGTGACCCCTGCAGGAGGATGTTGATAGGTACCTTCGTTTGGAGGGAAGACCAAGAAACAGCCAGGAATGGGAGATTATGAATCAATAGGAACTAGAACCATATATCTTTACCTGAACCATAGAAGGTAGATGAGATAAATCTTCTCACTTCTAAAATAACTGCCTTTGGAGAGGGAAAGAAAGAAAGGATAATTACTCTAGATTTTTAGACTTACTGCAATAGATGGAAGTTTTGGGGGGGCACCATGAAAACTCTGAGGGAATGACCTTATAGAAGATGCCAGGAACACAGGAGAATAACAGGTTCTATGCTAATGAGCAAGCTCAGGACCTTCTTCAGTGCTCTTTACTGTTGTCCCTCTCATTTAAGTCCTCACTACCTCCAAGAGAAACTAACTTAGGAGAGGAAGAAGCAGTTTGAAGTCAGATAGGATTTTATTTATTTTAGGCTAGATTGTTCTAACTCATCTTTGGTGTTAATCCAGTGTGTTTTCAATGGCACAGATTTCCACCAGTTGGCCAAAGAAAATCCAAGGCTATTTTATTACACCTAACTCTGTGGGCTAAAGTACATAAACTAGTATGATGTTGCTATACAGCTTGACATGTGTTATTTGTTATGGTAGATAGTTGGAAGCACAGTAATAGATGACCATGTTGGGCTATCCAGTTCCAGTTCTCATCAGCTAGCAGGTATAATTCCAGGTGTACTTGACATTTTCAGACTCTTTGAAAGGATGCATAGTCTACTGAGGGAGTTGGGGAGAGATACACTGGTGTGGCCTAAGATTCCTACAGTCCTGTCTTAGCATAAAAGAATGTGATTCCCTCAGAGGATAAGAAGGTAAGAGACTTTCATGAGGTATGTTTAAATTTGCTAATGCTGTGGGTTTTGCAAATAGTTTCTGATCCTCAGGACTATTTATATGTCCATCTTTACAGCACAAGGACATTTCCTTCTTCTACATATTGTATGAAAAGAGTATAATTATTGGTAAGATTAATGTAGCAGTATGCTACCATCTTTACTTCTTTCTATGTCCAAGGATTTTTGAACCTTGCATCACTTTGTTAGGATACTTCAACGTTTCAAATGTTTGAGCCTCTTTGGTGAGTGCCTGGGTGACTCAGTCAGTTAAGCATCCCACTATTAGTTTCAGCTCAGGTTGTGATCTCATGGGTTGTGAGATCAAGTCCCATGTTGGCTGCTGTACTCAGTGGGAAGTCTGCTTGCAGATTCTCTCCCTCTGCCATTACCCCCTACTCACTCGCTCTCTCAAATAAATAAATCTTTTTTTTTTTTTTTTTAAAGCAAATGTTTGAGGTTTGGGGATCAGATTTGCAGTATTACTACCAAGGAAATACCTCTGAAAGCTCATAAAAAAACTAGTATGACCAAGTGTTGGAGTGATTCTTGTGGTAAGGTTGAGTGATAATATTTGATAATTTTTACCAAATCGGTTAATTCCTGTTGACAAAACTTTAGAAAAGTATTTTTCCTGGAGATATTCCATGAATGTTTATCAATAGTATCATTCTAATCTTCCTAAAGACTAGTTGTTGACCAGAATATCATTGTTCTAATTAAATTCAAAATCATTGGTTGAATATATGTCCATTAATTGTGGGTTTTTTTCCCCAGGAGCTGCCATGTGTAGAAATTCTTTAAGTTGACTGCATTAGCAGTAGCTTGAGAGAAATAAATTATAGAGTTAAGATGGAATTGTCCTTAGAGCCTAAAGAAGTTGGGTGTCTGGGTGGCTCAATGGGTTAAGTGTCGGACTCTTGATTTCAGCTCAGGTCTTGATCTTGAGCCCTACACTGGGCTCCACACTGGGCTGGAGCCTACTTAAGATTATGATGAGTGAAATGAGTCAAACAGAGAAAGTCAATTATCACATGGTTTCACTTATTTGTGGAGCATAAGGAATAGAATGGAGGGCATCAAGAGAAGGGAAAAATGAAGGGGGAGAAATCAGATTGGGAGAGGAACCAGGAGAGACTATGGAATCAGGAAAAACTTCCAAAACTGAAGGGTGGGGGGATGGGTGAGCTTGGTGATGGGTATTAAGGAGGGCATGTGTCGTAATGAGCACTGGGTGTTCTATGCAAACAGTTAAACACTACATCAAAAACTAATGATGTACTGTATGGTGATTAACATAACACAATAAAAAAAATAAAGATTCTCTCTCTCTCCCTCTGATCCTCTCCTCCTATATCCTCTCTTTGTCTCTCAAAACAGAACAAAACAAAACAAAACAAAAACATAAAGAAGTTAATTAGCAGTTAAGGGGAATATTTTACAGAAAATCAGAATTATATAACATTAAACTGGGAAAAAGATAATACAATAAAAAATCAAAATAAGAAAGGACATAAACATGTGAAGGAAAATGGGACTATTAGTAGAATCTTTCTTCTGTGGTCTTTAGTGGAAGCAGAGAATTTTATCTGAATTTCTGGTTTTGTTTTTATTTGGCTAGTTTTCAGGCAGTCATCTTCTATGTACTATCTGCTTTCAGAGGTTCCCTGGAAAAACTGTGTTTTATAACTTTTACTGGGTTAATTCTTCCAGTTCTTATCATCTAGGGATAAGTCTTTGTGTAAGCTTACAACTATTTTGGTTATCAGGAAAACTCACCAGAGTCTTTTCCAGTGAGGACCCAGGGCAGTCTTTTTTAGATTTCTTATTCCAGAATCACCTGCTTTTCTTTTCTTTTCTTTTCTTTTTTAATTGAGCAGAGTTGACACACCATGTTACATTAGTTTCAGGTGTACAAGATAGTGATTCAACATCTGTATACCTTATGCTATGCTTGCCACAAGTGTATCTACAATCAGTCATCATTCAATACCATGACAATATCATTGACATATTTCCTATGCTGTACCTTTTATTCCCATGGCTGACTCGTTCCATATCAGAAGCCTGACTACAGAAGATCCCGCAGGTCAGATTCCCAACAGCCCAGGTAAATGGTCATGCTGGGGAACTCTTAGCACCCAGGTCTGTGTCTTTCCCTGGAACAACATATAATAGCTGAAGGTACTCTTTCCCTTTATTTTATTTTATTTTATTAAGATTTTATTTATTTATTTGACAGAGAGAGACCACAAGCAGGCAGAGAGGCAGGCAGAGAGAGAGAGAGAGAGGAGGAAGCAGGCTCCCTGCTTAGCAGAGAGTCCGATGCGGGGCTCGATCCCAGGACCCTGAGATCATGACCTGAGCGGAAGGCAGCGGCTTAACTCACTGAGCCACCCAGGCGCCCCCTCTTTTCCTTTATTTAAAAAAAATTGTTCTCTAATGGGCAGGTTTTATGGGGAAGTAGGAAAAGTGTAGTTTGGTGCCTTCTTATTGTCTGTCTAATGACAATGTTTTTAGAAACTTTAGGAATTTATTTATTTTTATTATGTTATGTTAGTCCCATACAGTACATCATTAATTTTTGATGTAATGTTCCATGGTTCATTATTTGCACATAACACCCAGTGCTCATTGCAACATGTGCCCTCCTTAATAATGAACTAATATTATCAATTAGAATGTAAATCTACATTATATCAACAAAAGTAAAACAATATACCTAAGTAGTGTGCATTATGAATTTTCATCTGTGGCTTTAGGACATAATATGTTCTATTATTTCTCTAATCCTGTGGGTCTCAAAGCCTGGTTCATGGACCAGCAGCAGCAGGATCAAGTGGAAACTTGTCAGAAATTTAAATCCTGGGATTCTACCCAAAATCTACTGAATCAGAAATCTAGGAGTTAGGCTCAACAGTCTGTGTTTTAACAGGCCTGACAGTTAAATCACAGTCTGTGATTCTGATGCAGGCTCAAGGATGAGAGTCCCTTCTCTAGACCAGTGGCTCTCCATCACAGGTGACTTTGCATGCAGCGCACACTTGTCAATATCTGGAGACATTTTTAGTTGTCAGAGTTGGGATGGAGGTTGCTACTGGCCTCAGGGGGTAGAGGCCAGGGGTCCTGCTAAGCATTCTACAAATGTATAGGACAGTCCCTATGCCACAACAGAGAATTGTCCAGCCTAAAATGTCCACTGTGTCAAGGTCGAGAAACACTGACTGGCCAAGAAATTAACCTGTGTGTGGGTGGGTAGGACATTCCATCCCCAGTTCCATAGCCTAATGCCAGGCTTAGGTGGATCAGAAGGAAATAGGTTCTTAGTCCAGGTGATTTGCTGGGGCAAAAGAACCCTCCGAGTGTGCCTGTCCCCACCAGGAAGAATAACCCCACCACACTCCCAGCCGGGTTCTCCCGGCAACTTCAGAGAATCCAGGCGTCCTAAAATAACGTGCTGAGGGCAATTAGGGCAATACGTAATCATACCTCCCTGTCATCTTCTGTGTCTTCCCAACAAATCTCCACTCCCCGGTTGTTCTCACTTGCCTCTCTCCATAAACTCACCTATGCTCTCCCCATCACAAACCACTGCACTTCAGCTTACACAGTGAAACACAAAATCTTCTTTATTGTTTGGGGGCTCAGGTGGGTTTAGGAAAGTGCAGGAGTGGGGACAGGGGACAGGGGACAGGCTAACCTGTCTCTTTCTTATTAACTCTCCCTGCTATTTCACGAGTACTATGTTTAACCTAACATCTCTATGTATTTGTATATATTTAATGTACTTCCAAAGTAGCAAGCAGAGGAAAAGATAATCCCTGCAAACCTAATGAGCAGAACACACTTGCTGATCACTAAGGAAACAGCCACAGGAAGGAACAGGAATAATTCATAATGCCCAGAAAACATTATCCCTCCCTGGAAAATTTGTCAAGGCTAATCCATGTTGTAAGAAGTCCAGGAGAAGCGATCTGAGGCAACCAACATGCAGCGCATGAAGCAGTATCACCGAGACCCTGGAAGTGTGGGGGGTGCTCACTTATGTGAAGGCCGCTGCAGGAATACCTGGGCCTGCTTCCTATGGACAAATCTATAGAAGCCCATCTGCGATGCGTGCGCAGGGATGAGGGTGGCCTTGCTGACCTATCGTGCTGCTTTCCCTCGAGCCCAAATAGTGCCATTTCTTTAGCAGCGGTAGAAGACGTAACAGCATCTTCTCTCCCTCTGTCCCCCCAGGCCCATCTGACATGGTCTTCGGTGCAGGGCCGCCTCACAGAGGCACGCAGTACCACTGGCTCCAGTCACAGGGCAGGCGGATGTAGTGCAGATTGTAAGACATCTGCTGCATAATTCTGTTATTCTTGTCTATGTGCGAATACAGGGGGAAGCCGAGTTTGTGCAGAGCCTGGGTCTGGGAATAGACGATGTAAGAGATAAGGCCTTGTTTCCGGTACTCAGGCACGGTCCCCGCCATCCGCATCTCGCCTGTCTGGTCCATCAGGCCCCAGGACACAGGGGTCCCCTCGGGCCCCAGCAGGCAGAAGGTGGGGAAAGTCCGGATGCAGCGTTCGATGAACCTCTGGCTCCTCTCATTGCCGCCGAAATGCCAGAATTTATTCACCAAGGGAGCGTGGGTAACGTCCAGGGAGGAGAGTTGAAACATCTCTTGGTTGCTGTGGAGGCCCAGGAGAAAAGTCCATGAGTATGGAGGTCTGTGTGTGTTCTCTACCTCTATGGTCTCGAGAGACAGAGTGGGCAGGGGCAATAGCAGATGCAAAGTCCCTGAGAATTGGTGAGCTTGCAGTCACAGAAGGACCTAAGAAGGCCATTGTTGTTGGAGCGAGTGTACAGGAAGGACAGGATAGGTCGAAGGATTAAGCAGAAGTTGGATATACTCTAGATAAAAAAGGAAATGGAGTGTTTTAAGCAGAGGAGGAACATGGTCTGAATTACATTCTTAAAAAATGTTAATTAATTAATTAGACACACAGAGAGAGACGGCGAGAGAGAGGGAACATAAGCAGGGGAGGATGGAGAGGGAGAAGAAGGCTTCCCACCCAGCAGGGAACCCCCTGCGAGGCTTGATCCCAGGACTCTGGGATCATGACCTGAGCCACCCGGGTGCACCTGAATTGAACAGTTTTTTAAAAAGATTACTCTAGCTTCATTGAGAAATATTGATTGCAGATGGGCCTGAGCGGAAGCAGGGAGAGAAAACAGGAGGCTAGGTCAGTAGTGGGTAGTGCAGGCTGACTCGCATGAAACTCACACAGCATTGGGTTTACCACCACTGGGGGATAACTGCTTTACGTCCAGCAGGGAAGGAACCAGTTTCTTCACCTCATTCGCCATCATATAGAGAAAGCACCGTGTCTGCTTGACTTGGATGGATTTAGTGGTTGCAACATTCTGTATCACCTCATTCAGACTGGGCTGGGTACCTAGATGGGATTATAAGGAGAGACTGATTTGAGCACATCCTGTGGAGAAGCGCTCCAGGGGAGTAGGAAGTGTCTGGGATTTACAGAGAACCTAGGCTCAGTGCTGCTGCGTGACCGGAGTCTCATCATCACGATTTGTGCAATCTCCCCCATTTTACATGAGTAAAAATGGGCCCAGAAATTCTTTAAGTCTTTAGTGGCAAAGCAAGACTGGAACAAAGTTTTCTGGACTTCATAATCATGTAGTTTTGAAATGAAAGGAGAGGAAGGCTTTAGAAAAATAGTATCCAATATCCATTGTGCACTTACTATGTTCTCAGTGTGGTAGACTTTTGCAATAATGGCCTACATTCACCCACATCTCCTTGTATCCATCCCCTAGAGTAGTCCTCTCCTGCACTGCATCTGACTGTGGCCCTATGATCTGTTTTGCCAATGGGGAAAAATAAATTTGATGTGGGGAAAAACTTAAAAGTGCTTGAACACTGAGGCTAGCTCTCTCCTTGTGATCTCAATCACTTTGAAACCAATACCATATGAATAGGCCTAGTGCTAGCCTGCTGAGGTCACGTTGCCATAGCAGCCAACACTGGCAGCCAGAACCATCATTCAGACATGTGATTGAGGCCAGGCTCATCAGTTGGTCCAGAGCCCAACCACCAACCTACTGTAACTGCCTGACTAAACCCAAGTGAAATCAGCAGGACGGCCTTGTGGAGCCTAGCCCAAACAGTTGATTCACAGAATTATGAGGTTTGCTACACAGCAAAAGTTAACAGATCCATCCAGGTATCGTAGTAAGAGATTCCTATTCAAGATTTCCTTTAATCTTCTCAATGCCCCAGTGTTCTAGAAGCTATTCCTAGCCTCATTTTTGAATATGAAAGCCATGGTGTCAGAGAGGTTAAGTCATGTGACTAGAATCACATAGCAAGTAAAAAGCAGGTGCCATTCCAAGGAGTCTGACTCTGGGGGCATGTCCACAACCATGACCATTGTCCTTCACGGTTTGGGAGGTGATTTATGGCACAAGTTGTCACACTTAATCCAGGAATGGAAAGCCTTAAAGGAATGCTTCGGTACCCAATCACTTGAGGGATCCTGGATATGCCTGCAAAATAGGCCATAAATCCTTGGCTATCAAGAAATTATATTATGGTTAAAATAAAAATAAAAATAAAATATAAAATAAAATAAAAATAAAACAAATAAAATAAAAATAAAAAATAAAAACCCATTCTTTGCAAGAGTATTTTTTTCTCCCTTTATGGGTGGAGTTAAAAATTTGGCAGCAGGCTGAGGGTCTGGAGCTTGGGGGATAGGAGAGATATGACTCAGGGAAAATTGTTTAGGACAGAGAAGTGAGGCTATACACATCCCATTTCTCTTACTCTGGATCTGCAAATGCTGTTTCCAGTTGATGACTTCTGGTGAGCCAAGAAATTCCTCACAATTCTTGAGGTCCTTGGCGTAGATTTGGTAAGTATTGGTGTAGTGATCAAAATCATCTATCATCTCCTATTGTCATTGGGAAAAGCAAAATGAAACAAATTCTTTTTATTTCATGATTGCAATACATTTTTCTAAATTCCACTCTACTGTGACTTTTTAAAATTGAAGTAAGTTGACACACAATGTTATGTTAGTTTCAAGTATCCAACATAATTATCCAATAAGTCTATACTTTATGCAGTGCTTAGCACGAGTACAGCTACCGTCTCTCACATACAGTGCTATTACACCACCACTGACTGTATTCCCTATGCTGTACCTTTTATCCCCATGACTTATTCATACCATAACAGGAAACCTGTACCTCCCACTCCCCTTCACCCATTTTGCCCATCCCTCCACCCTCTTCCCTTTTAGGAAACATCAGTTTGTTTTCTGTGTTTATGGCTTTGTTTCTGATTTTTGTTTGTTTGCTTATTTGTTTTTCAGATTCCACATATGAGGGAAATTATATGGTATTTGTATTTCTCTGTCTGACTTATTTCATGTAGCATTATACCTTCTAGGTCCATCCATGTTGTCACAATGGGCAAGATCTCACTCTTTTTATGGCTGAGAAATACTCCATAAACACTAAATCTTTTTTTTTTTATTAATTTCTTTTCAGCGTAACAGAATTCATTGTTTATGCACCATACCCAGTACTCCATGCCATATGTGCCCTCCGTAATACCCACCACCTGGCTCCCCCAACCTCCCACCCCCGGCCCTTCAAAACCCTCAGATTGTTTTTCAGAGTCCATAGTCTCTCATGGTTCATATCCCCTTCCAATTTCCCTTAACTCCCTTCTCCTCTCCATCTCCCCATATCCTCCATGCTATTTGTTATGCTCCACAAATAAGTGAAACCAGTTGATTCTCTCTGCTTGACTTATTTCGCTCAGCATAATCTCTTCCAGTCCTGTCCATGTTCCTACAAAAGTTGGGTATTCATCCTTTCTGATGGAGGCATCATACTCCATAGTATATATGGACCACATCTTCCTTATCCATTCATCCATTGAAGGGCATCTTGGTTCTTTCCACAGTTTGGTGACCATGGCCATTGCTGCTATAAACATTGGGGTACAGATGGCCCTTCTTTTCACTACATCTGTATCTTTGGGGTAAATACCCAGTAGTGCATAGGGAAGCTCTAATTTTAATTTCTTAAGGCATCTCCACACTGTTCTCCAAAGAGGCTGCACCAACTTGCATTCCCACCAACAGTATAAGAGGGTTCCCCTTTCTCCACATCCTCTCCAACACATGTTGTTTCCTGTCTTGCTAATTTTGGCCATTCTAACTGGAGTAAGGTGGTATCTCAATGTGGTTTTAATTTGAATCTCCCTGATGGCTAGTGATGATGAACATTTTTTCATGTGTCTGATAGTCATTTGTATGTCTTCATTAGAGAAGTGTCTGTTCATGTCTTCTGCCCATTTGTTGACATGATTATCTGTTTTGCGTGTGTTGAGTTTGAGGAGTTCATTATAGATCCTGGATATCAACCTTTTGTCTGTACTGTCATTTGCAAATATCTTCTCCCATTCCCTGGGTTGCCTCTTTGTTTTCTTGACTGTTCCCTTTGTTGTGCAGAAGCTTTTGATCTTGATGAAGACCTAAAAGTTCATTTTTGCTTTTGTTTCCTTTGCCTTTGGAGACATATCTTGAAAGAATTTGCTGCGGCTGATATCAAAGAGGCTACTACCTATGTTCTCCTCTAGGATTCTGATGGATTCCTGTCTCACGTTGAGGTCTTATATCCATTTTGAGTTTATTTTTGTGTATGGTGTAAGAGACACTAAATCTTTTCTTATCCATTCTTCTATTGATGGACACTTGGGTTGCTTCCATATCTTGGCTACTATAAACAATGCTGCTATAAATATGGTGCATAGCTCTTTTCAAATTTTCTTTGGGTAAATACCCAGTAGTGCAATTATTGGATCATATGGTATTTCTATTTTTAGTTTTTTTTTTGAGGAACGTCCTTACTGCTTTCCATAGTGGCTGTACCAATGTAAATTCCCACCAACAGTGCATAAGGGTCCTTTTTTCCCCACATCCACACCAGTGCTTGTTCTTTCTCATTTTTTTGATTAGAGCCATTCTGATAGCTGTAAGGTTATATCTTGTTATGGTTTTGATTTGTGTTTCCCTGATGATGAATGATATAGAACATTTTTTCATGTGCCTGTAGGTCATGTGTATGTCTTCTTTGGAGAAGAATCTAATTCAAGTCCTCTGCCCATTTTTAAATTGGATTATTTGTTTTTTGATGTTGAGTTGTGTGAGTCTTTATGGATTTTGGATATTAAGCTGTTATGGTGAAAAAAAGAACCTTTCCTCTAAGGTTAGGAAGAAGACAAGGATGTCCACTCTTGCCACTCTTTTCCCCCTAAAGATTTATCTATTTATTTCAGAGATAGAGAGTGCATGAGTGGGAAGGGCAGAAGGAGAGGGAAAGAGAACCTCAAGCAGATTCCACAGTGAGTGCTGAGCCAGAGGCAGGGCTGGATCCCCTGGGGTCACAACCTGAGCCAAAACCAAGAGTCTGACACTTAACCAACTGTACCAACCAGGTGCCCCCACTCTTGCCACTTTTATTCAACACAGTCCTAGAAGTCCCAACCACAGCAATGCAACAAGAAAAAGAAATAAAATTCATCCAAATTGTTAAAGAAGTGAAACTGTCACTATTTGAAGATGACATGATACTATACACAGAAAACTCTAAGACAAAACTAATACACAGAAATTGGTTGTTTATATATAATTAAAATGAAGTGATAGAAAAAATAAGAACACAATTCCATTTGTAATTGCATCAGCAAAAACAAAATACGTAGGAATAAATTTAACCTACGAACTGAAAGACCTGTACTCTGAAAACTATAAAACACTGAGGAAAGAAATTGAAGATGACACAAATAAAGAGAAAGGTATTCCAGCTCATGAGCTGGAAGAATTAATATTGTCAAAATGTCCATACTACCCAAAGTACAGATTCAGTGCAAACCCTATCAAAATACCAACAGCATTTCCACAGACCTAGAACAAATAAGGCTAAAATTTGTATGGAACCACAAAGATCCTGCATGGCAAAAACAATCTTGAGGAAGAAAAGAAAAGATGGAGATATCATAATTCCAGAATTTAAGATATATTACAAAGTTGTAGTAATCAAAACAGTATGATATTGGCACAAAAATAAATACACAGATCAATGAAATGGAATAGAGAGCCAGAAACAAACTCCTATTTATACAGTCCATTAATCTGTGACAGACAGAGCAGGAAAGAATATCCAATGGAAGAAAGACAGTCTCTTCAATAAATGGTGTTAGGAAAACTGGACAGCTACATGGAAAAGAGTGAAACTGGACCACTTTCTTACACCATACACAGAGAACACTCAAAATGTACTAAGGACCAAAATGAGATATACTGTGATATTTTCAAGTACTAAAATGTTGATATTTCTATTGGTGCATGGCAATTATTCCTAAATTATTTAAATAATGAGATAAGAGGAAAGAGTCAAGTATTCAATTTATGATAGAAAATTTATAACAATAGTACTCTCTACCCACATAGTGCATTAAAATTTCAAGTCAAGCAAAGACAGTTATTAGAAAGCATTCTCCTATATTTCTGTTACTCCCAATGGAAGAAGAGGAAAACAAGTGATAAGGAAAAGCATCTGTGGCAAGAATAAATTTTACTACAATTCAAATACTTGCAGAACACACCAGTTATGAATGTGACAGTATTAAATTTGGTTATAGCTAATTCTGGATTAAAATGACCATCTACACTTAATGAAGCCAAAGAAGATGAAAAATTAAAAATGCTTTCTTAAAACAGTGCTAGAGTTAAATAAAGTGTAGCTCTAAAAAGAAAGAAACCACTTATTTAGGAAGATCATCTCAAATTATTGAATAACAGATGAGATTATTAATTTTTTAGTTTGCTTCTATTATTTTTTAAATTATTATTAAAAATTTCTTTTCACTTAAATTCGATTTGGTTAACATGTAGTGTATTTTTAGCTTCAGGGGTAGAATTTAGTGATTCATCAGATACATATAACACCAAGTGCTCATTACATCAAATGCCCTCCTTAATGTCCATTACTCGATTACCCCACCCCACCAGCTACAATGTTTGTTCTCTGTTGTTAAAGAGTCTCTTATGGTTTGACCCTTATCTGTTTTTATCTTTTTTTACCCTTTCCTTTCCCCTATGATATCTGTTTTATTTTTAAATCCCACATATCAGTGAAATCACATGGTATTTGTCTTTCTTTGACTCATTTCCCTTAGCATAATATCCTCTAGTTCCATCCACATCATTGCAAGGGGTCAAGATTTTGTTCTTTTTGATGGCTGATTAATATTCCATTGTGTGTATATATACCACATCTTCTTTATCCATTCATCTGTTGATGGATATCTGGGCTCTTTCCATATTCTAGCTATTGTAGACATTGCTGCTATAAACATGGGGGTGCAGGTGCCCCTTCGAATCACTGTTTGTATCCTTTGGATAAATACTTAATAGTGCAATTGTTGAGTCACAGGGTAACTCTATTTTTAACTTTTTGAAAAACCTCTACATTGTTTTTTAGAGTGGCTGCACAGGTTTGCGTTCCCACCAACAATGTAAGAGGGTTACCCTTTGTTTTCATCCTCACCAACATTTGTTGTTTCCTGCATTGTTAATTTTAGCCATTCTGACTGGTGTGAGGTGGTATCTCATTGTGCTTTTGATTTGTATTTCCCTGATACCAAGTAATGTGAGCATTTTATCATGTGTCTGTTAGCCATTTGTATGTCTTCTGTGGAAAAATGTCTGTTGGTGTCTTCCACCCATTTCTTTCTTTCTTTCTTTTTCTTTCTTTCTTTCTTCTTTTTAAGATTTTATTTATTTATTTGACAGAGAGCAAGAAGAGAGGGCATAAGCAGGGGAAGGGACAAAAGGAGAAGAAGGCTCTTTGATGAGTAGGGATTATGTCCATTTCTTTTTTTTTAAGATTTTATTATTTATTTATTTATTTTATTTATTTATTTGACAGACAGAGATCACAATTAGGCAGAGCAGCAGGCAGAGAGAGAGAGAGAGAGGAGGAAGCAGGTGCCCTGCTGAGCAGAGAACCCAATGTGTGGCTCGATCCCAGGACCCTGGGATCATGACCTGAACTAAAGGCAGAGGCTTTAACTCACTGAGCCACCCAGGTGCTCCTCCATTTCTTGACTATATTTTGGGGGGGCGGGTCTTGAGTTTGATAAGTTCTTTATAGATTTTGGATACTAGCCCATTATGAGATATGTCATTTGTGAATATCTTTTACCATTCTTTAGGTTGCCTTTTAGTTTTGTTTATTGTTTCCTTTGCTTTGTGAAAGCTTTTTATCCTGATGAAGTCCTAATAGTTCATTTTTGCTTTTGTTTCCCTTGCCTTTGGCGATGTGTCTAGCAAGAAGCTCTTGTGGCAGAGGTCAAAGAGATTGCTGCCTGTGTTCTAATCTAGGGTTCTGATGGATTCCTGACTCACATTTAGGTCTTTCATCCATTCTAAGTTTATTTTTATGTAAAGAAATTGGTCCAGTTCTCCATGTGACTGTCCAATTTTCCAATACTATTTTTTGAAGAAACTGTTTTTTTCCCCCAGTGAATAGTATTTCCTGCTTTGCTGAAGATTGGTTGATCATAGAATTGAGGGTCCATTTCTGGGCTCTCTGGTCTGTTCCACTGATCTATGTGTCTGTTTTTGTGCCAGTACCATACTGTCTTGATGATTACATTGTATTATAGCTTGAAGTCTGGAATTAGGATGCCTCCAGTTTTCATTTTCTTTCTCAACATTCCTCTGGCTATTTGTGGTCTTTTCTGGTTCCATACAAATTTTGGATTGTTTGTTCCAGGAGTCTTGTTTTTTTAATACATTCTGATACCCGATGTCTTTGGATTGAAGCACTTAGTCCATTTACATTCAGAGTAATTATAGAAAGATATGAATTTAGTGCCATTGTGTTATCTGTAAAGTCACTGTTTCTGTAGATTGTCTTTGTTCCTTTCTAGTCTTTATTACTTTTGGTCTCTCTTTGTGCTCAAAGTGTTCCCTTAAATATTCCTTGCAGGACTGGTTTAGTGTTCATGAATTCCTTTAGTTTTTGCTTGTCTTGGAAACTCTATCTCTCCTTCTATTCCGAATGACAGCCTTGCTGGCTAAAGTATTCGTGGCTACGTATTTTCCCATTTAGCATGTTGAATATATCATGTCAGTCCTTTCTAGCCTGCCAGGACTCTGTGGACAGGTCTGCTGCCAGCCTTATGTTTCTACCTTGTAGGTTAAGGACCTCTTGTCCCAAGCTGCTTTTAGGATTTTTTTCTTTATTTTTGTAATTTGCAAGTTTCACTATATGTTTGAGGCATTGGCCTATTTTTGTTGATTTTGAGAGGAGTTCTCTGTGCCTCTTGGACTTAGATGCTTGTGTCCTTTCCCAAATTAGGAAAGTTCTCAGCTATAATTTGTTCAAATTAACCTTCTGCCCCTTTTCCTCACTCTTCTTTTTCTGGGACTCCTCTTCTATAGAAATTATTTTGTTCTGTGGAATTGTTGAGTTCCCTGTCCTCCTTCATGATCTAATAGTTTCCTTTCCCTTTTCTTTTTGGCTTCCTTATTTTCCCACATTTCATCTTCTATATCACTGATAATTTCTTCTTCTTCATTCATACTAATTTTTATGGCCTCCTCTTTGGGCTGTATCTCAGTAATAGCAGTTTTAATTTTGGCCTGATTAGATTTTAGTTCTTTTATCTCTATGTTAAGGGATTCTATGGTGTCTTCTATGCCTTTTTCAAGGCGAGGTAGTGTCTTTATAATTGTTGTTTTAAATTCTAGTTCAAACATATTACTTATAGCCATATTGATTAAATACCTGGCTGTGAGTACTACCTCCTGTTCTTTCTTTTGGGGTGAATTTCTCTGTCTTCTCATTTTTGTCCAGAAAAGAAAAGAAGAAAGAAACAACAACAGCAATGCAAAGCCCCCCTAGATCCTGGGTGTGTTTTGGTCTGCTTGCTAAAAAAAAAAAAACTAGATCCCAAGATAAGAAAGAAGGAAAGAAAAAGAAAAGAAAGAAAGGAGAGAGGGAGGGAGGAAGGAACAAAATATATATATACATGTCTGTATATAGAAAATACAATATAATGAAATATATAATGTATATATACATATAAACACTAAATATATGTATATAAATAATGCAATACAATGAAAGGGAACAAAAAATAAAACAATAGAGATATAAAGTACATATAAAAATTTAAAAAAGGATAAAAAAGAATTGAAAAAATAAAAAAAAACTGAAAAAATAATACTAAAAGACTAAAGAATAAAAATACAAAAATGCTATATACTGTTTTCCCTAACAGCTGAATATTTGCAGCCCTCTATGATCAGTTAACTTGGTGTACGCGAGTTGTTTGTTCTGGTTTTCTGAAGGAGGAACCAGTTGAGCTAATTCTTAGGTGGATTTGTCCTAGTGGAAATGCATCTCCAGTGCACAGAGAGGCAGTGCTCAGTGGGAGCAGCTCCAGACTCCACTAGGTGGTGCAGTTTTGCTTCCTGAAGGCTTACAGCACTGAAGGAGGGGTGATGAAAATGGCCGTGCCCAGCTCTCTAGCCCTGGAGCTGAAAATTCTCAGCCCCAACTCTCCAGTGAGCCCTCAGAGAAAAGCAATCAATCACTTTTGTCTCCTTGGTTTTTGTCAGAACTCTGTTCACCCTTCATGTGTCCAATCATTTTTATCTCAGGCACACGACTGAGTTTCAAACTCCAAAATTTTAGGGAGTCCTGTGGTGGGGACCTGAGCTGTTCCTCCCAGGGAGGGTCTCAGTATGCTTCTACGTTTTGCTGGACCTGTTCCCAAGAAAGCTGTCACATGACCACGAAGCCTTTTGCAGATTTATAGCAACACAGAGCAGAAAGTCAGCGCCTACACTTACTGTTCTCATCTGTCTTCCCTGTTCCTACACCTGGAAGCTCTGCTCAGTACCAATTCTGCACTCAATTGCTTATAATACTTTGCAGTAGCCTCCTTAAGCAGGCTCCCTCTTTGCATCCGTATCACCCAGATTCAAGTCTCTGTACATCTTACCTTCCAAAGGACAGTTGCTTTTCTATTTGTAGACTTGCATTTGTTTTTTCAGAACTCTGATTTGTTTCTTGGGTGTTTAGAATGATTTGATAGCTATCCAGTTGTATTTGAGGGACAAGACAAGCTTAAGGTTCCTACTCCTCTATCATCTTAACTCCTCCCAATAACAGATGAGATTATTAGGAGGAAGGAGGCATAAGAAAATATTACCACAGTTCAGTTAGAATTAGAAATTAATTGGAAAATATTGCCCCAAAATACACTGACAAATCAGCAAGGATGCCCACTAATACATTTTGTTCCTTAAGATCACATTTAACATAAAAGATCAAATAATTTTATTTTTGTTCAGTTTTTATTACTAATACAAATTTCTTTATATATTGTTTAATTTAGTGGTTTTCAAATAACTTTATTTCTATGAAAAATATAATATTTATATTTTTATAAATTTATATTTTTACTGCATATTTAAGAATAAGCTTAGGAGTTTTTGTTTGAAATGTATTGACTGTGTAGCTTCTCTAGTTTTTAAGTGTTTCCCCAAAATGTGAGCTCTTGGGTGGTAGAGTTGGTTAAGTGTCCAACTCTTGGTTCTGGCTCAGGTCATGATCTCAGGGTCATGAGATTTAGCCCTGCCTCAGGCTCCTCACTCAGTGCAGAGTCTACTTGAGATTCTCTCTTTTTCTCTCTGCTCCTCCCCCCAACTTATGCTCTCTCACTCTTTAAATGTTTAAATCTTTAAATATTTTCCTAAATGCATATGGAAGTTATAGCTTTATAAATTTCCTTTTAATGATCATTCTAACTCACCGTGCTATCTCACAACTTCCTATGTTGGCCCTTGGTGTTTTTTTCTGGTTAGAATGGCCTCTTTTTCTTTTCAACCTAACGCTATCTATAAAATATGCCCCAAATCCAGTGTAGATGAAACCTCTCATCAGGAAGTCTCTCTGACCTTTTCCTATAACCTCCATCTCCAACCTTCATAGTTGAATCAGCTTTCACCTAGGCTATTTCTGTGTTATACATCTGTTCTTGCACACTTCACAACATATTCTTTTATTTGCTTATGGATTTTTTCTCCCAGGCTGTGAGTTCCTTGAGGAAAGGACTTGCTCACTATCACACAATTCATTTCTGTATCCCCTGGGGCTGCCACACTTCTAGGTGCATGGCAGGCTCACAGCAAAAATGAACACAGAGGCATATTCATACAACTTTTGGCAACTTACCTCCTCCTGAGGGCGGATAACCACTGTTGTAAAGTCAGGCCACTTGTCCACTAAGGCCTTCAGCTTGAATGGATTTCCCTGGTTCATGTGGAAGACAGTCCCATAAACCTGCAGCATCCCAAGTAAGGGAGAGAAGTTTGGCTTGTTAGGAAGGGATGGTAAAGTGTCTTGTTTGATCAGGACAAGGATTATTTCCATGAAATCATGGAATTTTGTGTTAAAGTAAGGCCAAATAGGGCACCTAGGTCAAACCATCTCCAAGTACTACTTTTTTTTTTTTTTTTTAATTCTTAAATGAGGAGAGCTTTCTCTCTCCATCCAATATGAATCATACATGCATATAGTAAAATGTTTGGACTGATAAAATTTGATGATTTTAAGACTACCATTCTTCATTTTAGGATTTAAAATGATCTCTTCCAAGACTTTCTTCTTTCATAGACATAGAGATACAACAATTTTATAAAAATAAAATGATCTGATACATTGTGTTTTTTCCCCACTGAATGCATTGTGGGCATATTTCCATGTTCATAAACAGAAATTTTTTCAATTACTTTATAATGGCTGCATAGGATTCCATTGTAGGGATGTACCACGGTTTAATTTATTTGCCTATTTGTGGTAATTTTAGCCATTTCCAACTTTTCACTTTGACAAATAATTTTTCATATAATGTGCTTGCACAGAAATCTTTGCATGGGTACCTATTTTCTTAGAATATCCAGAAGAGTAGTTGCTGGCTCAAAGATTATGTACATGTTTAATGCTCCTTAACATAAATTACCACATTTTTTTTTAAAGATTTTATTTACTTATTTATTTGTCAGAGAGAGAGAGAGAGAGAGGGAGAACACAAGCAGGCAGAGCAAAAGACAGAGGAATTTAGAAAAGCAGGCTTCCCGCTGAGCAAGGAACCTGATGTGGGACTCAATCCCAGGACCCTGGGATCATGACCTGAGCCAAAGGCAGCAGCTTAACCCACTGAGCCAACCAGGCGTCCCAAATGACCACATTATTATCTGGAAAGGTTAAATGAACTTCCATCAACAAGCAGAGGCTACAGCAAATACTCAAGAGAATAGGTTGTGAGTCCCATAGTTTGGGGCCCAGTCTTGGATCCCCACCCTCATCCTGGACATTGTGTTTCTGTGGTTTGGGGATTGGGGAATGCAGCAGTGGATATCTGCATGGGCCCCACGGTAAATGTAAACACGAAGCCTCTTCAGATACCAGCATGGGAACATGCCAATGACCCAAGGCCAAAAAGATGGTATATACTTTAATAATTTCCACCATGGATAGATGATGACCAAGGACTATACTGATATCTTTCACCCCTGCTCTCCACCCACATAAACTATTGATGTTAAAGGGGTGGGGAAGAGAAAGGGGGAAAAACTCACTTGAGGGCGACCTGGGTGGCTCAGTCAATTAAGCATCTGACTCTTGGTTTTGGTTCAGGTCATGATATCAGGGTTATGGGATCAAGTCTTGCATCAGGCTCTGCACTCAGTGGGGAGTCTTGTGCTCTCTCTCTCTCTCTCTCTCTCCCTGTGTTCCTGCCCCTGCTTGTGTATGTTCTCTCTCTCTCTAAAATAAATAAATCTTTAAAAAAACCCTCTGAGTTGACTGAGTTAGTTTATCTAAATTTATTTTGTTTTCAACCATAAGTGGAGTCTTGATACAGAAATTCAGTATAGTTTGGCAAATTATAGACATTACGTTTTTATACACTTGTATTTGGGGCCTGTAAAGTTGATTTGCACTACGATATTATCCATGATGGGATCTGAAAACATGTAGAAATGTTACTCTTTGTTGTTCCCATGGCCTAATTATTTAAATTTTTCTTCTTTTTTTTTCCTGCTGAACTCAGAACATGCCAGGCAGCTACTCTCAGTTGACTCAACTGGAATTGACCCAAGTACTACAATGTATTTAACATTTAACACTTACAGGAATGGCTGGACTTTTTCTTATCTGGGACGCAAGTAAGTTTTGAGTTTTAGGTTATACATCCATTAAAAGTACCTGGCATACAAATATTTTAGATTTCAGTTAGGGAGAAATGTGTATCTTTAATATGCATCAAAGGAGAATTAATTGAGGCACAAAGAGGGCCACTATATCCTACCACAGAGATGTTCCAAGAAAAGATATTTGGGATTCACCAAGAGTTTTCTCAAAATATTTGAGGTCCAACTAACAGAAGAGGTAAAGAGAAATTCAGATAACAAAATCCTACACTAAAGCATGAAGAAAACGGGTCACCTGTAAAATTTATAAAAGAGCTCCTTAGCATAAAAATATCTTAGGCAATTCTTCGTAGAGTGTCTAGCTAATGTAACCTCCTCCCCCCAAATTGACTATCTCTCTGCAAGGTTGCCTGAATCATAAGGATCACCAAAGGAAAGGAATTAAATATTAGGTATAGAGATTAATGTTAGTAAGAATCTACCAAAATGGGTTACTTTAGTTATGGATCACAGTTGGCCCTTGAACAACATGGGGGTTAGGGGCACTGATTCCCTGCACAATGGAAATCTGTATATAACGTTTTATTCTCCCCAAACTTATGAATTATGAATTATGAATAGTTTACAATTGACTAGAATCCCTACCAATAATATGAACAGTTGATTAGGACAACTTTGTATGTTATATATTATATTGTTACAATAAAGTAAGGAAGAGAACGTTATTAGTAAAATTACAAAGAAAATATATTTACAATAGTTTACTATATTAACTTTAAAAAATCCACACATAAGTGAACTCATATAGTTCAAACCCATGTTGTTCAAGGGTCAGCTGTGGCTCAAAGTCATTTTATCATAGTAATTAAAGAATATTGCAACTCATTTCATTTGCCTGTGTCTAATAACTAAAAATTAAGCCATGTGATCTCCAAATAAAATAGTGCTAATATTTTTCTCCTTTATACTGAAAGAAGGGAGTAACAGAGCTGTGAGGGAGTGAGGGAGTAAATGCATTTATCTTATCTAAAATGCATGCATCTTATAGGAGTGTCTTATAGAACAGTAAAAATCTAATTTCTTTAAAAAAAAAAAGATTTTATTTATTTATTTGACAGAGACAGAGAGCAAAAGTAGGCAGAGAGGCAGGCAGAGGGTGAGGGGGAAGCAGGCTCCCTGCCGAGCAGAGAGCCCAATGTGGGGCTTGATCCCAGGACCTTGAGATCATGACCCGAGCTGAAGGCAGAGGCTTAACCCACTGAGCCACCCAGGTGCCCCTAAAAATCTAATTTCTATGTCTACAGAAATTTCAGGGAAGAACAGTTGTCCTCTCAACACACATACACATACATGAAGACACACGGTTTTTACTTTGTTTCTACTGGAGTACACCCTGTCACTTTGGTGGTAAAGGAAAAAACAAGCAAGTACTCGTGAATGGCATTAAGAGTCGTGCTTGCCCAGTTCTGGATGTAGGTATTTATTTGTGCATCTAATTTAATCCTGAGATTTCTGGTCAGATGTACTAGGTTAAGGGAGATACTGAGAGTCAGTCATGAAATAGCCTGATGTGCAGTCAGTTCGGAGAAATTGGGAAATTTAAATTAAAATGGGAATTGACTTCTTAGGAATTTTAGAGAGGACATGATGGTTAACCTGTCACCTGGGAAGTGTTCTTTTTGGAAGAATAAATTAAACATTAATATGCAGTCTTCGTGAAATTTGGAGGAAAAATATGGACAAAATTCCAATGTTATTACAGAATGTTCTTTTGGAAAGTAGTAAGGGAACACTTCTGTAATCACAGAATATAAAGCAAACAGCAGTTAGGTTCCAACATACCCATGTTCATAACATAGCATTGAAGTTACTATTTATGTGATATTAGGTAAATCACCAAGCTGAGCTCTGTCTTCTCATCAGTGACACAGACATCATAGCACATATCTTGTACAGAGGTAATGCCACTCAGTGAGAGAAAACACCACTAGCACTTGTCACAGACCAAATGCTCAATAAATGTTAATCTCTTTTCTTGTTTCACAGGAAATTTCTATTCCTTTCTCCCCACCCAGAAATTTCCACAGTCACCTTTAAAGATTCAGGAAGGCTCTTCCTCAAGGATTTCTCCAGTGTCTGCAGCATCTGGGCACCTTGCAATAGGAACATTGTGGAAGATACTGTAGCCTAGAGGAAGAACCAAGAAACAGCCAGGAATGAGAAGAAACTGGAGGCAATTCAAAAAAATGAGTAGTAAGTTCTCGTCCAATGATCAGGTCCCCCTTCCATGTCTCTTCATCCGTGAGAGCATCACTAAAGTCTTCACCAGCTCCAGGGAAAGCCGAGCTGGTAGAAAGCACAGGAGGCTCTTTCTACATGTTTTTAGTTCACTTTCATACCCTTCAGTGTATTCCAGCCATCAGTTTCACTTTAGATTAACAAGCACATTTTCTTTTGAAATTCATTTGCCATTAGTGATTCTTCTGACTCCACCAGTGAAGAGCTATGTAACAGTGGGGAAGGAAGTTACTCTTTCTGGGCCTTGGTTTCCTCTGTTAACCTCACCAATAAAACTGTCAGTCATTTTACCATCAAAAATGGCTGACTTGGGACTAGCAAAGAATTGCAGTTCAGGATAAGGAAGCTGTAGAAAATGGTAGGCAAGTCTGGAGAACAACGGAGAGGAACACTTATTTATGTAAGTCAGAGAGAAGTTGGGAAGGCTGATCTAAACAAAAGGTCTATTGGAGGAAAGAAAAGGTTCCAAGTGTAGAGGCTTTTTATTGGCTGAGTTGTGGTCATCGCCTACGGGGAATAAGGTGGTGCTTACTTCCTGTTGGGGCCGCTGTGAATGCACGGGAGAGTAGTATGGCCAGGGCTTCCTCTGCTGGCTTCCTGAGTCCATTGGAAAGGATTCCTTTTGTTGATTTTCACAACCTCAAAGAAGATGGGCTAGTAGTCCTAGCTACTTGGTGAATTTTTGTGGGGACTAAATGAGTTAATACATTAGATGAGTCAATAAGGGCTTTGAAGACTATCTGTCATATAATCAGCACTGAACGTGTTTTGTTTTTTTTTTTAAGATTTTATTTATTTATTTGACAGACAGAGATCACAAGTAGGCAGAGAGGCAGGCAGAGAGAGAGGAAGGGAAGCAGGCTCTCTGCTGAGCAGAGAGCCCAACTCAGGGCTTGATTCCAGGACCCTGAGATCATGAAGGCAGAGGCTTAACCCACTGAGCCACCCAGGCACCCCCGAGCATGTTATTTTATTACAACTATCCCTGTTCCTTCTCCCTCTCTTCTTCCTTCCCATCCTTTTCTGTCCTCTCCTCTTCCTCCCCACCTGAGTTAAAGTGCTACGTATTGCAAGCTGTTTTGCTGCAGTCTTTTCAATGTGAGCATTAGGACATGGTCTAAAATATAAACAAACCTATTAAAAAATTTCCAGGCTATATTCCAAATTGGTATTTACCACCCCCCCCCCCCCGCCCTTTTAAAGCCATACACCATCTCAAAGCCTCGTTCTTATACCTACGGTGCATATTGTACAGATTACTAGGTAGAATAAATATAGCATTTTTTCATATCTGATTCACTGCCTGAAATTGGGATTATCAAAACATTCTATAAAATCCCAACCACCTGGAAAAGAAGAAAAGTGCCCGTGTCACAGCACTGTACTTTGGAACTATGATCTTTGGAGGAGTACAGAGTCCCTTCTAAGTGAAGGCACCAAAGAAGTGATCTGAGAAGGTGTTGCATTAAAACCAACTGTGAGTGAGATGCCACGCTCAGGTCAGAAATGGGTAACTTTGAGATTCAAACCGCAGGGAGGAGGCTTCTGCTTCTGGCTAAGCTCAGGTAACAGGACTCACCTTCTCAGCCGGAAAAAAAGAAACTGACAGAACTAAACAGCAAATGACAGGGTGCCTGGCTGCCTCAGGTGGTTAAGCTGAAGGTCAGGTCATGATCCCAGGTGCTGCTCAGTGGGGAGCCTGCTTTTCCCTCTCCCACTGCCGGTCCCTCTGCTTGTGCCCCCTCTCTCTCTCTTTCTGCCAAATAAAATATTTTTTTTAAAAAAAGAGATCAAATACTTAGAAAAAAAAAACAACAACCGAAAAACTAAACAGCAAGTGAAACAACATCGCGCAGCACAGAGCTGCCAACCCTAGAAAAGGAAGAGAAAAGGTGAGCTTCATGATTGCATCTGCTTGCTTGAAGGCTGTAGCTCTGGGAAATGGAACCGGACCAGACCACAGCAGTCTCACTGACTTGAGTATACAGAGATAGAGGCCAGCATGGAGCTCCAGAAAGAGAGAAAGGGGGTGGGGAGAGACAATGAGAAAGACAGAAAATGAGAGAGAGTTCTGGAGATCTTTGGGAAAGAGCAGCCTCCTACAGTCTTCGGCTCGTTGCTGAACTGTGTAAGGGGAGACTTCCTTGGCCTTTATCCTAGGAAAAGAACCACTGGAAAAGATCAGGTGGAAAATTTCTGTTAGCTCACACAAGTCTGGAAAGAGTTTGTATTCTGACAGGCTGAGTGGAAAGACCTCGTAACATTAGGGCATCAGGTGAGATGCTCAGCAGAGGATTGAATTCAGACTTGTCTGTTCTCAATCCACCCTACCCTGGTTAAAAGCAAGTCTTGAAATGATCATCTCATTCCAATAGCTTAACTATGCACCAAAACAAAACGCAACATTATAAGTCTATCAATTCATAGTTATGATTTACATTGTCTAGCATCCGATAAAAAATGCTAGGCATGGAAAGAATCAGGAAAACATGATCCATAAGCAGGAGGAAAAAAAACAAACAAACAGTAAAAATGGACCCAGAGGAGACATTGCTAGGCCTATGGTCAAAATTGTTGTTGTTGTTTTGTTTTGTTTTTCTGTTACAACAGTACAACATTTAGCACCTGAAATGAAAAATACATTGGCTGTTTTTAGCAGTAGATTAGATGTTGCAAAAGAAAAGATCAATGAAATTGAAGATGCAGCAGATGAAACTCTCCATAACAATACATGAAAGGGAAAAAGGATCAGAAGACTTATTATTGCTAGTATGTCACCATTTCTCCCCCAAATTGATCTATAGTTTCAAATTAGCCATAAAACATCCCAAGTCTTATTTGTAGAAAGTCACAGATTCTAAAATTTACATGATTTCAGGGCTTACTAGAAAGTCACTGTAATCATCATAGAGGAGTCTTGGCATAAAGAAAAATAAACCAATGAAATGGAATAGAGAGCCCAGAAATAGATAGATATTTGTGGTCATTTGATTTGCTACCAAGATGTCTAGGGGCGCCTGGGTGGCTCAGTTGGTTAAGCGACTACCTTAGGCTCAGGTCATGATCCTGGAGTCCTGGGATTGAGTCCTGCATGAGGCTCCCTGCTTGGCAGGGAGTTTCCTTCCCCTCGAACCCTCCCCCTTGTCATCCTTTCTCTCCCTCCCTCTCTCTCTCTCTCTCTCAAATAAACAAATAAAATCTTAGAAAAAATAGTATGATGCCTCCATCAGAAAGGATGAATACCCAACTTTTGTAGCAACATGGACAGGACTAGAAGAGATTATGCTGAGTGAAATAAGTCAAGCAGAGAGAGTCAATTATCATATGGTTTCACTTATTTGTGGAGCATAACAAATATCATGGAGGACACGGGGAGATGGAGAGGAGAAGGGAGTTAAGGGAAATTGGAAGGGGAGGTGAACAGGAGAGACTATGGACTCTGAAAAACAATCTGAGGGGTTTGAAGAGGTGGGGAGTGGGAGGTTGGGGTACCGGGTGGTGGGTATTAGGGAGGGCACAGATTGCATGGAGCACTGGGTGTGGTGCAAAAATAATGAATACTGTTATGCTGAAAATAAATAAAAAATAAATTAAAAAAAAAAAAGAAAGTCATTGTACTTATTTGTCCCTCTGCTACTTTCTGCATGACAGGTCATTTATCTAAAATAGTTCCACATTCCACTTTGGAATTTGAGTTTTATGAATTTGGGAAAGAATTTTTTTAAAAAGCAGACCTTAAAACATAACATTTTTACAAAACAACAACATCAGGCAAGGTCATCCTGTGGCCATGATGGAAGGAGACAAAAAAGAGACTGTGTCACAGTCATGTTTGAGCACGGACAAAACAAGAAGGCTGTCTTCTCTGCAAAAACGGTCAAATACTCCTCTCCCCAGGTAACAAGTGGCTGCCACTTCTTTATCCCTGTGCTTTCTTCCTGCTTCAAGGACAAGAGTCTTCAATAGAATTGGAATGCTTTCTGACAGTATCCAAGCAGAGCAAACTCATGCTTCCTCGAACCCTTCCCCAAATCACCTGGCAAGTCCCTCCTGACAGTTACTGAGATGTGCCACACTTCCTTAAGGTATGCTGTCTCTCTTGTTGCAACAGACAATAAATTTGACTCAGCTGGCTTCTAGGTGTGTTCCACATGGTCTTTGGCTAGAAGTTATTGACACTTAAATATTTAGCTCTGAGGCATTTGTTCCTGCTGGGTTGTTCTCTGTTCACTTTGACTTCCTAGGACTCTAATACTTCTTTTCAGCTTAGGTCCTCAAGAAGGTGGATTCTTCAGGGTGGTCATGAAAGATTTGGACTTGTAGAAATGAGCCAATATTAGTTTGTTTCTATGGAAAAACATCTAGGTCACAAAGATTTCACTGTATGTTTGGATCCTGCTGCTTTAACATATTGGGCAATGTGCAGAGTGGTGGCATGTTCCTGGTTTTTCTATGTGTGTGTCTTCTGTCTCTCTCCCAAATTACTGTCAGTTGTTTGAAGAAAACAAAATGATGAAACAGCATTATGTAAAAAAAAAAAAAAAAAACAAAAAAGCAAACCAACCAAACAGACAACCCTATGTACATACCTAAATTAAAAATACTTTGTTTAGGGACACCTGGGTGGTTCAGTTGGTTGAGCAACTGCCTTCGACTCAGGTCATGATCCTGGAGTCCCAGGACTGAGTCCTGCATCGGGCTCCCAGCTCTATGGGGAGTCTGCTTCTCCCTCTGACCTTCTGCTCTCTCACGTCCTCTCTCACTCTCTCTCTCAAATAAATAAATAAAATCTTTTAAAAAAATACTTTGTTTTAAAAAAAATGCTAACTGTCATCTGAGCTTTCAGTGAGTAGTGGTCTTTTTTTGCTGGTGGAAGATCTTGCCTCCATGCTGGTGTCTGATCAGGGTGCTGGCTGCTGAAGGTTGGGGTGGCTAGGGCAATTCCTTAAAATAAGACAACAGTGAAGTTTGCCACATTGATTGGCTCTTTCTTTCACAATTTCTCTGTAGTGTGTAATGCTGTTTGATGACATTTTACGCACAGTAGAACTTCTTTCAGAATTGGAGTCAATCCTCACAAACCCTGCCCCTTTACTCCGGCAGTGAAGTTTACATAATATTCTAAATTCTTTGTTGGCATTTCAGCAGTCTTCACAGTATCTTAACCAGGAGTAAATTTCATCTAAAGACACCACATTCTTTGCTCATCTGTAAGCAGCAACTCCTCATGCATTGAAGTATCATGAGATGGCAGCAAAATCAGTCAGCTCTTCAGGCTTACTTTGGATTCTAGTTCTCTTGCTGTTTCCAGCACATCTGCAGTTCCTGAAGTTCCTGCCTCCACTGAAGTCTGGAACCCCTTGGAGATCTCCATGAGGGTTGGAATCAACTTCTTCTAAACTGTTAATGTTGATATTTTTATCTCTTCCCATGAACCATGCATGTCTTTGATGGAGTCCAAAATGGTGAGTCTTTTCCAGAAGTTTCTCAATTTACTTTGCTCAAATCCATCAGAGGACTCTCCATTTGTGGAAGCTATCACCTTATGAATTTTATTTCTTAAAGAATAAGAATGAGACTTAAAAGTCAGAATTAGTCCCTGCCTGACTCATGGGCTGCAGAATGGATGTTGTGTTAGCAGGCATGAAAACAACATTAATCTTATCCATCTCCATCAGAGCTCTTGGGGGACTAGGGAAACTGTCAATGAGAAGTAGTATTTTGAAAGGAATCTTCTTTTCAGAGCAGTAGGTCTCAACAGTGGCTGAAAATATTCAATAAACCATGTTGTAAACAGCTGTGCTATCATTCAGGCTGTGACATTCCATTTACTGAGCACAGGAAGAGTAGATTTACTGTAATTTTTTGTTGTGGTTGAGATTTTATATATTTATTTGTCAGAGAGTGAGAAAGAGCACAATCAGGGGGAGGGTCAGAGGGCAGAGAGAGAAGCAGTCTCCCCACTGAGCAAGGAGCCTGATGCGGGATTTGATCCTAAGACCCTGGGATCATGACCTGAGCTGAAGGCAGATGCTTAACAGACTGAGCCACCAAAGATTTTATTTATTTGTTTGTCAGAGAGATAGAGATAGAGAGAGAGAGAGAGAGAGAGAGAGAAACAGCGTGAGAGCACAAGCAGGGGGAGCTGCAGGCAGAGGAAGAAGCAGGCTTCCCACTGAGTAAGGAGCCTGATATGGGACTCAATCCCAGGACCCTGGGATTATGACCGGAGCTGAAGGCAGATGCTTAACGACTGAGCCGCCCAGGTATCCCAATTTACCATACTTCTTAAGGGCCCCAGGATTTTCAGAACATAAATGAACATTGGTTTTAACTTAAAGTCAGCAGCTGCATGAAAGTTCTAGATGGCATCTTCTTTCAATGGAAGGCTCTTTCATCTACACTGAAAATCTGTTGTTGAGTGAGGCCACGGTCATTAATATCATAGTAGATGTTGTGGATAGCTTGCTGCAGCTTCTCTCAGCGGTTGCCCCTTCTGTAGTGAGTACGAACCTTTAATAAATAAAGTGTAATAAATATATGAATAAATAAATAATATATAGTAAGTGCAAACTCCTACTAAATGAAAAACGGAAACAAATTGCAAACTAACCACATAGCAAGTGAGCCTAAACCATATGCGTGTAGTGATAACAAACTAACCTCGTAGCATAGCAGGTAAGCCTAGACCATATGCGTGTAGTGATAACAAACTAGCCTCGTAGCAAATACCACATAGCAAGTAAGCCTAAACCATATGCGTGTAGTGATAAGATTAGTGTGGAGTAAAAAGTTGTAAATATTTTCTACTTATGCGAAATATCGTAAAGACCAAAAAATGTTTTTGACATGTGTGTGTTTTTGATGTGCAAGCATGAGAAAAATAAGTGATGTAATGTGTTTTCGAAGGAGACTTAGCACAGTATATAAAAGAGGCATCGGGTTGGACTGAGGTGAAGCGAGTTCCCTGTCGGGAGGACATCATCGCAGATGTTACCGATGCCCCGACAGCTTTGTTGCTGACCATTCTCTGGCTCTCAGTCTCAACTTCTGCGGTGACCTCTCTGTCTAGATTGTGAGGCGACGTCTCCTTCTCCGTGACAACTTCAGCGGACTGTGACCGGACCACGATAGTGGTGCGGACCTCATCCCAATAAAGATCAAGTGAGTTACATCATATCCATCTCTCTATCTCTTCTTTACACGTCGCGACCTCCTGGCGGGACGCAGGGGTTTTGCTCGCGTCACCTTCACCTTGCAGTTTGATGTTATGGAGACATTTTCTTTCCTCAGACCTCATTAACCAGCCTCTACTAGGTTGAGACTTTTCTTCTGAGGCTTCTTCACCTCTCTCAGCCTTCACATAATTGAAGGGAGACCTTGCTATGGGTTAGATTTTGGTTTAAGGGAATGTTGTGGCTGGTTTGATCTATCCAGCCCACTAAAGTATTCTATATCAGCAATGAGCTTGTTTTGCTTACTTATTATTCATATGTTCACTGAGTAGCACTTTTAATTTTCTTCAAGTTTTCCTTTGCATTCACAGCTTGGCTAACTGGTGTAAGAGGCCTAGCTTTCCACCTGTCTTGGTTTTTGACTTGCCTTCCTCATTAAGCTTAATCATTTCTAGCTTTTGATTCACAGTGGGAGGCAAATGACTCTTCCTTTCACCTGAACACTTAGAGGTCATTGTATGGTTAACTCTCCTAATTTCAATATTGTTAGAACACTTAGAGGTCATTGTATGGTTAACTCTCCCAGTTTCAATATTGTTAGAACACTTAGAGGTCATTGTATGGTTAACTCTCCCAGTTTCAATATTGTTAGAACACTTAGAGGTCATTGTATGGTTAACTCTCCTAATTTCAATATTGTTATGTCTCGGAGCATGGGGGTGCCCAAGGAGAGAGAGAGAGACATCAGAAGGGCAGTCAGAACACACACACCAGTTAGTGATGAACTTCAACATCTATATGTGCACAGTTCATGGCATCCCAAAAGAATTATAAATGTAACAGCAAAGATCACTGATCACAGAGCACCATAACAAATATCATAATAATGAAAAAGTTTGCAATACTGTAAGAATTACCAAAATGTGACACAGAGACACAAACAAAGCAAATACTGTTGAAAAATGGTGCCCATATACTTGCTTGATGTAGGCCACCACATACCTTCAATTTGAAAAATCACAATATCTGCAAAGTACAACAGAGAAGCTCAATCAGACAAGGCATGCTTGTATCTAACTACTTATTTCTTTTCTGACTTTGAGTACAGCAAACTTCTTGTGAGTCACATGCAGGGGGAAAAAACCCTACCTCCTTGTGATATAAGCAGAAGGATTAAATATGATAACATATGCAGTCCCCACACATTAAAGGCTCCATTCATCCCCTTCTTCCAGCAACTATCTAATCTCTCCTCATTTATTTATTAGTGCAGGTCAGAGACCTTCAAGAATTTTTCATATTACCTAACAAGTTATCCTTCACAAACTAAGTACCAGATACATGTTTCTTAAGTTATTCCTTTTCCTTAGGTATATTTGATTTGTCTCACTTAAGTGGAAATGAGGTTATAAAGCAATCATTTTTTTTTTTATTTCTTTTTAGTTTGAGTCCCCACCTGGAAAGCTGTCTCCACACCAATCCTTGCAGGTGTCCCCAGAAACAAATGAAGAAGAGCAGATGCCTAGATGATGAAACTTCCCTCTGGTGCTGTCAGTTCAGCAGGGTCTTGCAGACTGCGTTTAGGTTTGTCTCCTCCAGAAATTACTGAGCGGAGGTTTATGTAGTGGACCTTGCACATAAGCAAAAAAATCTGAGTGTCAGCTCTTTTGAAATCCAACCCTTCTTCTCTGGCACTCTTGTTGAGGGAGCTAGCTCTGGAGTGGGGAGAGGCTGGCCATGTGCCACCCAAGCTCCTTTTTTCCAAAACACCAGGTTGCTCTTTGGCCCCATGATTCTGCAGTCCTAAAGCTGGGTGATACCAAAAGACCAGGTGCCAGAAGGAGGGACATGTTGCAAAAGCCACACCTTTTACCTCTTCTTCCCATTCCCAAGTACCTGCAATGAAAGCAGGGCGATAAGAAAGAAAGGGATGAGGTCTGATTTGCAGAATCTGGTCTCTTTTCTTTCACATGTGCAGAAGAAAATATTTGCATGGAGTGACTCAAGTTGTTAGGATCCTCCTTTGTAAGGATAAGCTGTGCCCTCTCCCTTGCCCATTTGGAAGCTGTGGTTAAACATCCCAATGCCTCAATGGGGACACTTCTTAGTCTCATTATTATGGAGGAGTTCACTGAGGCTTGGTGTGGCTGAATGAGATAGATTTTAAACCCAGAGCCTTTTCCCTCTGAAAAGTGCCGGCTACCCCAACATTAGCACTTGTTCTACCATTCTCAGGAAGAAAAGGATGGTTCATAGAAACATATTTTGAGTGTCAGCACTCTATGTAAAACAACCAAGGAGGGAAGTTTGACACTCTCTAGGTCTTGTCCTCATCACCTTTATCCTTGTTCACCAGGTTAGTGGTTAGTTTCATGATGATGGGAAGAAGAGACCTTCCCATCAGAGGAGCAGAGACAGAAGTGACTAGTGTAGAGAGAGAAAGTTGAAAAGTCTCGTGTGCTCCTTCAGTCCATGGACACAGCAGAACACAGGTCTGCACATATTTCTCCCTGCCCTCTCTAGGAGTCTTGCTTCCCAGAATACCAATTCTCAATTTTATCTCATAAGGTTGACGTCATTATAAGCATTCCTTACTCTTTCTCCAAGACCAGAGGCCACTGAAACTGTTCTGTCCCTATCAGCAGAGTGGATGTTTTGGTCTCTATAGAGTCCACATCTCACAAAGGCTGACTACAACAAAAGGGTAGTGTCCCTTGTGCCCCAGCCCCAGACCCCAGAGCCCTAAGCCTCTGTCTCTTTTACCCTTAACACTCAGTCAGTCAAAATTTGGGTCTCTACCACCCATATCTTAAACTAGTCTCTTAACCTCTCTGGGTGGTTTCCCCAGCTGATAAAAATGTTGTTGTATCAGGTAACCAAGAATTTTTCATGCTCTTCCTCAACTCTTTGGTTATTATCCTTGCTCTATTTTATGAAAATACAGTTATAAATCTTCTCACACATTTTGGGGCCAAATACAAGGAGAAAGGTTCAGGAGCAGTGGCATTATTTCTATTTATGTGTTTTCCTCTGGGTGCTGGGTGCAGGTCCAGGCGATGATGACAGAAGCAGCATCACATAGTGGCTCAGAGGGAGGATGATTGGGCTAAATCAACAGGGTTGAGATCCTGACCACACCACTTCCTTACTAGATGTCCTGGGACAAATTATTTCCTCTTCCCATGCTTCTGTTTTTGTATCTAGAAAGAGGAGTAAATATGGCACTCACTCTTCAGGGTTTTGAGGAAATATTAAGTTCTTCCCCTGCTCTGCCATAAGTGAGTCTGTGTGTCCTCTCTTTTTGAAGAGGTGCCCTTCTTTAATTGGAATTCAGGGTGGTGTGTTGCCTTGTGCCTGTAGATCCTTAGTGAGTTCCAGAAGATGTATGGTTTGTAGTTTACCCAGCCTTGTTTTTATCATCAGCGTGGGAGCAATGCTTTTTTTTTTTTCTTTTTGAGATTTTATTTATTTGAGAGAGAGAAAGAGAGAGAGGATGAGGGGTGAGGGTCAGAGGGAGAAGCAGACTCCCTGCTGAGCAGGAAGCCCAATATGGAGCATGTTCCTGGGACTCCAGGATCATGACCTGAGCTGAAGGCAGTCACTTAATGAACTGGGCCACCCAGGTGCCCAGGAACAATGCTTTTTTCCAGCTTTCAAAACCCTACAGATAAGCAGAAATGAAATTACATCTTTTCTTCATTTAGATATACATAATTATAATGGCTTAGACAATAATTGCTTAATATGATGCATGATAAGCATATGTAAATATCTTATTCAATAAAGAAAGAGTGGGGCGCCTGGGTGGCTCAGTGGGTTAAGCCGCTGCCTTCGGCTTGGGTCATGATCTCGGGGTCCTGGGATCGAGTCCCGCATTGGGCTCTCTGGTCAGCGGGGAGCCTGCTTCCCTCTCTCTCTCTCTGCCTGCCTCTCTGACTACTTGTGATTTCTCTCTGTCAAATAAATAAATAAAATCTTAAAAAAAAATAACGAAAGAGTAATTGAATACAATTAATTATGCATGTACAGATAGTTAGTGGAAATAATTCTTTTCTGGTGCTCTAGGTTTAGTCCTTTTCCATGAGGCTCATATTTATGAAATGACAGAGAGAAAAATTTTTTAAAAATTTCCCGTGTTGTTCTACTAAAGAAATGTGTGTACCTCTCCTTCAAAAAACTCTTACTGAATCACTTAATTCACTAAATCCACAAAACCCATTTTGGACTTTTCTGATGAGTTTATCCTATACTCCTGTGTATACATATTCACATCACTGTGTTAGATGAATCTTGCCTCAGTCTGGAACTCCTGCTTCCCCCAAATAAACACATGATAAAATGATACCAAGATATGTTTAGGCAGCTGATTGCCAGCATATGATTTATCACAGAAGAAATGGATCAGGGCAAATCACTTCTGTCTTTACAAGAGTTGATTTTGGAGTGGAAGATAGATGTTTCTGTTGGACAAGCCAGAGACCTTGGAAGTTAAAGCAGATGAGACACAACCAGACTTACTTTTTCAAAATGTCCCAAACTGTTTTCTTTCCCGTGATGGAGATAGAGAGCTCTAAACCATGAAAGTAAGAAAGATTTTCTGAAGCCCATATTTCTTGAACACTTGTTGAAGGAAGTGGTCGTACTTAGTATCTGAGAGAAAAAGCTTGTCACTTGGTACTTTTCAGGCTGATGGTGTGGGAACAGGGAAAATTCACTCTTGTCCTGATTTGGCCTCCAGTCTTAAGCAGGACCCCCATGCCTGAGAGGGGCTCTTCCCCAGCATGCCTGTCCCTCCTCCTCATGGCCGAGAACCTTAGCCTCATCTTTATGGCCGAAATTGCATGGAAGTGTATTTCCTACCATTCTCCCTGTGGTAGTATAGATTTACTAATGTTGAAATAGGATACTGAGCTCAGGACAATTTCCTGTCCCTCTCCAGGAGTTGTGGGCTTTTATTTGTTTTACTTCCCTCCAGCAACAGTGCCTTGAAGTTGGCAGGAGTTATTACTGCTCTTCTAGCAGTTTAAGAGTTTTGGAGAAGAGAGCCCAGATAGGGGTTGCATTGTATGCCTTTCCCACAGATACATTCCCTGCAAAATCAAGGAAGGCACTTCCCAGTCTTCAATCTGTCTCCAGTCTTTCATGTCAACACCTGAGGGAGGCCCATGGAGAACATCTGTAGGTGGATAGGACTCTTGTGTCTGGAGCTCCAGAGGCTTCCTACTGTCACACTAACTCACATTCAATCTTCAGCAATTTAATAAAATTCCAATTTCTAACCTGTTGGTATGGAAGCCACTTTGTTCTTCTTGTGCTCTGCCACAGGTAAGACAGTCTATGTGTTATTTCTTTTCTCTCTTGGTTTTCAGCCTACTCAGTTGTCCTGTGCCCTCCGTTCTTTAATGAGTTCCAAAAAATTATGATTTTGTAGTTTTTATCCAGCTTTTCCTCATCATTAGGGTGAAACCAGTGCTCTTTAAATCCCAGTCAAAAGCGTAATTAAGATTATCTTTTCTTAATTTAGATATGGATTGTTCTGCCTTACTTTTGGTATCAATCTAGAAACTACATGAAGGGTTGGTGATAGCAAAAAATAAAAAATCCAAAGCTATTTATTACTTATAACTAGTTGGACCATAAAGTTTTAACTTATTCTTTCAGTGGGGTGTGTGTGTTATGGTCTGAGTTATTTATTTTGGCAGCTAAATTAAAGGATAAATATAATATAACCAACCAACATGTCCATCTTCTATGGGTAAGATCACCCATTATCAAGAATCCATTCCACCAGGTATAATGTATACTCTCAGGAAGGTTTTTTCACTTCAGATCCTTTTTAGAAGATTTTATTTATTTCTTTGACATAGAGAGAACACAAGCAGGGGAAGAAGCAGGCTAGCAAGGGAGAAGTAGGTTGGAGAGGGAGAAGTGGGCTCCTGCCAAGGAGGGAGCCAGACGTGGGGCTCAATTCCAGGACCTGGCATCATGACCTGAGCTGAAGGCAGACACACCCAACCAACCAAGCCACCCAGGTGTCCCTCACTTCAGATTCTTTGTGAGGAGAAGTAGCCCACTAAGAGTACTGGACAGTCAAACATTTGGAATGGCCTAAGATCCCCAGAGGACAAGAAGTCTTTTTCCTTGACTGGCACAGAAAAGCCAGAGTCCTACAGGTGCTAAGATGTCAGACACTTCTCAAGAGAGTGATCAACTTTAGTGGAGCTATCAGTTTATTTCTCTGGGTTTTGACATGACGGACCATATCAGGTACACATCTAAGAATATTTCTACCTCCTCTTTCAGGACAAGAACAATTTACTTCACTTAGATGTTGCTTGTAAAATGTGCATTATTGAAAATGCTGGTGTAATAGCCTATTATTTCATACCCAGCTTTTTCTATATCCAAATGTCCAAATTCTTATTTCATTTTCAGGAATTATTATTCATGGTTTCAAATGTTGAGTCTCTTTGTTATTTGACTTTTAGTATCTATAAAAAGAAAATATTATGGAAAATTGGCAAGAAGAGGAGCATCTGGATGGCTCAGTAGGTTAAGCAGTTGACTCTTGGTTTTGGCCCACGTTAATATCTCAGGGTTGAATGGAGCTTTGCATAGGGCTCCACACTCAGTGTGGAGTCTGCTGGGGATTCTCACTCCCTTTCCCTCTGCCCTTCCCTCTGCTCTTGCCCTCCTTAAATCAATCAATTAATTAATTAATTAATAAAATCCTAAAAAAAGGAAAATTGACAAAGGGAAATATCCTTTGAGATTGAACTGATTCATGTGATTAAATCAAGTAATGATATTTACATAAGTAGAGTTATAGCAACCCTATCCTAGATATTTATTTATAGTTATTTTATTTTTTAAAGATTTATTTGTTTATTGGAAAGAAAGAGAGAGAGAGAGAGAGAGAGAGCCTGAGTTGGGGGAGGGGCAGAGGAAGATAATTGTCAAGCAGACTTCTTGAGCACAGAGCCTGACTTGGAGTTTGATCCCACAACCCATGAGATTGATTGGAGCCAAAACCAAGAGTCAGGCACTTAACCAACTGAACCATCCACATGTCCCTATTTATAGTTATTTTGAGATAATTTTTATTAAAATTTTTTTAGTTTATATTTAAATTCCAGTTATTTGACATACAGTGTAATATTAGTTTCAGATATACATATTAATGATTCAGCACTTACATATGACACTCCGTGCTCATCACAAGTCCCCTTCTTAATCCCCATCACCTATTTAACCCATCCCCCACCCTCACCCCTCTGGTAACCATCAGTTGGTTCTCTATAGCTCAGAGTCTGTTTTTTAGTTTGCCTGTCTCTTTCCCCCCACCATGTTTATTTGTTTTGTTTCTTAAATTCCACATATGAGTAAAATCATATGATATTTGTCTTTCTCTGACTGACTTATTTCAATTAGCGTAATACTTTCTAGCTCCATCCATATTGTTGCAAATAACAAGGCTTCCTTCTTTTTTATGGCTGAGTAATATTCCATGTATATTAGAATATTCTTTTTTGCATATTAGAATATTCTTGATCAAAATTCATTTTAGAAGTATCAATTGGAGGTATGGCTATTAATTGGTTTTTTTATAGTTGTTATATCCCTTAATTCTGTAAATTAATCTACTAGCAATAGCTTGGGGTATCTAAAATATTGGCTGATTGTATCTAGGTCATTAATATTAGTAAGCACAACATACAAAATATGAAAAACCATATGAGCTATTCCTCTAAAAATTAAAAATAGAAATACCATATAATCCATCAATCTTACTTCTGGGTATATAGTCAAAGGAATTGGAAACAAGATTTTGAATAGCTATTGCATTCCATGTTCACTGCAGCATAATATTCACAGTAGCCTAGACATGAAGCAACCTAAGTATCCACTGACAGATAAAGAAAATGGATAAAGAATATGTGGCATATACATAAAACAGAATATGATTCATCCTTAAAAGTGAAGGAAGTCCTGTGTTGATTAAACTTGAAGACATTGTGGTAAATGAAATAAGCCAATCACAAAAAGACAAACAAAGCATGAGTCCACACATGAGGTGTCTAAAATAATCAAACTCATAGAAGCAGAAGGTAGAGTGGTGGTTACCAAGGAGCTGGGAAAATAGAAAAATGATAAGCTGCTGTTGAATGGATATAACATGTCTGTTATGCAAGATGAGAAAGTTCTAGAATTCTGCTGTACAATATTGTGCTTACAGATAATAATAAGGTACAATAATAGACACTTAAATATTTGTGAAGAGCTCATATTTTTAGCCAGAAATAAATGAATAGGCAAATAAATATTAAAAATGGGGGACAACTCCCTTCTCCTCTCTAACTCTCCTTGTCCTCCATGCTATTTATTATGCTCCACAAATAAGTGAAACCATATGATAATTGACAAATTGAGGGAAATTGGAAGGGGAGGTGAACCATGAGAGACTATGGACTCTGAAAAACAATCTGAGGGTTTTGAAGGAGCGGGGGGTGGGAGGTTGGGGGAACCAGGTGGTGGGTATTGGAGAGGGTACAGATTGCATGGAGCACTGGGTGTGGTGCAAAAACAATGAGTACTGTTACGCTGAAAATAAATTTAAAAAAATGGGGGACAATGCCATCAGAGACCAAAACACCCCTGTATTTCATATAAAGAGCAATGATAAAACTTTTGTTGGCTTCTCATCATTATAACTCAAGTTATAATGCATTGGAACAACATCATAAGTAGTGATACAGAAAAAAAAAATTCATGTAATTCTATATCCAGTGAAAATATCCTTCAAAAATTTTGGATAGAATAAAGTCATTTTCAGAAAAAATAATCAGCTATATAATATTACCAGAATCTGTGCTATTTTATGTTTTCAGTTACCAGAAAATCCCAGTGCTGTGATGACAATCACAGATGCCACATAAAAATGCCACCTTAGATGAGCAGAATTTTAGGTCATCTTGCTTCTTGCTTAATGCATCAACTTGGATAATTCTATATCTTTTTCTACAGTTAGTACATCCCCTGTGTCTATCTTTCCTGATAATTGTATCTATGTTACACTAATTCATCACAGATGTGAGAATTTTGTTGTTGTTTAGCTTTATTGAGATGTGAGAATGTTGTTTTGGAAAATACCATGGAGTGAAAAATATATATGCCAAAAAGTATACATAGAAAGAGCTGTAGATTAGTGTATTTATAAATTAATCATGCACTGTTCTATTCTCAAATAAATGCCTTTTTAAGGGAGACAGAAAAATTTATTACCTTAAAAATGTATTATCTGTCATATTTGATGACAGTGCAAAATTCTTTCTGCTTACTTTCTAAACTCTTAGAATGGTGGATTTTATAACAAGAGGCAATAAAGGGTAAAGTCAACCTCTTGAAGCTTTATTTATGAAACTGCACAAAAAATTAGTGCATAGAAGGCAATGTTATCCTTTGTAAAGTTGTATAAGGGCACCTGGGTGGCTCAGTCGTTAAGCGTCTGCCTTCAGCTCAGGTCATGATCCCTGTTCAGCAGGGAGCCTGCTTCTCCCTCTCCCACCACCACCCCCGCTTTTGTCCCCTCTTGCACTGTGTCTCTCTCTGTCAAATAAATAAATAAATACAATCTTAAAAAATAAATAAATAAAATAAAATTGTATGAAAGTTCCACATTTGGTATAAGAATAATGGCTGGTATTAACTATAAAACTCCTTCTCACACATAATAGAATACTACATTTGAAGTAGCCCAAAATAATCTTGTCTTAATACAAATGATTCACATGCATACTACAACTTGAAACAAGTTAATAACATGCCAAATTTTCTTTTATCTTGTCAATTTAGGAAAAAAGTCATATTCAATATTTATAATTTTAATCTAGTTTATAGACTGTTATGTATGATAAAATTTCACAAATTGGATACAGTTTTGCAGATTTTTTTCCTGATTTACCTTAAATTTGATCCATTTCTGCTATATAAACTTCCACAGATGTTGCATAATTTTCTTTTTGCATGTGTATTGTTTCTGGATATCAAGATGTTCAGTTATGCTATTGGGACATGACAATGTACAGGATCCTTTTGCTCTGCCCTCCATGTACACACTCCAAATAAGGATTAATAGAATGCTGCTAGAGAGTAGAATAAATGGCTCTACTAAAACAGTATCAAAATAGTGATTTTGGATATTCTCCTCACTAGCCACATGCAGGACAAGATAATCAGAAACCCGCAAAATAAGCCAGACAGAGGAACACAAATATTGCATTGTATCCCTTATATGTGGAAATCTTTAAAAGAAAAGGTGAGGGGTGGGGAGGAAGAAATGAAACTCATAGAAGCAGAGAATAGAAAAGTGTTTTTCAGGATCTGGGGGATGGGAGAAATAAGGAGACATTGGTAAAAGGATACAAACTTTCAGCTATCTGATGAGTAAGGTCTGAGGAACTAATGTAAAACATGGTTACTGTAGTTAACAGTATTACATAATTGAAATTTGCTGAGGGAGTAGAACTTAAATGTTCACACACACACACACACACACATATGATGAATATGTGAGGTGGTGGATTAACTAGATAGTAGGAACCCTTTCACAGAGTATGTATCAAGTCACCATTATGTAACTTTAAATATTTAACAACTTTATTTGTCAATTATACTTCAATAAAGCTGAAAAAAAAAGAAAATTGCAAACCTACAGAAAAATTGCAAGATTATATAATTAGAACTTATCTATTTTTTAAATTTATTTATTTGACAGACAGAAATCACAAGTAGGCAGAGAGGCAGGCAGAGAGAGGGGGAAGCAGGCTCCCTGCTGAACAGAGAGCCCGATGCGGGGCTTGGTCCCAGAATCCTGGGATCATGACCTGAGCTGAAGGCAGAGGCTTTAACCCACTGAGCCACCCAGGTTCCCCAAACTTATCTATTTTTCACCTGGATTTATCAATTACTAACATTTGAACCATTTGCTTTACATACAACTACATATATAATTACTTTTAATATTTTTTTTGCTAAATCTTTTAAAAGTAAAAGTAATACATTTCATAAACTTTTCCTCTTAAATATTTCAGGGTCTATCTTTTATTTATTTATTTATTTTTAAAAAGAGGTTTGTTTATTTATTTGACAGTGAGAGAGAGAGCACACACACAAGCAGAGGGAGCAGCAGGCAGAGGGAGGGAGAGAAGCAGGGAGCCTCATGTGGGTCTTGACGTGGTGCTCAATCCCAGGACACTCAATCCCAGGATGACCTGAGCCGAAGGTAGACACTTAACCAACTGAACCATCCAGATACCCCTCAGGATGTATCTTTTAGATACAAGGGTGTTTTCTTATATAATACTATGACAAAATCTAGGAAATTTAGGGTTTTTATAATATATTAGCAAATACATAATCCATATTCACATTTTTGTCAATTGTTCCAATTACAGGGATTTTTTTTGCCCCCCCACCTTTTTTTTTTTTTTTTTTTTTTTTAGCTATGTTTTTTTCTGATCTTGGACCAACTCTAGGTTCATGAAATTCATTTAATCATCATGTTTTTTTTTGTTTGTTTTGTTTTGTTTTTTTAATTTTTTATTTTTTATAAACAAAGATTTTTATCCCCAGGGGTACAGGTCTGTGAATCACCAGGTTTACACACTTCACAGCACTCACCAAAGCACATACCCTCCCCAATGTCCATAATCCCACCCCCTTCTCCCAAACCCCCTCCCCCAGCAACCCTCAGTTTGTTTTGTGAGATTAAGAGTCACTTATGGTTTGTCTCCCTCCCAATCCCATCTTGTTTCATTTATTCTTCATGTTTTTTAGACTTCTCTAATTTTCAGTGCTTTCTCAGCCTTTCCTTTTTTTCATGAAATGGATACTTCTGTACACAGGCAAGGTATTTTGTAAATTTGGATTTGTTTTCTTGTTTTCTCATGTCTAGATTCAGGTGGTTCTTTTGAGGCAGGAATACGGCATACATGAGGTGGACTTGTATTTTCTAAGGAGACAGAGAACTCCTGTTTGTACCCTGGTAATAACTTTCATCATTTGGTTAAGGACCCATTTTCTAAATCAAAGAAGAGGAACAGTAGAATGATACCCATAGTTTGTGACAACCTGAAAAGCCCTATGAAATATAAAAAATTCAATTACTTATCATTTTAAGTACACTCACATGTTATACAGTCCTAAGAATATGAATCAGTATAAGATTCAATCAATCACCGAAGTCCATTAACTTGAATGTTTAGGATAAGATCTATATACTTAAAGATAAGATATTTATATAGCTGAAGAGTCTTAAACCCAGCTAGATGGATAAATAACTTTTTTATTTTATTTTTTTCAGTGTTCCAAGATTCATTGTTTATGCACCACACCCAGTGCTCCATGTAATATGTGCCCTCCTTAGTACCCACCACCAGGCTCACCCATTCCCCTCACCCCCCTCCCTTCCAAAACCCTCAGTTTGTTTCTCAGAGTCCACAGTTGCTCATGGTTCCTTTCCCCCTCTGATTTCCCCCAATTTACTTTTCCTTTCCTTCTCCTAATGTCCTCCATGTTATTCCTTATGCTCCACAAGTAAGTGAAACCATATGATAATTGTATTTCTCTGCTTGACTTATTTCACTCAGCATAATATCCTCCAGTCCCATCCATGTTGATACAAAAGTTGGGTATTCATCCTTTCTGAAGAAGATGTAATATTCCATTGTATATATGTACCATATCTTCTTTATCCATTCATCCATTGAAGGGCATCTTGGTTCTTTCCACAGTTTGGCAATTGTGGCCATTGCTGCTATGAACATTGGGGTACAAATGGCCCTTCTTTTCACTACATCTGTATCTTTGGGGTAAATACCCAGTAGTGCAATTGCAGGGTGATAAGGTAGCACTACTTTTAATTTCTTAAGGAATCTCCACACTGTTTTCCAAAGTGGCTGCACCAACTTGCATTCCCACCAATAGTGTAAGAGGGTTCCCCTTTCTCCACATCCTCTCCAACACATGTTGTTTCCTGTCTTGTTAATTTGGTCCATTCTAACTGGTGTAAGGTGGTATCTCAATGTGGTTTTGATTTTTTAAGATTTTATTTATTTGTCAGAGAGAGAGAGCACAAGGAGGGGGAGCAGCAGGCAGAGGGAGAAGGAGGCTCCATGCTGAGCGAGGATCCCGAGGTGGGACTCAATCCCAGGACTCTGAGATCATGACCTAAGCCAAAGGCAGACGCTTAACCAGCTGAGCCACCTGGCATCTCTCAATGTGGTTTTGATTTGAATCTCACTGATGGCTAATGATGATGAACATTTTTTCATGTGTCTGTTAGCCATTTGTATGTCTATTTTGGAGTAGTGTCTGTTTATGTCTTCTGCCCATTTTTTGACATGATTATCTGTTTTTTGAGTGTTGAATTTGAGTAGTTCTTTATAGATCTTGGATATCAGCCCTTTGTCTGTAGTTGTCATTTGCAAATATCTTCTCCCATTCCGTGGGTTGCCTCTTTGTTTTGCTGACTTGTCACTTTTGTTTCCTTTGCCTTTGGAGACATATCTTGAAAGAAGTTGCTGTGGCTGATATCAAAGAGGTTACTGCCTATGTTCTCCTCTAGGATTTTGATAGGTTCCTGCCTCATGTTGAGGTCTTTTATCCATTTCAAGTTTATCTTAAATGAAATAATAAAATTCACAAGGAGAATAAGTAAAGGATGTCAATAAATGCCAGAAGAGCTGCATTAAGGTGAGGAAAGAAAACCCTGTGGTTTGTGACTTAGATTGGAAAAACCATCAGGCTATCATATGCAGTAGGAGAATCTTCTTGTTCCTCTCCAGACCATTTCCACCTCCTTTGAATGTCTTCCACAGTGATGGTGAGCAAGACCATCTCCACAAAGACATAGTAGAGCCTAATGACTAATACAGAGGAATAAATCTGTAGATTATATTTCTACAGAGGGACTATTATAAGGAAACCATCTTTTTAATAAAGCAGTGCTACATGTCATGGTTAAAGAAAAAAGACTTTGGGACGTCTGGGTGGCTCAGTCAGTTAAGCATCTGCCTTCTGCTCAGGTCATGATCCTAGGGTCCTGGGATCATGCCCCACATTGGGCACCTTGCTCAGCAGAGAGCCTGCTTCTCCCTCTCCTCTGCCTGCTGCTCTGCCTACTTATGCTCTCTTCCTCTCTCTCTCTCTCTCTCTCTCTCTCTGTTAAATAACTAAATAAAATGTTTTAAAAAAGAAAGAAAGAAAAAAGTTTCCATAAAATTGAGGAAGAACTTAACATTACTTTTAAATAGCCTCTGTGAAATTAGGTAACTTATGAATACAGCATTCATATTCCTCTTCCTGCTGCACACCAGGAGGCAGTGTCTCAATCTCATGCATGACATGTAATCCTGCCTTTCCAGCTGGTATCATGAGGAATCTTTTTCTCTTTCTGAGTATCCTGAGGTCCCTATAACTACTTTAGTGACAGTATCCCTCCTCCCTTGATGTCTTAGAGAGGGACCTTAGCTTGTACACCTATGAATGTGATGGTTTGTTACTTTGGTGTCTTAAGGAAATAGACTTGTGATCGTCTACAACCTTGGTATGGAGAGCTCTTCCCCTCTTCCTTCTGGCAAATCAGTTATACTAAAAAGTCTTACATTCTGAGTCTCTTGTGTTTTCATGCCTTCCCACAACACTATCTTTGGGTATCTGGATTCAGCTAGATAGTAGGTCCAGAAAAAGGATATAAAGCATAATCTTTTCTATAATTGTTGCAGGTATCATAAATGAGAAAAAGAAGGGAGAAAGAAAATTTGAACCCTCAGCTTGGTTCTCAGAGGTTTCTAATATTTAAGGACAGGCTAGGACACATTCCCTCTCATTGTGGAACCTCTAGCCAGCTCTAACATTTGATAATAAGACTGAGATTGCTGAATTGGTTAATGTTGATGTTAATTTCAGGGACCTTGGGATGACTTAAAAATAGCTCAAGATGAGAAATACAACTGTGCTATTGTTGAGTGGTGGAGACGGAGGATGTGATTGGAACCACAGAGGACAAAAAGGTAGGTGGCACTCTGGAGAAAATGATATTTCAAGGAGAATTTCAAATAACTCTGGTGAGTGTCCTTCCCAGCCATTTCTTGGAATGCAAAGGTTTATATTTTTCTATGTTGTTACATTTACTAGCTGAAAATATTCTTTCCTTTGCTATAAAACAATTCTGCTTTCAATAGTCAGCATGTTTAATGGGGATCGTGAAAAGGGGTAATTTGTGTCTGCCTAGTAATCCAACTGGTGTCCATTCCGGGACTCTAGCCAATAAAAATGTATATTTCCTTTTCCGGCCACTGACATTTCCAACACAAAGACTACTGAATATACCTATATACATGGTAGATGCTAGATTGGTACCCAATTATTTTGAATCCAATTTGTAAATTGTACTCTGGACCTCTTACAGCTTGGTCCCACCCAATTTGCTCACCATTCTCTGCCTGCCCCATCCCCTGCCTTGTAATAATAATCATCAGTCCATATTGCACCTATCCTGGTGATTAATATCAAAAATTACAACTTATGTTTTTGGAGTGCTTAATGTGTGCCAGACAATTTCCCAAGTTCTTTGTTTATATTTTCTCATTCATTTGATTTGTGCAATAAACCTATAATTTAGGAACTGTCACTTTCCCTCATTTTAGAGATGAGAATTTTGTGACACAGAGATCTTATTTTCTAAAAGATTTTATTTATTTATTTGACAGAGAGAGATCACAAGTAGGCAGAGAGGCAGGCAGAGAGGTGGGGGAAGCAGGCTCCCTGGGGAGCAGAGAGCCTGATGTGGGGCACGATTCCAGGACTCTGAGATCAGGACCTGAGCCAAAGGCAGAGGCTTAACCCACTGAGCCACCCAGGCATTCTGACACAGAGATCTTAAATAAGTTCCCCCACTTTATAAAGCTGACAAAAGACAGATCTGGGATTGTCATTCAGAGAATCCAGCTCCCCAGTATGTACTTCTAACCACTACATTACACTGCCCTACTCCCAGTGTTTATATAATATTATTGATTTTTTATATTAATAGGTGATTTCTATAATGTAAGCACCTCAAAGGATCTGTGTTTCATTCAGTATGTGTCCAAATTCCTAGAATAGTCACTGGCACACAGTAGGTGGTCAGTTAATATCTATTGCTGTTGTTGAAATGAGAAAACTGTGGAGAATTTGACGCGTCTGTTTTGTGCTATTAGCATATAGAAAGGGTGTGAGAAAATCATATGAAGGGGCAGGAAAATCTTTGCTCATTTTGACATCACTACTTCTTTTTTTTTTTAAAGATTTTTATTTATTTATTTACTTGTCAGAGAGAGAGAGAGAGAGAGCGCACACAGGCAGACAAAGTGGCAGAGAGAGAAGCAGGTTCCCTATGGGACAAGGAGCCCGATGTAGGACTCGATCCCAGGACACTGGGATCATGACCTGAGCCGAAGGCAGCTGCTTAACGAACTGAGCCACCCAGGCATCCTGACATCACTACTTCTAATCCCTGGAATTTCCCTCAAGAAAATTAAAAAAAATAAAATAAAAAGAAGATAGGAATAAAACAAACAAAGAAAGAAAAGGAACTTTAGTATTTCATATTAAGTAAAGGTGTGTAAATGTGGTATATTAGTATAATTGAATTTTTGTCACTTGATATATATTGATCTCTTTATATATTGATCTATAAATACACACACATATATAGAGATAGCTATAAACATATTCACAAATATATGTATATCTATATATATTCATCCATGTATCTATCAACCTATGGACAGAGTGTGTGTCCCCACTAACCCCTCTCAATGTCTTCCAACTGATGGGCCCTCTAGTTTAACTTTCACAATCAAACACAAAATGTTTTTTATAGCAGGCTGATTATCAGGATGGAAATTGACCGATTTCAATAACACTGTTCTCACTTTGGTGGGGTTTCTCTGAGGAAAAATGCTACCACTACTTAGTCTTTCTCTTAAGAACTCTCTGAGGATCATATATACCTGATGTCATATATTCATGTGAATAATATGTTAAGATGATTATTAAACACAGATTAAAGAGTTACTGGTGAAAGAATCACTTCACATCACCTACTGAAGACATAGGACACACGTTGGTCATGAAAATAAAAGGGGGTCAGGAGTGATGTCCCCAAGATGGTGGGATGGGGTGCTCTTGACTTTCTCTCTTCCCAGGGACACACTCAGAGATGGCAGTTACCTTTGAGAGAAATCCAGAAACTTGCAGAACAACTTCTACACTTCAGGTGAATGAAAGAAGAGCCGCATTGAAATGGATAGGATGGGCCAAGATATGCTCACGATAAACCCCACCCCACCACAGCACCTTACAATCAAGAGAGAACCCCCAACTCCCAGTTTCTTCCTGAGAAGCAAAGGGTTGGACCACACAGCTAGTGCCCAGTTTTTAAGGCTACCACCCAAGGGATGGGTCCCCAAATCACTTTGCTCTGAGAGCCATTGTGGCTTGGCATACATGAAACTCACAGGGACACATAAAATAAGGAAGTTTTTAAATGGTTGCATGAGCATTTTTTTGTAGCTATCCCTTCCAAGATCAGCACAGAAGGAGCAGACAAAATACCATCTCCCAGTTTCTCCCTGAAAAGGATTTGACCATATACTTTCCCAGCCACAGCCTTAGGTTCTGGCTTCTAAACAACCCACATGTGAGAGCTCATTGAGGGTATTCCCAGCTATCTAAAAGAGCTGGTGGCTACATCTGCTTTCTCTCCTCAGCTAACTGCAGTAATAAAACAGTCTCCAGCTTCTTCCTGAAAGGAGTTTGTCTATAAATCTAGTACTTCATCATCTTTCTCTATTCTCTTTTTTTTAAGCACCTCATCTTCTAAGGCTGCCTTTGATGGACTGACTTCTAAATTACCTAGCTTTAGAAGGTGATGAGGTTCAGTATTCATTGTGTGTTCCAACCCACAAAATAGAGAGGTAGCTCTAAATAGGTACAAAAGCATTCCCAGAGGGTATCCCTTCTGCCTTAGCACAGAATAAGTAGACAAAAACACCCAGTTCCCAGTTTCCCCCGATGGGCTAGATTGTATATTTAATATCTTGACTTTCCCGGGTGCTGCCTGGAGGTTGGGCTTCTAATTAGCTTGCATTGAAAGCTAAAGGGGCTGGCAAATAATAGCTCTCTGGGAGCCTAAAGAGGCATGTGGGCAATTCCCACGCTGTTGGGACACCAACAGATCTTGACCGACCCTGATCTCCTGACCACAAAAAACAAAGACAGTGGTTTAAGCAAACACCGAGGCTTGAGGAAAATAAAGCCTCAGGTCAAGGTTATTTTTTAAATATTTTATTTATTTATTTGACAGACGGAGATCACAAGTAATCAGAGAGGCAGGCAGAGAGAGAGGAGGAAGCAGCCTCCCCACAGAGCAAAGAGCCCAATGTGGGGCTCGATCCCAGGACCCTGGGATCATGACCCAAGCCGAAGGCAGAGGCTTCAACCCACTGAGCCACCCAGGTGCCCCTCAGGTCAAGGTTATTAACAAAGATTATTTCCTACATAAGGCAAGTCTGTCAAGACTGGGAGGTGGGGCTGTTTTATCTAATATGCAAAAACCAATATAGAAAGTCAAGGAAAATAAAGAACAGAGGAATATGTCCCAAACAAACAAACAACAACAACAACAACAACAAAAGAACAAGATAAATCTCCAGAAACCAATCTTAATGAAACATAGATAAGTAATTTGCCTGACAGGGACTTCCAAATAATGGTTGTAAAGATGCTCACCAAGGTCAGGAGGGCAATGCATGTGTAAAGTGAGCATTTCAACAAAAAGACAGACTATATTTTAAAAGTACCAAACAAGAAAAATTCAATAGAGTGGTTCAACAGCAGATAAGATCAGCTGGAGAAAAGGATCAACAAACTCAAAGCTAGATCAGTGGAAATCATCTAATCAGAAGAGCAAAAATTAAAAAAAAATAATTAAAAAGAGTGAAATAGCTTAACCAATTTATGGAACACAATCAAGTGGACAAATATACCTATTATAGGTGTCCTAGAAGGAGAAAGAGAGAATCATGCAGAAATGTGTTCAGAAAAATAGTGATTAAAAACTTCCCAAATGTGGGTAAAGAAACAGACACTAAAATCCAGGAAACTTAAAGAGAAACAACAACAACAAAAAATTAATCCCAAGAGACCCACACCAACACACATTATAATTTAATTGTTAGAAAGTAAAGACAAAGAATAAAACACAACAAAAGAAAAGTGAGTTTTTACAAACAAAAAACCCTCTTAAGACTATAAGCATATTTTTTCAGCAGAAACCTTGCATGCTTGAAGGGAGTGGAATGATATATTCAAAGTGCTAGAGAAAAATAACTACCAGCCAAGAAATGCTTTATCCATGAAAGTTTCCTTCAGAACTGGAGGGGAGATAGATTTTGGCAGATAAACAAACCTGAAGGAGTTCATTTCCACTAGAGCAGGCTTACAACAAATGTTAAAAGGAATTTCTTCAAGTTGGAATATATTCAGTACAAATGGAAACCAGAAGAGAGTAGGACTATCTATACTTATATCAGGCCAAATAGACTTCAAGGTGAAAGTATGGTAATAAAGAAAGAAGGCCATTATGTAATGATAAGAAGGTCAGTTTATTCAAAGAATATAACACTTAAAAAATGCATATGTACCAAACAATGGAATGCCTGAATATATAAAGCAGATATTGACAGATCTGAGGGGAGAGATAGAAAACAGTAAAAATAATAGTAAGGGACTTCAATATTCCACTTTCAACAATGACTAGATCATCCAGGGAGACAATCAGTAAAAAAATATTGGATTGGAGCTACATATTAGACCAAATGGACCTAACAGATACATACACATATTCCATCATACAGCAGCTGAATACACATTTTTCTTAAGTGCACATGGAACATTCTCTAGGATAGGTTATATGTTAGATTGCAAAGCAAGTCTTCACAAATTTTAAAAGATTGAAATCATACCCAGAATCTTTTCTGACCACAATGGCATACAACTAGAAATCAACATCAAAGACAAAAACTGGAAAATACACAAATATATGGAGATTAAATGATATGTTCCTAAACAACAGTGAGTCAAAAATTCTTTTTAATTAAAAATTTTTTCAGACAAATGAAAAAGGAAACACTATATACCAAAACATACAATGCAGCAAAAACAAGTCAAAGAGAAAAGTTTATGATGATAAATGCGTATCTCAAGAGAAAGATCTCAATCTCATCTCACACCTCAAAAAACTAAAAAAAGAAGAAATAAGCATAAAATTAGTAAAAAGAAGAAAGTAACTACCAGAGCATAAATAGGTAAAATGAGACTAGAAAAATAATGGAAAAGATAAATGAGACTAAGGGTCTTTTTTTAAAAAGATAAACAAAATTGATTAACCTTTAGTTAGACCTACTAAGAAAAAAAGAGAAAAGACTCAAATGAATAAGAGAAGACATAAAAGAAGGGAGATTACAATAATGACACAAAAATGAAAAGAATCATGAGACCACCATGAACAGTTATTAACTAACAAATTGGATAACCTAGAAGAAACTGTTGAATTCTTAGAAACATGCAACCTGTAAAAACTAAATCATAAAGAACTATAAAATTTGATCAAACCAAATACTAGTAAGAAAGCTGAATCCCAACAAATAAAAGCTCAGGACCAGAGGACTTCATTGGTGAATTCCACCAACCATTCAAAGAATTAATGCAAACCTTTCTCAAATCTTTCAAAAAATTAAAGAGGGGGATACACCTCCAAACTCATTTTATACGGTCAGCGTTATCCTGATACTAAAGTTAGACAAGGATACAATAAGAAGATGCAAAACTCCTCAAGGGACGCCACATTCAGCAACATATTAGGAGGATCATACACCAGTAGCAAGTGGATTTTATCCCTGTATATTAGCCCACAGCTAACATCAGACTCAATGGTGAAAAGCTGAAAACTATTCCTCTAATATTAGAAAAAAGACAGAGATGTCTACTCTTGCCACTTATCTTCAACATAGCACTGCAGGTTGGGAAAAGAGATAAAAGTCATCCGGGTAAGAAAGGAGGAAATGAAGTCGTATCTACCGATGATATCATCGTATGTATAGAAAACCTTAAAGATTCCACTCCCCCCACAAAATCCTACTAAAACTAAGAAGCAAATCAGTAGAGTTGCAGAATACAAAGTCAGGATACAAAAATGAGTTGTATTTCGAGACTCTAACAATTGTGAGGAAGAGAAATTAAGAAAGTCCCAATTATAATAGCAACAAAAAGAAAAAAAAATGCTTAGGAATAGTTTTAATCAAGAAGGTCAAAGATCTGTACACTGAAAACTAGAAAACATTAATGAAAGAAGTGTAAGAAGATGCACATAAATGGAAAAAGATTCTGTGTTCATGGACTGAAAAATTATTATTGTGCAGATGTCCATTCCACCAAAAGCAGTCCTTATTAGGGCAATCCTTACCAAAATTCTGATAGAAATAGAAAAAATAATCTTAAAATTTGTATGGAACCATAAGAGACCCCAAATACCAAAAAGATGTTGGGAAATAAAAACAAGGCAGGAGTCGTTATACTTCCTGACTTTTAACTATGTTACAAAACTATAATAATCAAAAGAGTTTGATATCAGCATAGACACAGACACATAAATTACTGGAACAGAATAGAGAGCCCAGAAATAAACCCATGTATATATGGTCAGGTAATTTTAATCAACTTGGTTATGGGAGGTCTTTCATAACGTGTGTGTGTGTGTGTGTGTGTGATCACCACTTTTTACACTTTACATTACAGTGTTATTTGTGAATTATACCTCAGTGAAGCTAGTTGAGGGTAGGGCAGGGATCAGGAGGGTAAAGGCATGAGAGAGGAAAATTATACTACCCTTGAGTAATGTCACATCTTGGCAAAAGTGGCAGGATATGCTTATTAGCAATACCTCGCTTGTAAGATAGGAGATCCAGGAGAAGCAGGAGGGCAGAATGTAGCTGAAAAGAGTATCACTGAGATCCAGAAGTGTAGGAAACTGAACAAGACCGGAGTCTGCCGCAGGAAGGTCTGGCCATGCCAGATCTTCCAGACCCAAAGGGGAGTACTACATGAATGGTTTGAGAACAAGGACTGTGGTGGTTCTGTTGACCTGGTTTGAGAACAGGGACTGTGGTGGTTCTGTTGACCATTTATACTGCTTCTCAGAGCCCAGACAACACATATCACTTTACTGCTGATTACAATTTGTTCTTTCTCCCTGTCCGCCCAACCACTTCTCCTGCCACATCAGCCCACCCAACTCGGTCTTGTGCTCAGAATTGCTTCACAGTGGCACACAGTGCCACTGGTTCCAGTTACAGGGCAAGGTGATATGATTCAGACTGTGACTCATTTTCTGTATGATTTTGTTGGTTAAAGCTGTATGGTAATAGCTAGGGTAGTCAAGTTTGTCCAGAGCATGGATGTGAACATCCATGAGATAGGAGATGAGACCCTTGCCCCGGTGCTCAGGCACAGTACCCCCCATCCGTATCTCGCCTGTCTGGTCCATCAGGCTCCAGGACACAGGGGTCCCCTCAGGCCCCAGCAGGCAGAAGGTGGGGAAGGTCTGGATGCAGCGCTCAATAAATGTCTGGCTCCTCTCATTGCTCCCAAAATGCCAGAATTTATTCACCAACGGAGCATGGGTAACGTCCAGGGAGGAGAGTTGAAACATCTCTTGGTTGCTGTTGAGAACAAGGAAAAAGAATACCCCCAAATATCACACATACTGTGGAGTATTATGTTTGTTTTCCCCCAAATTGTCGTCAGACAATGCAGAGTGGAGTGGAGTAAAGGCATAGACTCTGCAGCCAGATTGCCTGAGTTAATCATCTTGTTATAAAATGGAGATATTAACAGAGTGGTGCTATTAGTAGCAGCTCTGTAAATAATGTAAGAGCTATCCCATGATTAGTACCTCAGACCCATGCCACACAAAAAATAATTACACAAAAATTAACATTTTTTTTTGTCAATATTGCTGTGACTCTCCACTTAAGATGGGAGAATTGATAACATCCCTGTTCTACACATAACAGTAGGTAAGCAGAAAATAAGTAAGTGCCTCAAAGCATATGCTAGCAAGATATAAAGCCAGGGCTTGGAATCTTGTAATCCTGGAATCTTTGTCTGTTGGTGTCAGAGGCTCCTTGGCCACTGTGCGAGAGCTGAAGCCCACGGAGGGGCAGTGATGTGGAGTGTGGACAGCCCCCACTTGACAGAACACTGAAGTCTGAAGACTGCTACAGGGGTGGAGAAGGTTTTGGGAGGTGTCCTAGAAAGAGCCCAGAGTGTGGAAGCAGGAGATGTAAACATGAGCCCCAGTTATGTCCTTAACCATCCACATGACCGTGACAAGCTGTTTCATCAACTGGACCTGTTTTCCATCAGGAAAATGGGTATAATGTCTCCTCCCTTGTCTGTCTCATGGGATGAACAAGAAATCAAATGAGAGTATAGATTTGGAGGTGTCTTTTAGATGTAAGTTGCAATACAGTGTGAATAAATCTTTTCCAAGTGTATTAACACAGAGAGGGCCATAGGATTGGATATCTCAAGATAAAATCCCTATATCGGTTTTAATTCTATTCAGGCATAAGTGGAGGGCAATATATAATGTGTTTTGCTCTGGGATGTAAATTCATTGCATATTTATGAAGCGTCTATTTGACGCTTTGTTGTGGCTCCTGAAAACTTACTGGTGACCACCATGAAGAATGTCCTCTGCTCTTGTGGAGTTTGAATCGTTGCAAGGGAGGAATCCAACAACAGAGACGTCAGTAAATTCACAAATAAGCTGGTTTTGGATAGTGATAAGTGCACTGAGGAAAATAAAAACTGTATTTCGTGATGAAGAATTATGGGAAAGGGTGGTTTCGGGTTGCTCTGCGGAGAACTCTCGAAGGAAATGACATTGGAGATAATGAGTGGCAAGAAAGAAACAGATGTGCAAGGATCAGAGGGAAGGAGATTTTAGGCAAAGAATAAATGCAACAGTCCAAAGGCATTATGTGAATGTATGAAATCAAGTTGGAGACAAAAAGCCAGAGCTGCTGGTGGAAGTCCAAGAGGTGGTGGATAGCAGGTCTGCTAGGACCCTGAATGTCCGTAATGGGCATGTGAGCAGAGGAACACTGATGGCTTTTAAGTGGATGAATTGACACAATCCATGTCCAAAAGGATCACGCTGGAAATGGATTGTAGGGAGGCAATAGCGAAGATAGGGGAAGATGTTGGGAGGCCACTTCCATGCAGAAAGATGAGAGTAACCCAGAGGATCTTTTTCCAAAACTCACATGACTTTGCGTCTGCCAGATTTAAGAGGTAAGTTCTTTGCCTCCAGCAAGGAAGGGAGCAGTTTACTTGCTCTCTCGGGCAACATGTACATAATGCCTTGTTGTTGCTCGACCTTGACCAGTTTAACAGCTGCAAGATTTTGTATCACTTCGTTCAGGCTGGACTGTGAACCTAGAGAGGGGTGAGGTGAAGGGAGAAGTAACTGGCCGTGTAGATGCTGCAGAAGCTTCCTGGTGGAAATATGCAGATCTTAAAGTCAGGCAGTGTCGCTTCTGGGGTCGCCATGAACCATGTGGCCATGCCCAAGTCACTCTCTTATGCAAGCAGATAGTACTAGAAATCCTGACTATATCACTGCACAATCAATGGAGAAATGGTATTTTAAAAAGTAGAAGCTAACCTTGAGTGTGTTCCTACTCCATGCCCAGGTATTGGTCTAATACTACATTTAATTCTTCCCTTGAACTTGTTTTAAGTACTTTTACTGCCCTCTTTTTTTACACATACAAAAACTGAATAATAGATACACCACTTGCTCAAATCACAAAGCAGGTAACAGGCAGAGCAAGGATGCCGCCCTAGAGAATCTGACCCTGGAGGGTGTGCTCACAGCCATGGTAGTTGTACTTGTGACCTTGTGACCTGGAGGTGTTCTCTGGCACAAGCAACTGTCATTCTTATTCTAGGAATGGAAGACCAGAGAGGGAGGGAGCTCTGCTCTCACACCTAATCCCCCTAATGGACCCTGAATATGTCTGAAAAATATATCATGAATCCTTAGCTAACAAGAAATTCCATTGCTCACAGTCCCATGTGTCAAGTCCACAGTTCGCAATGTTTGAATTCTATTCCACTGAAGAGGTGGGAGCAGCTGATGCAAAGAATGAACATGAACATCAAGCTGAGTCGGGTTTGGTAGAGCTTCCTACCTACAAAGGCTGTAGGGGAATGTTCTCAGGATCAAAAGTGACCCTGTAGGAGTAGCCAGGAACAGTCATAGAAGCCAGCACACATCCCAGATGCCAAACTTACTTTGGATCTGCAAACGTTGTTTCCAGTTGATGACACCCGATGCGCCAAGGAATTCTTGACAGTTTGGGGGATTCTTAGAATAGATTTGGTAGGTGTTGGTGTAGTAATCAAAATCATCTGTCATTTCCTGTTTGGTTAGTTAATGTAAAATAAATCATATTGATTATACCCAGTGATTGGAATACTTTGCCTTAGTCTGTCATTATACTGTGTTATTTTATAAACTTATAAATATTTGGTATTATTCTTGATGTACTAGCATTATTCCTGAATCATTTACATCATGACAGCAAGTCAGGGGTTTAATCACTCAATTTTTGGTTAAGAAAAACTTGATGAACTAGGTATTTTATATGGTGTGTTACAATTTCAAATCAACCAAATGTGCACTGGTTTAGAAAACATTCTTCTATGATTCTGTAATCTTCAGGAGAAAGAAAGCATTACTGTCAAAGGCAAGTTTCCTTTGAAAGAGTAAATTTTATTCTATTTAAGGGTCTAAGAAAAAAACCCAGTCTCAGAACCAATGGATTGTAAACATAACAATGTTGAAATTGATAGAGGTAACCTTGTATTAGAATTTTCACTTATATATGACATAGCTACATGAATAAAGACATATGATGTCTTCATTTTTCTTTTTTAAAAAATTTTAAATTTTTATTTAAGTATAATAAATATGCAGTGTTATATTAGTTTCATATATTTATAAGAAATATAAAATATATTTTTATAAATATAATGATTCAACAAATTTTTTAGTACATGACTCAGTGCTCATCACAATAAATGTACTCTTAATCCCCTTCAGTTACTTCACCCATCCTCCTACACCCCTCCTTCTGGCAACCACCAGGTTTGTTTCTGTATTTAAGAGTCTGTTTTTTTGTTCGTCTCTTTTTTCTTTGTTTATTCATTTGTTTTGTTTCTTAAATTCCACCATATGGTATTTGTCTTTCTCTGACTGACTTATACACTCTTAAGTCCATCTACATTGTTGTAAATGATAAGATTTCATTCTTTTTTAATGGCTGAGTAATTTTTATTATATATATTATATATTATATATAATACTATGTTTATATGTAAAGTTATCTTTATATTTTAAAATCATTTTCTTTATTTATATATTGATAGACACTTGGATTGCTTCCATATCTGGGTTATTGTAATAATCTTGCAATAAACATAGGGACACATGTATCTTTTCAAATTAGTATTTTTACCTACTTTGGGTAAATACCCTATATATACATACATATATATTGGGTAAATATGCAATAGTGGAATTATTGGATCATATGTTAATTTAATTTTTAAGTTTTTTAAGGACCTCCGTACTGTTTTCCGTAGAGACTACACTAATATACATTTCCAACAGTGTATGAGTGTTCCTTTTATTCCACATCCTCACCAACACTTACTTCTTGTGTTTTTTCATTTGAGTCATTCTGATAGGTATAAAGTGATATCTCATTGTGGTTTTATTTTGCATTTCTCTGATGATTAGTGATATTGAGGATCTTTTAAATGTGTTGGCATCTGTATGTCTTCTTTGGATAAATGTCTATTTAGGTCCTCTGCCCATTTTTTTAATTGGGTTGTTTTTTTGGTGTTGAGTTGTATAAGTTCTTCATATATTTTGGATATACTTTATTTGACACATGATGTCTTTAAAATGTAAACCATAATGCACTATTATTTTTTTAAAAAATAATTTGCATTCCCCCCCAAATTGAAACAAAATTTGTTCAAGAAGTTCTTCTCAAAGTTAACAAATCAGAGTTCAGGTTATTTGAAGTTGGAGGAAAGAGTCAGGAAACAACTACCCAACAAGGGTAGAATAGCCAGAAAGTGCTACTCAGAAATGCACTCATAGCTTCATTTTTCAGTTCAATAATTAATGTAAATGTCTTCATTTTTGTATTCTGTTTAGTTCAAAAGCACTATACATTTAAATTTTATTTGAAAATTTTTGTATTAAAATGACATTGTATGATTACACATTTTGCATGCATACATTTTTACTTTATATTTTCCAATATGCTTATAACATATTTGTCTTTGAAATATATTCAGCACTTAGTTTAAGTAATCTTTAAAAGTTGACACTGAGGGGTGCCTGGGTGGCTCGGTGGGTTGGGCCTCTGCCTTCAGCTCAGGTCATGATCTCAGGGTCCTGGGATCGAGCCCCACATGGGGCTCTCTGCTCAGCAGGGAGCCTGCTTCCCCCAGCCCCTCCTGCCTCTCTGCCTACTTGTGATCTCTCTCTCTTTCTGTCGAATAAATAAATAAAATATTTTAAAAAAAAGTTGACACTGAAAATACATTCCCAAATATAAGCATTGCAGTTTGTTCTTTATATTTTTTTAATTTTCTTCATATTTAGCTCTACACATTTTTAGGTGTTATGTTTTTCTGTTTAGAATGCATTCTCTCTTCTTATCAGTCTGCCAAAAACCCATTTATCTTCAAAATCCAGTTTTGCTGAAATGTCTGCCTAGAAGCCCTCTGATCCTCTACGTGCATACCCCGACATCTGTGGTTTTAAACTGTCTCTTACACAGTATTTTTTTTCTCACTCTTACACAGTATTGCTGGTATCTTATATAGTGTGTGTTTCTATATGTTTTTGTGCATTTTCACTCCATGTTGTAATTTATTCCTTTATCTGACTTCTGTGAACTTCTTGAGGACAGCAACTCACTTACCATCAAACAATTCATTTCTTTTTTTTTAAGATTTTATTTATTTATTTATTTATTTATTTGACAAGCAGAGGGAGTGAGAGAAGGAGAAGCAGGCTTCCAGTTGAGCAGGGAGCCGGATGTGGGTCTCGATCCCAGGACTCTGGGATCATGACATGAGCCAAAGGCAGACGCTTAATGACTGAGCCACCGAGACGCCCCTCACACAATTCATTTCTGTATCCCCTGGGTCTACCACATTGCCAGGTGCATGGTAGGCGCATAGCAAATAAGAACACAAAAGTGTACTCATTCTACATCTGGCACCTTACCTCCTCCTGAGGTCGGATAACCACTGTTGTAAAGTCAGGCCACTTGTCCACCAGGGCAGTTAGCTTGAATGGGTTTCTTTGGTTCATGTGGAAGACAGTCCCATAAACCTACAGCATCCCAAGAAAGTCAGGGAGTCAGCTTATTAGGAAAGGATGGTAAAGTAACTTATTTGATCAGGACAATGATTATTTCTATGAAATCAAGGTGATAACTGATAAGCATGTGGTTCAAATCACCTTCAGATTCCACTTCATTACTCCAAATAGAAATAGGTTTGGGGGGTCAAACCATGAACATTATATCAATAGAGTTAAACATTAGATAAACAAATTAATTAAAAATCATCCACTATCACACTGTAGAACTTAGTATTATATCTTTCCATTTTATTTCATTTATTGACAAATACATAAATTTTTAAGCAATGAAATTACCTAATGTATATTAGTTTACCACATACCCCCTCCAGACACACAATATACTATAGGCATATTTCCATGTCAATAAATACCAATCTAGAGAATCTATAGAATCATTTTTAATGACTGTATAATATCCATCATGGGAAAGAACTCCAGTTCAATTTTATTTTCTACATCTATTAGGAGAAGATCATCTGGCTTTTTTCTTTAATCTATTGATACAATGAAATACACTGAATATTAATGTTGAACCTGCCTTGGATTCTCAAGATAAATTCCTCTTGGTTATAATTACTATCCTTTTGATATATTGATGGATTTGACTTGATAGAATTTTGTTGAGGATTTTTGGGTATATGTTCATGAGTAATATTGTCTTCTAGTCCTTCCTTTTTTAAAATAAAATCCAGGGGCACCGGGGTGGCTCAGTGTGTTAAAGCCTCTGCCTTCGGTTCAGGTCATGATCCCAGGGTCCCGGGATGGAACCCTGCATCAGGTTCTCTGCTCCTCGGGGGGAGGCTGCTTCCTCCTTTCTCTCTCTCTCTCTGCCTGCCTCTGCCTACTTGTGATCTCTGTCTGTCAAATAAATAAATAAAATCTTAAAAAAAATAAAATCCATTTCTGGTTTTCATATTAGGGTAATTCTGGATTCATAAAATGAGTTGGGAAGTGTTTACTCCTCTGATCTATTCTGCAAGAGTTTGCATAGAATCGATATTATTTCTTCCTTACATGTGTGGTAGAAATTGCCATGAAAGCCATCTGAGCAATGGTATTTTTCTTTGTTGGAAAATTTTAAATTATGAAATCAGTTTCTGCAATGCATACAGGATGATTTAGGTTATATTTTTCTTCTTCAATGACTGTTGGTAACTTGTCCTTTTCACAGAACATAAGCTGTGAAATCTATAGGCACAGTATTGATAATGGTGTGTCTTTATTATCCTTAAAATGTTTATGGGTTTGGTATTAGTGTCCCTGTTTGTTTCTTTATTTTTTTAAGTATAACTTTTTTTTTACATTTCTTTTCAGCATAACAGTATTCATTGTTTTTGCACCAGTGCTCTATGCAATCCATGCCCTCTCTAATACCCACCACCTGGTCCCCCCAACTTCCAACCCCCCCTTCAAAACCCTCAGATTGTTTTTCAGAGTCCATAGTCTCTCATAGTTCACCTCCCCTTCCAATTTCCCTCAACTCCCTTCTCCTCTCCATCTCCCCTTGTCCTCCATGCTATTTGTGATGCTCCACAAATAAGTGAAACTATATGATAATTGACTCTCTCTGCTTGACTTATTTCACTCAGCATAATCTCTTCCAGTCCCGTCCATGTTGCTACAAAAGTTGGGTATTCATCCTTTCTGATGGAGCCATAATATCCATATTGTATATGGACAACATCTTCCTTATCCATTTGTCCATTGAACGGCATCTTGGTTCTTTCCACAGTTTGGCGACCATGGCCATTGCTGCTATAAACATTGGGGTACAGATGGCCCTTCTTTTACATCTGTATCTTTGGGGTAAATACCCAGTAGTACAACTGCAGGGTCATAGGGAAGCTCTATTTTTAATTTCTTGAGAAATCTCCACACTGTTCTCCAAAGAGGCTGCACCAATTTGCATTCCCACCAACAGTGTAAGAGGGTTCCCCTTTCTCCACATCCTCTCCAACACATGTTGTTTCCTGTCTTGCTAATTTTTGGCCATTCTAACTGGTGTAAGGTAGTATCTCAATGTGGTTTTAATTTGAATCTCCCTGATGGCTAGTGATGGAATAGTGTCCCTGTTTCATTCCTGATTTGATTTGTGTCTTCTCTCTGCATTTCTGAGTCAGAAGTTTATCAACATTATTGATCTTTTCAATGAGCCAGATTTGGTTCATTTTCTTTTTTTAAAGATTTTATTTATTTATTTATTTGACAGAGAGAGAGAGATCACAAGTAGGCAGAGAGGCAGGCAGAGAGAGAGAAGGAAGCAGGCTCCCTGCTGAGCAGAGAGCCTGATGTAGGGCTCCATCCCAGGACCCTGAGATCATGACCTGAGCTGAAAGCAGAGGCTTTAACCCACTAAACCACCCAGGTGCCCCTTGATTAATTTTAATTGATTTTCTCCTCTCAAATTCATTGCTTTCTGCTCTTATATTTTATAATTTCCTTAATTCTCTTTGCTTTGAGGTTAGTTAGTTCTTTTTCTGATTTTTCAGGTGGAAACTTAAAGTGCTGATTTGAGATCATTGTTTTTTTTCCTTTCAGTAAAGCACTTGATGCTATATATTTCCCGCTTATCACTGCTTTAGCTGCATCCCCAAACTTTTGATATCTTTTGCTTTCATCTTTATTCAAATATTTTCTGATTTTTCTTGTGACTTTAAAGTATGGTTTATTTAGAAATGTGTTGTATATTTCTTAAATTTGGATGTCTTTCTAGATACCTTCCAGGGTTTTTTAAAGTTTAGTATCATATTGTTGAAGGACATACTTATTACAATTTCAGTTCTTTATAAAGTCTTAAGAATATGGTCTATCTTTGTCCACATTCCATGTGAACTTGGAAAGAATGTGTATTCTACTATTGCTGAGGGATGTACTCTACTATTGCTGAGGGACGTACTCTGTAAATGCCAATTAAGTTGGTTCATAGTATTTTTCAGGTCTTCTATGTAAGCTATAGGTTTTCTGTCTATTATATAAGTTACTCAGCGAGGAGTGTTAAAAATGTTTAATTGTAATTGTAATTACAATTGTAATTGTAATTGTAATTAATTGTAATTAATATGGCTTTATCTATTTGTTCTTTCAGTTCTTTCAGTTCTATCCATTTTTGTCCTATGTCCTTTGAGCCTCTGTTGTTAGGTGTATACACTTCAGCATTTTTAATGCCTTCATGGTGAATTGATACCTTTATTAAAATGCAATGACAGTCTTTATCCCTGGTAATATTCTAGTACTTTGAAACATATATTATTGCCTCCCCCCAAAAAACCCACCTCTTTATATATAAGATCGTTGATCTATTTTTAAAATATATTTAGGAGGATCATACACCAGTAGCAAGTGGATTTTATCCCTGTATATTAGCCCACAGCTAACATCAGACTCAATGGTGAAAAGCTGAAAACTATTCCTCTAATATTAGAAAAAAGACAGAGATGTCTACTCTTGCCACTTACCTTCAACATAGCACTGCAGGTTGGGAAAAGAGATAAAAGTCATCCGGGTAAGAAAGGAGGAAATGAAGTCGTATCTACCGATGATATCATCGTATGTATAGAAAACCTTAAAGATTCCACTCCCCCCACAAAATCCTACTAAAACTAAGAAGCAAATCAGTAGAGTTGCAGAATACAAAGTCAGGATACAAAAATGAGTTGTATTTCGAGACTCTAACAATTGTGAGGAAGAGAAATTAAGAAAGTCCCAATTATAATAGCAACAAAAAGAAAAAAAAAATGCTTAGGAATAGTTTTAATCAAGAAGGTCAAAGATCTGTACACTGAAAACTAGAAAACATTAGTGAAAGAAGTGTAAGAAGATGCACATAAATGGAAAAAGATTCTGTGTTCATGGACTGAAAAATTATTATTGTGCAGATGTCCATTCCACCAAAAGCAGTCCTTATTAGGGCAATCCTTACCAAAATTCTGATAGAAATAGAAAAAATAATCTTAAAATTTGTATGGAACCATAAGAGACCCCAAATACCAAAAAGATGTTGGGAAATAAAAACAAGGCAGGAGTCGTTATACTTCCTGACTTTTAACTATGTTACAAAACTATAATAATCAAAAGAGTTTGATATCAGCATAGACACAGACACATAAATTACTGGAACAGAATAGAGAGCCCAGAAATAAACCCATGTATATATGGTCAGGTAATTTTAATCAACTTGGTTATGGGAGGTCTTTCATAACGTGTGTGTGTGTGTGTGTGTGTGTGTGTGTGTGTGATCACCACTTTTTACACTTTACATTACAGTGTTATTTGTGAATTATACCTCAGTGAAGCTAGTTGAGGGTAGGGCAGGGATCAGGAGGGTAAAGGCATGAGAGAGGAAAATTATACTACCCTTGAGTAATGTCACATCTTGGCAAAAGTGGCAGGATATGCTTATTAGCAATACCTCGCTTGTAAGATAGGAGATCCAGGAGAAGCAGGAGGGCAGAATGTAGCTGAAAAGAGTATCACTGAGATCCAGAAGTGTAGGAAACTGAACAAGACCGGAGTCTGCCGCAGGAAGGTCTGGCCATGCCAGATCTTCCAGACCCAAAGGGGAGTACTACATGAATGGTTTGAGAACAAGGACTGTGGTGGTTCTGTTGACCTGGTTTGAGAACAGGGACTGTGGTGGTTCTGTCGACCATTTATACTGCTTCTCAGAGCCCAGACAACACATATCACTTTACTGCTGATTACAATTTGTTCTTTCTCCCTGTCCGCCCAACCACTTCTCCTGCCACATCAGCCCACCCAACTCGGTCTTGTGCTCAGAATTGCTTCACAGTGGCACACAGTGCCACTGGTTCCAGTTACAGGGCAAGGTGATATGATTCAGACTGTGACTCATTTTCTGTATGATTTTGTTGGTTAAAGCTGTATGGTAATAGCTAGGGTAGTCAAGTTTGTCCAGAGCATGGATGTGAACATCCATGAGATAGGAGATGAGACCCTTGCCCCGGTGCTCAGGCACAGTACCCCCCATCCGTATCTCGCCTGTCTGGTCCATCAGGCTCCAGGACACAGGGGTCCCCTCAGGCCCCAGCAGGCAGAAGGTGGGGAAGGTCTGGATGCAGCGCTCAATAAATGTCTGGCTCCTCTCATTGCTCCCAAAATGCCAGAATTTATTCACCAACGGAGCATGGGTAACGTCCAGGGAGGAGAGTTGAAACATCTCTTGGTTGCTGTTGAGAACAAGGAAAAAGAATACCCCCAAATATCACACATACTGTGGAGTATTATGTTTGTTTTCCCCCAAATTGTCGTCAGACAATGCAGAGTGGAGTGGAGTAAAGGCATAGACTCTGCAGCCAGATTGCCTGAGTTAATCATCTTGTTATAAAATGGAGATATTAACAGAGTGGTGCTATTAGTAGCAGCTCTGTAAATAATGTAAGAGCTATCCCATGATTAGTACCTCAGACCCATGCCACACAAAAAATAATTACACAAAAATTAACATTTTTTTTTGTCAATATTGCTGTGACTCTCCACTTAAGATGGGAGAATTGATAACATCCCTGTTCTACACATAACAGTAGGTAAGCAGAAAATAAGTAAGTGCCTCAAAGCATATGCTAGCAAGATATAAAGCCAGGGCTTGGAATCTTGTAATCCTGGAATCTTTGTCTGTTGGTGTCAGAGGCTCCTTGGCCACTGTGCGAGAGCTGAAGCCCACGGAGGGGCAGTGATGTGGAGTGTGGACAGCCCCCACTTGACAGAACACTGAAGTCTGAAGACTGCTACAGGGGGTGGAGAAGGTTTTGGGAGGTGTCCTAGAAAGAGCCCAGAGTGTGGAAGCAGGAGATGTAAACATGAGCCCCAGTTATGTCCTTAACCATCCACATGACCGTGACAAGCTGTTTCATCAACTGGACCTGTTTTCCATCAGGAAAATGGGTATAATGTCTCCTCCCTTGTCTGTCTCATGGGATGAACAAGAAATCAAATGAGAGTATAGATTTGGAGGTGTCTTTTAGATGTAAGTTGCAATACAGTGTGAATAAATCTTTTCCAAGTGTATTAACACAGAGAGGGCCATAGGATTGGATATCTCAAGATAAAATCCCTATATCGGTTTTAATTCTATTCAGGCATAAGTGGAGGGCAATATATAATGTGTTTTGCTCTGGGATGTAAATTCATTGCATATTTATGAAGCGTCTATTTGACGCTTTGTTGTGGCTCCTGAAAACTTACTGGTGACCACCATGAAGAATGTCCTCTGCTCTTGTGGAGTTTGAATCGTTGCAAGGGAGGAATCCAACAACAGAGACGTCAGTAAATTCACAAATAAGCTGGTTTTGGATAGTGATAAGTGCACTGAGGAAAATAAAAACTGTATTTCGTGATGAAGAATTATGGGAAAGGGTGGTTTCGGGTTGCTCTGCGGAGAACTCTCGAAGGAAATGACATTGGAGATAATGAGTGGCAAGAAAGAAACAGATGTGCAAGGATCAGAGGGAAGGAGATTTTAGGCAAAGAATAAATGCAACAGTCCAAAGGCATTATGTGAATGTATGAAATCAAGTTGGAGACAAAAAAGCCAGAGCTGCTGGTGGAAGTAAGCAAGAGGGACATGATGAAGTCCAAGAGGTGGTGGATAGCAGGTCTGCTAGGACCCTGAATGTCCGTAATGGGCATGTGAGCAGAGGAACACTGATGGCTTTTAAGTGGATGAATTGACACAATCCATGTCCAAAAGGATCACGCTGGAAATGGATTGTAGGGAGGCAATAGCGAAGATAGGGGAAGATGTTGGGAGGCCACTTCCATGCAGAAAGATGAGAGTAACCCAGAGGATCTTTTTCCAAAACTCACATGACTTTGCGTCTGCCAGATTTAAGAGGTAAGTTCTTTGCCTCCAGCAAGGAAGGGAGCAGTTTACTTGCTCTCTCGGGCAACATGTACATAATGCCTTGTTGTTGCTCGACCTTGACCAGTTTAACAGCTGCAAGATTTTGTATCACTTCGTTCAGGCTGGACTGTGAACCTAGAGAGGGGTGAGGTGAAGGGAGAAGTAACTGGCCGTGTAGATGCTGCAGAAGCTTCCTGGTGGAAATATGCAGATCTTAAAGTCAGGCAGTGTCGCTTCTGGGGTCGCCATGAACCATGTGGCCATGCCCAAGTCACTCTCTTATGCAAGCAGATAGTACTAGAAATCCTGACTATATCACTGCACAATCAATGGAGAAATGGTATTTTAAAAAGTAGAAGCTAACCTTGAGTGTGTTCCTACTCCATGCCCAGGTATTGGTCTAATACTACATTTAATTCTTCCCTTGAACTTGTTTTAAGTACTTTTACTGCCCTCTTTTTTTACACATACAAAAACTGAATAATAGATACACCACTTGCTCAAATCACAAAGCAGGTAACAGGCAGAGCAAGGATGCCGCCCTAGAGAATCTGACCCTGGAGGGTGTGCTCACAGCCATGGTAGTTGTACTTGTGACCTTGTGACCTGGAGGTGTTCTCTGGCACAAGCAACTGTCATTCTTATTCTAGGAATGGAAGACCAGAGAGGGAGGGAGCTCTGCTCTCACACCTAATCCCCCTAATGGACCCTGAATATGTCTGAAAAATATATCATGAATCCTTAGCTAACAAGAAATTCCATTGCTCACAGTCCCATGTGTCAAGTCCACAGTTCGCAATGTTTGAATTCTATTCCACTGAAGAGGTGGGAGCAGCTGATGCAAAGAATGAACATCAAGCTGAGTCGGGTTTGGTAGAGCTTCCTACCTACAAAGGCTGTAGGGGAATGTTCTCAGGATCAAAAGTGACCCTGTAGGAGTAGCCAGGAACAGTCATAGAAGCCAGCACACATCCCAGATGCCAAACTTACTTTGGATCTGCAAACGTTGTTTCCAGTTGATGACACCCGATGCGCCAAGGAATTCTTGACAGTTTGGGGGATTCTTAGAATAGATTTGGTAGGTGTTGGTGTAGTAATCAAAATCATCTGTCATTTCCTGTTTGGTTAGTTAATGTAAAATAAATCATATTGATTATACCCAGTGATTGGAATACTTTGCCTTAGTCTGTCATTATACTGTGTTATTTTATAAACTTATAAATATTTGGTATTATTCTTGATGTACTAGCATTATTCCTGAATCATTTACATCATGACAGCAAGTCAGGGGTTTAATCACTCAATTTTTGGTTAAGAAAAACTTGATGAACTAGGTATTTATATGGTGTGTTACAATTTCAAATCAACCAAATGTGCACTGGTTTAGAAAACATTCTTCTATGATTCTGTAATCTTCAGGAGAAAGAAAGCATTACTGTCAAAGGCAAGTTTCCTTTGAAAGAGTAAATTTTATTCTATTTAAGGGTCTAAGAAAAAAACCCAGTCTCAGAACCAATGGATTGTAAACATAACAATGTTGAAATTGATAGAGGTAACCTTGTATTAGAATTTTCACTTATATATGACATAGCTACATGAATAAAGACATATGATGTCTTCATTTTTCTTTTTTAAAAAATTTTAAATTTTTATTTAAGTATAATAAATATGCAGTGTTATATTAGTTTCATATATTTATAAGAAATATAAAATATATTTTTATAAATATAATGATTCAACAAATTTTTTAGTACATGACTCAGTGCTCATCACAATAAATGTACTCTTAATCCCCTTCAGTTACTTCACCCATCCTCCTACACCCCTCCTTCTGGCAACCACCAGGTTTGTTTCTGTATTTAAGAGTCTGTTTTTTTGTTCGTCTCTTTTTTTCTTTGTTTATTCATTTGTTTTGTTTCTTAAATTCCACCATATGGTATTTGTCTTTCTCTGACTGACTTATACACTCTTAAGTCCATCTACATTGTTGTAAATGATAAGATTTCATTCTTTTTTAATGGCTGAGTAATTTTTATTATATATATTATATATTATATATAATACTATGTTTATATGTAAAGTTATCTTTATATTTTAAAATCATTTTCTTTATTTATATATTGATAGACACTTGGATTGCTTCCATATCTGGGTTATTGTAATAATCTTGCAATAAACATAGGGACACATGTATCTTTTCAAATTAGTATTTTTACCTACTTTGGGTAAATACCCTATATATACATACATATATATTGGGTAAATATGCAATAGTGGAATTATTGGATCATATGTTAATTTAATTTTTAAGTTTTTTAAGGACCTCCGTACTGTTTTCCGTAGAGACTACACTAATATACATTTCCAACAGTGTATGAGTGTTCCTTTTATTCCACATCCTCACCAACACTTACTTCTTGTGTTTTTTCATTTGAGTCATTCTGATAGGTATAAAGTGATATCTCATTGTGGTTTTATTTTGCATTTCTCTGATGATTAGTGATATTGAGGATCTTTTAAATGTGTTGGCATCTGTATGTCTTCTTTGGATAAATGTCTATTTAGGTCCTCTGCCCATTTTTTTAATTGGGTTGTTTTTTTGGTGTTGAGTTGTATAAGTTCTTCATATATTTTGGATATACTTTATTTGACACATGATGTCTTTAAAATGTAAACCATAATGCACTATTATTTTTTTAAAAAATAATTTGCATTCCCCCCCAAATTGAAACAAAATTTGTTCAAGAAGTTCTTCTCAAAGTTAACAAATCAGAGTTCAGGTTATTTGAAGTTGGAGGAAAGAGTCAGGAAACAACTACCCAACAAGGGTAGAATAGCCAGAAAGTGCTACTCAGAAATGCACTCATAGCTTCATTTTTCAGTTCAATAATTAATGTAAATGTCTTCATTTTTGTATTCTGTTTAGTTCAAAAGCACTATACATTTAAATTTTATTTGAAAATTTTTGTATTAAAATGACATTGTATGATTACACATTTTGCATGCATACATTTTTACTTTATATTTTCCAATATGCTTATAACATATTTGTCTTTGAAATATATTCAGCACTTAGTTTAAGTAATCTTTAAAAGTTGACACTGAGGGGCGCCTGGGTGGCTCGGTGGGTTGGGCCTCTGCCTTCAGCTCAGGTCATGATCTCAGGGTCCTGGGATCGAGCCCCACATGGGGCTCTCTGCTCAGCAGGGAGCCTGCTTCCCCCAGCCCCTCCTGCCTCTCTGCCTACTTGTGATCTCTCTCTCTTTCTGTCGAATAAATAAATAAAATATTTTAAAAAAAATGGACATTGGGGAGGGTATGTGCTTGGGTGAGTGCTGTGAAGTGTGTAAACCTGGTGATTCACAGACCTGTACCCCTGGGGATAAAAATATATGTTTATAAAAAATAAAAAATTAAAAAAAAAAAAAAAAAAAAAAAAAAGTTGACACTGAAAATACATTCCCAAATATAAGCATTGCAGTTTGTTCTTTATATTTTTTTAATTTTCTTCATATTTAGCTCTACACATTTTTAGGTGTTATGTTTTTCTGTTTAGAATGCATTCTCTCTTCTTATCAGTCTGCCAAAAACCCATTTATCTTCAAAATCCAGTTTTGCTGAAATGTCTGCCTAGAAGCCCTCTGATCCTCTACGTGCATACCCCGACATCTGTGGTTTTAAACTGTCTCTTACACAGTATTTTTTTTCTCACTCTTACACAGTATTGCTGGTATCTTATATAGTGTGTGTTTCTATATGTTTTTGTGCATTTTCACTCCATGTTGTAATTTATTCCTTTATCTGACTTCTGTGAACTTCTTGAGGACAGCAACTCACTTACCATCAAACAATTCATTTCTTTTTTTTTAAGATTTTATTTATTTATTTATTTATTTATTTGACAAGCAGAGGGAGTGAGAGAAGGAGAAGCAGGCTTCCAGTTGAGCAGGGAGCCGGATGTGGGTCTCGATCCCAGGACTCTGGGATCATGACATGAGCCAAAGGCAGACGCTTAATGACTGAGCCACCGAGACGCCCCTCACACAATTCATTTCTGTATCCCCTGGGTCTACCACATTGCCAGGTGCATGGTAGGCGCATAGCAAATAAGAACACAAAAGTGTACTCATTCTACATCTGGCACCTTACCTCCTCCTGAGGTCGGATAACCACTGTTGTAAAGTCAGGCCACTTGTCCACCAGGGCAGTTAGCTTGAATGGGTTTCTTTGGTTCATGTGGAAGACAGTCCCATAAACCTACAGCATCCCAAGAAAGTCAGGGAGTCAGCTTATTAGGAAAGGATGGTAAAGTAACTTATTTGATCAGGACAATGATTATTTCTATGAAATCAAGGTGATAACTGATAAGCATGTGGTTCAAATCACCTTCAGATTCCACTTCATTACTCCAAATAGAAATAGGTTTGGGGGGTCAAACCATGAACATTATATCAATAGAGTTAAACATTAGATAAACAAATTAATTAAAAATCATCCACTATCACACTGTAGAACTTAGTATTATATCTTTCCATTTTATTTCATTTATTGACAAATACATAAATTTTTAAGCAATGAAATTACCTAATGTATATTAGTTTACCACATACCCCCTCCAGACACACAATATACTATAGGCATATTTCCATGTCAATAAATACCAATCTAGAGAATCTATAGAATCATTTTTAATGACTGTATAATATCCATCATGGGAAAGAACTCCAGTTCAATTTTATTTTCTACATCTATTAGGAGAAGATCATCTGGCTTTTTTCTTTAATCTATTGATACAATGAAATACACTGAATATTAATGTTGAACCTGCCTTGGATTCTCAAGATAAATTCCTCTTGGTTATAATTACTATCCTTTTGATATATTGATGGATTTGACTTGATAGAATTTTGTTGAGGATTTTTGGGTATATGTTCATGAGTAATATTGTCTTCTAGTCCTTTCTTTTTTAAAATAAAATCCAGGGGCACCGGGGTGGCTCAGTGTGTTAAAGCCTCTGCCTTCGGTTCAGGTCATGATCCCAGGGTCCCGGGATGGAACCCTGCATCAGGTTCTCTGCTCCTCGGGGAGGCTGCTTCCTCCTTTCTCTCTCTCTGCCTGCCTCTGCCTACTTGTGATCTCTGTCTGTCAAATAAATAAATAAAATCTTAAAAAAAATAAAATCCATTTCTGGTTTTCATATTAGGGTAATTCTGGATTCATAAAATGAGTTGGGAAGTGTTTACTCCTCTGATCTATTCTGCAAGAGTTTGCATAGAATCGATATTATTTCTTCCTTACATGTGTGGTAGAAATTGCCATGAAAGCCATCTGAGCAATGGTATTTTCTTTGTTGGAAAATTTTAAATTATGAAATCAGTTTCTGCAATGCATACAGGATGATTTAGGTTATATTTTTCTTCTTCAATGACTGTTGGTAACTTGTCCTTTTCACAGAACATAAGCTGTGAAATCTATAGGCACAGTATTGATAATGGTGTGTCTTTATTATCCTTAAAATGTTTATGGGTTTGGTATTAGTGTCCCTGTTTGTTTCTTTATTTTTTTAAGTATAACTTTTTTTTTACATTTCTTTTCAGCATAACAGTATTCATTGTTTTTGCACCAGTGCTCTATGCAATCCATGCCCTCTCTAATACCCACCACCTGGTCCCCCCAACTTTCCAACCCCCCCTTCAAAACCCTCAGATTGTTTTTTCAGAGTCCATAGTCTCTCATAGTTCACCTCCCCTTCCAATTTCCCTCAACTCCCTTCTCCTCTCCATCTCCCCTTGTCCTCCATGCTATTTGTGATGCTCCACAAATAAGTGAAACTATATGATAATTGACTCTCTCTGCTTGACTTATTTCACTCAGCATAATCTCTTCCAGTCCCGTCCATGTTGCTACAAAAGTTGGGTATTCATCCTTTCTGATGGAGCCATAATATCCATATTGTATATGGACAACATCTTCCTTATCCATTTGTCCATTGAACGGCATCTTGGTTCTTTCCACAGTTTGGCGACCATGGCCATTGCTGCTATAAACATTGGGGTACAGATGGCCCTTCTTTTCACTACATCTGTATCTTTGGGGTAAATACCCAGTAGTACAACTGCAGGGTCATAGGGAAGCTCTATTTTTAATTTCTTGAGAAATCTCCACACTGTTCTCCAAAGAGGCTGCACCAATTTGCATTCCCACCAACAGTGTAAGAGGGTTCCCCTTTCTCCACATCCTCTCCAACACATGTTGTTTCCTGTCTTGCTAATTTTTGGCCATTCTAACTGGTGTAAGGTAGTATCTCAATGTGGTTTTAATTTGAATCTCCCTGATGGCTAGTGATGGAATAGTGTCCCTGTTTCATTCCTGATTTGATTTGTGTCTTCTCTCTGCATTTCTGAGTCAGAAGTTTATCAACATTATTGATCTTTTCAATGAGCCAGATTTGGTTCATTTTCTTTTTTTAAAGATTTTATTTATTTATTTATTTGACAGAGAGAGAGAGATCACAAGTAGGCAGAGAGGCAGGCAGAGAGAGAGAAGGAAGCAGGCTCCCTGCTGAGCAGAGAGCCTGATGTAGGGCTCCATCCCAGGACCCTGATATCATGACCTGAGCTGAAAGCAGAGGCTTTAACCCACTAAACCACCCAGGTGCCCCTTGATTAATTTTAATTGATTTTCTCCTCTCAAATTCATTGCTTTCTGCTCTTATATTTTATAATTTCCTTAATTCTCTTTGCTTTGAGGTTAGTTAGTTCTTTTTCTGATTTTTCAGGTGGAAACTTAAAGTGCTGATTTGAGATCATTGTTTTTTTTCCTTTCAGTAAAGCACTTGATGCTATATATTTCCCGCTTATCACTGCTTTAGCTGCATCCCCAAACTTTTGATATCTTTTGCTTTCATCTTTATTCAAATATTTTCTGATTTTTCTTGTGACTTTAAAGTATGGTTTATTTAGAAATGTGTTGTATATTTCTTAAATTTGGATGTCTTTCTAGATACCTTCCAGGGTTTTTTAAAGTTTAGTATCATATTGTTGAAGGACATACTTATTACAATTTCAGTTCTTTATAAAGTCTTAAGAATATGGTCTATCTTTGTACACATTCCATGTGAATTTGGAAAAAATGTGTATTCTACTATTGCTGAGGGACGTACTCTACTATTGATGAGGGACGTACTCTGTAAATGTCAATTAAGTTGGTTCATAGTATTTTTCAGGTCTTCTATGTAAGCTATAGGTTTTCTGTCTATTATATAAGTTACTCAGCGAGGAGTGTTAAAAATGTTTAATTGTAATTGTAATTACAATTGTAATTGTAATTGTAATTAATTGTAATTAATGTGGCTTTATCTATTTGTTCTTTCAGTTCTTTCAGTTCTATCCATTTTTGTCCTATGTCCTTTGAGCCTCTGTTGTTAGGTGTATACACTTCAGCATTTTTAATGCCTTCATGGTGAATTGATACCTTTATTAAAATGCAATGACAGTCTTTATCCCTGGTAATATTCTAGTACTTTGAAACATATATTATTGCCTCCCCCCAAAAAACCCACCTCTTTATATACAAGATCGTTGATCTATTTTTAAAATATATTTCTGTTTCATCCCATATTAAACATAACCTTTTTGGGTTTGACAAAATAGAAATTGGCCCATCCTTAATTTTGAAGAAAAGTCATAATGGTTAACTTCTGTCAGGCACTCAACTGTTTAGAAAAAATGAGTTAAACATTAATGTGTTAGTTCAGTCAACTGTGCAATTCTGGCAAATCTTCCAGTTATATAATTCTCGGAATGGCACAAAGAGATGTTTTGGGTCATCGCACAGCAAAGATCATAGTGGATTTAAATCATATGATTGCCACTCACTAGTGATGTGGTCAAGTCCTAAAACCGAGTTCCTCTTTTGGTTACATGGGTATAACAGACTTGCCTTCCAGTGAGGTAAACTAAATGAGATGTAAGACGAACAAGTGCCTGGTACAGAGTAGGTGCTCAGAGAATGTTTGTTCTCCTTCCTACTTCTTTTATATGCAGTTGCCAGTCATTTTAGTTCCCTCTAAAAATGTACTGTTACCTTTAAGGACTCTGGGAGGCTCTTCCTCAATGATTTCTCTAGCATTTGCAGCACTTGTGGGCCTTGTAAGTGGAACATCTTACCTTAAACCTAAAGAGAGAATCAAGAAATATCAAGGAATGAGAAGTGATGGAAAACATATAAAGACGCAAAACAGACAGCAGGTAATTCTAGCTAATGGTCAGGACTTCATTCTTGCTGTTTTCTTGGTGCCCCATTCACTGAACTCCTCACTAAATCCTAGGAAGAATAAGACTGGTAGAAAGCACAGGTGTATACTTCCAAAACTATTTTTCTTTAACATTTTCTAACCTTTAAAAATCTGCATGAAATTTTTATTTTAACTTTATATCATCCAGCATACCAATAATTAAGGATGCACTAAGATTATCATATATAGTATCTAAACATGCATGAACATATTTTTTAAAAAAAGATTTTATTTATTCATTTGACAGAGAGAGAGATCACAAGTAGGCAGAGAGGCAGGCAGAGAGTGGGGGGGGGGCAGGTTCCTTGCTGAGCAGAGAGCCTGATGTGGGGCTTGATCCTAGGACCCTGAACTGATGGCAGAGGCTTAACCCCCAGAGCCACCCAGGCACCCCAACATGCATGAATATCTTAGAGATTAAGTTCCTCTCCATGACAAGCCTGAGTCTGCCAGCTAGAAGCTATAGGATGTTGGGCAAATTACTCAACTTCTCTGTGCCTTGGTTTTCTCATATATAAAATGCCAGTGACTATATGCCTGTCCCATATAGTGGTTATGCCAGTTAAATAAATCAATACGTTAGGTGCTTTGACCAGTCCATTTGAGCAAATGCTTTTAGTCCTCTTGAGTAAACATGTAAATGTACATTTGCATGGTCATATAGTAAGCATATGTTTAACTTTTAAAAAACTAACAGATTGTTTTTCCAAAGTGGCTGAATGATTTTATATTCCCTTAGCAGTGTTTGAGTTACATTTGGTCCTCATTCTCTCCAGCACTTCTCCAGATGATTTTCTTATGCAGCCATATTCAGGAATCATTGATATAATAGATAACAGATAAAATCCTTAACAAAACCATCACAGGTCAGATAAAGGAAGATAACTAGGCTCATCCCACCCTACAAACACAACTAGGTAAATATAAAATCATCCTAAATACCCCAGAAATCAACCAGAAGATGGGCAGAACAAACTCCGCAACCAGAGAGAGAGAGAGAAGAGGTCACACCAAGGAAGGTAGAAGTGTGGAGATATGATTCGGGAAAAATGGATCAAGGACGCTGTGTAAGGGTGGGAGTCATGGTCTCAGAGAAAGATGAGTGAGAGAGCAGGGGATGGGGGGGGGAACACATGTGGATGTACAAGGAGAATGTCTGTCCAAAGTCATTGGCTTGAAAAATGACAGGGGTTGATTTTGTGAGCTCTTGCAACCAGTGGAGCTTACAGCTTGGAGTTTTAAAAATCAGCAGGACAAGGGGAGATGGAGAGGAGAAGGGAGTTGAGGGAAACTCCCCCATGGTTCACAGGGAGGTGAACCATGAGAGACTATGGACTCTGAAAAACAATCTGAGGGTTTTGAAGGGATGGGGGATGGGATGTTGGGGGAACCAGGTGGTGGGTATTGGAGAGGGCACAGATTTCATAGAGCACTGGGTGTGGTACAAAAACAATGAATACTGTTATGCTGAAAATAAATAAATAAACAAATAAAAAAGATCAGCAGGCTCAGCTGGCACCATTTTCCTACCCCATACTTAGCTTAAATACAGAACCACTTATGGGAAGCAAGTCAGCACAGACACTGATTACATAATCTGCTTACACCAAGGTCAACCTCCGTGCACTCTGGCAGGACTGTAATTCTCAGCCAAATTTGCCTTGGTCTGAGCATGACAGTCCCCTCCTCTAGAAGACAAGCACAAACCCCTGCCCATACCACATCTCCTAACCAGTGAGTTCTGCAGGGTCTCAGTTCTGGTAGAGTAGGTATTAGGTCTCATTTCACAAACAGACCAGAACACACCTAGTTAAAATTCACCTTCAGGCTGGGGACCAAACACTACCCTCTGTATGAAAGGACTCTGTAGATGACTGGCATGAAGGATAGAACTGCCAAAACAACAACAGTGGAACAATGTAGCACACACCAGAGATACTCCCTGATGTATTGGGCCCTGGACACTACATTACCTCTTCTTTATAGGCCATTACTTTCAGAAGCAAGAGACATAACTGGCTTTTCTAATACAGAGAGAAAGGCAGAGACTTAGACAAAATGTCAAGATGGAGGAATTTATCCCAAATGAAAAACAAGATAAGGCCACAGCCAGAGATCTAAGCAAAGCAGACATAAGTAACATGTCTGTTGAAGAATTTAAGGCAACAACCATAAGGATACTTGCTGTACTTGAGAAAAAAATAGAAGACATCCTGATGGGAAACCCTTACTACAGAGATAAAAGAGTTAAAAAAGAATCAATCAGAGAAGAAGAATACAATAAACAAGACTGGAAACAGGCTTGTTACATTGAACAGCGGGCTGGAAGAAGTAGAGAAATGAATTAGTGATCTAGAAGACAAAATAATGAAAAATAATGAAGCTGGACAACAGAGAGAAAGAATAATTATGGAACACAAAAATAGACTTAGGGAAATCAATGACTCCATCAAACATAATAACACTTGTATTATAGGAATCCCAGAAGAAGAAGATAGAGGAAAAGGGGGCAGAAAATTTATTTCAAGAAATAATAGCAGAAAACTTCCCTAATCTGGGGAAGGAAACAGATATCCAGGTCCTGGAGGCACAGAGGACTTCCATCAAAATCAACAAAAGCAGGCTGACACCAAAACATAATTCAAGTTGCAAAATACAGTGATAAAGAAAAAATCTTAAAAGCAGCAAGACAGAGGCCATCCTTAACTTACAAGGGAAACTCATAAGACTACCTGGAGATTTCTCAACAGAAACTTGGCAAGCCAGAAGACAGTGGCTGATAGATTCAACATACTGAATGGGACACAGTGTCAGAATGGATAAAAATCAAGAGCCATCTATCTGCTGCTTACAAGAGACCCATTTTAGACATAAGGACACCAGCAGACTGCAAATGAGAGGGTGGAGAAACATCTGTCATGCAAATGGATGTCAAAGGAAAGCCTGAGTAGCAATACTTAGACAGACTAGACTTTATAGATTTTATTTATTTATGTATTTATTTATTTTTTAAATTTTTAAAATTTATTTTCAGTGTAACAGTGTTCATTGTTTTTGCACCACACCTAGTGCTCTATGCAATCCGTGCCTTCTCTAATAGCCACCACCTGGTTCCCTCAACCTCCCCCACCACCCCTTCAAAACCCTCAGATTGTTTTTCAGAGTCCATAGTTTCTCATAGTTCACCTCCCCTTCCGATTTCCCCCAACTCCCTTCTCCTCTCTAACTCCCCATGCCCTCCATGCTATTTGTTATGCTCCACAAATAAGTGAAACCATATGATAATTGACTCTCTCTGCTTGACTTATTTCACTCAGCGTAATCTCTTCCAGTCCCGTCCATGTTGCTACAAAAGTTGGGTATTCATCCTTTCTGACAGAGGCATAATACTCCATAGTGTATATGGACTACATCTTCCTTATCCATTCGCCCGTTGAAGGGCATCTTGGTTCTTTCCACAGTTTGGCGACCGTGGCCATTGCTGCTATAAACATTGGGGTACAGATGGCCCTTCTTTTCACTACATCTCTATCTTTGGGATAAATAGCCAGTAGTGCAATTGGCTCAAAGATACAGATGTAGTATTTATTTATTTTTTGAGATAGAAAGAGAGAGAGTGGGGGGAGGGGGAGAGAAAGAGGGAGAGGGAGAAGCAGACTCCCCACTAAGCAGGGAACCTGAACCAGGGCTTGATCCCAGGACCCTGGGATTGGGACCTGAGCCAAAGACAGATGCTTAACTGACTGAACCACCCAGCTTCCCCCAAACTAGACTTTAAGACAAAGATTGTTAAATGAGGCAAAGGAGGGCATTATATAATTATGAAGGGGATAATCCAACAAGAAAATATAAAAGTTATAAATATTTATGCACTAAACATAGGAGCACCCCAAAATATAAAACAACAACAAACATAAAGGAACAAATTGATAATAACACAATAATAGTAGGGGACTTTAACACCCCACTTACATCAATAGACAAGTCATCAAAAAGAGAAAGTAAACAAGGAAACAATGGCTTTGAATGACATATTGGACCTGATGGACTTAACATATATTCAGAACACTCCAACCTAAAACAGTAGAATACACATTCTTACCAAGTGCACATGGAACATTCTGCAGAATAAATCACATATTAGGTCACAATATTAGGTCAGAAAAGGTACCCGGTATGATTTCAATCTTTTCTGACCACACTTTGAAACTAGAAGTCAACCACAAGAAAAAAAAAGACCACAAATATATGAAGGCTAAACAACATGCTAGTAAACAATGAATGAATCAACCAATCTTGGATTTGTTTGAAATCAAAGAAGAAATTTTAAAAATACATGGGAAACATATAAATGAGAATACAGTAGTCCAAAACTTTTGGGATGTAGCAAAAGCAGTCCTAAGAGAGAAGAATATAGCAATACAGGCCAACCCCAAGAAGCAAGAAAAAAATCTTGAATAAATAAAATAACTTTACATCTAAGGAGCTAGAAAAAGAATAATAAATAAAGCCTAAAGCCAGCAGAAGGAAGGAGATAATAAAGATTGGGACAAAAATAAATGATACAGAAACTAAAAAACAGTAGAACAGATCAATGAAATAAAGAGTGGATTCTTTGGAAAAAATTGATAATTTCCTTCATAAATTAATATTAATAAGCATAAAAAGAAAAAAATTAATAAAATTGGTAAACCCCTGGCCAGACAGATACATGAATTCAGGGAAGTCACAGGATACAAAATCAATGTACAGAAATCTGTTGCATTTTTATACACCAATAATGAAGCAGTAGGAAGAGAAATTAAGGATTCAGTCCCACTTACAATGGCACCAAAAACAATAAGATACCTAGGAATAAACCTGACCAAAGAGGTGAAAGACCTGTACTTTGAAAACTATAAAACACTGATGAAAGAAGTTGAATGGCACCAGGGTGGCTCAGTCAGTTAAGCATCTGCCTTTGGCTCAGGTCATGATCCCAAAGTCCTGGAATCCAGCCCCAGTTTGAGCTCCCTGCTCAACATGGAGTCTGCTCCTTCCTCTCCTTCTGCCCCTCCTCCTGCTAGTGCCCCCTCTTTCAAATAAATGAATATAAACTTTAAAAAAAAAAAGAAATTGAAGGAGACACACACAAAAAATGGAAAAACATTCCCTGCTCATGGACTAGAAGAACAAATATTGTTAAAATGTTTTTACTAGCCAAGGTAATCTATACATTTAATGCAATCCCTATCAAAATATCAACAATATTTTTCACAGAACTAGAACAAACAATTCTAAAATTTGTATGGAACCACAAAAGACCTAGCCAAAGCAAACTTGAAAAAGAGAAACAAAGCTGGAGGCATCACAATTCTCTATTTCAAGTTACATTACAAACTTTAATGATCAAGACAATATAGTACTGGCACAGACAGTATGGTATTGTCACATAGCTCAATAGAAGACAATAGAAAACCGAGAAAGGAATCCACAACTCTATGGTCAGTTAATCTTTACCAAAACAGCAAAGAATATCTAGTGGGAAAAAGACAGTCTCTTCAAAAAACAGTGTTGGGAAAACTGGGCAGCAACATGCAAAAGAATGAAACTGGATCATTTTCTTACACCATACACAAAAATAAATTCAAAATGAATTAAAGATCTAAATGTGAGACTAGAAACCAAAAAATCTAGAGAAGAAGATAGGCAATAGCTTGTCATCAACCATAGCAACTTCTTTCTAGATATGTCCCTGGGGGCAGGGGAAACAAAAGAAAAATGAACTATTGGGATCTCATCAAAATAAAAGTCTTCTGCACAACAAAGGAAACAGTCAACAAAACTAAAAGGCAATCTGTGGAATGGAAGAAGATAATTGCAAATAGTATATCTGATAAAGGGTTAGTTTATTAACCATATACCAAAAAACTCATAAAACTCAACACCCAAAAAATGAATAATCCTATTAAAAATGGGCAGAAGACATGAATAGACAATTTTCTGAAGAAGGCATACAGATGGCCAACAGGTACATGAAAAGATGCTCAGTATCACTGATTATCAGGGAAATGCAAATCAAACCTACTATGAGATGCCACCTTACACTTGTCAGAATGACTAAACTCAACAACACAAGAAACAACAGGTGCTGGTAAAGATGTGAAGAAAGGGGAACTCTCTTGTACTGTTGGTGGGAATTTAAACTGGTGCAGCCACTCTGGAAAATGGTATGGAGTTTCCTTCAGAAGTGAAAAATAGAATTACCCTTTGATCCAACAATTGAATTACCAGGTATTTACCCAAAGATTAAAAAAAAATACTAATTCAAAGGGATACACGTACCTCTTGATGTTTATAGGAGCATTATCTACAATAGCCAAATTTCAGAAAGAGCCCAAATGTCCATTGACTGATGAGTGGATAAAGAAGATGTGAATACACACACACACACACACACACACACACACACACTAGACTATGACTCAGCCATCAAAAAGAATGACATCTTGCCATTTGCAATGACATAGATGGAGCTAGAGAGTGTTATGCTAAGGGAAATAAGCCAATCAGTGAAAGAAAAATACCATATGATTTCACTCATATATGAAATTTAAGAAACAAAACAAATAAGCAAACGGGGAAAAGAGAGAGGGAGAAGCCAAGAAACAGAGTCTTAACTATGGAAAACACACTGAGGGGTACCAGAGGGATGGTGGTGGGAGGATGGGTGAAATAGGTGTGATGGGGATTAAGGAAGGCACTTGCTGTGATGAGCACCAGGTGTGACATGGAAGGGTGGAATCACTGTATTGTACACCTGAAACTATTATTACACTGTATGTTAACTAATTAGAATTTTAATAAAAACTTTAAAAACCACAGTACCTTCAAAGCAGTAAAGCAAGATTTGTAGAGCTAATTCGAAGGCAGACCAAAAGACTGAGGTCAAGTCATACTTCAATAAATGCAATTCTCCAAGGGACTTACAATGCTGAGTTCTACCCAAGTCTTTGTTATCCTAGAAAATACAACAGTTAAAGAAATCCCTCCATCTACTTTGTGTTCCCGAAAGGGCTTACTGCAAGGAATCTTACTTCCTCCCACCTGCCTTAGTAAGACTCACTGATGCGCTGCTTGCTTACCTATGACAAGTCCAGACACTGATCCTCCAAATTCTCAATCTCTGCCTTATAAATGATTAGCTGAGCTGTGAGCCACACACTGATATATCAAAGCAAACTGCTTGTTAATCAATGTTGGTTAAATTTCTCTTCTTCCTCTAGACTGAACCAATATATAACCCCTTCTTAATAGCCCCTACCAAGAATAGGCTAAACTTGGATAAAACATTCTCTGAGCTATATTGGTCCTGCCCCTTCTACTTCCCACTTCCCCACATGGGATTTTCCAACCCTGTTTATTCTTCATAAATGATTAGGTTGACTGTTTATCCTCACTGATCCATCTAAAGTTTGTATAAACTTTAATTAAGCTTCTGCCCCCCACACAGGACTCTGGACTTTGTGCCACCCTGAGCCTGAGCCCTCACTTGCATGCAGAAAAACACTCCATGAGTTTTGCTTACTCCTCTCTATTAAAGAATAGCTCTTCTCTGACTGACCTCCAGTTGTTTTTAGATCTTATGACCTGAGAATTACTCCTGATGAAATTGATCTATTCATCCAGTCACTCATTTAATCACTCAATAAATCTTGATTGAGAACTCGCTGTAGTGGCTTTGTAAGGCATCACCCCAGCTAGACTGAACTGTCTTTCCTGGAATTCCCTTCCTTGCATGGTTCTAGCTAGAATGGGTCACATGAGAGGTTCCTAAGAGATATTTGGAGGACAGAGTTACAGCAGCAGGCATTTAGTTGCTAACTCCATGACATGAGGCCTTGCTGGGCTGGCAAGTGCTTCAACATCCCCTAGGTTTGGCTTCAGCTTCTCTGTCATCGGAACCAGGGTGTTTAACCCGTTAATGAAGGAACCTGTCCTCTACATGACACACAATCTACCAAGGTCAGAGTCAGCAAGAACTGAAAAGATTTCTGTCCCTATGAGCTTCAGTTTTAACATGGTGGGAAGTCCTTGTATAAACTAATGTTTCGATTTTTTCTTTTTTTAAAACTTTTTAAAAAATTTATTTTGAGAGAGAGACAGAGTGAGAGAGAGCATGAGAAGGGAGGTCAGAAGGAGAAGCAGACTCCCCATGGAGCTGGGAGCCCGATGTGGGACTCGATCCCAGGACTCTGGGACCATCACCTGAGCCGAAGGCAGTTGCTTAACCAACTGAGCCACCCAGGCACCCTGTTTTGATTTTTTCATATGTGCTCCTTTTTCCCAAGGTTCTTGTCAGTTATTTGGATTCTTGCCAATGAAGTAGTCCCTGCACTTAACCTTGAATTCCTTTCATGATTTAAGGGGAGAATCTTGACCAGAACCACTAAGGCAATGGTTGTATTATTATTTTTTTCTTTATTTCCCCCATGGTTGGGGAAATGGTTGGCACAATAATGTTGGTTAACACCTCCATCCCATCACATAATTACCTCTTTTTTTGTTATGAGAACATTTAAGATCTACTCTCTTAGCAACTTTCAAATATCAAATTATTAATTATCATCACCATGCTGTACATTAGATCCCCCAGAATTTATTTATCTTATAATGGGAAGTTTGTACCATTTGACCAATGTTTCTCCATTACCTCAAACTCCCAGTCCCTGGCAACCACTATTCTACTCTCTGTTCCTTTCAGTTTGGCTTACTTAGATTCTGTACAAAAGTGAGATCATACAGTATTTGTCTTTCTCTGGCCTATTTAAGTTGGTGTGATGTCCTCAGGATCCATTCATGTTGTCACAAATGGCAAGATTTCCTTCTTTGTTATGACTAGATAGTATTCTACTGTGTATGTATACCACAACTTCTGTATCCATTCATCCATTTGTGGACACCTAGGCTGTTTCCATATCTTAGTTACTGTCTATAATGCTGCAGTAAACATGTAGATACAGATATCTCCATCTCTCTTTTTTTTTTTTAAGATTCTATTTATTTGTCAGAGAGAGAGAGAGAGTGAGCACAAGAAGGGGGAGGGAGCAGCAGGCAGAGGGAGAAGCAGGCTCTGTGCTGAGCAAGAAGCCCCATGTAGGACTCAGTCCTAGAACTCTGGGATCATGATCTGAGTGGAAGGCAGATGCTTAACTGACTGAACTACCAAGGCATCAACAGATATCTCTTTGAGATTGTGATTTCCATATATATATATATACATATATGTTGAAGGTATATATATATATACCTTCCATATATATATATATACATATGTTGAAGGTATATATATATACATATATTCATATGTATATATATATATATGAAAAAATAAATATATATCTCCAAACGCCAAGCAAGCACGTGGCCCAAATCCCTAGACAATGTGTGCCATTTCTCCCGAACTTTACCCAAACTGATATTGATTTGGGTAGAAACCTCGTGAGAATTGGCTGGAAACCTCTGGCGAACTCGTAGAACATTTACATCTATATAGATATATAGATATAACATATATGCATCTATATATCTATATAGATAGATATATGGATATGAAGGTAATGAAATATAACATTCATATGAAATATAACCTTAATATGAAATATAACCTATGTGTGTGTATATATACATATATATATACACACACACACGCACACACACACACCCAGAAGTGGGTTTGCTGGATCATAAGATAGTTCTAGTTTTAATTTTTTGAGGAACCCACATACTGTTTCCACCGTATTTTATACCACCTGACACAAAGTAAAGACTCAATAAATTAGGAAGAATTTATACCAACATAACCATCTATTTAGCCACTCCATTTACCAAGGGCAAAGACTCATTCATTCCACAAGTAACTCTAGAAAGCCTACTGTGTGCTGGGCATGGGGACCTGAAAAAGACCTCAGACCAGAATGAGGCAGCTGTGCTATATCTTGGATGGTATTAAGACAATAGAAGTACAATATTTCTGAAGATTAATCTGACATTAGCTAGGAGCATCTCACAAAAAGGTCACATGACAATAAGAAGCCAAGTTGAATTTGATGCCAGATTACTAGGGACATAACATTGATGTATTGTCAAGTACATTTGGGATTACCTTCAACGTGTGTGCGTGCACGCGCACGCACACACACACACACACACACACACACTAAAAACAAAAACATGATGTTCAATAAATACATTTGGCTGAGACAGGCAATTCAAGGGAGTTGGCACATTTTGGTATTTGCCTGCATTGATAATGGACAAAGCCCTATACAGGACACTTTGAAATCTTTGATGAAACCATTCTAATATTTGGAATTTATCCAAAGAGAACAATTCAAATGAAAAATGCTCTATGAATAATTTTGTAAAGCAATACTAACTCATGGAGAAGTATTAGACACAATCTCAGTTTACATAAATAATGAACTATTATTATTTTACAAATCTAAGACCCATTAACATGAAAGATATGATATATGTGCTGGTATATGGAGTCTTAAGATGAACACAAAAAGGGCACAAAATGACAATACATAAATTCTAATCAGATATGTAAAGTCTTTTTGTATGCATATTTATATAAATCACATAAGTATGATAGCAGCAATGTCCACAATAGTCAAACTATGGAAAGAGCCCAGATGTCCATTCACAGATGAATAAATAAAGATGAGGTATATTATGTACAACATACACGATGGAATATTAGTCATTAAAAAGAATAAAATCTTACCATTTGTAGCGATATGGATGGAACTGGATGGTATTATGCTAAGCGAAATAAGTCAATCAGAGAAAGACCACTAGATGATTTCATTCCTATGTGGAATTTAAAAAAGAAAGCAGAGGATCATAAGGGAAGGGAGGGAAAAATAAAACAAGACAAGATCAGAGAGGAAGACAACCATAAGGGACTCTTAACTATAGGAAACAAACTGAGGATTGCTGGAGGGGAGTTTGGTGAGCGGATGAGATGACTTAAATAATGAGCATTAAGGAGGGCACATGATGTGATGAGCATTGGGAGTTTTTGCAACTGATGATCACTAAACTACTTAACTCTACCTCTGAAACTAATAATACACTATATGTTAATTAATTTAATTGGAATAAAATTTTTAAAAATATGAAAATATAAAAGGAAACACCAAATAATACCATAGGAGTGTTACAGTTAAGACTTTTTTAAATTGAAATTTTATGGCTTTAAATTTACACTTAATTTCTGTGGTCCTCTTACTAGAATCTACCTCATCCTTTTGCAACTTCAAGCAGGACACTTAATTTCCCTGGTCATCATTTATCCAAGGGAAAAATTCTGACTACCTTAGAATGTTACTAGAGGATGGAATAAGATAATGTTTACATAGTATGTCTGTAAATTGTGTTTTCTGTCACCCAAACCAGCATATTCCTTCTAGAGGCTGTTTGAGTGTCTCCCCTCTACCAACAGCTGACTCCCAATTCTCCTTGCATTTCTTTATCAGTTCAGAACAAGAGCCTGGCTTTGTCTTGTCAATAATTTCTCACAGAAAAGGGTATTGCCCCATGCACAGTGGGTGCCTGATACAGGTATCTGAAATGGAAGACCATTTTAGCCCAGCACAATTCTCAACCCAAACGAGTTCAGCAATTCTTACCCACATCCAACAGTAGCATTTTGATTCATTCTCTTACAGTGGGGAGAGCAAAAAGAGACGAGGGGTCCCAGAGCAATGATTCTCCCTTGTTATCACCTGCAAAGCTGTCAATCTTATTCAGTATCTGCAGAGATCCCCAAGTAAAGACAAAAGGCTGCAGGCCATTCTAGAAGATGAAAGGCACCATCAGCACAAACTTTTGGCAGCAGTGTATGAAAGTCAGTCCCTCCCTCAGGATCCCATGTTCAGAGAGGCTCCAAAATATTGACATGTTTGAAGCTTGCCTCTGAGACTCTTTTCTCAGAAGGCTCAGGTGTTCTCTGGTCTTACAGTTCCTTCCATTACTCAGCACTTCTGTCTGGACTGTGAAATCAGCTGGCTAAGCACAGGAAGGTAGATGGACCTCTATAAAAAATACCTCTTTTCCTTCCTTCCCCTTTCACAAGCACCAACAAGAAGAGAAAGTTATTGTTAAGATTTGACTTTTAGAATCAGAGTTTTTAACTGTAAGTAAAGAAATTACTTATTGGGGGGGGGGGCCTGAGTGGTGCAGTTGGTTCAGCATCCAACTCTTGGTTGGAGGTCATGATGTCAGGGCCCCACTTTGGGTTCCACACTCAGTGCAGAGTCTGCTTGAATTTCTCTCTCCCTTTTCCTCTGCCTCTGCCTCTTGAAAATAAATAAATCTTTAAAAAAAAAAAAAAAAGCTAATAAAAAAACCAAACAAAAAAATTTCACTCATGACCACATAATTTAATTCAGTAGAGTATCTCAAAACTCTTGAGAGGGTTTTGGTCCTCTCAATCAAAGGCTGTGGGGCTTTGAGAGGTTCTTTGGGAAATTTTGTCAGAGGAAGGGGAAGATACCAGAGAAGACACTTTTCAAATCAGTCTTTTTATTTTCAAGCATGGAAGCATGGAAAAACAGGATTCTCTCATGAAAGAAGACTTCAAAGAGGAAAATATTGCTTTGAAAGGTTTATCTTGGCACTAATGATTGACATTGGATGATTTTAATTCTGAGAGGTCTGTCAACATAAAGGCAAAACATAACACCAAAAGTTCAAGCTTCCATTTTTCTCTTTTATGGAGGAGGACAAAAATATTATGCAAGAGTGGGTTAAGTAATGCATGGAGCCCAAATAATTGGATTTTTTTCTGCTAATATAAATTATAATGTTTGTTTTTAAACTGGTATTTTTTTCACTGGTAAGAAAGGCTTGTCATGGACAGTGGCACTAATCAGTAATATTTTCTAGGAATGCATTTCCCACTGATGCCAGACACAAGGAGCAGCCTGAAGCCCTACACTTCTCAGTGCCTGAAGGTTTTCTTCATCTCTTGACACATGGAAATAAAATGGCATTTTTTTCTGAATAAAATACTTTATGAAGTGAAAACTGATTTTCTTCATGTAGCCTTTGTCTCGGTATTTGAGGACAGTGTAACCCATTCTCATCTCACAAGACTGTTCCATCACAATCCAAGAGATAGGGTCCCCCTCTGGACCCAGCACACCAAATCCTGGAAAATTCTGGAGACAGCATTCAATATATTTCAAGCTCCTTTCATTTTTTCCAAAGTTCCACTGATCATTCACAGGCCCCACATGGGAGGCATCCAAGATGTTCTGAAAGCTTCCTTTCCTGTCAACAAAAGAATGTGCATTTATTCAGCCAACATTTACAAAACACCAGGATTGCAGAGAAAAGACATCAACCCTTTCCTTGAAGATCCCACAGCCTAGAAGAAGAAACAGAAGCGGGGGGTGGAACAAACCCTACTAATTCTTTGTCTGCTTCAAAAATGTTCCCAAATAATTAAGAGGGAGCTAACTGTATGTGCTTTATGATACACATAGTATAATACATCTCAAAAAAAAGTCTAATCCTATATCCGAAGAAAGAAGAAAATAAGATACGTCTTAAAAGAGGAAGGATATAGATAGGCCAGAGTAGTCCTTGATTTTGTTTGCCTGAATTTTGTTTGAGGATGCATGTGTGAACACACAGATTTTGAATTCTACCCACAAAATATCTAAGTGCATAAGATAATATTCCTTTCAACAGATATTTCAATAAAATATGTATCACAGGAAGGTGAGAGACATATTGATCTTATGGTTTCATGTGTCCAAAAGCCCATTCATCACCACATGCCTCTAGAGAAGTGCCAAAAATGCAATGTAAGAAACACCAGTATAGGAAAAAGAATATTGGAATTTCCAGTGGTAATGGTTACAATTTAATACTAATTCTCTCACTGGACAAATTATCTGAGACTGAGTCTTTTCATCTGCAGAATCAGAATCACATCCTCTGTGGGTGGAGGAGGTGGAAGAGTCCTAAGAAGTTTCACCTATCCCCAGGGAGGAGGAGTTTTCCAGAATTGGTCAATTTCAAGGTCACCCAGATATTAATGGAGAATTCTTTATTTTTTCTTTGATCCCTTATTATCCAGTTATAACCTTCTCTAAAGACTGCCAGTAATGCCACTTAGTTATGTAACCTTCCAGTAGCGCTCTGTAATTTTAGATGTTTACATATTATGATAGCATACTATATATGTTACTCAATTTTATTTGTTGTTGCTTTTCACCTAGCCATACATTTTGAAATTCTTCCCATATAGTTCATATAGAGCTGCTTCCTTCTTGTTAATGGCTGCCATTACTCCATAACAAATCGACCTGTGTTGCTACTGAAGGACACATTTGTTATTTCATATGTTATGCTTTCACATATTGAATTCATCTAAATCTTAAAATCCAATTTGGGAACATCTTCCATAATATACATATTCTTTTACCTAACTATTTCAATTCCAGGACTCATCTTTCAGAAATAGTTATACAATTTGGGCAATGATCTCTTTATGAAGATATTTCTTGCAGAATTTTTGTTACTAGGAAGAATTGGAGATAAATTGAAGGTGTGCTAAAATGGGAATACTTAACTGTGCATCTCTTTCTTATAGAAATCTATGCAAATGCCAAAATGAATGAAACATATCTATATGAGCATACATGAAAGGGTTACATAGCATACTGCTGAGGAAAAAGAAACTGCAGTACAGTATCTGCATATGTTGTCAAAACAAAAAAGAACAAGAAAACAAAACCAATTCATACATGCAGAGTACTAAAAGCACACACACCAATTTTTTTTTAATTTTTAATTTTTTATAAACATATATTTTTATCCCCAGGGGTACAGGTCTGTGAATCACCAGGTTTACACACTTCACAGCACTCACCAAAGCAACACACACCAATTTTTAAGAATATTTACAACTACACCGCCATCAAAAAGAATGAAATCTTGCCATTTGCAAGGATGTGGATGGAACTAGAGAGTATTATGCTAAGCAAAAGAAGTCTGAGAAAGATAATTATCATATGATTTAACTCCTATGTGGAATTAAAAAAAGAAAAAGGAGATGAACATAGGGAAAGGGAAGGAAAAGTAAAATGAGATTAAAACAGAGAGGGAGGCAAACTATGAGACTCTTAACTATAAGGGCAAACTGAGGGTTGCGGAAGGGGAGGCGGGGGTGAATGGATAGGGCAATTGGGTGATGGGCGTTAAGAAGGGCACGTGATGTAATGAGCACTGGATGCTCTATGCAGTGGACGAATCCCAAAATCTATCCCAAAATTAAAAGAATACACTCTGTGTAAATGTAAATTTAAAATTTTTTAAAAATAATATTTATACCTGGACAGGAAGATTGTGGGGAATCCAAGTGAACAAACCTTCACTTTTTACTTTGAATACTTGCATAGTTTGTAGAGCATGTGATATTTTTGCAAGAAATACATAATTTCAGTAAAGATTCTCTAATCACTCTAATCACTATAATGTTCAGGACCCTCCCAGGAGGACTCGTATGAGAACTCAGTAGTTATACATGGAAAGGACCTCATCTAATGAAGACCCTTCTCCTGCTCAGCAAACTTCGGCTAATAGAGTTCCCTTCTGTTAACCCTACAAATGTGTACTGCATAGTTTATTGTCAAACTGTGCATTTCTGAGTGTGGTCCTTATGACAACTGAATGATTTGTTATTAGGAATTTGGGAAGCTACACAAAAAATCTCACTTGCTATCTTCATCCACTTTGGGCATGCTAAATGATTCCACCAAACCCATCTCATCATCACTTGATGTCTTGGGTTCTCTGGTATTTCTGTCATAATGAGTGTGGTCTTCAAGTGATCTTCCTGCACTGATTTTGCAGCTGAAATCTTTCTTATTGCCGCCCCCACATTCACTTGGCAACCTGGAAAGGAGAAGAATGGGCAGTGCCTATCCCCTTCCACATCTAATGTGAAAGAACCAAGGGTCTTTGCCTTTTAACTTGGATCAGTCATCTTGGATCTGGAAAGTTTGTTCCCAACTGATAACCTGGGGGCATGCCAGGACTTCCTCTAACTTGTCAGGAGCTTTGGTGAAGATGTGGTAAGTGTTGGTATAACGATCCAGGTCGTCTTTCATCTCCTGATACAACAAGTATTAATCATACTTATATGATAGTATGATTTACGAATTGTTCTTGCATATGTCTGGAGTGCGAGAGGCTCAGTTGTTTAATACCCTCTGTTTGGGGGATGCCTGGGTGGCTCAGTTGGTTAAGTGTGGCTCAGTTAGTTAAGTGTCTGCCTTCAGTTCAGGTCACAGTCCTGGGGTCCTGGGATTGAGTCCCACATCAGTCTCCTTGCTCAGAGGGAACACTGCTTCTCCCTTTGCCTGCTTCTCCTCCTGCATGTGCTCTCTTTCTCTCTGACAAATAAATAAATAAACAAATATTTTTTGAAAACATATCCCGTGTTTTTCCCAGAGGTGCAGACAGAAAATGGCCTTGGAGTCCCTTGAACAATAATCACCAGGGACAGACCGAAGATGGTGTCTTGAGGCAGCTCTTGGTAAGGTGGGAAGCAGCTCCATTGTCTGAGATGGAAGTTTCACCAGAAATAGGGTGTGTTAAGGGTTTTAAAGAGACAGTGCCTACCTTGTGGAGAGAAATATAGGAAAATATAGGAATATAGGGTATCAGGACTTGAGGTCTGTGAAGAGACCATGTCCAGGCTAATTCGGACTCAGCACTCTGGTGCTGGCATGGTGATTGGCTCTTTTCTGTTTGTTTGTTTGTTTGTTGTTTTTTTTCGCTGTCACGGATATATTTTTTCCAGGGGTATATATTTTTTTAATTTATTTTCAGTGTAACAGTATTCATTGTTTTTGCATCACACCCAGTGCTCCATGCAATCCGTGCCCTCTCCAATACCCACCACCTGGTTCCCCCAACATCCCCCCGTCCCTCCCCCCCCACCCCTTCACTCTTGCTGTGCATGTGAATAGAGAGGACTTTCAGGAAGAACAGTCAAGCTGGAGCTCACAGCACCTGGAGGGAAGGGCCCTTCTCCCATGCCCCTCATTCCTGCTGACCTTCTGCAACTTAACTCCCTTAGAGGTTGTTACCGGTGAGTTGTGCTCTAATTTTCCTGATAACTATGTAAATGGAGAAGTGTGGGTAGAGGGGTTAAAAAAAAATCCCTGTTTTGGGGTGGAAGAGATTCGCTTATACCCCACAAATCTGTAAGATGGGAAAGGTATTTTCTTTAAATACATAGTTGTCTCTTTTTTCTTTTCTTTTCTTTTTTAGATTTTATTTGTTTATCTGAGAGAGAGCAAGAGAGAGAAAGAGAGAGATTATGTGTGTGCATGTGCACAGGAGGTGTAGAGTGAGAAGCAGACTCTCCACTGAGTGGGGCTTCCCCACATGGGACTCTATCCCAGACCCTGAAATCATGACCTGAGCTGAAGGCAGACACCCAACAACTGAGCCACCCAGTCACCCCACACAGTTGGCTCTTGAGCAACACTAGTTTAAACCGTGCAGGTCCACTTTCGAGCAATTTTTAAAAAATAAATACCATATAATGCTGTAAATATATTTTCCCTTAGTATTTGAATAACATTTTATTTTCTCTAGCTTACTTTATTGTAAGAATCTGGTATACAATACAAGAGCATATAAAATATGTGTTAATAGACTGCTTGTTATTGGGAAGGCTCTGGTCAACAGTAGGCTACTAGTTGTTGAGTTTTTGAAGACTTGGGAGTTCTATACAGATTTTTGACTGCGGGAGTTGGTGTCCCTAACATCTGTGTTGTTCAAGGGTCAACAGTACATGACTCATATCATATTTAACAGTGCTCTGACACAGTAATTTTTATCAACTTTGCTTTTATAGCTAAGAAAGCCACAGTCTTCTAACGTCACACAACTAGTCACTTGGCAGATTTAGATCTGAAACCCAGCATTGATTCAGATATTATTGTATTATATTGCTTTAGTCCCAGGGAAAGCAAAACATTTCCTAATTCTCTCCAGCCACAAACATCTATCTTGAGGTATATGCCTGCTATAAGAATTTCAAAGGAAAAAAACTGACCAGATGGGATCCCGACGTTATTTACAAGCCCTGGATTATTGGCTATTTGGTTTATACCCATGACTTATTTCACTATCCTCCCCTTCTCTCCAAGCAGCCCTTCCAAAATCTATATGGGTCAGGGGTGCCAAGGTTCTTCTCCGCAGCCCCCAGATTCAGTTCCCTCATATGCACACGGAGACCATCCTGATTGTGACTGGCTTGGTATTCAGTAGCTTGTGCTCTTACCTCTTTCCGATGCCAAGTAATTACCATCTGATAATCTGGCCAGGTGTCCACCAGCACTTCCATGTTGAATGAGGTTTAAATGTTGAAAATGGCACCATATGCCTAAAAAAGCACAGATGAACAGGTGAAAATGACATTTTCCTTTGAGATAGGGTCTTAGAAGTAGTTGGGAAATAATCCAAGATTTAGGAGCACTAAAGGGGATAGAGCTAGTGATTTCAGGATGGCTCCCCAAATACCCATTGGAGGGTATGCTGGGAAAAAAAAAAAAACCAGGAAAGGTCCACAAAATCTAAGGAAATAGCCTATTCAAGAGGAACTGGCTCCCCTGACATTCATTCATTCTTTTTCTAAAAAATTCATTCCTTTTTTCCCCCACTTCATAATATACCATTTTTTGGGCACCTGTTGTGTGTCAAGTGTGAAGGATTCCAAGGTAAGTATGACATGGCCACTGCATGGACATAGGATGGAGTAGGATGGAGCACCTGGGTGGCTCAGTGGGTTAAGCTTCTGCCTTTGGCTCAGGTCATGATCAGGGTCCTGGGATCTCTGCTTGCCAGGGAGTCTGCTTCCCCATCTCTCTCTCTCTGCCTGCCTCTTTGTGATCTCTGTCCATCAAATAAATAAATGAAAATCTTCAAAAAAAGTCTAGCAGGATGGAGAGGTACACAGTCTGATCTTAATAGGATGCATGTTCTGATAGATGCATGCACATGCTGTGTGGGGTCTCAAGGAAGAAAAGCATTACCTGTCAGGGAGTGTTGGGAGACTTACAGAAGTAATATTTGAATCTGGTCTTCAAGGACAAGTTAAGTCTTTTCCTGGCAAAACAAAGAAGGAGGGCTAGTAATTTTTGGTGAGAGAAAAAGCATGTTTGAGTACCTGAAGGTGTGGCAGATTGTATCATACCTGCTGAGCTGTGAGAGGCTTTGTGATTGTACCTTGTGGTATGTAGCAGGGATGCGTTGCAAGATGAAGTGGAGAAGCTGGGACATTTTCTGATCAACCCCACAATTAAGGGGTGTGGATTTTATGCCTTGAACTGAAAGTTTAAACAAGGGAGAGGTATGATCATATTTGTGTCAGATAGATGACTCTGATCACCATCTGTAGGTGAATTAGTAATACTGCAGAAAAGCAGGTATTGCAATAGCCCGGAGCAGATAAGGAATTCTACTAGAGGTAGCAGTAGAAGGGATTTGAACAAGTTTTAAGAGGCCAAAGAAGGAGGAAAAGGAGGAGGCAGCCGAGGACGAGGAGGAAGGAGGAGGAGAAGAAGGGGGGCGGAAGAAGAAGAAAAAGAGGGGAGGGAGACAAGGAAGAAGAGGAAGGGGAGAGGGGGATGAGGAAGAGGAAAAAGAAGGAGAGAAGTAGGTGCCTGACCCAGGTATTCATAACAAATAGCATGGAGGACAAGGGGTGTTAGAGAGGAGAAGGGAGTTGGGGGAAATTGGAAGGGGAGGTGAACCATGAGAGACTGTGGACTCTGAAAAACAATCTGAGGGTTTTGAAGGGGCAGGGGGTGGGAGGTCGGGGTACCAGGTGGTGGGTATTATAGAGGGCACGGATTGCACGGAGCACTGGGTGTGGTGAAAAAATAATGAATACTGTTTTTCTGAAAATAAATAAATTGAAAAAAAAAAAAAAAAAGACCATCCCTGCAGAGGGAATCTGACTTTAGATTTGTATTTTAATCTGCCCTGGGCAGGTTCTGAACCCTGAATCTATACTCCCACACTTTACTCCTCTCTCCCAGGTTTCTCCCAACTCTCTCACCTTCAAGGACCCAGGGATGCTCTTTTCCAGGGATTCATACTGAATCTGCAGCTTTTGGGGTTCATGAAGCACAAACGTCTTGTATAGCACTTCAGCCCCTTTCTCTTAGGAAGATGACCTAAGGAAAAAATCATGCAAACAGAGATATCTTGAGGGATGAGACAGGTGTCCAAGAAAAGGAGGAAAGAGGAATCATCCAGGACATCATATATTGCCAGAAATAAAGGGCTTTAGAAATTATCAAGCCCAAAGCTTTCATTCTGTAAATGAGAAACTAAAGCTCAGAGCTGCAGCTCAACCCTGGGGCTCCTGGGTGATCTTCCTACAATTCTACAGAAAGTACCATAACACAACTTGTGAAATGAACCTCTTCATGCCCATTTGATTCAAATTAGGCCAAGACTCTAAGAAGCAAATGTCACTAGCTGTCCAGCTGCAAGTGAAGAACAATGAATCTTTCAGAAAAACTGTCCCAGGGGACCCTGAAGTCCTTGGGCATTGAAACACTTGCTCTAATGTTGCTGTAAAATTAGTATTTTCAGGCATCATGAAAGAATGCAATCTTCTGGAAAAGATTCTAAAGACCATATTACATGTAGTTGCTTTTTTCTGAGGAACAAAATCATAGGAAGGAAAAATTATTGATCAGGGATGATACTACCCAAGTATAAGTTGGCTAAATATAGAAACTGGAATTATATCCTAGAAACCTTAAAAATAGAGCAAACCTTTCCATTCAATAATTTCACTTTTAGAAACCCAACCCAAGGAAGCAATAATAGGTATCTGTAGAGATGTAAATACAAAGAAATTCATTGCAGTATTATGATATGGTAAATTTAGAAATTATCTAGAACTAGGACACGAGTCTGGCTCGGTCAGAAGAGCATGTGACTCTTGATCTCCAGTGAGAGTTCGAGTCCACATTGGGTAGAGAGGTTACTTAACTAAATAAAACTTTAGAAAAATAGAAATGATCCTAAGCCCATTATAGAGGAATGCTTAAATTAATGGTGGGCATATCCAAATTGTGGATTACCAGGCAACCGTGAAAATGATGTTTTCAAAGTGTATTTAAAGACAGAGAAAAATGACCATGTTATAAACAAAGGGAAATATCTAATATAATCCCAAATGAGTAATATAAAGATGGACAAGTAAATGGTTACTTATGTATATGTATGTATGTATGTGCATATCCACCAAATTTATTCTAAAACAAAGTAGTAATTAAACAAGATACACATATGAACTTTTTTCCAATCTTATTCACAAGAATATCTGACTATAGGGGTGCCTGGGTGGTTCAGTGGGTTAAGCTTCTGCCTTTAGCTCAGGTCATGATCCCAGGGTCTTGTGATTGAGTCCCTCATTGGGGTCTCTGCTCGGTGGGGAGCCTGCTTCCCCTCTCTCTCTGCCTACTTGTGATCTGTCTTTCTCTCTGTCAAATAAAGAAATAAAAATCTTTTAAAAAAAGAATATCTGACTATAAATATAATTACATAATATATATTTATATTACATATACCTGATCAAGGTATATATGATACATAAAGACATTGATAAGATGAACCATGTTTTCTAAAAACCAACAAATACAAAAAATTCAAAGCAATTTTGAAGGCTTAGAGTGGAGCCATCAATTTATTCATTTCTTTATTTTATAAATATTTTATTTATTTATTTGAGACAGCAAGAGAGCACAGCGGGATAGAGAGGAGCAGAAAGAGAGAGAGAAGCAGACTCCCTGCTGCTGAGGGACCCAGACGTGGGGCTCAATCCCTAGACTCTGGGCTTGATCATGACCTGATCTGAAAGCAGATGCTTAACTGACTGAGCCACGCCATCTCCCTGGAAATGAGAGACTTTAAACGAAATTTAATTTATGGGATCTAGAAGAAAGAAGGACAGAAATAAAGGATGATGGAGACCAATCAAGTGGCACAGTGTGGAAGGAACAAGGGATGAAAGCACTTTATAAGGTCAAAGAATAGCAATGGTGATAGACAAGGGAAATGAATTCAAACCATAAATTAAGCTATTAGAGGTTAGGATTTCAGAGGTGGGTTAGTTCTGGACATATGGCTATTGGCTTTGACTTCAAATCAATAGAATCGGAGCCAGTAAGGGACTAGGAGTTTTAGGTGTGATAGACATCATGATGATGTGGCAGGAGTTTTGACAGAAAAGTCTGTGAGTCAGATGCCAAATGCATCTGTCAATGGAGAAAAATTTGGCAGAAAACAACAGGAAAGAGTCAGACTTCATCTTAGTCATCTGGCACAGGACTCAAAGGAAGGTTTTCTGTGCAAATAAATGAACAACACTTTAGAAGATGAGTTAGAGGCCAGGAGAATGCTGATTCTTATCTTTATCACAGTTTCCGTGGGTGTCTAGAGGGTGTAGGAACAGGTACATGTGTATCAGTTATTTTTTAGTTCAAGGAAAGGATTTGGACTGCTTACCAGTTTAAAATGACACCCACTAGTAGACGGTAGATCCTTAAAGTACTTCCTGGGCTCCAGAGACATACATTTTGAGGACTTGGTTCTTGACAGTGGAATTTGTGGGTACTTCTCCCAAGGATTCCAAGGGTGGGAAAGTGAATTAACAAATACAAATTATTTAGAATCATGATTCTGATTAGTTGAAAAGCTGAGGAAAAAAATGTTTTGGCTGTCCAAAACAATTCTGCATACCTGAAGTTTCTTCGTAGACGTGGATATACACCAGCTTCTGTCATTGCTCAGTTTGACAGTGGAGACGCTTCTGGAGCTATCACCTTACAGTCTCATCCCCACTAAACTTGAACTGACTCAGGTTGTCAGTGTTTAGCATAAAACTGCAAGATGTTGTGGGTTCCTGTAGAGCAAACTGGAGGTCCTGTCCTTTGACATTAAGTCAGAGGCATTGTCGACCAGAGGAAGACCAGGAATATGCTCTGTATGAATAACTTCTACAATTACAAGAAGTTTCCCACTGAAGTTTTTTATTTATATGCAGTCACTTACAGTCTATTGGCTATTTCAAAGCAATAAAAATAAGGCAACTGTAGAGATGGCAAAAATGGCTTAGCAGCCACATTATTTAAATGGTATCACTAAAAAAATAAATAAATGGTATCATTAAGACAAACAAAAGATATGGAAAATTTGGTTTCACTGTGAAATGCCTGGTTTACTACCTTCTACCATTTATGACCTGGAAAACCTGAGAACACCCTTGGGCAGTTGTTGTTAGTATAAGAACTGAGTTCATACACCTTGCCCTTCCTATTGTTTACAGGGAAGAGGACAAATGAGAGGGGAGGTATAGTAAACACAAGAAGAATAAACACTTCATGGATAAAAAGCACGAGAGGGGCTGGAATTCATTTTGGAGAGGAATGAAAGTAAAATGTCTTTTCCAAGTGTTCTCCTCAGCCATCTACCTCAAGATCATCTGGCCTTCCTTGTTCAAATTATAGGAATTTCTCCAAATCAATGGAATCAAGGTCTTCCAGAATGCTTGGGAATATGATTTCATACAAAGCTACCTTAAAGAGTCCGGTCTACGTTAACATTTGGGACACTGAGAGAGAGGAGAAGGTACATAAGCTTTCAATGTTTTACCTACTTTCTGGAATGCTGTGAAACCAGGTAAAAAATTTTAATCATTCATGAAGTGAGAACAACAAGAGTTATTTCACACAAATCAGGAAGATGATGTTGGGAAAATGAATATCTTCAACAAAATTACAAAACTAGATGATGTTGGGAGAATGAATGTCATCTACAAAATCACAAAACTAGCCAAGAACAATGCCTCAACTGAAGCCAAAGACCAGGTTCTTTTAACAACATCATGATTCTTCAGTGAGTCATTCCCTACCCGTGGCTAGTCTATGTTTTTTTATAAACATACTTCATTCATTTAGATAAAATTGTAAATATCACAGATATATGTGCTTGTTATATAAGGTCTTGCAGTTTCAGTAATTCCACTTTTTGAGCCAAAAATAGTTTACACAATCTATCAAAGAATTTTGACACACTTGTAATTTTCTATGATTAATTCATTCACAAATTTACATTAGCTACCATATGTTAATTCATCCTCCTTTTTACATATGTTGCTCTATTTCTTGCCACTAAAAGCATATTTTCTTTCATACTTGAGATGGTACTGTGGATAGCTGAGATCACACAATTTTGTGTCCCACACTGTACATCACATAAGTAATTTCTCAAGCCACTAAAAATTTTACTAAAGATAATCTATAATGTTTGCACAATTGTCCACTTAAGAAAGAATTTTATTTCATGATATTTGGACTCTCCTAGAAAGTCCCTATGTAGGAGACATAATTACTAACGTAACATTCCTGGGTGCTCTTTCTTACTTCCATAGATATGTATGGACAGTCACTTTTTGTTTCTAATGGCTTATTCTACCAAATATTCCTATCCCAAATAGACACTCTTATTACTCACACCTTTATGGAACTTGGGCACTTTGGGATTTTTTGTATGCAAATTGCCAGTCTTCTGTAACTGTGTAGAAAAGAAGGTAGAAAGGAGAAAAGGGGGGAAACCAGATGGTAGAGTGGAATAAGAAGAGACCTTCTCATGGAGACAATGCAGAGACAAGTGTACTGGGGCAGGCCACCTCAAAATTTCAGTAACTTAAGATACTAGTAAAGTATAACTTTACTTCTTGCCCACATCACAGTGCTATATGAGGGAGAAGAAATTCTGCCCCACACAGTCCTGTAAGAATGAACTTTTTATTTAAATTCCAGTGAGTTAACATACAGTGTAATATTAGTTTCAGGTGTACAATGTAGTGATTCAACACTTCCATATATCACAGAGGCTCATCCCATCATGTGCACTCCTTCCTCCCCATCACCTACTTAACACATCCTCCCCAAACCCATCCCCTCTGATAACCATCACTGTGTTCTCTATAGTTAAGAGTCCATTTCATGGTTTGCCTCTCTCTCTTTAAGATGCAGGCTTTTTCCATATTGTTATTCTGTCTTCCTCTAAGACCTGAGTTTTCTCTAATAAGCTCATAAGTAGAGGAAGAGAGGAAGGGTCAGCCCTGGAAAGGGTGCCATCATGTCACTAATATTCCACTAGCCATAATTCAGGCCTATGACTATACTTAACTATAACTGAGACTGGACAGTTGTTTCTAGCCATGGTCTCAAGAAAAAAAAAAATAGAGACTATGGTATTGATGAGCACGTGAAGAAACTACCACAATGAGGGAAGATAACCTGTTGTCAAAAAAGAATAAGTTGGAAAATGAATAAAGAAGCCTGATGGAGGAAATGATCAACATCTTCCAAATCCTAAAGTCGGTAAGATGTTGGTATATTGATGGAGAACCAAACAAAGAAATGGGTATTCCCTGCAACAGACTTCAGTGAACCTATTATAGGGAAACTGTAAAGGAGAGAAGTACTGATTCTGTCCAGAAAAAGGCAAATAGAATCAACTGCCTGAATCCTTTCTTTCTTTTTTTTTTTAAATTATTTATTTAGTTAGTTAGTTAGTTAGTTAGTTAGTTAGTTATTTGACAGAGAGAGATCACAAGTAGGCAGAGAGGCAGGCAGAGAGAGAGGAAGGGAAGCAGGCTCCCCGCTGAGCAGAGAGCCCAATGCGGGACTCGATCCCAGGACCCTGAGATCATGACCCGAGCCGAAGGCAGCAGCTTAACCCACTGAGCCACCCAGGCGCCCGCCTGAATCCTTTCTTGAACAGGTACAACAACCCATTCACTTGCCATTCCTTTATCACAAATACTAGTTGAATACCCACTCTGTTAGACACTGTCCTAGACTGTGAGGTTCAAAGGAGCCAGGCAAGTGAAGGAGAGGAGAGATGTTGGAGTTGGTGAGGACCATGCTCCAGGCAGAGAGATAGCATCTGAGTAGAGCACTTTTGGAAGACGTACCTGAGCAACTCAGCTTTGACTGGAGCATAGATGGGAGGGTGAAAGAGGGTGCCAAGTGAGAAGGCAGTTATCGGTCCTTAAGTTCTTAATAAGAACTTTCAAAATTCATCCCCAAGATGATAGAAGCCAGTTGGAAAGTCAGGACTGGAGAAACATGGCTGGGAGGTGGGTGTCTGTTGGAGGGATATGCACAGAGGTTATGGCCTCCTGAGCAATATAATAGCTGTTGTCGTGGAAAGAGGTAGGTTGATTTGAGAAAGGGCAAATGTAGGATTGACAGAATTTGGTGAGTGATTGTGAGAGAGGGGAACGTAAAACATGACCTCTAGGTGTGTGGACTGACCTAATGGAAACATGGATAATTGTTTTTTATAATTTTTTTATTATGTCATGTTAGTCACCATACAGTACATCATTAGTTTTTGATGTTGTGTTCCCTAATTCGTTGTTTGTGTATAACACCCAGTGCTCCATGCAATACATGCCCTCCTTAATATCCATCATTGGGCTTGATAATTTTAATTATTTTAAAGGAAAGATACATGAGTAGGTAATGGTGTCACTTCACCTGAGGTCCCTATTATGGTTTTAGAGCAACTATAAAGCCAAATCTCTCTATATACTTATAAATGTCCTTAGTTTTGATGGTGTTTTCATGGTCTCAAATCTTTTAAAGTCAGTTTCCTCAATCCAGTTCTTTCCACGAGAATACATATTTCTCTACAACAAATTCTGCAGTCTTCATGAGACTGCATACTTCCTCATACTTCATGAGAAAGGATTTGCTATTTATCAGAGAAGACTTTTAAATCTGCTTAGGGACATTCTGTTAGAAAACAGGAGAAGGGAGTTGGGGGAAATTGGAGGGGGAGATGAACCATGAGAGACTGTGGACTCTGAGGAACTAACTGAGGGGTTTGGAGAGAACCTCAACATCTGCTCAGTGCAGAGTCTGATGTGGGGCTTAATCCCACAGCCCTGAGAAATGCCCTGAACCCAAATCAAGAGCCAGACACTTAAACAACTGAGCCACCCTGGCGCCCCTACTAAGCCTATTCTAACTAGTGAACGTACTGTTTTATTGTTCCTCCCCTATGAAGTAAAAACATCACTAGTCTCTATATTTTATGGAGGAGTACATAAAGATACAGAGAGATTAAGAAACCTACTCAAGATTTCACATGATGGAAATTGCTGAGCCAGACCTCAGATCTAGATAGTTTGTTTCCAGAGCCTTCGCCAAAGGCCTCCGGTGTAATGAAGGTAAACATCATCCTTCAGCTTCTGATGGCCACAGCTATTTGAGACCACATGAGCTGCCAGTTTCCTCATTGATGTGGAAGCCAACAAAAAGGTAAAAAGAGGTAAATATTAAGAGCTTTTGTATGTTCAACTATTGAAAGTGTATTGCCAAAACTATAAGACAGTCCTTGACTCAAGAATATTTTCAGGGGTGCTTGGGTGGCTCAGCCAGTTAATTGTCTAGCTCAGGATTTCACCTCAAGTCATGATCTCAGGGTCCTGAGACTAAGCCTGGGGTCAGGCTCTGAGCTCAAACAGAGTCCACTTGAGATTCTGCTTAAGAGTTCCTCTGTCCCTCCCACTGCTTGTGGGACCTTTCTCTGTCTCTCTCTTAAATAAGTAAGTAAGTAAGTAAGTAAATAAATAAATAAATAAACTCTTTTTAAAAAAAGAATATTTTCAGATCAAGCTAGTTTAGAATAAATGCATCGAGGTCCACAGTGTTCAGGGTTATTTCTGGGAGGTTAGCAAGTAATCTAAAAGGAACTTGGACTGGAGGTTGCTTCCTTCCCCTTTTCCATTGAGTCTTCCCTACCCAGCACTGGTAGAGTCATAATACAAATCAGTAGTTAAAACCAGGAGTTTCCAGTGATTGGGTGATCCTGGTTCTCGACCAGGTCCTGAAACTGAGCATCTACAGGACACTGAGCAAGCCATGTACACACCTGAAGCTTTTATAGAGCAGTGATATATAAAGAATCATACTGTCTACTTCACAGAGCTGCTGAAGATGATAAAATAATTCATGAAGTGCACAAAGCAAACTTTCTAGAACATACTGCATGTTTTTAAAGCATGGCTATCTCCACCCCTGTTTCCTAATCAGGTCACATTCTTATTCAATAAAACAGTTTTTTCACCTGGACCCCTGGTACGGATGCGAGATCAGCCAACCAGGTGCTTTCCCTGGACCTGTTGAATCCTGAGAGAGTTGCTTGTGGGAGAATGCATCAAAATATACTTCATGTTTCCTGGACCTCCTGAACTTTCCTGAGATACTCTCTGTTCCCAGGACTGGTTCTAAGGTCTCTTTCACCACAGTGAACTCCTTGTTACTTAAATCACCCAGAGAGATTCTAACAACCAATAACCCTCATTGATGAAGTACTTTTACACGATAGCAGTATATTTGATATTCATTCATATGGCATTCCCTTGATTTTTATATGTATTCAAGAGTTCTACTCATGTAGTCATTTATTCAAACCTTGTTTTAGCTCTGCCATTTACTGTACTGTGTGACTCAGGGAAAGGAACCTAAATCTCAGCCTCTTTTTCTGTAAAATATGGACATTTAGACCAGCCCCGCAAGGTTGTTTGCAGGATTACAGCTATCTGAATATATATAATTTTTAACTACCAGGGCAAATAATATTGACTTGAGCTTCCATGTATCTGGAAGAGATATGGCTTTTGGTAGAAAAATAATGCAATGAAGAAGAAAGAATTAATGTTTACTTTTGGTTTCTCAAAAAAAAAAAAAAAAAAGAACTATGAAGCAAAGCTTTTTCTTCTCCCCTTTTTCTCTCATCAGAAACCAAACCTGGAAGCCTCTTCTCATAGACATCTTCCTTTCTGTTTAAGGCATCAAGGCCTATGATTTGCTGCTCTGGGGGAGAAAAGAGAGATATAACAATGAGGACACTTTTGGGTGCTGCAGGTTGTGAGGGAGAAGGAGGAATCAGGTGGTGAGGAAGACTAGCCATCAGAACTATGATTTTTCCCTTGAGGGCTTTTGCTTTGGAGCAGGCACAGGGGGTGCTGGATGAGGAAGGATTCTTGACTCCACTTTCCTACTTGATACCTGGGATTCCCTGTACAACTCTGGGAGCAGAACAGGTGAGTATAATTGGTGGTGCATCATAATTACCAGGAGACCTTGACACTAATTGTTTCTGGGTACAAGTGGCCCCTGACTTGGGCATTATACTTTAGAGGGATTGGCATATCACAATCATTAACTTACTTAAAACAACATGCCTCCTTTACAACATAGGCTCCTTCTCAGTGTTCTTGTGACTAATACTATTCAGGCCCCAGGAAAATGTTTCACATTTTTAGAACTAAAGACTACCAATCTAATGCTATGAAGGTTAGTAGGTTGTGACATTATTAAACGTTGTAAGAAAAAAGACTTAACTTACATTGTTTATTACTTAACTTAGATACAATAGCCCAGATACAATACATGATGACATAGGGTAGCCCCTGGTGCCCATTTTCTTTGCGCTCCAAATCATGAATCTAGAGGTTCTAATGACTTAGTAGAGTGTTTGCAATAGTTGCATAAAGGAGATAAGGGACAGTTTGCAATAGTAAGTAGTTAATTTTGCTCTTCAGTTAGTCGTCATGTAGATGTAGAGAGAACATGTATGAATTGTGACATCAATTCTTTATATTGTTTAAAGCAACCAGATGTTGTTTGAAGACATGATAAAAATAGTAATAGAAGTGATCGTGATTGATATGCTGAAATCAAAATAATTTGGAATAGTCTACAGTAATAATTTATCTTACATGACTACCTTATAACAGCATCCAAACATCATATATAAAATTCACGTTTTATTTATGAATATAGGAAATACTTTAAGAATTTTAATACCTGTTGCCACTGCCTTAGCAATGGAAGATTTGATTGATAGAAATCAGTCTCAGTGCTGTAATGATTCAAGAAAGCTTAGCTAACTCATCCGTGTTGAAAAAGAAAAAATTACTTGACATTGTTTATAGAGTACATTTTGTAATTTTGATTTAATGGAAGTAAAGAAAAGAAATTTTATTAAATAAATTTGTAATAACTGATAAATTATGTAGATCCTTATTGCTTCTCAGCCTTTTGGCTAAGATCAGGTAAAATTATGCAGACCTTATTGTGTTAGTCACCTCAATATCATAAATAGAATACCCAAAGGTACTCAGTATAACCAAATCCAGGCATCTTTGATACATTGCCAACATTGTGTTGTTATCCAGGTATATTTTTCAAGGTGGGAGCACAAAACATCATTTAATAGTGTGATAACTAACTTCTACCATATACGTATTTAGATGTAGGCATTTGAGCCTCCAACTGCATCCTTGTCCTGGGTCCTATAAAGGTGGTGATGCACCTGCTGGAAGCTTAACCCTCCTCTGCAGTGTTCAGCTTTTTCATGGCAGGGAAACTGAATTGACTGGGATATGACTGGTGGAGTTTTCTACGTAAGAGAGACTAGAGGAAGGACAGAGTGGCAACTACAGGGTCAACAACCACACAGCTAACACAGGGGCCACCCAATCAGTAAGAGGGAGGTGGCTGATATTCCCAAGGAGCATTGTGTGAGTCAAATAGTGGCCAATCAGTTCCCCATATATTAATGCCAGAAGGGAAAAAAGCTACTAGACAGATAGGTCTAGAAAAGCAACAAAACTTCCAGCCTGAAAACCTCAATCTTTTCTTCTTCCATGAAGTTGCAAAAACTACTCCCCTTCTCCTGTACATTCAGAGAGCATCTTGTAAAGTTTCAGAGAGAGGAGAAAAATATCAGAGACTGTGTCGCCCTCGGCCCGCAAGGATGACAATGAGCCTGGTATGGTGTTAATGCTTCATTTCCGTTTATTTAATCAACTTCCTTAGCTTATATACAGCAGGGTGACCAATAAGGGGCCAAGCAATGGGGAGAGCCAATGAGAGTCCTGTTACTATGCTGATTAAATTTGATACAGCCAATAACTGTGTCCTCCTTTAGGCGGGCTTCACCAGAACGTTCGTTGTATACTTGCAGCATGTTTTGCTAGCAGTGAGCCAAGCACCTTCTTGTAATGGCGGGGACTTTCCCGGCCGGAGGCAGTCCCCGACATCTCCCCCTTTTTTGTTTTATGGTAGAGATCGTGCCTGTCTTAGGTCGTCAGTAGCAGAAAACATCCTCACCCGTCATCAGACACAAGATATCGATGATCTCTGTCCTGTCTTAGGTTGGTATGTTTCTCTACTGATCTCACCCGTCTTTGACTACCGATCTAGCATGCTTAGCCATATCTGGGGAGATGTCCCAGCCTCTATTGACATAGGGGCTTGTGCTATAGCTCGGCTCTGCTCTCGCTGCTGTGTTCTCCACTGGTGAACGTTTCTGAATAGAAGCAGAATGCCAATAAGGAGGAGGACAAGATGACCAATTGTGCCAGCCCATTGTTTGGTGAACTGGAACATGTTGCTGAATGTTGGAAATAGCTCTGGAAGGGGAGCTGGTTGCACACGCATACTATTTACTCAAGTTATCTCAGCCAGAAGGATTCATGTGAAATTTTGAAAATCGTCAGACCAAGTACCCTGCAAATACGAAGAGAGCTGTTGGGAGGAATTGCTGGCCTTATTAAATTGAGAGAATTTTACAGGGGTAACACAAAGCGCAGAAAAAGGAACAATAGAACCAACACTCAGTATATCAGCTAGTGAAGAATGGGGGGAAGATAAAGGAAGAATTAGTTAAAGGTAAAGGATAGGGCCAAGCCTTCAGAATAGCCCATAATTCACGTGTCGCCTTTGGGGGAATTAGGAATCTCAGAGTCCCCCACGACAGTAGGAGGATCACGGCTTCCTCTGTCCTCATCCTCGTTCTCAGGGGCCTTCCGGACCAATCTCTCTGGAATCCAAATGGGCACTTCTTTGTCCTGTGGGAAAACACAAACGGAGCCTCTGCTCCAGATTAATACAGGATCTGGGCCTTTCCATTGTCCCGTAAGGATATCCTTCCAAAGAACTAAGGACTTGGGGGAAGAATCCATATGGGCTGAATGTCTTTCAGCTGCTGCTTGACCGTTTTTATCGAGCGTCAAAAAATTTAAAATAAATAGAATTGTATTTAGTTTGTCTTTAGGGGACCGGAACGTGTCCCCTATTCCCCCTTTTTGTTTTAAAAGAGTTTGTTTGACGGTTAAGTGGGCACGTTCCACGATGCCTGTCCTTGAGGATTGTAGGGAATACCATTATTTAGGGTAATGTTTAGTTGAGTAAGGAAACTGTGAAATACTTGTGAGGTGTATGCAGGTCCATTGTCTGTTTTTATTTGTCGAGGTTTACCCCAAGCGGCGAAGGCTTGAAGGCCATGGGAAATAACACCTTTGGATTTTTCCCCAGCATGGATAGAGGCGAATATGACACCAGAACATGTGTCCACGGAAACATGCACATATTTTAGTTTACCAAATTCAGGGATGTAAGTAACATCCATTTGCCATATATGGTTGGGTAAAAGGCCTCTTGGGTTAACTCCTAAGGAGGGGTTTGGCAAGAGGGTAACACAGTTTTTGCAAAAGACTACAATGTCCCTGGCTTGAGCTTTTGTTATGTTGAATTTAAGTCTGAGAGTAAGAGCATTAACATGAAATAGCTTGTGAAATTGTTTTGCTTGTTGAATATTTTCCATGAAAGTGAAGATAAATTGCTCTTTGGTTAACATATCTGCAGTGTGATTGCCTTCCCTCAAGGGGCCGGGGAGAGCTGTATGTGCCCTGATATGCCCTATGTAAAAGGGTACATTTCTGTCCCATATAATCCTTCCATGGTAATGTAGCAGCACTACACATAGGACTTTGGGCAACCCCTAGGCCTCTAAGGGTTTGATCAGCCCTTTGTAGGGGCCAATCTTTTGGCCAATCAACTTCATTAATGATACTACGATCAGCCCCGGTATCCAGAAGGCCCATAAATTTTTTATTTCTGATCCACAGAGAATAAAGAGGTCTAGCCTCCATTCCAAGTGTTAGACATGTGAGGGGCGGGCCAATGGAGCCCAAACCCCTCTGTCCACGGGATTTTTCTGTGTTGGGGAATAGTTTATGACAGCTTGGTAACACTATAATTTGTGCTATTTTATCACCTGGACTGATAACTGTAATGCCACGAGGGGAAGACACTAATATTTTGACTATTCCTGTATAATCAGCATCAATTACTCCGGGGTGTACTATGAATCCAGCAAGGGCTGTGGAGCTACGCCCTAATAATAGGCCTACAGTGTTCACAGGCAGTGGGCCCTTAAAATCCGATTCCACCACCTGGGTTCCCATCTCGGGGGTTAGTACAAGTCTGATGGTGGTGCGGATGTCCAATCCGGCGCTTCCTTTTGTAGCCCGCCTTGGCTCGTCGGCGGGTAATGCGTGCGGGCTACCTGTTGAAGCACCCCATACATTTGAGGGCCCTGGGGTGATGGGCCCCATTTCCCGTTTTTTGAATTCCTTGGGGGTAGTGGATTACCTTGAATATCTTTTACTGAGCGACATTCATTCGCCCAGTGTGTACCCTTGCCACACCTAGGACATATGCCAGGTTGCTTTACTGTTGGGGGACCCTTGCTGTCAGGACATTCTCACTTAAAGTGCCCCTGAGCTCCACATTTGTAGCATTCCCCAGAATTTACTTTAGCACCCTTACGTTGGGAAAGCTGAATGCCCTGAAGGCCTTGAGTAATGGCTGAAGCAAGTACTTGTCCTTGAATAACAGTCATTAATATCCCTGCATACCTTAATGTATGTGCTTAAATCTTTAGCCTTCCATGGCCTAAGGGCCTCTTTACACCATTTATTGGCTTGCTCATAGGCCAGTTGTTTAATTAGAGGCATGGCTGTGTCAACATCCCCAAATACTCTCCCAGCTGTTTGCATCAATCTTGCAACAAAATCAGCATATGCTTCATTTGGTCCTTGTAACACCTTAGATAGTTGACCCTGCAAGTCCCCTCTGCCCTGGAGGGTTTTCCATGCTTTGGTAGTGGCAGCCGCAATCTGCATGTATATGGCAGGGTTGTATTGCAGTTGGTCATGTTTACCAGTGTATGGCCCCATGCCCATAAGCATATCCAGATTCCATTGTGGATTGCCTGCCGTGGCATTACGCTATGCAACATCCTGGGAATGCTCTTGCCATGCTGTCTTCCAGACCAAATATTGCCCTCCAGAGAGGGCTGCCCTTGCTAAATTCCCCCAGTCTTCGGGGATTAAATTCATGCCTGCTATGGACTCCACTAGAGAAATAGTAAATGCTGCCTGAGGGCCATACTGCATGACCGCTTCCTTTAATTGTTTAACTAATTTAAATTCCAAGGGCTGGTGATACCGTTGATGATTTTGGTCCTCTAGAACTGGGAAAATCGAGCTGCTATTGGGCCCCCTCCATGCGGTCTTCCAATACTCATTAGCAGAGGGATGACATTTACATGTTATCTCCCCCGCCAGGGGTTTTAATTTGAACTTCCACTCTAGCTCCTCCCCCGACATTTCTTCTTCCCCTTCGCTAGAACTACTCCTTTCCGAAGCAAGAGATGCGTGTTCTTCTTTCACTTCCTCGAGTGCCTCAGCGCCCTCCTGAATAACTGAATCACATTTCGGCTTTTATCCTCCCAGGCACCCTCTGACTAGAGTCCATATAACTAACGTTCCTGGCGGCAATGGTTTATTTTTATCCCTCTTCTTAAAATCCTCACCTAACTGGTCCCATTGGGGGATATTTAGCAAGCCCTCGTCCAGAAACCAAGGCACCACTGTCTCAACTGTATTCAGGAATGTCCTAGCAGTTTTTGTTTTTAATGGCGTGCCATTGCCCTTTAGAAGGTCCTTTAGGGAGCCCTCTAACCTCGACTTTGACAGTCCAGATCCCATAATTAGAATCCCAACCTAATGGCTGTTCCGTGTATACTCGCTGCTTAATCCTGGCTCTAAGGCCGCCCCGCATCTTATTGCGGACTCACTAAATCCCGGCTCTAAGGCCGCCCCGCTTCTTATTGCGGTCTTGTACAAGATTCCCACCACTTTGATCGTGGTCCCTTCCCCGCTTACCTGCGGACTTCTCCCTTGCAAGGTTTTTCTATTTTTCTTAATATTTCCCGGGTCTCAGCACCATTTGTCGCCCTCGGCCCGCAAGGACGACAATGAGTCTGGTATGGTGTTAATGCTTCATTTCCGTTTATTTAATCAACTTCCTTAGCTTATATACAGCAGGGTGACCAATAAGGGGTCAAGCAATGGGGAGAGCCAATGAGAGTCCTGTTACTATGCTGATTAAATTTGATACAGCCAATAACTGTGTCCTCCTTTAGGCGGGCTTCACCAGAAAGTTCATTGTATACTTGCAGCATGTTTTGCTAGCAGTGAGCCAAGCACCTTCTTGTAATGGCGGGGACTTTCCCGGCCGGAGGCAGTCCCTGACAAGACTGAATATTACCTATAAAGAGTATTTAAGTAAATTAAAGGCACATGGAACTTTTCATCTAACAAACATACAGGTACTCAAGAGGAAAAACAGAAAAATTATATAGAAAATAAAGAAGCTGTGGAGGCCAAGAAAAACAAGGCTGTATCCACCTCGAGTCTAGCCCTGACATAAGTACAGCCATCTTAGCAAAGCAAAATCTGGCACGTTGCACCCCCCTCTCCACCCGCTCCCCTCCCCTCGGTAGTATGTGTGACATTCCTTGGCCACCCCTGGCTGCCCTAAAAAAAAAAACAAATAGTTGACTTGGAGAGATCACAATCCTGCAAGATAGGAATCTCCCTTGGTTTGGAAATGTCCTAGTGATTTACAACAAAGAAGCTATCTTAACAATAGCACAATTTCCAGAGGCAAAGAACTCAGTTCCCTAAGCCCTAATGTCATCTTCCCCACCAGAAAACTGAAGGAGGCTGAGGCAGAAGGAAATGTAAATAAAGTTAAATTTCTTCTAAACCTAGATCTCACTAACAAGGACACTCGATAGGAGAAATGTGAAACTTTAGCTCCAAACCTCCAAGATAGTGTCAGCGATCATTCCCAAGCATATGAACCACTGATATACATCTAAAGGGTCTCACAAGAAGATTTTTATCATTGGTAATGAATAACCTTTTTCCCAGACAACAGCTAGCCCCTCAAGGTCCTGGAGACCTTGCTTCCAAAATTCCTTAGAGACTTACATCATCCATAACCCCCTCTTGTCCTCACCCACCACCGAGTCCACCCCTACTCTGCCTTTAAAAACTCTGACTGTAATCTGGTTCGGGGTCCAAGCCCCTACTCCACTGTGTTGGGTATACTTGGGCCCAAGCTTAAGCTTGTCAAATAAACCTCGCTGTGTGAATTGCATTATCAAGAGTGTTCTCTGTCTGATTGAGGGGTGGTCGACTCTGTACCCTAACAGAAGCCACAAAATATTATGTAAGAATTAGAAAAGATGCTTATGAAGACTGTATTACAACATGAAGAAAGATTCATTATTATGATAAATGGAAAGAAAAGTTATTCCAACCTGCATTCAGAGGATTGCTCAATCATGATAAATAAAGATAATAATTGAAAAAGGCTGGGGTATATACATAAAAACTTACAATGTTATTTAGGGTTTAGGAGCTTTGCATATTAGTTAAGGTTACAAGAAGCCAAAAACTTTTTTTTTTTCTTACTGTAGAAATGTGTTTTGAGTGGTGGGGTTCATAGATAATGGTCAGGAAAGAATTCTTGGAACATTCCTGGTGCAAAAAAAGGTGTTTTTATTATAGCATGGGTGATGAGGGAGCACGAGGCTGGCTGAAGACAAAGCAAAAGCTGGCGCCTTGTACCCCCCTTTCCATCTGCTCTCCCTCTGTCATATGTGTAGCATCCCTCAGGCAGCCCTGACGGCCATGAACAATAAGCAAATATTTAACTTGCAGAGCTCACAATCCTGCTAGACAGGAGTCTCCCTTGGCTTACAAATGTCTTAAATCTCACTAACAAAGATGATTGATAGCAGGATTGTGACACCCCACCAAAAAGTCTCCCAACTATCTTAATGTTAATGGCTGGTCTAAAGACAACATTGATCCCCCCCACAAGGGCAAGGCCTCCCGGTAGGCCTGGGACATCCTTGTAGACCCTCTTTAGCATATGAAAACTCCACTGAAACCTCCCTTCCCCTCACCTTCCCCCAACCGCAGGGTACATAACCTGCCATCCCTCACAACCCGGGGCAGCAGCTCTTCCTGCCCATGGGTCCTGTCCCCATGCTTTAATAAACCACCATTTTGCACCAAAGAGGTCTCAAGAATTCTTTCTTGGTCATCGGCTCCGGACCTCAGCCCACCGAACCTCACCTAGGTTCTAGAACTTCATCATATGGCGCCCAACGTGGGGCTGTGAGTCTTTACATTTGGACTCTGAGCTTCGGTGCAGAATTGGTGAGTACTTTCTCTCCTTTTCCTTTATTCTCATTTCAGGGCTTTTCAAGGAGTATGGTCTTATTGGAACACTTGCATGTCAGTTGCTTAGGCTGTAATTACACTCTAGCCCATGGCTACTCTATGGGGAGAAGAGCGTCTGCCTTTTGGCTGTAAGTTAGTACCCTGGCCGGAATGGCAATAAGACCCAGAAACTGAAGGGCCTCTCTTTATTCCTGTTCTTATATAAAGTTGTCTCTCTTGGGCACGGGACAGCCACCTAAGTCACCAGGACGGCTGCCAATCTTAAGACTCCCATGTGAGGTTTCCTCCTGATTGATCTAATGTGATCCCCTCCACATCCCTGGTCTAGCCACTTCTGGCCGCGAGACCGCCACTGGGAGCCGGCCAAAACCAGTACCCGATTGAATTAAAACGCAACCGGGGACCGTTTCCTAGGGAAGTTGGTTGTAAGGACCACATGTGTTGGAAAGTCACATAGACCATGATGGATTTTAGTCTTTACTGTTTCTTGTCAGTGTCTTCTACAAACTGCCTAAAGCTATGAAATTGGGTAATTTCCCCTTGCCAAACTTTTCTAGTATTTCCATGGGTTAGTATGGCAAAACAGTATGCAGTCTTCAGGATAGACAATGGCATGGCATGGCACAGTTTCCTAGTCCATTCACCAGGCACCCATCTGTAGCCTAGGATGCGATGGGGAAGTGGAGGGACGCCAGCACCCCTCCAGGGCCTTTTATGGCAGAGATGCCTTCCTGGGGAAGGCAGGATGGTGATCAATAGCGATATCTTGAGGGACGCCTCTGGTTGCTTTTGACACACGGGAACCTCTGACATTTCCTGCGTGGGATGCCACCCAGGAGTCAGGGCGGATTTGGTAATGGACCTTCTTTATATTTCTGGGAACATGGCCTCAGTAGGCTTCTTCAGTTCCCAAGGACTCTACCTTGGGGTTCCTTTTAACGCACTGGAAATAATTTGGGTTGCAAAACTTGGGAAAGGACTGAGGTCCTGTAACACTGCATGGCCTCAGTGGGATCTATCAGTTAGATCTCCTCTGCAGGAAACAGGGCAAATGGACCTAGGATACCTTCACTGCTCATACCTAGGCCTTTATTGCTCTGCACCAGGACCCTGAACTAAGGGGCTTTTGTGGAATGTGTTTGCCCAGATGAGTCAGTTAGTTAGTAAACCCAGGTTGCTGGGCCATCCCTAGCAAAGGGGACTCCAGCTTTATTTCTCTCTGTTTCTCCTAATAGATGTGGGAGCTTCTCCCTCACTCACTTCCCATGTTAATGGCTATAACTGGAGCCAACTGGGGTTAGTCTAACTCGAGACAGACCGTAAGGAATAGTCCCAAGAAGCTGCCGAAATTCTCTTTGTTTCGGAGAAGTTTCCCTGTCTTCTCTGGCTTGACTTGGACTGCTTAACCTCTCCCACCTTGCTGGTGGGAAAGCCCAGCATCTGCTCCTCTGTTGGGGCTGATGAGCTCTAAAACCGGGAATCCATTTTCTGCCTCCTGACAGCACTTTGTTTCTTCTGTTTCGCTCTTCTGTTTACCAGCGTGTGTGCAGCCTGCATGACTAGCCTCTAGATCATGCACCATGGCTCCTTCTCTCTTCACTGTCAAGGAGCAAGAAGAGCAGCCCCTGGACATAACACCCCCCACTCCAGATCTTCCCACTTGTGTCTCAGGTAAACATTCAAAGTGGAGTGGGTCCAGGTGAAATGTAAATTGGAATATTGGAACTAAGTTAAGTTTGTTGGTTTAATTAAGATAAGACGTGGTAACTTTTAAGTTACCAGCAGTAAAATGAAACTTTGAAGTTTACTGAAGTTCAAATAAGCTCGTGTTATTTGTTAAAATTTGTTAGGAAAGAAATGACTAAACTGATGGTTAATTGTCTGTCTCAAAGTTTTAATGGGTAATTGCTGAAGTAACTTTCAAAGTCTTTGGTAACCTGAACACTTAAAGTTTTGGTTGGATGACATATGGAATTAAATTGTGGACATCTAGGTCTTAACAGGATAAAATGCTAAGTCGTTAATTACTGGATGTAGGTTTGTGCTTTTGACTTATTACTGCAAAGAAACTAAGAGTATTTAAATCTGTTGGTAAACTTGTTTTGCACTTTTCATAAATTTGCACTGTTTCATAAATTTGTCATCTAAAGAATTCTGTTGTAACAGTTCACAATTGGTTAATACTTAGTCTTCACTAGAGATTAAGGGGTTTCTAAGAGTATCAAATTCTGCTTAGTGTAACTAAGACTGATGGAAATAAGGGAAACTCTGCAGGAAAGTAGATGATATGTAAGAAAGATTTAAAGAAGGGAAATGCATTTTATTAAAGATAAAAGGTAATTTTGTCCTAAATGAGATGGTTGTTTGGAAGGAAATGGCTTGGGACAAAACCTGAATGCAAAGGAAAGTTGTAGAAGGTTTGTGAAGGGAAATCTTCAGAAAAGGAATTTTAGCTATGGTCAAGATGGACTAAGATTGAAATGAATGGGTTTTAAATGTACATTGGTACAAGACTGAAATTCTCTGTTCAAAGGACAAAGTTTTCTTAGATTAATTGATCTGCTGTTAAGAAAATGTAAATGGTTTTCTTTTTGCCTGCCCAGAAAACCCAGTTTCTATGTTTTGTTTTATCACGTGTTTAACATCCCTAATTATATTTAGGCATGTGCTTTAAAACTTTATAAGATTTTAGCAAATGTTGACAAGATTTAAGTTGTAAATCTCTTTAACTCCGGCTTTTCCTTTATATGCAAAGTTGCTCATGAAGTACTACTGAACCAGTGACAAACATTGGGTTACATTTGGGAAAATGCTATAACTATTCTAGAGATTCTATGCACTTCCTAAAGTTTTAATGTTTTGAGAGATCGTTGCTTGATACTGTAATGATGGGAATGTTATGTGTCACAGAAATTGTAACCCCTCCTTGCAGCTAAATTGTAAACTCTCCTCATCAACTCTATCCATTCTGAGTTTTGTCATTTATAATTGTTTTAATTCTCTTGTAAAATTATGTTCAAGGAGATTCCTATAAAGGACTTTCACGACAAATACAGATATTTGATATACTTGAAAATCCTAAAACTGAAATGGGTAAGAATTTCCAGAACTAACTAAAGCGGCATTCACCAGATTTAGTAACATGGGACTAAATGAACTAAAAGATTATAGTGTGTCTCTTAATGTTTTGTCTTATTTTAGACATTGCTGGTTCTCTATTTGCTCTTCCAGACTAAGGATACTTTTTCTTAAGTTATATACAGAGATGTAAAAGTATTGATTTGTAAGCGAATCAAGGCATTCAACTTTTCTCTCTATCTGAACCCTCTGAAACCAAAAGGTTTCAGTAAGTATTCTTTCTTCCATGGCAATCAGTCATTTGCATAAGTTCAGTAAGAATCTGTTCTCCTTGTAACAGGACAGCATTGGAAAGGGGTTATCTTACCAAGGCTTTGACTGGGATGTCATATTTGAAAAGACTCAGATATGACCAGACAGCTTTAAGGAACTAAGGTTGACTTTATGAAACTTGGAGCCATAAAGCCCCTTGGGACTGTTGGCCTGATACCTTGCTTACAGAGTTCCCAGCAGCCTCACCAGGTGAGTAAAGAATGTCACTCCTTGGTAGGTGCAGAGTCTCAGAAGAGGAACTTGCCCAAATCGACAGGTATTGCTGGCATGCCTAATGGCAAGTATGTGGCTTGGCTTCTGGCCTGGAGAGGCTACTAAAAGTTCAACCTAGAGATTCCTTATAAGAAGTTCCAGCAAAGCAGATTCTATATGATCACACTCACTGTTCTTGCTGAGCTTATGTAAATAATTAGCCAAGTTTGTTAAAACTGGACCTATTTCATAAGTGAATTAGTCCTGATTTGGCTATCTCTGTAAATGAGGGTTATTTTGGAGAGCAAAATTGTGTTTTAATAACACACCTTTATGGATGTTAAATTCTAGATTTGATTGTCTTTAAATGTTTACCTAAGCTAAACAATTTGAGGTAAACTTCAGAGAAGTTACACAATAGCTTCTTTAGTCGATCTTATTATTTTGTGGGTATATTAGCAAGACCCCACGGCACATGATTAAACAACTGGAAAATGGGATTGATTCCCCTACAATTGTATAACTTAACTAACACCTTGTTTGTGGCTGGGATAATGAAATTGCCTAAAAGCCAGCCTATGGCACTCCATAGGATTAACTATGGACTTGTGGAGATAATGAATGACCCCACTTTCTTTATGATTGGATTGGATGATGCATGGGGAACTCCCCTTATCTCGAACAAGTTTTCTCCCACTTGCCAGTGATCCTCTGTAATCAGGATATTATTAAGGCTGGACCACTCAAAGGGCTACTTAATGGTTTCATTCCTTAGTCATATTTATCCTAGAAGCCACCTCTGTTGAGGTGCAATTGCAAACATGTGCTTTAGCTAAGCATAGAACAGCCCTCATAAAAGGAGCCTCAAAGCTCACTATGGAACAGCTCCTAACTAATGAGTTCACATTAGGTCCAGATTTGTCTTAGAATTCAAAGGCCACCAATGAATGATGGAGGCCGACTAATTAAATACTGGGCTACACTAACAGATATGCCAGAAATAATACTTAAAACTTGTCAAACTTTAAACCTAGTTACCTGTATGCCTGAACCTGACCACTGTACTTCTTTCTCTATAGAGCAAATCTGTTCAGAGGTTATTGATCTTGCTTACTCTATTTGGCCAGATTTAAGATGCCCCTTTTAAAAATACGAATGACAGTTTACTGATGACAGTAGTTTTCATAGAAAGAATAAGAAAAGCTAGGTATACTGTAATGCTCACTAGCACTTTTCAATTGCCAAAGCCTAAAAATATTAACACTGACTCCAAATATGCCTTCCTGGTACTACATGCCCATGGAGCTACTTGGAAGGAAAGGGGATTGCTGTCAAGCCATAACTCCCCAATCAAATATGGGTCTAAATTATAAGACCTTCCGTATGGCTATACTAAGGATGGCATATATCAAATCTAGGATACATATTTGTGTTTCATACCCACACCCATCGGACAGCTCACTCACAAGGCAGTTTTATGCTGGGAACAAAAGAATCATACGTATGATACTTGGGCAAATAACACATGGTATCGAGGATGGCTATCATTAGAAATGTGTTCCCAAATAAGAGTACTCCAGGCTACTGAATGTTTTGCTACTGATTGGGTAAGGTGACCTGGCATTAGATGGTCAGCTCCAAACAGAACCCACTGGATATGTGGAACCAACCTGTGGCCCTGGCTTCCTCCAGGGTTGATGGGTCGCTGTACTTTAGGATTTGCCTGGATTCATGGGTGCATTACTAAAACCATTACCACTCCAGTTAATCTCCCCAATTTAAAACAAAGATAGACATGATTGGGTTTTAAATGGTATGATCACTTAACATCCATTTTTGTTCCATCTGCAGGACTAGAGGATGTCATGTGGCATGTAGAAGCCCTTAGTAAATATACTACAAAGGCACTCAGTGATTCACTATATAGCCTCTCCCTACTTAATACCAAAGTCTCAGATACGCAAGGCAGTCCTACAAAATAGGATGTAGAACTTCATCATGGGGACAGGACTCTTGGGCAGAAAGAACTGAGCTGGGTTTGTGAGGAGTAACTGATTTTATGACTTTCCATCCTATGGAAGGGAGGGAGGGTGATGTTAGGATTCCAGGAAATTGAGTCTGTAGATTTCTGGAGATGGCTTTTTTCTTGTAGTCATTAAGACAATTGCAAACTGGTGGAGGTTCACTTCCTCAGTGACCATGATCTCTATCAGTTAACCATTTGTTTTTCCCTTTTCTTTGTTTTCGGGCAGCCAGAAGTGCCTGAGGACATACCTCACTTTTGGGGGGGGGGGGAGGAGAAGAGGTTGTGGAGTATTAGCTTGTGTTTTGCCCTCAGCTTTCCTTTTGTTCTCTCATCATAAAGAAAAGGGAAATATTGTAGAAGGAATCTCTGAATCTGGAATCCCAAGCACAGCCAATCCAATAGAAAATCAACCTGGAGGGGCGCCTGGGTGGCTCGGTGGGTTAAGGCCTCTGCTTTCAGCTCAGGTCATGATCCCGGGGTCTTGGGATCGGCCCCTGCATCGGGCTCTCTGCTCGGCAGAGAGCCTGCATCTTCCTCTCTCTCTGCCTGCCTCTCTGCCTACTTGTGATCTCTGTCTTTCAAATAAATAAATAAAATCTTTTAAAAAAAGAAAAGAAAAGAAAAGAAAACCAACCTGGAAACATGTCCAGAGTGCTCTGGTCTGCCTTAAACCCTGCTCGAAAGCATATAGGTTCTCCTTGACCTAACTTGGATTAGGCGTCCATCTTCTCTCCAGGTGGCAGTGACCAGAGTAGCTGGGAAATATGCTACAAAGTACCAGGTCTACTGGACTGCACACATTTGTGTCTGGGAGATCATTTGTAGGAAAAGAATGTGGTAAGCAGATAAACATACTCTGTACTCCCCAAAGCTATCTACTACAGTGCATTTTTATTCTGCTTTCTGTTTTGTGCTCTCCTAGGTACTGTGGGGATCAAGAGCATGTAACTGAGAGCTGGATACCCAGGTGACTCCTAGCTTGGCTACTGATTGGATATGTAATGTTGTGTAAGGAGTTAAATCTTTCTGGTGTTCCTATTTCCTTAAATGTAAAAAATGGTGCAGGTTTCCCTCATTATCTGAAAGTAGAGGTTTCCTATGAAATGTTTCATAAGCAGAAATGGTTTAAAGCAAAGAAGCATTTATCATTAATTTATATGAAAAAAATTTTGAGCATTCCCAGACCCAGAGAAATAACCTTTTTTAGGATTTTCTGATACCTTAGGACACATCTTGACAAGAGAGGCACAAAATAAATTGAGATAAAGTAGACTCTCAGAGACATCTGAACTCTGGTGGCTGGATGCCAAGGGGCCCATTGCACTTCCCAGGGAAAGAGGCTGGAGGACCCATTCTAGCTGCCTCTGTAACAGCTTACTGCAGAACAAACTGTAAGGGCCTGCTTAGCCAGAGTGAGCCATTTTGTTGTTTATGCAGTAAACTTAGATTGACCCTGCCCCCACAGAGAAACTTACTTAGAAACAAGTCTGGGAAACCAGTCAAATATGACTGACCAATCCCTGATAACAGAGCCCATATACTAAGACATGTCAGGTTAGGGGAAGGTAACAGAGCCCAGAATACAAGGATGAGTCAAGCCAGGTGGAGACATGCAATCAGGAAAACACCTCCCTAACCACCCAAGAATGTGGGCCTTGCCTTTTGGGTGCCAATTCTGACCAGAGTGATAGGCTAGTTCAGATAGCTACTATAGGGTGAGTTGTAATTCAGTTGGTCACCTGTGTGTGGCCAGGCTCGAGCACATGGCCTTTGCTCTATAAAAGTTAGTCTGTGAGACTGGGAGGGGTCACCTCTTTGCAAGAGACGGCCCTGGCTTGTCAGTTGGATTCTCGAAGCTTGGTGCAAAATAAAGCTTTGCTTGACCTTTGCTTTGTATCAGTCTCGCTCCTTTGACCATGGACCCAACACACAATAGATGTTAGCTATTTTTATTCTGGATTATCTTTAATGAACAAGTATATTGATTAAAGTACAACCTAACATACTGCTTTGCATATCACCACAAACAATACACATTGTACCACGCATGGAGTCTACAGCACTTATAAAGTAAAAATGTAAGCATGTCTAGAGATAAGAAGGTATAGAACTTAGCTTCAGTTGTAAAGAAAATTAAAATTTTTAGATAAAAAACTATAATCCTGGATATTAAATTTAAGAAATAAAGGTGCTATCTTCTGAAGAAGGAGTTAGTCAGCCTAAAGATGCTTGGAACTCTGTGCCAAGAGCAGAACTGGATGCAAGGGAGATTGAGATAAGGAAGATAACCCCAGAGCAACATCCAAGAACAAAATTTGGGGGAATCACAAAGCCTTTGTAGGAATAGTCTGGGCATTCCTACAGGGAAAGCAGAAACGGCTGAGTGTGAATGTTGTTGTAAGACTAAAGATGGCACAGTGTAATATTAGCAACATTGGGTCACCTTATCTCTTTCTTCCTGTGCAAGCCAAGAGCTTAGTGCTATTACCAACTACTTCCTTTCTGCCTGTCCTTGAATGCTAGAATCCTTCAATGTTCTAACCCAAACCTACTGTTTTACAGCTGAGCGAGCTGAAGAGAACTGGAGGAAAAAATGTACAAATCATGAAGGGCTCTGCTGTTGTGAGTCACTGGGATGACTGTCCATGGGCAAATGGCATGTTTGTGGTTGAGTCTAGAGGTGGAGCCAAGAGTGAACATCTGTGGAGTCAGGGGTGGAACGAGGCAGAAGGGGTGGGGTGGTGAAGAGGGAGTCTGCAGGGGCGCCTGGATGACTCAGTGGGTTAAAGCCTCTGCCTTCGGCTCAGGTCATGGTCCCAGGGTCCTGGGATCAAGCCCCACATCAGGCTCTCTGCTCAGCGGGGAGCCTGATTCCCCCCACACACACACTCTCTTTGCCTGCCTCTCTGCCTACTTGTGATCTCTGTCTGTCGTTATAGTTAAAAAAAGGGGGGGGGGTCTGCAGAGTTAGTTCAGTAAGAAGAGGTCAGCAGGTAAAAAAACAAAAACAAAAAGAAACACAAAAAAAGCACCATTCTGCCCACCTTTTCTATGCCTCACAGCCTTGTTTTCATACCATATTCCTTAATACTTTGATGACATTTCAACATGTCTTAGCAAATGTCAAGGCATCATAATACCTCAAAATTGTTGATCAATCTCAAAAAGAATAAAATATCTAGGGAGAAAACTTAATCAAGGAAATGAAACACCTGTCTTCTGAAAACTATAAAACATTGATGAAACAAATTGAAGCCAACACAAATAAGTAGAAAGATATTCCAACAATTACTATTGTTAAACAGGCCAACAGATACATGGAAGATATTAAACATCACTAAGCAACAGCAACATGAAAAGCAAGACCAGAATGAGGTCTTACCTCACACCAGTCAGAATGGCTGTTGTTAGAAAGGCAAGAAATACAAAGGGTTGGCAAGGGTGTGGAGAAGGAAACCTTCATTCACTGTTGGTGGGAATGCAGATTGGTGCAGTCTCTATGGAAAGCAGTAGGGAGGGTCCTCAAAAAACTAAAACTAGAACTACCATATGATCCAGTAATTCCACTACTGGGTATTTATCCAAAGAAAGCAAAAACATTAATTTGAAAAGACAATGTGCCCCTATGCTTTTTGCGACCTATATCATGGCTATTGTAAATGTCGCAGCCCAAGCTACCATCAATAGACAAATGTATAAAGAAAATGTGGTATATACACAATGGCATTTTATTCAGCCATAAAAAGCAACGAAATCTTGCCATTTGGGAAAACATGGATGGACATAGAGGGTAATTTTCTAAATGAAATAAGAGACAGAGAAAGACAAATGTCTATTGATTTCCCTTATATGTGGAATCTAAAAAACAAAACAAAGACAAAACAGACTCTTCAGTATAGAGAACAAATTCCTGTTTGCCAGAGGGATGGTGGGTGGGAATGGCAAAATAGGTGAAAGAGATTAAGAGGTACAAACTTCCAGTTATAGAACAAACTAAGTCATAGTAATGAATAGTATAGCATAGGGAATATCATAACATCGTATGCTAACAGATGGTGACTACACTTGTCAGGAAAGAAACAGGATACCTTGGGCTAGAGAGGACAAAAGATATGTGTAAGGGTGTATTCCTCAACTTTTCAACCTGGATACAAAAAGAATATTCTTCTGAGTTATTTAAATTAAGACCAGGCTACAGGAAAGGGGAAATTTTCCAGACTTAATAATTGTGCAGATTAATTAAACTAAAAGGGGAAGAGGCTCAAGATAATATGTTGAAAGTGTTTTTTGAAATGACCACATGCAAAAATGCATAACAAAGCAGGAGCAAACATCCTACCAAAAAAACAAACACAAAGTGACCTGGGATTCAGAGTATGTGTACAATCATGTACCCATCTTCTGGACTTAGTTTCTAAAAGTGAAAAAAGGATGTTAAGAGTAGCCAATCTCTAATCTACCTCCTCTCCAATTCTACTGTCTTAGCTAGAAGAAAGTCAGGGGCTGAGGTCAACTGGTTGGTCCCAGAGAACAAATGTAGAAGGCATTGGGTGTCCCTTGTATCCACAGTTATAGAACATGGATTTAGAAACTGAATAACTTACACATCAGAAGTGACTAGATAAATAATAAAAGCTGAGTTTGGGTAGGAAATTGAGGAACAAGTGATCGAAGAATCAGGGAAGAAAATTTGAAGAGAAACAGAAGATCCTCTGAGGCTTTGGAGCAAAGCTGATAATGTGTTTGCTTTGCCCTTTCTTAGACGCCAAGAGATAACCTTAGATTGCTACAGAACTCTAAAATGTTCTAGATGCCCCAAGCCAAGGAAACATGTCCTGCAAAGCCTATATTTTTCCAAATCACTGATCCATCCATGACTATATCCCATTTCCCTATCTCTCAGGAGCCACTGAAATTTCATCTCCTCCCCAGAACAATTCAGAATGACTTGTCCTGTCCATAAATTCCTTTCTTTTCCCCTGTGAAGTCCTCAGAATTCTACTCTGGGGTGTCTAACCCTCATCGCATTCTATTCTGGGATCTATTCACATTGGTGCTATTAGTCTGTGTGTGTGTGTGTGTGTGTGTGTGTGTGCACGCGCGTGCGCGCGTGCACGTGCCATTAATCTTTTAACCCAAAGAAATCTGTGTCTACTTGCCTCGTTTATGCATTGCCTCCAGCCACTCACTGGTTAGCTAGAAGAGCTTTCTTCTGCCACAAAGAAGTAAAAGCACACCTTAAGCTACCAGCATTCCAATTTCCTTCCACTGCCCTTCCTGAGTGTCCAGACATAGAGAATATACTCACTTACCAAAGTTCTGGAATTGAGAATCAGGCTGCCCTTTTGGACCATTAAGGTGAACCTCATTAGGAATTCTGAGACAGAGTAGATATATCAGGAAAGTTCCCTGCCCAAATGTCCTCCAGTCATGTTAGAAGCCAGCAGAGAAGACCCTGGCCCTAGAAAGACTCTCAATATAAAAACTGTCTCTAAGTTTGAGAGTAGGTGGGTCTCTCAGTGAATTCCCTAAAGAACAAAGGCCAGGAATTCACTGCCAAGAGGTGTGCAACTGTTCAGCCATTGTCTCAAGGTAACTTTTAAGGAGTTAATTTTAAGATAAATCAGGGTTCGAGTGGCCCTTTGACCTGCAGGTCTCCCCAAAAGGTGAGTCAGATCAGAATCCCTGAGGACCATCAGATGGCCATTTTTTCCCCCAAAGTAGTTCCCAAACTAACATTGCTAAGGGTAAATGAAAGGAACATTCCAGAGATCACTGACACATGGTGAGAGAATGTAGAGGGTACAGCTACACCAGCCTCCCCTAGCCACTGGTCTTGAGATCTCAAACATTCAGAGTCAGAGCCTCCCAAAAGTTCAGAGATGGCCAGTTCATGGCCATTCTTTGTGCTACTAGGTATATTCAAAGAAGAGCAGACAATATAGATGTATCTCAAAGTTCATAGCAGCAATGTCCACAATCCCCAAACTGTGGAAGGAGCAGAAATGTCCTTCAACAGATGAATGGATAAAGAAGATGTGGTCCATATATACAATGGAATATTACACAGCCATCAGAAACAATGAATACCCAAATTTTGCATCAACATGGATGGGACTGGAGGAGATTATGCTGAGTGAAGTAAGTCAAGGCAGAGAAAGTCAATTACATATGGTTTTACTTACTTGTGGAGCGTAAGGAATAACATGGAGGACATTAGGAGAAGGAAAGGAAAAGTGAATTGGGGGAAGTCACAGGGGGGTGATGAACCATGAGAGACTGTGGACTCTGAGAAACAAACTGAGGGTTTTAGATGGGTGAGCCTGGTAGTGGGTATTAAGGAGGGCAAGTATTGCATGGAGCACTGTACGTTAATAATGAATCTTGGAACACTATATCAAAAACTAATGATGAATTTTATGGTGACTAACAACACAATTTAAAAAAAGGACAGACAAAAGCATGGTTAAAAATTATAGTAGCTTTATTTCATAGATGGAAAATGTGTACATTTTATAAATGTATGCCTAGAAACAACAAAAAATACCATACATTAATATCATGTGATTGTTTTCCTTGCAAGCTCGGCCCAGGAATCATAAAACATTAATTCAGAGTGGACTCTTGGCAGTAAAAGATTATGAGTTTTATTTCTGTTCTATTGGAGCCCTTATATGTCACCTAATTGGGAGATACCATCAGAGGATCATGTTTGGAAACCTTTTTGAAAGAAAGGCCATCCCCAAATGGCTCTCCTTATCCTCTGTTCCACCATTATTCCATGATGGACCTGAAAAGTGCTAATGAATGGAAAGAAGTTCAGGGTTAGCCAACTGTGAGGGTCCAGAATCAGAGAGGGAGAGAAGTCACCTTTAAACTTCTAACCTGGAAAGCTAGAAGTGATTAGCATGGATTCAGTATCTGTGAAACCAGAACCCAGGGACACCACTGAGAGAGCCCACATTCCTGCAATGAGGCTACTATGAGTGTTTCAGAAAGTTTCCTTGTGTTTCTTATCCTACCAAGTATTGTGGGATTTCAGAACCATACTGGTCCCAGAGAACCCTGAAGAAATTTCCAGAAGGATAAACTTTTTGTTCTGACTCAGGCTAGATGCATCAGAGAAGTTGATACGAAGTCCTTCAAAGTGACTACTCTCTATGAAATAATAGATGTTCCCAAGAAAGGAAGTATAAGGATATGGGTAGAGCCTTAGCCCTCTGGCTGAGTTCCAAAGAGACTCCAGAGGTGTTTATAAGGGCTGGCGCAAAGAAGGCTGGTTTAGCCAAATAACCAAAGGAACTGGCAAGCTCAGCAGCTCTACAAGCAGGAGGGAAGCCCACAAGGAAGTCTTTCCCATGGCCAGGATCCTGAGACATTTCATCTAGAAACCCAGGCAGCCTTGAGGCAGATTAAAAACTTAACACTGGAACTGGCAATACACACAATGGTGCAGATCTTGTGTCTGCCACTGTCTTATTTGAATGACCTTCAATAAATCACTTTTTGAGCCTCAGTTTCCTCATCTGTAAAATGAAAATAACTTAAGCTATGGAGAATATTAAAGAAAATATCATATGTGAGGGTCATTAACACAGAGCAGAGGTTTCATAAAGGCTGGCTTTTACATGTTTCCAAAAAGAAAATATTAACCACTTGTGATTCTCAATTTTAATTCTTGAAATGCAATCTAAGGAAATAACTGGCTATTTACTATGATTTGAAAGCATGGAAGATTAATTATAGACATATTTAGAAAAGTGAAAACTCAGAAACATATTTAAGTGACCAACCATAGAGAAGTGGTTCAGTAACTCATGTTGTTCTCCATAGTAGTATTAAGTAAAAATACCATTAAATGAAGAAAGAGGACAGCAAAACAATTTGGGAGGGCATATTAGTCTTACAAAAAAATGATACCTGTGGAAGTTTTGTCCCAAGCCCAACACATTGCCCCCTCCCCCAAGATTAGGAAGATGCTCAGGCACATCTGTATCCCCAAGTATAGATGCTTCTTGGGCACACCTTTGCCCTATTGCAGAGATCTGTCTGTGGACAATTTTGTGTTTCCCTCTGGAGGACAGGACCACCCTTACATTTGTGGCACTCAGGGCAAAATATAGGTCCATACACCATACTCTAAATATTCAGGCATAAGTGCTGACGGTAGTTGTTGCTGTAGCTGTTTTCACTTTATTTTCTTGTTGTGCAAGCACCTGACCTAAGCTTTGATTGCTGAGGCATCCATTTCAAGGAGACATTCACTTGAAAGAAGGCTTTTGTAAAGAAACACATGTCAGCCACACAACTGGATCCAGAGCCAGGCCACCTCCCCTCTCCAAGTTTCCTAGTTTTAGAGATCTTGGTTGATTTTGGTAACTAACCATTTGTGTCACTTTCTTTTTCTCTGCCTGTGCAAATTCCTGCTCTTCCATTATAAATTTATCAAGATGAAGCCCATGACATCTTGGGCTCCCAACCCTTAAACTTAATTAAAAAGCAGGGGGGTGGGAGGTTGGGGTACCAGGTGGTGGGTATTATAAAGGGCACGGATTGCATGGAGCACTGGATGTGGTGAAAAAATAATGAATACTGTTATGCTGAAAATCAATAAAAACAAAACAAAACAAAAACAAAACAGAACCCTAGCCCCTGTGTGTTCTCTTGCCTTGACCTCCCTGAGTACCTCCCAGGGTGCTGTGTACTTAGGTCTTGTGAACAATAAACCTCTGTTTTTTTTTTTTTTTCAAGTACCCTGGTGGTTGCTGCAAAGGGCATTGTTTTTTTTTTTTTGTTTGTTTGTTTTGTTTTTAAGATTTATTTATTTATTTATTTGACAGGCAGAGATCACAAGTAGGTGAAGAGGCAGGCAGAGAGAGAGGAGGAAGCAGGCTCCCTGCTGAGCAGAAAGCCCAATGTGGGGCTCGATCCCAGAACCCTGGGACCATGACCTGAGCTGAAGGCAGAGGCTTTAACCCACTGAGCCACCCAGGCGCCCCAGCAAAGGACATTTTGCAATCATAGCAGGAACCACAAGGGCCGTTCCAACCACAGTACTGGTTATTGGCAGGCTGACACAAATCAAATCAAGGCTACAAAAAAGAAAAAAAAAAAAAGAATCTGAAGCTTGTGAATAGAGTATATCTCTCCTCTATCTTGATAAGTGTACCTTCATATCTAAGATGTCAATCATAGAAAATAACTTTGGAGATATGTACATTACAATGTCAGCAGTAGCACTGTCTAGATGGTGGGGCTGTGTGCTATGTATAGGTACCACAATTTCCATTTTGTATGAGGAACTTGAGACTCAAGAAGTCAATGGTGGCTGGTAACTGGAGGAGCTGGAATCTGACCCAGGAATTTGGACTCCTGAGTTTCCACTTGTACTTGTTATGCTGAATTTATAAGGTGAGGAAGGTGGCTGTTTGTCAACTATTACCTGGTCTACAATTCTGATAATTTTGTAGCAAGAAAGGGACTCAATTGGATACAGTCATAATGATGAAAAGGAAAATAGTTTTTTTTTCTGATTTGATAATCCTGATTTCCAATATATAGTTACAGCATCTTACATGCTTTTTCTACCTTGCACAAAAATAAGATTATACCAATTTTATTAGAGGAAATTCTGAAAGCCATGTTACCATCACCCCCAAAACAATTTTCATGTTTATTTGTTCCTTCCAAGTCCTTGTCCACATGCATGCATATTTTGAATAGATACCAGGTACAAGTTTTTATATAGTTAGCTTTGTACCTATGTAGTTATTACAGCTGCTCTCATAATACAGCCTTCTTAGTGACTACTGTGTGAGATTCATGTTTACTAACTGCTTTTTTGGTTCTTTGGTAGACTGTAAATTCTTAAGGAAGCTATGCACACCCTTTATCTCTGTATCACAAACACTGCTGCTTTAGATGGCTCCAGCCAGAATCTAGGGCCTTCTCTTTACATCAGGTGTTCCCACTGTCTCCTCACACTGGCTCTGCCTCCAACATTTACCCAAGTACAAGTTTTCTTGAGCTTCACCGCCAGATTTTTCTTTCTGAACGTATCTCCAGAGGCAAAGGAAACAAAAGCAAAAATGAACTATTGGGATTTTATCAAGATAAAAGCTTCTGCACAGTGAAGAAAACAATCAACACAACTAAATAGCATCCTGTAGAATGGGATATTTGCAAATGACTATCTGATAAAGGGTTAGTATCCAAAATCTATAAAGAACCTATCAAACTCAACACCCTCTGGCTGGGGCAGAGGGCTGCAGAAGGAAAGGGGATGTGAGGCATTTTGGTGGAAGTGTCTGCTGACAGACCAGTGCGGGGAAGGAAGCTCCAGGTCCTCCAGGGTCAGCACAGGCCACTGTGGAACCACGGGTTCTTTCTCTAGGGTGACATAGCACCATGAATCCAGAATTAAGACTTCTAAAACCTTAACCAAAAGTTAGAAGGAGAAAATAATAGTGAAAAAACTGGCAATTTTGGATAAATTGAGGAAGAAACAGAGAGCAAGAAAAGCATGTGGAGGTGAAGAAAAAAGTAGCTTTTTCTGCCAGCTACAAGAACAGCCTAAGAAAGTAGGGTGCTTACCAGACACCCAGTTCTATTTCCAAGTACTTGAGACATTCAAACATTCTGGAATTCTTAGTTCATGCAACAGGATGCCTTTGTTTAGACATGGCTTCATCAAGCCACAGAATAGACCACAGCTTTGGCAAAGCCTTTACCTCCCCAGAGGAGACAAGATATATTTAACCTTGAAAACCTTTAACACATGTGTATTAACTATTTCACCTCTATGATAAGTTTTTAAACATCTGTTTATGCTAATTGGCTAATGAATGCTTTACATATCTGATCCAGGCTTCTTCCTCTTAAAGTTAATTAACGCAGTAAGTTTCTCACCTTTTTTCATTTTTCTTCACATCACTGAATATAATTGCTAATTCTATAACCTGGCATGTTGATGATATACTCAATACAACAAACTATCGTATCTTAATTACTTTGTGCCAGGTGTAATGCTCAGCATTTGACATGTGTAGCCTCGTAGAAATACCATGCCTCTGAAAACTCTGCACTCTAATTTCCAGCGTACTGATGAGAGAGCGTTTTGAGACTCTGAATGGTTAAACAGCTGGGCAATGAAGTAGGAGGCAGAAGTAAAGTTTGAACCCACCCTGAGCTTTGAATCACTCTCAGTTCTGCTGATGGCCTTCTCCCAAGGAATTAATGGTTAAATTCGTGGCACGTTTTCGAAAATTGTGCTTGTCATTTCCACTGCACTTCGTGCGTACGGATTAACATTTTTCATTGTATATCAAATACTGTAGTGAAACAGGCAACTACAGGCATGGCCACTTGGCATAAAATATTTACAAGCTGGACCTTTCAGAAGACGTTTGCTAACTCTGCTCTAAGTTTTCCTTTCTTAACTACCTTTGGAGGGCTGACATTTTCTATTCCCAATGAAAGAAAGCTTGTTAGACATCTGATGACTGAGCTATAGAAGAGGGGTGTAGGAGTGCTGGAGAGTTCTGTTGTGGGCATTTGGGAACCTCCAGAATGTTTAATGTTCACTTTTAATATTCATTCCATCCTGGGGGGAAGGGTGCGGGTTTCAGAGTCATTCATACACAGTCTCAAACTCTGCCTCTGCCTCTCATTTCTAGATGAACATAAGGAAATTACTCAGTATCTCTAAGCTTTGGTGTCTTTGAAATGAGGAAGATCAAAGCTTCATGAGGATTATGTGGTGAGTACCTGTGCAGTGCAGTGTTCAGTTCTGTCTCTCTTTACTTATCTTGGAACAGTTTCCCTTTACGTAACTTGTCAGAGTTTCTCCTTGAAGAGCTCAGGCTGAAGCATCCTGCAGAGTGCTTCTGCTGTGTGATTCCCAGAAGCTCCTGACCTCATACCAATCCTTGGCCAGAAACACCCCCGAGTCTCTGAGAGTGAGAGAGTGGCGCGAGGTCAGGGTTTGAAGTGGAGCATTGACGATAAGGCAGTAGCAGGCTCCTGATTCTGGTCCTCCCCACCTGCTTTCTGCAGATGTTTGGAGCTGCAAGGACCATGGAGGGGGAGTCCTGTCTAGACCTGTTGCAATTCTAAGAGAGAGACAACTTGGACCATTCTGCAGGTTTTATCATTCACATGGGGAGGCAGTGGAGGATGATGGCTAAGGGCATAGGTTTTGGAGCCGGATTGAATGGATATGCATTCCAAGTCTGCCACTTTCTAGTTGTGTCCCTTTACGTTCCTGCATCTTCTTCTCTTCATCACTCATCTTCATGGGAATTAAGTTAGCGCCTTCATCTTAACCTGAATTGAGCACTACAGTCCCTAGGATATAAGTACTAACAGCCTAGCAGATGTCCAGTTGGCGCACACTGGCTACTCACGATCATGAAGATGCTTGTGAATTTTCCACCTGCCTGCTGGTAACTTCACTTCCATCATTATGGTCCCAGAGTCACAGCTCATCTTCCCTGTCCCTGACTTGATCCCAGGACCCCCTCCTGGCCTCTGTGTCTCCCTTGCTCATCACATCCAGGCCCCGGGGTCTGAGGAGGCCAGTGCAACCTTCCCACCCTCTCCTAGTCCCTTCTCTCCCTCCAGTTGTATGGCTCTGTTAATCACATCAGCCACGGAAACCCCTTCGACTTGGAGGTTCAGAGGAACTCCTGGCTTGAGTGTCAGACGGTCATTATCTGGCCTCAGAAACAGGTAAGCACACAGGCCAGGACGGGTGGGACTGGTCAGCTTCAAAGGGCTTGAGGAGCCAAGCCAGTTCCGACTCACCATGGCTGCCTGCAGGGTCAAAGAGAAGCCGAAGTGCGTTCTTTCACTCCGTTGGTGCTTGTTACCTTGGATGAACGTCACATCCCCACCCCACCTGTCATAGCATCATAGCACTCATCAGAGCAAGGGAAGGGTGTGAGGAGAAGGCGGAGGAGGAGACCAGCACTGGAAGGGCACCTGTGATCTGATGGAAATTCAGCACTGACTGAGGTGGCAGGTGGTAGTGACAGGGGCTGGGACAAGGCCAATCGAAAGGGCGCAGTGACTTAGAAACAAACACCAGACAGGTTCACTCCTAAAATCTGCCTCTCAGGGAACAGCGACAGGACTCATAATGACTTGGGTCAACTATGTGGAGGCACTAACTCCTGATAGTGGATGACATCCTCGGGACAACCTTGTCAAGTGAGCCCTAATATCTCCAATTTAGAGAGGAGAAAGCTACGCTGAGGGAGGGAGATTAAATCACGTGGCTGCGGGAGACCATGTGTTAAAGCATAGTCTTCCGGCTTTGGCTAGTGTGAACTAAATTCAAGTTTGAAGGACTGCCGATTTTACTAGGTCTGTGACCACAGGCACAGATTTTTCTGAGCCTCAGTTTCCTCTTTTGTAAAAGGAAGATAATAGGAGTAACTGAGTAACTTCTTCATAGAATGAAGTAACTTCTTCATAGTTACAAAGTTTAAATGAGATACCATATATCACAAACTTAGTCTATAGCACATGCTTTTAAATATTACCACAGAGGGCGCCTGGGTGGCTCAGTGGGTTAAGCCTCTGCCTTCGGCTCAGGTCATGATCTCAGGGTCCTGGGATCGAGCCCTGAATTGGCCTCTCTGTTCAGCAGGGAGCCTGCTTCCTCCTTTCCCTCTGCCTGCCTCTCTGCCTGATTGTGATCTCTGTCAAATAAATAAATAAAATCTTAAGAAAAAAATATTACCATTGGTACGGGTTGAGGTCACACAAGGAGAAAGTGATTACGCTCTACATCTGTTTTTGCCCTAAAGTCTCTGAACTTCCCTGGACATCTAGTCAATGAACTGATGCTTTGTAGGACAGCTGCCTTTCTTGTGAGTACAGAAGCTGGGTCCCCAAATAATATTCTAATCCAGGTCAAGCTGACCTTGCAGACCAGGTTAGGCCTGGAATGCAATGGTAATGAAGCAACCCCAGTTTGAGGAACCCAGGGAGGCAGGCTGGGCCCTGCACCCCCGCATCTTTCTTGGCTCTTTCCCTAGGGATGTTCCTTTGGCCTCCTGGCTTCCTGACAGGCTGTCCTTGGGGACTAACACCCAGTTTAGTAAATTCCATCATCCAGTTTCTTAGGAGTATGGTGTGCTAAAGAACTATAGGTGGCCCATGATTACATATTTGTTTTCATTTCGATAATTTTGTATTTATGATGTGTATTGGAGCAATGGAACCACGCATTAAACCCATGATTTCACATCTCCATCACTTTGAACAAGGCCAGTTTTCAACAAGCAAGTCAATAAATGAAAATACTGAATATATAAAAGTGCTGTGGGACACTTATGTGACAAAAATTGGCAAGATTTTGAGACAATACAATTTATTTTATAGTACATCCATGTACTTCATGGCATACCATGTTTTCGGTTATTAAAAGTTTATCTAATTGTCATGAAATTATGACTTATTTAATAATTTTTTTTGTTTTTTGAAGATTTTATTTATTTATTTTAAAGAGAGAGAGCAGGGGAAGGGGAAGAAGGAGAGAGGGAGAGAACCTCTTTTTTTCTTTCTTTTTCTTAATTTAAGTTCAATCAGCCAACATATAGTACATCATTGGGTTTTTTTTTTTTAAATATTTTATTTATTTGACAGACAGAGACCACAAGTAGGCAGAGAGGCAGGCAGAGAGAGAGAGGGAAGCAGGCTTCCCGCAGAGCTGAGAGCCCGATGCAGGGCTCGATCCCAGGACCCTGGGATCATGACCTGAGCCGAAGGCAGAGGCTTAACCCACTGAGCCACCCAGGTGCCCCACATCATTAGTTTTAGATGTAGAATTAAGTTAGTCATCAGTTGTATATCCCAGGGCTCATCACATCACATTCCCTCCTTAATGCCCATCACCCAATTACCCCACTTCTCCCACCCACCTCCTCTCCAGCAGCCCTCAGTTTGTTTCCTATAATTAAGAGTCTCTCATGGTTTGTCTCCCTCTCTGATGACTTCTCATTCAGCTTTCCCTCCCTTCCCCTGTGAACCTCTGTGTTGTTTCTTATATTCCACATATGAGTGAAACCATCTGATAATTGTCTTTCTCTGATTAACTCATTTTGCTCAGCATAATACCCAGTTCCCTCCATGTCAGCATGAATGGTAAGTAGTCATCCTTTCTGATGGCTGAGTAATATTCCATTGTATATGAACCATATCTTCTTTATCTATGTGGCTGTTGGTGGACATCTTGGCTCTTTCCATAGTTTGGCTATTAGGGAGAGATAATGTCAAGCAAACTCTGCACCAAGTCCATGGACCTCAAAATCAAGACCTGAGCTGAAATCAAGGGTGACTATACCACCCAGGTGCCTTAACTCTAAGTTTTGATCCCAAGTTTTATTTTGAGTTTGGGTCATCTTTCTTTACTCACTTAACCAACTTCCATTTAGTTTGTGGTGTCAAAAAAATTCAAATTTACATGCAAAAACTTTACTCAGAGACTATCTGAATACATGTCACCAAAATGTTATGGATGTTATCCAATAGAAGATAAAAATCCTGTTAAAAACTGAAGTACTTAAGGATGAAATCATCCACAAGAGGGGCCAGATGAAACAAGGTTGGTCATATGTTGATAATCATTAACGTCGGGTCTTGGGCCCATGGGGTTCATTACACTTTTCTACTTTAGTATCACTTTTACATTTTCCATTACAAGTTGTTTTTTTTTTAACTTTTTTTTTTTTATAAAATAAAAGAACCAAAAAAAAAAAAATCTATTAACTTCCTCACAACTTTGGAGCAGTTGTGGAAGAGAAGAACTAACACTGGGCTAGTCCTTCCTCTAACTTAACGGGTCCTTCCTAACTTGGCCACCCACTTACTAGTTGACCTTGAGAATCTTTCTACTACAGAATTTCATTACTGACCTTCCTTCACTTCTTTCATTTAAAAAACAGGGGGTTCACCTTGCATCTAAATCCACTAGGATGTTAATTTAAATGACAGGTTTTAAGGTCTTCCCTATAGGTAAGGACAAAGAAACTTTAGAAAAGTGGGATGCAGGAGAGTTTATATAGGCAAGGTTCCAATCTTCCCTCTGCAATTCATGGAAACCAATGAGAATGAAGACACTTCGGTCCAAAACCTATGGGATACAGCAAAGGCGGCCCTAAGGGGAAAATACATAGCCATCCAAGCCTCCCTCAAAAAAACTGAAAAATCCAGAACACACCAGCTGTCTCTACACCTTAAAGAACTGGAGAATCAACAACAAATCAAACCAACTCCACACATAAGAAGGGAAATCATCAAGATTAGAGCTGAGATCAATGAGGTAGAAACCAGAGATACAGTAGAACGTATCAATGAAACTAGAAGCTGGTTTTTTGAAAGAGTCAATAAGATCGATAAACCATTGGCCACACTAATCCAAAAGAAAAGAGAGAAAGCCCAAATTCATAAAATTATGATTGAAAAGGGAGAGATCACAACTAACAGCAAGGAAGTAGAAACAATCATCAGAAGTTATTATCAACAGTTATATGCCAATAAGCTTAGCAACCTAGATGAAATGGATGCGTTCCTGGAAAAATATAAACTACCAAAATTGAACCAGGAAGAAATCGACAACCTGAATAGACCGATATATAATAACGAGATTGAAGCAGTGATCAAAAACCTCTCAAAAAACAAGAGCCCAGGACCTGACGGATTCCCTGGGGAATTCTACCAAACCTTCAAAGAAGAAATAACACCTATTCGCCTGAAGCTGTTTCAAAAAATTGAAGCAGAAGGAAAACTTCCAGACTCTTTCTATGAAGCCAGCATTACCCTGATCCCCAAACCAGGCAAAGACCCTACCAAAAAGGAGAATTTTAGACCAATAGGCTAATCTTTAATCACAAATGTAACATACTGCTGATTATACAAGCGGAACAATTCCATATTGCTTTAAAAAATTACTCCCTGACCTCTTCTCTTCCCCTCCTTTACCACCTCTTGAGATAATCAGTTCTAGCTCATTCTAACATAACACATGGAGGGGTATTGTTACCTCTTATTGCCATCACATTCTCATTTGCCTTTAACCCAACATCCCTCCAGGTCAGTCAATGCAGCATTAACTCATACTTTTCAATAATGGTCCATATAGTAAACACACTGACACCTACTCAGCCATCCTGTTGGTTCAAATTGCTCATGGTTCTTTGCCACTACAAACAGTGCTTCAACAAACATCCTTGGACATGTATCTTTACATATGTATCTTTATATATCTATCATTTCCTCGGTAGAACTGATTATTGAAAGTGGTATTACCAAGTCAAAGGGCATGTGTACTTCAAAATCTAGTAGGCACTTTCTGATTACTTTCCCAAAAGATTGCTCTCATTTTATTTCTCTGTTAACAGTGACTGCAATAACTGTTTTTCCAGCACTGTATGCTATCCCTCCTTTTAACTTATGCCAGATTTATGGATGAAAAATGGCATCTTATTATAGATTTAATTTATAATTCCCTGACTAGTGAGACTGGATATATTTAATGTTTATCAGCCAGTTGGGGTTTACTTCTGAATTGTCTGTTCAGATCCTTTGACCACCTGTACACTGGGTTTTCATGTCTTTCTTAAAATTCTCCAAGGGTTTTAAAAAATTGGGGATATTAAGACTTAATTTGTATGCTACAAATTTATTTCCCAATATATAATTATGTTTATTTTATCAATGGAAGTTTTCACTCAGAAATTTTTAATTCTCATGTCATCACATATGTTTTTCACTCCGAGTTATAAGATTTTTTTTAATTAAAAAGCTTTTTCCTACTCCAAAGTATTACAAATATTTCAACATTTTTATTTTTTATATTTCAACATAGGTTTCTTTTTCCTTTTTACATTTCAATCTTCGTTTCATCTGGAATATATTTTTGAATAGTATTAATTAAAATTCTTATAAATCTTTCTCCCATATGGCTAGCCAATGATGCCAGTACTATTTATTAAACAAATCATCCCACCAAAACTTAAATATCTCTTTTGTCATAGAACATATTTATGTATTTTGTTATCTATTCCTGTCTTGGATTCTAGTCTTATGCTGTTTCAGTGGCTTTCCGGTAAGTTTTAATATCTCATAAAGTACATCTTTCTTCCTATCCTTTTTCTTAATTTTTTTTTCCTTATGGATTTATACTCTGTGTGGACTTAGACTTTTTCAGTATTCCAGCTACCCACTGCAATTGTGATCTGAACTGGATTCACTTGTTAAAATTTTGGGAGGATTGAGATTTATATGTAACTAAGTCTTTTCATCTAGAAACATGATAGTATCCCAATTTTCTCAGTTTCTTTTTCACTACCATTTTACTAACACTAAATTTTTTTTTAAAGATTTTATTTATTTATTTGACAGAGAGAAATTACAAGTACGCTGAGAGGCAGGCAGAGAGGGAGAGAGAAGGAAGCAGGCTCCCTGCTGAGCAGAGAGCCTGATGCGGGACTCGATCCCAGGACCCTGAGATCATGACCTGAGCCGAAGGCAGCGGCTTAACCCACTGAGCCACCCAGGCGCCCCTACCAACAGTAAAATTTAACTGTTTTACTAAGGTAAACCAAATGAAATAAAAACCATTCAGTTAATTCTTGGCTATTTTGTGCTTGTTAAGACTGCCAGTGGAATTAGTTTTCTTTTTTTATTTTTGAGCACTATCACTTTGTTATTGATTTTTATTTCTGTACTTAATTTCTAAACATGCCATACAAGATTCTTTAAGATATCATTTGGTTACATGTTTTTCATGAGTCTCTTTGACTTTGCCAACACATAATAATGTAATATGCACATACAGATAATTTGCTTCTTCATTCCCCATAATATTGGTTTTCTAGTTTCTTGTCTTATTGCATGTGCAGAACCTAGGAAGATAATACCAACTAAGAACAGCAATATCTCCATCCTTGTCTTATTTCTGACTTTAATGAGATGGCTTTAACAATTCACACTTGGAATTATATTTGATCTGTCTTTACATGTTTAGATTATTTTCCTACTCTTCTTATTATCTTATAATCTATATTTGGAATAATGACTAAAATTTTATAGGTTTCTTTTTTGTATTTGTTTCTTTCCTTTCTTTTCTTTTTGGCAATCCATACTCTTACAGTTTTTCATCCTGTAACTGACTACACTGAAAGATCTGGGTTTAAGCCATGCCTCCACTTCTAAAATAAACTCTATTTGTTCACATCTACTTGTCTTCTCATATACTCCTGAATAATTTATTCAGAATGGTTGCAACTGTATTGGTAAGTGAAAACATTCAGTAAGTATCTTTTATTCCTTTTTTTTCCTCCAAATTTCAGATTAGGGATCTTTCCAGGTATTATCATGTTTTAATACTGAAATTGTGTGCTAATTTTTGGTTTATGTAGAACTTAAGTATAAAATAATCTGACTTTGGCCACTTGTTAATGATAGACATTTCATTTCCAATTGTTTCTATTAGTATGTTACAGTGTTTTATTTCTTTGAAGATCAATTTTGAAAATGGATGGAAATCATCCATTTCTTTTATCAGTAAACAGTTGCCTTGGATCACATCTAACTTTCCATGATAATTCCCTTTTTCCCTTTGCTATCTCCTTCCTCATCTCTAGTAATCTCTGTGTTTTGTTCTTCTTTCTCTTGTTTTTCCTTAAAAAGTCTTACCAGGAGTTTATCTTAAATTTTTTTGAGATAGGAAGTGGGCGGCAAGCTATAAGGAGATGTTAATTTAAATTATGTTTCTTTTGCCTTTGTTTCTCATTGCTGCGTACATCTTTTTCTCCTCTACTTCACAGCAGAGTCCCCATTCTTCTGTATTTTCAACACCAACTAGATCCACGCCTTGCATATGGGTCCCTAAGAAAGGAAATGGTGAATGGACAGATAGAAGACTGAATCCATATGGAGACGTGTTTCAAGGAACCCGCATGCGTTGAAATGCTACAAAGGCAGTCTTGGCACAATAAAGGACTTTGGGTTTGGCATCTGACAGGAGTGAAAGTCATTCTAAGGACTACCTTTAGGCAATTTACTTACCCTGTTTCCTAACCTGTGAAACAGGAAATGAATTAAGCAGAAAGAGGAAATGAGGCACTGCTCTGGACAATTTCAAATTTCAATACCTGTTGTTTATCGGACACTTCCCACTCTGCTCTCCTGACCCCCATGCCCACACACTCTGCTCCCCATTGTCAGCACCCAGAAATACTTAGCTGTCAAGGCAATGACAGGTACCAGGCTGGCTTTGCTCCCTCGAAGCCGTTCACAAAACCTCCAAGGACCCAGAGTGATGGCACCAGAGACTGGTGAAGTGGACCTTAGTTGAATGAGACCAAGGCAAGTTAGAAAAAGAGGGTTCAGCCAGCCTGAGCCAGAGCAATCTTGGGCAGGCCCATGTACTTTCAGAGAATACCTGACACGGCATAAGCTAGTCCCACCTCTCCGTTCCGTCCCACAGGCGCAGCCTCCTAAAGAGATGGGAAGCTCTTGGGCGACAGAGAATGAAGGGGAGGTGAGCCATGAGAGATTATGGACTCTGAAAAACAATCTAAGGGTTTTGAAGGGGCGGGGAGGTTGGGGGAACCAGGTGGTGGGTATTGGAGAGGGCACGGATTGCATGGAGCACTGGGTGTGGTGCAAAAACAATGAATACTGTTACGCAGAAAATAAATTAAAAAAAGAAAAAAAAGAAAAAAAAAAAAAAGGAAAGAGTGAGTAAACCAACACCACGCTGCCATTGGCCACAATGAGTGTCAATCTTCACCCTCTTCCCAGCCCCCCCCTTCCCTTTTCCCGCCCTTTTCATCAGGCACGTTCTCTGGCGCCCTCTGCAGGCGGTGCTCGGAACTCCAGCCCCGGTGGAGAGGCTTTCGCTGGTGTGGGGGAATATTCGCCTGCCTGGGCGGTTCTGCAAGAGGACGGCCTGTGCAGTCACCAGGACCTGCCCCTACGAAAGCCAGCGGGCGCATAGGGAGGGCCACACAGGAAAAAGCGAGGGCTATGGAGAGCGGGGCTGGAGGGAAGCAGGGGCCAGAAAGTACTGCGAAGGGCCCCGGTTCAGGAAGCTGATTGAAAGAAAACAGAGAAGCAGTGGTAGGGGGCTAAGGACACCGTGCCTGCCTGCTTGGGTCTTAATCTTTGCTTTGCAAATAGCTGTTTGTCTTTAGGACAATTACTTAATGTCTCTCTATGTCTATCCTTTAAAATGGGGATAATGGTAGCGGCCTCCTATGACTGAATAAAGGATAAAACTAGTTAGTATCTGTAAATATCCAGTGTACATTTGGGTCAGTGAAAGTAACGGTTGGCTTTAGAGATGGCCACCAGCAGCACTGGCATCACCTCTTGGGAAATGCATGTCACCGCGCCACTCGAGCCTTAGCGAGTCAGCATCTCCACCGAGGCAGCTGAGAAATGTTTCGACAAGCTGACCATCATAAACTTCGATGATGCATCATGCACTATGCGAAGACCTGGTCTGAGTTTCGGCGGTTTTTAAAGCCACCCAAATGAAAAGTTGGGACACGAATGGAAGGGGAATCACAAAGGGGCAGTCCGGTCGAAGTTACAAATAGGGAATCAAGATCCCCAAGAGGGGAGTGAACTTGCCCAAGGTCTCCCTGCAAGAAACTGTGCCACTCTAAACTCCTCCAGTGCCCCACACCCCCAACTAGGTTTTAGGCAAACTATCCTGTTCCTAATCTGTGAAATGGGTGCAAAAGCCAACCTAACTCCATGGGTGACTGCGAAGATCCCACGAGACTCAAATCAAGTACAAAACACCGCGCGCTGGGAATAGGGGCTGAACTAAAGTGATCAACCACCTTCAGGCCCCAGAACCCGAAATGCAGGTGGTCCCTGGGTCCCCGCTGCGGGTATTTCCCTCGAAGAGGTCCTTGATAAATAAGACTCCCGCAAGTCACAGAGGTTGGAGACTTAGGGAGAAGTTCAGATTCCTGGGCCTCCTGCTTTGGCCTGAGTGAGTGCAGTAGCCTCTGCGCGAGGCTGGTTCTTTTGCTGGGGGCTCCGAGTCCACTACACGGACCACAGGAGCTCTACTGCCCGCTTTGGGCCCTTTTGTCCGCTGGACACACGAAGGTACTAGGTCGGCAGCAGCAGCCAAGTCCCGCCCGGCACGATCCTCGCGCCACCGCCCACCCGCAGGCCGAACGTTAGCCCCGCTGCTCCAGACGCGGGCTCGCACTCCCACCGCGCGGACCCGTCGTGGAGGCAGCCGCGCCAGAGCGGAAATCACCTGCTCCTCCCACTCCTGCCTGCACCCGCCTGCGCCCGCCCAGCTCCCCGCCCGTCCGCAGAGGCGCGGAGGCGGGAGGGCGGGAGAAGACTGCGCAGTCGGCCACGTATCAGGATGCTGGCCCTGGGACAGGGTGCGCACTGCGTGCGTGGGCGAGACCGAGCTGCACCGACAGGCCGCTAGCGCACGCCCGGGCTCATTCCGGGAATCTCCCCCGCCCCGGGCCTCACCCGGGGGATTGGGTCCACTCCCAGCCTCTACCGCCCGCCCCCTCGGTGGCCAGACTCGGCCAATGGGTTCCCGAAGTGGCTGTGTTCCTGGCCAATGAGAGCAGACCGCCCCCTCGCCGCCAGCTGACTGAACGAGCGCGCGGAAAGCTCACTTCCACTTTCCCCGAAGGAAGAGTTCCCGCGGGAAGCCGGCCCAGCCCCATCTTCCCAGCTTTTGCGAATCCCGGGACAGCGGCCACCGACTGCGTGGGCACTCTTGACGCATCTGTGAGTGGTGCTTGGGTCCTCAGTCGGACGTGGAGTTCTTAAAGGGCGGTTGTGAAGAGCACTAGGCAAAGGACCTGGTCCTGAGCCAAGAGGTTTTGGGGATATGGGATAAGCAGCCTCCCATTGTGGGAACCCCCTTTTCAGCCCCCCCCCCCCCAGCCTCAAAGATCAAGACTTTTCTTCCTAGAAAGACACTTGGAGATCAGCTAGGAAGCTGTTTCAGCTACCTGCTGTGTGCCCGGGCATCCTGAGGGGAGAGAATAGGCGGGTGGGGCAGGTCAAATAGCATAACTGCTGCCCAGAGCCACTGAATCATGATCTTTGAGGGTAGGGTCCGATAGCTTCCTTTTTAACAAGCCCAGAGGGGTAATTCACAGAACTCTTCTCAGGCCTGTGTGAGCCTCAGAACTGTTAGGCTTTTCCTTTAGCTGGTTCTTCCCCTGGCTTCCAGTAGCTTCCTCACATGTGTGGACCGACCAATATTCAACTGAGGTTTCAAGGGGCACCCACTTGTAGATCTCCGATTCTGTGTGTAGCTGTAGCTCTTTCCTCTCTAGTAGTCTGCCCCACAAACTCCAGCCACTGAGGCCTCCCATGATCCTGAACTTGTCTTCTCAACTCAAGGAAACTGCCAGTCTTCTGTTTCCCTTCCCTGAGATATGGTCTGGAAATGCTCCCCAGGAGGAAAGCTAGATGTTCATAGGGATTACCTCATTTGATTTCTCTCTCTGAGGGATGGGAGATCACTGTTCTGCACTGCCTGGAATCCAGTGTTTGAAAGTTGTTTCACGTGCCCTGTCATTCCTTTGTTGTTAGTCATTACAAGTGGGGAAGGAAATCCACTTCTTGTTTCTCTGACTTGGCCACTAACAGAAGTGAGTCATAGTTCCTTAGAAGTCATCATGAACTCCATGAAGCCTGAAGAGAACAAGTCATTCACTGCTACAGAAAATGGCCAGAGTCGCAGACCTGAAGATTCAAAGGTATGTCTCCTTTTTAACAACTCAGCATATTCTAACCATAGCACAGTATTAGGATCCTGGTAGAGGATAAGCTGATGAAGAATGGTGGTTAGAAGTCCTTCCTCTGTGTTGTGGAAAGTATATTTGGAAGGTCACATCTCTAAATACTTGTGCAAAACCAGATGATAGTGTATGAATTAGTAGTGCAAAGTGTGCCTTTTTAGACAACAAGATGACTAAAAAACACTGTAGACGCTTGATATCAGAAGGACAGACAGGCCAAAATAATACAGTTACTACATATTGAGAAATTAATGTGTACCTGAAATTATTTTCACAACTTCTTGTGGATTATCTCATTCAACATTTAATAAAACAATACATATTGTCATCATCCCTTTTTCAAAATTGAAGAAACTGAAACCCACCTTTATTAAAGTTGCAAAAATGATGAACTTGATGGTGAGGATTTGAATTCAGGCAGTCAGACTTCAGAGTTGGTTTTTGGCCAACACAAAACATGCAAAATGATAATACTGACTCAAGATACAAACAAGTGTTTTGGAGTGCAGAGAGGAGAATGCCTCATTCACACTCAAGCAGTTTCATCTGAGACAGATCTTACAGGATGATAGAATTTCACCAGGGAAGTGTATCCAGCATGAGGGAATATTTGAGTCAAGTCATACACACATGAAGACATATCTGGAAGCAGTCTAGATAGACTTGATGATACGGAAGAACTCAAGAATGTGGTAACTAATAATGCCGGGAAAATAGTTTGAGGAGATTCCAGTAGGCTTTATTTTAATCAGAACTTTTTTCTCAGGAAAAAAATCTTCTAATTGTGAAATAATGAAACGGGTTCATTGAATTAGAATTAAATGAAATGTAAGATTAATTTCTTCTAATCACTAGCTACATTTCAGGTCCTCAGTAGCCATGTGTGGGTAATGGCCGCCACATTGGACAAACAGGTGTAGAACATTTCCATCACTGAGGAAAGTTCCACGAGACAGTGCTGCACCAGGTTCAGGACGTCTGTGGCCTTGCTATGCCAAGTGTGATCTACACACACCAGCAATACTGATCTTGCCTGAGAGCTTATGACACCTCTCTGATCTGCATTTTAACAAGACCCCAACCCCCGGATGTTTCACAATTTCTCAAATTAAAATTTGAGAAACACTGATCTGAGATACCCTTATAGTTGGATACTCCTTATGGTGAAGTATTTATTTAGCTTATATAGTATTGTTTCAAAAGGGGAAATTTTTAACCCTGTGAGAAAAGAAAAGGGATTCATGGTCCCTGTGTCAGGAAAGTACAGAGAACTGGGCTGAGTTTCAATGCAGCACCACGCGGTTGTTTCAAGGATTCATTTATGTTTCCCATCACTATGCTCTGCTTCTCATGCTGTCTTCTGGCTGGTTTTCTGCGTGGTGACAACAGAACTTGGGTAATTTCAGAGTGCATACCTGCATTCGCTGCCATTTAGATCGTGAGTCCATCCTGGGACGCTGAGAAAAATTCCTTTGGCATGTAACTTTCCACCATTGCTATACCAAACTATGTGGCTCAAGGAGACACTTGAGCAAGCAAGGCCTGTCCCCGAGCTGGCATGAATTCATTTCTGTAGACATTTATAGTTGTAACGAAATGGCAGAGCTGTGCAGTGGATTTTTTTTTAAAGATTTTATTTATTTATTTGACAGACAGAGATCACAAGTAGGCAGAGAGGCAGGCAGAGAGAGAGAGGAGGAAGCAGGCTCCCCGCAGAGCTGAGAGCCTGATGCAGGGCTCGATCCCAGGACCCTGGGATCATGACCTGAGCCGAAGGCAGAGGCTTAACCCACTGAGCCACCCAGGCGCCCTGTGCAGTGGATTTTTGGAAAAGAGAAGCAGTATCCTTTAAGTCCTTACACTCCATGCTTAAGGATTTGGGTTTCGTTCTGTATGTCAAGAAGTGTGTACAGGTTTTATTCTTGAATTTTTAAAGAGGAGATTTTAACTTAAAATTTTGGCTAAATTATTCATCTTGAAATTCCTATGGCTACACTGTTCAGAGTGATAGCCACTAGCCACATGTGGCTATTTAAATTTAACTTCAACTTAATTAAAGTTAAGTAATGAAAATATGTAATATATAAAATACATAATTCAGACCCTCACTCACAGTGAGTGCATCTCACCTGAGTCTGACATCTTGGGTAGGGTAGATATTGTTGGGCATCTCCATCAGTTACCTAAGAATAAATATAAGAAATGACTTATATATCTTTCTGGATAAAAATTATAAGATTTATTGGAAGACAATGAAAAGAGATCTAAATTGATGTTGAACTATAAGATACTTAGGAATAGGAAAGCTCAACATACTTAGGATGTCAGTTCATCTTAAATTCACATATTGATTTAATATAATCTCAATTAGGAGTGTGACAGTGTATTTTTGAGGCACTTAATAAGATGACTAAAAGTTAATGGAAGAACAAAGGACCAATAGCCAAGACATTTATGAGTATAAAGAGTAAAGTGAGGAGAGTGTCCCTATCAGATATGAATGCTTATTATAAGGTTGTACTAATTAAGAGAGTATTTGGCCAGACATAGAAAACTGTAGCACTGGAACAGAGCAGAGAGCATGGAGACAAACCATAAAATATATGAAAATGTCTTTGTATTAGTTTGTCAGATTTGCTGTAACACAGTACCACAAACTGGGTTCCTTAAACATCAGACATTTATTGTCTCATGGCTCTTGAGGTTCAGAGCCCAAGGTCAAGGTGTCAGTATGCTTGTCAGCTTCTGTGAGCTCTGAGGGAATAATCAGAGACCTCTGTCCTTGGCTTGTGGGTGGCCATCTTTCTCATGTGTCTCTTCGTATGGTCTTTCTTTTATGTACATCTGTCTCTCTGTCCCAGTTTCTCCTCTTTGAAAGGACATGAGTCAGAATAGAGTAGGGACCCACCTTACTCCAGTATGAACTCATCTAAACTAACTACAAAAACCCTGTCACATCCTGAGGTAATGGGGGTTAGGAATTCCACACATCAACTTTGGGGCAGGGGGTGCAGAGTTCAGCCTGTACTCTCATATGGTAAAACTGGCAGTTATGATCAGTGGAGAAAGGGTGAACGATTCAATATTAGTGCTGGGAAAATCATTTATCTCTGAAGCAAAAATTTCTAAAAGACTGAAACCTCCATCAGGCCATATACAAAAAATATATATACAAAATATTGTAAATATGTACATACATATGTATAAATGTGTATATATGCATATATACATGTATATACAAAATATTGTAAATATGTAAATATGTAAAAATAATATACAAAATATACCAAAAAAAAAGTTGAGATGAAAGACTAGACTAGAAAAAGCAAGCCTTTACACTTTTTAGAAAAAAAAATAGATTAATTCCATGAAAGTTAATCTTATGACATAGAATGATTAACTTGACAACAGAAAACTAAGGCCTTCTTATCTCGAATGATGCCTAATGAGAATGAAAAAGCAAGCCAGATACTCAGAGTATATGTTTATCATATATAATAAGTAAACAAGTTGTATCTGGAGTATAGAAAGGATTTTCTAAAATCAAAAGGAAAATAGTCCTATAGAAAAATAGGCAAGACGTGAACAGGCAGAAGCACGAAAAGAGGTTTAACTCCATTAGTAATTAAACTAATTAATTAAGATGCCATTTCACATCTGCAAGTTGGCAAACATCGACAGTTGGGCAGTACAGTCTTTTGACGAGGATGCAGATTTAAGGAGATTTTTGCTATCCACTGGGGGAAATGCAAGGTGGTACAACTATTCTGTAAATAGTACGGTGGTATTTAATAAAGGGAAGTATTCAGAGATCCTAAATTGGAGGAGTTTCACTCCTACCCCCGAGTGACATTCTTGCACATGTGTACCAGGCAACATTCAATGATATTCACAGCAGAATGGAACCACTGTTTTTAGTAGAAAAAAACCTGGAAATGACCTAAATGTGCATACACAGTTAATTGTTTCAATGGATTCTATTTAACTGTAGAAGTGAACGTGGGAGGGCACCTGGGTGGCTCAGTCAGTTAAGCCATGGCCTTCGGCTCAGGTCATGATCCCAGGGTCCTGGGATCGAGTCCTGCATCCAGCTCCCAGCTCTGCAGAGAGCCTGTTTCTCCCTGTCCCTCTGCCTCTCTGCCTACTTGTGCTCTTTATTTCTCTGCCAAACAAATGAATAAAATATTTTTTTAAAAAAAGAAGTGAATGTAAGACTCCATTAGTTAGAATTAGTCTCAGAAAAGTAATGAAAGAAATCGCAGAACAAACTTAATAGGATGTCTTTCCATAAAATTAAAACAAGGCACAACCATACGGTGTGGTACTTCTATTTTAACAATATATGTTTATGTACCTAAAGAAATGTAAACAAATTATCAGTTTAAAACAAATTCAGGGGGCGCCTGGGTGGCTCAGTGGCTTAGGCTTCTGCCTTTGGCTCAAGTCATGATCCCAGGGTCCTGGGATCTAGCCCTGCATCAAGCTGCCTTCTCAGTGGGGAGCCTGTTTCTCCCTCTGGCTCTTCTATTCCCCCTGCTTGTACTCTTTCTCTCTCTTTCTCTCTCTCTCTCTCTGTTAGATAAATAAATAAAACAAATTCAGGATGAGTGTCTTTAAGAATGAGAGAGATATATAAGGTAAAAGAGGAGCTTCTTATAAATTGTCATATGCTATTTCGTAATCTGGGACTTAGATACAGAGATGTTTGTCAGGAGATGTCCTATACTGCTTTTGCACGTAACATGTATTGCAAGTTTTTCTAAATGGTATATAAGCATTAAAATAAAGGAAGAAGTTGAGTGTGCTTCACAGAGTGCTAGCCTGGGTGGTTGAGTGGATGGTGACCCTGTTCACAGACTCAGGAAACCCAGCAAGAAGGGAAGGATCGGGAGTAAGGTTTATGACTTCAGTTTGGAAAGTGTTGAGGGTGAAATGCCTCTGATGTATCCAGGGGTGGATGTCAAGGACCAAACACCGTATTAATATCTGAAATTCAAATGAGAGGACACTGCTGCAGATACAGACTTGGAGAGTAAGTAGTAGCTGAAAATGGGAAGGAAAAGAAAGCACCACGAGAGGAAGAAACTCACTGTGCCTGAAACCAGAGCTCATTCAGTAGCACTGGCCTCCCAGATAAACCAAGCCCCTCCATCCCTCCTGAGTTTACTGTCTTCAGCTTTAGTCCTCAGTTCATATAAAGTGGGTCCAAGCCTTTAGAGTCCATAAGAATTCCCATCCAAGATCTACCAAATCCTGTGCTATCATGTTTTTCACTTATGTACTTGGTTTTCATTCCTGTTGCCATCAGATTATCAATGCTTTTTCCCAGACTATTGCCAATGGGTTCTGTGTGTATATGTTTTTGAATACATACATTTATTTGAATATGACCATGTGTATTTTCTTGTATATCTATCCCGCCCTGGGATTTATCAGTCATTTTAGTATATCATGTATTTCCTTAGTGCTGTTTAAAGAAATACAGAGTAGAACTAAACAGATACTTGTTGGGAATTTTTGAAAGGCGATGTTTCAACTGTCCAAGAGGTGCATTAAATAACTCCAGCTTTACTATTAAGTAATACAGATTTTAAAAACAGTCAAACAGTCAAATTAAATGGCATTTGATCTATCAATTGGTAGACATTTAAGATAATAGTACTGAAATCCTTTGGAAGAGTCAGCCATGTGGTCGGTCTTTGGGGGCAGCAAGTGGAGAAGGAGCAGGAGTAATTGATACAATTTCTCTGGAAAGCAGTTTGGCAGCATAGATGTTGTGAAGTACATTGTAACCTTACTCAGTATTTCTACAGCTGGGAAACTGGCCTAGGGAAATATTCTGTTTACAACATTCCGACAAAATGTTTTATGTATTAAAATGTTTGTCATATTTAGAGTAGTAAAAACTGGGAAATAGTCTTACGTATCCAGCAAGAGAAGAATGAATTAGAAATTACTGTACAGTGACATATCCAGTGGCCCCTCAAATTGTTTCAGAGGTTATTTAATGGCATATAATGTCATTAAATACAAATATATTTCATGACATGTCAGTCAGTGGCAGGTTGCTTAGTAAAGAGGAAGTTCATGCAGCATAGCACAATTTAAAGAACATAAGATTTCTGTGTGCTTGTAAAATCATAGAAACAAATAAAACAACATGTAGAATGGTTATCTCTGGTGATAGAGTAATGATTGGTATTTTTTCTCCATTATTCATTATCCATGTTATTATCCACTTCTTCTTCACACTGTCTGTTAGTTTTATAAGTAGAAAAACATGCAACATTATTATTAAAGGTGGTTCTTACTAAGTTCTTGGTCTTTCCTATTTTAAGGATACGGTCTTGACGCAGACGCGTCTTGGCTCACCTGCTGCTCACTCTCTCTCTGACAGTAAAGAACGAAGCAGTCTCGTTAAGCTAAAAAGTGAAGTCAAGCATAAAGCATCTGTGGAAATTCAGAATCCAGACCTGAACACCAGGGAAAAATGTTTTTTTACTTTTTCGTTCAATAAACCCTCCGGGAAATCAGACTTCAGTGTGTTTACAGCACATGGTGAACCCACAGAGAATATCTACTCAGCCCTGAGAGCAAATGACAATTTCAGTAAAAGGATGGAGAAGCATCTTAATAAGAACATCTTTGTTTATGAAAAGAATACGATAGGTGGATATGTAAATTTAGGAATGCCTCTCAAGTGCCTACCTGAAAATGCCCATTTTAATATAACACCTGGTCCAAAAAAGAGTGGCCTGGAAGATGACCAGATATTACGCCAGTGTGAAAATCCGAACATGGAATGCATTCTTTTTCATGTGGCTTCTGCTGGAAGGAGTGTGAAGAAGATTCTCAAGATGAAGGAAATTTACGAAAAAAGAAGTACACTTTGTATCTATGCCTTCAAGGGTGAGACTATCAAAGAAGCTCTACTCAAGGATAGCCGATTTCGTTCCGACCTTGACGAATTTGAATGGGAAGTAAGGGAAGGTCATCAGAAAATTCATGGAAAAGAGTCCCTGGTGGATGAAGTATCTGGAAAAACCTTAGAAATGGACATTTTTAAGAAACATGTCAGTAAAGGTACCCCTAAAAAAATTAAACAGAATGAAAATGCCAATGAAACCAGTCCCAGGAATCAGATACAGTCTGAGATCAAAGAACATGAACCAGAGACAGATGGGGAGACTGAAGATGTAGAGGCCAACAGAGAAAAAATCGTCCCACCTCAGAATCTAGCACATGATATTGCAGGTAAAAAACGACGCACAATTGCCAGGATTAGGAGTTATTATAGTAATAGTTTAAACAGAAGACACGGGAAGAATAACTCAAGACATAGGCAAAGGCCTCATGTGGTTATGCAGCATGTTATTAAGCTAGCTATCCCGAGGACAGCAACTGACCTCTGGCTAAAGAATTGCCAATCGTTGGACAAAAGTATAATGGATCAATACCCAAATTTGAAGGAGGAAGCACTTTGGATGAGAAAGTATTTTCAGGATGAACAGAAGAGAACCAAACTGACAAGCTTTCAACAGTTCAACGTATATAAAAAGTATTTTGGAAAAGTGACTGAAAATTCTACTTCAGTTGCAACCTGTGAAGATCTTCTCCATCTTAGTGAGTCAGTTGGGTTCATGACATGGGACAATAATGGAATCACAGGGAATGCTACTTGCTTTGTCTTCAATCATGGTTATATTTTCACCTGTCGGCATGTAATACATTTTATGGTGGGAGTAGGCACAGATCCAAGGTTTTGGCCAGATATAATAAGCAAATGTGCAAAGGTATCTTTTAAATATAAAAGGTTCCACCCTAACAGTGTTGATTGGTATAACTTTGAGCCATGGTTTGAAGTGTCTGATGGTCCTCTAGATTATGCCATTATAAAGCTAAGCAAAAATGGAAATGGATTTCCTCCAGGCCTGTTTAGACGAATTTCCTCTCCACCACCTAGTGGTTTGATTTATATAATTGGTCACCCAGAAGGCCAGGTCAAGAAAATAGATGGCTGTGCTGTGGTTCCTGTAAATCAGCGGTTAGAGAGGTACCCAGAACAGCATCGAGATGAGGTGGTAGCACCCCATGCTGCCACTTACAATGCTTTCTCTATGTTCACACAAAGAAGTTTCCTAACAGAAGTCTGTAACACTGACACACTTAGCTATGATACCTGTTTTTCCAGTGGGTCCTCTGGCTCCCCAGTGTTTAATACATCTGGTGAATTAGTTGCTATGCACACTGTTGGGCATTTTTATTCTCATGGAGGTAGAGACTATGCCATTATTGAATTTGGCTATTCTATTAATTCAATTCTTTGTGATGTTAAACAGAAGAATGAGAGGTTGTATAAATTATTAATCGAAGAGAACAACGAGAACCATAGTGAAAACGATAACAAACAAGAGTTGTTTCAGTCTCATCAGACTGTACCCATGGAACACTAGGAAAAAAAATGTTTTATTCAAGAAAATATGCCAATAGCTTAGAGTATTGGGGGCTGTTTCCTTAAAGTGTAATGAATATTCTTTTTCTTTTTATTTTTTTTAAATTTTTCAGAGAGCACAAGCAGGGGGAGTTGGAGGCAGAGAAAGAAGCAGGCTCCTTGCTGAGCAAGTGTCACATATACCCTGATGTGTATTGTTAACCTGAGCAGCATTGCTAACAATAGCCAAACTATGGTAAAAGCCCGTGTGCATCAGCTGATGAATGGAAGATGTGGGTGCACCTGGGTGGCTCAGTTGGTTAAGCAACTGCCTTCTGCTCTGGTCATGATCCCCGAGTTCCAGGATCGTGTCCAACATCTGGCTCCCAGCTCCATATGGAGTCTGCTTCTCCCTCTGATCTTCTCTTCCCTCAAGCTCTCTCTCACTGTCTCTCTCTCAAATAAATAAAATCTTAAAAAAAAAAAAAACAGAAATGAAAGATGTGGTATATATTTGCAGTGGAATATTACTCAGCCATCAAAATAATGAAATCTTGCCATTTTTAACAATGTGGATGGAGCTAAAGTGTATTATGCTAAGCAAAATGAGTCTGAGAACGACAAATACCATGATTTTATTCATGTGGAATTTAAGAAACAAAGCACATGGACGTATGGGGAAGGGGGAAAAATAAGAAGAGAGAGGGAAACAAACCATAAGAATAAACTGAGGGTTGATGGCGGGAGATGGGTGGGGGATGGGCTAAATGGGTGATGAATATTGAGGAGGGCACTTGTCTTGTTGAGCACTGGGTGCTGTATGTATGTGATGAATCACTAGACTCTACTGAAATTAATATCACATTATATGTTAACTAGAATTTAAATAGAAATTTGAAGAAAATAAATATCTCTAATTTGCAACTAAGATTGTAAGTCAGATTCTTTAAAATAGATGCACTTGCCTCTTATTGGGAGATAGAAATAAGATGGAGACCATCTTTTCTCTCTGGCAAACAATGTCATAGAGAAATGAGTGTCTAAAGAGGGTAGTGTTGGCCACCATTAAGTGTCAGTGTCCAGTCCTCAGCTTTATGTGTATTGAAGAGTGATTGCAGGCAGTAGCAGCAGCCAAAATATCCGTATTGCAATGTCTGGTCATTTACTTTGATAGTGTGGAGAGGCATTTTTAACAGCTTCCTCATTCACCTTCCTGATCCCTGGTTTCCAACTAAGAGGGTGAATTCTTGAACTCCATTCCAGCGCTGGCCCTTTGAATCCCTCCCACTGCTTTTGTCATTCTAGAGATGTTCTAAGGATGCCTGGGGGGCTCACTGGTATAAGCATCCAACTCTTAGTTTCATTGGCTCCAGTCAGGATCTCATGGGTTAGGGGATTGAGCCCCATGCCAGGTTCTGTGCTCAGCTTGAAACATTCTCTCCCTCTGTCCCTCCCTGCCCTCACAAATAACTACATCTTTTTTATAAAGTGTTCTAGCAATTAATCCCTTCAGTTGAAACTCTTTTACCCGCACAGATCTCTGATACACTCTTCCTACCAACTAGCCTTTGATTGTCCAAATATGTGATCGCCTCTCAGTTGTGCCAATGCCATAGATCTCAGAGAAATTGTTGGTTCAGAAACTCTATATCTGTATGTGTGTTAGAAAGGTACAGGAACAACTGCTAAATTTCAAAATAAAAATAGAATGAGGTTATTTCTCACATGGTAGTCTAAAGATACAGCCCTCTGTGGTTGTGGGAGTTTCAGGGTGTGATGGCATTAGGTTTTCTCTGTCAGGTCAAAGATGGCCACTAAACCTCTGGCTAACATACCTACACAACAGCCAGGAGTAGAACGAAAATGTACAAAAAGGGAGTGTACCTCTTCTTAAGATCACCATCTAGAAAATGCATATATCACAGCTGCTGGTAACCATTGTCTACAACATGGTTATGTAGCTCACTTAGCTGAGAGTTGGGCTTTGAAATGTAGTGTTTTTCTGGATGACCAGATAGATGCCCAGCCTTAAATTTTCTTGCTTTGGAATAAAGGAAAAATGGATTTTGGATGAACTATCATGTCAACCCACTCATCTAGCCTCTCTGGTATCTATATACACTCTTCTCTCCACTTACAAAGCATACTTCCCCACCCCCAAGATAGTCCAGAATTCTGGGTGACGTGCATGTCTTCCCTTCATGTTTGGATGCAGCTTCTCATAGCTCAGAGATAAATCTGCCTGTTCCCTTTCGCCCTACTCACACACCCAATAGACTGTGGCAGAGTATGGCCAAAATCCAACCTCTTAAAGTAAAATTTCAATTCAGAAAAGAAATTGGAAAACACAACTGTTACTGTCCTGTAGCAGAGATCAAATTCTCTTGGGCAGAAAGTGCAGGGTGCCCAGCTCTGGCAGGGAGCACAATTTTAGGTCACTGCAATTGTTGGTCACTGCTCATGGCAGTTGGAATTGCCTTGACCTTTGTCCTTCAAAACCTCGGATTTTGTCCTTCAGGTTGTTCTTTTCTATTGTCTTCTGTGGCCATTTCTTTTTCTTCTGTAAAGTTCAGTTATAATAATTTAGGACTTATGTATAGTAAAATACATCACTTTTGGTATATAAGTCTATGAATTCTGACATATACATATACTGGAGTAATTACTACCACAATCAAAAAGTTAAGCAGCTTTTTTTAAAAAACATAGTACAAGTTTCCAGAAATTTAAAGATAATTTCAGTCAGTGTATAGCTTTCCCTAACTTTTAGGAGCAATCTGGAACATGTTCCATGGTGAGGTGATAAGTTTGCTCTTAATTTTCATTTATTTTACGTCTGGAACATTCAAATCAGAGTCCAGTCTATACATTACATTTGGTCCATAGGAGTCTCTTCAGTCCCTTTTAATGTATAAATTCCCCCTTTATCTTTTCCTGACATGTATTTATTGAGTAAAGTGGATCGTACTTGTCCTGTAGAATATTCCACATTCTGCACCTTGCAATTCCATCCTCGTGGTGTCATTTAATGTATAGTTGGAGTCCCTGTATTTCCAGTAAGTGGTGATTAAATCTAGAGGCTCAATTATATTCAGTTTGGACTTTTTGCCAAGGATACTTCCTAGGTGATTCTAAGGAAAGTCTGGCCTTACATTTACTGTGGGCCAATATCTGGTCCTCATATCCCTTAGCATCATGAGATTCAGGATAACTCCCACTAGCTTTCTAAAACTGAGCACTGACCAGAAACTGACCAGGAACTGACCAGAAATCATTTCCCATCCTCATTCATCAGCCTTTAAAATGCACTCCTACAAAATGGCCTGGTTGTGGATGGCAAAGTTTAGCAACTCTTGAAAATTCTCTTTGTAAAAAACTTTTTCCCATGCCTTTTGCTAGTCACCCTCAGATCATAGTAAGTTTAATTCTCGTGTGAAGGTTAATGTTATTATCAACTTGACTCAGCCACAAGGTGACCAGATACTTGGTCAAATATTATTCTAGGTGTTTCTGGGAGGGTATTTTTTTTTTTTTAATGAGATTAACATTTAAATTGGTAGACTGAAGAAAGCAGTTTGCTCTCCCTAATGTGGGAGGGCCTCATCTAGTCAGTTGAAAGCCTGAATAGAACAGATTTATTTGGGAGACCCCCACGTAACAAGGTATGCTTCCTGTATGGCTGTCTTTGAATTGGGACATTGACTTTTTCCTGCCTTTGTACTTGAACTGAAACATTGGCTCTTTTTGGGTCTCAAGCTTGCCTGGTTCTTAGACCTTCAGACTCAAATTAGAACTTCACCAGCAGCTTTTCTGGGATTCCATTTTGCTAACTCACCTAAAAGATCCTGGAACTTTCCAGCATCCATAAGCGCATGAATCAACTGCCTATAATAAATCATATTATTTTATATATGTTTATGGATTCTGTTCCTCTGAAGAACCCTAATACATATGGGAGCAGGACCTCTACAGTGAGACATAGGCCATGAAGGAAACGTCATCTTTCTCTTACCCAGAAGACAAAAGAGAAGCAGCGAAGAGAATGTGTCATTCAAGTTTAGGGGCTGCTATTTTCCATGTCTTCGAAGCCTCCCAAGTACCATAACACCAAGTCTATGAAACTTCCCTATCCTTTGTAAATGAATGTCTTTAATTTCACAAACAGGAGAGGGCAATCTGTATATGCGGTTGCCACTGGAATTCAGTAACATAAAAATATCAATCTCAGAGTTCTAGTAAAGATGAGATAGATATTTCAGACCAACTCTCCCACGCCCCCCTCACACACAGAGAGGCACACTGAACAAGAAAAATCCAGACTTAAAATAGGAAATGCCTGTGTGAAGGCATCAAAGCTGTAGCCAACGAAGCTACCAAAGCAGTATTCTACTGAAGTCCAGGACCAATATCCCAGTGAGGAGGGAAGCCCAAACAGGTCAGTTCTGTAGTTTGTACTGATTTTACCTTAGAGGCACCTGCCAGTTCTGGAGATGACTGGGAGGCTGAGAAGCTGACCAGACATTTGAAGACAATCATGAAGCTGAGAAGGCACAAGAATTAGAGCTTAAGTCCTATCAAGTAGTAGGGGTTCTGGTAAACACAGGATTTGGAATGCAAAGTGTTGCATTCATAAATAAAAATGTTCCAGATGTTGTCTCAGCCTTCACAGGGATACAAGTCAGTTTGAAATCACCTCAGTCCATATTAGGTTAAGGTGACTGGAGATTACTAGGGATGCCAGTCCAGCCATCGCCCAGAATGAATTGTAAAGTCTCTTTGGAGGAAGGTTATATCATCCTGAGTCTTGTATTTTTTTCAAGACAAAATATGCTATGTAAAAATGAAATCTTGAACTTCTAAAGAGAAGGAAAGGGACTTATATTGGTGACATAGATTAAGAAAGATGGCCAAGATGTAGACTTGATGAAAGGAATGTGACCATATTCTTCTATCCAATACTAACATGAGAAATGTATTAGGATTATTTACTTATACACCAATTGAAGGGCCCAACGTGTTTATTTGAGAGACAGACCTTCTTTCTTAATTATTATCTGAATAATGGGGAGTTAAGTTCTATTCTAAGCATTTGACTCATCCTTTCTCTACCAGACCACCATGGGGACTGACATTTCCTGTTTGGTATTTACTGAAATTGAAAGAAGGAATAATGCAACAAAGGGTTACGTGTAACTAACCAAACGGATATCTTTAGACATGTCCACAAAGCTGTGAGACCTCTTGTCAAATCCTGGGAGCCCACAATGCCTCTTGCTACACCACACACGTAAGGATTTCAGATCTTATCCTGTTGCTGTAATTAAATGTCTAATAAAAATTGTCACAGGAGCTCCAGTTGGGGGAATCAGATCCTCAAATGTATGTTTTTAAATAGCATGCAAAGGAAGTCTGCCTCTCTCAGTGGCAATCCTGGGAGGCAAAGCATATGGTACCGCTGAACTTGCCTGCCACTTGATCCTGCCCCATCCCTTTGAACCAAAGGTGGGTCCAACCAGCCCAGACAAGAGGTGGTTCTAAGTTCTTATAGTAAGATGCGTTTTCCACCGAAATTTTCGGTAAAGCTTATCACTAGGATGTGCAGGAGTCAGATGCAGAGACCCTGGGACTTTGCCACAACAAGCACATCTAAACTTGGGATATAGAGCTCAAGTGTCCCCCCTGGGTGCTGGCATCCCTGAAGCCCTCTCTATGCCACCACTGCCTTTCCTCATTTCTGTGTTACAGCACACCAGTTGTAACTCTCTTTTTACCTTTTTCAGGTACTAGATTGTAACTTATTTGATGATTAGGACAATGTTACATTCTTCTTTGTATCCCCAGTGCTAAGTCTTTAGCAAACACTTAAAGTTCTAGTAACTCCAAAAAGAGTGGATACACTTTTAAATTTTTTTTAATTATTATTATTTGGATACACTTTTTAAAAAGAATCTAGATTTATAGTTCTTAGACACAGGTCAATAAGAAATGAGTAAAGGCTACCTTATAGCATATTCACGGGACCTCTACCGCAACAGGTAATTGTTGTAGAACAACACAAATCAGTTAAAGATGAGGTCCCAAGGGTTGGCTCCTCCTGCTCTTCAGTCTTTGCTGCTTAGTCCTCCCAGGCTTCACCCAACCCTGCAAAGGACAGCTAAGATGAGGATATGGGAGGCTGGTCCACACCTCCCTGTTGAGAAGACTTGCTAATCTACCTTCACAGAACGCTAGCTTTGGCCGGGGTTTTCTTTTCTTTTCTTTTCTTTTTTTTCTTGTAGATTGTGAAAGTCAGTTATACAATTGAAGTAGAACTAAAAAAAAAAAAAAAAAAAAACCTTCAAAATGAAATCTGACCAGAGATTCTTCTGGTCAGTCTCATGATGTTGTGCAATCACTTGGCCAACTGCCAGTGAAGGAGGAAAGGCTGGCCACAGAAATTAACTGGCAGGCTTCCAGAAACAAAGTGGCTGCGATCGGAATTACCGTGTGCTTTTGCTGTTGTTGCTGCTATGAAAAGACCTGAGAAGAAACCCAAGGTTGAGGAACCAAACTTCCAAATATGTTATATCTTGATTAACAAAAGAAAACTATGTAACAAAATATATTTTAAAATCCTGCCTGCTCCCTCCTTTTCAGGGCCAGAAATTCCTGGGCCTAAAATAACAACAACAACAAAACCAGATAGCTTAGCCCCACGCCAAGAATCCCTTTACATGTTTACGATAAATCCAGGGTATCATGATGGAGAAAAGGGCACTTGACTCTCAGCAAGGTGAAGTCGATCGATGCTAAACTGGAGAGGCAGCAACGCAGCCCCAGCAGGCCAAGCCAACCTCAGTTCTGGCACATTTAGGCCAACAGCCGGATCTAGAAGGACCACTTGAGCGGGAGCGTCCAGACCGTAGCTTCTCAGCTTTCTGCAAAAGTCTCTGGCTTGCCCAGCTCGCAGCGAAGGAAGAACCGTTTCCCGCCCCAGGGAAGGGGGAAGGGAGGGTTGGGCAAACCACCTCCCTATTGTGCTGCTATTGGGCAGGAAGGATGTCAATCCTCGCCCTGGCTCCGCCCCCTTCCCTTTCTCTCAGGTTCGTCCTCTCGCGCCCCCTACAGGCGGCGCCCGGACTTCGCTCCTAGTGAAGAAACGCCCTCGCCGGGCGGGGTTATTAGAGGCTCAGCTCCCGGGGCAGGGACTTTCCAAAAAGGCGGGGCTGCAGGCGCTCATCTCTGGCCCCGCAGCTCCGGGTTTAACAGCGCTGCGGGCGCCGCGGGAGGATTCTGGAGGGACAGAAGGGGACGGCGGAACGAGAGGACAGCGGGGCGAAGGGCGGAGTCGCGGTGGGGTCCCGGAAACCCAGCGAGCAACGGAAAGGAAGCACAACTGACTTGAAGTTTCAACTTGCTGAGGATCCCAGGACCCTGGGATCATAACGTGAGCTGAAGGCAGACGCTTAACGGGCTGAGCCACCCAGCTGCCCCAAGATCTGCACTTTTAAAAGCCTGCCCTAAATATTTCTTATAGACACTAAAGTTGGGGAATCGCTCATCTAGGCCAACCTCTTTGGTTTGCAAATGAAGGAACTAAGAGGGGCCCGAAGTCTTTGCAGCGTCCTAAAAGGCTGTAAGGCTCTAAGACTAAAATCCTAGGGTACATCTGTCTTTCCCTTCAACTAGCAAATTTAATCTAGCAAACATAGATTAGGGGTTCCTAATCTATGAAATGGAGACAAAGTCACACCCACCGCCCAAACGGTGAATGTGAAGATTAAATGAGACTCAGGTGTGTCAAACGCAACCCCAATGAGCCACAGGTGATGAATGAAGGTTCCCATCCTACCCCGTCCGGTTTTCGGAGGTGCAAAGGACGGTCCCCGCCGGGAAGCCCTTAAGTAAAACAGCGCACCTTGGAAGTGCGAGTCTCAGGAGGGGTACTGAGGATGGTGGTTAAGGAACGTCCATCCCTGGAGCTCAGGCCCGCCCAGCCAAGACTGGCGGCGGGTTTCTGCGTGGTTCTTTAGGAGGAAGGACGGAGGGCACTCCAGCACGCGTCTCCTGCGCGTACCCAGCGCTCAGGAGCTCTGGCCTCTGGCCACGACTGCGCGGACTGCGACGGATACCGCTCTTCCCGGAGAAAGGATGAGCCCCGTGTGCAGGCAGCCTCCCCCTTGGAGTCTCAGCAATTAGGGCGGTGCACGCACCCTCCTAAAAGTCTAAGCAGATCCCCCCACCCCTACCCCCATGAGGGCGTTACCTCCTCAGGTGTTATGCCCTCCAGATATTGGGGGTATCTGGAGTCTTAGGATCTGGCTCTGAATTTAGGAATCCAGGTCGCTCAACACTTTGACCTCAAGGTGAAATTAACATCACCTTGTCCTGCTGGTGGAAGAGTAATTTGGTACATTCTTTCTGTATTAGTAATTTAGCAATATTCCCCGAACCTAGAAATCATGTTCACTTTTGACACAGTGCACAGCCTTGCAGACAGGTATATACCAAGCAGAATTATACGATAGTCATAAAAAAAAAGAAACATGAAAACGCCTATCATTTATGGAGTATTTGTGTATTTGGTGTATTTGGACCCTCATTCCATCTACTGCCTCACTGAAACCTCCCCACATTATGAAGTAGTACTAGCAGGTGCATGTTATTAAACTGGCGGTAGCAGAAGTCAAAGAGAGGCAAACAGAAAGATCCAGTGGTGCCCAAGGTCAAGCCAGGCAAGTTTTCATTCTGTGCACATTCCCCTGGCTGAAGCAAATCAGGTGGTTAAGTCTGACATTAATGAGGTGGGAGGAACTGTGAAGTCAAGGCAAGTCAAGGCAAAAGGTATATGTACAGGGCAGGGTGGAGATTTGAGAACAATTTCTCACATTCATCATCAGGTTCTTCCAGTTCTCCGGACTTTCCAAAATCAGAGAAACAGAATTAGGGTTTTCCTAATTCCCAGAAAATCAAAATAAATGTTTTCTAAGGCAAAATTACATAAAACTTCACAAAACTTTAAGCAGCAGACATGTATAGTATGTCCTGGGAAAGTACTGTGCTTAGAACTAGATTGTATAAACTGCTCTGGATCCATGAATATGAGAAACATATTCATTCAACTCTGTATCCCTAATATCCAGTACATTCTCTGGAAGCAGGAAGCAACATGTGTTTTAAATGAATGAAACCATGTTGGAGATTCTATTATGTGTGTACCTTTTCCTCCTTCCTAATGGCAGGACTGTTCTCAACATTCACCCTCTATAGAATCCAGCACTTGGTCTTGTAAATTGTAACTGCACATCTATGTGTTGAAGAAAGGATTGCGTAAATGAAAAAATATGTAGGAAGAGGTGAGCGGCTGTGCCTTTCGCTGTTAAAAATTAAAGGCAGCCATAGAAGCCTTTCAATACAAGGAGTTAGATGGCCTTAGCTTCAGATGGTAGTTTAAATCCTGGCAAGAATGTTTCTGGGCAAATACTTGCAAAACTTTTGATTTGTGACTCAGGGCAGATGACCACACCTTCCCCACAGGGTCATTGAGAGTATTAAATAAAGCAGGCACACCCCGGGCAGTGACTCCTTCCACCCGCAGATGTAAGGGTTAGCGCATCCGTGAAAGCAAACAGCCTGGCTGGCCATTGCCAAGGAATCCCCTGCCCCTCTCTCCATTTATAAATGACTATAAAAAGTAATTACAATAAAATGTTATATACCACCACCAATTTATTTTAACTTGATCACATATCTTGATTTATGAAACAGGCATTTATTTATAGCGCTTTCAGTGATTAAGAATGAGTTATAATAGGCAACCAAAAAAGAAACTTGTGTCAAGTATGATGAACCTGTAATTTTTATTTACATTTTTGAGTTTTGTTTGTTTTTTACAGAGGAGGAATGGCTTTTAAGATAAATTCTGAAGTAAAAATGGAAAACAAGATATCTTCATGTATAATCTTGTATAACCATGTATAATCTTTTCCTACAAGAAGGCTTTGCACAAAAATTAACCTCAAAAATTAGGTGCAGGGGCACCTGATGACTCAGTCCGTTAGGCATTTGACTCTTGGTTTCTGCTCATGTCATGATCTCAGGGTTCTGAAGTCAAGTCCCTCATTGGGCTCTGGACTGGGCTTGGAGCCTGCTTAAGATTTTGTCTCTCTGAGGGGCACCTGAGTGGCTCAGTGGGTCAAACCTCTGCTTTCTGCTCAGGTCATGGTCTCAGAGTCCTGGGATCAAGGCCTACATGGGCTCTCTGCTCAGTGGGGAGCCTGCTTCCCTCTCTCTCTCTACCTGCCTCTCTGCCTACTTGTGATCTCTCTCTCTGTCAAATAAATAACATATTTAAAAACAGACAAAAAAAAAAAAAGATTCTGCCTCAATGTCTCTCTCTGCCCTTCCCCCAGGACCTCTTTCATTCTCTCTCTAAAAAAACAGAAACAAAACAAAACAAAGAGAATCCTGCAGATGAGGTTATCTGTTCGCATGTTTTATGTAATGTCTTATAGGTGCATTATCTAATTAAGATTTTCTAGCAAAGACTTCATGTTCAGGAGTCACAGTAAACATTCTCCAAATAGACCAGTTACCACAGCATAATTATACTCATGCATATTATTGTTGATATGTTTCCCATAAGAAAATTAGTCTTAGAATATATGAGTGATTTATTAAAATTAGTGTCTATAGAGCACAGTGTAATATAAATCTATGAAAAACCCATTTTTACATTTTCCAAAATGTCACTTTGAGTATAATAACAGAGCAAATTTCTGCAGCAGAGTAACAAAGACAGGAATTAATTATGAAAATTATACTGTATTAAGTGTCTTTGCTCTTGACTGTTTAGCAACATAAAAGCTCAAAACAAAACAAAAACCCCAACCGCACCATAAAAGCAAGAGGCAAGTAAGAAAATGAGGCATATGCAGAGGAAGAAAACTCATGCCATGCTGTCACCTTTATATTTGACCTTGCATGTAAAAATTAATCTCTTCCCATCAAGGAACCCCCCACCCCCGTGATTAAGTATGGAAAACAACACTTTTGGAGGCTAATGATGGGAAAGCGTTGTTCTCTGTAATCCTAATCTAGGAATGAAGAAATAGCTATTTGATTAAGCATTTACAAGGAATGCATCTACTTTTTAAGGAATTTCCTGGTAATTATAAAAACTCTGGTTTTCAGCAGACCAAAGAAAAAAAGAAGAAAATTTCATAAATAAGTTTAATGGTCAAATTGCTTTTAAAAACTTTTGGGTTTCAGGGCACCTGGATGGCTCAGTGGGTTAGGCCTCTGCCCTCGGCTCAGGTCATGATCTCAGGGAGCCTGCTTCCCTCTCTCTCTCTGCCTGCCTCTCTGCCTACTTGTGATCTCTGTCTGTCAAATAAATAAATAAAATCTTTTAAAAAAACCTTTTGGGTTTCTAGTCTTGAGAATGTGAATTTTATTTGGTTTAGCTCTCACTAGCTCTATATTGTAACTTTGAGATTACAACTTCATCTTGTCTGAAATTTGGAGAAAGAAATAACAAAAGATTTAGGGGTTATGAAGGAAAAGGTGTGACAGAAAACTTTCATCCAAAAAAGTTTATTTTCCTATTACCTTAAGACAAAATATATTTTATTGTGGATATATTTAAGGCTGAGGAAATATTTATTTTATGCCCTTTCCCCAAGAAACTAACACATAACTTACCAAGCCAGAAATGTTTTAAAAATAAGGATTATTAAAATTATACAAAATTATAGAAATATTTAAGAAAAAAGTGATAAATATCTTGCTACATAGTAGGTACAGTTGCACCAAGGTCTCATAGATGCATAGATAAGAACACATTTTATTTTAACTTTTCACTATCTTCTTGCGCACTAATATTTCATAGAAACAAAATGTTGAATTCTTAACATCCATGTTTGGGAAGTGTTGTTAAGTCTATTGGCTACTAAACCACTATTTTGTTTATATACTGAAATGTACAAAAGACAAAAAAAAAAAAAAAGACCCAGAAAATGTTTCACATCTGCATAAATACTTTCTCAGTGGACCAGACATTTAGTTTTGCTCTTCATTATAGGTCTTCATACTCCCCAAAAAGGACAACCTCACTCTTCTTCGTAGTTGAGATTGGTCATAATTTCCAGACAATATCTCAAAAGTCCATCAAATTCTAACAAGTCAGCTGGAAAAGTATAGCTCTCTAAAACGAGGTAGCTCAGAGGTAGCCGTTTCAACCCCAGTATTTTCACCACCTCTTGCTTGTCATGAAAATTTTTTACTGCTTCAGAATCTACAATGAAAAAAAAAAAAGAAATCAGAAAAGTTAATTCTTTGGTGTTGATCTCATGCACTACTCTCAGGAGCCTGAAAACTTCTAACGGTTCAGAGAATGATAGTGAGTGGTGAAATTTTCATACTAATTGGGTTTTCTGGGGTCTTTTGTTGTTGTTGTTTGTTTGTTTGTTTTTCCTTTTCAAAGTTTACTCTTTCCAAATCCCAGAGAACCCACAGTATAGGAAGCAGTAGTTGTAGTTATTGGGGAGTGCTGTATGCACATTAAGTCCGGTTCCCCCCAAATTATCACATATACTGTAGTTACCAACGCTCTTCTCAACACTGTGGCTCTACACACATCCTCTAGTCCTCGGTCAATTGCAGAAAACGTGTCACGGTTGTAACCGCGGCTCCTCTTCAAATACAGAATGGAATGCGTGCGCATCTGCTGTTGGTGCAGATCCTTAAACAGCGGCTGCCGGCAAGCCCTGTCCTACTGGAGTTGTCCGCTCTGGGATTTATTCCTGGAGTCCTTACGGTCTTCTTCATCAGGATTGCAAACATCTGCCTATATTCGTGGACGTTTGGAGACTCGCTTCACGACCAGGTCCTTCACTCCACCTCCATTCTCGGCTGCGGCTTCTTCCTGATTGTCACAGTCACCGGATCTGTCGCATCTGGGGGGAACGCCCGAGTCGCCCAAGTCCCCTTCTCCCCACCCGCCCGCAGCGCCCCCAGGGCGCTGGAGATGGCGACTCGCTGCAAACGCCCGCCTCCTGCCTCTGTCTTCACTTTCCACACATCTCCCGGAGGGGACAGCCGGGCCTCGGAAGCCGCGTTTCCACCCACGCACTTTCGCGGCGGGTTTCTGGCGCGCAGGCCGGAGCCTCAAGTCCCGCCTTCCGCGCCCCCCCCCCTTCACCCCCACTGGGATTGCCGCGGGGATTCAGGACTCGGGGAAGGAGGGAGATGAAGCAGGCAGCGAGGGCGGCGAGAGCCCAGTGAGGCCGCGCCGGTCCGCCGCGAGGGAGGGTGCGCGGCCGCCCGCAGCCGGGGTTCCTCCGGGGATTCCTGCACCTTGCAGCGCCGGGGGCCGCGCTCACCCTTTCCCGCGCTCCGCTCGGCGGCCAGAGCGCGACCAATCGGCTTCCGCAGTAGAGAGCAGCCGTCCAATGAGACAAAGGGACGCGGCACCCCGCGGTCCCTCGGGCCGACGCACCGCCCGCTTACCCAGAAGGCGGAACTCCCGGCTGGAGGCAAGGGTCCCCCCAAAGTCGCGCGTGCAGGCGAGTGAAGGCTAGGTCTGCGACGAGCTCGTCTCTTGGGTGAGTTACCCCTTTGGTCCTGGCGCTGACTTGAGAGTTTAGAGAAAATGTATTGACGGAGTCACAAAGGAGAAAAACCTCGGGCTGGGGCGGAGGGGGGGGCGGCGAGAGGGGACAGCAACCCGTAAACCGGAATACCCTTGTTTCCTGAAAGGACTGGGGTTTGTCCCTGGAAATCCAGAGCAGAGTCAAATAAAAGGATATAATATTTCTTTCGCAGTGCCCAAGGGGAGAGCAGGTTCTAATCTTAAAAGCTGATGTGGTTCTGAAGACCCATCGTTAACTTTATGAAAATGTTTCCTAAGAAGATCAACCTCTTTGTGTCTAAATTCTGGGTGTAGCATTATGACAACAGTTATGTTAAATGTGTGCTCTTGAGTGAGCTTCTAGATAAAATACTCGATACTCTCGGTGACAAATGGTGACCAGGTTCTCCAGCATGTTCATCATGAAGAGAAAGTCATCTACAGTCACATCGCTTGCTGACTACATTAATATGACTTATCTTCTCTTTTCATGAGCATGAATTTACTATACCAGGAAGCTTTTGCCCAGGGACATGGAAGTTGCAAATATCTTTACTGTTTATTCTAGTAACTTCCTCAAAGACCGCAGCACTCTTCACTTGAAAACATCAAAGCACAGTTTCCAAACCTTCTTGAAAATCCTTGCCTGTCACCCACTGGTCCTAAACTGTCACCCGAGGCTTACCCTATCCTAACCAATCCCCCACATAAAAGACCCGACTTAAACCAGACTTCAAAATCTCCATAAAGAGTCCAACCTTGCTCTCCCCTTTCTGAGACGCTACGGAAGTTCTGCTCCCCATAACCTCAAGAAGCCGCGGGCTTAGCTTTACCAACAGGCGGTTCTGTCGAGATTTCTGGGAAGCAGCACTTGACATCCTTGGAGGCCTCACAACACCGAGTGGGTTTCTGCTGCCCTGTCCCTCTGAGGTCCCTTGAACTCTCTCCAGCGCTGTGTGAACTCAGTGGCGGGGAGACTGTGTCTTGCGTGCGGAGGTTCATGTCCAGCTTTGTTGTGGTTGTTGTTGCGTTCCCCATGTGCTGAGTTTATTTTGCCCTTGGGAGTAAAGAAACCTTTTAAGGAACCCTTTTGATTTTCTGACCAAAAATTTAACAGGTCTGTGTTTGACGAAAATCCGCCTTCTTAGCCATACAGCAACTGGTCTCTACCCGTGTCAGCCTTGGCTGTCCTTGTGCGAGAGAAAAGCTCAAGGGAAGAGACGAGGCATAGACGCCCACGTCTGGTTCTCAAACCGGCCGTGGGGACGGAAGACCTTGGGAAGATTTTGTTTCAGGCTGGAGGGACGGAGACAAACACGCTAATGCTTTATTCTGGAGACTCGCCCTCCCCACCCCGCCATCGACGGACAGGCCCGCTTCCCGGGTGTCCAAAGAAGCAAAGACTCAGAGGCGGCGGAGGGGTGAGGCTGTTAGAAGCCGGGCAGATAGGAGAGTGGAAGGACCCCAACAGCCCGCCGAGCAGCGGATCGCATGGGGCAGGGCACCTTCTGGAACCTCAGCCCCGGCCTCCCGCCCGCGCGCCCCAGCTCCGGCCCGCCCCGCGCGCCCCGCCGGCCCCGCTCGCAGGGACGCCCCTCCCAGGCCAGCTCCCCGCCGGAGCTCAGAGGCCTTGGCTTCCTCCTATAAGCACCGAGCTCGGCTGGGCGCGGGATTCAAGTCCCGGGTGCTGGCGGCCGGCGAGGAGTGGGTGAGCGCGCGTGAGCCCCCGGGGCTGGGGCGGAGGGGCTGGGGTCGCTGGCCTGGGCGGGACAGCGCCGCCCACCCGCGGGGCCCAGATTTGGGCCTGGTTTGATTTCCGTGGCTGCAGCTTGTCCCGCCGCGGAGGCGGGGTGGGGGCGGCGGTGGCGGCCTTGCAGGGGGGCCTAGGTCAGCCGAGACTCGGCCCCTCTCCAGTCTGGCTCAGTTCTGTGCACTGGTTCCAGAGAAGAGAGGGCGGAGAAGGAAAGAGGAGGAAGAAGAGAGGGAGAGAACCTAGGGGAGGAGTGGGAGAGGAAGGGGCGAGGGGCGAGGGGGGGCGGGGGGGGTGCCTAGAAGGTGGAGAAGCCGGGGGAGGGTGAGGAGGTAAGAGGAAGAGGGGAAGAGAGATGGGTTCGGGAGGAATTCCAAGGGAGAGCCTCTGGGTGGGCAGGGAATGGACCAAGAACAGGCCGCATATCTTTATCTCCTTACTCGAGGACATAGGGCAGCCCTTCAGGTCAGCAGAGCCTTCTCCAACTCTGAGAGCGGGCTGCAGTAGGAGGCCCAGCTAAGGACATTTCACCTTTGCTATTACGGGACTCACGCTGGACACCGGAAATGATGTTGGGGGGGGGGGAATGTTAGGGTGTTTTCTTAATCTCTTGCCCCTGTCCACTGTGAATGCTGGAGTTAATCCCAATGTAATGCAAAATTCGCATTTCTTTCTGTCTACTTTATATTCCTTTTTTGGTCCATATGTAATTACCACTCTTAAATCTCCTGGGTTCTCACTCAGTCCCTAAGATTGGGTCATCATCAACTGACACACTGAAATTGCAGATTTCTTAATTGTTGGAGTAAGTCCTTGCCTTCAAGGATCTTACAACACAGCCCAGTGATAGGTATCTATTTTGTTTTCCCAGGTTCTCTGCTGTTGAAAAAGTATCCCTGTGGTAAGTATATTGATACAAAATAATAATAGTAGTAATATGTACTGGGCAACCTGTTATGTGCCAGGCACTGTTCCGAAAGTCTTTTCATGCATTGTATTTTTTAATCTTCACAAGGGAGTCAGATTCCACTACTCCTCCCGTGTTAGAGCTGTGGACAGTGAGATGGACAGGGGTTAATTTAACATGCCCACGGTCAGGCAGCTAGTAAATGATAAGCTGATATTTGAACCCAGGTGGTCTTATAAAAACTACCCTTGATGCAGCACCTTCAGATTCTGTAGCTCTCTTAGAGTCCTTGCTCATTTTACAAACAGGAGAGTTAGGCTCAGAGACGCTGGAGTTTCCTGGGCAGCTCATTAGCAGTAAAGAATGAAGCCACAGCTCCTGCTCCACAGTGAAACGGTTAGGAGAACAGTCATTGTCTTTAGAGAACTTGCCCTTGACCAAAAAACAGGTGGGCTACAGCGTAACAACATGAAGCAGCAGCCGGGGAGTTTAACGCTCTGCAGACAGCTTCTCTGTTCTTTTTAATAAATCAGGGCTTTTTCTAGAATGAAGGAGACTAAAGAGACATAATAATTAAAGATGACTAATGCACCTCGATTGGATGGTCAAATAAATTAGGATTGTGATTAGGCAAGAAAAAGTTCTTAATTTGTAGAGCTGGAAAGAGATAATTAGGGATAAAATGTTATGATGTATCTAAGTGTAAAATAATCTAGAAAAATAAAAGGATGCTGCAAATTTATCCAAAAAATGAATCATCATTAACTCTGTGTGATAGGCGTATGCAGAGTCATTATCCTATTCTCTATTTTGTTGTTGTAGTTCCCATTTGAAAATGTTCGTAACCAAAAGTATACTTTCTGGAGCTTTGTGACCTTGAGTAAATAGCTTAATCTCTCTAGATGTTCAAGTTTTTTATTCGTAGAATGGAACTAATAATACCAATTACACAGAATTGGAAAAATTAAATGAGGTAATTTATTAAAAGGAACTTAGGATAGGTCATAGCACCTCCTGTGCTTGCTCCGTTCATTCATTGGATCTTTACAAATGTGTCCTTTTTTTTTTTTTTTTAAGATTTTATTTATTTATTTGTCAGAGAGAGAGAGCACAGGCAAGGGGAACAGGAGAGGGAGAAAGCAGATTCCCTGCTGAGCAGGGAGCCCGATGCGGGACTTGACCCCAGGACCCTAAGATCATGACCTGAGCCGAAGGCAGACGCTTAACCGACCAAGCCACCCAGGCACCCCACAAATGTGTCTTTATTGAGAGATCACCACATGCCAGGCTTCGTGGTACATGTTGGGATCTGAAAACAGAGCTGCTGCCCTCCCTGGCTTTTGTTCTATTTATTGCTAATGAAGATTTCACAGTTTTATTTACATTGTTCATTCTCTTCTGGGGAGACATCAGAGGAAAGATAGAAGGGAAAAGTATCCCTTTAAACAAACCAAAAAACCAAGCAGCAACTAAACTTCTTGACTTCTTGACTTCCCAGGCAAACTCTCGTCCCAAGATGATTTTGTCTTTATGGCTCTTTTCCCATCCATTCCTCTGTAATCACACCATCCCTGTGCCATTAAATGGGGGCCAGATTTTAATCTCCGTGTAACTAGAACACACTTTTTAATTCTCATACTACAAACCCTTCTGCATTTGAATTCCATCTCTATCACATGGCTCTGGCCTTAAGGGTCACCTACCTCCTCTGAGTTACAGTTTCTTCATCTGCAAAAAGCAAATGCACCAGCTTTGCATGGTTTCTGGGGGAGCTGGCAATCGGAGACAATTTCTTTCAAGTATTTAGTGTAGTACCTATCAAGCAGTGGTCTATAAAAGGGAGCTTTTATCATCGAGTGATCGTAGTTGTTGGGTCAACTATTTACTTGCTAAGTTAACATCTCTTAGCAAGAGAGGGATGCTAGAGGCCAAGGGGAGGGGTGGGATGTGTGGTCCCATCAGTGTTATCCTCTACAATTAACATAGCTATGAAAATACCACTCTAACTCGAACTTTTTTGAAATTAGTGTTTAGAGTGAACTGTCTATTCACCTTCAAACCATCATGAGCCCTAAGAAGCGCAGGTCACAGATCGCATTCGATGAGAAGAGAAATAGGAAAATTGAGCACTATTTCTCTCAGGTATGTTTGTAAATATGTCTATTTACTGTTTATGGAATATGCCAATATGAGACATAGCTCTTCTTGACACTAGATTCATAATTCTTTCTGCCAAAAAATTGCCTCCTTGTAGGTTGACGCTATTAAAGTAAAATCTTTCTCATCCATTTTATTCTTTTAGTGTTAATACAGGTCTTGGCCACATCAAAACAGCCTTCAGTAAAAAGCTATTGTAACACTTCCTGAACAACAAACAATGAATCTACTATAATGTATTACAGTCAACTGTGGAATAAAAAAATCAATACTATTTCAAAGAATGAAAATATATACTATCTCAAATATAGCTAATCTCTTTGATCACAGTAATAACCTACATTTGTACTGTGCTTTCTAGTGTATGAAACAAATTTTAGAATAATCATCCTTATCATAACCTTGTTAGGCAGGGAGGGAAGATTTTTATTATCCTCAGTTTATTTATGCAGAGGGAGAAATGCCTTTTTGCTTGAGACATAAGTGAAGGGAAGATCTACATTTACTTTTACTGACCTCAGGGCTCTTTCTAATAATGGGGCTCTGTTATCATATCAAACCCTCAGTTTCTTTCCTGAGTCTGAAATCCTCCTTGCGTTTATCAAGAAGCAGGCTAGGAGAATTTTGAGAATTGGAGTATGCAATGTAAAAGCTTTCCTTTGTTTTCTTTCGTCTGGTTGTAACTGAAATATCCAAGTATCTAGGAAAGCTGAGACAAGCCTAGTTATGCTTCTCTTTGTCCTACTTCATGACAGAGCCAGCCAATAGCCATGTACTACCCAGTTCCCTTACTTGAAAAGGTCCGTATCTGCCTTAGAATCTTCTGAAGAGCTGGAAATCCATTACAGTGTCCCAACAAGGGTGTTTCTGACAATGCTGGGCTGAAGAGATGCTCTCTGAGAGTTTGTTTTGTTGTGCCCAGAGTGAACGTATATGACCTTATGCTCCTTTTTTTTTTGGATCCAGAATATTAGCACCATTACAAAGAAGGGAAATAAAAGTTAATCTCTTAATGTGCCAGTCATCGTGCTGGGTATTGTCACCTATGACGTTACACTGAATCTTTACAACCATCCTGCCCTGTTATTTCCATGACCAGCAAGTTCTGTCCACACCAATGCCATAATGAATACGACTTGGGCGACAATGTCTCATTCAGGCATAGAAATCAAATGCTCTTAATTTTTCAGGGAATTTCTAGTATATGATGAATCCTCCTTGTGTAAGGTTGTATTCAGAGTTTTAAAGGCTGTAACATTTATTTTTAGGTCAATAAAAACCAGGAGAATAATTCTGATATTCCTCAAATGAAGATGGGTGCTAGGAAAGGTCCAAAAGATATAACTAACACCCAGGCTCAAGGACCCAAAGACCAGACTGGGCTCCCAAAGAAGACAATTTACATCACCTTGGCTGTGAACTCCAGAAAACACATGCTCACACACAGTGAAGGGGATAGCTTATATGCAGCACTCAACACGTTAAAGGCTGTCGAGAAGGAAATAAAAACTCAGCAGGGCAAAGAGATGCTGGTGCTTGGCACGGAAGGCATCGAAGGATACATCAATCTTGGGATGCCCCTCAGTTGCTTTCCTGAAAGCTGCCACGTCCTAATCAAATTTGCCCAGAGTAGAAGTAAACAGAAAGAAAGGAGCCCGGTATTTGGCCGGCATGACAAGGTATCCCCTGACTGTGTCAAATTTTATATTCACGTGATTGGGAAGAGAAAGAAGAGGATAGTCAAGAGCAGGCATCTCCACAAAGAAGGGTGCAAACTCTGTGTCTACGCTTTCAAAGGAGAAACCATCAAGGACGCATTGTGCAAGGATGGCAGGTTTCTCTCCTTTCTGGAGAAAGAGGACTGGAGACTCATCAAAAACCATGACTCCATTCTAGAAAGCACGCAGACTGTTGACAACCTAGAAGGCGAGCTCTTTGAGATTGAAGTTGAAAAAAGAATGGGCTTTGGAGCAGGAGCTTCTCAAAATTCGGAGTCAGAGGAACGAAACACCTCTGTGTTGAGAGAAGAATTTGTGGCTCAGTACCCCAGTTTGCAGAGAGAAAGTGAAAAAATCAGAGATAACTTCAAGAAAAAATTGGAAAAGAAAAAGAACAGAGCTTCATTATTTAAACTACATAAAGTAAACTTTGGGAAACTGACAAGAAACTCTACCCCAGTTAAAATGCACAAACTTCTTTCTCATCTCAGTGACTCAGTTGGGTACCTGTCGTGGGACAACAATGGAAATAGGGGTTCTGCCACCTGCTTTGTTTTGAATGAATTGTTTATTTTAACTTGTCGGCACGTGGTAAGTGACATTGTGGGAAAGGGAATAGACCCAAGTAGGTGGGCAGACATAATTGGTCAGTGCGTAAGAGTGACTTTTAGTTACGAAGGGCCCCCTGAGAAAGAAGAGAACTGCTTTTTCATTGAGCCTTGGTTTAAGGTATCTGATGCCACTCTCGATTACGCGGTTCTGCAACTGAAGGCCAATGGACAGCGGGTACCTTTGGGACTCTATTCTAGAGTTGCTCCTGCGCCATCTAGTGGGCTCATCTATATCATCGGCCATCCGTATGGAGAGGCCAAGTCTAGTGATGGTTGCACCGTGATCCCTCTGGAGCAGCGAGGGGAGAAATTTCAGGAACATCCTCAGCCTAGAGGGGGAGAGAATAGCAGTCATGACATGCAGTATATCCATATGTACACTCAAAGAAGCTTCCAGAAAATAGCTTACGATCCTGATGTGATTACCTATGACACTTCTTTTTACTTTGGGGCTTCTGGCTCCCCAGTGTTTGATGCAAAAGGTTCATTAGTAGCCATGCATACTGCTGGCATCACTTATAATCGCCAAACTGGGTTATCTCATATCATTGAGTTCGGCTGTACTATGGAATCCATTCTCCTTGATATGATGCGAAACCATGGGCAGTGGTTTACAGAAGAATGTATAAATCAGCCAAATACAGAACAATGTGTTGATCCGCAAGATGTGGAAATGGTGAGTGAGGAGGATTGAAGATGGTGAGAATTCAGCCTATTTACTGGCTTCCAGGGGATTACCCAGGGAGTTGGTATTCCACAGGCAAAGGTGATCATGTCCTAAATTCCAAAATGGTTACTTTTGTTTAAAAAATTGCCATTATAGAGCATTTTGTACACACCACTTCTCTAAAGACATGAAGACTATAATCCTAACACGTGGGCTGTTAATCCCCTTTTAAAGTCAACCAACGGTCTTTCAAGATATGTCTCCAAAGGCAAAGGAAACAAAAGCGAAAATAAACTTTTGGGACTTTATCAAAATCAAAAGCTTCTACACAGCAAAGGAAAGAGTCAAGAAAACAAAGAGGCAACTCATGGAATGGGAGAAGATATTTGCAAATGACAGTACAGATAAAAGGTTGATATCCAGGATCTATAAAGAACTCCTCAGACTCAACACACACAAAACAGACAATAATATCAAAAAATGGGCAGAAGATATGGACAGATACTTCTCCAATGAAGACATACAAATAGCTATCAGACACATGAAAAAATGTTCATCATCACTAGCCATCAGGGAGATTCAAATTAAAACCACATTGGGATATCACCTTACACCAGTTAGAATGGCCAAAATTAGCAAGACAGGAAACAACATGTGTTGGAGGGGATGTGGAGAAAGGGGAACCCTCTTACACTGTTGGTGGGAATGCAAGTTGGTGCAGCCTCTTTGGAGAACAGTGTGGAGATTCCTCAAGAAATTAAAAATAGAGCTTCCCTATGACCCTGCCATTGCACTCCTGGGTATTTACCCCAAAGATACAGATGTAATGAAAAGAAAGGCCCTCTACCCCAATGTTTATAGCAGCAATGGCCAGGGTCGCCAAACTGTGGAAAGAACCAAGATGCCCTTCAACGGACGAATGGATAAGGAAGATGTGGTCCATATACACTATGGAGTATTATGCCTCCATCAGAAAGGATGAATACCCAACTTTTGTAGCAACATGGACGGGACTGGAAGAGATTATGCTGAGTGAAATAAGTCAAGCAGAGAGAGTCAATTATCATATGGTTTCACTTATTTGTGGAGCATAACAAATAGCATGGAGGACATGGGGAGTTAGAGAGGAGAAGGGAGTTGGGGGAAATTGGAAGGGGAGATGAACCATGAGAGACTACAGACTCTGAAAAACAATCTGGGGGTTTTGAAGGGGCGGGGGGTGGGAGGTTGGGGGAACCAGGTTGTGAGTATTAGAGAGGGCACGGATTGCATGGAGCACTGGGTGTGGTGCAAAAATAATGAATACTGTTATGCTGAAAATAAATAAAAGAAAAAAAGAAAAGAAAAGTCAACCAACGGGAAGAATAATGGGATTGTGACACAAACCGCATGTGCATGCGTGTGTGTGTTTTCCGTGTCTTCTGTGCCTTCCCCTAAATTCAGTTGCTTGAAGGCAGTATCTAACACGTGTTCATCTCTTCATTCCTAGTGTCTGGAAGATGGAAAGTAAATGCTTAGAAAATGTGTGGGTCAATCTATAGCACAATTTTAGGGCTGCTGTTCATCTTAAGTGAGGAACTAAATGCTTGCTTAGAAATAATCTCTCACAGAATCTTTAGGATTTCCCAAATCTTCATATTACTAAAACTCAGGATGCATGTGTTCTGAAATTCAAAGGGTAAAACATTATTCTTGTATTGATTAGTCTATTTGGGCAAAGAAACTATCGTAAAGATTCTATCACTGTGATCTTAAGTCCTTGGTTTTTACCTTTTCTGTTCAAGATCACATAGTGCATTACATTTAGATGTTAATGTTAATGTTAGGCTCCTCAATTTCTCAGACTTTGACTAGTGATCTTGACAGTTAGAAAGAGTGTACTGCTCAGGTGTTCTGTGGGATGCCTTTCTGTTGGAATTTGATGATTAGACTGGTGTTGTGGGGTTTGGAGAGTAAGACCAGAGGAGCAAAGTGCCTTTTCACCATATGACATCAAGGGTTTGCATATCCCTTTGACATATTCTCATCAGTGTGTTGTTTGTTTCCTGTTTGTTTGTTTGTTTGTTTTGAGTACTTTCCTATGCTGTGGTCCATGCTCTGCTTGAAAATTTCCTGCCCCAGCCCTAGAATCAACCATTTCTCCAAGGAGCCCTGGAGAACAGTGTTAGAAACCAAGATCTGGATACTAAATATGCTTGTTGCTATTGGATGTTCTTTCTTTTATGCTCGCTCAGCAGACAGAAAAAAGACATATGTGTGTGTTTATTAGCTTCTGTACAGTCACCCTTCCCAGCTTATTCTTGATCTTGCTTTCTGGGGCTCTGGTTTCCTGTGGTCAGATGATCTTCCTTCTGACTTATCGCCCGAAGGTCAATGGTAGCCGAACGCTGGGTGACAGCACCTAGGTCGGCCAGCTCATTTCCTCCCATCAGGCAGGCATTTTACCACCTCACGTCATCATAACAAGGAGGAGGAGTGCAGTGCAATAAGGTATTTTGAGAGCGGGAGAGAGACAGCATTCACATCACTTTTATTCCAGTGTATTGTTAAAATTGGTCTATCTTCTTATTAGGGATTGCTAATCTCTCACCGTGCCTCATTCATACATTAAACTTCATCATAGGTGTGTGTGTGTAGAGGAAAAAACAGAATATATGCAGGTTTCAGGTATCCCCTAGGGGTCTTGGAAAGTGTCCTCCGCAGATGAGGAGGGCCGCCGCAGGTACCATGTATCTGCAAACATTCCTACGTGTGACTGGATGTATCATAAACTGGACATTCTTACTGATGTCTCCCACTGCAGTCCAGTCCCACTGGACTGGATCATTTTCGCCTCCTCCATTGCTTATCTGGGAACTCCCAGTCGAACAGGGAGAAACCTGGCTTCGACCATCCCCGACCCACTTAATTGTTCAATTTGGTTTTCATGCAAAGCGGCATCAGAATTGTTCACCTGTACTGGTGGGAGGAGGGGTTGCGTGGTCAGTTACAGAGCAGTGTGAATGTGCCATCTCCTTGCCTCTAGTTCTTAAAGACTCACTCCCAAAGTGACTGGGGTCAGCACCTGTCTGTCCTTCCACACCACGCAGCGAGGTGTTTTGCACATTTGCAGTGTAGTTGGAGTCTTGTCACTGTCTCCACTCTTTCCTCTCACTTCTCAGCCTAAGTGACGTTTAAAATCTGGTTTTGGCGCAGGTCCTGGTCTCTGAGGGGTTTCAGGTTCGGGTCCCAAGGGCGGCTTTGCGCTCAGAGCCGAGTCTGCTGGGGGACTCTCTCCTTCTCTCTCTGCCCCTCCGTCTGCTCATGCTGTCTCTCTCTCAAAATGAATAAACGAATAAATCTTTTTAAATTTGCGTAGATCAAGGTTCACTGTCCATGCTGTGAGTTCTGCGGTCTTAACAAGTGTATAATGTCATGTGTGCACTGTTACAATGTTGTACAGAATTCTTTCACAGCCTAGAAGTCCCCCGGGCTTCACCCACTTCTTCCTCCCTCTCCCCTGCACCCCTAAGGGATCACGGATGAGTTTACTGTCTTTATAGTTTTGCCTTTTTCCAGAAGGTCCCCGGAGTAGAACCCTACAGTAGGCAGCCTCTTCAGCTCGACTTCTCTCGCTGAGCAATATTCAACAAAGGTCGCGTGCGCTGCATCTTTTTGTGGCTTGAGAGCTCATTTATTTCATTCCTGCCACTGACTACTGTTCTCTTGTGCAGGTATACAACCCTTTGTGTACTCGTTCACCTGTTGAAAGATATCTTAGTTGCTTCTGTGCTTGGCGATTATGAATAAAGCTGCTCTCAGCGTTTGCATACAAATGTTTGTGTGAACCCAAGTTCTCAACTCCACTGGGTAAATAAATACTTCAGTGTGATTCCTGGACTGTCTGGTGAGATTGTGCTTAACTCTGGGAAGATCTGCCAAACCATCTTCCGACGGGTGTGGCCATGCGGTTTTGCCTTCCCAGCAGCAGTGGTGAGCGAGAGTTCCTACTGCTTCCTGTCCTCACTGGCATTTTGTGGTGTCAGGTTCTTTTTTGGATTTGAGGCCTACTCATAGTATGGAAATACCTGGTATTCTTAAGGGGATTATGGGATTGATTCATGAAATTTGGGCTGTCTTGGATGTGTACAGACGTACAGTATGAGTCTGGAGTCTGTCAGGAGAATAAAGCCACTGAATTATCTTTATAGCACTTTTGGGCTCTGACCTTCTGAAAGTGAGAGAGGAGACCAGAAACCTAGGGAAATATTAACCAGGACCCTTTTGTAGGAAGAAAAATATATTGATGTTTAGGTGACCTAACAGAAAAAGTTAGAGGTTACAGGGGCTTGAACTGTGTTTCCCAGAAACGTTTGTCCAAGTCCTAACCACTAGCACCTGTGAGTTTTGGGGAACTAGATTGTGTGGATATAGTTAAGTTGATCTCTAGGGAGGACCATCCTGGATTTAGAGTGGGGCCTAAATCCAATGACTGGGGTTCTTAGCAGGGAAAGGAGAGTTTTAACACATCCTAGAAAGAAGGCCTTGGTGGGGGGAGGGGCGAGAAGAAAAGGAGGATGTGCAGATGTGAGAAGCCAGGGATGGGACAGCGGGGGTGATGGCCAAAGGGAAGGAGGAGAAGGAAGACCACTGAGCAGATCAGTTTCCTTCCGGGCCCCAGCCCTGCGCAGAATCTTTTGGATTCACCTGTCCCTCATGTCTCACTTACCAGGACCCACTTTGTCACCCGTTTGCCGAGCCCCCAGTTCGCTCCAGTTCCTTCCTGGCCTCCATTCCACCGGTGGACTCTGCCCACGGTACTCCCTGCAACTAGCTTTGGGACAACTACAACATTAAATGTTCATTCGGTCGACCCCAAACCACCAGCAGCTGCTCAAAACCGAAAATAAAAGCCGGTAGTGACGTTCCTCTCCCTCCTCACCCCTGCTGCCCTCCTTCCCCGCTACCAAAACCTCAGCTGCTTTTGGAGAAAGACAACTAGAGATGAAGCTAAGATCACCCTGTCCCCAAGGGGGACCAAAGGCCATATACACTTGTGTCAGTACAGGAGGGAGGACCCAAATTCATGGCCAAATCACCAAACTACCTTGTCCCAGAAGAGGAAAAGCTTCTGGAGAACAGGAGTGTTGGAATGGACTGAGGGATGGAGCGGATGCAGCTTGTGCAGGGGGCAGAAAGGGGTCCCTGGGCCTTGGTGCTCACCAGATACCCAGTGGTACACGGAGGGGAACTAGCTCTGGGGCTTCGGTGCGGACCCTGGAGCGAGAGGACAAAGGAGGGAAAGAGACTGACAACTGCGTTCTCTCCTCCCCAGCCCACCCTGCCCGCCCTCCATAACCTGACCCCACCACCTGGAAAGTCCCCTGACTTGTACTGCCCTTGAATGGGAAGAAAGCAATCTGACTCAAGTAGTGGGGTTTAGGCAAGATTGAGGTGGGGGAGGAAAACCGAAGTGATCCTGTGGCTGGTGGCTTTGGGGGATTCGATGATCCCTGCTGTGGTCTAGCCCAGAACTCCCTGCCTCCTAAGTGCCACCGGGGATTCTCCTGTTAAGGAACCGCTTCATGTTGGACATGAGGCTTGTCCGCGAACCATTTCCCTGCCCCCACCTCCAACCCGACGATTCCAGTTAGAATAATACAGAATTTCCAAAGAAGAAAGAGGAAATCCCAGTTTGGGCTAACTGCGGGAAGGCCAGTGGAGCGCCCAGAGAGGCCATTTCCTGGTACAACGTCGCCACCTGCTGGATGTATCCAGTACCGCACCTTCTAAACAAAGCCCTTGACCTGTTGCTAAGCCCTCTTGAAACTGACCTCTGGACATCCGGAGGTCCCTTCCACCGGACTCGGACTCTCATTCACTGACAAAGGAAGGATCCAAAGGGGTTGGCAGTCAAATACAAACGGTATGTACATTCAGGAGCTCAGCTGGCCTGGCTGTGGCATCATTCTTGCATTTTACACACACAAAAAATGGCAATGGCTTTATCACCTGCATCAGTGCCTGCATTTTGTTATTTTCCTCCAGGGTGGGAGTCTCCCTATTTTCTGATAGAATGCAGTCAGATCATCTTAATTCAGTTGGGTACAAAACTGACATGAGACTGAGTCACAGAAGGCTCCGTCCATCTCTGGTTTGCTCCACTTCCAGAATTCAGTCCCAGCTGAGAGTGACCGAGGTACACTAGTGCATGTCCCCTTTAAAATCCTGAAGTCCCCCCCTTTAAAAAAAATCTCATCAGCACTAAAAGTCCTTAGAGAGCTCTGCCCCTACTTTTCATTGACTTAAGTGGGGGAGGACATGAATATAAATTAGTGCAGTCCTCGAGGATCTAAAAAGTACAGGAAAAGTGGTCCCTGTCACATATGCATTTATTAGTTGATTCCTTGAAAAACTCGTAAGTCTGGAGAACAGCCATTGACTTCCACAGAGTCAAACCAAGTGGTAGGGCAGTGTGCCACCTGTGTGATATCATAGTGTGATATCTTTGCTAGAGCAAATTAGCACTGCCCGAGGTACACGGTGTGTGGCCACTGACTGGATTAATGTGTTCTTTTCTGTCATTATCAGAAAAGGGGCTCCTAAGCAGTTCAACTCACATGGAGCAGATGACAGTATATATATATATATATATATATATATATATATATATATATATATTTAATCTTGCCCAAGACTATAGTAACAGTTTCTTCTTTCAATATAATATAGATAGAAAAGGCCTGGACTATTTGTACTTCCTGCAGACCATCACATCAATCCACTCTGTCAGTGACATCATGGTAATTGGGCCACATGAGTAAGAAGTAGCCAACACATTAGAGGTCATGGTAGACACACATTTCAAACGATAGAAGATCAACTCTATGAAGAATCAGCAGCCCATGAAATCAGGGATGTGCTGGAACATCTCATCCAAAGAAAGAGATAAATTCTTTTTTTTTTAAGATTTTACTTATTTATTTGACAGACAGAGATCACAAGTAGGCAGAGAGGCAGGCAGAGAGAGAGGAAGGGAAGCAAGCTCCCTGCTGAGCAGAGAGCTCGATGCAGGGCTCGATCCCAGGGCCCTGGGATCATGACCTGAGCTGAAGGCAGAGGCTTTAACCCACTGAGCCACCCAGGCACCCAAGAGATAAGTTCTTGAATCTTGTGTACCTTTCTATGAAGAAGGAGGTACACTGTCTCTTTGGTTTCTGAAGGTAGCAAATTCCATACCTGCGTATACCTCTTTAGCCTGTTTACAAGGATGACAGATAGGCTGCTGGCCTTAACGTGAAGCTCAGGTTAGAGAAAGTTTCTGTGGACCTTGGCTATGATGAAAAAACAAAACAGTGCTGTTTCTTGGATGGTGCAGACTCACCTAACATATGCTATCACAAGTGTCAGATGAGGACAAAGATACCATGTGGAGTTGATGACAAAACTAAGTGGAAGAACCAGAATACAGACTCCTGGGGTTTTGCAGCAAGATCACATCATTTGCAGTGGAGAATTGCATGCCTTTTGCTTAGCAACTCCTGGTGTGCTACTGTGCCCTGTTAAAAGTGGAACACGTCTCAAAACATCAAGTGACCACGCATCCAGAACTGTTCATTATGTTGTGAGCTCCTTCAGATTTCCCAAGTCATAATGTCAGGTGTGGCCAAAAACGTTCTCTTGTAAGATGAAAGGGGTACACCCAGGATGTGTAAGCAGGACAAAAGATCACAAGTCAGTTGCATGGGCAATGTGGAGAGCATCCCTACAAAGAGATCTACATCCCAATACCTGGACCCTGTAAATATGTAAAATACATGGTAAGGGGCAAATGTGGGGCATCTCTAATTGGCCATGTTAGCTTCTGAGCTCCCCGTTGGCCAAACCTGTGACAGGGCACAAGTTTGGGAGGTCACCAAGACCATCTTTAGGTTCAGTAATTTTGTAAAAGATCCATAGAAGTCAGAAAACGGTTATGTTCATGGTTATGGTTTATTACAATAAAAAATACCAATTAAAACCAGCAGAGGATATAAGAACATATTAGGAGCAACTATATTTTAGCAAATTTGACAATCTGGAAGAAATAGATGCATTCCTAGAGACATATAAACTACCACAACTGAACCAAGAAGAAATAGAAAACCTGAACAGACCCATACCCAGTAAGGAGATTGAAGCAGTTAACAAAAATCTCCAAACAAACAAGAGCCCAGGGCCAGACGGCTTCCCAGGGGAATTCTACCAAACATTGAAAGAAGAATTAATTCCTATTCTCCTAAAACTGTTCCAAAAAATATAAATGGAAGGAAAACTTCCAAACTCATCTTATGAGGCCAGCATTACCTTGATCCCAAAACCAGACAAGGATCCCATCAAAAGAAAGAATTACAGACCAATATCCTTGATGAACACAGATAAAAAAATTCTCACCAAAATACTAGCCAATAGGATCCAACAGTACATTAAAAGGATTACTCACCACGATGAAGTGGGATTTATTCCCGGGCTGCAAGGTTGGTTCAACATATGCAAATCAATCAATGTGATACAATACTTTAGTAAAAGAAAGAAAAAGAACCATATGATACTCTCAATAGATGCTGAAAAAACATTTGACATAGTACAGCAACCCTTCCTGATCAAAACTCTTCAAAGTGTAGGGAAAGAGGGTACATACCTCAATATCATCAAAGCCATTGACGGAAAGCCCACTGCGAATATCATTCTCAATGGATAAAAACTGAGAGCTTTTCCGCTAAGGTCAGGAACACGGGAGGGATGTCCATTATCACCACTGCTATGCAACATAGTACTAGAAGTCCTGGCCTCAGCAATCAGACAACAAAAAGAAATTAAAGGCATCAAAATCAGCAAAGAAGAAGTCAAACTATCACTCTTTGCAGATGATATGATACTATATGTGGAAAACCCAAAAGACTCCACTCCCAATCTGCTAGAACTTGTACAGGAATTCAGTAAAGTGTCAGGATATAAAATCAATGCACAGAAATCAGTTGCATTTCTATACACCACCAACAAGACAGAGGAAAGAGAAATTAAGGAGTCAATCCCATTTACAGTTGCACCCAATACCATAGGATACCTGTGAATAAACCTAACCAAAGAGGCAAAGAATCTATACTCAGAAAACTATAAAGTACTCATGAAAGAAATTGAGGAAGACACAAAGAAATGGAAAAGTGTTCCATGCTCATGGACTGGAAGAACAAATATTGTAAAAATGTCTATTCTACATAAAGCAATCTACACATTTAATGCAATCCTTATCAAAATCCTATCTGTTTTTTCAAAGAAGTGGAACAAATAATCCTAAAATGTATATGGAACCAGAAAAGACCTTGAATAGCCAAAAAAAAAAAAAAAGAAAGCCAAAGTTGGTGGCATCACAATTCCAGACTTCAAGCTCTATTACAAAGCAGTCATCATCAAGACAGTATGGTACTGGCACAAAAACAGACACGTAGATCAATGGAACAGAATAGAGAGTCCAGAAATACACCCTCAACTCTATGGTTAACTAATCTTCAACAAAGCAGGAAAGAATGTCCAATGGAAAAAAGACAGCTTCTTCAACAAATGGTGTTGGGAAAGTTGGATAGCCACATGCAGAAAAATGAAACTGGAGCATTTCCTCACACCACATGCAAAAATAGACTCAAAATGGATGAAGGACCTCAATGTGAGGAAGGAATCCATCAAAATCCTTGAGGAGAACACAGGCAGCAACCTCTTCCTAGGAAGATTGCCAAAGGCAAGGGAAGCAAGGGCAAAAATGAACTATTGGGACTTCATCAAGATCAAAAGCTTTTGCACAGCAAAGGAAACAGTTAACAAAACCAAAAGACAACTGACAGAATGGGAGAAGATACTCGCAAACAGGCTAGTATCCAAAATCTATAAAGAACTTATCAAACTCAACACCAAAAGAATAAATAATCCAGTCAGAAATGGGCAGAGGACATGAACAGACATTTCTGCAAAGAAGACATCCAGATGGCCAACAGACACATGAAAAAGTGCTCCACATCACTAGGCGTCAGGGAAATACAAATCAAAACTACAATGAGATATCACCTCACACCAGTCAGAATGACTAAAATTAACAAGTCAGGAAATGACAGATGCTGATGAGATTGCAGAGCAAGGGGAACCCTCCTACACTGTTGGTGGGAATGCAAGCTGGTGCAACCACTCTAGAAAACAGCATGGAGGTTCCTCAAAAAGGTGAAAATAGAGCTACCCTACAACCCAGCAATCACACTACTGGGTATTTACCCTAAAGATACAAATTTAGTGATCTGAAGGGGCACTTGCACCTGAATGTTTAGACAATGTCTATGATAGCCAAACTATGGAAAGAACCTAGATGTCCATCAGCAGATGGATGGAAAAAGAAGATGTGGTATGTATATACAATGGAATACTATGCAGCCATCAAAAGAAATGAAATCTTGCCATTTGCAACGACATGGATGGAACTAGAGGGTATTATGCTGAGCAAAATAAGTCAATCAGAGAAAGACAATTATCATATGATCTCCCTGATATGAGGAAGCTGAAGGTAATGTGGGGGGTTTGGAGGGTAGGAAAAGAATAAATGAAACAAGATGGGATCAGGACAGACCCAAACCATAAGAGACTCTTAATGTCATAAAACAAACTGAGGGTGGAGGTCGGGAGCAAGAGGGTGGTGGGGTTATGGACATGGGGGAGTGCTGTGAATTGTGTAAACCTGGCGATTCACAGACCTGTACCCCTGGGGCTAATAATAAATGATATGTTAATAAAAAATAAAAAATTAATTAAAAAAAAAAGCAGAGGAGTGAGATTTACTCCAGGCATGCAAGGTTGACTTAACCTTAAAAAATTAACTAATGTAGCTTATTGGTGTAATGACATCATCAGGGTAAAGAAGAAAAATATAATTATATCAATACATTCAGAAAAAGCATTTGACAAATTACAATAGTAATAGTGGGCAACCTCCTTGGGTTGATAAAGAACATCTTCAAAAACCTACAGCTAACATACTTCGTGGTAAGAGACTGGATGCTTTGCTAAGATCGGAAACAAGACAAGGATATCTGCTCTCACCTCTTCAGCATCATACCAGAAGTCCTACCAAATGCATTTTGACAAGAAAAATATGCAAAAGTGATACTAATTGGGAAGAAAGAAATAAAATTATCTTTACTCACAGATGACATGATTATCTATGTACTACGTATAAAATCCCAAAGAATCAACAAAAACAACATTTCTGGAGCTAATAAGCAATGATAACAAGGTTGCAAGACACAGGATTACTATACAGGAATCAGTTGCTTTCTTATCCATCAGCAATGAATAGCTTAAATTTGAAATTAAAACAATGCATATTAGTGTACTAATAAAACAGAGAATTCTACCAAACTTTTAAAGAAGAATTAACACCAATATACATAAAAATTTCCAGCAAGTAGAAGAGGGTGGAATGCTTCATTTTATAAAGCTGATATTACATTGATATCAAAGCCATACAAAGACAGTAGAGAGAAAGAGAGAACTACAAACTGGTATCTTTCATAATGCCTCCAAAGCCTCAAAATACTAACAGTCAGAATCCAGCAATATATTAAAAGCATTACTCACCAAGATTAAATGGAGTTCATTTCAAGGATATAAATCTGGGTCAACATTTGAAAACCAATCAATGCAATCTACCATATTAACAGACCAAGGAAGAAAAATCACATGAAGAAAAATCACATGAACATATCAATCGATGCAGAAAAAAAGATCTGATAAAACTCAATAAATGTTCGTGACCAAAAAAGAAAAATGCTTAGAAAAATAGGAATAGAGGAGAATTTCTTCATTTTGATAGAGAATATTTGAAATAAACATCTAGTGGGGTGTCTGGCTCAGTTTGTGATCTTATGGTTGTAAGATCGAGACCCACATCAGGCTTGACACTGGGCGTGGAGTCTGTTCAAGACTCTCTCTCTCTCCCTCTGCCCCCTTCATTTAAAAAAGAAAAGAACTACAGCTGATATCATATCTAACAATGAAAGACTAAATGCTATCTCCATATGATCAGAAACAAGGCACAAGAGTGCCCATTCTCACCACTGTATTCAACATAGCACTGGAAATTAGAATTATAATATGGTAAGAAAGGGAGGGAGTGTGGAGAAGGTGGTTGGGTTGACATTGGGGAAGGTATGTGCTATGGTGAGTGCTGTCAAGTGTGTAAGCCTCACAATTCACAGACCTGTACCCCTTGGGCAAATAATATATTATATATTATTAAAAGAATTAAATTTTTAAAAAAAGAAAGGAGGAATTAAATAGTCCCATTTCCAGAAATGTGGAAAATTCCAAGGAATCTGCAAAAGAACTCCTAGACCTACACCTGGACCAATAGGGTTAGAAGAAACCAGGTAAATGTACAAAATTCCATTGTATTTCTACATAGCAACATACACGTGGACAAAAAAATGAAAACTACAATGCCACTTACATGCACACCCCCAAAAACAAAATACTTGGGCATAAGTTTAACAGAACATGTACGGCACATGTGTGATGAAAGCTACAACATACTAATAAAACAAATCAAAGATCTAACTAGAGAAGCATATTGCGTTCCTGGGTTTGACAACTCAGCATAGCAAAATGATGTCAGTTCTCCCCAGATTGATCTACAGCTTCAGTGCAATTCCTCGAAAAATCCCAGCACATGTATTTGCAGATAGACAAGATTATTCTTTTATACAGAAATTAAAAGAACTAGAATAAGTAAAACATTTTTGGAAGAGAAGAATGTAGTGGGAGGAACCAGTCTTTATATATTGAGTATATAAAATATACCCGATTTATAACAAGACATCACACAGCTTATTCACCAGCACTCTGTGGCACTGGTGTAAAGAGAGACACACAGATCTGTGGAACAGAACAGAGAAACCAGAAACAGAGCCACATAAATATGTCCAAACAGATATTTGAGAAAGATAGAAAAGCAATCGAAAAAAGGGAGAATAGCTTTTTCAACCAATGGTGCTGAAAGAGTTCAACATCCATAGGCAGAAAAAAAGAAAGAAAGGGAGGCAGGGAGCAAGGAAGGAGGGAGAAGAGGGAGGAAAGAGGAAAGGAAGAAGAAAGGAAGGAAGGAAATATAAATCCAAACCAACCTTCATTCTCATACAAATATCAACTCAAAATGGATCATAGATTTTAAGCATAAATTCTAAAACCACAAAAAACTTCCAGGAGAAAATACTCAAATCCTAGGACCAGCCAAAGAATTCCTAGGATTGACATAGAAAACAGAAACCATAGAAAGAAAATTTGAGAAATTGGACTTCATCAAAATTAAGAATGTTTGCTTTGTGAAAGACCCTGCAAAAAGAGAGAAAAGAAAAGCTACAGATGGGGAGAAAATATTTACAAACCACATATCCACCAGAGGGTTATTAACTAGATATACAAAGAACTTTCAGGTTTCAACAACAACAAAAAAATTAATGGCAAAAGGCATGAACAAACATTTCATTAAAAAGGATATATAGAGGGGCGCCTGGGTGGCTCAGTGGGTTAAAGCCTCTGCTTTCAGCTCAGGTCATGATCCCTGGGTCCTGGATCATGATCCCTGGGTCCTGGGATAGAGCCCTGCGTCTGGCTCTCTGCTCAGCAGGGAGCCTGCTTCCCTTCCTCTCTCTCTCTGCCTGCCTCTCTGCCTGCTTGTGATCTCTGTCTGTCTAATAAATAAATAAAATCTTAAAAAAAAAAAAAAAGAAAGGATATATAGATGCCAAAAAAAAAAAAAACCCTAAACTTATGGCTTTGCAATTGTACTCTTGAGCATTTATCACAAAGAAATGGAAACTTTATGTTCATGCAAAAACTGGTAAATGAACATCCATAGCAGCTTTATTCATAATAGCCCAAACTATTATGTCTTGCAGTGGGTGAGCAATATAGTGCATTTTTTCTATGGAATACTATTTGGCAATAAAAAAGAACAAACCCTTGATATACATAACGATCTGGATGAATCTTTGGAGAATAATGCTGAATAGGAAAAACTAGTCCCCAAAGGTTACATAGTCTGTGATTTCATTTACTTAACATTCCTGAAATTACAGATTTGGGAATACATTAGTGATTGTTAGAGGTTAAGGACAGCATGGTAGGGGGAGGACTGGTTGTAGCAATAAAAGGGCCACATAGTGGATCACTGTGGTAATAGAAATGTGTATTGTGTATACACTTATATACAAAGTATATATTTTCTGTGTATTGTATAATATGTGATACAGTGATATTGTATCAATAAAGGAGCAGAATTATGACTATTTTGTATCATGACGGTGTCTATATCAGTAGTGATATGGTATAATACTTTTTATTTAAAGAGTTGTTATTATTTTTTAGTAATCTCTATACCCAACATGGGGCTTGAACTTAAAACCCCGAGACCAAGTCAAATATTCTACTGACGGAGTCAGCCAGGCACCCCGTGTAGGATACTTTTCTAAGTATAGGTTTGCAAGTTGTTACCGTTGGATAATATAGGGGGAAAACATGGGATTGTCTGAATTCTTACAATGACATGTGAATCTACAATTATTTAAAAACAAAAGACTGAAAGAAAAGTCATTGCAACTTCTGCCTGGTTCTTTCTGTTGGGTCCTACTCATTTGGAACCTAACCTCTATGCTGTGAAGAAGCCAACTGACAACATAGACCATGTGTAGGTGGTTGCGTGAATAGGCATAGCCGAAGTCCCAGATGACAGCCAGAATCAAGCGCTGGATGTGAATGAACAAGCCTGCACGGGATTCCAGCCCTCAGCCTCCATCCAGCTGTCCTGAGCTCCATGAGGAGCAGAGACTAGCTGTCCTCATGAAGCTCTCACCAAATTACAGATTCATGTGCAAAATAAATGCTTGTTGCTGCTTTCAGTCCGTCATTTTAGGAGGTCTGATAAGAGCAATAGGTAACTGGAAAAAAATGAACATTTCACAGAAAAAAAGAATGCCTTGTTCATTGAAACTTAGTGTTAAGGGTTAATGGTGCTTTTTGGAAAAATCATCAGATAATACCTTTGAACGATTCAGACCGGCTTCTTTCCAGTTCCGTCTCAGTGAGTGAGGTTTTGTTATAGCTGCCATATTCCAAACTATAAACTCGGCACCTCACTTGGTTACAGATTAGTATGCCACTTGGGAACAGGAGGCAATTGGGGAGACATAGTTCGGATACTAAAATAGAATGTCTGAGGTTTTCGAGGGTTTATGGTACAGATTATTTGAAATTAGATTGTGTTGAGGGATCTGAGAAATGTATAAATGAATACATTACTTTTATTGTTGACATATAATTATAAATTATGATTGCCAAGTGGGTCGTTATAAATTATAAATCATAAATCGTTACATCTTATCAAAAATACACATTTTACAACTGTAATTGAAGGCTAATGTCAACTTTATATTCACTTTCTCTTACAAACGAATCAGGCTATATACAAACCCTCTCTTGTCTCATCAGGCAGTTTTGTTCTGTTGCAATACACCGGCAGATACAAGACCAGACACAGAATCACGCTGGACATAAGTAAAAGCCAGCTTCCTCCTACCTCCTAGTCATCTTTCAAATGGCCGGTCTAACATGTTCACAGCCCTCTCACCTGGTTTAGGTGTTTCCTGCTTGAGAATTTCTGGTTGAGCTGGTCAGGCGCTCCTTTCTTCCTGGGACTTCCAGCATTCTCATAAATCAGTCATAGATGGAATAGGCATTTTTTTGTGTGTGTGTGTGGGGGAGTCCAGCTAAGTTTTGAATACCAATTTCCCCTCTGGCTAAATATGTAACCTAGAGCAAATTGCTTAAATTCCCTAAGTCTCATAATTAGTAAAATAGAAATAATAATAGTAGAAATAATAATGGTAGGATAAATGAGATCTCCTTTACTCCTTTCCCTTTGACCTTCAAACTCTGAAATGTGATGTTTTAATGAAGGCGTTGATTGAATCGGATTGGGAGGGTGGCCTTTGGGAGAGACTAACTGGAATCTCTAGAAGTCATGCTAGGGAGCCTTTTGGGTAAAGGCACCATTAGGAACACGGCTCCCAGGTAGCCTCAATCCTAGCGCTTTTTGGAGGCTGGAAGGAGATTTCTTTCTTTTTTTCCTTCTGCTTCTTTCTTTCTTTCTTTTCTAAAGACTTTATTTATTTGACAGACAGCGAGAGAGAGAACTCAAGCAGGGAGAGTGGGAGAGGGAGAAGCAGGCTTCCCGCTGAGCAGGGACCGGGATGTGGGGCTCCATCCCAGGTCCCCGAGATCATGGCCCGAGCCAAGGGCTCGGCCGGAGACCCAACGACTGAGCCACCCAGGAGCTGCAAGAAGAACATTTCTGATATTTTTCTTTTGCTTTGTATTTCGAACCCTGTGAGGGGCGAGGCGAGGGCGGAGGGATGAAGAAGTTAGGGGTAATACTAATGATAGAAGAAAGGATGGCTGTGGGACAGCAAATCTTCCACAACAAAAAAAGTTTATGAAACTATGAGAGAAAAGGAGTGTCTCAAAGAGATTCGTAATCCCAGTCCTGAACACATACACTGTTTTTATATTTCTCTATCTTATCCTGGATCTTCTTCATCATGTAAATTCATGTGAAGTCTGCGTTCTCTGGCAAAATTAACACGAAATCCTGAAGTTCATCTGCCCTTCTAGATTATTTTCCATGTTAACTAGTGACAGAGAAAATAGCCAAGCCTGGCTTGTGCCTGTCCTAGTGTCTCATTATTTCCTTCAAAGAAACTCTGCGGAATAAATCGATGTAGCCTGTACTTTCTGGACTATAGCATCATCGAGGCAGACCAGAAAAAAATACATTTGCGCTCCACATGGACGACATAAACCCACCGTCCATCAAATTGCTGCATCCCTTTGCCCTGGGTCCGGGGAGCAGAGGTTAGAGTCTCAAGCCGTAGCTTGAGGCCCTTGGGCCGCACGCGTCGCCTTGGGCCAGCAGGGGGCGTGTGCGCTCCGGGGCAGCGGCCTGGCAGTCAGGGGCGTGGCTCCGCATCCTTGACGGACAGCTAAGGATGCGGGCGAGGATGAGGTAATAGGAGCCCTGCAAGGAGGGCGTGGGGGTGCGGGCGCGTGTGTGCGAGTGTGTGAGTGAGAGTGCGTGCGCGAGCCGGAGACATCGTGTCTCGGAGCTGGCGCTGCGGACACCGATCACGATGAATTAAAAAAAGAAAGAAAGAAAATTCCATTTCTGGGAGGGAGGCTGCAAAGCGGTGGCGGGCGACAGCTGCGGTCCCGGGGCCGCGTCATGGCCTGTCGCTTTGGGGCTCCTGGGGACGGGGGAAACCCCCGCAGGTGCGGGTTTGCCTTAGCGCCCCGCTCGGGAGGGGCCCTTCATTCTGGAGGCGACTGAGCAGAGCCGCAGGGAGGGGGAGCTCTCGGCGAGACGGCGACAGCGTCCGCGCGGCCAGAGGGTGGGCAGGGGGGGCGGGCGGGGAGGGGAGCCCGGCGTGCCTTTCCGAGCGCGAGCGCGCGGCGAGATCCCACCCCGGCGTCTGCAGAGCCGGAGGCGCAACTGGTGCGAGGGCTCGGGGCTCGCCTCCCCGGCAGCCCAGCTCCGGCCGCGCGCCCGCCCGGGCTTTGCAAGGCGGGGGTCCGTCTGCGGAAAGCCGGGCATTTGCATGAAGCCGCTGGACCCCACGGAGCAGCGGCGGCAGCGGCGGACCCCGGCGGCGGCGGCGGCGCGCGGTCGGAGCCGGGCGGCCCGGGTGTCCGGGCCCCGGTGGATGCGCGGCTGGGGAGCGGCCCATGGGCCGGAGCTGAGGCTGCCCGGGGCGGCGGGGCGCGGCGCTGGGGGCGCGGCCGAGGCCCGCGGGCGGCGGCGCAGGAGGAAGCGGAGGAGGACCCGCGCGCGGGGCCCGGGAGGCAGGCAGAGCAGCGCCGCCGCCGCCGCAGCCCGGGGCTCGCCATGCTCCTGGCCTCGGCCGTGGTGGTCTGGGAATGGCTGAACGAGCACGGCCGCTGGCGTCCCTACAGCCCGGCCGTGAGCCACCACATCGAGGCGGTGGTCCGCGCCGGGCCCCGCGCGGGGGGCAGCGTGGTGCTGGGCCAGGTGGACAGCCGTCTCGCGCCCTACATCATCGACCTGCAGTCCATGAACCAGTTCCGCCAGGACACGGGTGAGCCGGCGCCCCTGCCCCACCCGCGCCCACCTCCCCTCCCTGCCCTGGGATCTCCTGCCTCGAGAGCCCCCCGGGACCCACCCAGTCCTCAACTCCGCGCAGTGTGTCACCGGGAGGTGGTTGTGGAGGGGGCGCTTTACTCCCCACCATCCTCTTACAATCCCCCTGCAATAAATGTCCCTGCAAGTACTATCAGGGTTCTCGTTATGCAGAGGGAGCCTCAAGCGAGCCCCTAAGTGACCCCTTTCCGCGCCCCCTTTTAAGCGCTCGCTGGCCCCAACTTCTCCCGTGTAGAAATTCGAGGGCCGGCCCAGCCCGCAAGCCATCCCAGCCGCTGGGAAAGGCTTCCTGCTCTCATCCTCACACCTTGGCTGACCCTGCTTTGCCTCAGGCACCCTTGGGACTGACACACGTCCCCCTCGTCACCCACCTGACTGCCTCTGCCCCTTCTGTGTGGGATGCCTTCCCACAGCTGGCTCCCGGGGGTGGGACCCGCGGAAGGGAAGAAGGGGTTCCCCGGAGGCGTTGGCGGTGCCCTAGCATGGGAAGGGTGGTCGCCCTGGGAGGGGCACCGGGAGCTGGGGGATTCCGGGACATGGAAGGCCCTGGATGCGGTGGCATTGGCCGGTGCCGCCTCTGCACTGCAAGTGCTGAAGCAACAGGCCTGAGCAGATGGGGAGAGGAGGGGGAGGGACGCGGCTCCGGAATGCCTGGCAGGGAAGCCGCTCCCTTTGTCCGTGTAGGAGGAGGAGGTGGTGGATTCCTAAGGAGGAAGGGTACCCAAGCTTCCTCCTGAAACTGCCCCCTCTGAGGGACACTCTGGTCTCCCAGAGCACCAAACCCCTATCTTTTCATGTGAATCCAGTTGCCACTGTGGCCGCCACAATCCCACTTGCTTCCTGACCAGCCTTTCCAGGTCAGAGCAAAGCGGAAAGCCTTGCAGGGAGGAGGTCAGGGGGATGGGTCCCTGGCAGGACCGAGCAGCTGGTCTTCGCTCAGCTCAGGGTGGCCAGGCTTCAGAGGACCTGGGACAAGTCTGCCTTTCTAGGATTCTCTTTACGAGGGTGGGAGACTGTTTCTGGAATTCTGGCTGGGCTTTCCCAAGAGTGTGACCCCGGAGCCTGCAGAAGCAGGTGTGCTGGGGAGGGGCTAAGCAGGATGACCCGGGGAGTCCCAGAGGATCAGAGAACAGCTGCCTGAGCCGGGCATCCCAGCCGCCTTGGAAAGCCCCCACATCCTGTGTGCTAATTAGAATTGTCATGGGAAAGAGGCGTCTTTCCACCCTCATGTCCCCATCTTTAATCGTAACTACCAATAGCCTTTTTGCCAGGGACTTTGCAGATACCGGGCAGCTGAGTAAAGCTTTCTGGGGGGAAAGGATGCCAGAAGTCTTAGCATCTGGAGGGGCTTAAGCCCTGCTGAGAAACGGAGGGAGGTGAGGCTGAGAGCGCCTGGGGGGAGGGGGGATGCGGAGGAATGTAGGGAGATTGAGAAAGAGGATTAAGTGTGGTGCAGGGGGAGGGGGAGGATGTAATTGGGCAATTGGGGTAAAGGTTGTGGAGGTGAGGTTGGAGGCGGCGGATTGGGGGTGAGGGGTGGTGATGGTTTGCCGAGCCCCGGAGGAGGGACCAAGGAGGACTCGCAGTTAAGACACCTGCTGACAGGGCATTCCGGTCCTGCTCCGGAATAAGCAGGCCGGAAGGCGTTCGCTTTTCTGTTTCAGCCTGAATCTCTTTAGCATATGGAGAAACACCCTGGTGACCTAAAGGTCCCAGCCCCTGTCCCACATTTGGGAGGGAGTGAAGTTTAATCATTGTTTTGGGGTGTCTAAGATGGGGAAGAAAGACGACCTTTTGACAGAAGTGAAGGCACAGAGAACATGGGGTTGAGGGACTGAAGCATTATCTCCCCCCTTTCCCCCAGGTCTGACTACCCTTCCCTGGGGACAGGCTGACCACAGCCATGAGTCCCCTCAGACTGGAGGCCGGAGGCAGAGAGCTAGCCCTGCATCATTTTAAAGACGGCCGCGGGGCCTGTTTTATATTCGAGTCCGTCTTAGAGGCGCAGGACTCAGACTGCTTTGGATTCCATGCGCTCATTCTAGTGGTCGGTGGGTGAGCGGGTACTGAGCGCCTCGCTCCGAGTGCCAGGCCCTGTGCTGGGTGCCGGAGGCGCTGGGCTGAATTCCCAGGAATGCCGGGCTGTCAAGGAGCTTGTCAAAGCAGAATAGAATCTCTGGGTTTCTGGGCTCGGAGCCCCCTCCTCTCCCTTCTCTGCCAGCAGACGCAGAGCTCCTCTCAATATAGCTCATTGATGAGGCCACGACAGGGTAGGAACTTTATCCTGCCGGCGCCCAGGCAACCTCAGCCAAGCCCTAGCAATGTTTAATTAAATTACCCGCCATCCCCAAGCCACAGTTTGAAGCTGGGAACCAGAAACATCCCCATAAACAAAGGAGAGCTGGAAGTCCCCTGCCTAGAGGCGAGTCTTCTCTCTTTTTGTTGCCTCCTCTATGTGGGGACATTTCCTGACACGGGAGCCCTGTTTCTTCAGAAGTTGCCTGCCCTGCTGGGAGGGAGGCCTCAGACTCTGGGCTCCCCGGGCTCCAGCCATGCCCACCCTGTCTCCAGGGAGATGGCTGGGAGGTCACAGATACCCTCTGCTGCCTTTGTTTGCTCTGGGCCCTTCCTCCCCTCACCGTGTCTGGGTTTGAGGTTATTTGCACTCGGTGCTGGTCTCCGCGAGTGTTTTGGGCTAAGGAATCTGGAGGAAGGGAGAAGGTGGACGGTGGAGGGCATGGTCTTGGCTGCTCCCAGAGCCTTGGTTGGGTCCTGTCCATCTGTGGTCATTTATCTTGACCAGACTCGCCTTTTCTGTCACAGGACAGTGTCCTTCAGCATCCGTGCCCCCTGTATCGTCAGTACCTCTGACGGTCACCACCTGCAGGGCTCCAGCCCCAGGACGTGGGGAGCCCCAGGCTGGGAGTGGGCAGACTCATTGGCTTCCTGTGTGACCTTGGACAAGTCATATAGCTGCTCAGGCCTCGTGTTTCTCTGTGGAATGAAGCGCAGCCTTAAGAATCCTCTGGGCCCTGTCCTGTCATCATGCCAGGGGACTGCGTTTGGCCTCTGCACCAGTTAGGACGCTGCTCAGAAGTGACCTGGTGCGAGGCAGGGTCCTTTCTAGCTCCAGGTTTTCTCTGCAAATTTTGCCTCTTCTGGGTCTTTAATATGGTGAGAAAGGTCAGATGGAGAGAGATGAGTGGTTTTGACAGAAGCTGATGTTTAGGTCCCCACAAGACCCTCTGCCCTGTGTGAGCACCGGAGAGGACGCGAGTGTCATGAGGGCCACGTGGCTGTGACACTGTGGGGGAGGCCGCAGGCCCATCGCACGCATTGTCGTTTAGTCCTCACAGCGATCTTAGGACGGACCTACCATCCCCATTTTACAGGCAGGGAAACAACTTGGAAGAGAGTATGTCATTCCCCGTTGCACAGCTAGTCAAAGGCAGAGCTGAGATGCCAAATCAAGTGTCCCACGCTCTCCTCCGTCATCGGTGAACAGTTCTGGGACGCCCACTTCGTGCAGACACGTGGGATAGCCCAGGAGCGGGACATCTGGGGCTTTGCCCTCGTGGGACATTCCAGTGGGGCTGAGTGGGACATTCCAGTGGGGTTGGAGGGGCCCAGAATTCTCTGGCACAGGGATGCACAGATGTAAAGTGCCCTTGAGACAGGGTCATGCCTGGAAGGTGTCTCCCGCAATTCCCAGGAGCCAAAACAACTCAGGTGCTTTGGAATGCAGGTGTCTGAGTTGCCAGGAAAAACGGAGTTTCTTTCTCTTTCTCCTTGCCTAGTTTATGACCATTCATGATTTCTATCCCATTAGAGGCTTTTTCTTTGGGTCACTGCACCCAAGGACTAAGTGGATTCCTCAGATCATCCGGTTCATGGTCCTGCGTTTAGAAGAGGCCAGGACTCACCCATTCCAGATTACAGAGGTCTCTGACAATAGAGAACGGAAACCCCACAGTGACATTCTTCTGTCCCACAGCTTTGGTTCTGAGGTCTGCCTCTGTCTCTAACCCGCTGGGGCTGAATGAACTCAGCACCTTTCCTTCCAAAATCCAGCTCTTCCCCTTGACCCTTGACACCCTTCTGCCTGCAGATGGTGCCACCGTTTTATCACCTGCCCATTGTCAAGACCTCAGGATTCTTTGACTCTTGTTCAGAGCCTTGTTTAGGTGCCCAGTGTGCCGAGCGAGGCGCATGGACCTTGTGGCCCAGCTGCTGAAATTCTTGTGCGTGATGAAAATCCGGGGTGGCTGTTCCCATGCAGATTCCCAGGCCCCAGAGAGGCCAGTGATTCCTCGTAGTGGCCGGTGGGAACTCTAGAAGGTGTTGCTAATCGGCACCCCAGGAGATTCGGAAGCAGGTGATCCTGGAATCTGTCACCGAAAGCATTCAGCTACTCAAGGTCAAGTCCTACCCACTTCTTCTCCCTAGGGTCCCTCCAGTCTGTCACTTCCTTTTCATGTTCACTGCCAGGACCCTCATTACCTCTCACGTGGAATTCATGACCAGAGCAGCTCTGGTCCCGTCACTTCTGTGTCACAGACATCACTGGCCCCTCAGTGCCTACAGATAAAACCCAGCATCCCTGCCTGGCCCTCCAGACTGTCTCTGCTTTGGCTGTAACACATCTTTCCAGGTTTCTCTGCCTTCTATTCCCCCCTGACTCCTGACAAACAGATGTCTTTTTATCTTTATGTATTCCCTTAGGGTTCTCTGACACCCCCTCCCCCAAGTAGTCACAAAGCCCCTTCTAGTGAGATGCCATTTTCGCCTGTTGAAATTCTCCTTCTCGTGCAAGCCTTGCGGTCCTTGTCATCCATTTCTTTGAAATGTTCTCCGACCCGTCATTCTTTCATTTATTCAGTCAGTATTTATGGAGCTCCTGGGACATGTCAGGCACCAGGGAGACAGCCATGAGCAGACACCTGATACCCACCCTGCAGGACTGGGGGTTCAGTGAAGAAAGACTGACATTCACCAAATTAATTCCACCAAGAAACGTGTGACTGCACATCAGGATAAATGCTGTAAATAAAATAAATAAATAAATAAGAGTGGGAATCTGACCTGGTGAGGGCAGCCCGGAGAAGTTTCCTTGAGGAAATGAGCAAACTCTGAAGGATGAGCGCAAAAAAGATGACAGAGGGTTTGGGAAAGGAACCAGCCTTGTGGAAAGGCCCCAGAGGAGAAGCAGGGGGGTTGGGGGAGTGGAGAAGAGGTCACTGTTGCTCCAACGTGGGCACAGGTCCCGGGGCATGAGGTGGCCCGCAGACATTGGGGGCTGGGAGGGTCAGATCCTGTGACCTAAGGGGAGGTCGTGGAAAGGGGTTTTAGCACGAAAGGGATGTGGGTGAATTCTCTCAGCCCCCGGGCCTTTTGTGGGCACCCTTCTTCTTTGCACATTCTGCTTCATAAATAGTGATGCGCACACTTGTCTAGTTTTAGATTGTAAGCTATTTGAGTAGGGCCAGAATCCGCAGAGCAGCCGGTGGGTTGAGTAGCAGCATGGGATAAATGATTAAATGCCCAAGTAGCCAGAAGTCTTCCGTCAATCATAGCACGTTAACTGAGTCCTTCTGAGAGCCAGGCAGCGCCCTAGGTGCTAGAGCTTAGGGCTGGATGGTGGTGTCTCTGCCTTTGCTTAAGGACCCCCTTACGAAGAATGCCGAGGCCGGCACAGGCACACACAGCGCAGGGGCAGGAATCCACAGATAAGTACCCCAGACCTCCCGGGAGGCAGGGGGCCTGCACTGGGAGAACATTTCAGGAAACTGTTGGCAAATGGCATAGGACCCGAATGAGGGTAACTTCATTAGGTAAAAATGGCAAAGGAGGGTGTCTCAAGTGGGGGGGGGGGGAGCTGGGAAATAGTAGGTAAGGGAACGCAGGAGGATGAGAGGAGTAGAGGAAAAGGCAAGCATGGGGGAGCTAAACCTGGGGGAGCCACAGCTAGCTTCCAGAAGTTCTGTGGCAGCTCTCCAGCATCTCTGAGGTTGGTCCCACTGTTAAAAATTGCCTCTTGGGTACACTGGGGAGCACTGGACAAGTGCATTGCCCCTGCCACCCTGGAAAGAATATAAAACAGGGTCATTTAAGCTCTCTAAACGTAATCTCCTCATTTCTAAAAGGTGTTTCTTAGGATTGCCATGAAGATCATATGGGATGAGTTAGGAGTTTCCTAAATAATAAAGATTGTATAAGGAGTTACCTATAATCTCTCTCTTTCACTCACACAAACACACACCCCACATCCTCTGAACTCAACTTTCCCTATGCTGTCTCCATCGGCATAGACATATAATAGAAAATAACTTACAATGATAATCAACCAACTGTTATTGAGCTCTTGCCCTGTGGCAGGTGTTATTTTAGTGCCTTATATTCAGTCCTTCCTTTAACCCGCAAATCCACCTTTTGAAGTAGCTACCCTGGCCCAAGCGAAGGAGGAAACTGAGGCTTAATCACACAGCTGGAAGGGACAGAGCCTCCGCTGTTGGACCCAAAGCCTGTGCTCTTTGTTCCCCAGTGAGCTGGCTACTTAGGAAGGAAATGGAGGCAGACCAGGGAGCTCCTGCCCACCCCCTTCTTCCTCCTCTCTTCCTCCCATCCCGTACCCCCCCACCCCCACCACAGTTCCCCCAGCAGAAGTCCTGGTGCTGAATAGGGAATTGTTTCGCTTCTCCCTCCGGCCTCTGAATGTTGATGTTTTGGGTCATTAAGGGGCTCGGAGTTGGGGTTGGGGGCGGGTTATGACCCTGGCAAAGGCCTGAATAGCCATTGTTCCTTTTCTTCCCCCCTTGAATGGAATTCTGTCCCCAGTCTTGGTGTCTCCCTCTGGGATGGAGGAGGGGGTGGGTCAGAGGCCGGCTAGGGGAGCCTTTTCCCACCACTTTGATGGCTAGAGCCTAAGCCACAGATGCGAGATTCAAGCACCCTTGGGGTCCTCCCAGGCCGCCTCACCCTGCCTTGACCCGGGCATCTTCAGCCTTGATGTTGATATCCATGAAATGAGCCCTGACTGGGCATGAGTCTGAATCCAGGTGTGGGGTGGGTGGGGGAGGAGGCAAGACTTACAGGCTTAGTTTCCCTCCAGTCCCGCAGGTTCATTTCTGCTGTACTCCTGCTCTGCACGGATGCTGGCCCCCTTTCCTTGCCCCCTCCCTTAGTGAGACTGAAAATGAAAATAATCCTATCTTTAGGAGGGTTTGGGCTTTTTGAAAGAAAGATGCTAGAGAAATAGAAAATTATTACGCTCATCACTACTGAATTAAATATACGATTTAAGTATATGATTTAAAGCTCCTAAGTGTAAGAGAGTTCTCGTAACCTGATTTTCTATTTTTGTTTTTACTACACCCTTAAAGGGACAGGGAGCATGCTCTAGCTCCACGGGCTGCTTGGCAGCCTTCCTGGAGGCAGAGTCTTCTTCCTCCGGCCTGCAGGCTTCTGTGACCCTTTGTTCTTTCCCTTCGTAGTAGCCCTCGATGATGAGGGAGCAGGAGGCTGGCTGAACACAAAGCACCGAACCTCAACTGGGTTCTAAAACTTCATCATCAGGCAGGGACATTTAGAGGCTAGGGGAGAAGGGGTTCCATATTTATGAGCCCCTACTATGTGTCAAGGGCTTTCAGTGCCTCAGTGCAGGTGCAGGAGAGATCTAGAACCTGGCAAATATATATTCCTTGAACGAATTAAGTGGGTCACATTTAATTTTCACAAAAATTCTGCGAAGGACTCATTGTTTCTCAGGGGAGGAGGTTGGGGAGTTCTACGTACACTCATACGCTCGGAAGTGAATCAGTCTGGCTGCAGACCCAAGGTCTCAGAACTGCAAATGGGCAGGGGCTCTTTCAGGTATCCCGCTGGGCCCCACACCCTTCACCTTGTCACCAAGATGCTCCCACCCCTGCAAGGACACACTCCTTGTGCAGGAAGGTATCTCACTCAAAGCTGCTACCCCAGCGGGCAGCCTAGGGCCTGGCCCCGCAACAGGACCGATTCGATTCCTCTTTGCCTCTGAACGTAACACAATCCGGTTTCAGTCCTGGCTGACCCTGACCCTGTCCTCCATCTCACTCTGGCAGGGACGCTCCGCCCGGTTCGCCGCAACTACTACGACCCGTCCTCGGCCCCCGGCAAGGGCGTGGTGTGGGAATGGGAGAATGACAACGGTTCTTGGACGCCCTACGACATGGAAGTGGGCATCACCATCCAGCACGCCTATGAGAAGCAGCACCCCTGGATCGACCTCACTTCCATCGGCTTTAGCTACGTCATTGACTTCAGCACCATGGGCCAGATCAACCGGCAGACCCAGCGCCAACGCCGCGTCCGCCGGCGCCTGGATCTCATCTACCCGATGGTCACCGGCACCTTGCCGAAGGCCCAGTCCTGGCCGGCCAGCCCCGCGTCGGCTGCCTCGCCTGCGGCCCCGCCCTGCTCCTGCCCGCAGTGCGTCCTCGTGATGAGCGTCAAGGCCGCCGTGGCCAACGGGGGCGCCGGTCCGCTGCAGCCCCCAGCCGCCCGCAAGAACATGCCCCCATCTGGAGCCGTCAAGCTGCCCCCCCCACCAGGCCCTGGGGCCAAGCCACTGGACAGCACGGGCACCGTCCGAGGCCCGACGAAGACTGTCCCATCGCAGGTGATCCGGCGACAGGCCTCCAACACGCCCGCAGGGGTGACCGTGGGTTCTCCCGCCAGTCCCCCCGGAGCCAACGGCAAGACCGGAAGGGTGGCCCTGGCGACCTTAAATCGGACCAACCTGCAGCGATTGGCCATTGCCCAGTCCCGGGTGCTGATCGCCTCTGGGTAGGTACTCCCAGGACTGTCTCCCGCCATTTACTCATAAGGGGCATCCACCCGGCTGACCCAGGCCAGAGGTGAGAGAGGGGCTGCCAAGACTTAAGCTCTCTGTGATCTTGTCCTGACCCTCTGGGTTGCCTTTGCGGGAGGAGGGCGGAGCCGTGTGGTGGCTGAAGGTGGGATCCGTCTGGGGTCTCTCTGCAGTCCTCTGGGGCCATCATATCTGGCTTCTGATTGAGACTTGGCATAGCTCTGGGATTCAGGACAGATCCCTAACATCCCAGAGTCCTGACTTCCTCCTCTGCAAAGGCTGGTGATAATCCCGGTGTTAGGCCGGCTGCTGAGAGCGCAAGGGTAGGCGCACCACACCCTAACAGGCAATACTAAATGAGCTCCCACCAGAATCTCGTCTGGGGGCTCTATCACCTCATTTAATCCTTACATCGAATCTTTGAAGTAGGCATTTTGATCCATTTCACCCATGAAGAAACCAGAGGTTCCCTTGCTCAAAGGCACAGAGCGTTCATTAGCTGAGACCAGGATTCAAGCTTTGGGAAGTCTGACAGAGCCCTCCTGTTCTTTTCTTTTCTTTTTTTTCCCCAAAGATCTTATTTATTTATTTGAAAGACAGATCACAAGTAGGCAGAGAGGCAAACAGAGAGAGAGAGAAGGAAGCAGGCTCCCTGCTGAGCAGAGAGCCCAATGGGGGGCTCGATCCCAGAACCCTGGGATCATGCCCTGAGCCGAAGGCAGAGGCTTTAACCCACTGAGCCACCCAGGTGCCCCAGCCCTCCTGTTCTGACTCTGCCTGCTGCTTCTCTGTCAAGCACACCCCACAGTGCCCAGCCTATAGTAGGCGCCAAATGTGGTTAGCCCCTTTCCTCAGAAACTGGAGGGCTCACTCCAGATTGGAAATAATAGTACATGTTTGGCGAGTACTTTTGTGTGTGCCAGGCACTTTCTGTGCATTGCCTTAGTACTTCCTGGGACAGGCTGGTGTTGTCGTGGGTTCTGTGATCCTCTTGGGCTTCCTGATTTTCACATGGGAGACACCCAGGTCCATGTGGTGCTCACGGCCTTTGCCTGCCAGCTCCTGGTTTCTGGTGAGATGGGCCTCTCCCATCGGCCTGCTCTCCCTTTTTCCAGAAGGGCCTCGCCCTGCATGTGTCCCCTGAGCCCCAGATGGGCATGGGGGTTTACAGTGAGGTTGAACACCAGAGTGTAAAACCTCAGACTGCGTAGAAGAGGCTGTCTGCACACAGAGGTTCAGCAGCGGGAGGAAAGAGGAGGAGAGGAGCTGCAGAAGGAGAGGCCCAGCCCTCACTCCGGCCCCTGAACGAAGCCACCGTCTCTGCAAACTCGTTTCCTGTGCATGGGATGGGGATGGTCGGGCTCCCCTTGCCCGCCTCATGGAGACGCTGTGGAAGCCTCCACGAAGGGAGATCATCCGTGAGAGTTTATCAGGGGTGCTTGCCGGTGTTATCTCGTCCCCTGGCCCCGTGCCCCAAGTCAGACCTGGGCCCCCAGCTCAGAATTCACTTTCCAACGACGGTCACGTGGCTCAGGTGTCTTAGAGTGGGGGTTGGAGCCCCGGGTTTTAGTCCCCTTGTCCTCTGTCCTTTTGGCTAAAGCTCAGCTCCTTGTTGTATGTGAGGGCCTTTCGGGAATGGTCAGGTGCTGGTCAGGCGCACAGGATTTTCCTACGACTACTTCTGAGCTGACAGTATTTGGGAGAGGGGAATGGGCCCCGAAATCACACCACGGCTCACTTTCTTCCCCAGGTCAGCCAGCAGCATCCTTAGGGCCCCTGACAGAACTCCGGGGTAACTATTTGAGTGGCAGAGGGAGGGTCTTGAAGTGGACGAGAAACACAGCCTCCCGAGCCTGACCGCCCGGGGTGGGAGCCCAAGTTCTTTGGTCTGTAACTTGGCGCAGGTTATCCTCCCTCAGTCTTCAGTTTATTCATCTGCGAAATGGGAGAGTACTAGTACCTCCCTTCTCAGAGCTGTCACAAGACTTCAATGAAATACTCAGTGTCTAGGTGGCGCACAGTGCATGGCCCATAGGAAGCGTCTGGTCCGGGTTTGCTGCTCTTGTTCACACGTATCTATCGAAGGTCATTGTTGAAGTCAGAGCTGAGCGGAGCCAAATGTCCCACCTCATTTCTGGAGCCCGTGGCAAATACCAAGTAACCCCACGCCCTAACCGAGCCAAAGGACCCCCAGATCCCTTTAAATCTCACCCAGGGAACTGGCGGCTCTTTATCTCTCTGCTTTATTCCCCCTGCCTGCCAGTGGAATTGGAGCGAGAGAATGGGGCGGAGGTCCGGGCAGAGCCTTTTCAAAAGGGCTATAGAAACAAGCTTTTCTTTCCGCTCTGTGTTCCGAGAGGGGAGGCCCCGCCCTGCCCCTCTATCTTCCAGCCCTTTCCTTTTTCTATCTCTTACCACCACCTCACCGCCCCCCACCACCATCTTGTCCTCCAGTCTTTCTGGGCCATTTAATTAGCGTGCTTACTCTCTTTGTGCGGCCCTGCCGTCGACCTTCTGTCGTGGAATGGCCCCTTCCCCTCCTCTCCCTGTCCGTGAGCTCTTCAAGCAACTTTCCCACGGAAAAGAGGAAGACCAGGGAGGGCGGGAGAGGTGGGCTGAAGAGAAGGGTTTGCGGGGAACAAAAGACCCTGTGAATTATTCAGAGACACAAGCAGGGGGTTTCTAAAGAGAAGAGGGGGAGGCCTGCAGCATGGGGGGGGGGCAGGAGTCGCCCCTCTGGCCCTCTCCTCCAGAATTGAGGCTTCTCTATCTCCGGCGAGACTTTGGTTGCTGGAGAGACAAGACCATTGTCCGGCCTGAGGATTCCTGGGTTGGCTCACAACTCACAACCTCCCCCCCTCCCCGCCCCCAAAACAGCACTTCTCACCATGATATCTGCAGAGTTTTTCTCCTGCCATCAGCCCCCTCCTTCGGCCATCTTGCCAGCTCTTCCCTTTTCTTAGTTTTGTGCTTGAGAAACAGAAATGGAAACTGAGAACAGCCCAGCAAAATGGGGGAGGGTGTCTTCGGATGGTTAAGCCAGACAGCACTGGATGAGCGGAGTTGCCTGAAGGGTGTGAGATGCACGCCTGTTGCTGGGTCGCTGATTTCTGGAAGGAGGGCTCAGGCATAGACAGCTGGGGCCCCAGCAGGGTGTGACTGGTGGGGAGGACATGGTCCACCTCCATGGTTTCCATTTTAACCAGTCACCACCGTGGGGGAGGGTCTTATCAGCTGTGGTCAACTCAAGGATCCGAAGCATTGCCTACCTCTCAACTTTACACTGTACCCTCCATGTCCTCCAGAATCTCAGAAGACTGGAGGATTTCGGCAGGAAAAGGCTTTATGGAGCCCAGCTTCTTCTTACGGTTGGGAAACCAAGATGTAAATAACCACCCAATTTGTACAGGGCTTGCCTGTTTACAGAGTATTTGACCTGGATCCTCACAGGGACCCCGTGGACGGAGAAGTAGGGTGCCCCGTTTTTGGGTGTGGTGACTCGGATGTGGTTGGAGAAGTGCAAAGGGGTTGTGTGACTCTCCCAAAGGCCCAAAGCCACTGTGCCGAGCTGGACGAGAACGCAGGTTTCCTAACCTCTGCTCAGGGCCCTTCCACGGTTCCCTTCTGCATTCCGTAAGCAGATACCCGCCTCCTCCCGTTGGCTTCCACCATCCAGAGCCAGCGGACACATTGTTCCTTTCCCGGAATGGCAGGGACACCGTACTGCCCGGAGTCCGGGGTCCTCAGGTGGACCCTCCCTCTCGTCAGGCCTGGCCCCCTCCCTGGGTCCTTGGGCTGCCCAGGGTGTGTACTCTGGGGATTGGACTCCTTCCTGGTTAACCAGAGTGGGTGTGGAAACCTGCCAGTCCAGTTTGTGGGAACAAAGGTGGCTTTTGTCACCCAGATCACAGCTACTTATCAGCTGAAGAGGGGGGCCTTGGAGCTGGTAGGGGGGGAAGGCAGGTGCGGGGCTGGACGGGGAGCGCTGCCCCCTGGTGGGGAGCTAGGCCTGCCCAGGGAATGCCAGTCTGCCCAGGTGGGGGACCCAGGGCTTAGGCAGCTGCCTTGCTCTTAAGCACTGAGGCAGGGAATCCTCAAGTCTCCCCTGCCACTGCAACCCCCCCCCCCCAGCATCTGCTAACTCCAGACCCTCACAGGGTCACGGGTAAGGTGATCAAGGCTCAGAAAAAACTGAGGGGGTTCATGAGGAGTTACTGGCAGGGTTGGCCTCGAACCTGGTTCTCCTGACTCCTGTCCACCTTACCATGCCTGGCCCTGTGGGGCAGGTCACGGAGTCCAAAAGCAAGGCTGGGCCTCTTTTCCTGGCTGACTTTCCTTTGTGTTGAATTCAGCCTTCCCCTCCCCCCATGTGGGTTTGTTTTATCCTGGGGGAAGAGTAGCCTGTTGAGACACAAACAATCCCACATCTGTTCTTTCACTTCGTTCTCACAGCCCCAGCACACATGTCACGGGCCCAGGAAGGGGCCCCTGGAAGACTCAGCCAGGGAAGCACCCATCTCTGCAGGCATGTGGGGGACAGACAGACCCTCTGCTCAGCCCCGTGCCCACTCCTCTGTCTTCGTCGTGGGTTTATTCCCTATGCTCTCTGCGCTCCCATGTTCTCTGTCTGCACTGTGGGGTTCGCACAGACCCAAGACACAGCAGGGTGAGTGGCTCCAACAGGGGGCTCTGGAGCCAGACTTCCTGGATGTGATACACAGCTGTGTGGCGTCCACCAAGCTCGCTTAACCTCTCTGTGCCTCAGCCTCCTTGCGTAATAAAATGAGGCCGATGATCATAGCACCTCTTGCGTAGGTTGTCGGAAGTCTTGGATGGATTTATACACAGTGAGCCGTTATGACTGTGACAGGTACCAGGTGGGCTGTGTGCCTGCCCGCCATGACCACCCAAGGGTGAAGGGCCACGGGCTGCCTTGCTCGCGGCTGCATCCCGAGGCTCCAGCCGAACGTCCCACATGAAGTAGGGCTCACTATGAATGGGCAAACAAACAAATAATAAACAATATAAAGACACAAGGGAGCATGGCTCCCCCCTCCTGTTTTCCCAGCACAACCCTGCCCCCACAGCAGAACCGCTGGCTCCTGGAGTCCTCTGTGACCCAGGCCAGGCGTCTCCCAGCCCACTTTCCTCTCCGAGCCCAGCTGTAGAAGCCTGGGTGGCGGTGGGGGGGCAGGGGAGGAGAGGGGGTGGGATGGTGCAATACCCGGCCCCCCGTGTCCCGTATTTCTCTCTTCGGCATCGTGGGAGGCCTCGCCTTTCCCAGGCAGCTGTGCGGACTCCTCTCAGCCTGGCTCTGGTTTCTGAGAAGAAGGACAGAAAGAGGAGGAGGCTTTGCTTGATATTTAGATTTCTCAGGGAAAAGGAGGGGTGACAGCTGTTGGAGCAGTGGTTTCCCAGTGTTGGGCTGCATCCTGTTAGCCAAAGCTAGTGGGAATGCAGGTTCCTGGGCCCCACCAGTGGGAGTTCTGATGCAGGCCCAGGGCTCTGTCTTTTTAACAGCTTCTTAGGTGACTCTAATGTGCGCCCAGGTTTGAACTTGCTGCTTTATTTATCATTCGGTCAACCAATACTCGCTGAATGCCTGCTAGTGTCAGGCTCTGAATGGAACAAAGATATTTGCCCTCACAGAGCTTTGATTCTGGAAGGGGAGGTAGTAAGGCAACAACTTATTTTTAAAAGAATCGTAGAAGTTCCGCGAAAAAAAAAATAGAGCAAGGTAAGAGGGATTGAGGTGGGAAGGGAGGAGTGAGCCACAGTATTAAATGAGACGGCCTTAGATTTTATTTTTTTTTTAATTTTTTAAAGATTTGATTTATTTATTTGACAGATAGAGATCACAGGTAGGCAGAGAAGCAGGCAGAGAGAGAGGAGGAAGCAGGCTCCTTGCTGAGCAGAAAGCCCAAGGCAGGGCTCTATCCCAGGACCCTGGGCTCATGACTGGAGCCGAAGGCAGAGGCTTTAACCCACTGAGCCACCCAGGCGCCCTGAGATGGTCTCAGATTTTAGAGGTAACACTTCTGGTGATGCCTGGCTCAGTCGGATGAGCATCTGATTCTTGATTTCGGCTCAGGTCATGATCTCAGGGTCCTGGGATCGAGTCCCACGTCGGACTCCACACTTCACAGGGAGTCTGCTTGAGATTCTCTGTCTCCCTCTCCCTCTGCCCCTCTCCCCCACAAATAAATCAATAGAATCTTTAAAAAATAAATAAATAAAGGTAACCCTTCTGTTTGTGGTACTAAGAATGGACTCTGCCTTGAATAGGGATCCGTAGTTTCAGTATAAAAGGGGAACCCCCCTCAGTGGGCGAATTTTGGGGGTTCGAACACCAACCCATTTTGTCCCGCTTGTCAAGACCATAACGTACCCACTCTTGTCTCCCACAGGGTCCCTACCGTCCCGGTGAAAAACCTAAATGGGACCAGTCCTGTGAACCCTGCCTTGGCAGGTAAGAGAGACCCTGGGCTGCCCTTGCTCAGGGCAGAAAGAGGAAGCAGGAATGTCGGTAGAGGGCATTTATAAAAGAGAAAGAATTAAAGTGAATAGGGTTTTAGGAGTGAGGCTGGCAGGGCAGGAAGAGTGTGGGGAGAACCGATTGTTAAAAGCAAAGCATGCTGTTGAAGGTGAGTGAATACATCTATTTCTGGGGAAAACTTCGAGGAAGGGGAGGTGGAGAATAAGTGAGTTCTGAGAACTTGGCTGGGAAGCAGAGTGTAGGTTTGTGGGGAGGGTGGTTTATGGGATGCTGGGCGCTAACTCTGCCGTCCTTCCTCATGCCCTGCCCTTCCAGGAATCACTGGAATTCTCATGAGCGCTGCGGGGCTGCCTGTGTGTCTCACTAGGCCCCCAAAGCTGGTCCTCCACCCACCCCCGGTGAGCAAGAGTGAAATCAAATCCATCCCAGGGGTTTCCAACACGAGCCGCAAGACGACCAAAAAACAAGCCAAGAAGGGTATGGGCCTCCTTATCTTATGGGGTATGGGAGTCAAAAGTTCGGGCCCCAGCCTTGGCTCGGCCGCCATCACTGAAGGTCACACCCATGGCTTCACCTTCTGTGCCTTCGTTTCTGCATCTGCTAAGTGGGCCCAACTGGTACCCGTCCCAACGACTGTCCCCAATGTGGACTGTGTACGAATCAGATGGAGACGCTTTAAGGATAAAAACGCAGCACAAAGAGAGAAACATAAAACCACGAGGTGTGACACAGGAAAATCGCCCTGGCCCTGGCACCCAAACAGACTGGGTTCACACCCCGACTTTGCCACTGCATGTCGTGTGGCCGCAGAGAGCCTGTTTTCATAACCTTTACGATGGGGTGACAGCGCTTGGAACCAGTATGGGGCAGGTGTGGGCCAGACTGCATCCATGCCAGCCAGGGACGAACCACCGTCCTGTGTCCCTCTAGAGCCCCTAGATTTGTGCAAACCGTCCTTCAGGGCCTCTCTCCTGCCGGTGTGCAATCCCGCCACTAGCGGGACCTGTACCTACACTCACCCCCAAAGAACCCCGTTCTAGCTCCGCGGCTGGTCTTTCCGGCTGCGGTACTGGCTGTGACATGTTTTGACCATCACCCCTAGCCCCCAGCTGGCAACCTTGTTTCGAAGTTTCAGTGGGATCTCACTTATATTGTGACTCGGCCCAGGGCCCAGCAAGTAATGGGCTCTCAGTTAATAGAAACTTAATTCTATAGAAGCAGGACAGTGGGAAGGAAGGGCCTGCACCCCGGCTTTTGAGAGTTGCACGATCTGCTTCCTCAAACCCTTGTCCTACTTCCCTGCTCCATCAAAAGTTCTCTACTTAAATGGACTCGATTGCCTTGTTCATCATCTGATAGGAAATGACAGGATTTCACACTGCCGTGGTCCTCCTGTGATTATTTTTTTTTTTAAAGTTTATTTTTTAAAATTTATTGGTCAGAGAGAGACACAGCTAGAGAGGGAACACAAGCAGGGGGGTGGGAAGGGGAGAAGCAGACTCCCCGCCGAGTAGGGAGCCCAATGCGAGGCTCGATCCCAGGACCCGGGGATCATGACCGGAGCCGAGCCCAGACACTTAACAACTGAGCCACGCAGGCGACCCTCCTCCTGTGATTATTAATAGCGCACGTTGGACCCTTCTCTGGAAAGGTGCTAAAGGACTCTGGGTCTATTCGCTCACCGGATTGTCAAAGCAACCCTCTGAGCTGGTGGTGTTGCTTTTTCCTGTTTTAGAGGGGAGAAAACAGAAGCTCAGAGAGGCTCAGACAGGGAGGTGCCCAGGGAGGCACGGACCCTTTTGAAGGCGTGTCGTCCTGCCTCCTAGTCCCGTCCCCAGAGAAACCTCCAGAATCACGGGAAGCTGGCAGGATGCTTGCCCGCTGCCGGGCTCTCTCTGCTGGCAGCCACAGCACCGCCAGCGGCCAGGGAACAGCATCCCGAAGCTGCGGGCATCACTTCCTGCTTTCCCATGAAAATAACGTGACTCTGAGATCAAGACGGTACTTAGCACATTGTAAAAGGAGAAAGTGATAAGCCTACCGCATGGGTTTTTTTTTTTTTTTCTTTCTTTTTTTTAACATGTAACAGTTTACACAGTGCCTTCGGCTGTCTTCTCACCGCATCGCTGGGGGCCTGCCCAGGCTCTGATTATATGGAAGAGAAACCCACTCAAATAACCAATCTCAGGCAAAACCTGGGTTTGTTGAAAATAGGCCCTGGGGGATGTCAGGAGAAAACTGCAGGAGGTAAGGACAGGCAGGGACACCTCCCACCGCCTCAGACACCCCCGGTCTCTCGGTCTCTCTCCTCCATCTGCTGACTCCCTTTCAGGGTCTTACACCTGATTACTGCAGAATGAGTTCCTGCCCTTTCCTGCTTGGATCCCGGCTGACAGCCCCTGTCTGGCAAACCCCTCTTGACAGGGCTGTTGGATCCCTTATCTCTGTCTCGGTGGCCCACCAACCGTCCTGTCCCCCCACAGGTAAAACCCCAGAAGAAGTGTTGAAGAAGTACTTGCAGAAAGTCCGGCATCCCCCGGATGAGGTGAGTGCAGGGGGAGCAGGGCCGGGCTCCTCCACCAGCATTTCCCCTGCCGGAGTTTTCCTCAGGATTGCGTGGGAGCAGCTGACGGGCTGTGGGACCGGCTGTGTCCTGAGGGGCACAGAGCCGCTTAGAGCTGACCCAGGGCTCTGAGGTTGGTGGTCCGGGGCTGCAGTCGTCCCCTGACCCTCCCCCAGCCCCCCGCCCCGCTCAGCAAAGAGCTGATTGATTGAGTCTAAGCTACCTTTCCATTAATAGTCTGAATACAAGACGAACGGTATGATAAGCTACGGGAGCCGACTTTTCAGTGGGTTTGATGTAGATCGGTGGTTCTCAGCCAGAGGGGATTTTGTGTGTCTGGGGGGAGGGGCAGTGCTTGAGGGCACAGGCCAAGGATACTGAACACCCAGCGGTGCCCAGGACAGCCCGTTCAAGGAAGACTGCTCCAACCCCAAATGCCAATAATGCCGAAGTTGAGAAATCCTCTTGCGGACTTCTTTAAATACCCCTCTGGTACACTTGGGGTGCAATTCCTTTGCAAACGTTCAGCTTAAAGGGGTCTGTGGGCAAGAGTCTGTTTCCTCCCATAGTTTTGGGGGTGAGCCCTGGACCGACGCCAGCAATTATTGGAAGATAAGGCTGTATTTAGATTCCAAAATCACGTTCGTCTATACCTTGGTTTGTGGGTTTTCTAGAAGAGCAGCGGGGACAGCTGCTGGACCTCACAGTGAGGTGCTCTGGCTTCCCGGCCAGTGAATGCTGATGGTCTCTCTGCCCTGCCTTCCCACCCTCAGGACTGCACCATCTGCATGGAGCGCCTCACGGCCCCCTCAGGCTACAAGGGCCTGCAGCCAACGGTCAAGCCTGAGCTGGTGGGCAAGCTGTCCAGATGCGGCCACATCTACCACATCTACTGCCTGGTCGCCATGTACAACAACGGCAACAAGGTTAGCCCTGGCCCGTGGGGCACCTGCCACCTCCCCTGCTGGGCCCCTTTGGGGTTGCGCCCAGGTGATCGGCGGAGGGGGGCGCGTCTTGGCTGTTCTCAGCAGCATCAGGCCTCCACAAAATGATAACCTGTCTTAGGCAACTGCTCCCAGTCTCTACACTGGGTGTGACGGTCTGAGAGCTGTAGACTTCCAGTCCCTGAAGGTTCTTGGGGTTGGGGAGACGGAGATGACCGGGGTGGGGGGGGCGGGTGGAGGAGGGGAGGTGTCCATTGTACACTGGAGCACCAGATTTCCTGAAATTGCCCGTCCTTCTCCAGGGCTAGTGATTTTCAGTTACAATTCATTTTGTATGGACAATTTCAAAACACCCTCAATTGCCCCTTCAGAGGCATTAGGAACTGTTGCCGAAGTATTCCTGCTAGGCCCTTCGAACCCCCTGTTGGAGAAGGGGAAGGGCATTTGTTTGTTTATTTTTAAGATTTTATTTCTGAGAGAGAGAGAGAGAGAGAGAGCACTAGGAGGGGGGCAGAGGGAGAAGCAGACTCCCTGCTGAGTCGGAAGCCTGACGTGGAGCTTGATCCCGGGACTCTGGGATCATGACCTGAGCTGAAGGCAGATGCCCGACCATCTGAGCCACCCAAGCACCCCATGGGAAGGCCGTTTGTGATGCGCGTCCTGTCCATTGTTGATGATGGAGTGCTATTCCTTTTGGAAGCTGGTCCCCAGGAATCTGGGGGTCTCCTTAGATGATAACTCTCTCTTACACTGTCTGAGCTTTCACGAAGCCACTGACTTTTCTCCTGTTCTTTGCTGTGCCACAATAACTATCCCTCCCCCATCTCCATGAATTCAAGTCTTACTTGCTTCTCCACACCAGCTCGGATGGCATCAGAGTCTGAGATTTCCCTGATATCTCCAACTTCTTATTCATCCCCCGAAAAAACTCTGGCTTTGGGATGCTGCTCTGAACTTCTTTCGCTATGGGAAAAAGTAAAGGCAGGAGAGATAGCAGACCCAAGCATGACCTGGTTTAGCAACTGGATGACCTTGGGCAAGATTTTCAATCTCTCTGAGATTTCATTTTCCACCTGGAAATGGAGATAAAGCAATACCTAGTTTACAGGGTATTACCACCATTATTATTCAAATTGATATCTCCTTGATAAGATAGCTGTAATTTTCCCCTTCATCTTTATATAGCCTGGGATTTAAGTTCCCGTAGTGCAGACCTTGGGATCTTTGTCTGACTCAGAGGGCTCACGCTCAAGTCATTGATGCATGATGCCTGTCCAGTCTGGTGCTCAACTTCCTGACCCTAGGTTAGGAAGTCTCACTGGGACTTGGCATTTTAAGGGGTTATTCTGGATTTAAAGGGGTTTTCTAGCTCATTGATTTCCTTTTTGGTGTCCGTTTTCAAGAAAAACCTAGCACCTTTTTGTATTTATTTCCATAGTGCTTCAGAAATATGCCTCAAGACACTATCCTTCATTCTTTTAGCACTAATACTTTGAAGCATGCATTTAAAATTTTCTTTGCACAAAAGATGGAACAAAAGGACCCAGAGAGAAATGAAGCGATTCTGCCAGAGCAGAGAGCGGGACCCTGGGCTCTTGACCCCAAGCCTTGGGTTCCCATCTATCCATCGCATGAAGGAAACTTCTCCATCATCCTCAATATAAGATTTTCTTTTAAATTTTTGGAGCTTGCTTTGAAAAGTCCCCAGATAGCTTCGCAGAGGATCTCAGTCCTCCTAAGATGCTGCAGATGTCCTGGAGAGCTCCTCTCCCAGCTGCACAACAGCCCTTTCTACACACATTGCTCCCTGCTCACGTCTTCCTTCTCACCCACTCTCTTCTGGAAAGCCTGGGAACAAGGCTCCTCCCAACCACATAGGCCAAGCCTCGCTGGGCCCCCCTGTGAAGCCAGGGCCTCTTATATCTCTGCCTCCAGAGTCTGGTCCTGCCCCCCCACCACAGCCACTGAGGTGCTATGGAGGGCTGGGGGGTTTACACACACCGGCTGGGGCCCTCACCTTCAACTGTGCTGTGTCTCAGTTTTCCTCTCTGTTAAAGGGACTCATTTTTTTTTTTTAAGGCTAATAATAATAATAAGGCTAATATTCCTTTTCAGATGAGGGCTAAATGAAACAAGATATAAACTCTGCTGTAAGGTATAAAATGCTATAATTAACGACTCCTTCCCTCCTTTACCGTGTGGGCAGACCTTATCCTCCCTCCGTTAAAGCCAATTCATAGCTTTTCTTCAGGGACCATTTCCTTCAAAGTTAGCTTCATCTACTCCAGCACATGGTGCCCACTTTCTCTTTTCAGAGCAGTGGTTTGCTAATGCTGGAGGAGCATTAGGCTCGGCACAGAGATAATAAAAGCACAAATAACATTTAGATACACCTCTTCAGGGTGTATAACCCTTCCTGTGGGTTATCTAATTTAATCCTTCCAACAACCCGGTGAGATAGATACTATTATCTTCTTGTTTTGTACACAAAACAAAACAAAAAAGCAAAAAAAAAAAAAAAGCAAAAATCAAGACCCAGAGAGGTTAATTAACTTGCCCAAGGTCACACAGCACGTGGATGGCTGACCACCTCCCCCTCCCCCTCCCCCCCTTCATTTATTTTTTTTACTCTTAACCAATGTGCTCTGTAGCCAATCCCCGACCCCTGACCAATCCAACTCGGTGTCCTGGGGTGGGGTCCAGACATCTTTATTTCTAGCAAGCTCTTCAGGGGGTGGTGACGCTAGGCTGTTTGGCAGTGGCTGCCTCCTAGTGCTTCGTTGTCTGTCCCACTTGCTTGGTACTTAGCGGTTAAATAATGACTGAACCCGCCCTCGGGAGCTGGTCTCCCTTGCAAGGGTGGGGTCTCTTCTTACACGTCCCTGAGCCGATTTGTGGAATTGTGGAATTTACTGATTCGGCGGCATCTTGTTCCCCTGGCCCTTTATCTCTGTGTCCTTCCAGTGTTAGGTGGGGAGGTTGTTACCCAAACTGATTCCCAGTCTGGCTGTTCCTGCCTTGTCCCTCAGGATGGGAGTCTGCAGTGCCCAACCTGTAAGACCATCTATGGCGTGAAGACAGGCACTCAGCCCCCGGGGAAGATGGAGTACCACCTCATCCCTCACTCCCTGCCCGGCCACCCCGACTGCAAGACCATCCGGATCATCTACAGCATTCCTCCCGGCATTCAGGTGCGCTCACTCTCAGCCGCTGGCGGGTTTGGTTTTGTTTTCTTTTAGGTTTGCATGTTGGCAGGTGATATGTGTGTCTTAATCTGTTCAGGCCACTGTACCAAAACACCACAGACTGGGTGGCTTTGAAACAACAGGAAGTCATTTCTCACAGTTCTGGAGGCTGACAAGTCCAAGGTCAAGGTGCCCGCAGATTCACTGTCTGGGGGCGCCTGGGTGGCTCAGTTGGTTAGGGGACTGACTGCCTTGGGCTTAGCTCATGATCCCAGAGTCCCGAGATTGAGTCCCGCATCAGGGTCCCAGCTCAGCAAGGTAGTCTGCTTCTCCCTCTGAGCCTCTCCGCTCTCCTGTTCTCTCAAATAAATATAATCTTTAAAAAAAATAATGATTCATTGTCTGGTAAGGGCCTGCTTCCTAGTTCATAGATGTCTTTTTGCTGTGTCCTCATGGCACGAGGTGTCTTTCAGAAGGGCGCTGATGCCATTCGGGAGGATTCATCTTAGCCTCCCCCCCCACCCCAAGGTCCTTCCTCCAAAAAATACCATCACCTTCGGGGTTAGATTTCAACCCATTAATTTCGGAGGGACACAGTCTTTCAGTCTATAGCACTCCACCCCCACTGTCCTTGCGTGCAAAAGGCCTTCTAGTCCAGTGAGTTAAGACTCACTCCAGCATCAGCTTGAAAGTCTCAATCTAAGGTCTGGCCTACAGACCATGTAGACCAGAGGTAGGAGAGACCCCACATACAAGTTCCTCTCCAGCTGGGAACCTGTGAAACCGAACAGGTTATGTCATGATGCCCCCAGGACCTGCATTGGTGTCCTTGTGAAAAAAAGCCCCCATGGACCCCTCCCTGACTCCTTGCCACAAGGAGGTCACAGGGAGAAGACAGACGCCTGTGAACCAGGAAGGGGTCCCTCAGTAGACATTGGGTCTGTTGGTCCTTGGACTTCCCAGCCTCCAAAACTGTGAGAAATACATTTCTGTTGCTTAAGCCACCCTGTCTGTGGTATTTGGTTAGGGCAGCCCAAGAAGGCTAAGGTAGTTTTATACTATGAAAAATTTCCTTTCTCCCTTCAACACGGTCTCACCCCACGCCCCCCATGGGGCCTTCCACCGTTGTGCTTACTTTCTTATGTGTCTCCCGGCTTTCTCTCTGCCTGCACAGCAAAGATCGTTTCCAACCTATCCATCCGTACACAAAAGATGACATATGAGACACCCTGTTCTGCACTCTGCATTTTTCAATTAAAATATAGTTTGTAGATCTTCCCTTGTCAGTATATCTTCCTCGTTCCTTCTTCGCTCTGGGTGATAATCCATCATATAAATATACCATAATTTCTATTCAACAGTCTCCATTTGATGGGCATGTGGATTGTTTCCGATCTTTCACTACAACAAATAATGCCATAGGGAATAACCTTGCATGCTTGTGAGTATATCTGTAGAATAATTTTGCAGAAGCAGAATTTTTTTTGTCAAATCGTATTTGCATTTAATACTTGATAGATGTTCCCTGCCTTTGATTTTTGGGGACACTTCTTTCCTCTTTTGATTCTTTGAAAGATAGTCCTAAGGAGCAAATTGAACAATAAATACAATATTGCCAGTAAATACAAATGTGTTCCTTCCTTCACACACTGAAGATTTTCCTAAATGATCTAGGGTACTTACTGGATTCATCTGTTGGGCAAATATTTATTAGTTCACTCTTCCTTCCTCCCTCCGCCTTGCCTTCTTCCATTTTGTCTCTCTCTCTCTTTTTTTTAAGATTTTATTTATTTGAGTGAGAGAAAGAGAGAGAGCATGAGCAGGGAGAAGGGCAGAGGGAGAGGGAGAAGCAGACTTCCCACTGAGCAGGGAGTCCCAGTGCGGAGCTTGTTCCTGGGACCCCGAGATCAGGACGTGAGCCAAAGGCAGACGCTTAACCGACGGAGCCACCCAGGTGCCCCGTCTCTTATTTAACAAATACTGGAAGATGGATGATGGACCAGGAGCTTTCTAGGTGCTGGAGAAACAATGGTGAACAAAACGGACGGTACTTGCTCTCCTGATGTCCCCACTCTAGGGGGGATGAGGAAGACCACAATGATGCACAACCAAGTTTCTTCCAACTGATGATAAGTCACGTGGAAGATATAAAACAGGGGGTGGGGTGGGGTGATGACAGTCTGTAAAAGAATTGAATAAAAACCTTACCAGCCAGTCTGGGAAAATAGATACACACCACTAAACAAACCATAGAGCCAGACACGGTGTGCACTGATAAATGCTGTGGGACGCCACACAGGGTCTCCAAAGTCTGGCAGACCCGGGTTCTGACCAATGGCCGGCTCCTTATTGGCTGGGACTTTGGATGACACTTGACCTTTCTGAGCTCAGCTGTACAGCTGGGAACCCTCTGTGCACGTTGTGGTTTTGGGCAAAGGGCTCCGGTGCTGAGTGCCTGGTCACCGGTGTTAGCGGAAGATGCTGCTTGTCGTAAGGAAGAGGGCTTATGTCTGTCTGTCTGTCTGTCTGTCTGGGAGGGCTGGGAGGAGAATGTCCAGTGTGGGGCATATGGTAGTAGGGCCGTAAGAGCCATGAAGAAATGGAAAACCTTGGTAGTGGGAGGACACGGCGGGGTTGTAGCGGAGAAGTGTTGCAGGCTCACGAGGAAGAGCTTAATTTGGGGCTTATGACTTGCATAGATGGGATAGGGGGAGGGCGCGTGAAGGATGGAGAAGAGGACACCCTGAAGGGGGACCGTGGCCAGGCCGAGGAAGGACGCCAGCCTGTGTACTTGCCAGGCTGTGGGGAGCCCTGGGAGGCTGCTGGGCACGACTAGCGGGATGGGAGGTTGTGTAGTTGGGAATGCAGTTCAGGAACACCAGCACGGCAGGAGAAGTTAGTGGCTGCTACGGTCCTGGGGCCCGAACACGGGAGGCGCTGGGGCCCGGCCAGCGGTGGTGGGAAGTAGAACGACGGGCTGAAGGGGGTCGGGGGTGGGGGTGGGGTGGGGAGCAACTATCTCCCAGGAGGCTCTTTTCCCAGCCTCCAGGATTGAAGAACGGAGAGGTGGCACCAAAGGGTAGAAGGGCTCCAAGCCTGTGTCAAGGGAAATGCATCTCTCTGGGGTCAGGGCAGCTGCTCCATAGACCCACCCCTGAGAGTCTGCAGCAGGACGCCCAGGGCCACGTCTGCCCCCATCCCCAGAGACTCCCAGAGACCCCACAGGCATGAGCTTCCAAGAAGAGTGGAGACCATGAAACTCCGCCTTCAGAGAACGATTCCCTGGGGGAGAGACTCTGATGGGGGGGCGGGAGGCAGAGTCGTGACTGTTCCGCTTAGCGACAGGCTGGGAGCAGGCAGCCTTGCTGGGTCCGAGCCAGGCAGGCGTCTGCGTTGGCCGCGCCCTGGGCACGTCCCAGGCCGGTGAGGCTCGGGCAGAGCCGTAGTGGGAATTGGCCCTTCCGTTTGGCAGCCTGGCCGACGAAGAGCCGTGGCCGTGAGCGTGTTGTAAATGCGGAATGATGTCACATGAATACGAAACTCAGGGCTGTCAGGTCCTGCATCTCCAAGAAGACAGTGTTGCAGGGCGCCTGGGTGGCTCAGTCCATAGGGCTCTGCCTTCTGCTCAGGTCATGATCCTGCGGTCCTGGGATGGAGCGCCGCATCGGGCTCCCTGCTCAGTGGGGAGCCTGTTCCTCCCTCTCCCACTCCCCCTGCTTGTGTTCCCTCTCTCTCTGTAAAATTAAAAAAAAAAAAAATCTTTAAAATAAAAGAAGATAGTGTTGCCTCTCTCAGGTGCCCACAGGGACCTTTCCCTTCTCCGATAGTGCACTTACGTCATTCAGTTTGTGAAACGGTAGATGATTTTGTTCCACCCCATTAAAATTTTATTTATTTATTTATTTATTTAATTTTATAAAAGATTTTATTTATTTACTTGACACACAGAGAGAGAGAGACAGCGAGAGCAGGAACACAAGCAGGGGAAGTGGGAGAGGGAGAAGCAGCTTCCCGCTGAGCAGGGAGTTGGATGAGGGTCTGGGATCATAACCTGAGCCCTGAGCGGAAGGCAGATGCTTATGGACTGAGCCACCCAGGGGTTCCTTACAATTCTTTTTTAAATCACAGGATTTTAACATCAATTTGCAACCACATCCATTATTTACCAAAAAAAACCCCCCAAAACCAACAAAACCAAAAGTCTGTATTTTCTTTCAGTTTTGTCATTCATGCATTCATTCACTCGTTCACTTACTTTTTTTTTTTTAAGATTTTATTTATTTATTTGACACACAGAGATCACAAGTAGTCAGAGAGGCAGGCAAGGAGAGAGGAGGAAGCAGGCTCCCCGCTGAGCAGAGAGCCCGATGTGGGGCTCGATCCCAGGACCCTGAGACCATGACCTGAGCCGAAGGCAGAGGCTTTAACCCACTGAGCCACCCAGACGCCCCATCGTTCACTCATTTTTTTCAGCCAGAACTCATTTATCATTTGTAGGATACCTTGTGCCAGGAGCTGCGTGGAATTATCATTATTATATTGGCTTCGTCTAGAAGGGATTTTTCAAGGGGTCCCACAGACCCTCAGGGGGTCAGAGATGCTCAGATATTATAAGCAGACATTTGTGTGTGGACGGGGACGGGTTGGGGGAAGTATGTGCTGTGGTCCAGGCACAAAATCCCGCTTTTTTCGTGAGTTGCTCAGGGGACCTGTGGACACATTCTGGACCCTCATTAGGAAGCCTGGGTTCTGGGTGAATGCTGCGTCCGTTCCTTTCCCACCCAGCCCCAGGAGGCTGTGGGGTATGGGTGAACCCCCATGTTCACTGCAGCGTTATTCACAATAGCCAAGGCAGAGAAGAGACCTAAGATAAGGGTCCATCAGTGGATGAACAGATAAAGAAGAGGATAGCACAGCCCCTGGCTGGGAGGCACTTTCGTGATTCTGAGTAGTCTGGAAGTAAATAGTTCAGTGTGCACTTTCGTGATTCTGGAAGTAAATAGTTCAGTGTGCCCTCGGAAACCTGGACTTAAGTTTGGGCAAAGCCGTTGGAGGAGCCCTGTAACCTCTCTAGGCTGCAGGATTTCCTCTTTTGTAAAAGCAAACAGCCAGCATAGCTGATGGGTGATGACGATGAACATTTACCGACTCTTACTATGCACGGGGGTCAAGCACACTTCACACTCATATTCTCCCCATTTAGCAGACAGGGAACCAACACTCCAGCCAGCACCTCTGGGAGGTGGCAGCTCTGGGTCCAGACCCTGGTCTGAAGACTTCACTGTGCATGCGTCACACCACTCCTGTCACAGCTTTGCGATCTGTTTCCGCCTAGACACTATGACCCTTATTATTGTCATCATTATTTGCATTTGTCACAGTCTGTGTCCCTTCATTCAAAGTGTTTTGAAACCTTGGGCATCTGGGTGGCTCAGTCGTTAAGTGTCTGCCTTTGGCTTAGGTCATGATCCCAGGGTCATGGGATCGAGCCCCTCATTGGGCTCCCTGCTCAGCGGGGAGTCTGCTTCTCCCTCTCCCACCCCCCCTGCTTGTGTGCCTTCTCTCTCTATTCTCTCTCTGTCCAATAAATAAAATAAAAAAAAAAAAGTTTTTTGAAAACTTGTCTACGGCAATAATACCCTCCGACCCCTCGAAGGGGCCCCTATCTCGTCTGAAAACTGCCCTTGGCTGTATTTCTTTCTGCTTTCAGGGGCCAGAACACCCAAATCCTGGGAAGAGTTTCAGCGCCCGTGGCTTCCCACGACACTGCTACCTTCCAGACAGCGAGAAAGGGAGAAAAGTAAGAGCGGGCGTCTGGGTGGGGTGGGGGAGGATTTCCTTCTATGTCAGGACCCCAGGTTTTGCTTCCTGCCGTGCACAGGCTAAAAAGTGCGGGGTCTCTTTTTACTCTAAATGCACATGGTAACTAAGGTCATATTTGAGTCAGCCATAGGTAAGGGTGGGTATGATTAGAATTTTTTCTCTTGCAGGGGTGTGGCGGCAGGGTTTTTTCCTCTCCTGGATAATACCAGCAATAATTCGTCTATTTTTGGATCCTTTCTCTCAGGCTTTGCTGCTTATTAGCTGCTGGTCCTGGGACCAGCACTAGGGCCACACCTAGAAGCTTGGTAGAAATGCAGAACCTTGGAAACTGCTTCATTTTAACAAGATCCCAGGTGATCAGACAGCACGTTGAAGCTTCAGAGCCACTGCTCTGGGGCAGGGATCTTAATTTGGGGGAGATTACTTTTTTTACAATGTACTTTTGTATTCTATGACGGCTCCAAAAAGGCAGAGGGAAAAATCACTGGGTTTCTGGATTCCCAGTGATTTGTGGTCAGGCTTCAGTGGTTCTATAAATTATAAAGTTAGAATAAAGTTTTTATGTTCATTTTTCTGTGGCAAAGGCCAGAAAGTCATTGAATTTTCTAAAACTTCCCTAATCTCAAAAAGGATAAGAACCATTGATCTCTAGGGGTGTGCTGTGCCCCTTTTTGTGGGGTGCTGGGGGGCAGTGTTGGGCAAGAGGTGGATTTGATTTTATTTTTTAAGATTTTATTTTATTTGTGAGAGAGAGAGCACGAGCAGGGGGAGAGGGAGAGGAGGGAGTAGGAGAGGGTCAGAGGGAGAGGGAGAAGCAGGCTCCCTGCTGAGCTGGGAGCCCAATGTAGGGCTCAATCCCAGGACCCTGAGATCATGACCTGAGCTGAAGGCAGAGGTTTTAACCCACGGAGCCACCCAGGCGCCCCACTTGATTCCTTTTCTAATCCTGCCACTGCCAACCTAGTAAATACTGCCATCTTTCACCTGTCACCGGGTTAAGTATCCTCTTTTGAAAGTAGGCTCCATGCTCAGCATAGAGCCCAGTGCAGGGCTAGAACTCACAGCCCTGAGATCAAGACCTGAGCTGAGATCAAGAGTCGGAGGCTTAAAAGACTGAGTCACCTTATAGCCTCCCAGGTTAGGTAACCAAAAGCACAATTTCTAGCATCAAGCTGTTTGTTGATAAGAAATAAACTAGAAAAAAAAAAAAAACCCAAATTGTTCTAATATCCTTCCCTTCCTTCTTTATGATGTGCTGTCAGCTTGGCATACAGACCTACTACAGTGTGGGTCTAAGCCTTCTCCTCACACTAATTCCTCACCTCTCTACTTCATTTGTCTGCCGGTTGGGGGCCCTAACCTTGGACTCTTGCACAGCAAGGTAATAAGATCATGGGTTTGGGAGCTGGATTGGCCTCAGACAGAGTTCTAGTTCTGCATTTACCAGATGTGGGGACTGGCATAAAAGAGGAACATTCTGAAGTCTTAGTTTCCGGATCTATAAAACAGTGGTGACAATTTCTATCTGCATGGACAGGATGTTGTAAAAATTAAGTGAAAATAGCATTTCTAAAACGCCCAGGGTGTTGACAGCTGTTGTTGTAATCACATGTGCTTTGGCTCATATTTATTTAATGTGTCTTCATGTCTTTTTCTACTGATACACAGGTGACTCTTTAATAACTCAGGGGCCAGGGGTGCTGGCCCCCATCCTTCTGAAGTTGATATCCAAATATAACTTTTTTAAGAAAAGATTTATTTGAGAGAGCAGGGGGCGGAGAGCGAAAGAGAGAGAGTAGGAGGAGGAGAGAGAGTGGAGGGAAAGAATCCTCAAGCAGATGCCCCGGATGAGAGCAGAACCCTATGCAGGGCTCCATCCCGGGACCCTGAGATCATGACCTGAGCTGAAATCAAGAGTCACATGATCAACCGACGGAGTCACCCAAGTGCCCCGTGGTAGTCCTTTTTGGAATCCTGAGCATTTTCATCGGGTGCTTTCTTCATGCTGGACAGGGTGGTAGGCAGTTGTCTTACTCAACGACAATTTTTTTTAAAATATTTTATTTATTTATTTGACAGACGGAGATCACAAGTAGGCAGAGAGGCAGGCAGAGAGAGAGAGAGGAGGAAGCAGGCTCCCTGCTGAGCAGAGAGCCCGATGCGGGGCTCTATTCCAGGACCCCGGGATCATGACCTGAGCCGAAGGCAGAGGCTTTAACCCACTGAGCCAACCAGGTGCCCACTCAATGACAATTTTTAAAAACTTAGCTGAATTAGAACATTCTGCAAGCCCTAATACCTCGTTGGGTCTCACCTATTAAATAGAGACGATAATAACCCCTGCCACATCTGCCTGCAGGTGGACTTGTGAGGACCAGGCCAGCAAACGAATATGAAATAGCCTGGTAGAGGGGCACCTGGGTGGCTCAGTCGTTAAGCGCCTGCCATCAGCTCAGGTCGTGATCCTGGGGTCCTGGGATCGAACCCCACATCGGGCTCCCTGCTCAGCGAGGAGCCTGCTTTTCCCCTTCCTTCTGTCTGCCAATCCCCCTGCTTGTGCACACGTTATCTGTCAAAAAAAAAAAAAAAATCTTAAAAAAAAAAAAAAGCCTGATGTCACAGCATTTCCAACCCCATCACTGGAGCGCTATGGCGCGTCTTTAGCTGCGTGTGCTCTAATACTACATTTGGGGGGTGGAAGGAGAGGGCACAGCTTCAGAAGCTCTAGGATCATAAGCTCCTTGAAGTCCTAGGTCCTATCTTTTAGCCGTGTTGCTGGCAGCTAATGTTTGTTGAGTAGCGTGAGTCAGTCTCTACTGTGAAAGTGCTGGTAACATTTAGCAGATCATCATTGCCATTTTGTAAGTGAGGAAATTAAGGCTCAGAAAGGTGGTCATTTGTCCAAGTTCACACAGTTCACCAGTGACAGAACCAAGAATTAACTCACGCCTCCCTAACTCTACATCCAAACTCGTTCTTTTCACTGTGCTTCTTGGGGCATCATGATGCAAATAGAAGTGGACCCTTGGGAAGGCTCTACTGTCCAAGGCATACTCTTTGACCAACATTAAATGTCTGCCTTTGGTCTCTTGCCTTGACTGGCTTAGGTGCTGAAGCTGCTGCTTGTGGCCTGGGATCGCCGCCTCATCTTTGCCATTGGTACCTCCAGCACCACGGGCGAGTCAGACACCGTGATCTGGAACGAGGTCCACCACAAGACAGAGTTCGGCTCTAATCTCACAGGTCATGGCTACCCGGATGCCAATTACCTGGATAACGTGTTGGCTGAACTGGCTGCCCAGGGCATTTCTGAGGACAGCACTGCCCAGGAGAAGGACTGAGCTGGGGTGGGGTTGGGGGGTCTATGGGCCAGGAGGGGCCATGGGGACCACAGGGCAGGAAGTGGGAGGGTCAAGGTCGAAGTTGGTGCCACGCCCTCCCGACTCCCTCATCTCCCCTTCTGTCCTGTCCCCATCCCCCATCCCTCCCGGCCACAGTGGGGGAGGGAGATTGAGTAAGGTGACGTCATTCATAACCCTCATCCACCACAAAGGAAACATGGGATGAGGGCCGTCCTCGGTCTGTTCCCATGGAGTTTTCGGTGCTGGGTAGGCAAGAACCCCCCACCCCCCCTAAGTAGGGGGCATGGTCAGCACACTTAGGGTATGGACATTGCAAGGGCACTCCATACCCTGGCCTTGTGAAGCCTGAGGTTCAGTACCTTAGCTGGCTTCTTGCTGCTTCCACTCTCCTTTGAGAGCGGAGTTTCTGCTTTTCTCGCCTCCTCTGGAGGCGAGGAGCTCTCACTGTGCAAGATTGGGGGGAAAGGGGTGAACCGCTTAACTGCTGTGACATCAGAAATCAATGCCTCGTTGTACAGCAAGGAAGCACTTCCCGCCAAGAGGGTCAGGGAAGCAAAGGTTTCTGGGAGCACATTCAGCTCCCATCATAGTCCCTGGCTTCTCTGAGCTCTCCCTCCTCACGTTTTCGACCTGTCCAAAGAGGCATCTGGTTCTCTTGTGTGGATGGATGGGCTCTGGGATTCCTCTCTGGGGCGGCATCCCGTGATGTTTCCAGCCCCTCTCTGATCAGACCAGAGTCTGCATCCCACTTAGCATCTGAATTGTCCTCAGGGAGAGGAGCCCATAGCCTTCTTCCCAACTCATCCCAGACCAGCTCAAAGATTCCATGAGTTTCATCAAGTCACTGTGAGTAGAGCCCATGTTGGGCTCTGTGCCATCTGTGTATGTGCATCTGTGTGTGTGCGTGTGTGCACCACTGGGCAGGTTGGTGGACAGTCCCATCCTGTTCTCCCGTCGTTTTTGCGAACTGTCAGACTCCAGGTCTGATGGGGTCAAACAGTCCCGCTGTGGTTCCTTAACCTTCCTCACCCTTTGCAACCCATCCCGTAGTAAACTTGGACCCAGATGCCCCAGGGATGTGCTTGGGGAGACGTGTAAGGTGAGGACTGGACTGACCCCTTTTTATATCTCTTTCAAGATCGGATCTAACCAATTCACCCAGTCTTGTTTCTATGAGGGCTTTGATCTGTCTCCATGCACATTTGCTAATCAGAGCCCCGAGGTGGTGCTGGACCCCCTCATCTATCACAGATTGAGCTGGAGCATGGAGGGAGACTTTTCAGCTCATTCCTAACAGGGCTGGGACCACATCGTGGTCCAGTCCAACCTGCGTTTGGGTTGTGTCCCAAGACTCTGGTCTATACCCTCTCCAGCATTCCTCTTGCTTTCCACTTCCCTTAAGGAATGAATTGGGGGTCAGGGAGGAGAGAAAGGGGATCAAGAAAGGGAAACCCAAATCTCCCTTAGAAAGTGGGTTCTTTGAACTGTGTGTTTGGGGGAAGTTCCTCTGGATACTAATTTGAATTTATATACCTCATGTTTTGGGGGTTTGACGTATATATATCCATATATATTTCATAATATTTGGAAGGTTTTTGATGCTAGAAAAATGAAACAAAAGAACCTTCAGAAATGGTACTTAAGTTAGAACCCGAAGCCAGGCTTTCCTGCGAACTGGCTCCGTAGCTGCTTGCTGTTCGCCCGCAGCCATTTTCACGTTGATGGGACCAGTGGATTCACCTGAGAGTCACCCAGTTCTTTGGGACATGCTGGTGCTGAGCCTTTCTTCATTCTCCAAATGGCTATCAGGATGCTAACTGGCTCCAGCAGAGGGAACTCTGACAGGAGGAATTGTTCCTGACACCTTCGGTCGGGTTTCTCCTGTCGGCCACCTGCCATCTTATCTTACTAGTGGACCAGGACTTAGGGCCTGAGTTCACGGCTCCACAGGGCACAGTTTCCTACCACAGTCGGGAGGAAGGGACCTTGCTGCAGTGTTTAATATCACACCCACCCTCTGCCCTTTGCCAGGCTGTGGTGTACCAGAGATTGTGGAAGAGCCTCATGGAGACCTTGTCCCATCCCCGCCTTCAGCGGGAGACCCGGGTCAAGTGTCTGCCGAGCTTCTCACCCACGGGGATGAGGAAACAGGTTGAGGGTCAGTGGGTAGAAACACACCGCTGTGGAGTAGGTGGGGAGAGGAAGAAAATGCACCCTGAGCCCTGGCCGAGGGCAGCCGGGAGAGGCGGGTTTCCCTGCAGTAGGCAGAAGAAGGGGCAGGTGGGCAAGGGGACAGCTGAATGAAGACGGGGGAGGACTTCGAGAACGGACCAGGCAGGTAGGGTGCCAGGGGCAATTCCTCTTTCAGGATAAGTCTTCGTACCTTCAAGACTTCCCCCTCAGGGTGCTGACGACGTCTGCGCCCTGGTTCTCTTCTTCCCTGGGGTGCTCCGTAGGCATGATCTCACCCTCATGCGGCTCCTCTTGGGGGCTTTCTAGGCAGAAGGGGTCTTGACTCTCCTTTCTAACACTGTGCCAGGCAAGATGTGGAGGGAGGGGGTGCCCCTTTGCCCTTTCTCTGTGCCGGCCCTGGAAAGGCACAGTCTCCGGCTCAACGAAAACCCTGCCAGCAGGGGTCCTGAGCACCCACCGCTCCGACACAGGATGTTTTCCCACCATGGCTGCTCCTGAGGGGAATCTTATGCCTTTCCTTTCATGCACCAGCAGCCTGCTCTGCCCCCTCCTGAGTCTGCCTGAGGGATGACAAATGGGATTGCAGACGAACTCTGTCAGATGCCCATCCCTTAAAGGTTCCTTGTGTATATGTGGTTGTGTGTGCCTTTGTGTTTCATACCCTTTCCCCCACCTTTTTTTGTAAAACTTGGACTTCTCTGTGGTTTTACACTTGGTCAAAAGTACTCGTCCTGGTATTGCACTGTTGTGTGCATGAGAGGGTAGGGGGCAGGCCCCGTGTGATACAAGAAAGGGCCCTGTCCCCTTTTCTTGTCTGTGGTCACTGGCAATTGAGTGGGGGGGGTTTCTGGGAGAGGGAAGGTGAAAGTCCTAACCTAAATCTTCGTAACTGGTGTTTTGAAGTCCTTGGTGTTGCTCTGTGAGAGGACATCGCCACCTGGTGCTCATGAGGTGTATGTGCAGAACAATAAATGGCAAGTGAACAAACCACAAATGGCTGTTAACCTTCTGCTTTTTGCAGATCAGAGCACCTAAATACGGGGCATGTGGGGCACCTTCCCCAATCTGTAAGCAACCACAAGACCAGAATGGGGGCGGGGGAGTCCTTCTCTTTTTTTTCCCCCCAAATCTTTTGCAACCACACATTTGACCAGGGGACCTGGTTTGACTTCTAGTTCCTCTCAAGAGCTAGACCGCATAGCAGGGGAAATTTAAGTGAATCTAGGCGGAAAAGACCGCCTTAAAACACGTGGATGTTTGTTTCTTACAGTTCTCTCCACCTGACTACAATGTAGCGGACGTTTCAATAGTTTGCCAGCTGTTGTTTCTCAAGTAAATGTTTAGTATTAATCATCCCGATACTAACACGAACACGAAATGCAAATACAAACCTGCCCTTATCACCCAAATGTGTCGATTTCTGAGAATCTAGAGAGTGTTTTCACGGAAGGTGGGGTTCATCTTTCCACAGAGCCCAGGCTGGGCTCCCGGGTCAGGACAGCAGAGCCTGTGAACTCCCCGCCCTGGGTTCTGACTTTGCAAAATGAGGTGATGGCTGAAAAATGATGTGATGGCTGTGGGAGGGCTGAAAACCCCCCATGTTCTCATTTCCTGTAGATGAGCAGTTGGACAGCGTGATTCTCCAGTACACATTTTAATGCATATTTATGCATAATTTTGTTAGAAATACAAGTTTGAGAAGAACTTCTATTTCAAAGGGCAGTTAGTGCATTACAAGTCTGAGAGCCGTTAGCTGCACTTTGTCTCTCTAACTCAGTCGTCTTCAAGGAATTCATGGGGAATTTGCAGAAAAGTGGTTAGTTCAGCTGAAACTCACCCACAAAACACCCAGAGGTTTAGGAGAATATTTTAATGGTTAAGTGGCAGGATTCAGAGCGGAGGTTGCAGAAATCAGTGTTGGTGGCTGGGCAGCCGGGAGAGGAGGGCTCTGGGAGACAAAGGAGTAGCCTCCTTCCCATCTTCCCACAGGCTGGGATGCTTCAGGCTCCTCAGAAGGATTTATGTAAGCCGAAACTCGTGATTGTGAATGTTAACAAGGCGAGAGCAGATTATCCTTCACAAAAATTAACTCATTTGTGGCATCTGATTCAGTGAAGGGATATTTAATTAATTGAAAATGTTGTAGAGAAGGTGTGCCAGGCTAGCTCAGCCCATAGAGCATGTGACGCTTGATCTCAGGGTTTGTGAGTTCAGGCCCCATATTGGGAGTAGAGATTAGTCAATAAAAAAAAAATTTTTTTAATGTCATGGAGAAATATTAATAAACTCACCCTAATTGTTACAATTCGATGAGACTGGTATTAAAATCAGGCAAATCTCCCCCCCTCGCCAAAATAGAAAAAATAAATAAATAAAATTGGACAAAGCCCCAAATGCCAGGAAACAGTCCTACATCCTGCTGGATGCCTGAAGGACGTCTGCCGGAACTGAAATAAATGTGTCACGAATGGTGTTGGATGCCTTTTTTCATTTAAAAACGTGGATTTGATCATGACTGCCCCTTTTCTGCTGGGCGGGAAGAAAAAGATATATAATTGGTAGTTTCTATTCTGTTTTGGTTTTAGGGAGGAAATAATACTTTGGTGTGGGCTTACTTTGACTTCTTGCATTTTCCCTTGTCTCCCGCCCATAGAAAAATGCAGACTTCTTGCTGGCATGTGCTGGGGCGGGGGGAAGGGGTGTGTGTGCGCACACATGTGTTTGGGGTGTGCGTGTATGTTTGGGGGTACACGCGTGTGTGCTTGGGGTTGTGTACAGTGATCTGAGGACGGGAAGGGGAGGGGTCCCTCATGGATGAAGAAGGGGTAGTACTCTTGGAACAGAGACCAGGAAACTGTCTCAGAGACCAGGTGGTTAGGGGTAAGGATTTCAGTTTCCCTTGAGCGCCAGGATCTTGTCCAGTTCTCATCCTTTTTTCCCTCACGCCTTGTCTTGAAACCGTCCCTTCTCTCTTAACCTCCTAATAGAAGATTGTTAAGTTAAAATATTTTTGAGGACCTGATGGCACTAGTCTCAAGTCCAAGAGTGGCCCGATCTGAGTGAGTCTGAATCATGGTTGGAAAGATAGAATACAGAGACTTAGTAGAGACAACATCTTGCTGTTCAGATAAGCTTCGGAGGACCCCATGCATTGGTACAGAACCCTCAAGGCTGAAAATCAGTGCCCGTGCGGGACTTCCCATATCTTATGGGGGAAATTTCAGCCCCCAGGACCATGAAATCCAGAGAGATATTTAAAAAACAAAACAAATTCTTACAGCTCGTGAATCGGAAACCGATCTCGGATTAAATGCAGGGTCCCCAAACCCAAAGGTCTGCATGCTCCCCGCTCTCTTTTCTCAGGGCTGTAGTCAGGTGAAGATAAACAGTGATGCACACAGAGAAAAGACACCCCCTTCACGTTTTAGCCCCCAGGATGACCTTGGCTTAAAAGGCACGTTGGCTGTCCTACCCTCCCCAACCCTGTCCACGCAGCTCTGTTCATTTTGTGGCCGGGAGCCCTAAGGAAGTCACAAAGTTATACCTACATTTTCCTGCACCTGCCGCGCCAGTCCTCAGGAAGGCAGAAGTGGAGACAGATCAAAGGCAAGCGTGAAGAGATGGGAGAGGCGTTTCCAGGGGAGCGATTCAGGCTGGACTCCGCTCCTGTTCTTGGTCAGGGGCACCTCCAGCGTCTGCAGTGGCCACAGCCAGATTCTGCCTCTCATCCTCCAACAGCTGGTAGCCCCTCTTCTTGTACTTCCGGGTGCCATAGACGGCCAGGGCGATGGCGGCTGCCAGGACGGTGGTGACCCCCACTGTGACCCCAGCTGCTGCCCCTCCTGACAGACCACCGCCATCCCCACGGATGACCCTCATGGCCCTGCGCAGCTCTAACGGCTCCCCCAGCCTCCACTGGTGGGTCTGGGAGTCTTTAATCCAGGAGCTGGCCGTCTCACTGTTAGTCACTAAGACAGTGTTAGTGGCAGCTTGACTCATGAGGGGCGGCTGGGTGTAAGGGGGGAGCCTGGCAGGGGGCAGAGCCCCTCCTGTGAAGAGCCCGGACTTGACGCAGTAGGACACTTGGCATCCATCACTGATGATGGCCAGGTGTTGGCTGAAGCCCCCCGGACACTTTTTTAGTGAAGGTGTCCCCAAATCTTTGGATGCAGCAGAATTCACCAAAGGGTTCCCGACTGCACAGCTAAAGAAGCCACCAAAGGGGACTGAAAACCTGTATCCCATCTCATAGTCCAGGGAGGCACATACCTTGAGGCTTTCAAAGAGCCGCAGTGGAAGATAGCCAGCCGGGCAGGACTGTGCGTTGGTCAAAGGGTTTATGCTCTTACCACTGAAGAGGCCCCCAAAAAGCAGTCCTGAGTTTTCTGGTATTTGGCCGCTCGCCACGCACCAAAAAGCCCTAAATTCAGCCTTTGCCACCCGGAACACGTCTTCGCACACCGTCTTGCAGAAGACGAGGAGGGTGCATTTCCGCCGGCACTCCAGGTGGTTGTAGCCGTCCTCGTGGATCTGGGAGAGCAGCCGGACTGGGGAGTAGCCAGAGGGGCAGGAGAAATCACCAGTGAGGGGATTCTTCTGCTCCAGGCGTTGGCAGAGTTGGACAACCTCCTTCCCGGAGAGCTGGGTGCATTCCTGATAAACTCCTCCAAAGGAGAAATTGGTCATTTTCCCCTCGCAGGAGCCGTCATCCGTGTTGGCCTGGAAGTTGAAGTTGGGCGAATTGGCATTGGTGCATCCAGGGTAGGTGTTGAACGTGTAATAGCGCCTCACAGCGGCCTCCACCGTCCTGGACAGCTTCTTGACCAAGGGCCCGGGCAACTCGGGCAGCATGTCGGGGTTGATGAAGAAATGCAGAGGCAGGCCAGCGCGGTCTATGGCCACCAGGTGGTTGAGGATGCCCTGCTGCCAGGCCTGGAGGGTGATGCCTGGGTAAAAGGGAACCCCTCCGATGCTTTGCACCCTGGAGTTGGTGCGGTTCGAGAGGTAGCTCTTGGTAAGGGCGCTCTGCGAGGTGTAATTCTCCTCAACTTTGTAGTTCACGATGTTCATGAAGGCAATCCCAGCAGAGGCAGTCACGGCGGTGCGGCTGCTCTCGCCGTCCTGTAGGAATGAGGCTCGGATGTGGTCCTCCTGGATGAGAGCTGCGCCGGCGTCCACGCTGGTGATGACATGGGTGCCGTAGTTGAGGACCAGCAGTTCTGCGAGGTAGGTCGCCATCCGCGTCTGGTTGTTCTCCAGGCGCTCAGAGATGTCCATCAGCTCCTTCTTAAACCTCCAGCTTAGCTCTGACGCTGAGTTCATCTTGACTGTGTAGATCAGGTTTCTCACCTGAACCCGGGTAGTCACAGCTTGGTCTTTTACTTGAAGGGTCTTCATCTTCTGGAAACCAGAGGAGAATTTGCCATTGACATTGGAATAGAGGGAGAGCTCTGAGTTGATGGAGAAGGAGGTGCTGCTCTGGTAATTCACCCAGGACTCCAGGATTTCAGAGTTCATCTCTAGGTTGCTTTGTTTCTGGGCGATGCTGACGATTTCATCGGGGATGATGTACTGTCCATCTTCCGTGGTCCTGCAACCCCTGTAAGTCAGGTCCATCACCCGCCCCATGTCCACATTCCGCAGGTTATCCCAGCCCCCTCCGGGTAAGGCTTCTAGAACAGGTAGTTTCAAGGCGTTCTTGCATTTTTGAAATCCAGCCTCATTCATCTCTCCCAAAGGCTCGTTCGTTTCAGCCCACGCTACCACTGCCCAGAAGAGGACAGCACCCGTGAGGCCGTTCATGGCTTAGACAGTCCCACACACGCCAGCCCTAAACAGCAGCCAGCAAGCTTGGTACAAACTGAGCAGAAGGGAAAGAACGCAGCTGCGGAAATGAACACATACAACAGTTCTCCCAACGCCACCAGTTCCTCTTCAGGCTCATCTAATTACAAAATAGGGAAACGAGAGTTGGTGGGAATACAAAGGCCCATCAGGACTTTGAAAAAATCATGTTGTGCTAGGTATGCAAAGACAGTCCTGTATCCTTAACCGTTAACTGCCCCAACAGCCCCCCTCTACCCCCAGCCCCAGGCTGGTGACTCTGCCCCAGCAGTGGGATCTCAAAAAAAGTGCCACCACACGTCTCATGGCTGCCTTCGCGGCAGATTTCTGGCTTTGAACGAAAGTTTTGGTTTCATTTTTGCTCTGATGTTTCAGATTTTCTTTGACGGCTCTCTCCTAGGACTCCAGCACCGGTTTCCTTTTACTGTATATAGTGAACCGTTGCTGAGACTCCCTGCCTCCCCCTTCCCTGGGCTCACGGCAGGTCAAAGCCAAGGCCTGGGGCTCCCACTCAGCTGAGGGTGAAGGCAGTTCACACACAAGAAAAGAATGACAATCTTGGACACACGTCCTGTGGACTTTCCCTGTTATGAGCCTCATAGTGCAGGCTTTGGAGGTGCCGTTACATGAGGCAGAGCTGCGGGGGCTGAAGTAGACTCGGTTCTGCTGCGCTCTGGAAACTTCGGTGTGTACTGTCCTCAGTGCTCAGACTGAAAGCATTGGCCCCACATTGTGTTGTTTCCTTTCAGGCAGAGATGTTTAAGCAAAGAGAAAAATCCACACTCTGATTTAGATTTTGATCAAAAGCTGGAGCACCTGGGTGGCTCAGTGTGTTAAAGCCTCTGTCTTCAGCTCAGGTGGCTCAGGTCATGATCCCAGGGTCCTGGGATCGAACCCCGCATCGGGTTCTCGGCTCAGTGGGGAGCCTGCTTCCTTCTCTCTCTCTGCCTGCCTCTCTGCCTACTTGTGATCTCTGTCTGTCAAATACATAAATAAAATCTTAAAAAAAAAAAAAAGCAGACAGTAGCCAAGGAGTATTTGTGTATGTATGTACACACTTACATATCCTCTGGTGTGTGTGTGTGTGTGTGTACAGTTGCTAAGTTGGTACCTGTTGTTACAGCTTTAATTTTTCGTTCTGCTGCTAAGTTTATGTACTCAGTCTAGGTGCATAAAAAAAGGTGCCTTTTTATTACTCAGTGGTTTTGAAGCAACAACTCATTTGTTCCATCATTAGGAGAACATAATTTCATGAATTTCCTTCCATGTGCCTATGCTGTGTGTATTATGATGTATATATGTATATACATGTATGTAACATGTCTATTAGACCCTGTAGTTTGGAAACGTGTTTCCAGATCCACTGATCTAGTGCCAGGATTAACCCAAGGCCAGCTCCATCACTTCTTTCAGACCATTAAGGTGCATCTTAGTCCATTCGGTGGTAAACAAAGAATCCAGAAGAGTTAATGAAGCTCCCAGTGGTACCCGCATGGCCCCCCAGATCTTACCACAAACCAGAGGCAGAGCTGAGGCTGAGAACGTCGTGTTTCAGTTTACAGGTACCACAACACTACCACCTGTGTGCAACCTGGGAAAAAGGTCTCAGGGACTTGAATGGTGGCATGTTGCCGCTGATGCAGTTGTCCAGGTTCACAGGTTGAACTTCACTAGTTATTATTCAAACCTTGGTGATGTTCTGGGCCTATTCATGCCTAGGTTATCATGCTTGGAGGAATTTCCTTGTATCTGGGAGGGCATTAATGTATGAGCCAGTGTCTGCTGTTCATATTTGGCCAGAGAAGCAAGCCTGTGCAGGGGATGTCCTGGGTAATTAACAAATGAGTTACTTATAAATTTGTAGCTCAGTAGAGTGATTCCACCACTAGAAACATTAGAGGTGAACGCCCTCAAGAACTTCCAATAAGTCTATTAAAATGCCCCCATACCCCTTGTCAGACCGCCACAGGGTGAGTTCATCATCGTGAGAAAACCGGCACACTTACCCCGTTTTGGAGACATGCTGACAATTTATTACTTTTCGTTTACCTGTTAATAGATCCTGGTGTGTTCTCGCTCTTCCTCAATGAGAGTCCAAGCAAGGCGGATATAAATCATTTTCTATGCCGGTGCTGCTCTATCTCTGAACACACACAGTTGTCCTGTTTTTTGGACAGGCTTCTTCATTTCTACCACAGCAAAAAGTGGAAAATAGCTAACAGAGCCAACAGGAGTGAAATTATATTGCATCTATTGACGAAATATTTTATAGCCATCTTAACTATATTTTCAAAAAATGTTAGTGACAAAAGAAATTCTTATGCCATAAGGTTAAGTGATAAAAGCATGATAGGCATCCAGTGTGACCTCCACTACATGCATATAAGCTACTGGAGAGACGTACACCGACTCACTGATGGCGATGATATATGCTGGTAGGTTTTATAGATGATGTAAATTTTTCCCTCTTCTTTTCCTATATTTCTTGAGTGTTCAACAAGGAGTATATCTTTACTCATCTGACACATTTTTAGTGAGACTCTACTAAGTAGCAAACACAGGGATGGGTATGGAATAGTCATCACTTTTGTACTCAGGGAAATGAGGCATGAAAATGCATTTTAAACACAAAAGAAAAAAATTATCTTTGGAATTTCCATGTACCTGAAGTGATCTAAAGCCTGTGATTGCTGTGTCCAAGGAAGTTCTATTTTCTATTCATGGAGAAACAATGAAAAGAGAAGTATAAAATGATGGAAATTCCAGTACAACTTCAATTTGCGTGCCACAGGCAGAAATCACGGCTCATGGCGGTCAGGGGTGAGGAAGTGGAGTCACTCATTTCTTTCTTGCTTTACTCTGCTCACCGATAACTCCCTCTGATTTTTCTTGTGCTGAAAGGCATATGCAATCGCAGAAACTGTCCAGATGGCTACTCTACAGGGCCTGAAAATCGAACTTGGGTCTCTAAAAGAAAAAGGCCACTTTTCTGCAAATGTTTGCCTCAGTGCTGCAGAAGTGTGATTTCACTTCCTCCAGAAAGAGGCAAGAGGGAAGTCCCGCGTCTGCTTTCTTTCTCAGTTTGAGCACGTGCAACCTTCTGAGCCAAACCGTGATTCATGCCTGAGGTTCGATTCTGTGTGGGCTTGGGGCAGGTCCAGCTGTTTCCAACTTCTGCCTTTCGCCTGTGATCTGACATGGGTAGGAAACCCTGGCTGTGTTTGCGGGGAACCAATCCCGTTCTTATTTTTAGCAGGGATCCAGGAAACCGGTCAAATGCTCACAAAGTGGGTCGAGGAACAAAGTCTTTTAAAGACTCTGGAATAAACTTGGTTCTGGAAAATGCAGGACGTATCCATGAACAAAGTGACAACATTTTCTTTTCTGAAGAGTCGATTGCTAACCCGATGTTTTGAGAGCTGCTTTGGTAAGCCCTTCCTTCTGAGACTGCTTTTCCCATCAGGTCTGTTTGCATTCTTTTTTTTTTTTTTAAGATTTGTTTGTTTGTTTGTTTGTTTATTTGACACAGAGAGAGAGAGACAGTGAGAGGGAACACAAGCAGGGGGAGTGGGAGAGGGAGAACCAGGCTTCCCACTGAGCAGAGATGACCTGAACTGAAGGCAGATGGTAAACGAGTGAGCCACCCGGGCGCCCCAACTGTGCATTCTGACCCCCAAAATAAGAACACTGTGGTTCCTTGGGTCCCTTTAATCTTGAAAAACAGAATGCCCAGGTGAAATGCCTCTGAAATTCCCGCTGAAAGCTAGGTCAGGAGCTAGGTCAGGATTTGGCAGGCTGTGCCATTTTTCTTCTTTTCTTGGTTAATACTTTTCCCTCCCCTCTTCCTCCCAATTTTGCTAATGCTTTTTCTCTTCATCAACTATTCCTTTTCTGCTCTTTGTTTCTCTTTGCCATTGCCATATGTAGGTTTGAGGGACACAAGTCTGTGACGTAGGATGATGACATTTCCACTGCACTCAAGAAGAAATACACACCGACTCGGTCTTCAGGCTGTGTGTGCTTCCTTATTCCATGTCCCGGCAGACATCACCCATCGGTCATACCGTTCATTCCCGCCGAGCTCTGAGGCTGTCTCTGTACCCTTCTCAGCACATCTAGGACATTCTAATGGAAGCCTGTTTCATCTACCTATTAAATAAATACTTAATTTTTAAATTTAAATTCACTTAGCCAACATACAGTACATCATTAATTTCAGAAGAAGTAGAATTTAGTAAATCATCAGTTGTGTGTAATACTCAGTGCTCATCATGTCACGTGGCCTCCTGAATGCCCATCACCCAGTTACCCCATCCCCTCAACCTACCTCCCTCAATAAATACTTACTGAGCATCGATTATTTGTTGGGCACCCATTGTAGGTGCCATATTTGGAGTAGCCAATACCAAATTTAATGTTCTTTTAAGAGTCTGGGTGACTGAGTGGGCCCTCAAAGCTCCCGTCCCTTTCCATCTCCTCTCCAATCTAAGTTTTTCGGAGACAGAGCAATTAGGGCCAACCCTTTCCCCCTCCCCATCTGCCTTCAGGATTCCTAATGGCATCAGTCTAATACGAAGTCTAATATTCTTGTATCATCCTTGAGCTGAAAGCAGCTTCACATGAAGAGACTTATACACAACAGGACTGGAAATACAGTGGGATTCCTCTATGCCCTTGATTCCCAGTCCCACATCTTTTCTGTCATGTAACTTCCTCTTTGAGAAATAGCTGAACAAAAGAAATAACTGAGTAGCCTTTGACCTCCCTGGGTCAGCTGCTGGCAGATTTCACATTTCTCTATTTGTTTCATTATTGGGTAAAAAAAACAGTCTAACGTTCAATGTTTTCCTCTTTAACCACAGGATCTCCAGATGGGATTTTGAGCAGAGACACTTCTTTCTATCGGAAGTGATCATGAATAGGTTAAGGTACAACAAGCAAATTAGGTCAGGTGGTTCTTCCAGAATTATGTGGAGTTGGGAGCTTTGGATCCTCCACTGAAATATTCCTATTGTCTTAGGAGTGTCTGGGTGGTTCAGGGGGTTGAGCTTTCAGCTCTTGCTTTTGGCTGGGGTCATGATCTCAGGTTTGTTGGACTGAGACCAGCACTGGGCTCCTTGCACAGTGGGAAGTCTACTTGAGATTCTCCCTCTCCCTCTCCTTCTGCCCTCTCCCCAACTGTGCACTCTCTTGCTCACTCGTTCTTTCTCTCTCTCAAATAAATACATGTTTTTAAAAAAGAGATATTCCCATTGTCTCTATTATTTTGGTGATCTAAATGTGACATTAAGAGCATGGGCTGGTGGGGGAGCCTCGGTGGCTCAGTGGGTTAAAGCCTCTGCCTTCAGCTCAGGTCATGATCCCAGGGTCCTGGGATTGAGCTTTGCATCGGGCTCTCTGCTCAGTGGCAAACCTGCTTCCTCCTCTCTCTCTGCCTGCCTCTGCCTACTTGTGATCTCTGTCTGTCTAATAAATAAGTAAAATCTAAAAAAAAAAAAAAAAAAAAAAAAAAAAAGAGCATGGGCTGGGTTGTGGGTCTATTCAGTCTCTAGATTTTGTTCTGCTTAGTATAGTTACTCAAAAATATCTCAAGTCTGGACTGATAAAGATGAATGTGAAATAGAGTTTTCAGATTTGAAATGTAGGCAACATCCGCGCTCCATATGGGACTTTGGGCAAGTTCTGGAGCCTCCCTAAACCTCTGTCACCTCAACTGGGAAACAGAAGTAGTAGCATCTACCTGTATGTAACAGGTGAAGTTGTAAATCATCCATGTAAAAAGCTCCATATGACCCGGGTAGGAACTCAGTGTGTATCTGCCTTCAGCGTGCTGAGCTTGCTGGCGTGTGCTTCAGTCCTCTCACAATGGAAATGGGAGAAAAGGCATGTTATAGCACCCCAGGAGCTTGACTTTCCTCCAGTTGTCCATTTGACAGCATGGGAAGCCATATTGACTCTAAGGGATCATCTGAATATTTTTTTTTTACTAATGTCCTAAACAAAGACAGGCAGGAAAACAATCTAGTAGCCATGCCATCTGGTTAATGACAGAGGCAAATTAGAAGTAATTGGTTGCTTTATCAAGGAATTCATCCTAAGAGTCTTTTAGAATGGGGCTGGCAAGATTTTGCTGTAGATGGCCGGTGAGTAAAAAAATTCAGGCTTTGCAACAAGATGATCTCTGTGCTAACTACTCAGTTCTGCCCTTGTAATTTAAAAGTAGATGATACATAAATGAATGGGTATGCTGTGTTCCAATAAATCTTTGTTTACCAAAATGGGGTGGGGTGGGGCTGGGTTTTGGCTGTGGTCTGTAATTCACTGATGACCAATTTAGAATCATAGAATTATAGAATCCCATAATTGGAGCAGATGTGCGCTCCCAGCCAAGGCTTGAGCCACCTCCAATACAGTCTCAACAATCCAATATAATCCAACCTCGGCTTGGATGCCTCCGGGACCTCTACCTATTGTCTGCAGATAATTCTGATTCTTAGAAAGCATTTTCTTCCACTGAACCTAAATTGTCCTTTTGAACTTTCTGGGGGCTGAGATCAGACTTTTGGGCTATGGCCACCTTGACAACAATGTTCTATATCACATCCAAGCAAGAGAAGGTGGTTGGCTTACATGCCCACCATCCTGGAAGTCCTGTGGGAGTATGATTAAGTCTATCTTGTTTAATGACTAATCAGAATGGGTGAGGACCATAGTGTGAGCGTCCTAGAGGCCTCTTGTTGACCCAATTATTCCTTTATTGGTGGGTCATGAAGAATTTCAGGGTTTCTAAGGCAGAGATCAGAGCAGATAGGGTACTTGGTAGGTTGGGAAAAGTACCTGTTAACCTACAAGAAGAATATATTTCAATATTTTCACAACCTATCCACATGAATACTAGTCTCCTGTAAAAAAAAATCTGATGCATAGTAGGTAGTCAATAAATATTTGTTGGAAAAAACAGCTGACTAAAAGGACAAATGAAGTAAGAACCTGGCAATCTTAGAATTCTATTAATGAGATACCAGAAAAGCCAACGGCAGAGACCTCCAGGGCCTGAGGTGATGGCACAAATAGGGCAAGACATTCCATTTAGGAGGAGAATCCAATTTATGTTTGAGGTTGAAGACAAGAATCCACATTTATGTCAGCATTCCGACACTTGTCAAAATTGGGACTAGACAGACCAAAAAAAGGACTGATTCCACTAATAGGAGGTTCCTAGAATAAGCAAATTCATAGAGACTGAAAGTAGAATGGCATTTACCAGGGATTAGAGCAGGGAGAAATGAAGAATGTGAACATGTAAGTAGATTTTGACCACGTATTTATTAGTGGGTGTTATGGAGGCAAACCCAAACTAAATAGGGGTCTTTTGACATCCAATGTTGTATCTGGAGACCATAAACACTACTGGACCCAAAGAGACTTTGGCTCCTTCCTCATATTGAACTCAGCTATAGCATGGGCCATATGGGATATGGCTTCTTGGGTAGTTGGCCAGAGGAACTGGATAATGCAGTCTTGAAGTACAGAGAACCTAATTCCATGTGCCAGTAAGCATTACTGAATTAGAGACAAGAGATAGGGGGGATCTGGCAAATAATTTGGTCTTTCTTCCAATGGACCATTTGGAGGACTGGTGGCTTCATGTGATTTGTCCAAAGATACTACACAACTGTATCTCTCCTTAAGCTGTGATCAACTCAGTAATATACCCACTTAGTTTGCTTTATCTCTGTCCCTGCCTTAGCTCCCTTATGACTTTACCTTTGCTGTCCTGGGATTGTACTTCCCAATGAAACATTAATTAATGTGGAACATTAGTTAATATTATAATGTCCCTCTCACGTGCTCTATAACATCTCTTGCATTTGTCACAGTATATTTTAATAAAGTGTTTGACAAATGTAGTCATTTGTCTTCTCTTCATTGTCATTGTCTTCTCTTCCAGTAAATTGTGAGCTCCTTATGGGAGGAGACTGTGTCCTTTCACTTCATTTTTGTATTACAGGGTCTAGTGCAGTATCTGGTACCTAGCATCACTTGTTACTATTGAACGAGTAAATAAATTAATAGAGCAGACAAAGCTGACAATGATTCTCAAACACATCCCTGGCAAGTCAGGCCATGAATGGTTGGAAATGAATATTCAATAAGAAGCAACATTACAGGATTTTTATTTCAATCTATACCAATATTTCTGAGCACTTACTCTGACACTACTGTGTCTTTGTTATTTCTTATTATAAAATAATTTAATTTTCTGATCTATAATTGTATCCTGGGTGAATCAGGGATTGTGTGAGCCTAGTGTCTTATGTAACAAATGACTTATAAAAGCCCAGAAGGCGTACTCCTACATGCCAAGAGATTTTGCCTTATTTATGTCTGAACGAGTGTTGAAAGCTCTGGCCCTGAAGGACTGAATCCATATCCACTTCCATACTCACCTTCATTCCCATCCCTGCCCAGTACCTGCAGCTAACGAGGCTGGCTTAAAGGTACCAGATCTCACCCCTCCCCTACTCCCTCGTCCCTCTCCATGATCCTCTTGCACAGTGTGCAAGCAGGGTCTGTCTAGAGGTGGGGTAGAAGTTGAGTAGGAAGGAGAAACTACCAGAACCGACCTGCTTTAATTCTGATGACAATTCCTTCATGCTGACAGTCAGGACAGGAACTAAGGAAGGTAGAGGAAGAACAGGAAAGAGAAACAGGTCAGCATAATGCAAAAGAAAATGGAAGGGGTTTTATTTAAAATTTCTAGTGTTACAGAACCAAATCTGAGCTTGGCTACCGAGACCAAGGGCCTTGGCTCTGGACATAGAGTCTTAGGAAAGTCTCAAGAATGTCTTTCTGTCTCTGTTTCCTCCTGGTCCTCTCTTGAAACTAGGTTTTTTCATGTCTAACTGGGAAATTAGGGCATAATGGGGCAGTAAAAGTAGCACAGGGTTAGAATTCTGGAGATTTGGATTCTGTTCTTCATATGCCAACTAGCCTGCTGGTGACCTTAGGTAAGTCACTTCCCCTCTCTAAATCTCTGTTTCTGCATCTATAAAATAATAGTTTGTTGAGCTCCTTTGCAGCACCGGCATGGTGCATGGTCCATGGGTCCACAATCCAATTAACTTGCTTCAGCTGAAAGCTTCGCCTTTTACTAGGTGATCTTTTGTGATCTTTTACTAATAAATGTTGAGGATACTCTGTCCCATATGGGTCATGGCATGTACATTTTCCCACTTGTTGTTCCCAATGCTACTTCCTCTTTCTGGCTTGTTTCCTTGTGTGGTTTGTAACTTATGACTCTTGAGCTCTTTTTCCACGGGGGTTTGCTATAGCAGGCCAGTTTGCTCTGGTTCGTGCAGTTGTCCCTCCAAAGAGGTTTTAAATTTGTTTTTGTTGAGGCCTGACACTCCTGCTGGACCACTATTCCTGTTAATTTCTTTGGCCTCAGTGTGAAGTAAGACCTCACATCTGCATGAACACAGGCCTGGGGTTCTGACATTTCTTAGAAGATGGCAAACAGCTCAACCATTTCCCACAGGCAAGTGGGCGGAATGTTTCTCATCTGCAGGTGGTGGCTGAGACAGACAGCCTCTCTTGACTTCCAGTCCCCTGTGAATATTGTACATGAGTCCAGTGACCTGGATCACCTCCCACAGCCCCTAATATCCCAGGAGCCCACTATGACTCAGAATGTCCCTTAACCATAGAACTTCAGCTCCCACTGGCTGCCCTGATTTCAAGTTCTCTCTTTCTGGCACCTAAATATTTCTCTTTCTTGGTTTTTGAGCTCGAACCTTTGTGTTGGAAGAAATGTGTCCCTGCGTGTGTGTCTAAGGGGGAGGGGAATCTACTGGTTGAGTCAGCTCAATAAGCCACATTCTGCCTTGTTGTGGTTACTTTGTATGGTGATTTCTCACAGATATACTTTGGGGGTCACACACGTACTGTGGTGTCAGGGCTTCGGGAGGCAAACTTTCCTGCTATCACACCCTTCCTCCCAGGAAAAAGACTCCTTCACTGAAGTCTGAAGTCCTTTTTCTATAGGCAACAACTCTGTTCCCGCTGGGAGAGCTCAGGCTTCCCATGTGACCTGCTTTTCCCTCTTGCTGCACCCCCGGGACAAGAAGGAGACTAGCTATTCTCACAAGGTGACAAGAACAGAACTTTTCCTGAGCAGGGAGAGGGAGGAGAGCAGCTGGTCACTGCACAAGTAGGGTAGAGAGAGGGAAGGGTGAAGCAAGCCAAGCTCCTGCGGGGGAGGGGAGAGGCCTGAGACCAGCTTTATTGGTATTGGGATGTGAATAAGAACCACCTCTTCCACCCTTCCCCTTCACCTCCATGGTGCGTGCGTGTGTGTGTGTGTGTGTGCATGTATTTAAATGCTGTGTGATTGTGTATGAGTGTATTGTGTGTGTGAGAGAGTACTGTGAGTTTGTGTGGGTTTGTGTGAGATAGTGTGTGTGTGTGTGTGTAAAGAGCACAGTCCAGGCAGTGGGAGTCTGGAGAAGTAAGCTTGAATCCCAGACTTGTCCTTCTCTTGCAAAATGCTTCTCTTCCTCAGCCTGTCACTTCTTCATTCACAAAATTAGAGGACTGTATTAAATTTATGGATTATAACCATAATTTTAGCAGTGGAAACTTTATTTTCAAATGCAAGTTTACACAGAAACTAATATTTAAAGACGTAAAAAAAGGTTGGCAGGGGGACTGCCTTGATTGATTGAACAAGGGCCAGGGACCCAAAGCCCAGTGGCTTCTTCTCTTCGCCTCTTGGGAAAGTCCTGTGCAGACACTTGAGATCCCTGGAACATGGTGTGGAAACAGCATGAAACAACATATACTTTCTCAAGTTTCTTCCAGTGAGGCATTACAATTATGATCAGAAGCAGGAAAGTTTTCCTAGCCATGAAATTCATGCAACAGAGCTGAGTGACATGATTTCCCCGAAAACAGGAAGTGAGAGTTGCCAAACCATGAAGCAAAGATCCTTGGGCCACAATGTGTTAGAGCCATTTCACCTCATCTCAGAGAAGCTGCTGACAGGCCACCGTCAGCTGTTGTGGAGCGCTTGGAAGGCAGCTGCCTGGAAAGGGGGTGCTTTCACTAAACAGTTAGGAGCCATTAGCAAATTACTTCACCCCCCCACAAAGCTTCAAGTCTTTATTTGTGCAAAGAGAGGAGTGGAACAGATTAGTCACTGGTAGGTCATTTACAGCTCTAAAAACTTTCTGAGATACAGTCGTATGATTAATGTGCTCACAAAAATTTATTGTGCACATAGTATGTGTCAGATACCATTTGCTTTGCTGTGGAAATTGTAGTCTAATGGGAAGACAGACATTGAACAATGATGAACTGTATGAAAGGGAAGTATGAAGGACAAAGAGAACATTCGGGAGGGCCTCAGCATGGACCAGGGGGTCAGGATCGTCGTCCAAGACAGACAGAGAGATACACAGAAGCTCAGAGAGAGACCGAGACAGAGACTGAGAGGGGACTGGGAGAATTATGAGGAGGAAGTCTAGAAGGACTACCGAGTAGGAATGAGGGTGGAATTGGAGCAAAGGTCAGGGACATCAGCTACCTACACGACTAATTCCCTTTCCAACGGACCAACCCATTTCTTGACTGAGTTGGTCTAACAGCACAGATAAAAATGCTCCACATCACTTGGCATCAGGGAACTACAAGTCAAAACCACAATGAGATACCCCCACACCAGTCAGAATGGCTAAAATAGCAAGTCAGGAAACGACAGATGTTGTCAAGGATACAGAGAAACGGGAACCCTCTTACACTGTTGGTGGGAATGGAAGCTGGCGCAGCCACTCTGGAAAACAGCATGGAGGTTCCTCAAAAACTTAAAAATAGAGCTACCTTATGACCCAGTAATTGCACTACTGGTATTTATTCAAAGGTTACAAACATAGTAATTCAAAGGGGAACCTGCACCCCAAAGTTTATAGCAGCAACATCCACAATAGCCAAACTATGGAAAGAGCCCAGATGCCCATCAACAGATGGTTGGATAAAGAAAATGGAAATGGAATATAACTCAGCCACCAAAGGAATGAAATCTTGCCACTTGGAAGGATGTGGATGAAAGTAGAGGGTATTAGGCTGAACAAAATAAGTCAGTCAGAGAAAGACAAATACCACATGATTTCACTCATATGTGGAAAGAAACAAAACAGGTGAACATAGGGGAAGTGAAGGAAAAATAAGACAAAAACAGAGAGGGAGGCAAACCATAAGGGACTTTTTTATTTTTTTTAACCATTAGAGACTTAACTGTAGGAAACAAACTGAGGAAGGGTTGCTGGGTTTGGGGTAATTGGGTGACGGGCATTAAGGAGGGCACTTGAGGTAGTGAGCACTGGGTGTTCTGTGTAACTGATGAACCACTAAATTCTACCCCTGAAACTAATACTACAGTATATGAAACCTAAATTTAATTTAAATACAATTAAAAAAATGCACCAACCTAGTGTGTAAAGCAAACTCTCAGACATTTTTATACTCTACTTTGCTCCCAAATATTTGAGCAAGGAGTTTGCAGAAACATATAAAATATACGTGGTCATAGAATAAAGAATTGTGAGAGACACAAAGCAGGGATGCAGAAGAGAACCATGGATAAGAATAAGAGTGTAGGGACGCCTGGGTGGCTCAGTTGGTTAAGCAGCTGCCTTCGGCTCAGGTCATGATCCCGGAGTCCTGGGATCGAGTCCCACATCAGGCTCCTTGCTCGGCAGAGAGCCTGCTTCTCTCCCTCTGCCTCTGCCTGCCTCTCTGTCTGCCTGTGCTCGCTCGCTCTCTCTCTGTCTCTGACAAATAAATAAAATCTTAAAAAAAAAAAAAAAGAATAAGAGTGTATGGGGCGCCTGGGTGTCTCAGTGGGTTAAAGCCTCTGCCTTCGGCTTGGGTCATGATCCCAGGGTCCTGGGATGGAGCCCCGTGTCGGGCTTTCTGCTCAGTGGGGAGCCTGCTTCCTCCTCTCCTCTGCTCATTGGGGACCCTGCTTCTCTGCCTACTTGTGATCTCTGTCAAATAAATAAATAAAATGTTTTAAAAAAACACAAAAGAATGAGTGTGTGCCAGATGATCCAAATTCTCGGTACAGATGAGTCACAGATTCTGCTCAGAACTTTTTCGCTACTTGAGACTGTTCTCGTTCACCAGAGACTACAGCACAACTGGACATTTCTTTATCTAAATCTAGATGCAAGCGCTCTAAGTTGGGATAGAATGTCATCATTACTGTTACCTTTGATAAGCGTTATGGATTTGTTATTAATTCCATTCTGTTTTTGTTTTAACGTTTTTGTTTCTCCGTTGTTTCAAGGTCACTTGAGAATAAAGCCATTTATAAAACTGTCCCATTGAGAAATCCATTTTTGGATAATGCTGGGTTTTTTTGTTGTTGTGTTTTGTTTTTTAATTTTTTTAAATTTATTTTCAGCATAACAGTATTCATTGTTTTTGTACCACACCCAATGCTCCATGCAATCCGTGCCCTCTATAATACCCACCAGGATAATGCTGTTTTAAATAAAGCTTGTCATTGCTGGTATGTAACATAAGTGATCTTATCAAAACTGGTCATAGCTATTTAACAAAAGTCAGTTCTCCTTTCTTTTTCTGCACGTAAATTATGCATGACTTGAGAAAATACTTTTTGACAGAATGTGCTTTAATATTTTCTTCTTCATTTCTGAGCATTTCTGGATAATGTCAAACTTCCATATGAGAATGCGTATTTTCAATTAATATCTTAGTGTCATGTAGATATGCACTTAGGATCTCCCTCACTTGTTAGCGTATGCCTTTGTGTTTATGTGACCTCTTTCCTGAGCCTTAAATATTTCATTTCTTAGATAAAAATGGTTAAAACCCCTATTTTGTGTTTATATGTGGTTGTAAGAACTGAAAAACGACTGTAGATAGTCTTTATATGGTATGTAGTACATTGTATGTAAATAAAAAAATCTTATCCAGCAAGATCATTTTAAGGATTAAAAGAATACATATAAAGAGGTTATCAAGTAGGAAAAAATTAAGTTTTGTTAATATCATCCTTCATCAAGGGTATGAGGAGACAGGTGCCCTAGAATGTCATTGGCAGGGATATCCATTGGTAGCCACTTTAGAGAGAATTTGACAGTGTCTATTATAGTTTAAAAATAGACAAATCCTATAAATAGCAATTCAACTTCTCTGTTTCTACCAGAAAAATTGGGCGTTAGCACAAAGAGGTATGTATAAGCACGTATATTACAATACTGTTTGTAATAAACTAACAAAAACTGGAAACTACCCAAATGTCCATCAAAGCAGAATAATTACATGAATTTTGGTGTGACAGTTCTGTGAAATGATTTAAAAGACTGAGGTAGATTTAAATGTATTGCATGGAAAGAGTTCCAAAAAATAACGTTGAATGAAAAAAAAAAAAGAACCCAACAGGGTATGCATGGAGCACTGATGTGGTACATAAACAATGAATCTTGGAACACTGAGAAAGTAAAATCAAATCAAATATTAAAAAAAGGAAAAAGCAGGGTGTGGAAGGATTATTCAGTATGATACCATTTATTTAACACACACTGAGCCACATAAAGCAATATTATATGTTGGAATGTATATGAATATGCAGAAAAACTGTAAATTTACACGCTAACATAACAAGTCATTGCCTCTTGGGGAGTACAAGAAGGAACTGAAACTGAGAACTAGGGTCAAAGGAGACATTTTCTTACCTCTAGTGTTAAAATCTTTTTTTTTCAGCAAGGAATCTGTGCATATGTTATAGTTTGGGTCACCTGTGTGGCTCAGTCCATTCTTGATTTTGGCTCAGATCATGGTGTCAGGGTCCTGGGATGAGCCCCATGTCAGGCTCAGTACTCCGTGAAAGGATTTCTTTCTCCTTTTCCCTCTGCCCCTCCTCATTCTCTCTCTCTGTCTCTTTCTCTAAAATAAATAAATCAATCAATAAAAAAAAAAAAAACCAGAATGTTTAAAAACTGCTGGGCACAATGCCCGGCATATAATAAGCATCTATTAAGTGTAAACTCCCTTCCTTTGGCATAAAATCTCAAAATTATCTGCCAAGTGAATTTGGATTTTATTCATATATTAGACAAATATGTATTAAGCACATAGTTTGCCCCAGTCACGTCTATGTTTTAATAGAGAACAGTTTACACAGATGTTAACAACTCAGGGAGAAGACTACTCACGGACCAAGACAAAATAAGAAAGCATCACAGCTGGTGGTAGAAAGAGAGGATGTGATGGGAACACATTGTGGCAACTCTTTTTTTTTTTTCCCCTGTTCAAGACTAATTGAATAGCAATAGGAAGTAAAGCCATCTGTAGGAACTTGTAGAGTAGTAAGTCTCTGCCAGATGAGCAACACACAAAATCACCAAATAAAGCCCTCAGCACACCACGCTCACAGGAGAGTAATGACAGCAACTTAAATGAACTGTCCAAGGACATCAGACCTCAGAGGGTCTCTTGCTTACATGTCATTCAGATGAGCATTCTGGTCACATTGCAATGTGAGCAGAGTCCCTCATGATGGCTCTGTACACAGCGGTGCTGACTGGGGGCAGGTCACACAACAGGGAAGAAAGTTCACGTAGTGGAGGGGTCAGCAACATGGGTTTGGGGTCAAAGAGTTAAGGTTCACATCTGGGTTCTGTCACTTACCAGCTGTGTGACATCAGGCATGTCACTGTTTCTTACTGTCCTAATGCATAAAAATGGGATAATACATGTTTCTGTTCTTCTCTCGAAAGCCAGCTAACAGCATTGGTTTCCTGTTCTTCCTGTTTTATTGTTGTTGTTTCATAGTTTATCACTTATTTTTAAAAGCTTTATCGAGGCACAATTTACATGCATTAAAATTCACCCATTTTAAATGTAAGGTATGATGAGTTTTTAGCAGATTTATATAATTGCAGAGTTACCTCCATGATCCAGTTTTAGAATACTTCCGTCACCCCCCAGGGTTTCCTCATCCCCATTTATGGTTGATGCCTATTCCCACCGCCAGCTCTAGGTGACCACCAATGTGTTTCCATTTCTACAGTTCGTCTTTTCTATAAATCTCCTGTAAATCAAATCATACAACAGGTAATCTTCTGTGACACTGCTGTAACTCTTAACCTGGTTTGGAGAAGTCAAGGAATGGGGAACACTTTGCAAATAATGCATGTAGTCCGAGACTAGAACCAATAACAGCATGAATTGAAAGAAGGCTTGAAGCAGACTATTTAGAATCAAACTTGAAATGACTTAGGGATGGCTGTCATGATTCACCACGACTTATATACACAACCATTAAAGAATCGGTACTTCAGAAATGTTTGTCTTTGCTCAAGAACCATCTTGTAAAAATAGGATCAAAGATAATTTAAAGTCCACATTCAGGTCTGCTCATTGACTTGGTTGTCCCATCTCATGTCCTGGAGTGGGGTTCCTTCTGAGATAAAGCATACAAATGAAAGCAGGGGTATCAGATTCATGGGATAGGCTGAGGTCAAATTCCAGAGAGACAGGAGACAAGATAAAAACTCTTTAACCCAGAGTGAAAGCAAGTTGAGAATGGGGTGAGGACAGAGAGGAAATATCCACACAGCACCAAGAGTGAGAACCGTTCAGGGAGCAGATACGGAATTAAGAGTTTCCAGGGGAAGCCTCTTTTCCCTGATCCTATTCCTTAAACCAGGTGGTTCCACCCAACCACTAAGTGGTTTAAGTCACGAAAATGAAAGGTTTGGCACTCTAATTTCTTACTTAAACTTATCTCGGCTTTTTGCTCATTGTGACATTACAACTTTGGATCTGCTGGTCTGGGCTCCTGTTTCTGGCTCAGTGGACTTCATGACGCCACACAAATGATATTGGCTCATCTTGGGCATAGTTTAGAGGTATGCTATTCCTCTCCTGGCTCTGAGCAACCATTGCTAGACCCAACCAGTTAGAGCAATCAGGTTCGTTAACCAGAGTCACCCTCCTGGTCGTATCAATGCTTGGGTAGGAAGGAATCCAAGGCAAGGGGAGCAGAAAACTTGTGTCAAGTGGTGAGTGGATTGGTATGAGTCGTGTTATATTGTAAAGAGGTCTGTAGTGGATGCTTGTGGTCCTGGGGCTATGACCCAGCTGACTCTAAGACATGGCATCCTGGGCCCAGTGCCTGTTGCCACAGAGCTAAACAATGTCATCAAAAAGAATATTTATTTTCTATTGCAAGTGACCAAAATCAAAACTGCATCAGTCCATGACAAGAAAGGTAAAGGGAAGAAAAACCTTTGTTGAGCCTAATTGGACAGTAGACATGTAGGTTAGGGATGTTGCTTGAAATAACTTCTTCATTACTCAGATTCTGTGACCGACTTATTATTATGCCTATTTGCATATAGCAGAACTTAAGACTTTTTTTTTTTTTTAACTCAAGGAACTGCAAGACACAAAGAGGACATCTGCTTCTTCCTGTCCTTGAGTTTTTTCAATGCATCTTTGATCTCCTTGTTTCTCAAACTATATATAATGGGATTCATCATGGGAATCACAGCTCCATAGAACACGGACACCACCTTGTCTTGGTCCTGTGAGTAGCCAGCACTTGAATGGAGATATGAAAAGAGACCAGAGCCATAGAAGAGAATTACTGTGGTCAGATGAGAGGCACAGGTGTTGAAAGCCTTCATCTGCCCTTGGGTTGAACGGATCTTCATGACAGCAGCAATGATGTAGCCATAGGACACAAGGACCACAAGAGCTGATGTCCCACCCACTGCACACACAACAAGAAAGTTCACTACCTGGCTGAGGAAGGTACTAGAGCAAGATAAGACAAGCAGGGGTGGCAGGTCACAGAAAAAGTGGTTAATGACTCGTGACCCACAGAAACGCAGCTGGAATATGGAGCTCGTTTGGACCAATCCAGTGAGCAACCCTCCAGTGTATGCTGTAATGGCCATCCCCAAACAGATGGTGGGTGACATGAGGGCTGTGTAGAGAAGAGGGTGGGAGATGGCAGCATACCGGTCATATGCCATGGCTGCCAGGAGACAGCATTCAGTGCCTCCCATACCAATGAAGAAGAAAAACTGGGCAGCACAGCCCACAAAGGAGATTGTCTTCTGCTGCTTGAAGAAGTCGCAGAGCATCTTGGGAGCAATGGAGGATGTATATGAGATGTCAACAAAGGACAGGTTTCCAAGAAAGAAGTACATGGGAGAATGGAGGCATGACTCCAACCGGATCAAGACAATGAGGCCCAGGTTCCAAGCCACAGTCATGGAGTAGATCCCCAAAAACAACACAAAAAGGACAACCTGTATCTCTGGATGTTCTGAAAATCCCAAAAGGATGAAATTGGTTGTCGTGCTGATGTTTCTTCCCACAGCCATGGATCTTTCCTCTGCTGCCAGCAGAGCCCCAAAAGGAGATTCCTGGGGAATGAAAATCCAGGTGAAGAAACCACTTTGTTCTGCCATGGAATCATAGAGTCCCCAAGTCACAAGAAACACAGGAAAGCAAATGTCCTACCTCTTTCCAATGCAGAATTCCTCTCTACAGCATTTATTGGGTCTTTTATGGAGATCATTGTCATCCTGATTCTGATACCCTGTTCATGCAAAACTGACAGCTCAGAAAGGATTGACATTTTTGCATTGTCTGGATTATCACCTTCACTGCCAATGCCACCACATTTCTGAAGGAAGTTATTAACAGTACTTGAACTAAATACCTCCCCTTTTTTCACTTGCTTCTAAGCACTGTGGTTGGATTATTGAATTACTCAGATTTGTGCTAGATACTTCTTTCCTTTTTTTAAAGAAAATAAATATGTAGAAATAGAAATACCCAGAGAGGCTGTTCTGTGTTTCTTATCATCATAATTTGTTCTGACCAGCTCTTATGGGGTCAAGGTGTTCTTTCTCCTTTAATCAGTGGAATGAAGCATGTAGAGGTGTGAAAGACTGGCATCCCTTTTAAAGATTAAAGAAAAGGGTTAAAAATAGAAGTTCAGGGCATCCGGGAGGCTCACTTGGTTAAGCATCTGACTCTTGATTTCTGCTCAGGTCATGATCTCAGGGTCGTGAGATTGAGCCCCACACTCGGCGTGGAGTCTGCTTCTCTCTCTCTTTCTCTCTCTCCCTTTGCTCCCCCTCCATGCTCACACTCATCTCTCTACAATAACTCTTTTAAAAAAATTCAACACTAGGAAGTTACCAGTCCTCATTTAGCACAAATATTATCAACGGATCACAAACCTATGTTTGCTAGAGCTAAATGCGGATGATGTAGAAAGGAATAAAACTTCACTATTATGTTCAAAATATTCAGCATAAGGCATGGGACAGACAGGAAACAGATAACCACAGCACAATGTGACAGGTGCCCTGAGGGAAGTGTTTGTACGATGCCTGTATCCTGGGCACCGAAGCTGGAGGCTTCTGAGAGATGTGTTTGAGGAGGGTTCCAACAGTGAACAAAGGATTAGCAGGATGAAAATTTGGTGTGTGAGGGGGGTTGGTGGCAGTTGATTCAGAGAACTTTATATTAAAGATGGGAAAATCAGTTGCAAAAGCAGAGGAGAGGATAGTACTTGGGACACCTTAAAAAATGTCAGACCCGTAGGAGCATAGAGTGAGCAGGGTTAAAAGATTAACGAAAGTCTAGATTTGAGTGACAGTGGGAGGTGGGCAATTGTGAGAGATCTTTGAAAGCAAAAGTAAAGATGGCAAAAACAGTTGTTTAATTCTTTCAGATATATGTACAATTGCATATACTATGAATATAACTGCATACATGTACATGCATATTCATTTAATTTCACTCTTCACTTCATTTCTGTTCCCCTTTACCCTGTTCTGCTCTTTTTATAGGACTTATCACCTTCTCCTAGTGCATGTAATTGATTGGCTGTTGATAGTTGGTTGTCTGTCTCCCTTTACTAGAATGTAAGCTTAAGGAAGACCAGGATTTGCAGGAATTTTTGTCTCTTTTGTTCACTGAAGTATCGCAAGCACCCACACCAATACCTGGCACATAGTGGATACTCAACAAATATTTTCTGGGTAAATATCATGTTAAGGAGTTTGTCTTTTCTCCTATGGGCAAGAGATACAAAACATGAAGGTTTTTTTTTTTTAACTTTGATTATTTCTTTGTAAACAGGGAACTAGTCATCAAATATGAGTTTCACAATATAACAGAGCAGTGTTCCAGTGTAGAATCAGGTGGGGAAGCTGCTTAGGAGACCAGACAGTTGCTTCAAAAGCCAGGAGGAAAACTATTGCTGATTTGAGTTTAGAGGAGTAGGTTTAGAAATGCACACTCCCTGATATGCAACAGCACTGTTCGTTCAGCGGTGCATCAGGGGAGAGAAACCATAAACAGCCAGACAAGTAGTCCCTGATCCCTTCTTTCTCACATTCATGGTCATCATCAAAGATATATGTTAGCAAGAGTCACCATGATTCTTAGCCACATCAAGCCAAGAGTCTATGATATATAGTCTAATACATTTTTAGCGTGTGATAAAAGTGAATTGCCAATCATTTTATATGATTACTACATCAATAACCTGGTTATTTTGACATGAATTATCCAGAAGTACAGATACAGAATATACAACATGTGCTAAATGTCCTTATAAGGATAGCTATGCATAATGTATATTATATGAATATATAGAATATTATATTTTATATGGATTTATGTATGTGCATATATATAAAATATATCATAGTTTACATGGTCTGAGAGCCACCACCACTACTTAGACAGTTTTTTGAGTTGACACAGCATTCCCACACCTGTTACCTCATCTGTGGGCATCTAAAGCTGGGCTTTGATATCAGACAGAGCCTGTCTCTAACCCTGCGACCCAATCCCAGGCTGTGCATCCTTGGGTAAGGTGACACATCACTCTTAAGTCTCCTCTTTTCATTTCCCTCAACTGTAAAACAAAGATATTCGTAGTATTGACTACCTCATAGAGCATGAGGAGTAAAAGAAAAAAGTTACGTCGAGTTTTGGAGAGAAAAAGAAAATTTTTATTGCTTAACAAATGATCAGCACTTCAGGATTTGAATCCAGGTCTCTCCATTCCTAATCCAGAATCTGCTCTCCATTGCACCTGCTCCCTAAAGCCAGGTGCACATACTTTGTACCTAACAATAGCTACATTGACCATATGCCCTGTACTTATGTTATTGCCAATATTTAAATATTGCATATATGTTGGCTTCTTTGTAACACTTATCACTTGTCATACTTCCTTTTGTTTGCTGACTTGTTATATCTGTATCCTTAACTATAAAGTCTGAGAAGACATTGTAAACTCAGTGCCTTCTACAGTTTCTGGCATAGAGTAGACATAAAATAATATTTGCTAAATAGGTTCAATTTACAGCAATTCGAAGACCCCTCTTACAGACCAGAAACTCAGAGGTTGTGACAAGTCAAGGACTCAAGGGACCAAGCCAAGATTTAAATCACTGATTTACTGCAGAGCCTGTTCTCTTTCTCAAATGTTACAAAAGAACGTGGAAGAGGGTCTGAAAATCTACAGGACCATAATATAGGTGGAGCTGTGAGAGAAGTGTGATCCTTTCCCCAACCCGACTGACTGGACAAGGTTGGTTATGTGGAATCTGAATTCTGGAAATCACTGTAAAGAATTTTCTTATCCTCTCCTGGGAAGGTCTGCTCATCTTTAAACAAGGTTGAAGCTACATACCAAGATAAAAAGAAATGAATTTCTAGTATGGTAGCTCCCAAACAAATGATACAACTGAGGTGCAGAGGGTATGTGCAGTTCAGATGACTCTGTAGGATACAATAAAAAAAAATGAGAAAGACTAGCTTTTAAGGGAAAAAATATATTTTCTGCTTTCACCAATTTTTTCTTCTCATCTGTAATATAGGTGCCCAATAAATATTTGCCTGGCTCCTTAAAGGTTTATTACATATTTATTATAAACTTGCCCTAATCCCTAGATTACTGGAACTATGTTGTTTTAAATGCTGTATGGACGCCCAGAAAATTCTGGAGATATGCTTAAAATAATAGAAGTAGAAATCAGTTAGCTTAGCCTTTCCCTATTATAAATAGTAAAAGTAAATCCAAAGAGAAAGAGTGAATGTCTATTCAGCAGGTTGGTAGGAGAGATGGAATTAGGACCTATATCTCCTTTTCAGCAGCTCTTTCCATTTTACTTTATTCTAAAAGCTGGAATCTCCATGGTAACTAGAGAGGATCCAAGGAAACTGGATGGTTTGTTTTGATGCATACATACTCACATATGCATACCCTCATGAGTCTTGAACAGTGTAAAAAAAAAAAAAACACTGGACTGAAAGCTTTGAAAACCATGCTGATTCAAGTTATGTTTCTCCTACCTTTTTGCTGTGTGACCTTAGGAAAAAAATTTTTGCCATTCTGAGTCTTAATTCTCTTACCTCCTGTCTACACAATAAAGAGTGTTTTCTAGTCCACCTTTCTTCTCTATTTGCCCTTGAAAAGAGGAGAACCTTTTTTAAAAACAAAATTTTCTGCAGAAGTCCAGAATATAAAATAGGTGACATCAAGCTCCTCTGGTTAAAGTCAGAGCAGTAGGGAGACAAGATGCTAGCATCCTGCCTGCTCCATCTTCCCTCCCTTCAAATGTCTTTCCAACTCTCCCATTCTGTGATTCTAGGATTCACCATTCCTAAAGAAGGACAAAGGGCAGACTCACCTACACCTCCTTAAGCTCTGGGCTTCAGTCAGATGGCTAAGACCAGACGCTTGGAATTATAGTGAAACCATCTCTGCTAGCACCTGAAGCACTGCTCTTGGACAAAGAGATAAATAAAATTTGGATGCAGCTATGTAAATTTGCTATCAAGGGAAGGTCTTGACAGGCCTTTAATGGAAGAACTGGCCTAAGTACCACTGGGTCTCTCTAGGTTGTGGGATATGACATGTCCCAGAGAGCACTATTGGCAGCCTGACTGGCTGTCTGGGCTCAGGGGTAAAGAAGATGCCAGCTTTGGCTGGATGCAGGTGATTTCCATTGGCCCTGCTTCCATTACACTCCTAGTCTCTGGTCTGGTTCCAATAAGATATCTCCAGAGGCAGTGAAAGCCAAGAGTGCCTTTTGGCTTCAAAATGATGTTACAAACAATGGTGGTTACCTTTGTAAAGCATTAGATATTTTATAGAATCTGTTCAGTGTAAAAAGTCTCTTGGATGACTCCAAAGGTTGGAACTGGGACTAAAAAAGTAACATCAAGAGAGAGGGAGAGAGAGACAGAGATTATAGGAAAACAGGACAATCCAAAGATGGAATGGATGTTCTAGAAAGGTGTAGATTTTCTTTCATCGAAAATAAGGAGAAAGTCTCATACGTGGAATTAGAAACAGACTCCCAGAAACAGAGAACAGATTAGGAGTTGTCAGAAGCAGGAGGGTGGAGGCTAAGGGGGAATGGGCAAAGGCTTTCAAAAGGTGCAAACTATAAGTTCTGTGATAAATACATCCTGGGAATGTTATTACAGCATGATGACTACGGTTAACAATACTGTAATATATATTTGAAATTTCCTAAGTGAGTAGACCTTAAACGTTCCCATCATAAAAAAATGATTACTATGTGACAATTATTTCACCATATATGTAAATATCCAATCATTATGTTAAACCCCTTAAACTCATACAATCTCATATGTCAATTACATCTCAATAACACTGGGAAAAAAATTTTAAAATAGGCTATCAAAGAGAGAGAGAGAGAGAGTCTGAACTAGTTGACTTATGGGTTCTGTAAAATTCTAAGATTATGTGATTCTGTGACATAAAGAGAAAAGAAGACAGATACTATCATTTTTGGTGGTGTGGTTTGGGCTTTTTGCATACTTTATTTCATAAGAGCCTCACAGTACCTCTGAAAGGAAAGCATTCTTACATGTATTTTCGGATAAGAAAATGGAATTTTGGAGATGTGCTTGCCAAAGGTCACAAAATAGAGGCAATGCTAGAATTTGTGCTCAAGTCTTCTAGAAATCAGAGTCCATCCTCAGTCCTCTATATCCTATTTCCTCCCAGAAGGACATGAAAAATGGATGGCAATTGGGGGCGGGGGAGATCATTTGATAGACCTCATTTTTCAAAAGATCTATGTCCAGGGAATTTATGAAAGTAAATAACCTTTAGGTTTTTGTCTAGGGCCAGATTTCCCTCATGTACATTTTGTTTATGCTTTACAAATATCCAACTTGAAAAGACTTGAATTCTATTTCTGTGTCCTGGGGAGGGCATGCAAGGAACAGAAGGAAGTGGGCATTGTGCAAACCCACAGGACACGTGGCTTCCTTCAAGCATTTGTGGGAGATGGCGGTCACACCCTGTTTATATTGGCAACTCTGCAGCTTGCCTCCAATGAGAAAAATCTTCTATAGCGTTCCTTCTCCAACCCCCAAACCCCACCCACTTCTTTTCTACCAGGGCCGTAGTCCTCCACTGTGAGGCTAAAAAATTCAGACCCCTTCCTCGCATTCCCAGCTCCTGACCGTAAGCTTACCTTCTTGAGGTCTCTCTAAGGCTTGATACTGTGGAAAGGATCACTGTGGCCAATGCAGTAGTTTGTATGCAATTAATCTTTTCTAGATTAAAAAATAACAAAAATAAAACCAAAAAACACTCCTTACGGCAGATTGAAGGGTAAAAAGATAGGGTGCTAGAAGACTGTGATTGATTGATTGATTTTTTTTTTATTGTGTTATGTTAGTCACCATACAGTACTTCATTAGTTTTTGATGTAATGTTCCATGACTCATTGTTTGCATGTAACATCCAGTGCTCCATGCAATCCATGCCCTCCTTAAGACTGATTTAAAAAACAAAAAACCAAACCTCCTGCCTCTCTCCTTCTCTCCCTCTGTCCGTCTTCTCCACGATAGAACTTCAGGAAGGACTCTCTTTGACATTTGCAGAGTAAAAATACCATCAACAGATTAATGGCCTCCTTTTGGGACATCTCCACCCCAGTCCCTTTTCATCAGGGGGTTTTAACCTGATTGTTCATAATTGGCCTTTTCCCCTTTAACTGGTCTTTCTGACTTTAGACTCTCTCTATGTCAGTCCTCCCTCCTTAAACTGCAGATGGAGGTCCTGAAAGCACAGATCAAACCATGTCATTCCTTGTTCAAGAATATTCATTAGTTTGTTGTTGGTTAAAAGCCTGATGACACTCATATTTCTTATCCAATCCTCAGAGTCCTCACCATTTAGCGATGCTTGGTGAACGTGGCATGGAAATCAAAGAGGGGAAAAGATGAACAAGAGGCCATTGGATGTGGCAGGTAGGAAGGAAGCTGTGATCTTCCCACAGAAGCTCAACCATCCCAGATTGGGTACTCGAAGTGGGGACCAGGGGATTTGAATAAAGCCAGGTGCTGAAGAAAGTGAATGGTTGTTTGGTAGTTAAAGAAGGGAATGAAATGAAAAGTAGGTACGGTGGCTGGCAATGTCAGGATAAGATTGGGGAAACCTGAACAGATTTGGAGACTGAAGGAAAAGCCCTGGAAAGGGATACTCTGCAGCAGTTGTCCTCAGTTGTGGCTGTTCCCCAAATCATGACCAATCGTTGGCAGAGCCATAATGGAAGGCTGTGCCCATCACAAGAGATGAAGGAAGGATACCTGAGAACCCAGAGGCAAACAGTAATGAGAAACGCAAGGAACCCAGAAACAGAAAGGGAAGGGTTAAAATGGGAGGGGCCCCACAGAGGTCTAGGTTGTGGGAGGCTGGTCTTGTCTGTCCATGTAAATAGTTGTTTTAGCTCATCAAAAACAGAATAAAAGTTTATTTTTATGGGTCCAGGATAAGTGGAAAAGGTGGTCTCTTGGAATCTACACTCAGTCTTAGACTAAATCTATAATCCAGCAAGGTAGTAAAAACCTAGAAAATAGTCATCCAACCACATGTGTCAGGCAGATGTGGCCCTCCCCAGTGTCTACTGTCTGTTCTTTAAATAGAGACTCTGATCCTTCAGTCCTGTTTGGAGTGACGGGAGGGGTGGAGCCTCTTCTAGGAAGCCACATTGTTATATATTCCCTGCTGAGTAGTCCCATCCTAACCCTTTCCTAAAGAAGACTTGCTAAGACCAGGAACACAGCAAGAATGGAGCCTCTGGGAATCATGCATCCAATTAACTGCTATGCATTAACAAAACTGAGTTGTCCCTTAAAATAGACGTGAAAAAGATTCAGAGCTGATGTGACTTGGGAAATGCACAACTACCCTGAACTTGATTGATATTAGTACTTTAAAGCGTTTTGTCAGTGGGGCTCAATTTCAAGAAGAGACAGCTGCGACTAGAGGCAGGTCATTAGGCTGATGAATGTTTACTGGAGAGGATAATCCAGCTGGATTCCAGATGGTGGGAAAGTCCTTGTTAGGAGGCCATAAAAAGCCAGACAAATAGGGGACACTTCATTCTACATGGATATTGATGGTTTGGGGAAGCAAGAGAAGAGAGGGGGAAGACAACTATAGATTATCAAGTAACCGTTCGTTTTACTGAATCATCAGTTAGTCTTGAAAATCTAAAATTAGTGTTGAAATTCTGTCAGGTATGGCAGGAAGGTAGAGGGGAAAACCCAGTGGGTTCCCTCTGTGAACTGTCTCTATTACATCTCTGATGTCTCAAGACAACACTCTTCTCAAGTTGATCAGTGAATGACTTTGGGCAATCAACACATGGCTAGGAATGTTCACCCATTTATTGTCTCTCCCTAAGACCAAACTTCAAGCTCAATAGTGCAAGAAATATTTCTAGATTGATTTACCTCACTGATTATCTCATTCTTCTGCATGTTTCTCAAGCGCATATTCGTCTAGCCCTCTGTGTTTAAGGTCAACCAGAAAGATGAACCAAATGGTGTCAAGGGGGATGCCTCTCCAAATTCCCTAGCTTCATCTTAACCTCTACACCCTCACCAACTTGAAACTCTGTGCCACCTGGTCACGTGATTTGGCAACCCTAATCCAGACCAGAATAGGAAACTTCTTAATTTCAAAATCTCAAACTCTTAATATTTCCCTTTACCAAAACTTCCTGTGTGCAGCTCTCAGTGACTCTATTCTTAACGAATTCTTATTCCTTAGACCCTCCCAAATGCATGGGTTCATTGGTCTGTCTCTGAGAGGTTTCTACCACCAATCCTCACCACCTTCTTCGCTTTCCAGACTAATCCCAGATTTAGGTTGCTGAAATGTGTTCTCTAACTCCACAAAGACATTCACTACTGCATGAAATCTTTCCTGAGCCTTTTGTTGATGCCCTATCATATTCTCCACTGCCATTCCAGGATAACCTTTCTTGGTACCCTCAATTCTCCCTAACCTAAATTCTCATTCCTTCCTGGCTTCCATCACTTTCTGATTCAGATAACAGCTATCCATCTACTTGTATTATTTCTTTTGAGGATTTTTAGAATTTTAACTTATTCCTCTTTGTGTTCCAGTGCCTGGCATCAAATAGAGCTCAATAAATATTTCCTGAATTGGTCAACCTTCTTTGGGCAACCAAAGAAATTAAAAAAATATATATAATAGCTTCATTGGGATATCAACTGCGAAGTTTGGGGCGGGGCATGGGTAGCTTTACAAAGAAACAAACTAAAACTTGCAATGAGCTTATTAGTCTTCTATTGCAGCATAATCAATTAACACAAATTTAGCAGCTTGGAACAATAGATATGTTATCTCAACTTCTTGGGTCAAAAGTCCGAGTGTAGTGCAGCTGGGTTATAGTGCAGCTGGGTTCTCTGCTTACTATCTTCCTCCTGGATAGGGAAGGGTAAGAGAAGGTATTGTATTGTTAACTCCACCAACTTTTCCTACATCTTAGGAAGTAAGGAGGGAGGCTAGTTAATGTTCCTGTTGCAGATGAGAATAGGTCGAAGTCACTTGGAAAGAACTTGTTGCTTAGTTCAAGGAGGAATTTTCTTACAGTCAGAATTGTCTTGTTTTCATCCAAACATAAAAGGGACCGAGAGGTTCTGAGAGCTTGGGATGAAGAGAAGTATCAAAGAGAAGTATTCCTATCTCCTGTGCACAACAGAGAGGTGGATGTATTCAGCCTCTCTCAGGCACGCATGCCAAGATATCTGAAGGGGAAATCCCAACTAAAGTGGCAACTGTTGGGGGAAAAGTGTATCCTGCCTGATCACTATGGTGGGAGGTGTTAACATTCTTTCCCCTTGGGTGATGCTGGTAAACACACATGCCTTGCCCTTCATCAGCTGCTCATTTGCTAGGTGACCTCAGCAAGTGGAGCTGGGTTCTTCTTCCTCAACTACCAGCCAAGCTGTCATGAAGACCAGATATTTATGGAGATAAACTGTGAAGAATTACACACATTGAAGTCAGTATTATCACTGTCACTGGTCGGATCTGCCTAAGGCCATGTCTGTGTTAACCGCTCAATCACTACATACTCTTACGTTGGCTCGCCCTCTACTGGTTAATGAAAGTCTAACAGGATTTCACATGCTGATGTCTCATTACATACGTAAGAAATATACTTCACAAATACAGGATTTATCCCAGTTTACTTGCCACTTCATATTCTTTGGTTAATGTGGTCATCTTCATAACTGTGTAACATATTTCTGGCAATCCATATGCAACTCTAATCGTCACAAACCATATTTTAACTGCAGAAAGAGAAAACAAAAAAGCTATTTCAAGGAAACCTATGGTGAATCTCTTCATATCCACTTCTGATCAAAGGGGCTACCCCCTCCTCAGTTCCTCACTTGGCTCAGTTCTGTCCCAAGAGCATGGAGCTGTCCAGTGTGTCTTGTTGGTGAATGATAATCCGTAGCATGCCACAGCACAACAGGTGGGCGGATTGTTAGGATCTTGGGAATATTAATCAATCATGGTTTACCAGAGCTGAAGTCTGAGAGTCTGAGACTGTGTAAGGCTCTGCAGAAATCAAGTATGGTTGTAAGTATACCATGTTTCTTAGTAAAAGTGTGTCCTCTTATGTTGGTATAAAAAGGGCAGTTTCTTTTGTATATGGTGACAGAAATGGAGATGGGGTTGTGTTTTACTTGATTTTTATAATTTTCTTAGGACCTTTAATTTCCCTGGTTCATTTCCTTTTTTATTACCAAATCTCTGTGGACTACCCCTCACAGAAACAGTGCCTTCCTGAGAGGCTCGCCTTTGGTCCTGCGCACTTTCCATCCTTGTTCTCTGTTGCTCTTTTTATTTTTAAACTTTATTGAGATATACTTCACATTTTATAAAATTTACACATTTAAAGTGTGCATTCAGTGACTTTTATTATATTCACAGAGTTTTGTGACCATTACCACAATCTAATTTTAGAAATTTTTCATCAAAATAAACTTCATATCCATTAGCAATGACTTCCCTCGCCTTGTCCCTAGACCAACACTAAACCACTTCCCATCTCTATAGATCTCTCTATTCTGAAGATTTCGTTAAAATGGAATCTTGCCATACAGGGTCCCTTGTGACTGACTCTTTCACTCAGCATGATGTTTTCAAGGGCCATCCATGTCGTAGAAGCTATCGCTACTCCATTCCTTATTATGGCTGAATAATATTCCACCACATGGCTATACCAAGCCTCTTCCCTTTGCTTTTTTTTTTTTTTTTTTTTAAGATTTTCTTTCTTTATTTATTTGACAGACAGAGATCACAAATAGGCAGAGAGGCAGACAGGGGGTAGGGAGAAGCAACCTCCCTGCTGAGCAGAGAGCCCGATGTGGGGCTTGATCCCAGGACCCTGAGACCATGACCTGAGCCAAAGGCAGAGGCTTAACCCACTGAGCCACCCAGGCGCCCCTTTGTTTGTTTGTTTGTTTGTTTTTTAACAATGTAATTGACACACAACATTATATTAATTTCAGATGTACAACATAATGATTGAGTATTAATATATTATTGTGAAATGATCACCAGAATTAAGTCTAATTAACATCCATCTTAATTTTTTTCCTGTGATGAGAACTTTTAAGATCTACACTGCTAGGAACTTCCAAATATAGAATACGGTATCATTAACTAGAGTCACGATGCTGTCTCTATGGTTTATTTGATAAATGGAAGTTTATACCTTTTGATAAGCTTTACCCATTTTGCACACACTCCATTCCACTCCCTCTGGAAACTAGCAATCCAGTCTCTGCATCTGTGAGTTTTGTTTTTTGTTTTTGTTGTGTTTTTTGTTTTTTGTTTTTTTAGATTTGACATATAAATGAGATCATATACTGTTTGTCTTTTCTCTGACTTATTTCACTTAGCATAATGCCTTCAAGGTCCATCCACGTTGTTGCAAATGGTAAGACCTCCTCCTTTTGATGTCCTTGTTTTCAGGGTTCTGAGTGGCCAGGTGTCGGACAGGTTCTCAGTATTTGCCCCTTTGAGAAGCAAATATCTTCCTTCTGGGGGAGATTTAATCTGTTTCATCATGGCTAACCTTAATTGCTTTATGATTTTTATTGATAATTCCAATATCTGAAGATTTTTAGGTCTTTTTTTTTTTTTTTACTTTATTTTATGTTTTCAGTGTTCCAAGAGTCATTGTTTATGCATCATACCCAGTGCTCCATGCAATATGTGCCCTCCTTAGTACCCACCACCAGGGTCACTCAACCCTCCACCTCCCTCCCCTCCAAACCCCTCAGTTTGTCTCTCAGAGTTCACAGTCTTTTATGATTCATCTCCCCCTCCGATTTCCCCCAACTCCCTTCTCCTCTCCATCTCTCAGTGACCTCCGTGTTATTCCTTATGCTCCACAAGTAAGTGAAACCATATGATAATTGACTCTTTGTGCTAATATGGACAATTTTTCCCCCACTGGTTCTCAGTTATGGGGGTTTGACTTTGTATAGAGGTTCATGCCTTTATTTACTATAAACTGCTTTTTGTTGCTATTTCTTTCTTTCTTTCTTTCTTCTTTCTTTTTTTTTTTTAGCATAATCTGTGCGATTCTTACTTATTTACACTGAGGGTATCGTCGCCTGGGCTTTATGTGGAGGTTGCCGTCCAAATCAGCTGGGGGCACACCCTGAGTGTTGTCTTCTAGCCTTCACCGCCTGTAGCTGACATAGCAGAAGTTAAGGTCTCCAGCGTTCAGGAGGACTCTCTAAGAAGAAACCCATTTTTAGCACTTTTTTACTTCCCTGGGCTCCTGGTTTCACTTCACTTAGGGGCTTAGTTTGTTCCTTCTTTTCATTAAATTAAGTGGAAATTCAATTAAAAGATGATTTTATTTCAAATCCAACATCTCAGTTGTTTCAGTTAGGAGGGTCACTTAGGTATCTATAATTCGCCACACTTCCAGATGCAGAAATCCTCAGGAAACTTCATTATGCTGGTCTTTTAAGATATTTTTAATTCCCCTTCTTATTTTTGAACACATCAATCCACCTGTTTTATATTTGTATTGAGACAGTTGCTATTCCTGACATCTTTATAGGTTTGATATGACCATGTCTTCTTGGCTTTCACCCATAAGGTCTTATTTCCTTGTGTACTTTGAGATTTGTGTTACCCAAGCTTCTTTAAAAAGTTATTTAGAAAAATTATTTGAGCCTGAATTTAAGAATCTCTCTTAAGGGGGGACCCCACATCGGGCCTCTCTGCTCAGTGGGGAGCCTGTTTCCCCCCCCTCTCTCTGCCTGCCTCTCTGCCTACTTGTGTTCTCTCTCTGTGTGTCAAATAAATAAATAAAATCTTAAAAAAAAAACTCTCTTCCTCATATCAGAAAGAGAGTTTTTTTTTTAAGATTTTATTTATTTATTTGACACACAGAGAGAGAACACAAGTAAGCAGAGAGGCAGGCAGAGAGAGAGGGGGAAACAGGCTCCCCGCTGAGCAACATGGGGGCTTAAGTGGGTAGGAGAAGAATAAATGAAACAAGATGGGATTGGGAGGAAGACAAACCATAAGTGACTCTTAATCTCACTAAACAAACTGAGGGTTGCTGGGGGGAGGGGGTTTGGGAGAGGGGGTGGGATTATGGACATTGGGGAGGGTATGTGCTTTGGTGAGTGCTGTGAAGTGTGTAAACCTGGTGATTCACAGACCTGTACCCCTGGGGATAAAAATATATGTTTATAAAAAATAAAAAATTAAAAAAAAAACTCTCTTAAGAATCTTAAAAGTGGGGGGCACCTGGGTGGCTCAGTGGGTTAAAGCCTCTGCCTTTGGCTCAGGTCATGATCCCAGGGTTCTGGGATCAAACCCTGCATTGGGCTCTCTGCTTAGCAGGGAGTCTGTTTCCACCGCTCTCTCTCTCTGCCTGCCTCTCTGCCTACTTGTGATCTCTGTCTGTCAAATAAATAAATAAAATCTTTTTTTTTTTAAAGAATCTTAAAAGGGGCTTTGCATTTGCTTCTGATTGGTACTCGAGGATAGTATCAACCTGGAACTACTTTAAAATTAATTCTCAGCTAAAGATTTCTTGAACTGCACAGGAAGTATGAATTCAGACCATAAAACTCCACTAGGGGGGAGGGGGTTTGGGAGAAGGGGGTGGGATTATGGACATTGGGGAGGGTATGTGCTTTGGTGAGTGCTGTGAAGTGTGTAAACCTGGTGATTCACAGACCTGTACCCCTGGGGTTAAAAATATATGTTTATAAAAAATAAAAAACTAAAAAATTTAAAAAAAAAAACTCCACTAGGGCATGAGGTTATAATTTCTGAGTTTACTTTTTGCTGTACCCATCATGAAGCCTGAGATAGCCAAGATTTCTTTTTTCTGAGACAGGATTTTTTTCCTCTTAATTTCCTCTCACACTGACGTAGAGTCAACTGGACCTTCATATGTATGTCTGCGTCTCCTATCGACGTCCCAGGCAGCCCCAGACTTGGACTCTCTTTCCTCAGACCTCACATGCCTGTCCCCAAACAGATCCTTTCAGATTTCAGCAGATCCCCCACCGTGAAAGCCATCATCAGAGCTGCTTTTACTCTCAGGATTCCTGATTTTACTTTATATTTGTGTTCTGAAGTTGTCCTATTTTTCGCCTGCTTAGAAATCTATTTCAAAATATTTTCTAAAAAAAATTGTTCAATATCTCCAGCTTTGCAGCGATGGGTACATTTATGTTATCCGGTCTGCCATAATAACAGATAATAATTCGGACTCTATCTTAAAGTCCAAATGGTCATTTCTTTCCTTTGTATTTTAGCTTCCCCAGATCAAGGTAGTACCATGGAAATACTCCTGTTCATTCAGTTACAAACTACTGATGTTGGGTTCTAGAAATAAAAACCCAGAAAACAAACTCAGACCAAACTTCCTATGGCAGCTCTCCCTTCAGGGAAGTTAGGTCACAGTTTGAAGTAATGTTTCTCTCCATCTCCCCATCTCAATTAACTGGAATTTCCTCAGGTACCTAAAGAGTTTGAGGTCATGATTCTGCTTGTGATGTGTATGAATGAGAAAGACTACTGGTCTTGTGTTTAGTCCTAATCTCACCAGCCCATAGGCAGAAGTTCTGAAAGAATACGTAAAGGTCAAACACCAAGGAACTGAAGGTTTATATTATTATAACATTTAATATATTAACTGCTTTGTGTGGTCATTACTGGTACACAAGAAAAGAGCTGACTGTTGAGATTCAAAGACGCCATAGGATTCGCATCACACTGACCCAGTCCTCAATTCAGATGGGTTGACGCATTTGCAATCCTGCCAGAAGATGGATAGGGTTGAATAAAGTTAAATCCATTTCCCTTGCATAGTCTAAAAAATTCCAACCACCAGGGCCACCAGCCTACCAGATCTTTAACAGTGACAATGGGAAAATGCTTTCTTCTTACACCTCTTAATGGCATCTTTGATTTCCTTGTTCCTTAGACTGTAAATCAAAGGATTCAACATGGGGATAACCATTGTATAGAAGACTGATGCCATCTTGTCATGGCCCAGAGAATTATCTGTGCTGGGGTTCATATAGACAAAGAGTCCTGATCCAAAAAAACAGATCACTGCTGTCAGGTGAGAAGTACAGGTGTTGAAAGCCTTGGACCTGCCTTCAACAGAGCTGATCTTCAGGATGGTGGCAAGGATATAACCATAAGATATCATGATGACAAAGACAGATATCACACCAAAAATCACTGCTATCACAAATTTCATGACTTTTAGGAAAAAGGTTTCAGAGCAGGATAGGACTAATAATTGAGGCAGATCACAGAAGAAGTGGTTGATAATATTTGGCCCACAGAAATTGAGCTGAAGTAAGGCACACAGTTGAATCAATGAACCAAAGAGACCAGTTATATAGGCTCCAACTGTCATCTGGACACAGAGGGTGGGCGACATGGTGGCGGTGTAGAGCAGAGGATCACAAATGGCAGCATATCGGTCATAAGCCATGGCTGCCAGGAGACAGCACTCAGTCAGACCCAGGCTAGAGAAGAAGAAGTACTGTATGGTGCATCCCCAAAAGGAGATGGATCTAGGCTTCTGGAAGAAGTCTGAGAGCATTTTGGGGGTTGTGGAGGTAACATAGCAAAAATCTAAGAAGGATAAGTTGCTGAGGAAGAAGTACATGGGTGTATGTAGGTAAGAGTCCATCCTAATTAGGATGATGAGGCCCAGGTTCCAGGCTACTGTCAGGAAGTAAGAACCCAAAAATACTGCAAAGAGAACAATCTTGAGCTTGGGATAATCTGAGAATCCCAAAAGAATGAATCTGATGACTATTGTACTGTTCCTTCCTCCAGCCATTGTCTTGAAGTATTTTCAATCTGCAGAAAGGTCCCTGGGTTAATGATTGAATAACTTAATATTATGAAACTTATTTTTTAAATATGGTTTCATTATTTGAACAAAAAGTTATCCACAGTCAAGACAACTTGTTTAAACATAAAAATTATTTTAAGAACAATTGGAGAGCCCATTTCAAAACTACTCTTAATATTTTGGAATACATTCTTGCAAATATTTCTACACAGACACAGACAGACAGACAGACAGACACACACATACACACACACACTGTTGCCAAATTGTTTTAAAAAGTATGGACTCTGAAAAACAATCTGAGGGGTTTGAAGGGGCGGGGGTGGGAGGTCGGGGTACCAGGTGGTGGGTATTATAGAGGGCACGGATTGCATGGAGCACTGGGTGTGGTGAAAAAATAATGATACTGTTATGCTGAAAATAAATAAATTTAAAAAAAATTTTAAAAAAAACTTAGTACTAGAGGCGCCTGGGTGGCTCAGTTGGTTAAGTAGCTGCCTTTGGCTCAGGTAATAATCCCAGTGTCCTGGATAGAGCCCCATATTGGGATCCCTGCTCATTGAAGAGCCTGCTTCTCCCTCTGCCTGCTGCTCTGCCTACTTGTACTCTCTATCTTTGTGTTAAATAAATAAAACTTTTCCCCCCATTTTTAAAATTTCTTTTCAGCATCACAGTATTCATTGTTATTGCACCATACCCAGTGCTCCATGTACTACATGCCCTCCCCAATACCCACCACCTGGTTCCCCCAACCTCCCACCCCCTGCCCCTTCAAAACCCTCAGGTTGTTTTTCAGAGTCCATAGTCTTTCATGGTTCACCTCCCCTTCCAATTTCCCTCAACTCCCTTCTCTCCATCTCCCCATGTTCTCCATGTTATTTGTTATGCTCCATAAATAAGTGAAACCATATGATAATTGGCTCTCTCTGCTTGACTTATTTCACTCAGCATAATCTCTTCTAGTCACGTCCATGTTTAAATAAAACCTTTAAAAAAAAGTTGGTACCAATTTACACAAGTATCAAGATTTTATGACAATATCCCAGGCCATTCTATTGTCAACACTACCTGTAATTATTTAACTTTAGTCCTTGGTAATCTTAGATGAAAAAGATTCATTGTTTTTAATTTTGCATTTACTTTACTGATTTGCTAATATACTTTTTTTGCCTATTTGTCTAATTGGTTGTTCATTATTGATTTGTAGGAGCTCTTTACATATCCAGGATGATAACTTTCATCCACGTACATGTTGCTAATTCTTTTCCAAGTTAATTATCATCAACATTGTTTATGCTGTATTTTGTTATACAGATTGCTTTTATTTTTAGGTAGCCAATTTCCTGTGAAATATATGGTTCCTGGCTTTGTTCTTACTGAAAAAGATTTCTTTGCACAACCAAAAAATACTTTTTTTCTATATTTTCTTGTTCTCTTATAGTTTTACATGTACATTTAAATTTTCTAGACTGTTTTAGTGTATAATGCAAGGCATAAATCTGGGATGACTTTGGTTTTGTCATTCCAAACTGATTGCCACTGTCTCAGCACAATTCATTGAATGATTTCTTCACTGAATAAAGTCACCTTTATGATGAAGTTTTTAAAAATAGATTCTCTGTTCTGCCCAATTTTTAATCTGTCACTCCATGTGCCATCTGTCTAGTCCTGCATATTTTCTAATGATTTACAATCAAATTTTATTAATAAATTATAGAATATTTTGATAACTGTTAAGAAAAATGTTTCCTCATTTTTTATCACTGAGAATGTTTTGATGGTTCTTATGTTTAGGTCTTCAGGATATCTTTATGATGAACTCATCATACAAATAAAATAGTATTTTTATTGCATTTTATTATTATATTAATTTGGGGAGAAATAAGCGTTTTTTTTGTTTTGTTTTGTTTTGCTAAGCTGTTGATTTAGGTTACAGAAGAGATAACACTAAAAGTTCTTATAAATATTGTAATACTATGACATCCAATTTTGACCAAAGTACCTGATTCTAGTGACATTTGTGAGATTCCAGGCTCTGTCCCTACATTGCTACAACTTCTCTGTGTCTTCAGTTTCCTCATCTGTAAAATGAGATCATTGTGGCAATTCTCCCTGTATCACAGGGGCTCTACTATACTTGAGGGGAGCAGTAATTGTGGTATAAAAACACAAAGAAAAGTGACCCGCTATTCTATGATATTACTAATCTGATTTTAAACACCCAAAGAAGAGGATTATTTAACTACCTGGAAGGAAAACTGTACTGACTCGATATTATCTATCAGTGTCCCTGATGAGTCCACAAGATCCAGACTATGTTTCCACAGTAAAATCTGAATCACAGGTTTATATGCTTAGAACATCCTTCAGCAGAAATAGAAAGAGTCCATCAGTTAAGTTCATAATGAATTTATATTTCAAGAAATTTAGAAAAGGTTTCTTTGGAAACACTAGTTCCTGTGGTATTTCACAGTATATTTTGTCATGGGTGTTTTGAAGGTACATGTGACCCTGGCCATCCTGAAATCTTAAGGTTATTTTTGAAATTATAGGAAATGCTTTCAGTGAAGTTGATTTGTTTTTATCCTTTTATATCATTGACATATTTTAAATAAAAACTTTTTTAATGATAAGGCAGAAACAGTAAAATGTACATTACAGTATACTTTTTCTTTTATGTATTTAAATGTACTTTTCTTTTTTAGATAAAGATGATGATTAAAACAGCCAGTAGTTGAGAAAGGTTATATAATTGGAAGACAGAGAGAATATCTCATATTGATTCCTAAAGTTATTTTTCCTTTTGTTGTTGGTCTTCACAATTTTCCATTGTTTATTTAAAACCAAGCATACAACAATCAAGATCACTGGCCATGATCAGAAAAAAAAAGGCCCAAATAGCAGAATAAATTCTGCTCCCTTACTTTCCTTCAGGCATATGAAATGGCGAAGCAGCCCTTGCAATCTTAACACCTATGATGTCAAATGCATAACATCAAGAACAATAAACATACTGAACCTTGAAGGGGCAATCTTACCATTCCTCTGAAATATTTCATTATGGAAATTAAGTGCAGAAACACTTTAAGAATCCCATGCAAAAAAAAAAAAAAAAACTTATGGAAAAATAGAAGTTTGAAAATAAAGGCCAGTGAGCAGTTGCTCTACATGTAAACACCGTTTGTAACCTTTTGGAGAACAAATAAATAGCAGTAATAAATTACTCATGTGTTTGCAACCCAAGGGAACAGTACATGGTACCAAGAAACAGTCATCCTTCTGTTCTTGCTTTCTACCTTTCTCCCTTAACACAATGTTGTATTTCACAAATAAAATTTTATATCCTATGAACTAAGTGTTTTACATTTATTTCTCTTTAATAATAAAGCTCAAATTAAATCACTATTTATGAGCTACCAAGAATGTTTCTTGGTGGCTCAGAAAATAATTTGACATTCACTGACTATCTAACATCTGTGAGGCACCAAGTAAGACTATCATTTGAAAGCAGTAGAGGAAAGATTAAATAAGTATTTCAAATGGCACCTGGGACAATTAATTATAGCTCTTCATACATTTTCAGAAAGGCAGGCAAAGAAAATAGATGATTTAATATGAACAGAGAAATACACAATGTATAAAAGAAAGCTTTACTCTGGAAAGCTTTCTCTATTTTTATTTTGAATTCCTTCTTCTAAACTCCCACAGCACCTATATTTTCTCATAGAGTAAGAATTTCATAGTTTATATTTACTTCATGTGCTTTTCCAATAGAACTTAGCCTGTGCTTTTGGCCAAGAATAAGTATTTTTAATATTAACACCTAATATATAAGTAATGAATGGCTATGTAACAAACCAAACTTATGGCTTAAAACACCAATGATTTATCATTTCTCATGTTTCTCTTGGTAGACAAGATAGTTTGTCTATTGACCTCACTTGGATCCCAGATGGTGATATTTACCATCACAAGTCATGGAGTGCAGACTTTTATACAACCATGTTTGACACTCAATACTTGAGGACCCACAGAATATAATTATTCAAATAAAAAGTATTTCTCTCTCAGAAAAAGAGATGGAATGAATTGCAGAGTGTAGCTCAAATGGCAGAAAAGAGAGAAGAAGCAACTTTTCCCTCTACAAAGGAACTAAGTCAGCCCAACATAAATCACAGAGTAGACCTGAAAGGAGGGATTTATCCTTAGGATGCAAGGGTGGTTCAACATCCACAAATCAATCAGTGTGATAGAACAAATTAATGAGACAAGAGAGAAGAACAACATGGTCCTCTTAATTGATGTAGAAAAAGCGTTGGACAAAATACAGCATCTTTCCTGATTAAAACTCTTCAGAGTATAGGAATAGAGGGAACATTCCTCAACTTCATAAAATCCATCTATGAAAAACCCACAGCAAATACCATTCTCATGGGGAAAAGCAGACAGCCTTCCCACTGAGATCAGGAACACGACAAGGATGCTCACTCTTGCCACTCTTGTTCAACATATTACTAGAAGTACTAGCAAAAGCAATCAGACAACAAAAATAAGCAAAAGGTATTCAAATTTCAAAGAAGAAATGAAGAAATGAAACTTTCTCTTTTCACAGATGACATGATACTCTATGTGGAAAACCCAAACGTTTCTACCCCCAAATTACTAGAATTCATACAGCAATTCAGGACTGTGGCAGGATACAAAATCAATGCACAGAAATCAGTTGCTTTCTTATACACTAACAGTGAATTGTAGAAAGAGAAATTAGAGAATCAATTCCATTTACAATAGCGCCAAAAACAATAAGATACCTTGGAAAAACCTAACCAAAGAGGTAAATGATCTATACTCCAGGAATTACAGAATACTCATGAAAAAGATTGAAGAAAACACAAAAAGATGGAAAAGCATTCCATGTTCATGGATCAGAATAATAAACATTGTTAAAATGTCTATGCCACCCAGAGCAATCTATACTTTCAATGTCATCCAAATCAAAATACTAACAGCATTTTTCAAGATGCTGAAACAAACAATTTGTATGGAACCAGAAAAGACCCCGAATCACCAAAGAAATGTTGAAAGAGAAAAACAAAGCTGGGGGCATCATGTTTTCTGATTTCAAGCTATATTACAAAGTGGTGATCACCAAGACAGCATGGTACTGGCACAAAAATAGACACAACTGTATGGTCAACCTATCTTTGACAAAGCAGGAAGGAATATCCAATGGAAGAAAGATAATCTCTTCAATAGATGGTGCTGGGAAAATTGGACAACTATATACAGAAGAATGAAACTGGACCATTCTCTTACACCATACACAAAGATAAACTCTAAATTGATGAAAGACCTCAGTGTTAGACAGGAATCCATCAAAATCCTGGAGGAGACCATAGGCAGTAACCTCTTTAACATCGGCCACAGCAACTTCTTTCAAGACACAACTCCAAAGGCAAGGAATACAAAAGCAAATATGAACTTCTAAGACTTTATCAAGATAAAAATTTTCTGCACAGCAAAGGAAACCGTCAATGAAACAAAAAGGCAACCCACAGAATGGGAGAAGATATTTGCAAGTGACACTACAGATAAAGGGCTGGTATCCAAGATCTATAAAGAACTTCTCAAAGTCAACAGTCAAAAAACAGATAACCAAGTCAAAAAATGGGCAGAAGACATGAGCAGACACTTCTACAAGGAAGACATACAAATAGCTAACAGACATATGAAAGTATTCATCATCATTAGCCATCAGGGAAATTCAAATCAAAACCACACTGAGATACCATCTTACATTAGTTAGAATGGCAAAAATCGACAAGGCAAGAAACAACAAATGTTGGAGAAGTTGTAGAGAAAGGGAAACCCTCTTACACTGTTGGTGGGAATGCAAATTGGTGCAGCCACTTTGGAAGACAGTGTGGAGGTTCCTCAAGACATTAAAAATAGAACTACCCTATGACCTAGCAATTGCATTACTGGATTATTTACTTGCATTACTTGCATTATTTACCCCAAGGATACAGATATAGTGAAAAGAAGGGCCATATGCACCCCAATGTTCATAACAGCAATGTCCACAATTGCCAAACTATTGAAAGAGCCAAGATGCCCTTTAACAGACAAATGGATAAGGAAGATGCAGTCCATATATGCAATGGGATATTACTCAGCCATCAGAAAGGACGAATACCCAACTTTTGCATCAACTTGGATGGGACTGGAGGAGATTATGCTAAGTGGTATAAGTCAAACAGAGAAAGTAAATTATCATATGGTTCACTTACTTGTGGAACATAAAGAATAGCATGGAGGACGTTAGAAGGGAAAAATAAAGGGGGAGATATCAGAGTTGGAGATGAACCATGAGAGACTATGGACTCTGGGAACAAATAGAGAGTTTTAGAAGGGAGGAGGGGGTGAGGAGATGGGTGAACCTGGTGATAGGTATTAAGAAGGGCACAGGTTGCCTGGAGCACTGGGTATTATATGCCAACAATGAATCATGGAACACTACATCAAAAACTAATGATGTAACATATGATGACGAACATGACACAATAAAAAATTTAAAAATATGAAAACATTCTTTAAAAATAATTTCAAGCACAAATATATGCATTACAATGTGAGTCATTACATTTTACTAATATTTTGCTAATTGTCCATTTACTAACTCCATCCTACACAATAATCATACTTCATCTTCCTGGAAAATTCCTGATATCAGCATTTTTTTCACTCTATGATTGCTGGTCTTATCCACATAGGTAATAATCACTGTTATTTTCTATACCAATCACTGATGATGGTATATATATAATAATCACTATTTTCTGTACCAATCATTGGTGAATTGGTATAGAAAATGAATGTAGAATGCTAGTAACTCCCTCATTTTATTTTTCAGTCTGCCACATTGTAAATTTGAAAAAGGTGTTTCCTACAATTATTTCACAATGATGTACTTAAAAACATAACTTGAATATCCCACATGGTTATCCTAATTTAAAGAGGCTAATTACACTTTCAATTTTATCTTCAGTCATAAGCTAATGTCAAAAGTGTGTATGTTCATTGAGAGATATCATCAGCTATCAAGAATTCTTAATACACTGAGAATGACCTTTTCAGAAAGGGGTTCTAATTATGATCTTGAATAAATATGGACCTCAGAACAAACCCAGAAAAAGAAGAAGAACATAAGTGTTAGTCTTGGGTTGACAGCACTTACTGTGTGACCTTGACCAAGTTACTTTAAACTTTCTGAACTTCAATTTCTTCAACCATGAAATGGGGACATAAGGATTGTCTGTAGGGTCATGGTGAGCATATCATAGGATCATGCAGATAAGGCACCTTACACAATTCATGGCACAGAGTGGGAGGTTACTTGCTCATGGATATAAGTATTATTATGAAATTATCTGGGACAGAATAAGCTTTCAATAAATGTTCCATTATTTACCTCCTCTCTGTGACTCAATTTATATTAAAACTCCAGAGAATTTTCTCTTACATTGTTCTTATGACACAAAAGTAACATACAGTGATTTCCCCAGCTAGGCTTTAATTTCCTGAAAGCCAGAGACATTTTTGTATACTCCTGGCCAAACTCTCTGCTCTCTGGTCCTGAATATTGATCCTAGACAATGACACTGAACACACAGAAATAGATATGGTTGAATTTTTCTACTATTTATGACGTGTGTAATATACATTTTAAACTCACAAAAATGCTTAATAAATATTTTGAATTGGGCATTATCTTTTTGGAGTATATAAACAAAGATTTCATTTCTGCACCCACGGCTATTATCATTGGGTGAGTTTAGAAGACTTGTTATCAGACACTTCTTCAAAGAAAACATATAAATGGCCAACAGACACATGAAAAAATGCTCAACATCACTTGGCATCGGGGAAATACAAATCAAAACCACAGTTAAATACCACATTACACCAGTTAAAATGTCTAACTTAACAAGACAGGGAACAACAAATGTTGGAGAGGATGTGGAGAAAGGGGAACCTTCCTACACTGTTGGTGGGAATGCAAGTTGGTGCAGCCACTCTAGAAAACAATATGGAGGTTCCTCAAGAAGCTAAAAATAGAGCTATCCTATGACCCAAAAATTGTATTACTGGGTATTTACCCCAAGGATACAGATGTACTGAAAAGAAGGGGCACATGCACCCCAGTGTTCCTAGCAGCAATCTCCACAATAGCCAAAATGTGGAATGAGCTGAGATGCCCTGCAATAAATGAATGGATAAAGAAGATGTGTTCCAAAGATACAGTGGAATATTACTTAGCCATCAGAAAGGATGAATACCTACCATTTACATCTACATGGATGGAACTGGAGGGGATTATGCTAAGTGAAATAACTCAATCAGAGTAAGACAATTATCACATGGTTTCACTCATATGTAGAATATAGGAATAGTTCAGAGGACAATAGGGGAAGGAAAAGCTGAATGGAAAGAAATCAGAGAGAGAAACAAACCATGAGAGACTTTTGACTCCAGAAAACAAACTGAGGGCTTCAGAAAAGGGGGTAGGTGGGAGGAGGGGGTCACTGGGTGATGAGTATTAAGGAAGACATGTGATGTGATGAGCACTGGGTGTTATAGGCAACTAACGAATCATGGAACACTACATCAAAAACTAATGATGTACTATATGTTGACTAATTTAATTAAAAAAAAGATGTGTTCTAAAAACCTACATAGAATCAAATGCTTGTAATAAAAGTTTGCCGGCATTTTCCAAAGGCTGAATAGGGTGGACAAAACCAATTTGGAACTGTGAAGGCATTTTTCTAAAAACTTAAGATAACTGACTACTGAGGAAAAACAAATCAAGCAAATTAAGTACGTGGTATCTTTGTAGACTAAAATTTTTAGAATTTTATTTTATTTTTTCAGTGTTCCAAGATTCATTGTTTATGCACAACACCCAAGGCTCCATGCAATATGTACCCTACTTAATACCCACCACCAGGGTCACCCAACCCTCCACCTCCCTCCCCTCCAAAACCCTCAGTTTGTTTCTCAGAGTCCACAGTCTCTCATGGTTCCTCTCCCCCTATGATTTCCCCCAATTCACTTTTCCTTTCCTTCTCCTAATGTCCTCCATGTTATTCCTTATGCTCCACAAGTAAGTGAAACTATATGATAATTGACTCTCTCTGCTTGACTTATTTCACTCAGCATAATCTCCTTCAGTTCTGTTAATGTTGATACAAAAGTTGGGTAAATTTTAATTGACTAAGCCATTTCATTTTTCAATTAGGGTTTATAGTGTGATAGGAATTGTGCAGAGGACCACAGGGGAAAGGAGGGAAAACTGAACAAGAAGAAATCAGAGAGGGAGACAAACCATAAGGGACTCTGGACTCTGAGAAACAAACTAAGGGTTACAGAAGGGAGATGGGTGAGGGGGATGTGGTAACCAGGTGATGGGTATTAAGGAGGGCATATGTTGTGATGAGCACCGGGTGTTAAACACAACTAATGAATTGTTGAACATGGCATCAAAAACTAATGATGTACTATATGCTGGCTAACTGAACATAAAAATTGATTATTTAATTAAGTAGTTAATAGTCATGGGAAGAGTTATTATATGTTACTATCATTTAAAATCAAGGCCTTGGGATCTCATTCCTGTCAATCACAATTAAAACTACTTTTTAAACATTTCTTTCTTAAAGATTTTATCTCAGAGTATAAACAACTGTTATCAAAGCAGTCATTTTCCTTAATTCTTTTTCCTTTTCCAAACAATTACAAGACATTAGAGATAACATGTAAATGGTTCGTTGAGACACAGGAAAGTTGAGGTTGTCAAGCAAGTATCTTAAGAAATGGTAATTGGTCACAAAATGGTTGGTTTCCTAAGCATGTTAAGTGCATGGAGAGGAGTAGCTAACATTGTCAAATTAGAAATTTGACTGGGGGTGCCTGGGTGGCTCAGTCAGTTAAGTGGCTGCCTTCGGCTCGGGTCATGATCCCAGGGTCCTGGGATCAAGCCCCATATCAGGCTCCCTGCTCAGTGGCGAGCTTGCTTCTCCCTCTCCCAATGCCTGCTGCTCTGCCTACTTGTGCTCTCTCTCTATCTCTCTGTTAAATAAATAAATAAATAAATAATAAAAGAAAAGAAAGAAAGAAATTTGACTGAATTTTCCAACTAAAATACCAAGCAGGAGTTCTAAAGAGGTAAAACTAAAAGGATAAAAAAAAAAGAACTAAAAGGATAGTTAAGAATGTAGGAAGTCACTTCTCATCTCGATTATTTCCAGACATGCTACAGGATCTTGGAAAGTAGGAATGCACAGCTATTTTCAATGTTCCTAATAATAAATAAGAATGTACTGTATCCAGGATAAGAATAACATAGGGTCATTAAAATGTCAACAGTCTTTCTTTGAGTTAGAATTATATTAATTCAGTGTGGTGTTCGTTTACCTGTTTCAAGTTAAATCATTTCTGTTTACTGATTGCTTAGTTTGTGTGAGGCACAGTTCTCAAAAATTCATATACATTTCCTATTCTCATGGAACCCTATGGGCATTGTTTTTCTTAATATATATATATATATATATATATATATATATATATATATATATGGAAACTGAGGCATAGAGAGGCTAAGAAAATTAATTGTTCAAGGCCAAGCTGCTGATGAATGGCAGAGCTGAGAATTTGGAGCAGGTCTGCTAAACTCCCAAATCTCTGATCATACTGTGAAAGGAAATAGAAACTAACACATTGTTTTAATTATAGTAAATGAATTAATTTTTACTTAATACAGTCTTGATAACCACAATCTTTTCAAAGCATTGCTGGAGAGTGTGAGGTATTAAAAGAAATCACACCGGGGCGCCTGGGTGGCTCAGTGGGTTAAGCCTCTGCCTTCGGCTCGGGTCATGGTCTCGGGGTCCTGGGATTGAGCCCTGCATTGGGCTCTCTGCTCGGCAGGGAGCCTGCTTCTCTTCCTCTCTCTCTCTGCCTGCCTCTCTGCCTACTTGTGATCTCTGTCTGTCAAATAAATAAATAAAATCTTAAAAAAAAAAAAAGAAATCACACCAAACTCTCAATACACTACCAAATCCCTAAGTGCAAAATATTCACTTCATTGCTACTTTTTGTTTCTGTTAAAACTTTCCATTGAGGGGAAACATTTTACTTCCCAGGAGAAAGGACATGAGCTCTTAGCAAGTCTGAGAAACAGAGAGGACAGCCTACAAACAGAAAGATGGTAGGAAAATACGGAGGAAAGAGGTTCCCAGATCTGGAGCAGGATCCCAGAACACCAACATCCGGCACGCTGCCCCACACTGCCCTTGCTGCCTCCAACCACAAACCTCACCTAGATGTGTCTGCAGAAGTTGGACTACTGCTGGTTGGTTATGGTCCGGGCAGTCTAGCAGCACCTGTGGCCCCCTGCAGGTCCAGACTCTTGCCCCAGATTCCAGGGAACACCTTTGAACACCATCTTTTAAGCCTCTTTTAAAGGAAATTTCCTCTCCTGTGCAGCAGTGGTAAGAGAGGTACTTCCACCTGGGGTTCATTTAAATGCCTCCTTAGGATTCAAGGTGGAGACAGGATAGTTAATTAACCTGTCCAGGGTAATTGTTCTCTTAGAAAAACAGGAGCGATCCCCTGCTGATTCCATTTCACTCTATGGAACCTTCAAGTTCAGAACACTTCTTTAGACCAAAGAAGCACTAGAATGAGAATGCTTTTGATACATCATCTTAATCTAAAATCTTTCTTTACAGGTTGATATTTTCAGTCTTTTCTATTATAACTGAGTAACTGAATGTTATAATGATGCATTTCACTCAAATGTTACAATGCATATTTAAATGACTCATAAACATCATCATAAACTTAAGTATTGGTGTTTATGTAATATTCTACCTTAAGCAATTCCTCTCTGTCGGATTTTAAGTGGAAACTAAGTTTTTGCTGTGAAAAACCATTCTAAATAAATGTCTAAAATTTCAGATAATTTCTGAACTTCAGATCATTTCTGTAAAATAAATTTCTAGAAAGGAGCATTATGCCATTGTTGCAAAGGCATTTTCCTAGCTTTTCATATGTATTTGATTTTATTTAAAATCTCCTAACATTAAAAAAAATCTCATGTTGGGGCACCTGGGTGGCTCAGTGGGTTAAAGCCTCTGCCTTCGGCTCAGGTCATGATCCCAGGGTCCTGGGATCAAGCCCCACATCTGGCTCTCTGCTCAGCGGGGAACCTGCTTCCCTCCCCCGCCTCTGGCTGCTTGTGATCTCTGCCTTTCAAATAAATAAATAAAACTTAAAAAAAAAATCTCATGTTTTCACAGTGAATCTTACTGCTCTAATTCATCTATTGATTTTAAGCAAAGTTCTTCCCTATTCAGAATCCAGGTAAGTAATTGTCTATTTTTCACTGACTGTTTCTTGGCTTAGCATTTTTTTACTTGAACAATCCAGAATTTAATTTATGGTTGAAGACCTAATTTTTTTCTTAAGTATCTTGTCATTTAATTGAAATAACAATTAGATTTTCCAACAATGTGTGGTAAATCTTCTATCATATAGTTAAGGGTTATCAGCCCATTTGGTCTATCTCTACCTTGAACATTATAGACAAGATTCAAAACCTGTTACTGATTTTACATATACTTTTAAATTTACATTTTATCACATTGCATTAAAACTATTTATTTTTACTTACATCATATCCCCTACTAGACTGTGAGGTTCCTAGGGAAGGATCTGTATGGTATTAACCTCTCTCAGCACTCAACCCACTAATAGGTGCCCACTAGATATTGATGTAAGTGAAAAGATGAGTGAGTATCAGTTAGGTTTGATGATTGAAGAATTTTATGCTAAGCTCTTTTCTGTGGTTCAGAGCATAATAGGACATATTCATGTTCTTTTGGCCAGGTATTGCTTGAAGACATGTTTTTTTCTTTTTCTCATATTATTTTTGTTTACAAGAGTTACATAGTAGCATATTTACATACTATAAAATTAACCCATTTTAAGTGTACAGTGATTTTTAGTGGATTTACAGAGTTGTGCCATCATCACCACAATCCAATTTTAGAATATTTCCATCACCCAAAAGAAGATCCCTCACACCCATGGCAGTTTATTGGCATGCTGACTATAATTTTTTTATAATTTTTTAAATTTTTATAATTTTTTATAATTTTTGTTTGTTTTTCTGACTATAAATTTTGAATGGGAAGAAATCAGAGAGGGAGACAAACCATGAAAGACTCTGGACTCTGGGGGCACCTGGGTGGCTCAGTGGTTTAAGCCTCTGCCTTCAGCTCAGGTCATGATCTCAGGGTCCTGGGATCGAGCCCCACATTGGACTCTCCGCTCAGCGGGGAGCCTGCTTCCCCCCCTCTCTCTGACTGCCTCTCTGCCTACTTGTGATCTCTCTCTATCAAATAAATAAATAAAAATCTTAAAAAAAAAAAGACTCTGGACTCTGGAAAACAAACTGAGGGTTACAGAAAGGAAGGGGGTAGAGGCATGGGGTAACCGGGTGATGAATATTAGGGAGGACACATGTTGGAATGAGCACTGGGTGTTATACACAACTAATGAATCACTGCACACTACAACCAAACCTTGCGATGTACTATATGTTGGCTAACTGAACAGAATAGAAAAATAATTTAAAAATTTTTGAACAGGGTACTGCTGTCTCTGAACCTCTGTCTTTCATGTATCATCTGGGATGGTATGAGTTCTTAACCCCAAAAGAAAGATTCAAGTGTCACAGCCATGGAAAATAAGAGAGTGACCTGTACTTAGGGAGTGTGCAGATTTGTGGTCTCCCCACCCCCACCACCTATAGCAACAGAAAGAACATCAGGGAGAACTGCAGAACCAGGTCCTGCTGGAAATTACATGTGCAGTCTTTAATTGTGTAGTTTTAGAGGGCAGCATATTATTCCTTTTTAGTAGATGCCTTTGCCCTTATTTTTCTCTGATGATGGAGCCTCTCAGGCTTATTGTGGCTCAGCTCCTAAGTTAATCAGCACCAGTGTTCATCCTCACATTACTCAGGTGTATTTCAAATAAAGAATTGCCATCCTCCCCTCCACGGGTAAAATTATTCACTTGCAGTCCAACTGGAGCTTGGCTCTACAAGGGATTCACTTCCTGTCATTTTCCAAGGTGAGCTGTCAACTCCTACTTTCATCTGTTGTGAATATACCCAAGTCACTGTCTCCCTTTTTCCATCATCCATTCATTCTGCAGGGGAACAACCCTCTTCCACCATGGTAAGAGCAGAGAAAATGATCTGAGCAAGAGGGTGCTTCTATCACCGCAACCACAAGGCATGTCCACGCATGGAATGAGCCTTTGTCTTCCCTGAATCACACGATTGGCAGGCATTTCTTCATCCACCTTTATGTCACAGGCTATTGTCATAAATTCCAAATATAAATCTCTTTGGTGATTTTCTTCAAAGCTTTTATTTATTTATTTGACACAGAGAGAGAGAGAGACATTGAGGGAGGGAACACAAGCAGGGGGAGTGGGAGAGGGAGAAGCAGGCTTCCAGCTGACCAAGGAGCCCCATGTGGGGCTCAATCCCAGGACCCTGGGATCATGACCTGAGCCAAAGGCAGATGCTTAATGACCGAGCCACCCAGGCACCCCCTCTTTGGTGATTTATAAGAGATATCCAGATGTTCTTAGTAACTTTTGAATGGCCAAAAGGATCTGAACATCGTAAAAAAGCTGGAATACCACCACTGTTGTAAGGTAGATGGGATGTCAGGTGCATGCTTTACATCTTCACTATCCCCACCCTCCCCCCCACCTTAACTTTTCTCTGCTCTTGATTCTTTTAAATTTAATTGAAAACAAATACACAGGAAGATAGAAGAATACAGTGTAACAAGAAAAAAAATTACCCTTAATCCTGCTACCAAGAAACTACTACTACTAATATTGTTGACTCTCTAGACTAGCTCAATGATTTCTCTCTCTCCCCTATTCATCACTTAAGGCTCTGTAGGAACTTTGCACCTTATTCACCAAGGAGAAGTTCTGTTCAGTGCTGCTGGGTTGGATGAAGTGATCATGAAGGCTCTAGTTAGGGGGTATACACTTAAGGTATTGGACTAAACAGAGACTCTAAGGGCCTGTAATAAAACTGTCAGTTGTTCTAACAGCAAAAATTGGTTTATTCTAGTAAAAAAAATTGCAGTTTGGGGTATGCAAGCTATGGCAAAACCACAGACAAAGTCCAACAAAGGAGAGGAATGTTATTTTTTGGAGAAGAGGAAGGAAGTTGGGAGGAGTAGTTTTGAACAAAAGTCCATTGAGAGAAGCAAGAATTTGGTGTGGTGATGGCTTCTCATTGGCAGAGTTGCAGAGAGAGTCAATTTCTTGTAAGAGATACAACCAACCCCCCCATAGCCCCCCTACACCCCGCCCCCCGCCGTTGGGGTCTGTAACTGATGATTCTTTCCAGTTGATACTTCTCCTATTGGGGTCTGTAACTGACACTTCCCTTGGAGACTGGAGGGAGTCTTTAAGAGTTAGAGGGAGTCTTTGACTCATTTCTGGAATGTGGGAGGCCATGGTATGCTTTGGTTGAATCTCTCGTCAGCTATGTAAAGATGAGTTGAGATGAGAAAGATGAGTCACTGGAACATACTTGTGTCTGCAGCAGCAGAGTTGTATCTACAGTACTAATAAGACATGGACAACTAGGCTTGGAGGGTCTTTCAATAAAGTCCTATGGTATGGTGGATCGGTCCCTCTCTAAAAGTTTACTACATAAGTTTGGCTCTTCTCTTCCTTTCTCCCTTGCTTCCAAGATGTTAGTATATCTGGACCTTTTCTCTACTTGGAAAATAGTTTCTCTCTCCCTCCCCTCACCCTGCCCACTCTATTATTTATCTCACCCTTTCCCTCTCTCCTTCAATCTTTCATTTCTCTTCCTTCCACATGGCAACCACTCCAAGGGTAGCCCCCAGTCTTAAGTAATTTAGGACATATAGTTCATAGTTTTAAGAAGAGTGACCAGTTCTTTCTTTCTTTTTTTTTCCTTTACCTTTTGTGGTCACAGTCTATGGGTAAGCTCTGAATTCAGAATTTAGCCTTAGGAGAAATAGCAGACCATTAGGTTATGATCCATTTCTGTCAATTTAATGTAGAATAAGCTATTTTCATGCCACAAACTCGCGTGCAAAAATGCATCTTCTTTAATTGCTTTTTAATATAATTTCTATTTTGCAGCTCTATTCCATCCAGTGACAGAAACTCAATGCATTCATTTTTATTTGTAAATACTTCCAAGTAAAGTTACTCATCTCATTATTTTCTCCCCAATTACTGAATATCTATAAATCTATTTGTTAAGATGTCCTCTTTCTTTTATATCCTGGGCTTATTTCTAAGCTCCAGGGCTTGTAAAGTTCTGTAAACTATTGGAGAGAAGGCTTTTAGGTTTCAGACCTGCATTGTCTACCATCCCCTCAAAATGCAGTTTTCCCACATGGCTTTTAGTATCTTCTTTTCACCATTGGCATTTAACCAGTTGTAGCCCTGTCCCCAGCCATGAACTGATCTGTGTATGGTCCTAATGGTCAATGGTCATGAATCCACATATTCTGCACTTTCCTCCTTCTAACCATCTGGCTCTTTTGGCCCATCAACCCTTTCTACCCCCTGCTGGGGTGCATGGGGGCGGGAGGAACTTCATGACCCTCTCACATGCTTCTCTGCAGCTGTGGAAAACTCAGGATGACTTTGTTGAGGCTTTTCTCAGGCGGAGCTCATCTCCCGCACCCCCCCCCCCGCCCCCGCCCCGGCTCTTCATGGTCTAGGCTGCTGCCTTATATTTATGTGGTAAATAGGCAAACTCTAGGACCTGTGTTGCTTGCTCATATTCCAGTCAAGGAGCAGCCATGAGTGTTTTCTTCTTTGGAATCTTCAAAAACCTTATTTGCCTCTCTGGACCCTGAGTTTAACCCAAAATAATCAGGGAGAAGGACACAAGGACCCAAACTAACACATCCAAACTTTCTGAATTTACACTCAACTCTTGGCTTCCTCTGTTTACCAGTGAGGGAGATCTTTACTTGGTTTTATTAAGTTTGTTACCTTCTGAATCTTTTTGGTCTAATTCTTGAACCAAAGCTTTTCAGTTTAAAAAAATGAGAATTTCAACATTTATTCCTTGTTCTATCGTGGCAACCTTTTCCTTAATGTAAATGAGTAGAGTCTGGCTTTCTAGCTTAAGGAAAGGCTCTCAAGATTTAAGCAAAGAAATTCAAAGAAGTACAAAAGAGTAAAAAGTACACGGTAAATATCATCCTGCCATCATATAAAATGGCACAAAAATGAAATTCCCACTGTAGTTAAGTGGTTAATTCCAGTCATATTTCCCAAGTTTCAACCTTAACCATACCACTTGTGAACTATTAAACATTGGGACAATTACTTAAACCTTTTGCTCCAGTTTTTTCTTTCCATGTTAAAAATGAGTACATAGGGGCACCTGGGTGGCTCAGTGGGTTAAAGCCTCTGCCTTCAGCTCGGGTCATGATCTAAGGGTCCTGGGATCGAGCCCTGCATCAGGCTCTCTGCTTAGCAGGGAGCCTGATTTCCCCTCTCTCTCTGCCTGTCTCTCTGCCTACTTGTGATCTCTGTCAAATAAATAAATAAAATCTTAAAAAAAAAAAAAGCATCTCTCATGAGATTGTAAGGATTAAAAGACTAAGTACAGGTAAGCACACAAAACAGTCTCTATCTTGGTAAAGGCTCTAGAAGCACTATCTTGTATTATGATAGTAATAATGATATAGAAGCTGGAATTTCTTTCATATACATGGCATGGCTTCACTGGTAGTACGATATGAGCAGAGCTGGTATTTCATCAGTGTGCACTGGTATGGCCATACTGGTAGCTTAGTGATGCATTTCATTCTGATAGGTTGGTGTTTATCTTGTGCCAAACTGTCGAACAGTTTTTAAGCAGCAGTGTGGTGATGGTCGGCTTTTCACACTCCAACAGCTTTGGCTGGTGAGAAGACAATGAGCACAAAAGGATTCAGAGAGGAGACAGCATGAGCATTAGGATTACAACAGTGCCCCGGTGTCTGAAGTCCCATGGAGGCAATGTGGCGGCAGACACAGGAAGATCAGGCACACACAGTGTGGGTCTGTGCAACAGCTGAGGGACACAGATGTTAACATACCCCCGATCTTATAATGGGCTGCTGGCAGCCCACCCATTCATTCCTCCAGAGACATTATCTTTATTATCCTGGAAGGTAAGGGAAAATTCTCAATGGTGTGGAAAGAGGTGTCTCTATTTCACCTCTTTGTCCCCAAAGAAGGGAAAAATAATTAGCTTTATGGTGAGATCTCCCATCCTAAAAAATGGAATATTTGACTATGGAATTTTCAGAATAATTAAACCCCATTCAATATTTTAAATTACTTTATCACTTTGTGTATTTGCCATGCGAACTGTGGCACACTGAGTTGTTATAATCTGCATTAACCTAATTACTTGGAGTTTGAGCTATTTTTCATACATTTGTGTAGGTTCATTTTCTCTTTTGTAATTCAGCCTTATATGGGTTTGTAATAATCTCATTGTTTTTCAATAGAATGGATGTAGCTTCCATCAAAATGTTAATCCTTTGTAGATCATCATTTGTTGCTTTATTTTCCCTTACATGGCTGCTTGTCTTTGAATTTCATTTGTGTCATTGATTTAAAGAAAAAGGTAAAGTCTTTAGAGTACCAAATTATTCTCCTTTATGATTTCTTCTAATTTTAGCCTTGACAAATCACATTTGTATTTTCTTCATCATATTTATCAATTTTATTCACATATTTTTCTATTATTTACTCATAGCTTAAATGTGTTTTATTCATATTCTTCAGTCCACATGGTAGCTATATTTTAGGTACCATGAGATAAATATTTATTTATTTATTTATTTTTTAAAATTTGTTTATTTGTCAGAGAGAGAGAGGGAGCAAGCACAGGCAGAGAGGCAGGCAGAGGCAGAGGGAGAAGCAGGCTCCCTCCCGAGCCGAAGGCAGCCGCTTAACCAACTGAGCCACCCAGGCGTCCCAATATTTATTTTTATATTCTGAAATATTTAACTAGTCTCAGATGATAAATCAGATACTTTTTATCAATAATTTATAGAACCTTCCTTTATTAAATAAATTTTTTCCCATGGTAATAGTTTTCAATCTTAGTTTAAATTACTGTATGAATTGAAAATCTAGAGGACAAGCCACTACTTGAATATTTTTTTCAAAGTATTCTGGTTATTGTCAAACTTTATTCTCTTTTTAAAATTTTTATTTATTTTTTTAAATTTCTTTTCAGTGTTCCAGAATTCATTGTTTATGCACCCCACTCAGTGCTCCATGCAATATGTGCCGTCCGTAATACCCACCACCAGGCTCACTCAACTTCCCACCCTCCTCCCCTCCAAAACCCTCAGTGTGTTTCTGAGTCCACAGTCTCTCATGTTTTGTCTCCCCCTCCAATTTCCTTTATTCTTCAAATTGAACATTAATATTAGTTTACAAAGTTCTTTCCACCACTTTCCACCCACCACCAAATTCTGTTGAGATTTGGATCAGAATTAATTTTAACAAACACATTCCTTGGTTAAAACATGCAAGTTTTCAATATTCTTTTTTCAGATCAAGGGACTTATCTTTTCTTAAAATTCAACAATCCTGTTATCGTCATTTGTTTAATGATTATCTTTTGAATCTCCTATACTGGCTCTCCTAAGGCACTCATTTGTGCCTCATCATCTTGCTCATCATATTCATCTCTGAATTGTTAGGAAAGATCTCAGCAGAGTTCTCCAATTTGATGCTTTGTTTTTTTGAAACATCCAATTTGTTGTTCACTGCCTGAACCATTTTTAAAATTCTGGGAATGAAGAAGTCATTGTGGTTGTTCCCTCAGATGAAGAAAGGGTTAATGACTTCTGAATGTTAGGTGAATCATTCACTTTTCTGCAGCTGCACTTGCTTGGGTGTAACAAACCATTTAGGAATATTTTCCGAAATCCACCTTTTTTTTTTTTTTTTACCTTTCTTTAAAACTTATTTTTTATTATGTTCAGTTAGCCACTGTGTAGTACATAATCAGTTTTTGATGTAGTGTTCAGTGACTCATTAGTTAAGTATAATACCCAGTGCTCATCACAGCACGTGCCTTCCTCAATGCCCATCACATTGTTACCCCTTCACCTTACCTTCTTCCCTCTGAAATCCCCAGATTGTTTCTCAGTGTCAGTCTCTCATGGTTCATCTCCCTCTCTGATTTCTCCCCCTTTGGATTTCCCTCTCTTCCTCTATGGTCCTCCATGCTATTGCTTATATTCCACATATGAATGAAACCATATGGTAATTGTCTTTCTCTACTTGACTTATTTCACTTAGCATAATCCCCTCCAGTTCCATCCATGTTGATGTAAATGATAGGTATTCATCCTTTCTGAGGGCTGAATAATATTCCATTGTTTATATGGACCACACCTTCTTTATTCATTCTTCTTCAGAAGGACATCTCAGCTCCTTCTACAGTTTGACTATTGTTGGCCTGTCTGCTATTAACATTGTGGTGTATGTGGCCCTTATTTTCACTACCTATGTATCCTTGGGGTAAATAGCCAGTAATGCAATTGCTGGGTCATAGGGAAGCTCTATTCTTACCATCTTGAGGGACCTCCATGCTGTCTTCCAGAGTGGCTATACCAACTTGCATTCCCACAAACAGTGTAAGAAGGTTCCCCTTTCTCCATATCTTTGCCAACATTTGTTGCTTCCTGTTTTTTTTTTAATTTTTAAAATTTATTTTCAGTGTAACAGTATTCATTGTTTTTGCTCCACACCCAGTGCTCCATGCAATACGTGCCCTCCCCAATACCCACCACCTGGTTCCCCCAACCTCCCACCCCCCGCCCCTTCAGAGCCCTCAGGTTGTTTTTCAGAGTCCATAGTCTCTCATGGTTCATCTCCCCTTCCAGTTTCCCTCAACCCCCTTCTCCTCTCCATCTCCCCTTGTCCTCCAGGCTATTTGTTATGTTCCCCAAATAAGTGAAACCATATGATAATTGACTCTTTCTGCTTGACTTATTTCACTCAGCATAATCTCTTCCAGTCCCGTCCATGTTGCTACAAAAGGTGGGTATTCATCCTTTCTGATGGAGGCATAATACTTCATAGTGTATATGGACCACATCTTCCTTATCCATTCATCCGTTGAAGGGCATCTTGCTTCTTTCCACAGTTTGGCGACCGTGTCCATTGCTGCTCTAAACATTGGGGTACAGATGGCCCTTCTTTTCACTACATCTGTATCTTTGGGGTAAATACCCAAGAGTGCAATTGCAGGGTCATAGGGAAGCTCTATTTTTGTTAATTTTTGGCATTCTAACTGCTGTAAGGTGATATATCATTGTTATTTTGATTTGTATTTCCCTGATAGCTGGTGATGTTGAAATTTTTTTTTCATGTGTCTGTTAGCCATTTGTATGTCTTTTTGGAGAAGTGTCTGTAGACCAATGGAACAGAATAGAGACTCCAGAAATAGGCCCTCAACTTTATGGTAAACTAATCAGGAAAAAATATCCAATGGAAAAAAAGACAGTCTCTTCAATAAGTGGTGCTGGGAAAACTGGACAGCTACATATAGAAGAATGAAACTGGACCATTCTCTTACACCATACACAAAGATAAACTCCAAATGGATGAAAGATCTCAATGTGAGACAGGAATCCATTAAAATCCTAGAGGAGAACATAGGCAATAACCTCGATACTGGCCGCAGCAAATTCTTTCAAGACATGTCTCCAAAGGCAAGAGAAACAAAAGTGAAAATGAACTTTGGGTAATTCATCAAGATAAAGTCTACTGCACAGCAAAGGAAACAGTCAACAAAACTAAGAGGCAACCCATGGAATGGGAGAAGATATTTGCAAATGATATTACAGATAAATGGCTGATACCAAGATCTATAAAGAACTTCTCAAACTCAACACTCAAAAAACTAATAACCCAATCAAAAAATGGGCAAATTCCACTTAAAAAAATTTTTTATTAACTTTTAAATTGTTTTATAAACATACAATGTATTTTTATGCCCAGGGGTACAGGTCTGTGAATCACCATTTCACAGCACTCACCATAGCACATACACTCCCCAATGTCCATATCCCACCACCCTCTCCCAACCCCCCTCCCCCCAGCAACCCTCAGTCTGTTTTTTGAGATTGGGTCTTTTATGGTTTGTCTCCCTCCTGATCCCATCTTCTTTCATTTTTTCTTTTCCTACCCCCAAGCCCCCCATGTTTTTAAAAAGATTTTATTTATTATTTGAGAGAAAGAGAGAGAAAGAGAGAAAGGAGAGGGGTAGAGGGAAAAGTAGAGACAGAATCTCAGGCAGGCTCCCTACTGAGCACAGAGCCCAATATGGAGCTTGATCACAAAACCTTAAGATCATGACCTGAGCTGAAATCATGAAACACATGATTAACTGACTGAGCTGCCCAGGTAAACTTCCAAAGCCCACTTTTATGTTCACTTTCAGAAAACTGCTTTCATTCACCAAAAATAAATTAGTAGAGTACTTATGAAAAATAGGACACAGGTATGTGTATAGAATGAATATTATTTTGCAATTTTGAGTTATGAAATAAAAAGATGCATAGTAATGAACAAAACAATCCGCAATCTGTGCTGAATTAGGAGCATTTAGCCTACACCCAGAGTCCTAGAAGCTATCAAACCTCCTCTTTTTCAGGCAACCCACGGAATGGGAGAAAATATTTGCAAATGACAGTACAGACAAAAGGTTGATATCCAGGATCTATAAAGAACTTCTCAAACTCAACACACACAAAACTGATAATCATATCAAAAAATGGACAGAAAATCTGAACAGACACTTCTCCAATGAAGACATACAAATGGTCATCAGACACATGAAAAAATGTTCATCATCACTAGCCATCAGGGAGATTCAAATTAAAACCACATTGAAATATCACCTTACACCCGTTAGAATGGCCAAAATTAGCAAGACAGGAAACAACGTGTGTTGGAGGGGATGTGGAGAAAGGGGAACCCTCTTACACTGTTGGTGGGAATGCAAGTTGGTGCAGCCACTTTGGAGAACAGTGTGGAGATTCCTCAAGAAATTAAAAATAAGCTTCTCTATGATCCTGCAATTGCACTCCTGGGTATTTACCCCAAAGATACAGATGTAGTGAAAAGAAGGGCCATCTGTACCCCAATGTTTAAAGCAGCAATGGACACGGTCGCCAAACTGTGGAAAGAAGCAAGATGCCCTTCAACGGATGAATGGATAAGGAAGATGTGGTCCATATACACTATGAAGTATTATGCCTCCATCAGAAAGGATGAATACCCACCTTTTGTATCCACATGGACGGGACTAGAAGAGATTATGCTGAGTGAAATAAGTCAAGCAGAGAGAGTCAATTATCATATAGTTTTACTTATTTGTGAAGCATAACAAATAAGATGGAGGACATGGGGAGATGGAGAGGAGAAGGGAGTTGAGGGAAATTGGAAGGGGAGGTGAACCACGAGAGACTATAGACACTGAAAAACAACCTGAGGGCTCTGAAGGGGCGGGGGGTGGGAGGTTGGGGGAACCAGGTGGTGGGTATTGGGGAGGGCACGTATTGCATGGAGCACTGGGTGTGGAGCAAAAACAATGAATACTGTTATGCTGAAAAGAAATTTAAAAAAAATTTAAAAAACAGGCAAAAATACAAGAGTGTCTCCTCTGAAATCTGTGTGCATGGTATACTGCATTACCTAAGGAAAATGTAATACAATATTAAAATTAAAAAAAAAAACCCAAAACCTCCTCTTTTTCTGCTAACACAGCAAAGACACAGGACACAGGATTTACCACTCCTTATCTCAGAGTACATCCATTCTCAGTCCTAGTGCTAAATTCCTGCAGCAGCCCAGAAACCCAGGAGATATGGCATAATAGAATTAATAGATGCAGATATTTTCCCCTAGCATAACATCACATAAAGTATACTCATTTCTTTAAAAGTATCAAGAGAAAAATGTTAATCACATTAGGTACAGAAAAAGAAACACACAGTGCTGTCCAGAATTCTGTCTAACCACTGAGCCTCTGTATGACTAATTAATTCTCTGGACCTCTGTTCCTCCTACACAAGGATACATGTCCCATACATGCATATGTTACAGGTGATTTAAGGATAAGAATAAAAAGGTTGGTCTTCTTAGAAACAGGCCCTTTGGAGTGAAGACCCATATCACTCTTTTCTGAAGATTATATTTTTCATAACTGAGATTCTGAATTTTATATATTGAGGCATTGCTCCTGGTGATGGCCTAAGATTATGGGCATCAGAATCTGAGGATAAACAACAGGAGTGTGCTTTCTGAGCCAGCCTCAGCTCTCCAGGACCTCTCTGCCTTGTATCAATTCCAACCAACGATATGAGGCGAACAGCCAAATGTAGACTTCCTTATGCACCAGAAGTTCAGCTTCTTTTATCTGATTTCACCAACGACTTCCCATTTGTTGATTATTGGAAAAAACAACTTCCTGATGGGGACTGGTCCTACTTTAAAAAATGAAAATAGTAACATAAAGACATTCTTGTTGGTGCCAAAATCAGGTATTAGATCACTTTTCAGCAGAGTGCCAATTTCTGGTTCCCTTTTCTGGTTACACAGTGAAGATAGATGACTACAGAGATAACAGACAAGGAATTTTCTAGGAATTTCTAATGAGCCAACTAGTCAACTAAACCTTACCTATGTCAGACATACATGTTCAGCGTTCCTATTACAACAAATTTCTTTTTGTTTGAAGTTAACAAATCTTTGATCAGGTGTAGATACTCTTGCTTTGGACAAATGCACAAATGAAGAAATACATTCATAATTTCCTGAAGTAAAAAAATAAGTTTAATATGAGAACTAACCTAGTTAGATAGGAAAGTCTTTCTACAGAGATCTATCAATACTAATAATAATCCCTGCCCTAACTAAAATGAGATGCTATAGGGGCATCTGGGTGGCTCAATGGGTTAAGCCTCTGCCTTTGCCTCAGGTCATGATCTCAGGGTCCTGGGACGGAGACCTGCATTGGGCTCTCTGCTCAGCAGGAGGCCTGCTTCCCCCACTCTCTCTGCCTTCCTCCTCTCTGCCTACTTTTGATCTCCCTCTCTGTCAAATAAATAAATAAATAAAATCTTAAAAAAAACAAAACACCGAGATGCTATAAAGACATGTCCTGGTCTCCCAGCAGCCTTAACCAGTACTGGCATTTCTGATCCTTGAGGTAGTACGCATTAAGTAGGGCTAGAATATTGAAGGTGAAGGGTCACACCACCACAACTAACTACAAAAATAGTTGTGGATTGTTTGGCCTATTCATGTATTAGGTCATAGCTGATGAAGGATGGAGATGCTGAGGTTCCAGTTACTTCTCATGCATTTTCCTGTCCTTGTGCTAGTCATGGTTTTATATTTGGAGAGTAAAGCAACTATAATTCATCCCACACTTAGGAGAGTTGTGGGTCAACATTTAGTCACCACTTTTTCTGTATTGTATGTCAAATAAATTTCATAATTAGTAACAACAGAAAAAGATTCTTTTCTTCCATCTGTTTAGGGCATCTTTGATTTCCTTGTTCCTCAAGCTGTAGATCAATGGATTTAGCATGGGGATTATAACAGTGTATAAAACCGATGCCAACTTGTTTTGACTCAGGGAATCACCAGAGTTAGGATACAAATAAACAAAGATACCTGAGCCAAAGAATAGAGTCACTGCTGTCAGGTGAGAAGCACAGGTGTTGAAGGCCTTGGACCTGCCTTCAGCTGATGTGATCTTCAGAATGGTGGCAACAATATAACCATATGATATCATGATAACTGAGACAGATGTGAGTCCGAAGATTACTGTGAGCACAGAAGTCATGATTTTAAAGAAAAAGGTATCAGAGCACGATAGGTTTAGCAGTTGGGGAAGGTCACAGAAGAAATGATTGATGACATTTGGCCCACAGAAATGGAGCTGAAGTAAGGCACACAGTTGGATAAATGAGCCAAAGAATCCAGTTACACAAGATCCTGCCACCATCTGGACACAGAGGGTGGGCGACATGATGGCGGTGTAAAGCAGAGGATCACAAATGGCAGCATATCGGTCATAAGCCATGGCTGCCAGGAGACAGCACTCAGTCAGACCCAGGCTAGAGAAGAAGAAGTACTGCATAGTGCACCCCACAAAGGAGATGGATTTCTGCTTCTTGAAGAAATCCGAGAGCATCTTGGGTGCTATAGTGGAGACATAGCAGATGTCCAGCAAGGACAGGTTACTGAGGAAAAAGTACATAGGTGTGTGCAGATGGGAGTCCACCCTGATGAGTGTGATGAGGCCCAGGTTCCAGCACACTGTCATGAGGTAGGTCCCTAGGAACACTGAAAAAAGGACAATGGTGAGCTTTGGAAATTCAGAGAATCCCAAGAGAATGAATGTCATAACTGCTGTATTGTTCCTTCCCCCAGCCATTGCATTAGTAATCCTAGGATCTGTAGACAAAGAAGAGAATAAATCTTTAAGTTAGCTGTTATCCCAATTTCTATTATCACCTTCTACTCACACTAAAAACAAAACCAAGAGAAATATGGAGCCATTTTAGAAGAAATAACTCCACTTAATGTTGCCCCTAAATAGTTACAATGGTCCCCTGCATCAATATTCCCACATGTAAAAGAAGATAATTATGCTTTTCACTGTTAGCTCACCAGGCTCTTACAAGGACAAAAGAAAGTATAATAACATTTGGAAAGCTCTTCTTAAAGATACTTTAGAAGTTTCAGGATATGATTAGAGGGATTATAACTCCTATGTATAGCTTAGTGACTAAAAGCATGGCCTTAGATGTCACATAGCTATCTTTGGAATGTGGTTCAGTTATCTGGGAGTTTTAGGACTCTGAATATGTTGTCTATTATCTTTCTACCTAACTTACTTAATTGACAAGACAAAGATAATAGAACCTACCTCATATGGTTCAGTCGAAGTGAAATCAGTTCAGTTATGTACAGTGTCACTCGTGCAAATATTAAGTATTGAGTGAAGTTGTATCATTAGCTAATATCTATGGAATATAGTTTTGAAGCACTAGTTTGGCTCATGAAAAACTTTTAAAAGGTCAGCCTGGTGGTGGGTGTTAAGGAGGGCATGTATTGCATGGAGCACTAAGTTTGGTACATAAACAATAAATCTTAGAACACTGATAAAATTAAAATAAATTAAAAAAATAAAGGATTGGTAATACATATAACATTCTCAGACTACAGTGGGATTACGTTAGAAATCAGTAATAAATTGGTAATTGAAGAACCATCATATTTGGAAAGTAACCACATATTTCTAAACTATTCAGAAGTCAAAAAATACATTAGAATAGAAATTAGAAAGCATTTGTAACTTAAGTATAATGAAAAATATTATTCACCAAATCTTGTGGATTTTTTAATTGAGATATAATGGGTATATATAGGATTTCACTCATATGTGGAATTTAAGAAATTGAGCAGATGAACATAGGGGAAAGGAAAAAAGAAAAAAGAGGGAAGCAAACCATAAGAAACACCTAACAATAGAGAACAAACTGCTGGTTGATGGAGAGGAGGTGGGCGGGGGATGGGCTAACTGGGTGGTGGGTATTAAGGAAGGCACGTGCTGTGATGAGTTATAAGTAAGTGATGAATCATTAAATCATACACCTGAAACCAATTTTGCCATATATGTTAACTAACTAGAATTTAAATAAAAACGTGAAATCTAAAAAAGGAGAAAAAAGGAGGTGTATATATACACAATGGAATACTATGCAGCCATCAAAAGAAAATGAAATCTTGCCATTTGCGATGATGTAGATGGAACTAGAGGAAATTATGCTTAGCGAAATAAGTCAATCGGAGAAAGACAACTATCATATGATCTCCCTGATATGAGGAAGAGGAGGTGCAACGTGGGGGGTTTGGGGGGTAGGAAAAGAATAAATGAGACAAGATGGGATCAGGAGGGAGACAAACCATAAGAGAGTCTTAATCTCATAAAACAAACTGAAGGTTGCCGGGGGAGGGGTGTAGGGAGAGAGTGGTGGAGTTATGGACATTGGGGAGGGTATGTGCTATGGTGAATGCTCTGAAGTGTGTAAACCTGGCGATTCACAGACCTGTACCCCTGGGGCTAATAATACATTATATGTCAATTTTAAAAATAAATAAATAAATAAAAAAATATTTTTAATAGCAAAAAAAAATTTAGCAATGGAAAGGGAGATATAACTAGCTCCTGAAATTGTTACAATGGATATGCTAAACAATTTCATGTCAATAAGTTTTAAAACTTAAAATGCTCAAATTTCTAGGAGAATGTAACTTGCCAAAAGTGACTCAAAAAGGAATCAGAAATCTGAATATTCTATAAACACTAAAAATTTGAATCAATACTGAAAATCTTTCCATGAAGAAAACCCCAGGCCCAAATGGTTCAATCAGCAAGTTGTACCAGGAATAAAGGAAAACACGGGGTCCCTGGGTGGTGCAGTCAGTTAAGCATCTGCCTTCGGCTCAGGTCATGATCCCAGGAACCTGGGATCAAGCCCAAATTGGGCTCCTTGCTCGCAGGGAGGCTGCTTCTCCCTCTCCTTCTGCTTGCAGCTCCCCCCACTTGTGCTCTTTCTCTCTCTGTCAAATAAGTAAATAAAATTAAAAATAATAATGAAAGAAAACAGTAATTCCAATTATACACAAAACTTTCCAAAGTATAGAAATTTAAACCAATCTCCAATTCATTTTTGTGGGACTATCATAACTTTGTGCCCAAACCTGACAAGAACTGAATAAAAATGAAACAGTATAGCCCTATTGACTTGTGTGCACAGATTAGAAACATCTTGAGCAAAGTGTTGACAAACTGAATCTAACAGCATATAAAAATAATAAAGCATGAACGAGTTGTGTTTATTTCAGAAAGGCATGGTTGCCTTAATATTAGAAAATCACTTATTGTAATTCACCACATTAAGAGATTAAAGAAGAAAATAATATAATCATCCTAATAGATTTAACTAAAAAAATTTTATTCATGATTTTAAAAAATTAGCAAATAAGGGAACTATTTTAACCTTGCTGAGGATATCTTACAACCAACCTCCACAAATTATATTGTAATGGTGAAATAATGAAAGAATTATCATAGAGTTCAAAACAAGGACATAAAGCTCACCATCACATGTTTTATTAATCTTTGCTTTAAAGATTCTAGCTAGTGAAACAAGAGCAGAAAAACAATGAAATTTTAAAAAGTCAACTTTAGTGAGGTATAATTCACAAACAATAAAGTATATCAATTTTATGCAGTTGACAAATTTGCTCACCCATTAGCACACCACCATAATCAAGATGTAGGACATTTTCTTCCCTCCAAAATATTCCCTTATGCCTTTTTAAAATAAGTCCTCTCTCCTACCCCCTTAGGCAACCACCAATCTGCTTTCTTTTTTTTTTTTATTTTTTATTTATTTTCAGCATAACAGTATTCATTGTTTTTGTACCACACCCAGTACTCCATGCAATCCATGCCCTCTCTAATACCCACCACCTGGTTCCCCCAACCTCCCACCCCCCCCACCATTTAAAATCCCTCAGATTGTTTTTCAGAGTCCATAGCCTCTCATGATTCACCTCCCCTTCCAATTTACCCCAACCCCCTTCTAACCCCCCAAGTCCACCATGCTATTTGTTATGCTCCACAAATAAGTGAAACCATATGATAATTGACTCTCTCTGCTTGATTTATTTCACTCAGCTTATTCTGTCACTCTATGTTAGGGGATCTTCACTAGATTTTCAAAATAAATGGAAACAAATTGTATTTATTTTTTTATGTCCAGTTCCTTTCATTTAATATAGTATTTTTGAATATTCATATAGTTGTGTTCATCAATAATTTGTTCCTTTTAGTGTCTGAATAATATTTTATCATACATATATACAACAATGTGTTCATCCATTCACCTGCTGATGGATATTTGAATTGCTTCTAAATTCTAGCTATTATAAATAAATCTTTTATGAATTTTTTATGTGCAAATAGTGGTGTAGACAAATGTTTTCATTTGGGGAGTAAGTACTTTGCAGCTGACCTGCTGGATTATATGGTAAGTGTTTATTTAACTTTAAAGAAATTGTCAAATTGCTTTCCCAGTACGTAATTTTTTAAAAAGTTTTATTGAGCTATAATTCATATACCATACAATTCACCTGAATGTGCCCTTTTCACTGCCAGCAACAGCTATGAGAATTTCAACTTTGAGGAGAAGATAGAAATTATATTTTTATTACCTCCATGGGATCTGGTTGCTTTTATAAAAAATCCAAAAAGAAACTAAATAGCAATATGAGAATTAATCATTATTCCCACGTGATCTAAATGCCTATGTAAAAAACAAAAAAGGACTGTATAGATATCTCATTGCAATGAATGAGCAATTAGCAAAACCAACATATAAAAATGATGTTCAAGGGGAGGAGTCAAGATGGCGGAGAAGTAGCAGGCTGAGACTACTTCAGCTAGCCAGAGATCAGCTAGATAGCTTATCTAAAGATTGCAAACACCTGAAAATCCATCGGCAGATCGAAGAGAAGAAGAACAGCAATTCTGGAAACAGAAAAACAACCACTTTCTGAAAGGTAGGACCGGCGGAGAAGTGAATCCAAAGCGACGAGAAGATAGACCCCGGGGGGAGGGGCCGGCTCCTGGCAAGCGGCGGAGCAACCGCGCACAAAATTAGGACTTTTAAAAGTCTGTTCCGCTGAGGGACATCGCTCCAGAGGCTGCCCGGGGCAAAGCCCACACGGGGTCAGCGTGGCCTCAGGTCCCACAGGATCACAGAAGGATCGGGGGTGTCTGAGTGTCACAGAGCTTGCGGGTATTGGAACGGGAAAGCCGGCTACAGAGACAGAGCCCACAGTAAGCTCGCAACTCGGGGTGACCTTGAACTGGTCGCAAGCTCAGTGAGCTCAGAGCGCGGCCGGAGGTCAGGCAGACGGGAGTAACTGGGTGCTGTTCTCTGAGGGCGCACTGAGGAGTGCGGCCCTGGGCTCTCAGCTCCTCCCAGCCGGAGACCAGGAGGCTGCCATTTGTATTCCCGTCCAGTGGAACTCTACGGAAAGCACTCAGGAAACAAAAGCTCCTGAAAGCAAACCCAAGCAGATTACTCACCCCGGCCCCAGGTAAGGGCAGTGTAATTCCGCCTGGGGCAAAGACACTTGAGAAACACTACAACAGGCCCCTCCCCCAGAAGATCAACAAGAAATCCAGCCGAGACCAAGTTCACCTACCAAGGAGTGTGGTTTCAATACCAAGGAGAGCAGCAGAATTCCAGAGGAGGAGAAAGCCAAGCACGGAACTCATGGCTTTTTCCCTGTGATTTTTTTTTAGTCTTGCAGTTAATTTAATTTTTTTCTTTTTCATTTTTTGTTTTTTTTTCTCGCCTTCGGGTAAAATTTTTTTTTACTGTTACCTTTTTCTTTTTTAACGATTTTTTACTAGTTTATCTAATATATATATTTTTTCTTTTTTATATTTTTCTTAGCTGTTTTCTTTTTTTTTAATTCCTTTCTTTTCTTTTTTTTTTTTCATTTTTCTTTTTTTTTCTTTCTTCCTTTTTGAACCTCTTTTTATCCCCTTTCTCCCCGCTCACGATTTTGGATCTCTTCTAATTTGGTTAAAGCATATTTTCCTGGGGTTGTTGCCACCCTTTTAGTATTTTACTTGCCCCTTCATATACTCTTATCTGGACAAAATGACAAGACGGAAAAATTCACCACACAAAAAAAAAAAGAACAAGAGGCAGTACCGAAGGCTAGGGACCTAATCAATACAGACATTGGTAATATGTCAGATCTAGAGTTCAGAATGACAATTCTCAAGGTTCTAGCCGGGCTCGAAAAAGGCATGGAAGATATTAGAGAAACCCTCTCGAGAGATATAAAAGCCCTTTCTGGAGAAATAAAAGAACTAAAATCTAACCCAGTTGAAATAAAAAAAGCTATTAATGAGGTGCAATAAAAAATGGAGGCTCTCACTGCTAGGATAAATGAGGCAGAAGAAAGAATTAGTGATATAGAAGACCAAATGACAGAGAATAAAGAAGCTGAGCAAAAGAGGGACAAACAGCTACTGGACCACAAGGGGAGAATTCGAGAGATAAGTGACACCATAAGATGAAACAACATTAGAATAATTGGGATTCCAGAAGAAGAAGAAAGAGAGAGGGGAGCAGAAGGTATACTAGAGAGAATTATTGGGGAGAATTTCCCCAATATGGCAAAAGGAATGAGCATCAAAATTCAGGTGGTTCAGAGAACGCCCCTCAAAATCATAAGAATAGGCCCACACCCCGTCACCTAATAGTAAAATTTACAAGTCTCAGTGACAAAGAGAAAATCCTGAAAGCAGCCCGGGAAAAGAAGTCTGTAACATACAATGGTAAAAATATTAGATTGGCAGCTGACTTATCCACAGAGACCTGGCAGGCCAGAAAGAGCTGGCATGATATTTTCAGAGCACTAAACGAGAAAAACATGCAGCCAAGAATACTATATCCAGCTAGGCTATCATTGAAAATAGAAGGAGAGATTAAAAGCTTCCAGGACAAACAAAAACTGAAAGAATTTGCAAACACCAAACCAGCTCTACAGGAAATATTGAAAGGGGTCCTCTAAGCAAAGAGAGAGCCTACAAGTAGTAGACCAGAAAGGAACAGAGACCATATATAGTAACAGTCACCTTACAGGCAATACAATGGCACTAAATTCATATCTCTAAATAGTTACCCTGAATGCTAATGGGCTAAATGCCCCTGTCAAAAGACACAGGATATCAGAATGGATAAAAACACAAAACACATCTATATGTTGCCTCCAAGAAACTCATTTTAAGCCCAAAGACACCTCCAGATTTAAAGTGAGGGGGTGGAAAAGAATTTACCATGCTAATGGACATCAGAAGAAAGCAGGAGTGGCAATCCTTATATCAGATCAATTAGATCTTAAGCCAAAGACTATAATAAGAGATGAGGAAGGACACTATATCATACTCCAACAAGAAGATTTAACAATTTTAAATATCTATGCCCCCAACGTGGGAGCAGCCAACTATATAAACCAATTAATAACAAAATCAAAGAAACACATCAACAATAATACAATAATAGTAGGGGACTTTAACACTCCCCTCACTGAAATGGACAGATCATCCAAGCAAAAGATCAGCAAGGAAATAAAGGCCTTAAACGACACACTGGACCAGATGGGCATCACAGATATATTCAGAACATTTCATCCCAAAGCAACAGAATACACATTCTTCTCTAGTGCACATGGAACATTCTCCAGAATAGATCACATCCTCGGTCCTAAATCAGGACTCAACCGGTATCAAAAGATTGGGATCATTCCCTGCATATTTTCAGACCACAATGCTCGAAAGCTAGAACTCAACCACAAAAGGAAGTTTGGAAAGAACCCAAATACATGGAGACTAAACAGCATCCTTCTAAAGAATGAATGGGTCAACCGGGAAATTAAAGAAGAATTGAAAAAAATCATGGAAACAAATGATAATGAAAACACAACGGTTCAAAATCTGTGGGACACAACAAAGGCAGTCCTGAGAGGAAAATATATAGCGGTACAAGCCTTTCTCAAGGTACACAATCTAACCCTACAACTAAAGGAGCTGGAAAAAGAACAAGAAAGAAACCCTAATCCCAGCAGGAGAAGAGAAATCATAAAGATCAGAGCAGAAATCAATGAAATACAAACCAAAAAATCAATAGAGCAAATCAACGAAACTAGGAGCTGGTTCTTTGAAAGAATTAATAAAATTGATAAACCCCTGGCCCGACTTATCAAAAAGAAAAGAGAAAGGACCCAAGTAAATAAAATCATGAATGAAAGAGGAGAGATCACAACTAACACCAAAGAAATACAAACTATTATAAGAACATACTATGAGCAACTCTACGCCAATAAATTTGACAATCTGGAAGAAATGGATGCATTCCTAGAAACATATAAACTACCACAACTGAACCAGGAAGAAATAGAAAGCCTCAACAGACCCATAACCAGTAAGGAGATTGAAACAGTCATTAAAAAGCTCCAAACAAACAAAAGCCCAGGGCCAGACGGCTTCCCAGGGGAATTCTACCAAACATTTAAAGAAGAACTAATTCCTATTCTCCTGAAACTGTTCCAAAAAATAGAAATGGAAGGAAAACTGCCAAACTCATTTTATGAGGCCAGCATCACCTTGATCCCAAAACCAGACAAGGATCCCACCAAAAAAGAGAGCTATAGACCAATATCCTTAATGAACACAGATGCGAAAATACTCAACAAAATACTAGCCAATAGGATTCAACAGTACATTAAAAAGATTATTCACCATGACCAAGAGGGTTTATTCCAGGGCTGCAAGGTTGGTTCAACATCCGCAAATCAGTCAATGTGATACAACATCAATAAAAGAAAGAACAAGAACCATATGATACTCTCAATAGATGCTGAAAAAGCATTTGACAAAGTACAGCATCCCTTCCTGATCAAAACTCTTCAAAGTGAAGGGATAGAGGGCACATACCTCAATATCATCAAAGCCATCTATGAAAAACCCACCGCAAATATCATTCTCAATGGAGAAAAACTGAAAGCTTTTCCGCTAAGGTCAGGAACACGGCAGGGATGTCCATTATCACCACTGCTATTCAACATAGTACTAGAGCTCCTAGTCTCAGCAATCAGACAACAAAAGGAAATTAAAGGCATCCAGATCGGCAACGAAGAAAGTCAAATTATCACTCTTTGCAGATGATATGATACTATATGTGGAAAATCCAAAAGACTCCACTCCAAAACTGCTAGAACTTATACAGGAATTCAGTAAAGTGTCAGGATATAAAATCAATGCACAGAAATCAGTTGCATTTCTCTACACCAACAGCAAGACAGAAGAAAGAGAAATTAAGGAGTCAATCCCATTTACAATTGCACACAAAACCATAAGATACCTAGGAATAAACCTAACCAAAGAGGCACAGAATCTATATTCAGAAAACTATAAAGTACTCATGAAAGAAATTGAGGAAGACACAAAGAAATGGAAAAATGTTCCATGCTCCTGGATTGGAAGAATAAATATTGTGAAAATGTCTATGCTACCTCAAGCAATCTACACATTTAATGCAATTCCTATCAAAGTACCATCCATCTTTTTCAAAGAAATGGAACAAATAATGCTAAAATTTATATGGAACCAGAAAAGACCTCGAATAGCCAAAGGGATATTGAAAAAGAAAGCCAACGTTGGTGGCATCACAATTCCGGACTTCAAGCTCTATTACAAAGCTGTCATCATCAAGACATCATGGTACTAGCACAAAAACAGACACATAGATCCATGGAACAGAATAGAGAGCCTAGAAATAGACCCTCAACTCTACATTCAACTAATCTTCGACAAAGCAGGAAAGAATGTCCAATGGAAAAAAGACAGCCTCTTCAATAAATGGTGCTGGGAAAATTGGAGAGCCACCTGCAGAAGAATGAAATTGGACCATTTCCTTACACCACACACAAAAATAGACTCAAAATGGATGAAGGACCTCAATGTGCGAAAGGAATCCATCAAAATCCTTGAGGAGAACACAGGCAGCAACCTCTTCGACCTCAGCCACAGCAACATCTTCCTAGGAACAACGCAAAAGGCAAGGGAAGCAAGGGAAAAAATGAACTATTGGGATTTCATCAAGATCAAAAGCTTTTGCACAGCAAAGGAAACAGTTAACAAAATCAAAAGACAACTGATAGAATGGGAGAAGATATTTGCAAACGACATATCAGATAAAGGACTAGTGTCCAGAATCTATAAAGAACTTAGCAAACTCAACACCCAAAGATCCAATCAAGAAATGGGCAGAGGACATGAACAGACATTTCTGCAAAGAAGACATCCAGATGGCCAACAGACACATGAAAAAGTGCTCCATATCACTCGGCATCAGGGAAATACAAATGAAAACCACAATGAGATGTCACCTCACACCAGTCAGAATGGCTAAAATCAACAAGTCAGGAAATGACAGATGCTGGCGAGGATGCGGAGAAAGGGGAACCCTCCTACACTGTTGGTGGGAATGCAAGCTGGTGCAGCCACTCTGGAAAATAGCATGGAGGTTCCTCAAAATGTTGAAAATAGAACTGCCCTATGACCCAGCAATTGCACTCTTGGGTATTTACCCTAAAGATACAAACGTAGTGATCCAAAGGGGCACGTGCACCCGAATGTTTATAGCAGCAATGTCCACAATAGCCAAACTATGGAAAGAACCTAGATGTCCATCAACAGATGAATGGATCAAGAAGATGTGGTATATATACACAATGGAATACTATGCAGCCATCAAAAGAAATGAAATCTTGCCATTTGCGACAACATGGATGGAACTAGAGCGTATCATGCTTAGTGAAATAAGTCAAGCAGAGAAAGACAACTATCATATGATCTCCCTGATATGAGGAAGTGGTGATGCAACATGGGGGCTTAAGTGGGTAGGAGAAGAATCAATGAAACAAGATGGGATTGGGAGGGAGACAAACCATAAGTGACTCTTAATCTCACAAACCAAACTGAGGGTTGCTGCGGGTAGGGGGTTTGGGAGAAGAGGGTGGGATTATGGACATTGGGGAGGGTATGTGCTTTGGTGAGTGCTGTGAAGTGTGTAAACCTGGTGATTCACAGGCCTGTAACCCTGGGGATAAAAATATATGTTTACAAAAAATAAAAAATTAAAAAAAATGATGTTCAAAATCCAGTTAATGAAAGAAATCACTGTTATAGAGATTAAGTTCAGGTTTGAGGCAGCACGAAAAAGGGGGCGGGTAACAATATACTTTGAAAACACAAAGACAGAAAGAACAGCTTTTTAGAAAGGTAAAATAAAGGACCTCCTGTGTGTCTCAGTTGGTTGAGTGTCTGACTCTTGGTTTTTGCTCAGGTCATGATCTCATGGGTTGTGGGATTGAGCCCCACCCTGGGCTCCATGCTCAGCATGGAGTCTGCTTGATATTCTTTCCCTCTCCCTTTCCTTCCCCACTACACTTCCCCTTCTCTCTAAAATAAATAAATAGATCTTTTTAATAAATACAATACAATAAAATAAATATCCTCCAAAACAAAAACCTAGTCAAGAAATGGGCAGAAGTTATGAACAGACATTTCTCCAAAGAAGACATAGAAATGGCTAACAGACACATGAAAAAATGTTCAGCATCACTCATCATCAGGAAATACAAATCAAAACAACAATGAGGTATCAGCTCACACTGGTAAGAATGGCTAAAATTAGCAACTTCGGATTCAACAGATATTGGGGAGGATGCAGGGAGGGGAACGCTCTTACATTATCGATGGGATGCAAACTAGTGCAGTCACTGTGGAAAACAGTATGGAGGTTCCTCAAAAAAATAAAAATAGAACTACCCTATGACCCAGCTATACATTACTATGTATTTACCCAAATCATACATAGTGATTTGAAAAGGCACATGCACCCTAATGTTTGTAGTAGCAATGTCCACAATACCAAAACTATGGAAAGAGCCCAGATGTCCACCATGGACAGATGAATGGATAAAGAAGATGTGATACACACACACACACACACACACACACACATGAATATTACTCAACCATCAAAATGAAATCTTGCCATTTGGAATGATGTGGATGGAGCTAGGGTGTATTATACTAAGTGAAATAAGTCTGTCAGAGAAAGACAAGTATCATATGATTTCACTCATATGTGGAATTTAAGAAACAAAACAGATGAACATCAGGGAAGGGAATGAAAAATAAAATAGGATAAAAACAGAGAGGGAGACAAATCATAAGAAGCTCTTATCTACAGGGAATGAACAGGGTTGCTGGAGGGGACTTGGGTGGTGGGATGGGGTAGTTGGGTGACTGGCATTAAGGAGGGCACTTGATATAATGAGCTCTTGGTGTTATATGTAACTGATGAATCCCTAAATTCTACCCCAAAATTAATAATACATTATGTGTTAACTAACTTGAATTTAAATAAAACAAATAAATAACAAATAAAAGAACTCAGAGGTCACCATATATATTAGCTCGTCTCATAAATGTCTACCAGAAGATGCACTTGAGCCAAAAAGCAAACAGCAAAAATGGTATATGGAGAAAGTAATGTGATCATAAATACCATTTTACTTAAAATCTTACCCTTATGTAGATACGTCAGTAAATAAGACTGTAGAAAAAACACAATAAAAAGGAATTTTTTAAAAGTCCACATCTTATTTCTACAACTTACTAAACTCTATGCCCAGAGTGTCACTAAGTAATACATGAGAAGTCTCAAATGAAATACTGATTTCTACAATCTGGGGAAGAGGGAGAAAATGGAACACAGACAAATTAGAGACCGGAGCCCCCTGCATTTTGCCCATTGTCTTGCACCGGGACAAGTTACCCAGATTCATCAAGCTGGGTTCTTCTATGTGTTGCTTTCCTAGCCTTTGTAATACAAAGGCAGGGGAGGAACCACCTGCACAGCTATCCCTCTGATCTTTCTGCAGCTCACCCATCCAGCCTGAAAATTATCCCTCTAAAGCAGAGCTTCTCAACCATGGCTGTACATTAGAATAATCTGGTGAACTTTTCAAACCCTCATGGATCAGGCTGCACCTCAGATTTTAAATCAGCATTGCTGGTGCTGGGAACCAGGCATCCGTATTTGCTAAAGCCCCACAGGTAATTTCAACATTAGTCTCCCTTCAATGGATATAAAAATTGCCCTGAGCATCTGCTAATGCACAGATGACTGGGCCCTATCTCCAAGAATTTCCTAGACAGTAGGTCAGGAATGGAATCTGAGAGTTTGCTGTTGGAACGAGCTTTCAGGTGATGCTCACACGGCTGGTCCCAACAGTATACTTTGAAAACCACTTTTCTAAAGATTAAATGAATTAAGTGACAGTTTGTTGCTAGAGCATGGGCAGCTGTTCTGAAAGCCAGCAGAATGGTTGAAAGCAGTTGTATCTTAGGAAAGCAAGACCACACTCAGCACCTACATTTTTTGTAAACACCTCCAATGGCTCACATACTGTAGAGGAGGGGCACATGTTTGTTAAAGGAATGCTTCACCATTTGTCAGACCTTGAGATTAAGATCATGCCTCCAATTGATACTATGATTTATTTCTATCAGTGCATAAATCTTCCAACAAGGTAAATCCACGAAGGATTTTCTTTAATATTGGAAAATGATCACAATCATGGGACCAAAGGAGAAATTTAAAAGGTTCTTTTACTCACTGAAATATTATCATCCCATTTTGGGGAGAAATTATATTCCTGTTATTTATAAAAAAACAAAACCAAAACAGTCTCTTATGGTTTGTCTCCCTCTCTGCTGAAGGGAAAGTGGATGTGTGTATGGGATAACTGGGCATTAAGGAGGGCACATATTGTGATGGACCCTGGGTGTTATAAGCAATTGATGAATTATTGAAATGTACATCTGAAAATAATGATGTATGATATATTGGCTAATTGAATTTAAATTTAAAAAACCAATATTCTATCATTGAAGGAGAAGGAGAGTTTGAGTTTCTCTAAGACAATACCTGGAGCTAAAATGGGGGAAATATCCAGTATCTCTGTGGGCATCACTGTGTATCCATCCTTACAACTTCGGGTGAACCAGCCTCAGGGGTTAGGGGACCCAGAAATCCTGAGATGATAACTTTCCCTTGTAATCTGAGGGTATTGCTTTAAAGGAGACTGATTTAGCATAGGTCTTTGATGTAGCAAATTGTGTCACGGTGATTTGTAATGTTCACAGTAACAGGATAGAAATTACTGCCTGGTGTAAACTTCTTAAACTTCTTAAGTTAGCAAAGTTGTTTCTCTTTATGTGCTCCTTGCAATTAGGGAATGAAGGAAGAAAAGAAGGAAGAAAAAAGTGGGAAGAAGTTCATATTTAGAAATTTAAAGACTAAACCTCTTAAAACTTAGGACATGCTAGGGAACCAGAGCAATGCTAAGGAACATTTAGCTCATTGATTCCTAAAGTTCTTCATATTTCAGGATTTGGGGTAGGGATGGGGCTTGGGTTTGTTCACTTGTAGGTCATATGCTTTACATCCTAACTAGCCCTTAAATGAATTTAATTGGAAACAAAAAGCTATAAAATGTGAAATAAATATTGATTCTTAAACCCCTAAGCATTATGAAATGAAATATGCTAATTTCATCATAAAAAGATTTTGCATATTGACAGATTTGGAACATCAAACAAACAAATCAATTGTTAATTTTTAGGGTACAGTATCATAAATGTCTGCCCTTTTGTTTATCTGTTTTCATCAAATATAATAATAAATAATACTTGTTGACCACACTTACTATTCTAGTCCTTCTTCTAATATATATATTAACCAGGTAAGCCTTACAAAAATCCTATTTTAATATTAGACACATGAAGTTAAAGGATTTGCCCAGGGTCCCAATGCCAAAAAGTGGCAGACTTGGGAGCCCACTCAGGAGGACTGGCTCTGAGGTTAGGCATTTAATAATTAACTATTCTTCAAATTTATATTAAAAGTTTCTGTGTTGGGACGCCTGGGTGGCTCAGTTGGTTAAGCAGCTGCCTTCGGCTCAGGTCATGATCCCAGGGTCCTGGGATCGAGTCCCACATCGGGCTCCTTACTCGGCAGGGAGCCTGCTTCTCCCTCTGCTTCTGCCTGCCTCTCTGTCTGCCTGTGCTCGCTTGCTCTCTCTCCCTCTGTCTCTGACAAATAAATAATAAAAAAAAAATCTTTAAAAAAAAAGTTTCTGTGTCTTTCATCTTTATTTTCCTAGTTATTAACATTGAACTACTTATTGTTTATAAGTTGCTTAAAGCTTCAAGATGATTCTTAAAGTTTAAACAAATAAGAGTAGGTAGGGTCAAAAGATCACATTGGCCTAGTATCAACTGTAGCTGAAGTAAGTGACCTCTTGCATCAACTATTACAAAGATTAATATCCACTTTATTTAAAAAAATTTTTTAATTTTAATATCCACTTTAAAGATGGGTCTGGAAAGATGGCAGTCAAGGACAATTTTTAATATTTACAAAAGCTATATAAATTGTATATTTATGCAAAATAATGCCATCAAAGTGCTTTGGAATAAAATTGTATCAACTCCCTCTGGCTACTGCATTTCAGGCTAAGAAACAGTTTCAACTATTCCTAATGAATATAAATGGGAAACTAAATTAATTACTGAGAAGCAGAGTATACTTGGCTCCACGGTTTACCAACTTTATGATGGTTAGCAAATCACATCACCACTGTTTGTCTCCATTTCTTCATTTGTAAGGGAGGAATGACCATGATCTCATTAGGTTTCTGTGAAAACCTATTTAAGTATGGTATGTAAAGTATGTAATAGAGTGCTGGTCACAGTAAGCTCTTGAAAATGGGTTTTTATATTAATAATAAATGGTAATAATGATTATATCCTAAAGGTGTTTTCCAAAAAGTTTTTACAGGGAAAAAGCGGAATTATATGGTAATGAAAATCTGGGGCTCCTTGAGCTATTAGAAAACCTCCATACTCTCCACTCCTCATTCTACCTATTTGTCAATGACCGAAATTCCATGGGAGATGTTTTTCTTTCAGTTAAAATACCTTGGATTCTGTTAACATTCAAATACTCCCACAGGGTTAGGGAAGAGGGAATATAGTTATCATGAGAAAATAAAAAAGTAAAAATAGTAATTGAACCTGGATGCATGAGGACTCTGAATTGAATGCATAGGAAATCAGGGTTGCACGAAGAAAGCAAACCAAGGGTGCCTGGATGGCTCAGCTGGTTAAGCATCTGCCATGAGCTCAGGTCATGGTCCCAGGGTCCTGGGATCAAGCCCAGGATTGGGCATGCTGCTCCCTCTGCACCTCCCCCTCTTATGTTTTGTCTCTCAAATAAATAAGTAAAACCTTTTTTAAATAAAGAAGCAAGCAAGCCAAATTTTCCCATTCTGATTTTACCCACCCAGGTATTGTAGATGTTCTAACAGGTATATCTTGGTGAAATCTGAGAGGCACTGCTACCATGGCTGCCTTGTCCTGGACGTGTGCCTGGACCTGTGCTGTCTTCTTGACTGTACCCTATATGCCCAGATGTGCACAGAGTTCTCTAGGGATTTGAAGGACACAAACATCACAAGATGAGCATTTCAGGATGGGTATGTTTACTTCCCCTAGGTCCTACTAGCCATTGCTTCAAGAGAGGTGCTTCCAACTCAAGATTCTCTTAAAGGTCTCCTTAGGGTCCAGTGTGGCAAGAGAGGAGGTAATTAACAGAAGGCATTGTTGGCATCTAATTAGTCTCCAGAGTGAGGGATGGAGGAAACACATAGAGAAATGTTCCCAGCTGAGTCCATTTCTCTGTGCTATCATGTGCCCCTCATGACCTAAGTGAATCAAATTCTAATTTTTCTTTCTAGACTTTCAGAATCAGGAACTCTACAAGGGGCTCTTAATGCAGGGAGATCATATCACTTATTATCCAAACTGAACAACCTTGGTCATGAAAAAAGAATTATTGATAATCATTTCAGGACAATACGCATAAATCAGGATTGTTCCAGGCAAACCAGATTGTATGCTCACCCAATATTTGAAGCCTTTATCAAAACAATTATTCATTGTGGTTTTGGTGATAATGTACTGAAGCTCTGGACAGACCTGCTTGGGTTGAATTCTGACTTTCTTACAAACTCTATGACCTTGACCCTTTTACTTAATCTCACTGTGCTAATCAGCAGAATGGAGGTGATAAAAGAACAACTAGCTGAAAGAATTGTGGTAAACCTAAATGAAGTAAATCTGTACAGTGCTTGGGAGTGCTCAATAAATGTTAGCAATCTTCATTGTTGTAATTTCCCCATTTTTGTTTATATTTTTACCAAAAAAAGTACATGTTATATATACAATTCCCTGATATTCAGCTTTTGTTACATGATGTTATTTTTATTTATTTATTTTTAATTTTTAAATTTTTAAATAAACATATCATGTATTTTTATCTCCAGGGGTACAGGTCTGTGAATCGCCAGGTCTATACATTTCACAGCACTCATCATAGCACATCCCTCTCCAATGTCCATATTCCCACCACCCTCTCCTGTCCCCCCGTCCCCCAGCAACCCTCAGTCTGTTTTTTTGAGATTGAGTCTTTTATGGTTTGTCTCCCTCCCAATCCCATCTTCTTTCATTTTTTCTTTTCCTACCCCACAAACCTCCAATATTGCATCTCCACTTCCTCATATCAGGGAGATCATATGATAGTTGTCTTTCTCTGATTGACTTATTTCGCTAAGCATACTACACTCTAGTGCCATCCAGAACATGACATTATTTTTGTATGTATTTAAAACTTTATAAATTATGTTTTAATAAGCTATATAATGTACTGTTCAAATTTTTAATTTAGTTAATGGTTTTCTTACTGTATCAGACTTTCTCTATATATTTTATTTTTATTTTATATTTTTCCCATTTTATTTCATTTTTTATTAACATATATGTTATATTATATTATATTTTGTGGGTCAAAGTGTACATGCATTTTATTTTATTTTTTTTAAGTATAACTTTTTAAAAAAATTTCTTTTCAGTGTAACAGTATTCATTGTTTTTGCACCAACCCAGTGCTTCATGCAATTCTGCCCTCTCTAATACCCACCACCTGGTTCCCCTAACCTCCCAACCCCCACCCCTTCAAAACCCTCAGATTGTTTTTCAGAGTCCATAGTCTCTCATGGTTCACCTCCCCTTCCAATTTCCCTCAACTCCCTTCTTCTCTCTAATTCCCCTTGTCCTCCATGCTATTTGTTATGCTCCACAAATAAGCGAAACCATATGATAATTGACTCTCTCTGCTTGACTTATTTCACTCAGCATAATCTCATCCAGTCCTGTCCATGTTGCTACAAAAGTTGGGTATTCGTCCTTTCTGATGGAGACATAATACTCCATAGTGTATATGGACCACATCTTCCTTATCTATTCGTCCATTGAAGGGCATCTTGGTTCTTTCCACAGTTTGATGACTGTGGCCATTGCTGCTATAAAGGACACAGTCAACAAAACAAAGAGGCAACCCACATGGGAGAAGGTATTTGCAAATGACAGTACAAACAAAAGGTTGATATCCAGGATCTATAAAGAACTCCTCAAACTCAACACACAAAACAGATAATCATATCAAAAAATGGGCAGAAGATATGAACAGACACTTCTCCAATGAAGACATACAAATGGTCATCAGACACATGAAAAAATGTTCATCATCACTAGCCATTAGGGAGATTCAAATTAAAACCACATTGAGATACCACCTTATGCCAGTTAGAATGGCCAAAATTAGCAAGTCAGGAAACAACATGTGTTGGAGGGGATGTGGAGAAAGGGGAACCCTCTTACACTGTTGGTGGGAATGCAAGTTGGTGTACCCACTTTGGAGAACAGTGTGGAGATTCCTCAAGAAATTAAAAATAGAGCTTCCCTATGACCCTGCAATCGCACTACTGGGTATTTACCCCAAAGATACAGATGTAGTGAAAAGAAGGGCCATCTGTACCACAATGTTTATTTTTTTTTTAATACTTTCATCGCTTGAGTGTGTATACCTAACTGTTAAGATGGGTTTGGCTTTTTTTTTTTTTTAATATGTTGATTCTTTCTGTCTCTTTCTGTCTCTGTATCTCTCTGCCTCTGGATCTCTTTATGCATGTATATGTGTCTCTGTCTCTCTCTTGGTCTCTATGAAATTTATCTGTTTTTCCTTTGGAACTTCTCAGATTCTGCATTTTGCTAATTCAATCCTCATAATACGGTTTAGTATGTTTTTCTGTCTCCTGTGTTTCATGTAAATTGGTAGTTGGATATAGGGGCTTAATTGATTTAGTTCTGAAATTTTCAGCAAGACTATCCCATAGGTAATACTGCACACTTGTTTTTAATATCCACATTTAGAAAGCACAGATCTCCATCCTCAGTCATGTCATAAATGCAGTGCTTTGCCTGGCTCCCCAATCTGAGAACCTATGGGAAACCAAGAGAAATGGTGACACGTCCCACAGATTCATTCTGGTTGTTACACACTGCTTCAGTGGATCTTTAAAAACCTTTCTCTACCTCTGTTTTCCTCTCCAGTAAGTAAATTTCACAGAAGTTTGTTCTGATTATTTGTTAACTTCTAGTTTTAAACTTCTATATTTATCATGTAAATGCTTATTGTCTCTTACTCTAACATTGTCCACTGCCATGTGATGAGATAGCTCTTGTTAAAGAATGTGTACATACCTGTTCAAATATTTCAGAACAAGAGAAAAGAGAAAGACAAAATCAGGGTTTCTCTCCTAGATCAAATACAGTTAATATTTTGTGTGGAATAGGGAGCGAACATGAGGCAAGATATTGTCAGGTTGCACCCAAGTGAAATGGGTGTGAAGTCTTGCAGATTGCTAATTACAGCAATAGCTGGGACTATAACAAAAAGGTTGACAAACAGGTGAGGTTAAGGAGATCCTAAGAGGTGGAGAAGAAGTATTTGATATAGATAACCCTTAGTACCACTCAGATTTTTCATGCCCTTGCATTGTATTTCCCATATTACAATACGGAGACTCCATTTTTGTGGGAACTAGATGCTCTCAGATCCTCTCAAGAAGGGAGGTTCAGTCAATAGGGTTAGTGAAGCAATTTTCAGTGCTTGATAGAGCAGCTAGTTCTGAGGTCCCAGATTAATTTGATCTCTCCACTACTGATTCCATATTTCCCTCACTCTCAGCCATTATTTCATCTGGTATAGTTTGCTCATCTAGAGAGAGATCCAACACATATATCCCTAAAGAAATAGAGCCCTTAGTTGCCTTGCTCTTAATAGCTATTGGGTGCTGCAATTGCCTATTAACTGCTCTTCTGGATACACAGGCATCAAGAGATGCGTCAGTGAATCCCCCGGACCCCAAACACTCTTATTCTAGCTGACTGTGTAGCAGCAACCCTAAATCCTCACGATAATCAAGTCAATTATCCCCACCATAAAGCAAGTCCTTTCTTTGCCTGATGGTCTACTAGCATCAGATGAAAGTCTCAGTTTTGAGTTCATTGGACTCCTTTTGTGTCCCTTGACAGTGTTTCTACCTGGGATCTAGGGCCCAAGATTGTATAACCTAAGTTTATGGGGGAAAGAAAGCACACATTATAAAAGGGGGTCACTGGGAATGATGGTGAAGGAGGGGAAAATTCTACTCTATTCTTTGGTTCCTGGAGCCATGTACATAAGGTCCTGGGGAAAACCACTCTATATTATGTTTGTTTAGTTCACATTCAGCTCCCTGGAAGATAACACCTTAAATATAAGGAATTTTTTTCTAGCTGACACCTTAATTCAGCTTAAAGCAGATACTTCTTTAATGACATACAATAACATAATAACATAATGACATACAATAAAAGATCAGTGAATCTCATGCTTATACTTCCATCAGCTCACCTTCTTTGCTGTAAACTGTGTCCTTTTAGCTGAGGCAATGTTATATTGGATAGCCTGGGTGTTTTTAAATTTTTTATTTGACAGTGAGAGAGAGAAAAATAGAAAACAAGCAGGGAGAGCAGCAGGCAGAGGGAAAAGGAGAAGCAGGCTCCCCTCTGAGAAGGGAGACTGATGTGGGGCTTGATCCCAGAACCCTGAGATCATGACTGAGCCAAAGCCAGATGCTTAACTGACTGAGCCACCCAGAATCCCTAGACTGAGTGTTTTGTAGGCCCTCAGTTGCTGGTACTGGCAGAGATACTGCACACATGGAAGGCAGACCTTTAACTAAAGAATGTGTCAATTCAAGTAAACATATATCACTCTCCCTTCCAAAGTGGTGGAGTTCACTATAATATACCTATCACCAAGTGGTTGGTATACCTGAGTATCATTTAGTGTTCAGGTTTATCTTCTTTGCTAACACATTGGATATTCAGTGGTGTCAGTAATTTGGTCTTGGTGAGAAGGTGCTTAAGCAGTGCCTTCATCCATTCCACCGTGTTCATTCTCTGTTCCTAGTAGCCATGAATTGGAATATACAAAGAGGGAGACTAAATGACATTCATAGTCTTTGTCAACCTGTCCATCTAAGTGTGAGAACTCCCAATGCAATGGATATTTTCTGGTGAGTATTAACATGTGACAAAAAGATCTAGGGGCTTTATGCCTATAGGTTTATACATATACTTCTTCCCTGGATGTTCCCGTCACCAATCTTCCAAACTTGTTCCTTCTAGGTTCCTGACCAACTAGTCAAGATATCTATCACTTCTTAAAAGCCCATGTGTGCCTTTAACCCAGGAGCTTTCTCCCTCAATTCAAACTGGACAACCAGGTGTGCTTCTTGGAATTTTGACCACTAGAAGAACTTCCCTTTACCACTGTCCTTTAAGGCCACTTTATTGGATAGTGAAAGACTGCGTTCAAAAATAGATGTACCAGAGTACACTCTCATCAGCAGAAGATGAAACTCTGTAACTGTATACTTTAGTTGACACTTGATATTGTCCTACTTGATACTTTTTACTTAAATGATAGGTGTGAAATTTTATCACTCTATAATTAATGAGGTTTAAATTCTTTAATATGTTTTTTTTTTTTTATTTTTCAGAGAGAGAGAGAGAGGGAGAGAGAGCGAACACAGGCAGAGGCAGAGGGAGAAGCAGACTCCCTGCCAAGCAAGGAGCCCGATGTGGGACTCGATCCCAGGACGCTGGGATCATGACCTGAGCTGAAGGCAGCTTCTTAACCAACTGAGCCACCCAGGCATCCCTAAATTCTTTAATATATTTTAAGACCATTTGTACTTTGTCACAAAATTCCTATTGATTTACTTAGCCCATATTAATGCAGACACTTCCTTTTTTATTCATAGGAATCCATTATATATTCTAGATACTTATCAGTCATATTTGCCTTAGTGTCTTCTCCAGTCAAAATTGGATCTTTAAGGAATTCCTAGCAGTCTCTTAATAATGTCTGTATGGTTCTTCTTGGTTTAGAAATATGTTCCTACAAGTAGTAAATGAATTTTCCTCATGTGTATCTTACACATATTTTGTTAGATTTATACCTAAACATTCACTTTTTCAGGTGCAAGTTGTCTGGTTCACATATCCAATATTCAGTGGTGGAACCTGGATCAGGAAATAGCAATAAACACACCTATTTTGAAAGTGGAGAAGTAAGACGCATATAAAACTCACTGGTCTATAGCAATCCCAAGATTCTACTAGGCAGATTTTATGAGGAACTCCCACACTGAGAGTGTGTACTATTCCATAACTAGGGACTATTTCCATTTTCCCTAATTCACTATTTTCCAAGATAGTTAGTTTCACCTTCTCTAATGTCCTTACTTTGATGTTTCTCCTCTTTGGCCACATTTGAAGAGTGAATTGAAAAACATCTGCTCCATAAGAGTCTGATCAACTGTCCCAGACGGTTTCCTAGCCATTGAAAATTGATGGCCCCCAGATTCTTTAAAGTCTCAAGTAGCCAAATTTCTCCTAGTCCAGATTAATAGTTGACTTCTTATTTACTTATTCAGGTACATTCCACAGATCAGTAGACACATTAACAATTCTGTTCTAAATATCTTTGTCTCTGTCCAAAATATATATGAAATATCTCAGTCCTATCAGGCTTCTCTGTGAGAATCACACTCTACATTGCTGAATTTCTTTTACATGAACCATTTGTCAAATTAAAAAGATTTACTGAGCAAAACCTTCAACCATTTAGAGTTTAAAACAATGGGAGGTAATAAACACATCCTTGATATGGTCCTTAATGCAAGGCTAAGTTTTATTACCCTTTTTTTCTGAGTCTTTCTAATTTTTCTCTTTACTCATTGGAGATGAAGATTGAGAGTTTTTCCTCTAAGACCAGGAACAAGATAAGAATGCCCACCCTCACTACTGTTTTTTTCCCCCACACATGCGTGACTGACAAAGCCACTCATTCAACATGGTGCTGGAGTCCTAGCTAGAGCAACTAGACAAGATAAAGAAATAAAAAGCACACAAATAGGACAAGAAGTAAAGTGGCTTCTATTTGCAGATGATTTGATCTTATTTATGGAAAATCATAAAGAGTCAAGCAAGCCACTGTTAGAAGTAATCAATGAATTCAGTAAAGTTGCAGGATATAAAATCAACATACAGAATTCATTCTTTTTTCCATACACTAACAACAAAACATCTGAAAAAGAAGAAAACTATCCCATTCACAATTGCATCAAAATCAATAAATACTAAGGAATAAAACAAGGAGGTGAAAGATCTATGCAATGAAAACTCTAAGACATTGATGAAAGAAATTGAGAACATAAACAAATAGAATGATATCCCATGTTCATGAAACAGAAGAATTAAAATAACTACACTAACCAAAGCCATCAATAGATTCAGTGTAATACCTATCATAATTCCAGTGGCATTTTTCACAGAAAAAACAACCCTAAAATTTGTATGGAACCACAAAAAAACCCCAAATTGCCAAAGCAATGCTGACAAAGAACAAAGCCAGAGGCTTCCCACTTCCTGATTTCAAACTACACGAAAAGCTATAATAATTAAAACAGTATGGTAGTAGCATAAAAACACATACATAAACCAATGGAACAGAACAGAGAACCCAGATAAGCCCCCAATCAGTTAATGAATATATGACAAAGGAGAAAAGAATACTCAATGGGGAAAGGACATTCTGTCCAACAAATGGTGTTGGAAAACTGGATAACCATATGCAGAAAAAAAAAAAATGGACCCCTATCTTACACCACCCACAAAAATTAACTCAAGATGGTTTAGAGGCTTAAACATATGACCTGAACTCATAAAACTCCTTGAAGAAAACATGAGGAAAAAGTCCCCTTGACACTGGTCTTGGCAATAATTTTTTGGAAATGACACCAAAAGCACAAAAAATAAAAGCAAAAATCATTAAGTAGGACTACATCATATTAAAATCTCTGCACAGCAAAAAAAAAAAAAAAAAAAAAAATCAACAAGATGAAAAGGCAAGCTAGGAAATGGGGAAAATATTTACAAGCCATTTATGGTTAAGAGGTTATCTTCAGAAAGGACGAATACCCAAATGTATCAACATGGACGGGACTGGAAGAGATTATGCTGAGTGAAATAACTCAAGCAGAGAGAGTCAATTATCATATGTTTTCACTAATTTGTGGAGCATAAGAAATAACATGGAGGACATTGGGAGGAGAGGAGAAAGGAGTGTGGGGAAATTGGAGGAGGAGACAAACCATGAGAGACTGTGGACTCTGAGAAACAAACTGAGGGTTTTGGAGGGGAGGGAGCTGGCAGGTTGGGTGAGCCTGGTGGTGGGTATTAAGGGAGGCATGTATTGCATGGAGAACTGGGTGTGATGCATAAACAATGAATTTTGGAACATTGAAAAAATAAAGTTAAAAAAAGATTACTAAAAAATAAAATTAAAAAAAGAGGTTACCATAAAAAATATACAAAGAATCATACAATTCAGTAACCAAAAAAAAAAAAAAAAAAAAAGGAATAATCTAGATTTAAAATGGGCAGAGGAACTTAAACATTTTTCCAAAGAAGACATCCAAATGGCCAACAAGTACATAAAAAGATGCTCCATGTTACTAATCATCAGGGAAATGCAAATCAAAACCACAATGAGATACCACCTCATAGCTGTTAGAATGGTTATTATCAAGAAAAAAAAGAGATAATAAGTATTGATGAGCATGTGAAGAATAGGGAATCCAATGCACTGTTGTAGGAAAGTAAATCCAACCATTATTAAAAACAGTGTGGAGGGGGTGCCTGGGCGGCTTAGTCAATTAAATGTCTCCCTGGTCCTGGGATCAAGCCCCACCTTAGGCTCCCTGCTCAGTGGGGAATCTGCTTCTCCCTCTCCCACTCCCCCTGCTTGTGCTTACTCTCTCTCGCTCTTAAATAAATTTGATGGCATTGATAGCATTAAGTTAAGTGAGATAACTGGGAGTCGGGGGAAGACAAACACTGTGATATCACTAGTATGTGGAATCTAAAAATGCTGAACTTATGAACACAGAGAGGAATAATGGTGACTAGGGGCTGGTTGGCAGAATTGGGGAGACATTTGTATGTGTACAAATTTACTCTTAAAAGATAATTAAGTTCTGGAGATCTAATGCACAGCATAGTGAATACAGTCAACAATACTGTATTATACACTTCAAAGTAACTAAGAGACCAGATTTTAAGATGTTCTCACCACAGAATAGAAATAATTATATGACACAAAATAATTGTTCACTAATGCTACAGGCAGTAATCATATTGCAACATATAAAAGTATCAAATCAATATATTGCATAACAAACTTATACAGTGTCATATGTAAATTATACCTCAATAAAAAAAATAAATAAATTTTTAAATAAAATAAATTGCAAAATGATATTAATGTAACTGGTATTTTTTTAAACTTCAATCCTACCTACTGTCATTCAGATACCTTCCAAATGTAACCTACCTCTTAGATTGTTGCTAGAGGGGAGGTAGGCAGGGGAATAGTTTAAATGGGTGATGGGTAGTAAGAAGGGCACTTTCTGGGCACCTGGGTGGCTCAGTGGGTTAATCTTCTGCCTTTGGCTCAGGTCATGATCTCAGGGTCTTGGGATTGAGCCCCACATCAGGCTCTCTGCTCAGCGGGGAGCCTGCTTCCCCCTCTCTCTCTGCCTGCCTCTATGCCTACTTGTGATCTCTCTCTCTCTGTGTCAAATAAAATAAATAAAATCTTAAAAAAAAAGAAGGGCACTTGCTGTGATGAGCACTGGGTGTTGTATGTAAGTTATGAATCACTAAATTCTACACCTGAAACTAATAATATACTGTATGTGAAGTAATTGGAATTTAAGTAAAATCCTGAACAAAAAAAAAAAGAAATGCTAAGTCTTTGTACTAAAATTCATGCTCAACTTTTCATTCTTATGGGACATGGCTCCCAATAATACCTTCTGCACATTCAAACCACTTCACTTTGTTAATTTGTATGACTATGGGAAATGCCCTTCTCTTTTGTGAAGTAAATCCTACAAAATGAGGTAAAGCCCCTCCTCCTGACTGAACTTTCCATGGACTCCCTGATAATCCACATGAGTTCTTATTCTTTTCAAGTCCCTTAGTCTGTGGGTCTGTTTCAATCATCTTACATTGAACGATACCAAAAGTGTAGAATTTATTATTTTATATATGGGTCGGTCTCCTAGTTAGATATTCCTAGACAGGAAACTTTCCTAATTTCTCTTTTCATCCTTACCACCCACCTCGATGTATTTATCTAGCAAACTCTTAGTGGGGGCTGGCAGATTCACTGTTCCTTGATATTACATGACAAAATCTCTGTGCAATTACTGTGGGCAAGCTAAACTGTCTTTTTAGTCCCAAAGACTGACCTAGTTTAGAATATGTGGTTCACCTAAGAGTAGAATCTGGCATATACCATTGGTCTAAAAGTTCTTAAGGGGCAAGTTGAAATAATCATGTTTTATTTTCCCAGGTTTTTTCTTTAAAGTAATACTTTAGTGGTGCGTGGGTGGCTCAGTGGGTTAAAGCCTCTGCCTGTGGCTCAGGTCATGGTCCTGGGGTCCTGGGATTGAGCCCTGCATTGGGCTCTCTGCTTGGCAGGGATCCTGCTTCCATACCCCTGCCCCGCCTGCCTCTCTGCCTACTTGTGATCTCTGTCAAATAAATAAATAAAATTTTAAATAAAATGAAATAATATTTTAATGGCATTTCCCATCAGTACCTCTAGCATATGATTTTCAACAGCAGTTGAAATGCAAGGTGCACTGATGAAGGCAATTCTTAGAAGACAGCAGTTCTGGGAACCTAACCCATCTATAGGAGCTCCCAGAAGATTAACTTCCAGTTATCATCAGCAGCTCTTATTTGTCACCTGCCTGAGCTCATCTGAACCCATCAAAAGTTAGATCTGCACAGTATTATGGAAATATCCTCCAGTAATATCTAGCAGAGTTTGTCTCCCGATGAAACCCTCATAGTACTTTAGCAATAGACTTCCCATACTTCCTTATACATATGTAGTGAGCAATGCCACAAACAACATACTTATACCTGGACTGGCAACCCAAACATCCTTTATTTGTACTACAGTTTCCTTGGAATGGGGTAAGCACCCACACACCCTCCTGGAGATTTCAATAATTCCCCTTTTTTCAGTCCTATCCAAATGTAAACTCATGCAAGATTTGGCAAAGGTTTTAAATGCCTCTTCACTTAAAGTCTTTAATTAAATAGAATAATTCATGTGACTCATCAAAATTGAGACCAAAAGCATTCATTAACACAATGAACACTGAAAAGAAATTCAAAAATAAATAAAAATAAAAATAAAAGAATCCATTAAATTGGGATGCCTGGGTGGCTCAGTTAGTTAAGTGGCTGTCTTTGGCTCAGCTCATAATCCCAGGGTTCTGGGATCAAGCCCCACATCAGGCTCCTTGCTCACTCAGCAGGGAGCCTACTTCTCTCTCTGCCTGCCACTCCCTCTTCTTGTGCATGTGCTCTCTCTATCTTTCTGACAAAATTTTTTTAAAAGTCTTTAAAATAATCCATTAAATCTCTGAGGATATGTATATGTAATGACATCTAGTTTTTAAAATTTTTTTTATTAATTTCTTTTCAGCATAACAGAATTCATTGTTTATGCACCACACCCAGTGCTCCATGCCATATGTGCCCTCCATAATACCTACCACCTGGTTCCCCCAACCTCCCACCCACCCACCCCTTCAAAACCCTCAGAATGTTTTTCAGAGTTCATAGTCTCTCATGGTCCACCTTTCCTTCCAATTTCCCTCAACTCCCTTCTCCTATCCATCTCCCTATGTCCTCCATGGTATTTGTTATGCTCCACAAATAAGTGAAACCATATGATAATTGATTCTCTCTGCTTGACTTATTTCACTCAGCATAATCTCTTCTAGTCCCATCCATGTTGATACAAAAGTTGGGTATTTGTCCTTTCTGATGGAGGCACAATACTTCATAGTGTATATGGACCACATCTTCCTTATCCATTCATCCATTGAAGGGCATCTTGGTTCTTTCTACAGTTTGGCGACTGTGGTCATTGCTGCTATAAATATTGGGGCATATGTGGCCCTTCTTTTCACTACTTCTGTATCTTTGGGGTAAATACCCAGTAGTGCAATTGCAAGGTCATAGGGATGCTCTATTTTTAATTTCCTGAGGAATCTCCACACTGTTTTCCAAAGTGGCTGCACCAACTTGCATTGCCACCAACAGTGTAAGAGGGTTCCCCTTTCTCCACATCCTCTCCAACACACGATGTTTCCTGTCTTGCTAATTTTGGCCATTCTAAGTGGTGTAAGGTGGTATCTCAATGTGGTTTTAATTTGAATCTCCCTGATGGCTAGTGATGATGAACATTTTTTCATGTGTCTGATAGCCATTTGTATGTCTTCATTGGAGAAGTGTCTGTGACATCTAGTTTTTATCATTTGGTTAAAGACTGAGCAATTTAGCTAGTCAACAGTGTTGGGACACATCTTGTTCCTCTTTTTAACCAGATCTCTAGGACCAAATGTTTTGTTTTCTCCTTCAGACAACATAAACTAGCCAGAGCTGAGAATCTGCATATCCCACTATTTCCTCTCCTAACCCTTGAGGCTTCCTAGAATATATCATTTTAGAGCAATTTGACCATCTACTCCATCCACTGAATCACCCATACAACCATAACTTTCTAGGAGATAAATACTGAACACACACAAGAAAGAATGCATACCAGTTTTCCATATTTGTTCCTAGTCTCTGCAAATACTGCACATTCAGTAACTATATTATTACAACAAATTCTCACACAAATCTCCTTACACCAAATTTGAACAGATGCTTAAAATACCAGAAACAACTTGGTAGTGTAATCCCATTGGCTATGTCAATTAAGGGCAAAGTTTCAAGATTTAATGGAGGAGAAAAAGAGGTTTGTGTGCCACAATATCAGAAATTGCTATTAGTTGACATAAATTTTGTACATCATCTCCCATCAGAAATCCACATTGGACATGAGGCACAATAATTAAAACATGAAAGTTATAAGTAAATAGTACTGAAGGGATGACATTATTCATTCCATTCTTCTTTATGATCCAAATTGCCTCCTGATTCCTTAGATTATAGCTGATGGAGACTGAGATGTGACCAAAAACTTACCAGGTGATCAGTCCTGAAAGAGCCCTTAACAAACATTAGCCACCTCAGATTGCTCTTCCCAGAGGACACAACCAGGCCAGTTGCATAGCTTTGTTTCTGTTCAAAGGCACATCCCCTCTCTTGATTTATTCCCATTGTGGTCAGAAATACAGAACAGACATTGATCACCCTCTTGTCTGGATTATGCTGCATAAAATATTTAGGAGACAATGTCTCTACACTCCTGGGGATCTCTATCAGGTATCACTCCTTTACAGTCAGAGGTCTGGGACAGAGCAGGGCTCAATCTCTGAAGAAAAAGAAGTAGGAAGTTTCTAAACATTAACATTTTACAAATACTTGCAGACTATTAATAAATGATGAGGCCATTCCTCATGCAAGTGAGAAAGTATTAAACTCCAAGACTTAAATGTATTGTGCTTGTGTGGAACCAAGTCAGCTCTCAGTCCATTTGGCATATTATCTGTCTCAAATTAACCTTTCTTTATCCAAAGGCAGTATGAATTTTGTTAAAGTCCATTCCTGTGCATGTTACTAGGGGTTAAGTTTTGTGAGAGGAAAAGTCTAGACAGAACCTCAGCAGGACCATCTCTTCTTTTGTAACCTCTTCAAGGCATCTTTGATTTCCTTGTTCCTCAGACTGTAAATCAAGGGATTCAGCATTGGAATAACCACAGTGTAGAATACTGATGCAAATCTGTCAAAACTAGAAGAACCACCAGAGCTGGAACTCAAATAGACAAACATACCAGAGGTATAGAAGAGGGAAACTGCTGTCAGATGAGAAGCACATGTGTTGAAAGCCTTGGACCTGCCTTTGGCTGAAGTGATCTTCATGATGGAGAGGACAATATAGCCATAGGATATCATGATAATGAGGGCATTTATAATCCCAAAGATCATTGTTAATATAGCAGTCAACAGTTGTGCAAAGAAAGTGTCAGTGCAGGACAGGGCTAACAGCTGGGGCATGTCACAGAAGAAATGATTGATGACATTAGACCCACAAAAGTGGAGCTGAAACATGGTACACAACTGGGATATAGAAGCAGAGAGTCCGGCCAAATAGGATCCCAGCACCATCTGAATACAGAGGGTGGGTGACATGATGGATGAATAAAGAAGTGGATTACAAATGGCACTATATCGGTCATAAGCCATGGCTGTCATGAGACAAGACTCACTCAGTCCCATGGTTGAAAAGACAAAGTACTGAACAGCACAACCCACAAAGGTGATGGTCTGCTGCTCTTGGAAAAAGTTGGAGAGCATCTTGGGAGCTATAGAGGTCACATAGCAGATATCTATGAAGGACAGATTACTGAGGAAGAAGTACATGGGTGTGTGAAGGTGAGAGTCCATCCTTATTAAGATGATGAGGCACAGGTTCCAAGTCAGAGTCAAAATGTAGATCAGCAGGAATACAACAAAGAGCACTGCTAGGATTCTGGGAAAATCAGAGAATCCCAAAAGGATGAAACAGGTGATCTGTGTAATATTTCCTCTCCCAATCATTGGCTTGTACTTCTAAAATCAGAGCAAAAAGAAGAGAATGCACTGCTGACTCAGGCAAGATGACAGTATTACAATTCCCATATGTGCTACTTTTTCCCCTTCACTGAGTGCTGGGAAAAACCAATGTCTCACTGTCCTGGTGAAAAGACCCAGATTTTCATCTCAAATTATCAAGAAGTGTGATTTTAAAAGTGCTTCCAACTAATATTTATTTGACTAATAGAATTGAAATTAAAAAAAGAAAAAAAGTGCTTCAGATTCTCAATTATTTCATGAATTCTCATGAAAATTAAAGAGATATGTTTTAATTTGACTGAGAACTAAAATAATATAAGTGCTGTGATTATTACAGAGATCATTCATTAAAAGTTTTTTTAATTTATTTTTTATTTTCAGCATAACAGTATTCATTATTTTTCCACCACACCCAGTGCTCCATGCAATCCGTGCCCTCTATAATACCCACCACCTGGTACCCCGACCTCCCACCCCCCGCCCCTTCAAAACTCTCAGATTGTTTTTAAGAGTCCATAGTCTCTCATGGTTCACTTCCCCTTCCAATTTCCCCCAACTCCATTCTCCTCTCTAACTCCCCCTGTCCTCCATGCTATTTGTTATTTAAAACCTCAGATAATTCATTATATAATCACTGCTTTACAAGAACAGAAGTAGAATCACTCTAGATTAAAACCGAAATAGCTCTTCAGGCCAACATGGCCATCTAGATAATGTTTTGAAATTTCCTTTTTTATTCTTAAGAAAAGTTATTTATCCTCTTTGTAATAATTTCACAAACTCTTATATGCATGTAGTCAGTGTATCATCTTCTAGCTGGCCTGAAAACTATATCATAACTTATGACTCTGACAATATTTTCTTGAGGCACAGTATATGTAACCAATAAAGTTATGCAACAAGTGTTCTTAGGGAATTCTTCGTACTAAGTATATCAAAGGGAAGGTAGTATAGCTCACTACTGACCCCAACATTTTTTTCATTTTTAGGGTACTTTACTACTTTAGAAACAGCATGAGAACAAATTGAGAACATTAAATGTTCAGACTATAGAGTTTTGTCTGATATCCTCTCGCTTTATGAGCTTGTCCCAGTAGCTTAAATACACAAGACTGATTTACTCAAAATGAAGTGAGAACATTAAGAGCTGCTGGACTATGAAATTACTAGGACAGTTACAAGAAAATTCATGGAGATGCTCAGCACACAGTTCTGTACACAATAATTGTTCAATAGGTGTTGGCTATTATTATCATGGATTGCTTACAGATAACCATAAATGACAGCTGTGCCCATGGTTAGGAACATTAACAGTGCTATAGTTGTATGGGTTAATCTGAGGAACTTCCTGAGGCATCACTGACCTTGTGGACACTGAGAATCATTGCCTTTAGGCAGATGTATATTCAGACCTCATGTAGAAACAAATCAAACCGCCCAGGGCCATGAAGACACAAAACACATAAACAATTTTCTATTTAATTTGCTTGAGTTTGAGTACACTTGGTTAACTGACAACCAGCATCAGACAATGATGGACCGGATGCAGAGGAAAAGTTACTTTTAAGGATTTATATATCTTAATAGCTTTTGTTCCTGTAAATAATATGTTCCTGTAACACTTATTTTTATCTATTGGATGTATAATGCTTAGCAAGTTATTGACCCCTTTGTGCTTCAGTTGTATCATCTATAAACAGAGCTAGAAGAACTTACCACTTCAGAGGGTTGCTGCAAAGACTGATTGACATAAAGCGCTTAAAACAGTAAGGGCTCAATAAATGTTGGCAACTATCATCCCCATTATCATTCCTCTCTGTGAAGGAAAAATAAAGTAAGCTAATACTGAAATATCAAGAAGTTCTTCACATAAATTATTTTCTAAATTAAATGGTCTCTAAGCCAACACTCAAAAATATCGTTAGTCAATGCCTGTAGTTGTTCCTGTCTGGTATTACTCTGTTATCTCCCAGTCAGCTGGAGTATAAACAGCTGATGCTGCTTTTCATGGGCCACCACCACCAGGCACTCTGAGCTGATGAAGCTCCATACAGCACATGGTCTCGTGGACATGTTTCACTATTACCGATAAGCACCTTGTATACGAATAGTTGTGTTACTGAACAAATACATGGTGCTTTCACCCACTTTTGGAGACAAAACTAAAATTATCTTATTTCATTTCATTTATGCTTTTGTGAACTTGGAAGTCTTTCCTTTGACTCCTAAAGTGTGGCCAATATAACTTATCCACAATTTTATCCAAGATGAGTTGGGGTCAATGAAAATATTCTGAAAACATAAACTCTCATGCACAACATCCCCCAATACATGAACATAATCAATAAATTTGGTGAAAAGAATTCAGGTTTCTGATCAATCACTTGCAGTAAAGCTCTTCACTTTTTTTAAAATTTAATTTTATTTTTTCAGTGTTCCAAAATTCATTGTTTATGTACCACACCCACTGTTCCATGCAATACATGCCCTCCTTAATACCCACAACCAGGTTGACCCATCCCCCTCAACCACTTCCTTTTAAAACCCTCAGTTTGTTTCTCAGAATGCACAGTCGCTCATGGTTCATCTCTCCCTCCAATTTCCCCCAATTCACTTTTCCTTTCATCTTCCTAATGTCCTCCATGTTATTCCTTATGCTCCACAAGTAAGTGAAACCATATGACAATTTACTTTCTCTGAATGACTTATTTCACTGAGCATAATCTTCTCTAGTCTCATCCATGTTGATACAAAAGCTGGGTATTCATCATTTCTGATGACTGAGTACTATCCCATTGTAGATATGGACCACATCTTCTTTACCCATTCATCTATTGAAGGGCATCTCCGCTCTTTCCGCAGTTTGGCAATTGTGGACATTGCCACTATGTACAGGGTATTGGGGGTACATATAGCCATCTTTTGATTACCTCTGTACCTTTGTATCTAGTAGTACAATCAGGGTCATAGGGTAGTTCTCATTTTAATTTTTTGAGTAATATGCACACTGTTTTCCAAAGTGGCTGCACCAACTGCATTCCCACCAACAGTATAAGAGGGTTCCCCTTTCTCCACATCCTCTCCAATATTTATTGTTTCCTGTATTGTTAATCTTGGCCATTCTAACTGGTATAAGGCAGTATCTCAATATGATTTTGATTTGAATTTCCCTGATGGCTAATGATGATAAGCATTTTTTATGTCTGCTAGCCATCTGTATGCCATCTTTGAGAAGTGTCTGTTCATGTTTTCTGCCCACTTTTTAAACACTTGAAAGCTAAAGACCATCCTGCTCAAGAATGTTTGGATCAACCAGGATATAGAAGAAGAACTTAAACAATTCATGGAAACCAAAGAGAATGAGGACACATCAGTCCAAAACCAATTGGATACAGCAAAGGCAGTCCTAAGGGGGAAATACATAGCTATCCAAGCCTTCCTCAAAAAAATCGAAATATCCAAAATATAGCAATTCTCTTTACACCTTAAGGAATTGGAAAATCAATAGCAAATTAAGCCAACCCCATGCACAAGAAGAGAAATAATTAAGATTAGAGCAGAGATCAATGAGAGATAGAAACTAGAGATAAAGTATAACATGTCAACAAAACTAGAAGCTGGTTCTTTGAAAGAATTAACAAGAAAGATAAACCATTGGCCAAACTAACCCAAGAGAAAAGAGAGAGGATCGAAATTAATAAAATTATGAGTGAAAGGGGAGAGATCATGACTAACACCAAGGAAACAGAAACAATCATCAGAAAGCATTATCAACAGTTATATGCCAATAAATTAAGCAACCTAGAAGAAATGGATGCATTCCTGGAAATCTATAAATTTACAAGTCTGAAAAAGGAAGAAATTGACAATGTGAATAGACTAATATCTAGTAATGAGATTGAAGCAGTGGTCAAAAAACTCCCAAAGAGGAACCTGGGTGGTTCATTGGGCTAAGCCTCTGCCTTCAGCTCAGGTCATGATCTCAGGGTCCTAGGATCGAGCCCCATATGAGCCCCATATCAGGTTCTCTGCTCAGCAGGGAGCCTGCTTCCCCTCACCCCTCCCCACCTGCCACTCTGCCAACTTGTGATATCTGTCAGATAAATAAAATCTTTAAAAAAAACCCAAACTCCCAAAAAACCAGAGTCCAGGACCTGACAGATTCACTGGGGAATTCTACCAAACATTCAATGAAGAAATAATACCCATTCTCCTGAATCTGTTTCCAAAAATAGAAACAGAAGGAAAACATCCAGACTCTATGAAGCCAGGACTACCTTGATCCCCAAACCAGAAAAAGACCTCATCAAAAAGGAGAGTTTCAGACCAATACCCCTGATGAATATGGATGCCAAGATTCTCAACAAGATCCTAGTTAATAAGATCCAACAGTACATTAAAAAGATTAGCTCTTCACTTTCTCATCACATTCTGGTGACAGAGGCAGCCAGAGGTAAAGGTATTTCATGTGACTCAGCATTCCCCCAAAGGTAAGGAATTATGGATTGTTCTACTCATTCATGACAAAATGTATCTTCTTAAACTTTGGTAAGTTATAGGAAATGGGAGAAATTCACTTTTTGGTTAAGTTTTTGCATGTGTCCACCATTTCCCAAGACAAGTTAAAAAAACAGTGACTGGTGTAAATATTAATTGGAGGGGAATGGAACCAGTGTTCATGTTCTAGAGGCAGAAAGGTACCCCTCCCCAATATCATAGAATCTAGAAAGACCTCAAGGCATCTAGTTGTGAAAATGAATTATAATTTTAGACAAGACTCTTGAAAGCAGCTAGGAGGAAGAGATTCCTTACATGCAGAGGAAGGCCCATCAGAATAATGTCAGATCTGTCCGCAGAAACCTGGCAAGCTAGTAAGGGCTGGCAGGATGTATTCAGGGTACTGAATGAAAAGAACATGCAGCCAAGAATACTTTATGCAAGACTGACATTCACAATGGATGGAGAGATAAAGAGCTTCCAAGACCAGCAAGGTTTAAAAGAGTCTGACCACCAAGCTGGCACTGCAAGAAATATTAAGGGGGGTTCTATGAAATATGAAAAAAACACAAAAATATCATTGAACAGAAATATATGGAGACAATCTATAGAAAGAAGTACTTGACAGATAACATGATGTCAATAAAAACGTATCTATCAATAATCACTCTCAATGTGAATGGCCTAAATGTGCCCATAAAATGGCACAGGGTTGCAGATTGGATAAAACAACATGACCCATCCATATGTTGTCTACAAGAGGCCCATTTTGAACCTAAGGATACATCCAGACTGAAATTGAAGGAATGGAAAAGCATCTTTCATGCCAACGGCCTCAAAAGAAGGCTGGGGTAATGATTCTTATATCAGATAAATTAGATTTTAACCTAAAGACTGTAGTTGGAGATACAGAAGGACACTATATCATTCTTAAAGGATCTATCCACCAAGATCTAATAGTTGTAAATATTTATGCCACGAATATGGAGGCAGCCAACTACATAAGAAAACTGTTAATCAAGATAAAGAGTCAGGCGAGGATGCGGAGAAAGGGGAACCCTCCCACACTGTTGGTGGGAATGCAAGCTGGTGCAGCCACTCTGGAAAACAGCATGGAGGTTCCTCAAAATGTTGAAAATAGAACTGCCCTATGACCCAGCAATTGCACTATTGGGTATTTACCCTAAAGATACAAACGTAGTGATCCAAAGGGGCACGTGCACCCAAATGTTTATAGCAGAAATGTCCACAATAGCCAAACTATGGAAAGAACCTAGATGTCCATCAACAGATGAATGGATCAAGAAGATGTGGTATATATACACAATGGAATACTATGCAGCCATCAAAAGAAATGAAATCGTGCCATTTGCGACAACATGGATGGAACTAGAGCGTATCATGCTTAGCGAAATAAGTCAAGCAGCGAAAGACAACTATCATATGATCTCCCTGATATGAGGAAGTGGTGATGCAACATGAGGGCTTAAGTGGGTACGAGAAGAATCAATGAAACAAGATGGGATTGGGAGGGAGACAAACCATAAGTGACTCTTAATCTCACAAAACAAACTGAGGGTTGCTGGGGGGAGGGGGTTTGGGAGAAGGGGGTGGGATTATGGACATTGGGGAGGGTATGTGCTTTGGTGAGTGCTGTGAAGTGTGTAAACCTGGTGATTCACAGACCTGTACCCCTGGGGATAAAAATATATGTTTATAAAAAATAAAAAATTAAAAGTAAAAAAAAAAAGATAAAGAGTCATATTGATATGAATACACTAATAGCAGGGGACCTTAACATGCCATTCTGAGCAATAGACAGACCATCCAAACAGAAAATCAATAAAGAAACAAGAGCATTGGGGCACCTGGGTAGCTCAGCGGGTTAAGCCTCTCCCTTCTCTGCTCAGCAGGAGCCTGCTTCCCCCTCTCTCTCTGCCTGCCTCTATGCCTACTTGTGATCTCTCTCTCTCTGACAAATAAATAAACAAAATCCTTAAAAATAATAAAAAAAAGAACAAGCATTGAATGACACATTGGACCAGATGGACTTCATAATTATATACAGAACATTCCACCCTAAAACAACAGAATACTCATTCTTATCAAGTGTACATGGAACTTTCTCCAAAAGATTTCACATACTGGGCCACAAATCAGGGCTCAACCAATACCAAAAGATTGTAATTATTCCCAGCATATTCTCAGACCACAATGCTTTGAAACTGGAGATCAACCACAAGAAAAAGTTTGGAAGGAATTCAAACACCTGGAAGCTAAAGACCATGTTGCTTAAGAATGCTTGGATCAACCAAGAAATCAAAGAAAAACTTAAACAATTCATGGAAACCAATGAGAATGAACACACTTTGGTCCAAAACCTATGGGATACAGCAAAGGCAGTCTTAAGGGGCAAATACATAGCCATACAAGTCTCCCTCAAAAAAAAAAAAAAAAAAAGTGGAAAATCCAGAATACACCAGCTGTCTCTACACCTTAAAGTACTGGAGAATCAGCAACAAATTAAGCCAAGTCCACACACAAGAAGGGAAATAATCAAGGTTAGAGCAGAGATCAATGAGATAGAAACTAGAGATACAATAGAATGTATCAGTGAAACTAGAAGCTGGTTTTTTGAAAGAATCAATAAGATTGATAAACCATTGGCCACACTAATCCAAAAAGAAAAGAGAGAATGCCCAAATTAATAAAATTATGAATGAAAAGGGAGAGATCACAACACGAAGGAAATAGAAACAATCATCAGAAATTTTATAAACAGTTATATGCCAATAAGTTAAGCAACCTAGAAGAAGGGAATGCATTCCTGGAAAACTATAAACTTCCAAAACTGAATCAGGAGGAAATTGACAACCTGATTAGACCAATATCTAGAAATGAGATTAAAGCGGTGAACAAAAACCTCCCAAATAACAAGAGCCCAGGACCTGAAGGATTCCTTGGGGCCATACCACCAAACTTTCAAAGAAGAAATAATCTCTATTCTACTGAAGCTGTTTCAGAAAATTGAAGCAGAAGGCAAGCTTCCAGACTCTTTTAATAAAGCCAGCATTACCCTGATCCCCAAACCAGGTAAAGACCCCACCAAAAAGGAGAATTTCAGACCAATATCACTGGTGAATATGGATGCTAAGATTCTCAGCAAGATCCTAGCTAATAGGAACCAATAGCACATTAAAAAGATTATCCACCATGACCAGGTGGGATTTATCCCTGGGTTGCAAGGGTGGTTCAATATTCACAAATCAATCAATGTAATAGAACAAATCAATAAGAGAAGAGCTAAGAATCACATGGTCATCTCAATTGATGCAGAAAAAGTATTGGCAAGATACAGCATCCTTTCCTGATTAAAACGCTTCAGAGTATAGGGATAGAGGGAACATTCCTCAACTTCATCAAATCTATCTATGAAAAACCAACAGTGAATATCCTCCCCATTGGAAAAGAGCTGACAGCCTTCCCTTTGAGATCAGGAACACAAGGATGCCCAATATCACCACTCTTGTTTAACATAGTATTAGAGTCCTAGCAACAGCAATCAGACAATATAGAGAAATAAAAGGTATTCAAATTGGCAGTGAAGAAGTCAAACTCTCTGTCTTCACAGATGACATGACACTTATATGGAAATCCCAAAAGATTCCCCCCACCCAAACTACTAGAACTCATACAGCAATTCAGTAATGTGGCAGGATACAAAATCAGTGTACAGAAATCAGTTGCTTTCTTATACACTAACAGTGAAAATACAAAAAGGGAAATTAGAGAATTGATTCCATTTACTATAGCACCACCAACCATAAGGTACCTGGGAATAAACCTAACCAAAGAGGAAACATATCTGTACTTGAGGAACTACAGAACACTCATGAAAGAAACAGAAGACACAAAAAATGGATGACCATTCCATGCTCATGGATTGGAATAATAATCATTGTTAAAATATCTATACTGCCTGGAGCAATCTATACTTTCAATGCCATTCCAATCAAAATTCCCTCAGCATTTTTCAAAGGTATGTATGTATGTATTTATTTATTTAACAGAGAGATCACAAGTAGGCAGAGAGGCAGGTAGAGTGAGGGAGAGGGAAAAGCAGGCTCACTCTGGAGGAGAGAGCCCGATGCAGGGCTCCATCCTAAGACCCTGAGATCATGAGCTGAGCCAAAGGTTGAGGTTTAACCCACTGAGCTACCCAGATGCCCTTCCACAAGCATTTTTCAAAGAGCTGAAGCAACAATCCTAAAATTTGTATGGAACCAGAAGAGACCCTGAATTGCTAAGGAAATGTTGAAAAACAAAAACAAAACTGGGGACATCACATTGCCTGGTTTCAAGCTTTACTACAAAGATGTGATCACCAAGACAGCATGGTACTGGCATAAAAACAGATGCATAGACCAGTGGAACAGAGTAGAGAGACCAGATATGGACCTTAAACTCTATGCTCAAATAATCTTTAACAAGGCAGGAACAAATATACAGTGGGAAAAAAAACAGTCTCTTCCATAAATGGTGCTGGGAAAATTGGACAGCTATGTGTAGAAGAATGAAACTCGACCATTTTATTACACCATATACAAAGACAAACTCGAAATGGATAAAAGACTTCAACGTGAGGCAGGAATCTATCAGAATCCTAGAGAAGATCATAGACAGTAACCTCTTTGACATTGGCCACAGCAACTTCGTTCAAGATATGTCTCCAAAGGAAAAGGAAACAAAGGCGAAAATGAATTTTTTGGGCCTCGTTAAGATCAAAATCTTCTGCACAGCAAAGGAAATGGTCAAAAAAACAAAGAGGCAACCCATGGAATGGGAGAAGATATTCACAAATGACAATATAGACAAAGGACTGATATCCAGGATCTATAAAGAACTCCTCAAACTAGGGTGCCTGGGTGGCTCAGTGGGTTAAGCCACTGCCTTCGGCTCAGGTCATGATCTCAGGGTCCTGGGATCGAGTCCCGCATCAGGCTCTCTGCTCAGCAGGGAGCCTGCTTCCTCCTCTCTCTCTCTCTCTGCCTGCCTCTCTACCTACTTGTGATCTCTCTCTGTCAAATAAATAAATAAAATCTTTAAAAAAAAAAAAGAACTCCTCAAACTAAACACACATGAAACAGGTAATCATGTCAAAAAATGGGCAGAAGACATGAACAGACTTCTCCAATGAAGACATACAAATGGCTATCAGAGACATTAAAAAATGTTCATCATCCCTGACCATCAAGGAGATTCATATCAAACCACATTGAGATACCATCTTACACCATGTAGAATGGCCAAAATTAACAAGACAGTAAACAACGTGTGTTGGAGAGGATGTGGAGAAAAGCAAACTGTCTTACACTCTCGGTGGGAATGCAAGTTGGTGCAGCCACTTTGGAAAACGATGTGGATATTCCTTAAGAAATTAAAAATAGAGCTTCCTTATGACCCTGCAATTGCACTTATGGGTATTTACCCCAAAGATACAGGTGTAGTGAAAAGAAGGACCATCTGTACCCTAATGTTTCTATCTGTACCCTAATGTTTATAGCAGCAATGGCCACAGTCATCAAACTGTGGAAAGAACCAAGTCACCCTTCAATGGATGAATGGATAAGAAAGATGTGGTCCATATACACTATGGGGTATTACGCGTCCATCAGAAAAGATGAATAAGCCTGGTGATTCACAGACCTGTACCCCAGGGGATAAAAATATATGTTTATAAAAAATAAAAAATTAAAAAAAAAAAATTAAAAAAAAAAAAAGAAAAGATGAATACCCAACTTTTGTATCCACATGAACAGGACTGGAAGAGATTATGCTAAGTGAAATAAGTCAATTTTCATATGGTTTCACTTACTTCTGGAGCATAAAGAATAACATGGAGGACATGTGGAGCTGGAGAGGAGAAGGGAATTGGGGGAAATTGGAGTGGGAGACGACCTATGAAAGACTGTGAACTCTGAGAAACAAACCGAGGGTTTGGGAGGGAATGGGCATGAGAGGTTGGGTGAGTCTGGTGTTGGGGATTATGGAGGGCATGTATTGCATGGAGCACTGGGTGTGGTGCATAAACAATGAATTCTGGAACACTGAAAAGAAATTTAAAAAAAATAAAGGCTACCTGAGGGAGAAAGGAATATTAATTGAAAATTTTATTATGTGCATTTAGCTAAACAAAATATTTCCATTTCTCAATACTGAGCATGTGGCCAGTTTGTAAGGTTGTGCAGAATACAAAATCAAGTAAAGAAAACCAAGATGTTGCGATGAAGTAGAACAATATAAGTAACAGAAAAGATTAAAAGAGACAGGCCAACAATGCCTTGAAGTGAGGCATCTCTGATATCTGTGTTACTCACACCAGTGCCTCCAGACCGGCAGGGCTCCAAAAATGACCACAGAGAGCTATTGGAAGTATTTCAAAAGGCAAGTGGAAAGAACCAAGATGCCCTTCAATGGACGAATGGATAAGGAAGATGTGGTCCATATACACTATGGAGTATTATGCCTCCATCAGAAAGGACGAATATCCAACTTTTGTAGCAACATGGACGGGACTGGAAGAGATTATGCTGAGTGAAATAAGTCAAGCAGAGAGAGTCAGTTATCATATGGTTTCACTTATTTGTGGAACGTAACAAATAGCATGGAGGGCATGGGGAATTAGAGAGGAGAAGGGAGTTGGGGAAAATTGGAAGGGGAGGTGAACCATGAGAGACTATGGACTCTGAAAAACAATCTGAGGGTTTTGAAGGGGTGGGGGGTGGGAAGTCGGGGTACCAGGTGGTGGGTAGTATAGAGGGCACGGATTGCATGGAGCACTGGGTGTGGTGCAAAAAATAATGAATACTGTTATGCTGAAAATAAAAAATAAATTTAAAAAAAGGCAAGTGGAATTGTACATGAGTACTTTATTATATCATTAATTGGTGAAGCTGCTTGCCTCTTGCTACTCAGAAATTATAAAAAACGCTGTATGTTGACATGGAAATCAAATTAATTAATATTATTATAAAAACAAATTCCTTAAACAAAAGAAAATTCAAAAATTTCTTTTGATGGAAAAAGTTGGAAAATCTAGATAAGAATATGGGATCTTAAGAAATTCCTCTGAATGTCAGTAAATTGTTATTTTTAATTCAGTGCTCAATTATTAACTTTTAAAACTGTTAGCTTTAAAAAAATTTTTAAGCTTTAATTTTTTTAAACCTTATGCACGTATTTATTTATTTGACAGAGAGTGAGACAGAGAAAGAGGGAACACAAGCAGGGGAAGTGGGAGAAGCAGAAGCAGCCTTCCCATTGAGCAGGGAGCCTTGGGATTATGACCTGAGCTGAAGGCAGATGCTTAATGATTGAGCCACCCAGGTAACCTAAAATTTTTTAGCTTTTATAAACTTTATCTCATTAGATTCTAAATAATCCCAATATCCCCCATTGAACACGTGAAAAATAAAATTAAAAAAAAAACAGAAGGTGACAGAGCTCAATATCACACCCTGAAAAAATTGTAGACCTGGAACTCAACATTCATCCTTCACCTCAGAATAATCCCTGAAATTTTAGATTAGAGATTAGCCTAAATCTTCTTTCCAACGAAGTCAGAGAAGTTGGGAAGGAGAAAGCAAACCCAGGAAGGGTTCACAGTAGAGGAATGGGGGTGAGGAAGAGGAGAAGAATGGGAGACACTGAGGAACATAAAACTTGCTCTACTACAGCTCCTACTAGAAGAATCACATGGCTATTAAGATAGCACAGAATCCACTGTTCTCACCAAATCTTGCCCTCTCACCTTGATTCAGAATCCACAAGAAGACAGAGCTCTTGCCAAAGGCTGAAATTGTTTATTTCTTTTCCAAGGGAATATTCCAAGCAAAATTCTATTGCTCTCCAAGATGGGACCCTTTGGCCAAGAATTAGGCTTTCCACTCAGAGTAAGAGAGATGCCAACAACTGGAGATCCTCTTAAATTAGTTATTGTTAAGGGCAGAGATAATAGGATAAAAGACAATTAGAGGGAGAAAACCCTCCAGGTACTTGTTCTCTGGAGTCACAGTTGTCATGGAGATTCTGTCCTGCTAATTTCATGCCCCATTTTGCCATGTCCCTTGTTGGATCCAGTCCCCACTTCCCCAATAGTCCAATCATGTCCATATGACTATTGCTTTTCTGTTAGACACTAAAGAGTAAGTAGAGCTGGGAAGAAGCTAGGAATCATTTAGTCTTATACTGTCTATTACCAGATGAGGAACCTAAAGTCAGAAGAGCTAAAAGATTTGCTCGAGATGACACTGGTAAAATACTAACTGGTGAAATACCTTAATTAAAATAAGTTAGAAATGTGAGCATTTCCCTGTTATCAAAGCACTTTCATTTTAAATATATATATTCGTACATTTGCTCACCTCTCTGACTGGATCCAATCATTGCTGCAGCCCGTGAGGCAGACATGGAATTTCCTATGGGTAAGCAAGGAAATCGAGGCAATCAGGAAAACAGTAAAACTAATTCATGACTTATCATGGCACAACCTGGGGCATTGATATCAACCAATCTGGGTAAAATTCTGACCCTTCACTTGATGACTGTGTGACCATGAGCAAATTAACCTATAACAGCCTCAGGATTATCACATCAGGATTATCATAAAATGGGGCTTATAGTAGTAGCAACTTCATAGAGGAGTTCGTCATAAAGAGAATGAAATTGGATAATGCTTATAAAGAACTTAGAGGTGGTGTAGTGCAAGCATGTCTTCTATTATTATTCAGTGTAATTTCTATGCTCTGATTTGGAGTTCTTTCCAACATATGCTGCATTACTAATACGTCCTTCAAAAATATCTCCTTATCATCATTCCCACAAACATTTTTGCTTGTTTGTTTCTAGGGGGTTTTTGTTTGTTTGTTTCTAGTTTTTTGAAAATGAAAGTTGTCTACCGTGCCAGTTACTAGGAATACAGAGATGTTTTAGAGAAGTTCCATTTTGGTTTGAGCTACTTCAACTATTCTCACTTCTAGGGAGAAACGGGTGGGTGGGCAATGAATTAATTATTTAACACTTGCTGATAATTTAGTAGTTATATATTTCCCCTGATAAGGACTGTAATAACTTAATCCTTAAACTGAGCAGGTACCTAAGATAGTTTTAAATGTCTAACACCAAAAGTAGAGAATTAGGCCACCATGGCCACCCAATAGAGGACATGTTTCTGGTCAGAAAGAATCATGTATGTTCCACAAATAACACTTTGTGAGATTCAAATAAATTGTTACTACAGTGGGAAGAATGTGGCATACCTCTTTGTGCCCAAAGGTTCTATCTGTAATATCTGAAATATAATTTCTCATCTACCATCTTCATATGGCCATCTTCATACAGTAACAGAAAAAATTAAATCTAAGTGATGTAACTATGTAAAGTATAAAGTACTGTATCTATATACACAAGATAAACAGGGAAGAATAATAATACAAAAACAAACTCATAGATACAGAGAACAAATGACGGTTACCAGAGACATTGCAGAGTGGATAAAATGGTGAAGGGGGTCATTTATATGGTGATGACTGGTAATTAGACTCTTGGTGGTGATCACTTTGTAGATGTTATATAGATTATATAGATTATTTAGATTATAGATTATATAGATTATTATATAGATGTTGCTTATAATGTACACCTGAAACTTACATAATGTCATCAGTTTCTTGGCATAGGCAGGCCTGGATCTTGCTGCTTGCTATCTTCCCCAAGAATGTGTAGTCCTCACATAGTTAGCCTCACAAGAATGATGGTTATCATGGTGTGTTTAAGGTATAGGAACTGAGTCTTTGATTTGAGTTTCCTAGTGATTCCAGGACCTTAAGATGATTAGGAGCAGAAGAGCCATTATATTTGGGAGTTCCATGAAGACACAATAGGACAACTAAGAGAATTTCAAGAAAAATTTAAAAAGAGATTTTTTTTTCCATTCAAGAGTTTGTGGATAATTTCATACATTGTATGTTACTATATTTTAAAGATTTTATTTATTTGTTAGAGAGATGGAGAGAGAGCACAAGAAGGCAGAGTAGCAGACAGAGGGAGAGGAAGAAGCAGGCTCTCCCCTGACCAGGGAGCCTGATGCAGGGCTCAACCCTAGAACCCTTGATCATGACTTGAGCCAAAGGCAGCCATTTAACCAACTGAGCCACCTAGGTGCCCCAGTACATTACTATTTATACAGTACTTAAGAAATATCTACATTTTCCAAATTGGCCGAACCAGCTTACTTTCCCACCAGCTCTGCACAAAGGTTTTTTTTTTTTCCTAGTCCTCCCCAACACGTGTATTTCTTGTCTTTTTGATATTACCCATTCTGACTGGTTTAAGGTGCTATCTCATCTTGCTTCCGCATTCCATTTCCCTGAAGAATAGGGATGTTGAGCATATTTTCATATGTCTATTGGCCATATGTCTTCTTTGGAAATAGGTCTATTCAAGTTTTCAGCCCATTTTTTAAATTGTATTCTTTGGCTTTTTTTGTCTTTGCATTGTATGAGTTCTTCATATATTTTGGATATTAACCTTATGTCAGATATACCATTTGCAAATACTTTCTCCCATTCAGTGAGTTGACTTTTCATTTTGATGATGGTTTCCTTCATTGGTTTTTCCTTTACAAGCTTTTTAATTTGATGTAGTCTCATTTGTTTGTTTGTTTGTTTGTTTTGTTTTCCGTGCCTTTGGCATCAGATCCACAAACACATCAGCTAAGTCTGATGTCGAGGAGCTTGCTGCCTATGTTTCTTTCTAGGAATTTAATGGTTTCAGGTCTTAGATTCAAGTATTTTATCCATTTTGACTTAATTTTTGTGTATGATATACGAAAGTGGTTGAGTTTCTTTTTTTTTTTTTTTTCATGAGGCTGTCCAGTTTTACCAGCACTATTTATTGAAGAGACTGCTTTACTTTTCCATTGTATGCTCTAGGCACTTTGCTGAAAACTAATTGTCCATAAATGTGTGATGTTTTCTCTGGGCTATCTGACCAGATCCAATCATCACAGCAGCCTGTGAGGCAGGCAGGGCATTATTTCTTATGGCTTAGCAAGGATATCAAGGCAGTAAGGAAAAGAGTAAAACTAATTCATGACAGAGCCATGACTTATTTTGGTACAACCTGGAGCATTGTTATCAATCAGTCTGGGTAGAATTCTCACCCTTTCACTTGATGACTATGTGACCATGAGCAAATAAACCTCTCCCAGCCTCAGGATTATCACCTCAGGATTTTCATAATGGGGCTGATTTGGAGTATTTTCCAACATGTTATGCTACATTACTAACCCTTCACTAAAAATATCTACTTAACATCATTCCCACAAACATTTTTGCTTGTTTGTTTTTAGTATTTTGAATAGGAAAGTCAGCTACCTTGCCAGTTATTAGGGATAGAGAGATGTTTTAGGTAAGCTCTCATTCTTGGTTTGATCGACTTCAACTATTCTTATTGTGGAAGAAAGCAATGGGTGGGCAAGGAATTATTTAACTCTTGCTGACAGGGATTGCATTTAATCTGTAGATTACTTGTTTTTAGGGGGCTGAGTTTGAGAAATTCTTTATAGATCTTTGATACCAACTCTTTATCTTATATGTCATTTGCAAATATCTTCTTCCATTTTGAGGGTTGTCTCTTAGTTTTGTTGACTGTCCTTTGCTATGCAACAGCTTTTTATCTTCATGAAGTCCCAAAAATTCATTTTTGCTTGTGTTTCCCTTGCATTTAGAGACATTTCTTTAAAAAATGACTACTGGAATTTTGATAGGGATTGCATTTCATCTGTATCTTTCTTTTAAAAGGATGGAAATTTAAACAATATTAATTCTCTTAATATTTTTACCCATTATTTTGTTCATGTGTTATGTCACACTGATTGATTTATTGATGTTGAACCATCCTTTCATAACTGAAATAAGTCCCCCCTAATCATAGTATATTATCCTTTTAATGTGTTCTTGAATTCACTGTGCAATATTGAAGATTCTTGCATTGATGTTCATCAAGCACAATGGGTTCTAGTTTCCTTTTCTTTGATGTCCTTGTCTGTTTTGGTATTAGGGTAATGCTGCCCACATAAAATGTGTTTAGACTCTTACTATTTGCAGATGATATGATACATTATGTGGAAAACCCAAGAGCACTCATACATAGAACTCATATAGGAATTCAGCAAAGTGTCAGGATATAAAATCAATGCACAGAAATCAGTAGCATTTCTATACACCAACACCAAGACAGAAGAAAGAGAAATTAAGGAGTTGATCACATTTATAATTGCACCCAAAACCACAATATACCTAGGAATAAACCTAACCAAAGAGGCAAAAAATCTCTATTCAGAAAACTATAAAGTGCTCATGAAAGAAATTGGGGAAGACACAAAGAAATGGAAAAACCTTCCATGCTCATGGACTGGAAGAACAAAGATTGTGAAAATGTCTATGCTACCTAAAGTAATCTATACTCTTAATGCAATCTCTATCAAAATGCCATCAACTATTTTCAATGAAGTGGAACAAATAATCCTAAAATGTATATGGAACCAGAAAAGACCCTGAATAGCCAGAGGGATGTTGAAAAAGAAAACAAAAATTGGCGGCATCACAATTTAGGTCTTCAAGCTCTGTTACAAAGCTGTAATCATCAAGACAGTATGGTACTGGCAAAAAGAAGATACATGGATCAATGGAACAGAACAGAAAATTCAGAAATGGACCCTCAACTCTATGGCCAACTAATCTTTGAGAAAATAGGAAGGACTATCAAATGGAAAAATGTCTCATCCATAAATGGTGCTGGGAAAATTGGGTAGTCACTTGTAGAAGAGTGAAACTGGATCAATCTTACACCATACACAAAGATAATCTCAAAGTGGATGAAAGACCTCAAAATATGAGATAGGAATCCATCAAAATCCTAGAGGAGAACATAGGCAATGACCTCTTTGATATTGGCCACAACAACTTCTTTCAAGACATGTCTCTAAAGGTAAGGGAAACAAAAGCAAAAGTGAACTTTGGCAAATTTATCAAGATAAAAAGCTTCTGTCTCCAAAGGCAAGGGGAAAAAAAGCAAAAATAAGCTTTTGGGACTTCATGAAGATAAAAAGCTGTTGCACAGCAAGGGAAACAATCAACAAAACTAAGAGACAACCCCCAGAATGGGAGAAGATACTTGCAAGTGACACTACAGATAAAGGACTGGTGTCCAAGATCTACAAAGAACTTATCAAACTAAACACTCAAAAAAACCAGATAATCAAGTGAAAAAATGGACAGGAGACATGAACAGACACTTCTCCAAAGATGACACTCAAATGGCTAACAGACATATGAAAAAAAAATGGTACAGGTACTCAACATCATTAGTCATCAGGGAAATTCAAATCAAAACCACACTGAGAATAGACCTTACACCAGTCAGAATGGCAAAAATTGACAAGACAAGAAACAAGTTTTGGAGAGGTTGTGGAGAAAGAGGAACCCTCTTACACTGTTGGTGGGAAGGCAAGGTTATACAGCCACTTTGTAAAACAGTGTGGATGTTTCTCAAAAAGTTTAAAATAGTCCTACCCTAAAAAAATAGACTTACCCTATGATCCAGCAATTGCACTAGGGGGTATTTAACCCAAGGATACAGATGTAGTGAAAGGAAGGGTGACATGCACCACAATGTTCATAGAAGCAATGTACACGATAGCCAAAATGTGGGAAGAGCTGAGATGCCCTTCAACAGATGAACAGATAAAGAAGATGTGGTCCATATATACGATGGAATATTACTCAGCCATCAGAAAGAATGAATACCCAACTTTTACATAAACATGGATGGAACTGGAGGAGCTTATGCTAAGTGAAATAAGTCAAGCAGAGAATGATGATTATCCTATGGTTTCACTTACTTGTGGAACACAGGAATAGCATGGAGAGCATTAGGATAAGAGAGGGAAAAATGAAGGAGGAGAAATCAGAGGGGAAGATGAACCATGAAAGACTATGGACTCTGGGAATCAAACTGAGAGTTTCAAGGAGGGGAGGGGCTTCAGGGGTGGGAAGATGGGTGAGCCCGGTGATGGGTATTAAGCAGTGCATGTATTGAATGGAGCACTGGGTGTTATATGCAAACAATGAATCATGGAACACTACATCAAAAATCAATGATGTCCTGTATGGTGACTAACATAACATAAGGGAAAAATTATATAAAAAAAGAAAAAAGCTTCTGCACAGCAAAGGAAACAGTCAACAAACTAAGAGACAACCCACAAAATGGCAGAAGATATTTGCAAATGACATATCAGATAAAGAACTAGTATCCAAGATCTATAATGAACTTCTCAAATTCTCAACACCCAAAACACAAATAACCCAGTCAGGAAATGGGCAGAAGACATGAACAGATACTTTTCCAAAAAAGACATACAAATGGCCAACAGAAACATGAAACAATGGGCCACATCACTAGCTATCAGGGAAATACAAAAAAAAAAAAAAAAACCCACAATGACATACTACCTCATACCAGTTGGAATGGCCAAAATTAACAAGAAAGGAAACAACAAATGTTGTTGAGGATGTGGAGAAAGGGGAACCCTCTTAACACTGCTGGTGGGAATGCAAGCTGATACAGTCACTCTGGAGAACAGTATGGAGGTTTCTCAAGAAGTTAAAAATAGAGCTATCCTACAACCCAGTAATTGCACTACTAGGTATTTACCCCAAAGACACAGATGGAGTGGTCTAAAGGGTTACCTGCACCCCAGTAGTCATATCAGCAATCTCCGCAATAGCCAAACTGTGGAAAGAGCCAAGATGTCCATTGATAATTGAATGGAAATACACAACAGAATATTATGCAGCCATCAGAAAGGATGAATACTTACCATTAACATCGATGTGGATGGACCTGGAGGGTGTTATGCTGAGCAAAACAAGTCAGAGAAAGACAAATATCAGGATTTCACTCCTATATGGAATATAAGAAACAGGGCAGAGGACCATAGGAGAAGGGAGGGAAAACAGAATGAGAAATCATCAGAGAGGGAGAAAAACCATAAGAGACTCTTAACTATAGGAAACAAACTGAGGGTTTCTGGAGGGGAGGTGGGTGGGGGTTTGGGGTAACTGGGTGATGGGCATTAAGGAGGGCACGTGATATGATGAGCACTAGGTATTATACACAAATGATAATTTACTGAATGCTACATCTGTAACTAATGATGTATTGTAAGTTGAATAACTGAATTTTTAAAAAAAGAAAAAATAATTTGCTTTGTTTAGAAGTTTTTTAAAAACAGCCCCTAGTTTCATTAATATTTTCTATTGGCTTTTTGTTCTCTTTTTCATTCATTTCCACTCTGATCTTTGTTATCCCCTTCCTTCTACTAACTTCAGGCTTATTCTTTTTTTAGTTCCCTGAACTATAAAGTTAGGTTGTTTAATTTACATTTTACCTTTCTTTTTTTTTTTTTTTTTTGGTTACTTATTTTTTTTATTTTTTATAAACATATAATATATTTTTATCCCCAGGGGTACAGGTCTGTTAATCGCCAGATTTAAACACTTCACAGCACTCACCCCAGCACATACCGTCCCCAATGTCCATAACCCCACGCCCCTTTACCCAACCCCACTCCCCCTAGCAACCCTCACTTTGTTTTGCGAGATTAAGAGTCACTTATGGTTTGTCTCCCTCCCCATCCCATCTTGTTTCATTTAGTCTTCTCCTACCCCCTTAACCCCCCATGTTGCATCTCTACTTCCTCATATCAGGGAGATCATATGATAGTTGTCTCTCTCCAATTGACTTATTTCGCTAAGTGTGATACCCTCTAGTTCCATCCACGTCATCGCAAATGGTAAGATTTCATCTCTTTTGATGGCTGCATAGTATTCCATTGTGTATATATACCACATCTTCTTGATCCATTCATCGTTGATGGACATCTAGGTTCTTTCCATACTTCGGCTATTATAGACATTGCTGCTTTAAACATTTGAGTGCACGTGCCCCTTCGGATCACTACATTTGTATCTTTAGGGTAAATACCCAGTAGTGAAATTGCTGGGTCATAGGGTAGTTATATTTTCAACATTTTGAGGAACCTCCATGCTGTTTTCCAGAGTGGTTGCACCAGCTTGCATTCCCACCAACAGTGTAGGAGGGTTCACCTTTCTCCACATCCTTGCCAGCATCTGTCATTTCCCGACTTGTTAATTTTAGCCATTCTGACTGGTGTGAGGTGGTATCTCATTGTGGTTTTGATTTGTATTTCCCTGATGCCGAGTGATGTGGAGCATTTTTTTCATGTGTGTGTTGGCCATCTGGATGTCTTCTTTGCAGAAATGTCTGTTCATGTTTTCTGCCCATTTCTTGATTGGATTATTTGTTCTTTGGGTTTTGAGTTTGATAAATTCTTTATAGATTTTGGACACTAACCCTTTATCTGATATGTCATTTGCAAATATCTTCTCCCATTCTGCCAGTTGTCTTTTGGTTTTGTGAACTGTTTCCTTTGCTGTGCAAAAGCTTCTGATCTTGATAAAATCTCAATAGTTCATTTTTCTCTTGCTTCCCTTGCCTTTGGCAATATTCCTAGGAAGAGGTTGCTGCAGCTGAGGTTGAAGAAATTGCTGCCTGTGTTCTCCTCAAGGATTCTACACTTGATCTTAGCCAAAAGGCCGAGAAGCGATCTCTCCTCAAGGATTCTGATGGATTCCTTTCTCACACTGAGGTCCTTCATCCATTTTGAGTCTATTTTTATGTGTGGTGTAAGGAAATGGTCCAATTTCATTGTTCTGCATGTGGCTGTCCAATTTTCCCAACTCCATTTATTGAAGAGGCTGTCTTTGTTCCCATTGGACATTCTTTCCTGCTTTGTCGAAGATTAGTTGAATGTAGAGTTGAGGGTCTATTTCTGGGATCTCTATTCTGTTCCATGGATCTATGTGTCTGTTTTTGTGCCAGTACCATGCTGTCTTGATGATGACAGCTTTGTAATAGAGCTTGAAGTCCGGAATTGTGATGCCACCAACGTTGGCTTTCTTTTTCAATATCCCTTTGGCTATTCGAGGTCTTTTCTGGTTCCATATAAATTTTAGGATTTGTTCTATTTCTTTGAAAAAAAATGGGTGGGATTTTGATAGGGACTGCATTAAATGTGTAGATTGCTTTAGGTAGCATAGACATTTTCACAATATTTATTCTTCCAATCCAGGAGCATGGAACATTTTTCCATTTCTTTGTGTCTTCCTCAATTTCTTTCATGAGTACTTTATAGTTTTCTGAGTATAGATTCTTGAGCTCTTTGGTTAGGTTTATTCCTAGGTATCTTATAGTTTTGGGTGCAATTGTAAATGGGATTGACTCCTTAATTTCTCTTTCTTCTGTCTTGTTGTTGGTGTAGAGAAATGCAACTGATTTCTGTGCATTGATTTTATATCCTGTCACTTTCCTGAATTCCTGTGCAAGTTCTAGCAGTTTTGGAGTGGAATCTTTTGGGGTTTCCACATATAGTATCATGTCATCTGCGAAGAGTGATAGTTTGACTTCTTCTTTGCCAATCTGGATGCCTTTAATTTCCTTTTGTTGTCTGATTGCTGAGGCTAGGACTTCTAGTACTATGTTGAATAGCAGTGGTTATAATGGACATCCATGCTGTGTTCCTGATCTTAGTGGAAAAGCTTTCAGTTTTTCTCCATTGAGAATGATATTTGCAGTGGGTTTTTCATAGATGGATTTAATAATATTGAGGTATGTGCCCTCTATCCCTACACTTTGAAGAGGGATGGGATCAGGAAGGGATGCTGTACTTTGTCAAATGCTTTTTCAGCATCTATTGAGAGTATCATATGGTTCTTGTTCTTTCTTTTATTAATGTGTTTTATCACATTGATTGATTTGCAGATGTTGAACCAACCTTGCATCCCTGGAATAAATCCCACTTAGTCATAGTGAATAATCCTTTTAATGTACTGTTGAATCCTATTGGCCAGTATTTTGGTGAGAATTTTCGCATCTGTGTTCATCAAGGATATTGGTCTATAGCTCTCTTTTTTGATGGGATCCTTGTTTGGTTTTGAGATCAAGGTGATGCTGGCCTCATAAAATGAGTTTGGAAGTTTTCCTTCCATTGCTATTTTTTGGAACAGTTTCAGGAGAATAGGAGTTAGTTCTTTTTTAAATGTTTGGTAGAATTCCCCCAGGAAGCCATCTTGCCCTGGGCTTTTGTTTGTTTGGAGATTTTTGATGACTGTTTCAATCTCCTTACCGGTTATGGGTCTGTTCAAGTTTTCTATTTCTTCCTGATTTTTTTGTGGTAATTTATATGTCTAGAAATGCATCCATTTCTTCCAGATTGTCAAATTTGTTGGCATAGAGTTGCTCATACTATGTTTGTATTTCTTTGGTGTTAGTTGTGATCTCTCCTCTTTCATTCATGATTTTACTTATTTGGGTCCTTTCTCTTTTCTTTTTGATAAGTCTGGCCCGGGGTTTATCGATCTTATTAATTCTTTCAAAGAACCAGCTCCTAGTTTCATTGATTTGTTCTATTGTTTTTTTGGTTTCTATTTCATTGATTTCTGCTCTGATCTTTATGATTTCTCTTCTCCTGCTGGGTTTAGGGTTTCTTTCTTGTTCTTTCTCCAGGTCCTTTAGGTGTAGGGTTAAGTAGTGTACCTGAGACCTTTCTTGTTTCTTGAGAAAGGCTTGTACCGCTATATATTTTCCTCTCAGGATTGCCTTTGTTGTATCTCACAGATTTTGAACCATTGTGTTTTCATTATCATTTGTTTCCATGAATTTTTTCAATTCTTCTTTAATTTCCCGGTTGACCCATTCATTCTTTAGTAGGATGCTGTTTAGTCTCCATGTATTTGGGTTCTTTCCAAATTTCCTCTTGTGATTGAGTTCTAGCTTCAGAGCATTGTGGTCTGAAGGGAATGATCCCAATCTTTTGATACTGGTTGAGACCTGATTTAGGACCGAGGATGTGGTCTATTCTGGAGAATGTTCCATGTGGACTAGAGAAGAATGTGTATTCTGCTGCTTTGGGATGAAATGTTCTAAATATATCTGTGATGTCCATCTGGTCCAGTGTATCATTTAAGGTCTTTATTTCCTTGTTGATCTTTTCCTTAGATGATCTGTCCATTTCAGTGAGGGGGAGTGTTAAAGTCCCCTACTATTATTGTATTATTGTTGATGTGTTTCTTTGATTTTGTTATTAATTGGTTTATATAGTTGGATGCTCCCACGTTAGGGGCATAGATATTTAAACTTGTTAGATCTTCTTGTTGGACAGATCCTTTGAGTATGATATAGTATCCTTCTTCATCTGTTATTATAGTCTTTGGATTAAAATCTAATTGATCTGATGTAAGTATTGCCACTCCTGCTTTCTTCTGATGTCCATTAGTATGGTAAATTGCTTTCCACCCCCTCACTTCTAATCTGGAGGTGTCTTCAGGTTTAAAATGAGTTTCTTGAAGGCAACATATAGATGGGTTTTGTTTTTTAATCCATTCTGATACCCTGTGTCTTTTTTTTTTTTTTATAAACATGTATTTTTATCCCCAGGGGTACAGGTCTGTGAATCGCCAGGTTTACACACTTCACAGCACTCACCAAAGCACATACCCTCCCCAATGTCCATAACCTCACCCCCCCTTCTCCCAACTCCCCTCCCCCCAGCAACCCTCAGTTTGTTTTGTAAGATTAAGAATCACTTATGGTTTGTCTCCCTCCCAATCCCATCATGTTTCATTGATTCTTCTCCTACCCACTTAAGCCCCCATGTTGCATCACCACTTCCTCATATCAGGGAGATCATATGATAGTTGTCTTTCCCTGCTTGACTTATTTCGCTAAGCATGATACGTTCTAGTTCCATCCATGTTGTCGCAAAGGGCAAGATTTCATTTCTTTTGATGGCTGCATAGTATTCCATTGTGTATATATACCACATCTTCTTTATCCATTCATCTATTGATGGACATCTAGGTTGAAAATAGAACTACCCTATGACCCAGCAATTGCACTACTGGGTATTTACCCTAAAGATACAAACGTAGTGATCCAAAGGGGCACGTGCACCCGAATGTTTATAGCAGCAATGTCCACAATAGCCAAACTATGGAAAGAACCCTGTGTCTTTTGATTGGGGCATTTAGCCCATTTACATTCAGGGTAACTATTGAGAGGTATGAATTTAGTGCCATTGTATTGCTTGTAAGGTGACTGTTACTGTATATTGATTCTGTTCCTTCTGATCTACTACTTTTAGGCTCTCTCTTTGCTTAGAGGACCCCTTTCAATATTTCCTATAGAGCTGGTTTGGTGTTTGCAAATTCTTTCAATTTTTGTTTGTCCAGGAAGCTTTTAATATTTCCTTCTATTTTCAATGATAACCTAGCTGGATGTAGTATTATTGGCTGCATGTTTTTCTTGTTTAGTGCTCTGAATATATCATGCCAGTTCTCTCTGGCCTGCCAGGTCTCTGTGGATAAGTCTGCTGCCAATCTATTATTTTTACCATTGTATGTTACAGACTTCTTTTCCTGGGCTGCTTTTAGGATTTTCTCTTTGTCACTAAGACTTGTATATTTTACTATTAGGTGACGTAGTGTGGAACTATTCTTATTGATTTTGAGGGGGATTCTCTGCACCTCCTGGATTTTGATGCTTGTTCCCTTGGCCATTTAAGGGAAATCCTCTATAATAATTCTCTCCAATATACCTTCTGATCCCCTCTCTCTTTCTTCTTCTGGAATCCCAATTATTATAATGTTGTTTCATCTTATGGTGTCACTTATCTCTCAAATTCTCCCCTCATGGTCCAGTAGCTGTTTCTCCCTCTTTTGCTTAGCTTCTTTATTCTCTGTCATTTGGTCTTCTATATTGCTAATTCTTTCTTCTGCCTCATTTATCCTAGCTGTGAGAGACTCCATTTTTGATTGCACCTCATTAATAGCTTTTTTTATTTCAGCTTGGTTAGATTTTGGTTCTTTTATTTCTCCAGAAAGGGCTTTTTATATCTCCCGAGAGGGTTTCTCTAATATCTTCCATGCCTCTCTCAAGCCCGGCTAGAACCTTGAGAATTGTCATTCTGAACTCTAGATCTGACATATTACCAATGTCTGTATTGATTAGGTCCCTAGCTTCGGTACTGCCTCTTGTTCTTTTTTTTGTGTGTGTGAATTTTTCTGCCTTATCATTTTGTCCAGATAAGAGTATATGAAGGAGCAAGTAAAATGCTAAAAGGGTGGCAACAACCTCAGGAAAATATGCTTTAACCAAATCAGAAAAGATCCCAAATTGTGTGTGTGGGGGGAGGTTACAAAAAGAGGTTCAAAAAAAAAAAAAAGAAACAATTAAAAAAAGAAAACGAATAAAGAAAAAATATAAAAAAGAAAGAAATATATATTAGATAAACTAGTTAAGAAACGTTAAAAAAAGAAAAGGGTAAAAGTTTAAAAAAATTAGCAGAAGAAGAGAAAAAAAATTGAAAAAGAAAAAAAATTAAATTAACTGTGAGACTAAAGAATCATGGGGAGAAAGCCATGAGTTCCGTGTTTTGCTTTCTCCTCCTCTGGGATTCTGCTGCTCTCCTTGGTATTGAAACTGAACTCCTTGGTAGGTGAACTTGGTCCTGGCTGGATTTCTTGTTGATCTTCTCTGGGAGGGGCCTGTTGTAGTGATTCTCAAGCATCTTTTTTTTTTTTTTTTTTTTTAATTTTTTATTTTTATAAACATATATTTTTATCCCCAGGGGTACAGGTCTGTGAATCACCAGGTTTACACACTTCACAGCACTCACCAAATCACATACCCTCCCCAATGTCCATAATCCCACCCCCTTCTCCCAAACCCCCTCCCCCCGGCAACCCTCAGTTTGTTTTGTGAGATTAAGAGTCACTTATGGTTTGTCTCCCTCCCAATCCCATCTTGTTTCATTTATTCTTCTACCCACTTAAGCCTCCATGTTGCATCACCACTTCCTCATATCAGGGAGATCATATGATAGTTGTCTTTCTCTGCTTGACTTATTTCGCTAAGCATGATACGCTCTAGTTCCATCCATGTTGTTGCAAATGGCAAGATTTCATTTCTTTTGATGGCTGCATAGTATTCCATTGTGTATATATACCACATCTTCTTGATCCATTCATCTGTTGATGGACATCTAGGTTCTTTCCATAGTTTGGCTATTGTGGACATTGCTGCTATAAACATTCGGGTGCATGTGTCCCTTTGGATCACTACATTTGTATCTTTAGGGTAAATACCCAATAGTGCAATTGCTGGGTCATAGGGCAGTTCTATTTTCAACATTTTGAGGAACCTCCATGCTGTTTTCCAGAGTGGCTGCACCAGCTTGCATTCCCACCAACAGTGTAGGAGGGTTCCCCTTTCTCCGCATCCTCGCCAGCATCTGTCATTTCCTGACTTGTTGATTTTAGCCATTCTGACTGGTGTGAGGTGATATCTCATTGTGGTTTTGATTTGTATTTCCCTGATGCCGAGTGATATGGAGCACTTTTTCATGTGTCTGTTGGCCATCTGGATGTCTTCTTTGCAGAAATGTCTGTTCATGTCTTCTGCCCATTTCTTGATTGGATTATTTGTTCTTTGGGTGTTGAGTTTGCTAAGTTCTTTATAGATTCTGGACACTAGTCCTTTATCTGATATGTCGTTTGCAAATATCTTCTCCCATTCTGTCAGTTGTCTTTTGATTTTGTTAACTGTTTCCTTTGCTGTGCAAAAGCTTTTGATCTTGATGAAATCCCAGTAGTTCATTTTTTCCCTTGCTTCCCTTGCCTTTTGCGTTGTTCCTAGGAAGATGTTGCTGCGGCAGAGGTCGAAGAGGTTGCTGCCCGTGTTCTCAAGGATTTTGATGGATTCCTTTCGTACATTGAGGTCCTTCATATATGTTGCCTCCAAGAAACACATTTTAAGCCCGAAGACACCTCCAGATTTAAAGTGAGGGGGTGGAAAAGAATTTACCATGCTAATGGACATCAGAAGAAAGCAGGAGTGGCAATCCTTATATCAGATCAATTAGATTTTAAGCCAAAGACTATAATAAGAGATGAGGAAGGACACTATATCATACTCAAAGGGTCTGTCCAACAAGAAGATTTAACAATTTTAAATATCTATGCCCCCAATGTGGGAGCAGCCAACTATATAAACCAATTAATAACAAAATCAAAGAAACACATCAACAATAATACAATGATAGTAGGGGACTTTAACACTCCCCTCACTGAAATGGACAGGTCATCCAAGCAAAAGATCAGCAAGGATATAAAGGCCTTAAATGACACACTGGACCAGATGGACATCACAGATATATTCAGAATATTTCATCCCAAAGCAACAGAATACACATTCTTCTCTAGTGCACATGGAACATTCTCCAGAATAGATCACATCCTCGGTCCTAAATCAGGACTCAACCGGTATCAAAAGATTGGGATCATTCCCTGCATATTTTCAGACCACAATGCTCTAAAGCTAGAACTCAACCACAAAAGGAAGTTTGGAAAGAACCCAAATACATGGAGACTAAACAGTATCCTTCTAAAGAATGAATGGGTCAACCGGGAAATTAAAGAAGAATTGAAAAAAATCATGGAAACAAATGATAATGAAAACACAACGGTTCAAAATCTGTGGGACACAACAAAGGCAGTCCTGAGAGGAAAATATATAGCGGTACAAGCCTTTCTCAAGAAACAAGAAATGTCTCAGGTACACAACCTAACCCTACACCTAAAGGAGCTGGAGAAAGAACAAGAAAGAAACCCTAAGCCCAGCAGGAGAAGAGAAATCATAAAGATCAGAGCAGAAATCAATGAAATAGAAACCAAAAAAACAATAGAACAAATCAACGAAACTAGGAGCTGGTTCTTTGAAAGAATTAATAAAATTGATAAACCCCTGGCCCGACTTATCAAAAAGAAAAGAGAAAGGACCCAAATAAATAAAATCATGAATGAAAGAGGAGAGATCACAACTAACACCAAAGAAATACAAACTATTATAAGAACATACTATGAGCAACTCTACGGCAATAAATTTGACAATCTGGAAGAAATGGATGCATTCCTAGAAACATATAAACTACCACAACTGAACCAGGAAGAAATAGAAAGCCTGAACAGACCCATAACCAGTAAGGAGATTGAAACAGTCATTAAAAATCTCCAAACAAACAAAAGCCCAGGGCCAGACGGCTTCCCGGGGGAATTCTACCAAACATTTAAAGAAGAACTAATTCCTATTCTCCTGAAACTGTTCCAAAAAATAGAAATGGAAGGAAAACTTCCAAACTCATTTTATGAGGCCAGCATCACCTTGATCCCAAAACCAGACAAGGATCCCACCAAAAAAGAGAGCTATAGACCAATATCCTTGATGAACACAGATGCGAAAATACTCAACAAAATACTAGCCAATAGGATTCAACAGTACATTAAAAAGATTATTCACCACGACCAAGTGGGATTTATTCCAGGGCTGCAAGGTTGGTTCAACATCCGCAAATCAGTCAATGTGATACAACACATCAATAAAAGAAAGAACAAGAACCATATGATACTCTCAATAGATGCTGAAAAAGCATTTGACAAAGTACAACATCCCTTCCTGATCAAAACTCTTCAAAGTGTAGGGATAGAGGGCACATACCTCAATATCATCAAAGCCATCTATGAAAAACCCACCGCAAATATCATTCTCAATGGAGAAAAACTGAAAGCTTTTCCGCTAAGGTCAGGAACACGGCAGGGATGTCCATTATCACCACTGCTATTCAAACATCGTACTAGAGGTCCTAGCCTCAGCAATCAGACAACAAAAGGAAATTAAAGGCATCCAAATCGGCAAAGAAGAAGTCAAATTATCACTCTTCGCAGATGATATGATACTATATGTGGAAAACCCAAAAGAATGCACTCCAAAACTGCTAGAACTTATACAGGAATTCAGTAAAGTGTCAGGATATAAAATCAATGCACAGAAATCAGTTGCATTTCTCTACACCAACAGCAAGACAGAAGAAAGAGATATTAAGGAGTCAATCCCATTTACAATTGCATCCAAAACTATAAGATACCTAGGAATAAACCTAACCAAAGAGACACAGAATCTATACTCAGAAAACTATAAAGTACTCATGAAAGAAATTGAGGAAGACACAAAGAAATGGGAAAATGTTCCATGCTCCTGGATTGGAAGAATAAATATTGTGAAAATGTCTATGCTACCTAAAGCAATCTACACATTTAATGCAATTCCTATCAAAGTACCATCCATCTTTTTCAAAGAAATGGAACAAATAATTCTAAAATTTATATGGAACCAGAAAAGACCTCGAATAGCCAAAGGGATATTGAAAAAGAAAGCCAACGTTGGTGGCATCACAATTCCGGACTTCAAGCTCTATTACAAAGCTGTCATCATCAAGACAGCATGGTACTGGCACAAAAACAGACACATAGATCAATGGAACAGAATAGAGAGCCCAGAAATAGACCCTCAAATCTATGGTCAACTAATCTTCGACAAAGCAGGAAAGAATGTCCAATGGAAAAAAGACAGCCTTTTCAATAAATGGTGCTGGGAAAATTGGACAGCCACATGCAGAAAAATGAAATTGGACCATTTCCTTACACCACACACAAAAATAGACTCAAAATGGATGATTCTCAAGCATCTTTGCCTCAGGCGGAATTACACTGCCCTTACCAGGAACCGGGCTGAGTAATCCACTCAGGTTTGCTTTCGGGGGCTTTTGTTCCCTGAGCGCTTTCTGTAGAGTTCCAGAGGATGGGAATGAAAATGGTGGTCTCCTAGGCTCCAGCCCGGAGGAGCCGAGAGCTCGGGGCCCCACTCCTCACTGCGCCTCAGACAATGGTGCCCATTTACTCCCATCTGCCTGGCCTCCGGCTGCGCTCGAACTCCTGGAGCCTGCAACCAGTTCAAGGTAACCCCGAGCTGTGAGCTCACTCCTCGGCTCTGTCTCTGTAGCCAGCTTCCCCGTTCTAATACCTGCAATCTCTGCGACACTCAGACACCCCTGATACTTTTGTGACCCTGCGGGACCTGAGGCCACGCTGGCCCCACGTGGGCTTCACCCTGGTTGAGCCTCTGGAGCGATGTCATTCAGCGGAACAGACTTTTAAAAGTCCCGATTTTGTGCTCCATTGCTCCACCACTTGCCGGGAAGCCAGCCCCTCCTCCCGCAGTCTATCTTTCCATCACTTTGGATTCACTTCTCCGCCAGTCCTACCTTTCAGAAAGTGGTGGATTTTCTGTTTCTAGAATTGCTGTTCTTCTTCTCTTTGATCTCCTGTTGGATTTGTAGGTGTTTGCAATGTTTAGATAAGCTAGCGATTTAGCTGATCTCCTGCTACCTGAAGTAGTCTCAGCCTGCTACTTCTCTGCCATCTTGACTCCACCCCCTTACATTTCACCTTTCTTAATTCAAGCATTCATCGCTATGTACTTCCCCTCTTAGAACTGCTTTTGCTGTATCCCTAAGTTTTGACATGTTATATTTGAATTTTATTGGTCTCAAAAATACTTTAGTTTCTGTTTTTGATATCTTCTTGATCCATTGTTCAATAGCATGTTGGTGCTCAGTAGCATGGTGTTCAGTAGCATGTTGTTTTCTCTGCACATATTTGTGAATTTTCCAGTTTTCTTCTTGTACTTGATTTCTAGTTTTATACCACAGGAAAAGATGCTCAATATGATTTTAATCTCTTTAAATTTAATAAGACTTATTTTGTGGTTTAACATATGAAGTGTTCTGGAGCATGTTTCATTTGTACTCTGGAAGAGTATATATTCTGCTTCTTTTGGATCAAATATTCTGCAAACATCTCTTAAGCCCATTTGTTCTAACATGTAGTAGTTTCAGTCCCACATGTTGATATTAATATTCTGTCTGGTCTATCTAGTGTTTAAAATGGGTTAGCAAGTTTTGCTACTGTTATTGTATTGCTCTTTCTCCCTTTGAGTCTGTTAATAATTCCTTGATGAATTTAGATGTTCCTAAGTTGGGTGCATAAATACTTGCAAATGTTTTATCCTCTTGTTGAATTGACCCCTTATTCTTATATAATGATCTCTGTGTCCTATTAAATCCTTTTTAATAAAGACATCTGAACCGTCTTTCTTTTGATTTCAATTTACATAGAATTTATTTTTCCACCCCTTCATTTTTAGTCTTTGTGTGTGTATCTTTAAAGCTCTAGAAAGTCTCTTGTAGGCAGCATATACTTCGATCTTATTTTTTTTAATCCATTCAGTCACTCAACATGTTTGATTGGAGAATTTAGTCCTTTAATATTTAACGTATTAACACGTGTGGGTTAATGCTGCATTTTGTCCATTTTTTTTTGCCATGTTTTGTAATTCATTTGTTTCTTGATCTCTTGCTCTCTCCCTTTCTATTTGATGATTTCATGTAGTAGTATATTTAGATTCCATTGTCCCTATCTTTTGTGGATTTACTATAGGTATGGATGTGTGATTACCACAAGGCTTACATAAAACACATTATGACGGTCTACTTTAAACTGGTAAAAACTTAAGCTCAAATGTATTTTAAAACTATATAAGAAATTTAAAAAATAAAAAAAAATTTTTAAACTACATTAGTACATTTTATATTGTTAATGCAACAATTTATATCTTTTTATCATGTGTACCCATTACCATATTATTGTAATCATTTTATTTTTACTTTTGTCTGTAACTCTCATTTTACATTTTAAGTGATATACCTCCATTTTCAGCATATAAGAATATTCCAAATTTAATTTACCTTTCCAATGAGATTTTATTTTCATATGGTTTCTTCTTACTAATTGGTGACATCTTGTTTTTGCTTGAAGTCCTCCTTTACATTTTTTGTAAAGGCAATCTAGTGGTGATGAATTCATTAGGTTTGTGTGTCTGGAAACTCTCCTTCAAATATGAAGGACGATTTATCTGGGTAGACAATTCTTGATTGGCAGGTTTTCTTCTTTCAGCACTTTGAATATAGTGTGCCACACCACTGGCCTGGAAAGCTTCTGCTGACCTATCTACTGATAATTTAATGGAGGTTTCCTTGTACATAAAAGTTGTTTTTCTCTTGCTGCTTTAAAGTTTAACTCCTCGTCTTTAATTTGTGACATTTTATTTGTAATATATGTCAGTGTGGTTCTCTTTGGATTCGCATTAATTACTTAGAATACTCTGGGCTTCCTGGATATAGATATCTGCTTCTTTTCCTAGGTTAGGGAAATTCTCAGCCATAATTTCTTGAAATAAGTGCCCTCCCACCCCGCCCAATCTTTGGGGCCTCTATAATGCAAACATTGGTCTGCTTGATGGTAGCCTATAAATCCCTTAAGCTATATTCACTCTATTTCATTCTTTATCTGACTGCTCCTCTGATTGGAGCATCCATCACTTCCACTGTCCTACCTATGATTTCATTGGTTCTTTCTTTCATTTCATCTGGTATGCTGCTGACCCTTTCTATTGAATTTTACAGTTCACTTAATTCATTCCTCAGTGCTGTGATTTCTGTTGGTAATTTCTTATATTTTCTATCTCTGTTGAAATTCTCACTTGTTTCTTCATTGCTCTCCTAACATTGGTAACCATCTTTATGCCCATAATCTGAACTCTTTATCAGATAAATCATTTATCTCTGTGTCAATAAAATCTCTTTATGGGGTTCTACCTGTTCTTTTGTTTAAAACATATTTCTTTCTTTCACTTTCCTTCTCTGTGTTGATTTCTGTGCATTAGATAAACAAGCCTCCTCTCCGAGTCTTGAAGGAATAGTCTCATGCAAGATATAAAACATATTGTCCAGTTGGGCCCTAGGTCATGATTGTTTCTCAAACCTCTCTGATTGTCCAAATGGCTTTCTTTGTTCTTAGTGGCTCCCCATTGTTGAGGTTGTGCCACGATTTGTCAGTGTCTCAGAATGGAGGATCTCAGCCAGCACCTACATGCAGGGTGACTGGAAGTCAGATACTCAAGAAGCATTTCTAAAGTGGACAGGTGGGCCTCTTTCAGGGAAATACTGGGAAATGGGTGTTTCTATCTATGCCCTCTGCAGTAAGCCTGTGGTGAGGTGGGGGACAGCCAACTAAGGATTGTTTCATTGTTTGCCACACTCCTGTGGGATCCATGAATGCAAGTCCCACTAGTCAAGAGAGTCAGGCTATCAAGGGAAGTATCTTCAAGTCAGGACCCATAAAATCCAGAACATCAGATATTAGCACATTCTCCCTTCTAAGACACAGCAATAACCTAGAATGGGGCAGAGGGAGAGCACAGAAATAGTGCCTACAGCCTCCCCAGTCTCCAGAGAATGTGGCAGTTCACCCATAGGTGTGTATTAAATTAGACCTTTATGATATAACTTGTATAATATGCATATAGGATCCTTTCAAAAAAAAAAAGACTAGAAGTTGAGTGTTTCTGACTGCTGCATCTGCGCTAAGTTCTGGATGATATATAGTTCAGAACTCTTTCTATGTTTGCTATCATCTTGTGGGTCTCATGGATGTAGGTCCAGTCAACTTTCAAAGACAGGTTTTCTGGGAGCCTATCGCCCAGGAGGAAGTCTTAGAAGTTAAGGTGCTCTTTGTTTTGTTTTGTTGACTGTTTCCATTGCTGTGCAGAAACTTTTGATCTTGATGAAGTCCTAAAAGTTCATTTTCATTTTTGTTTCCTTTGCCTTAAGAGACATATCTTGAAAGAAGTTGCAGTGGCTGATATCGAAGAGGTAACTGCCTATGTTCTCCTCTAGGATTCTGATGGATTCCTGTCTCACTTTGAGGTCTTTTATCCATTTTGAGTTTATCTTTGTGTACAGTGTAAGAGAATGGTCGAGTTTCATTCTTCTACATATAGCTGTCCAATTTTCCCAGCACCATTTATTGAAGAGACTGTCTTTTTTCCACTGTATATTTTTTCCTGCTTTGTCGGAGATTATTTGACCATAGAGTTGAGGGTCCATATCTGGACTCTCTACTCTGTTCCACTGGTCTATGTGTCTGTTTTTATGCCAGTATCTTGCTGTCTTGGTGATCACAGCTTTGTAGTAAAGCTTGAAATGATGATGCCCCCAGTTTTGCTTTTCTTTTTCAACATTTCCTTAGCAATTCAGGTTCTCTTCTGATTCCATACAAATTTTTGGATTATTTGCTTCAGCTCTTTGAAAAATGCCAGTGGAATTTTGATCCGAAAGGTATTAAAAGTATAGATTGCTCTAGGCAGTATAGACATTTTCACAATGTTTATTCTTCCAATCCAAGAGCATGGAATAGTCTTCCATCTTTTTGTGTCTTCTTCAATTTCTTTCATGAGTGTTCTGTAGTTCCTTGAGTACAGATCCTTTACCTCTTTGGTTAGGTTTATTCCCAGGTATCTTCTGGTTCTTGGTGCTATAGTAAATGGAACTGATTCTCTAATTTTCCTTTCTATGTTTTCATTGTTAGTGTATAAGAAAGCAACGGATTTCTGTACATTGACTTTGTATCCTGCCACATTATTGAATGCTGTATGAGTCCTAATAGTTTGGCGTAGAGTCTTTTGGGTTTTCCATATAAAGTGTCATATTATCTGTGAAGAGAGAGGGTTTAAGTCCTTCACTGCCAGTTTGAATACATTTTATTTCTCTTTGTTGACTGATTGCTATTGCTAGGGCTTCTAATACTCTGTTGAACAAGAGTGGTGAGAGTGGGCATCCTTGTTGTGTTCTTGATCTCAAAGAGAACGCTGTCAGCTCTTTCCCACTGAGGATGATATTCACTGTGGGTTTTTCATAGCTAGATTTGATGAAGTTCAGGAATGTTCCCTCTATCCCTATACTTTGAAGCATTTTAATCAGGAAAGGACGCTGGATTTTGTCAAATGCTTTTCCTGCATCAGTTGAGAGGACCAGGTGGTTCTTCTCTCTTCTCTTATTGATTTGTTATATCACACTGATTGTTTTGCAAATGTTGAACCACCCTTGCAACCCAGGGATAAATCCCACCTGGTCATGGTGGATAATCTTTTTAATGTGCTGTTGGATCCTGTTTCCTAGAATCTTGTTGAGAATCTTAGCATCCATATTCATCAGAGATATCGGTCTGAAATTCTCCTTTTTGGTGGGGTCTTTGCCTGGTTTGGGGATCAGGGTAATGCTGGCTTCATAAAAAGAGTCTGGAAGTTTGCCTTCTGCTTCAATATTTTGAGAGAGCTTCAGGAGGATAGGTGCTATTTCTTCTTTGATAGTTTGGTAAAATTGCCCAGGGAAATCCATCATGTCCTGGGCTATTTTGGGGGAGGTTTTTGATCAGTGCTTCAATCTCGTTACTAGATGTCAGTCTATTCAGGTTGTCAATTTCTTCCTGGTTCAATTTTAGGAGTTTATAGTTTTTCAGGAATGCATCCATTTCATCTAGGTTGCATAACTTATTGGCATATAACTGTTGATAATAACTTCTGATGATTGTTTCTATTTCCATGGTTTTAGTTGTAATCTCTCCCTTTTCATACATAATTTCATTAATTTGGGCTTTCTCTCATTTCTTTTGGATTAGTGTGGCCCATGGCTTATCTACCTTATTGATTCTTTCAAAAAACCAGCTTCTAGTTTTATTGGTGTATTCTACTGTATCTCTAGTTTCTATATCATTGATCTCTGCTCCAACCTTGATTATTTCCCTTCTTGTGTGTGGAGTAGGCTTAATTTGTTGTTGATTCTCCAATTCTTTAAGGTGTAGAGCCAGCTGGCATATTTTGGATTTTTCCATTTTTTTGAGGAAGGCTTAGATGGCTATGTATTTCCCCCTTAGGAGCACCTTTGCTGTATCCCATAGGTTTTGGACTGAAGTGTCTTCATTCTCATTGGTTTCCATGAATTGCTTAAGTTCTTCTTTGATCTCCTGGTTTATCCAAGCATTCTTAAGAAAGGTGGTCTTTAGCTTCCAGGTGTTTGAGTTCCTTCCAAACTTTTCCTTGTGATTGAGTTCTAGTTTCAAAGCATTGTGATCTGAGAATATACAGGGAATAATCTCAATCTTTTGGTATTGGTTGAGCCCTGGTTTTATTTATTTATTTATTTTTAATTTATTTTCAGCAAAACAGTATTCATTGTTTTTGCACCACACGCAGTGCTCCATGCAATACATGCCCTCTCCAATACCCATCACCTGATTCCCCCAACCTCCCACCTCCCGCCCTTTGAAAAACCCTCAGGTTGTTTTTCAGAACCCATAGTCTCTTATGGTTCACCTCCCCTTCCAATTTCCCTCAACTTCCTTCTCCTCTCCATCTCCTCTTGTCCTCCATGCTATTTGTTATGCTCCACAAACAAGAGAAACCATATGATAATTGACTCTCTCTGCTTGACTTATTTCACTCAGCATAATCTCTTCCAGTCCCGTCCATGTTGCTTCAAAAGTTGGGTATTGGGGTGCCTGGGTGGCTGAGTGGGTTAACGCCTCTGCCTTCGGCTCGGGTCATGATCCCAGGGTCCTGGGATTGAGCTCCACATCGGGCTCTCTGCTCTGCAGGGAGCCTGCTTCCCCCTCTCTCTCTGCCTGCCTCTCTGCCTACTTGTGATCTCTGTCTGTCAAATAAATAAATAAAATCTTAAAAAAAAAAAAAAGTTGGGTATTTATCCTTTCTGATGGAGGCATAATACTCCATAATGTATATGGACCACATCTTCCTTATCCATTAGTCCATTGAAGGGCATCTTGGTTCTTTCCACAGTTTGGCAACTGTGGCCATTGCTGCTATAAACATTGGGGTACAGATGACCCTTCTTTTCACTACATCTGCATCTTTGGGGTAGATTCCCAGTAGTGCAATTGCAGGGTCATTGGGAAGCTCCAGTTTTAATTTCTTGAGGAATCTACACACTGTTCTCCAAACAGGCTGCACCAACTTGCATTCCCACCAACAGTGGAAGAGGGTTCCCCTTTCTCCACATCCTCTCCAACACATGTTGTTTCCTGTATTGCTATTCTGGCCATTCTAAGTGGTGTAAGGTGGTATCTCAATGTGGTTTTAATTTGAAACTCCTTGATGGCTAGTCATGAAGAACATTTTCTCATGTGTCTGGTAGCCATTTGTATGTCTTCATTGGAGAAGTGTCTGTTCATGTCTTCTGCCAATATTTTGATTGTCTGTTTTGTGTATGTTGAGTTTGAGGAGTTCTTTATAGATCCTGGATATCAACCTTTTGTCTGTACTGTCATTTGCAAATATCTACTCCCATTCCCTGGGTTGCCTCTGTTTTTTTGACTGTTTCCTTTGCTGTGAAGAAGCTTTTGATCTTGATAAAGTCCCAAAAGTTCATCTTCGCTTTTGTTTCCTTTGCCTTTGGAGACATATCTTGAAAGAAGTTGCTGTGGCTGATATCGAAGAGGTTACTGCCTATGTTTTCCTCTAGGATTCTGATGGATTCCTGTCTCACGTTGAGTCCTTTTATCCATTTTGAATTTACCTTTGTGTATGGTATAAGAAAATGGTCGAGTTTCATTCTTCTGCATATAGCTGTCCAGTTTTCCCAGCACCATTTAGTGAAGAGACTGTCTTTTTTCCACTGTATATTTTTTCCCGTTTTGTCAAAGATTAATTGACCATAGAGTTGAGGGTCCATATCTTGGCTCTACTCTGTTCCACTGGTCTATGTGTCTGTTTTTATGCCAGTACCATGCTGTCTTGGTGATCAAGGCTTTGTAGTAATGCTTGAAATCAGGGATGTCTTTATTTTTTTTTTAAATTTTTTTTACATTATGTTAGTCACAATACAATATATCACTAGTTTTTGATTGTTTCTATTGAAGGCCCCTCACCTCCATTTTTGCCCATTATGACCAGATACACAGGATAAACCTCAATCACCCTCATATCTGGATTATGTTGCATCAAAATATTTGGGAGAAAAGGTCTCTGTACACCTTGGGCCTCTGTCAGGTATCACTCCTTTACAGTCAGAGGTCTGAGATTGAACAAGGCTCAATATCTGAAGCAAAGAGAAGTAATGAGTTTCTAAACTTCAACATTTTACAAATACATGTGGATTATTTTAAAGATTTTAATTATTTACTTGAGAGAGAGAGAACATAAGCAGGAGGACGTACAGAGGGAGAGGGAGATTCAGGTCCCTACTGAGCAGAAACCCCTGACATGGGACTCAATCCCAGGACCCTGGGATCCTAACCTGAGCAAAAAGCAGATGCTTAACCAACTAAGCCACCCAGGTACCCCCACTTGCAGATTACTAATGAATTATGAGGCCACTCCTCATGCAGGGTGAAAGTATGAACCTCCTAGACTTAAATGTATTGTGCTTGTGTAGAATCAAGTCAGCTCTCAGTCCATTTGGCCTATTACCTGTCCCTAAATAACCTTTGTTTATATTAAGGCAGTTTGTATTTTGTTAGAGTCCATTCCTCTGCATGTTACTGGGGATTAAGGTTTCTGAGAGGACAAATCTGGACATAACCTCAGCAGAACCATCTCTTCTTTTGTAACCTCTTCAAGGCATCTTTGATTTCCTTATTCCTCAGACTGTAAATCAAGGGATTCAACATGGGAATGGCTACAGTGTAGAATACTGATGCAAATCTGTCAAAACTGGAGGAACCACCAGAGCTGGAACTCAAATAGACAGAGATACTTGAGGTATAGAAGAGGGAAACCGCTGTCAGATGAGAAGCACAAGTGTTGAAAGCCTTGGACCTACCTTTAGCTGAAGTGATCTTCATGATGGAGTTGACAATATAAACATAGGATATCATGATAATGAGGGCATTTATTATCCCAAAGAACATTGATAATATAGCAATCAATAGTCTCACAAAGAAAGTATCAGTGCAGGACAGGATTATCAGTTGGGGTATGTCACAGAAGAAGTGCTTGATGACATTAGGCCCACAAAAGTGGAGCTGAAACATGCTACACAACTGGGATATAGAAGCAGAGAGTCCAGCCAAATAGGATCCCAGGAACATCCGAATACACAGGGTGGGTGACATGATGGATGAATAGAGAAGTGGATTGCAAATGGCACTATATCGGTCATAAGCCATGGCTGTCATAAGACAAGACTCACTCAGTGCCATGGTTGCAAAGACAAAGTACTGGACAGCACAACCCACAAAGGTAATGGTCTGCTGCTCTTGGAAAAAGTTGGAGAGCATCTTGGGAGCTATAGAGGTCACATAGCAGATATCTATGAAGGACAGATTACTGAGGAAGAAGTACATGGGTGTGTGGAGATGAGAGTCCATCCTTATTAAGATGATGAGGCACAGGTTCCAAGTCAGAGTCAAAATGTAGATCAGCAGGAATACAACAAAGAGCACTGCTAGGATTCTGGGAAAATCAGAGAATCCCAAAAGGATGAAATAGGTGATCTGTGTCATATTTCCTCCTGCAATCATTGGCTTGCTGCTTCTAAAATCAGAAAAGAGAGAAGAGAATGCACAGCTGACTCAGGTGAGATGACAGTATTACAATTCCCATATGAGCTGTTTTTTCCCTCCACGGAGTGCTGGAAAGAACCAATGTCTCACTGTCCTAATGAAAAGACCCAGCTCTTCATCTCAAATTGTCAAGAAGTGTGTTTTTAAAAGTGCCTCTAAATAATGATGTGTTATATGTTGGCTAATAGAATTAAAATTTAAAAAAAAAAGTGCTTCAGGTTCTCAAATATTTCATGAAGTCTCATGAAAATTAAAGAGATATGTTTGAATTTGACTAAGAAGCAAAATAATGCAAATGTTGTGAATATTACAGAGATCATTCATCAAAAGTTTTTTTTAAAACCTTTGATAATGCACTATATAGCCAGTTTTACTAGAACATAAGTGGAATCACTCTAGATTAAAACTGAGATAGCCCTTCAGGCCCACATGGCCATCCAGGTAATGTTTTGAAATTTCCTTTTTTATCTTTAGGAAAAGCTTTTTACTCTCTTTGTAATAATTTCACAAACTTTATATGAATACAGTAAATATATAATCTTCTAACTGCCCTGGAAAACTATATAATAACTTATCACTCTGATAATATTTTCTTGAGGCACAGTATATGTATCCAGTAAAGTTATGGAAGAAGTCTTCTTAAGGAAGTCTTTGTACTAAGTATACCAATGGGAAGGCAGTACAGATCACTATTGACCCCCCAATTTTTTCAATATTAGGGTACTTTACTACTTGAGAAACAACATGGTATGGTGGCTAAATGTTCAGACTTTGGAGTTTTGTCTAGTAACCTCTTTATGAACTTGTCCCAATAGCTTAAACACAGTAACATTGATTTGCTCAAAATGAAGTGAGGACATTAAGAGCCTCTGGATGATAAAATTACTAGGACAGTTACAAGAAAATTCATGGAGATGCTCAGCACACAATTCTGTACAGAGTAATAGTTCAATAGGTGTTGGCTATTATTATCAGGGATTTGTTACAGTTAACCATGAATGACAGCTGTACCCATGGTTAGGAATATCATCAGTGTTATAGTTGTATGGGTTAATTTGAGGGATTTCCTGGGCATCACAAACTTGTAGACAGTGAGGAATCATTACCTCTAGGCAGATGTAGATTCAGACCTCATGTAGAAACAAATCAAACCATCCGGGGCCATGAAGACACAAAGCGCATAAACAATTTTCTATTTAGTTTTTTTGAGTTTGAATACACTTGGTCAACTGACAACCAGCATCAAACTATGACCCTGATGCAAAGGAAAACTATGTATTTTTAATTACCAAGTATCACATAGGTATATGTTAAATTTCATTGATACAGTCATCCAGTTAGAGCTCACTAACAGATTCATAACAGATTGCAACTATAGCCTATGCTCCATAACTGACTGTCCTTCCTTGTTATGAAGGAGTATATCAATGAGAACAGCTAAGAAATTTTTGAAAAAATATGAATAATTAAAAAGACATGAACTTTCAAATATTAAAAAGTATTAGGAACATTGATCATTCACTATGCCTATGAAAATAGACATGTGTCAAAAGACCTTATACAGGGGCGCCTGGGTGGCTCAGTGGGTTAGGCCGCTGCCTTCGGCTCGGGTCATGATCCCAGGGTCCTGGGATCGAGCCCCACATCAGGCTCTCTGCTCAGCGGGGAGCCTGCTTCCTCCTCTCTCTCTGCCTTTCTCTCTGCCTGCTTGTGATCTCTGTCAAATAAATAAATAAAATCTTAAAAAAAAAAAAGACCTTATACATATTTTAGAAAAATTTGAATATAATTAAGAATATAAACATGATAAAATTAGTATTTTAAATTGATAAGCATTTCTGTAATCTTGGTGTGTGGCAAAATGTATGAAACATAATATCAGAAACAGAAACTATAAAAGAAATATGTAACAATTTAAAACTCGGTTATGTGACAAAAATCCACTTAAGGAAAATACTTCTTTTTTTTAACATCTTAGTGTTTATTTGTCCAGATATTTTTAAAGTAGGCTCCACACCCAGTATGGAGTCAAATTATGGGACTGAACCCACAACCCCGAGATCAAGACCTGAGCTGAAATCAAGATTTGGATGCTTCACCAACTGAGCAACTGAGGTGCCCTTCTCCAGACATTTTTTAAAATTTCTTTTCAGTGTTCCAGAATTGATTGTTTATGTATCACACCCAGTACTCCATGCAGTATGTGCCCTCCATACCCACCACCAGGTTCATCCAACCACCCACTCCCCTCCCCTCCAAAACCCTCAGTTGGTTTCTCAGAGTCCACAGTCTCTCATGGTTCATCTCCCCCTCCAATTTCCCCCAACTGCCTTCTCCTCTTCATCTCCCCATGTCCTCCGTGTTATTTCTTATGCTCCACAGATAAGTGAAATTATATGATAATTGACTCTCTGCTTGACTTATTTCACTCAGCATAATCCCTTCCAGTCCTGTCCATGTTGATACAAAGTTGGGTATTCATCCTTTCTGATGGAGGCATAATACTCCATTGTATATATGGACCACATCTTTATCCATTCATCCATTGAAGGGCACCTTGGTTCTTTCCACAGTTTGGTGACTGTGGCCACTACTGCTATGAACATTGGGATAGAGGTGGCCCTTCTTCTCACTACATCTGTACCTTTGGGGTAAATACCTAGCAGTGCAATTGCAGGGTCATAGGGGAGCTCTATTTTTAATTTCTTATGGAATAACCACAAGTTAAAATACAATTAATTAGGGAAAAATAGTTACAAAGCACAAAAAAGACAATGTACTAATGCCTTTAATATAAAAGGCATAAATCATGGGATAGGGCACTCATATTTGCTAATGATGGGGGTACAAAATGATTCTACCTTCCAGAAAGTAAAATATTTTTGCTTTATATAACATCTCTGTCTCTCAGTATCTCTGTCTCTGTCCTTATTTCTCTCTCACTCACACATACAAACACAGGAGACAAATAAAACTGCCTGAAGTAATGAATGGTGTGATTCTGGTTTCCTTCTTTAAACCTCTCCGTGTTTGATCAATTATTTCCAACAACCCATATATTTACAGGATCTAAAGCTATTATGAAATATAAATCCTTAAAAGTAAGCACAGAGTAAGACATAAAGGGAGAGGGGACAGGGAAATGAAATGGAGAGAGAATGACAGAGAAAACAGACTTTCAGAATTTCCTGGCTTTTACCTACTGGCTGTGTCACCCTTAGCAAGTTGTTAACCCCTCTGTGCCTCAGTTGCCTCATCTATAAATGGCACTAATAGTACTCACTACCTCAGAGGGTTGCTGCAAGGACTGATTGACATAAAGTGCTTAAAACAGTAAGGGCTCAATAAATGTTAGCAACTATCATCTCCATTATCATTCTGCTCTGTGAAAGAAAAATAAAGCAAACTAACACTGAAATATCAAGGAGCTCTTCACATAAATTATTTTCTAAATTAGATGTTCTCTAAGTCAAGACTCAAGAATATCATTAGTCAATAATTGCATTTCTTTCTATCTGGTATTACTCTGTTATCTCCCAGTTAGCTGGAGTGTAAACTTCTGATGCTGCTTTTCATGGGCCACCACCACCAGGAACTCTGAGCTGATGAAGCTCCGTACAGTGCATGGTCTAGTGGACATGTTTCACTATTACCAATAAGCACCTTGTATACGAATATTTGTGTTACTGAACAAATACATGGTGAACAAATGGTGCTTTTACCCACTTTTGGAAGCAAAACTAAAATTACCTTCTTCATTTCAGTTATACTTTTATGAACTTGGAAACCTTTCTGTTGACTCCTAAAGTGTGGCCAATATAAAACTTCTCCATATTTTATCCAGGATGAATTGGAGTCAAAGAAAATATTCTAAAAACATAAACTCTCATGCACAACATACCCCAGCACACCAACAGCACAGAATCCACTGTTCTCACCAAAGCTTGCCCTCTCACCTCGACTGAAATTCCACAAGAAGATGTAAGTCTTGCCAAAGGCTGAAATTGCTTATTTCTTTTGCAAAGGAATTTTCTGGATGAATTCTATTGCTCTCCAAGATGGGACTCTTTGGCCACGAAAGAGGCTGTCTACTCTGAGTAAGAGAGATGCCAACAACTGGAGATCCTTTTAAATGTGTTATTGTTAAGGGCAGAGATAATAGGATAAAAGACAATTAGAGGGTCCGGGCCGGAGACCAGGAGGCCGCCGTTTGTATTCCCGTCCTCTGGAACTCTACGGAAAGCGGAAAGCGCTCAGGGAACAAAAGCTCCTGAAAGCAAACCCGAGCGGATTACTCACCCCGGCCCCGGGTAAGGGCGGTGTAATTCCGCCTGGGGCAAAGACACTTGAGAATCACTACAACAGGCCCCTCCCCCAGAAGATCAACAAGAAATCCAGCCGAGACCAAGTTCACCTACCAAGGAGTGCGGTTTCAATACCAAGGAGAGCAGCAGAATTCCAGAGGAGGAGAAAGCCAAGCACGGAACTCATGGCTTTTTTCCTGTGATTTTTTTAGTCTTGCAGTTAATTTAATTTTTTCTTTTTCATTTTTTTTTTTCTCGCCTTCGGGTAAAATTTTTTTTTTAACTGTTACCTTTTTCTTTTTTAACGATTTTTTACTAGTTTATCTAATATATATATATATATTTTTTTTTTTTACATTTTTCTTAGGTGTTTTCTTTTTTTAAAAATTCTTTTCTTTTCTTTTCTTTTTTTTTCTTTTTCTTTTCTTTTTGTTTTTTTCTTTGTTTCTTCCTTTTTGAACCTCTTTTTATCCCCTTTCTCCCCACTCACGATTTTGGATCTCTTCTAATTTGGTTAGAAGGGGTTGTTGCCACCCTTTTAGTATTTTACTTGCCCCTTCCTTTAGTCTTATCTGGACAAAATGACAAGACGTAAAAATTCAACACAAAAAAAAGAACAAGAGGCAGTACCGAAGGCTAGGGACCTAATCAATACAGACATCGGTAATATGTCAGATCTAGACTTCAGAATGACAATTCTCAAGGTTCTAGCCGGGCTCGAAAAAGGCATGGAAGATATTAGAGAAACCCTCTCGAGAGATATAAAAGCCCTTTCTGGAGAAATAAAAGAACTAAAATCTAACCAAGGTGAAATCAAAAAAGCTATTAATGAGGTGCAATCAAAAATGGAGGCTCTAACTGCTAGGATAAATGAGGCAGAAGAAAGAATTAGTGATATAGAAGACCAAATGACAGAGAATAAAGAAGCTGAGCAAAAGAGGGACAAACAGCTACTGGACCACGAGGGGAGAATTCGAGAGATAAGTGACACCATAAGACGAAACAACATTAGAATAATTGGGATTCCAGAAGAAGAAGAAAGTGAGAGGGGAGCAGAAGGTATACTGGAGAGAATTATTGGGGAGAATTTCCCCAATATGGCAAAGGGAATGAGCATCAAAATTCAGGAGGTTCAGAGAATGCCCCTCAAAATCAATAAGAATAGGCCCACACCCCGTCACCTAATAGTAAAATTTACAAGTCTCAATGACAAAGAGAAAATCCTGAAAGCAGCCCGGGAAAAGAAGTCTGTAACATACAATGGTAAAAATATTAGATTGGCAGCTGACTTATCCACAGAGACCTGGCAGGCCAGAAAGAGCTGGCATGATATTTTCAGAGCACTAAACGAGAAAAACATGCAGCCAAGAATACTATATCCAGCTAGGCTATCATTGAAAATAGAAGGAGAGATTAAAAGCTTCCAGGACAAACAACAACTGAAAGAATTTGCAAATACCAAACCCAGCTCTACAGGAAATATTGAAAGGGGTCCTCTAAGCAAAGAGAGAGCCTACAAGTGGTAGATCAGAAAGGAACAGAGACCATATACAGTAACAGTCACCTTACAGGCAATACAATGGCACTAAATTCATATCTCTCAATAGTTACCCTGAATGTGAATGGGCTAAATGCCCCTGTCAAAAGACACAGGGTATCAGAATGGATAAAAAAACAAAACCCATCTATATGTTGCCTCCAAGAAACACATTTTAAGCCCGAAGACACCTCCAGATTTAAAGTGAGGGGGTGGAAAAGAATTTACCATGCTAATGGACATCAGAAGAAAGCAGGAGTGGCAATCCTTATATCAGATCAATTAGATTTTAAGCCAAAGACTATAATAAGAGATGAGGAAGGACACTATATCATACTCAAAGGGTCTGTCCAACAAGAAGATTTAACAATTTTAAATATCTATGCCCCCAATGTGGGAGCAGCCAACTATATAAACCAATTAATAACAAAATCAAAGAAACACATCAACAATAATACAATGATAGTAGGGGACTTTAACACTCCCCTCACTGAAATGGACAGGTCATCCAAGCAAAAGATCAGCAAGGAAATAAAGGCCTTAAATGACACACTGGACCAGATGGACATCACAGATATATTCAGAATATTTCATCCCAAAGCAACAGAATACACATTCTTCTCTAGTGCACATGGAACATTCTCCAGAATAGATCACATCCTCGGTCCTAAATCAGGACTCAACCGGTATCAAAAGATTGGGATCATTCCCTGCATATTTTCAGACCACAATGCTCTAAAGCTAGAACTCAACCACAAAAGGAAGTTTGGAAAGAACCCAAATACATGGAGACTAAACAGCATCCTTCTAAAGAATGAATGGGTCAACCGGGAAATTAAAGAAGAATTGAAAAAAATCATGGAAACAAATGATAATGAAAATACAACGGTTCAAAATCTGTGGGACACAACAAAGGCAGTCCTGAGAGGAAAATATATAGCGGTACAAGCCTTTCTCAAGAAACAAGAAAGGTCCCAGGTACACAACCTAACCCTACACCTAAAGGAGCTGGAGAAAGAACAAGAAAGAAACCCTAAGCCCAGCAGGAGAAGAGAAATCATAAAGATCAGAGCAGAAATCAATGAAATAGAAACCAAAAAAACAATAGAACAAATCAACGAAACTAGGAGCTGGTTCTTTGAAAGAATTAATAAAATTGATAAACCCCTGGCCCGACTTATCAAAAAGAAAAGAGAAAGGACCCAAATAAATAAAATCATGAATGAAAGAGGAGAGATCACAACTAACACCAAAGAAATACAAACTATTATAAGAACATACTATGAGCAACTCTACGGCAATAAATTTGATAATCTGGAAGAAATGGATGCATTCCTAGAAACATATAAACTACCACAACTGAACCAGGAAGAAATAGAAAGCCTGAACAGACCCATAACCAGTAAGGAGATTGAAACAGTCATTAAAAATCTCCAAACAAACAAAAGCACAGGGCCAGACGGCTTCCCGGGGGAATTCTACCAAACATTTAAAGAAGAACTAATTCCTATTCTCCTGAAACTGTTCCAAAAAATAGAAATGGAAGGAAAACTTCCAAACTCATATTATGAGGCCAGCATCACCTTGATCCCAAAACCAGACAAGGATCCCACCAAAAAAGAGAGCTATAGACCGATACCCTTGATGAACACAGATGCGAAAATACTCAACAAAATACTAGCCAATAGGATTCAACAGTACATTAAAAAGATTATTCACCACGACCAAGTGGGATTTATTCCAGGGCTGCAAGGTTGGTTCAACATCCGCAAATCAGTCAATGTGATACAACACATCAATAAAAGAAAGAACAAGAACCATATGATACTCTCAATAGATGCTGAAAAAGCATTTGACAAAGTACAACATCCCTTCCTGATCAAAACTCTTCAAAGTGTAGGGATAGAGGGCACATACCTCAATATCATCAAAGCCATCTATGAAAAACCCACCGCAAATATCATTCTCAATGGAGAAAAACTGAAAGCTTTTCCGCTAAGGTCAGGAACACGGCAGGGATGTCCATTATCACCACTGCTATTCAACATCGTACTAGAAGTCCTAGCCTCAGCAATCAGACAACAAAAGGAAATTAAAGGCATCCAAATCAGCAAAGAAGAAGTCAAATTATCACTCTTCGCAGATGATATGATACTATATGTGGAAAACCCAAAAGACTCCACTCCAAAACTGCTAGAACTTATACAGGAATTCAGTAAAGTGTCAGGATATAAAATCAATGCACAGAAATCAGTTGCATTTCTCTACACCAACAGCAAGACAGAAGAAAGATATATTAAGGAGTCAATCCCATTTACAATTGCATCCAAAACCATAAGATACCTAGGAATAAACCTAACCAAAGAGACACAGAATCTATACTCAGAAAACTATAAAGTACTCATGAAAGAAATTGAGGAAGACACAAAGAAATGGAAAAATGTTCCATGCTCCTGGATTGGAAGAATAAATATTGTGAAAATGTCTATGCTACCTCAAGCAATCTACACATTTAATGCAATTCCTATCAAAGTACCATCCATCTTTTTCAAAGAAATGGAACAAATAATTCTAAAATTTATATGGAACCAGAAAAGACCTCGAATAGCCAAAGGGATATTGAAAAAGAAAGCCAACGTTGGTGGCATCACAATTCCGGACTTCAAGCTCTATTACAAAGCTGTCATCATCAAGACAGCATGGTACTGGCACAAAAACAGACACATAGATCAATGGAACAGAATAGAGAGCCCGGAAATAGACCCTCAAATCTATGGTCAACTAATCTTCGACAAAGCAGGAAAGAATGTCCAATGGAAAAAAGACAGCCTTTTCAATAAATGGTGCTGGGAAAATTGGACAGCCACATGCAGAAAAATGAAATTGGACCATTACCTTACACCACACACAAAAATAGACTCAAAATGGATGAAGGACCTCAATGTACGAAAGGAATCCATCAAAATCCTGGAGGAGAACACAGGCAGCAACCTCTTTGACCTCTGCCGCAGCAACATCTTCCTAGGAACAACGCAAAAGGCAAGGGAAGCAAGGGAAAAAATGAACTACTGGGATTTCATCAAGATCAAAAGCTTTTGCACAGCAAAGGAAACAGTTAACAAAATCAAAAGACAACTGACAGAATGGGAGAAGATATTTGCAAACGACATATCAGATAAAGGACTAGTGTCCAGAATCTATAAAGAACTTAGCAAACTCAACACCCAAAGAAACAAATAATCCAATCAAGAAATGGGCAGAGGACATGAACAGACATTTCTGCAAAGAAGACATCCAGATGGCCAACAGACACATGAAAAAGTGCTCCATATCACTCGGCATCAGGGAAATACAAATCAAAACCACAATGAGATATCACCTCACACCAGTCAGAATGGCTAAAATCAACAAGTCAGGAAATGACAGATGCTGGCGAGGATGCGGAGAAAGGGGAACCCTCCTACACTGTTGGTGGGAATGCAAGCTGGTGCAGCCACTCTGGAAAACAGCATGGAGGTTCCTCAAAATGTTGAAAATAGAACTGCCCTATGACCCAGCAATTGCACTATTGGGTATTTACCCTAAAGATACAAATGTAGTGATCCAAAGGGACACGTGCACCCGAATGTTTATAGCAGCAATGTCCACAATAGCCAAACTATGGAAAGAACCTAGATGTCCATCAACAGATGAATGGATCAAGAAGATGTGGTATATATACACAATGGAATACTATGCAGCCATCAAAAGAAATGAAATCTTGCCATTTGCGACAACATGGATGGAACTAGAGCGTATCATGCTTAGCGAAATAAGTCAAGCAGAGAAAGACAACTATCATATGATCTCCCTGATATGAGGAAGTGGTGATGCAACATGGAGGCTTAAGTGGGTAGAACAAGAATAAATGAAACAAGATGGGATTGGGAGGGAGACAAACCATAAGTGACTCTTAATCTCACAAAACAAACCGAGGGTTGCCGGGGGGAGGGGGTTTGGGAGAAGGGGGTGGGATTATGGACATTGGGGAGGGTATGTGCTTTGGTGAGTGCTGTGAAGTGTGTAAACCTGGTGATTCACAGACCTGTACCCCTGGGGATAAAAATATATGTTTATAAAAAATAAAAAATTAAAAAAAAAAAAAAGACAATTAGAGGGAGAAAACCCTCTAGGTACTTGATCTCTGGATCATGGTTGTCAGGGAGATTTTATCCCTCCTAATTTCATGTCCCATTTTGCCATGTCCCTGTTGGATCCAATCCCCACTTCCCCAATAGTCCAATCATGTCCATATGACTATAACTTTTCTGTAAGACACTGAAGAGTCAATAGAGCTGGGAAGAAGGTAGTAATCATTCAGTCTGATACTGTCTATTACCAGACGAGGAACCTAAAGCCAGAGGAGCTAAGATTTTCTCAAGATGACACTGGTAAAATACTAACTGGTGAAATACCTTAATTAAAATAAGTTAGAAATGTGAGCATTTCCCTGTGGAAAAAGCACTTTCATTTCAGATATATACATTTGTACATTTTCTCAACTATCTGACCAGAGCCAATCATCACAGCAGCCTGTGTGGAAGACATGGCATTAATCCCTATGGGTAAGCAAGGAAATAGAGGAAATCAGGAAAACAGTAAAACTAATCCATGACAGAACCATGACTTATCATGGTCCAACTTGACTCGTTGTTATCAAGCAAACTGATACCAAACAATTGATATCAATTAACTCACTTGGTGACTGTGTGACCATGCACAAATTTACCTCTCCCAGCCTCAAGATTATCACCTCAGAATTGTCATAAAATGGGACTGAGAGTAGTAGCAACTTCATAGAGGAGGTCTTTGTAGAGAGAATGAAATTGGATAATGCTTATAAAGGACTTACCAGGGGGTGTGGTACAACCATGTCATCTATTAATGGTCAGTGTAATTTCTAGGTTCTGTTTTGAAGTTCTTTCCAAGATGTTATGCTGCATTACTGATCCTTCACTAAAAATATCACTTAATATCATTCCCACAAACATTTTTGCTTGCTTGTTTCTAAAGTTTTGAAAATGAAAGTCAGGGACCCTGCCAGTTATTAGGAATACAGAGATGTTTTAGGTAAGGTCTCATTTTTGGTTTGATCTACTTCAACAATTATCACTTTAGGAAGAAAGGGGTGGGTGGGAATGAATTATTTAACTCTTGCTGATAGGTTACTAGTTATATATCTCTCCTAAGAACTGGAAAATTTTAATCCTTAAACTGAGCAGGTCCTAAAGTAGTTTTAAGGTATAACACCAAAAATACAGAACGTGAGCACCATGGCCACACAACAGAGGACAAGTTTCTGGTCAGAAAGAATCATGTATGTTCCATAAATCACAGTTTGTGAGATTCAAATGAGTTCTTGTGACAGTGGGAAGAATGTGGCAGACCTCTCTGTGCCCAAAGTATCTATCTGTAATATCAGCAATATAATTTTTCACCTGTCATCTTTATATGGTAACAGAAAAAAATCAAATCTAAGTGATGTAACTATGTGAAGTATAAAGTACTGTATAAATATTAATGTAGCATGTATGAAATTAGTCCATAAACTCTTGAACAGAAAAAAATCTCTTTTTAAAACTTTTTAAAAGTTTTAAATCTCTTTTTAAAACTTTTTAAAAGTTTCTTGAAATTCTCTTAGTTGGAACTCCCAAGTCTCCTGGATCCTCTGCTCCTGATCAACTTAAGGTCCTAGAATCCCTAGGAAGCTCAGATCAGGGACTCAGTTTCTATACTCTAAAAACACCATGACACACTTCATATTTTGTGAAGCTAACTATGTGAGGCCTTACAGATTCTCTGGGAAAACACTTAGCAGTATGATCCACGTCTGTTCTGCCAAGAAATTGATGACATTATAGAAGTTTCAGGTGTACATTATAAGCAACATCTATATACACTACAAAGTGATCAACACCAAAATCTAGTTACCAGTCATCACCATATAATCAACCCCCTTCACCATTTTACCCAGTCTGCAACCTCCTTCCTCTCTGATAACCATCAGTTGTTCTCTGTATCTATGAGTTTATTTTTGTATTATTATTCTTGCTAGTTTATCTTGTGTCTGTAGATTCCAAATATGAAGGAAATGATATAATAATTGTATTTTTCCATATGTCTTATTTCACATTGCATAATATCTTCAGGGTACATGCATATTGTCACAAATGGAAATATTTTTTTCTTTTTTTATTAATATATTTATTTTCAGCACAACAGTACTCATTATTTTTGCATCACACCCAGTGCTCCATGCAAACCGTGCCCTATATAATACCCACCACCTGGTACCCCGACCTCCCACCCCCCCGCCACTTCAAACCCCTCAGATTGTTTTTCAGAGTCCATAGTCTCTCATGATTCACCTCCCCTTCCAATTTACCCCAACTCCCTTCTCCTCTCTAACTCCCCAGGTCTTCCATGCTATTTGTTATGCTCCACAAATAAGTGAAAACATATGATAATTGACTCTCTCTGCTTGACTTATTTCACTCAGCATAATCTCTTCCAGTCCCGTCCATGTGGATACAAAAGTTGGGTATTCATCCTTTCTGATGGAGGCATAATACTCCATAGTGTATATGGACCACATCTTCCTTATCCATTCATCCATTGATGGGCATCTTGGTTCTTTCCACAGTCTGGCGACCATGGCCATTGTTGCTATAAACATTGGGGTACAGATGGCCATTCTTCTCACTACCTCTGTATCTTTGGGGTAAATACCCAGTAGTGCAATGGCAGGGTCATAGGGAAGTTCTATTTTTAATTTCTTGAGGAATCTCCACACTGATCTCCAAAGTGGCTGCACCAACTTGCATTCCCACCAACAGTGTAAGAGGGTTCCCCTTTCTCCACATCCCCTCCAACACATGTTGTTTCCTGTCTTGTTAATTTTGGCCATTCTAACTGGTGTAAGGTGATATCTCAATGTGGTTTTAATTTGAATCTCTTTGAGGGCTAGTGATGATGAACATTTTTTCATGTGTCTGTGATCACCAAGACAGCATGGTACTGGCATAAAAACAGACACATAGACCAGTGGAACAGAGTAGAGAGCCCAGATATGGACCCTCAACTCTATGGGCAAATAATCTTCAATGAAAGAGGAATAAATATACAGTGGAAAAAAGTAAATGGTGCTGAGAAAACTGGGCAACTATATGTAGAAGAATTAAACTCGACCATCCTTTTACACCGTACACAAAGATAAACTCAAAATGGATAAAGACCTCAATGTGAGACAGGAATCCATCAGAATCCTAGAGGAGAACATAGGCAGTAATCTCTTCGATATCAGCCACAGCAACTTTTTTTTTCTTTCTGTTTTTATTTAAATTCTATTTAGGTTTTTTTTTCAATTTTTGTTCATTTATTTATTTTCAGCATAACAGTATCATTATTTTTTCACCACACCCAGTGCTCCATGCAATCCGTGCCCTCTATAATACCCACCACCTGGTACCCCGACTTCCCACCCCGCTGCCATTTCAAACCCCTCAGATTGTTTTTCAGAGTCCATAGTCTCTCATGATTCACCTCCCCTTCCAATTTACCCCAACACCCTTCTCTCTAACTCCCCATGTCCTCCATGCTTCTTGTTATGCTCCACAAATAAGTGAAAACATATGATAATTGACTCTCTCTGCTTGACTTATTTCACTCAGCATAATCTCTTCCAGTCCCATCCATGTTGCTTCAAAAGTTGGGTATTCGTCCTTTCTGATGGAGGCATAATACTCCATAGTGTATATGGACCACATCTTCCTTATCCATTCATCCATTGAAGGGCATCTTGGTTCTTTCCACAGTTTGGCGACTGTGGCCATTGATGCTATAAACATTGGAGTACAGATGGCCCTTCTTTTCACTACATCTCTATCTTTGGGGTAAATACCCAGGAGTGCAATGGCAGGGTCATAGGGAAGTTCTATTTTTAATTTCTTGAGGAATCTCCACACTGTTCTCCAAAGTGGCTGCACCATCTTGCATTCCCACTAACAGGGAAAGAGGGTTCCCCTTTCTCCACATCCTCTCCAACACACGTTGTTTCCTGTCTTGCTAATTTTGGCCATTCTAACTGGTGTAAGGTGATAATCTCAATGTGGTTTTAATTTGAATCTCCCTGATGGCTAGTGATGATGAAAATTTTTTCATGTGTCTGATAGCCATTTTTATGTCTTCATTGGAGAAGTGTCTGTCCATATCTTCTGCCAATTTTTTGATATGATTGTCTGTTTTGTGTGTGTTGAGTTTGAGGAGTTCATTATAGATCCTGGATAGCAAGCTTTTGTCTTCTTTTGAGATATGTTTCCAAAGGCAAAGGAAACAAAAGCGAAAATAAACATTTGGGACTTTATCAAAATCAGAAGTTTCTGCACATCAAAGGAAACAGTCAAGAGAACAAAGAGGCAACCCACAAAATGGGAGAAGATATTTGCAAATGACAGTACAGACAAAAGGTTGATACCCAGGATCTATAAAGAACTCCTCAAACTCAACACACACAAAACAGACAATCATATAAACGGGACTGGAAGAGATTATGTTGAGTGAAATAAGTCAAGCAGAGAGAGTCAATTATCATATGGTTTCACTTGTTTGTGGAGCATAACAAATAGCATGGAGGACATGGGGAGATACAGAGGAGAAGGGAGTTGGGGTAAATTGGAAGGGGAGGTGAACCATGAGAGACTGTGGACTCTGAAAAACAATCTGAGGGTTTTAAAGGGTCGGAGGCGGGAGGTCGGGGTACCAGGTGGTGGGTATTATAGAGGGCACGGATTGCATGGAGCACTGGGTGTGGTATAAAAACAATGAATACTGTTATGCTGAAAATAAATTTTAAAAATTTTAAAAATTGGCAGAAGATATGAACGGACACTTCTCCAATGAAGACATACAAATGGCTATGAGACACATGAAATAATGTTGCCTTTCATTTTGATGCTGGTTTCCTTCACTGTTTTTCCTTCACAGCTTTTAAATTTGATGTATTCTCATTTGTTTGTTTTTGCTTTGTTTCACTTGCCTTTGGCATCATATCCAGAAACACATCTGCTAAGTCTCATGTCAAGGAGCTTGCTGCCTATGTTTCCTTCTAGGAATTTTATGGTTTCAGGACTTACATTCAATTATTTTATCCATTTTGATTAATTTTTGTGTATGGTGTAAGGTAGTGGTTGAGTTCCACTTTTTTTGCATGAGGCTGTCCAGTTTTACCAGCACCATTTATGGAAGAGACTACTTTACTTTTCCACTGTATCCCTAGGGTCTTTGTTGTAAACTAATTGTCCATAAATGTGTGACCTTTTTCTCTGGGCTCTCAATTCCATTGATAAGTGTATCTGTTTTTATGCCAATATCATACTGTTTTGATTGCTATAGCTTGTTAGTATCATTTAAATCTGGGAGTATAATGCTTCCAGCTCTGTTGTTCCAACTCAAGATTGCTTTGGCTATTCAGGATCACTTCTGGTTCCATACAAGTTTTAGAATTGTTTGTTCTAAATATATGAAGAACGCTACTGGAATGTTGATAGGGACTGCATTTAATTTGCAGATGGCTTTGGAAAGTATGGACATTATAACAATATTAATTCTTCCAATACATAAGACTACATATCTTTCCATTTATTTGTGTCTTCTTCAATTTCTTTTATCATTGTCTTATACAGGTCTTTCACTTCCTTGGTTAAATTCACTCCTACGTATTTTATATTACTTGACACAATTGTAAATGAGATTGCTTTCTTATTTTTTCCTCCTGCTAGTTCATTATTACCATATTGAAATGTCACAGGTTTTTCTGTATTGATTTTTGTCCTATAACTTTACTAAATTTGTTATTAGTTCTAGCTGCTATTTGGTAAAGTCTTTAGGGTTTTCTATATACATTATCATGTATTCTACAAAGAGCAACAATTTTACATCATCTTTTCCTACTTCAATGCGTTTTATTCATTTTTCTTGCCTAATCACTCTGGATAGTACCTCCAGTGTTATGTGGGATAAATGTGGTGAGAGGGAGTATGTTTGTCCTCCTCCGGATTTTAGAGGGAACACATTCAGTTTTTCACCCCTGAGTATAATGTTAACACTGAGATTGTTTAATGAGGCCTTATGTGGAGATGCAGTCTGTCTATGCCAACTTTGTTGACAGGCTTTTTTTTTTTTAATCATGTCTGCATGTGGAATTCTGTCAAATGCTTTTTCTGCATCTATTGGAACGATCATATTTTTACCATTCATTTTGTTAATGTGTTATATCACAATTTCTCTTCTCTTGCTTCATTTGGGCTTTTTTACTGCCCTCTCTCCAGCTTCTTTAGGTGTAAGTTTAGTGGTAAAGGATCTATACTCTAAAAATGACAGAACACTCATGAAAGAAATTGAGGAAGACATGAAAAATGGAAATACATTTCATGCAAATGGATCAGAAGAATAAATATTGTGGAAATGTCTATGCTACCCAGAGGAATCTATACACTCAATGCAATCCCAAACAAAATTCTATCAACATTTTTCACAGAGCTGGAACAAATAATCCTAAAATTTGTACAGAACCAGAAAAGACCCCAAGTATCTAGATGAATGTTGAAAAAGAAAACCAAAGCAGGTGAGATGACAATGCTAGATTCTAAACTATATTAAAAGGCTCTGACCTTCAGGACAGTAAAGTACTGGCACAGAAACAAAGACTTGGATCAATGGAACAGAATAGAAAACCCAGACATGGACCCTCAGCTCTATGGCCAACTAATCTTTAACAAAGCAGGAAAGAATATCCAATGGAAAAAAGACAGTCTCTTCAATAAATGGTGCTGGTAAATTGGACAGCTAATGTAGAAGAATGAAACTGGACCATTCTATTACATCATACATGAAGATAAACTCAAAATGGATGAAGGACATACATTGGAGACAGGAATCCATCAAAATCCTAGAGGAGAACATAGGCAGCACTGTTTTCAACTTTGGCTGCAGCCTCTTTGACCTCACCCATAGCAACCTCTTTCTTGCTGGACACCCCTCGCTGATCCCAAGGGCCAAAAGTCAAGGCAAGGGATACAAAATCAAAAATGAACTATTGGGACTTTATCAAGATCAAGAGTTTCTGTAGAGCAAAGGAACAGTCAACAAAACCAAGCTGCAGGAAATGGGAGAAGATATTTGCAGATGAAATTGCAGATAAAGTGCTGATAATCAAGATATGTAAAGAATTTCTCAAACTCATTATCCAAATAAAGAAATAATCCAGTCAAGAAATGGGCAGAAACATGAACAGCCATTTTCTACAAATAAGGCATACAAACAGCCAACAGACACGTGCAAAAATGCTTTACATCACTCAGCATCAGGGAATTAGAAATCAAAACCATAATGAGATACCACCTTATACCAGTCAGAATGGATAAAATTAACAAGACAGGAAACAATGAGTGTTGAGGAGGATATGGAGAAAGGGGAACCCTCTTAACACGGCTGGTGGGAATGTAAGCTGGTACAGCCATTCTGGAAAACCTTATGGAGATTCCGCAAGACATTAAAAATAGAGCTACCCTATAGTCCAGCAATTCACTACTGGGTATTTACCCCAAAGATACAGATGTAGTGAAAAGAAGGAACACAGGCATTCCAATGTTCATTGCAGCAATGTCCACAATTGTCACACTGTCGAAAGAACCAAGATGTCCTTCAATGGATGAATGGAAAAAGAAGATGTGATATATATATATATATATATATATATATATATATATATATATATATCTGAGTAGTATATAATAGAATAGTACTCAGCCATCAGAAACGATGAATACCCATAATCTGCACTGACCTGTATGGAGCTGGAGGGTATTATATGCTAAGTGAAATAAGTCAGTCAGAGAAACACAGTTGTCATATGGTTCCACTCATATGTGGAACACAAGGAATAGTAGAGGGCACAATGTGGATGGTGGGGAAAACTGAATGTGAAGAAACCAGAGAGGGAGAAAAACTCTGTAAGACTCTTGACTCTAGGAAACAAGCTGATTGTTGTGGAAAGGAAGATGGGTGTGGGGATGGGGTAATGGGTGATGGATATTAATTAAAGAGAACATGTGATATGATGAGCACTGGTGATATACTCAACTAATGACTCATTGAACCTTATATCAAAAACTACTCATGTACTACACCTGGGATAATTGAATTCAAATAAAAGAATTCCAATGACATATTTTCTTTTTTTTTTCAATGACATATTTTCACCAGAATAGAAAAAAAAACAATAACAAAATCTGCATCAAACTTCAAAAGACCTAAGACACAGTAATCTTAAGAAAGAACAAAAGTAAAGGCATCACACTCCTGATTTCAAAGTATACAACAAAGCTATACTAAACAAAACAGTATGGGTCTGACATAAAAAGGCACATAGACCAAAAGAACACAATAGAGTCCAGAAATAAACTCCCACCTATACGTCAACTAATATTTAACAAGGGAACCACCAATACTCATTGGGGAAAGTATACTGTCTTTAAGAAATGGCTTTGGAGGGGCGCCTTGTGGCTCAGTGGGTTAAGCCTCTGTCTTTGGCTCAGGTCATGATCTCAGGGTCCTGGGATCAAGTCCCGAATTGGGCTCTCTGCTTGGCAGGGAGCCTGCTTCCCCTTCTCTCTCTGCCTGCCTCTCTGCCTACTTGTGATTTCTCTCTGTCAAATAAATAAATAAAATCTTTTAAAAAATTGTTTTGGAAAAACTGGATAGCCATATGCACAACAATAAAATCTGGCAATCTAATGCATAGCATAATGACCATAATCAATAACACTGTGTTACATTCCTCACAGAGGTGCTTCTCCTATGGAAGCCCATATGGTTCCTTTTTAAGACGTCTCATTCATTCTTGCACATTTTGAAAGAACAATGCTTCAAAGAACATACCTGAAACTTTGGGGGGGAGGAGGGCACACTCCTTTATTCATACTGCACTACTAATTCCTTGGCATGGGATAATCCTTCACATTCCCTCTCAGAGGTTCAGTGATTCTCCTACTCTGAATCCTGTCCAACTATAAACTTGTGAAAAATTTGGCAAGCGTTCCAGTACCTCTTCAGTTATAGTCTTTAACTAAATGGAAGAATTATGTGACTTACCAGAGTTAAGGTGCTGCCCCCAAAAACACATTAGGAACCCAGTGAATCTCCAAGGATAATATGTAATTGTAATGACATCTGTTTTATATCAGTTGGTTCAAGTCTGAGGAACCTGGTTGTAAACAGTCAGTGTTGATACACTTCTTGTTCCACGTTTCAAACAGATCCCAAGGACCAAAAGTATTATGTTCTACTTTAGACAGAAAAACTGTCCAGAGTTAAAAACCCTGCCTATCACACGATCTCCTTCCTCTCTGGCTCCTAAGGCTTCCCAGAAAATATCAACGTTAGTGTAAGTCTAACTATCTACTCCATATATTAGATCACCCCATACAAAACCATAGATCTCTATGACATAAAATGCTAACAAAGACAATAAAGAAGTATACTGTCTTTCTACAAAGAGTGACAATTTTACATCATCTTTTCCTACTTCAATGCATTTTATTCATTTTTCTTGCCTAATCAATATTAGTTCTTAGTCTTAGTCGGCAATATTTAATCTTCGGTAACTCTATTATTTTTTAAGTATTTTTATGTATTTTTGAGAGGCAGAAAGCACAAACGAGTGAGAAGGAGAAGTAGATTCCACCCTGAGAAGAGTCTGATGTGGGGCTCAATCCCAGGACCCTGAGATCATGACCCTGTGATCATACTTTCAACCTGAGTTGAAAGTAGACAGCCAACTGAGCCATGAAGGTACCTTAGTCGGCAATATTTAATCTTCAGTAACTCTATTATTTTTTTAAGTATTTTTATGTATTTTTGAGAGGGAGAAAGCATAGACAGAGTGAGAAGGAGAAGCAGATTCCACCCTGAGCAGAGTCTGATGTGGGGCTCAATCCCATGACCCTGAGATCATGACCCTGAGATTATACTTTCAACCTGAGTTGAAAGTAGACAGTTAGCCAACTGAGCCTCGCAGGTACCCCTCAGTAACCATTATTACAATGAGTTTTCACACAAGTCTCCTCACACCAAACATGAACAGATGTCTGAAATATTAGAAATGATTTGAGAGTGTGAAATACCAGCTATGTCGGTAAAGTTTCCTGACTCAGTGAGAGAGAAATTTGAATCCCACAATGTCAGAAAAAGCTATTGGCTGGGATATGGATTTTGAACATCATCTATCAGAAATCCCCACTGATGTCCTCCATGCTTTACCTTATTCTCCACAAGTATGTGAAACCATATGATAGTTGACTTTCTCTGCTTGACTTATTCCACTCAGCATAATCTCCTCCAGGTCTCATCCATGTTGATAAGAGGGAGGATACCAGGAGAAGGATAGGAAAAGGGAACCAGGGAAAATCATAGGGGGAGAAGAAACCAGAGACTAGACTCTGAGAAACAAACTGAGGGTGTTGGAAGGAAGGCAGGAGAGGTGATGGGTGAGCCTTAGTGGGTAAGGAGGGCATGTATTGCATGGAGCACCGGATGCAGTGCATAAACAATGAACCCTGGATCACTGAAAAAAAAATTAAATTAAGATGTGGGGAAAAAAAGAGAAATCCCCACTGAATACTAGAAGCAAGAAACAAGTCATTAGACTCATAAAATAAATGGTACTGAAGGAAACACATCCTTCATTCCATTCCTTTGTAAGCTTCAAATCACCTCCTGCTTCCTTAGATTACAGCTGATGAAGACTGGTATGTGACCAAATTTCCTAGATGGTTAAGCTGAAAAGAGGCCTCAGACAAACCTTAGCCAGCTCAGACTCTTCTTCCCAAGAGACACAACCAGGGCAATTGGATAGCTATGTTTCTATTCAAAGGCACATCACCTCTATCTTTTTATTCCCAGTAAGGTCTGATATACAGAACAAACCTCAATCACCCTCGTGTCTGGATTATGCTGCATCAAAATTTTGGGAATACAAGGTCTCGACACTCCTGGGGGCTTTTGTGAGGTATCACTCCTTTACAGTCAGGGGTCTGAGATTGAACAGGGCTCAATCTCCAAAGTAAAGGAACTACAAGTTTTTAAAACAACATTTTACAAATACTTGTAGATTATTTTTAAGATTTTATTTATTTATTTGAGAGAGAGAGAGAGAGAAGACAAGGAGAACAAGGGATAGAAGGAAAGGAAGATGCAGGCTCCCTGCTCAGCAGGGCTCAATCACAGAACCCTGGGATTCTAACCTGAGCAGAAGACAGATGCCTAACGGACTGAGCCAACCGGGCGCCCCACATGCAGTTTACTAATAAACTTCCACCTCGTGCAGGGTGGAATTATGACCTCCAGGGCATAAAGGTATTGTGCTGGTGTGGATCAAGTCAGCTGTCAGTCCATTTGGCATATTATCTGTGTCAAATTAACCTTTCTTTACCCAAAGGCAGGATGAATTTTGTTAGAGTTCATTCCTGTGCATGTTACTGGTGGTTAAGGTTTCTGAAAGGACAAATCTGGACATAACCTCAGCAGAACCATCTCTTCTTTTGTAATCTCTTCAAGGCATCTTTGATTTCCTTGTTCCTCAGACTGTAAATCAAGGGATTCAACATCGGAATAACCACAGTGTAGAATACTGATGCAAATCTGTCAAAACTGGAGGAACCGCCAGAGCTGGAACTCAAATAGACATAGGCAGTTGAAGTATAGAAGAGGGAAACTGCTGTCAGATGAGAAGCACAAGTGTTGAACGCTTTGGACCTGCCTTTAGCTGAAGTGATCTTCATGATGGACATAACAATATAGCCATAGGATATCATGATAATGAGGGCATTTATTATCCCAAAGACCATTGCTAATATAGCAATCAACAGTTGCACAAAGAAAGTATCATTGCACGACAGGATTATCAGTTGGGGCATGTCACAGAAGAAGTGCTTGATGACATTAGGCCCACAAAAGTGGAGCTGAAACATGGTACACAACTGGGATATAGAAGCAGAGAGTCCAGCCAAATAGGATCCCAGCACCATCCGAATACAGAGGGTGGGTGACATGATGGTTGAATAGAGAAGTGGATTGCAAATGGCACTATATCGGTCATAAGCCATGGCTGTCATGAGACAAGACTCACTCAGTCCCATGGTTGCAAAGACAAAGTACTGAACAACACAACCCACAAAGGTGATGGTCTGCTGCTCTTGGAAAAAGTTGGAGAGCATCTTGGGAGCTATAGAGGTCACATAGCAGATGTCTATGAAGGACAGATTACTGAGGAAGAAGTACATGGGTGTGTGGAGATGAGAGTCCATCCTTATTAAGATGATGAGGCACAGGTTCCAAGTCAGAGTCAAAATGTAGATCAGCAGGAATACAACAAAGAGCACTGTTAGGATTCTGGGAAAATCAGAGAATCCCAAAAGGATGAAATAGGTGATCTGTGTAATATTTCCTCCCCCAGTCATTGGCTTGCTGCTTCTAAAATCAGGAGAGAGGAGAATGCACTGCTGACTCAGGTGAGATGACAGTATTACAATTCCTGTATGTGCTACTTTTTCCCTCCACGGAGTGCTGGGAAAGAATCGGTGTCTCAGTGTCCTGATGAAAAGACCCAGCTCTTCATCTCCAATTATTAAGAAGAGCGATTTTTGAAGTGCTTCAAAATAATGATGTATTATATGTTGCCTAATAGAATTGAAATTAAAAAAAGAAAAAAAGTGTTTTAGGTTCTCAATTATTTTAAAAGTCTCATGAAAATTAAAGAGATATGTTTGAATTAGAAACTAAAATAATATAAAAGAAGTGATTATTACAGAGATCATTCATTAAAAGTTTTTTTAAAACCTCTGATAATTCATTATATAACCACTGCTTTACAAGACCATATGTAGAATCACTCAAGATTAAAACTGAGATAACCTGTCAGGCCCACATAGCCATCCAGACAATGTTTTGAAATTTCCTCTGTTATCCTTAAGAAAAGTTATTTATCCTCTTTGCAATAATTTCACAAGCTTGTATTTGGATGCAGTTAATGTATCATCTTCTAGCTGTCCTGGAAAATTATATCATAACTTATGACTCTGATAATATTTTCTTGAGGCACAGTATATGGGCCCAATGAAGTTATGAAACAAGTATGCTTAGAGAAGTCTTTGTACTAAGTATACTAAAGAGAAGGCAGTATAGCTCACTATTGACCCCAACATTTTTTCAATATTAGGGTACTTTACTACTGGACAAACAGCATGAGTACAAATTGAGAACGTTAAAGGATCAGACTTTGGAGTTTTGTCTGATACCCTCTCGCTTTATGAGCTTGGCCCAGTAGCTTAAACACAAAAGACTGATTTACTGAAAATGAAGTGATAAATTTAAGTGCCCCTAGACTATAAGATAACTAGGATAGTTACAAGAAAATTCATGGAGATGCTCAGCACACAATTCTGTACACAGTAATAGTTCAATAGGTGTTGGCTATTATTATCATGGATTGCTTACAGATAATCATGAATGACAGCTGTACACATGGATAGGAACATCAACAGTGCTATAGTTGTATGGGTTAATCTGAGGAAATTCCTGAGGCATCACTGACCTTGTAGGAAGTGAGGAATCATTACATTTAGGCAGATGTACATTCTGACCTCATGTAGAAGCAAATCAAACCACCCAGGGTCATGAAGACACAAAGCACATAAACAATTTTCTATTTAGTTTATTTGAGTTTGAGTACACTTGGTTAACTGACAACCAGCATCAAACTATGATGGACCCTGATGCAGAAGAAAAGTAAATAATTTTAAGTACCAAGTACCACATAGCTATATGTCATGTGTTTTATTGATACAGTCATCATGTTAGAGTTCATTAACTGATTCATAGTAGATTGCAACTATGGCCTATGCTCCATAACCACCTGTCCTTCCTTCAGATGAAAGAGTAAATCAATATGGACAGCTAAGAAATTTTTGAAAAAATAGTAGTAATTAAAAAGACATGAACTTCAAATATTAAAAAGTATATGAAACAAGAAAGACTGTGGATGCTGAGAAACACATAGAGGTTTTAGAGGGGAAGGGGGTGGAGGAAATGGGTGACTCTGGTGGTGGGTATTAAGGAGGACACAAATCGCATGGAGCACTGGGTGTTGTACATAAACAATGAATCTAAGAACACTGCATCAAAACTAATGATGTATTTTATGGTGTCTAACATAACACAATAAAAAAGGAAACAGTATTACATGTGCATTCACATAATTAAGAAATTGAAAAGTAAAAAAAAAAACTTAAAATTTAAAATTTAAAAATTAAAAAGTAGTATAAACACTGATCTTTTATTATTCTTGAATTCATGAAATGCATTTATATAATCTTGGAAAAAATGTCTGAAATCTAACAGCAAAAACAGAAAGTATAAGAGAAGTATATAACAATTTTAAACTTGGTTATGTGACAAAAACCCACTTAAGTAAAATACTTTTGAAATACAATTTATAAGGGGAAAATAGTCACAATGCATAAAAAAGACAATGTAGTAATGCCTTTAATATAAAGGCATAAATCAGGGGAAGGGGCACTCATCTTTACTACTGATGAGGGTACAAAATGATTCTACCTATCAGGATGCTGTCACCCCTTGGGGAACCCAGATGCCTGATGAGCATCAAAACAATCTACATCATCAGGCATAATCATCTACAACTCTGTCATATGCAACTCCTACTCTTAAAGAAGAATGAGATATTCTCTTCCACAAAATGACCAAAGACATTCTGGCAGATGAGATCCCTGGCATCAAACACAGGCTGCCAGGTTGGAAAGGAACCATCTGGGGATGTGGCAATAACCACTCAGAGTGAATGCGGGTCAGTTCTCCTTTCACTAGAACTTATGGATCATGGGAAGAAAACTTGAAGAGAAACAAAACCAGGAATTGAATTCCTTTCCAGAAGTGCATGAGTTAACACAAAGTCGTTTGAGGCCTGGGAAAAGCAGGGGGCGGGGGGGGGGGGGGGGGGGGCGGGAAGAGCAACTTCCCTCAACAATTCTTCTTATCTCCTCTGGGATTAAAAAAGGGCCCCCCAAAGATCCAATCATTCATTCAAGCAGAATTTATTAAATGCCTATTATATCCCAGATACTCAGCTAGGAGTTGCTAGGAGCTGAGTCTGAACAACACATACAAATGCCCTGATGGTATGGAGCTTTCTTTCTAGTCACAAGACAGGTAACAAACAAATAAATATATGATTTAATGTAGTGGTAAGGCTACAAATAAAAATCAAGCAGGGTAGGAGGTTGGAGCAGCAGAACTCTGTGATAATGAAGATGTTCTAGATCTGTGCTATCCAATAACAGTTGTGCAAAAATTTAAATCTAAATAACCACACCTGATGAGTAGCTACCCTATTGGACATGGTAGGGTTAGGGTGTGCAGGAAGGGCAGCTATTCTAAGAGGAGTGGTCTGGGTGAGAGCCTCTGAACAGAGGAAAACTAAATAGAAGCCTGATTAAGACCAGGGCGATAAGCCAGGCTGCTCTCCAGGGGCTCAGGGATTTTCAGACACAGGAGCAGCAAGAAAAAGCCCTCAGCTGGAGAAAGACAAGGAGGCCAGAGGCCTGAGTAGAGTCAGGAAGGGGCAACAAGGGAAGTGAATAGAGACAGAACATCAAGGACTGTGAGGCCACAGTAAAGATTTTGGGTTTTAATCTAAGGAGATGGGTTTAAGGTAGGGAAAAGGTAGCTTAATAAAACCTTATTTGTGTAAAAAAAAATTATTCTACCCTCCAGAAAGAAAAGGTTTTTTTTGCTTTAAAAAATAAAATCCTAGAGGAGAACATAGGCAGCAATCTCTTCGATATCAGCCAAAAGGAACTTCTTTCAAGGTATGTCTCCAAAGGCAAAGGAAACAAAAGCCAAAATAAACTTTTGGGACTTCATCAAAATCAAAAGCTTCTGCACAGCAAAGGAAACGGTCAAAAAAACAAAGAGGCAACCCACGGAATGGGAGAAGATATTTGCAAATGACAGTACAGACAAAAGGTTGATATCCAGGATCTATAAAGAACTCCTCAAATTCAACACACACAAAACAGACAATCATATCAAAAACTGGGCAGAAGATATGAACAGACACTTCTCCAATGAAGACATACAAATGGCTATCAGACACATAAAAAAATGTTCATCATCACTTGCCCCATTAAATTCAAATTAAAACCACATTGAGATATCACCTTACACCAGTTAGAACGGCCAAAATTAGCAAGACAGGAAGCAACATGGTTTGGAGGGGATGTGGAGAAAGGGGAACCCTCTTCCACTGTTGGTGGGAATGCAAGTTGGTGCAGCCTCTTTGGAGAACAGTGTGGAGATTCCTCAAGAAATTAAAAGTAGAGCTTCCCTATGACTCTGCCATTGCACTACTGGGTATTTATCCCAAAGATACAGATGTAGTGAAAAGAAGGGCCATCTGTACCTCAATGTTTATAGCAGCAATGGCCACGGTCGCCAAACTGTGGAAAGAGCTAAGATGCCCTTCAATGAACGAATGGATAAGGAAGATGTGATCCATATACACTATGGAGTATTATGCCTCCATCAAAAGGGATGAATACCCACCTTTTGTATCCACATGGATGGGACTGGAAGAGATTATGCTGAGTGAAATACGTCAAGCAGAGAGAGTCAATTATCATATGGCTTCACTTATTTGTGGAGCATAACAAATAGCATGAAGAACATGGGGAGTTAGAGGGGAGAAGGGAGTTGGGGAAAATTGGAAGGGGAAGTGAGCCATGAGAGACTATGGACTCTGAAAAACAATCTGAGGGTTTTGAAGGGACGGGGCGTTGGAGGTTGAGGGACCAGGTGGTGGGTATTAGAGAGGGCACAGATTGCATGGAGCACTGGGTGTGATGCAAAAATAATGAATACTGTTACACTGAAAATAAATAAAAAATAAATTTAAAAAAAAGTAAGCAGAGTAAGACAGACAAGGAGAGGGACAGAGAAATGAAAGGGAGAGAGAATCACAGAGAAAACAGACTTTCAGAATTTCCAAGATTTTACCTACTGGCTGCGTTAACCTTATCAAGTTATTAACCGCCTCAGTTGCCTCATCTATAAACAGTGCTAAGAGTACTTACCTACTCAAAGGGTTTCTGCAAGGACTGATTGACATAACACGCTTAAAACAGTAAGGGCTCAATAAATGTTGGCGACTATCATCCCCATTATCATTCCTCTCTATGAAGGAAAAATACAGCAAAGTAATACTGAAATATCAGGAAGCTCTTCACATTAATTATTTTCTAAATTAGATGGTCTCTAAGCTGAGACTCAAAAATATTGTTAGTCAGTGACTATATTTATTTCTGACTGGTGTAACTCTGTTACCTACCAGTCAGCTGGAGTATAAATGCCTGATGCCCCTTTTCTTGGGCCACCACCACCAGGCACTCTGAGCTGATGAAGCTCCATAGAGCGCATGGTCTAGTGGATGTTTCACTATTACTGATAAGCACCTTGTATACGAGTATTTGTGTTACGGAACAAATACATGGTGAACAAATGGTGCTTTCACCCACTTTTGGAGACAAAACTAAAATTATTTTATTTCATTTCAATTATGTTTTCTGAACTTGGAATAATTTCTGTTGACTCCTAAAGTGTGGCCAATATAACTTCTCCACAATTTTATCCAAGGTGAGTTGGAGTTAATGAAAATACTTTGAAAACATAAACTCTCATGCACAACATCCCCCAATACACCAATATAATCTATCAGTTTGGTGAAAAGAAGTTACATTTCTTCTTTTTTTTTTAATTTATTTTTTGTAATTTATTTTCAGTGTAACAGTATTCATTGTTTTTGCACCACACCCAGAGCTCCATGCAATCCGTGCCCTCTCTAATACCCACCACCTGGTTCCCCCAAGTTCCCACCCCCCTGCCCCTTCAAAACCCTCAAATGGTTTTTCAGAGTCCATAGTCTCTCATGGTTCACCTCCCCTTCCAATTTCCCTCAACTCCCTTCTCCTCTCTATCTCCCCTTGTCCTCCATTTGTCCAGCTATTTGTTATGCTCCAAAAATAAGTGAAACCTTATGATTATTGACTCTCTCTGCTTGACTTATTTCACTCAGCATAATCTCTTCCAGTCCCGTCCATGTTGCTACAGAAGTTGGGTATTCATCCTTTCTGATGGAGGCATAATACTCCATTCTGATCAATCACTTGCAGTAAAGCTCTTAAATTTTTTAAAAAATTTAATTTAATTTTCTCAGTGTTCCAAAATTCGTTTATGTACCACACCCACTGCTGCATGCAATACATGTCCTTCTTAATACCCACCACCAGGTGGACCCATTCCCCCCAACTCCCTCCTTCTAAAACTCTCAGTTTGTTTCTCAGAATGCACAGTCTCTCATGGTTCACCTCCTCCTCCAATTTCCCCCAATTCATTTTCCCTTTCATCCTCCTAGTGTCCTCCATGCTATTCCTTATGTTCCACAAGTAAGTGAAACCATACAATAATTGACTTTCTCTGCTTGACTTATTTCACTCAGCATAATCTTCTCTAGTCCCGTCCATGTTGATACAAGAGTTGGGTATTCATCCTTTCTGATGGCTCAGTAATATTCCATTGTATACGGACCACATCTTCTTGATCCATTCACCTCTTGAAGGGCATCTCAGCTTTTTTCACAGTTTGGTGATTGTGGACATTGCTGCTATGTGCAGAGTATTGGGGTACATATAACTTTTCTTTTCATTACCTCTGTATCTTTGGGATAAATACCCAGTATTGCAATTTCAGGGTAGCTCTCCTTTTAATTTTTTGAGGAATCTGCACACTGTTTTCCAAAGTGGCTGCACCAACTTGCATTCCCACCAACAGTGTAAGAGGGTTCCCCTTTCTCCACATCCTCTCTAATATTTATTATTTACTGTGTTGTTAATCTTTGCCATTCTAACTGGTGTAAGCTGGTATCTCAATTTGATTTTGATTTGAATATCCCGATGGCTAATGATGATGAACATTTTTTTCATGTGTGGGCTAGCCATCTGTATGCCGTCTTTGGAGAATTGTCTGTTCATGTTTTCTGCCCATTTTTTAAAAACACTTGGAAACTAAAGACTATTCTGCTCAGGAATGTTTGGATCAACCAGGAAATCAAAGAATAACTGAAACAATTTATGGAAAACAATGAGAATGAAGACACATCAGTCGAAAAACTGTGATAGAGCAAAGGCGGTCCTAAGGGGGAAATACATAGCCATCCAAGCCTTCCTCAAAAAAATTGAAAATTCCCAAATACAACAACTCTCCTTTGCACCTTAACGAACTGGAGAAACAGTAACAAATTAAGCCTACCCCATGAACGAGAAGGGAAAAAATTAAAATTAGAAAAAAAATCAATGAATTAGAAACTAGAGATATGATATAACATACATCAATGAAACTAGAAGGTGGCTCTTTGAAAGAATTAATAAGATTGATAAACCATTGGCCAAACTAATTCAAAAGAAAAGAGAGAGGACCCAAATTAATAAAATTACAAATGAAAGGGGAGAGATCATGACTAACGCCAAGGAAATAGGAACAATCATCAGAAATTATTATCAACAGTTATATGCCTATAAGGTATTCAACCTAGAAGAAATGGATGCATTCCTGGAAATCTATAAACCTCCAAGACTGAAACTGAAAGAAATTGACAAAGTGAATAGACCAATATCTAGTAATGAGATCGAAGCAGTGATCAAAAAATTCCCAAAGGGGCACAGGGATGGCTAAGTGGGTTAAGCCTCTGCCTTCAGTTCAGGCCATGATCTTGGGGTCCTGGGATCAAGCCCTGCATCAAGCTCTCTGCTCAGTGGGGCACCAGCAACCCCCCCACCCTGCTTGCCTCTCTGCTTACTTGTGATCTATGATTGTCAAGTAAATAAATAAAATTTTTTTAAAAAACAAACTGCCAAAAAGAAGAGTCCAGGACCTGACAGATTCACTGAGGAATTCTAACAAACATTCAATGGAGAAATAATACCTATTATCCTGAAGCTGTTTCCAAAAATAGAAACAGAAGGAAAACAGCCAGACTCTATGAAGCCAAGACTACCTTGATCATCAAACCAGGCAAAGACCCCATCAAAAAGGAGAGTTTCAGACCAATATCCCTGATGAATATGCATGCCAAGATTCTTAACAAGATCCTAGCTAATAAGATCCAACAGTACATTAAAAAGATTAGCTCTTTACTTTCTCATCACATTCTGGTGACAGAGGTAGCCAGAGGTAAAGGTATGTCATGTGACTCAGCATTCCCCAAAAGATAAGGAATTGTGCATTGTTCTACTAATTCATAACAAAATGTATCTTCTTGAACTTTGGTAAGCTATAGGAAAAGGGGGAAAATTCACTTTTTGTTTATGTTTTTGCATGTGTCCACCATTTCCCAAGACACAGTAAAGAAACGGTGACTGGGACTGGAGGAGTCAAGATGGCAGAGAAGTAGCAGGCTGAGACTACTTCAGCTAGGAGGAGGTCAGGTAGATAGCTTATCTAAAGATTGCAAACACCTGCAAATCCATCAGCAGATTGAAGAGAAGAAGAACAGCAATTCTAGAAATAGAAAAACAACCACTTTCTGAAAGGTAGGACTGGCGGAGAACTGAATCCAAAGCGATGGGAAGATAGAACCCAGGGGGAGGGGCCGGCTCCCAGCAAGCGGCAGAGCAACGGAGCACAAAATCAGGACTTTTAAAAGTCTGTTCCACTGAGGGACATCGCTCCAGAGGCTAAACCGGGGTGAAGCCCATGCGGGGTCAGCGTGGCCTCAGGTCCCGCAGGGTCACAGAAGGATCGGGGGTGTCTGAGTGTCGCAGAGCTTGTGGGTATTGGAACGGGAAAGCCTGCTACAGAGACAGAGCCGACAGTAAGCTCACAGCTCCTTGTAACCTTGAACCAGCCACAGGCTTGGTGAGCTCGGAGCGCGGCCGGAGGTTAGGCAGACGGGAGTAACTGGGCGCTGTTCTCTGAGGGCGCACTGAGGAGGGGGGCCCTGGGCTATCGGCTCCTCTGGGCCAGAGACCAGGAGGCCGCCATTTGTATTCCCATCCTCCGGAACTCTACGGAAAGATTCAGGGAACAAAAAGCTCCTGAAAGCAAACCCGAGCGGATTACTCAGCCGGGCCACTGGTAAAGGTGGTGCAATTCCGCCTGGGGCAAAGACGCTTGTGAATCACTACACCAGGCCCCTCCCCCAGAAAATCAACAAGAAATCCAGCCAAGACCAAGTTCACCTACCAAGGAGTGCAGTTTCAATACCAAGGAGAGCATCAGAATTCCAGAGGAGGAGAAAGCAAAGCAAGGAACTCATGGCTTTCTCCCTGCGATTTTTTAGTCTTGCAGTTAATTTAATTTTTTTCTTTTTCATTTTTTTTCTCTTCTTCTGCTAAAATTTTTTTTAACTTTTACCCTTTTCTTTTTTAACGTATTTTAACTAGTTTATCTAATATATATTTTTTCTTTTTTAAACTTTTCTTTATTCGTTTTCTTTTATTAGTCTTTTCTTTTCTTTTTTTTTCTTTCATTCTTTCTTTTTGAACCTCTTTTTATCCCCTTTCTCCCCCCTCACGATTTGGGATCTCTTCTGATTTGGTTAAAGCATATTTTCCTGAGGTTGTTGCCACCCTTTTAGTATTTTACTTGCTCCTTCATATACTCTTATCTGGACAAAATGACAAGATGGAAAAATTCAACACAAAAAAAAGAACAAGAGGCAGTACCGAGGGCTAGGGACCTAATCAATACAGACATTGGTAATATGTCAGATCTAGAGTTCAGAATGACAATTCTCAAGGTTCTAACCAGGCTTGAAAAAGGCATGGAAGATATTAGAGAAACCCTCTCCAGAGATATAAAAGCCCTTTCTGGAGAAATAAAAGAACTAAAATCTAACCAAGTTGAAATCAAAAAAGCTATTAATGAGGTGCAATAAAAAATGGAGGCTCTCACTGCTAGGATAAATGAGGCAGAAGAAAGAATTAGCGATATAGAAGACTAAATGGAATAAAGAAGCTGAGCAAAAGAGGGACAAACAGCTACTGGAGCACGGGGGAGAATTCGAGAGATAAGTGACACCATAAGACGAAACAACATTAGAATAATTGGGATTCCAGAAGAAGAAGAAAGAGAGAGGGGAGCAGAAGGTATACTGGAGAGAATTATTGGGGAGAATTTCCCCAATATGGCAAAGGGAACGAGTATCAAAATTCAGGAGGTTCAGAGAACGCCCCTCAAAATCAATAAGAATAGGCCCACACCCCATCACCTAATAGTAAAATTTACAAGCCTTAGTGACAAAGAGAAAATCCTGAAAGCACCCCGGGAAAAGAAGTCTGTAACATACAATGGTAAAAATATTAGATTAGCAGCTGACTTACCCACAGAGACCTGGCAGGCCAGAAAGAGGTGGCATGATATATTCAGAGCACTAAACGAGAAAAACATGCAGCCAAAAATACTATATCCAGCTAGGCTATCATTGAAAATAGAAGGAGAGATTAAAAGCTTCCAGAACAAACAAAAACTGAAAGAATTTGCAAACACCAAACCAGCTCTACAGGAAATCTTGAAAGGGGTCCTCTAAGCAAAGAGAGAACCTAAAAGTGGTAGATCAGAAAGGAACAGAGACAATATACAGGTACAGTCACCTTAGAGGCAATACAATGGCACTAAATTCATATCTCTCAATAGTTACCCTGAATGTAAATGGGCTAAATGCCCCAATCAAAAGACACAGGGTATCAGAATGGATAAAAAAACAAAACCCATCTATATGTTGCCTCCAAGAAACTCATTTCAAGCCTGAAGACACCTCCAGATTTAAAGTGAGGGGGTGGAAAAGAATTTACCATGCTAATGGACATCAGAAGAAAACAGGAGTGGCAATCCTTATATCAGATCAATTAGATTTTAAGCCAAAGACTATAATAAGAGATGAGGAAGGACACTATATCATACTCAAAGGGTCTGTCCAACAAGAAGATCTAACAATTTTAAATATCTATGCCCCCAACGTGGGAGCAGCCAACTATATAAACCAATTAATAACAAAATCAAAGAAACACATCAACACTAATACAATAATAGTAGGGGACTTTAACACTCCCCTCACTGAAATGGACAGATCATCCAAGCAAAAGATCAACAAGGAAATAAAGGCCTTAAATGACACACTGGACCAGATGGACATCACAGATATATTCAGAACATTTCATCCCAAAGCAACAGAATACACATTCTTCTCTAGTGCACATGGAACATTCTCCAGAATAGATCACATCCTCGGTCCTAAATCAGGACTCAACTGGTATCAAAAGATTGGGATCATTCCCTGCATATTTTCAGACCACAATGCTCTAAAGCTAGAACTCAACCACAAGAGGAAGTTTGGAAAGAACCCAAATACATGGAGACTAAACAGCATCCTTCTAAAGAATGAATGGGTCAACCGGGAAATTAAAGATGAATTTTAAAAAATCATGGAAACAAATGATAATGAAAACACAACGGTTCAAAATCTGTGGGACACAACAAAGGCAGTCCTGAGAGGAAAATATATAGCGGTACAAGCCTTTCTCAAGAAACAAAAAAGGTCTCAGGTACACAACCTAACCCTACACCTAAAGGAGCTGGAGAAAAAAAAAGCCCAGCAGGAGAAGAGAAATCATAAAGATCAGAGCAGAAATCAATGAAATAGAAACCAAAAAAAAAAAAAAAAACAATAGAACAAATCAACGAAACTAGGAGCTGGTTCTTTGAAAGAATTAATAAAATTGATAAACCCCTGGCCAGACTTATCAAAAAGAAAAGAGAAAGGACCCAAATAAATAAAATCATGAATGAAAGAGGAGAGATCACAACTAACACCAAAGAAATACAAACTATTATAAGAACATACTATGAGCAACTCTACACCAAGAAATTTGACAATCTGGAAGAAATGGATGCATTCCTAGAAACATATAAACTACCACAGCTGAACCAGGAAGAAGTAGAAAGCCTGAACAGACCCATAACCAGTAAGGAGATTGAAACAGTCATTAAAAATCTCCAAACAAACAAAAACCCAGGGCCAGACAGCTTCCCGGGGGAATTCTACCAAACATTTAAAGAAGAACTAATTCCTATTTCGTGAAACTGTTCCAAAAAATAGCAATGGAAGGAAAACTTCCAAACTCATTTTATGAGGCCAGCATCACCTTGATCCCAAAACCAGACAAGGATCCCATAAAAAAAAAGAGCTATAGACCAGTATCCTTGATGAACATAGATGTGAAAATTCTCACCAAAATACTAGCCAATAGGATTCAACAGTACATTAAAAGGATTATTCACCACGACCAAGTGGGATTTATTCCAGGGCTGCAAGGTTGGTTCAACATCCGCAAATCAATGTGATACAACCACATCAATAAAAGAAAGAACAAGAACCATATGATACTCTCAATAGATGCTGAAAAAGCATTTGACAAAGTACAACATCCCTTCCTGATCAAAACTCTTCAAAGTGTAGGGATAGAGGGCACATACCTCAATATCATCAAAGCCATCTACAAAAAACATACCGCAAATATCATTCTCAATGGAGAAAAACTGAAAGCTTTTCACCTAAAGCAATCTACACATTTAATGCAATTCCTATCAAAGTACCATCCATCATTTTCAAATAAATGGAACAAATAATTCTAAAATTTACATGGAACCAGAAAAGACCTCGAATAGCCAAAGGGATATTGAAAACGAAAGCCAAATTGGTGGCATCACAATTCCGGACTTCAAACTCTATTACAAAGCTGTCATCATCAAGACAGAATGGTACTGGCACAAAAACAGACACATAGATCAATGGAACAGAATAGAGAGCCCAGAAATAGACCCTCAACTCTATGGTTAACTAATCTTTGACAAAGCAAGAAAGAATGTCCAATGGAAAAAAGACAGCCTCTTCAATAAATGGTGCTGGGAAAATTGGACAGCCACATGCAGGAAAATGAAATTGGACCATTTCCTTACACCACATATAAATATAGACTCAAAATGGAAGAAGGACCTCAATGTGCGAAAGGAATCCATCAAAATCCTTGAGGAGAACACAGGCAGCAACCTCTTCCACCTCAGCCGCAGCAACATCTTCCTAGGAACATCGCCAAAGGCAAGGGAAGCAAGGGCAAAAATGAACTATTGGGATTTCATCAAGATCAAAAGCTTTTGCACAGCAAAGGAAACAGTTAACAAAATCAAAAGACAACTGACAGAATGGGAGAAGGTATTTGCAAACGACATATCAGATAAAGGACTAGTGTCCAAAATCTATAAAGAACTTAGCAAACTCAACACCCAAAGAACAAATAATCCAATCAAGAAATGGGAAGAGGACATGAATAGATATTTCTGCAAAGAAGACATCCAGATGACCACCAGACACATAAAAAAGTGCTCCATATCACTCGGCATCAGGGAAATAAAACCACAATGAGATATCACCTCACACCAGTCAGAATGGCTAAAATCAACAAGTCAGGAAATGACATATGCTGGCGAGGATGCAAAGAAAGGGGAACTCTCCTACACTGTTGGTGGGAAAACAGCATGGAGGTTCCTCAAAATGTTGAAAATAGAACTGCCCTATAACCCAGCAATTGCACTATTGGGTATTTACCCTAAAGATACAAACGTAGTGATCCAAAGGGGCACGTGCACCCGAATGTTTATAGCAGCAATGTCCACAATCGCCAAACTATGGAAAGAACCTAGATGTCCATCAACAGATGAATGGATAAAGAAGATATGGTATATATATATACAATGGAATACTATGCAGCCATCAAAAGAAATGAAATCTTGCCATTTGCGACAACATGGATGGAACTAGAGTGTATCATGCTTAGCAAAATAAGTCCAGCGGAGAAAGACAACTATCATATGATCTCCCTGATATGAGGAAGTGGAGATGCAACATGGGGGGTTAAGGGGGTAGGAGAAGAATCAATGAAACAAGATGGGATTGGGAGGGAGACAAACCATAAGTGACTCTTAATCTCACAAAACAAACTGAGAGTTGCTGGGGGGAGGGAGGTTGGGAGAAGGGGGGTGGGGTTATGGACATTGGGGAGGGTATGTGCTTTGGTGAGTGCTGTGAAGTGTGTAAACCTGGCGATTCACAGACCTGTACTCCTGAGGATTAAAATATATGTTTATAAATAATAAAAAATTAAGAAAAAAAAAAGAGATGAGCAAATGCCAAGACTAAAAAAAAAAAAAAAAGAAAAGAAAGAAAGAAACGGTGACTGGTGTAAATATTAATTGGAGGGGAATGGAACCAGTGTTCATGTCCTAGAGGCAGAAAGGTATCCCCCCAAGATCATAGAATCTAGAAAGACCTCAAGACACCTGGTTGTGAAAATGATGAATCATAATTTTAGACAAGAGCTCTTGAAAGCAGCTATGGGGAAGAGATTCCTTACATACCGATGAAGGCCCATCAGAATAACATCAAGCCTGTCTACAGGATCCTGGGATCATGACCCAGGACGAAGGCAGAGGCTTTAGCCTACTGAGCCACTCAGGTGCCCCTGGATAATTTGTTTAATGTACTGTTCGATCCTATTAGCTAGGATCTTACTGAGAATATTAGCATCCATATTCAACAGGGATATTGGTCTGAAATTCTCCTTTTTGGTGGGGCCTTTGTCAGGTTTGGGATTCAGGGTAATGCTGGCTTCATAAAAAGAGTCTGGAATTTGACTTCTGCTTCACTTCTTTGAAACAGTTTCAGTAGAATAGGGATTATTCCTTCCTTGAAAGTTTGGTGGTATTCCCTAGTGAATCCATCAGGTCCTGGGATCCTGTTATTTGGGAGGATTTTGTTCAATGCTTCAATCTTGTTTCTAGGTATTGGTTTATTCAGGTTATCAATTTCCTCCTGATTCAGTTTTGGAAGTTCATAGGACAGAGATCACAAGTAGGCAGAGAAGCAGGCTGAGAGAGAGAGGAGGAAGCAGGCTCCCCGCTGAGCAGAGAGCCCGATGCGGGTAGATGATCCACCATGATAAGTAGGATTTATCCCTGATTTGCAAAGGTGTTTTAATATTTGAAAATCAATCAATGCAGTAGAACAAATCAATAAGAGAGAAGAACCACATCATCCTCTCGATTGATGCAGAAAAGGCATTTGAAAAAATACAGCATCAGTTACTGATTAAAATGCTTCAAAGTATAGGAATAGAGGAAACATTCCTTAAATTCATAAAATCTATCTATGAAAAACCCACAGCGAATATCATCCCCAGTGGGAAAAAGCTGACAGCCTTCCCTTTGAGATCAGGAACACAAGGATGCCCACTCTCACCACTCTTGTTCAACATAGTATTAGAAGTCTTAGCAACAGCAATCAAAAGAAAAAAAGAGAAATACAAGGTATTCAAATTGGCAGAGAAGGACTCAAACTCTCTCTCTCTTCACAGAGGACATGATACTTTATATGGAAGTCCCAAAGATTCCACCCAAACTACTATAACTCCTACAGCAATTCAGTAATGTGTCAGGATACAAATTCAATGTACAGAAATAAGTTGCTTTCTTATACACTAATAAAGAAAATACAGAAAGGGTAATTAGAGAATTGATTCCATTTACTATAGCACCAAGAATCATAAGAGACCTGGGAATAAACCTAACCAAAGAGGTAAATAATCATACTTGAGGAACTACAGACACTCATGAAAGAAATCAAAGAAGACACAAAAAGATGGAAGACCATTCCATGCTAATGGATCAAAAGAATAAACATTGTTAAAATGTCTATACGGCCTAGAACAATCTGCACTTTCAATGCCATTCCACTCAAAATTCCACCGGCATTTTTCAAAGAGCTGGAACAAACAATCCTAAAATTTGTATAGAACCAGAAGAGACCCTGAATTGCTAAGGATATGTTGAAAAAGAAAAACAAACTGGCGGTATCATGTTGCCTGATTTCAAGCTTTACTACAAAGCTGTAATCAGCAAGACAGCATGGTACTGACACCAAAACAGACACACAGACCAGTGAAACAGAGTAGAGAGCTCAGATATAGACGCTCAACTCTGTGGTCAAATAATCTTTGACAAAGCAGGAAAAAGTATATAGCAGAAAAAAGACAGTCTCTTCAAAAAATGGTACTGGAAAAATTGGACAGCTATACATGAATGAAACTCAACATTCTCTTAACCATGCACAAAGACAAACTCGAAATGGATAAAAGACCTCAGTGTGAGGCAGGAATCCATCAGAATCCTAGAGGAGAACACAGGCAGTAACCTCTTGACATCACCATAGCAACTTCTTTCAAGATATGTTTCCAAAGGCAAAGTAAACAAAAGCCACTTTGGAAAACAGTGTGGAGATTCCTTAAGATATTAAAAACAGAGCTTCCCTATGACCCTGCAATTGCACTACTGGGTATTAACCCCAAAGATACAGATGCAGTGAAAAGAGAGGTCACCTGTACCCCAATGTTCACAGCAGCAATGGCCACAGTTGCCAAACTGGAAAGAACCAAGATGCCCCTCAATGGATGAATGGATAAGGAAGATGTGGTTCATATATACTATGGAGTATTAGGCCTCCATCAGAAAGGATGAATACCCAACTTTTGTATCCACATGGTTGGGACTGGAAGAGATTATGTTGAGTGAAATAAGTCAAGCAGAGTCAATAATCATATGGTTTTACTTACTTGTGGGAAGTAACTGACACTGGGAGCTGGAGAGGAGAAGGAAGTTGGGGGAAATTGGAGGGGGAGACAAACTATGAGAGACTGTGGACTCAGAAACAAACTGAGGGTTTTGGAGGGAATGGACTTGGGAGGTTGGGTGAGCCTCATAGTGGGTGTTATGAAGGGCATGTATTGCATGGAGTACTGGGTGTGGTTCATAAACAATAAATTTTGGAACACTGGAAAGAAATTTTAAAAAATTAAAGGCTACCTGAAGGGGCAGAATATTAATTGCAGATTTTATTATGTGGATCTAGCTAAACAAAATCTTTCCATTTCTCACTACCGAGGATGTGGCCAGTTTGTAAGGTTGTGCAGAATACAAAATCAAGTAAAGAAAGCCAAGATATTCCAATAAAGTAGAACAATAAAATTAACAGAAAAGATTAAAAGAGCTAGGCCAACAATGCCTTGAAATGAGGCATCTCTGATATCTGTGTTACCCACACCAGTCCTCCAGACTGGCAGGGGATCCAAAGATGACCACAGAGAGCTGTTGGAAGTATTTCAAAAGGCCAGTGGCATTGTACATGCGTACTTTATTATATTATTAATTGGTGAGCTGCTTGCCTCTTGCTACTCAGAAATTATCAAAAATGCTATATGTTGACATTAAAATCAAATTAATTAATATTATTATAAAAACAAATTCTTTACACAAAAGAAAATTCAAAAAGTCCTTGGGATGGAAAAAGTTGGAAAATCTAGACAAGAATATGGGATCTTAAAAAATCCACCTGAATGTCAGTAAATTGTTATTTTTAATTTGGTGCCCAATTATTAACATTTCAAACTGTTAGCTTTAATTTTTTAAAGGATTATTTATTTATTTATTTGACAGAGAGACACACAGAGAAAGAGGGAACACAAGCAGGGAAGATGGGAGAAGCAGAAGCAGGCTTCCCACTGAGCAGGGAGCCTAAGAGGGCCTCAATCCCAGGACCTTTGGATCATGACCTGAGCTGATGGGAGATACTTAGTGACTGAGCCACCCAGGTACCCTAAAATTTGTTAGTTTTTATAAACTATATCTCATTAGATTCTAAATAATCCCATTATGCCCCCATTTTACACGTGAAAAAGAAAAAAAAAAAACAGAAGGTGACAGAGTTCAATATCATACCCTGAAAAAAATCACAGACCTGGAACTCAATATTCATCCCTCACCCCAGAATAATCCCTGAAGTTTTAGATTAGAGATGAACCTAAATCATCTTTCCAGTGAAGGTCAGAGAAGTTGGGAAGTAGAAAGAGCACCCAGGAAGAGCCCACACTAGATGTGTGGGAGTGAAGAAGAGATGAAGAATGGGAGAGACTGGGGAACAAAAACTTTGCTCCACTACAGCTCCTAATAGAAGAATCACGTGGCTATTAAGATAGCACAGAATCCACTGTTGTCACCAAAGCTTGCCCTCTCACCTTGACCCAGATTCCACTAGAAGACAGAGCTCTTTCCAAAGGCTGAAATTACTTATTTCTTTTCCAAAGGAATTTTCCAGGTGGATTCTATTGCTCTCCAAGATGGGTCCCTTTGGCCATGAGAGAGGCTGTCCACTCAGAGTAAGAGAGATGCCAACAACTGGAGATCCTCTTGAATGTGTTATTGTTAAGGGCAGAGACAATAGAAGAAAAGACAATTAGATGGAGAAAACCTTCTAGGTAATTGTTCTCTGGAGTCACGGTTGTCATGGAGATTCTGTCCCTGCTAATTTCATGTCCCATTTTGCCATGTCCCTTGTTGGATCCAGTCCCCATTTCCCCAATAGTCCAATCACGTCCGTATGACTATAGCTTTTCTGTAAGACACTGAAGAGTCACTAGAGCTGGGAAGAAGCTAGGAATCATTCAGTCTGATACTGTCTATTACCAGGCAAGGAACCTAAAGCCAGAGCAGCTAAAAGATTTGCTCAAGATGACACTGGTAAAATACTAGCTGGTGAAATACCTTAATTATAATAAGTTAGAAATGTGAGCATTTTCCTGTTGTCAAAGCACTTTCATTTTACATGGATACATCTGTACATTTTCTCACCTATCTGACTGGATCCAATCATCGCTGCATCCAGTGGGGCAGACACGGCATTATTTCCTATGGGTAAGCCAGGAAATAGAGGCAATGAGGCAAACAATAAAACTAATTCATGACTTATCATGGCACAACCTGGAGCATTGATATCAACCAATCTGGTTGATATCTGACCCTTCCCCTTGATGACTGTGTGACCATGAGCAAATTAACCTCTTCCAGACTCAGGATTATCACATCAGGATTATTATGAAATGGGGCTGATAGTAGTAGCAACTTCATAGAGGAGGTCTTTGTAGAGAGAATGAAATTGGATGATGTTTATAAAGGACTTACCAAGGGGTGTAGTACAAGTATGTCTTCTACTAATATTCAGTGTAATTTCTATGCTCTGATTTGGAATTATTTCCAACATATGCTGCATTACTGATACGTCCTTCAAAAATATCTCCTCATCATCATTCCCACAAACGTTTTTTTAAGGAAGATTTTTTTTTCATTTATTTATTTTCTTTTTTCTTTTTTTTGGTAATTTTTTTAATTTTTTATTTTTTATAAACATATATTTTTATCCCCAGGGGTACAGGTCTGTGAATCGCCAGGTTTACACACTTCACAGCACTCACCAAAGCACATACCCTCCCCAATGTCCATAGACTCACCCCACTTCTCCCAACCCCCCTCCCCCCAGCAACCCTCAGTTTGTTTTGTGAGATTAAGAGTCACTTATGGTTTGTCTCCCTCCCAATCCCATCATACTTTCAACATAACAGTATCATTATTTTTTCACCACACCCAGTGCTCCATGCAATCCCTGCCCTATATAATGCCCACCACCTGGTACCCCGACCTCCCACCCACCCCCCGCCACTTCAAACCACTCAGATTGTTTTTCAGAGTCCATAGTCTCTCATGGCTCACCTCCCCTTCCAATTTCCCCCAACACCCTTCTCTCTAACTCCCCATGTCCTCCATGCTTTTTGTTATGCTCCACAAATAAGTGAAACCATATAATAATTAACTCTCTCTGCTTGACTTATTTCACTCAGCATAATCTCTTCCAGTACCGTCCATGTGGATACAAAAGTTGGGTATTCATCTTTTCTGATGGAGGCATAATACTCCATAGTGTATATGCACCACATCATCCTTATCCATTGGTCTGTTGAAGGGAATTTTGGTTCTTTCCACAGTTTGGCGACCGTGGCCATTGCTGCTATAAACATTGGGGTACATATGGCCCTTCTTTTCACTACATCTCTATCTTTGGGGTAAATACCCAAGAGTGCAATGGCAGTGTCATAGGGACGTTCTACTTTTAATTTCTTGAGGAATCTCCACACTGTTCTCCAAAGAGGCTGCACCAACTTGCATTCCCACCAACAGTGGAAGAGGGTTCCCCTTTCTCCACATCCCCTCCAACACATGTTGTTTCCTGTCTTGCTAATTTTGGCCATTCTAACTGGTGTAAGTGATATCTCAATGTAGTTTTAGTTTGAATCTCCCTGATGGCTAGTGATGATGAACATTTTTTCATGTGTCTGATAGCCATTTGTATGTCTTTTTGCTTGTTTGTTTCTAGGGGGCTTTTGTTTGTTTGTTTCTAGCTTTTTGAAAATGGAAGTCATCTACCCTGCCAGTTAATAGGAATACAGGCATGTTTTAGAGAAGTTCCATTTTGGTTTGATCTACTTCAACTATTCTCCCTTCTAGGGAAAAAGGGGTGGGTGGACAATGAATTAATTATTTAACTCTTGCTGATAATTTAGTTGTTATGTATTTCCCCTGATAAGAACTGCAATAACTTAATCCTTAAACTGAGCAGGTACTTGAGATAGTTTTAAATGTATAACACCAAAAGTAGAGAATGTGGGCACCATGGCCACCCAATAGAGGACACGTTTCTGGTCAGAAAGAATCATGTATGTTCCACAAATCATACTTTGTGAGATTCAAATGAATTGTTACTACAGTGGGAAGACTGTGGCATACCTCTTTGTGCCCAAAGGTTCTATCTGTACAATATATCTATATCTACAATATATCTATATCTACAATATAATTTCTCATCTGCCATCCTCATGCGGTAACAGAAAAAAATTAAATCTAAGTGATGTAACTATGTGAAGTATAAAGTACTGTATCTATATACACAAGATAAACAGGGAAGAATAATAATAAAAAAACAAACTCACAAATACAGAGAACAACTGATGGTTACCAGAGAGGTTGCAGAGTGGATAAAATGGTAAAGAGGGTCGATTATATGGTGTTGACTGGTAACTAGAATTTTGGTGGTGATCACATTGTATGTATATGGATGTTGCTTATAATGTACACCTGAAACGTACATAATGTCATCAGTTTCTTGGCATAGGCAGGCCTGGATCATGTTGCTTGCTATCTTCCCTGAGAATGTGTAATGCCTCACATAGTTAGCCTCACAAGAATGATGGTTGTCATGGTGTGTTTAGGGTGTAGGAACTGTGTCCTTGATCTGAGTTTCCTAGGGATTCCAGGACCTTAAGTTGATCAGGAGCAGAAGAGGCAGAAGAGGCATTGGCTTTGGGAGTTCCATGAATACACAAAAGTCCAACTAAGAAAATTTCAAGAAAATTTTAAAAAGAGATTTTTTTTCCATTCAAGAGTTTGTGTATAATTTCATACATAGTATGTTACTATATTTTAAAGATTTTATTTATTTGTTAGAGAGATGGAGAGAGAGCACATGTAGGTGGGGTAGCAGACAGAGGGAGTGGGGAAAGTGGGCGGTCCCCTGACCACAGAGCCTGATGCAGGGCACAATCCCAGAACCCTTGATCATGACCTGAGCTGAAGACAGCCATTTAACCAACTGAGCCACCCAAGTCCCCAGGACATTACTATTTATACAGTGCTTAAGAAATATCTACAATATTTTCCAAATTGGCTAAACCAGCTTTCTTTCCCACCAGCTCGCCACAAGGGTTTCCTTTTCTCCTCGTCCTCCCCAACACTTGTTATTACTTGTCTTTTATTTCTACCCATTTCGAATGGTTTAGGGTGCTATCTCATCATACTTCTGCCTTCCATATCCCTAAGGAATAGGGATGTAGAGCATATTTTCATATGTCTATTGGCCATATGTCTTGTTTGGAAATAGGTCTATAAAGTTTTCAGCCCATTTAAAAAAAAATTTTTAAATTTATTTTCAGCATAACAGTATTCATTATTTTTGCAACACACCCAGTGCTCAAAATGGATAAAAGACCTCAATGTGAGACAGGAATCCATCAGAATCCTAGAGGAGAACATAGGCAGTAATCTCTTCGATATCAGCCACAGCAACTTCTTTCATGATAGGTATCCAAAGGCAAAGTAAACAAAAGCGAAAATAAACTTTTGGGACTTCATCAAAATCAAAAGCTTCTGCACAGCAAAGGAAACATTCAAAAAAACAAAGAGGCAACCCACAGAATGGGAGAAGATATTTGCAAATGACAGACAAATGGTTGATATCCAGGATCTATAAAGAACTCCTCAAACTCAACACACACAAAACAGACAATCATATCAAAAACTGGGCAGAAGATATGAACAGACACTTCTCCAATGAAGAAATACAAATATCTGTCAGACACATGAAAAAATGTTCATCATCACTAGCCATCAGGGAGATTCAAATTAAAACCACATTGAGATATCACCTTACACCAGTTAGAATGGCCAAAATTAGCAAGACAGGAAACAACATGTGTTGGAGAGGATGTGGAGAAAGGGGAAACCTCTTCCACTGTTGGTGGGAATGCAAGTTGGTGCAGCCTCTTTGGAGAATGGTGTGGACATGTCTCAAGAAATTAAAAATAGAACTTCCCTATGACCCTACCATTGCAAAACTGGGTATTTATCCCAAAGATACAGATGTAGTGAAAAGAAGGGCCATCTGTACCCCAATGTTTATAGCAGCAATGGCCACAGTCGACAAACTGTGGAAAGAACCAAGATGCCCTTCAATGGATGAATGGATAAGGAAGATGTTGTCCATATACACTATGGAGTATTATGCCTCCATCAGGAAGGATGAATACCCAACTTTTGTATCCACATGGATGGTACTGGAAGAGATTATGCTGAGTGAAATAAGTCAAGCAGAGAGAGTCAATTATCATATGGCTTCACTTATTTGTGGAGCATAACAAATAGCATGGAGGATATGGGGAGTTAGAGAGAAGAAGGGAGTTGGGGGAAATTGGAAGGGGGGTGAATAATGAGAGACTGTGAACTCTCAAAAACAATTTGAGGGATTTGAAGTGGCGTAGGGTGGGAGATTGGGATACCAGGTCGTGGGTATTATATAGGGCACGGATTGCATGGAGCACTTTTGTGGTGCAAAGATATTGAATACTGTTATGCTGAAAATAAATTTTTAAAAAACTGCAGGAAGAAATTCCCAATCAAAAGAAAAAAAATGAGTTTCTATCAATAAAAAAAAAAGAAATAGAATGACGATAGCTTAAGGGATTTACAGGCTACCATCAGGTAGACCAATGTTTGTATTTAGAGGCCCCAAAGATTTTGCAGGGTGGAGGGACACTTATGTCAAGATATTATGGCTGAGAATTTCCCTAACCTAGGAAAAGAAGCAGATATACATATCCAGGAAGCCCAGAGTAGTCTAAGTAATACCAAACCAAAGAGAACCACACTGACATATATTACAAATAAAATGTCACAAATTAAAGACAAGGAGTTAAATTTAAAAGCAGCAAGAGAAAAACAACTTTTATGTATAAGGACACCTCCATTAAATTATCAATAGATAGGTCATCAGAAGCTTTCCAGGCCAGTGGTGTGGCACACTATATTCAAAGTACTGAAAGAAGAAAACCAGTCAATCAAGAATTGTCAACCCAGATAAATCGTCCTTCATATTTGAAGGAGAGTTTCCAGACATGCAAACCTAATGAATTCATCACCACTAGATTGCCTTTACAAAAAATGTAAAAGAGGACTTCAAGCAGAAACAAGATGTCACCAATTAGTAAGAAGAAACCATATGAAAATAAAATCTCATTGGAAAGGTAAATTAAATTTGGAACATTCTTATATGGTGAAAATGGTGGTATATCACTTAAAATGTAAAATGAGGGTTACAGACAAAAGTAAAAATAAAATGATTACAATAATATGGTAATGGATACACATGATAAAAAGATATAAATTGTTGCATTAACAATATAAAATGTACTAATGTAGTTTTTAAAATTTTTTTATTTTTTTATTTCTTATATAGTTTTAATATACATTTGAACTTAAGTTGTTACCAGTTTAAAGTAGACCGTTGTAATGTGTTTTATGTAAGTCTTGTGGTAATCACACATCCATACCTATAGTAAATCCACAAAAGATAAGGAGAAGGCAGTCTAAATATACTACTACATGAAATCATCAAATAGAAAGGAAGAGAGCAAGAGATCAAGAAACAAATGAATTACAAAACATGGCAAAAAACAATGGACAAAATGCAGCATTAACCCACACTTGTTAATACTATGTTAAATATTAAAGGACTAAATTCTCCAATCAAACATGTTGAGTGACTGAATGGATTAAAAAAAAACAAGATCCAACTATATGCTGCCTACAAGAGACTTTCTAGAGCTTTAAAGATACACACACAAAGACTAAAAATGAAGGGGTGGAAAAATAAATTCTATATAAATTGAAATCAAAAGAAAGAAGGTTCAGATGTCTTTATTAAAAAGGATTTAATAGGACACAGAGATCATTATATAAGAATAAGGGGTCAATTCAACAAGAGGATATAACATTTGCAAGTATTTATGCACCCAACTTAGGAACATCTAAATTCATCAAGGAAATATTAACAGACTCAAAGGGAGAAAGAGCAATACAATAACAGTAGAAAACTTGCTAACCCATTTTAAACACTAGATAGACCAGACAGAATATTAATATCAACATGTGGGACTGAAACTACATGTTAGAACAAATGGGCCTAAGAGATGTTTGCAGAATATTTGATCCAAAAGAAGCAGAATATATACTCTTCTAGAGTACAAATGAAACATGCTCCAGAACACTTCATATGTTAAACCACAAAATAAGTCTTATTAAATTTAAAGAGATTAAAATCATATTGAGCATCTTTTCCTGTGATATGAAACTAGAAATCAAGTACAAGAAGAAAACTGGAAAATTCACAAATATGTGCAGAGAAAACAACATGCTACTGAACACCATGCTACTGAGCACCAACATGCTATTGAACAACAGATCAAGAAGATATCAAAAACAGAAACTGAAGTATTTTTGAGGCAAATGAAATTCAAATATAACATATCAAAACTTAGGGATACAGAAAAAGCATTTCTAAGAGGGGAAGTACATAGCAATGAATGCTTGAATTAAGAAAGGTGAAATGTAAGGGGGTGGAGTCAAATGGCAGAGAAGTAGCAGGCTGAGACTACTTCAGGTAGCAGAAGATCAGCTAGATAGCTTATCTAAACATTGCAAATACCTACAAATCCAACAGAAGATCAAAGAGAAGAAGAACAGCAATTCTAGAAACAGAAAATCAACCACTTTCTGAAAGGTAGGACTGGTGGAGAAGTGAATCCAAAGCGATGGGAAGATAGACTTTGGGGGGAGGGGCTGGCTCCCAGCAAGCGGTGGAGCAATGGAGCACAAAGTCAGGACTTTTAAAAGTCTGTTCCACTGAATGACATCGCTCCAGAGGCTCAACCGGGGTGAAGCCCACACGGGGTCAGCATGGCCTCAGGTCCCGCAGGGTTACAGAAGGATGGGGGGTGTCTGAGTGTCACAGAGCTTGCAGGTATTAGAACAGGGAAGCTGGCTACAGAGACAGAGCCGAGGAGTGAGCTCACAGCTCAGGGTTACCTTGAACCTGTCGCAGGCTTGGGGAGCTCAAACACAGCCAGAGGCCTGGCAGACGGGAGTAAATGGGCGCTATTCTCTGAGGGCGCACTGAGGAGTGGGGCCCTGCACTCTGGGCTCCTCTGGGCCAGAGACTAGGAGGCCGCCATTTTCATTCCCGTCCTCTGGAACTCTACAGAAAGTGCTCAGGGAACAAAAACTCCTGAAAGCAAACCCAAGCGGATTACTCAGCCTGGCCCCTGGTAAGGGCAGTGCAATTCCTCCTGGGGCAAAGACACTTGAGGATCACTACAACAGGCCCCTCCCCCAGAAGATCAACAAGAAATCCAGCCAGGAACAAGTTCACATACCAAGGAGTGCAGTTTCAATACCAAGGAGTGCAGTTTCAATACCAAGGAGAGCAGCAGAATTCCAGAGAAGGAGAAGGCAAAGCATAGAACTCATGGCTTTCTCCCCATGATTCTTTAGTCTCGCAGTTAATTTATGCTTTTTATTTTTCAATTTTTTTCCTCTTCGTCTGCTAAATTTTTTTAACTTTTACCCTTTACTTTTTTTTAACGTTTTTTAACTAGTTTATCTAATATATACGCATATATATATATATACGTATATATATTTTTTCTTTCTTTTTTTATATTTTTTCTTTATTAGTTTTCTATTTTTAATTATTTCTTTTTTTTTTCTGAACCTCTTTTTGTCCCCTTGATCCTCCCCATGATTTGGGATCTCTTCTGATTTGGTTAAAGCATATTTTCCTGGGGTCCTTGCCATTCTGTTAGTATTTTACTTGCTCCTTCATATATTCTCATCTGGACAAAATGACAAGGCGAAAAAATTCACCACAAAAAAAAAAAAAAAAAAAAAAAAAGAACAAGAGGCAGTACCGAAGGCTAGGGACCTAATCAATACAGACTTTGGTAATATGTCCGATCTAGAGTTCAGAATGACAATTCTAAAGGTTTTAGCCAGGCTCGAGAAAGGCATGGAAGATATTAGAGAAAACTTCTCAGGAGATATAAAAGCCCTTTCTGGAGAAATAAAAGAACTAAAATCTAACCAAGCTGAAATCAAAAAAGCTATTAATGAGGTGCAATGAAAAATGGAGGCTCTCACGGTTAGGATAAATGAGGCAGAAAAAAGAATTAGTGATATAGAAGACTAAATGACAGAGAATAAAGAAGCTAAGCAAAAGAGGGACAAACAGCTACTGGACCATAAGGAAAAGAGAAAGGACCCAAATGAATAAAATCATGAATGAAAGAGGAGAGATCACAACTAACACCAAAGAAATACAATTACAAGAACATACTATGAGCAACTCTATGCCAACAAATTTGACAATCTGGAAGAAATGGATGCATTCCTAGAGACATATAAATTAACAAATGAACCAGGAAGAAATAGAAAACTTGAGCAGACCCATAACCAGTAGGGAGATTGAAACAGTCATCAAAAATCTCCAAGCAAACAAAACCCAAGGGCGAGATGGCTTTCTGGGGGAATTCTACCAAACATTTGAAGAAGAACTAACTCCTATTCTCCTGAAACTGTTCCAAAAAATAGAAATGGAAGGAAAACTTCCAAACTCATTTTATGAGGCCAGCATCACCTTGATCCCAAAACCAGACATGGATCCCATCAAAAAAGAGGACTACAAACCAATATCCTTGATGAACACAGATGCGAAAATTCTCACCAAAATACTAGCCAATAGGATTCAACAGTACATTAAAAGGATTATTCACCACGACCAAGTGGGATTTATTCCAGGGCTGCAAAATTTGTTCAAAATCTGCAAATCAGTCAATGTGATACAACACACCAATAAAAGAAAGAACAAGAACCATATGATACTCTCAATAGATGCTGAAAAAGCATTTGACAAAGAACAGCATCCCTTCCTGATCAAAACTCTTCAAAGTGTAGGGATAGAGGGCACATACCTCAATATCATCAAAGCCATCTACAAAAAACATACCGCAAATATCATTCTCAATGGAGAAAAACTGAAAGCTTTTCCGCTAAGGTCAGGAACACAGCAGGGATGTCCATTATCACCACTGCTATTCAACATAGTACTAGAAGTCCTAGCCTCAGCAATCAGAAAACAAAAGGAAATTAAAGGCATCCAAATCGGCAAAGAAGAAATCAAACTATCACACTTCGCAGATGATATGATACTATATGTGGAAAACCCAAAAGACTCCACTCCAGAACTGCTAGAACTTGTACAGGAATTCAGTAAAGTGGTCAGGATATAAAATCAATGCACCGAAATCAGTTGCATTTCTCTGCACCAACAACAAGACAGAAGAAAGAGAAAATAAGGAGTCAATCCCATTTACAATTGCACCCCAAACTATAAGATACCTAGGAATAAACATAATCAAAGAGCTCAAGAATCTATACTCAGAAAACTATAAAGTACTCATGAAAGAAATTGAGGAAGACACAAAGAAATGGAAAAATGTTCCATGCTCCTGGATTGGAAGAATAAATATTGTGAAAATGTCTATGCTACCTAAAGCAATCTACATATTTAATGCAATCCCTATCAAAATCCTATCCATTTTTTTCAAAGAAATGGAACAAATAATCCTAAAATTTATATGGAACCAGAAAAGACCTCGAATAACCAGGGAATATTGAAAAAGAAAGCCAAAGTTGGTGGCATCACAATTCTGGACTTCAAGCTCTATTACAAAGCTGTCATCATCAAGTCAGCATGGTACTGACACAAAAACAGACACATAGATCAATGGAACAGAATAGGGAGCCCAGAAATAGACCCTCAACTCTATGGTCAAGTAATCCTCGACAAAGCAGGAAAAAATGTCCAATGGAAAAAAGACAGCCTCTTCAACAAATGGTGTTGGGAAAATTGGATGGGCACATGCAGAAAAATGAAATTGGACCATTTCCTTACACCACATATAAATATAGACTCAAAATGGATGAAGGACCTCAATGTGAGAAAGGAATCCATCAGAATCCTTGAGGAGAACACAGGCAGCAATTTCTTCAACCTCAACTGCAGCAACCTCTTCCTAGGAATATTGCCAAAGGCAAGGGAAGCAAGAGAAAAATGAACTATTGAGATTTTATCAAGATCAGAAGCTTTTGCACAGCAAAGGAAACAGTTCACAAAACCAAAAGACAACTGACAGAATGGGAGAAAATATTTACAAACAACATATCAGATAAAGGGTTAATGTCCAGAATCTATAAAGAACTCAGCAAACTCAACACCCAAAGAACAAATAATCCAATCAAGAAATGGGCAGAGGACATGAGCAGACATTTCTGCAAAGAAGACATCAAGATGGCCAACAGACACGTGAAAAAATGCTCCACATCACTCGGCATCAAGAAAATACAAATCAAAACCACAATGAGATACCACCTCACACCAGTCAGAATGGCTAAAATGAACAAGTCAGGAAATCACAGAAGCTGGCGAGGATGCAGAAAAAGGGGAAACCTCCTACAGTGTTGGTGGGAATGCAAGCTAGTGCAACCACTCTGGAAAACAGCATGGAGGTTCCTCAAAATGTTGAAAAAGAACTACCCTATGACCCAGCAATTGCACTACTGGGTATTTATCCTAAAGATACAAATGTAGTGATCCGAAGGGGCACATGCACTCGAATGTTTATAGCAGCAATCTACAATAGCTAAAGTATGGAGAAAACCTAGATGTCCATCAACAGATGAATGGATAAAGATGATGTGGTATATATACACAATGGAATACTATGCAGCCATCAAAAGAAATGAAATCTTGCCATTTGCAATGACGTGTATGGAACCAGAAGGTATCATGCTTAGCGAAATAAGTCAATCAGAGAGAAACAACTATCATATGATCTCCCTGATATGAGGAAGTGCAGATGCAACATTGGGGGTTAAGGGGGTAGGAGAAGAATAAATGAAACAAGATGGGATTGGGAGGGAGTCAAACCATAAGTGACTCTTAATCTCACCAAACAAACTGAGGGTTGCTGGAGGGAGGGGGGTTGGGCGAAGGGAGGGTGGGGTTATGGACATTGGGGAGGGTATGTCCTGGGGTGAGTGCTGTGAAGTGTTTAAACCTGGCGATTCACAGACCTGTACCCCTGGGGATAAAAATATATTATATGTTTATAAAAAATTTAAAAATCATTAAAAAATCATAAAAAAGTAACCAAAAAAAAAAGAAAGAAAGAAATGTGAAATGTAAATTAAACAACCTAACTTTATAATTCAGGGAACTTTTAAAAAAAGAATAAGCCTGAAGTTAGTAGAACGACGGGGATAACAGAGATCAGAGTGGAAATAAATTAAAAAGAGACTAAAACGACAATAGAAAATATTAATGAAACTAGGCGCTGTTTTTTAAAAGCTTCTAAAGAAAACAAATTATTTTTTCTTTTTTTAAAAAATTCAGTTATTCAACTTACAATACATTGTTAGTTACAGATGTAGTGTTCAGTAAATTATCAGTTGCGTATAACACCTAGTGCTCATCATATCACGTGCCCTCCTTAACGCCCATCACCCAGTTTCCCCAGACCCCCACCCACCTCCAGAAATCCTCAGTTTGTTTCCTATAGTTAAGAGTCAGGTTTTTCTCCCTCTCTGATGACTTCTCATTCTCTTTTCCCTCCCTTCTCCTATGGTCCTCTGCCCTGTTTCTTATATTCCATATAGGAGTGAAATCCTGATATTTGTCTTTCTCTGACTTGTTTTGCTCAGCATAACACCCTCCAGGTCCATCCACATTGATGTAAATGGTAAGTATTCATCCTCACTGATGGCTGCATAATATTCCATTGTATATTTCCACTCAATTATCAATGGACATCTTGGCTCTTTCCACAGTTTGGCTATTGTAGAGATTGCTGATATGACTATTAGGGTGCAGGTAACCCTTTAGACCACTCCATCTGTGTCTTTGGGGTAAATACCTAGTAGTGCAATTACTGGGTTGTAGGGTAGCTCTATTTTTAACTTCTTGAAAAACCTCCATACTGTTTTCCAGAGTGTCTGTATCAGCTTGTATTCCCACCAGCAGTGTTAAGAGGGTTCCCCTTCCTCCACATCCTCAACAACATTTGTTGTTTCCTTTCTTGTTAATTTTAGCCATTCCAACTGGTGTGAGGTAGTATATCATTGTGGTTTTTATTCGTATTTCCCTGATGGCTAGTGATGTGGCCCATTGTTTCATGTTTCTGTTGGCCATTTGTATGTATTTTTTGGAAAAGTATCTGTTCATGTCTTCTGTCCATTTCCTGACTGGGTTATTTGTGTTTTGGGTGTTGAGAATTTGAGAAGTTCGTTATAGATCTTGGATACTAGTTCATTTTTTTTAATGATTTATTTTATTTTATTTGTTTATTTATTTATTTATTTATTTATGTTAGACATCATACAGTACATCATTAGCTTTAGATTTTAAAAATATTCTCTTTTTTAAATTATAAATTCTGACTTTGTGCCTTCTGTATTTTGAGATTAAAAAAAGAATTCATAACTAAAATTCAGTTATTCCATTTTCATTTGTCTTTTAGCCTAAGTACATATATTCTTTTCTTTTTTTATTCAATTTATTTCTTTTCAGCCCAACAGTATTCATTATTTTTTCACCAAACACCATGCTCCATGCAATCCGTGCCCTCTATAATACCCACCACCTGGTACCCTGACCTCCCACCCCCCCACCACCTCAAACCCCTCAGATTGTTTTTCAGAGTCCATAGTCTCTCATGATTCACCTCCCCTTCCAATTTCCCCCAACTCCCTTCTCTCTAACTCCCCATATCCTCCATACTATTTGTTATGCTCCACAAATAAGTGAAGCCGTATGATAATTGACTCTCTCTGCTTGACTTATTTCACTCAGCATAATCTCTTCCAGTACCATCCATGTGGGTACAAAAGTTTTGTATTCATCCTTTCTGATGGAGGCATAATACTCCATAGAGTATATGGATCACATCTTCCTTATCCATTCGTCCGTTGAAGGGCATCTTGGTTCTTTCCATAGTTTGGCGACCGTAGCCATTGCTGCTCTAAACATTGGGGTACAGATGGCCCTTCTTTTCACTACATCTGTATCTTTGGGATAAATACCCAGGAGTGCAATTGCAGGGTCATAGGGAAGGATACTAGTTCTTTATCTGATATGTCATTTGCAAATATCTTCTCCCATTTTCTGGGTCGTCTCTTAGTTTGTTGACTGTTTCCTTTGCTGTGCAGAAGCTTTTTTCTTTTTTTATATAATTTTTCCTTATGTTATGTTAGTCACCATACAGGACATCATTAATTTTTGATGTAGTGTTCCATGATTCATTGTTTGCATATAACACCCAGTGCTCCATTCAATACATGCACTGCTTAATACTCATCACCGGGCTCACCCATCCTCCCACCCCTAAAGCCCCTCCCCTCCTTGAAACTCTCAGTTAGATTCCCAGAGTCCATAGTCTTTCATGGTTCATCTTCCCCTCTGATTTCTCCTCCTTCATTTTTCCCTCTCTTATCCTAATGCTCTCCATGCTATTCCTGCGTTCCACAAGTAAGTGAAACTATAGGATAATCATCGTTCTCTGCTTGACTTACTTCACTTAGCATAATCTCCTCCAGTTCCATCCATGTTAATGTAAAAGTTGGGTATTCATTCTTTCTGATGGCTGAGTAATATTCCATCGTATATATGGACCACATCTTCTTTATCTGTTCACCTGTTGAAGGGCATCTCAGCTCTTCCCACATTTTGGCTATCGTGTACATTGCTGCTATGAACATTGTGGTGCATGTGGCCCTTCCTTTCACTATATCTGTATCCTTGGGTTAAATACCCCCTAGTGCAATTGCTGGGTCATAGGGTAAGTCTATTTTTTTTAGGGTAGGACTATTTTTAACTTTTTGAGGAATATCCACACTGTTTTACAAAGTGGCTGTATAACCTTGCCTTCCCACCAACAGTGTAAGAGGGTACCTCTCCAAAACTTGTTTCTTGTCTTGTCAATTTTTGCCCTTCTGACTGGTGTAAGGTGGTATCTCAGCGTGGTTTTTATTTGAATTTCCCTGATGACTAATGATGTTGAGTACCTGTACCACTTTTTTTCATGTGTCTGTTAGCCATTTGTATGTCATCTTTGGAGAAGTGTCTGTTCATGTCTCCTGTCCATTTTTTCACTTGATTATCTGGTTTTTTTGTGTGTTGAGTTTGATAAGCTCTTTGTAGATCTTGGACACCAGTCCTTTATCTGTAGTGTCACTTGCATGTATCTTCTCCCATTCCGGAGGTTGTCTCTTAGTTTTGTTGACTTTTTCCCTTGCTGTGCAACAGCTTTTTATCTTCATAAAGTCCCAAAGACTTGATGGGTTTTGGAGGTTTAGAGGAAAGCAAACTGCACCCTGACCTCCCTCTCAGAGAGAATCCTCAGTCTGCTCCCCTGTGGGTGCTGCAGAGCCCATATAAATTCCCCCTTCACTGCTGGCAGGCCAGGTTCTGAGTTGAGGTCCCTGGGGATGCAGAATCTCCTGCTTGTACCCAAAACCACAGCAGCGGCTGCTGTCTGGGCAGCTCCAGATGGCCAGAGAGGTTCCAAGCAGCGATCGCACACTGAGATTTTCCCGCTGGCCTGGGCTGGGAGTGCCTGGTCTTTCTGGGTCTAAGCACACGGGCTTGTGTGCACCTCTCTCAGGGGAGGGTGTGGGGCATGCAGGTCTCTGGCTCTGATAGCACAGCACGGCATTCTCCCAGGTGGCAAGGCTCTCAGCCCCTCATGGGAGCTGGACCCCATGTGTTCTCAGGCACACTAGCAGCTCAGGGACCAAGACCTGGTTTCTCCGCCACACTCTCTCTGGCTCAGTGCCAGGGGAGGCTGTCCTGGGTCCAGGGACTTAAGCCCCTGTCCCTAGCTGCCCCAATTCCCACAATTTCTCCCCACGATCTTTTGCTCTTTGTGAGTGCTTTCAACCAGAATCCAAGTTAATGATGGTCCTCAGATGCAGGGCACTCTCGTATTGGGGTGTTACTTTCCAATGGGTTGCCTCTGGTTGCTCCCTCTCCCTTTTGTTTATCTTCTGATATCAGTCCAACATTTCCACTCCGTTTTACCTACCCACTGGCATCTTCTGCCCCTGTAGAGATCCAGACGTGTATAATTCTGATCTCAGGCTGATTTCATGGGTGATCAGAGTTCTTTGGTAGGTAATCAGCTCACTTTAGGGCACAGGTTGAAACAGCACCTCCTCCTACTTCCCCACTATCTTGTCTCCTAGAGCCTCCATTTTTTATTGCATCCCATTAATAGCCTTTTTTTATTTTGACTTGGTTAGATTTTAGTTCTTTTATTTCTCCAGAAAGGGATTCTCCAGTATCTTCTGTGCTTTTTTTAAGCCCAGATAGTATCTTTATCATCCTCATTCTGAACCTAGTTCTGACATCTTAACTGAAGTCCATATTGAGTAGGTCCCCAGCAGCTGGTACTGCCTCTTGTTCTTTTTTTTTATTTTTTTGAGGTGAATTTTTCCATTTTGTTATTTTGTCCAAAAAGAATAGATAAATGAGAGAACAAATTGCTAAAAGGGTACCAGTGACCCCAGAAAAATATACAGTAAACAAATCAGAAGACACCCAAAATCAAGAGGAAAAAAAGGAAGAGATTATGCAGAGTGAAATAAATCAAGCAGAAAGAGTCAATTATCATGGTTTCACTTACTTGTGGAGCATAGTAAGTACAAGGAGGACACGGGGAGATGGACAGAAGGGAGTTGAGGGAAATTGGAGGGGGAGATGAACTATGAGAGACTATGGACTCTGAAAAACAATCTGAGGGTTTTGGTGGGGCAGTGGGTGGGAATATGGGTGAGCCTGGTAGTGGGTATTATGGAGGGCACATATTACATGGAGCACTGGGTGTGGTGCATAAACAATGAATTCTGTTACACTGAAAAGAAATTAAATTTTTAAAATTGGAAAAAATAATGAATAGTGCCTGGCACATATTGAATACTGCATGTGTTTGACAAAGGTATTACATAAATAAAACTGTTTTGAAATTTAAAAAAATAAAGAAAGAAAGAAAGAAAGAAAGAATATGATCAGACTGGTGAATAGAACAGATCCACACTAGATTTTGAGTGTATTATGGTCTGTTAGAAGAAAATAAATCCCAAAATTTTAAAGAAAGAAAAACTTACATATATACACAAAAATAAGGGTAAATACAATAAAGGAATGGAATATGACTGTAAAGATGAAAATTTAAAAAATAAATAAATAATTTTTGTAGCAACATGGACGGGACTGGAAGAGATTATGCTGAGTGAAATAAGTCAAGCAGAGAGAGTCAATTATATGGTTTCACTTATTTGTGGAGCATAAAAAGTAGCATGGAGGACAAGGGGTGATGGAGAGGAGAAGGGAGTTGGGGGAAATTGGAAGGGGAGGTGAACCATGAGAGAATACGGACTCTGAAAAACAATCTGAGGGTTTTGAAGGAGGGAGGTTGGGGGAACGAGGCGGTGAGTATTAGAGAGGGCATGGATTGCATGGAGCACTGGGTGTGGTGCAAAAACAATGAATACTGTTACACTGAAAAGAAATTTTAATAAATAAATGAATAAATAGATAGATAGATAATTTTAAAAAGATTTTAAAAAGGGAATTGATAAGAAGTTGGTTGAATACAGAAAGAAAAGAATTAAAGAAAAAAAAGGAGAGAATGTGATTGGGTGGGAGATTAGAACTAAGCCAAGGACTAGATTTAGGGTATATTTTGGTCTGCTAGAATACTGCACCCCAAATTTTTGATGAAAGAAAAATTTATATATATACAAAAAATAAAGTTAACTACAATGAAAGAATATGACTTTAAAAATGAAAATTAAAAAAATTTTAAAAAAGGAATTGATAAGATATTGATTAAAATAGAAAAAAAAGAATAGATTGCTCTAGGAGGTATAGACATTTTAACAATGTTTATTCTTCCAATCCAAGAGGACAGAATGGTCTTCCATCTTTTCGTGTCTTCTTCAATTTCTTTAATGAGTGCTCTGTAGTTCCTCAAGTACACATCCTTTACCTCTTTGGTTAGGTTTACTCCCAGGTATCTTATGGTTCTTGATGCTATAGTAAATGGAATCAATTCTCTAATTTCCCTTTCTGTATTTTCATTATTAGTGTATAAGAAAGCCACTGATTTCTGTACATTGACTTTGTATCCTGCCACGTTGCTGAACTGTTGTATTAGTTCTAGTAGTTTGGGGGTGGAGTCTTTTGGGTTTTCCATATAAAGAATCATGTCATCTGCAAAGAGAGAGAGTTTGACTTCTTCATTGCCAATTTGGATACCTTTTATTTCTCTTTGTTGTCTGATTGCTGTTGCTTGGACTTCTAATACTATGTTGAATAAGAGTGGTGAGAGTGGGCATCCTTGTCCTGTTCCTGATCTCAACGGGAAGGACACAAGCTTTTTCCCATTGAGGATTATATTTGCTGTGGGTCTTTCATAGATAGATTTGATGATGTTCAGGAATGTTCCCTCTATCCCTAAACTTTGAAGCATTTTAATCAGGAATGGATGCTGGATTTTGTCAAATGCTTTTTCTGCATCAATTGAGAGGACCGTGTGGTTCTTCTCTCTTCTCTTATTAATTTGTTCTATCACATTGATTGATTTGCGAATGTCAAACCAACCTTGTAGCCTAGGGATGAATCCCACCTGGTCATGGTGGATAATCTTTTTAATGTGCTGTTGGATCCTGTTGGCTAGGATCTTGTTGAGAATCTTAGCATCCATATTCATCAGTGATATTGGTCTGAAATTCTCCTTTTTGGTAGGGTCTTTCCTTGGTTTGGGGATCAAGTATTTTCAAAGAGCTGGAGCAAATAATCCAAAAATTTGCATGGAATCAGAAGAGACCCCGAATCACTAAGGAAATGTTGAAAAACAAAAATAAAACGGGGGGCATCACGTTACCTGATTTCAAGCTTTACTACAAAGCTGTGATCACCAAGACAGCATGGTACTGGCATAAAAACAGACACATAGACCAGTGGAACAGTGTAAAGATCCCAGGTATGGACCCTCAACTCTCTGGTCAAATAATCTTTGACAAAACAGGAAAAAATATACAGTGGAAAAAAGACAGTCTCTACAATAAATGGTGCTGGGAAAACTGGACAGCTATATGTAGAAAAATGAAACTCGACCATTCTCTTACACCGTACACAAAGATAAATGCAAAATGGATAAAAGACCTCAATATGAGACAGGAACCCATCAGAATCCTACAGGAGAACATAGGCAGCAATCTCTTCGATATCAGCCACAGCAACTTCTTTCAAGATATGTGTCCAAAGGCAAAGTAAAAAAAAGCAAACATGAACTTTTGGGACTTCACCAAAATCAGAAGCTTCTGCACATCAAAGGAAACAGTCAAGAAAACAAAGAGGCAACCCACGGAATGGGAGAAGATATTTGCAAATGACAGTACAGACAAAAGGTTGATATCCAGGATCTATAAAGAACTCCTCAAACTCAACACACACAAAACAGATAATCATATCAAAAAATGGGCAGGAGATATGAACAGACACTTCTCCAATAAAGACATACAAATGGCTATCAGACACATAAAAAAATGTTCATCATAACTAGCCATCAGGGAGATTCAAATTAAAACTACATTGAGATATCATCTTATACCAGTTAGAATGGCCAAAATTAGCAAGACAGGAAATAACATGTGTTGGAGGGGATGTGGAGAAAGGGGAACCCTCTTACACTGTTGGTGGGAATGCAATTTGGTGCAGCCTCTTTGGAGAACAGTGTGGACATTCCTCAAGAAATTAAAATTAGAACTTCCCTATGACCATGCAATTGCACTCCTGGGTATTTACCACAAAGATAGAGATGTAGTGAAAAGAAGGGCCATCTGTACCCCAGTGTTTATAGCAGCAATGGCCATGGTCGCCAAACTGTGGAAAGAACCAAGATGCCCTTCAACGGACGAATGGATAAGGAAGATGTTGTCCATATACACTATGGAGTATTATGCCTCCATCAGAAAGGATGAATACCCAACTTTTGTATCCACATGGACGTGACTGGAAGAGATTATGCTGAGTGAAATAAGTCAAGCAGAGAGAGTCAATTATCATATGGTTTCACTTATTTGTGGAGCACAACAAATAGCATGGAGGACATGGTGAGTTAGAGAGGAGAAGAGAGTTGGGGGAAATTGGAAGGGGAGGTGAACCATGAGAGACTATGGACTCTGAAAAATAATCTGAGGGTTTTGAAGGGGTGGGGGGTGGGAGGTTGGGGTACCAGGTGATGGGTATTATATAGGGCACGGATTGCATGGAGCACTGGGTGTGGTGCAAAAATAATGAATACTGTTATGCTGAAAATAAATAAAAAATAAATTTTAAAAAAGTAGAAAAAAAGAAAATTTTTCAAAAAATAGAAAAAGAAAAAAATAAAGAAAATTTAGTCAATTATCATAAGGTTTCACTTATTTGTGGAGCATAACAAATAGCATGGAGTACAAGGGAAGGTGGAGAGGAGAAGGGAGTTGAGGGAAATTGGAAGGGGAGGTGAACCATGAGAGACTATGGACTCTGAAAAACAATCTGAGCATTTTGAAGGGGCAGGTGGTGGGAGATTGGGGGAACTTGGTGGTGGGTATTGGAGAGGGCACGGTTTTGCATGGAGCACTGGGTTGGTGCAAAAACAATGAATACTGATGAACAATGAATACCGAATATGCTGAAAATAAATTAATTTTTTTTTTAAGTTTACTTTGAAAGACTAAGGAATCATGGGGGGAAGCCATGAATTCTATGTGTTTTATTCCTCTAGCACTGGAGTTTTGAAGTTTTCATTGGTCAATAAACTTGATCTTGGATGGATGTTCTTGCTGATATTCTGGGATAGGGGCCTCTTGCAGTGATTCTCAAATATCTTTGCCTGAGGTGGAACTGCACTGCCCTTGCAAGGGGCCATGCTAAGTAATTTTCTTAGTTTTGCTCTCAGTTGATTTTGTTCCCTGAAAGTTTTCTGTATAGCTTTGGAGGACAAGAATGAAAATGTTGGCCTCCCAATCGCTGGCCCTGGAGCTGAGAACTAGGGGTCCCACTCCTCTATGAGCCCTCAGAGGAAAACAGTCAATCACTCCCTTCTCCCTAGTCTCTTGGCATCCTCCATGCTCTCCTGGCCTGTGACTGAGCATTTCTGTCTCTGGCACACAACCTTGTTTGGAATCTCCAAACCTAGCTAATTCCTGCAGTGCTGTCCTGTGCCACTCCTCCTGGGGAGGAAGGGTAGTATCCCTGCATCGAAGAGTAGTGGTCTAGCTGTGCTGCAGATCATGGTGTATGGCAACCCCGAGCTCAGAGCCCACTCCTGGGCTCTGTCTCTGAAGTCCGGCTTCCTCACTTTGCTACCTGGGAGCTTTGGCCCACTCAGGCATCCCTGGTCTTTCAGTGACCCTGAGTGTCCCAAGACCACACTATCCCAGTGAGTGTTCCATCCCTGGCTTAGCTCTGAAGTGGAGCAGACTTCTAAGAGTACTGATTTTATGCTCTGATGCTCTATCACTTGCTGGGAGCCAGCTTATGGAGGCTCCCACCCCATAGAAGCTATCTTCCCATATATAGCCTCAGACATACTTCTCTGTACGTCCTACCTTCCAGGAAGTGTTCGTTTTTCTGTGCATAGAATGCTGCTATTCTTTTCTTCAATCTCCTGTTGAGTTTGTAGGTGTTCAGAATGGTTTGATAATTATCTAGCTGAATTTCTGGGACCAGACAAAATTTAGGTCTCCTACTCCTCTGCCACCTTACTCCTCCACCAATGTTATACCTTTAAAATTACATTAAGAACCTGCTTAGTTTAATATTAAGTTATTATAGTTCTTATCAGAAGGGATATATAACTATTAACATATCAGAAGGAGTTAAATAATTAATCATTGCCCACCCACCCCTACCTCCTAGAAATGAAAATAGTTGAAGTAGATCAAACCAAGAATAGGACCTCACCGAAAACATCTCTGGATCCTTAATAATTGCCAAGGTACATGACTTTCATTTTCAAAACACTAGAAACAAAAAAAACCTCTAGACACAAGCAAACATGTTTGTGGGAATGATGTTAAGTAGATATATTTAGTGAAAGATTAGTAATGCAGCATAACATGTTGGAGAGAACTCCAAATAAGAACATAGAAATTACACTGTTAACAGAAGACATGCTTGTCCTACACCTCCTGCTCAGTGCCTTATAAGCATTATCCAATTTGATTCTATGAAGACCTACTCTATAGAGTAGCTACTACTATCAGCCCCATTTTATGATATTCCTGAGGTGATAATCCTGAGTCTGGAAGAGGTTAATTTTTTTTTATTTTTTTATTTTTTATAAACATATATTTTTATCCCCAGGGGTACAGGTCTGTGAATCACCAGGTTTACACACTTCACAGCACTCACCAAAGCACATACCCTCCCCAATGTCCATAATCCCACCCCCTTCTTCCAAACCCCCTCTGACTCTTAATCTCACAAAACAAACTGAGGGTTGCTGGGGGGAGGGGGTTTGGGAGATTATTTTTTTTTTACTACAATCTGAAGTTTATTTGTATTTTTACATTTTTGTAATATATTTGAATGGAAGTTATACTATACTAATTACTTTTTTTTAAACTTATCTGGTAATTTCTTTTTTTTTAATTTCTTTAATTTTTTTTATTTTCAGCATAACAGTATTCATTATTTTTCATCACACCCATGCTCCATGCAATCTGTGCCCTCTCTAATACCCACCACCTGGTTACCCCGACCTCCCACCCCCCCGCCACTTCAAACCCCTCAGATTGTTTTTCAGAGTCCATAGTCTCTCATGGTTCACCTCCCCTTCCAATTTCTCTCAACTTCCTTTTCCTCTCTAACTCCCCATGTCCTCCATGCTATTTGTTATGCTCCACAAATAAGTGAAACCATATAATTGACTCTCTCTGCTTGACTTATTTCACTCAGCATAATCTCTTCCAGTCCCCGTCCATGTTGCTACAAAAGTTGGGTATTCATCCTTTCTGATGGAGGCATCATACTCCATAGTGTATATGGACCACATCTTCCTTATCCATTAGTCTTTGAAGGGCATCTTGGTTTTTCCACAGTTTGGCAACTGTGGCCATTGCTACTATAAACATTGGGGTACATATGGCCCTTCTTTTCACTACATCTTTATCTTTGGGGTAAATACCCAGTTTTGCAATGGTAGGGTCATAGGGAAGCTCTATTTTTAATTTCTTGAGGAATCTCCACACTGTTCTCCAAAGAGGCTGCACAAACTTGCATTCCCACCAACAGTGGAAGAGGGTTCCCCTTTCTCCACATCCCCTGCAACACATGTTGCTTCCTGTCTTGCTAATTTTGGCCATTCTAACTGGTGTAAGGTAATATCTCAATGTGGTTTTAATTTGAATCTTCCTGAGGGCTAGTGATGATGAACATTTTTTCATGTGTCTGACAGCCATTTGTATGTCTTCATTGGAGAAGTGTCTCTTCATATCTTCTGCCCATTTTTTGATATGATGGACCTGATGGATTCCCTGGAGAATTGTACCAAACTTTCTTTTTTTTAAATTTATTTTTTATTTTCAGCATAACAGTATTCATTATTTTTGCACCACACCCAGTGCTCCATGCAATCTGTGCCCTCTATAATACCCACCACCTGGTACCCCGACCTCCCACCCCCAACCCTTCAAAACCCTCAGATTGTTTTTCAGAGTCCATAGTCTCTCATGGTTTACCTCCCCTTCCAATTTCCCCCAACTCCCTTCTCCTCTATAACTCCCCATGTCCTCCATGCTATTTGTTATGCTCCACAAATAAGTGAAACCATATGATAATTGACTCTCTCTGCTTGACTTATTTCACTCAGCATAATCTCTTCCAGTCCCCGTCCATGTTGCTACAAAAGTTGGGTATTCATCCTTTCTGATGGACTTTCAAAGAAGAAATAACACCTATTCTCCTGAAGCTTTTTCAAAATATTGAAGCAGAAGGAAAACTTCCAGACTCTTTCTATGAAGCCAACATTACCCTGATCCCCAAACCAGGCAAAGACCCTACCAAAAAGGATAATTTCAGACCAATATCACTGATGAATATGGATGCTAAGATTCTCAACAAGATCCTCGCAAACAGGATCCAACAGCACATTAAAAAGATTATCCACCATGACCAGGTGGGATTCATCCCTGGGCTACAAGGATGGTTCAACATTCACAAATCAATCAATGTGATAGAACAAATTAATAAGAGAAGAGAGAAGATCCACATGGCCCTCTCAATTGATGCAGAAAACGCATTCGACAAAATCCAGCATCCATTCCTGATTAAAATGTTTCAAAGTTTAGGGATAGAGGAAACATTCCTGAACTTTTTCAAATCTATCTATAAAAGACCCACAGGAAATATCATCCTCAATGGGAAAAAGTTTGTGTCCTTCCCGTTGAGATCAGAACATGACAAGGGTGCCCACTTTCACCACTCTTGTTCAACATAGTATTAGAAGTCCTAGCAACAGCAACCAGACAACAAAGAGAAATAAAAGGTATCCAAATTGACAATGAAGAAGTCAAACTTTCTCTCTCCCCAGGTTATAACCATGGTAAGTCATGGCTCAATCATGGATTAGTTATACTATTTTCCTTATGGACTCAATGTCCCTGTTTACCCATAGGAAATAATGCCATGCATGCCTCACAAGTTGCATTGACAATTTGATCTGGTCACATAGTTGAGAAAATGTAAGGATGTATATATCTAAGATGAAAGTGCTTTGACAACATGGAAATGCATGCATATCTAATTTATTTTAATTAAGGTATTTCACCAACTAGTATTTTACCAGTGTCATCTTGAGCAAATCTTTTAGCTTCTCTAGCTTTAGGCTCCTCACCTGGTAATTAAAGGTAACAGAGTGAATGATTCCTAGGTTCTTCCCTGCTCTAACGACTCTTTCTAATAGAAAAGCTTCTAATAGAAAAGTTTCTAATAGAAAAGCTATAATTATATGGACATGACTGGACTATGGGATAGGTGGGGAATGGATCCACAAGGGACATGGCAAAATGGGACATGAAATTAGCAGGGATAAAAACTCCATGACAACCATGACCCCAGAGAACAAGTACCTAGAGGGTTTTCTCCCTCTAATTGTCTTTTCCCCTGTTATCTCTGCCCTTAACAATAACACATTTAAGAGGATCTCCGGTTGTTGGCATCTCTTTTACTCTGAGTGGACAGCCTATTTTGTGGCCAAAGGGTCCCATCTTGTAGAGCAATAGATCCACCTGGAAAATTCCTTTGGAAAAGAAATAAACTATTTCAGCCTTTGGTAAGAGTTCTGTCTTCTTGTGGAATCTGGGTCAAGGTGAGAGGGCAAGATTTAGTGAGAACAGTGGATTCTGTGCTATCTTAACAGCCATGTGATTCTTCCAGTAGGACCTGTGTAGAGCAAGGTTTATCATTCTCAGTCTCTCCAATTCTTTACCTCTCTTCACTTCCACACCCTCTGCTGTGGGCTTTTCTTGGGTTCTCTTTCTCTTTTCCCAACTTCTCTGACCTTCACTGAAAAGATTAATCTCTAACCAAAAATTTCAGGGATAATTCTGGGCTGAGGGATGAATGTGGAGGTCCAGTTCTGCAATTGTGTAAGGGTGTGATCTCGGGCTCTGTTCTCTTCTGTTGGTTTTTTTTTTTCCCCACGTGTAAAATAAGGAATAATGGGATTATTTAGAATCTAATGAGACAATGTTTATAAAAGCTAACTAATTTTAGAAGTCAATAATTGAGCACTGAATTAAAAATAAAAAAAGAAAAGAGTGGAGGGAACAGGGACAAAGGAAGTAAATGGACAGATGAAGCAAGATTTCAAGACTGGTGAAAGGTAAGATGTAGATATTCATGATAACTTCTCCTACCCTTTTGGAATTTCCCAGTAAGTTTCTGGGGCACCTGGGTGGTTCACTTGGTTAAGTTTACTGACTTTCAGGAGAATTTCCTAAGATCCCAAATTCTTGTCTAGATTTTCCAACCTTTTCATCCCAAGGACTCTTTGAATTGTTTTTATTTAAGGAGTCTTTTTTTTTTTTAAGGAGTCTGTTTTTATAATAAAATTAATTAATTTGATTTCCATGTTAATATATGTCTTTGATAATTTCTGAGTAGCAAAAGGCAAGCAGCTCACCAATTAATGATATAATAAAGTACTCATGTACAATGCCATTGGTCTTTTGAAATACTTCCAATAGTTCTCTCTGGTCATCTTCAGAGTACCTGCAGGTCTGGAGGCACTGTGTGGGTAACACAGATATCAGAGATGCCTCACTTCAAGGCATTGTTGGTCTGTCTCTTTTAACCTTTTCTGTTACTTATATTGTTCTAATTCATTGCAACATCTTGGCTTTCCTTACCTGATTTTGTACTCTGCACAACCTTGCGAACTGGCTACATCCTCAGTAGTCAGAATTGGAAAGGATTTGTTTAGCTAAATGTACACAGTAAAATCTCCAATTAATATTGGAAATAATAATAATAATAATAATAATAATAATAAGCCAGTCTCCGTTTCTTTAACTTGTCTTGGGAAATGGTGGACACATGCAAAAATTTAACTGAAAGGTGAACTTTTCCCCCTTTCCTATAGCTTAACAAGATATGTTTTGTCTTGTGTGTATTGAGTTTGAGAAATTCTTTATAGATCCTGGATATCAGTCCTTTGTTTGTAGTGTCATTTGCAAACATCTTCTCCCATTCTGTGGGTTCCCTCTTTGCTTTATTAACTGTTTCCTTTGCTGTGGAGAATCTTTTGATCTTGATGAAGTCCCAAAAGTTCACTTTTGCTTTTGCTTCCTTTGCCTTTGGAGACATATCTTGAAAGAAGTTGTTGTAGCTGATATCAAAGAGGCTACTGCCTATGTTCTCCTCCAGGATTTTTTTTCCTTTTTTTAAAAAAATTTAATTTATTTTTAAAATTTCTTTTCAGTGTTCCAGAATTCATTGTTTATGTACCACACCCAGTGCTCCATGCAATACGTGCTATCCTCTAGGGTTTTGATAGATTCCTGCCTCACATTGAGGTCTTTTATCCATTTCAAGTTTGTCTTTGTATATGGTGTAAGAGAATGGTCAAGTTTCATTTTTCTACATATAGCTGTCCATATTTCCAACGACCATTTATTGAAGACTGTCTTTTTTCCACTGTATACTTTTTCCTGCTTTGTCAAAGATTATTTGTCCATAGAGTTGAGGGTCCATATCTGGGCTCTCTACTCTGTTCCACTGGTCTATGTGTCTGTTGTTGTGCCAGTACAACGCTGTCTTGGTGATACAGCTTTGTAGTAAAGCTTGAAATCTGGCAACGCGATGCCTCAGTTTTGTTTATCTTTTTCAACATTTCCCTAACAATTTGGGGTCTCTTCTGGTTCTATACAAATTTTAGGATTGTTCTTTCCAGCTCTTTGAAAAATGCTGGTGGAACTTTGATCAGAATGGCATTGAAAGTATAGATTGCTCTAGGCAGTATAGATATTTTAACAATGTTTATTCTTCTGACACATGAGCATGAATGGTCATCCTTCTTTTTGTCTCTTCTTCATTTTCTTTCACGAGTGTTCTGTAGTTCCTCAAGTACAGATCATTTACCTCTTTTGTTAGGTTTATTCCCAGGTATCTTATGGTTCTTGGTGCTATAGTAAATTGAATAGTTTCTCTAATTTCCCTTTCTATATTTTCATTGTTAGTGTATAAGAAAGCCACTGATTTCTATATATTGATTTTTGTATCCTGCTACATTACTGAATTGCCATTTTCTAATAGTTTGGGGGTGGAGTCTTTTGGATTTTCCAAATAAAGTATGTCATCTGCAAAAAATGAGCAGAAGATATAAACAGACACTTCTCCAAAGAAGACATACAAATATCTAATAGGCACATGAAAAAATGTTCATCATCATTAGCAATCAGGGAGATCCAAATCAAAACCACATTGAGATACCACTTTACAACAGTAAGAATGGCCAGAATTAACAAGACAGTAAACAACAAGTGTTGGAGGGAATGTGGAGAAAGGGTGGGAATGCAAGTTGGTGCAGTCACTTTGGAAAGCAGTGAGGAGAAACCTTAAGAAATTAAAAATAGAGCTTCCCTATGACCCTGCCATTGCACTACTGGGTATTTACCCCAAAGATACAGATGTGGTAAGAAGAGGGGCCATCTGTACCCCAATGTTCATAGCAGCAATAGCCACAGTTGCCAAACTGTGGAAAGAACTAAGATGCCCAATGGAAGAATGGATAAGGAAGATGTAGTCCATATACACTATGGAGTATTATGCCTCCATCAGAAGGGATGAATACCCAACTTTCGTATCAACATGGATGGGACTAGAAGAGATTATGCTAAGTGAAATAAGTCAAGCAGAGAGGGTCAAGTATTATATGGCTTCATATCCTTTGTGGAACATAAGGGATAACATGGAGGACATTGGGAGGTGGAGAGAAGTGAGATGGGGTAAATTGGGCGGTGACACAAACCATGAAAGACTGTGGACTGTAAGAAACAAACTTAGGGTTTGGGAGAGGAGGGGGTGGGAGTATGGGTGAGCCTGGTGGTGGGTATTATGGAGGGCATGTATTGCATGGAGCACTGGGTGTGGTGCATAAACAATGAATTTTGGAACATTGAAAAGAAATAAAATAAAATGGGAAAAAAGATACATATTGTCTTGAAATAGTAGAACAATCCACAATTCCTTATCTTTTGGGGAATGAGGAGTCACATGAAATACCTTTATCTCTGGCTGCCTCTGTCACCAGAATGTGATAAGAAAGTGAAGAATTCTACTGCAAGTGATTGATCAGAAGCCTGATTTCTTTTCATCAAATTGATTGATTATGTTGGTGTATTGGGGGATGTTGTGCATGAGAGTTTATGTTTTCAGAATATTTTCATTGACTCTAACTCACCTTGGATAAAATTGTGGAGAAGTTATATTGGCCACACTTTAGGAGTCAAAAGAAAGATTTCCAAGTTCATAAAAGCATAGTTTAAATGAAATAAGATAATTTTAGTTTTGCTTCCAAAAGTGGGTGAAAGAACCATTTGTTCACCATGTATTTGTTCAGTAACACAAATACTCATATACAAGGACAAGTGAAACATGTCCACTAGACCATGCACTGTATGGAGCTTCATCATCAGCTCAGAGTGCCTGGTGGTGGTGGTCCATGAAAAGCGGCATCAGCAGTTTACACTCCAGCTGACTGGGAGATATCGGAGTAACACCAGACAGAAATAAATACTGTCATTAACTAACAATATTCTTGAGTCTCAGCTTAGAGACCATCTAATTTAGAAAATAATTTATGTGAAGAGCTTTTTGATATTTCAGTATTACTTTGCTGTATTTTTCCTTCACAGAGAGGAATGATAATGGGGATGATAGTCGCCAACATTTATTGAGCCCTTACTGTTTTAAGCACTTTGTCAATCAGTCTTTGCAGCAACCCTCTGAGGTGGTAAGTAGTCTTTTTTTTTTTCAGCATAACAGTATTCATTATTTTTGCACCACATCCAGTGCTCCATGCAATCCGTGCCCTCTCTAATACCCACCACCTGGTACCCCAACCTCCTACCCTCCCCCGCCACTTCAAACCCCTCAGATTGTTTTTCAGAATCCATAGTCTCTCCTGGTTCACCTCCCCTTCCAATTTGTCCAACTCCCTTCTCCTCTCTAACTCCCCTTGTCCTCCATGCTATTTGTTATGCTCCACAAATAAGTGAAACCATATGATAATTGACTCTCTCTGCTTGACTTACTTCACTCAGCATAATCTCTTCCAGTCCCATCCATGTGGATACAAAAGTTGGGTATTCGGCCTTTCTGATGGAGGCATAATACTCCATAGTGTATATGGACCACATTTTTCCTTATCCTTTGGTCCATTGAAGGGCATCTTGGTTCTTCCCACAGTTTGGCAACCATGGTCATTGCTGCTATAAACATTGGGGTACAAATGGCCCTTCTTTTCACTACATCTGTATCTTTGGGGTAAATACCCAGGAGTTCTATTGCAGGGTCATAGGGAAGTTCTATTTTTAATTTCTCAAGGAATCTCCACACTATTCTCCAAAAGGTACAAAGGTAAGTACTCTTAGCACTGTTTATAGATGAGGCAACTGAGGCACAGGGGATAAATTACTTGCTAAGGGTGACACAGCCAGTAGGTAAAAGCCTGGAAATTCTGAAAGTCTGTTTTCTGTGTGATTCTCTCTTCCCTTTATTTCCCCTCTCCCTTTCTCTCTCACTCTGTGCTTACTTTTAAGGATTTATATCTATCTTAACAGCTTTTGTTCCTGTCAATATAGGGGTTCTTGAAAACGATCAAACATGGAGAGGTTTAAAGAAGGAAACCAGAATCATACCTTTCATTACTTCAGGCAGTTTTATTTATTTCCTGTATTGAATCTGTGTGTGTGAGAGAGAAAGAGAAAGAGGCAGAGAAATTCTAAGAGACAGAGATATTTTAAAAAGCAAAAAAAAAAAATTCCTTCAGGAAGGTATAATCATTCTGTACCCTCATCAGTAGTAAATATGAGTGCCCCATCCCCTGATTTATGTCTTTTATATTAAAGGCATTACTATATTGTCTTTTTAAATGCATTGTGACTATTTTTCCCTTGTGAATTGTATTTCAAAAGTATTTAACTTAAGTGGGTTTTTCTCACCTAACCAAATTTTAAATTGTCATATTTTACTCTTATACTTTCTGTTCTGGTGTTATATTTCAGACATTTTTCCACATACCAAAATTATATAAATGCATATCAAAATTTATCCTTTTCTATCACTTTGAAATACAAATGTTATCATATTTAAATGCTTAACTGATATTTAAATTTTCCTAAAATGTCTATAAGGTCTTTTGACACATGTCTATTTTCTTGTTCCTTTTTTAAAATATTTTACTTATTTATTTGACAGACAGGGGAGAGAGATCACAAATAGGCAGAGAGGCAGGCAGAGACAGAGAGGGAAGCAGGCTACTCACTGAGCAGAGAGCTCAATGTGGGACTTGATCCCAGGACACTGAGATCATGACCCGAGCCGAAGGCAGAGGCTTAACCCACTAAGCCAACCAGGCACATATCTATTTTCATAGGAATAGTTAAGTGATCAGTGTTCACAATGCTTTTTAATATTTGAAAGTTCATGTCTTTTTAATTATTAATATTTCTCAAAAATTTCTTAGCTGTTCTCATTGATGCACTCTTTCTTCTGAAGGAAAGACAGGCGGTTATGGAGTATAGGCCATTGTTGCAACCTACTGTGAATCTGTTAATGAGCTCTAACATGATGACTGTATCAATAAAACATATGACATATAGCTGTGTAATACATGGTAATTAAAATTGTTTACTTTTCCTCTGCATCAGTGTCCATCATAGTCTGATGCAGGTTGTCAGTTAATCAACTGTACTCAAACTCAAGAAAACTAAATAGAAAATTGTTTATGTGCTTTGTGTCTTCATGGCCCTGGGTGGTTTGATTTGCTTCTACATGAGGTCTGAATCCACATCTGCCTAGAGGTAATGATTACTCACTGTCTGCAAGGTCAGTGATGCCTCAGAAAATCCATTAAATTAACCCATACAACTGTAACACTGTTGACATTCCTAACCTTGGCTACAGCTGTCATTCATGGTTATCTGTAACCAATCCATAATAATAGCCAACACCTATTGAACAATTACTGTGTACAGGATTGTGTGCTGAGCATCTCCATGAATTTTCTTGTAACTGTCCTAGTAATTTCATAGTCCAGGCGTTCTTAATTTTATCACTTCACTTTGAGTAAATCAATATTAGTGTTTTTAAGCTACTGAGAGAAGCTCATAAAGTGAGAGGGTATCAGACAAAACTCCAAAGTCTGAATCTTTAAGCAAAGTACCATGTTTTTTCTTAAGTAGTAAAGTACCCTAAAATTGAAAAAATGTTAGGGTCAATAGTGAGCTGTACTGCCTTCCTTTTGGTATATGTAGTACGAAGGTTTCCCTAGAAGACTAGTTCCATAACTTTATTTGGCACATATACTGTGCCTCAAGAAAATATTATGAGTCATAAGTTATGTTGTAGTTTTCCAGGTCAGTTAAAAGATGATACATTAACTGCATTCATATAAAAGTTTATGAAATTATTACAAAGAGGATAAATAACTTTCTTAGGGATAAAATAGGGAATCTCAAAACATTATCTAGATGGCCATGTGGGCCTGAGGGCTATCTCAGTTTTAATCTAGAGCGATTCTACTTATGGTCTTGTAAAGCAGTGGTAATATAATGAATTATCAGACGTTTTAAAAAACTTTTAATGAATGATCTCTGTAATAATCACTTTATATATTTTAGTTCTCAAATTCAAATATATCTCTTTTTTAAATTTATTTTTTATTTATTTTCAGCATAATAGTATTCATTATTTTTGCACCACACCCAGTGCTCCATGCAATCTGTGCCCTCTATAATATGCACCACCTGGTTCCACCAACCTCCCATACCCCCTGCCACTTATCTCTTTAATTTTCATGAGAATTTATGAAAAAATTGAGAACCTGAAGCACTTAAAAAAATTTTCAGTTCTATTAGGTAACATATAATACATCATTTTTTGAAGCATTTTTAAAATCACTCTTCTTAATAATTTGAGATGAAGAGCTGGGTCTTTTTATCAGGACAGTGAGACATTGGTGCTTTCCAGCACTCTATGGAGGGAAAAAACAGCACATATGGGAAATGTAATACTGTCATCTCACCTGAGTCATCTGCACATTCTCTTCTCTCTTTCCTGATTTTAGAAGCAGAAAGCCAATGATTGGGGGAGGAAATATTACACAGATCACCTATTTCATCCTTTTGGGATTCTCTGATTTTCCCAGAATCCTAGCAGTGCTCTTTGTTGTATTCCTGCTGATCTACATTTTGACTCTGACTTGGAACCTGTGCCTCATCATCTTAATAAGGATGGACTCTCACCTCCACACACCCATGTACTTCTTCCTCAGTAATCTGTCCTTCATAGATATCTGCTATGTGACCTCTATAGCTCCCAAGATGCTCTCCAACTTTTTCCAAGAGCAGCAGACCATCACCTTTGTGGGTTGTGCTGTTCAGTACTTTGTCTTTTCAACCATGGGACTGAGTGAGTCTTGTCTCATGACAGCCATGGCTTATGACCGATATAGTGCCATTTGCAATCCACTTCTCTATTCATCCATCATGTCACCCACCCTCTGTATTTGGATGGTGCTGGGATCCTATTTGGCTGGACTATCTGCTTCTACATCTCAGTTGTATGCCATGTTTCAGCTCCACTTTTGTGGGCCTAATGTCATCAAGCACTTCTTCTGTGACATGCCCCAACTGATAATCCTGTCCTGCACTGATACTTTCTTTGTGTAACTGTTGATTGCTATATTAACAATGTTCTTTGGGATAATAAATGCCCTCATTATCATGATATCCTATGGCTATATTGTTATGTCCATCATGAAGATCACTTCAGCTAAAGGCAGGTCCAAAGCGTTCAACACTTGTGCTTCTCATCTGACAGCAGTTTCCCTCTTCTATACTTCAACTGTCTATGTCTATTTGAGTTCCAGCTCTGGCGGTTCCTCCACTTTTGACAGATTTGCATCAGTATTCTACACTGTGGCCATTCTGATGTTGAATCCCTTGATTTACAGTCTGAGGAACAAGGAAATCAAAGATGCCTTGAAGAGGTTCCAAAAGAAGAGATGGTTCTGCTGAGGTTCTGTCCAGATTTGTCCTTTCAGAAACCTTAACCCCTAGTAACATGCACAGGAATGAAATCTAACAAAATTCATACTGCCTTTGGGTAAAGAAAGGTTAATTTGACACAGATAATATGCCAAATGGACTGACAGCTGACTTGATTCCACACAAGAACAATACCTTTAAGTCCCGGAGGTTCATACTTTCAAACTACACAAGGAGTGGCCTCATCATTTATTAGTAAACTGCATGTGGGGCACCTGGTTGGCTCAGTTGGTTAAGCATCTACCTTCTGCTCAGGTTAGAATCCCAGGGTTCTGTGATTGAGCCCTGCTAAGCAGGGAGCCTGCATCTCCCTTTCCCTCTATCCCTTGTTCTCCTTGTGTTCTCTCTCTCTCAAATAAATAAAATCTTAAAAATAATCTGCAAGTATTTGTAAAATGTTAAACTTTAAAAACTTGTACTTCTCTTTACTTTAGAGATTGATCCCTGTTCAATCTCATATCTCTGACTGTAAAAGAGTGATACCTGACAGAGGCCGCCAGGAGTGTAGAGACCTTGTCTCCCAAAAATTTTGATGCAGCATAATCCAGACACGAGGGTGATTGAGGTTTCTTCTGTATATCAGACCTTAATGGGAACAAAAATATATAGGTGATGTGCCTTTGAATAGAAACATAGCTATACAATTGCCCTGGTTGTGTCTCCTGGGAAGAACAGTCTGAGCTGGCTAATGTTTGTCTGAAGTCTCTTTTCTGCTTAAGCATCTAGTAAATTTAGTCACATCCCAGTTTTCACCAGCTGTAATCTAAGGAAGCAGGAGGTGATTTGAAGCATACAGAGGAATGGAATGAAGGATATGTTTTCTTCAGTACCATTTATTTTATGAGTCTAATGACGTGTTTCTTGCTTCTAGTATTCAGTGGGGATTTCTCTTTTTTTTTCCACATCTTAATTTAATTTTATTTTTTTCAGTGTTCCAGGGTTCATTGTTTATGCACTGCACCCAGTGCTCCATGCAATATGTGCCCTCCTTAATACCCACTACCAGGTTCACCCATCACCTCTCCTACATCCCTTCCAAAACTCTCAGTTTGTTTCTCAGAGTCCAGTCTCTGGTTCTGTCTCACCCTCTGATTTTCCCCATTCACTTTTCCTTCCCATATCCTGGTATCCTCCATCTTATCAACATGGATGAGACTTGGAGGAGATTATGCTGTGTGGAATAAGTCAAGCAGAGAAAGTCAACTATCATATGGTTTCACTTACTTGTGGAGAATAAGGAATAACATGGAGGACATCAGTGGGGATTTCTGATAGAAGATGATGTTCAAAATCCATATCCCAGCCAAAAGCTTTTTCTGACATTGTGGGATTCAAATTTCTCTCTCAATGAGAGAAAATTTACCCTGACATAGCTGGTATTTCACACTCTCAAATCATTTCTAATATTTCAGACATCTGTTCATGTTTGGTGTGAGGAGACTTGTGTGAAAACTCATTGTAATAATGGTTACTGAGGTGTACCTGCATCACTCAGTTGGCTGTCTACTTTCAACTCAGGTCATGATCTCAGGGTCATGGAATCGAGCCCCACATTAGACTCTGCTGAGTGTGGAATCTGATTCTCCTTCTAACTCCATCTGTGTTTTCTTTCTCTCAAAAATACATAAAAATATTTTAAAAATAATAGAGTTATCAAAGATTAAATATTGCCAACTAAGAACAAATATGGTAAGCTAGTATACTTCTTTATTGTCTTTGTTCAACATTTTATGTCATAGAGATCGATGGTTTTGTATGGGGTGATCTAATTTATGGAGTAGATAGTTAGACTTACACTAATGCTGATTTTTTCTGGGAACCCTTAGGAGCCAGAGAGGAAGGAGATTGTGTGATAGGCAGGGTTTTAAATGCTGGCCAGTTTTTCTGTCTAAAGTAAAACATGATACATTTGGTCCTTGTGAGCTGCTTGAAACGTGGAACAAGAAGTGTATCTTGGGGTGCCTGAATGGCTCAGTGGGTTAAGCTGCTGCCTTCGGCTCAGGTCATGATCTCAGGGTCCTGGGATAGAGTCCTGCATCAGGTTCTCTGCTCAGCAGGGAGCTTGCTTCTCTCTCTCTCTCTCTCTGCCTGCCTCTCCTTCTACTTGTGATCTCTCTTTGTCAAATAAATAAATAAAATCTTAAGAAAAAAAGAAGTGTATCAACACTGACTGTTGATAACCAGGTTCCTCAGACTTGAACCAACTGATATAAAACAGATGTCATTACAATTCACATATTATCCTTGGAGATTCACTAGGTTCCTAATGTGGTTTTGGGGGCAGCATCTTAACTCTGGCAAATCACATAATTCTTCCATTTAGTTAAGGACTATAACTTAAGAGGTACTGGAAGCCTTGACAAATTTTTCACAAGTTTACAGTTGGACAGGATTAAGAGCAGGAGAATCACTGAACCTCTGAGAGAGAATGTGAAGGCTTATCCCATGCCAAAGAAGTAGTGCAGTATTAATAAAGGATGTGTGCCCTCCTCCCCCATTGCAGGCACAGGTATGTTCTTTGAAGCATTGTTCTTTCAAAATGTGCAAGAACATTTGAGATGTCTTTCTAAAAACCATAAGGGCTTCAGTAGGAGAAGCACCTCTGTGAGGAATGTAACACAGTGTTATTGATTATGGTCATTATTCTATGCATTATATTTCCAGATTTCTTCATCTTTTAGTTGCAAGACTGTATCTTCAAAAAACATCTCTCCTGATTCCATACAAATTTTAGGATCATTTGCTCCAGCTCTTTGAAGAATACCAGTGGAATTTTTATCAGAATGGCATTAAAAGTATAGATTGCTCTAGGCAGTATAGACATTTTAACCATGTTTATTCTTCCAATCCAAGAGCATGGAATGGTCTTCCATCTTTTTGTGTCTTCTTCAATTTCTTTCATGAGTGTTCTGTAGTTCCTCGAGTATGGATCCTTTACCTCTTTGGTTAGGTTTATTCCAAGGTATCTTATGGTTCTTGGTGCTATAGTAAATGGAATCGATTCTCTAATTTCCTTTACTGGATTTTCATTGTTAGTGTATAAGAAAGCACTGAATTCTGTACATTGTTTTTGTATCCTGCCACGTTACTGAATTGCTATATGAGTACTAGTAGTTTGGGGATGGAGTTTAAGGAAATGTTGAAAAACAAAAATAAAACTGGTGGCATCACATTACCTGATTTCAAGCTTTACTACAAAACTGGGATCACCAAGACAGAATGGTACTGGCATAAACAGACACATAGACCAGTGGAACAAAGTAGAGAGCCCAGATATGGATCCTCAACTCTATGGGCAAATAATCTTCAACAAAACAGGAAAAAATATACAGTGGAAAAAAGAGAATCTCTTCAACAAATGGTGCTGGGAACACTGGACAGCTATATGTAGAAGAATGAAACTCAACCATTCTCTTACACCGTATGCAAAGATAAATTCGAAATGGATAAAGGACCTCAATGTGAGACAGGAATCCATCAGAATCCTAGAGGAGAATATAGGCAGTAACCTCTTCGATATCAGCCATAGCAACTTCTTTCAAGATATGTCTCCAAAGGCAAAGGAAACAAAAGTGAAAATGAACTTTTGGGACTTCATCAAGATCAAAAACTTCTGCTCAACAAAGTAAACAGCCAATAAAACAAAGAGGCAACCCACGGAATGGGAGAAGATATTTGCAAATGACAATACAGACAAATGGTTGATATCCAGGATCTATAAAGAACACCTCAAACTCAACACACACAAAACAGACAATAATATCAAAAAATGGGCAGAAGACATGAACAGAAACTTCTCCAATGAAGATATACAAATGGCTATCAGACACATGAAAAAATGTTCATCATCATTTACACCGCAAAATGGATAAAAGACCTCAATGTGAGACACGAATCCATCAGAATCCTAGAGGAGAACATAGGCAGTAATCTCTTCAATATCAGCCACAGCAACTTCTTTCAAGATATGTCTCCAAAGGCAAAGGAAACAAAAGTGAAAATAAACTTTTGGGACTTCACCAAAATCAAAAGCTTCTGCACAGCAAAGGAAACAGTCAAAAAAACAAAGAGGCAACCCACGGAATGGGAGAAGATTTTTGCAAATGACAGTACAGACAAAAGGTTGATATCCAGGATCTATAAAGAACTCCTCAAACTCAACACACAAAAAACAGACAATCATATCAAAAAATGGGCAGAATATATGAAGACACTTCTCCAATGAAGACATCAGGGAGATTCAAATTAAAACCACATTGAGATACCACCTTACACCAGTTAGAATGGCCAAAATTAGCAAGACAGGAAACAACATGTGTTGGAAAGGATATGGAGAAAGGGGAACCCTCTTACACTGTTGGTGGCAATGCAAGTTGGTGCAGCCTCTTTGGAGAACAGTGTGGAGATTCCTCAAGAAACTAAAATTAGAACTTCCCTATGACCCTGCCACTACTGGGTATTTACCCCAAAGATACAGATGTAGTGAAAAGAAGGGCCATCTGTACCCCCAATGTTTATAGCAGCAATGGCCATGGTCGCCAAACTGTGGAAAGAACCAAGATACCCTTCAATGGACGAATCGATAAGGAAGATGTGGTTTATATACACTGTGGGGTTTTATGCCTCCATCAGAAAGGATGAATACCCAACTTTTGTAGCAACATGGCTGGGACTTGAAGAGATTATGCTGAGTGAAATAAGTCAAGCAGAGGGAGTCAATTATCATATGGTTTCACTTATTTGTGGAGCATAACAAATAACATGGAGGACAAGGGGAGATGGAGAGGAGAAGGGAGTTGAGGGAAATTAGAAGAGGAGGTGAACCATGATAGACTATGGACTCTGAAAAACCATCTGAGGGTTTTGAAGGGGCGGGGGCTGGGAGGTTGGGGGAACCAGATGGTGGGTACTAGAGAGGGCAGGGACTGCATGGAGCACTGGGTGTGGTGCAAAAACAATGAATATTGTTATGCCGAAAAGAAATAATGTTTTTGAAGGTAGAAAGAGGATGGCGGGGGAGTAGGAGGAGGCGCTTTTTCAGCTGGTACCCCAAAGTGAGCTGATTACCTACCAAAGAACTCCGATCACCCATGAAATCAGCCTGAGATCAGAATTATACACGTCTGGATCTCTACAGGGGCAGAAGACGCCTGGGGGCAGGTAAAGCGGAATGGGAAAGGCAGACTGATAACGGAAGATAAACAAAAGGGGGAGGGAGCCACCAGAGGCGACCAGTTGGAAAGTAATACCCTAATACGAGCGAGGGTGCCCTGCGTCTGGGGACCAGCATTAACTTGGATACTGGTTGAAAGCACTCCAAAAGAGCAAAGGATCGCAGGGAGAAATTGTGGGCATCAGGGTGGCTAGGGACAGGGGCTTAAGTCCCCGATCCCAGGACAGCCTCCCCGGCGCTGAGGCAGAGAGAGAGTGCGGCGGAGAAACCAGCTCTTGGTCCCTAAGCCGCCAGCACACCCGAGAATGCGTGGGTTCTAGTTCCTGTGAGGGGATGGGAGCCACGCCAGTCAGCAGAATGTGCAAGCCCTACCACAAAGCTTGAGATATGCGCACACGTCGTCCCTCATGCTCCCCTGAGTTACAAAGGTCCGGCTGGTGCTCTTTGACCCGCGCCATTGTTTCAAAGCCTAAGCCCTGCGCCCCAAACTCTCCCCTGACAGAGGTGCGCAAAAGCCCAGCCTGGTGCTTACGGACCAGCGCCCCATTCTCAGTGCCTGAGCCACGCGCCACCTCTGAAAGAGGTGCGCACAAGCCGGGCACTCCCAGCCCGGGCCAGCAGCAAAATCTCAGTGTGCGATTGCTGCTTGGAACCTCTCTGGCGGTTGGGAGCTCCCAGACAGCTGCCACTGCCTTGGCTTTGGGTACAAGCAAAAGATCCTGCGCCCCCAGGGTCTGCAACTTGGAACCTGCTCTGCCAGCAGCCAAGGGGGAACTTATTTAGGCTCTGCACCCAGACTGAGGCTTCTCTCTGAGAGGGAGATCAGGGTGCGGTTTGTTTTCCTCTAAAACTACAAAAACCATCAAAGGCGGTCAAGGTGAGAGAAAAAAAAGTGAACAAGCATAAAAACCGCCAGAGAACAAAAGCCTGAAAAATAACAGTTTCCTCAGAGCCCACCCCCTTGAGGGGGGTGGGAGGACTTAACTCAGGAAACATCATTGACTGACAACCCACGTGACAGGCCCCACCCCCAGAAAACAAACCGAGAAAGAAAAAAAAAAGAGAGAAAAAAAAAGGACTACAAGAGAAGAACCACTACTTCATAGGAAAACTTGTACTGTTCACTCGTTCCCACTACTCCGGCTCTTTTTTTTTTTTTTTTTTTTTTTTACACATAGGTAATTTTTTTAACCTATTTACCATCACAACGAGTTCTACAGTACATCAAATTCCATAATACCTTTCTAACCTGAACTTTTTGATACATACACCTATGCTTTTCTTTTGCATTTTTATTTTTTGAATTCCTTTTTTTAAATTTTAGTTTAGTTTAGTCTAGTTTATTCCTTTTTATTTTTATCTTCTAATATTCATATAGAGTTAAACTTCAAAGTAATCCCCTTTCCCCAATCAATACTACCCCTATAGGTAAACCAATTTTTAATCCCCTTTATCTTAGGAAAGTTGATCCTTTAACAAAGATATCAAGATACATCCAGGAAGAATCAAAACAACCTTCCTTGCACACACTGAGAATTTATAAGAACTCTCCCATCTTCTTCCACCAGTGTTTCTCTGTTTTTTGTGTTTGTCCTAATAGCATATAAATTTTACACTTGTGGTTCTTTTTGATGAGGTTCTTTCTTTATTTGCATATATACTTTTTTCTCTTGTCATATACTTGTATCAGTCTTTTTATCTCTTTTTGTTTGTCTACTTCATAAATCTTAACTTGGGGCCCATCTGGGCTGAACCTTCTTTTTCATCTTCCCTTTCTTTCCTGTCTCTCACTCTCTTTTTTTCTTTTCTTTTTTTTTTCTTTTCTTTTGTCTCTCATTTGGGTGGGGAATCCTGATTGCTCAGAAGTGTTCCAGGGTGCACCTTGACTGCACCACAGTTGATACATCCAGCTACATCTGTTCATTCATCTCCCACCAAAATGACTAGGAGGAAGAATGCCCAACAGAAGAAAAATACAGAGGATGGACCTTCTGCAACAGAGCTAATGGCTATCAACATAGACAATATGTTAGAAAGAGAATTCAGGCTAACAATTATCCAGGCAATAGCTAGGTTGGAGAAAGCCATGGATGACCAAACGGAATTGATTAGGGCTGAACTGAAAGCGACCAGACAGGATGTTCACATGTTAGGGTGGAGCTTAAAGCTACCAGGGAGGAGGTTCACAATGCTCTCAATGAGTTCCAATCTAATCTAAACTCTCTCAAAGCTAGGGTAACTGAGACAGAAGATAGAATTAGTGATCTGGAAGACAAACAGATAGAGAGAAAGGATCAGGAGGAAGCCTGGAACAAACAGCTTAGAAACCACGAAAACAGAATCAGGGAAATAAATGATGCCATGAAACACTCCAACGTCAGAATTATTGGAATCCCTGAAGGGGAGGAGAAAGAAAGAAGTCTAGAAGATATAGTGGAACAAGTCCTTCATGAAAATTTTCCCAATCTCGCGAATGGAACCTGCGTTCATGTACTAGAGGCTGAAAGGTCTCCACCCAAGATTATACATTCCAAAAAAACATCACGACACCTGATAGTCAAATTGAGGAATTATAATTGTAGGTATAATCTCTTGAAAGCCGCCAGGGCAAAGAGGCTCCTTACTTACAGAGGGAAGCCCATCAGAATAATGTCAGACCTGTCCACAGAGACCTGGAAAGCCAGAGAGGCTGGCAAGATATATTCAGAGAACTAAATGAGAAGAACATGCAGCCAAGAATACTTTATCCAGCAAGACTGACATTCAAAATGGATGGAGAGATAAAGAGTTTTCAAGACCGGCAAGGCTTAAAAGACTATGCAACCACCAAGCCAACACTGCAGGAAGTATTAAGGGGCATTCTATAAAAGAGGAAAAATCCTAAGAATAGCATTGAACAGAAATATAGAGACAGTCTACAGAAAGAAAGACTTCAAAGGTAACTCGATGTCAATAAAAACGTATCTATCAATAATCACTCTCAATGTGAATGGCCTAAATGCATCCATAAAATGGCACAGGGTTGCAATTTGGATAAAACGACAGGACCCATCCATATGTTGTCTACAAGAGACTCATTTTGAACCTAAAGATACACGCAGACTGAAAGTGAAGGGATGGAGAAGCATCTTTCATGCCAATGGGCCTCAAAAGAAGGCTGGGGTAGCGATTCTCATATCAGATAAATTAGACTTCAAACTAAAGACTGTAGTCAGAGATACAGAAGGACACTACATAATCCTTAAAGGGACCATCCACCAAGATGATCTAACAATTGTAAATATCAATGCCACCAATATGGGAGCAGCCAATTACTTAAGAAAACTGTTAATCAAGATAAAGAGTCATATTGATATGAATACACTAATCGTAGGAGATCTTATCACGCCTCTCTCAGAATTCGACAGATCATCGAAGCAGAAAATCAATAAAGAAACAAGAGCATTGAATGACACGTTGGACCAGATGGACCTCATAGATATATACAGAACATTCCACCCTAAAACAACAGAATACTCATTCTTCTCAAGTGCACACGGAACCTTCTACAGAATAGACCACATACTGGGTCATAAATCAGGATTCAACTGATACCAAAAGACTGAGATTATTCCCTGCATATTCTCAGATCACAATGCTTTGAAACTGGAGCTCAATCACAAGGAAAAGTTCAGAAAAAACTCAAACACCTGGAAGCTAAAGGCCACCTTGCTTAAGAATGCTTGGATCAACCAGGAAATCAAAGAAGAACTAAAACAATTCATGGAAACCAATGAGAATGAAGACACTTTGGTCCAAAACCTATGGGATACAGCAAAGGCGGTCCTAAGGGAAAAATACATAGCCATCCAAGCCTCCCTCAAAAAAATTGAAAAATCCAGAACACAACAGCTGTCTCTACACCTTCAACAACTGGAGAATCAGCAACAAATCAAACCAACTCCACACGTAAGAAGGGAAGTCATCAAGATTAGAGCTGAGACCAATGAGGTAGAAACCAAAGATAAAGTAGAACGTATCAGTGAAACGAGAAGCTGGTTTTTTGAAAGAATCAATAAGATCAATAAACCATTGGCCACACTAATTCAAAAGAAAAGAGAGAAAGCCCAAATTCATAAAATTATGAATGAAAAGGGAGAGATCACAACTAACACCAAGGAAGTAGAAACAATCAGCAGAAGTTAATATCAACAGTTATATGCCAATAAGCTTAGCAACCTAGATGAAATGGATGCATACCTGGAAAAGTATAAACTACCAAAACAGAACCAGGAAGAAATGGACAACCTGAATAGACCGATATCTAATAACAAGATTGAAGCAGTGATCAAAAATCACCCAAAAATCAAGAGCCCAGGACCTGATGGATTCCCTGGGGAATTCTACCAAACCTTCAAAGAAGAAATAACACCTATTCTCCTGAAGCTGTTTCAAAATATTGAAGCAGAGGGAAAACTTCCAGACTCTTTCTATGAAGCCAGCATTACCCTGATCCCCAAACCAGGCAAAGACCCTACCAAAAAGGAGAAATTTAGACCAATATCACTATGAATATGGATGCTAAGATTCTCAACAAGATCCTAGCAAACAGGATCCAACAGCACATTAAAAAGATTATCCACCATGATCAGGTAGGATTCATCCCTGGGCTACAAGAATGGTTCAACATTCGCAAATCAATCAATGTGATACAACAAATTAATATGAGAAGAGAAAAGAACCACATGGTCCTCTCAATTGATGCAGAAAAAGCATTTGACAAAATCCAGCATCTGTTCCTGATTAAAACGCTTCAAAGTATAGGGATAGAGGGAACATTCCTGAACCTCATCAAATCTATCTATGAAAGACCCACAGCAAATATAATCCTCAATGGGAAAAAACTTGCAGCCTTCCCGTTGAGATCAGGAACAAGATAAGGATGCCCACTTTCACCACTCTTGTTCAACATAATAAAAGTAGTCCTAGCAACAGCAATCAGACAACAAAGAGAAATAAAAGGTATCCAAATTGGTAATGAAGAAGTCAAACTCTCTCTCTTCGCAGATGACATGATTCTTTATATGGAAAACCCAAGAGATTCCACCCCCAAACTACTAGAACTCAAACAGCAATTCAGCAACGTGGCAGGATACAAAGTCAATGTGCAGAAATCAGTGGCTTTCTTATACACTAACAATGAAAATACAGAAAGGCAAATTAGAGAATCGATTCCATTTACTATAGCACCAAGAACCATAAGATACCTGGGAATAAACCGAACCAGAGGTAAAGGATCTGTACTCGAGGAACTACAGAACACTCATGAAAGAAATTGAAGAAGACACGAAAAGATGGAAAACCATTCCATGCTCTTGGATCAGAAGAATAAACATGGTTAAAATGTCTACACTGCCTAGAGCAATATATACTTTTAATGCCATTCCGATCAAAATTCCACAGGTATTCGTCAAAGAGCTGGAGCAAATAATCCAAAAATTTGTATGGAATCAAAAGAGACCCCAAATTGCTAAGGAAATGTTGAAAAACAAAAACAAAACTGGGGGCATCACGTTACCTGATTTCAAGCTTTATTACAAAGCTGTGATCACCAAGACAGCATGGTACTGGCATAAAAACAGACACATAGTCCAGTGGAACAGAGTAGAGAGCCCAGATATGGACCCTCAACTCTATGGCTAATTAATCTTCGACAAAACAGGAAAAAATATACAGTGGAAAAAAGACAATCTCTTCAATAAATGGTGCTGGGAACACTGGACAGCTATATGTAGAAGAATGAAACTCGACCGTTCTCTTACATCGTACACAAAGATTAACTCAAAATGGATAAAAGACCTCAATGTGAGACAGGAATCCATCAGAACCCTAGAGAAGAACATAGGCAGTAATCTCTTCGATATCAGCCACAGCAACTTCTTTCAAGATATGTCTCCAAAGGCAAAGGAAACAAAAGTGAAAATAAACTTTTGGGACTTCATCAAAATCAAAAGCTTCTGCACAGCAAAGGAAACAGTCAAAAAAACAAAGAGGGAACCCACGGAATGGGAGAAGATTTTTGCAAATGACAGTACAGACAGAAGGTTGATATCCAAGATCTATAAAGAACTCCTCAAATTCAACACACACAAAACAGACAATTATATCAAAAACTGGGCAGAAGATATGAACAGACACTTCTCCAATCAAGACATACAAATGGCTATCAGACACATGAAAAAATGTCTATCATCATTAGCCCTCAGGGAGATTCAAATTAAAACCACATTGAGATATCACCTTACACCAGTTAGAATGGCCAAAATTAACAAAACAGGAAACAACATGTGTTGGGGAGGATGTGGAGAAAGGGAAACCCTCTTACACTGTTGGTGGGAATGCAAGTTGGTGCAGCCTCTTTGGAGAACAGTGTGGACATTCCTCAAGAAATTAAAAATAGAGCTTCCCTATGACCCTGCCATTGCACTCCTGGGTATTTACTCCAAGGATACAGATGTCATGAAAATAAGAGCCATATGTACCCCAATGTTTATAGCAGCAATGGCCACAGTCGCCAAACTATGGAAAGAACCAAGATGCCCTTCAACGGACAAATGGATAAGGAAGATGTGGTCCATATACACTATGGAGTATTATGCCTCCATCAGAAAGGATGAATACCCAACTTTTGTACCCACGTGGATGGGACTGGAAGAGATTATGCTGAGTGAAATAAGTCAAGCAGAGGGAGTCAATTATCATATGGTTTCACTTATTTGTGGAGCATAACAAATAACAAGGAGGACATAGGGAGATGGAGAGAAGGGAGATGAGGGAAATTGGAAGGGGAGATGAACCATGAGAAACTACAGACTCTGAAAAATAATCTGCGTGCTTTTAAGGGGCGTGGGGTAGGAGGTTGGAGGAACCAGGTGGTGGGTTATGAGGGAACCTATGGCATGGGGCACTGGGTGTGGTGCATAAACAATGAATTCTCTTACACTGAAAAGAAATTAATAAAACAAAATTTTAAGAAAGGTATTGTTAAGATAAACTCATTTTAAAAAGTTAAAAGGGGAAAGAGTAAGAGTTTAAAAAAATAGAATAAGAAAAAAATAAAATTAAAAAAATTAACTTTACAAGATTAAAGAATCGTGGGGAGAAAAGCATGAATTCCATGCTTTGTTTTCCCCTCCTCTGGATTTCCGCTGTTCTCCTTGATCAGTGAGCTTGGTCTTTTCTGGATTTCTTGCTGATCTGGGGGAGGGGCCTGTTATAGTGATTCTCAGGTGTCTTCATCTGAGGTGGAATTACTCTGCCCTTGCCAGGGACCTGATAAGTAATCTGCTCAGGTTCGCTCTCAGGAGCTTTTGTTCCCTGAATGCTTTCTGTAGAGCTCTAGAAGACTGGAATGAAAGGGCAGCTTCCCAATATCCGGCTGGAGGAGCTGAGAGCTTGGGGCCCCATCATCAGTGTGCCCTGAGAGAAAAGCGCTCAATCACTCCCATCTCCCTTATATCCAGCCACGCTCCGAGCTCATCCACCCTATGACCCAGCATCTCTTTCTCCGGCACACAGCCCCACCTGGAGTCCCCAAACCCAGCAGATACCTGTCGCTCTTCCAGGGGGGTCTCCCCAGATCTGCACTTTGGGGACCCTGCTCAAAGAGCAATGGCCTGACTGTGCCATGGATTACAGTTTAAGGTAACCCCAAGTTGAGAGCTCATTCCTCAACTCCGGCTCTGTCGTTGGCTTCCCCGCTCTAATACCTGTGAGCTCTGTGACACTCAGACACCCCTGATCCTTCTGTGACCCCATGGTACCTAAGAACACGCTGTCCCCATGTGTGTTCCACACCTGCTTACCGTCCTGAGTGATGTCCCTCAGTGGAGCAGACTTTTAAAAGTTCTGACTTTGTGCTCCATTGCTCCACCACTTGTGGGGAGCCATCCCCTGCCCCCATGGTCTATCTTCCCATTGCTATGGATTCACTTCTCCACATGTCCTACCTTTCAGAAAGTGGTCAATTTTCTCTTTCTAAAATTGCTGCTCTTCTTCTCTTCGATCTTCTTTTGGATTTGTAGGTGTTCGGAATGGTTTGATAAATTATCTAGCTGATCTCCTGCTACCTGATGCCATCTCAGCCTGTTACTCCTTCACCATCTTGACCTTCCCAGCCAAAGCAATCTTAAGAACAAAAGTGAAGGCATCACACTCCTGATTTCAAAGTATACTATAAACCTATACTAAACAAAAGAGCATGGGTCTGACATAAAAAGGCACATAGACCAAAAGAACACAATAGTGTCCAGAAATAAACTCCCACCTATACGTCAACTAATATTTAACAAGGGAACCACCAATACTCATTGGGGAAAGAATACTGTCTTTAAGAAATGGCTTTGGAAAAACTGGATAGCCATAGGCACAATAATGAAGTTGGATCACTGTCTTTCAGCACTCACAAAAATTAAGCCTGGATGGATTAAAGACAAGAACATAGACCTGAAACCATAAAACTCCTAGAAGATAAGATAGGGAAGAAGCTCCTTGACTTTGGTCTTGTAAATGTTATTTTTTATCTCACACCAAAAGCACAAGCAACAAAAGCAAAAAGCAACATGTGGAACTATATCAAACTTAAAAGCTTTCACACAGCAAAAGAAAAAATCAACAATATCAGGCAACTGACAGAATGGGAGGAAATACCTGAAAACAATAGCTTGAAAAATATTTGTCAACCATGTATCACATAAAGGGTTAATATCTAATATATATAAAGACCTCCTACAACTCAAAAGCAAAACAATCTGATTAAAAAATAGGTAGAGGAGGGCGCCTGGGTGGCTCAGTGGGTTAAGCCGCTGCCTTCGGCTCAGGTCATGATCTCAGAGTCCTGGGATCGAGTCCCACATCGGGCTCCCTGCTCAGCAGAGAGCCTGCTTCCCTCTCTCTCTCTCTGCCTGCCTCTCCATCTACTTGTGATTTCTCTCTGTCAAATAAATAAATAAAATATTAAAAAAAAATAGGTAGAGGAAATTAATAGATATTTTCCCTAGAAGACACCCAAATGGCCAACAGGGACATGAAAAGGTACCTACATCACTAATCATCAGGGAAATGCAAATCAAAAGCACAATGAGATATCAACTCACACCTGTTAGAATAGCCATCATCAAGAAAAAGATAACAAGTCGTGGTGAGGATGTGGAATAAAGAAAATACTTTCTCTTACTATATCTAAAAAAGAAAGAGAATATTTCTACACTTTTAGTGGAAATGTAAAATGGTTCATTATAAAAATACTATGGATGTTCCTCAAAAAATTTGAAAACTACCATATGATCCACCAACCCCACTTCTGGATATACATTCAACAGAAACAAAAACAGATACCAAAAAGATAATCTGCACTCCCATGTTTATTGCAGCATTATTCATAATAGACAAGATATGGGAATGATAAAGAAGACATGGTGTTTACACACAATACAGTAGACTATTATTCAACTAGGACAGTGAAGGAAATCCTCACATTTGAGGCATCATGGATGCATACTGAGGGCATTATACCAAGTGAGATGAGCCAGACAGAGAAAGACAAATACTGTAGGAGATCACTAATATACAGAATCAAAAAGCCAAACTCCTAGTAACAGAGAGTACAATGGTGGTCAGCAGGGCCTGGAGTTCAAGGGAACTGGAGAGGGTTTTTTGACAAGGTACAACTTTGCAACTAAAAGATGAAGAAATCTGACAATCTAATGCATAGCTTAATGACCATAACCAATAACACTGTGTTACATTCCTCACAGAGGTTCTTCTCCTACTGAAGCCCTCATGGTTCCTTAGAAAGACATCTCATACATTATTAAACATTTTGAAAGAACAATGTTTCAAAGAACATACCTGTGCCTGCATGGGGAGGAGGGGGAGGAGGGCACACATCCTTTATTCATACTGCACTACTTCTTTGGCATGGATGGGCCTTCACATTCTCTCCCAGACGTTCAATGATTCTCATTCTCTCAATCCTATCCATCTACAGACTTGTGAAAAATTTGGCAAAGCTTTTAATACCTCTTCAGTTATAGCCCTTAATTAAATGAAATAATTACTTGACTTATTAGAATAGAGACCCTACCCCAAAAGACACGTTTAGAACCCAATGAATCTCTAAGGGTAATATGTAATTGTAATAACATCTGCTTTATATCATTTGGTTCAAGTCTGAGCCTCCTGTATATCAGTGGTGAGTGTTCGTACACTTATTGTTCCACTTTTCAAACAGATCACAAAGACCAAAAGTATTGTGTTCTGCTTTAGATAGAGAAAACTGGCCAAAGTTAAAAACTCTGCCTATCACACTATCTATACCCACTCAGGTTCTTGAGGCTTCCTAGTAAATATCAGCATTAGAGTAAGTCTAACCATCTACTCCATAAATTAGATCACCCCCAAACAAAATCATAAATCTCTAAGACATAAAATGTTGAACACAGACAATAAAAAAGTATACCAACTCTCCATATTTCTTCTTAGTCTACAATATTTAATATTCAGTAACTCTTTTTTTATTATTATTATTTTCATTTATTTCTTGAGAGACAAAGAAAGCACAGAGGGAGAATGAGAGGGAGACCAAATCCCTACTGAGTGGAGAGCCCAATGTGGAGCTTGATCCCAGAGCTGAGATCATGACCTGAGGCAGAAGCTTAACCACCTGAGCCACCCAGGCACCCCTCAGTAACTATTACTACAATGAGCTTTCACACAGGTTTCCTCACACCAAACATGAAAGATGCTTGAAATATTAGAAATTGTTTCATAGTCTGAAACACTGGCTATTTCAGACAGGGTAAATTTTGCTGACTTAATGAGAGAGAGAGGTTTGAATTCCACAATGTCAGAAAAAGCTATTGGCTGTGATATGGATGTTGAACATCATCTTCCATCAGAACTCCCCACTGAACACTAGAAGGAAGAAACAAAGTTATTAGACTCATGAAGTAAATGGTACTGAAGGACACAGCCTTCAATCCATTCCTCTTTATGATTCCAATCACCTCCTGTTTCCTTATTACAGCTGGTAAAGACTGGGAAGTAGGCAGAAAACCCTGATGCGGGGCTCAATCCCAACACCCTGGGATTATAACCTGAGCAGAAGGCAGATGCTTAACTGACTGAGACACCCAGGTAACCCACTTGCAGAATATTAATAAATGATGAGCCTACTCCTCATACAGGTTGAAAGTAAGAACCTCCAGAACTTAAAGGTATTGTGCTTGTGAGGAATCAAGTCAGCTGTGAGTCCATTTGGCATATTATCTGTGTCAAATTAAACTGTCTTTATCCAAAGGCAGTACGAACTTTGTTAGAGTACATTCCTGTGCATATTACTGGGGATTAAGTTTTCTGAGAGGACAAATCTGAGCAGGGCCTCAGCAGGACCATCTCTTCTTTTGGAACCTCTTCAAGGCATCTTTGATTTCCTTGTTTCTCAGACTGTAAATCAAGGGGTTCAACATCGGAATAACCACAGTGTAGAATACTGATGCAAATCTGTCAAAACTGGAGGAACCACCAGAGCTGGAACTCAAATAGACAGAGATACTTGAAGTATAGAAGAGGGAAACTGCAGTCAAATGAGAAGCACAGGTGTTGAAAGCTTTGGACCTGCCTTTAGCGGAAGTGATCTTCATGATGGACATAACAATATAGCCATAGGATATCATGATAATGAGGGCATTTATTATCCCAAAGAACATTGATAATATAGCAATCAACAGTTGCACAAAGAAAGTGTCAGTGCAAGACAGGATTATTAGTTGGGGCATGTCACAGAAGAAGTGCTTGATGACATTAGGCCCACAAAAGTGGAGCTGAAATATGGTACACAACTGGGATATAGAAGCAGAGAGTCCAGCTAAATAGGATCCCAGCACCATCCGAATACAGAGGGTGGGTGACATGATGGATGAATAGAGAAGTGGATTGCAAATGGCACTATATCGGTCATAAGCCATGGCTGTCATGAGACAAGACTCACTCAGTCCCATGGTTGAAAAGACAAAGTACTGAACAGCACAACCCACAAAGGTGATGGTCTGCTGCTCTTGGAAAAAGTTGGAGAGCATCTTGGGAGCTATAGAGGTCACATAGCAGATATCTATGAAGGACAGATTACTGAGGAAGAAGTACATGGGTGTGTGGAGGTGAGAGTCCATCCTTATTAAGATGATGAGGCACAGGTTCCAAGTCAGAGTCAAAATGTAGATCAGCAGGAATACAACAAAGAGCACTGCTAGGATTCTGGGAAAATCAGAGAATCCCAAAAGGATGAAATAGGTGATCTGTGTAATATTTCCTCTCCCAATCATTGGCTTGCTGCTTCTAAAATCAGAAAAGAGAGAAGAGAATGCACAGCTGACTCAGGTGAGATGACAATATCACAATTCCCATATGTGCTGTTTTTTCCCTCCATGGAGTGCTGGGAAAGAATCAGTGTCTAGGTGTCCTGATGAAAAGACCCAGCTCTTCATCTCAAATTATTATGAAGAGTGATTTTAAAAATGCTTCAAAATAATGATGTATTATATGTTGCCTAATAGAATTGAAATTAAAAATTTAAAAAGTGCTTTAGGTTCTCAATTATTTCATAAAGTCTCATGAAATTTAAAGAGATATGTTTGAATTTGAGAACTAAAATAATATAAATGAAGTGATTATTACAGAGATCATTCATTAAAAGATTATTAAAACCTCTGATAATTCATTATATAACTACTGCTTTACAAGACCATAAGTAGAATCACTCTAGATTAAAACTGAGATAGTCTTCAGGCCCACATGGCCATCTAGATAATGTTTTGAAACTTCCTCTTTTATCCTTAAGAAAAGTTATTTATCCTCTTTGTAATAATTTCACAAACTTTTATATGAATGCAGTTAATGTGTCATCTTCTAACTGACCTGCGAAAGTATACCATAACTTATGACTCTGATAGTATTTTCTTGAGGCACAGTATATGTGCCCTATAAATTTATGGAACTAGTCTTCTTAGGGAAGTCTTTGTACTAAATATACCAAAGGGAAGGCAGTACAGCTCACTATTGACTCTAATATTTTTTCAATTTGGGGGTACTTTAATACTGAAGAAACAGCATGAGAACATTAAAAGTTCAGACTTTGGAGTTTTGTCTGATACCCCCTCGCTTTATTAGCTTCTCCCAGTAGCTTAAAGACTGATTTACTCAAAATGAAGTAATAACATTAAGAGCCCCTGAACTATAAGATTACTAGGACAGTTAGAAGAAAATTCATGGAGATGCCTAGCACACAATCCTTTTTTTATTATTATTTTATTTTTTTTCAGCGTAATAGTATTCATTATTTTTGCACCACACCCAGTGCTCCATGCAATCCGTGCCCTTTCCAACACCCACAACCTGGTTCCCCCAAACTCCCAACCCCCGCCCCTTCAAAACCCTCAGATTGTTTTTCAGAGTCCATAGTCTCTCATGGTTCATCTCCCCTTCCAATTTCCCTCAACCCCCTTCTCCTCTCCATCTCCCCTTGTCCTCCATGCTATTTGTTATGCTCCCCAAATAAGTGAAACCATATGATAATTGACTCTCTCTGCTTGACTTATTTCATTCAGCATAATCTCTTCCAGTCCCATGCATGTTGATACAAAAGTTGGGTATTCATCCTTTGTGATGGAGGCATAATACTCCATAGTGTATATGGACCACATCTTCCATATCCATTCATCCATTGAAGGGCACAGTTCCACAGTTTGGCGACCATGGCCATTGCTGCTCTAAACATTGGGGTACAGGTGGCCCTTCTTTTCACTACATCTGTATCTTTGGGGTAAATACCCAGGAGTGCAATGGCAGGGTCATAGGGAAGCTCTATTTTTAATTTCTTGAGGAATCTCCACACTGTTCTCCAAAGAGGCTGCACCAACTTGCATTCCCACCAACAGTGTAAGAGGGTTCCCCTTTCTCCACATCCTCTCCAACGCATGTTGTTTCCTATCTTGCTAATTTTGGCCATTCTAACTGGTGTAAGGTGATATCTCAATGTGGTTTTAATTTGAATCTCCCTGATGGCTAGTGATGATGAACATTTTCATGTGTCTGATAGCCATTTGTATGTCTTCATTAACCTAACCAAAGAGGTAAAGGAACTGTACTCAAGGAACTACAGAACATTCATGAAAGTAATTGAAGACACAAAAAGATGGAAGAACATTCCATGCTCTTGGATTGGAAGAATAAACATTGTGAAAATGTCTATACTGCCTAGAGCAATCTATACTTTTAATGCCATTCTGATTAAAATTCCACTGGTATTTTTCAAAGAGCTGGATCAAATAATCCTAAAATTTCTATAGAATCAGAAGAGACACCTAATCGCTAAGGAAATGTTGAAAAACAAAAATATAACTGGGGGCATCATGTTACCTGATTTCAAGCTTTACTACAAAGCTGTGCTCACCAAGACAGCATGGTACTGGCATAAAAACAGACACATAGACTAGTGGAACAGAGTAGAGAGCCCAGATATGGACCGTCAACTCTATGGTCAATTAATCTTCGACAAAACAGGAAAAAATACACAATGGAAAAAAGACAGTCTCTTCAATAAATGGTGCTGGGAAAACTGGACAGCTATATGTAGAAGAATGAAACCATTCTCTTACACCATACACAAAGATAAACCTGAAATGGTTAAAAGATCTCAATGTGAGACAGGAATCCATCAGAATCCTAGAGGAGAATATAGGCAGTAACCTCTTCAATATCAGCCACAGTAACTTCTTTCAAGATATGTCTCCAAAGGCAAAGGAAACAAAAGCTAAGATGAACTTTTGGGACTTTATCAAGACCAACAGCTTCTGCACAGCAAAGGAAACAGTCAAGAAAACAAAGAGGCAACCCACGGAATGGGAAAAGATATTTGCAAATGACAGTACAGACAAAAGGTTGATATCCTGGATCTATAAAGAACTCCAGAAACTCAACACACACAAAACAATCATATAAAAAAATGGGCAGAAGATATGACCAGCACACAATTCTGTACACAGTAATTGTTCAATAGGTGTTGGCTATTGTTATCATGAATTGCTTACAGATGACCATGAGTGACAGCTGTACCCATGGTTAGGAACAGAAACAGTGCTATAGTTGTATGGGTTAATCTGAGGAATTTCCTGAGACATCATTGACATTGTAGACAGTGAGGAATCATTATCTCTAGGCAGATGTAGATTCAGACCTCATGTAGATGCAAATCAAACCACCCAAGGCCACGAAGACACAAAGCACATAAACAATTTTCTATTTAGTTTGCTTAAGCTTGAGTACACTTGGTGTTAACTGACAACCAGCATCAGACTATGATGCACCTGATGCAGAGGAAAAGTAAATAGTTTTAATTACCAAGTACCACACAGCTATATGTCATACGTTTTAATGTTACAGTCATCATGTTAGAGCTCATTAACAGATTCATAGTAGATTGCAACTATGACCTATGCTCCATAACTGCCTGTCCTTCCTTCAGATGAAAGAGTAAATCAATGGGAACAGCTAAGAAATATTTGACAAAAATCAGTAATTAAAAAGACATGAACTCTCGAATTTTAAAAAGTGTTATGAACCAAGAGAGGCTGCAGACTCTGAGAAACACACTGAGTGTTTTAGAGGGGAAGAGGGTTGAGGGGTGAGTAAATCTAGTGGTGGGTATTAAGGAGGGCATGAACTGCATGGAGCACTGGGTGTTGTACATAAATAATGAATTTGGAACACTGCATCAAAAACGAATGATATAATTTATGGTGACTAACATAACACAATAAGAAAAGGAAAGAGAATTACATGTGCATTCACATAATAAAAAACCTTAAAAGTAAAAGAATTTTAAAAAGAAAGAAATTAAAAAGTAGTATAAACACTGATCATTTACTCTTCTTTTTTTTCTTTTTTTTTTTAATTTCTTTTTAGCAAAACAGTATTCATTGCTTTTTGCACCACACCCAGTGCTCCATGCAATCCATGCCTTCTCTAGTACCCACCACCTGGTTCCCCCAACCTCCCACCAACCGCCTCTTCAAAACCCTCAGATTGTTTTTCAGAATCCATAGTCTCTCATGGTTTACCTCCCCTTCCAGTTTCTCTCAACTCTTTTCTCCTCTCCATACTCTTCTTTTTTTTAATTTAATTTTATTTTTTTTCAGTGTTCCAGGATTCATTGTTGATAATTCACTATTCTTACAAAAACAGTCATGTGTAAAAAGACCTTATAGACATTTTAGAAAAATTTAAAGATCAGTAAGAATTTAAATATAATAAAATCAGCATTTTAAGTTGATAAAGGATAAATTCTTCATATGCATTTATATAATCTTGGTATGTGGAAAAATATCTGAAATCTAACACCAAAAACAGAAACTATAAGAGAAAAATATAACAATTTAAAACTTGGTTATATAACAAAAATCCACCTAAGTAAAATACTTTTGAAATACAATTGATAAGAAAAAAATAGTCACAAGGCATAAAAAAGACAATGTAGTAATGCCTTTAATATAAAAGGCATAAATCAGGGAAGGGGGCACTCATATTTACTACTGATGAGGATACAAAATGATTCTACTATCCCAAAGGACATTTTTAATTTTTTTGCTTTACAAAATATCTCTGTCTCTTAGTATCTTTCTGTCTCTTTCTCTTTCACACACACACACACACACACACATACACATACAAACAGAGGAAAAATTGAAAATGCCTGAAGTAATGAATAATATGAATAGTAATGAATAGTATTGAATGGTATGATTCTGGTTTCCTTCTTTAAGTCTCTCCGTGTCTGATGAATTTTCAACAACCCCTGTATTTATAGGAACAAAAGCTATTATTGGGAGGGAGACAAACCATAAGTGACTCTTAATCTCACAAAACAAACTGAGGGTTGCTGGGGTAGGGGTTTTGGGAGAAGGGGGTGGGATTATGGACATTGGGGAGGGTATGTGCTTTGGTGAGTGCTGTGAAGTGTGTAAACCTGGTGATTCACAGACCTGTACCCCTGGGGATAAAAATATATGTTTATAAAAAATAAAAAATTTAAAAAAAGAGAGATATAAATCCTTAAAAGTAAGCACAGAGTAAGACAGAAAGGGAGGGGGGAAGGGGAAATGAAAAAGAGAGAGAATTACAGAGAAAACAGACTTTCAGAATTTCCTGGCTGTTACCTACTGGCTGTGTCACCCTTAGCAAGTTATTAACCCTCTGTGCCTCAGTTGCTTCATCTATAAATGACACTAATAGTACTTACTACCTCAGAGGGTTGCTGCAAGTACTGATTGAATAAAAGACTTAACAGTAAGGGCTCAATAAATGTTAGCAACTATCATCTCCATTATCTTTCTTCTCTCTGAAAGAAAAATAAAGCAAACTAACACCGAAATATCAAGGAGCTCTTCACATAAATTATTTTCTAAATTAGATGTTCTCTAAGTCAAGACTCAAGAATATCATTAGTTAATCACTGTATTTATTTCTGTCTGGTGTTACTCTGTTATCTCCCAGTCAGCTGGAGTGTAAACTGCTGATGCCGCTTTTCATGGGCCACCACCACCAGGAACTCTGAGCTAATGAAGCTCCATACAGCACATGGTCTAGTGGACATGTTTCACTATTATCAATAAGCACCTTGTACCCAAGTATTTGTGTTACTGAACAAATACATGGTGAACAAATGATGCTTTAACCCACCTTTGGAAGCAAAACTAAAATTATCTTCTTCATTTCAATTATACTTTTATGAACTTGGAAATCCTTCTGTTGACCCCTAAAGTGTGGCCAATATAACTTCTCCACATTTTATCCAAGGTGAGTTGGAGTCAATGAAAATATTTTGAAAACATAAACTCTCATGCACAACATCCCCCAATACACCAACATAATCAATCAGTTCGGTGAAAAGAAGTTAGGCTTCTGATCAATCACTTGCAGTAAAGCTCTTCCTTTTCTTATCACATTCTGGTGACAGAGGCAGCCAGAGGTGAAGGTATTTCATGTGACTCATCATTTCCAAAAAGATAGGAATTGTGGATTGTTCTACTAATTCATGACAAAATGTATCTTCTTAAACTTTGGTAAGTTATAGGAAAGGGGGAAAATTCACTTTTTGGTTAAGTTTTTGCATGTGTCCACCATGTCACAAGACAAGTTAAAGAAATGGTGACTGATGTAAATATTAATTGGAGATTTTACTATGTGCATCTAGGTAAACAAAACCTTTCCAATTCTGACTACTGAGAATGTGGGCAGTTCACAAGATTGTGCAGAGTACAAAATTGGGTAAAGAAAGCAAGGATGTTGCAATGAAGTAAAACAATATAAGTAACAGAAAAAGTTACAAGAGACAGACCAACAATGCCTTGAAGTGAGGCTTCTCTGATGTTACCCACACCAGTGCCACCAGACCTGCAGGGACTCTGAAGATGATCACAGAGAGCTATTGGAAGTATTTCATGTGATAAGGATAAGGAATTGTGGATTGTCTTTTGCTACTCAGAAATTATCAAAGATACATATTAACATATGAATCAAATTAATCTTACTATAACAATACATTACTTAAACAAAAGAAAATTCAAAGAGTCCTTGGGATGGAAAAGTTGGAAAATCGAGACAAGAATATGGGATCTTTGGGAATTCCCCTGAACATCAGTAAATGTTATTTTTAATTCAGTGATTAATTATTGACTTCTAAAATTTGTTAGCCTTCATAAACATTATCTCATTAGATTCTAAATAATTGATATTATCTCCCATTTTACAAATGAAAATAAATATAAATGGAAGATAACAGAGTTCAAGGTCACATCCTTAAGAAATCGCAGAACTGGATCTCTGCATTCATCCCTCACCCCAGAATTATCTCTGAAATTTTTTATTAGAGATTAATCTTTTCAGTGAAGGTCAGAGAACCTGGATAAGGAGAAAGAGAACCAAATAAGAACCTGCAGTGGAGGGGGTGGAAGTGAAGAGAGGTGAAGGACCTCCACACAGGTCCTACTGGAAGAATCACATGGCTGTTAAGATAGCACAGAATTCACTGTTCTCACCAAAGCTTGCCCTCTCACCTGGATCCAGATTCCACAAGAAGACAGAGCTCTTGCCAAAGGCTGAAATTGTTTATTTCTTTTCCAAGGAATTTTCCAGGTGGATTCTATTGCTTTCCAAGATGGGACCCTTGGGCCACAAAATAGGCTGTCCACTCAGAGTTAAGAGAGATGACAACAACTGGAGATTCTCTTAAATGTGTTATTGCTAAGGGCAGAGATAATAGGAGAAAAGACAATTAGAGGAAGAAAACCCTCTAGGTACTTGTTCTCTGGAGTCATGGCTGTCATGGAGATTTTGTCCCTGCTAATTTCATGTTCCATTTTGCCATTCCTTGCTGGATCCATTCTCCACTTCACTCCTAGTCCAATCATTTTCCCTTTTTTGGTATGTCTTCTTTAACTTCATCAGTGTATTGTAGTTTCAATAATACAGGTTTTTTAATTCCTTGATTAAATTTCTTCTAAAATATTTTTATTTTTTTAATGTCATCGTGTTGTGGCCAGCGTGACAAATCGACCAGGAACGTGAGAGTAAGAGGATGGTGAAAAGAAATTAAGGGACAAAGAGATGGGGGCAAGAGGAGCACTGAGGAGGATATCCAACAGTGCCAATTTTATTCCACATCTTACAATCATTTATAAGGCAGACCACAGTAGAAGGAGTAAAACATCAGTATCTAGTCAGATGACCGCATTAACTACAAGCAAACCTCGTGATGCCAGGTAGTCACGGCTAATGCCATTAGCAAGACAATCAACCATGGAGTGGGTTATGGGAGGTACAGGAACAACAAGGACCACTAAGAATTCATGACCCTGACCACATTGTTCCCTTCTGTAGGGAGAGCATGTGGGAAGTCACTAGGCAAGTGCACGACACATAGCACAGACCCTTCCTCAGTGTTACTCAACTTTCCTGTCCTTAACCCCTTATCAAGGCATCCAGACTTTAAAGGAGACACAAGTCAGGGCCTGGTTTGATCCATGACTCCAACCATGCCATAGCCTCCAACATCATCGTGATGGTAAAATATATTTTACTTCTTTTTCAGGTGTTGCATTCTTAGTATGTAAAAATACAGCTTGTTTCCATATGTTGATTTTTATATATTGCAACTGTACTGACTTTGTTAATTACTTCTAACAGATTTTTTAGTTGTTTATTACTTTCTAGATATAAGGATATATCATTTACTGGAAAAATAATTTTCCTTTCTCCTTTTTGATTTTGATGCCTTTTATTTCTTTATCTTGGCTAATTGCTCTAGCTAGGACTTCCAGTACTATGTTGAGTAAGAGTAGTGAGCATGGGCAGTCTTATCTTGCTCTTGATCTTAGAGGAAAATATGTTAACTTTTCATTGTTTAATGTAATGTTACATGTGGGTTTCTCACTTATGGCCTTTATTATGTTGAAGTCCATTCCTTCTATATCCAATTTGTTGACAATTTCAATTAAGAAAGGATATTAGACTTTTCAAATCCTTTTTCTGCATCTATTGAGATGATATTATTTTTATCATTTATTATATTAATGTGGTGCATCACATTTATGATTTTGTGTATGTCAAACTATCCTTGCATCCAAGGATAATATTCACTTAATCATGGTGTATGGTCTTTTAACATGTTGTTGATTTAGGCTTGCTGATATTTTATTGTGAATTTTTGTATCTGTGTTGATCAGGGATATTGGTCTATAATTTTCAGGTAGTATCATTATCTCTCTTTGGTGTCATGGTAATGCTGGCATCATAAAATGAGGTTTAGGGCCAAGGCTAGAGATAGTCTTTTTTTCTTAGTCTAGCTAAATATTGTTACTTGGTTTTCCCTTTTTTAAAAACACAGCTTTTAGTTTTGTTGATTTTTTCTATTACTTCTTTGACTTTACTCCATTTATTTCCACTCTGGTCTTTATTTCCTTTCTTCTGCTAACTTTGGCTATGTCTTTACTTCTTTTCCTAGTTCCATAAGGTAATAAGTTAGGTTGTTTATTTGAAATCTTTATGTTTTCTTTTCTTTTTTTAAACAAAGATTTTATTTTATTTATTTGACAGAGAGTACAAGCAGGGGGAGAAGCAGGGAGAGAGAGAAGCAGGATCCCCACTGAGCAAGGATCCTGATACAGGACTCAGTCCCAGGACGCTGGGATTATGACTTGAACTGAAGGCAGATGCTTAACAGAATGAGCCACCCAAGCATCCCTTGAAATCTTCTTGTATTCTTAGTATATATGGTTATCCCTGCAAAACTCCCTCTTAGAACTGCGTTTATAGAATCCCGTAGGTTTTCCTTTGTTGTGTAGCCATTTTCATTGTTTTGCCATTTTTTATTCTTGTTTGAATTCTTCTTTGACCCTTGGTTTCTTCAGGAATGTGTTGTTTAGTTTTTACTGGCTTGTCAATTTTGAGCTTTTCTCTTGTTGATTTCTAGTTTTATAACAATGTGGTTGGGAAAGATACTTGGGATGATTTCAGTCTTCTTGTGAAGACTTGTTTTGTGTCCTATCATATGATTTATTCAGAAGAATTTTCAGTGTGCACTTAAGAAGACTGTGTTTTGGTGCCATTGGATATAATCTCCTATAAATGTCTGTCAGAGACACTGGGTCTATTGTTTGGTTTTGTCCAAAATTTCCTTGTTGATTTTCTACCTGGATGATCTATTTGTTGCTGATAGTGGGGGTACTGAAGTCTCCTAGTATTATTGTATTGCTGTTTCTCCCTTCAGATTTGTTAATGTTTACTTCATATATATTGGCACTCTGATATTGGGTACATATATTTATTTTTTTTAATTTTTTCAATTTATTTATTTTCAGAAAAACAGTATTCATTATTTTTTCACCACACCCAGTGCTTCATGCAATCCATGCCCTCTATAATACCCACCACCTGGTACCCCAACCTCCCACCCCCCCGCCACTTCAAACCCCTCAGATTGTTTTTCAGAGTCCATAGTCTCTCATGGTTCACCTCCCCTTCCAATTTCCCCCAACTCCCTTCTCCTCTCTAACTCCCCATGTCATCCATGCTATTTCTTATGCTCCACAAATAAGTGAAACCATATGGTAATTGACTCTCTCTGCTTGACTTATTTCACTCAGCATAATCTCTTCCAGTCCCATCCCTGTTGCCACAAAAGTTGAGTATTCATCCTTTCTGATGGAGGCATAATACTCCATAGTGTATATGGACCACATCTTCCTTATCGATTCGTTCATTGAAGGGTATCTTGGTTCTTTCCACAGTTTGGCGACCGTGGCCATTGCTGCTCTAAACATTGGCGTACAGATGGCCCTTCTTTTCACTACATCTGTATCTTTGGGGTAAATACCCAGGAGTGCAATGGCAGGGTCATAGGGAAGTTCTATTTTTAATTTCTTGAGAAATCTCCACATTGTTCTGCAAAGTGGCTGCACCAACCTGCATTCCCACCAACAGTGTAACAATCTGAGGGGGTTGAAGTGGCGGGGGGGGGGTGGGAGGCTGGGGTACCAGGTGGTGGGTATTATAGAGGGCATGGATTGCATGGAGCACTGGGTGTGGTGAAAAAATAATGAATACTGTTATGCTGAAAATAAATAAATTTAACTTAAAAAAAAAAAAAGACAGCAAGTCCAAAAAAAAAAAGAGCTATTTTTTACTTCCTCCTTTAATATTTCTGATAACACAGTTTATTTCTTTTTATGTTGCATTTATGTTTTTTAAATATTTATTTATTTAGACAGTGAGAAGTGAGAGAGCACAAGAAGGGTACAGCAGAGAGAGAAGGAGAAGCAGGCTCCCACTGAGCAGGGAGCCCTATGACAGGGGGCTCAATCTCAGAAACCCAGGATCATGACCTGGGCCAAACGCAGAGGCTTAACTCACTGAGCCACCAAGGCACCACTATGTTGTAGTGTACTACAGTAGCTGTACTATAGTTATACTATAATTAAGTGGTTAAAACTCTATTCTATACAGAAATAACCTTCTAAATCTGACTGTATATTTACCTCTACCAGTGTGCTGTCTATTTTCATTTGCTTTCAGGTTACATATTCTCAATTCAGCTCAAGGATCCCCTTTCATCATTCCTTTTTGGGAAGGTCTAATGGTGATTAATACCCTCAGCCTTTATTTGTCTGGGAAACTCTTTATGTCTCCTTTCTATCCAAAGGATAATTTTGGCAGACAGAGGTTCTCAGCTGGCATTTTTTCCTAACACTATTTATATGTTATTCCACTGTCTCCTGGCCTAAGGGTATCTGCTGTGATTCCACTGATAGCCTAATGGGGGTTCCTTTGTAGTTTATAATCTTTTTCTCACAAGTTGCTTTTAGGATTCTTTCTTTTTCTTTAATTTTTGGCATTTTCATTTTAATATGCCATGGAGAAGGTTGTTTTGCAATGAGATAATGTGGCAGTATATTAGCTTCATTAAATTGGATGGTCATGTACTTCCTAGGTTTGGGAAGTTCTCAGCTATTATATCTTTAAATATACTCTCTGCTTCCTTCTCCTCACTTCTCTTTTTCTAACTCCAATTATTCTAAAATCGAATATTTTTGGTTCCCATAGGCTTTCTATGCACTCTTTTATTCTTTTTCTTTTCTTGTTGTCTGGCAGGGTTATCTCAAAGTTCCTTCACTCTGGTTGGAGGAGTCAAGATGGCAGAGAAGTAGCAGGCTGAGATTACTTCAGGTAGCAGGAGATCAGCTAGATAGTTTATCAAACCATTCTGAACACCTACAAATCCAACAGGAGATCGAAGAGAAAAGCAGTAATTCTAGAAACAGAAAATCAACTACTTTCTGAAAGGTAGGATTGGAAAGTGAATCCAAAGCCATGGGAAGATAGAGCGTGGGGGGAGAGGCTGGCTCCCAGCAAGTGGCAGAGCAATGGAGCACAAAATCAGAACTTATGAAAGTGCTCCACTAAGGGACATCATTCCAGAGGCTAAGCTGGGGTGAAGCCCACACGGGGACAGCACAGTCTCAGGTCCTGTGGGTCAGAAAAGGATCGGGGTGTCTGAGGGTTGCAGAGCTCACAGGTATTAGAGCAGGGAAGCTGACTACAGAGATGGAGTCGAGGAGTGAGCTCTCAACTCGGGATTACCTTAAATTGTTATCTGTGGCACCGCCCACTGCTCTGTGAACAAAGACCCCAAAAGATCCAGGGAGAACCCCATGGAAGAGCACAGGGATCTGCGGGGCTTGGTGACTCCAGGTGTGACTGTGTGCCAGAGACAAAGAGGCTGGGTCCCCAGAGACAAGAAGCCTGGGTGAGCTCAGAGCACGGTCAGAGGTCAGGGAGATGGGAGTGATTGAGTGCTTTTCTCCGAGGACACACTGAGGAGTGCATCCCTGAGCTCTCGGCACCTCTGGGCAGGAGATTGGGAGGCCACCAGTTTCGTTGCTGTCCTCCAGAATTCTACAGAAAGCGTTCAGGGAACAAAAGGTCCTGAAAGTGAACCCAAGTGGATTACTTAACCTGGTCCCTGATAAGGGAGGTGCAATTCCGCTTCCAGCAAAAATACTTGAGAATCACTACAGCAGGCCCCTCCCCCAGAAGATCAGCAAGAAATCTAGCCAAGACCAAGTTCACTTACCAAGGAGAACAGTGGAATTTCAGAGAAGAGAAAGTAAAGCAAGGAATTCATGGCTTTCTCCCCATGATTCTTTAGTCTTGCAAAGTTAATTAATTTTTTTCTTCTGATAAAATTTTTTAACTCTACCCTTTCCTCTTTTAACATTTTTTAAGCTACAAAAATATACAGAATATCTTTTTTCCATAGTCAATTATTGCATCCCAAAGCATATTTTATTATTGCATTTTTCAAATATTATAGGTTGTTTTAAATTTATATTTCTGATAGCTTGTGAGGTTCGTCATCTTCTAAAATATTTATTGGCCAGGGGTGTATGGGTGGTTCAGTCGGTGAACGGGTCAACTCTTTTTTTTTTTTTTTTTTTGGATTAACATTTTCAATAGAATTTTATTTTATTTTATTTTATTTTATTTTTATTTGCCTGCTGCTGAGGCTTGATTTTTTTAATTTATTTTTTATTTATTTTCGACATAACAGTATTCATTATTTTTTCACCACACCCAGTGCTCCATGCAATCTGTGCCCTCTATGATACCCACCACCTGGAACCCCAACCTCCCACCCACCCGCCAATTCAAACCCCTCGGATTGTTTTTTAGAGTCCATAGTCTCTCATGGTTCACCTATCCTCCCAATTTCCCCCAACTCCCTTCTCCTCTCTAACTCCCCATGTACTCCATGCTATTTGCTATGCTCCACTAATAAGTGAAAGACCTCGACGTGAGACAGGAATCCATCAGAATCCTAGAGGAGAACATAGGCAGCAATCTTTTCGATATCAGCCACAGCAACTTCTTTCAAGATATGTCTCCAAAAGCAAAGGAAACAAAAGTGAAAATAAACTTTTGGGACTTCATCAAAATCAAAAGCTTCTGCACAGCCAAGGAAAGAGTCAAGAAAACAAAGAGGCAACCCACGGAATGGGAGAAGATATTTTCAAATGACAGTACAGACAAAAGGTTGATATCCAGGATCTGTAATGAACTCCTAAAACTCAACACACACAAAACAGACAATCATATCAAAAAATGGGCAGAAGATATGGACAGACACTTCTCCAATGAAAACATACAAATGGCTATCAGACACATGAAAAAATGTTCAACATCACTAGCCATCAGGGAGATTCAAATTAAAACCACATTGAGATATCACCTTACACCAGTTAGAATGGCCAAAATTAGCAAGACAGGAAACAACATGTGTTGGAGAGGATGTGGAGAAAGGGGAAACCTCTTCCACTGTTGGTGGGAATGCAAGTTGGTGCAGCCTCTTTGGAGAACAGTGTGGAGATTCCTCAAGAAATTAAAAATAGAACTTCCCTATGACCCTGCCATTGCACTCCTGGGTATTTACCCCAAAGATACAGATGTAGTGAAAAGAAGGGCCATCTGTACCCCAATGTTTAGAGCAGCAATGGCCATGGTCGCCAAACTGTGGAAAGAACCAAGATGCCCTTCAATGGATGAATGGATAAGGAAGATGTGGTCTATGGAGTATTATGCCTCCATCAGAAAGGATGAACACCCAACTTTTGTAGCAACATGGACAGGACTGGAAGAGATTATGCTGAGTGAAATCCGGCAAGCAGAGAAAGTCAATTACCATATGGTCAACTCTATTTTTAACATTTTTTAACTAGTTTATCTTAACAATACCTTTCATTTAAAAAAAAATCCTTTCTGAACCATCATTATTAGAGTCATATTTTATCCTTCATTGTATCTAACTTTATTTTTTTAATACATATAGGGTTTATTCTTCTAAAAAATTTTGAGATACAACTTAAACTGGAAGGGGAGATGAACCATGAAAGACTATGGACTCTGAAAAACAATCTGAGGGTTTTGAAGGGGCGGGGGGTTGGGAGGTTGGGTGAGCCTGGTGGTGGGTATTATGGAGGGCATGTGTGGCATGGAGCACTGGGTGTGGTGCATAAACAATGAATTCTGTTATGCTGAAAAGAAATTAATAAAAATATATATATAATTTTTAAAAAGAAATTAAAAATAGAACTTCCCTATGACCCTGCCATTGCACTACTTGGTATTTACCCCAAAGATACAGATGTAGTGAAAAGAAGGGCCATCTGTACCTCAATGTTTATAGCAGTAATGGCCACGGTTGCCAAGCTGTGGAAAGAACCAAGATGCCCTTCAGTGGACGAATGGATAAGGAAGATGTGGTCCATATACACTATGGAGTATGATGCCTCCATCAGAAAGGATGAATACCCAACTTTTGTAGCAACATGGACAGGACTGGAAGAGATTATGCTGAGTGAAATAAGTCAAGCAGAGAGAGTCAATTATCATATGGTTTCACTTATTTGTGGAGCATAACAAATAACATGGAGGACAAGGGGAGATGGAGAGGAGAAGGGAGTTGAGGGAAACTGGAAGGGGGGGTGAACCATGAGAGACTATGGATTCTGAAAAACAATCTGAGGGTTTTGAAGGGGCAGGGGGTGGGAGGTTGGGGGAACCAGGTGGTGGATTAGGAAGGGCACGTATGGCATGGAGCACTGGGTGTGGAGCAAAAACAATGAATACTGTTATGCTGAAAAAAATAAATAATTTTTTTTAAATTGAAAAACTCTTCAGAATCACTAGGTTATCCATTTCCATGGTGTGTATAACAGGGAAAATAAGGACCAAGCCAAGTATTCAGTTATATGGGACTGGTTGAATAAACTATGCAAAGTACACACAATGGAATGTAATCCCTTGTTAAAAGGAAGAAAATGTCTTTGCACATTGATAGGGAAGTGAGTACCAAGACATAGTAAGTGAAAAAAGCTAAGTGTAAGTGTTGAATCACTAAATTCTACACCTGAAACTAATACATACATTGTATGTTCACTAAGTGGAATTTAAATAAAAACTTAAAGAATAAAAAAAAATAAAAACAATAGAACATATCAACAAAACTAGGAGCTGGTTCTTTGAAAGAATTAAGACGGATAAATCCCTGGCCAGACTTGTCAAAGGGAAAAGACCCAATAAATAAAATCATGAATGAAAGAGGAGAGATCACAACCAACACCAAAAAAATAAAAACAATTATGAGAACATATTATGAGCAATGATACACCAGCAAATTTGACAATCTGGAAGAAATGGATGAATTCCTAGAGACAAATAAACTACCACAACGGAACCAGGAAGAAATAGAAAACCTGAACAGACACATAACCACTACGAAGATTGAAGCAGTCATCAAAAATCTCCCAAAAACAAGAGCCCAGAGCCAGACAGCTTCCCAGGGAAACTCTACCACACGTTTTTTAAAAAATCCATTTTTATTCTCCTGAAACTGTTTCAAAAAATATAAATGGAAGGAAAACTTCCAAACTTATTTTATGAGGCCAACATTACCTTGATCCCAAAACCAGACAAGGATCCCATCAAAAAAGAGAATTACAGACCAATATCCTTGATGAATACAGATGCAAAAAGTCTCACCAAAATACTAGCCAATAGGATCCAACAGTACATTAAAAGAATTATTCACCACGAACAAGTGCAATTTTTTCTAGGGCTACAAGGTTGATTCAACATCTGCAAATCAATCAATGTGATACAATACATTAAAACAAGAAAGAACAAGAACCATATGATACTCTCAATAGATGCTGAAAAAGCATTTGACAAAGTATAGCATCCTTTCCTGATCAAAACTCTTCAAAATGTAGGGATAGAGGGTACATACCTCAATATCATCAAAGCCATCTATGGAAAACCCACTGCGAATATCATTCTCAATGGAGAAAAACTGAAAACTTTTCCACTAAGGTCAGGAACATGGGAGAGATGCCCATTATCACCACTGCTATTCAACATAGTACTAGAAGTCCTAGCCTCAGCAATCAGACAATAAAAAGAAATTAAAGGCATCCAAATTGGCAAAGAAGAAGTCAAACTGTCACTCTTTGCAGATGATATGATACTATATGTGGAAAACCCAAAACACTCCACTCCAAAACTGCTAGAACTTGTACAGGAATTCAGTAAAGTGTCAGGATATAAAATCAATGCACAGAAATCAGTTGCATTTCTCTACACCAACAACAAGACAGAGGAAAGAGAAATTAAGGAGTCAATCCCATTTACAATTACACCCAAGACAATAAGATACCTGGGAATAAACCTAACCAAAGAGGCACAGAATCTATACTCAGAAAACTATAAAGTACTCATGAAAGAAATTGAGGAAGACACAAAGAAATGGAAAAATGTTCCATGCTCCTGGATTGGAAGAACAAATATTGTAAAAATGTCTATGCTACCTAAAGCAATCTACACATTTAATGCAATCCCTATCAAAATCCCATCCGTTTTTTTTTTTCAAAGAAATGGAACAAATAATCCTAAAATGTATATGGAACCAGAAAAAACCTCGAATAGCCAGAGGAATATTGAAAAAGAAAGCCAATATTGGTGGCATCACAATTCCGGACTTCGAGCTCTATTACAAAGCTGTCATCATCAAGACAGTATGGTACTGGCACAAAAACAGACACATAGATCAATGAAACAGAATAGAGAGCCCAGAAATACACCCTTAACTCTATGGTTAACTAATCTCCGACAAAGCAGGAAAGAATGTCCTATGGAAAGAAGACAGTCTCTTCAACAAATGGTGTTGGGAAAATTGGACAGCCACATGCAGAAAAATGGAACTGGAGCACTTCCTCACACCACACATGAAAATAGACTCAAAACAGATAAAGGACCTCAGTGTGGGAAAGGAATCCATCAAAATCCTTGAGGAGAACACAGGTAGAAACCTCTTCGATCTCAACCGCAGCGACTTCTTCCTAGGAACATCGCCAACAGTAGGGGAAGCAAGGGCAGCAAGGGGGAAAATGAACTTTTGGGCCTTCATCAAGATCAAAAGCTTTTGCATAGCAAAGGAAACAGTTAACAAAACAAAAGACAACTGACAGAATGGGAGAAGATATTTGCAAATGACATGTCAGATAAATGGCTAGTATCCAAAATCTTTAAAGAACTTATCAAACTCAACACCCAAAGAACAAATAATCCAATCAAGAAATGGGCAGAGGGGGATGCCTGGATGGCTCAGTTGGTTAAGCGGCTGCCTTCAGCTCAGGTCATGATCCCAGCGATCTGTGATCGAGTCCCACATTGGGCTCCTTGCTCAGCGGAGAGCCTGCTTCTCCCTCTGCCTCTGCTGCCACTCTGCCTGCCTGTGCTCGCTCTCTCGCTCTCTCTCTCTGGCAAATAAATAAATAAAATCTTTTTTTAAAAATCTTTAAAAGAAAGAGAAAAGAAATGGGCAGAGGACATGAACAGGCATTTCTGCAAGGAAGACATCCCAGATGGCCAACAGACACATGAAAAAGTGCTCCACATCACTCGGCATCAGGGAAATACAAAACAAAACCACAATGAGAGACCCACCTCACACCAGTCAGAATGGCTAAAATTAACAAGTCGGGAAATGACAGATCCTGGCAAGGATGCGGAGAAAGGGGAATCTTCCTACACTGTTGGTGGGAATGAAGCTGGTGCAGCCACTCTGGAAAACAGTATGGAGCTTCCTCAAAAAGTTGAAAATAGAGCTACCCTATGGCCCAGAAATTTCACTACTGGGTATTTACCCTAAAGATACAAACGTAGTGATCCAAAGGAGCACGTGCACCTGAATGTTTATATCAGCAATGTCCACAATAGCCAAATTATGGAAAGAACCTAGACGTCATAGATGAATGAATAAAGAAGATGTGGTATATATATAGAATGGAATACTATGCAACCATTAAAAGAAATTAGATCTTGCCATTTGCGAGGACATGGATGGAACTAGAGGGTATTATGCTTAGTGAAATAAGTGAAGCAGAGAAAGACAACTATCATATGATCTCTCTGATGTGAAGAAGTGGAGATGCAACATGTGGGGTTTGGGGAGTAGGAAAAGAATAAATGAAACAAGTTGGGATTGGGAGGGAGACAAACCATAAAAGACACTTAAGCTCACAAAACAAACTGAGGGTTGCTGGGGGAGGGCGGTAGGGAGACGAAGGTGGACATTGGGGTGGGTATGTGCTACAGTGAGTGCTGTGAAGTGTGTAAATCTGGCGATTCACAAACTTGTACCCCTAGGGCTAATAATACATTATATGTTAATTAAAAAATTAAAAATTTTAAAAAAGTTCTTTCTCTCTCATTCGCTGATGCTACTTTCTCTTTTTATCTACTATGAGAACTTCCTATGCATATTTTTCATTTTATTCATTAAATCCTTCAGCTCTAGGTTTTCTCATTGGTTATTTTTATGTTTTGTGTGTCTATTAAAATTCTCACTTTGTTCATCTATTGTTTTTTATTTCATTGAATTGTTTTTCTGTGTTTTCCTGTATTTCATTTAGTTTCTTCAGAAAAACTATTTTAAGTACTTTATTAGCTGGATTGCAAAACTCTGTTAGTTTGAGTTGGTTACTGCAGGATTATTTTTATTTTTTAGTGATGACATGATTCCTTGAATTTCATTTCAGTGGAATTTTGTGTTTCTGCTTTTGTATTTCAAATAGCAGACACCTAAGATCCTGGTTAGCTATCTTTGGGTAGGAGATATTTTTTATTGGTTTTACTATAGCTGGTATTTTATTCTGTTTCATTTGGATATGCCTACTCCAGACTTCTTGCTATGGCTGAATTCTAAAGTTTGTGTGCACTAGTTCTTAAACTCACCAGGCTGGCTCCTGGAAAGCTCTGTTTTCTCAGAAGGTGGTGCTATACCTCAAGTTTGTGGTTTCTCCCTTGAACAGGAGCTGTGGTCTGACTTTTCTTAGTATATGCACTGTTTACTGGAGCTCACTGTTGCCCCTGACTTGAGACAATGCACTGTGAGCTGTCATGGAGGGGTTAGATTTAGCACTCAGGGTGTTGGTGGTGACTGCAGGCCAGGTGGGTGAAGCTACTGCATCTCTTTAATGCCCTTTTATATTCTTATCTGCCTTATTCATGGTATCTACACCCTTTCCCCACCTTCCCAGTAATGAAGGTCCTACCTCATACTCAGGACTGCTGGAGAGAAATAGGTTTCTGGGTTTCTCCATTATGTTCCACACAGCTATGGTAGCCAAGCACTCATTCACTACTTTCTCTTTGTCCCATGGACTAGGTTGCCACTAGTTAGTTCATTCCTTCACTGTATAACTTTGGGGGGAAGGGTGGTACTGGCAATGGTCTTCTTACCCCCTCCAATGTATACAAACTCATATTATATTTTTGCTCCTGTGGTGAGCTGCACTGTCTCCTCAGGAAAGCTGGACTTGTACAAATCTCACTTTTCCAAGGTTGTCCACACAAAGTAGCACTCCGGGTTTTCCCTGACTGTGGCTAGGAGGTGTTGGGGCTGCTTTGTTAGCTTCTATTAGCTCCACAGCACATATTGAGATCCACTGCCTGTTACCTACTGCACAGGTAAGCAAAATTCCTCCTTGGCCCTGGGCATGTGGTGCTGGAGCTCACAGGTTCCGCAGATGTCTTTTGTTCTTGGCTAGGTGCTGATTTTTAGATTTTAAAGGAGGGACAAAAAAGGGTTTCTAGTTTGAGATGGTGACATAGGAGTCTCCTGAACTTCCTTTCTCCCATGGACACACCAAATCTACAGCTCCACACAGATCAATATGCTGTGAGAGAAATTTTTAAACCAGGCAAGTGACTCCTACACATTGTGCAAGCAAGAAAAATTCTACATGGAAACAAACGGGAAGAGGTGGAGAAAAAATAACCCCACCTCTGGCACATCACATAGGTTGGGAGGGAACTCACACCTTCCAGCTTCTCCCTGAGTTGTGAAGGGTTTGAATCCAATATCTAGCACCCTAACTTCTAAGACTTCCTCCTAGGAGATGGGCTCCCAGAAAACCTGTCTCTGAAAGTTGACTGGACTTACATCCATGAGACCCACAAGATGACAGCAAACAAAGAAACAGTTCTGAACTGTGTATCATCCAGAACTTAGTGCAGATGCAACAGTCATAAATGCTAATCTCTTTGTCTTTTTTTGAAAGGGGCCTATATGCATATTATGAAAGTTATGTCATGAAGGTCTAATTTAATACACACCTGTGGGTGGACTGCCGCATTCTCTGGAGACTGGGGAGGCTGTAGGCACTATCTCTGTGCTCTCTCTCTGACCCACTCTAGGTTACTGGTGTCTCCTAGAAAGGAGAATATGCTCATATCTGATGTTCTGGATTTTGTGGGTCCTGCCTGGGAATACTTCCCTTGATAGCCTGGCTCTTTAGGCTATTGGGACTTGCATTCATGGATCCTACAGGAGTGTGGAAAACAAAGAAACAGTCCTTAGTTGGCTGTCCCCCTTGCCCCCAGCTTAGTGCAGAGGGCATAGGTAAAAACACCTATTTCCCAGTATTTCCCTGAATGAGGCCCACCTGCATACTTTAAAAATTCTTCTTGAGTATCTAACTTCCAGTCACCCTGCCTGTAGGTGTTGACTGACAGGTTGTGTCACAGCCTGAACAATGGGGAGCCACTAAGAACAAAAAAGGCTGTTTGGACAATCAGAGAGGTTTGAGAAATAACATGAGCTAGGGCCCACCTGGACAGTAAGTTTCATCTCCTGCATGAGACTATTCCTTGAAGACTGGGAGAGGTAGATTCCTGCCTCACATTGAGGTCTTTTTTCCATTTCAAGTTTATCTTTGTGTATGGTTGAGAGAATGGTCAAGTTTCATTCTTCTATACATAGCTGTCCAATTCTCTCAGCACCATTTATTGAAGAGACTGTCTTTTTTCCACTGTATTTTTTTTTCCTGCTTTGTCGAAGATTAGTTGACCATAGAGTTGAGGGTCCATATTTGGGCTCTCTAGCCTGTTCCACTGGTCTATGAAAATCCTAGAGGAGAACATAAGCAGTAACCTCTTCGACATTGGCCATAGCAACTTCCTTCAAGATATGTCTCCAAAGGCAAAGGGAACAAAAGCGTGTATGAACTTTCAGGTCTTCATCAAGATCAAAAGCTTCTGCACAGCAAAGGAAATGGTCAACAAAACAAAGAGGCAGCCTGCAGAATGGTAGAAGATATTCGCAATTGACAATACAGACAAAGGGCTGATACCCAGGATCTATTAAGGACTCCTCAAACTCAACACATAGAAAACAGATATTCATGTTTAAAAAAAAAAATGGGCAGAATACATGAACAGACACTTCTCCAAAGAAGACATACAAATTGCTAACAGGCATGAAAAAATGTTCACTCTGTTATTTCTTATGCTCCACAAATAGGTGGAGCGTAAGAAATAACATGGAGGACATGGGGAGATGGAGAGAAGAAAGTTGGGGGAAATTGGAGAGGGAGATGAACCATGAGAGACATGGACTCTGAAAAACAATCTGAGGGTTTTAAAGGGGCAGGCGGTGAGAGGTTGGGTGAGCCTGGTGGTGGGTATTAGGGAGGGCACATATTGCATGGAGACTGGGTGTGGTGCATAAACAATGAATTCTGGTACACTGAAAAGAAATTTAAAAAATAAAAAACTTTTTAAAAAATGTTAATCATCATTAGCCATCAGGGAGATTCAAATCAAAACCACATTGAGTTATTTCGCTAAGCATGATACGCTCTAGTTCCATCCATGTTGTCGCAAATGGCAAGCGAAATAAGTCAAGCAGAGAAAGACAACTATCATATGATCTCCCTGATATGAGGAAGTGGTGATGCAACATGGGGGCTTAAGTGGGTAGGAGAAGAATAAATGAAACAAGATGGGATTGGGAGGGAGACAAACCATAAGTGACTCTTAATCTTACAAAACAAACTGAGGGTTGCTGGGGGGAGGGGGTTTGGGAGAAGGGGGTGGGATTATGGACATTGGGGAGGGTATGTGCTTTGGTGAGTGCTGTGAAGTGTGTAAACCTGGTGATTCACAGACCTGTACCCCTGGGGATAAAAATATATGTTTATAAAAAATAAAAAATTAAAAAAAAACCCACATTGAGATACCACATTACACAAGTTAGAATGGCCAAAATTAATAAGACAGTAAGCAACAAGTGTTGGAGGGCATGTGGAGAAAGGGGAACACTCTTACACTGTTGGTGGGAATGCAAGTTGATGCAGCCACTTTGGAAAACAATGTGGATATTCCTTAAGAAATTAAAAATAGAGCTTACCTATGACCCTGCAACTGCACTACTGGGTATTTACCCCAAATATACAGATGTCATGAAAAGAAGGGCCATCTGTACCCCAATGTTCACAGCAGCAATGGCCACAGTCGCCAAACTGTGGAAAGAACCAAGATGCCCTTCAATGGACGAATAGATAAAGAAGATGTGGTACATATATTATGGAGTATGATGCCTCCATCCGAAATGATGAATACCCAACTTTTCTATCAACATGGATGGGACTGAAACAGATTACGCTTACTGAAATAAGTCAAGCAGAGAGAATCAATTATCATATGGTTTCACTTATTTGTGGAGCATAAAGAATAACACAGAGGAGATGGTGAGGAGAAAGACATTGGAGGAAATTGGAGGGGGAAACAAACCATGAGAGACTGTGGACTCTGAGGAACAAACTGAAGGTTTGGCAGGAGTGTGGGAGGATGGGTGAGCCTAGTGGTGGGTATTGTGGCAGGCACATATTGCATAGAGCACTGGGTGTGGTGCATACACAATGAACTCTGGAACACTGAAAAGAAATTAAAAAATAAAAATGTTTAAAAATGGATAGAGGATAATTTTTTTTAATTTATTTTTTATTTTCAGCATAACAGTATTCATTATTTTTGCACCACACCCAGTGCTCCATGAAATCCATGCCCTCTATAATAATATGCTGTTGGATCCTGTTTGCTAGGATCTTGTTGAGAATCTTAGCATCCGTATTCATCAGTGATATTGGTCTGAAATTCTCCTTTTTGGTAGGGTCTTTGACTGGTTTGGGGATCAGAGTAATGCTTGCTTCATAGAAAGAGGCTGGAAATTTTCCTTCTGCTTCAATTTTTTGAAACAGCTTCAGTAGAATAGGTGTTATTTCTTCTTTAAAAGTTTGGTGGAATTCCCCAGGGAATCCATCAGGTCCTGGGCTCTTGTTTTTTGGGAGGTTTCTTTTTTGGGGGGTTTGGGGGTTTTCTTTTTTTGTACTTTTCTTTTCTTATTTATTTATTTATTTATTTTCAGCGTGGCAGTATTCATTGTTTTTGCACCACACCCAGTGCTCCATGCAATCCATGTCCTCTCCAATACCAACCACCTGGGAGGTTTTTGATTACTCCTTCAATCTCATTACTAGATATCAGTCATTCAGGTTATCAATTTCTTCCTGGTTCATTTTGGGGAGTTTATAGTTTCCCAGGAATGCACCCATTTCATCTAGGTTGCTTAGCTTATTGGCATATAACTTCTGATAATAACTTTTGATGATTGTTTCTACTTCCTTGGTGTTCATTGTGATTTCTCCCTTTTCATTTATAATTTTATGAATTTGGGCTTTCTCTCTTTTCTTTTGGATTAGCGTTGCCAATGGTTTATTGATTAGTGTTGCCAATGGTTTACAGCTTCTAGTTTCATTGATATGTTCTACTGTATCTCTGGTTTCTACCTCACTGATCTCAGCTCTAATCTTGATTATTTCCCTTCTTATGTGTGGAGCTGATTTGATTTGTTGTTGATTCTTCAGTTCTTTAAGGTGTAGAGACAGCTGGTGAGTTCTGGATTTTTCAATTTTTTTGAGGGAGGCTTGGATGGCTATGTATTTCCCTCTTAGGACCACATTTGCTGTATCTTATAGGTTTTGGACTGAAGTGTGTTCATTCTTACTGGTTTCCATGAATTGTTTTAGTTCTTCTTTGATCTCCTGGTTGATTCTTAAGCAAGGTGGTCTTTAGCTTCCATCCCTTCAACGGATGAATGGATAAGGAAGATGTGGTCCATATACACTATGGAGTATCATGCCTCCATCAGAAAGGATGAATACCCAACTTTTGTAGCAACATGGACAGGACTGGAAGAGATTATGCTGAGTGAAATAAGTCAAGCAGAGAGAGTCAATTATCATATGGTTTCACTTACTTGTGGTGCATAACAAATAGCATGGAGGACAAGGGGAGATGGAGAGGAGAAGGAAGTTAAAGGAAATTTCTAGGGGAGGTGAACCATGAGAGACTATGGACTCTGAAAAACAATCTGAGGGTTTTGAAGAAGCGGGGGGGTGGGATGTTGGGGGAACCAGATGGTGGGTATTAGAGAGGGCACGGATTGCATGGAGCACTGGGTGTGGTGCAGAAACAATGAATACTGTTATGCTGAAAAAAAATAAATAAATTTTTAAAAATGCTAAAAAAAAAAATGGGTAGAGGAAATTAATAGATATTTTCCCTAGAAGACACCCAAATGGCCAACAGGTACATGAAAAGGTACCAATATCCCTAATCATCAGGGAAATTCAAATAAAAAACATAATGAGGTATCAAATCACACCTGTCAGAATGGCTATCATCAAGAAAGAGATAACAAGTGGTGGTGAGGATGTGGAATAGAAAGAATACCTGTACACTACTGGTGGAAACATAAAATGGTTCAGCCAATATTAAAAACAATATGGATGTTCCCCCCAAATTAGAGAACTACCATGACCCACCAACCCCGCTTCTGGGTATACATTCAACAGAAACAAAAACAGATTTAAAAAAAAAAAGATAATCTGTACTCCCATGTTTATTGCAGCATTATTCATAATAGACAAGACATGAAAATTAAAGAATGAGAAAGAAGACATGATATTCACACACAATACAGTAGACTATTATTCAACTAGGACAGAGAAACAAATCCTGACATTTGAGACATCATGTTGCACGCTAGGGCATTATACTAAGTGAGATAAGCCAGACAAAGAAATACAAATATGTCTTTATAAGGTCACCAATACGCAGAATCAAAAAGCCAAACTCCTAATAACAGAGAGTACAATGGTGGTCAGCAGGGCCAGCGGCCAAGGGAATTAGAGAGATGTTTTTTTGAAAAGATACAGTCTTGCAACTAAAAGATGAAGAAATCTGGTAATCTAATGCATAGCATAATAACTATAATCAATAACACTGTTACATTCCTCACAGAGGTGCTTCTCCTGCTGAAGCCTTCATGGTTCCTTAGAAAGATGTCTCATACATTCTTACACATATTGAAAGAACAATGATTCAAAGAACATACCTGTGCCTGCATTGGTGTGGGGGGGACGCACATCCTTTATTCATACTGCACTACTTCTTTGGCATGGGATAAGCCTTCACATTCTCTCCCAGAGGTTCCATGATTCTCCTTCTCTCAATCCTGTCCATCTGTAAACTTGTGAAAAATCTGGCAAGGCTTCTAATACCTCCTCAATTATAGTCCTTAACTAAATGGAAGAATTGTGTGACTTACCAGAGTTGAGACCCTGCCCCCAAAAACACATTAAGAATGCAATGAATCTCCAAGGATAATATGTAATTGTAATAACATCTGTTTTATATCAGTTGGTTCAAGACTGAGCAATCTGTATATCAACGGTCAGTGTTGATAGACTTCTTGTCCCACGTTCCAAACAGATAACAAGGGCCAAATGTTTTGTGTTCTACTTTTGACAGAGAATACTGGCCAGTCTTAAAAAGCCTATTTCCTCTCTGGCTCTTGAGGCTCCCTACAAAATATCAGCATTAGCATAAGTCTAACCAGCTACTCCATAAATTAGGTCACCCCATACAAAACCATAGATTCGATGACATAAAGTGTTGGACAAAGACAATAAAGATGTATACCAGCTCTCCATATTTGTTCTTAGTCAGCAAAATTCAGTATTCAGTAAATCTATTATTACAATGAACTTTCACACAAGTCTCCCCACATCAAACATGAACAGATGCTTGAAATATCAGAAATGATTTGATAGGATGAAACACTGGCTATGTCAGACAGCATAAATTTTCCTGACTTAATGAGAGAGAGAAGGCTTGATTCCCAGAATGTCAGATACAGCTATTGGCTATGATATGGATTTTGAATATCATCTTTCATCAGAAATCCCCACTGAATATTAGGAGGAGGAAACAGTCACCAGACTCATAATTGATACTGAAGGGATGACATTCTTCATTCCATTCCTCCATGTGATTCAAATCACCTCCTGCTTCCTTAGATTACAGTTGGTAGAGACAGGGATGTAACCAAATTTATTAGATGATTAGGCTTGAAAGAGGCCTCAGACAAACATTAATTATCTCAGGTTGCTCTTCCCAGGAGATGTGACCAGGCCAACTGTATAGATGTGTTTATTTTTTTTAATTTTTTTTATATTTTGTTAGTCACCATACAGTGCACCACTAGTTTTTTATTGTTTCTACTCAAAGGCACATCACCTCCATTTATTGCCATTATGGTCTGAATACAGAACAAACCAATCACCCTCATGTCTGGATTATGCTGCATCAAATATTTGGGAGACAAGGCCTTTATACTCCTGGGGGCCTCTGTCAGGTATCACTCCTTTACAGTCAAAGGTCTGAGATTGGACAGGGCTCTATCTCTGAAGCAAAGAGAAGTAACAAGTTTCTAAATGTTAACATTTTACAAATATTTGTGGATTATTTTAAAGATTTTATTTATTTACTTGAGAGAGAGAGAGCACAAGCAGGAGGAGGTACAGAAGGAGAGGGAGATACAGAAACCCCTGATATGGGGCTCAATCCCAGAACTCTAGGATCATAATCTGAGCAGAAGGCAGATGCTTAACAGACTGAGACACTCAGGTAACTCACTTGCAGAATATTAATAAATGATGAGGCCACTCCTCATGCAGGGTGAATGTATGTACCTCCAAGACTTAAAGGTATTGTGCTTATGTAGCATTAAGCCAGCTGTCAGTCCACTTGGCATATTATCTGTGTCGAATTAACCTTTGTTTATCCAAAGGCAGTATGAATTTTGTTAGAGTCCATTCATGTGTATGTTACTGGGGGGATAGGTTTCTGAGAGGACAAATCTGGACTAGGACCTCAGCAGGACCATCTCTTCTTTTGGAACCTCTTCAAGGCATCTTTGATTTCCTTGTTTCTCAGACTGTAAATCAAGGGATTCAACATTGGAATGACCACAGTGTAGAACACTGATGCAAATCTGTCAAAACTGGAGGAACTGCCAGAGCTAGAACTCAAATAGACAGAGATACTTGAGGTATAGAAGAGGGAAACTGCTGTCAGATGAGAAGCACAGGTGTTGAAAGCTTTGGACCTGCCTTTAGCGGAAGTGATCTTCATGATGGACATAACAATATAGCCATAGGATATCATGATAATGAGGGCATTTATTATCCCAAAGAACATTGCTAATACAGCAATCAACAGTTGCACAAAGAAAGTGTCAGTGCAAGACAAGGCTAACAGTTGGGGTGTGTCACAAAAGAAGTGGTTGATGACATTGGGCCCACAAAAGTGGAGCTGAAACACGGTACACAATTGGGATATAGAAGCAGAGAGTCCAGCCAAATAGGATCCCAGCACCATCCGAATACAGAGGGTGGGTGACATGATGGATGAATAGAGAAGTGGATTGCAAATGGCACTATATCGGTCATAAGCCATGGCTGTCATGAGACAAGACTCACTCAGTCCCATGGTTGCAAAGACAAAGAACTGAACAGCACAACCCACAAAAGTGATGGTCTGCTGCTCTTGGAAAAAGTTGGAGAGCATCTTGGGAGCTATAGAGGTCACATAGCAGATATCTATGAACGAGAGATTACTGAGGAAGAAGTACATGGGTGTGTGGAGGTGAGAGTCTATCCTTATTAAGATGATGAGGCACAGGTTCCAAGTCAGAGTCAAAATGTAGATCAGCAGGAATACAACAAAGAGCACTGCTAGGATTCTGGGAAAATCAGAGAATCCTAAAAGGATGAAATAGGTGATCTGTGTAACATTTCCTCCCCCAATCATTGGCTTGTACTTCTAAAATCAGGAAAGAGAGAAGAGAATACACAGTTGACTCAGGTGAGATGACAGTATTACAATTCCCATATGTGCTATTTTTTCCCTCCACTGAGTGCTGGGAAAGACCAATGTCTCAGTGCCCTGACCCAGACCCAGCATTTCATTTCAAATTGTCAAGAAGTGTGTTTTTAAAGTGCTTCAAAATAATGATGTATTATATGTTGCCTAATAGAATTGAAATATTTTTAAAAGTGCTTTAGGTTCTCAATTAGTTCATGAAGTCTCATGAATATTAAAGAGATATTTTTTTAATTTGACTGAGAACTAAAATAATATAAATGATGTGATTATTACAGATATCACTCATCAAATTTTTTAAAACCTATGATAATTCATTATATAACCACTCATTCACGAGAACATAAGTGGAATCACTCTAGATTACAACTGAGATAGCCTTTCAGGCCCACATGGCCATCTAGATAATGTTTTGAAATTTCCTCTTTTATCCTTATGAAAAGTTATTTACCCTCTTTGTAATAATTTCACAAACTTTTATATGAATGCAGTTAATATATCATCTTCTAACTGACCTGGAAAACTATATCATAACTTATCACTCTGATAATATTTTCTTGAGGCACAGTATATGTGCCCAATAAAGTTATGGAACAAGTCTTCTTAGGGAAGTCTTTGTACTAAGTATACCAAAGGAAAGGCAGTATAGCTCACAACTAACCCCAAGATTATTTCAATTTTAGGGTACTTTACTGCTTGAGGAAAAGCATGAGAACAAATTGAGAACATTAAAGGTTCAGACTTTGGAGTTTTGTCTGCTACCCTCTCGCTTTATGAGCTTCTCCCAGTAGCTTAAAAACACTAAGATTGATTTACTCAAAATGAAGTAATAACATTAAGAATCCCTGGACAATAAGATTACTAGGACAGTTACAAGAAAATTCATGGAGATGCTCAGGACACAATTCTGTACACAGTAATTGTTCAATAGGTGTTGGCTATTATTATCATGGATTGCTTACAGATAACCATGAATGATAGCTGTACTCATGGTTAGGACCATCAACAGTGCGATAGTTGTATGGGTTAATTTGAGGAATTTCCTGAGACATCACCGAGCTTGTAGACAGTGAGGAATCATTACCCCTAGGCAGAAGTAGATTCAGACCTCATGATTATACTGAGTGGAATAAATCAAGCAGAGAGAGTCCATTATCATATTGGTTTCACTTACTTGTGGAGCATAAGGAGTAACATGGAGGACATGCAGAGGTGGAAAGGAGAAGGGAGTTGGGGATATTGGAGGGAGAAACAAACCATTAGAGACTGTGGACTCTGAGAAACTAAGGGTTTTGGAAGGGAGAGGAGTGGGTGGTTGGATGGGCCTGGTGGTGTGTATTACAGAAAGCATGTATTGCATGGAGCACTGGGTGTGATGCATAAACAATGAATTGTGGAACACTGAAAAGAAATTTTAAAAATAAGTAAAAATTTTTAGAAGAAAGAAACAATGTGTATTCCCTACTGATAATTTTTTAAGTAATTAATTAATTAATTAAAAAGCTAATTCTACAGGATTCAAATTCCACAAACAAACAAATCAGTCCACTCGGGGCCATGAAGACACAAAGCACATAAACAATTTTCTATTTAGTTTGCTTGAGTTTGAGGATACTTGGTCAACTGACAACCAGCATTAAACTATGATGACCCTGATGCAAAGGAAAAGTAAATAACTTTAATTACCAAGTACCACATAGCTATATGTCATATGATTTATTGATACAGTCATCATATTAGAGCTCATTAACAGATTCATAGTAGATTGCAACTATGGCCTATGCTCCATAACTGCCTGTCCTTCCTTCAGATGAAAGAGAAGTCAATGAGAACAGCTAAGAAATATTTGAAAAAAATCAATAATTAAAAAGACATGAACTTTCAAATATTAAAGAGTATTATGAAGCAAGAGAGACTGGACTCTGAGAAACACACTAAGGATTTTAGAGGGGAAGGGGGTTCAGGGGTGAGTAAATCTGGTGGTGGGTATTAAGGAGGGCATGAAATGCATGGAGCACTGGGTGTTGTACATAAACAATGAATTTGGAACACTGCATCAAAAACTAATGATGTAATTTATGGTGACTAACATAACACAATAAAAAAAGGAAAGAAAATTACATGTGCATTCACATAATAAAAAACCTGAAAAGTAAAAAAAAAAAAAGAAAAAAAAGAAAGAAAAGGAAAGGAAAAAGAAAGAAATTTTTCAAAAGTAGTTGGGGGAACCAGGTGGTGGATATGAGGGAGGGCACAGATTGCATGGAGCACTGGGTGTGATGCAAAACAATGAATACTGTTACACTGAAAAGAAATATTTTTTTTTAAAGTAGTACAAACACTGATCATTTACTCTTCTTTTTTTTATTTAATTTTATTTCTTTTTAGTCTTCCAGGATTCATTGTTGATAATTCACTATTCTTATGAAAATAGACATGTGTAAAAAGACCTTATAGACATTTTAGAAAAATTTAAAGATCAATAAGAATTTAAATATAATAAAATCAGCATTTTAAGTTGATAAAGGATAAATTCTTCATATGCATTTATATAATCTTGGTATGTGGAAAAAATGTCTGAAATCTAACACCAAAAACAGAAACTATAAGAGAAAAATATAACAATTTAAAACTTGGTTATGTGACAAAAATCCACCTAAGTAAAATACCTTTGAAATACAATTGATAAGGGAAAAATAGTCACAAGGCATAAAAAGGACAATGCAGTAATGCCTTTAATATAAAAGGCATAATCAGGGAATGGGGCACTCATATTTACTACTGATGAGGATAAAAAATGATTCTACCATCCCAAAGGAAATTTTTTTTTTGCTTTATAAAATATCTCTGTCTCTTAGTATCTCTATGTCTCTTTCTCTTTCTCACACACACACATACAAACACAGGAAACAATTAAAAATGCCTGAAGTAATGAATCATATGATTCTGGTTTCCTTCTTTAAACCTCTCCGTGTCTGATCAATTTTTAACAACCCCCATATTTATAGGAACAAAAGCTATTAAGATACATAAATCCTTAAAAACACAGAGTAAGACAGAAAGGGTGAGGGGAAGGGGAAATGAAGGGAGCAGAGAATCACAGAGAAAACAGACTTTCAGAATTTCCAGGCTTTTACCTACTGGCAGTGTCATCCTTAGCAAGTTATTAACCCCTCTGTGCCTCAGTTGCCTTATCTATAAACAGCGCTAAGAGTACTTACCACCTCAGAGGGTTGCTGCAAGGACTGATTGACATAAAGCGCTTAAAACAGTAAGGGCTCAATAAATGTTGGCTACTATATCCCCATTATCATTCCTCTCTGTGAAGGAAAAATACAGCAAAGTAATACTGAAATATCAAGAAGCTCTTCACATAAATTATTTTCTAAATTAGATGGTCTCTAAGCTGAGACTCAAGAATATTGTTAGTTAATGACAGTATTTATTTCTGTCTGGTGTTACTCCGATATCTCCCAGTCAGCTGGAGTGTAAACTGCTGATGCCACTTTTCATGGGCCACCACCACTAGGAACTCTGAGCTGATGAAGCTCCATACAATGCACGGTCTAGTGGACATGTTTCTCTATTACCAACAAGCACCCTGTATACGAGTATTTATGTTACTGAACAAATAAATGGTGAAAAAATGATGCTTTCACCCACCTTTGGAAGCAAAACTAAAATTATCTTCTTCATTTCAATTATACTTTTATGAACTTGGAAATCCTTCTGTTGACCCCTAAAGTGTGGCCAATATTACTTCTCCACATTTTATCCAAGGTGAGTTGGAGTCAATGAAAGTATTTTGAAAACATAAACTCTCATGCACAACATCCCCCAATACACCAACATAATCAATCAGTTCGGTGAAAAGAAGTTAGGCTTCTGATCAATCACTTGCAGTAAAGCTCTTCCTTTTCTTATCACATTCTGGGGACAGAGGCAGCCAGAGGTGAAGGTATTTCATGTGACTCATCATTTCCAAAAAGATAGGAATTGTGGATTGTTCTACTAATTCATGACAAAATGTATCTTCTTAAACTTTGGTAAGTTATAGGAAAGGGGGAAAATTCACTTTTTGGTTAAGTTTTTGCATGTGTCCACCATTTCGCAAGACAAGTTAAGGAAATGGTGACTGATGTAAATATTTTTTTTGGCTTTTTTAATTTTTTATTTTTTATAAACATATATTTTTATCCCCAGGGGTACAGGTCTGTGAATTACCAGGTTTACACACTTCACAGCACTCACCAAAGCACATACCCTCCCCAATGTCCATGTAAATATTAATTAGAGATTTTACTAAGTGCATCTAGGTAAACAAAACCTTTCCAATTCTGACTGATGAGGATGTGGGCAGTTCGCAAGGTTGTGCAGAGTACAAAATTGGGTAAAGAAAGAGAAGATGTTGCAATGAAGTAAAACAATATAAGTAACAGAAAAGGTTATAAGAGACAGACCAATAGTGCCTTGAAGTGAGGCATCCCTGATGTTATCCGCACCAGTGCCTCCAGACTTGCAGGTACCCTGAATGACCACAAAAAGCTATTGGAAGTATTTCAAAAGGCCAGTGGCACTGTACATAAGTACTTTATTATTATTAATTGGTGAGCGGCTTGCCTTTTGCTACTCAGAAATTATCAAAGATATATATTAACATGAAAATTAAATTAATTAATTTTATTATAACAACACATTCCTTAAACAAAAGAAAATTCAGAGTCCTTGGGATTGAAAAGTTGGAAAATCTAGACAAGAATATGGGATCTTTGGAAATTCCCCCTGAACATCAGTAAATGTTATTTTAATTCAGTGATCAATTATTGACTTTTTAAATTTGTTAGTCTTTATAAACATTATCTTATTATTCTAAATAATCCCACTATCTCCCATTTTACAAATGAAAATAAAAATAAATGGAAGATAACAGAGTTCAAGGTCACCTCGTTATGAAATCACAGAACTGGACCTCCACATTCATCTCTCAGCCTAGAATTATCTATGAAATTTTTTATTAGAGATTAATCTTTTCAGTGAAGGTCAGAGAACCTGGATAAGGAAAAGAGAACCAAAGAAGAGCCTGCAGTGGAGGGGGTAGAAGTGAAGAAAGATGAAGAATGGGAGAAACTGAGGACTATAAACCTTGCTCCACACAGGTCCTACTGGAAGAATCACATGGCTATTAAGATAGCACAGAATCCACTGTTCTCACCAAAGCTTGCCCTCTCACCTTGACCCAGATTCCACAAGAAGACAGAGCTCTTGCCAAAGGCTGAAATTGTTTATTTCCTTTCCAAAGGAAATTTCCAGGTGGATTCTGTTACTCTCCAATGTGACACACTTTGGCCACAAAATAGGCTGTCCACTCAGAGTAAGAGAGATGCCAATAACTGGAGATCCTCTTAAATGTGTTATTGTTAAGGGCAGAGATAATAGGGGAAAAGACAATTAGAGGGAGAAAACCCTCTAGGTACTTGTTCTCTGGAGTCATGGTTGTCATGGAGTTTTTAACCCTGCTAATTTCATGTCCCATTTTGCCATGTCCCTTCTGGATCTATTCCTCACCTCCCCATAATTCTAACGATCTCATAATTATAGCTTTTCTCTTAATGAATGTGGAGACTTTTTTAATTTATTTTTTATTTATTTTCAGCATAACAGTATTCATTATTTTGCACCACACCCAGTGCTCCATGCAATCCATGCCTTCTATAGTACCCACCACCTGGTACCCAAACCTCCCACCCCCTGCCCCTTCAAACCCCTCAGACTGTTTTTCAGAGTCCATAGTCTCTCATGGTTCACCTCCCCTTCCAATTTCCCCCAGCTCCCTTCTCCTAACTCCCCATGTCCTCCATGCTATTTGTTATGCTCCACAAATAAGTGAAACCATATGATAATTGACTCTCTCTGCTTGACTTATTTCACTAAGCATAATCTCTTTCAACCCCATCCATGTTACTACAGAAGTTGGGTATTTGTCCTTTCTGATGGAGGCATGATACTCCATAGTGTATATGGACCACACCTTCCTTATACATTCGTCCGCTGAAGGACATCTTGGTTCTTTCCACAGTTTGGCGACCGTGGCCATTGCTGCTCTAAACATTGGGGTACAATCATTTGCAAATATCTTCTATTCTGTGGTTTGCCTCTTTGTTTTTTTTGACTGTTTCCTTTGCTGTGCAGAAGCTTTTGATTTTGATGAAGTCCCAAAAGTTCATCTTCACTTTTGTTTCCTTTGCCTTTGGAGACATATCTTGAAAGAAGTTCCTGTGGCTGATATAGAAGAAATTACTGCCTATGTTCTCCTTTAGGGTTTTGATGGATTCCTGTCTCACGTTGAGGTCTTTTATCCATTTTGAGTTTATCTTTGTGTACAGTGTAAGAGAATGGTCGAGTTTCATTCTTCTACATATAGCTGCCCAGTTTTCCCAGCACCATTTATTGAAGAGACTGTCTTTTTTTCCACTGTATATTTTTTCCTGTTTTGTCAAAGATTAATCGACCATAGAGTTGAGGGTCCATATATGGGCTCTCTACTCTGTTCCACTGGACTATGTGTCTGTTTTTATGCCAGTACCATGCTGTCTTGGTGATCACAGCTTTGTAATAAAGCTTGAAATCAGGTAATGTGATGCCCCGCTTTATTTTTGTTTTTCAACATTTCCTTAGCGATTCGGGGTCTCTTCTGATTATATACAAATTTTTGGATTATTTGCTCCAGCTTTTTGAAGAATACTGGTGGAATTTTGATCGGAATGGCATTAAAAGTATATATTGCTCTAGGCAGTATAGACATTTTAACAATGTTTATTCTTCCGATCCAAGAGCATGGAATGGTCTTCCATCTTTTTGTGTCTTCTTCAATTTCTTTCATGAGTGTTCTGTAGTGCTCAAACTCAACACACACGAAACAGGCAAACATATCAAAAAATGGGCAGAAGATATGAACAGACACTTCTCCAATCAAGACATACAAATGGCTATCAGACACATGAAAAAATGTTCATCATCACTAGCCCTCAGGGAGATTCAAATTAAAACCACATTGAGATATCACCTTATACCAGTTAGAATGGCCAAAATTAACAAAACAGGAAACAACATGTGTTGGAGAGGATGTGGAGAAAGGGGAACCCTCTTCCACTGTTGGTGGGAATGCAAGTTGGTGCAGCCTCTTTGGAGAACAGTGTGGAGATTCCTCAAGAAATTAAAAATAGAGCTTCCCTATGACCCTGCCATTGCACTCCTGGGTATTTACCCCAAGGATACAGATGTCGTGAAAATAAGAGCCATATGTACCCCAATGTTTATAGCAGCAATGGCCACGGTCGCCAAACTATGGAAAGAACCAAGATGCCCTTCAATGAACGAATGGATACGAAGATGTGGTCCATATATACTATGGAGCATTATGCCTCCATCAGAAAGGATGAGTACCCAACTTTTGTAGCAACACGGATGGGGCTGGAAGAGATTATGCTGAATGAAATAAGTCAAGCAGAGAGAGTCAATTATCATATGGTTTCACTTATTTGTGGAGCATAGCAAATATCATGGAGGACAAGGGGTGTTAGAGAGGAGAAGGGAGTTGGGGTAAATTGGAAGGGGAGGTGAATCACGAGAGACTATGGACTCTGAAAAACAATCTGAGGGGTTTGAAGTGGCAGGGGAGTGGGAGGTTGGGGTACCAGGTGGTGGGTACCAGAGACGCCCTTTCAATACCAGGTGGTATTATAGAGGGCACGGATTGCATGGAGCACTGGGTGTGGTGAAAAAATAATGAATACAGTTTTTCTGAAAATAAATAAATTAATTTTAAAAAAGAAAGAATAATAAAAAAAATTGGGTTACAGATGGCCCTTCTTTTCACAACATCTGTATCTTTGGGGTAAATACCCAGTAGTGCCATGGCAGGGACATAGGGAAGTTCTATTTTTAATTTCTTGAGGAATCTCCACACTGTTCTCCAAAGTGGCTGCACCAACTTGCATTCCCACCAACAGTGGAAGATGGTTTCCCTTTCTCCACATCCCTCCAATACATGTTGTTTTCTGTCTTGCTAATTTTGGCCATTCTAACTGGTGTAAGGTGATATCTCAATGTGGTTTTAATTTGAATCTCCCTGAGAGCTAGTGATGATGAACATTTTTTCATGTGTCTGATAGCCATTTGTATGTCTTCATTGGAGAAGTTTCTGTTCATATCTTCTACCATTTTTTTATATTATTATCTGTTTTGTGTGTGTTGAGTTTGAGGAGTTCATTATAGATCCTGGATATCAACCTTTTGTCTGTACTGTCATTTACAAATTCTTCTCCCATTCTGTGGGTTGCCTCTTTGTTTTTTTGACTGTTTCCTTTGCTGTGCAGAAGCTTTTGATTTTGATGAAGTCCCAAAAGTTTATTTTGCTTTTGTTTCCTTTGCCTTTGGAGACATATCTTGAAAGAAGCTGCTGTGGCTAATATCGAAAAGACATTTGAGTTGAAAAGGACCTAGAGATCCTCTAGTCCAATACCTTCAATTACCAGGTGAGCACCCTAAAGCCAGAGGAACTAAAAGATTTGCACAAGATGATTCTGGTAAAATACTAGCTGGTGGGTGAGACAAGATCGCAGGGAAGTAGGAGGAGACGCCCTTTCAACCTGTACCCTAAAGTGAGCTGATTACCTTCCAAAGAACTCCGATCACCCACGAAATCAGCCTGAGATCGAATTATACACGTCTGGATCTCTACCGGAGCAGAAGACACCAGTGGGCAGATAAAGTGGAGTGGGAAAGTCGGAGTGATATCGGAAGATAAACAAAAGGCGGAGGGAGCCACCAGAGGTAACCCATTGGAAAGTAATATCCCAATACAAGAGTGCCCTGCGTCTGGGGACCAGCATTAATTCAGGAGTCTGGTAGAAAGCACTCAGAAGAGCAAAGAATCACCAGGGGGAAATTGTGGGAAATGGTGTGTTAGAGACAGGGGCTTAAGTCCCCAGACCCAGCAGAGCCACCTCTGTCGCAGAGCCAGAGAGAGTGTGGCAAAGGAACCAGGTCTTGGTCCCTGAGCCACCAGCGCGCCTGAGAGCGCGTGGAGCCTGGCTCCCATGAAGGGCTGGGAGCCTCGCCAGCCAACAGAAGCACAGCCTTTTTGCAGTCCCCACAAGAGTGCCCTGCCATGCCATCAGAGTCCGAGTCATGCCCTGTTCCCTCCCCTGAGAGAGGTGCGCACAGGCGCCAGCCCAGTGCTCTTGGACCCGGAAAGACTAGGCACTCCCAGCCCAGGCCAGCAGGAAAATCTCAGTGTGGGATCGCTGCTTGGAACCTCTCTAGCAGTCTGGAGCTGCCCAGACAACCGCCTCTGCCATGGTTTTGGGTACAAGCAAAAAATCCTGGGCGCCTGGGTGGCTCAGTGGGTTAAGCCGCTGCCTTCGGCTCAGGTCATGATCTTAGGGTCCTGGGATTGAGTCCCGCATCGGGCTCTCTGCTCAGCAGGGAGCCTGCTTCCTCCTCTCTCTCTCTGCCTCTCTTCCTACTTGTGATCTCTCTCTGTCAAATAAATAATTTTTTTTAAAAAAAGTCAATTACTTTAAAAAAAAAATCCTGAGTCCCCAGGGACCGCCACTCGGAAACTGCTCCGCCAGCGGCCAAGGGGGGATTTATTTGGGCTCTGCAGCCAGACTGAGGCTTCTCTCTGAGAGGGAGGTCAAGGTGCAATTTGCTTTCCTCTAAACCTACAAAAACCATCAAAAGCAGTCAAGGCGAGAGAGAAAAACAAAAGCGAACAAACATAAAAACCTCCAGAGAACAAAAGCCTGAAAAAAACAGTTTCCTCAGAGCCCACCCCCTTGAGGTGGGGTGGGAAGACTTAGAGAACATCATTGACTGAAAACCCACGTGGCAGGCCCCTCCCCCAGAAAACCAATCAGGAAAGGAAAAAAAAGATAAGAGAACAACCACCACTACTTCAAAGGACAACTTTTATTTTTAATTTGTTCCCACTAATCTGGCTCATTTTTTTATACAGATAATTTTTATTATTATATAGATAATTTTTTAACCTATTTACCATCACAGTGAGATGTCCAGTACATCAAATTCCATAATAACCTTCTAACCTGAACTTTTTGATACATACACCTGTGTTTTCCTTTTGCATTTCTATTTTTTAAATTTCCTTTTTTCTTAAATTGTAGTTTAGTTTAGTCTAGTTTATTACTTTTTTTATTTTTATTTTCTAATATTCATATAGAGTCAAACTTCAAGGTAATCCCATTTCCCCAATCAATGCTACCCCTATAGGTAAGCCAATTATTAATACCCCTTTATCTTAGGAAAGTTGAGTCCTTTAACAAAGATATCAAGATACATCCAGGAAGAATCAAAACAACCTTCCTCGCCCACACTGAGAATTTATAATCACTCTCCCATCTTTCTCTTCCACCAGTTTTTCTGTGTTTTGTGTTTGTCCTGATAGTATATAAATCATACACTTGGGGTTCTTTTTGATGAGATTCTTCCTTTATTTTCATATTTTTTTTCTCTTGTCATATACTTTTATCAGTCTTTTCGTTTGTCTGGTTTTGTTTGTATACTTCATAAATCTTACCTTGGGACCCATTTGGGCTGAACCTTCTCTTTTACCTTACCTTTCTTTCCTGTATCTCCCTCTCTCTCTTTTTTTTTTCTTTTCCTTTTCCTTTTTCTCTCATTTGGGTGGGAACCCTGATTGCTCACAAGTGTTCCAGGGTGCACCTTGACTGCACCACGGTCTATACATCCAGCTACGTCCGTTCACCATCTCTCACCAAAATGACTAGGAGGAGGAATGCCGAACAGAAGAAAAATACAGAAGATGGGCCTTCTGCAACAGAGCTAACAGCTATCAACATAGATAATGTGTTGGAAAGAGAATTCAGGCTAACAATTATCCAAGCAATAGCTAGGTTGGAGAAAGCCATGGATGACCAAACGGAATTGATTAGGGCCGAACTGAAAACGACCAGAGATCATGTTTTAAATGTTAGGGAAGAGCTGAAAGCTACCAGGAATGAGCTTCACAATGCTCTCAATGAGTTCCAATCTAATCTAAATTCTCTCAAAGCTAGGGTAACTGAGACAGAAGATAGAATAAGTGATCTGGAGGACAAACAGATAGAGAGAAAGGATCAGGAGGAAGCCTGGAACAAACAGCTTAGAAGCCACAAAAACAGAATCAGGGAAATAAATGATGCCATGAAACACTCCAACGTCAGAATTATTGGAATACCTGAAGGGGAGGAGAAAGAAAGAAGTCTAGAAGATATAGTGGAACAAGTCCTTCATGAAAATTTTCCCAATCTCGCGAATGGAACCAGCATTCATGTACTAGAGGCTGAATGGTCTCCACCCAAAATTATAGATTCCAGAAAAACATCAAGGCACCTGATAGTCAAATTGAGGAATCATAATTGTAGATATAATCTCTTGAAAGCCGCTAGGACAAAGAGGCTCCTTACTTACAGAGGAAACCCCATAAGAATAACCTCAGACCTGTCCACAGAGACCTGGCAAGACAAAAAGGGCTGGAAAGATATATTCAGGGCACTGAATGAGAAGAAAATGCAGCCAAGAATGCTTTATCCAGCAAGACTGACATTCAGAATGGATGGAGAGATAAAGAGTTTCCAAGATTGGCAAGGCTTAAAAGACTATGCAAACACCAAGCCAACACTGTAAGAAATATTAAGGGGGCTTCTTTAAAGGAGGAAAAAGCCCAAGAATAGCATTGAACAGAAATATAGAGACAATCTACAAAAAGAAAGACTTCAAAGGTAAAAGGATGTCAATAAAAACGTATCTATCAATAATCACCCTCAATGTGAATGGCCTAAATGTGCCCATAAAACGGCACAGGGTTGCAGACTGGATAAAATGACAGGGCACATCCATATGTTGTCTGCAAGAGACCCATCTTGAACCTAAAGATACACCCAGACTGAAAGTGACGGGATGGAGAAGCATCTTTCATGCCAATGGACCTCAAAAGAAGGCTGGGGTAGCGATTCTCATAACAGACAAATTAGACTTTAAACTAAAGACTGTAGTCAGAGATACAGAAGGACACGACATCATTCTTAAAGGGACTATCCACCAAAATGATCTACCAGTGGTAAATATCTATGCCCCCAATATGGGAGCAGCCAATTACATAAAAAAACTGTTAATCAAGATAAAGAATCATATTGATATGAATATACTAATATTAGGAGATCTTAACACGCCTCTCTCAGAAATAGACATATCATCGAAGCAGAAAATCAATAAAGAAACAAGAGCATTGAATGACACATTGGACCAGATGGACCTCATAGATATATACAGAACATTCCGCCCTAAAACAACAGAATACTCATTCTTCTCAAGTGCACATGGAACCTTCTCAAAAACAGACCACATACTGGGTCACAAATCAGGACTCAACTGATACCAAAAGACTGAGATTATTCCCTGCACATTCTCAGATCACAGTGCTTTGAAACTAGAGCTCAATCACAAGGAAAAGTTCAGAAGGAACTCAAACACCTGGAAGCTAAAGGCCACCTTGCTTAAGAATGCTTGGATCAACCAGGAGATCAAGGAAGAACTAAACAATTCATGAAAACCAATGACAATGAAGACATTCGACCCAAAACCTATGGGATACAGCAAAGGCGACCTAAGGGGGAAAAACATAGCCATCCAAGCCTCCCTCAAAAAAAATGAAAAATCCAGAACACAGCAGCTGTCTCTACACCTTCAAGAACTGGAGAATCAACAACAAATCAAACCAACTCCACACATAAGAAGGGAAATAATCAAGATTAGACCTGAGATCGATGAGGTAGAAACCAGAGATACAGTAGAACGTATCAATAAAACTAGAAGCTGGTTTTTTGAAAGAATCAATAAGATCAATAAACCATTGGCAACAATAATTCAAAAGAAAAGAGAGAAAGCTCAAATACATAAAATTATGAATGAAAAGGGAGAGATCACAACTAACACCAAGGAAGTAGAAACAATCATCAGAAGTTATTATCAACAGTTACATGCCAATAAGCTAAGCAAACTAGATGAAATGGATGCATTCCTGGAAAACTATAAACTCCCCCAAATTGAACCAGGAAGAAATTGACAACCTGAATAGACCAATATCTAGTAATGAGATTGAAGCGATAATAAAAAAAAACTTCCCAAAAAACAAGAGCCCAGAACCTGATGGATTCCCTGGGGAATTCTACCAAACTTTCAAAGAAGAAATAACACCTATTCTCCTGAACCTGTTTCAAAAAATTGAAGCAGAAAGAAAACTTCCTCTTTCTATGAAGCCAGCATTACCCTGATCACCAAACCAGACAAAGACCCTACCAAAAAGGAGAATTTCAGACCAATATCACTGATGAATATGGATGCTAAGATTCTCAACAAGATCCTAGCCAACAGGATCCAACAGCACATTAAAAAGATTATCCACCATGACCAGGTGGGATTCATACCTGGGCTACAAGGATGGTTCAACATTCACAAATCAATAAATATGATAGAACAAATTAATAAGAGAAGAGAGAAGAACCACATGGTCCTCTCAATTGATGCAGAAAAAGCATTTGACAAAATCCAGCATCTGTTCCTGATTAAAATACTTCAAAGTATAGGAATAGAGGGAACATTCCTGAATTTCATCCAATCTATCTATGAAAGACCCACAGCAAATATCATCCTCAATGGGAAAAAGCTTGTGTCCTTCCCGTTGAGATCAGGAACAGGACAAGGATGCCCACTCTCACCACTCTTCAACATAGTATTAGAAGTCCAAGCAACAGCAATCAGACAACAAAGAGAAATAAAAGGTATCCAAATTGGTAATGAAGAAGTCAAACTCTCTCTCTCTTTGCAGATGACATGATTCTTTATATGGAAAACCCAAAAGACTCCATCCCCAAACTACTAGAACTCATACAACAATTCAGCAACGTGGCAGGATACAAAGTAAATGTACAGAAATCAGTGGCTTTCTTATACACTAATAATGAAAATACAGAAAGGGAAATTAGAGAATCGATTCCATTTACTATAGCATCAAGAACCATAAGATACCTGGGAATAAACTTAACCAAAGAGGTAAAGGATCTGTACTCGAGGAACTACAGAACACTCATGAAAGAAATTGAAGACACAAAAAGATGGAAGACCATTCCATGCTCTTGGATCGGAAGAATAAACATTGTTAATATGTCTATACTGCCAAGAGCAATCTATACTTTTAATGCTATTCCAATCAAAATTCCACCAGTATTCTTCAAAGAGCTGGAGCAAATAATCCAAAAATTTGTATGGAATCAGAAGAGACCCCGAATCGCTAAGGAAATGTTGAAAAACAAACATAAAGCTGGGAGCATCACGTTACCTGATTTCAAGCTTTACTACAAAGCTGTGATCACCAAGACAGCATGGTACTGGCATAAAAACAGACACAGAGACCAGTGGAACAGAGTAGAGAGCCCAGATATCAACCCTCAACCCTACGGTCAATTAATCTTCGACAAAGCAGGAAAAAATATACAGTGGAAAAAAAGACAGTCTCTTCAATAAATGGTGCTGGGAAAACTGGGCAGCTATATGTAGAAGAATGAAACTCGATCATTCTCTTACACCGTACACAAAGATAAACTCAAAATGGATAAAAGACCTCGTGAAATAAATAAATAAATGTTCTACAAAAAAAAAAAAAAAAAGACCTCAACGTGAGACAGGAATCCATCAAAACCCTAGAGGAGAACATAGGCAGTAATTTCTTCTATATCAGCCACAGGAACTTCTTTCAAGATATGTCTCCAAAGGCAAAGGAAACAAAAGTGAAGATGAACTTTTGGGACTTAATCAAGATCAAAAGCTTCTGTACAGCCAAGGAAAGAGTCAAGAAAACAAAGAGGCAACCCACGGAATGGGAGAAGATATTTGCAAATGACAGTACAGACAAAAGGTTGATATCCAGGATTATAAAGAACTCCTCAAACTCAACACACACAAAACAGACAATCATATTTTTTTTAAAAATGGGCAGAAGATATGAACAGACACTTCTCCAATCAAGACATACAAATGGCTATCAGACACATGAAAAAATGTTCATCATCACTACCCCTCAGGGAGATTCAAATTAAAACCACATTGAGATACCACCTTACACCACTTAGAATGGCCCAAATTAACAAGACAGGAAACAACGTATCTTGGAGAGGATGTGGAGAAAGGGGGACCCTCTTCCACTGTTGGTGGGAATGCAAGTTGGTGCAGCCTCTTTGGAGAACAGCATGGAGATTCCTCAAGAAATTAAAAATAGAATTACCTATGACCCTGCCATTGCACTACTGGGTATTTACCCCAAAGATACAGATGTAGTGAAAAGAAGGGCCATCTGAACCCAATGTTTATAACAGCAATGTCCACGGTTGCCAAACTGTGGAAAGAACCAAGATGCCCTTCAACAGATGAATGGATAAGGAAGATGTGGTCCATATACACTATGGACTATTATGCCTCCATCAGAAAGGATGAACACCCAAGTTTTGCAGCAACATGGTCCTGACTGGAAGAGATTATGCTGAGTGAAGTATGTCAAGCAGAGAGAGTCAATTATCATATGGTTTCACTTATTTGTGGAACATAGCAAATAGCATGGAGGACAAGGGGAGATGGAGAGGTGAAGGGAGTTGGGGGAAATTGGAAGGGGAGGTGAACCATGAGAGACTATGGACTCTGAAAAACAATCTGAGGGTTTTAAAGGTGCGGGGGATGGGAGGTTGGGGAAAGCAGGTGGTGGGTATTAGTAAGGGCACGAATTGCATGGAGCACTGGGTGTGGTGCAAAAACAATGAATACTGTTATGCTGAAAAAAATAAATAAATTTTAAAAAATACTAGCTGGTGAAATACCTTAATTAAAATAAACTAGAGAGGTACCTGGTGGCTCAGTGGGTTAAAGCCTCTGCCTTCGGCTCAGGTCATGATCCCAGGTTCCTGGAATCAAGCCCCACATTGGGCTCTCTGCTCAGCAGGAAGTCTGACTACCCCCCCCCATCGTCCACCTGCCTCTCTGACTACTTGTGATCTCTGTCAAATAAATAAATCTTTAAAATATAAAATAAATTAGGAGAGCCTGGGTGGCTCAGTGGGTTAAAGCCTCTGCCTTTGGCTCAGGTCATGATCTCGGGGTCCTTGGATTGAGCGCTGCCTCCTGCTCTCTGCTCAGCGGGGAGCTTGCTTCCTCCTCTCTCTCTCTGCCTGCCTCTGCCTACATATGATCTCTGTCAAATAAATAAATAAAATCTTTTTTTAAATAATAAAATAAAATAAATTAGATATGTGAACATTTCCCTGTGGTCAATGTACTTTCATTTTAGATATATACATCCATACATTTTCTCAAGTATCTGAACCAGATCCCGTCATCACTGCAGCCTCTGAGTCAGACATGGGGTTATTTCCTGTGGGTAAGCAAGGACATTGAGTCAATAAGTAAAATGGTATAACCAATCCATTATAGAGCCATAACTTACCATGGTTACAACCTGGGCTATTAGTATCACTCAATCTGGGTAGAATTCCGACCCTTTCACTTGATGACTGTGGGACCATGACCAAATTAACCTCTCCCAGTCTCAGAATGATTACCTCAGGGTTATCATAAAATGGGACTGTTAGTAGTAGCTACATCATAGAGTAGGTCTTCAAAGAGAGAATCAAATTGGGTAATTCCTATAAAGCACTTACAAGGGGCTGTGGTACTACCATGCCTTCTATTAATAGTATAATTTCTATGTTCTGATTTGGAGTTCTCCCCAACATGTTATGCTGTATTACTAATCCTTCACTAAAAATATCTACTTATCATCCCCACAAACATTTTTGCTTGTTTCCAGTTTTCTGAAAATGAAGTTCATCTACCTTGCCAGTTATTAAGGATATAGAGATGTTTTACATAAGTTCCCGTTCTTGGTTTGATCTACTTCAACTCTTCTCACTTCTAGGTAGAAAGAGATGGGTAGGCAATGAATTAATTATTTAACTTTTACTGATAGGCTGGTAGTTTTATTTCTCCCTGATAAGAACTGTAATAACTTAATCCTTAAACTGAGCAGATTCTTCAAATAGTTTTAAAGGTATAACACCAAAAGTAAAGAATGTGGACACCATGGCCATGCAATAGAGGACATGTTTCTGGTGAGAAAGAACCATTTGTGTTCCACAAATCACACTTCATGAGATTCAAATGAATTCTTGCTAATGCGGGAAGAAAGTGTCAGACCTCTCTGTGCCCAAAGGTTCTATCTATAATATCTACAATATAATTTCTCACCTGCCATCTTCATACAGTAACAGAAAAAAAAAACAAATCTAGTGATGTAACTACTTGCAGTGTAAGGTATTGTATAAGTAGTCATGTAATATGTATGAAATTAACTCATAAACTTATATATGAAAAAATATATTTTAAAAATTCTCTTTAAATTCTCTTGGTTGTACTCTGAGTGTCCACAGTACCCCTCATTTGGTGATTCTTCTCCCTGGTCAACTTATTGTCCTGGAATCCCCGACAGGTTCAGACCTCTGGGAGTTGGGTCTTGACACACACACACACACACACACCAGCCATCATTTCTGGAGTCTCACACAGTCTCTGGGAATCTACCATGGAGCATATTACAGGCTTGCTTTCACCCAGAAACTGATGACTTTGACTACTTTACAGCCTCTGAGAGACACTAAAAAGCAATATTTGAGGCTTGATGTTTATAACCAGAAACTCTCCTCTGCTGACCTTCCTGCTAGGCAATCTGGGGAGCACTTCTCAATTGCTGTGAAGAACATCTGCTGTAATCATGGGCAGTTTTTTCTCTACCCAGAATTCTCCAGTTTCCTAACCAAGAGGTATCAACATAGCTAGGAGTATTTTGAGAGTTGAGTAAGTGAATGGAGTATGTGTGCAATGGAAAAAGAATCTCCCCCATGTAGATATAAGTAGTAAAATTTTTCACTATGCAGATATTACTTCATTCCTCTATTTTTTTTTATATTTCCCCCATAGATATGTCTGATGGCCCAGGGCCCATATATCTTAGTTCAATTCCTCAGAGAAGAAACCTCCAATATTCTACTAGAGGGAGAGAGGAATGATGAGGATGGGTAGAGTTTCCTGTATAAAAGAGGAGACAGGCTGGTCTAGAAGTCAAGTTACTTTTAATAGATTTTCAATCAAATCTCCAGTATTAAGCCCCACCCACTATGCAGGTCCCTAGAGCCCACAATTCCTGAAATTCTGAGGGCTGTGCAATGGAACACGGTTTGTGTCTTCTTGGCTTTCCTGTCCCATCTACCCAACACCCATAGCTTCCTGATTTCTTGAAACTCAGTGGGTTATTCCTCATAGATCTGCTTCCACCTTTAGCTTCTGTTGTCATTTCTCCTGGTATAACTATCTTAGTGAATTTATGGGTTTAAAAAAATATTTCATTGAGGAGTCAAAATGGCAGAGAAGTAGCAGGCTGAGACTGCTTCAGCTAGCAGGAGATCAGATAGATAGCTTATCTAAAGATTGCAAACACCTACAAATGCAATGGCAGATTGAAGAGAAGAAGAACAGCAATTCTAGAAACAGAAAAACAACCACTTTCTGAAAGGTAGAACTGGCGGAGAAGTGAAACTAAAGCAATGGGAAGATAGATCCTGGGGGGAGGGGATGGCTCCCGGCAAGTGGCGGAGCAATGGAGCACAAAACCGGGACTTTTAGAAGTCTGTACCACTGAGGGACATCGCTCCAGAGACTAAACCGGGGTGAAGCCCATGCAGGGTCAGCATGGCCTCAGGTCCCGCAGGGTCACAGAAGGATCAGGGGTTTCTGAGTGTCACAGAGCTTACAGGTATTAGAACAGGGAAGCCAGCTACAGAGACAGAGCCTAGGAGTGAGCTCCCAGCTCAGGGTTACCTTGAACCAGTCTCAGGCTCGGTGAGCTCGGAGCATGGCCGGAGGCCAGGGAGACGGGAGTAACTGGGTGCGGTTCTCTGAGGGCGCACTGAGGAGTGAGGCCCTGGGCTCTCGGCTCCTCCGGGCCAAAGACCGGGAGGCTTCCATTTTCATTCCCGTCCTCTGGAACTCTACAGAAGCACTCAGGGAGCAAAAGCTCCCAAAAGCAAAGCCGAGCGGATTAATCAGCCCGGCCCCTGGTAAGGGCGGTGCAATTCCACCTGGGGCAAAGACGCTTGAGAAACACTACAACAGGCCCCTCCCCCAGAAGATCAACAAGAAATCCAGCCAGGACCAAGTTCAACTACCAAAGAGTGCAGTTTCAATACCAAGGAGAGCAGCAGAATTCCAGAGGAGGAGAAAGCAAAGCACGGAACTCATGGCTTTCTCCCCATAATTCTTTAGTGTTGCAGTTAATTTTTTTTTCCTTTTTCAATTTTCTTTTCTCTTCTTCTACTAAATTTTTTTAACTTCTATGCTTTTCTTTTTTAACATTTTTTAACTACTTTATCTAATATATATATATTTTCTTTTTTATACTGTTTCTTTATTCGTTTTTTTTTTAATTGTTTCTTTTCCTTGCTTTTTTTTTTTCTTTCAGAACCTCTTTTTATCCCCTTTCTCCCCCCTCATGATTGGGGATCTCTTCTGATTTGGTTAAAGCATATTTTCCTGGGGTTGTTGCCACCTTTTTAGTATTTTACTGCACCTTCATATACTCGTATCTGGACAAAATGACAAGGCGGAAAAATTCACCACAAAAAAAAAAAAAAAAGAAGAACAAGAGGCATTACCAAAGGCTAGGAACATAAACAATACAGACATTGGTAATATGTCAGATCTAGAGTTCAGAATGATGATTTTCAAGGTTCTAGCTGGGCTTGAAAAAGTCATGGAAGATATTAGAGAAACCCTCTCGGGAGATATAAAAGCCCTTTCTGGAGAAATAAAAGAATTAAACCTAACCAAGTTGAAATTTAAAAAAGCTATTAAAGAGATGCAATAAAAAATGGAGGCTCTCACCGCTAGGATAAATGAGGCAGAAGAAAGAATTAACGATATAGAAGACCAAATGACAGAGAATAAAGAGGTGAGCAAAAGAGGGACAAACAGCTACTGGACCATGAGGGGACAATTCAAGAGATAAGTGACACCATAAGACGAAACAACATTAGAATAACTGGGATTCCAGAAAGAAGAAAGAAAGAGAGGAGCAGAAGGTATACTGGAGAGAATTTCCCCAATATGGCAAAGGGACCAAGCATCAAAATCCAGGAGGCACAGAGAACCCCCCTCAAAATCAATAAGAATAGGTCAACACCCGGTCACCTAATAGTAAAATTTACAAGTCTTAGTGACAAAGAGAAAATCCTGAAAGCAGCTCGGAAAAAGAAGTCTATAACATACAATGATAAAAATATTATTTTGGCAGCAGACTTATCCACAGAGACCTGGCAGGCCAGAAAGAGCTAGCATGATATATAAAGAGCACTAAATGAGAAAAACATGCAGCCAAGAATACTACATCCAGTTAGGCTATCATTGAAAATAGGAGAGATTAAAAGCTTCCAGGACAAACAAAAACTGAAAGAATGTGCAAACACCAAACCAGCTCTACAGGAAATCTTGAAAGGGGTCCTCTAAGCAAAGAGAGAGCCTACAAGTGGTAGATCAGAAAGGAACAGAGACCATATACAGTAACAGTCACCTTACAGGCAATACAATGGCAATAAATTCATATCTCTCAATAGTTACCCTGAATGTTAATGGGCTAAATAACCCACTCAAAAGACACAGGGTATCAGAATGGATTAAAAAAAATCAATATTTTGCCTATAAGAAACTCATTTTAGACCCAAAGACACCTCAAGATTTAAAGTGAGGAGGTGGAAAACAATTTACCATGCTAAAGGACATCAGAAGAAAGCAGGAGTGGCAATCCTTATATTAGATCAATTAGATTTTAAGCCAAAGACTATAATAAGAGATGAAGAAGGACACTATATCATACTCAAAGAATCTGTCCAACAAGAAGATTTAACAATTTTAAATATCTATGCTATCTATGCCACCAACGTGGGCGCAGCCAACTATATAAACCAATTAATAACAAAATCAAAGAAACACATCAACAATAATACAATAATAGTAGGGAACATTAACACTCCCCTCACTGAAATGGAGAGATCTTCCAAGCAAAAGATCAACAAGGAGATAAAGGCCTTAAATGACACACTGGACGAGATGGACATCACATATACATTCAGAACATTTCATTTCACAGCAACAGAATACAAATTCTCCTCTAGTGTACAGGAACATTCTCGAGAATAGATCACATCCTGGGTAATAAATCAGGTCTCAACTGGTATCAAAAGATTGGGATCATTCCCTGCATATTTTCAGACCACAATGCTCTGAAGCTAGAACTCAATCACAAGAGGAAATTTTGAAAGAACCCAAATACATGGAGACTAAACAGCATCCTTCTAAAGAATGAATGGGTCAACCAGGAAATTAAAGAAGAATTGAAAAAATTTATGATAACAAATGATAATGAAAACACAACAGTTCAAAATCTTTGGGGCTCAACAAAGGCAGTCCTGAGAGAAAAATATATAGTGGTACAAGCCTTTCTCAAGAAACAAGAAAGGTGGGAAGCCTGGGTGGGTCAGTTGGTTAAGCAGCTGCCTTCGGCTCAGGTCATGATCCCAGCGTCCTGGGGTCGAGTCCCACATCGGGCTCCTTGCTTGGCAGGGAGCCTGCTTCTCCCTCTGCCTCTGCCTGCCACTCTGTCTGCCTGTGCTTGCTCTCACTTCTCTCTCTATGACAAATAAATAAAATAAAAAATCTTTAAAAAAAAAAAAAAAAGATTTAAAAAAAAAAAAGAAACAAGAAAGGTCTCAGGTACACAACCTAACCCTACACTTAAAGGAGCTGGAGAAAGAACAAAAAAGAAACCCTAAACCTAGCAGGAGAAGAGAAATCATAAAGATCAGAGCAGAAATCAATGAAATAGAAACCAAAAAAACAATAGAACAAATCAACGAAACTAGGAGCTGGTTCTTTGGAAGAATTAATAAGATTGATAAACCCCTGGCCAGACTTATCAAAAACAAAAGAGAAAGGACCCAAATAAATAAAATCATCAATGAAAGAGGAGAGATCACAACCAACACTAAAGAAATAGAGACAATTATAACAACAAACTATGAGCTATTTACACCAACAAATTTGACAATCTGGAAGAAATGGATGCATTCCTAAAGACATATAAACTACCACAACTGAACCAGGAAGAAATAGAAAGCCTGAACAGACCCATAACCAGTATGGAGATTGAAACAGTCATTAAAAATCACCAAACAAACAAAAGCCCAGGGCCAGATGGCTTCCCGGGGGAATTCTACCAAACATTTAAAGAAGAACTAATTCTTATTCTCCTGAAACTGTTCCAAAAAATAGAACTGGAAGGAAAACTTCCAAACTCATTTCATGAGGCCAGCATCACCTTGATCCCCAAACCAGACAAGGATCCCATCAAAAAACAGAACTACAGACAAATATCCTTGATGAACACAGATGCGAAAATTCTCACCAAAATACTAGCCAATAGGATCCAACAGTACATTAAAAGGATTATTCACCACAACGAAGTGGGATTTATTCCAGGGCTGCAAGGTTGGTTCAACATCCACAAAACAATCAATGTGATACAACACATAAAAAAAGAAAGAACAAGAATCATATGATACTCTCAATAGATGCTGGAAAAGCATTTGACAAAGTACAGCATCCCTTCCTGATCAAAACTCTTCAAAGTGTAGGGATAGAGCGCACATACCTCAATATCATCAAAGCCATCTACAAAAAATCCACGGCAAATATCATTCTCAATGGAGAAAAACTGAAAACTTTTCCACTAAGGTCAGGAACATGGCAGGGATGTCCATTATCACCACTGCTATTCAACATAGTACTAGAAATGCTAGCCTCAGGATTCAGACAACAAAGGAAATTAAAGGCATCCAGATCGGCAAAGAAGAAGTCAAACTATCACTCTTAGCAGATGACATGATACTATATGTGGAAACCCCAAAACACTCCACTCCAAAACTGCTAGAACTTATACAGGAATTCAGTAAAGTGTCAGGATATAAAATCAATGCACAGAAATCAGTTGCATTTCTCTGCACCAACAACAAGACAGAAGAAAGAGAAAATAAGGAGTCAATCCCATTTTCAATTGCACCCAAAACCATAAGATACCTAGGAATAAACCTAACCAAAGACGCTAAGAATCAATACTCAGAAAACTATAAAGTACTCATGAAAGGAATTGAGGAAGACACAAATAAATGGGAAAATGTTCCATGCTCCTGGATTGGAAGAATAAATATGGTGAAAATGTCTATGCTGCCTAAAGCAATCTACACATTTAATGCAATTCCTATCAAAGTACCATCCATCATTTTCAAATAAATGGAACAAATAATTCTAAAATTTATATGGAACCAGAAAAGACCTAGAATAGCCAAAGGGATATTGAAAAAGAAAGCCAAAGTTGGTGGCATTACAATTCTGCACTTCAATATCTATTACAAAGCTGTCATCATCAAGACAGCATGGTCCTGGCACAAAAACAGGCACATAGATCAATGGAACAGAATAGAGAGCCCAGAAATAGACCCTCAACTCTACGGTCAACTCATCTTCGACAAAGCAGGAAAGAATGTCCAATGGAAAAAAGACAGCCTCTTCAATAAATGGAGTTAGGAAAATTGGACAGCCACATGCAGAAAAATGAAATAGGACCATTTCCTTACACCACACATAAAAATAGACTCAAAACGGATGAAGGACCTCATTGTGAGAAAGGAATCCATCAAAATCCTTGAGGAGAACACAGAAGCAACCTCTTTGACCTCAGCCGCAGCAACATCTTCCCAGGAACATCGCCAAAGGCAAGGGAAGCAAGGGCAAAAATGAACTATTGGGATTTCATCAAGATCAAAAGCTTTTGCACAGCAAAGGAAACAGTTAACAAAATCAAAAGACAACTGACAGAATGGGAGAAGATATTTGCAAACGACATATCAGATAAAGGAATAGTGCCCAAAATCTATAAAGAACTTAGCAAACTCAACACCCAAAGAACAAATAATCCAATCAAGAAATGGGCAGAGGACATGAACAGACATTTCTGCAAAGAAGACATCCAGATGGCCAACAAACACAAGAAAAAGTGCTCCACATCACTCGGCATCAGGGAAATACATATCAAAACCACAATGAGATACCACCTCACACCAGTCAGAATGCTAAAATTAACAAGTCAGGAAATGACAGATACTGGTGAGGATGTGGAGAAAGGTGAACCCTCCTACACTGTTGGTGGGAATGCAAGTTGGTGCAACCACTCTAGAAAACAGCATGGAGGTTCCTCAAAATGTTGAAAATAGAACTACCCTATGACTCAGCAACTGCACTACTGGGAATTTACCCTAAAGATACAAATGTAGTGATCCGAAGGGGCACATGCACCTGAATGTTTATAGCAGCAATGTCCACAATAGCCAAAGTATGGAAAGAACCTAGATGTCCATCCACAGATGAATGGATCAAGAATATGTGGTATAAAATGGCTATCAGACACATGAAAAAAATGTTCATCATCATTAGCCCTCAGGGAGATTCAAATTAAAACCACATTGAGATATCACCTACACCACTTAGAATGGCCAAAATTAGCAAGACAGGAAACAACATGTGTTGGAGGGGATGTGGAGAAAGGGGAACCCTCTTACACTGTTGGTGGGAATGCAAGTTGGTGCACCCTCTTAGGAGAACAGTGTGGAGATTCCTCAAGAAATTAAAAATAGAGCCTCCCTATGACCATGCAATTGCACTCCTGGGTATTTACCCCAAGGATACAGATGTCGTGAAAAGAAGGGTCATCTGTACCCCAATGTTTATAGCACAATGGCCACGGTCACCAAATTGTGGAAAGAACCAAGATGCCCTTCAACAGATGAATGGATAAGGAAGATGTGGTCCATATACACTATGGAGTATTAGGCCTCCATCAGAAAGGAAGAATACCCAACTTTTGTATCCACCTGGACGTGACTGGAAGAGATTATGCTGAGTGAAATAAGTCAAGCAGAGAGAGTCAATTATCATATGGTTTCACTTATTTGTGGAGCATAGCAAATATCATGGAGGACAAGGGGTGTTAGAGAGGAGAAGGGAGTTGGGGTAAATTGGAAGAAGAGGTGAATCACAAGAGACTATGGACTCTGAAAAACAATCTGAGGGGTTCAAAGTGATGGGGGGGTGGGAGGTTGGGGTACCAGGTGGTGGGTATTATAGAGGGCACGGATTGCATGGAGCACTGGGTGTGGTGAAAAAATAATGAATACTGTTTTTCTGAAAATAAATAAATTGATAGCTGTAATAAAAAAAAAGAATATGTGGTATATATACACAATGGAATACTATGCAGCCATCAAAAGAAATGAAATCTTGCCATTTGCGACGACGTGGATGGAGCTGGAAGATATCATGCTTAGTGAAATAAGTCAAGTGGAGAAAGACATATATCATTTGATCTCCCTGATATGAGGAAGTGGAGATGCAACATGGGGGGGGGGTTAAGGGGGTAGGAGAAGACTAAATGAAACAAGATGGGATTGGGAGGGAGACAAACCATAAGTGACTCTTATTCTCACAAAACAAACTGAGGGTTGCTGGGGGGAGGGGGGTGGGAGAAGGGGGGTGGGGTTATGGACATTGGGGAGGGTATGTGCTATGGTGAGTGCTGTGAAGTGTGTAAACCTGGCAATTCACATACCTGTACCCCAGGGGTTAAAAATTTATGTTTATAAAAACTAAAAAATGTTTTAAAAAGGGACAAATGTATTAGGATTTAGAGCAACTGAAGCTCTCTCTCATTTATTGCTGGTTGCAATGCAAAATGGTACAGATACTTTGGGAAATAGTTCAACAGATTTTTTAAAATAAAAGTTAAACATAAACCTGTAAAAAAAAATTTCATTGCCATTTTAGGCAGGCTCAAGGAAGGAGTCAAGGTAAATGTATGGATTCAGCCCATTTTGTTTGCTCACATATCACAACTGTATTTTCAAAAAAAAATTTTAAGTAGGATCCATGCCTAGCATGGGCCCCAGTGCGGGGTTTGAGCTCACAACCCTGATATCAAGACCTGAGCTGAAATCAAGATTGGACACAACCAACTGAGCCACCCAGGTGCCCCTATTTTCAAATTTCTTTTTTTTTCAATTATTTATGTTCAGAAAAACGGTATTCATTATTTTTTCAAATTTCTTAAGCCATTTTATATTTTCAGTAGAAACAACTGACTATATACCATTGTTAATGGTATTTTCCCCAGCATTTAGATAATGCAATTATAAAAACAACAACAACAACAAATACTGTTATGCTGAAAAGAAATAAAAAATTTACAAGACCAGTGCTCTAATCCCTGAGCTATAGGGCCTCGTAGAAATAAGAAATTAAAAAAAAAATATTTTAAGTTTTTTTATTAATTAAATTTATTTATTTTCAGCATAACAGTATTCATTATTTTTGCACCACACCCAGTGCTCCATGCAATCCGTGCCCTCTATAATACCCACCACCTGGTACCCCAACCTCCCACCCCCCCACCACTTCATTCCCCTCAGATTGTTTTTCAGAGTCCATAGTCTCTCATGGTTCACCTCCCCTTCCAATTTCCCCCAAATCCCTTCTCCTCTCCAACTACCCATGTCCTCCATGATATTTGTTATGCTCCACAAGTAAGTGAAACCATATGATAATTGACTCTCTCTGCTTGACTTATTTCACTCAGCATAATCTTTTCCAGTCCCATCCATGTTGCTACAAAAGTTGGATATTCGTCCTTTCTGATGGAGGCATAATACTCCATAGTGTATATGGACCACATTTTCCTTAAACATTCGTCTGGTGAAGGGCAGGAAGATTCCCTTTTTTTTTTTTTTTTAATAAACATATTTTTTATCCCCAGGGGTACAGGTCTGTGAATCACCAGGTTTACACACTTCACAGCACTCACCAAAGCACATACCCTCCCCAATGTCCATAATCCCACCCCCCTTCTGCCAATCCCCCTCCCCCCAGCAACCCTCAGTTTGTTTTGTGAGATTAAGAGTCACTTATGGTTTGTCTCCCTCCCATCCCATCTGGTTTCATTTATTCTTCTCCTACCCACTTAAGCCCCCATGTTGCATCACCACTTCCTCATATCAGGGATCATATGATAGTTGTCTTTCTCCGCTTGACTTATTTCGCTAAGCATGATACGCTCTAGTTCCATCCATGTTGTCGCAAATGGCAAGATTTCATTTCTTTTGATGGCTGCATAGTATTCCATTGTATATATATATACCATATCTTCTTTATCCATTCATCTGTTGATGGACATCTAGGTTCTTTCCATAGTTTGGCTATTGTGGACATTGCTGCTATAAACATTCGGGTGCACGTGCCCCTTTGGATCACTACGTTTGTATCTTTAGGGTAAATACCCAGTAGTGCAGTTGCTGGGTCATAGGGCAGTTCTATTTTCAACATTTTGAGGAACCTCCATGCTGTTTTCCAGAGTGGTTGCACCAGCTTGCATTCCCACCAACAGTGTAGGAGAGTTCCCCTTTCTCTGTATCCTCGCCAGCATATGTCATTTCCTGACTTGTTGATTTTAGCCATTCTGACTGGTGTGAGGTGATATCTCATTGTGGTTTTGATTTGTATTTCCCTGATGCCGAGTGATATGGAGCACTTTTTCATGTGTCTGGTGGCCATCTGGATGTCTTCTTTGTAGAAATATCTATTCATGTCCTCTGCCCATTTCTTGATTGGATTATTTGTTCTTTGGGTGTTGAGTTTGCTAAGTTCTTTATAGATTCTGGACACTAGTCCTTTATCTGATATGTCGTTTGCAAATATCTTCTCCCATTCTGTCAGTTTTTTTTTATTTTGTTAACTGTTTCCTTTGATGTGCAAAAGCTTTTGATCTTGATGAAATCCCAGTAGTTCATTTTTGCCCTTGCTTTCCTTGCCTTTGGCGTTGTTCCTAGGAAGATGTTGCTGCGGCTGAGGTCGAAGAGGTTGCTGCCTGTGTTCTCCTCAAGGATTTTGATGGATTCCTTTCGCACATTGAGGTCCTTCATCCATTTTGAGTCTATTTTTGTGTGTGGTGTAAGGAAATGGTCCAATTTCATTTTTCTGCATGTAGCTGTCCAATTTTCCCAGCACCATTTCTTGAAGAGGCTGTCTTTTTTCCATTGGACATTCTTTCCTGCTTTGTCGAAGATGAGTTGACCGTAGAGTTGAGGGTCTATTTCTGGGCTCTCTATTCTGTTCCATTGATCTATGTGCCTGTTTTTGTGCCAGGACCATGCTGTCTTGATGATGACAGCTTTGTAATAGAGCTTGAAGTCCGGAATTGTGATGCCACCAATGTTGCCTTTCTTTTTCAATATCCCTTTGGCTATTCGAGGTCTTTTCTGGTTCCATATAAATTTTAGAATTATTTGTTCCATTTATTTGAAAATGATGGATGGTACTTTGATAGGAATTGCATTAAATGTGTAGATTGCTTGAGGTAGCATAGACATTTTCATAATATTTATTCTTCCAATCCAGGAGCATGGAACATTTTCCCATTTCTTTGTGTCTTCCTCAATTTCTTTCATGAGTACTTTATAGTTTTCTGAGTATAGATTCTGTGCCTCTTTGGTTAGGTTTATTCCTAGGTATCTTATGGTTTTGGGTGCAATTGTAAATGGGATTGACTCCTTCATTTCTCTTTCTTCTGTCTTGCTGTTGGTGTAGAGAAATGCAACTGATTTCTGTACATTGATTTTATATCCTGACACTTTACTGAATTCCTGTATAAGTTCTAGCAGTTTTGGAGTGGAGTCTTTTGGGTTTTCCACATATGGTATCATGTCATCTGCAAAGAGTGATAATTTGACTTCTTCTTTGCCGATCTGGATGCCTTTAATTTCCTTTTGTTGTCTGATTGCTGAGGCTAGGACCTCTAGTACTATGTTGAATAGCAGTGGTGATAATGGACATCCCTGCCGTGTTCCTGATCTTAGCGGAAAAGCTTTCAGTTTTTCTCCATTGAGAATGATATTTGCGGTGGGTTTTTCATAGATGGCTTTGATGATATTGAGGTATGTGCGCTCTATCCCTACACTTTGAAGAGTTTTGATCAGGAAGGGATGCTGTACTTTGTCAAAGGCTTTTTCAGCATCTATTGAGAGTATCATATGGTTCTTGTTCTTTCTTTTATTGATGTGTTGTATCACATTGACTGATTTGCGGATGGTGAACCAAACTTGCAGCCCTGGAATAAATCCCACTTGGTCGTGGTGAATAATCCTTTTAAGGTACTGTTGGATCCTATTGGCTAGTATTTTGGTGAGAATTTTCGCATCTGTGTTCATCAAGGATATTTGTCTGTAGTTCTCTTTTTTGATGGGATCCTTGTCTGGTTTGGGGATCAAGGTGATGCTGGCCTCATGAAATGAGTTTGGAAGTTTTCCTTCCATTGCTATTTCTTGGAACAGTTTCAGGAAATGGGAATTAGTTCTTCTTTAAATGTTTGGTAGAATTCCCCCAGGAAGCCGTCTGGCCCTGGGTTTTTGTTTGTTTGGAGATTTTTAATGACTGTTTCAATCTCCTTACTGGTTATGGGTCTGTTCAGGCTTTCTACTTCTTCCTGGTTCAGTTGTGGTAGTTTATATGTTTCTAGGAATGCATCCATTTCTTCCAGATTGTCAAATTTATTGGCGTAGAGTTGCTCATAGTTGTTCTTATAATAGTTTGTATTTCTTTGGTGTTAGTTGTGATCTCTCCTCTTTCATTCATGATTTTATTTATTTGCGTCCTTTATGTTTTCTTTTTGATAAGTCGGGCCAGGGGTTTATCAATTTTATTAATTCTTTCAAAGAACCAGCTCCTAGTTTCGTTGATTTGTTCTATTGTTTTTTTGGTTTCTATTTCATTGATTTCTGCTCTGATCTTTATGATTTCTCTTCTCCTGCTGGATTTGGGGTTTCTTTCTTGTTCTTTCTCCAGCTCCTTTAGGTGTAGGTTTAGGTTGTGTACCTGAGACCTTTCTTGTTTCTTGAGAAAGGCTTGTACCGCTATATATTTTCCTCTCAGGACTGCCTTTGTTGTGTCCCACAGATTTTGAACCATTGTATTTTCATTATCATTTGTTTCCATGATTTTTTTCAATTCTTCTTTAATTTCCCGGTTGACCCATTCATTCTTTAGAAGGATGCCTTTTAGTCTCCATGTATTTGGGTTCTTTCCAAACTTCCTCTTGTGGTTGAGTTCTAGCTTCAGAGCATCGTGGTCTGAAAATATGCAGGGAATGATCCCAATCTTTTGATACTGGTTGAGTCCTGATTTAGGACCAAGGATGTGATCTATTCTGGAGAATGTTCCATGTGCACTGGAGAAGAATGTGTATTCTATTGCTTTGGGATGAAATGTTCTGAATGTATATGTGATGTCCATCTGGTCCAGTGTGTCGTTTAAGGCCTTTATTTCCTTGTTGATCCTTTGCTTGGATGATCTGTCCATTTCAGTGAGGGGAGTGTTAAAGTCCCCTACTATTATTGTATTATTGTTCATGTGTTTCTTTGATTTTGTTATTAATTGGTTTATATAGTTGGCTGCTCCCACATTGGGGGCATAGATATTTAAAATTGTTAGATCTTCTTGTTGGACAGACCCTTTGAGTATGATATAGTGTCCTTCCTCATCTCTTATTATAGTCTTTGGCTTAAAATCTAATTGATCTAATATAAGGATTGCCACTCCTGCTTTCTTCTGATGTCCATTAGCATGGTAAATTCTTTTCCACCCCCTCACTTTAAATCTGGAGGTGTCTTTGGGCTTAAAATGAGTTTCTTGGAGGCAACATATAGATGGGTTTTGTTTTTTTATCCGTTCCGATACCCTGTGTCTTTTGACAGGGGCATTTAGCCCATTAACATTCAGGGTAACTATTGAGAGATATGAATTTATTGCCATTGTATTGCCTGTAAGGTGACTGTTACTGTATATGGTCTCTGTTCCTTTCTGATCTACCACTTGTAGGCTCTCTCTTTGCTTAGAGGACCCCTTTCAAGATTTCCTGTAGAGCTGGTTTGGTGTTTGCAAATTCTTTCAGTTTTTGTTTGTCCTGGAAGCTTTTAATCTCTCCTTCTATTTTCAATGATAGCCTAGCTGGATATAGTATTCTTGGCTGCATGTTTTTCTTGTTTATTGCTCTGAAAATATCATGCCAGCTCTTTCTGGCCTGCCAGGTCTCTGTGGATAAGTCAGCTGCCCATCTAATATTTTTACCATTGTATGTTACAGACTTCTTTTCCCGGGATGCTTTCAGGATTTTCTCTTTGTCACTGAGACTTGTAAATTTTACTATTAGGTGACGGGGTGTGGGCCTATTCTTATTGATTTTGAGGGGCGTTCTCTGATCCTCCTGAATTTTGATGCTCATTCCCTTTGCCATATTGGGGAAATTCTCCCCAATAATTCTCTCCAGTATACCTTCTGCTCCCCTCTCTCTTTCTTCTTCTTCTGGAATCCCAATTATTCTAATGTTGTTTCATCTTATGGTGTCACTTATCTCTCGAATTCTCCCCTCGTGGTCCAGTAGCTGTTTGTCCCTCTTTTGCTAAGCTTCTTTATTCTCTGTCATTTGGTCTTCTATATCACTAATGCTTTCTTCTGCCTCATTTATCCTAGTGGTGAGAGCCTCCATTTTTTATTGCACCTCATTAATAGCTTTTTTGATTTCAACTTGGTTAGATTTTAGTTCTTTTATTTCTCCAGAAAGGGCTTTTATATCTCTGGAGAGGGTTTCTCTAATATCTTCCATGCCTTTTTCGAGCCTGGCTAGAACCTTGAGAATTGTCATTCTGAACTCTAGATCTGACATATTACCAATGTCTGTATTGATTAGGTCCCTAGCCTTCGGTACTGCCTCTTGTTCTTGTTTTTGTGTTGAATTTTTCCATCTTGTCATTTTGTCCAGATAAGAGTATATGAAGGAGCAAGTAAAATACTAAAAGGGTGGCAACAACCCCAGGAAAATATGCTTTAACCAAATTAGTAGAGATCCCAAATCGTTAGGGGGGAGAAAGGGGATAAAAAGAGGTTCAAAAAGGAAGAAAGAGAAAAAAGAAAAAAAAAGAAAAGAAAAGAATTTAAAAAAAAGAAAACAAATAAGAAAAATATAAAAAAGAAAAAATATATATATTAGATAAACTAGTTAAAAAACGTTAAAAAAGAAAAAGGTAAAAGTTAAAAAAAAATTTACCAGAAGGCGAGAATAAAAACAAAAAATGAAAAAGAAAAATATTAAATTAACTGCAAGACTAAAAAAAAAATCACAGGGAAAAAGCCATGAGTTCCGTGCTTTGCTTTCTCCTCCTCTGGGATTCTGCTGCTCTCCTTGGTATTGAAACCGCACTCCTTGGTAGGTGAACTTGGTCCTGGCTGGATTTCTTGTTGATCTTCTGGGGGAGGGGCCTGTTGTAGTGATTCTCAAGTGTCTTTGCCCCAGGCGGAATTACACCACCCTTCAGGAGCCGGGGTGAGTAATCCGCTCTGGTTTGCTTTCAGGAGCTTTTGTTCCCTGAACGCTTTACGTAGAGTTCCAGAGGACGGGAATACAAATGGCGGCCTCCTGGTCTCCGGCCCGGAGGAGCCGAGAGCCCAGGGCCTCACTCTTCAGTGCGCCCTCAGAGAACAGCGCTCAGTCACTCCCGTCTACCCCACCTCCGGCCGCGCTCCAAGCTCACCGAGCCTGCAACCGGTTCAAGGTAACACCGAGCTGTGAGCTTACTGTCCGCTCTGTCTCTGTAGCCAGCTTTTCCGTTCCAATACCCACAAGCTCTGCGACACTCAGACACCCCCAATCCTTCTGTGACCCTGCGGAACCTGAGGCCGACCCTGCGTGGGCTTCACCCTGGGTAGCCTCTGGAGCGATGTCCCTCAGCGGAACAGACTTTTAAAAGTCCTGATTTTGTGCACCGTTGCTCCACCGCTTGCCGGGAGCCGGCCCCTCCCCCCGGGGTCTATCTTCCCATCGCTTTGGATTCACTTCTCCGCCGGTCCTACCTTTCAGAAAGTGGTTGTTTTTCTGTTTCCTGAATTGCTGTTCTTCTCTTCGAGCTGCTGATGGATTTTCAGGTGTTTGCAATCTTTAGATAAGCTATCTAGCTGATCTCCAGCTAGCTGAAGTAGTCTCAGCCTGCTACTTCTCCGCCATCTTGACTCCTCCCCCATTTTAACAGTTTTTTAAACTGATATTTCATTGCTATTTAACTGTTATTAACTGATAGATATTTCATCAAGTTAAAAAAAACTTTTAATTTCCTTTTATTACCTTTGAAATGAAAATTTTTGTTTATATGTTTACATATTTTTAATCATATTCATTTCTATCCTGATTTCTATTCTGCATCTCTACTCATAAAAAGGTAACTAGCTTATACTGTTATTTTACTAATGGCTACAACCTACTGTTACAACCACATTTTTTAATGTTTAAGGCCTTACATCTGAGTAAAAAGTATCTATAAATATATATGTATAGATATGATATGATAAAATCACATTTTGCTTTCATTACAAAACTAAAATTAGACCATAATTTAAAAATTAAATTACAATAAGTCAGAGTTGACTGAAAAACAGATATTCTGTATTTCACATATAGCATCCAAAATAAATTATTTCACTATATTTTAACTGATCTGCAAAACAAGACCCTCCAAATCACAATTTCAATTCACTATGAGACCAATTCTTTTAAAAACAAAAAAGTAAAGATATGTTGTTACCATGTAGTACAGCCTAAAAATTAAATAGTCATATAACCATATTTCCCTTAAAAGCACTCTACAGAGAACTTACCTGCCACATCTATGATTCCTATTACTGTTTGTAAAATACTTTCAGGAACTTTGCTGAATGTAAGTTCTTGACTTACAGTGCTAAGTAACAACTTGGTCTTAGGAACCAAAATATTGGTGCAGAGGAAAAATGGAAGAGGAAGATGGAAGAGGAAGATGCTGTGTAGCACTTAGGTAGTGGCAGTGACTCTCCACGGACCTGCCTGGGTCTGTCGTCACCCCAGAAGGCAATGCTGGAGAACACTTCCCTCCAGGGCCGGGCAGATGAAGGCCTAGAGAAGCAGTGGGGAGCCCCTCGTGGAGGGTCCCACAACCCCTCACGCCCAAGATTGCCCCAGGAATGGCCCAGATGATGCCCGAGAAGGCAAGGACAAGGACAAAGCCCTCCCTGGATCCTGTAGCTGATCCCCAGGCCAAGCCTACCAAGCTGGAACACCCTCGCGTGCCTTGACCAGCCCCACGTCGGGGAAGCCACTGCGCATGTCCAACTCGATGCGCATGCGCTTCACACACTGTCCGACTTCATGGGGCTCATCATGTGCAAGGAGCACTGCATATGCCAAGGTGAGTTGCGACAGCCGCGAAGGGGAGACTTCGTATGTACGATGTGCTGCAGCTCCCTAGGGCTGGGGTCACCCCGGAAGGCGTACAGAAACTGACTTGGAAAAAGAGGGTGTACCTAGTGAACTGGGAAGAGCAACGTCCTCGTGATGTACCCGAGCGGCACTGGGCTCCGCGGTTCAGGAGTGACGCCGCAGGCCAGGAAGTCGAGGCCCGGGATACCGCCTGGCACGCAGCAGACCACCTCAGCACTTGCATGTGACTGGCCGGGTGGTGCCCTCCTTCCTGGGCCACCTGAGAGCCTGGGGACGTGGCGAGCGAGGATGCCCACAGCTCCGGGACATGCCTGCTGCAATGACTGGGGTTCGAAAGTGTGGGCTAAGAAGATTTAATGTGGTGTCACCTTAAGAATAAAAAAAGGCACAGTTGAAATGCAGTCAGACTGGCCAGAAGTCAAAGTACAGGCTGTGACCATATGAAGGTGCCACTTTAAGGGCAAAGTAGAAATCCCCTCACACCATCTTGAGTTAGGCCAAATTTGAAGTCCTTGCGTAGTCTAGGAATGTCACTCCCAAATTGCAGTGTGGTAAGACTCCCAAAGGGAATAAAATGCAATGGCACGGGGGGGGGGGGGGGGGGGAGACAAAGAATCAAAACACTAACTTTGTTTAGTGTTTAGGTTAATTCTTCTGACAAATATTAAGTGTATACAATGGGCCAGGCATTATTCACATATTGGAACACTGAGGGTCCTGATAATATAAATGATGGAAGCCAAGATGGCAGGGTGTGAGAAGGGAGCATTCGTTCCCCAGCTCCTTTGAACCCAAGTGGGTACACAAAGTCACAGAAATATTTACTAAATATTTACTGAATTGAATATTTACTGAATTGAGATTCCTCCTCTTTCTACTCTTGCTACCTTCTAAGGTCTCTTGCAAGTGAAAGTTTACCGTGTGGTGGTAGAGAAAGGACACTGTCAAACTCAGTTTAACGGCACATGCTGAAAATAGCCAAATGGCTAACAGCTCCATGAAAAGATGCTCGACCTCACTAATCATTAGGGAAAAGCCATAATGAGCTCTCACTACCCATCTGTTAGAATGGCCACCATCAAGAAGACAAGAGATAACCAGTGTAGGTGAGGATAACCCTCTTGCACTACTGGTGGGAATGTATATGGAAAACAGCATGGAGTTTTCTCAGAAAATTAAAAATAGAAATATCATACAGTTCCAGTAATTCCACTACTAGATATACACCCAAAGGAAATGAAAACAGGGTATCAAAGAGATATCTGCATTCCCATGTTTATTGTAGTGTTATTTACAATAGCCAAGATACGGAAATAACCTGAATAGATAAAATGTGATGTATTTCTCTCTCTCTCTCTCTCTCTCTCTCACACACACACACACACACACACACACACGGGAATATTATTTAGCCATGAGAAAGAATGAAATCTTGCCACTTTAGATGAAACGGATGGCCCTTGAGGAAGTTATATTGAGATAAGTCAGACAGAGAAAGACAAAAACTATGTAACATGTATGGAATCTAAAAAAGCTTAACTCAAAAACAGAGTAAAAACTTGCAACTAGTGGTAAATAAGTCTGAGAGATGTAATGCAATATAGGCGATGTAATGATGTCATGTAAAGATCTAATGAACATAGATAATAATACTGTATTATAATCATCAAACTTGCTAAGAGACTAGATCTAAAATTATTCCAACCACAAATAAGAAATGATAATTATGTGACATGATAGAGGTGCTAAGTCTGCTACAATGACCATTATATCATAATATATAAGTATATCAAATCAGGGCACCTGGGTGGCTCAGTAGGTTGAGTATATGACTCTTGATTTAGGCTCAGGTCATGACCTCAGAGTCCTGAGACTGAGCCCTGCATCAGGCTCCACTCAGTGGAGTCTACTTGTCCTTCTCCCTCCCCCTGCTTGCTCTCTCTCTCTCAAATAAATAAAATCTTTTTAAAAAAAAAAAGTCTAGTGTCTTCATCAAAGACAGTTAACTGGATAACACAGGAAAATCTCATGTATGGCCTTCTGTTGAAAAACTGCCAGAGATGGCAAGTATATGAAAAACAATTCTAGAGCCTTCAGAGATCTGAAAACCACAATCACCAAAAGTGTTAAACCTTCTGGTTTACCTTCTGGTATAAAGAGGGACTGCAATGAAAAAAGTGACATCTAACAGACGGTACAGATAATACAGCAAATTATAAAAACTGTCTGTAACAGGATTCATGAAATGAGTAAAGGAAAGATTGGACAGTTAGGTTCCCTGAGATGTGGGATTTCTCAGAACTCACCTCTTTTTTTAAAGTTTATGGACCACTCCTTCCTGCAGCTCAGCCTCAGACCTTATCTCTGTATTCTAGAATGAGCATCAAGTTGAAGGGTGAGATGATTCCTACCAGGCTACTTCCTTAGCTTTGGGTTGTCAGAAAATGAACTATGAGTCTCAGTGAATGTCTAATACAGGGACTTTCCTCCCTCTGGTCCATGTACATCAATAATTTTGTTCCTTAAACATTTCTTAAGATGAAATCACACAGCCTTCGTCTGCACAAGAAAGAGGTTTTATTTGAACAAGAATATTTCATACAGTATCAATGAAATACTTTACATATTTCAGTATTCTATTTATGTTGACATTTAAGTCCAATATAACACAATGACTCTATTTCAGAAAAAAAAAAATAGTTTTGAGAGAGAGATGAAGCCTGTTCCTCTATGGGGTCTCCCTGGGTCCAAAATGCCTTTCTAGTTCTAGAGTGTGGTCTCAGCGAAGTGTGAAGTTTGTCTGTCTTTCATCCAGTTTGGCAAAACCAAAGAGAGATGCTGCCACATCCATTTGATACAATACAACTTGTATCCTCCAAGATTACAGGAGCCTGCTAAGGCTATTTCTTTACTTGTAGGGAGGTGGGGAATCTCATCCCTAGCCATATTGCACATAGATGATCTTGGTCAGCATTAGAAGGGGAAAGGAAAGCATGAGAAGAGTGACAATGGAATAAAAGCAGCAAAGGTTACATAAAACAGTCGGTTTATCTCCCCCAGTTATTTAGGAGGTCTTACAGACAGGGAGACCGAACAAGAATTCAAGGAAGGTAGCCATAGATCAAGCTGATGGGATAATGCTGGAATACATGGTATATCTTTGTATATGCAAGACATTTAGGCTCTCCCAGATCAGTTGTAGATCAGAGAGATCCAAGTCCGTTATCTGGACACAAGGAAGTGAATTGCAAGTGTTTCCTTATTTACGTGGATGATCACAGAATAGTCAAGCTCTGGGTTTCTCTAGGTTTATGACTAGAAGCATGAAACTGTTGATCTTTAAGGAAAAAAGTTTAAATTCTCATCAGAACCCATTTAATGTATCAGTCACTAATTCCCGAGTGTGTGAATGAGTGAGTAAATGAGAGAGTAATCATTTATACCTACCCCAAAATTAGGGGAATGTAGGTGGTACATAGCGACAATAACCAGGTTTCTGAAAACTCTAAAAACCAAGCCACAAAATCATATAATAATAAATAAAATATGTAATAGAGGCATTTTAGAGACAAATATTTCCTATAACCAAAGGTGGAAAATCTATTAACTGGTCTGTGGATATGGTTATTTTTTTAATATAGTGATTATATGGGAAGATGGTCACTTAGAAGAGAGGAATATAAATACTTTGGGAGAGAAATTGTCAGTGCCCTGGCCCAGGGCCTCTCAGCCTGTCTGAACTCTGTAGTTGGGCACACCAGGCACTGACACACATTACCCACTTTCTCTCCAAACAGACTTTCAATTTTAATTTGTTTTTATACGCGACTTCCTCATCAAGTCAAAGAATTGTGCCACTAGCTCAAGTACAAGCTTGGCAGTTTTGTTCTTCCATGAAAACTAAAAATGGCATCTGGCTTATGCAGTTAGCTATTCTGAGTTTGGTAATTCAAGTCCATCTGAAAAAAGTCTTCGGAAGTTGCAAAGATGAGTGACACACTCTGAATAATGCTAATTTTACTAAAGGGAATTCATCTTGAGCTGGCTAACTGCCCACCTCTCCTAGACAGCTGTACCTTGTCTTGCTTCAAAGAACTATAAAATGCCTGATTCTTTTAGTGCCAAATATATTGTTTAATATATGTCTATTTATATGCCCCATAATAAATGCACTTATTTAGGAAGTTTTATTTAACATGTGGCTTACTATAAACCCCAGATCATTTTTGCCTTATTCAAGTCCCACGACCAAACCCCACATTGTGTGCTATATTTAACAATTATTAATGATCATTATTTTCTCTTTGGCACTTGGGAAAACTGCAAAAGTACATTATATCTTCTCAATGCAAGAAGAAAATTTCCATTAGCAGTGAACATGTATGTGGCTGAACAAGAGAGATTTTTCTAAAGATCTTATATTCAGAATCTTTGTTCAAAAAAATTTAGAGATGATTATAGACCAGTGACAGCTCCATGTAAGTCCAAAGCACGAGGCATATTTTCCTTTGTTTGTCTGTTTGTTTTGTTCCAATGACTTGGGCATTAGGAGAATTTAAGATTAGCTACCAAAGGTAAATTGTAAGAGAAGACTTCATTAACCTAGAGTATAGATAAGAAAAGGTGGAGGGGAAAACTGGATATAAGGAAAGGCAAGATGACCACGTGGCTGATAGAGTTGGCACAATGGTAGCATTCCCATGTGTGGCCACCTCTATGAACTTGAGTTCTATTTTTCTAATGACTGCTTCCTACATGTAGAAGAAGCAGCAGACATGAGATGTACAGGCATGCCTTTTTACTGAGACTATTATGTTCCAGTCTAAGTAGATATCCCAAAGCTATCTAATTTGCCTCTTCTTAGCACATTAGCCTGAAATTCTCTTGATTTATACAAAATTGATTAATAATATAAGCTAACATTTATTAAGTATTACCATATACCAGGCACTAAGTTAAGCCCTTTTCATGCATTCTCACTTAGTTTTTGTATCAATTCCGTGGGGTAGATGCAATTATTATTCTCACTGTACAGATGAGAAAAACAGAGCGTGTAAGTAACTTGCATAAGGTGACCTACCTATAAAGTGGTGGACATGAGAGTAATAATTCCAGGTCTGATGACTTAAGAATACTTAACAAATACCCAAACAATTTTCACTCTAGTCTCCACTGTCCCACTTTCCAGTGCATCAAAGCTATTGTGAAGATCACATTTTTTTTAACAAACTAAGAAAATGGCTTCTATTTCTTTGGCTCAAATGGTGATAAATAGGGGCACCTGGGTGGGTTAAGCCGCTGCCTTTGGCTCAGGTCATGATCTCAGGGTCTTGGGATCAAGTCCCACATTGGGCTCTCTGCTCAGCAGGGAGCCTGCTTCCCTTCCTCTCTCTCTGCCTGCCTCTCCATCTACTTGTGACTTCTCTCTGTCAAATAAATAAATAAAATCTTTTTTAAAAATGGTGATAAATAAATATTATTACAGAACAACAATAATAATAATGCTCACCTAAGCATTTGCTATCAACCAGCACTATTCTAAGTGCTTGTATATACTGAGTCATTTAATTCATCACAATAAGCCTATGAGACAATTACTGTTATTATTCCTATTTTGCAGATAAGGAACTAAGACACACAAAGCCCAAGTAACTTCTCCAAGGACATACAGGCAGATACTTCCTTTTCATTTATGGCCAACTGAGAACTGGCACAGCTGAATAAATGTATACCAGTTGACTACTGCTGGTTCAAGGACACATAACAAGTTCTGAGATAATATGAAAGAGAAAAATCACTCTCTTCAATTCCTAAGCTAAGTCCCATCCTAAAACTTATCATAAAACTTGTGAAAACCTAGAACCTTTTTCCCAAATGACAGTATGCTCCTCTTCTATAGATTCCTAAGAAACTTTGAGTGTTGGCTGGAAAGCAGTTACTTCAGACTGAAATGACAAATCCCTGGCTTTATTTAAATCATTATAGTGACTACTTTTTGTATAGCTGATTGAATTAGCCATGAGGTTGTTCAGTCATTAACGCTCTAATCAGAGGTTTCTTAACTCTTTCCTATCCTAACACATTTAAAAAATCAGTTCTATTCCCTCTTCACTCCCAGTGGCTCACAATAGCTGGATTCTCAAACAAGAGACCTTGTCTGCCTTGTGGTGCTCACATGCCATAAAGGAAGCATGTTAAATTTCATTACAGGGTAAGGCAACTGTTTTTAGAAAAAGCGTCTCCCTCCTTGGGTTATTATGCTGTATATCCTCATGCTACATTAAAAATCACCATCCTGAATGCTAGACTAATTTTTTTTCCAACACTTTTCCTCCTATAGACACAAACTCTGTTTTGATATTTTTGGTTGTTCATTCTTTTTCATATGAATCTTTCTGCTAAATTGAGTATTTATAATCTCAGTATATGCAATGCTAGAAAACAATAATAGCCAAATGTTTTCTGATAACCAATAGGTAAACTAATTAAGGAAATATTGGAAAGTGGGGGGAAATCTAGTTAACACAAACCACTATGTAAATCAACTAGTCCAAAGCTACATGAAAAGCTGCACAATTGACCCAGCTCACAGCCTCTTTGTAAACATTAGCTTACAGTCAGAAAAACAAAGGCACATGAGAAAGCACATGTTCCTTCTGCACAACTTTCTTATGGCATTTTTAATCTCCTTATTCCTAAGACTGTAGATGATAGGATTCACCATAGGGATTACCAGAGCATAGAATATGGACACCAACTTATCCCGGTTTAGGGAGTAGCTAGAACTGGGTCGCATGTACATGAAGAGGCCAGAACCATAGAAAAGGGTCACAGCAGTCAGGTGAGAGGCACAGGTGCTGAAGGCTTTGGTCCTACCTTTAGCTGAGTTCATCTTCAGGACAGCAGCAACAATGTAACCATAAGAGATGAGGATCACAAGGACAGACACCATTCCAACAACAACACCCACAACAAAATTCACCACCTGACTGGTAAAGGTATCAGAGCATGACAGAACCAGAACTGGAGGAAGGTCACAGAAGAAGTGGTCAATCGTGTTGGGCCCACAGAAATCATGCTGGTAAACGGAGTATGTTTCAATCAAAGAACTGAGGAATCCACCCACATAGGCCCCAGCCACCATCTTTAAACAAAGTGTATGGGAAATTAGGGCTGTGTAGAGCAATGGGTTACAGATTGCAGCATAGCGGTCATATGCCATGGCTGCCAAAAGAAAGCATTCAGTCAGCCCCATCCCACAAAACACAAAGTACTGTGTGGCACAGCCAACAAAGGAAATGGTTTTCTTCCCTGTGATAATGTCAGAGAGCATCTTGGGAGTTGTGGAGGACACATAGCAGATATCTAGGAAGGATAGGTTACTGAGGAAGAAGTACATGGGTGTGTGCAGATGGGAGTCCATCCTGATGAGGGCAATGAGACTCAGGTTCCAGGCTAGGGTCAGGAGATAAATCCCCAAAAATAACAGAAAAAGGAAAAGCTTCATTTGAGGATGGTCTGAAAATCCCAAGAGGATGAATTTTGTCACAATAGTGTTGTTCCTTCCTACAACCATAGACCTACTTCCTGCATAAAGGAAAGAAACAATCCTGTGATCAGTTAGATTGTATTTGTTAGTATATGAGTGGATATTTCCTGGAAGATCATTTAAACAATTAACACCAAGTTAACATCACATTCACCTGCTATGCCTTCTTCTTGGAGGAAGTCTTCCCATGATAATCTCTTCACCCTATTTAAAATCTGTATGCTATACACCTTGCTGATTAGAAGAGGGTCTGTCTAATGGAGTACAGAATGACTGGGAGTCAGTAATCTGGGTTTGTCCTCAGCTCCATTCCTGACTCTCTGGTACTGTGGAAAAATGACTGCACCTCTCCAGATTCTCATTTTCTCAACTGAAAAATGGGAGGGTTGAATCAGATGAGTCTCAAGTTACCTTTAGATTTAGGTTTCCTATGACTTTTTAGACTTTCTGACATAAACCCATATTGACAATAAGATTAGGAATTTCATATTTTTTATATATCATTAGTAAAAGAATCTGGAAAAGAGGTAAAGACAATGGGCTATAATATTTGATATATTCCATTCTGAGGGAGCAAGTCTAACCCATAATAAAGATAAACCATTCTTTCAGGTTAGAAAACTAAGAGAAAAAATATACACAAATACTATACACACGCGCGCGCGCACACACACACACACGTATGCTTAGAACTAGAATTTTTTTCTAATTATATAATAAGTTTATATACAAATAACTGCATAAATTCATAAAAAGATCAAAATCTGGATGAACACAATCACCACCATTATGGGACAGAAGGGTTCCAAATAATATCTCCATGTTTGGGGAAATGGCAGAACAACACAAAGTTGACTGAAAATGGATGAGCCATGGTGGTCAAGAACTAACAGAAACCAGTACTTTCTGAGCAAGAAAAACTGGAAAGGGTCCATTCAGTATTTAAGTGTGATATTTAAAGATAAGCATGGGACAACCTTAATGTCATCAGGCCAGACAAGATTATCATTTTTAAGACATGAGGAAAACCCATATGCATTTTTTTAATTTCTTTTCGGCGTAACAGTATTCATTGTTTTTGCACCACACCCAGTGCTCCATGCAATACATGCCTTCCCTAATACCCACCACCTGGTTCCACCAACCTCCCACGCCCCGCCCCTTCAAAACCTTCAGGTTGTTTTTCAGAGTCCATAGTCTTTCACGGTTCACCTCCCCTTCCAATTTCCCTCAACTTCCTTCTCCTCTCCATCTCCCCTTGTCCTCCATGCTATTTGTTATGCTCCACAAATAAGTGAAACCATATGATAATTGACTCTCGCTGCTTGACTTATTTCACTCAGCATAATCTCCTCCAGTCCCGTCCATGTAGATACAAAAGTTGGGTATTCATCCTTTCTGATGGAGGCATAATACTCCATAGTGTATATGGACCACATCTTCCTTATCCATTCGTCCGTTGAAGGGCATCTTGGTTCCTTCCACAGTTTGGCGACCGTGGCCATTGCTGCTATAAACATTGGGGTACAGATGGCCCTTCTTTTCAAGACATCTGTATCTTTGGGGTAAATACCCAGGAGTGCAATGGCAGGGTCATAGGGAAGCTCTATTTTTAATTTCTTGAGGAATCTCCACACTGTTCTCCAAAGTGGCTGCACCAACTTGCATTCCAACCAACAGTGGAAGAGGGTTCCCCTTTCTCCACATCCTCTCCAAGATACGTTGTTTCCCGTCTTGCTAATTTTGGCCATTCTGACTGGTATAAGGTGGTATGGCAAATGACATGATTCTTTATATGGAAAACCCAAAAGACTCCACCCCCAAACTACTAGAACTCATACAGCAATTCAGTAACATGACAGGATACAAAGTCAATGTATAGAAATCAGTGGCTTTCTTCTACACTAACAATGAAAATACAGAAAAGGAAATTAGAGAATTGATTCCATTTACTATAGCACCAAGAACCATAAGATACCTGGGAATAAACCTAACCAAAGAGGTAAACGATCTGTACTCAAGGAACTACAGAACACTCATGAAAGAAATTGAAGAAGACACAAAAAGATGGAAGACCATTCCATGCTCTTGGATCAGAATAAACATTGTTAAAATGTCTATACTGCCTAGAGCAATCTATACTTTTAATGCCATTCCGATCAAAATTCCACCAAATTGATTCCGATCAAATTTCAAAGAGCTACAGCAAATAATCCAAAAATTTGTATGGAATCAGAAGAGACCCCAAATCACTAAGGAAATGTTGAAAAACAAAAATAAAACGGGGGGCATTACGTTACCTGATTTCAAGCTTTACTACAAAGCTGTGATTACCAAGACAGCACGGTACTGGCATAAAAACAGACACATAGACCAGTGGAACAGAATAGAGAGCCCAGATATGGACCCTCAACTCTATGGTCAAATAATCTTCGACAAAACAGGAAAAAATATACAGTGGAAAAAAGACAGTCTCTTCAATAAATGGTGCTGGGAAAACTGGACAGCTATATGTAGAAGAAGGAAACTCGACCATTCTCTTACACTGTACACAAAGATAAACTCGAAATGGGTAAAAGACCTTAACGTGAGACAGGAATTCATCAGTATCCTAGAGAACATAGGGAGTAACCTCTTTGATATCAGCCACAGCAACTTCTTTCAAGATACATTTCCAAAGGCAAAGGAAACAAAAACGAAAATGAACCCTTAGGCATTTTACATTAAGAAAGACAAGCTGCAAGATATGTCTCCAAATGCAAAGGAAACAAAAGTGAAGATGAACTTTTGGGACTTCATCAAGATCAAAAGCATCAGAAAGGACAAATACCCAACTTTTGTAGCAACATGGATGGGACTGGAGGAGATTATGCTGAGTGAAATAAGTCAAGCAGAGAGAGTCAATTATCATATGGTTTCACTTATTTGTGGAGCATAACAAATAGCATGGAGGACATGGGGAGATAGAGAGGAGAAGGGAGTTGGGGGAAATTGGAAGTGGAGGTCAACCATGAGAGACTATGGACTCTGAAAAATAATCTGAGGGTTTTGAAGGGGCAGGGGGTGGGAGGTCGGAGTACCAGGTGGTGGGTATTATAGAGGGCACTGATTGCATGGAGCACTGGGTGTGGTACAAAAACAATGAATACTGTTATGCTGAAAATAAAAAATAAATTTAAAAAAAATCTTCTGCCCAGCAAAGGAAACAGTCAAAAAAACAAAGAGGCAACCCACAGAATGGGAGAAGATATTTGCAAATGACAGTACAGACAGAAGGTTGATATCCAGGATCTATAAAGAACTCCTCAAACTCAACACACACAAAACAGACAATCATATCAAAAAATGGGCAGAAGATATTAATAGACACTTCTCCAATGAAGACATGCAAATGTCTATCAGACACATGAAAAAATGTTCATCATCACTAGCCATCAGGGAGATTCAAATTAAAACCACATTGAGATACCACCTTACACCAGTTAGAATGGCCAAAATTAACAAGACAGGAAACAACGTATCTTGGAGAGGATGTGGAGAAAGGGGAACCCTCTTCCACTGTTGGTTGGAATGCAAGTTGGTGCAGCCACTTTGGAGAACAGTGTGGAGATTCCTCAAGAAATTAAAAATAGAGCTTCCCTATGACCCTGCCATTGCACTCCTGGGTATTTACCCCAAAGATACAGATGTAGTGAAAAGAAGGGCCACCTGTACCCCAATGTTTAGAGCAGCAGTGGCCATGGTCGCCAAACTGTGGAACTGTGCCCTTCAATGGACGAATGGATATGGAAGATGTGGTCCATATATACTATGGAGTATTATGCCTCCATCAGAAAGGATGAATACCCAACTTTTGTAGCAACATGGATGGGACTGAAAGAGATTGTGCTGAGTGAAATAAGTCAAGCAGCGAGAGTCAATTATCATATGGTTTCACTTATTTGTGGAGCATAACAAATAGCATGGAGGACAAGGGGAGATGGAGAGGAGAAGGGAGTTGAGGGAAATTGGAAGGGGAGGTGAACCGTGAGAGACTATGGACTCTGAAAAACAACCTGAGGGTTTTGAAGGGGCAGGGGGTGGGAGGTTGGGGGATCCAGGGGTTGGGTATTGGAGAGGGCATGGATTGCATGGAGCACTGGGTGTGATGCAAAAATAATGAATACCATTACGCTGAAAAAATAAAAAATTTTTTAAAAAGACAAGCTGCTGTAATGCTGAAAATAAATAAATTTAATTTAAAAAAAAAGACAAGCTGGCACTGATATAAGATCAAACTGAGGAAATATAAATGATATATTTATATAAATATAAATATGGGATATAATTATAAATGGGATGTGTGTGAAAAGGCACAAGTACCCCAGGGAAGACTCAGCAATAAAATTAAAGTTGCTGATGTTTTATCATTTTAAGGAATTTGACTACCCATGCATGTTTGCAACTAACTGCAACTATCTGACTGTGTTTCTCTATCATTCATCATATTAAAAACTGTTCTACATGAAGAGGTGATCATCAGGGAAATGAAAATCAAATCCACGAGTTATCATCTCACATCTGTTATGATGGTTATTATTAAAAAGGCAAAAGATAAATGTTGGTCAGGATATAGAGAAAAGTGTTCTGCCCTGTTGGTGGGAATGTAAATTAGTGCAGTCATTATGACAAACACTATGCAGGTTCCTCATAAAATTAAAAATAGAACTACTGTCTGATTCAGCAATTCTATTTCTGAATATTTATCCAAAGGAAATGAAGTCAGTATCTTGAAGAGAGAGTTTCATTTCCATGTTTATTGTGACATTATTCACAACAGTCAAGATATGGAAACAACCTAATGTCCATCAGTGGATGAAAGCGTAAAGATAAGTTGAGATAGGAACACCTGGGTGGCTCAGTGGGTTAAGGCCTCTGCCTTCAGCTCAGGTCTGATCCCAGGTCCTGGGATCGAGTCCCGCATCAGGCTCTCTGCTCAGTGGGGAGCCTGCCTCCTCCTCTCTCTCTGCCTGCCTCTCTGCCTGCTTGTGATCTCTGTCTGTCAAATAAATAAACAACAACAACAAAATATAGTCAGTGTGAACTGTTAAAAAGAAAAGTTGAGATAGGGTGCCTGGGTGGCTCAGTCAGTTAGGGGTCTGCATTCAGCTTAGGTTATGATCCCAGGGTCCTGAGATTGAGCCCCACATTGGGCTTCCAGCTCAGTGGAGAGCCTGCTTCTCCCTTTCCCCTCCCTGCTGTTTGTGCTATTAAGTAAATAAATAAAATCTTTAAATAAAAAAAGAAAGAAAACTTGAGGCAGATGATGGTGATGATGATGATAATGACCAAAATAATAGATAAATAGATGAGAGGGAGAGAATGGAATATTATTCAGCCATTTAAAAAGTAGGAAATCTTGTCATTTGCAACGACATGGATGAACTTGGAGGACTGTATACTAAGTGAAATAAGCCAGACACAAGAGGATAAATTCTGCATGATCTCACTTATATGTAGAATCTAAAAAGCCAAACTCATAAAAGTAGAGTGTCAAATGGGGCTTGGGGGGTTGAGCAGGAATGGGGAAATGTTGGTTTAAAGGTGCAAAGTTTCAGTTATTTGGGATAAATAAGTTTTGGACATCTAATGAACAGCATGGTAACAATAGCTGACATTACTGTATTGTATATTTGAAGTATTCTAAGAGGATAGATCGTAAATCTCAAAACACACACACCTATATGCATATATAGAGACACACACACACAAAGGATAACTATGTAGAGATGACAGATAAGTCACTTAGCTTGATTGCAGTGATCTTTTCACAATGTATACATATATATAAAAACATCACGTTGTACACTTTAAATATATACAATTTCTATATGTTAAAGACATTTCAATTAAGTTGTTAACATAAATACATGCTCCTTCTAGGTTTGTGTTTTCTAAAATTTTAAATCTCCCCACAATCAGTCACTGACTGAACAGCCAAAATCAAGAAGAGCCAAGAGTGCTCTTCCCTATGACATCCATCTATGAACCTATCAAAGAGGAAATGATATGAGTTCGGTATTTCTTATCTTAAGGAGATCTCCCCTACTAGAATGTAAGCTACTCAAAGGCAGGCAGGGAGATCTGTTTATTGATCTATTTATTGATGTATTCTATCACTAATCTAGAACAGTGACTGGGACATAGGCATTGTAAGCACTAGTTGAATGAATGAATTTTTTCACTGCTTATCTACAAAATCTTCACAGAGTGTTTGGCATAATGGGTGCCCAATTATAATGATATATATGCAACATATAACACAATCACAAACACTTATTCAAGGCTTATTGAGTACCAGGCACTGTTTTAAAAACTTGATTTATATTAACTCATTTAATCCTCCCTGGAACTGGGTAGACTTACTCTGCCCCTTTTAGAGATGAAATGTGAAATAGGTTACAAGCTATAATTGTCATTTGTTGGATGAATGAGGTGGGAATGAAGGAGCTGAACTTACTGAATGATTTCTGACAGAAGTGTCCTGAAATCTCATCCTACAGAAGAATTATTGGTTGCCTTGCTCCACTAGCATGTTTTACAAAATTCGGTTCATCTGCATTTCCCACTGCTCTATGCCTGGCTTCTGGTTCAGTCAGTTTTTTGTAGTTTGACCTCATGCAAAGAACAATATTTGCTTCTGGAATCCCTGCTCCTTTATTACCAAGTCTTCAAAATGGCCTTAGGGAATTCATTATTTTAATGGGCAGGGGTAGCCACACTTTTCCTCCACATGGCTGCCCTGTCACCCACTCCTGGGTCCAAAGTAAAAGCCTAGCAATCATTAGAACTAAATATTTCTGAACACTAATTGTTCTCTGGGGTGATAGGGACAGGGCCAACCACCCATTGCCAGAGTGTTGTTTGCAGTGCCCTGATTTGTTCTCCTCTGAGCTTCCTATGGGTCCAGGAAGACATCCTGTTATATTGGTGGGCAACCTTCTGCTTTGAGACCCTTCACTGGAAGTAAACCACACACAAGAGAGTTGGGTTCAAATTCTGGCTCTGCCATTTTATAATATGTGTATAAACATACACACATTTTAAAAATCTCCGAAATATCAATTTCTTCCCTTGTAACACTGGGGTAATAATTATAATACCAATCCCGAAGGGTTGTTGTGGTTTCACTTACTTGTGGAGCACAAGGCATAACATGGAGGATGTTGGAGAAGGAAAGGAAAAGTGAATTGGGGGAAATCAGAGGGGTAGACAGAGCTTGAGAGACTGTGGACTCTGAGAAACAAACTGAGGGCTTTGCGAAGGGGGGGATGTTGGGTGAGCCTGGTGATCAGTATTAAGGAAAGCACATATTACATGGAGCACTGGGTGTGGTGCATAAACAATGAATCTTGTTGCAATAATGAAATGAGATATGAATAAGAAGGTCTTAGCACAGTGCCCAATGAATAGAAATCTCTCAGTGAATGTTGGGTAATAACTTCATTAATTCTATCTCTAGGGTTGTGGCCAAGAGCTCTTTCTTATCTATTTGACATTTTATGGTGATGAAAACAGTTTCTTTACCCTTTAAGATTTTGGGTGCTATTTCCAGCTCTGCCATGACCTGGACATGTGGCTGTGGGCAAATCAATGAGGCCCTCCCCCACCTCTTAGGGTCTGAGTAAATTCATCTCACTTTCCAAGGACCCCTCAAGCTCCGAAAATCTAGAGTTTTGAAACATTCATATCCTGTTTTATGAAACTTTTTCTACAAGAATAAAGTTTACAGAAAGGAGTTAATCTGTTTCATGGAGATCAAGTTACCAAACCTTAGTCTGAGAATAAAAATTAATTAAATGACAAAAATATCTTCTATATGAAAAAATACAATTACTGAGACTCTTGACACACAAGATAATAAGTTGAATTAAGGGAAAGAAATTTAACAACTGAGATCATTGGGGGAACAAAAGGTAAGTGACTTCAAAAATAGACTGTGAAATTTAAAAAAATAAATAAAAATTTAAAAAATAGACTGTGATGGAGAAAAGTCAAGGAAGTTCTATATTAAGAGAAGGATTTTGGACTAGGATTGGGGACATACCAGCCCAGGAGATCCCAAAGCTAAGAGAGTCAAGTCCAGCTAACTACAAAAGTGTTTTGATACTGAATTCAGATCCCAGATAATTTAGAAGGTAAATCTCTAATTATGATCTATATGCTTTCTTGAGATTAGAACAGCTAACAAAAAAGGAAAAGAAGAAAAGCTGATAATTGGGTATGGTAATGGATTTCATCTGTCATGACAACTCACTCATAGTGATGATTACAAAATAAGACTGAGAAACTCAAGAAAATGTAGGGTGGGGACATTTGATGTATTTGTCAACCTATTCTATATAAAATGTAAGAACAAGGAAGAAATTTGTCGTATTAAATTCATTTGGATATAACCATAAACTCTCATTACCCTACTTTAAAATATCAGATACCATGTATGATTAAATTCAAGAATTCTTTTTAATATTTTATTTATTTATTTGACAGAGACACAGCTCGAGAGGGAACACAAGCAGGGGGAGTGGGAGAGGGAGAAGCAGGCTTCCCACTGAGCAGGCAGCTCGATGCAGGGCTCAATCCCAGGACCCCAGGACCATGACCTGAGCTGAAGGCAGATACTTAACGACTGAGCCACCCAGGCGCCCCTAAATTTAAGAATTTAAAGCATAAAGTTAAAGAGAACATCAAAACGTATGAAGACAAATAGCTCATAAAAGAAAATAAACTTCATATATAATTACAAATGTTTAGGAGGCAATTAAAATCAACTCAAAATTTCTCTTACTAGGATTCTATGCATCTTAATGTTTGTTTGCTGACAGCTTCTCCTAAAATATCATTTACTTTCATGCTTATTTAATATTTTAGTGTAGCTATAGTAATGAGGTTAATTGTTTCAAAGAAAGCCCTGAGAAAAATCCAGAGGTGCTTGGAAATAAAACACAATATTGATTGTCAAATTGGAGTTTGAAAAATTATTTCAGTTTGTATTTCTTCTACTAGTGAGGAGTATAAATGTCAACTGTTTACAGATCCAAAGACTTTTCACCAGGCATTCCAAACAAAGATAAGATACAAGACAATAGTACATGTAGAGGTTTTAAAGGTCATAGACACGGGAAAGGAAAGACTGGAGGCGACACAACCTGAGTTCCAATTCCCATTCTGCTGTGAGAAATTAGGTTCTTGACCTCTCTATTCCTCAGTTTTTTACTCTAACACTAACACACACATACACACACACACACACACACACACACACACAAAACTAAAGTGAAAGACCTCTAAGAACCCTAACAGCATGATTATAACTTAGGTAACTATAAATTATATTAACAAATCATTATATGCGCAGAAGACTGCTACTTTAGACCCTCCTGTGGAATGTTGCTGCCACCTAGTGGAAGTATGCCTAAACTCAGTCTTAAAAGGTTATGTCTGAAAACTAAAATCCATATAAAAACCTAGCATTGCAATAGTAATTGATTATCCTCAAACACATTATATACCCACCATGCTCTAAGCACTGTCCCATGTGCCCCCTCAAGTACCTTAACTCAGTAGTATCACAGAGTTCAATTCTGGGAAAGGAACCAGACCTGGGAGATGGACAACTTACTAAGTATATTGAAAATGGTGAATAACACTAATAAACAACTATATTTAGATAAGATTAATGTAACTGAGAATAGGTAAGTCACAAGTTCACTTTTAAGGTACCATTTTAAACAAATCGGATTTTTAAGTTCTTAAAAAGAGGCATCATAGGGCGCCTCCGTGGCTCAGTAGGATAAGCCTCTGCCTTTGGCTCAGGTCATGATCTCAGAGTCCTGGGATCAAGTCCCACATTGGGCTCTCTGCTCAGCAGGGAGCCTACTTCCCCCTCTCTCTCTGCCTGCCTCTCTGCCTACTTGTGATCTCTTTTTCTGTTAAATAAATAAATAAATAAAATCTTTTTTAAAAATAAAAAGAGGCATCATAACAACAAAAGAACAGTCCAGGAGAATTACACAGGTTAAAAGAATTTAAAATGGGGAGTTGGGGGAAATTGGAAGGGGAGGTGAACCATGAGAGACTATGGACTCTGAAAAACAATCTGAGGGGTTTTAAGTGGTGGGGGCGTGGGAGGTTGGGGGAACCAGGTGGTGGATATTAGAGAGGGCACGGATTGCATGAAACACTGGGTGTGGTACAAAAACAATGAATACTGTTATGCTGAAAATAAATAAAAAATAAATTTTAAAAAAAGAATTAAAATGGTAGTGTTAACATATGACATGGGGCTGAATCCTGCCTATTTTCATCTGTGTGGTCTTGCACACCTCTACTGATTTCACATTACCTCCTCCTCCATCTGTGAGATTCAGCCGAGAGTACCAGCCTTGTATGACTGTGTTTGGATCATATGTGAAACCTACATGAAAACCATTATGTAAAAACTATTCAAATGGGATGAGTTATTGTTCTGATTTTTAAATTATCAATGTGTCTCAGAAGAAACACTTCCAGCTGTAGTATTCTGATACCAGCTTATTAGAAATGCACGGCAATCCACATTATTATGAGTCCAGCTAACTATATGCTTCAATTAAACACCAACTAACTACTGTACACGTTTTAATTAAAATGCCAACTAACTTGGATACAGTTTTTAAAAGACTTCCATGTTTATCAAATCTTGGCACAATAATTTTTTATAAACAGTCATGGCTATCACGATCATTTTTTTATTATTTTGAGCTTAGTATTACTATGAACAGTTTTCACGAATGGTATAATGCTGTACTTCTAGGACATAGTTAAACATATTAGACTCTCTTAGAATTGCTAGGAAGACTTAAACTCAAAATGAATCATTAGGGGATTGTAAGTGTTGAATTCTAGGGGTGCCAAGGTTGTTTGCGTGTCTTGGTTTCGGCTCAGGGTCATGATCTCAGTGTCGTAAAATTGAACCCCCACATCTGGCTTCATTTTCTCTCTCCCTCTGCCCCTCCCTCTTGCTCGCTCTCTCTCTCTAAAATAAGTAAATTAATCTTTTTTTAAAAGTGTTGAATCTCAAGTAAAACAAAAATATCTTTAACCATTGATAGAGTAAACCTGGTAGCAAAAAATTTAAACTTTAAATGATCTTAATGGAAATAAAACAAAACATCCCTTACTTATTAAGGCATTTGAAGACACATATAAATCAACATTATCTCAACACATATAATCAACATTATTAAGAGTTTTCCAAGAAGCCTTCGAACATTGTTTTGACTAAACGTCTATGAATCTAAATTTCCCTCAGGAACTCTAAAAGGAAGATCCCAAAAGAAGAATCCAAGTGCACTCATCTGATTTCAGGACAATGGTGCAGCCTGAGAGGAGAGAAGTGATTCTGGAAAGTGATTCTGGAAAAACCACTTTTTTTTTCTTTTAAATTTTTATTTTTTATAAACATATATTTTTATCCCCAGGGGTACAGGTCTGTGAATCACCAGGTTCACACACTTCACAGCACTCACCATAGCACATACCCTCCCCAATGTCCATAACCCCGCCCCTCTTCCCCCAACCCCCCTCCCCCCAGCAACCCTCAGTTTGTTTTGTGAGATTAAGAGTCACTTATGGTTTGTCTCCCTCCCAATCCCATCTTGTTTCATTTATTCTTCTCGTACCCACTTAAGCCCCCAGGGGCACGTGCACCCGAATGTTTATAGCAGCAATGTCCACAATAGCCAAACTATGGAAAGAATCTAGATGTCCATCAACAGAGGAATGGATCAAGAAGATGTGGTATATATACACAATGGAATACTATGCAGCCATCAAAAGAAATGAAATCTTGCCATTTGCGACAACATGGATGGAACTAGAGCGTATCATACTTAGCGAAATAAGTCAAGCGGAGAAAGACAACTATCATATGATCTCCCTGATATGAGGAAGTGGAAAAACCACTTTTTTAAATAATTTTTATTTTTTTATAAACATAATATATTTTTATCCCCAGGGGTACAGGTCTGTGAATTGCCAGGTTTACACACTTCACAGCACTCACCATAGCCATACCCTCCCCAATGTCCATAACCCCACTCCTCTTCCCCCAACCCCCCTCCCCCCAGCAACCCTCAGTTTGTTTTGTGAGATTAAGAGTCATTTATGAGAACCACTTTTTTAATCAATTAAATCATCCTTCTGCCGAAGCCCAAAGGGGATAGGCTCTTCAGACAGGGTAAGAGACCATTCTCATCTCTCAAGGTTCAGTCACTTGGAGATTCAAGATTATCTACTTTAAAAAAAAAAAAAAAAAAAGATTGTCAGCTTCATTTGAACTTGCTCAAATATCCCCCCTTCCCATTCTCATCAAAGTTCAATATTCTCAGTTTAAGAAACAAATGAATCAAACCTCTTCCTTTTCTCTCTCCCTCTCCAAACACATGAATTAGTGACTTCCTTCTTGTTGCATGTCTGTCTAGCCTCAAATTATTTTTTATTTGTACATGGTCCTCTGTAGAATAAAAGTCTTACATCTTTATACTACATCATGTTATACCAGAGAAAATTTTAAAAATTTCAGAGGAAAGCCATCTTGTCCTCCAAGTCCTGCTGCTTTCCTAAGTTCACTCATCATGGACTACCAGAAGAGATTTTGAATGGCCTTGGGGATCAGAGGAGCTGGCCATTGGGATGAAGTTTGGTAAGCATTTACCGTCAGAGCATTTTATGTGTTCTCCATAACCACCCCAGAGATCAATTAACAACAAATCTGTGAGGTTTGGGTGATACATTTCTTTCTCTTTCATAAAAGACCCTCAAGGGCAAATGTAATGAAACATCTCCAAGGAGAGAGGGGAAGAAACCCTCTCTCAAAATCATTTCCAACCCCAGCTTTACAACATTTTCAAAATGACGCCAACTGCAGATACTGGCAGATACTAGAAGAGCTTCTTAAAGATTCTCTCTCTTATTTCTGTATAATTTTTCGCTCCTCCTTTCTGCCCACAAGCACACATTCTATGGATATTTTTATTTCTGATGAACAAACCAGCCCCAAGCTTGCTCTCCCAGCTCATTAGTACTTTGGGGATTGGAAGCAGTTACCGGAGCATGACTAGACTCTTTACAAAGCAAAACTCAAGACAAGCATCAGCTAAAGGACAGACAAACAAGAGGAAGAGGGTGAGTGCAGTCATTCTTTTACTTTTTGTCTTCTTGCCCACATTAATCTCGCTTTATAGAGCACTTTAGATCTGCCAGCCCATACAGATGACTAAGCTGTTCTTTGGATTTGAGTTTTTCTCCATATACCTGTCAATTCTTTCCCCAAATTTAGCTACAATCTTACCCTAACACTGCTTTAATGGGTTTCCTGGACTATGAGCCCTTGCAACTAAAAAGAGAATTAAGAGGGAATGAAATTTTGAAAGCAATTGTTACACCCTTGAACAGAGCTCCAATTATTAGTAGGTGGTTTGAAAAGCAATTTAAATAGCTGTGACTGGGCAGACTTTACACAGCAGATTTTCCTAACATGACAGAGACCTCTAACCTCCAATATCCTCTTTCTCTATTCTAACTGGTGGCCTGAATTTGACCATCTGAGTCTTAATTCTTGGATTAAAGTTTTGATGCCTTTGAATGCTCACCTTATGTCGAAAGGGACTTCCATTTCCATAAATTATTTGTATGTTTGGATGAAGGATAGACCTGGAAGAAGACCTTGAGGGTATCAGGCTCCTGCAAGGGGGAGAGGAGGAGACTTCATAAAGAGGAAGACAAAGCCCAGAGCAGGAATGATGGGGAGATCAGACGATCCACTCCTACTCCCCAGTTTGGCTGAAGTTCTCTTTGTCATTATACCATGGGTCTTTTTTTTTTTAATTTTTTAAGATTTACTTATTAGTTTGAGAGAAAGAGAGAGAACTGGGGGAGGGGCAGAGGGAGAGAGAATCCTCAAGCAGACTCCCTGCTGAGCGCCGAGCCCCATGCTCAGCTTGATCCCAGGACCCTGAGATCATGACTGGAGCCATAAATAAGGGTCACCCACTTAACCAACTGAATCACCCAGGAGCTCCCATTGTACTGTTTTTTAACTCCATCACCAACTGTGTTAAGCTTAGACTAGGCAGACTTAGCATGTCAGTGACATGAAGGACTCCATAGAGCCTGAAGATACCTTCTGTTTCATGTTCTAGGGTAAGATGGCTGAGATTCATGGCATCCATGGGCAAGAATAAAGCTCTGAATATGCTTTTCCTTTTGTTGCAATCTGTTCAGATTCACTTTCTGTTTCTGGAGATGGGAAATTCCATCCTTAAATGTGAACGTTTTCCCCCTGATGGCATCATTCAAAACAGACTTGCCATGGACCCATCAACCCTCTCCTCCCCAGATCATTACAGACTTCACCCTCACTCCCAACACTTGTCACAAACCTACATGGCCCATCAGTGGACCCCTCATTTCAACCCACCACATGAGGGGAAGTGTTTTCAAAGAAGACTCCATTCCTTAAAGAATTATTTAAGGAATAGTCACTGCTGATAGGAATCACAGTCCTAGTTTGTCAAGCAAAGATCTTATCTCGAGACCGTGAACCTTTTGCACATTATCTTAAGCAATCCTCCAACTCTGTTAAGAAGTCGTGATTATCCCCATTGGAGGCGCTGAAACTCAGAGAGGTTATATGAGTTGCCTAATATCCCAGAGTTGGCAAGTGGCAGAGTCAGGATGAGAACCAGGCTTGTCCTGAAGCCTATCCAGAATGATAACCACCATCTTACTCCCCTAATTTTGCTGGTAACCTGAACAAGTGTTCCAAAGACCTTGAATCACATCACGAACCTCAGGTTTCTACCAGACTGAGGGCTGAGTTTACATGAACGGATGAAGGCTCCAGCAGAGCTGTTTTTGCTCACAATTTCTCCATGTGGCTCTACATCTGTACTAGATGATGCCAAACTTTGCTGCAGGTCTCTGTATTTTCTTCAAGAGGAAAAAAAATCCTCTCCTGATTCTGGGAAGTCTACATACCTTTCACAGACAGGGGCAGAGTCTCTGAGTATAAAGCTTCAAGCCATATTGGCAAGATTGTTAAGTGTGTGGGATCTCTGGAACTCTGCACAATGATGGCATGGTGATGGCCAAAAGGAGCTTCACATTCTCTCACTATCCAAATTTGAGGATTTTAGCACTGAAAAGTCTTTAGCAGGAACAATTAAGAGGGAGAAGAAGAGATCCCAATTCCATGTATGTCTCTTTGTGTATAAGCTTCAGGAAGAAAGTTAAGGTCAATGAAACCTTGACTGGCAATGGGTAGATATGAATTGATTTTTGAAAAACTAGGACTATTAAAATAAAATGGCTCTCTTAAACTGATCAAGAAAATTCAGAGCAGGGGTTTAGTGGGTTAAAGCCTCTGCCTTCGGCTCAGGTCATGATCCCAGAGTCCTGGGATCAAGCCCCACATCAGGCTCTCTACTCAGCAGGGAGCCTGCTTCCTCCTCTCTCTGCCTGCTTCTCTGCCTACTTGTGATTTCTGTCTGTCAAATGAATAAATAAAATCTTAAAAAAAAAAAAGAAAATTCAGAACAAATAGAGAATTACTTCACAAACTGTGAAGGGACTGACTTGGAATGACTTCTATAATATATGTAATTTATAGAGGGTTTGTGTTCTATAATATAAACAACCAGACACATATACATATATTCGCACAGGTAAGGTGTACACCAAAATGCTAAGAGCTCTTATTTCAGGAAATAGAATGTCATAATTCCCAGGTTTTTCTTTTTTTTTTTTTTCTGGATTGATTAGGAACTGCACATGATTTTTTTCTTATTATGTTCAGTTAATCAGCATATAGTACATCGTAAGTTTTTGATGTGTTCATTGATTCGTTAGTCGCATATAACACCCAGTGCTCATTACAACACATGCCCTCCTTAATACCCATCACCCGGTACCCCCATCCCCCTGCCCCCTCCCTTCTATAACCCTCAGTTTGTTTCCCAGAGTACAGAGTCTCTGATGGTTTGTCTCCCTCTCTGATTTCTTCCTATTCAGTTTTTCCTCCCCTCCCCTGTAGTTCTCCACTCTATTCCTTGTGTTCCACATATGAGTGAAACCATGTGATAACTGTCTTTCTCTGCTCGACTTATTTCACTTAGCGTAATACCCTCCAGTTCCATCCATGTCAGTGCAAACAGTGGGTATTCACCTTGTCTGATGGCTAAAATTCTATTGTATATATGGACCACATCTTCTTTATCCATTCACCTGATGAAGAGCATCTCAGCTTCTCCCACAGTTTGGCTATTGTGGACATTGTTGCTATGACTATTGGGGTGCATGTGCCCCTTTGGATCACTCCGTCTGTGTATTTGGTGTAAATAGCTAGTAGTACAATTGTTGGGTCATAGGATAGTTCTATTTTTAATGTCTTGAGGAGCCTCCATACTGTTTTCCAGAGTGGCTGTACCAGCTTGCATTCCCACCAACAGTGTAAGAGCGTTCACCTTTCTCCACATCCTTGCCAACACTTGTCGTTTCCTGTCTTTAACGTTGGCCATTCTAACTGGTGTAAGGTGGTATCTTATTGTGGTTTCGATGTGCATTTCCCTGATACCTAATGATGTGGCTCATTTTTTTCATGTGTCTGTTGGCCATTTGGATGTCTTCTTTGGAGAGGGGTATGGTCATGTCTTCTACCCATTTCTTGACTTGATTATTTGTTTTCTGGGTGTTGAGTTTGATGAGTTCTTTATAGATCTTGGATAACAGCCCTTTATCCAAAATGTCACTTGTAAATATCTTCTCCCATTCCATGGATTGTCTCTTAAATTTGTTGACTGTTTCCTTTGTTGTGCAAAAGCTTTTTATCTTGAAGTCTCAAAAGTTCATTTTTGCTTTTGTGCACATTATTTTTAGTTTCGACATTTCACTTATATATTGATCCAATTATTTTACAGTGCTCACATATTGCTTTTAAATTCATAAAATAACACTTCCATTTTGAAAAATAAAATGGAATTTATGAGATTCTCTGTACTTTAAGAGGTAGGTAGAATAGGCTAAAAGTATAGTTTTAAAGACAGTTAAGGTAATTTCACTGATTTCCAAATTGTTTATTTTTTTATTATGTTCAGTTAGCCAGCACATAGCACATCATTAGTTTTTGATGTAGTGTTCAATGATTCACTAGTGCATATAATACCCAGTGCTCATCAAAATACATTAAGACCCAAGGAAGAACCAAGATATGTTCCAAACATATAAAAGCCATTCAATGTGAGCCACAGGGTCCCTCTAACCACACTTTTTTTCCTTCTGCAGGGACTGGACCTCAGCATCAGAGATCTGCTGACAGTGGGAGTTCTCTCCTGATTTATAGGGACTGAGACTTAGTGTGGGTGTGTCGGGGGGGGTGATAAGAATTATTATCCATGTGAAATGGGTGGAATCAACACTTGATCTATGAAAGGTGTTTCATACACTGAAAATTCTAGGAATTTGATTGAAGAAACTTTGTACTTAGGTTTAAACAACAGCAGCAACAACAAACACAGAGTACTTCCTATAGGTCAGACATGTGCTAAAGGAGATGATAGAGAGATTATAGATTAGATAGATAAGTAGATAGAAGACAGGTAATAGACGATTGATGACAGATACTAATAACAAAGTAAGTGCTACTATGATCTCTGATTCGACAGAGAAAGAGGCAATGTCCAAGTGACCTGCCCAAGATCACACTAGGGACTGAATACAGGCCGTCCAAATCCAGAGTCCCCATCTCTTAACAAGTCAATAGCTTAGAGTTCTGACTACAGACAAATTTGAAAAAGGAACTACTTAGTATATTCAGAATAGTTTACAATTGAGAGCACTTCTATATACCTCTGGCCTAATCCTTCAGATTAAAAATATTCTAAATGTCTGATCATTTCACGACTACAGAGATGAACCTGGTTGCTCTATTAATTTCCCTGTTCCAGTGTGGAAACTTGAAGAAGACTAGATGACCAGTTAATTCAGGGTATTACATGATTCATCTGGGACCCACGAAACTGTCCTGACAACTTTCACTTGTCATACTATGTGTCATGTACTATGTGTCAGTCACTTTACCCACTTTGCCTTGTTTAATTCCTAAAACAAATATGTGAAGTGGGGCACTGTCACCCATTTGGGAAGATAAGGAAACTGGAGCCTAGTGATTTTGGATATCTCACCCAAAGTAACACAGCTACTCAGTGGTAGAGAAGGAGCTGATCACAGGGAGTCTGAATCCAAAGTCTGAGCTTTGTACAATCACACTGTACTATGTAAGCGTATGGAGTACAATGACTAAAACTGCCTTCTGAGAGAAAGAGTCTTTGCATAAAGTTATGATCTTCTCAATACTGTACTGTCCCTCTCGTGCCCTTTGTAATTTTTTGTTGACTGACATCACCTGTAATGTAGATTATCATTATTATGCCAGGTCTGCAACTTGTCCTTGTGGTCCTTGGGAAACATGTCCACAAGTAAGGCCTGGAACAACAGCTCTTCAGTGACCATGTTTATCCTCCTGGGATTTGCAGACCATCCAGAACTCCAGACCCTTCTCTTTGTGACCTTCCTGAGTATCTACCTTGTGACCCTGGTCTGGAACCTGGCTCTTATCTTTCTGATTAGAGGTGACTCCCGCCTGCACACACCCATGTACTTCTTCCTCAGCAACTTGTCCTTCATTGACATCTGCTACTCTTCCACAGTGGCCCCCAAGATGCTCACTGATTTCTTCCAGGAGCAAAAGACCATATCATTCTTGGGCTGTGCTGCTCAGTTTTTTTTCTTTGTCAGCATGGGTCTCACTGAGTGCTTCCTCCTGACGGCCATGGCATACGACCGATATGCAGCCATCTCCAATCCCCTGCTCTACACCGCTGTCATGTCCCAGGGCCTCTGTACACGCATGGTGCTTGGGGCATATGCCGGTGGCTTCCTGAGCTCCCTGATCCAGGCCAGCTCTGTATTTCGGCTCCATTTCTGTGGACCTAACATCATCAACCATTTCTTCTGTGACCTCCCACCGGTCCTGGCACTTTCCTGCTCTGACACCTTCCCCAGTCAAGTGGTGAATTTTCTCGTGGTGGTCACTGTCGGGGGGACATCATTCCTCATCCTCCTCATCTCCTATAGCTACATAGGAGCTGCCGTCTTGAAGATCCGCTCAGTGGAGGGCCGAAGGAAAGCCTTCAACACGTGTGCCTCACACCTGATGGTGGTGACTCTGTTATTTGGGACGGCCCTTTTCATGTACCTGCGACCTAGCTCCAGCTACTCACTCAGCAGGGACAAGGTGGTGTCTGTGTTCTATTCGCTGGTCATCCCCATGCTCAACCCTCTCATTTACAGTTTGAGGAACAGAGAGATCAAAGATGCCCTGTGGAAGGTGTTGGAGAAGAAGAAAATGTTTTTCCTAGTTCATGATTGAAAATATATTTCTCCAAACTGACAGAGACAAATGATCCCTGGCATCTACCTTCACCTCTGGCATCAATGAGGGAGACATCTTATGTGCATGACCATCTATCTGCTGACCCCACCATGAATAATGAAAAGGAGGAAGGAAGACATTACTTCCACAGAAACACCACCCCAAGTTACCCTATTCTCACAGTTGGTATTACAACAACCACCTTTTATTGGATGCTTAGTATGTACCAGGAACATCATTTAATTAAATATTCATTGCAGCTCTATGAAGCACATAGTGTCATTCCTTTGTTACAAATGAGGAAATGCAAGCCCAGCAAGGAAGACTGACTTACCCAGGACCATATAGGAAGTCAGAGGCAGAACCTGCTCAGACCCAGGTCTTCCTGATTCCAGAACCCAAATGCTACCTTCCACATTCAATAACAAATAGCCCTGAAGTTGCACAAGTGTATGACACTTACTTCTGGCATATGGCAGAACCCAAAAGATAACACTGTGTATGGTTGAGATGAATTAAAAGAACAAGATGCCTACTCCATTAAACACTCTTCCTAGATATTCCTGTTGGACTCCCATTACAACTAGTAAATAATTTGCTAAGACTGAAGAATATCACCTTTGACTGCCTTTCTATCTCAGCTATGCAGGGCCCTAGACATTCTGAACCCCACAGAATCATATCAGTGCTCTTCTTTCCAGTCTCAGTCACCTAAATTGCCTACTTGCTCAGCATCTCCTTGATTTCTACCATATCATCCCTCTACCTGTTTGGCCCCCGATTCCATTTCACAGTATGCCCTCCTTTTCTCATCACATTCCAAGTTCCTCTTGCTCTCTTCTATCTGAACTTATTGCTCCTACAAGATCCTTGTTTCTTTACCTGTATAGATGTAACCATGAGAAAATTTTTTTATTAGAATGGCAAAGGCTAGGGGCACCTGAGTGGCTCAGTGGGTTAAGGCCTCTGCCTTTAGCTCAGGTCATGGTCCCGGGGTCCTGGGATTGAGCCCTACATTGGGCTCTCTGCTCAGCAGGGAACCTGCTTCCTGTCTCTCTGCCTACTTGTGATCTCTGTCTGTCAAATAAATAAATAAAATATTAAAAAAAAAAAAAAGAAAGGCAAAGGTTAAAAGTAAACATAATACTGAATGCTAACAAAATACAGGAAAATAAGCTCTCTTATATACAGATAGTGAAAACATAAATTGTACTGTCTTTCTAAAGACTTGGTAACATGTATCAAAAAATCATTCAAAAGTACATGTCCTAACTACTGTCTTTCTAGGAACGTATTCTAAGATGTGGACAAACATCCAAGGATGCCCATCACAGAGCTATGCATGGCAAAAAACTGAAATGACCTTGTAGTCCTCAAAAGTCATACCTTCTTTCTTTTTTTTTTTTTTAAGATTTTATTTATTTATTTGACAGAGAGAGAGATCACAAGTAGGCAGAGAGGCAGGCAGAGAGAGAGAGGAGGAAGCAGGCTGAGCAGAGAGCCCGATATGGGACTTGATCCCAGGACCCTGAGATCATGACCTGAGCCGAAGGCAGCGGCTTAACCCACTGAGCCACCCAGGCGCCCATACCTTGTTTCTTAATGTAGGTGTCTTTCTTCCCTTTAATTGGCCATAACAGGAATTAAGAATCAAATTTGCTGTACCTTTTTACTATTTATTTTACCTATTTAATAGATGTTCAATTCCATGCTATTTCAAAGGAAGTGAACTAAAAGTTTTATATTGTGTTGACTTAAAATTTATATCAAATTAGGGGCGCCTGGGTGGCTCAGTGGGTTAAAGCCTCTGCCTTCGGCTCAGGTCATGATCCCAGGGTCATGGGATCGAGCCCCGCGTCGGGCTCTCTGCTCAGCGGGTAGCCTGCTTCCTCATCTCTCTCTGCCTGCTTCTCTGCCTACTTGTGATCTCTGTCTGTCAAATAAATGAATAAAATCTTTAAAAAAAATTTATATCAAATTAAAATTAAATATTTATTTAATATAATTAAGTGGTGTGTTAGATGAAAGTGCTAACGTATATTTAGCTAGTAAGTTGCTTTTCTTATGAGTCTGTCATCTTCTATTGTTTTTATATGCATGTTTTTCCTCCATAGAAAAGATATTCACCACTCCTGCCCTAAATGGTGCACACACCAAAATAGCCAAAATATTCTAGGGAAAGCCCACGTATTTTGTGCTATGTCACCTGAGGGAAAGGTCACAATATGTGCCAAGAAGAGAGCTGGGCTCATGATGTGAAGACTGTAGTGCAAAGTGTCCTTCTAATTTGTGAATGTCAATGTCCATCAAATCATCAGCAAATGGGTGGTTTGCAGGATTTGATATGTTAACGTAGGCAACATGCCCATCCTGACACTTGGCAAATGATAGAAACTCAATGCTTATGAGATTCTGTATGCTGACAGGCTGTTTGGAAGTGCGAAAGGCAGAGTTTGCTATGATCAGTTGTTTATCCCGTGCTTGGTCTTTCAGACCCTCCTGTGTGTTTTCCTCATGGACCGAAAAGGAAAATTCCAAGATTGATCAACTCTAGGGAATCTGAGGGTCTGACCACCAGGATATATAATTAATTATCTCTGCTTTTAGAAAACATAAGTAAGAATGTGTCCTCTACACCCCAGAGAGTGAAAAATTAGTGAAGACGTGGATTTTGGATTCTGCAAAGCTTTCCTTCACAGAGACATTCAGGACAACATGTCGTGATTCATAGGGATATGTATCTCCTATATGTACATAAAGGGATATAAAGATCTAGGGATATAAAGAACCATGTCCCCAGATGCACCCTCTAACTTTGGACTTTGGAAATCCCTTCTCTGTTGTCCAAAGCTGCAGGTGTTAGCAGGAACCAAAAAAGTTTCTTTTTTTTAATTTAAATTCAATTAATTAACATATAATGTATTATTAGTGTCAGAGGTAGAGGCCAGTGATTCATCAGTCTTATACAGTACCCAGTGCTCATTACATCATGTGCCCTCCTTTATGTCCATCACCCCCATTTCCCCATACCCTACCCCTTCCCCTCCAGCAACCCTCAGTTTGTTTCCTATGGTTTAGAGGCTCTTGTGTTTATTCTCCCTCTCTGATTTTGTCTTATTTTATTTTTTCCTCTCTTCCCCTATGATCCTCTTCCCTCTTCTTTGTTTCTTAAATTCCACATGGGTAAGATCATGTCATAGTCTTTCTCTGATTGACTTATTTCACTTAGCATAATACCCTCTAGTTCTCTGAGAAACAAACTGAGGATTTTGGAGGGAAGGAGGGTGAGGGGGTTGAGAGAGCCTGGTGGTGGGTATTAAGGAGGGCACATATTGCATGGAGCACTGGGTGTGGTGCATAAACAATGAATCTTGGAACACTGAAAAAAAATTAAATTTAAATAATAATAATAATACCCTCTAGTTCCATCCATGTCTTTGTAAATGGCAAGACTTCACTTTTTATGGCTGAGTAATATTCCATTGCATTCACACACACACACACACACACACACACACACACACACCACATCTCTTTTATTTATTTATTCTTTATCTATTCATTTGTTGATGGGCATCTTGGCTCTTTCCATAGTTTGGCTATTGTGGACATTGCTGCTATAAACACTGGAGTGTAGGTGCCTCTTTGGATCACTACATTTGTATCTTTGGGGTAAATACACAGTAGTGCAATTACTGGGTTGTAGGGTAGCTCTATTTTCAACTTTTTGAGGAACCTCCGTGCTGTTTTCCAGAGTGGTTGTACCAGCTTGTATTCCTACCAAAAGTGTAAAAGTTTTCCCCTTCCTCCACATCCTCACCAATATTTGTCATTTCCTGACTTGCTAATTTTTACCATTCTGACTGGTGTAAGGTGGTATCTCATTGTGGTTTTGATTTGTATTTCCCTGATGCCAAGTGATGTTGAACATTCCTTCGTGTGTGTTAGCCATTTATATGTCTTCTTGAAGAAATATCTTTTCATGTCTTCTGCCCATTTCTTGACTGCATTATTTGTTTTTTGGGTGTTGAGTTTGGTAAGTTCTTTATAGATTTTGGACACTAGCCCTTTAACTGATAAAACATTTGCAAATACCTACTCCCATTCTGTCAGTTTTCTTTTCATTTTGTTGACTCTTTCCTTTGCCATGTGAAAGATCTTTATCTTGATGAAGTCCCAAGTTCATTTTTGCCCCTTTTTTCCCATGCCTTTGGAGACGTGTCTAGCAAGAAGTTGCTGCAGCCAAGGTCACAGAGGTTGCTACCTGTGTTCTCCTCTGGAAAATGGTTTTTTAAAGGTTACAGTCTCTCTCCAATCTCTTCCTGTCTTGTCATGTCTAGTATCTGCCCACAAACATACTCTCCTGTGCCCAGGAGGATGGATGAATAAGCCAGATATAAATTCTCGTGGCCTTATTAGAGAGCAGTAACGTGAGGACAGAAAGGAGCTACATGTGCCTGATTAGACCACATGCAATGCAAAGTCAGTCCAAGTACAAAGTACTCAGAGAACAGACTGGCAGGTACATGAGGGAGGGAGTGTGCCCACAGACTGTTGGCATTTGCTGCATGTCATGTACCAGCCGAGCTTATTTACGAGCCCACTGGGGACTATAAGATTCAGCCAGAGAACAGAAACTTCTTGAGTATCTCTTCTCCATGCATTGTTCTAGACTTTATCTTTCTATAAACTCAACCCAGATCCTTCCTTTTCCTCTTCTGCTCCTCTGATGACATCCTGATTAGCATCCTGACCCATGTTCGAATCTTTGCCTCAAAGAAAATAAATTAAAAAAAAAAAGTTCCTGAGGAGGTTGCCTGCCATCAACCCCCTACCTAAAAGATTAGGAGTGACATATATTCTAAGCACAGGGGAAGTCCCCAAACTCCAAACTCCCCCTATTTGCATGCTGATACCTAGAATTCTACCATCTGAAACTCATCTGTTAGTTTAAGGCTTGTCCCTCTTAAAATACCAAGCTCCCCCTTTATTAGCGGTTACTTTACTCCTTGAGGTTTGTAGATGTGAATACAGTCAGGATCTGAGAGCAAAAGAAGGTACTAAGCACCTGGGAACTTGGAGAACAAGTTCTGGACCAGAAGAGGGTGCACTCACAAGCAAAGCGCGGAAATGTCAACCTGACACAGGTCTGGTTGCTTACCTTGACATCAATGCATGTACACATTTCACTTTCATGGTCAAGACACCTGTCAAATAAAAACCATTGATTCAAATGGTCAAGCCACAAATTTTAAGACATTTGAAACTGTCAGGAGCCAATTCAGTGAGATAAGATGTGTAAAACATTCTGGGCCTTGCACACCAATAAAATTACATGTTTTATTAGTTCTGGTATTATCTAATTGGAGAAGGATCAACTCCCAAGATTCCTCCCACCATTCACCCACAGTATACATAAAGGAATTAATGTTTGCCTGTTACTCATGGAATGTTGTGCTAGACAGCACACTGGCTGTTTTATGTGATTAACATGATAATCTGCCACGTGGGTATTTATCAGATGATCAAGGTTCCAATCCCAGAGCCACAAACTGCTGACTGACAATTTATGAATGTCAATGGTGCTCCTCCTCTAGATCTACCAAGGGGATGATACTAATTTGAAATTCATTAATATTTAATTTCACATCTATTTTGCACAATACATGTGGGAATTAAATTATATAATATATGTAACTTGTGGAATTTATGTTAGGTTTCCTTCTCTCTGTGTGATTCTCAGTACAGACAGATTTCTCTGTTTTATGGCGAGGGCAAGGACTTACCCCTCTGTCTCAAGGAATGAATATCCCCTCTTCTAAATTCAGAGAATCTCTATACCATTACAGTCAAACTTCAAGGATCTCTGTTATATCAAAAATCCCTGACAATAAGTCATTTTAATTTGTTTGTATGGCAATATTCAGAGTAGTATATCCCTATGCCTCTCCTTCCTGTGTAAAGTTATCAAATAATAAATAGAATTTATGGTGCTAGGAAATCCTACCCTTAAACTGTGAATGTTCTTTTTCAAGGCTACTCTCTAAATTGGATTTTTAAGGAAAAGATTAAAAAAAATAATCAAAATCCTAGAGGAGAACATAGGCAGTAACCTCTTTGACATCGGCCACAGCAACCTCTTTCAAGACATGTCTCCAAAGGCAAAGGAAACAAAAGCAAAAATGAACTGTTGGAACTTCATCAAGATCAAAAGCTTCTGCACAGCAAAGGAAACAGTCAACAAAACAAAGAGGCAACCCAAGGAATGTGAGAATATATTCACAAATGACACTACAGACAAAGGGCTGATATCCAAGATCTATAAAGAACTTCTCAAACACAACACTCAAAAAAACAGATAACCACATCAAAAAATGGGTAGAACCATGAACAGACACTTCTCCAAAGAAGACATACAAATGGCTATCAGACACATGAAGAAATGTTCATCATCATTAACCATCAGGGAGATTCAAATCAAAACCACATTGAGATACCACCTTACACCAGTTAGAATGGCCAAAATTAACAAGACAAGAAACAACATGTGTTGGAGAGGATGTGGAGAAAGGGGAACCCTCTTACAGTGTTGGTGGGAATGCAAGATGGTGCAGCCACTTTGGAAAACAGTGTGGAGATTCCTTAAGAAATTAAAAATAGAGCTTCCCTATGACCCTGCAATTGCACTACTGGGTATTTACCCTCAAAATACAGATGTAGTAAAGAGAAGGGCCATCTGTACTCCAGTATTTAAAGCAGCAATGGCCACGGTCGCCAAACCGTGGAAAGAGCCAAGATGCCTTTCAACAGACTAATGGATGAGGAAGATGTGGTCCATATACACAGTGGAGTATTATGCCTCCATCAGAAAGGATGAATACCCAACTTTTGTATCAACATGGATGGGACTGGAAGAGATTATGCTGAGTGAAATAAGCCAAGTAGAAAGAGTCAATTATCATATGGTTTCACTTACTTGTGGAACATAAGGAATAACAGGGAGGACATTAGGAGAAGGAAAGGAAAAGTGAATTGGGGGAAATCAGAGGGAGGGGGAGAACCATGAGAGACTGTGGACTCTGAGAAACAAACTTAGGGTTTTGGAGGGGAGGGAGGAGAGGGGTTGGGTGAGCCTGGTGGTGGGTATTAAGGAGGGCACGTATTGCATGGAGCACTGGGTGTGGTGCATAAACAATGAATTTTGGAACACTGAAAAAATAAAATTAAACTTTAAAAAAAGCAGAGCCCCTTGATTGATGCTTTAATCTCAAGAAAACTGGCTCCCAAACATCACCTCTACAACTACCTTCCTCTGAACTTGTCATAGGGGACTCAGTTTTTCTGTACTTAGCATACGTCAACATGGAATCCATGACATATACTCCACTGATGCCCAAGAACCACCATTGGTAATATGGTTCTCTTCAGGAGCACTCACTTGGTGCCTGGAACCTTATTTTAAACCTCATATACTTCTTCTGAAACAGGGATCTCAACAGCCCTGTGAGAAAAGCGACATCACTCCCATTGCATAATAGGAACCTAACCTCAAAAATAACCTGTTGTAGGAAATGCAAACCAAACCACAATGAGATACAACCTCACACCTGTCAGAATGGCTAGACTCAAAAACACAAGAAACAAGTGTTGGCAAAGATGTGAAGAAAAGGAACCCTCACACACTGTTGGTAGAAATGTAAATTGGTGTAGCCACTGTGAAAAACAGTATGGAGGTTCCTCAAAAAATTAGAACTAGAACTACCATTTGAGCCAATAACTTCACTACTGGGTATTTACCCAAAGAAAATGAAAACACTAATTCAAAAATATATACCCTATGTTTATTGCATCATTACTTACAATTGTCAAATATGGAAGCTGTCCAAGTGTCCATCAATAGACGAATGGACAAGGAAGATGTAATACACACACGCGCGCGCGCGCACACACACATGCACACACACACACACACACAGGAATATTACACAGCCATAAAAAAGATAAGATCTTGGTATTTGTGACAACATGGATGGACTTATTATGCTAAGTGAAATAAGTCAGCCTTAGACAAATACCATACGATTACACTTATATGTGGAGTGTAAAAAAGAAAAACAAATGAGGGACACCTGGGTGGCTCAGTCAATTAAGCATCTGCCTTCAGCTCAGGTCATGATCTTGGGGCCCTGGGATTGAGCCCCATGCCAGGTTCCCTGCTCAGTGGAGAGTCTGTTTGAGGATTTTCTCTCTCCCTCTCCCCCTCTCCCTGCACTCACACCCTCTCTCACTCTCTCAAATGAATACATAAATAAATCTTAAAAAAAAAAAAAAAAGCCAGAAACCACAGAGTGGATTTTTTTAAATATTTTTTTTAAGATTTTATTTATTTAACAGATAGAGATCACAGGTAGGCAGAGAGGCAGGCAGAGAGAGAGGAGGAAGCAGGCTGCTTGTGGAGCAGAGAGCCCGATGTGGGGCTCGATCCCAGGACCCTGGGATCACGACCTGAGCCAAAGGCAGAAGCTTTAACCCACTGAGCCACCCAGGCGCCCCCAGAGTGGATTTTTTTAAAAGGCCCAACTATCTGTCTCCTACAATAAACCTACTTTAAATATAAAGACACAGATTTAAAGTAATGCACTGGAGAAAAAATATAGCAGAAGAAACCTGGTTAGATACATTAATTTGAGATGAAGTGGACTTCAGAACAAGGGAAACTATCAGAGAGTAAAAGAAGATCTTTATAATGATGATGATAAAGGGGCTAATTCTCCCAGTATGTAACAATGATTAATGCACATGCACTTAATAGCAGATTATCAAAATAGGTGAGGCAAGAACTGATAGAAGTACAAGAAGAAGTAGAGAAACCCACAATTAGAGCTGGAGACTTCAACATCCCTCTACCTGTAATTTAAGATCCAAAGGCAGAAAATCAATAATGATATAGTTGAATTAAGTAGCAACATTAACCAATTGTATCTAATTAATATTTATAATACATTTCACCCAACAACAGCAGAACACACATTCTTCCCAAACTCACACGGAACATTCACCAGGAGAGATCATATTCTGGGCCATAGAATATGGTGTTTACACCTTCACAGATCATACAAGGTAAACTCGTAGACCACAGTGGGATTAAACTGGAAAGACAGATGGAAAAATCCCAATATATACACGTTAGTAACTTTTTAATAACTCCCATTGCATCTGCAACTGCCAGCTTCCCCACTGAAAATTATATTTCTTCAAATATCTGACACTATTCCCTATGCTGATTATTATATGATTCTTCCAATTCAGTGTCTAAGGAAGCTTAGACTGTGCGTGCATTTGGGAAAAGAGGAGCAGAGCAATGAAGATGGGGCAACTGGCAGTCTCCCCTGTCTAATGCAGAGGTAGGTGAGGATACCTAAAGACACATCTGCAGGCAACCTGGCTTAACCCATATACAATTTTAGGATCTCAATAGCGTTCAGTTCCTAATGCCTGAAAGATACCATATCCCTGTGCAATTCTTGAAGAATTTGTCCATTAGCTAAAAGTCTCAGGCTGATTAAGATCTCTTGCCTCTTATGTAAAATGCTAGGCTTCTCAAGATACATTCAAATTAGAAGTGATTTTTTTTTTCACTAAAACTCATTCCATAAACATTACTGAGCATGTACAATATATAGAAAAATAACTGGTACAGTTTTTCTCTTTAAAAAAAAAAGAGATTAAAAGCTAGCAGGATTCAGGGAGAGAAACAGAATTATATAATACCATTAACATTATGGTGATATTAATAACCCATGATTCTACAGTGCTTTGAAGTTTACAATGTGCTGTTATATGAATTTTCTTTTTTTTTATGTTTTTTTTAATATAATTTTTTATTTTTTATAAACATATATTTTTATCCCCAGGGGTACAGGTCTGTGAATCACCAGGTTTACACACTTCACAGCACTCACCAAAACACATACCCTCCCCAATGTCCATAATACCACCCCCTTCTCCCAAACCCCCTCCCCCCAACAACCCTCAGTTTGTTTTCATTCAAAGGACTTATGCAGCAACAAAAATGAATAGGGGGACAAAGAGGAACATTTAGGATGAAGCTGGAGATGATGTGAAAACAAACAAGAACTTGTTGAGTCACTGCTGTGTATCAGACACTAGCCATCCACCTGGAGATGATGTGAAAACAAACAAGAACTAGTTGAGTCACTGCTGTGTATCAGACACTAGCCATCCACCTGTCCATTCTTCTATTCAAAAAGAATCACAGAATAACTGATATATGCCAGGTAGGAACAAGGGATACAATGGTGACAAAACCAAGTCTCCACCCTCAAGGAATTTACATTTGGAAGAAGAGGCAGAAACAAATAGATACATAAGGACTGTTGGTAAAAGTGTTAGGTTATCACAAGTAAACCTCAGTCTGCAAAGTAAGCCTTATGCCTCCCCTTCCACAGAGGAAGATTGGGAAGTGCATAAAAGTTAAGTTTCTCAGGGTCACACAGTCAACATTTAAAATGCTTGAGCACTGGCTGTTATACATAACTAATAAATCATCGAACACTACATCAAAAACTAATGATATACTATATATTGGCAACAGAAGATAATTTTTTAAAAAAGAAAAAAAATTTTTTAAATAAAATAAAATGCTTGAACCTGAATTCAAAAGCTGTGCTCCTTTGAACAAGGTGCTTCTAGGGTCCATAATGCAGCCCTGGGCTTATGAGATAGAAAGATCACCATTCTATCCTGTCCTGACATTGCACCAAAATATGGAACCTTCTAAGATGATTCGCCAGAAGAGTGAGTAGAATCACATTAATTCAAAAGAGAAACCAATAGTAAGCAACTTCAACACCAGTGTTGAGATCTGACTTGGCTGGTCCCAGGCTGTCTTCTAGACATCAGCCATTGACGATAGAATAGATAAAATGAGCCACAACTCATTCTGTGAGACTGAGCCAATGGTTCAGTCTCACAGAACCATTAAATATCAAGAGAATACTTAGCAGTGTCTTCCCTAAATTTTTATTTTCTAAAATCACCTTTCTAAAGACAATTTTACAGAAAAGGAAGAGAAAAATACAAGAGGCAATCAGAATTCAAATTAATGGGAAAATCTACTTCAAGTTGTAAATACGTCAGGTTGGGTTTTCTTTTTTCAAAATCAGAAGGCATTTAAAATCTTTTTTTTTAATTGGACACAATAGAATGAATGTCTTCTTAAAGTTAAATTACCAAAACCCAATTACTCACAGGTAATGGCTGCTACTATTTCAATATCTTTCCAGATTTCTTCCAGGCATGTAAATTTTTTCCCCAAGATAACATTATATGATAAGTTCAGTGTTTCAATCTGTTACTAAAAGGGAATGTTTCCAAGTCTACAAGTTCTACATTTTCAATCTGAATGACTATAATACTAGATTTTTACATATATTTTCCAAGGATTTTCATTTATTTTTAACTTATTTTTCATGCTTTTAAAACACAAATTTTGCTATTTTTATTCAGTCAAATCTAATAATCTTTGGTGCCATGATTACAAAATCCTCTACCCCCCAAATTATATAAACATTTAGTTAAACTTCTTTCTAATATTTTAACTAACTTTTTTGACATTTGTTACTGAGATAACAAAATCTTCAGTCTTTTATTCCCATGAGAAGTTAAAAAGTAACATAATTTATTTCAACTCATAACATCTACCTCTAAAAAGAAATCAAACAAACAAAAAGCAAAAGAAATCATTCAAACACATCTAAAATTAGGCTGTTTCTTTACAATATCTTCATCATCAGCTAAAACCAGAAAACTGACATATTATTCGATCTAGTAAGTCCATTTCTGGACTTACAGGTGCACACAAAAATGCATTTACAAAATGTTGAGAGCAGCACTATTTGAAAACAGTAATTAAGGGCCCAACTAGGAAAACTGAAGAGGTCAATATATAACTTTTGTGATCTCTCACCTAAATATATTCTACAAGCCTGACTCCCAATGCCATCCACCCACCCCTTGTTTCCATATTCCCTGTTCTACTCTTGTCTCCCAAGACTGCTGTATTTGCCTGGCTAGCACCCCCCCAGTCCAGTCTAGCCTCATGACCAATGCTCATTCTCAACCTGCCTGATTACCATATACCTATGAAAACCATGCTCTACCTTAGTATTCAATGTATTTATCTATTGCATTCTATAAAGGATTAGGGAGATATTATAACAACATCACCAAAACACACATAATAAAACAATAAAATGTAAGAAACTGTTAAGAGACTACACTTGGAAACGTATGGTGTAGGAAATTAAGCCACATATATGTTTCGAGTGTATGGAGGACAAAGCAAGGGGTAATGGTCCAGTACATGGTCTTCATTGTCTATGAGGAAGAATCTTACCGGTTCCCAGGGGAACACTCTCTTACACTGGGGTTTAGGACAAGTGTTTCCCTTGTGGTCTCAAATGAACGAATACCCAACTTTTGTAGCAACATGGACGTGACTGGGAGAGATTATGCTGAGTGAAATAAGTCAAGCAGAGAGAGTCAATTATCATATGGTTTCACTTATTTGTGGAGCATAACAAATAACATGGAGGACATGGGGAGATGGAGAGGAGAAGGGAGTTGGGGGAAACTCGAAGGGGAGGTGAACCATGAGAGACTATGGACTCTGAAAAACAATTTGAGGGTTTTGAAGGGGTGGGGGTGGGAGGTTGGGGTACCAGGTGGTGGGTATTATAGAGGGCACGGATTGCATGGAGCACTGGGTGTAGTGCAAAAATAATGAATACTGTTATGCTGAAAATAAAAAATAACTTTTAAAAAAGTTGCATATTCATCCTTTCTGATGGAGGCATAATACTCCATAGTGTATATGGACCACATCTTCCTTATCCATTCATCCATTGAAGGGCATCTTGGTTCTTTCCACAGTTTGGCAACAGTGGCCATTGCTACTGCAGAGGATTTTTCAAAGACTCATTTATTTATTTACCTATTTGAGGTGGGGAGGGTCTTAGGGAGAAAGAGAGAGAATCCTAAACAGACCTCTCGCTGAACACAGAGCCCAAGGCAGGGCTCCATGCCAGGACCCCTCATGATCCCGTGACCCCTCCCATAAGATCATGACCTAAGAGAAAATTAAGAATCACTCAATCCACTGAAACACCCAGATCCTCCCAGAGGCTTTCTCTATGTCCCAAACCCTCAATTTAAATCGTAAAAAGCTCCCAAGTATAACAGAACTGGAAAAAGAAACATCAAGGAATAGGTTGTTTGTGGTATGCTTTGTTACGCTATTATTTTGGGGGAAGTGCTCACTTCTCCTTTCATCTAATTCACTCTCTTCTTTCTTAGCCTATTCTCTTTAGATATAATGTCTTTCCTGCAGATTCCGGGACTATACATTTTCTATTGTTGAACTGGATTTTCGGCATCTCAACTATTTGAATTTTTAAAACTTATGTGCTATATGAAAGTCCTTGGGCATACAGATATTCTTTTTTTTAATTAAATTTATTTATTTTCAGCATAACAGTATTCATTATTTTTGCACCACACCCAGTGCTCCACGCAATCTGTGCCCTCTATAATAACCACCACCTGGTACCCCAGCCTCTCACCCCCCCACTAAAAAAAACCCTCAGATTGTTTTTCAGAGTCCATAGTCTCTCATGGTTCACCTCCCCTTCGAGTTTCCCCCAACTCCCTTCTCCTCTCTAACTCCCCATGTCCTCCATGCTATTTGTTATGCTCCACAAATAAGTGAAGCCATATGATAATTGACTCTCGCTGCTTGACTTATTTCACTCAGCATAATCTCCTCCAGTCCCGTCCATGTTGCAACAAAAGTTGGGTATTCGTCCTTTCTGGTGGAGGCATAATACTCCAGAGTGTATATGGACCACATCTTCCTTATCCATTTGTCCGTTGAACGGCATCTTGGTTCTTTCCATAGTTTGGCGACCATGGCCATTGCTGCTATAAACATTGGGGTACAGATGGCCCTTCTTTTCACTACATCTGTATCTTTGAGGTAAATACCCTGGAGTGCAATTGCAGGATCATAAGGAAATTCTATTTTTAAGTTCTTGAGGAATCTCCACACTGTTCTCCAAAGATGCTGCACCAATTTGCATTCCCACCAACAGTGTAAGAGGGTTCCCCTTTCTCCACATCCTCTCCAACACATGTTGTTTCCTGTCTTGCTAATTTTGGCCATTCTAACTGGTGTAAGGTGATATCTGAATGTGGTTTTAATATGAAACTCCCTGATGGCTAGTGATGATGAACATTTTTTCATGTGTCTGATAGCCATTTGTATGTCTTCATTGGAGAAGTGTCTGTTCATATCTTCTATTTTTTGATATGATTGCCTGTTTTGTGTGTATTGAGTTTGAGGAGTTCATTATAGATCCTGGATATCAACCTTTTGTCTGTACTGTCATTTGCAAATATCTTCTCCCATTCCGTGGGTTGCCTCTTTGTTTTGTTGGCTGTTTCCTTTGCTGTGCAGAAGCTTTTGATTTTGATGAAGTCCCAAAAGTTTATTTTTGTTTTTGTTTCCTTTGCCTTTGGAGACATATCTTGAAAGAAGTTGCTGTGGCTGATATCGAAGAGATTACTGCCTATGTTCTCCTCTAGGATTCTGATGGATTCCTGTCACATTGAGGTCTTTTATCCATTTTGAGTTTATCTTTGTGTACGGTGTAAGAGAATGGTCGAGTTTCATTCAGATATTCTTATTGAAAGAGTTTTGTCCTCTGATGACCAAATATCTGATTTGAAAAAAACAAACCTATTTTGCTATAATATAGCAATAGTAGAAAATCTCTGTGGTTTGAATCATCAAACCTGATTTAAAATATCTTTCTATTAGTTCAACTGTTTTAGAATACTTAGTTCAGCTATTTTGGAATACTTAGAATATTTTAGTACTACATATGAGATCATACAGTACTTGTCTTTCTGTGCCTGGCTTATTTCATTTAGCATAACTTGCCCTACTCATAGGGACAGAGAGTAGAATGGTGGTGACCAGAGGCTGAAAGGAGCAGGAGATAGGAGGTGTTGGTCAAGAAGCACAGCACTTGAGTTATGCAAGAAGAATAAGTAAGTTCTGGAAATCTAATGTAGAGCATGGTGACTACAGTTAGAAATATTTTATTGTATACTTAAAATTTGTTGAAAGGGTAGATCTTCAGTGTTTTCATGACAAACAAAAAAAACAGAAAAGTACTTGAATATTAAAAAAAACTCTCTGCCTTTCATCAAGTCAGACTGTTGTGGAAAAAATAAACAATCTTCTCTGTTCACCCCTAAAGTGAGGAGTTTGGGGTTAAGTCACCCCTGAAGCTTTAACAGTCAATTTGTCCATAATACCAATGATCGTAGCTCTCCACTCCATCAAGAGCCCTGTGGGCCCAGTCAGGTCCAGGGGTCTCTGACTGCAGGGAGGAGACTTATCAGGGCCTGACTCTTCTTATCCTTTAAAGGAGGAGGTGAAGATTAAGTACTCAGGCTATTTAGTGAACCACTTAAGCCCTATCCACCCACTATAATTCTGATAAACCAAAGTAACTTCCAGATTCTCTCTTCTGCCAAAATGGTACTGGGAGAAAACTTCTGGAGTCTATCAAATAAAAATTATTCACGGAATGCTTGTTTAAAATGAAAGATGTGTTTTATTCAAGACTACTGCAACAGGAATTAAGATGACTGCAATAAAGGAGAGAGACTAAGCTTAACTCCAAATACAATAAGGATAGGAGGGTATTTATAGCCAACAAGCAGAGTGAAGGGGTCGATGGATGGAAAATTATGAAAGGACACTTCCAGACCAAGGAATTCTTGCTAAACTAGCTTGACAGGATCTTACAAGGATAAGCCAAGATCTTAGATAAAAGGAGTTAGATCTCAAGGGTTAAGGGATGACACATTTAATCAGATGTCAAGGTAGGGGCTTCTTACATAAACAGACACTTCTCCAGTGAAGACATGCAAATGGCTATCAGACACATGAAAAAATGTTCATCATCACTAGCCATCAGGGAGATTCAAATTAAAACCACATTGAGATATCACCTTACACCAGTTAGAATGGCCAAAATTAGCAAGACAGGAAACAACATGTGTTGGAGAGGATGTGAAGAAAGGGGAACCCTCTTACACTGTTGGTGGGAATGCAAGTTGGTGCAGCCACTTTGGAGAACACTGTGGAGATTCCTCAAGAAATTAAAAATAGAGCTTCCCTATGATCCTGCAATTGCACTCCTGGGTATTTACCCCAAAGATACAGATGTAGTGAAAAGAAGGGCCATCTGTACCCCAATGTTTATAGTAGCAATGGCCACGGTCACCAAACTGTGGAAAGAACCAAGATGCCCTTCAACGGACGAATGGATAAGGAAGATGTGGTCCACATACACTATGGAGTATGATGCCTCCGTCAGAAAAGACGAATACCCAACTTTTGTGCAACATGGATGGGACTGGAGGAGATTATGCTGAGTGAAATAAGTCAAGCAGAGAGAGTCAATTATCATATGGTTTCATTTATTTGCGGAGCATAACAAATAACATGGAGGACATAGGGAGATGGAGAGGAGAAGGGAGTTGAGGGAAATTGGAAGGGGAGGTGAACCATGAGAGACTATGGACTCTGAAAAACAATCTGAGGGTTTTGAAGGGGCAGGGGTTGGGAGGTTGGGGGAGCCAGGTGGTGGGTATTAAGGAGGGCACATATTGCATGGAGCACTGGGTGTGGTGCATAAACAATGAATTCTGTTATGCTGAAAAGAAATTTTATAAATAAATAAATAAATAAATAAATAAATAAATAAATAAATTTTGTTTAAGTTCAGCTTCTTGCTGAACTGATTTAGCAGAATTCTCAGCAAGGAAAGACACAGAAGGCTAAGGCCCAGGCCTAGTTGGAAAGAAGGCTTAGAAGAGCCCAGTTAAAAAGCTAATCATAGAAGTTTACACAGTGTACAAACCAATTTATATAACATTTTGAAATAATGTAGTTATAGGGATGGAAAACAGGTTAGTGGTGTCTAGGGGATAGAGCTTTAGAGGGAGGAGGTATGGGTGGCTATAAGTTGTAACATATGATGCATCTTGACTGTGGTGGTAGTTCCTAAAGTTACACATTGAATAAAATTAGATACACACATGTGAAAGCATGGGTAACTGGTAAAATATGAAAAAGGTGTGTGAATTGTACTAATGTCAGTTTCATGGTGTTGTTATTGTCTTGTAGCTATGAAAGATGCTAACATTGGCCGAGGGTGGATGAAAAGTGCATGGGTCTTCTGTGTGTGTGTGTGTGTGTGTGTGTGTGTGTGTGTGTAAAACTTCCTATTACTCTGTTAAAGTAAAGAACTTAAAAATAATGTTTTTTGTAATAGAAAAATTTGATGGCTATATTTTGAAGTGAATTTAAAATATATTCAAGCTATAACTGCTGAATAATTTGGTAACATTATAGATGGCATTTTCATTTAAGCAGTAACTAAATTTAAAAAATCTTACAGATATTAAAAAAAAAAAAGAACCCAATTAACATTTGTTCCTTGTCAAGTCCAAAAAATATTTGGATTTGAATCCTTGATTTGCCACTCGTTAACTTTGCAGTTGTGCAAATGTGAGCAAGACATTAACTTCTTCTTAAGCTTCAGCTTCCCCTATGTGGAGATGATCATACCCACTCTCCAGACCCCACAGAGACATCATTAGAATGAAAATCAAAATGAGACACTGCAGGTGAAGGCCTTTGGTAATGTATAAAGCCCTTCATACATGTGAGGAAGCCACTCCTGCAGGACAGAAGGCAAGCCATTAGTCATAGTCTTGCCATCTCCCTCTTGTCAGAAGAAAGGCACTGAAGTAGGATGGCTTTTACTGTCCAGTCAGGGTATTTCCAGCAGGAAATAAGAATCATCAGGATAAACAATTTCCAGGCCACAAAAGGGGAGACCCTCTCCAGTTTTTCAGAGTAGTCATGATGATCTGCATGTTCAAGAGAGCCTTGTAAGAATATACAATAAATGATGCTGTCCCCTCACAACACTATACTCCTAACCCGAACATACTTTCTTCCAAGGTAGATGTGGTGGAGGGTGGTCTGCACCATGGGCCAGAGCAACCACACCAATGTGAAGGAATTTGTCTTCCTGGAACTCACTCACTTCCAAGAGCTAGAATTTTTCTTGTTTGTGGTCTTCCTTGTTGTGTATGTAGCAACTGTGCTAGGCAATGCCCTCATTGTGGTGACCATTAGCTGTGAGTCCCACCTTCACACCCCCATGTACTTTTTGCTGCGGAACAAATCGGTCCTGGACATTGTTTTTTCATCTGTCACCGTTCCCAAGTTCCTGGTGGACCTGTTATCAGAGAGGAAAACCATCTCCTACAATGGCTGCATGGCACAGATCTTCTTCTTCCACTTCGCTGGTGGGGCAGACATTTTCTTCCTCTCTGTGATGGCCTATGACAGGTATCTCGCCATCGCCAAACCCCTGCATTATGTGACCATTATGAGGAAAGAGGTGTGGGTGGGCTTAGTGGTGGCTTCCTGGGTGGGTGGTGGTTTGCACTCAATTGTTCAGATAATTTTGATGCTTCCGCTCCCCTTCTGTGGCCCCAACATCCTGGATGCCTTCTACTGTGATGTGCCCCAAGTGGTTAAGCTGGCCTGTACCGACACCTTTGCCCTAGAGCTTCTCATGATCTCTAACAATGGGCTTGTGACTCTGCTGTGGTTCCTCCTGCTGCTGGGGTCCTACACTGTCATTCTGGCAATGCTGAGAGCTCACTCTGGGGAGGGTCGAAAAAAGGCCCTGTCCACCTGCACCTCCCATATCCTCGTGGTGACTCTGCACTTCGTGCCTTGTGTCTATATCTACTGCAGGCCCTTCACTACACTACCCATGGACACGGCTGTGTCCATCAATAACACGGTCATTACCCCCATGCTAAACCCCATGATCTACACCCTGAGGAACCAGGAGATGAAGTCAGCCATGAAAAGACTGCAGAGAAGGCTTGGGCCTTCCAAGAGCAGTAAGCTGGGGTGAGCACTCACATGGAGACTGGAAATCTATGATCTGGTTTCCGCAAACTCGCAAACTGCTATCCTGAGGCAACAGACCACTAGCTCTCTCACCAGTCATTTCTGTATATCCTCATAGCCTTTCAACTCTCTCAGCAGGAATCTACCAACCAAAGGAAGAGATGAGCTTGAACATGAGCTATTGGGCTTGTGAACTTGGGAAAAGCAGAAGGTAGAAGATGAAAATCAATGACCTAATGCTAATTTGGTGCAATCTTTGATTCTCATGCCAACACATTTTACCTAACTTTTACCACCTGCAATATGGAAATGACATTGTCCATTTACAATGTGTTCATGAGAATGAAGAATGATAAATGTTGAGAGGATGGTCGTTCTGACGATTAACACCGTTCAGTAATCAGGCATACAGTCCACATTCCCTACTGTCAATCCCTCGAATCCTAGATATGCACATATGGAAATTATGGATGTGTCTATGTCATACGTGCTCTCTCTAGTGACTCTGTATTTCCAATTAGTTATTAAAATTACTTCTTGGTTTAATATTCTGAATACAGAATCTCTAATATATTTCACCAACTAGTGAAAAGAGAAGAAACGTTTTAAAAGTTGTGTTCAGTCAGATATATACTTGGACAAATCTACACATAGACCAAGAATTTCCTCTTATCGGGTCCATTCTACTAATTTGCCCACTGAAATTAATCTCAAAAGTACAGTTTAGGGATATAGCTGCACAAAACCCACCATGGTAATTTATGTTAACCTAACTTTCTTCTTCCCTCTCTCTCTTCCTCTTTCACCCTCAGAGCTTTTATAGTTGGAGAAAATCTAGTTTTTACCTTTGAATGCCTGACAATTCCAGGGAAATCACTTAGAACAGCAACAACAAAAATACCTAAGGAACACCTTTCCACACACTCAAGACCCATTTTGTGTACCAGGAGAGGAAAGAAACATATTAAATGCAGAGTCATTTAGGAACAGCCACTGGGTCCATGTCATAACCCACCTCTCTCCTAAGAAGAATTCCACAGAAGTTAATATGTAGAAAGACAATAAATGTCTCTTTGCTCCCTAGGCTCACATCAAATTCCATCCTTTAGCCTACAATCATCATTCAAAAATCAAACAATTAGTAAAGAAGCAACATACAGGAAATCAGGATATTGTAACATACAGAACAATTTCTTTGCAAGCTGTTATGATACATTAAAAGGTCCTAGTAAGGGGCACCTGGGTGGCTCAGTGGGTTAAGCCACTGCCTTTGGCTCAGGTCATGATCTCACGTCCCGGGATCGAGTCCCGCATCGGGCTCTCTGCTCGGCAGGGAGCCTGCTTCCTCCTCTCTCTCTCTCTGCCTGCCTCTCTGCCTACTTGTGATCTCTCTCTGTCAAATAAATAAATAAAATCTTTAAAAAAAAAAAAGGTCCTAGTAAGTGACACACATCTGTGATCTTCACTGAGTCCTATGAGACAGAGACATTAGGCCAAGACTTTCTTTTTTTTTCTTTTTTTTTTTTACTTTTGTTTTTATTTTATGCAGAATTTACTCCCAGGCCATAAGGTTTTTTCCTTTAGTTTCTTCTTGGATGCAATCTCCTCTTCTAGTTTAGAAACAACCTGCTCTTTTGCAGTAAGGATCATCTCAGTAGGGCAGGGAGAGCTCATGTGTAGGTTAATAAGCTCTGTATGTTCTACACCGCATCTTGGGGGCTTTGTTCACCTGAATGTGCTCAGTGACCAAAGAACCTCCATCTAAACCCTTAGGTTCAGCAAGACTCTTTGCATTTTTAAGCATGTGCAGTAAGAATTCAGTCCTCCTTTTGGCCCACTGACCCTGTATCCCTCCCCACTGTTTGGCCTGAGTGCACCAACCAGCTCTTCCATTATAGCAACAGAATGGCAGACATAGCTTCTGCAAAGTGACATCCTTCAGATACTGGGTCACTTTTCAGATATGCACATCCTTGATGGCCTAGGTAGTTTTATGTGTGTTCTTAAAATGAATACGGAGATTTGCATGATTTTGTAGGGTTTTCTGCATCAAGTGAATAATGAACCATTTTTAGAGGTCGCTTAGGAAAGAGGCTATGACAAGACTTCTAATTATATGCCAGTGATTCTCAAATTTTTAAGAATTATTGTCCCCCTCCAAGGAACTGTATTAGGTATTTTTCCTAATCCTCTCCTATAAGAAAATTTAATACCAAAGATATACAGTGTATCTTTTTGTGGACTGAAGTTCTTTGAAGGGCCACACAGCATTCTAATCTAAGATTTTTTGCCCCCACCAAATCAATTTTTGTCCCTTGGACTTGTTGTTCACATTGAGAATGAATAATCATATGACATTAGATGTTTCTATTAATATGTTTCCCTAAAACTCAGGGAATCACAGAATAGATAGATTTATTCCTTCTGGGGCTTTATAAGAATTTGGAAAGCATAGAAATGTGGGCATCTGTGTGTGTGTGTGTGTGTGTGTATGTATGCATGTGTGTGGCAGTGGGTGGGTGGGTGTGCATGTACATACATGTGAACTTGCATGCAGTAATGACTTGGAAGCTGTTTAATAACTCCCACTGGAACTCCAACATGATCAAAGAAGATCCGTCCTCTTTCTACATTCACATCCAATGAAATTCCCTTTGCTAATTCTTGTATGAGGCTTAGACCTGAGGGACTAGTACATGTGGCAGGAGCACATTGAAACAAGCAGAAGAGCCATGATGACATAACTCCTTGAGTCTGCCCTTTCAGATGCAAAGGTGAAGGGAAGAGTTTGAAGACTAGCATAACTAATCTTGAGAAGGACTTGACCTTCTAACATGATGGTTCCCCAGCATCATATCCACTGACACCCACCACCCAGTCTCAGATGGTGCGAGTTCCTGGTTGGATACTGAAGGTTTAGGTAAGGACATGGACCTGTCAGTGTGAGACATTGTGGATAATGCATGAATAGGATAAGCATGAAAAATACACCAAGTATATAAGATACTGCCAAAATAGCTCTCTCTTGAGTGAGAGACAACAGAGTGGATGTTAAATATTGGGAAAGGAGGAATGTCTTTCTAAGAAGGCACCACAGACATGGGGTCAGCCTGCTAAAAGAGAAAGCAGCTGGTATTTGGTAGAACAGCTGAATTGCATTTAAGGAGATTTTGTTCTATCTTGGGGTCTTTCCATGGGGATAACAGAGAATTTTTCCACAAGATGGGTGCTTCCTCAAAAAAACATGATTTTATAATGCCCTAAATTTCCTTTAAAACTGTAGACGTTTCAAAGGCAGCCCCATATCCACACATGGCCCATGATTCACTGGGTCCCTTTTGCCTTTGACCCAGAGTCAGTTTTATTCCCAAACCAATGACTTAGCACTGAAACCTTTGGTCTACTTGGTTAATCCACACAAGTTCACTAAAATACAAACAAGCAAGTTGATTCAAAGAGAAGCTGTTCTACTGGATAGCATTTTACATTCTGCCAAAGTCTTCCTAAATAACTCTTCGTGACAGGGAAGATCCTGTTTTCAGGGGAAAGGGAAAGGGATCAAGTTAATTGAACTTTACACACATGATCGCAGTTGCTGTTTATGCTACCCAATGAACTAAGTGTTATGCTTGCCAGTTTACAGAGGAGGGAACTGAAAGAAAATAGAAGACTTGGTCCAGGTGAAAAAGAAGAAAGAGGCAGAATTCCAGTCCAGGTATGCCCTACTCCAAAGCCCTTATCCTTGTTCCACACCACACCACGTTATTTTACAACTCAGGATCTGAGTAACAGAGAGAAGGGTGACTTTTTCAAGGTCACAAAGCTATTTCATAGCCTGGATCAGAAAATGCATCGCTATCTGGTATCCCTGAGGTCAAGTCAAGGACATTAAGAAAAGAGTTGCTTAATCTGTGTTTGTCAAGATCCTTCTTTACTCACCCACACTCCAATGTCAACGCTCATAAGTTACAATAAGCCCTTACCAGGTAGGTTTGTTCACTAATCTAAAAACAAAACAAAATAAACAACAACAACAAAAATAATCCCTTTTTTGAGCACCTAACACGTGCCCCAGACTAAGTATAGTTTTGGTGATGTAACATAAATGAAACACTGAGCAGGCAGGATGAACTTGAGAGGTAAGAGGGAAATTATACTGAACTAAGGAGAGACAGACACGTAAGCACTTAGATGTAAAAATGTTACAAGTGCCAGAGGAGAAGTCAGAGCAGGGAATGATGAGTCCCAAAGCAGTGTCAGGAAAGTTTTCATAGAACACGAGACTCTGAACCTGAGTGTTGTGAAGGGGGATAAATGGGAAATTCTGGAACTGGGGAGTGCGTGGTGGGTAGATCTAGCCACAGGAACACGGATCCAAAGGCATGGACCAGCAAGAAGTTGCATAACATTTAAACCCCTGAAACAGGATCAAAAGAAACAGGGTACCAGATAATACTAAGAGGAGTTTAATCTTTATTCTGTAGACAATAAGGAACCATTAAAAATCTTCAGGCAAAGAACAGATGGTCCCATTTGTGATTTGTAATTACATTTCTGGAAAAAACAGAAGGGATGGGGGCACCTGGGTGGCTCAGCGGGGTAAAGCCTCTGCCTTCAGCTCCGATCGTGGTCTCAGGGTCCTGGGTTGAGCCCCGCATCGGGCTCTCTGCTCAGCGGGGAGCCTGCTTCCTCCTCTCTCTCTCTTCCTGCCTCTCTGCCTACTTGGGATCTCTGTCTGTCAAATAAACAAATAATTTAAAAAAAAAAAAAAAACAGAGAAGATGAATTAGAGAAAACTATACTGAAGGGAAGGAGACCAGGAAAGGACAACTAAGGAAACTTGGAATGATCTAGGGAGAGATAAGGGGTTAACTGAGGAGGAAGAGAAGGAGGCCACACTGGGAGAGGTGAAGAAAGTCGAATCCTCCGGAGAGCCTGTACAGTGTCCAGGTTCCTTGCAATGTGAGTGGCTCAGTAGAAATCTTTTGGATAAACGTGCTACCTGCCAGTGCCTGCTGCGGAGGCCACTGTGCTCACCAAGAGAGAACCAACAGAGGAAACAAGGCAAGTGGTCATACTCTTCAGAGCAAAGGAGATGCAAGCTGTGTTTGGGGGTTATTTATCCACATAACTTCTCAAGGCTCTCAAAGCTTGTTTCTACACCAACCGAAGAGTAATGCTTCCCAGGTGGACACATTCTGGGGACCACCTAGATGGTGGTGCCAGATGGCTCAGATGCTTAGGCTGAAGATGGCTATTTTCCTCTCAGTTAACTTTGTCACCACTGCCACCACCATAAATCTCAGAAATTACCGAAATGGCATGGGTAGAATATGTATTATGCTGAAAGCTAAACTTTACCACTAGCTTTCTCTATGTCCTTCTGCATGTCAATTAAATTTTCCTCAGACTTAATTTTTTTTTTTCAAAATTGACCCTCAAACAATAAAAGGTTGCTCACTCCTGACTCCTACGGGCAAAATAGAATGAACTGAAAATTCTCTAAGTTGGATCTGCCGCCTCCTTCCCAAATACGACTCTATAGTAAGAGAACCTATGGGTGTCCAGGGGCAGGCAGGGAGCTACCATTGTTCCATTGGGTGTACCTGCATTGCCTACAACCCTGCAGAAAGCTTGCACTTCATGCCCTCTCTCTAAGTACGTATGCCTGGACTCTGCTGTCTTCTTTGTGAACAGAATCATATCTGGTGCTATCCTTGTCACCTTTGTGTTAAACCCCGACCTCTGGGTATTGACCAAATGAAATTTTAAAAAGTAAAAAAAAAAAAAAAAAAAAAAAAAAAAAAAAAAAAAAAAAAAAAAAAAGCCTCGTCACTTCTGAAAGATAATAGAAGGGCAGTGGTCTAAAATTCCTTAGTCTTTCTCCAGCTCCTTTAGGTGTAGGGTTAGGTTGTGTACCTGAGACCTTTCTTGTTTCTTGAGAAAGGCTTGTAGCGCTATATATTTTCCTCTCAGGACTGCCTTTGTTGTGTCCCACAGATTTTGAACCGTTGTATTTTCATTATCATTTGTTTCCATGATTTTTTTCAATTCTTCTTTAATTTCCCGGTTGACCCATTCATTCTTTAGAAGGATACTGTTTAGTCTCCATGTATTTGGGTTCTTTCCAAACTTCCTTTTGTGGTTGAGTTCTAGCTTTAGAGCATTGTGGTCTGAAAATATGCAGGGAATGATCCCAATCTTTTGATACCGGTTGAGTCCTGATTTAGGACCGAGGATGTGATCTATTCTGGAGAATGTTCCATGTGCACTAGAGAAGAATGTGTATTCTGTTGCTTTGGGATGAAATATTCTGAATATATCTGTGATGTCCATCTGGTCCAGCGTGTCGTTTAAGGCCTTTATTTCCTTGCTGATCTTTTGCTTGGATGACCTGTCCATTTCAGTGAGGGGAGTGTTAAAGTCCCCTACTATTATTGTATTATTGTTGATGTGTTTCTTTGATTTTGTTATTAATTGGTTTATATAGTTGGCTGCTCCCACGTTGGGGGCATAGATATTTAAAATTGTTAAATCTTCTTGTTGGACAGACCCTTTGAGTATGATATAGTGTCCTTCCTCATCTCTTATTATAGTCTTTGGCTTAAAATCTAATTGATCTGATATAAGGATTGCCACTCCTGCTTTCTTCTGATGTCCATTAGCATGGTAAATTCTTTTCCACCCCCTCACTTTAAATCTGGAGGTGTCTTCGGGCTTAAAATGTGTTTCTTGGAGGCAACATATAGATGGGTTTTGTTTTTTTATCCATTCTGATACCCTGTGTCTTTTAACAGGGGCATTTAGCCCATTAACATTCAGGGTAACTATTGAGAGATATGAATTTAGTGCCATTGTATTGCCTGTAAGGTGACTGTTACTGTATATGGTCTCTGTTCCTTTCTGATCTACCACTTGTAGGCTCTCTCTTTGCTTAGAGGACCCCTTTCAGTATTTCCTGTAGAGCTGGTTTGGTATTTGCAAATTCTTTCAGTTGTTGTTTGTCCTGGAAGCTTTTAATCTCTCCTTCTATTTTCAATGATAGCCTAGCTGGATATAGTATTCTTGGCTGCATGTTTTTCTCGTTTAGTGCTCTGAAAATATCATGCCAGCTCTTTCTGGCCTGCCAGGTCTCTGTGGATAAGTCAGCTGCCAATCTAATATTTTTACCATTGTATGTTACAGACTTCTTTTCCCGGGCTGCTTTCAGGATTTTCTCTTTGTCATTGAGACTTGTAAATTTTACTATTAGGTGACGGGGTGTGGGCCTATTCTTATTGATTTTGAGGGGCATTCTCTGAACCTCCTGTATTTTGATGCTCGTTCCCTTTGCCATATTGGGGAAATTCTCCCCAATAATTCTCTCCAGTATACCTTCTGCTCCCCTCTCACTTTCTTCTTCTTCTGGAATCCCAATTATTCTAATGTTGTTTCATCTTATGGTGTCACTTATCTCTCGAATTCTCCCCTCGTGGTCCAGTAGCTGTTTGTCCCTCTTTTGCTCAGCTTCTTTATTCTCTGTCATTTGGTCTTCTATATCACTAATTCTTTCTTCTGCCTCATTTATCCTAGCAGTTAGAGCCTCCATTTTTGATTGCACCTCATTAATAGCTTTTTTTATTTCACCTTGGTTAGATTTTAGTTCTTTTATTTCTCCAGAAAGGGCTTTTATATCTCTCGAGAGGGTTTCTCTAATATCTTCCATGCCTTTTTCGAGCCCGGCTAGAACCTTGAGAATTGTCATTCTGAACTCTAGATCTGACATATTACCGATGTCTGTATTGATTAGGTCCCTAGCCTTCGGTACTGCCTCTTCTTGTCTTTTTTTTTGTGTTGAATTTTTACGTCTTGTCATTTTGTCCAGATAAGACTAAATGAAGGGGCAAGTAAAATACTAAAAGGGTGGCAACAACCCCAGGAAAATATGCTTTAACCAAATTAGAAGAGATCCAAAATCGTGAGTGGGGAGAAAGGGGATAAAAAGAGGTTCAAAAAGGAAGAAAGAAAAAAAAAAAAAAAAAGAAAAGAAAAGAATTTTTAAAAAAAGAATACACCTAAGAAAAATGTAAAAAAGAAATATATATATATATATATATATATTAGATAAACTAGTATAAAATCGTTAAAAAAGAAAAAGGTAACAGTTAAAAAAAATTTTACCCGAAGGCGAGAAAAAAAAAAATGAAAAAGAAAAAATTAAATTAACTGCAAGACTAAAAAAAATCACAGAAAAAAAGCCATGAGTTCCGTGCTTGGCTTTCTCCTCCTCTGGAATTCTGCTGCTCTCCTTGGTATTGAAACCGCACTCCTTGGTAGGTGAACTTGGTCTTGGCTGGATTTCTTGTTGATCTTCTGGGGGAGGGGCCTGTTGTAGTGATTCTCAAGTGTCTTTGCCCCAGGCGGAATTACACTGCCCTTACCCGGGGCCGGGGTGAGTAATCCGCTCGGGTTTGCTTTCAGGAGCTTTTGTTCCCTGAGCGCTTTCCGTAGAGTTCCAGAGGACGGGAATACAAATGGAGAAACCCTAAGCCCAGCAGGAGAAGAGAAATCATAAAGATCAGAGCAGAAATCAATGAAATAGAAACCAAAAAAACAATAGAACAAATCAACGAAACTAGGAGCTGGTTCTTTGAAAGAATTAATAAAATTGATAAACCCCTGGCCCGACTTATCAAAAAGAAAACATAAAGGACGCAAATAAATAAAATCATGAATGAAAGAGGAGAGATCACAACTAACACCAAAGAAATACAAACTAATATAAGAACATACTATGAGCAACTCTACGGCAATAAATTTGACAATCTGGAAGAAATGGATGCATTCCTAGAAACATATAAACTACCACAACTGAGCCAGGAAGAAATAGAAAGCCTGAACAGACCCATAACCAGTAAGGAGATTGAAACAGTCATTAAAAATCTCCAAACAAACAAAAGCCCAGGGCCAGACGGCTTCCCGGGGGAATTCTACCAAACATTTAAAGAAGAACTAATTCCTATTCTCCTGAAACTGTTCCAAAAAATAGAAATGGAAGGAAAACTTCCAAACTCATTTTATGAGGCCAGCATCACCTTGATCCCAAAACCAGACAAGGATCCCACCAAAAAAGAGAGCTATAGACCGATATCCTTGATGAACACAGATGCGAAAATACTCAACAAAATACTAGCCAATAGGATTCAACAGTACATTAAAAGGATTATTCACCACGACCAAGTGGGATTTATTCCAGGGCTGCAAGGTTGGTTCAACATCCGCAAATCAGTCAATGTGATACAACACATCAATAAAAGAAAGAACAAGAACCATATGATACTCTCAATAGATGCTGAAAAAGCATTTGACAAAGTACAACATCCCTTCCTGATCAAAACTCTTCAAAGTGTAGGGATAGAGGGCACATACCTCAATATCATCAAAGCCATCTATGAAAAAACCCACCGCAAATATCATTCTCAATGGAGAAAAACTGAAAGCTTTTCCGCTAAGGTCAGGAACACACGCAGGGATGTCCATTATCACCACTGCTATTCAACATTGTACTAGAGGTCCTAGCCTCAGCAATCAGACAACAAAAGGAAATTAAAGGCATCCAAATCGGCAAAGAAGAAGTCAAATTATCACTCTTCACAGATGATATGATACTATATGTGGAAAACCCAAAAGACTCCACTCCAAAACTGCTAGAACTTATACAGGAATTCAGTAAAGTGTCAGGATATAAAATCAATGCACAGAAATCAGTTGCATTTCTCTACACCAACAGCAAGACAGAAGAAAGAGATATTAAGGAGTCAATCCCATTTACAATTGCATCCAAAACCATAAGATACCTAGGAATAAACCTAACCAAAGAGACACAGAATCTATACTCAGAAAACTATAAAGTACTCATGAAAGAAATTGAGGAAGACACAAAGAAATGGAAAAATGTTCCATGCTCCTGATTGGAAGAATAAATATTGTGAAAATGTCTATGCTACCTAAAGCAATCTACACATTTAATGCAATTCCTATCAAAGTACCATCCATCTTTTTCAAAGAAATGGAACAAATAATGCTAAAATTTATATGGAACCAGAAAAGACCTCGAATAGCCAAAGGGATATTGAAAAAGAAAGCCAACGTTGGTGGCATCACAATTCCGGACTTCAAGCTCTATTACAAAGCTGTCATCATCAAGACAGCATGGTACTGGCACAAAAACAGACACATAGATCAATGGAACAGAATAGAGAGCCCAGAAATAGACCCTCAAATCTATGGTCAACTAATCTTCGACAAAGCAGGAAAGAATGTCCAATGGAAAAAAAGACAGCCTTTTCAATAAATGGTGCTGGGAAAATTGGACAGCCACATGCAGAAAAATGAAATTGGACCATTCCCTTACACCACACACAAAAATCGACTCAAAATGGATGAAGGACCTCAATGTACGAAAGGAATCCATCAAAATCCTTGAGGAGAACACGGGCAGCAACCTCTTCGACCTCTGCCGCAGCAACATCTTCCTAGGAACAACGCAAAAGGCAAGGGAAGCAAGGGAAAAAATGAACTACTGGGATTTCATCAAGATCAAAAGCTTTTGCACAGCAAAGGAAACAGTTAACAAAATCAAAAGACAACTGACAGAATGGGAGAAGATATTTGCAAACGACATATCAGATAAAGGACTAGTGTCCAGAATCTATAAAGAACTTAGCAAACTCAACACCCAAAGAACAAATAATCCAATCAAGAAATGGGCAGAGGACATGAACAGACATTTCTGCAAAGAAGACATCCAGATGGCGAACAGACACATGAAAAAGTGCTCCATATCACTCGGCATCAGGGAAATACAAATCAAAACCACAATGAGATATCACCTCACACCAGTCAGAATGGCTAAAATCAACAAGTCAGGAAATGACAGATGCTGGCAAGGATGCGGAGAAAGGGGAACCCTCCTACACTGTTGGTGGGAATGCAAGCTGGTGCAGCCACTCTGGAAAACAGCATGGAGATTCCTCAAAATGTTGAAAATAGAACTGCCCTATGACCCAGCAATTGCACTATTGGGTATTTACCCTAAAGATACAAATGTAGTGATCCAAAGGGGCACATGCACCCGAATGTTTATAGCAGCAATGTCCACAATAGCCAAACTATGGAAAGAACCTAGATGTCCATCAACAGATGAATGGATCAATAAGATGTGGTATATATACACAATGGAATACTATGCAGCCATCAAAAGAAATGAAATCTTGCCATTTGCAACAACGTGGATGGAACTAGAGCGTATCATGCTTAGCGAAATAAGTCAAGCAGAGAAAGACAACTATCATATGATCTCCCTGATATGAGGAAGTGGTGATACAACATGGAGGCTTAAGTGGGTAGAAGAAGAATAAATGAAACAAGATGGGATTGGGAGGGAGACAAACCATAAGTGACTCTTAATCTCACAAAACAAACTGAGGGTTGCCGGGGGCAGGGGGTTTGGGAGAAGGGGGTGGGATTATGGACATTGGGGAGGGTATGTGATTTGGTGAGTGCTGTGAAGTGTGTAAACCTGGTGATTCACAGACCTGTACCCCTGGGGATAAAAATATATGTTTATCAAAAATAAAAAATTTAAAAAAATAAAAAAATAAAAAATAAAAAATAAAATTCCTTAGTCATGGAGAAGAAATGAAGGGACTAATAAACCCACCCTTGAAAAGACTAGGAAAATCCTGTAAAAAGAGTCTCTTATACAAATTATCCTTGGTTTTATATATTCTCAAGCTGACAGGCAATCTGGATGAGTAGAAAGATTCTAGAACTAATAGAAGAGATTTGTGTTACTTTTCCTGTTCCACTGGTTTTCCATATGACCTAGGAAAACTGGCTTAATGTTTACTGAGTTCACTTTTTCAGTTTTGGTATTAACTGATGTGGTAATGTTAATACTTTCCCCTCTAACCTCAGAGGGATATTAGAAAAATTGATTAATAATTAGGTGTGCAGTGCTTTTAAAACTATAACATGCTGTTCAAATCAATTCCTATCATGGTGTCACTGTAAGGCCTGTGAGTGTTGGTTTATTCTAATGGGTTTTAAGGCACAGAGACAAAGTGGAATTAGAATAAAATCAGAGGAGCTCCCATACGCAGAGGTGTAGGGAGCCCACAGCTCCTTCCATGAAGCCTTCTTTAGTTCTCTTCCTCGACATCCTCTAGGGGTGGACTTTTTTTTTTTTTTTTGAACCAAAATATCATGTAACATTTAATAATTTCAAATACATTTATTATACATTACAGATTAAAGTTATATACACAAATATAATTTTAGTCATAAAATTCCAACAAACTGCTTACATTTAAGTCACTGGATCTGGTAGAAGCCAATTTAGAGTCTTCTAGTCCGCTAAATTCACCTTCCTTAAGTTATACAGAAATAAAATCTGATAGTCTTGATTTAAAGAGGTGCTGTTATCACATTGCAACACTCAGAAAATTGTACCTATCTATACAATGTCTTTCACATGCTCCACTAATACTTAAAGCACCATTGCAAGACTAGATGTGTACAACACTGAATCACAATTCCCAAGTTCGTTCTAGGATTGGGATGAAATGATGAGAATTTTCTCTCCTTTGGTCTAACGCAGAACAGCCCCTTCTGACCTGTCTGTCTAGGGCTGAATTTTAACAGATGCCAAAGGCTCCTGTGAATATAGTAGGGAGATGAATGATCTAGCTCAAACCACATTTTGGGCTAAAGAGGGAGCTGAAGCAAGTAGAACTGAGTGACCTCCCTAGGTAACATAGCAGGTTCATAAAGAATAAGATATATGATTAAAATATATTTATGCTGTTCAATTTCCATGTAAGAGATAAATCTTTGCTCAATCTCAATGCCTCAGCAGTATTATTGTTTCTTTCAAAGCTGTACATGGTGGAAGGACTATCATCCAATGGCCCTGAGAAATCATAGCAGGGTGTCTGAATTTATTTTTTGTGGACTTACCCAGTCTCAAGAGCTGAGCTTGCTCTTATTTTTCTTTTTATCTGTAGTTTATGTAACAACTGTGTTAGCAAATGTTGCCATCATGGTCACTGTGACCTGTGAGTCCCGCCTTCACACCCCCATGTACTTCCTGCTCCGCAATCTCTCAGTCTTGGATATCTGCTTCTCCTCCATCACTGCTCCCAAGGTCCTCGTGGACCTTCTGTCAAGGACAAAGACCATCTCTTTCAATGGTTGCATCACTCAGATGTTCTTCTTCCACCTTCTCGGTGGGGCAGACATTTTTTCTCTCTCTGTCATGGCCTTCGATCGCTACATGGCCATCTCCAAGCCCCTGCACTACGTGACCATCATGAGTAGGGGGCGATGCACTGCCCTCATTGTGGCCTCCTGGGTGGGGGGCTTTGTCCACTCCATCGTGCAGATTTCCCTGTTGCTGCCCCTCCCCTTCTGTGGACCCAATGTCGTTGATGGCTTCTACTGTGATGTCCCCCAAGTCCTCAAACTCGCCTGCACAGACACATTTGTTCTTGAGATCTTAATGATTTCCAACAACGGTCTGGTCACTACTCTGTGGTTTGTCCTTCTTCTTGTGTCCTACACAGTCATCTTGATGATGTTGAGGTCTCACACTGGGGAGGGCAGAAGGAAAGCCATCTCCACCTGCACAGCCCACATTACTGTGGTGACCCTGCACTTTGTGCCCTGCATCTATGTCTATGCCCGGCCCTTCACTGCCCTCCCCATGGACAGAGCTGTCTCCATCACCTTCACGGTCATCATCCCTGTCCTGAACCCCATGATCTACACCCTGAGGAACCAGGAGATGAAGTCATCCATGAGGAGACTGAAGAGAAGACTTATGTTTTCTGAAAGGGGATAGACTCTTTATAGATTGTCAATCAAGATACAAACATATAATCAAAATATGTTTTAAAATATCAGCTGTCACATATTGGGGCTCAACCATGCATAGACAATTAAGTACAGCAGGATGGCACAGACACAAAGGATCAGTGACCTGAAACACTGGTATTGAGAAAGAACACTGATGGGAAGTTAAACAGAAAGAACATAGTCCTTGAAGAGCAACTGACAGCAAGAAGGGTGTAAATGTGAAATATAATAGAAGATCTTGGGTGTTCAAGGAATAGGGTGGAGATTAGCGCTGCAATGCCCATACATGCAGAAGGCAACAGGGACATCTGTCTCAACATAGTAGGGCTCTAGCAGCTGGGACTCAGTCCAGCAGTAGTTACCCTATGACGATTTATTAAGCATATACTGTGTGTCAGATACCGCTTGTAAACCTTCTCTATAACCTCTGCTTTGTCAGCAACAATTGGACCTTCTTTTTAATCAATTCATCTATAAAATACACTGGCACGACCCCCACAACCACTCAAGATACATAAAGACTTAGATTTTAAGGATTTCCATTACCTTTTACTTCCTGTGACTTTGTCAGAATTGGATGTGACCTGGGACCTAGATATTGGGGCCTTACAAAATCAGACTGCATAAACACAACAATGGTAAGAATCTGGAACAACCTGTCCTACCGTTCATACCACTGCTTAAGGCAGAAGCTAGTTTGATATTTGGGAAAAGAAAAAGCTGTAACCAACCCAATAAATACTTTTATTTTTCCTAGGTGCCCTCTTTTATCATTTCCCTTACCACAGTGTATTAAAATACCCCATAAAACTTCATATTACTAGATCTGGTTTTCCTTTATATTCCCAGTATCTAGAATAGTGTCTGACCTATAAAAAGCTGTAAATGTTGGTTGAATCTGTGGAGTGGAATGAAATTAATATAAGAAGATACCAAATTCTACTTAATCTTGTTTTTTGGCATTCAAAACTTACTGTATTTTCTGAATAGATACTTCCTCCTGGAAGCCAAAGGAAATTGAAATGGCTAAATTGGAGTGCACTATGATCTATACTCAAGGTCTTAGCATCTATATATGTCTTTATAAAAATCACCAAATCAAGATCCAAAAATCTTTGTACACAAGTGAAAATAAACATCCCGGAGCAAACGAATGTTTTGCAACACTCAAGGCAAATGAATGTAGAAATTCATTCAGAGTTCCAATAAGCCTGTGCTCTGAGTATGTCCAGACAAACCTTCAGGATGCCTGGTAATCATACACAGAAGCATGGGATGCATTTCCTCTTCTCTCCTCTCGCCTCCTCTGGAGCATGGGACATAGTAAAACTAAGGAAAGAGGCTCATTTAAATGTAACTACAGGTTAATTATAATAATAATAATAACAACAATAATAATAATATGGTACTACATTCCCTTATTTTAATTTATTAGGGTCATATAGGTTTTGGAAGTTGGAGTTCCTTAAATTTTAAAATGATAATACAGTGCATATATTATATATTACATCATTTCTCCTGTGGGGAGCATCTTATATCTAAACACTTTGATATTCCTGTAAGAAAATGTGTAAGTAGGGGTGCCTGGATGGCTCAGTCCCTTAAGCATCAGACTCTTGGTCTCCAGGTCATGATCTCAATGTCAAGAGACTGACTCCTGTGTTGGGCTCCACACTCAAAGTCTGCTTGAAATTCCTTCTTCCTCCCATGCCCTTCTCCTCTGCTCCTCCTCAGCTTACATTCTCTAAATAAATAGATAAATAAATAAAACCTTTAAAAAAAAAAAAAGGAAAGGAAATGTGTAAATAGTCCCACTAAGTATAATCATTAAAAACCATGCATGGGAGGGGCGCCTGGGTGGCTCAGTGGGTTAAGCCGCTGCCTTCAGCTCAGGTCATGATCTCAGGGTCCTGGGATCGAGTCCCGCATCGGGCTCTCTGCTCAGCAGGAAGCCTGCTTCCCTCTCTCTCTCTCTGCCTGCCTGCCTCTCCATCTACTTGTGATTTCTCTCTGTCAAATAAATAAATAAAATCTTTAAAAAAAAAAAAAAAAACCATGCATGGGAGTTGAGGGAAATTGGAAGGGGAGGTGAACCATGAGAGACCATGGACTCTGAAAAACAATCTGAGGGTTTTGAAGGGGCGGGGGGGTGGGAGGTTGGGGGAACCAGGTGGTGGGTATTAGAAAGGGCACAGATTGCATGGAGCACTGGGTGTGGTGCAAAAAACAATGAATACTGTTGCGCTGAAAAGAAATAAAACTTTAAGAAATTAAAACCATGCATGGGCTCACACTAATTCAGATCAAATTTTGCCACAAAATTAGTTCAGGTAGATGAGATTTTAGTACCAAATGATGTTCTAAAAGTCTTCCAGCATTCAGAGCTTGGACATTTCAGAATGAAATATGGAAACTGAATAAGAGGGGATTGTAATAGGCAGAATAATCTCTGTCCCGCCCACCACCACCAAGATAATCAAATCCCAATCCCCAGAATCTGTGAGTATGCTATGTTATATCGCAAAGGAAACTAAGGGTGCAGATGGATTTAAGGAAGCTAACCTTTAAATAGGAAGACTATCCTGATTATCTGGGAGGCCCCAGTGTAGTCACAAGGGTCCTTAACAGTGGAAGAGGTAGACAGAAGAGGAGGTCAGAGTCATACCAGGTGAGGGGTACTTGACTTAACATGGCTAGCTTTACCAATGGAAAGATCCACAAGCCGAGGAACATAACTAAACTTTAGAGGCTAGCAAATGCAAGAGAATGGATTCTGCCTTAGAACCTCCAGAAAGGCATTCAGCCTGCCAACACCTTGATTTTAGCCCAGTTGATACTCACATCAGATTTCTGACCTATAGAATTTGTCAGACAACAAATTGGTGGTGTTTTAAGCCACTAAATTTGTGGTGATTTTGTTACAGCAGCAAAAGGAAACCAATACAAGGGTAATACTTCAGCTGTAAATGAAGAGGCTGACAGAGCTGAAAAGGGAAAGGAATAGAGAGATGCATGCAAGGAAAAGGGGGTGGGAGTAAGAAGTGGAAAAACCAAGGAAGGGTGGTCAGATGCTTCTCCCAGGAGGGCATGCACATATCTCAATTACAAGTGCCCTGGACTAGAGAAGCCAGTCCCAAGCCTTCACCACTTCTTGGATTCTATATAGGATGGAGTAAGACACTTGACTCTGAAACAAAGATTTAATATAACACCCTCTGAAATGCCGCATGTAACTGATTAACAGTGAGACCATCTGACACCAAGCAAATCGCTTCTACACTTTATCAAAAGATACATGGAGATGGAGTTTCAAGTATTTTGCATGGTGACTCTACCGTATCTGCATTGAAATGGTCATCCACTGGAAAATGCCACTTTAATAACAACAATGTTGTAAAAATGAAGCAGTACCATGTTACATGTACTCATTGATGGGAAGACACATCTTAATTTCAGGGATATTAAAATGTGAAAAAATAGGGCATCTGGGTGGCTCAGTTGGTTAGGCATCTGCCTTTTACTCAGGTCAAGATCTCAGAGTCCCAGGACCCAGCCCCGCATGGGGTTCCCTATTCGGCCAGGAAATCTGCTTCTCCCTCTCTCTGCTCATGCTCTCCCGCTCTCCCTGTCTCTCTCAAAAACTAAATAAAAACTTAAAAAGAAATTTAAAAATTAAATAAATAAACAAATAAAATAGAATGTTAAAAACCATTTGCCATGACATGGCTGGAGCTAGAGGTATTATAACAAGTGAAATAAGTCAGTCAGAGAAAGACAAACAGCATTTGATTTCACTCATATGTGGAATTTAAGAACCAAAACAAGTAAGTACAGTTTGTTTAAAATTTAGTACAGAGTGATGAGCATTATGTTTAAATGAAATAGCATAGTCTTATTTATATATACAGGTGGTGGTCTTAGAAACATCTTTTTCACTAGTGCCACTACAAACCGTTTCAAATTCTGCCCACAAGTTGAGTACATTTGTTCCTTAAAAAACACTTTCCAGGGGTGCCTGGGTGGCTCAGTCATTAAGTGTCTGCCTTCGGCTTGGGTCATGATCCCAGGGTCCTGGGGTCAAGCCCCACATCAGGCTCCCTGCTCAGCAGGAAGCCTGCTTCTCCCTCTCCCACTCCCCCTGCTTGTGTTCTCTCTCTCACTCTCTGTCAAATAAATAAATAAAATATTTTTTAAAAAAATTAAAAATAAAAATAAACACTTTCCAGATTCAGTGTAATTCTATAACTCTTCTAAGCACTTTTTATATGTGCGACATTACATAGTGTTCCTTGCACTGCAGTGTGTACATTACGTTCTTTAAATGAAACAACACAGTCGTTCTGGCACCTGTAGAAACCTGTATTATACGTGTTCCTTTACAGAATGTATTAAGGGCAGCACAGTATTGTGAACACATTCTTTCCTTGGAATATTACCCAGATGCCATAAAATTCTATTGCTGATTTTAAAAATGTGAAGGAAAGGAATATTAAAAAGAAAGTTTCACCTTAGAACTTAAGAAATTCAATACTTAAAGTTATAAGTAGGGGCACCTGGGTGTCAGTTAAGCATCTGCCTTTAACACGGGTCATGATCCCTGGGTCCTGGGATTGAACTCCATGTCTGCTTCTCCCTCTCAATCTCTCTGCTCACTCTCATGTGCTCTCTCTCTCTCAAAAAAATAAATAAATAAATAAATCTTTTTTTTTTTTGAAGATATAAGTAATCAGTCCCTGATGTGTGTGCATGCACACCACACACACACACATACATACACACACACACACAAACACACTCTCACACATACAAACACTTTCTCATAGAGAGACAGGTAAAAAGCAAACATGCTTAGTTTGGTCAATTCCATGCTTTAGGAACACATAAGACTATCATCAACTCACTACTACAAAACAGATTTTTTAATGACTAAATTTGGATCATCTATAACACAAATTACATCATATACAGTTAATCAGTTTCTTGGTGTTAAAAGAAAGTTCAAAACTGCTATCTCTCTTCACTTTAGGGGTCCAAAGATACTATTACTATAGTTCCTCATTTTGGAAGTCATAAAGATACTTATAGGAATCCAACAAAATACTCCCCTCTAGGAACCCTCCTTTTGTTACCCAAATATCCAAGCACATCCAAGAGTGACAATTCTCTGATTGAGTATACAAACAAATGTAATCTAATGATTTGGACCTTACTAAGGGAAAGAAGTAAAGACTCAGTGTACTGAAACATAGTATTAAATTTTTACAGGATGGAAGAGAGAACATAAATTCCACGGAAATATAGGTTACCAAAACTGACTAAACTGACTAAATAAAAGGGGAAAAAAATCTTAATAGATCAATAATTATAGATGAATTGAGAAGGTGTCAATAATAAACCCTTTGGCACCAGGCACCAGGATCAAATTGCTTTGTGAATGATTTTCAATAAATATTCAAAAAGCTAAGAATTTCAATTCTTTCAAAAATTGCAGAAAACTTCTTAACTCATTCTATAAATATGGCATAACCCAATCTATAAACCAGATAATAGCACCCAATATATCTAGAACTATCATGTATCTAAGATATGTGTACACACCAATCCCACCTTTGAACAAAATGTTTAGTCCTTATTACTCTTTAGCAAGTTACATACCAATGAATTAAAACAATGACAACTTATCATCAAGTAGGGTTTATTCCTGAAATTCAAAGAGAACTATTAATGTAATTCACAGCAATAATGGATTAAAATGATAATACAGACAAAGGGCTGACATCCAAGATCTATAAAGAACTTCTCAAACTCAACACACACAAAACAGATAATCATGTCAAAAAATGGGCAGAAGACATGAATAGACACTTCTCCAAGACATACAAATGGCTAACAGACACATGAAAAAATGTTCATCATCATTAGCCAACAGGGAGATTCAAATCAAAACCACATTGAGATACCACCTTACACCAGTTAAAATGGCCAAAATTAACAAGACAGGAAACAACATGCATTGGAGAGGATGTGAAGAAAGGGGAACCCTCTTCCACTGTTGGTGGGAATGCAAGTTGGTACAGCCACTTTGGAAAACAGTATGGAGATTCCTTGAGAAATAAAAATTGAGTTTCCCTATGACCCTGCAATTTCACTACTGGGTATTTACCCCAAAGATATAGATGTAGTGAAAAGAAGGGCCATCTGTACCCCAGTGTTTATAGCAGCAATGGCCACGGGCGCCAAACTGTGGAAAGAACCAAGATGCCCTTCAATGGACGAATGGATAATGAAGATGTGGTCCATATATACTATGGAGTCTTATGCCTCCATCAGAAAGGATGAATACTCAACTTTTGTATCAACATGAATGGGACTGGAAGAGATTATGCTGAATGAAATAAGTCAAGCAGAGGGAGTCAATTATCATATGGTTTCACTTATTTGTGGAGCATAAGGAATAACACGGAGGACATGGGGAGATGGTGAGGAGAAGGGAGTTGGGGGAGAGATGAAACATGAGAGACCCTGGACTCTGAAAAACAATCTGAGGGTTTTGGGGGGGGGGGGGAAGTTGGGTGAGCTTGGTGGTAGATATTATGGGGGGCACGTATTGCATGGAGCACTGGGTGTGGTGCAAAAACAATGAATTCTGTTATGCTAAAAAGAAATAAAATAAATAGGGCGTCTGGGTGGCTCAGTGGGTTAAGCCGCTGCCTTTGGCTCAGGTCATGATCTCAGGGTCCTGGGATCGAGTCCCGCATCGGGCTCTCTGCTCAGCAGGAAGCCTGCTTCCCTCTCTCTCTCTCTGCCTGCCTCTCTGCCTGCTTGTGATCTCTCTCTGTCAAATAAATAAATAAAATCTTTAAAAAAAAAAGAAATAAAATAAATAAACAAATAAATAAATAAAAATTAAGAAAAATAGATTAAAAGAGAAACAATGTGATTATTTCAGTGATGCAGAAAATATTCGACACAATTCAACACATACCCTTGAAGAAAAAACACCTATGAACCCAGGAACTGAAGAAAGAAATGTATTATCTTGATAAAAGAAAAAAATATCTATTGGGACCAGTAACCAGGGGCACCTGGGTGGCTCAGTGGGTTAAAGCCTCTGCCTTCAGCTCAGGTCATGATCTCAGGGTCCTGGGATCAAGCCCCAAATCTGACTCTCTGCTCAGCAGGGAGCCTAATTCCTCCTCTCTCTCTGCCTGCCTCTGCCTACTTGTGATCTGTGTGTCAAATAAATAAATAAAATCTTTAAAAAAAAAAAACAGTAACCAAACAGTGTACTTAAAGATTAAGCATTAAAATTATTTCTGTCACCATACATAACTATACAATGATACCCACTCTCATCACAAATATTAGTTATTTAAGTTGAATTCACTTACAATTTAAAAACAAGAAAAATGAAAAAGTACACAAACTTTGGAACAAATATTCCTCTGAGATTTTGAGAGGCTATATCTAAAATAATATAAAAAAATTCACTTAAAGATTGTCGAAAATAAAAAAGAATTAAACTAGGTTGTTAGATACAAAATCAAATTACATACACCATTGGTCTCCTGTATACAACTATATCCATGCAGAAAATATTGTAAAGGTATTTCAGGCAATATGAAAGACCATTTATCATGAAATAAAGCCCTTATTTAAACATGCATACACACATTAAAATGCTTCTTGCTATATGTAGAAGAATGAAACTCGACCATTCTCTTACACCATACACAAAGATAAACTTGAAATGGATAAACGACCTCAACATGAGATAGGAATCCATCAGAATCCTAGAGGAAAACATAGGCAGTAACCTCTTTGATATCAGCCACAGCAACTTCTTTCAATATATGTCTCCAGAGGCAATATTCACTTTTGTTTCCTTTGTGAAAATGAACTTTTGGGACTTCATCAAGATCAAAAGCTTCTGCACAGCAAAGGAAACAGCCAACAAAACAAAGAGGCAACCCACGGAATGGGAGAAGATATTTGCAAATGACAGTACAGACAAAAGGCTGATATCCAGGATCTATAAAGAACTCCTCAAACTCAACACACATAAAACAGAGAATCATATCAAAAAATGGGCAGAAGATATGAACAGACACTTCTCCAATGAAGACATACAAATGGCTATCAGACACATGAAAAAATGTTCATCATCACTAGCCATCAGGGAGATTCAAATTAAAACCACATTGAGATACCACCTTACACTACTTAGAATGGCCAAAATTAGCAAGACAGGAAAACAACGTGTGTTGGAGAGGATGTGGAGAAAGGGGAACCCTCTTCCACTGTTGGTGGGAATGCAAGTTGGTGCAGCCACTTTGGAAAACAGTGTGGAGATTCCTTAACAAATTAAAAATAGAGCTTCTCTCTGACCCTGCCATTGCACTCCTGGGTATTTACCCCAAAGATACAGATGTAGTGAAAAGAAGGGCCATCTGTACCCCAATGTTTATAGCAGCAATGGCCATGGTCACCAAACTGTGGAAAGAACCAAGATGCCCTTCAATGGACGAAAGGATAAGGAAGATGTGGTCCATATACACGGTGAAGTATGATGCCTCCATCAGAAAGGATGAATACCCAACTTTTGTAGCAACATGGACGGGACTGGAAGAGATTATGCTGAGTGAAATAAGTCAAGCAGAGAAAGTCAATTATCATATGGTTTCACTTATTTGTGGAGCGTAACAAATAACATAAGGACATAGGGAGATGGAGAGGAGAAGGGAGTTGGGGGAAATTGGAAGGGGAGGTGAACCATGAGAGACCATGGACTGTGAAAAACAACCTGAGGGTTTTGAAGGGGCGGGGGGTAGGAGGTTGAGGGAGCCAGGTGGTGGGTATTATGGAGGGCATGGATTGCATGGAGCATTGGGTGTGGTGAAAAAATAATGAACAGTGTTATGCTGAAAATAAATTTTTTTTAAAAAAATGAACTCTGGTACCCAGAAAAGAAATTTTTAAAAAATGCTTCTTGCAAACATTTACTTTAGTTAACTTACTTAAGTGCCAACAGAATTCACAGAAAAGGAAGGGAAAGGCTCAGGACCCAAAATAGATTTAAAGCAGAAAACCAGAGAATTAAATATTGCTCCATCTATGAAAGGGTAAACTGGGGGGGGGGGGTGTCTCCACCTACCAGCAAAGAGGATAACTATCAGAAAGAGAAATTAAGAAAACAATTCCATTTATAACTTCATCAAAAGAATAAAATATCTGGGAATAAATTTAACCAAGGAAGTAAAAGTTCTATTCACTAAAAAACCCTGAGACATAAATAATAGAAATCGAAGAAGTTACAAATAAATGGAAAAGATATCCCATGCTCATGGATTAGAATAATATTGTAAAATGTCCATAGTACCCAAAGATATCTACAGTTTCAATGTAGATTCAAAGGCATTCTTCCCTGAAATAGAAAAAAAAATCCTAAAATGTATGTGGTACCACAAAAGACCCTTAGTAGCCAATGCAATCACGAGAAAGTAAAACAAAGCTGGAGGCCTCACAATTATGATTTCAAACTATACTTCAAAGCTATCATAATCAATATAGTATAGTACTGGCATAAAAACAAACATATAGACCAAGAGAACAAAATTGAGAGCTCACAAATAAAACCACATATATACAATCAATTAATTTACAACAAAGAAGGCAAGAATATACAATGAGGAAACAGTAATCTCTTCAATATATGGTATTGGGGAAACTGGATAACCACATGCAGAATAATGAAATTAGATCCCTATCCTATATCACTAATAAAAACTACCTTGAAATGACAAGGGGAGTTAGAGAGGAGAAGGGAGTCAGTGGAAATTGGAAGGGGAGGTGAGCCATGAGAGACTATGGACTCTGAAAAACAATCTGAGGGGTTTGAAGTGGCGGGGGGGTGGGAGGTTGGGGTACCAGGTGGTGGGTATTAGAAAGGGCACGGATTGCATGGAGCACTGGGTGTGGTGAAAAAATAATGAATACTGTTGTGCTGAAAATAAATAAATTTAATTTTTAAAATTTTAATTTAAATTTTAAAAAATTTTAATTTTAATTTTAAAAATTAATTTAATTTTTAAAAATTTATTTAAATAAATAATTAATTTGGTTAAATAAATTTAATTTTTAAATTTTTAATTTAAATTTTAAAAATTTAAATTTAAATTTAAAAAATTTAATTTAACTTAAAAAAATTATTTATTTTCAGCACAACAGTATTCATTATTTTTTCACCACACCCAGTGCTCCATGCAATTCGTGCCCTCTTTAATACCCACCACCTGGTACCCCAACCTCCCACCCCCCGCCACTTCAAACCCCTCAGATTGTTTTTCAGAGTCCATAGTCTCTCATGGTTCACCTCCCCTTCCAATTTCCCCCGACTCCCTTCTCCTCTCTAACTCCCCATGTCCTCCATGCTATTTGTTACGCTCCACAAATAAATAATTTTTTTTAATTACCTTGAAACGGTTGAAAGATTTAAGTATAAGACCTGAAACCATAAAATTCCTGGAAGAAAAATGCGAGAAATTTCCTTGACATTGGTCTTAGCACTGTCTATTTTTCTTAGAACACCAAAAGCACAAGCAACAAAAGCAAAAATTAGTAAATAGGACTATACCAAACTAAAAACTTCTGCATAGCAAAAGAAATGAAATGAACATATAGAATGGGGAAAAGTATTTGCAAATCTTATAGAATTGATATCTAAAATATATAAAGAATTCATCAACTGAATTGCAAAAAAAAAAAAAAAAAAGCAATCTGATTAAAAAATGGCAGAGGAACTGAAGATATTGTTCCAAACAAGACACGCAGATGGCCAACAAGTACATGAAAAGTGTTCAACATCACTAAACAGCAGAGAAATGCAAATCAAAACCCACAATGAGACATCACTCAACACCTGTTAGGATAGCTGTCAGCAAAAAGATGAGAGAAGTGTTGGCAAAGATGTGAAGGAAAGGAAACCCCTGTGCACTGCTAGTGGAAACATAAACTGGATCAGCCACTATCAAAAACAGTGTACAGATTCCTCAAAAAATTAAAAATAGAACTACCATATGATCCAACAATTCCATCTCTGGGTACATATCCAAAGGAAATAAAAGCAAGATCTCAAAGAAGTGCCAACACTCCCATGGTTGTTGCAGCATTATTTATAACATCCAACACGGGGAAAAAATCTAAGTGTCCATCGATGGATAAATGGATAAATATATGTGTATATGAACAAATACACATACGCACGTGTGTGCGCACACACGCACACACACACACACACACACACACTGGAAAAAAAGGAAATCTTGCCATTTGTGGGATAACGTGGATGGATCTTGAGGGCATTAAGCTAAGTGAAATAAGACGAAGAAAGAAATACGGTATGACCTTATTTATATGTGGAATCTGAATGCATAGAAACAGAGAGTCAAGCAGTGGTTTCCAGGTACTGAGGGGTGGGAGAAATGCGGAGATGTTAGTTAGAGGATACAAACTTCCATTTGTAGGATGAAAACCCTTTGGGAACCTAATGTACAGCATAATGATTAAAGCTAACAATACTGTATATTTGAAAGTTGCTAAGACAGTAGATTTTAAGTGATCTCCCCCATAAAAAGGACTTAGTACTTATCTAAGGTGATGGTAGTGTTGTCTAACACAACAATAATAATCATTTTGGAGTATGTAAATGTAACAAGTCAACACATCATACCTCTGTGTATGTTTAAGGCCTAATCAGCCTTAACTGATGTTATTATATCTCAATAAAGCAGGGGGGAGGGGAATTACCTATCTCAAATATACAACCTGTCTCGTGCAGTTTTCATCTTTGTACATTAGTTTAACATAATAAGACAACAACAAAGTGGAAAAGCAGGTAAATCAAAACCCATAATCAGTCTAGAAGCAGTGGAAGTGCATTCTATATAAAGTCAAGACATCCAATAAATTGAATTAATCCTAAGTAGCCACTGTAGCTGTGTAGAGAGCTTTACTGACATATTAATCTAGCTGTATCCAAATTGAGAGATACCACACGTGCAGAGTGTAGGAAAACAGGAAAAATGTACATTCCCCAAACACCACCTAAGTCATGTTTCCCTACATGCAGGGACTTACAGCATGAGACTATATGAGATTATAGTCATGAGACTATAATCATCCTGTGTATAATTAGAACTGGTAGCAAAGGATTTTAGGTCCAGTTCTCTTGTAGTTTCCTGGCAATCTAATTGAAACTTGTATATAGTGTCCTCTGAGCCTTGCAAGCCATGAAAATTAGACTGTTGTAGTCTCTTGGGCACAACCTTTGGCATGTTTTAACAGGGTCCTGATTGAGCTGCGGATAAGGGGATAGATTTCCACTACTGCTTCTAAATAATTTGGACATGAATCAAAATGTGTCCATCTTGGTGTGTGTACACATATGCATATCTTGGTAACTTTTTAATAACTCCCATTGAAACTTCTTCACCACCAGCAGAATCAGGCACCTGACTTCCACTTTCTTGTCCAATAATATTCCCTTTGCAATTCTTATATTAGGCCTGAGGTTGAGGGATTTGTATATAAGACACGGACACAGCAGAATTTCTTGGAGGTGTGATGCTTTGAATCTGCCAATTTTCGATTGAAAGGAGAGCAAAGATACTAAGATTTAGTCTTCCAAAAGGCTTTCCCTTCAAAAACAACATTTTCCAGAATTAATGTCTCCAAGTATAATATTCTGCACTGTACCTAAGAGCGTACAATTTTTAGTTGGAATTTCAGGATCAAAGGAATTCGGTCAAGACATCAAACTTCTAGCTAAGGTTAATGTTATGCCTAGTGAAATTGACATGTTGTTATTTTGGTTATGTATAAATAGTCTGACTTCGATATTTTCCAGGTATACTAAACACTTCAGAGTTGAGATGATCTTCCCAGCAACAGAAACAACAAAGGTGGGTGTTAACTATCAGGAGGAGGTGAACCATGAGAGACTATGGACTCTGAAAAACAATCTGAGGGTTTTGAAGGGGCGGGGGGTGGGAAGTCGGGGTACCAGGTGGTGGGTATTATAGAGGGCACGGATTGCATGGAGCACTGGGTGTGGTGCAAAAATAATGAATACTGCTATGCTGAAAATAAAAAATAAATTTTAAAAAATGGTAATATGCAAAAAAAAATCTGAGGGTTTTGAAGTGGGGGGTGGGAGATTGGGGGAACCAGGTGGTGGGTATTAGAGAGGGCACGGATTGCATGGAGCACTGGGTGTGGTGCAAAAACAATGAATACTGAAAAGAAATTTAAATTTACACTGAAAAGAAATTTAAAAAAAGGGGGGGGGGTTCCAGAAACATGGTGCATTCAGTGCCAGGGGAGGCATCAGACATTTGCCGTGATCCTTTGAGTTGCTTAACAATGAAGCCACCTCAGACTAAGGTCGTTGTAAATGGGGTTTCCAGAGTCCCATTTTGCCAAATTCCTGTCTTCATACAGACTCTATCAAACATTGTTGTTAAAAACTCAAGATTATCTGTGTGGAAAAAAAAACACATTCTTGTTATGTGAAATTAGATCCTCCAAATGAGATCAAAGGGGGAAAAAAAACCACTATTTCTTCCATCCTATTTCCATCTCTTCTTTTCCTTCAGCCAAATGCAGACTTAAAACATATCCCGTATGAAAAACAAGAATGACATTAATATCTACTAAAGGATAGTGGCGCACATTAAATGTATTATCATTTGATAACTCTTCACACATAGTAAGCACTCACGAAGTAGTATCTTTTGTTGCTTCTAGAAATCACAATATCTCTACCATATCTCCCCCCCCCAAATCTACCTTCACTTTTCCCATGAGACATTTCACATTTTATCATGCATTATATTCATCAAATCACCCACTTTTGTTACGGTGTAAATATTTGGACAATGTGGTCCAACTTTTTCTTATACCTAGGAAGATCGCAATAAATACTCACTTGCTAAGTACAAGGTGGAACAAATAAAAAATTATAAAAATTCATGAGAATTACCCATAATGGTATATGAAAAAAACAAGCATTATTCTAATGATACTAACATCTCTCCTTGCTGTGTGATCTCTCTGTCTCTTAGCTCTGATCCACAAAAGAGGTAGAAGAGTGTGATGGATACAGAACAGACATGTCTCAAAATCAGGTCATTATCCTTATTCTCTCACCCACACTCAGGCAAGAACCACACCAGGTATAGAAGATGAAGAAGTTTTAGGAAATTGCTGTACTATACTGTGCACCTAAAAATCTGTTAAGGAGGTAGCTCTCAAAAAAAAAAAAAAGAAAGAAAGAAAGGTAGCTCTCACGTTTAAGTGTTTTTACCACAACAAAAAAATTAATGGTATTCTTTGAGATTTCGATTTATACATTGTCTCAATCTGTTTTCCAACAGCAATTTTTGAATATTTTAAAATGATTATCAAGCAAATAATGTGATTAGTACAAATTAATAATCACAGTAACAAGTTACCTACATGGAATAATAGGCTGAAGATTTAAGAAAGTTTATATAAAGCAGCCAAGAGCAAAGAAAGTGACTCGTGCCAGAGCAACACTGCAATAAGAAACAGAACAACATTGTTTTCTAGGAAGATAAGACCCTCCTGAAATCAACAGAATATATGCTAATACAAACATTAAACTTGTAAACTGTAAATCTACAATGGCTGGAAACATGTCTTACTCTATATGCTACAGACAGTTCCTGACAATCAATCAGTTTGTGTGGAATAAGAAAAATAAAATTTAAAAACCAAAATTTAGAAAGTATTACTTCTTAACATAAATGCTTATTCTTTCCAAAATGAGTTTTATAGAAAAAGAATTATTGAATGATTTTGCATGTGATAATTTGATTTGAGTACCAAACTGACTGCAATCTTAAAAATTTGGACAGCCCAACAAATAGCAAACACTACAGCCACATGGGCAAGATTCTGAATTGCAGTCTTAGTGCTTAGGAGAAAAACGAAATAAATAGCGACAGACTTTGGTATAAAGTAGGTTGAAATAAAAGAGAAAAACAAAATGACTCAATGGAGCTGAGAAACTGCACCAGGGTGGAAGAATTTACTTTCCTTGGCCTGACCGAGAATCAAGGACTGAGCTCAGTCTTGTTTCTTTTCCTGCTTCTGGTGTATTTGACAACTCTCCTGGGAAACCTCCTCATCATGGTCACTGTGACCTGTGAGTCTCGCCTTCACACCCCCATGTACTTCCTGCTTCGTAATTTATCTGTTGCCGACATCTGCTTCTCTTCCATCACAGCGCCCAAGGTTCTGGTGGACCTTCTGTCACAGAGAAAGACCATCTCCTTCAATGGCTGCTTCACCCAGATGTTTTTCTTCCACCTTGTTGGAGGGGTGGATGTATTTTCTTTGTCAGTGATGGCATTGGATCGATATGTGGCCATCTCCAGGCCCCTGCACTATGTGACCATTATGAGTAGAAGCCGTTGCATTGGATTAATAGTAGCTTCCTGGGTGGGGGGCTTTACCCACTCCATCGTACAGATTTCCCTGTTGCTTCCACTCCCCTTCTGTGGACCCAATGTCCTTGACACTTTCTACTGTGATGTCCCCCAGGTCCTCAGGCTTGCCTGTACAGACATTTTTATGCTTGAGCTGCTGATGATTTCCAATAATGGACTGCTCACTACACTGTGGTTTTTCTTCCTCCTGGTGTCATATATGGTCATATTATTAGTAGTAAGGTCTCAGGCAGGGGAGGGGAGAAGGAAAGCCATCTCCACCTGCACCTCACACATCACTGTAGTGACCCTGCATTTTGTGCCTTGCATCTATGTCTATGCCCGACCCTTCACTGCCCTCCCCACAGATAAAGCCATCTCTGTCACCTTCACTGTCATCTCTCCTCTACTGAACCCCTTGATCTACACTCTGAGGAACCAAGAGATGAAGTCATCCATGAGGAGATTGAAGAGAAGACTCATGCCTTCTGACACGGAATAGACAAGTAGTTCACTCCTTCTCATCACCCCACTTGGGCTCATGCTCACTCTCGCTCTCTCACTCTCTCCCTCAAATAAATAAAATCTTTTAAAAGAATAAAATAAAGTAAAATAAAATTAGCCTTCTGAGGATCCTAATGGTAAGCCCGTAATTTCCTGTGTCTCCTGGACTAAGGCTGAACTATGAGCCATGGTCAAAGATTTGCCTAGAATTACTGAAGACCCTCATAGATCTGCCAAGGAATGTAACAGTGGTCCAAACTTACCAACAAGCTTTCTGATTTGTTTCAGCTAGTTCACATGCTCACTGGTGAAGGCCAAGCCCAACCCTGGAGGAAACAGCTAACTAGGATGATCCTGAAATCTCCAAACTGCAGACAAAAAGCCAAGCCCCTATCTTGCTATGTGATCAGGCTCAACAATCACTAAAAGACTTCCCCTGGAAACTCCTGGGCTTTCCCAAAACCTGTTGATTTAAGATTCAGGCTTGCACTCAGAAACCCAGGGAACCCTTGCATGATGATTACCATCAACTACAAATTATTTTTAAGGAAAAGTCTGGCCTTCCTGTGGATATTGACTCCACTCAGGTAGCCTTCAACTCTGTGTTCAGTAATGGGCTGAACTGACATCCTTCCCTCCTACTTAAAGGAGCAGGATGGAATGGGATACTATATACATTCCAGATTTAGTTAATTTAGCAAATCAGCTCACCTGTACCATTGAGAATTCAACCAAAAAGGAAGACTATTAAAAGCCTTAGTTTTCAGTTCCAACAAATGGAGTTCACTAAACAAAACCCCTCCTGGCCTCTGGTATTATTGGGAAAAGCCATGATATAGCGAGAAGGATTGTTACAAATGTGCTCCAAGTGTCTTCATCCCTCTGACCAGCCTTTCCAATGACCTCCCAAAGGACTCCGAGGAAATACAGGGGCTTTCTCCAATCCTTCTCTTAAGCAGCTTGGAGAAACAGCTCTCCAGATTGGGAATGAATCTCCCCCTGTCCTTATTGACCCCAGAGCCACACTCTTGGTGCTCAACCTCACTGTTATTAAACCCCTGATGGGATTCTTTTTTTTTTAATTTATTTATTCTCAGCATAACAATATCATTATTTTTTCACCACACCCAGTGCTGCATGCAATCCGTGCCCTCTATAATACCCACCACCTGGTACCCCAACCTCCCACCCCCCCCGCCACTTCAAACCCCTCAGATTGTTTTCCAGAATCCATAGTCTCTCATGATTCACCTCCCCTTACAATTTACCCCAACTCCCTTCTCTCTAACTCCCCATGTCCTCCATGCTTTTTATTATGCTCCACAAATAAGTGAAACCATATGATAATTGACTCCCTCTGCTTGACTTATTTCACTCAGCATAATCTCTTCCAGTCCTGTCCAAGTTGCTACAAAATTTGGGTATTCATATTTTCTTATGGAGGCATAATACTCCATAGTGTATATGGACCACATCTTCCTTATCCATTCGTACGTTGAAGGGCATCTTGGTTCTTTCCACAGTTTGGCGACCATGGCCATTGCTGCTCTAAACATTGGGGTACAGATGGCCCTTCTTTTCACTACATCTGTATCTTTGGGGTAAATACCCAGGAGTGCAATTGCAGGGTCATAGGGAAGCTCTATTTTTAATTTCTTGAGGAATCTCCACACTGTTCTCCAAAGAGACTGCACCAACTTGTATTCCCACCAACAGTGTAAGAGGGTTCCCCTTTCTCCACATCCTCTCCAACACATGTTGTTTCCTGTCTTGCTAATTTTGGCCATTCTAACTGGTGTAAGGTGATATCTCAATGTAGTTTTAATTTGAATCTCCCTGATGGCTAGTTATGATGAACATTTTTTCATGTGTCTGATAGCCATTTGTATGTCTTTATTGGAGAAGTGTCTGTTCGTATCTTCTGCCCATTTTTTTATATGATTGTCTGTTTTGTGTGTGTTGAGTTTGAGGAGTTCATTATAGATCCTGGATATCAACTTTTTGTCTGTACTGTCATTTGCAAATATCTTCTCCCATTCCGTGGAAATTGAAGAAGACACAAAAAGATAGAAGACCATTCCATGCTCTTGGATCAGAAGAATAAACATTGTTAAAATGTCTATACTGCCTAGAGCAATATATACTTTTAATGCTATTCTGATCAAAATTCCACCGGTATTCTTCAAAGAGCTGGAACAAATAATCCTAAAATTTGTATGGAATCAGAAGAGACCCCGAATCACTAAGAAAATGTTGAAAAACAAAAATAAAACTGGGGGCATCACGTTACCTGATTTCAAGCTTTACCACAAAGCTGTGATCACCAAGACAGCATGGTACTGGCATAAAAACAGACACATAGACCAGTGGAACAGAGTAGAGAGCCCAGATATGGACCTTCAACTCTATGGTCAAATAATCTTCGACAAAACAGGAAAAAATATACAGTGGAAAAAAGACAGTCTCTTCAATAAATGGCACTGGGAAAACTGGGCAGCTATATGTAGAAGAATGAAACTTGACCATTCTCTTAAACCATACACAAAGATAAACTTAAAATGGATAAAAGATCTCAATGTGAGACAGGAATCCATCAGAATCCTAGAGGAGAACATAGGCAGTAATCTCTTCGATATCAGCCACAGCAACTTCTTTCAAGATATGTCTCCAAAAGCAAAGGAAACAAAAGCGAAGATGAACTTTTGGGACTTCATCAAAATCAAAAGCTTCTGCACAGCAAACGAAACAGTCAAGAAAACAAAGAGGCAACCCTGCCTTGGGATTCTGAACCATTCAAATGGTTCAAATGGAGGGAGCCTCAAGCCTCAACAGGTTATCCCTCATCACCCTGTCTTTCAAACCCCAATATTTTGTTAGCCTGAATCCCCACTGATTGATTTATGTAGCACCTTCTTTAGTACCCCATGGCTTTTTGAACTTCCCCAAACCCAAACTAAGTGCCAATCACGAAGTTTTCTTGAGCTGGCTGGCTACTGTCAAAACTGGATTCTAAAAACCCCTTATGGCCTAACCCCTATATATTTTATTTAAAAAAACAACAAACTTGACCCTATTTTTGCAGAAGATCAAGATAACTTAGCTTTTAAAGCCCTAAAGGAAAGATTGATCAATCTCCCTGCTCTTGGACATCCTAAATATCAATGTCTCTTGTTCCTTTTTGTATTTGAAAAAGGAAGGGAACACCCTTGGGGTACTCATCTGAAACATGGACCCCACCATTGACCCATAGGGTATTACAGCCAACACCTAGAGCCTGTGGCACAAGGATGCTCCCCCTTGCCTCCTAGCCATTCCTACCAACACCATTTTAGTCAAGACCATTGAAGAGATAGTCATGGAATCCTCTCTAAAAATCTTTGTATCCCATGGAGTTGAAGCCCTTCTGAATGCCCATCACACTCAACATCTTACAGCAAGTTATCTAAATCCTCTTACTAAACATGCCTCATATAAAATTCTTGCTGTAATAATTTTAACCTTGCCCCCCTTCTTCCCTCCTCTACAGACGATACTCCTCATGATTGTTTGACCCTGCCAGATCTTCTCCTGACCCCCTGTGATGACTTACAGGAAACTCTTTGGATAACATGACTTTTTGTGGTTTACCAATGGATCCTTTTTAAGAGTAATGCAAATGCTAAATATTATGCTGGGTATGCTCTTGCAACTCCTTTTGAAATCATTGAGATGGTAACTTTGCCCTTGGCTCCCTTGGCCCAGTGGGCTGCATTGTATGCTCTTGCTCAGGCCTGCATTTTTAACCAAGGACAAAACTGCAAATACTATGTTAAGTGTGTTAGGAGGTACGCCTTTGGAGTAACTCATAACTTTGGGATGCTCTGGGAATAGTAAGGCCTCCTCATTTCCAACAGGGACAAAATTTTAAATGGTTTTTATGTCTGGGAATTATTAGGTGCCATATTCTTACCAGCTGCTTTAGCTATTATCAAGATCCCTAGCTATCCCAAACTTGATTCCTGGAGGCTAAGGGAAACCACCTTGCTGATATTTCCAAAAACGTGCTTTATATACCCCAGCAGGAGAAGGGAAGAATTTCTCCTTGCCCAACAACAGCTCCGCCAATGAGAATTCAATAAAAACAGCCCCTCCCAGCTTTCTCCTCTTCCCTATAAAAGCAAGCCCCTCCGCTCTGTTCTCCAGACTTGCTTATTGTTCACCACAATTTGCTTTTCCCAAATTGATTCCTCCTCTATTCTTAATTTTTCTGGCAAAAAAATAGCTCCTTTTTTTAAGATCAACAACTAACCAAAAGGCACCTACTTAAGATGTACAACTCAGTGTTTTGATATATGGAAATGATCATAGGGGAGACTGCATAAACAAAGGTAGGATCTGTTATTTCCTATAACTGCATGTAAATCTACAATTGTCTACATAAAATTTTCAATTAAAAAAAAGCACCTGTCTATGTATATACTCAGAGATTCTCACTACAGTCCTGCCCTGTTACCAGGGAGGGAGCCGAGTCACATACTAGAGACATAATGCATCTTGGGCATCAAAGTTGTACAAGGTCTTTCATAATGTAATCACATCCTTCTAAAGTGAACACATCCAAATTGAATTCATCCTCTGAGTCTATAATATTAATAAGGTAACAATTACCAGAAGATTGTCCCATCCAAAGCCCACATCACAGTGGTTGAGAGCTGGTGTCTTTAAGTTAGTCCAGCTTGAGTAAGAATATGCACCTCACCAATTACAAGCTCTCATAATTATGTGACCCAGTGCAAGGTCCTTACCCTGACCTTCCTCTGAACCGCAGGCCTATTGGCCACCACAGCACTGCATTCCCTCAACACCTGCTGCTTAGTTAGCTCTAGCACAGAACTCAGGATCCTGTTTCCTATTCCCTCTTCTCTTTCTTCCTATCTCCCGTACTAGGTTTATGTTTTACTTATTTTTGTGTACCCAATATCAGCATCAAGTGAATATAGTAAAAACACATTAAAAGTTGCTGAATTCAGACCACTCAAGGATTTCACATTGTTTCTCATTCATTTCTGCAACTCAAATTATTGGAGGATATGGTTTAAAAAAAAAAAAAACCGATTCATTTTTACTCTCTGATAACATGATTCCCTAAAATTGACAGAAGCCTATGACATTGATTCAGACCATGCATAGACATCAAAAATGCTGGAATGTAATGAAACACATTATTTAACATTTCAACTCAGTATATATTTGTTTACTTATTATCCTATGTATAGCTGCTGGAGGTCTTTTTAAATCTTAGATCTTAAAATTTTTGAAACTAGAAAAATGTTTCCATCATGATACAAATCTAGTCCACAAATCAGAAGTTCAGAGGCACTTTGGTGGGGATTTGCCCAGAGCATCCAAGAAACAGCCAGGAGAGCTTTGTAACTAGATGAGAAGAAGCAAGAAGGAGCGAGGTAGCAGTTGAGGTCAGACAGATCATGGGGCCACAGGACCTGGCACTAGGACCCATTGTAAGAATTTTGACTTTCCCGTTAGGTAAGATAGAGGGCATCAAAAAGCAGGAGGAGAAGGGAGTTGGGGGAAATTGGAAGGGGAGGTGAACCATGAGAGACTAAGGGTTTTGAAGGGGCAGGAGGTAGGAGGTCGGGGTACCAAGTGGTGGGTATTATAGAGGGCACGGATTGCATGGAGCACTGGGTGTGGTGCAAAAATAATGAATACTGTTATGCTGAAAATAAATTGAAAATAATTTTTTTTTTAAAAAGCAGAATAATCATGTTTTAACAGAATCACAGGGGGCACTATGATGCATAGACTGAAGAAGAAGAAGGACAAAAGCAGGGAGACCAATTAAGAGGCTGCTGTATTAGAAATAATAAAGACATGACTTAAGCTAGTAAGGATGGGGTTGGTGAGAAGTTGGAAAAACTCTGAAGGTCGAACAAGTAGGATTTGCTGGTGGATCCAGTGTGGATTTCCTGGCTACTTGTGTATCCTGTGAGAACTTGGTCATCAACCCATCAGTTCCTTCACTTCCCACCTAATAACCCCATGGAGTCCTGCAGTCCTTTTAATACTTGTGTGTCACACGTCAGGACTCGCCCTGCATGGGTGACACTGCCTGAGGAAGTCATTCAGAATCCCTAAGAAAAGATATTTATTTCCCAAAAAGAAAATTACTAAGAGGAAACACCAAGGTTAAAGGGGGCCTCTGGCTAAACCAACCGAACGAGATTGTTGATGAGGAGATGAGATTGGGAGGGTGGGGGATTCTGGCTAACCTGACTTAGCAGGATTATTGCTAAAACTGCACAATGCAGAGACAGACATGGAGGTTCACAAGTCGAGTCCTGCTTAGAAAATCCAGGGGTGGGCACCTGGGTGGCTCAGTGGGTTAAAGCCTCTGCCTTCAGCTCAGGTCATGATCTCAGGGTCCAGGGATCAAGCCCCGCAACAGACTCTCTGCTTAGTGGGGATCCTGCTTCCGTTCCTCTTTCTCTGCCTGCCTCTCTGCATACTTGTGATCTCTATCTGTCAAATAAATAAAATCTTTTTATAAATAAATAAATAAAAAGAAAATTCAGGGGAGCCTGGGTAGAGTTTGGCCAAGGACAGAATTTTTTTCACTGATAGAAAATTTTAGGCCCTGACAAAAACGTGTGCTCCTAAGTGTGTGTGCCTAATTATGTCCTAATTATGTCCCACGGAAACAATTTCACCATCAGCAGATGTTTTCCACAACATCCAACTATAATCCTTCTGATAATTCTCACACCAGTTTTGGGATTAAGGAATTGGTAAATAGGGTGGGGTGCTGTAAGTCACCATGGGAGAGACCAGAAAATACTATTCCCTGAGTCTGCCCTTTTCCACGTAAAGACAGAAGAGCAGCCACTGAAATTCGCTGGCCTTCAGAGGGGTATGTAACACAGTTTCCTGAAGCTGGAGAGTTCCCAAGGTTCACGTGAACATAACCTCGGGTGGAGTCCTTGACAGAAGGTTGGAGACTTAGGTAAGAAATATATAACTCTACATGAGTGTGTGTGCCTGTGGTGTCTGGATGTCTGTGTATAAGAGTGACAAATAAAAGTGAAAAAAACTGAAATCTAGATACAATCATTAATATTCACAAATACATTTTGACTAAAAATGTGATATGTACACAAGGCGCTGTGTTCCAAGGTTCATCTTCAGTGACAGCACAGATAAGAAATATTAACCAAAAAAGGCATTGTGAGATGAAAGACCAGGAAATAAGTTCAGTCTGGAATTAGAGAAAAGGTCTTTTTGTTTTCTGGGACCCCTTAAATTTCACAGGATTTTTTGCAGGCCCTGTTTCCCCTACATGGATGTCCTCAACCTGAAATATATAGAGGTATTTCTTTTACTAAATTTAAAACTAGAGGGAAAAATAAAATATTTCAAACCTTTAGAAAATTTGAAAGAATTGTACAATAAACACAAACCCTTCCTTGGGTTTACCAAAAAATAAAAATTTTCAAGCAATGATCTTTCAAGCAATGATCTTTACCAAAAAATAAAAATTTTGTACAATAAACACAAACCCTTCCTTGGGTTTACCAAAAAATAAAAATTTTCAAGCAATGATCTTTACCAAAAAATAAAAATTTTCAAGCAATGATCTTTCAAGCAATGATCTTTCCATGCCTTCATATTTGCATCCTTTCTTTCCAGCCAATCTTTCCACCTATAAGAAACTTTTTTTTATTTTATTTATTTGAGAGAGAGAGAGAGAGTTAGCATGCCTGTGCATGCAAGCAAGGAGAGGACAGAGGGAGAGAGAGAGAGAGAGAGAATCTCAAGCAGATTCCATGATGAGCATGGGGCCCAACTGTGGGCCTCGACCCCAGGACCTTGAGATCATGACCTGAGCGGAAGGCAGATGCTTAACACACTGAGCCACCCAGACGCCCCCTACAAGCAACTTTTATATATTCCAGTTGCCTCCTAAAGCCAGAGCTCCCTTTTCCTCCATTCCTTTGTGCCCCAAACATAAATGTGACCCTCTTCATGAAGATTTCTCATAGTCTGTAGTGAGAAATCATCCTTGTCTTACATGTAGCTCATCTGTCTTCATCACTCCCATATTACTGTTAGATTCCCATTCTTTTCCCACTGCTTGTATTTCTTTCTCTCAAATAACCAAGAAGTCAGCTGATACCCCATCAATACTTGCTAAACAATCAGATGGATTAAAAATAGGAAAACACTGGAGGCGACTGGGTGGTTCAGTTGGTTGATCCTCTGACTCTCATTTCAGCTCAGGTCATGATCTCAGGGTGGTGAGATGGAGTCCTGTGTCAGACTCCACGCTCAGTGTGGAGTCTGCCTGAGGTCCTCTCTCTCTGCCCCTCCCCCCACTCAGGTGCACGTACACACACTCTCTCTCTCAAATAAATAAATCTTCTTTAAAAAAAAAAAAAATAGGGGGCACCTGGGTGGCTCAGTGGGTTAAGCCGCTGCCTTCGGCTCAGGTCATGATCTCAGGGTCCTGGGATCGAGTCCCGCATCAGGCTCTCTCGCATCTGCCTTCCGCTCAGGTCATGATCTCAAGGTCCTGGGGTCGAGGCCCACAGTTGGGCCCCATGCTCATCATGGAATCTGCTTGAGATTCTCTCTTTCTCTCTCTCCCTCTGTCCTTCTCCTTGCTTGCATGCACAGGCATGCTAACTCTCTCTCTCTCTCAAATAAATAAAATAAAATAAAGTTTCTTATAGGTGGAAAGATTGGCTGGAAAGAAAGGATGCAAACATGAAGGCATGGAAAGATCATTGCTTGAAAGATCATTGCTTGAAAATTTTTATTTTTTGGTAAAGATCATTGCTTGAAAGATCATTGCTTGAAAATTTTTATTTTTTGGTAAACCCAAGGAAGGGTTTGTGTTTATTGTACAATTCTTTCAAATTTTCTAAAGGTTTGAAATATTTTATTTTTCCCTCTAGTTTTAAATTTAGTAAAAGAAATACCTCTATATATTTCAGGTTGAGGACATCCATGTAGGGGAAACAGGGCCTGCAAAAAATCCTGTGAAATTTAAGGGGTCCCAGAAAACAAAAAGACCTTTTCTCTGCTCAGCAGGGAGCCTGCTTCCCTCTCTCTCTCTCTCTCTGCCTGCCTCTCCGTCTACTTGTGGTTTCTCTCTGTCAAATAAATAAAATCTTTAAAAAAAAATAAAATAAAAAAAAAATAAAAAAATTTTTAAAAATAAATAGATAGATAGATAGATAAAAATAAAAATAGGAGAAAGATGGAGAACCTGGAGGATGTCATCTGAATTACCAAAGGTAGTTTGTGAACATGGGACATATTGCTAACAGGCCTGACTTTGGGTGTGAGGTATCTTCTCCCCTTTTGTGTAGATAGCCTATTATTTACATGGGGAGTCCCTGTGGAAGACTTTCATAATTAGGTTGGATCTCCTCAATAACAATTGAGTTGGTGTTTCTGATGATCATCTTCTCTCTCTTTAAACTAGTCAAGATTGACAACTAAGCTATCATTTAGTTCAACACACCCCATTTACCGATGATACCCCAGTATTATGGTTACCCAACATAGTACTCATTGTAACAGGTTACCAGCCTATATGCTGACACTTCTACATATTTAGTTCACCTATTCCTCACAGCTTCCCTGTGAGATGAGTATTATAAGGCCCCATTCCATGGATGCAGAAGCGAAGTCTCTCATTTGCCTAAGTCATAAGGCCAGGACTTGAGCCCAGAAAGCTCTCACAGCAGAAACCATGCACTGGACTTCTCTGGTTTGCTAAGATGATGTCAGACAGGAAGCTAAATCAGGCAAGCTCTCTTCTTGCTATCATACACTGTCACCGTGCTTGGGCCTTTCTTACTGCCACTGAAAGAAACACATCTCCTATTTTCCTCAAAACAGTATATTCTGATGAAACTGTTTTAGAACTCATGTTCTGGGAAATATGCAGTCCCTCCAAAAGATTGTCGGACTATTTAAAGACTCTGTGTTTCTGTGACAGTAACTGACCCAGGGTTTTTCTTTAAGATAACACACATATGGGCGCCTGGGTGGCTCAGTGGGTTGGGCCGCTGCTTTCGGCTCAGGTCATGATCTCGGAGTCCTGGGATCGAGTCCCGCATCGGGCTCTCAGCGGGGAGCCTGCTTCCCTCTCTCTCTCTCTCTGCCTGCCTCTCTATCTACTTGTGATTTCTCTCTGTCAAATAAATAAATAAAATCTTAAAAAAAAAAAAAAAAAAGATAACACACATATAATCACATTGACTATGGATTATAGATTAGGCAATGCTCTAAGTATCGATGGTTTAGCAGAGATTAGTTCATTTAACCCTCACAAAAATCATATAAGGGAGATGCTGTTGTTTCCAAATACTGATGCAGAGACTCAGACCAAAGGGTTGAAATAACTTGCCTGTATTCAAATAAGCAGTAAGTGCCCAGCTGGGATTTGAACAGGAGGGTCATGACAGAGCCCCCCCAGGTACCTGCTGTATGCTACAATGGGAGCTTTTTAGGCCTTCCATATTAAATGGACTTTGGCCAAAATTGCATACAGGTAAAATAAAGCTTGATGGGAATGTGAGCTAAGTAAAAAGAATTATCTTTACTGGAAATGAAAAACACACCCAAAAAAGTCAGAGGGAAGTGATGTTCACCTTTCTGTTATTTCTGATTATGGTTAGAAAAGGGAAATAAACTGCAAAGAAAGAAATTAAGGCCTATTTCAAGGATTCGTGAAAGAAAAAGAAAGGAACTCAAAAACAGGAAGATTATACAGTAAGTATACCTTTCACCTTGTAAGAAACTCCAAGCTGTTTTCACACGTGGTTGTGCCATTTTCTGTTACCACCAGAGCTCTAGTCCCTGTCCGTTTTCGCCTATTCTTGGTACATCTGTCCTTTTTATGTTAGCTATTCTAATGGATGTGTGCAGTGGTTTTAATTTACACTTCCCCAGTGATAAGTGATGCTGAGCATCTTCTCGTGTGTTTATTTGCTATCCCTATATCTTCTTGTCGAAGTGTCTGTTCAAACTCATTTATCCCTTTGTATTTCATTTGGGTTGTTTGTTTCTTATTATTGAATTTTAAGAATTACAACCACTCTACTCCCAGGTACTTACCCAAGAGAAGTGAAAACATACACCTGCAAAAAGGCTTAAAAATGACTATTTATAGCAACTTTAATGTGTAATAGCCAAAAACCTAAAAAAAGCCAAATGTTCATCAACAAGTGGATGGATAAACAAACTGTGGCTTATCCTTATAATTAAAAGGAAGAAAATATTAGTGCCCGCAAACACATGGGTAATTTTATGGTTGCAAAAAAAAATCAAAAAGGAAGTCTATGTTATAAGATTCAATGTATGGAAAATTCTAGAAAATACAAACTACTGTATAGTGACAGAAAGCAGATAAGTGTTTGTCTGAAGAAAGAGGGGCAAAGGGAGCATATAACAAAGGGTCATAAGGACACTTTTGGGGTGATAGATACGGTAACAATCTTAAGTATAGTGATGTCATGGATATATGGTGATATCCAAATATCAAAGTACACACTTCAAATACGTGAGTCTATTGTACGTCAATGATGGTGCTATAAAAAATAATAATAATTTTTAAGAAACAAACTAAAACAATGAATAGAAGAGAAGATCTGAGATCTGACTTACACTTTTGTTTCCATAGCTGAGGAGCTATTCAACATGCAGGGGTTTTGGTACATAAAATAGTGTAAAATAAAGGTGGAAATAAAGAAGCCTTGTTAAGCAAGAATAGACCAATAGAGAAGAATTTCATGACTTTAAAATTTTGTCATTTTTCATAGAATTAAATTTGCAATTTAAGGAAGGGAGGAGTGTTTCTGTGGAGATCAGTCCATAAAGAACCATTTTGCAGATAGGGGTTCTTAAACCATTTAAGTGGAGCATGCAATCTGAAAAGAAACCAGACACATTGCCTTACCCACACACCAAACTGACCCCATTTTTATGTCCTTCATGCCCCAATAGTTCCTTTCTGAATATTTAACATCTGCCTATTTATCTTGAATACTTAGAACTTCTATACTTAGAATGTTGTTTTTATGCCACATCTAAAATATTTCTAATTTTTAATTAGATGCATGTTTGTGTTAATCAGATGTCATTTTCTATACATTAGCAATAACCTCAGGACAGCTTTTCATGTGGTAATAGGAGCACACTCATTTTCAAGATCTAATACCTAACTCTGTCTGATATATTAAGGGACAGTGAGCACTTTCTGAAATAGTATTTTTCATTTTTCCCAAGCTACACAAAGAAGAGGAAACATGATTCAATGGAGTTGGGAAATAGCACAAGGGTAAAAGAATTTATATTTCTGGGACTTACTCAGTCCCAAGACCTGAGTTTGGTCTTATTTCTTTCTTTGTGTTTGGTGTACATGATAACTCTTCTGGGAAACCTCCTCATCATGGTCACTGTGACCTGTGAGTCCCGCCTTCACACTCCCATGTACTTCCTGCTCCGCAATCTAGCCGTGCTTGACATCTGCTTCTCCTCCATCACTGCTCCCAAGGTTCTCATAGACCTTCTGTCGAAGATAAAGACCATCTCCTATACAAGCTGCATGACACAGATGTTCTTCTTCCACCTTCTCGGTGGAGCAGACATTTTTTCTCTCTCTGTCATGGCCTTCGATCGCTACATGGCCATCTCCAAGCCTCTGCACTACGTGACCATCATGAGTAGGGGGCGATGCACTGCCCTCATTGTGGCCTCCTGGTTGGGGGGCTTTGTCCACTCCATCGTGCAGATTTCCCTGTTGCTGCCCCTCCCCTTCTGTGGACCCAACATTCTTGACACTTTCTACTGCGATGTCCCCCAGGTACTCAAACTCGCCTGTACAGACACCTTTGCACTTGAGCTCCTGATGATTTCCAACAATGGCTTAGTCACTACCCTGTGGTTTATTTTCCTGCTTGTGTCCTACACTGTCATCTTAATGATGCTGAGGTCTCACACTGGAGAGGGGAGGAGGAAAGCCATCTCCACCTGCACCTCCCACATTATTGTGGTGACTCTGCACTTTGTGCCCTGTATCTATGTCTACGCCCGGCCCTTCAAAGCCCTCCCCTCAGATAAAGCCATTTCTGTCACCTTCACTGTCATCTCCCCACTGCTGAACCCTCTGATCTACACCCTGAGGAACCAGGAAATGAAGTCAGCCATGAGGAGACTGAGGAGAAGACTCATGCCTTTCATGATGGAATAGTGTAAGAATCTTCAACTTATTCATCACCAAGGACTCCTTCCATTATTTTTTCTATAGAGTCATATTTATATACTTGAATATATTGTCAATAAATCAACTATACTTACTAGATAACAATTTATTTTCCTATTTAAGTTAATAGATTACTAATGACTCAAGCTTCTGGTAAGCATAAAGTGATTTATGAGTGAGACTGAACTGATTGTGTATTTTTATTCGAGGACAACTACATGGCAGGTAAAGAAATTGATTGAATCCTTTTTCAAGAGGCAAGTTAGGGGCGCCTGGGTGGCTCAGTGGGTTAAGCCTCTGCCTTCAGCTCAGGTCATGATCTCAGGGTCCTGGGATCCAGCCCTGCATTCAGCCCTGCATCCAGCCCTGCATCCAGCCCTGCATCTGGCTCTCTGCTCAGCAGGAAGCCTGCTTCCCCCTTCCCCTCTGCCTGCCTCTGCCTACTTGTGATTTTTCTCTCTCTCTGTCAAATAAATAAATAAAATCTTTTTAAAATAATAATAATAAAATAAAATAAAAACTATTTTTAAAAAAGAGGTAAGTTAATAGAAGCCTAGACATGAGTGATTTGCTCAAGATCTTATATCAAATAAATTGTAGAGATCAGTCTTCAGACACCTAATCTGTTGCTCTTCCTTCACATGGCTGCAATGTGTTAATTACTAGAACTGTCTATACCAAACTACAATCCTGTTCTAGGAAAGATCTTATGATCAGTGCTTCTGTAGTACACATATATGGATACATATGGCCTATCACAGAGTAAGAAATTTTCTCAGCCCAGTTAAACTCCATATGGGCCCCTGACCTTTTGAGAACCTCAACAGTACATAATGGTTGTCCTCCTAGATTCCTATCAGTAATGAAGAACTTGGGAAGCTTTCCCCTTATGTCCTAAAAGGATTTATCTCATGCAGAACCAGACGTGCCAGATTCACATCTCAAGATTCACATTCTCAATGTTCTAAATTTAGACAAAGGCAGAACCTCAGGGATCCTACATGAAAAGCAACCCATTTTCACTATTGAAGAACTGATTTTCCAGTCTCAGATTAGCTTCAGCTTGGAGGATTTACGTTCTTGCCCCCAGGGAGGAAGAGAGGAGGTGTTAAAGAAGGTAAAATTCTAACTGTCTGTTTTTCAGTCTGTTGGTGTTTGGGAAGAGGTGGTACAGGTTAGTGTTTTATCTGGAAAAGCTGGTAAAGAAGTAAAGTAAAAAGTAAGTATTGTGACCTGGATCCAATGTTTATCTCTGCTATCCATCAGCTGTGTAATCTTGAGCAAATTATCTTGTCTCTCCATAGGTTATAGTTCACTATACAAAGATACTTATATTATGCATCTCATGGAGTCACTGGTAAGGTTAAAAGGAGATGACATGTGTGAAACACACAATGCCTGGCAGATAGTAAATGTTCAGTGCAAGGCAAATGTCATTCTCAATGTCACCCTTACTGCTCTGCCTAACACACATTCAACCTCCCATTAACCTCTTCTCTTATATGGCCCATATTCCTCATTATTAGGAGGAAAAAACCTGATGGGATAAAAAACAAAGGGATGTACATTGAATTCAAAACATCTATCATCTTAAAATTTCTGGCTTTCTGTCACCACAAAAGCTTAAATAGACACTCTACAGCTGATAAGTTGCAAGGCTAAAGAGTTTCAGATCAAAAGAAGATAATGAGCCAAAGATAAACCTTAGCTTTGAAAGTGAGATAAGGGACCAGACCAAAAAGTCAGAGTCAGTAGGACAGAAAAGAGCCGGAGGAGAGTTAGCCAAAGGGAGTTGAGTGTTGAGGACGGACTTCAGTTTTATCTGTCATCAGATCTGGGCTGGCCCTATAAGCATTCACTAACTGGCTCAATTGTTTGCCATTTCCTGTCACCTGATCAATCAATTCTAAATTTGACAATATTAACCTACATCCTCTAGCATGAAAATTCCAAGAATAATTCATACTGGTCAAGTCACCATTCATAGTCCTGCTCCATTACTCAGGTAGCTCTGTTCTCAACAGCCCTTAGGCTTTTCCTTATGAAACTGCTTATAAAAGATACACACCACAAGCCACTTTATAGTCCTTTTCATGCAAATGTGTCCTTTCCTTTCCACCTTATCTCTGGTGACTCACTCAAATCAGATTGTTATCACTATGTCAGAATTGTATGGCACCAAAGATATATGGGGTCTGAATCATTGTGTTGCAGAAGCATAATCCCCAAGGGCAAGAACCCAGAAACCGCTGCCACACCATTGCTCCTGACACCTCCTCAAACCATGTCAAAATGCACAACATAACCTGATCAGTAATTCAGAGGAAGGGGAAAGCAATAGCATTTGATGACACGAACATACATCATTTATCTGAATGACATCAAATCACAGCTTGGACTGCAGGTTTTCCATTTAAATCAGTTTTTATTATTTCTTAAGTTCTACCACTAAGAACCATAGAAAATTTAACAGACCCTGGGCATACATATAGCTTTCAAATTACCCTTTCTCGCGTTGTTCCGTGAATCAAACACGTTAGTGATAAACATCTCTGGGTAGCCATGAACCGAATAATATAAAATGATGTTGAAGTAACTAAACTGATGAGTATCAAGAGCTGTCACTGTGCTACCTCCTTAGGTTTTAAGTGAACTAGGAACCTCAGACATGTAGTAGATTAAAGTAATCGCATGGGGTGGGGTGAGGGGGTGCCCTTGTCTGGCTCAGTTGGCAGAACACGTGACTCTTGACCTTGGACTCGTGAGTTTGAACCCCACATTGGGTGTAGAGATTACTTAAAAATAAAATTGTTCTTAAAAATTAAAGTAATCATACAGGGGCAATGTATATATTGTATTAAACAGAAACTGCACAGATAAATCTACACTGTCCAGTCTCTGAGAGTTGCCCTATCAGTAGTCACAGGGTTTTGATTTTTCTATGGAGGCTCTTTTACTTAAGTTTCATTTCCCAGCTGATTGCAAGTTAATGGATTTTGGTCAGGAGGAAGACTGCACGGTCCTTGGTGTGGTTGAACACAATGCTATCTTCTTGAGCCAAAGATGATAATGCTTCCTCCAGAGAAAAGAACACATCCTGAACGTGTTCTGGGACCTCAGCATTATGTGTGAGATGGGGACAGAGAAGAGATGAGGGAGAGGAGTAGGACTTGGTGACGTTTTAATGACTCCCATAGGAACTTCACAGAATTGGCCACTAAGCTTTCCTTGTTCATAACCAACAATATTCCCTTTGCTCATTCCTATATTGGGCTTGTGGCTGAGGGACTAATCGAGGCAACTGAGAAACTGTAAGGCAAAGTTGAAGAGTCAGTAGGATGTGATTCCCTAAGGCTGCCTTTTCCCATCTGAAGGAAGAAAATAACAAAACCACTAACTAACCTTGAGTTAGGCTTTGCATTAAACATAGAATTTCCCCAGAACCTATTTCTTCTAAGATGCAGTTTGAGCATCATAAGAGGATCAATTTCCCACTTGGAGACTGAAGTCAGTTAGTGCTGGTATGCGTGAACTTCTGAAACTAAAAAGCTGTCAGTGTTGATTTTTCAGAAACATGGCAAGTATATAAGGATGTTCCTATTGAAACCAAAATTCTAATGAAGCAAATCACTCTTAAGAAAAGGGAAAGTGGGGCTTACAGAATACAAGAAGAAGGTAAGTTGGCTTCAGGGATGGGACATATTCTGCTTGGTGGGATGTTGAAGTTCAAAGTGTTGAAGGTAGTTGAGAAGGTGCTAATATCCCAGCTCTCAGGAGGGTGACTGCCATGGAAAAACAGCTCCAAATCAATATTCTTGAATTCAATGTATGTTTCTTGGCTGGGAATGGAAGTTTGGGGGTTTTGAGTAAGGTGTTTTAATGGCTAGCTTATCTATGCCCTCATGTACTAATGAATATGACCCATGCTCTTAAAACTTCTGGAGATTCAATTAAGAATAGAGGCTCTTCAGTATTGGGAAAAAGAAAACTGTGACATGAGAGCTTTAACTCCATGTAGAGATTGGGGCAGCCTTTACCCAGTGGAAAGCTGGGGTACAGGGTAACCTTGTAGCTACAGACTCTGTCCAACATATGTGACAAGCTTGTTTCCTAAGGATGGTCCCCTTCGAGGTGATTTCTGAGAAATTCTTGTGCTCTGTATCGCCACCTTGCAAAGAAACATAAAACTTCTTTCTTTTTCCATTCCCCTTCCCCACTCTGTATTATGTATGTGTTTCAATCCGATATGCATAATCTAATGCTCTCAAAGTATCCTTCCCAGTCTTCATAAAAAGACAGCATCCATTGGAACCCACCAGAGCCGTTAGTTCCAAGAGGAATTTATATTTAAGGTGATGCTACTCAGATCTCACTTCTGCACCTTGCCCTGGAGCAGAGCATGTAGTTGATGAAGGAGCCTCCGAAGATGGCAAAGTCTACTCTTTCAAAATCCCTAGTCACTCTGATATCCTCTCACAGGAGAGGATGTGTGGTCTCCTAACACCCACGTACTACTTTCACTTGATTTGGAAAGATTATTTTTTCTTTGCAGCATTTTCTGGGAAGGGCTGATCAACACTGGGAAGAAGTAGAATTTCCCTAGGTTAACAGCATCAGTCTTTGCAATAAGACAAATCTTAGTTTGAGCCATGGCTCTCCCAGCTGTGAGACCTTGAGCAATTTACTTAACCTTTCTGTGCCTCAGCGTCCTCACTTGAGAAATCAAGATAATATCTATTTCATGTGGATACTATAGGTTTTGGAAAAGATAAAATGATGCAGTCAGAATAGCATATAAGAATCACTCCATTCATGTTCACTAAGAGCAAGCAAAAAATAGGGACGCCTGGGTGGCTCAGTTGGTTAAGCAACTGCCTTTAGTTCAGGTCATGATCCCAGGGTTCTGGGATTGAGCTCCACATCAGGCTCCACATCAAGGCCCACATTAGGCTCTCTGCTCAGTGGGAAGCCTGCTTCTCCCTCTCACTCTGCCACTCTCCCTGCTTGTGAACTCTCTCTCTGTCAAATAAATAAGTAAAATCTTTATTTTAAAAAGACAGAGTAAGCATAGTAGAGCTTCATTATTCTGCTCATAGTTCCATAATGCTGAGACCTTGAAAGTTGCACAGACCCTCATCACCCCAACCACTGCCACCGTTCCCTGCCCACAGAGCTTGATATCCAGATGACCGCCTTTCCAACTGGGGATTGGTTTTTTTAATATGAATACCTCTATTTACAACTGCATACAAAAATAAATGTATTGGTGTTTATAAGCAGTTATGTGATACAGTATTCTGAATTTTTTGAGCAACAAAAAAAAATATTACCAAAGAAGAGATTGCACATTAAATCTGCCCCAAAATGTTGGAGAGAGGGCTTTGAACCAACAAGAGGAGCTGCTCTCAGACAAGCCTCCGCAGGTGGACCTGGCATGTGTAAGGAAGAAGCCGTCCCCCGAGGCTAGAGTAGCACCTAGCAGAATCCACTTCCCCAACCGCTTCCGAAACGGATATATAATCTCACCCACTCCTAAGAAGGATCCTTCGTATGAGGTAGGTCTTATTGTCAGCGTGTTGCTGATGAACTCTAATGGTGCAGGCTAGGAACTAACGCTAAGCCATGCCCTGTGAATCTTATGTTTACCATGAGCTCGGGACTGTTGGTAAGTAACTTGCCAAAGGTGATGCCAGCTAGGAAGTGGCAAAACCCAAATGGCTAAGCACTCCAGCTGATCCACCCAGGTGTATCCCAAATGCAAGTGTGGGGCGTTTCTGTTCATCTGGACTGGTAGACAGGGTTTACAAGCATTATGTGCCCAAATGGGGCTGGTTTTTGTGTATATCTGCCATGATTTTATACCTCCTCACTATTCTGTCCACTGATTGCACAAGCTACAACACTCTTACTGTTTTCACTGTAAACTTCTTAAAGAAAAGACAGATGTTTGAGTCACCTTTCCCTCAAAAAGGTCATCTCGGTGGCGCCTGGGTGGCTCAGGTGATTAAGCATCTGACTCTTGATTTCGGCTCAGGTTATGATCTCAGTGTAGTGAGATCGAGGCCCATGAGAGGCTCTGCACTGGTCGTGGAGCCTGCTTAAGATTCCCCTTCTCCTTCTCCCTCTGCCCCTCCCCCCATCACTTGTGTGCATGTGCACTCTCTCTCTTTTAAAAAAAATGATCTGACCGTCATCATAATGCTTAATTTTCTATGCCAACTTGAAGGCTACGGGGTACCCAGATTAATTATTATTTCTGGGTGTATCTGTGAGGGTGTTTCCAGATGAGATTAGTTTTTGAGTGGGTGGACTTGGTAGAGTAGATGAATTGCCCTTCCCAGCTAAGGTGGACATCTTCCAATCCTTTGGGGACCTGAATGGTTTGACAAAAAGTGGAAGAAGGAGAGATTCGCACCCTTTCTCCTGCCTCACTGCTTGAGTCAGAACATCTCATCTCATCATTTATACCATTGGTTCCCTGTTTTTCAGGCCATCAGACTAGGGCTGATTCATACCAATAGCTTTCCTGGGTCTGCAGCTTCTAGACAGCAAACCGTGGGACTTCTCAGCCTCCATACTAGTGTGAGCCAATGCTTCATAATAATTCTCCTTTTGTATGTGTGTTTGTGTGTGTGTGTGTGTGTGTGTAGGCACATATATGTGCATTATATATACATAATTTTTTAAAGATTTTATTCATTTATTTAACAGAGAGAGAGAAAGAGCATGAGCAGGTGGTGTAGCAGGCAGAGAGGCAGCCAGAGGGAGAGGGAGAAGCAGACTCCCTGCTGAGGAGGAAGCCGAATGCAGGGCTCCATCCCAGAACCCTGGGATCATGACCTGAGACAAAGGCAGATGCTTAACCAACTGTACATATTGTATGTATATGTGTATAAATTAGAAGAATCCTAATACCGTCATGGAAATGGTATATAAGGAACAAAATAAAGAAAATAGATATGGTAAAGAAAAACAGGAGCGAGAAAGAAAGGAGGGAGAGGACATGAGGCATAGAAAATTCGGGCTTATTGCAGTGGTTTCTGGAGCAAAAGATTTGAAACCTGTTAACTTATCATTCCAGTATCCAAAAGAAATATTCTAGAGTGGATTGCTGTCATCCATTAAAATACGCTTCTGCTGTCCAGATTGATCAGATTCCTGAAATGATTTCTCTACCTTCTAGCCATGGTGAGTATATGGTGAGGGCAATTCTTAATTCTGGGATCCTGGAGACCTGAAGTCTCTTGCAGTCATTATTCTGAACATTTATTCTTGTCACTCCATGTCGTTACTAAAGCCCCAAGACAGGGAGACTGAGCTGAATTGGAACAAATGATAATGGAATGGGGAGGAGCTCTTATCTTATGTTTCTATGGGAGCAAAAAAAGAGAGTCCTGCGTGGGGAACCGTGGTCAGTTAAGGAATTTTTTTCCCTAAGATTAGAGGAACAAAATGAAAAAAATGCAGAAATTAAAACTAGAATCAGAGAAAGAACTACAGGGCAGCCTACATAATATAAGGATTTGGGAGGCCCTTACGTCTCTAAGTGAGAGAAAAATAAGAAGGCAACCCTGAGTTTGTACCTGGTAAGGGCTACAACTGCAAAACTCTAAAAGTAACTATAGTGAAAGTGAGTGGTCCATTTAATGTCACTTTCGATGAAATTCATTCCTTAAGTATGAGATTAAAATGTTATAATCACCACAGGATTATTACGTTTTACATTTCATGGAAGTATGATGTACATACATACAGAAAATGCCCATCCATGAATGTACAGCTGTATGAATTTTCACACATGTTGAATACGCCTTTAAAACAATAACCCTGATCAAGAAACAGAACATTACCAGCACCTTAGAAACCTTCTTCACGTTTCCTTTCATTTTGTATCTTTTTTATCCTTTTTGTAAACAAAATAGGAGAGTGTGCATTCCTTTGTGCCTGGATAATCTGGCTCCACATTATAAACATAACAAGGTTCGTTTATACCATTGCGCACAGCATAGATCATTCCCACTGATGTCTTGTGTGGATTTAACACAATTTATCTTTCCTACTGTTGGTGGGTGTTTGTGTCTTTCTCCAGTTTGAAGCAATTACAAATAGTGCTCCTGTGAACATTGTAGGATATGTCCTGTGTTGCCTGTGACATGCATACAGACTTCCTAGGAGTAGAAGAGATGTTCTTAGGTACCTACCTCCATCCTATGAGATATGTATACAGCATGAGCAGATAGACCCTGACCATAGAGTGGCTGTGCCAATTTCACACACCCTTCTGAACTATATGAGTTCAGTTCCACATCTTCACTATCACCTGGCATTTCTGATCGTTTTCCATTTAGCCATGTGGGTGTGTAGGTAGTAGTTTCTTCCTGCAATTTTAATTTGCATTTTTCTGATAACTAATCAAGTTGAACTGGCAGTTGGATATTCTTGTTTGAGCAGTTCTGGTTCATGCCTTTGTCGTTTTCTGATCCAGTTGTCATCTTTTTTTCCCCCTGCTTTGTACACTTTTTTTTATATATTCTGGACATGATTTTTTTTCAGATATACATATTGTACATACATCATCCCATCTGTAGATTATCTTTTAATTGTTGTGACGTATTTGTGAACAAAATTCTTCATATAGTCAAATTTATGTTTATTGTTTATTATTTTAAGTGTCAGATTGTATTGTAAAAGTACAATTGAGTAAGTTCACAGACCTGTTACCTGTATTTCAGTGACCATTCTGATAGAACCCATCAGCTTGGATGACGGGAGTCAAAAACCCAGATAATCTTCCACCTACTGGTGGCATGCTGAATTGCAGGCACAACACATGCATGGGAAAAGAGCTTCCTCCCAAGAAAAACACCAAGAGTCAAGAGACAGAAAAGACAACAGTAGATGTTATAACACATTCCTTAACTGCTTTGTTATTTCTTCCAAATATATACTTGAAAAGGATCTGTGACCCAATGGATCAGGGAAATTATACCAGAGTGAAAGAATTTATTTTCCTGGGTATTACCCAGTCTCGAGAACTGAGCTGGGTCTTGTTTGTCTTCTTGTTTATAGTGTATACAACAACTCTGCTGGGAAACCTCCTCATCATGGTCACTGTGACCTGTGAGGCTCACCTTCACACCCCCATGTACTTCCTGCTCCGCAATCTCTCTATCTTGGACATCTGCTTTTCCTCCATCACTGCTCCCAAGGTCCTAGTGGATCTTCTATCAAAGAGAAAAACCATCTCCTTCAATGGCTGTGTCACTCAAATGTTCTTCTTCCACCTTCTGGGAGGAGCAGATGTTTTTTCTCTCTCTGTCATGGCCTTTGATCGCTATATAGCTATCTCAAGACCCCTTCACTATATGACTATCATGAGTAAGGGACGATGTACTAGCCTGGTGCTGGCCTCCTGGGTGGGGGGCTTTGTCCACTCCATTGTGCAGATTTCTCTGTTGCTTCCCCTCCCCTTCTGTGGACCAAATGTTCTTGACACTTTCTATTGTGATGTCCCTCAGGTCCTCAAACTTGCCTGCACTGACACCTTCACCATGGAGCTCCTGATGATTTCCAATAATGGATTGGTCAGTTGGTTTATTTTCTTCTTTCTCCTCATATCTTATACAGTCATCCTGGCTATGCTGAGGTCTCACGCTGGGGAGGGGAGGAGAAAAGCCATCTCCACCTGCACCTCCCACATCACTGTGGTGACCCTGCATTTTGTACCCTGTATCTATGTCTATGCCCGGCCCTTCACTGCCCTCCCCACAGATAAAGCCATTTCTGTCACCTTCACTGTCATCTCCCCTTTGCTCAATCCAATGATCTACACCCTCAGGAATCAGGAAATGAAGTCTGCCATGAGGAGACTAAAGAAACGACTAGGGCATTCAGAAAAGATTTAAGTTCTGTAAGAATGAGATAGCCCCCAAAGGTAAGTATAGACATTAAACCTCACTTTCTCAAAATGGGAAGAGATCACTTTAATGCCAAAAACAAAGGGGTATCTATGGATATCAGGGAGTCCTCAAAGAAGTGGATTCTGTAGTATAGTATGTGCTAAGGGCCTCTAGGTGACACTGCTTTAAGGTGAAGCTCATTCATCACTTCCATTACTCACTTTCAATTATTCATTCTGCAAATATTTTACAGAGCACACATTATGTGCTTGACAGTACTAGGATTCAGATTGCTGAAAAAAGATTAAATATAGTCACATTCCTAGAGCCATATCCCAAAATGCATTAATGGAGAGATGAACAAAGTGCTGTGGGAATATTGTAGACACTTTACCTGAGAGTTTCAAAAGGCATTTTCTAGGGAGTATACCTTTTCAAGGGGAAAAGACAGAAAAACACAACCCAAGAAAAGAAACCAGTATTACCAATGGGGAGAGACAATTATAAAAATATGCCACGTTTGTGCAACGGTGAGCTCAATGTAGCCATGAAGTAGCGCACTTGTGAAGTGAGAATACCACTAGTGGACATTTACGAGGAAAGTAGAACTCCATTTGTGGTCCCTTAAGTGATGCAAATCCATGATTTCTATTGGGAAGAGAGGATCCTCAAATCACTTCAAAGCTATGGTTTCTTCCGAGATAGAAGGAGGTAATGCTGTGAGTGGGAGCATTCATCAAGAAATAACAGTCAGTGATGGGTAAAGGCTGTAGACAGCTCACCTGAATCTGGGCAAGGCTTAAGCAAATAGAGATGCTAAGCACTCCCCTGGTGAAAAAAACTGACTCCTCATTGTATAGTAGGATTATCCCAATCACAGATGAGTCAGACCCAAATTCCTCACTGTTTCTGCACGTAGGGAACCCACAACTTTTTAACACTTCCCATTCAATCCATTAAAAGGTAAAGAAAGGGTCATAAAAAGCATGAAGGTGGGGTGCCTGGGTGGCTCAGTGGGTTAAAGCCTCTGCCTTTGGCTCAGGTCATGATCTCAGGGTCCTGGGATCAAGCCCCGCATCAGGCTCTCTGCTCAGCGGGGAGCCTGCTTTCCTTCCTCTCTCTCTCTCTCTCTCTCTCGCTTACTTGTGATCTCTGTCAAAAAAAAAAAAAAAAAAAGATGTTAAAAAAGCATGAATGCTTAATCACTGAATCTGGGAATTTGCTAGTCTTTGTAATGAAAGGGATGAGAAAGATAATGGAGAAGGTTTACCTAACAATCCAACTGATCTTTTGCTGGGATTGATTGATTTTACTAGACTATGTCTTTCTTCCTAATAAAGCTCAAGCCACAGAAGCTGGCACTTGTCTGTTAGAGTAGATAAAATGCTGTGACAAAAACATCCAAAACCAAAGTACTTAATAACTGGCGTAAAAATTTATTTGATGCTCAGGGCACAGGCCAGTGCTGGTCTTTAGAAAGAGCTGTTCCATTCATCATTTAGAGAGACAGGCTTCTTCCACCTTGGGCTCCACCTTTCCCAAGGTCTTAAGAATCTCTCCATTCATCCAGCAAATGGAGAAAGGGAGAGAGGATTAAGAATCCCCTTAATCTGAAGATGTTGGGGGGCACTGCGGTGGCTCAGTTTGTTGGGTGTCCAACTATTGGTTTCAGCTGGGGTTGTGATCTCAGGGTCATGAGATTGAACCCTGGATGGAGTTCCAATGTCAGCAGGGAATCTGCTTCCTCTTTCCCTCTCCTTCTGCCCCTTCCCCCACTCGTGGGCATGCATTCTCTCTCTCTCTCTCTCCCCCACCTCCTCAAATAAATAAATAAATCCTTAGAAAATGTTGTAAAGAATTGTGGGGAGAGGGGAAGGGTCATTATTAGCAAGTCCTTAGAGTGGTACTTTCCACTTCTGGCTACATTCCGTTGACCAGCCCTTGTTCATATAATCCCATTTCACTGCAAGGGAATCTGGAGAATGTAATCTAGCTCTATTCCTAGAAAGAAAAGGAGAACATGAAAAATGATGAACTCTAATGATCTCTTCCACATCTATGATTCTGTGCTAAGAAATCACAAATGGATTAGATCACAAAGACTATACTTTGTCTCTAAGAGGATTCTGTTAACGTGTAGATGTGCTGGAAGTACTGCTGGACCCTTGGAATATACAGAGAATCAAACCAAAATGGAGGAAATTTGGGGAAAGGAAATTTAATTTAAAGGAAGGGGAAGGTAATCCTGGAAATTAGAGTGACAGTAAACTGAAATATCAGGTCCCAATAGCTAAAACACTGGACTTAAGTGCCCAGAGGAGATTGGCTTAGTAGACAACCTTAGAGAAGACAACCTTCACTTAACCCTACAGTCGCCATCAGCTAATTGTAAATGAACATTTATTAATACATTAGAAGGTCCTACAGAGATGATTGATTTTTCTTTGTTGACTGTCCTTTTCTATGTTCTGTTCTGTTCTTACCACTCAAAAATATTCTGAATTATTTTCCAATATTAGACACACTTCTCCAAGCATTAAAATTCCAATAAAGACATAAATTTGTCTTAGGCTAGATCCATCTTCAGACCAAATGACCATATACTAAGTGGTTCCATCTTTGCTCTGGCATCATTGTTCTCCAGATCTTATGTACTTTTCACAATGATGCCTCTTTTTTATTTTCTACCTCTATGTTGACTTCACCTTGAGCAAAACCTTTGTGATTGGGTGGATTTTTAGGTAACCAAAGATATGTACAATCAGAGTTTATGTTCCCCAGTACAAGATCCTACAAATGACAGCAACCCAGCAAAATTTGCCCATGAAGCTTCACTTGGACTGTTTAGACATGCAAAACAACCTGACCAAACACAGTGGGGAAAAGCAACTGAATTCATGAAAGCACCATTAAATTTACTTCTCTTGCAATATGACATCACATAATTACTTGGATTAATCTATATTTTTCTCCAGGTAGAGCCATATCCTTAGGTATTACAAATAAACTGATTCTAGCTTATCCTACACAGGTTACATATGCTTGGTCCTAACATCTGTGACTTTTTTTCTACGTAAGGAATGTTGATTTTAAATTCCCATGGTATTTTTTAAGCAAGTAAACATATCAATATATGCAAACCAGCTAGTTTAGGAGTGATATCGTCACTCTGGATTTCTCTGAGAAACTCAAACTCTTTCAAGTTTGAAAGAGTTCTCAACATAGCTCTTATTCAATAAAAAAGACTTCCAGTTCAGCACTGGATTAGTGACCTCTTACTCCATAACATATTACCCCAAAACTTAGTGGCTTAAAAAACACAGTTTGTGTGCGTTGGGAACCAGGCAAGGCTTAGCTAAATCTTCTGCTTCAGGGTCTCTCACAAGGTGATAGTCAATGTGTCAGCAGGGATCTATTGTCTCATTTCAAGGTTCACTGGGGAAGGATCTACTTCTAAGCTCACTCATAGGATTGCTGGCCAGAACCATGAGCTATTGGGATGAGGGCCTCAGTTCCCTATAGGCTGTTGGCTGGAGCCCATCCTCAGGTCGTTGCCATGTGGACCTCTCCAACATGGCAGCCTACTTCATCAGAGTGAACAATCAAGGCAAAAGAGTGTGCAGCAGGATAGAAGTCAGTCTTTTTTTTTAACATTTTATTTATTTATTTGACGGAGATGACAAGTAGGCAGAAAGGCAGACAGAGAGAGAGGAGGAAGCAGGCTCCCCACGGAGCAGAGAGACTGATGTGGGGCTCAATCCCAGGACCCTGAGATCATGACCTGAGCTGAAGGCAGAGGCTTTAACCCACTGAGCCATCCAGGTGCCCCTAGAAGTCAGTCTTTTATAGCCTAATTTTGAAAGTGACATCCTATCACTTTTGCTGTACTCTATTCATTAGAAGCAAGTCACTAAATTCCCTCCACACACAAGAGGAGGGGATTGTACAAAAGCATGAATATCAGGGCCAGGACTGGAAAATTCTAGAAGTAAATTATGAAAAACTATTGAAAATTATGAAAGAAACCTAAAAATTAATTTATTCAGAAAAGGTTACAAGAGACAAAAGAAAATGGGTAGTGAGGAATGTCAGAGGTGATTCAGAGCTACTGAGCCCTTGGGACAAGCAGATAATAGTGCCAGCCACAGCAAGAGAAGAATTTATTTATTAATAACAATGATCAGATCAAATGATCAGATCAGATCAACTTTTTAATGTTTTAAATTTTTTTTGTTTATTTATTTAAGTAATCTCTACACTAAATGCAAGGCTCAAACTCACAACCCCAAGAGCAAGAGTCACATACTCCTCTGACTGAGCCAGCCAGGCACCCCTCAGATAAACTTTTTAAAAAGATTTTATTTTTAAGTACTCTCTACAACTGGCATGGGGCTTGAACTCACAGCCCCAAGATCAAGAGTCACAGGAGCTACCAATTCAACCAGCCAGGCACCCCTACCGTAGACATTTTCAGTTGGAGGTATGCAATGTCCAAGTGAGACCACCCATAGATCTATGGTGAGAGACAAGGTTTCAAAAATGATATAGGGAATGAGATGAGAAGCAAATTGCAACTTTCTGCTTTTAGGACCTCTGGAACCATAGGGCCCAGTCCATGGTAGATGCTCAATAAATATTTCACAGTTGGATATTTGATGAGTGAATAGTACCAACATATCTTTTATTTGCTTATATCCCCTCTTCATAGGAGAAGTTTGGTGGAAAACAAAGAGAAATGCATTTCCCAATCTTTATGATGCTTCTGATGTATATCAATAGGACAACAAGCAAACCATCGGCCTAGAAAGAAAAAAATTGGAATGAGTTGGGAAAAAATTGGGGAAAATTGGGCTGAAATACACTCTACTGGGAATTCTGTTCATTTTCCCTGAGTTCCTACCTCTTAAGGAGGCGGACTCCTGTTTGTCCCCTGTGAGCCCTTCAGGCAAAGATATTTGGGCTCTAAGCCCAAGGTCTAGGAGGACTCATCTCCTCCCCTACATTAGGAAAGCTGCAAAACCAAAGTGTGTCCTCCACTGCATGAGTTCTTAATAACACTCCAGGGAGCTTCGTCCCAAAAGGAAAGTCTGGCTATTTGAGTTAGCAGCCACATCCAACAATAATTCCCTTTGGTGAGCTTCTGCTGGTTCTGGGGCTGAGAGACCCGTACTCATGTAGGGACACCACAAGGCAGCGTGATAGGACTGTGATCGTCTCACCACACAGAGACGATTCTTGGAGCTGCCCTTTGCCTCTGACAGGAAGAAAGAAGATCCTGACCCAACCAACCCTCAGATGCATATCTTCCTTAAAGGAGAATATTCCTTGACAGTTAGTGTCTCCTAAGGCCAGTGTATGCAGCCAAATGGCTAGCTCTGCTTCTAACAGGTAGGGATTCGAGTTTGGGACCTTTAATGAGGTCATTTCATTTTGAGGTGTGCTAGTGTGTCTGTGCATATGGGGCCATGTCCCAGCAATTTTGAAATGTCACTGTGAATTACAAAAGTGTTTTGAATATTAACAATGCTCCTGTATATTCTATTATGTATATTAAAGCTAGAAACCATAGTGATGACGAGAAGAGGAACACATTCTTTGATACAAGGAAGGTGGCTTGAAGAGCATACAGAGAAATCAGTTGTAAAGAGATGGAAATGGGGGCGGCAATGTGTGCTAGACAGTGGGGCTGAGGTTTCCCCCAAGCTGGGGATTCCATGCCACTCAGTAAGCCTGATTTATTAAGGTGGTTCTACCCAGACAAGATTCTGAAGAACTTTGGGATCTTGAGTTTGTTCTTGCCAAAAACAAAAACAAAATCCAACATATAAATGACACTTCTCTGTTTTCTTTCTTCTTTTTTGTTCCAAGCAGACATATCCATACACTGGGGCTCTCTGTCAGCCTCCCATTCTCCATGTGTTAGGTTCCTAGTTCCACATCCCTTTTGTGCACAGAGGAGCACATTTTTGGTGTTCAGAAGAGCATGTTTGGAGTATTTCTTGATGATTTTGATGACCTGGTCATGCTTATGACTAACATCTGCACAGAACCTCATGCATGTGGGTTTCAAAGCCCATTCTCTCAACAGCTATGACCAACTGCCCCTGAGAATTCTTGACATCAGCAATTGTTCTTGCCACCACCAGTCAGCTCTTAGTTAAATATCAATAAACAATCTGAGGTTAATTGGGATTATTAACTGTTAGCAATGGGTAGAACACACAGTCTTGACTAGTCATAAGGTAACTGAGGCTATATTATTTAGAATAATTCAGCATTAAATCTCCAAAGGCCTAGAAATTACCCAGATCAATGGGTCCACCTAATATTGTTCGATGCTGTGCAGACCTTGCCTACTTTCAAAAGGACTTAAGGCAGCAAATGCTCCCATTTCATTGATGATAGGAATGACCTTCCTGGAGTTCACTGCCTTTAAGGATTCCACTGTCGATCCGTGAAGGCAACCGGAGCTCCTGTTCCCAACCTGATATCCTTCCTCTGCACCACATTACTCTATGCCATAGATCAAAATAAAACAAAATCCTCTGTGCTTTCTCTAAAACACTACATGTGCTTTGGTCATTTTATTTTTAAGATTTTTTAAAAATCTTTACTCTGAAGAAGATGTCTGGCCCTTTTAAAAACAAAAAAGATTTGAAGGCAATGAAATTCTCTGAGAGTTACTGACGGGTCAATAGATCATTGGCAGAAAGCCTAGAAAATGAGTGTTTGTGGCTTGGGCTTCAAAGGAAAGAGAACAGAAAGTTAGTGAAGGAGCAGTTCTGTTCTGAAGAGAAAATGAGAGAGAAAGTCCGGTGAGAGCAGAGAGCCCCATCCCGCACAGCAGGCCTGGCCTGGCATCAGTGTGGAGGGAATACTGAGGGAAGCAGCACAACCCAGTGTCAGACCCGAACAGCGCCGGCCGTTCGTTTAAGTGATGACAAGGACCAGTAAGTACTTGGAGCTGGGGAAAAAGTGAGTTCCATCTTCATTTGCACAACGGTAACAGCAGGCATTCTGGACAGGAAAGAGCAAAAGGGGAGGGTCCGGGAAGAGAATGATGGCAAGGGGCCAGTCAGCATCCCTGAGACTAGTTCTGTTCTGTCTGTTAGCCGGCAGTTAGGGAAGTCAGGATTCTGACCTCGCGTAGACAAAGAGACAGAGGCTGGTTCTTCCTGATGAGCACATTCAAAGGAACAGTTCTCAGGTGCCTGAGAAAAACTGCCTTGCAAGAAATCCATGTTCATGATTGAAAGCCCTTTTTAGTAAATGCTCTGAGAAAGGGAGGTCAGGGGCCCATATGTCCACATGTCAGCTGGAACAGACAGTAAATTCTCCTGGCAGCTCTGTGCTTTCTCAGGTAAGCGTTTTAACGGGAGGCTGGAGACATCCTGAACACACAGCCCTCTGCTGCCCCAGCGCCTGATAAACTTGGGTCCTGTCTTTGTGCAGAGGTTTGGGCAGAGTCATTATGTGCAAAGAATTCCACAGTTCTCCAGAGCACAGGGAGTGAATGGAGATGTTCCTTATCCTAATTATAGGGACGGCTTCACAGGTGCATGTATTTGTCAAAAGGCATCAAATTGTGCCCCTTAAATATGTGCAGTTTATTATATGCAAGTTACTCCTTAACAAAGCTGATTTTTTTTAAGAGAGAGCAAGCTACAAAGGGCAATTTTATTGTAAGCAGTTGACAAAACTGCAAAAGCCACCTAAAGCAGTGCTTACTGTAAATATTCTCTTTATTTATTAACTAAAGTCCTTAGTTTGTATTACGGTTCATTCTTAGTGTTATGTGTTCTGTGGATTTGACAAATGCATGGAGCCATGTATAAAAATCCCTAAAAATCCCTTGTGCTTCACCTACTCATCCCTCCCCACCTGTACACCCCAGCCCTTGGCAACCGTTCATCTTTCTACTACAGTTTGCCTTTTCCAAAATGTCATATAGTTGGAATCATACAGTGTGTAACTTTTCAGATGGCCTTTTTTCACTTAGCAATATGCATTTAAGGTTCCTCTCTGTTCCCATGGCCTCAACAGCTCATTTCTTTTTAGAACTGAATAATACTCCATTGTATGAGACACATCTGCTTTTTAAATGCTACATTTGGTCCTCATTGTAATTACTTCAAAAAACTATCTTTCGTAGGAAAAAGCGTAACAGCATCTCCCAAATAAATGCGATAGAGAAGACGGGCCCTGCAAAATGTCAGCAGCTGCTGTGTGAAGGGACCTGTGGTCTGCAGGTTAAAGAATGCGGGTTAAAGAGACTCCGGTTAAAGAATGAAACAAACCCATTCAAACTTCACAGCCCTATGACACAAACATGATTATACCCACTTTCACTGATGATAAACAGAAACTCAGAGTCAGCTATGAATGAGCTACCTACTCATTTAATACAGATTCTATATTCAAATTCAGATCTACTGGTTCTAAAATCTGTGATTTTTGCACAAAACTGAAGCTTTTGCAAATAGCGAGGTGAGAGGAAGTGCCATCCAAGTGTAGGTGATGAGAAGGGAGTGAGCCTAAGAAAAAGGCATTTGTCTTGTGACCCAGGTGATAAAGTCTTTGCCAAGGGCATTATGAGGAGCAGGGACTGTAGCTATCACTTGCCAAGTCCCATGGACAAAAGAGAAGAAGACACCAAGGAGAAGAAAAACTGAAAACAAAAGCAGCATGTGCTCAAATCGTGTTAGCAGCTGCAACCTGTTTGTCCTGGGGGAAAAGCAAACTGGAAACTTCTTCTTGTCTTAACAGTGATGATCATCAAGTACTATCAAATTTTGCACAGACTATGCCAAATTGTCTACTGTAAAACAGTATGAGAGAAGATTCTCTAAGCTTCCATGAGACCGTGTTTTATACTTCTCCCCTGTGTGTTTCCAAATTCCTAACAATTAGATACAGGAGTATTCATTGCAAAACAAAACTATTCTCCTCACTTCTCATACCACCTAGTGGCTTTTCAAGAAGGATATAGAATATGTAAAATTATGCAACTGTAAAAAATTTTAGTAAGAATTTAATAGCATGCTGATTTCAGTGCTTCGATTAATTACCTCCCTTGGAAATCCACTCTTATTTTCTCCCCAGGTAGTTGAAGAAGAAAAAATATGATACAATGGAGCAGGGAAATTACACCAGAGTGAAAGAATTTATTTTTCAAGGACTGACCCAGTCCCGAGAGCTGAGTTTGCTCTTATTTCCTTTGTTATTTTTGGTGTACATGTCAACTGTAATGGGAAACATCCTCATCATGGTCACTGTGACCTGTGAGTCCCGCCTTCACACCCCCATGTATTTCCTGCTCCGCAATCTCTCAGTCTTGGATATCTGCTTCTCCTCCATCACTGCTCCCAAGGTCCTCGTGGACCTTCTGTCAAGGACAAAGACCATCTCTTTCAATGGTTGCATCACTCAGATGTTCTTCTTCCACCTTCTCGGTGGGGCAGACATTTTTTCTCTCTCTGTCATGGCCTTCGATCGCTACATGGCCATCTCCAAGCCCCTGCACTACGTGACCATCATGAGTAGGGGGCGATGCACTGCCCTCATTGTGGCCTCCTGGGTGGGGGGCTTTGTCCACTCCATCGTGCAGATTTCCCTGTTGCTGCCCCTCCCCTTCTGTGGACCCAATGTCGTTGATGGCTTCTACTGCGATGTCCCCCAGATCCTCAAACTCGCCTGCACCAACACCTTTGCTCTTGAGGTCTTAATGATTTCCAACAATGGTTTGATCTCTACACTATGGTTTGTCTTCCTTCTTGTGTCCTACACAGTCATCTTGATGATGCTGAGGTCTCACGCTGGGGAGGGCAGAAGGAAAGCCATCTCTACCTGCACCTCCCACATCACTGTGGTGACCCTGCACTTTGTGCCCTGTATCTATGTCTATGCCCGGCCCTTCACTGCCCTCCCCATGGACAGAGCTGTATCCATCACCTTCACGGTCATCATCCCTGTCCTGAACCCCATGATCTACACCCTGAGGAACCAGGAAATGAAGTCATCCATGAGGAGACTGAGGAGAAGACTTGGACCTTCTGAAAAAGAATAGATGCTATGAAATCTAGATTGAAAGTCAAAACTGAAAAGTATTTCCTCACAACACAGTAGAAGACCATCTTGAGACCGAAGTTCTCCCTTTGTCCCTCAGCAGCATCCTTTAATAAGGGTGGCCTGAAACAATCTTTTCTGAAAGGTTTTATCTTGGTGAGATTGTTGACAACTAAGAGTCTCAGACCCATAAATTGTCAGCTCTTAATGAGACTCCAAAGATTACATCACCCAAACACCTCAGGTGAGCTTTACAGGTGAGGAAGTAAGTTCTGTGAGAAAGTTACCTCTCACAACCCAGGGATCAAGAGTCACATAATCTTCCCACTGAGCCAGCCAGGCACCCTAAGACTATGAGCTGAGGTAAGTTTCATGCTTTATCAAAGCTTCCCTAGCTAATGAATGGCAGAGGCACGGCTAGATCTGAGATATCTGAGCCTCAGCTAAGTGCATGTTTCACTAGTCCTGCTGCCTCATACTGGATTTTCTAAGGTCTGAAATAAGCTCATCCATAAAAATTTCTCCTCTATTGTAGTATTACAAAAGGTGCTTGCATGTCTTCATCAGACCAAGGAGTAGATACCTTAGGCTTCAGGCCCCTCTAAGAATTTCAACATCATTTCCTAGGCATTCATTCCCAGCCAGCCCTCCAGAGAAAGGAATCCTATCCTGTGCCCATTGCTGGAATGTGCCTGACTCAAGTCCACAAGAAGCAAAGGCTGAAGAATAAATGACTTTTCATTATCCAGGCTTCCTTTTTAAGAAAACAATATCATATTTGAGTTGGTCTTCTGACAACCTGTTAATTTGTCAATTTCATTCAATAAATGAAATTGGTAGTTAGCTAAAATTCGGATTGCATTTGGATCTCAGTCTTCTCTCCCATGCAGTCTCTGATGGATGTGTGAAGTAAGGGAAGTAAAGAGCCATTTTTATAGCCTGATTCTGAGAAAAACGCAAGCTAGGGAAACCTGCTCCAAAATATAGCCAATCCCAAACATCTCTATCACGGCCTCGTGTTCCTCCCTCGGTGCTGGCCCCATATCCCTATTGTGGAATATTTTGTAAGTTAGACATAACTCATAGGGTTAAGTTAGATAGAATGCCACCACTTTGGAAGTTAGATATATCTCTGGATGGTCACAGCAAGCTGCTGGTGGTGATGGTGGAGAGGGGGCATCTCTGAGTTTATCCTCAGTGGTACCTCTCAGAGGATTGGCTTATTGGACTAGTCAAAGGCACCAGGTGTCCTCCTAGAGGAGATGTAGAACAGGAAAACTGCAGTGCATGGATATGAGGGGTGAGTCCAAGCCCAGGCTGTCAAAGGTAGCCCAGGAGACCCAGGTACAGAAGGATGGAACATTTCTGCACAACAAAGCAAGGCAGAATTTATTAACAAAATTCACATTAGCTAATGCCAGATCCTTGACTCAAGGGTGCTTTACTAAAGTCAGAAGATCTTTTGAAAAATCTGCATTTGCTTCTTTGGGGCTGATTATGACCTCCTGCCTAGAATTAAAACCATTCACCTCAGTTTTGACTTCAGCCTTGACTTTTATATCTAATCACTCACATATCAAAAACAGCAAGAACAGTTCAAACTTCCCTTTGAACCAGAATACAGAATCATATTCTGCCCTAACCAGTATGTTCTTTTGTCAACAGTAGTAGATATTTTCTTCCTTGTAAATCATTTTTCAAAATTTTTATTATTTAAGCATGATTGATATACAATGTTATATTAGTCCCAGATACACCACATAGTGATTCTCAATTCTGTACATTAACCACACTCACCAGAATAAGTGTACTCTCCACCTGACACCATGTAAAGTGATTACAATATTATTGACTGTTCTCCCTACACTGTACTTTTCATCTCAATGACTTATTCATTCTATAACCGGAAGTTTGTAAACTCTTAATCCCCTTCACCTATTTTCTTCATCCTCCTACCACCACTTGCAAATCATTTTTTATTTTAAAAAAGTCAAGATTTTCTTAAAAATTAAACTTCCTTTCCTTATACTTTTTTTTTAGCATTTCGTCTTTATTTTCTAAAGGCAAATAATGAATTGAGGATTCACAAGAAAAAAATATGTTTGTGTGTATGTGTGTCTCCTGTCTATACACATATTCGTGCTTACATATAGACTGCTCAGTACAAGAAAAAAATATATAGCATGTAGTTCATTTTAAAATACACACACACATGCACACACACACACACATATTTTTATAAGACAATTAATTGATTCTAGTGTTCCTAAAAGGCCATGGTACTTTTATTTATCTATTTATTTGTTTATTTGCTTATTAAGATTTTATTTATTTGACAGACAGAGATCACAAGTAGGCAGAGAGGCAGGCAGACAGGGACGGGGAGGCAGGCTCCCCACTAAGCAGAGAGCCCAATGCAGGGCTTGATCCCAGGACCCTGAGATCATGACCTGAGCCGAAGGCAGAGTGCCTCCCATACTTAATTTTTTTAAAGATTTCTTTATTGATTTACATAATCTCTATATCCAACCTGGGACTCGCACTCACAACCCATACTCTTCCCACCAAGCCAGCCAGGCACCCTGACTATGATACTTTAGGAGCACCTGGATGGCTCAGTTGGTTAAGTGGCCAACTCTTGATTTCTGCTCAGATCATGCTTGATCTGCTGAGATCAAGCCCCACATCTGGTTCCACAAGGAGCATGGATTTTGCTTGAAATTCTCTCTCTCCTTCTTCCTCTGCCCCTCCCTCTGCTTGTACTCTCACTCTAAATAAATAAACAAAATCTTTAAAAAAAAAAAAAAAGAAAAGAAAAGAAAAGAAAAAGAAAAAGACTATGGTATTCTAGAGACAATTGGCATACATTAAAATCCATTTCCCAAGAAAAAGTTTCTTCTCCTTGGAGGTGATAAGCATGCCTTGTTTGACAACAATCTTTCAAAATATGGATTCTAATACAAGATTCTTAAGTTTTTGCTAAACTGTTCAGTATCTCCCACATTGGGAAGCTGCATTTCTAAAGAGGCTCCCCTTGAAATAGGACCAGTGTCTATGAAGCAAAGTGTTCTGTAACGTTTCCTTACCACTAAAGGGAGCCATTCCCTTTCCGTGATTCTCCCTTTGGCAGACAGAACTTCACTTATTTCTAAGGAGATGAAGACTCAAAACCCTTATCACATGCATTTTCTTTCTCCCAAATTTCAGATCTTTCTTTGAGAAGCAGAAACGACTTGGCACATGAACTTTTATGAAGATCAGGAGGAGCAGCTCAGTAGATGTCTCCCCGAGGGGCATCCGCTCTAGTCCTCAGGGCTCCATAGATCGCAGTTGGAAACCTCTGCTGGGAGCAGCTTATGTGCTCCCCCCGGGGCCAGTGGTTCCCAAACCTGGGTGAGCACAGAATCGCCTAGGTATGTAGTTAAAATGCAAAGTCTCAGGCACCATCTCCGGGAGATTCAAGAGTTGTCACGGATATCAGGAACCACTCACTGCTGGGTGGTCCTGCTGGGAGCGGCCTTTGTCTCACAACACTCTGGGGGCCCAGCTCCAGGTCAGTGTTTTACAAACTGCAGAAAAGTTAATGCGTGTGCCATCAATAGGTCTGCACATGCATTTTTGTTGTTGTTGTTAATGAAACTGAATAGTCTAGGGGAGAATAAAAAAGCACAGAATCCTTCAAATAATAAAAAAGCACTAATTCCCCAAACCTTTATTTTGGATATGGACTTGAGTATAGCCGTCTTGATGTAAATAAAACACAGATATGAGCATGTACTTCAATGAAAAGAGCCTGGAAACCACTGGGCAGGGACCTATTCTCTGGTTGGACTTTGTGAAGCCTCCGAGCCATCAGTTCCAGTTACCAAACCCTCAGACCCTGCTCTGGTCCCTTTTTTACTACCTCTGCCCGATGTCAGCACTCAGGGGACAGGAAGAAGCCACTACAAGGAGCCATGTTCCAAACCCTGGGGGTCCGTCGACCTAGATAAACTAGGGGATTGCAGCAGGCTGAAAGTCCACGAAAACAGGGGACGGCAGAGCTCCCTAAGGACCAGGGCTTTCACATCCTCCTCAGCCCCGTGTGTTGAACAACCTCATAGCACGGAAAAGTCACTTTGTAAAACCATGTGCCTTTGCAAAAGAACTGAGGTCAAAGGCAACACTCACCTTGGCTCAAGAAATGAAAATTGGCACCAAACCATTTTAAAGCCGTTATTGTTTACTTTCTGTTTAATATACAACTAGTCAAAAGAGAGGTCAGCCCTGAAGACGGAAAGCTCAGAGGCAAGCTGGTTAAAAACTAACACCGATGAGTGACACCGGAAGTAACTGCAAAGAACACTGGACACCTCCCTTCACAGTGGCGTCTCCTTTCTCCTCCTTTTTCTCTTCTTTCTCCTCCTCTTCCTGCCTTCCTCCTCCTCCATCTTCTTTTCCCTCTCTCTAGGCTCCCACTGTTTCTCTCTTCCTCTCCTCCCCCTCATCTTTTCTTTGTGTCCGATTTTTCTATACTTTCTACCCTGCCTGCCCGCCCTGCTCACCCCTGACTCTCAGGATGAGGGGGGACTAGCGTGCTCTCCAAACTCTGCAAGTTCTCAAGTTACACTGGGCAGCCACTAAGTTGCTGTACAATTCTGACTTAGTCTGTCTCACTTCTCATTTCCCATCGATAGCCCGAAAATGACGTAGAGCTTCTGATGCCCTGAAACCATATTCCTTCTCCTCACCCCCCACAAAGTAATTTTTTTTCTTCTTAAAAATTACGACTGAAGAATCTTTTTTTTTTTTTTTCTGAGTCTTTAAACACAATTGCATAGAGACCCCTTCTGTATCTGGAGGTTTGGTACACCTGTGACTCAGCCTGCTGTATCATCAGCTTCTATTGTCCAACTATGCCCCAAGAAATGTAAAAAGATCACAAAAATTACCCACAAAGTTATAGTAACATAAAATTGCTATCAGCCGGGGCTGGGTGGTTCAGAGGTTTAAGTATCTGTCTTCAGTTCAGGTCATGATCCCACGGTCCCAGGATTGAGCCCCTTTTGAGACTCATGTGGGGCTTCCTGATCAATGGGGAGTCTACTTCTCCCTCTCCCTCTGCCCCTCCTGTGTGCTCTCTCTAGGTCTCAAATAAATAATTTTTTTTAAAAAAACTGTTATCAATATTAACCCGAAATCCAGTTTCCACTTCATTCCATCCTTCTTCCAACAAGTACTTCTTTATGTTTGTTGATTCTGTTTTCATTATTGAAAGCCTGCACCGTGCTATAAATCTGATCTTTTTTGTTCATTGAGGTCTGATTTATACACACGATATTCACCATTTTAAGGTGTATAGTTCAATGAGATTTGACTAAGATAGGAAGTCAAGTAACAGTCATTAAAATCAAGATGCTGAGTGTTTCCATCACCTCAGAAAGCTGCCTCATGCTCACACTACCCTCTTCCTGCACAGGCAAAAACATCCTCAGTACATCCTCAGTTGTGTGAGATCTTGGGACATTATGTCAAATTCTGCTCAGGCTTCCAGAATGCTATCTCTGGTCTGTCTTCCGTGCCTGTAACTTTTCCTTTTCCAGAAAGTCATAACCACACAATCCTTTATCACGTAGTCTTTTCTTTATGGCTTCTCTCACTCAGCATAACGCCTTTTTTTTTTAAGATTTTATTTATTTATTTGACAGACAGAGATCACAAGTAGGCAGAGAGGCAGGCAGAGAGAGAGAGAGGAGGAAGCAGGCTCCCCGCTGAGCAGAGAGCCTGATGCGGGACTTGATTCCAGGACCCTGAGATCATTACCTGAGCCGAAGGCAGAGGCTTTAACCCACTGAGTCACCCAGGCACCCCAGCATAACGCTTTTGAAATGGATCCATCCATCTTCCTGTGTGCACTGGAAGCTCATTCCTTTCTCTTGCTGATGGGTTTCCAGGGCCTGGCCGTACCACTGTCTGCTTATCTCTTCTCCAGTCAAGGATATCTCGTTTGGTTCCAGTTTTTGGAGAATTTATGACTGAAGTTGTTATAAATATTTACACATAGATCTTTGTGTAAATATATGCTTTCCTATCTCTTGGATAAATACCTAGAAGTAGAATTGCTGGTAAAATAAGTGTGTTTACTTTTACTGAAATTTCTAAATTATTTTCCTAAGTGGCGATAACATTTGCATTCCTACCAGCGACATTCGGGAATTCTAGTTACTCCTCATTCTTGTCAGCGCTTGGCATTGTTAGCGTTAAGTTTTTTTTTTTTTTTTTTTTTACACGTATTCTAACAAGTGTGTAGTGTAATTTTACTGTCCATTTTCAGAATGACTAATAACTTTGAGCATCTTTTTGTACATTTGCCTGCCATGTGTATATCATCTTTGGTGAAAAGTTTGTTCAGGTCTCTGACCATTTTTGTATGAGGTTCTTTGTTTTCTTATCATAAGACATCATAAGAGAACTTTTTTTTTTTTTGAAAGTCAATGTTCTTTTTTTTTTTTAAAGGTTTTATTTATTTATTTGACAGACAGATCACAAGTAGGCAGAGAAGCAGGCAGAGAAGCAGGCAGAGAGAGAGGAGGAAGCAGGCTCCCCACTGAGCAGAGAGCCCAGAGAGCCCTATGCAGGCTCAATCCCAGGACCCTGGGATCATGACCTGAGCTGAAGGCAGAGGCTTTAACCCACTGAGCCACCCACACGCCCCTCATAAGAGGACTTTTAAATAAATTCTCAATACAAGACTTACGAGATAAGCCTGTGGCAAATATTTTTCTTCCAGTCTGTGATATGTCTTTTCCTTTAAGAGTATTTTTAGACAAGTTGAAGTTTGTTTGTTTGTTTTTACATTTTGATGAAGTTAAATTCATTGTTTATTTTAGGGACACTTTCTGTGTCCTATGTAAGAATTTTTGCCTAAACAGTAGTCACAACGGTTTTCTCCTATATCTTCTAGAAAAAAATATCTGATAGTTTCAGGCCTATAATAAACCCTGTCTTTTGGAAGCTTGAAATATAGATTTCTGACAAGACATTCCTCTGCAAAGTGGGTGCTCTGTTTGAAAATCTCAAAAGACAAACTCCAAAAAGGCTGAGCTTCCTCTTTGGTGGAAAAGTTACAAAAGAAACTGAATTAAATTTAACTCCAAGAAGAGTAAAATTTTAAGACGCCACCATTCGAAAGGCCTTTTATGACTCAGAAATATGTTAAAAGCAATGCCCACGAATCATGGGCCTGTTACAGACTGGGAACTGGGTGGGGTGCCAGCAAAGCCTCTCTTTCGGCCAGACTTTGAGCCATGCTCCCAAGAGCCCCCTCCTCTTCTCTACACCTGCACTTACCCCCAACCTCTCTTCAGCCCAGCGTTCCCAACCATCCTGCAGAGTCAGCTTAGCGAGACTCTCCCCACTCCTGGCATCTGATCACCTTTGATCAATATCACATCAAATTCCTCGTCCCCTGACTTTGACATTGGATCACCCTGCCCCACCTTCACCTAGAATCTTGTGATGTCAGTTTACTGCGAATCCCCTGACCTGGATGTCTCTGCTTAGTAATTTTCCACCCATCCCCTTCCCCAGCCCTGCTCCATGGCTGTAGGTCTCCAGCTGACGTTACTGTATTCAGAATTGAGTCCAGGCTCTGTCCCCTATGACAACAGTCATGACACATATGGCAATGGGCCTGAATAGTCTTTCTTATTGTTTTAAGAAGTGTCAGAATGACTTTTGCTTTAACAGTACCAGGGGCTGGGGGAGGGGAAGAGAGAAGAATTAACAAGATGCCCTGACCTCATGTTCCTTAATGCCCAGAACTAAATGGGGACTGGAAGGGGTTTCCAGCTGTGCAGATGCCCAGGCTGAAGTCAGGAAAGTAGCAGAAGTGTCTCCAAACTGTCAAGGATAGGAGTAGCTGCTTTTCAAAGATGGCAGTGAGAAGTGGGGAGAAGCACCAGGAAAGGCACCCCAGGCACCAGGGAAGGAAGAAATGAGATGAGGGGCAGGCTGGAGAGGGAGACCACACCTCAGAGGGTGGAGAGGGGAAGGGGGATGTGCCATTTGCATTTTAGAGAAGTCGCTCTGGTCCCTTTGAGAAGCACAGGACTGGAGACAGGGATGCCGCCTGGCCCTCCAAGGAGGAGATGAGTGAGACCTGAGCTGGGTGGAACAGGAGAGAAACAGAGAAAAGAACCTGCCAGCTCTGGTGTGGATGGATGGGGGGGGGGTAAGGAAATGGGAAAAGTGCTGGGCCTCTGGCTAGGGTGGGGTGCTGGGGTAGCAGATGGCTCACCAAGAAGGGAAATACAGGGCAGATCCTGTTTCTGGGCAACACTGCATGCTCTGCTTTGGACAAGTTATGCCATGGCTGGTGTCCCCCCTCCCACAAATTCCTCTATTGGAGTCCTAACCCCCAGGACCTCAGAACACGACCCTATTTGGAGACGGGGTTGTGATAGAGATAATCACATTAACGTGAAGCCATTAGGGTGGGCCCTCGTGCCATAAAATGGTGCCCTTATGAAAAGGGGAAACTTGGACCCAAGGATGCAGATGGAGGACAGACAATGTAAAGAGACAGAGGGAGAAGACTGTCCCTGTGATGTGAGAAACAAAAGTAGAAGTAAAATTATTAAATTTCCCTGCTCCCTATAGCCCACTGACAAGTCCTTGAAACAGGCAGAGTGACATTCCTCTAGGAACTCAACTGTCTGGATGTTGATCCTTTGCTAAGGGCAAAAGGCAATCTTAGCCCAACCCCCAATACCTTGTAAGTCTATAAAATTGTCTTTGTAAACTTCCTTTATCTCTACCTCTAGGACCCCAGATGCATATTGGCAATCATCCTCCAAACATATGACCCACTGATGTATATCTGAGGGGTCTCATGCCTGAGTTTTTACTAAACAGTAACAAATGATCTTTCCTAACAATAGCTAGCCCCCTCAAGATCCTGGAAACCTTGTTTCCAAAATACCTGGGAGGCTTATACTACCCCCAAACCCTCCTCCCCAACTTGAAAGTACATAATGTGCCACTCTTCATGACTCCAATGCAACTCTTTCTGTCCACTGGTCCTGTCCCCATGCTTTAATAAAACCACCTTTTTGCACCAAAGACTCTCAAGAATTCTTTCTTGGCTGTAGGCTTTGAATCCTAATGTCTTTCCTACATCACCCTGCAAGCCTAGAAGAGAGGCCAGTAAATGAAGAGATGATGTTCTTAGCACTTATCATTTTCTAAAAATGTCCCTATGAGAGAACCATGTTGTTCTCCCTAAACTCACCAGATTAATCCACCAAATCAGTAATAATAATGATGATGATAGATGTCATTTGTTAAATGCTTGCTATGTGCATTTCATTGAAATGCTTTACATACATTAATTTGCTAAATCCTCCCCAGAATCTTAAGCTGAGCTTGATCCTCATTTTACAGAAGAGGAAATCATGGCACAGAACAGTTAAGCAACTAACCCAATGTCACACAGCACAGCAGGTTATGTACTGTGCCATGGTCACACAACCAAGAGAAACAGAACCAGGGATTGAACCCACAGTTTGGATCTGGACTCTACAGGGTGAATTTCTATAGTATGCCAGACCACCCAAAGCTATGCTCTTTTTGAGAAGGAAATGAACCCAGCCTGTGAGACACAGAAAAGCAGAAGTAAGGTGGCTTGATGAGCCAAAGTAGTATCAGAGGGGAAACCTACACCAGCAGAGCTTCTGGGAAGTTCTAAGGAAAGGATATTAAGGAACTTGAACCTAAAGACCAAATAACAGACAGGACCTTTAATTTTTGGAATTTATGTTAAAAGGGTCTTCTAGAGTGCTTTACAAAATCCCTCTACAGGGGCCCTTGCATAATTTACACAGTTCCTTAGTCCATTCAGGCTGCTGTAACAAAAATAGCACAGACTGGGTGGCTTATAAGAAGCAGAAATCTACCTCACCGATTTGGAGTTTGGGAAGTCCAAGATCAGGGCACTAGCAGATTTGGTCTGGTAAGAACACTGGTTCATAGATCACTGTCTTCTTGCTGTTCTACATAGCAGAGGGGATGAGGGAACTTTCTGGGGACTCTCCTAAAAGGGCACTAATCCATGGGGTGTCTGGATGGCTCAGTTGGTTAGTGTCTGCCTTTGGCTCAGGTCATTATCTCAGGGTCCTGAGATTGAATCCTGCATCAGGCTTCCTGCTCAGCAGGGGCTCTGCTTGTCCCTCTGCTCCTCCCCCGCTATTCTCTCTCTCTTTCTCTCTCAAATAAATGAAAATATTAATAAATAAATAAATAAATAAAAGGGCACTAATCCCACTGATAAGGGTATTATTCTACCTTCCAACACCCCCAGCACCATCACATTGAGGATTAGCTTTCAGCATACATGTTTTGGGGGCTCATAAACATTCAGACCATAGCACCCAGTTATAGAGGTTTCAAAAGGACCAAAGGTGTAACAGGTAAATTTTAAGTAAATAATAACCTGGAGAAAATACAGCACCATTTTTGGAACATAATCTCAGAAAGGGGAAGCATTTTCTAGGAAAGAAAATTTAAATCTCCCCCTCAAAACTAAATAAAAGGATAAGGAATTTGACTATGTTAAAAGTTTTTAAATTTCTGCACAAAGTATCAAAAGTAAAATCAAGAGGCAAATGCTAAGTCTGGGAAACACATTTGCGAAATATATCTAAGTCTATATTTATAAAAACACCTAAAAATTACCAATATAATAGAAATTTGGACAAAAGGATAGAACAGATCGTAGGATGGAAGGAAGGGAGGGAGGGGAAAAGGAAGATAGGGAGGAAAGAGAATGTTTTTTAAGCACATGAATAATCAACCTTACTCTGATGAAAGACATATAAATTAAAACATCTTCCCCTTTCAAAAGGCAAAGAGACCCAAAAGCATGTTAATATTTTTTATCTGAGACTGAAGTCAAGCAAGCACTCTCACATTGGTGGGAGTATAATATTGTCCAAGCCCTTTGGAGGTGAAAGTAGCAATATTCACAGAAATATAACATATATATTCCCAGTAATTCCTTTTCTAAGACAAAAAGGCAATACCCTGCCTGCCTAGGTGATACCCTCTTCTGTCCCTGACCAGTATGATCCTGTGCAATCCCTTACCCTCCCTATGCTTCTTCCTCATCTCCCAAATGGGTTAGACAATAATACAATCATTTTGAGTGTTACCTGAGCCGACTGAGACTCCTGCCTAGCCACATGGGAAATACCTAGTCAAGATTTTGCTATTATTACTCTTTATGTTGATCCGCCCCCAAACCACTGAACAAGGAAATCCACCACCAGCACTGTCTGTAATGGTTCATCAAATGGTATAAACAATCGTGATACATTCATTCATAAGTCTGCTCATCCTTTCGCTTCCTGTGAATGAATTCTTCCCAGAATATCGTTGGGGGGAGGGGAATAGTACCTATGGTATGCTATCTTTTGTACGAAAATCCTAATTGGCTGATAAAGAAGGGCGCGCCTGTACTGGAGAACGCAAAGACTAGCCCTGAAGGGTCACAAAAGAAACTTCTAGTGGTTAACAGGTGGGAGGTGTTGAAGAGAAAGCTGGACTCCAGTTAAAAGGGAGAGCACAGATTTTAATCAGTAATACGCTATTGCAAGAGGGACAAGTGTCCAGCATGAACTGCATTCAGCGTTGATTTGTACAGAGTGGCTGGGCATTTTAAAGAATAATGAAGGAATAGTAGAGGGTGTGATTGGAGCTCAGTAGAGTCAGGGGAGTGAAAATAACAAAAAATCTGGAAACGGGGGAGTTGGTCTACATAAACCCCACGTGGTCCTTAACTCTAACAAAAGTTGGGCTCTTTGCCTTCCCACAGACGTTGGGAGACTGGGGGTCCTGTGCTCAGGTGTTGGCTGAAACCAACAGTAAATTGGGCAGCCTTCATTCAGTTCTCTCAGGCAGCACTTCAGGTGGACCTAGGGTCACCTTGGGAATGCCTAAAAACCATGTTAGCGTTGCAGTTAGTTCCAGTCATCACGGCGAGGTTGACAGGCCTCGTGGAGAAGCAGGCTCAGAGCTCGGGTCGTTTGGTTAAAGAGAAAAGCTTGGTCAGAGGGGGGCATCACTATAAGACATGTGGGGCTCTCTGAATTCCGTAGCAGGCATATATAATTTTTCAAAAAGATTTTTAATTCCAGTAAATAATGAGACCAGTGGAGTAGGATTAATCAGCAAGGGAGGGGGGTAACCCTCCGACTATCCCCCCGCACTGAGTCGGTGGCGGCAGCTTTTAAAAGGTGGCCCGAGCAGGGCTTAGGAAGGAGCAAGTAAGCTCAGACCCCGCGCAGGCACTGAGAGGCCGGACTGCAGGGTGGTCCGGAGGGCGCAGGCGCAGAGGCGCGCTGAGACAGACGCCGGGTCGACCGCCTGCACCTCCCCAGAGGCGCCACACGGGGGCAGCCTCGGCGGCGGATCCGCGCGGGCGCCTGTCGGACTGGAGCCGACGCGGCCGGGCGCAGCGCCGAGCCCGGGGCGCGGAACCGCAGCGCCACTCGCTTCCCCGAGTAAAATTCAGGACCTGGCTGGCAAAGGGAAACCTGAAAATATCGCTAAAAGGTATAATTACGACCCCCTGGTTCCACTGGGGCTCGAACCCAGGACCTTCTGCGCGTAAAGCAGACGTGCTAACCGCTACACTATGGAACCGCGCGCTGCACCAGCTCTCCAGGGTGGAAGAACTGCACACAAAGACCTTTCTCTTTCCAACGTGCACCGAGACTGGGAGTTGCTGCCCGGCTGTCGCTTACGGAGACACACTTTCAGATCTCGGACTTGCCAGCGCAGCTCCCACCCACGCTTCTCCTTGGCCGCACCGGCTCCACCGCTTGTCGGAGAGGCAGACGGGCGTGGCCGCGGCGAGCGTCCGGGGACAGGAGCCGCGCCTGCCTTGATGTAAGCGGCGCGGAGGGGGTGCCGGTGCCTGGCTCTGTGGCGCAATGGATAGCGCATTGGACTTCTAGACAGATGAAGGCATTCAAAGGTTGTGGGTTCGAGTCCCACCAGAGTCGCTTTTGTTTTGGTAAGGAAAAGGACGAAGGAAAAGGAAGGGAAGAAAAAAAAAAAGAACACCTTAACCGACTTAAAAATTCCGCATCCCACTCCCCCGCGATGGAAAGAAACTCATTCCCAGCTCCTTGTTGTGTCCTCTCGTGCGAAGGTGGTAAGAATCCCGCCACCTGAGTCTTCCAGTGGCTTTGAAGGGGGCCCCAGAGTCTCTAGTGACCGAAGATGGAAAAATCAGCATGATGTGATATGTTACTGGGATTTTTTTTTCCCCTTCCTTATATTGTTCTTTTACGTTGGCAATGAAAATTTTTAATTGTTTTGAAACGATAGCAGCTTCGTATTGGTCAAGTTGCGTAAAAGAAAACAGCGACACGAAGGGTACCAGAATGGCCGAGTGGTTAAGGCGTTGGACTTAAGATCCAATGGATTCATATCCTCGTGGGTTCGAACCCCACTTCTGGTAAAGGTTATCCCTGCTTTTCCAGAAAAAAACCATTCTCTCTAAATTTCCCGAAGGCTTAAAGGTGGCAAACAGTTTGGGACCTCCGACTGGATACAGGGCAATGATGTTGTCTTAATCTGAATGTTAATGTTTTTGCCAGATGGATACAGGGCAATGATGTTGTCTTAATCTGAATGTTAATGTTTTTGCCAGAAACGGAACCTTTAGCAACAAATTCAGAATTGGTGGTTTGGAAAACTGAAATGAAAGGTCTGTGTACAACTATACCTTGGGGACAGGGGGAGGGGAGACACACTATGTAGTAAAAACCTTCAACCTTTGAGATGAGTCAACGGTTATTTCTTAAGATCCTGCTATGCACCAACGACTGTTCTAAACGCTCAGGTTATGGGAATGCAAACTTTTTTTTCTTTAAGTAAAAGAAAAAATAAGGACAACAAAAAAGACAAGGTCCTCACCAACAAGATTACTGTCCAGCAGCACTTACAGCACACAGTGATGGGAAGAGGTGGTTTATAAATTAGCAACTAAACAGAATTTCTGATGGCAATAAGCACTTGAACATAAAGAAAACGGGGTAGCACAAGAGGGTGGTATAGAACTTTTTCAAGCCCAAGCTTATTCCATTTGTGGAAGTCATTCACCTTGACATGAATGTTCCCCTCCTCTCTCCACGAAACAAAAACTCCCAAGAACAAATTCTGCTCTCGGAACCTTGACTAAAAGCATTCCTTGACCCATGGCCCTCATTCATGCCACGGAAGTTTTGAGAGTTTGAGCCGTGTCAGCCACTGGCCAGGCATTGGGGACATACAGGGTGTCTGCCTCCCAGCAGAAACATTCGAGGAGGAAAGATCGATCCTCATACAGGTGTTGAAGGTACCCTGTAACAGGTAGAATTCTTTCCCAGTCTACAGGGGCCCCGTCACCATTCATAGCTCAGTTCAGGCTTCCCCACCCCCCTGGAAGACTTTACTGCCTCTTACTTCTGGTGTCGGCCGGGTAACGCGGCCGAAGCCAGTTTCCCACCGTCAAAGAGCTGGATCGGGTGCCTCTGGTAGCGCGTCCTGTCGCGGCACTGAGGACCAGGACTGGGCCTTTGCAGCCCCAGTTTGCCTAAAGGCTGGAGAGCGTCAGGCCCTCGATGAACGCCTGTTGAATAGATTAGTGGAAATTTAATTACTCGTAAATCACCACTCGGGACTTTTCAAAGACCAGCACTGGAATTAAAAATGCCGCTGCTCGGCCAAAAGCACGCGGAGAGGTCCTAAATCTAGGGAATTCCTCTGGTGACGGACCCTTTAGGATGCCAGCTCTTTCGGGAGGGAAGGTGGAGGCGGGGAGGGGGTTGCGGCCCGCGGACAAGGCAGGAGAGGCAGGCGGATACTCTCTTTACAGTCTGTCTCTGATGGTAGAAAAGGGATTCCATCCCGCCAAACACGCACTGGAGCTTGATTCTGCAGTTTCACCGCGCAGGAAATCAGTAAAAGGACTAAGGGTGTTAATTCAGTAGGAAAAGAATGCGGACACGTGCCCTATTGAACTGCGCATAGGGCCAGGAAACCTATTGTCCAGCGAGCCCGGATAGCTCAGTCGGTAGAGCATCAGACTTTTAATCTGAGGGTCCAGGGTTCAAGTCCCTGTTCGGGCGGAGGTAATTTTAAATTCCAAAAACAAATTTGAGACAGTGTTCACACCCCTCTTAATGAACAGGTCGGGGGTAGGCAAAGCACACCTGGGTTGTGCGGGGTGGGGGGGCAGGTTACCCCCCAGGCCTGGCCCTACCCACAGTGGACCTAGCGCATGCGCAGAGGGCCACCTGAGGAGCCTTCCAAGCTCGGACCTTTCTCTTCCAACTTTGGAATGTGACTTTTTGCCTGTGATATTTTTTCCTTGAAACTTACTTTTCTACCCGGCACATCGATAGATCTATGCGCAAGAAAACCGCAGCCCCGTCGTCAGTCCTGACCTGACAGGAACGCTCCTGGCGGTCACTGCGCCGCGTTCGGCTCTGAGCAATCGTTCGCGCCACGTTTACTAAAGGCGCAGTGAGAAAACGGGTTCCAAGGACTCTTTCAAACCGAGACTCGTGCTTCTGAGTCACATCTCCGGCTGGGAACCATCCGTATAGACAGACGTTTTAGGGCCATGGGCACGTCTGTCACCCACGAGAAAAACTCGCGAGCCCTATGAGCTGACGGCACTGGGAGGCTACTGTGCAGTCTTACACTGGGGGCGGGGCACTCCGCCCCTCTGGGCTGGAGACCAGGCCCACGGCCGCAGGACGCCCCGCGTGCTGAACGAAAGCACGAAAACCCTCTCGGCCGGTGCGCACGCGCAGCGGAGGGCACACGCGCTGAGAGCCGCACGGCCGCTGCGCAAGCGCAGAAGAGGAAAACACAGGCTAAGAGACCCCCACCCACCCATCCACGACCCAACCAAGCCGCTGCGCAGGCGCGGGGGGCTGGGCACGCGCAGACCTGCAGGGCCTCTGCGCAGGCGTATCGGGGGGCACAAGGGAGACTACTCAAAGGAACAGATTCTCTGGCCTGTCCTGGGACGTGTGGGCAAAAGACCCTGCCGAAACCCGGGATCGAACCAGGGACCTTTAGATCTTCAGTCTAACGCTCTCCCAACTGAGCTATTTCGGCGAAGACGAGCGCGCTTGCTACCCTGTTAGGGGAAATTTAAAAAAGAAAGCAAAGGGGAAAAGAAACCACCTTTCTCTTATCTTTGCTTTTTCAGTTCCTAATTTCGCCTTCCAAATCATACTGTGTACAGCTCTCAGGTTTTGAGAGCAGTGGATGAGAAAACTAATTCCTGTCCTAGGAGGAAGATTTGGCATTCTTATCCTAATGTTAACAGGATTGCAAGGTTCTTGTCTCACAGAGTCAAAGAATGAATCTTGGGGACTCTAAAAGGGTAAAGCGAAGTGAAAGTTTATTAAGTGAAGGTGAGAGCAGAAGGGAAGTGAGAAGGGGTCCGGAATGGGTTGCCACGGAGGGCTTTTGGTGGCCGTCTTTTACTGAGAACTGCCTGGGAGGCTTGTGGCCTTGAGATCCTCGCACCATCTTGGAGTTTGAGCAAGGACTATTGAGAACACCCTTAATTACTTAATTCTTTGAGGTTTGATCATTTTCTGTGATTACACTGTAGCCGCAAACAAAACAAAACAAAACAAAACAAAACTAACGGGGAAAAAAAAAAAAAAAACCCTCCCTAACATCCAGAGCCAGGTGGTCTGGTCTACTCCTTTATCTCTTGTTCACTCTGGCTTATCACTTGGGCCTGCCAGGAATAGTTTCAGAGCCTAGTCAGGGGCCCCCTACCTCTGCCTGCCTATATCTTAACCCTTTCCTTCATCGCTAATGCTTTCTCTCTCTTTCCCCGGGGCCCTCCCCAACAAGAGTAAATAGGGCCACTTACTAAGTGCCTACTGTGTGCCTGGACCTGACCTACATGGTCTCATTCAATCTCCACCCACTTCATCCTTGCCCTAAGGTTGATAATATGATAATTTTTAAATGAAGTAACTGATCTCATACAGAACTGAACCAGAGCTGTCCAGCTCCAAAGCCCAAAATGTCTTGGTCAAGACGACATAGGGTTGTTTTCTGGCTTTTTGTTTTGTTTTGTTTTGTTTTGTTTTCTCACTTTTCCCTCTTTGGTGAAAGACGGAGGGAGTGACCTTGAGGGGAAGGGAGGAGGGAACCAGGAGATCGCAATGCTCTCCACCCCCAGTCCTCTCCTTGTCCCAGCTCACTCTGTTCTTTTTCAGTCAGGAAATGATTGGAGCAAAGACTTCACTTTTCAAGGTTGCCAAAAGTGCACTGGATCACTCTCCAAAGGACTCCCTCAAAGAGAAGAAAAATTGACATAGCTCCTCACATTGTTTCTCTCCCTGAGATGCCATCTGAACCCCTTGGTTCACTTTTTTCAAGAAAAAAGCCTGACTGGCCCAATGAGTACACTTACTTGGATCAGTGACCATTGCTGTCCCTTCAGCACATACCAACTAACACAAATCACATGAATATGGATAGGCTTATCATCTTGGGCTTATTGGGAGTCTGTTTCTTTGGAATGGTTCCTTACCTGTTTCGACAGGTATCTTTTGTTTCCTCCCTAGATTCAATATAATAACAATATTAAATATTGGATAATAATAATGAGAATAGCTACAGTACATTGAATGTTTACCTTGGGGAAAAACTCTACAAGCACTGTGTATGCCTTGTTACCTCATTTGATAACAAGTTCATAAGATGGATGCTGTTGCTCTGATTCGCTTTCTCCTGATGAGGAGGCTGCACTTTGGAGACTGGGAGGTAATTGTGGGTCTGTGTAGGCTCTGGGTAAGGCACTCCAGTGTGGAGGGTGAAGGCCCAGCCTCCCTCTTGAGTGCTCCTTCCATCCTGGATCTGCCACACTAATCAGGACTCCCTGGGTACCACCATCCATCAGCTAAGAGGGCAGGTGACTCAACCTACACCTCCATCCTGCTAAGGAGATCAATGCAGACTCTCCTTTGTTGCCTAGTGACAGGGTCAGTCTCTAGTGAAGCAAGGATGCCCCTTCCCTCTACCTCCCGAGGAACCCGTGCCTAAGCTTTTCTTGTGTCCACAACCCAACTTCCTCAATACCTTTCAGAAGTTAACTCCTTCCTTTGTTAGCTGATTTAATTTGTTTTTGCAACACCAGGATTTGCCCCCATTCCAGCCTCTTGAAGTCTTTCCAATTAGCACCCTTCTTTTTCCCACAGCAGAAGCTGCCATGTCCACCTCAACTCCTCCCTGTGTTCAGGGTCACAATTTGCAAGGGAAGGGTAGAGAGAAGCCTTCGTTTAGAGAGGGGACTGCTCTGTTTGGTGCGTGGGTTTCTAGATGGTTGTCTCTTCCTTTTCAGAGTGCAGACATATTCTCTAGAAGCATAGAAAAGTGGCGTATAGGTGCAAGATGCACGCCATAGTCGCAGGCACCTAGCAGGAGGGAACCCCAGAGACACGGTCAGCGGGGACGGCCCCAAACAGCGACGGAGGGCGGTGCCTGGGCGGTCCTGGAAGGCATCTGTTCCCTCTTCCTGTGAATACAGCAGTCAGTAGTTGGGACCCCGGAGCCTGCCTAGTGGTTGCAGAATAAAGCAGCCTATTTAATGACTTGGAGCAGTGCGCCGCAAATTTTCCGGAGGCCCTTTGCACAAAGGTTCCCAGTGTCAGTCCTCGCTGAGGTCGTGCTTTTCACGGAAGCGTCTTGACTCAAAACCCACGCGCTCAAAGATTTTACTCTTTTCTCTGAAGGCAACCCGGATGACGAAAGTTTATTCTTATTTTTAAATTATTAAGGAAAAAAAGAGAGCAGTCCGCCCGAACAGGGACTTGAACCCTGGACCCTCAGATTAAAAGTCTGATGCTCTACCGACTGAGCTATCCGGGCTCACGGGAAGTCCCTCCCTGCTGTGGTAGAAAGCTCTGTTGCCTTCTGCGCTGCGCGCTAACAGAAACACATTGCGTGAGTTCCGGGACTCCTCCTCTGACTGTGATCTAGCCCAGTTCCGACCCACTGCCCTGGGGGGAAGGTGTCAGGTGGTTTTTTGGCAGCTGCTTGCAGAGTTCTTAAATAAAAAGCATCCCGTTTTATTTAGAAACTGCTTGGCAAACATGAATCTTGAGTTCTGCAAAAGCCTGTGGAAAGGAGGAGAAGCCATTTAGTCACTGCCCTCCACCCCCACCCCCATCCCGCCACGCGTTTATTTGCCCTAAAAGCAAAGAGCACGGGGTCGGCGATCACAGTGCAGTGTTAAAGGTATCAAGTGCCCCTTCTTCCGAGAAGCACCCCTTCGCAGCTCTGGTCCCCATCTCAGGTGCCCACCTCAAAAGAAGCGCGAAGGGTATTAATTAAAAGAGATGATATGAGCGGGCTCCGGCCAGAAGCGCCAGCAGCCACCTCGGACCCGCGCCTGGGCCTGGAGAGCACGCCCCTACGCCTCCGCCCCCTCTCCACCCCCTCCCACCCCCTCCCACCCCCTGGCACCCCCTTATTCCGCGGCCACTGGCCAGGCCTCCGCGCACGCGTGCTCGCGCCGCCCTGCAAGGGCGAACCCTCATCTCCCCACCTCTGGACCGCACACGCCACTATTTGCATATTACAGACCCCAGGGCTGCCTTTCGGTCCTTTGTGCCTTTACGCATGCTGTTCCCTCGAAATGGCCTACCACCTCCCTTTCACTCCTTGCCCTCGCCCGTCCCAAGCGTCTTTGAGAACTCCGTTTAACCTCCATCCTCCCTAGGAAGTACCTTCTGGTGACCCGCACCATCCCTGGTCTTCACCTCCGCTACACTGCGGATCTACTACAGGTCGGGCAGGCAAGCATACAGGCAGTAAACCTTTCAGAACCTCGTAATCTAATGCTTTAATAGAGAAAAATACTTGTGCTTTAGTAACACAGACGGACAACCAGAAGGCCGGCAGAGTAGACGCTGGCAGACACCCAATCTTCGCACTTCTTGCTTGGATCCCAAGTCCAACCCGTGGGGATTCAACCTTTTTCTCTTCAGGCTGGAAAATGGGAAGGCCCAACACTGAGAGAGAGCGCGCAATTTTAAGAAATTGGTGCACAGCTGTGGGCGTTGGCGACTTTAACTACCCTATTGGGTAGGCCAACAGACTGGAAATTCAGGTAAGAGTTGGTGTTGCAGGCTTGAGTCAGATGATGGAGACCTAGGTAGGTTTTCTAGTTGCCATCTTGAAAAGAGTTCCTTCTTCGTCAGGAAAACCCAGTCTTTGCTCTTAAACTTTCAGATGATTGGATGAGGCCCAGCCACATTTCAGGGGACAATCTGCTTTACTCAAAGTCTGATCTACATGTTCCTCACATCTAAACACCTTCACAGCAGCACCTAGACTGGTGTTTGAGTGAACAACCCGGCACCACACCACAGCCTTGCCACGGTGACCTATAAAACTCCCTGTCACACGTGCTGACATACATCATGCAAACTTGCAAGTCCTCTATGTATTAGTACATCATTCTGTTTTCCTTCCTTTTGGCCATCATTAGATTTCAAGAGTCCCTCATCAAAATGCACCCTTCCACCCAAGAACACAAGGAACTGGGGGACAAAGCCCCTCATCAGCTATTGTCTTGGCACAGACAAGCAGAAAGGGGAGGGCACATAAATAGGCCCCAAAGCAATATTTCTGCATTTTGCCTTTCACCACAACTAGGGTTTTTAGAACGTGAGGACTGACTCTCCATTCTCTCTCCCCACATCCCAGCCTGGTGTCCAGCCAGAAAGAAGGCATCCCTGAGTGTGTGTTGTTCCATTGCACTATCTTGACAGAGTGACTCATCTGTAAGTATGAGTAAGTAATATTAATAGTATGTAATAGTAAGTATGAGTAATATTGTTGTTATTCATCTTAACAAGTATAAGATCAATAAATATAGTAATAAGTATTATTCACCATCTTAACAAGTAATAAGTATTATTAATAATATAGTATATATTATATAATAATATATAAGTATTGTTATACTTATTACTGTTATAATAATATGTATTTTGTATTATATCACAATAATGATTATTACTATTATTATTACTACTACTCCCATTATTATTAGTACTACTACTACTACTATTATTATTCCAACTATTATTACTATTACAACTACTAGGATCCAGCCCAGAGCCTCCAAATTCCCCCTCCCTGCCACCCCTATCCCAGATCGAGGTAAACAGCTCTGGAAGCCTGGGCCAGTAGGATGGCGGATTCCCTGAGGCTCATTTCCTGGGGATCTCTGCCACCGCCAGCTTCGGTGATGGGCGCAAAGGCGTTTTGTATGTGGGGAGATGTTGAGAATAAGAACCTACCAGCGTGTTCCGAAACCGGATCGTCCAGAGGGTAGTTTCTCAGTATATTTGCTGGGGCGCGGTGGGGCAGGGGGCGCAGCCCGTTCAGAGCGTATGTATGTATATATGATACACAATAGTGGTTTGCGATTTGGCAAATACAAATTCAGTTAAAGTTAAATTTCTGAGAAACGAGTGTGTACTTTGGTCCACGCGGTATTTGGGATATGCTTATACTAAAAAACATTCATTATTTCTTTGAAATTCAAATTTAATTGGGCGTCCTGTATTTGATTTGATAAGAGTGGTGTAGACACGAACCAGAAAGGGCTTTCCATACTCACCACCACCACCACCGAAAGCTGTTCTAGGTTTTTGTCATTGTTAAACCAGCTGGATCAAACCGAAATAGAGGACTTTTCTGGCCGAGAGGGGGTCCGGGCTGCCCGCCATCCCCACCGAGCCCCCGCACGCCCGGGACCGAGCCCCGCGCCCTGCGCTCTGCTCCTGGCTGGCGGCCGCCGGGCCGTCAAGTCCCCTGCCGAGCCCGGGCGCGCTAGTGGCTCGGACTCGCGGAGACAGGTCCCAGCGCCAGCAGCTCCTGGAACGTCGCGGGAAACTGGAACGAAAGGGCGGGAGCGATCCAGAAGCAAGTGAGCGGCTCGCGGTGCGTAGGGAGAGCGAAAGCGTGGTCTCAGCCAGCAAGGTCCGCGAAGGGAGCCCGGCTTAATACAGAGCAGTTTAGAAACGGGATAAATCCCTTTTTCGGTTTTCAGTCCTCCCACTGGGAGAGGTTTGAAAAAGGACAAGAAGAAACGAGTAGTTCTGCGTTCTGCGTCCACCCTCAGCTCGTATGGGTGAGAATTGTGACAAGTGAAAATCGTGTCGTAATGAGACCGGTGCGGCCCAGCGAGAAGGGATGCTCCTGACCGTGGCATCTAAAACCACTGCCGAAACCCGGGATCGAACCAGGGACCTTTAGATCTTCAGTCTAACGCTCTCCCAACTGAGCTATTTCGGCTGCTTGTTAGAAGTGCTTTCTGTATTTCCGTAATGAAATACTAATTTGTTTGGTTGTAACGAGAGAGCTCAGGATGAGTTCGGCTGGAGGTCAGCATTTAGCAAATATTAGGTGAGAAAGCCAAGCTTCTGTTTATGAGCCAGAGATGACGAATAATTTTACATTGCTCAGTTGTTTGGACTCAAGAAATGTATGAAATTGAACAGGAAGGCCATTCATAAAAGACTTCAAACGTGACTTTTCCATGTTACCCCTAGAGGTGTGCATAGAGTCGCTGCATCTGTATGTTAAAAGCAACTAGTTGCTAAAACTAACTCTTTAAAATATACCTCAATTTTTGTAACCCCATCTTGGCGTTTTTTAAACTTTCAAATACATAGACACTGTCAAAAAGTGGAATTGGCTGCGACCTTTCCCAAACTCTAAGAAGCAAGCTGTGGTTTAATCATATCCCCTTAAAGCTGATTTTATCCCACCTCTTCCTGTTTCATAATTTTGCTTCTCCTGCTGCTCTCCACCTATAATCAGACCCAAGTGCTGTTCATTCCAGTTCAGTGTTTCTGGAATCCTTCCACTTCTCTTCATTCTTACATCTTCCCCAACCTCTTCATTATCTTCCTACCCGTAAGTTTACACTGGAACCCATCACCCTGCTTAAAAATCCTTCAGGGTCTCCCCAGTTGAGAGCAAAATCCGAGACTACTACTACTACTACTACTACTACTACTTCTCCTTCTTCTTCTTCTTCTTCTTCTTCTTCTTCTTCTTCTTCTTCTTCTTCTTCTTCTTCTTCTTCTTCTTCTTTTTTTTTTGTCAAAAAAGAAACATCAAATTTAAAGGAAAAAATATCAGAAATTGTCTGAAAAAACAACAGAACAAATCAATTCCTGAAAAAAAGAATTCTGCATCTTGGTGATCACATTTATTGAAAGTGTTGGAAAAAACTAAAATGCCCTTTAGCTTAAGAATTTTTGAGTTATCTGGAATGCTTGGGTGTCTCTGTCAGTGTAGTGTCTGCCTTCAGCTCTAGTCATGATCCCAGGGTCCAGGGATTGAGTCCTACTGGATCCTACTCAGCAGGGAGCTGCTTCTCCCTCTGCCTGCTGCTCCCCATTCTTGCTCTCTCTCTCTCTCTGACAAATGAATGAATTTTTAAAAAGGGGGGGGGATTTTTTAGTTATCTGCAAATCAACTCATTTCAGGAGTGGAAGAATCCTTGGCCATTTCTTAATACCACAATTTTACACAGATCTCTTTTTTGAATGTCTTCTACATTTAAAGAGGCAATCCTACTAAATCTCCTATATTCCATACACAATAAATTCTTTTGTTTCAGCCAACTTTCAGTGGAGGGGCAACTAGTACAACACCATTTCCCCAGACAAAAAGCATCAGCATATTCCATTTTGTTAATTTATATATCTCTTTGTATGTTTCCTTATCAATTCTATAGTAGTCACAGTTTCTTCCATATCTCTCAATATCATATTTAAATGCTGATGATAAGCATGTAATCTGCCTTGAAGTTCTCTGTCATTTCTCACTTTCACTTTAAATTCGCTCATTGGGGCTGAGCCTGATGACATCCAGGGACTCTACTGCGGTGTTGGTTTTTGTTGCTGGTCGATCTCATCTGCCACGTTTCAAAACCCAAAACTTCTCTCTTTATATGGTATACAGACTTCCAGAACTTGGGTCCTTCCTCTCTCCAGCACCACTATCATTGCTTCCTCCTGGACTCTGAACTCTAGCCATTCATGCAGCCGTCCAAACTCAGGATGCTTTCCTAGACTTTGCTCTTCTTCATCTTTGTTCATTCTGCTTTCTATCCACTGCCCTTCCCTAACCCCTATTAAGCCTGCAACTTCCAAAGCGGATACATTCTCCTAGTTCCAGACGCCTTCTTGGACACGCCTCTATCCTGTCCCTCTCGTACTCCCAATAATAGGCTGGTGACCCCCTCCAGTGCTTTTACACCATTTATCAAACCAGACTGTAACTGCCTGTTTATCAGAGCTCTTTCTTGTCATTTGTAACCCTAATGTATGTTACATAACAGACTGGAGTCAATGTTGAAGGAGAGAGAAAGGAGAGAGAGACAGAGGGAAGAAAAGAGAGAGAAAGAAAGCCCTATCTCAGGCCCAACTGATTCTTTACTAACTTTTAATATCACCTGGTTAAATTCAAGTATGATCTCTGCAAAGCTATTTATAGAGGATTCGAGCTTTCTAGTTCTTGACTTTAAACACAACTCCTGAGGCCACCCTGCTTCCTTCCCCTGAGGAGTCCATGTGAACCGAAATGCTAGGCGGAAGGAAGGCCTGAGGAGACTATACTAACATTATTGTCTGAACTTGGAAGGAAAAGCTGTGAGAGGCTTGAAGTGCTTCCCACAGGGCAGGACAGATCACGGGGCAAAAGCTTTGTAACTTTTAGAAGCAAGCTCTACATTTTGATGACTGTCTTAGAGTTTTACAGGCTATCTACTTTATAGCGAATAACTTCCAAAGATTTCTACATCTCCTTTCGGGGTTGGTTTTCACTTATCTTGCCAAAAGTAGAATAGGCCTTGAAATTTAAAGGTTTGCCATTTTTGTGGGACTTCAGAGGTCCCTGACTAGTGTTATAATTTTGCTGGGTCCTCATTTTGAATCATGAGTGAGTGTGGTAGGCCTTTGGGGATCCACATCACAACCCATCAGGTCATAGCAGCCCATGGAAGGACGAAAGAAGGGATTGTTAAACTGTCTCAGGTACATTTGACTGCCCCTATTGGAGGAAGTTATAAGGCACAGGGCTATTCAAGGTAGCCAGATATAACTGTCAGAAACAGCAGGTGCCTACTGCAATGATATTTAGCTTGCTAGAAAAAAAGCCCTTAAGGTCCTGAAACTTACCATCAAGCCCAGCAATGTGAATCAGGCAAATGACCTGAACGGATGCGTGGCCTTCCCAAGAACCGGGCTAGGAAAATCACCTCTGGCAACATAGCTAATTTTGTGGACACGATAGCCTGAGAAATAAAGGCATCTGGAGGCTGGACTTCAAGGATGCTCCTTTCTTCAGGCGTACCTCCAAAGTGGCGCTACTCACATCATTAAGCCTCTGGAAACAGAAGTGTGCATTACTGCATGATGTGAGGAGGAAATGACTTCACTGTCAGCTGCCTTCCAACCCAGCTTCTCCTAGAACACGAGGTAGTAGGGGTCACAGACTTGGGGGGTCAAACAAACCCAGCTTTGAATTCCAACACCGTGACTAACCAATCAGCTGTGTAACCTTAGTGAATTTATTTAAATTAGGCGTTCCCCGCCACTCCCCCCCCCCCGCCTTCTCTACCTCACATGACGATTCTAACACTTAGCTCTTAAAATTGTTCAAGTGTGAGCTGGACAATGTTCAGAATTCCTAACAGCACGCTGGATGCAGAAGCAGATGCTCAGCCACAGGGCAGGACCTGTGTGCTGCCTCTCTGGGCCCCTTTGATTCCTTTGCGCACCCTGACCCTCTCCCTGAACTTTATAGAGAAAAACTGACCAACCATCTTCCCAGTCCTTAATTCTCTCCCAAGGCCTTCAAATCAGTACTCAATTGCTTGTTTCAAAGTACAGAATTTGAATCCCTACATGGAACAGTAAGAATCTGAAAATCTTAACGGGCAAAAATGAAATTCAAGAAAACTTTTGTTTTTTGAAGTGAAATAGGTCCAACATCAAAAACACTAGAAACCATTTCCCTATACCAAGGGTGGGGGGCACTGATGGTTACATTCCATTAAAGTGGAAAGGGCTGTTAAAACTACTCTTCTGTCCACAGGCCCTTGAGAATGTTGTCAGACAGTTAAGACATCTGGAAACCCGCGCCCCATTTTTCTTTCAACTGCTCACAAAGATCCGCTGCCTGATTCCCAAGAACAAACTGGCGCCTGGCCGGTTCTCCAGCCGCTCCCCACCCCACCAACTTGTTATCTAGTAGGAGTCAAGTGAATCAGACAAACGATATGACTTTTTAAAAATTATTTAATTTAGTAGTTTTCTTGGAAAAAAACACAATAAGGCAAAAAAAATGAAAATATATATAGTTTTGTCTTGATGTGACTTCATTTCACCTGAAGGACTCAGAGCTTCTCCATTAGCAGGAATCGGGACTGGGGATCAGGCTGGGAAATGTAGTGCAGATGGTGGAAGAAGAAAGGTGGGGGATAATGCAGAGACGTTCAGTTGGTTGAGGAATTCCTGCTCTGGCTAAAACCCCCCGAAAGGTCACGGCCTTAGCGGGCCTCCTTGAAAGAAGCCCCAGCACAATCCCGCGCTTAGCTTGGGAGTTGGGGTCTTGGGAGGAAACTCCGCAGTGGTTGCCCGTCTCTCAAGTGCCTCACAGCTAGGAAGGGAGGAATGGCGAGGAAGGAATAGAAGTACAAATTTCCCCAGTATAAATCCAATTTCCATGCAGGGATGGCTTCCTCTGGAATGGTATTTCCCCCAGGACCCACACTGGCTGAGGCTCAGCAGTTAAGGAACAGAAACGAAATACACGAACAGAAAGCATACAAGGAAGGCACCTCAATTTGTGATCCTCAACCAAGGGTGGGCTGCACAGGGGCGGATTCCTGAACAAGACAACTGAAACAAATACAGAACACAAAATGAAGGAAGCCAGGGCCCCACAGGAGTAGTTCTCTTACCCACCCCACGTGACAGCACTTTCAGCCCCACGTCCGAGGAAGAAGTGTCTTTTGGGAATCAGCTGTGTGTGGTGGGATTTGGGCAGAGGCAGAATTAAACTGGAAACTACCGTCCTGACTCTCTACCCAGGCTCTTCCTAAAAAAAGAAAGGAAAAAGGCAGGAAAGAGTTGGGATTTCATTTTCAAGACTCAGGTCATTAGGAGAGCAGAACTTAGACAGCAGTGGGCACTCCGTGATACAGACCCGGGATCGAGTCCCTGCTCAGTAACTGCCGGAGGTGATCCTGCTTAGGGTCTGAGTCTGTCTGCCCCTAAAAGAGGGAAAACAGAGGAGGCTCCATTCCACATCAGTGTGTCCAAGAGAGAGTCCCAGGGAGATAAAGGATATCAAAAAACAAGATTCTTAATGGGAAGAAGGAAAATCAAACAAAAAAATTAGATTTTTCTCTACATATATATAATATACAGATATTTAACACATTATTCGAGAGGTGGCTCCAGTCCATGGGGCTTGAGAGATGGTGAAAACTTTTGTTTCCAATTAACTCCTTCTCTCAAATTCGGAATCATACCAGAGTGGGATAGGTAATGCTCTGCTCCACCCTGGGGCACAGACCCAAACCGGTATTGCGCTGAGAGAGAGAGGAGGGAAGAGAGACGGAGGGAGGCCGGGAGCGAGGGAGGAGCAAGAAAGGCAATGAAGAGCGGGGGTGAGGAGGAACTGGGAAAGCAAAGTGGCTAGCGGTCTTTTCTACCCTGCCTTGTGTTCTCACAAGTTCCCTGTGTGAGCAAGTCCATAAATTCCCTTGTGAGGATAACACAACCCTCCTACCAACCCCCAAAGTGGCCTCCGGTTGCTGTCAAAGATAGAGGACAGCAGAAGGGTAGGTTACACAAATGAAGATAGAAACTTCCAAGAAATGTCAGTCTGAGTGTTCCAATCTTACAAGACAAGTCCCCCTGCAATTGTTCTGATACTGCAGTTGTATCGGGGCAGACGCCCCATGAGACTGACCCCGTGCGGGACCCCATCTCGAGACGCCATGCCTAAGCTCCAGCGCGGTCATTCACGATGCCTCCATTGGTTAAGTCTTACGTGCTCCTTTCAAGGAGCTTCTAAATTCAGCTCTCGCTCTGAACAGCACCAAAATGCCCCCGAATCATCACCTCACGCAGCCCTTGGCTGAGCAGGATGCTACGGGGGAGGGTGAATGACGTCATCCTAAAGTGGGGGCAGAGGGAGGAGGCCGAGCCAGGAACACCTGACTGCAGAAGTGGAGCAGCGCCCCACTCCGGCCACTAAGCCTCCCCCTCCCACACACAGGTACCTAGTAAGTCGATTTCAGTTTCAATCAGCTAAGGCAACCAGCCAATCACCACCACTGGTGTCTGCTTCTGGTGATTGATTTGGACAGAATGATTGGTTAAGACAGACAAACTGGAGGAAGGCGATCGGTCAGAGTCCCCAACGCCAGCTTTCCCGCACATCCTCTGTCCTCTTCTCCTCTGGATCCTCCACCTTCTCATTGCTGCCACTTCAGAAAATGTCCGGGCATGAGGTCCAGTCCTGTTTTTCCTTACACTCCCAGTATCCTCCCCTATAAATATGGGTTAGCTCCTTGGTAACAGGGTCCTTCTTCCGCTCAAACCACAGCGCCTTATAGGGATCATAGGGTGTGCCTAAAAGGGAAAGCAGGTGAAGAAAAACAGATTGAGAGCCAGAAACACACCAAATGATTCTCTACCCATCAAGAGAGTGGAAGATGGATTCGTTACCATCCTCTGTGGCTTTCATAGCTTCTGCTTCTCTCTTCTTTCTGGAAAGTCTTTGCTTTTCCTCCAGGCGCTGCTTCTCAGCATTGGCTTCATCCCAGCGCCCGTTTTCCATCAGTCTCTGGTCAGGCCGCAATCGGCTGTCTGTGGGGGCGGTGCCGCTTTCCCAGGCGTTGAGCGTCAGAGCAAGCTCTGAGAAGTAGTACATGTTTTCCGCATTCTTCCTACAAATCAAGGATGAGAAAGACGGGTGACGCCAGAGCCCAGGCCCTTATTAAGGAGCAACAACCAAGCACCCTGCCAAAAGACGGCCTCCTCAAAGCTGTTCTACAGATGGACTCTAGGACGGTGGCAGGTTCCCCTCATGCAGCAGAGAACCAGACTGGACCATCCCCATCCCCTCCCTGGGCATCACTCACTACAGGAGTTTACTGGGCTTGTGCTGTGCTCAGCGGACATTAGGAAGAAATGCCTTAGGAAAAATGAAACCTTCTACCGAATGAAAATTCCTTATTCTTATTTCCTTTGCTTTCTTTGTAACCTCCTTCTGGGATAATCTTGGCTCTTACTCTAGACTGAACATAGGAAATGACAGGAGACAAATGGCCTCCATCTTTATTCCGAATTCCAGAATATGACCTCAGGAACCTTTATATTGCCACTGGGTCTCGGGCTAAGTTGTTAACAGGTGGTAGGCATCTTTCTCCTCTAGCTGCTTCTGAGTCACTTTGCTCTAAATTATGAATATTTTTTGGCAGATGTGACTTGGTTAGTTTCAATTTTCTTGACCAAGCCCATGACAACCCAAATCATATGGTGACGGCCTTCTGGTAATCTCTCCAAAGGTTCTTATTTCCCTGGCTTGATCCCTCACATAATTAAGTGGAAAGGCCGGCAGAAATGCTATCAGTACTGCTCCAAGGTGGAGGTCAAAGTATTACCTGGACAGCATGCATACTGATACTCACGGTAAAGGGTTCCTTTTCCATAGCATGACCCTGCTTTCTTCTGCCTCATGGCCTCTCTGCCGAGCATCACCCCCATTTTCCCCAACGACTGGTTGTACTTTGAAACAATCCATTTTCTCGTCCCATGTCCCCAGAAGGGCAAAGTGAACTTTTCCTGATGGATCTGTCACTTCCCCTGTTACCTACAATGATGGAAAGTAGGGCTTTGGAGTACGGCATTCACTGTGGGTTAGCTTACCTGACTATTCTGGAAACAAAGGTCCTATGGTCAATATTGGTTCAATTCTGCTACAACAAACACCATGGAACACCAAAATTGTTTTGGTAAACTTTTTTGAGCTGCTTAAAATAAATGAGCCATGAGTTGTGGTTTCATCATTTTGTTGTATAGGGATTTTCGTTGCAATGATATATGCAGGAAAAGGATCTGAATGGTACTCAGAATTATGGTATTTTCTTCTTTCTATGGTTTTCTCTTCTCTCTGGTATTTTCTTCTTTCTTCAGAGACAGCCACAAACAGATTTAACTCCCCAGCTCTTCTTTACTCTCCATCAAACTCATGGCGCAATTGCGCTATGGTGTTGACACAGGACTCGCGCTTAGACCTCACAGCGGTCGAACTGCCCATCCTTCTTCCTGAAATCCTTCTATTGGTCTATTGGTCTATTGGTGTTTCCCATTTTCAATCTCTCCTTGCTCTTGACTTTTACTTTCTTATTTAATGTCTTTACCAGAAAAGACAATGATTTGGTTTGGTAATGCAATCTAGTCCCCCTTCCTGCTGACTTTCTCCTTTAATGTCGCCTTTTTTTAAAATCACCACATACATATTTAGGAGATACATATGTTTAGACTATCTCCTAATCCATCATCTATACCAGCCCCCAAAGAGTAGGCTTTCTAAGAGACACACACTAAAGAAAAACATTTAAACTCCAACTTCTCTTACCTTTCTTGCTACATCGCGAGAGAAGTAGCTATAAGGAACAAATTTAAGATTGCACTTGTCTCCCGTCTTGTGATTCACAATATCAATTTCACCAGACTATAAAATAAAAAGCATCATGGATTGATTTTATTAAGACCGGAGGACTTGAATATCTGCCAGACCCCACGCCTTATAATTCTTCGCTTTTCCATCGTATACTTTCAGACTCCCTTGGTTAAGGATTCCAGTCTCAGCCGACCCCAACAAGCTGTGAAATCCCTTCGGAACCTTGGTATTCCAGATTGGGATCAAGATCAAATGGCCTTCTGGTTTTCTGTCAATCATGTGTCCCATGTTAGGTGACAAGATTTGCCTTTCAGCACATATACTGATATTCACATAATAATGTACCTTTCCCAACCAAGCCCCCACTCATACCCTTCATGAACTCTACGGTTAAGTCAAAGTACTCTACTCACAATTACAAGGTTACATATAACAGGCCTTTCTACACTTTATTTTCTCCTCTATCTTCTAAATCCCAAACCACTTTAAGACTCAGCTTGGGGCGCCTGGGTGGCTCAATCAGTTAACTAACTCTTGGGTTTCAGCTTAGGTCATGATCTCAGAGCTGTGAGATCAAATCCCTGCACTGGGCTCTGTGCTTAGTGTGGAATCTGCTTGGGATTCTCTCTACCCCCTTCTCTCTCTCTCTGCCCCTCCCCCTTGCTTGCCCACCTCTCTAAAATAAATAAATAAAATCTAAAACGAAACAATACAACAGCAACATCAAAACCTCAGCTTAATTCCCACATCTACCATGTAGGCTTTCCTGACTGCCAGAGAGTATTCCCTTTCTTTTCTGAATTTATTGCAACCATCATCTTAAGAGCAAACTGACAATTATTTAGATGTTATCTTAGTACAGCTCTTTTTTTTTTCTTTTTTAAAAGATTTTATTTATTTATTTGACAGAGAAAGAGAGATCACAAGTAGGCAGAGAAGCAGGCGGAAAGAGAGGAGGAAGCAGCTCCTGGCAGAGCAGAGAGCCCGATGCAGGGCTCAATCCCAGGACCCTGGGATCATGACCCAAGCCTAAGGCAGAGGCTTTAACCCACTGAGCCACCCAGGTGACCCCTTAGTACAGCTCTTACCACTAGCATATTTTGTTAACACTTTTCAATTTATACCTATTTGTCATGTTGTCGCCAATGATACAATAACTCTTTGAAGGACAATGTCTTATCTGGCTTTGTATCCCTAAGACCTAGCCCTCTGCCTAGCAGTCATGTCTGATAAATAATGAAAGGATGAAGAGTAAGAGTCGTGTTTATTATTTTGTTGAACTTTCATAGTAGCTAACATAGTCCTGGTAGAGTAGTTATAGAATGAATGTTATAAATTGGTCATTCATAAGAAATAATCTGTGGTATAGAAACTTGGGAGGTCAGGGTAGGGCTTCTGGCTGAGAGCAATTCCTTAGGAGAAATGGATAAATCAGTAACAACAGTGTGGGGCCAGTTCACATGTCCTTGATACTGCACAGATGTACCTATGAACGTATTCTCCTGAACTTCAGAACACTTTGGGCACTTCTGCTTACCTGATCTATCCACAACTTGCCCACAATAATGTTGTGCACCGTTGTGGTAACCTTCTTCCAAGTATAGTGGTGCCCAGTTGCATGGAAAATACAGTGGATGCTACCTGGAAACAGAGAGAGGTACTCAAATTAAGACAAGTATTAGAATAATACCACCATATTCACTACAAGTAACAACGGATTGATTTTCTTCTATTAACAGTTCTTACTTTTAAAAGGAAAATAATAAACCAAAAGGGCTTTATAATCTTCTTAAATGTTAGAAGCACTGATTGAATTTTTTCACTTCATTTTTAAATTTATGAATGAACTATAACTAAATGATGACCAACACTGACAACTAATAGCGCGTAGCTAGGAAGCAATATTCTGGAATTGTAGAAATAGAAATGAAAGCAAAAGCTCCAATCTTTTCACCAACTGTGCCTGCCACACAAGTTGCAAAATGTACAAGAACAGGTCAAATCTGCCCCAACATGAAGAAATAAAAGTGAACCGCAGAAAGGAGCACACATGGGTAGTCAGGCCCGGGGGCCAGGCCTTCTTGTTAGTCACTAGCTGTGGGACCTGAAGTAAACCACTTTCCTAAGGGCCTTAACAGTAATGGAGTAGTGGATAGAGCAGGGGCTTTGGAATCAGGCAGAAATGGACTGAATCCCAGATCCAGCACTCATTAGAGGTGTGACCCTGGGCTATATAATGAAGAATTTGCCTGACTCTGAAAATGGTTCCTGGGAGGGAACCTCTAAACCCCTAGACCTTCCCAAGGGATAGTAGTATCCTTGTTATTCATGGCGCCTTAAGAGTTTATGTCAGTGAAGTAACACGATGGGCCTCTGGATAGCTTATGCTCAGGATGAGTCAGGCCAGAAAAATCAACTATGTGTTAGAGACTTGGGGCCTTGAATCACTTGCTATCAGATGGACTTCCCTTCCCTTCCCTACCATTCCCAGAATGGTATTCCCTTCCCTCCAGGGAGGGAAGGAGGCCTGGGTATTGAGTGTAGTCATGGGGCCAATAGTTCAATCGTGCCCACCTAATGAAACCCTAGTAATATATCTGGACAGTGGATCTTGTTGTGGCTTCCTGGTTTGTGAACACATCAATGCGCCAAAAGGATTATGGGCCCTGATTCCATGAGCGAAGGCACGGAAGCTCTAAGTTCAGGACACTTGCAGACCTTGCCCTATGTGTCTCTCCATTTGGCCAGTCCTGATTTGTACCCTTTATAATGAAACTATGATAGTGAGGATAGTTCTCTCCTGGGTTCTATGAGTCATCCTAGCAAATTACCGAAAGTAAAGCCAGTTGGTCAGAAGTACAGAGGGCCTGGGGACCCCCAAACTTGTGGCTGGCCCCTGAGGTGAGGACAGTCTTGCTGGAGCCTGTGCCCTTGACTTACGGGGTCTGCATGAATCTGAGCGGTTGGCAAAGAACTGCATTAGAGTAATATATCCTTCATGATTTGTAATTTTCCTTGGCCTCAGCTTCATCATCTGTAGACTTGGAATAAGCACAACTTGTTGTACAGTAAATACTGTTTATTTGCCCAGTAAAATGCCTGAAACATAACAGGCACTCAGGAGATACAATCTTCTCTTGTCCCTCTGAGTTCATTTCACATACCAAACGAAAAAAATGAGGTGAACAGAAGTGACTAGAGATCCAAAATAATTAAGAACTTATACATATATAAGAACTATACATATAGGTATATCTTTTTAAAAATATTTTATTTATTTGAGAGAGAGAGCGAGAGTGTGTGCACACATGTGTACAAGTGGAGGTGTGGGGGCAGAGGGAGAGTGAAACTCAAGCAGACTCCTCACTGAGCGTGGAGCCCGACACGGGGCTCGATCCCAGGAACCTGAGATCGTTACCTGAGTCAAAATCAAGAGTCAGGGGCGCCTGGGTGGCTCAGTGGGTTAAGCCGCTGCTTTCGGCTCAGGTTATGATCTCAGGGTCCTGGGATCGAGTCCCGCATCGGGCTCTCTGCTCGGCAGGGAGCCTGCTTCCTCCTCTCTCTCTCTCTGCCTGCCTCTATGCCTACTTGTGATCTCTCTCTGTCAAATAAATAAAATAAAATCTTAAAAAAAAAAAAAAAATCAAGAGTCAGATGCGTAACCAACAGAGCCACCCGGGTGCCCCTATGTGTATATCTTTATATACATATTGACTAATACAGTTACAGGACCAGTGTTAAGTCTAAGCTCCCTCTGTAACCACTGATGCACAGAAGACTAATTATGGGTCTTTCTGTCTTTCTCGTATAAGAGATTAAAACAGCCCCGATGGCTGTAGCAGCAGTGATGACAATGACACCATGGGCAACGGCAGCTGTCCTGCTGCCAGCATCTCCTGTGTCCCAGGCACTGGGCTATGCTCTCCTCAAATATTAGCTCATTTAGTCTTCACAACCACCTTTCAAATATCTGTACCACCTAAACATATGCTCAGTTCCTGCTCAGTACCTCTTCCACCTGTCTAAAACCACCATCAGGGACCCTGGCTGGCTTAGTTGTTAAGCGTTTGCCTTTGGCTCAGGTCAAGATCCCAGAGTCCTGGGATCTAGTCCCATGTTGGACTCCCTGCTAGGTGGGGAGCCTGCTTCTTCCTCTGCCTGCTGCTCCCCCTGCTTGTGCTTGCTTGCTCGTTTTCTCTCTCTACAAATAGATAAATTTAAAAAGCATAAAATAATAAAGCCACCATCATCTCTTGCCTGAAGCTAACAACTCTGTTTTGGTCCCAGCTTCTACCATAGTCAGCTTTGAGTCTCTGGTTAAAGCGATCCATTTCAAACATGTCAAGTCAACGTACCACACTGTATAAAATCTCTCCATTTCTTCCCACTGCAATGAAAGCAAAACTCAACTCCTTTCCCTGATGTACAAAATCCCTACAAGATCTGGCCCCTGCCAACTGCTCGGATCGCTCAGGGAAGCTGCTGTGACCTTTGTGCTTCTCGGGTGTGCTGTGCTTGCCCCCCTCTCAAGGGCCTTTATCTTAAAGGGGTTCTCTCTGCTGGGACACGCTTCTCCAGATCTTCTTCTGGTTGGCTTCTTTTTATTAGATAGGTCTCTGCTCAAATATAACCTCTTCAGAGAGAACTTCCTTGGTGACCTTGTCCAAGGAACCACAAACACACTCCACTCCTTTCTCTGCCCCTCACCCCCATCTCTCCTTGCTCTATTTCTTCATAGAATCACTACCATATAAAATTAAATAATTATTGACAATAATTATAAGTTCGGTGTTTGTTTACTTTTTTGTCTGCTTAAGAAAAGAATGCAAGCTAGGGTATCTAGGTGGCTCAGTTGGTTAAGCAACGGGCTCTTGATTTTGGCTCAGGTGTTGGGATTGGGCCCCACATTGGGCTCTGTGCTAGGTATGGAGTCTGCTTGAAATTCTCTCTCCCCTGCTTCTGTCTTTCCCCACCTCCCACTCACCACACTCTCTTTCTCTCTTAAAAAAAAAAAAAGAAAAGAAAAAAACAAAAAAGGAGAGAGAGAAAAGAAAAGGAAAGAAATGAATGCAAGCTAAGTGAGGGCAAAGTGGCTTTTGCCCACCATTACATACCCACAGCACTGAGAACAGCTTCCAGCGTACAGTGGGCACGCAAATACCTGCTGACACCTCAGTTATGGGCACTGTTATCCCCCATATTTGTTTCTATTGCTGCTGGGACCAACTGCCACAAACGTTACGGCTTACAACAACACGGTTGTTAAGACTGTTACATGGCTGGAAGTCAGAAATCTAAAATCAAGGCATCAGAAGGCTGTGTTCCCTCCAAAGGCCCTACAGGAGATTCATTCCTTGCCTTTTCCAGCTACCAGAGGCCACCTGCATTCTCTGGCCTGTGATCTCTTCCCAGTTGTCACTCTGGACTCTGTCATCACTCCCTCTGATTCTCCAGCCTCCCTCTCAGAAAAACCTCTGTGATTGTACTGAGCCTATAGAAATACTCCAGAATTACCTCCCCATCTCAAGATCTTTAATTTAACCACACCTACAAAGTTCCTTTCACCATGAGAAGTGAGATATTCACAAGTTCCAGGGATTATGATGTGGACATTATTTTGGGAGGAGGGGGGCATTATTTAGCCTACCACATCCCCCTTTTGTCAACAAAGGCTCTGAGCTCAGAGAGGTAATTTTCCCCAAGGTCACACAGCTAGTAGGGGCCAGAGCTGAAGTTCAAAAGAAGTTCAGAATATCTGTACTCCCCAATACCATAACCTTATGTCCCACCCTGCTGATGCACCTGTTTTTCTGTAAAGTATCCTTTCCAGCTCCCAGGGATAGTGGAAAAACAAAGAAAGCCCAATGACTGCCTTCCTTTATATAATATTTGTGTCTCGGAGACTTGACAGTGAGATAAAGATCTAAAAATTGAAGTGCTTAAAATATATGAAAAGGAAGATAGGCACTTCAGAATGCTCACAGAAGGACTTTATATATCTGTTCCTCCATAAAATGAGTTACGAACACTAGGCAAAAACTAACCAAATCAACTTTTTCAGAATTCCAGTAAGAAAAAGGAGCTTTGTGGCATTTTAACTTGCCCTATTTCCATCCTCCTCTCCCCAGCTCGGCAGTAGCCTTGAAAACCTGCAGCCTCACAGTCACGGTAGAGATAAAACCCGCAAGCAGCCTAGCAACCACTGGAGAAACAGATGGTTTGAAGCTCCCTAGAAGTTCAATCTCCAAGGAACGGTCACTGCCTGACCTGTCTGGTGGTTCCTGCGTGAGGGCTTCTCCTTATCTCACCTGACTCAGCACCTGCTCACCTCACGCGGCCTTTGCCCAGGCGTGACGATTAAATAAGAATTATTTAACACAGTAGCGGCCTGAGGTGGTATTCACATTGGAGCAGTTAAGGGAGCCCCAGGGTGGTTCAGTTGGTTGAGCGTCTGACTTATGGTTTTGGCTCAGGTCATGATCTCTGGTCGTGAGATCAAGCCCTGCACTGGGCTCCACGCTGAGCATGGAGCCTGCTGGGGATCCTCTCTTCCCCTTTCCCTCTGTCCCTTCCCTGGTTGCTCTCTCTAAAACAAAACAAAACAAACATACAACCAACTAAAAAAACCCCACAATTGGAGCAGTTAATAAATAAATAATGGCCCCAAATTCCAAATCGATGAAAAACATCAATCTACATAATCACTGAACTCCAACAGGACAAACTCAAAGAGCGCCACGCCAGAACCCATCATAATCAAACTACTGAAAGACAAAGCAAGAATCTGGAAAACACTAAGACAGAAGTGATGCATCACATTTACACAATCCTCAATAAGATTATTAGAAACTTCAGAGGCCAGAAGGCAGCAGGAAGACATATCCAATAATGCTGAAGAAAAAAATTTATCAAACCAAGAATTCTACAGCCAGCAAAACTATCCTTCATATAAAAAGAATTTAAGACATTCAGACAAACAAAAACGTAAAGAATTCATAGCTAGCATATCTTCCCTTCAAGACATATACTAAAGGAAGTCTTTCAGGCTGAACTGAAAAGACACTGGATAGCAGGAGTGCCTGGGTGTCTCAGTGGGTTAAGCCTCTGCCTTTGGCTTGGGTCATGATCCCAGGGTTCTGGGATTGAACCCCACATTGGGCTCTCTGCTCTGAAGGGAGCCTACTTTCTCCTCTCTCTCTGCCTGCCTGTGATCTCTGTGAAATAAAATAAATAAAATCTTAAAAAAAAAAATATCTATCTATATATATATAGATAGATATAGATAGATAGATACTGGACAGCAACTTAAATCTCCATTAAGAAGAGACCGGTAAGGGGCACCTGGGTGGCTTAGTTAAGTATCTGCCTTCGGCTTAGGTCATGATCCCCAGGTCCTAGGATTGAGCCCTGCATTGGGCTCCCTAGGCAAGGAGTCTGCTTCTCCCTCTGCCCCTCCCCCTCCCCATGCCCACTCTCTCTTTTTCTCTCTCAAATAAATAAATAAAATCTTTAAAAAAATGAAGAAGAGACCAAGAAAGGTAACGATAATTACAGTATTTAAAAAAAAATAACAGTATAGGGGCACCTGGGTGGCTCAGTGGGGTTAAAGCCTCTGCCTTTGGCTTGGGTCATGATCCCAGGTCCTGGGATCGAGCCCCGCATCGTGCTCTCTGCTCAGCAGGGAGCCTGCTTCCTCCTCTCTCTCTGCCTGCCTGTCTGCCTACTTGTGATCTCTGTCTGTCAAATAAATAAATAAAATCTTTAAAAAAAAAGTATAAATTTATTTTTTGCTTGCAACTTTTTTCTGCTGTATGATTTAAAAGACACACCTATAAAGTAAGTCATAAAACTATGCTGATGGGATTATAATGTATAAAACATAATTTACATAAAAATAAAAACACAAAGGAGGAAAAAATACTGGATCTATATAGTTGCAAAGTTTTCGTGTCTATTGAAATTAAATTAGTATTAATCTGAACAAGATACTTAGATGTTAACTATACTATCCAGGATAACCACTACAAAAATACCTTTAAAAATATAGTAAAAGACAACAGGATTAAAATGGTAAACTAGAAAAATATCTAATTTAACACAAAAGAAGGAACTAGTAGAGGAAGACAGGAACAAAAAAAGAAGATATACAAAAAACAAAAACAAAAAACTCAAAAAACAAAAATGGCAGATATAAATCCTACCTAATCAGTAATTGATTATAAGTAATCACTCTAGTCAAAAAGTAGAAACTGCAAGAATGAATAAAATATATAAGGAGACTTTTTCTTTTAGTAAAATGCCACTTGGGAGCAAAATTCAAGATTCATGGAGCCCGATAGGGTCAACAACACGGAGATCAACAGGATGACTGGTTGTTTCATTCATATTCCCTAATCGTGATTCTCCTTGCGTTAGAGAGCGCCAACGCTGTAAAATAACACCCATTTAAATGTGTCTTTTTAGGGCCCCGGCTGGCTCAGTTGGGGGAGCACGTAGCTCTTGATCTCTGGGTGTGAGGTTGAGCCCCACACTGGGTGTAGAGAAAATTATTTATTAAATTATTACTTAAAAATAAAAATCTTAAAACAAGTAAATAAATACTATGTATATAAATTTGACTCTTTTCTTTTTAAAGATTTTTAAAGATTTATTTATTTGTCAGAGAGAGAACAAGCAGAGGGAGCTACCAAGGGAGAGAGAGAAGAAGGCTCCCCATTGAGGAGGGAGCTCTACACCGGCTCGAACCCAGGACCTGAGTGAAGGCAGATGCTTAACGACTGAGCTACCTAGGCACCCCTATTGCTACTTTTAAAATGTATACAACCTTTCTTAGAGTTAAAAATAACCCATCCCTTTGGAGATCCTCAGGGGGTCTCCAACTTCTCCATGGGTAAAAATCATATTGCAATATGACCACTGACATCCTAGTTCTGTACATCAGGTTAGAACACCCCAAGCATGGGACGCCTGGGTGGCTCAGTTGGTTAAGCAGCTGCCTTCGGCTCAGGTCATGATCCCAGCGTCCTGGGATTGAGTCCCACATCGGGCTCCTTGCTCAGCAGGGAGCCTGCTTCTCCCTCTGCCTCTGCCTGCCATTCTGTCTGCCTGTGCTTGCTCTCTCCCCCTATCTCTCTCTGATAAATAAATAAAATCTTTAAAAAAAAAAAAAAATCTTAAAAAAAAAAAAAAAGAACACCCCAAGCTTAACTACTCTTAACCAGATACTTCTGAAATTGTTAGCATCAAACACAGTTAGCAATCTGAACCTTTTCTAAGGTCCTCAGTAAACATCAAGACCAAAACCACTCAGTGACCTTTTCATCTAAGAGTCTTTAGCCTATCAGCCATGAGGTGGTAGAGCTAACACTCCTGTTTCTTTTCTCCTTTTAGTATATTACAAACACTCCTGCATTTGTTTTCTAATTTTTATTTTCTAGACACTTTCTCATTTCTATACTTGCTACATTTTGTATTTCTGAGAGGAAAGGGGAATTTACTAAAGAAGATGACTCTAACCCAGCACTAAGGCCACACCTCATGACAGACTAGAACCAGGAAATGGAAGGCCACCAGGAGCTCAGGCAATTACTGACCGCTCTGTCTCTAGGCAGCTACTCGGCTTCTCTCTGTCTGCTTTGTATCTTTTTCAGCATTCACTCTTCTGGACACGCACAGCCAAATGTGGCTGCTCCGGTTCAAGAGAACCTCGAGAATCACTACGACACTTTGTAACCTCATTTCGCCTAAAGTACAGACTCTCTAATACTGCATATTAGGACTCCTATTCCCAGGCCTGATCTTTTTGATGTTGGTGCACAATTAACTTGTAATCCAGTAAGATCTTTTAAATGAAGCTTCCTCTTACCTGGAGTTCAGCCATTACCTAAATGATACCTCACCTTTCCAGTGGCGGAAGACAGAGGGGAGAAAGGAGACAAAAAAAAAAGGGGAAGGGACCGCCCAAGAAACCTAACCTTGCGGTCACAGGAGTTGTGATTTGTGGAGTGAAGCTGATTGCTAGAGTAGTGGGGGCAACAACACTGGTTAAGAGAAAGAGTTTTAAGCATGCCAGATTTTATATTCTAAAATGATACTTAAAGATTAGATATAACTAAGAAGCATTGATGACTGGACAGACCCTTAAATAAGCTCCTGCCTCCTCACTCATTTGACAGCTGAGAAGTGAAATGACCTGCCCAGAGCTGGCGAGTTAAGGTTCGGTACCCAAATCAGACCTCCAGTTTCCTGACTATCAAAGCAGTGACCACTTCTTTCCAGCCAGAAAATCTTTCCTCCTTACACAGATGGCAGCCTTACCGAGGGGCATGATGGAGAGGTATTTGCCTCGGAACTTGCTGGTGATTTTGATTTCCTGACGCAGCGTCCAGCCATTTTTGGACTCGGCATGGTGTGCAGCAGCAGGGGGATGATGACTCACCTTGGAGAAATCAGTGGTTCAAATTAAGACAGGGAAGAGGAGAAGGAAAAGATTCTGCCTGTGAACTGGTGATAAACACCCAAAATGCACACTTGATATTTGTATACCCACAACAGTAGGTGAATACCAGGGCCTCCAGGGTTGAAGCCCTAAAGGAAAAGAAGCCAGTCTGGGATGAAAGGGACTGAATTTCTGCAAAAGTAGCACCTAGAGGTATCAACCAAAATGATCCCTTTCTTCAAAGCAAATGTGTCCCAGTCCTGAGGCCCCTTTACCTGCTCACAGAGGGATCGGTACCCATTCTCCTCTAATCGGTCCAGCTCGAAAGTCTCCCCAAGGAGTGGGTTGAATGGCTTGCTGGTACGGAAGACAGTAGTGGAGTAGGAGGACACGGTGAAAGCTGCAACATAACAGAGCTGTTCTAGAGAGTTCTCACATTTTGCAGCTCGGTCTAACAGCTCATGGTATTCCAGATCTTCAGTAAGGCGCTGAAGCATGGATAAGGGCTCATTAAAGTTCACCTGTCAGGAAAAGAACAGATTTAAAAACTTTGCCCACACATCTATAAGAGACAGTTGAATGTTTTTGCAGGTAGAGAGACATATCAGGTTGTTAAGATGATAAAGTAAATCACTGGGAAGAAAAGAGGCCTTTGCTCAGGAGACCGGCTCTAAGATCTAACCTACAAGCGATGCACCCTCCCTGGTCAACTGTCCATGTCAATGAGCAGTATAAATCAAGGTTTTCATTGACTTCACTGACTGCAAGCTCTTTGAGATGGGAACCGTGCCTCTTTGTTCATCCCTGCATATCTGAGAGCCATTGATGCCTCACCCACAGGAAACTATCATCAAATAGGTATAGAAAGAATGAATAAAAGAAGAAATGTATACTCAGTATACCCAGAGATGAAGTGAGGTATTTAAAATTCTTGAGGAAGAAAAGAAAGGGTAGTGAATTTTAAGTACAGGCTTGTCCTGACTGGTGAAAAGAAAACATTACGAAAGTTAGCTTCTTACTCCTGGATGAGACAATTGCTAATTTTTTTTTAAGATTTTTTTTGGGGGGCGGTGAGACAGAGTGAGCAGGAGTGGGGGGAGGGGCAGAGGGAGAAGGAGAAGCCCACTCCCACTGAGCAAGGAGCCCGATGCAGGTCTTGATCCCAGGACCTCAGGAACATGACCTGAGCTAAACGCAGACACTTAACTAAACCACCCAAGTACCCCTCAATTGCTAATTACTGATTCAGTTCTACATTAGGTCAGGATCTGGTTTCTTCTCTGAGGCTGGGCAGTTGTGTTCTGGACAGCAGTGCTCATGATCGGGGCTGACTGGGGGCTTCGAGTGTTTCTGCCTTTCAAGTTTCAGAGCCGACTTAGGGCTCTCAACCATAGGATGAAGCGAGTTTATGTGTGCTTCTGTAGGGGAGATGTTCATTCGTTCGTTTGTTCCCTTATGCATTCCACAAATATCTGTTGAGCCCCCATGTGTGCCAGATCCCACCGGGTAGAGAGAGAAGTGAACAAAAGAGACATTATCTCTCCATCTCCCATCTCTGACTGGGATTTAAGATGACTTTACTACTCAAAAAATTACTATAAAAACAGGTTAGCTTTCCAGGCTAGCCCACAAAGCTTTAGCTTTACAATCCAGCAATCTCGCTGAACAAGCCTGCGTATCATTAGCCTGAGTTCTGAATCCAAAGAACAGAGGGAGGAGGAAAACAATTCCCTTTCTATGGATTGAGCCGGCCTAGAGCAATATTTCAGTTAAAACAAAACACTTCTCTTTCCTGTGGTCCCACCTCTTTTTCTGCATTTTTGTCCAACCTTCTACCCACCAACCTCTGAGCCACATAGTACCCTAATATCTACTGCCCTTCCAATGGTGAAGGGTCTTGTAATTTTTTACCACAACAAACTTTAAAAAGGAAAAAAATTTACCTAAGATGCCGTTACCCAAAGATACCCATCATATTGCCATGTTTATGTCTATGCATGTATACATTTAAAAAATGAAATACAGGGCGCCTGGGTGGCTCAGTGGGTTAAGCCGCTGCCTTCGGCTCAGGTCATGATCTCAGGGTCCTGGGATCAAGTCCCGCATCGGGCTCTTTGCTCAGCAGGGAGCCTGCTTCCTTCTCTCTCTCTGCCTGCCTCTCAGTGTACTTGTAATTTCTCTGTCAAATAAATAAATAAAATCTTTAAAAAAAAAAATAAAATGAAATACAGGCTACAGCCCGCTTTTTCTCTGAGAAATATACCCAGCATCTCTGTGAAAATTTTCCAGTGAACAAAGAGTCACTGGACCAACAACAGAACACTTCCCTTTGGGGGGGGGGGGGGGGCTGGGTGCCTCAGTTGGTTAAATGTCTGCCTTTGGCTCCAGTCATAATCTCAGGGTCCTGGGATGGAGCCCTGCACTGGGCTTTCCACCCAGTGGGGAGTCTGTTTCTCCATCCTCTTCTCCCTCTCTCTCAAATAAATAATAAAATAAAATCTTAAGAAAAAAAAAAAAAATCAACCACTCCTCTTTTGGGCAGTAGTGATGAAGGAGCAGGAGGCTGGCTGAGGACAAAGCAAGAGCTGGCGCCTTGCACCTCCCCTTCATCCGCTCCCCCCCATATGTGTAGCATTCCTCAGGCACCCCTGACTGCCATAAAATGATAAATAGTTAACTTGCTGAGATCGCAATCCTGCAAGACAGGAGTCTCCCTTGGTTTGCAAATGTCCTTGAGATTACAACAAAGAAGTTACCTTATCAATAGCCCAATTTCCAAAGACACAGAACTCAGTTCCTCAAGCCCTAATGTCACCCTCCCCTCCATAAAAAACCGAAGGAGGTGGAAGTAGAAGGAAAAGTAAATAAAGTTAAATTTCTTCTAAACCTAAATCTCATTAACAAGGATGCTTGATAGCAGGAATGTAACATTCCACCAGGAGACTCTCAATTGTCTTTACTTGATAGTAACCAGGCCTTCAATATCCTGATAGTAGTCTTTGCCTCAATAGCCCTTCTGGACACCCCTTTGTCCTCACCTACCCAACTCCTGTGTATATAACCAGCCACTCCTCACAACCCGGTGCAGCAGCTCTTCCTGCCCACGGGTCCTGTCCCCGTGCTTTAATAAACCACCATTTTGCACCAAAGATGTCTTAAGAATTCTTTCTTTAGTCGTCAGCTCCGAACCTCACCCCACCGAACCTGACTTAGGTTCTGGGACTTCATCAGTAGGATCTAACCTGCCTCAACTAAAATAGGGCGCCACACTCCAAAACCATCTTCTTGATGCTGAGAGACACTTAGAGAAAAACAGCAAAAGAAAAAATGCACACTGAGGGGTAATGGACTAACACAGCTCTAATCCTCGGAGTCTTTTTTACAGAAGGTACTTAGAAACTATGCTGACAAAATCTCTCAGGGGCAGAATTTCAGGCAGCACAAAGTAATGCTTCCATGAGTGTTGAGGAACATGGGATGAAGAATGCGCTCCTCTGATAGCTACAAGACATATGGGCACATCCTGGGCCTGGAATCAGTGCATCCTTAAGCCCTCGCTGCTCTTTACACACACGCAGCCCTGGCCCCAATCACTGTTCCAGGAACCACGGTTTCTCTAAAGGCGCCCAGATTTTCATATTGGTCATTTTATCAGCCAGAGGCCCAACAGGAAAACAAATGAACCTGCAAATTTAAAGCAGAAGAAAGGAGGGAATTCATTACATAGCTGATAGACACTTAGACAGCTTGGAGATCACAACAGCAGGAGTCCGTGGGCACGGGGCTGGAGGAACAAAGAGAAGCAAGTGGTAGAACCATGGCCCAGAGGCCACAGGCACCCAGCAGCAGCTGAAGTCTCAGGGCGCCCGTCCAGTGGAAACCAGAGCCACGCAGCCACCGTCAAAGCACTGCCCAGGAGAATGCATGGCCAGGGTCCCTCCCTTCCTCTCCCCCCCAACCCCCTCCCCCACAACTCCTACTGGTGCCTCGCACTGGTGGAGCGCAGCCAGCTGCCAAGGCACAGAACCTGAGAAACAGCCTGGAGGAACCAGCTCTCCTGTGACGCCCCACAGGGCAGGCAAAGGGCGAGGACTGGAGCTTTGGCAAACAGGTACAGGACTGCACACCCCTGGTGGCAATGTCAACAAGGAACTAATGGTAAAGGAGACAGAGAGGTCACCTAAACGCAGAAGTTATTTCTAAGCAAGAACTGCACTTCTGAGGCTGCAGTGACCCGCCTTTCCAGGCCACCTCCCACTACTTTCTGCAGGCGCCAGAAAAGTGAGGCTTCTTTTCAGGCCCCCAGTAAACCAGTAATTTCGTGTGTCTCCAGGGTGCTAACCCATGGCCTTTTCTTGTCCGGAAGTCAACACTTTTCTAACAGAAATCCTACACACTTAACCTATGAATCCATTTGTTTTCTAAGACCCAGTTAATTAATGACTTCGACATCTGCTAACTGGTATCCATGTGCCAGGCACTGGCTAAGCAACAAAGATAGGAAGGGCAGTAAGACACAGTCTCTGCCCAGGAGGAACGCAGTCTGTGGAGAAGCAGAAGCCACACTCTGGTCCGTAAGACCCAAGAGGGGAGGAGAATACTTTCCGTATTTCTGTATGCTACCCCCCCCCTCTCCATTCTTCCCTTCTTCTGCAAGAAACAGAAACACCCCCCACCCCCATGTTTAAGTAAGCCACGCCCCTGAAGGTAGAAGTCCTCCCTGCCACCTGTGACCATCTAAGTTCTGGCCAAAGAGACCGAAGTGAAAGTAGTTCATGCAATTTCCAGGAAGTACTCTTCGCAGGCAGGGCACACCCTTCTCTTCCCTTCTTCCTGCTGACTGGGATGAGACTCTGATGGGCCCCATTAGAGCAGCCACTTCAGAACCAGGAACCGAGGCCACAGATAGTAGAGCAACAGGATAGAAAGAAGCCTGGTCCCAACAGTGTGGAGTATGGTACCAGCCCGGGATCCCCTACTTCTGGACTTTAACAGGAGGATGACTTGGGCTAGTATTTGCTTAAGGTAGGGGTTGACCAGCTTTTTCAATAAAAGGTTAGATCGTAAATATGTATATGGCCCTCAAAGCCGAAATATTTACTATCCCATATGACACGGCCATATGGCCCCTGTCACAGCTGCTCAACACGGCTGCTGTAGGATGAAGGCAGCCACGGACAATACACGCATGAACAGGCATCACCGTGTTCCAATAAAACTTAACGGGACACTAACATCTACATTTTATATAAATTTCACATCAGGAAATATTATCCTCTTTTTTATTCTTTTGAGATATTTAAAAATATAAAAACTATTCTTAGCTTGCAGGCTGCATAGATGGCCGCCAGATGTAGCCTTGGGGCTCACAGTTTGCTGACCCTGGGTTTAGACAAACAGATTTTGGATTTTTTTCTTTAAATTGATCCTAAATCAAACATAACTGATACATGGGTATAACACCAGGCCGACAGGAGGCAGCTCAGTAAATGCCTGTGCAATGACTGAGCAATGGCACCTGTTGGAACACAAGGGAGAGCCTTCTCACCCTGTCTGGATGCATGGGTGAAAGCTTGCTAACAGACATAATGTTGTAGCTGAATCCTCAAGGCGATTAGCCACAGCACGAGTGCACGGGGAGCTGATGAAAGTTTGGGCAGAGAGAGCAGTCTGCGCAAATGCCCTGAGGGGGAGAAACCAAAATGCCTCTAGCACACCTGAACGTGACTCTGAATGACTAGATCAGCAATGTGGGTGGAGCCTGGTCCAAGGGAGAAGCGTCAGGCCCACTAAGGAATCTGGATCACCCTCAAAGCAAAGAAGGAATTCAGTTAAGGATTTTAGGCTAAGGAGTGACATGACTACATTTGTGATTTTAAAAAGATCATCTTGGCAACAGTGTGGACAGACTGGAGGAGGGCAGGAAGAGGGGCAGGGAGGTCAGCCCAAACACCAACGTCACCATGGAGATGGTCGTCATCTTCCCAGACAGAACGGACTGTCTTTGTTCTGTGCTCCCCAAGCCTGCGTATGGCTAGTACTTCCCGTAACACTACCATAGAGAGTAGAATTTTCTCCTTGTTTTCATGTCTGCCTCCTTTAAACTACATGCTTTTTGAACACAGAAGCTATGTTGCATTTATCTGTGCATGCCCCCAGCATGTCAAGCTTAGGAATCTGCTCACAAACGTCATTAAACAAATGCATCTGATTCGACGTGATCTGGAAACACACCAGATCCACAGACTACATTAAAGCAGCTAATTTTAAGGGACACTTTTTGACGGTAAGGGTAACAAAGACCACGCCACACACGAACTGCCTCTCAAGTGTGTGGGGCTGTCACAGGAGCACTCTTCCCACTGTGGCCCGAGAGGCCCTCCTGGCAGAGCGCAGGTATGCAAGAGCCTCACCGGCATGGGGATCTTCGAGAGTTCTTTTCCAATACAGTTCTTCATGATGCTCCATAAATTGAGGCTATAGTTCGGCTTGTACGGTATTCTAGTTCTCTTCTCCTTCTTGGTCTCTTCCAGCTGATGCTTGTACTAAGGGCAAAACAAAGCCATTCAATCACCCACAAAGAACAAAAAACCCGGTATTTATATGCTTCCCTTCCCCCATCTTAAAAAAGAATGGGCATTTTCCGTTTCTCACAAGGGCTTTACAAGCAAATCCTGGAGAATCACGCCCAGGTCTCCCATCCGATGGCTCCCAACTGAATGTTACCTGTTCATCCAGGCTGATGTCACTGCTGGCTCCGCTGATGTTGCTGCCAGTACGTCTACACAGGTGGGAAACATACGGGAATTAGAATAAGGATCAACAACTAGAGTTTGGTCTTCGCCAGGTCTCTACAAAGTGGAGTGCAAAGCACACTGCACGAAGTTAGTAACGGGTAACTGAACAACAACACTTAGATTAGAATATGCATGCATTCAAATATCTCTGGAGAACTCACTCATAGAAAAAAGGTGAGAGTTTTCCACTCATTTAAGGAAAAGAGTCCAGATCTTGGTTAACACCGACAACCACGACAGTCCCACTGAAACATTTCTCGACTCTGATGGCCGGATGTGTTCTTTTTGGCAGGAATCAAGGACAACTTACTTGTGGCCCAAATTTTCGGGCATGGTGATGATCTCAGGAGCATCAAAAAACTCATTCTCATCATCCTCGTCACTCATGTCTCCTTTGCCAGAGCAGCACTGATCTGTAAGGAGAAGGAAGGCCATTCGTTTACTTTGGCTCAATTTACCAAAACCCGGCCCAGCAGGATCTTGACCACACTGCGACTACCGCACAGGAACACATGGCAGGAGAAGTAAACAGCTCCAATTCCCTGGCACAGAAACCCCTGATCCTGGAGAGTCTGCAGGTCTGCTATCAGCGGCAGAAAACCACCTGGCTCCGATGTGAACGGGCCACCCCAGAGCCAGGTGACTTACCTTTTCCAGAACCAGCACTGCCAGGAGTGTTCGCCGGCAGCACCGTGGCCCCCCGGAAGGCCCTCTCCAGGTGATTGTGTTGCTTCGCCAGCTGTTCCAGGGTCTCTTCCAGTCGGATACGCTGGTCTCTTTCATACTGAAGAGACTTCTGCCACTTTTTACTATGGGTCTGGGCTAACATGAGGAAATCTCTGCAGGCCTGTATGGAGAAAGAGTTATGCTCAACCCAACTAGTCAGAGAGTTCCCTCAGGCCTCTGTGAGCCTGTTAAGTAACCATATTCTAGGAACTTTCGCAAATTACGGTGGAAGACTCATTTTTATTCCACAGTATCAGGGACAGCCAGCTCCGTGATGCAATCAAGGTCAGCCCCAGGGAAAAAACTGGACATGGCTGTCACGGTTCCTTTACATATTCCTGGTCATGAGGATGAAACAAATGCCAAGTGAGCAGTAAACCCAGACAAGGTATTTGTGGCAACGTCACAAAGGCCAACTGTGTGAACTGAACCAAAAGCAGCAATCTACTGACTGAAAGATGAGGACAAGCAGAGGATAACTGCTTTCAATACATTCCTGACCACACACAGGTCACCTAAAGTTGAGGAATTCAGATGTTGAGAAAAGGGAATCTGCCCTGAATTAGATCAAGACGGGGGAAAGCAGCTGGTTTTTATTTTGGTCACAAAGAGAAACAACTGACCTTAAAAACCAGAAGCCTACATAAGGCATCAAAGAAGGAATCTACAGTCAAAACACAGACCTGTTCATATTACCCCCTTCACGGGCTCCCCATTGGGAACCTAACTATTGGGTTGAACGTCAAAGGCCCTTCAGGTATGGCCACCACCTGCTTCGTATCCTCCTCCCCAGGCAGCTGGACTTGCTCCTACGCCCGACAGTGGGCCACACTGACCTGCTCTCCCAGGCATGCCTGCCACAAGCATATGCTAGTTGCTTTGCCAGGAATGCCTTTTCCTACCCACTTCCTCGACTTGGCCAAGTCCTCTTTCTTCTTTAAGATCTATGGCAAATGTTCCTTCTTATGTGATGATTTCATAAGCATCCAATCTCTCCTCTGCATTTCCATAGCACTTTGCACACACTTCTGTTTTATACCATCCACAGTGGCATTGTAACTGATTTTCTGTCTCTCCAGGTGGATTCCAAGCAACTTGAATACACCATTTATATCTTATTTATATACAGCACCTAACTTAGTTGCTTTGTACATTGTAGGAGCCTGATAAAGTCTGCTTAATAAATAATGAAGGAAGGAAGCAATGCAAGCTTAAAAATCTATTCCCTGTTACGGCAAAACTAAAAAGTAAACAGAAAACATCTACTCCCATGTTTTCAACCTTTGCCTATAGGCTAATGTCTACAAAATCAGTAATTCCAGCTCTGCATTCATGCAGACAGGGTATCTAACTGTCTATCCAACGGTTCAAAGTAATCTCAAAATCCTAGGGTGCCAGAGTGAACACACCATGTTCCCTTTCTGACTCTACCTCTCCCTTTGGTATTCGTTCTCCACACCAAGAAGAGTACCAGGGCCCTTCCCCCTGCCCAAGCCAGGAAACTAGGAGGCACCCTTGATTCTTACATTTTTCTTCTCTCTCCACTTCCAATTATCAAGTCCTACTGATTCTTCTTTAATATTTCTGGGATCTGTGTATACCCTCAGAGGAGTTCCATCATTGGGGCTCTACTCACAGCTCCATCCCACGATCTAGTTATGCAATTTGGGGCAAGTTACTTATTTAACCTATCTGTGCCTCATATGTAAACAAAGAACCACCACAGCAACTTTTGTCGCTTTACCTGTAAAGCACTTAGAAATCTGAGGCTCACCGTAAGCATTCAATAAGGCGTTAGCTATTATAGTTAAGCCTGCATCAAAATCGGTCTTATCCCCTTCTAATCCACTCTACCAAGCCCATTTAGTAGGATCTGTACCCCATCCCCTCCCCCACACTTAATCCCTGGCCAGCCTTATCTCTAGCTACTTCCTTATTCTAACAGTCAATTCGTTTTCAGACTGGGAGGGAGGGAAGGGCTCTGTGTAAGCCACATCCATACCCAGATCAGTTCTTCTCCCACACTTCTTTTAAGAATACTGATGATAACTCGAGTTTAATGAAAGGCAATATGTCAGGCACTTCGCTGAACCCTTTACATTAATTATCTATAGAAGCCTTTCAACAATTCTTTGAGCAGCTACTGGTATCATCACCATTTACCGAAAAGGAATTGTGTTCACAGAGGAAGCAGGTTATGTAGATAGACAAAGCAGTTGGACTTGAGGCCCCCAAGCTCTTTATTGCCTTTTTTCATAGGAAGAGTCTCTCTGGTCTTTCAGAACTTAGTTGAGGAGTTACCTTCTCTATCTTGTAATCTTCCTGGTCTGAGCTGAACACCTCCAATATCTTATATACACCACAGCAGCCTGCGCTCCTTTCTATCATGATGCCTAGCACACTATAATGATCCGTCACTTCTCTGTCCTTTCACTAAAGAATGATCTCCCTGAGGGCAGGGACCGTATCCACATTTGTTTTATATCCCATAGCACAGTGCCTAGAAAACAGATGGTGCTCACGGATGTTTCCTGGATAAGCAAGTGGACATACTAATAGTATCAAATATATTTCTCAGGTTAGATTCACTTTGGTGGTAAGAATAGCTATGCCCTAAGCATATCAAGAAATTGAGTGAAATGTACTCTTCCTTTGATAAAACTTTGCCTGTTTGGGGATGTGAAGTTAGCAGGTTAATTTTAAGGCCTTGCCCTTAGCACCGAAAAGATACCAAGGAAAAAACACAAGGATAAAAAACCCATTTCAAGCAACACCCAGCTATGAAGGAGGCATAGGCAGTACACTGCGGAGAACAGAATGAAAACACAACTTACCTCTAATTGCCAAAGGATCATTCCCTTTGACACCAAACTCTGAACATTTACAACTTGGGGAGGAAGAACTGCCCCCAAGGAATGAAGATGAGCATTTTTTTTTCAAAAGAAAAATCCAAACTGAGTTTCAATTTTATGAGAATTTTTTTTATCAAGAGGTTTTTTTTTTTTTTTTTTTTTTTTAAAGATTTATTTAATTGACAGACAGAGATCACAAGTAGGCAGAAAGGCAGGCAGGCAAAGTGGGGGGTGGTGGGAAGCAGGCTCCCTGCTGAGCAGAGAGCCCGATGCAGGGCTCGATCCCAAGACCCTGAGATCATGATCTGAGCTGAAGGCAGAGGCTTTAACCCACTGAGCCACCCAGGCACCCCAAGAGGTGTTTGATTTAGCTAATTTTTCACATCAGAAGGGAAGAAAACCTGCATGGAACAGGGATAAGAGGCAACACGCACTGTCAGGGGACTATTGTGGCCTGAGGTGTTCCATTTAAAAAGTGTATTTATTTACTACTGGTGAATTGACCTGTACGATTTATGAGATTTTCCTGGTCACAAGAGGACCTGAAAAACAGGCATGCCGTCACTAAGAAGTAGACAGTTTGGAACAAGAGCACACGATTAGCCATTAGAAACAAACACAAGCACTCGTGCTGATGGGCAGGATGGTCCTGGGAGACAGCTGACCTTTCTGCAGTCCTGAAGTGGACAAAAATAATTAGCCTCTTCCAACTGGTATGTGAATCGGAGCACCAAGGAAAATGTTCAAGATTTCAGAAAATGATATGAAAATCAAGGGTATCACAACTTCCTATTGAGTAACAAAGGGGTTTTAAATGAGAAAAACTAAATGTTCCCCTGGTCACGAGAAAAGATCTTTGATCTCTAGAAGTCATGTGAACTAAACTAGTTCTAAGCAGATATCTTACTATCGCTCCCTGAACAAGGGAAAATCTGGCCCTCGTAGAGTAATTTCATCCATTTAATTGGACAGGGGCAAAACCAGTGTAACCCCTTTCTCAGAATACCCATTCCACTTGCCTTACGACATAACCCCTGGTGTTCCTCTGGTAAGTTAACTGAAAAACCCGCCAGGTGAGAATCAGTCACCAGGAGAGGAGAAACTGCGCTACTTAAACCATGTATTCATTTCACACCTATCACCCAGTTTCTGAAATACATCCCAACGCCCGCCATGCTCTAAGTTTACCTGGAGCCCTGTATCCAGGCAGCTGACGTAGTCCACACAGCCACCTGAGGCTGGAGTCACAATAAAACAGAAGCACTGGTCCCTTCTTTTTGAAAGCAAAATTTGAATATTCTGTCTTATCACCCAGAATTACCCCTGGGATCAAGGACTACAGATGGGACTAACTAGTATTATCAAGTTCTCACTAGTACCTGGCCGGCCCCCACTTACCACACTGTAGGCCAGAACGCACTAGCAAAGGATGGTAAGACTCCCAACTTGAAGCTCACACACGACAGAAAGGACCCACGGAGACCTCTCAGATCCAGCGGATCAGGTTAGATAAAAACAAACAAAAACCGCCGCCCAGAGAAGTTAAGGAATTCAACTAACATCACCATCAGATGTCCTGCTGGCTACAGAAGGAAGACTGGGCCCCTGGCCTCCTAACGAATTCCCAGGTTGGCATGGACTGTGTGATCAGAGCAGGAAAGTCATTCCAACTGTGCAGCCTGGTCTCGTTCATGAAACAAACAATGTAACTTAAGTCCCCTGAGCAGTTCCCTGCTTTCTCATTTCCAATGTTCCCCAGCACGGCGCACGGGGAGAACTACATTCTGGGGGAAAGAACAAAAAGGCGACCCAGGCGCCAGCTGCACTCAGCACTCACATTGATCATGGCATTGGATGTTATCCTAAAGAGCGTGGCCCGCTCGTTGACCTGCTTGATCTTCTCGTTGCTCTCGGCGGGCAGCCGCAGGGACTCGAGCTCGCTGAGGGAGCGCTGCAGCGCCGTGCCGTGCTTGGCTATGAGGTCATTGCACGTGCTCAGGTCCTCCACTTTGCTGGACAGCGTCCGCAGGGTATTCTGCAGCTCCGTCTTGTCAGTCTGTGACACAGCCTCTTCATCTCCGGACTCATCTGTACAGCCAAAAGGGGAATCACGGGACGCCAGTTACGTGACTCCAGAGCTATGAGTCAGAAGCCCACCAACTCTGTCCCCAACTAAATCAGCATGCCTCATGCTGGGCGTTGGGACCAACTGAGAGCTTGCTGCTACCAGACGACTAGGCGCTGATGCGGTCCACAGCCCACCTGTACCACAAACACCCGGGCTGGTTCTTCCTTTTTTTCCCACTGGGACACATTTATTCTGCTCCTGCTTTTCTTTTTCCTTCTAGTTTTATTGAGTCATCACTGACATACAGCACTGTCAAAGCATAATGATTTGACTTATATATACTGACAAATGATCACCACAATAAATTTAGTTAGCCTCCATCATCTCAAAAATGTTTTCTTCCTTGTATGGGAACTTCTAGGATGTAATCTCTCAGCAATTATCAAATATACCATACAGCGTTAACTATAGTCATCGTGTGGGGGCACCTGGGTGGCTCAGTCAGTGAAGCATCTGTCTTCTACTCAGGTCATGATCCCAGGGTTCTGGGTCTGAGCCCCACATCGGGCTCCCTATGGAGCAGGGGCTTTCCTCTCTCTCTGCCTGCCACTCCCCCTGCTTGTGCTCATGCTCTCTGTCAAATAAATAAATAAATTCTTAAAAAAAAAAAAAAAAACCTATAGTCATCATGTCGTATGTTACACCCCCTGTATTTATTTATCTTATAATATAAATCTGTACCTTTTGTCCATCTACATTCAATTTCCCCACCCTCCCAACACTGGGCTTATTAAAGGTGCCAACATTCTGGCCCCACCCCAGAAATTGAACCTTCATTTTGAATAAGCTGCCCAGGCCATTCTGATGCGCACTGAAGTCTTAGAACTAATGATCCCTGGAAGACAGGATGGAGAAGCTAAATGGCTCCTGGGATTGGGAATGAATTATAGAGCCTTGTAACTCAAGCTTGAGGGTTCCAATCCAGTCCAAGCTGATCATTACTACAAACCCGCCATCCTGTGGGTGACAGGTGAGCCCTGTATGCAATAGGTTGTGAAATGCAGTCTGGCTCTTTGTAAGCAATGTCCACATCACCAAAAGACTCATTAATTTACCTTTTCCAAAGTTCCTTTTCCTCAGGAACTTTGTGATGAACTCATCTGACACTAAAGCCACCCCTGCGCTGAAAGTAATGTAAGGTATTCTATTAAGCAACCCTCCAGAAGCAGGTCAAACAGAGGGCCATGCTGCACCTCTCGCTATCAGTCCTGCAACTGTAAAATGCTCTCCTAGCAGTGTCACTTCCTTTGGAACATCAGCACTAAAATCAAAACAAAAGAAATAAGGAAAGACCTCCCCTATCTGCTAGCTCGAGAGGCAGGACTAAATCCAAAATATAACGTGTTACCAAAAAAACTAACAATGTAGTAAATATTCCTTTCACTGTTTACCAGGTTTTAAATACAGTGTGGGAAATGACCACGGATAAGAAAAACAAGAGGTGAACAAAAGCCAGGAGGTGACCATCCCGGTCAGCTCTGAGTGGACAAGCTCAGGGTGCTTAAACTATTAACAAGTGGGGACCATTTTCCTTGAAGAAATATCACAACATGTGTACACCACTCTTTCTGGTGAAACTAAGGCAAACTAAAGATTTTTCATGGGCAGTATCCCCTATAAGGTTTCTGGCAACCTATAAAGATTGTTTCAACTCAGAAGATACTTAGGTAAAAAAATGTCAGGAGAAAAAGAAAAAAGTAACAACAGAATCGAACTGTGACCTGTAATGATCTTGAGATGGACCTAGCAATAAAATAATCCTTCCCCCAAATTTTGAGGTAGCCAAATGGCATTAAAAGCCAAAAGGACACTCACTGCACCTCTACGACAGAGCTTCTCAGCCTCGATACTACTGACGTTTGGGCCCAGTTCACTCTTCGTTGTGAGGGCTGTCCCGTGCGGCCTCCCCAGCCTCTAGTCACCGGATGCCTGCAGGAGCAGCAACCCTCAGCTACGACCACAGAAACATCTCCAGACACCGCGCAGGGCAGAACTGCGGACAGGTGAAAGCCACCACTCCGGGAGAAATGCCACACGATGATGACAAGCCTGAGTCAGTCAGATGGGTGATAACGGACTGAGAGTGAGGGATAAAATAAGGTATGGCCGAGGAGGCGCAAACAAGAAGCTCCCCACACGTGGTGTTCTCTGCTCCCTACCCGATTCTGCCAGCATCTTCACGGCCTTCGCCTTGGCCAGTTCCAGGGCCGTCACCCAGCGCTGCCGCTCCACCTCTGAGCTCGCCTTCAGATGGTAGGTCTGAGCGCCGCCGTTGGAGATGATGAAGTTGCAGGAGTCCTCCACGGTGATGTTGGCCGTGGCGAGGTTGATGGTCCCACGGCAGGTGTGTCTCATTTCAGCCTTTGACCTGCAATAATGAGACAAAGACCAGCTTAAGTAGAAAGCGGATGGGTGGTTTATCCTTCACCACCTTCTTGTCTTCTTGTAGCTCTAAGCCTTTTGAAAATGCAGCAGCCTTAGGAAACAGCAAGTTCTACTATTTCCCTCACATGGCTCCCTAAAATTCCAGAAACAATCAGCAGGGGTTTCCTTTCACAGCCATTAAGTGGTGTTTCAGAGTCAGACTGTATTGCTCTGCTGTTCCTCTCACCCTCGGCTTTTCAGAAAGAGCCTTCATGGAAGGCTATGTCAATTCAGCAATTTTAAGTGTATAATGCAGTGAGTTTTGACAAATGTACACAACTGTGTAACCACCTTCACAATCAAGATGTAGAACATTCCCATCACACCAAAAAAAGTTCCCTCATTACCTTTTTGTAGTCAGGAATTACTTCTTACTTAGCAAGTTCTAAGTTTAAAATAGTGATTTATGGGGCACCTGGGTGGCTCAGATGGTTAAGCATCTGCCTTCAGCTCAGGAGATGATCTCCAGTTCCTGGGATCGAGCCCCATATCAGGCTCCCAGGTCAGCAGGGAGTCTCCTTCTGCCCCTCCCCCTGCTTGTGCTCTCTCTGTCTCTCTCTCAAATGAATATATCAAATTTTTAAAAAAATAGTGATTCATAAACTCACATAACAAAATTTCTTTCAACAATCTCACTCCCTCCGAGAAAGAATAGCTCCATTTCACCTATACTGAACAACCCCCCTCCCTAAGCTCAACTCAGTCCAAATGAGAGTTGTCACACTACGCTTAGAATTCTACTGGATCAGTGCAAGGTGCACTGAGATGCTTAGGTATTAAGTATTGACTACAGCTCAAATGATATGAAAGGAATAACTAGCTCTCTGTAGGAGTAAAGAAAGAATAATAATAATCATAAAAGAATCACTAGGTAGTATAATTATTTGGGAATATGCTCTTTCCAAAGATCCACTGACCTCTATTGGTAGGAACTCCTAAGCCATCCTATTAATAGCTAGGAAAGATTCAGCAAATCTGTTCTCAGAGGATTGGGTGTAAAAATTTTCCCCATCTCTACTGACAGTTCTATTAATAGCCTAACTTTTGAACTTTACATCACCACTTGGTGACAAGCTACTTCACAGAAAATACCAAGCTGCTAGCACAACTGCATAGACCTTGCAGACTGAGCTAATTTCCCCGCCACTCGCTGGGTTATGCCCAGAGACCTGCATGTTGAGACCACAGTTTTCCCTGACCAACTTGGAACATACAGAGGTCAAAGTCCTTTTTGCCAACTGCCACCGTGCGCAGCAGAGCCATTTCCCTTTCACTGGCGCCAAGCAGCCCCACACACCTGGCACATCCAGAATTCCTGCATGCCAGAAATGACACACACCCCATCTCCAGAAACTAAGACTTGGTATGTTTGAGAAAGTCTGTTTACTGTGCTTAGGAAGACAGATTTGCTATTGTTCAGTGTGTCACATGAAACTGGTTTTTCTTCCTCAAACACACAAATGAGCAGTATGGGATGACCAGGGGGGTCTCAATGGACTAGGCCATTTTCTACCTCCTGCACCTGCTACACTGTAACGTGAATCCCTGTTTTTTTCTATTCTTACCTCCCCTCCCCCACCTCCCCCACCCCCAAGCTTCAGTTACATTATGAATAATGCAGGCCGAATTTCAGACCCACAGCTGACAGGCCAACTCACCCTTGCTTTCTACTCCAAGGGAGCTACTTGGACTTTGTACCACTTTCCCCACTATCTGTTGGTACTTTTCACCAGACACTTACATGAATGTCTTCTGCCTGGGTCATCTTCACGAACTTAAGGAGTTTCTCACATCCCATAAAGTCTACAGCAGTTTTAGAACTACCAAGGAACCCTAGGAGTAAGGCAGGCTTAACTCAGGAGCTCTTGGGTTCGGGCAGATACATGTATGTTTACAGATGATTAGTACAGAGGCTGGAAATATATGATTTTCAGAGTGCAAGATATGTTCTTCAGTCACTATGTATCAATTAGGTGGTACTTTCTGTCTAGAAAGTTCCCTAAAAAGGCCAGCCAAAACAGTAAGTCAATCTCTGGAAGCTAGTCAGGAAAACTAATGCTACATGGCCCTGTCACCATGTGTCTGGGAAAGCTGGGATTCTACATATGGTTTTAAGTAATGGAACATCCATGTAAAGAAGAACAGGATGGGTAAAATGAGGGAAGAGGCCCGCTAAAGGCCATTGGGATGGTTCATCACAGGGTGGGTCTAAGAAATACATGACCTCAGGTAAAAAGAAAACAGCATTTTATAAAAGGCATATAGAGGAGATGACAGGTTACAGAGGCACAAAAAGTGGGAGGAATGACAATTTAGCTAAATAACTCTAAGGAGATGGGAACCCAAAGAACCCGCTTAAGAATAAACTACGAGTGTAGTTGGTAGGAAGTACTTCAGTGTGATTTTGAAGCAGTGCACAGATTTGATAACCCTGGCTCCTGTTGCTTGGTTGGTCTGTGGGTGGGACCATCTTAGCTGGCAAAGACAGGCGTATGCACATTTCCCAATATGTGATTTGGTATGCTTTGGAAGGAGTTTGATCTGTTGTCAGACAGGTGCCACTAGCTCTTGAAGGAGCCAAGTTAAAAGTGATTGCAAATACCTGAAGAGACCGCAACATTTAAGTTCTTAATGTCCAGCCAATATCAACATTGTTTAAGGCTGTAACTGATCAAAGAATCAACTGGCCTGGAAAGTGGAACTGGTAAGAACTTGGATGAGGAAAAATGGCCACACAGTAAGGCCTGCACTGTGACACAACTTCTGAAGACGAGGAATCAATGTTAACAGTGACTTACAAGCTAAGTTAGGATACGAATCAACTGAACATTAGAATGACGGTCAGTCTAACAGGAAAGCAGGACTTGAGTAGAGGGAAAGTTTTGGAACACACTAAAATGTCAGATCTAACCCTCCACTGATCATCCTGGATGACTACTTAGGTTAAAATTAAAATCAATTCTGAACATATAATAATGCAAATGACACACACAGCTATTCACAACGTAGCTGAAGCAGTGAGGATGTGCTAAGGCATTTTCCACTGTTAGAGACTAGATAAGAATGTGTTCTTAACTTCAACAACCTCCAACTCCCACCTTCAATTTCCCCTCAAAATTCTCTAAGAGCTGATGCAAGAGATTCATTCACTCTAACTCTCCTGGTGGCAGAATGACTACTTGCAGAGGAAGAGAAAAAGAGTGAGCTGTTCTTCACAGAGTTTGGGGTCTCAAACAGGATGGTCTTTATAAAAAAATTTCAATTAGAAGTGCCATTTTATTAAGCAAAGTCTCCCCTAAACAGACTAATTATATTCTGTATAAAGGACATATAGTAACGGTGACCTAGAAACGCATTTGCTATAGGCAAGCAACGATCTCTATTATCTGACTGATTCATGTAACACTAACCCGAGTTTTAGGTTATGTTGGTGTGAAGAGAACTAGTTTCAAATCCTGATTCCTTAAGACCTTGGAAAAATTGTCCAGCTAGGTCTCAGTTTCCTCATCAGTAAGATGGGAATATCTCCTAACTCCCACAGCTAGTGTCAGGAGTCAACGAAACTATCCAAACTGTCCAGCACTCGGAAAATGTCTATGTTTCTTCCCAAATCCACTATCATATGTCTAGTAACTCAAGTAGCCAAAAGCAGGCTGCAGTTTATGGCAAGACTGTGAGTCACCATAAATATATATTAAACACTCCAAAACAAACACTGTGGAACAGAAAAGTAATCATACCAAAGACATGGATTCTTCTTTTAATAAAACTTAAACCGAACCAACCAAAGAGACCCCAGAAATACTAGATAAACCACTTAAACCATTCCCGTAGCGGGCAGGTGGATGAGTGTGAATAAAAGCAGCACTGGAGTGCACATCTCCACTCCGGGCTGTCCAGAAGGTGAAGGCATATGCCAAGTCTGGGAGAGATAAGGAAAACAGGGGGTAGATACCAAGGCCACCCTGTGCCTGGCGTCCTTGTGCCTGAAAGTGGAGAGAACAACGTCGGGCTGCTAATAACCTTGAATTCTGGAGACTGGGCACAGACAGCTAAGACTTGGGACTTTCACAGCAAGTTCCTGGAGAGCCATGCCCAGGCTCTGCTCTCCTACATGCGTCCCTTAGCACCCACAACAGCGCCTGCCTTGCAGAATTCATCACTGCACCTCTGTGCTGGTGGAAACACAATGGAAGAGTAGATGCTCTCCAAACGATTGGAAAGGCCAGGGACGGAGGGGAAGGTATTGCACTAAGGGCGGGTAACCCGGGGGGAGGGCTTAGAGCCGGGGCGTTCACTTTCGTGGCGGTGGGCTCGCGTCGCGGGCTGTCAATGCGCGCAGGTGACGAAAAGGGGCCTGGGGCGACCTTGGCTGCGGTGCCGGCTCGAGAGGGTGACGGCGCAGGGACCGTGGGCTGCCGTGGGGGACGGCGCCCCGGAAGCACTTACCTGTAGTAGCTCAGGAGCCCGTTGCTCAGCACGAACCACCGCCGCTGGTAGCCTTTGATATAATTGGTCCATTTGAAGAGCCAGCCCTCTCGAGCCGAGCCCGAACCCCCGGCGCCCGAGCCGCCGGAGCCCCCCGCCGGAGGCGCAGGGGTCGGGCCCGCAGCCGCCACTCCCCCAGCGCCGGGGCCCGGGCCGCCCGCCGCCGCCGCGGCCACCGTGCCCAGCGCGGCCCCGGAGCCCGGCCCCGAGTCTCCGCGGCCGCCGCCGCCTCCCACCACGGGGGGACCGGTGCCGCCGCCGCCCGGAGCTGCGATGGCCGCCGGCCCTGGCCCCACCACCCCTCTCAGCTCCGTCGCCGCCATGAGCCGCCGCCGCCCCGAGATACAGGACCGGAACCGCCTACGAGAGCCGCCGTCGCCGCCCGGAGAGCCCCACACGGCTAGCGCATCAGCAGCGGCCGCGCAGCGTCCCCGCCCCGCCAGGCCCGCCGCGGGAGGAGGGCTCGGCCGCCGGGAAGGAGACAGTCGATTGGTGCTCCTGAGCGTCACTTGCGGAGGACCCCTAGGACATTGGCATTTCTCTCGGGCCTGTCATCTCACACCGCCCAGTGAGAGCCCGGGGTGGGACGCGTCCCGCAGGCACGCCGCTGATTGGTTCAGCTGAAGGCCAATCAGACTCACGTACAAGCCCATTGGTGCTTTCCCGGAGTCTCCGGCGCTCCGGGAGGACCCGAGAATGCAGAGTGCCCGGCCAATTCGGTCACGGATTGGCCAGGGTTTCCGCCACTCATTTCAGTTTATGATCCCGTCACTGCCACGTCACCCCCTGCCATCACTCTTCTGTGCGCCCCAGTTCCGCCCTTACGGATTGGTGGTTGGTGTCAGCTGCTCAGCCTTAGCTACCATTTGCTGAACGAGAGGAAGAAAAAGGGAAGGAGTCTCGTTTTCACATCCTCACTTTCCCTATCTTATTGGTTCGTCTAAAGGTCACTCACATGTTGGAAGAGAGCCAGAGTGGGGATTAGAGATGATTGGTTCTGGATAGTGTCTGTGACAGCTGACGCTGGGCAGTGCTGACCAATTGAGAGAGGGGCTGACTGGAGACAACCAATAAGATCCGGGAAGCCCGCCTGGGGGCGTGTCTGCTTGCTGCCGGCTCTTCGGGGTCGGCGAGCGGAGTCCTCTTGCCGGAAGCGTTTTTTCGCATAGGCGCGGGGTTGGAGTCTCTCTTCCTGAGTCAAAGACATCCGTCGTTTCCTGTTGGGAGGAGCGACTCTCCGTCGTTTGCCACTGCCTGTGGGAAGCCCTCTTTGAGGGCGTCGTCCTCGCAGCTGGCTCTGAGCGGGAGGCCCGGGCTGCTGCGGCGTCCACAGACCGCTTCCCCAGTTCCTTCGCGCGTCCAAGATCCTCCCAGTTCCCTTCCCCGCTTTGCTCCTCCTCGCACCACGGCCCTTAGCTCCTGATTCCGGGCGGTCGTCTGCCCCTGTTGGAGCAGGCAGCTCGTTAGGCTTCAGGAGGCCAGAGCAGGGGGCATCGCGGCCGGCGCGGTCAGAAAGTCGGAGGCCCGACCTGGCGGCCCTCCCCAAACAGCCGCGGGAAACTTGGACCAAACCGGACTGGCCCCCCCGGCTGACAAAGAAGGCTGGAAACCCCGACGGAATAAGGAAGAAATGGCGGGAAGCCCTGCTTTCGAGAATTCCCCGCCGCAGGTAATAGATACTGCAGCCCTGGTTAACACCTGTCCCTAAAGGATGGAAACCCGAGCCCCCGGCGTGCAGCGCTCGAGCCGGCCCGCTCGCGCCTGCGGAGCCTGCTTGCACTTCGATGAACTTTCCTGCTTGCACCGCTCATCCGCTGTGTCTGGTCTGTGCTTGAATTCCTTCTTGCAGTGAGACCAGCAGCGTCCGGGGACATCCTTGGAATGGGCTGGGCGGAGGCCACAGGGGCCAGGGTCTCCCCAGCCTACCGGCGGCACCGTTTTGGCAAGCCAGCCAGAAGGAAGGAACAGCGCATTGAGGGACCCTCTCCACCCTGGTGAGCCTCCAGCTCTCGCCTAAGTGCTGGAGAGTTGCTTAGTCAACTCACCACTCCTCCTTTGCTGTCCTCTCTGGTCTACCAGGGAACCGGATGGTCCGGTGGCATTTACGAGAGATTAATTTTCAGCTCCAAAGAATCAAGGGACACTTGCTCCTTCCAGCCAACAGTCACTCTTCGGTGACTAAAAGTTTTATGGAAGTGTCGGAGATTATTTCTCAGGATGTGCAAGAGTCCCATGGGGTTTTGCATCTCACTAGTAATTAAGACTTTGGCTCATCTCTGTATGTACACACAAGGACTGATCCTCCAGTGCTCTGAACCACTCTGGTTGTCTTAGACTTCTGGTGGGAGAAACTGAGACGTGTAAGAGAGTGCTCCATGGTCACTCATTCACTCGTGCAGGTGACACAGCAGCACACTGAGATCCTCTTCACTGGTCCCAAGGTGACTCTGTCTATAGGACTCTGCCTCTTGGTCATGGGACACTGACCCACTTTGTCTGCCTTCAACTGTTTCCTCTCCTACCTTCTTCTGCACTCTCCTCTGTTGGTGGTGGGGCATAAAGACCTGTGAGATGTCCTTTCCAGAATCGCAGAGGTCCTGCATGACTGCCAGCTCAGACTGTGATCACCATAAAATAGCTATAAACCATTTTACTCCCTGGCAAAGGACCCCAGTTTTTGAGATCTCTCCCTGTGGGTATGCCTTATCCACCACTTATGTGACTCAACCCAAATAATTCAGGGATGCAAAGAGAACTGGAAAATAGAGGTTAGTTTCACCAGAACTGCCCACAAAGTGAGGGAGAGATCAACAGGCCAGACAAGAAATGTTTAGATCACCCAAGAGATTCCTGTTTGGTAGCTATTGTTTGCCATCAGCTGTTAAGAGGCGTATCAGAGCAAGGGAGGTGGGATATTCAGAGATCTTGAAATCATGATAATGCCCGTTTTGAAAGGATCCATCCTGGGACATCAGGGTTAATTATCAGGCATCATTTCTGTTGGGTCTTCAGGGAGGCCATCACTTCTGGGAGAGCAGGTGCTGGAAAAAGGCGAGGGCCCTGGGGTGTCAGGGCTGCTGGGTCATCACACGGCATGCTGGCCATAGCCGTGATTTCAGGGGTGGATGGACAGTAGGCTGGGATCATCCACAGTCCACTCGCCATTGGAACTTTCTAGAAGAGTAACCACTTGAGATCCTCTCAGGTTTCAGAGAGAGAGCTAACTCTCCTCAGGGAAATAGGACTCCAGGCTTCTGGTAATGGGAACCTGGTTTAGTTGCTCCTTTTCTTGTTACAGGCGTCAGCTCTCTCCCTGAAGGCAATGGGAAATTCCACCTCTATCCCCAAAGACGCCCCCTGGGGTGTATTTTGAGACACTGGGATCAGCTTCTATTTGAAAGCCTAAATAGGAAAATTCTTATTTTCTTTTGTAACATTGCTTGGCCACCATATAAGCTAGAGGGGAGATCTGGTCAGAAAATGATAGTCTTAACTATAAAACCATATTGTAAGTTGATGTCTTCCATACAATGCAAGAAAAGAGTAGAGATTCCTTTCCATCCAGGCCTTTATGGCCCTCAGGGATGCCCCTGACAAATATAAAACATGCACAGTGGGAGGTGGGGTCATTAGATCTTGGCCCCAAGAAAGGAATTCTTGTAGTAGCTCCCCTCGGAAATACCTCAGCACCATTGGCTCCAGCCTAAGCAACCAGTCCCTCACCCTAGCAACCAGTCTACCCTCTTTGGCCAGACTCAGACCAAAAGAAAAAGTTCCTCTGCCCCCTCCAGGATGTGGTGGGTGGAACTTAGGGGACCACCTTTTTGATGTTAGATTTCAGGCAGTGCCATGAGTGCTAAGCTGGTTTTCTGAGGATCCTAACAAATTTACTGAGGAATTCAGGAGCCTGACTCCATTCTTTTGATCCAACCTGGAAGGACCTTCTGGTCATTCTGTTCCATCACTACCATCCAGAGGAGCAATTCTGTACGCAGGCAGAAGAGGAGAACTTCATGCTACCCAGCCTAACAGATACCCCAGTTGGAATGACTGTCATACCTCAGATAGACCCTAATTGGAATTATCAGCCTGGGCAGCAGGGACTAGACCTCAGGGACCACATGGTACTGTGCCTCCTGGAGAGCGAGAGAAGATGTATCAAGCTAGTAAACTATGATAATCTGAGGGAGATCACCCAAGGACCCAATGACAATCCTGCTCTTTTCTACCCCGTCCAGTAGAAGGACCACAAAAGTTCACCAGTGTCAATCCAGATACCCTAGAGGGAATGTTGGTCCTAGGAACTCATTTTTTAAGCCAGGGCAGTCCAGATATTTGTAGAAAGCTCCAAAAGATGGCTTTAAGGCCCCAAACTCCCAATACAGCTTTACTCTTTCATGGACCAACCCTCCAGCAAAGGTCCCATTATACAAAGAGGGAAGTAAACTGGACTCAGCAGAAAGACTACCAATAATATAAATAAAATAAGTAAATAAAATAAACTGGACTCAGCAGAAAGACTACCAGCTCCATCCCAAGGGACAGTGGACATCAAAAGGTGACGCTTCCCTAGGCATCCTGGTGGAGAATCATCAAGGGACTACATGACTTTTCTCATTTGGGAAGAGACGTGTTAACCTCCTTAGAGTCTTAAAGTCAGGAATTACCCTGTCATGGGTGATCAAAGAAGTCACCAGGACCTGTAACCTATGTCACAAGAACACCTCCCCTTCTCTAGCCCATCCAAAGACAAGGCACATAACCTGGAGAGGACTGGCAGATAGACTTCACTCAGATGCCCCCATCTCAGGGATGTAAATACCTCCTGGTCTTTGTGGACACTTTCACTGGTTGGATAGAGGCTCTTCCTGCTAGAACAGAAAAAGCTCAAGAGGTAGCAGAAGCTCTACTAAAGGAAGTTATCCTGCATTTTGGGCCTCCAAAGTCTCGGCAGAGTGGTAATAGCCCATCCTTTATTGTAACGGTGACTCAGCAAGTGCCTTCTGCCCTGGGAATTCATTATCACCTTCACACTGCCTGGAGGCCCCAATCCTTGGGAAAGGTCAAGAGGGTTAATCAAATCTTGGCCAAACTTTGTCAGGAAACCTCAGAATCCTGGATGAAACTCCTGCCCATAGCTCTCTTAAGAATGAGAATGGCCCCCAAAAGGAACCTCAGACTCAGCCCCTGTGGAATGCTATATGAGGCCTTTCTTAATAGCAGATCTGCTGTTTGATTCAGAAGCTCACAAATTTATAAAACATTTAATCAGCCTAAGACAGGTACAGCAGGTATCCTTGACTACGGCAAGATTTTCTGTCCAAGAAAGAGCCTGTCTCTTGGATCAAGCCAGGAGACATGGTTTTATTAAAGATCTGGAAGGAGGGTTTACCTTCAGATCAATTAAACCCCAAATGGTAGAGACCCTACCAGGTTTTTCTTAGCACCCAACAGCAGCTAAGCTCTAAGGTATAATGAGCTGGGTTCATTTGTCTAGAAATAAACTCGTGGGTCCAGGCTGCCCACAGTCAAAAACTGTGACATTCCATCCCTTTCCCGTGAGCCAGTGGAAAATCTACGCTACTTCTTTTTTTTTTTTTTTTTTTTTTAAAGATTTTATTTATTTATTTGACAGAGAGAGATCACAAGTAGGCAGAGAGGCAGGCAGAGAGAGAGAGGAGGAAGCAGACTCCCCGCGGAGCAGAGAGCCCGATGTGGGACTCGATCCCAGGACCCTGAGATCATGACCTGAGCCGAAGGCAGCAGTTCAACCCACTGAGCCACCCAGGCACCCCTACGCTACTTCTTTAAAAAAAAAAAAAAGTGATTGATACCTTATGATGAGTATTTGCTTCATACGTTTAGCTATTGCCTGGATTTTTTTTTTAAATGTAAATTTGAATTTATTGGTTTTGTATTTTTTTTCCCCTTGTATTTAATATATACATTTGTTTTAGCTTTATGGTATTTTTTTGTGTGTGTAAAAGCTATAACGTTCGGAGTTCTGGATTTTCTTATGCTTTGTCTACTTGAGCCTCTGAGTTGTTTTTCTTGTTATCCTTAAGCCACCCCCCTCCTTCAAACAAAACAAAACAAAAAACATCTTTCCTATTGGGTCTAACCTTCAGACATGGCTCTAGAAGTCATTTTTTCTCACTCTCATTACTGCTCTAACCTACGGAGATCCATGAAGGAGTCCAACATTATCTGCAAGGGAAATAACTCTTCCAACTGCTGGATTTGTCACTTACATCCCCAGAAAGATCTTTCTTACCCCCTCTTTCATCCTGCTCATTCTCCTAAAATAACTCCATCAAAAATACTACCAGGCTGAGTGCCCCTTCCCTAGAAGGGATTCTTATCAGCCCTAATTGGGTCTGTGTTGACCTATCCCTTCCTTGCACCCCGATACTTCAGGTAGTGGACCCTGCTTATTTCCTAAGCTCCACTTGCAGATAACTCCAATAATTCAACCCATAAAAACAGACCCTGAAAGATCAGTCAGCTGCCAAATAGCATCACCTCCAGGGGCAGCCTCTGGACTTCACTTTGCCAGTGACCCCTGGACCATCAGATGATTTTCTGATGTCTTAATTCAGTATTCCAGGCATGGAATGTGGCATGCCTGCTTAGAAAATATAACTGACACGGGTTACAATGCCACCCATTCGGTATGTGCCAATCCCATCCTTTCAAGTAAAACCTCAGTACATCCATGTTTTGGATCATGGCCTCACTGGACACCATTCAGCATTACTGTTTAATTTCTCCCTTCACCACCACTTTCCAATTCCCTAGGATATGGGGGGGGGCAGGCCCTGATTCCCCAAATGCACACACAATAACTCTTACCTGCAGGTCCAACAGCTCCAGGAGCTAGGAACAGCAGGTTATCCCATGACCTTATGTACCTCTGCCAACTGTCTCCTTATCTGTGTACATCCTTCTCACAATCCACAGGGACCCATCTTTACTCAGCCCGTATTGGCCCTAGGATTTCAGCGCACTGATAACCTCAAACATTGGGTCAGTTGGCGCAGTTGCACCCTGGAATCCCTGTATATCTGCCCACCCCACTCCAGAACCAGAAGGGCCATAGGCCTTCTGTTGGCTGGCAGTGCATTAGCTCCTTGGGGATTTGCATATCGTGGCTCCACCCTGCGAAATCTGACAGCAGCCTTGGATGAACCAGGGTTCCCCATTGTATCGCATTTCTCAGATCTCTACCAAGTCATACTTGTCTTTGGCCAATGTAATTACAGACAACAGGCTGGCCTTACATTTAATTTTTGGCTGAACAAGATGGAGTATGTGCTGTCATTAACAGAATGTGTTGCACCTACATCAACACCACTGGCCAGGTGGAAGAAAACATCCCAGAATTAGAAGTCCCAGTCTAATGGCTACATCCAATGGCCAAAGGGGCTGATCCTGCTATTAATATTTGGAATGCTGGACGTAAGAGCTTCCCTCCTGTAACCCCATCCTTGACCTTTTCAGGACTACTAGTGGCTATATTGTTGCTTTTGCCTTCTGGACCTTGTTTGTTTAATTTTCTTATCAAATTGTCTCTTCCAGAGTCCCCACCATTTCATTAACAAATGATGGCGCACCAGGGATTCCAACCCATCCCCCATGAAGATGAAACCTATTAACACCCTCTGCCCCAAGCCTGTGACTTCTTTCTGCTCCCCACCGTCCATCCAGGTATCCTGAAACTTAGAGAGCAAGGGCTTCTGGAACCCTCAGGCAAGGTGAACGTCCCAGACCAGCATGAAGGGAATTTTCCCTTCCCAGATTCTAAGGGCCCAGAGTGCTTGAAGGGAGAAATGTTAGAAGCAGCAGCTAGTCAGGTTCTAACAGAATACCCAGAGACCAGAAAAGGGGAATTCGTGGGCAGTTCTGTCATCAGAAGGTCAGAGGCCTGTCCTGGCCCCTGTCCCAAAGCCATAAGAAACCAGATGAAACCAAGCTGGCTAACCAAGAAGGCCGGAAACCCCTGGCCAAATAAGAAAGAAAAAGTATGAAATCCGGCTTCCAGGAAACCTCTGCCTCCAGTAACATTCCTCCCTGTACAGCTGTCAGGGAGAGGTAGAAACGCAACTGCCAGTGTGCCAGGGCTCTCATGTCTGCAGAGGGTACTGGAACTCAAACTTCCCTGGCTCGCACCGCTCACCCGGGGTGTCTGGTCTCTTCTTGAATTCTTTCTGGTGAGGAGACCGAGAGCCTCCAGGGACATCCTTGGGGTGGGCTGGGGGGAGGCCTCAGCGTCCGGGTCTCCCCAGTCCACCTGGCAGCACTCCTCATTCTGTCCCACGGGCTGCTGACCCCGCTGGGAGGAGAAAATCAACTCGAGAGGCCCTGCCTTTCTGTGTGCTTCTCCAGGTGGGTGTCTCCTCCAGACCTGAGGGCGCTGGTTGGCTTTAGCATCATTGCCCTGGTTCACAGGTTTGTGAAAGTCTCAGAGTCAGTAGCTCATTGAACATGGGGATGTTGTGAACTCTTGTTACAAACTGAGCTTTGGGGAATCCGGCACCTGTTACATTTTGCTAGTTTAAATCCGCAACACAAATAGCCGTTCTGACCTTTTAAAACAAACTGCATTTCCATGGCATTGTGCTCTCTGGTATCAAGAAAGTGAAGAATAGGGGCACCTGGGTGGCTCAGTGGGTTAAGCCGCTGCCTTCGGCTCAGGTCATGATCTCAGGGTCCTGGGATCAAGTCCCGCATCGGGCTCTCTGCTTGGCAGGGAGCCTGCTTCCCTCTCTCTCTGCCTGCCTCTCCATCTACTTGTGATTTCTCTCTGTCAAATAAATAAATAAAATCTTAAAAGAAAAAAAGAAAGAAAGTGAAGAATACTCTTTTTCAGAAAATGTTGATATAAAAGAGAAATAGTTATTGAATTCTGAAGAGAGGATACACTTTGAAAACCTGCAGTTAGATGTAGATTATTTGTGATTTGTAATTTTTTTAAGATTTCATTTATTTATTTGACAGAGAAAGAGAGCCCAACCAGGGGGAGTGGGTAAGGGAGAAGTGGACTCCCCACTGAGCAGGGACCCTGAAGCAGGGCTCGATGCCAGGACCCGAGTATCGTCACCTGAGCTGAAGGCAGATGCTTAACCAACTGAGCCACTCCGCACCCTAATTGTGATATTTTTAAAAAGAAAAATAAAACTGAATTAAAGTGAATCCCTTTATGTTTGTGTCCTGCCTTTGCTAGTTATTGGTTTTGTGACTTCGGGAAAGTCACTGAGGCCCCTGAGCCTCAGTTTTCACTTCTCTTAAATGGGTATCAAACCTTACTGGGATGCTGTTGTGATTAAATGCACTTGGAAATGTTTGCTAAAACTAAACAGCTACAAAAATGTGACTTGGACTGCCAGGCATATCCCTCAGATTACTTGTCAGTCACAAAGGATAATGAGCTACTTTTACAGTAGGGAAACCTGGCTGTTCCCGCCTTAAGTCAGCTATCCAACTTAGCATCATTCACCCTGGGACAATCAATATTTTTATGAGGTTCCTGGTGTGCTGCAGCATGAAGTATACAGCACTGCTAATGAAAATTTCTTGACCTAAATGCTGAATTCTGAATGTAATCAAGCCTTCAAATCTAACCTTTGGTTTATAGGAGCTGGAGCAATCAGTTAAACAACACCCCGAAGGAAGACCATCAGATAAATCAAGAATGTGAGGCGTTCTATAAAGACAACTGGTTTTCTAGAAGACAAGACCTAAAGATTAAGGGAAATTGATGTCATAAAAAAGGGCCAGGGGGTGATGGTCCTAAATTTAAAAAAAAAAAAAAAACCACAAATTGAAAGACACAACCTCATACCTAATTAGATTCTGGTTCTGAAAAACAAAACAAAACAAAACAGCTTTTTATACATTTGGAGGATAACTGGGGAAATTTGAAAAAGGATTGGTATTAGATGATGTTAGGCAGTTACTACATTTGTTCAATGTGATATTGGTATGATGGCTATGAAGGAAAAGCACCTTTAATATTAGGAGAAATAATTGGGAATGAAGAGTCATAGTGTTTGTAATTTCCTTGGAAATGGCTCAGAAAAGGAAAGAAAGATTAAAAGAATAAGAAAGAATGAGCTAAGAAAAAAGTAATACATACTCTGGAATGCACACACATACACACACACACACATTTATATCTGTGTATCTATTCCATGCATCTGTATATCTCTATAAAGCAATAGAGCCCCCATGGTTTTTTTTTTTTTTAAGATTTTATTTATTTATTTGACAGAAATCACAAGTAGGCAGAGAGGCAGGCAGAGAGAGGAGAGGGGAGCAGGCCCCCCGCTGAGCAGAGAGCCAGATGTGGGGCTCGTTCCCAGGGACCCTAGGATCATGACCCGAGCTGAAGGCAGAAGCTTAACCCACTGAGCCACTCAGGCGCCACCCCCATGTTTTTTTTTTTTAATTGATTTTATTTATTTGACTGAGATCACAAGTAGGCAGAGAGGCAGGCAGAGAGAGAGAGAGAGAGGAGGAAGCAGGCTCCCCGCTGAGCAGAGAGCCTGGTGTGGGGCTTGATCCCAGGACCCTGGGATCATGACCTGAGCTGAAGGCAGAGGCTTTAACCCACTGAACCACCCAGGCACCCCAAACCTAATAGAGCCCCATGTTAACTGTTGGATGTTGGTGAGAAGCATATGGGTGTCTACTATTATTTCTACTTGTATATCTGAAAAGAGCATTTTTCTTAATGTTTTCAAAGGCTGAGTTGAGTCATCGTCGGTCACTGCTGCCTCCGGAATACAGCCCAGATCTCTTAGCCTAGCAAATAAGGACAATCTGTAGTGACTTCTTTTCAGGCAGTCTCTTGCTCTAATGTCTTGATGTATTCCATGCTCCCGTTAAATTGGTCCCAACGTCTGTTTCCACATTTGCCCTGTGCTTTCCCACGTGGGTGCCTCTGCGAATGCTTCCCCTTCTTTTAACGCCCGGCACAATATCCCCCTACACAGCATCTCCTTTCCTTCCTTGCCTTGAAGTAATGCTCCCTCCACAGGACTCATAGGATTTGCGGTGATATTTGTTGTCTCGCCTTAAGTCATTTGTGTTCTTCACATATGATAGCTGCGACAGGGCGAGTTCCTCCAACATGTGACCTGTAGATCTGTGTCTGTCATCTGCAGTTCCCGCATGCCGGTAGCACACAGCCTGGCCTATTCACATGTAACAAATGTTTATTGAGCATCTGCTAGAACATCTCCAGGCCTGAGCCAGGTGTTAGGGACAGGATAGTGAATGTACAAATAGGTTCTCGTTCCTCATGGAATATAGAGGATCTTGGGAACACCCAGGTATTGAGCAGGAAACACAGAAATGAATATATATAGTATTTTCATAGAGAAAAGATGTAATCCTATACATACATACAGTAATGTGGAGGGCAGGTGAGGTGCGATCAAAGAATTAACAGGTGTCACCCGTTTCAAACAGGGATGAACTTTCTCTAAGATCTGGGGACTGGGGAGGAGTTAGAGAAGGAAAGAATGAATGGAGATAATAATTAAAAAAAAAAAAAAAGATTATTCGAGACAGAGAACATGAGACAGGGATGGTCAGAGGGAGAAGCAGACTTCCTCCTGAGCAGGGAGCCTGATGCAGGACTTGATCCCAGGACTTCAGGGTCATGACCTGAGCTGAAAGCAGTCGATCAACCAAATGAGCCATCCAGGCACACAGGATAGTCATTTTTTTTAAAAAAGACTTTTCTGTTTAAGTAATCTCTACGCTCAGTGTAGGTCTCGAACTCAGAACCCTGAGATCAAGAGTCTCACACCCCTCCCCTGAGCCACTGACTGGCCCTAAGGATGGTCACTAGGTGGGAAGGCCCGAGGAGGAGAGGAGAGGCAGTGACTGAGGTGGAGGGATGAAGGGCTGGGGGCACAGGCCTCCAGAGTGGTGTGGGTTCTATTCCAAGTGTAATCGGAGTGATTAGGGGTTAAAGTGACCCCAATTTTTGTTATTGTCACTGGAGTCACAAGAGGGGAAAAGAACCAGCAGTTGGGGACCACGTGCAGCTTTCTACAAGAGATGCAGAGGCTGGATTGAATGTGGCGGTAGGTGCACACGTTCCAGAGGCTCACTGTGAGCAGGAGGAGGAAACCAGATCTGAGGAAGAAGCGGGCCTGAGAGGCACTTGGCTATGACGAGCCCATCCCAGGCTTCCGCCCTTTACGCAAGGTGGCTGGGGGCACTCGCAGCACAGCACAGTCCATTGTTGCTTCCAGGCTGCATCCAAGAAGGTGGCCCAGCCTGAGGCATTTCCTTGGGGGTGAGGGCGATTCCCAGAGGGAGACAGGCTCAGTGGAGAGCCAGGAGGCACTGATGATGTCAGCAGCTGGGTTGAGTACCTGCTCCTAAAGAGGGCGTTTCCAGGGCACCCACAACAGGAAACCATTCCCCCTATAGGTCAGGCTTACATTATGTGGTTCCCTCAACCCACAGGAAAGGCAAGGCAGGCTGGACCCCTGACAGATACTGCCCTTGGTGGTAAGCCTGGACTGGGACTGCCATAGAGCCACGGGGGTCAGAGCCACTCATGCACGCTTTGTCCAAACAATGCTTAAAGCCTTCTAGTTTCAGGGCTGCACTGAGCGTGGAAAAGAGGAATGAATGGTTCTCTCTGTGGTTACCAAGGAATGGTCTGCCTGGCTGTCTCACTTTCCCCGGAGCAAGTACTTCGTCTGAGCCAATTGTTCTTCCAATTTAGGTCCAGTTAGTGCAGTAGGCTGATGAAATTCACCGAAAGTAGAAAGACACAAAAGTGAGGCGGGAACTGCCAGGATATCGGAACAGGACTTTAACAGAACTTCCCGGGAGGTCATTCAGCCCTCTACTCTGGGGTGACCAAGGGGAACGGTCGGCCCTAGAAAGGAAGACCACATTGTGTATCTATTTGGTAGACAGTCCCACAGGGAATAATTGTATACTTAAAAAATGGGACCTGCCTACTATCTGGGAAAATCTCTAACCCCCCAGCAGGAGGTGGCATTGGCTCACTGAGGCTTTGTAAGAGTGATGCGTTACTCTGCCTCGGGACCCTGATCACTGGGGTCCCTGTTCTGCTTGTGCGAAGGGAATGCGATCTTGGGGGGATTTACTTAAACCTTTCAACAGTTTCCTAATGACCATGTGAACAGCGTTTATTTCTCAAGGTTTTGAGGGACGGATTAAATGAAAATGCACGAATGAAATCTGTCATAGAGTAAATGATCAGTCCATGCTACCTGTAATTATTAATTATTCAAGACTATCTTTGAAGCACAGCAGATCTAACCCAAGTGGGGCCCAAGACTTCCTTGGGAATATTAGACATGCCATAGAGAAGCCTAGAAATACTGGGACTTCATACGATGTAGGAGTGTGTTAATACAGTGAAGCTTTATTGAAGTTTTTTTTTAAGCTTTTACATGATTTTTAAAAAATTTATTTATTCATTTATTTAAAAGAGAGAGAGAGCACGAGCAGGGGTGGGGAGGGGTTAGAGGGAGAAGAAATAGATTTCCTGCTGAGCAGGGAGCCCGGCGTGGGGCTGGATCCTGAGACCCCAAGACTATGACCTGAGTCAAAGGCAGATGCTTAACTGACTGAGCCCGCTGGGTACCCCACAGCTTTTACTGATTGTTAAGCACACTCACAAATATAACTGAATTTATTCCTTGTCACAATCCCAGCTGCTTTATGCCCCCTTTTACAGATGGAGAAACAGACTTGAACAAGTAGGTAATTTGTAAGGGCAAAGGCCCACAGCTGAGGCAGGCTGTCCTTTGTACCATAGGTGCCATAAAAACTCTTCTCTTCTTAATAACATAAAAAAACTCAAACAGTTACAGCCGGTGTCATCAACAAAACGACATGACATTTGTTTTCATTTTGATAACAGAAAATAAACATAGCTTCTTCTATTTTTAAAAAGTATCATCAGCCTGGTCCTGCCTGTTACTCCCAGGAAAGATACCATTTTTGCCATCCCTCCAATTTATGATAAATTATTAAAAGATTATTCAATACTGCTTCTCCCCTCACTAACTTAACTCTAATATGAAACGACTAAAGAAACTGTGTAATTAGGATTTGGTTTATTTGCAAGTGAAAGACTTCATTTATGTTGGCTTAAACACATTAGAGTTTATTCTCACATATAAAAGAGATCCAGAGGTAGGCAGGCAGCTCAGAATTGGTAGAAGTCTTCAGAGACTCTGACTGACTCTTTCTCCTCTGCTGTTGATATTACCTTTTGCCTCAAGGTGGCAGCCAAAGCTCCAGCCATCACAACTGCATTCTGGGCAGCAAGAAGAGGGAAGGAGGGAAAAAAGGGTTCCCTTCCAAGGAGCAATTTTTGGATGTCCCACACAATATGTCTGCTTACTTGTCTGTTAATGAAGAAGCAATGGGAAATGATTGTACATGTGATTCAAGTTTTCTTTCTCGGCTACTCAATTCACTGCCATCTTGGACAAGTCATATCCATGCTCTGTTTTCTTTCAAATACAAACCCCTATTATATTCATCATGAAAGATATAAAAGGTTCAGAAATGGGGGGTGCCTGGGTGGCTCAGTGAGTTAAAGCCTCTGCCTTTGGCTCAGGTCATGATCCCAGGGTCCTGGGATGGAGTCCCGCATTGGGCTCTCTGCTCAGCAAGGAGCCTGCTTCCTTCTCTCTCTCTGCCTGCCTCTCTGCCTACTTGTGATCTCTCTGTCAAATTAATTAATTAAAAAAAAGAATTAAAAAATAAAGGTTCAGAAATATAAATACAGAAAATGAAAACTCCCCATAATCACACCTTTCAGAGATGACTGTTCTTAACATTTTGATATATATTTTTCTACTACCCCATGGGATTTTTAAAAAAATAATTAAAACTTTTTACTTTATTTTTTACATTTTTTTAGAAGATTTTATTTAACTGACACAGAGAGACACGGTGAGAGAGGGAACACAAGCAGGGGGGGTAGGAGAGGGAGAAGCAGTCTTCCGCTGAGCAGGGAGCCCGATGCAGGGCTGGATCCCAGGACCCCGGGATCATGACCTGAGCCAAAGGCAGATGCTTAATGACTGAGCCACCCAGGAGCCCCGATAATTAAAAATGCTTAAAGATGAAATATTTGACACCTCTACTTACTAGTTTTCCAGGGCTACTGTAACAAAGGACCACAGACTTGGGGGCTTAAATAATGAAAATTTATTTTCTTACAATTCCGGAGGCTAGAAGTTTGAGATCAAGTGCAGGTATGGACAGGACTGGCTTCTTCTGAAATCTCCCTTTCACTTTTAAGATGGTCCTTTTCTCTGTGCCCATGTCCCAATGTCCTCTTAAAAGGACAGCCATACTGGATTCGAGCCCACCCTAATGACTTCATTTTTCACTTAACCTCTTCACTTTGAAGACGCCATCTCCAAATACAGCCACATTCTGAGGCCCTGGAGGTCAGGACTCCAATGTGAGTTTCGAGGGACACAATTTGGCCCCTAACAGACGCTGAATGCTGATACACAGAAGCTGTGAAGCACATTAGTAAAGCGAACACCCACCAATCCACCACCCAACAGCCGGTTTCCTACAACTTAATCTGAATCCCATTCCCTTAAATGCTCCCGAAGGTAAGCACTGTCCTAGACCTAATTTTTCAAAAATGACTCTCTCTCGGTCACCTTGCCTGCTAAAGGCTCTGTCTTCTGCAGACGAGGAGTAGTGTCATGAGGCCCTCTCTCAAGTGGCCCCTTCTCTTGCCTCTCTCAAGTGGCCCCTTCTCTTGAAGATGGCCTGTTGCCATCTTCACGCTGCAGTGATTTTCACAAGCACAAATCAGGTCACGTCTTGTTTTGTGCTTTTTCCTCAAACACTCTGCAGATGAAAGCAAATCCCTTCAAGGCCCTGTGGGCCCCTCTATCCCTGCTTCATTCCAGCAACATCAGCCACCTGTGGGCCTTGAGCTCATTCTCCTCTCAGGGTCTTGGCCGTCTTCTTCCTTTTGCCTCGGATGCTCTTCTGAGCCCCTCGCACCGCTGTCCTCTTGTCACATTCGTGCACCTACGCGTCACAGCCTTTCCTGACCACTGTCTCGAGTACCTGTCTTCCCACCTCCCGACTCCCTCGACCTTTGTTCTCCGAGTGCCCGTCACTACCTGTGAGTGTCCTCCCGAGACCTCAGGCTGCAGTGGCGCGGGGCCTCCGTTTGTAGTTATCACCACTGGGCCTGACGTAGTTTACCAGCCTGTTCCTGACCTCAGGGTTGTCATGATAGAGTGTGGGAAAATGCAGTTTGACAGGCATGGCACAGGCAGACCAAGTTATTACAGTAAAGGACCATACGGATGCCGGACAGCTGTAACTCTGATCTTTACAATAATGCAGTTGGCCCCAGTAATGACCCCCTCAACCACCCCCTTCTTTGATGTTCCTGAGAGGCAACTGCTTGATTTGCCTACTGAGAATGACGAAGTTAAAATCCCATCAGAAGACTTTGCAGATGTGTCCTTAAATGCCTGGAGCTTTCCCGCTGCTCTTGGATAAAGCAGGGAGCAGGCACAGGGGCCTTCTAGTGGCCGGGTCGCTAGACATGCAGCCTAAAACATCCCAGTGTCAGCCCTCACCAGCTGGACGGTTTTCTGAGCCACACACAGCTGTGGCAGTGTACCTGCAGAGCGGCCCATCCTACTCCAAAAGGTTATAGAGGGACGCCTGGGTGGCTCAGTGGGTTAAGCGGCTGCCTTCGGCTCAGGTCATGATCCCAGCGTCCTGGGATCGAGTCCCACATCGGGCTCCTTGCTCCGCAGGGAGCCTGCTTCTCCCTCTGACTCTGCCTTCCACTCTGTCTGCCTGTGCTCGCTCTCACTCTCTCTCTCTTACAAATAAAAAAAAAAAAAAAAAAAAAAAAGGTTATAGAGAGAACTGGCAAGATGATGAGTGTGAGTGTTCTTTGTACACCATGAAAGAGCTATAAGGTGATCCCCTTTGTGCACTGATGGATGAACAATGACGAGAAGTATCTGAAGATCGAATCCTATTAATAGGGGAGCAGTTCAATAAGTCACAGTGCAATGACGCACAGTGGAACACCACACGACTGTTTAAAAGGGCGGCTCGGGGCACCTGGCTGGCTCAGTCGGTGATCATGGGACTCTCAGTCTTGGGGATGAGTTAGAGCCCCATGTTGGGTATACAGGTTACTTAAAAAAGTAAAATGTTAAAAAAACAAAATGGGGGAGCTTTTATATAGTGACATAGAAAGATGTCCATGATGTATCATGGGAAAAAAAGGTAAGAATATCTATAGTACTAATTACATATGTATATGCATAAAAAAATCACTTGGAGGACAATATACTTGTCCTTGAAGTGTGTTTTTGTTCGTTTGTTAGTCAGAGGGGGAGAGAGAGAGAGAGAGAGAGCGAGAGAGCACAAGCAGGGGCAGCAGCAGGCAGAGGAAGTGGGCTCCCCGCTGAGCAGGGAGCCTGACGTGGGGCTCCATCCCAGGACCCTGGGATCATGACCTGAGCCAAAGGCAGATGCTTAACCGACTGAGCCACCCAGGTGTCCCTATCGATATGTTTTTGGGGCCAAGTGTGTGAAATCTTGACATTTTCCCTGTGTTATATGCGGATTTCTCTCCTCTTCTTTAGATTGACTTAACATCTAAGTAATTTAAGACAATGTATTCATAACTGGCCAAGTACACACACCACTGATTCCCTAGGTCGCTTCTAGAAGTTTCCCAACCCTAAGGTCTGAGTGAGGGTAATACTGCCTCGGAAAATGAACTTGGCTAAGGTGGGAGCTGGCAGAGTCACAGAACAGCCTTATGTGCAAGTCATCAAGCAAAAGGAAAGCAGAGGCTGTCAGGAGACCTGCGAACGATTCACAGCTGCGCTTCTGCAGGAAGAAGGAAAAAGGTCAAAACAATGCTATTAGCTGATTTTAAGATGCTGATTCCTCAGATTAAAGACTTGCTTCCTAAACACCCTCACGGTAGTTTCTCAAAGGTCACAACAATAATATACTTAAAACGTGGCCGGACAGAGGAAAAGCAGAAGTTGCTTTCAACTTCCTACTTTCACTTCTCACACAGTGGACTTCCCTGCCCTTCAAAAGCAGATGGTATATGGCATCCAGTTCTCTGTATCAAATTCAAAGTCATGTCTTGGCCTTCCTAATGACGGACAGGACAACTTCGGTGCAAGCCAGCTGGCTGACACTTAATCTTCCTGGAGATGGAGCTGGGATCCTTCCTGATTCAAGTCAGTTTGGAAAAAATGCAGCTTAGAGGAAATGGGAAGCTTGCTGGGAGCTACGGCCCGGGCTTACTGAAGCGGTTCTCCGACCCCCCAGTTGGTAGGCCATCTCAATTATGGAGTACGGAACACCAGGCCACAGTTCTCAGGTAACTGCCTTGCTCTCATGCAGCATATTCATAGGCTGCAAAGTCAAACACTTTGGCTCTGAAGTCAAGCACAACTAGATCAGATGCTTCTGCCCTGCTGTGACTTATTTTCTCACTAGAAGCAGAAGGCTACTCCTATTTTTAGTTCTTACAGAGGAATCACCCTTTTGGTTATAGTAGCAATACATGGTCACTGAACACACTGGAAAATACGGAGAAAGGAACAATCACCCCCAGACAAAATCCCCTGCCACCTTTCCCTTAAAGGTCACCACTGCTACTTTGTCACCTTTTTTCCTCTGTAAGACTAAGTCACATACATACATATACAGAACCTACCCTACACTTAACATTGTATTTTAGTATTTTCCCATGTTAACTGAGCTCTTTAAATGCAATTTTTCCTAAAAATATTTCTCCCAAAAATATAAGCAATATGTTTTCTCTACGGAAAATTTGGAAAACACGGAAATGCAAAAATTAGCTTCTGGTATTCCTATCACCTGGAGACATACATCAGTAACCAACAGGAACAGAATCTCCCCTCATCAAGTAGTTTTCTCATTATATATATATATCATTCCTTTGGAATCTTTCTAAAACCCAATTAATTAGTCAGAGGCTGTGAATACTTCTGAAGGTCTTCACCTCACCAAAGCACTTCCAGAAATGTAATTTCTCCTACCAGTATAAGTGGCAGTCTCAAACTCTCACTAGCATTATTTTTAAAGATTTTGTTGATTTGATAGGTTGAACAAGTATCTTATTTGTTATTTCTATGTATGGGTGAGGGTGAAGTTCTCAATATTACTCACTTGTATCTTTATAAAAATTATTAATCACAGCTCTGTTAGCTACTACTTTCTACGGTCTCCAATTTCTTAGAGGATTATATTCACTGATTTTATTTTATTTTTTTTTAAGATTTATGAGAGCAAAGAGGGAGACGGAATGTGAACAGGGGTGGGGAGGAAGGAGCAGCAGGAGAGGGAGACAGAGACTCTGAAGCAGGCTCCCTGCTGAGCACGGAGGCTGCCGTGGGGCTCTATCTCACAACCAGAAGATCACAACTGGAGTGGAAACCAAAAGTGCCCGTCCCACCAACTGTGCCACCAGGCACCCTTGGGAAGGAGCTTTTAGTACTAGCTTCCATTTGATCCCACTGAGACATGGGATGACTCTGTTTCTGTTTTCTGGCCAGAAATCGCTTGATCCTGAAAGTCTCACCAGAAGACCCAGCGAGGAAGAGTTAAGTGCACACACCACGATGGCAGCGTGAGGGGAGAGCGCGCGTAGTCTCTTATCTGGAGCATGTGAGAGTAAAAACTACACCCCGTCTGAAATAACACAAATTTACTATGAAGAATTATCAACGCTTCCCCATCCCATGAGGAGACGAACTGCGCGATGCGAGGCAGAGCTGGCCACGCTCTCTGAAGCCTCCGCGAGTCCCATGTGCCGGGAGGTGGAGCGGATGCAGATGGACTGCACGGTGTGTCCCCACACTTCACAATGTGGTTTTATAGTTGGGGGGGAACGGGGGAGAACTGAAAGCACCTAGGTTTTTCAAGGAAGGTCACCATGTGAACATAAGGTCTTTGATCTGTCTCGCCTACGACAGTACAAAAGTAAAATCCTCATCTGTCCCCAACACCAAGATGTCCATCAGTCCCATCAAAACAGGCTAGAGACACATTTGCAATCACGTTCAGCCAAGAAGTAACAAGAAAGAGAAATGCAGGCACTCGGTTCTTCAAGTATACAATTTGTTTTTATTTACAATACCCTATAAAAATGTAAATTTAGAAACTTTAATTTTTATTAATTAGAACCAAACAAAAAAGATAAAGCACAGAAAGGAAGAAAGAATAGTCAAGTATTCACTTGATCAGTTGTGAGGGGAAGGGAGGAAAGGCGCATGGTGGAAACAGTCAGTAGGGAAGGGCAGAGGGACGCTAGGTCATGTCACCGGGAGCAGCTGGCGGGGCCGGGGCTCCAGAATGGGGAGACGCAGAGATGGAGAGCAAGGACAGCAGGTTATAATGGAGGACTTTACTGTTGTAGGAGACATGTTTGTGCAAAATGTTGATTCTTTTTAAATATCATAACCTGTCCCCTCACTAACATTCGAAAAGGTGAGAATAGCAAAAAGTTTATCATCAGGAGAGTCATGTGAAACTGACTGTGATTAAATTTTCCGGAGGGCTGTAATCCCTGGAGATCAAACCCCTTGTCCTGCTTGGCTGCTGCAGAAGAGGGGGAGGGGTGGAAAGGACCACAGTGCGCTGTCCCTGCCAGGACTGAGAGCCAGGCCCCCCTGGCTGCCTGGGAGAGGGACCTGGAGACAAAGGGGAAGGGCAGCACTTCTGCCTGTGGCGTGGAGGAGCCTGCAGAGCAAAGCAAGCCGAACTGAGCTTCCGTGGTTACCTCTGGAGGTTGCTACCCAGGACACCAAATAAAAATGGGGAAGCGGGAAGTAAAAGCATGGCTTTACTGACGTTGTCTCAGGAAGACAGAGCGAGTGTGCAAACGCTACACTGTGGAAGCAGGTTCTAAGTCTGGCTCATCTGGGGCAACCTTGTACGCCCTGGAGGGGACAGGCTCAAGTGCACTGTAGTTGTAGCAGGAAAAGGGCTTAACCGTGTGCCGTATCGCCGAGGCGGACAGATACAAAGGAAATACGGCGGGGAGGAGATACAGGACTTCTCAGCCTAGAGCTGGGCGTCAGCCAATTACGAGTTCTGATTTTATTCATGTGCTGCATACCCTGTATTTATATTAAAACAAGTAGAACCCACCAAATTAATTACAAGATGGACTAGAAACAGATTAAAAATACATCAGCTGGTTTGATTTCAGAGGAGGGACATGTCGACTATGTATTTCTCAATCTAAAACTCGTTCTTTAAGGATCCTCTGGAGACCCCGTGAACGTGTGTAGGGGGTGTGTGTGCATACATATGTATGTACATATGTATGTGTATATATATCAGTTTCTACTTAATTGGTTCTCCTATAGTTGTATTAATATGGGGCAATGGAAAGAAGACTTTAACAGGATGAGGGAAGGAATCCTTTGGCAGGCTACGATCTACTCTGAACTGGAGTACTGGGGGTGGGAAAGGGGAGAGATTATATTTGCGTCTCTAGGGCAAAGAAAATGCAAAATTGAGAAGAATTGAGGAAAAGCAGGACATGCAGAACTGTAACACAGAAGGTCAGAAGGAACCAGCCGAAGGACCACCCAGCCAAATTCCACAGAGCAGTGGGGAAACATCTGGCACTGGGAGCCGACCCCTGGTGACAGGAATCGGTCCCACAAGACGCTCTGGGAAATAAGCTACCTTCCCTCCCTCATTAAAAACACTCCATTGTGAGGCGGCAGTGCAGGTGGCAGCCGAAAGGAGGTACAGGACACATTTGGAGATCTTTTATCGGATCCCCTGAACTAGCCTATGGGTATAAAGAAAGAGAGAAAGGAAACTTGTATAAATGAGTTAAAACAGAAGGCAATATTTAGCATTAAAGTTACATCCTTGTTAGAATTCTCTCAACAAAACACCTACAGTATCTCTACCTTTCCTTACTGAACTCAAGGGTGCTTCTGTACCCCGTACAGCATCTCGTATCTAGTAGATACTCATGCAGTTGATAGAACTCTTTAAGGTCTTCCACTAAATTCAGTTTTATGCCCCTGATCTCCTCATTATAATGTCTAAAGTGCCAACTTTAGTAAGATGTGGAACTCTCCTGTTTCAGACTTACTGCAGCTTTGTCTCCAGCAAGTTCAGTTTCTGTCGGTCAACATAGCGAGAAAAGAGGGACACCAGGTTTGTGGGTATAGAGACTGGCTTGGCCAGGGCTGCTTGGGGAATCCGCAGAAGTTCTCGGGTTGCCATGAACATCACCTCTGTCCTGAAAGAAAAACCGTTAACGACACATAAGAACAATATGAGAAAAAGAATAAACAATGATCTAAAAGAATGTGAAAGAAGAAACACAGCCCGGACTGACCACTGGTTGTTCTGTTTTGATTCGGTAGCGGGGTCTGAACTCTGGAGGTCTTCCCCACGGCTCAGGACGACGAGGAGCAGTGACAGGCCAAACTACAAGAGGAGAGAGAGGGAATCCAACTTAGCTCTTGATCCTCCACCAGCACTGAGGGGATCCCAGCACTAGCCCACAATGACCCCGCTGCTGTGCTCTGGCGTCACAAACATCAGACATGAGCTGGGAGGGCGTGTCCTTCTCCTGGCTTTACTTCAGGCAGAGCAGCAACAGCATTACCAACAAAAAGGGGAAATCCCAGGGCCAAGCATCCTCTCCGCTTCCCCATCCCAAAGTGAGATGAAATTTTTTCCCTGCCACAGATAATGTGGGATTTAGTTTTTCTTGCATTTACTAAAACAGAAATGGATTAAAAATAGTCAAAGATAAACTTTGATACAGAATATTAAAGTTCACAGAGAAAGAAATAACATTAAATAGGTTGATATTTGAATTAAGAAAAAAGATGTGAAGACCGGTGGGAAAAAGAGAAGTGACTGAAACGATTAGGCTATGAAGAGACTTCCTTGAATGTCCTGAAAAAGTTCCCTTAACAAAATTTCCATAACACATCCCTAGCGGACAGATAAAGTTTTAGGTAAGACGTTCAAAGCAGAGAAGGGATGCACAGATACATTCATATATGTAGGACTATTAAAATTTAAGCAACCTGCTCTAGAAATTAAAGATTTGTTTTATTCAATGGGCAGTACTGGCAGGAAACACGTGGTCTAAAGGGGCACAGAACGGAACACAAATAGCAACAAGCAGCCCAAGATTAAATGTATCAATCACAGCAACAGTGGATCTGAAGGGAACCCACGTTTCTGAGCTCACCTCCCAGAGGAGAACCCTCATGTCACTGTCAGAAAAACAACACTGGGCTACACATACAATCACTTGTCTGACCTTGTGGCTTTCTATTGCTTTTATCAACATTAAACTCAAGCCCGAGTATTGCAGAAGGCCCACAGCCTGTCACTCCAGAAACCCCACCTCTATCACCTCTCAACTGCCCTTGAGTCCTGCTTTGGCAGGTTTTCAGGTGTCGGGGGAAAGAGGCCTTGACTTTCACACTGTGCTCACACAAGTGCCCACTGAGCAAGGGCATTACGCTGAACTATCACAGCAGTAGGCTCATCTGAGTAAAAGGACAGCTCTGAAATCACCCTTGTCACCTTCCCTTACAAGTCAGGAAACTGGCTCAGCAAAGTGAAAGAATGTGTTCAGTGTCACAAACCTGGAGACTGGCAGGCAAGGAATGGAAAGCTGCTCTGAAAGCTCATGTTCTCTCTTCTACGTTACACGTCCCCAGCAAGTCTCTGGATCATGAATCTGACGTAGATGAAACATGGGACAAGATGTTCTCCTATTTACGATCTTAAGAGTCAGAGTGCAGGCTACCTGTTTCCTTCCTCACGTCAGTACTTGCATTTTATCTGAGATTACAGTGGTGTGAACGCAAAGATGTTTTCCAGCCCTCTTTGCACTTATGTGTGGTACGTAAGGAAAACCTGGCCACTGAAATTAAGCAGAAGTTGTTGGTTGTAACTCTTGGAAAACATCCCAACAAGGCAGACAGCTAATTTACACACTTGGCCCCTCTGCAGGCACCTCTCTTCCTGAAGCAGAGTGGAGCCAGCGAAGTCATGAGGGTGACAGCCACTGCTGAGGCTGTGGAGAAGGCGAGCCAAAGAAGCCTATATCCCTGATGACACGCAGACACTATGCCAAAGCCATTCCAAGTGAGAGAAAAATCCCATTTTGTTGAAACCACTTATTTCTAGCCTCTGACACTAGGCATTTAATGCCTAGTGTCAGAGGCTCTCCTCTGTCAGAGGCTCTACTCCTGGCTGAGAGACACCTTTTCCAAAAAAGACTGAATGATTTATTTTGGAGACTGAGACAGAGAGATAGGCCTTGTGTGGGCACACACATACAAGGGAAGAAGGGGCAGAGGGACAAAGAGATTTAAGCAGATTCTGCACTGAGCACAGAGCCAGATACAGGGCTCCATCTCACAACCTTGAGCTGAAACCAAGAGCAGACACTTAGCCCACTGAGCCACCCAGGCACTCCTGAAAGAAACCTTTTTACAAGTTGCCACAGCAGCCAGTATCTGTATCTGTAACTCAAATCTAGAAGGCTGGCCAAGTTCAGGGACCTAAGAGGGTGTGAGCACCTTGTTCTGGAGCACAGCAGCGAGGTGAGGGTTGGAGGGTGCTGGTGCAGCTGCGCTTTGAGGTAGGTTCATGAGCTGTTGCAGAAGGCTGGTGACAGTCACTGACGGAAGGTGATACAGGAGCAGAGAGAAGGGACTCAGTAAGCATGGCAGCACCTACAAAAAAATGAAGAAAAGCATTACGTCCTGGCAACTGTGACTTCAGTTAGCCTGCATCAACGGGCACGGACAGGAGGATGCCCAGGGGCACCCTCAAATGGCCTCAGGCAAGATTTAACACAAAAGGGCTGTCAAATCTAGCAGGTACTACTACCGGAGTCTCCACAGTGGGTTCTGAGGTGTCTACTGAGAACTTTTAAAATTCCATTTGCACAGGAAACATGACTTGTGTGAATCAAGGTTGTAAAATCACTTCTCAAATGGCAAGATTCACGATAAAACATCAGTATTTGGCTTCATCCCACAAATATTTCAATGTCTACAGTGTGCCAGGCATCGTGGGCTACAATGAAGTGGTAAACAGTCCAGGCCTGCAGGGATGTACAGTTGAGTGGGGAGTCATGAGTAAACTGGCAATTTCAACACACTGTGAGAAGGACTCTGAGACCGGTAAATCCTGAGCGCCGTGGAACTACCCTGATATACTTTTGGACTTAACTGGCTCTTGTCTGATCTTTATAGAGGCTCAGTGAGGAAGTGGAAAATGATAGATTTTGCAGCTATTAGGCAAGCTAAGCGAGCAGATGCTCGTCATTCAGAGTTCCATAGCTAGCAGTGAGAACCAGAATCCAAGGCTGTTGAATTCTGGCCTGCGAGTCATTCAGTCCTTTTTGTCACGAGGCCCAGACTGAAAGGTTAAAACACAGTGCTACCAGTGTTAACTAGGCTCTAACACAGGAAAGGAAATCAAGTGCTTCCAGCACTCAGTGCCCATGGTATAAAAAGTGACAGCTGGTTTTTACTTCAGATGGCATTCAAAGATGGAGAGTAGACTTCTAGTGATCTACTACTCTAAAGAAACAAAGCTTTAACAACAAAAGCAGTTTTAATCACTCATAAGAGTATAATGAAGTCTGTGTACCCATCACCCAGCTTTGATAATTAAATCATCCACATTCTACCAATCTTATTAAAATTAAATCTGTTCCTCCTATATATCCTATCCTTTCATTCATAAATACTTCAGCTTGTATTTCTAACAAATTCTCTCACTTAACAAAATTAACAGCCGTTCCTCAATATCACCTAATATCTCCTCCATATTCATTTTCTCCAGTTGTCTCAAAAAGATCTTTTAGCAACTGATTTATTCTAATCATGATTCCAATAGGACCCATACATACCATCTGGCTGGTAAAGCTTTCAACATCTGTGAACTGGTGGTCCCTTGCCCACTGCCTATCTTCTTTTCTCATGCTATTTGGTTGCTGACATTCCACAGTTTGCTCTGTGGTGTCACTTAACAGGTTCTACTACCCTCTGTCTTTTCAATAAAAACTGATGGTTAGAATCAGAGGTTTAATAAAATGTTTAAGTTCATCGGGGAAGGCAAGGGTAAGAAAACTTCGTGGATAGATCTGTATGCTCACTCCTGCATGACGTCAAGAAGCACCCAGTGTCTGGCTGTCCCCCTTCTTAGACAGTAATCATTTGTTTGCTGCCCCAACCAACATAAGATTCCCTATTCACCTTTAACCTGATGCCTTTTGCACCAGTAAGGACTGCTGTCCAGACTGACTGACTGCTTTTCCATTAGGTATTGTAAATTGGAGATTTTCTAATTTTATCATTTCTTTTGCATTTATTAGCTGAAACTCTTCTAGGAAGAACTTTCTATTATCAACTTTCTGGTTACCATGATATTTAGTTGTAATGAAAAGGCAGGATAAATGTTTGAGTCTTTTCCCTATATACCCATTTTTAGAATAATGAGTTGATGGCCTAGCAATCTCTGAAGGTGATTAAATATTTTTTGGTATCATTAAGTTCAAAATATTTGATATATTTCAATCCACTGCTGTAATTTTTCTTTCTGAAGCAAATGATCCCACTTTTGGCCAACAGGAGTCCCTTCAGCTTTGTCTGTGCATCTTTCACATGGAACCCTAGTAATCTTTTAGCTTCCTTACTTTCTGGCACAAGATATTCCAGGATTACCTTGTATATCTTAGGCCTCAGACGTGCAACCAGTTATTGCTTCAAGAAATGGTATTCAGGGATGTAGTCTATTACTCTTTAACACACATAGACAGAAACTCCACCCCTATAATTAACCAAGTTTTCCTCACTAGCAGGCTCTTCCACTAAGGCAGACGTCTTTGAATTCCAAGCTCCTAGCCCTACACGCTATATTTCTAAGACCCAAAATAGCTCCTGGTACATAGACATGTAATAAATATTTAATAAATATTTACTGAATGAATAAAGCTTTCCCAAACTTATTTCCACTGATGAGTTCCTCTAGGACCGAGCATTCACCCCATGACCCACAATAATCTATATGCTCTAAGGAAGCTGCTGGTTTTTGTCTGGCCTCCATTTTCTAGGATAAACCTCAAATCCTTAAACTTTCTTCCAACCCATTTTTCCTTCTTAAAGATCTTTAAGAAACATATTTGTCTCATCCCATTTCACTTTTCCACATGAGGCCTCAACTTTGCATTAATTTCTTCTGCCGGTGTTACAATTTCAAAGGACTTTTTCAACTCACTATGATTTCAGAGGGAGTAATTTTCAACTTTCATGCCATACTACCTACATGGTATCCTGGAATCACGTTTTCTGTGGATCATCACCAGCTGGTTACTGATCAAGCATCACCTGTTGTGAGAGGCTCACTCTCGTAAGTTCCAACATTCTGAACCTCACACTGAGTAGTAACTACCTGTTGTACTACCCTTTTCAATTGCTTGTTCTGAACTTCTAGAATGATTCTAAATAGCGCTAATCTTTCAAGTGTTGGGACAAGGGTAAGTAGAGAGCAGTTCTTACCAAGAGTTTACTTATAAACTTGAAAATCATGTTTCAAAGTCCAGCCTAGTTTAGATCTCGATAAATGTTATTTACGAGCACTGACTTGATTCCTGTGGCATACCATTCAACTAAATATGCAGCTAAATGTTAAGCTCCTGACAACAGCCCAGTGAATACTTTACATCCAGCAAAGTAACCAAGACCATACATCTCTAAATTTTAGTAAGCATCGGATTCAGCTGGGGATTCTCTTACAGATAAAGAAGCCCTGACCTTTCCTCTGTAAATTCTGATTCAGAATGTTTGGAGCAGGACTGAATTATCTGCCTCCCAAGAAATTCTGATACACAACACAGCTTCATGACTGTGACAAATACGATGGGATTACTGCTTTCCTCAGTTTAGGAACTTGGTCTGTTAGAGCAAAAATGGGATTAAAAGTATAGTCCTAGAGTAGAGTTTTGCTTTAAACAGTCAAATCCTACTGTTGAAGGTTAGACAAAACAACAGAAACAGGAAGAGGGGAGGGAATGAAATTTGGATTCTAGAAACCTTATCAACTATGAAGACCCAAAGGAAAGAAGTCCCACATGGGGGATCACCTCATCTTGTGCATCCTTCTTGATAAGAAAAGGGAGATTCCTGGCTGTTGTCATGAGAATGTCAGCTGCTTGCTCTGTGGAGAGGAAAGGAAGAATACGGGCAACCATTCTCTTCCCTTTTCGGATACACATGATCTGTACAAAGTGGTCATCACTTGGCCTGCAGGGGAAGGAAATGCTCACTTAGGTCAGCAGGAACTATTTAACAGGTCCTTTTTCTCCTCTTACATGTTACTGAATGAACATGCTGTGCGTATTTTCACCCTATGATGACCTGTGCTACAAAATAATGGGAATTACTTCCTCAACTCTCTACCAAACAGTAAGTCATTTTTCAAGTTTCACAAATGTAGAAAATCATCTTCACAAACGTACATAAAATAGACTTGTTCAAACTACAGATGTTCATTTAAATACTATGTAACTAGACAAACAACATGGTTAATACAACAAAATCTGAAAACATACATAAGCAAAAAATATAAAAACAATCATTTCACAATTAACTTTATACTGTTAACATTTTTCAAAAATTTACTTGTATGACAGAGAGAGCACAAGAGAGCGTAAGCAGGGACAGTGGCAGAGGGAGAGGAAAAGCAGGCTCCCTATGGAGCAGGGAGCCTGATGCAGGACTCGATCCCAAGTGACCTGAGCCGAAGGCAGGTACTTAACTAACTGAGTCACCCAGGCGCCCCTATTGCTACCATTTTTAAGAAACGTTGTTAGATCTGTGTGCTCACTGACTGTGTATTTTTTTCATTAAAACAAAAACAACAACAAAAAAACCAACAAAAAAGAGTCCAGAGAATTCACATGGCTTTGTACTGGGCTTTCTTCACTGGACAACTTCTTAAAGACAATTTTCTATCTCAATAGATATACTTCAACTACGTTGATTTGATGGCCCCATAACATCCCCAGCTAAGGAAAGCCCACCTTTATTCAACCAGTTGCCTGTCCGCCTGACTCCAGAAATGGTGTGTTGAAAAGAAGGGGTTTATTCTTATGTTCTGGTTTGTGTGTGTCCTGGCTTAGAAGAATCACCAATTCTTTTGCATGGGCAAAGGAGAGGGGAGTTTTCGGGACAGAGTCCTCTTACATTCATCAAATAAACACTTGGGATTTATAGAACATTTACTGTTTGCAAGATCCTGGGTGGGACAGATGCCAGATACAGATAAAAGGATACATTAAGGAGCTCAGTCCCCACTGGAAGACTGATTGGCTACGATAGTGTATAAGCATTCTATGGAAATTCCAAGAAAGTATAAATGTCTGTACTTTCCAACTTAGTAGAAGAGACTACATGAAGATTAAAAGACTGAACAGGCTGGAATAAAACGCAAAGCAAGTACAACCTATAGGCTCAAATGCAGACACCAAATCATGCTCCCCACTATGTGTCCAATGCCCAGGATAGTTCCTCTCAGAGAGTGAATAGGTAGGTACCAAATAAATGAATACGGAATAAAGAGATTGTTTTCCTGGCCGAGAAGGATTATGAAATGCTTTATATGACGTGGCATTTGAGTTCGGCTAGAAGGACAGACTCTGAGCTTCCTCGCATGGTAAGAAGATATCCAAAAGACAGAAATGTGGAAAGCTCAGGTCAGCCAAGTAAGGAGTCCAGCTGGTCTCACGTGCCCCTCCAAGTGTACAATTCTTACCTCTCTTGTCCAGGCAATTTCCCCCTTAAGTTGTCATACATGCTACAAATTTTGTGCTTTCTTTCATCCGCCAGGGCAGGTCGCTCTTCTTCTAGACTTAGGAGATACCGCCTTTCATAATCCTCCACATCCAGGAGTAAACTATAGGTCTAAGTGAGACACAAAGCAGGCCACAGCATGCTGGGTCAGGATCAGAGTATTTGATAAACAATTTCACAGTTTAAGACCACCAGGTAAAGACAAAAGAGTGAAGACGAACTGTAGTAAGACAGAGGAAAAAGGTGCTCTTTTGAATCCAGAAAAACATAATGAAAGAACTTAAAGAATTCCTCTCTCTTTGTTGTCTCTCCTGACCACTAACCCAGGAGGTGAGGACAGTGAATGATTACACCCTTTGCAAACCTTCCAGCAGCAAGAACAGCATTATAACAGAAACGATCTGCATCGCTGCTTCAAGTGATGCCTTCTATCTATAAACACAGTAGTAATTTTACTCCTGGGTGCCAGGCACTGTTCTAGGCACTATGCTTATACTCATTCACAAGACACTCTCCACAACCCAGTCAGAAAGAGAGGACGTTATCATCTCCACTGTTGAGGACGAAGAAAATGAGGGCAGCACAGAAAGGTTAAGCAGACTCAGCTAGAAATGCAGAAGACGTGATTTGCAGCCCGGTTCCATACTCGGTGCTCTTCCTCACCATGCCTATGGCCTAGACACATAGTATTTACACTTTATAAACGAACTGCCTACAGAGTACCACATTTTTCTTCGCACCCAGCACAGTGTCCAGCATCCAGGAAATACCTGTGAACTGACCTAATTAACTCAATTAATTCACAGGTGGAACAATGTAATTTTTATTCTCATTTTCTTAGAAAGGTGACCTGCTCCCAAACACTTAGTGGTTAACTGACCAAGCCTGGACAAAGACCCAAGACTTCTCACTGCAACTGCAGTGTTCTTTCCATGAAGCCAGAAGTGAGGCACGGCACACTCTTTTCTAGTGTGCTCTGGTACATAACAGACACCTAAGAAGAACATATTCACTAATTAAAATCACAGAACACCGACTGCTCACTTTTCCACTTCTTGAGTACCACATCTATGTGACAGTTCCTTATTTGAAACTAACTACAGCAACAAATTCTAAACTTACTTTCTCAATTATGACAAGGGTTTTTCGTCTCTTGTCCCGAACCTGTTTTTCTTTTGTCTCCTAAAAAAAAAGACAAGACTACTCAGTGTGAATTCTTAACCTCTGTTAAAAATAACTTTCTAAGTATGCATATGTACTTCCACTTGTGACAATACTGTGAAAAAAATCTTAACTCTTTGAAAGTTAGTAATCTAAACCAAGACTAACTGGATGAAGGTTACAGAGCAGACTGAATTAACCCACACAGACTATTAAACTGAATTTACAGGTGGGCACAAGGTAATTACAGAATGTAGTAAAGATGCAGACTATCACAGGAAAATCTTAAAACACACAGAAAATGGTAGTTTTTGAAACTGGAATGAATAGCCCAGTGCTGTTTGCAGCCGGTTACCCAGTTAAAAGACTCCTGCCGCCCCAAGTCTAGCCTGGCTGTTGAGGAATGTGTCAGCACCTCAGCCCACCTGCAGGAAACCAGAACGCCGGGACATGTGGTGGGGAAGCTCCCAGTCACACGACAAACAACTCCATTGCGCCTGATTCCCTCCCACGGTGACCCCTAGGCACCAGGGACAACCCAGAGTTTCTTGAACACACGGCTGTGCTGACACTTACATCATCCTCACTCCGAGACGTCACAACGGCATCGATCATTTTTCGGGGGTTATTCACACTGGAGACTGTAAGCTTTCCCAAAGAGCCCTCAAACTGCACTGTAAGGACAAAGCATTTTCAACAAGTAACTCAGCAGTGTAAGCAGGCAGCTTTCTAAGACCTCTATGGTCTATATTCTTTCCTCACAGTCTAATGGTTCAGTACAGAAATCTATGTATCTAATGTGATCTCTTACCCAAATCTATCTTTTCCCATTTTTTGGTTGCAATGGTAATAAAAATCTGAAGTATTTCCCTTTTATTATAGGGATACTAGAAATTATAACACATTTTAAAAAGTTAAGGAATCTCAGGGTGCCTGGGTGGCTCAGTAGCTAAGCGTCTGCCTTCTGCTCAGGTCATGATCCTGGGGTCCTGGGATCACAGAGCCTGCTTCTCCCTCTCTCATTCCCCCTGCTTGTGTTCCCTCTCTCGCTGTGTCTCTCTCTCTGCCAAATAAATAAATAAATAAAAATCTTAAAAAAAAAAAAAAAATTAGAAGTTAAGGAATTCCAAGCAGTGAAGGATTTACAAGTCCATCTACTAAACCACTCATTCCACACAATAAAGGCAGACCTCTGCATTTAAGGACAATGGTCCTTACGAATGAGCTTTGAACGTCTGTATCCAGTTGTCTCCACAGCTATTTCTATTTATCGTATGGGCAGCAGGTTGAATTTCTTTTATTGTGGGCCTAGGGGTAAGGACCTCACCTGGCTTATACGCGTGCTCCAGTTTGGCCACCTGCGGGGTAATGAGTTTGGTGCGCTCCTTCTTCGGGCCTTCGCCTTGTACTTCTTCAGCAGCTGACAGTTTCTCCAGTTTTTCAAAGTAATTCTACCACACGAAGATGATTTCAGTTGCAACACAAGCCCAGAGTACCGCTGTTCTTTATCATACGTGATTATACTGGCGGCAGCAACAACTGGGACTCTACATATGCATCGATCTTTAATTTTTGCTAGACTGCCAGATATTTACTTCTCAAAAAATCCCAGCCTACAGAAAAGCCCAACATCAATGGAAATATCTTTAAAGTTAGACTGCCAATATGTTTAACTGAGAAAACCAGATTATTGATGCCAAAGAGATTTCAAAACATTGGCCCGAGAGCCTCTGTAAAGAATAAGAGGCAAACATAGAAACCTTCTAGTGAACACTGAGAGGCTCTCCAGCTTCAGAAGAGGACAGAATTTGCTTAGTCAATTCTTACCCAATTGAAAACTACATCAAAAGCAGATTCTGTCAGTATGTAGATCTACCAGTATCTCTCTGAGCGCCTCCCCAGAGTAAGGGACTGAATGGTTGTCTACCTGGTAATAGAAATCGTCCAGGTAGGGATCAGTGCTTTGCAGCTGCATCATCTGGATTTTAGAGACCCAATCCTTCTCTCGCTGCAGCATGAGATTGGCATAGGGATCCTTTCGGAGATGGTCTTGATGACTGCTCCGGTGACTTCCTCTGTCTCCAGCACCATTGAGACTGCGATGCTGACTGAAAACAAACACAGGGGCGCATTCACTCCAAGTCACAGTATTCATTAGGCCTTGTAACAACACAGGAACAAGCCCCGCCGGTTAAAAAAAGATTCCACTTTGCTTTCGTTAACAAAGTGAAAAGAACTGAATCTTAATCGTGTCGGAGAACAAAGAGCTATGCGATACACACTGAAAGAAATAACCCGGAGACCTGAGTGCCTCATCACTTGTGCTGCGTACTCTCACCCACGGACTTCTGTTTAGGCCTGCAACAACCCTAAGAGGTAGGCGGTTTGATTTTCTCCACTGAAGACAACAAACCGAGGCCAAAGAGATGTGAACGCAGACCAATTGACTCACAGTCTATACATTTTTTTTTAACTTGCAGAAAAATTATGAAGTACTTCAAATATAGAGAAAAGCCCACAATAAACATTCATTTATCCACCACCTAGACTTAGTGGAAAAAAAAGAAAAAAATTTAGTTGCCCCAATTTGCCTCAGGGTTTTAAAGAGCAGTATTAAAGCAACATACTGTTGTATTTAGTTAAGGCCCTTTTGTACCCTGTCTGGATCCTGGGTTCCCGCCTCCCTTCCTTCCCAGAGGAACCACTATCCTGACTTTGTATGAACTCCCCCTGAAATGTTTTTTTTTTCTAAAAAGATTTTATTTATTTGAGAGAAAGAGAGACATTCTGTGCCCATGTGTGTATAGGAGGGAGCACGAAGAGGGGAAGAGGGGGAGAGAGAGACAGAGGGAGAGAGAGAAACTCAAGCAGTTTCCACACTGAGTATGGATACTGATGTGGGGCTTGATCTCACAATTGGGTACCATGACCTGAGCCAAAACCAAGAGTCAGAAGCTTAACCCTCTGAGCCGCTCAGGCACCCCTCCTTGCAATATTTTTAAGACTCATGACTCATGTATCCATCTTTAAATATTATACGGTATTATTCTGTGTGCCTTTAACTTTTACATAAATGCTACTGGACATGTTAAGTCTGCCCCTTGCTTCTTATTCAATGTTACACTCCTCACATTTATCTGTGTTGACAGCATAGCCAAGCATACACCAAAAAGAACCGCCAGCATGTGGTGTATCCATGTTTTCAACCTTATTATTTACTGCCTAATTCCTTTACACGAGGCTGAGACTAACGAATATTCTTGCCAATAATGAGTATTGAGACATTTCAAATTTTACTTGTCTGATGAAGTAAAATAGCTATCTAATTTTAATCTGTATTTTCCTGATTATAAGCAAGCTTAAAATTTTTTTTTCCTCTGAGTTTAAGGTGTACAATATAATGGTTCAATGGTTTTAAATGTTACTTGGTGCTTACCATGATAATTGTACTCTTAATCCCCATCATCTATTTCACCCATCCCCCACCCACCCTGCTCTCTGGTCACCATCTGTTTGTTCTCTATAGTTAAGAGTTTTTGTCTCTTTTTTCCTTTGTTCTTTTGTTTTGCTTCTTAAATTCCACATATAAGCAAAGTCATATCAGCTTTACTGAGGTGTAACTGACATACAAAGAACTGTGCATATTTAATGTGTACAATTTTGTAAGTCTGGACATGCAAACACTTGCCTTACCATCACCACACATAAGATAACAGATATATTCAACACCCACTAGAATTTCTGTATCTCCCATTGGTTTTTTTGGTGGTAATAACACTTTATATAAATGAGAACCCCCCCTCTTCAGAAATTTTCAAATATATAAAACCGTACTATTAACTTCAGGCACTAGAAGTTTCATATTTTAAAAGAGTCAAATGTATTAATCTTTTCCTTTACGGTTAGCACTTTTTGTGTCTTATTTTAAGAGCCTATGTTGTTCTTCCCCTGCAAAAAATATTCTAGAGCTTCTTCGAAAGTGAGAAGGAATTACACACAGAACCATAAAACTGAAGGTTAAAGAAACCTCAAAGTTACGTTTAATTTTCTATTTTTGGTTTATGAGCGATTATAGAATCTCAACCCCATGAAGGCAGGACTTTGACATACCTCGTTCTTCTTTCAGTCCCCCAAACCTACCACAGTGCCCGATATGCAGCTGGGCTGCACACGTAAGTACATATTTGCATCTGTTAAATAAACATTAGATTACAGGCAAAAACAGAGTGACTGCTGGCTTTACGTAAGACCGAAATACAAACCTAGCCATTTATTTCAAGGTCACCTCTGAGCTGAGGTGATAAACAAAGGTAGTTAAGAGTATAAAAATGACTTAAAAAATCATATCTATATTATATTTCTGATGTACGATAAACAGATTTATAGAATCTTAGAAATTAGTTGATAAAAAAATCTTGTCATTTAAACCCAGTGTATCAAGGCACTTGGGTGGCTCAACTGTTTAAGCGTCTGACTCTTTATTTTGGCTCATGTCATGATCTCAGAGTTGTGAGCGAGCTTTTTGTGGGGCTCTGTCCTGGGTGTGGATCCTGCTTAAGATTCTCTTCTCCCCCGACCAAAAATGAAAATAAATAAATAAATAAATAAAGCAAGCTAGTGTAACAAAAGCATAAAATGACAGCACATAAGATCTTCTTTACCAGTAAAATAAACTTAGTACTAATTAAATTTACTTAAAGAGTAAACTAAATAAGTAGCACCTTGTTACACTGTAAAAAAGGAAAATTTGAATTAAGAAACCACCAAGGAGCAGGATGAGTCCTTACTTTCTGCTCTGCTGCTGTCTCTGATGCAAGAGCCGACGGTGCTGTGGATGGAGGTGAGTTGTGTCTGGTCTAAACATTGGGGCCTGAGATCTAATAAAAAAAAGGGAAAAGTTTTTAATTCTGTTGTTCTGTGATCTGAAGTTTTAGAGAATGTTGTCAATACAGGCTAACCTCACACAGCGCACTGAAGGGAATACACAAGTCTATCCTCAGATCTTTCAGAAGGAAAAGACTGTAGTACTTTTACATGTATTCTACCAAGACTAATTCACAACTCCTAAGAAGAGGACCATAAAATTTGAGTGAATTCGCAGGGAAGCAGTGTAACTATTTTCTTCTTCCTCCTAACTATAAACAGAAGTCTCAAAAGATTTAATGTGTTTAGTTTCAACTATTTGGGAATCACACTGAAAATCTATGTGTGATAGTCACTTTATGTCAATTTGGCCATAGGCTGTAGTGCCCAGTTGTTTGGTCAAACACCGGTCTAACAATAATATTGTTATTAAGAAATAAGGAAAAAGAGGACTTTTGAAAATGTGGGTGGGCCTCACCCAACCAGTTGAAGGCACTAAGAACAAAAACCTGCTATTTCCCAGACACAAAGCAATTCTGTCTCAAGCCTGAAACACAGAAGTGCTGCCTGAGCTTCCAACCTGCCAACCTAACCTACAAATTTCAGACTCAAGAATGCAAGTTCAACTGTTATCTGAACTTGCACTTTCCTGGCCTGCTTTATGGATTTCCTTAGCCATTTCTTAAAATAAATCTTTTCATTATATAAAGAAAAATGTATGTGCATATATACATATGTACATGTGTATATATACAAATACTTCATTGGTTCTGTTTCTCTGAGGAATCCTGATACTATATGACATGTAATAAAATACAATCTCACTAGAAGCAGAAACTTGAACCCCTATTATAAAACCAGATTAGAAGTGAGCAACTTGGCTACCACCAAGATGAGCTGACATCTCAGCATCTACATCTCTGGTCCTTAGCATTTGGTAATTCTTGTTACATAATAAGTACTTTGTGCATGCGGATGTTTATAAAATGGATATAAAGTGAGACCTAAGAAAGGTTAGAAGAAATAAAGGGGTGATTAGCAATATGCAAATTACACAGGAAGCATGTGACTTTAGGAAAATGTTAATTCATAAGAATGCCTGGAGACTGTCAAACACTTTTGTGTCTGACAAGAAGAAGATCCAGTAACATCTCAAAACACATCCCTTGCAGACATGGAAGCCTCACTGATAAAGAGCCTTGGGCGACTGATGAGTAAAGAGTGGCATTAGTTTGCACACCTTAGGTTTTGCAGGTGAGGCCCTGGGCCAGGGGAGTGCTGCTGCGGAGGCGGCGGAGCGGCAGGGGGCGCAGCACTAAAGAAGGCACGGAAGCCAGGTGCTGGGGGAAGCACCTGCCCTACTCGCCCTTGCAGCAACTTGGGATTCATGGCAGCAAGCGGACTACCAACAAATCCAGGGACCCGTGCAAACTGGCTGGGAGACATCCGTCCAGGCGGTAGCTAGAAAGAGGGACAAGATCTCAGATTTAGTGAATCAGCAAGCCTCTTGCTTTTATCCACAAAAAAGTGAATACTATTTCCATCAATAACTTTGTTTGAAAAAGTGAAGGAATAAAATAAGAGGCATTAGAGATTGATTAACAGCAAAGAGAGGTATTACCTATGAATGTTAGGAAAGCAAGAGAGCTCTTCATGGGTTGGGCTCATCACAGGCTTACCTGTGCTCCTCCAAGAAGCTGTGCTCTCTGGAGGGGGCTGAGAACAGGAGGAACACTAGGAGGGAAAGGGTGACCAAGCAGGGAAGAATTCTAGGGAAAAAAAAAAAAAAGACAAAAAATTACACACATTCTGTGAAATTTGTAAATTGATATAAAGGAATTTAGTAGGAATGCAGAATAAACTTGGATATAAAAATCTTGGATATAAAAAAGCTGTTTATGGAAGGAATATGAAAGAGAGCAATGCTAGACATCAGGAAGCACTATGATCATGTAACCCGAAGAAGGAGGCAGTAGGATAAGGGACTGAAATAGCAGGAAACCAGATGACCACGCAGGGTGTGAATTCTTTTCTTTTTTTTTTTTTTAATTTTATTTATTTACTTGACAGAGAGATAGAGATCACAAGTAGGCAGAGAGAGGGGGGAAATAGGCTCTCTGCTGAGCAGAGAGCCCCATGCAGGGCTCGATCCCAGGACCCTGAGATCACGACAAGAGCTGAAGACAGAGGCTTAACCCACTGAGCCACCCAGGTGCCCCATTAAAGATTAAAAAAAAAAAAAAAAAAGCTCAGGTATGAAACAACTGAACATGATGAACCATGTTTTCTGACCTGGGGACCATAACATCCAGAAATTCAAGTATGGAGACTATAATAAGCGCACCTAATTTAGGAGACCTCTATATACTAATGGTGAAACCATATGCAGCACGTTTTCATCAGGACGTGAAGACACATACCGGGACACTGCAGAGCTGGTTTGGAGACATCCTCTCACCATAGGGAGCAGGGTAACGTGGTGGCATCGGGGGCCGGACATGGACAGGCTTCGGACACAGGATCTATCAGGACAAACATATACACAACTACACTCAATGAAGTCAGTTTTTCCTCCACCTACTCTCCCTCCCCTCGAGTACTGGTAGAGACACAGAACTCAATGCAAAGCCCTACTTCTAAGCAAATTGCTACGACTATGGGTTCACCTAAGAACCTTTGGTCACTTCCTCTCGTAAACACCAAGCAATGTGCCACTTGTAACTGAAGAAGATTTAGCTAATTCTCCAGTTATCCCCACCCTTCCATGCTATCTGAGGGAGGTACCAACAGATATTCTGACTTGCAAATTCTCTGCAAGAGGATATTATTTTGGTAGCAGCGAGGGAGAAGGAATGATAAGAAAGCTGGAGGATTAACTAAGTCCTATTCTGAAGCCCCTGTGATATGGCCGCCATGCTCAGCTCTTTTGTGATACATCGGGACTCCACCGTTTTATAGAATACTGAGCCTAACTAGGGCCATACCAACACCACCCTCCCCCCATACCTTCCAAATTGGCCTTCCTTTTCAGCTGCTGGTTTCAGGTGGAGGAAAGTCTATGGAACAGGACTGCACAGGCTCTAGGGAAAGCAGGGATATCTTAAAGGTAAAAAGGGATGTGGACAATGCTGTGTGTTCCCACTCCCCCCAGCTTTCAGTTACCTCTCTGCCAATGTTGTGGGCAGCCAGCAAAACACTTTGAAAAGGATATATACACTAAATGTGGTTTAACTACCTTTTTCTCCCCCAATTAAAAGGCAGCAGCAACAGGAACAGCACCAGAAAAGGGCATTAGGGAATGTGTCTCTTATTTGTACTCACTTCTCCTCTAATTGGCTATTTCTCTTTCTAATCTAACGCCTACCCAAAACTTCCACCCTCCTCCCAGCATCGCCAACTTCCCAAATAATTTTGCCCAGATTCCCAATATCCTGGGCTGAGTGCCTGTTAATGAGAGGTACCTGTTGGTTGAAGCTGGGTACAGCCATCTGCTTAGGTGGGGTGCCTATGGGGACGGCTCTAACAGGAGGACTCCCAATGATAGGTGACGTTGACCGCCGTGGTAATGCGCGCTCAGAAAGGTCTCGCTCGTCTTCTGGACCCTGCGGGGGCCTCTGAGGCAGGGCATATTCTAATACAGATACTGTAGGCATTTCCTAATTGACGAAATAGTTAAAAAAAAAAAAAGAAAGAAAGAAAGAAAGAAAGAAAGAAAGAAAATTAGTACGTAACAAATGTTTAATAATCTGTACAGATGCCAAAAGCATCTTGAGAAATTATTTTTAAATTTTATTTCATATCCAGTAACATTCCCTCTCTTTGGTGCCCTCTGAATTTTGATAAATACATATCATGGATCTACTGCCACGATCAAGAACAGAGCAGTTCTGTCACTCCCCAAACTCCTGTTGTAGTGTCCCTTAGCAGACAACCCCTCCTATAACCATTGGTAGACACTGACCTGTTCTTCATTCCTATGGTTCTGCCTAGAAATGACTTAAGCAATTTGAATTATAAGCTAACAAATTCAAATTCTAAAGGCTCCCTTTCAACCTTTCAAAATAAAGCACAAATGAGCATTGCATGAAGGCTGAGTAAATAAATTGTACAATCAACAGGTACAGGTATGAGGAGGTTAAGTAATCAACATAACAGCAAATGACATACATCAACACATTGCTTTAGTAAGGAAAGGGTCAAGACAGGAGTTTTCGGATACTAGGAATTTGTATAAGGAGAAAATGTTTCATACCTGAGCAAGCAGTGGCCCTCGGATTCGCCTCAGAACTTCAGACCCATCCCAGATGCTGGAATTCAGACTTCCTGGTTGGGGCTACAAAAAAGGAAACACATACACAAAGTCTGGAGTAGAGAGAGGTTTCTGGACGCTTTAACTGCTTTCGGTGAACAAGGCTTCGAGAGAGTCTCAACTGCTTGAGAAGATGAAATTACAGTGCTCCAGACGACACCTGACTCCCCTCTTCACCTGCTACGATCAGGAAGTATATCAACAATTTTCTATGGTATATGCATGTTTCTTAGGGTAGCAGAAGAAACAAAACAGCAAAGCTCAGTACTTCACCTTAATTACTAGTCGGCTATAGTTCTCAGATCAGAGTAACTTACTCACTTGCAGAACTGGCCTGGTCTGCACTGCCCTCATGATAGCTGGATCTTCTAGCTCATTTTCAATCACCATCTTACTGAGCCTTTCTGCCAGATTCTCCTCATGGTCACCCAACAAGTCCATCTCATCCCTTTCTCCATTGCCTGTTTGTTCATTAACTGCCACCGGCAGCTTCTCTTCCAATTCAGCCAGGCGCTCATGCGCTTCCTGCCAGTCATCATCTGTAAGAACATCACAAGAAACATAGTTTATACTGAGACTAAAAGTTGGATGAAATTCTTCTGTTAACCAGATGAACAATTCTAACTTCAGAAGACAGTATATTTCCACTTGAGAGAAACAAAGTAAGATTTAAACTAAGGGTCATAGGAAAGTGAGCTTTTCACTATTAAGGACAAACAACATCCTACCAGGAATATAATTGAAGCACTTAGAGGGACTGCTTAATACATTACCAACGGCATTCAAACTGTATTCTGAAAACAGTTTCTAAGCCAGTGATAGGTATGTCCACAACTCACTGGTTTTGAGATTCTTTTTTTTTTTTTTTAAGATTTTTATTTATTTATCAGAGAGACCCCACACATGGGAGTGCACAAGCAGGGGGAGTGGCAGGCAGAGGGAGAAGCAGACTCCCCACTGAGCAAGGAAGCAAGGAGGGACTCTGATCCCAGGGCCCTGGGACCATGACTTGAACCAAAGGCAAACACTTAACTGATGAGTCACCTAGGCATCCCTAGTTTTGAGATTCTATGACAGATCAGGCAAAAAAGGGAAGTTAAAACCCACTGCGTTAGCATACATATCCTTTTAGATTATGCCTGACATCTTTATGAGCTCTCAAATCTACTCATTTCATTCAATTAGTATTTGTTGAGCACCTATTATATGTTAATGTTTTAGGCACATGGGATAGATCAGTGTACAAAAGACAAAAAGATCCCTGGTCTCTTGCAACTTTCCTTCAAGCAGGGAAGAGACAGAAATAGATAATAAATATAACAAATAACTTAGATACTGTATGAGATGAAATACTATATAGATATATGGAGGAAAAGCAGGTTGAAAACTTTAAATGGGACAGAGAGAGGTACACCTCATTGCGAGGGTGACATCTGAGCAAAGATTCAAGGGTAAGATAGTTAGCCGTGTGGATTATCTGGGAGAAGAGTGTTCCACATAGAGGGCCAGTCCGTAGAAAGGACTTAAAGACAAGGGATGATTTTGAGAGTCAAGTAGGACTGTGTCTGGATTGGAACGATCAAAGAGGAAGAGCAGGAAAAAAGCGTGAGGCCAAGTAGGTAGTAGGAGGGAGCTCCTTCTGGGCCTTTTGGGTCACACTGATTGAAATGGGGGGGCCGCTGGAGGTTTTGATGTGGCCTTTCTGAAACAAACAGTCAGGCTGCTGTACTGAGAACAGATTCTGGATGTGAGGGGTGGGCGGGAAAAGGAGAAGCAACACCGGAGGCATGGAGGCCTGCCAGGTGGCTACTGCAGCAACACCAGGGCTACTGCGGGGGGCGACCCGCAGCTGGGTCCAGTCCTTTTCCATGTTGACAATGCCCTTGCTATTCCTGCACACTCCTGGACGGTCTGTAGCTCCAGCACTAGCTTGTTTTCTCACTCTGTATGCCAACGCAGCATTATTTTGGAGTCCTGCTACAGCACAGGTAAAAATCTTCACAACCCTCCATCAGCTTCTCTAGAACTAGACCTTATTTCCCTCGCGCTATCATTCCAGTGCTCCTCTATCTCATTCCTCCATTCTGCTTTCACTGCCAAAGTTCGACTCCATGTTTTTCCCCTTCTGGCATTCAAATTCAGATACCTTTTCCTCCTCATGGAAACATTCCCTAAATAGCCTTTTCATTTTAATGCTACCTTCACCTCATCTAAACATGCAAGACTTTCAAACTCCACAAAAACCCAATGTATCTGTATATATTTTATTCTTAGTTTGTTCTTTACGCCCTATAAAATTCAACAGAAAATGGTAACAGATCATTCTTCTCTCAATTTTTAAATTTTTTTTTCTCTCTCTCTCTCTCTTTTTAAAGATTTTATTTGTCAGAGAAACAGCAAGTGCTCAAGCAGCATGCATAAGCAGGGGCTGAGGCAGAGGGAGAAGGAGACTTCCCACTGACCAAGGAGCCCAAGGCAGGACTGGATGGTTTGGACCTCAAGATCATGACCTGAGCCGAAGGCAGACCCTTAACCGACTGTGCCACCCAGGTGCCCTGATAATTCTCTTTATAACTAACATAAAAACACTGAATTCTTTCTGCAAGTGTCCTCAATGACAATCCTTCTCATATAATTTTTCTATGTACCTCATTAAAAGAGAAAAGAGGAAAGAAGAACTGGAGGCACCATAACAAGAAAAAAGAAAGATGTCTGGTATACAACAAGGTTATAATAAATGGTAGCCACTCAAAAAAAAAAAAAAAAAAAGAGAGAGAGATTCTTTAGATTTATTGACAATTTTCTGAGGGGCTCATGTACAACTTGTTAATATTAACTTTTTTCCTGCTTACAAAGAAAATCCTATTAATTAAAAATTTAAACATCACACAAATATATAACTTAGAAAGTTCCCCAGAATTCTACAGGTATGTTAAGTTTTTCAAAATGCAAACTATAAAGTTCAACTTGTTTCTTTTTATTTAAGCAATACTTCTTGGATACTTTTCATGTATATACACTTGCATGTAACTACTGATAACATTACCTCATTCTTTTTAATGCTGTTTAAGATTCTGATCTTTTGATATACTAATTTAACTTATCCCTTACTGATGGAAACTTGGATTATTTGCAAATTTTCAATGTAATGATTAATACTGTAATATGTCTTAACAACTTATGCAAATATTTATTAAGTAGCTTAAGATCGGAATCACTGTCTAGTCTTTGGGCACTGTGGTATATTTCAATGTACCACTCGTGGTAAAGAAAAAAATTCACTTTAGAGGAAAACTACAACATTAATTTAAATTATCAGTTATCTGGAAAAATATTCTTAAAGATTAGTGTTATTAAAAATCAAGTGGGGGCACCTGGGTGGCTCAATGGGTTAAAGCTTCTGCCTTGGGCTCAGGTCATGATCCCCGGGTCGTGGGATCGAGCCCTGCATCGGGCTCTCTGCTCAGCAGGGAGTCTGCTTCCTTCTCTCTCTGCTTCCCTTTCTGCCTACTTGTGATCTCTCTGTCAAATAAATAAAATCTTTAAAAAAAAAATCAATTGTACTGGGTATTACATGCAACTAATGAATCACTGACCATTACATCAAAAACTAATGATGTACTCTATGTTGGCTAATTAAATGTAAATTTAAAAAAAAATCACTGCTGACATTAATATTTGTGTCATCTTTGCTAAGGAAGAGTAAGCTGAGTATGTTTTAAAGGACAGATTGTTTTTTGTAATTTTACTAATTCAGTGATGCCAAAAAATGGGGACCCTATAATACTGAATGAGGGGATTTTTTAAAAACATTTATTTCCCCAATTTAAGAAGTTAATTTGTGGGTGCCTGAGTGGCTCAGTGGGTTGAGCCTCTGCCTTCAGCTCCGGTCATGATCTCAGGGTCCTGCATTGGGCTCTCTGCTTGGCAAGGAGCCTGCTTCCTCCTCTCTCTCTGCCTGCCTCTCTGCCTACTTGTGATCTTTCTGTCAAATAAATAAAAAAAATCTTAAAAAAAAAAGAAGTTAATTTGTTAGTGGATTACTCTGATGCGGGATTCCTAAACTTGTGTTGTTTTCATTCACTACCTCCCATGCTCACGCTTACTGAGTTTGTTAGAGCTGCCAAAGATGAACAGTTTGTCCTTAATTTAAAAAAACACTCGTTAAATAGCCCTATTCTGCGAGAAGGGCTCTGTTGTGAATTAACTATTACCGTCTGAACGATGTAAGCAAAGGAATCTAAGCCACAGAATCCCATCATTATCATTTTAGGTTTTCCTTGCTCTTGTGAAAACTCATGTGAAGCAATATCAAAAGATCACAAGCCCCTACTTTTAGAGGATACTTCACTCGTATCTTTTTCAAATGACCTAAAAATAAAGTTACTCAGATATAACAAAGCTTGACCCTGATCCACAATGGTCAAAATAATAAAGGGTAGGCAAAGGTATACCAGAAAAATGAAGAAAAAGAAGTTTTTGTTTTCAACTAATTAATCTCTACCCTGATGTGACCGGTTACGGAATCCACCCACGGCTAGCAACGCCCAACCCAACTCCCCCCATCCCGCCCCCCACTGCCTATCTCAGGAATAATTCTGAATAAATACCACATGAAAAGTACAGGTGATTTAATTTTAAGACAGCCTTAGTCCCTAAAGATCATAGCAGCTATCAACAGAAGGGAAGTGGAAACAATGGGGGGCTCTTCCAAGCAAAGGCAGGAGAGTCCCAGAGATTCCCCAAGGACTGTTCAAGCATAACTGGTAGTCTACCCTGATTGCACCTCTCTCATAGTCTTCTATCTCATTTGTTAAAATGAGGATAATAACAGTACCTACCTCGCAGGGTTCTTGTGAGGATTAATAATAAATATAAAACATTCATAATGGTGCCTAGCAGATAATAAGCACTCTGCAAGTGGGAACTTTATTTTTAGAGAATGAGCTGAGATTACTGTGGCTATTTACTGCTCTAAAGATGATGTAAACATTTTTCCATGCAGAAGACAAGGACTAGTTTCTTAAGGAAAGATGACATCAGAGCATTAGCAGCCAGTGACTTCAAATAACTAACAAGTATCATTCAAGACACTCACTCTTTGAGTTAAAAACTATCAAACCATAACATTATGTCCAAGGTGGGACATTTTACCTCCTGATTTAAATTCTTCACACCAGCTATGTATCTACCTGTACGGTGCATTAAACAAATCACAGGCTGACTTAGCAATTTTTTCAATAAATAAATCTGGGGGCGCCTGGGTGGCTCAGTGGGTTAAGTCTCTGCCTTCGGCTCAGGTCATGATCTCAGGGTCCTGGGATTGAGTCCCACATCTCTGCTGAGCAGAGAGCCTGCTTCCCCACCCCCCCTCTGCCTACTTGTGATTTCTCTCTCTGTGTGTCAAATAAATAAATAAAATCTTTAAAAATAAACAAATAAATAAATCTGTACGATATTTGTATCAAGATATTATGAAGAAGTTAGTTTAAAAAAAAAGATTTTATTTGAGAGGGAACATGCACATGCATGTGAGAGCATGAGTGTCGGGGGGTGGGGGGAGTTTGGGGGTAGAGGAAGAGGGACACGTAGACCAAGCAGACTCTCCACTGAGCAGGGAGCCAGCCACAGGGCTTGGTCCCAGGACCCTGAGATCACAACCTGTGCCAAAGTCAGACACTCAACCAACTGAGCCACCCCAGTGCCCCCTGAAGAATTAAGATTTTAACATGAGGGACATGTGGGAGGCTCAGTCAGTTAAGTGTCCAGCTCTTGATTTCGGCTCAGGTCCTGAGATCGAGCCCTGTACTGGCGTCCCTGTTGAGCACCGAGACTACTTAAGATTGTCCCTCCCTCTGCCCCTCCCCCCCAACTCATATGCACACATGTGCTCTCTCTCTCCCTAAGATTTTAACTTTGTAATTAGTGTATATTATAAAGATTCATATTTGGACATCTTTTCCCCATTACAAACTTTGTTGACCAAGAAAAGTCTTTCTTTATCACTTATGCCCTGGGGTACAAAGTGGGCTAACCATATGCTATTTCACTGCCTTTACTTTTTGCTACCTGTTCTTTTAAAGTATAACCCTAGGGGCTTTTTCAATGTGTGTGCACTTTTCTTTTTTCCCATCATATCATATAGAATTCTGTACACTCTAATGTCCTTTTAAGACAATATTTTCCCTAACTTGTGGGGAACACAGAAGCAGAAAAAGACTGTCCATAGCACGCTGGAAGTCAATGAGAAGAGATGAAACTATTACTCTTCTGTCCAGGTTCAAAACTGAGGACATTTTAGTATGCTGTCTCATTTTAATACAGTATCTATAAATCAATCCCACCAACTTTATTTAAACCTGAGGAATTTGCTTAAAAAAATAACATTCAGTACAATACTTTAAAAGAAGTTCTAGAAACATGCACACAATGTCTGTTAACTCTATTGTATCCTATAGGTTATTACTAAACTAACTTCCAAATACAATTTGCAATTCACATCAGTTCCTTGTATTTGCAATTCTAGTCAACATCTCTTCCCCAGTGATCTCCATGGAGAGAGAACAGCATCTTAGATCATGTCATCCTCTTGTAGGATCTCATCTCCTAAACTATGGCTATGATCCAGAAGGTCTTTGGTTTCCTTCTGTAATCAGTCTCACTTCTACCTTAAGTGGTTCTCCTGCTGCTCCTGAGAGTGGCAGTTTTACTCTCTACCGAATTTTGTAAACTTTGACTAAAAATACTATGCTTTCTCATTTTTCCCAGTTAATTCAACTTGGTCTAAGTTTTAATAAATTCAAGTGGGCCACATCACTCCAAAACGAGGAGCCACTTTCACACCTTTAAAACCTTTTGTTTTTTATATTAAACATCTTAAGATCAGTCACTATTGTGAAATATCCTCTTGCTACTTAACTTTGAATATTTGTTGCACAGACAGAATGCTGATTTCAGAGAAATCACACAGATTTACACATCCCAACAGAAACATTCTTATTGCTACTTTTCTACACCAATGGTTAAAGCAAAAATATTTACATTAACTCTTACCTACTTCTTTTTTAAAATACATTTTATTAGTATATTTGGTTAGGGATCTCTAATTCTCAAACTTTATCATATAAATCTGTTGCCTAAGTTTCCCATTTTAGATTACTATAACTCTGAGCCATGTTAAGTTTAGCCTGACTCTTTAATTGTTTACCCTTTCTAACTCCTAAAATATTTATCTGTATCTAGGGATGGGAAACGTTCATCTGTGCGAGCACTTTTCTAACTTATGAAGACTTCCCATCACCACAATTCTTAGAATAAAATGTTTTTTATTTTATTGAAGATACTATGTAAGGCAATAGCGGGGTCATGCAATACACCAATGGTTACCTGAGTTTTAAAACATACACACCCAAGGCCAAGTTTTCTTTTACTCTACTAATTTTCCAAAACTTACATGTTCCAAAAATAAAAATTTCCTTCTTCTAGGATTATATTAAATCTTTAAACAATGTCTACTTGTCTAATGACTAGCATACCTTACAGCATCAACCTAGAGCTATAGATAATATAGCCAGAAGGCACAGGGCTCAGAAAGCATCTGGTTTTATATATAAATGAGGCAAAAGAGGGGCCCAGGGCATTGAGGTAGATGCTTCCAGTGAAGACTATTCTGAGACCAAGAATAGAATATTTTGCTAAATTTGTGAATGTAGTTACTCCTACTAAGACAAAGCACTTACAAAAGAGAACACTGGAAGAACAAGAGACCTAGATGACATTAAAAGAGAAAGATGTCACTTACCAACAGCACCTGACCCAAATGTATCATCATTGAATTGATCAATCTCTTCATCTTCTTCTCCCAAGCCCTGAAATGCATCTTCATCTTCATCCAGAGGACAATCCTCTAAAGACTAAAAAAAGAGAAAAGAGATTAGCTATTGATGAAGTTCACACCTTCATTTAAAAAATGTCCATTTTGGGGCCCCTGAGTGGCTCAGTTGATTAAGTGACTGCCTTCCACTCAGGTCACGATCCTGGAGTCCCCAGATAAAGTCCCACATCCGGCTCCCTATTTGGCGAGGAGTCTGCTTCTTCCTCTACCTCTTCCCTCTCATGCTCTCTTTCTCTCTCATTCTCTCTCTCTCAAATAAATAAAATCTTAAAAAAAAAAAAAGTTCATTTTGTCTTACCAATCATCAGGATAGCTTAGAATATGATCTCTTGTAAACACATCATTTTTTCTACCTCCAATTTCCCTGACATTGAAAAATGGCAGTATCTTCTTTCAGTTTCTCTTTTCCGAAACACTCCATTTCTCTATCAAGAATTTAATAACTATCTCTTCATGCAACCAAGAAATTAGGCCCCCAACTTTCCTGGACATCACTGGTTAGAATAGTAATGACAACTCAAAATGCAAACTTTATCATTACTTTGAGTTTTATGTGTATCTTTCAACAAAAGTATCATGTTCCTTAGTTTCATGCCAAAATTTCAACTATTATGTCCTCTTAAAGCTTTCTCTTCATTTCCCCTCTTCTGTTTTCATCTGTTGATGAAACAGAAAGCTAAAATCTCAAACCCAATTAAGTGAACTCTGGAAAAGCTATGATATGGTGAGTTCAAGTTGTGGTCCCCTTCTTACAAGTATGTGTAAACTTGGCTAAGTCATATTCTGGTTAACTCATTAAACACGTCTAAGTACCTAGTGTGTCTCCAGCTCTATCTACATTTACTCAGAGTGGCAACAAAAGGACAATACCTTAGAGGGTTGTAAGGATTAAATGAAGCAAAGATTGTAAATTTGCTAAACAATGCTAGTTATCACCACAACAATTTAGCTCAGTTCTATTTTATTTTATTTTTTTTTAAAGATTTTATTTATTTATTTGACAGAGAGAGATCATAGGTAGGCAGAGAGGCAGGCAGAGAGAGAGAGAGAGAGGAGGAAGCAGACTCCCTGCTGAGCAGAGAGCCCGATGCGGGACTCGATACCAGGACCCTGAGATCATGACCTGAGCCTGAGCCGAAGGCAGTGGCTTAACCCACTGAGCCACCCAGGCGCCCAAGCTCAGTTCTATTTTAAATACCAACCCCCCCTTTTCAGTTTTCAACTGATTTATTTTCCAAGTTCTCTTCTTTTGGACACTCTGCCCACCGCACCTCATCCTCTCTCCCACGTTTACATCAAGTCAGTTTGGTCTTGAACCATTCCTATCAAGTATAAGTAACCTGTGGCCCCAATTTTCAAAGACTCAGAATCACAATACCACACATCAATAGCAGGTCTGTGATACACCTTGCCAGACAACCTCCTTAAACAGACTTTCCCAAAGGCAAGGTTAGGCCAAAAGGCCATTCTACCCGTCTTAAACCCTTCCAAACTTCCACGAGGCAGGCATGCAGCAGCTTCCACAGCACAGATCAACTTAACCAAATCACTGCTTTTTTAAATTAGAAAGACTCTTCGGGATCACCCAGAGCAGCCCTTTCAGTCTACAAGTCTAGAAACTTTCTGTCCAGAGACTAGGAGCAGCTCAAGGTCATACAGCGAGTTAGTGGCAGGGGCAGGACTCTCTACTATTGCTACATTCCCGGGATGGTCACCAAACACAGGTCTCGTTCCCCTCGCCCGGAACTTCTACGGGACACGCCCCCTCCCAACTCGGAGCCCTCTTCGGTAAACCGTCTCAGGCCCCAGTAAAGGGCAAGTCCAGGCCCCCCTGACCCGCTGGGTGCCCGTGCGCACGGGTGTGTGTGTAATTGGGGGGGGGGGTTCCGGGTCCAGGGCGGGAAACGCGTCTCTAGGCTTTCCCGGGAGACTCTCCCTCAAGGATGGGGGCACCGCTTTCCCCTCCGCGGCTCCTGCCGGGGTGTGGGTGGGGGATGGCCTGGTTACAGTACTTAACGGGCCCTCCCCACCCCCAAACAGAGGCCAACTCTCCCCAGCGGCAACTGATAGGACAGTCCCGCCCCCTGGAGCCGGCTCAGCGCCCACGGATTAAACCCGCGACCCAGGCCCCAAGCGTTCTACTCGGTCCCCTGGGTCCCGCCGCTAGCCCCCTCCTTCCCCAGGGGCGCGGGACCGACGCGCGGGGGGTGAGAGAGGAAAGGGGGCGCGGGAGGGAGGGAGGGGTCACTTCCGGTCGCAAGAGCTCACCTCGTAGCGGAACATTCTTGGGGAGGGGGGAGGGAGCGGGGAGGGGAGTGGGGGAGGGAGGGAAGAAGCGCTGACTCCCCGGCTCCTCCGCGCGCGGGTCCTCCACCGGCTCGCGACCCCTGGCCGCCGCCGTACGCCGGAGCGTGCGTGGGAACGTGCACAGGCGCGCCTCGGGGAGGGCGGCCGCCCCGCTCGGCGCCCGGCGCGGCGGCTGCGCGGGGACAGATTTGGCGTCCCGCTTCCTAGTCTCAGCGGCGGGAAGGAGGTCCCGTGGAGAGAGACTGCGCACGCGCCGCCCGTCGGGGGCTTCCTCGCGAGCCCGACTCGCGGCTCCGCCCCCGGCTTCTCTGCGCCCGCCCAGCGCTCAGGTCCGAGTCACGAGTTTTCCGTCACCGACGGGGCGGAGAAAACCCCTGTGATTGTCACAGGGTATGGCTTTAGAGAGTCCCAGGCCGATCCTGGGCTCGGAGAAATGGAGGTTCCTGGGCTGTTTTTCCAGCGACCAGCGCGGTCTTCGGGGGGCTCGGTGGTCCTGGCGAGACACCCTGTGCGCGGAGTGGAGGGGGCAAAGCCCGACGGGTGCAGGTCCTCGAGAGGGGCTGAAGTCGTCACCGCTGAGAGCGGCACGCCACCCGCTGAGTCCACAGCAGGTCGGGGCTGTGATTTATGTGTCTCGAGGTGCTGACGGCGCCCGGTTTTTAAAAAGCGGAGGCTCGTTCCGGGAGGCTCAACCGGGGTGATATTTTTAGGCGCCAGGCGCTCCGGGCACGTGGCGCGGGGGAGCCAGAAAGGGCAGCGCGGCCGTGGGCAGCAAGGTCAGCGAGGCCGCCGAGCCCCACCCCGGCTGCGCCGCTGGGGGACACCGCCTCCGGAGCGGACCGAGCCCAGGAGAGAGTTTGTCTGGGTTCTGGTGGTTCGTCCTCCGTGCGGGCACCGCCCGGGCCCCTTCGGCCCCTTAGAGCTCATGGAACTCTCTCTTTTCCCCTAAGGACTAAACTTCAACCGCGAAGAATTAATTCCTGTGCATTTCGCAACTCCTTTTCTCCGCGTGTCTGAAAATGCTGCCTGGCCTAGGAATGGCATACAGTAAATTCCTCACATACTAATCAGACCCCAAGTCTGGACACTCTGGATTTGGAAATAGAAGTTCTGGGTGGGAATCCGTGCTTTGTCACTGGCCATCAGATTTGGGCAAGTTACCAAAACATCTCTGAGCCTTAATTTTTTTGTGAAATGGGTTTAATGGTACCTGCCTCACAGTAGTGGTTCAATGGTATAAGGGCGATTGAGGTCTAACCTGGCACTCTGCTAGTGCTGTCATTCTATCCTTCCTTATGCCAACCCCACGAGGTAGGTACTATTATTTTCTCTCTTTTGTGCGTGAGGAACCAAAGGATTAGAGATGTTAGGTAATTTGCCCCAAACCACCCAATGGCAAGTGGCAATGCTGTCAGCTGGGGACTCTCTCATTCCAAAACCTAGTATCTGAAGCACTGTGATCCTTTCACAAAAGCAAGTGCTTGCGTGGGCCAGGCCTGAACCTTGAAGAAGAGTAGCAGCCGGAGAATAAGGTGATTGTTGGGTTTCAGGCATGCACTGAACATTACAAAACAGTATTAGGTAACAGCAAGTCTTAACAATGACCAAAGCATTGGTGCTATAGACCAGGGGTTGGAAACTATGACTCTTGGCTGAATCAGACAAAGTTGCCTGCCTTTTTAAGTAAAGCTTTGTTGGAATACAGTCACTCTCATTTATTTATAAATTGTCTTTGCTTTAGGGCAAGGAAGGCAGAGATGAGTACTTAGACTGGAGACCATTTTGCAAGCAAAGGCTAAAATAGTTACTCACTGGCTCTTTATGGAAAATGTTTACAAACCATGTTTTCTCATCACTGTTAGAAATCAGATGTTAAAAAGAAACACATCTTTAAGTCATGGACTACTTAAGAAAATACAATGGCAAGCAGAAACTATTTAGAACTGAGTGATAAAAGATATCAAGAGATTCAGGATATAGCTAAAGACGTTTATAAAGGAAAATAGGAAAGCTGAATATAAGTGAAATGGGTGAACTTGGGAAAGAAAGAAAGAATAAGCAGTAATTCAGCAGAAGTCAAGGTGTCACTGGATTAACAAAATTATCCTTTTTTTCCTCACCTAATACCTGTTCATGAAGGAGATTGAGGGTTTTCTAAAGAAAATAATGCATTTTTAAAAAAAAGTTGTGTAATGTAATCCTTTATTAAGTTGGGGAGGATACAAGTTTTTTTTGACAAGTGATTCTTTAGAGATAAGGTATGATGTCTCTGGAGAGTGTCCAGTGAGTGGGTGAAAGAAAAGTCTCTTGCATGCCAGGTAGGTAGAAGAGGCTTTGATAGATGGAAGAGGACATCGGTTAGATAAAACCACTGAGTTTTCTTTAACGCTGTCTGTCCTTTCCCCAAAAGCTACAAATAATCCCTTGTGGTATTTATAGGCTCTATAATTTTTTTTTAAAAAATTGAGGTAAAACAATCCATTTTCTTGTGAGACTATTTCATTTATTTATTTATTTATTATTTTTAGTTAACATATAATGTATTGCTTGTTTCAGGGGTACAGGTCTGTGAATCATCAGGCTTACACATTTCACAGCAGACACCATAGCACATACCCTCCCCAATGTCCATAATCCAGCCACTCTTTCCCTCCCCTCCACCCCTCAGCAACCCTCAGTATGTTTCCAGAGATGAAGAGTCTCTTATGGTGTGTCTGCCTTCCCGGTCCCATTTTGTTTCATTTTCTCCCTCCCTAACCCCCACAACCCCCACCGTGCCTCTCAAATTCCTCATAACAGAGAGATTACTTGATAATTGTCTTTCTCTCATTGACTTATTTCGCTTAGCATAATACCCTCTAGTTGCATTCACGTTGTTGCAAGTGGCAGGATTTCGATTTTTTGATTCTTTGCCTTGGTTTCTTAACAGTTCCTATAGAATCACTGGAACAGGGTCAGGTGGCAGCATCCCATTCAGAATACATCCTTGCCCGTTTTACTGGCAACAGCTGGTGCTAAGGAAATGGGGGGCAAGGTAGCTGAAGAGTAGGGAGTAAGGGAGGAAATCCTGTGAAAGCTGAAAAGCTTAACTCCCCATCCAAAGCTTAACTCCCTTGGTGTTCCCTGTGCCATGGGCTCAGTGGTGATCTGTTTCTGGCATTAGCTGGTCTTCTGTATTTCCCCGTGTCTAAATGAGAGGAGGCAGGTAAGCTTCTCGTTTCTGGCCTTTTCCTGAGACAGTTGGGGAAAGAGAGAGATTTCAGGCTCTCTGTGGAGACTGCTATACTGGAGGGAACTTGGCTCTCTCTCTTCCTTTGGGCAGAGCTTGCAAAAGAAAAAGTTTTGTTCAACAAAGTGTGAAAATTAGTCAAAGTTCCATGAACACCATTAACAGTCTTGAGGCATTCTATTACATACACAGAAGCCTGATGTAAAATATACAATGTTGTTTAAGAATTCTGGCACACTTGTTTCCCTCACCCATTCGCTAACAACTGAAGTCAGGACACTTTTGATTGAAGAGATGCTTGGATTCTGGTATTCTCCCCCCCCCCCGCCCCCCATTAGCGAGATAGGAAACTTATAATGTAAAACCCGTGATATTTTGGACTTTGATGGTTAACTTGGAATGTTGTAGTTATTTGATACACATAATGGACCATCTGAATTCAGTGGTTAAAACAACAATGATTTATTTTGCCAATGAATCTCCGTTTGAGGGGGACACAAGGGGAGCAGCTCATCTCTGCTCCAGGTGGCATCACACTGTACTGCTTGCATCTGGGAATGACTCTGGTTGGTTGGTGGAACCGTCTGAAGTTTCATTTACTACCTGGCAGCTGAGACCTCAGAGGGGTTTTCAGTGCTTAACATGTGGACTTTCTACGTGGTTTCTTACTTTCTTCACCACCTGGTGTCTGGGTTCTAAGAACAAGTGTTCTGTAAGGGCCAGTTGGAAGCATATCCCTGTCATGACCTAGTCTCGAAAGTGGCATAGCATCACTGCTGCTAGATTTAAGGGCAAAGAAAGATGGACCTCACCTCTGGATGGAAAGAGTCAGTGTCACAGTGGGAGGAGAACATGTGGGAAGGGATATGTCATTGTGGTCGTTTTGGAAAATGGGGGCTAAGGGTTAGGAGACAAGGCTTTTTGGTTAAGAGAGGCCAAGAAATCTCTTGAAACAAAAGTCAAATCTTACAAGGTAGGTATTTTTCTCTCTTTAAAAAGTCGCCATCACCACCACCACTACCTGGGTTTATAGGATGGCGTGTGAGGTTGGCACAGAATCAAAGGACATCTGGGAAATTTTTGCGGTTTTGGAGCTTATAAAATCTTTGGTAAGGACATGCCCTGATTTCCGTGGTGGAACGTAGGCCATGTGCATGCAGATCCCCCCTAAAATGCAGCTCGTCAGTTCATTCCAATAATGGGGGCTATGTTCTCTATTGCTGCACAAAAAATTACTTTAAAACGTAGCAGCGGAAAACTAAAATCACTTCTCATCTTACAAAGCTTTGGAGGGTCAGGATTCTAGGAAGAGCAGCTCAGCAGGGTGGTTCTGGCTCCTAGTGTTTCAGGAAGGGCAGTCAAAAACGTCAGCTAGGGCCCTGTCATCTGAAGGCAGGTGTGTGCCCAAGATGGTTTACTCACATGGCTGTTGGCAAGACCCCTCAGTTTCTCTCCACATGGACCTCTCCATGGAGCTTCTTGGCTGTTCTCAGAACGTGGCAGTTTCTTCCCAGAGTAATAAGGGAGAGGCTGCAGCCACAGTATTTTTAATGACCCAGTCTGAGAAGTCATATATCAGTTCTGCCACGTACTATTTGCTAGAAATAAGTTAACTAAGTATAGCCCACACTCAAAGGGAGGGGTATCAGGCTTAACCCTGTAAAGGGAGGGATATCAAAGGAGTTTTTGAAACCACCACAACCTGTTTGAAGGCAGACTCCAAACCTTTTAATTAGGACAAATTTCTGGAGAGATAAATAGATTCTAATATGATGATGATCATAAAATACCACTGGTACAAATAAGGTGGTGTTGGTACAGAAATATACAGACTGATTTATGGAGCAGAGTAAGCACCCAAGAAGTAGAACTTGACAGAAATGTGGATTTACTATGTGATAAAGATGATGCCTCAATTCAATGGATAAAAGAAATACGATTTGAAAATTATATTGAAGCAATTGGTAATTTATTTTGAAGTAAAAGTTAAAGCCTTACAGCACAGCATACAACACAGTAAACTCCAAAATGATAAATACATTCCATGTAAATTTTAAACATAAAGCAGCAAGAACAAAATATGGATGAATATTTGTATGATTTCAGGATAAATTTTCAGAATTTATTTACTATAAAAATGAAAATCACAAAAAAAAATTTGAACGCTGAATTTTATAACATATACACATATAATATATGTAAATAGTACATATAAGATGTAGTATATGTATAAGATAAACTTTCAAAATATTTTCAGCACATAGGGAAAGTGTTGAATAAAGTACAAAAACTTAAAAATAGATTTTAAAATTCTTTAAGCATCTTAGTAAAGGCCACAAAAATTTTTTTTTTTTTTTTTTTTTTTTTTTTAAAGATTTTATTTATTTGACAGAGAGAAATCACAAGTGGGCAGAGAGAGAGAGAGGAGGAAGCAGGCTCCCAGAGAGAGCCCGATGCGGGACTCGATCTCAGGACCCCGAGACCACGACCTGAGCCGAAGGCAGCGGCTTAACCCACTGAGCCACCCAGGCGCCCCGCGGCCACAAAAATTTTTAAGTAGCTATGGAATATATAAAAAGATCAATTTAGTCAATGTAGACAAGATTAACAGTTGCCATTGTGAAGCCATCAAATTGGTAGATAAGAAAAAACTAAGGACAGAAAAAAAAGGAAGAAGGGGGAGTGTGAGGGAGGGAGGAATGGAAGGAAGCCGACCCAGTGTTGACTGTGAATTTATAAAACAAATACCTTTGTAAATAGTTGGTGGGAGTATAAATTTGTAGTCTCAGGAATGCAATCTGGCAATGTGTGTGTGTAAATAGGGGTTTAAAGTATTTTAACACTGGGGAAGTAATTAGAGTTAACACAAAATCATATGTAAAGATCACCCACAGTGATACTTGTAATAGTGAAAGATAGGTAGCCGTTTAAATGCCAATAAGAATAAATGGAAATGTTATGACAACCATGTTTTAAAAGGCTACTTGAGCAAGGCAGGTGTTTATAAGTTAAGAGAATGAAGCAGGGTACTAAAGCTCCAAATATAATATGCATAATGTATAAAGTACCCAAACATTATCTGAGGTTTATTTTAATTGGTGGGGTTAGAAATGATTTTTAACTCCTGCCTACTTTTATATGTTTCCCAATTTTTCTAAAATTGATATGTAATATACTTAAAAATGGAAAAATTTTATTTATTTATTTTTTTTAAGAAGATTTTATTTTCAGAGAGAAAGAGGGAGAGCACCAGAGGGAGGAGGATCAGAGGGAGAAGCAGACTCCCCACGCTGAGCAGGGAGCCTGATGTGGGACTCAAACCTGGGACTTCAAGATCATGACCTGAGCTGAAGGCAGTTGCTTAGCCAACTGAGCCACCCAGGCACCTAGGAAAAATGTTATTTTAAAAGAAGAACCATAGCAAGACAGATTGGCAAGAACAGAGGAAAGAAGTTCTCATACTGGTTCTGCCAAATAACCATTAGTTCCTGACCCCTTCTTGAAATTTCCCATTCTGAGTGGGGTGAAGATATTGTTTATGATTTTAAAGCATCACCAATTACACTTTCAAAATGATGATACGTTCCAGATATTTATCACATTCCAGATACTATTTTTATAACTTTGCAACAATAATAGATCTCCCAATAAACATTTCCCAAGACTCAGTCAATGGAAAGGAGAAAAGTAAATCTTTATGAGTAGAAACTTGAAGAATTATTAGTGCTCTTAAAGGGAACCTCTTGTAGTTACTCTGTGAGTATTTATGGAATGCCAGCAGCAAATCTCAGTATATAACCTTGAAGGGGAGATAACAAAGAAATAGAATGTCCTTTGACATCACTCGAAGGAATTCATCAATTCAATAAACAGGTATTGACAGCTTTAGCTCTTTTAGGCACTGGGTATGGATTTAGAGAACAAAACAAAATACCTGCCCATCAAGAATTTACTTTCTCTTATTTTAAATGTTAATATCTAACTTTCAGGAGCTAGAAATAGGAACTGGGGCCTGAGGAAGTAGTAAATTAGTTCCCCTGAGTTTATCATTTTCCGAGTTTATCATTCATGTGAGTCCACATTTTCTAGCACAGCAAATGTCTTTTCGTTACCTTATTTAGTGCGTCTTTCAGCTCCTTGTTCCTCATGCTGTAGATCAAGGGGTTCAAGACAGGGGTGACGAAGGTGTAGACAACAGACACCACACGACCCATTTCTGGATTGTAGCTAGAGCTGGGGCGTAAATAGATGAGGCTACAGCAGCCATATTGGAGGAGAACCACAGTCAAATGAGAAGAGCAGGTGGAGAAGGCCTTGTGCCGCCCCTCTGCAGAGCGGATCTTCAAAATGGCAGCCACAATGAAGATGTAGGAGATGGAGATCAGGGAAAAGGGAATGGTAAGGATGATAACACTGACAATGAAGATCATGGCTTCTTGCATTCGAGTATCTCCACAGGCCAACCGCAAGATCGGGAGTACGTCACAGTAGAAGTGTGTGATCCTGTTGTGGCCACAAAATGGCAGGTGGAAAATCAGAGCTGTGAGTTGTAAGGCTAGAATGAAGCCAAGGACCAGGGCTCCCGCTGCCAGCTGGGCACACAGCTGCCATCTCATGATGAGGGTGTAACGCAGGGGATCCCGAATGGCTACAAACCGATCGTAAGCCATGATCCCCAAGAGGATACAATCAGCACTGCCCAGAAAGACAAAGAAGAACATCTGTGTGCCACAGCCAGTGAAAGAGATGGGTATTCTCCCCATGGTCAGGAGGTTGACCAAAGCGAGAGGAGCCACAGTGGAAGAGTAAAAGATCTCCAGAACTGCCAAGTTGGCCAGAAAGAAATACATGGGAGTGTGGAGTGAACGCTCTGCCCAGACAGTGAGGAAGATTGTGGCATTACCAAGGAGACTGCCGATATACATCAGCAGGAAGGCCACAAAAATAAGTATTTGTATCTCCAGGATGGGCGAAAATGGGTGAAAGTGGAACTGGATGTCTGTGGTTTGGTTTTCATCCCCCATAAAAGTGGCACATCAGGTTTTCTAGGACAAAAGAAAAATTATGTTTGGAAAGAAAGTGCTTTGAGCTTTAGGATGAAGTGATGATACTGTATTAACACCTCTAGCTTTAATAATCTCAAAGCCGAGTTTATACCGGGCATGTCACTCTCTAATCTTGCTTGTGTTTGCCAGCTCACATTTTCAAGAGAGTTGGCTCAGGTTAACTGGAAAGCCTGTCACTTTGAGTAAGAGCCAAGTTAATTTGCCCCATGTGGCAATGGAGCTCAGGACTTTGACTTCACTTTTGTTTTGCAAGAACCAGCTGAACTAATAACCCCTGAGCTTCTAAACACATGTGTTACCTAGCAGTAATATACTGGCTATCAAATATGGACTCGTAATGATCCTGAGTCCAAGTCCTATAATATACATTGGGATCATATTGTCCCATATAAATGATGCTCCATTGTTCTCTGAGGGTTAGGTTCCTAGACAGAAAAAAAGAGGTCAACGGGCCAGTGCAGCGGCACTGAGCATGATGGCCCCATTACTGCTTTGTGATTGCAGAAAAAACTGAGCCTTCTAGTACATTGGCCCTTAACTATAAGCACCCCATACCTTTTACAGACTTTCCCTGTGTTTTTAACCAAGAGTCAAGAGAAGTTACAGCCGTTTTAGAAACAGCATCCATATAAACATTTAGAAAATTCTTCCCATTATGACAATTGGACAATGTCCACATTCTTGCATATGGTAGAGAAAGTATCAAGTATGATATCCTGTACACCTTTCTAAAACAAACTTTTAATTTTTTTCTTTTATTCTATTTTTTGTGATAATTTGTTTTATGTATGTTATGTCTTATTTATCATAGATATATGAACTTCTGCAGGATAAGCACTGTATCTTACTCCTCCCCCTCTAATGCCTACTATGGTGACCAATAAACATTTGTAGAATGAATAAATAAATAAATACGTTTTTCACAACCTCGGTAGATTTTCATTTAGGCAGAGCACATAGTCTTATAAAGTATGACTTAAGAGTTCATGGAAAGAAAACACTCCTCTAACAAGCTGGGTGCAGCATAGTTCCTTTATTAGAAAATATCACTGAAAATTTGTGCATCTTATTAGTTCTTACTAGTTTGACTTCAAATAAATTCAGTGCTCAAATCTCAAACTGTTTTCCTATGTATAGAAGATAATCCTCTCTCTCCATTATCTCTAGATAATCCTGAATCTCTGTTTGAGGGTTAGACTGATGAACATTTTTGGTCTGGACCTTGCCCTGCTCTGGGCCTCCCCACCGAAGGGGACCAAGCACCAAATGTAGAGTTTCTCTAGACTACTGGCAGTAGATTGGGCTAGAATAGACTTTCAGAAGGAGGGTAAAGGATTTAAAACAGGGAGGCCTTGTTTCACCTTCTTTGTAGTTACTGCCACACCCATAAACACACCCTCTACCCAATAGTCATCCCATAGGAAGTCATCCAAACTCCCATGGTTTTGTTAATTACTGCTTGGATCTGGGTCAGCCCCCTCCCCCCAGGTAGAAAGATTAGACATTTACCATAGGGATAGGAGTTGAAAGGCGTTGTAAAGACTCTCATTCATAAAATTATTTTTTTTTCCTGGTAAAATGAAAAATGTACCCAGCTAAAATGAAAATGTGAGCTAAGATGCATGGGGGTGTGAGTGTAAATGAAGAGAGTCAGTTATAATGCCATTTTACCTGTCAACAGCGCCTTACCTGATTTTATTTGCCAGAATCAACTCAACTTCTCTTTCAGGACCTGGAAAGAGGAAACATTTAATTTTTTTTAATTTAAAGCCTTTTTTTTTTTTTTTTAAGTATGCTCTACCGCCAGTATGATGACCAACACCGGGCTTGAATTCACAACTCTGAGATCAAGACCTGAGCTGAGATCAAAAGTCAGACTCTTAACTAACTGAGCCACCTACGCACCCTTAAAAGGGGAACATTTTAGAGCACTGTGCATAGGGGAGGAAAAAGTGACATAACCTGGATATAAACCTTGAATGACTAGATGTCTTATAGCAACTTAGGGACAATTTCTTATAGACTATTCTATGCTTTTTCAATGTATTTCTGTTCCACTATCTCATTTGATTGCCTTAAAATATCCAGCAGGTAGGAAGGTAGCTATTAAGACCTCCATCTTGAGACTAAGGCACAGAAAAGGTGATTAACTGACCCATTATCATTCAGGGGTTTAGAGGTGGAAGAGAGATTAGCATTTAGATCTCCTTGTACTTATCAATGATTACTTAAATCTTAGCTTGATTCTTGTCGCAGGACTATGAGCCAGCTATGATCTTGTCGCTGACACTCCCAGGGAACTCAGAACAAGCCAGCAAATGGCTTTTCTCAGGGTAAGGCTCTTAATGTTTATAGAAGAATGTTCTTAATGATGCTATAGGAAAAGATAAAGAGATTTCTATTCAGAATTTCTAGCTAATTCCATGAATCTACAAGGCTTATACAGTTGGGGCTACTCTAAAAATATTACTAATTCAAGTGAAATTAGAAAAATACTACTAATTCAAGTGAATTGATCAGACTTGGCTTAGCTTCAAAGGAGGTCAGATCATCTTAGAATCAAAGCAGTGTTTACCGGCACCAAAAGCATCAGTCCCTGGTTCCTAAAAACACAGTCATACTGATTGGTCCACAGAACTGGCAGGAAAGCCTAGCAGAGTTAAGAATCTGAGGACTGGAGTTGAGAAGACCTGGGACCATCCCCTGTCTCTGCTATTTACCATCTGTGTGACCTTGGAAAGTTTCTCTCTATGCACTTCACTTCCTCATCTTCAAAATGCAGATAATATCAACATCTATCCCACAAAGTTGTTGTAAGCATTCAATGAAAGAATGACTATAAAGTGATTTATACAGCATCTGGTGGTGGTGTCATTCCAGGCTAGCTATTGCCATAACTGATCTTTGAAAAGTTGTACTAATGGCCCTGTGTGAGTCTTGCCATAGATAACATGAGTTCTTATTCTGATATAAAAACCTTTGATGATCATGTTTTCCTGCTTTAGTTCTCTCTTTACAATTACATGTCTTCCTGCATCTGATTTACCTCCACAGGACAAAGTATAAGTACATTGGTGTGGCATTGTCATTACTCCAATTTGAACCAGGACAATCTAGTCCCGTGAGGAAATCCAGTGACTATAAAAAGGTATTTCCAAGTCCATCCAAATTTTCCAGGGTATCTTGACCTTTCTGAATTTTAATTAGTATAACCAATGACTTAGGCTATTAATATTATATATCTCTTATTTCACATTCTCCAAGTAGGACAGACTCATGGCTCTTATATCTCATGCGTACCATTGTACACCCAGCACCTATCATTGTATTGGAATACAAGAGACAATAAATATAAGACTGAAGGCATGCATGAATGAATGAAGGGTTTCTTACTGGTGTATACGAGGGAAAGGGAGAGCATATAGCATTGTCTGGGATATTTTGATGTTCTTGTAAGGAGTAGTTCAATGTAGGGCCTTATTACAATCCTCATAAGAGGTAAAAAAAAAAAAAATAGTAGGAAACTTATCCAGAATATTTTGAATCTTGGAGCTGGAGCCAAAGAATTTCCACCTCATTCCTTAGGACCATACAGATTTATGTTAAATAATGGTATGCTCAGGAGTTAGCCTATTTGCCCATGAAATAGTCATTGCCATTCTTGGACTGAATGCATAGCTTCCCAGTTCTGTTCATTTTGAAGTTGTCAGATGTTTTTCTGCTCTTAACCCAAACGGGAATGTTCATTGTTCAATACACAGTGAAACTCTTTTGATCCCCTTTGTCTGTCTTCACATGGACTAAATTGTGAGAGCAAGGACCCATGATAAATGGCAGGTCTGTAAGTCACTAATTACCTGGAAAGAAAGCCAAAACATATATCAAAATTTGCCTGGTACAGCCAGTCTTCCAGACTTTTACAGATGTTACAAAAACCAAAGAGTATTTTTTATTCTAATGGTTAATTAGAATCATCTTATTATCAAAAACTCTGATGGTATATTGCCTTTGCTATAATCTTCAGAGTTGGCTCTTAAGCATACAGGTAAGGAGTCTGATCCTCTACAAGGCAACAAAGAGAGATGCTGGAATTGGCTGAGAACTTACCTTCCTCTGGAAGGAGGAACTATCTTCTAATCCAAGTGTTATTTCTAAAGATTTCCCTCCATCCTCAAGCTTTTACAATTTCTGCAGGGATCTTTGGGACCAACCTCCCCTGGGTGTCCCCAGATCCCTGTCCACAAACAATTGCCAGGTTGTGGCACAGACCTTGTCATTGCTTCTCCTTCCCCGAAGCCACACTCACCATTCAGGGTTTCTGTCAAGCACAGTCTCTTCAGCAATCTTGCATCTTGCTGTGTTTTAGTTCAAGGGAGGCATTTATCCCTAAGAGTCTGGTGTCTTAGAAGGGTTTCGCAATCCGATCTAACAGGAGTTTATAGCCCTTAGAAATTCAAAGCAAGGAAAACAAACAACGTTTATCATTCACTGTTTAGTAGCCTTTAAAGGCTTGACTTATGTTTCATGGGTAGTTTAGTTTGCCTTGATGAAGTCACCCCCTTTCTCAATTGTTTTAAAAATAGTTCTTGGGTGTTATTTTCCTTGATAGTGTCATTAAGCCAAAAACCAACTACCAGAATAGTCTTTCTCCCGGAGTAAGATGTCCTTACTTATACCTTATGAAAAGGTGTCCTTTTCATAAAGAAAAAAACATACTAAGTAATATATCTAATGAAGAGTTGAGAAATTGAATCAGACAGACATCTGATTATTTTGTATTGAAGTATAATTAACAGTGTTACATTAATTTCAGATGTATAACATACTAATGGGACAATTCTGTAACCACTCTAAGTGTAGTCACCATCTGTCACCATGCAACATTATTACAGTATTATTGACTATATTCCCTATGCTGCACTTTTTATCTCTGGAATACTTGAGTATTTTGAGGCAAGCCCCTTGACATTTTGTAGGATGTAGGTAAGATTTTGGATTAACAGCATACTTCATTGCCGTTCCTATATTCTGAAGTTGTGTTGACATATCTAGGTTATGTCTTTAAACTTCTTTTTCTTTGGGGGTGGCGCCTGGGTGGCTCAGTGGGTTAAGCCTCTGCCTTTGGCTCAGGTCATGATCCCTGGCTCCTGGGATCAAGCCCCACATCAGGCTCTCCGCTCAGTGGTGAGCCTGCTTCCCCGCCCCCACCCCCGCCTGCCTCTCTGCCTACTTGTGATCTCTCTGTCAAATAAATAAAAATTAAAAAAAAAAAAAAGAATTTAAACTTTTTTTTTTTTTAAAGATTTTATTTATTTATTTAACAGAGAGATACACAGCAAGGGAAGGAACACAAGCAGGGGGAGTGGGAGAGGGAGAAGCAGGTTTCCTGCAGAGCAGGGAGCCTGATGCAGGGCTCCATCCCAGGACCTTGGATCATGACCTGAGCCAAAAGCAGACACTCAACGACTGAGCCACCCAGGTGCCCCTGTCTTTAAACTTCTTAAATCATTATTATCTCTTCTTTCAAAAATTGGTTTGGTATCACTACCACCACAGGGGAATGTCACCATTATCTTCAAGAGACTTCAAAATTTTCTTTATGTGTGTTGAGTTTGAGATACCACCTTACACTAGTTAGAATGGCCAAAATTAACAAGACAGTAAACAACATGTGTTGGAGGGGATGTGGAGAAAGGGGAACCCTCTTACACTGTTGGTGGGAATGCAAGTTGGTGTAGCCACTTTGGAAAACAGTGTGGAGATTCTTTAAGAAATTAAAAATAGAGCTACCCTATGACCCTGCAATTGCACTACTGGGTATTTACCCCAAAGATACAGATGTTGTGAAAAGAAGGGCCATCTGTACCCTGATGTTCACGGCAGCAATGGCCACGGTCACCAAACTGTGGAAAGAACCAAGATGCCCTTCACCAGATGAATAGATAAGGAAGATGTGGTCCATATATACTATGGAGTATTATGCCTCCATCAGAAAGGATGAATATCCAACTTTTGAATCAACGGGACTGGAAGAGATTATGCTGAGTGAAATAAGTCAAGCAGAGAGAGTCAATTATCATATGGTTTCAATTACTTGTGGAGCATAAGGAATAACATGGAGGACATGGGGAGATGGAGAGAGACTTTGGACTCTGAAAAACAATCTGAGGGTTTTGGGGGAGAGGGGTGGGAGGTTGGGTGAGCCTGGTGGTGGGTATTAAGGAGGGCACGTATTGCATGGAGCACTAGGTGTGGTGCATAATCAATGAATTCTGGAAGATTGAAAATAAATTTAAAAAAATAAATAAAAATTTAACAAAAATTTTCTTTATTAAAGAAGGGGGTACCCCTGAAACTAATAATACACTATATATTAACTAATTTGAATTGAAATTTTTGAAAAAAAGAGGGGAAAGTTGGAGAAAAAGAGGTGAACAAATTTTTGTGGATTTAAAAACATGGTCATTAAAAAATAATATATAGTATGTGTAAAATATGCACATATCGTAGTATGCAGTGCTTTCTAAGTACTTTTGCATTACTCTTTTATTCCTTACACTATCTTGTTAGCTTGAAATGATCATTCCCATTTTACAGATGAGTCAGTAGAAGCTCACCAGGCTAAGTAATGGATAGTGCTTGAGCCAGGGCTGAAATTCAGATTTTATAACATAAAGTCCTATTTTGTTTATTATATTAATCTAGCTTTAGTTTGTATTATTGTGACTATAATGATTGTTACTGCTTGTTATTAATTAAGCTTTTTGGTTTAATTTTATTAAAACTTTCTAATAACCATTTCTCTTTCCACCCTTTGTCTTTTTGATTCTATATTTCTCTTAATCATATAAACTTTAGAAGAGGAACATTTTCGTGCTCACTTGGCTTATAAAGCTTCTTTGAAGTAGAAAAAAGTACTTTTTCAAGTTAAAAAATTAAGCTGAGCACACTGTTTCTCAGTCATAATTAGAACAAACATGAATTCTATATAAAGTATACAGATCAAATTATTGAACTTAAATAATAGAAAAATTAAAATTTTAAGTACAATAAATATGTACTGGATATAGTAATTTTTAAAGTGTTGTTTAGAAATTTTTCATTGAAATGTAGATGACATATATTGGTTTCAGGTGTACAACATAATGGTATGATAGTTACATATCTTAACAAATGCTCATCACGGTTAAGTGTAGCCATCATCCGTCACCATACAAAGTTATTGCAATATTTTTTCTCTTTGATTTTGTTTATTTATTTGAGAGAGAGAGAGAGACAGGATGAGATAGAGAGAGAGACCAAGAGAGTGTAAGCATGAGCAGGGGGAGAGGCAGAGGGAGAAGTAGGCTCCCTGCTGAGCAGGGTTCCGTCCCAGGATGCTGGGATCATGAGCTGACCTGAAGGCAGAGGCTTAACTGACTGAGCCGCCCAGGCACCCCCAAAGCTATTGCAATATTATTGACTGTATTTCCTATGTTGTACTTTTTGTTCCTGTGACTTATTTATTTTATAACTGGAAGTTTCTACCTCTTTGTCCCCCTGACCTGTTTGGTTCATCCCCCTATCTCCACTCTCCTGTGGCGACCACCAGTTTGTTCTCTTTATTTATGAGTCTGTTTCTCTTTTGTTGTTGTTTGGTTGTTTGTTCATTTGTTTTGTTTTTTATATTCTACATATAAATGAAATCTGTCTTAATAATTTCTTATAAAATATTTATACCTCTTGCTTCCATGGAAACAAACTTTTTCTGAGCATTTTAGTGCTTACCAGTTCTCATATCTCTGTTTTATAGAAGCCATCACTAGATTTGACAGTCATCCTTCTTATGCCATTGTAGACCTTAAGTTTTTTTTTTTTAAATTTTTAAAAATTATTAACATTTAAGGCATTATTTGTTTCAGGGGTACAAGTTTGTGATTCATCAGTCTTACACAATTCATAGCACTCACCGCAAAACATACCCTCCCCAATGTCCATCATCCACCTCATCCCCTAACCCCCTCCCCTCTAGCAGCTCTCAGTTTGTTTCCAGAGTTTACGAGCCTCTTATGGTTTGTCTTCCTCTCTGGTTTCATCTTGTTTCATTTTTTCCTCTCTTGCCCTATGATCTTCTGCCTTGTTTCTTAAATTCCACGTATCAGTGAGATCATATAATTATCTTTCTGTAGACCTTAAGTTTTTAACAAATATTAAATTTGGGGAGCTCTGTCTTCCACTAGCAACTGATATGGCAAATTTAGAAATGAGAGTTAAAAAAATCCCGACGCCTAGATAGTATTTGAAAATGTGCCTAGTAAATTATTACTGTAAGTATATTGCACTCTTAAAATAGGAATGTCATACTAGAGCTTAGAAAACTGTTTAAGATTTTTAATTCCACATACACTGAGTTCATATCAACAGCACATTCCTTACTGTGCTCACTCAGTTTCAAGGATAATGTTTTACGTATGACTACAGTAGCTCACTTTCTTCATAATTCTTTAAGTTACACATGTCAACTCAGATACTGAAAATTCTCTTAGGAGTATAAACATTTCTTTGAAAGATAGTATTACTGTTTTCAATAGAGAAAAACAATAAATGGATTTGAAATTGATGAGCTAATTGTATTCTGAATTCATACTGGAAATGCATGTTGCTGCTGTTTTTGTTTTTTCTTTTAAATTTCTGGCTGGGAGAAGTTGCCATCACATTCAGAGACTGAAAATTTTACTTGGAATAAATATATATATACATACATATATATATATATATATATATATATATATATAGTGGTTGCCTTCTTTTTTGAAATGATTTATGTACAATGAATTTTGATGCCTGTATTATATGGCTTAAAATATTAATTTTCATAAAATATTATGCCAAATTATAACTTGGAAAAGTGAATTTGAAAGTAGATATTTTTTAAAGTATGTCTTTGGCTTGCACTATAGAAACTATATCCTTATTTATATCATTAGCAATTTTCTGAAGAGCATTGTATACTGTGTTTTTAGACACATGATAGCAAACTCCATTTTTCTGTTATATATTTGACAACAGCTCTAAATTTATCTGATAAATATAACTTGGATTTGTTCTAGCATTTTGTTGGGATTGAAAAATCATTGTATATCTCTTGGATGATATAAAAGTTCACTGGCATCAAAAGTGAATTTTGCTACTTTGTTCACAATAGAATGGTTTACAGTGTTTTAGAGGATCTTATGTTTCAGTCTATTATGTATTCCATGCAAATTTGTACCATTGTCATATGTCTCATCCACTCAAATTATTTGTATCTGGATTAAGCTCTTTTTGGCAGAAAAAAAAAAGCTAATGTACCCTTCATGCATACCACATAATATCTATTATATGGTAGGTCCTCACAAAATGGTATCTCTAAATTGTCCAAATATGAAATCTCTCCATAGTGTGATTTATTATATATTAAAAATGTTCATGTTATTTTTCTGCTCTGTGGCCCACTGTTACACTATTGTTTAAAAACAAATCCTCTGGGGCACCTGGGTGGCTCAGTCATTAAGCATCTGCCTTTGGCTCAGGGCCTTTGGCTCAGGTCATGATCCCAGCAGGATCCGTCTCCCTGCTCAGCGGGAAGCCTGCTTTTCCCTCTCCCATTCCCCCCTGCTTGTGTTCCCTCTTTCACTGTCTCTCTCTCTCTCTGTGTGTGTCAAATAAATAAAATATTTTAAAAAACAAAAAAAAAAAGCACAAGTCCTCCTTTATTCCTTCTTAAAGTCCATTAGATTTTCAGCAGAGCCTCAATTTTATTCTATATCCTAACCAGGCCATTTCCTAAACAGGTTCTATACTTTCCCACTTACATACTTTGGTTCATCTCATGCCATTATACTAGACATATCCTAGAGTCTCTTGCCATCAAACACCAACCTATGCAGGGAACACCTGGGCGGCTCAGTCGGATAAGCATCTGCGTTTGGCTCAGTTGATGATTCCAGAGTCCTGGGGCCAAGTACCGCATCCAGCTCCTTGCTTAGCGGGAAGCCTGCTTCTCCCTCTGCCTCTGCCTGTCACTCTGCCTGCTTGTGATTTTTCTCTCTCTCTCTCTCTGACAAATACATAAATAAAATCTTTAAAAAAAACACAAAAAACACCAACCTCTCCTAAAATTCTTACTTAAAGAGGTGCTTTCTCCATAAGTCTGTCCTAATAGTGTATTTAGGAATACGCTCTTTAAACTTTCATAGTTCTTTATACAAACCTTGTCTGTGATATTATCTTATAGGTAATTGTATACTTAAGAAATTATTAGAAGACATATATAATTAAGGGCAAAAACAGTGACAAATTTATTTTTTAAAAGTTCTACACATGTAGTTACTTGATAGATATTTGTTAACTTAAATCAATCTTCTTGGCCACATAAGTGATGACTCGGCGATATGAGAAGAACTACTTTAGAATGGAAAGTGGTGCTCATTCATGGGACTCACAGTAGAGTTTTTGTTCAAAAAATATTTATTTTGAGTGTTCTCTTTGTGCTAGAAGATGTATTCGCATTTAAGTGTGCAATTGGCCCGAGAGGAGGAGACAATAAACAGGAACTTACAGGAACTACCTCCAAAGATGCAGAACTTTGAAATAGAATGCAGACTACTCTTGGTGAGATAAGAGGTTTTATCTTGTTTTTTTTTTTTTTTTAAAGGTTTAATTTATTTGAGAGAGAGAGAGAGCATGAGTGGGGGGAGAGAGAGAAGGAGAAGCAGGCTCCCTGCTGAACAGGGAGTCTGATGTGGGGCTCAATCCCAGGACCCTGGGATCATGACTCAAGTCAAAGGCAGACACTTAACCAACTAAGCCACCCAGACAAGAGATTTTAAAAGAAACTTCACAGAAAAATGGCATCAGTTAATGAGAACCTAAGAGGCAATAGGAAAATCTCAGGAGACTAGGTATAGATGCTGTAGAAGGTCCAAAGATGAACATGTCACATTGTAGTAATGATTAGAACAACTTAAAAACCAGATAGTAGGGGTGCCTGAGTGGCTCAGTGGCCTCTGCCTTCAACTCAGGTCATGATCCCAGGGTCCTGGGATCAAGCCCTGCATCGGGCTCTCTGCTCAGCAGGGAGCCTGCTTCCCTTCCTCTCTCTCTGCCTGCCTCTCTGCCTACTTGTGATCGCTGTCTTTCAAATAAATAAATAAGATCTTTAAAAAAAAAGAATGAAAAACAAAAAACCAGGTAGTAAATATGTTTCAGGCAAATTAAACAAATCAGGGTTAAGAATTGGACTTCCTGGAGCCCAGAGCCATTGAAACTTTCAGTAGGACAGAAAAGTTTAGGTTAATATAGAATTGCCAAAAGCCATAAAGAATGCTAACTATGTTCTTCTCCAGGAGACCAGGAACCAGGGACTAGCGCTGATGCAGAACTTAGGTGGAACACAAATGAGACCACAATGGGTGATCTTGGAGTTCATGTCTTAAAGCCAAAATAAGAGGCATTTTTTGGGGGAGAGGTAACTAAGATGATCTCCAAATGTAAGAGTCCCACCAATCCTGACATAGCTTATGATGGAAAAGAAACTGCAATGTCTGCTCTTCAACTTCAAATGGAGATCAGAAAAAGCAACTGAACTTGGATACTCTATAAGTTGCATCCACCAAGTGAATCTGTGGTTCGAGTATATTTGCCATAAAATAAGAAACATAAACTCTATGAAACCTCTACCCTTTCCATTTTAGCTTTAAGATCAGGAAACTTGAAGATATAGGGACCTTCAGAGGGACAAAAAGTAAGCTCTGTTTTATGGAATACTGGAATGTAAAACAAAACCCCACAAGAAGACATTATAGATAGCATTTACTCCTATAAAAAAAGGAATATCTTCATTGGTTCTGGCTGTGGGTAAAATGAATTAACCATCATCTACCCTGTCCCTCCCACTGAATGCAGCTAAAAAACTTGCAAAAAGCAAGAAAGAGCCATTTGAGGACTCTGAAAAGCATATAGTAACAGGTAGTTTGGGAAAGAAGTCCAGATTTGGAGGACAGCTGAATTGGTGGCTGGTTTGCCCCTTTTTGTTCCCTCTCCTGTGTCCCCTCGCCTGGACTCAGGGCAGCCTGAAACCCAGAAGTGGGCATTGGCATGGATAGACAGGGCTCCAGGAGGAACCATTCCAGTTCAGACGGGAAGAGTAAGAAAGGGATTTCTTGCTGGTAACAATGGCAGCAGTGGGACCACCCACAGGCACCTAAAACTCAGGGGGAAAGATACTTTTTCTCCAGTCAAAGAACATGTTGTCTCTAGAAGGAAAGGTGAACACCTGTGGATTATTTTTTCTCTCCCTTCTTCCTGCTGTTGGACTCAGACCTGGGAGCAGTCCAGGGAAACTCCCTTCAGAGTACATAAATAAAGCTCAGCCTTCTGACCAAGCAGGAGAACCCAGGGAACTGAAAAATACCAGGAAGATTTTGCAGAGGGAGGAGCTCAGGAAAGTGACCTGATAAAGTCGTTTATGAATTCCTGGGCTCACCCCTGAGTCACAAATGGGTGGATAGGAATACAAACAGCATACCAGAGACTTGGAGGACTTAGAACTAAGAGATAACCTTCCAGGTGCCCTACTGGACACTGGGTAGAACACATGTGGAACACATCTGAATATCACATTAAAGGCTTTGAAAATAGAACTAACATGGAAGTCACAACATAAGGGGGAGGGAGTGGTGGTGGTCAAAGATTTTCCAACACTTTGAATCTAATACACAGAGAAATTACTGAGGCTAGTGTTGATAGTAACCCTGCCAGCTCTAGTCCCCGGAGGAGAATGAGGATGGGGAACAGATGGTAAAGATTTGGGGATTGCCATCGATGTCAATCCCTTCCCAACTGGGCTACGTACTAGAGCAGTGGATTTTACGCTGTATTATGTATCAGGATCACATGGAAGGCTTGTTAAAACTCAGATCGTTGGACCCCCTCTTCTCCTTCTGATTAAGTATGTCTGGGGCATGGTGCGGGGTGGGTGCTGAGAATTTGCATTTGTAACATGTTCACAGGTGATGCAGAAGCTCCTGGTCCTGGGACCTGCACTACGAGGGTCACTGTTGTAAAACGGCATTGCAGAAGAACCAACTTGGTTTCAAGGGCATATCATTAATTAGAATAGTTGAGAAATCTAGCCAGGATCCTCTGTGACTTAATCTTTTTGTCTAGCAGTTATGTGTTAGGTATGAAACCACACACACACACCTTGGCCCCTAACTCCAGAAACAGCTACTTCTCACACTTCCTCTTCTTTTTCTTCATTTCCTTCTTCACCCCCTCATCCTCCCTCCTCATTCTTTTTTCTTCTCCTTCTTTAGCAACTACTGTATTAGCTATTGAAAAAAAAATGTGTGATTTTCCTGACCTCCAGAGACAACAAGAATTTCTTCTCTTTATTTGCTTTCCCTCCCTCTTCCTCTTTCCCTTTCTTCTCTTCCCCCTCTCCCTACTTTTACTCCTTCCTTGTTTTGGATACAATAACTAAACATGGTTGGAATTTGCATCAGAACAAGGAGAATTCTCAGCAGAATGCTGACTCAGAAGAAGCCCCAGAATTTTTCCTCCAGTAATTATTCACAAGTTCTTACACCATGGGACACAGGAGTCCAATTTCTCATAGATACTCTAATGCCTTTTGGTTCATTTAGTAGTTGGGCACCTACCCCTGAGTTTTCCACGTGAATAATGGATCTACAGATGGGATTCAGTGGCTCCTTTACAATTTTTATAAACTGAACATACTGGACATACACATAAAGAGAGATCAATCTTTAGAAAATCAAATTAAAAAGCCCTGTTATTTGCAATGAATTCCTCAACACTGGATGTGTTCCTTCTGAACTTTTTTGGCCTTTGGGATTTGGGCAGAAAGAAAAGAGCCTGAGAAAGGTAACAGAGGAACTAGTTTTACCAAGCCCTACAAAGAATAGGAAAGCATTTTTGGAATGTATAAGAAAGAATACAAAAACTACATTTATAATCTTTCTGAAATCAAGAAATGAAGAATGAGTTTATTTTCATTCTTTTCATAATTTTCCTTTTTAGAAAAATATCCACATAGACTCCATAGAATTCCAACGCTGGATATTTACGCAAAGAATGTGAAGACACTAATTCAAAAAGATAGAAACATCCTTATGTTTATTGCAACATTATTTACAATAGCCAAATTATGGAAGCAGTCCAAGTGTCCTTCAATCAATGACTGGATAAAGATGAATGGATAAAAAAAAAAGAAGTGGTATATATATATAAAATGGAATATTACTCAGCTATAAAAAGAATGAAATCTCGCCATTGCAACAGTGTGGATGGATCTAGAGAGTATAATGCTAAGTATAAATAAGTAAGTTAGAGAAAGGCTAATACCATATGATTTCACTCGTATTTGGAATTTAAGAAACAAAGTGAGTGAACACAGAAAAAAAGAAAAATAATCAGCCTCTTAAAAAAAAGTTATCAAAAACTGTGTCTATAAAAGATTTGTAATGACATTGGAAATGAATATAACTTTCAGTGAAAAAAGATAATGTATAATTAAAGTATGTTAAAAATATGCTGTACAAGAGATCAAATGGAAATTTAACAAAACATTAAAATAAGTTGTTTTTTAGTGCTGGGAATCAAGTTTATTTATTTATTTTTATTACCATATAATGTATTATTTGGCCCAGGAGTACTTACTGGTCTGTGAATTATCAAGCTTACACATTTCACAGCACTCACCTTAGTACATACCCTCCCCAATGTCCATAACCTAGCCACCCTATCCCTACCCTCCACCACCCAGCAAACCTCAGTTTGTTTCATGAGATTAAGAGTGTCTTACGGTTTGTCTCCTTCCTGATCCCATCTTGTTTCATTTTTTTTCCTTCACTAACCCCCACACCCCCTGCCGTGCCTCTCAAATTGCTCATATCAGAGAGATCATTTGATAATTACCTTTCTCTAGTTGACTTATTTTGCTTAGCATGATACCCTCTAGTTCCATTCACATCACTGCAAATTGCAAGATTTTGTTTCTTTTGATGGCTGCATAGTATTCCATGACACACACTGTCACACAAACACACACACACCCCACATCTTCTTTATCCATTATCTATTCATCTGTTGATGGACATCTAGGTTCTTTCCATAGTTTGGCTATTGTGGACATTCCTGCTCTAAAACATTGAAGTTCATGTGCCCCTTTGGATCACTACATTTCTATCTTTGGGTTAAATACCCAGAAGTGTGATTGCTGGGTCATAGGGTAGCTCTATTTTCAGCTTTTTGAGGAACCTCCATACTGTTTTCCAGAGTGGCTGTTCCAGCTTGCATTCCCACCAACAGTGTAGGAGGGCTCTCCTTTCTCCGCATCCTTGCAACATCTGTTTCCTGACTGGTTAATTTTAGCCATTCTGACTGGTGTGAGGTGGTATCTCATTGTGGTTTTGATTTGTATTTCTTTGATGCTGAGTGATGTTGACCACTTTTTCATGTGTCTGTTGGCCATTTGGATGTCTGCTTTGCAGAAATGTCTGTTCATGTCTTCTGCCTATTTCTTGATTGGATTATTTGTTCTTTGGGTGTAGAGTTTGATAAGTTCTTTATAAATTTTGGATACTAGCCCTTTATCTGATATGTCATTTGGGAATATCTTCTCCCATTCTGTCAGGTGTCTTTGGTTTTGTTAACTGTTTCCTTTGCTGTGCAAAAGCTTTTGATCTTGATGAAGTCCCAGTAGTTCATTTTTGCCCTGGCTTCCCTAGCCTTTGGCGATGTTTCTAGGAAGAAGTTGCTGTGGCTAAGGTTCAAGAGGTTGCTGCCTGTGTTCTCCTCAAGGATTTTGATGGGTTCCTGTCTCACATTAAGGTTTTTCATCCATTTTGAGTCTATTTTTGTGTGTGGTGTAAGGAAATGGTCCAGTTTCATTCTTCTGCATGTGGCTGTCCAATTTTCCCACCACCATTTGCTGAAGTGACTGTCTTTTTTCCATTGGACATTCTTTCCTGCTTTGTCAAAGATTAGTTGACTTTAGAGTTGAGGGTTCATTTCTCGACTCTCTACTCTTTTCCATTGATCTGTGTGTCTGTTTTTGTGCCAATACCATACTGTCTTGATGATGACAGCTTTGTAATAGAGCTTGAAGTCTGAAATTGTGATGCCACCAACTTTGGCTTTCTTTTTCAATATTCCTTTGGCTATTTGATGTCTTTTCTGGTTCCATATAAATTTTAGGATTATTTGTTTCATTTCTTTGAAAAAAAATGGATGGGATTTTGATAGGGAGTGCATTAAATGTGTAGATTGCTTTAGATAGCATCAACATTTTCACAATATTTGTTCTTCCAATTCCTTGGCATGGAAAAATTTTCCATTTCTTTGTGTCTTCCTCAATTTCTTTCATCAGTACTTTATAGTTTTCAGAGTATAGATTCTTTGCTTCTTTGGTTAGGTTTATTCCTAGGTATGTTATGGTTTTGGGCACAATTGTAAATGGGATTGACTCCTTAATTTCTCTTTCTTCTGTCTTGTTTTTGGTGGAAAAAAATGCAACTGATTTCTGTGCCTTGATTTTATATCCTGACACTTTACTGAATTCCTGTACAAGTTCTAGCAGATTTGGAGTGGAGTCTTTTGGGTTTTTCACATATAGTATCATATTATCTTTTCAAAGAGTGAGAGTTTGACTTCTTCTTTGCCGATTTGGATGCCTTTAATTTCTTTTTGTTGTCTGATTGCTGAGGCTAGGACTTCTAGTACTATGTTGAATAGCAGTGGTGATAGTGGACATCCCTCCCTTGTTCCTGATATTTCCTGATGATATTTGCTGTGGGTTTTTCATAGATGGCTTTGATGATATTGAAGTATGTATCTTCTATGTCTACACTTTGAAGAGTTTTCATCAAGAAAGGATGTTGTACTTTGTTAAATGCTTTTTTCAGCATCTATTGAGAGTATGATATGGTTCTAGTTCTTTCTTTTATTAATGTATTGTATAACATTGATTGATTTGTGGATGTTGAACCAACTTTGTAGACCAGGAATAAATCCCACTTGGTTGTGGTGAATAATCTTTTTAATGTACTGTTGGATCCTATTGGCTAGTATTTTGGTGAGAATTTTCGCATCTGTATTCATCAAGGGTATTGGTTTGTATTTCTCCTTTTTGAGGGGGTCTTTGGTTTGGGGATCAAGGTAATGCTGGCCTCATAAAAAAGGGTTTGGAAGTTTTACTTTCATTTCTATTTTTTTGGAGCAGTTTCAGGAGAATAGGTATGAATTCTCCTTTAAGTGTTTGGTAGAACTCCCCTGGGAAGCCATCTGGCCCTGGGCTCTTGTTTGTTGGGGGATTTTTGATGATGGCTTCAATCTCCTTACTGGTTATGTGTCTGTTCAGGTTTTCTATTTCTTCCTGATTCAGTTTTGGTAGTTTATATTTCTCTAGGAATGCATCCATTTCTCCCAGATTTTCAAATTTGCTGGTGTACAGTTGGTCATAATATGTTCTTATAGTTGTATTTCTTTGGTGTTTGTTGTGATCTCTTCCCTTTCATTCATGATTTTATTAATTTGGGTCCTTTCTCTTTTCTTTTTGATAAGTCTGGCCAGGGGGTTATCAATTCAATTAATTCTTTCAAAGAACTAGCTCCTCGTTTTGTTGATTTGTTCTACTGTTCTTTTGGTTTTTAGTTCATTGATTTCTTTTTTTTTTTTTTAAGATTTTATTTATTTATTTGACAGAGAGAGATCACAAGCAGGTAGAGAGGCACGCAGAGAGAGAGGAGGAAGCAGGCTCCCTACTGAGCAGAGAGCCTGATGCGGGGCTCGATCCCAGGACCCTGAGATCATGACCTGAGCCGAAGGCATCGGCTTAACCACTGAGCCACCCAGGCGCCCCAGTTCATTGATTTCTGTTCTGATCTTTATTATCTTCTCCTTATGGGTTTAGGCTTTCTTTGCTGTTCTTTCTCCAGCCTCTTTAGGTGTAGGATTAGGTTGTGTACTTGAGACCTTTCTTATTTCTTGAGAAAGGCTTGTATTGCTATACACTTTCTTTTCAAGACCACATTTGCTGTGTCCCCAATATTTTGAAGACTTGTGTTTTCATTTTCATTTGTTTCCATGAGTTTTTTTTCGATGAGTTTTTAAAAATTCTTCTTTAGTTTCCTGATTGACCCATTCATTCTTCAGTAGGATGCTCTTTAGCCTCCATGTAGTTGAGTTCTTTCCAACTTTCCTCTTGTGATTGAATTCTAGTTCCAGAGCATTGTAGTCTGAAAATATGCAGAGAATGATTCCAATCTTTTGGTACAGGTTGAGACCTGATTTTTTGACCCCAGATGTGGTCTATTCTAAAGAATGTTCCATGTGCACTAGAGAAGAATCTGTTTTCTGCTGTTTGGGGATGGACTGTTCTAAATATATCTGTGATGTCCATCTGGTCCAATGTGTCATGTAAAAAGCCTTTATTTATTTGTTGATCTTTTGCTTAGATGATCTGTCCATTTCAGTAAGGGGGGTGTTAAAGTCCCCTACCATTATTGTATTATTGTTGATGTGTTTCTTTGATTCTGTTATTAATTGGTTTATATAACTGGCTGCTCCCATGTTAGGGGCATAGATATGTAAAATTGTTAGATCTTCTTGTTGGGCAGACCCTTTAAGTATGATTTGGTGTCCTTCCTCATCTCTTGTTATAGTCTTTGGCTTAAAATCTAATTTATCTGATATAAGGATTGCCACCTCAGTTTTCCTTTGACATTCATTAGCATGTTAAATTGTTTTCCACCCCATCACTTTAAATCTGGAGGTGTCTCTGGGTCTAAAATGAGTTTCTTGTAGACAGCATATTGATAGTCCTCATTATTTTATCCATTCTGATACCCTGTGTCTTTTGATTGGGCCATTTAGCCCATTTACATTCATGGTAACTATTGAAAGGTATGAATTTAGTGCCATTGTATTGCCTGTAAGGTGACTTATTGTATATTGTCTCTGTTCCTTTTTGGTCTGTTACTTTTAGGTTCTCTCTTTGCTTAGAGGATCCCTTTCAATATTTCCTAAAGGGCTGGTTTGGTGTTTGCAAATTCTTTTAGTTTTTGTTGTCCTGGAAGCTTTTGATCTCTCCTTATATTTACAATGACAGTGTAGCTGGATATAGTATTCTTGGCTACATATTTTTCTTGTTTAGTGCTCTGAATATATCATGCCAGTCCTTTTTGGCCTGCCAGGTCTTTGTAGATAGGTCTGCTGCCAATCTAATATTTTTACCATTGTATATTACAGACCTCTTGTCCCAAGCTGCTTTCAGGATTTTCTTTTTCTCACTGAGGTTTGTAAGTTTTTCTATTAGATGATGTGTGTGGACCTATTTATATTGATTATGAGGGGGGTTCTCTGTGCTTTCAGGATTTTGATGGTTGTTCCCTTCACTAAATTAGGGAAATTCTCTGCTATAATTTGCTCCAATATACCTTCTGCTCCTCTCTTTCTTTTTCTTCTGGGATCCCAATTATTCTAATATTGTTTCATCTTATGGTACCACTTATCTCTCAAATTCTTCCCTCATGGTCCAGTAATTGTTTTTCTCTCTTTTGCTCAACTTCTGTATTCTCCATCATTTGGTCTTCTATTTCACTAATTCTCTCTTTTGCCTCCTAACATTAAGAAACTCCATTTTTTGTTGCAACTCATTAATAGCTTTTTTAAAATTTCAAATTGGTTAGATTTTAGTTCTTTTATTTCTCCAGAAAGAGATTTCATTTCTCCAGAAAGGGATTCTCTAATATCTTTGATGCTTTTTTCAAGACCAGCTGGCACCTGGATAATCATCATTCTTAACTCTAGTTCTGATATATTATTAATCTCTGAATTGATTAGGTCCCTAGCCATTGGTACTGCCTCTTGTTCTTTTTTTATAGTGAGTTTTTCTGCCTTGTCATTTTATCCAGATAAGAATAGGTGAATGAAAGAACAAAATACTAAAAGGGTAGCAATGGCCCCAGAAAAATATACACTAACCATATCAGAACATACCTGAAACCAGGGGATAGGAGGGAGGGGGGGAGAAAAAAATACTATCTTTCTACACACACACACACACACACACACACACACACACATATTAGATTGGTGAATAGTACAGTGCTACATACTTGATATTGGGTGTATTTTGGTCTGTTAGAAGAAACTATGTCCCAAAATTTTAAAGAAAGAAAAACTTATATATATATACACAAAAATAAGGGTAAATATGACAAAGGGATGGAATATGACTTAAAGATGAATATCAAAAAAGATTCTAAAAAAGAAATTGATAAAAAGTTGGTTGAAAAAAGGAAAGGAAAAGAAAAGAGTAAAGAATGTGATCAGGCTGGAGACTAGAACAAAGCCATGTGCTAAACTTAGGGTATATTTTGATCTATTAGAAGAATATGTATCCCAAATTTTGAAGAAAAAAGAATTCTACATGTAGGCAAAAAATAAGATTAAATATAATGAAGCGATAAAACATGAGTATGACAAGAAAAATTTAAAAAGATTTTTAGAAAGTTATTGATAAGATAAAGTAATTAAAATAGGAAAGAGGAAAAATTTTTAAAAATAGAGTAAGAAAAAATAAAATTAAAAAAATTTAATTTTCAATGACTAAGGAATCATGGGAAAAAACCCAGGAATTCTATGTGTTGCTTTCCCTTAGGTTTGGAGTTCCACATTGGTGAACTTGTTCTTGCAGATATTTTGGGGGAGGGGCCTGTTGCAGTGATTCTCAAATGTCTTTGCCCAGGCAGGCTTATACCGCTCTTGCCAGGGGCCAGGCTAAGTAATCTGCTCAGGTTCGCTCTCGGAGCTTTTGTTCCCTGAATGCTTTCCATAGAGCTTCTGGAGGATGGGAATGAAAATGGTGGCCTCCTGATCTCTGGCCTGGAGGGGCAGAGAGCTTGGGGCCCCACTCCTTAGTGCACCCTCAGAGAAAAGCAGTCAATCCCTCCTTTTCCCTGGTCTCCGGCCATGCTCTCTGCTCACCCAGCCTGTGGCCAAGTGTTTCTATCTCTGGCATGTGGCCCCGTTTGGAGTCTCCAAACCCAGCAGATTCCTGCCATGCTTCCACACCATTCCACCCAGAGGAGGAAAGGGGGTGTCTCCCTGGATATGCCACTTCTGAGGTCCCTGCTTGAAGAGCAGTGGTCCAGCTGTGCCTCTGATCATGGTTTAAGATAACCCTGAGCTGAGAGCCCACTGCTCAGCTCTGTTTCTGTAGCAGCTTCCCCACTCCAATGCCTGGGAGATCTGCCACACTCAGACACCCCTGGTCTTTTTGTGTCCCTTTGGGTCCTGAAACCACACTGTTCCTGCAAGGGCTCCACCTCTTGCTTAGCCTCTGGAGTGATGTCCCTCAGTGGAGTAGATTTCTAAAAGTCCCAATTTTGTGCTCTGCTGCTTTCTCACTTGCTGGGAGCTGGCCCCTCCCCTCATGTTCTATCTTCCTGAATGTTGCCTCGGATTCACTTCTCCACACATCCTACCTTCCAGTAAGTGAACAATTTTCTGTTCCTAGCATTAATGCTCTGCATCTCTTTGATGTACTGTTGAGTTTGTAGGTGTTCAGAATAGTATGGTAACTATCTAGCTGAACTCTGGGGACCTCATGATATGTTGGTCTCCTACTCCTCTGCCATCTTGTTCCTCCCCCCCATAAAGTTTATTTTTAAGGAACATTTTATTTTTATCCATTTGAATACTTTAATAATTATGCATTACTTTTATAATGAAAATAATGTCAAATTTAAACTTAACCATGAACTTAGGTGTCTCGTTAAGTCAGGTTACTTATTTGGTTATGCAATCTTTCCTGATAGTCCCATTATTAGTTTACAGAAAAGGAAGCATAAAAAATTAGAAAAAGTAGCATACTTGCCATTGGAAGACCTTGGACAAATCATTCAAACTTGGTGTACTCTTCAAATGAGCATAATATAATGAGAAACCAGGAACATTTCAATCTTGAGGATCAAGTGCATATGAGGACATTCTATAAATGGAAATTTGTTATTCAATTGAAAAATATTATTATTATTTCTGAGATGAAATTCCTATCTAGAAGCTGAAGGTTGATAACCATAATATCATGTTCTAGACAGCAGGCTGTGGAAAATTGTCATATTCTTTAGTTTCTTATGGTCAGTTGGAAAGAGCACTGGGCTGATAATCAGGTTGGCCTGGGTTATAGGTCTGGTGTTGCCACTTGCTGGCCTGGTCACCCTCTGAGAGTCCTTACTACTTTGTTGTTGTTGTTGCAAAAATTAGGAAGCTGTGTTAGATGATCTCTGAGGGCCTTCTATATATCACAAATAATTGTTGGCAAAATGACTAATACAAAATTTTGGAACTGAAAAGTAATTTTTCACAGAAGGCATAATGCCAGCATTTGCTTGCCATCATTAAGTTGATTTGTTTACTGTTTTTCTAGGTTGATATCCTGTACTGTGTACAAATTTGGTGAGTGGAAATGGACCGATTAATATGTGGAAGCCAAGTTTTCATAAAGCAGATGACAGAGTAGATCATGGAGTTTTATATTTAGAGCCATGAAGTATATCCAAACAGATTATTCTGGCAACTTTTATGTAGCCTGTAATGTGAGCTGGACTCAATCAGAACATTGAAGTTGAAGTTCTACTTCTGCCCCTTACTAGCTAGGTGACCTTGGGCAAATGCCCTAGTTCTCTGTGCTCCATTTCTCAATCTCACAAATGGGTATTATAATGTCAGTTTATTTTTAGAAAAAAAATTTAAAGGCTTTATTTATTTGCCAGAGGAGGAGAGAGAGAGGGGAAGGAGGAGAGATATCACAAGCAGGGGGAGTGGCAGGTCGGGGGAGAGGGAGAAGAAGACTCCCTGCTGAGCAAGGAGCCCAATGCAGGACTCGATCCCAGGACTCTGGGAACATGACTTGAGCTGAAGGCAGACATTTAACTGACCGAGCCACCCGGGTGTCCCTATAATGTCAGTTTAATAGGGATTCTGTTAAAAGAATAAAAATAATAATATTTTTGGAATAGTTTTATATATGAAAAGGTTCTGTATACAGCAAATTCTCTATTTTGATGTTCAAAAGGGTAAGTCATCTGTAAGTATATCATTGTCTGTTTTCACTCATCTTAATGAGAGAAGTGGGTAAAGGAAATAATCAAAGCCCATAGGTATTAAAAAAGAAGGAAACAAAAGAAATTAGTTTCAAAACCTGGACAAGAACCAGAAATGGAAGTTGGAGTTTTGAATGTTGACATTGGAACAAGAGATTTATCAGGAGACCAGGGCTTAAACTTAATAATTATCTGATCCCCAGATTCATTACCTTGGGCCTTATTAAATGAAGTTAGGACCTTTAGGGATATAAATGTGGGGATGATATAATAATTCTCAAATGATACTATGTGACCTTAAGGCATAATAATCAGACTCAAGAATAAAGTTGAATTTGTTTAAATTAACTCTAGCAAGGAGAACTCAGACAATAACTGTAAAAAAAGATGCCGCACACACCTAAATAAAAGATACCAGTTCCCAAATACCAGCGTCAATATTGAGAAATATTTTCTTGTTTCATGCATTGGCACTAGACTATGGACTCTGAAAAACAATCTGAGGGTTTTGAAGGGGCAGGGGGTGGGAGGTCGGGGTACCAGGTGATGGGTATTATAGAGGCACGGATTGCATGGAGCACTGGGTGTGGTGCAAAAATAATGAATACTGTTATGCTGAAAAGAAATAAAAAATAAATTAAAAAAAAAGACTGCACAATTTTATATTCTTTTCCCTCTTTCTCATGTCTTACAAAGCCATGATTGATTATTTTATCTTAATTATTTTATTCCCCAGATTCTTGGTACCTTGGAAAAATAAATGTACTGTCTTTCCTAATGATAAACAACACTATTAGCTCCTCATGGCAGCCCAAATGTCAACCTTGCTCTCTCTCTGGTGCTCTTTTCCAGTTCTTATCCTAGGAAACTCTAGCTCATCTCCTTGTATGCTCCAGTACCACATCTGTGAGGGCTTGGTCAGTCACCCCAGGCTGCAATCCACTCCCTACCATGGCTCTCACAGCCCTTTATTCATATTTCACTCTTAGCCTTCATTGCATCAAATCACAATGGTTTGTTAATATGTTTGTTATTCCTTCTAGACTGTGAGCTACTTAGAGAGAAGAGCATCTTTAGGTCTTCGATCTTTAGGTCTCAGGATCTCATCTAATATCTGATGTTCGGTGTGGGATGAAGTTAGAAGAGAGATGGGAGACACTCAGTGCCTGAATTCTTGATGTAATTTTTGATCTACATCTCTTCTGTGAATTGGATGTATGTTTAAAAGACCAAGCCAAGGGGTGCCTGAGATGCTCATTTAAGTGTCTGTCTTTGGCTCAGTTCATGATCTCTGGGTCCTGGGATTGGCCCCACTCAGGCACCTGGCTCAGCAGGGTGTCTGCTTCTTCCTCTCCCTCTGCCTCTCCCCCTGCTCAGGTTCTCTGTCTCTCTCTGTATCAAAGGAATAAATAAAATCTTTTAAAAAAAAGACCAAAACTGGACAGCTATATGTTGAAGAATGAAACTCGACCATTCTCTTACATCATACACAAAGATAAATTTGAAATGAGTTAAAATGAGATAAAAGACCTCAACGTAAGACAGGAATCCATCAGAATCCTAGAGGAGAACATAGGCAGTAATCTCTTTGATATCAGTCACAGCAATTTCTTTCAAGATATGTCTCCAGAGGCAAAAGAAACAAAAGCAAAAATAAACTTTTGGGACTTCATCAAAATCAAAAGTTTCTGCACAGCAAAGGAAACAGTCAAGAAAACAAAGAGACAACCCACGGAATGGGAGAAGATATTTGCAAATAACAGTACAGACAAAATGTTGATATCCAGGATCTATAAAGAACTCCTCAAACTCAACACACACAAAACAGATAATCATACCAAAAAATGGGCAGAAGATATGAACAGACACTTCTCCAATGAAGATATACAAATGGCTATCAGACACATGAAAAAATGTTCATCATCACTAGCCATCAGGGGGATTCAAATTAAAACCACATTGAGATATCACCTTACACCAGTTAGAATGGCCAAAATTAGCAAGACAGGAAACAACATGTGTTGGAGGGGATGTGGAGAAAGGGGAACCCTCTTACACTGTCGATGGGAATGCAAGTTGGTGCAGCCTCTTTGGAGAACAGTGTGGAGATTCCTCAAGAAATTAAAAATAGAGCTTCCCTATGACCCTGCAATTGCACTACTGGGTATTTACCCCAACGATACAGATGTAGTGAAAAGAAGGGCCATCTGTACCGCAATGATTATAGCAGCAATGGCCACGGTCGCCAAACTGTGGAAAGAACCAAGATGCCCTTCAACGGATGAATGGATAAGGAAGATGTGGTCCATATACTCTATGGAGTATTATGCCTCCATCAGAAAGGATGAATACCCAACTTTTGTATTCACATGGACGGGACTGGAAGAGATTATGCTAAGTGAAATAAGTCAAGCAGAGAGAGTCAATTATCATATGGTTTCACTTATTTGTGGAGCATAACAAATAGCATGGAGGACATGGGGAGTTAGAGAGGAGAAGGGAGTTGGGGGAAATTGGAAGGGGAGGTGAACCATGAGAGACTATGGATTCTGAAAAACAATCTGAGGGTCTTGAAGGGGCGGGGGGTGGGAGGTTGGGGGAGCCAGGTGGTGGGTATTAGAGAGGGCACGGATTGCATGGAGCACTGGGTGTGGTGCAAAAACAATGAATACTGTTATGCTGAAAATAAAAAAAAATAAAATAAATTTAAAAATTTAAAAAAAATATGAACAAGGAATCAAAAGTCAACAACACCTTGAAAAAAAAAAAAAAAGACCAAGCCAAGAAACGGAAGTCCTGTGATCATTATTCATTTATTTGCTTGCTTTCTATCACCCGCATTGGTCCATTCCCTCATTTCTTTCATCTTTCTTCTCTTTTCATCTGTAGTTAAGTAAAAATATTCACAGTCTAAAAAATAAAGCAAAGAGTTTTAACTTATTCATGATTATAGGCAGGTATAAATATGTAACTGAATAAAAATTTAAATGTGGGAGCATAAGAAAATCTCTCATATAATACAATTCCAAATAATTTATGTAGATATTCTCCCCTCAGTTGGTGGAGCATGACTCCCTACTCTGTAAGTGTGGGCTAAATATGTTGACTTCCTTCAAAAGAAGATGATGTGGAAAGGGAGAAAAGAGAGTAAGTTTACACTGGAGAAACCTGACAAATACTGCCTCTGCAACGTGATCAAAGTCAACATCAACAATGAAGTCATGTTTATAGTATGTACCCTTGATATAAGGTGATGAGGATGACAGTTTACCTCTGCATCTTCCAGAAACCTGTACACTCCTTGTCTAAGCATCAGACAAATTCAATTTGAAGGACATTCTACAAAACACCTCACCAGGACATCTCAAACTGCTACAGTTATCAAAAATAAGGAAAGTCTCAGGGTGCCTGGGTGGCTCAGTGGGTTAAAGCCTCTGCCTTTGGCTCAGGTTATGATCTCAGGATCCTGGGATTGAGCCCCGCATCGGGCTCTCTGCTCAGCAGGGAGCTTGCTTCCCCTCCTCTCTCTCTGCCTGCCTCTCTGCCTACTTGTGATCTCTGTCTGTCAAATAGATAAATAAAATCTTAACAAATAAGGAAAGTCTAAGAAACTCATGGCTAAGAAGGACCTAAAGAGACATGATGACTGAATGTAGTACGGTATGGGATCCTTGAACAGAAAAACGACACTAGGTAAAAAATAAGGTAATCTGAATAAAGTAGGAGCTTTAGTGAGTAATAACGTGTTGAGGTTGGTGAATTAGTTATGACAAATGTTCTATAGTCATATTAACCATGAGAGAACTTGAGTGCAGTGTACACATAGTGTACAGACATTCAGTCTTCCCTAAAGTAGATATTCCCCGCTCGGTTACTTTCTATTGCGTCACCATGGTTACTGCCTTCACAGCAACTACTATTGTCCATCAGGTTCACTTTTATTTGTTTACTGTCTGCCTCTCCCATTAGATTGTAAACTTTGCAAAGGCAAAGGGCTTCTCTGTTCAGTCTGTTACATTCCCACTAAGTTGGAATTTGCTACACATAGTAGGTGTTCAATAAATACCTGTTGAATGAATGAAGGAAGGAATTATTGGGGCTAGTTGTTACCAAGACTTGAAGGATCACTGCAACTGGAACAGAACAAACTCATTACTTTATGTTATAAATAAACACATTTCATATTTTTTTAAAAAGAGTGGTAGTAGGGAAAGTACCTTGATCTAGGCTCAATTTCTCCCTCCCTCTCTCTCTACCTCTTGTCTTCCACCCTCCCTCCATCCCTTCTCCCCTTCCTTCCTTCCTTCCTTCCTCTCTCTCTTCTTTCTTTCTTTCATAATGAAAAAGAAAAATTTCCCTAGGCATCCTGTGAAGGATACCCTGGAGTTACTTCTTGAAGGTGTGTAAATAAGGATGGCCACATGCATTTGTTGTCCAGGCTGGGAAGTTCCTCACTTCATTTCTTGAGTCAACTGGAAGAAATACGCATTATCACAGATGTGTACCACAGGAGACTCAAACTTTCTCCATTGAGATGTTGTCACTGAAGCAGAAGCACCTAGCTACTAAGCGTAAAGAAAGTCTCTGTGCTCAGCTGGGTCCTCCCCACTTCCTGGGATCACTGAAAGCACGGATATGACACAGAGGCTGGAAAACCTGAAAGTCACAAAGGTATAGTTGGATGGTAGACCCTGGGTGTAGTGTGTCATCCTACATGGATCATGAAGAGCAGTGGTGGACAACCAAGAAGGACAGGACTTTATATGGTTCGTGTTGGTCTCTGAAGTATTTCTGTGCTCTTATTGATGGGTTCAATTTCTTCCATTAGATTATTTAATCTGTAGTTCTTTGGGTGATTTTTTTGACGTTCACCTTTTCAGTATGGCAAGTTTTGTGAGATATTCAAAAACGTGAGATATTAGGCATGGTGTCTGCCATCCATGAGGTCAGCATCTGGGTTGGGAGACAAAATACAATGGCATGAAATGTGAGTCATGTCCAGTGCAAGACTGTCCCTCAAAAGGGATGTTATCGTGGGGAAGGTAAGAAAAGCCACACAGTGCTTTGCAATAGAGGCAAAAAACTGAGCCAACTCTGAATGCATGGCTCTAAATTAGTGATTCATAAATTAATTCAGTATTTTTGAGATATTTAGGCATCAAGGTAACAGGGATAGTTTCTTCCTCCAGAGAGGTCACAGTGTCCTTGAGGGAGATAAGTAAGGGCAGGTGCTACAGATGCTGTGATGGAATTATACACAAGGTACCAAGGTAACACGGGGGATGGTGTGGTCTCTTGTCCACACTCTTGGGAGAGTGTGTGGGGTGGACGGTCAGGAAAGGCTATTTAGATGAAGTGTTGCTGAGCTGAATAGCTCAATAAAAAATACATCTATTTGGCTCTCTCTTTGCCGCATCTACTGCGAGGATGAAGACCATTCTCAGCAATCAGACGGTCGACATCCTGGAGAATGTCGACATCACCCTGAAGGGACGCACGGTGATGGTGAAGGGCCCCAGAGGAACCCTGCGAAGGGACTTCAACCACATCAACGTAGAACTCGGTCTTCTTGGAAAGAAAAAGAAGAGGCTCCGAGTTGACAAATGGTGGGGGAACAGAAAAGAGCTGGCTACGGTTCGCACCATCTGTAGTCACGTGCAGAACATGATCAAGGGCATTACACTGGGCTACCGATACAAGATGAGGTCTGTGTATGCTCACTTCCCCATCAACGTTGTTATTCAGGAGAATAGTTCTTTTGTTGAAATCCAAAATTTCTTGGGTGAAAAATATATCCGCAGGGTTCGGATGAGGCCAGGTGTTGCTTGTTTTGTATCTCAAGCCCAAAAAGATGAGTTAATTCTTGAAGGAAATGACATTGAGCTTGTATTGAACTCAGCTGCTTTGATTCAGCAAGCCACAACTGTTAAAAACAAGGATATCAGAAAATTTTTGGGTGGTATCTATGTTTCTGAAAAAGGAACAGTTCAGCAGGCTGATGAATAAGATCTGAGTTGTCCATCTGCAGAAACAGCGAGAAGCCGGATGATTTTTCAGACTTATTTGTGATATTTTAAAGATGCAATAAAAGCTATACTGAAAAAAAACCCATCTATTTAAAAGATATGTAATAGAAAAGAATGGTGGTATATCACTTAGGTTTTAATCATCCTCCTGATTTTAAATAAGAAAGATGGTATTCAGTGAAATAGGTGCTTTTCAAATCCTGGAAAGGATGGAGAAGCAGGGCTAGGCTGGGACTCTAGGAGGACAGCACAGAACCGATCACAAGAGGAACTGCCACATTTATCCGTGAGAGTCTGGGAATCAAAGAGTCACCACTGATGGGATTTTCGGCTTCAGAGCCACACCTCAACTGCTAGACTCCCAGCAGTAAACAGGTGCCTCATACTTCATGCACCTCTTTCTGTAGGTTATTCAGTTTTAATTCATGTCTTGGGGGAGTGCATCTGATTGGTGGAAACTAAATACATCCTAAATTGCTAGGGAATCTGGGAGTTTGTAGATTTTTAGGTCCTCAAGAAGGACCTAAAGCACAGGAAGACTCACCAGATGGTGGATGAAACAGATTGGGGGCACACCTGGTTGCCAAATTCTCTGTGAGCTGCACACTGACCTCTAATGGCAAAGCTCTGGTACCCTGATGAGGATGTCTGTCTAACCAGACTGGCAAATTAAAGGCCAGAAATTTGTCCCATACCAATCAAACACATGGAGAAGTTTCAAGACTGCAGTTTATAATTAACACACACACAGACACACGAACCCTTAGCCAGTTACCTGCTGTTCTCAAGGCTATCGTGCTCATGTCTTTTTTTTTTTTTGCATATTTATTTTTTATTGAGATATAGTTGACTATAACATCATATTAGTTTCAGGTATATGACATAGTGTTTTGATATTTGTATATATTGCAAAATGATCATCACAACAAGTCTAATTAATATCTGTTACCACAGTTACAATTTTTTTTCTTGTGCTGAGAACTTTTAGGATCTCCTCTCTTAGCGACTATAAAATGTACAATGCAATATTGTTAACCAGAGAAGTCCTATAACCTAGGACTCATTTATTTAATAACTGGAAGTTTGTACCTTTTGACCCCTTCACCCTTTTTGCCCCGCCCCCACCCCCCACTCCCTACCTCTGGCAGCCATGAATTTGTTCTCTGCATCTATGAGTTTGGGCTTTTGTTTTTAAAAATATGGAATGCTTCATGAATTTGCACATCATCCTTATGCAGGCACCATGCCAATCTCAGTATCATTCTAGTTTTAGTACCTGTGCTGTGATGTGAACACTCATTTCTTTTCAAATAATGAGAAAGTCATACACCACATCTGACTTTCAAAACACCTCAGAATGAAATCATTTTTGGGAGAGTGTGTTTCCCAAGTCAGACGCCCATAGACTCCAGCACTCAGACTTTCTGACCTACTTTGGAGAAGACAAGGGTACCTACAAACCCACTGGGTCATGCCCATGTTGTTCATTTCACTTGCTAATTGAGAAGCAGCTAAAAATCTATTCCCGTGGGGTAAAGCACCACAGAGGCCTGTCCAAGGTGAAGAGGAATGGCCTGAGCTTTGGAAGTGAACAGAACACAGGAGAATTAATGAATCAAAGACAATGCTCTCAGATATCTTAGATATTAACAGTTTTAATCTTCTTATTTTCTAGATGTTGGGATGTGAGCTTGAAGGATGAAAGTGACTTTCCCAGCTTACTGCTCCTAGAAATCATGTCTCCATGTCTCTGAATCTCAGTCCCATGATGCGTCTGCCAGAAAAGCATGGTAGAATCTCTGATGCCCTGTCCACTCTCCGTTGCCTGTTGCAGTAATCCATAATTCCTCCCATCTTTCATACCCCCACAGGTTCCTCAGACATCCCGCTTTCCTCTGTCTGCCCTATCCCCATGTCCTGATGGGGATTGGTTTTTCTAGTGTCTTCTGACTCACCATTTTTTTTTTTTTAAGATTTTATATATCTGAGAGAGAAAGAGAAAGAGAGAGAGCACAAGCAGGGGGAGGAACAAAAGGAGAGGGAAAAGCAGGCTCCCTGCTGAGCAGGAAGCCCAGTTGGGATCTCTATCCCAGGATCCCGGGATCATGACCTGAAGTGAAGGCAGACACTTAACTGACTGAGCCACCCAGGTGCCCCTCACCTTTTCTTCACTATCCTCTTCCCTCTCCTTCTAGACACTGCTATACTGTAAAAGGATGAAATAAACATGAGAGTCTTTTGGGTGTTTTTGCAGAGTATTTTCTTCTGGGTGTTATTGCAGAGTATGCCTGTCCCTTTGGCTCTTTATTTTTGGAATAAAGAGGAACAGGATCAACAACATCCACTCTGCAGCAAGTAAAAGTTACAAATTCTCAAAATTTTTCGATGAACGATGGCAGTTTAAAAATACCCTTGCTAAAATTGGGTTAAATATATCAAAGTATATGATCTTTTAATATGCAGTAATAATAGCTGCCCACTTCCTTCAGATGGATATTTTATAGTTCCCATTTGTATTTTTTTATTATCTGTAAGTCTTAGGGAACATTGGGCTTACAGATATAGAATCAAGTAAGGCATTAATAAATGACTAGTAGCAATACATGTTTCAAAAAAGTTTTTAGGGGCGCCTGGGTGGCTCAGTGGGTTAAGCCGCTGCCTTCGGCTCAGGTCATGATCTCAGGGTCCTGGGATCAAGTCCCGCATTGGGCTCTCTGCTCAGCAGGGAGCCTGTTTCCTCCTCTCTCTCTGCCTGCCTGTCTGCCTACTTGTGATCTCTCTCTGTCAAATAATAAATAAAATCTTTAAAAAAAAGTTTTTAATAAGAATATACATTTATCAGTAACATTAAAAAATTCTGAAAACCAGAAAAAAATTATCTCCAAAGAAAGTCCTGTTTAATTCCACAGATATTTATGAAGTACCACCACTGCTAAAGGAACAGTGAAGTATACAAATGGTAGAAAAAGGGTAGAACACAATCCCTTTATATAAAGAACATACAATTTTTATGAGCAGCAAGACACTCTTCCTAGATGTAATTTATCTCCTGATAAATTACAGGTGAGTCTAATAAATGTTAGCTGTGGCACTAGATGCTGGGAATTCAAGGATAAATTGCATATTCTCCACTCCCAAGACACTCACAACAACTGAAACTTTTTCCATTCAGATGAAGACATAAAAGAAATTATAAACTACCAGTGGGTTTCAAAACAATAAGACAGCCAACTCAGTGCAAGTCCCTATTAAAATTCTGGAAACACGTGATTGAACAGATAATTTATAGGCATTTTGGAAAGTCTGGTGATTAACTAAGAAGAGCCCATATGAAGCGACCCAAGATAAATCATGCCAAACGCACTTTGTTTTTAAGATTTATTTATTTATTTGATAGACAGAGATCACAAGCAGGCAGAGAGGCAGTCAGAGAGAAAGAAAGGGGCAGGGGGAAGCAGGCTCCCTGCTGAGCAGAGAGCCCATTGTGAGGCTTGATCCCAGGACCCTGTGACCATGACCTGAGCTGAAGGCAGATGCTTTAACCCACTGAGCCACCCAGGCACCCTGAATTGGTTATTTTTTTATGCAAAATATACCATTTCAACCTTAACGACTTACAATATCTATCATTTTATTTGTCCATGTTTCTGTAGGTCAGCATTTTAGCTAGTTCATCTGGGTAGTTCTTTTGCTGGAATCACCAATGTGGCTGCATCATCTGTTGGATCAGCTGGGATTGGTCTAGGGAACCTTCTTGATAGCCTATCTCTAGGTGTTATCCTAGCCCCGAATTCATGTGGCAGTCGCTGGGCAGCAAGAGGGGACAGATACCAAAAGAGTAAGTATAAACTTCTGCTTGCAATATATTTGCTAATGTACCATTGGCCAAAGCAAGTCACATAACCATGGGGGAAAGGGGCCACACAGAGGCATGGATCCACTGGAAGCGGGGTGTTCATAATTGTGACAGTGTACCACCAGTGGCATTTACTGAGCATATTTCTAGCTGACTGGACAATAATTCCCAAGTAGGAGGACTATAGATGTTCACTTATATTTTGTTCTGGATATTGGCTAATGATTTGGACAAAGGAAATGAAATCTGATTGTAATTTTGATCATGTCATAAAACTATGATGAATAAAGTCCTGAAGATGACTGTGGCATTTTGGATCACTTGGCCCAAACCAATTAAAAAAAAGAACCAATATATCAGTGTTAAATGAAAAGTCCTACAGGGGCATCTGTGTGGCTCATTTGTTTAAGTGTCTGACTCTTGATTTCAGCTCAGGTCATTATCTCAGGGTGGTGAGATTGAGCCCCATGTTGGACTGCTGAGCTGGGTGTGAAGCCTGCTTATGATTCTCTCTCTCCCTCTGCTCTTCCACCCCTACCCCCACTTACATGTGCATGCTCACTCTCTCTCAAAAAAATGTCCTACATATATATTAGTAAAATAAATTGTGATCAGGCAAAATTGAAAGTCAAATGAAATGATATGGAGATTTTATTTGATACCAAATTTATGAGAGGCTAAAATGATCAAGGTGAATTGATAGAAACGTAGTTCATAGGTCATGAAAAGTAACAGTTCCCCAGAACAAGATATTCCCACTGCACTGTGTTTATTTCTGGTTGAAAATTTGTAGAAGGATATGGACTAGGGAAAATTTAGAAGGTGACTGGTGTGCGAGCATTTAAATATGATCTCTTGGAGAGAAAACCAATGGAATATTTGCTCTAGAGAAAAGAAGACTAAAGACTTAAAGAAGATACAAAATCTGTTTTAGTACTTGGAAGAACTATCAAGGAGAAGAAATCTCCAGAGGGCCAAAATAGGATCAGTGGGAGGAAGTTGCTTGTGGATGGATTTTAGCTCAAACAAGTATGTGGTATTTTGACAACCAGAGTTATCCAACAAGGAATGTTGTGTCTTACAAGTGAATGATCTTTCTCCTTGGAAGCTCAAGCAGAGTCTGGAACACTGAGGTGCTGTAGAAGGGATTCTTGGGAAGTCAAGATTCAACACTTCTTTTCCTATATTTTCACTTGTTAAATTAAATAACATTTTCCTCCATTACTATTACCCTTTTTATTGCTAGGGTGCTCCTTAAAAGTCACAAACACTGATTTTGAATCCTGCTACATTACTGAATGGCTGTATGAGTTCTAGTAGATTGGGTGTGGAGTCTTTTGGGTTTCCCATATAAAGTATCATGCCATCTGTGAAGAGCAAAAGTTTGACTTCTATGCCAATTTGAGTACCTTTTATTTCTTTTTGTTGTCCGGTTGGTGTTGCTAGGACTTCTAGTACTATGTTGAGTACTAGACTAGGACTAGGACTTCTAGTACTATGTTCATAGTGGTGAGAGTGAACATCCTTGTCATGTTCCTGATCTCAGACACCCTTCAAATTGAGAATGATATTCACTGTGGGTTTTTCATAGATAGATTTTATGAAGTTGAGGAATGTTCCCTTTATCTCTCTACTTTGGAGAGTTTTGATCAGGAATGGATGCTATATTTTGTCAAATTATTTTCTTGCATCAATGAAGAGGACCATGTGGTTCTTCTCTCTTCTCTTATTGATTTGTTCTCTCAAATTGATTGATTTGTGAATGTTGAACAACATTTGCATCCCAGGGATAAATCCTACCTGGTTGTGGTGGATAATCTTTTTAATGTACTATGGGATCCTATTAGCTAGGATCTTGTTGAGAAACTTGGCACCCATTTTCATCAAGGATATTAGTCTGAAATTCTCTTTTTTGATAAGGCAAAGGAAAAAAAAGTGAAAATGAAATTTTGGGACTTCATCAAGATAAAAGGCTTCTGCACAGCAAAGGAAACAGTCAACAAAACAAGAGGTAACCCAAGGAATGGGAGAAGATTTTAGCAAATGACCCTACAAACAAAGGTCAATAAAGATCAGTAAAGAACTCTTCAAACTCAACACCCAAAAAACAGATAATCATGTCAAAAAATAGGCAGAAGACATGAACAGACACTTCTCCAAAGAAGACCTACAGATGACTAACAGACCATCATCACTAGCCATCAGGGAAATTAAAATCAAAACCACATTGAGATATCATCTTACACCAGTTAGAATGGCCAAAATCAACAGGAGAGGAAACAAGTGTTGGAGAGGATGTGAAGGAAGGGGAACCCTCTTACACTGTTGGTGGGAATGCAAGTTGGTGCAGTCACTTTGGAAAACAGTATGGAGATCCCTCAAAAAATTAAAAATTAAAATTACCCCAAAGATACAGATGTAGTGAAAAAAAGGGTCACATGTGCCCCAATGTTCATAGCAGCAATGGCTACAATCACAAGCTGTGGAAAGAGTCAAGAGGCCCTTCAACAGACGAATGGATAAAGAAGATGTGGTCCATATACACAATGGGATATTACGCAGCCATCAGAAAGAACAATTACCCAACTTTCGTATCAACATGGATGGGACTGGATGAGATTATGTTGAGTGAAATAAGTCAAGCAGAAAAAGTCAATTATTCCATGGTTTCACTTGCTTGTGGAGCATAAGGAATAACATGGAGGACATTAGGAGAAGGAAAGGAAAAGTGAGCTGGGATAAATTGGAAGGGGAGATGAAGCACGAGAGACTGGACTGTGAGAAACAAACGGAGGGTTTTGGAAGGAGGGCGATGGGGGAATGGGAGGGCATGGTGGTGGGGATGGAGCAGGGCACATATTGCATGGAACACTGGGTGTGGCATATAAACAATGAATCTTAGAACACTGAAAAAAAAGATAAAAGTAAATAAAGATGTGGAAAGAAAAGAAGGAAAAAGAAAAAGAAACGTCATGAACATAATCATGAGTTTTTATTTTGGTTAACAAAACAAAAATATGTTAAAAACAAAAAGAAGAAAAGAAAAAGGTCCCCCTTACTTTGGCCAACTGAAAAGCCTCCTCTCTCTCTCTTTCTTTTGCCATTCAGAGACTCCTCAGACAATATTATTGTGTGAAGATAACTTAGTATTCAGATATTTATTTATTTATTTATTATTTATTTTATTTATTTATTCTTTATTTTTTAGAGAGGAAGAGAGAGAGGGAGGGGAGGGGCAGAGAGAAAGGGAGAGAGAGAATCTTAAGCAGGTTCCATGTTGCAGGCTCAGTCTCATGACCCTGAAACCATGACCTGAGCCAAAATCAAGAGTCAGATGCTTAATTGATTGAGCCACCCAGGTACCTCTAGATTTTTAAATACTTGTGCTGTCATCTTGGATATATCTTTTTTAGTCATTTTTATTTCCTTTTCTAAAAGATGAAGACAATGGTCCTTACTATGGGCTAAGTGAGATAACCCGTAGGACGTGCCTAGCAGATAGCAGGTGTCCAATAAGTGTTGATGCTTGTCCATCCATGCCCAGGACATCAGGCTACCCTCCATGATACAGCTTTATTTCCATTACACAGTAGCATTCATCTCTTCCAGTGATCCTAGAATAGTGAGCCATGCTTCAATTTTCTGGGGACATTCCTGGCTCACATTGTCTCAGCATAGTTATTAATAGCATCCCACTCATTCTCTAATATCCAATTTCAACATGTCATGGGATCATCCTACCTAGAACTTCCTCAGTGCCTTCCTTAGGGCATCTTTCAGTTCCTTGTTCCTTATACTGTAGATCAAGGGGTTTAGAATGGGAGTGATGAAGGTGTAGACCACGGACACCATTCGGCCCATCTCAGGAGAGTAGCTGGAACTGGGGGACAAGTATATAAAGCTGGTGCAACCATACTGCAGGAGGACCACTAAGATATGAGAGGAGCAGGTTGAGAAGGCTCGGTGGCGCCCTTCCGCTGACCGGATCCGTAGAATGGCTGCCACAATGAAGACATAGGAGATGGAGATTAATGACAGGGGGATGCTTAGGACAATGAAGCTGATGATATACAGGGCAGTCTCATGAATGTGTGTGTCTGCACAGGCCAGGCGCATGACTGCAGGCATGTCACAGTAGAAGTGGTAGATCTCATTGTTGTTGCAGAATGGGAGATGGAAGATTAAAATAGTCAGTGGCAGTGAAAGCAGGAACCCTAGCACCAGGGATCCTACTATCAGCTCCACACACAAGGGCCAGCTCATGATGCAGGTGTATCTTAAAGGGTAACAGATTGCCACGAACCGGTCATAAGCCATGACTGCAAGCAGGACACAATCAGCTCCACCCAAGAAGACAAAGAAAAACATCTGGGTCCCACATCCAGGGATGGAAACAGGAGTTTTGCCCATTGAAAGGAGGTTTGCCAAGGCCAGGGGGGCAATAGCAGATGTATAGAAGATTTCCAGAACTGCCAGGTTAGCCAGGAAGAAGTACATGGGGATGTGGAGGGAGTGGTTGATCTGGACAAGGACCGCAACAGTGGTGTTTCCACTGAGGCTGGTAAGATACATCACCAGGAAGGCCACAAAAATTCCCATCTGGATCTTAGGGTCAGTGGAGAATGGACGAAAGAAGAACTGTATCTTTGAAGTTTTATTTATTTCTTCCATGGGTAGTGTATTTGATCTGGGAAAAGGAAAACTGGCATGCATCTCTAGGCCGCTTTCATGCCATATGATTCATTTGCACTCCCCTGTTCATTGTTAGACATTTTCTGAGGTACCTCAGCGATTATGTGCACACAGTTTCATGTTGGTGCAGATCATGGAATGTTATAATGCACGTGTTTGGCACTCCTCACCTTTCCAACTCTACCCTCAAATACAAAGCTTGAGAAATCCTCAGCAGTGGGGATTTGAAGGTTCTTGGAAAATCATTTCATATAAAAGAAACTGGAGATGTATAACTAAAAGGAAGATCTGCATGAATTTTGGGGGGTAAAAAGATTTCCATGAAATTCCTTACTTGTGGTTGCTCACGAGGTCCTTAGGAATATAAATTGTCTCTAATGCTGATTAATTAGTACTTAAGTAGAAAAGTTTTAGATGTACTGATTTAGACCAAGGATTGGCTATTACCCAATGAAAAATAATTTTCCAAACTCCCCAAATATACAACTCTGATTTGGAACAGCTCCTTCCTTATTGTTCCAAAGAAAATCAAAGTAGTAGTCAACATTTTCTAAGATAAGTATGGCTCAGAGAAAACTCCCAGGGGATAGATAGTCTTTGGAAAGGTGGTTTATCATCTCCTGAGACTGGTTACCATCATGCAAAGAAGAACATGGCTCCATGAGTTCTTTGTCCTTCATGTAATTCCCGTCCAAGCTGACTAGCAGCCCACAGAAGGTTATAGAGGCCCAGAGAATCAGAGCACTGCCAAGTGATCAGGTCTATCTCTTCTGAAAAGGTTGCTGGGTTTGTCCAAGGTCTCACAAGTGGTCCTTTTTTAATTCATCATTTAAATATACAAGGTACTGTAGAGGATGTGTAGATGATTGAGATGCCATCTGTGGAGTCACAGGGACAAGACTGTTGGCTAGATTTTTCCTTATTCTTGTTCTGTTTAAAACACTTGTTCCTCCCTTGTCAGTTTCACTCAATTTGATTTAATTTAATTTGTAGACAGCACTTATAACACAGGGAGAAAATGTGGTTAAAAAGTGGTCTTTTAACTAAGTCAGTAAACTGACTCTTTGGTTATATGACTAAACAATCTTAGGACAATGCATATATTAAAAAAGCATATAATTTGGGGGAGATGATCCTCCCAGGAAAGATGGTAGAAAGTAGGCTATGTTGGGATAAATGATGTGTACTCAAATTCCATCTTTGCTACTTACCAGTTTTGTGATTTGCTAAGTCACTTGCCCTCTCTAAGACCCCATTTGTTCAGAATAGCACCTCACTTCTTCACAAGGTTGCTGTGAGGTGAAAATGAAATTATGTCTGTACAAGAACCTACTGGAATGTCTCGCACATATTAAAGGCTCAATAAAATATATTGATTCATTGATTCCTTTCATTATCTATCCTTTAAAAAATATTTTATTTACTCATTTGACAGATAAAGATCACAAGTAGGCAGAGAGGCAGGTAGAGAGAGAGGGAAGCAGGCTCCCTGTTGAGCAGAGAGCCCGACATGGGACTCGATCCCAGGACCCTGAGACCACGACCTGAGCCAAAGGCAGAGGCTTAACCCACCGAGCCACCCAGGTGCCCTTCATTATCTATCTTGAGACTGAAAATGATTTAAATTGCTGAATGGGTAGAATGCCTGGCAGGTCTATCTGATGTTTTCTGGGAAAGATTTTATGTCACATCTGGTTCCACTTCTAGTTTCCTGTGTCACCTTGTATTGCAGAAATCCCTCTTTAAATAGAATGAAGAATGACCACTGTTTCATAAGTTAGTTGTTACAGCTAAAAGAGAGCTTATATGAAATGTCTTGGTTTTTGGTTTATCTGGTCTAATTGACTTACATGGCATTGTACTGAATATAGCACAAAGTTAGACTCACCCGAAGAGGAAGGTGAAATCTTAACTCGGAAGTGTCGATTGTGGGAGAAACAGAGAAGACCAATGTTATAACCATCATTCACAGGACAACAGTCCTGTCTGAAGCACAAGTATTTGTGGCTTTGGGAGATGCTCATACCAGCTGTAAGGTCTATTCATACCTAGTCAAACAACATGTTCCAACATCAGATGTATCCAAACAAAAGGCATATTCATCCTTACAAGACATTGTTGAATAACATTTTCTATATGCTTGAATATATATGAATTTCATATAAGAATTATGAATTCATAAATATCATTCATAAAATGAAATTCAAATTTTGTATGCATCTATATATCTGAAGAGATTAGATGTCTGAAGAGATCCTTACTTTCTGGAAGAGACTTCTTTGAGAATTTCCTGGCAGTAGCATCTGGTAAGAAGGAGCCCAATGTGATATCGATTTATTGCTAACACATTGAGTCATATGGAATTTGTTTCTGAAACCACTAATGGTAGCATACAGGCAATTTCACAAACATATTTTGAATATGTCAAATGAGATATTCAGGCACGCGACAAAAAGTTATTCTCCTTCTGAATACCAGTGGGTGACATTTATTGGGCCCTGATACGCTGTGCTAATCATTTTAAAGGCATCATTTCACCTCAGTGGTCTTTTTCAACAGGTCAGAAGACAATATTCAACAGGGACCTTTGTTGTCTATATTTTTTCAGATGGAGAAATTCAGGCTTCTGGGTTTGACTGATTTTTCCCAGTCAAGGTAGAATTTAATTTCTATGTCAGTTTAGAAGCAAGTGTAAGCTTCTACCATTCAAATAAACTGTACCATCACTGAGCAATGCACTATCTGTGAAGCTGAATGGTAAGTGTCCTAGAGAGAAAGCCTTTTTAGTTCCTTTTTTTAAAACTTTTAAAATTCTAATTGATCCTTATTAACAAAACTATTTCATTGGAAAATGATGTGCCACAAACCTTTCTCAGTTCATTGCAAGGTCAATGCTCAGTCCCTTAATTTGTGACTTCTCGCTTTCCTTTTTGCTCCTTCTTGTCTATGCCCTCACCAACTACCCATTTAATCAACAATATTCACTTTAATAAATCCTTTAAAAATATTTGTTAAGGCTCTACTCTATGCAAGGCATATCTCAAGGGTCTAGGAAAAGAAGGAAAAGTGTACAGAATGAGAGAAGCCAATGTTCAAAGAGCTGAAAATTGAGAGCAATAAAAATAGTAAAAGTCAAATTCATTTAAGTACCTTATGTTAAATTCACTTAAGTACCTTATGGTAAAGGACAGCATGCCCGGGGAGCACAGGCATATCGCTCTTTTTTGCAATAACGTTTTTTGAAAAATTGCATGTAATTAGAATTATTTTTGAACATATAAGGGAGATTCTTGATGTGAAGGAAGCTTCTAGTCATTCCTTTTGTAATAGATGTTTCCTAGTTTTTTAGCTTCTGTAAGTTTGATGTTTGGAATGATGGATTTTTTTAAACTAGGGAAAGCCTTCGAAGTACTGACATCTGTATGTTTCCGTGCTACTTAGCAATGAACTCTTAATCTGATGTAGAGTATGATTCCTCAACCATTTTGGACCAAACCTCCTTCTTGCCATTCACCAATCTGAAGAGCATGAATTTTGCGGCGTGAGTTCTTGAGTTCCCCTTAAACCACCTGGTATAAAACATTGGTTCTGAGTAGGAACTGAACTTTGTCTGTGAAACGTTCCATCCGTAGTTTCTCTTCCCTGGCCAGTGCCTACCATAAAGCTTGACCTAATTACAAACTAGGGATTTTCCTAATCTCAAATCTGGAGTCTGGGTGGAAATTCTTACCTTATACTGGGCTTGTGTGGACTGCAGGTATTTGCAGATATACTTGGATCCTTTGCTGAACACTGAGGACCCTGGAGTCTGCCCCTAGGTCCTTTTGTCCTCAGAAGATCCCTGGGCAGGGATGCTCACTACTTCTAGATTTCACATATCTCGTTGATGCAGGGCACTATGTGAAAACGCGTCTCAAACTCAACCGATTCCTATCTAATCGACTCTTAGCTTGAAGAAGGCATGTTCCATCCTGCCTTTTTCTTCTTTGTATAAGGTAACATCCAGGCTTTACTACTACATCCCCGTAGCCTAAAACCTATCTTTGAAGTTCCCCTGACATTCAGACTCGAAATTATCATCAAATAAGGACATTCGTAACTAATCTGGCTAAAGGGACATTCTTGGTCTCCCGAGATGACAGAGGTCCGCCTGGGAAGCATAAAGTGACAAGATTAAATACAGTGTTTCTTAAGAATTAAAATTGCATCAGGATTATCCCATTGGTACATCTTCCCTGGGGATTGTCTTTCAGTAACTTGTTGGTAAATTCAGTGATGTGGTGAGTTGGGGGAAAGAAAAAATTATTATTTTCACTTGACTCACCTTGAAATCATGTTTTTTAAAAAGTTAATTCCTACATGCAGCGTTCTTTTTCTCCGTCTCCTTCTCCTCACCTTTCTCCTCTTCCTTCTTTTTTTCTTTTTTTAGCAGGGAGGCCATACTCTGCAATATCTCTTGCTCTCTTTACTTCCGGAAAATTAATTCCTCCTAATTTTACTTTATATTTCTGATATTCCTTCTTGGTCTACTTTGCTGGTTTCTTCTTTTTCCCCTAACTTCCACTCAAGCTGGGTCTCGCTCCTAGGTCCTCTTTTCTTTTCACATTTTTTTCTCCCAGATGATTCAATTAGTTATTTGGCTTTAAATACAAGCAATGGGCTGATAATTCTCAAATGCGTTATTTCCAGCTAAACTTGTCCTTGAACTTCAGACTTGTATATTCACTATTTGACATTTCTGTTAGATCACTGATAAGTGTCTTCTGTTCCACACATCCAACATGACACTCTTCACTCACTATCTACTTGGGTGTCCTGTATTGAACTGTCTAAATCCTGACCGTAGTCTCTCAGTAATATTTGTTGAGATTAATGAAGACTGATGCTTCATTCAATATCATCCAAAGACATGGTTTTCTTTTAGTGTTCCCTGGAGAAATGAAGGACCGTCTAGAGCTTTTTCTTTTTAGAAAGGTCATTCACAACATTATGGAATGAAAAGGGATGTTATTTATTTATTTATTTATTTTACACAATAAAACTTTGAAAAGGGATTTTAGAGGTCATCTAAGTGTTACCATCTCTGATCCCCATATCTCAAAGGCCATTTGAGATTATTTATTTAGTATTTCAAAAGCTCTAACATATGTCGTATATTTTCCTGGGATGATTTTATATTATTGTTATTATTATTACTTTGTTTTTGTTTATTTGATAGAGTTGGGGGGCACCTGGTGGCTCAGTCTGTTAAGTGTTCAACTCTTGATCTTGGCTTATGTCTTGATCTCACAGTTGTGAGTTTGATCCCAGCTCCATGCCTAGCATAGAGCCCATTTTTTAAAAAGTTGTAGGTAGTAATTTTCAAATCATGGGGTTTGGAGACTATATATATATATATATATATATATATATATATATATATATGTAAAAGAATGGCTAAAGGAGGGATACCTGGGTGGCTCAGTCAGTTAAGTGTTTGCCTTTGACTCAGGTCATGATCCCAGAATCCTGGGATTGAGTCCCACATTGGGCTCTCTGCTTAGCGGGGAGCCTGCTTCTCCCTCTCCCTCTGCCTGCCACTCCCTCTGTTTGTATGCTCACACACTCCCTCTGTGTCAAATAAATAAATAAAATCTTTGAAAAAAGAAAAAGAAGACTAAAAGAATAGGTATGAATTCAGACAGACTTGGATTTAAGCCTTGGCTCAGCCACTGGCTGAGTGTGCCTTTGGATAAGTTAATTAAGCTTTCTAAGCCTTGCTTACCTTACCTGCAAAGTGGGAATGATAGTACTGCTCCTCTTTAAACTTTATGACTGTGGAGTTCATAGAGAAAACCATATATTTCGTGTGGTGCAGAGAATGTTGAGAGCTACTTATTTCATTCATCCTTACTTCCAAATATTCGTCCCCAATATTTTGTGTTCGAGCTGAAATTGACAAATAAGAATTGTATATATTTGAGATATATAATGTGATTTTTTATATATGTATACATTGTGAAATGATTGCCACAATCAAGCTAAATAATATATCCATTACCTCATACAGTTATTTTTTTGTGTGTGGTGAGTATACTTAATATATCTCTTCACTTAGAAAATTTCAAGTGTACAATACATTATTATTAACTGTAGTCACCATGTTGTTACAGGTGGTATCCAGAATCTATTCATCTTATAACTGGAAGCTTGTAATCTTTGGCTAACATCTCCCCAATTTCCCCACACCTCAACCCTTGATAACTACCCTCTACATTGTGTTTCTAAGAGTTCAATTTTTAAAAGTCCACATTAAGTGATATGACTCAGTATTTGTGTTTGTCTGGTTTATTGGACTTAGCAAAATCTTCTGGTTTATCCGTGTTCTCACAAACAGCAGAATTTCCTTTCTTTTTCTTGCCTAATTACTTTGTCTAGGACTTCCCGTGTTAGGTCGAAAAGAAGTGGCAGATAATACTTTTATGCTCAGAACTGCAGAAAAGTTATCTGATGGACTTCAGCAGAGATGCTTTATAAAAGCTCTGAATAAAATAAGAATAGAAGTAAACTGTTTAAATATACTATAGTTAGCTTTTAGCTGTTCTGTGAATATTTATTGAGTACTTACTGTGTGCCAAGACCTGGGAGTACAAAGGGGAATAAATCAGGAAAGATTTCTGCTCTTGTGTCTACATTATTGAATGCTGCTTCTGACCTAAGCAACTCTTCTAAGTATGTCACATGTATCACTTACTCTACATAATTACATTGTGAAGGAGGTGCTACTATTATTCTATTTTTCAGAGAAGGAAACTGAGGACCAACATGTCAAGTAGCTCACCCTAGGGGATGTAGCTAGCAAGGGATGGCACCAAAATTCAAACCTATGCTGTTCCTAAAGCAGGAATCAGCAAACTGCGGGTACATGTCACATCTCTGGGCTGTTTAAAAAAAATTTTTTTAAATTTTTATGTATTTATTTGACAGACAGAGATCACAAGTATGCAGGGAGGCAGGCAGAGAGAGAGGAGGAAACAGGCTTTCCACGGAGCAGAGAGCCCGATGCGGGGCTCGATCCCAGGACTCTGGGATCATGACCTGAGCTGAAGGCAGAGGCTTCAACCCACTGAGCCACCCAGGCGCCCCTGGGCTGTTTGTTTTTTGTAAAGAATGTTTTATTGGAATACAGCTGTGCTTATTCATTCCCGTTGTCTACGACTGCAGCAAAGATGAGCAGCTGTGACAGAGGCTGTACGGACCACAGAGCCTAAAACACATGCTTTCTGGGACTTCACAGAGAAAACTTGCTGACTCCTGTGGAGCCTAACTTCATGTAAAAACGACTCTATTAAGATCTCACAGCAGGCGTCATTAAAATGGTAGAATAATTAAACCACATTCACAAAATACCAGGTGCTAGACAGGCTGCTTGCCATCATCGTGATTAATCAACACTTTTTGGAGGTTCTAAATAATGCAGTCAGACAAGAAAATGAAATAATTGGTCTCAGATGATACGATTTTACACTTAGAAAATGTAAGAAATTTTAATTTAAAACTTCTGTCTGTTAAGGGATCTGGGGTGGGACCTGAGATTCTGCACTAGTACCAAGCTCCCAGCTGATACTGATTTTGCTGAGACCCATATCCCACTTAGAATACCAGTGTATGGGTATTAGAGAGGGCACGGATTGCATGGAGCACTGGGTGTGGTGCAAAAATAATGAATACTGTTATGCTGAAAAAAAAAAAAAAAGAATACCAGTGTATTCTTTGCAAGCATGTAGTCTAGAGGGTGGCTTTGAAGTCCTTCAAATTAGATTCTATTTCTAGGTTTCTCTGTTTTAAGATACCTAATTTTGGTCCCATTATTTACTCTGAAAGCCCCAGTTTCATCATCTGTAAAATAGAGGTAATCATAAGTAATAAGGCACATGACATGCTTAGCAGAGAATGTGCCCATAGTAAGTATCCAATAACTGTCATCTCTATTAATACCTTTTAGAGGTCAAATTTCCTTTGACAACCTGTGGAAATGCAGAAGGCAATAGGAAATATCCAAACTACCTTTTTTTTTTTTTTTTTAAATAAAGCCAGTTAGATAAAGTAACCTGTTGGAGAGGAGAACTATGCATCTTTCCCTCACATCTAGCAAGATCTCTATAAAATTGATATTTGAGGGGGAGCAGGAAGGGCAGAAGGAAATGGGTGAGTTTGATTCTGGGACCACCAGTCATCTCATGGCATCTGAGCTTACTGACCATCTTTCTGACTTCTCTTCCTTTCTAGTAGGTTCTCTGCATCATAGTTGAGTGACCTAGTTGCAACACAAGGGCTAGCATATCCCTCTCCTTAAAAACCTCTAGCAGTTTTCCATAACACTTACAATGGAATCCAGACTTCTTACTGTGGCCCTCATATTTCTGCGTGATTTCAGCTACCTTCCTCTGGCTTCCTCCTTCCTTTTTCCCCATCGCTGACCCCTTTGCATCCATCCACCCACATCGTTGTTTCTGTGCTTCACTAAGCCAGTCAAATATTCACTGCCTCAGGACCCTTGCACGTACTAATACTTCTCCCTGAATACTTTTCCCCTTCTGTTTATTTTTACACATTCAGGAACCTTGTAAAAATTATTTTATTTTACTTTTTATTGAGATAAGAATACTTAATATGAAATCCACCTTTTAGAATATTTTTGTCATTTTATTTTATTATTCATAAACTTTTAAATTTTAATTAATGTTAATTAACATCCTATGTATTATTAGTTTCAGGGATAAAATTTAGTGGTTCATCAGTTGCATATAACAGCCAGTGTTCATTACATTAAGAGCCCTCCTTAAGGCCCAACACCCAGTTACCCCATCCTCCAACCACCCCCTCCTGCAACCCTCAGTTTTTCATATAGTTAAGAGTCTGTTATGGTTCTCCCCTCTCTGTTTCTATCTTATTTTATTTTTCCATCCCTTCCCCTTGGTTCACCTGTTTTGATTTTAAAAAGTTTTCGATTGAAGTTGATATCATATTATATTAGTTTCAGGTGTGCCACATAGTCATTCGACAATTATACACATTACAAAAGGCTCACCGCAAGTGTAATTACCATTTGTCACCATACAATATTGTTACAGTGTTACTGATGACAATCCTTAGGCTGTACTTTAATCCCTGTGACTTAATGATTTTATAACTGGAAGTTTGTACCTTAAATCCCCTTTATCTATGTACAAAATAGGCTTGTTAGGTATAGGCAAGTTGTACAGCAGATTTCTAGAATATAGTCACCTTGCACCTGTTCTTTCTGTTTATACTTTCGGCCTCCATTCAAGTCATTTTCTCAGAGGGGTCTTCCTCGAGGAAATTGCCCACCCCACCCCATGACTCTGCTCTATCTTCCATATGCACTTATCATTACCTACAATTATATATTATATACCTGTGTATACACACACACACACACACACACACACACATTTTCTTATTTCCTGTCTGTTCTTTCTTGTGAGGATGTAAGCTTCACCAGGTGGAAGGCTTTTTCTCTCCTGTTCATGGCTCCACCCCCACTTTCCACATCAGGGTCAGAGGACACAGTAGATGCTCAATAAATAATGTCAGGTACATGGGCTCAGTGAGGGGTCTTGTGAAGGAGAGACAGGACGTGGTTAACCTCAGGCTCTGGCATCCCTCGGGAGAAGTTTTAGGAGACTGGCAGCTCAGCCTCCCTGGCCCCCAAATGATATGGAATGTTGCCAAACTCTGAAGGAAATTATGTTTAAAGAGCCCTCTGCTAACTTACACTCCCAGTGATTCTCAACCAGCCTGAGGTAGGTTTTGGCATTTGTTTAGAAAAGGACTCTCTGGTGATGGGTTCCCTCATTTTTATTTAAAAAATACTTTAGGGGCGCCTGGGTGGCTCAGATGATTGAGCATCTGCCTTCGGTTCAGGTCATGACTTCAGGGTCCTGGATTGAGCCCCCTCAATTTGCGAGGCGCCTGGGTGACTCAGTGGGTTAAGCCTCTGCCTTCAGCTCAGGTCATGGTCTCAGGGTCCTGGGATCGAGCCCCGCATCGGGCTCTCTGCTCAGCATGGAGCCTGCTTCCTCCTCTTTCTCTCTCTCTCTCTGCCTGCCTCTCTGCCTACTTGTGATGTCTGTCAAATACATAAATAAATCTTTAAAAAAATTTGCAAAAACACATGCAAACATACTCATTTCTGTCAATAGATGTTTATAACTGTTTATGGTCTCTCAGGACATTGGTCCAGTTATAAAACTTCACAGCCCTATGATCGTGGTGGGAAGGGTACTTGGCCTTGTTTGTTCATACTTAAACTGACCGACCGTCCTCCATTTATACTTCCTGTTTTTTTTCCAATACTGTCTTCTCTACTTTTTTCTTTGCAAAAGCCTTCTAAACCACTGAATTCATACGCCATAACATTTAATTACTCTTTAACTGTTGGACATTTTAGTTCCTTGTGAGTTGTGCGATTTGCTTCTTTCTTCTAGATACAGGAACTATATTTCTAGAAATAGCTTTATGTGAATACTTCCTTGTTCCTTTGGCTTGCTTCTTCGGAATTAACTCCCAGCATTGGGACTAGTAAGTACCTGATTTTTTTTTTTTTTAAGATTCCCACCTAACAGGGGATGCACGGTCTCCTAGAGATGGAATACAGCAAATCCTTATTCTGCTGCAAGTCCACAGGTTTAATGCTTCACCACGAAGGTGACAAATGTGGGGACACACTCCTGACAAGTCACATGGAACAGGGATTAAGCGTATGCAATCTTCAGCCTTTTGGCTGGGGTTGAAATCTACTTTGATTTCTTCATCTGTAAAATAAGGTCAGTAATAGTACCTGTCTTAAAAAGAGAGAGAGAGAGAGAGAGAGAAATAATAGCACATACCTCATAAGTTTATTATGAGAAGTAAATGAGTTAATTGGCAGAAAGTGCTTAGAATAGCACCCGACATCCAATAAAAGTTAGTATTTGGTTTTTATTTTATTTTTCTAAAGATTTTATTTAATTGAGAGAGACAGAGAGAGCGAGCCTAGGCAGAGGCAGGAGCAGAGGGAGAAGGAGAAGCAGACTCCTTACTCAGCAGGGAGCCCTAAACATTAGGGCTTGATCCTAGAATCCCAGGATCATGACCTGAACCGAAGGCAGATGCTTAACTGACTGAGCCACCCAGGCGCCCCAGTCATGCTCATTTCTAATGCAGGAGACATCACCCCATGATACTGGCTACTATTTTTATCTTACTCCTTTTTTCAGTTTTCCCGGCTGTGATTCAGGATATCTGGCTTTTGTTGGTCTGGCTTACCTACTTTTTAAAAAGTTGAGTTGTGTCTGTCTTTGGCAAATCGTGTGTGAGTGTGCACGTAAGGACAAAATATAGAAGCTGCCACGTGTGTTGTGTGGCCAAGGGGAGAGGCGCGTACACCGATGACTCAAGAGTGAACAGTGGAGAGTGAGGGGGTGGGTGGTCTATGCACTGAGTGAGAGGAGCCAATTTCAAGTCTGCACATCAGCCCTCCCGAGGCTGTGCGTGGTGCTCTGGGTACCTTCCTTCGGTGGGGCTGTTTCCCGGGAATTGCTGATGTGCTGGGCCTGTTCTATGTGGGCATTTAAGGAAAGCAGGCTGGCTGGAGCAACAGACTTCTTTCACGTTCATACTGGGAATGACCGACTCCAAGTGACTTGGAAGAAGGACTGAGTGCATTTGTGCGATGTCACTTTTCTTCCCAAAACTGTGGTGGTCCATCGTGATGAGGCAGATACTCTCCCTGAAGAAAGATTCTGTTAAAAATCCTTCACTTTGCTCTAGAAATTTGCAAAATATTGTCCTCTGCAGTTTGAAGGCAATACTGCTTGTCTCTCTTTTTATCGTGTTGTAAGCTTGTAATTAAGATGATGAGTTTTGATGTTTATTATAGGATTTTGGAGAATATAAAACAGGAAAGATATCTTTCAGACTCATCACTCAAAGACTGGATTTCTTCTGTGGTGCAGAGATTGTAACTTTTTAAAATTTCATTTTCTGTGTAGTATTGTATCACCAATATTTTCACGTTAGGACATTGTCCCAAAGTCTCGAAACTTTCACTCCTCCATCAGCGAGCATGGCAGGGCTCATTTCTCCATATTGTCGACAGTACTGAGGATTATCCTTAAGATCCAAACCCAAAGAAAACATAATATTAAAACCTGGCTCACGTGTTAAAAAAACAAAAAAAAATTATTTTGCCATTTTTGTCCCACCCCTGTAATTTAGCAGAGCAGTATTTTTGGCTTGGCCTGGCCAAGAAGATCAATACAAGGAGAGCTCCGTAGCTTTGGCCATTGGAATGTAATCGAGAATTCCACAAACACCAGAAAATACTTGTATGCATATGCAAGCCTACCTTGCAGCAAATTCAGACTCACTGCAATTTAAAGGTCATGTTAAGGACCTAGTGACTTGGAGTCAAGATATGAGTGGTGAGATGGAGCCGTGGGGCATGTTCATGGGGTGATTTCCTGAACTTCCATCCCACCCCATGAGTCATGCTCATTATACTTATAAAAATATTTTGTGACTCAGCCTCTCATAATTGTACATGATACTGTAAGAATAAGAGGCTCCTTTGCTTTTTTTTTTCTTCAGCTTTATTGAGGTATAATTGAAAAAAACTGAGGTTCTTTTGCTTTTTAAGCTTAGTGTCAAGGTGCAGTAATATGATTTTAAAAGTGTTCAAGAGGGATGGGTTTAGGGGTGCCTGGGTGGCTCAGTCAGTTAAGCGTCTGCCTTTGGCTCAGGTCATGATCTCAGGGTCCTAGGACCGAGCCCCAAGTAGAGCCCCCTGCTTAGCAGGGAGTCGGCTTCTCCCTCTCCTTCTGTCCCTCCTCCCTACTTGTGCTCCCTACTTGTGCTTTCTCTCTTTCTCTCTTTCTCTCTTTCTCTCTCTCTCTCTCTTTCTTTCTTTCTTTCTTTCTTTCTTTCTTTCTTTCTAAAAAGATTTTATTTATTTATTTGGCAGACAGAGATCACAAGTAGGCAGAGAGGCAGGCAGAGAGAGAGGAGGAAGCGGGCTCCCTGCTGAGCAGAGAGTCCAATGTGGGGCTCGATCCCAGGACCCTGAGATCATGACCTGAGCCGAAGGCAGAGGCTTTAGCCCATTGAGCCACCCAGGCACCCCGATCCACATTTCTATTGACCAAAAGTAACACCTGTATTGCCTGCCTTCTAGGTTTGACCTGAGAATCATATGCTCTTTGTATAAATATGAAATTTTTAACTCTTTATTTATTTACTTGAGAGAGAGCACAGGCATGGGGTGCAACAGAGGGAGAGGGAGAAGCGGGATCCCCGCTGAGCAGGGAGCCTGACACAGGGCTCCATCCCAGGACCCCACCATCATAACCTGAGCTGAAGGCAGCTGCTTAACCAACTGAGCCACCCACGTGCCCCTAAATACGTATTTTTTTTAAAGATTTTATTTATTTATTTGACACAGAGAGAGGTCACAAGTAGGCAGAGAGGCAGGCAGAGAGAGAGAGAGAGAGAAGGAAGAAGGCTCCCCGCTGAGCAGAGAGCCCGATGCAGGGCTTGATCCCAGGACCCTGGGATCATGACCTGAGCCAAAGGCAAAGGCTTAACCCACTGAGCCACCCAGGTGCCCCCCTAAATATGTATTTTTAAGTTGCTATTGTGGTAACTGGATAATCAGAGTACTAAACAGACATGTGAATGATCAGGAGTGTTCATATGTAGATCAAGGAAGGAATGGAAATAGGAAAACAGGAAACCCCATTGTGAACCTACTGGGTGCACTAGGCTTGGTACTTTCAGACACAGAATCTCATTTAATTGTCACACCTCAGAGGTGGATGTTCTGCTCTCCTCATGTTTAAAAGGAGAGTGGTGAAGTCTGTAAAGTTACAGACTTCACCACTCTCCTTCTAAAGGTCACACAGCTAGTAGAGTAAGCCCAAGCCAGGCGAGGTAACATGAACTAGATTCCAAAGGAAGCCTTGAGGATAAGTACTCAACGATTGCAGACAGTGTTTTTAACGTGGCTGGGCAGGTTCCAGGCTCAAGACAAGGACAGTCACTTTTCCCATGACTTCTTTCCTCATACCAGGTAAATGGAAGAGGAAAACCAGACAGGAGTGGTCTACTTCCACTTCCACCCTTTCTCAACGGACCCAGCAGTGGCTCGCCTCATATTTGTGGCCCTCTTGGTGTTGTTCTTAGGAAGTCTTGTTGGAAACATCACCATTGGGCTCACCATCTGGAGAGATCACTCCCTCCATACCCCAATGTATTTCTTCCTTTTTGTTCTGGCCATGCTGGAAATTGGCTACTCTACCAACATTGCTCCCCTGACTCTCGCTAGCGTCCTTTCCATGGGGCAGATGCTTATCTCCCTCCCGGCCTGTGGGACTCAGATGTTCTTCTTCGTCCTTCTTGGAGGGTCTGACTGTGTCTTGCTTGCTGTCATGGCCTACGACAAGTACGTGGCCATCTGTCACCCACTGCATTACAAGCTCATCGTGAGTTGGCAGCTCTGTGGGCAGATGACTTTAGGTTCTCTGGGGCTGGGATTCCTGTTGTTACTGCCTTTGACCATTCTGAACTGCCGCCTTCCATTCTGTGGCCGCAATGAGATCTACCACTTCTTCTGTGACATGCCTGCAGTCATGCGCCTGGCCTGTGCAGACACCCATGTATATGAGGCTGTTGTCTATGCCATTGGTGTGGCCGCTGTGGCTGTCCCCTTCCTCCTTATCTGCCTCTCCTACAGCTGCATCGTGGCCACCCTCCTGAGGATGAATTCAGCTAAGGGAAAGCATCGGGCTTTCTCCACCTGTTCCTCCCACCTCATCGTGGTTCTCCTGCAGTATGGGAGCTGCACTCTTATCTACCTTCGCCCCCGGTCCAGCTACTCTCCAGAAGAGGGCCGGGCAGTGTCTGTTGTCTACACCTTTTTTTCACCATTGCTAAACCCCTTGATCTACAGCATAAGGAATCAAGAGGTGACTGACGCAGTAAGAAGACTTTCGGCAAGAATGTGCTGGTTTAGGAAACCAGAAATATTCCTTGCTAGAAAAAATATTGCCCAAACCAGGAGGAGCAGCATGATCTGAAGGACAAGAAGCTCCGAAGCAAAAAGGAAGGAGTGGAGAGATAAACGTGTCCATTGACTATCTTAGTCTGTGAAATGCTTATCACTGCAAATTCCTCTGCTTTTTCATGGATTCCAGTGAGGAAGCCCTGGATTGGCCCTGCCTGCCTAGCCAGCCTTCTCTCTCACTGCACAGCTTAGAATACGGACTGCACCGGAGTGTCAGTGAGGAAAAGGATGGAAGAATGGACACATAGAGACATGATAGCAGTTCATATAATGGATGCTGTCCTGTTACCTAAGAGCCTGCATCCCCGACAGTACACAGAGCCAATGCGTTCACGTATCCAATCGTCTTTTGACCTTTCTCTTTAGCTGCTCTAGTCCCACTGTCTAATGCCACTGTCTAGTCCCACTTTAAAGTCCCACAAACTTTATTGTTTGTCTGGCCACCCCTTCAACAGTGATCTTTCTCTTTTCACTAAATCACACTTCTTTTTATATAACCAAGTTTCTTTTCTTTTTAAAAGATTTTATTTATTTATTTGACAGAGGGAGAGACAGTGAGAGAGAGGAGGGCGCAGGGGGAGTAGGAGAGGGTGAGGGACCCTGGGATCATGACCTGAGCTGAAGGCAGGCACCCCTATAACTAGGTTTTATATGTTTTGGCATTGCCTTTATAATAAGTCTCTAAGGCCCCTTGGAATAGATGAAATGGCTTAGTCTTTCTTCGTATTTTCTGGTAAGTGCTGCATACTTAGCCTTAAGGTCCAACTATAAACTTGAGTCCTAACATTTCCTTTGCGTAAAAGAGAGGATGGTGATATCTACAGGCTTCCTACCTCAAGGGGGTTGGAGGGACAGACAAGTGAGAATATGGATGTGTGAAAATATAATAGGAAAGTACAGAAGAAGCCACGATCGTTATGTATGTATGTATGTCCTCTGTCCCTTGCCCTTGAACGGCTTTTACTAAGTTGTTCAAGTCCTGCCTTCCTGCTGATCCCATCAGCCCTTCCCAAAGCAGTTGAGTCAGTGGTTCCTCATCACAGCAGGTGGGTCCTGTGACTGTCACAGGCGAACCCCAAGCCATAGCGGGCAATGAGCAGGGCATTGGTGGCAGGGACCAGATGGAGGATTGAGAGTAGGGAAAAGTATTTCCAAGACATCTTCCTTGATAAGAGCAAAAGAAAAGAATCCCATTCTCTCTAGAAGTTTCAAGCGCACTTGGTGATAAAAACCAGCCTCTCGCATATCTGATTGTTTTGCATGTGAGAAAGAAGGGGATATGGAATCCTCATGGTAAGAATTCCTGGGGCATCTGAATATTTTCAGCTGTGCTTGTGTGGAGATTCAACAGATATTTTATTGATAGCAATGGTGTTTGTTAGAATTAATACATTACTTCTCTACTTTTTATTTATTCTGTTTCCAATATGCTTCCACAAAAGATGTGAAGCAGCTTAAAAATACCTTGGATACAAATGTTAAAAACACATAAGCAAGAAGATTGGGGTAAAGGAAAAATTTAGGTGGGATTATAGAGAATATAGTAGTAAAATTCTATGTAGAAATGCAAACCATGTGTTCTCTGCAGTTTCTACAGTGGTGATCTACAGGTATCTGAGATTTCTAGTAGCCAAGGAAAAGAATAAAATACAATTCAGTTGGAAAATTCAGAGTTCATATGATAATTTATAGCAGAAATATGGAGAAATCTAACACTTTTTTTTGTTAAATCTCAGAGGTAAAAGAATCTTCTCCCAAAATCTTCCAAAGGAGAATATTCCATATTTAGTAACCTACCTGCAATTATAATAATAACCCTAACTATCATTTACTGAGCACTGAATAATGTGCCAGACATTGTTTAGTACATGTTAACTCACTTGATTCCTACAATATCTTATAAGATATGTACATGTTAACTTGGTACATGTTAGCTCACTTGATTCCTACAATATCTTGTAAGATATGTACCATTATTATCCATATTTTACACATAAAGAACTGAGGCTCAGAGAGGTTAAGTAATTGTCCCAAGATCACACAGATAGTAAGTGCTGTCACAGTCTTAACTTCAGAGCCTGTGACCTTAACCACTATAACATACAGTAAATATGAAATGAATTTTCTAGGGTTAATTCTCCATGTAAATTGATAGTGTGATGTGTTCAAGTCACTTAAAGTAGTTCTGGAAGGGATGATTATGGTCAAAAAGGATGCATCTTTCAAATTTTCTAACTTGATTTTGGGGAATAGACCTAAACTATTAGAGCATGATTGGCCAGCACGTCTTTCCACAAACACTATTTTACTCAACCAGGATCTGGTTAGGAATTGGAGAAGAGGAATTTCCAGGTTATTATTATTATCCAAGAGTTGGAATGCATATATTCTGCATTAATAATGAGCCAAGAAGTTTTTTGCTTAGTACAGAAGATTTGGACACGATTTGGTTTTCTTTTCTTTCATTACACATCCATCAGCATGCTCTAATTTCATAATGGTGTTCCGATGGAATTAGATTTGAACAGCACAAAATACTGTCATCATATTCTAATTTGATTTTATTTACTCATCAGTCTGAGCCTACTGGAAAGACTCCTAGTGGCATTATCTATGCAAGGGAAGTGGCCTAGTATGCTCTGAATGTTTGTGTTGCTTCAAAAATGTATATACTGAATCTAATCTCTGATGTGATGGTATTTGGTACTGTTTGGAGGTAATTAGGTCATGAGAGTGGAGCCCTCATGAACAGTATTAGCACTCTTATACCAGAAATCCCACAAAAGCTCCCTAGCCCTCTCCACCATGTGAGGATATAAGGAGAGTGTGGAAGTGGGTCCTTACCACACCATGTGGCACTCTGATGTCAGACTTCCCACCTCCAGGATTGTTAGAAATAAATTTCTGTTGTTTAGAAGCAACCCACTTTGTTCTAACAGCCAGAACTAACTATGCCACGGTCCTACTGCCTAACTAGTTTATAGAAGGTAGTTATTTAAGAAAACATTCCCTTTTTTAACTAAAAATATCAGGCAGGCTGTCACTCAAGTTTAGGTGGGCCCCTGTGGATCCACTTCTTGTTGTTCACCAAACTGATGGAAGAGAGTGATTGAGGACATCAACCTTCATCCTTCTTCCTCTTCCCCCTTCCCTTCTCTTCCTCTCCCCTCCCCTCCCCTCCCCCCCTCTCTTCTCCCCTTCCTTCCTGCCGGCCTTCCTTTCTTCTTTCTTTCTTTCTTTCTTTCTTTCTCCTTCTCTCTCTCTCTCCTTCTCTCCTTCCTTCCTTCCACACCTAATTAACTTAACCTGATCAAGATCGTCTTCTGTGAACACTCTTAGGGAAATGGTTGTGTAAATGACCAACAGCAGATATTTAGAGTACAAGTGGTACAAGCTAAATAGCGCCTCAGCTCTGAAAGAAATGAATCTGTTGTAACAGAAAACAGGCTATCAAGTAAAATACACACGCGAATTGGAAAAATACAACCTGTTCACTTATGGATGTTACTGAACACAAATCCTTGTATGTATATTTTAAGATTTGATTGTTACTCAGGTAAGTTTGACCTAGAAATTAAAAGCTTTAGGAGAGAATAGTAAAAGCCAAATGATTTTATGATTTGTTTGTAGTGAAATTCAGAGCTCACCAGTCCTGGTCTTTACCCTTAGCAAGGAAAACGATCTTTGGGGCCATGCAGTGTTTGCTATAGTGTCTCTCTGGTTGCTCTTCCTAGAGAAGTGAGATATTGGTCAAGATGAAGTTCAAGGGCTTCTCTATTAACAGCAAGATTTACTGACTCCCCTCATCCCATAGAGACAATTTGCCAGCTATGCCTACTGTGGTTTGTGGTTGCCTGTGGAAGAACTGACTGAAAGTTGGGATCAGATGGATGCACTCAATGAATCACTGGAGAATGTGGAGAGACCATGGGGGAAAGAGGTACATTGATCATAGACATCATTGGATGACTCCCCCTTGGATGCACTCACTCTCTTTCCCAAAGTCTCTGGAGTCTGATTCTAGAAAAAGGATAAGAAGATGACTCAAGGCTGGTGCCATTTGCCAAGGAGTCAAGTGGATTTTTCTCCCTGTAGCTTCTTAAAAATGATACTTATTTAATACCTATAAGGCAAAGGCACATTAAATTTGGGAAAGAGAAAACCATCATTAGGGTTGCAGGAAAAAGTAAGCACGGAGAAGGAGCAAGATGGTAGAGAAGTAGGAGAGTCTGTTTCAACCGGTCCCCTAAAGTGAGCTAAGTATCTATCAGAACACTCTGAACACCCATGAAATCAGCCTGAGATATAAGATTATACACTTCTGGATCTCAACAGGGGCAGAAGACATCAGTGGAGAGGTAAAGTGGAGTGGGAACACTCTGTTATCGGAGGATAAACAGAAGGGGGAGGGAACCACCAGTAGTGACCCATTGGAAAGTAACCCCCCATAATGAAAGTGCCCTGTGATTGGGGACAGCATTAACTTGGAGTCTGGTTAAAAGCACTCAAAAAGAGCAAAAGATCTTAAGGGGCAACTAGTGGAATCGGGCGGTCATAGGCATGGGCCTATGCCCATGGTTCCAGGACGGTCACCACCGGTGACCACCCATGCCAGAGAGAGCCCAATGGGGCTCCAGTCCATGTTCCCTGAGTCCATGGTTTTCCGCTGCTCGCACCACCGCTGGGCTGAGCATACTTCTGCCCATGCCTGAGAGAGCCTGGTGTGGTTTCAGTTCTGGGTCCCTCGGCCCATGCGCCTCCAACGGGGGTGAGTGCACCGCGTGCAGGCGTGGACCCCAGACAGCAGTCCTGACAATGGCCGTCACCAGGATTCGGGCTCACCCAGTCCAATATTGCTCGCTGTTTTAGTGGCATGGGAGTGCAGAGACAAGCGGGGGCCTTGGGCGACCGCTGGGATGGTGGCGGGGGTGCACACTGCCTGTGGGAGGTTGTGGTGTACATATAGATATAAGCTTCAAGGTAATCCTTTTTCCCTATTCAATACTACCCCTATATATAAACCAGTTTTAATTTCCCTAACAATTGTAAATATTTATGCTCCCAATATAGGAGCAGCCAACTACATAAGGCAACTGTTAATCAAAATGAAGAGTCATGTTGATATGAATACATTAATTGTAGGGGATCTTAGCACAACACTCTCAGTAATAAACAGATAATCTAAGCATAAAATCAATAAAGAAACAAGAGCTTTGAATGACACATTGGACCAGATGGACCTCATAGATATATATAGAACATCCCACCATAAAACAACAGAATACTGATTCTTCTCGAGTACACATGAAGCTTTCTCCAGAATAGACCACATATTGGGTCACAAATCAGGGCACAACTGATACCGAAAGATTAAGATTATTCCCTGATGGATTCCCTGGGGGAATTCATTCAAAGAAGAAATAATAGAAATGGCTAATAGACACATGAAAAAATGTTCATTATCATTAGCCATCAGGGAAAGTCAAATCAAAACTGTATTGAGATACCAGCTTTATACCAGTTAGAATGACCAAAATCAACAAGCAAGAAACAAGTGTTGGAGAGGATGCGGAGAAAGGGGTACCCTCTTACACTGTTGGTGGGAATGCAAGATGGTGCAGCCACTTTGGAAAACAGTGTGTGGATTCCTTAAGAAATTAAAAATAGAGCTACCCTATGACCCTGCAATTGCACTACTGGGTATTTACCCCAAGGTTACAGACATAGTGAACAGAAGGGCCATCTGTACCCCAGCGTTCATAGTAGCAATGGTCACAGTCGCCAAACTATGGAAAGAGCCAAGATGTCCTTCAACAGACAAATGGATAAAGAAGATATGGTCCATTTATACAGTGGAGTATTATGCCTCCATCAGAAAGGATGAATACCCAACTTTTGTAGCAACATGGATGGGACTAGAAGAAATTATGCTGAGTGAAATAAGTCAAGCAGAGAGAGTCAATTATATGGTTTCACTTATTTGTAGGGCATAAAGAATAACTCAAGAGGACATTGGGTGAAGGAGAGAAGAAGTGAGTTGGGGGAAATCAGAGGGGGAGAAGAAGCATGAGAGACTGTGGACTATGAGAAACAAACTGAGGGTTTTGGAGGGGAGGGGGGTTGGGAGGGCCTGGTGGTGAGTATTAAGAGGGGGGGTGTATTGCGTGGAGCACTGGTTGTGGTACATAAACAATGAATCTTGGAAATTGAAAAAATGAAGTAAAATTTTTAAAAAATAAGAAAAATAGGCAGAAGCAATAGAAAGAGAAAGAGGAATGGAATTGAGAGAAATCGTGAATAAACTACTGCCACATTGCCTGCTGTGTCACTCAGAGACATCTGTGGCCCTAGCTATAGTGGTAAGAGATCTGGACTCCAAAGAAATGGAGTCCCAACTCAAGTATGGCAGCTACTCTGCTGCATTGCATTCTGGGGCTTTCCACAAGGCAATGAAACTGTGAGTGCAGCCACCTGAGGCCCCCCACTGCCCATTGGTATCTTGTGAGCTGCAGCTTTCCCCTTCTGCTCTAGACAAGAGAACAGTTCTGATGGTCCTTCTCTGAGTGGACACCTGACTACTTCTCCTTTCTGAAACATGTTTCAGTTCAGTGTACGTACCATGAGACTTAAAAATGGCTGGTGATTGTGTTTCAGGAATCGCTTTGTATTTGTCGTTCTAGATTACTTTGACAGCCTCCTGCCAAGTTCTCTCTCTCTCACACACACATACCCACACCCCTGCAGGCCTTCATTTTGATCAGGTTCACAGAGTCTTCAGAGTTACTGGTTCTTGAAAGGAAAGTTTCAGGTGACACATAAATGAGCATTTAAACATTTGTTTGTATTTATTGAAAAATGAGAGATTACCAAGGAGAACCCATGTAATATACATTGATATGTAACAAAAAGTAAGTTGAATTTAAGTCAAGAAAAACATTAAGTCGTTCATACCAGTAACTCAGATAAAACATAAATCATGAAAACTATTCATTCATGTCTGAAGTTTGGGAAATGTTTTTCCTACATTTTATAAAAGCCTTAACCAGGATCACTATAAACTGTTGTTGTAAAACAATTTAAGGGCACCTGGGTGGCTCAGTTGGCTCTTGACTCAGTTGGCGACTGACTCTTGTTTTCAGCTCTGGTCATGATCTCAGGGTCGTGCAACATACCACACCATGCAATGCAATATCTCGTTGAATTAGTTGCTCCCATTGCGCACCTATGTGGTAGGGATGGAGTGACAAGTAATATAATAAACACAACATAGAGTGATAGATGCTACAGGACAGAAAACAAAGATAGATGCCATATGACAAAGCCATCACAGAGCATGAAGCAGGGAGTGATTTTTCCTTTTTTGGAGGAGGGAAAGGGAAGGGGTGTATATCAGAATATGGCTTTATTTAACACTTGGCTGAGTTCTGAAGGATTCCTATAATTTGTCTAGGTGCCCAATATTAATTAATTGGATAAATTAAAACTGTTTATCTTTTAAGCTCTCTCAAACTTGGAGAGTAAAAATTAAGCAATACTTGGACTATAGCTAAGTCTAGTAGCAATTAAAGCAATTTAGAATATCAAGTCTCCAAACAATTCCTATTTGTGTTCAAACATTGACCTACAGGGGATGGTCAAGTTAAAAGTGAAGTTAGCCTCTTGGGGCTTTATTGAACCAAAGCTGGCAGGGAATTCCCCAGAAATAAGATGAGAAGAACTGAGAACTAAAAGAGAACCCAGAATTCTGTCTCTGCAAGACCCAAAGTCCTATGTTTCCCCCTTGGGAAGACACAGCAGGGAAGGAATAACAGTGTCCGGATGTGTGCTCCCCTCAGTACTGGGTGGTTTCTCAGAGTGTCAGTCTCCACGATTCCCAAGATCCTTGAGAAGAGGATTCCACTGTGGGCTTCACTCAGCTTCAGGGAAGGATGTGGCTGCCAGGTTCTCCAGGCAGAAGGTAAGGAGAGCACAGGGAAGACCAGGCTGGTTGAATTGTTGTGTGGTCTAGACCCTGGGGAATGGACCAATGAACCTTACCGACCTTGGGATTCCTGATCCCCTGAGGGGCTTCCTGGGGTGGAATTACAAATGGGTTGGAATATTTGTGCCATCTCCTGGAGCAAATGAAGTGACACAGTTTATGCCAAATATTCTAACAACAAGCAAATCTTTAAAACAGACAGCCCACTGCTGAGGGTGAGAGAGTAAGTCTGCCTCTCTCTCAAAGTGTGACCAATTTCCTAGGTTAACCGAGAGCGGTGAGAAAGTGTTATCCACCCTCCTTGTAGGAGAGGTACATGCTTCATTGGGACACCCAGGAAACATAGTGTAATCTACTCAGTTTCTGAGTTACATGCTCAATGCCTAGTTGGTAGTAGATGCTCAGTAAGTACTTGTCGAACGAGTGGATGCAGAACAGTTCTGTTAATTATACCGTATGAGGGAAGAAGGTAGAGGAGTATGCCAAGGCTCCTTCCTTCTCATCAAGGAAGAGGAAGGGATCTTTCTTTGAGTGTTCGCAAAATCTTTGGAAGCAGTACTGGTACCACAAGAGAAATCAAAGAAGATGCAACATTATTGAGGCTTTATATTTCCCAGGTAAAAAGAGAACTAGAATTCCCTGATCCGATGTTTAAGCCGCAAGGGATTATGCATCAGCAAAGGCAGAAGAAAGCAGACAATGAAAGAGAACATTTAACTACCACCAAGCTCACAGGGTTGTCATTTTTATACCATTGAGAGGAACCCAGAGAAGGAGCAAAATTGGGAATGGAGAGCGGAGAGATTTCTCATTCACTTGTCAATACCTTGGATGAAGACACATAAGGCAAGAAAAATTTTTTATTCATATAATATATTTACTAGGGTTTGAATACTCCTAAAAATAGAGTGCCTTGCAATAAAACCCTAGCTACAGTAAGATCAAAATTCACTTGTGCATTATAAAGGCAAGAACGAAACAGAAACAGAGTTACTGGAGTTGAGGAATGATAAGCAGTTGAATATAAAACTTAGTTTTGGACTTCCTTACAGCTAAGGCAAAAATGGATGAATAGTCAAGTAGGACGACATATATGTGTTCATTAGAGGGAAACGTGTGTGTCTGGGCAAGGGTGTGGAGAATGTGTTGTGGATTCAGGTGAGTCTAAGCAATGAGAATTAGAATTCCTTATCTAAGGAATGTTGAACATCTCTCTGTAATCAGTGTGATTCTGTTTTGCAGTGGAATATGCTGTTGTTTTTAAGACATTCCACACAGAGAACTTTTCTTTAAAACTGGGTGTTATATGCAACTGATGATTCACTGAACACTACATCAAAAACTAATGATATTATATGATAATGATAGGGTGGCTAACCGAACGGGGATAAAAAAAACTTCTGGGGCGCCTGGGGGGCTCAGTGGGTTAAACCCTCTGCCTTCGGCCCAGGTCATGATCTCAGAGTCCTGGGATCGAGCCCCACATTGGGCTCTCTGCTCAATGGGGAGTGTGCTTCCTCTTCTCTCTCTGCCTGCCTCTATGCCTACTTGTGATCTCTGTCAAATAAATAAATAAATAAATAAATAAATAAATCTTAAAAGAAACAAAAACAAAACTTCTTTGAAAACCTATTGATGTTCTGAAGAAAAGTTTTAGGGATATTGGGGTTATTATGCTTGAGGGATGTGGCTTCCATATCTGATCTAATATAGCTATAAATGGGCATTAGACCAGAAACATGTTCATTAAATTTGTAGATGACAATGGGAGAGAAATCAATTGCTTGTTGGAGCAAAGAATTGCAATTTTCCGTAAGATCTTGACGGGTTGGAAGAATGAGCTAACTCTAAATGGTTGGCTTTAAGAAGAAATGAGGATGGGGCGCCTGGATGGCTCAGTTAGTTGAACGTCCGACTCTGGGTTTCGGCTAGTGTTGTGGTCTCCAGGGTCATGAGATGGAGCCCCGAGTCAGGCTTCATGCTAAGCAGGGTGTCTGCTGGAGATTGTCTTTCTCTGCTCCTTCCCCGCCCCCACTCTTGCTCTCCCTCTCTCTCATTAGAGTAGATTAAAAAAAGTCTTAAAAAAAAAAGAGATGAGGATAAAGAAAAATAAAGAGGGGAAGGAGAGAAGGGAGGAAAAGGAAGGAAGCGACACAATAAACTTAGCCCAAGTCAAGAGTATGATATGCCTGGGAATTAACAAACATAAAAATAAATATCTAGATTTAGCGCCATCTTGGTCTGCCTCACTGGCAAGTGTGCAGATCCCATGGCCGTATCTGGATGTTAATCTTGGTTCTGACAATGAGTGGTTGTATAACTAGGGGTGTGTTATGTCTCTTCAGTTTCATAGCTTCTCAAATGAGAATTCTAAAAATTGATAACATTTTTATAACAAAAAAAATAATAAACCCACATTTTTGGGAAGAAAATTTGAAAAGTGGAGAAAGCATGAAGAAAACATCATCCCTCATTTCTCCCAAAAACACTATGAAGAGTGTACTGTTGCCCTGTCTGCTGGCAACAGAACTGGTTGTTGCCATGCACGCAGTTTGCTTCTTTGTTTTCTTCATTTAACGTCATATTATAAACATCTTCTTACTTTATTAAACCTCTTTATTATAACACTTTTAAGGGAAATGTAATATTTTGTCACATGGATATACTCTAAGTGACTGAAATGTTACTTTCCATTAAGCATTTGTTTTGGTTCCTTATGAGAAATTATTAAGACATACTATACACATCTTTGTGCCTTTGGATCCATATTCTGGGCTATTTCCTTAGGGTAGATCCTCTAATGAGAGTGCTGATTCAGTGCATTTGACATCCGTTTTTTTGTTGTTTGTTTGTTCATTTGTTTTTTTGGTGTGGGGGGGTAGTAGGGGCCGAAGGAGAGGGGAGAGAGAATCTTAAGCAGGCTCCATGCCCAGCACAGCACCCAATGGAGGGGGGTCTCGATCTCACAACCCTGAGGTCATGACTTGAGCTAAAATCAAGAGCCAGTGCTTAACCGACTGAGCCACCCAGATGCCCCAATGCACGTGACATCTTAATCATTTCTTGAAAACAGCTGATTATTTTTGTGGTGTCTGGGTGGCTCAGTCGGTTGAGCTGCCAGTTCTCGATTTTGGCTCAGGTCATGACCTCTGAGTCCGGGAATTGAGCCCCTTTTCAGGGGCTCAGCGAGGACATGGCTTGAGGATTCTCTCTCCCCTTGAAGCACCATGCCCCCCCCCCATTCTCTCTCTCTAAAACAAATAAATAGATCTTAGAAAAAGAAAGAAAGAAAGAAAAACAGCTGATTATCCCTCCAGAAAGGATATGCTTAGTATCAGAGTGCTAAAATGAAGATTACTATTTCTACTTCAAAAGTACTCAGTATTAGTTGCTGGCATTGATAGGGCCTCAGTAAATCTCTAGTATTCATGTCAATACGGAATTACATTGTGCCTGGCACTGTGCTAGCGTCCTGGGCATTAGTGAAGAATGGGACCCAATCACCCCTTCCCTCATGGAGCTTTGAGTCCATGCTGAGCAGAGAGCCTGATGTGGGGCTCCATCCCAGGACCCTGGGATCATGACCTGAGTCGAAGGGAGAGACTTTAACCCACTGAGCCACCCAGGCGCCCTACCCAGTGTTTTTTTACTATTCTTCATTCTCCTGCCAGTACCTCTCATTGGCCAAATTCAATCAGAAACCACAAGGTGAGGGAGACTGGTTAATGCAGTTCTTAGTGACTAGCCTCCCATGGGGCAGAGCAGGGTGGAGAGTGGATCAGGAAGCCGACCTAGAATAACCAACAAAATCTTCCTTTTGCAAATTATTAAGAGGAAGGGTGGTCTCTGGAAGTGACAGAAATGGAAAAGTGAAAAAAATGTAAAAGTGTCTAGAGAGGTAGAGTAGCATTACAGAGGCTATGGGTGAGGAATTTCAAGAAGTAGGGACAGCTTCAAATGCAATGCTGATCAAGTCAAAAGTAGCTGTTGGATTCAATGATTTGGAAGTCATTGGTGACCTTCACATTAGAGTGGTTTCAAGGAGTAAGATGGAAACTGGATTGCCTGTACTAAACAAGAAGTGGGGAATGGTCATAATGGGAAGGAGATAGGGAGGCATCAGAGGGTGATGTAAGATTGCGGGAATGTGTTACGGATATGGTGTAGGTCTTATGTTCTAGGTCCAGTGCTAGTGAGGGTGATGATGGGCTGCCTCCAAGTAGCTTTTGTTATTTCTTTCTGTGAAATTGGAGGCTGGGTCATCTATTATTGGTGAGGAAGGAGGTAGCAGAGGAAAGACTTGAAGAGACCAGGGAGGTTTGCACTTTAGAGGACTGGGGACAGTGCTGGGGTTGGTAATGCCCCTTTGCTGTGGCCCTGTCAGCAGGGTTTTGCAATCTTTCAGCCTGGAATAGGTATGTTGGATATTACAGAAGACAACAGGGTTGACAAAAAGTCAAGGAGCCAAGGATAATAACAATATTGGAAAAAGACTAATGGAAGAGATAAACCATAGGTCTTGGTTGGGTGGAAGGGAGTAACGCCCAAGGAGAAGGAGGCTTATTTGGAGGAACTGGAAGCATCAAGGTGGTCTTGAAGAGTTGGAAGAAATGAAATATTAATGATTATTACTACAGTCATGGAGAGCTTACTAGGGGCCAGACACGTTTACTTCTCAAAACAATCTTAAGAGTTTTGTCCTATTGTTATTTTTAAAGATAGAGAAATTGAAGCAGAAAGCCTCAACGAGTTGCTCTAGGTCATACTCTTGGTCAGTGGCAGATTAGGGATTAGAACCCAGATGGTCTAATCCCAGAGGCTGTGCTCTTGAGAACCAGGGGAGGAATTAGGGAACAGAGAGATCTGTGGTCTGGGTATGGTATTCTGACTTAAGATTTCGGTGTGATGCAAACAGATACTTACACACCTACGTTCATGACAGCATTATGCACAAGAGACAAGAGGTGGAAACAAACCAAGTGTCCATGAACAGAGGAATGGATAAACACACAATGGTATATACACACAATGGAATGCTATTCGGCCATAAAACATAAAGGAAATTTGGTATGTGCTAGCACATGGATGGACTTGAAAACATGATGGTTAGTGAAATAAACCAGATACAGAAGGACAAATATTGTATGATTCTACTTGTGTGAAGGTACCTAGAGTAGGCAAACAGAGAGAGAGAGAGAGAAATTGGGATAGAGGTAACTAGAGGTTGGGAGGAGAACACATGGTGAGTTATTGTTTAGTGGGTACGCAGTCTTTGTTGGGGATGATAAAAAAGTTTTGCTTATGGGTAGAGGTGACAGTTACACAACATTGTGAATGTATTTAATGCCCTTGAATTGTACACTTACACACGGCTAAACTCATGAATATTATGCAATGTATATTCTTTTTTTTTTTTTGCAATGTATATTCTAATACAATAAAAAAGAAAAGGATTTCTGAGGTGAACTACTTCTGGATGATTACAACAAAAAGTCTGATTTAGAAGTGCATTGCAGAATTTATTTATTTACTTATTTATTCATTTTTAAGATTTATTTATTAGAGAAAGAGCACGAGAATGCACAAGTGGGAGGAACTGAGGGAGAGGGAGAGAGAATCTCAAGCAGACTGCACTGAGCATGAAGTCTGACACAGATCCCCTCTCAGGACCATGAGATCCCAAGCTGTAACCAAGAGTCAGATGCTTAACCGACCCTGAGCACCACCCAGGTGCCCCAATTGTGGAGTTTAGCCTGGAGAAAAAGATGGTTGGGGTTGGGGAGCTCAAGAAAGGGAGAAGCCAAGAGTTGAATGGGTCACCCAGCAGGAGCTCTGTGTCCTGACATTAATCTATCCTCAGGGCACAGCAGGTTACCATCAACAGGCCCAACTCATTGACTACATGGAGAGTGCAAATCAAACTGGGATGATTCACTTCCACTTCCGCCCCTTCTCCAAACTGCCTGAGGTGCAGATGCTGATTTTCGTGGCCTTCCTAATCATGTACCTGGTCAGCATCAGTGGCAATGTCTCCATTTCTCTCATCATCTGGATTAACCGTTCTCTGCACACCCCCATGTACTTTTTCTTGGCCAACTTGGCAGTTCTGGAGATCTTCTACTCTTCCACCATTGCCCCTCTGACTCTGGCCAGTGTCCTGTCCATGGAGAGAGCCCTCATCTCCCTGCCTGGCTGTGGCACCCAGATGTTCTTCTTCATCTTCCTGGGCAGCACTGACTGCATTTTACTAGCTGTCATGGCCTATGACAGGTTTGTGGCCATCTGTCATCCTTTGCACTACACCCTCATGATGAGCTGGCGCTTGTGTGTCCAGCTGGCCCTGGGGTCTCTGGTGCTGGGTTTCATCTTGGCCATGCAGCTGACTGTGCTCATCTTCCAACTCCCCTTCTGCAGCAGCAAAGAAATCAGCCTATTCTACTGTGATATCCTCCCTGTCATGAGACTGGCCTGTGCAGATACCTGGGTCCATGAGGTCACGCTGTTTGTGGTCAGTGTCACTGTCCTCACCATCCCTTTCCTGCTTATCACTCTCTCCTATGTCTTCATTGTGGCCACCATCCTGAAGATCCGCTCGGCAGAGGGGAGGCACAAGGCTTTCTCCACCTGCTCCTCTCACCTGACTGTGGTCCTGCTCCAGTATGGATGTGGGAGCCTCATCTACCTTTGCCCCAGCTCCAGCTACTCTCCAGAGAGGGGCCAGGTAGTGTCTGTGGTTTACACATTCATCACCCCTGTGCTGAACCCCTTGATCTACAGCATGAGAAATAGAGAGCTTAAGGATGCTTTGAAGAGAACAATGATCAGGTTCCTGTTGTCCTAAATACAGTGAAGACTCTGGATGTTCTTCTCCAACATTGCTGGGAAGAAACAAATGAGTGTTCTTTCTGGAAGATGAGGAGGTGGGAGCTAAGAGGTCACTGGATTTGTACTGTTACTTCTTCCTGTTATATTATTTTTGAAAAGTCATTTTTCTTTTCTCAGCCTTGGATTCTTCATCTCTAAAATGGGGATGAAAACGCCCACCAGACTTAAACCTGGGGTAGTTGTGAGGACCCAAAGTGAAAATACTTTGTGACTTTAAAAGGGAGATGACAACAGGATGTGGTCATTGCTTATCCTCATCATTACGTGTAGAGTCTAGGTCTTGTTCTCAGGTTCTTAGCAGGGTCATATGTATATGTGAGCAGGGACAGAACCAAGAATGAGATACATATCAAACCGAGACCATTGCAACCACTCTGCTGATTCCTGTGGTGCAAATGCTGGGCTCCTACCTTCTCGAATTCTCTTTCATCCTAAATTCTTCTTCCTGGGAAAAGTGATGGGGAAAGAGCAGGAGCTTAAAAGTTGTGTTTTTTTTTCTTACATTTATACCCAGAGCTAATCTGTCTCCATCTTAGTATCTGACTCTGCATTAGTTATTAGTCTGAGTCTAACTCACTCTCCCCATGTCCATTGGGTATCCTCCCCTCAAGTTCCTTCTGTCTCAGATACAAACACACACACACACACACACACACACACACACACACAAGTCTCACATTTCTCTTTGTCCCTAGATGCTGTGGTATGAATATTTGTGTCCGCCCACCTCAGGTTCATCTGTTGAAATCCTAATCCCCAGTGGGATGATATCAGGAGGTGGGGTCTTTGGGAGGTATTTAGGTCATGAGGATGGAGACCTCATGAATGGGATTAGTGCCTTCATAAAAGAGACCCCACAGAGCTCGCTGGCCCCTTCCACCATGTGAGGGTACAAGAAGTCTGTGACCTGGAAGAGGTTCCTCACCCAACCTTGACCTCAGACTTGCAGCTTCCCAAACTGTGAGAAATACATTTCTGTTGTTTCCAAAGCCACCCCAACTACGGTACTTCGTAATGGCAGCCCAGTTGGACGAAGACATGAAGTGGACATAATTGGGAGGTTTGCTTTTTTAATTGAGCCTCTCTGGGTCAGGGAGGGGTAATGTTGGTTCAAATCTCAATTCGGGTTGAGGAAAGCTCGTTCTGTGGAGATAAACACTGGCTGGGCACAATGGAGGGAAAGGACTGTAGTGTGGCTGTGAGTGGGAGCATAACTGTTGTAGGATGATCCTTGTTTCAGGGTAATGGCATTGGAACATCAGAACATAGATGGTTTACTATCTTTTTGTAGGGTGGTGGAAGTTCATTTATTCCTCTGCCCATTGATTAGTGAGTCATTTATTGGGGTGCTAGACTGGCTCAGTTGGTGGAATGTGCACCTCTTGAGCTTAGGGTTGAGTTCAAGTCTCATGTTGGGTGTGGAGCTTACTTAAAAAAATAAAAAAAAATTATGAGTGATTCATTCATCCAACAACATTTAAGAAGACAGTAAACAACTGTTTATTGAACTCTGCTATGTACTATGTACCCACCTGTGGTAGGTTGGGCAAGATGTAGAGAGGTAAGAGGCAGTTCCTGCCTTGTAGGAAGGGAAGTCTGGTAGTGTTGAAGAACACGGGCCATGATAGCCCAACAGCAAGTGATAGAATGCAGTTAGCTTCTGACGAGGGACAGAGAAAGGAATCAAGGCAAGTGTGTCTGGGGAGGAGGCATTGGAGCTGACCATGCAGGTGTCCAGGTCTCTCTGTGTGCAAACAGGAGCAGGATGGGCATTTCTTTCTTTTAAAAAGATTTTATTTATTTATCTGAGAGAGAGAGCGCGAGAGAGTGCATGTGTGGGGGGTGTGGAGGCCGGGGGCGGGGAGGGTTGGGGGGCAGGGACAAGCAGACTCAGCTGAGCCTGACTCGGGGCTCAATCTCATGACCCTTAATGGACTGAGCCACCCAGGCACCCAGGAAGGGCATTCCTGAAGGGGGGATTGTAGAGGCAGAAGAATGAGCTCTTTGTACCTCTGTTTCCTATCTGAAAAATGTTTGCTACATTTTTTTCTTTTGTTTTGTTCTGAAAATGTATCATAGGCTTAGAAGGCAGAAACCATGGCCAGGATTCGTGTTACATGGAACTAAAATGTTCCCATCTTTCTTTGAAAGACAAGAAGCGGGGGGCACTTGGGTAGCTCAGTCAGTTAAGCATCTGCCTTCAGCTGGGGTCTTGATCCTGGAGTCCTGGGATCTAGTCCCACATCGGGCTCCCTGCTCAGTGGGGAATCATCTTCTCCCTATGCCTGCTGCTCCCCCTGTTCCTGTTTGTGCTCTCTCTCTCTCTCCATCAAATGAATAAATAAAACAAAAAACAAAAAAAAAGAAAGAAAGAAAGAAAAGAAAAAAACAAAAAGACAAGAACTGGAAAGGATCTTCTTTGGCTCACTTACGGACACTTTGGGCCTCTCCCGTGTTCTAGTGCAGTATTTCACTAGGTCGGTGTTTTCTGCAGGACATGAGTCCTGTTGAATAATTTCTATTTGGGAGAAATAAACTTTCTGTGGTCAAACAGGTGTGAGGAGCACTGTGTTGATCAAACCCCCACCAGTGGTCTCCTACAGGTTCACTCAGTGCCTGTAATGTGCAAATATGCAGTCAGACTCTAGGATGTGGGGTGCATTTCTCTTAGTTTTCTGAACTCTGTCCCCACCAAACTCTTCTATTCCTTACCCTGTTGAACCTGCTGAGGTTGATCGACTACTCAGAGGGGGGTTTCTTTCACTAGTGACTGAAATAGTCTAGGTACTTTTCAATTCCTGGTGCTCCTTGAGAAAAACAAGTGTAGTTATCATGGGTTTGCAGGCTTCTTCTCAAGGATTGCACAAGGGAATTAATGATTGCCCATTTATCATCACAAAAACCCAGGAGACAGACCCTGTTGTTTTCTCTGCTTACAGATAAGGAAACTGTGACACAGGGAGTTTCAGTAGCGTGTTCAAGGTCGCACAGCCAGGACAGGCAGAATGTGGGATTTTGGTGTAGATGGTGTGTGGTTTCAAAGCCCAGGGAACAAAACTACAACCTCTCTCAGCAAGCTCTCCCTGTACTATGGAAGCTTGGGAAATCCCTTCATTTTTCTATACTTAATTTCATAATAAATGAGGGAAGTAGTATCTACTCTATTCCTCCAAATTATTGTGACATCTTTGGGGGACAGGGAAAAACTGTAAAAATACAATAAAAGATTCAGCATGGTTGGTTTAATATCCAAATGGAGGGGTGCCTGCATTGGCACAGCTGGTAGAGCACACAGCTCTTGATCCCAGGGTTGTGAGTTCAAGCCCCACACTGGGCTTAAAAACACAACATCCAAATGGAGAAATATATGACATGACTTATTTTTTTGGTTATAAACATTTTTTTTTAAGATTTTTATTCATTTATTTGACAGAGAGAGATCACAAGTAGACAGAGAGGCAGGCAGAGAGAGAGAGGAAGGGAAGCAGGCTCCCCGCCGAGCAGAGAGCCCGATGTGGGCCTCGATCCCAGGACCCTGAGATCATGACCTGAGCCGAAGGCAGCGGCTTAATCCACTGAGCCACCCAGGCGCCCCTGGTTATAAACATTTTAAAGCCATAGTGGTTCACTTGCCTTTCCCCTTTGCTCCACTGTGTTTATCTGTTCTTCTTGATAGGTGTTTTGAAGACGTTGCAAGAAGCAAGAAGAAGTTGTCTTCTGCAACTCAAAGTAACCATAAGCTCTTCTGGGTGAGGCCTCTTTTCTAGGTTCTTCAGGGGAGCACCTCATGCTTTTAGGCTCTAGGGATTGAGGAGTTTATATAAACAAAGTGAGAAATGCATAAGGTTCAAATTATTTACAGTGTCAAGTTGAAGGCACAGGTATATGGCCTGTGGAGTTTTGTGCTAGGAAAACATCTGAACAACACAATATAAGACCTTTTTCTTTGTAAGGGGCACCTGGATGTTTTAGTCAGTTAAGCATCCAACTCGATCTCAGCTCAGGTCTTGATCTAAGGGTTGTGAGTTCAAGTCCTGCAATGGGCTCCATGCAGTCCCTTTGGTCCACTGGAAAAAAAAAATCAGTTGACCAGAGATATATGCATTTATTTCTAAGGTCATGAACTCAAGCCCCATGTTGGGCTCCTACTTGAAAAAAATAAAAAAAAAGAGACACGTTTGCAAATATTTTAAACTCAATTCTCCAAAACATGTGGCATTGCAATTGCATTCAGTTTTAAGTAAGGATTATCTTTCTTCCTCAGGGAGAAGAGAGGAGGATCCGAAGGGAATGCATGAGAGAGAGAGAGAGAGAGAGAGAGTGTGTGTGTGTGTGTGTGTTAGTAGCCAACCATTCTTTGGTTTATTCTCCAACTATTTGCATTCCACTTCGTAGTAGCACTAGGAGGTGAATAATACTGGTTTGTTGCTCTTAAGCAGTTTATGGTCTAGCCAGGGAGACAGAGTGGTAAGCAGCTAGATATAAGACAACACAGGGTGGGCTTTCAAAAGAGGTCTGAACAAGTTCTTCTGGGAGCAGGCAGGCCATGGGGGCCAAGGGGCTGCCTGAGCGAACAGAAGGGTTCCGGGCCTTTTTTTTTTTTTTTTTAATGTAGTGTTCAATGATTCATTATTTGTATATAACATTCAGTACTCAATACAGCACGTGCCCTCCTTAATATCCATCACCCGGCTACCCCCTCCCCTAACGCTCTCCCCTCTGAAACCCTCAGATTGTTCCCCAGATTCCATAGTCTCTCATGGTTCTTCCTCTCCCCCTCTGATTTCCCTCCCCTAATGTCCGGAGGGTTTAGGTCTTAAAGGAGGAGCAGGGATCTGACAGATGTGAAGTGGAAAAAGGGCAGAGGGAGGTGGGAAATCCTGGGCACATCTGGCTCAGAGAAGAGGTGGGCGTTAGGTGAGGCGGACGATGGGGTTGTGTGTGTCATGGGGGTGACAGTGCTCGGGGCCGGGCCAGAGGGGGCGAGGGCCTGGCCTGAATGCCACTCTAAGAGTATGGACTCCCTCTTCTTTGTAACGAGAAGCCACTGAGGAGTTCCAATCCGAAGAGAGACGTATGGAGCGTATCATGGGAAGACTCACTTATTAAATGTGGTCAACGTTAACGGAGTGCCTAGTATATTTCTGGCCCTACGGCTGGGTCTGGGTCCACGTCGGTGAAGAGGAGAGATGAAGCTGCTGTCCTCACAGAGTTTACAGAAGGAGTGTGAGGCAGACCAGTGGCCTGTACGGCAGACCACGTAACTGGCAGTGAGGTATGGGCTATGATAAAGTCCAGGCCGTCAGGGGGACTTAAGGGGGACACTTAAGTTAATCCTGGAGGGTGCAACCTTTACTCTGAGGCCTGGAGAATGTATCAGGGTTGTCCAGGAGGTGTATGGGGGAGAAGCAAGCTGTAGGAAGGTGAAGAGTGTAACTCTGGCATTAATTTGGGATTTGACCTCGTACTGGGTAGCTGAGAGATGGCTCCTGGCTTTCATTCTCCTCTGTAATCCTCTTCACCTCGAGTGTGGTCTGCAGCCCGCAGAGTCACTGCTAGTGAACAGAATACAGCAAATGTGATGTCACAGCTGGCATTAGGTTACAAATACACCTTGGCTTCCTTTACCCTTTCTTGTTCATCTTCCTGCTCTGATGGAAACCAGCTGCCATGTTGTGAGCTGCTCTAGGCAGAGGTCTACATGGCCAGGAGACGGAAGGAAGCCTCTAGCCAGTAGTTCTTGAGGAACCAAATCCTGGCCATGCAGAGCGACCTTGGAAGAGACCCCCCCAAGTCAAGCCAAGAGATGAGACTGTTGCCCCAGGCGACACTGCTCTCTGAGGTCTGTGAGATTGTGCCACAGAGCCACAAAGCTCAGCTGCACGGGGATTCCCAAATCACAGAAGCCAGAGGATGATAAAGGTTTGTTGCTTCCAGCTGGTGGGTTCAAGGGCAATTTGTTATGCAGCAGTATGTAGCCATACAAATGCTAAAGGAGTTGAAAACCATGGGTCAGTAAGTTTATTCTCCATCCTTCCCAGTGGTGGGGAAGAGCTGGGGAACAGAAAGGACCTTCCCCTTAAATTCTCTTGTTCCCCTTATCTCTACTCACCACCATACCTCAAGGTGCAGCAGCCAGAAAGTGGTCTCACTGGTTCTGCAGCAGCCTCTTGAGGTCCAGATGGGGTAGGGCTCAGTCCTTTTCTCCAATGGGAAAAGTAGACTCAGAGGGAGGAGAGAGAAGGAAGTGGAGCTCCCAGATGCCAGGATCCTCTCTTTGGTTTGTTTGTGAAAGTGAAATTAAGTGTTGGCTGAATTATACAGAGCCAAAATGCACACTTGACCTGGACGAGGTTTGTTTAATGGGGAAACAGCCACACCCAGACAGAGTGGGTGGGAAACCAAGTTCCTCTGTGGGGCAGAAAAATAAAAATACTTGAGAGAGAAAGGGCTCCTAGCGAGTCTGGAACCTTGAGTCCCTGTCCACCTACCTGGAGACCCTAGAGTCCACTTGGGCTCAATATCAGAGTCTTTTTCACCAGCCCCCAGAAGCCCCCAGGCTCCCCTGGCCCAGGTCCCATATCCCACTGAACTTGACTTTTCCAGTTCCTTGTACACAGCTAGCAGGTGGAATCCATACTTCTGCCTGGTGGGGAAGAGCACACATTAATATACTAATAGAAAATGAACAAAACAGGATTCTTGCCCAACTAGAGGTCTTTTTTTTTTTTTTTTAGATTTATTTATTTATTTATTTGACAGACAGAGATTACAGGCGGAGAGGCAGGCAGAGAGAGAGGGGGAAGCAGGCTCCCCGCTGAGCAGAGAGCCCATGCGGGGCTCAATCCCAGGACCCTGGAATCATGACCTGAGCCAAAGGCAGAGGCTTTAACCCACTGAGCCACCCAGGTGCCCCACCTAATGAGAGTTTTAAAGGCCTCAAGTCTGTAACTGCCTTCAAACAGAAAAACATAATAAAGATGTCTGCTGATATGGCCCATCTTGGGTTCCTGGACTCCAAATGCACTTAAGAGAGCTCTTTAAAAAAAAAAAAAAAAAAAAAAAAAAGATTTGATTTATTTATTTGACAGAGGGGGCACAGTGAGAGAGAGAGCACAAGCAGAGTGGGAGAGGGAGAAGCAGACTCCCTGCTGAGCAGGGAGCCCGATGCGGGGCTTGATCCCAGGACCCTGAGACCATGACCAGAGCAGAAGGCATTTGTTTAACCAACTGAGCCACCCAGGCGCCCCAAGACATGGTATTAGTTTAAGGTATACAGCATAATGATGTGATACACACACACACACACACACATACACACGGAAAAATAAATTTAGTTAACATCTGTTACCTCACATAGTTAAAATTTTTTCCTGTAATGAGAACTTTTTTTAAAAAAAGATTTTATGTATTTGTTTGCAGAGGGAGAGAGAGCACAAGCAGGGTGGTGGTGGGGGGTAGAAGCAGAGAGAGAAGCAGACTCCCCTCTGAGCAGGGAGCCCGATCCCAGGACCCTGAGCCTCTCAGAACCCTGAGTCGGAGGCAGATGCTTGACTGACTGAGCCACCCAGGGGTCCCAAGAACTTTTAAGATTTACTGTTGGGGAATGTGGGTGGCTCAGTGGGTTAAGCCTCTGCCTTCGGCTCAGGTCATGATCCCAGGGTCCTGGGATTGAGCCCTGCGTCGGGCTCTCTCCTCAGAGGGGAGTCTGCTTCCCCCTCTCTCTCTGCCTGCCTCTCTGCCTACTTGTGATCTCTGTCAAATAAATAAAATCTTAAAAAAAAAAAAAAGATCTACTGTCTTGGCGACTTAGAAATGCACAACACATTCTTGTTAACTCTGGTCACCGTGCTGTACGTCCCATCCCCTGGACTTTTAACTCGCAGTTTGTACCTTTTGACCTCCTCCTTCCATTTTGCAGCCCCACCTCTGGCAACCACCGATCTGGTCTATGCCTCTGAGTTCGAGGAATCCAAATTTCTGATTATCCCATAAATATATTTTGATAAGGTTATGGAATCTTCTGAAATAAGAGATGCATGAATGAAAACAAAGACAATAGGACATTCTTAATCTTGAAAAGGTTGGGAACCACTAGTTTTGACCAGCCCCTATGTCACAAAGGAGAATGCAGGTTGTGTGATGTGAAGGGACCGCTGTTGTGTGGCAGAAAGTCTGCCGAGAACCCAGGCGTCCTGGCTCTGTGTCAGCAATCCTTCTACAACGCCATAGCAGCTCTCCCTTCATGGAAAGCACAGATTACATTTCTTAAAGGTTTGGACAAAGGCAAGGAGCAAGAAATAGCAGCAGGGAGGGAGATTTTTGTTTTGTAAAGCAATACACGAACAAAAGTTGGAACTTTTCAACCAGGAAAGATGTTTCCTTGAGGTGTCTGGAAAAACTGCGAAATAAAATGGAAAAAAGAATTATTAGGTTATTAGGTATCAGATGGCATGCTGGGCCTTTCTGGGTTATTTGCATTTATTACTGATTTGTGCCTCCTGTGGTCTTGTAACTATTTTACAATTCTGTAAATTGTAGAAAACTGCTCAGAATGCAAATAACTCTTGTCCATAGAGATGCAAATGAGATCTTTCCCAAGGAGAAGCCAGTTTTGCATTTAACATACTCATTTCAGCATTCCTGATTGCCTGTGTATGGGTGTTCCTTGGGTCCTTCCCTTAACAGTTTTTTGACACCTTAATGGTTCCCTCATTAATTCGTCAAATAAAATCTTTGATGTGTGTTCATTTTATAGTTGTCTGAGAGTCATGATTTTATCTTTATTTTCAATATTTTATTTATTTATTTGAGAGAGAGATAGAGCGAGCACTGGGGTGGGGGAGAGGCAGAGGGAGAAACAGACTCCCTGCCCAGCAGGGAGCTGACTCAGGACCCTGGGATCATGATCTGAGCCGGAGGCAGAGGCCTCACCGAATGAGCCACCCAAGTGCCCCTGATCTTATCTTTTTAAAAACAATTATCTTTTAAAAGGAGGCCTTGAATATTCCATCTGTGGATGTGTTCAGGCAGAAGCTGAACGGCTATCCTTGCTCCTTATTCCAGACTCCTATGGCCCGTTCCAGACTTTAATGTAAAGCTCTTCAAATATCTTGGGATATTTCCCTCAGGAGACTCTCTTTTTCTAAGGCGCGGGATCCCGCTATCCCATCCCCACTAACAAAAATTTAAGGGAAGGTGGGATACGGTTTCTGACTTACTCACCTTTTCCATGTATGACCACCAGGGGGCGCAGAAGCCTGCCTTTATCAAGGTCGGGAACTCCTCTAAGGGAAGGCCGGGGGTGGAAGGAAGCGGACCCTACAGGGAGGATCCGGGCTGAGAACCAGAGTTCACCCACCGACCGCTTGCAGACCGTATCTTTATGGGAGGCGATGAAGTCAGCATGCACCGAGATCGCAGAAGAGGGCAAAGTTCTGTTAGAATGACGAAAGTACTTACAGCCTTTTAACCTGAATACAGAGCGCACAGTCCTGACCTGAGCATCGAGTCTCCGGAACGCCAGTCCCACTGGCGGAGCGCGGCCCGCGGCTGGACGGATCACCGGTTCCCCAGGAGGAAGACGAACGGGAAAGAGGGAAGGGTGCGTGGGGCGGGGCATGCAGGGAGGGGTCAGCACGAAGAACCCGCCCACTTTTCCCGAAGACACATCCCACCTGCGGACCCGCACCGCGGAGGAGCGGAGGCGGCTTCAGCTTTCCAAAGAGACGGAGACACGCGCGCGCGTCCCCATCTCAGCACCCCGCGCTCTGCGGCGCGAGCCAGTCGTTCCTCCCCCGTCGCCCGGGCCTCACGGCACACCCAAGTGGGGATTCACTCTGCCTTACAGACGCGGAAACCGAGTCCCCGGGCGAAACGGCGACTTCCCCAAAGTTGTACACCTTCTGAGCGGCAGGTGCTGGCGTCGGCGCTGGACTGCGCCCCTTCCTCGGAGGAGCCCCGACTGCCGGCTGTGTCAGTCCCAAATTCTTCGCCCCCACCTGCCCCGTCCCGTCGCATGCCCAGTTATTTCCTCCAGGAACGCGCGTCCACAGCGTCCGCCCGCAGGCCCCTGGACGGCCAGCTCCGGCACCCGGAGCGCCCTTCCTCCCGGCGGCGCGCCTGGCTCTCCCGCCCATCTGCGAGGCGCCGAGCGCGTCGCCCGAGTTCTCGGTTCGCCGGACCGCGCGGGGCTGGGGCTGGGGCTGGGGCTGGGCCCGGCACAGCCTGGAGCAGCCGGGGAACGGCGGGCGGGCAGACGGAAAGGGTGGGCTGTCCGTCGGTCGCGCGGGCCCGGCCCTCCCTCAGGACTTCCCCGCCCCCTGAGGGGGCCGCCGCGCGGGTAGCGGGAGCCGTGGGGGCGGGGACCGGCTCGGGCCCTTTAAGGAGGAGCGCGGGGCGCGGCCCAGGTGAGGGGCGGGCCCGCCGGGCGGATCTGCGCTGCGCGCCGGCGCCGGCCCGGGAGCCGGATTTGGAGCGCTGGGCGCCGGCAGGGCCGGAGGGGGCGGCGCGGCGGAGCCTCCCGTGGCCTCGGACGCTCCTCCTAGCCCGCGGCCGCCGCCCGCCTCCGCCTGCGCCTCCAGCTCCGTCGCCCCGGCCGGCCGGCCGCCACTTCCGGCCGCTCACCTGGGACGCGCTCACCTGGGACGCGCTCACCTGCCTCGGGGCGCCTGGGCACCAGGATGAAGGACCGGCTGGAGCAGCTGAAGGCCGTGAGTCCCGCCGCCCCCGGGAACTGGCGGCCCGGGGGCTGCAGCTGCGCGGGACCGGGCCTTCCCTTTGCTTCCCACATCGGGGCTAGAGGGGGGCCCCCGTGCGAGGCTTGAGCTCCCGGAGCTCCAGCCGCATCCGCGCCCCTTCCTCACCCCCCTCCCCTCCTCTTCGGGGTCATGTGGCGGTGATTCATCCCTGGACTGCGATTTCCGTGGATGCCTGCCGCTCTTCCCCCGCCCCGCCCCTTCCTCCAAGCTGGACTGTCACTCCGGAGCTGGGGTCGGCGGGCCGGGGCTGCCTGAGCCCTGCGGGATTCTCTGTGAAGTCAGGGGTCACCTCCACCTGCCTGCTCCTGCCTGGCACTCTGCCCAGGATCGGCCTCCTCTTACCCTCCTTGTCTCCCTCAGTGGGGCGTCGAGTCAGGCTGCCCCTCCCCTGGGTGACCTCCTGAGCTGGGAGCTGGTCATGTGCCAGGAAGGGCTTTGCTCCCCGCCATTCCGAGGTCTATAATTATTAATTTCTCCCCCATCCTTCGGACAGCTGGGCAAAGGATCCGAAGATAGACTGTCTTTGGTCCCACCGCACTAAAGCTGAAAAACTCAGCCTACTTACCCTTCTGAGCTTCTGTTTCCTTATCTTTTGAGTGAGGATGATCATGCCTTAGAGATTTGTTATGATATCAAATGACATAATGGGACTTGATGTAGAGAATTGTTAAAGCGTGGGTATTTGAGTCATTGACTCATTCTACAAATAATTACTGAGTACATTCTATGGGGCAGGCCCTGTGCTAAGCCTTGGGGATTGGGTGACACAGGCTCTGTCTTGATGGAATTTTAAATCTAGCCTTTGGCAGATACAGAACAGTCCCTCTACCTGGGAGCTTGTTAGGTAGCGAGAAGTCTAGGCCTCTCCCCACCCCCGCCCCACCTGGACCTACAAAATCAATCTGATTACTCAGGAATCTCCCCAGTGAGGCAAAACCACATTCAGCTTTGGGGAGCACAGGAATATATAGAACTGGGTTTGCCTCCTGGCTGCACTGCTTACTCGGAGCCTAGTTTTGTCATCTGTAAAGGGTGTGGTTGTGAGGACTGATAGTGGGAGAGCACACAGACCCCTTTTCAAGGTACAGAGCACAGGTAGGATTAATATAAGGTAAATATTATGCTGGTAGCTGTAAAAGCTCTTTGGAAAAATCCAGCCCTCCTACAAGCGTGAGGGACTGCCAGGAGGGCATTGGGTTGGTATTTCTTTCTCCTCCCTTGTCTCTGGTGGGACCTTCATGCCCCCCTCGCCTGCTCTGCCAGCTCTGGGTCTTAGGGCTGCAGAGGGGGCCAGGGTGATGGGGAACCGAGGATGCAGAAGGCACAGCTGCAGAGAGTGGGAGGGAGACTCCCTGCCTCCCGCTCGCCTCGTCATCTGAGCCTCATAACATCCTGGTCACTGACGGGACAGATTTTATTGCCCCTATTTTCATACAAGAGGCAAGTAGAACCCAGCTTGGGTAGGAGGGGTATCCCAGAGCTGGGCAGGGCACAACCCGGAGTGGATCCCAGGCTCCTGACGCTCTCCACCGGACTCTTTTCCTGAGGTGTGCTGGCTGGGGAGGCAGGGAGGAAAGAGGAGTGTGGTTTTGAAGCTCTTCCTCTATGGGCCAGCACACCCACCAGTCCTAAAACAGCGCTGAACTGAACAGGGGGCGGAGGCAACTCCCTTCCTTGTGTTAGAAAATCCCTTTGCAGAGGAAGATAGCCCACAGCCCCTTTTAAGCCAACTGTCAACAAGTAGCAGAGAACTTTGAGTTCTGAGTTTCCTTGCCAGGAAAGCCAAGCAAGTCCCTTTGGGTTGGTTCCCCGAGTCTCATTGTCACCCTCTGTCAAATGGGGCTTCGCCTCCAGGGAAGGTCAGGGTGCCGCCCTAGTGTTTTGGAGCGGAGAGGACCAGGCTGCAGGTTCAAAGGTTCTGATTGTGGCCCAGCCACTGAAGAGCTGTGTTCCTTCCTATCCTTTATCCTTTTGCTTCTCTGTTCCTCTTTTGTTAAACAAGAACTTTTGTTCACCTCAGAAGCCCCTCCTGGTTCACGTCTTCTGTGAGGTCTGTTCAAGTTTGCTTGGATTTTTGTTTCTAGTCCGCACCCCGCCCCTATCCCCCTGCGGGTGAGAGGTGCCTTCCCTGCAGCAGGGCAACCCTTCCTCTGGTTGCTTTCATCGGTGAAGGACGTTCTTTACCCTGCAAGAAACCCGTTTCACGTGGAGGAGTCCTGTGCAATCTCCTCTGTGGGATCTTTCTAAACCTTTTGGGGAGGCGAGCTGATAACTGCCTCCAGATAGTGGGAGGGATGTCACGTGCAGGAGATTAGCTTTCGTCCTTGTAGATAAAAGGAGATTGAAGTTGATGCGTAGAAGGAAGGACTCTCTGCACAAAAGCTTTGTCAGTAGTGAGAGCTGCCCAAGGACAGACTGGGCTGGCCGGAGAGGTTGGGAACCCTCAAACTGGAGGTGGGGGGGGGGGGGGGGTGGGGTGAGGCAGGAAGCTTGTGGGAGGTTGAACATTGTAGGAATTTGAGCAGTGAAGGCAAATGAAAAGATTTCAGGCCCTCATTCACCCTAATGATGTGTGGATGCTTTGTTGTATGTGAGTCGGTTCTAGGTGAGGTGAGGCTCTGAGGTTTCCAGGACCGAAGTCTCAGGGTTGCACCCATAAAGCGGGTCATTGTACGGTCCCCCCATAGTGCCGTTGTGGAAGTTGAATGAGATAATCTGAGATAATCATCGGCCATAGGACATGTGAGTTCCCCAACCTGATCTGCTGGGAGCACCGTCCACACTGAGGGGCATTCCTTCCAGAGGCCAGGGTCACAAGACCTGACTCATCCCTTTCCCTGTTCTCCCTGGTAGGCTTAGTCAGCAGCCTGCTTCCCCAGGGAGGAGGACAGGCTCGCCAGGAATGGGCACTGCCTACCCCCCGCCCGTCTCATAAGGCGGTTCTTGCTGATTTCTCACTTAGCCGACTTTGGGGTCCTTGGAGTCCATGCAGTTCCTGTCCGTGCTCCTTTTTCATTCCGCAAACATGTACCGAGCACCTGCCATGGCCCAAGCACCAGTGATGGGTATTTGGCTTTACTGGCGATTACCGCCTGTTCTGCATGTTCGTAGTAAGTTCACAGACAGGGAGATGCAGGAGAAGCAGAAGATGACAATCCCGTCCTTGCGGACGCTACAGTGGGAAGAGCCTGTTGACTGGCCTCTGGGGACAAGGCACTAGAGAGTGCTTGCCAGAAGGGATAGTTAGCTGGTTTTGTTGAGACCACGTCTCATCTCTCCAGGACACGTAAAATCTGAGAGGGGAGGCTCTGGGATTTTCTGAGCCACTCTCCCACTCATGAGCGCTTCCCTTCTTCACCACGATCAGTGCTTTGGGACTTGTATGTGCTGGGAAGGCTCAGCCTCATCCTCTTGGACCTCTTCCTCCTGGACATCATGTTAGACAGAATTAGGACACAGAGTCTGGGTCTTAAAGAGTAAATGGTCACATATGAAAGAAGAACCCAAATCAAAGGTAGGTTATGATAGTGGGAAGCCAATGATGTTGGGAATCGAGGTCAAGGACTTTGGACCCCCTGAAGTTGGCCTGTGAAGGACTAGAAATAACTTGGGATACACCAGGCCCTCCAAAGCCAGTGCCAACAGGGACACACTAATGAAATCAACCACGTCGGGCTCGAAAGGCCAGACGGACTCTTTTTTCTTTCTGTTCTGTCTTGTGTCTTACTGCATCCGCCAAAGGCTTCTTGGCCTCCTGTTGCATCTGACGTTCTGGGGTCTCCTTGGGATGGGGGGGCCCAATGGTAAGGGTTCAAGGGTAACCCCGTCAGAAGCATGGGGCTGTACTTCCCCTTTAAAGCTTACTTCATTCAGTAAATATATATTGGGCTCCTCTGGTGTGCCAGGTGCTTTGGCTCATAACCAAATCTTGACATCCTGACTTGAGAATCTCTTGATGGAGATTCAACTTAAGAACCTTTTCACTGAGCTTCTGTCCTTTAGTGATAAGATTTCTCACTGGTCAGTGGTTTCCTCCTGGGAGGATTCACCCCATGGGAGAGCAGTTGAGCTGGAGCAGACAGGAGGCCCCACGGGGCTGAGTGACAGGGGATTGAGCAGGGATTACGGACTCATCAGCCAGAGGCCAGAAGAGAAAGCGCTTGGACCGAGAAGGGGATTAGATTTATTTTTGTTCTGGGAGTGAGGGGGAGGCCGGGGCCTGGCAGAAGCTGGGGGAGAAATGCTTGTTTGTGTCATGCTCTCTCCCTTCTCCAACTATCAAAATTCCTACCTATCTTCCAAAACACATTCTTGACACTCCCCCTCCCTAACTGCAGCCTGGATCTCCTGCTACCGTTCCAGGTGCCCACATGGTCTGCACTGCTTTGTAGCAAATGCCTTTCTCCTGTGAGGCCAGTGGGGTTTTTGTCATCACGAAGCAGGCTTGAAACCACCTTCATTTGTTTTTTTTCATGAATTGGACTCTTTGTCTCCTAGGTCCTCTTGTCTTTAAGATTGATGATTCTAGGGCCACCTGGCTGGCTGGGACTCTACAGCAGACTATCTTTAATCTCAGGGTTGTGAGTTGAGCTCCCACTGGGTGTAGAGACGACTTAAAAATAAAATCTTAAAAATTGTTAATTCTCTTCCTTGTTGTCACCATATCATCAGCTGCTGTAAAAATGACCCTTTTTTGAGCAGCTACTGACTCTCTGACAGGACTTGTGTTAGGGGCCTTATGGACGTTGTCTCTAAACTAACCCTGTCAACTGTGCAAGGCAAGGTGATGGTTTCTATGGTTCCCATTTCACAGGTAGGGAGATTGAGGCTCAGATTTGATTGACGTTCCCAGCTAGGAAATGTTGGGATCAAGAATCGAACATGTCTGGCTTTTCTAGGTTTTCCTGCGTCCGTATTTGATCGTCTCCCAGCCACACTGCACTGCACGCCCCTTGATGCAGTGGCAGAGAGGAGATTCCTGTGGGGCTCCAGTGCCTGGCACTCTGCGTGGTGGTCATCTAGCCAACATTTGTGTATTGTGTATTGACAAATCCACGGCGTGGCCCTTACACAGCCCTTACTCATGATTATGGCTTCGGCTTTCCTCTCCAGTACCTATAGGTTGGTGAAATGCAGCATTTACTCAGGAAGCCTGTGACTTTGCTTAAGAAGCCAGGGGTCACTGATTCCACCCTCAAGGACAGGATGGTCGAGTTCTGAGGCTCCTAGCTGTTCCTAAACCCTCAGCCTGGTTCATCATGGAGCATGGCCCCGTTCAGAAGGACAGTGAAAGAGAAGATGTGGATGCCACGGGTGAAAATGTAGCTCATCCCATTTTTTCCCCTGGCAAAGCCTTAGACACCTCTGAATGCTCCAGTCCAGGGTCACCGCAGGGCAGCCTCCAGACCCTGAGTGGGCAGCACTTCCCACTCCTCGAACTCTTTATTCTTGCTGGTGGGTAACAGCAGGGACCGAGTGTTGGAAGCTGCCTGCCTGGTGTGTGTGCTGTCTGGGGGAGCACAGACCATAGAGCCCCCAGCAGGGAAGGCTGTAACCATGCATCCAGTGAATGAATGGGGACAGTGTGCACATGAGCTGACTTGGGATTCTGGAGCCCCCGGGGGCCATACCTACAGCCACTTGGACTTCAGGTCTATGTGGCTTCCTCCTGTCACCAGTGTCCTCAGTCTCCCTGGTCAGGTCAGCCGGTTTTCCGGCAATGGGCCATTTCCACGGCAGCGTTCCCCTGCGGGCACTGTGAATGCGGTTCAGCCTAAAGGAGGTGAGGGGAACAGCTGCTCTCTGGGGTGCTTAGCTGCTTGGGTCAGGGCAACTCAGTGGGGCATTGGGCTTGCTTTTTTAAAAAAATAAACTTTTAACTTTGGACTAATTTTGGATTTACAGAAAAATTACAGAGACAGGGCAGGGAGACCCTGTCTACCTGCATCTGGTGTCTTCCCTGGATAACACCTTCCATTATGATGGTGCGCTTGCCAAAACTCAGGAACTGGTATTGGCCTGTTACTACCCACTGAACTCCAGACTGGATTTGGATTCCACTCCTTTTCCCACGAATGTCCCTGTCTCTGACCTGGGCTTCGGTCCAGGACTCCAGATGGCAGTTGGGTGTCCTGCTTCCTTCACCTTCCCTGGCCTGCGACGGTTTCTCTGTCATTCCTTGTTTTCCACAGCCTGGTTGGTGTTTCCACGGCTTGGGTGTTTTCATGCCTTGGAAGCGTGTTTCGGGAGGCCAGTGCTGCATGCCTGCGCGGGGGTGTAGTGGCGGTTGGAGGCGTCGCTCGCGGCCGTGGGAGCAAGGGCTCTCCTGGCTCAGGCGCTCACCATCTGCGCCATCTTGGGCAGGTTGCTTGGCTTCTTTCTGCTTTTATTTTCTCAGCTGTAACATGGGGAGGGTCCCCAGAAGATCGCTGTCGAGGTTAAATGGTAAAGGTAAAGTGCACGTCTTAGACGAGTCCTCAGCCCGTGGGGAGCGCTCAGTAGATGGGAGCTCGGGTACCTAATAGTGAAGTGTTCTAGAAAGATCGTGATGGGATGGGGCGGAAAGGAAGTGTTGAGCAGGAGGCTGGGGATGAGTCGAGAGGAAGATGGTTTTGGTTCCTCCATTCTGTGTCCTTGAGAATGGGGTGCTGTGGGGGTGTCAGAGGGTGGGGTGCGGAGGGAGAGGAAGTCAGAAAAGGCTGGAGTAGGGGGCAAGAGCTGGAAGGGGACCTGACCCGTCCAGGGAGAAGCAGAAGATATTTTTCAGTTTCTTTGAATGGCTCCTGGGATATGAGAGGACACAGGAAGAGGGGTGGACTTCTCACTCCGGTGGCCTTCCTGCAGGTATCCTTTGGGTAAACCTACTCATCTTTTAGCATTTCCCCACGGGGTCACCTTTGTAACATTCTCTAATAGACACTCTCCTCCCCAGGAAGGAATCCCCTTAGATTCAGGCAAGGTTGGGCACCCCATCTTCGCCTGGTTGTGTGATTCCTTCAGTGCTATCCTCGCTCAGCATGTGGAGCTGTAACGACCGGTGTGCCTCCCAGTGGAGCTAGTGAGGTCCTGGAGGACAGGGCGTGCCAAGCTTGGTCTGTGCATCTCCAGTGTCTGTACTGTTGTCTGGCAAATGATGGTTGTTCAGTAAATACTGTTGGGTGAATGAATGGATGGGACTTCATCCTGTGGGAAAGAGGATGTGTGGCTGTGGGGTGGGCTGTGACATCCCATCATCTCTCTAAGTTCATGCACCATGAACCCAGTGGATTGGGCCAGCAGCGTTCCATCCTGGCTTGGTTCCATGTTAGCCGTGTGATTCTGGACGAATTAACCCCCTACCACAGATTCCTCATCTGTATAGACATCTACCCAGAGGACGTTTTCCCCCACCTCCTTTTCTTTGGGTGAACTTCCATCCCTTTTCACTGTTCCTTCTCCAGACCTAGCTCAGGTCCCGAGAAGCAGAAACAGTTGGCAGTTAACATGGTACTGGGAATGAAACTTCAATGATTTTTATATCCAAAAAATGGAAAGCAGGATCTTTTCAAACACATGTAGAAGACTGAAAAATACTGACCGTGTATGAAGACAAGAAGAAAATATATGTCGGATTGCACAGAATATGAAATCTTTTAGGCCATGTTCTCTGATGATGACATAATAAAATTAACAATACAATAATCCTCCCCCCTGCCCCACCCCCTCCCCCTGGGAGGCTTACCTGCTTTAGAAATTTAAAACATCTTTCTAAATAACTCTTGGATTAAGAAGAAACCAAAAAGGAAATGACAGAATGTTTAGAGTGATAATAAGAGTAGTGGATATCAAAATTTGCTAGAAGTTGGCAGAAGCCAAATTCAGAGACAGCTTTATTTCTTTAAATGCATATTCCAGAAAAATGACTTTATTCAAATAAATGAAGGAAGTTTCAGTTCCGGCTGAGGGACCTTCTGTCCTCACCTGAGAATTGGTATTATTTATTTCTACCACCTTTGGTAGAAACTCTGTTCAGAGGACACAGGCCCGGTTCTAGATTAGGTGGCATGGTCTTGGGCATTTAATATGTACACAGCACTGCTCTCAACATTACATGTACTGACTCATTTAATCCTCACAACAGTTCTGTGAGCAGATTCTTCATATTGCAAAGGAGGGAGCCCCACCAGAGAGGTTCAGTGACTTGTTTAAGATCATACAGCAGCTGAGCTGCAGAGCTGGGTTCTTAACCTGGGATGTCAGATGTGTCTGTGTGTCTCTGTATAGGTGTGTAAGATTCATAGGATTTACATACGTGGATAAATTTTAAATAAATAATTTATTTATTTTGGGGGGGAGAGAGAGAGTAGAGGAAGAGGGAGAGAGAGTCCCAAGGCAGACTCTGCTAAGTGTGGAACCCGATGTCAGGCTTGATCTTATGACTCTGAGATCATGACCTGAGCCAAAACCAGGGGCCTGTTGCCTAACTGACTGAACCACCCAGGCACCCCTGTTCTGGTAACTTTTTCATTCATGTGTATAGATTAATCCAGTTCACAGCATCCCCTGAAGTCAGCGAGGCTGTGTCAGAAGCTGGAGTGGGAAGGAGCTGCAGGTGGAGTGCGGAGGGGAGGGACCAGAGCGCTGGTCCCCGCAGACCCTCTGTCAAGCCCTCCTGCTGCCCCTTACTGGCCAGAACCCCTGTGGACACAGTGTTTAACTGCCTGCTCGAGAGGTGGCTTCGTGTCAGTGACGAAATACACACCTACAACAAGAAGTAGTGTTGTTGAGGCAGAACCTGTGGCGTGGGGCCGTCAGGGACTTCGGGTCCTGCTCGGTTGTCCACGGACTCGCTGGCCTTATTGGCCAGCCTGGCCCCGGGCTGGTTCCTCAGTTCTTCGTTTTCCAGACAGGGCCAGTGTGGGCCTCAGGTTACTCATCTGGAAGACATCTTGAAAGTAAAAGCGCGAGGCTCACTAGGGTGTTGTTCACGGTGGATTTCCTCTTGATTCCTCTGGCAGGCTTCGGTCAGAAGGGGAAGTGTCCCCCTGGAGGCTTTCACTGGAGGAGAAAACAGGCTGGGAGGGAACATGGGTGTTGGAGAAGGGCCATCGGCCGCTGTAAGTGGGGAACACGAGCACCGAGTACCTCTTGAGAGCTGACACGCTTACTCAGAATTTCTGGCTCTTTTAATTGAAGAAGAGGGACTGGAAAAACCAGATGTTGGGCAGTGTGTCCTGGGCATGTGTGTGTGTGTGCGTGCACACTTAGAGTCCTCATTGGTGCTTTTTGTCTCTGGGAATCCACAGCCCTCATTCCAGAGGGAAGCGGATGGCAGAGGGACAGCAAGGACAGGGAAAGTCTCACGCCATTGTCCCTTTGAATTTAACCGGGGCAGAATCCGGGTTTATGAAGAGGAGTGGGTAGCTCCCAAGCAAAGAGCTGTTCCCGCATGTGGAGGAGGAAGTGTACAAATTTGTGTTCACCTGCTTGAGCCAGGAGAGCCCTGCCCCCGGCTCCAGCCACAATCCTTTAATACCCCACTGGGGGAAGTTAAGGACCAGATGTCCCTTCCTAGTCCAGACTGCTAGTGGCCTTCCCCTCTGAGTATTTCCCTCATCCCGGGCCTTCTGGCATGTCCCGGGACCCTCCTGTCTTCCTGCGGCCTGGCAGCTGTGGCAAGGCGGGAATCGGGGACGTCTTCATTTGGGATGCTCCCTGTTTCTTTCTTTGTCCTTCCCCACCGTCTTGCTGCTCTGATGTGTATGATCCTTGAGGGATGGCTGATGATTTAAACTTACATTGCAGCCATATTGTTTTTTTTTTTTTAATTTTTAATTAACGTACTGTCAAAATATGATGTTATCTTAGTTTCAGGCGTACAACACAGAGATTTTGATAACTCTCTGTGTTACGCAGAGCTCACCACAGTAAGTGTGATTACCCTCTGTCCTCATACAACCTTATGACAGTATCCACCGTAATCCCCGTGCCATACCTTTCATCCCGTGGCTTATTTTATAACCGGAAGTTTGTACCTGGAAAGGAGGGAGAGGCTTGCTTTCTCTATCTCTGTGCTCCAGAAGGCATCTATTTGTTGAAGCCTGTGGTTTCCTGGCTAGCTAAGCTTGCTGGTTTGCCTGCCCGCTTCCTTTTTTCTTCCTTTCTTTTTTGACAACGGGACTCTTCAAATGCAATGTTATATTCAGCCCTGGGGTATAAAGCAGATAAAAGGGAAGGTGTGCAGATTTCAGAGTAGGGAAGGGCCTGCCTGCTTGGCTCCCCGAGTACCCTGGCTTCCCTGGGTGGTTTGGGAGGCCCATCTCGAATGAATGTCCTGGGGTTCCACAAAGCCGGGCTGGAGAGCTAAGCTCCTTACTTGGTGAGAAAACCCAGGCTTAATGAGACAAGCGCCCAGCTGGGCTGCTGCTCGCTCTGGCTGCTGGTTGCTCTGGGCGATAGGCCGCTTTGGGAAGGTGCACTGGAATAACAAGGGCGTAAGACAGACAACCCAGGTGTGAGCGTAGACGCTGCCGATCAGCGGCTGGGAGACCCTGGGGAACTTTAGCACGTCCATGGCTTGCAGGTCCTCAACTATAAAACATGGACGGGGCTCGCTGACATGATGAACGTGAAGCAGCTAGGGGGTCGTGGCCAGGGGTCTGTGGGGGCGAACAAGGGGGACCCGAGTCCAATGGACTGAGGTTAACAGAGAAGGCGGTTAGTGTGGAGTGAGAGGAATTAGGGCTTTGGCCCCTGCACTTTGTGCTCTAGGGCCCTGAACTCTCCCCACTCTGCGGAGGAGGTTGTGGTCACGGCTCCTTCACAGGACTGTGGGGCACATTTGGGAGGCAGGGGTGGGCGGCAGATCCAGCGCTGCCCCCTGGCAGATCTCCCATCTCCTGGGGTGGGGGTGGGGTGGGGCGGGCAGCAGGAGGCTGTGCCTATGGGAGGGGGAAGGAAGTGGCCGAGCTCAAGGTTCTCAGAGTTTCTGCTGCGGCCCCACGTTGCAGTTCCTGCAGTGTTCCTGTTACCACACGCCTTGATTCTTTGATAAAGATGGTGAAGTTCTTTTCTTGGCTGTGCTCAGTCTTGTGGGCCGAAGAGAAAGGGTGCTGCATGCTTGGGGTCCCTGAGGCCTCAGTCCAGAGAGCCTTGGCTGTGTCAGAAGGGACAAAGGGTCTCCCTGGGACCAGTTAGATCTCCCAGTGTAAAAGCCTGGTGGGAGTCCCCATGTCCCACGACTCCGGATAACCCGTGATGACAGGCTCTTGCTTGGATTCTCTGACCGGACTCAAGCTGTGCTGTTGTCGTTGGTGTTGCTGTGTTACATTTTTGGAAGTGGCCCAGCCTGGTGGGAAAGACTGTGCAGGGGAAGATGGGAATCCAGAAACCCGAGCTCTTTTCCTGGCTGTGTCCATAACTCAGCCTTTGGCTGTGGGCCTTGATTTGCTCATCTCTAAGTGAGAGAATTGATGATAGAATCTGTACAGTTGCCTTCAGCTCTAAGAGTCATGTCTCTCCCCCCTCCTTCCCCATTTAAAGATACTTAAATTCAGGTTGCAGCTGTAGAGAAGCTGGCTAGATCTTCTGTATGGCAGCATTTTTGAGTTGTAACTACGTGCTGTCTGTTGCCTAAGGAACTTTAAAATATTATTGAATCCTCACAGAAGCATTGGTGGATACTATTATCCCTATTTTGTAGTAAGGAAACTGAGGCTCAGAGATGCTAAACCAGTCGTGTAAGGCTTGGCGACCAGTATGTGCTGATGTGAGCCTTGGATCCCACCTCGCCTGGACGCCCTGGAGCCGACCTTACTGTCCTAGCTGTTAGTGTGAGAACTTCCTTGAAGGAGGAGACCTCACTCTTTTAGACAACATGTCTTTACAGCAAGATGATAGGGAAACTGGTGTGTACCCAGTGTTGTGCTGGAGACCTTCCAGATGTGCTGTTTTCTAATGCCCATCAATGTCGTAAGGTGTGTAGTGTTATTACCACTTATAGGTAAGAACCCCAGAGCAGTAGGAGACTTGATTGGGGTCTCACGGCGAGCAAGTGGTTAACAACATGTTTTAGACCCAGGTTGTGAGTTTCCAAAGACTTCTCTTTTCCTGGCTCACACATTTCTCTCACTGGAGATGGAGCAGTCTGTGCCCCCCCCCCACCCCCCAGGCCTTCTTCAAGCCAAGAAGCGATGTCTCGGATGGGGGGAAGCTTTGTGCAAATTCCAGGGACCTCAAAGATGTATGTTACAATGGACTGCTAGGTGCCTGCCTTCCATGCTCCAGGACACAGTTGTTCTCAGCTTCCAGAAACCTCCCTCTGTCCATGCCAGGGTGGTAGCCTCATCCCACTTCCATGACGTCTGTAGAGAGGAAACTCAACAAACACTTATTAACTCACCTTCCCTGAGGAAGACTGGGACCTTGTATTCCAGTGAGGGTCACAGAGATCCTTCACGGGACACGGAGCTCTCTCTGGAGGCTGCCAAGAGGCCCACGTACTGATGATAGTTGATAAAGGAAGTGCTCTGTCTCTACTTTAGAAACTGCTGGCTAACCCCGGAACAAATAATGCATTATATGTTAATAAACAAACAGACAAACAAACAAATAGAAACTGCTGAGTGCAGGCTGCATCTCTGCAGAGGCTAGTCTATCAATGGGCTGAAACTGATTCCATTTTTTTACATATCTGGCCCCTGGTCAGTGCTCAGTATACACCTGAATGAATGACAAGAGCCAGTTCCTCCAAAACGGAGTTTTTGAAATATTAGAAGAGTACTGTTCAGCTCATTGGAGGAGTGCTAGGAACCTCTGTGGAACATGCCGGAAGCTGAGATGCCGCTTCAGAAGGGTAGAGGCAAGGGTGACTGCAAAACCAGCAGGTGTCTCTGTTGGGCACTGCTGCTGGCCGACTCAGCTCTGTTCACTGTGCCGTTCAGATCCCTCAGGGAGCCGGGGTCCAGGTCGGTCCCCTTTACCTTTCCCACACAATTCTGGGAAGGTCCTCTGCACCGAGGAAGGTGTTCTGGGCAGGCAGGGACACTCAGAGTGTCTGTTACAGTAGGTGAGGCAACCCTGGCCCTCGGGGTTTACAGCCAGGGTGGGGAGGAGATGAAGATTGATAAGCGAAGGAATAATTAACAGTAGGCTGTGCTGGGTGCGCTGTGACCTTAGCGGGGACCGGGAAGGCACACAGAGAAGCTGGTCTTGAGATTGACTTTTAAAGGCTAGGTACAGTTTTTCCAGCTGGTCCTTGTGTGACATTTGAGCAAATGAAAGAATGGTGTGTCCTGGAACAGCCAGGAGTTGCCAGTGCCTGGTCTAGAGAGTTCACCCTAGAGGGTGGCGTGTGGGTGGGGCCAGCCTTAATGGGTCCCGTGTGCTCTTTTAGGCAATGGGACTTTCAGTCCTGGAGGAGATGAACAGAAAGAATGACTTTTTAGGAAGTCGATTTCAGGGGCTGTAGCGCTGCCCTCGAATTCAGTTTCTTGGAATATGGCTGTCAAGTTTGGGTTGCTGATGGTTCCAGACAAGCCAGAGAATGCCACGATGGGGGAGCCAGCTGGTCAGAACGGACTCTGCAGGTGTCTGGAGAGTCTCAGATTTCAGTGGGAATTCCTAGTAATTCCATCATCTGTTGAGGGTGGGGTTGGGGGGTGTGGGTGGTGGTGGTGGTGGTGGTGGTGGTGTGTGTATGTGTGTGTGTGTGTGTGTGTGTATGTGTGTGTGTTGGGGAGGAGGTTGGTAGCAGGTAGAGAAGAGAGGCCCCTGGTGGGTTCAGAGTGTCTGGGTGACACATCTTGGTTTAGAAAGCCCCCTGGAGGTCGTGGAGAAGCAGGTGTAGGGGGATTGCCGCTCTCCACTTCTACTGCCAAGGACCCGTTTTCCCTCTGTGCTTAGAAGTGGCCAGTGTGTTGTGTGGCGCTGGGGAGAACGTAGAAACAGCTGAGGCCCTGGATGCTGAACGGGAGTGGAATCAGTTCCTTTAGGTAGCCATTTTATGATTTTGCAGAGGAAGTGGAATGAGATCAAGAAACCTGGGGTCCCCAGGGGTTGCCGGGGGCTGAGGGGAGAGCTTCCGTTTCCTTATAAACATGCGTTCTGACAGGGAACAACACACAGTGCCGGGTTTTTTGCAATAGGTGGTTTATGAAAACAGGAAAATCTTTGCTCCCACTGTGAGGATCAGAAGCGAGTGCTGTGGAGGAACTGAGGCTAGAAACTGTTCCAATAGAGATCTCTGGTAGGGCAGACACGCATTTGAACACTGTGGGGAAGGCGCTGGGAACATGGGGTCCAAATCCAAGAGACAGGCTAGAATCTGTCTCCACATTTTAGCTGTGTGACTGTGGCCAAGTTGTGCAACCTCTCTGTTTTAGGTTCTCCAACTGGATTGAGTTATAATACTACCCCTACTACTACGTACCCTACTACCTCCAACAACAACAGTAACAACAACATTAAAACCTAGCATTTATTGAGTACTTACAGTATGCCAGGCACAATGAAAACGTGTTTTAGCTTCATTGTCTCATTTCTTAACCACTCCCCCTTCTTTAGTGCATTGTCCACATTTTACAGATAAGGAAGCCGAGGCACAGTGAGGTCGGTAGCTTACCCATCCCTCCCTTTCTCCCCCACCCCACTGCCAAAAGTCAGTAAGCGGTGCAGCTGGGGTTGAAGTGCACACAGTGTGAGGTTGGAGTTTGATGCCTCATAGAGCTGTTCTGAGTTTTAAGGGAGATCCTATATGTATAATGCTTAGTATGGGCGTAGCGCCAGTTGGTGCCCTTAGCCCCGTCTCGGGTCCTGAGCCTCACTCTGCTCCTTTCTGTCTCCCACAGAAGCAGCTCACACAGGATGATGATGCGGATGAGGTCGAGATTGCCATTGACAACACGGCTTTCATGGATGAGTTCTTTGCAGAGGTAGGAGACTGTCTTGAATGTCCATGAGGAAACTCGGCTCTTTCAAGGGTAGCAAAGGATGGTCGGTCTTTTTCTGGGGTGGGGGCGGCCAGGTCAAGCAGTTGTCCAGAGATTCTCTTCCATACATACTTGGGAGGGGCTGGATCTTTAATCTTACTGAGAAAGTCAACGGAGGGTTAAATTATACCTAAAGAGATGTTTTTAGGGTCTTATGCTACATGACACCATTTTCATGATACCCTTTCTTGCCTAAATTTTGTGATTTCAATACAGGATCAGCCATGGGGGTCACGTCAAGAGTGTAGAAGAAAAAAATATTACATTTTTTGGTCCATGATTCAGATAGATCCTATTTGTTGTTTCCAAAAACTCAAGCTCTTTAACTTAAGTCTAGTGATAACTGTAGCACTTAAGAAACAAGCAGTTTATGTTTTTGGAAGTTCAACAGGGGCAGAGATCCCCATCTGTAGATCCACATAATCTTTGATCTTGAAGGTCCTCGTGGGGAATGCCGTTGTTCGATGGTGAGTGGTGGAGTAGAGTCATGGGTTCACATCTCAGCCCTGCTGCTGACCTGTGGTGGTTCCTTCCCACACATGGTTTCCGTATCTGGATCGATACTATAATCCTCCGTGGGGTTATTACGATGATATCCTGGAATAATGTTTGTAAGGCATTCAGTGTAGTATCAGACCTGTTCGGGTCTGATGGATATTCCTTCAAAACAAAAGCATGAAAAGTTCCATGATGGAAGTTTCTGCCATCATACTGTGGGTTTTTTGTTTGTTAATTTTATAAAATTTTTTATATTTTTGGAAAGAAGACAAGGAGCGCTACATTCTTTCCGCAGGAAGAATGGGGGTGCCTCCTGTCTCTAGGTCGGGGATGTGGGAAGTCGCCCTCGAGCTCTTGTCTAAATAGCATGGCGGTTCACGGCAGGTCGTCTGTGGGAGTCGTTAGCAGGTAGGAGCGAACTGCAGCGTGTGCTGGCCTCATGGAGAAGTTGTCTGTGAACGCCCGCAGTTCCCCACGCTCTCCCTGGGTGGGTCTGTCCTTCTGGTCGAGGAGTCCCTGTGAGACCCAAGAGCACTTGAGTTTTGTGAGTCCAGTGCTGTCCCAGGTGTGGATCGTGGCAGGAACAGATCTTTTCAGGGGTGGGGAGGACCCCTGTAGGCACGGTAGCTTGTTCTGATCTTGCCTTGGAGGAGCAGAGACGTTAGAGAACATCTTCCCTTAGATAAGGCAGCTTTGCCAGAAACAGTGCTTTGCCCCTTGTAAGCCAGCGTGAGGGTCCCCGGAAGGCAGGGTCCCATGTGAGGTGGGAAGATGGTGGGCCTCCACAACGTGGTCCCAGTTCCTCAAGCATTTCTTAGCAGTTGATTTTGGTCCAGTCACTTAACGCCCTTGGCCTCTAATTCCTGCTCTGGAAATTGGGAATGTCAGTACGTACTTTCAAGGTAGTTATGGGGGTAACGTGGGTTTCAGACATCCGGCAAGGGTTCTCTGAACAGACAAGTGCTGGCTGCATCAAAGTCACGTTTGGAATCTTAACAAGACCTCAAGGGCTGCTTTTCTTTTTTGCTTTCTTCTTACCAGATGCTTTTCTGTCATTGAGGAAAAGGAAAAAACAAAAAACAAATCCAAACCCTGTCATAATTAGGGTGGGGGAGGGGACTACACAGTGGGGTGGAAAGAGAGTCATCTTTGGAGTTAAGTTCTTTATCTGCTACTAGCTGTGTGATCTTGGACATGTTTCTTGACTTCCCCCAGTCTCGATGAGCTGGTCTGTGAAATGGGGAGCAACACAGTCACCTTGCAGATTTGTTGGGGAGTAAAAGAGTTGACCCCCAGAAAATGCTTTGTTTGGGCTTAGGTAAATGTCACTCCCCTGCTTTCCATCTGACGGGCCCCCGTGAGGATCACGCCGCAGTGGGGCGGGGACGGGGGGAGGGTTAAGGGTGGCTTTGGACCGCTTGTGTCCACGGGTCCTAGTCCAGATCTCAGCACCTCCCTGACCAGCAGCATGACTTTGGAAAAGTTGTTTCACTACCCTGAACCCCAGCTTCCTCTAAAGCAGGACTAGTGGTGTTACCTGCTAGATATTATTATTATTTTTTTTAAAGATTTTATTTATTTATTTGACAGAGAGAGAGATCACAAATAGGCAGAGAGACAGACAGAGAGAGAGATGAGGAGAAGCAGGCTCCCCGCTGAGCAGAGAGCCCAACGCGGGACTCGATCCCAGGCCCCCGGGATCATGACCCGAGCCGAAGGCAGAGGCCCAACCCACTGAGCCACCCAGCCGCCCCCCTGCTAGATATTATAAATGTAAATGGAGAATATATGTAGATGTACCGCGCATGGTGGCTGACATACAGTATGTCTTCATCTGTCTGAGCTGTGCTCGCTGTTCCTGATGTGTTTGGGAATGTGGACTGGAAATAGCCTTGAAAGTGGGATAAAGTACGTGCCAGGTGACGGGGGTTTGGACATGAGGAGGGGCCCCTGCATGTGGCTGGGGACACACTGAGTGCATCCTGCGGGAGTAGAGCCAAATAGATGGCTTGGGAAGCACTCTTGTGAGATGCCTTGCTTTCTGGACTTGTTCCAGCAAGCAGGTCCCCGCGGCTGTTTGTCGAGGACTGAGTGTGTGAATCACAACCCGGTCAGAGGGGCGGGTGCAAGGTGCAGGTGAAGTCATGGGACCAGGACGTTTTCAGAATGTGCACTGCACCGTAAAACTCAAATGGGTTCTCCAGCTTCTCAGCTGTTACAGAAAAGAATTGGCCCTTGGGTCCCCAGGCCTGTGATGATTACGCCAGGGGCCGGTAAATGATAAACCTCCGATTAGTGTCTGATTTGTGCCTGTCTGTATTTTCTTTGCTCTGTTTGCTCAGTTGGCAGAGAGAACACATTTGCAGAGGAAACGGACCTGCCTGCGAAGGCAGAAGCATCAGGGGCTTACTCTGTATCCGTTCGTCCATTCACGAGAATACACACAGGCTTACATCTCACACGGTGTGTTAAGGGCTGGGACTAACAACATTCTGTGTGACAGGGTCCTTTGCCCTCTGGTGTCCCTTTATCTGGTGATTCACCGAGATAGAGACATCAGGCCCCGGGGGAGCACAGCAGGGGAGAGCGGAAGGTGAGGGAAGCCCCGGTGGTTCCACCGGCCCCTCAGACTCACCTGCGGAGCTTCCCGCCTGTCCACGTGCCCCGTTCAGGGGGCCTGGAATGGTTTAGACTTCCAGGTCTTTGGGAAGTCTGTCCAGATGAGGATGCGTCTTCTGCTTCTGCGGCTATGAACTGCGTCAGAGTGACAGGGGAGCCTTTGAAGGTGTTCAGCAAGAAAATGCTGGGCACAGACTGTGTTTCAGGAAAATCGTTCTGGTGGCAGTTCGTGGAGGCGGGGGAAAGGCCAGCAGTGGAAGGACTAGGCGGCTGGCTGGTGCAGCAGCCTGTGGGAAGGGGGATGAGGACTCTAACCCGGGTCTGGACCGTCTAGGGGTCATACCACGGCATTCCGTCTGGGGTGCTTTTGAGTTATTGTGGCTTAAGCAATAAAGGTGCATAATCAGTTCCCACGTGAAGACGTCCGCTTTGAGGTTGGTGCGGTGGGTTGAAGGTGGTGGGCGTCTGGGTCAGTATGTCTGTGATCTTCTTGGCTTTTCCCTTGGGACTGGGAAATAGAGTCTGTTCTGATTCCCTGTTGCCATATGACAAATCACCCCAGTATTTAGGGTGTCAAAACAACCATTTTATCGTGCCAACAGAGTCTGTGGATTAGGAATTCAGGCACAGGGCACAGTGGAGGTGGGTGGCTTTTGCTACATGATTTCCGGGGACTTAGTTGGGAAGACTAGAACAGCTGGGTGCTGGAACTTAGAGTGACTTCTTTATTCAGATGTCTGCTGACTCAAGGGAAATCTCCATAGAGACACTCCATCAGAGCGCCTCTGCCTGACCCGTCTCTGCGACTTGGGTTTCTTAGCCCCGCCGACTCAGCATCCTCAGGGTCTCCTCTCTGTCACATGGAGGCTCAGGGCTCCAACGCAGGGTTCCGGCTCTGGAGGTCCTATGGTACATCACTTCTGTGCTCGGATGTCAGAGCAGTCACAGGCCTGCCAGGTTCACAAGAGTGGTGCATAGATACCCCCTCTTAGTGGGAGGGCCGTTAAAGAACCAGTGCCACATTTTAAAAACTTCCAGAGCCACAGCTCCATATGATACAACACCACCGTGTACCAGCATCGCAAGAAGTCAGAAACAGGGAAGCCAGAGCAGTCCCGGATCCTTTTATGAGGTGAGAAAACCACCCAGATCCTCTAAGTTGACTTCCCCTTGGGGCCCACTGACCAGCAGTGGATCACATGTCATGGCCACTGAGCTGGGAGGGGCACCAGGGATTGACGTGGAACTGATCCTGACTCATCGTCGTGTGGGGCTGACGACATTGCCGCCCAGGCAGACTCGAGTTCTGTTCACAAGGAAGGGCAGGGGCAGGGGATGGCTATTTGGTGCATCAGAGTGCTCGTCAGAGCTGGTGAGCAAATATGTTTGAAAATGCTTCGTACTCTTTTCCTCCTGTGGGGAATTAAAATGTACATGAATTTACTAAAGGCTCTGAGATGTCTCGTAATAAAGAAAACTGTTTAATTTGCTTATCTGAGCATTTTTTTTTTCACAGAATGCTTTCTGATGCATAACTTCTATTAGCAGGGGTGAATAGTGACGTTTCAGAAAATGCTATTATAAAGTTTTTGGTGGTTTTTTTTTTTTTATTAAAGATTTTATTTATTTATTTGACAGAGATACAAGTAGCACAAGTAGGCAAATCAGCAGGCAGAGGGAGAAGTAGACTCCCGGCCAAGCAGGGAGCCCGATGTGGGACTCAGTCCCTGGACCTTGGGATCATGACCTGAGCCGAAGGCAGCCGCTTAACTGACTGAGCCACCCAGGCACCCCAGAGGAAGTGTTTTTAAAAAAAGTCTGTGAGACTGTTTGGCAGTTCCAATGGTCTATGAAGCTTGCTTGTCTCCCGAATTACTTGCATTCACTTATGTACTCAGTCAACAGACTTACACTGCGTCACGCCCCGTGCTTGGCCAGTGATGGCTGTGAGGTAGTGCAGGCAGGAGGAGGTCACTGCGTCAGGGCTGGGACAGGTGAGAGTGCAGGGCGTGTGTGCCAGGGGCTGGGGGCCTGGCAGGGCGCAGCGATGCCTACTTAGAGGAACTGGAGGCAGAGGCATTTCTGCAGAGGCTTAACTTTCATTAAAACTAAGAACTTCAGAGTGAAAGTAACATGGAAACCTCGGGATCGAGTCAAATCTGGCAGGTTAAGGACTCTTTAGTTTCTTCTACAGGTGGAATATTTGGGTGAATCAGTGAGCTGGGCAGTGTGAAGCCCTTGCCCGTCGCGTGTCTGTTTGCCCTTCCTGGGCTCTGCTCCGTACCGAAGGTCACTCATTTCCCAGGTTCCCTTGCCCGCTGGCTTTGGTGCATCTGCCCTAGGGGAGGCACTGACAGAAGACTCAAGGAGGAGGGAAGAGGCCATGGTTTTCCTCCCCAGACATGCCTCCTCTGTGGCCTCCGTTGTTGCTGGGGAGAGCCTGCCTCCATGGTGCCCGTTCTGCTGGGCAGCTCCAGCATGCTCTGGCTCCCATCAGAGGGCCCCTGGCCTTGGGCTCTGGTGACCCTGCTGTTGGTGATTTCCAGCGTGCCTCACCGTCCTCTGTTCGGCCTCTTGGCCCTTCCATCCTGGGGGAAAGAATCCCTGCATTCTGTTATTTTGGCTAAAATAACTAGAGAGATTTTTGCTTTCCTGACCACATTTTGAGTGATGCAAAACCAGAACGTACTTAATTGATTTGAGATTGTTATCTAAGAATACAAGTTTCATCTGTCAGAATGACTCTGAGACTGCTCATTTCTTTTGGTTCGTGAAAGGGGAGTTCACTGGTTTATCACTAGTCTTGATAAAACCCCGGACAGACTTGACTTCTGTTGCTTGGGCTGAGACCTCTTTGTTCCTTCTAGTCTGTTTGTTTTCCAAAGCCAAGAAGCAAACAAATCAAAGAGGACTTGACTGAGAACTTATGAAACAGGAACTGTTTTGGATTCTCCTAGTTCTGAGGACTAGAAGGTGTATGAACCGTGACCCTTACAATCCCATTACTTTGTCACCGTAACGAGGTGGCACATAATAAATATGCAGGAATTAATGTATGTCTAACTGGGGGTACAGAGTATGTGGGAACTTAGGGGAGGCAGATACTCGTAAGTACAGTGGACAAAGCCTTCCACCCTCCCCCACGGCAGCATGCCGCTTCTCCAAAGAAGGGACTTTCTCTGCTTCCCATTATCTAATTAGATTCCACTGTCTCCTTAGGTCTAGAAGAAGGAGGCCATCCATGCCTTGAAAATAACTCCCTCCTTCTAGTTAGAGGGTGGTGATTAGTATAATCTGGTAGTCATAATTGGTTCCCTGAGGCAACACCCAACGTGGAGAGCGACTGACTTGCTGCCCTACTTGATTTCCTGGGGTGGCTGCGGACAGCATCACAGGGCATTTTGTTAACGCTAGGGATTGCTGGGAGGTGTAGATGAGGCGCGCTTGTGAAGGCAGGCATAGCGCCTGGTGCGTCGTACACAGGCGGTAATTTCTGGCTGTTCCTGGATTTCTCATCATTTCAATTCACTTCATGAGCATGTACTTCTTGTTAAGCCTTTGACATGCGTTATCTCATCTTATCCCCGCAGAAACTCTACGGAGTGGGAAACAGTGGGAAACAGGAAAATCCTCGTTTCACAGAGAAAAGAACCAGGGCTGTGTGTGTGTGTGTGTGTGAAAGGGGGTGAGCGGATTGTTCAAGGTTATAAAACTGCTGGGACATGGAGCCGAAACTTGAGCCTGGCCTGTTTGATTCTTAACATTTTCTGAACTGTACTGTCTGAATGGCCACATTACAGACAAGTCATTGAAAAATACATTTTTAAAAAATCACTTTAAAGATTTATTTGAGAGCGAGAAAGAGAAGAGGGGCAGAGGGAGAGTATCGTTAAGCAGACTCCCCACTGAGTGCAGAGGCCGATGTGGGGCTCAGTTTCATGACCCTATGATCATGACGTGAGCTGAAATCAAGAGTCGGATGCTGAACGAAGCCACCAGGTGCCCCAAAAAATACATTTTGAAAAGTAACATATAATCAGTAGGCACTGAGGAAGTACTGGCTGCAAATTTAGCATGATGGTTAAAAAAGTTACAACTTTCAGATGGGTTCCCTCCATCAGCAATGATTCTTGAGGACTCTTGGTGCTTAAAGCTCTCTGTAGGAGAAGGAAGCAATAAGCCACATGATACCAGTAAACAGCAACTGAGCCCGTCTCACAAGACAGGGAGTGGAACATGAGCGTTAATGTGACACTGGCTGAATACACCGGGACGAGCCAGAGAAGAGAGAGGAGCCTCCCATTGGCAGTTCTTGCACCTCTGTACCTGGTTCAGGAGACAGGGTTTGGGGTCTAACAGACACCCGGTTTCACCTCCTTCTGCAGCATGGCCCGCAGTGAGCGCCGTCCTGTGAGCTGCAGTATTCTCAGGTTACAAAAAGGGGCTAATGAGGGTGAGCTCACAGAAGTGTCCGCTTGTCTCTGACATGCAAGTTCGTTAAATCAGTTCAGTTCTTAAATATGTTCTTGTATAAGGTGATGTCAGGACACGGGAACAGCCCCCAACAAACACAAAGAGCCCTGGGGCTTTGGGATTCAGCCTGGTAGGCTTCATACCAGGTTTGCTCCCCCACCCGCCAGTGAGGCTTCAGTTATCTGGCAAATGCACAAAAGAAAATAAGTTGCATGTAGCTGCCACCATGAAATACCCAGAAAGTCACCTTGGAGGAAAACCAGCACTTCCAAGAAAAAACAGAGACACCGAGTTCAAAAAAGGGAAGCTTTGTGATCAGCCAGTTGCCCCTCCTGAAGGTCTAGATGGGCTCTGTGATTGTTTGGTGAATTGACAGTTCCTGTATTACTAAATCAGAATCCCCGAGATGCCTCCAAGTGGTAGGGTTGATGGGGACAGAGGAAAGAGGGTAGCCAGCCCACACTGGGTGGAGGGTGGAGTTGCTGGGAGTGGGAGCCCGTGCTCCCTGGGGTGGGACGATCCACAGGCAAGCTGAGGGTGCAGCACCCAGGGCTCGGCTCTCCCATCCACGGGGTCCGATAGGCCATCTGCCTGCTGGTCTCCGAACATCTGGAGTGACAGTGGACGTGAGGCCCTGCAGCTAACAGCTTCCTATCTCATCTTTCTACCATTGACCAAAGTTCAGATCAGGATATTCTTTGCTTTATGAAATAATATTCCAGAATATATAGTCTAAGACATCCAATCTGTTGAACATGCAAAATCTGAGGCCTTATGGTGTGTTAGATGTGTGAAACCCTTTTTGAAGTGGTTTGTGCATTTTATTCCAGACAGCCTTTTCCCTCAGTCCTATGTGATGTAATGGAATTACTTTGGCAAGACAGTCCCATGATAGAAATGGAACGTGGTGTGATGCAATGACCTTTTATGAGTTGTGAGAGATAAGGGAAGGGAGGGGCAAAGTGGCAATTTCTGGGTTGACCCGAGGGCCTGATTCTGAGGTGGTCACACCTCTAGAGCCTGCCAACATTCACAGGTGGTAACACAGACCCTTGTTAGCGATGGGTGGTCTGGGATTCTGCTACAAGTTAAAGAGTATAGAGAAGCCAAAAGATCAAGTCTTAGAAATAATGCAAAAAAGCATCTTAGAAATAATGCAAAAGTCTTAGAAATAATGCAAAAAAATGCAAAAAATGCTAATGCAAAATAATGCAAGTTTTAGAAATAATGCAAAAAACATGCAAAAATCAGGTTAGAGTCTGGAGTGCTCTAACATCCAAACATCCCTATTTGAGTGTCATCATAATATGTGACCTGTGATGTCCTCAACCTTTAGGTTCCTCACGTGGACCTCATGCATCACTGTGGTTGGTTCTGCCAGCTGCTAATGTGCTTCGCAAATGCGTGGGTAGCAACTTGTACTTTGATTTATACTCTGATCACACGGTTACATTGACAGTTCATCCTGCATCCTGAAGCAAGAGAGTCTGCTCTCAAACTGTGGTTCTTCACAACCACTGTGTTTGTAGAGAGGCAAACTCCACGGTTCCACTGGCAGCAGGGCTCATTTGAGGGTTAGAGAACTCAAGTTTTATTTTTCCTGTTGTCTGTTAAATCTGGAAAGCTCTGACTAGGTTTTCAGACACAAGTGAATTATGTGCTGGAAGAAGGCATGCTGGACACTGCGTACTGAATTACATTTTACTGTATCCCTGACGGTAAGATCCTGCCAGATGGTATTTTACAGAATTTGTTGGTTAATTGCTGCAGTGTTGACAAGCCCGACCTTCTGGAAGTGCGTCAGCTAGACCTGGAGGGCACTGAGGTCTGTGTCAGGCTCCTGCATCAGCAGGGGCCATGGTGCCTGAGTGCTCGTGCATCCGTGTCTTGTGATGCTGGAAATATTTTATGATGTGCACCTTGCATAATCAGGAACTTTAGACAGGTGTAGAAATGGCCTGTGGCTGGAGCATCTGGAGGCTGATCATCTGGGGAAATGCAGCAGAACACGTGTCCAAGGGAAGCTCTGGCATCTCCTGAGGGGGCCATGCTTCCTAGTCTCTCGCTCTCTCTTCTTTGTTTTCACTCTCTATATTTATTCTCTCCCATTCCTTACCTTTCTTTCCTCTTCCTTTTCTCCTCTCTGCCCTCTTTCCCCCTCTGCTGTTCTCATCCTGGGGATGGCTGACGGGTCTGCTTGATGGGGTTTATTGGCCTTGTCCTTCGACTCATCTTCATGGGTTTTCCCGGCTCTTCTTGTCTCTGGTCTGCAGCCTCCCGTCCCAGATGGGCGGATGTGTTCTTCACGAGGAGCAGCATGTGTGGGTTTTTGGTGACTGCTCTGGATGCTAGTTTATCTGGCCATGCAAAGGGCGCTTACCCAGGAGCAGCAGACTTTTCAGTCCTCATTAGCTGTCCCACAAACCCAGAAGGTGGACAGCTTTCACCAGTGAGCTCTGCTAAGCTTTTGTCTCAGTTGTGGACATGTTCTTCCTCTCCCAACAAAGGCCATTGTCTCTGTGATTCTAGATCGAGGAAACTCGTCAGAACATCGACAAGATCTCAGAGCACGTGGAAGAGGCTAAGAAACTCTACAGTATCATCCTGTCTGCACCGATTCCTGAGCCAAGTGAGTGTTTCCTTAGAGCTGAGTCATCCAGCGACGGCCCTTGGCACTGGGACTGAGCCAGTCTTGCTCCTGTGAGCAGCAGGGAGTGTGTGCGCCGCCCCACACTGTGGACACACTGGCTGCTCTCCGTTCCCCTTTCCCTGCCTGAGCTCACACCCCCAGCGTGGCCAGCGCTTGTCTTCATGGTCCTGCGGAATCCACGTGGCTCTGCTCTGCTCTGCTCCCGTCCAGCCTCTCTCATGCCTGCAGTGACGCTGACTGCTTCTCACGCCCCCCATCTCCCACCCTTGGCAGTACCTTTGCGTGTGCTGTTTCTCCACCTGAAATGCTTTTCCCTGTCCCCAACCAGATCCTGCCAGATCAGGGCCACCTTTTTTCCATGAAGTGTCCTCCCATTTGTTGCTGCCGCCTCGGCAAACTTTCACATTTTTAGAGTGGGGCCTGAGGCTGAATTTTAGGTTCCTTAAGGACAAGGAATGAGCCAGACAGTATTATTTTGCTCTGAATTGATCAGTGGCTCCCTAGCACCTGAAGGTTAAAGCTGGAACATTTCAGAGGAGCATGTTGGAATTGTCTTGGTCACATGCCTGCCATCCTCTGGACCTTTTCCTCCTGCCACCTCCGCACGTCTCCCTTACTTTAGCCAGATTGAACTTGGGCTGTTCCCCAAGTAGTTCTTGTCTCATGTCTTCTACATGTTGTCCCTTCTCCCAGACACTCTGCTCTTCTCCTCCTTTCCTGCCTGGTTAATACTCCTGCCTTCATCAAGACGCGGTCTTACCGTCATCTGTCTTTAGAAGCGTTTCCAGATCCCTCCAGGCTGTGCTACAAGCCTCTTCATCACCGTCCTGTGCACACCTTGACCAGAACTCACACCTTACTCCACACTGCACATGAGAACAACAGATTGATTTGTCCCTTGTCCCTTAGTAGACCCTGAGCCCCTGGAGGCAGGATCTCTGTCTTCTCTCTGAAGGCTTGGTGTCTAGCTCAGGTCCAAGCTTGTAGCAGGGGCTGAAACATGGTTTCTGAATGAATAGTCCTGGCCAGTGCTTACTTTGCTCCATAGATCCTAGAACAGCATTGTGCACCGTGGTAGGTATGTCATAAATATTTGCCTGAATCCCATGAAACTCTCTCTTACCTTTGAGTTGAAGCCATCGTGGTAAACCAGATGATTTTCTCATAATTTAATTTTGTGTGCTGGAGAGTACTTGGGAAAGCTTTTTTTAAAAATTCAACTTAATTAAAGTTAGTTAACATGTAGTATATTGTGAGGCTCCGGTGGAGGTCAGTGATCATTGGTTGCATATAATACCCAGTGCTCATTACATCAAGGGCCTTCCTTCCCTCCCCTCCAGCAACCCTCAGTTTGTTCCCTAGAGTCAAGAGTCTCTTATGGTTTGCCTCTTTCTCTGTTTTTATCTTTCTTTTCCTTCCCTTCCCCCTCCCCATGCTCATCTGTTTTGTTTCTGAAATTCCACATATGAGTAAAATCACATGGTATTTGTCGTTCTCTGACTCACTTATTTTGCTTAGGATAATACTGTTTAGATCCATCCATGTTGTTGCAAATGGCAAGCTTTCATTTTTTTTGATTCAAGTAATATTCCATTGTGTGTGTGTGTGTGTGTGTGTGCATGCGCGCACATGAACGCACGCGCACCCCACATCTTTATCCATTCATCCGTCAGTGGACATCTGTGCTCTTTCCATATTTTGGCTGTTGACATTGCTGCAATAAGCATTGGGAAAGTTTGTTAAAAGACAGCCTGTAGGGCTCCAGCTGTGGGGGTTTTAATTCTGTAGGTCTGGGACCAGGGTGCCTGGAAAAGTGCCTTTTAAGTGAGCTGTCTGTGATTCTAAGGACAGATGCCTGGGAGCATCCCAGGATAAATACTGCTGGGGGTGGGAGCCTGAGAAAGCTCCCACCTCCCCTTGATTGGTGAGGCTCACAAAGCAATTAGTCTTACTGATTCTGCTTGCCTTTGTTTACCCAGAAACCAAGGATGACCTAGAGCAGCTCACGACCGAGATCAAGAAAAGGGCCAACAACGTCCGGAACAAACTGAAGAGTATGAAGGGAGCAAAGGGAACAAGCCAGGCCAACACGACCCCCTCACTTCCGCGGGGCCCAGCACCACCCCCTCACATCCACGGGGCCCAGCACCACCCCCTCACTTCCCTGGGGCCCAGCACCACCCCCTCACGTTGCAGGGCCCAGCACCAGCCCCTCACATCTGCGGACCCAGCTTTTCGGGACGAAACACATCCAGATGATACACTCGTCCCATCTTTCCTTGCGGTTTGGGCACTGCCCCTGAAAGTTTGCCTGTCCTGGAAGCAGGACGGCAGTCGAGAGAGTGCAGAACTGAAGTGTGCTGCCGGCTGCTGAGTTGTTACGTGACTTGGTGCTTTAACTTAGTCTCTTGACTTTTCTCTTACTCGTCCTATTTCCCAGCGTCTGCATCCCTGTGGGCAGAAATGCTGGAGCTGTCTGGATGCAGAACATGTTATTATTCAGTGTGCAGTCATTTCTTGGAGGGCCAGGTCTCCACCGCTTCAGTTTAGACCTTTGTTCAGTGAGACCCCGGTCACAGATGGGGTACCCCTGGGGCCAGAAAGGTCCCTTTCTTCCAGCTGCACTTTTGCCCCGTTGTTTTGGGAATGCAGGCTGTTGGTCAGGGAGTGGAGGCAGCACTTAGCATTTCTTCCCCCCAAATGAATCACAGTCCCTGTTTTCTTGGGCAGAGGGGGAGGTGGCTAGGGGCAGCTTCCAGTAGTAGCTGGGAGAGTGTGCAGAGCCCTGTGTGTTCTTATCCACTGCCCGCTGGGTGGGGGAGGTGCTTCCTTCCTCCGTTCTGCACACGAGAGGACAGGAACACTAAGGTGACATGGCCTTCCCAGAGTCACACAGCTGTCGAGTGGCAGGGCAAGGATTTGAGCCTGAGCCTCCTGCTGACAGAGACTCTTGCTGTTAGCTGGGCCACGGTACAGTCAGACAAGACCTGGTCCAGTAATGGGTGTGGGACGTGAGGCCTGTGGCTCCCTGGTGAGCTGGTATGTTGGGATGGTGGATGCCTGTTGTGTCTACATCCGCGGGCTGGGTGTGAGAGGGGGTGCGGGAGCCTTGCACTGAGCTATGCGTCTTGGAGGAGAGCAGCGATGATGTTGCCAGAGTAAGCTTGCTGTGCTCCTCAGGTATGGAGAGGCACATTGAGGAAGATGAGGTCCGGTCGTCCGCAGACCTTCGGATTCGGAAATCCCAGGTAAGATGTTCCCTGATCATTTCATCCAGTCTTAACTTTGTTGTTGTCATTCTTAGCTGTGGAGCCTCCCCCCCCACCCCAAGTACAGTTCTTGTTTGGACTCATTTGGAAGAACTGGTAAAGGATTGCTGCCCAGGCTGAAGCAGGAGAGGGGCCAGAGGCCAGGCCTTGTGGCCGCTCTGCCACCCGGGCTTCTCTAAGGAGGCCCTTAGAGAACTTCTGAGGGTCCCCCTGGGCACAGCTGCAGAATTATTCGCCTCCTGAGGGCATGGAGGTTTTCTCTCTGAAGATTATGGTCATTAGTTGTCCAGTTTGGAGTTAGGCTCTCTGGTGGTGATCAAAGATATGATCCGTGTCCTCAGAGAACTGTCAGTCACGTTCAAGTGGCATGAGGAGGCTGTCACATAGGACCCAGCAGAGTGGTGGGAAGACTCAGTGACGTGCACAGTGCTCTCAGCATTCACAGAGCTCGGGCAGAGTTGGGGGCGGTCAGAGGGGGCTGGGCCTTGGGTGGGCAAGAGTGGCAACGTGGCTCAGGGGTAGAGAGGTTCCTTTAAGAGGCGTGGGGACAGGAGTGGTGGTTATGTTAGTAGCAGTTGTGGTAGTGATGGGGGTGGGGCAGGGGTGAGGGGCAGGCATGGAGAGAACAGCCTGTCTGGAGAGAAAAGTTAGTTGTGGGCTTGTGGCTGTTGAGGTTTGGTTTTATTTATTTATTTATTTATTTATTTGATAGACAGAGATGACAAGTAGGCAGAGAAGCAGGCAGAGAGAGAGGGGGAAGCAGGCTTCCTGCTGAGCAGGGAGCCCGATGCAGGGCTTGATTCCAAGACCCTGAGATCATGACCTGAGCCGAAGGCAGAGGCTTAATCCACTGAGCCATCCAGGTGCCCCGTGGCTGTTGAGTTTTTATCAAGAACTTAGTGCTGTATTTCAGAGATCTCTGAATACCTGTCTGGGGAACCAGATAGCCTGTGTCCATTTCCTTCAGCTTGTATTCTGTTAGGAGACAGTCTGGGAGCCTCCCGAAAGTGGGACCAGAGTATGGGAGGGCTGAGAGGCAGGTGTCTCTTGCTGGGCTTCTGCAGTGACTTTGGTTTGAATGTGCGTGCTGCAAATACTGGTGATTTTGCAAGGGTGAAGCCAGTAGGCCTTGATGTGGAGAGGTGGGCAAGGAGTAGAAATCATGGTGAAGACTGGAACACAGGCACAGGGGGCTGTTGAGCGAATGCATTGCGTTATAGGCAGGGGAAGATAGGGAGGGCAGGTTGGGTAAGAACTCAAGAATTTTGGCACGTTTTGGATTTGGAAGGGAGTCTGGCAGCTTTAGAAAGCAAGCCAAAGGTTGTGCCAGAAAAAGGCAGCTAGTCGTGTGGATGCAGGGCTCTCCTTTGGCCTCAGGATTACCACGTGAGGTCAGCAGACAGATACTGGACACATGCCTTGGAAAGGTCAGCAGACTCTCCTGATGGTGTGAAGTTAGGAAAGCGGAACGCTGAGTCTCATACCTGGTCTTCCCTTCCAAGTGCAGCGCTGCCACAGACTGGGCCGTGTGGGGCGAGGGGCGCGGGCTCTCTGACATTGAGGGCTCCCCGGCCTTCTGCTCCCGGGGGCTCACTGCATTCGGATGGTTCCCACAGCACTCCGTCCTGTCCCGGAAGTTTGTGGAGGTGATGACCAGATACAACGAGGCTCAGGTGGACTTCCGCGAACGCAGTAAAGGGCGAATCCAGCGGCAGCTTGAAATCAGTACGTGTGTGAAGTTTGGCGCACGCCCCTGTGCCTTTCCCTGCCCTGGGCTGTCTGTCCCAAGTTGGGAGAACTGGGAGAGCGAGCGGCAGCCCCCCGCTTGGCCTTCTGCCTGCATTCGCACCCGAGCTCAGGAGAGGCCTTCGGTCACCGGCGTGTCTGATGCCCGTCGTGGCTGAGGGTGGCGCGATGCTTGTGGGCCCGGGTTGTTTGGTTCCTGGGGGTGCCAGCATTTCCTCACACGGAGGGGAGGCGCCTGCTGACAGTTGCTGTCCTGGGGACCTGTGATGTCTTTTTGTTGTGTCTTTGACAGCAGAGAACATTTATGAGATGATAGTATGGTGCCAGGTGCTGTGAGGAACGTGACAGATGTGACGGACATGACATGACATTCAGGGACTCGGGGCGCTGCAGGGTGCCAAGGGCTCTAAGTGGAGGAAGTGTGTGAAGCAGCACGTGGTCAGAGACACGCGAGTGTGTCTGGGAGTGCTGCCCCTGTGCAGCCTGGGAAGAGGGAGCCCTTGGGAAGAGCAGTGTGGGGTTCGGTGGAGGAGGGTGGGCTCGCCTGGGAACTGGCTCCCGATCCTCCGAGGCACAGTGCATGGGCCGGTCAGCTCTCTGAGCAGGAAGGGATGTGGTCAGACTCGTGCTTCAGGAAGTAACTGCGTGTCATGCTAAGGGTGCACTGGATTAGGGGAGAAATCAGAAGGAAGCAAGACGCATCGGGGGCTCTCAGGGGTGTGTTATAGAGGCCACTGTCTTTAGAGTGAAGTTACCGTGTTCCCACATGGTAAAAGTTCCAGAGACTTTTTTTTTTTTTAAGATTTTATTTGTTTGAGAGAAGCAGAGATAGTAACAGAGAGCATGAGTAAGCACAGGCTGGGAGAGGGAGAAGCAGACTCTTCGCTGAGCAGGGAGCTCAGGATGTGGGGCTCGAGCCCAGGACCCTGGGATCATGACCCGAGTTGATAGCCAGTGCTTAACTGACTGAGCCACCCAGGCACCCTTTTCAGGGAACTTTGAATTGGTGTGCTTTGATCTTGTATTTGATGCTCTACTTCTTTCGTTTTAAAGCTGGCAAAAAGACCACAGATGAGGAGCTGGAGGAGATGCTGGAGAGTGGGAACCCTGCCATCTTCACTTCTGGGGTGAGTGTCCAGGAGCTGGGATGCAAGTCCCTGTCGTGGAGACTGGAGGCTGCTGTGGAGCTGTGTGTGGTCGGTGAGGGCGGGGCTGCAGGGGCAGGGAGGCAGGGAGGCAGCGGGCTTGGCTGGAGTGGGGGTGGGGGCTGTGGCAGGGGTGCTGGCTCATGGTCTTTGTGTGGCCTGTTGTAGATCATCGACTCTCAGATTTCCAAGCAAGCCCTCAGTGAGATCGAAGGGCGGCACAAGGACATCGTGAGGCTGGAGAGCAGCATCAAGGAGCTTCATGACATGTTTATGGACATCGCCATGCTGGTGGAGAATCAGGTAACCGGCCGTGGGCACCACCCTGGGCAGAGGGAGGAAAGCTCAGGTCCTGCTGAGAAGGGCGCGCTCCTGAGAAGGGTGGACTGGAGTCAGGTGAGGTGCGGTGGGGGAATCTTCGGGAATCTTCACATGGGGTAACAGGATCCCAGTGTCCTGGAAAGGAACGCCCTCCTGCGTCCGTCTCAGCCTCGTCCTCTTGCCCACTTCGTCGGCCTCACTTCTGCCTACTGTGGGGTTCGATGCGCTTGGTCAAGTATTGCCTCCTACTGTCTCAGCACCTCTTGTGCCCTTTTACCTGGGGATGTGGGTTCTTTTTTTTTTTTTTTTTTTTTAAAGGTTTTATTTATTTATTTGACAGAGAGAAATCACAAGTAGACGGAGAGGCAGGCAGAGGGAGAGAGAGGGAAGCAGGCTCCCTGCTGAGCAGAGAGCCCGATGCGGGACTCGATCCCAGGACCCTGAGGTCATGACCTGAGCCGAAGGCAGTGGCTTAACCCACTGAGCCACCCAGGCGTCCTGGGATGTGGGTTCATAATGGGGTTGCCTTAAAGCGGCCTCCTGATGGGAACTATTTCATGGGTGACACCAAAGACAGGATCATTTCCCCAGTTCATGGTGAAAAGTTAGCTTTCCCAGAGGCTTTAATTTTTTCCCCATTTTTGTTTTATCTTCTGTGTGTTTTCCCCAAAATTTTGGCACTTTTTGCTAAGGAACAAGAGCAGATAACAAAAGGGAGGGAGGAATAGTAGAATAATATTTATGGGAACACTCGGAACACCCATGGTTTGACAGCTTATTTTGTCCCTGGGCTGCTCGCTCAAGGCCGTGCGTCCCTGTCACCTGTACGTGGTGCTGGCGGCCACTGGTCCTTAAGACGCAGTCAGAGATGCCTTGGTGTCCATGTGTGCCACCGTTACCATGAACCCCCTGGTCGCTCTGCCGCCTGGGAAGGACTGAAAACTGCTCCTTATGGAGGGGCTGCAAAACCTAACTGAAGCCTGAGCACTGCTTGGCTAGTTTCTGACAGCTGTCCCCTGCTCAGGGCCCGGCTGCCTTTCCTCTGTCCCCTTCTGGCCTTTCGGACCATTCCTTAAGTGCCCTCTTCCCTGCTCTTCTTTTTTTCTCTCCTCGCGGCCTTGCTGAGGACTTGGTTTGAGAGTCGGTGTTGGTAAGTGCCTTTCTCTGTTTACAGAGTGTCGTCAAGCAACGGGTTGGGTCGAGGCAGGTCTTGGTAGGGGAGGGTTGTTGCCATCCTAAGATGCTCAGAATTCATTGGAGTGACCAGACTTTTGTGTCAGGAAGTAATCGCCGGGAGATGGTTGGGAACCTCACCAAGAGACTGTTGTCTCTTAATAACCTCATAGATATAAGATGTAACCAGATAGCTTAGGTAAAGCCCGTGCCTGTCAGTTAGGGGCTTGGGAGTATCTCTTGGAGAAAGCGAATGTTCCCAACCATGGGTGTTTATAGCTCCCGTTTGCTAGCACTGTTCCGAAGCACAAGTCCACACACTTGCCTCAGGCCAGATGAACTTGGTTCAGGTCTGCACGACCAGGAAGAGGCCAGCATCCCAGTTATGCCCTAAGATACTCTTATTTTGGTTTCTCTCCTCATGCTTAATTAAAAACAGAACAGTGGTGGTGGGATCAGTCTTAGAACACGTATTTACCAGGCATCTTGACAGTGTGCTCCAAGTGTCCCCTGCAGTGCCTGTCCCCAGAGAAGTGGTACTGAGGGTTGCTTGTGTGAGTGACCACCACCAAGGACTGGGGGGGCCATAGGTAATCCCATGGAAGATGGAACGTGTGCCCCACAAAGGACTTCCCCATGCTCCTCTTTGCACTGGGGATTATAACAGAAAGCCCTGTCCCCAGTGAGCTCTGACTGTCCTGGGGCAGGTTTATGGGGTGTAACTTGTGTCTGTCCTTTGCAGGGTGAGATGCTAGATAACATAGAGCTGAATGTCATGCACACAGTGGACCATGTGGAGAAGGCACGGGAAGAAACTAAAAGAGCTGTGAAGTACCAGGGTCAGGCCCGGAAGGTGAGACTCTCCAGCTGCCTTCAGAGAAGAGAGTCCATTCTGCTTGCTCTCTCTCGCTCTTTCTCTCTTCCCTCTGCCTGTCTCCTTTTCTGCTGCCACCACCTCTTGCATCCGGGCAAAGGGAGCCATGATTGACCGTATCGAGAACAACATGGACCAGTCAGTAGGCTTTGTGGAGCGGGCCGTGGCGGATACCAAAAAGGCTGTCAAGTATCAGAGTGAAGCTCGGAGGGTGAGCGCCTCAGTCTCCACGGGTCCGGCTTGCTCCTCCTCTCTCTGGTCCTTCCCACCCGTGTCCTTAAGCCCATGCTTTTTCTCTCTGTCCCGGCTTCATCCCAACACCCGTGTCAGCCTTTCCCAGAGAGTAGCTCCTTCCTTCCCTGGCGTGCCTTGCATGGATCTGGCTCACATGTTCTCTACCCAGGAACCCACACTTGAAGGCAGTTCTGCAGGGTGGATGCGTTGCCCAGTGTCATTGCTAGTCTTCTCCTGCACAGAGCTCATGATCCTTTCAGATGTCACACTTGACTCCTCTGTTCTTCAGAAACCTGTTCACTCTCCTCCATTCCATTAACCAGGCCCAGCCCTCTTTTCTCTGCTGTGAACCCCGTGCTGTGCTGATGTCCGTGCAACATGACCTCCTATGTTACGGAACACCTGTTATTCCTACTTACAGGTGAAACAGTGGAGGGTCAGAAGTTCCGTAATTGGCTTCATGGTACCGAGTAGTATAGGAGTGGGATTCCGGTTCAGGTTCCAGTCACGCGCTTTCCACTGTACCAGCATTATTTACCCTCTTCCGCTGCCCCTGTTGCTTGAGGACTTCGAAGCTTCTCTGCCCACTGGGGTAGCCAGCTCTGGTGGCTTGCACTTTTTAGACTCTTCTTTTCTGACTACTTCTCCTGGGCTCTGATACTTTCGTTCTTCAGTTCTTTTTCTTCTGCTTCACCCATTGCTTGTGCAGGGATTCAAGGAGTTGGGAAGTTATTTTACCTGATGAATCCAGGCTGGCTCACAACCGGACCGCAGTCCCGCTTTCTGTTCCCTAGTCCCTGGACTGGGTCTGATGGGTGGGCGTGTGCTTTAGGGGAGAGACAGAAGTTTGAAATTAGAGCTATTTGAAAATATACACTTCTTTTTGAACAGGAAAAATTGGTCCCTTGATACCATGGCCGGTTGTTGCTAAGAGATCCTGTGATGGTGGTTTTTTAAATCTGTGCATGCACACAAGACTGAAGTGTGAGCTAAGAGTCAACAGAAGCTCCGTATTTCCATTTGCTGGCCTTGCGAGCCAGGAAGTCACTTAAGATATGTAAAATATCCTAGTAGAATGTCTTAATGTAGAGCTATAGTCTTTTTTGGGTTGATAAGAGTCTTTCAGTGTGGAGGTGAGAGGGGTTGGGTTTTGGATGAATTGTTATTTGGTTGTTTCTAATGATGGTTTGTTTTGTTTCTCTTATCCTCTCCAGAAATTGATAATTATCATTGTGGTAGTAGTGGTGTTGCTGGGCATTTTAGCATTGATTATTGGACTTTCCGTTGGGCTGAAGTAATGGTGGCCCGAGTGGCTGCTGCACTGAAATGTAAGTAAATGGAAGGTTCTTGGGGATTCTGGATTGGCTTTCTCTTGAGAAATTGGCCTGGGGTTTCGCATGGCAGTGCTCTTCTTTTGTGATTGTCCTTGGATTCACAGAGCTTGCTCGGACTTTCCATCGCCTGTGCCTTCTTTCATCTCCTTAAAATACTCCTCTGGGCTTCTAGCCCTGGAGAAACTTCTCTTCTGGGCCAGGCTCCCATTGGTTCCTCTCCTGGGGACTCTGTCCCAGCCCTTTTTCTTACACCATGTTTCGCCACCTTTCCTGACACACCTGAGCACCACATTTTTGCTCCTTTCGCTCAGGAAGCATGCTCCTAATTGGGAACAATCTGTGTCCTGGGTCTGGGGTTCATCTTCTGAATTCTTGCTGACTTTGATGGATGTTGGGCTTTGCTTTCCATATCCTTTTTAGTGTCAAGAAAGCTCTGGGTTGGGGTGTGGGGTGGCGCGGTTTTGTTTGTGGCTGATGGGTTGGATCTTGAATGATAAAGCAGTTAACGTTTTTGAGTGTTGAGTCATGCCGGACCATGTACTGAACACCTCATACACACGTCCTTGAATCCCCACAACACCTTCTGGAGGTAGGTACTGTCGTTTACCATATTTTACAGACAAAGACACTCAGGCTTATAAAGAGATCTTAAGTCAAAGGGCAAGTTTGAACACACAGCTGATGGGGGGTTCAGGAGAGTTCTTTCTTACGTCTTAGCTTCTCTTTGTGAAATCAGGTAGCCATTTATCATTGTCTACAAAGTCTAGAGAACCTTGGAGGAGAGCGAGTTTAAAATTTAGGTTATCGATTTCTTTAAAATCTGGTGAAAAGAATAGAGCTGACCACTGAATCAGGGCTTCATGGGCATAGCAGCGTGATGGGAATGACCTAATTGTCCCTGTTAACACACTTGTAACTTCCTAAATATTACTTTTCTGGATAAAGTATAGGATGTAATGTTAACAAAAACTTCTAAAACAGAAACTGTAAACAGAATTAATTTTTAATATTATTGTTGATGACCTTGTGGCATGCTCACACACTCACACATGGTCCACAGACTTCAGAGTATATCAGTGGTTTTAGACCCAGTCCAAAAATCCTGTGTGTCATTCCACATCACTAAAATCTCTTGGTGAATCTAATTTCCAATGCAAGATTGTGAGTATACTCTGAATTATTTAATACTTCCCCAAAGTTGGAGTTTTGCGATTACAATGTTACTATAATGAATGGTGTGACTAATCTATATTTTTCTCATTTTTATTTTCTCTTTATTATGAAATTAGAGAATTAGGATTGCTGAGGTAATAGATACAAATGTCTTCAGTACTCGTCACATTACTTCCATGTTGGTGCCCAGACCTGATCCTTCTTTTCATTTTAGCTTCTGTGTGCCTCTTCCTTCTTCCTGCTCCTGTGAGCCAGAGGGTCTCAAAGTCAGATAATTAGAGCACTGAACAACAATTTCTTCTTGAGAATGTAAATGAATCCCTTTTTTAAATGAGGAGACTAATGAATGTATTGTTTTTAGTTGACTTACCTGATGTCCAAGAGGCTGCCTCTCGCTGAGCAGTGTTGAATTTACTGTAGTGTGTTCCATGTCCATGAAGTCACGACTGGTTGCTCCTTTTAGGTCTGGACCCACCTGTCCCTCCCACGTGGCCTGAGGACGAGGTCTCTGAACAGGAGGGAGGGAAGACAGCCTACCTTTGACTCTCTAGTTGTGTGCCAGGTACTATTCTAAGATAGTAACATGGTCCCTGTTTTCAGATGGGAAACTCTGAAGCTCAGTGAAGTCAAGAAACTTGTCCAGGCTTACCCAGCCATTTAAGAGGAGCAGCCGTGATGACCTCTGAACTTCTCTTTATTCTTTTCACGGTGTAAGAGAAGTGTGGAGCAGAGGAGTAATGGAGCAGAAGATTCCAGTTCTGCAGCTTGTATTTGAAAAGCGCTGATGAGGACCCTGTAGAGAGAACAGGTGCTTTTGTGCAGTGACTGCCTCCCGCTGATGTGACAGCCTGTGTGGAAGGATTACAAGAAGTCCAGGGACTTTTTTTCCCCCCTCTCATAATACAGCTTTTTGTTTCTGTCACAGCAGGATATTTAGTTCCGGATCCCATATCCCGTCCTGTCTTGGGTTTGTCTGTAGGATTTCTCAGGTTTAGTGTTGACTTCTCTATCACTTTCCTTTTTTGCGGTGACGTCTGATCTTCTGTCTCCACCTTCTAGGTTTGTGACTAAGTGTTAATGTTGCTCTCCACCATCATTCTGTGCACTGATCAGCAACTCCTTCCTGTGCCTCTCTTAGAACCCGATTTCACTCCAGCCTGGTGTGGCCACCCTTGTCTTCAGATGGGAACGGAGTTTGAATGGCTTTCCTGAGAGAGAGTGGGACCTGTTCCTTTGTTTCCTTGTAACCGTCCTTGGACCTGACCCAGCAAACAACTTAGCCCCGGAGGAAGCTAATCTGCCTGATGTAACCCTGAGTTCTCAGAACCTTCTCCTGCCCCACCAACTCTGAAGTACCTTCTCTCCCGGACAGTTTGAACCAACCCAGCTTTTCTTTGTTCCCTCTGAATGTGTCAAAGTAAGCCTTGCGCCTTGGAAAGCCGATTCCAAACCTTCCCAGGGTGCTGTATTTTCTACCTCATGGAGTATTCTTCTCCCAGAAATTGCAACGTATTTTTTAAGGGGTATCTTTAACAACACAAAGGGATTCTTCCCTTCCAAGTGTGGTGACAGTAAGGCTCAGCTCGAGCCTTGTACTTGGCAGGGTCTTGGTCCTCATAGTTTGTTGTCCCTATGTCTTGAAAATATGTGGAACTGGCAGGTGTCACTTTGGTCTTAGCAGCTGACTTGTTTGAAGTTCAATCTTAAATTAAGCTCTTGGTATGTTCAGCTTCATGGCCAACTTCAGTCTTTATGTTGTGTTCTCTCATGTTTACTCAAGGAGGCACCAGGATGATACGGTTGTCTGACGTTATCATTTGTAAAGGCTGAAGGTATGAGATATTTGTTTGCCTCTCTGAGTCTTGGAAACCGGCTGTTCTCCTTTGGAGCAATGCTTTGTGAAGCCACTGCCTTGAGGCCAGAAATAATCAGGCACTTAAAATTGGGCCAGGGACAAGGTGCTTGAGTCTGAGGCTCTGGAAATGCTTAGATTGGTGCGAGTGTTCAGTCACTCATTTCATATGTTCCAGATGTACTTTTATAATCGTGTGTGAGACGTACATATATATTTGCCTCTCTCAGGAAGTAGGAAACTAGAAATGGAGAATATTATAACATCAAAAAACAAAAACTTTGGGCTGAGCTAAAAATTAGGTAAGACATTTGCTTATTTGCAAATGAATCACAGCAGAAATAGGATCTTCCTGTGTCATTGAGAAACCTTGTTTTCTGGATGAGTGCTGGGACGATCATAGATCTTTGGGGTTAGGACTACACTGATCCCACTAAGTTTTTCTGCTTAGCATACAGCTATGACAAGTTTTGGCACCTCTCCTTGCTGCTGCATAGGTGAGGCTTGTCCTGGGAGTATCCCACAGCAATCTTAGATCATTCCTGGGGCCTTTAGGATGATCCTGTCTCCAGGGCTGAGTCAGCTGGGGGAGACCGGGGACTACTGAGTAGCTGGTATTGCTACCAGGTAAATGAGCTTGACAGGTTCTTTGTCTCCTCCCCAATTCTTATCATGGAGGAAGCAACAGCCAGGAAATGATTTCAAGTGTAGTGACTATGGTGACCCAGTGGTGAGCCCCTTAGATTCCCTGCCAGTCTCCCTGATGTATAATTGAACTTCGACACTCTAGGATAGAGTGAGCACCTAATCCAGGCACTGCCCTGGGCTTCCTTTGCAAAGGCTATGTACTCCGTCGTTGCTCAGCACTCCGACAGAGCCAAAGGGATGCCCTCTTCCCATGGCTATGAAGTCAGACAGTGGACTGGCTCCAGCAACGAGGGAAGACAAGCTCTTAACCATAGGCCTTTGCTGAGCCCTGGGGCTTAGTTTGGAATACAATAAGTGAAGGTTTTTTTTTTTGTCATTTGTGTTTTTTAAATGTAAACTTGATTATTTTATTGATAATTTAAAAATAAATGACTTTATATTGATCGTGAAACAGTTCTTGCTCTATTTCCCTACAAAATAGTGGTTGGGTGCCACCATGTGGTGGTTTTTGTTTAGGTTTTGGAAACAAGGGTTAACAGTGCTTTTTATCCATGTGCCAGACTGCATGGATCAAAAGTTCTAATTTTTGAAAATGCGTTAACTCTCAAGAATATGGTTTAACTATATTTGAGTTTCAGGTTTAAGGTGGTCTCCCTAAGAATTCAGTTGACTCATCAGGAGTATCTGTCTCTAGGAGGAGATGGGGTAGCTCTGGTGTGGTGGGAACCAGAAAGCAGAACAACATACTGAACATCCTCAGAGACTGCTGTTGATCTCATTTTGAATCTCTTGCCTGAAAGCATCGCTTCTAGTAACATCCTGGGTTCTTGAAGCCAGATCCATCACCCTTTCCCTTCACGTCTTCCTCCGTGTCTGGATCCACTTTCGCCTTCCTTCCCCTGCAACTCTGCGCAGTGATGCTGCTTCTCACATGCTTTTTCTTTCCTTGTCTGGATGAGCAGAAGAAGATCATGATCATGATCTGCTGTATTATCCTTGCGATCATCTTAGCTTCTACCATTGGGGGCATATTTGCCTGAAAAAGGTGAGCCATTTGTGGGGAGATGATTTTTTTCTTTCACTTACTTGAAACTCTTACATGCTTAAAAGCACTTGTCGCTGGTTCCCCAGATTTGGGAGGGAACAGGTATTAGACTAGAAAAAGGCTGGAGAGAACTATGAAAAAAGGTTTCATAGAGAAGTACGGATGAATAACGAGTTGGCCATAGATGGGGAGGCAGGGGGCAGTCTGCTCTGTTTAGAATGATTTATAGAAGGATGTTGACTTCCAGCAGCAAAATTTGGGTGGTGGTGTCTGGGAATGGCTAAAGGAGAAAGAATTAGTTCTTGCACTGGAAGCACCCCTCTTTAGTAGGAGAGCGCCAGCCAGTAACCCCAGAGTAAATTAATGTCCTCTCTTTGAGGGTTAGGACCGTTAGTGCAGACTTGCCGAGTAGACTCTTTGCCCCTGCAGAGGAAGCACTTGGTGATCCTGGATTCAAACCTCCTGTTGTATAACCTGTGATTTTCTTCCCCTTCCATTACCCCTTGTAGTCCTCACCGATGGAGCCTCGGCCGGCACTTTTAATCCTCCTTCCACTTTCTGTGGTGCCATCACTTCTCCACTGCAGATTCCTCAACAGCTACTCCTTTCCACTGTGAAACCTATGACATAGGGTCTCCATCAACCACCTCTTAAAAGTTATGCAAAGGTAGACTTAGGACAGTGTGGGATTGGGGGGGGGCAGGGCTGAAGGAACACGAGCTGGTTAGGAAGGTGGTGTCAAGGAGAGGCTGAGGGGTAGAGAACACGTGCTTGTTGGGGAAATAAAACAGAGCCAGGCAGGTATTGGAGCACATCCAGCTCATCAGCATTTAATTTTCTCTGACCAATACCAGGCCTGTTACGTCTGGTCTTCAGGTTCTTCTAGGTCTCACCTTCGACCAACGCTCCATCTACTTCCTTCTTCAGGGTCTGATAGTCTAAAGTGAAGATGGTCTAACCACAGGTGCCACGCATGTCTTGCTCACAGCTGCGTCCCCAGTCCTTAGTACAGTGCTTGCCACTTCCAGATGTTCAAGGATGGGTTGACTTAATTAGCTGTAATTAAGCTCTGATTTCTGCTCACGGTTGAGTCCGTGGGTTTTACTTTGAAACCTTTTAAGGCATCAGTGGTAAGTGGGTTTGTTAGTATGAGAGGCTGTGTGCAAATACCTGTGAAGGGGCTGATTCACTTATGCAAATACATGACAGGCTTCCCACTACTGTGACATGGTCTTTTATGAATGGCGATGGGAGTTGACAGTCTCTCACTCTCAAAGACTGCTGGTCCCAGGATTGTGGCTCCCAAACAAAAGAAACAGGTTTATACCATGACTGAACTCCCAACAAGCATCAGGACCATGCTCTATGAACTGTAACAGAGAGGAGAGGTCAGGTCAGAAAAGTGACAGGCAGCTACCACTTGCATCGTTTCTTACATGGTTCATGTTGCTAGGTGAAACTGAATTTTCTTGGCCAGCAGTGTGCCTAAAACTATCCTGAACAATTCAAAGTTCAGATGTGTTCTAATGCAATTTAGTAATTATATTACAAGAGCTTCACTACAAATACATTAACCACCACCTTGTGCAACTCTTGAGGACCATGTAACTGTTTAGATATAATTGCACTTTTGAAAGATTATTCTTTGCCACACGTCTTTTTTAAGAAAGCGGGATTTAAAAAAAAAAGCTGACGTTTCAAGTCAGTGTGCTCTTTCTACCCATTTTCAAAAGCAAATGGTGTACGATTTCTGTCCATTTGTATTTCTTTCAGTTTGAATAGGGGATAGAAACCTGCTGGGTAGTTCTGGAAGAGATGAATCTTGTTACAGACCAGACAGGAAGGTGGAGCCATGGGGATTTGAGATACATGGGGCCTTTATTCATCCAACAGTAACTAGTTGAGTGCTGTGCGGCACCGCACTGTCCTAGAACCTGTGGGGCCACAAAGGTAGAGCCAAATACATGCCCTCCTCGGAGTTTCAGACCTAGGAAAGGCCAACTTCAACTTTTATCACTTACTTGTGTTAAAAGGCAAGGGTATGTTCCTTATCATATTGTCCAACATTCCCCTTTGTCTTCTAAAATTGAGAGATGGGTAGTTGGGCATAAATAAATATCTGTTGAATTAATGTACGGACTGGTGTGTTTTTGCTTTCCAAAAACATCTGTAACTAGTAAAGACAGCAACTAGCTCCTGTGCTATAAAAGGTGGTACAGAATTCTCCCAGTGTCCAAAAGTAGTGTTCCTAAAACTGAAACAATGTACAGTGAAAAATTACCATTTTGTGAAAGCAAAAATCTTCAGATTTCTTTCAGTTTGAGGAAAACAGGTACCAATGTAGCTCTTTGGTAAAAGTGAAGTGATGTGAAGCAGACTTGGACAGCAAGGAAACCCAGGCAGATGTTAAATCCAACTTATACAGAGATGGGAGATGGAGGCATTTGTTTCAGCCCTGAAGATATACATCTTACAGCTGGGGAGAACTAGACCCACTAACAATCAGTGAAGCTGGCTCAGTAATCATTTAAGGATTAGGAGTGACCAATGAGAAGTTACATCCTGAGGTGATACTCAGACTTTATTTTATATAAATATAATGCACTTAAAAAAATCAATGGATATTCTATAATTTTTCACAAATCATTTACTCGTACTGCTCCTGGGTTAGATTATCAGTGCCACCCATAGACTGTTAAAGGCAGGCTGAGGGGAATAAAAATGTAGATTTTCTTTTGGTAGCTTTTGTATATTTGTGTCTCCCATTCTCACTACACACGTTCAGGCATATAGAACTTTCCCCAGTACCGCCCCTTCTGGGTTAAGTCATATGGGCTCAGGACTTTGCGTATCCCAAGCATGTTGGCAGTGGCTATGCGCTCAAAGGTCCAGGGGTTTTGGTTGTTCTGTTCCCGTTCCTCTTGATCTTTCCGCATCTTCTCTAGAGTCTCCTGGCTCACGGCCTTTGCTGGGAAGGGCAACTTGTGGGCAACCTGGTCCAGGAAACCTTGTACCTCTTTGAATTCACAACGCCCACCCACTTCTACTATGAGACGGCCAGCCTTCACGGGAGTCACGTAGTGATCAATGGCACCTTTGCCTCCCCCCATGCGCTGTCCCATACCCTTGCGGGTAATGGGCTTGAAAGGGGCTGGTACTCTCCATAAAGCAAACATGTTCTTGGGGTCCATAGAGCGGTTGATCGTCAGGCGCATCATTTCAAAATGGCCCCAGTGGAGGTAACCACCACCCAGTGCCTAAAAGTGGATGAAAGGATTAGAAATACGTGGGGACTTAGTTATCTTGCATGTGCTCTTTCACAGTAACTGTGGCTTCAATAATTTACAAAAAAATAAAAAGTTCTGGTAAGGACCATGGAGAAAAGCCTAGGGTACAGAAGTAAATGAAAACAAGGTGGACCCATTTCAATGGATAACCAGGGAAGGCCTCTTTGAGGAGCTGGTATTTATTTACTTAAAAGATTTTGTTTGTCAGAGAGAAGTGGGGCACACAGCACAAGCAAGGGGAGCAGGGACATGATCCCAGGATCCTGGGATCATGACCTAAGCCAAATGCAGATACTTAACCAATGAGTCACTCAGGCATCCCGAGGAGGTGATATAAAGCTGAGACCAGGATGGTAGGTACCAGCCAAGGAAAAACAAGTTAAAGGAAGAGGAATGGCTTGGTGAGTGTGAGCAGAAGGCAGAATGGCTGGAAGAGAGTGAAGGACAGGGTATGGGCTTGGGCCTGTGAGAAGCAGTCCAGGGCTGATCAGCAGGTGGCGGGAAGGACTGTAAACTATTGCTCTGGCATCCTGATAGGAAATCAGTCCTAGTCCACACCCATTTGTGCAGCTACTGACATCAAGTCTCCATGGAAGCCACTCTAGGAAGGAATCGTGTCCTGCATCTTAAGTCATGGATAGTTTTATTTTCACCAGAAGCCTGTGAGGATTTCATAGTCTGATTATAGGGGCCAATTTGGTAGCCTGCCTTCTCCTGTTTTTGTATTATTTTCACTTGACATGAAAAAGAAATTCAATTGTTCACTGGGTAGTGCACATCAGTTTAAAGAGCAAATGGTGGCCATTCCAATAAAACCCACGAAGGACGAGAATTAACTCTAAGAGCATGAGATTTTGCTAATCCCTGGCTTCTATCATGCAGCTGCTTGACACTGAACTCACTTACCAAGATTGCAAAACTGCCTTCTGTGAACTCAGTAGCTTCAGTAGAAGGTCCCCGGATGTCCCTCAAATTCTTAGGTTCTCTTCTCACTTTTGGCACAAGTGGTACCCTTTCAATAAATCGAAGCTTGGGCTTTTCAGGAATGGAAACATCTAAAAAGGAGCACAGACAGCCAAGAAGAAATAAAACCACACATCTCCAAGGATCCAATTTCTTCCTACAAAGATTTATATTAATCAAGTGGAAGTCTTAAGAGTTACCACTGAAAAATATAATTTCAAAAGTATATTAGGTTTTTCCTGTGGCTGCTTTTTTATTGACACTCGAATCTTTTGATTATGACAAGTATTAATGGAGAGGTTCTGAACCTTTGAAGATAACGAAGTTTCAACTTTCAAAGGAAATGCACTCTACATAACACTAGAAAAGAGACCATCTGGGAAGGTACAGAGATTGAGACTGTCACAGATAACACTGGCTAACTTTTTTTTTTTTTTAATGTTTACTAAGTGCTAGATGTTGAACTGAATGCTTTATGTGCAGTATCTAATTTAATCTTTTTTTAAAAAAATTATTATTATTATTTTTTAAGATTTTATTTATTTATTTGACCGAGAGGGATCACAAGTAGGCGGAGAGGCAAACAGAGAGAGAGGAGGAAGCAGGCTCCCTGCCGAGCAGAGAGCCCCATGCGGGACTCGATCCCAGGATGCTGAGATCATGACCTGAGCCAAAGGCAGAGGCTTAACCCACTGAGCCACCCAGGTGCCCCTTAAAGATTATTTTTTGACAGCAAGAGACATAGCAAGCAAGGTAACACAAGCAGGGGGAGTGGGAGAGGGAGAAGCAGGCTCCTTCCTGAAGAGGGAGCCTGATGTGGGCCCGATCCCAGGACCCTGAGATCATGACCCAAGCCAAAGGCATATGCTTAACAACTAAGACACCCAGGCACCCCTCATATAATCTTTAAAACCACTTTAGAGGCGTGGTAATTTTTTAGGCCTTCCCTTTTTAAAATTTTGAACTTTGAAGTTTGGCACAAATAATCAGAAGGGCGCCTGGGTGGCTCAGTGGGTTGGGCCACTGCCTTGGGCTCAGGTCATGATCTCAGGGTCCTGGGATTGAGTCCCACATCAGGCTCTCTGCTCAGCGGGGAGCCTGCCTCCTCCTCTCTCTCTCTGCCTGCCGCTCTGCCTGCTTGTGATCTCTCTCTGTCAAATAAATAAATAAAATCTTAAAAAAATGTACAGGTCAGTGAATTATTAGAAAGTGAATGCATAAACACATCCACATTAACAGTCACCCTGCTCAAGAAACTGAACTTGAGGCAAGTACTTTTTTTTTTTTAAAGATTTTTAATTTATTAGACAGAGATCACAAGTAGGCAGAGAGGCAGGCAGAGAGAGAGAAAGGAGGAAGCAGGTACCCCGCTGAGCGGAGAGCCCAACATGGGGCTCGATCCCAGGACCGTGGGACCATGACCTGAAACAAAGCCAGAGGCTTTAACCCACTGAGCCACCCAGGAGCCCCTATTTTTTTTTTTTTTTTTAATTTATTTGACAGAGAGAGATCACAAGTAGGCAGAGAGGCAGGCAGAGAGGGAGAAGCAGGCTCCCCGCTGAGCAGAGAGCCAGATTTGGAGCTCGGTCACAAAACCCTGGCTGGGATCATGACCTGAGTTGAAGGCAGAGGCTTAACCCACTGAGACACCCAGGTGCCCCTAGGCAAGTACTATTTTAAATCTCCATTTTATAAAAGAGGAACCTGAGACCTAGAGACATTTTATAATCTGGTCTAGGCCATCCAGTGAAAACAGCAAAGCCAGATGGATTTTTTTTTTCTTTTCTTAAATACTGCACAGCATCTCTGGATGTTAATTGGGGTGGTGGAAAGAATACTACACTGTACATGAAAATACTTAAGTTCTGCTCTGCCAGATTGTTAGGAAACCTAGAACCTAGGAATCCTTTGATCTATGCTCTATTTCTACAGGGGCTTTTCATGCTGGCACCTGTGCATTTCCTACAATGTGCAGCAGCTTGCTGTGTTGAGAGTGGATGGATTGAAATGCAGGCTGGACATGGTACATCTTTTTCATAGCAGACATTCTGACAAGTTGGGGGAAAAAATTATTAACTTGAAAGGCACTTAAAATATGTCTCTGGGGGCGCGGTGCCTAGGTGGCTCAGTGGGTTAAAGTCTCTGCCTTTGGCTCAGGTCATGATCGGGCTCTCTGCTCCACGGGGAGCCTGCTTCCTCCTCCTCTCTCTCTCTTGCCTGTCTCTCTGCCTACTTGTGATCTGTCTGTCGAATAAAAATAAAAATCTTTTAAAAAAACCAACAACCTGTCTATGGTAAAACAGGCACAGCTTTATCATGGAGTCAAATATAAAACAAGGGCCTTCAAGGAAATACCAAATTATTAATTGGCTAATACGGACCTAGAAACTGCCACCTGCTCTCCTCCAGTTTTTTCTCTTTTTTAAAAAAATATTTTAATTTATTTGAGAGAGCATGCACAAGTAGGGGGAGTGGCAGGCAGAAGGAGAGGGAGAAGTAGGCTCCCTGCTGAGCAGGGAACCAGAAGTGCGACTGGATCCCAGGACGGTGAGATCATGACCTGAGCAGAAGACAACTGCTTAACCAACTGAGCCACCCAGGCAGCTCTCTCCTCCACCTTCTATAAGCAGCTACAGAGAAATTTAGTGATGCTGTCCCCTCCAAATCCACATAAACTTCTGGAGCATACAGTAGTTTCACAATTATGTGTAGAAGATAAAATCCTCAGAGCTCAAGGACACTTTCATATTTTTTTTTCCAATTGTTTTTCTTTCTTTAAGATTTCCAATACAGTAAAGACATGATAAATTATATTTACAAAATTGTGGTTTACCTTAACGTTTGTATTTAACAAGTTAATGCTTTCCCCATAGTTCTATGACTACATAGTGTAGCATCCTTTAGGGAGAACGTCAGAAGTTCTAATTTGATGGCAATATGCGCTGGCTGGGGACGAGGGGTGCGCTGGGGGGAACCGCCCCACACAGTACCACAGGGGAGGTACCCCATTACACGGTCGCGCCGTAACAGCACCTGTTCTATCCCGACCGTTTACACCACTTCCTGGCACACAGCAGGCCCTCTAGGGTTATTCACTGAGTGAATGGAGGGGGGAACGCAGGACCCGCCTTCATTCTCGCCTCCCCTCTTCGGGTCCCATCAGAGAAGACAAACCCGAAAGGGACACAAGCTCACCCTCAAAAGTCGGCACCGGGAGCAGCGTCTTGAGGCCAGCGCTGGCGGGCGGGACGGTCCAAGAATCTACAAAAGCAAATCAAAGAAAGATCCGGAAGCGACAAGACCCGGGCCTGCTCGGACCCAGACCCAAGTCAGTCCTGACGCAGGGCCCCGAGGGGGGGCCGTGGGGTTCCGCTACATGCGCTCACAGGCCCAGCACCAATTCCCACCCCCCGCCCCCGGGGAAGCCAGCAGGGGTCTCCGAACGTTGACCCCCGCAGGTGGCCGTGGCCCCCCGGCACGAGTCCCCACGGCGGGGACAGCGCGGCCCCTACTCAGCTACTCAGCTCTGGGGCAGCGGTCGGCGGAGCCGGCTAGGCGCCGCACGGGGGGTGGGGAGGTCTTCTGAGGGACCGAGGGCCTCCTGACCTGACACCCGCGCTCGCAGGAGCGGCGCCCCAGCACGAGCCAGCAGCCGCCACATGGCCACGCGGGGTCCACCGCCGCCGGACTCCCACCGCGAACGCAGGGACTCCCTGGACCTGGTCGGGCCGGAAGTTGCTTTCGCAACGGTCCGTTCCCGCAGAGATCCCGGCGGAAGCAGAGGAAACCGGGCCGCCTCGCTCGGGTTCCCGCGCCGGCGTGTGCTAGTCACGCCCAGCGCCGCTTTAGGTTTCTGGAAGTCTCAATACGTATACTCTTGGGGTCTCTCCCTGGATGCGGGCAGCGGGGTGGGGATTTCCGCTGCTTCTTTAGTGGGGGAAGCTCAGAGACATTGGGAAAAGCCCACTGACTGACCATTGCTTGAACTTGTCAGTGTTCGGTGGCAGTGTGGTAGGCGTTCAGTACCCTGTCATTGCCTGTGTCCTTCAGAGTTCAGGAGCTAATGACGTCATGGCACCCATGTGCAGATAACGTGCCAGGGGTCGAAGGATTTCACTTAGGGTCACACAGCAGAAAACGGTAAGATCAGAATTTGAGTCTGTCACTCCAGGGACCCGAGGGACTGGACTGGATCCAGATTTGATGATCAAGTTAAAGTCATGCCTGACTCTTCTGGGAGGATGATGGTAAAATCATGGGTCTGAACCCTTTAAATACTTAGACTGAGAGAGGCTCTTTTCCCAAGTTTCTGGGACACAAATGGGATTAACAAATGGAGACTGATGTCTGTTGTATTTAAATCACGCTGCATCTGTGTATGGTCTTTCCCAAAGGATTAATTTCAGAAATGGCAAAAACTAAAACCTCTAATGCTTGCAAAGTTACTGGGAGAACTTTCTCTGTCCACAGCGTTAGGCGCTCTTGATAAAAGCTGTCTCAAAAAAGAGTTAATGGACTTTATTTTAGCCATTTCCGGCCGTGTAGAGCAGTTCTGAAAAGGTTTAACTGTCCCCCACTCCCAAGCCAGTGTCAGATTCTAGAGAGCTCTTCCCTACTCTCTTCCACCCAAAGTGGGAGACCTGAATGTGCTCAGGCATTTAAAAATCTCAGGCTGAATATTGTGTAATTTTATCTTGGATAGAAAGTAAAGTGTCAGTACAATCTCTCTGGATTGGTTTCTATGACTCTTGGTGACCCTTCAGATGCAGATCAGGGGGCTAATGATAATTGCTAGCATATATCTTGGGGGGTGGGTAGAGATAAAGGAAATTTCCAGAGGGAATGATCTTCACCAGCAATGTATCAGAGTGCTTATTATCCACATCCTTGCTGAGTTGTCTTGCATAGCTTTGTTTAGAGCTCTGCCAATATGAAAGGAGAGAAATTATACCCAATATTATGTTTATAAGAGGCTGTTGGAACAGGATTGTGTCTGACTCCACTTTGCCTGAAGCCCCAGTGTATGTGGTAATCTGTACATTCCAGAGTGAGGTGTTGGGCCATCTGGACAGGCCTGATGGATTGATTGATTTTAGATTTTATTTATTTATTTGAGAGAGAGGGAGAGCATGAGTGCTCAGGGGGAGGTCATAGAGGGGGAAATCTCAAGCAGCCTGCATGAGCCAAGTGTGGACTTGATCTCAGGACCCTGAGATCATGACCTGAGCCACAACCAAGAGTCGGAGCCTAACCATCTGTGCCACCCAGGAGCCCCCTGGGTAGGATTTATAAAGGAGGTGGTAGGAAATGGCTTTGTTATTCTTAGCTCCTTACTTTTTTCCAGACTGTAAAAAGGACTGGGAAAATCAAGAAAAGAAGTGGAGACTGGAAATTACATTAAAGATTTCTTTGGACTGAGTTGTTGGTATATTGTGAGTTCCACTGTTCCTCTCTAATGGCTCGGGATTGGGGTGCTCCATCAAGCTTCATGAGAGAGAGCGTTCAAGACCACTCAGCTTGATATGAACCCACTGTTTGAGAGGGATTGGTGTTTGACAAAAGTCTGTGTTTGGAGGTTTGATGCAAAGTAGAGGGCTGCAATTGGGAAGTAGTTACATTTCCATTGATGGTGGGTCAAAGGTGTGCATACCTTCTTCACCAGACATGGACCCCCAGGCAGTGTACTGGTTTAGGGATTTCTTGTATCCCATCTAACAGGCCCCCACTGAGAAGCAAGGAGAAAGATGCTGGAAGAGATGAAATGATGGGTGTCTAGGGCCCGAGGGAAGACTTGTATGCAACCAGCCAGTCATTCAGCAGAGATGAATTTGCATGCATCGAGATATAGCCTCAGCAGTTAGGGTAGGGTGTGTGTGTGTGTGTGTGTGTGTGTGTGTGTGTGTGTGTTTGTGTTTCTCTGAAGAATCCATAAAGCTCCCCTGAGAGAATGAGTGTACTTTAAACTATACCAGGAGCTGAGTCAACTACTGTTGGGTGCTGTATCATTTTGCTAGGGCTTCTCTAACCAAGTACGCCAAACTGGGGGGCTTAAACAACAGAAGTTTATTGCCTCACATTTCTGGAAGCCTGAAGTCTAAAATCAAGGTGTCAGCAGGATTGGTTCCTTTTGAGGGCCGTGAGGAGAGGGCTGTTCTAGACTTCTTTCCCAAGCTTGTGGATGGCCATCTTCTCCATCTTCTCCCTTTCTCTCTTCCTTTATATGTGTCTTTGTGTCCAGATTTCCCCATTTTATTAAACAGTAGTCATATTGAATTAGGGCTCACCCTATTGACCTCATTTTAACTTGATTACCTCTGTAAAGACCCCTTCTCCTAACAATGTCACACTCTGAGGTACAGTGGATGGGGGCAGAAGTGGGGAATAGGGGGGTGGAGGGGGTGATTGGGACTCCAACACTTATTGGTTGGTCAGGGGGGAGGTGGACATACTTCAACCCATATCAGGTGCTATGCCAGTCTTCCCAGAGGGGTCAGCAACAGAGGTGAGAGATGAGGGGCAGGAGAGATCTTACATGACTGGTAAAAGAGCAAATTGAGGAAATAGAGAACCCTCTACCCGACCTCATTCCCATTTTGTTTCCGCTACAGTCACCCTATCTGGAGCAGGCCTGAACTAGCAGAGGGAGGCAGCTTCACTGTTAGACGGAATTCAGAGTTGTGACTATTACACGGTATTGGGCATTTTAGTTACTGAAATCAGAATTATCTTTTTTCTTTCTTTTTTCTTTTTAAGTCAGAGAACTGAGAAAATACAGACACCCCACCCCCCCAGTCTGACAAAGTTGGTTTGGAGTTTGGGTAAGTAGGAGCAGGGTAACCTAAAGGTTTTTGTTTGTTTGTTTGTTTGTTTTTTCTGAAAGATTTTATTTTTATGTAATCTCTACCCCCAGTCTGGACTCGAACTCACAACCATGAGATCAAGAGCCACATACTCCACTGACTGAGCCCTCCAGGCACTCCTAAGTTTGATTTCCAATACCATTTTCTGAGTCCTACTTCATATAATTTACACACTGAATATACATTAGTTTGCAATTTTTTAATGACTAGTGATGTTGAACTTTTTCTCCTACCTTTTTTTATATGTTTATCCATTTTTTCGTATGTGATTTGTTTGTGTACTTTCTGTATGATTCAAATGTACTGTTTCTTTTTTATCAATTCTAAAAGCTTATTGTATATTGATCATATTAACTCTTGTTTGTATGATTCAGTTTCTTACAGTGTTATTATATCCTCTAATTTTATTATATTATTTATTTTATTATATTCTTTAATTTTTAAATTTTCATGCAGTAAAATCTTTCAGTTATTTTCTTAAGAGTTTTTGACTTTGCTAAGATGCTTATAAGGCCAGAAGTAGGGATGTCCTTTGGCAAGTTGAAAATTCTCATTTCATATGTGATTTTTTGGGGTCCCTGGGTGGCTCAGTCAGTTAAGTGTTGGATCTTTGATTCCAGTTCAGGTCATGATTTCAGGTCCATGAAGTGGATGCCTGCATTGGACTCCGTGCTGAATATGGAGCCTGCTTATGATTCTCTCTCTCTCCTTCTGCCCCTCTCTGCTAATGCAGGCTCACACTCTCTCTCTAAATAAATAAAATCTTTAATAAATAAAACAAGATGGGATTGGGAGGGAGACAAACCATAAGTGACTCTTAATCTCACAAAACAAACTGAGGGTTGCCGGGGGGAGGGGGTTTGGGAGAAGGGGGTGGGATTATGGACATTGGGGAGGGTATGTGATTTGGTGAGTGCTGTGAAGTGTGTAAACCTGGTGATTCACAGACCTGTACCCCTGGGGATAAAAATATATGTTTATAAAAAATAAAAAATTAAAAAAAAAAAAAAAACATGTGATTTTATAATACGCTAAATTCTCATGTAATATATTTTTTAACATTTTATTCCATTCCCTTGCTCTCCCTGATCTGAAACCAGGGTTAGACTGTTTTAATTATCGTTACTTTATTACATATTTTTATATGTTTGGTCAAATTCACTTTACTGTCCAAAAAACATCATGGCTGTTTTGCATGTTTGGTCTTCAAGATAGAATTTGGAACTATTTTGTTCTAGTCTCTCTCCCTTTCTATTTTTATTTTCTTGGCCAGGATTCTTGTTGTTGTTGTTGTTATTCCTCTTCTTAGAAATCTCAAAGGCGTTTGTGCTTCTGAGCAAGATTCTTTGTCATTTCAAAGACTTACAGGATCTTAGTTGGAAGGGGCTGGAGGAGGATCTCTGTAGTTCCACTTCCTCACCAGGGTGTGATCTTCAGTCACAAACTTGGCATACATCATTCGTATATCTAGTTAAAGGAAAGTACAGTTGGATTTGGTAACAATCTTCCCACCTCTCCCCTGCATCTTCACAAAAACAGTAACGCAGAAAATTGACCACTTCCCTGAAGGAAGTTTAGGCTTTACCATCCATGGCCAGTAGAGGTGGCAAAAACACTTATGATAGTCTCTCAGAGCATTACCAAACCCGTGCTTGGACAGTTATGCAGCAATGAACACACACAGACTACATTTTATTACAGCACTTCCTCAAAGTGGAATCGCAACTTGTCATAGAGCCATTGTCAGCTTGCTCACCTGTCCCCCATCCTTGCCAATACAAATAAGCACACCCAGTTCATTGCAAAAGTTGGACAGTGGTTCCCTCTCTCTCTCTCTCACACACCCCTTCCTTTCATTGCCTAATTTATTGATAAGTAAAAAAGTCATCTTTGTTAAAAGTAATTTTTCCCATTTTCTAGTCCAATTATTGTATCGAATGGAGAGAATGTAGACACTAGAGAAGCAAACAAACAAAATCAGTTACCAGTAATTCCATCACAGTTAACCATTCTAATACTCTGGCATGCATGGCATCAGGGTGATCATGAATGTCTTTCTATGTCAGCAAGTATTTATCTCCGGCACAAATTTTACTGACAGTTAAGAAAATAAATTTAAAAGAGCTGCCAGGGTGGCTCAGTCGGGTTGAGCATCTGGCTCTTGATTTCAGTTCAGGTCATGATCTCAGGGTCATGGGATCAAGCCCTGGTCTGGCTGCAAACTCAGTGTGGAGTCTGCTTAGGCTTCTGCCCCTCCCCCCCATAAAAATGAAAATATTAAAAAAATTAATTTGTATACTTTAAAAAAATTAATTAACTTTTAAAAAAAGTATAATTAACATACACCTATATTAGTATCTGGTATACAAGTAGTGATTGAACACTTCATACATTACTCAATGCTGATCCCCATAAGTGTACCTTTAAAAAAATTTTTTTTAAATTTTTTAAGATTATTTATTTATTTGTCAGAAAGAGCAGGAGCACAGAGAGCTGCAGGCAGTACAGGCAGAGCAAGAAGTGGGCTTCCTGCTGAGCAAGGAGCCCAATGTGGGACTTGATCCCAGGACTCTGGGATCATGACCTGAGCTGAAGGCAGATGCTCAGCCAACTGAGCCACCTAGGCATCCCAGTGTACATTAAAAAAAATTTTTTTTTTAACTTATTTATCAGAGAGAGAGAGAGAGAGAGAGAGACTGAGCACAAGCAGGAGGAGTGGCAGACAGAGGGAGAAGCAGGCTCCCTTCTGAACAATGAAACCTGATATGGAACTCGATCCCAGGACCCTGAGCTGAAAGCAGACGCTTAACAGACTGAGCCACCCAGGCGCCCCTCCATAAGTGTATTTTGAACCTTCTCCATCTATTTCACCCATCCCCACCTCCAGTTCTCCTCTGGCCACACCAGTTTGTTCCCTCTAGTTAAGAGTCTGTTTTTTGGTCTCTTTTTTCTTCATTTGTTTTGTTACTTAAATTCCACATATAAGCCAGTAATTCCTTTACTGGGTATTTGCCCAAAGAAAATGAAAATGCTAATTCAAACAAATATATGCACCCCTATGTTTATAGCAGCTTTATTTACAATAGCCAATTTACGGAAGCAGCCCAGCTGTTCATTCGTAGATGATGGATAAAGAAGATGCGGTGTAGCTATGCAATGGACTATTACTCAGCCATAAATAAGAATGAAATCTTGCCATGTGCAACAGCATGGGTGCTCTAGAGGGTATAATGCTAAGTGAAGTTGGTCAGAGAAAGATAGATACTGTATGTCCTCAGTCATATGTGGACTTAAGAATTTCAGTGACTTTTAAGTATCCCAGCATATGGATCCTCCAGGGTTTATCTCTTCATTGCCCTGTTGTTGGGCATGTAGGCTGTTTGCGTGTTTTCTATATTATGATTATCAGGGCATGTTGTGAGAGATCACTTATTCACATTCCTGGAGGGTGCCTTCCACCACAGCACCAGCGCTGGGCTTTTCCTGGGGTTCAGTGATGTACCTAATGGTATGCTTGGGCTGGTGGCTCACATCTCCTTCTCCTGGGAGCCCCTGTTGCCAGAGGGCAGGCTCTTGCTCTGAGCAGCTGGGGCGGGGAGACTGGGCTGGGGCAGGTGGAGCTCTGCCTTGGGGTCAGTTCAGGAAATGTACTGAGTGAAATAAGTCAAGCAGAGAGAGTCAATTATCATATGGTTTCACTTATTTGTGGAGCATAACAAATAGCATGGAGGACAAGGGGAGTTAGAGAGGAGAAGGGAGTTGGGGGAAATTGGAAGGGGAGGTGAACCATGAGAGACTGTGGACTCTGAAAAACAATCTGAGGGGTTTGAAGTGGCGGGGGGGTGGGAGGTCGGGGAACCAGGTGGTGGGTATTAGAGAGGGCACAGATTGCATGGAGCACTGGGTGTGGTGCAAAAATAATGAATACTGTTATGCTGAAAATAAAAAAAAAATTAAAAAAAAAAAAAAGGAAATGTACTGAGGCTCCATCTCTAGGGTTTGCTCTGTAATTGCCTCAGCACACATTTTGATTCCGGTATATCTGTGCCCTATTGTGATTCTCTCCTTTGTATACTTTTGAGAATTGGGATTTTGGAGGTTGTACTTGAGTCTGTTTTAGGTCTTTTGATACAATTTTCATATCCTTCACTAGAAAGTTGGTACCAGTGTTGACTCCTACCAGCAGAGAATAGAGTTACGACTGTCTTTGAAAACTTAATTTTTCTTTCAAATGTAGGTATGGGGTGTGGTTATAGATTTGTATTTCTATGTGTAAAATACATATGTTATATGTGTGGTTTGGGATTTTAAATGTATATTTATATTTAATATATAAAATAGATATAAAATATAAAACAGATATCAAATTTTATATTACATACTGTAGGTTATACTTACATATTAAATGTGTGTATTTAACTACAAATTATATAAAAATATACATTTTAAACTAATTTTACCCAGAATGAGCACTAGAAATGCAAGGGGAGAGTATGAACATGATTTACCTAGTTCTAAACCATCTGGGAGACTCATGAAATAATTTTGGTCATTTCACTAAGTGATTTGAAAAACAGTACTTGGCATAAGAAACAAAAACAGGTTTTTTAAAAATAGGAGTTTTTAATATATATCACTTCATTTGTAGAAATAAAGGAATCCATTTGTTAATTAATCATGAAGATCAGAATGAACTCCAAAGACAACACCTGGGCTCTCTCTCCTCCCCTCATCCTAGGTTTAAATGATGACTGGCAGTCATTGCCTTGAGAAGCTGGACCTTTTTTCATGGGTCACAGATGTTAAGACTCCTGGGAAGTTTGAATCATTTATTCTACATAGTGGTTTCTGCGTTTTTAGCAGGAATATAGCAGCATTGTAGATATCCAGGATATTTTTGCATAGACTTGGAATAAAGTGAACAAAAATTCCACCATCTTTTGAAGATGTTTGAGAGAACCTGAACCCACCTTGTCCTTAGTACTGTGTGAAATTGGCCATGATGTGCTCATGGTCGGCGGGTTTGTAGTCGGCAACTCCTGGAAACAAGCAGAGAAGAACATGAGGAGACCATGGTGCATGTAACCACCCCCACCTCCCAAAGGACCAGCCCCCTTGCTAGAGGAGGAAAATCATCCCAGAGTGCAATGGGCAGCTTGATGACTATGGAAGAGCATGGAATTGAGATTTAGGGAGTCTTTGTTTCCAGGCTCAGAGTTGCCACATGGAGCATGTCTTTGGACAAGCCCCTTAAATTGTGAGATCCTCTTTTGCCTCATGTCTAAAACTGCACTAATAATATTTACCCCAAAGAATCATTTCAGTATTAGGAATAATGACTGCCAGATGCCTAATATAGTACCTGACACATGGTAAGAGTGCAAGAAAATGACTTAGTTAAGCCAAGTTTAGAACATTCGAGGTAGGAACTCATGTTCACTTTTGAAGATTTTGCCAAAAGTAGGGAAGGGCAGTGGGTTGAGAATTCTTGTGTTTCAGGGCAGAGAAGTTAGATGATGGCAGTATTGATGATTAGCTTTCAAGTCACCGGGCATCAGAAAGAATAAGATCTTTCTGGGAACTTTTTGGATTTCAGAGGCCTGTCTGTTTCCCCTTCTTTCCCCAGAAAAGAAAAGTAATTGGCAGACATGAGACGAACCCTGATTTAGGTTCCTGGGTAATTCTGGAGATGAAGGTGATAGGAGAACTAATAATACTTATACTGAGCATTTGTGAGTGCGTGCTCTGCAGGAGACATTGTACTTACTCATTTTAAACATGTTATTTTTAATTTTCATACTAACCCAAGACATGGCTATTACTGTGTTCATTTCATAGCTCTGGAAACTGGTTCTGAGAAGATTCACTCTTTGCCTAAAGCAGCTAGTAAGTAGGAGAAGGGGGCTTCTAACGAACCCTTATGTAACCTTGAGGTCTTTATTATGTGTTTTGCTGCAATTCAACAAATTCTGACTGGACAGATTTTGTTACATACCTGACAGACTCTAAGAAAACATCTCTCCCATCGTAATCTTGGATAATGAAGCATCTTACAAAGCCGCAGCCACAGCTCTGCTGTGACCCTACGTGGCCTCACATCTTCCTGCACGGTGACGATTAATATCCTTTAACTAGCGAACATCTTCCTTAGACAAAATAGCATGCATGGCTCTTTAACTTAGAGTTATTTTTAGTATTTGTGCAAAATTTTAAAGAATGTTAAGGTTTTGCTGAAGTCTGAATTTTATTCTTGCCTCTTCCCCACAAAAATGTGTATAAACCTTCTTCTATTTGGAGATTTTTTTTTTTTTTTTGTGGGTTAGACGAGACGATTTTATTAATGCTAAATTTCCTATGCTTGATGATTGTATTACTGCTCTTTATTTATTTTTATTTTTTTTTCCTGCTCTAATGTTTTTTAAAAATCTCCAAATATTCGAGAGATATTTGGAGATTTTTAAAAAACATTAGAGCAGGAAGAAAAATGAATGCTGAGTGAAGCTGTGGGGGAAGGACAGTCATGCTACAGTTTGGAAGCGTGGTCTGGATGATCGCTCAGTCCCACCCTAGATGCAGGACTTGTCAAGTCCCTTTAACGCCTCCGAGACTTAAGTTTCTCTCTCTGTAAAAAGAGAATCACTGATATCTACAGAGTTGACATGTGGCATACAATAACATCACTGCACGAAGAGCTAGGTTTCCCCTTCCTCATGTTTGTTTCCCACAGGCTATGAAGTTGCGGTGATTTTATATTACATGATGATATTTAATTTTTAAATCCTAAAGTGGCCATCTTCTTGGATCACATACTACTTTTTCTACCTTTATTATTATTATTATTATTATTATTATTATTTGTGTCTCATGTTATCTGGGTTCTCCTTTTTCAGCTCCTATTGCTTTAAGTAGTTCAATCCACTTTTCGTGGTCACTGGATATGTCCCCATTGGTTCAGGATGGAGTCAGGATTCTTCATTTTCGAAAAAGCTATTTTAGAAAGCCAGCCACCTGTTCTATCATCCATCTACCTACTCATCATTTATCTGTTATTCAATCAAATCAATTCATATATATGAATATATATATTCATAATACATGTGTACATGTACATGTATATTTTATCACTGTATACACAAGTGTCTCACATATCTCACATGTGAGACATACAGTCTCACAGTTTTTGATTAAATGAATGAATGAATTAAATAAGTAAATGAAAGAAAGCAGCCTGCAGACTATGGAAGAAAGTCCCAGATTCCTTTCCTTTTCTCACCTTCATTCAGAGGTGTCTTGCCGCTAAGGAACTGCCAGTATGTCCGCTCATGAACACTTTCACTGATATCATTGATAGAAGAGACCACAGGGCCCCAGGATGTCATCGTGGTTTCAAATCTGTAAGAATAAAAATATATGTGATTAACCTCATTTATGTCAGGCAATAAGGTGTTAAGGTGAACGGACAGAGACATTCTAAAGACTTTAGAGATCATATAAAAGCCTTGAAGTGTCATGTCATCCACATAAAGTAACCCCAAATTACTAGAATTCATAGAGCAATTCACCAGTGCGGCAGGATACAAAATTAATGCGCAGGAATCAGTTGCTTTTCTGGGAAACAAACAGAGTTACAGAGGGGAGGGGAGTGGGGGGTGGGGTAACCCGGTGATGGGTGTTAAGGAGGGCACGTGTTGTGATGAGCGCTGAGTGTCATACATAACTAATGAATCACTGAAAACTGGTCAAAAACTCATGATGTACTATACAGTGGCTAACCAAACATAGTTAAAAAAATGTCTCCCTTTAGGTACAAATAAAATTAATGCAAATTAAAAATATGTTTATTTTTAAAAATGCTTAAAAGAGAAATTGCTAATGACTAATGGATATGAAATCACTTCACTTGGTACTAAATGATATTTAAATGAATGGGTTTTAAAAAAAACCTATCAATAAGCAAATTTTAAAAATGTAAACGCCCAACAATGGGTGAATACTTACATGAGTGATGAGATGAATATTCAAGACTGAATTTTTTTTTTTTTGGCATTGACAAAATTGTATTTTTCCACACTTATAAGTGACATTAAAAATGCTTATGCAACAATTGTTAGGTGAAAATGTGGGACACAAATTTTACATGAAATAACTATCCTGCCCATGTGAGGGGTCACAGCTATCTATAACATGCACAGAAGAAAACACCTACCAAATCATAAAGAAATGTCAACAGTGATTACATTATGGATATACTGTACATGCTTTGTCTTGTTCCTTTCTTTTTTTTTTTTAATTTTTTTTTTAATTTCTTTTCAGCGTAACAGTATTCATTATTTTTGCACCACACCCAGTGCTCCATGCAATCCATGCCCTATCTAATACCCACTACCTGGTTCCCCCAACCTCCACCCCCCGCCCCTTCAAAATTTATTTGAATTCAGTTAATTAACAGACAGTGTACTACTAGTTTTAGAGGTTTTGTTCATTATGCATCACCCCCCAACGGTCCACTGTATGAATTCATAACATGCACGGTCAGAAAAAGAAAAATCAGGCAAAATTATAGTTAAGCTCGGAGAAGTAGTAAGGTATATTCTGAGGGTATTTAAAACCCAAGTATTCTTGAAACGCAACTTTTGTCTTGACCTGTCCGTGGGAGTCAGGGAATTACGGAGCTGGGCTGTGGACAGCAGGCACAATGTATGGAACCTAATCCTGTGGAACAGGTTCCCCATCCCACTCAGGTGTCACTTCCTTGGGCTTGGTCAGTCTTTCTCTCTGGCATCTCTCTGCAGAATTTGGGTCACATCATTGTCCTTTGAAGGCCTCTCCTCTTTTCCTTTCCAGGACCTGGCATTTCCCCTCTGCTCTTTCTGTGAGCTTAGTTTTCTCCATATTTCTCTACTGCTTCCTCTTCTTGCATACTATGAAGACATCCCAAGTTTAATTTTATTTCTCAGGATTTATTTCTATATTTTGTCCTTTCCTGACAAGAGAAGAAAAAAAGTGGAAGGAACAGTGGAAGGAACGTGAGCTTCACAGTCAACTGAACTAGTTACATGTCATGGCATCTTAGGAATGTTACTTAGCCTCTTTGGGACTATGTGGTGCTATCTGTAAAATGGGCATATAGATCATGGTTGGTTTGTTTGTTGTTTTTAAAGTGGACTTACGCCCAACACGGGACTTGAAGTCACGATCCTGAGATCAAGAGTCGCCTGCTCTGCTGACTGAGCCAGCCAGACACTCTGGACTTGTGGCTTGTTGGGAACTTTTCTCTGCTACCTCTGCACAGTTCCTCAACTTCAGTCATCCCCTCTATCAGATGACCGTCTGACCTCTTTCGCCTGTCCTGACCTCTTTTTCTAGGCCTTCATCTAAACCTCCAAAAGCTCCCTAATGTTGCTGTTGTGAACACCCGCAATTAGACATGTCTAAAGGAACTAAGTCTTTTTCTCTGAAAGACATTCTTTCCTCCTGACACTCCTATCCAAAGTTTGGAAGCTTCTCTCTATTGCTGTCTCCTCTCCCCCAGTACTCACAGAGCCAAGTGGCGTCTTCCTTGGTGTGAGTCTGTTTATCCTAGAAGAGGTCTTCATCACCTCACAGATTCGTCACCTCAGGCTAGCCCCAGATCTCTCCTTGTCTCCCATTCTCGAACCAATTAACGTTTTACAACGTGACTTTTCTTAGTTGAAAACTTGCAGTGCTTTCTCTAATAGAAGTCTGATCTCCTTAACCTGGTTTTTCAGACTTTGTGTCTCCCAGCCTATCCTTACAAGTTACTCACTTGATTCAGTCCCCTATTCTCTTCTCTAGTCAAGCTGGCCTACCCACTGACCCTGAAGTCCTTGCTTATTCCTGTCTCAAATGCTTTGTCCTAGCCATTCCCTCTTTCTAGAATACCATCTTTCCCCATCTTCCCTAACAGTACTTATTTTTCAAATGGGCTCCAAAGCCACAAGCCTTCCTGGACTGTTCTAACCCACAATAGACTCTCCCCCCTTTGAATTCCTGTTTGTAAAACTCCATCGTATGTTGACTGGGGTGATTGAATTTTCCTGAGCCAGCTTTGATAGTTAGATTGCATGCTTCTCAAGGGGGGATGAAATGATGTTAAATTATCAGAAGGAAAAAAAAGTAAGAAAATGAAGGAAGGTGGGAGAGAATGGGAATTCAGGTGGGGTTTGGGGAGAATGGTGAACATTGCTTACAGCACTCACTTGAACGTGGGATTTCTGCGTTGTGCTTCCTCTAGGACAACAAGTAGTACTGATCCACTTTTCACACTAATGTCCATGGTCTCATTGAAGAGCAGACCCACCCCCCTCAACTGGTTATTTATGGTGTATATGATGGTGATGTTGTATGCTGTGGTGGGAACAGGGCTGGGTTGAGTGGGGAGAGTTGGTTGCACTTCAACACCTGTGAAGAGCGAAGAGGCCACATTTGTTAATGATTACAGGGCTTTTATTATAGGTGCAAAAATCTTTGTTATTGGCAACTTATCCTAAAGAAACATTTCAAGAAATGGCAAAGATTTTGTGTCCTTTGTGTGTGGTTCTGAGGAACTCATGTGATCTATGAAGCTCTCATTCCAATCTAGAGAATTGCTCATAGCTGAAGAGCTGATGGCTCATTTTAACTGTTTCTTTTCTTTTTTAAATATCTTTTTTATTTTTCATAAACATATAATGTATTATTAGCCCCAGAGGTACAGGTCTGTGAATTGCCAGGTTTACTCACTTCATTCACAGCATTCACCATAGCACATACCCTCCCCAATGTCCATAACCCACCACCCTCTCCCTACCCCCCTCCCCCAGCCCCCCTCAGTTTGTTTTGTGACATTAAGAGCCTCTTATAGTTTGTCTCCCTCCTGATCCCATCTTGTCTCATTTATTCTTTTCCTACCCTCCAAGCCCTCCATGTTGCATCTCCACTTCCTCATATCACGGAGATCATATGATAGTTATCTTTCTCTGATTGACTTATTTCGCTAAGCATAATACCCTCTAGTTCCATCCACGTCATCGCAAATGGCAAGATTTCATTTCTTTTGATGGCTGCATAGTATTCCATTGTGTGTATATATACTACCTCTTCTTTATCCATTCATTTGTTGATGGACATTTAGGTTCTTTCCATAGTTTTCCATAGTTTGGCTATTGTGGACATTGCTGCTACAAACATTCGGGTGCACATGCCCCTTCGTATACATTTGTATCTCTGGGGTAAATACCCAGTTGTGCAATTGCTGGGTTGTAGGGTAGCTCTATTTTCAACTTTTTGAGGAACCTCCATGCTGTTTTCCAGAGTGGCTGCACCAGCTTGCATTCCCATCAACAGTGTAGGAGGGTTCCCCTTTCTCTGCATCCTCGCCAGCATCTGTCATTTCCTGACTTGTTGATTTTAGCCATTCTCACTGGTGTGAGGTGGTATCTCACTGTGGTTTTGATGTGTATTTCCCTGAAGCTGAGTGATGTGGAGATGGCTCATTTTATATTGAACATTAGTTTTGTTAAAAGAATTTATAACCAGGGGCACCGGGGTGGTTCAGTTGGTTAAAGCCTTTGCCTTCTGCTCAGGTCATGATCCCAGGGTCCTGGGATGGAGCCATGCATCGGGTTCTCTGCTCAGCGGGGAGCCTGCTCCCCCCCACCCCCACCACTGCCTGCCTCTTTGCTTCCTTATTCTCTCTCTCTCTTTCTCTCTCTCTCTGTCAAATAAATAAATAAAATCTTTAGAAAAAAAAAAAGAATTTATAACCAGAAAGGAGGATGGTTAGCCCTAAGTCATGTGTTTTACATGGTTGAGTTCTGTGGATTTGTGGGATTTTTGGTAACACTGTGAATCTGGAAACAAAGGTAGTAAGTTTCAGACCATCTAACAAAACACCTGGGCAGCTATAGTGTAGAGTCCTTGGAAAGACTCCATGGCCACCTTGTTCAGGTTGGGAAATCACTGGGAAGCAGCCTAAGGAGTTTGGTGAATATAGCTGTGTTTGGTGTGATTAGGATTGGGTTGCTTGATTACAGTCTGTATAGACTCTGTTCTGAGATAGGAAAGGAATTTAGTAATCTCTGCTTATCTCAACAAATCCATGTAACATAAGACATCAGTACTCTATACTAGTATTTGTCTAGAAGGAGGAGTTGGAGCTGTCTTTGCCAAGACTCATTATCGCTGGAGAGATAAAATTTTATGCAGGACTCCCACTTTCTTTGTGCATATTTCTACAAAGTTTGAATTTTTAAGTAGCCCTATATTATATTTTTAATTGGCTAAAATAGAGATATTTAAAATAAAAAGGCATATTAATGCCTCGTTTCCACCCTATTCCTTTGGTGTGCCAGGAGCACCAGGCCTTGTATTTAGATCCCCAAATCTGGGCTTAAAATCCAGCTCTTTTTCTCATAAGTGTCTCAGACCAGCTCAATGATTGGTCACACTTTCTTTGCTATGCACTACATGTGGCTTCTATTTCTATGTAATACTTATTTCATTCTTCCAAATGTTGTAGTTTTTGTCTACATATCTGTATCCTGACCTTGTAAAGAGCAGGTATCATAAGATAGTGCATGAGGTTTGGTGCATTTGTCAAACGAATGAAGGAAGTTATGTATCATCTGATTGTTAGGACCATGGATGTCCCCTCTTCACTAGTGTCTCACAAAATGCTATGTGTATAGTAGGTGTTCACTTAAAGTGTACTGAGTGAAGTAGACATGGGGGCTAAATTCTGAGGACAGGCTGCCATGGCTGTGTGTTAGCACACAATGGTTGGGGACTGGATATCAGATGTGGCTCTGCCTACATAATAAGCCTGTGTGCCACTTAAAATTGATCCACATAAGGAGCCACTACTTTACGACATAAGGAAAGGCAGATGTTAAGAGTTCTTACCAGGGCTGCAGGACACATGGGGCACATCCAGGTATGTCTTGCCTTTCAGGGAAGGGAGGATTTGGGCAATGGACATGGGATTGTGGAATTTTCCCTGCTCAATCTCCTGAAGTATTGTGTCCATGGTCTTCTGGCAGTTCCACTCCTTGTTAGGTTGCTTAGGTGTCACAGAGAGAGCCTGGGGGCAGGAGAGAGAGGGAATGAGAGATTGATTAGGCATAGCTGAGAGTTGGCCTCTATAAGCTTTACAAGAGATATACTTGATCACTAATCTTGGGGGATCACTCAGAGTCCAAAACTGAGCTGCCCAAGGTTTGGGACATTGTCTGTCTTGTTCCCTGCTGTGTCTCCACCTCTTAGCTCAGGGTCTGTCACATAGCAGTCACACAACAAATATCAGTGCACCAGTTAGATTTGAGGAACACTACTGGGGCTGCTGTATTTATAGTATATGTGTATAAAACAGTTCTTGAATGTAGAATGAAGGTGAGTCCCAGGGAAAGCAAGCTCCAGGAGCAGTGTTAGTCTGGGACATCTGGTCATCCAAACATAGCAGTGCTCTTTGTTTTGTGTTGTCCTGCACAGCCTTTGGCAGACTCCTCCCGTACTTTGTGATCATGTCAGGACAGTTAGCCAGAGGTTCCACAAGCCTGGCCACAGGGGTGGACTCCTAGCTTGGGCTGGGGTAATCCTAGAGTGCCATCCTTTTGCTAACAGTGATTAGTGGGCACCCCACTAGCCAGCATCCTTCCTTGACATACAGACATTCAGAGAGAGAAGCACGTCTTTTCCTCCTGCTGGGGTATTCAGCTGGGACCATGTAAGTAATCACTGGGCTGTGACCATCTTCTTCAGCCCCTTTGAAGAAACCATGCCATAGGAGACAGTGAGGAAAACCAGGGCTGAGTGACAAAGAAAAGTAGTGCCTAAAAGCACAATCTGAGCCCTTTATTCTGCTTAATCCTGAAACCATTTAATCTAGCCGTGGACCTTCTAGTTTATAACATGAAATAGTAAATCCCCATTTTTTTCTTAAGCAAAAATTATTTGGGTTTCTGTTATCTGCACAGTGGTTCTTGATTAATGCTCCAAGCAATTCATTCTACTTTGCTGAGATTTGTATCACATGAGTAAAATAGAAATCACAATTTCTTCCTACCTTTGCGGGTTCATTTGAGGTTCAGATGTGGGACAATAAGCAAAAGCATTTTGTTATGTGTAATGTGTAAGCTGTTATCACCACCTCCCTCCCTTTAGGGTTGTGCTGACCATGACTCTCAGAGTAAGTCAGTGGTTTGAGATTGCTGGTGACTGATTCACCTGAAGCTTGGAATAGGAAGTGAGAGAAGAGAGTCAGATCAGAAATGGATAAGGAAGATGTGGTCCATATACACGATGGAGTATTATGCCTCCATCATAAAGGATGAATACCCAACTTTTGTAGCAACATGGACAGGACTGGAAGAGATTATGCTGAGTGAAATAAGTCAAGCAGAGAGAGTCAATTATCATATGGTTTCACTTATTTGTGAGCGTAACAAATAGCATGGAGGACAAGCAGAGATGGAGAGGAGAAGGAAGTTGAGGGAAATTGGAGGGGGAGGTGAACCATGAGAGACTATGGATTCTGAAAAACAATCTGCGGGTTTTGAAGGGGCAAGGGGTGGGAGGTTGGGGAAACCAGGTGGTGGGTATTAGAGAGAGCACGGATTGCATGGAGCACTGGGTGTGGTGCAAAAACAATGAATACTGTTACGCTGAGAAGAAATTAAAAGAAAAAAAAAGAAATGGCTCTGTGAGCCAAAGGCAGCTGATGAACGACCCAACAGTTTTTGACATGACCAACACTGTTAGACCTCTTTGCTCTGCCAGAGGTCACTTTACGGGGCAGCTTGGCTTAAGGGGCTTCAGGTAGATCCTCCTCAGCAGCCAGATCTTGTTCATTTGCCATATTCACCTCTCAGATCCCAAAAGCAAGATGGATCCCCTTGGGATAAAATATTACCAATGCCAACACTCTAGAGAGGAATAACACATTACCTATGAGAACTCATTAATGGCTTTGCATAAAGATGTTTATCAGATCCTTTTTCCAAGTTAAATCCCCAGGTTAAGAGGAACTTTGAAGGCTTTGGATTCTTGACAGAAAGCAGAGAAGAAATTCTACAACAGAGGAAGTGCCTCCCGAGTGCCTAGGGAAGCCAGGTGGGTGGCCCAGGCTACTTGAAGGGCACTGGCATCCTGAAAGAGGATGAATGAAGACTGGAGAGGAAGCTTGATATCACCACTTTTCCACTGGCAGAAACCATGAACACTTATTGGCATCACATTGTGCTTGTGATGTTTTAAAAAAATACCTGTGCAACCTTGTTTTTATGGGGAAAGTGAAATTCAGAAAAATTCAATATTTGCCCACGGTGGTGGGAGATCTGGGATTCAAACTCAAGTTGTGACATCTTGAGAGCCCTTTGCTTTTCCACAGAAGAACATTTTAAATTAGAAAAAAAAGTCGTGTATTAGATATCTGGTGATTTCAGACTTCAGGCTGCTTGGGTAAATTCTCGTTATGTGCCATAACTCGAGTAAGGAGAGGTTATGTATCCTAACTGATTAGAAATACATATGACCTATGATATCAGATAAGGATGAGGTCTTGCCTTTTCATAAATAAAGCTTTAATTCTTAGGTACAGCTTATCAGAGTGTACCCTGTGGGTGAGAAAATCCCAAACGGAATTCATAAACCTAATTAGCAAAAGCAAACATTTCTCTGTCTGGCACTAAGGGGAAGCAAGTTTATTTTAAGTGAGGTATAGATAAAACCCATCTTATATCCTGTCCACACTGCCTCTGATATTCCACAAGGCTTTCTAGCCCTGAATCCCAGGATTGTTCTTGTATGAGTCAGCCGTGGTAACAGTCTTTTTTTCCACGACAAAACTTCATTCACCTTGACATGCCATGGAAGCTGATTAGTTGCTCCAATACACTGCACATTGGAGTGGTGATATTGTATTTACTTTTGTGTTTAACATAAACTAATTTCTAATCTGTTTATGTCCTTTGCTAATTTCTAATGTGTGGAACATCAGGGGCAGTCTCTGCTCCTCTCCCCAAAGGAATTTCTTTTCACCACTAGTCCAGAGGTATATTAGGTTTAGACCTGGCATTGTAACTCCAGGGTTCTCTGTTTCCTGGGCTTTCTGAGTTGAGAAGGTCATGGTACAGTTTTTCCATGAATCACATAAGGCATTTTATGACTTCGGAGCATGAACTTCTGAGTTTGGTCTAGACGATTTGGCCACAGATGACCCTTTAATTTCTGATTCTAGCTGGTTACCTCTCCCCACTATCATTAGTATGTCTTCCATGGGAAGATGCTGCCCTAGTCAACCCTAATGAATGGGGTGAGGGTTGCATTTGGAGATATATCAAACAGCATCTTATGGAGTCCAAGCCTGGCTTCTGTACTAGGGAAACATAGGATTGAGTATGGACAGAGTACCAGACACACCTGATTCCCATTTAGAACACTGTGTGAAGTTGCAGTGAGATCGAGATTATAGGAGCTTGACAGGTCAGCTTTAGGTGTTTTCACTGCTGTGTTCAGGTTGTTTCAACCTGTGTTAAGGTTGAACATAAGCCTACATTTTCTGGATCAAGATAAAGGGCTAAAAAAAGAACACTTGACTGGCAAGATGGAATTAGAAAATTTAATTTTTTGGAGGGCCTAGTTTAATATCTTATTTTTTATACATCAAATTCTCATCAATCTATGATTATTATGAACACACTGATCATTGTCAGTAATAACCTGATATGTTTCTGGGATTTATTTTTTTTCCAAGAAAGAGAAAGGAATTCTTATAATTTTATTTTCACCCTTTACCTATGAGGTAAGAAGGAATTAACACCTGTGTTTTCCCAGTAGAGAAACTGAGACAAACACCACGAGGAATCTACCTCAAGTCATACTAGCTTATCTTCCCCAGAGATAGAATTGTAAGAACCTGGTGTCTTGATCCCACAATCAAGTCTTATCATACTGGCATGGGCTCAACAAAGAAGCATAGGTGATGTGTTTACCTGCATGGCCAGGCCAGTACTGTAGATGTCTCCAATGATGCCATTGTCTTTGATCCTCATGCTGACATTCTTCACGACTTCCTGTAGTACCTCACCGAACAGAATTTTGAAACCTTCATCTGAACCTTCTGGGATCTTGTTGTACATACAAGTCAGAGCCAAGGTCGCCATAGCTCCTGTGTCTGTGAATCATGGTTGGTGGGAGGTGGGTGAGACAACCATCACCCAACAATATGAACAGCTAACATTTACTGTGTGCTTATTGCGTTCCAACTACATTATCTCCTTTATTCTTCCGGACAACCTGTGAGATAGGACCTATAATGAACTCCACTGAAGGGATAAGGAAATGGAGGCACATAGAGGCCAAGTCATGGCCCAAGGCCACACAGCTGGTAAGTAGCAGTGCCAGGACCTGAACCCAGATCTAAGGTTCATGTTTTTAAAAAATTCATGTAGACTGGTGCTTCATTCAGTCTTGTCCCAGTGTTTATCTTTTAAAAATTTCACCGGTTCTGGAAGGCCCGGCCATCACCACCTTTCAGTGAAACCTTTGGTCTGCCCAGTGCCACAGGTACAGTCTCTTTTCTGAACTTTTCAAAAAATAGGCTCCACACCCAGCATGGAGCCCAATGTGGGGCTTAAACTCCTGACCCTGAGATCAAGACCCAAGCTGAGATCCAGAGTTGGACACTTAACTGAGCCACGCAGGTGCCCCTCTTTCCTGAGCATTTTTATCATGTGTTGTTCGGACCTGTTTTGCCATCTCAGCACTCTCTGCTCTGTTTTATCGTTACTGTGCTCTGTGAGCAACTGGATGGTGGGAACTTTGCACGCCCCAGGGCACCTGGCACAGGGGCATTTTCATTATTTGCATGGGAAAGTGTATGTGGATTGAATGAGCAAGCTACGGCAGGACAAGAGAGAACAAGTGAAAGACTTGCCAGATGACTTCTCTGATCTTCTCCCTCCTATAATCACCACCTGAATTGTATAACCTCATTAAGGATGACAGTGTTGTTGAAACCATTGGTGGCCAAGAAGTCAAATCTCCTGAACTGACAGACTCCCTAGCAATGCATGAGGTCCCAGATGGAAAACAGAGGCCTGTCTGCTCTTGAGCCACAGGGAGGGCACTAGAGTACTTGATTATGATCTGAAAGAGACTGAAATGGGAGAGTTTGCCTGAAACAAGAGAGGTTGCAGGGGCAGGGTGGTTAACGGGGTGAAAACCCAAGATATGCTATTGCTTGTGAGTCCAAAGGAGGAAAGGTGACCATGAATGAAGGGCGCGTGATAATGTCCACAGAGAGGGTGTTACTCAGGGCAGGTATCATGACCTGCAGAAGGGTGGACAGAAAAGGACATGGTGCTGTAGGGGAAAAAGCTTCTCTTACAGAATGAAGAAGTAACATGGTTCCAGTGTGTCCTTGAAGGGGAGGAGCATCATGGGTTTAGGGTTCAGAGATTATCTGTTTACTAGAAAGAGAATATCAGGATGTTATAAGGAGAAACATGGAGAGGAACAGAGAGTAGAATCATCAGTAGTGATAAGAGAGAGGGTTCAGGGGGCCTGGGTGGCCCAGTCATTTAAGTGTCTGACTTGGTTTTGGCTCAGGTCATGATCTCAGGGTCGTGAGATGGAGCCCTGTGTCTGGCTCTGCGGTCAGGGTGAAGTCAGCTCAAGGTTCTCTCTCTCCCTTGCCTTCTGCCCCTCTCCCTGCTCTCCCTTTCTCTAAAATAAATAAATGAATCTTTTATATATAATATATATGTAATATATTATATGTAACTATATATAATATGTAATATATATGTTTATATATATGCATAAATATATATTTATATTATATATATAAAAGATTTTATTTATTTATTTGACAGAAATAAATGAATCTTTAAAAAAAAAGTTTCAGGATAAGACTTGGGTCTAGACATTGATTTAATCGTTTAAGAATGTGTCTGGGAATAACTGCTGACTTGTGTGACTTATTTATTGTTCTCGGTGGAGATTCTGTCATTGTCAGACATTTCAAGTATTGCCCTGGTTTCTTTGTTTTACTGTCTCCCTTTCACTTATTCCCTAATTCACATGTCCAGCAAATGTTTGTTCAGTGCCTTCCATCTGCAGACATTTTCATGACCCTTGGCTCCTCCGCCATGGAAAGCTCCCCCTCCCACTTTCCCCTCCTGCCCCCCTCCCCCACTGAGTGTCCTTGATATCCCCAGCTCAGGGCAGTGTTTGGAAGTGGCAACCAACTCACCCGTATTGAAGGGGGAGGAACCAAACCTCAGGATCTTGGCAAAGCGGGCTGCTATGGGTAAGGCTCTTGTTGGGTTCTCCTGGCACAACGCCAGGACCGCCAGACTGGGCCCATAGAAGTTTGAAGCTGGAGCACGGGGACCTGGGAAGGGGGCAGAGGGTCTCTGTAAGATTAACATTCACCATAATGAGGACATCTGTGAAAAAGCTAAAAGTCAAACCTTTAAAGCAGAAATTTCCAGAAAACCTGTCCAAAAAAGAAAGACTCCATATTGGCAAAAGCTAACTTTAACATTTCTCAGAATAAGAATGTCACCCAGCAGGACAAGAGAATAAAAAGGATGACTGTCTTCAGGTGACGGCACAAGTCTGTTTCCCAGGATGGTGATCTTCTCTAGTACATTTGGAATCGAAGTGAATATCTCACTGTGTGGTCATCCAAAGAATCCTGAGTGGAGATAACTTGTATCCTCTCCCTCATTTTCCACTCATCTGTCTTTTTTTAATTATTTTTTTAAGATTTTATTTATTTATTTGACAGAGATCACAAGTAGGCAGAGAGGCAGGCAGAGAGAGAGAGAGAGAGAAGCAGGCTCCTCCTGAGCAGAGAGCCCGATGTGGGGCTCGATGCCAGGACCCCGGGATCATGACCTGAGCTGAAGGCAGAGGCTTTAACCCACTGAGCCACCTGGGTGCCCCTCACCCATCTTTTTTGTTCTAGGTTTAATACTCTCAGGAAGGACCATTCGCCTCACCCTCCCCTCCCTTCTGCTGAGGTCTTACCTGAGGGTGGCCAACTTTCCATTTGTCTCTGTAGAACTGACACTTTATTCCCAGGGTCTCGGCAGGAGGAGTTGAGGGCCATGATGGTAAGGGCGAGTTGACCAATGGTCAGGTCTGTGGAGGAGAGAACAAAACAGTCACAAAGGTATTCTCAGGGGAGAGTGTGCCAGGGGTCAGGGCTGAGCTCTCTGATCTGATCGCCAGATCATTTTGATTTTTTAATAATACGATTAGAGTCAGTTATATGGTTTCACTTATTTGTGGAGCATAACAAATAGCATGGAGGACATGGGGAGTTAGAGAGGAGAAGGGAGTTGGGGGAAATTGGAAGGGGAGGTGAACCATGAGAGACTATGGACTCTGAAAAACAATCTGAGGGGTTTGAAGGGGAGGGGGGTGGGAGGTTGCGGGATCCAGGTGGTGGGTATTATGGAGGGCACGGATTGCATGGAGCACTGGGTGTGGTGCAAAAAACAATGAATTCTGTTAACGCTGAAAAGAAATAAAAAAAAAAATCTTCTTAAAAAATACCAAATCTTGTCAGAGGGGAAAAAAAAACCCAATACGATTAGATAATTTTTTAAAAAGTTTTTTTTTTTTTTTTTTTTTAAGTAATTGTTATACCCAGCCTGGGACTCAAACTCACAATCTGGAGATCAAGAGCCACATGTTCCCACCATGGAGCCAGCCAGCTACCTCGAGATAGTTTTTTGATCTTGTTTTTCTTAAGGAAAGAAGTATGGAGAAATGTTCAAGGAGGGTTTAATCTAGTGACCACTGTGTGACTCGACAACTTCCTCAGCAATCCCTGGTATCTATTTAGAAAAGCAGCATGGGCACCCATACAAATTCAGACCTGAAAATAATTTTAACTTTACTATCTAATTTGATCCTCAAGGCAACTCCTGTGAAGTAGGCAGAACAGAGATTTGATTATTATTATCATTGTTATTATTACTGTTAGAATCCTTGTTATTAGAATCAGCTGCATTTTGAAAATGAAGGCGTGAGGTTGGTCTGGATTTGTGACCTGTTCAAGGTTCCAGAGTTAATACATGGTGGAGCCAGAGCTGCAAGCCCCCTCTTTTTAATATCTGGTCTAGAGCTTATTCTGCTTTCCTGTGTAACTCTACAGATGCTCTGACTTCACGAACCTTTCGTTCCAGGTACATAAGGAAAGGTGTTTGGGTGATTCAGGGATGATCACAGGTGGCACTGGTGTGTGTGGGAATGTGAAGTTGGGATCTGAGCCTGGAGAATCAGGGAGTGTATAGAAAGGCTCTGATTTCTCACCTGCACTGTCACTGGCCATGAGCTTGTCAGTTAGGAACTTCTGGGCCTCCATGTCGTAGGCTCCAGCCAGGTTCATGGCAATCAGGATGCTGGGATTGGGGTAGGCTGAGCTGGTCACAGAGTTCTCCATGAGCACTTGTATGCCATGAACCAAGGGCTGCTGTGCTGGGGGAACAGCTGAGAAGAGAAAAGCCATTTACTAAACCCCTAATCTACTCTCTCTCATCTCAGAAACGTGTTTCCCATGTGTCACTCTGTTAGAAGACAGGATTAGTTAGCATTAACATTTTCAGGGACACCCTCTAGTGTCCCTAATAGAGATGGAGGGGCACCTGGGTGGTTGAGTCATTAAGCGTCTGTCTTTGGCTCAGGTCATGGTCCTGGGGTCCTGGGATCAAGCCCCACATCTGGCTCCCTGCTTAGTGGGAAGCTTGCTTCTTTCTCCCTCTCCCACTCCCCCTGCTTGTATTCCCTCTCTCGATGTCTCTCTCTCTGTGTCAAATAAATAAGTAAATAAATTCTTTAAAAAAATAAAGAGAGGTGGATTCTTCTTCTACCCACTTAATTGGGAGGGAGACAAACCATAAGTGACTCTTAATCTCACAAAACAAACTGAGGATTGCTGGGGGGAGGGGGTTTGGGAGAAGGGGGTGGGATTATGGACATTGGGGAGGGTATGTGATTTGGTGAGTGCTGTGAAGTGTGTAAACCTGGTGATTCACAGACCTGTACCCCTGGGGATAAAAATATATGTTTATAAAAAAAAATTATACATCAGTCATGTTAATTATATCTGTTTCACTTAGAAAAAAAAAAATAAAGAGAGGTGGAGAAAACATTGACATTTTCTTTTGAGGCCAGGTAGACCAGTTAGATGTTGGATCTCCTCAAACAACCCTTATGTTTAACAAGGTGACTTCTCACTTAGGAAGTTCAAGCAATATGGCTCATGGCCATTTCATATTATTTTTAGCAGATTCCTAGAAATCACTGATTTCCTTGTATTTTTTTCTCACTCTTTTATTTTAAAGTTAGCTTTTTTTCAGGGAGGTGCCTGGGTGGTATAGTTGATTAAGTGTCTAACTCTTGGTTTTTGGCTCAGGTCCTGACCGTAGGGTCCTGGGATGGAGCCCCACGTCCAGCTCTGTGCTCAGCATGAAGTCTGCTTGAGAGTCTCTCTCTCTCTCTCCATCTTCCCCACCCCATCTCACTCTCTCTTTCTCTCAAATAAATAAATCCTAAAAAAAAAAAAAGTCCTTTTTTTTTTTTAAAAGGATTTTATTATTTATTTTTTTAATTGTTAGAGAGATTAAGAGAGAGAGAGAGAGAGAGAGAGACTGAGAAAGAGAGTGAGAGTGACCTGGGAGCCAGCAGGGAGAGGAGCAGAGGGAAAAGGACAAGCCGACTCCTTCCTAAGAGCAGCACTCAACGCTGGGCTTGATCCCACCACCCTGAGATCATGACCTGAACTGAAAGCAGGAGTTAGATGCTCAACTGACTGAGCCACCCAGGTGACCTTCCTTTTTAAAAGATTTTTTTTTTTTTTAAATCTCTGCACTCTGCATGGGGCTCGAACTCACAGCCCTGAGATCAAGAGTTCCATGCTCCTCAACGAAGCCAGTCAGGCACCCCCTTTTCTTCTCAGTCTTACATGGAAAATGTGGAAGACAAGGGATACGAGCTGTCCTCAGTGAGTTCCAAACATCCCCCAGCAGTGGCATTTGGTCAGAACAGCTCTGAGCGTCTCTCTTTGTGCTGCCATCCATTGCTCCTGCACCACTATTTTAACCTCTTCTAAGGTAAAATGCATAGACTTGCCTCTCCAAGCACTTACGGGGTTCAGTCAGGAAGGATGCAGCACACACTCACTCTGACTTGCCCACTTGGAACTCCTACAGTGATTGCCGTTTTCTTTCTTTTTTTCTTTTCTCTTTTTTTTTTTTTTAAAGAATTTATTTATTTGACAGAGAGTGAGAGAAGGAGAGAGAACACAAGTGTGGGGAGCAGCAGAGGGAGAGGGGGAAGCAGGCTCCCTGCTGAGCAGGGAGCCTGATGCTGTACTTGATCCCAGGATCCCGAGATCATGACCTGAGCCGAAGGCAGAGGCTTAACCCACTGAGCCACCCAGGCGCCCCGTGATTGCCGTTTTCAATCACCTTCTCCTCAGCAGACCTCCGTGTGAGAGGTTTCCCCCTGTGCTCCGGGGGAACTGCTCCCCTGACCTCTCTGGAAAAACCACCATACTCACAGCATGAGCTTCGGGTCCAGGTGCTGGTCCCAGCTGCAGCCCAGAGAAGGTTCAGGAGGGGGAGGGTGAACCAGGTCATCCCACTCTCTCTTGTTTAGTCTACGGCTCCCGTGTACAGATCCCCGTGTTTGAAAGCAGGGTGTTTCTCTACTTTCTCTTATATGTGCTTCTTTTTGTCAAACAGTCTGGCGTCCTTCCCGTTCTGACCACTCCTAACCACTTAAGCTGACCCCTCCTTCTCTGATAGAACAGATTTCCATATGCTTATCTAGGTTCCCGCCTATCCATCCTCCCAGGAGTGTGGAGGTGACTTCTAGGAGGGACAGTCGTAGGAGACATTTGGGGCTGAGTGTGGGGTGATGGCCATGACAGAGTGTCCTTTCCCACAGTCCTGGGTCATCACATCAGGAGTGTGGCTGGTGTGCGAGTGAGTGTAAACAGGCCTTCCTCCTGGGCCTGTACACACCTGCCCAGACAGCCTCCTGGCTGTTGGTCAGTAGCCACTTCACCAAAGGTTAGGCAGTTCTTAAGGCACCACCTTGCTTTTGTGAAGTTGGCCTTTATGCAGTTAATAAGTTGCTGTGACCTGAGTCCCAGCCTAGGCCCTTTAAGGTTGTTTGATTTCAGGTGAGCAATGGACCCAAGCTTCCCAGAAACTGTATGTTTGTTTTTTAAGTAGGCTCCATGCCCAGTGTGGAACCCAAGGTGGGGCTCCAGCTCATGACCCTGAGATCAAGACCTGAGCCGACATCAAGAGCGGATGCGGACCTGAACCACCCAGAGGTGGTTCAGAGGCTCCGCCCAGAGATTGTTTCATTGGACTTTTCTTTCTTTATCTGGGAACAAAGCAGTTTCAAACACCTAGGGCTTTCAGTTATTATCTTTTAAAGTAAGTAATTAGAAAATGTGGATCAATGGACTATATTAAATGTTAAATGCAGCTATATTAAAGCAAAGTATACCTTCCTATAACATATAACTAGAAATAGTATTTGAAATTATGAAGGGAGGGGCTAATTTTTTTTGTAACTACTGGAATTTAAGTAGCTTTATTTGGCGGGGCCGTTCTTTAGTGACTCCGATCTTAGAATAAAATTCAAGTCATTTTTAATGACAAGACCCTGTCAGTTCTGGCTCCTGGTTGCCTTTGGATATCCCCTGTGACTTCCTTCCCCCTTGCTCCCTCTGCTTCAGCGGCACTGAGCTTCCTGTTCCCTGAACCCATCACCTGCCTTTGGATTTGCTGTCCGCACTTCCCGGGACACTCCTCCTCAAATATTCTCACTGTGGCTCCCGCACTTCCTTCATGTCTTTGCTCAAGGACCAGTTCTCAAAGAGGTCTTCCCAGACCATCTCTCTTATGTAGAAGACAGTGTTACCCCCATGGACACTCACTGTGCCCCTTCCCTGTTATGACTCCTCACCCTCTGTCACACTGTGTGGTTTGTTTACTGTCTGTCACCCTCTCCACTGGAATGTTCACTCCAAGGGGGAAGGGTCTTTGTTTCTTGTTAACTGTTCTATCTCCAGCCCTTGAGCTACTGTACTGCTTATTTCACAGTAGGAACAGAATAAATAATTTTTGGATGAGCAAATTAATGAACAAATATAGGACTTTTTTTTCTTTCTCAGGGGAGTGTTGGTGGTTTTGTGAGATGAAAGCACAGGATATATATTGGAGTGCATTAGATAGCTTTTGACATGGCCCTGTGTTCCCACATCCCGATATCCATGCCCTTGTGAAATCCCCTTCCCCAGAGTGTGGGCTGGCCTCACTTCTTATGAATATAATACAGGAAAAGTTATATGATGTTACAAAGGTCCAAATCCCCTCTTGCTTGAAGTCTCTCTCTGGTTCTTCTTGCTTCTTGCTCTGAGAAAGGCAGCTGCCATGTTCTGAGCTGCCTGATAGAGAAGTCTCTATGGAAAGAACTGGGGGTAGCTTCCAGTCAACAGCCAGGGAAGCAGAAGTTCTGCCAACAACCATGTGAATGATCTTGAAAGCTGATTCTTCCCCAGTTGAGCTTTTAGATGAAGCTTCATTTGACATGTTGACTGTGGCCTCATTGAGAGACTCTGACCCACAGAAACTTGAGATAATATATCTTGTTGTTCTAAGCCATCAAGTTTTGTGTTATTATCTACTATGTAGTGTACAGTGGGGTGAGGCCAGAAAGACAGTTTGAGGGGTTTGCATGTCATGTGAAGGAGTGGTAGGCACAATTATGCCCTCCCCCCAACACCATACAGGTATCTACATCCTAATCTCTGAAATCTATGAATATGTTAGGTCACATGGCAAGGGGGAACTAAGGTTGCTAAAATGAGCTGATTTTAACATAAGAAGATTATTTTGGTTTATATCAGAGGATCCACTGTAATCAGAGGTCCTTATCAATGGAAGAGAGAGGCAGCAGAGTGAGTCAGAAAAGGGGATATGGTGATGGGAACAGAGGTGGGAGTGATCTGAGTGCTGCTTGGAAGGTGGAGGAATGCTGGCTTCCTCCAGAAGCTGGAGTAGGTGAGGAAATGGGTTTCTCCCCTAGAACCTCTAGAAGGAACTCAGCCCTTTCAACACCTTGATTTTATCTCAGTGAAACCCCTTTCTGACATCTGACCTCCACAACTGTACGATGATGTGTTTGCCTTGAGCCAGTAATTAGTGGTAATTTGTTGCATCAGCAGTAAGAATCTAACACAGGATTAGGATCCCAGCATGGCACTGACTTTGGGTTTCAGTGCCTGATTGTGCCCATCCTGAGATAAGCCACAACCCCTTCATGTGCCTGCTCTTTAAACACACTTTTCCTTATAAATTGCCACAGTTGTGGTTGTTGCAAGACTGATTATGATACAATTGTCTCACTTAGCAAGTAACTTCCGGAGCAGAAACCACACAGGCCATACATTTCTTAACTCATATATTTCGACAGTCCTTGACTAACTATTGAGGGAACTATTTTTTTTTTTTTTAAGAGACCGGGGTGGGGGTGTTGGGGGAAGATGGGGGAGGGGCAGAGTGAGAGAGAGGGAGGAAGAGAATCTCAAGCAAGGTCCATGCTGAGCACAGAGCCTGACTTGGACTTTGCTCTCAGCACTCACATCATGACTGGGCCAAAATCAAGAGTCAGATACTCAACTGACTGAGCCACCCAGGCATCCCTTGATGGAAAATTATCAATTTATTTGTCTGTTTTTTTCTGTGCCTCACTGTCTGGTATCCAAGCACCCAGACTCTCAATGGACGTCTGAGAGGTTTATTTGTGTTGATTATTCTCTGCTGTGACAGCAGAGGGAAGTTTCTGCCCTCAGACTCTCTCGGTTCTGTCATAGTGTTAAGCCTTAGAGCTTCTCATAAGGCAGGTGTGGCCAGAGCTAGGATTCCCTGGGCAATGTCATTAGAATGCAAAGGGAATGTTACTCCATTTCTCTCCATGTCTGTCTCTGTGATTAAATGCATTCCTATCAGATAGCAATGTTACTATATTCTACTATGGGACCAGTGATTGGGAGAAACTGAGCTCTGTCTGCTAAGAATGGAGGCTCCTGGTGCTACAGGGAAGTGTTAGAAACACAGTGGTATTAATGGAGATTTTATGTTTGATCCAACGAAAGGAATTAAATGAGAATTGTAAAGGAAATGACTTTTTCATGCTGTGATAACCTGTTATTTGATTCTGTGTCAGTGTGCCAACTAGAATATCCTTATACCACGTTCGGGAGAATAGGTCTAATATAAATTGTGTGCTTTACTCATGTTGAGTGACTATTATCGAAATTGACCTAGAATCTTTGTGTGATAGTCTGCAATCTCAAAAGGACCCATTCCAATTTCATTATTTTGAAATTCAATTTCAGTGGTCCATTGCAGGTTCAGTACTTCCTGTAATTTTTTGCTGGAGCTTCATTATTTTTCCTAATGGACAAAACCAGCCATATGTACTGTTTTTCCCCCCAGGATATTACCAGTTTCTAATCTGTCTTTTTGAGCGTAATTGTTAACAAACAACACTGTTTACAGTGTTGTGGTTGGATGATAAGTTGTATGGTCACACTGTGTATCATAGTCAGGAATAGCAATTATGTAACATTCTGCATATTTATTACCATAAACCATTATCCCTCAATTTCACATAGCTTGTAGAGTCTACAAGCATGTCTGACAGCTGCTGCCCCAATATGAGCAGCACCATGAAGGTCTCCTGTCTCTAGCTTAGCTTTCAAGATGAAACCCAGACTCAAGGGGATAGAATCCATTGCTGTCTAGTGATGAAGGCATCTGTCATATCCAGTTAATGAAGAATCATGTGGAGATGACCCTGAGGGTTGAGGACCAGTATCAGAAAGCAATGGTCAGAGCCTGACTATGAAGAAGGGTTGCTGGTGGTATGGGAGGAAGCTAAGAGTATCATGAAGGGAACACAGGAGAAATGAGGGAGGCACTTATAAAGTAATTGAACTAATTCTGCCTGAAGGCGTCTTCCTTTTGGGGTATCTTTATTTAAAGATTTTATTTATTTATTTGAGAGAGAGCGAGGTAAGGAGCAGAGGGGGAGGCAGAGGGAAGGGGGGAAAGAATTTCAGGCTGGCTTCATGGTCAGCATGGAGCTAGCCGTGGTGCTAAACTGCACTGAGCTCATGACAGCTGAGCTCAAGTATGGGACACTTAACTGACTGAACCACCCAGGCACCCCTAACTTATTTTTATTTTTAGATTTATTTATGAGAGAGAGAGAGAGAGAGAGAGAGAGAGCTGGGTGAGGTGCAGAGGGAGAGGGAAAGGGAGAGAGAGAATCTTCAAACAGACTCCTCTTTGAGCAGGTAGCCCAACACCATTGATCCCAGGGTGTTAAGGTCAATGACCTGAGCCAAAACCAAGAGTCAGCTGCTGAACTGACTGAGCCACCCAGGCACCTGTAGGTGCCCCTGATTTAATATATATATACTTTAAAAATGTGAATTCTACTGAAATCATCAAAGGTGATTTTTTCCTCATGTGTATTTTGATGATATGAATATCAGAGTGATTTTTATGGTGAAATAAAAGGAAAATACATGTGGAAGAAGAAAAAAATGGAACCCAAGGGAGGTAGCTGGAGACTATTCCTGAGACTTTATGGACTGGTCTTTTATGTAGAAGTCTCACCTTTCCCTCTTTCTCAGACCTTTTTCTCTCTACCCACTGCCTTTCTGAGGTCAATATGTCCACTCAGTCAGTCCCTTACATCTGGGCCTCAGAGAACTGCCTCCCTAGAGATTTTCTACCAGATCTCATTGGCTGCTGCTTCAACACTAGATCTAGAACCTTATCTCCATTCCCACGCACTGCCTGAGGTCACCCACCCAGTTAGCAGTGGAACCGTGAGTAGAACTCAGTTTAGACATATGGTCTAATCTCTTTTCCCTTCCCCTTCCTTCTACCAATAATCCCCCTTTAAAATGAAATGATTAGAAAATGCTCCTTTTGTATTGTTGTTGATCTTTAATTGAACACCTACCGAGAGAAGGGAGCTTATTGACGCTCCTATTAAAATGGAGATGAGAGAAAAGGAAGGGATGAGGCCAATCTCTGCCTGTAAGTCCACTGTTTGAATTTATTAGTATGTGCTCCAGCGAACCTCCAAATCATCTCCTGCATGGACAACATAACTACCAGCTCCTGAAAAGGAAGAATGAAAAGTGGGTCAAATTATTCTTTTAAAGATTTATTTATTTTAGAGAGAAAGAGAATAGGAGCAGGGAAGGGGAGAGACAGAGGAAGAGGGAGAGGGAGAGTATGTCAAGCAGACTCCTCACTGAGCATGGAGCCCTACTCAGGGCTTGATCTCATAACCCTGAGATCATGGCCTGAGCTCAAAACAAGAGATGGACACGTAATTGACTCAGTCATCCAGGTGCCCAATGGTTCAAATGATTTAACTACCAAATCACCAAATAATGGTTCTCACTTTCCCAACACCTTGGCACATTCCCCACCAGAGCTTACACACTCACTTCTGGATGTTTGGGGGCATTGTCACTCTGTGGGGCTTTTTAGCCCTCTCTCCCTTACCTTGGTTCAGGTGTTCACCATTGCTCCGGAGCTCCCAGTAGGTCCTGTCATTTGTGCTGGCCTTTATGCCTTGAACACTGATGATGTAGGGGCCCCATGCGGTCTCCTTTGTTTTGAACCTGTGGGGACAGCAAATGGGTTTCAAGAACTTAGAACTTTCAAGGGCAACTTTAATGGGCATTTCTCAAACTCCAATGGACCTAAGAATCATTTGAAGCTATTATCAAGAAAAGCAGATTTCCCGGCCCTATCCACAGATAATTTGATTCTGTAGGTAAATAGGTGGTGCCTAGGAATCTGCATGTGTCATAAACACTCCAGGTGGTTCTGATGCAGGCACCGCACAATCTCTGCTGAATTAGAGGAATGAATCTTATTTCTGCCCCTGCCTCCCTTTGTGGTAGACACTCTGTATTTAACAACTGCTAATCTTCTACCCCAAGATAGTAATGGTTGAAGAGACAAAAGCAGCAGAAGAAAATGTTAAACTCACATCCTAGAGGCATCATAAGTAAGTAGGTTTTCTCTTAGGAAAGAAGAACAGGAAAGAGCAACTTAATATTTCATGTTGTGTTTATTAAAAAGTGACATAGCCAATGTTTGTTTCCCGGGACACATTTCTCTGCCTTCCTGGGAGCCCTTGAAAGCAACCTTTAAAATACTTACATTATGTGGGTGTGTGTGTGTGTGCACACGCGCATAACATTTACAGTACATACTATATATATAAAATTTTCTCTATGGCATCTTACATTATGTTACTAGACAAAGTAATTGCTGATTAGGTTTAGGGAGTCAAGTGAATCATACCTTTCAGAGGCAAAGTTAATATCTTAATTTTAATATTTGACCTCTTTAGGCCAGGAAATCTAAATTTGGGCTCCATGAATCTGAAAGGGAGGAACATGGAGAGACTCAGGGCATTTGTGAAACCTCTGATTTAAAGGAAGTTTTGTGTCTGTGTTTACTTGTGTGGAATCAGAAGCCACTGCACTCATCTGATTTTCAAAGGGGTCAGTGATTCAAAGATAATGACCCAGTGTTCTGAACACAAAATGGCTGAGCTAAGAGGTTCTCTTTGTTGAAGGAATTTTACTGACAGAAGAGAGATCTCTTGGACTTATTCACCCATTAAGTGACCATTAATTTAGTGTACCTACTGTGTGTTGGAAGATGGAAAGTCTCACCTTTTTTTTTAACCCCTGCCATGAGATATAGATGGAGAGCAAAGTACTAATGAGACTTTTCAAATATACTTTTCAAATATACTTCTATTCAGGTACTTATGTGTTCTTACTGAGTCTTTCAAAAATCACCAACTACCTTCACCTTAGGTTAGGCACAGACATACCTAAATAGAGTTGGATTTTCTTTCTGAGCTTGTTCCATCACATTTAGGAAGACAGAACCATCTGTCACAGAGACCACAATGCGATCTTTTCTTTTATCAATTACCACAGAGTAATTTACTTGGATTTGTGAAGGTGAGACAGCAGGTGTCACTGATACAATAGGCTCCTGAGTGGAAGGGTGGAAGGAATCTGGCAGAAACAGAAAAGCAGAGAAGAATTACTATTCAGAAAAATAAAAATGATGTTCAAGTTTACAAACATATCCAACCCCTCCCCCAGGCCTGGTAGAGGGGGAGTTTTCTTTAGGTAGAGGAGGATTGCTACAAGGAGCAAGAATCATCAGCCAAGCGGAGGATCTCTTGTGTGCCTAAACCAGATAGGCATCAGCTTGTAAATGTGTGGTTCAGCTTCACTCCCAGCTGTTTAAACAGTGCAGGTTCCCTGTCTCTTCTTTCTTATCAACACTCCTGAATTTTTTTTTCTTTTCTTTTCTTTCTTTCTTTTCTTTTGTATAGCCTATAATGATGCTTTCCTTTTTTGGGATGCCTTTTATTTCTTAACATTTATTGAAGACATATTAAGTATCAGGCACTGTACTAATCATTTCACATAGCTTATCTTATTCAGTCCTTACAACATATCCATGTTAGGTATGTTTATCATTTGCATGTTTTATATTCGTAAACTGAAGTTTAGAGATTAAACATTTTGTCTGAGGTTTCTTTTTTTTTTTTAAATTTTTTATTTTTGATAAACATATATTTTTATCCCCAGGGGTACAGGTCTGTGAATCAACAGGTTTACACACTTCACAGCACTCACCAAATCACATACCCTCCCCAATGTCCATAATCCCACCCCCTTCTCCCAAACCCCCTCCCCCCGGCAACCCTCAGTTTGTTTTGTGAGATTAAGAGTCACTTATGGTTTGTCTCCCTCCCAATCCCATCTTGTTTCATTTATTCTTCTTCTACCAACTTAAGCCTCCATGTTGTATCACCACTTCCTCATATCAGGGAGATCATATGATAGTTGTCTTTCTCTGCTTGACTTATTTCGCTAAGCATGATACGCTCTAGTTCCATCCACGTTGTTGCAAACGGCAAGATTTCATTTCTTTTGATGGCTGCATAGTATTCCATTGTGTATATATACCACATCTTCTTGATCCATTCATCTGTTGATGGACATCTAGGTTCTTTCCATAGTTTGGCTATTGTGGACATTGCTGCTATAAACATTCGGGTGCATGTGCCCCTTTGGATCACTACATTTGTATCTTTAGGGTAAATACCCAATAGTGCAATTGCTGGGTCATAGGGCAGTTCTATTTTCAACATTTTGAGGAACCTCCATGCTGTTTTCCAGAGTGGCTGCACCAGCTTGCATTCCCACCAACAGTGTAGGAGGGTTCCCCTTTTCTCCGCATCCTCGCCAGCATCTGTCATTTCCTGACTTGTTGATTTTAGCCATTCTGACTGGTGTGAGGTGATATCTCATTGTGGGTTTTGATTTGTATTTCCCTGATGCCGAGTGATATGGAGCACTTTTTCATGTGTCTGTTCGCCATCTGGATGTCTTCTTTGCAGAAATGTCTGTTCATGTCCTCTGCCCATTTCTTGATTGGATTATTTGTTCTTTGGGTGTTGAGTTTGCTAAGTTCTTTATAGATTCTGGACACTAGTCCTTTATCTGATATGTCGTTTGCAAATATCTTCTCCCATTCTGTCAGTTGTCTTTTGATTTTGTTAACTGTTTCCTTTGCTGTGCAAAAGCTTTTGATCTTGATGAAATCCCAATAGTTCATTTTTTCCCTTGCTTCCCTTGCCTTTGGCGTTGTTCCTAGGAAGATGTTGCTGCGGCAGAGGTCGAAGAGGTTGCTGCCCGTGTTCTCCTCAAGGATTTTGATGGATTCCTTTCGTACATTGAGGTCCTTCATCCATTTTGAGTCGATTTTTGTGTGTGGTGTAAGGGAATGGTCCAATTTCATTTTTCTGCATGTGGCTGTCCAATTTTCCAGCACCATTTATTGAAAAGGCTGTCTTTTTTCCATTGGACATTCTTTCCTGCTTTGTCGAAGATTAGTTGACCATAGATTTGAGGGTCTATTTCTGGGCTCTCTATTCTGTTCCATTGATCTATGTGTCTGTTTTTGTGCCAGTACCATGCTGTCTTGATGATGACAGCTTTGTAATAGAGCCTGAAGTCTGGAATTGTGATGCCACCAACGTTGGCTTTCTTTTTCAATATCCCTTTGGCTATTCGAGGTCTTTTCTGGTTCCATATAAATTTTAGCATTATTTGTTCCATTTCTTTGAAAAAGATGGATGGTACTTTGATAGGAATTGCATTAAATGTGTAGATTGCTTTAGGTAGCATAGACATTTTCACAATATTTATTCTTCCAATCCAGGAGCATGGAACATTTTTCCATTTCTTTGTGTCTTCCTCAATTTCTTTCATGAGTACTTTATAGTTTTCTGAGTATAGATTCTGTGTCTCTTTGGTTAGGTTTATTCCTAGGTATCTTATGGTTTTGGATGCAATTGTAAATGGGATTGACTCCTTAATATCTCTTTCTTCTGTCTTGCTGTTGGTGTAGAGAAATGCAACTGATTTCTGTGCATTGATTTTATATCCTGACACTTTACTAAATTCCTGTATAAGTTCTAGCAGTTTTGGAGTGGAGTCTTTTGGGTTTTCCACATATAGTATCATATCATCTGCGAAGAGTGATAATTTGACTTCTTCTTTGCCGATTTGGATGCCTTTAATTTCCTTTTGTTGTCTGATTGCTGAGGCTAGGACCTCTAGTACGATGTTGAATAGCAGTGGTGATAATGGACATCCCTGCCGTGTTCCTGACCTTAGCGGAAAAGCTTTCAGTTTTTCTCCATTGAGAATGATATTTGCGGTGGGTTTTTCTCAAGAAGAACTAATTCCTATTCTCCTGAAACTGTTCCAAAAAATAGAAATGGAAGGAAAACTTCCAAACTCATTTTATGAGGCCAGCATCACCTTGATCCCAAAACCAGACAAGGATCCCACCAAAAAAGAGAGCTATAGACCGATATCCTTGATGAACACAGATGCGAAAATACTCAACAAAATACTAGCCAATAGGATTCAACAGTACATTAAAAGGATTATTCACCACGACCAAGTGGGATTTATTCCAGGGCTGCAAGGTTGGTTCAACATCCGCAAATCAGTCAATGTGATACAACACATCAATAAAAGAAAGAACAAGAACCATATGATACTCTCAATAGATGCTGAAAAAGCATTTGACAAAGTACAACATCCCTTCCTGATCAAAACTCTTCAAAGTGTAGGGATAGAGGGCACATACCTCAATATTGTCTGAGGTTTCTAAACCTGCAAGTGGCTGAGCCAGGAATGAACATAGATAAAAGTCAAATCTTCTTTCATCCCTGGTTTAATAATCAGTTGTTTGAATAAATGATTCATGTTCTAATTTTCTTCTTATAACCCTTTCATATTCCTTCCATATTCCTCTGAGTTCCCTGAGGGCTCACTCATTGTGCATAACGGAGAGTCAGAGAGAATACTTTGTTTAGAATGGGAATGATGCTCAGAACATCTCTCTAACCATCAGAAAACATCCCTTTGAAGACAGACATTACTGAATCAAGTCTACATTGTTTATCAGTGTTTGAAACAAGAACAACCATCTACGACACTGTTAAGAACAAATCCTCAGGTGGTTATAATCACTGGTGACACATGGAGGACCGCATTCTATCTGGGAACTGTTATGCTTTAGGGGTTTATCTGGTCAGTTTTGGTCCCTAAGAACATCTTAGTCTCACATTCTTTGGGTATTCTGCTCTTTAGTACTCTACCTGAGCTATAGACGCAGGAAGAGTCTTTGTTAACATCCAAGTAGGTCTTTCCCTTCAGGGCTGGTAAGATTTGAGCTGCAGCAGTTGGCATACGGAATGCTCCTCGAGAAATTTCTGTGAGCACTGTATCCCGTGTTTTTTCGCAAACCCATTGATTTTTGTTATAATAGTTGGATGAAACAAAGAGAGCCTAAAGTGTGAGAGAAAGAATGAAAGGGAATGAGAATGAATGAGAGAAAGGTCAAATAGGGGCAAAGCCTACATCTAATGAATTCAGTGAATGTTTACTGGACACTGACCACAGGGGAAGAACCTTGGATAACTAGGATACCTTTCCCGACACCAAGAAGTTTAAAAACTAGCTTGGGGGGAGATGGAGAATTGCTTAATAACACAACCAGTAATGGCATCAATAAGAACAGACTTTACCTATTCACTCTTGCAGCCTTGGCACGGAACAATACCTTTCACATGGGAGATACCTGATAAATGCTGTTAACAGACAATCATGAAGGAGTCCCTAAGGCGAATGCCTTAAGAGAAGCATCTAGTGCCATGGCTTTTCAGAAGAGGGAGAGCACATACTTGAGGAAGGTAATACTTGAGGTAGGCCTTGACGATATTACAGCATTCCAGTAGGAGACAGGAGAGGAGCACTATACCCAGAGGGAATAGCATGATCAAGGATGCTAGAGTAGGTGAGGCCAGGGCATGGCCTGTCTCTGATGACACTGTCTGCAAAATCCCTGGGGAATTCCTCATGGCCTTGGAGGACTGGTGTACAGGGGAGACTCAGGGTGATTGTGGAAGAACAGGCAGAGAATGTGGTTGGGGCCACATTGGTGGATCCCTGAGCTTCAGAGTGAGGTGTCTGACATTATTTCCTTAACAGTGTGGAGTCAGATAGATTCTTGAATAGAAACTATAGAAGCAGCAAATGTAAACCGGAGGGGACAGCATGATGGGGTAGGAAAATTTAGGAAGGTATCAGAGTGAGTAAGACAAGGACAAAAATGGGTTGGTCCTGCAGATGTTGCTCTGTAGTTTCTAAGGGAAGGATGGTTCCTCTTTTCATTTTTCCTGAAGACTCTTTAAGTTAACCAAGAAGTCAACAAGCATTTGTGGGATATTTAAAAAAAAAAGGTTATGGGGTGCCTGGGTGGCTCAGTGGGTTAAGGCCTCTGCCTTTGGGACATGATCTCAGGGTTCTGGGATTGAGCCCATATTGGGCTCTCTGCTCAGCAGGGAGCCTGCTTCCTCCTCTTTCTCTGCCTGCCTCTCTGCCTACTTGTGATCTCTGTCTGTCAAATAAATAAATAAAATCTTTAAAAAAATTAAAAAAATATAAAAAGGATTATATTTCATTTCATCTTCAAAACTGTCTTGTAGGCATGCAGTTCCCAAGTCTGCTGTGAATAAATATCCCCTGGAGGTTTTCAAAACCAGACCAAGCTGGGTGTTATATGTAACTAATCAAACATTGAACATTACATCAAAAACCAAGTCATGTATTATATGTTGGCTACTTGAATTTAAATGAAAAAAAAAAAAAAGTAAAATTGGACCAAGGCCCATGCTCCACCTCTCAGTTTCTCTACTGACTGGCTGATGGAGCCTAAATATTAGTGTTTTCCAAAAGCTCCTCTAGATGATTCATATGTGCAGCCAGAATGGACAACCAGTGTTCTATGAAGGCCAAACTCAGCAAGACAGACAACAGCCTCTCACCAACAGTAAAGACAGCCTGTGTGATTGGACCACTATTAAACCCCAGCTTCTTGTAATTTTTCTCAAGGACCCTCACTGGCCACATTGAACACCTTGATCTTGCTAAAATGTTCTTTCATGCTTCTTGCTGTCCTCTCTCCCTTGGAAAGCCCTCTCATCCTGGGGGGGCCTGGCAGACCCCTACTCATACTAAAGATTCAGTGAAGTTTTGTTTCCTGTCAATCTTCCTTCATCTCTTCTTGTATCTACCCCGCAGGGTCATGTAAATCAGTGAGTGAATGCAGGAATAAAGCCCCAGACTTCAAGGAACATATACAGGACAGAGTGGGTGCCAAGTATGAGTTTTGAAACCAACTGTTTAGGTTCCCTCTCCATGTAAATCACATTTTGGCCTTGTAATGTTAGGCAAGTTACTGATACTCCATGACTCATGCTCTTATTCTGGGAAATGGAGCTAATAATATTTTCCTCACTAGGCTGTTGTGTGCATTCATGAGCATGCCAGTAAATACTAGCTGGTATTACTGGCACTGCCTCTTATCACTTGGACAGCCATAATCTAATTTAGGAGATAAGAGGCAAGCACCAAACGCTAGCATATGGCATATGGTGAAATTGCATGTGATAGAACAACATAGGAGGTTGGAGTAGACTCTAAAATTAAAAAAAGTTGTAGTCAGGAAAAGCTTCATGGAAGCACTGGACATGGAAATCTAAGGATCTAAGGTGAGGAGAATACATTTCCATCAGAGGAGAAGAATCACATAAGATCAGTTCGTATAGGAAACAGAGTGGATAATATCTTCTGGGGCCAGGAAGAAAGGATACAGATATTTCTTTCCTTCATAACTCTCTTCTCTGTCTCCTGTTTTACCCTCTGACTTACCTGCATAGCTTCTCCTGTACTATATATGTTTCCAAGAAGACCATTTTCTGTTTTCTGAGACAGAATCTTGTTTATCAGTGACTCTGTATAATTATTAATATTCTCTATATCCTTTTTATCTATTTGTTTCTGCCGTCTTGTTTTGTTCTTCACACAGGTCAGAGCCAGGACAGCCATCGCGCCAGTATCTGCCAGGAAACAAAACATTGGTGATAGGTTGACCAACCATTCCAGTTTGCCTTGGTCTGAGGGGTCTCCTGGTAAGTAGGATGTTCAGCACTAAAAGAGGCTCTCATATCTGGACAAACTGGGAAGATTGGTCATCCTAGTTGATGATGGGAGAGAAGGATTTGAAGAGATAGCAATCATCTCTTCAGCACTAAACACTCAAATATTTCAATATCCCTTTCTTATGTTCAGTATCCCTGTGCCTTGTACACAATAACTCACCTGTTGGTCATAGGAACACATACAGATTTGCAGGTGCATACACATGGACAGTTTTCCACTTCTACATCTTGGCTGTTCTCATTTTTTTTTTTTTCATCTCTCAGCCATATTGGCAAAGGAATTGGGAGAATTCATGATGATACCCCAAGCAACATATGTCTTTGCAATGTTCCAATGTTTCCATTAGGCTGATTAGAAAAATAGCACTTAAGAGAGTTGTTTTCCAATAAAGCTTCTTAAGCGGGAGCATGAAGCAACAGTTTGGAAGAAAGGGGGATAAAATCTTTTTTTCTGGCTTGTTACTTAGTTCCCCTGCTGGATTCTTTAAGTGTCGTACCTTCCCTCTCCCATGGAAAGAAATATCACCTCACTATCCAGAGATACTGAGTGGTGATTCTCTTTGGGCTTCTTGGAGAAAGATGAGCTTGTGTCTCTGGATCCATAAGGGCTGAGCAACAATGCTAGTTGTCTAGAGGGGGCTTCCTTTTGGATGTATAAACTGACCCAGGAGAAAATTTCTAGTCCTTGTCTATTGAAGGTACAGACTTTATTAAACAAAATATTGGGCCCTTGTCCATGGAGAAGTTGTGTTGTCCAAGTAAGCCCACACATTCAGTGCTCCCAATAAATTAGAGAAAGAGGTGAAGTTAAGTTAAATGAATTCCACTGTTTTCCTGCCTCTATACTTACACTTCCTAAAATGTCTTATATGAAGATTCTCACAATCTATCTTTATTTTACAGATGGGAAAATTAAGGTCAAGGGTTAATATCCACTGGTTATATAATTCAAAGAAGGAGTAGTGTGGGAACTGGATCTTTCTACTATATTAGATATCTAGAAAGATGCTTAAATGCCCCCCAATATTCATTCTTCTCAAAAAGAAAATTCTCTTCCCTGATCACTAGGGTAAAAAGGATAAAAATAAAGTCCAAGTACTTACAGGTAGAAAAACTCAAAGGAAAAGACTTACCAGTGACTGTGTCCTCTATGCCAAGGGAACTGGGTGTAATCACTCACCTACTGAGAACTGTCCATGAAAATAGTAATTTTTATTTTCAGGATTGAGGAATTTAGCAACTTCAGTGATTGAGTAATTCCCATTGAACAGACACAAGGCCAAAATGTCCAGGCTGAGCTGGTAGTAGTTAGTCAGTGGATTGCCATTATGATCTTCTGTTAGAGAGGGAAGAAATACCTTACTCATGGAAGTAATAGTGGAGTAATAAACTTTCAATATACTCCTACCTGCTTTTTTAGAATTTCTTTACATTTAAGAAAAGGTGAGTAATAGAGGGAGAAAGATCACTCATAGAATCATCAAACCTAAGAAATGTAAAAGCTGTTAAGAGCCACCAAATTAACTCAACTCCTTTCATTTTATAACTGAGGTGACTCAGCACTAAAGAGATTAAAGTACCATCCTGATACTCAGGTGGTTACAGAAGTAGGACTAGAATACAGATTTCCCACCACTAAGCTTCTTGCACTTTGAATGGAAATGTGTTGGAACTGGAAGTAGAAGAAGTAGAAGAAGTAGAGGCCATCTCACAAGAAGATGGGATTAGAACAGCTTAATGGATAACAGGATGAATACTGGTTGGGTGTTGAAATAAAAACAATGCACCTCAGTAGCCACGATCACAATCAGCCTATTTTTCCCAGTGATAAAGCACTTTTGGCCATCTTTATCTCTTTATCTCTTCCACTAGTATCATATGTTTTGGTACTTCTGACATAGTGTCTTGTATTGATCAGCCATTTCTGGTGTATTTCATTATTTGTCTAAAAGTCAAGCTTCTAGAGAACAAGAAAACTGTGTTCCTTTAGTGTGTGTGTGTGTGTTCATCATCTTATGTAAGGTGGATGTAAAGTCCATGCTCATTTGGATCTATTTGAAAAGAAAATTCAAGATGTGTGTTGAAAGAGGGAAGAAGGGAAAATGATCAAAGTTATGTGGGATGAACAGAATGACGAGAAGGAAAGACTGAAGGGAAACTTCTTGAGATCTGGATCAGTGGAGGAGAAGACAAGTTGTCCAGGGACTCTGAACATTTGACTCTCACCCATATTTCTGATTTCTTCTTTGTATTTATTTCCTAGTCTTTTGACCAGTTCAGAATAATTTATAGACATCCCATCAGGTGCTTTACATGCTCCCAAAGCCAGTATAGCCAAGGCAAGCTGTCCCGAGGTTAAAGATGGCTCTGAAAAGAAAAGTATTCGAGTTTAACAAGGTACATGTTTGTGACTTTTTTTTTGGCATCTTGTCTTACTTCACCTGTCAATTCTCTCCTTTTTTCCACTCTATACAAATATTTACTTCTTTATTCCCAAAGCAGAGACTTTTCTAGCAGTGTTGTATAAATGCCAGCTAAATCATAGTCTTCCCCATGAAATCATGAAGTGTTTTGGGAATCCTGCAATCCTTATAACAATTTTAAAAGGAAAAGAATAGATAATAAAACTTTGGGATTTACTCTCTTTGTGGGTGCCATCTTGCCAAGATAGTAATAATTGACTTGGATGTTCTGCCTTGTAGAGTATCAAAATTCTCAGGTTTCTTGTAACTCTTAGAATAATATTGTGAGGTAGGTAGGGGTGGCTTCATTTCTCCCTTATCTCAATCAGAAAGCTAAGGCTCCCTATTGACATGAAGGGCTCAGCATCTAGCCTGCATTCAACCCCAGTGCTCATCTGGGGTGCCTGGGTGGCTCAGTTGGTTAAGCATCTGACTCTTTGATTTTGGCTCAGTTCATGGTCTCAGGGTTGTGGGATTGAGCCCTGTATTGGGGTCTGCACTGAGTGCTGAGCATGGAGTCTGCTTAAGATACTCTCTTTCCCTTTACCTTGGTCCCTCCCCACCTCTCTAAAACAAACAAAGAGCAAAAAGAGAAACAAAACCAAGAAGACCCAGTCCTCATCTCTATTTCCCTGCGGTTTCCTTGCTATTGTCCAGTTTCTTACATGTGGGCCATATCCCTCCTGGTTGTGAACTCAGGTAACTTACAGAACAGTATTAGTAGATAAGAGTCTTTAATTTATTTTGATTTTCTTTGTGACTCTTTAAAGGAAAATGTTTTTCAGGACACAGACAAGTAAGGCCTAGCAGTAAATAGCAAGAGGATTTGAGGTATCTTTCTTTCTTTCTTTTTCATTTTATTATAATTATAATTATTTTAAATTTACAAATAATGTATTATTAGCCCCAGGGGTACAGGTCTGTGAATCTCCAGGTTGACACACTTCACAGCACTCACCATAGCATATACCCTCCCCAATGTCCATAACCCAACCACCCTTTCCCAACCCCGCTCTCCCCGGCAACCCTCAGTTTGTTTTGTGAGATTAAGAGTCTCTTGGTTTGCTTCCCTCTGGATCCCATCTTGTTTCATTTATTCTTTCCCTACCCTCAACCCCCCCCATGTTGCATCTCCACTTTTTGAGGTATCTTTCTGTCCCTTCAAGTTTTATACAGCTAGAATAAATGTAGCAGGGACACTTTAGATACAAAATTATGTCTAAAGATCTGTTGCTGGAGATAATCTTTATGGATAGGTAAGTCTTCTCCTAAAACTTCCAGAGAATAAAGCTACTCACCTGTACTGTTCACAGTGAGTATGAATTGTTCAGTCAGATGTTGATCTTGGCTTTGGTTCAGGGACCCACAAAGTCTGAGAGACAGCAGTGCATTGGCGGCATGGATTCTTTCGGTATAATTTGAATTGATCATTGTATGTATCAGAGGTTTTAGAGCAGTTTTGTTTTCCTTGCTTACCTCTGTGGCAGGGGAAGGAGGAAATAAGAAGAAATAAGAAATGCACACTAAGAAAATATTAAGGAAGGGACGCCTGGGTGGCTCAGTTGGTTAAGCAGCTGCCTTCAGCTCAGGTCATGATCCCAGCATCCTGGGATCGAGTCCCACATCGGGCTCCTTGCTCGGCAGGGAGCCTGCTTCTCCCTCTGCCTCTGTCTGCCATTCTGTCTGCCTGTGCTCGCTCTCTCTCCCTCTCTCTCTCTGACAAATAAATAAAATCTCTAAAAAAAAAGAGAAAATATTAAGGAACAGGAACCCTAGGAACAGTGTTGGTATTAAAATGTTTTGTAACAGACATGTTTAGTAACAGGGCCCAGGGAGAACAACCCAGTGGTCACTGACTGTGTTGCTGGAACAATACAAAGGTGGGTCTGGAGTCTCTGCTCCTTTAGCAGCGTGGAAGTGTTTCAATTTTTTAACAGCTTTTTCAGCCTTATTATTGTGTATTGGCAGATTATCAGTCCTGCTTGGGAGATCTAGTAGGATTCCCTGATTTTGAGGAGGAAGCCTGTGTGCCCCTAAAGAAATCCTGAGGCCAGGGTGTTCTTAAAGAAACTTCCATAATTGAAGGCTTAATGGAGACTAAAATACAGGTCTTCCCAATCCCAGTCTGTAGTCCTCACTACTTGCTGGATTGAGTTCCTTCCCTTCTCCATCTTCTAACTCAATCAGGTTATTAATACTGAGGGAAAGAGGGCAATAGTTCTATGGTACGGTGGTGACTGACCCCAGAGATCTGAATTGTCTGGTTGTCCAACCGATCTGGCATCAGGATCGTTATTCAGCAACCTGTACCTTTCAGAAAACCCTCTAGTCTTAGCCTGTAATATGACCAAATCCCAAAGGAAAGGATGGAGGAGTCACATTCTGCTGTGGAATTAAGAGTCCCGAGACCTCAATAACTGGAGGAAAATAAGAAGAGTTAGTTTTAAGAGTTCTAAGAGTTACCACTTAAAATATTTTTTGTTGGTGGGAATGCAAGTTGGTGTAGCCTTTTTGGAGAACAGTGTGGAGATTCCTCAAGAAATTAAAAATAGAACTTCCCTATGACCCTGCCATTGCACTCCTGGGTATTTACCCCAAAGATACAGATGTAGTGAAAAGAAGGGCCATCTGTACCCCAATGTTTATAGCAGCAATGGCCACAGTCACCAAACTGTGGAAAGAACCAAGATGCCCTTCAATGGATGAATGGATTAGGAAGATGTGGTCCATATACTCTATGGAGTATTATGCCTCCATCAGAAAGGACGAATACCCAACTTCTGTAGCAACATGGGCGGGACTGGAAGAGATTATGCTGAGTGAAATAAGTCAAGCAGAGAGAGTCAATTATCATATGGTTTCACTTATTTGTGGAGCATAACAAATAGCATGGAGGACATGGGGAGATAGAGAGGAGAAGGGAGTTAGGGGAAATTGGAAGGGGAGGTGAACCATGAGAGACTATGGACTCTAAAAAACAATCTGAGGGTTTTGAAGTGGCGGGGGGGGGGAGGTGGGAGGTCAGGGTACCAGGTGGTGGGTATTAGAGAGGGCACAGATTGCATGGAGCACTGGGTGTGGTGCAAAAATAATGAATACTGTTATGCTGAAAATAAAAAATAAATTAAAATATTTTTAAATGAACTTTGCTTAGGGGTGCTTGGGTGGCTCAGTTTGTTAAGCAGCCAATTCTTGATTTCAGCTCAGTTCATGACCTTAGGGTGGTGGTATCAAGCCCCACTTTGGGCTCAATCTTCTTGAGATTCTCTCTCTCCCTCTTCTTCTGCCCTCCCCCAAATCATGGTCATTCTCTCTCTCTCCTCTCTCTCTGTGTCCCTTTCTAAAATAAATAGATACATTTTTTAAAAAAATGTACTTTGTTAACACTCCCAAGAAAAATCCTACCCATCTCCAGATTATTTCTTGGGTTAGTGGGGATACTGAGAATAGCACGAGCTCTTTGTTCAGCCAGACTTTGGCTGGATTCTCCAGTCCCTAACTTATGACTATGGGTGACTTATGTAACTTTCTTGACCTTCAGTTCCCTCATTTCAAAATTGTGGATATTAACCTTTATTTTATAGTTATTGGACAAGAAATCAGTTAACAAACTATAAAGTACCACACATATTATCACTCTTAGCTCAATTGTAGTTTCGATCACTATACTTAGGGAACTGAGGCAATGTGAGTTCTCTATCCCCGATGTGGGGCTCAGGATCACCACCCTGAGATCAAGAGTTATATGCTCTGCTGACCGAGCCAGCCAGGCACCACTCTATCTTTCTTCTCTTTAAAAGACAGGGCGATCTGGACCAGTGGTTGTAGAAAAGTCCTTCTTTGTTAGAAGAACAACTGGACAATTGTTGAGTCATGACTGAGATTTTATGGAAACATCCAGTTCAGCAGATTTTCCGGCACTGAAACAGACTTTTCATTTCCTGGTCAACCTCTCATCAGGTTCCTTGTCCACTAAAGACAGGTAATTATTTTTTACAGTGGATTGAACTTCAAAACCTCCACAGAGACCCCCTATTCTTAGGATACAACAAAGGAAATGACAGGCCAGGAAGAAGAATTAGAGTTGGCAGCATTTCTGCTTTAGCTTGTGTGAACACAAGTCTTTCAGCTGTGGTGTTGACCTCTTCTTGTAGGCTACAGAACACCAGGAGCATGTAGCCACCAATGGCACCACATAGTCATCTTTGGACTGGGTTTAAGCACAATTCCAGGGTCAAGACTTAGAAAAGAGAAAACATGAAGCTGAGAGCTATACCAAGCTTCATAACATCACTTGCTCCAACACCCTTCCCCAACTCTCCTCAATTTATGGATAAAGCTAAAAATACTCAAAAGCATTGGATCGTACAGCTAGTAAGGGGTCAGACTATACCTGAACCAGTTTTTCGTTTTCCTACTTAGTAGTTTTTAATAGAACCTCATAATCATGGATTCCTATACCCAGAGGAGAGGTGATGGGCTTGTATGCATGCCCTGTGGGGATGAATTGGAGAGGCTGATGTGTACCTCGGAACATCTAAACTCAATAATGACAAGGGAGAAGTTTTTGTTATTTGAAAGGGATTTTTAACATTTTTTTTCTGTGCAGTTATAAGGGGTTAACCCAAAACCCATGGGTTGAACTTCAAAAAAATAGATTGCATCTCAAATTCAAAATAAAGCTTTCTATGATCTTGAAAAATTTCTGGTATCCTGAATAGTCTATCCTTGAATAGAAGAGGAATAGACAGTTTCTTGGTAGGGTTCCTATGGTGAAGAAAATCTAAATATAGGAAGAATAGTTAGGCAAGTTAGCATTAAATCTACAATGCCTCTTAAAACAACATATGTTATCGAACTTTCCTCGCCATGTCCTGCCAAATTTTACATTACTCAGTCCAACCATATATAGAACTGAAATAGGGGGGCATCTGGGTGGCTCAGTCAGTTAAGTGGCTGCCTTCTGCTCAGGTCATTATCACAGAGTCCTGGGATCGAGTCCCGCATCGGGCTCCCTGCTGAGTGGAGAGCCCACTTCTCCCTCTCCCTCTGCCTGCTTCTCTGCCTACTTGTACTCTCTATCTCTCTGTAAAATAAAGAAATAAAATCTTAAAAATAAAAAAGAACTGGAATAGGATATTTTCTCAGGTCACTCTACACAAGTCCTCTGCCAGGAGACTTTAGAAGACTATCACACAAGGAGTAATTTTAGCTCAATGCGTACTTACCACAGATCTCGCATTGTTGTCTTGGAATAAGAGAAAACAATAGGAGCCCCAGTAGGGGCAGCTGGTGAGATTGTCTCATCTTTCCAAGTGTTCTGGAATGGTGAGGGCTTGTCTGGCTATTTATTGGGTGATGGCAGATGGTAATGAGAGTTCCTCCTTTAGCTTGCCTCAGCCTCTTTCCCTTAAGCAAATATTGAGCAATGTCAGGGGGTGTGGTGTGGTGAAGTGTATTTTTCCAAGAATTGTGATAAACCAGGAAGAAGACTTGAAAGATAAATGGTCAGGGAGGAAGAAGAACTAATATTCTTTGTTCCCCATCCCAAACTTTAGGATTCACAGTCCTTACTTTCCTTCAACCCAGTGAGGATAAATTAAGTTTCCCTCTTTTTCCATTCCAGTTTGGTTGTATTTTATTTATGTCTCTTGAAACATTAGATTTGATGGGCAAGGGCTTAACACATAAAAAAAATGGAAGTAGAAGTTGTAAGACTGAAATTGGCCAGGCAAGTTGCGGGAGCCTGGCACCTGAGGATCTTTGGCATCGTGGTTTCTGATGCATGATTTTTTCTAAGATAGATGCCCTGCGAGTTTCATAGCCCAGGAGGAACACTACAGAGATACACATCAAATGTGGATTTTTGCTGTGCCAGGAAAGATGCTACAAGCTCCATGTAAGATGTGTTGTCTATCATAGGTCCCCCAGAAATTATTAGAGAATACTATCAGTTTGGCCTTAAAATGTTTGTTATGGGTCAGCCAGATGGTGGAATATCCCCCCACAGCAACAGTCATTTTAGCAGCCATCCACGGACAGGGGTTTCTATGTGGGAATTTTGTGTTCCAAGTAAGAGGTTCAGAAACCTTATTGCAGCTGCTGAGGAGAGCTGTGATGAAAGGACCTACCAAAGAAGAAAGACTTGTATTCACAAAAGCTAAAGCACAGAATTTGCCTGCTCTGATTTTTCTTCCTGGCTTTTTCCCTGTTGTACCCTGAAGAGCCAGGCTCACTGACCATGGTCCTGGGTACTGACCAGAAAACAGCCTCATCCCCTTGTGGACTTGGCTCTGTCAGTGTTTGGCACTGGTTCTGTGAATTGCACCATCGGCCAAGGGACCTGGAAGGAATCATGCCCACCTGAGCCTTGGGTGATAGGACTGCTGACCTTGGTTAGGGCTGAGGAGCCTGAAGCGCTATGACTGGGGTACAGCATGAGCCATGGTCTGGGAGCAGTCTTTCCCACCCAGGCGCCTAGCAGAAGACACACTCTTCAGTGCCTAGGAGGCAGACTGGCTGACTATGGTCCACCTATGGATCCTGAATGGACCCTGTGACCTGGCTCCATCCCCTCTCAGCTATGGTTCAGGGACAATCCTGCCCATGCTGGGATCTCTCCAGTGACCCAGCAGGAGCCAGGACTGTCATGTACCTGATAATAGACTTGTGGTTTGCAGACCTAACTGAGGACCCAGCAGCAGCAAGGTGACCCAGTTTCATCCAACCTTGGTCACTGTGATCCCGGAGAGAATCCCATCAGCCCTGGGTCTGACAGGAGAAGGTCTTTACCTGTCAAAAACCGGCTGTAAAGATGGATAGGTGCTTGCTCCTTCGAACACACAGGCACAAATATAAGGCCAGACAGATCACAAAGCAAGCAAACACGATGCCAAAGAAAACTAATAAACGGACTTAACATACATAGAGAGAAAACAAAGCAAAGAAGCTCCTTGACATGGACCTTAGCAATGGTTTGTTTTGATCTGACACTGAAAGCACAAAAAACAAAAGCAAAAAATAGAAAGTGGGCATGCTTCAAACTGGAAAGCTTTTTGCATAGCCAGGAAACAATAAACAGCATGAAGAGGCAACCTATAGAATGTAAACAAATTCTTTTTAATCAGATACCATATATTTGATAAGGTATTCAGAAAAATAATCTATAATGAGCTCCTACAACTTAATCACAACCCCCCCCCCCGAATAATCCCATTGGAAAATGGGCAAAAGACCCAAATGGACATTTTTCCATCAAAGACACACCAATGGCCAACAGTTACATAAAGAGGTGGTCAACACCACTAACCATCAGGCAAATGTATAGCAAAACCACAGTGAGATATCACCACCCCCTCTGTTGGAATGGCTGGTAGTAAAGTGATAGTATGTGTTGGCAGGGGTGTGGAGAAAAGGGAACCCTCGTACAATGTTGGTGAGAAGGTAAATTGATATAGTCATTATGGAAAACAGTATGGAGGTTCCTCAAAAATTAAACGGGGAACTACCATATGACCCAGTAATCCCGAATATATATCCAAAGGGGTAGCTGCACTCTCATGTTCTCTGCAGCATTATTCACAATAGCCAAGAAGTGGAATCAACCTAAATGTTTGTCAGCTGATGAATGGATAAGGAAAATGTGGTATGTATATATGGTGCAATATTATTCAGCCATGAGAAAGAAGGAAATCTTATCATTTATAACAACATAGATGGATCGCAAGGGAATTATGCTAAATGAAATAAGTGAGGCAAAGAAACACAAATATTATATGATATCATGTGGCATTTTAAAAAAGTCAAAAGTCGAGCGCCTGGGTGGCTCAGTGGGTTAAGCCGCTGCCTTCGGCTCAGGTCATGATCTCAGGGTCCTGGGATCGAGTCCCACATCGGGCTCTCTGCTCAGCAGGGAGCCTGCTTCCTTCTCTCACTCTCTATCTGCCTGCCTTTCTGCCTACTTGTGATCTCTGTCTGTCAAATAAATAAAAAAAAAATCTTAAAAAAAAAAAAAAGTCAAAAGTCATGGAAGCAGATGGTAGAATTGTGGTTGCCAAAGGCTACAGGCTGGAGGAATTGGGGAGATGTTGGTCAAAGGGTACAAACTCTGAGATATAGAGTGAACAAATTCTGGGGATCTAATGTACAGCATCATAGTTATGTTTATGTCTCCTGATGGATTAGATTTGATGGGGCAAAGCCTTAAAATATATAAAAATGAAAGTAGAAGTTGTAAGCTTCTTAATTGAAATTGGACCCCTCCACTAAGACTGATCTTATCAGGATCATTTCCACACTGCTGTTTTCAATGTTGATTAAAAATTTTTGGAGCACCTGGGTGGCTCAGTGGGTTAAGCTGCTGCCTTCTGCTTGGGTCAGGATCCCAGGGTCCTGGGATCGAGTCCCACATCCGGCTCTTTGCTCATCAGGGAGTCTGCTTCTCTGCCTCTCCCTGCCACTCTGTCTGCTTGTGTGCTCTCTCTCTCTCTGACAAATAAATAAATAAAATTGTCAAAATAAACAAACAAATAAATAAAATTCTCATTTATCTCACCTGACATTGATTATTCTTTTTTCCTTACTTACTTTACTTGGCTAGAAGTTCATCCTTCTATGGAGTTTTTCTTTTTCTTTTTCTTTCTACTGTCCTGACAGATCCTTCTTGAGGTTCTCTTGCTGGTTCCTCATAATGCACCTAAATTTTCTAAAAGTTGTCATATTCTAAGGTTCAATTTCCAAAACTCTTCTCTCTCCTTTAGTAGTCTTATTAAATCTCAGGGTTTTAAATGATACCTACATGCTAAAGTTTTAAAAACTTCTATCTCACATGCTTTGTCTCCCTCTCTGATTTCTTCCCATTCAGTTTCCCTGCATTCCCCTATGGTCCTATTAACTCTGGACTCCAGGAAATAAACTGAGGGTTATAGAAAGGAGGAGGAGGAGGGGATAGGGTACCTGGGCGATGGGCATTAAGGAGGGTATGTGTTGTGATGAGCACTGGTGTTATATGCAACACATGAGTTGTTGAACACTACATCAAAAAATTATGATGTACTATATGTTGGCTAACTGAGCATAAACAATTTTTTCTACCTCTGTACAGGAGTATATTTAATTTTAGATTTGAATTTAGCCTTGGTCATGTCATTTACTTTGGTCAATAGGAAGTTAGCAAATATGATGTAAGAGGAAGTTTGAAAATTGCCTTTCAATTGAATTCTGTGGTTTGAATCCTGGACCTGCTATATGTAGGAACAAGAACTAGCCTGCTGTAAATGCCACACATGGGAGAACTCAAACATTCTAGTTGTCAGCCTGCCAGCTGCCTGATATTGTGTGAGGAGCTTTTAGCTCATTTAGCATTGGTTGAACCACCTGATGAATAAAATAATGTGAATAATCCTGGTCAAAATTAATAGAGTATCTAGTTAAACCTAGATGGTTTAAATATATGCGTCAAATTGCTGACCCATAGATTTGTGAGAAAATGATTGTATTAAGCTACTAGGTTTCAGAGTGGTGAGTTTTGCAGCAGTAGATAAATTATATGCAATATTTAGAATTTTTCCAGTTATATAGTTTAAGCAATACTTTAGGAAGCTGATCACCTATTTCATTCCTAGGTACCTCCTGATTCATTAGCTGATTTCATAGATCTCTGTGAGTTAAAATATTCCTATTGTTATTCTGTTGCCTGTTCCAACCTTGTCCAACTCCAACCATGATTCAAGTACTGTCATCACATCTGGCTGATTTAGGGTGACATTATACCAACTGAGATAACTGGAATGACTATCTCTATTATTTCCAACCATTTTATTTCACTAATTGATTTCCTAATGTCATTGTGACTCTGGACTCTCCCCCAAGGAAGAAAGAGTCATGTGAATGGGTTGCCCATGATAAAAATCCTCTTCAGTATGGCCATCTCCTTAAGACTTTGATGGTGCCTTTTGGGCATCACATTCTTACTCATGTAGGTCATTATTGAGTCCAGCTTCCATACTAACAACCAAGAAAAATGGTGGAGCCACTTGCTGTTGCTCAAGTGCTGACACTTCATGGTCTCTGCTAACTGCATCTATATTGATAAGTTTGGCATCATCCAACATTATATTCTGTTTTCTTTGGTCTAACACATCAATGATCCAATTCTACACATGTTTTTTAGGTTTCTGTAAATGTTAATTATGAAGATCTTGTAATTAGTTTTGTGTTTAAACTATCTTCTCTTGAGTCTAACTTTGCCCCTGTCTTCTTGGGTCACACTGGGATCTGACAATAGTGATGGCTCTGAGTAATGAGTAATCACAGGCACAGGTTTAGGCAGAACAGGCATGTCAGGGCCTCCAAGCAAAGGAAGACTAGTCCTTTCAGTCTTGATGGGAAAATCTAATTCTGTGAAAAAGGAAGTTTCAAAGCGATTGGGTGATTCAAGATTCTCAGATTCTTTGAAGTATATTCAAAATTCTCACCTTGAGTCTCAGAATCCCACTCCTTCCTTGTCAATGGCCACATCTTTACCATGGAGATTTGGTAGGCTAAATACTAAACTTTCATTCTGCAAGCTGTACAATTAGATTGTGCTCTAATTTTCCTAAGTCCCATGGCCTGTGGGTATAAGAAATAAATGCATCTTGTCTAGCTCATATAGAAGCTGTCTGGTTTTCTGATTTAAGTTGAACAGAGAGGGTAAGATTTTGAATTTATAATTTTATTCCTGTAAAGCTGATCCATGATGTCGGAAGCAACATCTAACCACATATTCCTCTTAATCATAATTTCTGAAATCAGCATCTAACCACATATTCCTTTTAGTCATGATTGCTGAAATCAGCATCTAACCACATATTCCTCTTAATCATGATTGCTGAAATCACAGGCAACTGCAGAAACTAACTGATCTCCAAAAATCTAGCCCTCAACAGTAGGCCCATCACCCTAAGAAACACTAGGTGACCGATAAACCAATGTGATGCCACCATATAACACAGGTTATTTTAAAAAATATTTAATTTATTTATTTGAGAGAGAGAGAGAGAGAGAGAGAGAGCGTGAGTTGGGGGAGGAGCAGAGGGAGAGTGAGAAGCAGACTTCCACTAAGCAGAGGCTGGATCCCAGGACACCAGGGTCATGACCTGAATGGAGAGCATTTGCTTAACTAACAGAGCCACACAGGCACCCCTCCCACGGGTTTTAAAATGTCATTTTTTACTAACACTGAGGTGATACTGCATTCCTACAAAAATAAATAAGCATTCAATCCCCAGATTGTAACTTAAGGCTGTATTTTGTAAGACCGCTCCTGCTTTGAACTATTCTGTTCAGGGTCTGGTTAGGAAAGCAGAAAACACACCAGATAGCTCAATAGAGTACTTTAATATGGGGGTTATATTTTTGAGGTTTGTGGGAGCTGAAAGAAGAAATAGGAGAACATAAGGCAACTCAATCTAACAACTGCAGAGAGACACCATCCCAGCCCTGGAGGGGCTGATGGATGCAAGGGACCCATGGAAAGGAAGGGCTGCCTGGCAGGAGGTAGACCGACTGTAGATGTCTCAGGATAAGAGATTCAGGGGAGAAACCCCACAGACCCTCCTCTTCTCTCATCCTCTAGTCTCCTGGCACTGCCTTGGCAGTGTCTCCTCTGTTCTTCCAGCAGAAGTGAGGTTAGATGCAAATTCACAATCCAACTCATGAGGCGCAATAGGCTTCACCCTGGCTCAAGTTTGCTTAGCTATAAGGAAGGCTTCAAGACATGAAACTACTCTGCGTGCTCACTCAGTATCAACACAGAGGAGATGTTATGACTCCCAGGCACAGCTTCTGATGTTCCATTCAGTCTGTACTTGAGATGGGCATGGCCATGAGACATGAGGCTTGAGCGTATGTGGACAGCCTTAGCTTAAGGGAACCATCAGTGCCGGGGTCTCCTCTCACCTTTTATATCTACCTGTTTAGTGACACAGGCCCTCAGGTATCTGTGACTAGCTTCCGTTCTCTGGCGTAGCAGCAATGAAACAGTAAATAGTCTTCTTTTAGATTGTCACTTATTGTGCATCTCCTGTAAGTATTCGTAACAATTCTCTGAGTTAATGTTAGGAGAGTTAACCAAGGGTCAAATACCCTGGCATCCTTGGAGAGTAGACAACAGCCCATGGAACCAGCTGTAAATTTCTACCGTCCAGCCTCCCGTTGATTACTTCTTTCCTTCTTTCTTTCTTTCTTTCCTTCTTTCTTTTCTTTCTTTTTTCTTTTCAGCATAACAGTATTCATTGTTTTTGCACCATACCCAGTGTTCCATGCAATCCGTGCCCTCTCTAATACCCACCACCTGGTTCCCTCAACCTCCCACCCCCCACCACTTCAAACCCCTCAGATTGTTTTTCAGAGTCCATAGTCTCTCATGGTTCACCTCCCCTTCCAATTTCCCCCAACTCCCTTCTCCTCTCTAACTCCCCTTGTCCTCCATGCTGTTTGCTATGCTCCACAAATAAGTGAAACCATATGATAATTGACTCTCTCTGCTTGACTTATTTCACTCAGCATAATCTCTTACTTCTAAAAAGGAGACAGTAGAGGGATCTTGGGAAGAAGTTTGCTGGGATTAGTCCTCTGACTCAGAGCTGAGCAGAGGAAGGCAGGGAATAGTCAAAGGGTTGGAAGACACTTTAAACGTCTTCAGTTGTCCTCTGCCTCCACCATTGTACCAAACTCCTCAGATGATTTTGCCAACAAGCTGTTCCCAAAAGTAATAGACAGCTCACCTTCACTTTTCAAGAAACAGCTTTTGTTAGTAATAATTCACATCCTATACAATTTAGCTGTAGAAGGTGGTTTCAGTGGTTTCTGTTTCCATGGACTTTTGTGTGTTCACAGGTATGTCCAACCATCACCACAGTCAGTTATGGCACATTTTCATCACTCCAGAAAGTTTATTTGCCAGTTTTTAAACTGGGTCATATCTTTTTTATTATTGAGTTGGAAGAGCTCTTTTTATATTCTGGAGACAAGTCCCTTAGTAGAGAGGTGATTTGCAAATATATTCTCCATTCTGTGGTTTGTCTTTTCTACCTGAATTCTTATGAGCAGTGAATGTAATAGATTCTCTAATTTGAGATACATTTTCCCCTTTTATGACAGTGACCTCAAACTTCTCCCCCGATTGTCTTCCCAGACTTTTTGACTGCTCCTTTGTACTCACTACCAATATTTTGTTTAAACTTTGTATGTTATTATGTCTTCAGGACTTTGTATTAATCTGTTCTTGTTTCTCATGCTACACACTCAGGGGCTAGTTTGAAGCCTACAAATATACTAACATTTCCCACATTTTTATTTCTATTTTGGATTCCCTTCTGAGTCCCAAGCTATGGCCAAAGACTTTCTCTGCATTTCTACTTAGATGTCTCATAGGAATCTCAAAGCTAGCATATCCTAAATTCAAAGCTTTTTCATCTATTGCTAACTTGCTTTTTCATTGGTGATTCTTTGCTTTTTAAGAGCCATGTGACCTTAGGTAAGTCTCTTAGGGAACCTCTCCAAAGCTTAGTTTATCAGTAAAATGTAGACATTAATAATTCTTATCCCCTGTTTCATGAGAGTTTGGTGAGTACCACAGAATTGCTGAGAATAGTACCTAGTCCATAACAGGCAGTACATAATTTTTAGCTCTCATTATCTCACTAATAACCATCAATTCAGTTGATTGCACCTAAAGTCTGGCTGTCAAGCATGATACCTCTGTCTCCCCATAAAATGATCTAATCAATCACCACTTCCCTGATGGCCCAGGGGAGAAGAATGAGGCACAAACAAGTCAGCTGCAAGAGAACGGGAGCAGGAGTTGACCGCTGAAAGGACTGTTGTCTTGAACAACTCCTCAGTCCCTTATTTATTAGATACAAGATAATGATCAACAAAGGAGTCAAAGGAGATTATAGATAAGCAAGAAGATAAGTAAGATATGCTTGGTCAAGCAGTATAGGATTTTGTGGTTGAGTAAACACATTTAAAGGGATATAATTTGTTGTTGATTCTCCAGTTCTTTAAGGTGTAAAGACAGCTGGTGTATTCTGGATTTTTCAATTTTTTTTTTTGAGGGAGGCTTGGATGGCTATGTATTTCCTATTTAGGACTGCCTTTGCTGTATCTCATAGGTTTTGGACCAAAGTGTCTTCGTTCTCATTGCTTTCTGTGAATTGTTCAACATAGTGTTAGAAGTCCTAGCAACAGCAATCAGACAACAAAGAGAAATAAAAGATATTCAAACGGGCAAAGAAGAAGTCAAACTCTCTCTTTTTGCAGATGACATGATACTTTATATGGAAAACCCAAAAGACTCCACCCCCAAACTACTAGAACTCATACAGCAATTCAGTAATGTGGTGGGATACAAAATCAATGTACAGAAATCAATTGCTTTCTTATACACTAACAATGAAAATACAGACAGGGAAATTAGAGAATCGATTCTATTTACTATAGCACCAAGAACCATAAGATACCTGGGAATAAACCTAACCGAAGAGGTAAAGGATCTGTACTTGAGGAACTACAGAACACTCATGAAAGAAATTGAAGAAGACATGGAAAGATGGAAGACCATTCCATGCTCATGGATCAGAAGAATAAACATTGTGAAAATGTCTATACTGCCTAGAGCAACCTATACTTTCAATGTCATTCCAATCAAAATTCCAGCATTTTTCAAAGAGCTGGAGCAAATAATCCAAAAATTTGTATGAAATCAGAAGAGACCCCAAACTGCTAAGGAAATGTTGAAAAAGAAAAACAAAACTGGGATCATCTTGTTGCCTGATTTCAAGCTTTACTACAAAGCTGTAATCATTAAGACAGCATGGTACACAGAAACATAGACCAGTGGAACAGAGTAGAGAGCCCAGATATGGACCCTCAAATAATTTTTGACAAAGCAGGAAAAAATATGCAGTGGAAAAAAGACAGTGTCTTCAATAAATGGTGCTGGGAAAATTGAACAGATATGTGTAGAAGAATGAAACTCGACCATTTTCTTACACCATACACAAAGGTAAACTCAAAATGGATAAAAGACCTCAACGTGAGGCAGGAATCCATCAAGATCCTAGAGGAGAACATAGGCAATAACCTCTTCAACATCGGCCACAGCAACTTCTTTCAAGATATGTCTCCAAAGGCAAGGAAACAAAAGTGAAAACGAACTGTTGGGACTTCATCAAGGTCAAATGCTCTGCACAGCAAAGGAAACAGTCAACAAAGCAAAGAGGCAACCCACAGAATGGGAAAAGATTATTTGCAAATGGCACTACAGACAAAGGGCTGATATCCAAGATCTATAAAGAACTCCTCAAACTCAACACACACAAAACATAATCATGTCAAAAAATGGGCAGAAGACATGAACGGACACTTTTGCAATGAAGACATACAAACGGCTAACAGACACGTGAAAAAACGTTCAGCATCACTAGCCATCAGGGAGATTTAAATCAAAACCACATTGAGATATCACCTTACAGCAGTTAGAATGGCCAAAATTAACAAAACAGGAAACAACATGTGTTGGAGGGGATGTGGAGAAAGGGGACCCCTCTTAGACTGTTGGTGGGAATGCAAGTTGGTGCAGCCACTTTGTAAAACAGTGGGAGATTCCTTAAGAAATTAAAAATAGAGCTTCCCTATGACCCTGCCATTGCACTACTGGGTATTTACCCCAAAGATACTGCTGTAGTGAAAAGAAGGGCCATCTGTACCCCAATGTTCATAGCAGCAATGGCCACAGTCACCAAACTGTTGAAAGAACCAAGATGCCCTTCAACAGATGAATGGATAAAGAAGATGTTGTCCATATATACTATGGAGTATGATGCCTCCATCAGAAAGGATGAATACCCAACTTTTGTATCAACATGGACGGGACTGGAAGAGATTATACTAAGTGAAACAAGTCAAGCAGAGAGAGTCAATTATCATATGGTTTCGCTTATTTGTGGAGATAAGGAATAACATGGAGGACATGGGAGATGGAGAGGAGAAGGGAGTTGGAGGAAATTGGCAGGGGAGATGAACCATGAGAGACTGTGGACTCTGAGGAACTAACTGAGGGTTTTGTTGGGGGGCAGTGGGAGGTTGGGTGAGCCTGGTGGTGGGTATTATGGAGGGCACATATTGCATGGAGCACTGGGTGTGATGCATAAACAATGATTTCTGGAACACTGAAAAGAAATTAAAAATAAATAAAAATAAAAAAAATAAAGGGATCATCTAATTAACTACAGGCAATCTCTGGAGAAGGGGAGATAACAGAAAAAAGAGGTAGGCAGCATTCCACCTTGAGCGGGCTGCTCAGCTTTAGGGATGTATATCATCCTCTCCCCCAGAGGCCTGTTGCCAGTACATGTTTAAGCATGTTTGGTGACTAGTATAATCAAGAAGTACATTGTTTTGAGGGACAGTTACATGGAACCAATCTGCTTTTTTTCTGCCTCTATTGCTACTACTCTGGTCTAGATTACCAGGGGTTCTGTACCCCAGCCATAACTTCCAAATTTTTGTCTTCACTGCTTGTACTTCCAAGACATTCTCCATGCAACTCCTAGAGTAGCATATCTCAAATATGGTTAATACATAAACCCTATTTAAAGAAAAGAAATTCTCCAGCAACACAGTTTGACTACCTAAGACTACCCTAGGACTTTAACCTATTAAAATGTCAGTTTGCATTTTTCTTGCAGATGAGGTATTTTACTGTTAACACTGGCAATGTTTGTCAAAAGCTATTGTAATCATCACAGAATTGAAGATATGTCTGTGACTCTTTGGGCTCTGAGTATTCACTTTCACTCCTATAATGATCTTCAAAAACACGCTTCTGATTATTTGCTTCCTAGTCAAAAACCTTGAAAACTTCCATTGTACTTTGCGAGAGACTTCATATTTTAATGTACTTTTGTTTTTCAAAGGTTTTATTTTTTTTTATTTCACAGACAGAGATCACAAGTATGCAGAGAAGCAGGCAGAGAGAGAGAGGGGTAATCAGGCTCCCCTCTGAGCAGAGAACACAATGCGGGGCTCAATCCCAGGACCCTGGGATTATGACCCCAGCTGAAGGCAGAGGCTTTAACCCACTGAGCCACCCAGGTGCCCCGAGACTCCATATTTTAAATGTGAATCTTTCAGAATCTGTACCTTCTGACCATGCCTGTGTGTCCAGCATTAACCTCATTATCTTGTCAGCTATGCTATAGCCTCACTCATTCCTTTTCTTCCATTGTGCCAGGTGCCTTCCCTCCTCAAGTCTCATTTGCCCTTATGGTTTTCCTCTTGAAGTCTTGCTTTTGGGAGGTGCTGCTTCATGTCCCTCAGCTTAAGTACTACTTCCTCAGGGACACTCTGTCTGTACCCTGAGACCAGGTTCTATTCCCTGTTATCTACTCTCTCTGCACTCCATACTTTCCCTTGTAACACTTGTGAAAATTCCCATCAGTCCCTTGCAGAATTATTTCTTATCTGTGTTTGTTTAATGTGCTTGTCCTTGCCAGCTTGTGAGTTCCTCAAAGGTAAAGATAACTCTTTCAAGTTCACTGTTGTATTTCCGGCTATATCCTGGGGTCATCAAATATTTGCTGAAAGGAAATACCTATGATCCCCAAGGCAAATGATAAGTTAGGAATATGTGTTGGTAGATAATCTCAGAATAAATATTAGACATTTATACAGGAGAAAACTAAAAATAAAAGTAAATGATTGGTGTGGCTTCCATCAGGATTGAGAATGAATTTAGGATTTAAGTATTGAGTTTGGAGTCAAGGTCACCAGCTATTAACTAGGCTACAGTTGCCTATTTAGCATTTCTTTATCTAAACAAGCAGATTCACTTTGAGATAATCCCTACTTCTTTTGTTTCATTTCTCTTTGAACTGTCAAGCAAGAGTTATGTAATTCTGGTTATTTTGACTCACTGAAGGTATATTGCAGAGTGAGTCCAGAACCATGATGTCTTGTAAAACCCAGTTCCTTCAAGCCTTATCAGCAGAACTAGACAGGGTCCTAAGAGCTCCCAGGGATATCAGAAGATATCCAGCACAAGCCACTCTGAGTTGAATGCCAAGGGCTGCAGGTCTTTTTCTCCCTAGCAGGTTTTGGGGACTAGAGCAATGGTACAAGTGGAGGCATATCTGCCGTATTTGTAAAAGTTATAAATCAGTTGAAGAAGCTTAATCAAGATAGGTTCTGCCCTCCTGTTCTGGCAAACCAACTTTCACAATGAGATAGACAGATTTAATTTAGCGTCCTCAGCCCTCAGAGTTCCATGCTGGAGCACTGTGGTGTGGTACAAGCCACTATCCATCACTATTCCACTCACTTTCCTGTGGCCTGTGGTCCACCTTCTCCTCTCTTTCCAGCCCATCTGACCTGCATTGTAAAGGGTCTCCCACTCATGGACTACCTGTGTGTGGATAGTACAGATGACATGTCCAAGTTCTATCCACAGTCCCAGTACACAATAGCCCAATGGCCACCGACTAGGCCCAATAGGATATATACTTGGGAGGGTAGACCCAGGAAGGAGCTCCCACAGGCCTTGGATGTGAGTTCAGGGCCATTTGGGGAGGTAATTCTGGCGACTCGGGTACTTGGGGTCTTGTCCCCTTGGTCTCACACACCTTTTGCCCCAAGGGAGAGGTAACAGTGGAGAAACCTAGAGTGAGGCTCTTCCCTGAGTAGAAGTCCCTTTTGGCAGATCTGGGAGTGACACAAAATACCATGGTAGCAATGAATTTATCCCATCTCTTTTCTCCTGTTATAATGTGATGTCTAAATGGAGCTAAAGCTGAAAGGGAGGTGAGAAATTGGGTGACGGTTTTCTCCCCCGTCTTTGGGAAAGGCTTTGTTCAGACTGCTGATTCTGGAACAAGATGTAATGCTATACTTGTTGTTCTGGTCTCTCTATTTTCTTTTAGGTCATTCCTGAACCTCAAAAGACCACAACTACTAGCACAAATAACATAAATGCTTTATAATGTTTATATTATACAGATGCTGGAAATAGCAAGAGAGTATATGAAGAGAAGCAGGATTTGGATTCATTTTTGTATTCCTCACTGATTTGTCAAAGATGACATTTATTGAGTAGCACCTAAGCATATCTGATTTCTTAGAATTGTGATTTTACACTTGAAATCAAAAAGCGAACTTCCCTATGACCCTGCCATGGCACTACTGGGTATTTACCCCAAAGATACAGATGTTGTGAAAAGAAGGGCCATCTGTACCCCAATGTTTATAGCAGCAATGGCCACGGTCGCCAAACTATGGAAAGAACCAAGATGCCCTTCAACGGACGAATGGATAAGGAAGATGTGGTCCATATATACTATGGAGTATTATGCCTCCATCAGAAAGGATGAATACCCAACTTTTGTAGCAACATGGACGGGACTGGAAGAGATTATGCTGAGTGAACTAAGTCAAGCAGAGAGAGTCAATTATCATATGGTTTCACTTATTTGTGGAGCATAACAAATATCATGGAGGACAAGGGAAGTTAGAGAGGAGAAGGGAGTTGGGGTAAATTGGAAGGGGAGGTGAACCATGAGAGACTATGGACTCTGAAAAACAATCTGAGGGGTTTGAAGTGGTGGGGGGGTGGGAGGTCGGGGTACCAGGTGGTGGGTATTATAGAGGGCACGGATTGCATGGAGCACTGGGTGTGGTGAAAAAATAATGAATACTGTTTTTCTGAAAATAAATAAATAAAAAAAAAACTAAAAAAAAAAGGGCAAAGCGGATTTATAATATTAGTAATTTTTTAAAGATGGCTCCAATGAAAATGGAGTGGAGCTAACTGAAGTAGAATTGGAGGCCTGCTTCATTCCCTCCTCATCAGTGGCCCTACGAACATGTTCAAGGTTTTCCAAAGTGTAGGTTTCCATGAAGCACCTGGGGGCAATTGTTAAAACTGGGATAGACTCTGGGAAGTTTCATTTTCCGCAAGAACCTGCAGTGATTCATATGTATTTTAAAGCTTCCAGCTATGAATAATCCTACTGGACCACAGTGGGGTTGAGACATCTTTCTAAATAGCATTTCAGATAATTTTGATTGCGTTTGGGAGCCATTGAACAGGGTGCTCCCTAAGGTGATATTGACTATGTTGGTGGTGTTCCAAGTATAGCCCTGGCATCAGCATCATCAGCATCATCTGCATAATCTGCATCATCTGAGAACATTCAGAAATGCAAATTCTTGGGCCATATAAGAATTTGAGGAAGAATGTCCTGGAACACAGCCCAGCAATCTATAGTTCAAGAAACCCTGCAAGTGAATCTGAAAGTTCTGAAGCTTCTAAAGTTTTCCAAACACTCTAAATACCTTTCCCCAACAATTCGGTAAACACCTGTTGACACTCCCTGAACATTTTCTTTTCCCAGGAATTTCAGAGGGCCTGGAGAAGTTAGGACTTCTCAAAGACCTGGTGGTGGCACTGTTGCTCCCCTGATTTCAGTACTGGAGTGATCAGTGGGAAGTCAAGGTTCAGGAGGTAGAAAGCAGTTTTTCTTTGAATATAAAAATGGTGGCTTTTTTTTTTAAAGTATGCTTCATGCCCATTGTGGAGCCCAACATGGGGCCTGAACCCACAATCCTGAAATCAAGACCCGAGCTGAGATTGACAGTTGGATACCCAACTGACTGAGTCACCCAAGAGCCCCCAAATAGTGGCTCTCATAAATAGTTTTTATTTTCTTCTTTGTACTTTCCATATACTCCAAGTATTAATTTGGATCAGCAAAAACACAATACATATATTTGTGAAAAATGAAAGCGATCAGCAGAGTGATTTTTTAAGTGCCAAAAGCTTGGGGTTGGTGGTATTGGCTATAAAATGACCCATGGCTACTAGGCCAGGTGCCTCTAGTATCCTGTGTTTTGGTCACTGGTTGGAGGTTGATATCATGAAGGATTTTGTAGGGTTACAATCATTTCTACTTTTGTGCATGATTTTAGCTTTTTCTGAGCAAGATCCAGGTACAGGAGTGTCCTCATGATTTGTTGTTTGAAAGTGTAGTTTCTACACTAAGAGGTTGGAGGGCTTTTTATGGTATGCTATTTTGAGTGGAGGTGACTTGTGCTTTCTATTTTTCTGACTTTTGTAGTGATATTGATTTCTCTCTTTTGCTCTCCACCTTACCCCTAAGCAAATGATTTATCTAGTTTAGCCTTATGCTTGGGAGAGAGCTAGTTTTTATTTTTCCTTCTAGATGTAGGTATTTTCTATTGTGGAACACACCCCATCCCCATCCACCCTATGTGGGGAAAAAGTTTCCCTATTGCTCTACTATATCCCACCCTGATCTCCCAATCTACTCCTAAGCCAGCCACCCTACTCTGGTCATCTCCTGTCCCCTCCCTAAGTGATCATAGCTCTAAACCATGTTGTGGAAAACAAAGCTCTTTACTTTTTCTCTTTTCACTTCTTATTTATCCTGAGTCATAAAGTTATCTTTTAACATCTCTTGTTTTATTCGTGTTGGCCATGTGTCTGCCCTACCTGTGGCTTATTTTATAGCAAGCTTTTCTCACCAAATATATATATATTTTTCCTATCCAAAAAGTCACTGGATACTGTGTAGAAAGTAAATACCATTTCATTATTTCTAGCTTTTCCTTATGAAATTCTAGTGATGGACAGCTTTATCTGTGTAACCTATCTTTGCATATCTATCTAAAAACTCCCTTAGGATCTAATCCTGGTAATAACATTGATGGGACATCACTACTGTGGATATAATGAATGGAGTTGACACACTGGACACAAACAGGCTTTAATCTAACAATTCTTCATTTTGCTTGATAGAAGGACACAGGGCAGGAGACAAAGAAGGTACAGCTCTTCATTTTCTTGGCAGATCCTCCTCAAATATGTGGTTTCCTTTGTCCCTTTCCCCACAAAATGCATGTTTAACTGCTATGCAGGAGGGCCAGCAGCTATGGAGAAGCTGCAACTTCTGTGTTCCACTGATTATTTACATTGGCCTGGTTATGCAGACCCAATAGTATGCACCAGTTGGAGGCTATCCCAATCCATGGGACATCCCACACAGCAAGCAAAGCAGAGACAACATGTAGCTTCATGTAGCTAAGCTCTCTAGTTGTAAGGGGATGTTTCTGGGCAAAGGAAATGATGGGGATTATCCCTAGATAGCCTCTAAGAGCCTAACCTGATGTCAATTTTTTCACTCACAATGGCATGGCTTTATATGAATGATCACACCACATCTCTCAAGGATGTTCTGGTGTGCATGCACGTGTGTGTTTATTTATTTATAAATAAATTTTTTTATTTATAAATAAATATGCTATGCTCAAATTTTCTGAGTGTCCTCTGGGACAAAAATTTCTATCTGAATCTTTCCTCGTTGGGTTCTTTGAATAGTGTCGGTAGGATATACTTCTTTTGCTTTCCAGGCTGTGGTAGGACCAACTATACTTGGTCAAGATGACTTTTTGCATTCTGATGAAGCTTCTCTGGGAATTGGCTGTTCTGTAGCCAACATAACTGAGAAGGGATATGAGTTTAATTACCTTGTCACCAAGTGTGGAATTCAGAAAGACCTAATAGTTGTGACCATTTGAAATCATTACCTAACACTTAGATCTTAACACGCAGTGGCCCAGTGGTAGATAGTGCAGTCAAGGCCCAAGATGAAGAACTTGCTCATGTTTATGACACTTGAGTTTGGTCCTTTTAGGATAGAAGGACCAGTGGGATGCAGAAGTTGGTCTTGAAGAAGTCATGGCCTTTTAGGGGGGAATGTGTTGATGTATATACTATTAGGACTTTCCAAGTACTCTTAAGTCTTCTTTAGTCCTTCTATCTCCTAAAATCTAGAAACATTGTAAAGAAGACATGGTTCCCAGTTTTCATATTAAATAACTGAGGCTAAAGGGCTGACAGTTGACCACAGGTCATGCAACTGTCTAACAGAGAAAGGACTGAAATTTAGATATTGATCAGTGGTGATTTATATTCTTCCTTTGTGGAAGGAGGCAATGAGAGACTGTAGACCGGAAAATAGGCCAGAGATAAGGAGCACCATGGGGATTCAGAAGAAGGGAGGATCAGAGAATGTGTGATTAGAGGTGGTTTTTGCCTGTACCTTGTTTACGATTTTTACATTGATGTCCCAGAATGAGTTTGGTCTATAATCGTCTTTTCTAATATACTCCTTGTCGTGTTTTGCAGAAGTTTGGGTGAAACTGGAATTTTTCTATCCCTGGATGTTCTATAGATCTTGGTGGCAAAAATTCTTGAATCTTTCATTTTTTCTTAGTGGTTATGTCATTAGAATGAAGTCAAGGCCAGAGGACTCGTATAGTAGAACTAGCAGAACTAGGCAGCAGGAAAGCCAGAGAATGAACCTTGGTTTTCTTTTCTTTCTTTTTTTTAAATTTATTTTTTTTTAATTTATTTTTTATTAACATATAATGTATTATTAGCCCCTGGGGTATAGGTCTGTTAATGGCGTGTGTTCAAACCTGTTAATCACCAGGTTTACATACTTTACAGCACTCACCATAGCACATACCCTCCCAATGTCCATAACCCAACCACCCTCTCCCTTCCCCCCTATCCCGAATCTTTGTTTTCTAACAGCAACTTTGAGAGGATTCAACATTGACCTTTGATGGAAGATTAAACAATGGACTCTGCATTCAACAGGCAGTGTGGTTTACAACATGAATTCAAAAGAAACAGAGGCAAAGGTAAATCAAGTGCAGAATAACTCAGCTATCAATTTAGAAGTGTGTATGTGTTGTATACAAACAATTCTAATTTCCTTCAATATACTACTTCATAGCCAGAAGTCTTACTAATTCAACTTCTCTGTGGAGGTTCCCATATATCTAATTTCTTTGGCTCTTATGTTCCTTTCCTGTATTTCAAAGCATGCCTTTATTATGGATATAAAGGGGGAATTTTGGAGGCTAAAGGATTGATAGCCCGACTTTACAAAGCTGATACCACTAAATGAGAGAAGCAGACGGATCAATAACAATGTTATTAGAGGGACAGTAAACCAAAAAGTGCAACAAGCAGTCAGAGCTACAGATTTCTTTTGAAAGTTATCTTCCTGGGGCATGAAAACCATTTTTAAAGTTTTCAGCACCTTGTAACACCTCTTTGAAATTGTACTTCCAAAAGCATATTGATATTTATGGATCAACTTGCTTAACAAATAGAAAAGTCTCCATTTTCCATACCACACAAAAACCAGGGCTGATATTCTTTTTTTCTTTTTAAAGATTTTTTTAAAAAAATTTATTTATTTGACAGACAAAGATCACAAGTAGGCAGAGAGGCAGGCAGAGAGAGGAGGAAGCAGGCTCCCCGCTGCTATCGGTCTATTCAGGTTGTCGATTTCTTCCTGGTTCAATTTTGGTAGTTTATAGTTTTCCAGGAATGCATCCATTTCATCTAGGTTGCTAAGCTTATTGGCATATAACTGTTGATAATAACTTCTGATGATTGTTTCTACTTCCTTGGTGTTAGTTGTGATCTCTCCCTTTTCATTCATAATTTTATGAATTTGGGCTTTCTCTCTTTTCTTTTGGATTAGTGTGGCCAATGGTTTATCGATCTTATTCATTCTTTCAAAAAACCAGCTTCTAGTTTCATTGATACGTTCTACTGTATCTCTGGTTTCTACCTCATTGATCTCAGCTCTAATCTTGATGATTTCCCTTCTTATGTGTGGAGTTGGTTTGATTTGTTGTTGATTCTCCAGTTCTTTAAGGTGTAGAGACAGCTGGTGTATTCTGGATTTTTCAATTTTTTTGAGGGAGGCTTGGATGGTATGTATTTCCCCCTTAGGACAGCCTTTGCTGTATCCCAGAGGTTTTGGACTGGGAGTAATCTCTTCGATATCAGCCACAGCAACTTCTTTCAAGATATGTCTCCAAAGGCAAAGGAAACAAAAGCGAAAATAAACTTTGGGGACTTCATCAAAATCAAAAGCTTCTGCACAGCAAAGGAAATAGTAAAAAAAAAACAAAAAGGCAACCCACGGAATGGGAGAAGATATTTACAAATGACAGTATAGACAAAAGGTTGATATCCAGGATCTATAATGAACTCCTCAAACTCAACACACACGAAACAGGCAAACATATCAAAAAATGGGCAGAAGATATGAACAGACACTTCTCCAATCAAGACATACAAATGGCTATCAGACACATGAAAAAATGTTCATCATCATTAGCCCTCAGGGAGATTAAAATTAAAACCACATTGAGAGGGACTCCTGGGTGGCTCAGTTGGTTAAGCAGCTGCCTTCGGCTCAGGTCATGATCCCAGCGTCCTGGGATCGAGTCCCACATCCGGCTCCTTGCTCGGCAGGGAGTCTGCTTCACCCTCTGCCTCTGCCTGTCATTCTGTCTGCCTGTGTTCGTGCTCTCTCTCTCTCTGACAAATAAATAAAAAAAAAAATCTTAAAAAAAAAACCAACCACATTGCGATATTACCTTACACCAGTTAGAATGGCCAAAATTAACAAAACAGGAAACAACATGTGTTGGAGAGGATGTGGAGAAAGGGGAACCCTCTTCCACTGTTGGTGGGAATGCAAGTTGGTGCAGCCTCTTTGGAGAACAGTGTGGAGATTCCTCAAGAAATTAAAAATAGAACTTCCCTATGACCCTGCCATTGCACTCCCTGGTATTTACCCCAAAGATACAGATGTCATGAAAAGAAGGGCCATCTGTACCCCAATGTTTATAGCAGCAATGGCCATGGTCACCAAGCTATGGAAAGAACCAAGATGCCCTTCAACGGATGAATGGATAAGGAAGATGTTGTCCATATATACTATGGAGTATTATGCCTCCATCAGAAAGTATGAATGCCCAACTTTTGTAGCAACATGGATGGGACTGGAAGAGATTATGATGAGTGAAATAAGTCAAGCAGAGAGTGTCAATTATCATATGGTTTCACTTGTGGAGTATAACAAATATCATGGAGGACAAGGGGTGTTAGAGAGGAGAAGGGAGTTGGGGGAAATTGGAAGGGGAGGTGAATCATGAGAGACTATGGAAAAACAATCTGAAAAACAATCTGAGGGGTTTGAAGTGGCGGGGGTGTGGGAGGTTGGGGTACCAGGTGGTGGGTATTATAGAGGGCACGGATTGCATGGAACACTGGGTGTGAAAAAAGAATGAATATTGTTTTTCTGAAAATAAATAAATTGAAAAAAAAAAAAAAAGGTATTGTGATCCTGAGCTCCAGACCTCTTAGCATCACTGGCAATGAGTGCACGGAGGTCTGGGTTTGAACTCGTAATAAATGACCCTTGCTCTTTGGCTTTGACTCTGTACTCTGGTGGTCGTCTTTGGGGGGGTCTCGGAATTTGGGCATACCAATACAATGATAAGAGCATTAAAAAAAATAAAATAGCTAATGGGACTGAAAACTGATGAGGGGCTGTTTTAGGGAAGAGTGCTCTAAGATGGTGATAAATGGAGATCTGAATAGTGAGAGGGAAGGAGCCATCACATACATTGGGGAGAGATTGCTAAGGAGAGAGATCAAAAAGTTGAAATATCATGTGGTGGGAAGGTATGGCAATGCCACTGTCTTGCGTCACTCCTCTGTTAGTGTGAGTGGAATCTGTGATTATGCGGAAACATTAGTCCTATGATTATTTTATATCCCATGGCAAGGGGGATTGTTCAGTTGATTTTGAGTTAATCAGAAGGGAGATTATCTGAGTGGGCCTAATCTAACCACAGGAGCTCTTAACGGGGAGAGTTTTCTCTAGCTGGTGGTGGAAGTCATCGACAGGCTTTGGGAGTGTGAGAAGAACCAGCTTCTTTGCTTGTTCTAAGATGGAGGTAGCCCTCTGAAGGAAGTGTGGACTGCCTTCAGGAGCTGAGAAGCCTCTGGCTGAAAGCCAGCAAGATCACAGGGACTTCAGGCCTTTAACCCCAAGAAATGAACTGAATTCAACCAACAATTTGAGTGAACTTGGAATCAGTTTCTTCTCTAGAGCCTGCAGGTAAGGGCCCAGCCTGGCTGACATCTTGATGTTGGCCTGATGGGACCCTTAGCAGACAACCCAGTTGAGTTTGTGTGGACTTCTGATGTACAGAACTGTAACATAATAAGTAGTATTGCTTTAAGTGACCAAATCTCTGGTGATTTGTTATGTAACAATAGAAAACCATACAAATAATGTTTGGAGTGCTTAAAAAAATTAGGTCAGAGTTTCTGGAGCCTAGTGAGGCAGGAAAGAGCAGTACAGAACACAATCTAAGTGAAGAGGAGTAGATCAGATTTCACGTAGAAACATGGAGTTAGCTCAAACACAGAAAGGTGAATGAACAATGCAAGGAAAAAACCTAGAATGTATAGCACCAAACTATTTATAAACACACATTAACATAGATTTTTCACATTTGTACATACATGTAAGACAACACTGGGAAAATAGTGTGGAAGGATATACATTAAATACCTTTTAAAAAAATAATAACAATGCCAGAATTTTATTTATTTATATGAGAGAAAGACAGTGAGCAGTGGAGCAGGGGGAGGGGGAAAAAGAGAGAGGGAGATGGAGATTCCCTGCCAAGAGCAGAGCCAGATAGATGTGGGGCTCAGTCCCAGGACCCTGAGATCATGACCCAAACCAAAGTCAGATGCTTAACCAACTGAGCCAACCATGCATCCCAACTTGAAATACTTTTAAGTGTGGCCATTTAAGAGCAGGACGTGGACTTAAGGAAAAATAAAACGAGTCTTTCCATAGATCAGTAATGCTGGTTAGCTGTGCTAGCATATGATCAAACAAGCTCTGGCTCCCGAGAGTCACAATTACAAAACATCCTAAGACAAAACAATAGGCAAGAAAAGAAAAAAAACAGGAATAATTTCAATTATGATTGTGGCTGACATTTGTTAAGAATTTACCATGTGCCAAGCACTTCTCAAAACATGTAGTTGTATTAACACATTTAGTTCTCCCAGTGGGCCTGTGGGGTTGCACTATTATATTTCCATTTTACAGATAAAGACACTGACATTCAGGCAGTTTAGGGAGCCTACATAAATATCATGTAGATATTAAGAGTCCATAAAAATGAAAATCCAATCAGTCTGTCTCCAGAATCTATTTTCAGATTTCTGTGCTAAGGTAGGTCATAAAGTTTTATTTCCATCAACAGATTTCATCTAGGCCAGTGGTCTTCATATTGGAATATTTATACTCTTGAAAGTACACAAAGACTTTCCAGAGGGAGTTCATGCATTGATAATTTAATGCATTTAACTTCCAGAGACTCAGCTTCCATGGATACACTTTCTAAATATTGATCCGCCAGAAATTAAACATGAGTGCCCAGTGTCCTTAAAAAAAAAAAATCAATTCAATTAATTAACATATAGTGTATTATTAGTTTCAGAGGTAGAGTTTAGTGATTCATCAGTTGAAAACTATAAAACACTTATGAAAGAAATTGAGGAAGACACAAAGAAATGGAAAAACCTTCCATGCTCATAGTTAGAGGAAACAATAGTGTTAAAATGTCTGTGCTACCCAGAACAATCTGCACACCCAGTGTCCTTTTATTTTACAAAAATGTAGGCATATTTCTCCCCATCCCAAGTGAGACTAGATGATGCCATGGGTAATAAAACCCAAAATGTCAAATAAAATAATACCTTGAAATACTGGTTTAGCAGTGCTTCCTTAATGAAGACCAAGGGTCAGCCACTTTCAAGAAAGAGCCAGCTAGTAAATATTTTGTGCCTTGTGGTTTCTTTTGCAGCTCAAGTGTGCTATTACATTATAAAAGCATAAGGAAATGAATGAGCAGGGCTGTGTTTGATAAAATTTTACTTATAGGCCGTAGTTTGCCAACCCCTGATTTCTGTCTTTCCTTATTGTATGCATATTTCTGTTAAGGATGAAGCTCGGCATCACAAAGGGAGAAATTAGGCCAAGATAGAATGCTCTGGATTCAGAAGTCAAAGAAGTATTGGTTCCTAGTGCTGATTATTTTTATTTAATGTTTAAACTGCAAATATCTAAAAAATGTTTTAGAGAATTAAATTCTCAAGACACAGATATTTTTATATAAAATCCAATGAATTATGATTTGGTGGTGGTGTTGGACTAGTAGTTGACAACCTAGCCAATACCTCCTGCATTGGTAGTGTAGGCCTAAACCTCTCTCCATGTTGGCCACCAGTAGTGCCATTAATAAAATGAGAACATTTACAAACAATTGTCTTTCCTCTTCTTTTCCTCTTTGGAACTGAGTCATGTGAGCTGAAATAAGCAACTTTAAACACACAACACTAACTTCATTTGTTTCTTGCAGTTTTTCAATTTCCTCTGGCCAGTTCCAAACAGATTGGCTGAAATTCTAGACTGTATTATTCAGCATAACCAGCATTAACCTTTGACTATAGGCACTGAACAACCAATGAAAACACAAGCTTGCATATAACAGGTTTTACATATGATGAAGTACCATAGCACTGCAACTTAAGAAATCATACATAACCCATTAAAAGAGAACACATTTTATAATTCCTTATGAAGTTAATAAAACAGAGGCAGACCCTTCTAAATAAGGGATCATGAAAAAACAAAGGGCCATTCCATAAAAAACAGGCTTCTAAAACATTTAAAAATGTAAGGTAACACACAGGATCCTCCTACAGTATTCCCACTACCAACATGCCGTTCGCTTATCACAACTTTAGGGGTTTATATTCACCTTCCAAATTCTCAGGTGGAGACAGATGAGCCATGTGATTTCTTAAGTAACAAAACTATGCATTAACATAGTTGTTCTCCAAAGAGAGAAGGAACCAGAATCCACTCCAAAGCTGTTCTCTACTATTTGCCTCCAAAAGCCTACTGTTCCCCAAGTCACAGGGAGGGACAGTGAGGATGAAAAGAAAAGAGGTTCTGGGTCATGTCCAGAAAAATTTAATATAGGAGTTATATGTGTCTAAGGATGTAAGTATTTTTGCTTCTTTTAACCATGACTATTTCAAAGATATGTAATACATATCTTTTTTAAAATATCATCTGTCACATATCTCAAATTTTAAAAAGTGCTTACCATCTCCAGCTTATAGCTCTTTCTGTTCAGGGAGAGCAACATCCCGGTGTGTAATACATATAAGAGTGTATACTCAGAATTTCCTTCTTAGTTATCTGGGAAGGGAAATCCATATAATTTAGGATATGTACTCCCTGACAGGCATTTAGTACTCTCAAGACTGAGTCTAAGATATTTATGAGTGCACATTCTCATGGATTATCTACATTATCAAAGTCTACATTCTATGATCTTAGTATTAATTTTAACACATTTATATTTAATATTCTATTGATGTTGATTTTGGTAAGAATGAGCCACCTAGTGCCTCATCCTCCAGGGCTCCTGAAAGACAATCTGAGTCATGTCGTTAATATGCCAGTTCACATAGGACAGACAAGGGAAAGGGACTACGAGAAAGATTGACATCTCTAGTAAGAGAGCATTAACCAGCCTTTCCTGAATTGGAAGAATACAAGTGAGGATTGGTGAGGTGAGATCTGGAGCCAATGACCAAGAAAGAATTCTTGAGACATCTTTGGTGCAAAATGGTGGTTTAGTAAAGTATGGGGACAGGTCCCATGGGCAGAAAAGCTGCTGCCCCGGGGTTGTGAGGAGTGGTCCATTATATACTTGCACGAGGGGAGGGGATCAGAATTAGTGTCAGTCTCTAAGGAATTTTGGAAGCAAGGTTTCCAGGACCTTGAGGTGATATTTGTTGCTGGGAAAAGGTCATTTATTACTGTCTAAAAAAACCTTAGTCATGAGACCCTTCAGATATATATTGGTGGGCCATATGCTTGGGGATGATCGCCAACACGTATCTCAGAGGGTTTAGAGATAACGGAAGTTTCTAAAGGAATTTTTATATGTTAAAGTAGAACCACAGGATCCTGGTTTTGGGGGGCGTGTGGCGGTGGTCGGCTAAGAATGCCTTTTGCCCTTAGCAGAGCTTTAAGGTGGATGCAGTTGAGTCCCTAGAGGAATGTCACTCTGCCTGTTTCAAGGGCTTATCAGTGAGTAAGGAAATTTAATAACTTTTCTTCTGCCTCTGTTTCCCACATCATTAGCACAGGCATTTATATAATTTCCCTGTAAAAATCTTATTATTTGCACTACAAAATATCCATGGATGGCATTAACCTATACTTTCAGTGATGTCACTTTCTCTTTCATGTTGACAGTTTTTCCAATGTATTTGCTATTCCTGGGCTTCTCTTGAGGCCACCTTGTTTATTTTCATCATTTCCTGTGGTTACTCTTATAGGAGCTGGATGCCTACAGAAGGGAGAATCAGATAATGAGAAGGAATGGAATTAAGATCCATGTAAGAACCTGAAATCAAGCCCTTGACCCTTACTTTTCCCTCTTTGGCATCAGTGGTTTCCACTGGTGGGAGAAACAGTATGAAATGTTGTCATCCTGTCCTCCTTTTAAAAAATGGGTTGTTAGTTTAAGAACTGGACCTTGTAAATGTTATGCAAAAGAAGGCCCTCCCAAAGATACCACCAGATTTGCTATTAATTAGTGAGAAGTCAGTATGACCTTAGATCATCTGTAAAAAGTAGATGCCAAACAAGCTAATGGGAGTCCTATCCATGGGTCAAAAGAGACAGTTAAAATATTTAACATTAAACTGTTTAAAACTAGGATTGTAGTAAGCTTCTCTTTTCTCTTCAACTCACAAATTCACAGTAGTGCGTGCACAGTACTCCCATCCCCTGTAGGTGAATCAGGACCTTTAATATTTTCAGTTGGTCTTGGCTAAGAGTCAGATGGACAGTAAATATAATTAGAACAAACAAATTTCTCAGTCTAAGAGCTTCTGGGTAGGTGGTGTAGTCAGACTTGTCATCCTACATGCAGCTCTGTACACATTCATGAGAATGGACTGTAGCAATGCTGACAGTAGCCACTTGTAAGCAAGAGCTGTTCCAATCTCTTGATGTACACCATCTCATTTAATCCTCACTACAAATCTGTGAAATCCACACTATTATCTTCACTTTTAAGTTGGGCAGGCTGAGGCACAGAATTATGAAGTAACTCCCCCAATGTCACAGTGGTAGTAAGTAGAGGTTCCTCATGGAGGTTGGGTAGAATGAGATGGGTTATGTGGAAAGGCAAGGTATCAAAACTTCCTGTGAGCATTTCCAACCATCTACAACTCTCCTCATACTTATGCCCTTATTCTACCATCTTGACCCCCCAACCCAGGGAGGGGCACCAGATTTATTGGGAGGAGCTGAGAGGTCAGGATGTGGTTTGGGCAGTCATTTTAAGGTTAAAAGTGTCAATCACTCACATTCTTCCTCTGTTTGCCTAAGCCAGGAAGGACTGTCTGCTACTTCAAGCTATAAAAATTTAGAGGGATATGAGTCTTTTTAAAAAAAATTATGTTATATTATCATTATACAGTACATCATTAGTTTTTGATGTAGTTTCCAAGATTCATTGTTTGCGTATAACACCCAGTCCTCCATGCAATACATGCCCTCTTCAATACCTAACACTGGGCTAACCCATCCCCGACCCCCTCCCCTCTAAAATCCTCAGTTTGTTTCCTGGAGTCTATAGTCTATATATATTTCAAGCTATATTACAAAGCTGTGATCACCAAGATAGCATGGTGCTGGTACAAAAACAGACACATAGACCAATGGAACAGAATAGAGAGCCCAGATATGGACCCTCAACTCAATGGTCAAATAATCTTCAACAAAGCATGAAAAAATATCCAATAGAGAAAAGACAGTCCTTCAATAAATGGTGCTGGGAGAAGAATGAAACGTGACCATTCACTTACACCGCACACAAAGATAAACTCTAAATGGATGAAAGACCTCAGTGTGTGACAGGAATCCATCAAAATCCTAGAGGAGAACATAGCCAGTGACCTCTTCAAAGTCAGCCATACAACCTCTTGCAAAGCACGTCTCCTAAGGCATGGGAAACAAAAGTGAAAATGAATTTTGGGGACTTCATCAAGATAAAAAGCTTCTGTACAGCAAAGAAACAATCAACAAAACTAAGAGGCACCCCATAGAATGGGAGAAGATATTCACAAATGACACTACAGATAAAGGGCTTGTATCCAAGACCTATAAAGAACTTCTCAAACTCAACACCCCCCAAAAAAATAAGTGAAAAAATGGGCAGAAGACACAGACACTTCTCCAAAGAAGACATATGAATGGTTAACAGACACATGAAAAAATGTTCAATATCACTAGCCACCAGGGGAATTCAAATCAAAATCCCATTGAGATACCACCTTACGCCATTTAGAATGGCAAAAATTGACAAGGCAACAAATAACAAATGTTGGAGAGGCCGTGGAGAAAGGGAACCATCTTATACTGCTTGTGGGAATGCAAGTTGGTACAGCCACTTTGGAAAATAGCGTGGAGGTTCCTCGAAAAAGTAAAAATAGAGCTACCCTATAACCCAGCAATTGCACTACTGGGTATTTACCCCAAAGATACAGATATAGTGAAAAAAAGGACCACATATACCCCAATGTTCATAACAGCAAAGTTCACAATGACCAAACTGTGAAAGGAGCCAGGATGCCTTTCAACAGATGAATGGATAAAGAGGACATGGTTCATATATACAATAAAGAAAAATCTTACAAAATAGCTTTAGAAATATATTTTCTACAAAGAAAGCTGTTGTATGGGGGAAATATCAGAATAATACATATCGCTGAATCTTTCCCACAGGTATGGAAAAAACCCAGAGGACAATGCTCAAATCAAACAGTGTGTATGATCTATTTAATATTTACAGCAAAAAGCAAGGGTCATGGTCAAAACAGCCCTTATAGTGGCTCCCGCATTCCTTTCTCAAAGTGTTCTGAGCTGTATTCCTTTCTTAAGGTGTCCCATTTTGACATGAGTGAGTTGACTTTTAGGAAAGCATTTTTTCTCCTGTGATGTTAGGTTCCAGCTACAGAAATGGGTCCAGATTAATAAGGTTGGGATACTTTTGGTACCAAAAACATCCATGGTTAGAGAAATGTCTGTTTGTGGTATTCAGTGGTATAGCAATTGGATGTATATTTGTGGGATTGAAGGGTAGGTTGTATATCTAATAGTTTATCAAATTCAGGGCAGTAGCAGCTTCCCAAGACTGGCATACTATTGACATCAGCAAGGCAAGAGTCACATGGCCTACCCTGCAGGAGAAAGAAGACAGGTTAGATCCCTGCCCCCTCTCATCCCTGAAGCCATGTTCTCAGACCCAAAGGAGGTCATGTCCTATCCATTGAGGGAATTCCTCCCCATTGACTGAAAAAGATAGTTTATCCTGTACCACAGTCAAGGATAATGCTCTTGATCCCACACCCAGAGTGGTGAACGCAAATTTTCTGGGTTGGATACTTTTGTGGCTTAATAGAGATTTCTATTTACTATATTGATACCCAGATTATGGGGATACAAAGGCAAAGTGGCAGGGCTATATTAACGAAAATATGGAACTTCGGACCTTCAACTGATGGCCACTATTTTTTGAGGTCCTTGTAGGCAAAAATGCATGATCTGTACCAGGAGGATAAATGGAAAATAAGGTAGTGTCTCCTTGCCCACTGTTGTTTAATTGGCATCCTGATCTGCCACTGATTTGAATTTTCGGGAGATTAGAAGAGATGGAAGTGCCTTGTGCGCTCCCCACCCTCCACACGCCAGACTGACGTGTAAAAGATTGTAAAGAGTGGTTCACAGTTGAAGGAACGAGATGAGTAGCCTAGTCAAACATGTAGTACAAATGTAGTACAAATGAATACTACCCTTTTGGGGAATTGCTGTATCAAGACCCCACACTACTTACCTGAGATTGTAGTAGAGGCTTATCTTGTGTCTTCCCATCAGCCACTTTACACTGTTTTTACACTGCCAGTTCAAATGCTCAACCATCCCTGGGCCTTAGGAGTCATATGGAATATGGAGAACCCATCAGATGCTCTGTTACTGGGTCCATTGATGTGTAGCTTAGACTACAAATTTGGACTGCATCCGTTATCAGATGCAATATGCTTGGGGAAATAAATAGCAAACAAATGACTCACAGGGCCTGGATAGTGTGGCCAAAGTCAGTGCAATGTATAGGGATGATTAGGCCAAATGTGTAGAAAGCGTCAATGTAGTCAGGATCCAGCCAGATGCTCTGGGTGGGACTAGAGGCCCAGCAGGGTCTATTTGTTAAGAACATCCTGGCCATTGGCTGCAGGCGTTTGTCCCTGAACAGTATTTTTAGCTTTGGTTGGAGTCTTGCAGGCAGAACTGCTTTTCCATGTCCTTCTGGCAACTTCTATGAGAGTGGCCTTCCATGCATGTAGTTCCAGTCCACGATGGTGTCTGAATTTTCATAAGCCACCCTCTTGTGGATCCAGGAGTCACTTGGTTGCACATCTACTTGCTCTGAGATAGAGAATAATTTGGTCTCTGCATTTACTTATTGATTGTGTTCCCCTTTGCTAATGTAGAGACCTTTTAGTGAGTATCCACATGGATAACAAAAAGCTTACTAGCAGCAGAGTTCATTTTTATCTGACTATCTCATCCCTAGAGGAGGGCTTATTTTATACACCAGTCTGAGCCTTGCTACTGAGCTGACCAAGCAACCAGGCCATTAGCCACAGCCCATTAGTTGGTGAAAATACAGCATGTCTCATTGGCTGGGGTGGCCCTGATAGCCATATTGCAGGAGGCTCTGCCCATTGTGCTACATGTTCTTTACCAGAGTAGGTAAGGGAGAGGTCCCTTTTAGGTTAGAATGTAGCCTCTCTCCTGTGCATCCTTATAGAAGGTAACTAGGAGGAGCCATCCGTGAACCAGGCCCACGCATCATCTAGGAGGTCTCTTTATCTGGGTCCTCTTTAGGCTGGTAGAGTCAATGGCTCTAAGAATGATATGTCTGGGAGACAGAGAGGCATTTCTGAGATATTTTCAAGTTGGAAGACCTGTATATACCATTTCTTTGTCACTACAGAGGATTTCTGAGCCACCCGAACTCGGTAACTTGGGGCCTCTGTTCAGATCCATAACATGATTGGGACTTCTGGTCCTAAGATTATTTTACAGCCATGGGTCATGTGCTCAGTGTCTACCAAGAACCTAATATGGGCTAATATTTTTCTACTAAACGTTTAAGAAGAAAATAATTCAATCTTGAATAAATTATTTGAGAGAATTGATAAATTGGTAATAATTGCCACCTCATTTTATGAAACTAAAATAATCTTGGAAGAAAACCTGAAAAGGGTAATAAAAAGAGAAAATAATAGGTCATCAATTGCTGATATTACACAAGTATAAAAATTCTAAAAAAAGTTAGAAAAAAACCAAGTCCAGAATTACACAAATAAAGACACTGCTAATTGAGTTTGCATCAATAATGAAATCTAGACTTGATGTTCTAGAAAATTATCCATGTGTTTTACCACAATAGCAGATTAATGGATGATATAGTCATCTCAATAGATGAGTAAAAATATTTGGTAGAATCAATCAACTATAGGTGATTAAGGAGAAAAACTTTAGTTTGATTAAATTTATTAATTTTATTAAATTTGACCACATATATCAAATTAAAGAACTTTAATAAATTTAAGACCTTTAATTTGATAAAGTTTGACTCAAATATCCTATATGAAATATCACATTTTGTAATGAAATATGGTAACTTTTCTTCTGAGATCAAGAATCAGTTGAAGGTACCCACTATGACCACTTTTGTCGCTCTTTGTTGGAGGTTCTGGGTAGAGTACATGGTAGCATTAAGGAATGAAAGATAAAATAGCTATCAAGTAAAAAGAAAACTGCCATTGTCCCCAGGTGAATAGTTGCATATGTGAAAAATACCAAGAATCTATAGATAAATTATTAGAGTATTATATGGAAAGCAACTAAAATTTAGTATACCAGCACAGGTAAAAAAAATAATATAATTCCAATAGCATGAAAATATCAAATACTTATGAATAAACCTGAAAAAAATATGCAAGGACTCCAAAAAGAAAATTATCAAGCTTCCTGCTTAGACCTAAAAAGAGCTAAAAAAAAGATGAGATATTATGTTCATGAACTAAAGCCATGCATTATAGATTCATTCCAATACAGGTCAAATCACACTTTTTTAAAAGTAGGCTCCACAGTCCCAGCATGAGCCCAACACAAGGCCTTGAACTTATAAGCCCATGATCAAGACCTGAGCTGAGGTCAAGAGTCAAATGCCCAAGCGACTGAGCCACGCTGGCACCCCCACATCAGATTTTCTCTTTTAAACTTAAACTTGGAAAGCAGTTTTTGAAAATAAAGAAATAGTAGATGAAAAAGTTCTAGAGATTTCTTGTAAAACATGCTTATAGTTAACCACCCCATACTGTACACTTAAAAATTTGTTTAAAAGCATAAGTAAAATACAGAAAAATATATAGAAGTGCAAATTTCAAGAAATTATGGGCAGGCAATTGACCCTCTCAGAGTATATGTGGGACTTACTATACCTAATATCAAGACAAACTGTAAATTGATTATTAGCAAGATAGTGTGATATTGGTGTAGGAGTAGATAAGGAAACCAACTCAAAACTACAAAACACTGCTGAAAGAAACTAAAGACCAAGTAAGTTCTGTGTTCATGGATTGGAAAATTTATATTATTGAGAAGACAATACTCCCCCCGCTCCCAAGCAATCTATAGATCGAATACAATCCTTATTAGGATCTCAGTAGCATTTTTAAAAAAGAGAAATGGGAAAACTGATCCTAAAACTCATATGGAAATCCCAAATAGGCAAAACGATCCTGAGAAAGAATAAACTGAGATGATATACACGTCCCAATTTCAAAACACATTACAAAGGTATAATAATCAAAACTATGTTACTGGCATAGGGATAAACATATAGATGAATGGAATAGAATTGAGAATCCAAAAATAAATCCACTACATCTGTGATCAACTGATTTGCAGCAAGGATGCCAAGATCACTAAATGAAGAAAGAATAATCTCTTGGCAAATGGTGCTGGGCAACAGGATGTCTATATGTATAAGAATGAAGCTGGAATCCTACTACTCCTCATACATAAAATTTAACTCCACATGTAACAAAGACCTAAATGTGGCAGCTAAAATTATAAAATCCTTCAAAAAAAACATAGTGGTAAGTTTTCATAACCTTGGATATGACAAGGAATTTCTATTTTATTCTGTTAATTGGTATTGGAAATTAGATTATTCTTGATTTTCTTTCCAGATGGCTTGCTAGTATATGGAAATGTCACTGATTTTTGTATGTTGGCTTTGTATTATGCCACTTTATTAAATTATTCCTGGTGTGTCCATAGAATAGGTTTAATTTCCAGCCTCATCCATTGCTAGGTGTAAAAGACCTTGGTAAAACTATTAACCAAATTATTTAATTGTATCCATTAGGAAATTGGAGCCTGAAGAGAGTACACATAGTCAAACAGCTCATTTTTGTTAAAACAAGGGCAAAAATTTGAAGCTCCCAACTCAAGGGTTCCTTCAATCCACCGTATCATTCTCTCTGGGCTGGGCTCATAGAGTAGCAGGCTGTGGATTTCATGCAAAGAATTTTGGCTTATGACTGCAGTGAGGGGCACATAGATGCAATGAGATGGCCTGAAGCTTTTGGAGGAGAGCAGTATCACAATCAGATCTTTGCTAGTGGAAAGAGCTGGCCCTGGAGTATGTGATGGGATGAATGGGGATAGGCTAAGTCTAGAAAAACAAGAAGTTATCACAGTGGTCCATGTGGGGGGAAAAAAAAGCTTCCAACTAGGACAATGACAAGAGTTGTACACGTTTAGCTACCATTTTTGGAGTGCGTACAGTGTGCCAGATATGGAGCATAATCTTATCTAATCCTCACACCACCCTCAGAGCCGTTATTGTCACCATGTTATGGATGAGGAACTCAGAGTCTGGAGTTAAATAACCAGCCCAAGATTATAGAGCTAGTAAGGGGCACATTCAGGATTCAAATTCCAGTCTGATGCTCTTACCCATTCACTGTTCCGTTGCTTCTCAAACTTCAAAATGCATGCCCGTCAGCTAGGGACGTTGTTAAAATTCAGATCCTTTTCCCCTCCAAGTTTTAAAAGAGAAGGATTTTTCCCACTATATTGAAATATAATTCACAAATAGGAACTGCATATTTAATCTGCTGTAAGGCTCTCGTGCCCAAATTTAATTTAAGCAATAGACACCTAAAATAAATTCCTGTTGATTTTAAAGAACTTAAAATACAGTAAAAATATTTTGTAGAACGGACATAGCCTTGAGGTTTCTTATGATGACAGGTGTACTGTTTTGGTGTCCTTTGTTATATCAATTCATAATCCTGGAGATTCCTATAGCTACATTTGATAATGCATACCAACAATTATCCTGCCTTTACTTATTTATTTTTTTAAAGATTTTATTTATTCATCAGAGAGAGAAAGCACATACAAGTAGGCAGAGGAAGAGAGAGAAGCAGGCTCCCTGAGAGGAAGGAGCCTGATGTGGGACTCAATCCCTGGACTCTGGAATCATGACCTGAGCTGAAGGCAGCAGCTTAACCGACTGAGCCACCCAGGCGTCCCTATCCTGCCTTTAGAAGCTGAGGCAATCCAAGGGACACATATATAATTTCTAATGGTTAATTTATTAAGCTTTTACTTCTGATATGGAGCTTCTTAAAGGATGGTTTTTGCCAAAATAACAGAACCAGGTTATCCCTATCCACAATCCCTTTGTCTCAAGATTTTGCACTAGTTTTAATTGGACAAAAGTGCTCTGTGAGTACCTTTTTTCAGCCCCCCCCCGCAAGAATGTACATTCATAAGACGCCTTTTGGTCGAGGAAAATTAAATCAGAAAGCAGTGTTTTTCCAAACTTAGACCACGATTCTGTGAGTTTGTCGGAATCTCCTGGAGCTGGTTACAAGTACAGATTAGCACATCTTGTCCCAGTTTAGTGGGTCTGAATCATTGGCTGGGAGGCAGGGACATTGGATTCTTTACATGAGAATCCAGAGTAAATATAAAATGCAGTATTTTCAATGAATTCATAAGGGATATTTCTGTATCACCCAGAAGGATCCCTCAAAGCATCTTGCAAAGCCCTACTTTAACAGTCCAATCAAATGTATCAAATATTAGGTGAGACACAGTCTCAGACACATCCGTGTGTTTGGGGAAGACACAACTGGTGTGTGGGGCTATAGTCTAGAATCACTTCTCACATTCTCCCTCCTGACTTTTTTTCTTACTTAGAATTATAAAAACTACAAGATGGGATTGAGAGGGAGACAAACCATAAGACACTCTTCATCTCTCAAAACAAACTGAAGGTTGCTGGGGGGTGGACGATAGGGATAGGGCGGCTGGCTTATGGACATTGGGGAGGGCATGTGCTATGGTGAGTGCTGTGAAGTGTGTAAGCCTGATGATTCACAGACCTGTACCCCTGGGGCAAATAATACATTATATGTTAATAAATATTAATTTAAAAAATAGAATTATAAAAACTTCAGCTATAAGAAGGAAAAGCCAAAACTGTGCTGAGGGTACTTTCTAGAATGCTAGGTCACCACCCACAGCTGAAGAGGCAAGAGATTTACAAACACTTGAAGAGGCTCACCTCCTTGATTTCTTTTTCCTGTCGTACCTTGGTTTGAGATCTGAAGCAAGGAAGGTTTCTGGCATGTTAGGAGGGCTCCTCGTGCTTTCTGTGTTGATTTATAGTCTTAATTATTGTAAGAAACAGGGAATTTTGGAGGGTGATAATTTCGAGCCGTGGGGGTGATTTTTTTTAACATATTAATATAGCTGTTGACTTTGGGGATTTGTTTTTTAATAACCTGGTATGAAAATTCATGCAAGGAACTCTCATTAAAATGGAGTTGGGAGCTTCAGAAGGAGCGGGGATAGGGGGCGGTCTCACGCCCTACCACTCCTTGTCAATTGGGAACCCAACAGGAAGAGAGAGACCTTGCAAACTTGCATTAGATACTTTGGCTACTAGGCATTACTGTCCCCAGCAGGGGTCAGAAAGACGTTTGGCTTCCCCCAGCAACAGTCCTGCCAGTGAGACAATCACAACTCAGCTAATGAAAACTCACTATACTCAGAGATCCCAGGTTGCTCCAAAGGTCTTGTTTTATAGCAGCCTGCCCAACTGCCCCTCTTCGTCTATGAAAGAGTGTTCCTCTCCTTTATTCTCCAGACTTGCCTATAGTTCTGTATTCTTTCTTGTTCTGCTATTCCTGAGAAACCCATCTTTTGCTGGTAAAATAACCAGCATTTTTAATTTTAAGCTTAACACTGCTGATCAATAACCTGCTAACAGCTAACAAATGTCAGGTTCATTCTTCTTTGTTCCACTGCATTTTTTGTTTATTCTATCCATCATCACCATGATTCTGTGCTGCACCTCCCTTCCAGCCCCAATCCCTTCTGCAGACTCTAAGTCAGAGGTGCGTGATGATCAGGTGAGGGTGAAGATAAGATCTGAAAACAGAGACCAAGACATAGGTTTACTGGATGAACTTACATTCAAGGTTCCAGGAGTGGTGGACTGGACAAAGGATCTGCTGCTGGGATCTGTGTAGCAACTTAGCCTAGCAACTCTTTGTAGGCTTTCCCATCCTCGAAGGGCCAGCCTTCCAAGGAGGTCACATCCTGCCATCTGAGCACTTCCTTACAAGGGAGATGTTCTGGTTTGGCCATGCTGGGAGTCCCTGAGCTTGAATACTGAACATGAATTTCTGCACATTCTGCTTGATTGAATATAGAGGGAAGACAGGAATCTCTACTTTCTCAAGATAGTGATTAACAAGGGTATTCAGGATGTGTTTGTACAAACCAGCCTTCCAGCACGTATACCATACAACCTCTGGTTAGGTAATTAATTCTTAATTAATTAATTAATTCCTATTAATTCCCACTATGTTTCACAAACTTCTTCCTGGCTCATGTCTTAGGAATTTTGGATTTGGGGTGAGTTCCTGCCACTCTGATGACAGAGGCACCTTTTGCCTCAATTATTTGTGCAAATTATGTGTTCAACACTTGTTTTCCTTCCAGAGTGTTAAATTTTGGTATGTGCTAGGCAGTGGATGGTGATGTGATTGGCCCTTGATAAACACCCTGAATGCTGAGTATGTAGATAACATTTCACATGTCACCACAACTCACTGCAGGAGGAATTAAGCACATCTCGTGTGCCTCCACTGGGAGAGAACCCTTGGAAGCTTGCACCTGTTTTCATTTGGACTCTGGATCATGCATCTTTCCTTCGCTCTATATCCTTTTGCTGTACTAAGTCATGGTGTGATATGACCATGCTATGCCATGATTATCAAGTCCTCCTAGCAAATCATCAAAACAGGGGATGGTTTTGGAGACCCAGACACAGAGGTGATCTTGTAAACTTTAAAAAAAATAAAAATAAAACTTCCAAAGAATTAAATATATAGGAACTTCCACCTTGCTAGAGAAGTAACTGCATAGAAAAAAAGAAACAAATAAATTAAATGGAACTCAAGTTTTACAAAGAAAAAGAAACTATGATAAATAAGAACATAAATTAATATAGAGGAAATTAAAAATTCTTTTTTTTGAGGTTTCAGTGATCACTTTTAATGTAAAATGTTGGTAGCTGTTCAAAAGGCAGAAATCTAAAGAGACAGAGAACTTAGAACTCATCACATATCTATCAGTAAAATGGTGTTGGAATAGGATATATTCAAGCAAATTTTTCTAACTGTAAACAAAGGAAAATTCTCACATTTCATAAACAATCTTAAACTCTTAAAAAAAAAAGGTGTCATATATCTTCTCAATTCATAGTAACTGGCTATAATAGCAGATTCCAAAGCTGTTGTCCCATGTATGAATATAAATGTATAGAAAAATATTGTTTATGGAACAAATTCATGTGTCTGTTAGCCATTTGTATGTCTTCTTTGGAGACATGTCTGTTCATGCCTTCTGCCCATTTTTTGACGTGTATTTGTTTTTTCAGTGTTGAGTTTGAGGAGTTCTTAATAGATCTTGGATAACAGCCCTTTGTCTGTAGTGTCATTTAGGAATATCTTCTCCCATTCCATGGGTTGCCTTTTGGTTTTGTTGACTTCTTCTTTTGCTGTGCAGAAGCTTTTTATCTTGATGAAGTCCCAACAGCTCATTTTCGCTTTTGTTTCCTTTGCCTTTGGAGACATGTCTTGAAAGAAGTTGCCGTGGCTGATGTCGAAGAGGTTACTGCCTATGTTCTCCTCTAGGATTTTGATAGATTCAGATCAAAAGCTTTTGCCCAGCAAAGGAAACAGTTAACAAAACCAAAAGACAACTGACAGAATGGGAGAAGATATTTGCAAGTGACATATCAGATAAAGGGCTAGTGTCCAAAATCTTTAAAGAACTTAGCAAACTCAACACCCAAAGAACAAATAATCCAATCAAGAAATGGGCAGAGGACATGAACAGACATTTCTGTTCAGACATCCAGATGGCCAATAGACACATGAGAAAGTGCTCCATATCACTTGGCATCAGGGAAATACAAATCAAAACCACAATGAGGAATCACCTCACACCAGTCAGAATGGCTAAAATCAACAAGTCAGGAAATGACAGATGCTGGAGAGGATGTGGAGAAAGGGGAACCCTCCTACACTGTTGGTGGGAATGCAAGCTGGTGCAACCACTCTGGAAAACAGCATGGAGGTTCCTCAAAATGTTGAAAATAGAACTACACTATGACCCAGCAATGGCACCACTGGGTATTTACCCTAAAGATACAAATGTAGTGATCCGAAGGGGCACGTGCACCTGAATGTTTATAGCAGCAATGTCTACAAATAGCCAAACTATGGAAAGAACCTAGATGTCCATCAACAGATGAATAGATAAAGAAGATGTGGTATATATAGGTATATATACATGGTGGAATATTATGCAGCCATCAAAAGAAATGAAATCTTGCCATTTGCGACGATGTGGATGGAACTAGAGGATATCATGCTTAGTGAAATAAGTCAAGCAGAGAAAGACAACTATCATATGATCTCCCTGATATGAGGAAGTGGAGATGCAACATGGGAGGCTTGGGGGGTAGGAAAAGAATAAATGAAACAAGATGGGATCAGGAGGGAGACAAACCATCAGTGACTCTTAATCTCACGAAACAAACTGAGGGTTGCTGGGGGGAGGGGGGAGGGAGAGAAGGGTGGGGTTATGGACATTGGGGAGGGTATGTGCTATGGTGAGTGCTGTGAAGTGTGTAAAACTGGTGATTCTGTACCCCTGGGGATACAAATACATTATATGTTTATAAAAAAATAAAAAAATAGAAATCTATGGTATTGGAACACTATGGTATTCAATCCAGCATCTTTAAAAATTATAATTCAGCATAATAATTTGAGAAGTCATTTGGGAGTAACAAATACAGCAAACGTTCAGTTTTTGTCTTTCAGCACTTTGAATAGATCATCCCACTCTCTTCCGGCCTGTAATGTTTCCTTGGGAAACTGTATAAAACCTGAACTCACTGTGCTTAAGTTTGAGGCGAACATATGTACTTTTGTACACTATTTATGTTAGTTTTGTGAGTGTGTGTGTGTGTGTGTGTGTGTGTGTGTTTTGAGAGAGAGAGAGCGCGTGCATGAGCTGGAGGGGGAGGGGAAGAGGGAGGGAGAAAGAATCTTAGTTCTCAAGAACTGAGCCAGACTCAATCCCACAACCTGAGCCAAAATTGAGACTAGGATGCTCGAGACTGAGCCACCCAGGCCCCTCTACTTTGTTTTTATATGTATTTCTTGTACACTATTAACTTTGGCTAGACTGCTTACATTTGTTATCCCTTTTAATACAATAAGCTTACAAGAGAAATAATATTATTATGCCTCCTTTTTACAGAGTGTGAATGTGAGCCTTAGCTTGTTTGACTTTCCCAAACTTGAGTAAACAGAGAGTAGAGAAACTGATCTATGATTCCAGAGGTTAAGCTCTTCACCAGTGGACTCTGATGCCTTCTGGAACACTGATAGATGCTTGCATTGGAATCATTGAAAATTACTTTTTAAAAAGATTTCATTTATTTATTTGAGAAATAGAGAGAGAGAAAAAACATAAGCAGGAGGAAGGGCAGAGGGAGAAGCAGACTCCATGCTGAGCAGGGAGCCCAAGCCTCCATCCCAGGAGCCTGAGATCCTGACCTGAGTAGAAGGCAGATACTTAACCGACTGAACCACCGAGGCAGCCCTGGAATGATTTAAAAGATAAATGTAAAGCTTATGAATTTTAGATCATAGAAATGTTAGGATCAGGAGAAAGTAAAAAAAAAAAAAAAAAAAAGAAAATGAAAGACAAAAAAACAGCATGTGGACTTGTCACTTCGGTATCTCTGCTGCTGATTTCTTCCAGACAAACCTGGAGAAAAAAAAGAAAGAAATATCTTTTGATTTCACATATATATGATTTAGGCTATTCTGCTTATTAGAAGGACACCTGAAAAAAAAAATCACCTGGCAGAAACAGGTTCCTACAATTTAGCATTTATTGGAAGTGTTGTGGGCCATGCCAGCCTCCCAGGCCATCTCAGCAGGCCTCGGGCAGACACCCTCATCAAACAGCACTTTTTGCCTGATATGCTTTCTGGAGATTCAGTGTTTGGGGAGTCTGGAGAATTGTAGATTTCAGGTGGTTGACACTGTGAGAGTGCCCCAGGGGGCTCTCTAAATCAGTAGAAAAATGAAGGCAGCTGAGTGGGATGCCACACATACTCACTTAAGGCCGGCCCCTCTTCCTGTTTCCTGAGAAGTGCTGGCTGGGGGTCTGCTCAGATGAAGTTCTCTGTGGCTTTAGGGGTCTGGACGCTCCTTGCTGCCTTGACTTGGCCTTGCGCTGAGAGTATCTGTGGTAAATGGCCAGCTCTGGAGAACACTTCCTTGGAAGGGTTATGGTCACTTTCCTTGCAGGGACGCTTCTCTCAAAGAGATCGGACCTTACAATTAGATAGAAGAGAAATGCTTTTGGGCAAAGAAGACTGGAGTCTATATACTGAGGCCATCTGCAGTGGGGGGGGGGCAGAGCAGAGCACTGGGACCATCTGTAGAGGGGGACTCAAGGCATTGGGACCATCTGGGGTTGGGGAGAACAGGGCGTCAGGGCCATCTGGGGTCAGGGTAGGAGGGCATTGATATTTGGTTGTGATCCATGATCCTGGGGTTCAGCTACCTGTGCTCCTCAGGCTTTCCCTCAAATAATTTCTCAGTCACTTGAGACATAACCTCATGATGTCAGACTGAAATGACCCTAATATAGTATGAAAAAAAAAAAAATGAAGCCAGAGGCTCCCTTTCCTGTATGTCCATGTCTACTTACCTATCAAATCCATCTTTAATCAACTGTTGGAACTCTCTTCTTCCTTTGGGAAGGATCTTAGGATAATAGGATAATATTTCAAACACATGGATAATAATCCAAACGCTAGGATAATATTTCAAACACATGGAGCCATTTGGAGCTTACTATCACTGATGTAGATCACCTGCCTTCTCCAATGCTACTTTTTCCCCTCAAAACATCTCCCTGAATTTTCTTACTTTCCTGATGATTTATCTGTAAAGACCAAGAACTGACAGGCTTAAATAATGTTGGAATCTCTTGCTTCTGACATAGGAATGTTTTTTCATGCTGGGAAGATTTAGATCTTAAAAGCGTTTAAAAATATCCTGGATGCATTCCAAGGTCTCCTATTACTCTTTTAGGAGCTTTCCTAGTCAAGGTTTGAACCTCTAGCTACTCTTTTCTTTGTGAATTCTGGCTTTTTATTATTAATTTGTAATGGACATGTAAGTGAGCACCAATCCTATAGGAAAGAAGATATTAGGCAATTAGTCCCTCTGACACATGAAGGGCTTGCTCAGTGTCATGTTAGAAACTGTGGTTAATGTCCATCTGGCATATTTGGTCAGAATCCAGCACACTTTTACTTCCACAGGATACATTAATCCATTAGAAATAGTGATTATTCTTAAAGGACTGATTTTTCTCTCTTCAGTGGACTTTCTCTCTTCAGAGTCTTTCCTCTATGGCTCTGTTTGTCTCTGGTTCTGGTTTCTCTGGACATGGGTTGTACTCTTCCGCTCTTTTTCTTCTTCCTCTCCAACAAGCATTCCTGGGAATATGTCTCTTCTACTCAAATGCATTGCATTTTACTTCTGTCCCTATGTTTAGCCCTAGGTAGACCACCCTCTTTGGCATCTAATTTTTTTAAGAGGAGGCAGAGGGCTAGAAGATGGTCATTTTCTTATCCTTATGGGTCGATGTTCTTCCCTGTGAAATAACTGAAGTCTAATTAGTTGAGGATATAATGATGCAGATATTTTGGAAACTAATGGTGATGTGAAAACTTTTATATGTTGTTCTTTAAGCCTTGATTATGTCAGAGAAAGAAATACCTTTTAGTTAATCACAGAGGGCATAGCTGAATAATCTTCGAATTCTTCCCTGAGATAAATACATATCTGATATTTTCTCTTATGATTCTTTCCGCAGTGAAAGTAAGTTGTTCTATGGACTGGTTGATGATTTCAGTTAGCCCATGTGGGTACAGCAGCAATCTGTATATATTTGCTGATGAATTATATCTGGGATCAGGTTGCCCTGTGACTCGGATACAAACATATGCATATGATTTTATATACCCTGTATATGACTGTGGGATCAGGATAAAGGTGAGACTCGTGATTATTTATAAAAATAACTTCTAAATAGTTTTTTATTTTTTTATTTTTTTTTTTTAAAGATTTTATTTATTTATTTGACAGAGAGAGATCACAAGTAGGCAGAGAGGCAGGTAGAAAGAGAGAGAGGAGGAAGCAGGCTATCCGCGGAGCGGACAGCCCGATGCGGGGCTCGATCCCAGGACCCTGGGATCATGACCCGAGCCGAAGGCAGAGGCTTTAACCCACTGAGCCACCCAGGCGCCCCTAAATAGTTTTTTAGATCTTTATATCTGGCACTAAAATTATTGTCTTTCTTGTTTTGTCTTAAAGAGCAAATTTTGCTTCTAATTATCATAATTTATGGGTGACAAAAACACAGTTCCTTACTTATCATTCACTAGACATTGGGACGTCTGTGTGCGTAGGACCTGAGGACATGCAATTCCAGACTGGTTAGGAAACCGATTTTAAGTTGTCCCTAGGCTATGCTTGTATTTTACTAAAGCTTAGCAGACAATTTTAAATTCCTTTTGGTGCTCCTAATGGGAAGGTCACAGTTCCTGGAAAGGTATATCCTATTCATTGGGTCATTTGAGTTGCCTGTGCTTTGAGGATGTGTGTCTATACAGCAAATAGATTTTCACTGGGATAAAGTCTCTCATGTATTCTTCTAGGCATAAGTCTTCAACTGTATTATTATCCTGGAATATTATCTTTTCATAGATTCCCTTATTTGAACAGGTTATATTCATACTACAGAGATATTTTGTCCAGTGACTAACTGTAATAGTCACCTACAAATAAGGTGTTGGCTCCTTTAGAAATGAGAGAATGGAATGAAGCTTTAGAAGGCACAAAGCTGGTTAATGGTAGTATAGACACCAAACCAGGACGATTACCCTTCAAAGCTTATACTTTAAACCACTCTGTTATTTGACCTCCAAATCCTCCTTTTTGAGAGAACTGTTGGAAATCTTTCCATTAATGAGTCATAAAGATGGCTCTCATTGGCAGTTTAGGTTTGCTCCTATGTTCTATTAAGATTTTTTTCCCCCAGGCACTTTAAATACGCTCTTACAGATAATACTTCTCTCTGTCCCAGCGGGTTGTCAGACCATTGTGACAGTAGCCAACTTTGAGATTGTAAATGTTTTCTACCTCTTACTCAAATGTGTGTATGCCTCCCCTGTTACTAGAAGTATCTTCTATTTAACCTTTCTGCTCCCTTAGGTTGTTTCGGAGGATACTCTCCTTTTCCAAACTGAGATGTACTTTAACCCTCGGAATCTGCATTGTGACCCTCAGAAGATCCCTTTGGAGTGTTCTGCCTCTAGGTGAGTCCAATAGACCAGCCTTCTTTGAGATGTATCTGCTTCCCATTTACTTAAGATACTTCTGCAGAAGCACGAACTTTAGACTTGATTCACCCATAACCATACGTCCAAATGTGAAAATAGCCTCCCTAAAAATACTTAATACTTTTATTTTTTATATACATTCTAGTATAATGAGGTTATTTTGCAACAACTGAACCACAAAGAAGACTCATTACTCAGTCGCCTTAATAAATGGAAGAATCAAGCCTGATACTATTTTTCAGTGTCTCCTCCTTCCTAATACTTTAATACACCTCATGGTTTAATTCCATGTTAATAGAAGGGAATATAAGTTCTTCATTTTAATACTAACTCATGGAATACATGAAAGGAAAGGTTTATCAACCTAATCATTAAAAGCATTTTGCTTGCAGTTCTGTGGAGCTGAGACATTGAATCCCAAAGGGACCCCACATGAACTTTGAGTCCAAGTAAAATGGTATGTGGTGAAACACTTTAATATTTACGTTGAATGTCACAAGTTACAAATCGTGTCACTGTAATATTTACATTGAGTGTTATCAGTTACAAATCTTGGAAAAAATTTTATCCTTGTTTAATATGTGAAAATAGTTGACATAAAAAAAGAAGGTAGAACTCAGAGCAAATGTGCAGTATTTTTTGCAGGGAGAATTTTTTTAAGCAGGCTCCATGCCCAATGTGGAGCCCAGTTCAGGGCTTGAACTCACAACCCTGAGTCAAGACCCGAGTTAAAATCAAGAGTCGGACGCTCAAAAGACTGAGCCACCCAGGCACCCCTGGTATTTTATTTTTTTATTGTTGTAAAATATATGTAAGCTGAAATTTATCATCTTAACCATTTTCAAGTGTACAGCTCAGTGACATTATATACACTCATATTGTTACATCCTCTTGATACTCTTTAACTTACTTCCATAAGGCACGTGTAAGGCTGAGGAGCTTAGTGACACTCTGGGAAGTAGCTGGCACTAACATTTGATTCTGTAGAGAAATACACATGCACACACACAAGCTTTCATTCCTATATATTATCCAGTGCTTAGAGTAATATGAAATGTTGTGAAATAATGCTCTGAAGCTATTGCTTCTCCATAGGCTACCTGATCACTAATGATAACACCGGCATTTCTGCTTCAACAGTGATTTTTGTGTTGTTTGCAGTTCATCTTCCTTTGGGAAAAATGAAAACTAGGCCAAAAAAGATAGACAGCTTACTGGTGTTACAGCATACATTTTTACTGCTATACACACACACACACACACACACACACACACACCCTGTGCCACTACTACACTAGTTAAGATTAAACTCTGGCAGCTTTTACTTACTATTCTTAGGATCTACTTGTCTGAATCCATTTTCCTGGGCATTTTGGTACTTGACTAAAGCAACATTTCAAATCACCTGTTATGCAGAGGGTCTGGGCACTGTGCCACATCCTTAAATCACTATACTGAAAATGGCCACAGGGGAAAAAATAACTTAATAACTTGGACCCAAGTATAGACTCAGGGAGACCAGGTGCCAAGTATGCCAACAATATCTGCTCCTGTTTTTTGTCTTTAGGAAATCAGTGTGGCTTACACCAGTTTCTACAGAAAATGAAATAAAATTGGACCCCAGTCCCTTTATTGCTGACTTTGAGACAACACCGGAAGAACTAGGCTTACTAAGTCCTTAAGGAGGAATGGAGCATTGGAACTGACGTCATGAATTTTGTTGGAAAAACCTTTTTGTATTAAAAAAAAAGTTGGTATAAATCTTTTCTTAGATATATTCTCCCTAAAAATCCCTGATTCAGGGAAGAAATATATATAAATATATATATATACACACACAAAAATATATAAATATATATATATTTTTCATCAGGGGTATAGCTTATTAATTTAATGTTAACTACTGGTAATTTATACCACCCATTTAAATTTTATTTTCTATTCTATACAGTAGAACAAAATGTCCCCAATGACAATAATTTGATCCAGTTGATATGAACCTTTGAGAAATATGTTCTAAATGTTTTTTAGTAAAAGTAAAGAATGGAGATAGGTATCTAAATATGCCAGAGACTAACTTGGTGCAGAGTTTAAAATTTAATGTACTAACTCTCAGGACAAAGTGCTTTTGTGTCAAGACACTTTAACTCGTGTGGCTTTCCTAATTAATTGGTACAATCGTTTCCTAAAAATAATTCAATGTATGTCATATTTGATTGTTGCAGAAGGAAATTAGATTCATATTCTAGAATTTAAATAGCCACTCTCTTTAAAAAAAAAAAAGATTTGTATTTATTTATTTGACAGAGAGAGACACAGCGAGAGAAGGAACACAAGCAGGGGGAGTGGGAAAGGGAGAAGCAGGCTCCCTGCTAGACAGGGAGCCTGATGTGGGGTTCTATCCCAGGACCCCCTGGGATTATGCCCTGAGCCAAAGAAAGATGCTTAATGACTGAGCCACCCAGGTGCCCCTAAATAACCACTTTCTTAATTGAAATTTGATGTCAGGTTTTCTGTTCTTTCCCTGATGGGATTTTTCCACACTTGAAATAATCAAAGGATTGAGGTAGTCAAGGGTAGTATCTTCCCACCATGCTATCAATATAATCATGAATTTATATTCATCCTTTATATATATAAATGATATATTCATCATGATATATTCATCATGTAACTGGTGATAAATAGAAAAAAGTGACTTTTGGGGCACCTGGGTGGCTCAGTGGGTTAAGCCTCTGCCTTCAGCTCAGGTCATGATCTCAGGGTCCTGGGATCAAGCCCTGCATTGGGCTCTCTGCTCAACGGGGAGCCTGCTTCTCCCTCTCTCTCTCTGCCTGCCTCTCTGTCTGCTTGTGATCATTCTGTCAAATAAACAAATAAAATCTTTAAAAAAAAGTGACTTTTTTGTATATTGCATGGGAAGACTCCTTCTTTGGACATCTTTTCCCTAAAGAGGGAGTCTTCCCGTGTAATATACAAAAAAGTCACTCTTGACTTTTGGTATATTTCTTATATCAATTCGGAGAAAGAAGTTGTTCAATTTGTTATTCAATCGCTTTGTAAATATATATATTTTTGGTGTCATATGAGCCTGGAGTCTGATTTTTGCCAAGGTATTTTTCATTAAAATATTTTCATTAAATTTTTAGTGCTACTATTATATCATTTTCAATAAAATGCTGCTTGGAGTTGTTTACTCATCAGAGAATTTAAATATTGTCACAATGGGCATCTACCTTTTACAGTCAATATAAAAGTAAGAGGTAACCCTTCTGTAAGGCTTAACATGTGTCAGGTGATATTACCAGCATCTAATGACAACTTACTTGATTCTAATAACCCCAAAGTTATGTGTGAATATTACACCAATTTTACAGAGAAGAAAAAAAAATCAGTTAAATCATTTCCCAGCTGCTTTTAAAATTAGTGATCTTCTCCTACTCTTAGAGGAAAAGCTTTCAGTTTTTCACCTTCAGGTGTGGTGTTCACTAAGGGCTTGCTTTATGCAGGTTTTACTATGTGAAGGTATGTTCTATCTTTCTGTAATTGGTTGACAGTTTATCATGAAAAGATGCTGAATTATTTTGGTGAAGGTGTCCCTTAAATAATCGTCATTCCTTTTTTGGAAATCAAAACTAGAAAGAAAATCACAAGAGTGTCTCTGTTGTTAGATGTTCCTCTTTTAAGTTGTAGCAGGTAGCCTGCCTTGACTCTGAAGAGCCTTGTAAGTTTTTGTGTATATGCTCCTTCTGTTTCATTCTATGTAAGTGACTGAAGGGTGGACTCATGCAGAACATTTACAAAGACAATATAGTGATAGATACTTCGTTTCTCAGTTTTAAGGGAAGCAAAGCTGGACTTGGGTGTAATCACAACTCATCAAAGACAAGGTACTGATCAGTTCACAAGCTTAAACACCACCTGTTTTCTTTTTGAAAATACATTCCTGCTTTCCTTGGGAAGCACAGAAAGATGCAAGTGATAGTAGGAATCTTTTCCTTGAGAAGTAGTTTTCAGCGACACAATGGAGTTCCAGGTCAGTTGTAGATGTGAAGAAAACTTTGACGTGCTAAGAATTAGATGTGCAGCTGTTTTAGCTTGATTTATGGTAGAGTTTACACTTTAATGGATGTTGCCTAAATGTATAGGACTATACACCTGACAAAGGAAACTGATTGTTTTAAATTATATTTCAGAGAGCCTGACGTAAAAAAATTATGCTAGCCTGATTACAAGGCACAATAGCTCATCCCATATGAACCTAATGGCATGGAAATACATTTAATAGTACATCAGTTAGACTTTTCAACTGGAATTTATTGTTCTATTAGAAAATGAAAGTTGTTCTATGAAATATATGCTCTTAAAAAGAAAAGTATTGAGAGGCCAATAGTGATTTTGGTGGAGAGATGGAAAGGAGACGGAATCATGAGGCGGGGGAATGTGGAGGCAGGAAGCGGTAAGGATCTAAAGACATTTGGGCTGAGGAACCCAGGCAAGTTCTACTTGAGTAGCTCAACCACAGCCCAACTGATAGAGAGTACCCCCCCCCCCACGCCTGCCGCCAAATAGTCCATTAAAGGGCCCCAAAACTCCCTGCTAAAAACCTGTAGGCTGACTCTGAAAAGGAGGCAAGAGTGACTTGGTGGCTCCCTCAGGGAATGACTTACCAAGAACCTTGGTGGGCTGAGGGGCGGAGTGGTAGCCCAGAGTTGACAACATGTTTGGCAATGGTCAGGAAATGATCCAAGGGAATAGAGTGGAATTTGTGCCCTAAGTAAGGTTGATGAGATTTGGCAGATCAAAATACAAGATTCCCGGTTAAAGTTGGATTTCTCATAGTATTATTTTTGTTGTAATTATATTTCATGCAATATTTGGGACTTTAAATAATAAAATATCATATGTTGCATACTTAAATATTTTTTAAGTTGTTGTTTTCCTGAAATTCAAATTTAACTGGGACTTCTGAATTTTGTCTGGCAACCTTAGTCCCAGTCCAGCCAGAGCAAAGCAGTGTTCTAGCAGCAGAGGCTAGCGGGGAAGGTCAGGAAGATGCTCTCCAAGGCTGTATCACTGTAGAAAAAGAGCACTGGAAATGAATTTAAGAACTTGTTCAAGGGCCAAAGGACTGGCTTGAACAATGTCCAGGGAAGACTTACAGAACGTGTGCTGCTGACTGAGGGATCAAAGTGATCCCACTGATTTAGCCCTGGCAGGTGCCCAGTGTGAAGTCGGCGGCTTCCCAAGTGTTGTATCCCCGTTTGGACACTAGAGGGAGCAGCCTCGTCAGAAGGAGCGCAGATTGCTTTTTTCGGGTTCCAAGAAAGAGTGAAAGTCTAATTTCCATGCCAGTTGAATAGAGAGGGAACCTTAGGAGATACAAATGAAGGGGGCATTGAAGAAAAGATGCTGGTTTATGAGCCTCCTAAGCCAGAGGGAAGAGCTACCTTTGCCCAGACCAGGGGGTTAGCAGAAGACCATGTGAGCAAGAACCCCTAGTCATGTAACTAAGAGAGAATTTCTCCTGAGAAATACAGTGGGTAGAAGATGAAGTGCTTTGTACAGTGGCTTTATCCAAGGAAAGAAGATCTGTTGCAAAAATCCAAGCGAACTTCAGTCCGTGCACAGAAGCCAGGTGAACTGGAAACCAGCCCTGTCTTCACGGGCAGTGGGGACACTGAGATGCGGGTGGGCAAGTTGGCTATGAGCCTTGTCTTGAACAAGAGCCTGGGTCTTCAAGGTGGACCTCTTACATGAGCAAAAAGTACCAGAAGTTTCCTATCCAGGCCTGGGTAGGAACCATGAGTGAGAGACTACAGGGCTTTGGTCCACCATACTACATCAGCAGACACATGTTCGATCAATGTTCAGGACTAATTAGAATATGTATAGGCGCCCACTTCTATTTCTAGTCAGGACATAAATTTAGTAAGATGTAGTGCTAGCAAGGGGATCACATGAAAAAAGAACCCATTTTGATTATAGAGCCTGTATTCTTCCTGTTCTTCTAAAATAGGAGCCAAAATATCACAAGATCACACTGAATGAAACAGAATGACAAACAGTGATATTTATAAATTTTCCCCATAAACAAGGAGTGACCCTAAACTACCTACAATTAAGAGGATTCCATACTGTATATAAACATTAGAGTTCTCCAGGGTCTACTGCTTTTCTCCTTTGGAGAAGAGTGAAAAGGCATTTTAGGATTGAAAGCTATTTCTGGAGGAAACAGACTCTATGCTATTCTAATCAGATAGTTCTCCTGACAGCTCATAGGAAAGAAAGTCCAAAGCTAATAGCGAAATGAGAACCCAAAGAGTAGTGATATATCACTCAGACCTTATGACAGGGTTCAATCAGGGGAACAGAACCAATATGCATGATATTGATAACATAGTTGTCATAAAGAACAATACATTTTGGAAACTGGGGTAGAAATACATTTTGCATCTGATGGTAAGCCCAGTGCTGCTGAAGGTCAGCAGGGCTGGGAACATACTGGAACTTGCCTCTTTCTCTCATTGTCTCCAACCTTGACCATGTGGAGGACCTGCAGAAGCTGGCACCGTCACCATGGTGTTGCATGAACACCTGGTCCAGGACTCGAAGAGGCTGGATGAGGAGACCTGGTGTGAGTAGGAGAAGTTGAGCCCCAGTCTGGTCCTGTGCCCAGTGAGCCAGCAGATCCGTGACAGTGGGGGCGTGCCACAGGGGCATTGACACTCCACAGCCACTGGAATCAGGGAATATGACACACCCGTGGAGGACATTTCTGTGAGTCTTTTGAGAGCAGTTTCCATAATCATTCTCTCCCTAAATAATTGAAGAGGCTTCCCATTTTTATTCATTTATTTTGAATGCATGTAAAGACCTTAGTTGCTAAGATGTCTAGATGCATTCTGTCATTTGCTTTTTACAGGCACTGTTCTCTAAGGTGGGCACTAGCTCTTATACTTACAAATGAGATAAATGAAGTCTTAGACTTTAAGTAACTTCCTTTCAGAGCTCTTTCCTCCCCTCTACAGTTCTACATTTAAAACAAGTACGTTAAAAGGAACTACTTTTTTTTATCGCCCTCGCCCCGCAAGGACGACAAGACGTCCTGGTTCAGATGCATTTTCTCTCTCTTCTCTCTCTCTCTCTCTCTCTCTTTATTTCCGCAAGTCTACACACTTATATACGCTTACATGACCAATCAGCGAGCAGGGTACAGGAGGGAGCGAATCAGGCTGTGCACCTAAACGAACAACTTCGCTAGCAACCAATGCTGTTTACTTCCTCTTAGGGTGTTCCGCTTAGTCTCACGAGGCAGTCCTAACCTGGCAACTAGCCAGGCGCCATCTTTTAATGGCGGAGGCCGCCCTGGCCAGGGGCCTGCCAACGACATTTTTTTTCATTTACTCATATTTCTTCCTCTCTTTCCCTGAAGACACTTTCTTGTCCTTCCCTTCTTCTTCCTCCTCCTCCACCTCCTCCTTCTCTTCCTCATCCTTCTCTTCTTTGTCCTCTTCTTCCTCCTCCTCCCCTTCCCACCTGTCTCCACCTCTTTTTCCTCGTCTACCTCCTCTCCCTCTCTCCCCCCTCCTCTCTCCTCCCCATCCTATTCCTGCTTCCTCTTCAGTATTCCATTTGCAATAGCTCTGGCTAAAGTGAAACAGGAGGAATATATTTTTGTTGCCATCCTGTTAGCTATTTCCTCATGATTTACGGTTAGAATTTCTCTGTCTTCCCTCGCTCCCCAGCATCTGTCCCAGGCTCAGGTGCCAGCCGTGGTCGCAGAGCTCCTGCATATTGTTACTGGCTGCGGGACCTTTGCTCACTTGATATCCAGTGCCCAAGTTCACAGTCTACCAGAGCTCTCCTTGGGTCATCGTATCCATCCCTCTTTTTCTCTTTTCTGTGACCAGGTTCCCACTTCTCTTCCAGTTTCTAGAACTTGAACCTCACCCAATTTGTTAGGAACATTCTCCTCTTCCTCACAAGCTTCCCGTTCCAGCCTTTCCTCACCAGTCCTGCCCTGTGACTGTCCTAAAGATGGCAGTGCAAATCTTCACGTTACTTATTTCCTTACTGTCTCTTGGCTCTGATCGTTCCACCACCTACTTAAGGACACTTATCTATTGAGGATGATTATGTCATGTTAACCTTGAAAATGAAACTGCCAGTCATTTTACCAGCAGAAAGGGGTTTATTTGGGAATAGTAGAGAATTACAACTTGAGAAAAGCAAGCTACAACAAACCACCGCCAAGGCAGACCAACAGAGGGAGGACCGCTCTTTTATAGAGGAAGCTGTGGGGAGCTGGGGAAAGCTGCCATAAGCACAAAGTCCATTGGACTAAAGAGGGAGTTCCAAGTATAGGGCCTCCTCATTGGCTGAGTTGTGGCTGGGCCACTGTTAGGGAAGCACCTTTCTTCCTCGCACTGGGTAGTAAAGTAGGTAAAGTAGCTTGAGAGGGTACGTCTCTTCTTGTGGGGTCTGCAATCCTCGAGAAGTGGTAGGGTGTGAGAGCTCCCCGCTTTGACCTCCCAACACCATTTTATTTTAAAGATTTGTTTGTTTGTTTGAGGGAGAGAGCATGAGAGAGTGAGCACAAGCAGGGATAAAAAGAAGAGAGACAGGGAGAAGCAGGATTCCCACTGAGCGGGGAGCCTGAATTGGGTCTCCATCCCAGGACCCTGAGATCATGACCTGAGCTGAAGGCAGGTGCTTGACCAATGGAGCCACCCAGGTGCCCCTTTCCAAACACCCTTTTAAACAAGGTTTCTTTTTATTAATTTTCACAATAATTCATCTTCTAAGCTGGGACACCTCTGAAAATGAAGAGAGGTGTTATTAAAATTGCACTGGGGGTAACAGGCACTGCTCTGACCTCACGGTACCTAGAGCCTGAAGTTTGCACACAGCCTGGCCAGGTATGGGCTGATGTTAGGAAAGCTGGTTAACGTTTCCCTGCGATAGTCTTCTTTTCTATGAAATTGGCCTAACAGTTGTTCCTTGGTCTGGAGATAGCATTGACCCACTCTACATGTTCTACATGTCATGTAGGAGGAGGTGGGTCAATGCATGTAGAACATGTAGAGTGATGACCCCTCCATGGCAATCATTCAATGTATTTAAACTACAGTTTATATACTTTTTGTACCTATAATGTTGGCAACTTAACTAGCCTTTCGAAGCCTGTAAGACCTGAATGTGAGGCATGGGACCACTCTCCCTCATCTAGACACTGCTCTTACTGACTTTGTTCTTTGACATAATTCTTCAGTGCCCAGCCCCAGTGCTTTCCCAGCCATCTCCCTGTATGTCCTGCTTGTATTTCTTGTTCCAACAATGCATTAGGCAATGTCTCAATGCCAGAAGACAGTTACTCCTGCTGCCAGTTTCCTAATCAACGGTAAGCCTTCAGGAAGCACAGTGAACTCAGAGTGGTCTTAGCACGCTCTCCAGCCAACACGTTTTCACTGACTCCTCTACACTGTTGCACAAGGCAAAGGCACGTTAAGTCGGAGTCAGAAGAGGCTGCAGTTTTCCAGAAAAGACACTCTAGCCATCATTTTCGAGTGTCTCCTACTTGGCTTCAGAGGCAAGACGTCTTCCAAGGCCTGAAGCCTCCAAGGTAAACCCTATAGATTTCCTCTGCAGAGAAAGCCTCCTTTTTAATTATCTGCTCGGGGTGCCCCCCAGTGGGATAAGGATGTCTGCAGAGTTTTCTGTATGGTTGCTTTGTAGAGATTTGGAATTTCAGCGAAGAGCATGGCTTCCCTGGTGCCAAAATGTTAGATATAATTATATAGTTATTTCTTTGGGAAGACACGGGCCTGGACATGCATAGCCATGTGCATGCACAAACATAGGCATGCACACACACACCCCTGAGATGTATTCCATCCAAGGGGCTGCCTCCAAGTTTGGCTGCCAGCTCTGGGAATGGGATGGTCTGGACACACTTGAAGCCTGGGATTTAGTGAGTGGGTTTCTGCATAAGCTCGGAGGGATCATAATGACATCCTAGAGCTGGGTCACCAGGTTCTGATTCCTATCTCCTCAGTTGTTGGCTGTGTGTTTTTTGGGAAGTGACATAACTTTCCTGCCTGTAAAATGGAAAGGATCACAAGAGTAGTACTTATTCATGTGGACGTGTGAGGGATAAATGGGTTGAATAAGTAAAACACTTAGAACAATGCCTGACACAGAGTAAAAGCCAGATGGGTGAACTTAACTGGGGTTCTCAGAAAATCTACACTTCTCTCACAAAAAAAAAAAAAAAAAAAAAGCTAAATTGAGCAAATAATTGAACATAATTTATTTTGCCTAAAGGCTGAAAATTCTCCCTGATAATTATAGTTATTCAAAAAAAAATGATGTGGTTAGACTTGATTTCTCCCCTCTAGAAGTTCTCTGGGAGTTTCTCCGTAGGAGAGGCTCCAATCCTTGAAAACAGATTTTCAGTACAGCATGGCTCCATTGAGCTGGACCAAAAATTTATTTATTTGTTAAGCATGTATTCCCTGAGTGTCCAGTGTGTAACAGACAAGGACCTAGGCACTGACTTCTTATGTTGGGAAGACAGCAGATAAAGCTGAGCTTCCAGTCACTGGAGGCTTAGAAGGGTAAGTGGTATAAAAAGGGAAGCAGAAGACATTCTCAATAACAGGGAACTTCCTCCAGACTTGGGCAGGACTGAAAAAGGCTTCCTGCATGAAAACTGTGGATGTGGGCAAGGGGTCAGTCTGGAAAAAGACCAGACATTATCTAGGTGGAGCCTGAGGGACAATGTGTTCAAGACGGGAGGAATAATACTGAGAAGGAGGGTTTGAGACTTTTGAGAGCCTGATGCTTGGGGAATTAAAAGAAACCATGGCTGGATGGAGCTATGAGATAGGGAGGGGGAGGCATGAAGCTGGAATAACAGGCAAGCAGCTTCTGATCATGAAGGAGCGCTGCTCCCCACATTACATACATTCTAAAGCAGTAGATGTCTTATCTAAAATATATGCATATTTCCCAGGGTGGCTGGTTGGCTCAGTCAGTGGAGCATTTGACTCTTGATCTTTGGGTTGTGAGTTCGAGCCCTACATTGGGTGTAGAGATCACTTAAAAAAATAAAATCTTTAAATATGTACACACACACACACACACACACACACACTTTTCCCAATGGAGAAATTTTATTTTATTATTTTTTAAAGATTTTATTTATTTTTTGAAAAAGAGAAAGACAGCACAAGCAGGGAGAGCAGCAGGCAGAGGGGAGAGGGAAAAACAGACTCCTCTCTGAGCAGAGAGCCCGATACAGGGTTTGATCCCAGGACTCTGAGATCATGACCTGAGCTGAAGGCAGAGGCTTTAACCCACTGAGCCATCCAGGTGCCCCTATCAGTTTTTATACTATGAAATTATACTGTCCAAGATGGAACATACTGTGTATATTTTAGTGATAATGTATTTTTTAGTTGCAATGATTGTGGTGGTTGTTTGGTGATCTTTATATATGATACTTTAAGTCCTTTTGACACAAGGCAGAGTGCAAGTTAAAGTCAACATTTAGCAACTGCTTGTTAGGTTAGGGACTTCATACCTTATCAAAGTTGCCCCTTATAAAGTTAATATGAAATTAAAATTATTTCCATTTACATATGTGAACACTGAAGTTCCCATTCCTAGATCACTCAACTAGTAAATGGCCAAATTCAGACTTCGACTTGGCTCTTCCATGGTGAGTAAACTATCCACAGCTCTATGGCTGCCCAGAAAGCAATTAACCTCTCTATACCTCCCTTTTCTCATCTTAAAGTGGGAATAATATTCCAACATAGACTGTCAGGAGCATTAAATATGTTCAGACATTCGCAGGAACTAGACCACGTTTGGCATGTAGCAGTAAGTACTCAATAAATTATACCTATTGTTATTATAGGAATATGACCAAAGGCATCTTCCTTACTAAGGGTTCACCGCTCAGTGAAGCCATCTGTCTAGTTGTCTAGGATAGATTTGCAGAGAGAGGGGCCTATGTAATAATGTATACCTGTATATAAAAAAGAGAAGGGAATGACTCTTCACTGTTTCAAGGTTAAATGAGACACCCAGACTTACTAGAATAGTCTAATGATTACTACCCCAAGACAAAATGAAACTCAACAATGGAAATTGTTGCACCATTTTGAAGTCATTTTGAATCAAACATATCTGTTGTGCTCAAAAATTTTTAGCTAACAGTAAAGGGGAAAACGTCAATCCTTTGGACTTCTTTTTTGTGACAGCCATCAATAACCCCAGATGGCCTCCCAAGAAGTTGGTAATGAAGAACCTAGGATAGCCTCAACAGGTAGTCTCCCAGCAAGCCAGGCGGAACCAGAGGTGATAAATAACTCTGTCTACCAGCCCATTGGTGAATTGCAAAATCATCTGAAGGAGAAACTACAAGCCTTTGGGGTATGTCAACCTTAGTTTAAAAAAGGTTTAAGATGGAAGAAAATACCTATCATATGGGAAATCTTGTTTATTCCCATCAGGGGGAATCTAAGTTATTCAACACTGAGTCAATAATGTACTTTTTAAAGAAAATACCAGGATCTACTTTAGACTTGGAGAGTAGGAAACATCCTATCAACATTGGAGAATGGACTCCAGTCTGAGCAGCACATCAGGAGGCTGAGTTCTTATGAACTCATACTCCACATCTTAAATTTAAAAATTGTGTTGAGGAAGGCTTAATGAACCGTTGTTTAATGTCTGGGTGCCTTCCCCATCATATTATGGCCCTAAAGTATGCTAGGAAGATGACTGACCTTATCTATGAGGTCAGCCATGTTGCCTGTACTCTTCTACCACTTTGGGGAAGGGGTTTGTGAGAATGAACAGGAGCAGGGAGAGAGGTGGAGATGAAGGGCTGCCCCTGGGATCGGTGGCGATAGCATGGGATGAAAACCTCCGAGCGTAAGCCCTAGCCCAGTTAAATTAGTTGACTTTATAATCATTTCAAGCAATGATAGCTGCTTTCTGAAGGATATTAAAATGGTCTCTTCTCCATGTACATTAGTATATGACCATTATGCCTTTTCCCCCCTGCTTCTTACAGGCCGTCCAGATCCTGAGTGGAGCAATTATTCTGGTTCTAGGTGTTTTTCTAGGTTCCTTAAGAAACATATTCCATTTCTTCAGTGTGTTTTTCTTTATCTTCTACACAGCTTATCCACTGTGGGGCCCTATATTTGTGAGTATTCCTATTCCCCTGACCACAGATCACTACATAGATACCACTGCTAGAAATGTGTTGGATTATTATAGTGTCGTTCTTAGGTGATTTGAAGATTGCTTGCTATGGGTTTGATTTGTATTCTTTACACATGTTTTAAAAACAAAGTGCCTTTCTGACCAAGAGAAATCATATTTTCTGAGTACAACTTAAGTCCCAAACATGAAGTTAATGTATTCATGTATTAAACCCAGGTATTATGGATACTAAGAAAATCAAATGGAAACTGAGTATTGGTGAATTGTCTTGTGTAGCCAAGAGAGTCCTGGTTTGAGACATAAGAGATTTGCCTGCTGATCACAGTCTTGAAATCAGAAGATTGATTTCCCCTATCTAGGTAAAAATGTAATCAATAAAATGGGCTTTGGTCCTAAGTGATCTTCTTAAAATTTATTTATTTAGCTTTGTTATTTGACCATCACCTACCTGATGGTTTATTTTTTTTTAAAGGTGATTAGTAGGAAGTATTTGTTAATTAGGTAGGGTTTGTTTTGTTTGTAGATTCTGGTATTAGAACTTCGAGAATTTATATGTGTTTGTTCTCAAACAAAGGTGCTACCATGGCATATCAAAGATGGGAAGGGTTAGCTGAAAATGGTAAATAGAACGTGTAATTGGCAAATGAAGAAGAAAAAATGTATAGCAAATTTTGAGCTCTGATTTATTCATACCTTGTTTTTTTTTTTTTTTTTCTCCCCCAAAATCATTGACCTTCAGATGTCCTGTAAAACAAAATTGCTCATCATCTGGTCAAAAATTTCTTAACCCAAATCAGATCTCATGTTCTGACAAAAGAGTATATTCAGTTTCTGGATATAGTCTAACACATGTAATTTGGATTTAACATTTCTGAAATGTTTAAGTAGTTAATATAATCATTTAGATGACCTAGCTAGAATCTGGATTTTTTTTCCAGAAAATCAGGAGTACACATTTTTTCTGCATCATAAATCCTATCTAAATGGGAAATTTCCATATTATAGAAAAGAGAATAATAGAGAGTCTCAATTATTCAACTGGAAATGAATATTCTTTTCTCAGAAAGCTGAGGTCAGTTTGTTGAAAAAAAGTGGTCAGGGAACTAGAACTCACTCTTTTAAGGCATCCTCAAGACTAAGATTCAAATCTGATTGTTGGATTCCCATTGCCAGAAACTTTTCTCTGGCTCTGTATCACCAGGGGAGCAAAAGTCTAAGATCTGTGACTTGGAACAAAGCGTTTCCTATCTGGCCTTTCTATACCCTTGTCTCCCTCCCCTTTCTTCTGTATACAGACCCTGCTATCTACACACACTGATGTGTGATTCCTTCTGTTTACACATCTTCCTCTTACTTAATCCTTATTAAACCATCTGCCTTTGGAAAAGATATTTTAGCTCTTGCCCTCCAGCTTCCTAGGATAGTAGAAATAATATAAGGACCTTCTCACTGGGTCACTAGGAAATTAAGTGGAAAAAATATATAAAAACCTTAGCTGTTTTTAATAGGTGCTTCATGTTTGCTGGGCCCATATCTAGTATCTTACCATGTGTTATTTCATTTTATCCCCATATAACTATAAGATCAGTGACATGGAGCTATGAACATCTCTATCTTACAGAAAAAGAAACGCACGTGGGCGCCTGGGTGGCTCAGTGGGTTAAGCCGCTGCCTTCGGCTCAGGTCATGATCTCAGGGTCCTGGGATCGAGTCCCACATCGGGCTCTCTGCTCGGCAGGGAGCCTGTTTCCTCCTCCTCTCTCTCTCTGCCTGCCTTTCTACCTACTTGTGATCTCTCTCTGTCAAATAAATAAATAAAATCTTTAAAAAAAAAAAAAAAAAAGAAACGCATGCAAAGAGGGGTGTGACAGTTTGCCTCAGGAAACGGAATGAGAAAAGTTAAGATGGCATCAAGACACAGAGCATATGCTCTTGACCATGAGGGTCTAATGAGCCTGGAGTTTCTTGTGACAACCACTTTGTTATTTGAAGTGGAATTCAAAACCCGTTCCTTCATGTTCAGTCAGAATTCAAGAATTGAATTTATGTAGCGAGCTTTAGCTCTCCATGATTTTGATGTTTGCCTTCAAACCCTAGGATTGGTTTGATAAAGGGTTGTAAGATATATGAGACATAAAACAGAATGACCTTTTAAGAAAACCATGAACTTGGGGCACCTGGGTGGCTCAGTGGGTTAAGGCCTCTGCCTTCAGCTCAGGTCATGATCCCGGGGTCCAGGGATCGAGCCCTGCATGGGCTCTCTGCTCGGCAGGGAGCCTGCTTCCTTTCCTCTCTCTTTGCCTCTATGCCTCCCTGTGATTTCTGTCTGTCAAAATAAATTTAAAAATCTTTGAAAAAAAAAAAAAGAAAACCATGAACTTGTAGAGAATTCAATTTATCAAATTAGAGTCATGAAAACAAGAGCTTATCAAAAATAATCATTTAAAAAATTAGTGGACATTTCAATATAGACAGATTTGCAGAAGTTCTTTAAGAAAATCTAATCCAGGGGCACCTGGGTGGCTCAGTGGTTTAAGGCCTCTGTCTTTGGCTCAGGTCATGATCCCAGGGTCGGGAATTGAGCCCTGCACTGGGCTCTCTGCTCAGCGGGGAGCCTGCTTCCTTCTCTCTCTCTGCCTGCCTCTCTGCTTACTTGTGATCTCTTTCTCTGTCAAATAAATAAATAAAATCTTTAAAAAAATAAAAAAAGAACATCTAATCCAATGACTCAAACCCTTATCTGAAGCCTGGCTAAGAACACAAGAATAATGTTATATATGAATGTGCATATAAATAAATGTTATCTACATTAAATATAAATTATGTTACATTAAATATATGTATTTATTATATTTTTAAAGTATGCACACTCATGTAACCTATAAAAAGCCAGACATATAACATGATGATAATATATATTTGCTCAAAATTTTAATGAATTTAAAATTTCATTGCTATATGGGGCGCTGGGGTGGCTCAGTGGGTTAAGGCCTCTGCCTTCGGCTCAGGTCATGATCCCAGGGTCCTGGGATCGAGCCCCACATCGGGCTCTCTGCTCAGCAGGGAGCCTGCTTCCACCTCTCTCTCTCTCTCTGCCTGCCTCTCAGCCTACTTGTGATCTCTATCTGTCAAATAAATAAATAAAATAAAAAAAATTTCATTGCTATAAAATGATGAACGACATCAAGTATAATTCATGTGGTAGAATGTTAATTTAAAAAAGAATCTTTGTACAACCATTGCTAAATAGCTACTAATCCAAAGAGTACTAAGAAAAAATAGTTGAGATTTAGTATTCTCTAATCTGCTTTGTTTCCTGTGTTCAAGCAGTTCATTGTTTCAGGATCCTTATCTGTTGTCACTGGGAGAAAACCCACAAGAGCGCTGGTAAGTGGCAGTTCTTCTTGTCTTCCTATGATCATAGGACTTGAAATAAATTATCTATTAATAGCAGGAGAGTAGAGGTTGGTGAATCCAACTGAGATACTGAGTCTCATGTAATGCACAAGAAAATTAATTCTCTTATCTTAAGGCACCCAGATGGTAAATTATCAGAAAGTCATAGAGATTCGAGTGATTATTGGGATGGTTCTCTTTAATAGTTGATGAATCTGAAGCTCAGAAAAAGGCTTCTTGACTTTTGTGTGTTGTGAAACTTGATGAATTCTAATTACTTAGAGCATACACTTTCTACCACTGATTCCACCACCGAAAGAAAGCAAAAAGTTCTATACCTTCAGTGATTCATGAAGCACTTACTATGCCCCTATTATGTGTTCTCTCTAAATCATCTGCCCAGCTACACAGCTTCTCTAGCTCATTCTCTGCCCCTCCCTGGATGGCCACCTCGAACCCTAATCCCATTTCTCTCACCTTTATTCTCTGTTGATGACCTTGCTTCCTATTCTGAGAAATGCAAGCCACTGGAGAGAACGTTCAGACCCCCACTCTAATATCCACTTTGTGGACCAGATCTGTACCATTTCTCTTTTCATTCTAACCTCTTATAGCAGGTGACCTCTCCACTATTTTCTCTAAAGCCGGTATCCCTCCTTGAATACTAGATTCCGTTCTTTTTTTTTTTTTCCCCATCCAAGTGCACCACTCCAAATGTCTTTCTGCTAGATCTTTTTAATCAGCCTATAAGCATCCAGTAACTGCTCTAATTAGAAAAAATATATACAGTTTCAGTTAAACTCATTCCAAAAGGCTTTATTTTCTTCTCTACCCCATCTCCATAACTATTCTCCTTAAGATTACTGAAGACTTCTAAGCACCTGGGTGGCTTCGTTGGTTAAGCAACTGCCTTTGGCTTGGGTCATGATCCTGGAGTTCCAGGATCCAATCCTGTATCGGGCTCCTCACTGCATCTTCCTAGGCAGCATTCCTATTAACACCCCCACTTCCGCTTCTCTCTGGATGTCCAGGTCCTCCTCTCTCCACTCCATTAGCCCTAATACTTATTCCCCTTCAAAAATACTACGTAGTTTACCAATTTGTATGCTTAATTGTTTTCTTTGTCTTTGTTGCTAGAATGTAAGCTCCACGGGGGTATGGATCTTTGTTCTGTGATGTGTGCCCAGCATCTAAGATGATTCTGGGTGTGTAAAGAACCTTAAATTGATATTTATTTAAATGAACCACCACCAAAGGAAGGAAGGATGTGCTTCCTATATTAAATGAAAATTCCTATTCTTTTTTTAGGTGCAAAACACTTTTGGAATGAATATTGCCAGCGCTACTGTGGCTCTAGTTGGGTTTGTTTTTCTCTCAATAAATTTAGCAGTTAATAAGCAGTCTTTCAAGAACTGTGAGGCTTCACAGTCACAGGACTTATGCATTTACGTGGGCATCTTTTCAAACGTATGTTTTCCAAAATTATGTTTAATTATAAAATATTTCAAACAACCCAAAATGTACAGAAGAATAATGTATCAGATATCATGGAACCTTGATTTGAATCTGGGCTTGGCCATGTATTAGCTCTGTAATGAAGGTCAAATTAGACAATCTTTCTGTGCTCCAATTTGCTCATCTTTCAAAAGAGGATGATAATAGTATCATTCTTGCAGAGTTGGTGTAAGAATTAAACAAGTTAATATTTGATGAACTGTTGAGACGCACATTTTGTTATACTATTAATATTGATTACTACTACTATTACACTCTCCAGAGGAGTTAAATTGAAAAAAAAATTTATTTCACATCTTAATAAAACTGACTTGGGAGTTTTGCAGTGTTCTCTGTAGTTTGGGATTTTCAAATCAAGACTGACTTCTGAATTTTGGCAGTTGTCTTCCTTTTAGAGGGAAGTTCCTTAAAAACCTTTTCAAATGACTTCATTGTTTGTGTTAGAAATTCTCCTTTTGAGGTCCAATTAAAATTAAGATTTTCCTTCAAATTTACCTATTTTCTCCATGATGACCTATTTTATGATCTATTTTTACTGACTAACTCCTGTGTGCTGGCATAGAAGTTTGTGCATCAATTTTCCTAAGTTGTATTTTTAATTATATAAGTTTATATTTATATTGGTCTGATTTTTTATTCCTGTGGATTGCATAGTATTTTCCTTCTGGAGCAATTTTATATTTGTGTCTTCAAGGTGCCTCGGTGATAACAGAGGAATTGCTAGTCTAGTGATTTTAGTGTTTGGGTGCTAGCGATGGTGTAAATGCATAAAACCGCTAATGAAATTCCATTAATGAAATGATGGAGGGGTCATTTTTGTCTATTTACTTGTCTGCCTAGTTTGCTATGATTCAAATTAGTAGATGTTAATGAGAGTATCAGCATTTCGCCTCCACAGTTTCTTTACCCGTGACTACCTCACGTGCGTTGATAAATGCAATGTATCTCTCTCTAGGGAAAGTATTCCCATGTTTTTAGGTTGGTAAATTGTCTCTTGTAGAGTGTTTGTGTATGTCTGTGTCTTAAACCTAATCTGTGGTTCACTTTGTTCTAAGGGCAGGAGACGTTATATTTGGTTTCCTGATGACACTTTTTTCCCTCTGAATGTTTGTGCTGGGTTTGATATGAGACATCGTATCCCCTAGGGCCTGATGTCCGTAATGCTGATTCTTACTTTGCTGGAATTGTGCATAAGCATCTCTGTCTCAGCCATGTGGTGCGTAGAAAGCTCCCGTAATTCGACTGAGGTGGGTTTGTTTCCATAACTAATAATTCACATGGACTGCTAGGGTTTGAGGTTCTCACTGAGTCCCCAAATTGGAAAGACACAATTATGCAGTAATGACTTGTGGGGTTCCTGGAGTTAGAGATGGTGTGAATATGTGGGATGGAATCAAGGCTGGAAAAATGAGGAAACAGTGTATTTCATATAATATTCAATACATGTATAAAATCATAGTATCATGTTATAGTCATATAATTAGTATAATAATCAATAAATTAAAATATCAATAATAATACAATTAGTACAAGATAATAAATATTATAATAACATTTAGTACATTTTTATTCAGATATAATTAAGTTCAATTATTTACTCGTAACTTATCAGTTTTTTGTTGTATAGCCAGGAAAAAATTATAAGTTCTTTACAGATTTTAAGTAACTCAAGTATAAGATGAAAACATTTTCATGCTCCTCTAATGTTTGTTGTGAGGATCATGTACATAAAACCTTCAGCACAGTAATGATCAGCAATCACATGTTATTGGTGATGATCATGATGATTAAGGAAGGGTTGGAAGGAGAGGGAGGTGATGATCCTATTCTTGGACATTGATATTTTTATTTTCCAGGTGATTTCCACTCCTTCCAATTCTGTATAAGCAGGAATGCCTCCTGATGAAAATAAGTCTGAGAGCAAGGAAATTCAAGCTTAAATCTCTAGTGAGTCAGAGCTTCATCCAAGAACTCGGGAGGATGGGAGCCTGCAAAACGCGATCCTGTTCTCTTAGGGCACCAATCATGAGAAACTTGAATATTTGACTCAATTTTCTTCTGTTCCAATTATAAACCCCATTAGTATGTTTGGGTATGGAAGGAAAAATATACTTCTTTAGACATTCTTGGTTTTGTAATGTCTGTGATCACCGCTCCAAAGTTGTTTGCAAAATCAGTGTCTTTCTTCTTACCTACCTATTCCACTGCCTAATAAGTTTTAAAGAAGTCAAATAGAAAAATTCCTGTTTTATGTGTTTTCTCTAAACCCAACTCCCAACCACCCACTAAAAAAGAAAATGAGTCATATATATTTTTTTTCATTGCAGAAAAACACTTCCTGACTTTAGCTGACATATGCATTGTAAAAACTCAAATAAAAATCCATCATTATCCCATTCTGTCAGTTGTCTTTTGATTTTGTTAACTGTTTCCTTTGCTGTGCAAAAGCTTTTGATCTTGATGAAATCCCAATAGTTCAGTTTTTCCCTTGCTTCCCTTGCCTTTTGCGTTGTTCCTAGGAAGATGTTGCTGCGGCAGAGGTCGAAGAGGTTGCTGCCCGTGTTCTCCTCAAGGATTTTGATGGATTCCTTTCGTACATAGAGGTCCTTCATCCATTTTGAGTCTATTTTTGTGTGTGGTGTAAGGAAATGGTCCAATTTCATTTTTCTGCATGTGGCTGTCCAATTTTCCCAGCACCACTTATTGAAGAGGCTGTCTTTTTTCCATTGGACATTCTTTCCTGCTTTGTCGAAGATTAGTTGACCATAGATTTGAGGGTCTATTTCTGGGCTCTCTATTCTGTTCCATTGATCTATGTGTCTGTTTTTGTGCCAGTACCATGCTGTCTTGATGATGACAGCTTTGTAATAGAGCTTGAAGTCCGGAATTGTGATGCCACCAACGTTGGCTTTCTTTTTCAATATCCCTTTGGCTATTCGAGGCCTTTTCTGGTTCCATATAAATTTTAGCATTATTTGTTCCATTTCTTTGAAAAAGATGGATGGTACTTTGATAGGAATTGCATTAAATGTGTAGATTGCTTTAGGTAGCATAGACATTTTCACAATATTTATTCTTCCAATCCAGGAGCATGGAACATTTTTCCATTTCTTTGTGTCTTCCTCAATTTCTTTCATGAGTACTTTATAGTTTTCTGAGTATAGATTCTGTGTCTCTTTGGTTAGGCTTATTCCTAGGTATCTTATGGTTTTGGATGCAATTGTAAATGGGATTGACTCCTTAATATCTCTTTCTTCTGTCTTGCTGTTGGTGTAGAGAAATGCAACTGATTTCTGTGCATTGATTTTATATCCTGACCCTTTACTGAAAGATATTTGCAAACGACATATCAGATAAAGGACTAGTGTCCAGAATCTATAAAGAACTTAGCAAACTCAACACCCAAAGAACAAATAATCCAATCAAGAAATGGGCAGAGGACATGAACAGACATTTCTGCAAAGAAGACATCCAGATGGCGAACAGACACATGAAAAAGTGCTCCATATCACTCGGCATCAGGGAAATACAAATCAAAACCACAATGAGATATCACTTCACACCAGTCAGAATGGCTAAAATCAACAAGTCAGGAAATGACAGATGCTGGCGAGGATGCGGAGAAAGGGGAACCCTCCTCCACTGTTGGTGGGAATGCAAGCTGGTGCAGCCACTCTGGAAAACAGCATGGAGGTTCCTCAAAATGTTGAAAATAGAACTGCCCTATGACCCAGCAATTGCACTATTGGGTATTTACCCTAAAGATACAAATGTAGTGATCCAAAGGGGCACATGCACCCGAATGTTTATAGCAGCAATGTCCACAATAGCCAAACTATGGAAAGAACCTAGATGTCCATCAACAGATGAATGGATCAAGAAGATGTGGTATATATACACAATGGAATACTATGCAGCCATCAAAAGAAATGAAATCTTGCCATTTGCAACAACATGGATGGAACTAGAGCGTATCATGCTTAGCGAAATAAGTCAAGCAGAGAAAGACAACTATCATATGATCTCCCTGATATGAGGAAGTGGTGATGCAACATGGGGGCTTAAGTGGGTAGAAGAAGAATCAATGAAACAAGATGGGATTGGGAGGGAGACAAACCATAAGTGATCTTAATCTCACAAAACAAACTGAGGATTGCTGGGGGGAGGGGGTTTGGGAGAAGGGGGTGGGATTATGGACATTGGGGAGGGTATGTGATTTGGTGAGTGCTGTGAAGTGTGTAAACCTGGTGATTCACAGACCTGTACCCCTGGGGATAAAAATATATGTTTATAAAAAATAAAAAATTAAAAAAAAATCCATCATTATCTTCAAGATACATTTTTACTACATTTGAGGTGGGGAGGGTCAAGCCTCAGAGATTTTGTTTCAGTCAGCTGCTGAGATTCCAATATGCCCTGATACATAAAGGATGGTAGAGACCAGGGACTTTGAGAGCAGTATCAACATTTGTTCTTCAAAGGATGGTGAGAAACTGCAAAACAGAGTAAAAAATAAGCCTTTGGAATCTCACAGATCTGGCTTTAAATTTTGATAACTGTCACTTATTACCTGTGTGAATTTGAGCAAGTTACTTAATCTCCTTGATCTGTTTCTCCTCATCTATAAAAGACGTGTGATAATATCAATGACCTTCAGGTACCTGGGTGGCTCACTCGGTTAAGAAAACTACTCTTGATTTCAGCCCAGGTCAAGATCTCAGGGTCCTGGGATCAAATCCCACACTGGGCTCCATGCTCAGCTCAGAGTCTGCTTGAGGTTCTCTCACTCCCTTTCCCTTTGTCCCTCTGCTTGTGCTCTCTCTCTAAATAAGTGCATAAATAAAATAAAATAAAATCTTAAAAAATAACAATGACCTTATCAGTTGTTATGAGGCAAAATAGACCTACAAGTACTAAATAATGCTGGTGTTATGGTGCTGCTGCTGCTGCTACGGCTGAGGTGGGGTGGTGGTCAGATGTGCAGGGAAGATAGCAGAAACCCTCACTTCTGTGTGGCTCCTCCTATCCCCTAGGGATATTAATGGTTATCTTTTCATGGTGGCATTTTGATGTTAAACCTCCTTCTGATATATGTGATTCCTGATTTATCTACTGATGAAGTGCTTATGTTTCACATTTATAAATGAATTCCCTTCTCTTGATACTAAACTGTGTCATTCAGAGTGTCCGTAAGTTCATACCCATAGCTACTCTTAGCTCCTTGTTTACCATGTATGCAAAGATTCTTCCACACTCTTCTCAACTTATTGTTGCCTCTCCAGAGCATGCACACACATACACACTCATTATATATAATATATATATATTAGAATACACATATATACGTATATACATATATGTATATATACATATATATAATACATATATACACATATATGTGTACACACATATATACATATATACACACATATATACATATATGTATATATGTATATATACATATATATAATACACATATATACACATATATATAAAATGAGTGTGTATGTGTGTGCATGCTCTGGATATATATATATGTGTGTATGTGTATATATATGTATTTATATATATGTATATATATGTATTCTAATCTGCTTTTTAATCCATTCAACAATATCTGGAGAGTGTCGACTATGTGCATGTGCTGTGGTAGAAGTTTAATGTATGATAGAGAATGACGGATAGTTTTTGCTCTCAAGTTGCTCATAGTAAGAGATATAGACCTATGGAAATATGTGATTACAACATGGAGTGATAAGCGCTATGATAGGAAGAGTATAGGATTCTGGGAAGATGTAGGAAGAGTTTCTAACTCAGGCAAGAGGGGATAACATTTTTTTCTTAGAAGACTTCTAAACCAAGCTCTTAAAGATAACTAGAGTTGGCAAGATGAAGGGGGATGCATGCAAAAGTCTTTAAGCTGGGGAGAATTGGGGATATTCAGGGAACTAACAAAAGAGTTTAGTGTATCTATGATGTGTGAGGGGCAGATGGCAAGATAAAACTTTAGAGAGCGAGGGAAATTACACACATCACAGGAGATCATAAGACAAACTCTATGAGTCTTCAGAAGCAATTGAAAATTGTATGTAGTGGTGTTGAGCTGGGTTATATAGACTTGTGAGAGCTGATTTTAAATTTTCAGGGTGACTTGAAATTAGCTGTGGTGGTAGTATTTATACCTCAGAGACTGGTAAGCTGCAAGTCACATTCCCACTCCCTCCCTCCAACTCTGGAAAGCCAGTTGTTGAAATTTACAACACTCTACTGGGAAAATATGGACAGGGCATACACTTGCTTGAAATTTAGGGATATCCTTTTGGTTGCAATGTAAAGTGTATTGCAAGGAGTTTGTGAAGAAGAGGTTGATTAGGAGTCTGATACAGTACACAAAGCAAATGATAGACTTCTCCAGAAAAAAAGTGATTTATAGTAACATTTGTATTATCATTTTTCATTATTTCTACTTTTCTCCTCTAATATGTTATAATTAAACAAATCATTTTTTGGTATTTTTCCAAAGATATCTGCTAACAAATTTTGATCAAAACATATTGACATCCTATAGTGGACATTGGGATTGCCTATCTGGCAGCCATTCTAGCTATCCCTGGCTTGATGGCAACCTTGAGATTTTGGTGGAGACTGCAGGACTCACCATGGTAAATCTGAACCCATAAGAACACTTCCATTCCTGATTGTACCAGCCCATGAAATGTCCCTTAACCAGGGCTTGATTCATGTGTGGAACCATCAACATTAAGTTAGAGGCTCTTTTATGAATGTAAAATATGACCTTCCCTTTCATCATATTTATGAACTAAGCTACAGCTAGAATTAGTAGCTATAGTGGCCGTGGCGAAAACCAACCTCAGTAGTAAGCTGAAGGCAATGTGAGAGAATTTCAGAAAACAGAAACCAAACCCTAACCTACCCACATCTGAAATTTAACCCATATCTGGAATTAGAAGTTTCATGAACACATACATTCTGTTTTTATTGTTAAACATTTGTTGCAAATATCTTCTCCCATTCTGATTTTGTTTTGTTTTATTTTGGTGTTTCTGTTACCTCTTGTTTTGCTTCCACCCTGAATTGTTGTAGTTTTATTTACTCACTTTTCATCATGATTTATGCATTTTGCATTTTGGACAAGAAACTCTTCTTTACCTCAAGTCCTTGGAGATTTTCTTTTTATATTAAGATTTTTAATATATCCATAATTTACTTTTTCTATAGTGACATCATCATCATCATCACCATCATTATCATCATTCTCCTTTTGGAAAGCTAATAATTCTAGAATATTTTGGTTGAATATCTCCTTATTTGCCATACTGAAGTTCACATACATTCATGCACATACCCAGAGCCTCCTACTTCAGAGACTTTGTTGTTGTTACAAAAATAACACATTGTTTTAGTTGCACAATTATTTTTGGGTAGAATAGACATTTAACAGTATCAATTCTTGTAATCCATGAACATGGAATATATTTGTATTTATTTTTGTCATCTTTAATTTTTTTCACTGATATTTTATGGTTTTTAGTTGTTCTCTTTAACTATAGGATTTTTCCCTTCAAGATCTTGCTCATCTTTTATTATATTTACATCTACAAATGGGGGCAAATTACTTTCTTTTTTAAAGATCAATATATATCCCTAGTCTTTTCGCATCTGAGACATTTTCTCAGACTCTTCTTGTTTTCATGACTTTGACATTTTTGAAAAGCACTGTTCTGGTATTTTGTGGAATGTCTTCTCAGTGTGATAATATATGCCATGATTCAAATAGATTTATGGTTTTGGAGGAAGACTTTCATACAGTTGAAGTACCTTTCTCATCACATCATGTAAGGACACCCAGTATATCCATGATATCAATATGGCGTCATTGGTGTAGTAAACCATGATTACTTGGTTAAAGTCTCCCCAAGATGTGCCTCTCTAGTTTGTAGACTGTTTTGAGCTGAAGGCAATCAAGACTCTGTGGGCTCAAGAGAAACTTTGTCCCTCCCTTAACTACCTAGGGGGATCTAAACTGGAGATCTTTCCCAGAATAAGAGTTATTGCCAGAGACAAAATTTTTTAAAAAGATTTATCTATTTATTTGGAAAAGAGAGAGAGAGCATGCACAAGCAGGGGAGGGACAGAAAAAGATGGAAAGAGAGAATCTCAAGCAGACTCCCCACTGATTGTGGAGCGTGACATGGGGCCCCATCTTATGACTCTGAGATCATGACCAGAGCTGAAATCAAGAGTCACACGTTCAACCAACTGAGCTACCCAGGCACTCCACCAAAGATAAATTTTATATGAGTGACCCATCTGTGTGGCAGGACAAACATCCAGTTACCAAACATGTACCTTTCTTCTTCTTGCCCCGTGATTTTCCCTCCTCTTCTTTGAAGGCCCAGATTTTTTCCCATTCCTTAACTCAGACTTCATTTTACCTTTTTTGTCTTTGTGCCTCTCATATATGTGGAACTCTCATACATAAGAAATTAAATTTTATCTTCTCCGGTTAATCTGTCTCATGTCAATTTAATTCTTGGACCAGCTGAAGGAAACTTTGAAGGGAAGAATAAAATTTTTCCTCCCCAACATCTTTTAGATGTCTTCACTGAAAAGTTGCTATTTTTTCTCTTCCATCCTCCAATCATTAGAAGTGAATTAATGTCTAGTTTACATTCAAGGGGAAGAGAAATGAGCTCCACCTCCTGGAGAAAGGGCTATCAAAACAAAGACAGGCATTCATTAAAACCACCATTGTAATAAATATTTTAGAAAAGACATTTTGAGGCTATATAAATATCCTATTTCTCCTTAAAGTTTCACTCATTAATTTTATCATTTACATATAGAATTTTCTTGCAGCAATTACTTCTGTGTCATTCAAAAGTTGATTTTCTATATCCCTCATTTCTTCTTCCTTTATTATTTGAATTCTGCAAAGAAGATTTGTCCCTTTTCTCTCATTTCTTTCTTCATTAAATCACTTATTTATATCTGTCTGGACTAATACATATTTATATTACTCTTTGTGTTATGACACATATTTTTTTAATTGGTCCAATTGTTCCAGTTTTTGCTGTTGAGAGCTGAGCTGACTTCTGTGTAGTTTTGACATGCTCCCAATGTTCCCTTTCTTTTTTAGCACTTTGCTGTTTTCTAGAACCAGAAGATAGTTCAGGTTCATTTCCCTGTTGCAGACATTGAATTTCCATTTCTATAGGGAGACCTGGTTTCTTTTTGGAGGGAAATTATGCTTTAAAAAACTTAATATGGGGTTAGGTATGCTTATTGCTACAAAAGTCACTGTTTTAGACCCCCTCAGTGGACAAGGTGAAGAAATATACATAAAACACTAACCTGTGTGCACACATGTTTATATTTATTGCTGTACCTGTTATCTGCACATATGTTAAAGGATACATGAGTTCATACTCATCTCTTCTACTCAAATCTAGCCCCACAGGCTTCATTCTAGCAGCAGCCCCGCCCTGCTTGTTAATAACCTGTTTATATATAAACCTTGTTTATAACATGTAGGAAATCTGGCAATGATTATCCAACATTTATTTGTGTGTTTGTTTAACCTTAGCATACTTGTAAAGTTGTTTCAGAATTGCTCACCGGTATTATGTAATACTAAATTTACCAACACGAGCACTGATGTGTATACAGCTCCCTTTGTCTTTTGTCTGTGGTCTGCAGTCGGAGAAGCTGTTTGTCAGCCACTTAGGTCAGCTTCATTTAACTCCCTCCTCTTCCAGTGAGGTTTCTGTGTGTTTCTACTAAGGTTTAATTCATTTTTCACAGTCTGCATCCCATCCTGAGCCCCACAGTTACCCTGGTTGACTTTTTTCTTTTTTCCTCTTCTTTCCCTTTCCTCTTTCCTTTCCTTTCCCTCCTTCTTTTTAGCTTTGAGGGAAAACAAAGGATATGGGGGAATTCTTCTCTTGTAGGAAGTCACATTCCATCTTTGACTTGCTGTAAGATCATTTATATGGTCCTTAGTTTAGACTCTGCCTGACTCAGGCTTTCCTCCTGTCACCCCACAGAAGCCCTGTGACCTGGAGAAAGTAGCACAGCTTTGCAATAATAAAACCTCAGCTCAGGAAAATATTTTATTTATCTGAGAGAGAGAGAGAGACAGAGACAGAGACAGAGACAGAGAGCATGAGCAGGGGTGAGAAGGAGAAGCAGGCTCCCATCATGGGGGTTGGTCCCAGGGTCCTGGGATCATGACCTGAGCCAAGGGCAGATACTTAACCAGGCACCCCAAAACTCAAAAATTTTAAATGATTTTTCTATAGGTTGTAAAGTACTTCTGCTCATCTTTTCTCCACTGTGTCTTGTGAAATTCCTTCAGTTAAGCCTGGGTTTTATTTTGGGTTAGACTGGGGTCAGGGCAGTGGTTCACTGTTGGGTTTAGAATAGTGGGAATTATAGGGGTCCAGAGGGTGTTGGGCCATGATGTGCCATTTTGGCATGCAGATGATTTTGAGCTGAAAGAAACCAAGGCCTAAAAGACCCAGAAGAAACTTTGACCTTTCTGCTAACTGCCTAAAAGAATTTCAATAGAGAACATCCTCTGGAAGGAGAGCTACCATCATAAAGAACTACAGTATGATGTGAACCAGGTGCAGGAGGCTCGGAGAGACGTAGCAAAGTCTGTTGAAACTCCTATGCTCCATTGTTTCTGCATGTCCCAACAAACACTTGCTTAACAAACATTTTCTATCATCTTCCTGTGAGTTGCTTCCCGTCCCTTTGAAGTCCCAGACACTTACCCCTTCTCCTTCGTTTAGGTTGACATACATGCCCAGTTTTATTTGCCTTTGGAATTTCACGTGTTTGTGTGGATTCCACATAGTAGACAACAAAATTAATTTTTCTCCCATAATTCACTTTAATTAGTAGACCAGCCCAAAGAACTAGGAGTAAAGGGGGAAATGTTCCCTTTCCTCCCTAATGAATGATTCATCTATTCATTCATTCACTTCTTCAGTATTGAGTTTCTACCACATGCTTTGTCCTTCTGTTAAAAATTCAGAGATAAAAGTGCAACTTGTGGAATCATTTTGTCCCTACTTTCATGGAACAATAATAAATGAAGTGAAATGTGTAAAATAAAACCCCAACCAGACAAAGGGTTACATAAATAGTCACAATTTTGATCAATGGTTAAAGATGAATTTGAGTCATCTATACAAGCATTCCCTTCTGGATGAATTGTCTCACCCATATCTGATGCAGGTGATACTTAGATAAAACGCGGGACTTAGACTTTGGGCTGATGCTGGAATGAGTTAGGGGCATTGGGCTGGAATGAGTGTATTGCATATGTGAGAAGGACATGAAAATAGAGACAAATTTTGGATGTCTGCCATCTCCCTAGTAAGAGATCCTAGTAAGATTTTTTTAATATGAGGAAGGTATCATAAAGAATACATGGGCATTTTTTTTTAGAACATAGTACATGGGTGGGTCTCTAGTTTGAAAACGCTACTGACTATCCAGTAGAATTAATGCATAAAATTTACATCATATCTAAACATTATGTATTTTTACCTTTATGGATTGAGAGAAATTATAAAGACGTCTAGAGAGAAAATACATGACACATACAAATATTTGTAATTTTGTAAATAATTGTGAAGTTACATTGGAATTGCCAAAATGAACTCTAGATGCTAGAAGAAAAGAGAGTGAATGGTTCTGAGTAGAAGAATATTTTACAGTTTAAATGCCATACTTCTCTAGAATTCAATCAAATATGGGGGGTGTAAAAAGAAAATGTTCAGGCCAGCAAAACCACAAAAACTCTATTTCCCAGATACCCTTTCTCAGCATTTAACCGGAGAGTGTGTTCTACCCCTCTCACGAGTAAATCAAAAACTAGGGAGCCCTACAGAGGGCGCTTTTGCACACATACCCTTCCCCTCAGCAAGCAGTGCCGCAGGAAGGAAGATGAGGAACTTCGCAAGGGAGGATATTTTCGACCAAGAATTTTTTTTTTTTTTTAAGATTTTATTTATTTGACAGAGAGAGCAAAAGTAGGCAGAGAGAGAGGCAGAGAGAGGGGAAGGAAAGCAGGCTCCCTGCCTAGCAGAGAGTCCATCACCCAAGAATTTTATCTCCTGCCTTTAAGAAAAGGACTAAAGATCTCTCCCAGTTCCTGCAACCATGCACCAACCACTGCTTGCAGCCGGTGAGAAATTGCCACAACCTCACACTAAGCAGAAGTTTTTGGTCACAAGAGAACAAATACATTAGACACATAACTTTCCCTGTGAAATTGCCATTTTGGGAGCTAGAAGGGGTGGGAGCAGATAGAGAACAGACACGTGCAGGACCTTGGCAGTTGAGTGGCCCAGAAGCAGCAATGGCAGGCAGATCGGCTCCAATTTCAGGAAAGGTTTGAAGAGATTTTAAGCACCTGGGTTGTCTGTGTAAATCTTTCTCTTTGCATTTCTTAAGTCATGTAAATGAAGAGACAATGGCTTTCGCTTTTAGATCCACCAGTTCTAAGTTCTGAACAATGTTTTCTTATTTCCTTCTTTTTTATAACCCAACTTCCCATGGAACCTTGGTGTTTGTGTCCCTTTTGGCCTTTCTGGGCCTCTTAAAGAGAGAGACAGAAGGACACAGAGAGAGAGACAGAGAGACAGAGAGAACAAAGCTGTAATGATTCCTTTGGGAGTATCAGAAAATACAAGGAATATCATCTTCCCATTTGTAAAATGAAAATTGGTGCATATTTATTTTAAGTAAATTGAGCATTCAGTTGGAGAATACAATTGTTGAGGTGGGATCTGGAAGGACATCTCTTCTGAGTGTGAAAGAGTAAGTCCAGTGTGTACTGAGAAAAAAAAAATGCTCGTGGAAAGCATGTGCAAATGTTCTGCCGGGATGTTACACACACCCAGCGGTGCAGGAAATGATCCCTCTAGTATCTCTTTCTTTCAGACAGAGGCATAACTAAACCTCATCTTGATAAACTTGCCTCCACCAAAAAAAAAAAAAAGTCATATTGGCATATGTTTCAATGTTCACAATCGCAAAAGACAACACTGCATGTTCTAAGGACTCAGATGTGGGGACAGGATTGGGTAAGCATCTCCAGAGGGATAGAAGAACGTGCTGGTGAAACCGGGGTATGAAGCAAGTGGGGGGCCAGAAGATAGGTTTTAGTTTCTGGTTTGCATTTTGCAAGTCTCTATTGAAAATTCTCACAAAACAGTATCATTATGCCTCCATCAGAAAGGATGAATACCCAACTTTTGTATCCACATGGACAGGACTGGAAGAGATTATGCTGAGTGAAATAAGTCAAGCAGAGAGAGTCAATTATCATATGGTTTCACTTATTTGTGGAGCATAAGGAATAACACAGAGGGCATGAGGAGATGGAGAGGAGAAGGGAGTTGGGGGAAATTGTACAGGGAGACAAAACATGAGAGACTGTGGACTCTGAAAAACAGTCTGAGGATTTTGGGAAGGTGGGGGGTGGTGGGAGGTTGGGTGAGCCTGGTGGTGGGTATTATGGAGGGCACGTATTGCATGGAGCACTGGGTGTGGTGCATAAACAATGAATTCTGGAACACGGAAAAGAAATTAAAAAAACAAATTTAAAAAACAAAACAAAACAAGAAAAATAATATCATGTCCAAATACCAAAGACCGTCCACAATTTGTTTCCTGTCTAAACCTTAAGCCTGACTTCTAATTATTTGCTGCACACCTAATGCACTCTTACATGCTCCCAGAAAACACCACCAACGGGCATTTCTTTAGGACTTTTGCCAGCAGATGTGGTCTCATTCTGCAGATGAAAACTTCTGAGGCCATGATTTTTAAGTCCTGGCTCCCACGGTATTTTCTTAGGGAAAGGTTTTCCTTGAATTCTGCACACCCCTTGGCAGGTAGAATTGTTTCATCCTCTTGTGTGTTCCAGCAACATCTGGCATACTAGTAACATGAACTCATTTATCTGTGACCTACTCTTACAGCCTGTGAGAGCAGTCAGGACAAGGGCTGATACCATGGTATCCACCTCTGTGTGGTGGTGACATAGTGACATCAGTGACAGAGCAATGCCTGACCTAGAGCCCAAACTCCTTTTTGGATGAATGTGTACATAAAGAAGTTTTATTCCTTAATCTCAGTAACACATTGGTTTAGTCCGCAAGTTCCCAAAGACACTGTGGGAAGATGGTGCATGGCTTCATTTATTTTTGTCATGAAAGGTATGCCTCATATATCTTTTAATGTCCTCTATTCACAAGCATACCTTAGTTTCCTGGAGAATGAGAAGAAGTTTCATCACATCCCAGAGAGACAATACAGGTGACTAGAGGGGCAATCTGGAGTATCTTACAGTTTAAGGAAGAGCCACTTAGGGTTATGTCAATAATTAATCTGAAATAAAAGAATCCCACATCTGTGATTCATTTTACCATGTATTTATTTGTTTAGCTAGTTAGCTATTAAGATGAGCACATCAGTTAAGCTCTGACCCTAATTTAGATACATTGCTCCTTCTACTCATGGAATGCTTATCAAGTTCATGCCCCTCAGGGCTTCATGGCTGCATCCTTGCCCTCAAAAAAATCAAAAGAGCAGAGAGTCAGTCTAATGTTTAGCAGCCCAGAGAGTCTTTTGGATGAACACTTAGCTCCCACACCCTATCAGGAGTGGCCCAGAGCATTCTTCCTGTCCAGTTTTAGAGCCCATCTGCTGCACAGAGCTATATGAGTCATGCCCAAAAGACAGGAAGAGAGAGAAAGACAACAAATACCGGATTCAGAGGCAAATCCAGAGATTCAGAGGCTAAGACACACTCGTGAGCATGCATCAGCCTTAGATGATGTGTGAAGCCACCTATGCCTTAAACAGGGAAGACAGGCTTTTCAGAGGTACCTTGGGTAGAGTTCTGGCACAGAAATGGCCAAGGAGAGAAAGCTCCAGAAGGGAAGAACATCTCTCTCTGTTCTGCCATTCTCTCTCACCTTCTCAGTCTCCAGTAAACTCTTTCCTTGGTTGGTTCTGTAAATGGTGCTGGTCTCAGGCAGATTCATTCTCCAGGACTCTCAAATGTCCTCGTTTCACACTACTCTCTGTTCAGTCCCTTAATTTTGTTCTTCATTCTAACAAACAAATGAAAAACCCTATTGCTCTTAATCAGCTGGGAATCTTATCTGACAAATGTCTTGAGTGTAAAGATAGTCGTCAGTATCATTAGCCAACCCATGCTGACTGTCCGTCTGGAGCCCTCTGTAGGAGGAAGGCCCCTGAGGCTCATTGTAACCACGTTCCTCACCGGCGGACAGCTCAGCTAATGAAAAGATGGACCCAGAAAATAGTGGCCGGGCAGGTCTTGCTCTCCCAAACCCACAAGGGCCCTCCAGGTAAGTACAAGCTACTCTTTTTTTCCTATTCCCAGTGGGCCAGAGACAGTCACGGTGCTAGGGAGATGCCAGTTCCTGGATGTAGGCACAGACCCAGCTGGTTGAATTAACATATGGACTATAAAGAAACATGTTGCTATACTTTGCCAGTAGTTCTCTCGGGGTGATGAGGAAGTTGAAACATAGCTTGTGAACTGGAAATAAATTTTCTCGCAGCAGGGGCTCACTTTCTGGGATTGAAGTAGGAGAGTTTGTACTATCAGTTGAGATTTCTTGCCTCAGCAACTGGTGTATGTTAAGGGAAACTTTTCAACATGACCTGGGATTCCTTACTGGTTACTCTTTATGAACCTCAGGCTAAGGGAATCCTGCCCTACTGTTTAGAGGGAAACATTCATGAGTGAGGATGGTAGAGGAGCATGATTCTGTTTTCCTCTGCATACTGAAGATGAACCTGTTATTAAGACTTTCCTTTTAAAGTTTTTAGGAAAGGTTTGAGAATCAATATTGGATTCTCAATATTGGATTGACTATCACTGCAAAATATTGAGTGTATTCCAAAGTTTTAGAAGGGACAGTATTTGCAATTAGCCTCATCTGAGGATGAAAGAGGGAATAGAGATTGAACTAACCCGCCAGAGCTGTTCCTGTGCACAGGAAGTTGACTGTGAATGTGTCTTTGACAAAATATATTCAGGTACATTTCTGTGTTAAAAATACTGAGACACACATGGGTAAACGGGCCTGTTTTTATTTTTACTCATTAGCATAGATCCCTGGGAAAGAACTTGGTGTAGTAACCCTGGATTAGGACTTGATTCCTTTTCTGTTCCATTTTATTCATCTCGTCACTGGCTAGACAGTGATTTTGGCCACCATTTTGGACCCCCTGAGCCTCAGCTTCTTACACATTTCAATGAAGATTTTAATTACAAGATTGTTTTTGAAAAAAATATACAATCAAAATCCTCCTTTTCTGTCAGTTGATAACTTTTCACAGAGAGAGAGAATTTTCTCATGGCTGAATTTTTGTTTGAACTTCACAGTGCGCCTGAAATTGAGCTTTCAGAAGTATCTCTCCATGAAAACCCCTTACTACAGAAGACTGCCTCATCCCCACCATGCCACACATGGCTGATATTTTTGAAGAGGGAACTGGAGTTTCTGGGGGTGAGTGAACATCTTCCGACCTTAACCAGAGTAGGACTGGCTCTAGGAAAGAGTAGTTGCGTGCATGAACACGGTTTCCCCACTTGGATTCATGAGGCATGAGAAACCTGGTAGGTGGAGAGGTGACATTGGGCCCAGTTGAGTAGAGAGAAGCATTTCTTCATGAAGACTAGGATAAGAATGGCAAATAGGATCTGCCAACTCTGGTCAGTTGCTGGTAGATTAGTATCATTAATATCCAATTAATAATTTTTGTCTACACTTCAACGGAAAGAACAATTGTTGATGTCCACCATGACTATGTAAATAAAGGTGCATGAGAAATGATTGGCCATGCCTGCATTTAGGTCATGCCTGAATCCACCCTTAGAGCAACCTGATGGTACTGGAAAATATTGCATTTGAATTCTGTCTCAGGATTGCCTGAAACACCAAAGCAATTTCTCATGTTTGGGCTTCAATCATAAGGAATGTGAATGTGTTAAGGGAGTCTTGGAGAAATCCTTCTTAGTCTACAAAACATATGCATTTTTTACAGGTAACACAAATTCTGGTTGGCTTGATATGTCTTTGTTTTGGAACAATTGTCTGCTCCGTGATCAATATTTCAGAACTTAAGGAAGATGTTTTTTCATCATTTAAAGCAGGCTACCCATTCTGGGGAGCCGTGTTTGTGAGTAAATATCTACATTTGCTTTTGAAATAACACTGCACATAGCTTTTCTCTTGTCTAGGTCAGGTCCAACCAATGATTTATTCCAGTATTTAAAGTGCATAAACATATAGTAGTTTGCAAAGCACTTGGGTTAAACATGTTAGCACACTTCTGTCAGACGAGAAACCTGAGATTGATAAAAGTTAAATGAATTACCCAAGGGACATTTAGCTAATAAAAAATGAATCTAAACTTTCAGGATCCAATTCCAGAAAAATATCCCTAACATTACTTATCCATCAAGTTATCTTCATGAAGGCAGGAGGAAGAGACTGAGGAGGTGGGGAGAACAAGGTCAAACAAGGTCAAAGACATCTGATGAACTGCTACTACGTCCTAGCAACTCATTTAGGTGCTTTCTCGTTGTATCTCCTTTAATCATTGTACTGTTTCTAAACTAGATGATTCAATGAGATCACAAAAATATACAGCTTTATTGATGTATAAATGACATGCAATCAATTGCACATATTTAAAGTCTACAGTTGGATACATTTTGACACCTGTATACACATGTGATAATATTACCACATCAATATAATGAACATATCCCTCACCTCCAAAAGCTTCCTCACACCCCTTAGTAATCCCTCCATTTCTTGACTTTCCATTCTTAAGCTGACACTGATCTGCTTTCTGTCACTTTAGTTTGGATTTTCTAGGATTTTATATAAAGAGAATCACACAGCGTATTTTCTCTACACTCTGGCTTCCTTCACTCAGCATAATTATTTTTAATTAGTCCATGCTGGTTTTTGTATCGACATCTCATTCACAAGGACATACTTTAACTCTAAGAAATATTGCATTCCCTTGGCACCTGCTAAGTACTTAGGAATTATCAGGTCACCTACCTGTTCACAACTCTCCTTGAACTTCTGCCGTATTTTATTTTTTCTTATTTTTTATTTTTTTAAAAGATTTTATTTATTTATTTGACACAGAGAAAGAGAGATCATAAGTAGGAATAGAGGCAGGCAGAGAGAGAGGGGGGAGTAGACTCCCTGCTGAGCAGCGAGCCCGATGTGGGGCTTGATCCCAGGACCCTGAGATCATGACCTGAGCTGAAGGCAGAGACTTAACCCACTGAGCCACCCAGGTGCCCCTGCCGTATTTTATTTAACCCTTCTCTCTACTGTCCTTCATTCTGTATGCTTAGCTTATTAGGTGTCTCTCAACCCATCGTACATGAAATTTTGAAATTTAAGCTTTGAAATTGTTTTGAATTTGTGCTGTTGATTTACATTTTCAATGAATCTTCTCCCATGTACATTTTGTAATTACTATATGTCTATATGACATATGTTAGACTTGAGAACTACATGCCACAAACACATGTTTCTTGCCCAAAGGAACTACACTCTAACACACAGGATGCTCATATAAACAAGTAATTACAACAAATTAGAGTCATTCCATAATAGTCATGTAGCAGGTCTGCAGGACCTTGCTACTCTGAAAGTAACAATGGATTGTCAGGGTCAGCATCACCGGGGAGGCCGGTAGAAATGAAGAAACTAAAGAAACCTCCAGGACCAATTAAATAAAAGTCTGCCTTTTGAGCAATACATAAATACAGAGAACAAGCTGGTGGTTGCCAAAAGGGAAGAGATTGGGGGGATGGGCAAAATGGGTGAGGGGGGTGGGAGATACAAGCTTTCCATCATACAATAAGTAAGTTACAATGATAAAAGGCACAGTCCAGGGAATATAGTCAGTGGTGTTCTAAGAGTGTTATATGGTGACAGTTGGCAGCTACACGCTACATGTGGTGAGCATGGCATAATGGATGGAGCTGTGGAATCACTATGTGATACACCTGAAACTAATGTAACATTGTGTGTCAACTACACTTCAATTAAAAAAACAGAATCTGTATTTTACCAAGGTCATCACATGATTCGCGTGCACATTTAATATTGAGAAGCACTCTATAGGAAACAAGAATAAGAATATAATGAGCTTCTGGGGAATATTAATACATAGCTTTATAGAGTACCCACATGGGGCACCTGGGTGGCTCTGTTGGTTAAGCAGCTGCCTTTGGCTCAGGTCATGATTCCAGGGTCCTGGGATTGAGCCCGGCATCGGGCTCTCTGCTCAGCGGAGAGCCTGCTTCTCTCTCTCCCTCTGCCTGCCGCTCTGCTTGCTTGTGCTCTCTATCTCTCTGTCAAATAAATAAATAAAATCTTTTTTAAAAAGTTATTATAGAGTACCCACAACTTTACGTCATATTTGGAGGATGGGGCTGGAGGGGAAATAAATGTCTAAGACTCACTGGGCTTTCCCCCATTTCCTTTTGTACAGTTTGCTATTTCTGGATTTTTGCCAATTATGTCTGAAAAGAAACACACTACCTGTCTGGTGAGTTACCGTTCTGTCTTTATCCATCCTTGAGAAGACAAGAAAGATGGAATTTTAGGAGTCTTGAGGAAGACGTGTCATCATCTCCCATATTATGAGTGAACGTGGATATGTGGTTTTTTCCCCCCCAATCCTTGTGTTGGATATAACCATTAAAAAATAATCACTAAAATATCAGTTGTCTTTTTTAGAAGACAATAGAGTATAATTACCTTGGCACTTGATTAAAAAATATCCTTACACCAGAACTTGTCCTTGTATGTACAATCATCTGATCAGATATGTGACTTGTTTCTGATTAAGGAGATTGCTTGAGGAGAGACGATGTGTGTCCATGTGGTCTTTCCTAAACACAGTCTTGGGAAGAAGGTTACAGAACCTTATTAAACAATGAGTATATTTCCAAGATTTTCTCTTTTAATTTACATTTTGATCCAACGCAAGGTTTTAATTGTGGGCAACCCAGCTCTAAAAATGCAGACAGGCCTACTGAATGCATGGGCAGATGGAGGCTCAGGTCTGAGTGCTGTCCTTCGCCATCAGGTGTGGGGAACCCTGTGGGCCAACGCTGTCAGCAGCATAGCTGCCGGAATAGGAATCTTCATCCTGACGGTCAATCTGAAGAAGAGCTCTGCTTTTATCTACAACTGCCAGGAAGTTTACGGAGAGGACTTCTGCTTTATGGCTTGTTTTTCCACTGTATGTATTACTTGTGGGGAGCTAAGATCTGGGTCCCACTCTAAGTGAGATCCCTCTTTTCCTTTTCTGTGAACATCGTCCTTTGCTGTAACCTCTCTCCCATAATGTGCTGTTCTGGATGTTCATGCACAGAGATGCTGGCTGCCGCCTCCTCTCCTGCTGAATCCTGTGACATTGGAGTCACCTGCATTGAACCATTTTGTGGCTTTCCCATGTGTGTGTCACTTCACTGGGACTGATCACGTCAGGGGGTGGTGGTTTGTGATAAAATGGTGATGAAATCAGGGGCTGCTATAAAGGAGCCCACTTTCGGGGTACCTGTCTTGTGACTCTACTTGTCTTGGCTATTGTTCAACAGGAAATTGTGGCAATGATCCTGTTTCTCACCATTCTGGGATTTTGTAGTGCCGTGTCCCTCATAATCTATGGGGTTGGAGAAGTAGTCCAAGGGAACAAGGTAGGTAGAGGCCTGATTACTCAATCCTGAATGACAAGCTGAAGAATTTAAGCTTCATCACTTAAAAATATGGCTTGGATTTCCTACAACATTTCTTCTAGAAAATTTTTTGTCCATGTTTCAGTATTTTGATTTCCAGATCTCTTATTTTAAATCACATTTTCCTCTCATAAGAGCATAAATCTCATAGTATAGCCCCGTGACTGAGGATTAGGAAAGTGGAATCTTCATAATTTTAGAAATTGCAGATATGCTTCTAAGTATGTTGAGCATGAGAGATGAATATGCAGGTAGCATATGATGGAAACATTCAGGTATCTGGGCTTATTTTCTCTTCCAGAATAGCTCCCTTATATTTGTTCTTGCTCTCTCCTTTCTCTTGGCTTTCATCTTCCTACATGCTCTGAAGCCTCAATTTTCTTTCCTTCCTTATTCACAGTTACCAGCTGCATTTTCACTTGCCTTCCCATCCATTTTACCTTTGATGTATGACAAAGAATCACCAATGCTTGATGTGCATACACTTACTCAAATCTTCAGATGATACACACTATCTCCATCTGTCCACTTGCCTGAAGCATTCAAGTCTGGTGGACTTTTTGAATTGCTTTCCTCCAAAGATAAATAAGACAGCAGATATACCCAAGTTCAGACACATAATAGCCTTGCCAACTTATTTTTGACCAGCCAGTCTGGCTTGATTTGTTGGAGATGGAGGGAATAATTATGGTGTAATGAGGGAGAGTATGAGACTCAGAAAGGCAAAAAGAGATGAGTTATGTTGCATGAATCTTTTGTCTAGTGGTAGAAAATTCCTCGTGTCTGATATTAAATCATTTTTCCCTCATCAGATTGCAGAAGATCGTCTTTATGAGGAATTAAACATATATTCACCGATTTACAGTGAGTTGGAAGACAAAGTGGAGGCCTCTTCTCCAGCTGATTCATAAGAATCGTGTCTTCAGACCATCCTGACTCATGGCAAAGGTCTAGAATAGGCCAAGATCTTTCTTTAAGGGGATATTGGAAAAATTTCAGTTCTGTCTATGGTCTTCCAGGTTTACATTAGGACTTATTCTCCAGATGGTAATATTCTGTCTGAGGTTTCTGTTCACCTAAACTTTCTCCTACCCCGCCCATTTGTGGATATGTGATACACTCCTACTTTTCTTGTTTCCTATTGCTATCTCGCATAGGAACTTTTGTGGGAAATCAACATGTAATCAGCAAGTATTAGCTGTGTGCCTTTAACACCCACTAAACAAGAGGAAGGCTGGTTGAGAGCTGAGTCAAACTTTGAGAGTTTTGGAACACCTGGGTGACTCAGTGAGTTAAGGGTCAGACTCTTGATTTTGGCTCAGGTCATGATCTCCTGGGTTGTGAGATCGAGTCCCATGTCAGGCTTCTTGCTCAGTGGGGAGTCTGCTTGTGATTCTCTCTTTCCCTCTCTCCCTGTCCCTTCTCCCACTCCTTCTTTCTCTTGATCTAATAAATAAATAAATAAAATCTTAAAAAAAAAAAAAACAACTTTTGACCGTTTGATCATGTTTGGCTCTTAGCCCTTTTCAGAGTTCACAAGAGCTACACAGGTGCTTGATAAATGTCTCCCTACTGCACTATAATCACTTAGAGAGCAAAGCCCATACAGGAAACTTACACTGAAGACCAATTTAGGCATTTGAAATTGCCCACATTTGTCTCTTTCACTTTGTGTTTCCCAGTTTCCCTCATCATGGGAGCTCAATGTGTATTGATAGAGTGAGTGTGTGAACATTCTGGGAGAGTATCCCATGAAGCTAGGTGAGAGGTAGAGTAGACGAGGAGAAAGAGAGTACTCTGAAGTGAATTTGGAGGTGAGGAGAGCAACCTAGCAGATAATTAGCATTAGGAGGATAGTCAGATGGAGATTTGAATAGAATCCTGTATGCTTGTATGAATCATTTTGATGAATATTTATCATATCAACTTAACAATGGATGCTTCCTGCTTATTTATGTGTGATCTTCTATGGAGAAACCAACCTGGAATGCTGAAGGATCATCCATCTTATAAAATGCTTTGGAATCCCAGGACTATAGCTTATTAGAGTGTGCTGTGGCAAGTTATTTAATTTTTTTTTGCTTGTTCTGGCTTTTCTCATCTGTAAGATTAAGATATTAGGAGTAATTTACTTGCCAGAATATTGGAAATAATTTACCTGCCAGGATCTGTTGTAGGAACACACACACGCATGTGCGCACACACACACACCTTACCATATATGTTAGTTTTCACATGCAAGTATTTTTACATCCCCTTAATGATAGCATACTTTTTCACAGACACAAAGTCTCATAAAGATCTGTATTATTTCCTGAATCACCACTACATTCACTGACACAATTTGTTCAATAATGTTTGCAGATTGATGAATGGGCAGAGGGGAGTTTCACTAAGTTTCACTAAGTTACTCAATATCTGGCGAAAACAGGAAAATCATAAATGGAAAGATCACTTAATGAAGAATGTGAAATGAAAATAAATTAATGAAGACTTGAGCTGAAATGGAGTCAGTGGGAGTGGAGAGAAATGGTCATACCTAAAACATGGAGTGGAGTCAGTGGGAGTGGAGAGAAATGGTCATACCTAAAACACGGAGTGAAAGAGAAATTGGTAGATCTTGTTAACAAGTTGAGTTAAAGGATAAAGTTAGACAAGCAACCAGTTGATGAACACATTCTGTCATTGGGTCTCAGGTCAAAGGAGGCCACCAGCCAAAGTCGAAAGAACTGATAGGAAGTCAGAAATATGAATCGACGAGGGAAGAACATAGATAGACCTAAATTAAGCTCAGTCTCAGACTTTCATTTTTAGGAGACCAAAGAGAAATGCCATGGAGTGAGCCTGATTGTCCAAGACAGAGTTTGGGGAAAGATGAAATTTGGCGTCATTATGAGAGAGATCATCGTGAAATGAAGCCGTTTAACACTCTGAGGAAATTATTTTGAGATAAAAGTGAAGCTAAGTTAACCTTCGAATACTGATCATCACAGGGGGAAAAAAAGAAGGAAAAACAAATCTAGGGTAGAAGTTACAAGAATTAGTCAGAAAAGTGCACTGTGAAACAGCAGGCAGCAGGCAGCTCAAAGTAGAGAGAGGCCCAGTAAAGAGAGAATAACTCACCATCAGAGACAGTATCTGCTGGTTTGGGCAAGAGAGACATCTACAAGAGAAATCTTGCCCCCGGCATGGGTGAGAGAGAAGTCTGCCTCCAGGTGAGGCACAAAGATAGGGCAGAGCCAATTGCAACGGTGAATGAATGCCAGATTCGCAGAGAAATTCAAGCGACAGCATGGTGGTAAGTAAGTGAATAAAACATTTGCAGAGGCATTTAAAAAGAGAGCATGTGATATGAGAACTAAGAAAATAGATGACCAGCAGCAAGTTATGAAGAAAAGTAAGCAAAATATTTATGTTGCTGTTGCTGTCTTTGTTATTAAGAGGAGGAAAAAGTAGTTCACATCTTAGGCTAAGCAGATGAGTCCTGAAAAATCATCTTGTGGTAGTATTCACAAGTCATTAATAAAATAATTATGTTTTATGTACTTAGAGTGCCAAAATTAGAAAGTGACATAAGATATTAGCTTCCTCGGACTAAAGAAATGATCACATGACCACACACTTGGTAGGTTTACCCATGGTAAGCATGGTAGCATGGCAGCATGGTATGCTACTTTCATTTATCTTTTCCTTCCTTCCTTTCCTTTTTTTTTTTTTTTTTTTAAGATTTTTAAAAATTTAGCAAGACAGGAAACAACATGTGTTGGAGGGATGTGGAGAAAGGGGAACCCTCTTACACTGTTGGTGGGAATGCAAGTTGGTGCAGCCTCTTTGGAAAACAGTGTGGAGATTCCTCAAGAAATTAAAAATAGAGCTTCCCTATGACCCTGTCATTGCACTCCTGGGTATTTACCCCAAAGATGTATCTGTAGATACATCTGTATCTACAGATGTAGTGAAAGAAGGGCCATCTGTACCCCAATGTTTATAGCAGCAATGGTCACGGTCGCCAAACTGTGGAAAGAACCAAGATGCCCTTCAACGGACGAATGGATAAGGAAGATGTGGTCCATATACACTATGGAGTATTATGCCTCCATCAGAAAGGATAAATACCCAACTTTTGTAACAGCATGGATGGGACTGGAGGAGATTATGCTGAGTGAAATAAGTCAAGCAGAGAGAGTCAATTATCATATGGTTTCACTTATTTGTGGAGCATAACAAATAGCATGGAGGATAAGGGGAGATGGAGAGGAGAAGGGAATTGGGGTAAATTGGAAGGGGAGGTGAACCATGAGAGACTATGGACTCTGAAAAACAATCTGAGGGGTTTGAAGGGGCGGGGGGTGGGAGGTCAGGGTACCAGGTGGTGGGTATTAGAGAGGGCACAGATTGCATGTAGCACTGGGTGTGGTACAAAAACAATGAATACTGTTATGCTGAAAATAAATTAAAAATAAATTAATTTGATTTGATACGGACAGAGAGGGAGAAGAGAGAGCACACAGAGGGGGAGTGGCAGACTGAGGGAGAAGGAGAAAAAGGCTCCCTGCTTAGCAGAGAACTCAAAACCCAGGACCTTGGGATCATGACCTGAGCCGAAGGCAGATGCTTAACTGACTGAGCCACCTAGGAGTCCCTCTACTTTAATTTTTCTGAAATAAAATTATGTTTCTCAAAATTTGATAGCAACATAAAAATACACCCTTTCATTGTGCTGCTTGCTAAGCAGTATTCCCGTTCTGGACCATATCACTTCTGTGACATATACATTCCCATCTAAACTCATACGGCTGGTCTACCAGGACCTCTAGAAATGCATCCAGTTTATCTTTACAATAGTACCATACAATAGCACTCTTTCCCCCACTCGACTCCTATTTTAACCAAATTGTTGACTATATCTTTCCTGGGTACACAACACAATCTTTGTCTTACTTGGAAAGCCTCTTGTCACAAGTCTACTTCAGGCAGACACAGAGCACCCAGCTGGCCTGTTCTTCATACATGCACTGCTTCAAATTATCTTTAACATTTTCCACTTAAAGGTCATCTTCTCCATGAAGGCAATGATACCACATCTGTTCATCCAGTCTCCATTTCTTGCTCCCTAACTGCTCTACCCCATGACGCAGTATATGATCATTTATTGTTAGTGTACGTGTGATCTTCCTGGTGCATTCTCAGTTACTAGTATTTGTGCAAGAAGCTGGAATACTTTAAGTTGATTTTTTGTCTGTCTTTGTATTTGTGTATGAGGATAAGTGTCTGACCAACAGTAACAGAGAATCAAAGCATCAGTTCAGTGATGCCCGGGACCAAGGACCATCTATGCAGTCCTCCTTTTTGACCAGCATTTTATCAAATGGAGCAATCCTTAAATAACCCTCGAGACAGAAAACAGCTGTATGAGCACTTGTCTGCCAAGAAACGGTGGGATAAAGTGTAAAAGAAACTGTGATCATGAATCTCATTTTACAAATAAGCTCTGACTCTAATTTATTTGCTGTTTTACATAAACTTGGAACAATCTTCTCCCTTTGTGGACCTCGGGTTCTGTGTCTGAAAATGAGCAGAAAGTTTTTGAAAATGCAACGGAAGATTTCCAACTGATGTTTCTGTTTCCATATTCTGTGCTTTTGGTAATCACAATGATTAAGTTTGTGGCTGGGTAGCAGCAGCGACCCAAATTATTTGATGCAAGTTTATGTATGGCCTAACAAGGGACCTGGGACGATAATATTTGTTCTAAACTCCTCTTACAAAAGCTAACCAAGGGTTTCTTTCTGAAAATTGTCTTAGAGATAAAATTTCCCAAATAATTCCTATTCTATGAAGTTTGGGTCCACCTACAAAAAAACAGTGATAAAATAAGATACTGCATTCATCATTTCAGCTTGATGTAGAGTGTTGAAGTGATTTTATATATGTAAGAGTGTGTATATCCATTAGTAGTTGCTGTGTTTCATGAGTATTTTCCTCTCCTGGAAAACCTCTACTCACTGTGCTGTTAGTGGGCTCAATTAATGTCTCCCAAACAGCTTCTCTCTGGGATGCCTGCACAGGGTTTTGGTGAATAACACTGAAGAAAAGGGATTGTTTTGAATGTGACCTTGGGAATATAATATACTCAGAAGCAAATTGTAGTAGTATTAGATGCCAGCTCTTTCATCTTGGACAATTTTATCTTCATTAATTTTTCTGATTTCTTGAATGGATGTATTAAACACAACTATTTCAAATTTATTGTATATTTTCAAAGATCCTAGTGCCAAGTGCGGGAATGGTGCATGGGACCTATTTTTGCATTCATGAATATTGATGCTTAATCAAGGAAATTAGGAAAAGAGACACTGTCCCCACTTCTCAGAAGCCTTTCACAAAATTCACCTCTAACTTGTCATTTCTAGTTGGAGAGAGTGGGTATGGGACCCTGGAATGGATGAGGAAAGATAATTATTAGCAGCCTTCACAAAGAATAGTTCTAGGTAAATTGAAATGCATGAAATACACATTAGAAGATGGCACTGTATTTGCCCTAAACAGGTAGAGAAGTAGACGGAGAGAGGTCCTAGAGAAACAAGCTACCAGATGAGCTTTGGGAAACGTCTAAAAACATTTGGGTGATGAGAAATTCTTAACACATACTATCAGCCTATTAAGAGCAAACTTCTAGGAAAATACAGTGCAAGAGCCTCAGTGTGAAAAAAAACACAAGGAACAGAGGAATCGATAAACAAGGGAGATTCTGGGCTCTAATGTTAGGCTGTGCCACAGAGGAACCTGGATGGAATACCTCATTTCCTGTTCTTGTTCTCTGGTGGCCCCAGATAACATTTTTGGGTTGGATTCTGACCTGTGCTTCTGTGAAGACTTGGTCCCTGGGATAGTTTTAGGGCAGGCAGAAGGAGGGCTGGCCATTAGTCTGTGCGAGAACGTTTGGAATGGCTTTCTACATAGTGTAACAGTTTTCAGTACTTTCTTCTCCAGAGACAAGTATCTCAGGACAGACAACGGTCACTTCCAGCCTCTAGCCACATTTTTGCCACTTGTAAATGAACTGATATTTCATCTCACAGGATTCTATGCATATGGCAGTGGAACAGAATAAGGGCTGATCCCCTGTGGGATTCCACACATTTTACTCCTTCACAGAACAGAAGATGGGAAATGTGTTGTGAATCCTGCCTTTCAGAAGTTCATATTCAAATAGGAGGAGAGAAAAAGAAAGAAAGATTCACTTGGGTGAACAGAAGATGCTGTTAGAACACAGAGGAATAGTAATGCTCGCAGGGAAGGTAATACAGAAAACCGAAGATTAAATTTTAAAAAGCTGAGCTGGAATTCAAACTCTTGCAGGAGAAAAGGAAAGAGAATAAAGTTCAAGTTAGTTGAATTCCCACTAGGTCTCTAGTGGAAGGTCTTCTGCTGGAAGCCTACCTTGTCTTAGTTCACTTTAATCCATAAAACAAACTTTGAGATAAGGAATATCTCTCTTTAAAATCTGTTTCTTTATACAAGAATAAAAACAATTCATCCAAGGTCACTTAGCCAGTAGATGCCAGAGCTGGAATTTAAACCAAAGCCAGCTGCCTTTAATATTTATGTTGTTTCCATTTGGCTCTACTACCTCTTTTTGGTTATGAGGGGTGAGGGGTGTGGAATTAATGAGTCCTGGCATCTTCCAAGTGACTGGTCATTTGTTCCTCATGTGGAAAACTTGGAGCATTGGAGTGACATTGGCATGGTAAAGCATAAGACATCACCCCTCTTTGTCCCATTTATGTGTATATGTATATATGCATGTATGTGAGCTCTATGCCCAGCATGGAGCCCAGGGTGGGGCCCAAACTCACAACCGTGAGATCAAGACCTGAGCTGAGATCAAGAGTTGGAGGCTTAACCCACTGAGCTACCCAGGTCCCCTGATTCCCCCATTTCTCCCTTTTAAGCAAATGATCCTGCATTTGTCTCTGAGCACAAGTATGTCTGCAGGAGCTGTGGGGTTCAGACCATACACTGAGGGACCCAGGAGGAGTCTTGCTGACCTGTGCATCTGGTGTCAGGCAGACAGATCTGGGTAGGGGCTGCTTGCTAACTGACCAAAATGTCCCTTGGCCTCAGTAGGGGAAAACCGAGAGAGGTCTCATCTGGGCATTCATAGGCAAGAGACCCTCAATAGAAGTCCAGCCTCACTGAGGAGAGATACTAACACTCTGTGCAAAACCAAACCAAGATAAATGCCAAGTTTTAATACACCGGAGAGGTAAAGAGGAGCTTCCAGTGATGCCCCTTCCTTGAGGAGACAGAGCATGGGGCTGAAGTAGTTGGTGGCCTTCTTTCTCTGTCTCTTGGAGAAGCGAGAGCAATGAGTGAGTTCCCAGCTACCACAGCTGTGCGGGTCACTGCTGGAGAAAACTGTTTCTTTCCTGGACCACCCTGAGTATGGAGGAGATCAAGAAAGAGACAGATAAGAGTACCAAAGGGTGTGAAGGGGACTTAGTTCCTGCTGACTGCTCTTAGGACTCCAGCAGGAAGCCTACACTACAAAGAAACCACCGTTAGGCTAATAACAGATTCCTCAGCAGAAACCCTACGGATCAAGAGAGAGTGGAATGACATATTCAAAGTTTTGAAAGGAGAAGGGGGGGGGGCAAGATGGCAGAGAAGTAGGAGACACTGTTTCAACTGGTCCCCTGAAGTGGAAGAAAAAACTTGCCTACCAAGAATACTGTATGTGGCAAAGTCATCTTTCAGATATGCAGATATGAAGTTGAAATACAGATTATTTTCCAGAGAAACAAAAGCTGAGGGAGTTCATCACCACTAGGTCTGCCTGGCAAGAATTGTTGAAAGCAGACATCCAGGCTGGAATAAGAAGTTAGTTAAGGACATGAAAGTATACAACACGTGTTGATAAGGGTCATTATGCCATCAGTTTTGGACTCTCGTGATTTTGTAACAGAATAGTATGTTAACAACTAATAATAGCATAAAGGTTAAGGAAAATGATATTAAACATAACTATAGCCACGATAATTTGTTAACAAATAAACCATCTAAAGGTGAGAAATTGTGGCATCAAAAATATAAAGGGGAGAAAGTGGATGGAGCTTTTGTTTGTTATTGAAGTTAAGTTGCTGTCAGCTTTAAATGACCCGTTTTACCTATAGGATGTTTTAGGTAAACTTCATTGTTAACCTCAAAGCAAAAACCTATAGTAGATTATGATCAGAGACCAACCATGAGAGACTCATGACTCCAGGAAAAAAACTAAGGGTTGCTAGAGGGGAGGTGGGAGAGGAGATGGGGTAGCTGGGTGATGGGCATGAAGGAGGGCATGTGATGTGATGAGCACTGGGTGTTATGTGCAACTGATGAATCACTGAACATTATATCAAAAACTAATGATGTACTATATGTTGGATAATTGAATTTACATTAAAAAAAAGGATAACCACGTCCAAAAAAAAAAAAAACCCCAAAAATAAATAGTAAGTGTTGTTAATAATGTGGAACAAAGGTCACCCTTTTACATTGTTGGTGGGAATGTAAACTGGTGCAGCCACTATGGAAAACAATATCGACATTACTCAAAAAAAAAAAGTAGAACTACCGTTTGAACCAGCAATTCCACTCCTAGGTATACACTGAAAGCAGGATCTGGAAGAAATATTTGCAAGCCCATACTTGTTGCAGCATTATTCATAAGAGCCAAGAGGAGGAAACAATCCAAATGTTCATCAATAGACAAATGAATAAATTAAATATGATATATATATATAAAATATTTTATTTATATATATATATCATATCTATATAATGGAAAATTATTAAGCCTTAAAAAGGAAGGAAATCCTGTCAAATGTACAACATGGATGGACCTTGGGGACATTATGTTAAGTAACATAAACCAAGGACAAATGCTGTATGATTCCACACTAACGAGGTTCTAAAGAAGTTGAATTCATAGAAACAGAAAGTAGAATGTTGGCTGCCAGAGGCTAGGGGTAGGAAATGAAGAGTTGGTCAGTGGGAATAAGATTTCAGTTTTGCAACAAGAAATAGTTCTAAGTGCTGTTGCACATTCATGTGAATATATGTAACTGTGCCAAAACTATACTTACAAATGGTTAAAGTAGTAAATTTTATGTTATATTTTTTGTACTATGATTAAAAATTAAAAAAATAATTTTTGGACCCCGTGGGGGAACCAGATTCAGGAAGCACTGCCATTGCCTATCAGTCACAGCTGTTTTCAGTAAATCAAGACGTGATTGCTGCAGCTCATGATAGAAAGTTGCAGAAACCCTCACTGGAGGCCACACAACTCCCCTCAAACACTGAGGCAAGTGACCAGTGGGAAAAGTAATGTTGCCATTCACCCTCATGCTTGCTGAAGCACCTGTCTGTGTCTCTTTCTGCCAATGTAGAATAGCGTATATGACTCATTTATATGTCTCTTTCCTCCACTAGGTCTTCTAGCACATATCATTGGCAGAGTATAAATTGCTTCTAGAACATTAGCTAAGGGATCTGGAAAGTATTGGTCCCAGTCTTCTAGCCCCTTTCACACAAAGCGGGATATGGAATGAGAAGGACCTCCCCCGTACCCCGGTTTCCAATAAAAAATCCAACATGCATATTGAAGATAATTTTACTAAGTGCTTGGTGTTGACCTCTATGTATATTGCATTTCCTCTATGGATGAATTTATATTCTTTTTTACCAGGAGCAGGGAAGTTTAGGATGGAACAGGATGCCAAGATGGAAGCAGATGTCTATTGCCACTGAGGTCCTTCTGTTACTAACTTTGAAACTTTGACGGTTTTGGCATGTGTGGAAGTGGCAACTGTAGGCTATAGGTTCAAGATAGTCTTTCTTGAAATGTTCACCTGTGTTTGTGGATCTATAGTACTATGCGTAATGTGTGGCACAAACTTTGCCTCTTGGAGAGTAGATTCATTCACTACCTATAAAATCTTTCCTTGTGGTTTTGTTACACATTAGTTATAAATGTTCCCGGTGAAGGTGTTGAAGATAATTCTGTTTCCTGTGTGGGAAAATGTGACTTAGTAGATTATTCCAGAAAGAGGAACCTTTCTGCAAAACAACGTTATCTTTCTCGCCTCTCTTCCTTTCAGATTAAGATGCTAATCTCTTTTGACAACTATGTGCTCTTTTTGTTGGGCTTCTTTCACTTAGAAACTTATATTGAAGGTCATCCATGTTTTTGCATGTATCAAATAGTATCACAATGTATGGATTTACTATAATGTGTTTATCAATTTGCCTACTGATGGGCATATGGACTATATCCAGGTTTGGTCTTTGACAAATTAAGCTACTATGAACTTCATGTTCAAGACTTTATATGGACACAAGCTTTAATTTCTCTTAGGTAAGTACCTAGAAGGGAAAGGGTCAGTCCTCTGAAACATGCTTTATGTTTAAGAGATTGCCAAGTAGCTTCCAAAGTGATTGTACCATTTTACATTCCTCCCAGTAGTATATGAAAGATGCGGTTTCCCCACCTTGATGCCAGCACTTGGTATGGTCAATCTTTTTCATTTTACCATGCTAATAGATGTGAAGTAGACTCATTGTGATTTTAAATTGTATTTTGAGATCTTTTCATGTTATTACTTGTTTATTTGGTCAAGTGTTTATTCAAATATTTTGCCTCTTTTTAAACTGAATTGCCTGTTTTCTAATTTTTGAGTTGTGAGGTCTTTGTATAGTCTTTAATCAAGTTATTTATTGGAAATATGATTTGAAACTATTTACTCCTAGTGTTTTCTTTTTATTTTACATCAACATCTTTCAAAGAACAGTTGTTTTAATTTTCAGTCCAATTTGCACTTTTTAAAGTGGATCATGTTTGCACTTCTCCAAGCTCATCAGCAAAAGCAAGAGAGAAATTTTTCTCTGGGAGATAAGAAAGCTTCTGCCAGTTTACAGAATATAGAAAATTTGGGGAATTCAAGTTTTGTGTGCATTTTCATGACCATATCTCCATCCCAAGTCTTACCATCCCATTGTTTTTTTACTATGTCTCTAAAAATACAATAAAAGACTTATTAAAATGTATATCTAGTGTCCTCTGCATTTGTACTATCTTCAAACTTTAAAATTTGTTCTTGATTTTCAACATAGTCTGCAGAATATATGTGTTTATAAGTGTTTTATGGGAAGGCTTGTGACCTCCATGGTGTACATCAGGTTGATATTTAACTAATCTAAGAATTTTATCCATTTTCTTTAAGGTTTCTAATATGGTTACAGCCAAGACGACAATCCTTATTGTTATCGTCTTCCCATATTGGTCAAAGAGTTAAAACTGCTTAACTCAAAACTGTCTCTTCTACATAGGCCTCATTCCTACCCACTGCTGGCTGGAGTCTCAGTAGTGACATTCTAGCGTGTTAGAGATCATGGTCATAATTCCCACTAATCTGGAATCTTTGTGATTATCTGATTGTGTAGACAGTCACTTCCAAAATCTGATAAAGAAGGTCGGCTTTGTAGAGCTGGTCTCCTCACTTCCCCTAAAAGCAGCATGTGAGATAAAGATTTGAGTGCAGATGGTTACTGGGTGGTCAGCTTAGAAAGCTGTGAGAAGGACTGTGGAGAATAGACAGGAAAGAAGGAAAGCCACAACAAGATGTTTAAATCCACCATTTTGGGTAATTGAGATTCGATTACCCAAGTACCTTCAAGAAGTGTGTAAAACACCTCCCAGAACTGTCAACTTAAAGGGCAAGAGGCTGAGACATTTAACTGTCTTTCTTTGAGTGCATACGAACATTCAGTCTGCAGCATATGCTAACCTTGTGCAATTTTTAAATTATTTAAAAAATTTTTTTATAAACATAACCTTGTGCAATTTATAGACCTTGCAAATATTACCTCCAAGCTGATGACCTTTATTTTCCATCTCCATGGTTCTTTTTAAGGTACTAAATGCTATTTAAAAAAAAAAAAAGTATTTATTTATTTATTTAAATTTGAGAAAGAGAAAGGTGCACCACGGTTGGGTTGTTTCCACATGTTGGCTATTGTGAATAGTACTGTTATGAACATGTGTATACCAGTATTTGTTTGAATATTTGTTTGTAGTTCTTAAGGTCACATATTATGTGATTCCATTTATAGGAAACTTCTAAAACAGACACACCTTTACATGCAGAAAGTATATTAGTGGTCTCCAGGGACAGCGGGTAGGGGAGCAATGGACACAGGGTTTCCATTAGAGGTGATGAAGAGTTTCTGGAACAGGCAGAGGTAATGGCTGGACAACACTGTGAATGGATTAAATGCCTCTGAATCATACATTTTAAATATGGTTAATGACTACTTTTGGAATTGAGTTTCTCACTGGGCATTTCGGGTTTCAGATATGAGTGTAGAATGATGAATATGCATTTCAGTGTAGAGTCTGCATCCTGAAGTAGGTGTCTAGAGTCGGGGATAATACAGTGGAAGCCACGTGTGCCTAAATGCTACTTACACTTATGTAATTGGATGTGATCTATGTAAGGAAGAGCTTAAGAGAAAAGAGAAGATATTTCATTTGCAAGTTTTGATCACATGAAATTTTAAAGTGGAATAGAGGAGAAGTCAGTCCACAAAATGAGAGCTTGTGGTCCCCTATATAACCCCAAATCTAGGTGATATACAAAAGGTATTCTTAAGTTTTTTACTTAAAACATCTGCCTAAAAATCTGTTAGAAAATGACATTTCTTTAGCTTAAAGATTCTCTTTGTTTGGAGGCAGCCAGAGAATAAAGACCTGGCAATGGGCTGTGCCTAACAGGGACCTTTCCAATGCTGTGGGTGTCATACCTAGGGAGCCTCCTTGAGTTTTGAAACTTTTCTGTGTTTGTCACAATCTGAGTATCTGGGTCAAAAAATCTTTAGCAGGACCTCCTGTGGGTTTTCCCTTATCTTTGTTTTAGGCTATGGTGCTCTCTGATAATAAACAGCTGCGATGTATCCAGACTTCTAGTACAGTAGACAATTACTCAACTCTGTGACCTAGAATTAGACTCTGATAGCTTTATTCCACTCTGTCTTTCCCCTTTCATTCCTGTTTTCCTGGCTGAGATGCCACTTATTCTAGAAGTTTGTTTTTTCCGATTGAAATGGGTAGATACTGAGAATAGTGCATTTCTTCTCTGCCTCTTCTTTATGTCTTTGTTTTAGATCTTTCTTAATTATATCCTAGAGTAAAACCAAAGTATGGATGGATATTCTCAGAGTAAATAAAAGTGGAGAATATATCTCTTTCCCCTGTGTTCGCTGCCAATTTTACAGAACAAATATTTATAATCAAATTTTATGAGCTCAAAAGGAAATAAACACTCTGTCAATAATTTTATATAGATATAATATATAATATTTAAATAAAATATAATTATACAAATACAGTAGTCATATATAATTATATATGTAATCTATAATTTATCTATTTATACCTATCTATCTATATGTAATCTCCTCAATGGTCTCCTCATATTCAAAACAAAAACTAAGTAAAATACCACTGACTTTCTTTTTTTTTTGGCATGAAAATATACTTCAGACTTATCTTGTGTATTTCTTACCCAAGATCTAAAATCTGCCGTTTACCCAAGGTTTGGTTTCTTTTATTGGAGAACAATATTTGAAGCAAAAGTCTGCGACTTAAGTGTGCCTGTTGTTACTGTTTTTTTTTTTTTTTTTAAGTTTCTCTCAATGGAAAGAGCAAGGAAATACGTGTGCATGTTGACCCTTGCAAACACCTGTATCTATGTTAACTGAAATATGAGCTCATACTGATTTCTCCATCTAATAGGTTGTCATATGGATCATTCTAGACTTCTCCCCTTGCTTGTCTATGATCTTTCATTTCAACAGCAAGAAACATGGCTCCCATAATCTACCATGTATTACTTAGTGCTTCAATTACAGTATATGTGCATAGTATGTTCAGATTTGACTGACAAGATTAATCGAATGCTGTAGATTAAATGTTTATGTCCCCTCAAAATTCCATAGATTGAAAACCTAATCTGCAATGTGATGGTATTTGGATATGTGGTCTGTCGGTAGAAGGTGATTAGATCATGAGGGCAGAATCCTCATGAATAAAGTGAATGCCTTTTATAAAAGAGACCCCAGAGGGCCACCTTACCTCCTTGAGCCATCTGAGGGCTGGCTGTCTATAAACCAGGAAGTGGGCTCCCGCCAGACCCCAAATCTGCCTACACCCTGATCTTAGATTTCCAAGGCTCCCAAACTGGAGAAATAAATTTCTGTTGTGCATAAGCAACTCAGTGTGTGGTACTCTGTTATATAGAGTGGTCCAAACAGACTAACACAGCACAGAATTACTTAAAGAAGATTTTAAAATCAATACAACAAATTCAAACCACCAACCAAAGAATAGAAGACACCAACATTCAATTCCTATAAGACTTGATAGAAATAGCAATAAACATATGAAAAAATGCTTACAACCATTTTAAGCCCCTTAAATGGGTACAAACTGATCTCTTGTATACTACTGGTTTTTATTATCTTATAAAATAAAGACCTGGACAGGATATGATGCAATGCTAACAACATGTGTCACCTATTTCTTAGGGTAAGATAATTTGAAATATGACTTTTGACAATAATTTAACAATATCCTATAGTAGGAGGTATGCACAATTTAGGACATACACCTTGCAAATTATTTCCCAGTATACAAAGAGATGTGCACCAGCCTGTTCTGAGTTGTGTTTCTTCTAAAAAATATTGCAGGAACTGTACATTTTATCAACATGCAAGAAAGAAAATGTTTGTATTTACATAGCTGAGTATGGTAAGATAATGGAACTGAATGAATAAAAGCCAAACATTATGACAGTGGGTGGAAAATACTCTTTGAAGAAGGTAAAGTAAACATGATATATTTTTAAGGCACAATCATAATTTATTAGTGAACTTGATTAAGGATAACTCTTCTTTTGTCTGCCCATATCTTAACAAAATGCTCTCCCTTTCACAGACTTCTAAAACCAGTGAAAAATGTAAAGAGCAGAGCATTGAAAATCAATGTGGGAAAAATTCTGTTTGTTTTTTTTTTTAAAGATTTTATTTATATCTTTGACAGAGAGAGAGATCACAAGTAGGCAGAGGCAGGTAGAGATGGAGGGGGGGAAGCAGGCTCCCCACTGAGCAGAGAGCCCGACGCGGGGCTCGATCCCAGGAAACTGGGATCATGACCTGAGCTGAAGGCAGAGGCTTTAACCCACTGAGCCACCCAGGCGCCCCCCAAAATTCTGTTTTTATTTAATGTTTTATTTAATATTTTGCAGTAAGTGGGTTCAGTAAAACAAACAAACAAACAAAAAACATACGTTTGGATCTGATTTCTCTCTCTAGATCTTCTGAAGCAACTGGTTCTCTGCTATAAAAAATTAAGTAGTTACATTCCAAGCAAAATTATAATCATAATCAATAAAGGTAGTAGTTGAAGAGCTCTCCAATGTAACCAAGAGAAAAGGGCTAGCAAAATCATTGGTTACTATCTTTTTTTTTTTTTTTTTTTTTGTAGGCTCCATGCCCAGTGTGGAGCCCAATGCAGGGCTTGAACTCATGACCTTGAGATCAATACCTGGGCTGAGATCAAGAGGAGGACGCTAACCTCCTGAGCCACACTGCCACCCCACTAACTTTTTTCAGTATACCCAGTTGTAGCGGTTAGTGATTTTTGTCACGATGTTTGTTAACAAAATGTTAACTTGTAGAAATTCAAATTTATTCTTAGCTGCTGTTTGGTCTTTGGGATAAAAGTGAGAATGACTTGTCCTCATGTGACTGAGGTTTTGATATGAAAAGACTTAAATACCGTACTTATGAGTACAGCCTGAAGTGCAACCAAGATCTAAAAGCAAGTTTCTGTTATTGGGTCCTTGGCTTCCCTATCTCATGCGAGTGGTAGTTTACTCATTGAAGTTTCACTTGCAGCTGCCCTGTGGTAGGCAGGGTAGGATGACCCACAGGAAGTCATGGTGACTACGCATAGCTGAAAGTGATTGTCCCACTACTCTTCAGATCAGGTCAGACTCTTTGGTGGACATGAATGATGGTGAGAAGGAGCTCTCACCTACCATTTGGTGCAGTTCTAAAGGGATGCAAAGGTAGGAAGATTTCCTTTTCTATTCTCAGCTTCGAGGAAGAGCTCTGGGTTGAGCTATTGGCGGGTGATGTGTAGGAACATGGATCAAATGTGTCTAGTAAAGGCTGAGGTGAGAATGAAATTTAGGATGAGTTAGCCTGCTTTTGAAGGATGGGTTCTGCATGGGACTAAATGTTCAAGCTGTGGAATTGTGCCCCCTTCAACATTTATTTCAATGGGAAGACATTAACTAACTTCCAGAATATATGGAATGTGAGCCAAAGAAATTGAAGGAAAGGAGAGGGAAGAAGTGGCTGGCTAAAGGTATCCGATACAGAACTCTTTTCTTGGAAATGGCCCTGTTGTGTATATTCAAACACAGAAAGCAGCTCAACACACCTTGGTTTCATTCTTGACCTGATTTGAGAAGGAAACTATGGAACTTGATCATGTAAGGAAAATTTTATGGTCCCTTCTTTGTTTTCTGTCTTATGATAGAAATATTACTCTTTCAGGGTGCCTGGGGGACTCACTCAGTTAAGTATCTGACTCTTGATCTAAGATCAGGTCTTGATTTCAGGGTAGTGAGTTCAAGCCCTGTGGCAATCCATGCTGGAGTTTACTTAAAAAAAAAAAAGAAAGGAAAAGAAATATTACTCTTTCTTGAGACATATAAAATTATATACAAACATTTTTTGGCATTGTCCCATATCTATGTGTCTCAAACACACACAGAATTATCTGAGACCCAATGTCACCTAAGGTCACAAGTTTAGGTTTTATCTTCAGGATGTTTTGCTTAGACCTGGATCCTGATCACGAGCAGATGGTTGTCATAGTTCTGTCAGTGTTGTTTTTCCCAGACAGAAGTAGTGATGTTATTATTTGAGTCCATTTGTAATTATCTCTGTGTGGGCAAATATGCAAGAATGACCACCTGTTTTCCCCTTAGGAATAAAGAATGAGGGGCATCTGGGTGGCTCAGTGGGTTAAGCCTCTGCCTTTGGCTAAGGTCATGATCTCAGGGTCCTGGGATCAAGCCTTGCATTGCACTCTCTGCTCAGCAAGGAGCCAGCTTCCTCCTCTCCGCTTGCCTCTGTGCTTACTTGTGATCTCTCTCTCTGTGTCAAATAAAAAAATCTTTAAAGGAAAAGGAATAAAAATGAGACAGAAATTAGGAAATATAGACAAACCAGACTTATTATAGGTCACATTACAACCAAAGCATATCAGGCAGGACATATCAGGCAGAATGAACAAGGGTGTGTCAGTGATTTTTTGCCACAGTAATGGTGCATAACAAATAACCCCCTGAAAGGTAATGGCTTAAAGCAATAAACAAGCATAGGCTGACAAGTCTGCACATGGGTGTGCATGGCCCTTCTGAAATTCCCTGGGACCATTCACACGTATGAGGGTCAATAATTGCTATCTGGTTAGGGATGACTTCAGCTGGGATGAATGCTATAGCTTTTCTCATTTCTGGTATCTTTTATCCTCAACCAAGGTGGCCCAGCTATATTTTCTCAGCCATGACATGAGCTCAAGAGTCTATGCTTTTAAAACCTTTTCTTATATCCCATTGGCCAAAGTGAGTCACAAGGCTGAAATCAAAATTGAGGAGGAAAGGAAATATATTCCATCTTTTAACAGGGGCAGCGGTGTGTCATGTGGCACTGGTGTGAATGCAGGGAAGGGTAAAGAAGAAAAGCTATCGATGCAACAAATCTATATGCAAGGGTGGTATACAACAATTAAAGAGATCTCTGAAAAGCATTTTGAGTTGGCCTGGCACATCAGAGCTTTTAATAAATCATCACTATGCTTATGGTGTAGGGCAACATTAACAGAGGCAAATTTGCTAGAGAAATTGAATTCTCATTTGGTCCAAACACAGAAATGCTGACTGACATTGAAGAAGTGATAGAATCCCTTGAAAACTAAGTTCTCTTATAAGGAAACTGAAGGTTCTCATTTTACGTAGTTTCTACTCTCATGCACTTATGAATTCATGATATAAACTATGGACTCTGAAAAACAATCTGAGGGGTTTGAAGTTGTGGGGGGTGGGAAGTCGGGGTACCAGGTGGTGGGTATTATAGAGGGCACGGATTGCATGGAGCACTGGGTGTGGTGAAAAAATAATGATACTGTTATGCTGAAAATAAATAAATGAAAAAAAATAAATTAAAAATTTATTTTCTTTTACTGTATTGTAGGCTTCCAGTTGACAGGAATTGTGCATGTTTGGTACATTGCTATATTCCTAGCAACAAAACTTATAACAGAGCCTAGCACATAGTAGACATTTAATCAATATTTGTTGACTGAATTAATGAATGAATGGATAATACTCTTGTGAATCAGAGCCATAACACATGGCTCTTACAGGACTCACTAGAATAATTTGTTCTTTTTCCATCATTTTTTCTCTATAAGATATAAATTCTTCATGCATTCTTCATTCATATTTGTCATATTAAATTTTAATAATAATACAATAAAAATAATAATCATGTATTATCTATTAATATTTCGATTATACCAAGCACTTAGTTCCAAGTTTTATATGTACAAAGCTGTTGAAATCATGCAGGCATATGACAAGCAACAGGAGGTGAGTACCACAAGCACCCCCTTTTGTAATTTTGCTATTTATTAAAAGAGTTTTTTACTTTATTTTACAGAAAGAGAGAGAGAGTGGGGGGAGGGGGAGAGGGAGAGAATCTCAAGCAGATTCTGCACTAAGCATGGAGTCAGACATAGAGCTCCATCTCCTGACCCTGAGATCATGACTTGAGCTGGAACCAGGAGTGGGATGCTCAACAGACTAAGCCACTCAGGCCCTCCCACTTCAGTTTTTATAATTTTAAAAACTAAGGCATGGAAATGGTAACAAAGATATACCCATGTTTACACAGTGTGTGACTGGAATTATAACTCAGGCAATTTCATTTACCATCATGCTAAACTGCCTCATGATACCATTCTTCCAAAGCACATTTTTCATGTCTACAAGAAAGGGGTTGAAGAATGAATCTGTTCTCTGTAAAATATTTACATTCACAGGACTAAAGATTGTGTTAATACACTAGAAGGAGCAACTGCATGGTTTGGCCCGAATCCCCCACAGAAAAACTTCATCCAACTAGACCAAACAGACAATCTGAAGACCTTCCTGAAGGGGGAGCCTCAAGTACTGGGGGTAAGTGAGCTTGACCTCCAAACATAGTATTTGGGAAGATAGCCATTTCCAGAGAGGAGAACAGTTGTCCTTTGTGGCTCCTGAGGTATGATTAACTCTGTCATAAACTGACCTCCGTAAACCTCACTGTGGCAGGAAATAGATTTTTCAAAAATCAGAGGTCCTGTAATCTGAAAGGAAAATGCATTTATCTAGTGAGAAGGGAAAAAGAAAGTTATCATAAAACCTTTCTAAACGACCTTGAACTTGAGAAAAGGCCATGGACTCCTAGGGGTTTCATCCTTGGAGCCTTTTCAAAACCAGGGGATGGGAAATAGCTCTGTGTAAAGACCACAAAACCATCTTCTTAGAAACCTGTGTGCTTCCTACTCTGAGCATCTTCTTTTTCACTCCCCAGGTGGCTCAGATCCTGATTGGTTTGATGAAAGTGTGCCTATTTGCTATAGGTCTGCGTTTTCGTTCTTCTGACTTTTCCCATTGGTGTTATTCCCCAACCATGAGCTCAGGATATCTTATTTGGGGATCCTTATTTGTGAGTATGTTGGAATATCTCAACTTCCTCAGTGGTAGAATTCTGGGAATATTTCTTCCAGCCTTCTCTTTCAAAAACCAATGACTTGATCTGGGCTTTTACATCTTAGAGCAAAACATGTGACCTAAATGCTTGGGGGTTCTGTTGAACTTTGGTTTGGGGGAAGTACAAGTGCACGCTCACCAGGTTGAGTAGATTCTTCCATTTTTAGTTCTTTGTGTCTGGAGCTGTGTCTATTGCTGCTGGAAGAAACATGACATTAAACCTGGTAAGTATTTCCCTGGGCCCGAAGTAACAAGCAGAATCAGAAGTGCTCTATCTCAAGACAAAGGAAATAATTTCCAATTCTCTGAATTATCTGGGCTCTATGGGGTTCCTGGCAAATTCTTCCATGAGGAAACTAAGGTTTGACTTACTTTTTCAGCCCTATTGTCTGATATTCCATCCCTAGGATTCATTTGTGAATACAGAATCCAAAGCTTCAGCCCATCCTTCTTAGACTTAGGAGAATTATTTGAGAATATGTCTTCAACGCCTTCAAAATAAGTGAATGTTTTTGTGTTTCCCAAAGGGAGGAAGAGCATGGAACAGAAGGACGTAGGCGACATTGATTATTCTCTTCCAGATCAAAGGCAGCCTGGGAGTGAACATACTCAGTGCTGTGGTTGGGGGAGTAGGGATAATCTTGTCAACAGTAGGACTGACTGTGGTACATGAATTGGAAAAAAGTTGTCTTATTCTTGTAAGTGTTTCTGAGCTGATTTTATTTTCTGAAGTTATCTTTCTATTATCTAAATATACATTAGTCTGAGATGATTGTCTCTCAGTTGATCCTGGCTTATCGCCACAAGTAGTAAGATCTGGGACTTTGATCTCATGGGGAGAAATTTCAGCCCCTTTTTGGCTGGGACTTACAAGGATTTTCTTCTTGCATTCTTCACTGAACACAGTGATGTTAGAAGATTGAGCATGAGGATCTTTCTTTAAGGCCTCCAGGTTTGAGTTTGGAGCTGGCTCAGGAAGTTCTGTGTTATATGCGGGTGGGGCAGGGAGAGTCAGGGCCTCCAAGCCAAGATGCTCAGAGTCTCGGGGGTGTATGTGGTGTAGGGAAAGAACAATGATATCACTTTCATAGTCTTGGAGGTTTTCCGCTCTTTAGATGAGAAAAAAGTAGAAATTCACACAGGGAGTTACTATAAGGAAAATAACTTGAATTGGGCAACAGAAGAATTTCTAAGCCAAGACAACTAAAGAGACAGGTCTGATTTAATCTAAATTTGCCCTGCATTTATGAAGGTCTAGAGCAGACTCCTGTCAGCCATTTTAGGATTTTCTTTTCAATTTTTCTTCCTTTGGTTTGTTATGGGACAGAACGTTACCTTTTTCTTTAATGGAGAATGAGTCAGATTGGAATCAGAGAATCCAGGGCCAAAGGAAGTATTCATCTATTAATCATATTCCTTTTCTTTTTCCTCTTCTCTCCCCTCGTGGAAACGGCTTCTTTTTAGAGGGCACTTGAGATTGGGCTACTAGTCCTCTCCCTGCTGGAAGTCAGCATTGCTATCTCTCTCTCTGTGTTTGGGTGCAAGGTGACCTGTTTTGTCACACAGGTAAGCGTTCAGGACCTGAGGGAGTGTTCACGTTTCTCTCATTGTGTGTTCCTGATTCTCTCATTGTGTCTCTTCTTTCTGAACCAATGAGAAGGATAAAGAAGAAGAGTGCAGGAAAGATTGTTGTGTATGTGACCTCTTCCTGAAATTGGAAGAGACAACAGAACACAGAGATAGACCTATGGCAGATGTTTCTGGGAGCCTCATAGATCTTGCTGGATATTGATTTTTATCTAGTGGGGGTATAAGGCCCTGAAAAAGGGATATTGAACTCTCAGGTCCCAGGATACAGAAAAGAATTAGGGGTCCCCAGGATGAATTGAATCCCTCTAGCTGGAAGAGTATGTGAATAACACTATATATTTTTCTATCTCCACAGGTGGTGGTTATTCAGCCAAACAATGACAAGGTGCCCTCGGTAATGGCCCCTTATGAACATATTTATGAGGACCTGGAGTTTTAACAGGATAGTTCCTGCTTTTAGAAAAATTATTCATTGAGTATCACTAGGTCATTAATAACCTGCCCGCCGGAAAGCAGTCACATTTGTGCATGGGAACATAATTATTACAAAACCAAATAAAATACATTTTTCCCTCTATTGATGCTAATTGTGGTTTTTGGATCCCATCCTCCCACATCATCCCATAATCAACCATATGGCAGGGAGGCACACTATCATTTCTCATGATAACTTGTTTTTTTTTTAATTTTTAGTAACTTTTATTTTTTAGGGGCTTTTTATTTTTTATTTTTATAATTTTTTTAAAATTAAATTTATTTATTTTCAGCATAACAGTATTCATTATTTTTGCACCACACCCAGTGCTCCATGCAATCCGGACCCTCTAGAATACCCACCATCTGGCTCCCCCAACCTCCCACCCCCCGCCCCTTCAAAACCCTCAGACTGTTTTTCAGAGTCCATAGTCTCTCATGATTCACCTCTCCTTCCAATTTACCCCAACTCCCTTCTCCTCTCTAACACCCCTTGTCCTCCATGCTATTTGTTATGCTCCACAAATAAGTGAAACCATATGATAATTGACTCTCTCTGCTTGACTTATTTCACTCAGCATAATCTCTTCCAGTCCTGTCCATGCTGCTACAAAAGTTGGGTATTCGCCCTTTCTGATGGAGGCATAATACTCCATAGTGTATATGGACCACATCTTCCTTATCCATTCATCCGTTGAAGGGCATCTTGGTTCTTTCCACAGTTTGGCGACCGTGGCCATTGCTGCTATAAATATTGGGGTACAGATGGCCCTTCTTTTCACTACATCTGTATCTTTGGGGTAAATACCCAGGAGTGCAATGGCAGGGTCATAGGAAAGTTCTATTTTTAATTTCTTGAGGAATCTCCACACTGTTCTCCAAAGAGGCTGTACCAACTTGCATTCCCACCAACAGTGTAAGAGGGTTAGCCTTTCTCCACATCCCCTCCAACACATGTTGTTTCCTGTCTTGCTAATTTTGGCCATTCTAACTGGTGTAAGTTGGACTGGTGTGAGGTGGTATCTCATTTTGGTTTTGATTTGTATTTCCCTGATGTCGAGTGATATGGAGCACTTTTTCATGTGTCTGTTGGCCATCTGGATGTCTTCTTTGCAGAAATGTCTGTTTATGTCTTCTGCCCATTTCTTGATTGGATTATTTGTTCTTTGGGTGTTGAGTTTGCTAAGCTCTTTGTAGATTTTGGATACTAGCCCTTTATCTGATATGTCGTTTGCAAATATCTTCTCCCATTCTGTCAGTTGTCTTTTGGTTTTGTTAACTGTTTCCTTTGCTGTGCAAAAGCTTTTAATCTTGATGAAGTCTCAATAGTTCATTTTTGCCCTTGCTTCCCTTGCCTTTGGCGATTTTTCTAGGAAGAAGAAACATCTGCTGTGGCTGAGGTCGAAGAGGTTGCCGCCTCTCCTCAAGGATTTTTTTTTAATATATATTTTTTAATTTTATTTATTTGACAAACAGAGATTACAAGTAGGCAGAGAGGCAGTCAGAGAGAGGAGGAAGCAGGCTCCCTGCTGAGCAGAGAGCCCGATGCGGGGCTCGATCCCAGGACCCTGGCATCGTGACCTGAGCTGAAGGCAGAGGCTTTAACCCACTGAGCCACCCAGGTGCCCCTCTCCTCAAGGATTTTGATGGATTCCTTTCTCACATTGAGGTCCTTCATCCATTTTGAGCCTATTTTCATGTGTGGTGTAAGGAAATGGCCCAGTTTCATTTTTCTGCATGTGGCTGTCCAATTTTCCTACCACCATTTGTTGAAGAGACTGTCTTTTTTCCATTGGACATTCTTTCCTGCTTTGTCAAAGATTAGTTGACCATAGAGTTGAGGGTCTATTTCTGGGCTTTCTATTCTATTCCATTGATCTATGTGTCTGTTTTTGTACCAATACCATACTGTCTTGATGATGACAGTTTTGTAATAGAGCTTGAAGTCTGGAATTGTGATGCCACCAACTTTGGCTTTCTTTTTCAACATTCCTCTGGCTATTCGAGGTCTTTTCTGGTTCCAGCAGCTTTAGATTAAAAAAAAAAAAATCAAGAAGATAGTAAAGAGAGTTCCCATACATCCCAAGTCAGTTGACTTCTTATATTAATATAGAATGAACCATATTGATACATTATCATTAAATTAATGATACATTATCATTACCGTATTATTATTGTTCAGATTTCTTTAGTTTTTAGCCAGTGCCCTTTTCCTGTTCTAAGATCCCACCCAGGACACCACATTTATTAGTTGTCATATTTACTTAGGCTCCTCTTGGCTGTGGCTATTCATGAGACTTTGTTTTCAATAGCCTTGAGAGTTCTGTGGAATACTGGTCAAGTGTTTTGTAGAAGGTCCCTTAACTGGAGTTTGTCTGATATTTTTCTCAGGATTACACTAGAGTTTTGAGTTTTGGGGAGGAAAAACTCAAAAGCAAGATATCATTTTTTTTAAAAAAGATTTTATTTATTTATTTGACAGAGAGAGATCACAAGTAGACAGAGAGGCAGGCAGAGAGAGAGAGGGAAGCAGGCTCCCTGCTGACCAGAGAGCCCGATGCAGGACTCGATCCCAGGACCCTGAGATCATGACCTGAGCTGAAGGCAGCAGCTTAACCCACTGAGCCACCCAGGTGCCCCGCAAAATATCATTCTTATATCCAATCAAGGGTACATACTATCAACATGACTCACACTGTTGATGTTGACTTTAATCATCTGAGTACAGTTTTTCAGTTTTTTCCACCTAAAGTTAGCTTTTTCCTGAATTTTATTCTGTATTCTTTGGAAGGATACATTCAGCCACTGTGTGCAGCCCAGACTCAAGGAGACAAGAGTTATGACCTACTGCTTTGAATGTCAGTAACTACATAAGTTATTAGATATTCTGCATTGAGATTTTGTCCATTTTCTCCCACTTCCTTGTGCATTCAATGATTCATTTGTATGAATTCATGAATACATACATATACTTTGGGTTATAATCAAATACTACTTTATTTTATTGCTCAAATTGCTTCTGTTTTCATCACAGTGGCTCCTGAGTCCCTTAGGTGTACCCCATCTTTGGGTCTCATTTTAAGCATTTCCTTGTTTTATGCCACTACCATATTCTCAGGGTTATCTTATGTAGTTCCTGCTCCAGTCTTGGAAATCAACCATTTCATCAGACAGCCCTGTTTCTTTTTAGTGGAGAATGGTATCAGAAATCCAGATCTGGGCTCTAGGTATGATTGTTGGTATTGGGATGTCATTTCTTTTAGGTTATCTCAGCTAACAGAGCAAAGAAATATATGTATATCTACTAACTCATGTGTCTTAGTTGAGCTGCTATAAAAAATAGTATAGATTGGGTAGTTTAAACACATTTATTTCTCACAGTACTCGAGGCTGGATGTCTGAGATCAGGATACCAGCATGGTCAGGTTTTTTCCTGGCTTCCAGATAGCCATTTTCTGATTGTATGTTCCAATAGTAGAGAGCAAAGAGAGGAAGCAAGATCCATTGTGTCTTTTCTTATAAGGCACTAATTCCATCATGACAGATCCCCCATTTTACCTCATTCCCTCACTAAGGCCCCCAACTCCAAAAACCATCATGTTGGGGATTAGAGTTTCAACATATGAATTTGGGATGGGGACGACACAGACACCCGGTCCATATCATCATGTTCATATACTTCCATGAAAGTTTCTATCTGCTACAGATAGAATCAGATATTATACAGATATTATATGTTACATCTGGCTTTGGAAAAAAAATCACAAGAAGTGCTAAAAAAAAGGTGGTAAAAGAAACCCCACAAATATTTTGTAATTTTATTTTATTTTTTCACTGTTCCAAGATTTGTTGTTTATGCACCACACCCAGTGCTCTATGCAATACATGCCCTCCTTAATACCCACTGCCAGGCTCACCCCCACCTTTTTTTTCTATTCCAAAAGAAACCCCACAATTTTTACACATTTTAAAAACTATTCTGTGACCCTGTGGACTATTTAGAAGTATGTTGTTTAATTTCCAAATATTTTGAATTTCTACTTACCACAATTCTGTTATTGTCTGGGAACATTTATATTCTTTTAAATTTGTTGAGTTGTGTTTTAACACATGAAGTAACCAACTGGTAAACATTCCTTGTAATTTTGAGAGAAATGTGCTGTTGTTGGATGGAAAAGTCTGTAACTGTCAGTTAGATCAACCTGATTGATACTGCTGCTCAGGTCCATACCCTTACTGCTTCTCTGCTTGGTTGGTATATTAGTTACTGTAGAAGAAGCGTTGAGGTCTCCAAATATAATAGTATATTTGTCCATCTTTCTTCTTAGTTTTCTCCATCTTTCTCCTCAAATATTTTGGACCGGCCACAAGTTACCATTGAGCACTTAGAATATGTTTACTAAAACTAAGAAAATAGACTTGAGATTTTTTTTTTTAATTTTAAATAGTTTAAACTTAAATTGCCATATGTGTCTAGTGGCTATTGTATTGTGTAGAAGAGAAATGGAATTGTTTGATCTCATGAGACATAGTATTAATTTTACTGGACTTTGAAGACTTTTGGTTCTTTTATTCAGGAGGAATGGGGTAACACTTGTCAGCAGGCCAATTAAACAACACAAGCTTTTATATATGAGCTTATTTATGTAAAATACCATCAGAAAAGCTTGATGTACTTAGAGTGCTGCAGTATAATTAATTAACCTAACACTAAATTAATTAAATACTATAACTTATAGTATTTAATATAGTCAAAAGTATTTTTGACTATATTTACTATTTTCTTTGATGGATATCCCAGTCTAAACTGAATCAGCTCAAGCTAGTCCATTTGAGAGATAAAGAAGATACAGACCCAAAGCCACAGAGTGTAAAATTGAGGGACCAAACATGCAAAGTATTTTCACAATTAGTTCAGGAAACTCTACGTTTCCTTCATTGTTTTCATCAAATATTAAACTTCAGAACTTTACATCACCCTACATTTCCTGTCTCCCATATAGTGCTGGGAAGACGACTGTTTAATGGGCTGTGGCAAAAAGTGACACATGCTTCTTCCAGACCAAAGTATCTAATTGCCAAAGGTCTGATTTAGAACTTTTTCTTTCCCTACCTTAGAAAAATTTAAAAAAAAAGACTTTTTGAGATATTATTCTATTTGCTAGGACCCATATTAGTGTGGGTCTAAAGTAAATAGCCAAATAATAATGAACATGTAAAATAGGAAGTAAATGAACTTCTGATGTGTTAAGCCATCAATATTTCTAGGTTAAGTTTTTTAATAGTGTATAAACCTAGCCTGTGATGACATCCAACCATAATAAACAAACAACAACAAAAAAAGGTGGGGACAACCAAATTCTTATTATTATAAATGTCAGTTGCTATCTTTATGACTCTGACCCACACAGTTGTAGCCTCACATGTGTGTATTTCTGCCTCAGTGGCCCCAGTATGAGCTTCTTGCTATTACTGTGGTTCCAGAATACAAAAGTGCAGCCTCATGTTTGTTTGCTAGTATCTGCAGGATAACGTGAAGTTGTTTCTTTCTTACGTTGAAGTTCTCGATTGATTGAAGTTTGAGGGAACACTTCTTCGTAAATACTTTCAGAAGGTGTTTTCCGGCGAAACAATATAGAAATCTGTTAAAAAAAAAAAAAAGGCCAAAGAATAATCTGTAAAGTCTATAAAATAAGCCATTAAGAATAATATAATCCGGGATGCCTGGGTGGCTCAGTGGGTTAAAGCCTCTGCTTTCAGCTCAGGTCATGATTCCAGGGTCCTGAGTTCGAGCCCCACATCAGGCTCTCTGCTCAGCAGGGAGCCTGCTTCCCCTCCTCTCTCTCTGCCTGCCTTTCTGCCTGCTTGTGATCTCTGTCTGACAAATAAATAAATAAAAATCTTAAAAAAAAATAATATAATCCAATTTTTCAGGCAACAACACAAAATTATTATGTATTTTGGTACTGGAAATGGGGGAACAATACAATATTATTACTGTAAGTATATCTAGGATTTGTAAACAAATACCTAGCTTACAGGAGTGGCTTTGGAATTAGGCAGTAGGATGAAGCAAGTTTGAGGAAAATTTTGAGGAGAAAAATTTTCAATAACAAAACTTTGAGGAACAAAACTTTGAGGAACAGTATAGAGAAAGCCTAAAATACCTCAAATGTTTGTTTTTCAAAATAAAGACTATCAGTGTGGCTCAGAAAGAAGTGAGGAACACATTACTGGAAACTGGAGAGACAGTCTTGTGGTGCAGCAGCAGAAGTTTAAGAGAATGTTCTCTGACAGTTATGTGGAAAGCATAACTAGTAAATGGTAAACTTGGATAATAAACCAAGGAGATTTACAAAGCATTGAAGATAAAGCCCCTGTTTCTTCTTGTTTACAACAAAAGGTGGAAGAGAAGAAATTCTAAGCATGGGTGACACCTTTTGCCATGCCTATGGATGGGTCCATCCCACCCATGGTCTTCCTTTCCTGACAGACTGCCCGGAGGAATTCAGACTTGCTTAACCAGACCTTTGAATGATGGAATCCAATGCTTATGATAAATGTCACATACTTGAAATGAGGGGAGTTTTGATGCCATAAACCTTTCCATTTTGTTTGAATTAACTCTAACTGACACAAAGCTGTGGCAATAATTTCAACACACAAAAGAAGTAGGTGATGAGGTTGGGGAAAATATGCTACTAATTCTGTATTACCCATATTTGTTACATGTGATAATAAAACATAAAATTCTAGCTATATTTGTGTTTCTTAGCATATTGTATTTTCAATTGTATACACCCGTAATAATGTACTTTATCTCCTTCAGGTTTTAAATTAATTATACCTTGATTTTATTATTAGGATAGATACTTTGTGTATTCATAACACTAAAGAGTATAGTTCATATAGTAAATTAATGGGTGATGGAAGGATGGAGGTATGGATGAATGGATGTTAAAATTCTTGGATATATACCCATGGGTGAGAATTTCTATACGGACTAGAGGACTATACACTGTGTTTTCCAAGTGTGCTCAACACACAGCTAGTAACTCTCAGGTCATCCATAGAATCATTTATAGTTTTATTTTTGTTCATTTTACCAAAGGTTAAAAAAAAAATAAGGCGGGGTGCCTGGGTGGCTCAGTTGGTTAAGCGACTGCCTTCGGCTCAGGTCATGATCCCGGAGTCTCAGGATCGAGTCCCGCATCGGGCTCCCAGCTCCATGGGGAGTCTGCTTGTCCCTCTGACCTTCTCCACTCTTATGCTCACTCTCTCTCTCAAATAAATAAATAAAAATCTTAAAAAAAAAAAAGGCACTGCCAACGTCATTTAATGAAATAGTTGAAATCATCCTCATTCTTCTAAGAACTGCACTTACCCAGTGAATATCCTTGTCATTCACATTATAGTTGAGCATGGAGAGAGGAAGTGAAATTAAAATTTGCAGACAAGTTAGGATAATTAGGACAATCACAAGTTCCTGTTAAAGAAAATAAAATGTCACGCATTACCTTCCACCCTGATGATAGTTTGGAAAGTTTTATTTCAGAGTCCCATGTCAGACCCTCAAAAGGGAACACGTTATATTATACAAAATTGTGGCATGAGGTTGGATCTGAACTCAGAAATATTTGTGCTGGGCGCCTGGTGGCTCAGTGAGTTAAGTCTCTGCCTTTGGCTCAAGTCATGATCTTAGGGTCCTGGGATCGAGCCCCACATTAGGCTCTCTGCTAAGCAAGGAACCTGCTTCTCCCTCTCTCTCTGCCTGCCTCTCTGCCTGCCTCTCTGCCTACTTGTGATCTCTCTCTTTCTCTCTGTCAAATAAATAAAATCTTTTAAAAAAAAGAAATGTATGTGCTGCTTTAGAAAAACAGGAGCTGGAGATGACAGTCAATATTCTTGAATATACTAATACAAGATGCGACGTTAAACTTGAAGACATTGCAGAATTCGCAATGATTATTCCGCTTATTATTATTATTACTGGTGGTGGTAGCGGTGGGTTATTAGTTATACTATTACTGAAGTTATTATTAGTCTCTCATAGATAATCAGAAATGTTGGCACTGCTTACAAAGCTGACGTCTCAATATAAATGGCAGAAATGGCAAGGGTTCAGATCTCCCCAGTGAGGTATTAAAATTTTCTAGTTTTCCATTAGATTTAGTTCTAATTAAAACCAGAAAGTTTGGGGCACCTGGGTGGCTCAGTGCATTAAAGCCTCTGCCTTCAGCTCAGGTCATGATCCCAGGGTCCTTAGATGGAGCTCTACATCCGGCTCTCTGCTCAGCAAGGAGCCTGCTTCCCCCTCTCTCTCTGCCTGCCTCTCTGCCTACGTGTGATCTCTCTCTCTGTCAAATAAATAAATAAAATCTTTAAAAAACAAACAAACAAAAAACTAGAAAGTTTCCTAAATTTAGAATACACTCTAAGGTGTGATTTTTTTTTGGTCATTTTCCTAATAAGTGAAACGTGTCTTCCAATACTCTAGTGTTCTTGGTTTCTTCTCCTCTGCCTCAGACCATTCATCTCCATTACTTTCACATGGCTTTATTGCAAAAAACGATCTTCTCTAGTGGCAAGTCAGGATAAATGTTCATTCTCCATGTAGCTTTTTAAAAAAATTTTTTTATTTCTTTTCAGCGTAACAGTATTCTTTGTTCTTGCACCATACTCAGTGCTCCATGCAATCCATGCCCTCTCTAATACCCACCACCTGGTTCCCCCAACCTCTCACCCACCCCGCCCCTTCAAAACACCCAGATTGTTTTTCAGAGTCCATAGTCTCTCATGGTTCACCTCCCCTTCCAATTTCCCCTTCCAACTCCCTTCTCCTCTCCATCTCCCCTTGTCCTCCATGCTATTTGTTATGCTCCACAAATAAGTGAAACCATATGATAATTGACTCTCTCTGCTTGACTTAGTTCACTCAGCATAATCTCTTCCAGTCCTGTCCATGTTGCTACAAAAGTTGGGTATTCATCCTTTTTGATGGAGGCATAATACTCCATAGTGTAGATGGACTACATCTTCCTCATCCATTCATCCGTTGAAGGGCATCTTGGTTCTTTCCACAGTTTGGCGACCGTGGCCATTGCTGCTATAAACATTGGGGTACAGATGGCCCTTCTTTTCACTACATCTGTATCTTTGAGGTAAATACCCAGTAGTGTAATGGCAGGGTCATAGGGAAGCTCTATTTTTAATTTCTTGAGGAATCTCCATACTGTTCTCCAAAGTGGCTGCACCAACTTGCATTCCCATGTAGCTTTAGGTAGTATTTATTTTTATTTTTATTTCTTTTAAATTAATTTATTTATTTTCAGAAAAACAGTATTCATTGTAGTATTTATTTTTAAATTCCTAACAGTAATGAACATTAAGATAGGAAATAATTAAAAAATAATAATGGATAAAATAAAAATTACTCTAATCTTTGACTCAGATTTTTTTTTTTAAGGAGTTTATTTGCTTGACACAGAGACAGCACAGCAGGGGGAGCAGCAGAGAGAAGCAGTTTCCCCACTGAGCAGGTAGCCAGATGCAGGGCTCCATCTCAGGACCCTGGGATCTTGATTTGAGCCAAGGCAGATGCTTAACCAACTGAGCCATCCAGGCGCCCCCTTATTGAGCTGTTCTATGTGACCAAAGGAAAGCTGCTTTACTTTTCTCTCTAAAACTTCTTTGCAGAATATTAGGACAAGTTTGTGTTAAGGCCTAGCACATGTATATGTCGATTATTATGCCTATTATTATTAATCTTTGCAAATTTTGACTCAGATTTTAATATCATTTTATTTCTTCACCATTTTTTCTCAAAATTTAGCTCACAGAATTTGGGGCTTTTTGCTGTTGTAAAGAAATAGTTTTTTTTCTCTTTCTAAATGTGACACCAGTAGAGAGGCATTTGGAAGGAAACTGCAAGCAAGAATTTTGTCATGTTCCTGAATATACCAATGATCATATCTCATCTTCAACATTCTCAGATAAGCATTCAGTCTTCCCAGAATTCAGGAGGATGGTACTTACAGTTGCAACTGGTTTGATTCCCAAACAGAGAGTTTCCTTCTTGCAATCATAGTGGCCATTTTTTGTTAAATTGCGTGACAGAATACAGATCCCAACAAAGGAGACCAAGGTGCTAAGAGTGTTAGCACCTAGATTCCCTCTCAGCTGAAAAAGAAAAAAGGGAAATTACTAGTTTATAATTTAAAGACCAGGGGTTTCCAGACCGTATAAGGAGAAATCTGACTTAACTTAACCCTGGGATCTATAAGCATTCATCATCCTTGTATCATCAGTTCAGTTCAATGGCAAATCACAATCGGGAGAAGAAAAATAGGAGAGGATTAATCTTCCTTCAACACATACCATGGATAGGATAAAAACATCAGGGACATTTTAACATCTCTAGTTTCTGACCTTGTATTAGCTCCTCCCTCCACCAAATATAAAAGTCTGCCTTGCTCAAGCCTAAGCCAGGCTTTTTTCTTTTTTAACATCGCCCTACTGCAGACCATTAAAAAAGGCTTTAATGACTAGATAAAACTTTACTATTTCTTCTTATGGTGACAAGATATGGGGATCGGAATTTCTAAAATCCCAGAAGATCCCACTTGTCTGTATCTAGCAGTAAGATGATCACATGATTCATTGGGCCAAATGGACAGTTACATGATGAAATGTCTACAAAATGATGAATCCCTTGTGTGACTGGGATTCACATGGGAAAGTCAGAATGTTATATAAGTTCACAATTTCTCCCTGAATGACAAATGGAAAACTTGTTAGCTTACCAGTGATTTTGTTTGCTTCTTGGCAGACACAACAGTCAGTATTCCAGAAACGATAAACTGTTTATAAAATAAGAAAAGTGTCTGGATGGTAGCAGCTTCTTCCAACTCCCCCTCCCACCCCATTGTCAGATTCATATCTCTCTTCTTATCTAGTGCCCCCCACCTCCCAGGCCATCCCTTCAGAAGTTGGAGACTAGCAGACCCAGTTAAAGTGACACAACACAATTAAAGTAACATAGGTACACTTTAATTCTTATGACCAGTAGAATTCCTTTAGCTAAATAAGAGAAGTAGACATTAAAAACTAGAGGGAAAATCACTTACTCAATGTGGAGGAAATAAAATAAGTAGAGTAATTATAATTGGGGTGCAGAAAAGGGAGAACGTGAGCTCAGATTAATGGCATTTTTATCAATGTATTTGGCCAAGAAGCATGATGACTTAAGAAGAGTACCACATCCCTAACCCCAGCATCTTCTCTGATTCAAATATTATAACATTTCAGAGACACTTTTTCCATGTGTCAAACACAGGATTTTCTCCTCAAGCAAAACAGCAAGATTATACTGAGTAGCTTCATACTATAGAGCAATGAATAGAATTTCAGGGCACTGTTTCATTGGGAAGTATATTAAAAATCAGGTTGGAAATTCAGTCTTCACTAAGTACTGTTGCAAGTGTCCTAGAATTGGCAAGATGCCATACAAGTTGTGTGTTGAGTTGATGAATAAATGAATAAATGATGGATTAATTATAATTTGGGATGTGAGATACTCACAGACAATGCCCCCCAGAAGGAGAAGCCTGTGTAAATTGAGAAGAAGATGATTCTGTGCATTTCAGAATTAGGAGGAAGAAATCCAATTATCCCATAAAAGAAGCATTTCACACCAATCATAATCTGAGCCACCTGGATAAGACACAAAACAAACCAAATTACCAACCATTGAAATTAACAAAACAAACACAATCTGTTTTAAAGATAATGGTGAGCATTTTTCAGGAGAGAATCACTTGGTCCAAACATCATGGTCATCCATAGGATTGACACCCTTGAATCTTTTTAAAGATCTGCTAAGAAGAGTCAGATCCTGGAGAGTGGTTTGTTCCCCCCAGCCCCCAGAGGCCATTCCATATGGGTCAACTTTCTTTAATAAGATACAGTCACAATGAGGCTCACCCAAGAGCTTAGCACTTTTATAGTCTCCTCTTAATACACCCCTCCCATGCCCATATAAACATGGCCCCTTGCTTTTCATCAAAATGTCTTTCTTCCACCCCACAGAATGGTTGATACAGGTCATAACCTAGGGCCTCTACCCAACCACTTGATTAGTCAGAATAATCCTTCTCCCCCAATATATCCCCCAGTTTCTTCTGGTTTAAAATTCTTTATTAGTGGTTTACTTACTTACCCCCAGTGCTTCTAGATTCTCCTTCAGGAATTTCTGCAGCTTGTCTAGTAGATATTTCAGGGTACTAGATATTTCTGTCTTTCCCAATAGGGTACTTTGGTTTTGGTTTGGAGGAATGTCCACAGGCATCCTATCAGAAGCCAAAGTTTTGTTCATTCTGTAATAGATGGTCATCTGTTATTAGCAGCAGAGATGTACCATCATATGCCAAATACTGTTAATCTTATTGTAATGGAAGTAGATACTGGGCTTTTTTAAAAATCTTGAGGTCTTTATCATATATGAAGAGAAGTCACTGGCCAAGTGATGTTCATATGTCTCTGCTGCTGACTCATATCACTCATGTGATAAACAACAGTGTAAATTAAGGAGACAGATGACAGAGGTTGAATATCAAAATATATGTAACTATAAGATATCCTCCCAGATTAAGGAATGCTATTGTTTTTGTCTTTGTTTTTTTTAAGTTGCATGTGGCCACAGACTTGTAAGAAAGTACCCATCATGGGAGTTGTGATATATTTATGTGATATATCCATGCTGAAGTGAAAATAATCTGGTATTTAGAGGCCAATAGAGGGTGCCTCAGTTGGTTGGGTATCTGCCTTCGTTTGGCTCAGGTCATGATCCCAGGGTTCTGGGACAAAGTTGAGCTCCTTGCTCAGAAGGGAGCCTGCTTCTCCCTCTGCCTGCTGCTCCCCCTGGTTGTGCTCTTTCTTTCTTACACAAATAAATAAAACCTTAAAAAAATAAAGCCAAGTAGATCTGAATTAAAGACATTTCCCTTGAATTTAATTAATTGTGTCATGTAATTTATCATCCAATCCAAGTTAGTTTTAAGAATGAAAAAGAATTAAAGTAGTATCCATAATTATGCTAGGAAAATTGGAGATACCTGATAATACATTATATAAAAGTCACCTTACCTTTAATTTCTCTGTGACAATGAATGCTATATTTAGTTGAAGCCCCAGGTTTGTCAACATAAAATATAATCATGTTTATGCCTAATAGGTGTGGTCCTAGAAATGATGCATTCAATTTTCCTAGTACCATCCGAGATGTAATAAATGTGACGAAAATTCTCAATTATCTTCTTAAGGAGTTAGGATGCACCTTGGCACTTGTTGTCAAAAACAATGATGGATTTCCATGGTAGAGCAAACCCCAGAATGGTCACCCTTGAAAACTAACTCACCTTTAACCATTTTTTCCTGAAAATATTAGCTTGTTATTTCTTTATCATCTTCTACTATATAAATTTTATGAATATTTGTTAACATTAAATTAAGTTTGGAAAATAAGGGTAGACTTTATTCCTTATTGCATTGGTATTTATGAATTCTATCACTCTCCCTATTACGTTTTCACTTAATTTTGATAATACTTTATACAATTTCTTCTTAAGTTTTCTCTTCCCATTATGTTAATTATATGGAATTAGACCCTTCATATAACTGCTTATGTATAAAATTCCTGGATCAAAGTGAAAACATAGTTTCTGACTCTTAATACCCATGCCACATTTCTTAAAAAAAAAAAAAAAAAATAAGAGGTAGCTGTGTGCACTGGTCCCAATTATGTTTGTATGTGTAAATTTCTTTGCAGTTCTAGTGAAAAGATTAAAATATCATGACATGGGATGCTTACGGGACACTTAAAATTAATCCTAAGTATTCAATTTTTCTAGTCCCAGTAGTTGCTCTCAATTAAGCAGTTGAAACAAGGAATTTATCTTATGTAATCACAACTAGAAGTGCTAACAAGAACATTTTTTTTCTATTTCTTTAGTGGATGAGTCTTGTCCATTAATATTTCATAAATAAAGAGTATCTCATCAATTAGTTATTATATTTTTTAATTAATTTATTTATTTTTTATTTATTTTCAGCATAACAGTATTCATTATTTTTGCACCGCACCCAGTGCTCCATGCAATCCATGCCCTCTCTAATACCCACCACCTGGTTCCCCCAACCACCCACCCCCTGCCCCTTCAAAACCCTCAGATTGTTTTTCAGAGTCCATAGTTTCTCATGGTTCACCTCCCCTTCCAATTTCCCTCAACTCCCTTCTCCTCTATAACTCCCCATGTCCTCCATGATATTTGTTATGTTTGTTATTATATTTTCTTAAAATGTGACTCCTAAAATGTGACAGATGGTAAATAACTTACCCAAATTCACAGACATATTTACAGATGTGGGACCAAAGAGACAGAGGTCTGATAAGTGAGAAACTGTTTTTCAGATAAAACCTGGCGCAGAATAACACACCCCTTTATTTAGCCTCCTGAAGCCCACACATAACAGCTTTGAGTGTTTGAAAGCCATAAATATCAGAGTAACTATGTTGGGGGGAAATGAACTGTTGATTCCAAAAAGGTATCTGCTGTCACTCCTCACTGCAAATGTCATTATTTACTCATCCGTTCACTCAACAAATATGTATTTGGGGTTCAAAATATTGACCATAATATTTACTTTACTCACTCCAATTCACTTTAATGATTTTTTATTACAGATATGTTATTATATACTGTAATAGTCTATCAAATCTTAAGCATGTCATTCAGACTTTCCTTTTTAAGCTACCATCCAACTGTTTAATATCTTTTTAAAAAGATTTCCTTTATTTATTTGACAGAGGGAAAGAGGGAGCACACAAGCAGGGGGAATGGCAGGCAAAGAGAGAGGGAGAAGCAGGTTCTCCACTGAGCAAGGAGCCTGATGAGGGACTCAGGCCCAGGACCCCGGGATCATGACCTGAGCCGAAGGCAGTTTCTTAACCAATTAAACCACGCAGATGCCCCAACTGTTCAATATTTTGAGAAGGATTTTCACACTTACAGTCATCCTCTTTCTAACAAATGCTGCTTTTTCACCTGGTGCCGAGTTTGAGAAGGACACTGAAGTATTTCTTGGTTACTCCACAGTACAAACATTAGCGCTCAACTTAAATATTAACTTCAAAGCCCTACTACCCTTTATAAGTTAACATAGCTTCCTAATCCTCTTTATTCTACCTCTACAAAATTAGTTATAAAACTCTCATGATTCTCACCAAGAATACAATTGTGAACTTAGCTGGCTCACCACGTCCAGACTTGACGTTGTGAATTGCACTTGTAGACTGTAAACAAAAAAGTTTCAATGTCACAATTCTAACCAAGTTATTCCCCTGTATCATAAATTGGGTCTGCTAGAAAATAGGACCGGAGACAAACTTCCTTCTTAATGCTGAGCCTTACCATCTATCCGCTGACGCATAAAGGGTACTTGCATAATCAGAAAGTCAGAAAGCAGCAACGAAGACAAGATCAAATGTGTCTAAGTCACTGAAACTTTCTGCATTATCTAAAAAAAAAAAAAAATTCCTGAAATATTCGGCACTGAGTATCTACCAATAATGGAAAGAAAGGAAGGACTGTCTCTGCTTGGAGCCCACATTCTGTCCAGTGTGTCTGTCAGGTTCTACAACTGTGCCTCTCAGAACATAGTCAAAAGTACATTCTGGTGCTCTGGATAATGGAAAAAAAAAAAAAAAAAACAGTTCTACCTACCTAGGTTTGTTCCACCGCAGGGATGTGGGAGCTTGGAGTCTTCTTAAGCTTATGCCTCTTCTGTGACTATCAAGGACTATACCAATATGTGGGGGAGGAAAATTTATGTTTTGATCTCTGTGTTTCCTCATTTGCTGTATTTCCACACCTAGAACTCCTGATAAGCAGTTCTGATGTTTTCAGACAAAGTTGATGTACATAATGTTTTGTTACACAAAATCAAAAGCATTATAACATAATCCTCAATACTAACTGATAGTTTTATTTCCGCACATTCTCTTTCTATTAATCTGACAAAGACTGTATTTGTTCTTTTAACTCACTAAATAAAATTATTTCCTTCAGAGAAATTTCTAGGAAATTCATATTTTCAACCAATATGGTCTTTGCTTTCGTACCTTATTAACTATAACATCGCTAAAATAAAATAAATATAAACAAAACAAAAATAAAAATATTTCCAATGATAGTTAAATTTCAGGAATATCTATCTACCTATTATCTACCAACTCAATGATCAGGCTCATGTATGCCAAACAAAGTATTAACAAATAACTGTATTAAGATGATATTACAATAAAAATCAACAAAGTGGATTAAACTTAATTGAGAATGACCAAGGGAAAAAGATAGAAGACAAAAGCTATCAATGTAAGGAATAAAAGAAGGGATATCACTGCACAATGCAGAGATGTTAAAAGGAAATAAAGAAACACTGTGAACATATTTATGAAATAAATTTAACATCTGGAAGGAATTGGAATTACCTGAAAGACACAAATTATGAACACTGACTCAAAAATAGATGACCTCAATAGTTTAATATCTATTAAAGAAATCTAATGTATAGGCAAAACCACTACAATGATAATAACGAAACCAACTCCTCTAGGTTAGCCATATCACTGGCTAATTCTACCAAATACTTAAGGAAAAAAGTAATTCAGCATAATCCCTTCTATTTTATGAGGTCAGCATTACTCCAATACCCAAATAAGACAAATATATCATAAGAAACACATAGAAATAACTTTCAATATAGATGCAAAAATCATTAACAAAATCTTATCAAATCCAATACAAAAGTATATCAAAGGATAATTCACCACAATTGATGGGGTTTATTTCAAGAAAGCAACACTGGTTTAAAAAAAAATCAATGTATACAATTCACCATATTGACAGAATAAACACAAAAGCCCATATGATCTTCTCAACATACAGAAAATATATTTGACAAAACTTATTTATTCATGATAAAGAAAAAACTCAAAAAACTAGGAATAGACGGGAATTCCTATTATCTGAAAAAAGCCATATACAAAAACCTACAGTTACAACATACCCAATAGTGACCTACTGAATGTACTCCCCTGTCCCCCAATACTACTGTGTCTGCTCTCCCCACTCCTGTTCAACATCTACCGGAAGTCACAGCCAACGTAACACGGCAAGAAAAGAACAAAAGACCTACAGCTTGGAAATTAAGAAATATAAATGTCCCTACTGAAGATATAATAGTACATGTGGAAAATCCCAAAGAATCTTTTTTAAAAATCCAGTATAGTAGAGTATAGTAGACTTTGCTTTCTGAAAAAAAGCATTAAAATAAGAGATGGAGTTTAATTTGTTAGGCCACAATGAGATGCATTTTCCACATTATTTTTGTTCCCAGAGGCCAGAGTCTAGTGTCTAAGACAGTGTTAAGTGCCAATTAATATATTGTAGTTGACAACATGCTATCAAACTGTGACAAGAGTTAAGTCAGAAACATACAGAATCACACAGAATCATACCGATTGCCAGTTTCTGGTTCTATTGCAGATGGTACGGGCAGGATTGCATTAAGCCATCTCCCAGTACCTCCTTAAATTTTGGTTACACATGTACTAAGAGAGGCCACCTGTGTCTTTTGACTACATAATTACAAACTGACAGTGTTCCAGGCCTTTCAAAAAAGTCAAAACGTGATGATGACTGTTCCCTCGTCAAGTAGTTTGGGGGTTATTTCAGGCTGCATCAGGATCTATGAAGCAAAGGAGACTAAGAAAAAGCAGAACTGGGGCTCCTGGGTGGCCTCCTGGGTTAAGCCTCTGCCTTCAGCTTGGGTCATGATCCCAGGGTCCTGGGATCAAGCCCCGTATGGGGCTCCTTGCTCAGTGGGGAGCCTGCTTCCCTTCCTCCTCTCTCTCTGCCTGCCTCTCTGCCTACTTGTGATCTCTGTCTGTGAAATAAATAAATAAAATCTTTAAAAAGAAAAGAAAAAAGAAAAAGCAGAACCTGTGCACAGAAAGTGTGTGTATTTTCCTTTAAAAATATTTTATATTCATTTATTTGAAAGAATGAGAGACAGTGCAAGGAGAGAGCGCACCAAGTGGGGGAAGGGAGGAGGGGCAGAGGAAGAGGGAGAAGCAGGTTCCCTGCTGATCCCAGGCTCCATCCCAGGATCCTAGGATCATGACCTGAGCTGAAGGCAGCTGCTTAGCCAACTGAGCTACCCCAGGCACCCCCCGTATTTTCCTGTTTTAAAACATCTTTACTCATTGGAATAGTTTTAGAGGGTCCTGAGGTTAAAGGGCTATAACTGACTTCGTGATGTAAAATCTTCATGGCACAGATGGAAGTAATACTAGGAAATGATGACTCCTTTAAGGTGAAGGGATAAGAGCAGGGCTTATTTTAATTCTTTTATTTCATGGAAATTTGTACCCTTTAGGGAAAGGGTCAGTAGCAGCATGGTCTACGCAGCTGGCCTACGGTACAGCCCCAGTATAGGGTTAAAATTATAGTCTGAAGCAAATGGCTTCTCAGAAATTGTGTAGGTCGGTGGTTCTGGTACATACCCTCCACACCACACTCTGGTGTGGAGTACCTACAACCTTTCCATTTATTCCATTTTTTCCTATTATGGAGGGTGTGAGATGATGCTATTGTTGATGCTGATGAATCATGTGCTTCACTTATCATTTCTCAATGGAATCATGGCTGGGGATAGAGCAGGAGACCATAGCAGAGTCAACATCAGCCAATCTGTGACTTTTTCTCTCCTTCAGAACACTGAAGGCTCTGTTTACTGCCTGATTATTGATTTACTTTCAATAATACATTGAGAGTAAATCCAGGAATAGTTCAAAAGTTGATATATCAAATAACTAAGTGGGTTAGAAAGCCACCTCATCATAGTCAGGATAAAGAGCAGCTATGGGAAGTCCACGTTCATTGGAGGATAAGTCGACAACCACCTGTGGAGGAAGAACACACAGTAGATGATATTTCATGATATGTTATGACATTATACTTGCTCATGACCCCAGTTCTCCTAATGCACGGATGCTCCTTGGGGACCCTCTTCTCTTTCTGACATGAACATCTACATCCAGCCAAGCAACCTTCCGCTAGTACCCAGTCTAATTTTACACATGTGGCTGCTAGTAGCAAAACAATTGTGAGGGGCTCCTAACCTGACAGAGGGTCTTGGATGTTTTGTATGCTTTGAACGGTTCAGTAAAACTTAAAGAGGTAAGTGTATTCATTGTTTTTGCACCGCACCCAGTGCTCCATGCAATCCGTGCCCTCTCTAATACCCACCACCTGGTTCCCCCAACCTCCCACCGCCCCCCACCCCCGCCACTTCAAATCCCTCAGATTGTTTTTCAGAGTTCATGCTGAAAATAAATTTAAAAAATTTAAAAAAATAATAAATTTTAAAAATTCAAAAATAAAATATGAAGTTTGTTAAAGTTTCAAAAAAAAAGAAGAGGTAAATGTAAAAGTGGCAAAGGATATCCTAGAAGGCATTCTGGGTCCTCTGGATCACAGACACTCACTGAGGTCATATCACAGCAGACAGCACTGCATCCAAATGCAGACAGCAACAGCGAGATGATGAATCCCAAGATGATGAGGGCAAGCTTCATAAACAAAATCCCCTGCAAATTAAAATCACACAGGGAGGAAAGATGGACTGAGCGAGGGAACTCCTGCCATGGACCCTGCAGGTTCTCCTTCATAACTAACTGACAGATTGTCAATTGTCAATTGTAAAATATCCCACTCTGGCCACCTTCAGATAAAATCTTGGCAGAGACACACATAATTACGCTAATTTATAGGCCCCCAAATTTGCAATTTCATTCATTTATAATTTTCACATGGAAGAAGTGAGATTCTGTTAACCATTTTTTTTCTCGACATAACCAATTGGTAAAGAGCCTGCATATTTTCAAGCCATGCTTTATTGAGGTGTCTAAAAATTAAAATGTTTTAGGATCCCTTTACATTTCACTGTAATTTTCACCATATAATCAAGGAGCTTAGTGTCGGTTTTATTAAACAGATACTTTCTAGAAAGGATCCTGGACTTCGTCTATCATTATGCTGAATGGGCTAAATATCTAGATTTCTCTTTACCTTAATAAAGATAGCAATTACAATCATTGAGTGAGTTCATTGGCAACCATTCTTACCTCATCTCAAATAAGGGTTTTATTTAGCTCACCTGATGTACTTAAGTCCTAACATCACCAATAATTTATAGTTCAAAGATATTTACTCGCTCAGGGTCGAGGCCCTGACCTTTTTCTTCAAGTGATTTGTCAGTTTTAAGCAGTGCCGGATTGCCCACTTGTGATGAGAAAGACGTCTGCAAGGAATTTCATATATATATGGATAAGTACCAAGAAGTTTTTTTCCACTAGATCTGTCAATACTTACAGTTATGAAATAATGAGCTGATATGTTTAAGAAGAAGAAATAGGTTAGGGTTATTCTGAGTGTAAGGACTATTAGTGATAATCCTGTTGATACAGCTGCCACAGTGTTTACTCCAACGCTGCCACAGATCTGAAAAAGAATCAGAACCTGTTCTTCTATGCTTGAACCTGGCAAGTGATTGTACATATGTGTGCATTTTATTTAAAATTCAAGTAAAATTGAAATTCATAAAACTTGTGCACAGGGTTGCTATTTGCTACTGGGTAATTTCTCATCTGAGCTGGACAGAGACAACATGACCTGTGGGGAATAGGGAAAGAATCATTCTGGGATCTCAACTCAAGACAAAGAGAAACCTGGGAATTGGAGACAGCTTGATCATTTTGGAGACAAAGGTTGGTCTATGTTATGCCTGTCTTAATTTTCTGAAACTGTAGATAAATGTACCATCTGTTTTGTTGTCTTCTTTCCAGACACAATGGACACAGTTCCGGATATGATTAACTGTAAAATGTTAAAGTTCAATGAGTTAGTCTGTGAATACAGCATTCTATAATCTTTTTTCCTGACACCAAATACTTCTCAATACTTCTCCCTGAATTTTGTGCTTATAAATGATAACTATTAAGGATTTTACATATATCCTAAGTAATACAGAAATCAAAGTGATTCCAATTTACTTACAAAAATTGGTCCCCAAAGGAAAATGAAGTCATATACAGTGTTCCCTGGGACTAGATATTGTTCATAGAATGAAAGGAAGACTTTTACCATAATCCACAGGTAAATATTTATTAGGCCAATCATGATTTGGCTCACCTAGAAAATGAGAAAATGCCTCTGAGTTAGGAGGAATAAGCTTTAGAATTATTTGCCCCACATTTGGAGGTTGTAAACAATTCAGCATTCCTTTAATTTGGAGAATTCCATGACCTGTGCTTAAATTTTCATTCAGTGTTCCCGAACATAGAACAGTTTGGTGATTTGGCTAAATGGCATATGTGATTTCTTACTCGAAAGTCCTATTTTTCTCTTGATTTGGGAATTATTGCAAACATTCCAAATTCTCCTCTCAGGTCATCATATTGATTTGATCCAGAGCAAATTTAGGGGAATATGAGCCACCTCAAAATCCCTAGAGAACTTTCATTGTACTTACCCCAAGAATAATTGGCTGCCCCTTTAAAAAATTCAGCAGGTTGCTCTGTGCCTCCTGAGGGAAAGGCATTGGTCCAGACTGGCCCTGGTGAATGGCTTGATCTCTTTGTTGAGGATCCATAGTTATGCCCCTTGATGCCGTGGGTCTTCACAGCCTGTGGGTTGTGATACTGAGTCACAGGCGGTGTTAAGTCACAACAGATGCCTGGCATGCGCTGGCCAGAAAGATCAGGTAAAAGGATTAGTGTCTTTGGTTCCATGCCATAGTTAGTGTCCACAAATATTTCAAAGTAAAAGGTAGGTACTGTGCTAAATGTGAGAAATTAGGCCATGTAATTGTTTCAATTCTTTTTTTTTTCATTTTCTTTTATTTTATTTCTTTTCAGTGTTCCAAAATTCATTGTTTATGCACCAAACCCAGTGCTCCATGCAATACTCGCCCTCCATAATACCCACCACCAGGCTTAAGAGTGGGAAAGCTAATATTTATTATTTAGCAATGTACTTCAAGCAGGTCCAAATGGCATATTCTCTCTTATCTTGAGTTCCGGAAAGGCTATGTAAGGAATGTAGACTTACATTATAGGAAGCTGAGGATCTGAGCCTTAGTGCATGTGTCTTATGGATCTTTTTGTCTTGAAATAATGTTGACCATCTTGGCCATGCAGCTGAAAATTAATATTGCCCTCTAGTCCTGGTATTCCTGCCCCTGGAGAGACAACAAAGTATTTGTTACTTTGTTTCTGTGTTTTTCTGTGTAGAATTCTTTCATTTACACTTCTGTTCCTAGGTAGTTATCTGGCATAGTTATTTTTGTTCTGTCTCCAGATTCAGGCTCCTTCTGAAGTTCAAGAACTAACAGCATTTGACTCAACAAGCGACAATGTAACATGCGTGCTCTTAGACTCAGAGTTTGCTCCCTCTTGATACCCCTGACTAGCTCACCACAGGAACTACACACAACTGACTCACCACACAAACTGCACACAACTCGCCACACATCTTTGCACTGGCATAGCTGGGTAGGTGGCTTGGTACCACATCTGCCTGAGCCTTCAAACCCTTGTTTTTCTACTCATGATCTGCCTACAGAAATGTTAAGCAAAATACCCACATATTAGGAGTGCTTTTCTTCTCTAACAGCAAGAAATCTTCTTTTTGTTTTTGAACACATGGACCATCCTGAGTATAAACAAAAAATATATAGCCTTTTTTGTCTTCATCATGATGACAATGGATACTCTGTTTCATGTACATTTCTCATTGAAGTGAAATCATAGGAAACTTGGTAGAGTCCATGGAGCTAGAATTTCATTTTTCCTATAGAACTGTAAAAATTTCTAGCTGTATGGTGTACAGGTATGTTCAAATTTATCAGAAAATATATTAAAAGAATAGCAATAAAACAAATATTTCTTCTACCTACCTTTATTAAGTTCTGTAAAATTTGATGGTTCTTCTACAGAAGTTAAAGGCTTTTATTCTGAGGAGATTGACCAAACAAAAAGGAAAGGAAAGGAAATATTATACAGTTGAACCTTGAACAACACAGTTTTGAACCTTGCAAGTCCACTTATTATGTGGATTTTTACAGTATGATAGTACGGTACTAAAAATGTGTTTTCTCTTCATTATGATTTTCTCAATAACATTTTCTTTTCCTTAGTTTACTTTATTGTAAGAATATAGTATACAATACTTGTAACATAAAATGTACGTGTTAATTGACTCTTCATGTTCCTGGTAGGGCTTCCAGTCAACACTGGGCTATTACCAGTTAAGTTTTGGGGGAGTCCAAAGTTATATCAGATTTTCTACTCTTGGGGGGAGGGTACCCAGAACACCCCTGTGTTGTTCAAGGGTCAGTGGTAATTACTTTCAAATGGAAAATGGCGTGGAAAAAATCATGCACATTTAAAAGCTTGTATTTAAATGTTGAATTTGCTTAATGCAGGCCAGTGACCCTTTCTATAGAATGCCAGATAACTACCTAGGAACAGAAGTGTAAATGAAAGAATTCTACACAGAAAAACACAGAAACAAAGTAACAAATACCTTGTTGTCTCTCCATGGGGCAGGAATACCAGGACTAGAGGGCAATATTAATTTTCAGCTGCATGGCCAAGATGGTCAACATTATTTCAAGACAAAAAGATCCATAAGACACATGATGTTCTGACTTTATTCCTACCCTTGTTTCAATGACAGTTACCGCCTTCTCATACTCAAAATCTCTGTTTTTATTACCAACAGAGAGTTTACCTTAGGTATGGAAATAAATGTGTATTTTTTCTTATTTCTTGATAACATTATAATTAGTATGATACTGCTCTTACTATCTAATTTAGTATTTTTTTTTAAAAAATCTTTAATCCTGTTCCTTATTATTAGTCATACCTGAAGCAAAAATACGTTTCTCTGAACAAACTGTAACTCACTTTTCATGATGGTAAAGTCAACCTCCTAAAAAATATTTTTTTTCATTGATACCTGATAAACAAAGCAGTCTTTGGAGCTGAGAGTCCACTCAATGCCATATAATTTTTTTCAACAAGAGCAATGATCATGCAAAGAATATGATTCCAGATCAAGACCATCCTCCTTTGGGATCAAAGTTCTTTCATTTACAACAACAACAACAACAACAACAAAAGAAAAGTCAAATGTCATTACATAAAATTGAATAAAGCAGCACTAAAAAATACTAGCAAGCCAGACTTACAGACTAATAGAAAGCTACTCTGTGTTGTAAATTCTAGATAGTATATGATTTTTAGGCCAATTCTTTTCTGTCTTTTGAAAATGACTACATGGCTGAGATGGTTTCAGAGAACAATCTGGAATGGTTCTACAGGTCTTTAAAATTGTAACATTAAGTTTGCTACTAGAGAATCAAGCATTTTTTTAATGAAAAAAAAATCCCCTTAGACATTTATGTCCTTCTCAAATAACTAGTTTTATAAAAAGTAGTTTTTATAAGACTATTCTACGACTATGGTTTCCTCCTATGGAATAATTTCAGGAAAACTTGTATGAGTCTTAGGGCCTGGCATGGAACTGACATGCCCTCTCATAAGCCAGAGGAATACCCATGTACATAAGAATAAAAGGAAAATACATACCTCTGTCCCAAAACAACATTCAGTCTTAACTTGATATCTGTAGGACCTGGGAACACCAGTACCTTAGAATCGGTCTCAGAGGCTTTTCAGTGAAATTCCCCCAAGGCAGCAGGCAGTATATGATCTGTGTCTCTATCAGGCACTATAGACTGTGGGAATTTGGTATATGTAGGTTTTGCTCAGTAAGACAGAATGAAGAGATAATGATATAGCACCCTAAAAGACATCTTTTTGCTCTGTGTTTCTTGCAGATGGGTTTCTACAATGGGGTAAAATGCATGATGCTGACAGAGATAATCATTTATCTCTATGCTTCAGATAGCCACAGTGTTGAGGGCCAGAGCTTTGCACACTCTTTTCTCAGTGTGAGGGCAAATCTTAATTCCTATTTACCTACCACTCCCCAAAGACCTCGCTAATGAAATACGTGCTTACTGTTTGGGGAAATATCTTGACTTATAATAAAACCTTAATTTGCCCATAGAAATCCTCACCTTAATAGAAAATATGGGATTTCTTCATAGATACGGGGTTTTTATTCTCTTGCCTCCCAAATTATACTTCATATGTTTTGCTAACAACACCGGTTCCTCTGCGATAATGTTAGCTTCCTTGACAAATAATAATAGAAAAAATAGCACACAATGTTTATAGAGCCCATGTCAGGAAATCCAAAGATGGGAGTAATGTGTTATTTGTCCACATCTCTGGAATTATATTCTCCAAAAGTATAAGGGAGCCTTTGCATGTTCTATAGTCTTGGCTAAATTATCCTTTAACTTAGAAAGAAAGTAGAAATCTATCATCCCCTCCACTCTGTGATTCTTCTGGGTTCTTTTGCGGTGCTTATGGTTACCATCATGAATTATGGAGAATCTCTGAACCACCACCCCTGCCTTCCTTCAAGGCGTCATAACATGAAGTAAAGCTTCTAATAGGGAAAAAGATGTTCTTTTCCTATCCTGGTGTCTGTCTACAACTATACAAAATGTTCCTGTTCTTGTTATCTGGTGCTTAAAATCTGTCAAAAGGAGTGCTTTGCCTTTTCTTCACAAACCTGAGTGTCCTCCTTGTGCAGAGGTCATGCAAGTCTTCTCCAGATTGTTCCAATTTTAGTATATGTGCTGCCGAAGCAAGCCCTGTTCTGCCTTTTCTTAACTGGAAGAATTTTCAGTACCATATTCTTTAATTCGCTGAAAAGTTCTGTTATGCAAGGAGTTTGACCTCCTTCAACAACTTTTTCTCCACCTATGGGGAGGACCATATGGTCTCTGCCCTTTATGCAGAGCTGTAAAACAGCCTTGCACAGCCGGCATAAACCGGCATGGTTAGGACATACTTTTTTAAATATGTTGCTTGGTTTAATTAATTTATTAATATTGGTAAGGATCTAAGTTCATGTAAATGTATTTTATTTTCTTTTTTTTAAAATATTTTTTTATTTTTTATAAACATATATTTTTACAGGTCTGTGAATCACCAGGTTTACACACTTCACAGCACTCACCAAAGCACATACCCTCCCCAATGTCCATAATCCCACCCCCTTCTCCCAAACCCCCCTCCCCCCAGCAACCCTCAGTTTGTTTTGTGAGATTAAGAGTCACTGATGGTTTGTCTCCCTCCCAATCCCATCTTCTTTCATCTAAGTTCATGTAAATGTATTTTATTTTCTTATGATATTTTTGATCTGGTTTTGGGGGGGACACCTGGTTACTGCTTGCCTCAAAAATAAGCTCTGAAGTTTTTCTTCCTCTTTGATTTTCAGAAAGTGTTTGCATACTAGTGGTATTATTTCTTCATTGGATGTTTGATAGAATTGCCCCTCAAAGCCATGTCCACCCAATCTTCTCTGCGTGACAAGCCCTTTAATTATGAATTCAATTTCTTTTCATGATACAGGTCTATTTTATTAATCAGGGCCCTCCAGAGAAACAGAACTAATAATTTGCACCAATATGGACAATGAAATTTATTATACAGACTTGGCATGTGTGATTGTGGAGGCTGAAGAGTCCCAAGTTCTGCAATCAGCAAGTAGGAGACCAGAGATCCAATGTGTAGTTTGGGTCCAAATCCAAAGACCTAATTAACAGGAGAACCTACTACAAGGTAAGGTATTAAGGATAGGGTTTATTTTTAATTATTTACATTTCATTGTTACGTATATTTTGTGGCAAATGCATCAGAAAAATCACACTCTGGCACAGATTGCCTATTGCATAACTCCAAGTAGCATTCACAGTATGGTCTGAAATGAATGACTTCCTAGAAATTGTACCTGATCAGTTGTACGGATCAGTGGTCCTGAGACACGATTTACAGGAGCAGACCGGTGTCCTAAATCTTCAACAGACTTCCTGATGTATCTTTTTCTTCATGCAAAGAAGGTTGTGACATGATGATAGTCCCGATGGCATAAGCATTGTATGCTTAATTCATTATGTTCAAAGGTAATACATTGACGGAAAGAGTAGGCGACCCCACCAAAGCCAACATTAACAGACCCATGACCTTCATATTGTTGAGGACAGTTCAGCCCCTCTTTGCTATGTAGACACGGATATATTTTCAAGAGTAGAAACTAGAATAAATCTAGGAGCTGCTCATTGAAGGTGTATATTAAACAACTTAAATAGGTTGGGAAGCCACGCCATCACAATCATGATATACAGAAGTTATGGAGAGTTGTTGGAAGTTAAGTGAGCTACCAGCTGTGGAGAAATTGGGACACACAACAGATGAGCATATGGTGTTTCTTTTGTTCATGGCCTTAGGTCTCCTGGTGTCCTATGGATCCTTCAGGCTACTTTTGTCTTCTTCTCATCCAAACATCTACACCTACTTAAGCACCTCTTCAATTTCTGCACAGTCAAATCTTGTGTGTATGGATTACAGGGGTAGAACTGAGCACTAGGCTTCTATTGCTTCTAGAGGCACTGAGCTTCTAATACAGATGTTTAAACTGAAGCAGGGGACTTTTATATGTTTTGTACTGCTTAATAACAATGGAGAGGTAAATATAAAAATGGCAGAGAATGTCCCAGAACACATTCCAAGTCTTCTAGACTGCAGACATTCACTGAGATCACGTCACAGCAGACAGCATTTGCATCTAAATGCAGAGACTCTGAGTGGACAAGTCCACGCACAAAGAGGATGGGCCTCAAAATCATAATCCCCTGCCAATTAAAATCATGTATACAGGGATGCCTGGCGGGCTCAGTCAGAAGGGCATGAGACTCTTGATCTCAGGGTCTTGAGTTTGAGCCCGATGTTGGGTGTAGAGACCACTTAAATACAATTTTTAAAAAAGGTAAATAACTCTGAAAAAATAAACTAAAATCATGGATAAAGAAAAGATTGAAGGATTAAGCGAAGTGAGCTCCTGCCATTGGCACTGCTTCCTATCCTTCATAAGTGATTGGCATTACTCAATGGTGATAAAATATCACATCCTAGGGGTGCATGGGTGGCTCAGTGGGTTAAAGCCTCTGCTTTTGGCTCAGGTCATGATCCCAGGATTCTTGGACCGAGCCCCTCATCGGGCTCTCTGCTCAGCGGGGAGCCTGCTTCCTCTTCTTTCTCTGCCTGCTTCTCTGTGATCTCCATCTGTCAAATAAATAAATAAAATCTTTAAAAAAATCACATCCTGGCTTCCTCAACAGATCAAATATAAGTCAGTGTGCTGCAAAATTAACCACATATTATACAGATGCTCAAATTTGCAGCTATATTTACACAATGACATGAGCTCCTGTTATCTGTGTTTTTCTTGATACCACTAACATGAAAACTGTTGATTAGCAAACATTGCTTTATTGAAGCTTATGTGATTCGGAATATCTTTTCAACCCTTTCGGAGTCCATAGCTTGACTTTGACTTTGTCCTCAGTGTATCAGTCAGGATAGGGGCCACACAATGTCTGTGGAGAGAATCTTGGACTTTGTCAACACGCAGACTTTTCATTTTTTACCTTATAGAGACAGGAATCACATTCATTGAATGAAATCATCGGCATCCATTCTTCTCTACCTAAATAAAGGTTTTAGTTAGTTTCACCTGATACCCATATCTTCACATGACCAGTAACTTACAGCCTAGAGAAAGGTGTCCAGTCAGGGTCAAGGCCTTGACCTTCTTCCTTCAACTGGTCTTTCAGTGGTAATCTCTGCATTTCTGCTACCTGCATTGAGAATAAATTCTGGAAGTCATTTTGTATATATAGATAAAGATCAGGAGCTCTTTCCACTGGATTTGGAAATCCTTGCAACAATGAGCGAGTCATCTGTTTCTGTGTCATAAATGAATCTGTCCAAATTGATTGCAAAGATTATTAGCCATACTTCTGCTAATGTGGCACTCACAGTATTTATCCTAGGCTGACATACATCTGCAAGAGACTCAGAAAACCACTCTTATTTCTTTAAACTGACAAATGATTATACATGTGTGTGCATGACATTTAAAAGAAAAGTGAGCCACCTGGGTGGTCACAGGGAATATGCAACTAATATGATAAAATTATGATAAACACAAGAAGTATTTCAGGGATCAGATCTCATTATAGTATCACCGTCTATGTTGACTGATACAATAGTAGTCAACAAAAGAAAATACAAACAAGCATAACAAATATCATGGAGGACAAGGGGTGTTAGAGAGGAGAAGGGAGTTGGGGTAAATTGGAAGGGGAGGTGAATCATGAGAGACTATGGACTCTGAAAAACAATCTGAGAGGTTTGAAGTGGCGGGAGGGGTGGGAGGTTGGGGTACCAGGTGGTGGGTATTATAGAGGGCACGGATTGCATGGAGCACTGGGTGTGGTGAAAAAAATAATGAATACTGTTTTTCTGAAAATAAATAAATCAATTTAATAAAAAAAGAGATACAAACAAGCTTTTGTCCTTACATTGTTTTATTTTTCCATTTTCCATCTGCATGCCTACAGGTTACAGAAGATATCCTCACATCTGTACTTCTGTCTCAGGTGTTATAGTGTAAAACTGTGCCCTTCTTCTTAAGATTTTTGTAGAATGAGAGCTGAGACAGCAAGCCTTGAGGAGGACTTCCTGAAACCTATTTCGGGAAAAATAATGCAGAAAGCTGTAAATAAGCCAAAGCATCATTCAGAATCATTTCACCTAAATCCTCAGAGTTTTATTCCCATCCTATTCCTAAAGGTATATCCTGGCCTCCAAAGTCTATCCTACACTACCGAGTTGCTGTTATTTAATACATAGGCCCCAGAGTGGGCACCGTAGAAGTCAATGTCAGTCCCTACATTGCCAAGTTATCTGGGGATCCAGCTACGTGTCATGGTGTGTGTGAACATTTTCCAGCTTATTTTTCTGTGTCCACAGAATTTATAGAAGGTAAAGGAAAAAGAAAATCTATCCATTAAAAGATATCCAGGATGACACAAACTAAGGAGAGATATGAGTTTGTGGATTTCCTTTTCTGTCTTGAATGTGGAAAAATTAGCCTGGCTATTTCTGGAAACTTAGCTACTTATGAGAGTCTAGAAATTTAATCTGTGCCTGTTGGACATGTAATATATATTTGGATGTGTGTGATTTTATGTCTGTCTATACATAAATGTGTAAAGATTTCACAAGAGAATATACCTAAGATTTTCTACATGTATGGGGGGGGGATCATTGTGTTTTCCAAAAATGTATTTAGCATTCTTTTTTAAGACACTTCTGTGAGGTTAAATCTACATTTTCTCTCTTACTGCTTTAAAAAAATCATTTGTATTTATCTGAACAAACCGTTATCGATTTGTGACTTTATTTTTCTTTCTTTTTTAAAAAAATTTTATTTTATTTAAATTCAATTGATTAACATAGGGTTGTGACCTTATTTTTCAAGGTTATTTTCGTCTCTGTGTGGCTAGATTCTAAGACCTGGTCAAGCCAAAGTAAGAAAAATTACTGTGAACCACTCCTGAATGACTCACTTAAAATAAATGTGTGCCTGTTTCTTTTTTTCTTTTCCTGCCCCTTAGAATGCACGCACAGGGACTGGAATTGAAATAACAGGCAAGGATACAGACATGAAATTCACAGGCTGAAGAGACTAATACTGTTCAATCATCCCTGATTTTCTAAAGATATTTTCTTTTCATAAGCTCAAAGGCCAACACTGCAAAACCCAGAACTGTTTGACATCTGAAACAATTCCCAGATCTCCCTGCACCCTCAGGAAGTGAGGTACAAAAATCAAGCAACCCCCCAAAAAGGGAAAACTCCTCGATACCCAGAGGATAGTAAATAAAGGGCTATTTCATAAGTGAGCAGAGGAGAAAGCCACACCATTGCTTGGATTTCTCAGAATCAGATAATTCCTATGGATGGGCAACATTAAGGTTATCAATGACTTGTTTATGAAAGTGGAGATGTTATTATTATTATTAAATTTTATTTTAGTGCAAAAGGTGCTTTTTTTTTTTTTAAGAAAAAAGACTTTATTTATTTATTTGTTTATTTGACAGAGTGAGAGCACAAGCAGGGGGAACAATAGAGGAAGAGGGAGAAGCAGGCTCCCTGCTGAGCAGAGAGCCCAACACGGGGCTCCATCCCAGGACCTGGAGATCACAACCCCAGCCGAAGGCAGATGCTTAACCATCTGAGCCACCCAGCCTCCCCCACAAAAAGTGCTTTTATTTTAGCACAGGAATGGGCCCCATGGGCAGAAAGAGTTGCAGGGGGATTGTGAGGTATGACTGATTGATTGTTATTATTTTTAATACTCCTACATTTTAGTTTTGAGTGGAAGCAAGTGCAGTTAATAAGATTTCCACTTCATAACTTCTTAAATAACAGATAAGTAGTTCCAGAATTGTAGGGGAAAAAGGCAAATCACTCAAAAATCCTGCACTTTGAGCCAAGTATAAAAATGCATGAGGGGTGCCTGGGTGGCTCAGTGGGTTAAGCCTCTGCTTTTAACTCATGTCATGATCTCAGGGTCCTGGGATCGAGCCCCGCATTGGGTTCTCTGCTTAGCAGGAAGCCTGCTTCCCTTCCTCTCTCTCTGCCTGCCTCCCTGCCTACTTGTGATCTCTCTCTGTCAAAATAAATAAATAAAATAAAAAAAAAATGCACGAGACTTTCATTTTTCCAAGCATTTTCCGCCTTGATGAGTGGAGAAGTGCATTCACTTTGGGGGAGGAAAGCTGAACATGACATTTGGGTGGCCAGGGAACACAATGTGAGAGGAAATACTGGTTGTCTACCAATTTTCAATATCGTCTGCCTCCTTGAATAGCAGAACTCCTCGGTTTAATTTACACAAACAACTGCCTAGCTAACGACTACATTATGCAATTTCCCTTGTAATTGTGTGTGGCCACATGACAAAGATCTGGGCGTATATTGCAGACATAAAGGAAAGAGCCCGAAAAAGCAACTTCTACCCACCAAGGAAAGCCACACAACTCAGGAGGTTCAAGTTACACTATAAGGTGTGGACTGCCTGCTTGTGAGCTGTTACAAGAAAGGAAAATTAAAGGACAACTTTAAGGCATTTTGGAGGTAGTCTGAGTTTACAGCACCAACCCCACAGTAGTATCATCGATCTCTTCATAGGGTAATACTACTAATCCTGCTTTGAGTTATTTAAGGGAAGGACTGACTTTTGTCTCCTTGCCATGTTACATAGTCCAATACAGAAGTAGGGATGCTGTGTGTGTTAAATACACAAATCAATGAATCCATAAGCTAACCAAAAAATGGTGTCAACATGGGTGGAAGTTTCTGGTTATCCTAGGCATCCATCAGTGTGCTAGAAAGTGTGGTCAGCCTATACAGAGAGGTCCTCAGAAATTCTACAGCACCTGTTTCGTCTTTGTTCCACTCCAAAATTATACAAATAATCACAGCCCAGATCCCTCAATAATCAACTGCACCTTCATTCTCTCAAAAACAACTACTAACCCGGGGGAGCCTGGGTGGCTCAGTGGGTTAAGCCTCTGCCTTCGGCTCAGGTCATGATCTCAGGGTCCTGGGATCAAGCCCCACATTGGGCTCTCTGCTTAGCAGGAAGCCTGCTTCCCTTCCTCTCTCTCTGCCTGCCTCTCTGCCTACTTGTGATCTCTGTCAAATAAATAAATAAAATCTTAAAAAACAAAACAAAACAGCTACTTACCCGATCATTTCTCTCGCCATCTGTATTATAGGTGAGTATGGACAGGGAAAGCATAATTGAAAATTGCAAACAGTTTAGTATTATGAGTATAACCATGAGACCCTGTTAAAGAGAATACAATTTGATTGAGTTGGGTTTTACTCCCATAGCCTTACAAAAACCTCTCTCCCAGACCTCCCCCTTAGGACTTTGGAGGGGACCATCTTCGCATTACATAAAATGGTGATATCAGGTTGGATCTGAATTTAAAAATATAATGTGGTGCTTTTGAAGAAGAACAGAATTTCAGAGGGAAAAAAATTTAAAAAGCCAGTGTTCCTATGAATTTTAACAGAACAGTGACTGCAATAAAAAAAAATAGCCATGGTTACTTTCCTGTGTCCACAATGATCGTTTTATAAGTTACTATTTTAATATTGTTCATTCTCAGTAAAAAATACGCAATGTCGACAAGCACAAATCTTTTCAGTGGATAGGGGGGGTTCAAGGAGAAACGGTAAAGGGATCCAAATACCTGTCCTGAATCTGGTCTCCTAACGAAAACCAGAAATCTCTTAGAGTCGAAGGCTTTTTTATAATTTATCTGAAAGATGTGAAATTGTCCATAAGGCCAAAAATGGTGTCTCAAAAATGTTTTCAGTCCTTTTTAGCAGATGTGTGGTAGCTGGCAATTGTGATCTTAATCTGCTTTTACTTAGACCAGGGGCAACTTCCCATGTGCTTATTTGCAATCTGTCTATCTTTGTCAAAGCGTCTTTTCCATCTTTTACCCATTTTTTTCAACTTTTATATAGAAATAATTATAGGAAGCTACAGGCAGTTGCTAAGAGAGCACAGGGTGATTCCATTTACCCGTACCCACTCTCCTCCAATGGCAGTAGCCAACGTGTCCGTGGTGCAACATCAAAACCAGAAAATTAACATTGGTGTAACGTATGTGTGTGTGTGGTTCTGTGAGATTGTATAGCATGCATGGCTTTGTGGTAACCACCACCATGATTAAGGCACAATATCATTCCATCTCCACACTGATATCCCTCTTTCCTTCCGCCTTCATAACCCCTGCTCACCACGATTCTGTTGTCTGTGTCTATAATGTTGCCATCTGGAGAATGTCATGCAAACGGAATGATACAGTATGTGATATTTGGAAACTGGCTTTTCACTCAGCATCCTCCTCTTGAGATCCCAAGAAGTTGTTTTTATGAATGAGTGGTTCATTCCTTCTATTTACGGAGTCATATTCTGTTGTATGAGTGTATCATGATTAAATCATTGATCTCCAAGTGTCTGGAGAGCACTTGCTTGTTATCAATCTTTGTAAGTAGCTGCTCTGAGAATATGAAGCTGCTCTGAAGAACCAAGTACAGAGTATGCCTGGAATTCAGTTTTTATCTTTCTGAGACTTATGTATAGGAGTGAGACTATGTATCTTTGGTTTTTTAGAAAATTGATAAACTCTTTTCCTGAAGGTTATTTTCCAGAGTACTGTTTTATCTCTCCACTGGCAATGGATAAAGGCTCCAGCTTTTCTGCATTCAGTGTTGTCACTATCTTTTTTTTAAATTTTATATATTGTGTTAGGGAGGTAGTCATACCTTGTCATAGTCTTAATGTGCATTTACCTAAAGAAAAGTCATGTTAAATGTCTTTTCATGTCCGATTTGACCCATGCGCATATTTTCTTCTGCAAAGCATCTCTTTCATATCGTTTGCCCACTTTTGAATTGGATTGTTGGTGATTTGTTCTTGTGAATTCTTTCTGTATTCCAGATGTATGCTCCAGGGGCCAGTCCTTTGGCAAACATGTGTTTTGCAACCATTTTGTTCCAGTCCATTTTTCTTTTCATTTTTATTTTATGAGTTCAATCCTATTTTGTTCATTTTCCCCCCAAAATCATCTTTATGGTTATAAATCACCTTTTTTTATTTGGTCTTTTTAAAAAATTTTTTCTTTTTGTAAAATTTTTTTCTTTTTTCAGCGTAACAGTATTCATTATATTTGCACCACACCCAGTGCTCCATGCAATCTGTGCCCTTTCCAATACCCACTACCTGGATCCCCCAACCTCCCATCCCCCGCCCCTTCATAACCCCCAGATTGTTTTTCAGAGTCCATAGTCTCTCATGGTTCACCTCCCCTTCCAATTTCCCCCAACTTCCTTCTCCTTTCCATCTCCCCGTGTCCTCCATGCTATTTGTTATGCTCCACAAATAAGTGAAACCATATGATAATTGACTCTCTCTGCTTGACTTAGTTCACTCAGCATAATCTCTTCCGGTCCTGTTCATGTTGCTACAAAAGTTGGGTATTCATCCTTTCTGATGGAGGCATAATACTCCATAGTGTATATGGACCACATCTTCCTTATCCTTTCGTCCGTTGAAGGGCATCTTGGTTCTTTCCACAGTTTGGTGACCGTGGCCATTGCTGCTATAAATATTGGGGTACAGAGGGCCCTTCTTTTCACGACATCTGTATCTTTGGGGTAAATACCCAGGAGTGCAATTGCAGGGTCATAGGGAAGCTCTATTTTTAATTTCTTGAGGAATCTCCACACTGTTCTCCAAAGAGGCTGCACCAACTTGCATTCCCACCAACAGTGGAAGAGGGTTCCCCTTTCTCCACATCCCCTCCAACACATGTTGTTTCCTGTCTTGCTAATTTTGGCCATTGTAACTGGTGTAAGGTGGCATCTCAATGTGGTTTTAATTTGAATCTCCCTGATGGCTAGTGGTGATGAACATTTTTTCATGTGTCTGATAGCCATTTGTATGTTATCCCTAGTTGTATACTTTATTCTAAAATCTACTGTGATAGTAGTTCACAGACCTACTTTCTTTTCATGATATGTTTTTTTCTTTCCTTTACTTCAAATATACCTGTCTCTGTAAAATTTATAGTGTTATTTCTTAGAGGGAACACAGAGCTTGGTCTTTTTTTTTTTTTTTTAATCCAATAGGTCCATCTCTGGCTTTCATTTTGGCTACTTATATTTACTGTAATCACTTATATGGTTAGCCTTGAGACTTTCACCTTATTATTTAATTTATCCTATCTTTATTTTTATTTCCTTTTCTCTGCTTGCTGCCTTCTTTTGGATTAATTACGAATTTTTGTGATCTCAGATGATCTCCTATTTTTGCTTATTAGATATAATTCCTTGTGCTATTATCGTGGTTGCTTTAGGATGTGTAATATATATATTTAAACATAAATTAATTTTATTTTTAAATTTTAATTTTAACATAATTAAAAATAATAATCTATATTCAATCGATAGTATAACACTTTATCTGTAATATAAGAACCTTATAATCATATATTCTCCACCCTCGTGGACTGGATGCTTTTGTTATTTTAGACATGATTTATACATATTTTTAAGTACCCCAGATACATTGCTATTATTTTTGTTTAAAGGATCAATTATCTTTGAAAGATATTTAAATAACACAGAATTCTTATAAATTTATTCACGTTGTCACTATTTATGGTGTCTGTGCCTTAGAAGCTCATCTCCATCTGGCTATATTTTTCTTCTTCTTGAAGAACTTAATACTTTTTTTGTAATGTCAGTCTCTGGTGATAAATTATTTTTGCCTTTGCATGTCTTCAAACATGTTTATTGGGCCGTCACGTTGAAAGATATTTTCACTGGACATGGAATTTAAGAGTGACAAATTTTTTTTCTTTCGGTATTTTAAAATTTTGCTTCACTCTGTCCTGTGTTGTTTCTGATATGAAATCTGCTGTCATTGGATGTACGATAGGTGTTCCCCCACCCCCGCCCCACTGCTTTTCAGATTTTCTTTCAATCATTGATTTTGAGAAATTTCACTATGATGTGCCTTGATATAGTTTTTCTTTCTTTCTTTTTTTTTTTTAAGATTATTTATTTATTTGACAGAGATCACAAGTGGCAGAGAGGCAGGCAGAGAGAGAAAGGAGGAAGCAGGCTCCCCACTGAGCAGAGAGCCGGATGTGGGGTTCAATCCCAGGACCCTGGGATCATGACCTGAGCTAAAGGCAGAGGCTTTAACCCACTGAGCCACCCAGATGCCCCTTGTTTGTTTGTTTTCTTATGCCCAGAGTTCATTCAGTTTCTTGGGTTCTGTGAGTATACAAGTTTTAAGAAATTTTGGAAAAACTTACCCAACACTTCTTCAAATATTTTTTTCTATCCCACATTCCCTTTCTGTGGGGAACCCCAATTACATGTCTCTTTAATAACTTGTAGTTATTTCATTGTTCATTGATACTCTTTTAATATTTTCACATTTATTTTGTGTCTATCTTTTTCACTTTGGGGAGTTTTTTATTTTATTTCTTCAAGGTCATTAATAGTATTTTATTAGTATTTTTTTTCTTGAATGTTTATTCTATCCTTAATCCTATCAGCCAGTGTTTCTTTTCAAACATCCAATAGTTTTCTTACTTTTTTGTTTGTTTGTTTGTTTTAAGTAGGCTCCCTGCCTGGTGTGGGGCCTAGTGTGGGGCTTGAAGCTACAACCCTGAGATACAGGCCTGAGCTAAAATGAAGAGCTGGATGCTCAAACACTGTGCCACCCGGGTTCCCCACACTTGTTAGTTTTCTTCTCTAGAAGTCTGATGTGGGACTTCTAAGAAAATATTTTCCATGTCTGTACCTAACTGTTCAAAGTATGGAACGCAGCATAATGTAACTCTTAACATCATTGTCTGCTAATTCTAACATCTGTGTCTTTTGTAAGTCTGTTTCAATTGATTTATTATGGGACATATTATTCTGGTTCTTTGTATGTCAATACAATGTTTTTATTAAATGTGAGACGTTGTACTTTTATCATGTTGGATATAGGATCTTTTTACAGGCTGACAGGTAGCAACAGACATTGTACCTGGCCTTATGTGAATGTTGGGTACTGTTCCCTCTAATCATTTGGGGTTATCCTTTCTCTGCCCTCAGGTATTCTTTCATGAGCATGCACTGATAAGTACTGCAATTAATATTTAAAGGGAAGCTACTGTATATATCTAGAATTATCTCTGTTTGAAGATCTCTCTTCTCAAGTGCTCTGTCCTGCAAACTCCAGATGCTTTGGTTTCTCCTGATTCTCAACTTCCCCCATCTCCTCAACTCAGAGAGTCTTTCTGCTTCCACCTGGATTCTCCAACCCTGTGCTGTGGCCAGAAACGCTCATAAGTCAGTACATGGGAGCAGTCATTAGGCTTGCTTCATTTGTCTATCATCCCCAGAAATCGAATTTTTTGTCACTGTCAATGTCCAGTGTCTTGAAAAATCATTGTTTTATATACTTCATATATTTCATCTATTTCCTGAGTTTTTATGTTCATATATTTCATATATTTCTTGAGTTTTGTTGGTGGTGGTGTTTCCAGTCAAAGTCCCTATTATTCCAACTTGTCCAGAACCAGTAATCCTCCAATCTTCTTATTTTTGTTAAAAAGAAATTTGCCAAGTATAATATATATTTATCTTCTTCTTCCTTAGATAGTCAATCTCCCTTTCTTCCACATGACTGTAAAGTTGAAGGTCTGCTCATGGGTACTGGTAATGTAGATAAAATATAAATCCTGAAGGCAATGTTACTCTATTTATTGTTTTTAATTATGTAAGTAATGCATATTTATTATAGAAAATTTGTGGAAGAATTAATGTAAAGTAAACAATGGAAATCACCACAGTCATGGTGGTGAAATAAATAATAACATTGATCCATTTGTTGGCCATTTTTCCTGAAGGTATCCAACTGGGATAAAGGAATATTGGGCTTTATGCCCTGGTAATGCTCGTATGGAATGGAAATATCTTGCCTCTTGTTAAAAGGACATCAGATTTAGGTAGAAATTATGAATAAACCTCAAATGCAGGATTTTTTTTTTTTTTTTTTAAAGACTTGTGCCTGTGCTATCCGATCTCCTCATTCTGGGCCTCAGAAGTTGTCAGGCTTTTCAACATTCAGAAGAAAAATACTTACAGTTGCAACTGATTTGATACCAGGACATAAATCTCTGTTACAGTCCAGGAAGATGATTTTTATTAAGTTGTTGGAGAGAAGAATTCCAATGTTGGAAACAGTTGTGCTAAGAGTGTTAGCTCTCACATTTCCTCTCAGCTGAAATACAAAAAAAAAAAAGTCCATTCACCGAAAATATTCAGGACCCTTTACTTCTATGTTCTTTTTTTTTCTATTTTTATTTTTATTTTAAAATTTATTTTCAGCATAACAATATTCATTGTTTTCGTACCACACCCAGTGCTCCATGCAATCCGTGCCCTCTCTAATAAAGATTTATGTATTTATTCTAGAGACAGTGAGCTCGGGACTGAGGACAGGGAGGGACAGAGGGAGAGGGAGAGAATCTCAAACAGGTGTGCTGAGTGCAGAACGCCACACATGGGGCTCTATCCCACAACCTTGAGATCAGGGCCTGAGCCTAAATCAGGAATCAGATGCTTCATCGACTCAGCCACCCAGATACTCCTATTTCCATATTCTTAGAGGCCTTCATAAGCATTTCCCAGGAGAGATACTCACTTCCGGCCAGTTAAATTAAATGGAAACCTACAAAGGAGCAAAGGGAAGCTGGAGGCAATTGACCACTGAATAAAATGTGCCATAGGCAACATCAGAGTTGTGGGTCTTTGTGACTTCCCTTCCCTGCTCTGGGTGGGCCCAAATAGAAGTCTACCTCGATCAAGCCTAAAGGCATCCCTTTCTCTGTATCAACATCATTCATGACCCTGAGGTCAATTTCCAGTTTTACTTGCTGAGAATTATATTCTGAAACTCCAAGGGAAATATATCTTATCTAAACCGGAGAGAGCTTCTGATTGTGTCCAGATCTGAGGTGATCAGACGAGGTTCTGGAAAGATAAGATATTTGTATTTGTCCTCAAATGTACTGAAAAACATGGAACTTCTGGCTCACCAGGCTTTGGATAAGGTATCAGAGTGGGAGATAGCCACACACTATTAATAAATGAAATACGAATTAACAGATACTTTACCAGAGCTTTTGTTTGCTTCTTTGCAGACATGACTGTCATTGATTCAGAAAAGATAAACTGCTCATGAGAGAGAAATGGGCGTATTAGCACTGCTTCCTGGACATCGTCCATCCCTAAAGGACCAACTTTATCTTTAATGGGTATTCTTTCCCTATGAAAATCCCTTCAAAACTTTGAATAGAGCAGATTATTGGATTGTATATAGTACATGACTACATTTTCCTGGCTGTCTTCACATCCTTATGAAAATAACTGACAATATTTAAAGGTAAAAAATCTTTATCTAAAATAGATGGGTGAAATCAAAGGGAACGTAGGCATTTTAATCGAAGGTGGAGAAAAATGGAAGAGAGAGCTAGATATAAAGTTATTTTGAGTTTCAGACAAGGGATCAGATGCACTCATGCAACATGATATTCATCTCAGTAATTTTGTCCAGGAAAATGGAGAAGTTGAAACGAGTAGTTCACTGCCTCACCATCATCTTCAACATTTCAATGCCCCTTGCACTTTTGAAGATAAGTCTGTGGATGAGCCAGGGATTATCAAATAACCCTACCCAATACAGTTTCCTAAAGCAAGTGATCAGGATTTTGCTGTATGGCTTTATGCCACACACCTATAATTTTTTAAAAATTTTTAAATTTTTCATAAACATATAATGTATTATTAGCCCCAAGGATACAGGTCTATAAATCGCCAGGTTTACACACTTCACAGCACTCACCATAGCACACATGCTCCCCAATGTCCATAACCCCACCCCCCTCTCTCTACCCCCCTCCCCCAGGCAACCCTCAGTTTGTTTTGTGATGGTAGGAGTCTCTTACAGTTTTTCTCCCTCCTGATCCCATCTTGTTTCATTTATTCTTTTCCTACTCCCCAACCCCCCTACGTTGCATCTCCACTTCCTTACATCAGGGAGATCATATGATAGTTGTCTTTCTCTGATTGAATTATTTCACTAAGCATAATACCCTCTAGTTCCATCCATGTCGTCACAAATGGCAAGATTTCATTTCTTTTGATGGCTGCATGATATATATATATATATCACATCTTCTTTATCCATTCATCTGTTGATGGACATCTAGGTTCTTTCCACAGTTTGGCTATTGTAGACATTGCTGCTATAAACATTCAGGTGCATGTGTCCCTTCGGATCACAACACTTGTATCTTTAGGGTAAATACCCAGTAGTGCAATTGCTGGGTCATAAGGTAGCTATATATTCAACTTTTGGGGGAACCTCCATGCTGTTTTCCAGAGTGGTTGCACCAGCTTGCATTCCCACCAACAGTGTAGGAGGGTTCCCCTTTCTCCTTATCCTTGCCAGCATCTGTCATTTCCTGACTTTTTAATTTTAGCCATTTTGACTGCACACCTAGAATTTAATAAGAATCCCCAACACATAGACCTTAAAGCTCACATTACAATGAAAGATCTAGAATGGCTGAGATTGAATACTGAATCTCCAATGAACATGTTTGAAAACTCTGCAGCATTTGCAGGAGGCTAATGCATAATTGGTGGAGGACTGAATAAAAACTTAATTGACTATTGATTATTTTAGACATAAGTCAGATATACTTACAGATAAAGCTGCCCATATAGGAAAGCCTACCTTAAATGAGTAGAAACTGATTTTTTGTCTTCTGTAATGGAGAACCATAAGTCCAATGATCCCATAGAAGACGAAGGTCACACCAGTCAGAATCTGAGCCACCTGGATAAAAGACAGAACAGAATAAAATAGACATCAGTGAACATTCCAAGGGAGATTTCTTGGTTCAAACGTAGAGGTCACCCATGGACTGCACCCTCAGAGGTCACTAATTCTACCCCTGAAACTAATAATACACTCTATGTTAACTAAATTGAATGCAAATTAAAAAATAATAATAATAAGGAGCTCTTAAGTAAAGCCCAGTACAGAGGCATCTGCTTCCTCTAGTGACAACAGCTAAAATAGCATCTAGTGACCCCTTTCCTTCTCTTCCTGGGAAGCCCAGCAGGTGTATGCTGGCATCCATCATGGCCTTCTCAGTGGGATTCCCAGCACTCTACTCTACCACCTCCAGGCAACTCAACCACCACGACCACCCAGGGTTAAACAAAACTTCCAGTCTCCCCTAAGCAAAAACTTCCACCTGGCTGAACCTCACTTACCCAGTTGTTGTTTGAGATTTTCCTTCAAAAATCTCTGCAGTTTGTTTGGTGTGTATTCTGAGGTATCAGATGTTACAGACCTCTCTACCTTGGTTTTCCTTTGAGGAAATATCCACAGTTATCCCATTGGAACCCACAGTTTCTCTCATTCTGTAAAGAAACCATCTGTTAGCAGCATTGGATTCACTACTCACGACTCACTGCTCACTATTCACAACACTCTGTGCTCTTCCATGAGAAATATAGTAGGGAAGTACACACTAGTGTTACTGTCTCTGCAGACTTTATAGCTCACAAATCAAAGGAGTCTTAAGCCAAGCCATGTTTGTCTAAGATATCAGATCCCAACACTATGACCACACTTAGGTCCCTAGTAGCAAAAGTAGGAAAAATAAGGAGAAAGAAAATGATGGAGCCTTAGAAATGTCATTTATCAGGAGTCTGGGAAATTTTTTAGGTTATAGAACTATGTCACTCTTGTGTCTGGTTTTGAAAAAGAGTTCTTTGTGGATTAGGCAGCAAGATGGCCCAGAAAGAACTATTTCATGTTTTAGCATGTATTGTGCTGCTTTTGTGTGTATGTGTGTGTGTGTGACCATGGAACATTCCCTATTAAGGATATATTACATTTTGTTTATCCACATCATTCAATGGGCATTTTGGTTGTTTCCACTTTTTGGTGATTATGAATCATGCTGCTATAAAGATTAATGTGCAAATTTTTATATATCCCTATGATTTTAATTCTCTTGGGTGTAGACATGGAGTAGAATTGCTGATCATAGGATGATTCTGTGTTTAACCATGTCAAGAACTGCCAAACCATTTTCCAGAGTGGGTCAGCCATTTTCCATTCCTACCAGCAGCGTGCAACAATTCTGGTTTCTCCGCATTGGATAACCTTTTGATTATAACCATTCTACATAAGCTTAGCAACCTAGATGAAATGGATGCATTCCTGGAAAACTATAAACTACCAAAATTGAACCAGGAAGAAATCGACAACCTGAATAGACCGATATCTAATAACGAGATTGAAGCAGTGATCAAAAACCTCCCAAAAAACAAGAGCCCAGGACCTGACGGATTCCCTGGGGAATTCTACCAAACTTTCAAAGAAGAAATAACACCTATTCTCCTGAAGCTGTTTCAAAAAATTGAAGCAGAAGGAAAACTTCCAGACTCTTTCTATGAAGCCAGCCTTACCCTGATTCCCCAAACCAGGCAAAGACCCTACCAAAAAGGAGAATTTCAGACCAATATCACTGATGAATATGGATGCTAAGATTCTCAACAAGATCCTAGCCAACAAGATCCAACAGCACATTAAAAAGATTATCCACCATGATCAGGTGGGATTCATCCCTGGGCTACAAGGATGGTTCAACATTCACAAATCAATCAATGTGATAGAACAAATTAATATGAGAAGGGAGAAGAACCACATGGTCCTCTCAATTGATGCAGAAAAAGCATTTGACAAAATCCAGCATCCGTTCCTGATTAAAACGCTTCAAAGTCTAGGGATAGAGGGAACATTCCTGAACCTCATCAAATCTATCTATGAAAGACCCACAGCAAGTATCATCCTCAATGGAAAAAAGCTTGCAGCCTTCCCGTTGAGATCAAGAACAAGACAAGGATGCCCACTTTCACCACTCTTATTCAACATAGTATTAGAAGTCCTAGCAAGAGCAATCAGACAACAAAGAGAAATAAAAGGTATCCAAATTGGCAATGAAGAAGTCAAACTCTCTCTATTTGCAGATGACATGATTCTTTATATGGAAAACCCAAAAGACTCCACCCCCAAACTACTAGAACTCATTCAGCAATTCAGCAACGTGGCAGGATACAAAGTCAATGTGCAGAAATCAGTGGCTTTCTTATACACTAACAATGAAAATACAGAAAGGCAAATTAGAGAATCGATTCCATTTACTATAGCACCAAGAACCATAAGATACCTGGGAATAAACCTAACAAAAGAGGTAAAGGATCTGTACTTGAGGAACTACAGAACACTCATGAAAGAAATTGAAGAAGACACAAAAAGATGGAAGACCATTCCATGCTCTTGGATCAGAAGAATAAACATTGTTAAAATGTCTATACTGCCTAGAGCAATATATACTTTTAATGCCATTCCGATCAAAATTCCACCGGTATTCTTCAAAGAGCTGGAGCAAATAATCCAAAAATTTGTATGGAATCAGAAGAGACCCCGAATCGCTAAGGAAATGTTGAAAAACAAAAATAAAACGGGGGCATCATGTTACCTGATTTCAAGCTTTACTACAAAGCTGTGATCACCAAGACAGCATGGTACTGGAATAAAAACAGACCCATAGACCTGTGGAACAGAGTAGAGAGCCCAGATATGGACCCTCAACTCTATGGTCAATTAATCTTCGACAAAACAGGAAAAAATACACAGTGGAAAAAAGACAGTCTCTAGGGAATGGAAAGTGGTATAGCTTTGTGGTCCTGATCTGCATTTCCCTGTGACTAATGATTTTGAATATCTTTTCGTACGTTTATGTCCATTTATATATCTTCTTTGGAGAAATGTATATTCCACTCCTTTGCACATTTAAAAATCGTGTCATTTGTCTTTTTAGTCTTGACGTACAAGAATTCCTTATATATTCTATAGACAAGTCCTTTATCTGATATATGGTTTGCAAATATTTCTTTCCTATTCTGTGGGTGATTTTCACTTTCTTGATGGTCTCTGAAGCCTAGCTTTGATTGTGATGAAGTCCACTTGATCTATTTTTCTTCTGTTTCACATTTTTTTTTTTGTGGTATTTTGTCATATCTCTAAGAATCCATCGTTAAGCCCAAGGTCATGATGATTTACTCCTACCTTTTTCTAAGAGTGTTGTAATTTTAGCTTTTAAATTTAGATTTTTAACCCATTTCGGATTCTTTTTTATTTATGGTATGAGCTAAGGGCCCAAATTCATTATTTTGCAAGGGCTATCTAGTTGTTTCCAACGCTATTTGTTGAAAAGGCTATTCTTCCCACATTGAATGGTTTAGGCACTTTTATCACAGATCAGTTGACTGTGAACAGACACATGAACTCACTTCTGGACTCTCAACTTTATTCTGTTGGTGTGTATGTCTATCCTTATGTCAATACCATGTTGTCCTGATTATCACTGCTTTGTATTATTGTTTTGAAACTGAAGTGTGAGCCCTACACTTTGTTCTTTTATGAAATGTTTTGCTATTCTGGGTCCCTTACAATTTCATATGATTTTTAAAATCAGTGTATTAACTTTTTAAAAAGTAACTAGCTCAAAGATGCCAGGATGGCTAAGTCAGGTAAACGTCTGCCTTTGGCTCAGGTCATGATCCCAGGGTCCGGGGATTGAGTCCTGCATCAGGCTCCCTGCTCAGTAGGGAGCCTGGTTCTCACTCTGCCTACTGCTCTCCCTGCTTATGATCTCTCTTTGTTTCTCTCTGACAAATAAATAAATAAAATTTAAAATAAAATAAAAAGTAGCCAACTGGGATTACAAGAGAGAGAGTATTGCAACGGCTATGGCCATTTTAACAATATTAAACACTATAATTCATGAACACAGGATTTGTTTCATTTGACTATGCCTTATTCATTTGAATGATGTCTTTGCAACATTGACTTTTATGCTCCTTTTATTAAATGTATTTCTAAATATTTTATTCTTTTGGATGTTATTGTAAATAGTATTGTCTTATTAATCTCATTTTCAGCTTGTTCATTGCAAGTGCATGGAATTACAGTGATTTTTGTATATTGATTTTGTATCCTGCACCTTGCTGAACATGTTTATTAGTTCTAATAGATTTTTTAGTGGATTCCTTAGGACTTCTGATAATACATAATGAGGTTATGCACCAGTAGAGACAGTTTTACTTCTTCCTTTCTATTTTGAATGTCTCTTATTTTCATATCTTTCCTTCTTCTTTTTTTTCATTTCCTAATTGCCTAACTAGAACTTTCAGTACAATGATCGTAAGAGGAGTAGTGATAACAATTTTATCTTATTCCTACTCTTGGAGAGAAAGCATCCATTCTTTCACCATTAAGTATGGTATTAACTATGGGATTTTCATAGCGGTCATTTAAGAAAGCCCCCTTCTATTCCTAATTATTAAGTGCTTTTATAATGAAAGGGTGTTGGATTTTGTCAGATGCTTTTCTCCATCAGTTGAGTTGGTTATGTGAAGTTTCTTCTGTTGAGAGCTGTTCTAACCCTTATTGGGCTGAGGCACTGAGTCTCTAACTGTGGTGGTTGAATTATCTATTTCTCCCTTAATTTCTGTTGGTTTTGCTACCTATATCTTAATGTTCTATTGTTAAGTGCGTGTATGTTTATAATTGTGTTTTCTTGGTGAACTGGCCCTTTTTTAACTATAAAATGCCCCTCTTTTTCTATAATAACATGTTCCTGCTTCTCTGCGTGTCTTTTAACTTTTTGTTAGAAAATGGACATTTTACAAAATATACTACAGCATTTCTGGGAAGAGTACTGCTCCTGGGCTCTCTATTTTTATTTCTTTGTTTACTTTTACATACACTGGCTGGACTATTTTAATAAGCCTATTTCTCCCCCTGTAGTATGAAGCTTCCCATGTTTCTCCTCAGGGAACACAGCCTTGGGATGTCACCCTGGGATGACCATGGTTTCCTTCTGACTTGCTGTGAATGTTTCTTTCCCTGCCCTCAACCAGCTATTAATCTCCACTAATTGCATGCTGATTGCTCTATTGTTTTGAACAGTGCCTTTACAGTGCCTTTTAAATTGTTCCACAAACAGATGTAATCAGAATCAAGCTCCTTTAAAAAGATATTTTCCGGTCAGTGTTTGAAATTTTTTCTGGCCCCAGGCAGGCTTCTTCTGTTTGTTTCCATTTTTTCCTGTGAAGCTAGCCAGTGTATAGCTCCATATATAATTCCATTTCTTCCTCTGATTCCTTTCGCTACAACCTACACCAGATTTGACAGAACCCTTAGGCTTAAACTTCTCCATACTCTGCTTCAAAGAAAGTAACTTCCTTTGAATTTGGAGACCTCTGTTCTATGGTCAGCTCTGTTCTAAGGTCATCTACTCCCCATCCCCAGGCAAAATAAAATAAAATAAAATAAAAACCTCTAAATCATAGCTCTGGTGCTATGGATAAAATGACACATTTCTCGATGTGTGACACTGCTACTGTTAGGGTCTGTTATCAAAGGAGTGAGACTGATACAAAGCGAAGGTCAAGCAAAGCTTTATTTCGAGCCAGTATCGAGAATGAAACCGACCAGTTGGGGCCGCCTCTTACAGAGAGAGCGACCACTCCCAGCCTCACAGACTAACTTATATAGAGCAAAAGCCATGTGGTTGAGCCTGGCCACACAGAGGTGGCCAATGAGATTGCAACACACAGAGAAAGTTGCATAGTCATGCTAGGTCACACACAGTGGCCAATCGAATTACAATTCACCCTATAGTAGCTCTTTGAACTAGCCTATCACCTTGATCAGAATTGGCATCCAAAAGGCAGGTCCCACATTCTTCGGTAATTAGGGAGATAGTATGTGTGCTTTACTGATTGGATGTCTCCACCTGGCCTGACTCATCCTTGTTTCCCGGACTTGCTTTTAAGTAAGTTCCCCTTGGGGTGGGGGTGGGTAGGGTCAGTTTAAGTTTTACTGCCTAAACAACAAAATCACTGTTTAACTGAGATGGAATCACTCTGGCTAAATAGGCCCTTACACTACCCTAGGAGCTAAATGCTGAATGAAGTAGGGTAACAACCCAGGTTCCCTCAGCTTGCCTCTCATGGTATGGAACCCAGCTCATGAGCTGGAGTAGGGTAGTCAGGACACCCGTATTCTCAGTAATGCTCTGCCCAAGGAAAAGCAAGGGAGTGAGAAGAAAGAAGGAGCCCATTTCAGGTACACTCATCTGGAACTTAGCCTCACAACAGGTAGTGGGGGCAGGATGAGAAGTGTTGAGTCCTGTCCCTCTCAGGAGGATGGCCCTCTGAGTGGCAGCTGGGGGAAGGTTGACAGAACAAGTAGGTCTAGGTATAAATACCACAGGTTCTTGTTTTTTCCCTGTGCTTCAATGATTTGCCTTCAATAAATACTATTCATTGACTCTATGCCCATTTATAGATATTAAATGCTTTTTAAGAATTTTTACCAGTTCGCCTGAGGCTGGCTCTGTAAACCTCTTCATCCTGTCAGGCTGGAAGTAGAAACTTCAAACCACCTTTTGCATAGAATTTGACTACCATTATATATTTTGTTGATCTTGTGTTTATGAAGCAGGGGAGTTGAGGTTCTTGTCTCATGGGGTTGAAGAATGAATCTTGTGGACAAAGGAGAGTAAAGTGAGAGAGTTTTGTTAAGCAAGGATGCAGGTACAACTCTCAGGAGTGAGAGGGGTCCCCACTGGGTTGCCAACGCGGGCCTCCACTGATGGTCTTTTATTTAGAACTGACCAGGGAGCTTGAGGCCATAATATTCTTGTGATATCTTGGTTTGTGAAAGGACTGGCAATAACGTCTTTAATGGCTTACTTCTTCTTTGGGGCCTGGTTCCTCTATGACTGCCATTAAAAGACCCCCACCTCTGACACCCAGGACTGGATGGTCGGGTTTGTTCCCTTACCTCTGGTTTCCTTATGACTCAGCATTTCTGGGATTTTCAGTGAGCCTGATCACCTTGTCCCCTATGTAAGCCTAGTCACGCAGTCCCCTATCTATCCCTCACTATCTAGCCCCTCCTATCTCTTACTCATTTATACTATGATAATATTTGTTGAATACTAATAACATGCTATTACTCTAGGTATATTTTATATGAAATCTCATTAAATTGATTAAGTGAATAATCCATTGAATCTCAACAATCCTACTTTGTAACTTTTGATCAAATTTTCCTTTTTTAATTGAATAAACATGCACCCTGAGGTACAGGCAAGTAACACATTCCATGTCACAAAACTAATATGAGGTGAGCATAGCCCCCTGGCTTCAGCATCCACATCCTTAAGCACTGTTCTAAAAATAAACCTTGTTGTGCTCAGCTCTCCAGTTTTGTTGAGTGAAACTTAGAGGACACATTTCCGACAGACAGTGCTCATCACTCCGGTGCCAGCGTTCTATGGGTTTATGTGTTTAACTGCAGCCTCAGTGAAAAGTTCAGGTGTAAAGACAATGTGAGACACTCTATATTTTAAATAATCGAAAGCAAGAAAGAGTGCCTACATTCTGAATTCACTTGGGGTAAAAAGAACAGAGTAGAGCAATTTAGCCCACTTGGAGGGTCCGGGGACACACTTATGGCTGTTTGCTTGCTTGTTCCTGGATCTAATGGGAGGTTTTTCTCCCCTCCCAGGAGCACCTCTCTCTGCTGATTTCATCCATCATTCATCTACTCCCCATGTGCACCAGGTTTCTAATAAGTGCCAGATTTGATCTTGGTCTTTCCAAACGCTGGAGTAACTAAAATGGCTCCTTACCATTGAAGGACAGGGAGTCTGGTTCTTTAAAACAAATGCTCCCCAGTTTGTGGTCCAAAAATATGTTACTGCAGCAATCCCCCCCACCACCTGCCATCCCGGCAGAGTTCACAATTACACAAAGTCTATTTCTTACTCAATAGTCCGATGAGATGAAAACTTTCCCATAATCAATTACTACAAATAGCCCTGCTGGGAGTACCAGTGTGGATCAATCTGTTCAGCACCTGCCTTCAGCTCAGGTCATGATCTTGGGTCCTGGGATTTAGCCCCGTCTTGCACCGGGCTCCCTGCTCAGCTGGGAACTTGCTTCTCCTTCTCCCTCTGTGCCCCACACCCACCTTGTGCTTTCTGGCTCCCTCTATCTCTCTGTCAAATAAATAAATAAAATCTTTAAAAACAAATAGCTCTACTGCAAGGATCCCCAGGAAAGCATAGCCAGAAGAAAGCTTATTTATGATAAAGGGCAATTCCCTCAGGAAAGCAAGAGTGAGGATACAAGGAAAGGAGGCAGGGGAGCTGGAGAGGAAGTACAGGGGCTCAAAGCACATCTCAGAGCTACCCCTGAGAGCCCCACTCTGCCCAGTGTCTGTTTCTCTCCAGAGTCAGGGTCTGTCTCCACATGCCAACATTTACCCAATAACTCCCTCAGAAGCCCCAGATCATGAAGAGTGAAGAGGGATGCATACCTGGTTTGTTCCAGCACACAGAAATGGGGGTCCGGGTACTCCTGAGGTGTTGTTTCTCTTCCATGTCTGGCACACACATGTGGGGAAAAGATCCACACACTGATCTTTCGGAAGCTCCTTATTTGCTATACTTCTACATCAAGGGGTTGTGATGTGTTTTGGCAAATGCTGCTAACGGGTGATACTTATCAAACTTCACAGATCATAATTAAGAGAATTCTAGCCTACTCCTACTAGCTGATGGTTTATTCACCACTCCCTCCAATTCCCTGTCCTTTCAGTTTGCTAACTAAAGTTCTCTTCATTGTCCCATCATCAGTTCATTAAAGTGGGTCCCTCTTCAGTCATCTCAGCGTCTTCCTGTACCTCAGCTAGAACACCTCTTCAGACACACTTGAGAAGGACCAGGGTACAGATAAGCATTGACAACCATAGTGGTCACCGTGGCCCCATGTCTCCTTTCTGGGCTTCAGAAGGAATTTTCAGAAATAAAAATAGACAGATGGAATGGTAGAAACTCTTAGTAAAATAGGTTTTACACTGAGAACTTTATGAACACTATCTCCTCAAATCCCTACAAGAAGACGTTGAAACACAGAGGTCCACCTATACCTAGAGTTGTTTTGTACAAATAGAGTACAGTACTGAAAATAAATTTCATCTTCCCTAGGATTTTCTGAACATTTTTTTTTTCAAGCTTACTTTACTATAAGAATACAATATATAGGGTGCCTGGGTAGCTTAGTTGATAAAGCAACTTCCTTCAGCTCAGCTTATGATCCCAGGGTCCTGGGATCCAGTCCTGTGTTGGGCTCTCTGCTCAACGGGAGCCTGCTTCTCCCTCTGGCTGCTGCTCCCCCGGCTTGTGCTTTCTCTCTCTCTCTCTTTGACAAAAAATAAATAAAATCTTTTTTTAAAAAGAGAAATATTTGATGATTCCAGACAGACAGTTAACCAGAGAGGAAGCAGCACAAAAAAGGTTATTCATGAAGAGATCAGTTTGCTTTGTAACATAGGCAAGGGAGGAGTCCTCTGAGAACCTCCTTGTCCCACTTTGTGATCTGAATCCTAAGAGTCTCTCCTATCGATGGCAAAGCAGGTTGCTTAGTTTACTAATGGGGATTCCTGATTTAATGACTCCACTGCTGTTTGGATGGCAATAAAATCTGGATGGATTAGACAGAGTATTTCAGAGGTAATAGTAACTTATTTAGCAGTAGAAGGCAGGTTTTGCTCATGAATCACAGGGGTGTGTAGGGTAGGAATGGGGGTTAGCAGGCAGGATTTCTAGGCGATCAGGAATATTAGCCCCAGATGGTTAGACAAAAAAGAGCATTCCCATGTGCGGCACTCAGTTACAGAAATTTATGGAAATTTAGAGGAAGAATTGGCTTGGTTCATATAGGTGCAACTCCCCACCCCCGCCAAGAAAATAAAATGAAGCAACAAAAGCAGCAGCTCGCTGTTGGTGCATGACTGTGCACCCTAGCCTTTTCATTTTATGAATCTCTGCATCAGACTAGGGCATCACCCCCTGTATTCTAATCAACATTCGCTTCCAGTGTAATAGAAAGGCAAGGGAGCTATGTTGAACCCTTCTTGGTCTACCAGTTGTCTGAGAGGTCGGGTTAGTTCTCAGGGAACTAAGAATGGGTGTTAATTAGGACTGACACCTGTTCTACTCTTGACTTCCCTGTCTTATAAAAGGAGCGACGTGATACATAGAATTAATGAGTAGGAACAATGAATTCTTGATCAGTTTAGGTACTGTGGATACATTGATGCTGGTCAGTTGTATATTTTAATGCTACTTATGGAAAGTAATTGACAAGGTGGTTAAGTGTTACACTAACCAACTGTATTTCTTATCAACCTCAAAGCAGTGTTCACCTGTGAAATGGGTATGAACAATTGAAACATCTATTATGCAAAATGTTTTCCTTCTAGTTCTACTTTTGTGGAGAGATTTTCATGGTTGGGAGAAAATCTTGATTTCAACCATATTTCTTCAACAGGAATAAAACATGACATGCCCTCCTTAGAACATTAGGAAAAGGAAGACCAGAGACAAATGACAGGTCATTGCCAGCCATGATTTTCTTTCGAGGGTTCAGTAGGTGTTCCTTTCCTGTAGATTCTTCTCTAGAAGAATAACAGGGTTTTGAGAAGGTTGCCTGGAATTATGTCATTGTTGATGATGCCAAATGAAGTTCTAAAAGACTAGGAGAGAATTCCTAAGACACTGTAACTCCTGCAAGGAATCTTCCCTATATTCTTCTCATGTCATGATTCTTCTGTGGACAAATTGGCTTTTGATTCTCAAAATGCCAGTTTTTCTAATACTGTTATTTTTCCCCACATAACCCATCACTGGCCTCTCAGACAACTGGTAGACAGAGGGAGGAAAATGTGTGTCAGGCTCTGGGGATCGATGTTTGTAGGTTGTGATAAAAGTCTGAATGTTTCAAAATAAAAGATAAAAGACTATCTCAGAGAGAGTCCACATCTTAACCCTTCTTATCAGGAGGAAGTAGAGGCTGGAGGGTGCCTGTGAGTGTGTTGCATAATTATTTCTTTACACAACAGAGGAACTCAGTTTCAAAAGAAAAAACCTAGCATAAATGAAAGAAATACCCAACTACCTTACTGTATAGTGTCCCAGAGAACCGAGGGTACTGCTTCTTGGGGAAAGTTCTGTGATGGAATCTAAACCAGTGCCTTACAGAGCTATCATCCTGTGACTATGGTGGAATGGGATGGCGTCTATGGGCCAAAGCATGAATCCCTCTCTTGTTGTCCTACACATATGGCAAATCTTCTCCATTTGCTCCTGTTAGAAAATAAGTTTGTCCCCTGGCCAATTTCTGAGACTTACCCAAATTCTCTTTTTTGAGTCATAATTTCAAAATTACTTAGGAACAAATTATTCCCTTAAATAAAGATTACTGCATTGAGAGCATAAATTGAGAAGGTTAAACCCTTTTTGGAAACGTTTCTAATTTTGTAGAGAACACTAATGTTACTATCTTACTGCAGATTTAATGTTGCAAGGTTAAAATTGCAAAGAATTATTCTAAACTCTGTTTTAAAAAGATCTCACTTATTTCCAATTAACATTAGACCTATTCCATATACATAATAGAAAACTGACCTAGATATTTGCCTCATGGCCATTTAGGTAACCAAGATAGGCATCCCAGGGGATCGTTCTGAGACAAGTATGAATCTCAGGGGTACTTACGCTGGTTAGCTAATGTGTGATTTTCCCTTTTTCAGTCTTCCTCAGTATTTGTAGAAAGATAAATAGTTTGGAATTCTTCTACTGATTTAAGACCTTTCATCAAAGAGAGAGGCCAAATTCAAGAATTAGTGTCTGTGTATTTTCACTACCCTTGTTGTAGAGGAAGATTGTTCTAATAATTGTGTCTGGTAATTGTGGAATTAGTGCATGAGAATGAAAAGAATACAGACTTTACACCCAGAACCCTCTGGTCGAGTTCTACAAAAGGAACAGCAAAATCACGTCTGTTGCTTCATTGTTGAATTGTGAAGAGTTCAAAATACTAAGATCAAGGCAATTTGAAAGCTGCAAATACGGGTGTTTTCAAGAGAGAATGGTGATGATCTTATACAGAAAAGTATATTTTCTTCAAACTGTTCTGTTTGAGAATACAAAAAGAAAGGAAGAGTTTTAAAAAGCTGAGCACACAATTGGATGGATGGGAGCTCACTAGCAAGGGTAGGAGCAAAGACAGAATATCAGAACACAACGACTCCTAACTGCCATTAAAGCAATGTGCTGAACATCCTCAGGAAACCGTAGGTAACAAAGAGGATAATTCAAACAAAATGTATAATTTGCAGTTTTATCAGTTGTAAGGAAGGAAATATTCTTCCTCTACCCTTCAGATTCTTCCAGCTGGACTAAGAATGCAATCTACATGAGATAGATTAACAGGAGTTGAACCATAATTTGTGGTAAATCTTACTCTTTTTCTATATATGGATGATTTAATCTTTTGCTAGAAAATTGTCACTAGAAGGCTCTCTTTATCTATATCTAAAACTTACCCCAAAAGCTTACTCTGCTTCCAAATACATAACTTTTCTAATATTAGATTTATCTGGGCATGACATCTCTAAAACAAGCAAATATCAACAGACCACTAATGAGGCATTACTTTTTCTCAACCAACTACCAAGAAAGAGCATAGGGTTTTTGGGATGGTAGTAGCATATTATCAGCTTTAGGTCCCACATTTCTCTAAAATAGCCTCCATTATTCCCTCGCCAAAACTGAGGTGCTCAAATTTTTACCCCAAGATTTCACTCCTGATGTTACTTTTCTGCTTACTTCAGGACTACTAAAATGGTGAATAAAAACATTTAGAATTTTTCCTGTTGCCAGTGGAAATAGACTTCTCTCTTGCCCACTCCCATGTCTTTTTAAAATCATGTCCTTGAGAAACCTAGTATTTGTGAATCTTTCCTATGTTCCTTTGATATGTATGTGATTTCTTTTTCTGGCTAAATGGACCTCTTGCCATTATTACAACTCAGGAATATTTTTCTTAAGGCCCTAAAGCCATCTCTTTGAAATGTAAATAATAAAAAAGATAGCATTGCCATTTCTTTTTTGCTGTTGGAGTTTGGCTTAGTACCTTGCTCCAAACTGTAACCATCTGCTTGTCATAGGGATACCAGATGTTTTATTATTCTTTCACACAAAGACAGCTAGCCTAAATGGCTATTCCCATGGCTATATAAATTTAGGGTGAAATATAAAAGAATGTACGTGCTATCAAGTGGTCTGTCATGAGTTCAGTTGCCATTATTCTTGGGAACATGTATCTAAAAGATTGTACCTGCTTAGCTGTCTAAAAATCCCTTCTGTGGATTAGTTATGACTTTTTGAGGAAATATAATTAAAAACAGAATCTGCTCCCAACCCAGAAAACCTCTCCACAAAGGAAAAAGGGAAACAGAACCATTTCATCATTGGATAAGCATTAAATCAGAAGGTGCTGTGATTTAATAGATTTCGCCTGAGTTCCTGCCAATGGTACAAGTCATATCACATTTATATGACAATGGAAGCCTTACAAGAATTTTTACATCTTTCCAAAAAATGTTTCTCAGATGCAAAATACAAAGACACACATGGCCATCATCTAGTCTGTCAGGAGGCAGTTTTGCAATCTAGTGAGAGCTGCCTGTTGGAGCTAGACTCTTACCCTTCAGAGAAACTGGGAGGTGGAGGCACTCTCTTCATGACTATATTCCAAAAAGATGGTCCCAGGTCACCAAGAAGGACATTCCTAGGTCTTAAAACTGACAAGGAATGTATTTAGCTTTTCAAATGACGCTGGAAGTCTGGGTACCGGGACCCAAATTGGGTTCTGCAAGACCAATCAAGAAGGTCTTTGGCTTCTTGAAGGATGGAAATCAAATGTGAGCCAGCAGGAAGTGAGAGAAGTGTTTACTGAAGATGTAGGAGAGCAGATTAAGAGAGCATCTGGAAGACTCGGAAATAAAAGGAGCACGAGTCTCATCTTTCTTCAGACTCTGGGGTTTTTTACTGATGATGGAGATCTAGCATACATGTCTTCTCAGGTATCCAGGAACTGGTGAGAGCAAAGATGAGGGTCCAGGTGTCTTTCCTTAAAGACAGGGAGTTTGGGTGTCAAGATGTCTAGTGCCAGTGGTTTGGAATACACATATGAAGGGTTTGTCCAGTCGTTCTCACTTGGCCCTTCCTTAAATATAATCTCTTTTAGAGAAATCATTAACTCCTTGTCCCTTACCAGAAGGACATATGCTATTTGCATTCCGAGGTGTGTACAGAGTGGGGTGGAGGTGCCAGTCCTAGCAAGAATAGAAGCAGGAAGAGGAGCAAAAAGCAGAATTTTATAAGTCCTTCAGTTTCCCTGTCTCAAAAAAGATGTACATACATTTCAATGAGACAGAGAAAGAATTTATCAGTTTTCTAAAGTAAATGTTACAAGAAAGGGAGGAAGAGGACGTCTTTTCCCTAATTTTCAACAGGGCAAATTATTCCTTCTATTTTTAACTTGTATTTGCTCTCACAGATGTACTTGGTACACTGGCTTATGCTTATTCAAAGTAACATTGAAAAATGTATGAAGGGGCATGGGAGATATAGGCTTCCAGTTCTGGCATGACTAAGTCATAGTAGTGAAAGGCACAGCATAGAGAATATAGTCAATGGTGTTGTAATCATGTACTATGACAAGTGGTAGCTATGCATGTGGTGATCTCTGCTTAAAATTTTTGGGATCAAGGCCAAGTCACTCTAAAAATGTACCACAATGGCATATTGAGCATTCTGAATCAAACCAACTTGGTAAACAGTTGTTGCCAGGACACCCAGAACTTCCTCTGTCCCTCTGAAAGTGGAGAACAAATCTCCCATACGGAAACGTACCCTGCTTGTCCTAAGAAGTAAAAGGACACCCTTATTATCACCTGGGAAAGGGACTTTAAAAGGTGAGGAAGCTATAGAAATAAACCTTGTTATATTTTTACTAATCTACTACCTCAGCCCAAATTCTGCTTAGAATTCCTTACTCATTAAAGCTCTTAAATGCCTGTTTTCCTTTTCCTGTAAATTCATCCCAAATGGGTAGCCTCTTTGTCTAACTATATAACAACTGTTTGCCTTGGTCATTTCTTTGGGTCTCAACTTTATTAGTGGACCTCTGTGCACACATAATTAAACCATTTTCCCCCCTCCTGTTTATCTGTGTCACATAAACTTAATTCTTAGTTCAGCTGGAAGACCTTGAATGGCAGAGGAAGAAATCTTCCTCCCCTGCTACATGCAGATGTGTCTAATCACTATGTCGTACACCTGGAGGTAAGATAACATTGTGTGTCAACTCTACCTTAATTTTTTTTTCCACAATATCTTTTATTCAGTTGATTTCTATTTCATACAACTCTTTTTTTTCCATTTTTAACATTTAATTTCTTTTCAGTGTAACAGAATTCATCATTTATGCACCACACCCAGTGCTCCATGCAATATGTGCCCTCCATAATACTCACCATCAGGGTCCCCCAACCTCCTGCTCTCCACCCCTTCAAAACCTCAGATTGTTTTTCAGAGTCCATAGTCTCTCATGATTTACCTTGATTTTTTTTAAAAAGGGCAATATTTGTGGATATTGTAGACCTGGCAATACTACTGTGAATAAATGTGCTAGCATTAAAAAAGATGTAAAACTGATTTCTGTCTTTTCCACATTTTGTGGAAAGGATTCTGAGTTGGCAAGATTTGAAATTTTCTTCGTCATCAAAAATTCTCTCTTTATCCAGACATCTATCTCAGAAAGCACATGTTCAGCTTTATTAGAAACCATGAAATCAGGGACACCTGGGTGGCTCAGTAGGTTAAGCACCTGCCTTCAGCTCAGGTCATGATCCCAGGGTGCTGGGTTCAAGTTCCATATCAGGTTCCTTGATCAGCAGAGAGCCTGCTTCTCCCTCTGCCTGCCTGCACTCTCTCTCTCTCCACTCCACCCCCTGGCAAATAAATAAAATAAAATAAATTCTTTAAAAAAAAAAGAAACCACTAATCAGTTTTCAAGAGAGGTGATACAGTCTTAGAATAAGAGGTGATAGGTTTTGCTTTTCCTGAGTAGTCTTCTGCCTCCAGGACCTCCTGAGAAGACTTTTATTTACTCAGAAATTACTCAGTTAAAATCACTTACTACTCAAAAACTGCATGTATACCAGAGACTAGGATGAAGGGGATAGGAAATCCCAAGGGAGTCATGTGTAAGAACTAGGACACTTTCCAGAAATATCAGCAGAAGCTTGGAAGATCATTATTACTGCCTGGGATTCTTAATCTCACAATAAGGGGACATAGTACTAATTCTAAATACTGCCGGGTAGAAAGGAATGTTTGGGCATGTGACTGATCCCTAAGTGGAAGCAAATCTTTGAGCTTCAGGTTTTGTGACTTAACCTGTCCCTGTGGGTAAAGACATGGATCCCACAGAGTCACCCTCAGAAGACAGTTCTTATGCACAGGTAGGTGGGCTTAGCCTTGAAAGTTTTTTGTTTTGTTTTAATATCTGTTAATGCAAATGTCTGACAACTTAAGCTTTGATTTTGAGAGGTGTTCATTTCAAACAGGCTTCCCCTCAAAGACAGCTGTCCAGAATAAACCACTGCCAGCCAGACGGTAAGCAGCCAGGACTCCTCTGGCACTGACTCTTTTTTTAGAGTTCTTTGTTGATTTCCCTAACTGATCATTTGGGCCACATGTTTTTTTTTTCTCTTCTCAGTGCTTTAAATTCCTGCTCTTGTGTTATAAATTCACCAGTAGAGAATGAGTTCCCCAAACCCTAGGTCCTCACCGTCATCCCCAATAAAAGCAGAACTCAAGACCCCTGCTCCCCCGCTTCTCTCCCATTCTTGACCTTGACACAGTGGCCCCCAGTGCACTGTGTAATTTTCAGATCTCTCCCAATGATTGCTGCTGAAGGACATTTTGCAATTCTAATAACCACAAAGGTTGGTCCAGCCCTAACCTTGGTTTGGAAAGGGGAGATGTCTGTGGGAGGCTCAATGGAGCCCAGATGAGTGTTCCTAGGCATTTCTAGCCTATTACCCTACTATAGATGGTCTGAGGTTGTGCAGAACTCCAGAACTGCATGGTGGTAAGAAGATTCACAGCGTGGAGGAGGGATTTGTCAGTTTTAGACTCACAGCAATACAACTTGTCCAAGAGAGGACGATTCTTGTGGGGTTGCTGTGTGGGTTATAGCCTAAAACCAGAACTGTCCCCCAAGGCATCTTATCATATGGAAAAGGACTTGCAAGCCCAAATAGGGACAGTAGAGGGGGCACTTTCTCAGGGGCATGGATACAGCGGGAAATCCACCTACAAAGACCACGAGCTGTATGTAGGAGAACTGACTAGGTATAATACTCTAATACAACACACACCACCATCATTACTGGGCTTTTACTCTTATTTAGGAAATACTGTTGTATATTGGTGGAAAGCTGATGTCTTTGAGAATCAGTGTGCCAGCTGGTAAGAGGACCAGCTAAGGGGCGGAAGCAATGAATTTGTGAGAGAGATACCATCTACATAAATGATCATTGTTCTTCAAAGGCACATACGCCATGAATAACTAGGAAATACTTCTTTGCGTCACATCTGGCTACAATTAGAAGGAAGAACCGCTCCACTTTTATTTAGTGAAGTGGGTATGCCCTGGGTTACGAGTCTAGAAAAATCACATAGATTATGCTAAAAATTCCTGATACAACCAGAAAGTTTAATATGGAGAGTGTATTGCATTGATAATATAAAATGACATAAAATAGCATTAATTAAAGCAAGGGCTTCAGCAAAGCTTTGGTTTATGAGAACTTATGAAATCAGGGTAGCGTGCACCCAAAAAAGTGAGGATCTGGCATGCACCGACTTCTGTGTAGAATTCAGGAGGAGCACAGCAGTGGGGAGGAGGTGACATGGAGAACACGTGCATACTCCGATACGGTTTTCAGTGCGTGAGAAGTGGAGTTAGATTATTATCTTCGGGATGTATTACCAAGACGAAGAACATCACAGATACTCATCTGGCAGGTTGAATGAGATAAGTCACAGGAAACAAATGGCCAGCACAAGACTCTGGGCGATGTTTTCTTCACACTTAATACATCAGAGTGGGTCACTGTCTTTGAACACTGTCAACTAGAGACCACACACCAGAAGGGATCATAACCCATTTGTGTGTACTGAGACTTGTGTACCCATCAAGTCTTGTGTACTCATCAAGTGTGTACTGAGGAGATGCAAAGGTAGGAAGAAATCGTTTCTCATCTTAACCCCATGCTTTGTCTCTGAGATGGCGTTTAGGTGGGAGGGATAGATACAGGTGCTTAGACTATGGGGCTCCCTATAAGTCAAGCTAGAGGAACTTTGTGAATGGAAAACTCTTGCTTGAAGTCTTGCTGTGAATGGGTAGTTGCTTTTGTTTCTGGAAGATGAGGGGGAGAGGTAGATATCTGGGTTTCAGTCTTACAGGGTTAGCTAGACTCCCTGCTTTAGGATCAATAACGTGTGTATACTGCTGAAGTTTGGAAACTGTAATTTAGTCTAGATTTATCTGCTTGGGTAGGTATGGGAAAAATCTGGGTTATGCCCTAATCAAACCATAGAAGTAAAATGTGGTATATTTCTCAAAGACACAAATCCCTTCCCATTGGATTTTGCTATTGAACAAGGAAGATATTTAAATGTGAATCTATGCTGAGAGTGTTTTCTTTCCTGGTGTCAACAGCAACACAGGGACGTTGGAGGCAGAGACAGCCCAAGACTACACAATAAACCTTCCTGAGAGTGAGAGTATAAACCAGCTGCGCCACCTGGGTGCCTGGGTTTTACCCTCCCAGCAGCAGAAGAATCTGCTGCTTTTCCTGAAGGGACAGCCACAGGTCCTAGGGGTGAGTGGGCGCAAGATCAGTGCATAGGCTGTGGGGAGAAGAATGACTCCCCAGATGGCACTGGGACTTCCTCATGACACTCCAGTTCTCTAGATCATTGATTGTGGTGGACTGAGTGGAGCCTTCCTGAGCTGCACAAACCTTATAGATTCTAGAAGTGGAAAGAAGTGTAAAGCGGTCCATCACTGGAATTAAAAAAAAAAAAGTCTCTATTTAGGTAGCAATTACATGAAAAAATAGTTTTAACCTACTGCCAATGTCCTGCACCAGACAAGGAAAAAGACTTGATGGGTACCCTGTTATCTTCCTGGGAGATCGTCTCAGGCCTGGGGGTCTCAGAGGTGGGAGAGAAGTTAGTATGCACTGATCTGAGAGAGAATCTTCCTCCTGAGAAGCTGCCCCCTCGAGGATGTCTTTTACCCTCCAGGTGGCTCAGATCCTCATTGGACTGATAATGCTGTGCCTGGGTGTGACAATCAGTCTTTTTCCTCCATTTGACTCCAGACTTCACTACGTGGCCACTGCAACAGGCTATCACATATGGGGGTCCTTCTCTGTGAGTATGAGCGATTGTTTCAGCATTTGCAATTTTTCAGGTACCTGCAATACCTTCATCCTTCTCTCTCAAAAATCCACACACTGCTGTGTAGGTCCCAAGCTTGGGCTGACTGTTTGGGGAGCAAAGAGGATGTTGTAAGGACGGGAGGGCAGGGGCAAGCCCTCAGTGGGTTCTCTCTCTCTGGTCAGTTCCTCACATCTGGAGCACTGTCCATTGCTGCGGGAAGAAAAGTGACCAGGTGTCTGGTAAGTGTCTCACTGGTGAGGCTCAGGTAGGTCTAGTGAAACAAGGAATGGCTCAGCTACAAGGCTATGGCACATAGAACCTTGTTCGTTCTCTAAAGGACCCTAGAAATGTTTGGGGGCATCCCCTACAAGTGCTTCCTTACAAGGGCTTCCCTACAAGGGCTTAGCTCTGTGCTGTGTGAAGTTCTATGGGCACATGTTTCCTGTGCCTAAGCCTGAGGCAGCCAAAACTGTCCATCCTTATTCCGTAGACTGGGGAAGATCCCCAAGCCAATTCCCATACTCAGCTCAGCGCAGCTGAATGGTCCTGACTGACAAGTCGAACACAGAAAGAGCAGGAGAAGGGTTTGCAACAACTTCTCTCTCTCATTCTTTTCAGATCCAATGCAGCCTGGGATGGAATACCGTCAGTGCTATTGTAGCAGTGCTTGGCACAATTATGACAATTTTAAAAGAAATATTAATATATAGAGATGTGATATGGGGGTTTTCCTATGGAAGTTTATTTATAGTAAGTATATCCTGTTCTTTTAATGGAAATCTGTAAACTGGTCTTGTCTGAATTTTCCTCCGTAAATTCTCACCGCAGAACTGACCCCAGCCACTGGTTATGTAGATGCTGGACACCCTCCTGAAGGCAAAGGGATCTAGGCCTTTGTGTCTTGCCAGGAGCACTGAGCTAAAAAGTTAGCTTTTCAATACCATTCATGTCTGAAATCCCTGATGTGTGGTCGGTGAGCGGAAAATTCTGCGAGAACTCAGTTCTCTGAGGGACACTTTTCTCATGATTGCTGTGAAGTGTGTAAACCTGGTGATTCACAGACCTGTATCCCTGGGGATAAAAATATATGTTTATAAAAAATAAAAAATTAATAAAAAAAATTTTAAAAAAACCTATCTGAGGAGAAAAAGAAAGCTGGTATTCTGGGTGCTCTGTGATGTTCAGAGATTCTGAACAACCAGCTGCAGTGGTGGGGGGGGAGCGTGCATTCGTATTCTTAAGTGCATGTGCAGCCAGAGAGGGGGAGAAGTTCAGGGGGTTCAAGGCAGGCTGTTCTAAGAAACAATTGCTGAGAGACAGAAGGAGACGTGTAAGGCAAGAAGTCAACCCTGGTCATGAGACGTGGGGCCGAGTCAGGCAAACAAACGAAAATCGGTATGGACTTGCCTGGACTTACCCGATGTTCTTGAGCCTGTGAGGAAAAGAGGAGAATTCTAATGATCCATTTTCAAGTTGTCCATTTAGTATAAATGTGAATTGGGAGAAAATTCAGGAATCCACCAGATGTGAAATTTGGCCAACAACTTCTGCCCGATTCTCTCCTCTTGCAACTCCTGCTTTTCTGTCTTCTATAACTTGTGGGATTTTCCATCTGTTTTGCAGGGAATGCTGACTGGCATGGTGTTCCTCTCTCTGGCAGAAGGCTGCATCGCTTTGTCTCTCTCTATCTATGCATGCAAAGTGGCCTGTTCTGTCAACAAGGTGAGTGCTCTGGGTCTTTATGGGTTGTCTCTCTCTCTCTCTCTCTCTGCCTCCGTGTGGGTGTGCGCACGCGCGCGCACGTGTGTGTGTCCTCTTTTAGTTGGGAGGTATTAGGAAGAGAAAGTGGGAAAATGTTGTTTCATATATAAATCTTTATCATCTTTGAAGGAGATAGTACAGGTGGACAGCGAGGGAAATGGCCAACCATACTCAGCCAAAGAACTGTCCCTAGACCCTGAAGAGTCCTTTTTTTCTGATATGCAGGTCGTTTCTGGTATTGTTGAAGGAAAGGAGGGTTAAAGCAAGAATGAGAACATAGACCCACCAGGTATCAGGATTCTGAAGGAAAGTGTTGAGAGACCATATTGTTCCTAAGCATGTGGAACAACTTCCCCCTAACTGTAGACTATAAGGATTCAATGCTCTGATTTTTCCACAGGTGGTGGTTTTCTTACCGAATAATGACAACAACCCCTCAGTAGTTTCTCCTGAACATGTGTATGATGAGGTCACATTTTAGTAGATCACGGTGGTTTGGCATTTCCAATCAGTTTGACCTATTAATTCTCCCTTGTTTGGCTGTTTACCACATACAACCAAGACTGTGAGAATACACCTGCCTGACTGTCCTTAAGTTTATATACCTAGGATCCACCTGTGGGTGGAAAAACAGTATAATAAAGGAGAAGGGAGTTGGGGGAAATTGGAAGAGGAGGTGAACCATGAGAGACCATGGACTCTGAAAAACAATCTGAGGCGTTTGAAGTGGTGGGGGCGTGGGAGGTCGGGGTACCAGGTGGTGGGTATTAGAGAGGGCACGGATTGTATGGAGCACTGGGTGTGGTGCAAAAATAATGATACTGTTATGCTGAAAATAAATTAAAGAATATATATGTTAATTAGTTGAATTCAAAATAAAATTTTAAAAAACAATGCAAACAAAAAAATAAATAAAGATTTATTTTAATTGCTGATGAGGAATTTTCTTTTGATTGCCCACCATGCCATTGACCAACTTTTCAAGGAATCATAAGACAGTTCATTCTATGGTCCCCGAATCTGCATAAATAGAAATAAATTGTTTGATTCAGATTTTCTCGTATCAGTCCACGCTGTGCCAAATCTTTCACAGGAGACAAAGACATGCACGTTGATTATTTCCTATTCCAACAGCTCTGTGGGTCCCTATTTTTTTTTTTTTTTGATTCTGCCCCCCTGGCTGAAGATTCGGGACATTTCTACTGCCAATAAATTCTTAGTCAAGGTCAAGCAAAATATTACTTATATTTTTCTTCCTGAGTTCCTTGATACCCCTCTCAGATACAGGCATTTTGGGATTCAGAATAGCCCCATAAAGTTTTTAGATCCGGATTCCTAGAACCATTGCATATATTACTTGGCAAATGGGAGTCAAACATCACAGAAAGAATTAAGATTGCGAATCCTGGGTTGTCTCTCCGGCCCAATATAATCATATGGGTTCTTAAAAGTAGAGAACTTTTCCTGGTTGTGGACATGGAGGTGATACGACAATGAAAGAAGAGTCAGAGATCCAGTGGGACAAGGGGCTGACCCACCATTGCTGGCTTTGCTGGTGTCAGGGGATGTGATTATACTGGGCCCAAGAGACAATTCAGGAGACTCTCCTTATTTTCATCTTAATGAATGAATTAATTGTGTTTCATTAACCAAATATATAGCACTTATTTATTTATTTTTAATTTAACACATAATATTTTCTATAATTAAATATAATTAAATGTAATAATTTAATTAAATTATTTATTATGAATTATTTATTTATTTATTTATTTATTTTTAGAGAGTGAGGAAACGCCAATTGAGTACGGGAGGGGCAAAGGGAGAGGGAATCTTGTGCAGGCTCCATGCTGGGGCTCGATTTCACAACCCTGAGATCATGACGTCAGCCAAATCAAGAGTCAGGTGCTCAACTGGCTGAGCCACCCAGGTGCTTCCTCCCCATTTTAAAGTCAGATGTAAGCAGCAATCCTCATTCATCCTGTTTGAGGAGCCACTGGTTTTTCTTCCAGTTAATAAATGACAGATGATATAAATATAGACGGGTGGAAAACATAATCATTAAAATCATAAAATCTTAAGTGAAATTAAGAGGGAGAAAGGTAAAATTGGACTCATAACTCACATCATATAAAAGGCACTTCCGTATGAATAATGGATTTAGGAAAGAAAATCATTACAAAGTCTAGAAGGCAGTGTAGAATGATGTATTACTATGTTGAAGCACAGAAAAATTTCTCAAGCAAGATGAATAGAACTTGCCTGAAAGTATGTTTCATGACAGTAGGTGCAAAATTAATTCTTCAATTAAAAAGAATCAAAAAGAGAGTGAAAAATCAAGAAGTAACTTTCTAAGGCATAACTGCAATACACAAAACATCAATAGGATTAATGTGTAGCATCTTTTAAAAAAATATTTTATCAGTTTGAGAAAGAGAAAGTGAGAGAGAGCATGAGCAAGAGGAAGGGTAGAGGGAGAGGGAGAAGCAGGCTCTCTGCTGAGCAGGGAGCCCAATGTGGGACTCAGTCCCAGGACCCTGGGATCATGAACTGAACTGAAGGCAGATTCTTAACTGACTGAGCCACCCAGGCACCCCTATTGTGCAGAATCTTTACAGACTGCAACAAATCAACTTTTTAAAAAAGACATAGAAAGGGGCAAAAAAATATTAACAGGGACATCATAGAAGAGAATATGCAGATAACAAAGAAGCACAAGAAAATCCACCTTATCAGTCTTCAGGGAAATGTAAATTAGGTCCATAGTGGGGGCACAACTTCCTGCCATCTAGGAAACCTGATGACACCAGCTGATGGCTAAGATGTAGATTAATGTGAACATATACTCTTATTTTGAGGGAGACGTTTGATTTTAAAAAAACATTCCAGATAACAATTTTAAATTTTCTCATAAGGTTACATACCATACTTTTCTAAGAACCAGTTCTTGCTCTCCTAGCTACAGACCCAAGGGTATACTTGTTTTGTTTTGCTTTTAAGATTTTGTTTATTTATTTGAGAGGGAAAGAGAGAAAGAAAAGGACAAGAGAGTGTAGGGTCCCTGTTGAGCAGGGAGATCAATGTGGGGCTGGATGTTGGGACTCCAGAATCATGACCTGAGCAGAAGGCAGATGCTTGGCCAACTGAGGCATCCAGCTACTCCCCCCTCCACACCCCGAATGGAGGTATACTTGTACACATGTAGACTAGGACTCATGCACCAAAAGGTATTTTTTTAAAAGGTTTTATTTATTTATTTAAGAGAGAGGAGAGATTGCAAACTGGAGGAAGAGGGAGAGAGAATCTGAAGCAGACTCTACACGGAGCACAGAGCTCAGTGGGGGGCTTCCTCTCATGATCATGAGATCCTGACCTGAGCTGAAATCAAGAGTCGGCTGCTTAAACTACTGAGCCACCCAGGAGCCCCACTGAAGGGTATTTTAAAGCAAGGATGGCGACAGCATACAATTGAAATCATGCAAACATCCCACTGAATGTAATGGATCACACACACACACACACGCGCACGTGCACGCGCACGCCTAGAAGGAGAGAGAGAGAGAGGGCAGTATGTATGTGTCCAGCGACATTATAAGGCAATGACCATGAATGAACCAGAACTCCCATGTGGAACCTCAATGAGTCTATTTTGAAGTGAAGAAAAGGAAGGGCGCTAAGGGGACCAAAGAGGGACATGCCCGTCAGAGGAAGTAGAGTAATGGAGTCTATGGTCTATCATCACCGGAAGATTCTCAGACCAAGGAGAGAAGGGATTCTGATTATTTCTGAAAATGGTAATTAGGCCTAACCCATTAACATTTGAGCTTTCTTCGTTATTTTTCTTTTCTGTTTTGTTTCCATTTTCTTTGGTTAATCCAGCTACAAGAATCTTTTTCTTTAAACTTTTTTTAAAAGATATTATTTATTTATTTGAGAGAGAGAGCCAGCGAGAGCGACAGAGAGCGGGAGCAGGGAGGAGAGGGAGACGGAGGCTTCCTGCTGGACAGGGAGGTTGACATGAGGCTTGACCTCAGGACCCTGGGATCATGACCTGAGCTGAAGGCAGACACGTAACTGACTGAGCCACCTAGCTGCCCTGAGAATCTTTTTCTTGAAATCACCAGCCCGTGATCTTTATGAGAATGAATGTGGCATTTGCAATACGACCTCCTTAAATGGTTCTGTTCACATTTCGTTGGGATAAAGCATGTGGAAGGGGGCTCTCTACTTCCTATGAAAAGTGAGCATTGCCGTGTGAGGAACAGTGCATGAACAGACTCCCCCACAACAGAGTCAGGTTTGAACCATGGCCGAACTCCATATGAGTGGTGTGACCTACAGCAGATCTTGTCTTTGCTAATCCTGAATTACCCATCTACAGAATAGGGGTAGCTACTAGGGGGTGTGCTATGGCTGGAGGGTTGCTTTCTCTTCTACGGTGTTTCCTTCCATGGGGAGGGAGCTCCACCAGAGCGTCTGTCTTATCCATCGCTATCTGCTTCCGCAGAAAGGAAGAGGCGGTGTGGTACATTCCAAAGAGGAACCAAGCGTAATGTAGCCAGTCACTGCTCCCTCTGGAAGAGTAAGCTGACTGCAAAGCTTACAAATGTAGTACATGACAGTGGCTAACCTTGTGTGGGTCCTGCCTTGCCATGACTTTGCATGGTTGTGTCATTCTGAGACCCACTCTTGGGAAATCTAGAAGCCACCAGTTATAAGCTACATCGGCCAATATCAGACTTACTGATCTTCTGTTTTACTCTCTCATTTTCTAAAAGGTGAGAAACATGGTGAAGGACGATAAGTAATATTTACTGGATGTCTCTCAAATCTCAGTCCTTGCTGCTAAGTCAGGGCCATGGAAAAGGAAATAAAAGTAATATCTTGGTGACTTATTTCACTAAGCATGATACGCTCTAGTTCCATCCATGTTGTCCAAATGGCAAGATTTCATTTCTTTTGATGGCTGCATAGTATTCCATTGTGTATGTATACCACATGTTCTTGATCCATTATCTGTTGATGGACATCTAGGTTCTTTCCATAGTTTGGCTATTGTGGACATTGCTACTATAAACATTCAGGTGCACGTGCCCCTTTGGATCACTACGTTTGTATCTTTAGGGTAAATACCCAATAGTGCAATTGATGATCTCCCTGATATGAGGAAGAGGTGATGCAACATGGGGGCTTAAGTGGGTAGGGAAGAATAAATGAAACAAGATGGGATTGGGAGGGAGACAAACCATAAGTGACTCTTAATCACACAAAATAAACTGAGGGTTGCTGGGGGGAGGGGGTTTGGGAGAAGGGGGTGGGATTATGGACATTGGGGAGGGTATGTGCTTTGGTGAGTGCTGTGAAGTGTGTAAACCTGGTGATTCACAGACCTGTACCCCTGGGGATAAAAATATATGTTTATAAAAAATAAAAAAATTTAAAAAATGTAATATCTTGGTGAAATAAGTCAAGCAGAGAGAGTCAATATCATATGGTTTCACTTAGTTGTGGAGCATAACAAATAGCATGGAGGACATGGGGAGTTAGAGAGGAGAAGGGAGTTGGGGGAAATTGGAAGGGGAGGTGAACCATGAGAGACTATGGACTCTGAAAAACAATCTGAGGGTTTTGAAGGGGCGGGGTGGGGGGGGTGGGAGGTTGTGGGAACCAGGTGGTGGATATTAGAGAGGGCACGGATTGCATGGAGCACTGGGTGTGGTGTAAAAACAATGAATACTGTTATGCTGAAAATAAAAAAAAAACAATAACAAACAAACAAAAAAACCCAATATCTTGGGTCACAGAATGATGCGCACAGATAGAAACTTCTTGCAGGGGCATGGAGGATGGACTTACCTTTTTGCTGTCCTGTAGAGGGGCCTTGTGGGGTTTCTACCTTGACAGTCATCTAGCTCGTAAGAGCATGGTCCCTTGATGGATAGTTACATCTGTAAACTATAAAAGAACCAATAGGAGATATTTATAACTATATCTATACCTAGCTGTGTATCTAACTAACAAAAGAGTAGGAAGAGTTGTTTATTTTATTTTATTTTTAAAATATTTTATTTATTTATTTGACAGAGAGAGATCACAAGTAGGCAGAGAGTCAGGCAGAAAGAGAGGGGGAAGCAGGCTCCCCGCCGAGCAGAGTCCGATGCGGGGCTCAATCCCAGGACCCTGGGATCATGACCTGAGCCAAAGGCAGAGGCTTAACCCACTGAGCCACCCAGGTGCCCCAAGAGTTGTTTATTTTAAAGAATGGACTCACGTAATTATGGAGGCTGGCAAATACAAAATCTGCAGGGTAAGATAATGGAGGGTTTTTCAGCTCTACTCAAGCCTCCTAATTTAAATGTTAAACTCATCTAAAAAATACCTTCACAGAGGCAACTAAAAGAATGGTTTGACCAAATATTTGCATATTGCGGCCTAGCCCAGTTGACACAGCGTTACCCATAACAGGTAACATGTAGGAAGAATTTCTCAGTACAGAAACGAACTCACCATGCCAACAAAGACAGTAGGGTATCAGCTACGGCAGGATGATAAGAGTTCCCAAGTAGGCTTTTACAAATTAAGGAGTAGAAATTATTCTATCCTGCAGCTCAGGAGAGTCGTCTGTGTCTCTCGAAGCACTGGTGAGCTTGTAATTCAAACAGGCAGTTTCGGGTCTGGGAAGGCATTAGGGAGTAACGTGCACTGAAAAGAAAGCAGAATAGGGCAGACTGACTGACCTTGAAACTCCGAGGTGTGTACAGAGGCTCAAAAGTCCTACTCAAATATTATGACTGTGCATTTCTGAAGAGTACACTGGTTGTAGATAGGCTGATTGGCATTTACAGTTTCCTGAAGAAATACGCTGGAGAGAGGTTGGTGTTCAGTCTCTAGGGGAAGGCTTTCTGATGAACACAACCTTCTAGCCTCCTTTTCAGAGACGGACAGGCGCAACTCAAGCACCAATTAAAAGGTGCTTCTATGAAGAAGACGAATTTAGAGGCACACAAAGTACAAGGCGTTCTGACACGATATACTGCCTCTGGACAGAGACATGGGGAGAAAATGCTTCTCAAAGCCTGGGGCATGCAAGGGTTAGGAAAGGCAATGTCTTGGAAAAGTCATGGTGGAAGCATCAGGAACTGCGTAGGTCCTTGAGCCAAATGTGAAGCAAGGGTTTTAGTTTAGGAATCCGCTGAGGGTGATTCTCCAGCTGAAACAAGTGACACAGTCCAGAAGCCACCATCATGGAAGGCAGGTTTCACGGCCCTCATCGCCCCTTGTTATCGAGATGGAAGTGTCTGTGGTGGTGTAGCCTTGCGAATGGCAGTTCAGAAGAGGCAGGAGGGGCCCTGCCTAGACACAGAACCTAAAGACCATATTGCGTGGTGGGACAGAAGCCAGAACTTTCTGTTCATAAATCTTAAAACAGATGTAGTGAAAGAATTAGAAATTATTTTTGTAGTGGGGGGGGGGGCGCAAAGGGAGAGGGAGAGGGAAAGAGAACCTCTCAAGCAGGGTCCATGCTCAGCACAGAGCCTGACATTGAGATCAGGACCTGAGCTGAAATCAAGAGTCGGTTGCTTAACTGACCGAGTCACCCAGATGCCCCCAAATTAGAAATTATTGTATTAACCTGGATCTTCCCTAACCCAGGCCTTTTGTTTGCATCCAGAATTTCTGCTCAAAACAAACAAACAAACAAAACAAAACATTCCTCTAGCTTAGCTAATGACTTTGGTCACCGGATAGCATGAGCAGGTCCACATCAGAAGCTGAGTCTGGGTGTGGAAGAAGCATGCCAGACAAGAATGCAAAATGCTCAGTATGAGAGCTGAGGCAAGATTGGGGGTTCAAAAGAAAGGGAGAGGTTGACCTGACAAAACCTGGGAATTCATACTTGGAGAAAGGAGAGGGACAGCTCTGAGCAATGCCTGGGTGGTTCTTACACCGGGTTGGCACAGTGATGTCAGAGCCGTACATCCCTGTGTGAGCACGTGGGCATGACTTCAGATGCTTGGACTCCCCCAGGAGGATGAAGGGCCACCATCTGGGAAGAGGTCAACCGATTTCTCCTTTCATATCCTGTCTCAGAGCAAATCCAAGAGCAACTTCTAACTAAGCTCCAGATTAGTTTGCCATTTTGAAACTTTATATAAATGGATTCATACATCTGGTAACTTTTCTGTCTGTCTTCTTTCACTCAGCATAATTAAATTGAAATTCACGCATGTTGCATTGTCTGTGGACAGTTCATTCCTTTTTAATTGTTCCGTGGTAGGATTTCACTGTTTGGATATTCCGCAAGCTGTTTATCCACTTACTTGTTAACAGACACTGAAAGTGTTTCCAGTTGGGGCGATTACAAATAAAGCAGCTATTGACATTTGTGTACAAGCATATGCCTTTGGGGGCGCCTGGGTGGCTCAGTCGGTTAAGCAGCTGCCTTCGGTTCAAGTCATGATCCCAGAGTCCTGGGATCGAGTCCCACATCAGCTCCCAGCTCCATGGGGAGTCTGCTTCTCCCTCTGACCTCCCCTCTCATGCTCTCTCACTCTGTCTCTCTCTCTCTCAAATAAATAAATAAAATCTTCAAAAAAGAACAAAAAACAAAACAAAATTTAAAAACCCCATATACCTTTATTTCTCTTGGGTATCTACCCAGAACAGAATGTCTGGGTGATTAGCAGGTGTTTAAATTTTTAAGAAACTGCCAGAATGTTTTCCAGTGTAATTGGATCATTTCACATCCCCACCAACCGTGTATGGGAGTTTCTATTCTCCCTGTTCTTGTTAATACTTGTTATGATCAGTCTTTTTCATTTTAGCCATTCCAACAGAAGTATAGAAGAATTTCATTATGGTTCTAATTTGCATTTCCTAACAATTAATGATACCAAGTATCTTGTGTTTATTTGTAATCTCCATGCCTTCACTGGTGAAGTGTCTGTTCAATTATTTTGCACACATATTATTACTCAGGTTGTTTGGTATTTTGTTGCTGAGTTTTTTTTTTTTTAAGATTTTATTTATTTATTTGACACAGAGAGAGAGACAGTGAAAGAGGGAACACAAGCAGGGAGAGTAGGAGAGGGAAAAGCAGGTTCCCTGCTGAGCAGGAGCCTGATGTGGAGCTCGATCCCAGGTCCCTGGGATCATGACCTGAGCAGAAGGCAGTTCCTTAAAATGACTGATGCACTCAGGTGCCCCTGTTACTGAGTTCTGAGCATTCTCTATGTATTCTGGATACATGACTATTATCAAATATATGCTTTATAGATATTTTCTCCCAGTCAGTGGTCTCTGTTTTCTTAAAAAACACACTCTCAAATCTTAATCTCAAAACCTGCTTTGAGAAACCAAACCCTAGATAGCATCTTATGAAAAAATTTAAAAATGCTGCGATACACAGTCACCAAGAAGAAAGCAACACTACTTTTAAAAAAATCATTGAGTGGTAGGGTGATTAAATTGGCGTTCAGTTAATAATGAAGTTGCTTTAGATTTTTATTGTATGTCATACATCAGAGTGTGGTCATTTACACTTTGTATCTTATTTTATTTTCTCATGTTCACCTTAACACAAGCAAGGAAGAGCTGCTACATTCAGCAGTCAAAGGAACTTAGATTGGACCCAATGCCGAACAGTATGCCACCACTTATCCAAACTATTTGTATAAAGATTTTTCACTTGAATCAATTGTCAAGCAAGAAGGAAGTACGGTTTCTAGGAAGAAGCAAGTGGGTAACAACAAATTACTCTGTGAGACCCAAGAACTAATATTTGCTTAAAAATGGTAATAGATTATCCAAATGAGAAAAAAAAAAGGTCTATTCATCTATGGAGTGCTTGTACTAGTACTTGCTGGTCAACTATAAAATAAAGCACATATACTGATAATTGTGTGTGTGTGTGTGTGTGTGTGTGAGAGAGAGAGAGAGAGAGAGAGAGAAATTGCATGATGAAATCTGTGGGAAGGAGGGTATTTGTAGGAGATCCTAACAGAAAATCTGTCTTTGGTTGCCATCATGGATCCAAGATGCCCCGGTATGGTAAAGATGATTATGATGGTGTCTCACAGATCAGAGTGAACAGGATCTATATCTTGCAGCACTAAGTCTTCATAAATTTCAGGTTGAGTCAATAAATCTTGATAAGGATCTTCAGAATGTGATCTGATCAAGCAACTTAGTGCAGAAATCTAGAAATATGACATCATAACATTTACAATTATTTCACCTCAATTTTCAGTGATTTTGTCTGATCTTGTCAATTTATCCCTGCAATGCTCTAGGTAGGTCACTGACTCTCAGCTGGTGGTATTCCTACTCCCACCCCACCCCCAACCCAGGCAGGGGATATTTAGCTATGTGTGAAGACATTTTGGTTGTGAAAATTGGGGGTGGGAGACATTGTTGACCTCTAAGGGATAGAAGCAGGGATGGTGTTAAACACCTTACTTTGCACAGATCATCCCCACCACCCCCACAACAAGTAATTATCCATTCCCAAATGTCAGTAGTGCCCCAGCTGAGACACCCTGGCCAGCCGAGGTATTCACGACAGCCGAGGCAGAGATAGAGCAATTCCAGCCATATCTGGAACCACAGTAAAATACATTTTTCATTGATCTTGTTGGGTATTTATGTAGTCGACAATCCATGCCAGGATCTACAGGAGTTTGAGGAGGAGAAAGAGAGAGGGCCATTCCAAAAAAATAATAAAATGTTGTCCGTGAAGGAGTACTTGGGTGGCTCAGTCGGGAAAGCGTCTGCCTTTAGCTCAGGTTGTGATCTCAGGGTTCTGGAATTGAGCCCCTTGTGGGGCTCCCTGATCAGTGGGGAGTCTGCTTCTCCCTCTCCTTCCGTTCCTCCCCACCCCCATGCTCTTTCTCTCAAATAAATAGGATCTTTTAAAAATGCTATCCATGAACACAGAGAGCTATGCCCCTCTCTCTTTCATCCTAGGGACATGGAAACAGAAATATTGGTATGATAAATTTGGTGGGGGGGGGTCACAAGGCCAATCATTTTTGAGGGCTTTCAGAATCGATGACATGTGGCTATGTGAGAGATATACACATATGAATATGTAGGCACACATGAGCACAAGAACATGTTGGCATGTAGATGATTGATGGGATAACGTGGAAAATCATAAGGTGTGGAATTACTATTTAAATTATGTGTTCCCAGAGTTACTGCATCTCTTACTTGACTGCGACATCTTCCGTTAAGTATTTACTGTATCTATGTGATTTTCACTAGTTGAAGACATGGGTAAAGCCCCTGTTTCCTTATCTTACAACCCAGTGAATATAAATACATGTTCAGTATATTTGGATGAATGAATAAGAAATGAATGTGTAATGTGTGAGGGAATGAGGGAAACTGTGTAAGTCATGAGGAATGAAATGTTTCTACAAAGAAATAGGTAGAGATAGGTTGTCTGGTGACTGTAACACAGAGCCACGGTTGTCTAAATTCACCAGCTCCCTGTCTTCCCATTAAGAGGGCTTTTGAAGGTGATTGTGGTGGTGGTTTTGCCATCTCTATTCAACCAGAGATGGAAGTTAACAGTTAGCACCTATGATTCTCTGAAATGCTTTAAATGCTCCCTCATTTTCCCAATAAAAAAAGGTTACTCACCCAGCTGATCTCATTGCCGTGCACAGTGTAAGTGAGCCCACAGAGTGAGAAGGAAATAAAAATTTGCACACAAGTCACTATCATTTGAAAGATCACGATAACCTACGGAAGAGAAGAGGAGCAGGAGGTTAGATTTTCCTACTTAGCTTTAGCCTGTGCTATGCTCCCCCTGGTTGCCCAGGGGCAAGAGTTAGTGGATATTTTGCAGAACAATGCGCTCCCAATCCAGGATATGCACATTCTCTTCAGACAGAAGCCTGGATCAGACACAAACCTTGCTTCAGTGAGCACCAGACATAAACTCCTACAGAAACAAATGTGAGTTATGGGAGTTCTAAATGGCAAAGTTCTGCCAAAAAACTCCCTTCACATTCTAGAGTGAATTACTGCTACTTCAGCCATTTTGTCCCATTTATTAGACAAACACTGACTATGAACAGGCCAGGATTTCTGTCTGTCTGCCTGTTTCTCTCTCTCTCTCTCACATACCCGCATCCACGTATGCACAGGCATACACGCACATACACAAAGGTCATGAGATTCAACTTTACTTGCAGAAAAAATGGATTTACCAACATTCCACTTGCCTTTTAAATTAACATTAACATTAACATTAAAAGGACGCAGACCAGCTCCCAAATTTTATATAATTTTAACTATAATTTAAATGTCTACTTTAACTAATTCTAATCCATAGGCTAATATTCTTTTTTTTAAAAAAAAAATTTTAGTTATTTATTTGACAGAAAGAGAGAGAGATCACAAGTAGGCAGAGAGGCAGGCAGAGAGAGGAGGAAGCAGGCTCCCTGCGGAGCAGAGAGCCCGATGTAGGGCTCGATCCCAGGACCCTGAGATCATGACCTGAGCTGAAGGCAGAGGCTTAACCCACTGAGCCACCCAGGTGCCCCCATAGGCTAATTTTCAATTAGTGTTCCAGATCAATTCTCTCTTCTCTGATCTATGAACAATAAAAGACTGTTCATAGATCAGTGGGGACGGGGCGGGGGGACTGTTCGTAGATCAGTGTGCCCAGAGAAGAGAGAGAATTCGGAATGATAAGAGTATATGTTTTTCAAATGATACACTCACACAATTCTTCAATTCTAATATCAGGTTTTTGTTTCCTTTTTAAACAAAATTCATGATTACATTTGTTTGTTTGTTTGTTTGTTTTTTCCCTCTATTACTTTTCAACTTTGAGAAACTTCATGGTAGGTTTTAGTCTCTGAGGACTAATAGAACTGAAAGCAAGCATCACAGGTGAAAAGACCATCCAACAAAATAGTACTTACACTTACAAAAGTTTTAATCAGTGAACACTCACGTAACTCTGAGCATTCAGATAAGAATAGATCAACTAAATTCACTGAGAGAAGAACTACCCCAGTGCTTGAAAGTAGTGTGCTGATGATGTTAGCTCCAATAGTCACTCCAGTCTGCAAGAGAATAATGCATTTAGTAGAAGTACTCAGGGCCTTTGTATATCTGGATGCCTCTTCGGCAGTATCCTTGAGTCACACCCTGGCTCCGTGGGCTAGTGTAGGTGAGCCTTCATAAGCAACCCAGCCTCTTTACCAGAGCGGTATGCTGGCAATCCACCTAACACATGGGAGAGAAGGAAATACCTGGTCCTCCTGAAATGAAAGGTCATGGACAGAGCCAACATGGTGGGGATTCTGTCTCTTCTGATATCACTGGTAGGAGTGATCTCTAATATGTCCTCCTGAATTAGAAGCTCCTGGAATTAGAAGCTCCCTGATACAAACGCACAAACATATGCACCATCCTCCCCATTTTATCCTTCCAAAATGTACCTCTTCAACCACTGTGATGGGATCTGTATGTAAAGACTCCCTTAACTTTGCTTCTTACCAGATTTTTTAAAAAGTGTTTGCTAAAACTCATACAGTTGAACACTTTCTCCTCCTAAAAAAAGCTAAGTATATGCCTCATATGCTAAAGAATTAATAGATCATTGAAGAAAAAGTTGCAAGGTAGTCAATAAAATAGACTGGAAAATCCAAATTTTGTGTTGGTTTAGCTTTGTGTAGAGAGTCAGAGTCAACTGCTCTTATTAACTCATGAAATAGCAAAAGGGAAAATGATACTCACCAGAAATTTTGTTTGTTTTTTTGTACATGAGATGGTCAAAGATCCAGACATGATGAACTGTTTGTAAGACAGGGAAGACATTCATGGGGGAGAACTCTTTCCCATCCACATCACCTACCACTACCCTGGATGACCTACCCTGAACCCCACATCTCACCTAGTCAATATGTATATTCTGATAGAATATTCCTAAAGAACAAATCATTGAACTGAATCAAGTTGGATCTGAGTCTACTTTGGGCATATGGATGGAAGAATATTGATGTGGACAGAAGGTGAGGCAAGGGCTCCATGTAGATGCCATCAGTTGTGACAAAGTTGGATGGGAAGAATGATCTGCCCTACACACCCCCATTCTAATCTATCCAAACATATTCCAACCTGAAAGTTCATTTGCGTTCTAATGTACGCCTGGATCATCTCAGTTAAGGACGATCTCTCCTTTCAAAGGAGAGAGCATGGGACTCGAGCATTTTTTTTATTTTGGCCAAACACTTGCAGTTGGTCCTGAGGCTACTTTTGTCACCTTCTCTCCTACAAATCCCCTATCTACTCAATACAGTGGCTATGCTAAATAAATAAATAAATGAATCTATCTCAGCTGTTGACTATAAAAAGGAGGATAAACTAATTAAATACATTTTCCCTTTATTTATAATTTCCAAATAACTTCTTTGGTTCCCAAAGTATTTCTAATTGATATACTCACAGACGCTCCAGCCCAGAATGGGTAGCCAATATAAAAGCAGAATAAAAGACCCCTGTCCTTAATGTACCAGTAGAAAAAAATCTCGATGATGCCAGCTAAGAAGCATTTCAGACCAGTCATTATCTGAGCTACCTGGAGGAAGAAAAACAGAACATAGGGGTGAAGTAGAAACTCTTTACAATTCGAGACATCTTTCCTTCAGATCTCAAGATCATATATGAATCACGTGTGATCTTTTCACCTTAATTGGAAAATAATCCTTGGAAGAGAATCCAAAGAAATTGTATTGGTTAATCAAGCCTTGTTGATGGATATTACCTCATGGGGATATTACATTTGGGAAAAACATTCCATTTGATCTCTGAGAGCCCCAAACACCTTCATCCCAAAACATTTGACCTAATGGTACACCCAAATATATCGCCCTCACTCACTTCTTACCTAATCTTATGAATTGGCATGAAAGAATTTATCCCAAATAAAATTACAGAGCACATTAATTTTTTATACTCACCCCCCCAATTTCTACAGGACTAATGGTAACTTACACCCAGAGATTTCAGATTCTTTTTAAGGAAGTTATGCAGCTTGCTGGGTAGATGTCCATCAGAATTAGTTGCATCTGCTTGTCCCACGTGCATGCTTTGAATTTCATTTGTTGAAATGCCCTCAACAAACCCACCGGTACCAATGACATCTCTCATTCTGTAAAAGACCACACGTAGTCAGAATTCTTCATCAAGCCCCACAATGCTCAGAGTGCAGAGTGCTACACACATTTCTGGAGGCGTTTTGAAGAAAGCAGCTGCACACTTCCTAGTACTGAGAGGATTATATACATATTTTTAAAGATTTTATTTATTTGATGCAGAGAGGGAGACAGCCAGAGAGGGAACACAAATAGGGGGAATGGGAGAGGGAGAAGCAGATTTTCTGCAGAGGAGAGAGCCTGATGCAGGGCTCAATCCCAGGACCCTGGGATCATGACCTGAGCCAAAGGCAGATGCTTAACGATTGAGCCACCCAGGTGCCCTGAAAGGATTGCATTTCATAGGAAGAGAAGACACTGGCAAAAGGTATTACCTGTAAAACTTGTTCCCTTGGCTCCCAACAAATCTATCTGAAGGAGATGATAAGCAACCCTTACTGGAGGTCTGGAAGCCTGGGTTCTGAGGCCCTGCAGGATGGAATCAATCAATGCACTATGGGATTCTGGAGCACAGTAAGGGGAGACAGGCAGGGACAGGTAAATGGGGTGCCACTCCCAGGAATCAAAGATGCTCACCCTTGCAAAGGGTGAAATCTGATTGAAAGGATGCATACTGTAATGTCAGGCACACCCTGACAAAGATCTCAACTCTCCTAGTTATTTGTTCTGGAGCTTCAGAAAATTCATGTACATTCTCCAAGTTTCTTTCTTTTTAAAAGATTTTATTTATTTGAAAGAGAGAGAATGAGAGAGAACACAAGAGGTGGGAGGGTCAGAGGGAGAAGCAGACTCTCCACGGGGCAGGGAGCTGGATGTGGGACTCGATCCCAGGACTCCAGGATCATGACCTGAGCTGAAGGCAGTCGCTTAACCGCTCAGCCACCCAGGCGCCCCCATTCTCCAAGTTTCTATTCTTCAGTTGTGATTGAGGAATAGCAGTGTTTATCTCACCTCATAAGGACTTCATGATGTAATGTTATTGAGATAACGCATCAGAGCTATTTAATAATCAGCAATTGGAGGAGTGTTTCCACTTCATTTCTTTTCTCCTCAGAACAAGAGCAATTTAAAGCTTTTCTATTAATTCTCCCATATCATTGCCTAAAATTTCAATATGATCAATTTTTAGAATAGAACAGAATGGATCTCACTCTATTGGCTTTTCCTCTAAGCCCAAATTATTATTTTTTTCTTTAGAAAGCTACACTGTTGTTTTTTTTTTGAGAGAGAGAGAGAGAGCAAGTGAGCCCATGGTGGTGGGTGAGGCAGAGGAAGAGGGAAAGAGAGAATCTTAAGCCTGACATGAGGCTCCATCCCAAGACCCTGAGATCATGAGCTCAGTTGAAATCAAGAGTAGGAGGCTTCGTTGACTGAGCCACCCAGGTGCTAAATACATTAAAAGATTTTCAAAAATACAGAGAAATTCACGCAAAGTTAGATTAACTACACACCACTAATGATATTTGTTTCCATTCCATCTCAATAGTTGTTGATATATACATAAATGGTTTTTGAGAGCTTAATTATGGTTTATTTGCATGCTTATCTCTAAATTTTTTACACTTAGCATTATATATTAAAAATCTTTCCAAGTGTCTTCTAATCATCACTTTTACATCTGTACAATATTTGATAAAAAGGCTAATGGTATAATTTATTGAGCATTCTCACGATGCTATATATTAAAGTGACATTTTTGTTACTTTAATAAATATCCATTTAACATTAATATTTATAATATTTCCTTTTGTGGGATTACTGCATCAAAGCATAAGGATTATATAGCATGTGTTACACAGCCCAAATTTCGTGCCAAGAAGGTTTTCTCTGTCTTCGTCGTCACTAGAAATACCTGGATTATCAGGTTAGGACACCCTCACTGAAACACTTCTTTTCTAAAGATTCAATCAAGTATTTACAAAATATTTCAAACTAAATGTAAAACATAGTGGCAGTTTTTTTTCTTTTTCTGACTGTGACATTCTAGTAATTTAAGATTTTCTTTATTGTTGTTTCTTTAGCATCTAGACCATCATTTGGCATCTAGTGGGAGGATAACCTTTACTTTTTAAATGAATTAATGATAAACAATGAAAGGAAGATATTGCTGAAATTCTAAAACAAAAACAAGTAATTCTTTTACGGGTAAAACATGAATTCTGATGCAAAAGGACAGATAGAATTAAGGACAACACACGTTGCTCTAGGAACTTCCTGAATCACTTTTGACCATGGAGTGTACAATGGCCTCTGTGAATTCCTTTTATCTGTGTATTTCAGAGTTTAAGAAAATGGCATACTCACGTTTTGGCGAAGAAGATAACTTTATTTTCCAAAACTCTAATTTCAAAATGAAACACTTCCCTAACCTGTGTATGAGCGCATATGCTTGTGGTTAAAATTTTTACAGGGATAAGAAGGGGAAAATAATGATTGTCTCTGAGTGCAGAAGAGGGGAAAAGGGACTGAAGTCTCAGGGCTAAGGCTTCAGCTCTGCCTCCAAAGATTTATTTATTTTTATTATGTGACATTGAAGCAAATGAAGCCAAAAGGCGATCTATTGACTCTGGGCAGTAGGCGAAGTATTCGGAACGGTGTTGTCTGTGTGTATATCCTTACTAAAAAGATAACAGCAAGAAAATACAATAACCAAATACAACACAACAACCGCTTTGTTGGCAGAGAAAGCATGTCCTGCTCCCTGCTCCCCTCCCTGGGTCCTCACTCTGCAAACCTGGATCTGCTCCCAACCGAAGGATTTTGTGTATCCCCAGCCCAGACTCATCACAGAATCATTGCCAAATTCTACCAGAATATATGAAACCGAAAACGCTCTGCACCTACCTTGATCTCTCTCCTAGGCTGCTGGGCTTTTAAACAAGCTATCCTGGTTTGCAACTTTGTGTTTCATCTCTTTCACCCAGCTGCCCCACTGCCTTCTGTCCTAGAGAAGGATGGTTATGGCAGAATTGTTACTCTAGACTTCTTCATTTCCAGCTTCCACTTACATATATGGGCAGTAGAGATAAGCAAGCCTTAATAGTATTGGAAGATAGTCAGCAATCTACCAAGCTCAGAAACAAAGCTTCCTGGACTCCTCTGACCATACATATTCTATCACGTTTGTTTTCATTGGATTATTTAGACTCAAGCTCCCTGGCTGACATGTACATTAATGGTTCTGTTCTCATTCTTGTGATGTCCTCAATGTGCCGCTATCAAAAAGATGACTTCAAACCCTGGCCTCTTCCCCATTGCCACCTGCTTTTTCTCCTTGCTGAGAGGACACTTTTGAAAGGTTTAAAATGTTTCCTTTCCCTTATCTCCAACATCAGAGAGCAGTACAGTCAATGGCATTCAGAATTTCTTCTTCCAGTCCTTACATGACACAAGGATCTACTTATGTATTTTAGAATTTTTTTTTAAAAGGAAGCTGAGAACTGGATGGAAGATCACAAGGCTTAGTCAAACCAAGTCTCTGATTATTCAAACCAAGTCTATCAAAACGCCTGGCTGTGTTGTCAGGGTTAATTTCAGCCCATCTATAATCCCCAGAGTTGTTTTTGGTGGAGTGCCTGCAAGGCGCTGACCTTGGTCAAGGCATGAACACATGGACTCATTGAGTTGCTTTGTAACCATGGGTCTGAGGAGTTTCTGGGTGGTTTGTGCCAGCTTGTCAGCATTGTTTACTGATAACAGTGTGACTGGTGATTTGCACGTGGCTTCAAGGAGACCACAGATTGTGTGCTGTTGGGGCTGGTTGCATAACATGCCCACAGGACAAGCCAGGTATAAGAAGTCCAACCACCACTACAATTCTGGGCTCCCTGGTCCTGAGGTATTCTGTTGGGATTCGCTGTCAAAAGCATAACGTGCATTCCAGAGGAAAGGGGAAGACAACTGGAACTCAAGCCTGGCATTACGGACTGCGAGGCAGTTCTTAGCTGGAACATATATCCTTAGTTTAATGCTATTGTGATATCATGTCCTATCCCTCCAATAGATCCAAGTTGCACACATAGTCCTGCTGGGTCCTATGACTCTTCTTTACAAATTAAACACTAACTCTTTCCATTGGAACATTGGCATTAGAAGTGACGTTGCATTGAATACCAAGATTCATCTTTAACTAAAAATATTGCTCGGGATTTATTTATAGAAAAAAAAAAGGATGCTTTTGATAAAGGGGGTACAGAGGTGGTTACTGAACCACTGTGGCGTGAAGTAGCACAGGCTTTAAAATCAGTTACTGATCACAGAACTTCCAGATATAATATGAAAATGATAGAAATTTGACCTTAGGATCTAGCAAAATGAATGAGTAAGAAACTGCAAAATTCGGCTAAAAATTCGTTTTTAGTGTTCCTGCTTAGCAAAAACAAAAGTGAGTTTTTCCCTTTTTGGCCAACAGGAGGAGTGCCAGCCAAAGGAATCCAGTCAACCCACACTGATAAATTGTCTTCATCTATAGGCTTTTGAGAATGTAGCTTACAATGGATTAAAGGAAACATGCACCCTCTACACTCAAAAAAGGCACCTGCTCTGCTGTCTCTCCTTCGCCTTATGATGGTCAGTGGCTACTGAAGCCACAGAAACACTGTAGAAGCCAGTGGCATCAGAATTGTTCCACAAAGACTATCGCACAAGCTGATACGGTGATAACAGACATCCCACCAGAGCGGCCCTCTTATTTGGCTTTGTCATTGTGACCTCAGGAAGATGGCAGATGGCAGATGGCATATTTTTCTGTAGCTTTCTTTCCTTCTAATGTTTTGTCTGGCTTTGGTATCAGGGTAATCCTGGCTAATGGAATGAGTTGAGGTGTCCCCCTCCTTTCTTTTGTGAAGAAATTTGTCATGGATTGTTATAATTTTGTTTTTATCTGATAGATATATTTGAGCTTTTCTCGGTGGCAAAGTATTCAAATATTATTTCAGTGTTTTCATTTGTTATACATATATTGATGTTTTCTAATTCGTTTGGATCAGTTTTGGTAACTTATGTCTATTTTATAATTTCATTTACTTGTATAAATTGCTGGCATGAAATCGTCTGGAATCATATTTAATGCCCTTATAATGCTTTTAATTTTTGTGGAGTTGGTGGTGGTGTCTCCACTTCCATGACTGATTTTGATAATGTGTGTCTTCTCTCTCATTTTCACTTAGTCTGCCTAGCTGATGGTGTCGTCAGTTTTGCTGGAATTTTCAAAGAACCAACTTTTGGTTCCATTGATTTTTTTTTATTATTTTTCTGTTTTCTGTTCCTTGATTTTTCACTCTAGACTTAATTATTTCCTTATTTCTCCTTACTTGGGATTTAATTTTCTCTCCTTCTTTTTTTTCTAGTTGTAGGAGGGGCTTAGGTTATTGATTTGAGACATTTTTGTTTCTGATATAAGGACTTAAAGCTATAAATTTTCTTCTAGGTCCAGGGTTTGCCATCTCCCATACATTCTGATATGTTTTCTTTTCTATTCAATTTAAAATATTTTAATTTTAAAATATTTTTAAATATTTAAAAATATTTAAAATTTAAAAATTTTAAAAATATTTTCCAATTTCTTTTTTTGATTTCTTTGATTCATTGTCAATTGAGAAGTGAGTAATTTAAATTTACAGTTATGTGGAGGATTCCACAATGTTGTTCTGCTATTGATATCTCATTTAGTTCTGTTTTGTTCAGAGAACTTACTTTGTGGTATTTCTATCTTTTAAAATTTATTGTCTTTTAAGTTCTAGCATGTGATTGGTATTTGTTTTCTATCACTGTAGAAAAATACATTATTACCAATATTTTAATAATTGGTAAATTATTGGTATTATATATTTACATATGTATGTATGTGTGTGTGTGTGTGTGTGTGTATGCTATTGTGATATCATGTCCTGTCCCTCCAATAGATTCTAGTTGTACACATAGTCCTACTGGGTCCTATGAATCTTCTATAATCTATATATATATTTTATATATATAAATATATATTTTACATATTATATTATATATATAAAATAATAGGTAAATACATTATTACCAATACAATATTACCAATTTTGTGGCTTAACATGATTCAAATGGGTTATCTCACAGTTTCCTTGGGTCCAGAGTTGAGCATGACAGGATGGGGTTCTCCGTCCAGGGTCTCAAATGGCTAAAGTCAAGTGTTGGCCAGAGCTACCATATCATCTTGGGCATGGGAGCATATGCCAAGCTCATTCAGGGTGTTGACAGAGTTTAGTTCCTAACAACACTGGGAATGAGGTTCCATTTTTTTTTGGCTGTCAACTAGGGGCCTCTTGGAGACCATCTACCATTCACTGCCACATGTCTCTCTCTAAGACATGGCAGCTGCCTTGTCCCTGATCTCTAGACCCAGATTTAAGTGGCTTGTGTGATGAGGTTGGGGCTGCTCAGACAATGTCTTTGACTAACCCCAAATCAACTCCTAGAATATTAATTATACCCTTAAAAGTCCTTTTGCCACACAGCATAATTCTGGGAGTGATACTTGGTGATTTCACTAGTTTCACTCAAAATCCATTTTCACAAAATGGGTGGAGGGTCTTAATAGTATACTATATTTTATATATTGTAATGTTTTATATATTTATGATTATGTTTATATACTATAATGTTATATTAATATTATTTTTATTAATATATATTATATTTTGTTAAGTTTTTAAAAATATATGCATCAGGTTAAGTTGGTTAATAGCTTTCAAGTCTTTTATTTTCTTCTTGATTTTTCTTTCTAGTTTTTTTTTTATCAGTGATTGAGGATAAAATATTGAAACCCAATATTGCTGAATTCTCCTTTCAATTCTATCAGTGGTGCTTCCTATATTTGGGGACACATTCATTTACTCTTGTTTCTTCCTGCTCTGTTGCCCCTTTTGTCATTACAAAATACCCCTCTTTCTCTCTAATAATGTTTCATATTAAGTATATTTTATTTCACATGAACATAGCCCCTCCAGCACCCTTATGGTTATGGTTTGTTTCTTTTTGAAGAAGCAAATAATAAGTAATTTCTAGAGGCGTAGTGTCCCCACCTCACTAATGACATGTGCAGACAAATTTGCGGGTATGATTTCGTGCTGTCAGATTAGCTGCCTACAGGGATACCGAATTAATACACTGCCTTGCCTTTTCTTTAGGGGGAAAATTTTTTCTCTCTATCACCACTGGGTGTCAGTAGAGTCACGTGTGGCGGAAGCTCTGAAAAGCCATTACTTCTAAAACCTTCCCTTGTAGCAAAGGGAAGAGAAAATAAATTACCGCCGTCTAAGATTCCTTATTTAGAGGTGTACGGACTCTCTTGAAGAAATGAAGGGTTTTATGAGATTAATCAGTTTCCAAATCCTAGAGGTGGATTGAGATTAAAATTGATTAGAGGATCAGAGTGGTGTAGGGAAGTTAGGGGAAGGGTGGAAGAAAATAGAGAATAAAACTCGTTAACTGAGCATCTTCTATGTACTAGATAGATATAACGGTAAGCACTTCACACACGTTTCAATACATCTTCATATCTCAACGGGGCATGGGTGCTTAGCAGTTATGTTGAACCTATGGTGAGAACTGACTTTGAGGGTTGCCTAAAGGGCTGGCTGCCTTTTCTGAGAAAGGAGTCAAAGCTAGGAGTGTAAGGGCCTATTTAGCCAGAGTGATTTCATCAGGCTAAACAGTGATTTTGACGTTTATGCAGTAAAACTTAAACTGACCCTGCCCTCCGCCCCCCAGGGGACTTAAAAGCAAGTCGGGGAAAACAGTCCCAGGTAACAAAGCCCAAATACAAGGGCGGGTCAGGCCAGGTGGAGACATCCAATCAGTGGGGCATGCATACTATCTCCCTAGCTACCAAGGAGTGTGGGCCCTGCCTTTTGGGCCCTTTTGGGTTCCAATTCTGACCAAGGTGATAGGCTAGTTCAAATATCTACTATAAGGTAAATTGTGATTCAATTGGTCACCCGTGTGTGACCTAGCATGACTATGCCGCTTTCTCTGTGTGTTGCAATCTCATTGGGCATCTGTGTGTGGCCAGGCCCAACCACATGGCCTTTGCCTTTTAAAAGTTAGTCTGTAAGGCAGGGAGAGTTTGCCCTCTCTGTAATAGGCGGCCCCGAATGGTCGGTTTGATTCTCGATGCTTGGCGAGAAATAAAGCTTTGCTTGACTTTCACTTTGTATCAGTCTCAGTCCTTCGATTACAGTCCTAACAGGAGAGACTCAGGAGGAGATCCAGCACTAGAATGATGGAAGTGGTGGGGTGGCAAGATGAGGGTATGGTAGAGTCAACTGTGTGTGGAAGGACAGTGGCCTCATGTGTTTGACAGCCCCACTTCGAGTGTCCACTGGGGTGTTGTCAAGAGAAGGAATCATTCTCTCTCTCTCTCTCTCTCACACAGACACACATGCACATTTATCCCCTACAGTCTTTCAGGCAGAGAAGAGGGTTCTTTATTCTGTGCTTAAATAGCTCGTAGTGCCCTGAATGGTGTTTCTCTACCTTTACAAGTCATCTGTTTTCCCCAGTTGATTATGAATTCTCTGAAGCCAAGCCAACATTCCATGTTATTCATCTTTGTAAGCCTGGCATCCAGCATAGGATCGGGTAACCCCAAAGTCCCCATAAATATTCGATATCCATAATAAGCAAATAAAGGAGAGGAATGGTGTAAAAATGTGTGCATAGGGAAGCAGGGCAAAAGAAAGGGAGATGATAATGGGGAGAGAATTTGAAGAAAGAGCTGAAAGCTCCAACATCCTACTCTCAGAATGAAAAACAGAATGGGGAAACTGAGCTTCAGATCTGACACAGTGCGTATGACCCTGACATAGTGGGTCAGGGCAGGGAAAATATGAGAAAATCTTTCAAAGAAATGGGGCTTGTATAAAATTAGAAGCTTTCAACACCAGCATGTGAGCACGTGTGTGTGTGGGGGGGGCTTAACATTTATGCTCGAACAATTGTTCTTATTTTGAAATCAAGAAAAAAATGAACTGGCTATCTCTTCATAAATATTCTGGTTAGTCTTTGTTTGCTTGTTTTGTTTGAGTAGCTGATGAGGGAGAACAGAGTTCAAGTTTAGGTTTATATCTATCACTGTTGACTTACTCAGTATTTAAAAGGAAAAGAAAAAAAAATGAGTTTCCAAAAATATGTAATGATGATTTTGTGATTTTTTAATAAGAAAAATATATATTTAGGCTTCCTTCCAGTTCCTGGAACAAATCTGTGGAATTTCCTAAATGAAAGAGCAGCAAAGATATATTTTTTTATGTTAATGAGTTGACTTTGGGAAAGACCTCAGAGAACCTAAGGTTGGGTTGTGGAGCCCTCCAAGCAGAGGAACCAACCTTACAATTAGAGGATTGTAACTTTTAGTCCACTTACCCCCCACCCCTGACATCTAGAAAGGGAAGAGGGGCTAAAAACTGAGTTTAATCACCAGGGGCTGATGATTTGATCAATCATATGTGTGTAACAAAGTCTCGATAAACCACCAAAAGGATAAGATTGGGATAGCTTCTTGGTAAACCCAGGGAGATTCAGGGACAGTGGTGCTCCACACCCCTTCCCATTCCTTGCCCTCTGTTTCTTTTCCATATGGCTATTCTAGAGTTATATCCTCTTATACTAAACTGGTAATCCAGTAAGTTAAATGTTTCTCTGAGTTCTGTGAGCCACTCTGGCAAATTAATTGAGCCAAGGAGGGGGTCTTGAGAACTTCCACCTGTGTGGGGTTTGATGCTATCTCCAGGTAGATAGATAGTGTGAGGATTGAGTTAATGGCTTGGTGGTGTTGAAAAAACACACATCATAGAAATTGAATAAAGATTTTATTTGGAAGCTAGTTACTCACATAGCTCCTGAGACTTAATTGTGGGGGGCTTGTCTGCAAGCTATAACGAGGATAATCATGTGATGCAACACTAGTGTCTACCATGAAAGAGTCTGAACACCACCATTACTGGGTGAACTCCCATTGACAATTAAGGAGGACAAGAAGGAGTTGTCTCCTTTACTTCACCATGACCCCTGAATCACATTTCTGTCTAGTTTCTTGGGAAATCTCTGTTTTGCAGTCTAGGCATTGGTAATTTACACATATGCACTTTGCCTAATGGCAAATGAAGAGACCCCCATTGAACACAAATATTCAATAACAAGAAAACAAAGATATATATTTTCGGTGTTCATTATATAAAAGCCTACATTTCAGAGAATTCAAAATTTGCTTTCTTGAGTTCAGTTTCTTTGGTTGGTTTTTATATAGCATCATAAAACGAAATTCCTGATGAATATTTCTCCTAAGAAGTCAATAGTTCTTCGTATCCAGGGTCAGAAGATGCCTTTAAGGATTTTGCCAAGGGTACGCCAGATTTATTCTTGTAACTCCGAGGCAAGAAAAGCACACTCTAAAGGAAACAAAATATGTTAGTTCTTTATGTTAGTTCTTCAGACTTCACTCAGGCTCAGTTTCATATATATACATACACATATAATAGATATATATTATATATATACACTTGTATCTACATTTATATCTAGATATAAATATCAATGTCACTTCCTCCATCTTTGTGTGTGTGTGTATATATACATATATATTACAAGATGAATATAGTATGTTATTAAGTTCTTTAAATAAGTGTGGCTCAATAGTCTTTCTGCTTTCTGTAATACAATCTGGATAAATTAATGCTTTTTATTTCAGTGAAATGAAGCCACAAGTCCATGGTGGTGGTAGAGTGCTGTCCCATGGAATTTGAAACAACTATTTTTTTAAAAGTATCTTTTAAGTGAGAAAAGAATTTTAACATCACAGGAAGAGGGCAACCCATGGAACCGGAGAAGATATTCACAAATGACAGTACAGACAAAGGGCTGATATCCAAGATCTATAAAGAACTCCTCAAACTCAACACACGCAAAACAGATAACCACGTCAAAAAATGGGCAGAAGACATGAACAGACATTTCTCCAAAGAAGACATACAAATGGTGAACAGACACATGAAAAAATGTTCATCATCACTAGCCATCAGGGTAAGTCAAGTCAAAACCACATTAAGATACCACCTTACACCAGTTAGAATGGCCAAAATTAACAAGACAGGAAACAACAAGTGTTGGAGAGGATATGGAGAAAGGGGAACCCTCTTACACTGTTGGTGGGAATGCAAGTTGGTGCAGCCACTTTGGAAAACAGTGTGGAGATTCCTCAAGAAATTAAAAATAGAACTTCCCTATGATCCTGCAATTGCACTACTGGGTATTTACCCCAAAGATACTGATGTAGTGGAAAGAAGGGCCAACTGTACCCCAGTGTTTATAGCAGCAATGACCACGGTCACCAAACTGTGGAAAGAACCAAGATGCCCTTCAGTGGACAAATGACTAAAGAAGATATGGTTCATATATACAATGGAGTATTATGCCTCCATCAGAAAGGATGAATACCCAACTTTTGTATCAACATGGATGGGACTGGAAGATATTATGCTGAGTGAAATAGGTCAAGCAGAGAGAGTCAATTATCATATGGTTTCACTTATTTGTGGAGCATAACAAATATCATGGAGGACACTGGAAGATGGAGAGGACAGCTGAGCTGGGGAAAATTGGAGGGGGAGACGAATCATGAGATACTGTGGACTCTAAGAAACAAACTGAGGGTTTTGGACGGGAGGGGGTTGGGGGGTTGAGTGAGCCTGGTGGTGGGTATTAAGGAGGGCACGTATTGCATGGAGCACTGAGTATGGTGCATAAAGAATGAATTCTGGAACACTGAAAAGAAATAAAATAAAATTAAATTTAAAAAAATCACAGAAGGGAAACCAGAGCATAAGGACATGTAGCAAATCCAGTCATGTATGCAAATGCCCTTGATCAAGTCAAGGCTGTGAGAGAGACTAGGTCTGTGGTAGAAAGTGTTCCAGTCTGATAAAGACACAAACCAGGTTCTGGGGGCCTGAGCACAAACTCATACACAATGCTGAGCAAGTCATTTAATTTCCAGGTTTCTGCATCTATAAAACAGAAAGCTTGAACCAGACAATTTTTCAGGTTCAACCATAACTTAGCTAGTCCGCTACTCAATTGCCATCTGCATTACTTATCAGTCTTCCACCCCCATCAAGTCGCCATCTCTCAAGTGTATCTTGTAACCGACGACTGCTGACCCTTCTGCCAGTCTTGCTGACATTGCTCAACACAACCCAGAACTGGAGATACACCTGGCAGGACTTAGGGAGGCAGGCCAGCACACTCACCCCAGTGAAGTTGGAATGAGCCTTTTTCCACCAAACCACAGCAGCGAGCACAGCCAGGCAGAACTCCAGCACCGTGCAAATTAGCATCACAGACAGAGTTCCCTGAAATTCAGGAAATACAAGGTTGGTGGTGCTTGAATCAACTGACACCTTCATGCCTTATTCAGTGTTGACCATAGAGGTGAAGACTGCCTCAACCCTCAGAAGATGAAGGCAGAACATCAACAATGCTCGTTCCTAGCCTAGTGATTGGCTTTTATTTAATCCCTTTGCTTATTTATTCCCTTGAGAGGCAGATGAGCAGAACTACATCAGCTACACATTAACCCACTTTGGGCATCGTTTCTTATCCCACTGAGACATAGTGTGTGAACCTGAAGTCTCCACATTTATCAAATGTGCACAATGATATTTCCTTCTCAGAGACACCTGAGAACAATGAAGTTTGACCTCAGTGGTGCAAACCCTTTGTAAAATTCAACATTTTGAATGGGCTGGATGAGCTTCCTTAGCCTTTCTTAATGTTGGTAAGAGAAAGAAAAATCAAGGCAATAAACATAGCATAAAGAGATCGGCCTCCATTGCTAACAACCCACACCAACTCAAAAAAGATACTATGCCAAAAGACTAAGTTCTACCATTTCTGTCCTGAGGCATCCTTCATGCAGACCAGGCAACCTGATAGGACAGGAGAGAAAATGTGATTGCATAAACCTCTAGCCTATTTATGTACAGTTCAAGAGGAAGTACAACTTGTTTACGTTAATTAGAAACTGTCCCATCAAGCAGGTGCAGTATAATTCCTTTATTTATAAAGCAAAATTATCCCTCATGAATTCATATTTTATACATTCCACAAATCCCTCCCAAACTTCTCTCCAGATTTTTTCCCAAGGTGGGGCTGCCTACTCCATGTGTTGCTTTATGCCAATTGTTATCAACCTCATTTGCATGTACCTTTTCTCATTGTAATATCATGAACCTGGAGAGAAGTGCCTGGGGCCAGGTCCACAAGGAGCCGTGTGCAAGTGCGTGCTTGACCAGCTGTTAGCATCTGGCCATCCTCCAACCGTGCCTTGACCTAACTCACTTTTGTGATTGTGGGACAACAGATAGGCAGCAGTCTCTTTACTCATATGTTGCCTGGGTCTTTCTCAGTGTTTTCTGACCATACACATACTCTTTAATGCTTCAGCTGAAGACATTTTTTCTGTTAGCCAAACTTCATTCTTTTCTTTTTTTCAATAATGACAATCATAGTCAGTTCCCATTCTCCACCTTCCTACATCTTTATTTCCGAATTTAATAAATCCCACCCCTATAAGTTATCACAAACAACAGTGATATTGCCTTCTCCCCTGATCAATCCTGTTAATCAGAACTCAGTGCTGTGAGTTAGCCCAGCACTGAGTTCCCTCAGACTGAGTTAAAGCCCAGCACACATACTTTCCATGCTTTTTGACCACTTGGGTCTTCCTGGTGTCTTTGCCTTTCTTAATTTACCATTTTATGTGCCAAGATTTTTGGTTGGACAAACTCCTATTTTATATCTCTAACAACAGAATTACTTTGATTATTAAGAAACTCTATCAACAGTAAGTTTTCATTCTTCATCATCAACTTGATTTGACATTGACTCTTCCATTCCCTATCACTGGTATGTAACCTTAGAGCCTAACGCCTTTATCTCAGCCTAAAAATACTTACAGCCAGAGTAGTTTTGGCCATGAAACATTCATTTTTAATATATGGGTGCATATAATGGTAAAAGTAATCCCCTGCAGGTGCTTTGTCCTCTTTGTTCAATTCGCACTTCCAAAAGGCAGGATCCAAAGCAGCCAGGTTGACCGAGAGGAGAATAAAACCCATAAGAGCAAACAGAGAACCCAGAATGTTTGCAGCCACGCTGCTCTGAGCCTGAAAGACAAAGGCTGAGTAAGAATCACCGTCAATGACCAACACGTGCCTTTTATCCCTCTTTGCCAATGCACTGCAAAATTTTTTTTCTTATTTTTGTCCCTCAGGGGATCTAGCACCGGTAGACTTAAACCAGGAGACATCTTCCCTAGTACTCAGCAACATCTCTGAACCTAGCAGGTAAATCTTGGCTAAGTGAATGAATGTATGAAATGTTTCTCCCTAGGCAGGACTTCGGTAGGTGGCAGAGAATATTGCTCTTCTAAATTCTTTATTTGGGACTGAAAGCAGGGCTTCATGGGGCCGTGCCTGCAGAATTCCCAAAAAAGTATGACCAAAGGCCAATATGATTTCTCTTTCCCCCGACTCATTCAGAAACCTCTCAAGGAAGCTGTCTACCACACAAAAGAGGCAGATGAAGCAAGCTATTCTTCCTAGCATATGACTCTCTTCAATGCACACATATTCCCAAAGATGAGTGTGGGAACATAGTCCTCAGGCTTAGGTGAGTCCTGGAGTGGACAGGCTCTGGTGGTCACAGGCAGGGATCCAAATGAAAGAGTGTAGCTGGACTTCTAACCCCGGTCCAAGGGTTGTGTAACACGTTAGCAGCAGTGTGAGGTAAATGATCAGACTGTATGTCAGGAAACTGAGGTCCCTGTGGTAGCTTTGCCTGAGACCCTCTCCATTTTCTGGAGTGCTCAGTTCCCTAATTTCACTTCCCTCTCTGGTTTCATTTCTACGTTTATAAGGTGAGGGAGGGGAATGAATAAAATGATCTCAGAAATATGTTCCTTCCTACCCCACTTCACAGAAGGGGGAATTGATCTAGGATTATCCTGAAATCTCTATTTATGGGTAAGTGTAGTCCAGGGCACACCCAGTAACCACAAATTAGAATATTACATAATCCCATCCAGGGGCTCAGCAGTTGGAGCTTTGGGGCACAGAAGAGAAGAGGCGGGGTATTTTTTCTCCTCCTAACCCCAAGTTTCCTAAAACAATGACTACAGTATATGCTCCTTGGCCTTCTTACAGCCAACGACAGTCATGAATTCCAGAGGATATATTTCTTAGAATGATTTAGGTTTCCTCTGGCTCCAGGCTCCAAAAGGGTTGGTATCATGTGTGACCCCAGTAGAATTTACTACAGGACAGATTAATCTGGTGGGCCTGAGCATATCCCAAAACCACACCCTATATCCTTGAGTTTGCTGCCCTATTCACTCTGGTCTTGTTCTTCTCTGAAGTAAGAACCCCATAAGCTTCCTCCCTGCAAATCTAGAAACACTATTCTTGAATTGTACTACCCAACATGGTTGTCACTAGCACCATGGACTCCTTGTATTTAAAGTAATATTAAGTAAAATTTAAAATTTAAAATTCAGTTTCTTGATTTCAGTAGCCACATTTCAAGCTATCGGTTGCAACATGTGACCACCAGCCCAGGCAATGACTACCTTCCTCTCTATTGTCACCAGAGGTTCTACTGGACAGCACGGATCCAGCAGTTTGGAGGATAAGTGAGGGTTCCTTGAGCACTCTCTCTAATTTCCTGCTGTCTTCAGGAAATGTTTGTAGGCAGAGTTTCCAAATTGAATTTCTGTGCAACTGTGTTATATGTCATTCTTACCCATGACTCCCAACATCAGACTATTTGAGGGGTCTAGGATTGAGTGAAGACTTGGTGAACATTTACAGATTAGAAATCTTCTCCCTATAATGCAGCTTTCCTCTCCCTGCCACTCCCAGTTCTGGTTTTCCTGGAAGAGTTAAATGCAGGTAAAGTTGTCTTCTTAGCCAATGCCAATGACTAATGACAACTTTTAGGACCTGAGAGGTCATACTCAAATCCAAGAAAAGTAATAATTTTTAGATTAGATAGATAAAAGAATGAGAGATAAGTCCTAACATGAATAACATTTTGACTGGGTGTTCTCAAGGGTTTGGACAGATGGGCTTACACAGTGAATCCACAACAAATAGACCTCATTATAATGCTGTCACCTTCTTTGTCATTGAAGATCTAAAATTGAAGGCCAGTTACTGTGAAAAGGACATTATAAGGAAACAGACTTTTTCTAGAATAGATTCCTGGGAGCTGATCTAGGGGATAATACAACACCCTGAATGAAGAGTGTGATTAAGGGCACAGTGGTTGGAGGACTGTGCACTGGGTAGGAATATCAATGAGCCAAGTTCAATTCCTGACTATGCCACATGCCTACTTTGAAACTCAGTTTCCTACTCTGCAAGGTAAAGAGATTGATCTTGAAGAGTTCTCCTTCAATTTCATTTCAATCCATGAGTTGTAGGGTTTGCTTCTCATACTTACCAAAGGCTTAGTTGACTTTTTCTCCATGATGATTGATAGAATTCCAGAAATGACAAACTGTTCAGAAAGGAGAGACAATGGTGAAGTCAGTGTCTATGTACAGGTGAAGCTACAATGTTATTATCATGGTGTTTATGGAAAACTCCTATGGAAACAGTCTTAAAAAACCATTGACCTACAATGTAAGGCCCAATTAATTACAGAGATGTGACTCTTTTTCCCACAGAGTATTCAGAAAAGCATGAACAAAGGCAGATACAAGTAAGAATATATCCCAGTAACCAAAATGAGGGCCTTACGAGTCAGGAAAGGGGGTATTTTTTTTTTAAAGATTTTATTTATTTATTTGACAGAGACAGATCACAATTAGGCAGAGAGGCAGGCAGAGAGAGAGAGGAGGAAGCAGGCTCCCTGCTGAGCAAAGAGCCTGACGCGGGACTCGATCCCAAGACCCTGAGATCATGACCCGAGCCAAAGGCAGCGGCTCAACCCACTGAGCCACCCAGGCGCCTGGGGGTATTTTTTTAATGACAGAAGGAAGTTTTGGAGTTAGACATTATGTAGAGAAAAATATGAAAGCAATGGTAAAGAAAAAGAAAAGAGTGAGGACAGTTAACAGATATGGGAGGATGGAGACACACATGTTAAGTTGGTGGCTCCCCGGTTTAGGTGGAGTGGTGGCTGAGATCAGAGAGAAGACAAAGCTGGACACAGTGAATCATTTTACAATATTCATGACCTAATTTATTTGGGGCAGTGAAGTAATAGAAAATCCTTTAACAATGACAAAACAGCGAGAAAAGAAAAGTTGTAGATCCCACAGCCCCAGCCTTAAGTACTTCAGATCTGCCTAAATTAAGCCTGGGTCTTCAAAATTGAACGAGGTGCCTCTACCAACATGGGCTGTGCTTCATGACTTGCTCTTGAAGAGTAGAGTATGGAAAAAGGAGGGAAGAGGTGACTCCACAGCAGAAGAACCTGCCAACTCCACCTCAGCCTCAGGGTTAAGGTTAATGTGCTCAGTGACAAATCATGTTGATAGCATTATGTCCTCAATAGGACACCTCACCTCTGTCCCTTCCACCTGGAAATCCATCACAATTAGTCTGAATATGAGAAAAAAGTACCATGTGAACCCCAATTTAGGAACATGCTGAAATTCAAAAAAATCCTGGCCCTTGCTACTCAAGACCACCAACATCCCCAAGGAGAAGTCTGAGAAAGTATAGAGGAGCTAAAGGAGACACAGTGATTAATGTAATGTAGTATCTTTGATGGGACCTTGGAACAGATAACAGGACAAACTTGTGAAATCCTCAAGGATTTCTTCCCCCTTTTCCCTCTGCCCCAACTTCCCCCCATCCTCCTAAGGATTTCTACTCACACACAGGGCTCCTATGAATGGGTAAGCAGCCTTCAACAGGGCAGAAAGCGTTGGGGCAAATTGTGGAGAAGAGGGAACAGATACCAAAATAATTCCCAAACTCAACACCATCACCCCACACAGGATCTGGATGGTCTGTTGGAAGAAGAAGGGAGATGGAGATAGAGAATTAACATCAGCATTTGGAAAGGCAAGACGTCTTTCTCTCTCCCACGGTGCTCGTGCATTATCACTGTCTGCAGGACTCCAGCAAGGATACAGACTTTGAAAAGCTCCGGAGTGACAACTCTGCAAATATACTTTGGAAGAGATGTTGCTGTGCCGCAGACAACTACTGTCTCAGGACACCTGGCAAGTGTTCAGCAAGTCTTCAGGCATCTCTGGCTCTCTGCCCGTGTCTGCTCATGTGGCGCCAGCTCCCAGCTCCCTGCAACACTGTTTCCCCTGGCTCTCTGAATCTGTTGCTATTAACTCGCTTTCTACCTCATATGCGAACAGGGGATATCTGAAACCCCTCACACTGTCTTAGCCCTGCTGGTGTGGACATCTGAAACCCCTCACACTGTCTTAGCCCTGCTGGTGTGGACGTGCCTCCTTACATCCCCCAGGCCCCACTGGACACAACAGAGAGCCTGGCCCTCTGGCCAGTTCTGAGTTCTGTGACCCCTCCAGTCCATGTCCCTGCAGCTGAGGATCTTGGCTTCCAAGTGACCAAGTTTTCCTCCTTGAAGTCCACCTCAGACACTTATAGCTCTGCTAACACTTACCAAGCCAAAGTTTTCCAAACATTATGTCCCACAAGCCTCACAGTAATCCACAGGATCGTATATTAGAGGCAAGGCAGTCGCTCCCACTGGGTTGTGCAAACTTAGATCATAGAAATGCAGAGATGACTCCAAGAGGCAGAGCTCTTTAGTTCCCTCCTAGTCCTTTGACAGAGAGAGAGCAAGCACAAGCAAGGGGAGCAGTAGGCAGAGGGAGAGGAAGGAGCAGGCTCCTCGCCAAGCAGAGAACCCAATGTAGAGCCAGGACCCCGGGATCATGACCTGAGCTGAAGGCAGACGCTTAACCAACTGAGCCACCCAGACATACCCACAGAGCTTCTTTAATAAATCATGCACAAGAGGAGAGAAGCCAGCAAAAGGCAACTATCTCTGTTCTCAAAAGGGAAAGAGAAAAAAGGGGAAGGAGGTTTATTTGTCCTATAATTTGTGATGAGGGAAAAATTCCCTTAAAAATCATATTATTAAGCTTGCAGTTGGTAATCACAGAAAAAAAGTACCTAAAATATGTAATTATTTACCATCACTTTATTATTATTATTATTAACACATATTATTTGCCCCATTACTTTTGTAAAAAAAAATAGATATACAGCTTTTTGTAGGCCAATTATTCCTCAATAAAGTGTTTTTTTTAAAAGAAAATGTTGAGAAGTGTGTTATTGCAAAAATACAGAAACATCAACAAAAAGTGAGTTGATCAGATTCAGAATAGGAGGAATACACTTTTCATATCATCTTATGTCTGGGGAAGGTTCAGATGGCCCTCCAGGGGGCTTCCATTGGCCTGCCCATCAACCTGGAATTCCTCAGGTAAAGTTTGAGAGTCTCTGTGCTCACCGTGTAGTCCCAAGAATTTCCTGGACCCCCTCCCCATTCCAGTCCAGCAAATTCTTAATTGGACTTACCCCAAGAATTTTGACATCTGCCTTTAGATGTTTCTCTAGGCTGTCTTGCCTCTGGTTGGTGGGTTTGGGATCCTCCGTTTTGGGAAAGTTGATGCCATTTGGTGTCAGAACTATGATGGTCTGATTGGCCATGGGCTGTGATACGATGGGGTCACTAGCACTGGGAAAGAAAATAAACTCAGCTTTTAAAAAGTATAGAGCTCTCAAGTCTCCTCAGTATTTTCCCATTAGTCCTGACTTGATCTATCCTTGGGAAGGAAATGGACAGCCTAGAGAGCTATAAAAAGCACAAAAATTTGGTACCATAAATATTTTTTTTAAGATTTTATTTATTTATTTGACACAGAGAGAGAGAGGGACATCACAAGTAGGCAGAGCATCAGGCAGAGAGTGAGGGGGAAGCAGGCTCCCCGCTGAGCAGAGAGCCCAATGTGGGACTTGATCCCAGGACCCTGAGATCATGACCTGAGCCAAAGGCAGAGACTTTCACCCACTGAGCCACCCAGGGGCCCCACCATGAATACTTTTTTGTACAGTCTTTGGCCCAGTCTATTCATTAGAGATAAGAGACATACCACAGGGAAGCAGAAGCCCCAATTGTGAGAGGTCTCAATGTCCAGAGGCAAATGGTCACAAAAAACTTACAATATGTAGAAATCTCTCTTTCTTCTGGTTCTACCTGCAACAACTGAATTGCCAAATATTCCATGGATTGCACCCCCAAACTTCCCTACCAGTCATGAGACGCAGTAAGGGTTCTCTTTGTCAACATTTTCCTATTCGGGTTTGGCACATCTCACACTAACTGTTCATTTTCTCGTCCAATAAGTAATACTTACTAGGACTGATCCTAGGTATTTTTTATTGTATTCTACTGGACATTATCCTGTAGTATCTTTTCTTCCTTTCTTTCTTTCTTTCTTTCTTTCTTTTTTTAAGTAAGCTATACACCCTATCTGGGAATTTGACTCATGACCCTGAGATCAAAAGTCATGTGTTCTACTGACGGAGTGAGCCAGGTTACCCCATCCTATAGCGCCTTTCATCTTTCAACAACTCTGTATGTTAGTTCTTTAGTTAGCAAAACCATGTCATAATTAGGGAAACTTGGAATCCAAAAGTTTATTATGAATGGAAATAATACCTGCTTTTCCTATGTGCCTATAAGAGTTAATGACAAAAAAATATTTGCAGTTATAATGGTTACTCAGGTAGGTTCACACAGCTGGGGAGATGTAAGAACTGGGACAGGACCCCAGGTCTCTCTGAATCTGAAGACTTTGTACAATTCATGAGAGCATGCGACTTCTTCATCATCCTACCTTGCTTCGGTAGCCTGTGCCTGAGTTGATTCAGGGTGGAGAAGCAGCAGCAGTCAGAAATATGGAAACAGGACCTGAAGTCATGAAACCCAGGTTCAAGGTCAGGCCCTCAGTTTGCTGGCCTCAAGAACCAGTACCTGTGATATTAGCTCTATTAGCTGTCTTAGCAGCAAGCTCAGCTTGGATCTCTGTTTGCAGCACCGTTCTCAGCCCAGGACCTGTCTAGTTTGCACAGGGCCCATAGAGGTAAGAACTATGCTCCCATTAATCACATGAGCTCAGGGAAGGGGCCCAAGATCACACAGAAAACAGCAGAAAGTGTTCAACACACTGCTCCTTCCCTCCTCTCATTCTGTTTCCAAAATACTCTCCTGCCTCTTAACTTCTTTCCAGGAGCTTCCAATCAAATCTCCCACAGGGAGGCACAGCAGGGGAATGGGAAGTTTAAACCAGTCTCTCAGCAATGCCTACCTGTGCCCGTGGACCAGCCTGCTGGTTCCAGCCGAGTGCTCACAAACTCCCAGGAGGCGGTGACTCTGGGCTGTCACAGAGTCCTGTAGAATTTTCTACTTGTCTTCATCTTTTGAAAGTCACCAGCCCTTCCTTAGTCCAGAGTTTCCAGCCACACAGGATGTGATACTTACAGATCGTAGATTTGTGAAATGTGTCTGCACTTCCTTTTTTTCGAAACTCCTAGCATCTTCAGAAAAGTCACACGTAGAACCACCTAATGGCTGTGAGGACGTAGGATTCCTGGAGCTCTGTGTGGGTATTGTCAGGCCAATACTTACTAGCTCTGTCATTAGACAAGTCTGTGTTCTTCTCTGTGACTCCGTTTTCAAATCTCTTAGGGAAACAATATCAACACAGGAGGTTTGTTATAAAGTTTAGAGAAAATGTTTATAGAAGGTCTTTCACTGCCTCCAAGGAGCGTTCGATAATATGTAACTAATAATAGTAACATTGACTGAAATAGTGATATTGATAAATCATAATATTCAATAATATATAGCTAACCATAGTCTGACTACACTGCTTTCAAGGAGCACTCAATAATATACAGCTAATAATAGTAATAATAGAATATAGAAAGATTTTTTTTGTTACTTATGTATGTTTTCCTTTTTCCAGTTCCCTGGGCTCTGGACAGGCTGAACCAGCCTCTCTGCATCTACTACCTAGATACTGGCTGCTACAGAATTATCTTTCTTCTCTGGCTTCTCTCTCTAGCAATAGATCCCTGTCCCCCGAAAAAGTTGGACATCTCTAGGAAGTGGTGAAACCAGATGGGGATGCATAAACTTGGCAAACTCATACTTGGGGCGGTTTTGTGAAACAGAGAGGTCCTGTGCCCCCTCAAGCCCTCAGGTGGGTGCTCTTTGGAAGCCAACTTTGATATGCCAGACAAGGATACCGATGCCAAAGCCAGTCAAGGAAGCTAAACAGCCCCATACCATAAGCTTCCTCCTTCCCTTGGGGGAGTGCCAGAAGGAACCTGGGAACACACCAGGATGATCACTGTCCCCTCAGGGGGACGTGGGTTCTGCAAGTTAACTCCATACTTCAAAAAAAAAAAAAAAGAATTAAGAAACACCATTAAGGTTGGCTTAGTTTCCAGGACCAAATGGCACAGATTACTAAATGCAATTCTCTTTTCTTAAATTCTAGAGATGAATAGAGAGAGGGAATGACGCGCCCAGAAACGATGGAAGAGCCACAGAAGAACCTCTACCCTCTCGCTCCTGAGCTTCTGGTGTGCCTTCTCCTTTCCCAAGGTGTCTGCTGTAGTTTTCCCATCACGCCCTGTGCCCTTATCACCATCCCAGCAGCCAGTAAAAGAGTGGCGGTACAGCTATCCCCTAGGCTTTGACAAAGAAGGAGCCTAGCTCCATAAGGGACAACCGCAACCTCTTTCCCTTCAGTGGAATGTGGTAATAACCAATTAAGTCGACTGACCAAGCAAAGATCCCTTCACAGTCTGTCTTCCTCTCTTACTAGTACAACTTTAAATGATCTCAGAGGAGTTACAAGGATTGCATGAGATGACACTTCAAGGTGCTTGCTGCAGAACTATACAGACGAGTGACCCAAAAGGAGTCTATCAACAGCCTTCCCTCTACACCCACCCCACTCAAACTCCCAATTCCAATCTCCCTCCCTGCTTCTCTCTCCCACTCTGCACCTTCCTCCTTCTTTTTCTTTTTTTGGGGGGCTTCAGTAATATCTGAACAAGAAGCTTCTCCCTCTATTCTCTCAAATTAGACCCGTCCCACCTTGACCATCTGTTGTTTCCAGAGTCTGAACTCTGTCAACCCAACCTGGAGGGAAAGGAATGACAGAGTAGTTAACACTCGCACTTAATAATTCAGGTTTCTCTAAAGAAGCACTAATGAATTTTTGATTTGGGTAACTTTTTGTTGCAGAACAAGGGGTCCCGTTCTGTGCATTGTAGGATGTTTAGCAAGATCTCTGGCCCCTACTCACTAGATGCCAGAAACGTTGCCCACACCAGATGCGAGGTCACCAAATATTGACAAATGTCCCGTTATGGAGAGGGGACAAAATTTCCTCATTGAGAACAACTGATCTAGAAGAATAAAGTTTTTCTGTGGCTTCTGCGTAAAGGCAAACATGCAAGAAGCGAATAATTATTGTTCTTTAGCTCATTAATTCTTTAGTTTTTATTTTTTTATAATTTTTTATTTTAAAGATTTTTATTTATTTATTTGACACAGAGAGAGAGATCACAAGGACGTGGAGAGGCAGTCAGGGGCAGGGGGGGAAGCAGGCTCCCCACTGAGCAGAGAGCCCGATGTGGGGCACGATCCCGGGACCCTGAGACCATGACCTGAACTAAAGGCAGAGGCTTAACCCACTGAGCCAGCCAGGTGCCCCTTTAGTTTTTATTTTTAATTGTGGTAAAAAAAAAAAAAACCCACATAAAATTTATTACCTTAGTCATTTTTAAGTATACAGTTCAGTAGTGTTAAGTATGTTCACATTATTGTGCAACAGGTCTCTAGAACTTTTTCAGTTTTTTTTTTGTAAAACTGAAGCTTTATACCCATTGAATGACAATTCCCCATTTCTTCTCCCCTCAACCCCTGGCAACCATCATTCTGGCTCTGTTACTATGAATGTGACTACTTTAGATACCTCACAACCATAGAATCATATCTTATTTGTCCTTTTCCAGTTGGCTTATGTCATAGCATGATGTTCTCAAGTTTCATCCGCATTGCAGCATGTGATAGGATCTCCTTGTTGAAGACTGAATAATATTCCACTGTATGCATACGCCACTTGTGGTTAATTCATTCATCTGCCATTGGTATTGGGTTGTTTCTTTGCCTGTTGTGAATAATGTTGTCATAAGTGTGAGTGTGAAACTCTCCTTTTCCTTCGCGTCAGTTCCTAAAGATTTATTTTGGTTTGGTTGAGCCATGCTTTCCTGTTTCTCTTCATGTCTTGGGATCTTTTGGTGAGATTTGGGCATTTGAAAACAAAACAAAACCAAAACCACCTCCTCCAGTCTTTCATACTGGCATCATAAAGGGGAAGACGGTTGCCAATCATCATGGCTAGAGATTCTGGGGACCTTTCCAACATTTTCTGGAGATGCATCTGCTCTGGGCAAGTGTGTGTAAACCTCCCAGTTAAAGAGGTCTGCCTGCTTCTTCTCTGAAACCCACACATTCTTCCTCTGCATCATCCATTTGAGGTACCACAGTCCCTCTGGAGCTATGACAAGCCACAGTGCTTGCTATGTTTTTAGCGACCCCCCAGTCTCACACCCAAACTCTGCCAGTTTGCCTCAGCACTCCAAATCCATGAGACAGAAACCGATCCTTCTGGTAGCCCCTCAAAAATCCAGAATGCTGGACACATGACTCTGGGCCTCTATTTTTCTTTCCCTCCTGAGGAAAAAGCTGGAATTGGGAGTTTCCTCCCCATTATATCACACTGTGCCAGGTGGGAAAAGTAAGTATCACATGTTTTCCCATCCATTTGGATGCATCTCTTCGTGGCCATGGGCTTGTCTAGTGTGCTGTGACTTCTTAACTGGTTTCCAGAGGGCTTTCAAGGCATTTTGGTCCGTATGTTGTTAATTTGGTGTCTCCATGGGAGAATGGGGGCTTGGGGCTTCCCATTCCACCATCTTGCTGATGTCACTCAAGTTAATTTCTTGTTATAAGATACCATTCTGTCTGCTGAGAGGTGGAAAGTCTTCCTGTTACCTGTGGCATAATCTGTAAAGCAGGTGTTTAATATAGTGATGGAGAGCTGGATTGGGGAGTAATTTTGGTTATCAAAATTTTTTTTTTTTAATCATTTCATACCACTTATCAAAGCATTTTTTAAAATCATATCCTACCATTTATCAAAACAGGTTATCCAAGGATCCACTTATAAAGTAAGAAGACCCAAACTCTTTGGACCTAAAACAACCATTGGATCTTCATTGTTTTAGCTAGGTCCTCCATCTGCCTCAGCTTTTGTCACTGACCCTCTGCCCCCTCTCTTCTCAGGACCATAGGAATCTTCTTAAAGTTGCCAAAGACATCTGTTATGCTCTTAATTATCATGACTACTCCTTCCATTCTGTATCCCCCTTTGTTCCTAAACAATAGGAACACTTCTCTTTCTGAAGCATTTATCATAACTTCTTTAGTGGGATCTGATTCTTTGTACTTTTGGAAAACAAAAGCTATAAACTAGTAGGCAGAATCTCCTTTTCCTTCCTCCAGTTATATATGCCTGTACTTCCCCCCACCATTTCCTCACCCCCCAATTAATAGGTTATCTTAAGGAAAAAGCTAAGAAAGTCCTAAAATGCTTGGACTGAAAAAGGAAAAACAAATATTATCTTGCAAGAATTTTAGTCTTGCTCACAGTCTGTGGATAAGGTGCTGTTGGGCAACAGGAAGTCTGCAGCTGAAAATACAGCCTGACCACCTGCTCCGCCCTTCAAGATGTTTGGAGAAGGAAGGGCCAGAGCCCAGCACAGGCTAGTTCATGGCATAGACCGAGATACTCCTACGTGAGGAGTTTCTTCCCATAATGGAGAAGAAGCCTGCAGTGGGCAGCAAGAAAGGGGAAAACTGTTTCCCAACTGAGAATTAAGTAGACTGAAGTGTACATAATCTTTTTGATTTGAACAAACAGGCCCCTGACTTGATCCCTGTGGGCATTAGGGTGTTTATAAAGGGAAAAAGCCTTGTTTGTTTTAGCTAAGGAACAGGCTCAGGTCAACTGCTTTCCATTTGTGTCCCATATATACAGGAATCTATTGCATTTCTGTATGCTAATAGTGAAGTAACAGAAAGAGAAATTTAGAAAACAATCCCGTTGTTTAGAATTGCACCAAAAAAATAATAAAATAATAAAATACAGGTGAAAAACCTGTACTCTAAAAACTGTAAAACACTAGTGAAAGAATTGAAGATGATGCAAACTAATGAAAAGATATTCCATGCTCATGGGTTGAGAGAAAAAATATTGTTAAAATGTCCATACTACCCAAAGCAATAAACATATTTAATGCAGTCCCTATCAAAATACCCACAGCATGTTTCACAGAACTAGAACAAATAATTCTAAAATGTGTTTGGAACCACAAAAGACCCTGAATAGCCAAAGCAATCTTGAAGAACAAAGCCAGAAGTATCACAATTCCAGATTTCAAGATATATTATAAAGTATTAATCAAAGCAGAATGGTATGGGCACAAAAACGGAAGCATATATCAACAGAACAGAAAACATAGCACAGAAATAAATCCATGGTTATATGGTCAATTAATCTTCAACAGAATGTGCAATGGGAAAAAACTTCTTCTACAAATAGTGTTGGGAAAACTGGACAGCAAAGTGCAGAAGAGTGAAACTGGACCCTTCTCTTACACCACACACAAAACCAAACTCAAAATGAATTAAAGGCCTAAATGTGAGCCCTGAAGCCATGAAAATCCTAGAAGAGAACGTAGGCAGTAATTTCTCTGACATCAATTTTAACAGTATTTTTCTAGATAGGTCCCCAGAGGCAAGAGAAACAAAAGCAAAAATAAACTCTTGGAACGACACCAAAATAAAAAGTTTTTGCACATCAAAAGAAATTGTCAACAAAACAAAAAGACAATCTACCGAATGGGAGAATATACTTGCCAATAAAAGGTTAATATCCAACATATGTAAAGAACTTCTACAACTCAACACCAAAAAAATCCCAAATAATCCAATTAAAAACTGAGCAGAAGACACAAATATACATTTCTCTAAAGAAGAGTTACAGATGCCTAGCAGATTCATGAAAGGATGCTCAACATCACTAATCATCTGGGAAATGTAATTCAAAACCACAATGAGCAATTGCAGGGTCACAGGGAAGTTCTATTTTTAATTTCTTGAGGAATCTCCACACTGTTCTCCAAAGAGGCTGCACCAACTTGCATTCCCACCAACAGTGGAAGAGGGTTCCCCTTTCTCCACGTCCTCTCCAACACATGTTGTTTCCTGTCTTGCTAATTTTGGCCATTCTAACTGGTGTAAGGTGATATCTCAATGTAGTTTTAATTTGAATCTCCCTGATGGCTAGTGATGATGAACATTTTTTCATGTGTCTGATAGCCATTTGTATGTCTTTATTGGAGAAGTGTCTGTCCATATCTTCTGCCCATTTTTTGATATGATTGTCTGTTTTGTGTGTGTTGAGTTTGAGGAGTTCATTATAGATCCTGGATATCAATCTTTTGTCTGTACTGTCATTTGCAAATATCTTCTCCCATTCTGTGGGTTGCCTCTTTGTTTTCTTGACTGTTTCCTTGGCTGTGCAGAAGCTTTTGATTTTGATGAAGTCTCAAAAGTTCATCTTTGTTTTGTTTAAAAAAACAAACAAACAAACAAACAAACAAAAACCACAATGAGCTATCACCTCACACCTGTCAGAATGGCTAAAGTAAACACACAAGAAACAAGTGTTGGTGGGGATGTGGAGAAAAGGGAACCCTCATGCACAGTTGGTGGGAATGCACATTGGTGCAATCACTATGGAAAACAGGGTAGAGTTTCTTCAAAATATTAAAAATAGAAATACCATATGATCCAGTAATTCCACTACTGGGCACTCACCAAAGAAAACAAAAACAATAATTTGAAAAGATATATGCACCTGAATGTTTTTTGCAGCATTATTCACAATAGCCAAAATACAGAAACAACCCAAGTATCCATTGAGAGATGAATGGATAAAGAAGGTATGGTGTGTGTGTGTGTGTATGTATATATGTGTGTGTGTGTGTGCATGTGTGTGTGTATATCTCATTTTTTATGGCTAAGTAATATTCCATTGTGTGTGTGTGTGTGTATACATGTATATACACTTTTATTATTGGGTATTTTGTTTTATGGCTTATATCTGAAAAGCGTTTTCAAAGGTCTCTCTTCACATTATTAATGTGGGCCAGCTGATAAAGAAATTTTATGTCTCTCTGAATAAGTCAGTATCTGCATTTAACATCCCAGTGTGGGGGAAACCTTGCTTTACCCGAAATATACAGATGGTTTAAACTGTGCTATGTCAAACTAACACAAGATCTAGGCTAATTTTCTCATGAAATAATAAACATTGGGACATAATTAGGATTGATGTATTTGAGAGCTTCTTACAGTTTTGTCTTCCCAAGAAATATAAACATTTAGAGCTTGATCCCAGAGTTTCTGTGGAACTACGTGCTGGATTATTATATGAACAAATTTGGTGATATAATTATGCTAGTAAGTTATATAGGAGAATGCTATTCTTAGGAGATAGGTCCTGGGTATTTAGGGACCAAGTATCGTGATGTCAAGCACTTGCTTTCAAATGATTCGGCACTCTGTGCATGTACGTGTGTATCTGTAAAGTGGTTTTGACCCACACCACCAGGCAATTCTTGCACACCAGCTGGTGGTCTTCAGTTTAACTCAATTCTAACACTATCTACTCAGATACAGCATCAGATTCCATAGGTTATGGGCTCAGTCCCACAAAACCAATCTCCACCACAATGTACAATTGCAGATGCCAGTTGTAATTCCAGGTTGTTGTGCTACTGACCCACTACCTATGGATTTGGAGATTTGATCAACCGCCTTGGGTTTGATTAATTAAACTCAGAAGTATATTACAAGGTGACTTGGGATAATGCAGGGATTGGGACACTGGCTCCTTCACAGTTGAAAATTGATGTATACCTTTTACCTCTGCAAAAACTTAACTAATAATTGCCTACTGTGGGCCAGAAGCCTTACCAATAACGAAAATGGTGGATTAACACATATTTGTATGTGTATCATGTGCTGTATTCTTACAATAAATAAATAGAGAAAAGAAAATGTTATTAAGAAAATCATAAGGAAGGGAAAACACATTTATAGTATGTGTTGTAAAAAAAAAAAAAAAATTCCATGTATGGGGCACCAGGGTGGCTCACTTGGTTAAGCATCCAACTCTTGGTTTCAGATTAGGTCATGATCTCAGGATTGTGTGATTGACCCCACATTGGGCTCTATGTTCAGCATGAGTCTGCTTGTCCCTCTGTCTCTTCCCCCACACCTGCTTGCACTCTCTCTCTCTCAAATAAAAAAATAAAAAAATTTAAAGAGCCATGTATAAGTAGACCCACACAGTTCAAGCCTGCATTGCCCAAGGGACAACTGTTCTTACTAGACTTTTTGGGGATTTATTTATTTACTTATTTGATAGACAGAGATCACAAGTAGGCAGAGAGCAGACAGAGAGAGAGAGGAAGGAAGCAGGCTCCCCGCTGAGCAGAGAGCATGATGCGGGGCTAGATCCCAGGACGCTGGGATCATGACCTGAGCCTTAACCCACTGAGGCCTTAACCCACTGAGCCACCCAGGCGCCCCTGTTCTTACTAGATTACTGATTTATTACAAAAGGACTTGACTCAGGAATAGGCAAATGGAAAAAAACACATAGGACAGGGTGAAGGGAAAGGGTTCGGGGCTTCCCTGTCTTCTCTGAGTGTGCCACGTTCCCCAGACCTCCACGTTCACCAACCAGGAAGCTATCCTAATCCTTTCCTTTTTTTTAATTTTTTATTTTTATGGAGTCCTTATTATTCAGACATGATTGAATGGCCATTATTAATTGATTCAACCTCCAGCTCCTCTCCTCTTCTTGGAGGTCAGAAGGGTAGACTAAAAGTTCCAAACTTCTAATCATGTGGTTGTTTCCTCTGGTAATCAGCTCTTTTCCTTAGGTCTTCCTAAGTTCCCTAAGTTCCTAAGTACCCTAAGAACTTCCAAGTCATCTCATTAATATAAACCCAGTTGGTGGAAAGTGGCTTGTTACAAATCACAAGACACCCATTTCACCTTTACCTCTCTGAAGGGATTTTAGGAACCGAGGACAAGACACCAAACATTATGACAAAAGATGCTCCCATTGATCTTATCACTCAGGAAGTTCCTAGGGTTTTGGGAAAAATGATTTAGGAACTGTGCATGAAGACTGAATACATATATATATATGTGTGTATATATATGGAATATATTTCGGTTATCTGAGTGACCAAATAATGTATTTCTACAAATTACAGTCTGTGTGTTCCTGCCTAGTCAATAATATAAAATATTATCTATAGTAGACAGATAAAGCCCATCTAGTAAACAGTACCAGGGACAAATATTTTGTCCAACACAGTGGGTTTATTGACTCATTTCCACAAGTGTAGTGCACACATAAGAACTAGGAGACACCTAAATAGAGGGAAAAATGGGATTATTTTAAGATTTGGGGAAAGGTGGAATTTAGGTAAACTTTAGATGTGGTGTTTTGATTGGCTTAAAACAAAGCAGAGCTGTGTATATGGGGGTTACCACCAAACCTGGCTTAGAAGTAGATTCAGATGGCCAAAATTAGCAAGACAGGAAACAACATGTGTTGGAGACGATGTGGAGAAAGGGGAACCCTCTTATACTGTTGGTGGGAATGCAAGTTGGTGCAGCCTCTTTGGAAAACAGTGTGGAGATTCCTCAAGAAATTAAAAATAGAGCTTCCCTATGACCCTGCCACTGCACTATTGGGTATTTGCCCCAAAGATACAGATGTAGTGAAAAGAAGGGCCATCTGTACCCCAATGTTTATAGCAGCAATGGCCACGGTCACCAAACTGTGGAAAGAACCAAGATGCCCTTCAACGGACGAATGGATAAGGAAGATGTGGTCCATATACACTATGGAGTATTATGCCTCCATCAGAAAGGATGAATACCCAACTTTTGTATCAACATGGATGGGACTGGAAGAGATTATGCTGAGTGAACTAAGTCAAGCAGAGAGAGTCAATTATCATATAGTTTCTCTTATTTGTGGAGCATAACAAATAGCATGGAGGACAAGGGGAGATGGAGAGGAGAAGGGAGTTGAGGGAAATTGGAAGGGGAGGTGAACCATGAGAGACTATGAACTCTGAAAAACAATCTGAGGGTTTTGAAGGGGCAGGGGCTGGGAGGTTGGGGAAACCAGGTGGTGGGTATTAGAGAGGGCACAGATTGCATGGAGCACTGGGTGTGGTGCAAAAACAATGAATACTGTTACGCTGAAGAGAAGTTAAAAAAGAAAAGAAAAAAAAGAAGTAGATTCCGAGTCCCGTTTCCTTGGAAACCAGAAAGTTAAGGGAAAAAAAAAGTGTCATGTTGAATCCCCAAATCCCTTATGTGAAGCTCTGCACTGGTGATTTTTGGATTTGTTTGAATTTTTTCCTTTCCTTTTAAGCTAGGAATGAAAATTTAAATGATAGTGTGACTTTTTGTTCTTGCACAGACAGCCTAGAGAAGATGATTAATGCACAGACCACTTTATGTGTATGTTACGTAGAGGTAAACCTCTTCATATGTAATCTATCTACATGAGGATGAGGAGCACCTCTTTTGAAAATTAACTTTCAATAGTCTTAGTCCAAGTTTCCAGGAAACAGAGCTGGAGATGGAGATTTAATGTGGATATTTTCATTGGAGGAACCTCAAAATTGCAGAAGTCTTAATATAAAGCTTAATGGGAAACATAAAGGGAGCACAGCTTATTAACCCCTCCTAGATCAAAAGTTAGCAAAGTGAGGGCACCCAGAGGCGCACAACCCTTGAGCTCTGTTCTAGCCATCACATCCCCAGGGTAACCATCATATTGACTTTTTAATACCACTGATTTTTTTGTTGGGATTTTGGTGTCTCAATAAATAGAATCATAGAGCATGTACTCTTTTGTGTTTGCCCCATTAAAGAAGAAAAGTACAGGGGCACCTGGGTGGCTCAGTTGGTTAAACATCTACCTGGGCTCAGGTCATGGTCTCAGAGTCCTGGGATCGAGCCCCACATCGGGCTCTCTGCTCAGCAGGGAGTCTGCTTCCCTTTCTCCCTCTCTGCCTGCCTCTCTGCCTACTTGTGATCTCTGTCAAATAAATAAATAAAATCTTTAAAAAAAAAAAGCTACAGGGAAAATGGAAAAATTTTCATTGCTCTCCGTCATCTTTAATCAAATTTGGGAGGGAAGGAATACTAAGTAGAAAAAAAAAAAAAACTGAAGGAAAAATCAGTTTTCAAAGGAATCAGTATGGTGCTCTGGTCTGGGAGCCAGGCAACGGAAAACAGCCTGGATGACAGCTGGGCTGCAAAGCACTATGAGGTGACTGACTCCCAGCTCTCCCATGACTCTTCTCTTCCTGACAGTCAATCCTCTTGTATCAACATAACAAATAGCATGGAATAAGTCCACTCAAGACATGGGTGATTCTGGTGAAGCTCTATGTGTTAGTAGAGAAGAATTGGAACAAGCTGTTCGAAATTTTCATTGGGGGAAAATACCACACGTTGCTAAAATTGACAATTAAAATGGGAATAACCAGGGAGCAACCACAGAGACTTTTAGAACTTCCTCTGCCTGATGTCTGCACTTATTGGACATGAAGAAAAAAAATGTCTAAATTTTAGCCCTACAAGTTAATCAGAGTTAGCTTTTTAACCCTACAAGTCAATCAAAGTTTGCTAAATTAGTGAAAATCTAATGGGCTGCAGTAACCCCAACAAATGTTGATCACTAAAAAACAAATTGCTGACCTTGAAGAGGTTCCAAAAGGAAGCCAAACATTTTATCAGCTTTGTTTAAACCGTATCTCAAATTTAGAAGTCATATTTTTTCCTTACCCACCAAGAAATCAAAAGAAAGTGACTTCTTATATCTTTTCTGTGTTTATAATACAGCTATTTAAAAAATCAAACCAAGGAACATATTTCGATTAATTAAAAAATTTAAATACTTGCCCTGAAATTTGTATAGCTTTGTCTTATTATGTTACCACTATTTGTATTATGTGAGAACAAAAATCTTTGAACATGGCCCCAAACTGTCAGGTATTACTATATAAAGGCATTGGAAAATGTCAGAATTCACATATAAAATAACAACTGAAATGTGCAAGTGTCTTTTATGAGTTGCTTCTCATGAAATCTAAAGAGGGTGACTTAAGAAAATGAGCATATGAAAATTGTTATACTTGAACTTTATGGTTGAAGATTTTAAATGATTGGGCAAGTATTAACTTAATTAAATGTCCTCTTTAGACAACCTTAAGTGAATTTTAAATGTTGGAAAAGGAAACAAGAAATACAAACTTATATGTTTATTGATATTGAAATTTGGAAAAAATCAATTCTTCCTGTCATCATGGAACCAGACTTACTCTGTAGACCACTCTGTGCAATTACAAAACTAAAAACAATTCTAAACAACTACTTTCAGACATTGGACAGTAGTCACTGTAGGGCTTACAACATGGAGAAAATGGAAACAAATGTGAATATAACAACAGATCTGGTTCTGCATGAAGAAACTTTCTAGACCATGGTCAGGGAGATGGATCCCTACTGATCCTGCTACATTGAGAAGACAGAAATCAGAGGGGAGGGAGTTAAAGTAGCTGAAATTGAATTAGTGAGTGCAGAACAAGAAAGGGAGGTAGCTATGCAGAGAGATTTCCTGAAGTCTGCAAGAAGGTCTCCTTGAATCTGTTGTCAAATACTAAGCTGACATTTACAAGTTGAAATTCCAAAGTCCAATCAAAGACTAAAGAGATAGTTGCAAGCTAAATGATTACCAGAAATCACACAGAGCTGGGAGACATTCAAGTTCTTATAAGTGGGAGTACAGAGTCTCCATGAATACTTAGGATATAAGGACCTCCAGAGAGTTAAGCCTTAACATGGAGGACATTAGGAGAAGTAAAGGAAAAGTGAATTGTGGTAAATCAGAAGGGGAGATGAAGCATGAGACACTATGGACTATGGGAAACAAACTGAGGGGTTTGGAAGGGAGGAGAGTGGGGGATGGGTTACCCTGATGGTGGGTATTAATGAGGGCACGTATTGCATGGAGCACTGGGTGTGGTGCATAAACAATGAATCTTGGAACACGGGGAAAATAAAATTAAGAAAAATGTACCACACACACACACACACAAAAGATAAATCTGAACTAGTCCAGAATAATAATAACTCTAAAGCCTCCCTATAAAGGCTTTTAAAAACACTAAAATGTAGGCCTAGAAATGCCACATAACTGAACTCTATTTTTTAAATGTATGTACATATATGTATATATGTAAAAATCCTAGCGTATTAACAATGTTTATCTTTAATAGTAAGGTTACTGGTGGGTTTTGTCTCATATATTCTTAGATTTTCTAGTTTTTCTGCAGTGTATTAGTATTATAATTGGAAGAAAATTAAAGGAAAATACCACAAATCATACTTTCTTTCTCTTATAAGTTGTAAAACTTTACAAAATTATATTTTGTTACAATAAAGTTCCAGATTAGAAAAAAAAAAAGCCTCAGAAGAACCAAACTTATCTACAAGTTTAACTGTCTGTCAAAAATAAAGTGTAATATTCTGAAAAAAGAAAATTTGAGCAGTCAACCACATAAAAATGACTACATCTATCATCAAATCAAAAATTATTATACATGCCAAGAAGCAGAAAAAGGACAAAAACGAAAAATCAGGAGAAAAACCAATCAATAAAAACAGACATATACATTCATGAAAAGTTTAAAAATGATATGATATGAAATGCAGGTAGTCTTCTCTAAAAGTTAGAATCATAACATCTTGCTCTACTAACCTGGAATGTTTGTGTGAACTTTTCACAAGTAAAAATGCACTATTCTTCGATTGCTTATATAAATAAAATCATAGAAAGTTTCATGGATGCAAAAATTCTTGCCAAAGGAAGACATTCTCTGTCCATTTAATATAAACCCAAAGCAACTTCTCAACAAATACAAGTATAGGTATTTTATTAAATCCAAGAAATAACAAAGAATTGAGTGATGTGGGGCTTAGTAAGACTTAGTAAGAACTTGTAGGACTTAGTAAGAACTTCGGCTTTTATTATGAATTAAAGAGGAAACCATAGTAGGATTTTGTCCAGTTACTGCACTATTTGAATAGAGCTATTTTAATTCCTTTATCTGTCTAAAACTTCAAGGATTGGCTTGACTCCAGATGTTAGCCCAGTTCCAGGTACACGTTGACTCAAGAGATTCAAAGGACATTGTTAGGGACTGACCTATCACTTAGAACCTCTAAGTTTTTCTCTCTTCTATAACCTTTTGTCTCTGATAGGATTCATACAGTAGCCTGATGACCGCTAATAGCATTAGATTTATACCAACACAGCTCTAAACACAACAGGAAAGAGAAAAGAGTAAGATTCTCTTTCCAGGTCAGTATAGCAAAAATACTGGAATTAGCATCACTTGGAAATGTATCATTTATACAATTGGTTTTTCTTGGGTCCCTAAGCTATAACAGAACCATCTACTTTAGTTGGGTTGATGCAATTCTGCCATTGCCCAGATATAGGAGGAATTGAGGGTAGAGTCAGCTCCACCTTTGTAGATAAATTGGGAGTAATGGAATGATGGGGTGGTTCCTTAGAAGAAATTCAGGTCACAACTATCAGAACAAATGGGAATAAATACTGTGTATCAAAAAATATAAAATGTTGGTCAGGAGTCAAGATGGCGGAGAAGTAGCAAGCTGAGACTGCTTCAGCTAGCCGGAGATCAGCTAGATAGCTTATCTAAAGATTGCAAACACCTGAAAATCCATCGGCAGATTGAGGAGAAGAAGAACAGCAATTCTGGAAACAGAAAAACAACCACTTTCTGAAAGGTAGGACCGGCGGAGAAGTGAATCCAAAGCGACGGGAAGATAGACCCCGGGGGGAGGGGCCGGCTCCCGGCAAGCGGCGGAGCAACCGCGCACAAAATCAGGACTTTTAAAAGTCTGTTCCGCTGAGGGACATCGCTCCAGAGGCTAAACCGGGGCGAAGCCCACGCGGGGTCAGCGTGGCCTCAGGTCCCGCAGGGTCACAGAAGGATCGGGGGTGTCTGAGTGTCGCAGAGCTTGCCGGTATTGGAACGGGAAAGCCGGCTACAGAGACAGAGCTGACAGTAAGCTCGCAGCTCGGTGTTACCTTGAACCGGTCGCAGGCTCGGTGAGCTCGGAGCGCGGCCGGAGGTCAGGCAGACGGGAGTAACTGGGCGCTGTTCTCTGAGGGCGCACTGAGGAGTGGGGCCCTGGGCTCTCGGCTCCTCCGGGCCGGAGACCAGGAGGCCGCCATTTGTATTCCCGTCCTCTGGAACTCTACGGAAAGCGCTCAGGGAACAAAAGCTCCTGAAAGCAAACCCAAGCGGATTACTCACCCCGGCCCCGGGTAAGGGCGGTGTAATTCCGCCTGGGGCAAGACACTTGAGAATCACTACAACAGGCCCCTCCCCCAGAAGATCAACAAGAAATCCAGCCGAGACCAAGTTCACCTACCAAGGAGTGCGGTTTCAATACCAAGGAGAGCAGCAGAATTCCAGAGGAGGAGAAAGCCAAGCACAGAACTCATGGCTTTTTTCCTGTGATTTTTTTTTTAGTCTTGCAGTTAATTTATTTTTTTCTTTTTCATTTTTTTTTTTCTTTTTTTTTTTTTTTTCTCGCCTTCGGGTAAAATTTTTTTTAACTGTTACCTTTTTCTTTTTTAACGATTTTTTACTAGTTTATCTAATATATATATATATATATATATATTTATTTTTCTTATTTTTTCTTAGGTTTTTTTTTTTTTTTTTTTTTTTTTTTTTTTTTTTTTTTTTTTTTTTTTTTTTTTTCTTTTTTTTTTTTTTTTTTTTTTTTTTTTTTTTTTTTTTCTTTCTTCCTTTTTGAACCTCTTTTTATTATCCCCTTTCCCCCCACTCACGATTTTGGATCTCTTCTAATTTGGTTAAAGCATATTTTCCTGGGGTTGTTGCCACCCTTTTAGTATTTTACTTGCCCCTTCATTTACTCTTATCTGGACAAAATGACAAGACGTAAAAATTCAACACAAAAAAAAGAACAAGAGGCAGTACCGAAGGCTAGGGACCTAATCAATACAGACATCGGTAATATGTCAGATCTAGAGTTCAGAATGACAATTCTCAAGGTTCTAGCCGGGCTCGAAAAAGGCATGGAAGATATTAGAGAAACCCTCTCGAGAGATATAAAAGCCCTTTCTGGAGAAAATAAAAGAACTAAAATCTAACCAAGGTGAAATCAAAAAAGCTATTAATGAGGTGCAATCAAAAATGGAGGCTCTAACTGCTAGGATAAATGAGGCAGAAGAAAGAATTAGTGATATAGAAGACCAAATGACAGAGAATAAAGAAGCTGAGCAAAAGAGGGACAAACAGCTACTGGACCACGAGGGGAGAATTCGAGAGATAAGTGACACCATAAGACGAAACAACATTAGAATAATTGGGATTCCAGAAGAAGAAGAAAGTGAGAGGGGAGCAGAAGGTATACTGGAGAGAATTATTGGGGAGAATTTCCCCAATATGGCAAAGGGAACGAGCATCAAAATTCAGGAGGTTCAGAGAATGCCCCTCAAAATCAATAAGAATAGGCCCACACCCCGTCACCTAATAGTAAAATTTACAAGTCTCAACGACAAAGAGAAAATCCTGAAAGCAGCCCGGGAAAAGAAGTCTGTAACATACAATGGTAAAAATATTAGATTGGCAGCTGACTTATCCACAGAGACCTGGCAGGCCAGAAAGAGCTGGCATGATATTTTCAGAGCACTAAACGAGAAAAACATGCAGCCAAGAATACTATATCCAGCTAGGCTATCATTGAAAATAGAGGAGGAGAGATTAAAAGCTTCCAGGACAAACAACAACTGAAAGAATTTGCAAATACCAAACCAGCTCTACAGGAAATATTGAAAGGGATCCTCTAAGCAAAGAGAGAGCCTACAAGTGGTAGATCAGAAAGGAACAGAGACCATATACAGTAACAGTCACCTTACAGGCAATACAATGGCACTAAATTCATATCTCTCAATAGTTACCCTGAATGTGAATGGGCTAAATGCCCCTGTCAAAAGACACAGGGTATCAGAATGGATAAAAAAACAAAACCCATCTATATGTTGCCTCCAAGAAACTCATTTTAAGCCCGAAGACACCTCCAGATTTAAAGTGAGGGGGTGGAAAAGAATTTACCATGCCAATGGACATCAGAAGAAAGCAGGAGTGGCAATCCTTATATCAGATCAATTAGATTTTAAGCCAAAGACTATAATAAGAGATGAGGAAGGACACTATATCATACTCAAAGGGTCTGTCCAACAAGAAGATTTAACAATTTTAAATATCTATGCCCCCAATGTGGGAGCAGCCAACTATATAAACCAATTAATAACAAAATCAAAGAAACACATCAACAATAATACAATGATAGTAGGGGACTTTAACACTCCCCTCACTGAAATGGACAGGTCATCCAAGCAAAAGATCAGCAAGGAAATAAAGGCCTTAAATGACACACTGGACCAGATGGACATCACAGATATATTCAGAATATTTCATCCCAAAGCAACAGAATACACATTCTTCTCTAGTGCACATGGAACATTCTCCAGAATAGATCACATCCTCGGTCCTAAATCAGGACTCAACCGGTATCAAAAGATTGGGATCATTCCCTGCATATTTTCAGACCACAATGCTCTAAAGCTAGAACTCAACCACAAAAGGAAGTTTGGAAAGAACCCAAATACATGGAGACTAAACAGTATCCTTCTAAAGAATGAATGGGTCAACCGGGAAATTAAAGAAGAATTGAAAAAAATCATGGAAACAAATGATAATGAAAATACAACGGTTCAAAATCTGTGGGACACAACAAAGGCAGTCCTGAGAGGAAAATATATAGCGGTACAAGCCTTTCTCAAGAAACAAGAAAGGTCTCAGGTACACAACCTAACCCTACACCTAAAGGAGCTGGAGAAAGAACAAGAAAGAAACCCTAAGCCCAGCAGGAGAAGAGAAATCATAAAGATCAGAGCAGAAATCAATGAAATAGAAACAAAAAAAACAATAGAACAAATCAACGAAACTAGGAGCTGGTTCTTTGAAAGAATTAATAAAATTGATAAACCCCTGGCCCGACTTATCAAAAAGAAAAGAGAAAGGACCCAAATAAATAAAATCATGAATGAAAGAGGAGAGATCACAACTAACACCAAAGAAATACAAACTATTATAAGAACATACTATGAGCAACTCTACGGCAATAAATTTGACAATCTGGAAGAAATGGATGCATTCCTAGAAACATATAAACTACCACAACTGAACCAGGAAGAAATAGAAAGCCTGAACAGACCCATAACCAGTAAGGAGATTGAAACAGTCATTAAAAATCTCCAAACAAACAAAAGCCCAGGGCCAGACGGCTTCCCGGGGGAATTCTACCAAACATTTAAAGAAGAACTAATTCCTATTCTCCTGAAACTGTTCCAAAAAATAGAAATGGAAGGAAAACTTCCAAACTCATTTTATGAGGCCAGCATCACCTTGATCCCAAAACCAGACAAGGATCCCACCAAAAAAGAGAGCTATAGACCGATATCCTTGATGAACACAGATGCGAAAATACTCAACAAAATACTAGCCAATAGGATTCAACAGTACATTAAAAAGATTATTCACCACGACCAAGTGGGATTTATTCCAGGGCTGCAAGGTTGGTTCAACATCCGCAAATCAGTCAATGTGATACAACACATCAATAAAAGAAAGAACAAGAACCATATGATACTCTCAATAGATGCTGAAAAAGCATTTGACAAAGTACAACATCCCTTCCTGATCAAAACTCTTCAAAGTGTAGGGATAGAGGGCACATACCTCAATATCATCAAAGCCATCTATGAAAAACCCACCGCAAATATCATTCTCAATGGAGAAAAACTGAAAGCTTTTCCGCTAAGGTCAGGAACACGGCAGGGATGTCCATTATCACCACTGCTATTCAACATCGTACTAGAGGTCCTAGCCTCAGCAATCAGACAACAAAAGGAAATTAAAGGCATCCAAATCGGCAAAGAAGAAGTCAAATTATCACTCTTCGCAGATGATATGATACTATATGTGGAAAACCCAAAAGACTCCACTCCAAAACTGCTAGAACTTATACAGGAATTCAGTAAAGTGTCAGGATATAAAATCAATGCACAGAAATCAGTTGCATTTCTCTACACCAACAGCAAGACAGAAGAAAGAGATATTAAGGAGTCAATCCCATTTACAATTGCATCCAAAACCATAAGATACCTAGGAATAAACCTAACCAAAGAGACACAGAATCTATACTCAGAAAACTATAAAAGTACTCATGAAAGAAATTGAGGAAGACACAAAGAAATGGAAAAATGTTCCATGCTCCTGGATTGGAAGAATAAATATTGTGAAAATGTCTATGCTACCTAAAGCAATCTACACATTTAATGCAATTCCTATCAAAGTACCATCCATCTTTTTCAAAGAAATGGAACAAATAATTCTAAAATTTATATGGAACCAGAAAAGACCTCGAATAGCCAAAGGGATATTGAAAAAGAAAGCCAACGTTGGTGGCATCACAATTCCGGACTTCAAGCTCTATTACAAAGCTGTCATCATCAAGACAGCATGGTACTGGCACAAAAACAGACACATAGATCAATGGAACAGAATAGAGAGCCCAGAAATAGACCCTCAAATCTATGGTCATCTAATCTTCGACAAAGCAGGAAAGAATGTCCAATGGAAAAAAGACAGCCTTTTCAATAAATGGTGCTGGGAAAATTGGACAGCCACATGCAGAAAAATGAAATTGGACCATTTCCTTACACCACACACAAAAATAGACTCAAAATGGATGAAGGACCTCAATGTACGAAAGGAATCCATCAAAATCCTTGAGGAGAACACGGGCAGCAACCTCTTCGACCTCTGCCGCAGCAACATCTTCCTAGGAACAACGCAAAAGGCAAGGGAAGCAAGGGAAAAAATGAACTACTGGGATTTCATCAAGATCAAAAGCTTTTGCACAGCAAAGGAAACAGTTAACAAAATCAAAAGACAACTGACAGAATGGGAGAAGATATTTGCAAACGACATATCAGATAAAGGACTAGTGTCCAGAATCTATAAAGAACTTAGCAAACTCAACATCCAAAGAACAAATAATCCAATCAAGAAATGGGCAGAGGACATGAACAGACATTTCTGCAAAGAAGACATCCAGATGGCCAACAGACACATGAAAAAGTGCTCCATATCACTCGGCATCAGGGAAATACAAATCAAAACCACAATGAGATATCACCTCACACCAGTCAGAATGGCTAAAATCAACAAGTCAGGAAATGACAGATGCTGGCGAGGATGCGGAGAAAGGGGAACCCTCCTACACTGTTGGTGGGAATGCAAGCTGGTGCAGCCACTCTGGAAAACAGCATGGAGGTTCCTCAAAATGTTGAAAATAGAACTGCCCTATGACCCAGCAATTGCACTATTGGGTATTTACCCTAAAGATACAAATGTAGTGATCCAAAGGGACACATGCACCCGAATGTTTATAGCAGCAATGTCCACAATAGCCAAACTATGGAAAGAACCTAGATGTCCATCAACAGATGAATGGATCAAGAAGATGTGGTATATATACACAATGGAATACTATGCAGCCATCAAAAGAAATGAAATCTTGCCATTTGCAACAACATGGATGGAACTAGAGCGTATCATGCTTAGCGAAATAAGTCAAGCAGAGAAAGACAACTATCATATGATCTCCCTGATATGAGGAAGTGGTGATGCAACATGGAGGCTTAAGTGGGTAGAAGAATAAATGAAACAAGATGGGATTGGGAGGGAGACAAACCATAAGTGACTCTTAATCTCACAAAACAAACTGAGGGTTGCCGGGGGGAGGGGGTTTGGGAGAAGGGGGTGGGATTATGGACATTGGGGAGGGTATGTGATTTGGTGTGTGCTGTGAAGTGTGTAAACCTGGTGATTCACAGACCTGTACCCCTGGGGATAAAAATATATGTTTATAAAAAATTAAAAAAAAAAAAATGTAAAAAAAAAAAAATATATAAAATGTAAATGAAATATGGGAGAAAAAATAGTAAGTGAGGGAGGGAGTTTTCATTTAAAAATCAACATGTATAAAATAATTAGAAGACTGTGGCTAGTACAAATCAAGACAAATATGGTTCTATTGCATGGTAAAATACTAACATTTAATGTCAGTGTTTTATAATACTCAACAGTACTAATAAAAACAAATGTTAGAGACAAGTCTCTGAAGCAAGAAAAGAAAATACTAAAGAATATATTGTAATGAGAAATGAGAAATTTAAAATATGAGAATTTATAAATAAAATTACTTTTAAAAACTCTACATTAAATTTTTTAAAAATTATTTTTATTAACATATAATGTATTATTTACCCCAGGGGTAAATCATCAGGCTTACACATTTCACAGCACTCATCATAGCACATACCCTCCCCAATGTCCATAACCCAACCATCCTCTTCCTACCACTCCACCTCCCAGGAACCCTCAGTTTGTTTTGTGAGATTAAGAGTGTCTTATGATTTGTCTCCCTCCTGATCCTATCTGGTTTCATTTTTCCCTTCCCTACCCCCCAAACTCCCAACCCTGCCTCTCAAATTCCTCATATCAGAGAGATCATATGATTATTGTCTTTCTCTGATGGACTTATTTCATTCAGCATAATACCCTCTAGTTCCAACCATGTCATTGTAAATGACAAGATTTCATTTCTTTTGATGGCTACATAGTATTCCTGTGTGTGTGTGTGTGTGTGTGTGTGTGTGTGTACTGTATCTTCTTTATCCATTCATCTATTGATGGGCATCTAGGTTCTTTCTGTAGTTTGGCTGGTGTGGACATTGTTGCTATGAACATTTGGGTGCATGTGCTCCTTCAGATCATTACATTTATATCTTTAGGGTAAATACCCAGTAGTGTGATTTCTGGGTCATAGGGTAGCTCTATTTTCAACTTTTTGAGGAACCTTCATGCTGTTTTCCAGAGTGGCTACACCAGCTTGCATTCCCACCAACAATGTAGGAGGGTTCCCCTTTCTCCGCATCCTTGCCAACATCTGTCATTTCCTGACTGGTTAATTATAGCTATGCTCACTGGTGTGAGGTGGTATCTCATTGTGATTTTTGATTTGTATTTCCCTAATGCCAAGTGATGTTAAGCACTTTTTCATGTGTCTGTTGACTATCTGGATATCTTCTTTGCAGAAATGTCTGTTTGTGTCTCCTGCCCATTTCTTGATTGGATTATTTTTTCTTTGGGTGTTGAGTTTGATAAGTTCTTTATGGATTTTGGATACTAGCCCTTTATCTGATATGTCATTGTGAATATCTTTTCCCATCCTGTCAGTTGTCTTTTGGTTTTGTTGACTGTTTCCTTTGCTGTGCAAAAGCTTTTGATCTTGATGAAGTCCCAGTAGTTCATTTTTGTCCTTACTTCCCTTGCCTTTGGCAATGCTTCTAGGAAGAAGTTGTTGCAGCTGAGGTCAAAGAGGCTGCTGTCTGTGTTCTCCTTGAGGATTTTGATGGATTCCTAAAACTCTACATTAAATCTAAAAATAACTTTAGGGCAAGAGACAACAAAAAAAAAATGTAAGACAAAAATAGCTGACTAAGAAAACATAATTGCATCATAGAATAAATATAGATGATGGACTAGTAACACTAATATGAAAATATATATACATAATAAAAAGGAAATAGGCAAAGAACATAAACAAATAACTATAAGATGAAGAAGAAGGACAAAAATCCATGTTACAATAAATAAGGAACTCAATTGAAATGGCTCAACCATAGAAACTATTTATTAAAAATCATAGTTAAAACAAGCTTTGGGATATAGCTTCTCAACTGTGGAATCAAAGACCCATCTTATTTCCATGTCTTGTTATTTCTCTTTATTGAATTTTATCTTAAAGTTAGTTCCTTTACAGATAAACACATCTGCCAGTAATCAGTATCCACGCTGATGCCCAGCAATACAAATAGAATATCTATATTAACATAAAAGCAAGCTTTTGAGGTTCCATCTTGATGGATCTTGCTAGATCACTGTTCAATCTTTAACCAGAAAAAGGAATGTCTTGCTTGTTTTTTTCTAACTATTGTCAATCTGTAGTGCTGGAGAAAGTGTACAGGTTGGTGTAGAGGGAGGGAGTCCTTACATTTTTATGAATACCCATTCTCCTTTGTGTGTTCTAGAAACCCTTGTCAAAGATCAATTGATCATAAAAGCATGGATTTATTTCTGGGATCTCTATTCTGTTCCATTGGTCTGTGTGTATTTTGTCAGTACTATACTCTTTTGGTTACTATAGTCTTGTAATGTATTTTGAATCAGAAGATAAAATGCCTCCAGCTTTGTTCTTCTTGTTCAGTATTGCTTTGACTATTTGGGATCTTTTCTGGTTCCAATTTTTGTATTGTTTTTTTCTATAGCCATGAAAAATGCCATTGAAATTTTGATGGGATTTCATTGGTTCTGTAGATCATTTTGAGCAGTATAGACATTAAGACATTAATTATTCCAATCCCACAATCACAGGTTATCTTCCCATTTACTTGTGTCTCCTTCAATTTCTTTTTTTTTTTTTTTTAATTTGACAGAGAGATCACAAGTAGGCAGAGAGGCAGGCAGAGAGAGACAAGAGGAGGAGGCAGGCTCCCTGCTGAGCAGAGAGCCCGATGCAGGACTTGATCCCAGGACCCTGAGATCATGACCTGAGCTGAAGGCAGAGGCTTTAACCACTGAGCCACCCAGGCGCCCCTCCTTCAATTTCTTTAATCAATATCTTATAGTTTTCAGTGTACAAATTTTTTTTGAGAGAGAGAGAGTGTGTGTGTGTGTGTGTGTGTGTGTGTGTGTGTGTGTTTGAATGATGAAGTGGAGGGGCAGAAGGAGAGGTGGAAAAAAGAGAATATAACACAGGGCTTGATCTCATGACCCTGAGATCATGATCTGAGCTGAAATTAAGAGATGGATGCTTAACCAACTGAGAGCTACCCAGGCATGACTTCATTACACATCTTTCAACACCTTGGTTAAATTTATTCCTAAGTATATTATTTATTTTGATGTTATTTAAATATGATTGGTTTCTTAATTTCTTTTGCATTGTTATTATTAGTATATACAAATATAGCTTATTTTTGTATGTTGATCTTGTATTCTGTAACTTCAGCAAATTTGTTTATTAGTTCTAGAAAATTTTTGGTGAGTATTTAGAATTTTTTTTGTAAATAAGATCATAACGTCTAAAAACAGATCATTTACTTCTTTTTTTCCATTTTATATATCTTTTATTTCTGTTTCTTGCCTAATTGCTCTAAGATCTCAAGTATTATGTTGGATAGAAATGTCAAATGTCCTTGTCTTGGTTCTGATCTGAAAAGAAAAGTTTTTTGCTTTTCATTATTAGCTGTGGGCTTGTCATATATGGAGTTTATTATGCTGAGGTACATTTCTTCTAAACCTAATTTGTTTTTTTTAAGTTTACTTATTTATTTATTATTTATTTAAATAGCCTCTATACCTAACATGGGGCTCGAACCAGTAACCCCCAGATCAAGAGTAAAATGCTCTACTGACTGAGCCAGCCAGATGCCTCTCTTCTAAACCTAATTTCTTGACAATTTTTACCATGAAATAAAGTTGAATTTTGTCAAATTCTTTTTATATACCTACACTGAAAAGCTTCTGCACAGCAAAGGAGGTAACAAAATGATGAGACAACCTATGAGATGGAAGAAATATCTGTAAGACAATTCATCTGATATATGCATTGGATAGTTAATTCCCAAAACATACAAGAAACTCAAACAACTCCATAGCAAAAATACCCCAAACAGAAAACAAAGCAAAACAACAACCCAAACTCAAATAACCTGATTAGAAAAGAGGAAAAGGACTTAGACATTCCTCCAAAGAAGTTATGATGCAAAAGGCAAACAAGAATGAGAAAAGATACTCAACATCACTAATCATCAGAGATATGCACATTCAAAACCTCAATGCAATATCACTTACACCTGTTAGAATGGCTGCTATCAAAAAAGCCATAACACATGTTGATGAGGATGTGAATAAAAGTGAACCATCGTCATGCACTGTTGCTTGGAATGTGAATTAGTACACCATTATGGAAGAGTATGATGGTTCCTCAAAAAAATAAAAATTAACTACTGTATGATCTAGCAATCTTGCTTCTGGGTATATTGACAAAGAAAATGAAATCACAATCTGAAAGAGGTATCTATACTCCTATGTCCACTGCAACATTATTCATAATAGCCAAGGTATGGAAACTGGTTGTGTCCACCAGTGGATGAATGGATTAAAAAATGTGTGTGTGTGTGTGTGTGTGTGTGTGTGTGTGTGTACATAAGGAATTTCAGAGTTAGAAGGAAATCCTGCCATTAATGACAACAGGTTGAGCCTGAAGGATGTTATGTAAAATGAAGTAAGTCAGACAGAGAAAGACAAATGTCATATGTTTCACTTACATGTGGAATTAAAAAATTCAAGCTCATAAAAGCAGAAAGTAAAAAGAGAGTTGTCAGAAGCTGGGGAGTGAGGGAAATGAGGAGATGGTGGTCACAGGACAAAGTTTCAGTTAAGCAGAATGAGTTAAGCTCTGGTGATCTAATGTACAGCATGCTGACTACAGTTAATAAAATGTACACTTGAAATTTGCTAAGAGAGTTGATCTGAAGAAAAAAGAAAAAATTCGAAGATAACTTTGTGAAGTGATGGGTATGTGATAATCATTCCACAATATATACACATATATCAAAATATCACATTGTACATGTTAAATACATGTAATTATTTTTTGCCCATTATACCTCAATAAAGCTGGAAAAAATTTAAAAATTAAAAGTTAAAGGAGAAAGAAAATGTCCATCAACATAAGGAATCGCACAGAGGACCGCAGGGGAAGGGAGGGAAAACTGAATGGGAAGAAATCAGAGAGGGAGACACACCACTCTGGACTCCAGGAACAAAACTGAGGGTTACAGAGGGAAGGGGGGTGGAGGGATGAGGTAATCAGGTGATGGGTATTAAGGAGGGCACATGTGATGAGCACTGGGTGTTACATGTAACTAATGAATTGTTGGACACTACATCAAAACCTAATGATGTACTATATCTTAGGTAATTGAACATAATTTTAAAAAATGCAATGATAGTATTTCTATCATGAAAATGTTAGTTCCTCAGAAAGAACTTTCCTGGTTACCGTTTCTAATGTCTGCCTCACGGTGAGCCCACTAACTTGCTTCATCATCATAGCTCCTAACAACACATGAAAATATTTTGACTGATTATTTACATGTTCAACTATGCCCTGCCCTGTCAGTTTAACCTACATGAGAGGAAGCAGTTCACTCTCTGGATGCCTGCCCAAAACAGACACTTTATAAATATGTGCTTAATAAAACAACAATGAATGGAAAGAAAATGTCCAAATGCATATACATGCACATATGTATTCACGTGTGTGTGTATTAAAACTTCTATGGTTCAGGCTGTGCCAGCCAAAGTAGTAGTTGCTTTACCTATTTTATCACAAGTCTACGAGCCATGTGATATTATTACTATTTTACTGAAGAGAAATAGGATACACAGAGACATTTCATGGGAGAGTTGGAATTTTTGAGATGAAAACCCAGGGTTGTCATTGTTTACCACCACACTATATTTCCTGATATCATCATTTAGTTTCTTCTAAGTTTCATCTGTCTAGGAAGTAGGCAGTGCCTGAACGTGGTGTTTCTAATTTAATTTAATTTATTTTTGCTCTGTAATAAATCAAGTGTATTTAATGAGCATTCAGAAAATACCATATACTGCACAATCTCATATCTATACACACAGTATCACACTGGATAGATATTTGATTAAGATATAATCCTGCCCTTAGAAGAGAGAGAATGGGGTGAAGAGAAGGAAAAAAAGTGGGGGAGAGAGAAAAAGTAGGGAAGGAGAGAGAAAGAGTCCTTGCATAGATACAAGGACTGAATATACTATTAGAAGGTATTTCTATGGTAGAAGAAAAACAGGAAAAGGAAGGAGAGGGGAAAGCTGTGCATCTCAATGTTCTGAAGGTAAAAACACCTTGCATTCCCAAAGGCAGGAGAGGAAAGTCAAACAAATACGAGGAGTACCGGCCAGGGAAGCAGAAAAATATAGTCTTTAGGAGCCCTCATTTCAGCAATGTCTTTTTGACCTTCTTCTGCTGAATTTAATTTACCAACTTAATGTCCTTATATAAAGTTCTGAAGATGGTTAAAATTTTTTTTTTTTTTTTTAAGAAAGAAAGAGCACAAGAGGGAAAGGGCAGAGAGAGATGGAAAGAGAAAGTCTCAAGCAGGCTCCAGGTTCACTAAGGAGACTGACATGACTTGATCTTATGACCTTGAGATCATGACCTGAGCTGAAATCAAGTCTGCACTTAACCGACCGAACCACCCAGACGACCCAATGGATAAAAACTTTCAAGCACCATTAACTCATTAAATGCATGATTTATTTATTTAATTTCTGCTATTGTTGATAAAGAGCCAGTAAAATGAGCGGTCTAGTTCTTAGGGAAAAATGAGAACATCACTTTGAATCATGTATATACCAGAGTTGGATTCTGGTACTTTCCCAAATGGGGTTCTTGCACAACTGTCAGGATGCATTTTCTGGAACATTTTGTTGTTGGTCTGTTGGTGGCATCAAACCTCCTGAAAATGGTTCAGGAAATGCAGTTTCTGCCGTGTGAGGATTTGATGGCATAATCAACATAACCTGTGAAGTCAATCAGAGTGCCATAGGTGAGTCAACCAAAAAAAAGAAAAAAAAAAAAAAAAACCACAGGACTTTTCCTTCCTGTCCACACAATGCATCACTATCAGAGTCTACTCTTTCTTCTTGGAGTTTGGTTTCAATATTAACTTGGTGGGGTTTCTCTGGCATTCTGGAGCTCAGACTGGATCTTGGAAAAACATGCAGTGATAGCTCGTGGCTGTTTTTGTGACTCTGTAAGTGGACTGATCTTACACATGGATGAGTGTGCACAGCAAGTTGCTGATCAAAGTGTTATGGAAAATTTAGAGCTTTTCTTCCAAATCCAGTTCTTTATGCTGATGGCAACAAGATATCCAAATCATGATTTGCTGGCCATGACTCAATCATTTCAAAAACCACAGAGACCCAGAAAGGCAGGAACCATCAGCAAACTAAGGAAAATTCTGGTCTCTCTTCCACAAACTCAAGTGTGAAATGGAGTATGTATGTGTGTGAGGGCTGGGGGAGGATAGAAACAGGAAGAGATAAAACTTTGGCCTTAATGTTTCAAAGACACTGCTCTTCTGGATTTGCCCCAAGAGATTTGTGGGAGAAGCTTTTCCCAACTTTGTAACTCCAGGAGCAGAAGGGAACACAGGCCTAGACATTACGATAGGAAGGTTACTAAAGAATTTGCTCCCTTGTGCAGATGATTTGGTCAATGAAAATAAAAAAGTTTCACTTAATGAAATTACAAAGTCATCAGGAGTTGCTGAAAACTTTAACTTCTGGGGTCTTATAACACAGAAGTCCACAGATAGAGTTAGTCCAGCTCTCTTCTGTGGGGCAGGAGATGCAGTGTACCACGGCAGCCCCAAAAGAGAGTAAAGAGGCACAAAATGGTAGAGAAGAGCAAGAGAAAAATAATCTCATCAAACTATTACTGTTTTAGGATTTTCCTTTGGGTAATAAAACTATGAGCAACTCTTGGCATTTTAACTCAGTTCTTGGAAGATATCCTTGTCCTATTCTTCCCAATGCCTCTTGGTCTCTTCTCTCTTCCCATTTACCAATTGTCTCTATGTGATGCTCTTTCAGTGGCCAGGAGGATCTGCTGCAGGTCTCTGGGTAAGAGATAGGCAGGCATGCAGGCATTGGTAAAGAAGTTGGAAACACTGACTTTCTTTAGTAACCCAGGGAAGGTTGCTATGATAGGATAATGAAGCAAAATCTGGCCCTCTCTGGGGACCTCTCCATTGTGAAGTATTTTCTGATCTGGACTAAGAGAGGAGGCCCTAAGGGGGAGTAAGGATGGAGAAAATTAATTTGTCTTTATTCATTGTGGGAGGCAAGATGCTAAAAAGACACCCAGTGACCCATGCCCCTATGTGATACCCACTGCTTGAAAATGAGTGGGATCTGTGTATCTGATGGGATATCACTCCTATGAGTAGGTAACTGAGCAGTTGACTTTGAGTTTATCAAAAAAGACATTACTTTGTAAACATTTTTCCAAAGAAGACATACAGATGACCAATAGGAAAAAGTGCTTAATGTCATTCGTGATCAGGTAAATGTAAATCAAAACCACAGCGAGGTACCACTTCACAAACATGTCAGAATGGAGACTATCCAAAAAGACAGGAGACAAGTGTTGGCAAGAATGTGGAGCCTGTTGCATTATTGATGGGAATGTAGATTGGTGAAGTCACTACCGAAAACAGTATAGAGGTTCCTCAAAAAATTAAAAATAGAAATACCACATGATCCAGTAATTCCACACCTGGTATTTGCCCAAAGAATATGAAAACACTAATTTGAAAAGATATATGTTCCCCCATGTTTATTGCAGCATTATTTACAATAGCCAAGATACGGAAGTAATTGTAAAATCCATCAATAAATGAATGGGTGAACAAGATGGATATATACAACTCAGCCATAAAAAAGAATGAGTTCTTGGGGTGCCTGGGTGGCTCAGTGGGTTAAAGCCTCTGTCTTTGCCTCAGGTCATGATCCCAGGAACCTGGGATTGAGCCCCGCATCGGGCTCTCTGCTCGGCGGGGAGCCTGATTCCTCCTCTCTCTCTCTGCCTGCCTCTCTGCTTACTTGTGATCCCTGTCTGTTAAATAAATAAAATCTTTTTAAAAAAAAGAATGAGTTCCTATTATTTGTGACAATTTGGATGGATTTAAAAGGTATTATGCCAAGTAAAATGCAGAAACAGAAAAATACCATATCATCTCCCTTACATGTGAAATCTAAAAAACAAAACAAACAAAACAGATTCTTGAATACAGAGAACAAACTGGTGGTTGCCAGAGTGAAGGTAGGTGGGGGGGGGGGGGCAAAATAGATGAAGGGGATTAAGAGGTACAGATGTCCAATTATAAAGTGAATCCGTCATGAAAATGAAAAGTACAGCGTGGGGAACATATTCATTGTATTGTAACAACCTCGCATGGTGACAGGTGACATCACAGTGAGCACTGGGTACTGAAAAGAACTGTCAAATCACTCAGCTGTATACCTCAGTTTAAAAAGGACGTTATTCTGGGTAGATTAGACCTAATCCTATGAGCTGTTTAAAAGAAACTTAGATCATCAGAGGTTTTCACTCTCTTGCTGGCCTCAAAAGTAGAAGTCAGTTGTCATGAGTTGCACAGCTGAAAGGAAATCAGCTCCGCCACACGAGCATGGAAGGGGAGTAGAGGCCTCAGCTGCCACCGCAGCCCCAGCCAGCTTCTCGATAACAGACCCTGAGCAGAGGAACCAGCTGAGGTGTGCCCAGACTCTTCACCCATGGAAGCTGAGAAGTGACGAATGTGTGTTGTTGAAACCTCTAATTTTCTGGAATGTACTCCACGGCCACAGAAAACTAGCACACTTGACTTTGAGGCAAGCTCAACACTCACCCCCTCAGGATGGCAGCAGGTTACTTTGCATCCGAAGGCAGAGAGGGACACAGAAACGCAGAACTCTAGCATACTTAACAGGATCACCATAGCATCCAAACCCTAGAAACGAATTTATAGCCAGGAAATGTGAGAAATGGAGATGACAAGATGAAAAATACAGACCATCGGGTTACAAGGCTAAACCAGAAGCACTGGCCTGCTGTCAGAAAAACTGGTTGGTTCCTCATGGCAGTCATATGCCCTTGACCAGTGTGGGCCTGTTGAATGCCACTTATCCTCTCATTTTTTTCATTAATGAAATAACAACTTTCCCCCACCCTCTACCTTCCAGTGCTATTGTAGATACAGAATGTGAAAACTCTTTAAAGAGGGGTAAGGGATCATAAAGATAGCTTAGGTTTTTCAAACACCAGACATTCCATATAGTTGACACAATAATATCATCTCCTATCTTGGTAGTTACACGCAGAGTAATAATTGTGGGCAGAATATTAAAAGACCAAAGAGGTCCGCATCTTAACCTCTGGAACCTAGGGATATGTCAAGTTACATAGCAAGGGAGAATCAAATTTGCAGATTAAATTAAGGTTGTTTATTAACTGACCTTGAGATAAAAAGATTATTCTGGATTACCTGGGTGGGCCCAAAATAATGAAAGAATCCTTCTAAGTAGAAGCGGGAGGCAGGAGAGTCAAAGTCCAAGAGAGATTTGAAGATGTTGCCCTGCTTGCTTTGAAGACAGAGGATGGGACCACAAGGTAAGGACTGAGGACAGACTCTGGAAGCCGGCAAAGGCCAGGTAACGGATTCTCCCTTACAGCCTCCAGAAAAGAATGTAGCTCTGCCAACACTTTGATTTTAACGCAATGACAACCATTTGAAATTTCTGACCTCCAGAATTGTAAGATAATAAAATTATGTTGTCTCGAGTCACTAAGTTGGCAATAGTTTTGTTACAGCAGCAGTAAGAAGCTGAAGTAACAATAAAAACAAAGTTAATCAGTCTTTAAGCCATCTCCCCAGAGAGCTGGCTTTAGGTTTCATCTTTAATCAAAACATATGGTCAGATTTGAGAAACACTGGGCAGTACTCTTACTCCTAAAAATCTGAATTGGAGGCCTGGGATTCTTTGGTCTAAATATTCTCTCTTTCTCTCTCCATGGACAGGCATAGTATCTATCCCTAACCTTGTGGAAGTGTCAACAGATCAGAGCCCAGGACACAAGTGACACAGACTCAACTGGGCCTTGAGAATATTGGCATTCATCATTTTTAAAAATCTATTTACTCATCTCTTCAACATACAGTAGACTCTATGTTTCAGGAATTGTTGTAGGCACAGAAGACAGAGCAGCATATAGAACAGACTATTTCCCTAACCTCAAGGATCTTACCACTGGTGGGGTAGCCCAGGAATTGGAAAACCTTTTTCTGTAAGAGGCCAGCTAGCACATATTTTAAGTTTTATAGGCTGTAGGTTCTCTGTCATAAATACTCAGGCTCTTAGAGTACCAAAGCAGCCACAGACAATATGTAAACAAATGTGTGGTTATGTTCCAATAAAGCTTAACTTACAAAAAACAGTAGTCAGGCTGGATTTCCAGCAAAAAGTAGTTTGAGCAAAAATCTGAGTTTAAGCCATATAAAACCATTGTCTTTCTAGACGAAGCAGAGTTGATCATTGTCAATTTCATACTGTTCTGCCTAATAATTCCAAGTAGTATGTGCTGTCCTCTTTCCTGCAAAGAGCTCACCTTTTCTAGCCTCTTCTTATAATCGTACTCAAAAGTAAGATCTTAGGTCTTCATCAACTGCTAGCTGCTTTCCAATATTTCTTAACTTTCCTACAAGGAACTCCTAAAGGTAGAGGCCTGGTCTCCTTAAGTCTCCTGGAGTGTCAATGCTAGTACCAGGAGTATAGTGTGGGCTCACAGACCTGTGGACTGACTGTGCAGGTGCCCACGTAGGAAGAGACCCGAGAGTTCAGATCCCAAGTAACCCTTATGGATTTACCCACCAAGGACAGGCAGGAAAAATGTTCACAATAGGCTTCGGTGACTACCTCTGGGAGAATGTGATTGAGATTGAACACGGAACTGGCTACCTTATTTAGAAGGCCTCTTGTTAAAAAAATCATTAAGGACTTCAAGACAGCAACAGCAGAATAGTAAAGCAGGTGTAGGTCTCTTTTAACTGGTAAGCCTGTGTGTCTGCGCAGTTCCCATGCCCAGGCAGCCAGCCCCATGAAGCCGGTCTGTTCCACATTTTGTCCTTAGCACTGTACCCTGACAGACTGCAAATGGACAGAACTGCAGAGACTGAAAGGAGACTTCTTCTTCAGGATAACAACACAGAACAATATAAAATACAGAAATGGATAGGGACATTGGAGGCAGGAAAGCACAGAATCTCATCTTGCTTCTGCCAATTCCCAACGGCATGATCTTGGGGCAAAAATGAAAGTTGTCTGAAGAAGCTCTATTATTTTGAGTAACAGGCAAGAAATGAGCTTTGCCTACTATAAGCCACATTAGAAACCTCAAGGGAAGTATGCGTTAGTTTAGCAGAGACAGTCAAGGTGTTGTATTGGCGTGATGATGCAGCACTCAGGACTGATCAAGGATTAGCTGGGAATGAAGAAAAACCATAATGAGTCTGGAAGAATGTTAAGTTTCCATGTTTGGGCGCAGACAAGAGACGGTGAGACAGAGGACTAAGCAAGCAGCACAGAGAAAGGCCAGAAGGAAGCGTGCATGGAGGGGAGACAACAGGGAACTTTGTGGTGCTGAGAATGGCTAATAGACTTTTTTTTTTTTTATTTCTTAGGAGTAAAGTTTCAGTTGCATTTTGTCCAGGGCTGTACCTCAAGAGCGCTCCCTCCCTGCACTTACCCAGAGGCCCACAGCTTCACAGCCTACAATATCTTGTGTTAGTGGCAATTTGGAGAACTAAAGACATTAGGATAACATCTAAATGAGGGCAAGTGGCGCAGAGAAGTAGTGATATACAGAATGGAAATTGGGAGTTTGCCGGGAGCTGGATGTTGAGGCCCAAAGAGCTTAATCTTGCAAAAACATTCAGAGATGTTGCAGGTGGGGGAGGAGGGTAATGGGTGATTTGCCACTTGTTGGGTGATGTTCAAGACAATTTTATTCTATTATTAGAGAACCAGGAAACTCCACCAGGGAGCTCCGGGGACACAGAGGGATTGACATCGGGGCTCCTTTTTTAGACTGGACAACAGAATTGTTGTTTTGAAATTAAACAGAAAAAAATATGCAATGTGCTTAGAGTACTAACTAGTGAGAGTAGATGTTCCATAACTATGAGCTTCCTTCCCACTTTCCCTCATCACCTATGGAGGAACAAAGAGAGAGATGAGACATGGGCACGGCTCCAAATACAAGATTTTCCTCTTCTTCAATCATTTTCAATTTCCCAAAGTGATGCATTCATCAGTCAGGAACTACTACTGCGTGTTGCTTTTGCCAGAGCCGGAGCTCCTGTAACTTGCTTCCATCACAGAACCCCAGGAAAAGAGGAAGCACTCACCATGAAAATATACAGGGACAGGAAGCAGTTCTCCGTCTTCTCATAAGTGCCACAGTGAAAGAGATTGTATCGGAAACTATTCAAGTGGCTTGCAGTGAAATAGGTCCCAAATGCCGCCAAGACAGAGCTGGAGATGTTTAACCCCAGGCTACTTCTGATCTAGGACGGAAGGAAAATCAATCCAGCAATCTGGTGGTATCCCCAGGGGTGTCACCAACAGGCACTCCACACCCCTCACTTCTGTCCCTACAGTCCAGCTGACCCATCTTGACTGCTGTGCTGTTTCCTCACTGGTCTCTCCCCTCACAGCTGCCCATGCACAAACACGATCCTGTGGTTTTCAAGCTTAAATCCTTCAGGCAACCACCACGCACATGAGATAAACTCTTTTTTCCATGTTAACTAGACAGTTCTGCCCATGCCCATCTCCTGCCCTGCTCTGTGCTGGGTGCCTGGCTGCGCATTATTTCTCAAATGTGGCCTCCACGCTTTTTGCGCTTTTTGCGTATGACCTCCCTCTGTTCTGTATTCCTTTCCTGCATTCTCCTCCTGTGGAAGCTTATTATAAGAATGGAAATTCTCCAAGAAAGCATGAGAGGTTGAGTGTGGCTGTAGCACAAGGGGGATTTTAATGGTCATAGCTGGACCAGATACTATGGAGACACACAGGTCAGATTTGGAAAAGCCATAAAGATCATGCTCCATAATCTGATCTTTATCCTTTGAGCTAAGAAAACGCAACTATGGCCTTTAGTGAGCAAAAACATATGTTGAGATCTGGGCTTTTAACTTTTCTTGGCTTTGTGAAAGACCTATTGGCATGAGAGCTATGTTGTAAATTTGCTTTTCCTTACTTAATAGCCTTATTGTGAATTTCTTTCATGGCAAACCAAATGAAAATCCTTTCCATAAGCAGTCGGAATACACATTTTAATTAATAAATGAACAGAGATTATGCCACGCAGACACTTGGTGTCATTGTTTTGGATTCGATCTCAAGCTGCAACATCTGTTTGGCCAGTCCCATTAGAGATTCCTTTTCAGGAATGCTCTGTATTTTCATAAAGATTCTCTCAACACTGCCTTCCCAAACTTTTCATAGTCATATCAGTAATTTTATGAGCAGTCATTTTTTTATTACAATTTCTGAAACACCAATGCAACTATGTAAAACAATCTCTCCGGATTTTTAAAAAACAAAACCCGTCTTGTACTCTGGCAGAACAAATACTTGATTAGTCCTTCTTCTTCTGGGACAAAAATAAGCAAACAGATTAAAAGAAAAAAAAAAGGAAATAGTACTCACCAGGCCTTTTGTAGTTTTAGTCCCTGCTACAATTGACAAGGACCCCGAAACAATAAACTAGTAACAAGAGAAAAAAAGTGTGGGTAGAAAAACTTTAAACAAATATTTGAAGTCAAAATGTACTAAAACTTACCCCTAACTGATAAATTTGTTAAAAAGATCAATTATATTGGGAGAAACACAAAAGATTGTAAAAAAACTCTCCTCTTCTCCCGGAAACAACAGAGAAACTCTACCACATGGATTCACAGGAGAATTTTTCAAGCCTCTCAAAAAAATGTCTAATTGCAATGGTATTTAAACGTTTGAGGTCCTTGAAATACCAAGAAAGCTCCTAAACTCCTGATATAAAGGAACCCTAATATGGTACCAAAATTTAATAAGATTTTAGAAAAGAAAAGAAAGTAAAGATCGTTTTTATTTAAAATGACTATTAAAAGCTATAAACAAAATAGTAGCAGTGAAAGTTTTAAAATTCCATATTAGATGATGATTATTTTAAAAAGTTTTTAATAATATACTATTCCATTTGGTTCTATCAGTTGGGTGATTATTTTCCATTTATCTAAAACAGCTAGAATCAAGTTGATTGGATTCCCCCCCCGCCCCTGCCTTGAACTATTTGACTGTTTGAATTTCTGGGTTTGCTTTCCAATTTGATTTCAAGAGTTTCAAAAATTGTATCTTAATATCAAACAAAGACTGATCTAATGAAACAGCTTGGTAAATTTCTTCAAAATGTTTATAAATTCAAAAACATGGAGATGGTAAAGGTTAATTAAGTCACCTGCAGAAAAAAATAGCAGCAAGAAGCATCCATTATATTATATGAAATGAATCATGACTATGTGGGATATTCCTTTAAATGTCCAGGTTTTTAAAATATTGAATAGTATTATAATTTATAAATACAAATTTAAGGAGAAAATTCACATCAAATTATTACTCATGTTTACAATGTTAAGACATTTAATAGAATTCAACACTATTATGACTTAAACATTCTTTATAAGATACAAAGAGTTTCATCTTCCATATGTAATGGAACATTTGTCTTGGTCTGGAAGTCTTTATCATATTTAATGAGGAAACACTAGGGCCATCTCTATTAAAGTCAAAATCAAGATAAAAGTCTAGATGAACAGATATTACTCTTCTTAATATATTAACCAAAATTACTATGTAAGAAAAATATTTGAGGAAAATGTTTACATTTACTGTTATTTAAATGTGAATGCATTATGCTGAGGATCTCCAAGAATATCAACTAAAGGCTACTATAAACTTTAGGAAAAATTAGTAAGGTACATGGGAAGAACATTATATACAGAAATTACATATAAATACATACTTATTTGTGTGTGTGTGTGTAAAGATTTAACTATTTGAGAGAGAAAGAGGGAGAAAGCGTATGAGTGGGGGAAGGGGCAGAGGGAGAGGGAGAGAGAGAATCTCAAGTGGTCTCCTCACTGAAGGCAGAGCCTGATGTAGGGCTCAGTCTCATGACTGAGATCATGACCTGAGCTAAAATCAGGAGTCAGATGCCTAAATGACTAAGCCCCCCAGGTGCCTTTGTATTTCTGTGTTTAAAACACAGGATTTAATATCACAGTAAAAAATATATTAAGTTTCCAAGAGAAAAAAACTTAACAAGGACTCTGAACAGTGTATATGAGTAAAACTTTACAGTGTTTGAATAGTCCACAGAAGAAAACTTGCACAGATAGACTCATGAGGGAATAATTTTATAGCATTCTGAAAAAAGATATACAGCTGTACTGGAAACCAAATTGTCAAAGATAAGAGATATTTGTGATTTGTTCTTGGTATTGGTTGTTGTACTGTATAAGAGAGTAAAGGGAAAATGAGGTTGAAAGAATAATGGAAGGTCGCAGCAAAAATGTCCCACCAATTAAATAAAGACTGATCTAGTGGGATTCCTATGATGGTTTGAGTGATAGTTCAATTGACAAACATAGCTCCTGCAGTTCCTGGAAATCTATGGAACCTGTGCAGAGGACATAAATTATGAGAACTGGTTTCCAAAGTAGTGTTGAAAAGGAAATTAGGGGTGCCTGGGTGGCTCAGTGGGTTAAGCCTCTGCCTTTGACTCAGGTCATGATCTCAGGGTCCTGGGACCAAGCCCTGTTTCAGTCTCTTTGCCTGCTTCTCCCCCCCACTCCACCCCCACCACCTGCTTCTCTGCCTACTTGAGATCTCTCTCTGTATCAAATAAGTAAATAAAATCTTATTTTAAAAAAGGAGGGGAGAGTGAAGGGGAAGCAGAATGTGTGAGTGGCTGATGTCTGCAAGACTGAAATCAGAACGACCCTGTTTGAACCCTGATTCCTGTACCAAATAAAAGCATGATCTTGAGCAAATCACTTAATTTCTCCAAGTCCCAGTTTCTTCATTCACAAAATGAGGACAATGGTAAATCCTTTCTCAGAAGTCTGTGATGGTTGCACAAATGGAACTAAATACATAAATCACTTAAAATAGTGCCCAGACTATGGTAAGTGTTGAATAAAAGCCATTATTGACATAAGTATCATCAGACGTGTAAAGCATGGTACAAATGCCCAGGAGTAACACAGTGTATGCTGTTCTTTAAATCTTCACTTTTGTAAACAGGCAAAGGGGAACAAAAAGCCAACTCTGTAATAAAGCTCTAAACTCTCTCATTCTCAACGTTGTAGATGAACAGAAACCTTACAGTTCTTGAATAGGGTTTTCTGGTTCTAACATAAACTTATTTTCCTCTTATCACTTGATACTTTGCTTTCTGTTTACATTCTTAATTTGCAGAGAAACTCCCTTGAATTTTATGTTAAGGGAAAAAAATTTTTTTTTAATTTTTTATTTTTTATAAACATATATTTTTATCCTCAGGGGTACAGGTCTGTGAATCACCAGGTTTACACACTTCACAGCATTCACCAAAGCACATACCCTCCCCAATGTCCATAAACTTTCTTAAATTTTCACTTAATCTTATAGTTATTGTTAAATTTTTGAAACAAAATTTATCTAATAGCAGCTCCATTTGTTAAGATTTGATAGCTGATTATAAATTGCCTGCATAACAGCCATGTCTCTTCTTTCTTGTTAATGAAATCCTCATTTTGTTCATGAGGTCAGTGAGCCCTTCCCAGGCTAACTGAGAAGTGAATTTCAATTAGTCCAAGCCAACAATGGCAAATCCATTACCTTTGCCCAGAGTTGGTTTGGGAATATAAAGGATTTATGCACACAAAACATTTATGAACAATGAGATGTATCTAGTCTGATACGATATGCCAGCCATCTTCAATGAAGTTCTTGCACTCCTGAACTAACCAACCCTGGTAATGACTAGCCACTGGGTTTCTAGTTGTGAAAAAAAATCAATGCTTTCAATGTTTAATACATCCTGTTTGGGTCTTTTGCTATATGCTGCTGTAATATACCATACTAAATATTTAATCTCCCAGCTTTCTATGAGTCTTTTATTATTATTCCTATTTTAAATGTGAGAAAATGGAGTCAAAAGGAGATTAGATACCTTTCTCAAAGTTATAGAACTACAAAAGAGGGCTATATATGATTCTAAAGCTCAAGACATTAACAACGAAATTATGTTGTCTCCAACGATAACAGAAGGTATTCTACTCACCATCAGCGACCCCACAGTTTTGTACACCTCATGCTCTAACAAATAATGATACTCATTGAATGGAAATATGACATTAATGTTTATTATTCCCAGGCTGAGGTTCATCAGGGCAATCAGGATCTGCACAACCTAGAAATGATGAAGAAAGTAAAGACTGATTATCTGCCACCCCCTTTCCAACCACTAAGTTCCTCCTCTTCTCCATCTTCTAATATGATAGACGGTCTTGATAGTCTCCTGTTGTTTTTCTTTCATATAAAGAACTATGGGTATATTAGCTTACTAAAACTGTCTCTTGGGATATCCATCCCTAATGTCCCAGTCATTTTCAAGGTAAGAAGAATGAACCAGGACCTACCCAGAGGTTCTTTACTGACCCCTGTGGTGTTACTCCTACTGCAGCTCTTGCTCTCTTTTGCTCAGATGAGAGTGACTCAGAAATTAGGAAGCAAGGAAAAATAATGTGAGGGAAGGAGCATGGGCATAGGTGAAGCAAAAGAAAAGAGCAATATGAGCTTTTCTTGGCATCTAGGATCTAAAAATAGAGGCATTAGATTAGAGTTATCCCATGGCATAAAAAGGATACAAAGTTTCATAATGATTTGGTCCCATTGGTTTAAAGCTTAGGCTAGAGATCAACCTCTGTATTCACTCTCCTTCAACCTGCACTAATCTGTCTTTCTTTAAACTGTCCATTTCTTGTAGGCACACTCACCTGAGACTCTGAACAGAAATGCACAGAGAATAAAAGAATTTTCATCCTCTGAGGAGCAGTCTGAGAAAATTTCCCAGAGACAGTAGCAATGTGGGGTAATTAGCTTTCAGAAAAATCTGTTGGATGGACACCAGCTAGTGTACATGTGGCCTTTTCTTTTGTTGCTATTCCCTGCTGAAGTTAAAGTTATCATGGATGACCCACAAACGTAGAATAGATCTGAAGTCACTATGTTTTAAATACAATGAGATTAGAAGCATGATGTAATAGAATATTGTACCATTTTGACTAAAAGGGCCTGAGCATCAGATACCAATGACCCTTGGGCAGGCTGATGTATTATAAGGTTAATGGGACAAAGTATTTGTCATTAAAACTGATCAGCTGTGAGTTTACAATACAACTGGTCTACTTCTGGATCTGCAACTGACTTACCCCGAGAACTTTAGGTTCCCCCTTCAAGAACTTCTCTGGCATCCATTTCCACTGATGTGGGTATAGAACCTCAGACTTCTCTGGCTGGTGCACATCAGGGCCAGCCCCTGTGGTCCCTTCTAGTCCTTGTGTGGTTGCCATGGCAGCAGAAAAGAAGCTACAAAAAGAAATGTAATTTAGGATGAGGTCCTGTTAATGACAGGACAAACTATGGTCTACATTCCCTTGCTTTATTATAACAGCTATTAGAACATCTTTGCAAAATGTAGTTATTGCAAACATCAGCCAGGAAAGTGGATAAAACACCTTAAGGAGAGAAATGGAGAGAGAGAAATGCCATGTGTTATCCAGATGCTAGAAAGTACTGAAGAGAGGAAATCTAGATAGAATTGAGGTGAATATGCTGGGTCCCTCAAATATATGAAGTTTGTACTCACATATTATCTCTCTGATTATAACCATTTCTCCTTTGGGTTTTTTTTTTTAAGATTTTATTTATTTATTTGTCAGAGAGGGCACAAGCAGGGTGAGAGGAAGAGAGAGAAACATGTTCCCTGCTGAGCAAGGAACCCCATGAGGGACTCCATCCCAAGACCCTGGGATTATGGCTTGAGTTTACGCTTAACCCACTGAGTCACCTAGGCGTCCCACCATTTCCCCTTTGAAAGATACCTTTTTTTCCTTTTTAGATTATTTATTTATTTATTTTACAGAGAGAGAGAGAGAGAGAGAGAGAGAGATCACAAGTAGGCAGAGAGGCAGGCAGAGAGAGAAGGGGAAGCAGACTCCCTGCTGAGCAGAGAGTCCGATGCGGGGCTCAATCCCAGGACCCTGAGATCATGACCTGAGCCGAAGGCAGCAGCTTAACCCACTGAGCCACCCAGGTGCCCCGAAAGAGAACTTTTATAATAGGAATAAACTACACAGAATCATCTCTGTTCCCATTGATCGTAAAAGTATTTTATGGTCTCCCTTTTCTAATTGGAGCAGAGTTATATTCTCAGAGCTGGAAAACTCCTCCAGGTTTATCTTTTTTTTTTTTTTTTTTAAAGATTTTATTTATTTATTTGACAGAGAGAGATCACAAGCAGGCAGAGAGGCAGGCAGAGAGGCAGGCAGAGAGAGAGGAGGAAGCAGGCTCCCTGCTGAGCAGAGAGCCCGATGCGGGCCTCGATCCCAGGACCCTGAGATCATGACCTGAGCCGAAGGCAGCGGCTTAACCCACTGAGCCACCCAGGCGCCCCGTCCTCCAGGTTTATCTTATTAAATTATTTTAATCTTGGATTTTATCCTATAAACTTTGGACTCTGTGGATGGACTTTATGATCCTGAGTCATAATCCTGGCACTGAGAATTTAAATCTCTTGTCTCATTTAAATATTTTAAAACCTGACTTGTCAATGCATGACAAGGACACATAAAATTATTTTTTTGAGGCTCAAAGCACAAACATAATACTCTTGTGCCACTTTCTCTCTTCAATCTAGTAACCCCAGTCAGGTTATGTAGAAGTGAGTTTAAAGCACCGGAACACTTTATCTACTCATTTGAATCCATGTTCAGATGTTGCATGGCTCACATTCATAAATTTTGACAGAAGTGAAAATTAAGACTTTGCAAAGCCACAATCAATTCTGATTCCATTCATGGTTTGGTGAGGCTCTGTCAAAGCCTCCAGTTTGGAGATGTGTGCTCTTTCATTGGTAGTACAATATCAAAGAATGTTCCAGCAACACACATTTTTCTGGTATTGGGAAAGAATCCATTTTTCTCAGGAAAGGATTATTAACCTATATTTATACTCTATAGGCTAAGGGAACTACATTATTAGTTATCTAGCAAACAAAACAAAACAACACTTGGCCAAGATAAGAAAAAAAAAAATGAATCTATCTCAGAGACAGGCAAGGGTAAACAACCCAAATGAAAATAAATATTAATAATTTTAAAACATTAATTTAATTTTAGTAACAAATGTATTCAAAGTTCTGGAAAGCAATAAAATGAAAAGTACAAAATAGTAAATCCTAAAATAATAAAACAAAAACTTTAAAAATAAGATGACAGAAAAATATAATTGGTAATTCATAAGGAATAATAATATGAAGGAGAATAAAACAGTTAAGATGAGGAAGTAAATAAGAGGATATAACCAAAAAGTCAATGTTTCTTCTCCTGTTCGAGAATATTTCCAAAAGTAATACAGAGAAAAGTAGAACTCCATTTTGAAACTGGGACACAACTAAAATTACCATAATTCAGATGAAGTATTTGTTAAAAGCAATGAAGACTGCATGAAGAAAAATTTGGGAGAAATGCAGAAGGAGTATCAAAGAAGCAGGACATTACGCCACAGATTTCAGCGTACACTTATCAAAGGCGAGAGTCTCGCTGAGGTATAAAACACATGCTCTTATTTATAATCCAGAGAATGAACACACTAGCTGACAGCTGCAGCTTCCCTGGGCAAGTATAGTTCTGAGACATAAAAGGTGGGAATAGCAGAGAAAACACATCAAAAAGCCACTTTTGTAGGAAGCCATCTGTCTCTGAATAATTCTTACACTGGAGTCTGCAAAGGAGGGAGCAGGGGCATCTGGGTGGCTTAGTGGGTTAAAGCCTCTGCCTTCGGCTGGGGTCATGATCCCAGGGTTCTGGGATCAAGCCCCACATCGGGCTCTCTGCTCAGCAGGGAGCCTGCTTCCTCCTCTCTCTGCCTGCTTCTCTGCCTACTTGTGATCTCTGTCTGTCAAATAAATAAATAAAATCTTAAAAAACAAACAAAGGAGGAAGCAAGTCTTCTTGCCAAAAATCTCCAAGAAATCCTACAGATTGGAATCATCTGAGTATATCATCATAGTCAAAGATCACCAAGTGTACAAAAACCAAGAGATTTAGTTATGAGAAACAACAAATGCTTCAGATATTATGATAATCAAATACAGAATGTGTAATAAGTATTGACAAAGTGTTCAAATAAAAATGGAATTTCAAAAATGAGAAAACACAGATAAAGTGCTGAAGTGACTTGACAAATTTCAAATGTAAAGAAAGCAATGTCGACATTAAAAAAAATACTTGGTTAATGTGTTACACAGCAATGGACAAAGAAAAGGGAATCTGTGAACTGGAAGATAAATCTGGAAAAATGACCTAGAAGTCACACAGACAAAGAAATGGACATAGGAGAAGAGATATAAAAAGATTAGAAGTACAGAACTAAAAATTTGAGATGTGTATAGAGTCCTATAAAAAAAGGAGACAACAAATGGAGGATGGGTGAAATTGGCAATATGTGAAACTCACAGACACAGATCACATAACATACACCAAGCAGTTTTATTTCAAAAAATTTATATTCAAACACATCATGGTAAACTTACAAGATAGCAAAAAGCAAAGATGATCTTAATAGTAGTAAAAATGAAAACACAGTGTATATGTAAAAAATGGGCAGAAGATATGAACAGACACTTCTCCAATGAAGACTTACAAATGGCTATCAGACACATGAAAAAATGTTCATCATCAGTAGCCATGAGGGAGATTCAAATTAAAACCACATTGAGATACCACCTTATACCAGTTAGAATGGCCAAAATTAGCAAGACAGGAAACAACATGTGTTGGAGAGGATGTGGAGAAAGGGGAACCCTCTTACACTGTTGGTGGGAGTGCAAGTTGGTGCAGCCTCTTTGGAGAACAGTGTGGAGATTCCTCAAGAAATTAAAAATAGAACTTCCCTATGACTCTGCAATTGCACTACTGGGTATTTACCCCAAAGATACAGATGGAGTGAAAAGAAGGGCCATCTGTACCCCAGTGTTTATAGCAGCAATGGCCGCGGTCGCCAAACTGTGGAAAGAACCAAGATGCCCTTCAATGGACGAATGGATAAGGAAGATGTGGTCCATATACACTATGGAGTATTATGCCTCCATCAGAAAGGATGAATACCCAACTTTTGTAGCAACATGGATGGGACTGGAAGAGATTATGCTGAGTGAAATAAGTCAAGCAGAGAGAGTCAATTATCATATGGTTTCACTTATTTGTGGAGCATAATAAATAGCATGGAGGACAAGGGGAGTTAGAGAGGAGAAGGGAGTTGGGGGAAATTGGAAGGGGAAGTGAACCATGAGAGACTATGGACTCTGAAAAACAATCTGAGGGTTTTGAAGGGGCGGGGGGTAGGAAGTCAGGGTACCAGGTGGTGGGTATTGGAGAGGGCACGGATTGCATGGAGGACTGGGTGTGGTGCAAAAATAATGAATACTGTTATGCTGAAAATAAATAAAAAATAAATTTAAAAAAAAGAGAGTAGTAAAAAGGAAAAGTCTGATCCTGTGCAAAGTGAGAACAATTAGACTAATTACAACATAAGCCAGAAAACCATAGAAAAATATTTTTCAAAAGCCTGAGAGGAAACAATGAGAGACCTAGAATTTTGTTTTATGCACTAAAACTGGGCTTCGAGATCAAGGGTGACATGAAGACATTTTCAGATAAGTAAACCCTTGATGGTGTTTACCAGCACTGGCAAACATCCACCAAATAGAATGTTCACTAAATAGAACTTTCAAATGAAGTGCTTAAAAAATGAGAAACATGAATCCCAGAAGGTTGTTTTTTGATGCAAGAAGGAATGGTTAGCAAAGAAATTGGTAAACATGTATGCATATGTGTTGTTTGCACAAAATAAGACCAACAATAATTGATTCATTAGGTGAAACGTAAGGACAAAATAGAAAACACTGAACTCCCCAAAAAGCAAAATTTAGGATTGGGATGATAAGAATTGGTCTTCTAATGTCCTTGTGCTCTTTGGGAAATGGGTGAAGATAGTAACTTTAGATTTCTTTTTTTTTTTTACCTTTCTCTTTTTCTTTTTATTTTTTCAGTGTTCCAAAATTCATTGTTTATGTACCACACCTAATGCTCCATGCAATACATGTCCTCCTTAATACCCATCATCAGGCTCACCCATTCAATTAGGGTGAAAAAAACAAGAGTTACTGATAAAGATAAGAAATGGTTATGTAATTTTTTTCAATAAAGAAGGGAAAATGTTACGAGAAAATGAAGAAAAAAATGTTATCTATCCACCAAAAAGGCAAGAAAGGAGATAAAATGAACAGAAAAATAAGCGAGACAAACAGAAAGCAAAAACTATCGTAGAGGACTAATCACCTCCAGAATTATTTGAGGGCATCTGAAAATCCACTCTTCTTTGAAAGCATTGAGATCACACTGGGAAAATGGTGAAAATCTACTTTCCCAGAAGTCTAGACATTAACCAAGATCTTGTAACAATCAAAAACATTTATTCAAAGATAATTGTTGACTTTTGATAGGCATATTGAACTTTGTCATTTTTTCTTTGTCATAAAGATTCACAGGATATAATTTACCATTTAAACTAGTATTAAGTGTAATAGTTGCTCTAAGTCCATTCACATTGTTGTGCAAGCATTACATACATCGCCAAAACTTTTTCTATTTTCTCAGCTGAAACTCTGTGCTGAAACTCCCCATTTCCACCTCTCCTAGCAAATGTTCTACTTTCTGTCTTCATGAACTGAACTACTGCAGGAAACTCGTATAAGGAGAATGATGCAATACTGTTCTTTGGTGACTAGCTTATTTCACTTAACAAAATGTCTTATTTCACTCATGTGTAGCCAGGTACCAAAACTTCTTTTCCTTTTAAGGCTGAATAGGTTTCTATTATATGTATAAACCATATTTTCTTTGTCTGGGTATTGCATTAATTCTCTTCAATACTTCTATCTTAGCAATTTTAGTCCGTGAACATGGCATGTCTTTCCATTTATTTGTGTTATCTTCAGTTTCCTTGAGGAATATTTTGTAGTTTTCAGCATTGAAAGTCTCATCTCCTTGGTTAAGTTTAAGCTGAAATCTTTTATTATTTCAACACTATTATAAATTGGTTTTCTTTATTTTCTTCTCAGGTTGTTCATTGTTAGTATAGAGAAATGCAGGTGATTTTTGTGTGTTGATTCTGTGTCCTGCAACTTTTCCTGAATTCATTTATTACTTCTAACAGCTGTGTGTGTGTGATCTTTAGGGTTTTCTATATATAAAAGCATGTCATCTTGCCAACAGAGATAATTTTACTTCTTCCTTTACAATGTTGATGATGCCTCTTATTACTTTAGCTTGCCTAATTTCTCTGACAGGAACTTCTGTTTCTATGCTGAATAAAAGTGGCGAAAGCAGGTCCTTGCTTTGTTTCTAATCTTAGAGGAAAAGGTTTCATTCTTTTTTTAACGTTAAGTACAATGTTGACTGTAAACTTTTTATATATGGCCTTTATTATGTTAAAGGAGCTTCCTTCTATTTATAGTTTTCTGAGTGTTTTTGTAAGGAAAGGGAGTTGAATTTTGTCAAATGCTTTTTCTGCATCAATTCAGATTATCATGTGTGACTCTTTAGGTCATTCTGTTAATGTGGCATATTAACTAATCCATTTTTATATATTGGACTATCCTTGCATTCTAGGTATAAGTCTCACCTGGTCATGGTATATAATCCTTTTAATAGACTGTCAAATTTGGTTTTTAGTTCTTTGTTGAAGATATTGGTGTCAATAATTATAAGGGATAGTGCTCTATAGTTTTCTTGTCATGTCTTTATCTGGCTTTGGTAATAAGGTAATGCTCACCTCATGGAATGAATTATGGGGTGTTTCCTCCCCTTGAATGTTTTGGAAAAGTTGATAAAGATTGGCATTAATTTTTCTTTAAATGTTTGGTAGATTTCACCAGTGAAGCTACCTGGTCCTTGGTTTTTCTTTTTGGGGAGGTTTTCAATTATTTCTTCAATATCTTTTCTAATTATAGGCCTCTTCAGACTTTCTAATTTCTTCATGAGTAAGTCTAGGTAGGCTGCGTCTTTCCACGAATTTGTCCATTTCATTTAGGTTATCCAAGTTATTGGGAAACGATTGTTCATAGTACTCTCTTATAATCCTTTTATTATTTCTATAAAATCAGTATTATGTCCCTTTTCACTTATAAATTAGTTATTTGACTCATCTTTTTGTATTAGATAATCTAACTAAATGTTTGTCAATTTTGTTGATATTTTCAAAGAACAAACTCTTGGTTTCATCAATTCTCTCTATTGTTGTTTTAACTTAATCCTACTCCTATAACCCTCTCCCAGTTCTGTGGTAGCCCTGAAAACTAGAAGCCTTAGAACCATGGCAGCTACAGAAACTGGCCACTTAACAGTCTGTGAAGGGGTTAAAATAAAATTGGAAATTCTTAACAAACCCCATCTCCAGGAAATTGTCACTACTAACTTGTTTGGAAAACATCTGGAAAAGCTCTACTCATAGATCTTGTCTTTACTTGATATGTAGGACTCAAGGCTCATTCGGTGATGGCAGCCTTAACTCCAAGGTGTTTGTCAAAAGCAATTATCAGAAATTGTTTAATTCATAGCTTCCTGAGGCAGTGATACAGTTGGAGTTAAAAAAAAAAAAGCTGAATTTAAAAAATAGTTAAAAGAAAAAAACAGGAATGAGATTTCTGAAAGGACCTTGAAAAATTCTTAATATATCCCTGGGGATCTAGAAGTCCATATATGTGTATGTTGTATGTGTGCCCAGGAAAGACCTGAGAAGTTCCTAATTCCTCAACTATGTCTTATCTCAGGACTCTGTGCAAGGAAGAAGGAAAGGCTATAGAGAAATGAAATACAGGGGCATAAAGTACCAGAGTATTAAAGTTTGCTCAATGCATGCACACATGACTTAAGACAAAATGGAAGGAGACTTATTAGGGGGAGGAGGCTCTTAAAGATATCTCTTAAATCAGTAGCTGACCACTAACCTGAATAAAACAGAAATTCTGATGTGCACAGATTACACAGAATATATACTTCACAGAAGAGATCTGACAGTCACTACACAACAACAACAACACAGCAATGACAAATAGCCACAACAACAATGAATACTTGGAATGGGGTATTCTTTGAAAAGATCAACAAAACTGGAAAATCATTAGATTTTTAGAAATCATTAGAAAATCATCTAGACTGAACAAGAAGAATTGTAAGAAGAAATTACCAAAATCAGGAATGAAGTCAATATGATAACCAACCTTACAGAAAAAAAAATTGTAAAATTCATAGATTACTATGAATAACTATATGCCAATAAATGAGATAACTTAGATGACACAGTTAAATTCTTGTAGAGATACTAATGAAACTGATGGAAGAAGAAACACAAAAGCTATATAGACCTATAACAAGCATTTAAATGAGGAAATTAAAAATTTCCTATAAAGAAAAGCCCATGCCCATATGGTTTCACTGGTGATTGTATTAAGCATTTTAAAAAGATTCAATAATTGGGCGCCTGGGTGGCTCAGTGGGTTAAGCCGCTGCCTTCAGCTCAGGTCATGATCTCAGGGTCCTGGGATCGAGTCCCGCATCGGGCTCTCTGCTCAGCAGGGAGCCAGCTTCCCTCTCTCTCTCTCTGCCTGCCTCTCCATCTACTTGTGATTTCTCTCTGTCAAATAAATAAATAAAATCTTTAAAAAAAAATAAAAAAAAATAAAAAGATTCAATAACCCCTCTTCAAAACTTCTTAAAAAAAAACTGGAAGAGGAAGACAAAAGATTCAATAACTTTTCTTCAAAAACTCTTTTAAAAAACTGGAAGAGGAAGGATACTTCCCAATTTATTGTTCAAGGCCAGGTTACCTTGATATCAAAATCAAGAAAAGACATCATTAAAAAAAGAAAACCACAGATGAATATCCTTTATGAACAAAGACACAAAACTTGTTTAAGGATCCAATTCAGTCAGATATGGATCTCACCGAGTCCCCTGGTCAGAGTGTTCCCCAGCCCATTCTGTAGATGAGAAAAGACACTAGAGCAACAGCAGAACACATTTTCTTCTCAAGTGCACATTCTAGGATAGACCATATGTGTGGATACAAAGAAGTCTTAGAAAATTCAAGAAAATTAAAATCACACCATTTATCTTCTCTGACATCAATGGCATGAAGCTAGAAGTCAAAACAAGAGGAAAAGAGGAAAATTCATCAACATATGGAAATTGAACAGCACTCCTGAACAACCAATGGGTCAAAAAAAGAAATTAAAGGGGAGATTTTAAAATTTCCTGAGACAAACGTGGGAACACAGCTTACCAGAACTTGTGGGATGCAGCAAAAGCAACTCTGAAGGAATTTCACAGCAATAAATACCTACATTAAGAAGTAAGAAAGATCACAAATAAACAAGCTAACTCTACCCCTTAAGGACAAGAAAAGGAAGAATAAACTGAGTCCCAAGTTCGCAGAAGAAAGGAAATAATAAAGATTAGAGCAGAAATAAATGACAGAAAACTCAAAACGATAGAAGAGTGTCCAAAATCTATAAAGAGCTTAGCAAACTCAACACCCAAAGAACAAATAATCCAATCAAGAAATGGGCAGAGGGGTGTCTGGGTGGCTCAGTGGGTTAAGCCACTGCCTTCGGCTCAGGTCATGATCTCGGGGTCCTGGGATCGAGTCCCGCATTGGGTTCTCTGCTCAGCAGGGAGCCTGCTTCCCTCTCTCTCTCTGCCTGCCTCTCCATCTACTTGTGATTTCTCTCTGTCAAATAAATAAATAAAATCTTTAAAAAAAAAAAAGAAATGGGCAGAAGACATGAACAGACATTTCTGCAAAGAAGACATCCAGATGGCCAACAGACACATGAAAAAATGCTCCACATCACTCAGCATCAGGGAAATACAAATCAAAACCGCAATGAGATACCACCTCACACCAGTCAGAATGGCTAAAATTAACAAGTCAGAAAAAGACAGATGCTGGTGAGGATGTGGAGAAAGGGGAACCCTCCTACACTGCTGGTGGGAATGCAAGCTGGTGCAACCACTCTGGAAAACAGTATGGAGGTTCCTCAAAAAGTTGAAACTAGAGCTACCCTATGACCCAGCAATTGCACTACTGGGTATTCACCCTAAAGATACAAATGTAGTGATCCGAAGGGGCACATGCTCCTGAATATTTATAGCAGCAATGTCCGCTATAGCCAAACTATGGAAAGAACCTAGATGTCCATCAACAGATGAATGGATAAAGAAGATGTGGTATATATACACAACGGAATACTATGCAACCATCAAAAGAAATGAAAATCTTGCCATTTGCGACAATGTGGATGGAACCAGAGGGTATTATGCTTAGTGAAATAAGTCAATCAGAGAAAGACAACTCTCATATGATCTCCCTGATATGAGGAAGTGGAGATGCAACATGGGAGTTTTGGGAGGTAGGAAAAGAATAAATGAAACAAGATGGGATTGAGAGGGAGACAAACCATAAGTGACTCTTAATCTCACAAAACAAACTGAGGATTGCTGGGGGGTCAGGGGGTCAGGAGAGGGGGTGGGGTTATGGACACTGGGGAGGGTATGTGCTATGGTGAGTGCTGTGAAGTGTGTAAACCTGGTGATTCACAGACCTGTACCCCTGGGCATAAAAATACATTATATATTTATAAAAAACAAAATAAAAATTTTTAAAAAGGGGGAAATTTCAAACCTCATTTTATGAGGCCAGCATTAGTCTGATACCAAAACCAGGAAGGGAAATACTGATAGAGATACTGGAGGAATATATCCCTGATGCATGCTAAAACTCTCAGTAAAATACTAGGAAACTGAATTCAACAACACATTGAAAGGATTGTTCACTGTGACCAAGCAGAATTTACTCCTGAAACCAAAAATTGTTCAACATATGCAAATCAATCATACATCACAGTAATAGAATGAAAGAAAAGAACCATATGATCATCTCAATAGATGCAGAAAAAAGTATTTGACAAAATTCAACATCCACTCATGATAAAACTGTTAACCTGATAGACATAGAAGAACATACTCAACTTAATAAAGGTCATATACAAATAGCCCACAGCTAATATCATACACAAAGGTGAAAGGTTGAAGGCTTTTCTTCAAAGATCAGGGACAAGACAAGGTTGTCTACTCTCACCACTTCCATTCAATATGGTACTAGCTGGACCAATCAGTCAAGAAACAGAAGTAAAAGGTATTGGAATTGGAAAGGAAGCAGTAATATTGTCTCTATTTGCAGATGATATGATTTTTATATTTAAAAAATCCTAAAGACTCAACTAAAAACCTATTAGATCTAATCAATGAATTCAGGGAAGTTGCAGGATACAAAATGAATATATACAAAATCAGTAGCATTTCTAGACACTGTGGAATTTTTGAAAAAGAAATGAAAAAATTGATCTCATTTATAACAACACCAAAAACAAAAAAACACTTATGAATAAATTTAACTAAGAAGGTAAAAGATCTATGCTGAAAACTGCAAGACATTAATGAAAGAAATTGTAAACACATATAAATGGAAAAGTATTCCCTGTTCACGGATTGGAAAAATTAATCCTGTTAAAATGTCAATACCACTGAGAGCCATCTATAGATTCAATGCATTGCTTATCAAGATTTTAATGGCATTTTTTATAGAAGTAGAAAAAAACACTCCTAACATTTATATGGAAGCACAGAAGATTCCAACTAGCCAAAGAAAAACTGAAAAAGGAGAACAAACAGAAGGCATCACATTTCCTGATTTCAGGTTATACTATTAGGATTTAGTCATCCAAACAGTGTGGTGCTGCCAAAAAACAGACAGACAGACCAAAAACAAAATTCAGAGCCCGGAACTAAGCCCAAGCACACACGGTCAACTACTATTTGACAAGAGAGTCAAGAATACTCCATGGAGAAAAGACAGTCTCTTCCACAAATGGTGCTGGGAAAATTAGGTGAACACAAGTTGAAGAATTACACTGGACATAAATCTTACACTACTCACAAAAACTAACTCAAAATGGATAAAGACCTCAGTGTAAGACCTGGAACCATAAACTCCTACAAAGGAAACATAGGAGTAAAGCTTTTGACATGCGTCCTGATGATGAATTTTTGATATGACATCTAGAGCACAAGCAAGAAAAAATCTACAATAAACAAACAGGACTACATTAAACCAAAATCTTCTATTTATCAAAAGAAACCATCAAGAAAGGGAAAAACAACCTATGGAACGGGATAAAGGATAAAGGTATTTGCAAATCACATATCTGATAAGGGGTTACTGTCCAAAATACATAAAGAATTCATACAACTCAATAGGAAAAAAAAATGGGCAAAGGATTTGAAAAGAAATTTCTCCAAATAAGATATATAAAACCCCAATAGATATATGAAAAGATGCTCAACATCACTAGCCCTTAGGGAAATTCAAGTCAAAATCACAACAAGATATCACCTTACACTGGTTAGAATAGCCATCCTCAAAAAGATGGGAGAGAACAAATGCTGGAGAGGATGTGGAGAAAAAGAAATCCTTGTACATGGTTGGTGGGAATGTAGATTGGAGCAGTAAGTGTGGGAAACAGTATGGAGGTTCCTCAAAAAATTAAAAATCATGAGAGACTATGGACTCTGAAAAACAATCTGAGGGGTTTGAAGTGGTGGGGGGGTGGGAGGTCGGGGTACCAGGTGGTGGGTATTAAAGAGGGCACGGATTGCATGGAGCACTGGGTGTGGTGAAAAAATAATGACACTGTTATGCTGAAAATAAATTTAAAAAGCCAAAAAAGGGACGCCTGGGTGGCTCAGTTGGTTAAGCGGCTGCCTTCGGCTCAGGTCATGATCCCGGCGTCCTGGGATCGAGTCCCACATCGGGCTCCTTGCTTGGCGGGGAGCCTGCTTCTCCCTCTGCCTCTGCCTGCCACTCTGTCTGCCTGTGCTTGCTTTCGCTTCTCTCTCTATGACAAATAAATAAATAAAATCTTTTAAAAAAATAAATAAATAAAAAAAAATAAAAAGCCAAAAAAAACAAAAAACAAAAAAATAAAACAGCATTATCCAATAAATAAATAAATAGAAATTTAAAATAGAATGACCATTTGATCCAGCAATCACACTTTTGAGAATATGTGCAAAGGAAATGAAGACGCTAATTTGAAAAGGTATCTATCCCCCCACATTCATGGCAGCATTACACACACAGACACATACACACACACACACACACACACACACACACTGGATTATTATTCAGCCATGAAAAAAAAAAAAGGAAATTCTACCATTTGTAACAACAGAGAGGGACCTTGGAGACATTATGCTAAGTGAAATATGTCAGGCAAGACAAATATTATATAATATCACTTACATGTCGAATCTTATTTTTTAAAAAATCCAAAACTCCTAGAAAGAGATCAGAATTATGGTCACTAGAGGTGAAGAGTCAGTGGGCAGAAATGGCAGAAGGTGTAAAAAGATGCAAACTTCCAGTTATAAGATCCATAAGTACTAGGGATGCAACGTACAATATGATGACTATAGTGAACATGACTATGTAATGTATAGGAAAGCTGTTAAGAGAGTAAATCCTGTAATTCTTATCACAAGGAGAAATTCCCCCCCCCTTTTTTTTCTTTTTCTTTTTATTGTATTTATAGGAGAAGATGGAGGTTAGCTTAACTGACTGATCATCACTTCACAACATATAAATGAAATGATCATGCTGTACTCCTTAAACTTATACAACGATATACGCCAATTATTTTTTAATAAACCTAGAAAAGAAAGAAAAAAAAGACTCAGTTATTTCCTTCTTGTACCATAGAGACCAAAAGTATTGTAAAAGTAACTACTGGTAATTCTTAGTCCAAATAAAGGTGTATTTTAGTGTACTTTTTTAATGCAAATAAATTTCTGCGTTCACCTCTCAGACTTATCTTCAGATTGAGGATTTAGGTGATGTAGGCCCTATCTTGTCAAACATCCTTGGTGGTTCTTCTTCTCTATTTAATAAGACTTTGAGTTTCCCACAAACAAACACTATATTATAATAACACTTCCGAATGTCTCTAATGGTCTTTCCATATTCTGTGGCAACATATATCTGGTCCTGGTAATTTGGGGCTGATGCTCTGGTCCTTCTAATGAACTCTGACTATAAATTTGCTTAACTGCCTCCTTCTTTCCTACCACAGAAATCCATGTGTAATTGCCTAGGGAAGATAAAGTCCTCAAGGATAAATACGTGTTTACCCCCTAGGTCTGGACTTCCCTATTTTCAAATAAAAAGGAAACCAAAACAACAAAAAAGTTTGGAAAGGTATGAGGAACATTTCCTCTAGATTGGGAAAGACTCTGAACTGTAGTATTACCATATTATTTGCAATATGTGTTGGGCTGTTGACAAGTAGAGTGTCTTCCTGTTATTGCTGTTCCTGCTACAAATGTGGAGAAACCTAGAAAACATCCCACTTTTCTTCTACTGATGCCAAATCTTCTTGGGGGTGAGTACCGCCACCCATCTTTTGTTTCCTACTGTTTTATCACCAACTCCCTCCTGAGTCCCAAGTGCCAATGAGGGAGCTGGACAATGGTCTTCATCAAACTTAAATCTACAAAATCCCTTTCCTCAGTAGACTTCTTCACAGGTATCTTCAGTCTGTGGCATGGCATCTCGTGAATGCTGCCCTGGAATGGTTGGAGAACTAGGTCAGACCACAGTGTACCCCAGGGCCTGCTTAAGACTGGGGACCCCACCTTCGCCTGACAGCATCTCCACTAAATTCTTCACGTGACAGGCCTTTTTTGACTGCTGAATTATAAAAATGATGTCAGAGACAGAGAATAAAGAACACGAAAGAAGGAGACTCAAGAGTATATGAAATACTTAGTGAAAAAATATAAAATATTGCTTTCGGTTTCCCTAAGAGCCTAGGGATGTAGGGATCAAACATAATTGTGACCACCTTACCCAGGCTCAGCCTCTAGGAGCCTGTCCTTACCACCATCCTCTGCAACAAAGAGTGTTCTCCAACCCACCCCTCCCAACATACACTTAAAGGTGCACTAGACCCACCCCCAACCCAGAATACCAGCTCCTGCTGTGAGAAGTAACTTGATCCTCTCTCATTCCACTCTCAGTCACCCTAGAACCAGCGGATGAAAAACCCATCAGCCCCAGAGCCTAGAAAGGCATGCCCTACCTTTCTTCAGGCCTGCAATGTCTGCAGTGGTCCTATGAGTGCCGGAGACTCTGGGCAAGTGCCTTCAGTCCAGATAAAACACTTGGCCCCACTCCACACCTCACTCAGGTCAATTCTGCATTCCTCTCCTGCAGTTTTTCTGATCCCCAAAGGCAGTGCTGAGTATTTCTGAGATGCACAGCTGCTTCCTTTTTTATGTCGGAAGTGCTAACTGATTTAGCATCCTTAATACGGGTGTGGGTGTCTGTTGTGAAATTTGCTGAGTGAGCAGTGACTGCCTCATACAGTCTTTTATAGGAAAATAATAGCATGTGTAATACCGTGTATATAGTCTATAATGTGTCATTACTGTGTGTATCGGTGGAGATCAGTGGCTAAGGATTTACTGTGGGTCACACTCTGCTCAAAGGTCTTTATATACATACATAAACTAATTTAATGACTTAAAAAATTTTTTTTTACTTTTTCAGCGTAACAGTATTCATTATTTTTGCACCACACCCAGTGCTCCATGCAATCCATGCCCTCTCCAATACCTACCACCTGGATCCCCCAACCTCCCACCCCCCGCCCCTTCAAAACCCTCAGATTGTTGTTCAGAGTCCATAGTCTTTCATGGTTCACCTCCCCTTCCAATTTCCCCCAACTCCCTTCTGCTCTCCATCTCCCCTTATCTTCCATGCTATTTGTTATGCTCCACAAATAAGTGAAACCATATGATAATTGACTCTCTCTGCTTGACTTATTTCACTCAGCATAATCTCTTCCAGTCCCATCCATGTTGCTACAAAAGTTGGGTATTCGTCCTTTCTGATGGAGGTATAATACTCCATAGTGTATATGGACCACATCTTCCTTATCCATTCATCCGCTGAAGGGCATCTTGGTTCTTTCCACAGTTTGGCGACCGCGGCCATTGCTGCTATAAACATTGGGGTACAGATGGCCCTTCTTTTCACGACATCTGTATCTTTGGGGTAAATACCCAGGAGTGTAATGGCAGGGTCATAGGGACGTTCTATTTTTAATTTCTTGAGGAATCTCCATACTGTTCTCCAAAGAGGCTGCACCAACTTGCATTCCCACCAACAGTGGAAGAGGGTTCCCCTTTCTCCACATCCTCTCCAACACATGTTGTTTCCTGTCTTGCTAATTTTGGCCATTCTAACTGGTGTAAGGTGGTATCTCAATGTGGTTTTAATTTGAATCTCCCTGATGGCTAGTGATGATGAACATTTTTCCATGTGTCTGATAGCCATTTGTATGTCTTCACTGGAGAAGTGTCTGTTCATATCTTCTGCCTGTTTTTTGATATGATTGTCTGTTTTGTGTGTGTTGAGTTTGAGGAGCTCATTATAGATCCTGGATATCAACCTTTTGTCTGTACTGTCATTTGCAAATATCTTCTCCCATTCCATGGTTGCCTCTTTGTTTTCTTGACTGTTTCCTTGGCTGTGCAGAAGCTTTTGAGCTTGATGAAGTCCCAAAAGTTCATCTTCACTTTTGTTTCCTTTGCCTTTGAAGACATATCTTGAAAGAAGTTGCTGTGGCTGATATCGAAGAGTTACTGCCTATGTTCTCCTCTAGGATTCTGATGGATTCCTGTCTCACATTGAGATCTTTTATCCATTTTGAGTTTATCTTTGTGCATGGTGTAAGAGAATGGTCAAGTTTCATTCTTCTGCATATAGTTGTCCAGTTTCCGCAGCACCATTTATTGAAGAGACTGTCTTTTTTCCACTGTATATTTTTTCCTGTTTTGTTGAAGATTAATTGACCATAGAGTTGAGGGTCCATATCTGGGCTCTCTACTCTGTTCCACTGAGTTGGGGGTTGGAGGGTGTTCCAAAGAACCAGATTGCATGGAACGACAAAAAAGTTAGACACAGCATAACTGGCAAGTGATGTTGAAGAATTATGGAAACAGAGTGAAGAGTAGAAATGAGACTTGACAGAGAAGCATGAATAGAATCTCTCTACCCCAAAGAAAGCAGATAGGACCACCACAGAAGTAAGAGCAAACACAGAGAGTTCAGGATCGGTGTCAGAAGCTGTAAATATTAGAGTAGGGCAGAGCCTGGGGCAGTTATTTAGTTAAACCATTTTTAAAATTTTATTGGAAACATCTAGGTCAGTAGTCCCTTTCTCCTTCACCCAGGTACTACACCACACAGCAGTGTGGTGTAGCCCCAAGCCAAGGTTTGGGAACTTTTTTCTGAGCAAAATTACCTTTCTGCTTTAGGCAAATACATAGGATGTGAGTACCAGATCGCAGTAAGAAGCAGAACAGAGGCAGGAATAATGTCAAGCCTTCGAAATAACAGAAGAAAAAGTAGGAAGAAGGGTATTATGGAATTGGTACTCAAATGAAAGTCCTGACTATCCCCTCAAGAACTAGGATTCTAAACATGGAGACTCAGAGGGCACTTTTGTCTAGAGAAGTGGGTGCTCTCCTCACCTAAGTCACCATTTTCCTGCACATATGACCTGGCTTCATGCTTACTTCTCCCTCAAAATCATCAGATGTAGGCTGTGGTGAGCAGAATGTATATTTATTGACATGAAAAAAGCTATTACCAAGTTGAAGTGTGAATAGAAACAGAGCATTTAGGGAAACCAATACCATAAAATAGAGTAACCAACTTAAACAAATGAACAAACAAAAAAATGTTTTCTATTTTTTGGCAACTGCTCTGTATTCTCTTATTTCCCCTTTATTGCTTAATTTTCGATATGAGTATTTTTCAATGAGTTTTTTTATTATTATAGTTCTCTCTTCAATTAGTCTACTAATTATAAAGTCTTTTACTAGGTGTTTACTTATACCTCTAAAAATCACAGCATGTATAATTGACTTATCAGATTCTAATAAGAATTAGAACTTTAATTTCTTCCAGGAAAGTCAATTTTAAGATGGTAGGTTTAATTCCAAATATACGAGTAAATATATTATGTGTAATATGTGACAAAAATTTTAGACTAGATTAAAAAAAACCAAACCCCATTACTTACTATTTAAAAGAGGCAAATCTTAATAAATACAACACAGTTTAAAGTAAAAGAATGAGAAAAGATGTATCGGGCAAACTCTAAAGCTAAGCCTTATTAATATCAGACAAAGTTAACCTTAGAGCAGAAAGTGTTATTTATCCAAAAGAGGAACATTACATAATTAAAAATTATTATTACAGTCAAAATCTCCAGGAAGATGGAACAATTTTATTTATTTATTTATTTATTTATTTAATAAGATTATGGACATTGGGGAGGGTATGTGCTTTGGTGAGTGCTGTGAAGTGTGTAAACCTGGTGATTCACAGACCTGTACCCCTGGGGATAAAAATATATGTTTATAAAAAATAAAAAATTAATAAAAAAAAAGGTGGAACAATTTTAAATGTGTATATACTTTTTGTGTGTGTTGAAAGCATTTTCTTTTTTTAATTTGAATTTAGTTAGCCAATATACAGTACATCTTTCGTTTCAGATATAGTATTTAGTAATTTATCAGTTGGATACAATACCCAGAGCTCATCACATCATGTGCTGTCCTTAATGCAAAAAGAGAGAACCTCTAATAACAGCAAAAATTGAAAATCCACTGAATTTTAGATGGCATTTTAAATATATATAAGCAAGAAAGGATATGTATCCTGAACATACAAAGAACTCTTATAAGTATTAGCTAAAGAAGAGACAACTCAGGAGAAAATTGTTTAAGAGACTTGTCCAGGCATTTCACAAAAATAGAACACCCAAATGGTCAAAAAAGATATGAAAACATGTTTAATTTCATTAGAAATAAATAAAATGAAAATTAAAGCCATATTTCGATACCAATGGACACCCAATAGAATCAGCAAATATTCTTAAATAAAAAGAATCCCGTATACTAGGTTCACTTCTCCGAGTTTCCTTATCATTTTCAATTATTAAGGAAAAATTTCCCGAGATGGTGAGCTGCTCTTGGCTATACAAAGTCTTCAACCCGTTTCTCCTCCTGTTCTCTAATTCCTGTCATTGGCCAAGCCCAACCCACAAAGTTCACCTCTACTACTACCACTTGGTTCCAAAATGGGTTATTCTGGTATTTCCCAAAGTGCTTCAGTTGAAAACTAGTCCCTTGAGATACTCTAAAGGGTTAAAACAGGAATGGGTAGATTCTATGGATCATTAAGTTCAGAAGGGACAGAAACTTCACTACCTTCTGGAATGAAACTATGAGAAGTCCTACAAAATAGCAACACTCAAAAGTAAGGGCAAAAAAAGTATTATCTAAGAAACAACTGGGCACAGAAGGCCTCCTCAGAGCTGTTTGGAATTATCAAAGGATATAACCCAGCAAAACAAAAAGCTAATGTGAAATAATGAGTAAAACACAAAATAGCATTGAACAAATAAAGCAGTAAGAGATTAAAGACTAAGTGTTTTTTCATGTAAAATATAACAACTGGAACTCAAAATGACATGACTCCAACATGAGAAACAGGAGGAAAAGTACAGGTATCCTAATATCCTTTGCAATAATTGAGGGTATTCCTTAAAGGAAAAAAACTCTGAATACAGTTCAGAAAAATAAGAGGCTGGTCAAGCCATGACATTATGTCTACTCTTTTCCATTCCTTGAATATCGAGTTCACAAACTTACAACCTTCTATCAAAATCTTTATCCATTATTTATTATCTATTCTTTTTTTTTAAATGTGTACATCTAATGTAATGTAACTATCCCCCTTAAAGACAAAAATGCACCTGCCCCACCCCCACAGGGGGAGAATAAAGCACAGATAGATTCATCATTGGACCCAGTCTCTTTATTCTTACCTAACGGTAGATTTCATTATCTTAACACATTCCACCTATCATGAAAGGAAGAGAAAAATGAAAACCAAATGAAAATAATAGGAGGTAGGTTGTGATTTTTCCTATAGGCCCTGGAGTTTATTTGAAACACAATTCAGAGAGTAAGAGCCAACAAGTACCCCCAAATGAAAGACAGCTTCTGGATCTATTTCTCCAGAACTTAAAAAAACGTTAGCGAAACTACTCAGTGATCATCAAACCCAGCAGCCCTTTGCAGAAAAGCCTAGAGATTCATCATCAAAAAGGAGGAAGGGAATTTATAGGACTACAGAAATTTTTGGCATTTCCCACATTAGTCCTCACAAACAGACAAGTGCATGGTCAGCAAGGAACTCTTTGGAGGTTTGGGGGGAAGCAGTTGTCAGAAGGCAAGTCTGGAATTTTACTTGCTGAGCTGTAGAAAACCATAGGCGAGCCCCAAGTTGCCACTAGAGCAGAGAATAAGCAAGGTCATGTGTTAACTGGCCCATGACCCTTTAAGTCTACAATGGTTTAGAGATTCCCATCTAACTTGGCCCCAAAGAAGTCTGAAGATGGGACACTGACCAACTGTTGTAAAGGAAGCTAAAGAGTAGGGCAAGCTACATTTGGATGCATGGAATTCGTATGGACCAAGAGGATGCTGTAGGAGGTAGCTGCATTAACACTATCAAAAAATAATAATTGAAATAAATTCACATGGCAACTATTTTTCTGATTTTTTTGTTATGTTCAAGTTAGCTAACATATAGTACACGGCAATTTTGAGGATCAAATTATCTTTACAGGAAGAGAAAAGTCCACAGTACTAGTAGTCTTCAGTGTAGACGCTGGAATCAGACAGAGCTAGGTTTCCTTGCATGATCTGGGACCAATGAGCTCTCCAAGCTTCAGTTTATTCACCTGTAGGATGTAGATATGTCAGGGCGCCTGGGTGGCTCAGTCATTAAGCATCTGCCTTCGGCTCAGGTCATGATCCTAGTGTCCTGGGATGGAGCCCGGCGTCAGGCTCCCTTCTCAGCAGGAGGCTTGCTTCTCCCTCTCCCACTCCCCCTGCTTCTGTTCCCTCTCTCACTGTGTCTCTGTCTGTCCAAAAAATAGATAAATAAATAAATAAAATCTTTTTTTAAAATGTAGGTAATATGTCATATGGTTAATGAGAGGATTATCTTAGGTAATACACATAAACTGTACACAGCAGTATTTCAACAGAAAGAAATATTCTGAGTAATACCAGAAAGTTCAGAGAAGCAAGACATTAACAGCAAAATGTTCATTGGATTTAGCCTGAAGGAGATCATTAGTATCCCGTGACCAGAGTCTCAACTAATTTCCTTTCTCTAGAAGCAAGCATTTAAATTTTCAGTTGTTTCATTTTGTGTTTACGTCCATATTTCTAAGCCAGTGCATTTATTTATTTTTAATATTTTGTTTATTTGAGAGAGAAAGAAAGAGAGAGCACAAGTGGGATGGGGGAGGCAGAGGAAGAGGGAGAAGCAGACTTCCTGCTGAGCGTGGAGCCCAAGGGGGCAACTGGATCTCAGGACCCTGAGATCACGACCTGAGCTAAAGTCAGATGCTTAACAGACTGAGCCATCCAGGAGCCCTTAAGACAATGTATTTAACATTATTTTTAATTTGGGGCTTTTATAAATAACTCCCTATTATTGAAGACAATGGACTCACCCCTACATCCTCCTCCCTTACTCTGGATACCCCTCCCCGTAATAACACTTTCTTCTCCCTCCTTCTCCCAATAGAGTTCTATCACCACCATTTTTAGTTGGATCAATATATGGTGTTTTAGTCATGAATAGGTAAATTACTATGCATGTTATGTTTGTATCTTCTTTCAACCACTTCTTTTCCAGGACTTAAAACTGCCTCACATTTCATATGCTTAGCTTTTCCTACCCCTTGGCAATTATTTCCCAAGAACCCCACCATGAACACAAATCCCTCGATCTTTGCAGACTCAGAGGACAATATTTCATTTAATTTTTCTGGAGACATTCCTTCTGGAACTCTGTATTCTGTTGTTCCACTTAGAAATGATTACCCTCTAGGCCTTCTGAGATCTTAGTTCACCCTTCTTAGTCAATTTACTTGATTTACTAATTCACTAGCTTCTCAGTCAGAACCAGGCCTTCACCGTGTCCTGTGATACATCCAACTGGAGGCACTTCCAATTCTCGAGACTTACTGACTTCTACCAATGAGGATCAGCCTTTTTCCAGACTTCTAGCTCTATCGGTCAGATTCACACTTTCTGTGGGCTGCTAAGTTACTTACTATTTATCCATTTGCTTGCTAACATTTGGAAAAAAATGTGACACCCCTTTCTCTCCTATTTTTTTTGGATTTGTAGGTTAATAAGTTTCTTCCTACCTCTTACTGTTATTTTTGTTAGGTTTCATGAAGCAACAGAATCAGATTAGTTTAATCCACCAAGATTAGCCATCAGTTAAAAATGATGTGTTTTCTTACCAGTCTATTATACCTTTGAAGATGGGAAAGTATCTTATTCATTTTTCTGATTTTACTTAATGGTATCTGATACCACACAGGGACATTTCTATTGAATGTTATTGGGTCAAAGGAGGGAGTGGCTGTAGGTGACGCCTTAGAAGGGACTTGAGATAGGAGGAAATTAAATTCTAACTTCAGCGAAAGACAAAGGAAAAGACTGAGACATCTGGTATTAAAGATTAGAGCAGAGGAAAAATGTGAGGACAAATATATTAGAAACTGGGGGTCATATAAAGTTGAGGTGATTTATTTAAGAATTGTTCTTCATTATGTTGAATCTAGGAAGGATATTGCTTTGCTTTAATAAAGCAAAATTTTTTTTAAAAAGGGTGTTTTTCTAGTGTTTGTAGAGTTCCAAATTGGAAGCACAAAATACATATTTTTCCGTGTGGGCTTCCTCTACGATTGTGAACAAAATGATTCTGCAAATAGTAAATACACAGGAAAGAAAAGTATTATTCTTCATAAATCACTCTGAAAATGCTTACTATGTAACCTCAGTCACTTGTGCCTGTATGAGTCTAATACGTTACTCTTAGAGACCCATACACACACAAAGTCTGTTCCGTGACAGCATGAACATGTTTCTGCCCCAGCATGAAAACAGGCACACATGTTATAGTCTTCCTTTTTTTTTTTTTAAGATTTTATTTATTTATTTGACAGACAGAGATCATAAGTAGGCAGAGAGGTGGCAGAGAGAGAGGAGGAAGCAGGCTCTCCGGGAGCAGAGAGTCCGATGCGGGGCCCAATCCCAGGACCCTGGGATCATGACGTGAGCCAAAGGCAGAGGCTTTAACCCACTGAGCCACCCAGGCGCCCCTAGTCTTCCATTCTTTACCATTGTCAGCTCCCTCAACTCTGCTCATTTACTGCTCTGCAATCATTTTGCCAACTAAGTAAATTGGGTTTTTCGCTGAACTTCTTAGAAAATGTTTTTCAGACAAAAGCACTGCTTCTTATTTTTTTTTTTTTCTAAAGGTGAATTCTAAAGGCCTACAATTTCAGGGACATCTAATCTCACTTGTTTTGAACACCGAGTTTCCCAGCAAATAATAAACACCAACAATCTGTGGTAAGTAATTCCCCCAACACTTCGGTTTTATCAGGAGTTATAAAGACATATTTTGGGCACACTGGATTTTATCTTGTGACCTTGGAGCAGGAAGTATAAATCCCACAAAGAGCTAAATATGAGATCTAAGCATTTCTCCAAATCCAACTTCACTGGCTTGATAGGACATTTCTCACAGTGTCATTTCCTCTAAATTCTGAACCTGGAATGATCAATTATCTCAGGTTTCCTCTAATATATTCACTAATCCAAGCAAATGCTCTTCTCCAGCAGCCATTCATTTATTTATTTAATAAATAAAATAGCAGATGACTTAAAACTATATACAAACTTTTTTTTTCCCCTTTAAGCCAAGGGGACTGGGGCTGGGGGCTGAATGAACCATTGCAGTAACAGAGAAGTGGCCTCGGGGGGTACCTGAATCCAGAACTGGCTGCTGTGAATTAAGGGCCTATTCTGAGCAGGGTGCTAGACAAGATGCTTTAGACATATCTCCTTTAATTCTCACAACAACTCTACAAGGAAGGTATCATTAGCACCAAGTTACAGCTGAGGCTCAGAGAAGCTGAGACGCAAAGCTAGGATCACACAGCAAAGAAGGGCTAAGTCCAGATTTGAAACTAGAGAGATGGGTCTTTGAAGAGCCCCCATGCTTCATCTGTAGGGACCTCTGCTTCTATGCCGAGCTTACAGGGTAGGCCCCAAGAGTTCTTCAGAGCCCCAGCATGCAGGAATCTATCTATCCGCCCTCCTGGGCTCTGGTGTCTGTGGTAAAGTGAGACGAAGGATGTGAAAGTATTTAGTACACTGTCAAGTGCTATAGAAATGCAGTTGATTACAACTTGTTCTCTACCCCACCCCAGGACAAGAGCTTTCCCAGTGAATTATGAGGTTGTATGTTTAATACTTCCTTTTTTGAGACATAGTTGACATACCACATTATATCAGTTCCAAGTGTATAGTAGAATGATCTAACACCTGTATATATTGCAAAATGATCACCACGATGTCTGGTTAAGTCCACCACCACACCTAGTCACAAATATTTTTTTTTCTTATGATGGGAACTTTTTAAAAAAAAAAAAAAGATTTTATTTATTTATTTGACAGACAGAGATCACAAGCAGGCAGAGAGGCAAGTAGAGAGAGAGGAGGAAGCAGGCTCCCTGCTGAACAGAGAGCCCGATGAGGGGCTCCATCCCAGGACCCTGGGATCATGACCTGAGCCGAAGGCAGAGGCTTAACCCACTGAGCCACCCAGGTGCCCCTTATGATGGGAACTTTTAAGATCCGTTCTGTATAGAGACGTTTTGATGGGCCCATGAAGCCTGATTCAGTAAGATTTGAGATCTGGCTATGAATTTTAGGAAAAGGGCATGAAAACCCTGCAGGCAGGAGCAAAGAGGAAACAGAGATGACCAGTGGTAACAAGGGAAAACCAGCAAAGCGCCCGCTGGACTCTGTCCCAGAGCTTGTTGCTGTGAAGACTGAGGAGAAGCAGTGCCAAAGATGAGAAGCTACAGGACTTCACAGGGAGGTGGCCCAGATTTTCATTTCTGCTCAGCTGCTGAGCTCAACGCAATGCCAGTGAGATTTTTTCTTCATCCTCCAAGAGAGGAACCAAAAGAGACCCATTCGAATGACCAGCTGACCTGAGCCCCCGTGGTTCCACATCAGGTTAGCTGCCACCATGGCTTCTCACTCTCCCTATCTGACTGCCTCCTTGTCAGTGTGGACCCGCTGATCTGAACACCTCCTCCCCCACCAGCAATGCCATCTGCCATGTCGTGCTTGTTCTTTCTGCAGACCTGACCACCTTGATCCATAAAGCCCAGGCCTTGGTCCATGCTGGGGCTACTGAACAGGCTCTTCACCCCTCACCTGAGCTGTGTGCAAGCAGCGGCACAAAGAGGCAGGACTCCATGCTGCAAGGTCAGCATCTGCCCCCGTCACAGGGTGTCCTGTCCCCAAGAACAGATGGTGCCTGGTATAGGCCAGAAGCACCAGGGCAATTTTCTCTGGTCTTTACCCTGAGAATCCGGTGGGGCTCCTGGGGCTCCTGGAGGTAAAGGTCATGAAAGTGCGCCCCCTTCCTCCACTCTAAGTGAGCTGCAGCCTTCATCCCCTTAGAAGGTGACTCTAGGTATCAAAGCTACATTAAACATCAGGGAGAGCCATGGAGACCCCAGCAGACCCAGAAAGCTGCTCAATCCAAAACTGGATGTAACCTCACTGTCACCTCTTTTTTCTCCCTGGAGGAGAAGGAAAGGAGTGAGCAGATACTTTGTCTTCTCACCCACCTGTACTTTGAGTTTTCACATTTACTATGCCTGTGAGCCAAAGCCAAGTTTCATTTCATCATTTCTTCCAGGATTGGGGGGGGGGTGCGTCCCATGTGGCATGATGGAGAGATCCCAGGGCAGCAGACACGAGCATTAGATGTAATCTGACCACTCACCAACTGTGCCTCAAGGAAAACCTCAAATCTCCAGTAAATTTGGAATCAGAAAGCAAAGTGTGTGCGGTTGTTTGGAGGATTAAGAGCAAAGCATTCCTTCCCCCATGCTCTCCCTGCATGGGCACAGCATCTGCTGGAACTACTTCCTTCATGGCTAGCCAGCAAAGCAGCTCCTTGACCGACTCCTGCTCTTGTTGGACTCAAGGAAGGAACGCTTTCTTCTTTTCGTGCCTTTAGACCTAGAAGGGGTGCAGCCTCCTGCCGGTTCTCATCTCTGCTTCCTTCCATCCCTTCTTAGGCCTTTGTTAAAGTCCCTTCAAATGAATCCTGTTTCCCAGGGAGATCCTGGCTGGTAACTGGGGCTTCAACAAGACTGAACATGATGGGGTGAAGGACAGGGAAGTGCCTACCCCACTCCTGGGAGTTTGTTTTGAGGCGCAGTGATGCCCCCTCACAGTGATGTGAACCACCATCCTCTGTCCTGGGCATGGCCTCCTCACGGTTCTCCCCGCTTCTGCTCTTGCCCGCCTGTGGTCTGTTTTCCACACAGCATGGTGGCAGAGTGATCCAGAGAAAACACAAGTCAGATCCATTCTCTCCTTTGCTCAGAATCCCCCAACGCATCCCACCTCACTCAGAATAAAAGCTCAAGTCCGCGGCGTGGTCTCAAGCCCTTGTGTGATCCAGTTCCCAGGCAGGGCAGACCGCATTGCCTGGTCCTCTCCCACCTCCGGCCCTCCGTGTCACACACATGCCTCCTCAGAAGCTCCGGGCTCTTACTCACCTGAAGAACTTTGTTCTTTCCATTTCCTCTGCCCTAAGAATTGCTGGTGAGCTCTAGGGATCTGTAGTATCCAATTGCTCGATTCCACTCACCACGTTCAACATTTTTAGTCAGAAAAATAATAGTACTTATGTATTATGTTCGATTAAATTGTATCCACCTCAATTCCTCCTGAAAAAAAAAAAAATCCTTTATTAGCCATATTGAATAGAGAGTGAGAACCCTAAGGGGTACACAGGGACCCAAGGTGGTTATTTAATTGCTGGCCTAGGATGGGGTGTAATTTAAAATTCTTGTGGGGGAGACAGGGCTGGAGAAGTGTTAGAACAAACCAGTGAAGCTCTGTCCTGTGTGACACAGTGAGAGAATTAAAACCAAACCAAAATCTCTAATAGTGGTAAATGGCCCAGTTGTGACGGACCTGAGTCCTGGTTTCATTTCACCTTTTTAATGTTCCTCTCAGTTCTCCCACTGATCCACTCTATGGCATCGAGCATCTGTTCTCATCTGTCGGCTTCACTGGAAACGACCAGGTTGGCTTGTTCCCCCCCAGAGACATGCCTAGCCCCAGAGATCATGAGTTATTCCAATGTCCGCCCTTGACTTATTTCCATGATATGTGTTCCAGATCCTCAAGTCCTGGTATGCAGGAGCCTCCAGGTCAGGGTCAGGCTGTTATCTGCTCCAGAGGCCAGTGGCCACCACCAGGAACGGAAGGAAGACAGACGTTGGTGGCGCCACCGGGCCACTCATCCTGGAGCCTTCCCCAACCCTCACCTTCTACAGCAAGGTCCCCTTTCCACCAAACAGAAAACAGGACATGACAATGGCTCAGGGGTCCCACCCACAACCTAAACCATACAGAATAGGAGACCAGGTGAGTTTTTCATCTTAGTCTCTCCCTCTACCTTAATCCATGACCTCCTCCATCTGGCAGGTGCTCAGACTTCCCAGACTGTGAAGATGGAGAAAAGAGGAGGCGAGAGCACATAACAATTACACCAAGTCTGAATGATGGCTTTCAAGTTACCCACAGTGCAGGGGATGAGATGGGACCGAGGGACAAAAGCACTCTTTGAAATGAGAGCGTTATCACTCCACCGGTCAGCGTCATTAACACTCATCTCAAGATTCAACTTTGTGCTGCGTTTTTTGTCTTCAACCTCAATTATCCTTACAAACATCTTTCTATAGAACAGTGTCTCCTCTTAGCAAATGAGAAAACAGAGGCTCAGATGAATTAGTTTATCCACTATTCCCACAGGTAATATGGGATAGAAATGGGATCCAACCAGATCTCGCACAGGTACCACAGCTGTAGGTCTGCCTTCCCAGAGAGCCCCTGGGAGCCTCCCCAAGACCCTGGGGCTAATATGGGCCTGCCAAGCACCTTTCCTTGCCCTCAGTCTCCCTCTTGTGGCTCCATTAAGTATGTCAACTCAATGTTAAAGAAAGGAGTCAAGTTATTCAGGAGGAGAGTTGGGGAAACTGGTTGTAAATCCATTACCTTCATGATACAAGTCACTTTCTTTCTCGGGGTCACAGTTTCTTCCTATTTCAGTGTAGGGAGATCTCCAAGTCTCTGCTAGCTCTGATTTCTGTATTTCTAAGATGCACATTGGCTTCTCAGGTTGAGCCCACTCCTCACCTTTACTCTGTAAGAACTGTGTGTGTGTGTGTGTGTGTGTGTGTGTGTGTGTGTGTGTGTGTTTCATTTAAGCAACTCCTCAGGGAGGGTCTCCATGACATTAGCAGTGCTCTAGGACAAAAGAAGGAACTGGAGTGTGCAGGGCTCTGAATTCACCCAGTTTATCACACAAGGGGGCAGGCAACCCAGGGCCATTCAGGGCACTGCCTAACCTCAGGGAACTTGGTCAAAACGGCTGGTAAATGCAAGATTCTGGATGAGAACCCAGGTTTTCTGGCTCCAAGCTCAAGTTTCTTCCTTCCATGCATCTCTGTGCTAGACTGAATAAACTTGGTAATGATGAGGTCGCAGACAGGAAGAGGGCCCCAAAAGAACCACAAGGGCGCGGTAAAACAGATCACCTGCTGTGTCAGAGCAGGTTCACCGTAGTTGAAAACACAAGCATTTATGTGAATTCCTCCTTGGTGTCATCCAATGCGTTAAACACTCCCTAGAGGTGAGTCATATACACTGTTCTGCCACATATGCAAAGTTGACTTAACAGTCACTAAATTGCCGAGTTGTTTAAGGGCTGATGCATGTCATAAGAAGGTGCTTGGCAAGTGGCAATAAAGATGAGTGTTTTCCTAAGCTTAGAGAAAAGCTACCCAAAGGAAACGGATTAGGAAGGCCCATGTGTAGGAAGAAAACAAACAAACAAACAGACAGACAGACAGAATTCAGGACAGCAGAACTGGGTGCAGAGGCCTGGCATATAGGAATAGGCTAAGCCCATAGCAGAAGTTTCGTGAGGGGATATTCAGGGATGGAGGGTGATGAGGAGAGGCAGGGAGATGACAACAATCAGCGCTACAGGGCAGGGACTAGCAGAGTGGTGTGTCTTTGTATTTCTGGACTTCTTAAGATGGTGCGGTGTTTTCCACACGTGTTTGTAATCAATGAAGAACAGCTATGCCTAATGCCAGTGTTTGAGGCTTCCCCGGATGCTCCATCCTAATTCATCCCCCAAACTAGGAATTCCTTTTCCTTTCAATGGAGAAAGAGTGAAAAGTGCATCCTGGCTTATGTTCCTGAAACAACCAGCCGCAGGAAGGTCTCTAACTTTAAGCTTGGATACGGTCCTCTATCAGGTTATAGGGTTTTCTTTGTTTGGCAGCTGGGCTGGATTCTGAGAACTGGACCAGTTTTCTTGAGGCCTAGCTATATTTTTTCCCATGGTTTGAAAGTAATTTATTGAGTACTTTCAATAGACATTTACTAACATTTTTTATATACTATTTTTGTATAGAGACAGGGCTGCTGTCTGATATTTCTTTCTTTTTTTAAAGATTTTATTTATTTGACAGAGAGAGACTCAGCAAGAGAGGGAACACAAGCAGGGGCAGTGGGAGAGGGAGAAGCAGGCTCCTGGCCGAGCAGGGGGCCTGATGTGAGGCTCGAACCCAGGATCCTGGGATCATGACCTGGGCCAAATGTAGACAGTAAACGACTAAGCCATCCAGGCGCCCCTATCGGGGATTTCTACTCTATCTTACCATTCAGTTCACTTCAGCACCAGCAACACACAATTTGCACAATTTGTATATTTTTTTAAAGATTTTATTTATTTATTTGACACACATAGAGAGAGAGATCACAAGTAGACAGAGAGGCAGGCAGAGGGAGAGGGGGAAGCAGGCTCCCTGCTGAGCAGACAGCCTAACTTGAGGCTCTATCCTACCACCCTGAGACCATGACCTGAGCTGAAGGTAGAGGCTTAACCAACTGAGCCACCCAGGTGCCCCACAATTTGTATCTTTTAACATGTATTCTACTTTAATTTCTGATAATACAATCCTTCCTGCCGCTTTTCTCTTTCTGAAGTGCTTCTGGCTAGATAAATTTATTCCAGATGAACTTCAAATCTTTGTCAAGTTCTACAAGAAACTTTTTTTTGGAAGTATATTACATTTGAATTAAATTTTGGGATAACTGACATCCAGAAATATGTTAATGTAACCAAGGCTTGTTTGATGTCCTGTAATAAAAAATGTGTATCTTTCCTCATATAAATTCTTCATGCTTTCAGTGAATTCCTGATTACTTTACACTTTTGTTGAATGTGGACAAAATATATTCACTTCATACTTTAAATCTGGTTATTGAAGTTTTGAGAACCTATAAATTTTCATTGGGCTTGAATCTTTTTATTTGGTAACAAATTTTTGTATTATATATTTCCTCTTTTATTACAACATGATTAGTGAGTGTGATGATCTTTTTGTTTTTGTAATTTAATGAGGTTTTCTTTGGGATGAATTTATGGTGAATTTTCATCAACGTACCAAATGAGCTTAAAAGGCATGTTTCTTTTATATCGGTTTATTCAAGCATTTTATGACTCAAATAATGTTTTTTGCTTGTATTTCTCAAAACTTGCACGTTAAAAACTCTCATGACTATTGTGTTTTTGTTAGTTTCTCCTATCTCTAGGAAAATCTTTAAATTATTTTTTATTATTTGTATATTATGTGACTTGGTCATAAGGACTTTTTGTTGCCTAATATTAATATGGCATCCTTTGACCTTCTATGTTGCATTTTGTGACCTATCTTTGCCTCTCCTTACCCATGTTAGCGCTACTGTACTAGGGACCTCTGGAAATACAAATGTGACTTTATCACCACACTGCTTAAATCCTATGGCTGCTTATCACCCCTGGGACTAATCTCGGGTGCCTCCAGGAGGCATTCAATGCTCTGGGCATCCAAGACCTTGCACCCCTCCCAGCTGGGTCTCTCACTGCTAACTCTGTGACAGAATCACAACATTGCTTCTTTTTTCAGCATCCTGACCTTTGGCTACAATGGTCTGCCCACCTAGAAACCATACCTCCACAAGCATCTGCTCTTCTTTGAAATTGCCATCTACATGTCACCCGGAAAAGCCTGTTCTTCCCCTTGTTTAACCGGCTTCTCTCACCGGTGTGCTCCCACAATGCTTTTTGTACAATGCTTAAGGACAAGGACAGTATCTTACTCATCACGTATCTCATTCATCATTCATCACTAGTCTCCAGTGCAGCCGGCGTGTGGCTGGCACCTCACAGATACCGGCTGCGTAAGATGATTAATTGTGAACAGCGGCTCACGTAGAACAGTAACCCAGGGCTGTGGTAGCACAGGAGGGCAAACATGTATGATTCTGCTCACATAGACTGCCGCTGGCATCGGGGCATCCCACAATTAATATTTGCTGGATGAATGTTGAACGGATGGACAATGGTGTGACCACCTGTGTGAAGCAGGGAAGACGAGCTTCCACAGACCTGTTTTCAGAAAGGTCTTCACTCATGGAACAGAATGCCGTCACATTGAGACAGTAAAGAAGTGACGGGAGGATGATCTGAATTCAGAGCAAGAGCAAAGTAAGGCAAGGTAGCAATCGCAGGCAGTGTGCCTACTTGGTATCAGTACTAGACATCCTCTTAACATATTTCTTTTGCACACTAAAGTGCAAATTAATAAATAACAATTATATGTCACAGCCTGTAATGGATTTCTCAGCTTAATATCAATTTTCTACAGCCTAGAAAAACTTACCACCTGAAGTCCCGATAGGGGAAGCCAAAATTCCTGGTGGGAAGGAAGCCCGTTTTTCCCTTGGTTGTACTGGAGAAGAAAACATTGTTTCTTTCCAGCTCCTTTTCCCATGTCTTACCTCAAGAACAGCTTGGTTTCCTCTTCTTATTTTCTATCCTTCATTTCTAGGGCCCAGAGTAAATAATTTAGATAATTTATCAACCTGAATTAAATCTGAATTGGAGAGACGGTGGTTTTTGTGACAGTAAACAAATCACTTTTGTGTTCCTAAAAGCGAAGGAGAGAAACTACATTAGTTATAGTTAAAAAAGAAAAGAAAAGAAAAGAAAAGCTTCATACACACGTATGAGGCAGAATAATTAGATTAAAATATTCCAGATCCAATGGGATACAGGTGTCTCCCATGTTACAAACGTTTGCATTACACCACTTGGCTTTTGTGAAAGACCTCCATGAGTGCCCGTTCGCACTAAGAGAAATTCAGAGAGGGTTTTGGCTTTTGCAGAGGGCTGGGTCTCTTCCCCTTCGTGAGGTCTTTGTTTCATTGGCTACAGGAGGACCTCGCAGCCCGTTTTCCTTGTGCCACACACCAATAACTGAAGGAAGCAAAAAGTGATATTCTGTGCTCCTGACTGATTGCACCCTAGACATTAGGATTTTATACCAAGGGTTCTTCTTAAACATTGGTTTTGGCCTGAGCTTCAAGCCAGACTACTGAGAATCATCCCGATTGGACCGTGCTGGGTCCCATGCCCTGGCTGAACCAATCACTGCGGTGGGCGGGGCCAAGAGCGCTGATTGACAGCCTGGAACCAGAGCACGCAGGAGAGGGGGTGGAGTCAGTTCCTCAAAACCACAGCGACCTCCAGGCACAATCATGGGCTCTCGGGAAGCCCGCGGTGGGGAATGGATTTGAGGGGCTGTATGAGGCCCCATTTTCATGCTGCCGCATTTTCTGCTCTAATGCACCCAGAGATGCTTCCCTTAGCTTCTCTATAGAGGTCTTTTAGCAGCATTCCAACGTTCCTCAGGTCCACATTCACAATATTTAGAAAACGAGAGCGGAACGAACCTTCTGAGCAGTTATCCCGCGAAAAGCTATGTTTCTGGAGCCCGGCAGTTAACCTAGACCCACGACACTGTTTCCCCGCGCCACCGTGGTAGCTCGGAAGTGTCCGAAGGAAGGAGCTGGGTGGAGGAAAAGCAGCTTCGGCTTCCGTCCTCAAGGATGCCAGTCAATTCTACACGATGGATGAATTTAAAATAACTTAAAATCGAATTTGGGCACCTTTTAATGCTGTCTGCACCGGGTGGGGGGAGGCTGCTTTCTCTTTCAGAGGGTGGGCTTTGAGAAACTGTGGTACTTTAATAGTTAGATTTCTCTAGAGAAACAGACCCAGTTGGAGGGGGAAGAAGAGGAGGAGGGGGAGGGGGAGGGCAGGGAGAGGGGGAGGGGAAGCAGGTAGGGGAGGAGAGGGAGAGAGGAGAAGCAGTTGGCTCACGTGGTTATGGAGGCAGGGAAGTCTCGCAGTCCTGCCTGCAAGCTGGAGAACCCAGCTGGGAAAGCAGGTGGTGTAATTCAGTCGGAATCCAAAGGCCTGAGAATATTAATCAAGCAATAGAATTCTTCTCAAAAATCTGAAAGTAGTTTAAAGGCAATTCTCAGGAAAACATACCAAGCTTCCAATTCCCAGCAGTTACACACAACCATGCCTTCCTTTCCCTCCTCACCCCACGCTGAGGCGCCACAAATGTTTTTGCAAACGCAGGAGGCCAAGACCCCTGTCTCAGACTCAAGCAGTGACTAGGAGGTGACATTCTATGGTGACCACCAGGGTGAGCGCTAATGGCAGAGTTGCAGCTGCCTTGAAAGATTTATTTTTATTTTCAAAGGCTGAAGCAAAGGAAACCCCCTTCCTCATGCCCTGGCAGAAAACAGAAACTGCCCATCTACATTTGTTTCAGTGGGAGCCTCAGCATAGAGGCTGCCAGGGGGGTGGGTCCTCTCCTGGAGTTGAGGGCCACTGACCCAGGCACTGCTGTGAGTCCCTTTGCTAAGGGTCTGCCCCCAGAGCTCATTCAGGGTCGGGGTGGGCTCAGAGAGGACACAGAGTGCACATCTAACCCTGCAGATCAGGTGCCTGAGAACCTTCCCTCTAGAAGCCTCTCTACTTACTTCCTCAAACAAAAAAATATGGCCTTGAGTGAGCACCTTCACTCCTCAGTGTTCTCCTCTCTCTGGGCAACAGGAAGAGTGGAACACAGGATACTAGCCTTGTGGACTCACAGGGTAAGAAATAATGATCCAACATTCATGGGTTTCCTTCTCTTCCTTTCTTTCCTGGCTTTGGCTTCTTAGACAGTAAAGCTAGTCCACCCATGCACAGCCTGTCTCCAGAGAGTCCGACTTCCGCTGTCCCCACTTCCCGCCACACACTTATCCCGAGACCCACTCAAGTGACTCTCCAGTACCATTCCTGTTGGCCCAGACAAAAAAGAAAAGCAATGTGTGGTGGAAAATTTGTATCAAATTCTTTACATATTGGATAGGGCCAAATGGTCCATCTGCTTTCTGAAGTCGTGTGTACACAGGTGCACCTGCACACGTGCCCAGGGCCACCACTTGTGAGTGTGCAGGTGGAACACAAAACTGAGAAGCTCTTCACTTTTGGAACCACCATGGATTTATGAGCTTCTTACAGCTTCCCGGTGAATAGGGAAAGGGTTAAGGTACAGACAGTGGGGGAGTGAAGGGGTCCTGCTCTAAATCTATTCCTGGCAGGCAGAAGTGCTAAGGCAGTTAGTTAACAAAAGATAAGGAAACAGACCTCCTGGCCCTGGATGTTAGGGAGTATTTTTCCTTGGTGGCTACAGTGTCATCATAGAAAGTAACCAAACCTCAAAGAATTAAGTCATTAAGGGTGTTATCGATAGTCCTTGCTCAAACCAAGAGGGCACAAGAATCTCAAGGCCACAAGCTTCCCAGGCAGTTCTCAGTAAAAGACGGCCACCAAAAGCCCTCAGTGGCAACCCATTTGGGACCCCTGTCACTGGAGAGAGCCCTTTCTGTATCCTTGCTTCATAAAACTCTATCTCCTGCGCTCACTTTCCTTTGCCCACAACATTCATTCTTTTACTCCGTGAGACAAGAACCCTGCGATCCCGTAACACCAGCAGATGGCAGCCAAGTGTCCAGGAGAAGGGCAGAAGACACTGTAAAGACTAGAGGCTAAACTGTCCCTCTGGACCTTAACGGGACTCACATAGGAGACTGTGTTCCGTTTCATCCGAGGCCCAAAGACAACAGATGACAGTACCATGGGAGGGATCTGTCCCAGGGATAGGCCACTTTTATATTAGAATTTTGATCAATGAAAGATTTTTTTCCCCAGAGAGTATTTTATTATCAGTATTGTTTAGGATGCTTGCACATGGATGACATAAGGCAGAAGGCAGTTTTACTGCCTGCCCTGGGAGTGACTATGCCGATCACCACCCCCACCCCTTCGTGATTTGCCAGTGGAGCTGAAATGCCATTCACCCAAACAGAAATTGCAGAAGAAATAGCCAAAAACGGTTTTCTCAACCAGCCTATAAAAGAAACTTAAATATGGGTACCTGGGTAGCTCAGTGGGTTAAAGCCTCTGCCTTCAGCTCAGGTCATGATCCCAGGGTCCTGGGATCGAGCCCTGCACCGGGCTTTCTACTTTAGCAGGGAGCCTGCTTCCTCCTCTCTCTCTGCCTACTTGTGATCTCTGTCTGTCAAACAAATAAATAAAATCTTAAAAAAAAAAAAAGAAAGAAAGAAAGAAAGAAAGAAAGAAAGAAAGAAACTTAAATACTGAGTTGGAACTCAGAGAATTTAATTATCCACAGGATAGTACTTGAAAACTTTACTGAGAATTTCACTGGAAGAAACTTGAGGTTCTATGGGTTTTGTCCCCTCTTCCCACTGTAGGAGAAGGAAGGAGGACTTCTCTCTCTCACCTCTAGGCTCAGAAACAGATGCTGCAGTGGGAGTTGCAATGGGGGGAACTTAATGTGGAGGCTCACAATTTGGGGAAGACGGTAGACTGGAATCTAACACACTCCGAGGAACCAAAAGAGGCTAAGGTTTGGGCTTTCGACTCTGATGGCTGGAGTATTGTCTATCACTGCACACCAAATGACCACAACCTTACAGGTTTAATACAACACAACATTATTATCTCACAGTTTCTACAGGTCAGGGCTGGGCATGGCTTAACTAGGCTCTTCACTTCGGGGTCTCACAAGGCTGCAGTCAAGGTGTTGGCAGGGTTTTGGTCTCAACTGAGGCTTGTCTGGGGAAGGATCCACTTCCAAGCTTCCAGAGTTGGTGACAGAATCCAATTCCTTGCAGCTGTAGAACAAAAGGGCCCCCACCCTTTCTTTTTCTTTCTTTCTTTCTTTTCTTTTTTTTTTTTTTTTGGCTGGGTATTGCCTGGAAGTCTTTGTAGGCTGTTGGTTAGAGTCTACTCTAAATTCCTAACAGCTACTCACAGTCCCTGGCCACGTGGAACTCCACAACACGGCTGCCTGCTTCCTCCAAGCAAGCAAGAAGGAGAAAGAGACACCAGTAAGGCATGCTACCATCTCTGCATTGGGATCATGCAAGCATTCTGTCACCTTGCTGTGTTCTATTTATTCAAAGCAAGTCATAGGTCTCACCTCTACTCAAGGGGAAGCAATCACAAAGGGCATGAACACGAGTGATGAGGGAGCAGGAGGCTGGCTGAGGACAAAGCAAAAGCTGGCGCCTTGCACCCCCCCTCCGCCCGCTCCCCCCATATGTGTAGCATTCCTCAGGCACCCCTGACTGCCATAAAATGATAAATAGTTAACTTGCTGGAGATCACAATCCTGCAAGACAGGAGTCTCCCTTGGTTTGCAAATGTCCTTGAGATTACAACAAAGAAGTTACCTTATCAATAGCCCAATTTCCAGGGATACAGAACTCAGTTCCTCAAGCCTAATGTCACCCTCCCCTCCATAAAAAAACCGAAGGAGGTGGAAGTAGAAGGAAAAGTAAATAAAGTTAAATTTCTTCTAAACCTAAATCTCATTAACAAGGATGCTTGATAGCAGGAATGTAACATTCCACCAGGAGACTCTCAATTGTCTTTACTTGATAGTAACCAAGCCTTCAATATCCTGATAGTATTCTTTGCCCCAATAGCCCTTCTGGACACCCCTTTGTCCTCACCTACCCAACTCCTGTGTATATAACCAGCCACTCCTCACAACCCGGTGCAGCAGCTCTTCCTGCCCACGGGCCCTGTCCCCGTGCTTTAATAAACCACCATTTTGCACCAAAGATGTCTTAAGAATTCTTTCTTTAGTCGTCAGCTCCGAACCTCACCCCACCGAACCTGACTTAGGTTCTGGGACTTCATCACAAGGAGGCAGGAAGCATTAGAGCACCCTAGAGTCGGTCTGCCACAGCTAGCAGGAGAAGCAGGTTGTATTGGGATGGCCTGTCCTTCCATAAGTCAGCCATGTGAAAGTGAACTCCACCTGAGTGGTCTTAGACTTGCTCCAAAAGGATACAAAAAGAGGCAAGGAGAACTTAAAGAAAGAGGCTGGAGATTTTCGATGGACACCCAGGAGTGGGACCTAGGCGGAATCATGAACCACTGGCAGAGGAAGTGAATTAGAGTACTGCAAGGGCCAAGCCAAGGAATCCCAGTGGTGCAGCTCTGGTGCACTCAGCCCCTAGCCCCCTGACATCACGGTGGGAAAGTACCAGTTGATGTTCTCTGTCCCTCAGCATTCCTCACTCCTGCCCCTGATTGCAAGGAACAGAAATCCTGTCAGCAAGCTGGGGAGGGCTGTTAGAGAGAAAAAGAGAGTACTCTTTCTTCCTTACCACAATAGATGTCCTGTCTAGAGCAGACCAGAACTGAGAGAGAAGCTTTCACAGTAAATGACAGCTGAACTTTGATTCTTATGTAAAACAGTACATTTTAAATATTCAAGTGGCTAGAATTCTCTACTCCCTGAAAGCAACCTACCTAAGATTTTAAATAATAAGCTGGGGACATGTAGTCCTACTGAGATCATCTGCATAGGACAGTTGTGGGGGAAGAATGAGGTTGTTTTCTTTGAATTCTGTAAGTCCTGCTTATTCAAATACAAGTTACAAAGATTTTGAAAATCCAAAAAAAAAAAGTGCTATGTTATTATTATTATTATTATTTTTAGATTTTCTTAATTTATTCAAGAGAGAAAGAGCATGTGAGAGAGCACAAGCAGGGGGAGCTGCAGAGGTAAAGGGAGAAGCAGGCTCCCCACTGAGTAGGAAGCTGGATGTGGGGCTTAGTCCCAGGACACTGGGATCATGACCTGAGCTGCAGGCAGATGCTTAACCGAGTCACCCAGGTGCCCCAGTGATATATTATTTTTGTGCTCTCCACGTTGCACACACTCATGCTTGAGAAATTGAGCCATTAGATTCCTAACACCATGGTATGCTCCTTAGAGAAGAACTGGGATTTCTTAAGTGCCCATATTAGAAAATGTGACCTATCCCCAAATTCTAATTAAAGAACCATGACTGTAAACCAGTTGAAATTTAGCAATTTTTTTTAAATTTTTTATTTTTTATCCCCAGGGGTACAGGTCTGTGAATCACCAGGTTTACACACTTCACAGCACTCACCAAAGCACATACCCTCCCCAATGTCCATAATCCCACCCCCTTCTCCCAACCCCCCTCCCCCCAGCAACCCTCAGTTTGTTTTGTGAGATTAAGAGTCGCTTATGGTTTGTCTCCCTCCCAATTCCATCTTGTTTCAAGCGGAGAAAAACAACTATCATATGATCTCCCTGATATGAGGAAGTGGTGATGCAACATGGGGGCTTAAGTGGGTAGAAATTTAGCAATTTTAACTAACTCACTTTTTCAACTTAAATAAATGCATTTTAAAAAGTAAATGTCATGGGGCACCTGGGTGGCTCAGTGGGTTAAGCCTCTGCCTTTCGGCTCAGGTCATGATCTCAGGGTCCTGGGATCGAGCCCCACATCAGGCTCTCTGCTCAGCAGGGAGCCTGCTTCCCCTTCTCCCTCTGCCTGCCTCTCTGCCTACTTGTGATCTCTCTCTTTCTGTGTCAAATAAATAAATAAAATCTTTAAAAAAAAAAAAAAAAAGTAAATGTCAGGGGCGCCTGGGTGGCTCAGTAGTTAAGCCTCCATCTTTGGCTCAGGTCATGATTACAGGGCCCTGGGATCAAGCCCCACATCAGGCTCCCTGCTTAACAGAGAGCCTGCTTCTCTCTCTCCCTCTGCCTGCCGCTCTGCTTACTTCTACTCTCTCTCTCTCTCTGTCAAATAAATAAAAAATATTAAAAAAAAAAGTAAACGTCATCACTGTATATTTTTGAGCAGTATTATTTGTTAAAATAAAAATAACCACGAATAAATATAATTTTATTGACAATCATTGCATATTAAGTAAATAAGAAATATCTGTAGCAATAAATCTAGTTGACTATTTAATGGCAAAAGTTAGTATGATTATAATAGGTTAAGTGGTGAGGGGATTTTGTCTGAGTACGACTTACTTAAAGTGAAGGTGACATTTCATATCAATAAGGAGTTTTTATTCAAAATTTAACCAATATTAAGAATCTCAAATCACAGAAGGTTGCTAAGATTTTATCTGATAAGATTTGACGTGTGTTGGGATGCCTGAGGGGCTCAGTCAGTTAAGTATCTGCCTTGGGCTCAGGTCATGATCCCAGGATTGGGTTCCTTACTCAACGAGGAGTCTGCTTCTCCCTCTGCCTCTACCATTCCCCCTGCTTGTGCTTTCTTTCTCTCTCCCTCTGACAAATAAAAACAATCTTTAAAAAAAAAAAAAAAAAGATTTGACATGTGTCAAAGAGCAAGATAAACATCATCAGAGCTACCAAACATGAAAGAAAGAAACAATGAAGGAAGGAAGGAAGGAAGGAAGGAAGGAAGGAAGGAAGGAAAGAAAGAAAAGAAAAGAAAGAGAGAAGGAGAGAGGGAAGGAAGGAAAAGAGGAAGGGAGGGGAGGGAGGAAAGCTCAGTTTATGTGTTGATATATGTGCCTGGTAAGGAAGCACCACAGGGAGTAAATTCATTAAGAAATCACTGAGTGGGGAAAGTAAGGCTTTTTCCAAATGGTAAGAAGGACATTTCACGGTGGTTATGTAAACTGAAGACTGAAAGCTAGCACTCTGGATAGGGAAAATTAGTTGTTTAGAACAAATCCTGCTATTCAACATTTATAATCATTTATCGGCTTCAGTGGGTGGAATCAGTTGTTACGTGACACAATACTCAGTTTTGATTTATTTCCTAGAAATATTTACCTTTCACACTCAAAATTATTTGCTAGCTCAGATTATAGGGAAAAAAAAAACTAATGAAGAAATTTGGGTCTTCAAAATGTGATTAAAATGTGATATAATATAGGGGTGTGTGTGTGTGTTTAAAAATGAAATATAAAATTCTTCCAAATATATTTTAATATCTGCAAAGTGATGGTAAAATAGTTTCATATCCTTACACTGCTACTATCTGGTTTTAGAAAATAGGAAGAAATCTTCCCAAGTCTTAAATGTGCCATTTCATAGTTTTTCAAATATTTTCAGCTATATCTTCAAATGAGTTCCTAACCAGCTTATGTGAACTATATAAATAATCCAGCTAACCAAGATGAATACACACACCTCAACAGAAATTACCTTGCAAATTCAACACTAATTGTAGCAAGATAATTTGTTTCTTCATTGTAGGGTCTCCTTACCTTTCTTACAAAATCATGGTGACTTTATTCAGGAATGGTGTAGCGCACAACTAAAAAACTGGTATTTTCTAGCTTATGGATGGAAATGGCAGTATGAAATGTTTCTGGACAATGAGACTTGAGAAGAATTTTGCTGGAGATCCATGGGAATGTGTCAATGTCTACCTTCCTCTTTGATATCTTTCTTCTGCCTCCCAAAAGTGGAGCACCCAAATTACTACCACCATACAGCTCCCATGAGGATGAAACCCTATTTTAGTTAAGGATAGCTGAGCAGAAAGATGGAGAGGAGGAGCTCAAATGTCAAAGACAATGAACCGTGCTCTGGGGAACCTCTTTTGGGTAGTCTGTATCCCCTGTTTCTGGAGAAAAGAAATCTCAGTCATCTCTGTTCCAGTTCATAGATCTGAGATGCACTTCCATACTTAACTAACTTCAGGGTCAGCCTGGACCAGGGAGGGGGAAATTGGGAAATTCTTGGACTTCACCCTTGAAGCAAGCTTAGCACCATGAGTCATTTGCCGTCTAAAGTGCTAGGACTCTGGAAAGGGCTGAGGATACCCAATCAATACACAGGAGCATTGATTTAGAGTACGTGTAGAAAAATTATTCATAGAGCCCAGAGATCAATCAAGACATGAAACATACTTTTCTATAAAGGGTGTGGGAGAAGATGTTGGGCAAAGAACACAAATTTTTATGAATTCTAATATATGTGAGAATTTATGCTGGGCACATTATAGACTTATATAAGTGACTTAATATATAACCAACTTCTCACAGAAATTCTGAAAACCTCTTTATTATCATTTTATATATGAGAAAACTGGTTATTTAACTGATTTCCCCAATAATTCCTTCTCAGACTCAGAAGAGGTGTGAGAGAAGCCCAATGACCTATGTCTTTCTTTGACAATTTGTTCAAAGCAGGTCACAGACCCAGAGGAAGGTCTGGACCATGAGGGTTTTTCTCAATGATGATGATGTTGGCCATGAGGATGGAGATGATGACAAAGTGACAGACTGTTGCCCTGATGCACACCTGACCCAGAAGCCAAGAAACTTGGATTCTAGTCCTACTTCTTCCACTGACATGATGAGTCATTTGTGGTAGTCTCCTTCAGTAGATACCTCACTTGGAGATAAAAGGACTAAATTTCTAAATTTGCTAAATTTCTCTCCACGATTTTATGAGTTCCTTAAATACCCCTGATTTAGTTTTGTTCCTCTCTCAGGGGACAGCTTTGCCACCTTCAGGAAATTGAGGAAGTGAATTGCTACCAGCTCTTGGTGTGCAGATCACACTTTCCAGAGCCATCTTAATCTCTGTCCTTCTGAGCAGAGGCTGTTCTCCAAGCAGTCTTAAAAGGAATGTTAAGGTGGCAACAATGTCCCTTCAGTACCCCTACTTCCCAGCATGTGAGCTTGTATGCAGTCTAGATGGCTGTGCTTCTGACTTCCATCTACTGTATCCTCCCCAAGATGTGCCTGGGCTTGCCTGAGCACGAAGTTATTAGGGAGATACAAAGCCAGAGGCAGAGAAAAAAAAAAAAGCACCCAAAAAATGACAGTTGGGCAGCAAGTCCCCAGAGGTTGCTTTCAATTTGCCAAGAGCCTGGGAAATGGGAAAATAAATAAATTCTCCCAAATCCAAAATGAATATCACTGTTATCACTAGTTACAGAGTACCTACTTTTTGTAAGCTCTTTGCATCTTTTCTCTTTAGTCCTCCCAACAGCCAACAGTGGAATCCCTATTATCCATCCCTATTCAGTAGACCAAAAACTCAGGCTCAGATAAACTAGTGGACTTACCTACAGGAATAGGGGAAATGAATTCTAACTGGGATCATGCAAGTCACTAGTCTTCACAAGCTATTTATTCTTTCTTTCTTTCTTTTTAAATTTATTTTCTGCATAACCAGTATTCATTATTTTTTCACCACACCCAGTGCTCCTCAACTCGATGGGCAAATAATCTTCGACAAAGCAGGAAAAAATATACAGTGGAAAAAGGACAGTCTCTTCAATAAATGGTGCTGGGAAAACTGGGCAGCTATATGTAGAAGAATGAAGCTCGACCATTCTCTTACACCGTACACGAGCTATTTATTCTTATGTGTTACTTGTATTTTTTTGTGTCAGTTTCCAGTCCTTGAAATTTAGAAAAAGAAAGCAGAGGTACTTCTCATGTATTGACTACAAGTACACCGAAGCTCTTATCTTGCGTAATCATAGCTACTGCTCTGAGAAAGGGGCAGGAAGTCTCAGAGGCTGGAGAGCAGAGGAGCGAGATCATTCTGGCAGGAACAGCAAGTAGGAAGTTCTGGCTGAGAGCTCCCCAGCAGAGAGCTGGCCCACCAACCACCACTTGCAGGACTCGGCTACAAGAACAGGTGGGCACCTTGGTTTGAATCCTGAATTTTGGGGGGAGACGACTGTCCTTAGAATAACCAGCCAGGAATCAGATTCTTATTCTTTCTTCTGAGTTCCTGCATGACTGGTGAGTTAATTCCCTGCTCTGATGATTAGTTTACCTACTTCCCAAACAAAAGAATTGGGTGAAACAATCTCTCGATTCCCTTCAAGAATTGAGGTGATGATTTTCTACAAATCTCTGCATTTCTTGGCATGTCATTCATTTTTACACAGAATATGCTCTCAGAAAATATTGTGCGATTAGACTGGATCCTGCATTAGGACCCCAAGGTTCCATTCTATTCCTGTCATAGAGAAGGTTGCTGGATGCAGAGCAGTTGTCTTCTAAGCTATGATTTGTCTCCAAAGTGGGGGTTTTAGAACTGTCTGGAAAATTTGTGGGCCACCCCAAGTTTGCCTCCACTTGACAAATGTGGAGGGACCAAGCATCCCTCTCAGACTTTGGAGACTGTGGGTGATGGCATCAGTCTGGAGACTCCTATGAAACCACAAAGAATGCTGGCTCTATAGAACTCCCCCTAAAAAAAGTAGCAATACATGTATCATAGCCTTAAACTCCGCAAATCAACTTCTAAATGTTACTCTGAGGAGATAGTTGAATAGATGAGGCACCACAGAAGTGCAAAGACGTTCACTATAGCATTGTTCATAATGGTAAGGAGAGAGAGAGAAAAAAAAGGAGGGAAGGAGGGAGGAGAGAGAGAGAGAGATGAAAACAATCCAAATAACCTTCACTGGTTAAATGAATTTTGAAACGTCATTCATTTGGATACACTGTCTTTTTTATTGTGGTAAAATATACATAACACAAGACTTAGCCTTTTAACCATTTTTAAGTGTATCATTCAGTGGTATTTAGTATATCTTTATTCTCGTGCAACCATCCCCACCAATGAACTCCGGAACTTTTCATCTTCCCAGAATGAAACTCCGTGCCCATTAAGCTCTATCCCATATTTCCCTTTCCTCCCGGCCATGGTATCCATTGTTCTACTTTCTGTCCTGATGAAGAGTACTCCGGCTGCCTCCCGGAAGTGACTTCATACAATATTTGTTCTTTTGTGACTGGTTATTTCACTTCACATACTGCCTTCAAGGTTTATCCACATTGTACCGTGTGTCAGAATGTACCACTTGGCTCCTAAGTTTAGGATTTTTATCACCGACATTCATTAGTGTCAGAGATGTCCACAGAATAATGTTGAGTGCAGAAAGATCTCTAACTGGCATGGATAGAATGATTCTGTTTATGCAGAACCCTGAAGGTGTGTAAACACATAAAAAGAAAGAAGGAGAAAATGCAAGAATGCAAAGGATACGTACGCAAGGCTAGTTACTGGGCAGAAGTTGGGATTTAAGTAACTTCATTTTCTTCTTCAAAATGTATTTCCTTTTTCATTGTATTTGCTATGTTATATACGCTTTCAAACAGAACAATTAAAAAAATAATAAAAGAAAATAAATGGGGGCGCCTGGGTGGCTCAGTGGGTTAAAGCCTCTGCTTTCGGCTCAGGTCATGATCCCAGGGTCCTAGGATCGAGCCCCACATCCGGCTCTCTGCTCAGCGGGGAGCCTGCTTCCTCCTCTCTCTCTGCCTGCCTCTCTGCCTGCTTGTGATCTCTGTCTGTCAAGTAAATAAATAAAATCTTTAAAAAGAAAAGAAAAGAAAAGAAATGTACATGGTATCCAGAGTATGGTAATTGTACCAAGGAGGCTTCCAGGTCCTAGCCTCAGGACTAGAATCAAGTATATCCTGTAGTCCTTGGGTATGAGGACTGAAAAATATAGGAAGGAATCCTACAGAACTCCTATAGGAAAGGAACCAGAACTAGAGACTATTGTTTTTAAAATCCTAAATTGGGATTTAAAAAATCTTTTTAGGTTTTCATTGTGGTAAGAACACCTAACATGATATCTACTCTCAAAAATCTCTAAAAGATTTTTAAATGTATAGTACAGTTGGTCTACCTATAGGCCCAATGCTGTGCAGCAGTTCTCTAGAACTTACCTTGCACAACAGAAATTTTATACCCATTGTACAGCCATTCCCCATTCCTTCTTTCCCAGAGCCTGGCAACCACCATTCTAGTCTTTGCCTCTGTGAGTGAGTCTATTTTAGGTACCTTATGACAGTCACTCAGTATCTGTCATTCTGTGACCAGCTTGTTCCACTTAGCACAGTGTCCTCATGGTCTGCCTTACAAAGGAGGAAATCCTGCAATTTATGACAAAGTGGTTGAACCCCAAGAGACTGGTAATTAAGACTAGAAAGAGAAAGGGGTCTACTTAGCCCTTTGAGTTAGTAAACCACAGGAACTCAGCAGAAGCCAATTTACCAGGAATATGGGACCAAATGTCCAAGGTCAGAAATGCTCCTGTGGCTAATATCCGAAATCTATAAAGAACTTATCAAACTCAACACCCAAGGAACAAATAATCCAATCAAGAAATGGGCAGAAGGCATGAACAGACATTTCTGCAAAGAAGATATCCAAATAGCTAATAGACACGTGAAAAAATACTCAACACCACTTGGGTTCAGGGAAATGCAAATCAAAACCACAATGAGATACCACTTCACACCAGTCAGAATGGCTCAAATTAACCAGTCAGGAAGGATAAATGAAGGGCAATAACCTGCCCATGGCCAGCAAATAAATATCTCTGGAATCCTACTGAGTTTTAGATACGACTAATATGTATTGATAGTATATCATGTGCCTCTGTTCTATGTTGAAGCCATTACATTCATCATCTCATCTCTCCCTCACCATGAACCTATGAAGTGGCTAAAACAACTTGCTTATATTTAGTAATAACCGATGGGTATAGAACACAAGCACAGGACTGTTCTCCAAGACATAACGCTCAAATGTGCAAACTGACACATTGGACTTCCAGCTCGATGTCCCTTCCCATCTCCCTCACTGGTAATGAGATTATAGATGCCAGTTTCAATCTTTATAGGTTATGCACTCCCTCCAGGAGAACCTGGATGTTGAGGAGAAGGATCAGGGAACAGAACTGTGGCACCATCAGATTATCACAAGCCTTTATTCAAACTACGGCCTTCAAGGGGGAGAATGTTGTACTGAGAACAGATCTAAGGAGCATCCCAGTGGCTGGACTCTGCTGTTCACACCACAGAGGCTCAGCAATTCTGCTGAGCTGGTGGGCAGCAGGCGACATGCCTCTTGAGTCTACACTGGAACTTCCAATATTAGGAAAGAAGGGAAGATGAGGAGAATTAATGTGGTATTGAGAAAACTGTTACAAGCTTCTGAGCCAGATCGACTTGGTTCAGACTGTCATGCAAATATAGGATAATAATAATTTTATTTCTGGGGCACCTGGGTGGCTCAGTGGGTTAAGCCTTTGCCTTCAGCTCAGGTCATGATCTCAGGGTCCTGGGATCGAGCCCCACCTCAGGCTCTCTGCTCAGCAGGAAGCCTGCTTTTCCCTCTCTCTCTGCCTGCTGCTCTGCCTACTTGTGATCTGTCTGTCAAATAAATAAATAAAATCTTTTAAAAATAATAATAATTTTATTTGCTACCATGTGTTAAACACTTTCAGTGTGCCAGGCTGAGCACTTTGTGTATTTCATATAATAAAAATCACTTGAACTTATTAGTCCTGAGTCTCTAATGCATGACGTGGAGTTAGTAACACCCAAGTTGTTATAAAGATTAAAGCTACTATGGCGTAGTGCCCAGAATTAGCAGGAGTTAAATAAAAGTTCATATTAACAGTCATTGAGCTACTATATGCAAGGGGGTCATTCCGTGTGGGACAGGACCGATACAAGAAAGAGATGTGGACTAGGAGTAACCAGCACCTGAATGGAAAGGAAACAAGACTCTGATGGAAGACTGAGCAGTACAGGTGCACGTGAAAGTACAATTCGGGGACATGGGTATGGGAACGCAGCACAGGTGAAGTAGCCGCACCCGGCTATGAGAGGGGGGCTGGAAGCCGAGCTGGTTGGAAGGACAGTGACGTGGATACACTCAAGGCTGCAAGGTAAGTTCTATACAAATTGTTTACCTCTCAACTGTGGGACTCCTCAAAATGCTTAGTTTTCCTCCAGTGCCTCCTGTCCACAATGCTTCCTGTCCACGTGGATGGATGGACTGTGCCAAGCATGCTGGCCTTCCAATGCTTCCACTGCTCCCCACCTTCAGTTTTGTTCCTAAAGGACAGGTCACCCCTTAGGCAATGGAGAAAAATCTTTAACGGTTTCACACCTTCAAGTTGAACCTTGGGTCCTAAATGAATTCACTGCCTCTTCCAGCACCACCAGCATCATGCTGTTCCAGCCCAAGACCAAAGGAGACTTTGACTCCTTTACTCCAAATGGCATCATCATCCTCAAAGGAGAAAAACCCAAGCACAGCTACCAAAAGGAAGATAACCCACAGAACAGTCTGAAGGAAGAAGCTACAGTCCTTGGAGTAAGTTGATGTAGCTGCAAGGGGAACCCTGGGGGAAATGTGGTGACTGTCTTCTGATTACAGATCTATAGTGGATCTGGGAGAGTCTTTGATTTTTTTTCTGTCTGACTCCAGGCTAACTTGGACACGAAATGGGGCTTTATGGGAAGACTCTATCCAACTCGGGCTTTTCTATAAATTAAAACCACTAGGTCTTTACTTGAAATTTGTACCAAAAAAGTATCTTGCAACTTGTCTCTAATATAGTCGATTTTGGGTTTAAACACATGATTTTACTCCATAAAGTTAAATTAGATTTTTCTGTTTTGAGCTTATTTCTTAACCATTTTGAGATGAGACAGTCTGGATTAATCTCACTGTACATGTTCTCCCTGTTCACTTACCTATAAGACATCCAAGTGTCTCCAGTCATACCAGGACTTTATTATGTTTTTAAATTTTTATTTATTTTTTAAATTTCTTTTCAGTGTTCCAGAATTCATTGTTTATGCACCACACCCAGTGCTCCATGCAATACCTGCCCTCCCTAATACCACCACCAGGCTCAGCCAACCCCCCACCCCTCTCCCCTCCAAAACCCTCAGTTTGTTTCTCAGAGTCCAGTCTCTCATGGTTCGTCTCCCCCTCCAATTGCCCCCAACTCCCTTCTCCAGGACTGTAATTCCCACCTGGCTCTGAATATCCCTTTTAAGACCTGACTCCTACTCATTTCCAACTTTGGAAACCTACCTAGTTGTGGCCTCTGGAATTCAGGATCAGTTAACTTCATAATCCTCCTCATTCCTGAATGTGTTTCTCAAAAGCCTCCAAATCTTTTGTGTAAACAGAAACCCTTGGGCATTGTTTCCACTGCTACCTTCCTTCTGGGCCTGGAAATGAAAGCAATCCATTCTTTGTTTCTCAGGGACACTTCTAGATCAATCTTTCCCTCTCCATCTCTAAAAGCTCCTACTTTAGAATCTCATGTCATCCAACTAAGTAATTCACTCCCACTTTTCTTTCTAAAGATTTTACTTATTTATTTGACAGAAAGAGAGAGCACAAGCAGGGAGGAGGAGGAGAAGAGGGAGAAGCAGGCTCCCTGCTGAGCAGGAAGCCCCAGTGTGGGCCTAGAGCCCAGGACCCAGGGATCATGACCTGAACCTCAGGCACAGGCATAACCAACTGAGCTACCCCTCACTAACCAACCCAGATACCGCTCACTCACACTTCCTTTAAAAAACCACATAATGACTCTTTTTACATATTACTTGAAAAAATCCTAATTCAGTCTTCTAACCCCAAAAAAGATATTTTTAAAAAGTTATCTGTATTTTGAAAAAGTTATCTATATTTTGAGCATGGGAAAAAATAATTATCTCAAGCAATTTAAACAATTAAAACAATTAAAATCTTTTGATCTTCAAAAGATTCTATTAGGTAATTCCAGTATTTGGAATAATCGAGAATTGGTAGGAGAATTAAAATTTCAGAAGACTGAGTTTAGTTTAAAAACATAAAAATAGGGACGCCTGGGTGGCTTCGGCTCAGGTCATGATCCCAGGGTCCTGGGATCAAGTCCCACATCGGGCTCTCTGCTCAGCAGGGAGCCTGCTTCCTCCTCTTTCTGCCTGCCTCTCTGCCTACTTGTGACTTCTGTCTGTCAAATAAATAAATAAAATCTTTAAAAAAAAACCATAAAAATAATCAGTGCTTAGGAAATAACATTAAATGATGTACTGGAAAATTTGAAAAGTGATCATCCTTAGAAAAATCTTTTGATGAATGTGTTGCTTGAAAATAAAACAAATCAATGTTTGTCATCCTGCCATATTAAGACTTAACTGCTTCAATCTTCATGTTTATGATCCCTCCAGTATCACATCCTCTCTGTTCCTTGACCTCTTCTCCCCAGGTATCTTGTCCATCCTTCCTTAGTCAAACATTCTATGAGTCATACCCTGGGCCTTATCAATACTAACAGCAATAAAGCCACCGTTACCTACATTTCGAGCATCCCATATTCCACCAACTCTGACCTTTCCAGATTAACTCCCTCTGACTCTACGTTGACTCTCTCTTTAACCTCCCTGATTTATTGATAATATCCCTATTTCATAGAGCCTTTCTCACCTACCCAAGATCCCATAGTTCACTCTCACTTGTGAACACCCTCAACAGCCTTGTGTTCCTCAACTTAAGGCATAATCTTCAGGAAAAACAGCAACATTGTTTTACTTCTAGCTCTGCCCATTTGCCTATTCTACACCTGAACCCATGCAACTAAACTTGGCTGAAAATCCAATGTGGACTCCACTTCTGGTTTATGACCGTAACCTCAGATGGATGGTAAAAGTTGTCTGAAAAGAACATGATCTTTCCTTCATCTATTCACTTACCTACTACCCCAGATAACTATTTCATACATTCTACCTCCTGAAACCTCTGATGCTTCTTCCTTCTCCACTGATTACCTTGCTTCCTAAAATACTAAAAAAAATTGAGGCAATTTGGAGAGAATGTCCACAAGCTGCTACACATCTGCAATTACATCTGTGCCATATATTCTCCCTCCCCTCTCCATTACCAATATGATCTTCTAACTGATGATAACCCTCCCTTTGTGCAATAGATCCTATCCCTTATTACTTGTTCCAGTAAGTCTCTTTATTCTCTCTGCAAAAATTTTTATCAGTCCCATGAGCACAGAATCTTACAGTAATTTCTCCCATCCTGATAACAAAAAAGCAGAAACAAATAATTATAATTTCACACTCCCTTCAACTATTGCCCACTGGCCAGTTGCTTTCCCAGCAACATTCCTCTAAGGGGTAGGAAGTCCATGTTTCCAGTTCCTCCAGAGCGATATTCTCTCTTGAATCACACCTAATGTCATTTGCCCCCATTGCTCCACATTAGTAACCTAATTTCCGAGTCTCAGTTGTTAATGTTCTTGAACTAATAGAAGTGTTTTACGCAGCTGACTACACTCTCCTACTTGAAATATTTTACTCACTTGGCTTCTTACACACCACGTTCTTCTGGCTTCCCTCCTTCCCTCTTGGCTTGTCCTTTTATACTCCTTTACCATTCCTATTTATTTCTCAGATCCTACATTCCTACATTTGCAGTATTTGATAGTGCAGTCCTTAATTCTGTTTTGTTTCTGTATCTGCTGCAATAGTGATCCCAACTGGTAATACAGTTTTAAATATTATCTTCACTTACAACTTTGGGGGGGGGGGACTATATCCCTTACCTGGCTCTCTCCTCTAAACTTAAGATTTATTTACCCAACCCCTGGGTTATCTACTAGATATCTCTCCCCTAACCTGCCCCAGACTGAAATCATCATCTTTGTCCCCAGACCCACCCCTCATACAACATTCCCAGATCAGATCACTGTCAGTTCCATCATTTCAGATGCTCAAGCCAAAACCCTTGGAGGCAACCTTCATCCCTATGTTTCATAATCCACAAACTCTCAGCAAATCCTACAGATTTAATCTTCATCACGCATCTAGGATCCAACTCCATCTTGCTATCTCCATGGTCAACATCTTCTGTGAAGTCAACATCATCTCACATGAATTAATGCAACGTCCTCCTTATTGATCTCCCTACTCTGTTTCCTTATGATCTATTCTCACCCCAGCAGGTGGAACGATCCTTTAAAAATATAAATTGGATCATGTAATCTCTTCACTTAAAATTATCCACTTCACTTCCCTTTTTACTTAGAATGATAGGCAACATTCGTAAAATAGCCTACAAAGTCCTACGTGGTTTGCACCATGCTGCCACTACTTTTTGGACCTCATTTCATGTTACTTTACTCTTAATTCGTTCTATACTTTCCAAGGAACATATCTGTAAAGCACAAAATACGTGGCCAGTGGCAGTGATTTTCATTTGCTTCATTTCCCTGGTGCTGACCCAAAACAGATATTTAATATATATTAATTATATGAATTTTTGAATTCTCTTGACTTTAGGTTATTTCTCCTATGTTTATACCAACTTTAAATTGCATGTGCATTAAATAGTGGGTTACAGTGTGGGTTCCAGATCAAAGTAATAGGGCTAAAACCGAGCTCTCCCACTTCGCCATTTATGTGGTTTTGTACAAACTATTTTTAACCTGGTGCCTCATTTTTCTCACCCATAAATAAGATGAGAAGAATAATCAGAGTGTAAAAAGTGTTCAACAAATATAGATATTCATAATTATCACTAATGTCATGAAAATAGTAATTATTATTAAAATCCAATGATGAACAAAATGGATTATGGCACTAAAGATTTTCTACCTTATTTTATTTCAACTGAAATGAATTCAAATAAAAAAATTGAGTCCTTTGTTAACTCTTCCTTGATAAGTTTGCTTTCTACATCCATCTAACTGAACTAGTGTCCAGGAAAATTTTCTCCATTTGCTTTTCCTAGAACAAAAAGAATAACAAATTGTCAGTTATCTTTTTCAAAACAAAGTTAGGGGCGCCTGGGTGGCTCAGTGGGTTAAAGCCTCTGCCTTAGGCTCAGGTCGTGATCCCAGGGTCCTGGGATGGAGCCCTGAGTCGGGCTCTCTGCTCAGCAGGGTGCCTGCTTCCCTCTCTCTCTGCCTGCCTCTCTGCCTACTTGTGACTTCTGTCTGTCAAATAAATAAATAAAATCTTAAAAAAAAAAAACAAAAAAACAAAACAAAACAAAAACAAAGTTAAAGTGTACATATGATCACTTCCTGACTTGCTAATTTAATAATCCTATCAGAAAGAAGAGGTTGGTTATACATGGATTTCCTTCTCTTAGAAAATGTTTACTGACTCCTTGTAACACATTTTCCCCCTTTTAGTAAATAAAATAAATAAGTAAATTAATTAATTGTTAGAGAAGAGATAGATTGAGCACACATGAGCAGAGCGGGGGAGCAGAAAGAAAGGGAGAGAGAGAATTTTAAGCAGGCTTAATTGACTGAGCGACTCAGGTGTCCCTTTTTTCCTTTTTAATATGACAAATTATAGCAATTATAGCATATTTTATACTCTTTATAAACACAATTTACATTCAAACAGTCACTTTCATCTGTTTATGTGTTCTTAAAATTTTCCTTCTTGTCTCTTGTAGGTTATCCAAATCCTGTGTTGCCTGTTGATTTCAAGTTTGGGGGCCATTTTGGTTTCTGCTCCCTACTCTTCCCACTTCAAGCCAACAGTTTCCACCATTTTGATGTCTTGGTATCCATTTGTAGGAGCACCATGTGTGAGTAGAGTGGGGTCTCCAAGAGACGACATGCTTTCTAAATGCTAAGTAGGTACTAAGTCACTCCATGACTCTCAAGAGGTAGGGATAGAGGACAAGGCAGCCAAGGCCTCTGACTTTCCCTCTGTCATTGTGCCACATCACATTTCTCCAATGCAGGAAGAGCAGCAGAGGGGTTTAATCGCCTCCTCCTGTGTCAGCACCCCAAGGAGTGGCTCCCTGGGGCAGGACACAAGAGGGTCATACAGTGGACATATCAGTCCAGCATTTCTTACCTGGCGTCACAGCCTACCTTTGGAATAATGGAAGATTTTTCACATTCTTCTTTGGGCTTTTGATAAGGCCATTGGATTTCCTCCAGTTTAAGAATAATCCACCTGCCAGGTAGGGAGTAAAAAGATCATTTTTAAAATAGAATGAGGGGGCGCCTGGGTGGCTCAGTGGTTGGGCCGCTGCCTTCGGCTCGGGTCGTGATCTCAGGGTCCTGGGATCGAGTCCCGCATCGGGCTCGCTGCTCGGCGGGGAGCCTGCTTCCTCCTCTCTCTCTCTCTCTGCCTGCCTCTCTGCCTACTTGTGATTTCTCTCTGTCAAATAAATAAATAAAATCTTTAAAAAAAAAAAATAGAATGAGCACCACTGGTAGATTACACAGATTGCAGGGAATTAAACTGGCAATGGTAAAATTCACAGGAAGCAAAGACTCTTGTTATCTGTACAGAAGTAATCCTGAGAATTTGGAAAACTTTTTTGCTGCCTTCCATTGAATCACTCATGGAGAAGGTCCTAGTTAATCTTTTTCTTTGAAGAGAGCCAGGGCCTAGTCATGCCTCCCACAAAGGGCCACTTATTTCCCATGTAGTATCTTGTACAAAATGAGAAAAAAGCACACATTCTGGGCAAATGAACTCTACAAAGGCACCATCACTGTATGGATATAGCCTCTGTGTGAACACAAACTATGCAGTGAGGCAAGGAAGCTGTGCTCCTGCCCCCAGAGCATAATTTGTCCTACATGTCTATCTGATCAGTAGTTGTGGTTCCCACATTCCCTTATGAAAGGTAGAAATAGGTCATGCTGGACCCTCTTTGTCTGTGACTACCCAACCCCTAAAAGCCACAAGCTTAACCAATGTTTCAGCTTCTCCAAACATTCTTCCTCCACCAGCTGGATCTGAAGCACCCCTGGTCTCAAATACTGAGTTCTGGGGCTTCAGGATGACTCTTCACATCTGTCCCTATAATTTCCCACCTTCCTCAGCAGCGAGTCTAACACAGGTCCCCTACACTAATACTTGAAGCCCATGTGTTTCTGTACCTTGTGCCATAAGAGACCCTTTCCTAAGTGCTTCTTTTGGCTGCTCTCACCTTCCTATCCCTTCAAGTCATTGGTCTTTCTCAACCTCCACTCTCCCCACCTTGTAATTCAGCACTACTCTCCTCCCTCCCTGTACACCTCCTCTCTAGGCCACCTCAGCTCACAGCGACTTTTGCTAACACAAATCCAGATCCTCTGGATTTCTTCAAAGTCAACATAAGCATTGAGAGTAGATTTCCACATTGCCACTAGACAACTGAACTGACTATTTCTCTCTTTTCTGAGCAGTTTGCCATTACTGGATGCCTCTCAATTATTTCTGGGAAAAAAGCAACTAAGCCCTTTGTAAGTATAAGAACTATCAAATCTCAGCTCATTGGAATAAAGGGAGTTTGACAGTTAATTACCCTAGTTTAGTTTCCATTCACAAGTTAGGAAAATGGCTATGAGCAGGGTAGAGAACCCAAATTCTCAGCACTGGTCCACTGGCAGAACCAGGTGGTAACATCAAATTCCCTACCTTCTAGACAGGTGCTCTTCCCCTACACAATGTCCTCCTGGATCATATTCCAAGTCTGGAGATTTACCTCAGTTGCTTAAACAGTAGAGATTTTTAAATACACCATGGAGTCTTTATAGTTTGTTATCTTGGCCCTGAATAGGGTAGATGACCATCCCAGCTAGAACCTAGACCTTCTTTTTCTGGAAAAACCTGTCTCATAATGAATCAATTTCCTAAATGGCAAGGTCAGAGGCACAGGTGTGTGGGCTTAGATCCTGCGGTTAGCTCCTCCACCCCCTCAGAAACAAGAAATTAGCAGACTGTAGCCACTTTCCTGACAAAAGTCAGGAATGTGTGGGTGGGGTCTTTGATCCTCTCATTGCAACCTTTCCCTTTCCCTTTCCACACACTCACAAAGATGACTCAGGGAAAAGCCACATCCTGATTCAGGAAGATCCAAGGTGTAGTTAGCCATGGATGAGGGAACCTAAGATGGTGTGTGAAGCTGGTATGTGTTCCTGGTACTTGAAGCTAGAATCTAAACCCCAGAATCAGTGGACAGAATTTTGAAATGTTTACCCCATTGGATGGAGTTCTGGACTTGGAACCAGGAAACCTATACTCTTGTCCCAGTGCTGTGACTGACCCATCTGTGTGCTCAAAAAAGTTCCTTCCTTCTCTGGGTTTCGGTATTCTCATTTATAAAATGTGGAAGATGAACATTTGGATCTCACAGGTGGCTTTCCAAGTGTCCTGAACACCCTAAAAGGGAAAACTATACTTGAGCATGATGTGGACTTCATACATAAGACAGAAGCCAACATGTGGGTTCCATTACCCATGTGGCAGCTCTGGGCAAAGGCACTACCCACTTCTGCTCTTCCTTCGGTAACTCAGCACTTGAAGCCACATAGCTACCAGGTCCAGGGAGAAGACGGAAGAGCAACCATTCTCCCACCCCATAGTATCCTATAATGATGTTTAATTAGAAAAGAACATATACTGGGAACCTAGCACAGAATCTAGCACTTCAGTTTCTTTGCAGAGGAACCATATTGTGTGAGAAACCTTTACTCTAAAATGTAGAACACAACTCAGGAGAGAGTGTGGTCCATGTGGTTCTCAGGCCTGACCCACCTATAGGTAAGTATTCCAGCTTCTCCAGTGTTATGGAAAGAAAAGGCACAGAGACCACTAAAGACCATATTCTAGAACATCTTAAAGCAACAGAATGATTCAAAGGCTGTTGAGGAAGTCAAGGAATAGACTAGTAGTGGTTTGAGCAGGGCCACCTCTGTCTGCAGAGAGCCAAGGAGCCAGAATCCCTACCCCGAAGAAATCATTCCTGCGTTCATGCACTGCACTCAACAAACGTGTTAATTATATCAGGTGATAAATTAGATAGTGAAGAGGGATACAGAGGTGAATAAAACACAGTCCGCGCCCCCAGGAGTACACAGATTAGAGAGGAAACAGACTCAGGGAAGCGCCACTGTAGTGTAATGGATGGAAAGATAACAGCATCACACACTGCTTCTACCGTGAGATCCCAATACAGATTTATCTTTTTCAGGCCGTGAGCAGCCTGACCTCAAGTGCAGTGAGTTCTCTCACCGCTGGAGCAGGCCTCTTCCTCCTTGCTGATGGTCTGGCAGCCCTAGAGACTGCTTCTCGACGGTGTGACTCAGAAAGGGAGTATCTATCCACACTGCCTTATTCGATATACTATTATTCGATATATGAATTCAAAGGCTGTCTTCTGGATAGCGTCAGTCTAACAGTAAGTAGCTTCAGACTCAATATCCTGTCATGTGAAATCTCAGCTTCTCTCTTTTGCATGATTTCTGCTTTTTCAGTAGTCTGTATCTTGTTGATCTGAACTCCTGGAAGCAGACAGGAAAAAAAAATGTGGTTGAAAAAGTCCTATCATCAGACTGCGAAATCTAGGGGATGTATTGTGCCATGTCAAAATAGGAAATCAAGAAGGGCTGTGGGTTCAAGATATGTCTGGTCTGGCAAGGAAAATAAGCAGAAATAAATTACTGAGACTCCACCCAAAACAAAAAAGCTTTTAGACAGCAAGGGAAAACATCAACAAAAAGAAAAGGCAACCTACTAAATGGGAGAAGATATTTGCATCCTATATGGGGTTAATATCTAAAATACATAAAAACTTACACAACTCAACATTGGAAAAACAAATAACCCAACTTTAAAAATGGGCAGAAGACATGAATAGCTATTTTCCCAAAGAAGACACACCAGATGGCAGAGAGACACATGAAAAGACGTTCAACATCACTAATCATCAAGGAAATGCAATTCAAAACTGTAGTGAGGTATCACTCCATGTGTGTCAGAATGGCTAGTATCAGAAAGACAAGGAACAAGTGTTGGCACTACTGGGCATTGACTCGAAGAAAACAAAAACGCTGGTTTGAAAAGACACATGCACCCTTGTGTTTACTGCTGCATTACTGACGATAGCCAAGATATGGAAGCAACCTAAGAGCCCATCCATAGACAAATGGACAAAGAAGAGGTGGTCAGCAGTCCTTCTTACATTAAAAAATATTCCTTTCTCAGTAGGTTTAGCTCTTGAGGTGCCCCCTTTGTTGAGCAGGCATCTTTCCCCCTCAACACAGGCAGAAATATCCCTCTTTATTTGAATTTTACTTGATTTGCGATTAATGTAGCCACAGTAAGTTAGCTATGGAACTTGGACTTAAGCCCAAGCACATAACTACTATACTTTGGTCCAGGAAGGCTGGCAGAAGGAGAAGGGAAGGAAGATGGCCCACTAGTGGATTCCACTCCTAGCAAAAATGCCAACATCTCTGGGCAGCATTTTCTTGCCTAAATTCCCCCCAAGCTGGATGGTCATCACCTGTTTGGTAAAAATCCTGGCGTAGTCAATCCTTTATCCATAGGTTCATAGTTTTAAAACCATAAGCTCTGGTCTTTTAAGGAGAAAAATTTCTTCCTTTGTGACTCCTCTAGCAAGAAGCCAGGGAGACAAATCTCTTCTTCCCTTGGATCTGTCTCACGGATCCCAGAAAATGTGTGCAAGTTCCTGCCCGTGTGACCCAGAGGCTGTCAAAAGCAACCCTTCTGAGGAAGTAGAAGGGCTTGTAGCTTGAGGAAGTGAAAGGGCACAGAAATGCATCAGGTTAGAAATCAGTGCAAGGAAGCCTGGGAGACAGCATTACCCTGGTGCAGGGCAGACATCAGGCAAATCTGGGAGAGTGAAGGAGACATCCTTCCTGCCAGGATGCTGAAGGTTTAACTCGATGAAAACTACTCTCAATACATCAAACTGTCTCCTGCTCTCAGACAACCAGATAACTTCCTGCAAAATCAGAGAAGTTGCAACAGGACTGACCCCGAACACCCATTCTTTCTTTATGAACACAAAGATAACCTAAGCAAAGTGATACATCAAAACATTTAAAATATATACCTGAGGTTGGAAGAAGGAAGGAAGGGAGGATTGAAAGAAGGAAGAAAAAATCAAGGAAGAAAAGCATCTTGTGTTCCAGGAACTAAGAAGGATGCTGCAGCCAGGTAATCAAACAAGAGCTGGGACCAGAAAACCAGAGAAGTCTGGACGGGAACACAGGGGTTACCAGCTGGGGTAATGGCATTTTAATGCCCATGACAAATCTGAAGTTCTTCAGGACCACACTGAGTGTCCTGCAAAAACGTTAAAAGCAGAGACTGAATATTTACTGTATTTTTGAAAATAGGACAAGGAAATCCCTGCCCAACATCCCAGGAAGCATTAAGAAACTTTGCCATAAAGGATGCTAGGGTGAATTCACCTCACCAAGCCATGGGCAGGGATGGACGGCATCCAAATTGAAAATTACATATAATATAAAGGAATCTCGAATACAAGGATTAACTTAAAAACTTCCTGGGTCTGTGGAACTCCTGAGGTTCTATCAAAATCAAACATAAAATTCCCACTGGGGAGTCATCCATAAACCCAACCACTGGGTCTCCTATATATTAAAAAATTCCCCCTCCCCACCCATATGCTAAATCACCTAAGAGTGAAAATGTTTTGAAAAACATAGAATAAATGGGGAACAGCAGGAAATTGAACAAATATGAAAGTTAGATCAAGTTAGCTCAAGAATTGGAGGTTATATACTAATTTGGAAGACTATAATGAAAATGTCTTAAATGATTAAAGGCATAAAAAAGGAGCAAAAATCAAAATAAAAGAACATGATGGTAAGAAAAAGGAACAAGCAGATTTGAAAAAGAACTGAACAGTATGATTAGAAGGGCAAATTATAATCTTTGAAATTAAAAATTCAGCGTATCAGTTAAACTGTAACTCAATATACCCAAAGAAATTGCGAGATGGAATATAGGTCTAATTAAATCACACAGAGCATACCGCATTGCAATAGAAATCTGAAAAATACGAGTGACAGGCTAACAGGAAGGACACAGTGAAGCACAAAGGGTCACATCTAACATGAGCTCCAGGAGGTTGGCCAAGGAGAGAAGAAATATACAAAGATAAATTACCGGCAAAATTTCAGAATTTTTTTTAAAAAAATGAGATTTCAGATGGAAGGTATGAACGGAGACTGTTCCTGGATAAATAAAAACAAATCCGCACTAGAAATATCATAACAAAGATAAACATTAAAAAACTAGAGATAAAGGAAAGGTTACTCTTCCTGCCGCTTCCCTTTCTGTCCACTGCTGGAACTTTTAAGCCCCAGGCTCCCCTCTGCGGTCAGGCACCAACCATCCCTGGCTTGATTCACAGGGGGTGCTGGTGGTGATGTTGGTCTTCACTGTGCTGGAGCTCTCACTGGCTGCATATGCTTCCATCCTTTGGTGGAAAGAGGTGTACTCCAGCAACCCTGGGGTGAGTACTCTGGTATGTCACACGAAGCTTGCTGGGTCCCAGCATCTGAGCTGTGATGATCCAGGTTGAGAAAGTGTCAGAAAGAGGAGTCAGTTGTTGGTCCTGTGGTTCGTGGAGAAGGCGACTTTCATAGTGAGGAGAAAGTTCTAAGAACGGGTTCCCCTTCATGATGACACTGGTATCTGAGATTATTAGTGGCTGACTTCTGGCCAGCAAGTCAGTTAGAGAACCACTTAATATGAGGTTGGAATGGGTTTAGAAATCATCTGCCTCAGGATGGCTGGGTGGCTCAGTCAGTTAAGTGTCTATTTTAGGCTCAGATCATGATATTGGGGTCCTGGAATTGAGCCCCTCATCGGGCTCCCTGCTCAGCAGGGAGTCTGTTTCTCCCTCTCCTCTCCCGTGCACTTCCCCCCAACTTACGCTCTCTTTTTCTCTCTCAAATGAATAAATAAAATGTTAAACAAACAAACAGAAATCACGGGCCCCCAGCCCTTATGAAAGAACTGAGGGTTGGATAAAATCACATGGACAATGAGTGACACAGACAAACCGGCTGAGAATGAAAACTGACATCTCCTCCTTCTTGTCACAGACACAGCCACCTGCCTTGGTAGAGTCTCCAGGGCTCCATTCTCCTGCTATGTGATGAGATCTTATTGGGCATCTCTGTTCTGTTGATACTTTCTGTGTTCTTCCTTATCCCTTCTTAGGGCGTGACATTACAATTTAAAAATCTTCGCTTTTTCTCTAAAAGCCATGATTTTTTTTTTTAAGATTTTATTTATTTATTTGACAGAGATCACAAGTAGGCAGAGAGGCAGGCAGAGAGGAGGAATCAGGCTCCCTGCTGAGCAGAAAGCCTGATGTGGGGCTCAATCCCAGGACCCTGGGATCATGACCTGAGCCAAAGGCAGAGACTTAACCCACTGAGCCACCCAGGTTCCCAAAGCCATATATATATATATATATATATATATATATATATATATATATTTTTTTTTTTAAAGGAAATTATTTAAAGGGACAGAATAATGATTCAATTATGGTCTTAAATGTTAACATGGTTAGCAGATTAAAGAATGGAATCTATTTGAAACTAATACTGAATCAATCATATATTTTGGTAAAGTTGGAAAGGCTACTACTGTACAACATGTGGGGAGAATGCATTCTAAATATGGATCAAAGAAAGCCTCCAAAATCAGGTTTTAGTAACGACTACTACTAGACTGATGATTCACAGACCTGTACCCCTGAAACAAATAATATATTATATGTTAATTAAAATAATACTAATATTATTATTATTCACAGACATGTACCCCTGAAGCAAATAATACATTATATGTTAATTAAAATAACAGTAATAATTTAAAAAATAATAAAATAATACACTTTCTCTTTTCTAGAGCACATCTTCCTTGCCAAGGTCATATTCAGCATGTCAAAAAGCTCTTCAAGGTCATGTATGAAAGTAACGCTTCAGAAAAAAAAGGAGAAATCCAGCACTCCTGGCAAAGTGTGATTAGAATTTCCTGAAATTTCAGCTACTACAGACGCTGAAAGAAACTTTCAGAAAACAGCTTTGGTGTTGCACTTGCTCAGTGTGAGCGATTTCATTGCTCTTGAAAATAATCTCTCAAAAGCCCAGGTGGGTAAGCTGAACAGAAAGTGATTCACCTACCCATGAATAAGAAGAGAAAATGTGCACTCTTGTGCTAGTGTGAAGTGGCCAAGTCACGTGGCTTTGCAGGCTCTGAGCCTGTATTAGTTTCACACTATGTTGCTTAAACACTGGATATTAGGGACTGCAAGAACTTTTAAATTAGAAGTACTTTAAAAATATATTGCTCCATTTCTGCCAATTGAAGTGCATTTCTGCCAACTAAATGTGGCTCCGTATTCTGTCTCATTTTATGACTTTATTCTTAAATATGTGGCTTCAGAGATTATAATTTATCATAACGCTCTTCCCGATCTAAGCTCTAGACCAAATAAGAAATTAGCCATATAGAATGAATATCCACCCTGTTACTATATTGGAATAAACAATAAATAACATGACCTACCCAATAAAGAGGGTCCCACTATTGTCCCCTGGATCTAGGCCTTGGGTCCTATCCCAAGACAAGGATGCAGCAGAAAGGCATACACGTGTTTTCCAAATGACATGTACAAAAATGGTCATAGAGCCAATACACATAGTTGCCTCCAAAAGGAAACTATCCAAATGACTATAAATAATAAAGGAGAGAAATAAAAATTGTAGTATAGTCATACAATGGAGTACTAAACAGTAATGTGAATGGGCAGACTATAATTACATGCAGCCATGTAGATAGATCCCACAAACATAATGTTCGGGGGGGGGGAAGGGCCTTTTATAAAAGAGTAAATACTATATTATGTGTATAAAGTTTAAACACAAGCTGAATTATCAGGTGGTGTTAGAAGCAGGACGGTGGTTGCCCTTGGGGGTAGATAGTTATAGGAAGGGAACCCAGGGGGTCTATGGGCTTGCAGAAACGTTCTTCTCCTTGATCTGGGTGCTGGTGTCATACGTAGGTGACTTGGGTTCTCTTGCTTCTGTTATAATTGAATAAAAATGTTTTTGAAAAAGTTGCTTTTGACCCCTTGGCCTGTCTAGTTATTAAGCCCCCTCACTTCTCCAGAGTCAATTTCCTTTGAAACATCATCTTCCAAAAACCAAGGAGTTGTCTCTGGCTCTTCTATTTTTTTCATACACTATATCCAGTCTATCATTAAGACTTCAAAATATACTGAGTCTGATTAATTCTCACCATCTCATGAGTCCTCTGGCTCATCATCTCCCACGGACATTACTGCAATAGGCAACTAGCTGGGCACCCACACCAGGTGGTTTGTTCTCCATATAGAGAATAACAGACTTTTTTCCCCATCTAAAATCAGACCATGTCATTCCTCTGTTCAAACCCATTCTATGCCATTCCAAAGAAAAGCCAGAGTCCCTAAATTTCTTTACAGGATCTGAACTGTCATATCTGCTCTGACCTTCTGACAATCCCCCCTGGCTCCTCTATTCCAGGCACATGGGCCTTTTGCTGTCCCTTAACACATTCTTTCTTTAGAAATTTTACACTGGCAGGCCCTCTACCTGGAGTACTTTTCCTGTAATTACTTCCATTGCTTCCTTTCTCACTTCTTTCAGGTCTTTCTTCAAATCTCTTAATTGCAGTAAAATTCTCCCCACCGACACACACAAAATTATGGGCCTCTCTCCCATTCACTTCCTTATTTGTTTCCCCAAAGCACTTATGGCCATCTGACGGGCTATGTATTTTCTTGGTTTGTTAATTTTATGTCTACCCCCACCAGTCTGTAAGCTATGACACTCCCTTACTACTCTCTACTGAGGCTTTCAGCTCCTGTTTATGTGTTTTCAAATCTGTGTGTGTGTGTTTATGCGTGTGTGTGTGTGTGTTAGTATTTTACATAGGGGGCGGGGGGCCTTGGAGATTCCTCCTCATTCTATAAGCCAAAAATGTAATAAAATATTTAATCCAAGACCTATTTCTTATTTTTTGTTTCTCTGTTAATAGGAAAGCTCTTCAGAATATTTGAAGAATTATATTTAGAATTATCTGGAATAATATTTTAGATAATGCTATCTGGAATGTATCCAGAATTATCTGGAATAATATTCCAAACTGATACTAGGTACAGTAAAGACAATGTATATTTCATTTGCAACTTCCCTCCACTCCCTCAGCCTGATGGCCAAATGATATGTCCATCCACTCAATTTCTAAAGTCAGAAATTTGGGAGTCATTTTTGACTCCATCTTTTGCCTCACTACCTTATTCACTTTGGGAACCCAATTAGGCAAAAAACCATTAGCATGAACGTCGAATCAATTAATGGAAAGAAAAAGAGTTAACAGTTTCAACCAATTCCAAACAGACACTGCAGATACTGAACATACATAATACAATTCTGTGTTCTTTCAATATTTTGGAAAAAAATTGCAGGTTCCCCAAAAGGAACCCCAAATTTGTGGCTGAGCCGCACATACCCAAATCCTTATTACAAACTCTCCATCCTTCCTCTATCTTAACCAATGGGGGTGAAGGATTCTCCCTGTTGGCCTGATGTAAGCAGTCATGTTGAGAAAAAGAGGAACAGGGCATTCAGCTGGCAAAACCCAGGGCCCTGAGTCATACAAGCACAAGGAAATAGATTCTGTCAATTATCTGACTGCCCTTGCAAGTGGGTTTTTCCCCACTTGAGCTTCTAGATGAAAATACATGCTGTCTGACACTTTGACTGTAGGCATCCCTGTGAGACCCTGACAGAGGTACCCAACCAGGCTATGCCTCAACTCCCAATCTATGAAAATTGTAAGATGATAAATGTGTGTTGTTCTGAGCTCCTAAAAATTTATGGTAGATAATAGCAATTAAAAAAAAAAAAAAACTAATAGACACGAGATCGTTGCATAGAAAATGAAAGGGGGGAAGGCCAAGCTCAGATTTTGGTTTCAACCCTTACCAGCAGTAACATCGGACCTCAGTTTCCTCTTCTTTAAAGTGGATGTGATAGGGGCGCATGGATGGCTCAGTGGGTTAAGCCTCTGCCTTCAGCTCAGGTCATGATCCCAGGGTTCTGGGATTGAGTCCCACACTGGGCTCTCTGCTAGGTGGGGAGACTGCTTCCTCCTCTCTCTCTGCCTGCCTCTGCCTACTTGTGATCTCTCTCTCTCCATCAAATAAATAAAATCTTTTTAAAAAACAGACAATCATATCAAAAAATGGGCAGAAGATATGAACAGACACTTCTCCAATGAAGACATACAAATGGTATCAGACACATGAAAAAATGTTCATCATCACCAGCCACCAGGGAGATTCAAATTAAAACCACATTGAGATACCACCTTACACCACTTAGAATGGCCAAAATTAGCAAGACAGGAAACAACATGTGTTGGAGGGGATGTGGAGAAAGGGGAACCCTCTTACACTGTTGGTGGGAATGCAAGTTGGTGCAGCCTCTTTGGAGAACAGTGTGGAGATTCCTCAATAAATTAAAAATAAAGCTTCCCTATGACCATGCCATTGCACTACTGGGTATTTACCCCAAAGATACAGATGTCGTGAAAAGAAGGGATATCTGTACTCCAATGTTTATAGCAGCAATGGCCATGGTCGCCAAACTGTGGAAAGAACCAAGATGTCTTTCAACAGATGAATGGATAAGGAAGATGTGGTCCATATACACTATGGAGTATGATGCCTCCATCAGAAAGGATGAATACCCAACTTTTGTAGCAACATGGACTGGACTGGAAGAGATTATGCTGAGTGAAATAAGTCAAGCAGAGAGAGTCAATTATCATATGGTTTCACTTATTTGTGGAGCATAATAAATAGCACGGAGGGCATGGGAGATAGAGAGCAGAAGGGAGTTGGGGGAAATTGGAAGGGGAGGTGAACCATGAGAGACTATGGACTCTGAAAAGCAATCTGAGGGGTTTGAAGTGGCGGGAGGGTGGGAGGTTGGGGTAACAGGTGGTGGGTATTACAGAGGGCACGGATTGTATGGAGCACTGGGTGTGGTAAAAAAATAATGAATACTGTTATGCTGAAAATAAATTTAAAAAATTATTTAAAAAATTAAAATAAAATGGATGTGATAGTATAAGAAGAAGGAGGAATTTAGTGAGAGAGTAAATACCTCATTTTATTTAAAGCAGCATCGGCACATGCTAAGTGTTACCTGTCACATGCTGAGTGGCCTTCTGCTGGTGGAAAGCAAGAGGGAATGCCATTTTGACCCAAAGTGTATCTCCCTGCTTGTAGCTGTCCCACAGAGATCCTGTCATTTCGCCTTTCCATGGAATAGCCTAGTTCCTTCTGGTCTGAGTCTGTGGGCTGATGTGAGACAACCCATCTTTAAGAAGCTTGAAAGTCAGAAGCAGGGGCAGAGAGCTGAAACTGACAACTATAACTAAGTTGAAATAATAAAATGAGATGCATTTTTGAAAAAAACAAGACAATGAAATTTGAAGTGTCTCCTGCTGCATATCCCTTATTCCTTCCTAAAAACCAGGTATGCTGCATGAAGACAGCTCTTTCCCAGCATTCTAAGGGAAAAATCATATGCTTTCAGTCAACCCAAACTCCCATCAATTTCCCAAAATATAAGTAGAAGGCAATAAAATATCTACGTGTGAATAGTAAATTACATGTCAGGCTATAAAAATGCTTAAAATCCTATGATTCCTTCAATGCCACATAATCACAACGGTTGGCTTTTTTTTGGCAGTGCATGGGTGTAATCTGAGTCAGAGCCATCCTGGGGGCACTTCCCCTTTTTGGACCAGCATGCTTTTCATAACTTCACATGATTCTGATGATCTATCAGTTCTGCTTACAATTTAAATACAGACTGGTCCCACACTCGGTTTTGTTTGAAAGATTGCCTTGTGCTTTGGGTACATGAATTAAAATTTACTTGAATAAATGTTGGTAGGAAAATGTTGTACTGAGAAATATGCCCCCTTGTTGTGAAAACGAAGAGTCATTCTGTCAGGAAAAAAAATAAATAAATAAGAGAGAAGAGTCTGCAATTATTTCTCTCCAGAAGTGGTTCTCAACCTGAAATGATTTTACCCCACCCCAACCCCCAAGGGACATTTGGCAATGTCTGCAGACAATTTTGGCTGTCACAACTGGGGATATGGTAGTAGCATCTTGCCAAATATCCTACAATGCATAGAACAACTCCTTATGGCAAAGAATTAGCAGACTCCAAATGCCAGCAGGGCTGAGGCTGAGAAACCCTGCTAGGCATGGTTGCCACAAACTAGGAATTACTCAAGAGAACATTTGTGCATATAATTTTTTTGGATTTGTGAAACCATTTACCTTTGTGGTTTAATAGTTAAAATCATAACAAATACAGGATTATAAATGATTAAATGTGGGAAGCAAAATTCCAAAAGGCACTTTTTGTTTTTTTTACTGTACTTGTGTAGTTTGAAATCAGGAAGGCTTTGAGCAGGATTAGCTTTACTTGTCCTTCTGAAAGCTAAAATATGCTCTCATAAAGTGGCAATTACATCCAGCCCTATACCTCTTTAAATATGGATTTTTACACTATGAAGGAATAGGATCAAACAGCAAATGAGACAACTCATCAACTACGAGTGGAAAACTCCTTTTGAAAGAGGGTGGAAGAAACACAAATTTGAGAGATAAAACAGGTGGAGTTTGGCTCCTTTCCCAATCCCTTAGTATGTTACCTTGGGCAATGTAGTCTTTCTGTACCTCAGTTTTGGGACTACAGAATTGTTGAAAGGATAGAACTGTTTAATAGATATTAAAACAAAGCACTCTTGAACACAGGTACTGGGATTTGTTTTCATATACATCATCTATTTATTTTTGTAGATTCCACTTGTAATCAAACTGACAAGGAAGTTGGCCTTCTGGAAAACTGGACTATCCTTCACCGGGATCTAGGGCCAGGATATGCTCTAGAATTCTGAGACTCTATGACTCAATGACTGTGATTCTGTGGTTCTAGGAGTGAGAAGAGCAGGCTCATTGCTAAGGACTCCATGTGAAACTGATGGAAGACCATGATTTTTGCTGCAATGTTCAATCACTCACTCTTTTAATAGAGTTCTACCATTGAAACATGGAGTCATCATCCGAGGTCAAAAGATCGACCCATGTCATCACTGTACAACCAAATGATAAAGTACTAACTGCATTTCCCTACAGACCTCATGCCTCACTGTTGGATTTTCTGAAGGGAGAACCAAAAGTCTTAGGGGTAAGTCCTCTCCCATCCATTGGTTTTCCTGGAAGGGTGAAAAGAAGCTATTTTTCCAGGTGTGACCATATGGATGCTTTTTCAGGGAGGGATTTGATTCCCCTTCTTTTCTCTCACCTTTTGTCTGTAATGTTTCCTTCTTGATTAATCATAAAAACCTCTAAGTCACTTGCTTGTACAAATAACTCGATCTTCAGTAGAAGAGCCAATATGTAGCCAATAATACCATTTCCCTAGATTTTGATAAACAAGAGAAATAAATATTCTGCTTAGAAAATGCCCACAGTTTGCCTTAGAAATGTCTTATTTATAAGCATGCCTTGGAGATGCTTCTGGGGGCTTATGGAACTCTGGGAAATAGAGTATTTATTTATTTATTTAGAAAGCATCTTTATTTTTCTTCCATTTAAATTCAATTAGCCAACATATAGTACATCATTAGTTTTAGATGTAGAATTAAGTTAATCATCAGCTGCACATAACACTCAGTGCTCTTCTCATCACCTGCTCTCCTTAATGCCCACCACCCAGTTATGCCGTCCCCCCACCTACCTCCCCTCCAACAACCCTGTTTGTTTCCTGTACTTAAGAGTTTCTTATGGTTTTTCCCCCTCTTTGATTTCTTCCCATTGACTTTTCCCTCCCTTCCTCTATGATCCTCTGCTCTGTTTCTTATGCTCCACATATAATTGAAACCATATAATTGTCTTTCTCTGATTGACTTATTTCGCTTAGCATAAGCAATCAATGTAAATTTCATCCTTTTTATGGCCGAGTAATATTCTATTGTAGATATAGACCACATCTTCTTTACCCATTCAGCTGTTGATGGACATCTGGGCTCCTTTCACAGTTTGGCTATAACTTCCTAATACTGAGGAAATCCTGGGCGTGTTTCATGAGGAGTTAGTACTGCTCCCTGAATCCTAGCAGAGAGGATGCAGGAAACTGGTATAATTTTTCCAAATATTTTACTGAGGCAGTGACCTCAGGGTGTAACACCTTCCGTGGAGCTAAAAGCCACCCATGGAGAGGTTAAACTTCCCCTTTGTGCTGTCATTGGCATTGGGAGTTCTTTGAAAATTATATTCAAAGCTCCATAGTGAGCCACGAGGTAGAAAAAAAAAATTTTCAATCATAAATGTACCCAGAGGAGGGCTGTACACAGAGCCTCCATCCCTGGTACAAAAGGAAAATACACAACCTGTGGTACAGTGCTCCACAGCTGTGGCCTGGGGAAAACCCAGAATGCTTGAGGAGAAACTCTGTCCTGAGAAGAACTGCCAACCCCAAGACCACCATGGTGCAGACTCCTAACAGGCTGATGAACCCACCGGATTAGTCTCACCTCTAGACAAGCCCTTGCCCAAAGAGCAGATGAGACAGAGAGCTCACCCCAGCTTCTACACTCTAGATCAGCAAACTTCAGACTTTAAGAGAAGTGGACTTGAGCCTTAACTCCAAAAGCATATACTGAATGTGGAAAATATGTGCGGTGGGGGGTGGGGATGATAGGATGCTGGAGCTACAGAAGGGCCACCCTGAAGAAGCTTGCAAGTAGGTCAGGTTTATAGTTAAATCTGGTGCAAGGTAAATTGGCAATAGAGGGGATATAATAGGTAGGGAAGGATGAGAGTGAGGAATGTGAAGGACCCAGGTAAGCATGATGAGGAAAGAGACAGAGGACTTTTTGCAAATCTCAAGGGCGTTGGCACACGGAAGAGGAAGGCGTTCATGTGGAGGGAGGTGTGACATAAAAATAGCAGGATGCCTCAGGAACCTAGAAGAGTCCAAAGAGGCTGGGGCACTTGTGATCTCATGGACCCATTTCTTTCCTCACAGGCTATCCAGATCCTCCTGGCACTGATCATTTTGGGCGTCGGAACTATATTTGCATTTAATTACATCAGTTTCTCCCAGAAATTCCCCCTTGTTTTCCTCACAGGATATCCGTTCTGGGGAGCACTTGTTGTGAGTATTCTCAGGAGGTTTTGACAAATTACAATCAAGACTGGTTTAAGCTACCTCAGGTCCTGGAATAATGAATCCTATGAATATGGTCCCCAAGGAGACCAGATAGCCAGTCCCTTCTTGGCAAGAGAAGTCACTCCATCTGGTCATTGCACTACCAGCATCACAACAGTGCGCTTCTAGGTGTACAGTGTTTAAAAGTTTCCAAAGCCCTGTGTGTAGGATAAGTCATCTGCTCCTTACTACCAATGGGAGATCAGATGGGCAAATATCCAACTTTCTCTTTTGCAAATACAGAATTGGAGTTTGAGAGTAGATAATAATTCTTACTTGAGTGTAGTTGACACACAATATTACGTTAGTTTCAGGTGTACAACAGGGTAATTTGACAAGTTTATACATTATGCTATGCTCACCATAAGTGTAGCTGCCATCCATCACCATACATCTCTAACTCAGTACCATTGACTATATGACTTATGCTGTGTCATTTACTCCTATGACTTATTCATTCCATAACTGGAAGTCTGTTTTTCCCTCTCCTTTTCACCCATTTTCTCCATTCCCCCACCCCCTCCCCTCTGGCAACTGTTTTGTTCTCTGTATTTATAGGTCTGAATCTGCTTTTTGTTTGTTCATTCAATTTTTTTTAGATTCCACATATGAGTGAAGTCACATTATATCTCTTTTTCCGTGTGACTTATTTCACTCATACTTTCTAGTCCCATCCATGTTGTCTCAAATGGCACAAACTCATCCTTTTCAATACTGTGTAATATTCCACTGTATATACCACATCTTCCTTATCAATTTGTCTATCAGTAGACACTTAGGTTGCTTCCATATCTTGGTGGTTGTAAATAATGCTGCAATAAACATAAGGGTGCATATATATATTTTTTGAATTAGCGTTTTCTTGTTTTCTTGATAAATAATGGTGGAATTACTATATCATACAGTTTTTCTATTTTTAATTTTTTAGAGAACCTCCACACTATTTTCCACAGTGGCATTACATGAGAGTTCCTTTTTCTCCACATTCTCATCGAGACTTGTTATTTCTTATCTTTTTTATTTTAGTCATCTTAACAGGTATAAGATGATATCCCAATTATGGTTTTGATTTGCTCTTTTCATGTGTCTGTTGGCCATGTATATGTCTTCTTTGGGAAAATGTCTATTCAGTTCCTCTGCCCATTTTTTAATCACATTGTTTGCTTTTTGTGTGTGTGTGTGTTGAGTTGTGTAAATTCTTTTTATATTTTGGATATTAATCCCTTATTGGATATATCATTTGCAAAAATCTTCTCCCATTCAGTAGGTTATCTTTTAAAATTTTGTTGATGGTTTCCTTCACTGTGCGAAAGCTTTTATTTTGAGGTAATCCCAATAATTTTATTTTTGCTTTTGTTAAACCCTTGCCTTAGGAGACACGTCCAGAAAAATGTTTCTATGGCCAGTGTCAGAAGAATTACTGCCTATGTTCCCTTCTAAGATTTTTATAGTTTCAGGTTTAGGTGTTTAATCCATTTTGAGTTTATTTTTGTATATGGTGCTAAAGAAAGTGGTCCAGTTTCATTCTTTTTTACATGTAGCTGCCCAGTTTTCCCAGCATCATTCATTGAAGAGGCTGTCTTTTACCCATTATTTATTCTTCCCTCTTTTGTCACAGATTAACTGAACCTATAATCATAGGTTTCTTTCTGAGCTCTCTATGATCTCTATGTCTATTTTTGTGCCGGTACCATACTGTTTTAATTACTGCAACTTTGTATGATATCTTGAAATCTGGAACTGTGATACCTCCAGCTTGTTTTTCTTTCTCAAGATTGCTTTGGCTGTTCAGGGTCTTTTGTGGTTCCAAACAAATTCAGTACTTCTGTATTATTTGTTCTAGTTCTGTGAAAAATGTTGGATATTTTGATGAGGATTACCATGGCCAAGATATAAGAGCACCCTGAGGGTCCATAAATAGGTAGACTCTTTACATTCCAGATAAATAAGTGGCATGAGAAATTCTCCCTCCATCAGCTAGAGCAGACACAGCTCACCTGTCCCTTCTCTCCACCAGGCCCAGAGCCCAGAATTATCTTCCTGTTTAGAGCCCAGCCAGGCAAAACATCTGGGTGGTATGTCTGGGACGTTAAGGAGGAGGCTGACTCTTCCGCTGCCCCTGGCAAAAGGGATGTTGCTCAGTGCTGCCTATGCCCAACACAATATTTCATCTTATATCAGTGTCTACTATTCTTCCTCCTTGATGCTCAGGTCGAAAGACTATACGGTCGAGGAGAGTCACAGACATATAGACTACAATAGAATCTCCAAAGGAAATTACAATATGCGATATTACAATATAATTTACTTTGGAGATTATATTGTAAGGGAGTCAAGGACATCACCTGTTAACTTTTATATCTTTTCTTCTTAACAGTATGTTGTTACAGGATGCCTTATCACAGGAGCACATGAAAAGGGAAAATGCCAGGTAAGTTACTTTTGTGACTTCTTTGTAATTTATGACCTTCTACTTGCTTTACATCATCTTTGTATATAAAGTCTTTCGTAAGAAAGGATCTCCCAGGAAAATCTTTAGACACCAAATCTGCAGTTCAGGACACTGATATTTGTGTCAAGGTGAAGGCCATCAGCCTTCACCCTTCTACTGGTTCCCATTTCCCTAGGGTCAAGTATTGTGAGAGAGTTATTTGTTGGAAACCAGTCTACATTCCTCTAACTCAATGGTTCTTAACTGGGAATAATTTTGCCTCCTCCCCCAGAAATATCTGACAGTATCTGAAGACATTTTTAGTTGTCACAACTGGGTTGCAGGGTACTATTGTTACCCAGGCGTAGAAGTCAGGAATGTGCCTAAACATCCTAAAGTGCACAATAAAGTCCATCATTACAAAAAATAAATGATCTAGCCAAAAATGTCTGTAGTGCCAAGTTTGGGAAACTCGATTCTAACCAAAAACAGTCCCAGGATCGCTGTAATCTCCCTGCCCCTCACCCCTACCTACAGATTTTCTTTGGGACCTGCCCAAAGTCTGAAGGAAAGAGTCTGACATTGATGCCAGATCATTCTGGGATAGAATCAAGGCTAACACTCATTCCTGTGTCAACTTAGAGGGAAAAGTACCTAAAGTACCTACTTCAAAGGGTTAATAAGATATTACATATAGGAGTGCCTGGGTGGCTCAGGGGCTTCAGGGTCTGCCTTTGGCTCAGGTCATGATTTCAGGGTCCTGGGATCAAGCCCTGCATTGGTTTTCCTGCTCAGTAGGGAGTCTGCGTTTCCCTCTCCCTCTGTTCCTCACCCCTGCTCGTGCTCTCTCTCACTCTGCTCTCTCTCTCAAATAAACAAAATCTTTTTTAAAAAAGATATTATGTATAAAAGATACTTGACATTTGTACTCCTTTCTAACAACTCATTTTTTTTTTTTTAGTGTTAATGCTTCATTTCCGTTTATTTAATCAACTTCCTTAGCAATGGGGAGAGCCAATGAGAGTCCTGTTACTATGCTGATTAAATTTGATACAGCCAACTCATTTTTTTAAGGCTCTGGAGATGTAAGGGTTCTTTTAAAGCCATTTTAACTGTGTTTTTATGATCCTTTGCCACTTTCCTCTAAAGATAGTGACAGACCATAGGAAAGTTCTGAGAGCATGAAAGCCACCATCTCTCTCTACCTGTAGAAATAAATACAGACAATGCAGATAGGTCCAGATGCTGTTCTTCCCACCATATCGATTCCCTTCAGAGCTCAGGAATAAACTAAGGGTAGGCAGACCCATCCCCCACTCACTGAGAGCTGCACAGATGAAGGCAGGCAAGAAAACATGGTGCAAGAACCCTGAATTTTGGGCATCAGAAGGTCCGGTTTTCCATCCCAGCTCTTCCACCAACTGCAGGATTACTCACAATCACTTAGTCTCTGAATCTTATTCAGCTGTCATGTGGGGATAAGCAGTGGTCTGCCTACATCACAAAACCATAATGAGGATCAGATAAGACAAAGGCTGGGATATTTTTTGTAGACCATAGAGCCAAAAGCACATGGGGGATTGCTTACTTAGAAATTTTTGTCCATTAAACGTCCTATGGGAGCCAGAACAGAGCTCAGAAAGAGCGAAAAACTGAGGATTGATAGAAACAACATTTGTATGTCCCTGTGCATTTTCTACCGAAAATGCCTGTGTGTAGTAAAGACCTGGGCATGGGCTAAGCATGAAGTCATAGGTATGCTTCTAAGTCCTGCCACACTAAGCCACAGCTTCTCCTGGACAAGACAGGCTCTGTAAATGCACCACTGCCTTGCCCATCACAACAGGCATACATAAATCAAGAAGAGTAATGATCTACTGAATTGAGATATGGGGCTTTTCTTTGTTTTTCCTTTATAAAAGCAATAGCATGACCATTCACAGACCTCTACTCCCTGGGGCAAATAACACATTATATGTTAATAAAAATAATTTTAAAAATTTTAAAAAAATAAATAAAAAAGCAATAGCAGTGCTGGGAGTAGGTATGAATAAGACAGTTCCCCCTTCCTGGCATTTTCTTTTCCTAAGGCAGTGCTGGGACACATAGTTGGGGCACACTGAACACTTGTTAAAATAAGTGAATAAGTGGATAAATTAGTGACATTATTCTCATTTTTTTGAGGGTAAAAATTGAGATTTCCAAGGGATTAAGTTACCTTGTACAAGGTCCTAGTTTAATAGGACTGAAAATCAGGTCTAATTATAAGGCGAAGATAGTTCCTGACACACCATTTTGCTTGTAGATTATGAAAGACCATGTAATAGGACAGAGTGAATGTTTTCTTTAGCATTAGCCATAGAGCATTCCTTCTTCTCTACCTGTCCTCATTCTTGTCTTCCTAGCTCATTCTAAAACTTAGTTTCTCTTCTGAATTCAATGAATCAGGATTTAACATCATGCTTTTCAGGCATACTGACTTGACAAAGGAATTCATCCCTGAGGAGTATCTGGAAAGACAAAGGAACTAAGAATTTCTTACAAGGTATTTTTGGTTTGGGTTGGGTTTTATTTATTTTAATATTATTTCAAAAACTATTTTTCAGAGACAAGGTATCATGGTCATGAATGTCATCAGTTGCTTGGCTGCAGTGGCTGGGATTACTCTAACCATTATCAGCTACAGATATCAACACAAGTATTGTCAGACGCCTTCCCTCGAGGGAATATGTGTCATAGGTAGAGTTCTTTTCAATGTAAGTGGTCCTACTCTGTAACGTGAATCTGTACAATCTTATTTGAACTACGTTCACAATGCATCAATTCATTAATTTTGATTCCAAGAATGGAAGTTGAGTTAGCATTTGAGCTGACTGTTGAGAACTATATTGTGATTCAGGATCTGAATCTGACTTTTGTAAGTTCTCTGAGCCCCAGTTTTCTTTTGTGGAAAATGAAGATGTTAAAAATATGTCCTGCATTGGGTTGTCATGAGGATTACTTAAATTAGAACACCGTCTGTCACAGTGTAAACAGTCCATAGGTTTTGGTTATTACCATTATTACTGACATAGATTGGATTAAATTTTGCCTTTAAAGAATCAGTGAGGACAAAATGATCTAAAAAGTTTACCCAACTGGGGCACCTGGTTGCCTTAGTTGGTTAAGCGGCTGCCTTTGGCTAAGGTCATGATCTCAATGAACTGTTATCAAACCCAGCATCGCATGGGTCTCTCTGATCAGTGGGGAGTCTGCCTCTCCCTCTCCCTCGGTCCCTCCCCTAGCTTGTGCCCTCTCTCACATGATCTCTCTCTCTCTCTCTCTCAAATAAATAAATAAAATCCTTAAAAAATAAAGTTTACCCAATTAATACTAAAAACAAAATATAGTGGGAGCCACTTAATAGGTGTTTGAGCTACTTAATAAAGTATTCTAATAATTTTAGAACATAAGTTATTTTACACAAATGTAACAATTTTATTCATTACAGCAGACAAGATGTATCATTATTGCCAGGAAATACAACTGTAGGTGTAGTTTTCAGTATTTAACTAGTAAGCATTCAATGACATCATTTTTATGTCAAGGACTCCAAAAGGCCTTGCCCTTTACTTCCCCAATAAAATCCTGGCTTTCATTTTATTTCTGTCAGCCACATCTTGAAGGATTTGTTCCTAAAATGTTAATGAGATTTGACCTGCTTGGATGGAAGTGAAAAAGAATCACAGGAAATGTCTCCCCCCAAAAAGAAGGAAAGAGAGAAGAGCTACCTGTTCCTGGATACAAGATCTTATTTATCCTTATAATCATCCATAAAAGCGAGCCTAAAGAATGCTCATATATTCTGAGATAAATTCCAGAATAAGACTCAAAAAAAGTTACTAAGGAAAGCCAGAAAACTATATGAGGAACATAATATTGTCCTAATTGGGCCAAGACATAGAGCATTATAATCCCTTACTCTTTTATCTAGTGGACAGGAGACCACTACTGTACATTATGTTAGTAATGTAAGTATCAGGAAGTTAGTAAGTATCAGGAAGAAACTGTACACTGAAAGTGCTAAATGTCCAGATTTTTGACTCTGCTCAGATGGCAACTGCAGGATTAGTTTCTGTATATATAATCAGGGAGAATCTGTTCCAAAATCTCAGGTGTATGATGCTGCTATTCCTTGGTGTAATTTAAATGTCACAAATAAACTTTAAAAAAAAAAAAAAGCCGGATCAGTGGGCTCTAGACATCTCCTGAATGGACCTCTGTCTCCAAGACCAATCCACTGTCTACACCATGACCAAAGCCATCATTTAAAAATGCAAGTCTGATGGCCTAGGAATAAGTGACTTTTTGTGAAACACAGAATTAAAATCCAAATCTTAAAAGGCTTACAAGACCCTGTAACACCTACCTAGCCTACCTTTCCAACACTGTTCCAGGTCTTTATCTTTCTTACTCCTCACATCCGGTACTTCTCAAATTCCTTAATGTGTTAAATACTCACTGTCCCAGGACCATAAGACCAGCTTTCTCTTGCTTCCAGTGTTTTCTGGCCTGGTTCCAACCCTTTTCCACACCTCCCCCAATTAAAACTCCTCCTTGTTCTTGAACCTCAGAAGTCCTTCCTGATTGCCCTCTACCCCTCCCAGTACAGGCTTGTTGGGATCTCCCATTATAGTAGGGTGTAGTTCCCAATACTTACTTATGACGCTTATCACAACTTAGTTAAGTAAATAATTGTCTAATTATTTTCCACTGTCTGCCTCCCTTATTATGATCTAAGTTCCACAATGACCAGGGGTGGTCTATCTTCCCCAACAGCAAATTTATAGTAGACACTTCATACATTTCAGTTTTACCAACAAATGGGAGAATACCCAAGCCTCTGAATGTACTGCAGCGAGACCAAGGTTCAGACAAACCCAGTTCTTTGACCAGGTTAAGTGTGGCCTGACTGCACCCAGTTCTTACAGTGCCCTCAGCCCAAGCTTTCTGGACACCATGCTACTTCTTACCCTGATTTTTGATCTAGCTCTTAACTTAAAGCAGAGTGTGCAAAACAGCAATCTGTGGGCTATATCCAGCCTGCAGATATGTTCTATTTGGTACACACAAGTCAATGAATAGCTGGAAAATTTCACATTAAAAATATGCATATCCAGCTTCGTTAGGAAAGAAAAAAAAACATCATGGGGCCCATGTTCCCACATAGTTAACTATTGCTCAGAACTGATTAATGGAAACATTCTAGGAATACCCTTATTCTCTACTGTCTTGCCTCCTAACTGTTCCACTCAGTTGGGATGGTTGCCTGGCTCCTATAAGCACTGGAGTTTGTTACCTCTGCTTATCAAAAAGACATAAGATGAAAATTGTTCAATCATTGATGGCTATGGGAGCATATAAAATGTGAGTTTTCCCCTAGCTGGTCATACAGTATAAATAGTCTTTGGCTTATATCTTTAAAATGATACAGCTTTCATTCCAAACGCCATCCTCATTACTTGCAGGGAATCTTGTCGGTCTTACTGATCATCAGCATAGTGGAGCTCAGCATCGCGGTGACTATCGCCTCCTTCAGAAGCAAGTGCTGGACAAACTCTGATGAGGTGCGTTCAGTGTTGTTAGAAGAATGGGTTCCAGCTGGGATGCTGCAAGATGACCTCTGGCCTATTAGTTGCCAGAGCACTATTCTCAGATGCTGAACTAGAAATTATAGAGGGTCAAGGAGAGAAAAGCTTAACATTGATGGCTCATTCCGCACTGGGAGATAATGATGCTTCTTTTTCCTGCTCTCTACGATATCCGGTTGACTCTGTTCAGACACAGCTCCTTATCTCCCTGACAAAATAAATGAAGAGAAACAGACTTAATGGGAACCTATATTATTATGTCATGGGGAGCTTATTCTTAGGCCATAAGGGTGTGTGAGACAATCCCCTCATCAGAGTGGAAGCAGAGAAGAAAAATATTTAACAGTGATACTTATCAAACCTATCAAGACTCCCTATTTGACCTATGAAAGAACTAAAGCACAAAGAGCACCCTCTCCGGTGTCACAGAACATCAGGGTTTTGACTAAAATAAAGAGAGTCCAGAACCTGTTCTCTAAATCCCAAAAAACAGTTCCACACCCTGTGTTAGGTGGGTTTTTTTTTTCTTTTTTATATTAATTTTATAGAAGTATAGTTTATTAACAGTCTAATTTACCCATTTTAAGAATACCTAATCCAAGGGGCGCCTGGGTGGCTTAGTGGGTTAAAGCCTCTGCCTTCGGCTCAGGTCATGATCTCAGGGTCCTGGGATCCATCCCCACATCAGGCTCTCTGGTCATTGGGGAGCTTCCTTCTCCCTCTCCCTCTGCTGTTCCCTTGTTTGTGCTCGCTCGCTCTCTCTCTTTCCAATAAATAAATAAATCTTAAAAAAATATTTAGTGCATTCCTATCACTCCAAAAGATTCTCTGGAACCTCTTCACAGTCAGTATCTCTCTCTCTTTTTTTTTTTTAAAGATTTTATTTATTTATTTGACAGACAGAGACCACAAGTAGGCAGAGAGGCAGGCAGAGAGAGAGGAGGAAGCAGGCTCCCTGCTGAGCAGAGAGCCCGATGCGGGGCTCAATCCTAGGACCCTGAGACCATGACCTGAGCCGAAAGCAGAGGCTTTAACCCACTGAGCCACCCAGGCGCCCCAGTTATCTCTGTCTTGATTAGTTTTTACTTTTTCAAATTCATGTACATGGATTATAAATAAGTCCTCTTTTTTGTGTGTGTCTGGGCTCCTTTCTCCAAGCAACACTTTCATGAGCTTCACCCATGATGTTGCATGTATCAATACTGTGTTCCTTTTACGTGAGGGCACGCCACAATTTGCTTATCCATGTACTTCCTGACGGGCACTTGATTGCCAGGAACATTTGAGTTCATGTCTTTGTGTAGACATGTGGTTTCATTTCTCTTGGAGCATCATATCTTGGATTTGGTTGCTAGGTCAGATGGCAAGGGGACGTTTAACTTTGTAAGAAAATGTCAAACAGTTCTCCAAAGCGGCTGTATCATTTTGCACTCTTATCAGCAATATATGAGAGGTATATAACATTGATGGTTCACTCTACCTTTTGAGATAACTATGTTTCTTTTTCCTGTCTTCTCTGCTATCCAGTCATCTCTGTTCAGATATAGCTCCTTTTCTCCCTGCCAGGCTGCTCCATATAAATACCGACACTTGGAATTGCCAGTTATATTAATAACTTTGCTTTTCTAGTGGGCATATAGTGGAATCTCATTGTAGTTTTAATTTGCATTTCCCTGATGACATTATGTCAATGACTATTTTTGTGTTTATTGTCCATTTGTATATCTTTTTTTTTTTTTTGAGATGTGTGTTCAAATCGTTAGCCAACTTTTATTACATTATCTTATTGAGTTATAAGAACTTAAATGATTCTTAATAAAAGTCCTTTTTTGAAATAGGTGTATTGCTAACATTTTTCCCAGGCTTGGTTTGCCTTTTTATTTTCTTAATTGTTTCTTTCAAATAACAAATTTGTTGAAGTCCAATTTATGACTTATTTTCTTTTATGGTTAGTCCTTTTTGTGTTTTAACAAAGCTTTCCCTATACCAAGATTGTGAAGATTTTCTTCTCTATTTTCTTGTAGAATTAGCTTTTGTATTTAGGTCTATAACAGATTTCAAGTTAACTTTTACATGCTATGCAGCAGTAAGGTAAGACGTTCATGCAACCCCCCCACCATAGAGATACCCAGCTGTGCCAATGCTATTTGTTGGAAAATGCATTGGTTTCCCCCATTACCTTGGTACATTGGCTGAAAATCAACTGACCTCTTATTTATAGGTCTCTTGTGCATGCTACCTTGTCCCAATTGATCTATATGTCTATTCTTCCACATATTCCACACTGTCCTAATTCCTGCAGCTTTAGTATAGTAACCTTTTTTTATCGTGGTAAAATATACATAACATACTAGTTATCATTTTAGTCATTTGTTAAATATACATCCAGTGGCATTAAATATATTCAGAATGATGTGAAACCGTCACCACTACCTATGCCCAAACTTTTCCATTATCCCAGTACGATCTCTGTGCCCATAAACACTATGCCCCTTTCCTCCTTCTTCCAGCCCCTGGTAGCTTCTAGTCTATTTTATGTTTCTCCATCTACTTTCCATTATCTACTGATTATTCAAATAATTCATAAAAGTGGAATCATATAATACTTTTCCTTCTGTATCTGTTTTACTCTACTAATAATGTTTTTCAGGTTCATTAATATTCATCTATCAAAATTTCATTCCTTTTATGGATGAACAGTGGTCCATTTTGTGTATATTTCACATTTTGTCTAGCTTCAATTATTGATGGACACCACTTTTTTGTACCATTTGGCTATTGTGAAAAATGTCTGTGGGAATATTGGTGTACAAATATCTGTTCTAGTCAATTATTTTGGATACATATCTAAGAGTGTAATTCCTGAGTCATGTGGTAGTTCTGTATTTAACTTTTGGAGAAACTGCAAAAATGTTTTGACAATGGCTGCATCATTTTACATTCCCATCAGGAGTGCACAAGGGTTCCAATTTCTCCACATCCTCATGAACATTTGCTATTTCCTATCTTTTTTTTTTTTTTTTTTTTTTTTTTTTTTAATAATTTTTTATTTTTATAAACATATATTTTTATCCCCAGGGGTACAGGTCTGTGAATCACCAGGTTTACACACTTCACAGCACTCACCAAATCACATACCCTCCCCAATGTCCATAATCCCACCCCCTTCTCCCAAACCCCCTCCCCCCGGCAACCCTCAGTTTGTTTTGTGAGATTAAGAGTCACTTATGGTTTGTCTCCCTCCCAATCCCATCTTGTTTCATTTATTCTTCTACCCACTTAAGCCTCCATGTTGCATCACCACTTCCTCATATCAGGGAGATCATATGATAGTTGTCTTTCTCTGCTTGACTTATTTCGCTAAGCATGATACGCTCTAGTTCCATCCATGTTGTTGCAAATGGCAAGATTTCATTTCTTTTGATGGCTGCATAGTATTCCATTGTGTATATATACCACATCTTCTTGATCCATTCATCTGTTGATGGACATCTAGGTTCTTTCCATAGTTTGGCTATTGTGGACATTGCTGCTATAAACATTCGGGTGCATGTGTCCCTTTGGATCACTACATTTGTATCTTTAGGGTAAATACCCAGTAGTGCAATTGCTGGGTCATAGGGCAGTTCTATTTTCAACATTTTGAGGAACCTCCATGCTGTTTTCCAGAGTGGCTGCACCAGCTTGCATTCCCACCAACAGTGTAGGAGGGTTCCCCTTTCTCCGCATCCTCGCCAGCATCTGTCATTTCCTGACTTGTTGATTTTAGCCATTCTGACTGGTGTGAGGTGATATCTCATTGTGGTTTTGATTTGTATTTCCCTGATGCCGAGTGATATGGAGCACTTTTTCATGTGTCTGTTGGCCATCTGGATGTCTTCTTTGCAGAAATGTCTGTTCATGTCTTCTGCCCATTTCTTGATTGGATTATTTGTTCTTTGGGTGTTGAGTTTGCTAAGTTCTTTATAGATTCTGGACACTAGTCCTTTATCTGATATGTCGTTTGCAAATATCTTCTCCCATTCTGTCAGTTGTCTTTTGATTTTGTTAACTGTTTCCTTTGCTGTGCAAAAGCTTTTGATCTTGATGAAATCCCAGTAGTTCATTTTTTCCCTTGCTTCCCTTGCCTTTTGCGTTGTTCCTAGGAAGATGTTGCTGCGGCAGAGGTCGAAGAGGTTGCTGCCCGTGTTCTCAAGGATTTTGATGGATTCCTTTCGTACATTGAGGTCCTTCATCCATTTTGAGTCTATTTTTGTGTGTGGTGTAAGGAAATGGTCCAATTTCATTTTTCTGCATGTGGCTGTCCAATTTTCCCAGCACCATTTATTGAAAAGGCTGTCTTTTTTTCCATTGGACATTCTTTCCTGCTTTGTCGAAGATTAGTTGACCATAGATTTGAGGGTCTATTTCTGGGCTCTCTATTCTGTTCCATTGATCTATGTGTCTGTTTTTGTGCCAGTACCATGCTGTCTTGATGATGACAGCTTTGTAATAGAGCTTGAAGTCCGGAATTGTGATGCCACCAACGTTGGCTTTCTTTTTCAATATCCCTTTGGCTATTCGAGGTCTTTTCTGGTTCCATATAAATTTTAGAATTATTTGTTCCATTTCTTTGAAAAAGATGGATGGTACTTTGATAGGAATTGCATTAAATGTGTAGATTGCTTTAGGTAGCATAGACATTTTCACAATATTTATTCTTCCAATCCAGGAGCATGGAACATTTTTCCATTTCTTTGTGTCTTCCTCAATTTCTTTCATGAGTACTTTATAGTTTTCTGAGTATAGATTCTGTGTCTCTTTGGTTAGGTTTATTCCTAGGTATCTTATGGTTTTGGATGCAATTGTAAATGGGATTGACTCCTTAATATCTCTTTCTTCTGTCTTGCTGTTGGTGTAGAGAAATGCAACTGATTTCTGTGCATTGATTTTATATCCTGACACTTTACTGAATTCCTGTATAAGTTCTAGCAGTTTTGGAGTGCATTCTTTTGGGTTTTCCACATATAGTATCATATCATCTGCGAAGAGTGATAATTTGACTTCTTCTTTGCCGATTTGGATGCCTTTAATTTCCTTTTGTTGTCTGATTGCTGAGGCTAGGACCTCTAGTACGATGTTGAATAGCAGTGGTGATAATGGACATCCCTGCCGTGTTCCTGACCTTAGCGGAAAAGCTTTCAGTTTTTCTCCATTGAGAATGATATTTGCGGTGGGTTTTTCATAGATGGCTTTGATGATATTGAGGTATGTGCCCTCTATCCCTACACTTTGAAGAGTTTTGATCAGGAAGGGATGTTGTACTTTGTCAAATGCTTTTTCAGCATCTATTGAGAGTATCATATGGTTCTTGTTCTTACTTTTATTGATGTGTTGTATCACATTGACTGATTTGCGGATGTTGAACCAACCTTGCAGCCCTGGAATAAATCCCACTTGGTCGTGGTGAATAATCTTTTTAATGTACTGTTGAATCCTATTGGCTAGTATTTTGTTGAGTATTTTCGCATCTGTGTTCATCAAGGATATCGGTCTATAGCTCTCTTTTTTGGTGGGATCCTTGTCTGGTTTTGGGATCAAGGTGATGCTGGCCTCATAAAATGAGTTTGGAAGTTTTCCTTCCATTTCTATTTTTTTGGAACAGTTTCAGGAGAATAGGAATTAGTTCTTCTTTAAATGTTTGGTAGAATTCCCCCGGGAAGCCGTCTGGCCCTGGGCTTTTGTTTGTTTGGAGATTTTTAATGACTGTTTCAATCTCCTTACTGGTTATGGGTCTGTTCAGGCTTTCTATTTCTTCCTGGTTCAGTTGTGGTAGTTTATATGTTTCTAGGAATGCATCCATTTCTTCCAGATTGTCAAATTTATTGCCGTAGAGTTGCTCATAGTATGTTCTTATAATAGTTTGTATTTCTTTGGTGTTAGTTGTGATCTCTCCTCTTTCATTCATGATTTTATTTATTTGGGTCCTTTCTCTTTTCTTTTTGATAAGTCGGGCCAGGGGTTTATCAATTTTTTATTAATTCTTTCAAAGAACCAGCTCCTAGTTTCGTTGATTTGTTCTATTGTTTTTTTGGTTTCTATTTCATTGATTTCTGCTCTGATCTTTATGATTTCTCTTCTCCTGCTGGGCTTAGGGTTTCTTTCTTGTTCTTTCTCCAGCTCCTTTAGGTGTAGGGTTAGGTTGTGTACCTGAGACCTTTCTTGTTTCTTGAGAAAGGCTTGTACCGCTATATATTTTCCTCTCAGGACTGCCTTTGTTGTGTCCCACAGATTTTGAACCGTTGTATTTTCATTATCATTTGTTTCCATGATTTTTTTCAATTCTTCTTTAATTTCCCGGTTGACCCATTCATTCTTTAGAAGGATACTGTTTAGTCTCCATGTATTTGGGTTCTTTCCAAACTTCCTTTTGTGGTTGAGTTCTAGCTTTAGAGCATTGTGGTCTGAAAATATGCAGGGAATGATCCCAATCTTTTTGATACCGGTTGAGTCCTGATTTAGGACCCGAGGATGTGATCTATTCTGGAGAATGTTCCATGTGCACTAGAGAAGAATGTGTATTCTGTTGCTTTGGGATGAAATATTCTGAATATATCTGTGATGTCCATCTGGTCCAGTGTGTCATTTAAGGCCTTTATATCCTTGCTGATCTTTTGCTTGGATGACCTGTCCATTTCAGTGAGGGGAGTGTTAAAGTCCCCTACTATCATTGTATTATTGTTGATGTGTTTCTTTGATTTTGTTATTAATTGGTTTATATAGTTGGCTGCTCCCACATTGGGGGCATAGATATTTAAAATTGTTAAATATTCTTGTTGGACAGACCCTTTGAGTATGATATAGTGTCCTTCCTCATCTCTTATTATAGTCTTTGGCTTAAAATCTAATTGATCTGATATAAGGATTGCCACTCCTGCTTTCTTCTGATGTGATGTCAAAGCATTAGCATGGTAAATTCTTTTCCACCCCCTCACTTTAAATCTGGAGGTGTCTTCGGGCTTAAAATGTGTTTCTTGGAGGCAACATATAGATGGGTTTTTGTTTTTTTATCCATTCTGATACCCTGTGTCTTTTGACAGGGGCATTTAGCCCATTCACATTCAGGGTAACTATTGAGAGATATGAATTTAGTGCCATTGTATTGCCTGTAAGGTGACTGTTACTGTATATGGTCTCTGTTCCTTTCTGATCTACCACTTGTAGGCTCTCTCTTTGCTTAGAGGACCCCTTTCAAGATTTCCTGTAGAGCTGGTTTGGTATTTGCAAATTCTTTCAGTTGTTGTTTGTCCTGGAAGCTTTTAATCTCTCCTTCTATTTTCAATGATAGCCTAGCTGGATATAGTATTCTTGGCTGCATGTTTTTCTCGTTTAGTGCTCTGAAAATATCATGCCAGCTCTTTCTGGCCTGCCAGGTCTCTGTGGATAAGTCAGCTGCCAATCTAATATTTTTACCATTGTATGTTACAGACTTCTTTTCCCGGGCTGCTTTCAGGATTTTCTCTTTGTCATTGAGACTTGTAAATTTTACTATTAGGTGACGGGGTGTGGGCCTATTCTTATTGATTTTGAGGGGCATTCTCTGAACCTCCTGAATTTTGATGCTCGTTCCCTTTGCCATATTGGGGAAATTCTCCCCAATAATTCTCTCCAGTATACCTTCTGCTCCCCTCTCACTTTCTTCTTCTTCTGGAATCCCAATTATTCTAATGTTGTTTCGTCTTATGGTGTCACTTATCTCTCGAATTCTCCCCTCGTGGTCCAGTAGCTGTTTGTCCCTCTTTTGATCAGCTTCTTTATTCTCTGTCATTTGGTCTTCTATATCACTAATTCTTTCTTCTGCCTCATTTATCCTAGCAGCGAGAGCCTCCATTTTTGATTGCACCTCATTAATAGCTTTTTTGATTTCAACTTGGTTAGATTTTAGTTCTTTTATTTCTCCAGAGAGGGCTTTTATATCTCTCGAGAGGGTTTCTCTAATATCTTCCATGCCTTTTTCGAGCCCGGCTAGAACCTTGAGAATTGTCATTCTGAACTCTAGATCTGACATATTACCGATGTCTGTATTGATTAGGTCCCTAGCCTTCGGTACTGCCTCTTGTTCTTTTTTTTGTGTTGAATTTTTACGTCTTGTCATTTTGTCCAGATAAGAGTAAATGAAGGGGCAAGTAAAATACTAAAAGGGTGGCAACAACCCCAGGAAAATATGCTTTAACCAAATTAGAAGAGATCCAAAATCGTGAGTGGGGAGAAAGGGGATAAAAAGAGGTTCAAAAAGGAAGAGAGAAAAAAAAAAAAAAAAAAAAAAAAAAAAAAAAAAAGAAAAGAAAAGAAAAGAATTTTTAAAAAAGAAAACACCTAAGAAAAATGTAAAAAATATATATATATATATTAGATAAACTAGTAAAAAATCGTTAAAAAGAAAAAGGTAACAGTTAAAAAAAAAAAAAATTTTAAGGCGAAGGCGAGAAAAAAAAAAAATGAAAAAGAAAAAATTAAATTAACTGCAAGACTAAAAAAAATCACAGGAAAAAAGCCATGAGTTCCGTGCTTGGCTTTCTCCTCCTCTGGAATTCTGCTGCTCTCCTTGGTATTGAAACCGCACTCCTTGGTAGGTGAACTTGGTCTCGGCTGGATTTCTTGTTGATCTTCTGGGGGAGGGGCCTGTTGTAGTGATTCCCAAATGTCTTTGCTCCAGGCGGAATTACACCGCCCTTACCCGGGGCCGGGGTGAGTAATCCGCTCGGGTTTGCTTTCAGGAGCTTTTGTTCCCTGAGCGCTTTTCGTAGAGTTCCGGAGGACGGGAATACAAATGGCGGCCTCCTGGTCTCCGGCCCGGAGGAGCCGAGAGCCCGGGGCCCCACTCCTCAGTGCGCCCTCAGAGAACAGCGCCCAGTTACTCCCGTCTGCCTGACCTCCGGCCGCGCTCCGAGCTCACCGAGCCTGCGACCGGTTCAAGGTAACACGGAGCTGCGAGCTCACTGTCAGCTCTGTCTCTGTAGCCGGCTTTCCCGTTCCAATACCCGCAAGCTCTGCGACACTCAGACACCCCCGATCCTTCTGTGACCCTGCGGGACCTGAGGCCACGCTGACCCCGCGTGGGCTTCGCCCCGGTTTAGCCTCTGGAGCGATGTCCCTCAGCGGAACAGACTTTTAAAAGTCCTGATTTTGTGCGCGGTTGCTCCGCCGCTTGCCGGGAGCCGGCCCCTCCCCCCGGGGTCTATCTTCCCGTCGCTTTGGATTCACTTCTCCGCCGGTCCTACCTTTCAGAAAGTGGTTGTTTTTCTGTTTCCAGAATTGCTATTCTTCTTCTCTTCGATCTGCCGATGGATTTTCAGGTGTTTGCAATCTTTAGATAAGCTATCTAGCTGATCTCCGGCTAGCTGAAGCAGTCTCAGCTTGCTACTTCTCCGCCATCTTGACTCCTCCCCCGCTATTTCCTATCTTTTCATTATAATAACCATCTTAATGGGTATGTTGTGGTAGACAGCTCATCATGATTTTGATTTGAACTTCCCAGCAATTAGTGATGTTGAGCACCTGCTCATGTACCTATTGATTGTATATCTTCTTTGGAGAAATGTTTATTATATTCCTTTCCACATTTTTTAAAAGATTTTATTTATTTATTTGACAGATGAGATCACAAGTAGGCAGAGAGGCAGACAGAGAGAGAAAGGGAGAAGCAGGCTCCCTGATGAGCAGAGAGCCTGATGTGGGGCTCAATCCTAGGACCCTGAGATCATGACCCAAGCCGAAGGCAGAGGCTTTAACCCACTGAGCCACCCAAGTGCCCCTCCTTTGCACGTTTTTAATTGGATTATTTTGATGTTGTTGTTGAACTGTAGGAGTTCTTTTTTATATTCTAGATATTAACCCCTTAGTTGGTATATGATTTGTAAATATCCTCTGTCATTCTCTAAGTGGTCTTTTTCTCTTCTTGGCAGCATTTTCTGATGCACAACCGTTCTTAATTCTGATGAGGTTCAATTACTACTTGTTTCTTTTGTTGTCTGTGCTTTTAGTGTCATATCCATGAAATCACTGCCAAATCCAATGTCATGAAGAATTCCCTCAATATTTTCTATGAGTTTTGTAGATTTGGCTACTTTTAGCACTAGATTTTTTTTATCCATTTTGGGTTCAATTTTATATATGGTGTAAGGAAAGGTTCTAAATTCATTTTTTGAATGTGGATATATGGTTTTCCAGCACTGTTTGTTGAGACTATCCTGTCCCCTACTGAATGGTCTTAGCACTCTTGTCAAAAATCTGTCTATGAGGTGGCACAGTCAGTTGAGCATCTGACTCTTGGTTTCAGCTCAGGTCATGATCTTGGGGTCATGGGACTGAGCTCTGTGTCAGGATCCATGCTCAGGGCAGAATCTGCTTGGGATTCTCTCTCCCTCGCCCTCTGCCCCTTCCCATACACTCTCTCTCTCCCTCAAATAAATCTTTTTTAAAAAATCCATCTACCATACATAAGAGTTTATTTCTTGACTCTGTGTTTGACTCCATTTGTCTATATGTCTGCCTTTATGCCAGAACCATACTGTCTTATTTACTGTAGTTGGGATTAAGTTTCAAAGTTGGGAAGTGTGATTCTTTCAACATTATTTTTTTCCAAGATGTTTTTTGACCACTTGGGCCCTCTGGAATTCCATATGAATCTGAGAAATGATTTTGCCATTTTTGAGAAAAAGGCTGTTGGAATTTTAATAGGAACACTGACAATTTTCTATCCTTGCAATGTCTTTATCTGGCTTTGGTATCAGAGTAAAGTCAGCCTCATAGCATGAATTGGAAATTTTCCCCTTCTCTTCAGTTTTTTAGAAGCATTAAGAGAAGGAGTAGTATTAATTCTTCTTTAATATTTGTGAATTTTTCAGTTTTCCTTATATTATTAGTTTCTGTCTTCATCCAGGTATGGACAGAAAAGGTACTTTGTATAGTATCTTTTAAATCTATCAAGACTTGTTCTGTGACATACTATGTAGTCTATCCTGAAGAATGTCCCACGTGAATGTGCTTTTTGCTGTTGTTGGTTGGAATGTTCAGTTCACGTCTGTCAAGTCTAATTGGTTTACTGTGTTGTTTAACCCTCTGTTTCTGTACTTATCATCTGTCTGGTCATTCTACGAATTTTGAAAGTGGAGTGTAGAAGCTTCCAACTATTCTGGTCAAATAGTCTATCTCTCTCTTGCACTTTACCAATTTTGCTTCATATATTTCGAGGGTCTGTTATCAGATGTGTAAACGTTTTTAATTGTTATATCCTCATCTTCTATTGAAACTTTTATTAATATATAAAGTCCTTCATTGTCTCCTACAATTTTTTTGGTTTAAAGTTTATCTGATATTAGTGTAGCCCCTCCCCAAGCTTTCCTTTGGTTGCTATTTGCATCGAATAATTTTTCAATAATTTCACTTTCAATCTCTTTGTGCCTTTGGAGCTACAGTGAGTCTCTTGTACACAGTATATAACTGAACTGTTTTGTTTTGTTTTAATCCATTTAGTCAATCCCTGTCTCTTGACTGGAGAGTTTAAACCTTTCACATTTAAAGTAAATACTAGCAAAGAAGAAGAACTACCATTTTGGGTTTCCTATATACCTTATAGCAAGACACTTGGACTCTGTTCACTTTTGTAAATTCTTATTCTGTTCCTCAATAATTCCTCAATAATTTCAATTGTTCTATCTTCAAGTTCATTGGTTATTTCTTCTGCTTCCTCAAATCTGTTTTGGAACCCCTTAGTGTATATTTTATTGTACTTTTTGGCTCCAGAAACTCCTTTGAGTTCTGTTTTATAATTTATATCTCCTTATTGATATTCTCATTTTGTTCATACATCATTTTCCTATGACTTTCTTTAGCCCTTTTAGCATCCTTATTATAGTTGTTTGAAAGTCTTTGTCTCATAAACACGAAGTCTGGGCTTTCTTGGGTATGTTTGTGTTCATTAGTTTTGTTCCACTGAATAGACCATACTTTCCTGATTCTTTGTATACCTTCTTTTATTGAAAAGTCATTATTTGAATCTTATAATGTGTTAACTCTGGAAATCAGATTATCCATCTGCCTTAGGGTTTTGCTGGGTGGTTTTGCTTGTTTGTTTTTATTGTTGTAAAACATCTCTGTGCCAGAGATAAGCCTGAGAGGAAAGCTTCAGGTCTTCTCATTTTCTGGGGATGCATGGTGGGTTTCTACATTCTCCCATAAATACCATTGTTTTTAAATATCAAGAAAACAAAATTAACCCAAAACCCAAGCAAAAATAGTTGGAAGTTGAATAATTTCCTCTACAAACTGTTGCAGCCAATATGGGTCAAAATAATGGCACCTAGCCTCTGTGCCTACATATCAGTGATCAGAAGCAGCAATCCACAGTAAGAATACAGAAAACTTGATATTTGGAAAACATGACCCTAATTGCCTACCCTGGCTCCAGCAGCATGGGTTGCCACCTCCCAGCTGCCTGTCAGGGACTTGGAGTGAGAGATAAGTAGTCACTACCTTGCTAAAGGTTTATATTGACAGACAAAAAGCCATGAATCTACCAGCCAAGCTTTCATCTGGATGCTGCAAGTGTTCACATAGAATCCAGAGTTGCAAAATAGTTATTTCAGAGTGCTTCTACCAGTACAACTGTTGTCTCTGAACAGGCAGATTCTAGGAGCTTCCTATTCTGTTTTCTTCTCTGAGGTTCCCCTAGAATAATTCTTAAAATCACATAGTGTCAATCTTCTAAATTTGTTGTTTTCAAAATCATTTTTGGCTAGCCTACATCCTATAGATTTCCATATAAGTTTTAGAATTAGTTTATCAATTCCTTAAAAAATGTTGTTAGGCTTTTGACTGGAGTTTCACTAGACTTATAAATGATTTAGGAAACATTTATTTATTAGTAATATTTAGTCTCCTTGCCCATGTCATAGAATGCATCTACATTTTCTTACATTTCATTTGATTTCTCTCAGCAATATATTGTAGTTTTCATATTTTGTTAAATTTATCCCTAAGTATTTCATGTTTTTTCTTGTTATTGTACATGTATTTTAAAACTTTATTTTCCTAGTATCTATTCCTACATATAGAAATGCAATTTATTTTTATATACCAGCATACTAAGACTTTAATAAACTTATTAATTCTAGTAGCATTTATATAGATTTCCTAGAATTTTCTAAGTAGACAATGGTTATACTAGTAAATAAAAACATTTTTATCTGCAAATTTTATTCCTTATTTTTCTTGATTTTTGCACCGTGTAGAGCCTCCAGCACAATTTTTTTTTAATGCTGAGTATAGCCAATCTTCTCGTGTTCAAAACCATAGATTGAAAGTTTTACATTTTACCTTTAAATATGATGTTACCTATAGGGTTTTCATAAACTAAATTTATCCTCATTTGTAGGCAACTTTTTTTTTATCATGAAGGAGCATCAACTTTTATCATTTTTCATGTCAAGCTTGCGTTTTTATAATATTATCTCAGCCCAGGTATTTGATGTGTTGTTCTTTTCTTGATACAACCACAGGAGAATACAAAACCCTTTAGGAGCAATATTAAAACAAATTACTCACACTGAATAACTACTCAATTTAATTCCACAAAAAGGGCTTTTTAATGGCATAGCAATCTGCAAAGTACAGCAGAGAATACAAAGGTACTATGTAATATGCACTCTGAACTCAAAAAGAGGAAAGGGAATGGGAACTCTTAGTATTTATGAATTAAGTTCTCTGTGCCAATCACCATGCCTAAAGCATTATTTTATATAGTCTTCAGCCACCCTGGAATAAGGTCGTGAAGTGCTTATCATAAAGAAGCATGTATTAGAAATTAGGATAGATTAGATGGAGAGAAAAGCACAGAATCCAGAATTCAACTGCAGTATATGACTCCTAGACACTGGCTGAACTCAGTTCTCTCAAATAACCTCATAGGAATATTATATGTATTACTTGAGACGACTTTGGAAACTTATCCAGCACCTGGTAATCACTGATGAGTACATTTAAAGTTATACACTTAAAATCTTGAATAAAGTTAAAGAACTTATAATTCATGCTTCTAAATCTTTTAACAAGTGAAAAAAAATTACTCTTCAAATGAAACAAAGGTTTGAGGATGAGTAAAAATGTATCACATAAATACCCTTCCAATGGTGATAAAATATAGATGTGAAAACCAATTAGAAGTTGGGAATGACAATGTGTAATATAAGAGAACATGAAGATTCATTTTAGACCAGCCATCAATCAAATAGGCAACCATAATTAGGTCATTTAATCACTCAGAATTCCAATCACTTCATCAAATAGAACAAGTAGTCTATTCTGACTCTGTGGTTGACCTTAGAAAGGACACAGGCTGACAGGACTCAGTAGATTGGTCTGTAATGTCAACCACTCTCAAAAAAAAAAAAAAAAAAAAAAAAAAAAGGGAAAACGAGAAAATGGGAAGAATGAGCAGCATTGGCTAAAGATTGTATCGGCTGCTGTCATTTAGTTGTTTAAAAAATTTCCATAGATCTCACTTGTCTGTAGAGGAAAGCTCAAATTTCCTGGCACAGGGTCTTGGTACATTCATGTTGCTATAACAAAAATACCACGGACTAGGTAGCTTGAATAACAAAAACTTCTCCGAGTTCTGGAGGCTGGAAGTGCAAGATCAGAGTGCTAGTAGATTCAGAGCCTGGTGGGTGCCCACTTCTTGGTTCATAGATGCCATGTTCTCACTGTGTCTTCACATGAAGGGAAGGGAAAGGTCACTATCTGGGTTTCTTTTTATAAAAACTCATAATCTAATCATGTCCCAAAGGCCCCACCTCCAAATACCATCACACTGGGGATTAAGTTTAAGTTACAAATTTAGGGGGAACACATTCAATCCATAGTATTCCATCCCTTCCCACTCCCCAAATTCATGTCCTTTTCATATATTATTTATATATTATTTCCATCCCAATAGGCCCACAAGTTTTATCTTTTTTCAGCACTAACTTTAAAGTCAAGTCCAAAGTCTCATATAAGTATCATCTAAATCAGATAGGGGTAAGACTGAACATACGATCCATCCTGAAGCAAATTTCCCTCTAGCTGTGAACCTATGAAACCAAACATGTTATGACACTGAACTTCCAAAATACAATGGTATATTCTTCTAAAAGGGAGAAATCGCAAAAAAAAAATTTTTTTTTTAATTTAACAAATATAAGAAGTTCAAGTCCCACTTATGGCTAAAGCCTAACAGGGCAGAACAAACCTTAAGGCAAGAATAATCCTCTTTGACTCAATGCTCTGCCTTCCAAGCTCACTGGGGAGTGACATCTTCACTGTGGCTTAGCATTAAGGCACCACAGTAACTCTTCACCTGAGGTCTACCCCTGCAGCTGCTCTCTGCCTGGGCCCTGTGGCTCTCCTGGGCAGGAGTCCCATGCCTGTAGCTCTTCTGGGTTGGGGTCCCAAACCCATGGCTCTGTCGGAGAAGCACTGTCTTTTGAAATCTCAGTGGAAGTGGTCATGATCCCATGGCTCAGCTGGTTGCAGTCATGCAGCAGGACTCTGCAGTGGCCCAACTCGGAGACACTGAGAAGGGGCATCCTGGATTAGCTTGAAACCAGAGAGGTGGTCTTATCCTTCAAAACCATTCTTCTCCCAGGGCCCTTTACTCTGGGCGCATGATAGGAGTGGCGGCCCTGATGCTCTCTGAATGTCATTCTTGCATTGTTTTGGAGAACATGTTCTGGCTATTGTTGAGATGGCTGATCCATACCAGTTTCTTCATCGAACAAGTCACTTGGTCAGATTCTTAGTGTTCTCATTTTCTGCAGTATGGTTAAACTGGGAATCTTCCAAACAATTAAGTCCTGTTTCCTTTTTGCTTAACAATTCCATTTTTAAGTAATTTCTCTCTTCTCACATTTTATTATTAGCTGTCCAAAGGAGATAAGTCTCACATTCAGCACTGTTTAGAAATAGCTTCAGCTTGGTGATTCACAGACCTGTACCCCTGGGGATAAAAATATATGTTTATAAAAAATAAAAAATTTTATTAAAAAAAAAGAAATAGCTTCAGCTAAATTTCATTATTTATTTCATAAAATACTTATTATTCATTATTAATAATATCATTTACTACATGAAATTTCATCACTTTATTCACTATTACAAGTTTTACCTTCCATAAAACACTAGAACACAAATATAATTCGGCCAAGTTCTTTGCCACTTTACAGCCAAGATCGCTTTTCTTCTAGTTTCTAATAACATAGTCTTCATTGGTGTCTGAGATCTCATCAGAATGACCTTTATCTTTCATATTTCCACCAACATCTCGTTCAGGATTACTTAGATATTCTCTAAGAAAATAGATTTTATCTCTCTGGCTCTCCTTTTTTCTTCCTGGGCCCTCACCATAATTGTCCTTAATGGTCCATTCACAGCAATATAAGCTTTTTCTGGTATGCACCTCCAAACTCTTCCAGTCTCCAAACATTATCCAGTTCCAAATCTGCTTCTACATTTTTAGATATTTGTTACAGAAGCACTCCCACTTCTTGGTATCTATTTATGCCTTAGTTCATTCAGGCTGCTATACCAAAGATAGAGGGCCTTGAACAACAAATATATACTACTCATAGTTCTGAAACCTGCGAAGTCAAAGATCAAAACTGGTATATTCAGAGTCCTGGTTCATAGCTGGTAATCTCACTGTGTCTTTGAATAGAGTACGGGGCAAGGGGGCTCTTTGGGGTCCTCTTACAAGGGCACTAACTCCATGGTACAAGGGCTCCAGCCCCATAATCTAATCTCCCTCCCAAAGAGCCTACCTCTAAATACCATCACATTGGAGATTAGGTTTCAACATACAAATCTGGAGACACACAAACATTCAATTTACAGCGCCTAGCATACTATCTAACAATATCTAACTGCTTACCATCTGCCATGACACAATGCTGCATCATAACCTGCTGTTTTATTACTCACTATTTCTTTCTACCTGGATTTCTATTTTTATTTTGCTTCATCTGACCTTTTTGCCTAAGGAATTTCCTACTCATCCATCAAGACATGGATCAAATACCACTCCTTAATGAAGCATTTCCTGGAACTCAAATTTAGGTCACCTTCTTCATTCCCATAAAGCACTTAATACTGATTTCTATAATAACATTTGCTAAATTGTATTGCTATCTATTTATATCTTAGTATATCTATCCATTGTGAGCACCTAATAGAAAAAACCTACATCTAATTATTTTTATCTCCAGAATCTCATTCATCTAGTAGGTGGACAGTAAATCATTATAAAACTGAATGTATGAGTGGCACATTCAGTTAAGCATTGGACTCTTGGTTTCAGTTCAGGTCTGATCTCAAGGTCAGACCTTGAGACTGAGCCCACATTCAGTGCAGAGTCTGCTTGAGTTTCTCTCTCCTTTATCCTCTGCCCCTCCCTACTGCTCTTTCTCTCACTGAAAGAAATAATCTTTTTTTTTAACTGATTATATGAATACCAAGTAGATAATTTTAAATTTTTGAGATGCTTTATAATATTAAGTATGGGAAGAATATTTCAGAAAATCTTAATCAAATTCCCTCTTTTCAATATTTGATATAGTGGTGGGTGATGACTTGTTCAAAATAAAACCAATGAGTTGATGACAAAGGCAGTGCTGGTAATGGTATTTGTTTTCTGACTCCTTGTGTAGATGTTATATTCTGTGTGCTATCTTAAGGCAGAGATGAAAAATCATTTGTGAATACAAGAAGAAAAGAACATCAAAAGTTGGTTGTTACATTAATGTTTTCCCTATCCCTTGGTTTTATAGATTGTATTTTTCTTGCCTTCGGATATTACTCAAGATAGTGAAACATCTGCCCCTGAAGAAAATGCTACAATACAATTTGAGCTTCAAGAACAGTCTTCTACTGATATAGCAACAACAAACAAGCAACCTGTTTTCATTGGAGGCTATGCTTTCTTCAAGTTAAGAATCTCAAGAAATCCTTTAGTCTTTCGACATTCAAGGAGGGGAGGCAGCAATATTTACTATACATCTTCTGTATCTATGCTAGACGAACAACATAAAAATAACCCTCCACCTTCACAACTTCAAGAAGAACAAACTAAACTGAAAGTTTTGCCTCTCACAGAGGAGAAGAAGCCCACCAAAAATATTCCATACACTGAACAACTGAAAGATGAAGACCTAAAATCTGCTGTCACACAACCCCCCAAAAAGCAAACCCAATTGCTGCAGTCCTCAGCTTCACCAATCCAAGTTTTTCCATCCCACTCTAAAAAACTCCAGGCGTTACCACCCAAAGACTTGCTACCCCAAGCTCTGCCAGTACAAGCCCCAAAACCCTATGTCACACAGCCTCATGGCCTGACATCGGAAGACATGCCATACCAAGACATACCATACCAAGATGTACAATCCCTAGACCTCCCATCTCAGAAGGCAGCATACCAAGACATATCATACCGGAATCCACCATACCAAGATACACCATCTAAAAACATGGCACCCCAAGACATGCTATCCCCATATGCACCAGGCCAAGGCATAACTAACCAAGATCTGATTTCCCAAGTACCAGCTCTGCCAGCACAAGTCGTGCTATTTGAAGCTCCAACATTCCATGCTGTACAGTCCTCTAATATTCAACGCTTAGATCAGCAGTCCCTTCAACAACAAAATCAGCAATTTATGCAGGTAGCATATCAAGACATGCAATCAGAAGTCAAGTTATTGACCCAAGAATGGAAATCCAAGGAGGAATTCCACAGCAGGAAATCCTCAAAGTGGCAAGCCTTAGACTGGCAAAACAAAAATTCACAACCTCCAAAGTCACAGAATTTAGAGCAGCAAGACAAAGCCTTGCAATATGCAAAACAGAAATCCCCAGACCTACAAATTCAAGGCCAAGAATCCCCAAAAAGGAAATCCCTAGATGATCACATCAAGGGCTGGTTATCCCCAAAGAGGCAGTCCACAGATAAGCAAATCCAAGTTAAGCAAGACAAACAATACCCAGATCAGCAATCTGAAGGCCAGCTGGTCCTATGGGAACAACCCCAAAAGCAACTATCCCCATATGGACAAGAAGAAGATCAACAGGACAAAGAGAAGCAATCCCTGAAAAAACAATACAAAGAAAGACAAGAAAGAGCTCTACAGGTTTATAAGGGACAATCCCTTGTGAAACACATGCAGCAAGCTGAAGACCTGCAAGTCAAAGAGCAGCTACATCAAGATGGACAATTCCAAATCCAGGAATACCAAGGCCGGCAATTTTTAGACCAAAGGTCCCAAGATTGGAGTTCAAGAGTTCAAGGCTGGAGAAGCAAAGATTGGAAAGTGCAGGAAGCGCAATTAGAAATGCCACGTTCCCTAAAGTGGGAATCTCAAATTCGGCAAACCCAAGATCTAGTAGAGGAAGGATCCCTAAAGCAGACCGCTCTACAACAAGAAGTCCAAGCTGTGCATGCCATAACTCGACAACAATTACAAAGCATTCCGTTTCAAGACAGTCAGGATCAAGATAAGAACCAACAAGACCGTAAATCCACAGATACCCAAAAAGAAGATATGCAGATAGATACCATGCAAACAAGAGACAACAAACCAACAAGCATGAAGCTTGAGAGCCAAAACCTATACAACCTGCAGTGGGAAGACAAAAAGCCAGATTTTAAGTGTAGTTCCTCCCGCCAAAGCTCAGTGCAAGACACACAGTTCACTTCTGCATCTGATATAAATTCAGAACAAGATGTGCAGAAAGACATTTCAATTTGCTCAGCTTCATACCAAGAAGATATTCCTTTAATTTCCACCTCATGTTACACAAAAGACCAACAGCAATCTGAAGACTCTGACTAACGGGCAAAATCTACCCAAATGCCACACTGCTCCTAATTATGGAACCAAAATAAGGAAAAACAATATAGTCTCCTCCAACCTATGTTCTCAAGTATAGTTGCTACCTTATTCACTCAGCAGAAAACAAAGGGCATGCAGAACATGCAAAGGATTTGTCCTTAAAATAAAATGGCAACGAATATTAATGCTATATCAGTACTTTCTGTGTTTGAAGGAGTAATTCACATTTAAACACTCTTACTAGTGTGAGTGTTTCAATTTATTATCACCAATTCATTTTACAACCAAATACATTTTTATTGAATAGTTCACATACAAAATTAATTGCAGGTATACAACATAGTGATCTGACAATTGTATACATTATAAAATGCTCACCACAGTACCTGTAGTTACCATCTGTCACCATACAAAGGGATTGCAATATTATTGACTATATTCCCTATGCTGTGCTTTTCATCCTCATGATTTATTTTAAAACTGGAAACTTGTACCTCTTAATTCCCTTCACCTATTTCACCCACCCTCCACCAAACCACCAGTTTGTTCTCTATTTGTGAGTCTATTTCTGTTTTACAATTTAATATTTAACGAACTTACTTTTCCATGGTGCCACAATTCCTTGCCTCCTCCCCTGTGTATTACAGGGGCTCAGTAAGTCAACCAGGAAGAAGTCCAGGTAGGCTTTCGAAGAGCACAAGAGCCAAGAGGCAGTGAGAAAAATCAATAACACCATTCCCTTGCTTTGCTGTTTCCAATCACCCACCCAACTCCTCACTCCACAAATCTGTGTTGAGGATATATGCTCTAAGTTTGTCCAATTGTTAATGAGATGTAATGTGGCAATGGATACAGACTGTAGTGTACAGGGAGAGGATAAAACATACCTAGGGATAGGAAAAGTAGGAGGCAGGGAATGGCAGAGATGCAGATGTTGTAATAAACTGTCACATACTGAAGATCTGCTCACTTCTGCATGCCTGCACTCATTTCTAATTTATCAACACTTATAACATCAAAGGACAAAGGAAATTGACCTTTGGTTGTCTGTTTTGTGTTCAAAAACGTTGAGTTACTCTGCATCCTCCAAGGCTATCAACATTTCTTCAATTTCTTAAGTTGAAATTGGAGTTGCTAACCACCCCTTCTCTCTGCGGTGTTCATCACTTGTTGGATTCTGCATTTTTCTTCCCATTTCAAAAAGTCTAAAATTAGTGTTTCCAGGGATTTCTCTCCATCTTTCTCCTTTTTTGAAATCACATACACTCTCATAATTCTCTCATATCCTTGTGAATAACCCCAGCTGTGTCTTCAGCAGAATTCCACAAAAAGGCTTGCTTTAAGAAGGCATTCAATCATTTTTAAAAACCTAAGCTCTCCAACTAGAGGTGAATGGTAGAATAATGAGGCATGGAGCTGGAGAGACTGACAATCCGCTCCTTGCCACTTTTGCCTCTGTAGTAAGGATGAGTCACCTGAATCCCGAGTTAGGTTCAACCTTGGTAGGGTCCTTACCTTACCCATTCCTACATGGTTGCCACTTTGTATTCAACTCACTCCGAATAATACTAATAATTCCCCCTTTTGCTTCAGCTAGATTAGCACATATTTATGTGGTGTTTGTTATGTTTAACTTTTAGTCCACAAATGCTGGTGTTCAGTAAATAGATATTTACAACTCTAAATCATATTCTTTGAGAATCCAATGCATGCAGTCAGTTCTGCCTATTTTTCTCCACACCCATCCAACACACACACACACACACACACACACACAGAGAGAGAGAGAGAGATACACCCAAGCACAGGGTCTTGTGGTCTTAAAACAATGTAAGTCATTGTAGGGGTGATTCCTGTCATTAGTGACTAGTCCACACCTCTTACACTGAGAAACTCATTGTCTCAATTCCTATTAGATCCAAAGTGTCCTCTGAATTTGATGCTTATATAACGCACTTGGAATTTTTTCCCCAAATTGCAAAAATGCAGTGCCTAGGGCTGGACTTAAAATGTGAAAACGTGAGAAAGTTGAAAACCATCCTCTCTGAGGTTTTTTCATTCTACTGAAAATGCTAGGGAGCAAGTCAGAAGTCCTCAATGCCCCCCCGGGCCCACAGGCAACTTTCCAATCTGCAAGAATTCCACTTTTCTCTGCTTTTCAAAGGCATTTTTGCCCCCACCCCTTTCTTTCTTTTTTTGAAATACCTTGTACTGTCCCATCAATAAATTTGGGTCTAGACCTGACAAAATCAGATGTGTTTAGGAGCTGATAAAGGAATGTAAATGTGTAAAATAGCTGTTTATAAAACAAGGTGAAAAGGGATATAGGGAGCCAGAGCATTTATGATTTACTTAAAGGCAACCTATTTTTCTTTCTGAAACTAACTTACTCCTATTTTAGGTTAGGTTTGTTTTGGTAAAACTAGAAGAATTGATTTTTCAGATGCTATCTTACACCTACAGGTCCCAAGAACTGGTTGGAAGGGAGAAGACATTTACAAGTGATATATCCAATAAGGTGTTAATATCTGATATATATAAAGAATTCATACAACTCAACACAAAAAAGGCCCAAACAATCTGATTTAAAAAATGGGCCTAGGACCTCAATAGACATTTCCCCAAGAAGACATACAGATGGCCAACATGAGAAGATGCTCAACATCACTAATCACTGTTAGGGTCCATGATCAAAGGAACAAGAACTGACACAAAGCAAAAATCAAACAAAGCTTTATTTCGTGCCAAGCATCAAAAATCAAACTGACTGGTAGGGGCCATCTCTTACGAAGAGACAACAATGATGATCCCAACAAGGTTACTCCCAAGAAGGTCGTTCCAGTTGAGGCTGCTCTGGATGAGGCTGCTCCGCAGATGAGGCCACTCCCAGGACAAGGCTGCTCCCCAGACAGGGCCGCTCCCCGGACAGGGGCTACTCCAGCGAGACCACTCCCCGGACAAGGCCGCTCCCAAGAAGAGGCCCCCACACCGGACAAGGCCGCTCCCTGACAAGGCTCCTCCCCAGACGAGGCCTGTCTGGATGAGGCTGCTCGGGTGGAGGCTGCAGGCCAACAGCGCCACTCCCCGGCAAAGGACGCTCTGGACGAGGCCATTTCCTGACGGGGCTGCTCCAGGCGAGGCCTCTCCCCAGACGATGCTGCTCCTGACTAGGCCGCTCACGGAGGCGGCCTCACGTGGAGGAAGCCGCTCCCCAGAATGACGCAGCTCCGGCGAGGCCCCTCGTGGTGGGGCTGCCACTCGGGGCAACAAGGCTGCTCCCGGCTTGGGGCTACAAGGCCGCTGGGGGTGGCGAGGCCGTTCGCGGTGGGGCCATGGCTCAGTGGTGGCAAGGCTGCTGGCGGTGAGGCTGCAGCTGGGGGCGGTGAGGCCGCTGGCGCCGGGACCGCTGGCAGCTAGGCCATTCCCCCTGGCACTGCTGCCGAGGGCCACGCTTTCCGGCGGCGAGGCCACTGGCAGTGGGGCTGGGTAATGGTGAGGCTGCTGGCGGCTCTGACAGCTCTGAGGACTCTCCTACTCCTCCTACTCCTCACCTTCGCAAACGAACCTTTATAGGGGTGGTTGAGCCCCGCCCATACACAGTTGGCCAATGGGATTTAAACTCACCTCAGTAAATATATGCGCATCCCACTGATTGGATGTCTTCACCTGGCCTGACCCGCCCTTGTATCTAGGCTTTGCAAGTAAGTTCCTCTGGGAGGGGCAGGGTCAATCTAAGTTTACTGCAACAAAATGGCTCCCTCTGATTAAGTAGGCCCTTACAATCACCAGGAAGATGAAAATCAAACCCACAATGAGATATCCTCTTACACTTGTCAGAATGGATAAAATAAAAAAGACGAGAAATAACAACTGTTGGCAAGGATGTGGAGCAAAAGGAACCCTTTGCACTACTGGCAGGAATTGGTACAGCCCCTGTGGAAAGCACTATGGATGTCCCTCAAAACAAAAACAGAACTACCATATAATCCAATAATTCAACTACTGGTTATTTACCCAAAGAAAAGAAAAACACTAATTCAAAAAGATAGATGCACCCCTATGTTTACTGAAGCATTATTCATAATAGCCAAAACATGGAAGCACATTTATTGATTTTAATGTTCCTAAGAACTATCTCTAGATAATTTTCCAACATAACAATAAAAAACAAATACACATATACACTTTACTTTCATACCTCAGTGTTTTTACTTTTCAAGCTCTATAAAGTTTTTTTTAATCATATATTTTGAGGTACTTACAGACTTAAAATTCTTTGAAGCTGCAAAGATAAGTGTGTGATTTTTCTTCACCTAACTTCCCGCAGTGGCTACATCCTATATAGTTGTAACACAATAGCAAAGCAAGGAAACTGACACTGGTACATTTACAGTTAATTAAACTACAAACCTTATTTAGTTTCTAACATTTTTTTAAATATTTTATTTATTTATTTGCGAGAGAGACAGTGAGAGAGAGTATGAGCAAGGAGAAGGTCAGAGAGAGAAGCAGACTCCCCGTGGAGCTGGGAGCCCCATGCGGGACTCGATCCCACAACTCCAGGATCATGACCTGAGCCAAAAGCAGTCGCTCAACCAAATGAGCCACCCAGGCGCCCCTCTAACATTTTTTGTCCTACATTTGCATGTGTATATGTTTGTGTGTTTAATTGTGTTTAGTTCTATATAATTTTATCCTGCGTATATATTTCTGGAACTCTCACAATAATCAAGATACAGAACTGTTTCACATCCACAAAACAACTCCTTCTCAATACTTCCTTGTATCTCACTGCCAACATTTCTCTATCTCCTGGCAACCACTATTCTCCTTTTCCATTGTTTTGTAATTTCAAGAATGTTCCATAAGTAAAATCAACTATACTTAAACTCTTGAGATTTTTTTTTTCACTAAGCTTCGTTTAAGCATTCATCTACGGTAGGACATTAGATGACTGTTCCGTGTATTTTTCGATTATGAATAAAGCTGTTAGAAACATTCACGTATAGGCTTTTGTGTAAATATAAAATTTCATTTCCTTGGGATAAATGTCTCAGAGTACAACTGCTAAGTTATAAGAGCCTGCCAGACTATTTTCCAAAGGTACATGACCATTTTTATATTACCATTAGCAATGTATGAGAGATCCAATTTTCCGCATCCACACTAGCATTTGGTATTATCACTTTTCTGTTTCAACCGCTCTAATATGTTTGTAGAGATATATTACTGTGGCTTTGACTTACATTTTCCTTAATGGCTAATGAGTTTGAACCTCCTTTTATGTTTCCAGTAGCCCTTTGAGGAAAAAGCACGTGGAAGATAAAATTTGGAAATTGTGTATGCCTGAAAATTTTTTGGTTTATATATCTTCAAAAGTTTGATGGTTGGTCTTGGCTATAAAATTCTAGATTAGGGGGCTTCTAGGTGGCTCAGTGGTTTGAGCCTCTGCTTTTGGCTCAGGTCATGCATGATCTCAAGGTCTGGGATCGAGACCCATGTCTGGCTCCCTGCTAAGTGGAGAGCCTGCTTCTCCCTCTCCCCCTCCTCCTGCTTGTGTTCCCTCTCTGTGTCTGTCTCTGTCAAACAAATAAATAAAATCCTTAAAATTTTTTTTTTAATTATAGATTAGAACAACTTTTTCTTCTGAGTATTTAAGGCTTCACACTCTTCTCAGTTCTAGTATTGATGTTGGAAAGTCCAAAGCCATTCTGGTTTCTAGTCCTTTATGTGTGTGACTCAGTTTTTTTCCCCCTTGGAATCTTAAAGGATTTTTTTTATACCAACTGCTCTGAAATTTATTCTTATGGATCTGTTTTTATCAATTCTTCTAAGTATTTAAATATAAATTTTTAAATTATTTTCTCCCCTGCTTTTTCTCTTTCTCTGTAACTGCTGTTAAACCTCCTGAATTAGCCATTTTATTATTATTATTATGATTACTACTACTACAACTACTACTACTATTATATTTTCTCTTCTATTTTCTATCAACTTGCTCTTTTTTTGTACATTCTGCTTAATTTTCTCTACTGAATATGCCAACGATTCTCCTGACATTTTCTCTTTGGCTATCATTTTCAAAAGATGTGTTTGTTCTGTTCCCATTTTATAGTGTTCTCATTTCATAGATGCAGTTATTTCTTCCTATACTTCTGAGTATATTAGTGGAATTTTGGTCAAGTTTTCTTCTTTTATATAGTCCCTGATTTTTTCCTTTTATTTCTGTTTCTATATTCCATGCTCCCTCACATTTCTAATAATTTGTGGTTGTTCATATGACAGAAGGAAAATGTGAGAAAACTTAATTGGAAGGTTGGAGCCTACAGTGTTTGCCATTAGTGAGCTTTTCTGTTAGATGAACTTACCGTATCATTGATTTAAGAAACCCTACACTTTAGTATCCTTCCTATCTTTCTAATTAAGGGCTTTCATTTATTTTTAGGTTTTGATATAGTCAGTGTTTTTACCTGTATGATGTTCTGGGCAATGATTTTATTTCCCCTTTAGTCTGTGGTTAAAATAATCTCCTTCCCTTGTATCTAATTACCCCTTCTGAAATATATCTGGGAAGGACACTGGGTTTTATCATCATTCATGGAATAATATATTTATAATTTAAAGAGCAAGAGAAATCTAAAGGATCTGCAAGCCCCTACACAGGTGACATCTGGTCACATTAACTGACAGCTACTGTCTAGAATATGAATCTGGATCTTTTAAATGGGAGAGATTTTACAACAGAGAGAAAGATAAGAAATTTAAAAACAAAACTGAGCTTCAGCTGCAGGAAGAGAAGAGAAAGATAAAGAGCACAGAGGGTCTTTCTTGGAGCTTTCTGACAAGGAAGTGAGGGCAGCTGTGACAAGGAGAGGCCTGATCCCATTAACTATGAATCCGAGAACATCAACCACTTGGATCATTGTAACTTCCCTGGAGTAGCCAGCAGTAAGAGGCTTGAATGAAAGCTTGATTTGGGAAAATTGAGGAATACAAGGATATTATACAATTATTCCATAAACTACTTTAGAGCTAGAACAATCCCCAGAGTCAATTTTGGCAGATCGGAAAATAAAAAAACCTGAAGACATGGGGAGAAGGTAGTACACAAATTTATCTTACCCATGTATCAGTGGGCCTAGATGCCCTATTAGCAGGAGGAATATGGAGTTCCACAGCCATTCTGAAATGTAGAAATGAGGTAAAGTAACTTCTGGACCAACTCAGTGTGACATTTCCAAAGTTCCTATAGCTAAGCTTACGAAAATACATCGAACATTTAGCTGACCAAGAACCAACCGAAATAAACTTTAGAAATAACACAAACATAAAATGAAACATTTAGCCACTATGACTAAAATAGTAATAGTAAAAAATGTTGATTGTTATTATTTTTGTAATTACTATTTATTTAGCATCCACTACATACCAAATACCTTATCATTCACTTACAATAGGCCTATAAGGTAACTACTATTCTCAGTTTTAGATAAAAGCTGTAATATTTTAATAAATAAGTAAGTAATATGAATATGTAAATTAATGTATCACTTAGCTAAGACTTCATACCTAGTAAATAAAAGGTTTTGGAATTCTAAGCTCTTATGCTCGAAGAATTGAGTCTTTCAGAACTGCCTCTCCAGAATTAGCTTACATGAATTAAAGCATAATAAAAACTTCAGGTAATCTTTCTACCATTTGTCTGATGGCTATTAAAACATTGTTCTAGTCATCATGCTTAGGGAAAAAGAGAAAGAGAAAGAGGAACTGGAGAAGGTTCAGAGGAAAGTTAAAACATGAGTAAGGAAGGATGACATGGTATCATAAAGTATATTGGAATAGAGTTTGCTTAACTCAGAGAACACTAACCCAATATCAAAGGATTTTCACAAGGGAAGATCACCATTAAGATTTCATGTTCATGTGAATGGATAAGGAAGATGTGGTCCATATACATTATGGAGTATTATGCCTCCATCAGAAAGGATGAATACCCAACTTTTGTTGCAACATGGACAGGACTGGAAGAGATTATGCTGAGTGAAATAAGTCAAGCAGAGAGAGCCAATTATCATATGGTTTCACTTATTTGTGGATCATAACAAATAACATTGAGGACATGGGGAGATGGAGAGGAGAAAAGAGTTGGGGGAAATTGGAGGGGGAGATGAACCATGAGAGACTATGGACACTGAAAAACAACCTGAGGGTTTTGAAGGGGTGGGGGGGGTGGGGGAGCCAGGTGGTGGGTATTAAGGAGGGCACGTATTGCATGGAGCACTGGGTGTGGTGCAAAAACAGTGAATTCTGTTACACTGAAAAGAAATTTTAAAAAGTAGTAATACTTAAAATCGTACTTAAGTGATGATACATATTTTTGTAGTGTTACATCTTGTACATTTTGTAATGTTATTAATTAATATTATTAAATTCAAGCTACTTACCTAGATGAAAAAAAAAAGATTCCATATTCATGAAAAACTGAATACTGGAAGCTAAATTTGGATGAAAAACTGTAAGAGGATTGATCCTTTAATATTTCTAACTGGCAAGTGGCTAGAGGCTGTCACATCATGATTTTTAATTTAGGAAGATCTGATCTATTAGGAAACACCAGAGAATGACAAGGTAGTGTGTATAAATGAATACAAATTCTTCTCCTCCCTTCATCCATGTCCTTGCAATATGACAGTACAAATCTTCCAGCGAATGAATGGAGTCTGTTTCCTTACCTTCGAATATGGGTTGTCTCTGCAATTTGCTTAGGTTAGCATACATGATTCAGCAGAAGTTTAAAAAACATGTGTGAATTAGAGAAGAACCAAGAGCCTACCAACTGCCAGATAGGTGACTGAGGCCATGCTAAATCACCTACCTTTGGCCACTCCACCAAATGACCACAGATTCAGAGAAAACCTGGCACACAAGAGCTGAGCTCCACCAGACCGGTAGAACCACCCACATGACCCACAGAATTCTGAGCAAAATCAAAGGCTGGTGGTTTGAAGCCAATAAATTTTGGGGTGTTTTGTTCACAGCCAAAGCTAATAAAATCATGTGGCAAAAACAAAAGTTATAGGCTAAAGAGACACTATGTCTACCTCAAGAAGTAAATTCTTAATTCTGAGGGCCTGAGAGGATTTGTCCCTTACCTCCTAAAGACAGAGAACTAGAATAAGTATTCACAATACTTATTTGGAAACTAAAATGTCTTCACAGATCATCTAGCCCAGTCTGATCAATGTGCGTATATGGAATCTGAAACCAAGAAAGAGGATGTGACTTGTCCAAGGTCACAGTGAGTTCCTGACTGAACTAGGACTACTGGGCAGGTCCTCTGACCTCCAGTCCTGGGTATTTTACTCAATAACCTTGAGATCTCAACCAATCCTGAGATTCCATGACTCTGTGACTCTATGGTTCTACAATTCCAAGACAAAGCACAACAATGCCAGTGCTCCAGGCAGCCTTGGTACAGAAGAAGAACATGGTCTAGACTTAAGTACCATCAAGAACATTTTTTCCTTTCAAAATATCAACTGCACCATCATGGATTCAAACTCTGCACACAACCCTGTGTTTCTGGTATTTCCTCCAGAGATTAATGTTCCTGACTTGCGATCAACAGAACTTATAGCCACAGCCTACAATACGAGCGGCCCTTTTCCAAAATCACTTGCTACAAAAATGAAAATCTTAGGGGTAAGTCATATTTTCCCCAATGTATACTCTACTGAGGGTGTGCTATGGACTATTTGTGTTCCTTACAATTCATAGTTGAAACCATAATTCCTAAGTAATGGTGTTTGGAGGTGGGGCTTTTGGGGGATACTTGTTCATGATGATAAAGTCCTCATGAATGGGATTAGTGCCCTTATAAGAAGAGGTCATAGAGGTAGCTAGCTCTCCTTCCACTATGTGAAGTTACAAAAGAGAAGTTGGCAGTCTACAACCCAGAAGAGGTCTACACCAGAACCCAACCTTGCTGGCACCCTGATCTCAAACTTTCAGTCTCCAGAATCATGAGAAATAGATTCCTGTTTTTTATAAGCCACTCAGTCTATGAACCATGGGCTTAATCAGCCACCCCCAACAGGGTGTTATAGATATAACTTTGCAAAAGAAGTTGAACTGGGGATGGGGAAGAAGAAGAGGGAAAGAAATGTCTGGTGGCACAATGTTTCAAGGTAAGAGCTAATTCCAACTTTTATTTCCATCCAATTCAGGAAGTACATCTCACATTTCTAATCCAGTTATGTACAAGGTTCTACGGAGATGAATATGAAAAATGAATAAGCTGCAATTAAACTAAAAATCTCCAAACTGATGACCTAGGAGTTTTTTCCTAGTTAAGTTCAGAGAAAAGAAAGAGAAAATCAAGTAGAAGTCAACAGATCAGATATTATATCCTGGGTTAATGGCTCTACAGTTTTACATTTTCCCAATCAAGACTCAGAATTCAGTTTCACAATATGATATATTTTTATAGGTGGGGCTTTTGCGGAAAATCCCCTAATACTGTAAATGCTCATCTCTCCACACACTTCTCCATTTCATGACTGTTAATTATTTTTTATTTACCAATCCTCCTTTCAGAAAATGCCATTCAGATGTTTAAGACTGTGATAGTGTCTATATCTTACAAAATATTTGTCGTTTCAATCCCAAGCCTTCAAGAGTGGAAAATAGAAAGAAACTGATCCCCCCCACCCCCCGGGGTGGGGGTGGGGAGTAGAGAAAGATGGCCCATTGACATGCAGAAAAGGGCCATCAGCCTAAAGTGCTTTAGCATCTATTCAAATATAATTGTACTGAAACTCCTGCTAAAGAGTTCAAATTACTTTTAACAAAAATAGATTGAACCATGTCCAAAAATTTATGTTAGACACTACAGGGGTTATAGAAATAAATACAACCTAGTTTCTCTCATTGAGGAGAGTAAATGCATACTTTAGAAAGAATAAAATAACAATATTAAATACCACATTTCACAGTAGCATCTAATAAGAGCCATAAATGGTTGGGGGTGAGGGACAGGGGAACCCAGAAAGGGAACAGTCACTCCTATCTAAAAGCAATGGGGCAACTTTGCGGCAAGTTTGGCATTTAATCTGAACACTAAAGAAGTGATGTAATTTTAATAAGTAGAAATGAAAAAGAAGGAGGAAAGCAGAGTATTCTAGACAGAGAAAGCATCCTGAGCAAAGAGCTCATGGTAGCATAGTTTGGGAACGACAAGAGAGAGCTGGGAGTGAGCAAATTAGACTTGAAAGCTTTAAGAGGATTAAAAGATAAACAAAGAAACAAGAAAAATCAGGATGGATAAATACACTGCAGTACATCTGTACAAGGGAATGTTATTCAATGCCCGTAATAAATAAGCCAACAAGCCATGAAGAGACATGGAGGAACCTAAAATACACATTTCTTTTTTTTTCTTTAATTTCTTTTCAGCATAACAGTATTCATTGTTTTTTGCACCACACCCAGTACTCCATGCAATATGTGCCCTCCCCAATACCCACTACCTGGTTCCCCCAACCTCCCACCCCCCCCACCCTGCCCCTTCAAAACCCTCAAGTTGTTTTTCAGTGTCCATAGTCTCTCATGGTTCACCTCCCCTTCTAATTTCCTCCAACTCCCTTCTCCTCTCCATCTCCTCATGTCCTCCATGTTATTTGTTATGCTCCACAAATAAATGAAACCGTATGATAATTGGCTCTCTCTGCTTGACTTATTTCACTCAGCATAATCTCTTCCAGTCCCATCCATGTTGCTACAAAAGTTGGATATTCGTCCTTTCTGATGGAGGCATAATACTCTATAGTGTATATGGACCATATCTTCCTTATCCATTCATCCATTGAAGGGCATCTTGGTTCTTTCCACAGTTCGGTGACCGTGGCCATTGCTGCTATAAACATTGGGGTACAGATGGCCCTTCTTTTCACTCCATCTGTATCTTTGGGGTAAATACCCAGCAGTGCAATGGCAGGGTCATAGGGAAGCTTGATTTTTAATTTCTTGAGGAATCTCCATACTGTTCTCCAAAGAGGCTGCACCAACTTGCATTCCCACCAACAGTGTAAGAGCATTCCCCTTTCTCCACATCCTCTCCAACACACGGTGTTTCCTGTCTTGCTAATTTTGGCCATTCTAACTGGTGTAAGGTGGTATCTCAATGTGGTTTTAATTTGAATCTCCCTGATGGCTAGTGATGATGAACATTTTTTCATGTGTCTAATAGCCATTTGTATGTCTTCATTGGGGAAGTATCTGTTCATATCTTCTGCCCACTTTTTGATATGATTATCAGTTTTGTGTGTGTTGAGTTTGCGAAGTTCTTTATAGATCCTGGATATCAACCTTTTGTCTGTACTGTCATTTGCAAATATTTTCTCCCATTCCGTGGGTTGCTTCTTTATTTTCTTGACTGTTTCCTTGGCTGTGCAGAAGCTTTTGATCTTGATGAAGTCCCAAAAGTTCATATTCGCTTTTGTTTCCTTTGCCTTTGGAGACATATCTTGAAAGAAGTTGCTGTGGCTGATATCGAAGACGTTACTGCCTATGTTCTCCTCTAGGATTCTGATGGATTCCTGTCTCATGCTGAGGTCTTTTATCCATTTTGAGTTTATCTTTGTGTAAGGTGTAAGAGAATGGTCGAGTTTCATTCTTCTACATATAGCTGTCCAATTTTCCCAGCACCATTTATTGAAGAGACTGTCTTTTTTCCACTGTGTATTTTTTCCTGCTTTTTCGAAGATTATTTGCCCATAGAGTTGAGGGTCCATATTTGGACTCTCCAATCTGTCCCACTGGTCTGTGTGTCTGTTTTTATGCCAGTACCATGCTGTCTTGGTGAGCATAGCTTTGTAGTAAAGCTTGAAAACAGCAATTCAGTAACATGGCAGGGTAAAAAGTCAATGTACAGAAATCAGTGGCTTTCTTATATACTAACAAGGAAAATACAGAAAGGGAAATTAGAGAATTGATTCCATTTACTATAGCACCAAGAACCATAAGATACCTGGGAATAAACCTAACCAAAGAGGTAAAGGATCTGTACTCGAAGAACTACAGAACACTCATGAAAGAAATTGAAGACACAGAAAGATGGAAGACCATTCCATGCTCTTGGATCGGAAGAATAAACTATAAACTATAGTTTATATATATATATAAATAGTATATATATATAGTTTATATATATCAGAAGAATAAACTATAAACTATAGTTTATATATATATAAATAGTATATATATATATAGTTTATATATAAACTATACTGCCTAGAGCAATCTATACTTTTAATGCCATTCCAATCAAAATTCCACCAGTATTTTTCAAAGAGCTGGAGCAAATAATCCTAAAATTTGTATGGAATCAGAAGAGACCCTGAATCACTAAGGAAATGTTGAAAAACAAAAGTAAAACTGGCGGCATCACGTTACCTGATTTCAAGCTTTAATAAAATACACATTTCTAATGAAAGAAGTCAGCCTGTAAAGACAACAAACTTTATGATTTCAACTATATTTCAACCATGTGGCATTCTGGAAAGGCCAAAATATAAAGACAAAAAGATCAGTGAGCCTGCTTCTCCCCCTCCAGCCCCCCTGCTTGTGCTCTCTCTCTGTCAAATAAATAAATAAAGTCTTTAAAAAAATAAATTAAAATAAAACCTATTAATTTAAGTAAAATGGTACATATGTACGGTAAATTTTGTTATGGATATTTTACCAACATTTGTTTTAAATGTGAAAAATAATATTTGGGGTAGAAAAGGAAACAACCAGGAAGGTAATCTGGAGCCCTAACTGCCAAGAATCTTATATCCATCCTTACTTAGACTTTATAATATTGACAAGTACCTTCCAATCTGTGAAATCAACAATACACCTAAGGAGCTTCATAAAATGTGTATACCAAGTCTCCAGGCCTTGTTCCGGAGCTACTGAATAGGAGCTTTGAGGGAGTTGGCGGGGCGGGAGTTGTTGAAATCTGTATTTTGTAAACGTTTCTCTGAATTTGATAAGCACCAGATTCGGGAGCATTATTTCAAACAAACTGAGAGGAGTAACCAGATTGGTTCTGTTTTGTGATCTTACTTCAGCACTGACATAACACTGGAATAGAGAGAAAGGAAGCTGGTGCAGAAAAGCCAGTTAGAAAACAATTTTAATAGTTTAGATTAATGGATAATGACTCTTGAGTTGAACTTACTCAAATGGACTTGAAGAAAAGGATATTCTTCAAAACTCACCTACTTAAAAGTCATCGTTGCTATGGGAGTAAATGAGAGGACTCAGAGAAGGCAGGTGGAGAGTAGGAGGCAGAGAACAAACACTCACACATGGCGTATCTTCCTTTCTCTATGTCATTCTCACCAGTCTTCCCTAGCAATCGTCAAACCACTGTTCTACTTTTTTTTTCATTATTTGTTTTATTTTTAATTTTTTGAGGAATCTCCATACTCTTTTCCATAATGAAACATCTCCACCAACAATGCACCACATTCTCACCAGCATTTGCTATCTTGTCTTTCTGATGATAGTCATTTTAACAGAAGTGAGGTTCTATTGTTTTGTGATTTTGCTTTGCATTTCCCTGCTGCTTGGAGAGTTTGACATGGTCTAACCTGGGGATTCTATTCAGTAAGCAGAGGATATAGGTTTTAGAGGCTGAAAGTCTGTATCTCTAATTCTCAGGTGATCCTAATGTTGCCAATCCATGGGCTACATTTTCCAGAGCACTAATTTAGATCATTTTACCTGTTACCAAATATCAGATAAAGGAATCAAGAAAACACTTGGGAGCATCATAAAGGGGCTTCTACTATCCTTCCCCTATTTATAAAAGAAGGTAATCACCAAATCCTTTTAACCCAAAGAAGATTCTGTATATTTTTGAAAAGGAAACCTACCACTTTGCTTTTTCCTTACCATGACTTATCCCTCTATTTATAGGCTATGCAGATCCTGTTTGGAGTGATGAACTTTTCTTTTGGAGTTGTTTTCCTTTTCACCCTTGAAAATCCGTACCCAAGGTTCCCTTTTATATTTGTTTCAGGATATCCATTCTGGAGCTCTGTTTTGGTGAGTATAGTCAACTGAGTTCAATTTGAAGCCATGACAACAGGGATACTAGGGAATTCTTAAATACCAAATGAGCTGCATTCAGTTTTAGGATAGGTTTTGAAAAGATAAAATAAAAATCAACTTTGTTGAAATCACTTCCCCATTAGTTCATCAGAGTTACTGATGTTCCATCATTGGGTTCTGAGGTGCCTTTGGGGATATGCCCATGGTCTTGATATCATTTGTCCATTCATTCATTCAAAAATGAGTTGCTATCTATTATAAGTCAGATACATAGAGGAAGGCAATGAGGATCCAAAGGTTAATAATACATGGACCCTCACTATGAAAGACAGTATGAAGTTTCCTCAAAAAATTAAAATGACCATATGATCCAGCAATTCCCCTTTCGGAATAAATCCAAAGACAATGAAAACCCTGTATCTGGACGACCATGCCCATAGCAGTATTAGTCACAAAAGTCAAGGCATGTAAACAAACTAAGTGTCCATCAAAAGATGAATGGATGATAAAGAAGTGTGTGCACACATATGTACATGTGCACATATGTGTACGTACACATATACATATGTGTATACATATATGTATACATACATATATGATACATACATGATATGTGTATATATATAAAGAGTTAAATTCTACATATAGAATTTATTATTAAACACTTTCTATATATATATATATATATATATATGTGAATGCGTGTGTGTGTGTGTGTGTGTGTGTATGTAATACACAGTCATAAAAAAAAATAAAACAAAGAAATCCTGCCACTTGCAACAACATGCTTAGACCTTAAGGGCATTATGCAAGTGAAATAAGTCAGACAGGGAAAGACAAATACTGCATGATCTCACTGATATTTAGAATTCTAAAAAATTCAAAGAAAAAAAGCTCAGATTTAAGGTTACCATGGGCGGAGAGTGAGGAGAGAGGGAATGGAGGGTGGTGATCAAAAGGAACAAGCTTCTAGTAATAAGATAAATAAGTACTAGGGATACAATGTACAATAGGATGACTTCAGATAATGCTGCTGTATGATATATTTGAACATTTTTTAAGAGAGTCAATTTTAAAAGAGTCTCATCACAAAGAAAAATACTCTTTTTCTTTCTTTCTCTTTCTTTTAGGAGTAGAGGGTTGTAGCTATATGAAATAATTGATGTGAAGTAAACATGTTATAATCATTTCACAATATATGTAGATCAAATTATTATGCATCTGCCCTAAGCTTATACAGTACTGTATGTCAATTACATCTCAGTAAAACTCGTGAAAAAATAAACAAAAATAATAATATATGAGCCCTTCCTTCAGAGGGCTCTAGGTTCAGCAAGAAAACAGGTAAACAGGCGATTTAAAGGTAATGTGATAAATGACCTCACACAGGTGTAGAAAGTGCTCGTGTAAGGAGAGATGAAAGATCCGTTTTCTCTTTGGAGAAGTAAAGAAACAAGGAGGGCTTCTCAGATGTACCTTTGAGCTACACAGAGGCATTTATTTAATTTCATTCAATAAACATTATTTAAGCACCTGGTTTAGCGCCACAGAATGGACTATGTGTGGGAATTCGGGGAAAAGGCAGTTCTTGGTCTCAAGGTCTCTCAAGTAGAGAGTCAGATCATCACCACAGGGTGTGATCAGAGCAGTGACAGACACAGGAATTGCCAATGTAGGAAAGGCACCTACAAAAAGGAGGGGAGATGCCCAGAGACACTCCAGCTTGGCTGAGTTTTAAAGGATGGGTAGTTAATCAGGAGGAGGGCACACACAGAGCAAGGGTGGTAGGGAATGGTAGAGAGCAGGAAATGGCTGGGCACAAGGGATAGGGATATCTTGCTGCATGCCAACGGAGAACCATGAACAAAAGTCTCAAGGTATGGGAGAACACTTTCTATCCTGAGGACTATAAGAGTGAGGCTGAAGAAATACCAGGCAGTGGGACTGGAAACATAAAAATGCATGTGCTGTAGTCCAGTTTGGAAATTCTACCTGATAATGATGCTACCACATGAGACTCATCTCCATGAAAATTCTTGGGATTTTTTTTTTCTAGAATGCCCAGAATATTAGCTGGCAGGACACACTGGATTGCAAATGGGTATGAAGGATGTTTCTTATAAGAATGATAGAATCTGATTTTATTGGTTATGAATTGATTTGACACCGGTGTGGAATGATATCAAAGCTCAGTCCATAACAGCTATAAAAGGAAGGTAGATGAGAAAACAAGCCCAATAAAGCTAAAAAAAAAAAAAAGAAAAGAAAAATCTCATGTTCAAACAGACCTTTAAGGCTAAAGCTAATTTCTAGTTCAATGTTTTGTCCACTACTCATTTGCGGACAATTTTACCAGGCATGTCACCCCGCTCACTGCTCTGAGGATCATGTGAACTAGGAAGGAAGGTATGTTAATGAAACACATAGAAGTTTATTCTCTGATAACACTTCAACAGCACTTAAACCCATTACTAAAATGTTTATTCTTTTTAATAGTTCATTAATTCTGGAGCCTTCCTAGTCGCATTGGAAAGAAAAACCACAAAAACTCTGGTGAGTTACATTTTCCCCTTCACTAAAAATTTTTAACTTTGAAGTAATTAATTCTAGCATTGAAATGAATTTGGAATATCATTAACTCACTATAATTCCACAAACTATCAAGTACTGATACCAATCAACAGCATTGGTCTTTTGTCCATAGGATCATAAAACACCAGTTCCAGAAGAGCTTTCCAGGTCATCCAGTTTCTTATTTTATATGTAAAAACACTGAGGCACAGAATAAAAGCCAAGTTCCTAAGCCAAATGGTAAAATGGGTCTCAGTATTCCAGTAACTCATTCATTCATTCTTTCTGTGTTGTCAATCGCTTTGAAAAGCACTAGTTTGACTTGCATGATGGGTACACTGTGAAGACAACCTCATTAAAAATAATTTATTTAATGAAATAAACCTTTTAAGCAGAAGTTCAAAATAAATAATACAGTGTTAATGAATGCAGAAGGTACACTTACAGGTAAATTATAAGTAGAATATTTTTACTTCTCTCAAGGAATCAAAAATGTGAGATATTAATAAGCCAATAAATTATTTCCAACACAGGAGTTCTCCTGCAGTTTTGAAATTTAAGGAAGAAATAAAATTGCAAAGAAATACAATGTTTAGTTAAACAGAGTCATAAAACAAAAATGTAAATAGGTCATGACTTTTACCAGAGCATCAAAGTGCAGTGCAATGTGGCTATGCCTAAGAGTGCATCTCTCCCCACAACTAAATGGGAGTTAACTTAGGTATAGATTGTGGGGGATGGAAGGGTTATTGAAGGTTCAATGGATTCCCTCATTCTCTGGCTGACAGCCTGAAGCCAGAAGAGGTGAAGTGTCTCATATATGATCACACAGTTGCTTTGTGGCATTGCAATGCTGTGCCTAAAATCCTCTCTCCAACCTCCCCCACCATTGCTTCTTGTCTGTAGACTCAGTGTTATGGTCTTCATCTCTTTCAGGTGAAACTGAGCCGACTAATGAATTTTCTCAGTGCCCTGGGAGCATTAGCTGGAGTCATTCTCATCACATTTGGTCTCATTCTAGATCAACACTTCTTTTGTGGCTATGCTGGGACAGCTACTCAGTGTGAGGCTGTTGCTACTCTATTCATTGTGAGTATGCTGCAATTTTATGGCGAGGAGTAATGGGTATAATCATAAAGATTTATTAGCATCTAATCAGTAAAATACAAACACTGTTGCTGACACACGTGTTTTCTTTTTGCTTACAAACATTTATAGAAATCATAATATCTGATAGGTTGTATCAGGCATTGTGAAATAGAAAAATAAACACCTTACAACTCCCAACTTCAGGAGTTCACAGATGAGTAGAGAAGATAAAACATGTACAACAATGAGTATAATATAAAAGGTAGAGTGATACAGGAAGAAAAATGCAGGTACCGCAGTATGGTAGCAATTCATAGTCCCAGATATATGTTAGAGTCGTAAGTGGAATGTTTTTATGGTTTTAGTTTTGGCTTGAATATTTAGACTGGGCTTCTGATAAAACATAGTATATACTGAAAACAGGCATTTATTTCTGTTCTTTCCATAACACCACTATGATTAGTTTAAGGGAATGTAAAAGATGTAAATCTACATGGAGAGAAAAATTAGTCATCAAGATCCATCAAGATTTGTCAGGAAAGTTGGAATGTTATCAATCACTTAAGGAAAAGGGAGTATTCGTAGAAGTAAAATATCCCAGTTGCAAGAGCAGATATCCCTTCCTCATCTTTTTCCTGTACTTAGAAGGAAAACATCTTGTCTTTCATCATAAAGTATGATGGTGGCTGAGGGTCTTTTAGATGGATTTGATCAGGCTGATGAAGTTTTTTCTCTTTCTAGCTTGTTGAACATATTTTCCAAGTGTGTTGAATTTAGTGAAATGCTTTTTCTGTATCAACTGAGATGATCATGTCATTTTTGTTCCTTATTCTATTGTTATGATGCATTTGCACTGACTGACCTTTTTATCTTAAATAAACCTTACATTCCTGGGATAAATCCCACTCAGTCATGCTGTATAATTCTTTTAATATGTTGTTGCATTCATTTTTATGGTACTTTGTTAAAGATTTTTGCATCTTTATAAGGGATATTGGTCTATACTCATCTTTTCTTGTGATATCTTTGGTTTTTTGTGTCTGGTTAATATCGGCATTATAGCAGGAGTTGGAAATTATTGCTTCCTTTTATACTTTTTCGTAAAGTTTGAGAAAAATTATGTTGAATTTTCCGTAAACATCTAGAAGTCTTCACTGGTAAAGTCTCCTAGGTCTGGGCTTTTCTTTCTGGGAAGTTGTCTTCTTTTTTTTTTTAATTACCTGTTATTAGTTTATTTAGTTTTTCTATTTATTCTTGGATCAGTTTCAGGAGTTTTTGTCTCTTACTGTCAGCTTAAGTGAATGAAGGAAAATGATAATACAGATTTTCAAGAAGGCTGTCCTTGTAGTGATGTGTTAGTAGAATTGTCTACCAATAATCCAGAACCTTGAATTAGCATAGAGGAGATAAAATAGCTAAGAGTATAAGCCCATCATCATCAATGGCATTGGTCATTATGAGGGAGTTAGTTTTGTTCCAGTCACCTTGAGTGGAAGTGTTCTAGTTCCTAATTCTGAGAAGTTTGGGCCACATATGTATTAGATAGTCCTATATTTTGGACCATTTACTTTTGTAAAGTTTCTAGAGGACAGCAGCTTAATGTCTGTAATAAGTGAGGTAATGGTGGTGATGGTGGTGCTGATTTTAGTAAGATCTCCAGCAAGGCTCAAGTGCATTCTTTCCCTGATGACATCTCCAAAATAACCAATCACCTACCTGAGGTCACAAAAAATGATTAAGTAGATGGCTGGCAAGGAAAAGTAATCCACATCTGCTAGTGGAAAAAACTGCCAAATTTATTATATAATCAGAGTTATCAGAACAAAAGTCAAATCATTTGCTGAGATATAATACAGAATTTTGGAGAATTTAGTCAGTGATTACCAGGAAGTAAGAAGGTAACAGGGACAGTGAAGGCCTTGGAAAACCCACCCCTGCCTGCTGACACAAGAAATCAGCAGCCTCCGACAGGTAGAATATGTGAAGAGAAGTCTCTCCCACAGCCAATTTCCTACATATAGACAAGACTGGAAAAGTTTCTTAAAAGATTTTAATTAGTGAGGGAAATTGGAAGGGGAGGTGAACCATGAGAGACTATGGACTCTGAAAAACAATCTGAGGGCTTTGAAGGGGCGGGGGGTGGGAGGTTGGGGGATCCAGGCAGTGGATATTGGAGAGGGCACAGATTGCATGAAGCACTGGGTGTGGTGCAAAAATAATGAATACTGTTACGCTGAAAAAATAAAAAATTTAAAAAATAAAAATAAAAAATACAATAGTTTTTAAAAAAAGATTTTAATAAGTAATCCAAGATAATGGTTCTAGAAAGGATATTGGTCAAAGAGACACTTATTAGTCCTGGTGGCTGGCTAACAAGACATAACTCCTTTCCCAGGATTTATTTTTATAGATACACAAAAATATAGAGAAAAGGCAGATAGACAGGATGGTTAGTGGCAAAGCTTTGGCAGACCATCTTTTCCTTCACCCCTACCCTACCAAGGGGAAAATAAACAAGAATAGATATGAAAGGATAATGAAAAAGTCCTGGGAAACCTGATTCCTAGGACAAATAAAATGACCCTATCTAAAAGTGCTAGACTTGCCTCATCAACATAGATCTGCAAACCCTGGACAGGGTTGCTCACAGGCATTCAATGGAATAGGCACTAAATGAGTCAACAGACCAGAACCATAATTATGAGGAGTCTAACTAGACCTCTCTGGGGCCTCTGTGACTGTTTAGCACCTTCAAAGACCACCAGGAATGGTGGAACTTTGGTGGGCCACCATTGCAGTTAAAAGCTGAATTAATTAAATTGGCAATCAAGGGTGAACATAGGGTCTCAGACACAATAGGGGGAAATGGAAAAGGGCATTTATAAGATTTCTTCAGTTGGAGGAGTCATAAGGTAACTTTGGGGGAGAGTAACAGTAGTCTGGAAGGAAATTGGTTAGATTTGTGAACTAGATGAGTTGCAGAATCAATGATCTAATTTCTTGAAAACATGAATTCACATGGAATTAGCATAAAAACATCTCTCTGTGGCCTTATTTTGAACATAAAGCTCTGAAACATCTTATGTTAAAACCTTGAACTTAGATATTTGGTTTTGCATATCATGCTTTGGTACACTTTACCAATTTGCTGACTCAAAGTGCAGTTATTTTTCAAATCATGGTTTCTTTTCACTATCAATTCTCAGTAATCTTAACTAAAACTGAAACAAACAAACAAACAAACAAAAACTATGAAAATCACCAATAGAAAAAGTAGAAGCAACTGGACTGATACCTAACTTCTCAAAAGCAATAATAAAAGCCAGAAGACTGAACAATATCTTCAGTGTCCTGAAAAAAAAAAATAACTACCAACCAATAGCCTCTATTATTCACTACCCATTATTGCGATGTGTATATATATATACACATACACACAAACACACAATGGAATATTACTCAACCACAAAAAAGAACGAAATCTTGTCATTTGCAATGACATGGGTGAAGTTAGAGTGTACTACGCTAAGCAAAATAAGTCAGAGAAAGACAAATACCATATGATTTCATTCATATGTGGAACTTAAGACACAAAACAGATGAATGAAGGAGGGAAAATAAAGAGAGAGTCAAACCAGGAAACAGTCTTCTAACTACAGAGAAAAAACTGAGGGTTGCTGGAGGGAAGTGGGTGGGGGATGGACTAAATGGGGGATGGGAATTAAGGAGGACACTTGTGATGAGCACTGGGTGTGATGTGTAAGTGATGAATCTACTGCTAAAACCAATATTACACTATGTGTTAACTAGAATTTAAATAAAAACTTGAAACAGAAAAAAGAGAAGAAAAAAAAATCTTACAAGAATGAAGTGAGGGGCGCTCAGTGGGTTAAGCCGCTGCCTTCGGCTCAGGTCATGATCTCAGGGTCCTGGGATCGAGCCCCGCATCGAGCTCTCTGCTCAGCAGGGAGCCTGCTTCCGTCTATCTCTCTCTCTGCCTGCCTCTCTGCCTACTTGTGATCTCTGTCTGTCAAATAAATAAAAAAATCTTTTAAAAAAAAAGAATGAAGTGAAATTAAGAAATTTTAGAGATACAAATACTGAGCTTGCCTCCTGCAGACTAGAATTAATGGAATAAAGAATGAACTCCAGGTAGAAAGAAACTGATAGCACAATGAGATGCAAGGAATGAAGAACAAAGAATGAGATAAACATGTGGACAAATACAAGTGAATACTGCTTGTGTAATGCAGTACCGATAATATATATTGAGATTAAAAATAAAGTACTTAAAATACCTATAAGTAGAGAAGGGAGCAAATGGTACTTACTTTTGTTATTTGTCTTTGCTAAGGACCTGAGTTTCCCTGAGAAGAGAGTGAAGGTTTGAAGGATTTTAGACTTCAATATGTTTTTTTTTTTAAAGATTTTATTTATTTATTTGACAGGGAGAGATCACAAGCAGGCAGAGAGGCAGGCAGAGAGAGAGCAGGAAGCAGGCTCCCCGCAGAGCAAAGAGCCCGATGTGGGGCTCGATCCCAGGACCCTGAGATCATGACCTGAGCCGAAGGCAGTGGCTTAACCCACTGAGCCACCCAGGCGCCCTAATATGTTTTAATAATTAATGGTATCATCAAAAGTAAAAAAACTAGAACTAAGAGAGATATTTAGTCTATTATACCCAACAATGAAGAATACACATTTTGTAACACATGCCAACAGAAGATGACTATATATTGGTAAACAAGACAATTCCAGAATACCAAAGGCTGAAGTCCTAGTGCATATCCTATGCAATAAAACAATAAACAATGATAAAAATAATTTCAGCCTGTGTGGTTGAATATTAAGAAGTAGGCTTCAAAGTAATTATTGAATTAGGGAAGAAATCACAATACAAAGTCCCTCAAAAACTTGAGGGCAGAAGGTAAAGCAATAGTTTTAAGGCAATTCATTGTTCAAAAATGCAGAAACTATAAAATATGATACTTTGAAAAATAATGGCCCAAATATTAATCTCAGGGATTAAAGGAGAGAAAATTAGCCCAAAGAAAGAAGAACAAAGGAATATATAACAATGAGAGCAGAAATAAATAAATAAATAAATAAATCATGTACACATTAGAAAGATTCAAAATAGCCAATGATTGGTTTACTGAAAATACTAGCAAAGAGCATTTATAGGAATAGTAAAATATACAAATCCTTTTTTTCTGGTTATGACAGAGTAACTTAGAGCAGCTCTCTAGTAAAAATCACTTTTATTTAAAGCTTATTAAAATAACAAAAAATTTCCAACTGTTTGAATACAAACAAAAGAAACCAGGGCAGCCAGGATTTAAAGTGCAAGGATCCTGTAAGAATTGTACATGTTGAACTAAACCCAAAATTCTCCTCCACGAGTTATTTGCTGACACCTAAGATGTGCAGGATAAAAAGATCAGACGCTAAGTATATAGGAAGCTAAGAGGCTAAGAGACCAAGAAGAGATTTTTGGCAGCCAAGAAGAGAATTGCAGATACACACACATTGTCCAGAGTCTACCAAGAGGAGGAGAGGAGTCTGGTAAACATCCACAAATTTCACTTCTGAAGAAAGACTACACCCTAGAACTAAGGACAAAGGAAACAGACCAGCCTCACGAAACTGAAATTCATCCATGAGTTATTTTGATCATGGTAACCTTCTCCTAATCTGTCTAATGGAAGAAAATTAATTCATCCCCAGAGGAAGATAACATAATTTAGGATTTCTACCATTTTTTTGCATATTACATTTATAATTAAGTATAAAACAAAACATAACAAACTAGTCATACCAGAAAATAGGACTGAACAACTGAAAAACAAAAACAAAATAATCAGGGCATGTGGATGGCTCAGTAGGTTAAGTGTTTGACTCTTGGTTTCGGCTCAGGTCATGATCTCAGGATCCTGGGATTGAGGCCCACTTCAGGCTTTGTGGTCAGCGGGGAGTCTGCTTCAGAATTCTCTCTCTCTCTCTGCCCCTTCCCGCACTCTCTCTCTCATTTTAAGATAAATAAATAAATATTTAAAAAAATAAATCAGTGATAGAAACCACTCAGAGGTGACCCAGATGATAGGGTCATCAGATATAAACTTGACAATAAACATGGCTGTTATTTCTAACAGAGAAGAGAACAAGTCGAAGAATATTATGGGAGACTGACACCCATTAGAAAGAAGTCATTGGAATTTATAGAACTGAAACTAAGCCCTCAGCGGATAGGGCAAACCATGTATTAGACACTTCAGAAACACACAGGGAGAGAATCAGCATAAAATACAAAGACTAATCCCTAAAGAGAAAAAAAATGATATAAAACATTAGAAAGAACAAACATAAGGGACATATGGAGAAGAATGGAAAAAATGTGCCCTATATGCAACTGAAGAACTACAAAAGAGAAAATGAAAATGTAGCACAGGCCAATGCTCACAGAGAGAATGGCTAATGATTTTGTAAAGGAATCAAAGACAGGACATGAACCACAAACAGGAAAATACAAGGAAAACTACATACAGCACACGATATTCAGATTTCTGGGGGGGAAAGTATATAAAGAGCAAAACGTAAAAAGAAGCTGGGGTGGGGGTAAACACAATCAAAGGGACACAGGTGAACTGACAGGGGCCAGAAAACAGTGGAATGACATTTTAAACTGACGAAATAAAATACTGTCAATCCAGAATTCTATGTCCAGTGAAAATGTTTTTTAAAAGTAAAGTTGAAGTAAAGATAGCAGACTAACAAAAACTGAAACCAATTGGTATTGGAAAATTAGTCCTCAACACAGTAATTACTAGTCCTGAACATAGAATACCGAATCAGTAATCAAAACCTGCTAGGGACACCTGGGTGGCTCAGTGGGTTAAGCCTCTGCCTTCGGCTCAGGTCCTGATCCCAGGGTCCTGGGATGGAGCCCCGCATAGAGCTCTCTGCTCAGCAGGGAGCCTGCTTCCCTCTCTCTCTCTGCCTGCCTCTCTGCCTACTTGTGAGCTCTCTGTCAAATAAATAAATAAAATCTTTAGGGGGAAAAAAAAAACACCTCCTAAAAGAGAAAAGTCCAGAACCAGATGGCTTCACTGGTGAATTCTACGAGAAATTTAAAGAAGAATTAATTCCAATCCTTAAACTCTTCAAAAAAAAAAAAAAAATAGAAAAGAAGGATCCAAATTCATTGTATAAGCCCAGGACTACCCACACCAAAACCAGACAACTACACTACAAGAAAAGAAAATTGTAGGACGATATCCCTGATGAACATATACACAAAAATCCTGTACACATTTGTTAGCAAACTGAATTCAATAATATATTAAAAGTCTCATACACTATTTCTTTAAAGAATGTATTTATTTATTTGATAGAAAGAGAGAGACAGTGAGAGAGGGAACATAATCAGGGGGACTGGGAGAGGGAGAAGCAGGGTCCCTGCTGAGCAGGGAGCCCGATGCAGGGCTTGATCACAGGACCCTGAGATCATGACCTGAGCCAAAGGCAGATGCTTAACAACTGAGCCACCCAGGTACCCCAAAAGTCTCATACACTTATCAAGTGGTATTTATTCGAGGAATGCAAGGATGGTTCAACATACAAAAATCAATAAATGTGATATGCCACATCAACACAATGAAGGATGAAAATCATATGACCATCTCAATAGATGCAGAAAAAGAATCTAACAAAATTCAACCTGAAAAAATTTAAATTCTCAACACACTGAGAGAAAAAGCATACCTCATTATAAAGGACATATATGACAACTCCACAGCTAACACGATACTAAACAGTGTAAAGCCAAAAGATTTCCCTCTAAAATCAGGAACAAAACAAAGATGCCTAGTCTCCTAATTTCTGTTCAACATAGTACAAGAGCACGGAGTACAGAGCAATTGAGGGAAGAAAGAAAGAAAAAAGGAAGGGGAAGGGAAGAAAACAAAGAAAAAGCATCCAAATCAGAATGGAAAAAAGTAAAAATATCTGTTTGCAGAGGACATATTATACCTAGAAAACCCTAAAGACTCTACCAAAAAAAAAGCTATTAGAACTAGATTGCAGGATATAAAAATCAATATACAATTTAGTCTCTTCAATAAATGGTATTAGGAAAATTAAACAGCCACACACAAAGAAAGGGAACTAGACCACTATCTTACACCGGATACAAAAGTGAATTAAAAATATATTAAAGACTTGAATGTAAGACCTAAAACCATAAAACTCCTGGAAGAAAACACAGGTAGTAAACTATTTGATATCCATCCTGGCAATTATTTTTTTGGATTTGACACCCAAAGTAAAAGCAATAAAAGCAAAATAAACAAGTGGGGCTACATCAAACTAAAAAGCTCTGTACAACAAAGGAAATCACCAATAAAATGAAAATGCAGCCTACAGAATAGGAAAAAAATATTTACAAATCATATATCTACTAAACAAAATACATAAAGAGTTTGTACAACTCAAGAGCAAAAAAAAAAACGAATAAAAAATAAGCAGAGGATCTGAATATACATTTTTTCTGAAGAAGGCGTAACAGATGGTTAACAGGTACACGAAAAGATGCTCAGTATCATGAGTCATCAGGAAAATGCAAATCACAACCACAATGAAATATCACATCTGTTCGAAGGCCATTATCAAAAAGACAAGAAATAACTAGTGTTGGAAAGGTTGTGAAGGAAAGGGAACCCTTGTGCACTAGTGTTGAGAATGAGAATTGGCACAGCCACTATGGAAAACAATATGCTTCCATATGTTGAGGACCCTCTCCTCAAAAAATTAAAAATAAAACTACTATAAAATCCAGCAATTCTGCTTCTGAGTATTTATCAGAAAGAAGAGAAAACACTAACTCAAAGAGATAGGAACATCTTCATATTCATTGGAGCATTATTTATAACAATGAAAACATGGGAACAAGCTAAGCATCAATGGGTGTATATGTGGTACATTTACAATGGAATGTTATTCAGAATGCTATTCAAGAAAGAAGGAGGTCCTACCATTTGCAGCAATGTGAATGAACTTTGAAGATATTATGCTAAATGAGATCTCCACCTGGCTAGATGGAGGAAAACAAATACTGTACAATTATCACTTATATGTGGAATCTTAAAAAGCCACATTCATAAAAACAGAGTGGAATAGTGGTTACTAGGGACTTTCGGGTGGAGAATTGGGACAGATGTTTGTCAAAGAATACAAACTTCCAATTGGAAGATGAAAATGTTCCAGAGCTCTAATGCACAGCATTGTGCTTGTTGCTAACGATACTGTACTATTCAATGTTACAAAGAAATGAGATCTTAAATTTTTCCTATCATAGAAAGTGGAATGATAATCACATGACATGAGAGAGGTGTTAGCTAATGCCACGATGATAATCATACTGCCACATAAAATGCTTGAATCAACAGACTGCATGCCTTAAACTTACACAATGTTACATGCCAATTACATTTCAATTTTTTTAAAAAAAAGGAAAAGGAAAGGCACAGAATGGGAGATAATCTCCTCAATACATATATCTGACTGGAGACTCATAACCAGAATATATTAAGCACTCCTGAGTATCAATAATAAAAAGACCAAAAAAATTAGTAGGACTTGAAGAAACACTTCACAATAAAAGATATGCCAACAGCCAGGAAGCATGTAAAAATGTGCTCAACATTATTAGTTACCAGAGGAATGCAAATTCAAAATGACAATGTTTGTATGAACACCTGAATGGCTTCAATGAAAAGGACTGTCAAAACCCAACGTTGGCAGGAATGTGAAACAAATGAAATTCTTACACCTTTTTTTTTTTTTTTAAGATTTTATTTATTTGAGAGAGAGACAGTGAGAACATAAGCGAGGAGAAGGTCAGAGGGAGAAACAGACTCCCCATGGAGCTGGGAGCCCGATGTGGGACTCGATCCCGGGACTCTGGGATCATGACCTGAGCCGAAGGCAGTCGTCCAACCAACTGAGCCACCCAGGCGCCCCTTCTTACACCTTTTTGACAGGAATGTAAAATAGCTCCACCACCTTGGAAAACTATTTCATAGTTTTTATCAGCTAAAGGCCCATTTTATGTCTTAGCAATATATACAAAAATGTTCACAGAAAACCTATTTGTAACAGTTAAAAACTAGGAATAATTCAAATGTCTATCAACAACAGAGTGGCTACAGGAACTGATTATTCAAACAACGGAATATTACTGAGCAACAAGAAAGAAAACAGACTACTGATACATGCAAGAGCATGGATGAACCTCAGTCCACTAAACTGAATGAACAAATTCAGATACAAAAATGAACAGGGAAAGTTATTAAATGGTGTTAGAAATCAGAATAGTGGTTGCCTCTGAATGGGGAGGGGCACTGACTGGGAAGCGACACAAGCAAACTTACTGGGGTGATGGGAATGTATAATATATGTTGATCTGGAAATCAAAAAAGGGTAAAATACATATATATTTTTTAAAAAGTGGAAAATATTTGTAAAGCAGATAATAGCAGTTTCGATGCTTTTACATACAAAGAAGGAATATAACTGACAAAAAGTCAAGAACACAATTTAAAAAATGGACGAGATTATGAGGAAGGAATTTACAAAAATGCAAACGTGGTGGCCAAATAGACTCAGAGTGAGGCTCGAATTCACTGGTAGTCAGGGAAATGCCAGTTAAATTAATAGTGGACAAAGATACATTCATTAGATTGGTAAAAATTAAAGCTATAAAAATTTTCACACGTAGGGAAATTGTGACAATGATGTTCTGTGTGTCGGTGGCAGAAATCTGAAATGTTACTACCATTTTGGAAAGCAAGGAGGTGTTTACTTATATGAAAGATATCCAAGTAGCTGTCTCCATAGCGATTAAACACCTACATATAAAAGCATATGAACAAGAACGTTTATTGCAGCACCATTCAGAGCATTAATGAACAAACACAACAGAAGAGGAGGAAAAGGAAATAATTTCCAGTCACTAAAGAATAAATGAACTATGGCAACTATACCATGAGATATTATGCGGCCATTAAAAACAATGTGACCCTAAAATAAACAATATTTCAATGTATACTCAAAACATAGATACAGTTGCAGGACAGAATATTAACCATATGGACCTTCACAAACTTTCACAAACATTCACTGGCAAAACACTTGTGTGTCCAGCCTCTGGGCTCCTAACAAGGTGTGTATCCTATTCACACTCCCTGTTGCCAAGCTGAAAGCATTTGAAAACGGCCTCTAGCCATGATAAAAAGAACAGAAGATGGTACTATTCGCCTATGCTTCTTTCTGTGTCTTTTTCTACATGTTCCTCTTTTGCCTGTACCTGTAGGGTTTTTCCCCTCTTTTCCTTTCCTTTTCAGTTCTGCTTCTATTTTTTTTTCCTATTTCTTAATCTCTTTCTCCTTTAACAGACCAATTTGTAAAAATCTTTTAATTTTTTTTATTAACATATAATATATTTTTATCCCCAGGGGTACAGGTCTGTGAATCACCAGGTTTACACACTTCACAGCACTCACCATAGCACATACCCTCCCCAATGTCCATAACCCCACCACCCTCTCCCTACCTCCCTTCCCCAGAAACCCTCAGTTTGTTTTGTGAGATTAAGAGTCTCTTATGGTTTGAACAGACCACTTTTTGGAATTATTTCTTTGTATTGTATATATTCATGAAATGGGGCATTTCCGGCATATGATATAGAAAGTGGATTGCGTTGCCTGACTTTCTCTAAGAAAATAATGTGCTGTCCTGAGCTGTGCTGTGCTCTCCTGTGCTGCAACAGCTGTATGCTCTCGTGATCCTTTACAAGAGTCAGATATACCTGAGACATGCAGGAGAAAGCTTTTCTTAACCGGGAATTTTTACCTCATTGGCTTCAGAAAAACCATTATTGTGCTAATATCATGATTCTTCTTTTTCCTTCTTCTTCTGTTACAGGGAATTTTGATTATGTTGATGGCCTTCAGCATTACTGAATTATTCATCTCTCTGTCTTTCTCAGTTATGAGGAGACCTTTTTATTGTTGTGACTAATGGTGCTGAATATCACCGTGGGAATAAAGATGTGCTATAATATCATCAAGAGGTGAACTATGTTTGTGAGAAAAAGTCAGAAGGAACATAAAATCTTAAGGCTGGCAACTGTGGGAAGCCAAGGGGAGTGACTTAAGAGAGGGGGGAATCTGGGAACATTTTGGCTGATAAAATAAATCCTGCCTCTTTGCAATGCCATCTCTTCCTCTCCCCAAGTCACATCGTCATCTTGGTGTCACCTCCTCTCTTAGTCATTCATGCTCTGAACTGAAGGGCAGCAATGCAGTGTTGCCACTATACAGAGTGATGAACCAAAGAGCACAGTGTGGAGTGACATCTCCTGCTGATTTCTTCAAGACACTACCCAGTGGCTCCTATACCATGGTTGTGGGCAAAAATCAGTTGGCTGGAAGAATGGCTTGGCCTACAGATTTTGCACTGTTACTGCAAAATCATCAATGTGAGTTACTCATAACAACTAAAATAGTAACAAGGAGGGCATATATTGGTTAAAGCCACTATAACGTTCCAGGTACTGTGTTAAGTGTTTTTTGTGTGTGACTCACCGAACCTCACAAAAAGTCTAAGAGGTAAATTTTATTACTATACACAGTTCATGGACAAGGAAGCTGAAGCCTAGAGAAGGTAAGCAAAGTGCCCCAGGTGACAAAGCCTACAATGGCAGAGCCATGATGTCAACAGGCAAGTCTGGCTCTAGAGTCCAGGGTCTTAATCCCTACAATAGCATACCAATGTCTCTTAGACTCTTGGTCTCAGAACCCCTTTACACACAAAAAAATTATTGAAGTTTCATTACACATTAATACAAGTAACCTTTTATTAACATAACAGTTATTTTCCAAAATAAAAAAATATGAGTGTGAAGAGTGGCACTGATACATGGTTTTATAAATCTCTTTTTGTAGCTTGCTTAACATTCTTTTTATTTTTAGTTGTTTTTAATTATGGTTTCTTTACAAACAAACGCACACATTTAATGTATATATACTCCCCTGATGGCCAGCACCATAACTGAGCATATCCATCAGCTCCAAAATTTTCTTGTGCTCTTTTGTGGGATTTTGCTTTTTTGTTTTTTCATGAGAACACTTAAATGAGATCTATCTTCTTAACATATTTTAAAGTGTACAATTCTGTAGTAGTAACTAAGTACTCTGTTGTACAGTAGATCTCTAGAACTTACTCATCTTGCATAACAAAAACTTTATACCCATTGAAAAGCAAAGGCCAATTTAACTTTACTGCACATTCAAATCACCGGAGGAAATTTAATAACCCACCCCCCCACCCCCAAATGTACCAGATACCACCCTACAGCAGTTAAATCAGAATGTGGTGAGAGTTACAGAAGAGTGGAGCGATGGGGTAACCGGGTGATGGGTATTAAGGAGGAAACGTTCTGGGATGAGCACTGGGTGTTACATGCAAAATAAATCGTTAAACACTACAACAAAAAACTTATGATGTACTTACTATATGCTGGTTAATTGAACATAATAAAAACATAAAAATAAATTTTAAAAAAGAACGTGGTGAGAGCCTGGCATCAATAGTTTTTAAAGATCTCTAGGGGATTCCAATGCAGAGCTTCTCTCTAGTGTAACAGAAGCCACAAGATTCTGGTAACTGCTTTTGCATTCAGTCTGATGTGACAGCTCGTGTTCTGTAGCCTGTGGAGATGACTGCTGTAAACTTGTGGAAAGGGGAACTAAAGTTCTGGTATTATTATAAGAGCTGTTTTGAGGTCACAGACACCCTAAGAGAGCCTCACGGACTCTGGGAGATTCCCAGGCCGCACAGGGAGATGGCTACCTTACAGTACGTTTCCTTCTGCTGACTGAACCACCTGCTAAGTATTAGGGATCTTCCTTCTGTCATCCCAGCTGTCATGACTGCCCTCTGAGGCAGGTACATCCAGCCTGTGTCACAGACATGAAAACTCAAGCTCAAAGTGGTCGATCTTTCTGAGACCACAAAAGGAAGTAGGGATTTAGAACCAGGATTTGAGTCAACATGCTTAACTCCAAATCTCATTATCCTGTGCTTCTTTTGGCATAGAAAACACTTAGCATATGCAAAGAGATAAACTATCAGGTTTTCATTTCTGCCGTAAGCTGGAAGGAGAAAGGCCTATGGGTACACATGTGAGGGTAGGAGGCAGGGGAGTGAGATTCTAATGAAAAATATCTATTTTAAAAAATTTTTCCAGTGGAATTATATTCTGATGAAAAATATCTGGCACCTGAGTGAGGCTGAGAAGTGTGGGGATATTTAAGGGTGAGAATCCCCATCACCTAACGGTAAGGGCTTTTAAGTTAGACCTAGGTCTAAATGTTAGTTTTGCAACTGAAAGTTTAGTGGCTTTGCAAGTTATTTAACTTTTGTGAGCTTTAAATTCTTAGACTAAAATGCAATAATACCTACCTAATGGGTTTGCCATGAACCTTAAATGAAACGTGAACTATCTTAATCAGTGCCTGGAACTTAAAAATCACACAGTGAATGGTATGTTTTCTTATAAATGTAAAGCTGAGGTTTTCTTGCTTTCTAAACATCACTTTATCATTTCTGCAGCCAGTTTCCCTCGTTTCCTGATCACTAGTGCCCACGATTACAAAATGGAATTGATGCTATAGGTATTAAATGGAAAGTGCTTGGCACAGAAGTAAGTGCTTGGCTCATTTTATTTGCCTATGGTTTCACTTATTTGTGGAGCATAACAAATAGCATGGAGGACATGGGGAGTTAGAGAGGAGAAGGGAGTTGGGAGAAATTGGAAGGGGAGGTGAACCATGAGAGACTATGGACTCTGAAAAACAATCTGAGGGGTTTGAAGTGGCGGGGGGCGGTGGGAGGTTGGGGGAACCAGGTGGTGGGTATTAAAGAGGGCACGTATTGCATGGAGCACTGGGTGTGGTGCAAAAATAATGAATACACCAAAACAACAAAACAACAACAACAACAAAAGGAGTGTTAGGAGCTAAGGGGAATAAAAGGAAGGTAAATATGAACTAAAAGTTCAGTTAATAAACTTTTGTGTACACTCTAAGAGATCATCGTCTACAAGCAACAGGGCCACAGGGTAATGACAAGAGGGGAGAGGAATTTTAAATGTGTAAATGTTTTACCTAATATCCTCAAATGTTACAGAGAAAAAAAAAATATGGAACACAGGGAGTGCTAACTGACAAATCCAGACTACAATGGGGGTTTCAACACAGTCAATCCAAACCAGCAAAGACAGAGTGAAAGTTTGTTTGTTTATATAGATTCAAATTCAAGTTTATTCAGGAGGAATCACCCAAGAGCTATCTAACTAATCTCACTGGCACAAAAAACAGAGTAGCAAATACTCTGAGGGAGACTTGGAAAAACAGGGCTTACACAGAGAAAAGGATATGAAAACTCAGGTTGTGTGAGCCCAGTCCAAGCCTCACTGATGCCAGCCAGGCATGTGCCAAATTTCCATGCCAACTACATTCCCGTGAGCACCCATCATCCTGGACTCCCAACTTCAAGCCTCACAATCACCCAGAGCTCAGATCTCCTGCAATTATGACCCCTGGCACCAACATTCAAGGACTCTAGCAGATGAACTGAAGCTTCAACAGATGGCAGATCTCGTGTTTCCACTCTTCTTTAAAATTTACGAGAGGTGACCGCATGCCTTTTGACCATGGATCCTTGATGACAGCAAGTCATTGGCTCTAACCCTCTAATCCAAACCACTGCAGAGAGGAGCAGAGTAAGGAGGTGGGGGAGAGAAAAGCTGGGAAGAGAGAGGGATAGAAGGAGGGAGGGAGATGGGAAAGCAGCTTTTTGGATCAGGCAAACAATTACCTAATTACAGCCTTGGGTCTCTAATGAAATAAAGGACAAGGAAATTAAAAGCAATGAAAAATCCAACATATGAACACAGTAGTTGTATATAGTGGGGGCAGGGAAAACAATATCTCTGGGCAAAACTTACTTTGATTCCTTTCCCACATATTTACGCTTTCCTGGCTACTGGCTTCCTCCATTCCCTCACTTGATCTAGCAGTGGCATAGCTCCAGGCCAGACTGGAAAGAGAGGGGACACAAGGAAACTAGACAGATGGAAGGAAAGGGCAGGTGTTGTAAGTAGAAGGGCTCCTTCAGTTTGCATCCCAAAACATGGAATTCTTGCCTCGAGCTTCTGAGGATATATTCTACAGCACTAAGGCATACTTTTAGGTCATTTCCAGTAAATCCCACACAAGACATACATGTCCCCACTAGAACCTTAAGTGTGGGTAAACATGGACAATATTACCTACAATGCTCCCAAACGTCCGGGCTTAGTGATTCCTGAATCTCTCTGCTTAGACGCCTTCTTCCCACCTACTCACTCCTAAAAGTGAAGTAAAAAGGTAAAAGTCCTAACAGCCCATCTTTAGAGAATTTCTAGGGCTCTTCTTGCCCTTGGGGACCCATCATCCACACCTGCTTACAGGGTGGAGACTGCAAAGTTCTTCTAATTAAGGTAGCGTAAAGTACACCAGGCAGTCCCCGGGGGTCCTTTTCAAGAAGTGAAACCTCCTGGTAAGGCAGAAACTTTTTTGTATATCCTTTGGCTCTGGTCAGTGTGCATTAAACCAAAGTGATTGGGGCAAAGGCTAAGGTAGCAGAAGCCACTGATTTCCTGTCACCTGGTATCTATGAGAGGCCCCAGACCTGCCTTATGTCACTCACCCCTGTGTACGTGAGACACCAGCAGTGGAAGTGAACTCAGCAGCAAGCATCTGAATCAGCCACACGCCTAAGGCCTTGGACACTCAGGTAAGGAACCAGTTTTCTTTGTTTAAGCGACTGAAAGGGAGGGAGTGATGGGTAAAGCGTTGGATGGTTTTGGAGACTAGAGATGCTCGGCTTTCACTCATGGGTTTCCCTGGTCAGGATTTTCTGGTTGTCACAATCTGAGGAGGGGTACCAGAGCTTGCTGCCCACCCACTCCCTTAACCACTCCCTCTCTCAAGAGAAAGCCTGGTCAATGAACTAGTCTACAAAAACAGCAGATTGCAGCATGTAGACAAGAGCGTGGTTACTGAGCTCCTGGGCTCAAACCGGAGCTCCACCACCTATAAGCCTATAGCAAGTTACAAACCTCTACCTATCTTGGTTTGCTCACCTGTAAGATGGGAGCAATGGTACTACCCACTGCTTTATATAAGATTACATGAGCTAAAATCCTAAAGCTCTTAGAACTACCTGGTTCTAAAGAAGAACATAATCAGCCATGGCTACCATGAAAATATTTCAACTTCTCTTGTTTTGAATGCCTTTGTCTCCAAAGATACCCTGCTAGATGTGAATACTCTGAGATGTTCTTAAACACCACAGGGTAACATTTTCTGGAGGGCACTGGGAGGCCATCAAACTCAACACAAAAATCCTACCTCAAATCTATCACAGAAGTCTACAGTGAGAGTGGGCACGGCAGATGAGGAAGACTTAAAGAAGGGCCACCAAGATGAGTTTTAGCCACGTCATTATTGTTTCTTAAAACCAGTATATAATGTGATTGCCTTTCCTATTTCCCAAAAAATGGCTTGATCTCGCAGATCATCAAGTAAGATGAAATGATCACCTTTTGGTCCAGCATCTGAGGATTTATATGTAAATCTTCCCTGAGGAAGAAGCTCAGTTTAACATTTATTGAGCTCACAGTACACACAGGAAACAGGTTCTCTATCTAACCCTAGCAGGACATATGTTAAGAAATGTACACCCCATTAGAGGAGTTACAGTATTAGCTCATGAGAAAGAAAACAGTTGGTAACAAGGAAAGAATGCAGAGAGCTGGGGGCTTTGCAGAAGTCATGCCTGGCAGTCTTAGGTGATGTGTCTAATCGGGAGTTTGGCCATGGAGGGGCTGGAGGGGATCATTTCAATGTGGACAGGGTTCCAAGAAGAAAGCAGGAGATGTGTCCAGATCAGTGGTTCCAGCAGGGAGCGATGAGGGGCAGCTCCAGAAGGGTTGTAGAGCTGCACTATGAAGGCCATGGGGGGCCATATATGGGTTTCCCCAGGAGGCAGTCACAGCCCAGACAAAGAGTTCAAGCTCAGGATGAGCAGGCCTTCAAGTGGTGATTCAGGGCCGGATCTAGCATCCCTACAGAAGATGAATCAGACAAGAGAAAGACCAAAGGCAGAAGAGTAGGATTTGGGGGCTAAACCGGGAAAGGAAATGAGACTCAAACTCATCAGGTGACGTTGGACCTAGACAAGGTCCGCACACAAGATAAGATACTCTACAGAGGAAGAAGTGGCAGGACTTGGCCACTGACTGAACACAGAGATGAAGGAGCTGGAGAGAAACATGGCTCCTGCTTTTTTAAGTTAGGGGACAGGGGAACAGAAGTAAAGTCATCTGAGCGGTCATGCCAGAGGGAGGACCACAGACTCTGCAGCACAGGCCTCGGACAGAGCGGCCTCAGGGGAGTGGCTCTGGCAGCAGCCAGCAGTGAAGCCCGGAGAGCAAGTGGGTGGTGAGGAAGTAGAGGAACAGAGTAGAATGAGGAGCTTGGAAGAAGCAGGCTTAGGTAAGGCAGGCACTAGGCAGGGGCTGGGGACATCGCCAGATTGAAGGAAGAGGTTTTGGGAATGGGGACACTGCAGCACATTTTAATCGTCCACAGGTTTCCAATAATAATCATTATTGTTTGTTTAGTACATTATAAATTGCAAACATCTCATGTTCTCAAGCATCCTTTGAATAGTGAGATGACAAAAGCGGCGAGCAACAGCGCCGGGACGAGCACTTTCTGTGGTACAGGACCACAAATAAAGACTGAAGATACAAGAACCACTTTCTCTGAGGGACTGACGTCCCGGCAGAAGGAGCTGGGCTGAGGAGCACAGGCAGAGGGAAAGGAAGTCAGAACATGCTTCCTCAGAGAGAATGCATGCATGAGGCCAGAAAGGATAAAAATGCAGAACTATTTTGAGTGACAAAGGAGGAAGTTGAGGTGACAAAATCTATGCAGCTTTGAACTTCTCATTAAATGATGTAATTAGTGGACCTAAAAGTCATTATTTGAACCAAAACCCATAAAGGCTGTGAGATTTTCAGCAGCGGATGCACACAGAAATAGTGGTGCCTTTTAAAAACCAAAAAAAAAAAAAAAGATTTGCAGAAGTCACTGTGATAAAATGGGGCAGTGCCTGATCAGCGGAACCCGGATGGTAATATAGCTCAGTGAAAACAAAACCTGACTGTGATCACATTTTGACCAATGTGCCTGGTACCAACTAGGCTTCAAGCTCAACTGCGTGTTGGGCATTGTTCAAGTCATGGTGAACAGTAAAAAATAATGATAGGGCAAAGTTGCAGGAATCTATGATATCCTCAGGAGTACATGCTCTAACTTTATATATTCCCATATAGTAAAAATTTTATTACCTAGTCTACAATGCCCTGGCACAAAAATATGTGTATATTTTAGGAGATGATTTCCATAAAAAATGAAGTAGCATATCAAAATGGGTATGTTTTTGTTTATAAAATATTTTACAGTAATATGTGTCGAAGCCCTCGTGGAAATAGAGTTGCCGTAGTGAGACATCAATTTTAACAGCGAAATAAAATATTTCTCCCCTATGGTCATTTCTGCCACTAGCCACTGCAGACACACCCCAGTAGGACCTGCTTTTATAGGAGGTTTATCTCACCAATAATACAGACATAGCATCCGACAGTTGAAAAATAAGGAGAAATTAAAACAACACTAATCCAGTTATATACTTCTTTTTTCTTTTTTTAAAGATTTTATTTATTTATTTGACAGAGAGAAATCACAAGTAGATGGAGAGGCAGGCAGAGAGAGAGAGGAAAGCAGGCTCTCTGCTGAGCAGAGAGCCCGATGCGGGACTCGATCCCAGGACTCTGAGATCATGACCTGAGCCGAAGGCAGCGGCTTAACCCACTGAGCCACCCAGGCGCCCCCAGTTATATCCTTCTGTCCAGAGAATTGATGACCTTTGCTCTTGAAGTTGTCATCACTTAAAAAGAGCCCTCTGGAGAGGAGAGTGGGGATTCCAGCTTATTCCCTTCCTACCCATGGGAAAATTAACCTCTCTGGGCCTGCACCTCCCCATCTGCAGAAAAGACAAATGCCTCCTGAGTAAGGCAGGCGTTGGGTGGCCTGGCACTAGATGCAAGACATCCCAGGTATGCAGAGCATGCTCAGTCAACTGCTGAACTACGCAGTCTGGCCACAAGGCAGCAGAAAGAGCACAGCCTCAGGGCCACGATGACTGCCTCCTGGTTCAGCTGTCTCTGAGTGCAAAGTCGGCAACAAACCACAGCCCATCCCTGGGCGGCAGCTTCCTCATTTGTCAAATGAACAGAATGGTTTCTGAGGTTCTAACCAGCTCCAAAAACTCTGCCTGGTGATAAGAATCAGTCTGTAAACTCCTTCATGGGCTATATTAATACATTCCTTTTCGTCAGTGATCTCGTTGGGTGGTTTGTGGTGCAAAGCACCAAACCTCCAAGACCACATGACACTTGATAATTGAGAGGTGAAGCAAAAGCAAGTGCAAAGCACCCAGTCAAAGACCCCTCTCTTCCCTTCATCCCATGGTCCTGACTAACATTCTATTTTCAATTGCTTTCTAGGCATCCAAATAACACATCCATCTGAAGAGGGGAGAGGCTCCTAAGTGAAGGGCTGAACCTGTGTTCTGCACAGGGTCCAAAGCAGCCGCAGATACCTCGTTAGATAGGTCCAAGCCCTCAGTCTCAGTCTCCAGGAGTCATGTAACTGGGAACAAGTGGCCTAACTATTCCATGTCCATGTCATCTTTTCTACAAAATAGGATTTTGTAGAAATTCGTTCCTTGTCCACTCTGTGAGGCTTAAATGAACTCCAGATATGAAATCTTTGTCATTATAGAGTGCGTGCAAACATGAGGGCTGGGCGACTCCCAGGCCCCTGTCCCACAGCACATCTGCAGGCAGCCAGCTGGGTGTGACTTCAACAGAATAAGCAGGCAGGAAGGACAGCCTTGGTCTCCAAGGCCCCTTACATGACTTAGAGCTGACAAAGATGACACCAAAGATATGTCCCTAAAGAGAGATTCCTAGGGCCCAGGAAAGACCCAATAGAATTCATGTAAGTAATTGACATAAACAAATAAATGCCAAAGGGAAGCACAAGATGAAAAAAGTTGAACAGTCTTACAACATGAGAACTGGAAAGAGTCTTGGTAATAATCACTAACTTCAGAAATGAATAACAATGAATTCTAAGAACAGACCGCACTTCCTACTCTCTTCGCCTGTACGAGGCACTTTCATATGCGGACTTCCTTATTTCTCACAACGTGTCTGTGACAAGGGTATTGGGTCTCATTTTTCCAATGGGAAAAACAGAAACTAATGCTCCTGAAGGCAGTAATACTAAGCACTAGCAGAGCAACAAAAGAGGTAGTAATTATTCAGACTTGGGTGCTTTATACACATTTATTTCCTCCACTGTGTTAAGAACTATTCAATCCACATAACAAGAGGGATAAGGTCTCTGCTTTGATGGGATTTATATTCTAGTGGGGAGAGACTGCCAATAAACAAGCAAGCAAACAATCGAGGGGATTCCCCATAGTGGTAAGTGCCAAGAAGCAAAAAACTGGGATGCTGTGCAAGATCACTATGGACTGAGAATTCGAGTAAGGTCTTCTGAGGAGTTGACATTTGAGCTACACCTGAAAGAGAAGACATTATTCATGCACAGACCATCAGTCTAAGTATTACAGAAACCCTATTCTATAAGACAAGAATTATTATGCCCATTTTATAGTTGAAAAACCTGAGGCCCAGAGAATTCAAAGAACTTACCTGTAGTTTCACAGCAAATAGCATAATCACAATTTCAACCTCAGCAACCCATCTCAGGAGGCTACAGTCTTAATATACAACCTTAGAGAGCCTCCTTAAAGTGATTAACTTGAGGTTTCAGAGTTGGTGGCAGAGGAAGACTAGAATCAGCTTCTACGGACCCTAAGGACAGTCCTTAGTATACTCCTTCATGATGCCAATGGACAAAAGCAGATAAGCAAAAGGACAAGGACAAGTCACTGACGAAACACATTTTCCAATATGAGGGTGTAAGAAAAGCTTCCAGACATGTGAAACATACAGGACATGCAGACAGATGAGCATGGATTTCTCTACAGTGACAAAGTGTGCCCCAAACATCATTGTCAAGAATCCTGGCAGGGATCCCTGGGCCCACAGGTCCTTGCCTGAGATGCCCTTCAGATCCTGTCTTCAAACATAATAGTGGGCTTTGCCTCAGACCCAAAGCCACTGGGAAGGTGTGCTTTACATGAGACTCATGGAAAAAATATGGAGAAAAGTATTCAGGTGCATGAGACAAGTTCAAAGACGCTAAAAATCCTATTTTCTCTCTCTCTCCCCCCCATTTTATTATTTGTTTTATTTTTAGGAATTCTGAGGGTGAAATGACAACATCCAGAAATTCAATGAGTGGAATTTTTCAAGCAGATCCTATGAAAGGCCCTACTGCCATGCATCCTATTCAAAAAATAATTCCCAAAAGGATGACTTCAGTGGTGGGCCCTACACAAAACTTCTTCATGAGGGAATCAAAAACAATGGGGGTAAGTCAACTGCACTCCATTCTGTATCCCAGAGACTCTCTGGCCCACAAAAACAGATGCTATAGGCCAGGTAGAGAATGCAACCCAACTAAAAGTATTTGATCTAACCCAAGGTGTTCTTTATATCTGACACAATATGCCAAATCAGGGATGTGCAGAGAAGTTACCACAGTGATCTATCTCCTTTTGACTTTGTGGTTTGCATATTTAGGGGTTTCCCACCCAAGTGTGTCACCAGCATCTCAGACATATTCTCCTTGGAAATGACCCAGGTGGTGGGTAAAATGGATCTAAACTACAAAGGGTTTTGGCACCTTCGCCACTTCCTTTAGACACTTTATGCAACCCCAAGTCAGGAGCCAGGGCTTCCTGCCTTACCTTTGTTTTCCGACTTGGTGATGACTTCAGTTCATCATCAGTGCCCCCATTCTCTCTCTCTCCAGGCTGTCCAGATTATGAATGGGCTCTTCCACCTTGCCCTAGGCGGTCTCCTGATGATTCACACAGATGTCTATGCACCTATCTGTATAACTCTGTGGTATCCTTTCTGGGGAGGCGTTATGGTGAGTAAAAACTAAAAAACATTTAGGAAGTGATGCAGACAAAAAGGTTAAGGAAAGTATATGGCTGGGAAATAGGTTATGAAGCTAAAGTAATTTAGTGGAAAGAGAGGTTGACTAAACTGAGCATAAATCCCATTGGAAGTCAGTGGTCACACTTCAAGGAAATTCAGAGAGAGATGCCCTACCAGGATCTACACAGGGAAGGAAGATTGTCCAAAGTTGGACCTCTCCAAAATCAATATGGAGATGGGGGAGAAGGCACTAAACATTTGAACTGTACAGTTGGGTGTTTCAGAAAGCAGGAAAACATGGGGACATTCCATTCCCTCCCACCTGGTCCTTCCTCCTACAATTCTGTGTAGTTATCATCATAGATGGTAAAATTAGTCCCATCCCAGATGAATCTCCTCTGGCTTAACAGCAGAGCAGCAATTTTTTTTTTAATTTATTTTCAGCATAACAGTATTCATTGTTTTTGCACCATACCCAGTGCTCCATACAAGACGTGCCCTCTCTAATACCCACCACCTGATTCCCCCAACCTCCCACCCCCGCCCCTTCAAAACCCACAGATTGTTTTTCAGAGTCCAGAGTCTCTCATGGTTCATCTCCCCTTCCAATTTCCCTCAACTCCCTTCTCCTCTCTAACACCCCTTGTCCTCCATGTCATTTGTTATGCTCCACAAATAAGTGAAACCATATGATAATTGACTCTCTCTGCTTGACTTATTTCACTCAGCATAATCTCTTCCAGTCCCGTCCATGTTGCTACAAAAGTTGGGTATTCATCCTTTCTGATGGAGGCATAATACTCCATAGTGTATATGGACCACATCTTCCTTATCCATTCATCCGTTGAAGGGCATCTTGGTTCTTTCCACAGTTTGGCGACCGCGGCCATTGCTGCTATAAACATTGGGGTACAGATGGCCCTTCTTTTCACTCCATCTGTATCTTTGGGGTAAATACCCAGCAGTGCAATGGCAGGGTCATAGGGAAGCTCTATTTTTAATTTCTTGAGGAATCTCCATACTGTTCTCCAAAGTGGCTGCATTCCCACCAACAGTGGAAGAGGGTTCCCCTTTCTCCACATCCCCTCCAACACATGTTGTTTCCTGTCTTGCTAATTTTGGCCATTCTAAGTGGTATAAGGTGGTATCTCAATGCGGTTTTAATTTGAATCTCCCTGATGGCTAGTGATGATGAACATTTTTTCATGTGTCTGATAGCCATTTGTATGTCTTCATTGGAGAAGTTTCTATTCATATCTTCCAGAGCAGCAATTCTTATGGCCATTTCATGTACATGTTTTCCAAGCTTCTAACCTTGTCTGGGTGTGGTATGGGGCAGCCATGTTTATAACATCATTACACTTCCATAGTTGCTACTATAAAGATATGCCCAGAATTGAAAGTTTCAGAACAAAGAGAGATCAATTAAAACAAGAGTTTCCTCCATTTTATGGCCTGCACGGTAGACAGAAGGATGAGAAATAATTGCCATCACTTCCAGTAGCAGCCAACATTTTCACGGAGTGCCTATGGCCTTCAGGCCAAGTCTTTCCTTCCATACTGATTCACTCTTCATTGGCATCAAAGTCACTTAAATCACTGTAAACTCCAAGGAGAAATTCCACAAATTTGGGGGGGAAAAAAGAGCTAAAAATAAAAATAAAACTACCAAATTCACAGTTGTTAGTATTCACTGACCTGAAAGCATGCGTTTTGCCTCTGGTCTTACTTTATTCCTATCACAGCTCCCCCAGTTAGTTGAATAAAAGGCATAGAATGAACATAGTTGAGCATGAATAAAGGAGAAATGTGACTGCTGAAAAATGAATGAACACTACAAAAATGGCTTGACAGTTTAATGAAGGTGGTTGGAAATGCGGATAGCTTTTTTACAACCAGTTCTCATTGTGAAAAGTGACCTCCCTCTCTGCCTCTCTCCCTCTTCTCCCATGTTGCCCATGCCTTCCCCACCCACCATCTCTTTTTTCACAGTATATCATTTCTGGATCACTCCTGGCTGCAGTGGACAAAAACTCCAGGCAGAGTTTGGCAAGTAATCCTATGTCCTTCTTTCCCCACATCAGAGAAATACCTACTTTCTCAATGGAAAACAAAAAACCCTTAAAGACCTTTGGGATCAAAGTAGTACTGCGTTCTCAGTCCCCAAAAGCAAAAGAAAGCGGCTGTGATGTTATTCATGATAAACCTGGAAATGAGACCTACACAACCTGTGTCAGCAGGGAGTTGGTGGCAGTGTTCTTGCCACTGTTGGTTTCCACTTGTTGGTACAGACCCAGAGGGCTCTATCTGCTCCTTCCCTCCCTACATTCACAGAACCACCTCACTTCATGTGATGGTTCCCTCCTTCCCTCTACCATCCTATGCAGACAGATATAATCTGAATACTACTTATATTCACTTACTTAACCGATATTTACTGAATGCCTACCAGGATGTTGGCAGTGGCAGTGGCAGTGAAAGGAAGTTCAAAGGTACAAAATAAAAGAATTTAGGATGAATCCTAGAATTTTCTCTCATAAACTAATTGGATGTGAAGGGGTAAATTGAGATGGGGAAGTCCAAGGAAGGAACACAAGTTAGAGATGGAAGGTTGTCACATTGCAGTGACAAGGACACTAAAACCACTGAGATAAGTGTGGTTTAGTAGGATTTAAGTGTACTGCCTTTCTGAGTCAGAGGGATGAGATCTAGAATTCCTTCCTAGATTTGACAGCCCAAATGAAATCAAACCCCATTAACAAATTTTCATGTCTCCATTTCAGGCCAAAGGGAAAATGATAATGAACTCATTGAGCCTCTTTGCTGCTATTTCTGGAATAATCTTTTTGGTAATGGATATATTTAATATTACCATTTCCCACTTTTTTAAAATGGAGAATTTGAATCTTGCTAAAGTTTCCATGCCATATATTAACATACACAACTGTGAGCCAGCTAATCCCGCTGACAAAAATTCTCTGTCTATACAATATTGTGACAGCATACGATCTGTTTTCTTGGTAAGTATGAAATCGGGTTTCTTTCTTTTTTTTTTTTTTTTAGTGTGCTAAGTGGGTTTTTTGTTTGTTTGTTTTAATTTTATTTATTTATTTGACAGAGAGAGAAAGAGAAAGAGAGAGTACTAGCAGGCAGAGTAGCAGGCAGAGGGAGAGGGAGAAGCAGGCTCCTTGCTGAGCAAGGAGCCTGACATGGGGCTCAATCCAGGACCCTGGGATCATGACCAGAGCAGAAGGCAGTTCTTAACCAACTGAGCCACCCATGTGCCCCAGAAATCAGGTTTCAAGGAAGAAGTTTAGTCTTTTTATTACAAGTGTCAACTCTGGATCAAGATATCTGCTACTTATTGTCTATACAGCTTTTGGGCAAGAATTTTAACCACATTCTGCCTCAGTTTCTTCAGCTGTAATATGGGGAAATTAACGGTAAAACAGTAGGGTAGTTTTGAGTAATAAGTTAACATACACAAAACCCTTAAAATTGGGACACAGAAAGTGCTATGTGTTTACTCTAACATTAATTATTATTATTATTACTGGTTAATAATTATTAAGATGATTAAGATGAACACTGAAGAAGTACCTAAGTTACTATGAACATCTTTTGCCTCCATGAGTTTTTAGTGTAGAATTTGAAGGGGGAAAATGCGTTTTCCAAGTATAGACAGGTTTCCTTCGCCGTGATACCACCTAAAGCTGGATACAACTTAATCTGGGATTCAGTGATTAATTTTTCCTACATAAAACGGATTCAACTAATTACCGCTGCCTTATTTTCTATCAGCAACATGCATTAGCGATCTGTGGCATGCCAGCTGTTGTGCTAATGGGTTAGGGTTATAAAGATACTAGTAGTTCTCAAGGTCGCTCATTACTCACCTAACGAACTGACCTTTTAATCATTTAATTTTAGCAAACAGTAATTGAGCACCAATCATATTCCTTATTTCATTATTATATTTCTGCTCTCGTTTTTTCTGTCATTCTTCAGGGCATTTTTGCCGTGATGATGATTTTTACCTTCTTCCAGAAACTTGTGACAGCTGGCATTGTTGAGAATGAATGGAAAAACCTGTGCTCCAAACCTAAATCTGTAAGTAGTAGCCACCCCATCCACTAACACTCTCTAGGAAATCATGTCTACAAAAAATGATTTATGGAGAATGTAACCTCATATAACTTTGAGACTAGAAGCTTCATGAAAAATGGTCTTGGCAGATTTCTGGAAAGTAGAAAACACCTGATGAGGCAGAAGTGTCTTGAAATTCGAAATAAGTCTAAAGGTTAGACAGAGGATACAGTCCTCTAATACGTTCACTTACTAATCCTGAGTTCGGCTTCACTCCACGCGCCCATCTTGACTTAATGATTCCACACTTAATGTGTAAAAGTGGGATAGCTCAAGGTTGAAGGCTGATAAAAGCACTGGTTCTTCCACTTAATTTCTCAGTATTCCCTCCCCTGCACCTGCACCTTTTCATCAAATCCCATTTCCAAAACAATAGGTTGAAAGAGGCTCCACAATTGGGAGAGGTGAATATCCCAGTGACAGACTGATCAACTGCTTCGAACCACAGAACATCAGATTAAAATTTAGAAAGCACAGTTCCTTCATTTTACAGATGAGAAAAACAGATTCTAGAGAAAACAACCTTCCCAAGGTTATAGCTAATAAAGGCAAATCAAATCTAGAATCTAAATTTCTCCATTCCTGCAGTGTTCTTTCCCAAATGCTGTGTGATCATTCTAGACAAAGTGACAAATATCTCCCGACCTTGAAGATGAGCTTTGATCCCCTGGGAAGTCAATCCTGGTATTTGGAGGCATATAGGAAATAACACAAACAGCATAAAAACCAGGAAGTATTTGATAAATGTTCCTAGAGTTTGTTGACAAATGTGCCAATGGTAAAGGTCAAGAAACATTTGTTTAATTTTGTGTCCTAGGATGTAGTTGTCCTGTTAGCTGCTGAAGAAAAAAAAGAACAGCCAATTGAAACAACAGAAGACATGGTGGAGCTGACCGAAGTATCTTCCCAGCCAAAGAATGAAGAAGAGATTGAAATTATTCCTGTCCAAGAAGAAGAAGAGGAAATGGAAATAAACTTTCAAGAATTTCCCCAGGACCAGGAACCTTCACCAATAGAAAATGACAGCATTCCTTAAATGATTTTTTTTTCTTTCTGTTTGCTTTTCTTAGCATTAGAAACTAGTGTTCATAGCTTCCAAGAGACATATCCACCCCTATTTCCTGAGGCCTTCTGCAAGTATCCTCCAGCTGTCTCTCTGGCCTTTGCATGGAATGACCACAGCTCACTCACACTCGTACTCTCTCTCTCTCTCATGCAGAGAATACAGCCATTTCAGGTGACTGTGCTGGCACATTTCCTGTTTGGGGCAGCTTACTTACATTGGAATAAGGCAGGCTAGGTGTTATATACCACATGATTTCTCACTAACCTTTTCCTTGGATAAGGCTTTGTAGTAGTGGTCAGTGTGGTAATTCCATCTCTGCCCCTAATGAGAAAGATAAATGTGGGCTCCAGGCCATCCTGAAACTATTTTTAGTTCCTTCCACATCTACCTATTTTGTGAAGTCTCTTTTACTCTTAAGGAAAGTAAAAAATAGTAATAATGAAGGGCATTAAGGATCTATTCTTTCTATGGGGCTGACACTGTGTCCACTGCTCTTAGAATGTCTACACCCCATCAGGGAAGCTCTAAGTGGCCAAAACCCAACCCCTTCTTTGTACAAACAACACAGCTTATAAATGGACGTGTCTGTATCTGTCTTAACTTTTCCTAACTCCTGTTCTAGGCTCATGGTTGCACTGTCTACCTACCTGTTCTAGGCTCTTGGTTGCACTACCTTCAGTCTATAGGCGAGAAAAGAAAGAATCAAAGAAAATGCCATAACGAGTACCCCAATCTTAAATGATAATCAACAGTTGTATTTCTAAAGTAATTTCTAGTTCACAAAGTAGGTTATCAAATAATTACATTTGATATTCCATAATCAAGGGAAAAAAGGCCCTATCCATATTTTATAAATAATTCAAAAAGGCTAATTTATAAAAAGGCAAAAGTAATTTGTCATGGTCACAGCTAGTTTTGAGAGCCTTCTTTCACACTCAGATCTTCTCACTCAAATCCTACGATGTTTGAAATAAGCAAACTGCCTGCATAAACTACTTGAGCAAAGTCAACAGGTTTTAATGAGCACCTGCTCTCTAACCAGCATGAAATAGGTGTTGAGAGAGATACAGAGTCAGGAATCCAGGCTTACTCCTTGGGGATAAAAAGACTTAGACATTCACAATATTTGGGAAACTACTTACATCATTAATATATACTTAGCTGTTAGTAAGTAATCTTACGTAATGCAGACACTAAGTGCTATGGACATTCTCAAAAAAGAAGATCATGCTTGAAAATAATATAATCAGTTATGATGCCAAATCTTGGGCAATAGCTGCCCCACTTCTCAATTCCTGTTTATATTCAGACATACTAGTGCCCTACATAGAAAGAATGTTACTATAATCTATCACTTACATTTGAGCATTTTCTGTATGTTAATCACTGCCAGATTCTGGCAGATACATAGACAAAGTAATTTCCACTCCTTGTGATATTTCTACTTTTTTTTTTAGGGACCACCGTTAGAAGGTATTTACTGTGATTAGGAAAAAAAGAGAGGAGACATTTCTCTGTCTATGGAAAGTCCTCAAAATTAGCTTTAAATAAATAAAACTATGTAAGTATTCTTGTCTGAAACCGGTGATTCCAACACGGTGTTTACCCAGTCTTTTCCATTCTTGTGACGTCAGCCCATGAGCGAAGCTCCTATAGCTTTAAATTCATATTCACATAAACTCAATCTGAGTTTGAAGTATGTGATGTCAGGACATCAACTATTGATGCCAGGGTATTTTTACACACACATATTCCTGAGGAAAATTTTCATGGAAAATTTAATAACTGAGTAACAGATTTCTCCCACTCAGCACTCCAGAATGCCGCTAACATATGAGGCAGGCACTCTCGCCTTAAACTAGAAGAAATGGACAAGAGCAGTGGCAGCCCAGAGGAAAACAATTAATGTGGAAACCTTCAAAGAAGACAAGATCTCACCTCTATCTTATTTTCCACACTTCTGAAATATATATATGAGAATCCCTCTCCAAATCCATTATGTCTTTAAGAATTTTGTTATATATATATATTTTATTCAAGTATAATTATTAGCATATTGTGTTACATAATAGCTATTTATTCATTTTTATAATCCCAAATAATTATTTTTTACTGACTTCCTGTAACTTCTTGTGAGACAACACTAACATCTATTGTTAAAGAAGAATGAAAGTAATTGCTAGAATTTCTCCCCATTTATCCCTTTTGGCAATTTGTTCCTAATGGGATGACTGACCATCCCAGTGTGGGACTGAAGGACTTCCTGAGATGCAGAACTCAGTGCTAAAACCCAGAGCAAACCAGGCTGGTCACCCCAGTTCACAGTAATACATAATTGTACCTAGTTGCAATCACTATAAAATCTGCTTTTTATACTTAGTATTATATTATACATATTTTTTCTTATTGTTATATAATTTTCATAAGTTATTTTTAGTTGCAACTTAGTACTTCATTGAGTCCATATGGAATAATTGAATATTCCTCTATAATTGGGTACTAAGGGCCTTTTAAAATTTTTTTATTTTTTGAAATCATGTTTGGAGCTGCAGAAGACATGAGCAAGATACAGATTTCTTCCTCTTATTATTCAAAATATGGCTTTACACTTCAAGCATTGTCCAAGTCTGCCCATAGGAAATAATGACATCAAGCCAGGAAATTAATTTTACACTTTGACAAGAGAACAGTCAACAATTCAATAAATAGAAATGGCAGTCTCACACTGACTTAGCATGAGTTCATGCACAGATGCAATATACTTTAAATTCTTGATGCAAAATCTAAAACATTGATGGGGAAGGTTTAAATTGGAAATTTTCCTAAATCTAAAATTCTTTTTTTAAATTTATTTAAATAATCTCTACAACCAATGTGGAGCTCAAACTCACAACCTTGATATCAAGAATTGTGTGCTCTTCTGACCAAGACAGCCCAACAACCCAAGTCTACAGTTCTTAAAGGGGTTTCCTTTAATTCAAAACTTGTTGTGTGTTCTGAACTGAAGAGGACCACGCAATATAAACTGAATATGGTAGGAACATATGGTGGCAAAATCAAAGCTAACTTAAGACTTTTCCTCTGGAGTTATGTTTACCTTTTACTCACTTCTTCTCTTGGTGACTTACTATGAGAAAATTACTCTTACCTAGTATGCATTCTGCTGCAAGAAAGAACAAAAATCTTAAAGTAAGACACAAACTCATCACTGAGAAATCATTCATTCATACATCCAAAAATATCTGGTGATCTCAGTCTACTGCTGAGCAAAAATAAGCAGAGATCTCTCCTCTTAGAGCTTACTGTCTGGTTGGAGAAAGAGACACTAGCAAACATCCACCAGGCACCTACAATGGGTAAGGTATACTATTAAGTACAGAGGGGTATACATAAAGATAAGAGAAGCCCCCAGCCCTCAAAAATTTTAGAGGTGATTTAAAAATGTACATATTAAAAGATAAGCAAAAAAGTTAGTAAGAAAACATGTACCTCAACATAATAAAGGTCATATATGACAAACCCACAGCTAAAATCATACTCAACAATGAAAAAATGAAAGCTTCTCCTCTAGGATCAGGAATAAGGATGCCTGTCTAGCCACTTTTATTCAACATGGTATTGGAACTCCAGACCACAGAAATTAGGCAAGAAAAAGAAATAAAGACACCCAAGCTGGAAAGAAAGAAGTAAAACTATCACTTTTTACAGACGACGTGATACTAGATATTTAAAAAAAAAAAAAAAAACCTAAAAACTCCACCAAAACCTCTAGAGCTAAAAAATGAAATAAGCAAAGTCACAGGATGCAAATTTAACATACAAAGATCAGTTGCATTTTTATACACTAATAATGAGCTATCAGAAAGAGAAATTAAGAAAACAATCCCATTTGTAATTGCATACAAAAGAATAAAGTACCTAGGAATAAATTTAAGCAAGAAAATAAAAAATCTGTACTCTGAAAACTGGAAGATGCTGAAATTTCATGACATGAAAGAAACTGAAGTGACACAAATAAATGAAAAGACAGACTGTGCTCATGAACTGGAAGAAGTAATATTGTTAAAATGTCCAAATTATCCAAAGTAATCTACAGATACAATGCAATCCCCATCAAAGTATCAAAAGCATTTTTCACAGAACTGGAACAGAGAATCCTAAAATTTGTATGGAACCACACAAAAAACCAAAACAGCCAAAGAAATGCTGAGAAATAAAAACAAAACTGGAGGTTATCACACTCCTTAACTTCAAAGTCTAATACAAAGCTATAGTAATCAAAACAGTAGGGTCCTGGCACTAAAACAGACACACAACATCAATGGAATAGAATAGAAAGCCCAGAAATAAACCCACACTTACATAGTCACTTAATCTATGGTAACGGGGGCAAGAATGTACAATGGGGAAAAGACAACCCCTTCAATAAATGGAACTGGGTAAACTGGACAGCTAATACTCAAAAGAATAAAACTGGGCCACTATCTTACACCATATACAAAAATAAATTCAAAATGGATTAAAGACTTAAGTGTAAGACCTGAAACCACAAAACTACAAGAAAACACAGGCAATAAGCTTTTTTTTTTTTTTTAAAGATTTTATTTGACAGAGATCATAAGTAGGCAGAGATCATAAGTAGGCAGAGAGGCAGGCAAAGAGAAAGAAGAGGAAACAGGCTCCCCACTGAGCAGAGAGCCCAATGTGGGGCTCAATCCCAGGCCCCGGGATCATGACCTGAGCCGAAGGCAGAGGCTTTAACCCACTGAGCCACGTCGGCACCCTGGCAGTAAGCTCTTTGATATCAACCTTAGCAATACTTTCTTTTTTGGTACCGGTGTCCCTAGGAAAACACAATAAAAGCTTAAAATACACAAATGGAATTATATGAAACTAAGAAGCTTTTGTACAGCAAAGAAAACCAACAATGAAACAGAAAGGCAGACTACTAAATGGGAGAAAATATCTGCAACTCATATATCCAATAAGGGTTTAATACCCAAAGTATATAAAGAACTTAGACAATTTCATATTTTAAAAAACCCAAATAAAAAATGGGCAGAGGACCTGAACAGATGCTTTTCTGAAGAAAACATACAGGTGAAAAATTGGCACACAAAAATATGCTTAGCATCACTAATGATCAGGGAAATGCAAATGCAAAAACCACATGAGATATCACTTCACATAAGTCACACTGGCTATTATCTCTTACTTTTTTAAAGATTTTATTTATTTATTTGACAGAGAGGGATACAGTGAGAGAGGGAACACAAGCAGGGGGGTTGGGAAAGGGAGAAGCAGGCTTTCTGCTGAGCAGGGAGCCCGATGTGGGGCTCCATCCCAGGACCCTGGGGTCATGATGAGAGCCAAAGGCGGTTGCTTAATGACTGAGCCACCCAGGTACCCCTGGACTGGTTATTACAAAAAAGGGGGGAAAAAAGTGTTTATGAGGGTGGAGAAAAGGGAATCCTCAAACACTATCGGTGGGAATGTAAACTGGTACAGCCACTATGGAAAACAGTATAGGGGTTCCTCAAAAACTAAAAACAGAACTACAGGGGCACAAAGGTGGCTCAGTTCAGCAACTGCCTCTTGATCTCAGCTCAGGTCTTGATCTGCAGGTCATGAGTTCAAGCCCCACACTGTTAAAATAAAATAAAATAAAATATAGAACTACAATACAATCTAGCAATTCCACTTTTGAGTATCCAAAGAAAATAAAAACACCAATTCAAAGAGATATAAACAACTCTATGTTCAATGAACAATTATTTATAATAGCCAAGATATGGAAGCAACCTAAATATCCATGTGAATGGAGAAAGATGTGAAGTGTGGGAGGGGTGTGTGTGTGTGTGTGTGTGTGTGTGTGTGTGTGTGTGTGTGTAATATTACTCAGCCATGAAAAATAATGAAAACTTGCCATTTGATACAATATGGATGCACATATAAAGTATTATGCTACATGCATAAGTCAGACTAAGAAAGACAAATACCAAATGGTTTCACTCACATGTGAAATCTAAAAGACAAAATGAACAAATAAACAAAACAGAAACAGACTCACAGATACAGGAAACAAACTGTTGGTTACCAGAGAGGGGAGGCATTGAGGGGGAGGAGCAAAATCAGTGAAGAGGGTTAAGAGGCATAAACTTTCAGGTATAAAATAAATAAGTCATGGTGATGTAGTGTATAGAATAAGAATTGGAATACAGTCAATAATATTGTAATAACTTTATGTGGTGACTAATGGTCACTAATTTTAGGTCATTTCATAATGCATAAAAATACCAAATCATTATACATACACCTGAAACTAATAGGATATTGTATGTCAATTTTACTTCAATAAAAACATACAATAAAAATTTATTTGATGTGGAAAATAAAAAGAAACCAGTGGAGGTTCAGGAAAATTCAATGGGAAAAGAACAATCTTTTCAATAAGTTGTGGTGGAAAAGCTAATAACATGAAAATGAAATTGGACACCTACTTCACACCACAAACAAAATTAGCCCAAAATGGAGCAGAGGCCTAAACATAAGAGCTCAAACTAGAAAACTCTTAGAAGAAAACATAAGTGAAAACTTCACAATGTTGGATTAAGCAACGGTTTTTTAGGAATGGCATCAGAAGCACAAGCAAACAAAAAATAAATTGGACATCATAGAAATAAAAAATTTTTGTGCTTCAAAAAAAAAAAGAAAGCCTTTTGTGCTTCAAACAACACAATAAAGAAAGTGAAACTACAACCTGCCAAAGGAGAGAAAATATTTGTAAATCATGTATCTGGTAAGAGTCTAGTATCCAAAATATATAAAGGGAAAGCTTACAGCTCAACAATTAAAAAGTCAAATACCCAATTTAAAACGTGACAAAGGATTTGAATACATATTTCTCCAACTTACCAATAAGCACCTGAAAAGACGCCCAGCATCATTAGTCACTAGGGAAATGCAAATTGAAACCACAATGAGAAATTACATCACCCCCATGGGGATGGCTATAATCAAAAAGAAAGTAACAAGAATTGGTGAGTATTTGAAGAAATTGGAACCCTCATATAATACCACTAGTGATAATATAAAATGGTGTAACTCCTTGAAAAATATATATGGCAGTTCTTCACAAAGCTAAATGTAAAGTTACTAAAAAATCCAGTAGTCCACTGAGAGGTATATTCTCAAAAGAACTGAAAACATAAGATCACACAGAAACTTCTACCCAAGTACGCTTGTAATCAAAAAGCAGAAACAGCCCAAGTGTCTATTAACTGATGAGTAAAGAAAATGTGGTATATCCATATAATAAAACAGTATTCAGCCATCAAAAGAAAAAAAAATTCTGGTACATCTCACAACATGGATGAACCTTGCAAACACCTCCTTAAGCACAGGAAGCCAGAAACAAAAAGTCACAACTTTATGATTCTAGTTATACAAAATGACTGTCACAGGAAAACTGACAGAAACAGAGCCAAAGTCAGTTGTTCCCAGAGGCTGGGAACAGGGGAAAAGGGACAGTGACTACTAATTCAGGTTTCCTTGGGAGGCGATAAAAATATTCTGGAATGTATAGTGTGATGGTTACAAAACCTTGTGAACATATTTAAAAACACTTAAAATGGGTGGGTTTTATGGTGTCTAAATATATTCCAATAAAAATATATTTTTAATATTTTTATTTATTTGACAGACAGAGATCACAAGTAGCAGAGAGAAGAGGAAGCAGGCTCCCCACTGAGCAGAGAGCCTGATGTGGGGCTTGATCCCACACCCTGGATCATGACCTGAGCTGAAGGCAGCAGCTTTAGCCCACTGAGCCACCCAGGTACCCCCCAATAAAAATAATTTTGGAAGAGAAGATGGCTGGGAAGGACGAAACAATGTAAAATGCATAGTGCATAGCACAAAATAGTTGCTCAACACTGTTAACAAACTGTGTGAGCTCTATGAGGGCTTAGAGTATCACAAGAAAATCTCATGGAATAGGAGGGGTTTGAGTTGAATTGAGCATAGGAAGAAATTCTATAGTAAGAGAATAAGGAAAAAATATTCCAGGTAGATGGGGCAATGCCTATACAGGATGAAAACAGAAACATTCTACTTGTGCTCAGGGGCAATATCAGAATCACTCAAACGGGTTTTGGCTAAATTAGTGAGTCATTAGACCCACGGCAATAGAGAAAGGCTGGGACCACAGTATGCGGAATCATCAAGGCCCACCACATCTGGACTTGGATTCTTAAGCATTAGGGAATCACTGGCCATGTTTGAGGCAGGAAGCAAGAAGTTACAATGAGTAGTTCAGAAAATAAGTGAGACCAGAGGAATAAATAAGAAAGTAGATCTGAGTTAAAAATTAGAAAAAGGGGTGAGTATATTTAAAGATATTCTGGAGTATACAGAACTTAATGGATGTGAAGGACTTTATTAGCTACAAAAGGGAAGAAATCAAAGATCTCTCTCAACTTTGACTTTGGATGACAGGAGTAGGGAGGACACGAGACGGGGCTGATGCTGACGGAGAGGGGGGGCAAGCTGAAAAACTGCAGGCCCAGATATTGGATCATGAGCGCAGACTGCACTGGTTCTGGAATTTTACACTATGGACTAAAGAAAGATTCCTTCTGATATGCAAACACCCACCTGCCACTCCAAGTTTGAAAATCAGAGGAAAGAACAGTCCTGAACATGGAACTGCAAGAAGGAGTCACTTAAAACTGATAGAGTTGAGGGGCGCCTGGGTGGCTCAGTGGGCTAAGCCTCTGCCTTCAGCTTGGGTCATGATCTCAGGGTCCTGGGATCGAGCCCTGCAGCAGGCTCTCTGCTCGGCGGGGAGTCTTCCCCCACTTCCCCGCCTATCTGCCTACTTGTGATCTCTCTCTCTCTCTCTCTCTCTGTCAAATAAATAAATAAAATCTTAAAAAAACAAAACGGATAGAGTTAATGAAGGGGAGTTCCCAGGGGAAGGGTGACACTTTAAGGAATGCCTATGTGTAGCTGCTGCCAGAGAAAGTGAAAATAGTAAAAGATGAAATTGAGGATGTCCAGAAAAGTAGGAGAGGGACTTAAGAGAGCGTCCTGTCTCGGAAGCTGAGGAGGGACTTATGTCTCAAAGGGCAAAGAAGCTGCAGAGCAGTGTTGCTGAGAAGTCTGAAAACATGAGGACTGAGTAGAGGCCACCAGGTTCAGGAATCAGGAGGTCACTGGCAGCATTAGGAGAAACAATCATAGAGGGGTATTCAGGAAAGAAGACACACTACAATTCACTGAAAAGTGAATGTGGCAGGAAAACATTTAAATCATAAATGCATCTGCGTTGGGATCTTTAGTCGTTAAGGAAAGAGATGATTCAGTGGTAAGAGAAGCAGGGAGACAATGACCCAGAATGCGAGGCAGCTTAAAACCTGCAGGCACAGACAAGTATGAGGTTACATTCATTTAACAAATTCAAGTATTTATTGCGTGCCTACTATGTGCTTTGTACCGTTCTAAGTGACGAGGCTGAAAGCAGTGACTAACACAGACAAAAATCCCTGCGCTTGTGAGGTTCACGTCATTCAGACGCATTCACCTGCCGCCACCAGTGAGTGGAGAAGAGGATGTAGCCAAGTGTGGACACTTGCGTTCACTTAACAGCCGGGGCTCCGCTGTATCACTTCCAGCTCACGTTCTGACGACTTACACTTGTGGGTGGTTTTCACGGTGTCCCTGATCAAACCAGTGTGCTCTCGGCTTTGATAGGAACAACCAACATGCAGCACGGTCAGAAACAAATCCGTGGGCTGCAGCATCGGTGGGGTGGCAAGAGCAACCGTTCTCTGGGCCAACCAGGTGAGATGAAGGAATAGAGAAGTCGCGGGGCCTAGAAGCTCTCATCGTGTACATAACTCTGGCACTATTTCGACGGCTTCTTCAGTAAAAGAGCTGCCGAGAGATCCAGCCACCACTCGGTGCTTTCACCTTCGTGGGAAATGAAACTTGTTAAAAGTTACGCTTTTACGTTTGCAGGAAACAGCTGCAGTGAGTCTAAGTTTATGGCAGGAACAATCCAAGTCACAAGATTTTCACAAGAAAATTTTATTAAAACTTATTACATGAAGCAGACACATGCATTTTATTTAAAGTTGAAATTTTAAAAACTCTCACGTGATTTTAAGGTGCTTTGGTTTGAGGACCACTGATCTATATCCCTTCTGTGGAACCCAAGTAATTAAAAGAACTTAGGTAACTTCTTATCACTTTAAGCCATTTCTAAAATACCCTTTTCATCAGAAAGACATTATTTCAAGAATTTTGAAGATATGATGGGGAAAAAAGACAACATAAAATCTAAAGGTCTTTTCTGACCTTCCAACTTTCACCTTGTTCTCTAGACACTTCCACTTCGTTGTAATTCTCTGCCTGGCACTGGTTTGCCACAATCTGATATGCCTTTATTTGTTCATTTCTCCTTCTGAGAACACAAATGCCTGAGAGCTGGGACTTGACTGCAGTGTTCATCACTGAACCTCCAGAATGTAGAGTGTGTGCTACAGAGAAGGTCCTCAAACATCTATTAAATAATGATGGCTGAAAAGCAGTTCCTTATATGGTTACTTATATTCATATCAATCAAAAGACATATGCTTATCTCTATATAATATTTGTAATGGATTTCTTTATTAAAAAAAAAGATTTTATTTGAGAGAGAGAGCATGAGCAGGGGGAGCAGCAAAGGGAAAGGGGAAGCAGACTCCCTACTGAGCAAGGAGCCTAGGGCAGGACTCAATCTCAGGACCCTGAGATTATAACCTGAGCTGAAGGCAGAGGTTTAACAGATTGAGCCACCCAGGTACCTCTATAATGGGTTTCATGTATATATTTTTATCTTTCCATATACTTATTTTAATGGCTACATAATAGTCCATCACAAGAAATGCCAAAATTATTTTACCCAACTATCCCGTTGGTGAGCATTACAAATGACTGTAGCTCTACACTCTACCTAGCTGTCTATATATCTAGGTATGTGTTTTCTCACTGAACTACTAAAATATGTTCAATTTTATTCTTCTTTTACCCATTTATTAAAGAAACTTGCATTAGAAGTCAGTGAAATATTGAATCAAAGGTATTTCAATACTTTTCATGTGTGACAATTTGTTCTATAGTTTGTAGATAAGATGTACTGCTGCCCTAAAAGAGACATGTATAATAACTGTAATGAGTCACCGCACTCTTTCACACCCTCTTCCTTATTAATTCATTAAGTAAAAAACAGTATGTCATCTTGATAATTTCTTATTGTTAGTGAAATGAAATAGCATTCTAGTATATTAATTGAATTTCCCCTTTTTATTTTATTTGCCTAAAATGTTTTTTACCTTTGTTTATGCTTTTAGTAAATTAATAATATCAAATATTTAAAGCATAGTGGAAAAGCAAGACGTAACAAACCACAAGACTCAAATAGTGTGGAATAAAGTTATATTCCTTTTTCTCCCCCTCTCCACTTCTCTTTTTCTTTTCTTCTTTTTTCTTCTTTGTTTTTCTTTTTTCTTTTTTTTTTTTTGGAGGGGGCACCTTTAAAGGATGCTATAATATGTGCATAAATGAAATAAGAGAGATAAGAAAGAAATCATTTTAAAAGAGAATAGAGCAGGTGACAGGAAAGATACAATGAGTTAAAGAAGACAGGAGTAGAATGTTATCAGAGAAAAAAGAGAAAACGGGAAGCCAATATTTAACAGCATTCTACAGCATTACCTAAGAAAGAGGGAGACGCTGAATGAGGCGGGGATAACCTTGCTGAGCTAAGCTACTATCCATCATAGAAGAAATGAGAATTGCTCTTTTTGGATATTCAGCAGAGAATGAGGTGCTGCAAGAGATTTTACAGTCAATAAGAGATTATGATGGTAGCAAAAGGTATCTTAAGAGGAGGTAAAACCAAGGACTAGATGAGACATCCAGAAAAAAATGAGCTCATCTTGCTTATGTCTAGATGCAGAGCAGTTCAGGTAATAATTCAGTCAGGTAACGAATCATCGAAGTCCATAATGAATCAGTCAGGTAATGAATCACTGAAGTCTACATTTCAACCAGCAGGTCAGGAATGAGGACAAAGAGCAAAGGAACAGCAATGGCAAAAAAAAAAAAAAAAAAGAGCTTTGCTGGAACTATGCCAGCACATGACAGGACCGAAAGGAGGAAATGGATTTAAATTAATACAAGAAATATATTGGTTAAAATAAGGAGAAGAGAAACTGCCTTTTGTTAAATATACACCATGTAACAGGCATTAGGGCAGAAGCATTACAACCAGTAAATTATTTATTCCTCGCCGCCACCCAACTACAGTGGGTGTGATTCCATTTTCAGATGAAGAAATGGAGTTTAAAGAAATGTCACTTCTCAAAGTCACAGGGCTAGTAAGAGAGCCTCTGGGATTCACAAATCAGTGTGACAATAAACTTCTCCTACTGTCTGTCCTAAGGCTAAAAAGGAAAATCTGTCTGCCTTCTAAGGATGTACCATCTTCTATCCATCTATAATTCACCTTTTTTTCACATTGTAACTTCTTTGAAATCTCGCAGAGTTACAGGTTAAGTGACATCACTTTATTTCCTTAGTGTTTTATTAAAAAACGGTGCATCCTACCAACAATGATGTGACATATTCAGTGAAATTAGATATATGAGTGGTTCTTAACAGAGGTTCTGGAGGTATTTTTAAAAATAAAAAAAGTTTAGATTTAGATATTCACTCTTAGATGGATGCAAATGTGTGCAATAGAAAATTTCTAAGAGTTGACTTCTTTGTTTGACTATGTTCTTTACACTTAAATGATGACTCTTATCTCTGAAATATTCTATATTCCAATAATTGGCAGAAATCAGTTTCTACAGAAGCTCCTTTGCTTTGATTGTCTAAAAAACATGAACATTTTGTGAGAGACTACACCCACAAAAAAATATTTTATTAATAATGAAAAAGCTAAGGTTGGGGGGGGGCAGGTATCCTATAAAATCAGAGAAGGATCATTTAGGCACATGACTAAATATAATTAGGGATGTTAAAAACCTGATATAGGCAAAATGTGGAAAATGGTTTTTCTGGACAAAGAGGAAACAACTGTTTACATTTTCTTCTTAACAGCAGATCAACTAATTTAAGAAAACTTGGTCTTTTTGAACAGAGAGTATTTCAATCTTATATCCATGCACTTTAAAACCCATTTGTTTTAAACCTAGTCTGTCCTGACCACACCCAAAACTCTCTTTCTGAAGTTTTCCCTTCACAAACCTCCTACTAACTTTCCTTTGCATTCAGGTTTTGTCTCAAGCCATTTCCTTCCAAACAACCATCTCATTTAGGACAAATTACCTTTTACCTTCAACAAAAATCATTTCCATTCCTTGAATCTTTCTTACATATCTCCTACTTTTCCACATAGAGTTGTTTCCCTTATTCCCATCAATCTTACAGTTAACAGAATTTTGTGCTCTTAGAAACACCTTTGTCTCTAGTCAGTTATTAACCAATTGTGAACTATTACACCAGAATTCTCTAGATGGCAAATTTATGAATCAGTTAAGTACAAAACATGTTTACCAACAGATTTAAATATTCTTAGTTTCTTTGCAGTAAGAAGTCAAAAGCACAAACCTACATAAAGTAATTAATGACTTAGCATTTTATCCTATTTGAAAAGACCTAGAAGTCCAACAAATTTAATTCCATTTGTCATCCAAGCAAAACTTTAAACTTTCAGGTTACCAGAGACTCTGTAAAAGGTTAACAATTACCCATGAAAACTTTGAAACAATTAACCATCAGTTTAGTCATCTTTTTGCTAACAAATTGCAACAGAGATAATATGAGCATATTTGACCATCAGTAAACCTTGACAGAATAAAAGTTTCATGTCTACTGCTGATAAATTAAAAGACATGTCCGTCTTAATTAAACCAACAAACTTAACTTAGTTCAAATACTGATTCACACTCCACCTGGGCCCACCCTACTTTCAATGTTTCCCTGAGACACAGGTGAGGAAATTTGGAATGGGAGGTGTTAGGTCCAGGGGTGCTCTTTTTGCTCCTGGACAGTGAAGAGAGAAGGATCCGTAGTGCAGGAGACACCAAGGATGGTATGCAGGCCAGTTGCCCAGGCCTCACCCAAGTTGGTGCAGAAATAGGAGAAGGGGGAGATAGAAGAAACAAAGTGCTGCCAGAATGCAGAGAAAGGATTTGAAGTTTTAGAGGTCATCAGCTCCAGATCCCATGCTCTCCCTCCAACAAGGGTGGGAGGGGTTAGACAGTCCACATTGGGCCAGAGAAGACAGGGAATTTTCCCAAAACAAAGGGAGTTGCAGCAGCTGCTTGGGAATATTCCTTAAAGTCTCCGTCTCAAGTTAGACGAACCCCAGTTGGCTCCAGTTATAGCCATTAATATGAGAGGTAAGTGAGGGAGAAGCCCCCACATCTATTAGGAGAAACAGAGATAAAGTCAGAGTCCCCTTTGCTAGTGATGACCTGTATAACCTCCAGCAACCTGTGTTTACTAGGAGACAGCTTATTTAGCTCATTATCATCCAGTATGTCAGGAGGGAGTTAATGAGCTGACCCATTTGGGCAAACACATTCTGCAAGAGGCCCTTAGGTTGGGGTCCTGGTGTAGAGCAATGAAGGCCTAGGTATGAGCAATGAAGGTATCCTAGGTTCATTTGCCCTGTTTCCTGCAGAGGAGGAAACAGATCCTGACAGATCCTGACAGATCCCACTGAGGCCATGCAGTGTTCCAGGAGTTCAGTCCTTTCCTAAGTTTTGCAATCTGAATTATTTCCAGTGGGTTAAAAGGCACTCCAAAGTAGAGTCCTTGGGAACTGAAGGAGCCATGCTCCCAGAAAAGTAAAGAACGTCCATTATCAAATCCCCCCCAACTCCTGAGTGGTATCCCATGCAGAGGTTGCTATGTGCAAAAGTGACCAAAGGCGTCCCTCAACAAGACATCACTATTGATCATGATCCTGCCTCCCCATAAAGGCATACCTGCTGTAAAAGGCCCTGGAGGGGTGCCGGCTCCCCTACCCTACCCCATCACATCCTAAGCTGCCAATGGGTGCCTGGTGAATGGACTAAAATACCATGCCTTGCCATCGTCTGTCGTGAAGGTTGCATACTTCTTTGCCATTTTAACCCATGAAAATACTAGACAAACTTGGCAAGGGGGAATTACCCAATTTCGTAGCTCTAAGTAGTTAGTAGAGGACACTAACCAGAAACAATAAAGACTGAAATCCATCACGGTCTGAGCAACATTCCAACACATGTGGTCCTTACAGCCAACTTCCCTAGGAAACGATCACCAGTTAGGTTTTAATTCAATTGGGTACTGGTTTCAGCCGGCTCCCTGCAGAGGTCCTATAGCCAGAAGTGGCTAGACCAGGGATGTGGAGGGGATCACAATAGATCAATCAGGAGGAAACCTCACACAGGAGTCTTACGATTGGCAGCTGTCCTGGTGACTTAGGTGGCTGTCTCATGCCCAAGACAGGCAATTCCGTATAAGAACAGGAACAGAGAGAGGGCATCAAGTTTCTGGGTCTTATTGCAATTCTGGCCAGGGTACTAACAACCAAAAGGCAGATGTTCTCCTCCCTGTAGAGTAGCCACAGGCTAGAGGATTACAGCCTGAGAAATCAACATGCAAGTGTTCCAGTAAGACCATACTCCTTGAAAAGCCCCTGAAATGAGACTAAAAAAAGACGAGACAAAGTACTCACCAATTTTGCACTGAAGCTTAGAGTCTAAATGTAAAGACTCAGCCCCACATTGGGCGCCAAATGATGAAGTTTTAGAATAGAAGTGAGGTTGGGTGGGGTGAGGTCCAGAGCTGATGATCAAGAAGGAATTCTTGAGACATCTTTGGTGCAAAATGGTGGTTTAGTAAAGCATGAGGACAGGACCCATGGACAGAAAGAGCTGCTGGGTCAGCGTTGTGAGGGGTGGCAGGTTATATACCATGGGGGTGGGGGAAGGAAAAGGGAGGTTTCAACAGAACTTTCATATGCTAAAGAGGACCTACAAGATATCAGATACCAGAGGCCTTGCCATTGTCAAAATTGTTTTTCCCTTTTTAACAAGCTATTAAGATAGTTGGGAGATTCCTAAAGAATGTCGCATTTGTCCCACCCAGGAGGGGGGTGGGGGAAGATTGCAGGGTGTCAGCTTTTGCTTTGTCCTCAGCCAGCCTTCTGTTCCCTCATCAGAATTACACAGTATATAACCTTCTGAGATTGGCTTTTTTCACTCAACATAAAACCCCAGAGATTCGTCAGTTGTATGCACCAACAGTTTATTATTCTTTATTACTAAATAGTATTCACGGAATGAAAACTATTTACTTTGCTTACCTGATGCTATAGCTTTTTCTAGTTTTCTGTGCTTCTTCTTCTATAATAATCCAGTGATTCTCAAAATATGGTGGTTCCCTTCAACTGGAATGGTTATTAAAAAATTCTGAACCCCAGGGCGCCTGGATAGCTCAGTCGTTAAATGTCTGCCTTCGGCCCAGGTCATAATCCCAGGGTCCTGGGATCCAGTCCTGCATTGGGCTCCTTGCTTGGCAGGAAACCTGCTTCTCCCTCTCCCACTCCCCCTGCTTGTGTTTCCTCTCTTGCTGTCTTTCTGTCAAATAAATAAATAAAATCTTAAAAAAAGTAAGAAATAAATAATAAAATAAAAATTCTGAACCCCATTTCAGATCCATTCAATCTGAGTGTCTGTGGGTAAGGTCTAGGATTACATTATCCATAACTCAAACACTACAGTGCGATGTAATAATGGTTACTTTTTAGCTGCATTAAGCTAGAAACCAACGTAGCTACCATTTAAATTAGAAATGGTGATAGCTAAAGGGCATTTATAATTATGAAATCCATTCTTCAGAGGCAATTAGTTGTAGTGATTGACATTAGACACTATGCTAATTACAGCAATAAATGTCATAATTTTTCTTGAAAATCATAGCACTGGTGTTGAGGGAGCAGAAGGCAAGCTGGGGACAAAGCACGGGCTGACAAAGCTGCAAGCTCCTAGCACAACTCCCTGGTGGGATCTGTATGACATTCCTCCAGGAAACTTCTAATTACCTTAATGTTAATGCTTTGCTAGAGGAAAAAACAACCTTAGCTTGATAATAGTCAGGCCTCCAGTAACTAGAAGGGGCTTTTTAGCATAAGAAAGTCTTTTGGACACCTCACTTTTTCCTTACCTCCTCCAACTCCCAAGTATCTAATCAGCCATTCCTCACAAGCCAGAGCCCCAGCTTTCATTCCTATGCTTCAATAAAATCACCTTTTTGCACCAAAGAGATCTCAGGAATTCTTTCTCAGCAACATCCACAAACTATGTCAGTGGCATGTTAGAAATCAGTGTCCACTGGTGAAATGGAAGGTACTAATATTTCAGAAACATCCTCCACCCTTACATGAACAGGATATAAGTATCTGATAATGTCTGTAGCCTTTGCCCTTACTTATGCCATGAACCAGAAGGTTCTGATGAGAAGATACTCTCCTAGGAAACTTGGGCCTGCCAGCTCAGTTGAAGATTTCATGCAGAACAGGAGAAAGAGGAGCCCCTAAAAGACGCAGCCCCTAAGGGTGTGAAAGTACTGTCTGTCCTGTTCTCTCAGAACATGAGGCAGTATCTGGTGCTGAATTGGCCCTCAGTGAACCCCTAGTGTATTCTAAAACATGCTCTGTTCTTCAGTACTTTCCTAGTTGACTAGCATCACAAAAGCAATTAATCCATTCCTAGTAGAAATCAAGGCCTTTAGTAGACAAATACTTTCTTTAGGATCAAGAAATTTGACCCAAGGAGACATACAGAGCAAGCACTGCTATAAGACTCCCAAGTGTTCATCACTTTGTAGGATCACACAATGTCAGGGGAGAAGCACAAGTGATGAGTGAACAGAAAACAAGCTGAGGACAAAGCAGAAGCTGAACCCCTACGACCCCCTCTCCCAGATGGGACATATGTGGCATTCCCCTTGTACTCCTGGCTGTCCTAAAGCTAAGGAAAGGAAAAACAAATAGTTAAACTTATAGAGAACACAATCCTGCAAAATAAGAGTCTCCTTCAATTTACAAATGTCTTAGCAATCTACAAGAACAAAGCATTTCTATCAATAACCTAGCTTCCAGAAGGAAATGTAGGTACAATTAAATGTCCTTATACTCTGCAGCCCATTGACAGATACTTGAAGGGGCAGAGTGTAAAGTTCCTCCAGGAAGTTCCCAACTATCTTAATGTTAATGCCAGAGGGGTAAACAACCTTAACTTGACAATGACAAGGCCTCTAGTATCCTGTAAGTCTTTGTTAGCATATGAAGGTTCTTTTAGAAACCTCCCTTTTTCATTAGTCCCCCAACCCCATAGTATATAATTAACCACCACTCCCGCCCACCGGTCTTTTCCCTGCACTTTAATAAACCACCATTTTGCACCAAAGACATCTCAAGAGTTTTCTTGATCTTTGGCTCCCGACTCCACCTCACTGAACCTCAACTATACTCCAAAACTGCATGACAAAGAGATTTTTTTCTTGCCTCCCAAGGTTCCAAGCTAACTAATTTCCTGATATTCCAGAAAGAATTAAAAGTGAAATGAAAAAAAATAATAATAATAACCACGAAGGATATCTGATGGTGAAATCTGTCACCATTATGTCAAATTACTTCATACTGCACTTGTCCCTTGAGGCCACGCTTGGGCTCAGAAACCACCCAAACCCAGCTTCTAAGCCTTATAATAAGCTGCAACCCTGGAAGCCCCATGCCTCCATTCAAGAACACACTCTGCCTCTGACTAACTGCCCTCATCCTGGTTGGCTCCTAAGGACCTGAGACTCAGACAAACACAGGGAATAATCTGAGTATTTCTATGCCAAAAGGGCTGCAAGATGTTTTTCAATAAAAAGATGAAAGGGCAAAAGGAAATGTCAGAAATTTAGAAAAACACAGAGATCACAAACAGTGATGGCAGGTAATCTAATTTAACAACAGCTAGCAAGGAAATGGTGGATGATTTTGATATTAACATATCTGCAAAAAGCCACAACCAGTCACCTTCTGATCCTATCTATATCCCACCAGGGGCACCTGGATGGCATAGTGGGTTGAGCATCCAACCCTTGGCTACAATTTTGAAAAGACACAAAGTTATGTACAATGTAATATTAATTGTCTATGAATCAAAGCTTTCAAGTTTGTGACTTTTTTTAATTTTCCTATGTTTAGACTAAATTTATTATAATTTTATGCCAACTGACTCTAACAAAAGAACTGTGCTTGAATTGAATTGTTCCTTTTTCTGTTTTTTCCTAGTAAATCATTTTTTTCATATTTTCCAAAATTGTTAGCTCTCAATGGATTGAAAGAAAAAAAATTTAATGGTTTTTTTTTTCAGAGCTAGTTTGTGAAGCACTGAGGTAGAGGGCTGTGTCCCTGGCCAGTGGTCCTGTTACTCCACCCCACCTGCGGAACCCATGGGAGCCTCATACCCACACAAAATCAACTTCAGTCCACGCCTCTCTGGATCTTATCTAAAACTGGACTGTTGATTCCTTTCTTAGGAATCCAGCTTCACAATTTCCCCAGACTTGATATTTTCTAAAGTAATAGAAAAGCTAACTAGAGAAGTGTTTTCATTGTACTTAAATTATAGTAACAGGTCTCTGGGTATACAGTTGAGTTCTCGAGGAGGATAGACATCCCAGGGCCCCAGCCCCTTCCTGCCTCCTGCTCTCCATTACTCCTATTGAGGTGGAATAAAAGACCAAATGACCATCCTGTTTGGTTAAGAAAAGAAAAAAAACAAGGCCCCAGGGATGATTTAGCACTCTCTTGAGATGCCTCTGCATAGATTATACTTCCACATAAAGGGGGCCAATCAGCCCTGAGAGACCTTGAAAACATCCCATTACTATCCCCCATCATCCATAACCATAAAAACTCACCCCTAGCCCTGTCCAGTGCTCAGCCTTTGGGAACCATACCACTGAGCCCACCAGCAATAATAAAGCTGAGTTCTCCCAAATTTCCATGTGCACTTGAGTTTCCTCAGTTGCTTCAGATTTTCTGCAACATTAAGTCCCCGACCAGGAAACCCAACTGCACTGGCCCATCGTGCCACTGGTGTGGGACTGGAGACGGGTCTCGGAGGACAATGGCGTACTACCCTAGGGTTTAGGCGTGCCCTGCTGATCTTGGTGGACCCAAAGCTGGGTTCTCCTGGACAGCCATCGCTCACCTCTGCCCTGCTGGACCAACAATAGGAACCCGGGGACCCCTAGCCCTGTTGAGGACAGCCTCAACAAGGTAGAACCCTCAAAAAGGACCAGTGCACACATTGCAATGAAATGAGGCACTGGAAGAACGAATGCCCAAATTAAAGGCCAAAACCATGCAAATCCTCCACCCGACCAGACTTTACTGGACTAGCCAACGAAGACTCTGACTGATGGGGACTGGGCTCATTAACATTAGGCCCCCAAGAGCCCATGGTTGATGTAAATGTGGGGGGCCAGAAAATCACTTTCATGGTGAACATCAGGGCAGAACACTCGGTAGTAACTACACCAGTGGCACCCCTTACAGAACGAACTGTAACCATCATGGTGCCACAGGGGATCGAGCCACAAGCCAATCCTTTTGCCAATCCCGAACTTGTAAGCTAGGCAGACACATTGTGTCCCATGAATTTCTATATGTTCCAGACTGCCCACTCCCTTTACTGGGATGAGATCAGCTTTCAAAATTAGGAGCACAAATCTCCTTTGAATCTTCTGGACAGGACACCAGGAGTCTAAACCCCGCCGGACCTTGACTCATCTTGTCCCTCAATACACCCCAAGACAAAAAATGGAGACTGTTCGAACAAGAATACCTAGAGACAAACCCCAAGACCTACCAGACTGCAGTCCCCAATGTATGGGCAGATGATAACCTTCCCAAGACTTGCCATCTGGCGAGATCCACTCATTATAGAACTAAAGGCTGGAACATAGCCGCAACAGCAAAGGCAGTATCCAATCTCACAGAAAGCCCAAAATAGGCATATAGGCCCACCTAGAGCGACTAAAAGAAGCAGGCATTCTAGTCAAATGCCAGTCTCCCTGGAACACTCCCTTGCTCCCAGTCAAAAAGCCCGACGGTGACTACCAATCCATCTAGGATTTGTGTGCCATACACCAGGTTGCTCAGACTCTACAACCCAGTGGTGCCAAACCGCTATACCCTCGTAAGTCAGATACCGCCGGACATTGCCTGGTTTACCTGCCTCAAACTAAAGGATCGAGGCTTTTTCTGTATTTGCCTAGCCCCCTTAAGTCAACCTCTCTTTGCCTTTGAATGGACTGATGTCAGCTTGGGATGCCAGATGCAACTCACCTGGACCAGACATCCACAGGGGTTTAAAAACTCACCAACAATATTTAGTGAAGCCCTGGCCTCTGACTTGGCTGACTTCCCCAGGGAATGAACTAGCTGCACAGTACTCCAATATGTTGACGACCTTCTCATCGCCAGCCCAACTAAGGAAACCTGCCACCGAGCAACACTCAACATCCTACATCACTTATCAAAAAGAGGATATCAAGCATCCTGGGAGAAGGCTCAATTATGTAGACAAGAGGTCAAATACTTAGGATGCATGATAACTCAAGAAGACGGGCCCTCAGCACTGAACAAAAGGCTGTGATAACTAACCTTCCACGGCCCACCACCAAACGAGCTTTGTGTGAGTTCCTGGGGGCTGCAGGATTCTGTAGAATCTGGATACCAGGGTTCTCAGTCATAGCCAGGCCCCTGTATGATTCACTAATGGGACCAGATAATCAGCCTCTACAATGGGAAGATAGACAAGAAAAAGCTTTCAAGGAACTCAAGGACTTACTTGGAAGGGCCCCAGCCCTAGGCCTACCTGATACTGGGAAACCCTCCTGCCTGAGCATTCATGAAAAGAACAAAATTGCCTTAAGACTTCTAACCTAACCAATAGGCCTTTGTGAAAAGCCCACTGCATATCTTTCAAAGAAATTAGACCCTGTTGCCTCCATAAGGCCCCTTGCCTACGGGCCTTGGCAGCCACCACACTTCTCATCAAGGAGGCTGACAAGCTCACTTTAGGACAACAGCTCACAGTAAAATTTCCCCACTCAGTGATCACTCTTCTGAGCAGTCAGAGTCAGAAATGGGTATCAAATGCCAGGCTCACTCAATATCAAGGGCTACTTCTAGAAAACCCTCACATAAACCTACAGACTGTGCAGGCCCTCAACCCAGCCACTTACCTCCCAACAGCAGAAGGGGAACCAGAACATAACTGTCTGGAAATCATAACTGAAGTCTACACCACCCAGCTGGACCTGCAGGACTCACCTCTGACAAACGCTGACCTTACCCTGTACACTGATGGTAGCAGCTTCCTAAGCAATGGCCTAAGAAAAGTGAGTTACATCATTACCATGGCTACAGAAGTCCTAGAAGCTAAAGCACTCCCTGCGGGATGGTCAGCTCAGAGAGCTGAACTCTGGGCCCTCATCCAAGCACTCTTACTAAGGACAAAAATGTCAACATATATACTGACTCAAGATATGCCTCCATCACTCTTCATATACAAGGGCAATCTACAAAGAGGACTCCTCGCATCCGATGGAAAAACCATCAAGAACAAAAATGAGATCCTTCAGTTGTCAGAAGCCATATGGGTGCCCCGGAGCTTAGTCATCATCCACTGTTGGGACACCAAAAAGGAGATGCCATGCCAGCTATAGGGAACCACTTATCTGACCAGGCAGCCAAGGAAGCTGCCCAAGATGGACAACCTGCCATTATAGCATCTGTTACCCCCTTCTTACGAAAACCTACTTGTACAGCAGCTGAAGATGACTGGGCCAAAACCGAGGGAGCCATTCACCATCCCCAAGGGTGGTGAATCCTCCCAGATGGGCGCTTATTCATTCCAGCAAACTTCACCCCCTATGCCGTCACTGAACAACATTCAACTTCACATTTGGGAAAAACAGGGCTTGAAAAACTGCTGGCAGAACATTTCTACATCACCAGACTTGCAACCTTATGCAAGTTGGTCACAGATCGGTGTGTCACTTGTGCTAGACCCAACCCAAAACTGGACTTTCCCGGCCCCCTGGAGTACAGCACACAACGACAGCTCCCTTCGAAGACCTGAAAGTGGACTTCAGAAAGATGACTCCTTACTGAGGTATAAAATATCTGCCAGTTCTGGTCTGCACCTTCTCAGGATAGGTGGAGGCATATCCAACCCATACTGAGAAGGCCAGAGAAGTCACCACAGTACTCCTCTGGCAGATCGTGCCTTGGTGCAGGATCTGCTTACCCTACATAGTGACAATGGCCCAGCCTTTATCTTTGAAGTTCTATGAGAGCTAACTTCAGCCCTCAACATCTGGAAACTCCACACAGCCTACCAGCCTCAGAGCTCAGGGAAAGCAGAGCATATGAACCATACCCTCAAGGAAACCCTATCCAAATTACATGCTGAGACCTCCTTAGGGTGGACAGATCTACTTTCCTTAGCAGTACTCTGCTCCTGCTATACCCCTCAGGGCCATTTGAAATATTCTATGGCAGGCCACCCCTGCCTATTGTCTTCTTTTCCAGGCACTCTTAACATCTTAGGAGACATGTGCCTCCAAGACCAACTGTTATCCCTAGGAAAAATCATCGCAGAATTACACACCCACATATTAGAGAGGGCCCCTATATCCCTAGGACTCCATGTCCATTCCTTCCACCCTGGAGATGAGGCCTGGGTAAAAGACAGGAACCCCCTCACCAAATCTGGACTGGCCCACATACAGTAATTCTCGTAACTCCCACTGTCCTCAAGGTTACCAATATCACACCATGGATCCACCATTCATGAGTGAAAATGGCAAACCCAGACCAAGCTACCTGGATCCCACATCTGTCGCCATCAAACCCTCTGAAGATCACTCTAAAGAAGGGCCCCTAAACTCTAAAGTACATCCTTTCCTTTCTCAACCCAGCTGGAGCCTCATGTTATGGCTACTAAGTTTCCTCTGCCTCGGCCAACCAGGGACCCCCACTAACCCAACAACATACAACTGAAAATTAACCCAGACTTTGGAAGGCCAGGACAAAGTCCTTCATAACCAAACCACTGGCGAGTGTACCACCTTCCAGATATCTCTATGTCAATTCCATACAAGGAACTAGTGCTTGAAGGGAGGCCATGTAAAGAACAGGGACACCAGATATACCTTTGCCCAGACCAGGGGTTAGAAAAATGCGGGAAAATCTTTTGTGACCAATGGGGTGGTGAGACCATAGCCCCATGGGTGACATCAGGCAAGCTTCGAGTCTCCCCGGTTTACATGTCCCAGGCCAACCAAACACTCACAATTACCCTCACAGAACTGTGGAGGCTCCTAGTGGGACTGGCCATGACGCCAGGGACTGCATCTGTATGTTCCCAGGAAGGACTCTGGAACAACTTTTCACTCTCTGCTGGGACAGACACCCTCCACCGCCCAGGTTCTCTTCTATAAAGCCCACTACTCCGGGGCCAACCAATCAAAACTATACTTGCCAGCTCTTAAAACACCTCCTACCACTTATGGCTCAACTTGACCCATTCCCCTACTGGTTCCATCTGCTGGGTCTGTCTCCCCTTGGCTTGATCAGCTTTCTTCAGCATCCCCATCCCTCCTAACCAGCCGTTGCCCAATAATACAAGCCCTGTGAGTTTTGGCCCTGTACAAAACTTAGCCCCGCTGCTTTCAGCTAATAATCTAACATGCTTTCTTCCTCCCTGGCTGCACCAAGGCCCCAAACCTGGGCTGCCAGAATTTCACAGCTCCTCTACTTTACTGCAACCCCCCCCGCCGCCAGGTATCTTCCTGTCCTGTGAAAACAACCTTCTCTTCATGTGCCACAATGAAAGTAACGCAGTAACGCCCCTTCTGGTTGCATACTTGTGTTTCTGTCCCCCTCTGCCTCACTATACTTAGAGTTTCAGTTCCAGCCCTGGGTCTCTCTTCACCACCAAAGCTGACGGGCTGTAGTCTTATCATTCCTCCTGCGGGCCGAAGTCTTTGCAGGCATACCTACTGGCGCATCGGGCCTCAGGACTTCCCTTAACTTTTACTTCAAGCTTTCACAGGAACTCAATGATGACACAGAACGCATCGCAGATTCATCCCTCCAGACACAACTCTCCAGTCTGGAGGCAATACCCCTCCAGAATCGGCGAGCCCTAGATCTCCTCACTGCTGAAAAGGGAGGAACCTGTCCCTTCGTACAGGAGGACTGCTGCTACTACGTCAACCAGTCCGAGATTGTCACTTCCAAGGTTCGCGAGCTCCAGCTGGAATGCATCCAGCGTCGTGGAGAACTCATGTCTTGGGGTTTCAATCCACAATCATGGACATCATGGCTATTACCCCTAGTAGGCCCTACTCCTCCTAGTTACCCTCAGTCCTTGTCTCCTCTACAGCCTTGTCCGTTTCATCGGAAATACTGTCTCTCAACACATGACAACCCGTATCCTCGCCCTCTGAGGATATAGTCCCTTAAATCTAGATGTTGATGATCTCTAGGGTACCCCTGCAGATCATCAAGGGGGGCACATGAGGCGGATAGAGACCCCCGGGTCCCAGCCCCTTCCTGTCCCCTGTTCTCCATTGCTCCTGCTGAGGCAGAAGAAAGACCAAATGACCATTCTGTTTGGTTAAGAAAAGGAAAGACAAGTCCACTGGGATAATTTAGCACTCTCCTGAGACACCTCCATATAGATCATACTTCCACATGAAGGGGGCCAGTCTACCCTGAGGGACAGTGAAAACATCCCGTTACCATCCCCCATCACTCGTAACCATAAAAACTCACCCCTAACCTTGTTGGGTGCTCAGCCTTTGGGAAACGATCCCGCTGAGCTCGCCGGCAAAAATAAAGCTATGTTCTCCCAGATTTCTGTGTGCTGCCTGCGGTTTCCTTGGTCGTTTCAGATTTTTCCACAACAAAAGAACAATGTAGAAGTCTTATGAAGTAAGATTTACTGCATGGAGGTGGGTCTGGAAGACCAAAAGAGAAGGGAGGGCATTCTAGGTTTTAAAAATACACCATTTATCTCAGTCGTTAAGTGTCAGTCTTCAGCTCAGGTCATGATCCCAGGGTCCTGGGATCAAACCTCACATCGGGCTCCCTGCTTGGCGGGAAGCATGCATTTCCCTCTCCTACTCCCTCTGCTTGTGTTCCCTCTCTTGCTGCGTCTCTCTCTGTCAAACAAAAAAAAATCTTAAAAAAAAAAAAAAACACAGAAACAAACAAAAAACCCCACCTTTGATTTTTACCATTCTTCTTCCACTGTCTGGATAACACGAATCATGGTATACATGAGACACTTGCCAGTCAGTTACTATGACTCTGCAGTCTTTCTAAAACAATGTTGATTTCTTGTCCCTTCACTCACCTTCATCCTTTGAGCAATGTTATTCTCTGAAACTGTCACTTTTCTAGCTCATAGCATCAATAAATCTTCAGCAGGTGTTTTTCCATTTTAGAAAAATACATAAAAATATAAAATCACAAGAGAAAGAAAACCTTTAATAATATATAGAGGAGGGAAAACATGGAAGAGGAATCTCTTCATTCTACTAACTCGTTCAACATATATTCATTGAATCTAATCCTGGTTGAGACACTGTATAATACTTAGGGCTAGGGATGGGACATTGACCCCCACCCCAGTATCTCTGCCCTTAAGGCATTCAGTCAATCTGAGACAGGCTTGAAGATAAGTTATTGAAATGTAATAAGACATTTCCCCAAAATGTAGTAGCATGCCACTATTATGAATTCCAGTACTTGGGTGTTTATTGACATGAAAAGCTGTTTATAAAACATTAAGCTACAAAAGCAGGTTATAAAACTTAGCTATGAGATGATCCTACTTTGGTGATTTCACAAAATTATAAATGTCTCTCTGTAAAATATATATTTACAAACAAAAGAGAACAAAAGCAAAAAAAAGATGTAAAAACAAAACAAAATCTAAATGAAAATATCATTATGTGTGAGTGGTGGGAGTATGGATGCTTTTTTCTTTCTCTTTTTTTTTTATTATCTACATTTTCCAATCTTATTCCTCTAACTTAAAAGGCATTGAAATGCGGTATGATGTTACACCGAGTATCAGAAAGTACAAAGGGGTTGGAGAAAATACCTACTTAAGTGTTTGGGTGTGTCAGAAAATGCTTCCCAGGAGAAAGGGGATGAAACCAAAGGCAGAGCAAGCATATTACAAAGTTTACAACTGGGACTATATATCCACTTTGGGCAGAAGAGCATCAAGGGTAGAAGGACTTTGGAATTAAATAAAGATAGGAGACAGGCTGGATTGACACAAGGAAGTAAAAAGTACCTATAATACCCAGATAAACATTTCCAACTGGCACAGAACTTGGAGAAGAGAAAGCAGACAGGTGCCAAAGGAACAGAGTAAGTCTATTGACTTATTTGTCTACCTTTTTCACCCAGAATAATGGGCATAAACAGCAGGGCTGGTCTGGGTGGGTTCTCTGCAGCATCTCATTCTCTAGGTTGGAGGGATGAAGCCAAATATTGACTCTTAAATTAGGCCAAGTAGATAAATGAAGGGAAAAGAAATCAGGAGAGGGATGAAACAGGAAAAGAAACAAGGGATAAATGAAAACCAGACAGAAATTTTTAAAAAAGAGTGTCAGTTGCTCTAACACAGGTAAAAGATACTTCAAAAAACAAAATTAGAAAATCAGGGGCACCTGCGTGGCTCAGTCGGTCAAGCGTCTGCCTTCAGCTCAGGTCAGGGTCCTAGAGTCCTGAGAGCTAGCCCCACATCAGGGTCCCTGCTCAGTGGGGAGCCTGCTTCTCCTGTTCCCTCCGCTGCCCCCTCTGCTTTTGCTCTCTCGCTATCAAATAAATAAATAAAATCTTTTAAAAAAATATGTTCATGCCAAGAGAGGTAACACGTAGAAGGTTCGAATGTATGCCATTCTATAAATATTAATCAAGAAGGGGAAGGAATGTCCCAGTGTGAGTGATAATGTAGCTACCACAGGACCAGAAACACTGTAGCATTGCGTTGGTAGCATATTTTAATTAAGGTGCTTTGTTATGGGGGGGAAAAACAAAAATAGGTGGGGAATAGCACTAATTTTCACTAAGTCGGTATTTTTATTCATGTATGTACTTGGGTGACACAGTAGAAATGATTTGGTATTATGCTACCCTGTCTGCTACAACCTCTTCTCAAAAACTGCAGTCATATTCACCCTATACTGTTAAAAGCGACATTCATTTGGAAGGAATAAAGAAACTGGAATAAAGTAAATTATTCCAATTTTTATTTGTCCTTCTGTCCTTTATCAGTACTGTCCTTCTGATCTCATCAGACTTATTTTCTGATGTGTTTCTTGGGTTTAAAAATTACAGTTGCTCTAATGCTTAGATGAAAAGACAACTGATAGTAAGTATTTTACCAACAGTCAAGAAAAAAATTCCATGATAGGTGCAATCAATGAAAACAGTCTATTCATTGGTTTCCCTTTTCTTCCATCATTTTCAGGACTACCCTCATTTCAACAGAATAATTTCTTAGTTATTCCCGCAAGCATTTTTCCTTCCCTCTGTGCCAAACTATGTAACCAGTAGAGCTGTTTACACATTAAGTCATTTTGGTATAAAGTCAAAGGATCGAGACTGGCTCAGCTCTTTAATTCTTGTTATAAAACCCGAACCCAACCCTGTAAAAATCTGAGACTAGCATGATCATTATAAATTATTAATAATCTGGATTCTATATGGAACTTATAGGACAGGGCTTAGTCCAGAAAGTAAATAGCAGATATTAAATTTTAAAATGTTGATAATTAAATGAGAAGCCACAGGTTTCATATTAAATTTCTCGATGAAACAAATAAAACAGGAAACGAAGGAGGTAATGAGATCACATACACGCAGAAACTGTTTAATTGCTTTAATACTTAAAAAAAAAAAAAAACTCAAGAAAAATCTTGGTCTGGTTAATTTCTGTATCCTAAACTCTCATTTCCTATCTCCTTGGTGTTGGCATTGACCTTTTGAGTCTAATCTCCATTATAAACTTTTCATATGCCGATGATATCTACTTCTGAAACCTAGCTTTAGGCTCTGATAACAGAAGGATAGCTACCTTTTATGAAGACCTTACCATAGGCTGGGCAGTTTCAACAGCTTAATAGGAATTAGGATTATCTGATCTTCATACTGGCCACTTTGAGTTTTCTTCTACTTTTTTTTTTTAATTTAATTTAGTTAACATACACTTATTTTTAGTTTCTGGGGTAGAATTTAGTGATTTTTCAGTTGCATATAACACCCAGTGCTCCTTACGTCAAGTGCCATCCTTAATGCCCATCACCTAGTTAGCCCATCCCCCACACACCTCCCCTCCAGCAAACCTGTTTCCTATAGTTAAGACTCTCTCATCGTTTGCCTCCCTCTCGGTTTTGGTCTTATATTTTCCCCCCTTCCCCTACGTTCCTCTGTTTTGTTCCTTAAATTGCACATATGAATGAAATCCTATTGTATTTTTTTTCTCTGACTGATTTATTTTGCTTAGCATAGTACCCTCTATTTCTATCCACATCATTGCAAAAGGCCAAGATTTCATCCCTTTTGATGGCTGAGTAATATTCCATTATATACATATATCACAATTTTATACATTAATCTCTCAATAGACAGACATCTTGGCTCTTTCCATTTTTTAGCTATTTTGGACATTGCTGCTATAAACATCAGAATACATGTGGCCCTTCAAATCGCTATGTTTGTATCCCTTGGATAAATACCTAGTAGTACAATTGCTGGGTCAAAACAATTTTACTATTTTTTACTTTTTTTTTTTTACTTTTTGAGGAACCTCCATACTATTTCCAAAGTGGCTGCACCAGTTTGCATTCCCACCAACAGTGTAAGAGGGTTCCCTTTCTTCTCTATCCTCACCAACATTTGTTGTTTCCTGACTTGTTCATTTTAGCCATTCTGGACAGTGCGAGGTGGTAACTCATTGTGCTTTTGAATTGTATTTTCCTGACGCCAAATCATGTTGAACATTTTTTCATGTGTCTATTAGCCATTTGTATGTCTTTTAAAGAACCATCAGTTCATGCCTTCTGCCCATTTCTTGATTGGATTGTTTTTTTGGATGCTGAATTGGGTAAGTTCTTTACAGATTTTGGATACTAGCCCTTTATCTGATAAGTCATTTGCAAATATCTTCTCCTACTGAGGTTGACTTCTAGTTCTATTGATTGTTCACTTTGCTGTGCAAAAGCTTTTTATCCTGATTAGGTCCCAATACTTTGTTTTTGCTTTCATATTCCTTGCCTTTGGAGACTGTTTAGTAAGAAGCTGCTGTGGCCAAGGTCAAAGAAGTTGCAGCCTGTGTTCTCCTCTAGGATTCTGATCAATTACTGTCTCATATTTAAGTCTTTCACCCATTTTGAGTTTATTTCTGTGTATGGTGTAAGAAAGTGGTCCAGTACAAATGTACAAATGTAAAAATATATATATATTTTAAAGGAAGCAAGCCTGGTCATATTTACCAGATGCCGACATTTTGGAGCATTCTTTCATCAGTAGACTTGGTACATGCAGAGGGAGAAGCCTGCTCAGGTGGCTCACAAACTAAGCTGCCCTTGTAAAGATGCCCCTGCCAGGAGGCGGGGTTTAGTGTAGGGGACTCCAGCCTCCACTGGAGATGCTGTGTTTCTCTCTGAAGTCAGACTGTGCTGGGGGGTGGGGCATAGTGGAGGAAGAAGAATATGGTGTCACCCAGCCCTCTTGTCCCAGGGAGCAGAACTACCGGTCACTGCTTTTCAGGAGGCCCTCTCATAAAAGTGACCAATCTCCTGTGGCCTGGACTTTCATCAGTTCCCTGCCCTTAACCTATCTGTTTCTGGGCCATCAGCACACCTGGCACCACAGAGCTCTTACATTTTATCTCTGGCTGGTGGCTTGGATGCAAAACTCCCAAGTTTTAAAAGGCCTGGCAAGGCCTGGCCTCCCAACTTCAGAGGAGAGCCTCGCAGCATGGCCAGCACTGTCCTGTCCCTGAAAAGCAGTTGCACAGTGCATGCATGGAGGCCAGAGTTTACTGTAACACTCAGTGAAAACCTGGAACCAGGTTATCAGCCATCTATGTGCAACTCGGTCCCCTATTCCATCCTGTCCCAGAAAAGCAATCAGAAAGAGGCTTGAATCTACTGTGGCAGACACTGGAAATCAGCAGCCGGTTTGTCTGTGATCTGCCCATGTCTCTGCTCTCTGCTCAGCTCTGCCACAGAAAAGCAGCCACTCGGCATGCACACAGAGGTTTAAGCCTATTGTGGGTTCATGGTGAAAATTTAAGAGGTTTTCTGCCTTCCACACACACATCTGACCCTGCTATTGAGCACTGCTCTTGGCTTCCAGCTGGACTTCTGTCCTTGGAGAGGCAAAATACGTTTTTTTTTTTTTCAGCGTAACAGAATTCATTGTTTTTGCACTACACCCAGTGCTCCATGCAATACGTGCCCTCTCCAATACCCACCACCTGGATCCCCCAACCTCCCAAACCCCGCCCCTTCAAAACCCTCAGGTTGTTTTTCAGAGTCCATAGTCTCTCATGGTTCACCTCCCCTTCCAATTTCCCTCAACTCCCTTCTCCTCTCCATCTCCCCTGGTCCTCCATGTTATTTGTTATGCTCCACAAATAAGTGAAACCATATGATAATCGACTCTCTCTGCTTGACTTATTTCACTCAGCATAAGCAATTCTAGTCCCGTCCATGTTGCTACAAATGTTGGGTATTCATCCTTTCTGATGGAGGCATCATACTCCATAGTGTGTATGGACCACATCTTCCTTATCCATTCATCCATTGAAGGGTATCTTGGTTCTTTCCATAGTTTGGCGACCGTGGCCATTGCTGCTATAAACACTGGGGTACAGATGGCCCTTCTTTTCACTACATCTGTATCTTTGGGGTAAATACCCAGTGCAATTGCAGATTCATAGGGAAGCTCTATTTTTAATTTCTTAAGGAATCTCCACACTGTTCTCCAAAGTGGCTGCACCAACTTGCATTCCCACCAACAGTGTCAGAGCATTCCCCTTTCTCCACATCCTCTCCAACACACGGTGTTTCCTGTCTTGCTAATTTTGGCCATTCTAAGTGGTATAAGGTGGTATCTCAATGTGGTTTTAATTTGAATCTCCCTGATGGCTAGTGATGATGAACATTTTTTCATGTGTCTGATAGCCATTTGTATGTCTTCATTGGAGAAGTGTCTATTCATATCTTCTGCCCATTTTTTGACATGATTATCTGTTTTGTTGTGTGCTGAGTTTGAGAAGTTCTTTATAGATCCTGGATATCAACCTTTTGTCTGTACTGTCATTTGCAAATATCTTCTCCCATTCCGTGGGTTGCCTCTTTGTTTTGTTGACTGTTTCCTTTGCTGTGCAGAAGCTTTTGATCTTGATGAAGTCCCAAAAGTTCACTTTCACCTTTGTTTCCTTTGCCTTTGGAGACATATCTTGAAAGAAGTTGCTGTGACTGATATCGAAGAGGTTGCTGCCTATGTTCTCCTCTAGGATTCTGATGGATTCCTGTCTCATGTTGAGGTCTTTTATCCATTTCGAGTTTATCTTTGTGTATGATGTAAGAGAATGGTGGAGTTTCATTCTTCTACATATAGCTGTCCAATTTTCCCAGCACTATTTATTGAAGGACTGTCTTTTTTCCACTGTATATTTTTTCCTGCTTTGTCAAAGATTATTTGACCATAGAGTTGACGGTCCATATTGAGCTCTCTACTCTGTTCCACTTGTCTATGTGTCTGTTTTTATGCCAGTACCATGCTGTTTTGGTGATTACAGCTTTGTACTAAAGCTTGAAATCAGGTAATGTGATGCTGCCAGCTTTATTTTTGTTTTTCAACATTTCCTTAGCAATTCAGGGTCTCTTCTGATTCCATACAAATTTTAGGATTATTTGCTCCAGCTCTTTGAAAAATACCAGTGAAATTTTGATCGGAATGGCATTAAAAGCATAGATTGCTCTAGGCAGTACAGACATTTTAACAATGTTTATTCTTCCGATCCAAGAGCATGGAATGGTCTTGTATCTTTTTGTGTCTTCTTCAATTTCTTTCATGAGTGTTCATCAAATGTACTCCAGGAAGGGGAGCGATCTTTCCCGGGGCGACCCAGGCGATCTCCTCATTGCAGCTTATCCTGAGGTCCCTATCCTGCAGTCCCTATCTCTCACGTTCTCCCTCTCCCTGACTTTGCTCCACAAAAAGTGTTCCCTTCCCATCACGGCCATGAGGCTTTCCTCTCCAATTCACAGCTCTCAACCTCACACCCACTGTGTTCTCTCCCTCTGCGGAGATTATTTCCTTAATCCTCAGATCATCTTCCTAGTTGTTCACAATAGCTGGATGTTGGTTTAGCTGTGATCAAAAGGCAAGGCAAACACAGGGTAACCCTACTACTCCACATTCTTAACTACCTCCACACCAGTTACTATGACATCCTTAGTCTCATTTTATAGCTGAGACATAGGGACTAACATGGATTTAGATAAGAAAATTGATCAAGGCCCCAGGGTTATTAAAGTAGCGGATTGGGGATTAGGGAGATGGCAGATTGGTAACATTTGAGCACTAAGTGGCCACAGACACCACATGCATGGGTTATGAAACCTCCTATTCTCAAATGCTATTAGAGAGTCATAGGGAGTTACTCCAAGAATCACAGCTATGGAACTATTTGTTTAAAATAAACTTTTGTGAATTAAAATTTGTTTCCACTATGAAAAAGTAATCTCTTTGTAATCAGAGGTTTCCAAAATGTGCTTCCCACCTTTCCATTGAGTCCTCAACCTTTTTCAGTTGTATCTAGCATCCCAGCAGCTTAGAATTAAGGTTTGTGGGTACAGGTTCTGATGCAATTCTCTCACTGTTAACACGGGGAGGATATTAGTACCTGCCTCACTGGAGCTTTTAAAGACTAAGAGAGAGAATATACCTGACCCACTAAGCAATAATGTAGCCAACCACACAGTTACAACAGGTACAATTCTAAGAACTTTACATGGACTAACTCCTTAGTACGCAAAGTAAACGTATAAAGAAGGTACTCTTAGGATCCTCATTTCACAGACAAGAAAAAGAGTTTAATGAACTTGCCAAACATACAGAGCTGATATCAGAGCCAGGATTCTAATCCCAAATTCATGCTCTAAAGCATGACACTGTACAGCCCCTACTATGACCATAGTGAGGGTTTAATAAAATGTTAGTTCTCTAGACAGCTCACTCAAGGCTCACAAGAAGAGGCCTTACTAACTTAATTATTGAATCATCAGAAAGTGAGACTGGTTTCTAGTCTTCCCCACAGCATGAGAAGACAGCAGGTTTGCTGCTGGGTGGTTTTAAGGACAGAGTCAGTTCACCAAGGCTGGCCTGGAACACCAGTTCTGCAAGCGTCCAGAGTGAGCAGCGTGGGTGGCGGGGGGAGGGGGGTACTTCACAGCCAAGAGCTCAATTTTCTAGTCCAGGCTCTGCCACATGTTTTCTATGTGACCTTGATCACAGCATTTAACTTGTATTGCTTCAATTTCTCTTCTACAAACCAAGGGTAAAAGACAGTATGACTGGAATGGCTCTGAAATTTCAGGATTCTAGGACACAGTCTGAACAAGTGTCCCTGTTAAAATGCCAGTGGTGCAACATGCCAGTGGACTACTCATACTTCATACAGTGATGAAGGCATTCAGAACTCCTTCTTAATATTTATGGTGTACAAGAAAATTGTTCGGGGAGGATGTTTCAGAAAAGAAAACATCCTTTTTCTTTTCCTTCCTGAAGACAAACATTTTTAGGTGTCATAATTTTTTTCAAGGATAAATAGTGATTGATGTCCATATTAGTTGTCCTAATTGAATTCCAAAAAAAAAAAAAAAATTCCTCTTGGCCAAAATGGACCTGAGATACTCTGTGCTTCTGAAAGACAAAAATGAATCATGAATCTCAAGAGAATTCTTCCTAAAGAAAAAGACAATTTAATTGGTCATATGTGAAATACCTACTTGGAAAAGTAGTTACAAATAATTTTACTGTGGGCTCCCTTTCTTACCATCCATTTATGTATTTGGTGCCATTCGTTTTCCATTTACTGCTGCAAAAAATTACCACAAATTTAGCAGCTTAAAACAACACAAATTCATTGTCAGACAGTTCCGTAGGCCACCAGTTTCACTAAGCTAAGACCACACTGTTGGTAGAGATGCATTCTTTTCCAGAGGCTCTAGGAAGAAGTTTGTTTTTGGTTTTTTCTCTGGCTTCTAGAGGCCACCTTAGTACTCCGCTCCCAGACCCTTCCTCCATCTTCAAAGCTAGCAGCACAGCATCTCTCTGACCCTGCTTCCATCACCACATCTCTTTGACTCTCTTTTACATCCCTCTTCCACTTTAAAGGACTTTGTGATTACGCTAGGCCCACCCAAATAACCCAGGAAATCTTCCTGTTTTAAGGTTAGCTGACTGTCATACCTATATCATTTGCAACTTTAAATCCCCTTTGTCATGAAACCAAACGCACTCATGGCTTCCTCAATTAGAATGTGGACATTTCCGGGGGAAGGAAGATGCATTATTCTGCCTACTACCATCTCTTCCCTCCCTCTGTTGTCCTTCAGATGCAATAAACTCAGGGAAGAATATACATAAATACTTTACCAAATCAAATAGGAACTGGAAAATAAAGTCACTCCTGTCTTTCCCTCCTTCACTTCCTTTGAACCAGGGTATACAGATTCCAAAGTCTAAAGAGGTTCATGTTTACATTGGTCGTCATTGCCTATTATTTGCTCACTTGCTCTATAGTATTTACATAGTATTTGACATTTGACAAGATTTTCTTTAACTTTTTTGTGGGTAAATTAATCAGTTCGTTTTTGTAGTACTTAGGACACAGTGATGTCATCCCAGGCAACAACCCAGCCCCGAATGTATGAAACCGTACTCAATCCTTACCCGCCAAACAGCATCATGGCTCCTGGCTTTCAACAACCTGTGGGTTTCATACACCTGGGAAACCAAGCTCAGAGTGGCCAGCCTCCCTTCCTCGGGTCTCCAGGAATCATCACCAACAGTCATCAAGGTCAAGGAAATACACAGGTGCTAAACCCAGCCTTAGGAACAGCAATCACAAACTTTAGAGAAGAAGCAAAGATATTAGGGGTAAGTCTACTTACAGTGAGAATTCCAATTTTGCATTTTCAAGGTTATATTGTACCTATAAGTAATAGGTGGAGAAAAGTTTATGATCTCATGACCTACATCCAATCATTAAAAAGTTCTGAACGTTAATGGAAACTGTGTCCCTTTAAGGCAGAAATAATTCATCTGCATATAGACTTTACCCTGAATTCAATTTATTTTAGATTCAAGCAAGACTCTAACAGGTGACAAAGTACTCTTCCCAGCAGGATAATTCAGTAACACTGACATTATGGAAACACCGATACTTCTAGCTTGATCTCACTTCTGCAAAGGACACTTTGGGCACCCTCGATCCTGTCTCAGATTAGCTGCAAGCCTGGTATTTGTGTATACAGGTGAATTCACATTAAAATGAACATTGATAGCTACCTTCAAAACCGAAGCAACTATAAATGGGCAGTCTGGGGGAACTGGGTTGGAAAGAATTCACAGCCATTCCATTTGCTGTGCCTTTCACCCAGGGCCTGTGCAGACGTTATGACTTAACTGCCATGCTACTTCTACAAAGGGCACTTCAAACACTAATAATCTTGTTTATGTAAGTATTGTATCTACTTGTAGATGAAGATTCCACCTGCACAGAGAGAACTGTTATAGTTTTTACGGTGCTTTCCAGATACGCCATTCATGCCACTAACAATTCCACTCCACAGTACTGTCTCTCCTGTGTGCAGTTCTAACTTCTCTGCTAGAGCATTCAGTAGGTTATACTGAGTGCCCCTTACGTACCAGAAACTCGTCCAGTCATCTTAGTACTACTTAGTAAGTAAGTACTAAGTACTTACTTACTACTATTTCAGGTTTTACCACTTTAGAAAAGTAAAAATAAACATTGCACTCTCTAGCAGACAGATCTAGGCTTGGAGGGTGGCTTTGATTCTCCTCCTGGCAGAGAAAGAAAATCCCCTGCTCCCACTGAGCAAAGGGACAAACTGGGACCCCACAAAGCCAACCCCACACAGGTGCCCTCATCTAGATCAGAATCGCAGGCTCAGACTATAAACATAAAACAGAACTAAAGTACACGATGTGTTAGAAGGTGATAAATGATGTGGACAGAATAAAGTGTAAAAGGGCTGGTTAGTACCAGGCAGTGAAGGGTATGGGGAGCAATTTCAAGTTGATCAGAGGAGGCTTTCCTGAGAAGATGACATTTGAGCAAAGACATGAAGGGAAGAACGAGCGACACAGATACCAGGACAAGAGCTTCCAGGCAAAGTTGGGAGGATCATTAGAGGAAGATGTGGGTGCTGTGTTTGATGAACAGGGAGGAGGCCAGTAAAGTAGAACAGTATGATGGAGGGAGGCTGTAGCCTCGAGGAGAGCAGAGGAAGGGTGGAGGCCAGACCTTGTGAGTCTGGAAGACAGAAGTCCTGGCTTGTACTCTAACACTGGAGCATTCTGCCTGGCAACGAAGAGGTACTCAAGAACAGCACTTTAAAGTGACAGATGCTGTTTTACTTTTAAAAGTTCCAGCTGGCAGAATACTTCTCCCTAAAGATTATACACTTAGGCTATTAGTAGCTCCCAGTCACCACAACAATGCAGGGACTTTAGGTGGTAGGATGGGGAGCATCTGCCTTAATTGATTCAGAACTCAAAGTTGTTCAGTGGCCAAAAGTCCAAATTACTGTCTGGCCTGCAGGCAAGTCTGGTAAGTAAATAGTATAGCCAGTGTTATACTAAGAGAAAAGTAAGCCAGTACTAATCCAGTATCTGACTGTCATCAAGATGAAGGCAAGGATGAGAATAAGAAGTCTTTGGCCAGATGACTCAATTGCTGCTCTAAGGAAGAGTTTGTAACAACCAATTATAATGCCTAATTCAGGAGTTCTTTAACTGAGATCCATGACTGGCTTTAGCCTGTGACACCTCTGAAGTCCTGTGCAACAGTATTGTGTGTGTATGTATGGATGTGTAACAAGATTTTGTGTGTCTGTATGAATGTGTGACAAGAGTTTTTCAAGAAGATTCATAGTTTTTATTATTCTCAAAGAAATTCATTAGTCAAAGAAAATATTAATCTCTTAGCATTATTTAGGAAGCTGTGATTTTTTCCAACTGTTTCAACTTAATAACTGTATTCAATAGCAAGTTATTAAAGAAATAAACACAGCAATGTTTGTATTTGCAGTTTTCTTGGACAGGTAAGATGTAAGCTTGGGAAGAAACCAATGGTAAACCTACAGTTAGCTTCTGGCCCAAACTAGAAACACTTACTTTCCACAAATATGTTTATTCAGGATGAAATAAGGTGCCCTAAGAGGTACAAAATAGATCTCATCTTTGAGAATATGTCTTGGCCAATAAGAAAATATTTACATGCCTGCAATTAAAAAAAAGAACAATAAAAATTCTTACAAAACCAAGTAATAAGATGTCTAATTTACATAAGATAAAACAGAAATTTAGAAAGAGAAAAGATAGCTGAAATTGACTAATATACTCAAGACAACTTCATGGAAGAGCTGGAGCTGAGCCCGAGGGAAAGCTGTATTTAATAGTTAAAAGGCATGTGTTCTGGAATCAATTTGTGGCCCCTCAGTAACCATATGGACACTGCTATGCTCTGAATGACCTCCCAAAACTCCTATGTTGAAATCCTAACCCTAACAATGATAGTGTTAGGACATGGGCCTTGAGGAGGTACTTACTAGTAGAAGGTGGAGCTCTCAGGAACGGGCATATGAAAAAGGCTCCTGGGAGATCGTGAACCCTTCTCCACTATGTGAGGACACAGTGAGGAGGCACCATTAGGAGCCAGGGGGAGGGCCCTCACTAAAAGGCAACCACGCTGGTACTTTGAACTTAGAACCTCCCAGCCTCTGGAACTGTAGCAAAACATTTCTATTGTTTATAAGCTACCCAGAGGGTAGCGCAGTACTTTCTTGTAGCAGCCTGAGAAGACAGAAACAGGCATCTTTGTGTCTCTATCCAGCTGCTGGGAAGATTACATGAAAAAATAAATGTAAAGTGTTGAGACTCTCTCAAGCATGTAGTTAATGCCCCGTAAACCCCTTGTGACTTCCTTCATGATATCATCCTCATAACTGGAATCTCCCAAGCAGAGAACAGGTCCATCTGAAATAGCCATCAAAGTCACAATTAAAGCATTTCTTCAGAGAGTCTTTTAGAGGCTCTTCGGAGACACCAATGCATGCTTAATCAGTAGCACCTTCTGAAGAGCTCTCCTTGGCCACCCTTACAAGCCACCCAAACACCTCAAACGAGGCCCACGAGGAAGGCCCTGTGCCAGTATATGCCAAATTCTTCATGGCTCACCTCCTGCTGTAAAGGTATGTATGCCTAAAGGACATTCGTGGATCTTGACAGAGGGTACAATAAATAAGCAGCAGCAGCAATGTCAGGAATGTCTCATTAGTGACTGTAAATGAAGAAACAACTTTAAAATGTCTGTTTTCTTTTTTCAGGCAATCCAGATCATGATTGGATTGATGCACATTGGTTTCGGAACTATCTTGGGCTTCATGTACTCCGTTTATGGATCAGTTTTGGGATTTGCTTCCCTTGCTCTTATTAGTGGATATCCGTTCTGGGGTGGCATCTCTGTGAGTAAGCTGCTACAACACTTATCCATCTCAGTTTATTGAGGACAGCTACTCCTAGCCTATGCATAGCTCATTTTCTCATCAGCCTCACATCTGATCATCTGAAAAATTGAGAAATAACAGCTCTGGTTGGGTATAAATAAGGGAGAGCTTCTGTTCTCCATTTTAACCTGCAGCTTAAACTCATACCCTCAAGTTTACCCTGATCCAGTAACCAAGAAGCCAAATTTTTACTTCCTGTTTACATTTAAGATGGAAATGTATGCATTGGGTAGAGAGAGGCAAAAGGAGGTGATGGGGAGCATGATTAAAACTATGCAACTGATAATGACAAGAGACTGAGCTACGAGTTCACAGACCGTCAGCACAAGGTAAGCTCACAAAAGAATAAGCTCCTTACATGTAAGAAACTAAGGGGAGAAAAAAAGGGAGAAGTCAAATTGAAACAATTTCTGAAGATTTCTCCAGAAAAATGGAGAAGTATGAGAGGAATTTTTGATAGGTAAACTAGATGAATATAAATAGACCAGTCTTTCCTACAAAGAGAGAAGCTCCAGGACTGAAGAACCCATCTTTCATAAATAAATGTGTCTGTTTCTACAGTTCATTACTACGGGTACTCTCTCTATACTGGCATCCAAGAAGCTTTCTCCTACTCTGGTAAGTCAGAATGTTTCTACTTATTAAACTCTTCTGAAGATTCATTTAATTGATTTGGAGAGGAAAATTGAGAAAGTGGATTCAACAAATGCAAAGGGAAGCACTTTTTCCCAAAACTACTTCTACTGATTGCCTCCATGGTATGTGTGCCTCAGAATGGTCCACAAAATTTGCCCCTCAGAAATGCCCCTTCTGATTCTTCAATCACAAAAGTGAGAAGTGGTATAGATAAGGTTGTTGAGCTTTACCCTAAAGGCTACCTGGCTCAGTTGGGTCGCACTGAATTAGGGGAAGCCCAAAGCAGAATATAGGAGCCAGGAAATACCCACCTGCCGCTTCACTATCAAAGACTCTATTATTCATTTGCCATTTCTCAGTTCTGCCTTGGTTTGTATTTTTATTTTTTATTTGCACATATTGCCTATTTTTACTCAGATTTGACTTTTGTTTTATGTTAAATCATCACTAACAGCACCAACTGGATACACAAAAAGAGTTTATAAAAATAATCACTGAGACAGGTCTCTCAATTTTCTTGGTCACAGCTCTCCAACTTTTGCAATTTCCTGGTCTACTTCTGAAACAGGAGAAAGAAAATGATTTGCCAAGAAATGGTGACAACTAGAGCAGAGGTGGCTTCAAGATTATATTTACTCCAGCACAAGAGGAAAGAATGGAAAAATGGGAACACAGAATCACGCTGTTCGTGTTCTCCTAGATACCAGAGACTAGACTAGAGGCTAGAACAGACACTAAACTAGACACTAAACATTAGGCTAGAGATTAAAGACCAGGCTAAACTAAACTAAATCAACCTAATCCCAATTAACCACTTCTGTTGTAATAAAAAAAAAAAAGTAGACCATCCTTTCTCTGGACGATTTACGGATCTTTCTGATGTTGTCCCAGCACAGAACATGTCAAAATCTTCTTGTAGAAACAAGAAAGTTTTGTACTCTACCCTACACTTCTACCCACAAAAGCCCAATGAGTTCCTCATTCTAAATCTGGATTTTTTAATCTAGTCCCTAGAAAGACTTCAGGGTTTTCATCAATTTCTAATTTCATCAGCAAAGATGTTTTTGCATACATACTTTTCCATCTATAAAACTGGATGCTACATAGTATTACATCATATGGTCATTGTAAGAGCTTCTTGAGATACTGTATTTAAATGATTTAAACACAGTGCCTGTCACAGAAAAATGCTCATTAATGGTTTATTTGTTGTTTTATTACTTTAAAGGGGAAAAAATTGTTATTGTGTGTGAGGCTTTTAGGCAACCCCAACAGATTAGCTTCTACTTTGTATTATTTACATTTTTCTACCGATTTCAGAAGTACACTACATTTAGGCTGCATACAGAGTAGTTTTCATGAAAACTCAGAAAGGCAAAGGAAAGAAAAGTCATCTTAATTTCAAAAATTTTTTCAAGATTTCAAAGATTAAGAACCATTACATTAACTGTTTCTTACTTATTCAATTTTTTTCTCCTATATGATTTATTTTTCCTGTCATCTCCATTAGATCAAAAGCAGCTTAGGAATGAACATTGTCAGTACTTTCTTTGCCTTCATTGGAGTGATTCTGCTGCTGGTGGATGTGAGCATCAATGGCCTACCCAACCAAGACTACTGGGCAGTTGTAAGTATCCCATGATCTACCATGTGCCTCCCCTACATTCTCGCACAGAGGGTCCATTTTTTTCACCTCTGATGACTGTATAGTAGCCCTAGTGGAAAATCCTTTTTTCTATTCCAGCCCTATTTCTGATCATGTGATCTCTAGGACTGCAGAAAAAGTGGGAGGGCTATCTCTACAGACAAAGTCGGGCAGAAAGGACATCCTTTATTGGTCTCACTGTTAATCACGTGAACAATGGGACAACACCTAAGGACACTTAAAGATACCCAGATAGAATTTTCCAAAAATTTTAAACTCTATGTAAATAAGATAGTCAAGTTATTGCATAGTTTTATTTTAGAGTAAGTATGGGATGAGGGGCAACTGGCTACAACAAGGACATTTCACTTTCATTAGAGAAACTCAAAGAATGAAACAACTTCAAAATGAAACACGTGCCTCTGAATGTTCTCAAGACAGAACTGTTCATTCATAATCACATTAGACAAAGCATAGACTCTGACAATTACCCCAAGAGTGGAGAAAGTGTACAGAAGCACTTATAAGAGGGCAAGAATATGAGGCAACTTCTTGGTAAGTAAGAAGGAAAGAGCAAGAACACAAAATTTATCCTCTATAATACCAAACCAAGAAACAAAAATTACTCAAAAACTACCTTTTAAATTAGCATCCAAGTAAAAAACCAAAAGAGTCTGCTGTGTCTCGAGGTAGTAGAAGAAAGTACATCACCTAATCCTGTCTTCTATTCCCCAGAAACAAACCTAAGAAAAGCAGGACACCAAAAAATACGGACAAGTCTCACTAAGGTTCTCCAATCTAGAGCTAAGAAGACTTAAGTGGAAAGCAGCCAGTTCCAAGAAAGTATAAAGCAGGGGCATCTGGGTGGCTTAGTTAAGTGACTGACTTTGGCTCAGTTCATGATCTCAGGATCCTAGGACTGAGCTCTGCATCCAGCTCACCACCCGACCAGGAGTCTGCCTGTCCCTCTTCCTCTCCCCTCCCTCTGCTCATGCACTCACTCACTCTCTAATAAATAAAATCTTAAAAAAAAAAAAAGAAAGAAAGTATAAAGCAAAATTTGAATGACAAAAGCCCTTGTGTAGCACCCCAGGACCTCAAGAAAAGCAGAGCACCAGAATTAACATCTTTCAGTACCCCTTGATAACGTGGAGAAATTAGCAGAAATCCATAGGAACAGAATATACCTCTGGTCTTGTAGCAGGTATTAGTATAGACATTTCTCAAAAGAAAGAGAAGGTGAAGTCTACATTCAATAGCAAGAATTGTGCTCAGTGCCAGCTAAATCATCTCTTTCACTGCTACAGCTGCATGGTTAGCATTCAGTAAAATGAACATAAAACAGTATCTGTCTCTGAAATTGAAACTGGAAATAAGAAAGACAAAATCAATGTAGTTAAGTAGAAACACAATCAAGGAAAACTTACCTATACTATATCCAAACAAAAGTAAAGCCTATATACAGTTGTTCACTTTAAGAACGAGAAAATTGAGAAAAAAAAATGGTAGGGAAACTATCCAAATACCTTAGAGTGACTAAAGGAACAAATGAAAGGATAAAGGGAAGGAAAAAGGAAAGAAGACTTAAGATTCCCATTGGTCAGCAGAAGCACTCAGATGCCTATTGCTTATTCTGAGAAAAAGATACAATTCAGTTGATTGGAATAAAAGACATGTCAGATAATAAAATGGATGCAAACACATGTGCCTTCCTTCTTCCTCACAAGATGTGCCCTGGTTTGAATGTGAGTCACATAAATCAGGAATACACTGAGTTTCCTCATTATCATGGTTAGATTCCTTACTTGTCTGGAAAGCCACACCCTCAAATTTTAGCTCAAATTCCTGTGCTATGATACAGTGACTCTCATCTGTGATTACCACATGTCCCAGACGTAGCACTGGGTTTCAGGAACTGATATTCAATTCAATTCTAGGTACACATTTTTCAATTTAACACAGAGACAATAAAAGGAAATACCAAGTAGCAGGACAAACCATGTTATACCATAGCACATCAGTGGTATAGATTTTTAAAAATGGAAGAAAAAAAATGGAAGAAATATTATCCAATTATCTATATCTATATCCAATTATCTATAGAAGACTCCCTATGAGTCTTTATCACAATGATAAAGAACAAAGGGTTCTTTAAGATTTTAGGGATAAAAATCCAATACCTATGAGCTGGAAAAAAAATCAGTATGATTCAGTCCCCATCACAGCAACATTCAATGGGGGAAAATAATGAAGCAATGTCACAAAGTTTTGATGAACAGAAACTGTGACTCAAGAATAACACATCCAATAAAATTCTTTTTTTTTTTTAACAAACACTAACATTTATTGAGTGTTTATTACCTTCTAGAAATGGTTAACATTAGAGAAATTGAGCAAGGTAATTACCAAATATATTTTCTAACTTATTTTGAAATTAAATAAAATTATTAATGTCTACTGTATTACCAACATTCTTTTTCATTCTCTAGCAGATTAAAAGTAATGTATTCATTGTTTTGTACCACACCCAGTGCTCCATGCAATCTGTGCCCTCTCCAATTCCCCCAACCTCCCCTCCCTCTTCAAAACCCTCAGATTGTTTTTCAGAGTCCATAGTCTCTCATGGTTCACCTCCCCTTCCAATTTCCCCCAACTCCCTTCTCCTCTCCACCTCCCCTTGTCCTCCATGCTATTTGTTATGCTCCACAAATAAGTGAAACCATATGATAATTGACTCTCTCTGCTTGACTTATTTCACTCAGCATAATCTCTTCCAGTCCCATCCATGTTGATACAAAAGTTGGGTATTCATCCTTTCTGATGGAGGCATCATACTCCATGGTGTATATGGACCACATCTTCCTTATCCATTCGTCCATTGAAGGGCATCTTGATTCTTTCCACAGTTTGGCGACCGTGGCCATTGCTGCTATAAACACTGGGGTACAGATGGCCCTTCTTTTCACTACATCTGTATCTTTGGGGTAAATACCCAGGAGTGCAATGGCAGGGTCATAGGGAAGCTCTATTTTTAATTTCTTGAGGAATCTCCACACTGTTCTCCAAAGTGGCTGCACCAACTTGCATTCCCACCAACAGTGGAAGAGGGTTCCCCTTTCTCCACATCCCCTCCAACACATGTTGTTTCCTGTCTTGCTAATTTTGGCTATTCTAACTGGTGTAAGGTGATATCTCAATGTGGTTTTAATTTGAATCTCCCTGATGGCTAGTGATGATGAACATTTTTTCATGTGTCTGATAGCCATTTGTATGTCTTCATTGGAGAAGTGTCTATTCATATATTCTGCCCATTTTTTTAATATAATTGTCTGTTTTGTGTGTGTTGAGTTTGAGGAGTTCTTTATAGATCCTGAATATCAACCTTTAAAATTCTTGTACAAGCATATAAGCAAAAACAAGATACTCTCAGTAAACAATGATAACACACTGGTGCTTAAAAAAAAAGAGAATATTACACCACATAGGGGTTAAATTAAATCAAGATTCAGAAAGGCAGGGAGAAACTACGTAAAGAGATAAGAGGACATGAGACCATTTAAATATTCATCTAAGACTGTAAGACTGAAAAACTGAAGAAATAACAGCTATAGAAGTGAATATAAAGCTTTTGATGTTCACCCAGCACCCTCCACCAAAAAAACATGAAAAACCACAAAAATACCAAAAACTGGGATGTAAAGAGAGGGAAGAAAAGAGAGATGTCAAATGAGAGTTCCACTTGCCTCATTTTTCATAGCAATCACTTCATACTGCCTAAAATGGAAACTCGGTTTAAAAGTACTTCAGCTTCTTCATGGATTCCTAAACTTTTAACTCTGGCAGACTTAATTTACCTATTTCTATTCTTTCAAAGATCAAGTAATACTTTTACTCCAAAATAGCAAGTACAAAACCATTCCATTCTTCAAGAACAATGTTTCTATCTCTTTCTTTCTCTCATCGCCTCTTTCGTGATGCTTTCTTTCTTGCCGTCTCTCCATGCAGCCATTTCTCTATCTGCCTTTCAGCCTCTACATAGAGACCGGGAATAATAGACAACAAATTTCAATTTTGCTTATTTCTAGGCAGTGACATTAGGGATGAGTTTTTTTAAGATTTTATATATTTGACAGAGATCACAAGTAGGCAAAGAGGCACGCAGAGAGAAAGAGAGAGAGAGAGAGAGAGAAAGGAGGAAGTAGGCTCCCTGCTGAGCAGAGAGCCCAATGCCAGGCTCCATCCCAGGACCCTGGGATCATAACCTGAGCCGAAGTCAAAGGCTTTAACCCACTGAGTCACCCAGGCACCCCTAGGGAAGACTGTTTTCTACATAGCTTGATTTTTTTAAATAAGGAGGTAACATTTTTATAAAAACAAGAAAGCCATCACAAAGGAAAAAAGGGTACTTCCTTTATAATGTTTTTAAATAGTCTGGTGGAGAAAAAGAAATTCTTCTGGCATTTTCTGGCAGAAAATTCAAAATTAATTCACATTCCCCTAAAATAAGCATTTGATGATAATAAAAAAACAATCATGAAGTTGAGCAGGAGAATGGCACATTTGATGAGTCAAAAACTTTGTGAAGCTTGTGTGATTAGTCAAGATTTTGGTATGTTTTTCCCTGATTGCAGCTTTCTGGGAAAGGAATTGCAGCCATGCTGATTATCTTCTCTGTCTTGGAATTCTGCACAAATTGCACTACAGCCTATTTTGCCAAACGAGCAATCACCAAAACCAACAGGGTGAGCTGGGCCTTTTCTCTGTAAAATACTCTGAGTGTGTGCTGGGGAAATACAGACAAGTGTCAGCCAAGTCCCACTGCGGGTTAACAAGAGCGCACTTTGTCCTTGAGTCATGGGGTGGGGATGGGGTGGGGCACGGGACGGAATAGGATTGTAGTAATAATGCTGCTTGTTTTGTTCATTCCAGCCTGTCCTGGTTATTCCCAACGTGTATACAGTCAGTCCTTTGGAACGAGGGGTTTTCTCAGCTCCTCCCAGAAATGATGGCCACCTCACTCGTGCCACTTAACACAACAAGGAGAGGCGCCTGGGTGGTGCAATCAGTTGAGCATCACTCTTGGTTTCCACTTAGGTTGTGATCCTGGGACCGAGCCTCATGTCAGGCTTCACACTCAGTGCAGAGTCAACTTCAGATTCTCTCTCCCTCTCCTTCTACCCTTCCCATTCTTGTGCACACCTGCTCCCCCTCCCCCTAAAATAAATTTTAAAAAATCATATAAAAGAATTTGGCTAAAAACAAAAAGAAGCAGCAAGCTATCTCATGAAGTTAAACTGCTCTGCAGGAACTTAAGAAGCTGGTCTCTGCTGTCCACGATGATTGCTCATCTTTCAAGACTGTGTTTGAGATTTTTCTTAGTTTGTCATTAATGATAGATAACTGCATGTATTTCCCTGCCACTGTTTCTTCCTACATACCACTACCACACTGGGGAGATGGATGACCAGAAGACTGAAAATGGCTCACAGTACTTTGTACATTGATTTCATCAAATCCTGCCTCCTGGATAGCTACAAAGCTTTCTATTTACAGAGTATTTTTCATGTTCATTAAACTCATTCGCAAGGGGACAAGATCAGACCAAGGATGGTACACTGGGGGAGTTTTATCCAGATTATGGCTGTTTTGTTTCTGAAATGGGAAAAAAAAATGGGCATGTTTAAAAGCCAATGGGAACAATACAGATGCACTAGAAAGCTACTGAATATAGGAGAGAAAAGGGATGATTGCAGTCTAAGTATCAAGAAATCAAAAGTGTACATGGAAGGCATGGCCTAAGTCATGAGGAAGGGTGGTTTATCTGCATGAAAGAAAGGAGGATGTCATTGTTGCCTATATCAGTAGGTTTGCAGAGATGGTACGGAGTATGTAGGAGGCTCCATTATAATGGCTCATGTCATCCCCATCAAAGCAGAAGTGAGGTCATGCCCAAGGTGGGGGTCATGTGTAGAATGAGAATATTGAACAGAAAGGGTGATTTTGGATAAGCAATGGAAATAGAGAATAAACTGATCAGAGAAACAGATGAGGACTGCCAGGCTGTACCAAGGGCACATTTAAAGAAGTGGTCACACATTTATAGCACAAACAAACTGATTGCTTCGTCAAGACTTGATCGCTCAGATGTGAATCCAGATACAGGGCCAATTTGGTTTTGTCCAGGATTAGGGTTTTGCAAGAGGGGATGATAAAATACCAAAGGGGCAAAAAAGTGTGGGGTATCTTCAGAAGTATTACTGCAATGATGGACTATGAATCTAAACTGGATTAAGAAGAGAAGGGGAAAAAGTACAGATAGATTGGTCAAATATTTTTATCTGCCTTTCTCCATAGAGCTGTTGGAAAGATCAAATAAGACAACATTATGTGAAAACAGTTTGGAAATAGCAAAGTATCACCCATTTTTGAAGCTTGAGAGTTATTTTTAAAAGCCAAATGGAACAAAACAGATAGGGAAAGAAAAGGTAGAGAAATCAAAATCAAGGAAGAGGCAGATGAGAAGAATGGAATTCCTGTACCTGGGAAAGCAGATGTATTATGTCAGGGGAACATTACATAGTTCCAAATTTCCTCCTCTGCCTGGGTCCCAACTGTTTAGCAGTTTGGGTGATCAGGAATGCTGTGTCCTTCACCATGAAGCTTGGCAGCTAAGTGAAAATAAAGACATATGCTCTATGGTCGGAGGGTCTAGGAACTAAATAGTGCTCCCAAAATGGCTGTAGGAGTGGCATACTACAAATCCACATAAATGACTTAAAAAGTAAGACTTGCTTTACAGAAGAGAAGCATTTCTAGCAAAGTTGATTTTTAAAATAAATTTCCATCAAACACATTCTATTTTTCATTTTACTTTAGTAGTAGTACTAATGGTAACAGCAAATATTTAGCCCACTCTATATGCTAGGCACATCCCTAGACACTTACACAAATTAATATACTTAGTGCTCACAAGATCTCTGTGAAACAGGTACTATAATCAGCATCCTTTCCAGATGAGAAAACTAAAGCAGAGAGATTAAATCTTGTCATTAGGATGAGCAGTTAGCAAAGATTGAAGGATGAATTTGAACCCAGGCAGTCCGGCTCCCAAGTTCAGGCAGTGCTCCTAACCATTACTCCCACTCTTCTTATTGTCTGGGATAGAAGCAGAGATTTGTAGCTCCAAAACAAGAAAACAAACAAACCTGTTTCTCAACAGTAAACCTGTGGTAAATGTGGAAGGAACTACCTAACTCTCTGGTGGGTGAAAAGGGGTTTAGTAATATAATACGATTACTTTCAGCACTTGCCACCTGAAAGTTACCCTGTGACTTTTAATCTCACCTGAGAGTCCCTTAACTCAATATCTAGAGTGTCAATTGATTTGGCCCCCAACTCCTCTTTTGGCTAGAGAGTTAAAAGATGCTAATAGATTTGGGTTTCAACCACCCAAGATTGTATTTTAAGTTGAGGCTTCTTACACTGTAAAAAACAAGACTGCAAACCTTTACAATTTTAACTATGCTGTAAGCATAATATTCTTATGTAGTGGATTCATTTCAAACAATGTAATCATGTTTTTATGCAACTGGGTAAAGTATTCATTCATTGACTAATCAAAATTGATTTAGTGCCTACTCTACAGGGCACTATTCTGTGTGCTTGAGAAAAACAAAAATTCTATTCCTTGGATACTTATGTCATCTAAGTGTTAGACTTCCTGTGAAAAATAAAATCAGACTTTAATTTTAAGTTAAATCTTCTAAGCTTTCTAAAAATGAACCTGTGACCTAAGACCTAAGAAAGTGACTAGAGTAGAAATACTATACTCCAGCACAGAAGTCATATGCTTATTATTAATACTAATACTAAGTTACTTAAAATACTGATCCTAAATTATTGAAGGCTTTATGGATTTTCATTCTGGATTATCTAAAAACTTACTAATTTATGCATTCATTTGCTCAAAAAAATATATTACTACTTCATGACCAAACACTGTGCTAAGCCATTACCTAAAACTAAGATTTTACATATTTTTTAATTAGAGTAATATAAAACAGGATAGATCAGGCTTTATCTTAATGCCAGTATACATATGCTTTTTTCACATCAAAGTAATAAATGTTGGATTTGAGTACCAATTCCTCACTCAAGAAATATAACTGAAACCATACAAGGAAAACCCAAGCGCATCCTGTATTTAGTGTCTTCCCTCTTCAGAAAAACACGGGTTATTATTAGATTTCCAGGGCTCCAGACCATCAACCAACTCTAAATTCTAAGAGTTAGGTCAAGATCTCATGAAATGCATGGGTTCAGAGTTATCATTCAAGAATGTACAAACACATCATAGATACATACATATCATTGAATCACGCCTGGCCTACACTTTTCTGAAAGCTTTTTCCAGAGTATATTTTGCATTTGTTAAATCCCTTTAAAAATCTGTCACAACTGTCCCCTTGTCCCATGAAGCAGATGCTGGCCAAACTCATCTTAAATTTGGGTGACTGGGAGGGAGGTGCCAAGAGTAGCCAGGCCTCTATTTGTAGAAGTGATCTGAATCAGGGGGAAAGATCCTACAGGAAGCTTTGAGTTCAAGTATCCAAAGCTCAAACTGAAAGAGCAGAACATGGAGTCTAGTTCCCTGTCTGGTCAAACCAGGCTTGATCCCCATGGAGAAAGGAGCGTTCTCATTTGCACATGGACATGATGAGGCTCCTGCTCTGTGAGGAGGAGTGAAGAAAATTCAAGGCTGCTGAACCCCCAGGGCCTTGGAGCTTGGGAAGCATTGGGGGACAGCACCTAGGTCAAAACAGCCTTCTTGAAAAAGGCAGCTACATGGCCTGGGAAGACAAAGATGCAGATGGAAAGTGGCTGCTGTGCTACAGAACAATGTGAAAATTCCAGGGACTCCCAGAAATACTCTGGAAGTGGGGATTTGCAAAGAACTAAGGGGTACTTGAGCAGATCAGGGGCAAGCCAGACAAATGTGGCCACATTGCCAGTGTGTCTGAATTCTCACAGGATGGAGAGGACGTAGACATCAGCATTTTCTTAAAACTGGCTAATTTTTGCCGTTCTCCCTTCATTTTTCAAGTAAAACAAACAAAGCCTTCCTCTCTCCAGACTTCCTTCTTCTGGACAAGGCAATTTATATTTTCGCAATGTTCACTCTTCTCCCCAAACCCATCTCTACTCCACTCCTCAGTTCCCTGACTTCACTCAAAAACTGAATATCCCTTGCCCCACAATGATCATGACTATGGGTACCTGGCTCAGGAGGGTGTTTGCTTCTCCCTCTCCCTTTGCCTCTCCCCACCAGCAGGTAATTATTTACAAGTAATAAATGCTGGGTTTGAGTACAAAGACTTCACTCAAGAAATATAAATATTTCTCAAATAAGTAAAATCTTTAAAAATAATAATAAATAATAATAAAATAAAAATGGACATATCCCTTTATTCAGTTCAACCAGCTGGCTCACCTGTCCTCAATAGGTTCCACCAATCTCTTTCTCCACTCATGGACCCTACCCAGGTTAAACCTCACTCGCAGTTTGACTTTGTTTTCAAAATACCTGCCACTCACCTAAGAACTTAGCAACATTTATAATCTGGTACAGACTTTTTGGCCAAATGTTGCTTCATGTAGTCAGAGAATGCTAACTGCAATGTCTAGTTCTGTTGGTCTCAGCCTATTGATAGTGATGCTATTGACCTGAGTGCCTTAAGGCCTTCACCTGAGCCCTACAACTCATGGTGGCCCCCACGGATGTGCCTCCTATGGAACAAGTGATGTGGCTGGACTGACCCTTGTGGTTCTTACTGTAATTGTAAGTTGCACCTCAGCAACAACCATGGGGAAACGTTGAAGTACAGGACATACTACTCACAAGTCAGTCCTGTAGCAAGGGAGAGGGACAGAGAGAAAGTACAAACCCGGGGTTCCGCCTTTATTAGGGTTGAAGGTAGTGTACCTACAGTTTCTTGGGTTTGCTCTTTATGGGTGAATTTAAGACATAAGAGCAGGAATTAAGGCACAGGAAGGGAAAAGCAGGGTCCTTCAAGTGATTAGTTATCTATGTTAATCACAGAGAACTTTCTAAAACGGAAACTTCGGAGGTGGAGTGGCCCATTTTTTCCCTAGTTGTTTTGTTAGTAGCTGTGTAATACAGATGGCAATTCGTCTATTTGAGAGAACTGTCTTTGAAATGGATGTACTGGCAATCAAAAGGTTAATGACTGCAAAATTGGGTGAAGAGCGTGCTCCTGAGCCTGGCATCCTGGCACCAGAAACATCGTGCCTGAGCTGAGAAGATGAAACAACTTGAGGAATTCTTGAAGGCATACGCATCAGAGCCCCCGACTCTGGAGCATCCTGTTGCATAAGTATTTTCAGGAGCATCAAGGCCTTACACTGTAAGAAGAGAAAACAAAAGTCCAAGAGTAGTACGATGGAGTGCACACAGTCAGAACTAGTGCTGAGAACCATGCCCAGACCTCGTAATTTCACCAATTCTGCGACGGTCATACAGCACAGCTCTTCCTGAAGGAGGCCAAAGAAAGCAAAGGGGTACAGGTTCTGGAGCTAGACTGCTGGAATCAGAACCCCAACTTGCACGTTTATAAGCCGTGTGACTATGAACAAGATCCCTAACCTCCCCAGGGGTCCGTATTTTCACCAGTTCAAGTAGTAACAATGGCGCAGTTTAAGTAAGATAAGCCAACGTGGGAAAGCAGCTACACAAGGAGGCCTTTAGACCAGAGTGGCTCTAAGGCCTTGAGAGCCTACATGAGCAAACTGAAACCAAAGCCAGAATCAACGTACTCCAGCCCGAGAAAATTAAACTTAAGAACAACCAACCCCAGCGCTCAAGAAAGACAGCTGTCTAACCTATAATTCCCTTGCTTTGCTTCCACATCTTCTAGAAAGAAACCTTTCCCCTAGCGCCTGCTCATGAGCTGCCCCCGACCATTCTCAGTCTGAATCCATGTTTGCTCAGACCCCTCATCGGCCCCTTGTGTATCTGCCCGCTGCTACCGCTACTTCTTTACACATCTTTTCACACACGTCGTTTTAAGGACTCTGCACATCAAACAGAAAACTGATACCAGGTCTAACCTGAAACGTTGACTCACCTCAGCAGGTGGATGAAAAAGTCGTCCTGATGTCTTGTCTCTTCATTTTCTTCGTTGGCGCCTTACGTTTAGAAAACAAAAAGGGGGGGCGCCTGGGTGGCTCAGTGGGTTAAGCCACTGCCTTCGGCTCAGGTCATGATCTCAGGGTCCTGGGATCGAGCCCCGCATCGGGCTCTCTGCTCAGTGGGGAGCCTGCTTCCTCCTATCTCTCTCTGCCTGCCTCTCTGCCTACTTGTGATCTCTCTCTGTCAAATAAATAAATAAAATCTTAAAAAAAAAAAAAAAAAAAAGAAAAGAAAACAAAAAGGGCAGAGGGTAGTCATGGACTCTGCTACCTTTTTCAATATTTACACCTCCTAAAAGGCATCTGCACTACAATTTCCCTCTGAGGACAGAGAAGGTGAAGGACCGACTTTTCATCAGTGACCCTGGCGGAGGCACCAGAAGGGCCGACATCACCAACGGATACTTGAAGAAGCCATTTCTCCAGACACCAAGCGGTAGTTCTCACACGAGTCTGACCACGTGGTCCGCAAAGCCCTAGTGAGTCTGCGCACACGCAGCCCCCCCCCGCCCCGCCCCGCCACGTAGCAGGCGTGGGCTGCGCAGGCGCACGAAGACAGTGCCTCAGCTGCTGCCGTTGGAGGCCCGCGTGGCCTGAGGAGCCTGAGGGCCTGCTGGGGCCTGGGCTCCTTGAACCTTCAGTGATGCTTGCCAGGCAAGGTCTGGTGACCTGGCCCTGAGGACACTACCCCGGAGATCTGCCTCTTGATCCGGGCCTGGGCACTGGCAGAAAGACCTGGACGGGGTGCTGGAGGAGGTCTCCTGGGCGAGAGGACCATCCAGCGCGGGGACTCCGCCCCCCTGAGCCTGGACCTGGACCTTGAACAAGTACAATGAAGGGTAATGATGTCGCTTTGCTTACGGTATTTCTCAAATGTTAAAAGCCGAAAAGGGTGGCAGAGACCGAATTCGGGGCCCCCTACCTTCCCTCGCCTGCCCCATGCATCCTTGTGCGGACGCTGGGCATCAGCCGCCCGCTGTGCGTCCAGTCCAGTCCACTTCACCACGTGTGCGTCCGTGAGTCGCAGCCCAGGACTAGCCCTGGACGTGCGGAAATGAATTCCTTGGGTCCCAGGAAGTGACCCTGCCTTGGGAGCCAGACCTGCTCATTCAGAGTTAGGTAGACAACACTGTGATGGAGCGTAGGGGAGCAAGGAGAGGAGTACTAATAGACTCTGGGGCAGAGGACGCTTCCCCAAGAAGGGTGCTGTCGGAGCTATTAGGGCAGAAACCCCGGGAAGGGCCTGGGATGAGGCTGAGAAAGTGGGCAGGGAACAGCTCATGAAGGGCTTTATGGGCCCTGCTGAAGAGTTTGAACCTTATTCTGAAGACAGGAGTCGCATCCCTGCTAAAGATGGAGCAGTGGCTTCTAGACGTGAGCTCTCGGTGACTGTTTCCGAATTTCTCTGTCTTAAGGCAAGAGTAAAGAATGAGGATAGGGTTGGGAATGAGGACTAAGGACTTGTTCTGCAGCTGCTTTTTGATTAGTGATGAAAGCACCAGAGAATAGAAACAAATTATTAATTTTTATTTTTTTATTTTTTAATTTTTTTTTTTTTACAAAAATGAGATTCTTCAGTGGGTTCTAGAGTAACTGACCGTAGAATGTTTTTCTAAAAAATTCTAACCGTCATTTATTCCAGAAATGAATAAATTTATTTACAGGAATTAAGTGTAGAATTTCTTATTTTCTTCCAACATTTAAGCTAAAGATTTTTAAACACACACACAATCTGTTTTTTCATGGTACGTCAATGAATACTTCAGCTGGGGTGGCTTTCATGGGGGCCTGAAGGAGAGAGACTATAGGATGCTAAATATTCTGCTCCTGGTGCTTCCACTATCAGCTGTGAGAATTTTTATACATAAAGAAAAGGACTAATTACTTTGTATTATTTTCCTTTTTTTCTCAAAAGTGACACTAGCAATCTAGATAGGACTTCCTAGTTACTTTATATATAAATTCTGTAATTCTGTGCCTTTTATTTGAGCATGACGGAATGATTAATCTTGGTTACCTTTAGACCGGTACACTTTCTTCAGTATTTCTCAAAGGTGCTGTTTAATATATAAAACCTATTATTTATACTTAAGTTATTGTACTTAACATATTGTTTTCTCTACTGCCAATAGCTCTTATAGTCTTAACCTAGCTTTTTTCTGTCTCTGTACTTTATAGAATTAAGAGACAGAGAGAAAATGAATTTTAGAAACCAAAGACTCATTAAAATAATCAAATCATGAGATTTGAAGGGTACAGGGAATGAGAGTTCATTTACTCAAACCTGCCTCTCAAAAAGGCCAAGATTCAGGGTTTAAGATCATCCATTACATTATCACCTAAGTGACATGATTCATGTTATTGACTGAGGTATGACATGTTAGAAGATGTAGAACAATGTAATGTCAGATCCACAAAGGATACAGTTATTAGCCAGGTTTTCTGAACACCAGGGAGAAATGCAGAAAAAAGGGAGGGCGAGAGGGGAAGAAACAATAATGAAAGAACTCCTAGAAGAAGCCTTCAGTGGGAAAAAAAAGAAACAATAACAACAAAAGAACTTCTAGGAGAATCTTGAGGATTGTGGAAGCAACTTTGGTAAGTTGTCTGACGGTAGAAAAAGTTCTTTCATATAAAGAACTAGATAGCAAGTGTGTGACAGAAAAAAAAAATCATGAGCCCATGATGAATTTAAGTATAAGAATTTGGTTTTGAAATGTGAACATGGCATTATGAATTGCATTGAAGGCATTATGAATTGCAAATAAGTTGTTAAAAGCGTTACCAAAAATTCCCTAACATCGTTTCCTAAGTGTTCTTTATATTTTATCATCCAGGGCCACTGCTTACTACTCAGAGAAAATAACTGTAATATGCCTATACTTTTTAGTTGTAAGGAGAGGCTTTTCACTTATGGAGGCCATTATTCAGAACAGGTAGATGCCAGCTGATGCCTCTACAAACTTAGGCACAAAAAGAAGAAAACAGTTGCTTCAGAGTTTGGGAGGTGGTTGTAAAACAGTGGGAAAAGAATCAAACTTAAGTATTTTCTTCTGAGCAATGTGTGTATATGTGTTTTGTATTGTTTTGTAGCAGTTTGTTAATAAAAATTTCACCAAAGATTAGAAGCATAATCATCTAGAGGAAATGCTGGTAGTATGGCTCGATGTGTATGTTCAAAACTCTCTGCAGCAGATAGTCTTACTCTAGGGGTAAGTAAGACTTCAATTTGACTAAATTCAAGAATATGTACTACTTCAGTTTACTAAGGATTATTCGTGAATCTGGGAAGGTGCATATTTGGTTAAGTCAAAGGGTAAAAATGGGTTTAAGAAATTGTTTTTGAATATAGTTGACACACAATGGTACATCAGTTTCAGGTATACAACATTGTGACTCAGCCTCGCTGTACATTATGCTCTGCTCACCACAAGCAGAGGTAGCTACCATTTGTCACCATACGATGCTGTAACAAGATCATTGACTGTATTCCCTCTGCTGTACCTTTTATTTCTGTGACTTGTTCATTCCATAACTGAAATCTCCCTGTATCTCCCACTTCCCCTCACCCCCCCCAAAAATTTTTTTAATACTGATTGTCTCCTACAAATTTTGACTGATCTCATGTCTCTTCATACACAAATATGTGCTTATATATAAGCATATTGACTAAGCCAACATACATAGGGTGCTAGAGAAATCCCAAAAAGGAATAAAAGAAAAAGAAGTGTTGTTTTTTTTTTAAACTGGAAGAAAGATCTCTTGTTGATCTCTTTCTATTACTGTATTGATTTCTATGCGATAGAATGATTATTAATTTGTCTCTTCAATTATAAACAGAGAGCTTAGCTATCTCTTAGTAATACCAAGGAATTATGAAGATCATGCTCTTTCCCATCTGAAAGAGAAAGAACTTTTCTACTGGATGTGAACTTTTCCTTCGAACTTGGTCGCTGTGTAGATTGTCTCCCACCTGACTGTTCAGCTGAGGTTCTTAATGTCTTGGGAGTCACAGACCCTTTCTGACATAGGAAGGAAGCTCTGAATCTTCTCCCCAGCTTCATATACATATTGTAATCCTTTGCACTCATATTTTTGTGTGTGGGGAAGAGGCCTATGACCTCCTGAAATGCCATTTTTTGGCTCTAGGTTAAGAACAATTTTTAAATAAGAAAATCCATCTTGTTCTTCTCCACACACTAGCAGCCTTGCTTTCTAATATGGTTACTAGGATATTTCATAGTATTATATAGGACAGCCCCAATTATAAAGGGAGACACTACTTTTCAACTTCACTTAAGAGTTGGGAAAGTCAAGTGAAATTAATGTCCTTCATTCTGATGTGCTTATTCAAGAGATATTTCCTGGGCTCCCGCTTGTAGAGGTTGGTACAATAGTGAGATAACTAAATTCAGTCTCTCGAGGGCTTATCTATCTAGTAAAGATATTCTGCCAATCAAATCCAAAGAATCTCTGAAGAAAATGCCATTTTTTCAAATGGCAGTGCAGAGGAAATCTGAAATCTAAATGTATAAAAATGGGTAAGATTGTTACTGAAAAAGTAACAATGGTCTTTCTATAAAGAGAATTCTCTAAAATGTATCTTTAATATTATCTGATTGCATTTATGTGTTTTTAGACTATTTCCTTTGTAAGGAGCTGGAACTATTAAAGCATTAAATAGCTTCCTGTTAAAGTTTATATTCAAGTAAAAATAATATTACATCCAAGATTTTTACATTTATTTGTTTTAATTAAGTAGGCTCCACAACCATCATGAGGCTTGAACTCATGACCCTGAGATCAGGCATCACATGCTTCACTGACTGATCCAGCTAGGTGCCCAATCCTCTGAAATTTTTAAAGCGTAATTAAAAATGTGATTCAGTATGTGAAATATCAGTTCACATATAAATTTTTTTTGGATTATAGTTATCTTCTTAAAAACTAAAGTTGAGTAATAATTCTCCCCTCCACCAACCTTTCCCCTATCCAATAGGAAGACCTGGTACAAGCAAGTCTACACGATATTCTTTGTATCTCTGTGTTGGATTGTACCTCACCCCAGCATGCTTGTGATAAAGATACATACCAAGTATGCCTTGGAGGCAAAGGTAAACCTTTAAAAGATGCAAAAAGTGGTTCAACCTTAAAATTACTAATGTACAAGAACATATTGGATAAATGGCTTCCTGCATCCAAATAGCGTAGTAACCATATTTTGCCCCAAATACCTTCAGTGTTCTCTTCTCATGCCATTGCTCTATAGGTAGAAAGGATAGCAGTAGTAAGAGATTGTCAACCTTTCTGTGGGAGAATTGACTAGAATTATTATTGAACAGTATGATGCTCCAAGAATCGCTGATTCCTATTTGGTAAACCTCAGTACTTCCTGGTTAGGGCTTGCTTTGGGGGCTAACCAGTCCAGAAAATACATGGTAAGTGCATTCCTATTTAACTTTTATCTTTCATAAAGTATTGAATATTTCTTACAGTTAACATTTATTGGAGCTGTGTTATAAATTACATGGTTTTGGTACTAATATCATTTTCTTCTCACAGGCTGTCCAGATTATGATTGGCATATTTCATGTTTTCATGTGGTATTTCCTATTGATTTTGTATATGGGACAAATTAGAGGAGTCTTTGGGACATATGAACCTATAACTTACAAAGCAGGATGTTCTTTATGGGGAGTTATTGTGAGTAGAATATATTTATGATTTAATCATTCAGTAAATACTATTCATGCCAGTAGTGGAAGATAGGGAACAGTTTTTAAACAGAGATTTCAGGAGAATTATGTAAGTAAATCTCATGTTGGTAATTTATTCAAAATCAAATTCCTTTTTCAGCACATGTTTCCTTAGTACCTTTAACTTACCAGGGCTATTAAAAGAGATGTGGAAACAGGAAGGAATAAACAATGACAACCATAGGTTGGATTGACTTTATATATGTGAAAGACAAAGAATCTTAACCATAATATCCATTAGCATAGTTAATTTTCATATTTAGGGTCTTTACCTTCTTCACACAACGAGTCTATACTCACACATTCTCTAAACTTGTCATTACCTGCATTCTTCTGTGGTTTCTAGATAACCATAAGGCAGTAGGAATAGTTGAAGAGTATGGCATCCTCAAAGCTGAGCAAACAAATAGGGAAAGATAAACTATATTAAATTCTGTTATTTTGCCAAAAAAGGCTGAGAATTGACCGTTGGAGTTAGCAATGTGGAACCCAGCCATAAACTTGACAAGTAGTTTCAGTAGAATGGTGAGGCAAAACCTGACTGGAGTTGGTTTAAGAACTAATGGAAGGAGAAGAACTATAGAGACAGCAAATAAAAGTCCTTGAAGGACTCTGGTGTAATGTGGCATTGAGAAATGAGGTAGTAGCGGGAGGAAGTTTGGGTCAAGACAAGGTTTCTTATTTGTTTCAGTAAGTTGGAAGTATCATGTCTTTTATGATGGGATTGAACCAGAAGAGCAAAAATCAATATGAAATAAATGGAGAAAAGGAGAGATTAATAGAATCCTGCACTGGAGTAGGCAAGAGATGATGTTTTTAAATACACAAATACTTGGGTTCATGGACAGTTCATGTCTAGCAGTGGATCTCAACTAGAGGTGATTTTACCCCTTAGAGGACATTTGGTGATGTCTGGAGACATTTTTGGTTTTCACAGCAGGGGTGGGCATCTAGTAGGCAGAAGCCAAGAAAATGCATAAATATCCCACAAATTACAAGCTAACCCTTATAAGAAAAAATTATCCATCTTTAATGTAAATAGCACCAAGGTGGGTAACAGGATGGAAAGGTAGAGGAGCAAAGAGAAAGGACAAATTTTGATAGGTAGGTAGATGGGATATTGGGAGCTTGTGGAACTTCCCTTCCTATGACTTCAAATATCTCTGTGAATTAGGAAGCCAGATTATGGGCTGAGAATGAAAATTGGGTAATAAACTGGTTGTTTGAAGGGAGGGTTTAAAATGGTCATCTAGAAAAAGAGAGCGTATGCATTGTAGAAATGTAGTCTGACTTCCACTAAGATAAAGAGCTCATTTAAGCTTTAGGAACAGGGTGTGTGTAGTGAGATGTGGGTCAAATGGTTGTGTGTCTTTCTCAGGTCCCGTTTGGCTGCATGGGTTCAGGCATTCAGTGAGAAGGAAACCTGCATTTAATCAGAATTTGGGTTTAACCGTGCATCTGTGATCAAACAAGAATGGTGCAAAGGAGTTGAAAGTGTATATAAGTGAGTGTAATAGTTAACCATGGAATTTAAACTGGTGAAGGAAAGAATATAATGGAAGTGAGGGGCTTGATCATAGATGCAGATGGATTCAAAGGATTGTTAAAGTTGGGATACTACAGAACCTGATGTAGAAAGATAGAAACTAGTAGTCCTAGTGAGATACTTGGAATTGAGATTTGGAAGATGTCATACTTATTGGCAGAAACAAACACAAGAGAATGAATATGGGAGTGAGCGACTGAGATAAGATGGGGTCGGAGGATTAGAGAAGAGAAATTCAAAGAACTGTAATACCAAGGTGTTAGAAGGATCACACACACACACACACACACACACACACACACACACACCAAGGTCTAAGAAGTGTTAGTAAGATAGGAATTAAAATCACCAAGACTAGAGTGACCAAATCAACTTCAACCAGGCTAGATAGTGGGTGATAGAATCTGATGACATTTGCTTCAAACCTGGGGGAGAGACAAGCATTGGAAGTAATAAGGAGCAAGGAGACCACTTACACAGAAACAGTGGTATAAGGGCTGTAAGAGAAAATGGCCGCCACTTGAGAGAGCTGCAGAGAAAGTAGTGACCTCTAGGAGTTCCTCTTTGTACATTGGCTCACAAGGGTCAAAGCATTGCTTTAGAAAACAATAGTGAATTTGCAGACAAAATCCAGATAAATGATTCATGTCCCTCAGTGTTTAATTGTACATGTTATAAAAATAACATGTGTAGCTCTTAGAATAAATTATCTAGAATTTCAGCTAAATTAAATCCAATGGAAAACTCTCATAAACTTTGAAAGGCATTTTGTGAAGCACATGGTTTGCTAATCTAGCTACAAAGCACTCTAGTTTGTAATTCAACTCATATTAGCTCTTCCTCTCACTGTGTACCTCCTTAGAAATCTCAGCTTTTATTACAGAATGAAGTGCTGTGTGTGTAAATTTAAGTTATCCTAGAGGAGTTAGTAAGCTTTAAGATTTGATCTCCCTCAAACCATAAGTGACTCTTAATCTCACAAAACAAACTGAGGGTTGCTGGGGGGAGGGGGTTTGGGAGAAGGGAGTGGGATTATGGACCTTGGGGAGGGTATGTGCTTTGGTGAGTGCTGTGAAGTGTGTAAACCTGGTGATTCACAGACCTGTACCCCTGGGGATAAAAATATATGTTTATAAAAAATAAAAAATTATTAAAAAAAAAAAAAAAAGATTTGGTCTCCCTATAAATGGTATAGCATGAATGCTGTTTTTCCACAGATTGTTCTTTGATTTAGATCTTTGTGAATTCACTAAAACAGATAGGACAAAAGGAATGTTCCAAAGGAATTATGTAGCTCACCTCCAAACAATATGGCATAACTTTATACTTCTGGGAAATAAAGTACCCTGGTATGAAATAATGGAAACTCTTTAAAAAAAAAAAAAAAAAGAGACCAAAACATGAGTTACAGTTGTTACTTAGTAATGGCCACAGTCTTAACTGTGTACAAACACAGTTTGGAATAGACTCATGAAACCACTTTTCACATTTAGATATGCATACAGTAATTGCAATCAGTGGCTTCATTTTATTAGGAAGGATAGCATTTGAAATGATAATCAGATGAGTTCAGAAAGCAGGCACAGATATAAGCAAACTTGGCTCCTGATTTGGGACTCTTTGAGTCATCTTTGGTACACACCACAACCTGAATTCTGCCCACTGTCTCCTATGTTTCTATGATTAGTGACCCGGCTATTAGCTTTCAGTTCATGACTATATGATGGAAACTTGTCCCGACCCCTTCTACTGAAACTTCTTTATATCTTGTTACTCTTAGTATTCTAAAAATAACAGATGTGGAAGAGAGAGTTGTTAAAAATACATCTTAAGTTGATGAGCATTATCAATGAATATTTATAAATATGTTTTTATATCCAGTTTATCATTACAGGAGTCTCCATAATAAGAGCAGTAAGGCATCAGACTCAAGGCGTGGTAAGTGGAGATGCTTCGGGTATCCTAGAAATCACTTGTCACAAAACTAAGCAGATTTTAGTGAGTATCTGAGCAATGAAGGAATTTACCTTACTTGTAAAATAAAGAATTAAGTGAAAAGCTAAGAACTCATAACTTAATGTGGACAAACTTTCTAAATTAGAATCATTGTGTAAATGTTCTAAATTTAATATAGGGTTTTTTGGTTTGGTATTCTACCTTATTTTAATATTGTATAAACTTTACTAGTAGACAGAATTTAATAGAACCTAATAATGCCTTTATATATAGATATAATATTACTATAAAACTTCATTTTCCTAAACTATTAGGTTTGAGAACAGTATTATATCTTATATTAAAATAGAGGATCTGTCCAGAAGATCCATCCATGGTATAGGTAAAATACTGGTAAGAAAAATATCTTAGACTCCTAGAGTTAAGAAATCAGTGAGTCTGATCTCATAATTATACAGATAAAAACATATCCAAAATTATTGATTGATTCCCCTAGAGAATGAAAATCCTAGATTAAAAATCACTGCATCTTCTTTGGCTTATTTCTATAGGTAGTCAGTTTCCATCTTTATTTTTGTTTCTTTTTCTATTTTATGGTGAATCTCCTTTTGTTCAAATCCTATCTTAACAATCTTTCTTCCTCATGACTCAGAAGATTGTAAAATACAACATCTTTTAGCCCAAATTGAAAATTGATACTTATTGATGTGATATTTCACTGTTCCTTCCAGATTAGTTGGGTTTCATATAAACGCGGAAAATATTTTATCCAAGTGGCAAGCATTCCAGACCTCTAAAGCTCCAGAAACTAGATTAGAGTTCTGACGAAATGATTTTTTTTCGGCAATACAAACTAACAAATTTACCATGTATCTTCTTTTCAGATTACATTTGCTTTTATCATGAACATCTTCTGCATAATTGTTGCAGTTATTGCATCAATTCTAACAGCAATTGAGTTGTCTTCTTTTAATTCCGTGTCATATAGGAATTATGGACAAGCAGTAAGTGACCAATTCTTTAGGAACATCTTAATTTCGAACAATTCTCTTCCAAGGTTTTAAAGCCTTTGGAAGTAAAATAAGGCTTTTATTAGTCTTTAAGAAATCTTTTGTTTTAAGTAGTAAGCTCTTGATTGAAAGTTTCAATTCCAAAGTAATTCTAACATGATTTTTTGGTAAATATTAATAGAATGTTTGAATTCCTGACTGCCCAATTAAAATAAAGCAAGTAGATAATGTGAAGGCTTCAGTGATAAGTGTGTATGCATTAGGCATAGGGTCACTGATGATTCTCTTAATGAAATAAAAGCATATCCTTAAAGTGATCTTAAAACCATTCCCAAAATCAACAAAATAATTCTGCAACTAATGCATATATTGTAGACACCTGGTAATTTCTGGTTTAACACAGAGCTTTTCATATACAGCCAATTTTTTTGAGATTTATTTATTTATTTATTTATTTTAGAAAGAGAGAGAGCACACAAGTGGGGGGAGAGGGAGAGAGAGGGTCCTCAAGCAGACTCTCTACTAAGTGTGGAGCCCGATGTGTGGCTCCATCCTGAGACCAAACCCTAAGATCGTCACCAGAGCCAAAATCAAGAGTCGGATGTTCAACCAGCTGAGCCACCCAGGCATCCTCATACAAAGATTGTTTTTGTGTCTCACATGAATTTTGCTTTATGTAGTCAAATGCTAAATGTGTGTGAATCTGTCTTGTTTCCATTTAACTAAATATCCAATCCCATACTTTGTAGCAGAGAAATAACTGTATTTCAATTTTATTGGCTTTAAATTCAGAATTACAGAATATTAGTGCTGCAAAAGACTTTGAAATGAGAATATATTAGAGTAGAGCTCCTCTTTATTATTGAACAATAAAACAAAAAATAGCAACTTGAAAGTTCCAATTCAAAAATAATTCTAATGAGAAGACTCATTGTAGATGAGGCATAATCTTCCTGCTTCCCCTATATCAACTTTCCTCTCTCTATACCTGCACTGTATTATAAAGGGACCATCAGTGGAGGGAATCCAAGCATGAAAAACAAAAACCTAGAAAACAATGAAAGGATGAGAGAAGATACAATAGCACCCCCAAATGAACTGTGTGTAATGATTGATTTAAATGAGTATGCATCAGATTTTCCCTATACATTGTAAGAAATTCTCCATTTTCCCTAGAAATTCATTCTGGGAATCTTCAGTTTTAATTCTGGTGGCAGAGATAAGGAGGAATAATTAGGTTATTAAGTGGAGGATTATATCAAATTATTTAGTTGCCCACTCTTATTCACAAGCTTATAATTATCAGTTTAAGATAATAATGACATAATTTCCAGGACTCACCTTTTGTAAACACCATTACAAACCATTGTAGACTGTATTTATCTGAACTCAGTATTAATGATCAATTTCACAGTCTCCCAAATGCACAAGTTTTATTTTTGTTTGCAGTGATCAATTACTTGAATGAACTTATATATTAGACCGACATCTCTAATCCACAGTCTTCTCTTAGAGGCATTACAGAATACTATTCCTGCATTTACTAAGGCACCAACCTTTTACAAGATTTGCCACATGACAGCTTTTCCAATAAAAACAAGCTGTTTGGCTAAACCCATAAACTCATCAAGTTATCAGTGTTCCCAGGTAGGTTCAGCTATCCCAAAAAGTGCATGTCTCTGAAGCATACTTCTCTTATAGCAAAATAGTTGATAATCTAAATCCAGAACCAGACTGATTTTATCTAAACACTGTCTTCAGTACTCACTGTCAGTGAGTGACCTTGTGGACAAGTTTCTTAACTTCCCTGTTCCTTTGTTTCTTTCTCTTTTTTTTTTAAGTTCTATTTATTTATTCATGAGAGACAGAGAGACACACAGAGAGAGGCAGAGGCAAAGGTAGAAGCAGGCTCGCCAAGGAGCAGGGAGCCCGATGCAGGGCTTGATCCCAGGACCCTGGGATCATGACCTGAGCAGAAGGCAGACGTTTAACCATCTGAGCCACCCAGGCGCCCTTGTTCCTTAGTCTCTTTCTGTGTCAATAGAGAAAGTGTTAACACATACCTATTAAACTGTTTGTCTGCCAGACTCCAGTCCTGTTATTCTTTTATTTTTTATTTTTTTAATTGCTGCTTCATTTTCTTTTTTAAAATTTTTTATTGTTATCTTAGTCACCATACAGTACATCTTTAGTTTTTGATGTAGTGTTCCACAGTTCATTGTTTGCATATAGCGCCAGCTTGATGCTTCCACTTTGATATGCTTCTGTTGTCACCATCTCAAATTCAACAGATATAAAACAGAAAATATTTGTCTCTCAAAAGTACTGTGCTGCACAACTCCCTTATTTCAGCCTCTAAAGCTGAAAACCTTGAAGTAATCCTTCACCCTTCTCTCTCCACTATCTTCCCAAATATCAATTACTGTTTAGTATTTACTTTAATTTTTATTAACTAGGGCTCTCCTAGTTGTAAGTGATAGAAAATACAACCCAAATCGACTTAAGCAAGAAAAGGGGCACTTACTGACTTCTGCTGCACTCAAAGGCTTAATTCAGTCATTCTCTCCGTTGTTTGCCTGTTTGAACTTCTCTGGCAGATATCTTGCTATTTACAGGGGCAGAATTTAAGAATAACACTAACATATACAAGTTAAGGAATGTGGACAAAATGACTTTTTACAGTCTTGGCAACAAAGAAGTCACCAGTACTTCCCAGCTAAAATGCTACTATTATTGTGTTTCTGCCAACAAAATTAAATCATAATTCTGATAAGGTAACTTGATATTTCAAACCCTCTATAGTATTTTCTTTATCTTCCTGTTACTATCATACACTCCTTATACCTGAGTTATACTGAGTTACCTGAGTTCAACTCGCTTTATCATTTTCTTAAAACATGTTCATTCTTCCATGCATTTTCCCCCTCACATTATCAAACCATAGGTCATGTGATACGTATTTTAGCTTTATTATTTTTCTACTTTATGTCTCCATTAATTATTTTATCACACTTTTAATGTATGCTATTACATTTTTTCTAGAACATGTCACAAAAAAACTAGTAAATGAGAATTTAAAGCTGCCTAGAATGTTGCTTCCCTCCTTTGTTTCTTGGTCTTACTCTTATTTTTAATGTCTTGCCTTTTATGAAGACTTCCTGGATACAAATGGCTTAGGACAAATTTCCTGCCCCTAAAATTCCTGAGCAAGTTTTTATCCATTCTGACATATTTGACCTTATTATATGTTATTTTATATTATCTTTCTGTCTTTTCTACTTGAATATAAACTTTAAGAAGGCAAGAATTTTCTGTCATCTCATTCTTACCATATACTCCCTACCACCTAATAGTTTCTTGCATAAAAGATATTAAATAAACCCAACAAAAACAGAAGGAGGAAGAGAAAGAATTGAAGGAGAGAGATTGTAATGTTATTATTTCCAGGTCTGAATGTCATTCTTGTCTTTCTACAGCCAGCACAAAAAACTACATTTATTTTCAGGATTGGAACCAATATCATTCATCCTGATATGTAGTTGAAAATATCTTTCTGATTGCAGTAGAAGGGATCTGCTTTATTATCCCAGCAAAATCATAGTCACTCTTTATTTTCAAGGGAGATGTTGTTGTTTGAGGATTTATTCATCCTTCCACATCACGCTACAGCAATTTCTATGTAAGATTTTTATCACCACACATACAAATTTAAGTAAGTTTGTAATTAATAACCGTTGTTTTAATACATGAGAATTGCTTGATAAAATCTCTTAGTAGCCATCTTATCACTGGAGACAGAGAGTCAAATCTTACTGACCTAAGAGCTTGGATAGATGTCGGGGATGGCCAGCAATCCCTCTGCAGACAATTGAAAGATTACTCCAGACTTTGCCATGAAAAAGATGAGGAAAGGGGGTCAGCGCTCAGAGACAAAGACCCTTTGTGCTTCTTTGCTCCCAGCTTTATTGGTCCTTCAGGATAATCACAAATCTTTGTCACTGTTTCTCATACACGTAATGTGTGACAAGGGGTTTTACTGGAACTAGGAGGATCTGTTTATGGGAAAGATAGGATATGCTAACCTGTGTGTTCTTCGAGTCCTACTAAACATAGCCTAGAGGATAGTGAATACATCTTTTAGGTCACAGGAAGGTTTTTTGGGCTAAGCTTCCAGAAAGGCAACTCCCACAGCATTCCAGTGGCAGAGTGGTCACACAGGCCTCGGCATTCCAAAGTCCTACACCCCTCACCCCTCTCCAAAACCTTCCCTTGCTCCCAGCGGCCACTTGTTTACATTTTAGTAAGCCAGGTATTAGGGATGATTTCATGCTCTACATTAACCCCAACAGATAGAGACTCTGTCATGAAGAGAATAACGAGAATGAGGAGTTATAAGAAGTGAGACAAGAATGCTGAGTGACGAAGACCACCAGTGGAAGCTGAAGATAATGAGCAGGGGGAATTAAGTGTAGGAAAAGTGGAGTGGAAGGCAAAGTAGTAGAGATGACTAGGGAAGCCGAATGGTCTAAGCAGCTTATTTATTTTTCCTATTTTCCTTGACACTCATAGTAGGAGCTGTTCTGCGAACATATTTACACTTATTAAAGATAGTAATGCAAGATTTCTCCCTATTCTCTGGTTTCAGAAACTTGGAAGGGAAGTTTCACGGATTTTACTGATATCTTACCCCTTGGAATTTTCTATTGCATTAACTTACTCAATCTTTGGCTGTATTGATTTGGTAAGTGTTTATCTATTCTGGCAAGTCAAGAGTTGCTGATTTCTAGCACATACACTCTATAAGGAGATGATACAATATGTTAAAACTCATGAAATGGGAATATGTCACAATATTTCCTTTATTTCTCTTATTTTTATTGTTTATAAAGTTACAAAAATAATACATGAAACTATAAAGTAAAATTATAGAATAAAAATTATTGTCCCTCTTACTGTAGTCCTCATCATACCCACACATCCAAATCTAAACAAAAAGACACAAACACACACACAGACACACTATACACAGTTTTCTTGTATACTAATTATGTAATCATATTCGTGTTATCACATGATTTTTCCCAACTATCATAAACATCTTTTCATTATAAAACAAAACAATCATATTTTTCCTTAGTATTTATTTTGACTTTTTTTCTTGCTGCATCTTTGGCTTTTTTTCATTTTGGTTTTTTTTTTATTATAAAAAATAATCTTTACATGTAAAACTAGTATTTCTGTAGATAGTTGATTCCTAGAAGTGTAATGACAAGTTTGATAACATACCACAAAAGTTTATGAGAATGATTATTTTATACAAGCTTTAAATAAAACTAGATATCAGGGTGCCTGGGTAGCTCAACTGGTTAAGGCAACTCTTGATTTCCAATCAGGTCATGATCTCAGGGTCATGAGATGGAAGCCTGCATAGGGCTCTGCACTACATGTGGAGCCTGCTTAGGATTCTGTCTCTCTTTCTCTGCTGCTCTCCACCTCGCTCTTGCATGCTATGCTCTCTCTTTCTCACTCAAGAAAAAGAAAAAAGAAACTAGATATCTACACATTCATTCTTTCACAAATATTTATGGAGGGCCTGCTATTTCCTAGGCGTTGTAATAGGCACTAAGGATGCAATCATTAACAAGACAACATCCCTGCCATCAGGAAGTTTTCTTTTCAGTGGAGAAGAATGACAATTAACAAGTAAATATATATCTGTATTTATGTGTGTATAAATTATAATCAATGATGTTTACATGTAAGACTAGTAAATATTTGGATTGGATTAAAGTTCACCCTAATGATTTTATTATGATTTCATTACTGTTTTATAAAGACTCGATCTCCAAATAGAGTCAAATTATGAGGCACTGGGAGTTAGGACTTCAACATATGAACTTTAGGGGGACACGGTGAAGCCCTTTACATAGTGTTTAAGCACAACCTCTGACTAGTCATTGGTACCTACTTATGCTGACCAGGGGAAAACCCCATTAAATGCATCTTAAAAACAAAAACATCAGGGCGCCTGGGTGGCTCAGTGGGTTAAAGCCTCTGCCTTCAGCTCTGGTCATGGTCCCAGGGTCCTGGGATCGAGCCCCCCCATCGGGCTCTCTGCTCAGCAGGGAGCCTGCTTCCCCCTATCTCTCTGCCTGCCTCTCTGCCTACCTGTGATCTCTGTAAAATAAATAAATAAAACCTTTAAAACAAAAACAAAACCCATGAATTTAAAAAAATGAAAAACATAAGTAAACATATCAAAGGCCAAACACTGCAAGGGACACAGGCTCCACAAAATTAGTACAGGCAAGTCACAAAAGGCAGTTATAACAACCACTCTGGGGGAAAGATAAGAGAATCAGAATCCAAAGTCTCTACAATATCTTATCTAAAATATCCATTTTCAACAACAACAAAAATAATGACATGCAAAGAACAGGAAATGGTGACATATACACTTAAAAAAACAGTAGCTACATGGTGATGCAACATGGGGGCTTAAGTGGGTATGAGAAGAATCAATGAAACAAGATGGGATTGGGAGGGAGACAAACCATAAGTGACTCTTAATCTCACAAAACAAACTGAGGGTTGCTGGGGGGAGGGGGTTTGGGAGAAGGGGGTGGGATTATGGACATTGGGGAGGGTATGTGCTTTGGTGAGTGCTGTGAAGTGTGTAAACCTGGTGATTCACAGACCTGTACCCCTGGGGATAAAAATATATGTTTATAAAAAATAAAAAATTATATAAAATGAAAAAAAAACAGTAGCTACAGTTTTGGGGGGGAAGAGAATGACAAATGTTGGGCTTCACAAAGACTTCAAAGAACTAAAGAAAAAAGTGTTAAAAAATTAACATGTTAATTAACATTAAAAATAATGATTCCTCAAACAAGAGTATGAATGTCTATTACCTTGATTCTGGTGATGGTATCATAGTGTTCATATATGTTTAAATTTGTTTAATTGCACCCATTTAATTCATACAGTTTTTTGTATAACAGTTATACCTCAATAAAGCTATTAATTTTCACTAAGTATTAATATAAATAAAAGAGATACTAATTATTAAAAAGAACCAAATAGAAATCCACTTTAGGAATACAGTTACTGAAACGAAAAACCCACCAGAGGGGCTGAGTAGCAGATTTGTGCTGACAGAAGACAAAATTAGTAAACATGATAGAATGATACAGATCATCCAATCTGAAGATCATGAAATAAAAAGAAGAAAAATTAATAACACCTCAGAGATCTTTGGGACACCACCCAATACACTAACATATGCATAATGAGAATCCCAGAAAATGAGGGAACAGGAAAAATACTTGAAGAAATAATGGCCAAAATTTTCCTAAATTTGATGAAAAATATTCCTCATAAGAAAGAAACTCAATAACGTCCAATTAGAATAAGCACAAAGATAAGCACAAAGATACTCACTCCTAGACACCTGAGAACCAAACTGAACTAAAAAAGAGGGAAAATCTTAAAGGCAGGAAGAGAAGAATGATTTCTTATACAATAGAACCACAGTAGGATTAAAATAGATGACTTCTCATCAACAACAACAGAGACCTGAAGGCAATGACATGGCACACCAAAGTGTTGGAGGAAAGCAGTCAAGCATGAATTCTGGATCTTTTAACCATTCACACATGGAGGGCAAATAAAGACATACACAGATGAGCAGACAGAATGCATGGCTAAGAGAACTGCCTTACAAGAAGCACTAAAGGAAGTTCTTTAGTCTGAAAAGAAGTGGTATCCGATAGTACTCAAAAATACATGAAGAAATAAAGAACATCATTAAAGGTAATTATTGCAGATGACTATAAAAAATATATAAATACACCTTTTGTGCTTCTCTTAGCTGATTGAAAAGACAATTGCATAAATTGCATTGGGTCCATCCAGATAATCCAAAATTAACTCCTTATTCTAAAGTCATGTTATTACCAAACTTAATTCCATCTGTCACAACTACGCAACTCTACCTTATAGCTTGAAAGCAGCCATAGACAATATATAAATGAGTAGATATGGCTTTGTTTCAGTTGAACTTTACAAAACAGTTAGTGGACTCAATTGGGTCCATATTCCAGAGTTTGCCAACCCCTATTCTATAGATATATATTGTTCCCTTTTTCCTCTGAAATTTTAAGAAATTTTATAAAAATTTATAAAATTAAAAATTACAGCACTGTATTGTTGAGTACATAACATCTAGGTGTACTATATATGACAGCAGTATCACAAAGGAAGGTGGAAGGATGAAGCTACATGAGAATGAAGTTTCTATATTTTACTGGAATTAAAGTAGCAGGTACCTGAAGCAGTCTGTGATAAATTAAGATGCAAATTCTAATTCCTAGACTAAGAACTAAAAACTAAGAACACTCAAAATGTATAATAAGATAACAAAGAAATTAAGATAATATCTAGAAAGTAGTAATAGGCAAAGGAGGAACATAAAAGACACAAGACCTATAGGAATTTAAAAGCAAGGTATTAGGCATAAATCCAGCCATTTCAATAACATTAAAATAAAACCACACTGAGATATTCATTTCCTAACAGAATGATTAAGTTTCAAAATACAATTCTAACTGATAATAATGCTGATGGATAAAAGAAATCTTTCACTCCTACTTGGAATTTAAATTATTACAACAACTTCAAAAACTTTTGGGGCATTTTTATGGAAAGTTAAGATGTGCATACCTTATAAGTAATTTTAGTTTTTAGCATATACACAACAGAAATATGTATGCATATGTATTAAGATACACTTCCAGGAAAATGCCAATAGTATTCATAATAGTCCCAAAATGGAAACGCTGCAAATGGGTGAATGGTGAGTATATTGAAGTATATAACTCTGTTAAATTCTGCATAGTAATTAAAATGAACTATACCTGTACTTACAATAAGGATGATTCTCACATGCATAATGTTAAGTATAGACAGGCCCAAAGAATGCATAATTTATGATTCCATTCAGATGAAGTTTGAAACCAGGCAAAACTAATACTCAACTACAATGTTTACAGAGGGATGCAAGCTAGTGAAACTGGAAAGAAAAGAAAAGATTAATTACCTAAAAGTAAAAGAAAAAAAAGTTACTTTTGGAAGGAAGAAATGGGTAATAACTGGGAAATATCATGACAGGGTAACTTTTGGAATGCTGGCATCTGTTCATGTTCAAGAAGAATTTTTTGTTGTTGTTATAGTTTGGAAGTATGCCAAAAAGTCACAAGTGTCTGGGGCCCCTGTGCGGCTCAGTTGGTTGAGCATCCAGCTGTTGATTTCAGGTCAGGTTGATTTCAGGGTTGTGAGTTCAAGCCCCATGCTGGGCTCCACACTGGGTGTGAAGTCTACTTAAAAAAAAAAGTTTCAAATGTCTAGTAGGAATTAAGGGAGTAGTTTGAAGTACAATTGGGACACAAAGAGGACACATGGCACTTTAACATTTTATTCTATAAACATCAGTACCATTTTTTTTTAATTAAGTAATTGTTACATGTATGATCTTAGGAAGAATGATAAGATTTATAAGAAGTTAATTTTTTTTTCAGAATCATCATGATGAAGATACTCTCACAGCTGTTACAGAGGAAGCTGAGAGCACTTTTTAAAAACCTTAGAAATGTGAGATTTCTCCTGGTGCTCATACCTGACGTGGGCCCTAATGATATCTCTGCATAACAAGGCTGCTACAAAGCCCACAGATTTTGTGCAAAAGAAAATACAAACAAGTTGGATTTTTCTTCTTGGTATTCGAGAAATTTCTCTGCACATATTTTTGTAGGCTCCAAGTAGAAAGCTTTTCCCTACTTAGATATATTATTACAAGGAGAAATTTATTTTCTAGGTACTCTGTACCTGTCAACTCTGTGTAACTCTAAAGCTATCAACTCTCCCTAATAGAGCTTTTGCTCTATAAAAAAGATTTGTGATTGTCTCTAGAGGACAAGCAAAATGTCTCAAGTACAGGCAGTAAAGACTTGGAGCACAATACTGTGTAATTCTCAGGAAAACTTTAAATAATTTATGCCCCTACAAGTGAAGAGTACATTTCAGAATGAGTTCTTCTACCTGAACTAGCTTCTACCTGAACAAAATACAAATCAAAAGTCATCCAACCCATAATCCTTTCATTGTTCTTCTTTGACTACTCCTCTCCTCATTAAAGTTCCTTTCTGCCCTGAAAGTCTCTACTGTCTTCCTTCCCTTTCATTTCCCTTGCTTATTACTTCTTACCATTGCCTCGACCATCTGTTCAATTGTTTTTCAAAGCAAACGAGTGGCTTTTCCATAATAAGGAGAATTTCCCAAAAACCTGTTCTGAATTCAGATTCCACCTCTCGTCTAATAGGAAACAGTGCCAGAGAGCCTTGCTCAGCAGTATTAATCATGCCACTGAGTTCATCCAGATCTTTTAAATGTGCTGCTGTGTTGTTTTGTTTTGTTTTGTTTTGTTTTAATTTTCTGCCTTGTCTCTCAATTGGTTTCATCAGTTGTTATCTAATACTACAAAAAATTTCATGGGCCTAAGAATTTCAGTGGTTAACTTACGTCTATCAGTTCAACACATATTGAGTGTCTTCCGTTGTGCCAATGACTATATTAAAGTCAGGAGTATCAAAGATTAATGAGCATCCTCACCACAAAGAGTTTTTGTTTTAGGGAAGAAACAGGTAACAAATACAGACTATGCAGTGTGATATATATATTAACATAAGTATGAAGAAAATTGAAGTGGCACAGAAGAGATAACAATCCTTTTGTTAGAAAATAAGAGGGAGAGGGAATAAAGCTTTGTGATGGATACAGCCTCTCAGCAGGGGATTAATTCTAGTTTACAAAGCAGACTGGAAGGTGGGAAAACAATTCAAATAAAATTAGCTCATGCAAAACCCAAAATGTGGGAAAAGGCCATAGTATATTCCAGTAGCTAAAATAAATATATTCATTAAAACACAATGACAGGAAGGAATAGGTCAAGTGAAAATTGGAGAGGTAAGAAGCCAGATGCTAAATCAAATTATCAAATATTGATGGACTGATGACTGTATTGAACTGAACCATATCCTGCAGGTAATGGGAAGCCCTTGAGGAATTTTTAAGTAGGAAATGATAGGCTTGGATTTACTTTGAGGAAAAATTATTAATTAGGTGGAAATGCATTAGAAAGGATAAATTTGATAAGAACAGCTAGAGTGTAGGAGAGAGTAATGGATCACTGTTGCAATGAGTCAGACAAGCAATGAAAAAGAGGGTAAGTTTTAGCTGTGATGACTGAGCAGACATAACTATAAAAGGAAAAAAATAATCTTAACTCCCCAGTTCCTGGATGAGTGATACCTACAGTGATACAAAATGTAGAAGACATGGGAGGATTGAATGAACTGTGATAAGTTCTGTTTTGGATAAATTGAATTTGAGATCATTAGGAGACATTAAAGTAGAGCTATCTATTAGGCAGTTGAAATACTTACCTGAGGTTGAATAAAATACCTGGGGTTGAATAAAAATTAGCTATATGTTGATTGATTTTGGTGGTAAAGATGTAGAAATGAGCTTCCACTTTCAACAATTAAGAACTAGGTTCTTGGAAAGAACACAACAAAAGCAAGCCAGAATTTTAAAAACACCATCTGTTGGAGGGTATCTGAGATCTAGGATTTAAGGGAGCTAGGATTTAAGGAGTCAAGATTCCAGAGTTGAAGACAAGATACAGTCCAGGCTTTCAACATAGCTTTTCTCCAAGATGCATTTCCTGAATCACAAACAGGAGCCCTGGGTATTATACACAGTGAATCATGGAACATTGCATCAAAAACTAATGATGTATATGGTCTGGTGACTAACGTAATGTAACAAAAAATATTTAAAAAGGTGGGAAGAGCTTCCAGTGTTCTTCTGGGTTGTAAAGACAATTAATTGGAGTTCAGGCTCACTGAAGTGTGAGAAGCTCATAAACACCAAAATTTTCTGTTGTGTTCTCTCCAAGGGCTATATCCTAATGGTAAAGGTGAGAAAAAGTGGGCCTTCCCTCTCATAGACTGATGCTTGGACCCAAATCAGCTCGGTTACAGATTGTAATAAAGTGAGCTTCTCCATATGTGATATTCTGCCAAAGTGAAAATTTCAAGAGGAAGATAGTGTTGTCCTGAGCATCAAGACAGTTTTTCATACATAATGTCAGATTTCATCAAAACAAGAGTTTAAAGAAAAAAATTAACAGAAATCCAAGAGAAACCACAGGCCCACAATGATCTAAGTAACAGAATTATAAAACCTTAAATGACAAGATTTTAGCAGAGAAATGGAAATCACAAAGATGAATCAAATGGAAATGAGAAATCACATAAAATAAGATCCAAATACATGAATGTAACAGCTACTAGATATAACTGATGAGGAAATCAGTGAGCTAAAAGATAAAATGGAGGGGAAAATCAGTCTTGAGCATTAAGAAAATGACAGAAAATGTAATGTGGAAGGAAAAGAATAAGATACAGATGGCCTTGAAAAGTTCTAATACCACATATTTGAAATTTCATGAGAGGAGAGATTAAAAACAAGTAATACTCGAGATTATGTCCTGGAAATTTAACCAAGTTGATTAAAAAAATAAATAATAGATTCAAGAAAGGTTATAATCCTAAACAAAGCAAATACATCACACATCATAGTGAAACTGCATGAAACTAGCCAGAGAGAACAGTCTTAAAAGTTGATGAGGAGAAAAGACAATTTACTTTCAAGGAACAGTTATAAAAGAGAATGGCAGTTGATTTGTTAACAAAAACAATAAATGCCAAAAGTCATTAACACTGATCTGAAAAGTTCAGGAAGTGTTCTGAAGACAAAAGGGAAAGGACCCCACATGGAAACTTGAAGAAGGAAAAAAAATGGAACAGGATAAATAACTGCGTAAAGATAAATGAATGTGCCCCTATAAATAATAACCTCTAGGCATACTAAAACATTTAGAAAAGAACTGAAACAGCACAAGACAGGTGATAAATAAAGCTAAAGTGTTGTAGGGTCCTTACCTTAACTGATTTATAACAGCCCTTAATAAGTTGAGGTACAGTGCATGCTATAACCTCTAATCACTAAAAGAATAATAAAAAAGTGTATAACAACCTAATAATTTAGAAAACTGATTTAATATGAGAAATCCAAAAGAAAGCAAGAAAGAAAAAAAAATAGAGCAGAGTAGACAAACTAGTATTAGGGTAAATATTAAAGCAAGAAAAAGTCTTGAGGTGAGGAAATCTCATCAAAAGTGTCAATCCACCAGGAAGCTATAATTCTAGATTTGTAGTAAAAAGTGACATATCATTAAGATATATAAAGCAAAGGTGGAAAAGTACTAAAATATTGAATAGACCACCCGTTATACTGGGAAAATGTTAGCAACTTTTCTTAATAATTGATGGAACAAGCAGACAAAAACATCAGAGTACATGTTAAATAAAACATAAACCACCCACCCAGCATATTTACTTTTACTATTTTTAATTTTATTAAATTATTAAATCTAAATTTATTAATAAATGTTAAATTATTTTTATTTTATTATATCTATCTATGCAGTACTAAGTCCTAATCTTAGGAAACTTGAAAAAGTACCCAAAGCAAGCAGAAAGAAATAAAAAATAAGATAGAAAAAGAAAAAATAAGAAATCAAACTGAAAACAGAAAAATAAAGTGAAACAAAAAGCTAGTTGTTGAAAAAATTGACAAAATTGACGAAACTTTAGCAAGACTGTCAAAGAAACACATTGCTAACAATATATGAAACAAGATTTCACTATCGATCCTGCAGACATCAAAAGGAATCCTACAGACAACTCTATGTGCATAAATTCAATAACTTACATGAAATGAACCAGTCCCTTGAAGAGTACAAGTAATCACCACTCACTAACGTATATCAAATAGATCATTTGACTAGCCCTATAACTACTTTAAAAATTGAATTGATAATTTAAAACTAGCCACAAAAGAAATTGCCAAGTCTACATTGTTTCACTGGAGAATTCTACCGCATATTTTAAGGAAAATTTACACCAATTCTACACAATCTCTTCCTGAAAATAGAAGTGGAGGAAACACTTTACATCTTTCTAGAAAGCCAGTATCACTCTGATGGCTAGACATTACAAAGGCAGTACAAAAATACAAACAAACAAACCTACAGCCCATATCCCCCTTGAATACAAATTCAAAAACTCTTAATAAAGGGTTAACAAATGTAACAGCTTGAATGGATCTCAAGAGCGCTATTCTAGTGAGGGGGAAAAAAGCCAATTTCTTGGTTAATGACTGCCACGGGTTAGAGACTGTGAGGAGATAGGGGATGGTTGTGACTATAAAGGGGTAGCATCAGGAGGAATCTTCATGGTAATGAAGTAGGTCTGTATCTTGATTGTGGTAGAGACTACATGGCTCTATATATATAATAAAATCGACCTAGAACTCTATACACACATAGTACCAATATCACATTTTCAGTTTGGATATTGCATTGTAACTATGTAAGACAAAAACTGCTGGGCATACTGAGTGAAAGCTACATGGGACCTCTCTGTACTGTATTTGTGAATCTATAATTCTGTGAAGCTTCATGAATCTGTAATTACTACAAAGTAAAAAGTTTAAAAAGGGCTGAAGGGGGGCTTCTCAAGAGATGGTAGTATTTACATCAGTGGATATTCGTTTTGGATAATTCATCTACCTGTATAATTGATATGTACAGCTTTTGGTACATTTAATTCAACCTAATTATTTCTTTTAATATGAGAATGGATAAAACCAGCCAGAGTGAAATTACTGAGTGAATAGTAAAGAGTACTGAGGGAAGAACCATGGAGAAACCTAATTTTAAGATTGATGACAAGAAAAAAAGAATATAACAAAGTCTAGGCAGTGGTCATAGAAATTAAAGAAAATTAGAGAATTGTGGTATCATGAAAGCTAAAGGAGAGGTGAGTTCCATATATTAGGTTATAAAAAGAAGTCTTCACAAATTTAACCAAAGTCAAAATATATCAAGTCTTTTCCAACTTTTCCAGTGACAGTGATATGAAACTATAAATCAACAATATAAGAAAAACTGAAAAATTCACCAAAATGTGAATTTAATATTTAATTTAATATTACACACTTCTGAACAATCAATGGGTCAAATAATAAATCTAAAAATTATTTAATTTGGGGGGCACCTGAGTGGCTCAGTGGGTTAAGCCTCTGCCTTCGGCTCAGGTCATGATCTCAGAGTCCTAAGATGGAGGCCCACATGGGCTTTCTGCTCAGCAGAGAGTCTGCTTCCCCATCTCTCTCTGCCTTCCTCTGCCTACTTGTGATCTCTCTCTCTGTGTCAAATAAATAAAATCGTTTTTTAATTATTAAATCTTTTTAATTAAAAATATCTTGAGACAACAGAAATGGAAAAACAACATATCAAAACTTATTTGATGCAATTAAAGCAGTTCTAAAAGGGACATTTATAGCCTATAAATAAATTATGAAACAATGCCTACATGAAGAAACAAGAACAATTTCAAATAAACAACGTAACCTAACTTTATACTTCAAGAAACTAAGAAAGGAAGAATAAGCTAAGATCAAAGTTAGTAGAAGGAAAGATATAATAAGGAAATAAATGAAATGGAGACTAGAAAGACAACAGAGAAGATCAATAGAATCAAGAGTTGGATTTTTGAAAAGTTAAAATTGATAAACCCTTAGCTATACCAAGGAAAAAAGATAATAAAATTATAAAAGAAATAAGAGACATTACAAATGATACCAAACAAATATGATCATGAGACTACTATGTACAATCATGCCAACAAATTAGATAACTTCAAAGATATTGATAAATTCCTAGAAACTACAACTTACTAAGACTGAATCATGAAGTAATAGAAAATTTGAACGGAACAATAACAAGCAAGGCTATTGAATTAGTAAACTCCCAAACAACAAAAGCCCAGGACAAGAAGACTTCACTGAATGCTACCAAATATTTAAATAATTAACTCCAGTTTTTCTCAACCTCTTCAAAAAAACATTGAAGAGAAGGAACACTTTCAATCTTATTTTACAAGGCTGGCATTACACTGATACCAAAGCTAGACAACTGCATTACAAAGAAAGGAATTACAGGGAATATGCCTATTAAACATAGATGCAAAAAATCTTCAACAAAATATTAGCAAACTGAATTCAGGAGTACATTAAAAGGATCATACATCATGCTCAAGTGGGATAATCCCCAGGATACAAGGATGGTTCACCATACCTGAATAAATAAACGTGATATAACACATTAACATAATGAAGGACAAAAATCATATAATCATTTCAGTAGTTGAGGTAAAAGCATTTGACCAAATTTAATAGCGTTTATGAGAAAAAAAAAAAACTCTCAAAAATTAGGAATAGAAAGAATGTACCCAAATGTGATAAAGGTTGTATATGACAAACCCACAGTTAACATCATACTCAATGTTGAAAAGCTGAGATCTTTTCCTCTAAGATCAAAAATGTTACAAGGATGCTCGCTCTTGCCATCTCCATTCAACATAGTACTGCAAGTCCTAGCCTGAGCAATTAGGCAAGAAAAAGAAATAAAAGTCATCCAAATCAGAAAAGAAGTAAAATCATCTCTATTTGCATATGACATGGTATCATAAACCCTTAAGTTTCCGCAAAATCTCTAATAAATGAACTCAGTAAAGTTGAAGGATACAAAAGCAACATAAAAATCATTGCATTTTTACACAGCAACAATGAACTAACCAAAAGAGAAATTTAAAAAATCCCATTTACAATAGCATCAAAAACAATAAAAGACTTAGGAAGAAATTTAACCAAGGTGGTGAAAGATTTTTTCATTGAATACTTGAACACAGGGATAAAATAAATTGAAGAAGGCACAAATAAATGAAAAGATACCCCCATGTTCCTGGAAGGAAGAATTAATAATGTTTAAATATCCATACCACCTAAAGGGATCTACAGATTCAATACAAGTCACCAAAATTCCAATGGCATTTTTCTAAGAAAGAGAAAAAGAACAATCCTAAAATTTGTAAGGAACCACAAAAGACCACAAATAGCCAAAACAATCTTGAGGAAAAAATAACAAAGTGGAGGCATCACACTTCCTGATTTTAAATTATATTACAAAATTATACATATATTCCCCCCACTTTTCAAAAGTCTGTGTTGTGTCACCTCACTTTTACAAAAAGAAAGAAGAAAAAATATCTACATTAATGACTGTTTTTCCTAACTGAAAGAAATCCAGAGAAGATTTTTGCTTTAACAAAGACAAAAAGTGAAAATAATGTTTAGTGTTTGTTTTACAGTGAGCCATTATAGAGGCATTGTGCATCCTGAGTAGCAAACACAGCTCTGCCAAGCTCCATCCCTAGAGAACTACACTCAGCATCTCAGCATCAAGCTGCCATAACTTTGAATTGTGTCTTTGAGCATCTATGTTTTATCTCAATTTATCCTGTGCAACCATTAGCAAGATGTATCCTAAGGTATCAGAAAAGCCTAACACATTATTTTTGAGGAACATTCAAAATTTTTTCCACATAAGTGAATAGTAATTACTTCTTTGTGCCATTTCAGCTTAGGGATTAAAATAGTCTGATGCTTGCACAAAGATGGACAGATTGATGGAATAGAATAGGATGACCAGAAATAAATCTTCACATATTCGGCCAATTTATTTTTGAAAAAGGTGTGAAGACCATCCAATGGGGAAAGGACAATTTTTTCAACAAGATGGTGCTGGAATCCCTTTTACGAAGATGGTGCTAAAAGCTGAGAAGGAAGCCCCTACCCCCTCCCAAAGCCAAAGCCAAAGGAAAGCCTTTGATGGCCAAGAAAGTGGTGCTGAAAGCCATCCACAGTCACAACAAAAAGATCCGCACATCACCTACGATCCCACGACCCAAGACTCTGCGTCTCCCAAGGCAGCCCCAATACCCTGGAAAGAGCACTTGAAACGTGCTCAATCACTATGCCATCATCAAGTTCCTCCTCACTACTGAGTCAGCCATGAAGAAAATAGAAGGCAACAACATGCTTTTGTTCATTGTGGATGTCCAGGCCAACAAGCACCAGATCAAACAGGCTGTGAAGAAGCTCTACAACACTGATGTGGCCAAGGTCAACACCTTGATCAGGCCTGATGGGGAGAAGAAGGCCTATGTTCAACTGGCCCCTGACTATGATGCTTTGATGTTGCCAGCAAAATTGGGATCATCTAAACTGAGTCTAGCTGGCTAAATCTAAATACAATTTTTTTCATCATACAAAAACAAACAAACAAATGGTGCTGGGAGAGCTGGATATTCACATGCAAAAGAATGAAACTGGACCCTTACCTTATATACATACACAAAAATCAACTCAAGATAGACCAAAAACTTAAGCTAAGAGCTAAAACTGAAAAATTCTTAGGAAAAAAACATTGGGGAAAAGTTTCATGACATTGGATTTTTCAACATTTCATGGGAATGACACTAAAAGCATGGGCAACAGAAGAAAGAGTAGATAAATTGAACATCAAAATTAAGAGCTTTTATGCATCCAAAAACACTATCAAAAAAGTGAAAAAACAACCTACAGAATGGGAGAAAATATTTGCTAATCATATATATGACAAATGATTAATATCCAGAATGTATAAAAACTCCAACTCAACAACAAAACATTCAAAAATTGGCAAAGGATTTGAATAAACATTTCTCCAAAGAGGTACAATTAATCCTTAATCATTAGGAAAATGCAAAGCCAAACTGCAATGAGAATCACTTCACACTCACTAGGATGGCTGTTATTAAATAAATAAATAAAATACAAATGTGATGAGTATGCAGAAATTTGAAACCCTTGTGGTTTGCTGGTGGGAATGTAAAATGTGTAGTCTCTGAAAAGCAGTGGAATTATAAACATAGCTTTACCATACATTCCAGCAATTCCACTTCTATGTGTGTGTCCCAAGGCACTGAATACAGGGGCTCGAGCAGATTCTTGTAAACCAACATCCACGGCAACATTATTCACAATAGGCAAAAGGTGGGAAAACCTAAATATTCATCAATACATGAATGGTTAAACAAAAGGTGATTTGTACAGTCAATAAAATAGCATTTATTTTTACAAAGGAATGAAATTCTGATCCATGCTACAGCATGAATGAACCTTGCAAACATTATACACAGTAAATAAATCAGATACAGAAGGATAATTAATGTATGATTCCAATTACATGAGGTACCTAGCATAGTCAAAATCGTAGAGACCAGAAAGCTGAATAAAAGTTACCAGGTATTAGAAGGAGAGAAAAGGGGAAGTTATATTTTAATGGATACAGCATTTATGATGAAAAGGTTAGGCTTATGGGTAGTGGCATTGTGAATGTATTTAATGCCATTGAATAGTACCCTTCAAATAGTTTCACTGATAAATTTCACGTTATATATATTTTACTACAATTTTAAAAAACATAATACAATTAGCTTTTAGATTTTAACATAAGTGAATATCCTCATGATCTTGAGGCAAGTGGAGTTTATTTAAATAGGTACAGAAAGCACTGACCATGAGAAAAATATTGATAAAATTGATAAAATGATATACATTTAAATTAGGAACATCTGCTCAACAAAGTACACTATTTAAAAAATGGAAAGGCAAGCCGCAGACTAAGAAGAGAAGGTATTTCAATTTATACAGTGTCCTAAAAGGTAGCTTTAAGCTTAAATAACTTCAGAAGTGCAAACTTAACAAAACAAAGCATTTTATTATTTTAAACTTATTTCACATTTAGGCTCAGGAATTTTAATACATTTTAATGTTAATTTTTTAAAATTTCAGTCCCTCCGATTGAAAACAGCAAATGTCAACCTATGGAATCAATTGGTGAATCTGGAAAACTAGTCCTGCATAGTATAAGGAGGCCTCCAAGAACCTTTCCGTTGGTCCTTTCTGTTGAGTCTAGAGACACCATCCAGATACCTTCTTCCTTCCTGGTGAGTTCCCCTGTCATGCCCATTTGTGAAAGCACATCTAATCTGGGACCATCTCAGTCCACCAGGGAGGTTCTAATAACTGTGATTCAAAGAGAATGTGTCACCATCTCAGTTCCATTCTCAGATACCTGTTGGCCACTATACAAATTCTCTCACTTTATCTGCTCAACAGCCAATTTAATAAGTACCTATAAAGGGCATCTTTTGTCAAGTCCTCTCCATGCCCCCCCTCAAATTTCTGCTGTGTTTTTCCCTGTATTCATTAGATGCCAGTTTCCTGATATCTGTAGAAATACATATGGGTTCAGAGAAAAATCCAAAAAGATAACACTCCGAAATAACATTTTTTTAATCTACTTACACAGAGAAATGACTAACAGCTCACTCTGCTGAAAATTATTTTCAGGTCTAATACACCAAACACTCTATGGCATATTTTTAAGTTTTAAACCTCACATAATATATAATACCTATTAATAACAAATTTTAACTGGGGTGCCTGAGTGGCTCAGTCAGTTAAGTGTCTTGACTCTTGATTTCCGCTCAGGTCATGATCCCAGGGTTGTGGGATCAAGCTCCAAGTCAGGATCTGTGCTCAGCAGAGTCTGCTTGTCCCTCTTCCCTCTGCTCCTCCCCCTGCTTGCACTCTTCCTCTATCTCTAACTCTAAATATATAACATCTTTAAAAAAATTATAAATTATAACTGACTAAAGATACTGATATGAATAATGCATAAAATCATCATGCTATTATGGGCTTTTTCCTATTTTATAAGCTCCCTATAATTTTACATTATTGTATACTTAAAGTATTTACATACATTTTAAAAGATTTATTTATTTAATTGAAAGAGAGATCGCTTCTCGGCCTTTTGGCCAAGATCAAGTGAAAGAGAGAGAGGGAGAAGGAGCAGAGGGAGAGTCTCTAAGCAGGCTCCCTGCTGAGTCTGGAGCCCGACTTAGGGCTCAGTCTCAGGACCCATGAGGTCATGACCTGAGCCAAAACCAAGAGTCAGATGCTTAACCAATTGAGCCATCCAGATGCCCCAGTATTTTTATATATTTATAGACATAATACATTTTTCTTTTTAAGCTATGGAAGAGTATTTTATTCCTATTCAGCATCTGGGAGTGAACACAAAATTTTATTGGGCAAAAAAGCAACATTTTAATCATTGATGACTGCTAGAATCAGTATTTCATTTCTCTCTGGTAAACCAGGACATAAACCCATTAGGAAGGGCTAGTATATTGATATAATTGGAAAACTGAAAATGTTCTCTCTACAGAGTTTTCCTATAAAATTGAAAAATCCTGAGGTAAATGTGTACTTCATTGTTTTATTTGTTTGCTTGTTTGGCTTATAATTGAAGGTAAAAAAAAAAAAAACAAAACAAAACCCACCCCTCTTATACAAAACTGTGAATAAATTAGAAGTTTGTTTTCTATATCTTCACTCTCCTGAGACAATAGAGGTAGGTAGATATGATTATCACTCTCAGATCTGCTTTATTTGACATATATGTATATTCCCCTGGGACCAAGGACATTTGGCACACCACCCCCAGGCACAGGATTAAAAACACATTGAAATCTATGGTCCTGGTCACCTATGTGGCTCAGTCTGTTGAGATCCAACTTCTGATTTCAGCTCAGGTCTTGGTCTCAGGGCTGTGAGATCAAACCCTGCATCAGGCTCTGTGCTCAGCAGGGAGTCTGCCTGAGATCCTCTCTCTCCCTCTTGTCCAGCCCTTCCCTGGCTAGCTTGCTCTCTCTCTCTCCCTCAAATAAATAAATAAAATATTTTTTTAAAAAAGAAATCTGTGGTTCCTATATTTTATAATTTGTTGTGTATAAAAATTCAAGATATTCTAATGTCTTTAAAAATCATATATTTTAGAACTAAAGAGTTGGAACATCAGATATCCTAAGAAAAGTTGGTACAGAAGCTATTTAGTAAAGCTTTATATGGTTCTACTCTCTCAACATTTACCACTCCAAATCTGGAAGACAAAATTTGTCTTCAACTTGTTTCTTTTATCACTCAGAAAACTCTTGTCAAAGGAACATCTACCTGTTTCACTTCAGTGCCAACTGTTTTTAAAACTCACATCACAGGCCCAGACTTAAGGATAAATTCAAAGGCGATAGTAGGTTCCAATGTGGGGGCTGTTGTCTATACCCTTGTTCCAAAAGAGTATGTCGATAGAGTCAGGTATTTATGGGAACAGGTTCTGGCACATGGGAGTATTGGAAGTGAATAAGATTTGGGGTAAGGGAAGTGGTGAGGGTTGGGACTTTGGGAGGCAGGAGGGGGTTAGGAACCAGATGGTAACAGAGCCTATTTTCAGATACTGCATATATGTCTGTGTAAAATCAGAGATACCAAGATAATCCTTTTATTCTCATGGGAATACACTAATAGCAACTCCAACTTTGACATTCTCTCATATTAAATACAAATAATTGATTAAAAAGAGGGAATAAAAACAAAGAGTTCAAATTATGTGAAGAAATAGAATTACAAGGGACTTTTCAGTACAGATTTTAGGCTGGCAGAATAAGAAATCAATAAACACATTCACTTATCAAATTAAGGCCTAACTTTTGGGTTTTACTCATAACAAATATCACATAATAGGGAATAGTCAACAATATAGATTATAGTAGCTGAAATATGAAGAACTTCCCAAAGGGACAATTCTGTGATAAAAACAGTAAGGAGAAAGAAAAAATTGAAGAGATAATTTGACAATAATGCCTCAGTTTTATTAAGTAACTGAAGTTTCAAGAACTTAAACCATTGGATTGACATTTAAACAACACAATTTTAAGAAAAACTGTTTCTGGACATTAAAAATTAAGATTCAGACTCTGAGATTAAATGAAAAAAAAAAAAGGAAAATGATGAGCTCCATCCACACAAAAAAATGTTCTAATGTTTAATGATAATGGTATCTCTCTACTCACCCAACTTTATGAGATTCATTCAGAAATAGAGATTTAATCAGAATGACTTAATATTGCAAAGGCAATTTCACCTGCTCTGACCAAGGGGAAGAAAGCATGATATATTTGCAGAATGGCAAGTCATGTGATGAAGGTGAACCTGGGGAGAAAAGGTGGTAAATACTGGTAGACAGTATTTGTCTATGTCATATAGACACAGTATATGACATCACTTGAATAACACGCTGAGGCGTTGGCATTTCGGTCTATAGGTGATGGAATACCTCGGAAACATAATAAATAAAACCATGATTAGACTTTTGGTGAGTTCCTCGTAGCTGGAATGTGGAGGATGGTATTAAAGTAGCTGTTATTACTAAAAGTGGGTTACCTAGGTTAGGTTACCACGATTTTCCAGAGGAGAAAAGATGCATACTTCAGCTAGAACTGTGGAAGACAAAGACAGGGAGGAAAAATTTAAACTGTATGTGAAAGATAAAATCAAAAGGATTTGGAGATTGCTTAGATTTGGAACCTTAGCTGGATAGAGATGCTACTAATAGAAATAGAGGAAAAGGGTGAATTTAGATCAGATCCTAGTTGCTTTGAATATATGGAGAAACGTTTTGTAAGAAGTTGGAAATATGAGACTAGGAACTCAGTGAGATTTCTAAGGTGAAGTTCAGCTTTGGAAGTTGTTTATAGGATTGTAGGACACTTTATATATGCAAATGGCACGTCCCACTGAGAAGCCCAGGTCCAGCCATCCAAATGTCCACAAGAAACCGGGCATGAAACTTTACAAAGTAGTGGTCAGATGATATCTTAGAGATCCCAAGACCCCTGTAAAGCTCCTCAAAAGCACCCTCAGAGTTAAAAAACCAAGTCACAGAATTAAACAAACAAAACCCATTCAAGTTTGTAAACTAAATTGTTAAGTTCAGTTCAATATCTTTCTAACTGTGATTTCTGTAGAAGATAAAAATAGAAGGGCCCCTAGGGAAGAATATCATCTAAGACCAAAATATAAGGCCATGGAAGGGAGTACACTAGAGCCCAAAGAGAACTAGGAGTGAACCAAATTTTGGAAACTAAAGATGAGACAGACAGTAGTAAACAAACAAAAATATCCCACGGTTGTTTTGACCACAATAACTGTTCATTAAATTAACGTTAAACACTTGTTTCTAATCCCTACAGTTAACACTTACACATAGTTTCTATTACTACCAAGCCACATTTGTACTATTTTGACTAAAAAATTAACTATTCCTATGTTATCATACATACAACCCATTTTTATTGCTTATGTTCATTTAGCATAGATTTGGGTATCTGCCCTTGACACTGGGTATAAACAAGACAAACAAGACCCCTACAGTAATGGAACTAAAGAAGATAAATGAGGGATACTTCGGTGGCTCAGCTGGTTAAGTGTCCGACTTCAGCTCAGGTCATGATCCCAGAGTCCTGGGATCGAGTCCCTCATAGGGCCTCTTGTTCGGCAGGGAGCCTGCTTCTCCCTCTGCCCGGCACTCTCCCTGCTTGTGCCCTCTCTCTCTGACAAACAAATAAATAAAATCTTAAAAAATAAAAATGATAAATGAGGTTTTTATCAATAAAGATGATAAATGATAAACGTAGGTTTTTAAAAAGGGAGGGAGAATTTTAAGCTACGCTTTTTAAGAAATCAGCAGGATGATAGGAAGAGAGGTGGGGTGTATCATGGGCACTATTTTAGATAAGAAATAAATGCTTTTTTCTAAGAACGAGACTTTTAGGTTAAAACCAGCAGGAAAAGGTGGAGCCAAACATCTTTAAAGTCAGAAGACAAGTGCTCCAAGCAGAGGAAATAGAAGAAGCAGTCCTGAGAAGGACTGATCGACGGATTTGAGAGGATGGTGTGGTTAGACCTCATGGATCAAAAAGATGATTAAGGATGGTGTCGGAAGGACAGACAGAGCCAGGTCATGCAGACTTCTTTGGCCGTGTTAAGTTGTTAGGATTTTATGTAAATGTAAAGAAAAGACATTAAGAAGATGAGAAGAGCTAAAAGAGGGAAGTGGTTTATAAGATATTAAAAAGGTCTAGAGCAGTGCTACCCAGATGAAATAGAACATGAGCCACATGCGTAATTTTAAATTTTCTAGCAGCCACACTCAAAAAACAAACAGAAAACAAAATAAACAGAAAGATTAATGAAATTAATATTAATAATAAATTTAATAAGCCCAATATGTCAAAAATATTTAGCCTTTTGACATTCTTTTTAGCAGATCAAGTCGTCGAAATGTGGTGTGCATTTTACACTTACAACACACGTCAATTCAGACTACATTTGAAATGTCTAATTCCCACCTGTGGCTAGTGGTTGCTGCACTGGACAGTGTAGGTCTCGAAGTCTCAGCAGAATTCATAGAAAATGCTTTCTTCACTCTCCCTTACCCAAGGATTCATGGTTCTAGAGAGTGAGCAAGTGTTTAAAAAAAAAAATGTATTACCCTCAAAGGAGCACTAGGTTTCAGGCCAAGAAGGTACAGAAAGTGCTGGAGAATATACAGGGGTCTGTGCACGCCAGAAGGCAGATGCCAGGGGACACGGTCACAAGACGTACCCCTCCTCTCTCATCTCAGCTGATGACTTCCGTTTTCCCTCTCTTCTGGATTGCCCCTACCAACATCTAAACATGTAAATATTTCTTCCATGTAAAACAAAACAAAACAAAACAAAAATCTCTTGACCCTTTCTGCCTCTACTATGACTCCATTTCTTTCCTTCCCTTAAGAATAAAATTCAGAAGAACTGTCCGTATTGACTATTCCCATTTATTTCCTCTTATTCTTTCTCAAATCCACTCCAGTTAGTCTGGCCTCCACCTTTCCCCTAAAACTTCTCTGACAATGACAGAGGGGACCTTCATATTACAAAATCTAATGGCCAATGCTCAGTGCTCATCTTCAGGGACCATCCAGGAGGCTTTTCCCATAACTCTGCATTTTCTTTCTTAGATTCCAGAACGCTTCAGGTCCTTTTGTGGCCATGCTTTTTGTCTCCTACACCAAGTCACATTCATTTCCCTGACCTCCGAACACTGGTTCTTGTCTCCTCCATCCACACCTACCTCCAAGTTAAGCTCTATGAGGTTCAGGGACATGCACGTATTCTCTTCACTACTCTAGCCCCAATATGTGAAACAGTACCTGACACACAGCAGTGTTTAATAAATAATTTGCTCAACAAAGTATACCATATGTAACACACCTGACACTGAAACCCTCAACAAATGTTCCTTCTGCTCCCTGTGAAAAGATTGCCTTTAGTTAGTCGTCAAAGCCAAGCATTTATTCTTGCAAACTGGGACTCGGTATAAACCGAGGGAATTTGAGTGGATGACCTTCTATTCATTTATTCATTTCTACCATGTGCCAGACACAGTGCCCTTACGCTGAGTGTTTAGTGATTTGTTTGTTCAAGAAAAAGGGTCCTGCATGGTATCTGACTCATGGAGATGGCACTCAAGTTAGGGTTTGAACATCTTAGTTGTCAGGAACTAATGACAGCAATTTTTAAAAAGATTTTATTTATTTTGATAGAGGGAGAGCAAGAAGCACTCACAAGCAGGGGGAGCTGCAGGCAGAGGGAGAGGGAGAAGCAGACTCCCTAGAGTCCCATGCGGGTTTGGATCCAGGACCCCCATATCGTGACCTGAGCCAAAGGCAGACAGACGCTTAACCAACTCAGCCACAGGCGTCCCTGATGATGGCAAATTTTAAGCTTAACCCGATGGCAGTTTTCAGAGTAAGTTAGTGTGGATGTGGGAAGTACACAGAACACGGATTATCTCATTGTGCAGGGAACCAATCTAAAGAACAGGGAACGGAAATATTTTGCCCAGGCATTTCACGTATCTAATAAAAAGGGGGAGTTAAGGACCCAAACCCCAGGTTTGCTGACCAGTCCTCTTCCCTCTACACCGTGTAGAAAGGATGTCTGCTGATGCTAGCGTAGCAGAAAAATGGAGAGGAGGACATATATTTGCTTGCTGGAGCGGTGTCTGCCCAGGAGCAGCCCGGATGGTGGCCAGAGTGCCCTGCCAGCACAGGCGGGAAAGGCTGGCCCGTGTCGGCTCCTCCTCCGCTCCCCATCTCCCGCCCAGCCAGTGTTCCGGGGGCCAGCGCTCCGCAGACCCCGGAGGCCCCCAGCGCGCCACTCCTCGCGCTGCGCCGCCACGCCGCGCTCCCGACCGCAACCGCGGCGTTGGAACCGCTCGAGGGGGGATGAGGGGCGCCGCTCAAGGAGGGGTGCCCGCTGGGCCAGCGCCGCCGCCGGGACTCCGGGAGGAGCCGAAAGGTAGGGCACTGAGGGCGCCACCTGGCGGATCACGCCCCGCCGGCCCCGCCGGCCCTGCGATCACGTGACCGCAGGGAGCCCCCCCCCCCCCCCGAGGTCGGCGCGGACCGCTCTGAAAGCAGGCGTTCCCAAAGCTGGTTCTTGTTTGAGTCTCAGTATTGTGCCAGTTTCTCCCGTTTGCTCCCCCAACACAGGGTGTTTCGGCTTGGGGTCTTTTGGTTTGGGTTTGGTTTTGGGGTTTTGGTTGTTTTGTTTTCGCTGCTGAGAAAACAACCTTTGAAGGAATAAATGATACGGTCAAGGCCACGTAGTAACTTGTTACGGACAAAATTTGATTCTTTCCACTGTACCTTTCTACATTTTCTGAGTGTCAAGCGTCAAGAGTCCCCCTCAGGGGCAACTCAGATTGTCAGATTTGCCGGTTTATGTAAATAGAAGGGAAAGTTGTTAGACTTAAGGTATGGCTGTAGATAAGAGGTTGAGGAATAAAAGAAGGTCCATCAGACATTGGAGATCCTGGAGAGCAGGTTCTCAAAGGCGTGTGAGGAAAGTGAGAAGACAGGGCCATTAAAAATAAATAAATAAAAAGACTTGTATAGCAAGAATCAAAAACTGTCTCTTACTGGTTTTACCAAAATGAAGATACAACTATTGTAATGTAAGAACAGATACGTTTATATAAGGTAAGGGCAAGAAGTCAGCCAGCTCTCCAAAAGAAACTAGAAGGAGAAAATTGAAAGCCATCAGAAACTCAGAAAGTTCTTCTCCCCTCTGTCTTCATGTTTTTGTGTGTCCTTTCTGTTCATCTCACACTCAAAACTCCCTTTCTCTACCATTTTGTCCATTAGGGTGGAGCATGACACACCATAGCTCCCAAGGTTTTAGATCTTCTCACATGGAGACCAGCCCAAATAACCTGGGAGAGCACATTATGGACCCAATTTGAGTTAGATCTTCACCTTTGGCCCTATAGGGAAAAATTCTCACGGATATTAAATATGCATTCGAGGAAGGACTCATAGGAGTTCTACAGAAATCTCAAAGGTTATCCACAATTGTAATGATAGATATCTATGAGTTTTACTTGGCTTACCTATTGAACACATCTCCTACATTTTTGTGGGTCCCTACCTCGTGAAGCTACCTTTCCAAAACAGGATATATGACACTTTATTTCTCAGCTTCCCTTGCAGCTGATATAGGCATGTGAATGGAGTCTATCAGTTGGGTGCCCCTGTACCAGATTTTAATTAGGAAATAAATAGCGTAGAGTAAGAGACTAAAACACAGCAAACAGAAGTCCAGTTTCCCAGACCCCATAAACTGCGGGGACATCGGTAATTTCTAGAGGGATTGATGAATCAGAGCAGCCACCCCAGACAATTTGCTTGCAGCCCAATTTAAGGATGGCAAATGAATAAAACTATTTGAGAAATAATTATTTGAATTTTTTCAAGATAACCATCTTGATGGTTTGATGAAAAACATCTCTCAGGGAACTACAAAACAGTGAAAAATTAGCAGCTCTAGAAGTAGATTATCCTCTTGATTTTAAGTGTCTTACCCAAGAAAATAATATTAATTTGTCCTCATATTTTATGACAAAAGAGAAATACATTTATCCTTTCATTTCTATTCTGTATCTTTAGTGAAAAATGCCAAGACGTCATCTGTGGATAAGAAAGGAAACAAGATTGTTGGGGGTAAGAACTAAGTACTACTTGAGCAAGTAAATGATTACAGACTAATGAAAAGACTTTAACCATGTCTATTATGATCTTCCCAAATGGAGGAGAGTTAAGAGTTATGTAAATACCTGCACTTTCCACTTGCAGCCTGATTGGATAAGCTGTATATCATGCTAAAGTTAAATAAAGCAGAGATTATTAATCTATCAACTACATTTACATAACCCCAAACCATCACAACCTCATCGTACTCCCAGAAAATATCCTTTGAGTAGAAAATTCCTTTTGGGCATCAATAAATCATCTCATGCTAAGCTAATGATAACATGGTCCCAAATGAGATGGCCAGATTGTGGAAACTATATTCAGAAACTGCAGACATAAAGCTTTGTAAACATTGATCATAATGGCACTATGTTCTTGACTTCGTCCCCTAATCATGCCACTGTTTCCCCAATCAGGTCCCATCAGATGTAGCAGGGTCTATCCCTTTGCCTTATCTACCCATATTGCTGGGTGATAGAGCCAGATTAGGAATCAAACCATCAGGTTTAAAGCTTCGTCCAAGGATATTCCCAACATCTCAAGTCTGTTAATGCCTTATCATTTATAAGTGATCTGAAATCACTTATTTCAGATTTACCCAATCCTCTGCTAGACTTGAACTAGAAGTTTACATTAAAGCAAGCAATGAATCCAGAATTTTATCTCCTCATTCCCAATATTATGATACTAAAGATTTTGATTCCTAATCCCCTTGCCCACTTATCTGTTCTGGGTGTTGAGAAGAACAGTTAAAATGTATCTTGAGAATAAATAGGTCTGTTACTGACCACATTACTGCCCATATAATGAGATCTACCATTACCCAAGTGTTTGGGTCTCATTTCATTCAATAAAAACATCCCAGCTTGCAGCTCTAGACAAGATGGAGTAGACACACTTCCTATTTCTATCACTGATTGCAGCTAAAACTTGAAACAAATATAAGACAATTCTGAAAGGTACAGATGAGGCAGAAGAGCTAGGGACCTTGGAATCCAAGGAATGACACGGTGGTGAGTTTCCTGGCTTTTTTGTGATTTTTTTTTTTTGGTTGGTTTTTGGTTTTTTGCTTTATGCAAAACTGAGTGATCAAGAAAACTGTAACCCAAACACTTGGATAAGAGTGTATATATAGAGTGTGTGTGTGTGTGTGTGTGTGTGATGGGGTGTATCACCTGTATATATCACCTGTGTGATATATATACACCTGTGTGTATATATAGGCATGTTATAGGCAGGTGTTATATGCCTATGTTATAGACAGGTGATGGGGTGACATACATATGTTATAGGCATATGTTATAGGACCTTGTTATAGGCAGGTGATGGGGTGACATACATATGTCCCTAAAAGAGCTAGGGACATACATATGTATGTCACCCCATCACCTGCCTATAACAAGGTCCCTCCCCTTCCTCAGGGTGGTATCAGGAGGCAGCTAAGTGGGAAGCTAAGGCCTTCATCATCTCTCAGCTGGAATGAGCCCCCTATCCTAACCCCCACCCTAGTGTCAGTAGAGGCCACATGGGGAGGAAATAATGTGGTGACTTTACCTCAACCAGCCCTGGTGATATCCGCAGAGGCTTAGTGGGGAACCCTATGGTGCCCCTCTCCCCCACAGTGTCAATGGAGTATGAATAGGGTATCAAACTCCCACATAGCAGTGGCCATGGGTGGCCATGCCCCCATATCCTTGCCAACACAGTACAAGAGAAGACTTGCTGAAGCAAAAGACTTAAGTGATATGTTTTATAAACTGTACTAAAATATATAAGCATAAAATTTACCATCAAACCCATTTTTAAGTGTATTGGTTCAGAGGCATCAAGTACATCCACACTGTTGGGCAACCATCACCACTGTCCCTCCACAGAACTCTTCCCATCTTGCAAAACTAAAACTCTATACCTGCTAAATAATAACTCCCCTATTCCCTCTCCCTCTCTGTAGCACTTGGCAGTAACAATTCTACTTTCTGTCTCTATGAATTTGACTGCTCTAGTACCTCAGATACATGCAATCATGTAGCAATTGTTCTTTTGTGATGAGCTTATTTCAACTAGTATAATGTCTCCCAGGTTTATCCATGATTTAGTTTAAGTCAGAATTTCCTTCTTTTTCAAGGCTGAATAATACTTCCTTGTATGTATAACTACACTTTGTTTATCCATTCATCCGTCAATAGACACTTGGCTATTGTGAATAATGCTGCTATGAACATAGGTGTAAAATGTCTCTTTGAGTCCCTGCTTTCAGTTCTTCGTGTGTGTGTGTGTGTGTGTGTGTGTGTGTGTATGGAAATGCTGGGTCATATTGTTCTATGTTTAACCTTTAAGAAACTTTCCATAGTAGTAGTAGCATTTTACATCCCTACCTATAGTAGGATCCAATTCCTTCACATCCCCTTCAATGCTTGTATTCTTTTTTGATGATAGCCATTCTAATAGGTATAAAGTGGTACCTTACTGTGGTTTGATTAGCATTTCCCTAATGATTGGTTAGGAGGTTGAGCATCTTTTCATGTTCTTATTGGCCATTTGCATATCTTCTTTAGAGAAATGTCAAGTCCTTTGTTCATTTCTTAATTGGATTGTATGTTTTTGCTGTTATTGTTGAGTGATAGGAGTTCTTTATATTTTCTGGATATTTACTCCTTATCAGATACATAATTCACAAATTTCTCTACCATTTTATGGGTTGCTTTTTCACTCTGCTGATTGTGTTCTTTGATGCACAGTTTTAAATTTTGATGTACTTCAATTCATCCATTTTTTTCCAAGAGTCATTACCAAATCCAACATCATGAAGCTTGTCTCCTCTATATTTTCTACTAAGAGTTTGTTGTGTCATTCCAGCCTATTGATGGCGATTGGGGCTGGGGGAGGTGTACGGTAGGAAACGTGTTTCTGCCTGACTTAGACATTATACCAAGGTCTAGTTCATCATTCTGATATTGTACTCTAAGTTACATGAGATGTAACCATTGGGAGAATCCAGGTTCAGCATGCACAGAACCTCTCTGTACTATTTCTGAAAATTCCTGTGAATTTATAATTATTTAAAAATAAAAGTTTTTAAAGATCCTATATCCTTCACTAAACTCAGATTTCAGACAAAGTCATCATATTTTATGAAGCTCCACTACCTATCTACTCCAATGTCCCCTTGCTTCCTTCCCCAGACACAGCCTGTCAGAAATGCCACTAAATGCATAGTTATATGTTGCTTGGAAGGCAGAGTACTCTCTAAATGAGAGAAATATCCCCACCAACTAGCCACATCTTTATTTGCCTCATAATTCGCTTCAGAACAGAAGTTTATTGCAAACTTCAAGTTAAAGTTATCCCGTATGAGGGAATCTGTGAGAAAAAAGTTGTCAGTGTCCCCAGGTCTCACAGAAATATGAGTAAGGCAAGAGATGCTAGTTTCTGAACTCCAGTATAACTGCTGCAGGTTTTTTTCAGACTAACTCCTGTGTTTGGGTGGTAGAGATATAGGCAGGAGTAGTTTATTCAGCTGTGCCAGCAGGAAGCACACCGGAGAAACATCTATCTGAAAACCAACTGAAAGTTCTTACAGTGAGTTGTGACTTTAGGTAGTAAGCTTTTAATTTTCCTCCTCCTTTGACTCAAACTATCACAACTGATCTGGCTTCAGTGGACAGAGATCCTCCTCAAATTCCATACCTGATAATGATTCCTAGAAAGAGTTCTAGGAAACCAGGAATCCCAAGGGTTCACTATCTTTCTTTGACTCTTCTTTATAAAGCACAGCAGACTCTGCTATAAACCATAGTTACAAATGACTTGAGGGCGGGTAGAACAGAAGGAATCAAATTTTGGTAAGATGAGAGAAGGGCACATAAGATCAGAAATACCAAGCCTGATACAAGAGCTGTGTCTGCAGATGTGGATTGTTGGCCGCATAGCCACTGACGAATATTGAGGGAGATCAGTTCTTCCAGGGCTCGAGGGCTCATGCCATATGACCACTTGAACCAAGTAGATAAACAAGCCCCTAGTACAGTTTTATGGGGCATGTAAATAGTCGCTGCATCTTAAAACTGTTCTGAAATGATAAGAAAACTTCCTCATTTGAATTAAGTGTTGAGAATCTTAAAAAGTTGTCATCTGCCTTCTCCATCTTTACTTTTTCTTGATGTTTTCCTTTCTAAGGTTGGGCCTGAAAAGTAGTAAGTAATTAGTGGCATTCTTTTCTTCCAGGCTATAGAAATAATGACTGGTCTGAACATTTATGGCGTGGGACTGCTGTGGACATATTTGTTTCTCTCACAACCTTCTGCATTTGAAAAATCATATATTCCTCTCTCAGCAGTAACAGGGTACCCATATTGGTCATCTCCATGTGTAAGTGAATAATCTGCTCCCTGGTTGTTATTCATTAATTTATTCATCATATTTAATAACTGTTTCTGAAGCAAGCAGTGTGTCAGAACAGAAAAAATTCACAATCCCTATTTTCAATGAATGAATTCTTATATCTAGTTGAAAAGGAATATATCAGAATGAAAAAAAAAAAACCTAGATTTTCACCAGTAACATTCTTTCATAATAAGAATATGCCTTTGTTAAAGGGACACTTTTACATGCTCTTTGGATAAGGGGTACAATAGTAAGATGCACAGGGGGCATTTGGAGAAAATAGAAAATGGTTGATGACCATTCCACTACCCATAGGTCATTTATTTTGCAAGTGGGACAAGTAAAATGAGAAATCATAATTGGTAGGGAAATGTAGGACATATAGAATTTAAGTAGGGAAAGAAAAATGAAATCTTTTTGTTCTGTTGGTCCAAGAAGAATTTGACAGAATTAAAGAGAAATCTCTAAAGAAAATTTTATCATGTCTGAGAGTATGGTGGATGATGCAACATTATCCCCACAAAATCCTGAGTAAAAATCTTAATAATAATAATAATAATAATAATAATACACTTGAAATTTAGTCATTTAGCCAGTACTTACTGATTACCCACTATGTGTCCTGTTCTTGGTGCCAGAACTATAACAAACAAAACAGACCCCAGAGCTTTATTCTAGCAGGGATAGTGTGTTGGAATATGATAAGGCTATAGCAGTAAAACAGAAAAAGTAGAGTAAGGGGAGTGAAGGTTCTGGGAAAGCAACAAAAGCATACAAGTTATTTTTTTTTAATTGGATGTTAGAAGCAGTCCTCATTGAAAAAAATTACTATGAGTAATCTATTATTATAGAGAAGCCATGACAAAACTCAGTGGCACACAACCAAAAGTACAGTTGACCCTTGAATAATGTGGAGGTTAGGGACACTTACCCCCTGTGCATATTACTCAACATAGTACTGGAAGTCCTAGCCATAGCAATAAGGCAAGAAAAAGAAATAAGGAGCATCCATATTGGTAACTAAGAAGTTAAACTGTCACATGATGATATGATTGTATACAAAGAAAATTGTAAAGACTCCACCAAAACCTACTAGAAGTAATAAATGAATTCAGTACACTTACAGGATACATAGTTATTATCCATAAATCAATAAAATTTCTATATACTAATAACACTAATAACAAAGTAGCAATAAGAGAAATTAACAACACCATTTACAATTGCACCAAAAAAAAAAAAAAAAAACCCATAAAATATACCTAGGAATAAATTCAGCCAAAGAGGTGAAAGACCTATACTCTGAAAAGTATAAAGCATTTATGAAAGAAACTGAAGGCAACACAAACAAATGGAGAGATATACTGTGCTCATGGATTGGAAGAATTAGTATTGTTAAAATGTCTATGTATTCAATGTAACCTAGAGGTTCAATTCAATCCCTATTAAAAAAAAAAACAGCAGCAGTTTTTACAAAATTAGAAACAAGTAATACTAACATTTGTATGAGACCACAAAAGACCCTGAGTAGCCAAAGTAATCCTGAGAAAGAAAAACAAAGCAGTAGGTATCATTATCCCAGATTTCAAGATATACTACAAAGCTGTAGTAATCAAACAGTCTGGTGGGTATTATGGAGGGCATGTATTGCATGGAACACAGGGTATGGTACATAAACAATGAATTCTGGAACACTGAAAAGAAATTTTAAAAATAAATAGCAATTTTTTAAAAAACAGTATGATACTGGGACAAAAACAGACACATAGATCAATGGAACAGAATAGAGAGCCCAGAAATAAACCCATGGTTGTATGATCAATTAATTTGTGGCAAAGGAGGCAAGAATATACAATGAGGAAAAGACAGTCTCTTTAATAAATGGTGCTGGAAAAACTGGATAGCTACATGTAGAAGAATGAAACTGGACTTTTTAAAAATAGTCAAAATGGATTAAAACCTAAATGTGAGACCTGAAACCATAACAATCATAGAGGAGAGCACAGGCAGTAATTTCTCTGACATTGGCTATAGCAATATTTTTCTAGATGTGAATTCTAAGGCAAGGGAAACAAAAACAAAAACTATTCAGACTACATTAGGATAACTTTTTCACAGCAAAGGAAACCATCAACAAAACTAAAAGACAACCTACTGAGTGGGAGAAGATATTTGCAAATGATAGATTCGATAGGGGGTTAATATGCAAAATATATTTTAAAAATACATGACTTAACACCAAAAAAAAAAAAAAAAAGCGATTTGATTACAAAATGGGCAGAGGACCTGAATAAACATTTTCCCAAAGAAGACATACACATGGTGAACAGACAGATGAAAAGATGCTCAACATTACTAATCATCAGGAAGACAACCTTAATCACACAGGAACATTGCCAGCCCCGGCTTGGCTCACATCTGCTAACATCTCAGCCAAAGCAAATAAAATGGCCAATTTATAATTTGGGGGACAAAGAAATATAGTCCAACCACAATGAGACCATGGCAAGGGTATGGAAATATGTTACTATCTGGAAGAAAGAATTGGGGCCAATAATTCAAAATACCACAATGATATTTGAACAAATATTTGAAAAAGTGAGTTTTTGCCAAATCTGGAGAACATTCTAGGACAGGAATCAGCCAGAACAAAGTCTTCAATGACTGATGTGCCTGCAATACTCCTTAAAAAGTATGGCCAGGATTGCCAAAGTTGAGTGAGAAAGAACAAGAGTAGCAAAACAAACAAACAAACAAACAAAAAAAAACATGTCAGAAAAATAATGGAGGCCAAATAACATAGACTCCAAGAGCCATTGTAAGGACTTTGGCTTTTTAGTGTATGTGAAATCAGACTTATTATAGTGTTTGAAGAGCAGAGTTAAATCATCTGGCTTAAGTTTTAAAAGGATCACTTTGGCTGCTGTGTTCAAAAGATAATGAAGGGGGGGGGGCGAGGAGACCTTTTAGACCTTTAGCTACTGAAGAAATCCAGACGATACTCAAACAGGGTTGGTAGTAGTGAGAGTGGTTAAAAATAACATAATTTTAAGAGTTAATTTAATATCCTGATGGATTGGTGTGGCATATAAGAGAAGTTAAGGGGAATGCTCAAGTGGGGTTTAAGCTAACAGAAGGAGTGGATTGTCATCAAGTGATAAGGGAAAACTATGGGTAGAGCTGGTTTTCAGGGAAGATAATGAGTTTGTTTTGAACCTTTAGAGTTTGAGATATCTGTTTAATTCTCAACTGGAGATCCTGAGTAGCTTGTTAGATATAGACTCTAGAGTTTGGAAGAAAGAGCTAGGCTCCAGGTATGAGCCTGGGAGTCACTGGCAGGTAGATTTTGAAACCCATCAAACTGGTTGAGATTACCCAGTAAGTGGGTGAAAATATAGAAGATGACCCAGGGCTAGAGCTTCACTGTCTAGTACAGCAGCCACGGGTCACAGGTAGCTACTGAGCACTCAAAATGGGGCTAAACCACACTGAGAAGTGCTGCAATATAAAATACACACCAGAGTTCTAAAACTTAATATGCACAAAAAGAATGTAAAATATAGCACAATTTTGAATTGATTCTATGTTGAAATGATAGTATTTTAGATCTCTAGGATTATATAATACAAATTATTAAAATAAATTTCACATGTTTATATTTACTTTTTTAAATTTTACTTTTATTTCTTCATATATTTATGTAAAATTAAACCTTTGAAACAATCACTTTATTGCTATTTCTTTACACTTTTGTAAATCTTTCTATTCTTTTACTAGTGAAGTATAATTGACATACAATGTTATATGTTTCATGTGTACAACATATTGATTTGACAATTCTATACATTACTCAGTGCTCACTATAATTGTAGTCACCACCTGTCACCATGCAACATCATTACAGTATTATTGGCTATGTTCTCTATGCTTCACTTTTTATCTTTGTGGCTCATTTATTTTATAACTGGAAGTTAGTTCCTTTTAATCCTCTTCATCTGTTTTGCCCATCCCCCACCCAACTCCCTTCTGGCTTTGTTCCCTGTATTAAGAGTCTGTTTGGTTTTTTGGGTTTTTTTTTTTTCTTTTGTTTTTTAAGTTGCACATATAATTATATCTATTTTTCTTTTTCAGGATGACTTATTTCACTTAGCATAATACCCTCTATATCCACCCATGTTGTCATGAATGGCAAAATATACCATTTTGTGCCTGAGTAATATTCCATTGTGTGTGTTTGATGTGTGTGTGTATGTATGTGCACATGCACAAACACATCATTTCTTTATTCATGTATCAATGAATACTTGGGTTGCCTTCATATCTTGGCTATTGTAAATAATACTGCAATAAACATAGGGGTGCCTGTATCTTTTTGAATTGGTGTTTTTGTTTTCTGTGAGTAAATACCCAGGAATGGAATTACTGCATTCTATGGTTTTTATAATTTTTATTTTTTTGAGAAAACTTCATAGTATTTTCCACAGTGGTTGTACCAATTTACATTCACACTAACAGTGCACAAAGATTCCCTTTTCTCCATGTCCTTGCCAACTTTTGTTTATTTCATTTTACTTTTCTTAGGGTGTACTGGAAAACCTAAAATTCCATATTTTCCTTGCATCACATTTCTATTGGACAGCCCTGAACAATAGTATTCTGACTGAAGATAGTGCCATGGTTAGATTGTTTTACTGTTGTCAGTTTATGAGTGGTAAGAGATTAGATCTGAGAAAGCTAGGAGGCCACCATAGCTCAGATAACAAAAATGAGCACCTTAATCCAATTTTAAAAGTACTAAATACACAGGTTCTAAATGAAAACAGTAATCAATTGTATTAATATATCAAATAATACTACAATCACGAGGACATTAGATTACTAATATTTGCATGAAGTTATTAAAACATTGACTCAAAATTTCAATGAAAGAAAAAATTTTAAGTTTTTTCACTCATTGTAAGATATTCCAAAAGGAAGTTGCTGACAGTGAATTAGATTTGGTATATTAGCATCTATATTAATTCTCTGAATTATCTAAGGCTGTTAGAATTTTGTGAGTTAGGTGTTATTGTTTGTTATCCTGTTTTTAAATTTTTAACATATAAATAAAACATACATACACAAAAATCTAAAATCTTAATTGTACATCTCAGCTACCACAAAATTGTTATATCAGTGTATCAACACGCAGGTCAAAAAATTTTTTTAAAAAAAATTCTAGGATCTCAGAAGTTCCTCTCATGTCCCTTCTTTCTTCCTCCTACCCTAATCATTAACCTGATTTCAGATATTATATATTTCTTTTAAGTGTTTTTAAACTTTATATAAGTAGAATCATATAGTGTGTATTATTAGGTATCTGGCTTCTTTGCTCAATTGGGATTGTGAGTCCCATCCTTGTTATTGATACAGTAATTATTCATTCATTATTATTGCTGATTAACATTCCATTATATTAATCTACTATGCTTAAATAATCTAATGAATGAACATTTAGGTTGCTTCCAGTATGAAATATAATACTTTCAGGGGCCACATAAGGAAAGGAAATCTGAAAAATACAGTTCTGAGCCTCAGGTGCAAGCAGTAGGACCAAGCTGGCTATAAATAACTCAGTGAATTCTTCCATATGTAACTATTACAACAACAACAACACTGTAAGACAGAAAGGTAGAAAAATACAAATCCCCATTTTACCAATGAAAAAAGCAAAACTAATGAAAGGATAGGTAATTCCTACTGAGTCACATAGAAAACAAAGTACAAAGAATTCGAATTTAGATCCTCCAGACACTAAAAGGCTACTTAGTATTGACATGTTAGTGGTCCCATTTTTTGTGGGGCAAGAACATTCCTTCTCTTTACTACTAACTGAATAGTTAATTTTTTTAAATCTGTGGGAAGTTTCCATGCATGCATAAAACTTCATCAATTAAAAAAAAATAAGTTTCTGATATACCCTGTCATGTTTCTAACAAGTTTTAGAAATGATGGAAATTTTCAGAACAAGCTACTCACAGAAGACATTATGTGATCTTATATTTAAATATGTAAAATGAAACTTAAATATTTTCTGAATTATATTTTCCATTACTAAAATATTTTTAACATTATATTAAAAGTACTTGCATGTGAAATCACCAAAATATAATATTGTCTATCAGTAAATCCATTAACTGGATATATTTTCTTGTCATTCACCTTATGGGATCAATAAATTATTACTGACAAAAATCTAAGTAAAGTTTGACACTCTTTTGCCCTATGAAGTCAACTTGAGGTGCCCATGGTTCCAGTTCTAATGACATGTTACATTACTGAACAGAGACTTTATGCCTTCTCCATCTCTGTACTACAGAACCTTTGAATTATTTTCTGAACGATTGTCTCAATGGTCCCCCTAAAGAATTAAGATGATATCCTTCATGTTATAGCATTCCATAATTCTCTTACTGTTCATATATAAACATGGCTGGGTATTAATAAACATGATCTTTGTTTCCAGTTTATCTTCTCAGGAGCCCTTGCAGTAATAGTAGAGAGGAGGCGTACAGTATTCTTGGTAAGTCAGAATGTTTGTAACAACTCTAGAGATAACAGTTTTATTTGCCAAAAGAAGGAGGATCAGTAAAGAGGTAGCATTCTCTCTGAGTCCCTTGAGAAAGATATCAGATATACTACAAAACTATAGTAATCCAAATTGGATGGTGCTGGCATAATATAGACACAGACCCATGGAACAGAATCAAGAGCCTGGAATTAAATCACTGCACTTACAGTCAGCCAATATTCGATAAGGGACTCAAGAATACTCAACTGGGAAAGAATAGTGTTTCCAACAAATGGTACTGGGAAAACCAGATACACAACATGCAGAACAATAAAATTGGACCCCCATCTTACACCACTGTTATTTTAAAAACATACTTCTAAGAAGAAGTTGGAAAAGATATATTTCTTGTGAACTTTAACTAAAGGAAGACTATTTTAATATTATACAGAGTAGGCTTTAAAGCAAAAATTATCAAAGATTTTTATTAGAAAGGGACACTGCATAATAATCAAAGATTTAGTCCAACATAATGTATAAATATCCTAAATATCTGTTCACCTATTAATGTAGCTTCAAAATAAGACAATAAAATTGACAAAATTGAAAAGAAAAAGAAATCTGCAATCATATTTGGAAACCTTATGCAAATTTCTACCAGAGAATAGAAAAAAGAAGGTAATACCTCCCAACCCATTATGACGATAGTATATCATTGATCCTAAAACTCTACCAGGATCTTACAAGAAAAGAAAATTACAGACCAAAATCTCTCATGACCATAGATGTAAAAATACTAAAACATACATATATATGTATATATGCAAATAAAATATAAACTATTGTGAAAAATACAAATAGAGTATTGTGAAAAATACAAAAATAATGATACATCATGTCTAATTCCAGATATGCAAATTTAGATTAACACCAATGTGGGGGCACCTGGGTGGCTCATTCAGTTAAGCATCTAACTCTTGATTTTGGCTCAGGTTGTGATCTCATGGTGTGAGCTCTGTGCTGGGCTCCATACCTGGTGTGGAGACTAAGATTCTCTCTCTCCCCATGCCTCTCTACCCCCTCTCCTTCTCAAAAGGAAGAAAGAAAGAAAGAAAGGAAACCATCTATCTCATCTTAACAGTGATTTTTTTGGATTTGACATCAAAGCCAAAGGCAGAAAAGGTAGAAAATAAACAAATGGAACTATACCAAATTAAGAAGCTTCTTCACAGCAAAGAAAACCATCAACAAAGGGAAAAGCCAATCTCTGTAATGGGAGAAATGGTTACAAATCATATAGCAGATAAGGGGTTAACATCCAAAATATATAAAGATCAAATATAACTCAATAGCAAAAAAAAAAAAAAAAAAAGTTTAAAAATGGGCAGAGGATTGAAATTGACTTTTTAAAAAAGTTTTTATTTAAATCCCAGTTAATTAACATACAGTGTAATATTAGCTTCAGGTGTACAATATAGTGATTCAAAACTTTCATACAATACCAGCTGCTCACCACAAGTGCACTCATTAATTCCTGTCCCTGGTTTAACCCATCTCTCGCCCACCTACTTTATGGTAACTGTCAGTTTGTTCTCTACAGTGAAGAGTCTTTTTCTTGGGGGCGCCTGGGTGGCTCAGTGGGTTAAGCCTCTGCCTTAGGCTCAGGTCATGATCTCAGGGTCCTGGGATTGAGCCCCACATCGGGTTCTCTGCTCAGCAGGGAGCCTGCTTCCCCCTCTCTCTCTGCCTTCTGTTCTGCCTACTTGTGATCTCTCTCTGTCAAATAAATAAAGTGTTAAAAAATTTTTCTTTAAAAAAAGAAGAGTCTTTTTCTTGGTTTGCCTCCTTCTCTTTTTTCCCCCTTTGTTCATTTGTTTCTTAAATTCTGCATATGAGTGAAATCGTATGGAATTTGTCTTTCTCTGACTGACTTATTTCACTTAGCATAATACTCTCTAGCTCCATCCATGTTGTTGCAAATGACAAGATTTTATTTCTTTTCATGCCATTATATATAAAATATCACATCTTCTTACCCATTCATCAGTTGATGGACACTTGGGCTGTTTCTATAATTTGGCTATTGTTGATAAAGCTGCTATAAATATCAGGGTACGTGTAGCCCTTTGAATTAGTTTTTTTGTATTATTTGAGTAAATACCTGATAAATACAATAATAATACAATTTCTGGATCACAAGGTAGTTCCATTTTAATTTTTTGAAGAACCTCCATACTGTTTTCCAAAGTGGCTGCATCGGTTTGCATTCCCACCAAGAGGGCAAGATGGTTCTCCTTTCTTCACACCCTCACCAGCACCTATTGTTTTCAAATGAAAAGAAGCTCAGCATCTCTAAACACCAAGGCAATGTCTATCAAAACCATAATGAGCCATCACCTCACACCTGTCAGAATGGCTAAAATCAAAATAGCAAGAAATAACAAGTGTTGGTGAAAAAGTGGAGAAAAGAAAACTCTCATGTACTGTTGGTAGGAATGATTGGTAAAGTCACCATGGAAAACAATATGAAAGAGCATCAAAAAATTAAAATGGAACTACCATGCGATCCAGCAATTCCATTTCCAGGTATTTATCTAAAGAAAACAAAAATATTAACTTGAAAAGATATATGCATCCCTATGTTCACTGCAGCATTATTTACAACAGCCAAGATATGAAAATAACCTACATGCCCATTGGCAGATGAATGATTAAACAAAATGTGATGTATATATCACAGACCCACACACACATATATATGTCATTCATATATATATATATGTATATACATATATATATATATTCATTCAATGGAATATAATTCACTCATGAAAAAGAATGAATTTTTGTTTCATTGATTCTTCTTCTACCCACTTAAGCCCCCATGTTGCATCACCACTTCCTCATATCAGGGAGATCATATGATCGTTGTCTTTCTCTGCTTGACTTATTTCGCTAAGCATGATACGCTCTAGTTCCATCCATCTTGTCACAACAAGATGGAATCGGGAGGGAGACAAACCATAAGTGACTCTTAATCTCACAAAACAGAGGGTTGCTGGGGGGAGGGGGGTTGGGAGAAGGGGGTGGGATTATGGACATTGGGGAGGGTATGTGCTTTGGTGAGTGCTGTGAAGTGTGTAAACCTGGTGATTCACAGACCTGTACCCCTGGGGATAACAATATATGTTTATAAAAAATAAAAAATTAAAAAAAAATTAAAAAGTGAAATCCCCTACCTCTTTAAAAAAAAAGAAAAAAGAATGAATTTTTGCCATTTGCAACAACATGGGTGGACCTCCAGGGCATCATCATACTAAGTGAAATAAATCAAATGGAGAAAGACAAATACTGTATAATTTGATCTAGAAAAATCTTTCTTTCTCTCTCTCTCTCTCTCTCTATATATATATGTATATATATGCACACATGTGCTCACAGACACACACACACACAGACACACACACACACACACACACACACACACCAATAAGCAAACATTATACACCCAGAAAACAGATTGGTGATTGCCAGAAGTGGAGGTTGAGGGTCTGTAGAATGGGTGAAGGGAGTTCAAAAGGTGCATACTTCCAATTGTAAAACCAGTCATAGGGATGTGCAATAGGACAATTACATTGTTACTAACACTGTATTGTATATTTGAAAGTTGTTAAGAGAGTAAAACTTAAAAGTTCTCATCACTATAATACAATTTTTTAAACATTTAAAATTTTATTTTCTGTGTATACACAGCACATTAATTACTTTATATAAGCAATCACTGGCTGTCCAAAAACTGAGGGAAGCTTCATTCTAAATATAGCAACAATTCCATAACTTGGAATCCAGCACTTGTACAAAAATCACCATGCTGGCCTATAAATTTTAAAATAATATATATGATAAAATTTTTTGTAACTATGTATGATGATGGATGTTAACTATACTTATTGTGGTGTTCATTTTGTAATATATACAAATATCGAGTCATTATATTGTATATCTGAAACCAATATAATGATGTATGCTAATTATATACCTCAATTTAAAAGCTGGTATTGTCTTTTCTATATTATAACATGTATGAGTATAATATTTTACAAAATAACACTAAGGCAAGAATTAAAGTACTATAAATTTGTTACATTCCATATGAAGTGAGATAATATTGAGTAAAATGTGAAAAATTAAGGATACATACAGTAGAACCTAAACTATTCAATAATACAAAAATATGCAGATAAAAAAGCCCACAGAGGAAATAAAAGTTTAAAAACTATTTTAACCCAAATGCAAACAGAATAATGAAGAACAACAACAACAAAAAAATAGGATATGTAATCGTATCACATGTAAATAGACAAACACTCCAATTAAAAGTCCAGATTGGATAAAAAATAATGCCCAACTATTCACTGTCTGTAAGAAGCTTGTTTTTAATATAAGGACAAATATAGATTTCAAGTAATAATAGGAAAAAATACATGAAAGAATGTATATACATGAGCATAAGGAAGCTCATGTGGTCACAATAATCAAAGACCAATAAATGTCAAGACATAACATGTCACTAGAAATAGAGGCATTTTGGTGTAATAAATGTTAATTCTTCAGGAATACATAACTCCCCAAAACGTATATGTATCTAATATTAGAAATTTAAGATAAATGGTGCAAAAACTAAGGAAATAAAAGAGGAAATAGAAAAATCCACAATCATAGTAGATTTTGACATGTCTCTCTAAGTAATTTATAAAACAAGGGGGCAAAAACCAGGAGTAGAAAATTAAAACATTTGACCTCATTTACCTTTGTAAAACACACTACACCAAAGGACTGTAGAACACATGCTCTTTTAAACTGTACGGTGTATATTCATCAAGATATGGCATACACTGAACGAGAAAAGAAGCAACAACAAATTTCACTAGACTGAATGTAATATTGTAGAATAGTTTTACTATTCTTACTACAGGCAACCTATTGAATGGAAATAGAAATGACTTAAGAGGAAATAGAATTAAATTAAAAATCAGTTATTAAATGTCCAAAAGGGATCCAAATATTTGTAAATTACACAGCACATTTAATCACAAATTTTAGAAAATATTTTGAACTGAATAATGGAAATACTACATGTCAATATTTTTGAGATAAAGCAATGCTTCAAGGAAATTTACAGCATTGAAAGTATATATTAGAGGGGTGCCTTGGTGGCACAGTTGGTTGAGAGTCCAATTCTTGGCTTTGGCTCAGGTCATGATCTCATGGTGGTGAGACTGAGGCCCACGTTGGGCTCTGTGCTCAGGGAAGAGTCTGCTTAGGACTCTCTCTCTGTCCCTCGGCCCCTCCCCACCCCCACTTCCTGCACACACGTGCACACATGCTCTCTGTTGCTCTTTCTCTAAAATAACTGGATAAATCTTTTTAAAAAAACACATAGAACTATATATTAGGAAAGATGAAGTGTTTAAAATCCAATTTCCAACTTAAAAAGCTAGAAAAGTAAGCACATATTTAATACAAAGTAAATAGTAAGAAATCATAAAGAGCAGATGTCACTAAAACAGAAAATAGATAAATAATAAAGAAACTAGCAAAGCTGAAAATTTGTTCTTTGAAAATATTAATAAGGTTGATAAACCTCTGGTAAGACTAATTGGCAAAACAATAAAATATAAATTACAGTATCAGAAATGAAAGATGGAATATCACTACAGGTCCTAGAGACAGTAAAAAAATAAGGAAATACTACAAATGACACTATACTATGAAATCATGAAAAATGAATTTACAAAACAGAAACAAGAAGTAGAAAACATAATTATCTCTGCATTTGTTAAAGGAATTATATTAATCATTAAAAATCTTTCCATGAAGAAAATTCAAGACACACATGTTAAGTAATACATTTATCAAGGATTTAATAAACAAATGATATCACATGGTACACAAAAGATTTCAGAAAAGAAAGGGGAAGGAACATTTCCCAGCTGACTTTTTGGAGTCCAACAAGATCCTGACACCAAAAATTTGCAAGAACCTTGAAAGAAAAGAAACACTATCTGTAATGAATGGTGATGTCAAAATGCTTAAATATCATAAATCATGTTCAGTGATATTTTTAAAAGCATAATGGACTGAAATTTATTTCAGGAATGCAAGCTTGGTTCAATATTCAGAAAACAACAGATAAAGAGATGAAGGAAAATCATTTGAAATGTTTGAGAGTTTTTTTAAGGGTACCTGAGTGACACAGTTAAGTGTCTGATTCTTGGTTTTGGCTCAGCTGGTGAGATCTTGGGGTTGTGGGATCAAGCCCCACACTGGGCTCCAAGCTGCGCACGGGCCCTTCTCGGGACTTTTTCTCTGTCTTCCTCTGCCCCTCCCCCTGCTCTCATTCTCTGTCTCTTTCCCTCTCTCTTTCTCAAATAAGTAAATAAATCTTTAAAAAATGTTTTTTTAAAGCTCTTATTGAACTATTAATAGAAAGAACATCCTCAACCTGCTAAGGGACACTTACAAAAAAAAAAAAAAAACAGTATAGTTAATATTACACTAATGGTGAAAGACTAAATGGTTTCCCTTTGGATCAGAAGTGTGCAAGAAATTATTATTTCACCAAATTTTTTAATATTGTGCAGGAGTTCTTTTTTTAAGATTGCATTTATTTATTTGTCAGGGAGAGAGAGAAAGCTATTGTGCAAGAGTTCTTGTCCAGTGCAGTAAGTCAAGAAGAAATAAAAGGCATAAGTTTAAAAAGTTAACAGTAATTCCTACTTTAATCATAGATACCCTTATACATATTTAATCATAGATATCCTTATACATCCTAAGAATGTATCTCTGAAAATCATAGATACCCTTATACATCCTCATGTATGGACAAAGTGTAATCATGCAACAACATTATACATATGTATTGTCCCAAATACATAGCCTGACAGGAGTCTGACCTAAAAATAGAGCAGGCACCACCAGCAATGTCATCCTCCACCATCTTCAAGATAAAATCCTAAATATTTATCTAAATATCACCTGTCTCTCCAACAAAATTCCCTGTGACTCCCCTTCTTGCACTGTTAAATGAACCGTGGCAAACTCCTAGAATATTGGGTCTCTGGGGACCAGAACTTATCGGCACTGTGAATTTGCCTACATTGTTAGCATGTTTGTTTGATTGTTTTGTTGCTGCTGTTAGCATTCTTTTACATTCTATTCGTATTTTCTTTAAAGATTTTATTTATTTATTTGACAGAGAGAGAGAGATCACTAGTAGGCAGAGAGAGGGGGGAAATCAGGCTCCTCACTGAGCAGAGAGTCTGATGCAGGGCTTGATCTGAGGACCCTGAGATCATGATCTGAACCAAAGGCAGAGGCTTAACCCACTGAGCCACCCAGGCCCCCCTTCTATTTCTATTTAGTATGCACTTGCTTGCCTTCCCCAGTGGTCTTCCTTGAGTGCAGAGACCACTACTTTTCTCCCTCTTCATCTAGTAAGACAGACGATAGTGTGCATGGTACAGAACTAACATTCAATAATTATTTGTCAGGGAAGGAATAAACATATGCACGCTACATCAAAAGTCTTATTTTTTTCCAAAATTGTTTAGTTCTCTTGGGCTCCTGACAAATCCACAATTCTGACGGTCCTTTTAATGACCTTACTATTCAGAAAAGGTCAGAATTTATATAAATCTTCTACTTGAATATACTTGACAGTGATGTATATGGATAAAGTCCAGTGACCAGGTGACTCTTTTTATCTATTTTAGCTGTCCTATACCATAATACTGAACATTTTAAGTGCCTGCATTGCAGTGAGTGGTCTGCTTTTACTATCAGTTGAGTTTATTATGTATAGTCTGAGTACATACGCTACTATTTGGCCAGAGGTAAGTACCAAGTTTCTGTGAAAATCTCACCACAAATTTAGAATTAGATTAACTTATTTGATGAGTGATCCAAGTATTTAAGTATTGTGCAATATATGACAGTGACCTTTATCATGTCCTTGTGACCTTTAAACATATCTGGTGCATGTACATACTACAAATGTGGTTCAAACTACAGGTCACATTTCTCAACCTCGGATTGCCCAAAGTAAGCAAACGGAATGTATTATAAATATTAATAGATATATTTTGAGTGATTTAGCATTTTACTCAGTTCTGGTCTCACCTGGTATCCAAGATCTTTTTACAATAGGCAGCTCAGTTCTTTCAAGGTCACCACATCTCTGAGGACAGTTTGCCAAGGCCTTAAATGATCAATTTTATTACAGCATGATTTGATTTTCAAAGAAGGAGAAAACATCCTTATGTACTTGTGACACCTAGGGCTTTATGTTCTTCGGGGATATAATCGTCAAGAGCAAATAAATCTGGACTCCATAGAGGTGTATAATTTGGAATGTATGTATATCCAGATCTGTATGCACGTGACTATCAGACATTTTTGGACTGCCTGCTTTGGGTCTGTCAGTCTGCCCATCAGCAGGTCTGTGTGAGTCTTTCTAAGTGTGTCCATGTTTGTGCTTCAGAATCTGTGTTTATTTCTGTTTCTGTCTGTGTGGAACTGTGGATATCGGTGTACTTCACAATATAGGTTTGCTCATGTGCAGAGGAGAAGAAGCTAGGAAATCAAGGAGATGAGAATCAGTGCTAAGCAAGTTGAGTAGAAGTTAAGACCATAATTCTAAAGCCTTTTCTGTGGATTCCTCTCTTTTCGTTCTATTCTATCTACCCAGTTGCTTGACAAAGGTCGAAAGACCTGGGCTTTTGACCAAGACCTAGAAACCAACTTTTCTTTCTCAATTTCTAATTGAGCCCTATGGAGGTTGCCAGTTTTTGAATTCTTAGCCTAATACGGCAAGCTCCCCTTCCTTCAACATCCCGAACTCTTGGTCAATTAGCTTGTTCCAAAGCATATGTTTGTTTGCATTTTGCTGATTTTTTTCTTATTTTTACATAGCTTTGAGAGTGATTTTACAGCAAGTGGGATTGTAAACTTCCTCAAGAAATGATTTATGTCTCTGACCCAATTAAAGAAATAAGCTAAGAAATGTTAAGCTGCTTGTTCAGGGTCAGAGCTATTTACTTGCAGAACATTCATTCTCGTAAAAAAAAAAAAAAAAAGGCTCTAAATTTCAAGTTATTTCACTACACAAAATTGAGTTCTAACAGAAATCCATTATATGACACAGCAAAAAGCCACCTTACTGCTGCAGGGAATGCTAATATTTTAGGACACTTACCCTGAAGGATACCTTAAAGTAAAAATAAACGTCCAGATATTACTTAAGATTATATTTGCATAACAGAAATGTCTCATTTTACTGGGCTGGAGTGCAATTATAACCTTGATTCTTTCCTTTTTCCAATTTATCTCTTAAACCACCAATGTTCGTATTAGCAAGAAATCCGAGGTCTCCCTCCTGAGGTCATTTCTTTCCTGGTGATCCTCTCAAGTTACTCAAGAACACTGAGAACCAGAGATTCCATATGGACTTCAGACCCCGAGTTGCTACAATCGCAGAGCATCTCAATGGCCTAATCGCATACCCATAATTTCACTTACTATTATATGGTGTCAGGATTGAAAACTGGTCCCAGTAGCCCTTGGTCGCCTTGTCACAAAGGTGCTTTGGGTGTTGCAGGCTTCCATTATTCTATCCTGCAAATATCCAGCTATCCTGCAAGGACACAGGTCTATTGGGGCTTATAGTCAGAGGCATAATCCCAGGAAGAAATCACCTCCCCAGAAGACGTATAAGCCCTTTGTTGACCCTGAGTCACAAACCCAGACATTTTTTTTCCTTCACGGTAAGTTCTCCTATACCGCCATATCCCAGAAGAGGCCTAATTCTTAACATCTCTCTGTTAGATTAGCTCTGTAACACTTGACCTCAAAAGTATCTCGGTTCCACCGTCTCCAGAGGCTCATTGGCCTCAGTGAAAATTCGCTTTCCTTATCCACAACAACACCCAGGAAAACACAGTTGATGATTCTTATTAGTCATTTGGCAGAAATTTGTTGGCCTAATCTAATTGTCAATAATTATCAGTTACCATTATGATCAAGAAAAGTAGAAATAAATACCCATGGCTTTAGGGGATGGGGATCTATCGAGTAGTTTTTCTCTTTTATTTTTCATCTTCCTACAATTGTACAATTCCTTATTATTTCTAATGTGTTAATATATAAAGATCTGTAAGGAATCTATATTTTATTTTTGGAAACAGAGAAGTGGTAAAATTCTTTCAGAATATCTGTTCCTATTCACCTTCCTCGAGTTGTTTTTGACGTGTACAGTGGTCCATTGGGGATACAAAGCAAAATATCACAGATAATAAAGACATGGTGAGTATCTCATTTCTCCCTTGGCGAATTAGAAGGTAGTGGCTTCTGCTATGAGCCCTCTTTGAGGAACCGAACTAAGGTTTTGATAAGAATTTAGTGTCCTCTCAAAGCTGTGTTATAGGTAGCTGAAAACACCCTGCACTCCTGTGTACTAAATGGGTTTCTCTACAATTGAGGGTAAATAATTTGCTCTAGACAAATGTACATCATATTGCATAATATTTTTATGTTCGCACCTCATGAGAGAACAGGATAGAAGATGTGTGATTTGCTGGCTCGAGTCTGTTTAATCTGACGGACATTTCACTGGAAACAAACAAACAAACAAACAAACAAAAAACTTTGTGGAGGTTGTGACCAGGTGCAGGGATTTGGGATGCTAAAAAAATTACAGTTTTCAAAGTTTGAGAGAACATGTTGGGTAGCAAAGTGCAGAACCTTTAGTGTTTTCAGAAACCGTGGTTTTGACATAACTGGAAAGGTGCAAAAGATGGTATAAGTGCCATTTTTAGTAAAAGCCATCCTCCTACTTCCTCCACATCAGCTACTTCAAGTCTAAAGACAAGCTTTATCTCCAACTGATGTCAACATCACTGAATCTGAGAACTTTAGTAAAAGATACATCTGTCCTTTCCTCCCCAGTGCCCATACCAAAGGTCCAGGCTTCAGGATTAATACAATTATAAGAACTACCCAGAAGGAGCACTAAGTTAATTGTAGAGGAGAGAGTAATTTGTCCGTAAATTCTAAACCAGATACATAGAGAGATTTAGGAAATGACAAGTAGAAATCAGAATGTCTAGGACCTGGGGGTCTTGGACAGATGTAGAAAAAATATTTGGCAGAAAAGAGGGAAGGAGATCCTTACAGATTCTGTTTTCAAATATTCTTGGTCCTAAGACTTCATAAGTACTTGGATGAAGCCACTGATACCCAGATAATATCACCCTCCACTTCAAGCATCTGCTAAAGATAGGCACTGAAACAATCATACTGAAGTACAAATGACTGAGATCAAGTCAACCATTGTTCTGATAGGAGTACAGAAATACAAATTGCCCAAATAATGTGGGGAAAAAAATGGAAGAGGCCAAAGGAAACCTTTGATCTAAGCTATGAGGTAAGGAACAATGATATGGGTAAATCCCAGCTTTGAAAGCTATACCACAGACTGTTAAGTTTTATTCCTAGCTAAAGTGTCCTGTGTGGAATGTACAATGATGGAAATTATAGAACACCAGAATATGCGAAAGCTTCCTCAAGCAACATGTTTCTTAGGATATCAAAAACTAACAATGGGGAGGAAAACTTTACAGAAAATTTACTGAAAGGCAATCAGGGACCCAGCCCTCAGGTTTTCAATACCCTAATTTCTCTGGAATGACATCTTACTCACATATTCTCAAAAGGAATTTCCTTTTGCAGTAAAAAATGGAGATATAGCCTCTGAGTATCAAGAGAGTAGAAAATCCAAAGGGAGAAGTTTTTGCAGATAATCCCATCTCTGTGCCTAATTATCAGATTAATTCAAAATAGAGATTATTTAAGCAAAGCAATCTGCAGATTAAGATAATAAACTAAACAAGGCATATTTATAGAATGGTAAGTAGATTAATGAGTATGGAGTATGATCTGTGTGGCCGTCAGTGGTGGGACATGGGAGATAAGAAAGTAGATTGAGTCTAAATTATTACAGAAATGAATGTTGTGCTATAAGAACAAACTCTCATTTTGTAAGTGTTGCCTGCCTAAATTTTAATTTTGGGAGATGGATAAAAGGAGGAGAATATATATATATATAATTTTCACATCAAAATGATTGTCAGATTTTTTTCTCCCATTTGAGAGAGCTTCTCAGCAGCAGCCTGGCCAGGGCAGTTGGGTTATGGTTGTACTCTTAAATGGAAGAAAAGACAAAGAAATGATTTTGTGGGTGAGATGATAAGTTCAGCTTGAAAAATATTTGAAGTGCTTTGGGATCATCTAAGTTGAAACCTCTAGTACAAGCTGGAAATATAAGCCTATAACTAGAGTGGTCTAGGATTAAGATTCAGCATGAGGATTGCTATAAATTTATAGATGGTTGACCAAGCTGTAGGTATAAATGGTGTTGCCCATGGAGAAACTGTAGATCTAAAGCTGGAAGAGTCAAGGGACAGAATAGGAGTATAAGAAGGCCCAGGTAAAAAAGCCAAGTTAAAGGTCAAGTTTGTGGGACCAGAAAATGATGGCCAAGTAGTAAAATGAGAAGCAGTAAAATGGGAATGCCTTTCATTTTCTCTAAAACCATTCAAACTAAGAATTTAAAAAAGAAATTATGGTTCTAGCCAAAAGGAAGATAAACATACACATACATACACACACATCAAATTCATAATTCTCCTATGAATAAATTGGAAGAAAAAGTAGAAGTTGGACACATAAGAATGTATAATTTCCTATTCAGAATTTAAACTGGTAGGTATTCAACAGTACACTAAATAATGCAATTTAGTTTGAGTAGAAAGCTCTATGTTCTTATGTGATCAATCTGTATTTAGGGATCTATCTATTCACATAGCATTGTTTTTGGCTATCAACCCAAAGAAACAAAAAAGAAGGAAGGGAGAAAGAAAAGGAAGAGAAGTAGAAAGGGAGAGAGGAAAAAGGGAGGAAGGAAATTTTTTTAAAGCAGCAAAAGCACATGGATTAATTTTTTAAAACTCAAGGATAAGAACTTTCCAATGCGCATTCTTTCTAAATTCTACTCAACATCCTGAAATTCTTTATTTTGGAGTATTTTAATGATTCAATTTACTAACATCCAACTTACCTCAGGTGCATGGCAGAAGGGGATCCTTTTCCTACATATTAAAGAACCATTATGACCTCAGTCAAGGAGAAAAGTTTAGTGGTGAATGAAGAACTTCATTTTGTTCAAGAGGCTTCTTGGAAAATGCGTTTTAATTAAGTCCACCTGAGTATATCCTTTCCCCCATTTCATTAATAAAAATTTAAATTGATAAGTATGGTTTTTCTTCTGTGTGGGGTGGTGAGCATAAATTAATCTCAAACTGAATCTGGTCAGAGATTCTCCCATACAAGAGAAATTCTAAAAATGGGTACATGTTTCTAGAGTGAGATTCAGATCTAATATTATAGGATGATATGATAAATGCTGACTCAAGGAAATCATTTCATTGTGAAAAGGAAATTAAATTATAAAAAGTTGTCCCATTGCCTTTGAAGGTCTCTCAACAGATTATCTCGAAACACAATTTCTAATTATTTCTTACCAGCTGTTGCTAAAATTTGCATAGCCTACCTAGAGCAGAGAAAAGTATATTATAATTTAAAATCTCCTTACATTATTGAAACTACACAAATGAATATCTCCTGGATTTTAGTCTTTCTAGGAAGTCCAATTCCCAAAATGTTACACATTTTTGTCCACAAGTTTACTCTACGTTTAATCACACTTTGAGTTTTATAAACATTTTAGGTACATTATCTTATTAGAAATTTTTATATCTGTAAGGATTCCTCTACTTTTAAAAAATAACTTACCCCATATCCCATACCCCACTCCCACTTCCTTCCCTCCATGAGCAACTGTCCCATTGTATATAACGTGCATATTTTAAGTATTTCCAGACAATGCATGGCATTGTACTGTAGGCATGTATTTGTAATTTATGGAGCTTATACACATACACACATGCACACATACTTTTTTCTCTCAGCAGTATGTTTTTAAAATCCATCCACGTTGTTATCAGTACATCAATCAATTGATTTTAAATGCAGCCCAGTAGTTACAGCATGCATCTGAAATTTTACACACTCACTTTCCCAGAAAGAGACATCTATGTTGCCTACAATTCTTTGCCCCTTGAAGAATTTCTTTGGGAAATAAATTCAGGAGTGGAATATCTGTGTGCTATATGTATACATTATTTGCTTATGAAGTGCAAAAACTTCCACCATTTAGAAGAGTCCTCTGTTGCAGAACCTTTAAGTTATGCACTGTTTCTTCAGTTCTTTAGGGATTCACATATTATAGATCGAAAAATGTCACTACCTATTTTTCAGTGTAGCAAGGGATTTTTTAAATTTTATTTGTATATTTTTATTATGTTCAATTAGCCAACATATAGTACATCATTCATTTTTGATGCAGCGTTCAATGATTCATTAGTTGTGCATAACACCCAGTGCTCATCACAACATGTGCCCTCCTTAATATCCATCACCTGGTTACCCCTTCTCCCCAACCCTCTCCCTTCTGTAACCCTCATTTGGTTCCCAGAGTCCAGAGTCAAACTCAACACACACGAAACAGGGATTTTATTATTTTTTTTTTATTGGAGTTGATATGAGGAAGAGGGTGCCTCTGTTCAGTCAACCCTCATGAACTAGAAACTACAATTGGAGAGACTTGAGTACATGCATAGGTTAAGAGGAAATGTAAAATAGGGAGTAAGGTGTGAATATACTGGGAAGAAAGCAGTAATTGTTGGGATAAAGATCACGAACCCATGAAAGGATGTGAGGTTAATAGGACAGGAACATATAGACATACGCTTTAGAACAGAGGGAGGATACCTAATTCTCAGCAAGTAAACATGGAATAATGGTTATAATTATAATTAGTAACTATAAGTGTTATAATGGCTAAATACATATATTGGGGAGAGATAAGGAAAGAAAGAGATAGGCTTTATTTTCCCTTCAAAAAAAAAAATGGTGAGGCAGTCATCTAAGAGAGAGGAGTGATAGTAAAGTACTTATTTGGATTAAGAGGTATAGGAATTAGATACAGAAATGATCAAATCCGTGTCAAAGAATTGATGAAAAGCACAGAGGAAGCCAGTGAGATTTGAGACCATGTATTTGTTGTGATTGTGAGGGTTTTCCTATGATATTCCACACGGGGATGGTAGAATTACAACGTGGGAAAAGTGCACTCATTAGTTCTAATAAGAGGGTAACTAGCTGGATCCGTGGGATCCCATCTGAAGAAGGATGGGATGCCAGAGAAGAGCCAGTAATTTTGAAAGAACATAGGGTTCCAGAGGCCAATGCTTTCAAACATGGCTTACCAGCACAGAAGATGCCTTTGTGGGAATTAGAAAAAAGCATCCCTTCCAGAAAGAGTTCACATTGCTCAGTGGCAAGCCCTCTGGTTGAATTAGAAGATAAATCCCCCTCTGCCCAGTAAAATGAGGAATTGAGGCCCCTTTCTCCTGGCTCATCGACGCCAGCACCAGGGGAGTCAACTCTCTAAGGGGAGCCCAAAAATTCAGCCTCAATTTTTGCCCCATGGCCATGCACCCTAGCACGGGGCCCCAGCTGCACAGTCTGGTCTGGATTAACACAAAGAGTAGCTCTAGACAGGGTCATAATACATGAAAACTAGAGAATCGTTATTTGTGATCACAGGGCAAGATATTAAAATTAGAAAACCAGAGAGAATTAGTTCCAAGTGATCAGAAGCTACAGGGCCATTCTTTTATCAAAAACTACTTATTGACTACCTACTATGCACCAGACATGATTCTTGCTTCTGAGAACACAGATGCAAACAACAGAGTCAAGACCTCATCCTCATGGAGCTGATATTCTAGGGGAAGGAAGACAGCAGCACTCTTTGGATCATACTCTGGTCATCAAATCAAGCATATGAAAATTTAAAAAGCCACTCTTTCCCTCTGCCTCCAAAAAAGAAGAAAGAATCACTGGTCATTTTTGGAGGGTGCTCATCCCAAACTTCATAACTAAAGAGATAAAATCAAGTATGAATCCTGCTTTAAAGAAAGAAATTTCACTGAGATATAATTCATATATCATAAAATTCACTTATTTGAAGTATAGAGTTCCTTAGTTTTTTAGTACATTCACGAAGTTTTACCAATACCACCACTACCTAATATTGTACCATTTTTATTATTCAAAAGAGTAACCCCAAACCTATTAGCAGTCCTTTAAACAATTCCTGACCTACTCATCCCAGCTCCAGGATAATACTTTCTGTCTCAATGGGTTGTCTCTTTGGGCTATTTCATAGGAACCTCTCTTGTGACTGACTTCTTTGACTTAGTATAATGTTTTCAAGGCTTGTCCATGTTATAGAATGAATCATCAGTTTGTTCTGTCTCATTTTATGGATATACTACATACTATTTATTCATTCATCAGCAGATGGACATTTGGGTCATTTCCATTTTTTGGCTATTTTGGATAATATTGATATAAACATTGTATAAACATTATGTAAATTTTGGGGGTAGCTTTGTGTTTTCAGTTCTCAGGTATATACACTTAGGAGGGGAATTTCTAGGTCACATGGGAACTCTGCTTTTAACATTTTTAAAAACTGCTTAACTTTTCCAAAGGAGCAGCCCAATCTTACGTTTCCATCAGCAATGTTTGTATGTTCCAGTTTCTTCCCATCCTCACCAACACTTATTACCTGGATTTTTAAATTGTAGCCATCCTAGTGGGTGTGAAGCGGTATCTCACTGTGGTTTCACTTTGCATTTACCTAATGACTAATGAGGCTGAACATCTTTTTACACGCTTACTGGCCATTTGTATGGGAGACTGTCAATACCAATCCTTTGCCATTATTTTAAATTGAGATGTAACTGAAATATAACATTGTATTAGTTTTAGGTGAACAATGCAATGCTTTGATATATGTATATTTGGGTGAAATGATTGCCACAATAAGTTTAGTTAACATCCATCTCCACATGTAGTTATAAATTTGTGTGTGTGTATGTGTGTGTGTGTGTGTGATGAGAATTTTTAAGATCTACTCTGTTAAGAACTTTGAAATACATAGTACAGTACTGTTAACTGTGGTCACTATGTTATACATTATATCCCCAAGACTTATTTATCTTATAACTGGAAGTTTGTACGTTTTGATAACCTTCACCCATTTCGCCCAAGCCCCAGCCCCTACCTTTGGCAACCATCACTCTGTTCTTTATATCTATGAGCAGGGTTTTTTTGTCTCTTTATTTGTTTGTTTCAAATTCTGCAAATAAGTGATACCATGCAGTATTCACCTTTCTCTTTCTGACTTATTTCACTTAGCATAATGCCCTCAAGATCCATCCGTGTTGTTACAAATGTCAGGATTTCCTTCTTTTTTATGGGTGAATAGTTTTCCTGTGTGTGTGTGTGTGTGTGTGTGTGTGTGACATTTTTGTTATCCATTTATCTGCCCGTGGGTACTGAGAGCATTTCCATATCTTGGCTATTGTAAATATTGCTGCAATGAACATGGGGGTGCAGATATTTTTCCGAGATAGTGATTTCGTAGCCTTCATATAAATACCCAGCAGTGAAATTGCTAGATCACATGGTAGTTCTATTTGCAATTTTTAAATTCAAGTATAATTAATTATATATGTGTGTATATATGACTATAGATATAGATATATAGACACATATGTCTATAGGTCCCTGTCCTATATGTAATTACATGTAAATATATTTAGTGTTATATTAATTTCAGGTGTACAATATAATGATTCAGCAATTCCATACATTTCTCAGTGCTCATTAAGATAAATGTATTCTTAATTCCCTTTATTTCACCCATCCCTCTCACCCATCTTCTCTCTGGCAACCTCTAGTTTGTTCTCTGTATTTAAGAGTTTGGTTTTTAGTTTGTCTTTTTTTTTTTCTTCATTTGCTCATTTGTTTGTTTTTTTAAGTTTTTAAGGAGAATTTATGCTGTTTTCCAAAGTAGCTATACCCACTTACACTCTCACTAACAGTGTGCAAGTGTTCCCTTTCCTCCACACTCTCACCAACACTTGTTATTTCTTGTATTTCTTTTTACTTATTTTGATTTTATTAGGTTTTTTTTACAAATAAAAATTGTATACATATTAAGGTGCGCAACATGATGTTTTGATATATGTATACATTATGAAATAATTACCATAATCAAACTAATCACCTCTTATAGTTACCTTTTTCTTTCTTGTAGTAAGAACACTAGAGATCTACTGCCTCAGCAAATTTCAAGTTTACAACACATTAACTATCGTCACCATGCTATACATTAAGTCTCCAGAACTTACTCATCTTATAACTGAAAGTTTGTACCTTTTGATCAATATCTCCCCTTTTCTCCCATCCTCTAGGCTCTGGTTATCACCATTCTACTGTTACTATGAGTTCAACTTCTTTTTTTTTTTTTTAAATTTATTTTCAGCGTAACAGAATTCACTGTTTATGCACCACACCCAGTGCTCCATGCAATGCGTGCCCTCCATAATACCCACCACCTGGCTCCCCCAACCTCCCACCCCCCACCCCTTCAAAACCCTCAGATTGTTTTTCAGAGTCCATAGTCTCTCATGGTTCATCTCCCCTTCTAATTTCCCTCAACTCCCTTCTCCTCTCCATCTCCTCATGTCCTCCATGTTATTTGTTATGCTCCACAAATAAGCAAAACCACATGATAATTGACTCTCCACTTCACTTATTTCACTCAGCATAATCTCTCTTCCAGTCCCGTCCATGTTGATACAAAAGTTGGGTATTCATCCTTTCTGGGATAATACTCCATAGTGTATATGGACCACATCTTCCTTATCCATTCGTCTGTTGAAGGGCATCTTGGTTCTTTCCACAGTTTGGCGACCATGGTCATTGCTGCTATAAACAGAGGGGTACAGATGGCCCTTCTTTTCAGTACATCTGTATCTTTGGGGTATAAATACCCAGTAGTACAATTGCAGGGTCATAGGGAAGATCTATTTTTAATTTCTTGAGGAATCTCCACACTGTTCTCCAAAGTGGCTGCACCAACTTGCATTCCCACCAACAGTGTAAGAGGGTTCCCCTTTTTCCACATCCTCTCCAACACACGTTGTTTCCTCTCTTGCTAATTTTGGCCATTCTAAGTGGTGTAAGGTGGTATCTCAATGTGGTTTTAATTTGAAATGGGCGGAAGACATGAACAGACATTTCTCCAATGAAGACATACAAATGGCTATCAGACACATGAAAAAATATTTCTTGTATTTTTGATAACAGTCATTCTAACAGATATGAGCTGATATCTCATGTGGTTTTGATAGGCATTTCCTTGATGATTAGTGATATTGAGCACCTTTTCATGCACCTTTGCCAAATTTTTAATTAGATTTCCTTTTTTATTGTTCAGTTGTAAGAGTTCTTTACATATTCTCAATGCAAGTCCCTTATCCGATATATTATTTGCAAATATTTTCTTCCATTAGGTGGGCTGTCTTCTTGCTCTCTTGTTGGTGTACTTTGCTACATAAAAGTTCTTAATTTGGATGAAGTCAAATTTATCTATTTTTTTTTCTTTTATCACTTGTGCACTTAGTGTCATATCTAAGAATCTGTTACCCAATTCAAGGTCATGGATATTTGTACTTATGCTTTATTCTAGACATTTTAGAGTTTTAGCACTACCATTTAGGTCCTTGGTCAATTTTGAATTAACTTTATATATGTTGTGAGATAGGAATCAAACTTCATTTTTTTGCACATAGATATCCAGTTTTCCCAGCATTTGTTGAAAAGCCTATACTTTCTTCCATTGAATTGTCTGAATAGCATTACCAAAAACCATAAATGTAAGGGTTTATTTCTGGAATCTCTATTTTGTACCATGGATTTTTACGTCCATCTTTATGCCATTATCACACTGTCCTGATTACTGTAGCTTTTTAGTAGGAACTGAAATCAAGAAGACTATGAATCTTTCTTATTTTCAAAACCACTTAAGCTATTCTGGGTCCCTTGTATTTCCCTAATTTAGGACTGGCTTGTCAGTTTCTGCAAGAAATTCAGTTGAGATTTTGATAAGGATTATCAATGTGAGGATTACTATCCTTATAAATAGTAAGTCTTCTGATCCATAATGTATGTATATAAATGCAGTTAATTTTATGTATTGATGTGTTTCCTGCCAGTTTGCTGAACTTATTAGTTTTAATCATTTTTGTGGATTTTTTAGAATTTTCTATGTACATTATAATGTCATCTGTGAACAAAGGTAATTTTACTTCTTTCTTAGTTAATCTGATGTTTTTTATTTCTTTCTATTGCCTAATTTGCCTGGCTAGAACCTTCAGTATGACTTTGAATAGAAGAGGGGAGAATAACCATCCTTGTCATCTTCATCTCTTAAGGAGAAATAATTTAGTCTTTCTCCATTAAGAATGATGTTAGTTGTGGATTTTTCATAGATGCCTTTCATCAGGTTGAAGACTTTTTCTTCTATCCCTATCTTATTTAGTATTTTTATCATGAATGTTTGTTTGTGTTTGCTTCAAAAGCTTTTTTTATCTGTTACGATGATCATTTGCTTTTTGTGCTTTATTCAATGAACAAGTGTATTATTTTGATTGATTTTCAGACATCAAACAACCTTGAATTCCTAGGATAAAACCTGCTTGATCATAGTACATAATCCCTTCTATATGTTGCTGGATTTGTTTTGTTGAGGATTTGTGTATGTATTCATAGGGCATGTTGGTCTTTAGTTTTCTTTTCTTTTTTTTTGTCATGTCTTTGGCTTTAGTATCAGGATAATACTGGCTTTACAGAATGAGTTGGGATATTCTCCCTCCTCTTCATTATTGCTTTATACAATTGTCTTTTAAATAAAATAAGAGAATAAGAGTTAGAAATATATATATATTTACATTGAGTTTATATTTAGTCATCTAATAACCTTTATAAATAGCTTTTTATTTCTTTATGTAGAGCTGACTTAATATCTAGTGTTTTTTCTTTCAGCATGAAGGACTCCCTTTAGTGTTTCTTGTAGGGAAGGTCTGGTAACAGTGAATTCTTTTAGTTTTTATATGCCTGGGAATTTTTAAAGTTACTTTTAGTTTTGCTGTATATAGAATTCATTTTGATATTCCTTTTCTTTCAGGACTTTGAAGATACCATTCCAGTCTCTGCTGACCTCCATGTTTTATGATAAGTCAGATGTTTTTATTTGTTTGTTTGCTTGTTTTTAAGATAAATCAGATGTTAATCTTACTGAAAATTTCTTGAACATAACTTGCTTTTCCTCTTGCTACTTTCAAGATTCTCTTTCTGTGATGGCTTTCAACGTTTTGACTTTGATGTGTCTAGATATTGACCCCCTTGAGTTTACTCTACTTGGAATTTGTTGTGCTTCTTGGATTAATATTTTTCATCAAACTTGGGAAATTTTTGGCTATTACCTTTTCAACTATTCTTTATGCCCCTTTCTTTCTCCTTCTTTCTCACTTTCCCATTATGCCTATATTGGTATGTTGGATATTACACAGATCACTGAGACTCTGTACATTTTTCTGTATTATTTTTGTCTCTCCTCATCGGACTGAATAATTTCAATTAACCCAACATTACGCTTTCTAATTCTTTCTTCCGCCTGCTCAAATTTACTGTTGAGTTTCTCTGGGGAATTTTTCATTTAATTTATTGTACTTTTCCATTACAGGGTTTCTAGTTGTGTCTGTTTTTATAATTTCAGTATCTTTATTGATATTCTCTATTTTGTGAGATGTTGTTCTCATACTTTTCCTTTTACTCTTTAGGTATTGTTTTCTTTAGCTCTTTGAATAAATTCACAATAGCTGATTTAAGTCTTTTCTATTTTCTTTTCTATTTTCTATTGGACTTATCATCCTCAGGAACTCTTTCTATTATTGCCTCCCCACCCCCATCTATGGCCCGTATTTCCCAGTTTCTTTGTATGTTATATTTTTTCATTGAAAACTGGACATTCTAAACAATATAACGAGACAACTTGGGAAATCAGCTCCCGAGGGTTTTTATCAGAGTTCTAGTATTTGTTGTTGCTGTTGTTCAGTGGCTTTCTAGGGTTAATTTTGTAAAGTCTGTATTTGTCATGTGTAATCATTGAAATTCTGCTTGATTAACTTAGTGCTCAGCTGATGACTGGACTGAGATATACTTAAGTTGCTTGAAGCTACAGGTTTCCCACTCCTTATTGAAGGGATCTGCAAGTTATCAGAGAATGCCTTCAACATTTTGGGATCTTAAAACTCTGCCTTAGCCTTCACTTCTTATTCACACACAGCCTCAAAGCCATCCAGAGATTAGAGCCTTTTTAGGTCTTTCCTTGGCACTGCACAACCCTGTACATGCATGGGGCTTGCTAGATGTCAAGGGATATGTCAGAGCTTTACAGTATCCTAGATTTTCACTTTTAAGTTTTTTATCCAATCTGTTTTGCTGATATTATTACTTGTATTGCTTCCAGGTGGCTGGTATTGACAGTTTTTAAAAAGCCACCTATTGGTTTCACAAACACCCTGGAATAGGGCTTTTCTCATTGAACAAGCTCTGCATCGGGTCAAATAAAGATAAGCACTGTGAATAGGGTTTTTCTAAGGAGGTGACATACTGATCAAATAGTGGCAATTCTATGAGAGGGGGACTTTTGAGAGAATTCTGAATCTGTTTTGCCCTCTCTAATGGCTGTTTGGCTGTTGGTTTTCACAGTCATCATCATTCTGAAACTGTGTTTTTAAAAGCTACCAGGAAGATGAGAGCAGAAATAGGTCAAATTAAAATACCACAAAGGTAGACAACTATCATATGATCTCCCTGATATGAGGAAGTGGTGATGCAACATGGGGGCTTAAGTGCGTAGGAGAAGAATAAATGGAACAAGATGGGATTGGGGGGAGACAAACCATAAGTGACTCTTAATCTCACAAATCAAACTGAGGGTTGCTGGGGGGAGGGGGTTTGGGAGAAGGGGGTGGGATTATGGACATTGGGGAGGGTATGTGCTTTGGTGAGTGCTGTGAAGTGTGTAAACCTGGTGATTCACAGACCTGTACCCCTGGGGATAAAAATATATGTTTATAAAAAATAAAAAATTAAAAAAATAATAATAAAAATAAAATACCACAAAGGTTATTACCAAAAGTCATCCATTTTTCTTGAATAAACACTTCTCAGATTGTTGCAAGTCTTTGATTAATTTCCAGAATTCTGTAAAGTTGATTTTGACAATTTTTTTCCAGTGTCTTCATTGCTTTTATGGAGAAGCAGATTTTTGCATGTCCTTACTATGCCATTCCAGAATGCCTTTGACCTTTGACTTTCTTATACAAACTACTTTTGGAGAATCAAATAATTCCTCAAAGGAATTTACTCTTTTCAGAAGACTATCAGACAATAACTTAAGGAAAATAATAAGATTAAGAAAACCATGATTGTGGAATCTCCAATGGTATATAGATCTAAGTAAATATCTCAATAGATTACCCCTGAAACAAATAATACATTATATGTTAATTTTTTAATTAAAATGAAAAACTTTTTTAAATTGATGAGCAAATGTGTAGTGGGTAAATCGAGACAGAACCTAATTGCACTCGTCAATTTTTATCACTAAAGCAAGGCAATCAGTCAATCAACTGTCTCCCATGGTGATACAAAGGAAGTACATAGCTCCAGCTATCCAGCATTTTGCCAGAAAATCTGAATGTAAATCTAGTGAAGCCACTATATATGACTCCTAGTTTATAGGATATATGAAGAATAGAGAAACAAGTTAAATGACACCACATAGAAGCAATTAGATAAATTCAGAATGTGGGAAATTACAAGGGCCAAATGATCTAGCTACTTTTTTCAGTAAATACACAGCATTTTAAAAAGGAGGAAAACTGAAAGTTTTTAGAAGACTTAAAACATAAAGCAACCAGATGCAGTAAATAGACCTTATTTGAATAGTGATTCAAAGTAACCAACTACAAAAAGACATTTTTTTAAAGATTTTATTTATTTATTTGACAGACAGAGATCACAAGTAGGCAGAGAAGCAGGCAGAGAGAGAGGAGGAAGCAGGCTCCCTGCTGAGCAGAGAGCCCGATGTGGGGCTCGATCCCAGAAGCCTGGGATCATGACCTGAGCCGAAGGCAGAGGCTTTAACCCACTGAGCCACCCAGGCACCCCCAAAAAGACATTTTTAAGACAATCAGTGAATTTCAGTATGAATTCGATACTAGATAAGATTAAGAAACTATTAATTTTATTGGGTTTAATGATGATATTTTCTTTTTTAAAAACTCAACTATTAGAACACACACTGAAATATTTAAAGGTGAAATTATATGTTGCCTGGACCAGAAAAAAATAAACAAGAAGGGTAATTAATGGAAAAGAAGGTTGCAAAGTATAATTGCTGAGGCTGGGTGATGGGTCTGTGAGAGCATCATATTTTTTTCCTACATATTTGAAATTTTCTGTGATAAAATATTAAATGTAAAACTTTCAATAGTATCTCATCCTTCTCACAGGTAAAGCCAAACTCCTAATAAGGCCCTGTATAATCTGGCTTTCTGTCCTCCCTCCCTCTTCTAGCCACACCGTCTTCCTTGCGCAGCGTCAGACACTTGTCCTGCTGCCTTTCTTTATCCTGGGCACTTTCTCTTCCCAGAGATTTACAATGTTCTCTCCTTCACTTTCTTGGAGCTTTTGGTCAACTGTCCTGTTCGTAAGGAGGACTTTTGTGAATGCCCTACATTACATTTCCGTCTATACACATACCCTGTTTCCCTCTGTACTTGATTGTTCTCTTTAGCTCGGTCACTTTTACAGTATAAGTTTTCCTTATAGATCTTGCTTATTATTGGTTCCCCCCTTCTTAATACATGACCCCAACTGGGCACGGTACTTCAACTGTTTTCTTCATTGCTGTATCCCTCGCATTGAGAACAGTGCCTGGCACATACCAATGCACAGTGAAACCTTCTTGAATTAATTAACCAATAAAACACCACACAAAGGAATTTGACAAATATTAGTCCCCTCTGCTATTCATAATTAGCCATGTGATGCAAATAATTTAACAATTTAGGCCAGACTTGGTAGTCATTGATTTGTTCCTATTATGTATTAGGACAGTTGTTAAACACTGAGCATAAAAAAATAATCTATCGGGTCCAGCATGAAAATACACACACACACACACACACATTCTATATGTTTCTAACAATGGAATATGTCTGTAAAACAACTTTGTCTTCAATGCTGTATGTGATGAGCCTGTGAGGTACTCATGCTGATATTATCTACACTTTACAAAAGAATAAACTGAGAACCATAGAAATTGTATGCACCACATCTTATAGAAGATTCTTGGTTGTAGGGGGCTTCTGATGATGAGGCTTCTTCCAAGGAGGGATCTCTGCAGTTAGGGCTAGGAGCATCGCAGGATCAGTCTGTGGGCAGCTTCAACCACAACCACCAAAGACAGAGTATGATGTTGACACAACCAATGAGGCACAGCATTGCTGTCATCCCACTACCCCGCCCTCATCGTGGTAACCTGCAGCCTTCGTGAAACTGCAGGGATCTCACCACGCTGTGGGCGTCCACGTGGGGCTCCTCGCGCAGTGACCCCTGACGCCGAGCTCTCGGCCACAACCGCAGAGTTGGAATCTTGCAACGGAGGATGAGGGCCTCAACCGAGGAAGTAGCGCCAGTCCATATGTCGGAGCTGCGAAACCCTGAATCAAGGACACGGCGCATCCAGATGTTGGAGCTGCAAGAACCTGAACCAAGGTCACCACATGGGATAATACGAACCAAGAAGCCTACACGTGAGTGTAGGGAGCCTTAACCACGTTGTCACGTTGCTAAGAATAAAACTACCCTAGGGGGCAGGTATTCCAATGACCCCTTAGTCAGAGTGCTTCCCAAACACAGTTGGGAAGAACCCCAATTAATACACTATTCTACTTTCTGTGTATTCCTTTCACTACCCCTTCTTCCATTGTGTGTCTCCAATAACTGACCTGTTTTACACACACAGCATCCTCTCAGATGAAGGTAGATTGGCTAATTTACAGAAGGAGAACATAGAGTGTAGTGACTTGGGGATCCCAGGGTCATGGAACAAGTAGTGGCAATATTGACTCCTGCCCTCCACCTTTGCTCATATTCTCATATTCTTTGTGGCTTAGTAGGAGATGTGCACTAGATTTTGCTACAGAAAATGTATAAACATCATATTCATAATAGGAATGATTGATTTTCAAGAACTGTGAGTTAAGAGTTTCTCTGTTTGTGTATCCTTTCCTGGCTGGGTTGGCAAGTATTACTTGGAAGAATCTTTAATCATGATTAAATAAGTAAATTCTTCCTTTTCTCACCTGGAGCAAGCCACAGAGAGTTCTCCATGTGAGAAGCGACTCTTCTGGGAATCACTTTCTGCAATCCTTATACCCTGCCCATAGAAATTCAGTCTGACCCTTAACATCAAAACCAGAGCTCATTGTCCATACCTAACATCCGTATGTCCCGAGCAGCCTGTTCTTTTTTCCTTGGATCCCATGCTCTGGAGAATGACTCTATTTTTCCGATAAAATTAACTCAATAAATGCCAGAGAATCTATGCTTTAAGGCTGACTTCCCAAACATATGTGACATGACTGATGTCAACAAATCTGCCCACTTATACATAATATGGTTGTGTGGTTGTTCAATAGATAGAAATTTAATCTTATTGGCAGATGGATTTAGCAAACAACTCTCAAGTTCCAACAGTTTAAAAATACATTGCTAGAGCCAGACATTTCAACACTGTGAGGTTTTAACAGCAGCAAAGATGTATGTGGGAAGACACTTTAAAAACCTGAGTTAAGCCACATGATAATAATGTCAGTGGCCAAGAATGGATGGCGGACTAGATGGGGAGAAGGACATTGAGGCAAATCCTACTCAACTCTAATGTGCCACATAAAAGCATGTTCACTGAGGCCTGAGGGCAACAAGAAGCCAGTGAAAGATTCTGAACAGGTGTTTCCACATTTGATTCCCAGTTTAGAAATGTTTAGAGAGTGGACTTAAGGATTTAAGTTCCTCAGCTGTGTCTCTTGGATTATTGTTTTGTATTTTTTTTATTCTTTAGCAAGTTGTAGTTGAGGGGTGGGGATTTCCAATTTCGACCATTAGATAATTGGGGGTCATGGAGGGCTCAAGAGAAGCACCTGCTCGAGTTGTCAGGCAGATGCAGGCAGACAAAGCTCAGTCTCCCGCCTGAATGAGCCATAAAGATGGCAGAAGCCACTACAGTGTTTGATGGGTTGTTTCTAGACACTTCCCATGAGCTGGATTAATTTGGAGGCATGCTAGAATTGCTCATGCTAACCTGTACTAAACTCAAGAGGTGAGTACCATATCTTTGAACATCTTTTTTTTTTAATTATTATTATTCATTGCTAAATTGTGAAAGCTACCTTTTCAAAGTTGAATCCAAAGAAGTTATATTCTCCAGCCTCCCCTGTCGTCAGAGGGTGGTCATGTGGTCTAGTCTGCAAATCACTTACTCTTGCACTAGAGTTCAATTTGGAAGAGAACAACAAAATAGACCCTACACTGAGCTTCAATGTTGCCTACACAGATCTTGGCCCAGGAAGGCAGGAAGGTCTGACCGTCTGCCCTAGAGTGCTGGGGTGGAAAGTAGCAAGGACACCTTTTCCTCAGTCGAGATCAGTGGTTTCTCTCTGGGCATTGGCTCACAAACTTCGCTTTACCAGTGATTCTTTGAACTCACTACTATCTGTTTTGCTTAAACCGGCCAGATTAAATTCTGTTGTCTGCCTCTAAGAATCCTAAGGATTCTCAGAGTGACTTTAAAGTTCATAAATGATGGATAAAATCTAATAGGAGCATTAGAGTTTTTTTAAGAGGTCATTAGCTCTGTTCAAGAGAGCGTATCAATGGGTTTATTTTCAATTATTTCAGAGAATTGTTTCATTGTGAAAAATTAGAAAATGCAAGAATAAATTTCTCAATAACTTTTAAGTGTCTTATCCAGCAGTCATTATTTATTCTTTTACATTTTGTTCTAAAAATATGTTCCATTCATTCTCTCTATGTTTATTCTATATTTTAGGTCATAAGACATCGTCTCACATTGTATTGAAAGAAGAAACCAGAATGATGGGGGTAAGGACTAAGTGCTATTTAAGTGGATAAACTACCTTGATATTGCAAGTTCCAAATATTTTTAAAAGACGACAGTGACTCCTCTGCCTCAACATCCCAATGAAAGAAAATTGATGGAATGAGTTCCAGCAAGCCTACCCCTATAATTTTCTTTTGTCTATGTATGTTTATGATTTAAAGTAAATCTGACACTGTGTGGTCCTAAAGAAGATGATGAGGTCGGGGGTATATTCAAGAGATAATCTAGATCACAGAGCTTTGTAGACATTGATGATCTCACAGCATTGCATTCTTGGCACACTTCTTGTACATTTATCTTGGGGAAGGTGATATTCTGGAGCACTACTCCTACTCCTCCACCCCAACCACACCTAGCATGCTACATCTTTATCATATACCTTCCTAGTGGGCTCTTGAGTCAGATTAAAAACCAGGACTAAGTTAAATCTTGGTTTAGGAAAATGCCAAAGACCCCTGGGACCAGAATCTTAGGATTCAGCAGGCATGGTTGCAAGTGATCCTCTCATGGTGCCAAAAGTCAAAATTGCTAATGGAAGAAAATCACTGTCACATTATCAGGTTGAGAGGAGTGGAGATGGTAGAAATGTATCAGAAAAAAAGAACTAGTACTGAGCATAAAGACAAGAAGAGGCAGAATGGCCTGCAGAGACTACCGTTCTCTCAGAACTAGAGGGCACTACGTATCTTCATTCATAAATAAGTCCCTAGACACTTTGATTTACTTGAAAGCAACCACACCTCCACAAATTGCTAGGAAATCCTCATGAATAACCAACCCCTGTATGAGGTACCTATAGAGATTTCAAGCACTATTTGGCTGCTACCTTTCTCCATTATCTTGGCTTCTCCCCAATTTTTGTAATTTCTAGAGCTAAACAGGAGTAGTGGCAGAGACCCCCTATGATTCAGAAACACAGAAGCTGTACTCCACCCATGCCCTTTCTATCATCCGATTTGTAACTCTCTTGAAATTTTATATGTCTGGGTAACTGATTATGACATTCTTTTCTTACAGGCTGCCCAAGTAATGATTGGTCTGATCCACTGTGTTCTGGGATATTTCTGGATATACTTATATGTCAGAGAATTTGAATCAGTTTCAATAAATTACCTGCCTTTAACGTTGATGTCAGGATACCCATTTTGGGCATTCTTGTTTGTGAGTAAATTATCTCACTGATGATCATGCATTCATTTATTCAATGGATTTGTGCCAGTTTCTGCAGCCAGGCAATAATGTAGAGATGCCACCTGTTGAAAATATACAATTCTTGCTGTCAAGAAACTCATTCTACTAAAGCTATTTTAAGATGATAAGTTTATTTATAAAATTCTTCTATACAAAAATTCTATTTACTTGAATGAATATTAGGGACAAGGAATGGTAAGTTTCCTCAAAGGGCATTTGAGATAGGTAGTAAATGTTTACTTATAAGACTCATGTTTGCCAATAATATAGGCAAGCTGAGAGCCAGAACTTAATGGTTGGGGCAATAGAATGGACTTTGAAAATAGTTTGGCAAAAAGGTAAAGAAAGAGCAAGAGGCTATTAACCCAAGAGGAATTTAGAAGACTTCAACAAGGATTTCCAAGGAATGTATATTGTCTTACAGCATGGTTTAAAATGTTCCATCTCCTTCTGTTTTCCCACAAACTTCTAAAAAATACCTGCCTATCTCACAGGAATATTTTTCACTCACTTGGCAAATATTCACTACCTCATGGAGGCTAAGCTCTGTTCTAAGTATGTCAGTTACAGTAGTGAACAAAAGAGACCAAGATTCTCTACCCTTGTAAAGTTTGCCTTCTAGCAAATGATAATGTATCAAAAGAAGAAAAGTATTGTGGGAAAAATAATGTAGAGGAGGATAAAAAGGTATAAGTTTGCAATTTTTATAGGATATTCAAGCTTCATTGAGAAAAGACATTTGAACAAAGACTTGAAGGAGATGAAGTGAGAAGCCACAAGGGATATCAAAAGAAAGAGTGTACAAGGAGAGGACCCTAGGCTGAGAGCAAGTATGGACCATTTACTGAACAAATGGCCAGTTTGGATGGAGAAAATTGAGCTAAGAGAGATTAGTAGGAAAAGAGGTCAGTTATATGATAGGAAGTATGTTAATCTAAGGACCTGCAGTCATTAAATGTAATATTACTCCAAATAACACTGAGAGCCATTGCAGGGTGTTGAACGGAGGAATGACATGACCTAACTTAAATATTAAAGAACCATCCAAAGATTGTAAAGGAGCAAAGGCTCAAGCAAAGAGCCTTTTAAAAGATCTGACTATAGTTAAGCAGGTGAGAGAGTAGAGTGGCTCAAACCAGAGAGGTAATACAAGGAAAAGTTAATTCTGGATATATTTTTATATTAGAGCCCCAGAGATTTCCTGATGGCTTGGATATGGGATGTGGGGGTGGGGGGAATAAATGAGTCTTCAAAATAGTGAGTCAAGCAATTAAAAGAATAAATTTATCATTGACTGAGATGGATAAGTCTCTGAGTTAAAGGGGTTAGAATTTCACGTGTTCAATTTGGGGTATGTAGGGTTTGAAATCCCTTTTAGGCATCAAAGATGTCTTAGACATTAGAAATACCAAGTGTCCTGCTTATATGCATAAGTCTGGAGTTTCAGGAAAAAACTATAAATATAAGGTCATTGGCATACTGATGACATGCATTGATACAAGATGAAAATTCTAGCAAGAAGTTGTTCTAGCAAGAAATTATCTTATTTGTGGAGAGGAGGACTATGGCCTACTCAGGCTGTCTGATACGGCGGCATCTCCAGCATTAGGAATTCAGATTGAAGAAGAGGGACAAACAAAGAAAACTGAGGAGTAAAACAGGAGAGTATACCATCCTAGAAGCCAAATGAAGAAGGCAGAGTCAAAGAGGGAGCTGTCAACTCTTAATGACTATAGATAGGTCAAGTTGGATGAGATAAGAGCTAAAATTGCCATTGGCTCTTGCAACATTGAGGTCGTGAGTGATCTTGACAAGAAGAGGTTCATTGTCAGGTGAGCACTAAAAACCTGATTGAAATTATTTTTAAAAAGAATCAGAAGACAGAGCCTAAGTTTAGAAAACTCTTTCATTGAGTTTTCCTGCAAAAAAGAAAAATAATGTGGTGTTAGCTAATGGAGCAAGTGCAGTATATGCTTTTGTCCTGATATAGTGATTAACTGAGCTATCCTCAGAGTTATGGTGATTATCAAGAGGAGATTGAGAGCATTGCTCACCCAATGCGGTGAGCCATGCTTGATTTACATATAATTTCATGCCCTATTATTATGTTACCACACAGTAAGAAAGCCGCCACTAGCTAAGAGTCAAGAGTAAAGACAAGTTGCGTCCAGTCCTTTGATTGTTCAGAGACTCAGAATTTCATGGACTAAAATTACCCCTGGCCTCAGCTGATTATGTACTCTTTTTTATCCCTAGTGTCTTTATTTATTAATTTTTAAACCTAATGCCTGCATTTATGCAGTTTTTCTAAATTCAATTTTGAACTAAGAGGGTTATATAAATAAAAAGGCAAATGAATAGGTGTGTAATTTTTTTCAACATGTTTGAGAGTTATTAGGGAAACATGGACCATAGGTACTTACAGCATCTGGCCATTAACAATGGGAGAATTCGCAGAGGGAAGAGCCCTTGCACTGAGGTTAAGTCCTTTGCAGGAGCAGTTTCTTTTCTCCTGGGGACGATCATACCCCAAGTTTTGATGCTTATTGTCAGCTTCAATGTCACCTTCTCTGAGAGACCTTTTTGAAAAACCTCTTCAAATTCAACCCCCAAGGTATCCTCTATCATATCATACCATTTTATTTTCTTCATATTTTGATAAGACATGAAAGTCTCTGATGGTCAAAGGCCCCATGTTTCTGAGGAAGGAGCGTGCATGACTGCCCTCAGTACTGACTGTGGATAGTCTTTTTTTAGAAAGGCTGCATGCATACATGCAGTCTATACCAATGGGAGGAGGGGAAAAAACCATTCTCGATGCACAACTATACACAACAACTATCTTTTTAAAAATTATTTTTAATCAAGTATAATTAACATACAGTGTTATATTAGTTTCAGGCGCACAATATAATAATTCAACAATTCAATACATTACTCACTGCTCATCACAATAAAGGTACTTTTAATCCCCTTCACCTATTTCACCCACCCCCCGCCCACCCACCTCCCCTCTGATAGCTACCAGTTCATTCTCTATAGTTAAGAGTTTGTTTTTTTGTTTTTCCTCACCTTTCTTCATTTTGCTTTCTTAAATTCCACATCCTTTGTGATGTGAAATCATACGATATTTGTCTTTCTCTGACTGACTTATTTTGCTTAGCATTATGCCCTCTAGATCCACCCATGTTGTTGCAAATTGAAAGATTTCACCTTTTGAATGGCTGAGTTATATTCCATTATATGTTACACACCACTTCTTTACCTCATTCATCTATGGTTGAACACTTGGGTTGCTTCCATATCTTGGCTATTGTGAATAATGCTGCAATAAATGTAGGGGTGCATACATCTTTCCAAATTAGTGTTTTTCATATTCTTTGGATAAATTCCCAGTTGTGGAATTATAGGACCATATACTAATTCTATTTTTAATTTTCTAAAGAACCTATATACTGTCTTCCACAGTAGCTGCACCAGCTTGCGTTTCCACCAACAATGCACAAGGGTTCCTTTTTCTCTACATCTTCACCAACACTAATTGTTTCTTTTGTTTTTTATTTTAGTCTTTCTGATAGGTGTGAGGTTATATCTCATTGTGATTTTGATTTGCATTCCCCTAATGATGAGTGATGTTGAGCATCATTTCTTGTCTATTGGCCATCTGAATTTCTTCTTTGGGACAATATCTGTTCATGTCTTCTGCCCATTTTTAATTGGATTACTTGTTTTTTGGTGTTGATTTGTGTAAGTTCGTTATATATTTTAGATATTAGCTCCTTCTTGGATATATCATTTGCAAATACCTTCTCCCATTCAGTAGGCTCTCTTTTTGTTTTATTGATTGTTTCCTTCACTGTGCAAAAGATTTTCAGAAACAACTGTCTTTCCAACCAATGCCAGAAAATAATGCCAGAAAATAATAAGATATTCAGGATAGGTGACTTTGGGGTGTTTCTTACATTTCAAAAATTAAACTGCAGATTAAATGCCTTTTAAATGATATTTTTGTTAATAAATAGTTTCCACTAGCATTCTATAAAACATTCATGTGAGTGGGCTCACTGCAACAGTGTGTATTTTCTAGTAATAAAAGCTCATGCACTCAACAAGAAGTTTCTTTATTTTTTAGCATGCCAAGCCTTTTATTATGGAAAATTTCAAACATTAAAAAACAGAAGAATATATTGACTCCTTGGTATCTAGTTTAGACAATTATCAGCTCATATTTAGTCTTGCTTCCATTCACTTTCCCTGTTTTACTCAGATTATTCTGAAGCAGTTCCTAGACATCACATAATTTTATGTATAAATATTTCAGCATACATCTCTGAAAGACAAAGACTCTTAAAAATACAAATAAACTTGCAATGACCTGGATGGAACTAGAGCATATTATGCTAAGTGAAATAAGTCAGTCAGAGAAAGACAAACACCATAAAATTTCATTCATAAATGGATTTTAAGAAACAAAATAGAGAGATATAGGTGAAGGGAAGGAAAAATAAAATAAGATGAAAACAGAGAGGGAAGAAAACCTTAAGAGACTGTTAACTATAGGGAAAAAATTGAGGGTTACTAGAGGGGAGAGGGTTGGAGGCATAGGGTAATTGGTGATGGGCATGTTATATACAACTGATGAAACATTGGACTCTCCCTATGAAACTAGTAATACAGTATATGTTAACTAAGTTGAATTTAAATTAAAAACTTCTTAAAAATCGACAAGAAGTTCTAAATGAAACCGGTAAAATTGTATCTATCCTCCATGACATAAATCACATTAAAAAATATTCCTTTATTCCATCCTTTTTGAACCTCTTTTTATCCCCTTTATTCCATCCTAAATACAAGTGTAATATTAACCCAATAATGGTTCCCTCCCTCTATCTCTTTAATAGAAAACCATGGATTTATTACTACGTGATTTTCCAGGGACTACCATAGGACTACAATGGGAATTTTGGTGTTTCAGCCAAATTATTTTCAAACTTCAATTGCTCTTTGGATGAGAAAAAAAAAAAAAGGAAAGAGGAAAGGAAAAAGAAGAGAAAAGAGAAAGAAATTAACCCAGGTTCCTCAAGAAAGAGGAGGACTTTTTAAAAATATTAAAAACTACTTTACTCTTTGAGGAATCAGAAAAATAATTGAGACAAAGGTGGGGAGAGAGCCCTCTGATGTATAGAGAATTTGGCTGGCTTTGACTCCCTGAATCCTGGGAAATTTCCCAAGTGATATGAGTGTCTTGGTTATTCCTGGGCCCCTTGCACCATACCTGAGTGTTCAAGAGCTGGTTGTGCCAGAAAGACCAACCACAGAAACCTAATGTAACCCCATAATGAAATTGCAGAAACTGAGGCTTAGGTAGGTTTCCTGGTTGATGCTATACTTTGATGTGCCAGGAGGGTGATGCATGCTGAGAGCATAGAAGCTTCATGCTTCAGACCATTCTAGACCTCACCCTCAGCATCTCTTCATTCGACTGGTCCTGATGTGTACCTTTTCTGATAACACTGTAATTTTAAGTATAGCACTTTCCTGGGTTCTATAAGTCACTCTAGCAAATTCTCAAACCTGAGGTGGGTAGTGGGAAAACTTGTATTTGTAGCCAGTTGGTCACAAGTCCAGGTGGTCTGGAAATCCCCAAGCTTATGGCTGGGGTCTGAAGTGAACACAGTCTTATTGGAAACTGTGCCCTTACCTTGTGAAGTCTGAGCTAACTCTGGGTATTTGGCATTACAACTGCATTACACTCACAAAGTAGAGACCGCCAGAACATCACCAGGGAAGTGAAGGAGCTGAAGGACAGGAAACATTTAGGAATTTTAGAAATTCGGGGATTTTTACCTCACACCTCATCAAACCTATTTAAATGGTCTCATATCCCCATATTAAATATCATTTTGCTTTGAAAAATTAAGTCTTCTTATGATTCAGTTTTTAGAAAATTATCTACAAATAACTCATTTAATGTGTTATTAGATATACCTTCTCGGCAATCATTGTGGATACTTGGGAAATCCAAAGAAGTGAAAAATATCTAACTTATGAATTATTTTCTAATGTAATAAAATTGTTATGGATTCTAAATTTAGCAGTAATGAAGTTAACGTAATGTTACATTTTATACACCTTTCATTAAACTTGTTATTAATTAATTAAAAGTTGTCAAGAGGAATTTCTTAGGTGATAACAAAGTTGCTTACGGGTGCCTCTTTTTTTCCTCAGTTTATCATATCAGGAATTTTTTCAATAGAAGCAGAGAAGACACGTTCCCCAAAATTGGTAAGAATAATTGAGGCAATTTCAAGGATAAAAATTTAACTTGTCAAAAACAAGGATACCGGTAAGGAGAGGATATCACTGCCTCTTAAATAGTAGAAATTTATTCAAAATACTAAAATGTAAAATATTGCCTTATAATACTTCACAATCTTTTTAAATGGATGGACCCCAATAAAATCCTTTGTTAATTTCATAAAACATTAAGGGAGACAAATCATAAAACATTAAAATAACACAGAATGCATGAAGCAATCCAGGAAATCAGAAGTGAAAATTTAAATAGGCTATGTTATTTTTTTCAAATTAAATATCAAATATGATAGAAAACTTGTAAATGGATACTTTGAAGCAGTGTAAGGAAAAAAATGTGATTAAAACAGTGTTAAGATGTTTTAAATGGTTTCTATGTCCCAGATGCCTTACTCAGAGTTTTTCTCTATTACCTCACAACAAAGCCTATCAGGGTGGATTATGTTATATACCAAGAGTATCAACAACCATCTCTAAAGATAATTGAATTTCTATGCTTGCCTTTTTTCACTTAGCAAGATCCCCTCCAGTTCCATCCATGTTGATGCAAAAGTTGGGTATTCATCCTTTCTGGTAGCTGAGTAATATTCCATTGTATATATGGACCACATCTTCTTTATCCATTCATCTGTTGAAGGGCATTTCAGCTCTTTCCACAGTCTGGCTCTCATGAACATTGCTGCTCTGAACATTGGGGTTCATGTGGCCCTTCTTTTCTCACTTATTTGTGGAACATAAGGAATAGCATGGAGAACATTGGGAGAAGGAAGGGAAAAATGAAGGGGTGGGGAATCAGAAGGAGAGATGAATCATGAGAGACTATGGACTCTCAGAAACAAACCAAGGGTTGGGGGGCTGGTTAGCCGGGCGATGGGTATTAAGGAGGGCACAGATTGCACAGAGCACTGGGTGTTATACGCAAACAATGAGCCATGGAACACTATATCAAAAACTAATGATGTACTGTGTGGTGACTAACATAAATAAAAAAAAAAAAAAGCTGTCTCTAAAGATAGATTAAAATCTATCTTTAAATCTTTATTTATCTTTAAATCTAGGTTTTTAAAATTTTTTTAAATTTCATTTAGTTAACATATACTGTATTATTAATTTCAGAGGGAGAATTCAGTGATTCATCAGTTGCATATAACACCCAGTGCTCGTTACATCATGTGCCTTCCTTAATGCCCATTACCCAACTACCCTCCAAAATGGATTACATTATCCATTACATCATATAACATATGTTGCTATAAACATTGGGGTGCATGTGTCCTTCAAATCACTGTTTGTATCCTTTGGATAAATACCCAGTAGTGCAAATGCTGAGCCATAGGGTAGTTCTATTTTTAACTTTTTGAGGAATCTCCATACTGTTTTCCACAGTGACGGCACCAGTTTGCTTTCCCCCCAAAAGTGTAAGAGGGTACCCCTTTCTCCATATCCTCACCAACATCTGTTGTTTCCTGACTTATTAATTTTAGCCATTCTCACTGTGGTTTTTATTTGTATTTCCCTGATGTGGAGTGATGTTTAGTAATTTTTCATATGTCTCTTGGCCATTTGGATGTCTTCTTTGCAGAAATATCTTTTCATATCTTCTACCCATTTCTTGATTGGATTATTTGTTTTGGGGGCAGAGGATGTTGATTTTGATATTTTCTTTACATATCTTGGAAACTAGCCCTTTATCTGATCTGTCATTTGTGAATATCTTCTCCCATTCAGCAGGTTTCTTTTAGTTTTGTTGACTGTTTTCTTTGCTGTGCAAAAGCTTTTTATCCTGATGAGCTCCCAATACTTCATTTTTGCATTTGTCTCCGTTGCCCTTGGAGAGGTGCCTAGTAAGAAATTGCTGTGGCCGAGGTCAAAAAAGTTGCTGCCTGTGTTCTGCTCTGGGATTTTGATGGATTCTTGTCATTTTGAGTTTATTTTTGTGTATGGTTTAAGAAAGTGGTCCAGCTTCATTCTTCTGCATGTGACTGTCCAATTTTCCCAACACTGTTTCTTGAAGAAACTGTCTTTTTTCCATTGGATATTCTTTCCTGCTTTGTCAAAGATTAGTTGACCATAGAGTTAAGGGTCCATTTCTGTTTTCTCTGTTCTGCTCCATTGATCTATGTGTTTGTTTTTGTTCCAGTACCATACTGTATGGTGGTCACGGTTTTGTAATACAGCTTGGAAGTCCAGAATTGTGACGCCTCCAGCTTTGGTTTTCTTTTTCCACATTACTTTGGCTATTCGGGGTATTTTCTAGTTGCATACAAATTTTAGGATTGTTTGTTCCAGCCCTGTGAAAAATGCTGGTGGGGATTGCACGGAATGTGTAGATTGCTTTGGGTAGCATAGACATTTTAATGATGTTCATTCTTTCAGTCCTTGAGTATGAAATATTTTTCCATTTCTTTGTGTCTTCTTCAATTTCTTTCATTAGTGTTATATAGTTTGGGTTTTTTTTTTTTAAGATTTTTATTTACTTATTTGAGAGAGAGAGAGAGAATAAAAAAGAAAGTAAGAGAGCAGGAAGAGCAGGGAGGGGCAGAGGGAGAGGGATAAGTAAACTCTGCTGAGCAAGGAGCCTGATCTGGACTGGAGCCTAGGACCTTGGGATCATGACCTGAGCCAACCAACTGAGCCACCCAGGTGCCCCAAGTGTTCTATAGTTTTCAGAGTACAGATCCTTTACCTCTTTGATTGGGTTTATTCCGAGGTATCTTATAGTTTTTGGTGCATTGTAAATGGGATCAATTCCTTGATATCTCTTTCTTTTGTCTCATTATTAGTGTAGAGAAAGGCAACTGACTTCTGTGCATTGATTTTATATCTTATGACTTTGCTGAATTCCTGTATAAGTTTTAGCAATGTTTTGGTGGACGCTTTATGTTTTCTCCATAGAGTATCATGTAGACTTCATAGATTGAAACTTTGTGAGTTTTTTACTGATTTGGATGCCTTTTATTTATTTTTGTTGTTTCGTTGCTTATGCTACAACTTCCAGTACTATGTTGAAGAACAGTGGTGAGAGGGAACGTCTTTGTTGTGTTTTGTGTTTCTGACCTTAGGGGAAAAGCTTTCAGTTTTTCTCCAGTGATGATGATATTTGCTATAGGTCTCTTGTATATGGCTTATATGATATTGAGGTATGTTCCCTCTATCCCTACAGGGCAGAGGGTTTTTATCAAGAAAGGATACTGTATTTTGTCAAATGCTTTTCCTGCATCGAGAGGATTATATGGTTCTTGTCCTTTCTTTTATTAATGTGTTGTATTACATTGATTGATTTGCAGATGTTGAACCACCCCTACAGCTGAGGAATAAATACCACTTGGTCGTGGTGAGTAATCCTTTTATTGTACTATTGGATCCTATTAGCTAGTATCTTGGTGAGAATTTTTGCAGCCATGGTCATCAAGGGTAATTGGTCTGCAATTCTCCTTTTTAGTGGGGTCTTTATCTGGTTTGGGGATCAAGGTTATGCTGGCCTCATAAGAAGAGTTTGGAAGTTTTCCTTCCATTTCTATGTTTTGAAACATTTTCAGAAGAACAGGTATTATTTCTTCTTTAAATGTTTGATAGAATACCATAGGGAAGTCCTCTGGCCCCAGACTCTTGTTTGGTTGGAGATTTTTGGCTACTGCTTCAGTTTCTTTGCTTGTTATGGGTCTGTTCAATTTTTCTATTTCTTCCTGTTTGGGGTTTTGTAGTTTATATGTTTCTAGGAATTTACCATTTCTTTCAGAATGCCTACTTTTTTGGCTTATAGTTGCTCATAATATTCTCTTAATTGTTTGTATTTCTTTGGTGTTGGTCATGGTCTGTCCTCTTTCATTCATGTTTTTATTTATTTAAGTCCTTTCTCTTTTCTTTTTGATAAGTTTGTCCAGGAGTTTATCAGTCTTATTCTTTCAAAGAATCATCTACTAGTTTCAGTGATCTGTTCTACTGTTTTTTTTTTTTTAATTTCTATATCATTGATTTCTGCTTTAATCTTTATTTCTCTTCTCCTGTGGATTTAGGCTTTACTTGCTATTCTTTTTCCAGCTCCTTTAGGTGTAAGATGAGGTTGTATATTTGAGACTTTTCTTGCTTCTTGAGGAAGGCCTGTCTTGCTATATACTTCTTTCTTAGGACTGTCTTTGCTGCATCCCAAAGATTCTGAACTGTCATGTTTTCATTTTCATTTACTTCCATGTATTTTTAAAATTCTTCTTCAATTTCCTGGTTGACCCATTCATTCTTTAGTAAGATGTTCTTTAATTTCCATGTATTTGTGGTCCTTCCACATTTTTTCTTGTGGTTGACTTCAAATTTCATAGCATTGTGGTCTGAAACTATGCATGGTATGATGACTTCAGTATTTTTGTACTGGTTGAGATCTGATTTGTGACCTAGTATGTGATCTATTCTGGAGAATGTTCCATATGTTTTCAAGAAGAATGTGTATTTTGCTGTTTTGTGATGAAATGCTTTGAATATATCTGTTAAGTCCATCTGATCCAGTGTGTCATTCAAAGTCCTTGTTTCCTTGTTGATCTTCTGCTTAGGCGATCTGCCCATTGCTATAAATGGGATGTTAACAGTCCCTGCTATTATTGTATTATTATCAATGTGTTTCTTTAATTTGTTATTAATTGGTTATATATTTGGCTTTTCCCACATTAGAGGCATAAATATTTACAATTGTTAGATCTTCTTGTTGGACAGACCCTTTTGTTATGATATAGTGTCCTTCTTCATCTCTTATTACAGTCTTTGTTTTGAAATACACTTTTCTGGTATTTTGACAAGGATGGCAACTCTATCCTTTGTTTTGATGTCCATTAGCATGATAAATGGCTCTTTACCCCCTCACTTTCACTGTGGAGGTATTTTTGGATCTAAAAGAGTCTCTTATAAGCAACATATTGATGGGTCTTTTATTTTAAATCCATTCTGATACCCTATGTCTTTTGACTAGAACATTTAGTCCCTGTACATTCATAGTAAGTATTGAAAGATGTGAATTCAATGACATAGTATTACTTGCAAAATCTCTGTTCCTGTAGATTGTCTCTTAAAGACCTAGATTTAGATGTACATTTTATGTGATAGAGTTGAACTTTGAACCCAGATAGCTTAGCTCAGAATCCAAAATTGTTTAGAGGATATGGCAGGAGGAACAAATGCTTAGGCTACAAAGGCTGAGGGTAAAAATCAGAAGAGAGAGTGTGAGCAGCAAGTCCTGATTTAGGATAAGATAATATGCAAGAATCCCATCAAAGATGGAATTCTCTATATCTACATCTACATTGACATCTATGCAATACTCTACAAAGTAATGCATCCTATTTATTTAGACAGATTCACTTATCTACCCTTTGTTTCTTTTCATTTCTTCTTGCATTTCAGCATTTCAGATTGGAATTCCCTTCCCTCTAGCTGAGAAACTTCCCTTAGTATTATTTCTTTCAACACAAATATTATGAACAATATATTCCCTCAGCGTTTGTCAGTCTGAAAAACAACCTTACACTACTTTTGCTTTGAAAGTATCTTTCACTGCATATGGATTTTAGATTGACATTTTATTTTATTTCAGCACTTTTTAAATGTCAGTCATTGTGTTCCACCTTCATTCCATCTTCGACATTATGAAGTTTCTGTGAGCCTTAGCTATGCTCCTTTAACATGATGTGTCTGTTTTTCTCACACTACTTTTACAATGTTCCCTTTACCTTCAGTTTCCAACAAATTCACTATGCTGTACCTAGATGTATTTTGCTTTGTATCCATTTTATCTGGGATTAGCCAAAGGTATTTATCTATAAGGACTTGAATCTGAATTGATACTTTTCATCAACTTTGGGAAATTGTTGGCCTTTTTGTCTTCAAATATTGCTTTTGCCAAGTTGCCTTCCCCTTCTCTACTTTTGGGACTCCAGCTAAAGGTAGATTAAATATTTTCACTATCCCCACATGTTTCTCACAATTTTTTTTCCTTTTTCTTTTATTATTTTTTCTCACTCTACTTTTGTTTCATCATTTTCTATTGCCCTTTCCTCCAGGTCACTGATGCTGTTTAGTTCTGTGTCTAATATGCAGTTATGGAGTTTTCTCTTTCAGTTACTATATTCTTCAAATCTAGAGCTTCCATTCAATTCTGTTTTTAGGTTCTAATTCTTCTGTGAAATCCTCTATCTTTTTATCTGTCTGCTCCATTCATTCCTATTTTCTTGAACATATTAATAGCTGTTTTAAAAATTGTATCAATAATCCCAATAACTGAATTACTTATAAGACTATTTCTATTGGATTTTCCTAGTCTTAAAAAAAAAATAGGATCCTGTCTTTTAACCTATCTAGTAATTTTTTATTGAGTGCCAGAAATTGTGTATAGAAAAGCATAGCAATATCAAGTGATGTTCAGTCTTTCCAGAGGGGTTCACCCATTCCTCCCCTCAGCTGATAAACAGGACTGAGGTTGGATGGCAATATGGATAAGAATACATATACCTCTCAGTCTTCTTCTACTTATGGCATAAAGCCCTCCAGGCTTTGCAGTTGAGAACCTGATATGTTTATGAAAAATTGTCCCCTAGAAGTCCTGATCTTTGTTTCCACAGCACAATTATGTGGTCAAAAATTCTTCTTTACCCTTCAGTTTCTTTCTTCTTATGCAACTTACTGACCAGCAAAACTTCAAAATCTGACCAGCATCTTTTTTTTTTAAGATTTTATTTACTTATCTGACAGAGAGAACATGCGCACAAGCAGGGGGAGTGATAGGCAGAGGGAGAGGGAGAAGCAGACTCCCCAGCTGAGCAGGGAGCTGGATGAGGGGTTTGATCCCAGGACCCTGGGATTATGACCTGAACCCAAGGCAGACGCTGACTAGCATCTTAAGAGAGTGATTGGTCACATAGCTGGCTCATTTCTTTAGCCTTCTCTTTCCACAGAGGCTTCTTTCCTCAGTTTTACAATTTTATCTTTCCAGCCTGCAAGAACACCAAAAGCTATGATGATTCCTCTCTACCTTGGCAATAACATTCTGTTCTGGCAAAATCTGAAACCTCAGCCTCTTGCCCTAACAAATGTTCCCAAGGAAAAATTATCTGTAGAACATCTGCTCACCTCTCTGTGGTCTTCTTTCAGCATTCTTGGCCCCTTTATATTCTTCAGTGCCTTAGCACTGATGGTTTTCTTATGCTATTACATAGACAAAATACTTGCAGTATTGTATCCTGTTTTTCTAGCTGTTGTCAGAAGGAACATTCATCTGCCATAGCTTTTCCATCATACCAAAAGCAAAAATCTTCTCAATGTTTTGAGGTTCATAGGATCTTATTTTCTTGTATTTCCAACATTGATTATTTTGTCGTCTCTTTTTCTTAGCTAATCATACTAAAGTTACATTAAGTTTTTTATCTCAAAGAACCACATTTCGGGTTTTTTATGTACGTTTGTTTTCTATGGCAATACTTTCTATTTTTGTCTTTATATTTCCTTCTATTTTTATAACTTCATCAGATTGATGCTTCGTCAGATCTGTTGCATCTCTCAAAATTTAATATGTGGTAATTTCAGCATTATTCAGTTAAAATATTTTACAATTTACAATGTTATTTTTCCCCAAATATTACTTTGCTGTTTGACTAACCAGTGTTTCCTGAAGTTCAATAATTTATTTTTTTGTTTTTAAACTGTTAAATTGAAATTTAGCACAAATACAGAAAATATACAAAACATAACTATCCATATCAATGAATTATCCGTGGGAATGTCCAAGGAACTCCTTTTGAAATCAAACATATCAGAAGCCCCCTTCACGTCTTCTTTCAGAAACTTAACCCTCTCTTCTTTCTAAAGGTAAATGTGACTTACTAAACTGTGGCATATAAATACAATACTGCTATATTAGAGTAAAAAGGAACACACAATAGTGACTACACTACAGTAAGAATGAATAAGACAGTGTTGAATGAATGAAACCAGAAAGATAATAATTAATACACATTGTATTATATGTGTATAATTAATTATATTTAAAATTGTATACAATACATACTGTATAATTTTTTAAAGTTTGAAATTTACCTCATTGCCAGAAATGGGAATTTTTACAGGATTTTAAAAATTTCATTTGGGACATCTGAGTGGCTCAGTCAGTTAAATATCTGACTCTTGATTTCAGCTTAGGTCCTGATCTCAAGGTCATAAGTTCAAGCCTTGTATTGGGCTTTGCACTGGGCATGGGCATACTTTAAAAAAAAAAAAGTCATTTTACATGTATGGGCTTAATTAGTTAATTAATTAATTTTGTTTTTCTATAATGAAATGAAGGTATATTGGTTTTTGTTTCATGTTTTTATTTAAATTTCAGTTAACATATCATTTAATACTCATTTCAGGAGTAAAATTTAGTGATTCATCATTTACATACAACACCCACTGCTCATCATAATTGCCCAGGTTAAATTTATTTAAAATGTTTTGTCATTGATGATGAAAATAAAGAAAATTGGCAGATTTGTATGTATACATAAATGAATAAGAATTCTATATAATACTAAAAACAGCATTTTGTAAATTCCAAATTATACAAAGAAGCTGAAAAGCACAAAAATAATGTATAGGCTGAAATAGAGGTAGAGGGAAATGGTCTAATGTCTTTGCATCGTCTAGAATAATATTAAAAATATTAAATTATAAATATTAAATTAAAAATATTAAATTACCAATCATTATTATGCTTCAGCATTTAGAATTTTGTGTTAAAGGAGTGAATAAAATGCATGCATGCAACATCAAAAAACAAAGAGTCCTATTTGGATCCTGGTAAATTTGGAGAATGGGGAACCCAAAGAGTAACGTGAGATTCTGGAAATGTTAGAAATGATAATAAATCGTCCCCTTTAACATACGTGCCAATAAGGCAAACTAACTTCATTCCAACTTGTTTGTTCCACATATAACTAGTTGACATTTTGTATCTATTCCAGTTGAGGTGCTCCATAAGGACAAATACCTACAGTTCTACCCTTGCAATGATTGGCCTATTTCTAATTGGATTTGAAATTACATTCTTTTTAATCAAACGAGAAAAAATTGTATGGATTCAGGTAAGTAAAAGATTTTATAAATTTTTTTTTCACAATCAGAGGTTTATACATTAAGTTTGTTTGTAAATGAGCTGAGAATATTTTGGTTTTGAACAAATGTGGAAGTGGTAGAAATTATTCACATGTAGTATGACCACAAATATGGATTCAAATCACTGAAAGGGCTCCAAACCTATGACCACCAAAAATTCAAGAAATCAAATAAAGGGTATTACATAAAGTAAAATAACTAGTATCTACATTAATAAGATTCAGATGAAGGATACTGGTGAACACAGAAAGACCTTAAATAAGTAGATAGCTTTTAAGGATAGATCTGAGATTGATAGGCTCATTGACTCCATGTCCTGGATATCTGTGTCTCCCCAGTGCCTATTACAATGCCTGGAAATTATTAGATGTCTAATAAATGTTAATTGAATGAATGAATGTTCTTTATTAAATATTCCTCTGATGGTATTCCAGGTTAGCATATTAAACATTCCTGAGAACTGATAATCAGAAGTTCTCTAGACACAATAATCGATAAGTCCCAAGTCCCCTGAATATGCCATAAATTCACCTTTTCCTGACACAGCACTAACCATTTAATTTTAAACTAAATATACTGGAAATGTAAGTTGAAATGGAAGAAAGACCAACATACTGATCATCAACTAAATTTGCATAGGATTCCCAGTTTCTTTTTTTTAAGATTTTATTTATTTATTTGACAGAGAGAGAGAGACAGAGAGGGAACACAAGCAGGGGGAGGGAAGAGGGAGAAGCAGGCTTCCTGCCGAGCAGGGAGCCCAATGCGGGGCTCCATCCCAAGACTCTGGGATCATGACCTGAGCTGTAGGCAGACGCTTAACAACTGAGCCACCCAGGCGCCCCTAGGATCCCCAGTTTCTTAAAGTTATGGAAGTCTCTGTATTAGTACACTAACTCGTCAGGATTTCAAAGACCTGGTGAAATTAGAACCAAAAAAAAAAGAAGTCTGATTCTTATTCAGCAAATTTTCAAGATGACAGGATAGTCAGGGCGAATAGTCACAATCCAAGCTTTTTCTTATCATAAACATTGTTAGCATTTTTGTCATCTTCGGGCTTAATTTACATTTTATGACACCATGTGCATTGTATCCCTTAGAGAATAGGAACAAGTCCTTAAGAAGTCTACCTGGGGCCTACCAGGTGTTTATATTTCTTTTTCAGTGTCCTGCCCACATATATGTCAGTTCAGTACATACACGGAGGTTCTGTTTTTACAGGTAATAGGAATAAATAAGAACATTTTAAAATATGTGACTGAGCACCTGACTGATAGGTCTTAGAAGGTACCACTTGTATGTGCAAAAGCACAAAAGATCTGGGGCAAAGTTGTAGAGCACGGTACACTCAGAGGTCAGCCCACCACACCCCCTGGAAGTTCATTATGTTATACTCATAGTGCCTGAACCCTGTGAAGAAAATTAAAGACAAGAATGTTTGAGGTCTGGTGGCTTTTCATGCCTAAAACTGTTATAGAGGTATTGTGGGAACCGAAACCCGGTAGGGGCAGACAGGGCATAGAAAAACCTCTAGTGTGATTGATCAGATGTTTACCCCGGAAAGCCTTCTTTCACTACTGATACAGGAACATGCCATACAGGAGGCCATAGGGTGTGTTCTCAGTTGCTAGCATCAACATTTGTGCACAATAGATTCATTTCCAAATGCCAGAAGTCACAGATTTCGTAAATATGTTTGTTGTTCAGGGCTGCTGCATCAGACTTGCAAGCTCTGAGGCTTGGAGCAACCACCGGCTTTCCCTTAAGGCAGACCCATTTGGAAATCACAAATCCTCTCCTTCTCTCCCAAGAGGCTTCCCTATGAAAACTTTCCCACATTATCCCCAGCAACCAGCTCTGATTACTAGAAGCTACCAAAACAAGCAACTTTGGTTAGGCACTCTGCACTTATTCTCCTACAGAAGCCATTCAAATGTTCCAACAAAGAATCAGAAAATATCAGTAACTTACTGACTCTTTCTAGACAAGGAAAGGGCAACAGTTTGTCTAGGTAAAAAGTTTCAGTTTTTTTTCTTTCTCCATAGACACAAAGCTAGGCATTTTTATACTATTTTTGGCTGAAGATGTGTATATAATAATATATATAACATATGTAACAAATTATAAATGAATTGCTTACTTTCTAATATTTGATTCTATTCCACATAGGATTTGAAAGCACTTAAATAATATGTATAGAAATGTAATTAAAATAAGTTTAAAATGAGTATTACAGAAATATGTATTAGCCTCCATTGCTATAACTATATAGTATACTCATATATTAGTTTGAACTGTATAAAATTGCTATTAGGCTGTTTCTGATCTACAAAAATGTCAGTTTCATATGGTTAAATCCAATATATTAAGCTATTCCAATATATGCCATTTGGAATATGCTCATTATGAAATCGTTAGGAAAATAATGATGTAAATATGTAGGTTTTTAGGATCCTCTGAATTACCAAAATTGAGTCAGTTTTTGCTATAAGCTTTCTAATTAGCAAATGTGAAAAGGAAACTCAACTATTACATGATTATAATGACAGAATGACCAGACAGAAATGCTTCACTGTGTCATAGATAAAATGATTCCTGGAAAAGTACTTTGCTCTGAAGTCAATTGCTTGTGTAGTGTTTGGTAAAATATGCTGGAGTTCAGTATAATAGACCCTATGTCATGAAAGGGACTAGCAGGTAAGCTTCATGAAGCCTATAGTGGTGTTTGCCTCAAATAATGCTTCATCCCCAGCATCTGGGACAGGAATTGGTATAAAAGAGGCACTCATTACATGTGTGTTAACTATACACTAGCTATGAATAGTCAACATTCCTACAGCAAAGGCTAGACCAACTTCCAAAAGCTATATCTTATTTAAAAAAAAAAAAAAACTTATAAAGAAATACTAGGCAAAATCTGTAAGAACCATTTCTGTAAAGAGCCAAGAAATTGTGAGCCAAGAATGGTTCAGGCTATAAACCTGGGGGTTAATGAGATTGCATACACCAAGAATGAGATACATGCAGGCTATAGACCTGAGGGTTAATGAGATTGCATGTATCAAATAGTACTTCATAAATAAATCTTAGGTCATTGGTAAGAATTGGTTATCCTGGACTCAATAAGATAATGTATATAAAACATTTACCACAAATGACTAGCCATATAGTAAGTGCTCACATTCTCAAGTATACATTATTCTGGAATTACTGAAACTTGAAGATATTTGTAACAGCATGAGGACTGTAAAAATTAAATAAACAGATAGTAAGTGTTATAATCCTTTAATCCTATATGAAGAACAAGATTTTCATACAGGTGAATGACCAGGCCTCACTCACTCTGAAATAGTTACAGTTATAGCTGAGACTTTTTTTTTTTTAAGTCTACTCCAGCACATAAATCAGGCTCCAAATATTTAACACCATAAATCCTGTTTGAAAATGTTTTAACTGGAATATTTAGGGAAAAGTATTTTGCCCAAACCAGTCTTAAGGAAATAAAAACACTCTTTAAAAATTTTTTTTTTTAATTTAAGGGTCATAACTTGCTAGTCATCTCACTGGGAAAACTGCTTGTTAATGAATCAAGATTAGTCAAATTAAAAAAATTAATCAAAATTTAACTAGAGAGTGCTCATTTCATTAGCACATTTACTAAAAAACAGTAACTAAAGAAACTGATACTTAGGAAATGTTATGAGGTTATTAAAAAAGAACAATGAATTTGAGGAACATTTAGTCAAATTAATCCTCTTGTTTTAAAATAATTTATATCAAGTATTCTTAGTGGTAGTTGTTATTTTATCTATGGAGGCCACTCCTACTTTGTAACAATTGAACAATGTCATTTGCATTTAAGAGAGTATCTGTCCTCTGCTCTAGGCAAAGTATGCCTGGAGATCTTTCAGAAGGTATTCCAATTAGAGTATCATTTAAAACCCAAGAGAGACTATATACAGCTCATTTTATGCCAGTCGTATCAGATCTTGATTACCTATTTGTCAGAAGATCAATTTCTGCTCATCCTTATCCCCATATTCAAATGAAGATTTTTCATTAGGATCACTAATCATGATAAATACATGTATAATCCACATTTGCTCCAATTCATAGGGAATGAAAAGAAACCATAAGTAATTCTCTTTAATGTTAGCCCTAATAGAGTGACATGAGAAATACACGTGGAAAACAATTTGGTAGTATTTACCATAAACCAGGTTTCTGGAAATCCACTTTAATCTTCTGAAAGATGGAAAGAGTTATATGGACTAAAACTGTGTAGCAAACTTAAATAAATTGTATTTCCACTTAAATATTATGTAGACATTGAGTATTATAAAGATTACATATAAATGCAAAATAACCTTTGATTTTAAATGAGATGAATAGAATATACCTTTTACAAGTATAATAGTATTATAGAAAACATGTTGGAGAAAACAGAGATCATGAAGCTGGGAGTCTGTCAGAACTCAAATGGAAAACCCGCAAGAGTCCAAGACCAAGAGTGTGGTAAGAGAAGAAGGGGGACCAGGAAGCAAGTTCTGAGCAACTCTGACATTCAGTAATACTTTGTTACTTTTACCATCCCAAGTCCATTTTCCTCTACTCTAAGATAAAAATAACAACACCACCTGCACAAAATGTTGTTGAGTGGATAACGTATATAAAACATTTACCACAAATGACTAGCCATATAGTAAGTGCTCACTAAATGTTTGTTGTTACAATTATTATCATGTAAACAAGTAAAAATCATCACAATTTTATTAAGATGGTGGGATATTATAGATAGCTTTCTATTTTCTAAAAAGTTTGCAATTTTATATTATCTTTATGATGCTAAAAATTTTAGAAGTATAAAGATCTGTAAGACATGTAGATTTCTTTTCTGTATTTAGCAAAGTGGAATGATGCTTTCTGGGTATTTGTGGCTATTCTCCTTGTTGGAGCTCTTCCTGGCAAATATAGTGAACAGTTGGATAAACCAAGCATTTTATCATGGCAGTAATCTCATATAATGTGAGTATTTAATTTCTCTGATGAATTAGGAAGTACTGTATTTGCTTCTGTTGTGAACCCATGCTAAAGAGATTAAAGTTTCAGTAGTAACTGGTTTTAGGGTTGCCTCTACACACTGAATATTAGTTCAAACAGTTTGGACAGCCTCTGTCTATGTGCAAATGCAGATAATTCTCTAAAGATAAAATTTTAGGATTAAAGAGCTATATATTCATATCCTCATAAGAAAATACAGTAGGAAATAGATCATTTTCTGGCTCAGGTCATTTGAAGGATAATCCTAAGTAACTGGTTTTAGGGTTGCCTCTACACACTGAATATTAGTTCAAACAGTTTGGACAGCCTCTGTCTATGTGCAAATGCAGATAATTCTCTAAAGATAAAATTTTAGGATTAAAGAGCTATATATTCATATCCTCATAAGAAAATACAGTAGGAAATAGATCATTTTCTGGCTCAGGTCATTTGAAGGATAATCCTATGGAGATCAGTCCATTTGGTCTCCAGCCTCTAGTTATCAAGTAAAGTTTAGATCCCTTGGATCTGGGAGCTTTGGAGCAGCAGGAAGATCAAGGATGTTGGGAAGAAGGAGAAATGGGTCATGACACATTCTATTATCAAATACCACTGTTCTTAGAAGAAAACAGTGATGCCCAAGTAATTTTCCAACCATGTCCTGGGAAATAGGCCAACAGCAGCCATGGCATTAAAACTAATTCACAACTGACTGAAAGTGGGTTAACCTTTTTTTTTAATTTTTTAATTTATTTTCAGCATAACAGTATTCATTATTTTTGCACCACACCCAGTGCTCCATGCAATCCATGCCCTCTCTAATACCCATCACCTGGTACCCCGACCTCCCACCCCCCGCCCCTTCAAAACCCTCAGATTATTTTTCAGGGTCCATAGTCTCTCATGATTCACCTCCCCTTCCAATTTCCCCCAACTCCCTTCTCCTCTATAACTCCCCATGTCCTCCATGCTATTTGTTATGCTCCACAAATAAGTGAAACCATATGATAATTGACTCTCTTTGCTTGACTTATTTCACTCAGCATAATCTCTTCCAGTCCCGTCCATGTTGCTGCAAAAGTTGGGTATTCATCCTTTCTGATGGAGGCATAATACTCCATAGTGTATATGGACCACATCTTCCTTATCCATTCGTCCGTTGAAGAGCATCTTGGTTCTTTCCACAGTTTGGCGAATGTCTATACTGCCTAGAGCAATCTATACTTTTAATGCTATTCCAATCAAAATTCCACTGGTATTCTTCAAAGAGCTGGAGCAAATAATCCTAAAATTTGTATGGAATCAGAAGAGACCCCGAATCGCTAAGGAAATGTTAAAAAACAAAAATAAAATGGGGGGGCATCACATTACCTGATTTCAAGCTTTACTACAACGCTGTGATCACCAAGACAGCATGGTACTGGCATAAAAACAGACACATAGACCAGTGGAACAGAGTAGAAAGCCCAGATATGGACCCTCAACACTATGGTCAAATAATCTTCGACAAAACAGGAAAAAAATATACAGTGGAGAAAAGACAGTCTCTTCAATAAATGGTGCTGGGAAAACTGGGCAGCTATATGTAGAAGAATGAAACCCAACCATTCTCTTACACCGTACACAAAGATAAACTCAAAATGGATAAAAGACCTCAATGTGAGACAGGAATCCATCAGAATCCTAGAGGAGAACATAGGCAATAATCTCTTCGATATCAGCCACAGCAACTTCTTTCAAGATACGTCTCCATGAGAGACTACAGATTTAATTTAATTTTTTAATTTAAAAAATAAATTAAAAAAAAGATATGTCTCCAAAGGCAAAGGAAACAAAAGCAAAAATGAACTTTTGGGACTTCATTAAAATCAAAAGCTTCTGCACAGCAAAGGAAACAGTCAAGAAAACAAAGAGGCAACCCATGAAATGGGAGAAGATATTTGCAAATGACAGTACAGACAAAAGGTTGATATCCAGGATCTATAAAGAACTTCTCAAACTCAGCACACACAAAACAGACAATCATATCTAAAAATGGGCAGAAGATATGAACAGACACTTCTCCAATGAAGACATACAAATGGCTATCAGACACATGAAAAAATGTTCATCATCACTAGCCATCAGGGAGATTCAAATTAAAACCACATTGAGATATCACCTTACACCAGTTAGAATGGCCAAAATTAGCAAGACAGGAAACAACATGTGTTGGAGGGAATGTGGAGAAACCCTCTTCCATCCACTGTTGGTGGGAATGCAAGTTGGTGCAGCCTCTTTGGAGAACAGTGTGGAGATTCCTCAAGAAATTAAAAATAGAACTTCCCTATGACCCTGCCATTGCACTACTGGGTATTTACCCCAAAGATACAGATGTTGTGAAAAGAAGGGCCCTCTGTACCCCAATGTTTTTAGCAGCAATGGCCACGGTCGCCAAACTGTGGAGAGAAATTGGGTTAACCTTTGATCTGATAGGAGAGAAGGAAAGGAAATAATTGAAACTGGGTGAAGAAATTAGAGAAGTGCAGGGATCCTCAGGTCAGAGGTGTTTATGGGTGGCTGGAATAGAAGGAGTAAACCCTGGGTTCTCAGCATAAGCAGACTCCACCCAAGACCTCTGGAGTTTGAGTGATGCGTATTAAAATAACCTGAGAGAAAGGAAAACTTCTCAAAGGGACACTTAGCATATGACTAGAAAAATTACTGACAGTGAGGATAAAAGTTTAAATAACTTAATTTAAAAACCCTCAGTAAGCAAGAGATCTTGGATCTTGAAGCTCCATGGTCTCTGGAATGAAATTCAATCCACACATTCTGAGAAGAGAAAGTATTTTTTGCTGTGTAAATGAAGATGCAGCCTCCAAACATCAAGGAAAAGGGGAAATGGCTGAGTCCCTACTCAAGAAACAAATATTAACATCTGAACATTTTTTTCCTCTACCTACATTTACCAAATATATCAAGTTAATTCAAAATGGAAATGATTTCATTTTTAAAGTATTAATAACAGAGGAAAATCTAAACAGGGTAAGGAGCTTTATGAGGCTGAATCCTGGTGTTTGGAGGGAATGAATGAGAGGAAATTAGTCTGAGTAGCCAGATGTTGTGCTAGTGTACCAGGCTCTCACACTATACATGATTTCTGCAGCAACTAGATTGGGTGGGGGTGGGGGGGGGGAATGGGATGGAGAAAAAGAAAAAAGAATTGAAAAATGTTTAGGATATTGCATCTAAAGAATTCTCTGGTCATTTCAGTTTGAAAGTAGTTTTCAACTCCTTGGCCAGAGAAATCAAGTGATGGGTGATGTGCTCTTTTCCTTTTTTTTTTTTTTTTTAATTAAAATATATTTGACATATAACGTTTTGTAAATTTAGGTGTACAACATGTAAATTTAATACATTTAGGTACTCTATGATTGCCATCGAAGCAAAAATTAGCACCTCTATTTCATATCACATAACTATCATTTCTTTTTTTTGGCTGGAATAATTCAAAGGTAGTCTCGATAGTCATTACTCGAACAGTCAAGGACAGAAATCATGCTCTTGCCAAGAGCAAAACGAACAGCATATACACAGCAACATCAAGTGCTTAAGTCTGCCAGCTAATTTCAGTCTGTGGGTTCCTAAGTCTTGACCCTCTGAAGGAAGGTTGACCTTCTGGAAGGAGAGGACCAATAGAGAAGGGAATGAGGGAAAGAAATGAGAAAAGAGTCATCAAGAAAACTGGAACATGAAATTATGTTTTGTGTACCACTTATAGATATACCATAGCAAATGATAGTGGATAAAATACAGTTTTATGTCAACCATAACGAAGTAATAACCTACTTCAAATGTATTCTAAATTCTTTCCTCACATAGTAACCCATTAAGCATAGGTTTAAATTAGTAAGTTTGAACTGTATTAGTTTCACTAGAAAACAAAACATTCATGTTTGTTTAGTTCAGGTGTTTAGAGTTTATGAAGCATTGTCACTACTTTCTAAACTAAAAAAGGAAAAAGAAAGAAAGAAAACATCAAAAGCAAATGTTTTGTTGATTCTTGAGGGGAGGAAGTAGGACGAGGAGGGTCCTGGATGGTGAGAATATTCCTATTAACATCGCTTCCAAAATACCCACTCAAAATCCTGTGGTCTGACATAGACGGGGCTCTTTGATCAGTTTCTCAGATATGACTTGTCTGCCTAGAGAAGAGATGACTCAAGAAGAGGTGTGATATCTCTCAGAGTCCAAGAATTAATATTCTTATTCAAGAATAACCTGGGAGGGGCACCTGGGTGGCTTAGTCAGTTAAGTGACTGCCTTTGGCTCAGGTCATGATCCCAGTCTCCTGGGATCGAGCCCCATGTTGGGCTCCTTGCTCAGTGAAGTCTGCTTCTCCCGCTCCCTCTGTGTTCCCTCTCCCTTTTTCTCTCTGTCTCTCACTCTCTGAAAGAAATAAATAAAATTTAAAAAAATAACCTAAGAGAAGAGTAGAGAAGAAAATATGCCAAAATGAGGAATGTTTATTTCAACCTGATTGTGTCCTTTCTCTGAGCCCCTGCATGTTATGTCTCCCACCTACCAAGTCAGAGTAGGTCTTTACTGGGAAGATTTTGGAAAGTTATTTAGTAGAAAACTTCAATGACATAGAATAAGACCACTTTATAAAATGCATTAATGAGGGGCGCCTGAGTGGCTCAGTGGGTTAAGCCACTGCCTTCGGCTCAGGTCATGATCTCAGGGTCCTGGGATCGAGTTCCGCATCGGGCTCTCTGCTCAGCAGGGAGTCTGCTTCCCTCTCTCTCTCTCTACCTGCCTCTCCATCTACTTGTGATCTCTCTCTGTCAAATAAATAAATAAAATCTTAAAAAAATAAAAAAAATAAAATTCATTAATGATCAATTTACTAATGCTCCACTTTTCTCAGGTTCATGATACAAGAGAATGCTTTTATTACATGGTGAAGAACAGAACCATCATGGCCTCAGCCCAGAATGAAAATTTTAATGGTGAATGAAGGAAGAGCATCATCATTTTGTTCAGGCAACTTTCTAGAAACACATTTTTGTAAAGTTTGTCCCAATGTTTCTTTTTCCCAGTTCTGTAAATAAAGATTAAAATTAATGACTCTGGCTATAGTTTCTGTATGGAGGATTTTGAGTGTAAAGTGTCCTCAGTTTGGATCTGGTTTTCTTGAGTTAAGGAATTATTTTACTTCTTTATTTCAAGAAAACCCAAGGGGCCACTGCCCAAGGTGTGCCCAGGACCTTCCCCCAACAGGAGTCCCAAAGTGAAAAGCAGACACATCTGGAAAAGATGCATTTAGAAGACCCCACCGGATTCTGTCCAGAGGAAGAATGTGAAAGAACAAATATCTTTCAGCAATCAAAACCCCAGGTAGGACCAGAAAGGCTTTCTCCTTCTGCCTCCCCCTACCAACTCCTGCTTTCACTCATTCTCTCTGTGTTTGTCTCTCAAATGAATAAGTAAATATTTTTTTTTAAAAAAAGAATCTGTTTCCTGGTTTGTCTTTCTCTCTCTCTCCTCTGTGTGTGTGTGTGTGTGTGTGTTTTCCTTTGTTCATTTGTCTTGTGAATGAGATCTTTCCATTTGCAATAACATGGATGGAGCTAGAAAGCATAATGCCTAGTAAAATAAGTCAGTCAGAGAAAAGACAAATACTACATGATTTCACTCCTATGGCAAATTTAAAAAACAAAACAAATGACCTTATTCCACTTTTTAAAGGTTAACTTAGTATTCATGAGCCTTTACTCCTTACACAAAGCTTTGAGTTAATTTATCAAGCTTCTCACAAAATTGAACTGAAATTTTTCATCAAATTAATATATTAATTTTGGAAGAATTGAAATCTGTTTTAGATTAAGTTATCCCATCCAAGAGCATGGAATGTCTCTCATTTCATTCAGGTCATCTTGATCATTTTCTGTGTTTGTCTTTGAAGTTTTAAACTTTTCCTCATAAAGATTTTATATATACTTGTTTAAATTAATCCCTGGAATTTTTATAGCTTTCATTATTACAAATGTTTTTTTCTTACTACATTTTGTAGTTGGCTATTAGTGGTGTAGAAAAATGATAATGGCTTTTGTAGGCTGATTTTGGACCTGAAAACCCAGATAAACAATTTTCTTAGCTCTAATAGTCTTTTTGGCAGACACAATTGACTTTTCAAAGTAAATGATCATATCCTTCATATCATTTAATTGTCTTCATTACGAACTTCGCTACTTAATATTCTTTTAGCGTTGACCAGTTCAATGATAAATAATAACAGTAATAGTGGACATCTTTGGATTCTCCCAACCTTAAATGGAATAAACCTCTAGTTTCCCCATATTGTATAATGTTTGGTGTAAGTGTAGGTTCTATTTTTCACTGTTAAAGAGATTTCCTTTAGGCTGCAAAGACATGCTTTGGCAAGAGTCTAGAGAACATTCTGGAAATATAGGAATTTATTAGGTCAGCTTCATTGGCAAGGGGTGACTTATCCCTGAGTTAAAATGATGTGTTAGCTCAAGCACCTGGGAATGACTTCCTAGTCTGTCATTTACTAACGGGAGCCTGGCTTACAGATTAACGGCATTTGATATATTAGAACTTTCTTTGCCTATGTTAGAAGAAGGAATTCGAAGATTCAGGAAAGTGAAGCTATTCTATACAACAATCTATCCTAATGACATCCTCTAAGAGGTTCCAGAAGGCACCATCTTCACCAGGGCATTAAGTCATGCACTGGTGAAAAAGCAGCGACACACTGAAGAGCTCTGAGGTAGCTGTCATTCCTAAGCCCAAGACCCCAGTGGGGAACATAGCAACAGGCTCAAGTACCCTGATCCCAGTGGGAATTATGAGATCCCCAAGTGGCAGAGGGCTAATGTCCCTTAACTATCAGAGGCACTGTGGGTAAAATTTAAATTCCCTTCCCACACATGTTCCCCAAACTCCTGCCAATACAGATTGTTGCAGTCTTATAAGTTTTCAATGAAGAGACTAACATCAGAGAGACAAGATTGTTAAGAAGGATGTCATCTCGTGTTTCACGCGAGGCTCCTGTGCTGCCATTATTTTTCCTGAGACCAAACTTGGAAGTCTTGCACGGGTACTTCTTCAGTTTAATAATAAAAGATCTATTGTGGACACTGCGGGGGGAGGGGGTTGCTGTGGGAGTGCTGTGAAGTGTGTAAACCTGGCGATTCACAGACCTGTACCCCTGGGGCTAAAAATACATTATATGTTTATTAAAAAAATAAAAATTAGAAGTAAAAAAAAAAGATATATGTGTATTCACCACTTATTGGGCATCCATTGTGTGCTAGGGAAGTGCTTTACCTGCATGTATTCATTCTGCCCTTTCTTTTCTTGGGAAATTATGCAATAAGGAGTCTATTCTACCCTAACACAATCTATACTCTTCCCCCTGGCTGTTCCCAAGTCCGGGGACAGAGTTTGATGCTGACACAACCAGTTAAAAGTGGCATGCTGTTAGCCCACTCTCCACCCCGCCCTCATCCGGGGAGCCTGCGCGCTCAGCGCAACTGCGGGGGTGGGGGGTGGGATCTCACCCCACTCCGGGGGTCCGCGCCGCTCCTCGCGCAGCAACCCCCCCCCCTCCCCGCAGCCGTTCTCTGGGCCACAACCGCAGCGTTGGAACCACACGCACGAGGCAGGGGATGAGAGCCACAACCAAGGAAGCAGCGCCCACCGGGCTCCCCGGGCTGGAAGGCCCCGAATTGAGGGCACCCCTGCAGGATCACGCTCCTCTCGCCGTACGCCCAGGGCATGACATCCGTGTAGGGAGCCTATGCCGGGTTGACTCTAGGACTCAGACCCGGTCACCCTGAATCAGAGGTTGCCAGGCCCTGGCTCCCCGGATGGCCTCATCCTGGGTCCTCCCATCGCTAGGAATGTTTTACTGGTAACAGTACTTGAGTTGAGAAGATCCATGCTCATCCAACGCGTTTCAGCCCCATTCCGACGGCTGGGTGGCTTACCAAGCCTTGCCTGGGAGAATCTTGTATCACCTGAAGGAAGGAACCGCCTGAGGGAAAGAGGACCTTGTGAGTGACAGCCTCATTACCAACCCGAGCCTGAGTTCTCAGCATGCCCCCAGTTCGGGTTCCTATTTGAAACCGTTTTCTCTTTTTATCCTGATGCTTCAAATCTCCATGTGAGACGGTCTTGAGTTTGGATTTCAGTTATTTTGTATGATCAGTGTTTATTACCTTGGGGTGTGTCTCCAGGGTCCCCAAAGGGAATTATGTGTATTCACATATAGCTTAGATTGAAGTCATTCCGTTCCAGACTTTCCATCCAAATTTGATGAAAGGCTGTGTGGAATTTGAGTTTGCAATCATGGCTATATTTATTGTATACTTACTGCATACCGCACTTTTCTAATTTCTTCCTCTTTAATATTGACTTCATGAAAAATGAAACAAGATGGGATCGGGAGGGAGGCAAACCACAAGAGACTCTTAATCTCACAAAACAAACTGCAGGTTGCTGGGGGGGGGGGTGGTTGCTGGGGCTGGGTGATGGACATTGGGGAGGGTATGTGCTGTGGTGAGTGCTGTGAGGTGTGTAAACCTGATGATTCACAGACCTGTACCCCTGGGGCAAATAATACATTATATGTTAATAAAAATTTTTTTAAAATATTGACTTCATGAATGGCATAGCCCCTGTATTGTATACTGAGAACTATCACCTAAAATACCATGAAATGAAAGCCAATTCAGTTATGTTTGACGAACACGTAGAAATTTGTTTCTATTATACCCTTACTCAATAATCATTGAGCTCCTAAAATGTGCCATTTGCTGTGCTTGAAGTCTATAGTTAAAAGGTCAGTAAGACACAAACACACCAAAATATATATATATATATACATATATATGTATATATATATATATATGGCTTATTGATGGAACTGAAACTAATCAGAAATACCTGGATTGTTCTTTGAGAAATCCATGTAGTTGCAGATGGCAAGATTTTTTTTCTTTTTATGACTAAATAATATTCCGTTCATATTGCGGTATTGTGGTATTGTGGTATTATGGTATTGTGGTATGTGGTATTGTGGTAAATGTATATACCACATCTTCTTTATCCATTTATCTGCTGAAGGATATTGAGGTTGTTTTTCTACATTAGCTTTTGTGAATAATGCTGAAACGAACGTGGGAGGGCAGATATCTCTTCAAGATAGTGAAGTGGGATGGCTGGATCATGTGGTGGTCCAGTTTTTATAATTTTTTTAGGAACTCGCATACTGTTTTCCATAGAGGCTGTACCAGTTCACATTCCTACCAACAGTGCAGAAGAGTCGCCTTTCTCCATTTCCTCACCAACGTTTGTTATCTTTTGTCTTTTTGATAAGAGATGCCCTAACAAGTGTGGTGTGATATCTCCACTGTAGTTTCAATTTGCATTTCCGTGGTGGTTAGTGATGTTGAATATCTTTTCATATACCTGTTTGCCATTTGTGTGTCTTCTTCAGGAAAATATCAGTTCAGGTCTTAGCCTATTTTTAAATTGAGTATTTGGTTTTTTGTTATTGAATTGCAAGCTTTCCACATATAGTTTGGATATTAATCCCCTGCTGGATATATGGTTTCCAAATATTTTCTCCCTTTATTTAGATTATCTTTCATTGATTGTTTCATTTACTGTACAGAAATTTTTGAATTTGATGTAGTCCCACTTGTTTATTTTTGCTTTTGTTGCTGGTGCTTTTGGCGTCAGACCCAAAAATCCCATTGCCAAGACAAACATCAAGGAATATTTTCCCTATGTTTTCATCTGGAAGTTGTGCGATTTGGGGTTTTATGTTTAAACCTTTCATCCATGTTTTTCAAATATTTTATTTAATTATTTAGTTGACAGAGAGAGAGAGATCACAAGTAGGCAGAGAGGCAGGCAGATAGAGAGGGGGAAGCAGGCTCCCCACTGAGCAGAGAGACCAATGCGGGACTCCATCCCAGTACCGTGGGATCATGACCTGAACCTAAGGCAGAGGCTCAACCCACTGAGCCCCTTTCACCCATTTTTATTTGATTTTTTTAGTATAGTGTAAGATAAGGGTCCGATTTTATTCTTTTATATGTGAATATTTAATTTTCCCAAAACCATTTATTGAGCAGAATATTCTTCTCCTATTGTGTATTCCTTTGTCAAAATTGCATGGATTTATTTCTAGACTCCTTAGAGTCTATTCATCTGTGTGTCTGTTTTTATGCCAACACCATAATGTTTTAATTATTATAGTTTTATAATATAATTTGATATCAGGGACTATGACATTTAATGCTGGTTTAATGTTGTGTTAGCCATTCAGAGACTTCTGTAGGTCCATACAAATTTTAGGATTGTTTTGTTCTGTTTCTGTGAAAAAAAGGTCTTCAGAATTTTAATAGGAATCGCATTGAATCTATAGATTGCTTTGGGCATTATGGAAACTTTAACAACAGTAATTCTTATGATCCATGAATATAAGACATCTTTCCATTTACTCATGTCTTCTTAAATTTCTTTCACCAACATCTTGTACTTTGCTGTATATAGATCGCTCGTTTTCTTGGTTAAATTTATTCCTAAGTATCTTTTCATACTATTGTAAGTGGGATTGTTTTTTTTTTTTTTTTCAGATACTTCATTGTTAGTGTATACAAACAACTGATTTTTGTATGTTAATTTTTAATCCTCTGACTTTACTGAATTCATTAATCAGCTTAACAGTTTTTTTTGATGGAGTCTTTAAGGCTTCCTATATGTAAGATCATATCATCTGCAAACAAGGAGGAGTCCTCTTCTTCCTTCTAATTTGGATATCTTTTCTCTCTTTTTCTTGCCTAAGTGCTCTGACTAGGACTTCCACTACTCTGTTAAATAGAACTGACACTGCTGGCCACCCACGTCTTGTTCCTGATCTAAAAAGTGTTCAGCTTTTCACTATTAAGTACATTTGCTATGTGCTTGTCATATGTGATCTTTATTATGTTGTGATACATTCCTTCCATACCTAAATTGTTGATAGTTACTATCATGAAAGGATGTTGACTTTTGTCTCATGCTTTTTCTCATCAATTGTTTTTTTTTTAATCCTTCATTTTGTAAGTGTGATGTATCACATTTATTGATTTTTTTAATTTAATTTTTTTCAGTGTTCCAAAATTCATTGTTTATACATCACACCCAGTGCTCCATGCAATACATGCCCTCCTTAATACCCACCACCAGGCTCACTCAACCCCTCACCCCTCTCCTTTCCAAAACTCTCAGTTTGTTTCTTAGAGTCCACAGTCTTTCATGGTTCGTCTCCCCTGCTCCAATTTCCCCCAACTCACTTCTCCTCTCCATCTCCCCATGTCCTCCATGTTATTCCTTTATGTTCCACACATAAACGAAACCATATGATAATTGACTCTCTCTGCTTGACCTATTTCACTCAGCATAATCTCTTCCAGTCCCATCCATGTTGATAGAAAATTTGGGTATTCATCCTTTCTGAAGGAGGCATAATACTCCATAGTGTATATGGACCACATCTTTATCCATTCCTCCATTGAAAGGCATCTTCATTCTCTCCACAGTTTGGCAACTGTGGCCATTGCTGCTATGAACATTGGGGTCCAGATGGCCCTTCTTTTCACTACATCTGCATCTTTAGAGTAAATACTCAGTGGTGCAATTGCAGGGTCACAGGGTAGCTCTATTTTTAATTTCTTAAGAAATCTCCATACTGTTTTCCAAAGTGACTGCGCCAACTTGCATTCCCACCAATGGTGTAAGAGGGTTCCCCTTTCTCCACATCCTCTCCAATGCTTGTTTCCTGTCTTGTTGATTTGGGCCATTCTAACATTTATTGATTTTCATAAGTTGTATCATTCTTGCATCCCAGGGATAAATCCCACTTGATCATGGGATGTATTTCTTTTAATGTGCTATTGAATTTGGTTTGCTAATATTTTGTTGAGAGTTCTCACATGTATGTTCATCAGGGATATTGACCTATAATTTTCTTTTCTTATAGTGTTGTTATCTGGCTCTGGAAATAGGCAAATGGGGGCTCATAGAAAAAGTGTGGAAGCCTTCCTCCCTCTTCCATTTTTTTTTCCAAAAAATTTATGAAGGATTTGTATTCTTTAAATGTTTGGTAAAATCAACCACTGAAGCTATTTGGTCCTGGGCTCTTTTTTTTGGGGGGGGGGGTGATTATTGATTCAATCTACTTACTCATTAATACTCTATGTGTATTTCCCTCTTCTTCATGACTAAGTCTTGGTAGATTGTCTCTAAGAATTTGCCGTTTCAGAGTACTATCTCATGGAGTTACTGAGTAGTCTATATGAGTTAATACATGTATAGAACATAGAAGTACTTGCCCAAGTAAGCATCCTGTCATTTTTAGCTTACCTTTTTCTTTATATTTTCTAGGGTAACAATGGCAGTTTTAACAGATACTGTGGGTTTTTTTTTTAATTTTTATTTTAGTAATCTCTACACCCAGTGTGGAGCTTGAACTCACAACCCCAAGATCAAGAGTCACATGCTCCACCACTGAGTCATCCAAATGCCCCTGATACTGTTTTTTTTTTTTTAAGATTTTTATTTATTTGACAGACAGAGATCACAAGTAAGCAGAGAAGCAGACAGTGAGAGAGAGAGAGGAAGCAGCCTCGCCGCTGAGCAGAGAGCTCAGGTCCTGAGCCTGATGCCAGGCTCGATCCCAAGACCTTGGGGTCATGACCTTAGCCAAAGGCAGAGGCTTTAACCCACTGAACAATCCAGGCACCACCCGCCCCGATACTGTTTTATTTTTTTATTTCTTTTCAGCATAACAGTATTAATTGTTTTTGCACCACACCCAGTGCTCCATGCAATCTGTGCCCTCTCTAATACCCACCACCTGGTTCCCCCAACCTCCCACCCCCCGCCCCTTCAAAACCCTCAAATTGTTTTTCAGAGTCCACAGTCTTTCATGGTTCACCTCCCCTTCCAATTTCCCCCAACCCCCTTCTCCTCTCCATCTCCCCTTGTCCTCCATGGTATTTGTTATGCTCCACAACTAAGTGAAACCATATGATATTGACTCTCTCTGCTTGACTTATTTCACTTAGCATAATCTCTTCCCCAGATACTGTTTTTAAACATACTAAGGTTGCAAATAATCTTACCAGACCCAAAAGAAAAATAAATTTTTTCATTCCACGCAAGGTTGCAGTATATGGGTTGTTAGATCCATGGATTGGTGGTGGAGTTTTAGGACCTGGTTCAGCAAACCAGAGTTACTCATATTTGAGCACTGTCATCAAACTGAATCTCTTTGGAAAGTGAATCTCTGCTACATCACAGGACATTTAGTTCTTCTCCTCTCACACAAAAGAGAAAGGTTTTCAGTTTTGCCTCACCATCACCTCCTTCCTACTCCTTATCCCAACATTACAACATAATGACCTGGCTAACTAGAGTAATTGGAAATGTGTGAATGCCTCCGTAAGCTTTTAATATAATGGGGTTTACATTGAATAAGTGATGGCAGACTGAGTCTGAGCAGTTAATTCTCCTCTGTGGGACATTTGGCTAATTGATCATCTTGAAATGTACTGCGGACTGATCCTTAAATTAATGATTGTTTGCACATAACATTCAGGGCCAATAGCTATGTGTATTTTCTACCTGGGAAATGAATGAAACCTGTGGTGCTAATTAACTCTTGGCTGACCCTTATCCCAAAAATAGCCAACAGTGGACCATAGAGCTTACTCATAATATTTGAGTCCATCTTTCATATTTATTCCTGTAAATATCCACATCTTTATATACTTATTTATCCTTTACAAATGGATATCCACTTGAAGAAATGAAATACACATATGCATATTTACACTTTCCTACCCCCCAAATCAATGAAAAATAAAATACATCCTAACATGTTCACATTGCATGGGCAGTATAATCACCTTTATTAACACTTCAAATCTTCCCTTTGTGTATCATGATGAATTCATGGCTTTTTGTAGACCAGTCATTTTAAATGGTCATGATTTTTATTCTTTTTTTGGTTATTCAACTTGTCTCAGCTCACCCAGTGAAGGCCCCATTAACCTGGTTTCTTTGTCCTTTGTGCACTGTATCTAATATTCTCAACAGCATTCTTGCTTTCTTTCAAGAAGAGGGTGTCCATATACATTATGCTTTTCTTCAGTAACTACCCTCCTGCTTCTTTGTGAAAGAAAAGACAATTAGAGAACCAAGCATGGACACTAGGGTTCCACAGGAGATTTAATAGTGAGGAAAAGCTCTAGTTCTTCTGTTGGGCAAAATTTTGGAACCAAGCCAGAAACATTTATTTTGGAGGAGTCTGAGTTCACATGTATTCTTATGGTTTGAGACTTTTGACTATCAAAACTCTATACTCTATTGATTTCATCTAAATTCATAGAATCCAGCCATTTTCCTAAATAAATGAAGAGAGAATAGGAGAGAAATTACATGGAAGGAGTGATTGCTTTAAAAGGGAAGACCAGTCTACAGCCATACCACCCTGAACATGCCTGATCTCATCTGATCTCAGAAGCTAAACAGGGGTGGGCCTGGTTAGTACTTGGATGGGACAAAGGGAAGACAAGGGGGTGCCTGGGTGGCTCAGTTGGCTTAGCATCTGCCTTTGGCTTAGGTCAGGATCCCCAGGTCCTGGGATAGAGCCCAGTGTTGGCTGCCTGGTCTGTAGGGAGTCTGCTTCTCCCTCTCTCTCTGCCTGCTGCTCTTCTTGCTTGTGCTCTGTCAAATAAATTAATTCTTGTTTGATGCTACAGGTCAGTTATGGGTGTGCCTCCATGTGTCTTCATTCTGGACTCTACACTAAAGTACAGCAAAATCCTGGGAAATGATATCCTCACAACAGAGGAAAATGATAGAAACTTACAATATCTCATCAGGTCTTGGCTCAGGCTTGGCATGTGTCATGTCCCTCACATTAGACCAGTGAAAGCATGGTCCAAGGTCACATCCAATATCAGCAAGGTATAAAGATATATTCCTTCCATGGAGTGGAGGGAGGACACTGCAAGTCACGAGGCGACATGTGAAGGTGAAGAACTCTGTAACAAAGAAAAGGGAAACAATAATTGGGGACAGTAATTCAACTGACCATAGCTACTTCTCAGAACCCTCATCTACCAGTAAGCCCTTGGAGAAAGTTACTAGGCACAATCTCTGACAATTTTATCAACTTAAGGTACAAAATACTGCCTTTTGTCCCAAGTTTTTTTTTTTTTTTTTTTTTTTTTTTTTTTTTTTTTTTTTTTTTTTTTTTTTAGTACCTAGCCATTATTCTGGAACATTATGAAAATTCCCACTTGACATACATCCTCTTACACTAGTTTTAACTGAAATAAAGAGGAATTTGTCTTAAAGATGCAGACATATGTGGCTTGTAGATATCTCTAAAAAGGCAACTAGATTCAGAGCAGTGAAAACCATTAGAATCTTTGGGTAATACTCCTTCCATCTCTATACTCCAGGGGTTCCTTCACTCTTCTTTTCAAGTCCAGATTGGGACTATATTGTCTTAGTGCTAAATATAATTTCTTGGGAAGGGAAATATGATTGCCTCAATTACATAAGATGCCCACAACTTTTCCAAGCAACTGTGGCTAGATTGAGAGATATTCTTGTGAAGACCAAACATGGCAACTAGGATCCCAAACTTGGGTGACCCTAGGGATTTATGGGAGAAGGTAATTATTGGAAAAAGTGAAAGAGAGTGGGTCACTTATATCAAAAGATAACTACTCAGTCTCATTTAAAGATCATGATGGCATCATAAAACATGAGAAGTAGCTCTTGGCTTTTGACAGAAAGTTATTAGGTATGTAACAGAGAATAATATCAGTAAGTTGACTCAAATCTTCTTTCAAGGAAAGTAGTGGAAAACCAGAGGCTGCAATATAAAGTGTCTTATCTCAAAAATAATCAGTTTAACTTTTCTCTGTATTTCTCTACAGAAAAAGGAGTCCATTCATTATCTGCAATTTCTATACCATATCTTAATTAAAATGCCAAGAAGTTATACCCTAAGACCGGAGACCAGAGCATTGGGGGTAAGAACTAAATGCTATTTAGGTTAATAAATGATGAGCATTGCATCTTCCTAACATAAAAGGGAAGGCATTGGCCACATCTACAGTGAATTCCCCAAAGGAAGGAAAGTTGAAGAAAGTATTCTGAGTCGATAGTTAATTGGACACAAATTATGGATTCACAGACTATTTCTGAGTAGTTCAATAGCATCACAATCTACTGAGGATTTTAACAAATACTCAGACTGGTTATGAATTTCATAAGCAATGAGAAGGTCCATTTTCTGCTTTTGTTTATAAACAGTTTGAAACAAGCTTATAGATCATAAATGAGGTGGTCAGGCTCAGGCAATGGACCCCAAATCAGAAGGGGATGGAGATACTGGGGCTCTGTGGCCAGTGGTCATTTGATAACATTGGGCTCAAAACATCCTCCCCCTATATTCATCTCTGAGATCATATTCCATATCAATGTTCTCCCTCTCACCTCTCCTAAACCTTAGAATGCTGTACCATTTTGTATTAACCACTAATATTTGTGGGGGCTTGATGCACACTTCAATACATGCCAGCAAAACTAAAACTTGTCCTCAGAAAATTCCCAATATAACAAATCTATGATTATGTCCAGCTGGCTGGTAGCTATTTGGCCCATGGCTAGAATGCAAGGCCCAACGTCTTGCAACAAAGCCTCATGTAGAGCAGAGGCAGGACACTGGTCTTTTTCTACCTCATCCCCCATCACCATGGTATTTTACAAATGGACTGCTTTCTCCTTGTCTCTTTCTGTTCCCTGGACAACAGTCATGGCAATATGTGTGAGAAGGGGTAGGCTTGTCACTGGCCATCCACAGGCCTACCAGTAAGATCCACCACCTCAGAGAGGATGAAGGGTTTAGGATCTTCTACCGAGTTCTTCCTACTAAGCCCTACTGAGCCCTCTGCTAAACTCAGAGTAAGTCAGTGGATTCATGGCCCAGAAAGGAGTTGATTCTGAAAACTGTGACAGTAGTGGGCAAGTCCATCTGACCCCATTCCAAATGGCCATCCCCCATATGCCGGATCAAGGCATGAGTAACCAATAAATGCATGCTTTTGTGTTGTCTCAGTGTAAACTTCAAGGGAGAGGAGTCTCATCACCCAATAACCACTTCATACCTCTCTGTTGCAATTAATTTTATGCGCCAACTTGCTTGGACCACAGGGTGCCCAGATAATTGGTCACATTATTTGGGGTGTTTTTGTAAATGTCTTTATTTTATTTTATTTTATTTATTTTTATTAAAGTGCAGTTGACACACAATGCTACATTAGTCTCAAGGGTACAACATAGTGACTGGGCAAGTCTAGACCTCATGCTATTCTCACTGCAAATGGAGCTACCACCTGTCACATGCAACACAGTTACGATACCATACACGGTATTCCCTATGCTGTACCTTTTATTCCTGTGACTCACTCATCCATAACTGGAAGCCTGTATCTCCCATTCCCTTTGGTCCATTTTGCCCATCTTCCCACCCCCTCCTGTGAAGGTGTTTTTGAGAGGAGATTAACATTTAACTCAGGGAACTTGGAGTGAGGCAGACTGTCTTCTATAATGTGGATCTGCCTCATCCAATCAGGTGAAGGCCTGGCTAAAACAAGACTGACCTTCCCTGCCTGCTTCAGTAGCTGCAGACACCCTTGTCACTGGTGTGTGTCCGTGACTCTACCCCATCTGGAGAATAAGGCCTGACTCCTATGGAGAGTTCTCCTTCTTGCTTTTTTGAACAAAGTTTAGGGCTCTGGTCCAGAGTAGAGTTACAAAAGATAGCACAGAGAATGATAGTAGGCAGAGGAAAAGGAAACTGAAGCTCCAATCCCAAGACAAGAGAGGATGAAGAATAAAGGCAAGGTCCAAAAGTACCCTTTTGGGTCAGTGGTAGAGAACGAGAACACACCTGCCATCCAGATTTGATCTCACAGATCCAACAGTACAAAGGAGAGGGATGTCAAGGCAGAACCTGAGTGATCCTCAGGGCCAATCGCCCTCCTTTGGGTCATGTGTCCTCCTGAACCAAACTGACAAATAGGCCCCTGCTTTTTACTTAACCAGAGCCAACTAGAAAATCAGATATTAATCATCTCTGAAGATGTCAACAAAACAAAAGCACATATTCCCCGCTTAAATAAATGTGGAGACCTCACCATCCATTTGTGGCTGCCCTTTCCTTATCCATCTTGGTTCTTCCCCGACAAGTAGCTCTTTCATCGCTGCTTCAGAAGTAACCAGGATAAGCTGGAAATGACCATGACATTTCAGTCACCATATTGTAATCATCCGGATAGATTTTACCTGAGTATTCACGACAGCTCTCTCTTCTCACAGGCTGCGCAAATCATGAACGGAGTGATTTACTATGCTTTGGGGTATCTCTGTTATGCATTATTTCTCCAAGAAGAGAAGAGAGAAAGTACTGGTTATATTCCTGTCATTGCTACAATAGTTCACATATTTTGGTCATCGCCATTTGTGAGTAAACCATGGTGCTACTGATTTTAATTTTTTTTTCTAACTTGTCCAGTAAACTACTCAAGAGATCAAGCAATGGGTAAAGACCTAGTGTCTGAGTCTATGGAGCTCATTATGCTATGGAAAGAGCCTTCACAAAATGTGGGTGGGGGTAGAGAATATATACTTAGGAAAAGTCTTTTTATGTTCATGCTTTGATGGGTTCCTTGAGAAGGTGAGGTGTGCATGTAGAAGTGATTTTGAGAGCGTATGCTTGAAAAGCAGTAAAGACAGTGGCTATCTGGATAACTACAAGGCTTTCTCTTTTTCTTTCCTTCTTCCTTCCTTCCTTTCTTTCTTTCTTTCTTTCTTTCTTTCTTTCTTTTTCTTTTTTTCAGAGTGAAAATCAAAGCCTTGACTGAGCTTAATGTCTGGGGCTGTAGTAGTATTTTTAGAACAGTTACATAATGAAAGAGAAAAGAAAAGACATGAGAGGGCAAACAGGAATTTGGAAAAATGAAACCAAGATTTCTGAAGTGGATATTTCAAGTAAGGATATTGTAAGAATTCCATAGGCATAGTTGCAGAAGTGCCTAATAGGGACATACCCAATTATAAGACATTACACCCAGGGAAGCCCAAAGCCATGGCTTCCCACAAGTTATTATTTTCTCATAGTTACATCCAATCCAGAAGCAAATAGTCCATCAAGGGTCACTATATTCATAAGCAACGTGACAAAGTAACACAACCGATATTCCAAGTGTCCAACTGAACAGAGCTAGAAAGTTAAGAAGAAAGCCAAATGACTCTTTGGGGGAGAAAGGGTTTTATTAGTTCCTTACCCACCCTTTTGCACTCCTCAACCAAAAACAGGGCTTCAGGGAAGAAAAGATTTAAATGTAATAACTTTTTGTGAAAGGGCTCTGACACATAGTAATAAGTATTCTGGATGGAAGTCATTTCCTTAGAGGCTTTCCTACAGTGTGAGTTAGGTTGAGGGCATTTACCAACACTGAGAAATTTCTGGAAAGAATTGTATGCCATAAAGAGAAATGCTTTGAACTGAAAGAGTACAATGAATCACCCATTATGAGGCACTGAGAAAGGATCCAAGTCCAAGATACAGAAAAGAAGCTAACAGCAGAAATTAGCCTCAAATTGTAATTATTCAGTTTCATACTAATGTGTATCCGGCACCTTCCAAAAGCGCTTTGGGTTTGTTGCCACAGCAACTCCATGATCGCTATTATTGATCCCCATTTTACAAATCAGGAAACCAAGACTTAGAAAATGTATGTAACTTCTACAAAGTGACCCAGACACGAAGTGTCCATGAGCTATTTTCCTGGACTGCCAAGATTCCCAGGCCCCTTCAGATGAGTCATCTTTTGTTAGTGCTATGGGCAGATGGAAGGCAGGTATAAGATATACCATTGGGGAAAATAATTAAATTCTTGATATATCAGAAACAACGATTCTTTCCACTGTTGCCAGCTGGGGATGTTAGTGCTCAGGACAGGATATTTGTGGAAGACAACCTTCATTCTTCTGATCAAATGTTTTCCTATTGATGAAATCTTTCTACAGCATTGTCGGGGGGAGGGGGAGTTCCTGCAAGTGAGAGCTGCCCCACTGATCAGTAGGGGGTACGTTCTAACAATTTATATCATGAGCATAATAACTGACAGTCCAAAGAAGTGATCTACCTACTGGCCATTCCTCATAAAGTCATTGTGTGGTGGCTAAGTCCCATCACCAGCACGAAGGCTCCTTAGTGACCAGAGAGGCTAAAAATGTCTTCTCATCTCTGTAACACTGGTTAACAGAGAAACAGTGAATCCGTTTTGTAGAGTGCAGGCTACTGGTCATCACAGAACTGAAATAATTAAAACCTCTTTCTTCTGAGAATTCTGTGAATTCTGTGATACCTTAGATCCCAAGAATGTCATTGGCATTGCGAAAGCGCTCCTGTAGGGAACCATCAACAGGAGTGGGTGTTTACAAATGCCTGTTTCTTTCTCCAGTTCATTGCCTCGGGATCCACCAGCATACAGGCAGAGAAGTATCCCACAAAATACATGGTACGTTGAAATGCTTTGGAGCAATGCCAAAGATAAACAACAACAACAAAAATCACCTGGCATAAACTGAAGAGAAGAAAATATTACTTCTGAGCCAGCTTTTGCGGGGGGGGGGGGGAGGATAAAATTTTTCCAGATGTTTGTATAGGAAAGAAGTCATTTAATTTTTACAGGGAGGCACTCTGATGTGTATTTTAAGAATGGGTGTTGCGGAGCGTGCTGTGTGAAGAACAAGGTTTCTCAGGTGTCAGGTGTGAGGATTATCATGGAATAAATTATCTCTAGCTATCTGAAGGAGTATATATAACCAAAGGAAACTGACCTGGGAGTCAGGCCTGAGCAGGGAGGAATGGCAGGTGGGCCCAGCTTAGGATATCCACGGGTCGTTGGGGAAAAGGGCATAGGACAAAATAATGTGTGAAAAGAGAATTGCCTTCGGCAAATCCAGGGCTAGAGAATATCATCGGAAGGCAGATCAGGCCTTACTAAAATAACATCCAACAGAAGAGGCACATTCCCCTTTAGAACTTCTCCCACTGTGGTTGGGATCACAGTTCTAGAGGTCCATTGCCTGAATTCAAATTCTGACTACCCGACTACTGACCGCGTGAACTGCAGCAAGTTCCTTTCTGCTCTGTGCTTCATTCTCCACCTCTGAAAAACATGGGGCTCCTCCAACCCCCCACCCCCCGACCTCGGAGGATTGTGGGGAGAATTAAAGGAGCCAATAAGCAGCAGCCCCTGCCACACAGTGAGTTCAGTAAGTGTTAGCTCCGCCCACCAAAACCTACCGAGGAGGACAAGGTACTTCAGGGGCTGGAGACAGAAGAAACTAAAGACATATTGTTCCCTAATTCAGGGAAATGTCGGCCTACCTTCCCACCACCTCCCAAAGTAGCTTGGTGGCTATAACTAAGTTTTTATATATATTTTTTTTTAATGTCTACCACTGTTAACATCAGTTTTTATCCTATGCTTTTTCTAAGATTTTCAATGTATTTCCAGGGTGTACATGTGACCCAGATGTAACCTGGCATTACTTTTCCCGCAGGGATGTAAGTACAGGTTGACCTCAAAGCCCGTGAAGTGCCCTTAGTTAGGATTTTGCAAATCCCTGGAAGGAACTGTCCTGCCTCGGTTTCTGTATTTGTGCATACTGACCCAATTTTGCTCCACAATATCAAAACAAACAACAACAAAACAGACCAAAAATCAAAAACCAAAACCAAAACCAAAAAAAAAAAAAGCATGTGTAGACAAAATTGGCCTCTTCCTTGGTTTTCACAAAAACTCACAGAAAGCTTTTTGGGTGTTTGTTCATTTGTTTCCTTTTTACTTGAGGGTTGGTGGGGTAAGATTATGACTTTATTTTCTAAGTTCTAGCCATGATCTGACTCCTGCTGTGACTCTTTACCCAACCTCTAGCCTTGCTCTGCTTTCTGCCCTCCCTGCCCCTCACCTCACTCCACCTCGAAAAAGCAAAAATGAACTCCTCTTCCTGTCTCACATAGAGCACTTGACATCACTCCTCACAGGAACACAGACTCATCTACCCCAGGGATACTTGTCCAGGAATTTCCCAAGCTAACGTGTCTCAACTTCACAAGGAGAAATCAAATCGTTATTTATCAAGTCATGGAAAAAAGGCTTTGGAAAAACTGTTCTAGTGGCAACACCACATTCTGTCTACTTAGGCGACAAAAAGCACCTAACACACCTGATACAGGGTGCTCAAATTCCAATAATTCAATCAAAAGTATTTTCTGAGTTTCAGGCATGTTCTGGGTGTGTAGGGTGTATTGGTGAACACACAGACAAAGATTGATTACCCTCAAGGAGCTGATAACCTAACAGGGGACTAAAGACAATAAACATGACAAATAAGGAAAGAACACGGTGTGGTTCACAAGGTGGAAGCTAGCATGGGAAAAAAAGAAAAGATGAAAGCGGTTCTGTTGGGGTCCGTTATCAAATGAACGAGACTGGGACAAAGCGAAAGTTATGTAGAGGTTTATTCTATGCCAAGCATCAGAAGTGACACTGACCGACCAGGGCCGCCTCCAAAGAGAGCGACCCCCTCCCCATCTCACAGGCTGGTTTTATAGGGCATAACCGCAGACCCAAGGTACGTGACTTCTATTGTTAATGCGTTTACTCCCGGAATCAATACCCAGAACCATACCAGGAACTACAGGGGCATTTATTCCCGGAATGAAGTCCGTGGATGTAAACAACAATATGGCTACCTAGGCAATATGGAGTTGCTCTGGCTAAGCAGGCCCTAATAGTTAAACAGGTTTTAACATTAAATTGACCCTAATATTCCCCCCTTTTCTTTGGAGATTAGTCAATTTTTTGACTCTTCAGACAGTTCTTGAGGATGAAAACAGGCTGACCTGAGGTGTCGTTAACCTTGAGTGTTGTTTCATCTGCTGTTTTTCTGATTTCCTATTGAGCTGTTTTAGTCTGATGAGGTGTCTCCTGGCTGCTGCTGAGTAGGAACAGGGTTAAAAGTGACCAGGTTGGGAAACCCTTTTGAGTCTTAGTTTTAGTCCACAGTTAGTGGGGTCTACCAGCAGTGGCTCCCATTTCTGGGGGGTGTCCTTGTTTTCAGCTCATTTGACGTGACACGTGTGAATCCAAGCCCTGATGCCTTCTACTTTTACTCCCATGGGGGTAGTCAGGATGACCATGAATGATCCCTTCCAGCGGGGCTCCAAGTTGTCCACTCAGTGACGGCGTATCCAAACCAAGTCTCCGGGTTGGTAAGGATGCAGTTCTACCTCTGTCTCCGTCTCAGTGTAGGCAGCTTGGATCCCTGCGTGGGCTCTTTTTAAGACAGACTGTAGCGCCTGCAGTGACTGAGTACAGATTGATCGGTCATTTCCGCTAGGGAAACCTCTTGTAGCCAAGGGCAGAGTAGAGGGGGGGTCTCCTGAACATTATTTTAAATGGGGTAACCTTGTTTAAGTAGGGTGTACATCGCGCCCAAAGGAGGGCGAAGGGGTGAGACCACCAGTCTCCAGAATTTACTTTGTCAAGGTCTCTTTCAGAGTCTGGTTCATTCTCTCTACTTGTCCGGAACTCTGGGGCCAGTAGGCACAGTGTAGTTTCCAATTAGTGCCCATGGCCTTGGCCAATGTGTGTGAGACTGAACTCACAAATGCAGGGCCCTTGTATGACCCAATCGCCAGAGGCAACCCAAACCTAGGGATTATTTCCCCTAGTAGCTTTTTGGCTACCATTCCTGCCATTTCATGTTTGGTGGGAAAAGTCTCTACCCAGCCTGAAAAGATATCCACAAAAACTAACATATACTTGTGTCCATACTTTTCCTGTTTCATCTCTGTCAAATCTACTTCCCCGTGAATTCCTGGTTCCCTTCCTCTTGCTCTTTTCCCTCTTCCCATCCGAGTTCCTCCCGCATTTACCACCTGACATTGAGCAAGCACATCCATCAACCACATCCTGAGCCATACGCCCTAATTTAGAAACCTGGGACTGCTGACCCGCGAGCTCCTTAAGCTTGCGAGTCCCTAAATGAGTGCCCTGATGTATTTGGCTTACTAATTTTTTTTTCCTAGTCTTCGAGGAAGAATTAACTTTTCTGCCCTAGTCTTAGCCCAATCCCCTTCATAGTCTAATTTAGTCCATTTTTGTAAATATTTTAAATCTTCCTCTGAATAATCTGGTTTTTCTGGTAGGGCTGGAGCCGGGAGTATTACCAGTTCTTGAGCCGTTTCCCTAAGCTGCTTTCTTTGCTGTTCCATCTGCTAATTGGTTTCCTTTTGAAACCAGATTAGTCCCCTTTTGGTGCTGTGGGCAATGCATAACCGGCCACCTCTTTTGGGTCCCAAATAGCCTGAAGGAGAGCCAATATTTCTTTTCTGTTTTTAATTTCTTTCCCTTCTGCTGTTAATAGGCCTCTTTCTTTATAAATAGCCTCATGTATATGGAGAGTAGCAAAGGCATACCTGCTGTCCTTATAGATATTGGCGGTCTTGCCCTTGGCCATCTGCAGGGCCTTGGTGAGTGCAGTCAGCTCTACTTTTTGCGCTGAGGTTCCATGTGGCAGGGCCACCTTCCAGAGCTCCTGTTCAGGAGAAACCACTGCAGCCCCCGCATACCTCTTCCCATTGGCCATGTAGCTACTCCCATCTGTGAAGAGAGTCATCTCCACATTCCGGAGGGGAGTGTCTCTAAGGTCAGGCCTTATTCCTGTGATCTGGGTTAGGACCTCCCCATAGTCGTGTGGGTGGTCAGCTAGCTTTTCTGGCAGCAACGTGGCTGGATTTAGCACCGCCAGGGGCCTGAAAATCACTTTCGTTTTGTTGAGGAGGAGGGCTTGATACCCTGTCACTCGGGCGTTTGTCATCCACCGGTCTGGTGGGGTCCGGAGGAGGCCTTCGATAGCATGAGTAGTGGTCAAGATGAGATTTTGACCCAAAGTTAATTTACTTGCATCCTTGACCAGGAGGGCTGTGGCAGCAAATATGCGGAGGCAAGGGGGAAACCCAGCCACTACTGGCTCTAGTTTTTTTTTTTTTTTTTTTGCTAAGATAGGCTACTGGCCTTTGCCAAGGCCCCAGAGTCTGAGTCAAAACCCCTTTGGCCACCCCTGCCTTTTCATCTACATATAAGTGGAAGGGTTTGGTAACATCTGAGATGGCCAGTGCTGGGGCACTCAGTAAGGCTGTTTGTAATTTTCGAAATGCTCCTTCTGCCTCAACTATCTACTCTACCGTACTGAGTCCTCCCCTAATCAGTTCGTAGAGGGGTCGAGCAATCTCCGCGAACCGCGGTATCTATCCACAGTCCGCAGTAGCCCACTGTCCCAATAAACTCCCTCACTTGTTGGGGCGTGGTGGGGTGGGGGGTAGCAGGTGATCACCTGTTTCCTGGACTCAGACAGTGAACACACTCCCTCGTGGAGATCAAAGCCTAAATAAGTAGTGTGGCTCTGACAAAGCTGTGCTTTCTTTGCTGACACCTGATACCTTTTTTCCTGCAGTCTGTAAGAGAGTTTTTGCCCCCCCCAACCCCCCACCCATGCAAGCATGACTCATAGTCCTCAGTGGCTATTAGCAAGTCATCAACATACTGTAACAGAGTGACTCCCGGGTTGGTGATTCTGTACTCATGCAAGTCCTTGTGTAGGGTCTCGTTGAAGATGGTGGGTGAGTTTTTGAATCCTTGGGGAAGTCTTGTCCAGGTGAGCTGGCCCTGGAACCCTTCCTGTGCGTCAGACCACTCAAAATCAAAGAGGAGTTGAGATTCCCTTGCCAAAGGTTTGCAGAAAAATGCATCCTTGAGAGCTAAGACAGTTTACACAGTTCTTTTGGGGCCTAGGAGGGAGAGTAGGGTATAGGGGTTGGGTACTGCCGGGTGGATATCTTCAACCCATTTGTTAACTTCCCGCAAGTCCTGAATGGGTCGTTATTCCCCAGTTTCAGCCTTTTTTGACGGGCAGTAAAGGTGTATTCCATGGAGACTTGCAAGGAACTAGGATCCCGTCTCCTCGGAGGCGGTTAATGTGTTTTCTGTTCCCTTCCTTTGTTTCCCAGGGGAGGGAGTACTGCCCGACTCGAACGGCCGTAGCTGTTGCTTTTAACTGTACCACTACTGAAGGCCCTCCCTTGGCCAGGCCAAGAGGCCTCCCTTCTGCCCAGACTTCGGGAAATTCGACCTGTAGGGTTTGGAAAAGGCTTCCCTCACTTATCTCCTCTGGTTTTGAGACTGGCTCATAAAGGAGATGTTCATCTACTGCTGCCCTAGCGTCTGCACAGTGGGTTGTCCCAAAGTCACTGTCATGTCTCCAGTCCTTCCGAGAACTGAATACCAGCCCGTAGTGTGTGGAGGGAATCTCTTCCCATCGGGTTATACGGGGCATTAAGGAAGGACCAAGAATCGATGTTGGACTACTCCCGAGGCCAGATTTAATGTCCTTTCTGTTGACCATTTGTGTCTTTCTGTGCTGTTTGCCCCTTGGACCCAGACTTCCTCTCCAGAGAGTTTTCCCACAGGCTTTAGTAATGATGAAACTTGGGCTCCCATGTCCACCAAAAAATCAATTGATTTTCCTTCCACCTCAATTTTAACCCGAGATTTGGGGAAGGGCTCCAAACCATGGCCCCGTTAGTCTTTGGTGGCCAGCGTTGCCGTGTTCTTCTTAGGGCACTCTGCGGCCCAGTGTCCTTTTTCCTTGCAGTAAGCACGCTGATCTGAATCTAAGCCTTCCCACCGGCTTTCTCTATGTTTAGGCTTTTCTTTCCATTGACCATCTCCTACCTGCCTTTTTCTTTTTCATGGACCTTTTTTTTTTTTTTTTCCTGTCTCCTTCCCGCCTCATGTAATGCCAAAACTTTAACCATTTTTTTTACTCTGTTTTTCATCTTCTTGTGTATCCCTGTGGTTAAACACTTTTTCTGCTATTCCCACTAACTCAGTCAGATTCTTCCCTTCAAATCCTTCAATTTTCTGAAGCTTCTTCCTTATATCTGGGGCTGACTGACTGGCAAAGACAAGATTTACTGCCCTCTGATTTTAACATTTACTTGAATGGATCACCAATATCGATTTGCCATGACACAGGGCTTTACTCTTCCCTCCTTAAATACTATGCCTCATTTGAACAGAAACATTTTAGAGGAAAAATATTTATTAGTCTTTTTTCCTTCTTGGGAATAAATCCATCAAAACTGATCTAATATGGTCAAATTTTTAACATATTTCATTGTTTCCTTTCAAACCTATAAACCAAGGTAAATAAGTCACTTTCCCCAAGCCTTCTACAACTTACTATATACTCTCAAGTTTAGTGTTTATTATCTCCTTTCATATTCTGGTGCAACCAGATATTTTTACTTTAAGACAAAACTATTTACTCTCTTAGGCCCTCTTTTTTGTGTGTACAGTTCTTTTAAACTTACTATCAGTCAACTGCCTTTCCTCTGTTTTTTTCAGACAACATTAAAACTTTCAATAAAAGCCTTATGGCCTTTTTCTTTTAGTAGTCCATCCTGACCATACCTAAAATTTTTTTTTCTGAAAATTTCCCTTTATAAACCTTTTACAACTTTCTTTTGTATCCAGGTTTTGTCCCAAGCCATTTTCTTTTAAACAACCATCTCATTTAGGACAAAATTACCTTTTTCTTTAACAAAATGTATTCCCATTCCTTATTTTTCTTATGTATACCCTACTTTTTTACATATAGGGTTATTTCCCTTACTTCCATCAGTCTTAGTTACAGTTAGCAGAATTTTCTATTCCTAGAAACGTTTCAGTGATGGTTAAGTATTAACCAATTGTGAATAGTTACAACAGAATTCTTAGAAGGCAAATTTATGAATCAGTTAGAAGGCAAATTTATGAATCAGTTAAGCACAAAACATGTTTGCCAACAGATCCCAAAAGCACAAACTTAGTTTCAGCAACAAATGCTTTAGCATTTTAGCATTTTATCCCATTTGGTTAAGACCTAGATGTCCATAATTTAATTCCATTGCCATCCAACCAAAACCTTAAAGTTTCAGGTTACCAAAGACTTTGAAAGTTACTTTAACAATTACCCATTAAAACTTTGAGACAGACAATTAACCATCAGTTCAGTTATTTCTTTGTTAACAGATTTTAACAAATAGCATGAGCTTATTTGACCTTCAGTAAACTTTGATTGAAGTTTCACATTTACTGCTGTAACTTTAAAGACATGTCTATCTTAATTAAACCAACAAACTTAACTTAGTTCAAATACTGATTTATGTTTCACCTGGACTCACTCCACTTTTAATGTTTACCTGAGACACCGGTGGGAAGATCTGGAGTGGGGGGTGTTAGGTCCAGGGGCTGCTCTTCTTGCTCCTTGACAGTGAAGAGGGAAGGAGCCATGGTGCAGGAAGCACCCAGGACTGTCTAGAGGCCGGTTATGCAGGCCACACCCAAGTTGGTGCAGAAACAGTAGGGGGAGTACTGCCAGAAGGCAGAGAAAGGCTTCCCAGTTTTAGAGAGTTTTCCTGGATAAACCTTGTCACCCAACTGGGTGGTTTTACCTTGAAAATCCTTGAAATGCTGGAGAACAAGACTTAGGGGTGTCATAGGTCCTTTACTCTCTGCTTGCCCCATTTCTTCAAACACAACAAACAACACAACAGACAACAAAAGACAAGACAAAGACAACCGCAGACCAGACCCAGCAGCCCTTCCTCAACCAGATATCAAGTCTAAGGATGTGCAAGATATAATCCCAACTCAAAAACATAACCTGCCGCTGGTGGGGATTTTTTTCAGTCCCCTGACAGCCTAGGGGGACTCAAACCCCCTGACTGCCTAGGGTGATACAAACCCCTGGCAGATCCCCTGACCGCCTAGGGGACTCGAACCCCCTGGCAATCTCCCAGTGGAGGGATGGGGTGTCCCTGCTTCCACTCCAGCCCTGGGGAGCAATGCTGCATCCAGCTTCTCCCCAGTGGGCTATACCCTGGAGCTCCACAACCAGACAGACCAGATCCCACAGAATAAAATCTCGAGATCTTACCTCTGGAGGCTTTTCCCAGAAATTCTGATGCTGACTCAGTTCTCATCCATTAATTGTGGATGAGCCCCCAGAATGTTGGGGTTCATTATCAAATGAACGAGACTGAGACAAAGTGAAAGTTATGCAAAGCCTTGTTCTATGCCAAGCATTAGAAGCTAGACTGACCAGCCAGGGGGAACAAGACTGAGACAAAGTGAAAGTTATGTAGAGGTTTACTCTATGCCAAGCATTAGAAGTCAGACTGACCGGCCAGGGCCACCTCCAAAGAGAGTGACCCCCTCCCGATCTCACAGGCTGGTTTTATAGGGCATAACTGCAGACCCAAGGTATGTGACTTCTATTGTTAAGGTGTTTACTCCTGGAATCGATACCCGAAACCATACCAGGAACTATGGGGGCGTTTATTACCGGAATGAACAAGAGTGGTGAGAGTGGGCATCCTTGTCGTGTTCCTAATCTCAATGGGAAGGCTGCAAGCTTTTTCCCATTGAGGATGATATTTGCTGTGGGTCTTTCATAGGTAGATTTTATGAAGTTCAGGAACGTTCCCTCTATCCCTATACTTTGAAGAGTTTTAATCAGGAACAGATGGATTTTGTCAAATGCTTTTTCTGCATCAATTGAGAGGACCATGTGGTTCTTCTCTCTTCTCTTATTAATTTGTTCTATCACATTGACTGATTTGCGAATGTTGAACCATCCTTGTAGCCCAGGAATGAATCCCACCTGGTCATGGTGGATAATCTTTTTAATGTGCTGTTGGGTCCGGTTTGCTGGCATCTTGTTGAAAATCTTAGCATCCATATTCATCAGTGATATTCTCCTTTTTGGTAGGGTCTTTGCCTGGTTTAGGGATCAAGGTAATGCTGGCTTCATAAAAAGAGTCTGGAAATTTTCCTTCTGTTTCAATTTTTTGAAACAACTTCAGGAGAAGAGGTGTTATTTCTTCTTTGAAGGTTTGGTAGAATTCCCCAGGGAATCCATCAGGTCCTGGGCTCTTGTTTTTTGGGAGGTTTTTGATCACTGCTTCAATCTCATTACTACAGATAGGTCTATTCAGGTTGTCAATTTTTTCTTGGTTCAATTTTGGGGGTTTATAGTTTTCCAGGAATGCATCCATTTCATCTAGGTTGCTTAACTTATTGGCATGCAACTGTTGATAATAACTTCTGATGATTGTTTCTACTTCCTGGGTGTTAGTTATGATCTCTCCCTTTTCATTCATAATTTTATTAATTTGAGCTTTCTCTCTTTTCTTTTGGATTAGTGTGGCCAATGGTTTATTGATCTTATTGATTCTTTCAAAAAAAAAAACAGCTTCTAGTTTCATTGATATGTCCTACTGTATATCTGGTTTCTACCTCATATTGATCTCAGCTTTAATCTTTTTTTTTAAAGATTTTATTTATTTATTTATTTGACAGAGAGAAATCACAAGTAGATGGAGAGGCAGACAGAGAGAAACAGAGGGAAGCAGGCTCCCCGCTGAGCAGAGAGCCCGATTCGGGACTCGATCCCAGCACCCTGAGATCATGACCTGAGCCCAAGGCAGCGGCTTAAACCACTGAGCCACCCAGGCGCCCTCAGCTTTAATCTTGATGATTTCCCTTCTTATGCGTGGAGTTGGTTTGATTTGTTGTTGATTCTCCAGTTCTTTAAGGTGTAGAGACAGCTGGTGTTTTCTGAATTTTTCAATTTTTTTGAGGGAGGCTTGGATGGCTATGTATTTCCCCCTTAGGACCGCCTTTGCTGTATCTCATAGGTTTTGGACCAAAGTGTCTTCATTCTCATTGGTTTCCATGAATTGTTTCAGTTCTTCTTTGATCTCCTGGTTGATCCAAGCATTCTTAAGCAAGGTGGACTTTAGCTTCCAGGTGTTTGAGTTCCTTCGGAACTTTTCCTTGTGATTGAGCTCCAGTTTCAAAGCATTGTGATCTGAGAATATGCAGGGAATAATCTCAGTCTTTTGGTATCGGTTGAGTCCTGATTTGTGACCCAGTATGTGGTCTATTCTGGAGAAGGTTCCATGTGCACTTGAGAAGAATGAGTATTCTGTTGTTTTAGGGTGGAATATTCTGTATATATCTATGAGGTCCATCTGGTCCAATGTGTCATTCAATGCTCTTGTTTCTTTATTGATTTTCTGCTTCAATGATCTGTCTATTTCTGAGAGAGGCGTGTTAAGATCTCCTACTATTAATGTATTCATATCAATATGGAAAGAAGTTCATGGATGTAAACAACAATATGGCTACCTAGGCAATATGGAGTTGCTCTGGCTAAGCAGGCCCTAATAGTTAAACAGGTTTTAACATTAAATTGGCCCTTAACAGTTCCACTGAGGGCTGTATAAGCAAGATTATCCAAGTTAAGTCTTATTAAGCAGGAGGCATTGAAGCAAAGGCTGAGGGAGAAATTTAGCCATGCAGATAGCAGATGGAACAGCATTCCCACCAAAGGGATCAGCCATCAAAAAAGCCAGAGTGAAAGCATGTCTGGCATGTTCTGGTGTGGAGGCCAGTGAGGCTCAGCTGCAGAGCTGAGGATATGGAGCCCTGATCTTATAGGGCCTCTTAGACAGGCTTTCACCCTGAGGAGAACATGAAGAGACTGTGGTATTCTAAGGAGTGATGTGATGAGGGTGTGTCTTGAAAGGATCATTCTGACTGAAATTCTCTGATGATGATGGCATGCGGGAGGCACCAGGTTAGAAGTGGGGAGGAGAGTTCCAGGGCTCTTTCAGTCAGCCAGGGAAAAGAGGACAGTGGTTTGGACAGAGTAGACCAAGTGGAGGGGATGGTAGGTGTTTGGCTACTGGATGTGTTGGAAGGTGATGCCAACAGGGGTTCCTGATGGGTGTAGGGTGTGAGAGAAAAAGATAGGAATCAGGAACTAAAGCAAAGCTTTTGTCTTGAGCAATTGGAAGGACAGAATCAGGAATCTTAGGTACAAAATAATATTTAACATGATGAGACATGTTAAGGTCTCCAGTGGAAAGCCTAGCAAAGAAGAAAAGAGAAACAGGACCGAGCTCTAGGGCATTTCATCCTGAAGACTAAGAAGAGGAGAAAATTATATTTTGGGTATAAAAGATTCCTATCTTTAATGTTACTTCCTAAAGAATATCAATGTTCCTTATATTTTATTCATGTGTATTCTTTTGATTTAAAGCAAAAAAAAAAAAAGTATGTGGGGTATATTTCTTCTGGATGAACATTTTTTTATTTTTTTTAATGAAATGCTTTATGTGGCCCCCTCATTCAGGTCCAGATATTTGAGTTCAACAATTTTTTATTTTCTAAAAACATAACTATTCATTTTCATATTAACTTGGAAAAGTCTGTAGCTGCTTGGGTAAATATATACCACCTTCATCAATTCTGGTTTTTTTAAGTGTACAATTCAATCTTTTTAGTGTATTCGCAGATATGTGCAACAATCACCACAGTCAACTTTAGAACATTTTCAATACCCCAAAAAGTAACCATGCACCATTTAGTGACTGCTCCCCATACCACAACCCCCCATTTTCCCCAGGCCAAGGAAACCACTAGTTTATCTTCTGTCCCTGTAGATATATGCCTGTTCTGGACATTTTATTTAAAAATCAATTATTTTAAAAAGGCAATCATAGAATAAGTAATTTTTATGAATGGCTTCTTTCACTTAGCCTAATGTTTGCAAGGTTCACCTATATTGTAGTGTATGATATCAGAACTTTGTCCTTTCCATGGCTAAATAATATTGTATGGCACAGCTATGCTCTATTTTTTTAATCCATTCATCATTGATGAACATTTTGGTTGATTCCACCTTTAGCCATCATGAAGAGTGCTGTTATAAACACTTGTGTGCAACATTTTATTTGATGTGCTTTCAATTCTTTGTACTATATAAGTAGGAATGGAATTACAGGGCTGTTTGGTAACTCTGCACAACAATAGAGGAAATGACAGACAATGTTTCCAAAGGGACTCCACCATTTTTTTTTTAAGATTTTATTTATTTATTGGACAGAGAGATCACAAGTAAATAGAGAGGCAGGCAGAGAGAGAAGAGGAAGCAGGCTCCCCGCTGATGCGGGGCTCGATCCCAGCACCCTGGGATCGTGACCTGAGCCAAAGGCAGAGGCCTAACCCACTGAGCCACCCAGGTGCCCTGGGACTCCACCATTTTATATTCCACCAACAGTGTGTGAGGATTCCTACTTGTCCATATCCTCACCAACACTTACTATTAGCTGACCTCTGACACTAGCCATCCTAGGGGGTCTGAAGGCTACACACCATGCATCTTTTCATATTCTATTGGCCAATTATATGTCTTCTTTGGAGGAATGTCTGTTCAAATCTTCTACCTATATTAAAATTAGTTATTAACCTTTTATTATCATTCAGTCATAAGAGCTTTATGTAGTCTACATAGAAGCCCTTATCAGATATATGATCTGCAAATGTTTTTCCTTTCTATAGATTGTATTTTCGCTTTCTGAATAGTCCTTTGAAGCACAGAAGCTTTAATTTTGTTGAAGCCTGAACTTCTCTATTTTTCTTTTTATGTTCTTGCTTTTGATGTCATGTTTAAGAATCCATTGCAGAAACCAAAGACATGAAGATTTATGCCTGTTTTCATATAGGCATTTTATAGTTTTAGTTCTTTTATTTAGGTCTCTGATCCATTTTGAGTTAATTTTTGTTGATGATGTAATGTAAAGGCCTTCTTTCATTTTTTGCATGTGAATATCCAGTTGTCCCAATGTCATTTTTGAAAAGACTATTTCTCCCCCATTAAATTTTCTCAGCACCCTTGTGAGTTTGTTTCTGAACTTTGAATTCTATTTCGTTAGTCAATATGTCTATTCTTAACACAAGTACCACAAAGGTTTTTTTTTTTAAGATTTTATTTATTTATTTGACAGACAGAGATTACAAGTAGGCAGAGAGGCAGTCAGAGAGAGGAGGAAGCAGGCTCCCCGCTGAGCAGAGAGCCCGATGTGGGGCTCGATCCCAGGACCCCGGGATCATGACCTGAGCTGAAGGCAGAGGCTTTAACCCACTGAGCCACCCAGGCGCCCGAGTTTTGATTACTTTGTAGTACATTTTGAAATCAGAAAGTGGGAGTCCTTCAATTTTTGCTCTTCTTTTTCAAGATGTTCATTTGCTATTCTGTTCTCTTTCGATGCCTATGAATTTTAGGTTCAGCTTATCAATTTCTGTAAGGAAAAACAGCTGGGATTCTGATAGGGATCACGCTGAAGCTACAGTTCAATTTGGAGAGTATGGATCTTAACAGTATTAAATCTTCATGTCCATATGAACATGGATTTTTTTCATTACTTTTTCACAAATGTTTTTTAGTTTTCAGGGTATAAGTTTTGATCTTTATAAATTCAACTTATTCTTAAATAGTTTATTCTTTCTGATGCTGTTATAGATGGAATTGTTTTCTTAATTTTATTTTCAGATGGTTCATTTCCAGTGTAAGGAATACCACTGATTTTCTTACATCAATCTTGTATCCTGTCATTTTGCTGAACTAATTTAGTAGTTCTAATAGTTTTCAGTGTTTTCCTTAGGATGTTCTGTAGAAATGAACGTGTAATCTGTGAATAGATCCTTGACCAATTTGGATGACTTTTGTTTCTTTTTTTTTTTTTTTTTTTTTTTTTTTTTTTTTGCCTAACTGCCCTGGATATAACCACTAGTACATTGTTGAGTAGAAGTTGTGAGAGCAAATGTTCTTATCTTTTTCTGATCTCAAGAGGAAAGCTTCCAGCGGTATGCAGTAAGTAAGCAAACCAATAAGTATGTTCGTTATGGGTATTTCTTAGATACCTTTCCCAGGTTGAGGAAGATGCTGCCTAGTTCAGTTTCTTGAGTGTTTTAAACATGAAAGTGTCTAGGATATTTGTCAAATGCTTTTTCTGCATCTATTGAGATGATCATGCAGTTGTTTTTTATTGTATTGTGGTGTATTACATTAATTGATTTTTGTTAATTTTGGCCTTCCATTGGTGGAATAAATCTCATTTGGCTATGGTTTATGATACTTTTTATACGTTGCTGGGTTAAGTTTGATAGCATCTTGTTGAAGGTTTTTGCATCCATGTTCAAAGAGATATTAGTATACAGTTTTGTTGTTGCTGTTGTGATGTCTTAGTCTGGTTATGGTATCAGAGTAATACTGGCTTCCTACAATGAGTGAGGAAGTGTCTCCTCTTATTCTCTTTTTGGAAGAGCTTGTGAAGAACTGATATTAATTCTTCTTTAGATATTTTGTAGAAGAGACCATTGAAGTCATCTGGAACTGGGCTTTTTTTTTTTTTTTTTTTTTTTTTTTGAGAGAAAGGGGGAGCACCAATGGAAGCAGAGGGAGAAGCAGACTATCCGCTGAGCAGGGAGCCTGATGCAGGGGCTCCATCCCAGGACCCTGAGATCATGACCTGAGCTGAAGGCAGACACTTAGCTGACCCGCCCAGGTGCTGTTGGAACTGTGCTTTTTCTTCATGAAAGTTTTTTATTATTATTCCAGATCTCTTGGTTTGTTACAGATGATCTATCCAAATTTTCCATTTCTTCTTGAGTCAGTTGTAGTGTTTTACCTGTTGCTTAAGAATTTTTCCATTTCATGTGGGTTATCTAACTGTTGCCATTAAATTGTCCCTAGTCAGGCAGATTTTTCTTTGCTTGTTTAATCATTTACTTTAGATATATGGCATTTTTTAATGACTACTTTGAAATCTTTGTCTAATAAAGATTGCATTTGGCCACTCTCATAGTTTCTGTTACCTGCTTTTTTTTCTGGTGTATGGGTCAAAGTGCATAGTTTGTTTCTTTGTCTCATAAATTTTTTGTTGTTGGAAACTAGGTTTAGATAATACATTGTAGCAACTCTGGGCCCACATTCTACACTCTACAGCTTGTTTTTTTTTTTTTTTTTTTAAGATTTTATTTATTTGAGAGAGAGGGAGAGGGAGTTGGAGCAGGGGTGGGGGTGGGGCGGCCGAGGGAGTAGCCTCCTGGCTGAGCAGGGAGCTCCATGCAAGGCTTGATCCCAGGTCCTGGGATAATGACCTGAGCGGGAGGCCAACACTTAACTGCTTAACTGACTGAGCTACTCAGGTGTCCCTAAGATTTGTTACTGTTAATTAGATTTTTTTTTTTAAAGCCTGGCTGAAATAATTTAGTGGAGTCTATTTCTCCCCCTCAGTGTCAAATTGCTTCTCAGGAGTGGGTGTAGCTTTAGGTATACCTGCAGCCCCCCAGGATACCTGTTTCTCCCCCAGACAAAACCTCTGAGCGAAAGCTCTGGTGCTAGGATGGGGGTGGACACAGGGACAAAGGAGTGCTTCTCTCTGGGTGACACCCCTACTTTAATAACCAAGGGCTTAGAGCTGCCCCAGGTCTCTGTTTGCCTCTCATGCTGTGGAACTCCTACCCCTTAAACAAAGGCAAGGGTGATCATGGTCTAGTACTCTCACTGGCACTGCAACCAAGATGGGCCCTCATCCCACAAGTAGGGACTAGGCAAAAGAAGAGAGTCCCCCTCTCTTGGCTGCACTCACTGCAACTTGGCATCAGTTGCAAGGAGCTGGAAGCAAGATTAGAAATGCTCACTAGATGACCTGCTCCTCCAAGGGCGAGAACACTAGCCAGCTCTCTGAGTGGGATCTGGTGGAAAAGGATCCTGCACTAACCCAGACTGGTCTTGCTCACTGGGAAGGGGGCAAGTGGGCATGGCTCTTGGTTTGGATACCACAGACCCCTATGGTTTTGATGGAGTTTTAGTAGATTATCTTGAATAGGTATTTCTTCATTTGTCATAGGCCATTAGGACTATTTCCAGAAATTTTAAATGTCAGGGTGTTTTGTTTTTTTGTTTTTGGGGGTTTTTTTTAGTAATTTTCACAAGTTTTGTTGAGGAGTTGATCCATGGAGTTCCTCGCACTGCCATGACAAAGGCAGAATGCATCAAAAATAATGATGTTGTAGATTTACCTCAAATGCTTGACTCATATTTGGAATATAAGAAAGAGCGCAGAGGATCATAGGGGAACAGAGGGAAAACTGAATGGGAAGTCATCAGAGAGGGAGACAAACCATGAGAGACTCTTAACTATAGGAATTAAATTGAGGGTTGCTGGAGGGGAGGTAGGTGGAGGGGTGAGGTAATTGGTGATGGGCATTAAGGAGGCCACGTGATATGATGAGCTCTGTTATGTACAACTGATGAATTATTGAGCTCTACATCTGAAACAAATGATGTAATACTATAGGTTGGCTACTTGAATTTAAATTTTTTTTAAAAAGGAAAAAAAATACTTGATTACTATTTTTTTGGAATATAAATGTCTTTCTCTAGGTGATCCTGGTTCATAAGCCTCTCTGACCTCATAAATGGTCATAGGGTAAGTGTGCAGAGACATTGTAAATGTGTGTTTGCTTGAGTGTACCACGCCTGGCTTTGTACTAAGGAGGGGTCTTTCTAGCCGAAACATTCAGCGATATTGTTCTGCACTTCAAAAAGATAAAATTGGAATTCTTAGCACAGCATACTAGAGCCTTCATAATCCATCCTCTGCCCACTCCTCCAGCCACACTATATCCAACTCCCCTTCATGCCCTGCGTTCCAGCCACACCGAAAACTTCATTTTCCTAAAGACCTGCTTTCCCATATATCTGAAGTTTTGCATACACTGTTCTCTCTTCCATAATACATTTTTTCAATTTTGTTCACCACTGTGAACGGAATCTGGCTATATCAAGGAGAGACAGGATCTCCTAGAAAGAAGCCAGGGTCATAGCATCTAGGAGGTGAAGGACCAAGCTTAGAAAATACACAGGATCTGAGAAATTTCCAGAGGCCAGAAACAGAAAGTCCAAAGCACCACAGCTATTTCTTTCAGCAAAGAGAGTCTGGCCAGGTTGTTACCGTCACAAGACATCATATTTTCTGTCTAGCACCCAAAGGTCCCACTGCCCCCACTGCATGACATCCCACCTGCCAGTTCTAGGAACGAATGCCAGTCTTTTGTTCTTCTTTAAGTTACTTGCTCAAGATCCACAACCCTTAAGAGTAACATTTCACTGGCAATGTCCTGGCTCTGCCTCCTGTGGATTGAAGAAAGGGAGGTAGGTCCTTCCTCTTCTGGCCGTTGTAGTAAAGTCTGACAAATTTCTTTTATAAAGACCAAGCCTTGATGTAATGAGCTCTGGGTGTCATACACAAATAATGAATCACTGAACACTACATCGAAAACTAACAATGTACTGTATGTTGGCTAATTGAATTCAAATAAATAAAAACTAAGCCAGTGAGGAGAGTACCTGGAATGAAAGGAGGCTGCCTGCTAGACAATCAAAAATGAATATGCCCACTTAAGTTCCTTCTTTTTTTTTTTAATATAATTTTTTATTTTTTATAAACATATATTTTTATCCCCAGGGGTACAGGTCTGTGAATCACCAGGTTTACACACTTCACAGCACTCACCCAAGCACATACCCTCCCCAATGTCCATAATCCCACCCCCTTCTCCCAAACCCCCTCCCCCCAGCAACCCTCAGTTTGTTTTGTGAGATTAAGAGTCACTTATGGTTTGTCTCCCTCCCAATCCCATCTTCTTTCATTGATTCTTCTCGTACCCACTTAAGCCCCCATGTTGCAACACCACTTCCTCATATCAGGGAGATCATATGATAGTTGTCTTTCTCCGCCTGACTTATTTCGCTAAGCATTTGGTTGACCATCAAATCACCTCCTTCTTCCCATTATTTAAAAAAAAAAAAAAATTCCTCTTTCAAACCTAACTATCCTCTGACACATGCATACAAAACCCACGGAGCCCCTTTCAAAAGAGCAGAATTTCTCTTCACAGGTCATGCAAGTTCCACAGTGTCGTTCTGAAGAGAGCAGATGCTATTTTGAAGGCAGTTGGGAACTATGGAAAGTTATTTGGTAGTAAGGTGACCTTACTGGGGTAGGAATGGCTCTGGCAAATCCTGGACCTGAAGCTAATTCATAGCATGACATTTATGAAATTTTATTGAATGAAACCGTCATCTTGTCTCCTCCATTTGATTGTGAGATGCTTGAGTAGAAGCCTGGGTTTACCCCTAGCACAACATTTAGCACGTTGCAGACACTGTTTAATTATTTGTTGAATAAACTAAAAAAAAAAAAAAAAAGGTTTTTTCCTGTTGGGTTCCAGACAAATTTGAGACAGAGTCCCAATATCAATCACAGTAATATTCCAGAGAATCAGATAAAAAATTTCCAACTTGAAAAAAAAAAAATTTCCAACTTGAATGCTCTAGAGCAGACAACAGACTGATTGCTTCATCAAAACCTGTTCATACTGCCAATGACCAGTATTCTTTGTCTTTTACAGCTTATTTATAGCCTTGTTATGAACATCTTAAGTGTCTGCTTTTCTATAATTGGTATAATGATACTAAGTATTGCCTGTTTCACATATCATGCAGACACCAACGAATATGTTTGGACACATGTAAGTACCAAGTTTAGTAATAATAAGATCCAAATTTTAGATATAAATGAAAAAACTATGGTAAGTGATGTATGTTGCAGTGGGCAAGGTATGGAAAACACAGCCAAATTTGACAATCATCTTTGGTATGGAAATATACAAACAAACTGTGTCTCCTCCAAATTTTTACCATGGGAATATGAAAAAATCATTTTTAGTCCAGCTAAATAAACACTAGAAGCCTCGGAGAGAGGTCAGGACTATCATTATGTGAAGATAAAGTGATAGGACACCTAGAAAACTCCGAAGACTCAGCTAAAAAATCACTGCAACAAAACAGTTTAGGAAAGTAACTGGGTAAAGAAAAATGTAGACAATTAATACATTTTTTTTTTTAGAGAGAGAGAGAATCTTAAGCAGACTCCATGCCTAGTGCAGGGCCCAAAGTGGGGCTTGATCTCACAACTCTGAGATCATGACCTAAGCTGAAATCAAGAGTTATATGCTTAACAAATTGAGCCATCCAGGCTTCTAATACATTTTCTTTGTACTAGAAATCACCACTTTGGGTGCTAAAGTAGGAAAAATAATAAATGCCTAATCAAAATAATAGCAAAGCTATAAAAACATAATGAGAAGAAGTGAATACTGTTCAGAAACTACATTCTTGAATGCAAACTCATATCATAAAATTGCAAGATTCTGCAAATTAATACATAAATGTGATCAATTCCACTTAGAATCCCAACACAGGCGGCTCCTGGGTGGCTCAGTTGTTAAGCGTCTGCCTTTGGCTCAGGTCATGATCCCAGGGTCCTGGGTTCGAGCCCCACATCAGACTCTCTGCTCAGTGGCAACATGTTTGTCCCTCTCTCACTCCCCCTGCTTGTGTTCTCTCTCTCACTGTGTCTCTCTCTGTCAAACACATAAATAAAATCTTAAAAAATAATAGAATCCCAACAAAGGTTTGGGAGGGAATGCAATAAAACTACTGTAAAATGTGTATGGATGGGGAAAAGATTGTGAGAAAGGTGCCAATGATGCCAGTGGTTGGGGAGGGACAAACAACTTGCTGAAACAGATATGCAAATATGTGATTAAGCCATTATAAGAAAAATAGTATAATATTTATACACGAAAAGAAAAATTGGTCAAAGTACAGAGAGCTGAGAAGTAAATCTTAGTACAGGCAAAAAATATTATTTTATGGAAGATCATTTTACCAGGCAATATGGAAAAGGTGAAACTTGATAAAGTAACATTAAATCAATGAGCTCTCCATTTCAAGTAAAATAGTAATGGGCTCCATTTTCCCAATGTGTAAAAAGAAATCACAGATTAAATGAATGAGCATAAATAAATAAATAAGCATTAAAAACCACTGGAAAAGGGTATAAAGTATAGAATTAGTACCTCAGTTACAAAAGAAAAGAAAAGAAAAAAGAAAACCAGGAAGTGTTCCTGGGTGGCTCAGTCTGCTAAGTGCATGCCTTTGCTTGGCTAGGGTCATGATCCCAGGGTCCTGGGCTCCCTGCTCAGTGGGGAGTCTGCTTCTCCTTCTCCCTCTACCCTTCCGCTCCATTTATCTTCTCTCACTTGCTCTCTCTTTCAAGTAAATAAATAAACCTTTTTTTTAAATTAAATAAAGTAATAAATAAAAAAGAAAACCAAAAATTAAAAAGGAAAAAGAAACGCCTTTCATGCCTCCAATATTTACATCTTTCATATGCTACAGGCTGAGATAAGAATAGCCTAAAGAGAGGGACCTCAGCAGGCCCTGAGAACAGAAATCTAAACTGTTGCCCTGTTGGGTTTTGAGCTTGCTTGGGGCCCATGACCCTTTTTTCCTCCTTATATCTCCCTTTTGAAATGGAAATATCTATCCTGTGTCTGTCCTACTAGTTATGTCTTAGCAGTAGATAGCTCATTTCCTGGTTTCACAAGTCCACAGATGGAGAAGCATTTTGCCCTGAAATGAACAATTCTGTGAGTCTCATCCATAGCTAATTAAGGTAATTTAGATGATGAGATTTGGGGCTTTTTGACCTGAGGACATTTAGGTCATTGGAGTTGATGTCAAAATGGGTCAAAACTTTTGTAGATATCAGGATCAGGTAAATATATTTTATACATGGGAGGGACATGAATGTAGAGGCGGGACAGAGACAGACTGTTATGGGTTGAATTGTGTCCCCAAAAAAGACATGTCTTCACCCACACTACTTCAGAAAGTGACATTATCTGAGAACAGGGTCTCTGCAGGTGGAATTAGTTCAGATGAGGTCATGCAAGAGTAGGATAGGCCATTGGTCCAATATAACAAGTGTCCTTATAAGAAGAAAGAAATCTGGACACAGACATGGAAGGAAGATGGCCATATAAACATAGCAGCAGAGGTTATAGTAATGCTACTACAAGCCAAGAACACTTGAGGCTACCAGAAGCTGAAAGAGGCAAGGAAAAATCCTCCCCTAAAGGCTTTGGAAAGAGAATTCTCTTGCTAAGGCCAATGCACTCTTTTTGGACTTCTACCCTCCAAAACTGTGAGACAATAAATTTCAGTTGTGTTAAGCCACACAGATGTGATGATTTATTACAGCATCCCTGGGAAACTAATATGGCAGACCAGTGAATGGCCACACACTTTTCTCTTTCCATGTTCCAAACCAACTAAGATAAGATACAAGAAATCAAGCAGATGTAGATGAAACTATAAGCTTTATTGTGATTATTATAGTTGGAGAATAAGTCTTAAATCTTTGACCAAAATAAGCCTTCTGATACCTCCTTCCATGAACTAAACTTATCTACCTAGTTGCAAATAAATGATAGATCTCCCGGTACTGTAACCAGACAATTCTCAGAATCTGGGGCCATAAAGACAAACAGTTCTGAAAAAAGAACCCATAAAGGATAAAATCACCAAGTAGATAAATCTCTGCTTCTCATATGGGGAATTTTAAGTAAGGAGCACTGAGACACACTAGAAGCCACTCTTAAAGCTGAAACTCCTACTTCAGGCCATGGTAGAAACGTGGGAAGGGAGGAAGATTGGCTCCACCTAATACATGTAATAATGCCTACAACATGGGGGTCAAAAGAAAATAGAACATGCAAATTGTAGGTGCACTAAATGGAAAAGCATAAAACACAAGTCATGCCATCAGTCTTACCAAAAGAGAAAGTATAAAGAGAGAAAAGAGGGGCATTCAGTACCAAATCCTGAAGAATTCCACCCACCCCACAGTACTAAGGTAAGCTCTCTGCTTTTCAGTCTTGTCACATGTAGAAGAGAAATAAAAGTATCCAACTTGTAGGGTTGTTGTTAGAAGAAGTACTTAACAGAATGCAAGGTACATATGTCAGTACTTCATAAATTTTGTTCTTATGAAAAATACACAAAAGTAATCATAGTTGTGTGAGACTGATATGATGAATGATATTTATTCCCCCTTACTAAGTATTGTTCTTGTGTAATTTTTAAATGGCTAATTAATATAAGAAATTTTTCTTTTCTTTTTAATTTAGATGGCTGGTAGTATGCTTTTACAATATTTACTCTTCAGCACTATCTCGGAAGTGATCTGTGCATGCATAACTATCAGATGGATTTCAGTAGCTTTAAATCATCCAAAATACAATGAAAAGAGTGAGTAATTTTGCTTCTGGAAGGATGATCAGGATAGAACAGCTTCTATTAAGAACCCCCTCTTCCAGAAAACATCAAAATCCTAGAGGAGAACACAGGCAGTAACCTCTTTGCCATCATTGTAGCAATTTCTTACTAGATATGTCTCCTGAGGAAAGAGAAACAAAAGCAAAAAATAAACTATTGGGAATTCAACAAGATAAAAAGTTTCTGCACAGAGAAGAAAACAAGCAATACAACTAAAAGGTAACCCATGGAATGGGAGAAGATGTTTGCAAGTGACATACCTGATAAAGGGTTTGTATCTAAAACATATAAAAACTTATAAAACCCAACATCCAAAAAATCCAGTTAAAAAATGGACAGAGAAAGACAACTATCATATGATCTCCCTGATATGAGGAAGTGGTGATGCAACATGGAGGCTTAAGTGGGTAGGAGAATAAATGAAACAAGATGGGATTGGGAGGGAGACAAACCATAAGTGACTCTTAATCTCACAAAACAAACTGAGGGTTGCTGGGGGGAGGGGGTTTGGGAGAAGGGGGTGGGATTATGGACATTGGGGAGGGTATGTGATTTGGTGAGTGCTGTGAAGTGTGTAAACCTGGTGATTCACAGACCTGTACCCCTGGGGATAAAAATATATGTTTATAAAAAATAAAAAAAAAAAATGAAGGAAAAAAAAAAATGGACAGAAGACATGAATAGATATTTTTCCAAAGAAGATGTACAGATGGCCAACAGACACATGAAAAGATGCTCAACATCACTCATTATCAGGGAAATACAAATCAAAACCACAATGAGATAGTACCTCAGACCAGTCAGAATAGCTAAAATTAACAACACAGGAAACAACAGATATTGGCAAGGATGCAGAGAAAGGGGAACACTCTTACACTGTTGGTAGAAATGCAAACTGGCTCATCCACTCTGGAAAACAGTATGGAGTTTCCTCTAAAAGTTAAAAATGGAACTACCCTATGATCCAGCAGCAGCTCTACTAGGAATTTAGCCAAAGGATACATAAGTATTGATTTGAAGGGATACATGCAGCCTGATGTCTTTTAGATTTGCATCACCCAGGAGATTAATAAAGGAAATACATAGACTGAAGAGGTTTCACGGGTTATACTAGTAATATGGGGGCACCAAATGCTACAGACTCTGAAGTGCAAATTTATTTATAAATTTTTGTTTCCAAAATTTGATATCTTCATATTCCTTCAGATAGTAAAGATTTTAGAGGACCCTGAAGAGATTACTTCTGGAATAGAAACATAAGGCTCTCTAAAAAAAGACATAGAGATTCCAAAGCAGAAAAATACATAATAATTAAAACGATAATATCACTCAAGGAGCTCAACAGAATACTTGATTTGACAAAAGAAATGATCCACAAGCTTAAAGATAGGTCAATTGATAGGTCAAAATGCCAAAAGGCAAAGACTAAGAGAAAATCTTGAAATCAGCCAAAAACAAGGAATTCATCCTGAAAAGGTAATCTTCAGTAAAATTCCTCATCAGAAACCATGGAGGCCAGAAGACAGCAAGTGGGATGACATCTTCAGAGCACTGAAAGAAAAATACCATCAACCAAGTATTATATAGAATATTGTAACAATATTAATAATAAGATAATATTGACAATAAATTAAAAAATAATTCAAAATAATCAAAATAAAAATGTAAAGTGGTATAAAAGAAAAATAATTAAATAAAATGGCATGAGAAAACATTCATGTAACATAAACAAGAGCAATACTGGACAAACAGAATAACAAAGACATACGATATAGAAAACTGCAAAATAACAGATGTAAACCCTATTTTATTTGTAACTACATTCAATGTATATGGATTGGACACTAATCACAAGGCAGAGATTGGCAAAATGGATTTTTAAAATGTATTCGAATTAAATGCTATATATGAGAGACACACCTTAGATTCAAAGATACAAATAGGTTGAACATAAGTATGGAAAAATATATGCTATAAACAGAAATGAAAAGAGAGGTGGAACAACTATAATAACATCAGACAAAACAGACATTATGACAAAAGTTATTAAACATAAGGAAGATATTCTTAAAATGGTTTTTTTTAAGTTCAGTCCACCAGGAATACATATCAATTGTAAGCAAATATGCACTAACAAGAGTCCTGAAATACATGAAGCAAAAACTGGCAGATTTGACAAGGGAAACACAAAATTTTAAAAACAACAGTTGGCAACTTCAATACCCCATATTCAATAATTTACAGGAATTGTGCAAAAGGGAAAGGCTATAGGAGAAATTGAATGACATTATTAACCAACTAGACCTAATAGATGTCTGTACAACATTCCACCCAATAACACAGAGTACATGTTCTTTTCAGGTGCACATAGATTATTCTCTAGGATAGACCATATTTTAGGTTGTAAAACAAGTCGCAATGAATTAGAAAAATGGAAATCATACAAAGTATGATTATAATGGAATTAAATCAGAAATCAATTAAAGAAGGAAGTTTTAAAAAGTCACCAATATCTGGAAATGAAACAACACACTCCTCAATTACCAAAAGGTCAAAGAAGAAATCAAAAGGAAAAATAGAAAACATTTTGAGATGAATAAAACAAATACCAAAGGAGTACATGCACCCAAGATGTTTATAGCAGCAATGTCCACAATAGCCAAACTATGGAAAGAACCTATATGTCCATCAACAGATGAATGGGTAAAGAAGCTGTGAGATATATCTATGTATCTATCCATCTATCTATCTATCTATCTATCTATACACACACACACACACACACACACAGGAATACTATGCAGCCATCAAAAGACATCTTGCCATTTGCAACAACATGGATGGAACCAGAGGGTATTATTTTTAGCGAAATAAGCCAATCAGAGAAAAACAATTATCATATGATCTCTCTGATATGAGGAACTTGAGAGGCAGGGCAGAGGGTTGTGCAGGGTAGGGAAGGAAAAAGTGAAACAAATGGGATCAAGAGGAAGACAAACCATAAGAAACTCTTAATATCACAAAACAAACTGAGGGTTACTGGGGGGTGGGGGAGGTAGGGATAGGGTGGCTGGATTATGGACATTGGGGAGGGTATGTGCTACAGTGAGTGCTGTGAGTGCTGTGTAAGCCTGATGATTCACAGACCTGTACCCCTGGGGCAAATAATACATTATATGTTAATTTAAAGAAATATACAACATACCATGACTTACTTGATGTATCTAAAGTACTGCTTAGAGGAAAATCTATAGCTCTAAATACTATATTTTTTAAAAGGATAAAAGTCTGAACTCAAAAACCTAACTTTCCAACTATGGAAACTAGAATGGGGTTGGGGAGATAAGTAAAATAAGTGAAGGACATGAAAGCGTACAGCTATCATGACAAGCCCTGAGTAATATACAGAATTGTTGAAGCACTATATTGTACACTTGAAACTAATATAACACTGTATGTTAACTATACTGGAATTAAAATTAAATCTTATAAATATTTAAAAACTAAACTAGAAGAGAAGAGAAAACTAAACCCAAAGTGAGAGGAAGAATGGAAATAATCAAGACTGTGATGGAAAAAATGAAATAAAGAAGAGAACAATGACAGAGAAAAACAATTAAACCAAAAGCTGACTCTTTCAAAAGAACTCCCATCCCCAAAAGACAAATCTTTAGCTATGCTCAGGAAGGAAAAAAACGATTTGAAATCAGTTACTGAGGGGTGCCTGAGTGGCTCAGTTGGTTAAGCGACTGCCTTCCGCTCAGGTCATGAACCTGGAGTCCTGGGATAGAGTCCCGCATCAGGGTCTCTGCTCAGCAGGGAGTCTGCTTCTCCCTCTGACCCTCCCTTTCTCATGCTTTCTCTCTCACTCTCAGTCTCTCTCTCTCAAATAGATAAATAAAATCTTTTTTTAAAAAATAATTCTGTTACTGAAATCATAAATGAAAGGAGGAATATGACTAACTACCTTACAGAAATAAAACAGACTAAAAGAGGATACTGTGTATAATAATATGCAAACAGTTTAGTTAAACTACATGAAATGGACAAATTCCTACAAACATACAAACTACTGAAACTGTGTCAAGAGGTAATAAAATCTGGCCTCATCAAATGAGTTTGGAAGATTTCCTTCCATTTCTATTTTTTGAAACATCTTCAGTAAAATAGGTATTAATTTCTTCTTTAAATGTTTGGTAGAATTCTTCTGGGAAGGTATCTGACTCTGAACTCTTGTTTTTTGGGATGTTTTTGATTATTGCTTCATTTTCCTTGCTGGTTATTGGTCTGAACCCAAAACCAAAGACCCCATCAAAATGGAGAATTATAGACCAATATCCCTGATGAACATGGATGCCAAAATATTCACCAAGATACTAGCCAATAGGATACAACATTACATTAAAAAGATTATTCACCACGACCAGGTGGGATTTATTCCTGGGATACAAGGGTGGCTCAACATTTGCAAATCAATCAATGTTATAGATCACATTAATGAAAGAAAGACAACAACCATATGATCCTCAACTGATGCAGAAAAAGCATTTGACGAAATATAACATCCTTTCTTGATTAAAACTTTATTAAAAATTATAAGCATAGAGGGAACATACTTCAATATCATAAAAGCCATCTACAAAAGCCCACAGCTATATCACTCTCAAGAGAGAAAAGCTGAGAGCTTCTCCCTTAAGGTCAGGAACATGACAAGGATCCCCACTGTCACCACTATTGTTCAACATAGTACTAGAAGTCCAGGCCTCAGCAAGCAGACAACAAAAAGAAATAAAAGCATTTACATTGGCAAAAAAAAAAAAGTAGTCAAACTCTCACTCTTTGCAGATGACATAATACTTTATACAAAAAAAAAAACAAAAGACTCCACCTCAAAATTGCTAGAACTCATACAGTAATTCAGCAACATGGCAGGATTCAAAATCAATGCACAGAGTAAGTTGGATTTCTATACATTAACAATGTGACTGAAGAAAGAGAAATTAAGGAATCAATAAAATTGCACCAAAACCCATAAGATACTTAGGAATAAACCTAACCAAAGAGGTAAAGGATCTGTAGTCTAAAAACTACAGAACACTGTGAAAGAAAATTAGGAAGACACAAAGAGATGTAAAAACATTCCATGTTCATGGATTGGAAGAACAAACATTGCTAAAATGTCTATGCTGCCCAGAGGAATCAACACACTCAGTGCAATCCTATCAAAATACCATCAACACTTTTCACAGAACTGGAACAAATAATCCTAAAATTTGTATGGAACCAGAAAAAAAAAAATAGCCAAGGGAACATTGAAAAAGAAAACCAAAGCTGGGGGGCATCACAGTGTTTGACTTCAAGCTGTATTACCAAGCTGTGATCATCAAGACAGTATGGTACTGGCACAAAAACAGACACATAGATCAATGGAACAGAATAGAGAGCCCAGAAGTGGCCCCTCAACTCTGTGGCCAACTAATTTTCAATAAAGCATTAAGAATAGCCAATGGAAAAAAAGACAGTCTCTTTAATAAATAGTACTGGGAAAATTGGACAGCCACATTTAGAAGAATGAGACTGGACCATTCTCTTACACCATACACAAAAATAAACTCAAAATGGATGAGAGATCTAAATGTGAGACAGGCAGAAACCTCTTCCACCTTGGCTGCAGCAACTTCTTGCAAGATATGTCTCTAAAGGCAAGGAAAACAAAACAAAAATGAACTATTTGGGACTTCATCAAGATAAAAAGCTTCTGCACAACAAAGGAAACAACAAAACTAAAAGGTAACCTACAGAATGGGAGAAGATATTTGCATATACAGAGGGCGGGTATCCAAGATCTATAAAGAACTTCTCAAATTCAACACCCAGAAAAACAAATAATCCAGTCAAGAAGTGAGCAGAAGAAATAAGCAGACACTTCTCCGAAGACAGGCGTACAAATGGCCAACAGACACATGATAAAATGCTCAACATCACTCAGCATCAGGGAAACAGAAATCAAAACCACTTGATATACCACCTTACACCAGTTGGAATGGCCAAGATTAACATGACAGGAACATCAAATGTTGGTGAGAAAGTAAACCTCTTACACCGTTGGTAGGAACGCTTACACCATTGGTGGGAATACAAGCTGGTACATCCACTCTGGAAAACAGTATAGAGGTTCCTCAAGAAGCTAAAAACAAAGCTACCCTATGACCCACAATTGCACTATTGGTTATTTACCACAAAGATACAGATGTAATGAAAAGAAGGGGCAAGGGCATCCCAATGTTCATAGCAGCAATGTCCATAATAGCCAAACTGTGGGAGGACCCAAGATGTCCTTCAACAGTGGGATGGATAAAGAAGATGTGGTTCATATATACAACGGAATATTACTCAGCCATCAGAAAAAAATGAATACCTACCATTTATATCAACATGGATGGAACTGGAGGAGATTATGCTGAACAAGATAAGTCAATCAAAGAAAGACAATTATCATATGGCTTCACTCATGTGTGGAAAGATAAGTAGTAGAGCAGGGGATCACCGGGGAAGGGAGGGAAAACTGAATGGGAAGAAATCAAAGAGGGAGCCAAACCATGAGAGACTCTTGATGCTGGGAAACAAAACAGAGGGTTGTGGAAAGGGAGGTAGGTGGGGGAATGGGGTAACTAGGTGATGGGCATTAAGAAGGGCACGTGATGTGACAAGCACTGGGTGTTATACCCAACTAATGAATCATTAAATACTACACTAAAAACTAATAAAATAGACAAATACAAACAAAAGGAGAGTGTATGATGTACTGTATAGTGCCTAACTGAGGCACTAACTAAAAATAACAATTTTTTTTAAAAGAGAAGGGTATAGACCAGGATCCATTATGAGTATAAATGTGTACACCTCAAAGAAAAAAATGCTAGCAAATGGATTCCAGCAACATAACAAAAGCATCATGCATCATGACCAATTAGGATTTATCTTAAGAATTCATAGCTGGTTGAACATGAAAATCAAATGTAATATATGCTGAGAAACACCCTGTTGATAAAATAAGAGACAAAAAAAAAAAAAAAACCCACATGACTATCTCAATAGGCATAGAAAAAGCATATAACAAAATCCAACACCCTTTCATGATTAAAAAAAAAAATCAACAAACTAGGAATAGAAGGGAATTTCCTCAACCTGAAAAGGAGCATTTAGTTGTGGGGGAAAAAATCCACAATTAACATCATACTTGATGAAGGGATACTGAATCCTTTTGCTCTAAGTTCTGGAACAAGACAAAGATGTCTGCTTTTGCCTTTTATACTTAACATTGTACTGGAGGTTCTAACCAGGTAAAGTAGGCAATAAAAAGAAATGAAATTATCCAGTTTGGGTGGTAAAGGAAAAAGTAAAACTAACTCTCTTTGTAGCTAATATGATCTTGTATATATAAAATGCTGAGAAATCCACACACAAAGAAAATCTAGTAGAACTAATAAACAAGTTCAACATGTTGGTAGGCTATAAAATTGCTGTATAAGAAAATCAGTTATTGGGGTGCCTGGGTGGCTCAGTGGGTTAAAGCCTCTGCCTTTGGCTCAGGTCATTATCCCAGGGTCCTGGGATCGAGCCCCACATCTGGCTCTCTGCTCAGCAGGGAGCCTGCTTCCCCCTCTCTCTCTCTGCCTGCCTCTCCACCTACTTGTGATGTCTGTCTGTCAAATAAGTAAATTTAAAAAAATCTTAAGGAAATCAGTTACCATTTCTATATATGAAAGCACAATTGCAATAACATCAAAAAATAAAATGCTTATATAATTTATATTCAGGAATAAACTTAAGAAGAGGAGTGTAAGACCTGTCCAACACAAACTAGAACACATTATATAAGAAATTAAAGGTTTAAACAAATGGGAAAGTCCCATGTTCGTGGATTAGAAGATTTAATATTAAGATGGCAATACTCCCCAAATTAAATCTGTAATTCAAAATCCCTACCAAATTCTCAGCTGATTTTTATAAGCTTACCTTAATATTCATATAAAAATGGAAAGAACACAAAATAGCCAAACTAATCTTTAAAAAAGAAAACAAACCTCTACACACATATTAAAAAGACCAAAATCTGAAACACTGACAACACCAAATACTGGTGGGAATATGGAGTAACAGCAACTCTCACACATTGCTTTACTAGGAATGAAAAATGGTACAACCACTTTGGAAGGCTGTGGTTTTGATGGTTTCTTACAAAACTAAACATACCACCACACAATTTAGCCATTACGTCCCTTGGTGTTTATCCAAAAAAGTTGAAAACTATGTTCACACAAAACCCTGCACACAGATGTTTACAGAAATTTTATTCAAAATTGACAAAACTTAGAAGCAAGCAAAGTGTCCACTAGTCGGTGAATGGAAAAATAAATTTGTTCATCCAGACAATGAAATACAATTCAGAGATAACAATAAATCAGCTATCAAGCCATGAAGAGACATGAAGAAACTTCAAATGCTTATTACTAAGTGGAAGAAACCAATTTGAAAATTATACATACTGTATGATTCCAACTATACAACATCTGGAAAAGGCAAAACTATGGATATGTTTACTTTTTACAGAGTAAAAAGATCAGCAGTTGCCAAGGAGCAGGGGACATAAACTGACAAAGCACAGAGATTTTTAGTGTGGTGAAAATGCTCTGTATATTTTAATGATGGATATATGTCATTATACATTTGTCCAAACCATAGAATATTCAACACCAAGTGTTAATCCTAACGTAAACTATGCACTTTGGGTGATTATGATCAGTCAATGCTGATTAATCCTTGATAACAAATGGTGACTTATGTCAATAATGTGTGGGGGACAAGGGATATATGGGAAATCTCTGTACCTTCTTCTCAATTTTGTTGCAAACCTAAAACTGCTCTACAAAAAAAAGGGGAAAAAAGGAAAATAAAGTCGGAATACTCGTGTTTCTTAACTTCAAAAGTTATTACAAAGCTCTAGTAATCAAGACATTGTGGTACTATCATAAGGATAGAAGTAAGAACCAGCGAAGTAGAATCAAGAGTCCAGAAATATATCCTGAATAAATCTGAAAAGGAAATTACAAAAACAATTCCACTTACAATATCATCAGAAATAATAAAATACTTGGGAATTAACTTAATCAAGTAGGTGAAAGACTTATACAATAAAAACTAAAAAAAAAAAAAACTACTGAGAAAATTTAAAAAGACATAAGTAAAAGGAAATATATCCCATATTCATGATGGGAAGAATTAATGTTATTAAGTGCCAGTGGTACTCAAAGCAATCTATAGATTCAACGCAATCCCTATCAAAACCTCGATGCCATTTATGCAGAAATAGAAAAACCTATCCTAAAATTCATATGGAATCCCAAGTGAGCCCAAAAAACAAAACAACCTTAAAAAAGAAGAACTGAATCTTGTAACACTACAACAAAAACTAATGATGTACTGTATGGTGACTAGCATAACCTAATTTTTTAAAAAATAACAAAGCTGGAAGACTAATACTTTCTCATTTCAAAATTTACTACAAAGCTACAATAAAACAATGTAAGTTTAGTCTTTTCAACAGATAGTACTAGGAAAACTGGGTCTCCACATGCAAGAGAATGAATTTGGATTCCCTACCTCACACCATATTCAAAAATTAACACAAACTGGATCAAAGGTATAGTTGTAAAACCTAAAATAATAAATCTCTTAGAAGAAAACATAGGGCAAAACTCCATGACATTGGATTTGGCAATGATTTTTTGGATATGATACCAAAAGCACAGGCAACATAAGTAAAAACAGACAAATTGGACTTCATTAAAATTAAAAATTTTGTGCATCAAAACACAATACCCACAGGTAAAACGGTAACTCATGGAATCAGATAAATATTTGTAAATCATGTATCTGATAAGGGGTTAATATCCAGAATAATTGAAAATAACAGAAATTAACTGTTCAAAATTGGGCAAAGGATTTGAATAGACATCCCTCCAAATAAAATATATAAATAACAAATAGGCAAAAATGCTCAACACCCCTATCAGCAGGGAACTGCGAATCAGAGCCACAATGAAAGACCATCTTAAACCCATTAGGATGGCCACTATCAAAAAATTTTTTAAAAAACTAGAAAATAACAAGTATTAGCTAGAATGTGGAAAAATTAGACGCTTGTGTGCTCTTGGTGGGAATGTAAAATGGTACAGCTGCTATGAAAAACAGCATGGTTATTCCTCAAAAATTAAAAATAGAATTATCATAGGATCCAGCAATTCCACTTCTGGATATGTACCCCAAAGAATTGAAAGCAGGATCTCAAAGAGGTATTTGTACACCCATGTTTAGAGTAGCATTATTCGTAATAGCTAAATTGTGGCAACCCAAGTGTACATCGGTGTGAATGAATGGACAAGCAAGATGTGGTATATGCCTACAACAGAATATTAGTCTTGAAAAGGAAGAAAATTCTGACATATGCAACAGCATAGATAAACCTTAAGGACAGTATGCGGAATGAAATAAAGCAGTCACAAAAAGGCAAATCCTGTGTGAGTCCATCCCATAGTAGAGAGTAAGAGTGGTCAAAATCCTAGAGGCAGAAAAGAGAATGAGGGTTGCCAGGGCTGGAGATGGGTGAGTGGGGAGTCATTGCTTAATGGGTCTAGAGTTTCAGTTTTACAAGATGTAAAGAACTATGAAGATGGATGTGGTGGTGGTCACACAACATCCTATGTGTATTTAATACCACTGAACCAGGCACTTAAAAATGGTTACAATGATAAATACTATGTGTATTTTAATACAGTTTTTATTATTGAAAAAAAGTCAACATAATACACTACATAGAATAAATATACTACAATATACTATATAAATATACTATTATATATTTATATTTACATAAATATATATATATAAGTATACTATAATATACTACATAGAATAAAGGGTAGAACGATCACTAAATAGTGATGGAAGGAGCTTGGTTGTAATGACTGAATCTTACCACCTTACCTATATGGTTTGTCTCAGTTCTTCCAAAATAGGTTATTAAATCCCCCCATAAAACCCGCATATGTATATATGCGGGAGGGCAGGTTCACAGAATTCCTGTAGCATAGTATTTAGAGGAAAGTGATGGAAAATGAAGCTGGAGAGGCTAATTGAGGCCAGATCCTAATAGGGCTCAACCACCCTACTAAAGAATTTGGAATTTAGCCTGTAAGTACCCTGTGGCTACTGAACGGTTTCTAGCAACAGGGTTTCTTGGTTAGACTTTATGGTCAGATACAGTAGTTCCCCCCCTTGTTCATGGTTTTGCTTTGCAAGGTTTCAATTACCCTCCATCAACCACATCTAGAAGGGGATGACCCACCTTCTGATGGATGATCAGAAAGTCACTGGTAGCCTAACGCTACCTCATGATGCCTACTTTGTCCATCTGACTTCATCTCATCACGTAGGCTGTTCCCATTAGAATGCCTTCTGCAGCTACTCCCCCAAACCTGGTAATGGAAGCCCGGCAGCTCTCTGCTCCGTGGGTTGTTTGGCTCTTTCTTCTCCTGACCTACAACATGAAGTAGAGGATCCAAGAGGAATCTTAATAGTCACCACAAGCCAGCTGAAGGTCAAAGTCATTTTCTGAGGAGTAATGTTTTAGTTTAATTTGGTGGTTGTAATTCACTGAAACTCTGATGGGTCAGAGGTCTCTTGCCACTCTATGTCTTCCCCAGGATAGAGTGGGTGTTTTCACCTGGTCACGTTCTAGGTTTATATACTTGTTTGTTTGTGTTTTGTTGTGTTTTGTCTTGTTGGGACTCAGTGGTTCGGAACGAGGCTCTTATTTTATGGTATAATAGTGATCGGTCTGCTCTCACCCAGGTTCTTCACTGTTGGAATCCAACGTCTCCAAAACACCAGCATGACTCCAGTCATGAACAAAACATAAACTGAATTAGTGAAGAATGGTCATTTATCAAGAGGCCTCATGGAAAAGACATGTTAAGGAAGTCCTTTCTGGCACACCTTCTCCCTACTTCTTCAATAAAAGATGTGCTTTGATCCCAAGTTGATTCTACCCTTTTTCAAAACAATCTGAGTTAACATAGACCAATACAGCCAGTCCTGGGGTATCACAGTAGTAACTACAAGACTCTTGACTTCCCTGTGCTTTTAATTCCTCACCTGTAAAACAAAGAATAGTTCCTAGCCCACAAATAGATGCAAATATTAAATTATAATACATCGTTAAAGGACTTAGAATTCTGAGTTCCTTGTTTATGCTACTTCCTCAATAAATTATGATTACTTGCCATTTATTAGTTTTATCATTTTATCTGTAGCATGATGATGTAGGAGGCTGGATGGAATTTTTGTTTTCCAAGAATTAGTGACCAGAGTCCTCCTGTTCAAGTAGAAGATGTACTCAACATTCTAAGTCCAAAAAACCACTTAAGAGCTTGCTGGGCTGCCATTCTGAGGTCAGATTATGCCTCCCAAAAAGATATGTTGGAGTCCCCAGTACCTCAGAATGTGACCTTATTCAGAAATGGGGTCTTTTGTAGAGCTAATCAAGTTAAAATGAGACCATTAGTGTGGGACCTATGCTGATGCCTGGTGTCCTGAGGGAAAGGAGAGATTTGGACACAGAGGCACACGTACCTACTGGGAAGACAACGCGAAGGCTCAGGGAAACACCATGTGAAAACAGGAGGATTGAAGTGATGTGTGCATCTACAAACCCGGAAACACCAGATTGTTGGGAAATCACCAGAAGCGAGGAAGAGGCAAGGACGGATCCTTTCCTAAAGGTTTCAGTGGACACATGACCCTATCAACATCCTGATTTTGGACAGCCAGATCAGGGAGCCAATAAATTTCTGTTGTTCTAAGCCACCTGCTTTGTGATACTTTGTTACACTAGCCTAGAAAATTAACACAAGTGTCTTTTCACCATAGTGAGCACCATCTTGGCCACACTCCCTAGAGTGTGTTAGTTTTAGGAAGGTTTATCCTCTGACCTCAGGGTCCCACGGTAGGAGTGTGGCATTTTCAGGGCTCTCCTCTCTGAAGCTGAGGGAGAAGAGAGGCAGCTGTAAGGTTTGTGGTTGTCTATAGGAAGAACCCCATTCCCTGCTGAGAGTCTTTGAGACCTGGATGGAATTGGCTGAGCTGCTCCAGAGCAATGTTAAGAAAAGGCATGGCTCTGTGAAGCATGCAGAGAGCCATGGACCAGCCCTGGAGTTCAGAGTACATAAGAGGTAAAAGGAAGGACCCCACCAATACGGTCAGATCCCGGCCTTGGTGGCCCCGGAGAGAGAGGAAACCAGAAGCCCCAGGTCTCCCAACAGTTGCTGCAGCATGGAGAACAATACCAAGCAAAGCACTTCCATAAAATGCTGCCCCAGCATCAGCAGGAAGACCAAGTCCAGCGGCGAGAGGCTACCTCTGCCTAAAAAAAAGCCACTCAGAACTGAATGGCTTGTTGCTGTAGACAGTAGAAGCCTCCATGTACCCACCTAGTTTGAAGACAGAACCTCCAGAAGGAGGACCACATCCTAACATGGGATTCTACGCATACGGAGTAGTGCATGTAGCCAACAGGGAAGACGGTCACCTCTCCGTGAGCAGTCGTGGCTCAGTATGTCCTTGGTGTCCACTACCAGTAGAGGAACGACCGGGGGCGTGGGGGGGAGGGCATCTACATCCACCACCTACAAGTGGTAGGAGTCAGAAGACTGGCCTGTCCTCTTCAGGGCAGGGGGCAAACTTGGATGCAGATGTGAAACTGAAGGCTTAAAATCCTCAATTCTGAGATTTCGGACCTTAAATGAGGATATATTAATTCTCACAACTGGAACACTACAATGGCAGGCCCATCCATTGGCCTCCGCTCATTGTGAGAAATCCTCATTGGTTCCAATGTGTGAAACTGAGGGCCCTTTTGGGGTCCCACCACCTGGCCTTCCCACACCAGCTTCACACTACCTTGCGCGGTCGTGATTCTCTGCCCTCTCGTGGGTTCTCCTCTCACGTGAACAGGTATTCCTAAAAAAAAAAAAAAAAAAAAAAAGAATATGTTAGTGAACATAACTGCTACTTTGTGATATGTAGCACAAAATTTGACAGCCCATGAATTTCTGCCAGGGGGCCGTGGCCACAGGGAGAATCAGTAACCACGTAGGCCTGTTTATTAACATTTCATGTGGGGAGAATTTCAGTGTAATGTTTGCCACTGATCTCAAGGTCGTAAGAATGCAGGCAGAGCCTCTAGACATTTTAGCTCACATTCTGCACACATTCTAATTATTTTTTTTACTACATTTGCATGCTTTACTGCCCCCTCTGATCCCCAGTGGTGTGCACAGTTGAAAGCATTCTTGAGTCTCTGCAGTTTTACAAACGTCCTTTAGCGTCTTCCTAAAAAGCGTGTGCCTCGATTACTGTGAACAGAAAACAGTAGTCCAAACCTAGGCTAGACTTTCAGAAATGTTTTGCTGCCTGTCATGACGGACATGCTTCCACTCATCTGAAAAAGGCACACGGTAGCCATTCTTCAGCAAAGGAAGTACCATCCCGTAGTGGGATTCCTGTGAAATTGTGAGCATGTCATTTGTGGTCACACTGAGGGAAGGAGGTGACAAGTCAATAAAAGCATTTAGGAAAGAAATCCAGGAATGCTAGATTTTCTGTAACGTTCAGGAAAGTTCCAGACAATGATGAATTTTCTCTCATGACTTGACTTTTGAATGTTCCACCAAAAATTCATGAAGAAGATAAACTTACTTATAATTATCTAAGCCCAGAACTTAACGAACAACTTTCAGGCTTTATCCTAGGTCACCGTTCCCAGGAATGGAGCTGCCATGTACTTTGCTTGACTGGGACTTCACAAAGAATGATTAACCATGTAAAGTAATAGAAGAAAACATCACGTCACCTGCGACACTTAAGTCACCAGTAGGACATACCTGTATCAACCTACATTTCTAACTGTCTCATGCAAACGTGTCACGGAAGAGATCTAAGACAGCTTTAAGAAAAAAATAAAAACATGAAACATTTAATTTTTTTTAAAAGCAATAACCAAGGTTGATCTAAAATTGGTTCATATTATGGCCACCTGGGGTGGTAAGTTTTATGCGTCCACTTGAGTGGGCCATGGGAGGCCAAATGATGTTTCTCTGGTGAGACATCCTTGCTGGGTATGTTGTAAGGGTGTTTCCAGAAGAGAATGGCATTCGAGTTGGTGAACTACGGGAAGCAGACTGCCCTCCCCAATGTGGGTCGGTATTGTCCAATCCACTGAGGGCTTGAATAGTATGAGAGGACACAGGAAGGTTGAATTTGCTCTCTGTCTGACTGACTGAGCTGGGACATGAGACTTCCACCCCTGGCACTCCTGGTCATCAGGCCTCTGACTCTGAGGCCTTCAAACTACACCCCCAGCTTCCCTGGGGCTCCAGCTTGCAGACAGCAGATGACGGGACTTCTTGGCCTCCACCGTCACGTGAGCCAATACCTTATAATCAATATCTCTAAAATTATGTCTGAAATACAAAGAAATATAGACACATGCTGTGTTTTTCTGGAGAACCCTTATGCATTATACTATATGCATATTTTAATATTTTATGACACTATACAAAATCTCTCTGGGGAACATCCCATATTGAAGTTACGTGTCTGGTTTTCCGGGTTGCTTTTCAATTGCTCCCTGATGCTATCTGCAGGGATCCTTGACCAAAACTTCCACAAATCCTCTTTTTTTTTTTTTTAATTTTTATTTATTTTTTTCATTTCTTTTCAGTGTTCCAGAATTCATTGTTTATGCTATTCATTGTTATGTTATGGAGCACCCAGTGCTCCATGCAATACGTGCCCTCCCTAATGCCCACTAACAGGCTCACCCAACCTCCCAACCCCTGCCCATCCTTGTGTTCTAGAACAAGGAAAATTGACTTAGCCCTATATCTCAATATTTAAGTTGAATTTCATGCAATAAAACTGTACTCAATAACTATATATATATACACACACACGTACACACACTAATGTCACCTGTTTGTCTTTTTATTTTTATTTTTTATAAAGATATTTATTTATTTATTTATTTATTTGGCAGAGAGAGAGTACAAGTAGACAGAGGGACAGGCAGAGAGAGAGGGGAAAGTAGGCTCCCTGCTGAGCAGTGAGCCTGACGCAGGACTGGATCCCAGGACCCTGAGATCATGACTTGAGCCGAAGGCAGAGGCTTAACCCACTGAGCCACCCAGGCGCCTATGTCTTCTTTTTTTAAACTTATTATTTTTATGAGTACAAAGTTTTAGCGTGTTGTCAGTTTGCAAACATTTGTTTTTTATAACTAGGAGAAAGACAGACCCTCATTCATCTGAGTCACCCAGGTGCCTGGAGAGATTTTCTTAAATATTTTTTTTTCCCTTTTCTTCTTAAGGGTTTTTTAATTCCTCCACTCTTTTTTATATAGAAGAGCTAAATAGTTTCTCAAAACCAACTGAAATGGAGTTCCAGTATCTTGAGATACTAAAACCTGAGATACTAATCTTGAGATACTAAACTCTGCCATGTGCTCCAGGGATGGTCCATCAAACCCTTCAAAGGAAGCCCTCTAAAAGAGAGGTTTCCTTCATCACCCTTCATAAGTCTAACATAACCTTGAAGAACAGGTACCTTTTACAATGGTATTGCTTCAGCATTTGAAACTCTAACATTTCTTTAGGGGCGATGGAATCTAGGCCTTTCTTCTAAACTTGAGAATTCTAGAAATCTATAAACCTAACTGATTAACCTCTATATACTTTGGCTCTCTTTGATGTTCTTTTCTTGGAAAATATGCAGGTCCTGCATATATGATGCTTTTGAATCCAAAGACTAAAGTCCCTACTGGCATTCTAGCTACTCTTGGATTCCTCACCCCTAGCTTTCCATCCTTAAGGGCTTTCACTAAAGGGAAAAAATTTGCTCAGACAGTGAAAAAACAATTTTTGATTTTTAGCCAAAGAAAAAAATTGAAAAAATATATCCATTACATTTTGTAAAAAATCATATTCATGTAGTTGCTCTCTTTCCATAAGCCAGGCCTTCTCCAAGAGAGGACTGGGAACGTTGTGTTAATTGGCATGAGGAGAATTCCAAATTCAAAAGTAGAGTCATAGGTATCATGCCTGCCTCCCTTTGGGGGTATACAGGAGACCAAAGACGAAGACAGTCTCCACTTGCCCAATCACATCCATTTTCTGCCCTTAGAGCGGTTAGGTAAGTGGTAAGATGAGCTAGAACATTCCAGTGGGATAATTTGAAGACATTCAATACAGGGAATTTCTACAAAATGTGGGTAGGGTATAAAAAGACCACAAGTGATAGGATAATCTCCCAAAGTTGTTAAGATCAAGAGTAATTCCTAATTCTGGAAGCCTGAATAGGCAAGTGAGACGAGTGGTTCTCCAGACCCAAGAGAAGAGTCACATGGAGAGGGCTAAAGGGACAGTTGTGACCCATGGTCAAGGGAACTACCAGGCCTTGGCAAAGCACAGGGAGGAAATTAAGACAATAAATCACTTGTTTTTTCTCTCCTCCAATTTCCTAACAGAACAGCCTGTGGTTTGAGATCAGTCAAAAGCCAGAGAGCAAGGGTGCCTGTTCATGAAATCCGTATAAAGATTAGTCTCCAGGGACACAACAGAATAGAGAGGGATGGAAAGGAGATCTGGAGAAGCAGGTGAAAGATAGCCAGCAGAGCCCTCTGCCCAGCTCTGTACCCCGGGAGGCTGACCTATGTAGACTGCATCACCTATGTTCGCTTGTTCTTGTCCTTCTGATGGTGTTCAGCCAATGAAATTGGAAGTGCAGAGGAAGGGGAAATCAGAGTTCACCCTCCCCTTCTCTGCTCGGTTTTGGCAGTCGCTGTGACAAATTAGGCAGCTCACATCCTTGGCTATAGCTCTTGCTGCCACAGTTACACAGTCCCTGCCTCTTGTCTCTTAAGGCTTTAGGGGAAGTAACAGCTTCCCAACTGTGTCAACATCCCCTTTCGCTCCCCATAACTCTGCCCACATTTCTGTAAATAGTCTCTTCATTAATATACAACTGCATTCTTTAAGACTGCTGTTTGTTTTCTTTTGGGGGCCCATATGGTACAACAATGCACAAAAGTATGCACAATGATACACAAAAGATATCAGCATACCTGATGGTATGGTATCATCATATACCATATGGGTATATGGGTAGGGTAGGATCAGTGTAAGGAGACTGAATGGGTAGGATCAGTGTAAGGAGACTGAATCTTTTTATTTTTATTTTTTTAATTCCAGTATACATAATATAGATATATTTAGTGTAATTCTATATTAGTTTCAGAGATACAATATAGTAATTCAAAAATTCTATACATTACTTAGTGCTCATTATGATGAGTATACTCTTAAACCCCTTCACCTGTTTCAACCATCTCCCTCTCTCCCTGGAGCCACCTCCCTTCTGGCAACCACCATTTTATTTGTTCCTTTGTTCTGTGTCTTAAATTCCACATATGAGTGAAATCATATGGGATTTGTCTTTCTCTGACTGACTTATTTCACTTAATACTATACCCTTCAGATCCTATCCATGTTGTTGCAAATGGCAAGATCTCGTTCTTTTTTATGGCTGAGTAATATTCCATTGCATATGTGTATACCACATCTTCATCCATTCATCTATGGATGGACAATTGGGTTGCTTCTATAGTTTGGCTATTGTAAAATAATGCAGCATTAAACATAGAGGTGCACCTATCTTTTCAAATTAGTGTTTCCATATTCTTTTTTTCTTAAGTTTTTTTTTTTTTAAGTAATCTCTATACCCCACATGGGGTTGAACTTACGACCCTGAGATCAAAAGTTACACACTCTTCTGACTTATGCAGCCATGTGCCCCAGTGTTCCCATATTCTTTGGGTAAATACCCAGTAGTGGAATTATAGGATCACATGCTAATTCTATTTTTAGTTTTTTGGGGAATCTATGTACTGTCTTCCACAGTGGCTGCACCAGCTTACATTTCCACCAACAGTGCACAAGAGTTCCTTTTTTCTCCACATCTTCACCAATATTTACTGTTTCTTGTGTTTTTTTATTTTAGTCATTCTGACAGGTGTGAGACAGTATCTCATTGTGATTTTGATTTGCATTTCCTTAATGCAGCCATTGAAATGAGCATATGGTCCTTATTCTTTCTCTTGTTGATGTGATGTATCACACTGATTCATTTGCAAATATTCAACCACACTTGCACCCGGAATAAATCCCACTTGAATATGTGAGTGATTTTTTAAATTATTGTTAGATTCAGTTTGCTGAATTCAGTTTGTTGAGGATTTTTGGATCCATGTTTATCATAGATATTGGTCTGTAGTTCCCTTTTATTGTAGTATCTTTATCTGGTTTTGTGTCAGGGTAAATGCTAGCCTAAAGAGACAATCTTTTAAGGATACTCAGTTCTCTCTAGGTAGATAGGGGAAGGTAACTCATTCACTATCTTTTCCTACCGGGTGATGGATATTAAGGAGGGCACATGAGGTGATGAGCACTGGGTGTTATATGCAACTAATGTATCATTGAACACTACATCAAAAACTAACGATGAACTATATATTGGCTCATTGAACATAATAAAAATTAAATAAATAAATAATTGAGCTACCTATGACCCAGTAATAGTCCTACTAGATATTTACCCCAATGATACAGATGTAGAGGTCTTAAGGGGTACCTGCACCCCAATGTTTAAAGAAGCATTGTCCACAATGGCTAAACTATGGAAAGAGCCCAGATGTCCTTCAACATATGGATAAAGAAGATGTGGTGTATACATTTACAGTGGGATATTACTCAGCCATCAGAAAGGACGAAACCTTACCATTTGCACTGAAGTAGATGAACTGGAGGGTATTATGTTGAGTGAAATAAGTCAATCAGAGAAAGACAATTACCGTATGGTTTCAATCATATGAAGAATATAAGAAAGAGTGCAGAGGATTATAGGGGAAGGGAGGGAAAAACCGAATGGAAAGAAATCAGAGAAGAAGAAAACCACTAGAGACTCTTAACTATATGAAAGAAACGGGGTTGCTGGAGGAGAGGTGGGTGGGGGATGGGGTAACTGGGTGTCATATGTAACTGATGAATTACTGAACTCTATATCTGAAACTAATGTTCTCTATGTTAAAAATTTAATTGAAATTAAAAAAGAAAATGTAAAAAGCTGAATCACATACTGCACTATTCATAAAAACAAAATTGATAGTTTGGGGGAAAGAAGCAATTTGGTAGGAAAAATGTACTTTAACACCAAACACTTAACTGTCAGAGGGTAAAATGAGGCCTATTTGGATTATCCAATGAGTGGTCTTTGTTTTTTAATTAAACCATTCAAGTGCTAGAAGAAAACACAGGTGAATTCCTATTTAATCCTAATGTTGGGAAGGCTTTCTAATAAAAAACTCAATTCCATAGGTCATTTTCTTCCCTTGTTTTGGCTGCTATAACAAAAATACTATAGACTGGGTGACTTGAACTAACATGTATTTATTTCTCATGATCTGGAGACTAGAAAGTCCTACATAAGTCACCTGGAGATTTAGTGTTTGGGAAAACCAGCTCTCTGGTTCATAGATGGCCCATCTCACTGTGTGTTCACATGGCAGAGGAGCTAGAGCGCTCTCTAAGGTTATAAGGTACTAATCCCCTACAGGACAGGAACAGGAAGTACGAATCCCATTCACCAGGGCTCCACCCTAATCAGTTCCCAAAGACCCCGGTCTCCAAATATCATCACTTAGGGAGTTATATTTCAATATATGAATTGGAGGACAGGAGAGGGAAACAAACATTCAATCTGCAGCGGTAAAAAAAAAAAAAAGTTGATAAATTTTACTACATACATTTTTTAATTTATGTAATTAAAAATCACCATAAACGAAGTCAAAATACAGTTGTCAGACTTGGAGAAAAGATATTTCCAGATGAAGAGTAATAGCCCGATACATAAAGGACTCTTGAAAATTAAAAGACAAGGTTCCAGAAATCTGATAGAAAAATGGGTAAAGACATGTAGTTCAGCTCCATCTACTCTCTCATCCTTATGACTTTCAATGTCCTTCTCCCACAAAATGCTCAAAGCCACTCTCAGCCATACCCAAAATATGTCCTCTATCTCTCTCCTCCATCCTTTGCCCTCCATACCCTCTGCCTGCAATAGTGTCCTTTCTGTTGACCATTTTACAAAGTTCTAGCCATCCCACCAACTTCATTTGTTTATTCGATAAGCATCTTGGGGGGGGGGTTGTTGTTGTTGTTGTTTAAGGTTTTATTTATTTATTTGATAGAGAGAGATCACAAGTAGGCAGAAAAGCAGGCAGAGAGAGAGAAAGGAGGAAGCAGGCTCCATGCTGAGCAGAGAGCCCGACACGGGGCTGGATCCCAAGACCCTGAGATCATGACCTGAGCTGAAGGCAGAGGCTTAACCTACTGAGCCACCCAGACGCCCCTCGATAAACATGCATTAATGCCTATTATATGCCAGTAGGAATACAAAGGTGAATGCGCTGAGCTATTCCATCAAGATACTCATTGCCAAGCCTGGCAGTTCTTGTTCATTTTGCCTGTGTAATCCACATGATATACACCATGGATACATCACAGGTTTTTCCGATTTCCTACAGGCTCTGGCGTAGATAAAAGTAGACAAGTTAATTGTAAACCTCATTTCACATGCTCTGACTCCCTTTTCCCCTGCAGCTTATTGATTTCAAAATTCCACCTTCTGTTCAAAGTCTTCCCTGTTTTCTTCAAATCCAGCAAATCAGTTTCTCCTCTTCTTTGGGGACCCTTGTTTCTCTAACTGTAGCATTTATGTCATTCTGTCTTGTGCTATAACCATGTCCATTACCCCTGAGTGCCCAGTTCTTTCCTTGTCTCCCAGATCATGAGACACAACCCTTTCTTCTCCACACAGATAGCATTAAACATTTGCCCAATTGAATTGCATTCAGTTAGTTCCTTGGCCAAAACAGAAAGCAAATATAGACCGGGAAGCTGAGCTCTAAACAGCTGGTGACCTGGCCTCACCTAGAAGAAAGTGAAAAGGACTTTGGCGCTTTCTGAACATATAACCTAACTCAGCCACGTTTGCTCACTCTTTCAGGAAATCAGGTTGCCTACAGCAAAGAATTGGGAACAAGAACAAGAGAGCCTTAGCGGCTGGCAGAGCAAAGTGAGTATATACACTCTAATGGTTTTTATGAAGATTTTTCAGCCAAATGAGACATGATGAATCTGGGTGTGGGGTGCAGGATGTGGTAGGGTTTATTGCACAAACTTTTGTAGGGTCTGCTCCAAAAAAATAGAAGAAATTTTAAAAACCAGACCAGAATTTGTAAGTAGCTTAGAAAATTGGCCACCCAGTAAATAAACATGCACTAGCAACAGGACTTCTCCTGAGGAGGAGGATCTCCACTTAACTAATTTATGTGACTGAGACTTTAAGGAATTCATGTCCACTCTCCCAGCCTCAGCTTCTTTTTCTAGAAATTGAGAGAATTGGACTCAGTGTGCTCCAAGAGCCTCTCCACCTCCGAGGTTTTATAATCAGATGGTATTACTATTTGCACAATACCATGCTAGGTACTATGAGAGATTCAAAAATGGGAAAGACACAGCCCTTGCCTTCTGGCAGAGTTTGGCTTCTTTGAGCTTTCATTTTCTCGCCTGTAAAGCCGGTCCGGTGTGAGGATGAAAAGATGTGTTTGTAAAGCCCTGACTGCCTGGCACTTCATAAGTGTCCCATAACTGGCACATCATAGTATCTCTAAAATGAGATTAGCAAATGGCATTAATAAGTGGGTTAAGATGCTCAAGTGAGCTACTGGAAGCAAAAGGCCTTTTTTGGTGTAAACATCAGTGCCTGTGTGAGAGACAAGTCTGTCACATTTGTGTTTCAGCAGCATGAATCCGATGGCTTCAGCAGGACCCATGGACAATTCCAGATTAGCACCCCACAACGGCTATCCTGTGAACCAACAAGGCATGTGTCAGGTGGCCCTGTCTCCAAGCAACCAGCCCCAAGTACATCTACTTCCTGTGAACCCACCGGGTTTGAAGCTACCTGGGAGTGAGCAGCCTGTCCAGAGAGCCTTCATGGAGGCCAAAACCTTAGGAGTAAGTGAAATTTTGCTCTGCAAGGACAGGTCACTGGCTGGCAACAGATGGGGGCTGGGGGTGGGGGGGTGCTTGGAAATACAGAAACTCCAAATCCAGCAAGCAGGGTTGGAGCTGACCCAGGCTTGCTAAACTCAGGTCCACCAGAAATCTCAGCTGGGCAACATCACCAGAGCCTCAGTATGGGGCCTTGGATTCTGTGCCTTAGGCATTTTAAGAAAGAGGAAAAAAGGTAACAACAACCAAAAAAAGCAGTAAACTTGAATGTTGGTCCTTTTTAAAATTCCATTTATATTAAATAATCAGAATAGCCAAATCCATATAAAGAGAAAGTAGATTAACAGTTGGGGATGGCCATGCCAAGGGGAGACTGAATGGGGGAAGGATGAGAGGTAAAAGGCATAGGGTTACCTTTCTTTATTCTTTATTTATATTCAATTTAGTTAACATACACTGTATTATTGGTTTCAGGGGTAGAGTTAGACATTCATCTGTTGCATATAACACCCAGTGCTCATTGCATCACCTGCCTCCTTTATGCCTATCACTCAACTATCCCTTCCCCCCACCCATTCCCCCTCCAGCAACCCTCAGTTTGTTCCCTAGAGTTAAGCATCTCTAATGGTTTGCCCCCCTCTCTATTTTCATCTTATTTTATTCTTTTCCTTCCCTTCCCCTGTAGTCATCTGTTTTGAATGTTGGTCCTTTTGCCAGTGTCCATGTTGATTCATGTGGCCTCTGGAATAAAGTGGGCATACCAAACTTTAAGGTAGAGTCTAAACCCAGCATGTGGGGAAAAAAGCATCTTAGACAACCAGCAAAATAACAATTCACGGTGGTTTTCCCCTAAAAGGCTGTCTTGGACAGGACCAAGAGAGGCCCACTTCATTGCATAGCTGAATGCTGACAATCACAGATTCTGACCCAGACCGCCTAAGCTCATGTCCTAGCTCCACCCCCACTTACTACTCATGGGAGTGTCATTTCATACAGACTGTATGGAGGGCACTTTGTGTCTTTCAAATTTACAAAAGACCCAATAATTCCATTTCTGAGCCTCTCTCCTGCAGATGCTGCCTGGGCACACAAGAAATGTGATATGTAGGAGCCTAATTACTGCAGCATGCTTTGTGATGACAACAGAATGGAAACAATAAAAATATCTATAAATATAATAGTGGTTAAATAAATGTATCATTTTAAAGATAGAATGTAATATAGCTCCAAAGAGAACAAAGAATTTCTTTGTGTAAAGATATGGACATACCCCAAGACATATCTTTGATGGTGGGTATTAAGGAGGGCACGTATTGCATGAAGCACTGGGTGTGGTGCAAAAACAATGAATACTGTTATGCAGAAAAGTAAATTAAAAAAAAAAAGTAAGGGGCAAACATTGTGTACAGTCTATTACCATTTGTACAAATTTAAGAAAATAATATATTTGAATTTGCTGGCATATTTGTAGTATACACACATGCCACACACATATATATATACACATATATACATACATACATAATATATCTGTGTATATGAATATATGCCATTTGTGCAAGAGCATATCTATGTTACTTTCCTAGGACTGTCATAACAAAGTTCCACAAACTGGGTGGATTATAACAACAGCAATGATCTCACAGTTCTGGAGGCCAAAATTTCACAATGAAGTAGTCCACAGGCCCATGCTCCCTATGAAGGCATTAAGGGAAGGTCTGTTCCAGGCCTTTCTCCCAACTTCTGGTATTTCCTTGGCTGGTGGCAGGACAACCCCAATCTTGGTACACAAGGAATTCCCCTGTGTGCTTGTGTGTCTCTTCATGTCATTCTTTCAAAGAACCAGCTTCTAGTTTTATTGATCTGTTCCACTGTTCTTTTGGTTTCTATTTTGTTGATTTCTGCTCTAATCTTTATTACTTCTCTTATCCTGCTTCGTTTAGGCTTAATTTGCTGTTCTTTCTCCAACTCCTTTAGGTATAAGATTAGCTTGTATATTTGAGACTTTTCTAATTCCTTAAGAAAGACTTCTATTACTATATACTTCCTTCTTAGGACCACCTTTGCCACATCCCAAAGGTTTTGAACAGTTGTGTTTTCATTTTCATTTCTTTCCATGAATTTTTAAAATTCTTCTTGAATTTCCTGGTTGATCCATTCATTTTTTAGTACGGTGCTCTTTAACCTCCAAACATTTGAGTTCCTTCCAAATTTCCTCTTGTGATTCAGTTCAAATTTCAAAGTGTTGTGGTCTGAAAATATGCGGGGAATAATCCCAGTCTTTTGGTAACAATTGAGACCTGATTTGTGACCCGGTATATGATCTATTCTGGAGAATGTTCCATGTGTACTGGAGAAGAATGTGTATTCTCTTGCTTTAGGATGGAATGCTCTGTATTTATCTGTGGAGTCCACCTGGTCCAACGTGACATTCAAAGCCCTTGTTTCCTTGTTGATCTTCTGTCCATTACTGTGAATGGGGTGTTGAAGTCCTCTACTATCATTATATTATTATCAGTGGGTTTCTTTAAGTTTGTTATTAATTGGTAGATACAATCAGCTGCTCCCAAGTTAGAAGTATAAATATTTATAATTGTTAGATCTTCTTGTTGGATAGACCTTTAAGTATGATATAGTATCCCTCTTCATCTCTTACTACATCCTTTGGTGTAAAATCTAATTTGTCGGATATAAGGATTGCTGCCCCAGTTTTCTTTTGATGTCCATTAGCATGATAAATCATCCTCCACCCCCTCACTTTCAATTTGGAGGTGACTTTAGGTCTAAAATGAGTGTCTTATAGACACCATATGGATGGGTCTTGCTTTTTTATCCAATCTGATACTTTGTGTCTTGATTGGAGCATTTAGCCCATTTACATTCAGAGTAACTATTGAAAGATAACAATTTAGTGTCATTGTATTGCCTGTAAAGTCCCTGTTTCTGTATATTATCTCTGTTCCTTTCTGATCTATGTTACTTTTGGGGTCTCTCTTCACTTAAAGAATCCCTTTTAATTTTTCTTTCAGGGCTGGTTTTGTGGTCACAAATTCTTTTAGTTTCTCTTTGTCCTGGAAGCTCTTTATCTTTCCTTTCATTCTGAATAATAGTACTGCTGGATAAAGTATTCTTGGCTGCATGTTTTTCTCATTTAGTACCCTGGATACATGATGACAGCCCTTCCTGACCTGCCAGGTCTCTGTGAATAGGTCTTCTGCCAGTCTAATTTTCCCACACTTGTATTTTAAGTACCTCTTATCTCAGACTGCTTTCAGGATTTTCTCTTTATGTCTAAAATTTGAAAACTTCACTATTGTATGTTGATCTATTTTTATTGATTTTGAAGGAAGTTCTCTGTGCCTCCTGGACTAAATACCTGTTTCCTTCCCCAGATTGCAAAAGTTCTCAGCTATGATTTCCCATAAGATAGCTTCCGCCCCTCTTTCTCTTTGTTCTCTGGGACACCAATAATTCTAATATTGTTTTACTTTGTGGTATCACTGATTTATCGAAGCCTCCATCATGGTCCATTAGTTGTTTTTCTCTCTTTTCCTCAGCTTCCTTCCTTTCCATTATTTTGTCTTCTATGTCACTGACTCTCTCCTGCCTCATTTACCTAGATGTTAGAACATCCATTTTAGACTGCATCTCAGTTAAAGCATTTTTAATTTTGGCCTGATACTTCTGCACTAAGAGATTCTCTAGTGTCTTTCATGCTTTTTTCAAGCCCAGATAGTAACTTTATAGTCATTATACTGAATTCTAGTTCTGACATTTTACTTATATCCATATCAATTAGATCTATGGCAGAGTATTACCTCTGATTCTTCCTTTTGTTGTGAATTTCTCCCTCTAGTCATTTTGTCCAGAGAAGAATAAATGAACAAGAGAACAAAATTAAAAATATCACAATGACCCCAGCAAAAAACACACTAGACAAATCTGAAGAGATCAGAAACCTAGAAAGAAAAGAAAAAAGATTGGGGACAAATGTCCACAGCTGGACAAAACAGGGTGATCTACTTGGTCCTGAGTGTATTTTGGTATGTTTGTTAAAGGCACTAAATCCCCAACTTGTGAAGAAAGCAAAACTGATATAGCTACAAAAAATAAAATTGAATACAGTGAAAGGAAGCCAAAAATGAAGAATATATCTATAAAATTAAATGTAGACATGAAAATTATAGAAATATTTAAAAACAAAGAGTCAATAGAACAAGAATCTAGTTGAAAAAGGAAAAAAAAGAAAAAAGGAAAAGAAAATTTTAAACTAAAAGACTAAAGATTCCTGAGAAAAAAACTCAAATTCTATATACTATTTTCCCCTAGGAAAAGAGTTTCTTAGTCCTGTGTGTTCTATAAACTTGGTATTCACCTGAGATTCTGCTTGTCTTCTGGGGGAGGTACCCATTGCACCGATTCTCGGATGTCTTTGCTTGGGCAGAATTGTGCCGTCCCTTGCCAGGGAGCCAGGCTCATTGTAAGCTGCTTGAGGTTGCTCTATGTGACTTTTGTTCCCTAGTTCCCTAGTTCTCTCCTCCTGTCATTTATCTTCCAATATATCTCCTCAGATTCGCTTCTCCATTCTTCCCACCTTGAAAAAAGTGGTTGCTTTTCTATTTGTAGAATTGAACCAATTCTTTTCTTAGATCTCAGGTTGAATTCACAGGTGTTCAGAATGATTTTATAGATATCAGCTGAATTCAAGGTAGATGAAATGCAAGTCCCAATGCCATTTTAGAGGATGAAAAAAAAAAAATGGTGGTGCCCCGAACTCCAGCCCTGGAGCTGAATGATCTCTGTCCCCACTCTCCAGGGCATCCTTAGGGGAAAGCAGTCAATCCCTTTTGTATGTGCCAAACTCCATAGACTCCTGAAGGGCACACCTACACCAATCCTCCAAGGGGAAGAATGGGGCCTCACTAAGGCCCTGCTACCTTCTGGGCCCCTGCTCCAGGAGCAGTTGTCTAGTCATGGCAGGGTCTCCCAGAAGTTGTTGCTTGCTGGGCCCTGGCTTGGAGAGCAGTCACCCAATCATGTCGTGGCTCAAGATCTATGGCAACACTGAGTTCAGAGACCACTCATGGGCTCACTGATTGTAGCCAGGATCCCACTCCAGTGCTTGGGAACTCTGCTGCTCTTGGGTACCCCCAGTCTTTCTGTAACCCTGGAGATCCTGAGACCACATGGTCCCACCTAGGCCCCACTTCACCACCTGAGCACCTTTCAGATAGTGATGTCCCTTACAAGAGCAGACTTCTGGATGTTCTGATCTTGTGCTCCACTGCGATATCACTTTCCCATAGCTGACTTACACAGGTTCTCTCCTCCTGTCATTTATCTTCCAATATATCTCCTCAGACTAGCTTCTCCATTCTTCCCACCTTGAAAAAAGTGGTTGCTTTTCTATTTGTAGAATTGAACCAATTCTTTTCTTAGATCTCAGGTTGAATTCACAGGTGTTCAGAATGATTTTATAGATATCAGCTGAATTCAAGGTAGATGAAATGCAAGTCCCCCACTCTTCTGCCATCTTCCCTCTCCCTCCCAGGACCATCTTGTGGTATTGGTAGATACACCTGTAAACAACAAAGGAAAGTTATACACCAAAATGTAAGGGGGATGTTTTCTCTGAATATAAGGTAATTATGGATGTTTTGTTTCATTTTTATATCTTTCATATGACTTTGTAGACTAGAAAAATGTAAGATTTATTAAAATAAAAAGGAGGTACAAAGGGGAGACGGGATCCCACCCCAGAAACAAAGGCTTCGGATTTTGGCTCTCCTGACAGGCTGCCCAGATCCTTATTGGCCTGATACATATCGGCCTCGGCTCCGTCATGGCCACCGTCATCTCTGGGGGCTACACAGCTGTCTCACTCTTTGGAGGCTTTCCCTTCTGGGGAGGCATCTGGGTAAGTAATGAGTCACCCCACCAGGCGAGTGAATTCCCAGAAATTACCAACACACTCAGGGCCATCTTGCCAATTTGTGTGGTTTGTACTCCACAGCAGGTTCCCAGTCAAGAGAACAAGCAAGGTGTAAAGCTGGCCCATGCCTTGCTTACCAGGCATGTTGGTTTGCTAGAGCTGCTGTGACCAACAGCACAGATTAGGTGGCCTACCCAACAGAAATGCATTCTCTCACAGTTTGGAGGCTGAAAGTCTAAGATCAAGGTGTCATCAGGGTTGTTTCTTCTGAGGCCTCTCTCCTTGGCTTGCAGACAACCGCCTTCTCCCTCTGTCTTCATGTGGTTTCAGTGTATCTGTGCCCTAATCCCCTCTTCACATGAAAACACCACTCATATTGAATTAGGGCCACCCTAATGATCTCACAGAGAATTAGTCACATCTTTAAAGGCCCCATCACCAAACATAGTCACATTCTGAAATACTGGCGGGTTAGGACTTCACCAGATTAATTTTGAGAGGACACAATTCAGCCATAACACCAAGTGACAGCCCAACAAGGTGTCATTCACCCAGAGGGGGCTCATTTTCTATTTGATTCACCTCAGGGGTCAGGGAACTTTCTTCTCATTCATCAGCCCAGGGGTGGCACCTTTTTTCAATTCATACAACAGTGCCAATGTATAAAAGGATGTATTGGTAATAGCCTTCAAGTGTTGTTCAACACAGGCCCACAGCCTGAGATCCAGGAGAAGAACACCTCCACCAATGGCTGAGAGTGACTACTGAGACACAGAACAGTCATTAAACAATGGGGACCCAACCTGGAGTCCACAGATGGGCTTCAGAGTCTCCATTCTGGCAAAATATTTGGTGTGCTAGATGTGTATTTTTTTTCCTGGAAAAGTCCATAGCTTTCATCAGATTCTCAGGGTGACCTATGACTCCATAAAATGTTAAAAACCACAGATCCTTTCTCTTCTCCAATTTACTGTCTGTTTGATTCCTTTGCATTCTCCCTTAGTGTCCTCTAAGCTACTCACACGCAAACACACTCTCTCTCTCTCTCTCTCTCCTTCCTCCCCTCCCTGCCCCACGTCCTTCTTCTCTCTGTTGTTACATAGTCTTTGTCTCTGGACTCACACACCTATCTATGATTCAAATACAACTTTTCTCATAAATAGCAAAACTCCAGAGTAACCTAGATAAGGAAAGTCCCCCCTTATCCTATGACATTTAAATCATTTAAATAAAATAGCTTAATGTTATCCCCACCCTTGTGCCAACAAAACACCTGCAAAATGGCAAGGCTCATGTTCTTGGGAGGATCTTTCTCTGAGTACCTGCTCTTTCTTGTTTCCATCTGGGTCTCATTTACTGAGGCTGTGATCCTCTTCTGCTGTGCATGGACCCAGAGTTGGAACTCAGCCTCTATTCCTCTCCCCCAGTGCTGCATCTGTATAACCCATTTTCATGGAGTTTGGGTCAATGGAGAGGCTAACACCATGGCCACAGAATGGCTTGCTATTGGGCATTAGATGCAACTGAGTACTGTTGCCTGGACATCTTCCTTTCTGCCAGGTTGACCAGCTCTCATGACCATCCCCCTCTTTATATCTGCAGGCAGTTTTGATCCGGGTTGCTGTTTTGACTCCAGGACTACGTATTCCCTAAAGATCATTAATGTCCTCTTCCAAAACAAAGACCCATCTCCTCTGGCATCTTAAAAGGACCTGAAGCGACCTCAGAAGGCCAGCCCCTAGTTCCCTTCCCTCCTTATCAAGTCTCTATATACTGAGGGGTTTAAGAATGAGATTTATTTTCCCACATACAGGAAAAAATACCATTCCCTTTAAAAGTCATAAGAAGCTAGAGTAACTTTTCATTGTAAAACTGTTTCCACCCCATGACACATGCATCTACCTTGAGAGGGAGGGTATGTAGGGTAAGGGTTAAGAACATAGGGTCTGGGGATGCCTGGGTGGGTCAGTTGTTTAGGTGTCTGCCTTCAACTCTAGTCATGAGCTCAGCGTCCTGGGATCCAACCCTGAGGTGGGCTCTCTGCTCAGCGGGGAGTCTGCCTCTCCTTCCCCTTCCTGTCCTTCCTCCCTCCATGTTGACTTGAAGGCACCAGCACAGGAACCTAGTATGTATGAGAGAATGTGTGTGACCAGAATCCTGGGAGCTGGAAGAAGGGACGCAATCTGGGGCATCTTTCTAAAACCCCCTCTTCTGTACCATTTCATTGTTTCAGGATCCCTCTCGGTGTCAGCAGAAAATCTGCCACAATCTTCTTGCCTGGTAAGTCACCTCCTGACACAGGCTCTGCCAGCAGAGGCCTATAGGAGACACCCTCTGGGGAAAGGAAGGTTAACGCACAATCCCCCCCTCATCCCTACATCTCACCAGACTCAGGGCACTGATACATGTGCTCACTCATACTCACAGGCAGGACTACAAAAACCTGGCCAGAGTCATGATAGGAAGGAGCCCAGAGGATTCTGGGGAGGGAAGGGCAACACAGCCACCTGCATTAAGGAAGAGACAGAGCAGTGTCCCTAAGAGGTGCCTACAGGAGGAGACACACAGCTCCTAGGGGTCCCGGCTCCACTCCAGCAGAGCAGACACTGATAGGGCCTGTGGCACAGGGATTCCAGCCATTCCTGCGGGAAGTCAGGGGAAGCTCAACTACCTGCTTCCTGAAGAAATCCAGCCAAGTGAGCTCTGCTAATCACAGAAACAAGGTCCCCTATAGGCACAGACCAAGAAAGTACCTTTGTTTCTCTCACAAGCAGGTTGTCTAGGGTGAACGGCCTCAGGATGGCCAGGTCCTTCTACCGCATGAGATCTATTTGAAAATCTCCAAAGGGAAGCTCTAAATTCTGGGCAGGTCCTTCTGCACCTGGCCCAGAATCATAGAGGACCAGAGCCTGTCATATCCCAAGACACAGGGGCTAAGCATCCTATCTGTCTCATATGGGATAAGCAGGTTGAGTGTTTCCCAAAGATATGTCCTAGGGACACTTGTCCTATGCGACACTTGTCCCATGCAACACTCTGGGAAAATGAGTAGATAAATTGGGGAAAGCTCTATTTAGTAGTCCCCTTTCTGGAAGATCCATGATCCTGGGGTATCTGGGTGGCTCAGTTGGTAAGTGACTGCCTTCAGCTCGGGTCATGATCCCAGAGTCCCAGGATCAAGTCCCACATCAGGCTCCCTGCTCAGCAGGGAGTATGCTTCTCCCTCTGACCCACCCCCATGCTTGTGTTCTCTCTCTCTCTCTCTCTCAAATAATGAATTAAATAAATAAATAAATAAATAATAAACAAAATATAAATAAATAAATAAAAATGAAATTTTAAAAAAGATCCATAATCCTTGTTAAAGGCTCTGACAAGTCCTGCAGCAAAGACCTATTTAACTTAGTTCAGCCCAGCTTTTTTCCAACGTTAATTTGCCTGCACACTTTTTTGTACAGAACAACTCTTTCCTTGCTACAGAACTAAAGCTCTAGGGATTTCCATTAAGAAGCACTTGTTGAGTCTCTATTCATCTCAACTACAATAATTTTCTTCTTTTACCCTGACCCTCTGTGTCTTCTTCAGCTGAAAGGCAGCTTGGGCTTGAACATCATCAGTGCAGTCTGTTCTGTGGTTGGAATCATACTCTGCATCACGGATCTGGGTCTCATCCCATCTTACTCTGTCTCTTATCCCCACAATTATAACTGGGGTGTGGTGAGTACCTATCTGAACCAATGTTCCTCTAAGTTCAGAGTTAGCTAGGCTTACCAAATCATTAGAAAGCCCAAAATCAAACTTCTTCACCTAGCACTGTAGAAAAAAAATCAGAACAGAATGTAAAGTCCCTGACCTATGGCTTTATTGCTGTGTTACTTGAAGCATGTGACTTTTCTTAGTCTTAGTTTCTACCTTTATAAAACAGTACCTACCTATGACATTATTGGCAAAATTAAATGCAATTATAACACGCAGATGCCTCCCACTGCACCCCTGCTTGTGACTGTGGACAAGGGGTCAGCAAAGGTTTTTTGTAAATGTTCAGAGAATAAATATTTAAGGCTTTGCAGGCCCTCTGGTTTCTGTTACAACTACTCATCCCTATCCTGTAGTGGGAGAGCAGCCATCGGAAATAGGTATCTGCCTTCAACTCCAGCCCTGAGTTGGATCCCAGTGAGAATATGCAGTGAGCATGGCAGTTTTCTGATAAATCTTTATTTATGAAAATAGACAACAGCCAGGATTTGGCCCATGAACAATAATGTACCAACCTATGCTGACCCGCAGAAATATAATGTGAGCTGCATGTCTGATTTTAAATATTCTAGTCGCCACCTTAAAAAAAAGAAGAAGCAAGTGAAATTAACTTTAATAATATATCTTATTTAACCCAATATATCCAAAATGTCATTTCAACACACAATCCGTGTTAAAAATTAAAAAATGATCAGTTTGATATTTTGCATTTTGGGTACTCGATCTTTGAAATCCTGTGTGTCACGCACATCTCACTTTGGGACTAACCACCTCCCAAATGCACAACAGCCACACGAGACTCATGACCCTGGGACTGACAAGAGGGCACAGCACAGACAAGTCCTTGTCCACTCGGTCCCTCCATCTGTCCGGCAACCCATCTTCTCCTTCCCAGTCATGTGACAGAGATGTTTTCCTAAAGGATGACTACCCTTCCCCTTAGAGAAGTACCAGTAGTGTTAAAGTAACAATTCTTTTATGAACACACTTGACCCTCACAAAAACTTGGTGAGACGAGATTAGAGGACTTCCTCAAAGCCATAGAGACAGCCCACCACAGAGCCACACTTGAAGCCAGACCTTGGACGCCTAAACTAGCCCTCCTAACAACCCATTCCCTGTGGTTCCAGAGCCCTGGTGTGGCTATTTCCAGTGTGATGCTCATCTTCTGCCTCCTGGAGTTCTGCATAACCTGTGTTTCTTCCCACTTTGGCTGCCAACTGGTCTGCTCTCAACAAAACTACGTGAGTCCAAAGGCTCCTCAGTGGGCTGGAAGGTGCCCCAAAGAGGGTGGAGTCTAGAGGGATGGCCATGGCCATGCTTCCCCTTCCTGCTCAGGAGCAGAAGTCTCGCAGGGTGTAAAGGCCTCCGTGCCTGCCTGGTACTTCTTGCACCCTTACTAGGGCACCTCCTGTGCACCTGTGTTTTCCAGGTGGGCGTGGTCCTCCCGAATGTCTGTGTGGCAAACCCAGGGGTCGTCCCAGAACCAGTGAACTTGCCACCGACTTCTTCCAACCAGTTCCAGGGCTCCAGATAAGCAAAGCCAAAGCTTCTAGAAGCATCTTTCGAAGAGACAGAAAGAAGACCTCCCCTTTCTGGGCTTCTGAAACCCAGGATCCTCTTTCCTTGACAATCTAAGGAAAATGTTTCTCTACCTTCATGCATCTTGACTTCATTCAATTCGGCATGGAAAACCTTGCATTTCCTCTATTTAAAAGGAGACAGAAATTTAAAGTGGCTTTTAACAAAGAGATCCTCCCTAGGGCATTTGCACCTGGGGCTTTGTGTGCTTGCCTGTGTGAGCTCATGGGTTGGAAGACCCAATGTCTAGACAACCCAACCTTCCTTCTCTCAATCATTCGTTCATTGATTAAATATGTACTGAGCCATGAGCGCCTATGGACTCTGAAAAACAACCTGAGGGTTTTGAAGGGGCAGGGGGTGGGAGGTTGGGGGATCCAGGTGGTGGGTATTATGGAGGGCACGGATTGCATGGAGCACTGGGTGTGGTGCATAAACAATGAATTCTGTTACACCGAAAAGAAATATAAAAAAATGTACTGAGCATTTGATATGTTCTAGGAAGGTTAACAGTGGAGAACACAACAAATCCCCTGACTTCTAGGAACTTTTGGCCTCATAGGACAATTAGGCAAGCAATTTTCTCTAACACGGGGCAGAATATGAGGACTCACAGAGACAGAACAGAAAAGGATATGATTTATTCTAATGGTGATGGGAAAAGTGGAGAGAACAACCCTGGTTAAAGAAGCAACATCTGAGTGGGGCATTAAAGGAGGCTTTTCTGTGCAATAAAGAACCACCCTGTTGGGGCGTTTTTGGGAGAGAGGGAGTCATCCACTAACAGGATTAATCATATATGCTGTTACCCATGATGTAGCAGTATTTGTGAATACACATTGTCTTAAGAGAAGGTATCTCCCCAAGTTATGAAGCTAATATATCTTTCTTTATAAAAGGATAGAGACTTATTCAAAGAGAAATGGCTATGTCTATAACTTCGAGATCGACCCATTAATTTAAATATTGTTATACATGATAGCAACTGGCTTCAAGAAGGTTATATGCTGGCAACAATCTCTGACATCCAGGTGCCATCTAATTTCCCTTCGCTACAAAAGCCCTGCAAGGATTCCTTGTTGTTGTTATCACTAAATACAGAACATGATTTTACTCTTGTAAATATGTTTAGCCGCTGAATTGATCCAAGATGTTTCTTCTAAATGGCTTGCTGTTTAGAGTCCCATCTCCTGCATCTGCACGGTCTCTGACCAGCAATCCTCCGCATGCCTATCAGCTGGTCGGGTATGGCTGAGGTTCCAAGACCACAGGTGGGTTTTCATTTGCTAGAACTGAATCGGTCTTGGGAAATCATGGACAATAAAAATGTAATGTGGGATATGTAGTACCCTGGTTTTAGACCAGCCCTTCAGTCATCTGTTCTGTAAGCTGAGATATTCATATGTTGGGCTCCCCAAAATGGACAGGCCTAGTGGGACCACTCTTGGAAGTTAGAGGGACAGAGCAAGTCTTGCTTCCACCCTCTTCCTTAGTCCTTCCTCTCACTGCCCCATCTGATTCCATACCTTCTCCCTTCACAGAACTCAAACCCTCAACTACAATGTCCCACTTGGTGTTCAGAGTCTCCTTCCAGACTAGTCCAACCTGTGAGTTAGCTCAGACCCTCCCGATGAGTCCCATGTCCTACCATATGGGTCATCATGGAGACTGTATCTGCTCACACACCTGGTGTTTCTCTGGATAGATGACATCTGCCACCTGCCACCTGAAATCACTCTGGGGCTTATTGCAATGGAGTACCTTTCCTATCCTACCACCTGCCCTGTTTGTCCTGGGTGCTAGACCCATCATTCCAGATGGCCCCTTCACCAGCCTGAAAAACAGCTCACTGCCTCCTGTGGGCAGCAAAGGTTGCCCTTGCTCTGTGCCATTCCATAAACTATTCATCCGCACAACTCCACTCACTCCCAGCCTCCCCAGAACAGTGGAGCATAGACACCGGAAGAGACCTTGGAGAGTTAGCACCATCAGCCCAGCCAGGAGCACAAACAGGACTAGAACCAATACTCCAGATGGTCCATCCAAGGCTCCTTACAGAAGCAGGGACGCATCATTGGACAAAAGGGTGAATTACAGTCACCTGTAATCTGACCCCTGAGCTGCCACCACACTCCTGGCTTTCTCTCCCAACTCCCCAACCAGTGACAATTTTGCTGTCACCAGATTCACCAGTACCCTCCAGTAGCTCTGTTTCCATGCTCATCCTACTTGCTTCTCTGTAGGAATTAACCCAACAAACCCCTCTCTCCTTAAAACACTAGGCTAGTTCTGCACTGGCTTCTCCGGATGCTCGCCCATGTGAGCTCCTCTCTCTCCCCGTGCACCTTGAGCACTGTTCGCTAATAAGGCACTACCCTTGGCCCTTTTTCTCAGCTCAGGTACTCAAGCTTATCTCCTGGGAGCTTGAGATTCTAATCTTGAGGGAGATGGAGCGTCAAATGTGCTAATCCATGCAGAAAGGGCTATACAGTGTTTATACTGCTTTCCGGTCAGGCCTTGAGTCCCAGGGCTTGTCATTCCCCGGTTGGGGAATTCTTATGAAAAAGGTCATTCAATGTCCTAGTTGATATGCCTGCCCCCATCTCCTCCTTCAGCAAGTTCAATGGCCACTTTCACAGGGAAGCTGTCTTGGGTTCCCATGGCCACCAACATCCAAGGAAAGGCAGGCCTGTGGTGGGAGCAGGAGAGATGTGTACAATGTGACCTGGCAGTGGTGATGCTCAGGGTTTAACCTTGAGAACTTTTTTTTTTTTTTTTGACTGAAAAAAAAAATCTGATTTTTGTGTTACAGTTGGAAAAAAAAAAAAAATAGAAGTGTGGCTATGTGTCCCAGTAGCAACTTCTCACTTGCAACATTTACAGCTCCCCTCAACAACCAAAATAATTTTAGGACATTCCACTGGGGAGGGATGCTCAGTCTTTGGAAGGTGCATTACAATGTCAGTAGGTGTGTCATGACAAGGAAAGACCTGCTCCCCCAGGACCCCAGCCCCAGTGTCAGGCTAAAGCCCATACTTTCCTGACTTTTCCTTCCCAGGACTCTTGCTACCCACAGTTTACACCATTCATATGGGTTCTGTTTTCCTGGGTACAGACTGAATATCTTCAGCAGCTCCAAGCTCTCTGGCCAGGCTCATGGTAAGACTTAGCACCGAGCAGCTGTCACCGAACACTTCCTAGAATGAAAAGTATCCTCTTGCTCCTGGGAATGAATCCCTTACATACCCACTCACTCAATCATCCTGTGATAGGAAGTACCTGCTTTATGCCAGGGGCTGTCCCATTCTGCACAGTGATGAATGGAGCAGATGTAGTTCCTGCCCTTCTGGAGAGCACATGCCTGAGTGCATGACAGGCAAGTCACACGGTCAGTTAAGTGATGGGGGTGCAAACATGGTGTTCATCTAGACATTCCCGGGAAAGGGGAAGAGGGCAGGTCCTGAATAGAAGTCCCCTCTAAAGAGGAGATGTGAAGAGTAAGAATAACGAGCCACACAGAAAGCGAAGTCAAAACCAATCCAGGCAGAGAGAAGAAGCCATGCAAAGCCCGTGCGGGAAGGAGCCTGGAGTGTCCGGGAAACTGGAAAGAAAGCCAGGGCAGCTGGATTCTAGTGAAGGAGATGGGGAGTATCTCAAGAAGGAGCTGGAAAAGCAGGCAGGGGCCATAGAAGCCGCTGGATTTCATTCTAGGGCTAAAAGTCATTGGGTGGCTTTATGCAGGAGAGTGATGTCATCCAACTTAGAGCGTGAAAGCTCATTCTGCCTGCTTTGTAGGGAAGGGATAGGAGAAGGGTGAAGGCAGGAAGCAGGGGGTCCTGGAGGAGATTTAGTCATAGTAGGACAGGGGTCGGCCAACTTACACCTAGGGGTGGACCATTTCTGGCCCACCACCCGTTTTTGTAAATGAAGTTTTACTGGAATACAGCCAGGCCCATTTGTTCACTGGTTGTTTCTGTGCTACAACCGCAAGTTTCGGTAGCTTGACAGAGACCATACAGCCTGCAAAGCCTAAAATATTTACTATCTGGTCCTTTGCATAAAAGTGTGCTGACCCTAGAGATAGAAAAGAAAGGAGGAGGGAGAGAAACAGTTATTGTCCTTCGTGGGCCAGAATCATGATGTTCCGAGCTATTCGCTCATCGCGGGAAAGAACTGGCTATGACCCATTACCTTCTCTTGCCCTTGGTAATCAGACTCTCCCAGTGAAATCAATTAAGGTGGGAGCCGTAAGGGAATGACCACAATTAGGGGAATGTCCCCATTAACAATCCATTGAATGCCTGGACGAGGTAGTGGCAGTGGAGACAAAAAAGCGGGCCTGGGACACGGCCTGGTGGGGAGATCTCTAGGGTTCATGGACTGTGTGGGGTGAGTGAAAGAAGAAGGGTAAACTGAGGGCAATGCCAAGGTTTCTTCCTTAAGTAACTGGGCGAACAGCCGTTTACTGGAATGGGGAAGGCTGGCATCAGAAAAAGTTTCAGGAGGAAACCCCAATTTCAGTAATATTGTCCTCAGCACTTATGGGAGCATACCATTCGAGAGGTGGCCAAGAACTTAAAGGTAACCTCTCTTTGACACTGGACTATCCTCTATCACTGCCCCCGATGTATAATATCAGCATCACCAGCCTCACCGGGGAGCCCGCCGGCCCTTCCCTAGACCTGCTTACTGAGGAGTGCTGAGGGCAGGGTCAAGAAGTCGGTGTTGAAGTAAGCCTGCCAGGTGATTCTAATGCTCGGTCCAGTTTGCGAATTCTCCACAGATGCTTCGTAAGTGATTTTTCCTTCTCCTCTTATATGGTGCGGCACGTTACCCTGCTGTCTCCAAAGACAGCCCGCAGCCCACACCACCCTTAGACGACTTCATTGAGAAGCCCTGCCAAAGAATGAACATGTGTAAGTTAGATAAGGCACTCCTCAAGTTATCACCTAGAAGATAAAAGGGTGACCCTCCCCTTTGGAGCTGAGAACAGAGTGCTGGATAAGACTCGGTCCCTGCCCATCCGTTTCTTCCCAAAGCCTCCCACAGGCTCAGGTCCCTCACACTCACTTGGCTTCCCCTACTTCCCACGCAGGTCAGGTTACTGTCAACTACACTTTTTTTTTTTTGAAGATTTATTACAATTATTTTTTTTAATTTATTTTTTATTTATGTTCAGCATACCAGTATATTATTATGTGATCTTAGTCACCATACAGTACATCATTAGTTTTTGATGTAATGTTCCGTGATTCATTATTTGCGTATAACACCCAGAGTTCATGACAACACGTGCCCTCCTTGAGACCCGTCACCAGGCTAACCCATCCCCTCTGAAACCTTCAGATTTTTCCTGGAGTTCATAGTCTCGCATGGTTCGTCTCCCCCTCTGATTTCGACCCCCTTCAGTTTTCCCTTTTTTCCCCTAATGTCCTCTAGGCAATTCCTTATGTGTCATATATAGGTGACACCATATGATAATTGTCTTTCTCAGCGTGACTTACTTCACTCAGCTTAATCCCCTCCAGTTCCATCCATGTTGATGCAAATGGTCGGTATTCAACCTTTCTGGGGGCTGAGTCATATTCCGTTGTGTACATGGACCACATCTTCCTTATCCATTCATCTGTTGAAGGGCATCTCGGCTCCTTCCACAGTCTGGCTACTGTGGACGTGGCTGCTATGAACGTCGGAGTGCAGGTGCCCTTTTTTTTTTTCACTACATCTGTATCTTTATATCTGTAAATACCCAGTAGTGCAATTGCTGGGTCATAGGGTAGCTCTATTTTAAACTTTTTGAGAAATTCCCATACTATTTTCCAAAGTGGCTGCACCAACTTGCATTCCCACCAACAGTGTAAGAGGGTTCCCCTTTCTCCACATCCTCTCCAACATTTGTTGTTTCCTGCCTTGTTAATGACACTTTTTAAAAAGATTTTATCTATTTATTTATTTGTCAGAGAGAGAGAGAACAAGCAGAGGGACTGGCAGGGGGAGAGGAAGAACAATGCAGGGCTCCATCCCAGGACTCTGGGATTATGACCTGAGCCGAAGGCAGGTGTTTAACCGACTGGGCCACCCAGACACCCTCTAATATATTTATTAAACTTAGATCAGGAACCAGGAGTCATTAGAAAGAGACTGGACAAATGCCAGGGAAAGAAGGCAGGAGCAACAAGATTAGACTTTGTCTAGGTAAGAGGCCAATAAAACTCTATAAACACTCCCCCCAAGGTCAGTCGGAAGGAGCAGGAGGCTGGCTGAGGACAAAGCAAAAGCTGGCGCCTTGCACCCCCCCTTCGCCCGCTCCCCTCCATATGTGTAGCATTCCTCGGGCACCCCTGACTGCCATAAAATGATAAATAGTTAACTTGCAGAAATCACAGTCCTGCAGGGTAGGAGTCTCCCTTGGTTTGCAAATGTCCTTGAGATTTGCAACAAGGAAGTTACCTTATCAATAGCCCTAATGTCACCCTCCCCTCCATGAAAAACCGAAGGAGGCGGAGGCAGAAGGAAAAGTGAATAAAGTTACATTTCTTCTAAACCTAAATCTCACTAACAGGGACATTTGATAGCAGGAATGTAACATTCCACCAGGAGACTCCCAATTGTCTTTATGTTAGTGCCTCATTAGAGGGAAAGTGGCCTTGGCTTGATAGTGACCAGGCCTTCAATATCCTGATAGTGCTTTTTTTCGCATGTGTGGGCTGACCGGCCAGTTCTGCTTCTGTAAGATTGCTTTGTCTGCTTTCGTGCAAGGGTCCCCTGATCCACTCCACTGACGCCAAGTATGCCTGTTCAAACTGTCAATCAATCAGCTCAGCCCCACCCGAAACTTGTTTGTATCTGTCTATAAAAACCCTGCACCAACCCAGCTCTGGACCCCTCGGCATTATCTGCAACGAGCGGCGCAGAGGTCCAGGTTCGAACCTGCAATAAACGACCCTTGCTGCTTGGCTTTGACTCACGTCTGTGGTGGTCTTTTAAGGTGGGGGTAATATTCAGTTGGCATTTCAAGTCCAAAGGCTGTCAGAAGTCATTTACCATCACAGACTACCCCTCCCTCCACCACTGAACACAGCACAGGGACGTAGGTGCTCAGCAACTGGAAATGCCACGCCGTGCTGGGGGGAATGTAAATAAATGCCAGAGCCGCTCTGGAAAACCGTCTCTTCAATCGTTACAAAGTTACACGGATGCTTACTCTCTCTCCTGGGTGTTTATCCTGGAGAAAGTGAGATTTGTTTTCCCGCCAAAACCTGTACACACATGCTCAGAGCGGCTCTATTTGGAAGACCCCAAAACTAGAAATGAGGCAAATGGGCTTCCTTGGGGGGAACGCTGGAGGTGCTGGGCCACGTCCATTCAGTGGAACACCTCTCAGCAAGGAAAAGGAGCAAGCTACAGACACGCACACCTTGGGTCTCAAAAGCATATCATGGAGTGGAAACCGCCTGTCCGAAGGGGTGCATCCTGTAGGAATCCATTTATACGATGTTCTGGAAGTGACGAGATTACAGATGGAGAACAGATGGGTGGCTGTCGGGCGTTATGGTGGGAAAGAGGCTGTGAGGGGTAAGGGCGACATGCGGCAGCTTCTTCATGGCAATGGGACAGCTCTGTGTCCTGATCATGGTGACGGGGACAGGAATCCTCACATGGGATCCAATTACATGCAACAATACACCCCCCCAAAACGGGGCTAAACACTGGGAAAGCAGAAATAGTCAAAAAGAGCCCGTCTTCTGATATGAAACAAATTTTGAGTTAGAAACACAAAAGCATATTGTATTTTTCTCCTTCTAACAAGAACAAACAGTTTTTTCCACTGAAAACACACTCGAAACAATAACGACTCAACTGGATAAATACCCGTCAGGCCCAGACTTTAGTCTCTAAACATTTCCTGCTAAAAAGAGGGAGGGCTCCTTGGAGAACAGACTAAGTGTAGAAACACATTGTGCCAGCAAGAGGAAACCCCCAGCGGCCGCAGGGCTCCGCTCAGAAGGATGCTGGAGCTGGTTTAAAGGCGCTTCCACTGGCCAAAAAAGCTCATCAAGAATAAGGACAAAGCCATCAGAATCACAAAACAATGCCCAAGCTAAGCTGAAACTCGTGGCCTCATCATGGTACTTTTTTAAACACTAGTCACCTTTAGAAGTTGCCAAAAGCCACACCCGATATTCTAAAAACTGGCAACTAACAGAGAATAGAGCATTCGAGAAAGGAAAAGCAAGGACAGGAATCGCTCTGCTCTGTCCACAGCAGCCCAGGCAACAGGTAAACAGGACAGCCGCGGGGGTGACAGCAGGGAGCCGTGGGAAGGAACAAGCTGGGGCTTCGTGCTGGCTCAGTCTGGACTCTCCATTTTCCCTGCAGTTTCTAGTTCTCAGAAGGTCTGGGTGTCTGGTCCCTGGCCTCTGGTTGCTGATGTGAGTCGGGAAAAGGCCACTGTAAAGCCACGGTGGCTTCAGTCTGCTGTCCCCATGACAGGACTGCATGGACAGACAGCACTGAAACCTCAGGGCAGACCACAAGACACATGTGCCTTTGCTCACAGGTCTATGGGTCGGCTGGGCAGGTCCCCCAACCAGATCTGAGCTTGGCCGGACTCTCGCGTGCATTTGTGTCCAGCTGAGGGTCAGCAAGATGGCCATGCCCGCCTCGGCAACACCATGTCCCATGAGACTGGGCCCTCAGTGGGGCCCATAAGACTGACTGGGCTCTGCTCCATCTAGTCTCCGACAGGCTAGTCTGGACATGTCCTGTGGCCACTGCAGATTTCCAGGACAGAAGGGAGGCCATCAAGCCTCCTGAGGCCTCCGGTCAGACCGGACACAAGGCTGCTTCCGCCTCAGTCTGCTGCCAAAGGATGTCCCCAGGCAGCCCAGACTCAAGAACCTGGGGACACAGACTCCAGGTCTGGAAAAGCTACGGGTCCATGAAGAGGTAGAGAATGGGGGCAGTTTTTCAGTGAACCTGCCACCCGGTTCTGTCCCTGGTTTCTGTGAGGGCCAACGCTGGCCAGGCCCCTGCGACCCCTTCCCGTGCCAGCCTGGGCCCACAAGTCCTGAGTCACCTTCCTGACTTTGCGGAGGCCGCTGGGGCAACAGTGGGGCGAACCTGAATCCAGAGACTGAGGCACAAATTCTCTGTGCGTGTGCCACCTGAGTATCACTCTTTGTGCACACACACACACACACACACACACACTCGTGCTCACACACATCCAGGGACTCACACGCGTCACACACTCACACCCACATTCAGATGCAGTACCTTCTGCCATCCACTTGCACACATCACGTGCGCTCACACTTACACATGTACACTCACGTGCCACACCTGCTCCTGCTCACACATTCATACACATTCACACACATGCTTCTGACACACTCACACATACGTACCTCACACACACCCACTGTGCTCTCACTGACACGCCGTCATGCACCTGGCTTCACACTCACACTTGCATGCCTACCCCTGCACACATTCACGCCCACATTCACACACTGCCCCCTGCCGTTGCAACGCTGTGCAGCGGGCCCCTCTTCTCCAATGTCAGACCAGTTCAGTGGGAAGTCATCCAGCCTCCTGGCTACTATCGGAGGGTCCCTCCTTGGCCGCAGGAAGGTGAAGGCCAGTGTGGATCCCACTCACAGCTCTGGTGCTAACTCTGGGACACTAACAGCCCGCTTGCTTCTCTGGGCCTCGGTTTCCCCTTCTGCACGCTGAAGGAAGGAGCTCAACCCCCCCTCCCCCACGCCTGGGCAATCCACCAGCAGCCATCTCAGCCCCACCAGAGGGCTGGTGGGTGGAGGCCTGAGAGCCAGGAGGGGCTTGCGAACTTCCCAGAGGCGGCAGCTCCCCGCAGAGCGGATTTCCAAGCCCCACGCGAGTAGGAAGGCTTTCACATTAATATGTGTGAACTCAGGAGAGGCGGCTGCGGGCGAGCAGAGGCAGCGGGGAGCAAGCGGCGCGGGCACGGCGGCCGAGGCAGCCCGGTGAGTACCCACTGCCCTTCTAGTCCCTGGGGCGCACTGGGAAAGGGGGCAAGGGCATCAGATCTGGCAGGGATGGAGAGCCTGGACCAAGAATGCTGTGACCTGGGGGTCTTGCCCCACCTGGCCCTGAGAGCAGGGAGGACAGCTCCCAGGGCCTCCCACTGAGACGCACCTGCTGCTCAGGACCCACCAGTGGTAGGGAAAGAAGAGGCATCTGTCTCCATTCCTCAAAGCATGTCTGCGATGACTCGGGTATCCCCTAGAGGCCCCAGGACCCTAATCATGCTCCCAGGGGAATAGAGTCCTTCTTTCCACCTGGACGCCGACCCCAAGTAGGGCAGAAAGGTGATTCCAACCCAGGCATAGTCCCCCTGCCCTCCTGCTTCTCCCAGGGAAAGAGACAGGCGTGCAGGGATACTGAGCTAGAAAGGGGCTGCGGGGCAAATATTGTCTGGACCCTTGTTCATAGACGGGGAAGGGGAGGTCCAGCAAGGGGAAGGGGCAGCCCTGGCCCGCAGGCCCTCAGTGAGGTGTGGGCAGCAGAGTGGGCCCCTGCTGAGGGCGTGGGCCAGTCGGGAGGGTGTGGGAATCAGGGAAGGGGGCCTGCCTTACTCCATCCTGTGTTGTGCATCTGTTGGCATCCTTTGCAGGCCAGTGGGGCAGGTCTGAGTCGCCCTGGAGGGCTGGGATTGGAGAAGCCTGGATGGCTTCCTGGCAGCCCAGTGTCCCAGGGTGAGACTTAGAAGGAGCACATTCCTGCCTAGTGAACAATGGCAGGGTCAGGAAGACAGGGGAAGTGGACGGAGCATCCCTGAAAGGCTACAGCACCTCACTCGCCACCAACATCACAGTCATCCACTCAACAGATGGGGAAATAGATCGTGCAGCTGATTAAGCTTGTAGGTGCTCAGATGGATTCTTCCCAGGCTAACCCTGGGACCTATGATCTTAACCCCTAAGCAAAGCTCCCTCCTCCCAGTTACGTTTCATCCAAGATAGCTTCCTTAGATCCTCTCTCCTCCAGCAGGTAACTCCTCCCCATGCTGTTCCAACTGTGAAGGAGCAAAACTGCTTCTGGCTCCTCGTAAATAAAGATGAAGCCCCAAGATGCTCACAAGACAAGTCCTGGCTGCCTGGTGGGCTCAGCCCAGCAGAAGGTCCATAAGTTAGTGCAGTCAAAGACCAGGGGTCCTCGGGTCAGCTCCGGGAAGCTGGTGCAATCAGTGCCCTGGGGATCACTGAGGCCACCTGGGAATTGGGGCAGTCCCGCCGTGGCTTTCCTGGCTGCTCTCAGGTGAGACAAGCAGCCCCAATTTACTCACCCGAGTGGTCCATCCTGTGTCATGTCACAACTAGATTTAGGGGGCCCTGACCCTCAAACCAGCATGAGGCAGGGAATAAGAGGACTTGGTGGGCCTCCTCTGCTGATTGCACCAGATTCCCCTCCTCGAGCCTCCCCCCAGCTGGGCAACTGTGGTTTCTGGTTAATGGGAAGGAGACGAGAGGCCCAGGAGACAGACACCTGACTGCCATTCCAGTGAGCTGGCTTCACCCGCCTTGAGGCCGCCAGTGTTCAGACCCACTTTCTGCAGAGGGGTTTTTAGGATATCTATGGAGATACCCCCATCTTCTGGGGTACCCCCATGTTCTCTCCCAAACTCTCTCTCAATCTCCACTCCCAACCCTGCAGAGGAGGGTGTCAAGTCATGTAATAGGTCCTCAGTCCCCTGCTTTGCAACCCCCCCCCCACCAGGGCCATCTGTGGCACAGCTCACCCTAGCATCATCTCAGGTTTTGTTGTTGTTGTTGTTGTTGTTTTAAGATTTATTTATTGGGGCACCTGGGTGGCTCAGTGGGTTAAAGCCTCTACCTTCTGCTCAGGTCATGATCCCAGGATCCTGGGATCAAGCCCCGCATCGGGCTCTCTGCTCCGTGGGGAGCCTGCTTCCCCATCTCTCTCTGCCTGCCTCTCTGCCTACTTGTGATCTCTATCTGTCAAATAAATAAACAAAATCTTAAAAAAAAAAAAGATTTATTTATTTTAGAGAGGGGGAAGGGCAGGGGGAGAGAATCTTCAAGCAGACACCCTGCTGAGCACATCTGACACAGGGCTGAATCCCACGACCCATGAGTTCATAACCTGAGCCAAAACCAAGAGTCTGACGTTCAACTGACTGCAATGACCAGGCGCCCCCCAGCTGAGACCCTGGTTTTAACATTTTTGACAAGTATGCTCAAGGGCAAGATCCACAGCCTGTCCTACTCTATCACACTGCTGTTTCTTTCTTTTTTTCCCTTAATTTTACTTAGTTAAGATACAGTGCAGTATTGGTTTCTGGAGCGGAAGTCAGTGATTCATCACTTACACACAACACCCGCTGCCCGTCCCAACAAGTGCCCTCCTTAATCCCCACCCCCATCTGGCCCATCCCCCACCATCTCCTCCATGAACCCTCAGTTTCTCCTCCTTCTTGAGCCTCTTACAGCTTGTTTCCGTCTCTCCTTTCTTTCTGTTCTTCCCTCCCATATGTTCATCTGTTTTCTTTCTTAAATTCCACATATGCATGAGATCATACGCTGTTTGTCTTTCTCTGACTGAATTATTTCACTTAGCGTAATACACTCCGGCTCTATCCATGTCATTGCAAATGGCAAGATTTACTTTTTGATGGCTGAGTAATATTCCATATTGTGTGTGTGTGTGTGTGTGTGTGTGTGTGTGTGTACACACCACATCTCCTTTATCCATTCATCAGTCTCAATGGACATTTGGGCTCTCTCCATGGTTTGGCTATTGTTGATAACGTTGCTATAAACATCAGGGTGCCTGTACCCCTTTGGATATGTATTTTTTGTATCCTTTGGGTAAATACCTAGTAGAGCAATTGCTGGATCGTAGGGTAGCTCTATTTTTAACTTTCTGAGGAAGTTCCAAACTGTTCTCCAGAGTGGTTTCTCCAGTTTGCATTCCCACCAACAGCAAGAGGGTTCCCTTTTCCTCCGCATCCTCACCTACACCTATTGTTTCTTGTGTTGTTAATTTTAGCCATTCTGACAGGTGTGAGGTGGCATCTCATTATGGTTTTGGTTTGTATCTCCCTGACAATCAATGGTATTGAGCATCTTTTCATGTGTCCGTTGGCGATCTGGATGTCTTCTTCGGAGAAGTGTCTGTTCATGTCTTCTACCCATTTCTTAAACTGGATTATTTCTTTTTTAGGTGTTGAGTTGGTAAGTTCTTGTAGATTTTGGACACTAACTCTTTATCAGATATGTTGTTTGCAAATATCTTCTTTTAGTTTTGTTAATTCCATAGGCTTTTAGTTTTGCTAATTGTTTCCTTTGCTATGCAGAAGACTTCTATCTTGATGAAGTCCCTATAGTTCTTTTTGCCTTTGTTTCCCTTGCTTCCAGCAATGTCTCTAACAAGAAGTTGCTGCCGCCAAGCTCAGATAGGTTTCTGTCCGTTTTCTCCCCTACGATTCTAATGGTTTCCTGTCTCACATTTAGGTAGTTCATTCATTTTGAATTTATTTTTGTGTGTGGTGTAAGAAAGTGGCCCAGTTTCATTCTTCTGCATGTCGCTGTCCGGTTGTCCCAACACCATTTGTCGAAGAAACTGTCTTTTTTCCACTGGATATTTTTTCCTGCTTTGTCAAAGATTAGTTGACCACAGGGTTGAGGGTCCATGTCTGGGCTCTCTTCTGTTCCACTGATCTATGTGTCTGTTTTTGTGCCAGTACCATACTGTCTTGATGATTACAGCTTCGTAATAGAGCTTGAAATCCAGAATTGTGATGCCTCCAGCTTTTGTTTTCCCTTGTAGCTTTGGCTACTGAGGCTCTTTTGTGGTTCCATACGAATTAAGGATTTCACACTGCTACTTCTGACCCTCACTTTATGATCTGCGAAAAGGACTGAATAACACCTACCTCACAGGGCTGTTGTAAGGGTCCATAGTCCTCATAGAGATGACAGTTCTTTACAAACTGTAAAGTGTGGTACATAAGAGAGGAGCCAGGACTACCCCCACTCATTTAGCCATTCATAACATGCCTATTGCTGGTGTCTGGAGCCTTCTGCATCTGTCCCAGGCAGCCATTCCACTGGTGGGTGCCCTGTAAACTCCTGGAGGCAGGGGACCATGACTTTTCTTTTCCACCTGCCTGACGCTGGTTCACATGCATTAGTGTTTAGGTCAAACTGGCTGATTGGTTGGTAAGGGAGAAAAAAAGAGAGTTCTCCTTCTGAGCATCACAGAGCCAAGCGGCAAGGGCCAGATGGTCCTCAGAATGTGACAGAGGGGTGGTCCCAGTCCTAGGGTGCCGAGGGGCTGTCTCATCTGCAGGGGCGAGTCGAGAAGGGAGATTGTGACCCTTGGGAATTATGTCACTTTCATGCTCGGGGCTGCCACCCAGACAGCCTCAGCAGCAGAGAGCCTATTTTTGTAGGTGTTTTCTCTTCTCGGGAGGAGGGCGAGGTCTCGGTTTCAGCACGTTCTCACCTCCTGCCTGAGAGAGATGTTGCTATTTCCAGCTGCTTCCTTCTGGGGCTGCTCGGTGCCCAGGACGGACCCCAGGGAAGGCTCAGCAACTCGCCCAACCCGCCCTGGGTGTCGGCAGTTTTCGGCCGTCCCCTGAGACATGACAATGCTATAGGCAAAGCAGCGAGGTTTTCACCAAGTTGCACTTGTTCTACTGAAATCCTTTCTCCTTTTACTCTAAAACTTCATCCCTCTTTCCCCTCGGGTGTTACATGTCCTTTCTGGTCGCCGGTGAGAACACGGGTGATCGCTTTAAATGAACTGCCTCGAGGAGGCAGAAAGTCAGCAGGCTCGTTCAGTTGTTTGTTCCTAAGATGCTGTTCTGGGGACTCGGGACGTTTTAGCATCCTTAGTCCCAGGAGTGGGGCACAAGTGTCAGCCCCCTCCCCAAAGGCAAGGTTCAAACTTAGGAGTGAGTGAGGTCCTTAAAGTCAGCAGGAATCCAGGACCTAACCAGTTCTTCCACTGAGATGCTGTGTGACTGTGGGAGACAACCTCACCCTCTCTGAAGCCTCATTTCCTCATCTGTAAGTACAGCTAATAGCCCAGGCCTATCTCTCCCTATGAGTGAGAAGAGGGCTTCAGCGTCCAGGGTTTGCACCCCACTCAGCAAGGACCTGTGGGACAGGGGGTCCTCCTCCACTCAGACTCCCAGTCTTCCTGCTGTCTCACTCTCTCTTCCATTTCCTTAGACTCCCAGGCCACGACATCATTGCTAGTGTCCTCAGCAACTGGGTCTGCTTCCCAGATATGTCTGGCCAGGTGGGGGAGGCCAGTGCGTGGGGAAGAGAAGGAGACTGATGCAGAGAAAGAGAACAACGACTGTCCTGGGATGAGGGAGGAGACCATAGGAAAGCAGCACCTCTAAGGACTGTCTAAGGTCTGTAACCTCCTTGGGGACATCCCTGAGTTCCTCAGTCAGGTCAGATCCGTGCCCCCTCGCTCCGTGGACCTCTCCCTTGAGAGATGCAGGAAGGTCTTAATTCACCTCCGTATTCTCAGCCCCTACACTTGGTGCTCATCATGGTGGCTCAGCAATTGTCTTTTGGCCTGACTGGCAAACTTCCCTTACTTCTCTTATTCGCCTCTAGGCTCCTGGAGGACATGGACTCTGTGTCCGACCCCTATTTATGTTCATCTGGGGAAAGGGTCACGGTCAGGAGCAGCTCCATATTGCTGCTGTCACAAATAGCTCCGTGACCTCACCTGGGGAGGGTTTATCTCCTCCTCGGGTTCCTGTGACCTGGGAGCTCTTCTCCCCGCATGGTCCTCACTCAGGAAGCAGGGAGGGTGGAGCAGCCCCTGCCCGGGACATTGTGAGTCACTGTGACAAAGAGAAAAAGAGCCCTGCGGGGTCCGGGTTCTCTGATAGCTCAATGCGTGTTTCCTTCCAACCACATTTATTCTGCAAAACCAAGTCACGTGGCCAACACAAACATGAAGGCACCCAGGGTGGAAGAGCTGGGACCCCTGGGGTGGCAACAGGGACAGGGGCAGGCTTTGGAGACAGGCTAACTTGGACGTGAACCCTGACTCCATCAACCAGCAGCTGGGTCACCCCCAGCAATCCCTCCAGTGCTCAGAGTCTCCCTTGTCTCACCCATAAAATGAACCTTCAGGAATTACCCTTGTGAGGATAAGAAAAAACACATTTGAAGTACCTGGAAAAGAGTAAGTACTCAAAAAAAAAAAAAAAAAAGCAAGTCTGTTACAGGCTCTTGTTAACCTGGTGCCTGGCAGCGTGAAGCAGAGTGGGGCTCAGTGACTGCAATTTGGTTTAGAAAGTTCCAGAAAAGTTCATGTTGAGATAGGATCATGGCAACATTGCTTTGAAACTGGAACCCTAAAAGGACCCCCCCCCACACACACACACCCAGCACTTGGGGAGCTTTCGAGACTTTCTCACCCATGTTTGTGTTTCAACCTCGCCCTACAACTGAGGCAGGTGCTCAGCCATGACCATCCTCTTTTTCTAGGAACATAGCCTGGCTCAGTGCAGTTTCGCATCCTGCCTGAAACCACGGCAAATAATCCATAGAAGCAATATTTGAGGCTGTAGCCAAAATTTACCGAGCGTTTCCTATGCCGAGCACCCTGCCTGGCAGTGTTCCAAGAACAGGGTCGGGGAACGGCAGCCCACGGATCCGAGGCAGCCCACCTGTTGTCCCTGTAACCGCAGCCGGACAGGCATGGCTGTACCACCGGGGGTGTTACCTGTGTCTGCTTCTAACTACTGTCGAAGGCTCAGGGTCGCAACAGAAGAGCGCGGTATCTACCCCCCGACTCTTCACAGAGGCAGTTTGCCAGCCCTGTTCCAAGCAGTATGCATGTCTAGGAATAATCATTTCGGTGTGAGTCCCTAGAAATGAGAGTTCCAACAGAGTAGGCGTTTTATGGGGAAGTCCCAGCATAACCCGTGGGCAGATCCGTCCGCCACACGGCAAGCCGTCACTCCTCCCAGGCTGCAGGGGGACAGGGAGGAACCCCTTCAAAATGACAGCTGCCTTCTGTCACTCCCTAAATGCCAGCCAATTTTTACCCCATGTTCCTGCAGCTGAGTCCTAGGCGATGCCTCCAGTTGTGGAAAACCTGTGGAACAGCCTGTGGGTGGCCTTGGCTCTGTTTCTTTGCAGCAAGTCAACACTCTGTCCACAAATGTAGGTCAGACACAGTACAAATAAATGGCTCAGGGGCTCCCCAGAAGACATACATGTTGCGAGCTTCATCCCCCCAGAACAGGCGGGCTTGAGCCCTCGTCAGCTGAGAGCCTTTGCAGAGCCACAGAGAATTTGCTGTGCAGTCTGCGAGCTGACTCTCCCTGGAGAAGAGGGTGTGACAGCTGTCAGAGCACAGGGGACATGCACTGTAAAACAGTTAAAAATTGAACCACTCCTCGTGACTGTTCTATACACATTACTTTCAAGAAAACATTTTAGGCAAGTAGCATTACAACAAATCGCACTCAAAGGCTGGCTTTTATCAAGTGTGAATGCATTATTTCGATTTAATTCACGCCAAGCCCTATGAGACTGGTAGCAGTGTCCTTATCCCCACGTCATAAGTAAGGAAACTGAGGCAAGGAGAGAGGTGGCCATCATGTCCCATCTCACAGTAGCAAGAGGGGCCAGGATTCAAATCCTGATGTCCGTCTCCACAGATGGCACTGAACCCATTAATGCCAATGGGAGCACTGACTTTTTCAAGTTCACTGTCTGATCTGGCAAGTTCATTTATCCTTCTTTGGTGTCCTAGTAAGCTCATCTTCTGATAGCTGGGTGCTTTTGCCCAAAGTGTTTGCTGGGGCCAGCCACACACAGTGCTCCCATAATCCATGCATCATGCATTTCCCAGATATGTTAATAGCAACTGTTTGGGTGGCCAAAGAGAAAGCCTCCAGAGCCGAAAATGACCCACGGGCATTATGGACACAAGCTCCCCAGCCTGGGCTGAGGGACAGGAAACGTCAGGTGAATTCCAACCTGTGGGTGAAGAGGGCTGTGCTGCCTCAGCTCTGCCTCACACTGGCTGTGTGTTCTTGGGCAAGTCACTTGCCCTCTCTGGAGAAAGGAGGTAGTTTAAGTATGTGCTCCCCCTGAAGGTCCTTGCCACGTAATAAAGCCCAGAGATTAAGATCGGGGCTTCTGGGGCCTTGGACTTGCCTCACCTAGAGGCCCATGATCGAGGACGTCCTGCACTTCTCGGAGTGAAGCTCCGTGAACGACGGTCAGAGATGTGGGTGCCGTCCTCAGGGGTGGCCGTGAGGGGGGCTACGCAGGCAGGCATGCTCTTTATAAACTAAAAGGCCCCACGTGAGTGTGCGAGCAGCTGCAGCATCGTCTGACCTTTGTCTCCCAGGCCCTCCGAGCACCATGTCCGCCCCTCCGGCCAGCAACGGCGTGTTTGTCGTCATCCCGCCCGGCAACGCCAGCGGCCTCCGCCAGCCCCCAGCCATCCTGCCCACCTCCCTGTGCCAGCCCCCCGGGGCCCTGCAGTTCGAGGAGCCGCCGCTGGGGGCGCAGACGCCAAGGGCCGCGCAGCCGCCCGACCTGCGGCCCATGGAGACGTTCCTGACCGGAGAGCCCAAAGCATTAGGGGTGAGAAGAGCCTCCCCAGACCACCTGAGGCATGAGTGTGTGCAGGGGTGCTGGGCGGGGAGGGAGAGCTCCAGCACGGGAACATTCACGTGCACCTTGGAGAGGGGCAGGCGGTCCCTAAATGCTTAGTGAGGGCTTGAGCATTCAGCGGCCTACCAGACCTACAGACCCATTCCCCGTGGGGCTCGCAGAGGGCACTCCAGCAGACAAAGCACTAAGATGACCCCAAAGAGGGTAATGAGGTTGAACATGATGGATGTGGGAAGAGCAACACTAGCAAGGAAGGACTGACAGGTCTCCGTGGGGAGGTGACATTTAGGTTAAAACCTGGATGCTGAAAGCCAAGGGTAGATGGGGGTGGGGAGGCTCAGCAGGTGGAGGAACACCTAGTGCAAAGGCCCTGAGGTGGGAATGCGTGTGGCTTGTTCAAGGACAAAATGGAAGGTTAACACAGCTGGAATGTAATAAGCAAAGGAAGGAGGGAGGTGAGATGAAGCTGGAGTGGTGGGCAGAGGCCAGCTCCTGCAGGTCCGTGAAAGAGGTCCCAGGAGGTCTTTGCCAACCGCAGATGGCTGTGATATTGGTTTCTGGGTGGGAAGAAAATATCAAATAGACAGGTAGACAGATAGACATATTCATCCTCATACATACATATATAGTGTCTTCTATTTGTTCCTTGGCCTCAGTTTCTCCAAACGGAAGATGGTGATGATGGTGATGATGGTGGTGATGATGATGATGGTGGTGATGGTGATGATGGTGATGATGGTGGTGATGATGATGGTGATGATGGTGTGATGATGATAGTGGTGATGATGGTGATGATGGTGTGATGATGGTGGTGGTGATGATGATGGTAGTAATGATGGTGGTGGTGATGGTGATGATGGTGGTGATGATGATAGTGGTGATGATGGTGGTGATGATGGTGATGATGGTGATGATGGTGGTGATGATGATGGTGGTGATGATGATGATGGTGGTGATGATGGTAGTGATGATGGTGATGATGATAGTGGTGACGATGATGATGATGGTGATGATGGTGGTGATGATGGTGATGATGGTGATGATGGTGGTGATGATGATGGTGGTGATGATGATGATGGTGGTGATGATGGTAGTGATGATGGTGATGATGATAGTGGTGACGATGGTGATGATGGTGGTGATGATGGTGATGACGGTGGTGATGATGATGATGGTGGTGATGGTGGTGATGATGGTGATGATGATGGTGGTGATGATGATAGTGGTGATGATGGTGATGATGATGATGATGGTGGTGGTGATGATGATGGTGGTGATGATGGTGATGATGGTGGTGATGATGGTGATGATGATGGTGATGATGGTGGTGATGATGTGATGATGATGGTGTTGATGATGGTGATGATAATGGTGGTGATGATGATGATAGTGGTGGTGATGATGGTGATGATGATGGTGATGATGGTGGTAATGATGACTGACGGTGGTGAGCTATCGTCTCTTGGGCACCCCCAAGAAGGGCACCCACAGCACCATGGAATGTGCACACACTGGCTGCTTACATCTCATCACCATCTTGTGAGACAGGGACCACCATTCCCACTGGACAGATTAGGAAACAGAGGCTGGTCAAGGCCCAAGGCCACACAGCTGCTAAGCGGCATCCTGTACCTCAGGCTGGCCTGACTGTACAGTTCCACTTTCAGTCCCCTGCTCTGCAGCACTCAGGAGCTCTGGCTTGAACACACTGGAATTCCAGATTCCACACTAAAGGCTACACTGTGTCCACTGGTGCGTGAAGGGACTGGAGACAGTGAACAGAGATGGGGTCATCAGTCACGGGAGTCCTGAGCCTCAGACTCGGTCCAGGGAAGCCATGATCGCCAAAGGGATTTGACAAGACACATAGAAACTGCTGGAAAACACAGAAAGAGAAACTATAAACAGGTGCTTAGGGGAGACACCCAGTAGAGGAACAGCATCTCAAAGTTTGGCTGGCCTGCCACTCCCATCACTGGGACACCACGGGCAAGTTACTGAACATCTCGGGTTCCGTCTTGGTGTCCTCACCTCCAAGTCAGAATAATAATACCTACTTCATCACGTTAGGATTAAAGGAGATTCACATTGCTCAGTGTAGACAGGCATAAGGGCGGAGGCAACCAGTGTTCCATGAGCAGGGCTCGCAGTGGTGGGGGTGTCCAGAAGCAGGAGGGGAGTGGAGCTGGCCACATAAGGAAGCTGGAAAGAAGGGGGACATGCAGCTTGAAAGAGAATGGGAGAGAAGATGCAAGGTGGCCATGCCCATAAATATCCAATTTGGGGAGCACTCTTGTTAGAAAGACATGGCTCTTTCCCCATGACCCCAAGAAAATGATTCCAGCCGTTTACAGTCACAACTGCCTGGACAGGGACCACCATGGCTTGAGTGGTGGTAAGCAACCCCACTGAGGGGGTTCTGTTAAGAAGTTAGGTGCTGGAAAGGGCTTCTGGGTTAAGCGGAGACTGAATATGGGGGCCTCTGATGTGCCCACCCAGTTCTAGAATTCATTCCTTACCAAAAACACAAGAAAAAACATAGGGCAGAGCTTATCAGAAGCACACATGCCCCCTTCCTTGGGAAAACCGTTCTACCTATGGGAGTGGATCTGTGGGGTGCTGGCAAACCACCTGGAGAAGAAAATCCCGCCCCGATGTCAGCTCTGGTCCGAGGCAGCTCGGCACACAGCCGGCTGGAGTGGATCGGGGATGATGCCCAACTAAGAGAGCCGCTCAAGGGCAGGTTCGCTGCAGGCCGCGGGGGAGGGGGGTGGTTAGGTGGGGGATGGTGAGGCCCTCGGCGCAGGGACTGCTGTGCCATTGAAATGAGAGCTGAGAAAACTCTGTAGCAATACAGAGCGTCCCTGGAATCCACGGTCAGAGCACAAAGCAGGGGCCGACTCAGAGAAACATGGAAATGGGCGGGGGGAGCCGGGAGTGGTCTCGCGGATGTACGAGCTGACTTTCCCTCTTAAAAAAGCCTTTTCAGGGTTGGTCTGGGGATGTCTCCTCAAAAGAGCAGAATCGGGGTTTTATTTCCCCGGGGCTGGGAGATCGCGGGGGCGCGCAGGGCTCCGCACGCTCTCCCCGCGGCCGGCAGAGGGCGGTGTGGAGCCGGCCCGCCAGCCCGGCTGAGCCGCGTCCGGCTCCCGCAGACGGTCCAGATCCTCATCGGCCTCATCCACCTGGGCTTCGGCAGCGTGCTGCTCATGGTCCGCCGCGGCCACGCGGGGATGCTCTTCATCGAAGGAGGCGTCCCCTTCTGGGGAGGAGCCTGCGTGAGTGCCGGGGCCACCTGGGGCCCACCTCTCCCCTCTGCGCCCGCCCGCTTCCATTCTTTGGGGCACAGGCCACACCCCTGGCACAGAGAAGGATCCCAAAAAGGGTAGGATGCAGGGGATGAGGGCAGGGATCAAGGATCCTAACCGGCTGTATTATCTGGATACTAAACTCACCGCACATCCAAACCTCAGCCTGCAGAAATCTTCAACTTCCCTCGTGGGCCCCAGCCCTCCAAGAGCTCTGTCCACTGGGATGTGACCAGCTGTGGAGCCCCCCCGCCCCAGTCCATTCATCTGCCCGTTCCACCGGCCAGTCTGGCCAGCAACCCCCCCGCCCCGGGCCCCCACCGCGTCCCCTGCAGCAGAATCCAGAAGCACATGGTTCTTGGTAAATCTCCAACATCAAGAGAGCACTTCAGTGTTCACACAGCCCCGTCTGCACCTGCATCACCCACCTGTGTCTCCAGCTGCCCCGGGAGACCACAGGCTTGGGCGTGAGGCCAGTGGGGTCCAAATCCCAGCTCCACGGCCACTGCATGTCACTATGGAGTCCCTCAGGCAAGTTAGGTAGTCTCCAGCCTCAGTTTCCTCATCTAAAAGGCAAAGTCCTGGCCCCGCCTACCCCAGAGTTTGAGGAAATCAAAGCTAATGCATGTGGGAACTAGTTCCCAAGCCTTGATTCTGCCGCAAACGGGGACTCTCATTTTGTAAGAGTTTTGCCTTCAGAGAGAGCCAGATTTGTGTGACCTATGAGGGATGTCACTGAAAACATGCACCTTGCTGGCTATGGCCCCAGTTCCGTGGACGGGTCCCCAGCAACCAGGGGACACCCTTACAGAGAGATCCCAGGAGGCAGGGCAGGTGACAGCCCACAGGCTGCTGCCATCTCCCTGGTCTCAACCGAGCCTAGGCATGATGTGGCCTGCCCAGTGTCCTGGCCCCAGCCTCACCAGGATCCCCTCTTCCCCACACAGTTTGTCATCTCTGGGTCGCTCTCAGTGGCAGCCGAGAAGAGCCACACCAGCTGCCTGGTAAGTCTGAATGGGGGCCCCGGGGCCACCACTGATTCCCCTCTATTCTGCCCCTCCTGGCCATTCACTGATCCAACAAACGTTTCCTGGGGGCCTGCTAAGTGACAGGCGCAGGAGGACACCCAACACAGGACAGGAGGAACCGAGACACACTTTGCAATACAGGGCAGAAAGTAAGGGTCCGCAGACGGAGCACTCGTGGCCATTTAGAGAAAGATCCAAAATGTCTCTTGGAAGAGGAGAGGGCTAATCTGGGCCTTGGTGTGCGGGGAGGACTTAGAAATAGTGAAGGACCAGCACAAGAAGGCAAGGAGGAGTCATGGGCAGGCTTGCTGAGGAAACCACGTGGGGCTCCGTGTGAGCAGGGCAGAGGTCTGGAAAGCGAGAGGAGAGATGCACTGGGTCCACATGGTGGAGGCTCGGACCCCTCTGTGGGCAGTGGGAGGCGATGCGGGCTTTGAAGGGGAGCACATCCGGCATGCTCCAGGCTCAGAGAACACAGCAGTGAAAGTCAAGTCCTGCCCTCCTGGACCTTACACTCCAGGGTCTTGTAAGACACCCAAAGCCAAGCAACAACGTAGTTAGGGAGTGTGCAAAGTGCCACAAGGAAAACACGGGGTAACGTGACAGTCATTCCACTCCTCAAGGACAGTTTGGGTTCCCAGGACAGGTGCCACCAAGCTCGCTATTCAGAGCAGGACAGTCACAGAAGAGCCTGGGAACCAGCATCGCAGGCAAGAAGACAGCATGGGGAGGAGCCTGGGCATGGGGACAAAAGGAGCCAGAGCAGATTATAGGGGGTGAAGGCAGCAGAAAGCAAGGACACAGTCAAAAGAGGGAAAGGGAGGGAGAGGAGTCTGGACTTAGAGGATTTGGAATTTTTTAAGGGACACTGTTTAAGGGAGTCCACTGAGAAGGGAAGTGGAGATTCCTTGTCCTACTTGCATTCTTGGGAGTTGTCCAGTGCTGGGCACTGAGTGGAGGACAGATCAGACCCGGCAGGACTGGAACTCGGGGACCCCCCCCCCCGCAACTGGCTGTGAAGTACAGAAGTGCAGGGACCTGACTTGTCCTCACGCTCACAGCTCCTGGGACAATGCCTGGCTCCTGCAGGTGCTTCATAGTGCTTTGTGGGCTCTGGTCTCCATGACCTCCTTGATGTCACTTAAAAAAAAAAAAAAGAAAAGAAAAAGAGAAGAAAGGAGAGAAGAGAGAAGAAAAGAGAAGAGAAAAAAGGAAAGAGAAGGAAAAAAAGAAAAAGAAAAAGGGGAGTCAGAGGTCTTAGAACCTGAGTGGGTCCCAGAGTCCCAGCCCCCCCCCACCCACAAGTGGTCCCCAAATTAAGGCCAGGGTTGTTTAGCCACAGGTTCCCACTATTGGGTCAAAAGAGCATTGGGTTCTGGCTGCGAAGAGAGGGTGAGCCCTGAGTGGTCGCTCAGACCACCCAGGGAGCCACTTGCCCTGAAGCCCTGTGCCTCCGCCGGAGGGTCTGTCCTGCCTTCACTTTAGGGCCCTCCGCACCTACCCTTTGTCTGTCCCCTGCCCCGTTCCCCCCAGGGCCTGCAGCACCTTGCTCTGCCCATCCCCACCCGGCACGTCATGGAAATGACCCCATCACCTCTCCCAACTGGCCCTCAGTGTCCATAGCAGAGAGCCTCCATGACTCCAGCCCCCGGGGGCAGTTGCTCCTGCAGGGTGCTGGGCCCCGGGGGGTAGGCACAGTGACGATGGGCCCGGAGCCTGCAGCAGACCACACCCAGAGAGGCCACGGAGGGAATCTGCCCTCTCTGGCAGCTTCCAAGATGACAGAGGTAAGGGAGGCTGCAGGGCTGCCCCCAGAGGCCCCCCGGGAGAAGGGAGCAGGGACAGGAGTCAGGAAGCACACCTCGAACATGGCTGGGGAGCCCCCGAGCCCTGGCGCGGGAGGGAGGGCAGCTGGCCGCCTCCTTCCTTTCTCCGTTCTCCTCCTGTCTCCCTCCCGCAGGTGAGGAGCAGCCTGGGGACCAACATTCTCAGTGCCATGGCGGCCTTTGCAGGGACGGCCATCCTGCTCATGGACTTTGGCGTCACTAACTGGGTGTGTTGTCAGATGCCCCCAGAAGTGGGAACACTCAGAGCCTGTTAGAGACACATCCAGGAGGTGGGGAAGGCGGAGTGTGCAGCGCGGAGAGCCCCGGGGTCCTAGGTGTGGGCAGGGCTTGTCAGTCCTGATAGATCCCATGTGGAAATTGACCCCCTGACCTACCCCAGGAATGGGCCCCGCGGGCACGGAAGGGCAGCCCAGTAGAGGGAAGGGGAGGGCACGGGGCAGGCAGCAGGTGTCCTGGCTCCAGCTCTGCCAGGCCTGGCTGTGTGACCTCGAGCGAGTTACTGTCCCTCTGGGGCTCTTTCCTCCTGTGCTCTAGAGCACTGGGCTTCCCTTGACTGTGGGTGTGTCCCCAGGATGTGGGCAGGGGCTATCTGGCCGTGCTTACCATCTTCACCATCCTCGAGTTCTTCATCGCGGTCATTGCCACCCACTTTGGGTGCCAAGCCACCCGCGCTCAGGCCAACACGGTGAGTACATCCCACCGCCTTCCTCCCCCACCCACCCAGTGTCCACCCCTACAGGGACCTCTGAGGAAGGCTGCTGGCTGGGAAGCCTCCTCTTCCAGCCTCTTGCTTCTTCCCTCTTTCTAGCAATTAGGAGGGACTGCGCTGCGACCCGCTCCCCATCCTCTTACGTCAGAGACCCCCCCCCCAAGTCTTTGAGGAAGCTATTCTCCTCGCGGCCACAGGGGGGCGCCGGCACCAAGAAGCCGGAGGCTCTGCGAGGCTGGGGCGCAGGGGACCGCGGCAGTGCTGCACACGGAGGGGAGGGACCTTCCAGGAGTTCACAGGCCTTGAAGCCGACTCCGGGGGAAATTAGCTTAGTTTCCCCAAATCTGGAGGACAGTGAGGACAAAAGGAGGCGGAGGAGGACATTGAGGAGTAAAGGCGGCCTCAGGCGGGAAATGAGGGCCATAGGGCGTGGGTGCTGCTCGGGAGGTGGCTTTTTGCAAACTGGAGTTGAGGCCACCGCAAGACTTTGTGCGGAGGAGTGCGTGTGCACAGGGAGCGAAACCAGTCCCGCGGGATCGCCTTGAACCTTGAACCCCCAAGACGAAGCCAGGACAGGGGAAGCTCAGGGAGAAAGAACGCCGGACCTTTAGGTCCTAGAGAAGTGAGACTTGTATCTGTTTTGTTCACTGCTGTACTTGCAACGCCTGGGCCGTAATTGGCCCCCGTAAATATTTTTGAAATATTAGTCGAACCGGCCAAGTCGCTTACGGAATTCACGACGAGGGCGCTGTTCTCAGGATGCCCACAGGGGGGCACTGTTGTAACACCGCCCGGAGGCGCCGGCGCCCTCCACGACTGTCGGGGTTCTCTTTCCTTTGCAGCCTGTGATTTTCCTGCCCAGCGCCTTCAGCACTGACTTCAACATCCCCAGCCCCGCAGCCTCTCCGCCCCCCGCCTATGACAATGTGGCCTATATGCCCAAGGAGTCATCCGAGTAGAGGTCCCTCCGCGGGTTGGAAGCCAGCCATTCCCCTGTGGGCCCAGCCTCCCCAGCCCCCACCGTGTTAATCTGGGGGCACCCCAACCCCCCACCCCATTCCTCACATTGTGGCACCCAAGTGAAACATTCCCCGGGGACGTCTGTCCCAGACATCTCCCTCAGTGGCTTCTTTCCTAAAAGAACTAGTTGATGTCAAGGGTGTGTGTCCCTCAGCTCCCTGGGTCCTGCCGCCCTTCTGGAAATGTCCCCCACCTGCTGCTCTGTTTTCCTCTCTGCTCATTGGGAGGCAGCTGCTCTGTTTTCCTCTCTGCTCATTGGGAGGCAGCTCTGGCCCCATTGGCAGACAGGTTCAATGGCTGCCTCAGGCCTTGGGAAGATCATGAAGCTCAGGAGCTCAGAATCCTCTAGGAAAGAGGACTGAGTCGAGGTGCTGAGGCCACACAGCTGGCCGTCGCCTGACCTCTGGTGTCCAGGCCCCAAGACCAGCTCTGCGCTTTGTCATCTGTCACTGTGCCATGGGCCTCAGTTTTCCTGAGAACTCAAGCATTAACTAGATGGCATTTAAGGCCCTTCCAGCTCCCCAGGGCTCCCCAAAGTCCTGTTCTAAGTCAGGCAGTATCTCTCCCCCCACCACGCCCCCGCCCTGTGCCCCTGGACAAGCTCGTTTTCCATATCTATAAAATGGAGTTGGTATTGTCTTCAGCCCTGCCCACCTCCCAAGGTTGGGGAGGTTTGGGGGGACAGCTGAAGCCAGCCCTGGAGCACCCCAGTCAGCATCTGCAGGTGCACAGCCACAGCAACCCCCCTCCCACTGGCCTGGGGGGCAGAGCTGCCCCTGCACGTCACCATCAGCTGGGCTGGGTCTGAGGCAAAGGAGCCCCCTCTGCCCCTCTACCGGATGTCAGAGGTGCTGGTGGACGGTCGTCTCCTCCGCACCACAGAGGGAAATAAACATTGTGGCCTACGGTTTGAGCTGGTCTCATGGCGATGACTGTCCTTTTCATCTCAGGGGTTTTGAAGGCTTGTCCCATATTTATCAGAAGACCTGGGTCCCATTGTCACAGAATGGAGGCATCCCTGGGAGCAGGGGTCTGTGAGGTGTGATCCTGGCACTTTGGTCTGTTCCCCCTCGAGCCCAAACAAGCAGGCATCCATAACCCCATTTTATAGCCAAGGACACGGGAGCTTGAGGAGATCAAATCAGGTGCCCAAAGCCGCTGAGTTCATAAGAGGCAATGCTGGGATTTGAACTCAGTTCCAGCCAACATCAGAGTCCATGTCTCACCACATGGCTCCCCAGGTCCAAACCGAAGTGCTTTCCACCAACCCCTTCTCCTCCTTCCTCCTGATTCCTCATCTCAAAGACTGAGATGGGGCTGCGTTTCTCAACAGCCCACGTCTTCATCTAACAAACTCCTTCTCCTCCTTCAAAACCCTATTTTAATGTTGCCCCTTGTGTGAGGTCTTCCCAAAGGCAGGTGGTGGGCTAGTGCCATTCAGCCATCTGCCCACTTGAAGGAAGCTCTGGTGCCCAGGTCGTGTGGGTACAGAGTGACAGTGGGATTCCATACAGCTCCGGCTCTCAGAAGCAGTAGACGAGATTGAAGGACTTGGATCCAAGAGTTTTGCCCAATTAAACTTTGTGAGTGTGAAAATGGAGCATGTTCCACTCCCTCCCAGCTTCAAAGGTCTGTTTTGACCCTGGCAAGCCCTTCCACGAGGGCTTCTTTTTCTCCTGTTGATGGAGTCTGTTTCCTCTCCTCCTGCTCACTCTGCCAAAACCTCTCTCTCCAGAGCTGCTGTCATTGACCTCAATGTCACCAAGATCAATGGGCTTTTAAAAAGCCTTGTATGAACACTAACAGCTCCATCTACCCTCAAGTTCACCGGCCCTGGACTCCTCGGTGCCCTCCACACTCTTCAGCAGGTCCTTATGGAGCGTCCGCTGGGTGTCCGTGCTGTGGGGACGCTGGGCATGAGCCAAAGTCCTTGCTCTCATGGAGCTTCTGTTGGCCATCTGTCACCACTCCAGCAGCTCCCAAATCTGCCTCCCACCCGAACTTCTGTGAGCCAGCTTCAGCGCCTGCTCTCATGTCCCACTGAAAAGGAGCTTTCAGTCTCTGTTCCAACTCAAACCACTCTCCCTCCTATGTTCCCTGTGTCCGTCGGTGCCCAAGGAGAATCCGAGGGCTGTTCTAGGTCCTCCCAGCACCTTTGGACCACTGTCACTTAGCACCTGTGTTGTGACCTCAGCCTGCTGACCTAGCCTATGTCCCCAGCTGTTAGCTGGACCAGGCCATCTCAAGGCTAGGTAACAGCCAGGGGGGATTATCTCAGGACCAGAAGCCATAGTGTTACTGCTCTGCCACTTGGGGCTCTCCTTTGCCCCAAGGCTAAAGTCCAGATGTGCCGCAGTGTTTACAAAGCCATGTATTTGTAACAGAGACAGAGACAGAGCCCGCATACCTCTCTTTTCTCGCCTTCCCATCCTCCTGTACTTGACCCTGAGCCACGCTGAGCCTGGGGAATCCTTCTCCCTGGAGTGCAGTCCCCTTCTCCAGCCTGTCCCACTGAACTCCCAGCTGCCTTCAGATCTCAGCGTAGATGCCACTTCCTCCAGGAAGCCCTCCCTATCCTCACCCTTCCCCTGTCTAGTGAGGTGACCTCTGCTGGGCTCTTCCCATACCCCCAGTCCAGGGTCCTGCCCCCTCTCCACCGCAGTTGCCTGACTCCCTGACATCTTTCCCGCTGGACTCTCTCAGTCTCCTGTTGCTGAGGTAACAAAGGACTACAGACTTAGTGTTTTCAACAACACGTTTATCACCTTGCCGTGCTGGGGGTCGGAAGTCTTAAAATCAGGGTATTGACAGGACCGCATTCCTGGGGGTAGCTGTTTCCTTGCTTTTCCAGCCTAAGGGACAGCGACATCCATTGGCTTGTGACCCTGTCCTCCCTCCTCCAAGCCAGCAACCCCGCCCCTTCCGGTCACTGTCACTGACTCGGCTCCCTCTGCCTCCCTCAAGGGAGGGACCCTGTGATCACACGGGGGCCACCGGGTAGGCCAGGATAATCTCACCCTTCCCAGGATGCTTCACTGAATTGCATCTGCCCAGTCTTTCGACTGTGGAAGGCGACAAGACCCAGGTTCCAGGGCTAAGACCGTGCACGTCGCTGGGGACCATTATTCCTCCTGTCAGCATCTGAGCTTCTCAGCACCAGGACAGTGTCTCCTCCACTCCCAGACCTCCACACAGTCCTGTGCTTGGCCCATCCTAAGTGCTCAGGAAAGCGTCTGTGAATGAGGGAGTCCGTTCATGAACAAGGGTGCAGGGTCCATGTGTGCGTGCGTGTGCGTGTGCGTGTTAGATGCTGTAGGGACTGAGTGGCAGGCAAAGCAGAAGCTTCTAACCCAGTGAAAAGCCACGACTTTTAGAAAAATGTTTATCCCACGATTCAGGAACTGAAGGTGTGTGTGTGGGGGGGGGTGAATAGAGCAGAGCACCTGCTGACAGGTGCGCACGCCGCGGGAGGTCACCGGGCACGGGCCCGCCTGGAGACCGCGGTGGGCGGGGGTGCTGCCCGGACCAGCGGGCCTTCCAGAACTGCCGATGGCCCGGCCCCACCACCCTCAGAAAGGCTGCCCAGCCCGGCAGGCCCGAGAGAAGGTGAGTGACCTTGCAGTGGGCGTGACAACGAGGTGAACGGAGGGCAGGCTGCGCTCCACACGGCTGTGTGTGCGACCCGGGGCAGGGATGATGACGGGGCGCGAGGGACCCCTCGTGAGGGCGCGGTGACGAGCACACTTACACACGGCGCCAGACGTAGGCCAGGCACCGCTGTAAGCAATTTAATATTCTAACTCATGGAACCCTCTGGCAACTCCCCCCAAGAGGTAAAGTTACCCCCACTTTGTGGAAGGGAAAACTGAGGCCGAAAGGTCAAATAATGCACCGTAGGTCTCACAGCTACAAAGTGGTGATATCAAGGTTGGAACTCGGGCCCCCTGGGCCCGCTGTCGGCCCCGAAGCGCTCGGCTCTGCTCACCAAGGGGATGTTGGCAGGCGGCCATCGGGAGCGGCCGCTGGACTCTGCCTCCCCGCCCTGCCCCGGCATGGCGCCATTGGAAGGAGAAGCCAGATGGGATAGGACCCTGGGCGGGAGACCCCAGAGCTGCGTCCTCGGAGTCTGTGCGCCCTGAGAGTGCGGTGGCATACTCGGGGGCAGAGCGGGGCTGGGTGTCCGGGCCCCACCCAATTGGCTGATAGAGTTGGTGGGCCTGGATCCCGAGTCACACAGAACAGCCGTAACCAGAGGCTCCTGAGATCATCAGAGACACTTGGACACTGACCCGATATTTGAAGCCTGGGAGGTAGCAGAAGCTGGGCGGAAGTTTCTGGGCCACACAGGGGTAGTTATGCAGAAACACAGTGCACCCTCCCGAGCATCAGGGGACCTCCGGGCGGGTGGGGGGGGCACCAAAACTCCTTGCGCTTTGTTTAGTTGTGACAGATGATCATAGTCTTTTTTTTTTTTTTAAGATTTTATTTATTTGACAGAAAGAGAAAGCCCAAGCAGAGGGAGAGGGAAAAGCAGGCCCCCTGCTGAGCAGGGAGCCCAACTCCAGGCTCCATCCCAGGAGCTTGGAAGCCGACGGCAGCAACTTAACTGACTGAGCCACCCAGGCATCCCTGATCATAGTCTTTTTTTAAAGGGTCCTTATCTTTTAGAAATAAATACGAGGATGTTTACAAACCGTGGGATGCTGGGGTATGGCTCCCCGCTATGGGGGGGGTGGGAGCTGACCCGCAGGTCCCCTGCACGCCCTTGACCCCTGCAGCCGGGGATGTACATGGCTGTTCACTGGGCCATTCTACTTTTGGAAATGTCTGAAAGGATCCAAAGTTAGAAAGATATTTTAAAAGGCGCAACCCAGGACTCTGTGAAGGATTTGCCGTCATCTTCACGCTCTCCGTCCCGCACTGGAAACAGACGCAGTTGTCAACAGATACAGTTTGTGGAAGGAAATTTCTAGCTGTAAAGAGAGTGCAGAGTTCCACCTGCCTGGGCTTGGGGGGTGGGGAAGATGCCGGCTGCTGGGTGGGGCCAGGAGGGAAAAGATCCAAAGTCTAACGTTAAAGGATGTTCTGATCTCCTGGTGCCCTGTCCGTGGGTTGAGGTCGATCGGGGGAGCAGAGCATGGCCGGAAGCCCCGAGGGGAAGTCCCAGGGCCAGGTGAGTGGTTCCCCCACACCAGGAACAAGGAGGGGAATGTCTTTGGTCAGATTCGGTCATAGCAGAGCCCGAGATGAGGATCTTGGGCAACTGGTTTATGAGGGGGTGCTCCGGAAAGAAGAGTGAAAAGCAGGACAGGGCAGGTGAAGCAAGCCGAGGACGGAGGTGGTTTCCGTCAACTGCTAGCTTCAGCCTGATCCCACTGTCCGTCGGTGCTCAGGAGCACATGCTTGGTCCCTCTTGAAGCCAGGGGGCTGCCCTTTCAGGCCCCATGCCAGTCAGTCAGTGACAGCAGGCTGGAGGGGAGGGGCTGTAACTAAGCGCCGCCCCCCCCCCAGGAGGGAGCAATTACAGCCCTTAGCACCAAGGATTGCAGTGGCGGGCAACGGGCGCCCCCCACCCCCAGGGAATGGGAAGTGGGGACACCAAGAGCATCTACCCCAGCGAGGAACTCCCCACTTAGAGGCCTCCTGCTGCCAGCTGGGAGGGGTCACAGCGATGTCCGTCCCAATCCCAGAATCTCACATGCGCACGCTTAGGAGGAAGCAGAGTCCCAAAGAGGGGAAAGGAATTGCCCAGGACCACTCAGGGCCAGTACTAGGGTCCAACCCTCCTGACTCCACCCTAGAGCAAGGCCTCTGTTTCCTGCTGGCCCCGGGGGGTGGAGGGAAGACCTTCCCCTGTTTTCTAACTGGCAGCCACTAAAACCCACTCCTCTAGGGATGGCCTCCAGCCTCCCACTGGCCCCTTGTCACATGGTGTGACTCAGTAGCTCTCAATTCTGGCCTGTCTCTGCTTGATACACATGCACACACACACAGGCATGCACACCCATATACACATGTATACACACATGCACACTGGTGTGTGCACAAATACATGCATACACACAGACGTGCATGCATATACACACAGGTACACACATACACATACTCACACACACACCCTGAGAAGCTGCCCTGTCCTCTAGGCCTCTCCAGCACAGACTGATCAGGGCCTCAGGTTTTCCGTCTGCTCGACCACAACCTCCCATTGCCAGATCTCACTCGCTGCTGCTTGGGTCCCTGGAGTGTTCAGCTCAGACTCCAGGGATGAATCTCAGACCACCCAGTGCACTTGGTACACTCAGTCCTCTCCCGCCATTGCTACACCTTTCCCCCTTCCCCAGGAGCCCTCAGCTGTCGAACCCCTTCCCCCATGACCACACTTGAGGGCGATGAGGACAGGATGGGTCAGGTCTTTTTTTTTTTTTTTTTTAATTGATTAGATAGAGAGTGGGAGATAGAGAGAGAGCATGAGCCAGGGGAGGGACAGAGAAGCAGACTCCCCACTGAGCAGGGAGGGACCCCAATGTGGGGCTTGATCCCAAGACTCCAGGATCATGACCTGAGCTGAAGGCAGGTGCTTAACCAACTGAGCCACCCAGGTGCCCAGGACGGGTCAAGTCTTAAAAGAGAAATGGATGAGGACCAAAGGGAGCCTGGGTGGCGGGATCCCAGGCATGGGGCTCACTGATGTTCGCTGAGCATTTGCTGCCCGCCAGGCCCTGCACTCTGCGGACATTATTCCATTTGATCCTTGTAACACTCACCCTCTCGCCTGCGCCCAGAAGAGGCACAGGCTCCCCACCCCCCAGGGGACAAGGAGAGAATGAGATATCGTTAACCTGCCCAAGGTCCAGGCTCCCGGGAACACAGCCAGAATCTGAGCCAGCCTTGCCCATAGCCCGAGCTCACAATGTGATCCCCTCTGCCCGGAGCGAGAGGGGGCTCCCCAGCTCTGTCCCTGCTGGCCCTGCCTTCCGGGAGCTGAAGGACCAAAGGGAAGCTGAGCCCTGGCTGTGTCCCCTGGGGATGTCAGGGCGGCTAGGCCTGTGGGTCCTGAGCTGGCTGAGGGGCGGGGGGAGAGGCCAAGGCTAAGACTGGAGGGTCCGCTGACCTCCGCCCCACACAGCCCTGCACGGGGGTTGGGGAGGAACGGAGGGCGGTCGGGGGCAACAGGGCATAAGTCTTCCAAGGCCTTGGAGTTCATGCCTCCCTCCGGAGGTGGGAAGCTCAGGGCAGACCGGCCGCCCCTCTGGTTCTCTGAGTCTCTCCCTTCACACCCCTCCTTTCTGGTGGCCTGCCCAGGACACAGTTGCTGAACGTTGGACATGGCCCCTGAGACCATAGTCTAATCCTTACCCCCACTGCGATCTGCACAGGAGAAAACCAGTGCGAGGTCAAAACACCCCCAGAACCAGAAGTTTGTTAGTTGAAGGCCACTTTGCCCCAAAGTGTTCCCCACAGAACAACTGTAGAATCAACGGCCTTTGAGAAAAAAGCTTCCACGGCCAGTTAAGTTTGGGAGATGCCCTTAAGATTAAAATAAAGTACTCCAGGGGCGCCTGGGTGGCTCAGTGGGTTAAGCCTCTGTCTTCGGCTCAGGTCATGATCTCAGGGTCCTGGGATCGAGCCCTGCATCCGGCTCTCTGCTCAGCAGGGAACCTGCTTCCCCCCTCTCTTTCTGCCTGCCTCTCTGCCTACTTGTGATCTCTCTCTCTCTCTCTGTCAAATAAATAAATAAAATCTTTAAAAATAAAATAAAATAGAGTACCCTCTGTAGGAATTCTCAGGAACCTGACCATGCTAAAGAAGGGGGAAGCCAGAATGCAGGGTTTCCCAAACTTGCTTGACCAAAGAACCCTTCTGCTGCAGATCTGCTGGGGCCAGTGTTCCATGGAACACACTTTGAGAAAGCTTACTCCGCATTCTTGAATATGGCTCTCGAGCAGATATTTGAACCCTTCCCCTGTCCCATTCTGGAAAGTGAAATCCCCGGTGCGAGGCACACCTCCATGGCCGAGTGCTCACTACCTCCCTGGACAACTTATTCCATCCAAGACCCCTCTGCTAACAAGTCTTTCTTCTTTTGTGCTTCCCGGGGGCCAGGGGGGGGGGGGGGTACGTGGTCCAGGCTCAGGTCCATGCTCTGTCTTCCCAGGGGCACCAGAGAAGTCTATTTGTGGCCGGTGACTACTTGGCCAGGCTCTGCCTCCAACTGCATCCGTCAGTCCAGCCGGCTATGTCAGAGGGGCCCTGAAGTGTTGGGAATTAAGAGGACAGACTTCCAAGCACAGCCGAGTCAGGTCACAGAAGAGAGAGTCATGCATCCATATGCATCTGCGCTCAGCTGCTGGAGTCCCCCTGGTCTGTCACTACAGACCAGTGGAGACGCTTATCAGAGGGCCCAGCAGCCTGGCTGACCACACACAGTCCCAAATCCCAGCCCCTTTCTGGCTGTGTGACTTCGGTCAAGGCCCTGGACCTCCCTGAGCCTCTACTTCCTCTTCCATAGAATGGAGCCAATTCCCAGGGATTGAGGGAGGCCAGCCTAGCACAGAGCCAGTGCTCTCCAGCCATGAGGCCCCATCGGGCCCTTTGGCCCTTGGACTCTGCCCCTTCCTTTCCTCCGTGTCTGGGATTTAACTGTCCAGGCTGCCTGTCCCTCCCAAGCTTTCCCACACTACTGTCCCCACCTCCATGCAGAAAAACTGCAAAATGGGGGTATTCAAATGGGACCCCCTGAATTCATACAGTTGGAATTAGAAGTGAGGGGAATGTACCCCCTTTTTTACCAGAAAGAGTAAGAATGGCCACTCCCTTTGCTCATGAACCCCATCCCCCTGGAGAACTGTCTCCTACCTCGATTTGCATGAACCGGCTCCTCCCAAGCCCATCCCACCTTGGTTCTCCTAGGAAAAGTCCACTTTTCTCGCTAGGTCACCGGGCAGTCCCCAGGCCCTCTGTGCCTCAGCTCACTATTTCTTACACTTACACTCAGCTCAGTGGAGCTGCGGGCCAGGCCCCTCAGCAAGTGGGACTTTCAGTCCCCAGCGAAGTTTTCCCGCAAGCTCTTTCTCACGCCTGTTAAAACTCCCAGAACATTTCCTTTCACTCACGGAGGCAGCAGTGCCTGGAGGGCGGAAGCCCACACTCTGAAGCAGGTCTGCCAGGTTTGAGTCCCAGCCCAGACATTTCCTGGCTGGGTGACCTTGGGCAAGTAGCTTAACCTCTCTGGGCCTCATTTTTGCAAAATGGAAGCAAGCACAGTATTTACCTCAGACGTTTGGGAGGAGGATAACATGAGATAATGCAAGTAAAATGCTGGTCCCACTGCCAAAAACAGAGAGAGAATGTGTATAAACGTTGACTCATTGGTAAATATGGACTTCCTGAATCAATGCCGGCTCGTAGTAGGTTCTCCATAGAAGTTGCCCAAACCTGGGAGGCACCATCATCGCCAGTTAGGGGGTGTCCTGTCTTGCAATGGCTGGGAAGTTTGACCCTTTTTTCTATGCCAGATGGAACAATGTCCCCCCAGTACCACAGAGGCCTCGAGGGGCCCAGAAGCCAGGTTATTTTAGGTCAAATCCAGTTCAGGGGTTACTGGACAAGGCAGCCTGTTCTGGGAGGCCCTGGCTCAGAGGGCAGAGGTGACCGTCACTGAGTCTCACCCAGGCTTGAGCCCCGGGAACGGGATGGGTTCTGACCCAGCCTCTCTCCTTCGCCTGCAGCCAATGTCCTCGGTCCCCGCCCTGACAGCAGAAGAAGCCTCTGGAGCCCCTGAAGTGATTCCCAGGCCGGAAGTAGGGGAGCTCCCGCCATGGCAGGCCCAGGGTCTCACCCAGCCTGGCCAGATGAGCCCGCCCGGCTTCCCGCTGCCCGCCTGGTACCAGCAGCAGACCAGGAAGAGAAACAGCCTTCTCAAGCTGCTGGGCGTGAGTGCCCACTTCCTGGGACCCCCGTGGGGGTCGTGAGTGCCCATTTCCTGGCACCCTGGTGAGGGTAGGCAGGGAGAGAGGGATGGGGAGCCCTGAGGGGAGAGAGAAGCCTCCAGGTGCCCTACTTAATACTCCAGCTAGAACTGAAAAAGCCCTGAGGGCTGGCAGGGGCTGTCTGCACCCGCACCAGCACTGGCACGGTGTGGCTCAGAGGAAGGCCTCAACAGAAGCCCCTCCCCTTCTCACCTCTTCCCTCCCCCACACTGTCCCCACCTGCCCGAGGGCCCCCCTCCCCTGCGGACCACGGGGGGGGGGGGGACAATCACTCCATTCCCATGATTCCTATCGCCTTTCCAAGGAGTCAGCCCTTCCCTGCAGACCCTCCAGGGTCCCTCGGAAGGGGCGAAGCGGCCCCGGCCGGCCAGCTGGCGTCGGGCACTGGGGCCCAGTCCCCCGACGGTGGCGTCCGGGCCTCTTCTCCCCCCCAGGCCTTCCACATTGTCCTTGCTCTGCTGCACTTGCTCTTCGGGAGCTGCCTGGTCTCCACGGTCAAGGGTCTTCACCTGGTGGTGCTGAAGTCGTGGTATCCATTCTGGGGGGCTGCCTCTGTGAGTCGGTGCCCAAACGTGGGCGGGATGTGGGGGTCAGCAGGCAGGCCCAGGGGACCCTGGCTTTTGCGGCCAGCTGCTGGTGGGTCAGGAGGAGCGACTAGGAGGGAAGCCCCTTTCTCCAGTCCCCTGCCTCTGCTTCTGTGTCCTCAGTGCTGCCCAGGAGACCCCTTCAGACTTGCATCCCAGGGGAGCATTCCTGGGCTCTCTGCCCAGCCCCCAATCCAGCAGGTGCCTCCAGCAGATGGAGGGCGAGCATGGGGGTAGAGGGGGGCAGCCAGGCTGCCTGCAGCTCCAGCAACCTGTCCCTGGTGCCTGAGGCTCTGTCAGGCTGAGTCTGTGGGAACATAAGCCTGTGACAGGTGCCTCCTGTCCTCCCAAAGCCATCGTCCAGGAGGGGAGATGAGGGGAGACCAGAGCACACACTGTTTCCCAAGGGCACCCAAGGCATCCTCCCCAACCCTGGGTCCCCCCTGGAATCCTGCATACACATGGAGTCCCAGCTCCCACGCAGACTTCTTGGGCAGGTGTCTTGACTCCTCCCCCCCCACCTCCCCCAAATGGCCCCAGCTCCGGTTTTTCAATGCTCAGTCATAGGACTGTCCCCACGTGCAGCATCTGTTCATCCTGTGGTCCCCAGGACTGGCACACAGCAGCCACTCAGCTGATGGTTGAAGGATCATTGCAGAAATACACCAGGGACCTCAGAATGAAGAGATGATACGCTCCAGACTGCAAGAATCGGGGAATGAACAAAGGGTCAGAGTGGAGGAGACAGTTGGCTGATCCAGAGGGATCAGGGGGACAATGGGGGGTGAGGGCGGGGCCAGGAGGGCCAGCATGGGGTTTTGTGCACCCAGGGAAGACCAGAGTAGCCAGAGCAGGCCTAGGAGGGGCCATGTGCTGGGCAGGGGATCTCCCTCGTCAGAGAAGTGGTTCTCCACTACCGGCCAACCACTGAGCATCTGGTCTTCTTGGAGAGTAGCCAGAAGAAAGCAAATGTGTGGGTTTCAAGGAACCCCGACCTCTCTTATGACTGTTGCAAATCTGGCCGGCAGTTCCTCATTTCGGGGATCTTGGTGATCATGGCGGAGCTGTTTCGGAAGACTTACCTGGTAAGCTGGAACAGTCCCTCCTGTCCCAAGGCGTGGTCAGGTTTGGAAAATTCCTCTGTGTGTGCGTGCTGGAGATTTGGCCTGTGATCTCCAGCGGCTGCTAAGCCGTGTGGGCAGCAGGTGTCCGAGCGTCTCTCTAGCTCAGGTGGGCTGGAGTGGCCCGGAGTAGACAACACCACCAGACTGGCCAGACAGACGTTGGCAATGGAAGGACCATCCCTACTTCATGGTCTCGGACCACCCTCTGCCCCAGAAGGCCTGGTCTGGTCCAGGTTTGGGCCCCTCAGACTGGGCTGGGCTGTGGCTGTCCCTGGCCTTCTCAGGAGGCCTGGACCACAGGCTGGCATTGTGCCATCCACCCAGCGGAGGCAGGAGACACATGGGAAAGATCTGCCCGTCTCTCCCCGGCTAAGCCCCTTTCTGAACCAGAAGCTCCCCCTTCCTCTGCCTGATTGTAGGGAGACCCTACTGCAGAGAGGTCCGCTCTGCTAAAATAAGCTGGAGGTGCCACGTGTTCTCTCTCCCCAATTCAGGGGTTCCCTCTTGGTAACAGGCTCTTGCAATAATGCTTAACCCAAGATGGTGATGAATGGAGGCGTTTCAGGGAGGGCGTGGCGGGTGGGGGAGGAGGCAGAGTGTGCGAGGCCAGCGCCCCTTCGGTGCTCCTCCTGCTCTTTCCTGTCGGGAAGGGGATGGCTGAGGGGCCATTTGGGGGGTCTGGTCCCTGAGCAGGCGACATATTTGATGCCAGGATGATTAAGACTGGCTCTGAGAAGGAGACGGTGGCGGGAACATCCTTCTTTAGTACCAAGTCTGTGGGTTGGGAGGCAGCCCTTGGGTTCCCCCAGTCCTGTCCCAGAGAAGGTGGAAGCCGCTTGGGCCCCCACAGCCCGGGTGGTCAGCTAGCTCAGAAAGTCATGTTCACATGACGACCCTCGGGCCCAGGGACAGGCGGAGTCTTTCTGCGATCACAGAGCAAGCACCTGGCAGGCCTAGACACAGGACCCAGGTCTGGGTCCCTAACTTTTGGACAACGGTCGTGACTGTTACTTTTGCCTGTAGAGGAGGCTTTGCCTGATAGCACATGCCGTCAGCTGCTTCTGCGTGCTAGCTGGCCTCTTTGTCATCGCCAAAGATCTCTTCCTGGAGGGTCCCTTTGACTTCCCGATCTGGACACCGTACCCCAGCAGCACAGTGAGTATCCGGCCCCAAGGGTCCTCTCCTTCCTGGGAAGGCGCTGCCTTGACTTGGCCTAGCAGAGATTTCTGGCTCTCGGGAAACCTCCCAGAGCCCAGGCACAGGTGCTGGGGCCCGCAGGCAATCTGTTCCCAACCCCTCCCTCCCTCCTGAGGCACAGGACAAAAAAGGATGCTGTCTTCTCCTGGTCAGTGTTAGGGAGCTGGGGGGGGGGGGCATGAGTCACTGAGTCCAGTCCCACTTTGATGGGTAGGGAAACTGAGGACCAGAGAGGAAGAAGGGCCTGCTTGAGGTTGAGTCATAGCAGCCTTGCAGACCGGGCCAAGTCTATTTTGTTACCCCCATTTTAGGAGAGTGAACACTGACGTACAGAGTCTGCATTAGCAGACCAGGACCACACAGCAAGGGTGCAGGGAAGACTCAAAGCCGGGCCTATGACTCCGAGCCTGGGGCCTTCTCAGCACACCCCGGCACCCGTAAAGCAGAAGGCGGGATGGACACCCTGCATGGCGGCTGCGGGTCAGGTTTCTGACCGTGGTGCTGGGCTTCTCCTTACAGCCTCCATCATGCACACACAGGTGTGGGCACACAGGCAGGCCTACACAGACACACACACACACACACACTCACACACACATGCACACGCTCCCCCACAAACGCTCATGCCGTGTGAGATGTGCCCACCACATGGTCCCTAAGCCCAGCTCCTCCCCAGCTATAAACAATGCCCCTTCTCTCTGACCCTCAGTGTCCCCATCTAAGTGGGGCTGACTGAGACGCCCCCTAAGGCCACCTGCAGTTCCACCAGAGCTGCTTGGAGATCCTCCAGCCCTCCAACAGTAGGCCAATAGTCACTGTGGAACCAGGGGTGCCAAACAGTGTGGTATAGGGCAGCTGCCCCCCCCCACCATGGGCACACCTGCAGCTGAGACCCCCACTGCCCCCTGCTGGCTGGGTCTGACCCCTGCTGAGCCCACCTAAGGGGTACAGATACCCAGCGAGGCCCTGCCCTGACTCCCTCTCCCCCTCCCCCTCCAGCTCCACATCCAGAGGCTGGCGCTGGCCCTGCTCTGCTTCACGGTCCTGGAGTTCTTCCTGCTGGGCTCCACGGCTGTCTTCGTGTGCCGCCTTAACTGCCGGCCCGCAGAGGTGAGGCCTTCCTGGGGCCACCAGCCGCAGAGAGACGGGTGGGGTACGGGGGAAGGGGAGGCGGCAGGCAGGGGCACAGGGGGAGCGAGTTTGAGTCCCTCCTCTTTTGTCGGGTGGGTGAGCATTTACTCAGTGGGGCCTGGACAGAGGCCGTTCTGCAGGGGAGACAAGGCCCAAGGGCAGGAAGGGCGATTCAAGGTGGTAACTGCAGGCTACCCAGGAGAGAAGGCCCCAGGCGCTCAGAACAGCAGCCCCTGCTCTCCAGCCAGAGGCCCCGGGAGCTCTCTCAGGAGCCCGGGAAGGATGCCCGCCTCAGTCAGGATGGAAAAAGGGATTCCAGCAGAGGCAAGGTCATGGGCAATGGCTCGGGGACCAGACAGGGAAAGTCAAGAGAGCTGTGGCGGGTTGCGGGGGCGGGGGGGGGGGTGTTGGCTGTGGAGGGAGCAAGCAAGGTGTGTCATAAGGGACCTCGTATTCCAGGGTTACGGGGCACACCTGCTACTGAGCACTTCAGAAAAATAGAACTTAAAACAACCACCACCACCTCCCCCACCCCATAACTTGATTTAGCTTCATTTTCTCAACAGCCTTTCTACATGGGTACTTACTTCCCCATCCTACAGATAAGTAAAATGAGGCGTAGACATGTCCCAGCCATTCCCAAGGCTAGTCAGCCCACAAGGAAATCCAGGACTCAGTCCGAGGTGTGCCTAACCCATGGCTAGGCCTGACCGCCCGTGGGGCGGGCAGAATGCCAGGCTGGAGTCCGGTGCGTTTTGGAGCAGACTGGCCTCTCCCCACACCGGTGACCCTGACCAGATGTGATTTTCTAGGCTCACTTCTATAAATGAGGAAAGTTCCTATTAGAACCTGAACTTGAGAGCACTGTGAAAACACAGGCTCCAAATGCCCCGTGATCCTGTGAGCTTGAATCTCCTATTGGTTTCCATGGGTGCCGTCCGTCCACGGAGATTCCACGGCCCCTGTGGGAGCTGTGGGCCTGAGCTGGTTGTCCCAGTCAGGGCCCTGCTGTCTGGTAGGAAATCTCGTTAAGAGGTCGGAGAGCTGGGAGAGGCCTTGAGTCCCAGAGGCCAAGCCCTCAGGCTGGCTCGGGATGGGGAGACCGAGGTCCCCTCTCTGTTGCAGGAATTAACAAAGACCGTCCCCACTGACTGGCATCTGCCGTGGGCCGGGCACCCCTGGGGGCGGCTGTCGTGGCTTCCCATTGCCGTGGCAACAAATCATCACCAATTTGGCAGCTTAAAAAGACACAGCTGTGAGGTCTTATGGTTCTGGACGTCAGCAGTTTGAATGGGTCTTGCTGGACCCTGGCCAAGGCCCCGGCCCAGCCCCATTGGGAAGCCGATGGGGGACTTGGTGGGGGGCAGTGCGCCCAAGGTCTTCCGTACACTGGTAGCCGGCCCGGAACAAGGGTCGGTCCACTGGCTCCCAGTGGGGCTCTCCCTGCTCCCTCCTCAGGGACAGGCAGATGGAGAGAGGCCCACAGGGTCCTTCTGAGAGCCCCTCCCTGAGCTCCCGGCTCCCCATCTCCATGGGAACCTTGAGACGGCAAGGGAGCCGGTGGGTCAGTGCTTTGTAAATGGCCACTCACTGTGCGAATGTGAGCAGCTGGGACGGTGGCTCTTTTTTTGCAGGAAGACGACTTGATCCTTGTTCAGGACACACCAGTGAGAATCAGGAAGTATTCCATGGGTCCTCCGCCATCCTATGAGGATGCGACTCGAGGTGGCATGTAAGATGGGCAAATGCAGAGGGATGGACGCCCGGGGGTCCCCCCAACTCTCAGAGTTCACCCCCTGGCCCCTTCTTCCTGCTCAGACATGGACCATTCCTAGGGGGCAGTTGCCCAAAAGGGGCAAATGGTGCCATTGCTAGAATGGTCTGCCCTGTGCTGGTGGCCGAGGTGAGGACAGTCCCCATCCACTCAGGCACAGGAGGGACCCTCCACCCCAGGCCCCGAGACCCCCATAACACTTCAGCACCTGACTGACTGGCCCAGAGCACAACAAGGTCCTGCCCACCCAGGAACAGACCCTGGCCACCTGTCCACACCCTCTCCCCTCTCGGTCTGCTTTCTCCAGTCACTGGCAGGACACACACAGGAAGCATGTCCCTGTGGGACTGTGGGGCAAGTCTGGGGGGCATCTGTGTCCGAATCCCTGGATTCTGGATTGAGTCAAAGGGAAACTGGGACCAGTTCTTCCAGCAAACTCTAAATGCATCTCCCTGCCTCCCTGGGCCTCAGTATCTCCATCTCTACCACGAAGAGGGTGGGTGGCTGAAGCCATCAGGCTCCATCCCCCGCTAGAAAGCTCTGAGATAGAAGTCAAGTTCAGGATTCCCATTGTGAACCTGCAGGATCGGTGTCCAAACCAGCGTCCACACCAGCTCCCTCGAGGAAGTCAAGTGATGGAGAGCCGCCTTTCCCTCTTCCAGAATGTAGTGGTCCCAGGACAGTCTGCGGTTTCTGTTATTTGTGGACTGTGCTCCGTTCCTCTTGTGTTTCCATAAATGGATTCTTTTTCACAATGTATCATTTTGGAGGGGTACGTTGTATCTGCAATAAACAGGAAGCCAGTAAGTTTCCATAAAAAGAAGCTAAGCACAAAAAAATACTGTAAACACAGTAGAAACAAGACTAACTTGCCACCTGCTCCTGTGATGTCAGCTGCTGGCTCTCCACCTCTCGCTCAGCCGCTGCAGACACCCTGGCACCCTTGAGGTTCCACCGATGCAGCAAGCACACCCCTGCTGCTGAGCCACCCCGTGCCCTTCTACTGCCTGGACTCTCTTCCCCGGGGCTATGGCAGCGCTCGCTCTGTGACTCTTTGTTGGGCTACTGACTCTGGGCTGAGGCTGGTCTCACCCATCTGTGATGTAGTTCTGCTACTATCTCCATTTCACACAGTCTCAGAGAAGTCAAGCAACCTGCCCCAAGGCACCCAGCTGGTGAGTGGCAGAGCCAGGATTTGGACCTGAGCACTCTGGCTCCAAACGGAAGTGCTGGCCTCCCGACAGCACTGATATGTTTATAGGAGGGGCCCTGCTCTGTGCTGTCCCGGGTCAGATGAGACTTGCCCATCTGAGAGCTAGCACACGGTGTACATGGCAGTCAGCCCTCAAAGCTCATGGGCTCTCCATCCTCCCAGACAGACTGTTTACTGTGTGGTAGCCCAGGTTCAAGGCTGTATAGGCTAGCCATCCTCAACAACCCTATGTGTAGAGATCCCTCCCGATCAAGGGCACTCTGGGTTCATTCCAGGGCTCATTCCCAGGGTTCAACATTATCTGAATTCTATTGTTACCTCCCTTGTTGTATTTCTGGCTGTCACCTCTGGTTTCGGTCACTGGCTTGTCCATCTCTTTTCTCCGTATTCTGGTTGGCCGGTTTTGCAGGCTGTGGCCAGCTGGCTTTGGAGAAGAATGCAAGGTAGAAGCCGCTGGGCTCAGAGGGAGCCTCAGAGAACTGAGAGCCATGCACATGTTTAAGACAAGGGACATGAAGGAAAGAACTTCAGGGCTGTCAGGAGACAGCCCAGAACATCTGGGCTGTCAGGAGACCCAGATGCAAATTCCAGCTTGGTTGTCACTTACTCGGTGACCTTGACTCAGCCCCATGCCTCACAGGGTCTCAGCTTTCTCATTTGTAACATAGGACGTTATACTAGAATGGTGGTCTGCTTGAATAATCAACCAATGAAAGGGATAGAACAGTGATTAAACAAGCATCAAGTTTGCACACTTGTTTCCTCTTTCTCCATCCAAACCCCTCATGTGCACACCCATACGTACATGTACATCCGTATAGACGCTTTTTTGTTGAACCATCTGAAAGGAAGTTGCAGGTGGCTGGGGGCTGGATATCGGGGAGGGTATGTGCTATGGTGAGTGCTGTGAATTGTGTAACCCTTATGATTCACAGACTGTACCTCTGGGGCAAATAATACATTATATGTTAATAAGAAGAAGAAGAAGGAGAAGAAAGTACGTTGCAGATACCATGACCCTTCATCCTCATATTCTTCCACCTGCATTTTTCCCCCAAGAGTATTGGGCATTCTACATATGCACAAAGGTATTATTGCATGAAGAAAATTAAAAAATAATTCCATAATACTAATAGCTGTCCATGTTCAGATTCCCACCATGGGACCAAAAATGCCCTTTACTGTGCTTTAGGTTTAACCTGGATCCAATCAAGTTTCATGCATTATATCTGATGTCGCGTCACTTCGTTTTCTTTTCATCTAGAACAGTCCTCCCAACTTTCTCTCATGAAAAGAACAGTTGTCTGGGAATGTCTGCTTGTTTCGGTGCCCTTCACTCGTCCCCCGTCTTCCTCTTGCTTGTCACCTGGCTGTGACCCTGAGGCTTGGTTTGATGCAGGGTGAATGCTGGGGAGAACTTCCCAGTGGTGGTGCTGGGACCTTCTCACTGTGTCCCATCTCGGATTCTGGGGCCCACCTGTCCCTCGGGTAGTGATCCCAGGCATGGCGGTCACTGTCACAGACTGCCACTGCTTCATCAGTCTTTATACCTGCCTTTTCCTACAGTTGGTTTGTTTTCTTTTTTTTTTAAGGAGACAAAACAGGGGTGCTTGGGTGGCTCAGTCAAGTGTCCAACTCCTGATTTGGAGTCAGTTCATGATCTCGGGGTTGTGGGATCGAGCCCTGCATCGGGCCCCACGCTCAACACGGGGTCCGCTTGTCCCTCTGCTCGCTCTATCGTTCTCTCTGTCAAATAAATAAATAAAATCTTTTTTAAAAAGAAAAGAAAACAGTTCACATTACTTATTAAACAGGGAAATGTCTAAATGTTTCTGTAACAGAAAACAGGTGTAACAGCTGAATTTATAGTGTATAAATCTTCAATATAGTAAACACGAACTTGATACACTATATACTGAAGACAATGATGTAAGCTCAATTTTTTTTTTTTTAAACTTAATGTTTCTTCGTTGTGGTACGCCATGCACAAATGAAGAGTAACAGGAATCATTGCCCGGGTTCATGCAGTTACCAAGCCTGTAAAGGGACTTAGGAGCTTAGGGGCTGGGGGTTGCTGCCTCGATGCCCCTTGGGTTCCCGGTGAGCTCCAGCATGCATGGCTTCTGCGACCATGAGCCGGCAGGAGGTAGGGGTCAGTGCCTTTCTGTCCCCAGTGAGGACACCACCGACGACCCCAAGCCCAGGGAGGGACCAGTTTTGTGAGCGGTGGGCTCCTGAGAAATGAGCACACCCGGAGGGTCCTGGTCAGGATTGTGTGGGGAGGGCAATGCTTGGGGGATGGGAAGGTCTCTGGACTAAGACTATCCTGCACTTCTGACTCATTGTGGAAACGAGCCTCCATTTCCCATCTGCAGAATGGGAATGGTTGTTCCTCCCTCACAGAGTGGTCCTGAGAGTCAGAGAAGACCTCGGGTGTGAAAGTACAGACACTGTGTTCCCCTGCAGTATAGACATGGAGGGGAGCAGTGTAGGGTTCGAGAACGTGGTGACACGTGGTATCAGCTTGCATGTGGAGGGAGGTAATTCCTCCTCAAGCTCCGTGGATCTCTTGGATTTCTTTAAGGAGAAAGTCTCCATTGGGGACTGTCCTGTCTTTAACACCTCTCTGATGCAAGATGATGTCTCTCCCCGAGAGACAGCTGCCTCTGCAGCAGGCACGACATCAAGCAGAACTTCCCCAGGCCATTCCTTGTCCTGGGTCTGCTGTCTTTTCCTTACAGCAAGTGACACTGGCTTCCCAATTACAGCAAGTGACACAGTGCGCTCTTAGAAGACATGTGCGTGAGTTAAAAACAAAGGAATGACGGGCCCAGGTTTTTTGCAAGTGGAGAGGGCTCCTCACTGGCCAGCAAAGCCGGGGCCAGCCCCCGTGGACAGGTGGGAACGGGGAAGGTGACAGGGTGGTGCAGAGCTGAGAGAAGAGCATCTCAGGGGCCACTGGGGGCGCAGAGGAGGAGGGACCACTGCAGGGAGCAGGAGGGGCTGTGCTCTGAAGCCTGCAACAGCAGGAAGGCAAAAAGGCCCAAGAAGAGTGTGTCTGAGCCTCTTGGGCGCCCCACCCCTGCCCCGGCCATGGGCGCCTGTGGGCATGTCTTGCCCAGTCCCCACCCCTCTCCCCCCAAAGCCCGGTTAGCAGCTCCTACTCACGTACAGTAACTTCCTCTGAATGACTCAGGGAGAGCACAGGGAAAGGGCATCGTGGGGAGCATTAGGGAACGTGATCAAAACAGACGTGACTGACAATGACCCAGAGCTGGACCCTGACCATGAGGAGGCTCCTCACCCCGCTCCCCCATACTCCCCCAACTCTGTCCTTGGAATATGGGTTCCGTGTGAGCTTCCTGCCCCCAGAGGCTGCCCCAAGGCCACAGCCTTGAGCTGCAATATGCTGTTGAGAAGCCCCTGCAAGGTGTCTGTGACCGAGCCCAGTTAAGGCCTCCTGATAAACTTTTAGGTTTGGAAGATGGGTGTGCCGCCCAAGGCAAGGCTCCTCTGTTAAGTTCCATTTGCTGGTGTTGAAACTACCCCCCGCCAACCTGGAGGGGTCTGCCTCTTTCTTGGGTCTCCCCTGCCCTTTGCACGTGGGAAAGCTCCCCAGAGGACGGTAAACCTGCAGCTAGTAAAGCATTCTGGGTTTTTTTCACTTGTCTCGAATTCAGTCTGATGATAGTGAAAGCCGGGATATCGTTTATCAGTCAGGACCGGGGTTCTGCTCAGCTTCACTGGGTCACGTAGAAAGTCCAGGGGTTCATCCTGGGAATAGTTGGCAGCTGCCCACGTGTCCAAGGCTGCTGCCCACCCCGGAGATGCCCCTCACACCCTGGGTGTGGGGTGGGCTAACCGCACAAGCCTCCCCCCACCCACTGCCCTGCAGGCTGGGATGCTGGGGACCTGTCCCTGGGTGACCACCGTCTCTGAACCCTCGCACCATCTCCTTTGTCCCCAGATCTACCACCTCCCCCAGGAAGGGCCACTGGAATTTTCTAGCCAGGCGCTCTCATCTCTGTTCCTGTCTGGAGGATAGAGACAGCCCGTCTCTCCCGCAGGTTGTCCTGCCCCGTCCCCCTGGCATGAGAAGCAGTCCCGTCTGCCTCTCCCGCTCCGTGCTGACCGTGGGGAAGCACCGGCCCCTGCCTGTGGCCTTCAGACAGCCGGGTGCAGGGTCAGGGCGGCGAGGCCTGCGAAGCCTGCATTCAGCATGCCCTTTGTTCCAGTGCCACAGAGGAGAAACTGAGGCCGGGCGAGGCTGAGGGGACTGTGTCAGGATCCGGGGGGGTGTGGGGCAGAGCGACACCATCTAGCCCCAACCCCGCCTCGTCCTCCCCCTGCCTGCTGCCCTCCCTGCGGTCAGGCCTGTCCCCTCTCGGGATCCTGTGGCCACTGCTGCTTGCCTGCCACCTGTCCTTCCAAATCCTGGAAGGACTCCTTGGGAGGAGTTCCCAGGGCCAGACGCTCGGGCTCATCTGGGGGAAGGTGGCTGAGAGGTGCTGGGAGGAGAGGGAAGGGAGGAGGAAGGGAGCAGAGCGCCCCCCAGCGGCCACATTGATCTGGGCGCCTCTCACCGGTGATCCTGGGGGACAGCTGACCAGCCTGAGGAGTGGCTGCTTTCTGGAGGAGAGGGGGAAAGCCAGGGGGAGGTCTTTGCAGCCCTGGCTGTCGCAGAATCCCACCAGCCTCCTCTCCTTTCCAGAACTGTCTCCCTCCAGCCACATCTGGCATCGGTCCGGAACGTCCTGTGTCCTGTGTCTCCACTGCCCTGTCTGGTTCTCTCGCCTGGAAAGTTCCCCGGGCCCATGTGCGCCTCCACAGAGCCTACCCCCCACCCAGCCTGCACACACTCCACCGTCCCCCACCGCTCACTGGCTCTCATGGTGGCCCTTTATTTTTAAGGGTCTCAAACTCACAGCCCTTTGGGAGCCAAGTAAGTGGCATAAATGGAGAAAGAAGGTATCAGTCGAGAGGAAATGAGAAAGCTTCCCTCCTAAAGTCACTTACTTTGCAAACGATTAGGTTAAGACCTAGTCAGACAAGGCCCATGAATCAGGGAGTTAGGTCCAGCCCCACAGACGCTCACCCCTTGGTCTGTGGACGTCTTGCCCGCTGGGCCCCAAGCTCCAGTGGGGTGTCCTTCATTGCCTGATAACACAGACAGTTAAGAGCAACAGCGTTCGACCCACAGTGGGACTCCGCGCTCACCAAATCTCAGCTGTGGAGCCCCAGAGGGTGACGCAGCCTTGTTGTCAGAGTTCCTGAATTTCCAAACTGGTGTCTTGGTTCTCATGGGAACGCTCTGCTCCCCTTTCTCGACACCCCTCCCCTGGGAGCTCTGCAGCGACCAGGCCAGCCTCCCCGCTCCCTGGGCATCTCCAGTTGCATGTGCGGTAAAATCTTTATTCTTCTCTGTCCCTGAGTTAGCATGAGCCAGGGACATGCTTGGTGCCCCAGAAATGTGCACGGGGCTGACAGCCCACACAGAACTCTGACGATACTAACCATTCCAGCCCATCCCCGTTATTTTACAAATGGGGAAACTGAGGCCCAGGGAAGGGATTAACCCACAGTATGTTAGCAGCAGAGCTGACTCGAACTTCACTATTGGACTTGAACTTGTTATTGATCCCCCAACAAGCTCCTGGGGAGCAGACACTGGGGTTTATCTCTCCGTGTGTCTTCCAGAGATGGCACAGGAACGAAATCCTAGCAAACGCTGTTCTCTGTGAACCTTTGTCAGTGTCCCTCGGGTTCCCAAAACACTCCATCTTTGTCCCTTTCCTCACGATGGACACATGGCATTTACATGGTACCTTCTCCTGCCCTGAGATCCTCCTGGATCCTCTACCCCGTTTATTAATCACCTTTGGGGGCCAATCCTCTCCTAAGAAGATTGGCCAATCTCTTCTTTTTTAAGCTAAATCTGGGTAGTTGCTGTTCCATAGGCGTTAACTGTGCTGCACTTGGACCAGTTGGGATTTTCCAATAAGTGACATCTGCTGACTTTGTCCTCCTCTCTCTCAGCCAGTGTCTGCGGAAGCCTGAAGGAGGAAACAGCCATGTGGCCAGGGTTTGGCTCCGACCCCCTCCCCAATGTGGATGGGCAGAGGGGAGCCAGCGGGATCTGATGCAGCACCCACCTGGGGCCAGGAATGAGGATATCGTCCCTGCACACAGATGAGGAAGCTGAGCATCCGCGTGGTGACATTCCTGGTCACGAGGGAGCATATTTATTGGAATCCCAGTGCGGTTCTGAGAACGATCACTGGCTAACTCAGGTGAGCCCTAGACCTGCTGAAAGTTGATGTCTTTGCTGCAACAGAAATGCCAGAGATTGAGTGGCCCAACTTACAAACATTTATTTCCTCCAGTTCTGGGGCTGGAAGTCCAAGATCAAGGGGCTGGCCAGTTCGATGCCTGGTGAGATCCCTCTTCCTGGTTCATAGACCGTCTTCTCGCTATGTCCTCACATGACAGGAGTGAAGGCACTTGCTGGGACCTCTCTCAAAGGTGCTAATCCCATTCATGAGGGCATAGCACCTCTCAAAGGCCCCACTTCCAATTACCATCACATTGGGGGTCTGGTTTCAACACGTGAATTTTGGGGAGACACAAACATTCGGCTTATGGCACTTAAATTCTGTGGAAATATTGGCAGAGTCCAGGCAGGGATTCAGATAGGGGTGGTGCACTTGGTTGAGCAGCTGACCCTTGATTTCAGCTCAGGTCGTGATACTGGAGTCATGAGATCGAGCCCTATGTGGACTCCGCCCTCAGCGGGAGTCTGCTTCTCGCTCCCTCTCCCTCCACGCTTCCCCTTGCTCGCACACTCTCTCTAAAATAAATAAATCAATAAATAAAACTTAAAATCAACAACAACAAAAAGGAAACCTTCGACATGGAAGTCACACACACTCAGACAATGGACATTTTTCCCCTGTCAGTAACAATTACATTGTAATTACAATTACATTTCCTGGGTCAATAACAATTACAATTAAACAATGTATACTTAAGACTGAGAATGTCAGTTAGAATTGGAAGTGGCCTTGGGCCTCATTATCTGGTCCAACCTCTCCCTTTTCCAAATGAGGAAACTGAGGCCCACAAGAGGAAGAGTTTTGCCAAAGGCACACAGGAAGCCAGTACCTTTAGTCGAAGAAGAAACCAGGTCCTCCCCCTTCTCCCAACAGTGCTCCTTCTACTGTCACCCACCTACCCCCACTGAACTCGTGGTATGTCCCCTTCTGCTAGCTCCGACACCGGCCCTCTGCCCCACACAGGCGCCGCCTACAGCTTCTCCATGGTCATGGCCTGCAGAGGTGATGAAGAAAGTCTAGGAAAATAATCTCTCTCTCCGCCCCAAAAAAAGACCCAAAACGTGTGAATGTGGCAGCAAGTGAAGGAAATGGAACCGGGGTTGACCTTTGAGGGGAAGCGGTGGTGTCTGCAATGCACTTGGTGAGGCCATGAACTTGGAGCTCTGGATGCCTCCAGCAGGCAGAGGGGTGGGGATGCCGGCCTAATCATCACCTGCCAAGGTCCAGACATGGCCTTGAGAAGACACGAGTCTGGCAGGTGATCGGCAAACATCTGTTTATAAAAGGAAACTCCCAGCCTTTTCCAGGGAAGGCAGGTGAGCATCTGGGAGGCCATCTGGGGCGGATCTACAGGACCCAAGGGCTGACTACACTTTCAAGCCTCAGGAAGGCTTAAAAGTTTGCACCTGGCGGGAAGGAGAAGGTAACACACATGCAGCCAGAAACTGCTGGGCGCTTTGAATTTAGCATCTTACATCCCATGGGATCCTCTGGGACAGATATTTCCCTCCATTTTCGAGGTGAGGAAGCAGAGGCTCAGAGGGGCTAAATGACTCGCTCAGGTATGGGAGCTGAGACATCCACGCGGAGGCTCACAGACGGGAGACCTCATGAGTCCCCAGCAACGCAGCAGGGGCTAGAGGACTGGAGGGGTGGAGGCCTGAGTGCAGGGTTGGGGTTTACTCAAGGCTGGGACTCCCAGGCTCCCTCCACCCTCCACAGGAGAGGCTGATCTGGAAGGCCAGGCCTGCAGTGAGGAGCAGGTGACATTTAGTGACATTTAGCAAGCACCCAGCTGATGGTTGGGATCCAATAAGGCTGGGCAGAAGCACCTGGGAGCAGGAAGGAGGTAACAGGTTGCCAGCAAGGCTTGAGGCACAGCTAGGCACAGGGAGGCTGCAGGTTGGGGCAGAGAAGGGGCCATCTTGGGGGGCTCAGTGAGGAGCCACCTCGGCTACGGATGGAGGGCCCCACGGTCAGGTAAAGGCTTAGGGCTGCAGGCCTCAGACTCCAGGGACTTCCCAGATCTCTGCTCCTGAACTCACTCATAATTTGAGTTGTTCTGGGTTTCTGTTGTTTTTTTTATAACATCCCCCATTTTTGCTGAGGGAGGCAGCATGGGCAGTGGACTGAACAGAGGACGTGGGGGCTCAGAAGGCATGGATGCAAGTGTAGACACCCCCCCCCATTTATATTCGTCTGACCCGAGCAAAGTGGATGTGGTCCTCCTGGCCCTACACAACTCAAGGGATGCTTAGTAATGAAGCCAGGGGACCTACCCGAAGGCACCGGTGAGTGGTTGACGAGCTGTAGACACAGGTGCGAGCGGTGGAGCTGGTGGAGTTACTGACTCGCCTGGCCCAGCGGGAAGGTCAGGGCTGGGGGTGGAGGGGGATGGAAGGAGTGCCCGAAAGTAGGAAAAGCTCAGGGTCTGCAGCCACCTGTCCTGATGTGGAGGCCGGCTCTGGTCTTTATTAACCGTGGGATCCGGGCAAGCTAGTTCTAGCTGCCAAAAGCGAAATGGAGATTGGGTTTATCAAACTGCAAATGCTTGCAGGTAAGTGGGAGCCCAGGGCAGGTGGTCACCCGGGCCGCACCTGCCCCCACCTGTACCTGCAGCCCGGCCCTCGTCCCCCAGCCCTGGGCACCGACTTCAGTGTATTACAGTGAGTGTGTGAGCTGTTCAGGATGCACTATTTCACTTATACAGATGGCATTCTGACATCTCGTTCTGTTTCTGACTTTTATTTCCTACCCAGCCCTGCTTCAGATACATACCCATCGCTCTCTACAGACATGTAGCTTTCTGCCTTTATCTGCTGCAATGACACATTCACCCACGTGTTACTAATGACCTCTCCTGGCCATGCCGCTTTACTTTTCAGCTGGAGGAACTGGAACCCAGGAATGGGGATCTGCTCGGGAATGTTTTGCCTCCTCCTCGGATGACCTGTGTGTGTGCCCAGGTGCTCCATGGAGAGGATGTCTGAGATGGCAGGCTCCAGGACCCCAGCTCCAACTCCCTCCGGCAAGCGGGAGGCAGCCCAGCCCAGAGCCCAGCTGCCCTCGGAAGCCTGCTCATCGGTGGTGACAAGCCAGGAGCAGCAGGCACGCATATTCCCCTGTCTCCAGGACCCCAAGGGTACCGTGGTGGAGGCCAGAGGAGCCCTCCCTGCCACCCCAGGCCCTGGAGACTGTGCATCCAAATAGGGAGGACCTCTTCTTCCAGGGACAGCCAACCACCTGGGGAGTAAGTGGACCACTTCATCCCCACCGACCCTCTTCCCTCCAAGGTAGACCTGAAACAGCCACCACCAATCCCAGCAGCTACAGAGTGGGCAGGATTTATAGGGCCAAAGGCATATCCCCGTAGGAAAGTTAAAACAGTGGGAAAACAAGACAGATCTGCAGAGCTGTCCCTGCATAACCTCCAGCTCAGGAAAAAAAAGGAAAGGCTGGAGCAGCTACCATATCCTGGAGGGTGGCTGCTGAACCCAGAGTGAGCAGGGTGACCTCCTCCTCTGGCCACTCTGGGGTAAGAAGTCAGCTTCCAGGGCACCTGGGTGGCTCAGTGGGTTAAGCCTCTGCCTTGGGCTCGGGTCATGATCTCAGGGTCCTGGGATCAAGCCCCACATCAGGATCTCTGCTCAGCAAGGAGCCTGCTTCCCCCCCCCTCTCTCTCTGTCAGCCTCTCTGCCTATTTGTGATCTCAGTCAAATAAATAAATAAAATCTTTTTTAAAAAAAAAAGAAGAAGAAGAAGTCAGCTTCCCTCTGGTTCCCCTTGACTCTCCTCTTCTGATGTCCCACACCTGCCTGTGGCTCTCGCTACCACACCCAAGGGGGTCTTGGTCCGCAGCGGGCAAGCGTGAGCCACAGCCGACTGTTGAGCTTGGATGTCAGAGTAGCAGCTGAGCCAGACGTTTGAATCCCAAATCATGTGGTCACCAGTGGGAGCTCACTTACCTTGCTGGCAATGGGCAGCGAAGGACAGAGAAAGCAGAGGGAGCCTGGGAGAAGCTACTCCTCTTGGGTGATACTCAGAGATGCAGCATGTCAGAAGGCAAGGTCACAGTGCTACTCTCAGGGTCAAGGAAGCCTAAGGAGGGGGCCGGTGACAGCTTGGAACAAAGGACCACAAATGTGGGGCTGAGTCAACCCAGCATTCTGGAAGGCGAGGCTGAAACCAGCAGCATGCTTGCACAGATGCCGCACAGAGCAAGCAAGGAGCAGACTTTCCGCTTGGGCTCACACGAGCTTGAGACCAGCTCAGAGACCTCAGGCAAGGAACTAGCACTGCTGAGCCTCGCTTCCTGTCTGCATCACAGTGACAAGGGTGCCCGCCTCCTGGGCTTCTGATAGCTTCACGATTAGATACATAGAGTGCTTATGACACTTGGAGCCTGGCACATGGGAGGTAACCAGCATGCTAACTGATGATATCTCACGAAGGAGGACCCAGCTGGTTGCCAAAGATGGTCCTAACCCAAGGCTTCAAGAGTTCTGCAAAGCAGTGGTGGCCCAGTTGGGGGCGGTGGGCCCTGGGTCTTGCCTCTCACTGCCATGGGCGATCTTGGCAAGGCACTCCCTCTCTCCAGGGCCACGTCAGCAGGTGGAGGAGGTTTGTCTGAGATCCCTTTGGGCAGTGACACGTGGACAAGGATTTGCTCAGCTCCACCGTTTGAGTCGCTCAGAGAGTCCTTGCTGGGACCTCCAGGGCTTCAGCTCATCCCCACCCATGCCCCACAGGCCGCACAGATCCTTACTGGTTTGCTGCATATCAGCGGTGGTGGTATCCTGGCTGCTGCCCCTAATTTTGTGGCGTTTCCCACTGGTACCTGCTGATACCTGCTGGCCAGCGGAGTGCTGGTGAGTACCCCAGAGACCCTGCCTGGTGGTGGCCAGAGGCAGGCTTTCTGTGGAACCAGGTGAGGGGCAATAGGGGGACTTGGGAACTCTACATCCTCCCTGAGCCCTTAGGGAAGAGTTTGAGTCTGAAATGGGGGTGTAGATACAGGATGTGGATGGTCCTGAGCTCCAGGGGATGCTCTCATTCCCCCCTTCACACACCTGTGCAGGGTGCCCCAAGGCTGGGAGCTGGGCTGCAGGCTGGTCAGCCGGAGGCTGCAGCTGTTTCCCTGCATGTGGGGCGGGGGAGGATGGGAGCCATGGAGAAGGGCCCCTACCCCAGTAGGTTTAGCCCAAGGAAGAAGAAAGACAAGGTTCCTAGGGTGGGGGGACGGGGGTCCCACATTTGGTATATAAAGAGAAAGAGAGCTCCTGCTATGGAAACCACCCCCCAAGTCAGACATCTGCTTTCTAGACCCAGATCTACCACTTCCCAGCCCCATGACTTAGGCAGAGACAAGGGAAGAAGCTGCCCAAGTCTCCTCATCTTCGTATTAGGAGGCTGGTCCTTCCTGAAAGTGTGGTTTCTGGACGGGGGGTGTTGCAGCCCCAGGGAACCTGTTAGAAATGCAGAGTCTCAGCTGCACCCCAGATGGACCAAATCAGTCTGCCTTTTAACAAGCGCCTAAGCTACTTGTGTGCTCCGATCACTTAAGAAGTAGTGGACACGTTACCTAGGAGTTGTTAGTGGTCACCTTCTAGAAATCTGTCCTATAAGCTCTGCAGAGCCCAGCGGGAGACCGCGTGCCCTTCTCTGTTCGCGTAACCCTGTCCCTCCCTGTTCATTGGCCACCTTGTGATGAGCCATAGCTGTCCACTCTCAGGCTAAGTCCTTCGAGGATGGCAAACCCCCCAGGGAACCTGCCAGCACAAGGGTTTTACAAAGAGATGGAGCCGCCCCAGGTTCTTGGGGGCCATGAGTCCTCCTGCCCTCTCTCTAGTTCTTCATTACAGGACTGGCCACCCTGATGGCCACGGCCACCTGCACGATTCCCTGAGTGAGTTTCTCAGCCCCTGCCTCTACCCCCAGGCACAACTCACCCTGGAAACATAGAAAGCAGGCGGATGCTCATGGGAGCCTTTGTACGAGGTGGTGGGGAGGGCAGCTCTCAAAAAACTGCCTGTCTTCTGTGAACACCTGATTACCCACCGGTGCCTGTCGGGGAAACGTACCAGTCCCCCACACCAGCCACCACGTTGCCCCTGCCGGGACAGGGGGAACACAGACCCATCTGGCCAGGGCTTTGCAGGAGATCTTTTCCCTGAGTAGCCCCAGAGCCGTGATTTTTGAATCTAGGGCAGTGGGATGGGGCGCTCATTCCCTAGGGCTGCTGGAATGGAATAGCACAGGCTGGGGGCTTAAAACACAACAGAAATTCATAACCTGCCAAATCCAGTGATCAGACACCCCAAATCTAGGTGGTGGCAGGCTCATATTCTCTCTGAGGCTCTGGGGGAGATTCCTTCCTTGCATCTCCCGAGTTCTTGGGGTGCCTGGCACTCCCAGACCTTCCTTGGCTTGTGACAGCTGTACTTTCCCTCTGCCTCCTTCATTAGGGGTGGGAGACCAGACACCAGACCCGGGGTCTCCTCCTTGCCCATGAAGACACTCGTTGTATTGGACTAAGGGCTCACCTTCAATGCATATGACCTCATTTTAACCTAATTACATCCACAAAGACCCTATTTCCAAATAGGTCCCCATCACATTCATAGGAATTTGACCTGTCTTTTTGGAGGGCACAAACCCACAACAGATGGCAGGTGGCTTTTAGAGTGATGCCAACTGTGGTGGATTACAAGGATGAATTAGTGTCGTCTGCCATGGCACAGGACAGAGGGGCCATATGTGGGCCACAGGCACTGAGGGGTCCTCTGGCTGCTAAGGCTGGCTTAGCCTCTAGGGCCACCAATAGCTCCTGGTATCCATGCCCCATGGGGTTCCATAGACATCTTTCTTACCTCTAGTGATCCATCCTAGTCCCCCCAGGGAAGGTCAACAGTTCTCCCCAGATCAAAAGCCCATGAAGGAAGCCTGTGATGTATGGCACTTGAGGCTGGCCCCCTCCTCTGCGGACTGGATGGTGACCGCTGCTCTGATCTCCCTGGCAGGTGAAGGTCAGCACAAGGATGAACCTGGTCAGCTTGCTGGCTGCCAGCCTTGGGGTATGTGCCTTCGTGGTGGAGCTGACGACCGGCAGCACATACACCCAGGTGAGAGCCCCCGCCCCAAAAGGTAGAGGCAGAGAACAGGCACCGGCCCTTTTGTGCCCCCGTGCATCCCGGAAACCACTCCCCAGAGATGTCTTACCACTTCCCACTTACCGAAGCCAAAACCGGGGAATGGCTTTATCCTGTCCCATACCTGCAGAGCCTGTGAGGCAGAACTGCACCCAGATCGGTCCACTCTGGGCTTTACCCAGGTAACCGGGCTTCACCAGTGAGTGTCACCTTCTCCTGATTGGGGTCCAGGACTAATCTGCAGGACGACCCACAAATACATTGTGCAGTCACCCCCATGAACCCCCATGTGGCAAGCATAGAGGGTGGGAACACTAGTTGGAGTCCCGTCTGTTTATGTCCTAGGAAAGGACCAGGACGGACCAGGCCACTCTTCACAATGGGGTCCAACATACAACCTGGGCACAGGAGGACAGAAACACACAGTCCGCCGCTGCCCTACCCTGACCTTACCCCCAGCCGTAAGACTCCTCCCTTCCTGCCGCCAAATGTACCTGAATCTTCACATGGCCGCATCCTGGCCTTCCTTGCCAGGAGAGTACAAGTTGCTCCTCCTACCCCCCGCCCCCCGCCCCTGTGCCTTGTTTCTACCTTCCCTCTCTCCTCCATCCTTCCCACCTTCCTAAGTTCCGAGACCCCGCAGCTCTGAATGACTGGCTCCTCCCTCTCTCCCCTTCACAGCCAAGATTCTCCCACTGTCTACACCTCCTCACACCCGTCGTCTCCCCAGCTCTGGTGTGGAGGTCACCAGCGATCTAATGCCAGACACACTAGGACACTCTTCTCTGTATTTGCTTCCTTGACCTCGCTGTACGTTTTGCTGGGGGAAGCCTGTGTGGCTGAGCACGTGGGGTCTGGAAACAGACAGCTTTAATTTACCAGCTGTGTGGCTTTGGTTTTCTTTCTTTCTCTTTCTTTTTCTCTTTCTTTCTCTTTCTCTCTTCTTTCTTTTTCTCTTTCTCTTTCCTTCTTTCCTTCCTTTTTTTTTTGACTTTTTGATCACTTAACTTTTTTTCTTTCAAATTTGTATTTAAATTCTACTTAGTTAACGTATAGTATCATCTCAATTTCTGGAGTAGAATTTAGTGATTCGTCACTCACATACAATACCTGATGCTCTGTGTGGCTCTGTTTTTCTGAACCTCTCTTTCATCCTAAGATGAAAGTAGCGGCTAATAATGGCACCTACCCAAGAAAGTGATTGGGATTTAAATGAGCACATAGCAGGTGCTCAGTGGATGGCTGACGACTGGCCCTTCCTCGGAAGCTTCTCTTCCTGTACCCATCCCCATAACAATCTTCAGCCCAGTACCTAGAGTGTTTTCCTGGTCAGATCTGCTGCCTGACTCCCAGAGGTACAGACGGAGGGTCTTCCTGCTACTGGTTTCCCAGGTGCCCCAGAAGAGTCTCTTGGTGCTGCTGCTGCTTTCCTCTGTGCTGGAGCTGGACATCACTTCCTTGACCACCTTCCTGGGCTTCCGAGCCACCTTCAGCTATACGTGACCAGAGAGATCTCCACAAGACAGGACCAGAGCACCTTCACCTTGTCCCCAGAGCCTGGATGGGGTAAGCAAAGGGAGAAGGGACAGCACGAGCATTGGGGTTGAGGGGAGGGGACAGAATCCTCTCTCAGTGTGCAGTGGTCAGATGAGCCCCACTGACTCTGTATGGGGTTGGGGAGGCTCCTGTGCAGTGGCCAGAGTGAGCACCTTGGGATCTACACTGGGGGTCTCTGTACAAGGCCAGGTGGGCCCCTCTGGTCTACACTGGGGGGCAGGGTTCCATGTGAGGCCAGGGTGAGCCTCACTGGTCTACACTGGGGGGCTCCGTGCAAAGCCAGGGTGAGCCCCTCTGGTTGGCACTGGTGGGGGGGCTACTCTGTGCAGTGGCCAGGGCGAGCCCCTCTGGATATACACGGGGAGGCTCTGCACAAGGCCAAGGTGAGCCTCACTTGTCTTCACTGGGGGGTTGCTCCTGTGCAGTGGCTGCCAGGAACCCCACTGGTCTACACTAGGGGGCTCTGGGCAATGGCCAGGATGAACCCCTCTGGATCTATGCTGAGAGGGATGCTCTGGGGATTCCCCCAAGGGTGATAGCTTCGGATCCTAGATGCCTTCTGAAAAGGAGTCTGTGCCATAGAGGACAGCTCCAACAGCTCAGCGCCCCAGCCCTCATGACCAGCCTCCAGCGGCAGGAAAGGGATTGTGATGCCTCTGCCACAGAGGAGTGGGAGATTCAGAGAGTCTGAGGTCCCAGCCAGCTCTAGAATCCAGATATGACTGCTGGGCAACCTTCTTTCCAGGGGCTGCCATGGCTAGGAGCAGAACTCTGCCCAAGCCCATGGCTGGGGCCCAGCAACTGTGGCCTGGCCTGCAGCAGGAGAGGCCTGGGTCAAAGAGGAGTGTGTTTGGAAGGATCTGAAAGGATCATGGGATCGCAGGGGCTTCTGGGAAAACTGGAGGCGATTAGCTTAGCTCTTCCTTCCTCTCCCGACTCTAGTACCTGGACTCAGCCGAGGATATGCCCGTGGCTTTAGCAGCCCCTTCTGAAAGCCCAGGCCAGCAGGTGCAGCAGCCCCCAGGCATTGCCTGAGCCCAGAGCCCCTGCTGTTTCTGGGAGCTGAGCTCAGCATGGCCCACAAGGACTCTTCGCCGGCACAGGCCTCTCCGAGGCTCCGCTGTCTCTCCATTCCTGTCTCTATGGAGTTGGGCTTCCCAGATCCACAAATCACTCCCCCAGTTACACATGCGCACGCGCACACACACACACACACACACACACACTGGCATGGAGACAGGCCTGTCCTTGGTATCTTGGAAACATTACCCAACCTTGCTGCTTTGTTACCAATATAAGGTTGACATTCAGCTGGAGTCACATCTGTCTGGATGTAGTGACTGAAGTTTCATCTCTTGTCCATGTGTGGGTGTCTGGGGACCCTGGGCATCATGTCCACAGGCACAGATACAAGCAGGCACGATTATCTGCCCCTTCCTCACTTAACCCGATTTTGTTTCTCTGGCCCCTGATGTTAAATGAAAAGCCATTAAATAAAAATATTTTTGTGAACATGCGTGGGAAATGTAGGATACATTCCATCCGTCCCCACCCAAGGACACCAGGCAAGTTTCGGAAAAATGCCCCGTTAAGACAATCTATAGGTAGCAAGTCCTGAATGTAAATACACTTGTTAAAAAAAAAAAAAAAAAAAAGTGTGATTGTTTCATAATACCTCCCAAGGAAGAAAAGAGTTTCAGATGGATGGTGAGTGGAGAAGGAGAGAAGTCCCTCCTGAGATTTCTTCTTCAACATCTTTACTGATTTCATGTGATTAGGGAAGCTTGGTGAGTCTAAAATCTGACAGGGTAGGGTCAGTGGCTGGAGACTTAGGAGGAGTTGCCGTTCTGGTCCAGCAGATTGCCTCTCACTGGAGGAAAGTCAGTCTTTGTTCTGTTCAGGCCTTCAACTGACTGGATGAGGCACATCCACATTACAGAGGGCAATCTATTGAGTGTCAACCTCTTCCCCAAAAACCCCTCCAAAGAAACATCCAGAAAAATGTTTGACCAACTCTCTGGGCACCGCGGCTCAGCCAAGTTGACACATTAAATTAATCATCACAATACCCACTTATCCCAGGCAAGGCATCCTACGACCTATGGTGCCATATCCCACTCTCCACAGAAGAAGCCAGTAGAAGTCTCGGGAGGGATAATCTGTGTTCTCTGACCGATTGCTTGAGAAGAATCCTTGTGGAGCAAATCCTCATGGACAAAACGTATGAGCCCCCACTCTGTGCCAGACCCCCATGCAGGTGCTCCAGAGACAGGGAGGGCCAGGCAGGGTAGTCTCCCCCAGCGGAGCCTGGCATCTAGCTGAGACCACCAGGAACTCAGCCACTCCCAGCACTTGGGGGATTCCAGTGTGGAACAGGAGCACAGACTAAGGGACACTGAAGCTAGCTTCTAGGAAAGGACTAGAAGCCCCCTAGGCAAAGGGAAATGGGGGGAGATCCTTCAGAAGGAAAGAAACACATGCTGAGGGCTTGCTGGAGATCACATAGTCAAAGCAAGGACAACATGGGAGAGATTTTGCCCTAAATACTCCCACCCCAAATCCTTCCATACAACAGAGCCTAAGTTTGTTCAGCTCACCTGGTTTGCATCTGAAAACAGTGTGAGGAAAAGAGCCTAAGTCTGATGTCAGGGATTCTGACGGACCCAGTGATGTCAACCATAAGGTTCACAGCATCCTGCCCCAGCAGGGATGGGGTGCCGGTCTCCATCCCCGGTCCCCACCCACGCAGCTCAGTCCTTCCTCCCAACTCACGGTGACACAGGAGCCAATCTGGACCCCATTTCACACTAGAGGAAACCAGGTCTTGAAGAGTCACACAGCCTGGGAGCACAGTGCTGAAACCGTTGGACCCCACGGCCAGCTACATTAATGTTCAGTATCTCTGATCCCAAATGATCCAAACCTGGTGATGAATAGGCGTGAACCAGGTGCCTCCCCCTGGCAGAGAAAGTACCGTTGGTCTGTTGATAGGCACTCAGAAGAGCATCGCTTCCTGGTTCCCACCTCTGTCATGTGACAGCAGGTCACACAATGCACACCCCAGTACCTGGGAGTTGACAAGGTAGAGGGACCGCGTGTCCTTGGGACATGTCTAGCTTACACCTGTCTTCCAGGTGTCCTACTGAGACAAAGGCTCTCATTTGGATAAGTTATCAGCTCACAGTAGCTCATGGGGAACTTGCTCTTGATGTTCAGAAAGCCCCAAGGACATAGGACAAGAGGCCACCAGGAGGTGGTGTGCCTCAAGCACTGAGCTTGGATGGCCATGGAGGTTGTTGGTCCTAGTGGATCAGCACTGCTCAAGGCTGCACTCCAATTATTTGCAGAAAGGAACAGAATTGGTCAAAGAAGGAACAGCCAGCCAAAGAAGGAACAAACCACAGGACAGAGACACCTGGTGCCTTCCTGGACTCTCCCAGGACACACCCTGGGACCCACTTCTCCAGGTGTGCTCACCTTGACCACAGCACTGATCATGGCCTCTGGGAGGTTCTAAAATTATCCCCCATGTTTTATTAGGCTTACCAATAGGACAACGTGACCTGGCAGAGACTGCCCTTTCTGCAGTGTGGACCAGAAATCCTTGGCATGCTTCAAATTAATAATCTTCCAGTATTTGTTTAATGTTAACCTAGAATGGGAAGAAATAGTTTTCCCATAAATAAAAACGGAGTCGTATTTCATGCCACAAACAGAAATCTAGTTTCTTCGGAATGGTCTTTCCCCTACCCATTCTCCTCTCGGGCATGTAATACAGAACCAGCGAGCCTCACTCAGTCGCCAACAGCAGAGTGACTTGGTGGGGGAGCAAACAGAGCTATCAAAAGAGAGCTATCCCCTGTGTTCAGGTGGTCATGGTTTACTCTCATATTTTCTTCTCTCTCTAGGTTCTTTTGCAACCAAACGACTGTGTAGGAAACATTTAGAGGCTTGCAGCTATGATCTTGGTACACAGCCCTTTGCTTTACATTAGTTGGTTTCGGAACTTTGGCTGACCAGCAATGCCCACCCCAGGGACGGCCAGTCGGCTAGTCACACGGCCAGACGGGCCAGAAGACACAGCAACTTGCAATGCACATCACAAAATTACCCGCCAGCACCTCCCCCAGGACATGTGCCGGTGCTAGGGAGGAGAAGGTTTTCTTTCTATTTAAGGATATTACCTACGTAAATACATACTCAACTGTTTAAGAGCATTTTAACAAAAGAGACATTAATTTCCTTTCCACCAGCTCTGTGAGAATCTGCGGGTGGAAACCCGAGTTAACAGGCAGATTTCTGATAAATCCCTATGGGGTTTCAGCGTTCCTCTGAGCGCCTGGGAAAGCTGCCCGCCTGGACCTGCCTCCTCCAAGAAGTCTTCCTTGATATTCCCTCATCCTCAGGAAACTCAGCTGCTGAAACCCAATCGGTTTTATGCCTGAACCTCACTTACCTCCCTGAGTTGGCTACCTCAAACGCTTCAGCTGGACTCAGCATGGCACTCAATGCTGTCTAGAGGACAGTGTCCCCATCTTACACTTTTTTGTGGACCCATGACACCCAGAACATGCTAGGCAACAAAGTTTGCTTGAATCAACTGTTATTTGCTGACCAAATCGATATCCCCTTAGAGAATGTCTAGAAACATCTTGAATGAACTCCTTAGTATACACCAAGGCCCCCTACCACTCATATACGTTTAACAATTTTTTTTAATTTTGAGAAAATGTTGGGACTCTTACCTATTCTTAACTATTAAATTCTTGACGCTGTTATCCATTCTCTATTCTCTCTTCTCTATCCTAGTCTCTACTATGATCCTCAAGAAATTCCTGTCGCAGTGTGAGCTAGACATTGTCCAGAAAATAATGTTACATTATCATAACAACTAGCCTGTGGAAAGTTAACAAAATTCTCCTGAACAATCGTTATCAAAAACTGTGCCCACTTGATGTTTATTTTCGTTAATTCATTCATTCAATAATTATTCATTGGGCAGCTACGAAATACCCCCTATTAGTCTGAACTCTGGGGATGCAGTAACGAACATAACAGATCCCCTCCGGAGGGCATGAACATTCTAGCCAATGGGAAATCATAAACAAGGAAGCCAGTAAAATATATTAATTTATTGTAACTAAAGAACAAGGAAGGGCTTGTCCATCCAATCTTTCTTCAGTGAAGTCATGGGGCTAACGGGCTGCCATCCCTGCCAATCACATCTGCTCCAAGAGAAGATGCATGAGACTTTCCCCCTTGAGACAGACACCTGAATGTAAGCCAACACCTTCCGTTCCAGTTATCACTGCTGTGTAACACACAACCCCAACCCCAGTGATGCAAAACATCTACCTTATGATGTTCACAGGTCCTGCGGTGCAGAACTTGGGCAGAGCAAAGCAGGCAGAGTTGTCTCTGCTCCATGGTTTTGGGGACCCCTGCTGGGAAGATGCAAAGTTGAGAGTGACCTGACAGGTGGGGGCTAGAAGCATCTGGAGGCATCTCGGAATGACTGGAGGCATCTTGGAAGATGATGTGGTTGTCCAATGGGACCTGAACTGCGCTGTCAGCTGGAACACCTTCCCTGGGCTCTTCATGTGGTTTCTGCACATGGCCACGTAGGCTTCCTCACAAGACGGCAGTTGAGGTCCAAGAGGGAGTATGCCATGAAAGCCAAGAGGAAGCGCATGACCGTCTTATCATCTGGTCTCAAGTCCCACAGCAACAGTTCTGCCACTCTCTTTTGGCCAAGGCAATCACAGAGGTCTTTCCAGGTTTGGATGCAGAAGAGATGTAGACCCGCCTCCTCAAGGGAAGGAGTGTCAAGGTCGCATTGGAAGAAAACTACGTGGATAGCAGACCCTGTTGCAGGCAACTTTAGAAAATGTAACCTTCTGGGAGCCTGGGTGGCTCAGTGGTTAAGCCTCTGTCTTCAGCTCAGGTCATGATCACAGGGTCCTGGGATCGAGCCCCAGATCGGGCTCTCTGCTCAGTAGGGAGCCTGCTTCCCCCTTCTCCTCTGCCTGCCTCTCTGCCTACTTGTGATATCTCTCTCTCTCTCTCTCTCTCTCTCTCTGTCAAATAAGTAAATAAATAAATCTTAAAAAAAAAAAAAAAAAGAAAATGTAACTTTCTACCCCTTTCTGTGTCTAATCTCAAAACAACAACAACAAAAAGCCAGGTATCTAGATCTGCCCGGAGTCATCTTGCAGGTAGAGGGCTGAAACCACTTGGGCACAGAATGATACTATCTGAGTGTTGTGTAAGATTTTATTCTGAACGGAAAGTAAAAGAGCAGCAGAGTAACTATGGATCAGCTTCTGCTCTGTCTGGAAGGCACATGCTTCCTTAATGACCTGAAATTTCTGTCTTGGGGCTTATTCTTGTTGTAAGTCAAGTGGCAAAAACAGAGGCAGGGAGGTGTGGGGGCAGAGTCCTGCCTTCAAATCCTCTCTCTGCCTTTTGCCAACTGCCTGTTTCTGGACAGATTCCTTCTCTGAAAACCAGGGAGGGAGGAGCAACTTCTGCAGGGAGTTGCCATGAGGATTAAATGAGATAATCCCAGCACACGCTTGTCCCTGGTGCTTGGTAGCCACTTAGGACAGAAGCACTACCATCTCTCTGAACTTCCGGGGAAATTGCTATGGTTTTGTGTATCCACTGCAATAAGATATCTTCTGCTCACCAATGTCGCCACAATTTTTATGTCCTTAATATTGACCATAAATGCTATGCTTTTAAGATCTGTAAACAGATGAAGGGTCTTTTGGGGGGAACAGTTCTGTTTGTTTCCACAGTGGTCCTTGGGTAGAGCAAGCCTTGGAATGTGAGACCCAGAAAAATCAGCCTGGCTGATCCGGGGGAGTGGGGACCAGCTGCCCCATCTTGCCCATGGAGAGCTTGAGGTTCTTCTGGAAGGTGCGTGAGAAGAACAGAGAAGCAAGACTATTGACTCAGAGGAAACCTCCTCTCACCAAGCTGGCATTCATCAAGCCAGCTCAGTCCCTGTGGTGCCTGGCTAGAGTCTGCAGAGGTAGGACGAGCCAAGAGTTCCCATCCATGGGGTCTGCAGAGCCCGTTCTCAAGCAGGGACCTTGCTGGTCCATGCTTCAGGAAAGCGGTCTCATAATTTGCCACTTGGTCACCAAGGCAAAGTCTTGGGGGGTTGCCTTGGAGATGAGGCCACCATCTTGGTTGGGAGAGGCATCCTTCACTGGAGCAGATATCGCACTGAGGAAGGACCAGAGCCTAGGAAAAACAAACTTTAGGGGAAATGAGAGGAGAGGAATAAGCAAACAGAGAGGCAGGGAGGGGAAGTGACTCACTGTGAAACTCGGCAGCTATGCAGGTCTTGGGAACTGAGAGTCGCGGGTGTGGGCATGGGAGTGTATAAATATCTATCAAGCTCTCCTTCCATACATAAGGATGAAGCCTCCCGCTGTCACCTACTGACACCAGGGCCTGTAGCTTGGCCCCCTAAGCCCAGCCCCATAAGGTAGAGATGGCTCCCAGCCAGGGGACAGCAGCCCCCTTTTGAGTAATGTCCTGAGTTCAGGTTCTGCCACTGCCATTCTGCAAGTCATGTGACCTCTCTCCAGTGCTATTTCCTCACCTGGGAAACAGGGAAAATGATTTCTGCTCAGCCTTCCCTGAAGGAAAGTTTTGAGATTTAAGTGTTTAATATCCATGCCCAAGACGACGTACATATGCACCCTCTGACAGGGACCACAACTGCCCCATTCCCTGCTGTACTCTGAGCTCCAGCCACAGAGTAAACATTCCATAAATATGTGGTGGGTAAATAAATTGTCGGGTGATGGTGAGCTTGGCCCTGCCCTTTCTGGGAACATGAAGCAGGAAAGCTCTTCCTGAACCACTGATTTCCCCCTGCACATCGCTGCTCTGAAAACATGGCCCAAGAACTAGCAGCAGCCCCTGGGAACTTAGGGAAACGCAGACTCTCAGGCCGACCCCAGACATACCAAGTCATAATGTCTGTGGTCAGGGCCCACGACTGTCTTGCAACGCGCCCTCCATAGGATTGAGATGCCCCCCAAAGTTTGAGAAGCATGGCTGTTGGACACCGTGGGGTATGACCTGCTACCCCTTCCGCGGGGATGCTCCCACCTGCCACAGGGGTACATTGCCCAACCACCCCCACAGCCCTTCCTTGACCTGCCTTGGGCAGGAGAACATGCTTCTGGGGCTGGCAGAGGGAGGCCTCACACCAAAGGCCCCAGGGGCCACTCCGTCCTCACCCCTACAGCCCTCTGCTAGGGTCTCTCCCCCTCCTCCTGAGGACCTGAAAGTCAGTGCGAGCTACGGAACCCACAGAAGAGATGAAGCTCTGAGATAAGCACTCATGATAAGAACGGACGCGCGATAACACTGGTCCTCTCGCACGTTCTGGGCAGGATCTGAGCACAGGTTCCTAGAAGCAGTGGTTCACACATGCACAGAGGGAGGGGGAGCAGGTACTGAAGAAGGACAGCTGGCTCTCCAGCAGGTCAAAGTCAAATGCAACCAGGCCAAGTGACAAAGCCTGCACCAGTCCAGGAAAAACCAACAGCCCGTGTCCAGGATCTAGGGGATGGCAGCTGGATCCGGACTGAGGGTCTCAACGGATGGCTGGCCCTCGGGAAGAGGACAGGGACCTGGCCACACTGATAGGAATCGTGGAGTAGGCAGGTGACAAAGGTCCTCAGCTCTCTGTGGGGTAGTCAGCCCTGGGTGCCTGAGGGAGTGCTGGACAGCACGTTCTGGAAGGATTTTAGAGAACCGCTGCTGTCTTTCCCGAAGGCTTACTGTGTTGTCATGAGAAGGACAAGGGGAAGAGCAGAAGGTGTTCCACTTGGATAAAACACAATTCTGGGAAAGCTACAGGAAAATGGTCTTCAAACACATAAGAGATCTCTGAGAGGAAGAGAGGGCCGCCTGGACGCGTGGGGCCCAGTGAAGGGCAGCCCAGCCAGAGGACATCTCTACTTCATCAGGACCCTGTCCTCACTCCAGCACACCCTCCAACGTCTGTTGCCAGCTACCCACCCCACCCCCGCCGCTGTGTCCTTCCACAGCCTCAGCTCCCCCTGCTTCCAATCCCGGCTCGGTGACTGGAGAGCAAGAGTGTGGGTGTGACGGCAGGAAGCCCCAAATCCCAGTCCTGGCCTCGCACCCTGAGTCACCCTGCGCCAGATCACAACCTCTCCCAGCCTCGGATTCCCCGGTCAGGAAAATGGGGCTGCTCGCCTCTCACGCGGCACAGACGATCATTCTCTAGCCCACACCCTGTGAGGTGGCATCCCTTCCCCTGCTCCCTCATTCATCAAGCAGCGACAAGGCAGGAGCAGCTGCCCGTGATAGCCCTCTGCCCCCCGAAACCCCAGGAGAGGGCCTGGCACTTAGCGACTGCCGGTTAGTGCCACCAACGACCCCAGGACCCAGTCTCCACGCCGAGCAGAAGACCGTACAGATACAGGCCCCCAACATCCGGAGACTGTCACCCCCCTCACTGCAGCACCCTTGGCAGGATGGAGGGCCAATGCCTGGAGAAGAACACCTGATGCCTATCTTCACGGGCGCGTGGTTTTCCTCAGTCAGCAGATCTCACATAAGCCGTGTGGTGCTGATTCGGCAGGCTCTGCCCGCTGTATGTGGTACGCCAAACCCTACGTGGCCTGTGGGGCAACGTGGCACCCAGCTCCTCCCAGGGAGTGCACAGACCAGGATCAGTGTGAGGAACAGGGGAGCAAGGTGGCTAAGCATCCCAGTTTAGTAATCTTGGCACCTCAATGTGTAGCTGTGTAACTTTAGGTGAGCTCCTTAGCTTTTCTGTGCCTCGATTTCCTCAGCCAGATAAGAGGGAGACTTCCTCTTAAGAGTTGTGGCTCTGAGGTCAGACAGCTGGTGTGGACCGCACCTCCCCCATTTATTTGCTGTGCAACCTTTGCAAGCATCCCAGCCTCTCTCTCAGTATCTTTATCTGTGAAATGGGAGTAATATCAACAGCACCTACCTCACAGGGTTTTTATGAGGATTGAATGGGTTTGGAGAGAGAGAGACCTTGAAAGAATGCCTGGCCCAATATTGCTTACCCCAGGGCTTTAGGCTGGGTTCCTCCACAGCCAACTGAGAGACAGGACTTACACGCAAATAGTCTGTTCGGAAAATGACCCCAGCACATACCTGTAAGGAAGTGGGAAAGTGAGGCAGGGACCGGGAAGAAGCCAAAAAAAGGTGCATGAACAACCAGGTTGCCTTTGCTTGGTCCTGCTGGGGGGGGCTCTGTGGAGGGTAGAGAACCCTTCAGCAGCCCTTCCCCATGCCCAAAGGCAAGGAAGCTGGGACCGTTGCAGTAGAAGCAAAGGAGTCCCAGCACTGACTGTCACATTGGGCTTTTCTGAAAAATGCAGGCGTCTCCCCTGGGTCCCTGAACACCACTGATTATGATACTGACACACCAAGCTCAGGAGGGAGTGGAGGGTTCGGGGTCACAATTTGCTCGATGTCTCCACCCTGATTCAAAAAATGTCTATAAAACACCTCCCTTCCTCGGGGCACCTGGGTGGCTCAGTGGGTTAAGCCTCTGCCTTCAGCTCAGGTCATGGTCTCAGGGTCCTGGGATCGAGCCCCGCATCAGGCTCTTTGCTCAGCAGGGAGCCTGCTTCCCCCCTTTCTCTCTGCCTGCCTCTCCGCCTATTTGTGATCTCTGTCAAATAAATAAAATCTTTAAAAAAAAACAAAAAACCCACCTCCCTTCCTCACACCACCCTGGCAGGGATCTGAGACCCCCTTCTGAAGTATTTTAAGCTGGTATACAATCCACCTGGCCTTTGTGAGCAACCCCTCCAGCGGGGGACAGGAGCTCAGGAAGCAGGGAGCCAAGAGTGGCCTGGAGCAGAGCAGCCGCCCAGCAGTGGTATAGAGTCTCTTCCAGCCCTCCTGGTAATGCACACTGGGCTTGGTTTGGAGTGGAGGCCGTTCTGGCCTCCAGGCTGCTGCAGAGAATTCAAGCAGCCAAGAGCTGGGGGCTCGGAGTGCTGAGCAAGGAGAGGTCCTAGCTGCTTCTGCAGTGGGGAAGCTGAGCTGCCAGGCTCTCCATAGCCCAGGAACAGGAGGAGGGCACTGAGGCTACAGACAAAGCTTCAGAGAACGGCCAGAAAGGTGGAGGCTGACCCGAGATTACTACACAGGGGTGCAACTATTTCCGATGACATGAAGGGACAGTGGAGAAGAGGTGCCATCGCCTTACCCTTAGGCAGGAGATTTCAACAGACTGAACTCATCAGGGTGCCCTTTCTGTGCTGTGGCACCAGCCCAGGGGCGAGAGGTATTAAGGGATTCTCAGCCCACTTTTCCGTTCTCCAGGAACCTTTGCCTGGGTTTTCCTCCTCCTCACCTCCTCCTTGATCAGCACTCCAGACATGGGGGGTAGGGGGGCAATCTGACCTCACTCCTGCTCAGTGTCAGTAGTGGAGTGACTCAGCAGGTAGAAGCAGGCGTCCCCCCCCCCCCCTGAAGACAGACTAAGGGCCTGGTTGTCTGGGCCGCCTTCTTTCTCTGTCCCCTGAACACCCTTGGACAGCTTCCCAGGCCCTCTCATAACCCCTCAGTTGGGAGAAACAGCGGTTTGTAAAAGAAGTCCCTGGGACAGCTGGACAGGGGTCCTGGGATCCCTGAAGGCCATCCCCCTGCAGTTCTAAGGAATCACTGAAAAGCACTGGGATACGGTTGGGCAGCTTCCAAGACGTTCTTTCCTTCCTCAGATACATGCTGTGAGTGAATCAAAAGTTCCTCCTGGGTCTCACGCAGAGGGGAAAAGGCTGGCTGGCTCACACGCTGGGGCAGGGAGCTCGGTCTTGGTTGAAAAGAAGGTCAGTGGTGATTTGATCGCTCTTTCCAGAACTGGGGCTGAATGGTCCCGGACACAAATTTTTAGTGCATCTTACCAAAGGGTAAGCACTTCAGCTTCAGGCATGAATGGTGTAAATGTTGAAAAGAGAGAGCTGTAGATTTGATATTTAAGCGCAGGAGGGGAGAAGGGAAGGAAGGGGTTACATTTATCATATAACTCAAGCCTTAAGAGATTTCCCGCTTCCAGGATCCGCCAGGTAGCATGAACTCTGGCAGTTAAGAGGACTCTGAGAGAATCACGTTGGACACACTAAGCTTGTGCAGAATTACCCGGATCACCAATGAGAAAACCGAGGCCCAAAGAAAGTTTCCATGGACCTTTTTCCAATCTTCTTCTCTCCCTGAAGTGGGTCCTCCACCCCCTTCCTTTCTCTATTTGCGCACTCTTTTCACCACGGACAATGAGTTTGCACGAAAGAAAAACGCAGACCTCAAGCTAGATCTCCCCGGCGAGTAAATGCGCCGCAGCGCTTTGCGCACGCGCTTTGTAAGCCCAGCCGACTCGGGCCCCGCCTCTCTGCCCATCACCAACGTGGTCTCCCCGGCAACGGCCCCTCCTCCCTCACGCAGGGCGGCTCCTGACGTCATAGGATCGCGCCGGTCGTCCCCGACAAGGTGGAGGCTGCACGTGGGCTGAGATTGGAAACTTTCAGGACCCGCCATGGATACGCCGCTCAGGCGCAGCCGGAGGCTGGAAGGCCTAAACCCTGAATCCCCCGAGACCCCCAGCTCAGTTCTGCGGGCGAGACGGGCCCTTGTGGAGTTCAAGTTGGACCCGAAAGAGACGGGGGAGCCCGAGTCTCCGTGTGCTCAGCAACCCGCCCTGGAGTCCCCCCGACGTCAGCCGGAGACAAGCCCGGGGTCACCTATTCTACCGAAGGGTGCAGGTTTGGGGACCCCCGGAAGGGAGCCGGAGCCGGGCCCACCGTCCCTCCAGCGCCAGCAGAACCCAGGCCTGGAGTCGCTCCAAACACTTCCGGAGTCGGGTCCAGAACCCCCCGGATTTCAGCCAAAGCCAAGTGGGGAGTCCACAGAGTTCTCCCAGACCCAGGAAAAACCGGACTCGGAGTTGTCACTGAGTAAGAAGGAGCTGGCCCCGGGGTCTCCCCGACATCATCTGCACCCAGGATCCCCTGAGCCTTACTTGGCTGAGCAAGCGCCGGGTCCGGAGCCCTCGCGGCCACTCCAGGAGCCGACAGCCCAGTCACCCGCCTCCCCCCGGGGTCAGCGCGAGCCGAGCAAGACACCTCCGGCCGCGAAGACGGTGCGAAGTAGCCTCGGGGCGCAGAAGCGGACAAGTTCTTCAGCCCAGACCCCAGCGTCCAAGAAGTTGAAGGCGGGGGAGGCGGTTCCTGTAATCCCTATGGGAAAGCCCAAATCGGGGCGGGTGTGGAAGGACCGCTCCAAGAAAAGGTGAAGCTGGGGACAGTTGGGCAGGAGTGTGGTTCTCTGTGGTGTTGGGGCACCAGTGCAACCTGGTGATGGGACCAGGGATGGAGAGAGCTCACATTTGGGGGTGGGAGGGTCTCACACAAACAGGTCATTATAATCAGGTTGTGGTAAAATGTTCTGGGATCCCAGGGTGGGTGAGACCAGCCCTCAGAGGTTATTTCTGTGATGCTTTCCTCCTCAGAGTACCTGTGTACCTCTCCTAGAGCACCTGAGTTACGTATTCATTCTACAAGCATTCCCTCTGCCTGCCTGCTTTCCAGTGAGGGAAGCAGAAGCAGGTAAACCAGCCGTAACTTGATAAAAAGCTATGAGGTCTTCACCAGCTGGTATCCATCACAGTTATTTGCCCTTGTGTTAGAAAGTATTATGGAGCACTGAGCGTGTAGAACGCTGCTGAGCATCTTGGTAAGGATGGGACAGGGAACGGGACAAAGGGACAGACAGAGGGACCAGCATGCCTCATGGCCTTGAATCTGCACGCATCTCTATGAAGCAGCTGATGCTAGGATTATCCTCATTTTACATAAGGGGAACTCAAGGCTAAGCAGAGAAATAGGGGTTATTAGACAGTAGGACGTCAGGGGTGAAAGCAGAGAGACCAGTAAAGTTGCAGCTGTGGTAGAACTAAAACACATGTGGAAGCCTCAGGTGGTCTTGTGGATAAGGGCCAAAGGGCCATTGAATTGATGTTCAGGGCCTTCGAGGAAGCAGCTTCGGCAGATGGTGAGCAGAGCCCAGAGATAGTGGACACAGCACCTGCAGTGGGCTGGGAAAGCCCGGCTGCGGCCCTCTCTTCCGAGCTCAGGCCAGATGCCCCCTGCACAGTGCTTCTCGGGTGTGCCGTCTCTCTCCCCTGCGCAGAGCCGTGTGCTAAATGCTTGTCCAGCCTTGTCTCATCCTCCCACCACCCTTTGGAACAGGAGCCATTCTCATTTCTGTTCAACGTGGGAAGTCACTGAAACTCCGGCTCCTTGCCCAAGGTACCCAAGTAGTAGGAGGCAAACCCCGGCCTTGAAAGCCAGGCCTCTCTGCCCTCAACCTCCCGGTAAAACTGATGCTCTGGCGCTGTGTTGTCCCAATCGCGTAGTCGCCAGCCACAGGTGGCAACTTCAGTGTAAGTTGATTAAAATTTAAAAACCTAAAATTCAATTCCTCCCGTCACACCAAACACATCTCAAGTTGCTCAGCTGCCGGTGTGACTAGGGGCTGCCTTACCGGCCAGTGAATAGTGAGCTTTTCCACCGTCACAGGAAGTTCTGCTTGGCAGCGCTGCTCTTACAAAAATTAGGATGTCCCCCAATATCCTCTAATGCCCAGTACATTTTCACATACCTCCCCACACTGTTCTGGAATGGAACGGGCCACCCCCAGAGGGAGAGAACCCTAACATTAGCGCCCAAGCTAAGCTTGCTGGGCAGAAGCAGCAGAACCTTACGGAAAGGCTCCGTGGTCAGGACTCTGGTGACAGACAGGGATTTCAGTTTTGATGGCTGTTCAGGTAGAAGGTGACCTGGGCAGTTAACCTCTTTGAGCCTTGATTTGCTCCTCTTTAAAATGGGAGGAACAAGAGCACCCATCGTAGGGACACGTAACTAGGGCTTTAGAAATGGCAGCATGATTAGGGCCTGTCCCGCAGACCCAGAGGGGTGACTGCCTGGCAAACGGGCAGGGGAGGATGCAATTCTGCCTGGGTTCTGGGGAGGAAGGCCCAGAGCTGAGAGGGAAGTGGGCACGGGCCCCTCCCGCGGACGACGCGAGCACCCATTGGCTCCCATCCAGGTTCTCCCAAATGGTGCAGGACAAGCCCCTGCGCACATCCTGGCAGCGGAAGATGAAGGAACGACAGGAGAGGAAGCTGGCCAAGGACTTCGCCCGGCACCTAGAGGAGGAGAAGGAGAAGCGGCGGCAGGTGAGGAACCAGCCATCCCGGCTGAGGCTGGAGCTCAGGGGGCTGAGCCGGTGACTGCTGGAATGGACCTGGGGCAGCGGGGAGCCTGGCCAGAAGCAGTAGTGCCATGTAGGACCACGAGGTGGGGAAGCCCAGTGCGGCGCCCAGTTTAGCCCAGGGCTCCATAAGAGACTCAAGGGTGGGAAGGAGCCCCGTACCACGTTCCCCGCAGTGGCCCTCACTGCTGATGGAAGCATCTGGCAAGACGGGCTTCAGGGTCGTCAGTCGGGTAGGAGAGCCTTTTCCCTGGTACTGGTGCCGTCATTCCTCAAGAGACAGCCACCACACATCAGCAAAGTGGATACCCCACACCTTCCTCCAGCTGTCTCCCTGCTGCTGATCCGCAGGCCGGAAATGCCCCATTAGAGGTATCCTCCCCTAACCCCCCTTCAGGCTCCAGGAAGCCCCAGTAGGCAGCACCCAGAGAACATGGGGTCCTCCACAACACCCCTTCAGGACGGTGGTCATCAGAGGGATGTCACTTGTCTACTGATCCGCAGGGCACAGGAGGAGTCAGACCTCTCACCCTGAGCCTGGCCAGCAAGGGAAGGGGCAGGGCCAGTCAATTCAGTCATCTGTCCTCTGCTTTGAGTCACCCTGTGCAGCTGTGGCCAAGGCCCTGCTGCCTGTGTGGCTGCTGCTGTGTGCCGGGTCCTTATCTTACTTCCTGTACAGCCCTGACTACCTCTTGGGCAAGACAGACTTCTTGTCACCGCCCCCTGGCAGTACCCCCAGACCGGCCCTTCCCCGGACAGGAGCCCAAATCTCATTTCTCCTTTCTCCTCCCCAGGGGCCCAGGCCACCCCTTCTCCCCTGAGTTGTCAAAACCAGGAGAGGCCCCTGACCATGCAGGGACCTCGGAGCCGACACCCACTTACCCCCCCAACCTGGCCGCCCCGGGACAGCAGTCGGCATAGCCGGAGCCACTGGACTCCCCACGCCTAAGACAGACCCCAGTGAATCCATGTTTGAAGTGTGCCCGCCAGGCCAGGTTATCCCCCGAGGCCGGTGTAGGCGTGTGTTTACTTATTCCTCGGAACAGCTCTGTGGAAGCCTCTTCACATTCAAGATGGGGCTTGAGGCCCAGAGGGCTTGTCAGCTTGGCCAAGGTCACTCATTTGGAAGCAGCAGAGTTGGGATTTGAACCAGGGCCAGATAGCCCAGGAGCCTCTTCCCTGTAGCCTCCACTCCCCACCTGCATGAACCTTAGAGACCCTGAGAGGGTGGGACTGAGGGAAAGCGCCAGCCCACCCCCCCCCCCCCGGAAGTTGATGGCGGGGTGGGGGATGGTACAGGGGCCGTCGTGCCTGTGCCTGAGTTTCCAGGTGGGGAGACACCTGCGTCTTCCCTCCTCCCACCCACCATCCTGTCTCGGTCGCAGTCCAGGCCAAGGGCGTATCGCCTCACTGGCCCACACCACCAGCAACAGTCGCACGGGGGCGAGAGGGTCTTTGCTGTCCTTGGGAACTCAGCCAGCTCTCACTCCTCTGAGGCCTAAGAGACCAGGGCTGCCCCAATTCCCAGCCTCAGATCCCCATCGCCTCTGTTCCAGGAGAAGAAACAGCGCCGGGCCGAGAACCTGAAACGCCGCCTGGAGAATGAGCGGAGGGCAGAGGTTGTCCAAGTGGTGAGTGTTGTCTTGCTGGGGGGATCTGAACCGTGGCTGGGCTAGGCGCTGTGCTCAAGATGCCTCACCCGCCCGCCCACCCCCACGAAGTGGCCTCCCTGTCCCCAGGGCACAGGGCAAAGATGTCAGCCACACTAATGCCCTCTCCTTACACCACCCCCAGATCCGAAACCCTGCCAAGCTCAAGCGGGCAAAGAAGAAGCAGCTTCGCTCCATTCAGAAGCGGGACACGCTGGCACTGCTGCAGAAGCAGCCACCCCAGGGGCCAGCGGCCAAGATCTGACTGCGCTGCGGCCAGCTGCTGTGTCGGACTCACATTTGTCAGGCCATGGCCCTCCAGTGCTAGCGCCATGCCACTCTGCCCCAGGGGATTTCTGAGTCTTCAAGGGCACACAAGCCCAGAGGAACCTGGGGCCTGGCAGAGACTGGAGGAGGGAAGAGGTTCAGCCCCACCCCCACCTCCTTCCTCCCCTCTCCTCCTTCCTCAAGTGCCTTGCAGCCAAGAAGGGTAAATTCTCTGGTTCCTTGGGAGCTGACAACTGGAGGGGGACTCCCTAAAATGTGTATTTCTGTCTCAAAGTCATGGGTCCAACCCAGGCCAGGAGACTGCAGTCAGGAACCAGGTTCCCTCACACCATCCCAAAGGCTCCTTGGGGTGTCTCTGCAGCCCACTGGCCCAGTCGCCCGGCCAGCTGAACCCGGCTTCCCCGACTTTTCAACACTGAAAGGTTAAGGAGGTTTCAGGAAGTGAGGTCTGCACCTCCCGCCCCTACCCCCCAGCTCCCTCTACCTGCGCCGGACTCTGCAGGAGACCCACAGATCTGATTCACTCACTCCATCCTGTCTGTAACAAACATTTATTGGACGCCCGCTTTATACAGGCACAAATGTACGTACCGGGGAACACAGACAGAGGCCCCAGCCCCTAAGGAGCTTTCATTCTGATGGAAAAAACATAATAAACAGGGAAACCGTATTGAGTTAAACAGTGGGAAGTGCCAAGAGTGAAGCAAGGGGAAGGTAGCAGGGAACGTGGGGAGGTGTGAGGATGGACATTGGTTCGGCCAGCGGTGGATCCGGCCGACCGCTGCGCGCCTGCTGTGAGCAAGGCCCGGTGCGGTGATGAACAGTGAGCCGGCCAGCCCAGCCTTCAGGACCCCAGCCACGCGCTTCCGAGCTGGACCGACATTCCACTAACCAGTTATCAGCCACAGTTCTGCCCATGGGCCCAGGGACAGACCCAAGTGCAGTGGTCTTCGTCCTCTAATGTGTGGTGGGCAGAGGAGAGTTGGATGTGCTGTATGGAGGTCCGACTGAGCCCTCGCTGCTACAGATTGGGACAGTCGCCCAGCTTCTGTGTGGTCAGGAGGTGAGCTTTGGAAAGATTTGAGGATTACCAGCATTGCCCAGAGGGCACCCCCGTGAAGTACCAGGGCTGTACAGATGTCAGATTCTTGAGGAAATGTCATACGCTATGGTCTCAGAGGCTGCTGTGCACAGATTAGACCTTCAGCAGAGATGCCCACTGCACTTGGATTAGCCCAGACCAACGGCTATAGCCCTTGCTCTTTCTACCTTAGAAACCCCTCGGCTGGTGCTGGATGGGTGGGGTAGAGACCAGGCCTCTCACAGCCAAGACCTTCAGTACCTCGGGTATGGTGGGGGTGGAGGGAGTGTTGTTTCACTTACTGGACGGTAATCGAACCGCATGATGGTTACTGGTGAGTATGCAAATGCTATACTTGGGTCAAGTGGATTAAGCCCATGTATCGCAGCTGTATCGTGGGTAGACTGCAGGATCAGGCATCCAGCTCAGTGAGCGCTGGCTGGGGACTACATGGAGAGTTAGACCGGACCAGTGCTTCCCAAACTTTTGTTCTCTGTTTTCTACTCCAAAACGCATCCCTGGCTTCATGGAAAAAGACTTACCTCCCTTTCCCCTCCCGCCAGCTGGTAAAGTTGTACTCCTGGAAGGGGCATCCCCTGCACCCTAGTTTGAGAAATCTTGTGCATTTAACCCCTCCTTGGTTCGCATCGGGTCGGCTGACCAGCAGCCCTGCCCTGCTTCCTGGGAGTTCGGCGGAAATGCGGGATCTCGGCCGGCGTCCCTCCCGCTGATGGTCGTGAGGGGAACCGAGTCACGGGAGGTGTTGTACAGGCAGCTCCCTGTCCGGCCTGACCCCGCCTGCGGGACGCGCTCGCGCTGGATCGCCGACCCCCACCCCCGCGCCATCCTCTACCCAGATGTGGTGCTCAGCACCCTGTTCAGGGGGCCCCTCTCGTCCTGGGAGCGGGAGCTGGCCCTCCGCGTGGACTCTGCGCCGCCGCCCCGCACCCAGGCGAGCAGACGCGCGGGCCAGGACACGGGGGGCGCGCGGGGGGCGTGGGGGGCGCGGGAGCTGGAGGCGCGGCGGCGGCGGCTGCTGCCCGGGCCGCCCAGCTCGCTGTCGTCCAGCAGCACGCTCTCCAGCACGCTCCGCAGCGAGCGCCGCAGCTTGTGCAGCACGTCGGGGCAGGTGAGCACATAGAGCAGCGGGTTGACCACGCTGTTGACGAAGGCCAGGCTGGTGACGAAGGGCAGGCCGCGCCACACGAGCGGCCGCAGCGCGGGGTCGCCGTGCGCGCGCGCCTCCAGCAGGCTGAACACGTGGTAGGGACCCCAGCAGAGCGCGAAGGCCGCCACCACCGCCGCCACCAGGTGCACGAAGCGGCTGGGCCGCCGGCGGCCGCGGTGGCGCAGCTGCACGCTCACGACCGCGTGGCTCGAGGCGATGATGGCCAGCGGCACGACGAAGGCCAGCAGGAACTTGCTGACGGCCAGGGCCGCCTGGCGCGAGTTGCACGTGGCGTCGCGGTCGGGTCCGGGGTTCAGGAGCAGCACGTTGTAGTAGCACATGATGCGGCCGTCCAGCCGCCGGATGGTGTCCCGGAACACGAAGTAGGGCACCGTGTTGAGCACCGCCAGGGCCCAGAGCACCAGGCAAACTCGGTGGGCGGCGGCCACCGTGCGGTGGTTCTGAGCCCACACTGGCCGCACCACCTGCAGGCAGCGGTCCAGGCTGATGGCGCTGAGCAGGAAGCCACTGGCAAACATGTTGAGGAAGAAGATGGAGGAGTGCAGCTTGCAAAAGGTGGTGCCCAGCTCCCATGAGTGGCCCACGGCCAGGAAGTAAGTGAAGAAGGGCAGGGTGGCGGTGGCCAGCAGGTCCGACAGCGCCAGGTGCAGCACCCAGGTGGTGACGACAGTCTGGCGCATGCGGCAGCCCACCACGAAGAGGATAAGTCCGTTCTCAACCAGGCCGAGCAGCGAGGCCAGCCCGTGCAGCAGCACGGACGCGTGGTCCATGTAGCGGATGCTCGAGTTGCTGTGGCTTTGAATGCGGCTCATCTGCTCCAGGAGCGGGCAGAGCGGCTTCAGGGTGACGTTGGCGGACATGGTGAACTCTGCCGTGGAGAGAAGAAGGTGCTGAGGTCGGCTGGGCAGGGACAGCAGGGGACCCTCCGCAGGAGATCTGAACCCTACCCGTGAGTGGGATAGAGGAGCGCCTCCACCCCCTGGCCCAGGGATCAGTGAACTTGAGCAGAGACAGTAAGGTGGGGGAATAGCATCCCAGCTGCACGCCCGCTCGCTGCAAACTTGCTCGAGCCATTGAACCTTCCTGAGCCTGTTTTCTCCTCTGTGATGCGGATGTCTGCCCTAACAGGACTCCTAGGGCTGTTGGGAGTGTTCAGTGAGTTTACATACATAAGCATTTAGAGCAGAGTCCCGGGGTGTGCAGGAAACACTGCATACGTCTTGTTTATAATAATCAGGTGTCCCCTGGGGTCACATGGAGAAACAGAAAGGAGACAAGGCCCAGCAGGACTCCTTTTCCCCATCCCCGGAGCACTAGGGCACTAACCAGGTCCCACCTAAAGGGCACCAGGGGTCAGCCGGTCCGGGCAATGGGAGTGGGAGAAGTCTCTGCCTTTAAGGGATGCAGCCTCCGCACCCACGGGTGCACCCTCCCATCTAGCCTCCGCAGCCTGTCTGGGTGGCCCTCTGCTCCCACAGCAGTGGCAGGTTGGGTGTGTTGACCTTCAACCATGAAGCCGGCCCCTCCTCTGGTAGTTGGAGAGGAAATAAGATAAGAGCAAGGAGAGAGCTGGGCATGAGGAACTATCGGACTGGGGCCCTGGAGGCCCAGTGTGGCTGGAGGACTGTTCCCCTGCCTGGGGGGCAGCCGAGCCCATCTCCCCGCCCCAGGGGAAATCCTGCCGGCTTGTTTGTTTGCTCAGTGACGCACTCATTGGTCAAATAGTTACTCAGGAACTTCTCAGGTAAGGGCTGGGGAAACCAGCCTCTGGCAGATGTGCAGGAACCCCAGATGTGCACACCCCAGCCTCATAAAAAACCCGAGCCCACCTGATATGAAGCTGGTTGAGATGGGTGAGGGCTGAGGGGGAGGGGTGGGAGGCTACAGGCAGGAGGCAGGGGATGGGGAGCAGGAGTTAGAGACTCAGATTGTCCTGGGGCCCCACAATGTGCCCGAGACCACGATAGGTCCTTTGCATAGGTGCTCTCTTGCTCAGGACTCGAGAAGAAAGGTGCTGGAACTTCACTTCATCCCATTTTTACGAGGGAGGAGACTGAGGCCCGGGCCACCCACGCAACATGGACGAATGGAGTGGCAGCAGTGCGGCGGTCAGCCTGTTCCCTTTCCCACACCAGGCGGCTATAAGCAAGCACAGGTGGAGGTGGGGGGGCAGGTGGAGAGGTGGTCTTCAGCGCTCACATTTCCAGGGGAAACACTGTTGACTAGAACGAGAAAACCCAGACTCTTCTCCGGGTACCACGGTTCTTTGTGAGGTGAGGCTCCAGGACCTCAAACTAGACTTTTCCACGCAGCCCAGCCCTTGGAGCTGGGGATCGCAGTTAGGGGAGTGGGGAGCAGTTGGACCTGTGTTCCCTGAGCAGGCTCATGCTTCCTAAGCTTTAGATCTTGCTGAGCAGTTGCACCCACAGTGACCCAGTGAGACCCCATTTTTCAAGAAGAGGATACCGAGGCTCAGAGCAACGTCTGAGACTCTACCCAACAGATGAGTGCCATCCCCTCTCTGCAGGGACATTCCCTTCAGTCCAGCAGCCTCTTAGCCAGGTCCCTTGGGGTTGCTTGCAGAGCACAGTCCTGCTACACCCCAATTTGGGCTTTCTGGCTGCACGGAGCCAGCGCCCAGCCTCCTGGGATTCTCTGGGAGCCCAGCAGCTAGGGTCCTACTCTAGTGGGGGTCAGGGGCAGAGAATACAAGCTTTTGGGGTCAGTTGTCCTAAGACACCCCACCCCAGACTGCCTGTGAGTATGGAGAGAAGCTTCTGTGGTTTACCACCGCGCCTGACTTCTAGCGCCTTCCCTTCTGCGAGCAGCTCTTCCCCTCCAGTCTTTGGTAAGCCCATCCCTCTGCCTAGTTGTTAGGGGCATCTCCCCTGGCAAATCTGCGCCTTCCTTTGTGGGTGCAGAGAGGGCACTGATGCTGCCCAGCCCCTGGGCTACTTCTCCCTTACCTGGGCACAGGAGGAGCACAGGATTCCGGCCCTGGAGACAGTCAGCTCCCGGTGGCAGCCTGCCCAGGAGGCAATGAAGCACCGCACAGGGCAGGCAGAGGAAGGGGAGTGAGGTTGAGGGAGGAAATGGCTATCCTCCACCCCAGTGTGTGTGTGTGTGAGCGCGCGCGCGTGCATGCTTAGGGGTGGGGTTGGGGGAGGCGGGGACAGCGGAGGGTGAGTTGTCCCACCAGGATTCCAGTAACATTGGTCTCCATGGATGAGAAAGGGACAAAACTGCTGGCAGCCCCTACCCGCCCCCTTCCTGTAAGCCCCAGAGATTTTGCAAGAGCCACAGGTCCCTGCAAGGGCGTGGGGGAGTGGGAGCATGCCTCCGGGGCTGTGTTGATGGCGACTGCTGTGTAGGAGAAGTCCATGAAAGGGAGGACATCTCGTGCATGGGTCCACAGCCCTGGGCTGCCCTCTCCTGACCCCATAATCCTGAGGCAGGCAGGGCGCCGCAGCTGGAAGAGCAGAGCCCCAGCTGCCCGTGCAGCCCCTCCCCTGGGGTTTGACCATCTGCTAACGCAGCCACTGTGTCTGTCCCAAAGACTTGGCAGCACGGTACCTTCAATCACAGAGTGCCAGGTGAACAGTAGGTGCTCACAGAAATTAGTCCTTTTCTCCTCCAGGGCAGGGGCCAAGGGGGAGAGACCACAGGGCAAGGGCAATACAGCTTTTATTTAAAATAGGTGCAGAGGGGCGCCTGGCTGACTCAGTGGGTTAAGCCTCTGTCTTCAGCTCAGGTTGTGATCCCAGGGTGCTGGGATCGAGCCCCGCATCCCGGGCTCTCTGCTCAACAGGGAGCCTGCTTTCCCCTCTTTCGCTCTGCCTGCCTCTCTGCCTACTTGTGATCTGTGTCTGTCAAATAAATAAAATCTTTGAAAAAATAAAATGAAATGGACGCAGAGCCTTACGGATGAGTGGATGAAACTGAATTTGCATTTAATGGCTCCCCAAGTCTTTGCTGACCAAGCCTCCCGGGGTCAGGAAGCATTCCTCCAAACTCAGCGTCACAGCACCTAGGAAGGGCTCAGTAGAACATGTTAACAAACTCCCATATCGAGGCAAGTCCTCCCGCTCCCATGGGATTGACTCTACCAGAATCTTCTGTTTGGACACAGGCTCCATCACAGGGCCTGGCATGGCACATAATAAACTTGCAAGAAGCCTGCAATCCCAAGTGAAGAATGCCTAAAATACTGCGACCTTGGGATGGAGATATTTTTCACTGCAGCCCAAGATGGCAGTAAGCAGTAAGCAGCTTGATTAGCCAAAATGTTAGTGCTGGGAAGTCTTCTTTCCTGGCGGTCACGGAGCGCCTGGTCTTGCAAAGACAAGTGCCTGCAGCCCTCCCTAGAAAACAGGCAGGTGTTGCCATTCTGCTTTGGGGGAAGTCCTCCCATCCCTACCCACCCCCAGCCCCAACCTGATGGCCCATGGACATCCTCCAAGGACATGCAGGCTCAGTTGTGGGAGGGGTGAGCTCAGGAACTCTGCAGCTGGACTGCATTTTGATCAGGCACTGCCGTTCCCAAGCTTTGTGACCTTGGGCAAATAATTTCACAGCAGGAAAGGAGGGTTTTTTAATAAGGACTCCTTCTGCACAAACCCCTGCCTCAAAGTGCAAGGTTTGGTGCATAGACTGCTCTTGGGGCGAAGAAGGAATCCCCCCTTCCCTCCTGTAGACACATCTTGGCAGGGGAGTATCGGGCTTCAGCCCTCCATCCCTCAGGACCTCAGCCCTCCCTTGCCTCCTCCAGCAGGTACCCTTGTGCAGTGAACATCCTGCACAACCTCTCATGGTGGCCCTGCTAAGGGGCTTCTTCCCTGAAACCCTCATTCTTCAGACCTTTCCCCCAACCCCTGTTTCCCATCCTGTAATCACTGTAGATGCCCCCCCAACCCTTCCTGAGGATAATTTATGAAATTTGCTAAAACAAAAATGTAGTCCCAATGGGCAGGGCCCTGAGACATTTTCTAAAGAAGAAGGCAGTGATGTCTATTCTTGAGGGGGCCCCCCCAACTGTACTCTCACAGTGGAGGCGAACCTCTCTGCACATATTCCCCAGTGCCACAGTCCCTAGGCCCTCAGGCATAGGATGCTGGGACAGAGAGACAAGAGTGTCAGGAAACAGGAGCCCGCGTCGCCCATCAGAGAGAGCCTTGGGGGTACACGGGAGCAGAAGGAGACTTGGGTGGGGGCTCGCTGGCTGGAAACAGAGGACAGGAGTTTCCAGTGGCCAGGGGTCAAGAGCTCAGGCCAAGTTTAGAAATCAGAGAACCCTTAGGGGAGCCCTCCATGGTGTCAGGCTGGTGTTGCCAGGAGGACACCAAGACTGCCGATGGGCCTTCACAGAGGGGAAAGTCGGGGGGAGGGTGACCGGGGCCTATGGGAAGGGCCTAAATGCATACAGACCAGTGACTCTTCACCAAGTGCACATCGGGACCTCTCAGGGGAGCTGGCCGAACCCAGGCTGCTGGATCTCTTTCCCAGCCGGTCAAGGGTGCAGCCTGGGCATCTGCATTTCCATCAGGTTCCCCCGCAGATCCCCCTGCTGCTGGCTCTGGGGTACACAGAGAACGCTGACCTGCTGGAAAGGAGAGTTGGGATGCTTGGGCCTGCGGTGCTCAGAGCAGGGAGAAGCAGCTCTCCCTGGGAGAGCGCACTTAGCTGCGGGGCTTCCCCGAATGCCTCCCCTCCCCGCTGTGGAAGTCCAAGGAGATGGTAAGCCCAGCCCTCTGCTCAGAGTCGGCCACAGGCCACCGAGTGACAAGGCAAAAACCAGCTGCATCTTATTTAGTTATTTTTAGTGTGCTGCATTTCCATGTCAACCTCTTCCTGACTCCAGACCCTACATTTGCCTTTGCCACGCGCGTATCTGCCAAAATCCGTATTCTGGAAGCAAGTGAGGACCCTCCTGAGAGAGGTGAAGCCCAGAATCCCCAGGAAAGAAAAGTCTACCCCCAGCTCCAGAGTCTACGTAGGCTTATCCCTTGTGACTGTCTGCAGTGATGCTGATGTGGACCTCCGTGGGGCAATGCCTTGCCAGTCAGAACGGGAGCCAAGGGAAGAGCGAGGCTTCATCACAGGGTGGTACTCGGTGTCAACCTCAGCTACCCCAGGCAGGAGACAAATTGGAGCCTAACAGACCGCCGCTGGGTCTCCATGGGCCTTGGGTGCTGTACTCGGATCCAACACATGGCCCACAAGCCTGCACCTTGCCCCTCATCCCCAGCTTCCCCATCCTCTCCACCTACCCCAGTGCCTTTGCATGGCTGCTGGCTGGAAGGCCCTTTTCCCATCACCTGCCTATTCTGCAGGTCCTCTTTCCCAGACCGGAGTGTCTCGGGCTCCCAAGAGGATGCCTAGGACATCAGCTGTGTTTAACCAACGGTCCAGGGAATGGGCCCCAAGGGAATGTGTCCCCCAGTTCTCCCCAGTTTTCTCCCTCTGCTCTTGCCTTAGGAAGTAGGTTTCCATTTTCCTTTCTGACATTTTTACAGAAGTTAATCAAAGAGGAAGTGAGACGCACGGCAGGAAACAGGGCGGACCTGCCCTACAGTCCTCAAACTCCCCGACTCGCGAGGCCCTGGCAAAGCCCCCAAGCAGCAGAGAGGCAATGGGACAGAACCTGGTCTTTCCAGCCCAGAGAGGCCCCGTGCTGCTGTGGCACCCTCCTTCTGTCCCTGGCTCTCCAGAGCAGGCGAGACAGGGCGGAAAGCTCACGTAGTGAGCCCCTCAGGCTCACGCCACCCCAACGAGGTTGCTCTTGCTCTTAATTCCATTCTATAGATTACGGAATTGAAGCCCCCATTTTAACAAGATAAAAATGAAATAGAAAAGGTAAGAGACAGACCAAACCTGTTTAGAAAGAGACCACGTGGGAAGCCAAGACCTGCAAGTCAGTTTGCTCTGATCTGATCCTCTTTCCTCAGCCGTGGAAACAACCATGGATTCTTTTGCTCTTGTGTCCACGCCAGGCAGGCTCTGCCCTCCCTACTGTCCGTGGGTCCTCGTATTTCCTCTTTGCAGCAAGCCTGCAGGTTAGGTGCAGTTACTGGCCCCATTACACAGATGAGAAAATGGAGTCGGTGAGCAGGTAAGTGATTTTTCTAAGGTCTCTGGTGGTGGAGCGGAGGGAGCTGGCACCCTTTCCAGGCTGGTGAGCTCTGGCACCTGTGGGCTTTTGCAAGAATTGGACTCATAACCCAGGGTTCAGGGGTCCCCCTCCCCAGGACAGTATAGCACAACTTGTCTCGAAGGCATCCTTCTGCCCTTAACCAGAAGGAGGTTCCCTTGCTCTTTTCATCTTTCCAGGGCCTTGGGAGACACCCCGCCCTCTATCTAATCCCCACCACACCATCTCCAGTCCCCACCTGCTTTACAGAGCGGGGGCGGGGGTGGGGGGTCCCTGGGCTCCCGAGCAAGAAGGGAGAATAGAACCCAGGCTCTCGGCTCCTCTGGCTGGGGCTCTCTCCGCCACCTGAGCCATCCCCCCCTTCCCCTTAGGACGAGCGCTCTGCTACAGCAGGAAGCAAGCAGTGTGGAGGGAATGACAGGGGAAGGGAATGGCCACCTCCAGGGTGAGGACCAGGACGGTCCCCTACAGGAGTCTCCAAGGGTCTTCCCATCAAGGACTTCCTGTGTCGAAAGACAGACAGCAGAGCGCACCTCACCCAGGTTTTCAAATTTATATCCGCAGTCATGGGACCCACCAGCGAGAGGAGCCTCCGGCTAGAATGCCCTGAGAAGGTTAAGGCGTCACTTCTGGACTCTTCGGGCCTGGGATGGGCTGAATTGTGCCCTCTGCTCGTATGTGGAAGCCTGATCCCCCAGAGCCTCAGAATGTGGTCATATCTGGAGGTGGGGCTTTCAGGGGTGATAAGGTTACATGGGCATGTGAGGACAGGCTCTAATCCAAGCTGATAGGTGTCCTTACGAGGAGAGAAAATGTGGACCCACAGAGCCATGAGGAATGTGTGCGCACAGAGGAGAGACCGCGTGAGGACACAAGGAGAAGGTGGCCATCTCAAGCCAAGGAGAGTGGCGGCAGAAGAGACAAGGCCCGCTGACACCTTGACCTTGGACTTCCAGCCTCCAGAGCTGTGTGAGAATGTCTGTTGGCGAAGGCACCTGTGCGGCTCTGCTATTTAGTCCTTGAAAATTAATACACCTGCCCCTAGGGCATCACCTGAATCAAATCGGGAAGAAGCTCCAGATGAACCCGCATGAGGGCCATTCTGTCAAGTAACCGACCCCTACTCCTCCAGACATCAAGGGTATGAGGGACAAAGCTGGACAGACGGTCGCAGGCTGGAGGAGCTTAAGAAGCCTGATCCTGGTCTCACGCTAGATCCTGGTCTAGGGAAAAAACACTTTCCTCCTTTGCTCTAAAAGTCTTGATTAGGACCATTGGTAAATTGGATAAGGTTTGTAAATTGGGCATTTGTGTGACACCAGTGTTGACTTCCTGGTTTTGAGCATCTTACTCGTATTTCAGAAAGAACACACTGCAGTATTCAGCCGTAAAAGGAGAACCATCTGCAAACAGCTCTCAAATGTTACGGAAGAAAGTGTGGAGGTGGGCGTCTGTGTACAGACCAGGAGTGAAAAAGAGAAAATATGTGTAAAAAGACACTGTCAAGAAACAAAATTCAACTGAGTGAATTTTATTCAGTCTCCTGGCTTTGTGCAACCGTCCATCAGGCAGCCTGTGGTCTAGCAGATATCGGAACTCTCCAGAATGACCTTTCTAGGCAGTCTAGCAGATAGGAACTCTATCTAGCCTCCAGTTTAGCAGATAGGAACTCTCCAGAAAGACCTTTATAGGCAGAAGGGAGTGGGAACAAGGAACTTACACTGGCAAAAATGGGGGTTGGTTCGTTGCAGGGGTATGTGGGCCAGAGTACCAGCTAGGGCTCATCAGGCCATTCCTTTTTTTGGCTGGTTTGAGATTCCGTTTCTGGGAGAGCCAAAACTGTAATTAAGTCTTAGTTTGTTGACGTGAGGCTTAGCCTAAGTGACTCTAGCTGGGAGTCTGCTGTCTTGTTTTAACAGCCGTGAGTATCTGAGGGATCTGGCTGAAGGGTATACGGGAATATTTTCAGTAAGTCTGAAACTATGTCAAAAGAAAAAGTTTAAAGGCTTTTCCATTGTCCTTTAGGAAAGACCCACCTCACCAGCCCTTCCCCCTCCAGGGACCCCAGTCAGCCTGAAAGCCACTGTTTGCCACCCTACGCCCTTACTGAGGCGGCCTCAAGCCCCAGCTGTAAGGCAGGATGTGAGGGCGAGTGGCAGCTTCCTGACTGGGAGGTGCCTTCCCTGGCCTTCAGGGTGGGAATTTCACCAGAGCCCCTGGGAGCAAGCCTGGCAGAGCTGCTCCAGGTGGGCGCCCTTTGCCCCTGGAAGTTCCCACTTGCCTTCCTCTGCCATATAAGTCCTGGGCCTCACCTGGGGCTGAGGGTGGGGTGGGTTGTTGCCCTGGTGTGTCCGATGGCAGGGATCTCGGCCAGGCTCCGGGACGGTTGCGTGGCGCTGCTGCTGGTGGCTGCTCTGGGGCTGACGCAGCGGCCACACACCGAACCTGGTCCCTCAGGCCTGTGGCACGGCTATGACTGTGGGGTCAAGGGCATGCAGCTATGGGCCTTCCCGGGGCCAGGCCAGACAATCCGCTTCAAGGTGGTAGGTGAGTGTGGCTAAGCCGCGGTCCGCACTTTCCACGGAATGCATGACCGGGGGAGGGTTGGTGGCTAGGGCCTTTCCCCTGCACCAGGAACAGGACAAGGAGAGGCCTCTGGGCCCCCACTCCCTCACCATGAAGGGGAGCTGTCAGCCTCAGTTTCCCTGGTCTCCCAGGTACGTGTGCGCTGGCTTTCTTGCTGAGATGCGGGTTTTGCTTCAGCCCAGGCTCTGCATCTGGGACCCCAGCCGACACCCAGGCTGCTGGCCCCCAGGCTGTTCTGAGGGGCAGGGCCCTCGGGGGCCTGACCTGGTGTGGAGAAAAGGGAGTTTCAAAGGACCTGAATCTGCATCTTCTAAGCTCTGTGTTCTTCAGCAACTCCCCTGACCTCTCTTAACCCCTGTTTCCTTAACCGTAAGATGGGGAAGGTGACCCCAACCTTGCCCTGGGCAAGGTATGAACTAAACAGGAGTTCAGGAGCCTGCTGGCACCCAGAGAGCGCCCTGGTGCTCTGGGCTGACCTGGGGGGCTGCGTACCTAGCGTGTGTTCCCCGATGCCTGCCCCAGCCCGGCTACAACAGCCCAAGTTCCCGTCATTCGGACCTTCCTCGTGCGCACCTGGGAAAGCTCCGCTCGGCGTCTGAGCAGCCTCTTGCACTGAATGTGGAGAGCCGAGTTTACAAGAAACCTTGGGGCCTGAGACCCTGCTAACCTGTCCTCACCAGTGTCTTCCTTCCTGCTTGCTGTTGTGTGCTGTCAGGCGGGAAGCGTGGCTGGAAAGATCGGACCCGCTAAAGCTATTCCTTTACAGTCAGTCCACCGGTAGCAAAGCTTAGCCTGAAGCCGGGGTCTCCTGCGCCCAAGTGTGATTTTTCTCAGCAGATGCTAACAGCCTCTGGCTTCACCCTTAAACACGTTAAGATTTTATTTATCTGACCTAGAGAGAGTATGTACAAGCAGGGGGAGTGCCAGAGGGAGAGGGAGGCGCCGGCTCCCAGCTGGGAGCCCGATGCGGGGCTCCATCGCAGGACTCTGGGATCAGGACCTGAGCCGAAGGCAGCCGCTGAACCGACTGAGCCACCAGGCGCCCCTGCACCCTTAAACATTTCCGATGCTTCCTTCCGTCTTTCTCCCCTTTGCCCCAGATGAATTTGGGAACCAATTTGAGGTAAACAACTGTTCTGCCTGCTACCACTGGGTCACCACCAAGCCCCCGGGACACGCGGTCTTCTCTGCTGGTTACAAAGGCTGCCACGTGCTGGAGAAGGTAGGGACTGCCCAGGGGAGCCTCGCACAGCCTCAGGCTGGAGAGGGAGCTCAGGATCCGTCCTGCCTTTGGGTAGGTGGTGGGTAGGGAGGGACACTGAGTCCCGGGACCAGCTCGCAAATCCCCTCCCTGCCTGACCACCCCCTCCCCTGCCCCTGCCTGGGATGCTGGGAGGCCTCCCCTCGCCGCTCCCCTATCTCCTCACCTGCAGGACGGGCGCTCCCACCTGAAGGTGATCATCGAAGCCGTGCTGCCCAACGGTCAAGTTGAGGCAACAGGAGATGTCACTCTGATTTGTCCTAAACCTGCCCACACCTGGACTCCGGACCCACACCTGGCACCACGCACAGGCTTCTCCCGCCCCACCCCCCAGGCCTGGTCCCTCCGCCCCAACCCAGAGCACAGCTTCGTCCATGCGACCCCTGCCTTGCCGTCCCTCGGACCTGGACCCACCTCCCATGCCACCCAGGCCCCACCCCAGGGGGGCACCCTGAGACCCTGGGGGGTTGACGAGCCACCATACTCAGGTATGTAGGACTTCTGTATCTGGGCAGCCTAATCACCCTTGACTGGGCACAGGAAGCCAAGTCCCTCCGTTGCCCTGGAAGTCAGCTGCCCGGTGCGGCCTTTTCTCCTGTCCTCACGGCTCTGTCACACCCCCAGGTGCACCTCTGACTCCAGAGCTGTGCCAGGTGCCCTCAAGGGCCATCTCCTGTGGAGTGGGAAGAAGCTCGAAGGAAGCCTGCCAGCAGGCTGGCTGCTGCTATGACAACAGCAGAGCGATTCCCTGTTACTATGGCAACACAGGTATAGCTCTCCCACCTGAACCCTGAAGCCTCAGAGGGCTTCCTCTTCCCCCTCCTTCTCCAGCACTGCAGCCTTGCCTACCCTGTTCCTGGGACAGCCTGAGCCCCAGAGTGGCTGCAGAAGGGACCTTTAGGTGGGGTGCCCATACACCCCAGCTTGCTGATAACCATCATCCCAGGGAACTAGCAATAGTTTGGGTTTTCATGTTTTTGTTAAGATTTTTATTTGAAAGAGAGTATGGGGAGGGGGAGGGGGAGGGAGAAGTAGACTCCCCGCTGAGCAGGGAGCCTGACTCCAGGCTGGGTCCTAGGTCCCGGAGATCATGACCTGAGTCGAAGGCGTTTAAGTGACTGAGCCCCCAGGCATCCTGTCGTAGCTCTCTTTACGTGCACCCCTACCTTTCTATCTAGAGCATCCCAGTTTATTTTCTGAAGTTTTTTTTTTTTTTTTTTTATGGTCCTCTCTACACCCACTGTGGGATTCGAACTCACAACCCCAAGAACAAGAGTCCCATGTTCTTCCGACTGAGCCAGCCCAGTGTCCCGGGAACAGCCCAATTTAGAGAGAAATTCAGTGGCGCTCGTACTTCTGTAGTTTCTTTTGTTGTCATGTGGGAGAAGGTCTGGGTCTGTCCGGGGGTTCCTCGAGCCAACACTGGCACAGAGTATGAGCACCCAGGTCTCCCGAGTCCCAGGGCAACACTTAAATACTGTCCCCCAGCCCATTCCCCATGTCCACGCTGCACGGGCACTAACCTGTGGGACCTGACTGGCCTCTCTGACCCACCTTTGTCCCAGCAACTGTCCAGTGCTTCAGAAATGGCCACTTTGTCCTGGTGGTGTCCCAAGAAACTGCCTTGGCGCACGGGATCACGCTGGCCAACCTCCACATGGCCTATGCCCCCACTGGCTGCTCCCCCACCCAGGAGACCGGGTCCTTCGTGGTCTTCCGCTTCCCCCTCTCCCACTGTGGGACCACAGCCCAGGTAGGAGCGGGGTCAGGGTGGGCGCCCAGGACCGCCCCTTCAAGGGCTCACCCAGTTGTCGCCCCCACAGGTGGCTGGCAACCAGCTCGTCTATGAGAATCAGCTGGTGTCTGACATCGAGGCTCGGACGGGGCCACAGGGCTCCATCACAAGGGACGGCACCTTCCGGTGAGGGGGAGCCTTTCGGGAACAGGCTGGGCTGTGGGCTTCGGTGTGAAGAGAGCACAAGGGAGCTTCGAACAGGCTTTGGAGCCATCTGGGTTCACGCCCCAGCTGTTCCCTGCTGTGTGATGTCAGGAGAGCCTCTGGGCTCTTCTAGGCCTCCCCTACCAGGCTGGGGGTGGGGGGATGGCCCTCTGATAGGAGCACAAAGTGGGGTCTGCCTACACTGGACAGTGCATGAGCAGGCAGGGGTCCCCAGGAGCACTGGCCTTTATCCTGCCAAGAGCTGAACTCGGAAACTAAGCAGCAAGCACCCCCATCGAGGTTCCTAGAAACAGTGGGGTCCATGTGTGTGGGTGTGGCAACCCCTTTCTCTCAGGTCACGGAGCCACTAATGGGGCAGAAGATACCTGGGGGCAGAAGCTGTCTGAGGGTATGATGGGGCAGGAGCCGAGGGAGGACCTCCGGCTGAAAGGGGCCACTAGGACCCATGGACTCCGGTGGCAGAACCACCCTCGGTGCCCAGGATGCCAGTGGGGGTGCCCCAAGGGCACCTGTGCTTGTCGCACCCATTTTGGAAGTCTAGGGGCCCCAGCCAGGACTCCGCCTGGTCACCCTGTCAGACAGAGCTAATGCATCCGTACACAAAACTCTGCTTGGCCCCGCGTGGCTGCCCAGAGTCTTTCTCCCCAGCTGCCCTGCCAGGAGGGCTGGGGTGGGCTGCTCGTGTGCGGGTCCCAATGTCTTTTGATTTAAAATTCTAAGAACCTACAGGCCCGGTTTTGGAGGGATAGGTCCACTGTGCTTTCGACCCTGGGATTTAGGAGCTGGGGGCGCTAGCCAGAATTCAGCAGGGCGCCAGGGATTCTCAGAGAGAGGGAGCCGAGAGGGAAACAACTCGAGCCCGCAGAAGTCGGCGGGTGGCTCCTCAGACAAGGTCTCCAGCTCAGGCCAGGATCCCGATGCCGGTCAGCACCTGGTTTGTGCCAGGCCCCGTCTCCAGCTGCAGCGTGTTTTCCCAGGGAGCACCCCACCCAGGCTGGAATGCTCCTCTCCCAGGTCAAAGGAGAGCCCTTAGGAGCTGGAGGTGAAGATGGCTGGGGTAGGATGGGGTCAGCTTCCCTTGCAGAACACGGGGCGCCAGGCATGGGCCCCCACTAAGAGTGTGTGCTCTTAGGCTAGACCCCAGTCCCAGTGGACCATGACAACCCTGGGGGACTGTCTGGGACCAGCCTGAGTGGTCCTGGCCAGATGAGGCCGGCAGGGCTCGGGTCCCCCTAGCACGTGCTCAGTGGCGTCCAGCTGCGTTGCTGGACTGCGCCCCGTTGCATCCTCGGAGCTGACGTCTGGTTTGCCCAGCGAGCCGGCCTCCACAACACTGGGTTCTCTCCCCCACGTGCTCTCTCGCACCTGACCTCAGGCTTCACATGCGCTGCATCTTCAACGCCAGTGACTTCCTGCCGCTCCAGGCATCCATCTTCCCGCCACCCTCTCCAGCCCCTGTGACCCAGTCCGGGCCCCTGCATCTCCAGCTTCGGATCGCCAAAGGTACGTGGTCCCTGGGTCTTCTCTCGCTGCCCCGCTTCCTCCCACCCCCAACCAGCCCACTGAGGCTCATGAGCCCCTCACCCCACAGATGAGACTTTCCGCTCCTTCTACGAGGAAGGGGACTACCCCCTCGTGAGGCTGCTGCGTGAGCCTGTCCCAGTGGAGGTCCGGCTCCTACACAGGACAGACCCCGGTCTGGTCCTGCTGCTGCACCAGTGCTGGGCCACTCCCGGGGCCAGCCCTTTCCAGCAGCCTCAGTGGCCCATTCTGTCTGAAGGGTGAGTAGCAGTAGGGCTCCCAGGGGCGCCCTGCACCTGCCGTCCCATCCCTCTGCAGCCTCCTCAACTTTCCTTCCCAGGTGTCCTTTTGATGGCGACAGCTACAGGACCCAACTGGTAGCCTTGGACGGGGCAGAGCTTTCCTTCCCATCCCACTACCGGCGCTTCACCGTGGCCACCTTCGCCCTCCTGCACCCTGGCTCCCAGAGGGCCCTCAGGGGATGGGTAAGAAGCACCACATGCCCCTTCATGCCTGCTCCCCATCGGTTCAGTCGAAGCTGGTCCCCCCTGCCCTCCAGCGCCCTGCGAGCTAGAGCAGACCGAGGTCCCAGACGGGGCTTCCTGGAGGGTAGTCAGCCCAGAGGCAACCCGCAAAGTGTTCAAGAGGAAGAAGGAAAGTAGATGCGACCACCCCTACATCTGAACCCGGTCACCATGTTCTAGAGGGGCTTTGCTTCTGACTCCAGAAACTGTGTTCAACATAGATCTGCTTTAAATGTTTAGAACCAACCAGCTTCTCTGGTAGGTAAATGGATAAACTTCGGGTACACGCTTAAGTTTTTTTTTTTTTTTTTTTTTTTAAGATTTTATTTGTGAGAGAGCATGAGAGGGGAGAGGGTCAGCAGGAGAAGCAGACTCCCCGCTGAGCAGGGAGCCGGATGCGGGCTGGATCCTGGGACTCCGGGATCATGACCTGAGCCGAAGGCAGCAGCTTAACTGACGGAGTCCACGCTAGCACTCCTATATTTAGGTTTTCCTCAGAATACACAAACGGTCCCTCCAGGCCATGGGCGACCCTATAACTTGTTCTGTGGAACAATACTTGTTTCTCACGTTGCTGCACACAGACCTCCGTGTAGTAGCTGCTTGTTAGTACACGGATGTGGGCAGACTTCACTGGGGAGCCCTGTTCATTGTGGCTTAATTCTGCTCCTCCACGCACCTCTCCAGGAGCCAAGACCCTCCCCTACTGGAAGAAGGCACCTCAGTTGGTTGGTTCAACTGGTTCAGCTCCTCCCACTCCTCCTGCTTCTACTCCTTCTTGTTTCCAGAATCGGGGGTACCCTGTCTCCTGCTTTGCGCCCAGTCACTGGGACCTCTGCCCCTGTTGCCTTGTGAAGGGCCCCTTTCTTGGAGGCCAGCACGCCCAGGGGTCCCTGCAGTCAGGCGAGCATTGGTGGAGCAGGCAAAGGCAGGGGCTCGGTCATGGGCAGGGTTGCCTGCTGGCAAGGAACTCCCCTACAGACGTGGGTCCTGGGGATGGAGGAAGGCACACCTGTGGCTCTGAGTCTCCACAGGAGGGGCTGCAGTCTTGGTCTTGGTCCACGTGGCCAGACCTCCCTCTGGCTGGCCGGCTGGCAGCAGTGTGGACTTGGCCTGGGTCCTGGACCCTGGGTGCCTGGCCTGGTGCTTCCCACTGTAGGTCCGAGCCGGCCCCGTGCCCTGACCTTCTGTCTTCCCCCACAGGTTTACTTCTTCTGCAGTGCCTCTGCCTGTTCCCCTTCGGGGCTGGAGACCTGCCCCACTATGTGCAGCTCTGGGCCCTCGAGTGAGTCTGGGCTAGGACACCTGGAGGGGGCCATGGCGGGGGCCGGCCTTTATTCTTCTGTCTGCAGGCCTGTTCCCGCCTTCTGGGCAACCAGGGGCTGGAGAGGAGGCTAGGTGCTGTCACTCCCCCCTCACAGGACAGCGACGATCCTCTGCTGCCCGCAGCACTGCTGCTGGGCCCCAGAACCTTGTGAGCTCTCCAGGGCCCGTGGGCTTTGAGGATTCTTACAGGCAGGAGCCTGCGCTGGGGCCCACAGGTACCAGCACTGTGGACGGGCCCTCAGGCCCTGGGCCTGTGTATTGCCAGGGGGCGCTCGGCCATGGTGCGGGCAGGAGAGGGTGGAACAGCTTTCAGTGGGGAACGAGGCAAAGAGATGCAGTCCAACTTCTCTGTGGATGGGCAGCTTTGGCTCTGCCAGGCGTGGTCACAAAGGTCCAGGGGGGTGGAGACCATTTGGGGGGCCTCGTTCAGCCCCGCAAGCCTTCAAACCCCTTTTCTCTGGCAGGCTCCCCCAGGAACGTCAACCAGAGGCCTCTCCTCTGGGTGGTCCTTCTGCTGGCGGCTGTTGCCCTGGTCCTAGGGGTCGGTGTTTTCGTGGGCCTGCACCAAGCCAAGCACGGAAGCTCCAGGAAGGCCACAGAGGGCGAAGGGGCTCAATAAACCATTGTGTCAAGCACATGAGCACGTGTGAGAGCGGTCTGTGGCAACTGGAAGGATTTCTTTCTAGAAGCGTGTTCCTTAGCACCAGTTCTGTCTTTTCAGAAGTGTGGCCTCTTCTGTGGGTAATATGTGCCACAAGTGGGGTAGGGTCTGGGGTCTCCCAAGGCTGAATTTGGGAGACTTCGTCTCTCAGCAAGGAGAACTGGCATTCCAGACAGAAAACTGGACAAGTGAAGGTAGAGCGCGGTAAAATGCTGGCTGAGTCAGAGCACCAATGAAGAAAAGGAACCCGGAGGATGGGGCCCTGGTCCTGGGCATCCTCCAGTCACGATGCTCAGCTCCCCTGTGACTAGGGGAAGCCCAGATCTCCTGGGACCAAAAGGGCTGAGCCCAACTTAAAAGAGCTCTTCATTCTTGCTCTGAGCTCCCAGTGTCCCACTAAAGGATACGGGCTACTGCTCTCAGTCCTAGACCCCCTCAGCCTCCCAGGACTAGGTCCTGCCCCCTGTTGGCACAGCAGCCGGTGGGGACCTGACGCTGGCACAGTGGGCACGCTCACCAGACAGGTCGGTGCTGCTGACCTTCGTTTGCCCGTGTGGGACTTGGGCCTTCACCTTGGACTTGGCAGCAAAGACCTTTCCAGACAGACGTGTAGGTCTAGGATAGGAAGGGGTAGCAAGTTGGAAAGGGTGAGGGGTAGGAGTGGGGTTCAGCCTCTGAAGAGAGAATAATCTGGTAAGGGGTCAAAACCTGGCCTTTGACTTTTTCCTGAAGGTCTGTCTTTGGTGGGCTGAGCTGCGAGAGGAAGTGGAGGAGCCCAGGTCAGGCCGGTGGCCTTGACATTGGGTAGGGGCTCCTCAGCTAGGGCCTGCTCCAGCTTTTCCGTCTCTAGGATACTGGTCCTCTCCAGCCACTCCCAAGCCAGGCTTCATTACAACCCTGGTTCTGGCTCTTATTAGCAGTGCGATGTTGAATTACTGAACTTGTCTAGGCCTGTTTCCTCCTCCATAAAATGTGGAGAATACCCATCCGCACAGGGATGCTAGATAAACTAACAGGTAAGAGTCCTTAGAATGGTCCCTAGCATTCAGTAAATGTTGACTGTTTCTTAGAATTTTTTTTCCCCTATGCCAAACTTCATGCTTCCCTAAATTCTTAATTATTTATTTTTAATATGAAGACCAGTTTATAGCCCAGATGAGGAGGGGCTGGGGAAATGCTGTGCTTTGGGCTTTTCTAGCCGGAGGTGGCAGAACACTGGGGCTGGAAGCCTCAGACACCTGCTCTGGCATGGAACTGCATCGCTTCCTTTATCTGGGCCCGTCCTGCCATCTGTGAGTGGGGCTGGCCGGGTCAGTCCACCTTCCTCCTGGCCTGTGCCCCAGGCGGTACTCTCGGGGCTGGTGTGAAAGCGCAAGGATTCGGAGCTTGGTGATGGGAGGAGCCAGGCTGACTGGCTCTTACGAGGTCAGGGAGCCGGTTCTTCTACCCCCAACTCTGCCTCTTCTCACCACTGCCTCTAGCATCCCAGCTCGTGCAAGCATTTCAGACTGCACGGAAGGCTGGTTCTGTGAATTGCACCGATGCTGTGTTTAAACGAAGCCTGATTGTGTAGATACCAGATGGAATCCCATCATGTAACTGACTCATCTCGCCCGGGTGTGTTTTACCACAAAGGTAGACGATCTTGTGTTGTTAACTATCACTTTTAATAGACGCCTTATCTTCCATGTTGCAGTTAAACTGTGATATATTTTATCTCCTTTTGATGGAAACCAAATCTATTACTGGTGCTGAACGCTGGTTCTCCTCACTGAAGCCTGTAATTCTTTGTAGATTATTTTCTCAGAAGTTCTTAAAAGGGGCACGGCTTTTGATGGGGCAGTCAGTCCTGTGTCAGTCTCTGTGGGAACACCGGGATGCCGGCCCCCCACAGCCTGGCCGCCCATAGATCAGTGTCCTGTAAAGCTTTGCCTCCCGAGCCTCGTCAGACAAACAGCACTGCTGGTCTGAACTATACCTCTGTGGGGGCACACTCCACCAGGGACCCTGTGACTCGACCTCAGGATTGAGTGTGAGCCCCACTTTGGATGTAGAGATTACTTAGTATCTTTAAAAATAAATAAATAAAAATCTTTATTTTTTATTTTTATTTATTCAACAGATATCACAAGGAGGCTGGGGGCGGGGAAGCAGGCTCCCTGCTGAGCAGAGAGCCTGACATTGGGCTTGATCCCAGGACCCTGAGATCATGACCTGAGCCGAAGGCAGAGGCTTAACCCAGGCGTCCTTCTTTATTTTTAAGATTTTTTTCTCAAAATGTTTTTAGATATGCCTCTTTGATTAGAAGACAGGCGTGGTTCGAGCCACTTGCGTCTTCCAAACTGCACTCTGCGTCTGCTCTCCTGAACTTCTCTGCCTGCCTGCGGAGAGCTCTCCTAAGTCCGGGGGCATCTTCGTCTCCCAGACTTCCCGCCAAGTTGGCCTCTGCCCTTCCCCGTGGGGGAGCTCTTCCATCTTGTTCCAGAGGATTAGGTCTCTGTAATTTTCCCCTGGGATTTTGATCCGTGGATATGGCAAACGCGGCACTGCCCTATGTAACCCTAAAGTCGCCATAGCTTTCAGGGAGACTGGTGTTGCGGCGGTTTCTCTCCTGGCCGGGGTACACGGGCATGAGAACTTCGATACCTCTGGCAGTCAGGCCTTGTACACAGATTTTGTCCCTCCTTGTGTCTGAGGGTTCTCTTGGCAGAAACAAATGCCCAAAGTGTATGATCAGGGAGGGTCCCTGCCACACTAGGTTCCGTTGCTTTGCCTAGAGAGGGGGGCAGTCTCCGCTTTGACTTTCCTAGCCTCAAAATCTAGTGCAAATCTTGCCCAGTGTAACGTTTCTTCCCTCCCCTACGCCACCCAGTGTGTGCAGGAACCTGAGCCCTGAGAACAGTTGGGTCAGGCCCGATGGGGATGATAACAAGCCACTTGTGCTGACCTGTAGCAGGAAGCAGAGCTGCTCAGGGGCCTCTCAGGTTCGCTCTCTTCCTGCCCTTCTGGAGGGTGTGGGGGGCGGGGGCAAGGGCTATGGCTGCGGCAAGGTGAGGCCCCAGGGTCTCGCCTACCTCTTCGCCTACCTTTCCACCTACCCTCAGCCTCCACCACACTTGATGGAGATGAAGTCCATGAGCTTTGCCTGCAAGGAAGGGGGAGACTACTTCAGTCTTAGTTCAGCTCCAGTAAAACGTGACTCTCTGAAGTGTGGCCACATGCCTGGGTCTCTCTGTAAGGGCATTTCCTATAAAAGTGCCACTTCTGTCCGAGCAGCAGAAAGCCTATGTGCCCGGATTAACCTTCGGAAGTAAATAACTAAAATGCTAGATTATATACACACTTTAAAAACCTGTTTAAATTGTTGCTGAGCAACACAAAAGGGGTTTAAAAAAAAAAAAAAAGTCATGCACATAAGCCAAAAATAAAAGCAAAAGATCTGAGAAGTAAAACCAGATTCTATTCTGGGGCTTCTGTGGAACCCTGGTGGCCTTGACATTCTGCTTTAATGAGGGTATGGGACTACAGACTGCCGAAGGTGGGGAGTCCAGCTCTAGGTCTCTGGAAACTGGGGCTTCAGAGGGCTTTTTCCTTGCAGAGGGAAGGAGAAAGAAGGCCACTGCACAGAGAGGGACAGCAAGGGTCTTGCCGATCATGATATCCATGCTGGATCGTTTGAAAAAAAAAAAAAAAAACAAAAAAAACAAAAGTACTCCCCTGGGGATTAGAATTCCCTCTTCTCTGGTGTGTGTCGTCCAAATTCCTAGACTGCAGCAGGAGTGGGAATACTTAAATTTCAATGGAAAAAGCTCCACCACTGAATTTAAAGTGATCCCTGGATTTTGGACAAAAGCAAATGCAAATCCTGTCTGGAAAAAAAAAATGTGATTTCAGCCAGTCTCAAAGAATTCTCATGGTCACAATACAATGAGCACTTTGCAAACCAAAATCACAAGACACTAGAGAGTGAAAAACGGCACACACTGGGAAGACAGTTCCAACACCCAGAGAGAGGATTAGTATAGAAAAATATGTGTCTATATATATCTGTATGTATAAAACTACACATCAGTGAGACAAGCCAAAGAGCAAGACAGGCGATTGGTAAAAGATAAATGGCCTAGATATGAAGATATTCAACCTCATTAGTAATCCTGGATGTGAAAACTGAACTTCGAGGTAACATTATATACCCACCAGACCAGCAAAAATTTTAAAACTGAGCAAATACTAAGGGTTGGTGAAGGGTATGAAGCCAGGAGTGCTCAACCGCAAGGGACTCACAGTCCAAACTGACAGAACCGTGTCGACAAAGAGCTCATCATTGTCGACGGGATTATCCATATAACAAATCCCCTCCTAAGTTAGCATCCTAGGAAAAACCTTTGCTCTAGAACGTTCACAGAAACATTGTTTATAGCAGAAAAATTAGAAACAATCGATGTGTCTGTTATCAACGGATGCATCAGTGCACTGTGGTGTAGTCCGATGATGGACTCCCCCGATGAACGAGAAGGGTCAACCTGTTTGGGTGTAACAGTTGCAGTGTTAAACTCCACAAACACGGAGCTGGCCTCTTACAAGGCTCCATGGAGTCCAGTCATTGCCAAGTGCCCAAGGCACCGACCAATTACAAAGCTTGGACCCCAGCCCCCTAATTAGTTCAGAAGGGGGTGCTTCTCCAGGCCAGCAGGCAATGCAGTAAATCCTGCCACTGGCTAGCTATGTCAGACAGCTGCGGGAGCACGATCTGGACTGTAGATCTAGGACTATATCAAGGGGCAGAGTTGGTGCAGCCTCCCCCAAGCGAACGATCTGGCAGATTAGGGTGGAACCAAGGTTCGGCCACATCATACTTACTGTATGCCTTCCCCTGGCGACAATGGTGGAGCTGTGCCTCATGATCACGCACCTCAATGCACCACCGCGCCACGACGGGCACTCCCCGCCCAGAGCGCACTGCCCTGCGATGAAGGGGCCACACGATGCACGGGTGGGATGCACGCATCTCCAAGGAGCGCTGTTCCAGCATCCTGGTAGGAGTTCTGTGTGCCCACGCGCACAACCGTGAGTGAACCATAACCGCGTGGGTTAACACACGCACATCTCAAGAACAATACTGAGCAAATGAAGTCAAAGCAAGCAAGCTGATGATTTCATGCTATAAAGTTAAAAAATAAGCAACCCCCCCCCACACACACACAATACAGAGGTAAAATTCAAAGGAAAAGTGAAGAAATGATCACCCCAATCTCAGGTAGTGGCTTCCTCTGCATTCATGGACAAACACAGAGGGCCCCCCCAAGACTGTCCTTCTTAAGCTCAGTGCTGGATATAAGGGTGCTTATTATTTTTTGAACTGCAAAGGTATTTTTGAGACACTTGTCTAATGTTTCACAAGAAGAAATTTAAAAAATATTAAAGACCTGTTTCCGCTGTTGAAAAGCATCAGGGGAGATCTTCGACTTCACGCTGCTGGTTGAGACCGGCAACTTTGTCCCCTAAATACAATTTGCTGGGCAGTTCTCCAATCTTCTGTCCCCCACCGTGCACACAGTTGGTTCTCCCTTCCCAGCCCTCCCCCTGTAGCCAGGCAGGGGGCCTGCAGTGTCCCCTCCTTCACCAGCCACTCCCACTCTGCTCCTCTGCCCACGGTCCACCGAATGAACTGTCACCTCTCCCCAGACCGACCTGACGTGCAGAACAGCGGCACACCCCCTCCTGCAGATCGGCACCTCTCTCAGAACTCCTCCCGTAGGCCTAGCCACCTGTGCGCTGCCACCTCCCTCACTGGCCCAGGTTCCAGGGCCTTCATCTTTGTAACACAGGCAGGTGTCAAGCACCACAGCCCACCGTGACCCGTAGAGTGTCACTGGATGCCAGTGCCAAGAGAAGCAGGGAAAACCACAGCCAACACTGTGTGCTCTCCGCATGTGTTCACTCACTTAACCCCTGCGAAGCCTATGAAACAGGCACCTGCTGGTCAGGGTTTCAGATGCAGAAACTGAGACACTGACGCTGTCATAGAGAGCTATTGAGCTGGGATCCAAACTCAGCTTCTGACTCCAGAGCCCGCATTTGGCCACAACTCTATATACTCCCAGAAAAGTTTACAGCCAGTTGTCAGCTGCCCATTGTCTTCATAGAGGACGGGTGGTCAGCTTGGTCTCTGAAGCCGAATGGTTTAAAGTCCCAGCTCATTACTTACTGGGTGGCTGGGAGCTAAGGCTCTCTGAGCTTGCTTCCTGTCTGTAGAATGGGGATAACAGCACCCACTGGTGGTCCGCCTGTACCCAGATGTCCTGCACCAGTGTTCCTGGAGAGACTAATATAGCCACAGTGCCCCCAGGTGGCCGCCCTGGTCGGGGCTCCAAGGCCAAGCAACCTTCTACAGTGGAAAGGAAAAGGAATTTGGACCCTTGGCCCCAGACACAAGCCCATGTGTAGACTATCAAAGAGCTCAAGTTCATGCAGGCTTCTTGCAAGAAGCCCAGGTGACACCGCTGAACGATCTCCCTTCAGACACCTAGAACTATCTGCTTCTGGACCCTAACTACGAGCTCACGAGCCTGATAACACGGGTCCAGAAAAGGTGAGACCCCGGAGAATCCACCAGCTGAGACCGACCGCCCAGAGGTTCGCCTGCAGGGCAGCTGAGCCCGGTCTGAGAGATGTGGCAGGGGTGGCGGCTGTCCATTCCATTTTGGCCAAAACAACCAGGTCTGTCATCCCCTGGCTTTTGTGTTTGGAAGAGAGTCAGAGACCAGGCTCCGTTCTGAGGCCCAGGGTTGACTCTCTTGATCTGCCACTTAGCAGCCACGTGACATAAGGTAAAAGGGGGAGCGACAGCACTGCGTACAGGGCCCGCCCCTCGAAATGAAAATCTAGCTGAGACACGAATGCCTAAACCCCTCCAAGATCACAGAGCTGTGCCAGAGCCGGGAAGTAGCTCCCCTGCGGGGCCCAGGGTGGGCAGCAGAGACTTCCTGGAGGGAGCCTGACCATGGGGAGGAGGACTGTGGAGGACAGCAGATGGTGGAGGACAGAAGTAGTCGTCAGGGAAAGGCAACAGCAGAGCAGAAGCAGACATGCTAGTAGACACAGTCACAGTGCTGACGGCAGTGCTGGCAGGAGGCGTGGACGCTAGCCTCAGACAACGCAGAGGAGAGGGTACCAACCCTCAGTACTTGCAAATCTGTGCTTCTGACATCCCCCCAATTTAACGACTACTAGCCTAGAAGTGTGCTGAGCAGAAGCCTCACCAATAACATCAACAGGTGCCTGAGATCTACAAGCAGACATCCTGTCTACTATACTCTGACAACCAAGTCAGCTCCGGAAAAGAAAGCGTTGTTCGGAAAATCAGAGCAGAAAATACATTCCCAGTACGTACCATGTTTAATGAAAAAAGCCTGTGTAAGTGGATGTGCACAATTCCCACTTGAGTTGTTCAAGGGTGAGTGGCAGTGGTTATAAAAGTCACAGTAGCAGCCGTGGGAGGAGGAGGAGTAGCAGGAGAGAGGAGTGCTAGTAGCAGGAGGCGGTCAGAGTGAGTGCTGGCCCTAGTAAAAGTGGTAGCGATAGGGGCAAGGGTGGCGGTAGGGGGAAGGAGGCTGTAGGGGGAGAAGCAGCGGTAGGGAGGGCAGCAGTAGGAGGAGTAGCGGAAGGAGCAGCAGCAGTAGGAGGAGTAGCGGAAGGAGCAGCAGCAGTAGGAGGAGTAGCGGAAGGAGCAGCAGCAGTAGGAGGAGTAGCGGAAGGAGCAGCAGCAGTAGGAGGAGTAGCAGTAGTAGGAGCAGCAGTAGGCGGGGGCGGCAGTAGGCGGAGCAGCGGTAGCGGGGGTGGCAGCTGGAGCGGCAGCAGCAGGCACAATGCATACAGCCTGTACCACGTGCACCCACCATTCTACAAACTCCTCTACGCTCTAATTCCGTTTTTACAATATCCCCAACTTCCGAAGAAACTGGAATAGAAAGAGGTCAACACAGACCTGTACCCCTGAAGCAAATAATACGTTATATGTTAATAACAGAAAGAAAGAATGAAAGAAAAAAAAGAAAGAGAAGAGAAGGAAGGAAGGAAAGAAAGAAAAAGGAAGGAAGGAAGAAGGAAAGAAAGAGAGAGAAAGGAGAAAGAAAGACAGTCAGTCAAATAATCTGGCCGAGGGCCCCAGCCTCCTAAGTGCCACAGCTGGGATTCTGCGCTCCTCTCTCTATCCTGGACTGCAAAGGAGCAGCCTGAGGTTCCTGGGGGGTGCAGGTAAGCTGCTTGGCTGCACAGCCAGAAGCCAGGCTGTTTCGAGAATAAAATGAGAGAACGGACGTAACGTGTCCAGCACACAGCTGATGTGAAGGCACAGATGGCAGGACGGCGTGGAAAGCGTTTCAGGGTTTCTAACCAAACAAGCGGCTCCCAAGGCCAGAAGAGCAGGGCCAGGCTCCAGGTCCAGGACGGGGGTTTGAAGCAGGGTGAGGGTGGGACTATAGTCCCTTTGAGATCCTCTGAGATGTATTCCAAGCCCCTTCGCCACCAAAAAATGCACATACGCGAGGACACGACATAGGCTCCACAACATAGCGCCCCCCCCCCCCAACCCCGCACTCCCCAAGAACCTCCCTTTATCTCTTCAGTGGTTTTCCAGGCAACAAAGCCGACCTAACAGCACCCATTCAAGTCTAGCCAGGAACCAACCAAGGGCTCAGGGCCGGGCTAGGGGAGGCCCGGCTCTGCCCTTCCCCACCTTGCCCACGAGGCCCCGAGGCCCCACCACCTGCAAACCGCGGCTCCAACCCGTCCTCCTTTTGTAGGGTGTACAGTCTCAGGAGAACTGCATGAACGCTCTTTTCTTTAAAAGGGACAATCCCACATTTTTCAAACCAGAATATCCAAAATTGACCTTTGATTGGCAAATACTGGAAAAGCTCGAAGTGTTCAAACGCCGCCTCGTCACTGACTGTTGGGCATCTCCTGTGAAAACTGACCCGAACTACCAGGAGGCCAGCGCTCAGAGCCGCCCTCAGCAGCACCGTCTGCCAACAGCTACAACTCTGCCATGGGTCCCAAAGGCGAGTTCCAGGGACAATCACAGATACACACACACAAAGGCTGTGCTAGTCAAATACCTGTGAAAACTGGGGCAATAAGTTAAAAGGTTTCTTTCTCGCAGTTTTCAAAGGCTTCACTAGCCTAGCAAGCACTGTGGGCCTCCAAGGCAGAGAACAGCATGCCTGAACTTTCTGGACCACTGAACGCTGACCCAGCAGAACACACGCGGAGCCTTCTGTGGCTCTAACAGGATCCCCTGTGCTTTGCGCCACTGCCCCCGGCCCCAGCGCAGTACCTCACCAAATCATGCCCCCCCCCACTCCCACACAAGCCCCCATCAAGCTTCCAGTTCAAGAGGCTCCTGGACTGTCGTTGTCCAGGGTCCTGAAGACGTCCCTAGCCCACCACCCTGCCCCTCCACGAACACTCTCCTTCCTTCCCCTCCGCACACCTCCATCACTCCCCCTTAGACACCTCCCCTGCCAACACCCCTCCTCCCTTTTGGCAAATAAGCATTAAGGTTTTAGCTTCGTCATCGCGTGAAAGAGGCCACCCCGCCTTCAGCAGCCAAGGAGCTCTGCTTCCTCTCCCAGGAGAGGCATCAGCGACCTGATCTGTGTTTATTTACTGTACTGGCCGTCTTCCCTGGAACCGGCTCTACTCCCAATGTTCAAAAGCCAGAGTTTGGAAAATCCTTCAGATTTAAGCCGGCCTGGGGCAGGTTTTGCAGCACCCACAGTAATGATGCCTTCATGATTTGCTCACACTTCCTCACCAGTTAAAAAAAGGCTGTTTTGCCCTCACGTCCCCTTCCCCTCTTGGCTGCTGTGAAAGGAAACCCCACAGGAAGTGGCTGCATAAGAGTGACAAGAGACCCTCTGAAACACAAGGTCAAGGCCTGCAGGGCCGTGAAAGTGTCCTTCTGGCAAATGTGCTCCCTCCCCGCCCTTCCCAGCGTGGTTTTCCTCTTACAGACACACACAGGGGGGTGCTGTTTATTGTTTTCTTTTTTTAATGAAACTAAATCACTGCTTACAAAAACCTGCAAGAGCCCTCATGCCCATCCCCGTCACACTTCCCTTGGCTCAGCCTCTCCCCATCTCCCAGGGACTGAAGCTCATGAACGCCATGAGGGGAGAGGCCCTGGGCTCCGACCCGAGCCTTCCCAGGGTGACAGTTCTACCGCCCATGATCCTTCCTGTCAGGCTGAAGGTGGCATGGATGAGGGTGGTCCCCGCCGCTGTGGCTCTCAGGCCACCACCCGGACCAGAGTGAAATGATGTGAATGCCCCGCCCCCGAGACCCCCCTCCCTCAGTAGTCTCTCCCCTTCCTCCCCCCACCCCCCCACCCTAATTCTACCCCTCTACTGAGATGAGGCCTGGCTCCCAGATGCGAAGGGCCAGGGCCTACAGACTGTAGAACTTGAGGCTCCTGTCCATGCCCGTTGAAGCGATGAACTTGGCGTGGTGCCCAAACGCCACGCCTGTGGTCAGGCCGCTATGCTCTGAGGAGAGAAACAAGAGGCAGTAGTGAGGCTTCTCCCGCTCACTCAGGGTCGAGCACTGACCCTGAGGACACGCTCCCAAACCCATCCAGCGCTCCGGGGTCAGTGCTCGCGTACTCTTTCCCCAGTCACCTCTACGCCCCTGAGGGCAGGGTGCTAGTCCGACCTGCACATCACAGGTCCTACTCCACGTCTGGCACACAGCAGGCACCTGTGCGCTGAATGCAGAGAGGAACGTCAGCGCCCCCACCTGAGCTCTCGGGGCAACTGCAATTCTGCTCCGTTCAAGGGCTAGAAGCCACTGAGAGCTGGCAGAGGGCGCAGTCTGGTTCTCTGCCTTCTCACCACCTCAGTTTTACAGATTTAGCTAAGTTTTCACTTCGGTTTAAAACCTCACTGCTCAGCCAGCTGGTGTACATTTATACTTTGTAGTTAGTTCTAACTCCTTGCTTATCACTGGGACAGTCCGTTAGCCTGTTCTAGCTCAGGGTTCCCACTTAGGGAACCTGGGCCCCCAACACAGAGCAGCACTGGGCCGAGGGCAGAAGAGGCTGGTGACACACAGCCCTGGATTCAGGTAGTTCGTGAGCAACAAAGCAAATTCCTTCTAAATTTAGGGATAACACCTGGAGCCCCGACTACAGAGCCCAGGCTGTGCTTCCGGCCTCCATCCCACCTCCCTCCCAAGGCAGGTGCAGTGCTGAGCAACGGCAAATCCTTACTCCAAGCCACTGTTCTACGTTCTACAACCATACATGTGTATACACATGGATGCATGTCATATACATAGCTACTTCCTGTTATATATGGATGTGTGCACGCCTAAACAGATAACTCCGTATGTGTACGAACTCACCTAAACCTCATGGCCACCCAGTGGAGTACACACTGTCAGCATTCCCCAGAGAGGCTAGGCAACTTGTCCAATGTCACACAGCCTGAAGTGCACTTGAAGTGGTAGAGCTGGCATTCAAGGCCTAGCAGTCTGACACTTGAGTTCACTTTTTTAGCCACTCAACTCTGCTGTCTCAGGTGGTGATGGAAAGCTGCCCAGGCCACGTCATGCCCCCTAGAAATTCCTAGCCCAGTGGAATTTGCCCTCTTTGTCCTGGGCCAGGGCACCCAGGGGCCTTGGGGGCCCAGAGCTCAGACCCTACCAGTGAAATGAAGAATCTCTGTCCACTGTTTGCAGATGTAGATCTGGACATCCGTGCCCCCGAGCGCCAAGTAGGTGCCGCTCTGGTCAAAGATCAACGACTTCACCTGCCAGAAGACAGGACAGAGGTCACACGAGAACAGTCAGGGATACACAGAAGTTGGATCACTTCGGTGAATAAGCAACAACCGAGTAGCCGCAGCGACAGAGCAGGGGCGGGAGGGGCCCACCTCGAAGTTGTTATCCAGCTGCAGCGTCTTGAAGTTTTTAAGCTTGCGCAGATCCCAGAGCTTGACAGAGGAATCATCGGCTGCTGTGGCGAGGTAGTAGCCATTCTCCGAGAAGGCAATGCTGGTGATGGGGCCCGAGTGGCCGGGGAAGTTGGCCACGTTAGTGCGCTCCTATGGTTGGAGGATGGGTAGCACAACATTACCCACTGGTCACGAGAGGGAGAAGATGGAGTTCGCCAAATGCCCACCTCTGAGCCATCCTTCTCCACGCTTCAGGGAAGGACCATGAGCAGGAATGGCGGAAGCAGACGGCCCAGCCCAGGAACCCCAGACCACACCTATCACATCACATCACATCACATCACATCACATCACATCACCTCTCTCTCTCTCTCTCACACACACACACACACACAACACACACACTCCAGGGCCAGGTGCCATCAGCACTTAATCACACTGCGTAGTCAACGGCTCAGAACCTGGGCCTTAGATGGAGGCTGCCATGTCCTACCTTCAAATCCCAGATCTTGATCTGCGAGTCCATGGTGCCTGTCCCAAAAATGAGTCCATCGGGGTGGAACTGCGCACAGGTGAGAGCTGTGGGAGAGGGAGACGGAGCTGCGGTCAGAGCCCACAGGACAGACAAGCACAGAGAAAAGTCCCTCACTCTTCACGCTGCACACTGTGCCCAGCACAATGCCTGGCACCTGGCAGGTGCTAGCGGTTAATGTATTTTAAGAAAAAATGAACAAATGACAAAATAAAACATAAAACTAAATGAGAAGCAGCAAAAGACAGAAGCCAGCGCCTCTGAAGCAACTTACAGCAGCCAGAGGTCTCATCTGTCACCTTGGTGAGCACACGCCCTGTCTGGATGTCAGAGAAAGCCCAGTACTGAAAAAACAGAGACAATGGAGCCAGTAAGAAAGTGGGTGCCCTTCAGGAAGGCAGGGACCCTTGTTCGGCAAACCCTGGCCAAGGTAGGCCCTCCGAGCAGAGGAACGTCCTCCTCTGGGGTTCTGGGGAACCAGCTGGTGTTGGCAAGATGCTCCCTCCTCCCAGGATGTTTAAGCTCGGAGACCAGCAGGCCTCTGCAGTGTCCAGGCTGGCACCACACCTGGTCATCAGAGGAGCTCAGGAGATAGTCCCCAGTGGCATGAAGGCTGAGGCCTGTCACAGCGCTCTCGTGCGCCCGAACAACCTGCACACAAGAGGCATTCGGGACCGACCAAATCCTGATAGTAGCATCTGGAGAGGCAGAAAAGACCAGCTCCTGAAAGGAAAACAGAAGAAATGGACCGTACAATTTTACAAAACCGGGGACAGCCACAACCCCAACAACTGCTACTCTTTCAGTCCTGTCCTGCCTAGCACCATCCATCCACCCAGTGATGCCTAACGGAGCTGACAGTAAATGCTATTTAAAATGGTAACTCAAACAGCAGCGGCCTAGATGAGGAAGCCTATCTAGTGCTAAGAAGGACAGTTGCACCAGAGAGCAGTTTCCCACGCCCTGTTTCTAAGACCAGAGCAGGCAATGTGTCTAATAAATTGAGGAACTAAGTTTTTAAATTTTAGTTTACTTGGGGCACCTGGGCGGCTCGGTGAGTTGAGCCTCTGCCTTCGGCACAGGTCATGATTCCCAGGGTCCTGGGATCGAGCCCCGTGTCGGGCTCTCTGTTCAGCAGGGAGCCTGCTTCCCTCTCACTCTCTGCCTGCCTCTCTGCCTACATGTGATCTGTCAAATAAATATTTTTAAAAATCTTTAATTTTTAGTTTATTTTACTTTGCTTAAATAGACACATTAGCTAATGGCTACTGGCACGGGTGGCATGGGTCTGAGCACTGGGTCTGGGAGGGGCCACAGGACCAGGACACCCCCCCCCCCACTTCAGCTCTGCAGGGGCAAGTTAATCCTCAGAAAAATATGGGGCAGAGAGAACCTCCATAGTGTCAGCCACCAATTATTTGGGTTAGGACATTAAAAACTGTAAGGTACGACCAACTACCCTATTTCGTCAGTATGATCTCATGAAGAGAAATAACAGCACCCAGTCAGCAAAGAAGGAATGCTTTCCACCTGAAACACATTTAGTTTTGGGGTGCCCGGCTGACTCAGGGGAGCATGTGACCCTTGATCTCAGGGTCAGGAGCTTGAGCCCCACGTTGAGATTAGATTTAAAAAACCTGAAGAGAATAAATGAAAAACAAATAAATACATTTAATTTCACAAAAAATTCATGTTCATCATCTATTTCTAATTTCCTTAAGGAATAGGGAAAAGGCTAATTGGGAAGCACAGACTCAGCCGCTCTCCTACAGTCTCAGACCCAAACTGTCCCAGACCTCAAGACTCAAATCCTCTAAGGTCAGTAATCTGGTCTACTCAGCGGTCTTTGCCCTCTATGCCAGCACCTCTTCATCTACTTTAGCCCACGCCACTTTCAACAGTCAATATCAAGCCCCCCAACCCCACAGGACCGTGGGAATGTGGACACACCTGTCCTTCCCACATATGCTAAGGCAAGACTTCGCTGAGTTTTGTTTTCCAGTTCGTACTACAAACAGCGTAGGGTTTTTCCTTTCCCTAACATAATGTAGGTTATGAATAAGCTTATTCAAGCTCTCCGTTTCCTCTCTTCCCCCTGGTCTGAAGGCCACTGCTCTAGGAGGTTCTACAGAGTACAGGCCAACCCCATGACTGCAAACAAAGGCCCAGTGCCCACTCTAAAGGCTCAGCATTCTTCCTCGGTCCTGATTCACTTCCAGGAGCACACAGCAGGGCACTGGATAACTGGGCCACGACCCAGACCACTGCAACAGCAACCACTGCTCAGGAAGGAGGAGCCCAGGTGACTGGCAGAACCCTTTACCTGGGAAGGATGAAACACCACACTGGTGACTTTCTTGGTATGGCCTTTGAGGGTGGCCAAGATTTGCTCAGAACTCTTGTCGAAGACGACAACATTTTTATCTGCCCCACCTAAAAAGGACCCAGATGAGATCCAAAAATGAGTCACGCCCACCTGGGTCCTCTGCTGAAGAAGGTACTTTTGTCCCCAGGCCATGCAGAGAACAGGAGCATGCACCTTCCCCACCACCCTCCCCGCCTTGGCCTGCTGGGCCCAGCCGGCTCTCACCAGTAAGGATCTTGTTTGTGTCGGCAGGGCAGAGGTCCAGGGCCAGGATCCCAGGAATGCTGGCACTGTGCAAGCCCTGAGCAGAGAGTACGACATCAAACCCAGCTGTGGCCGAACCCAAACCTGCCAGAGAGCCACACAACTCCCCCACTCCATCCCCACCCCTGCACTTGGCCCTGTCCCTCATCCACTGCACTTGGCCTTCTGCTTGGACACAGCGCCGCCCTTGTGGCATTACTGTGAAGGGCAGCACTGGGGCAAGAAGCTGGGGCCCTTGTGCAGTTCTATGGCCACCGCCCTCCACGCTGGCTGCCCACCCGATACCACAGGGGCACCCTGCCCCACAGCTAGCAGGAACCCGGTGACTCACCACGTGTGAGGCCACCTGCCGGTATTTGCTCAGCTCCTCCGGCTTCACCAGCTCCTCTGGCACCGTCTTCCCTCTCTGAGCAAAAGCGAAAGGCCCCCAACAAGAGGACCAGTGAGAGCAGGATGCAGCGACGCCCCCCTTCCCTGAAGGCGGCCGCCGCCTCCACTGACCAGCTCTTCCCTGGCTCTGGGAAGACTCACCTTCTTACGCTCCGTGGTGAGCACAGTGGCCTTGTCTTGAAGCTGGGCGAGAGAGAGAACAGCAACGCTGAGACAAGTGATTTGGCCAGCTGGATGTCGGTCCCATCTCCAAGAGCCACCTGCACTCACGATCTGCCAGTTCTGAGCTAAGGGCTTACGTGCATTCCCTCTTCTTACTCTCACCCCAATTTGATGAGGGGGGGCGCTGCTGACCTTACTTCGTAGAGGGGACACTGAGCCTCCGAGGAGTGAGGGCACTTCCCCAAGGCCTCAGCAGTGACAAATGGCAAAGTGAGCACCTGAACCAGCTCTTCTGAGCCCCCAGACCAGGTCGACACCATCGAGAGAGGGGAGATGCAAGGTGAGCACAGACAAGACACAAACCACCAACTCCTACAAAAGGCGAGTTCTGTGAGTACAGCAGGGCACTGGCCCTGGAATCCCGCCCGCTCTGCCTCTTGTGAGCTCTGCCTTTCAATCTTTTCTCCTTTTTGAGGATTTTATTTATTTGACAGAGAGAGACACAGTGAAAGAGGGAACACAAACAGGATGAGTGAGAGAGGGAGAGGCAGGCTTCCCACAGATCCAGGGCTCGATCCCAGGACCCTGGGATCTTGACCTGAGCCAAAGACAGACACTTAACAATGGAGCCACCCACGCGTCCCTCTGCCCTTGAATCTTAGTCTCCGGTTCTTTATCTGTAAACCTAAAAATGGTAATTCCCATTCTGTCTCCCTCAGAGAAAACACATGAGAATGTGTAACAAAGTGTTTCACAATCTGCAAAGAACCCCCATAACAGTAAAAGCTACAAGCTGCACTTACCAGGAATTACAATCTTTTAAATTCTCACAAGTCTATAAAGTAGACACTGTTACTCTCAGTTTAGAAACAAGGAAAATGAAATAAAGAGTTGGTTAAGTCAACCCAAGGTCAGCCAGCTCCTAAGAGGTGACAACACAGCATGAACACAGGCGGTGCAGCCTGAGTCTGTGCTCTGCTCCCCTCTGCCTGAGTCCCACATGGCTGGGATTTCTAGTCAGACAGGACTCAAGGCAGAGGGTGAGAAGTGAGGGCCCACAAACATTCCAACCAAGTGACTTCCCACAACTTACCTTCTGGATAATCTCGGGGGTCATTCCCACCAACTCGCCCAAATCCATCGGCTCGCCTGCACCCTGAAGACAAGAAAGTTAAAGATGAAGGAGGCGCAGAAAGCCAAAAACCCTTGCAAGAGAGCCACATGTGACACTGCACACGGGGGCTGCTCATGGTGGGGGGCGGGGGTCCACTCACCGCGACACTTGGCTGTGAGCTTGGCACGGCCTGAGGCACGATGAGACCGGCCTGAGGCTTCAGGGTGGCCAGAGCTGAGAGAGAAGAATACATTAGAAATGGGGTGTCACAGAGCAGGACTGGCCCAGAGAGGGGGATGGCAGGGCAGGGGCAGCACCTTCTCGGGCAGCTGTAACTTCCTTGGTGAGACGGGCTATGACACGGCAGGCAGCATCGTGCTGGTACAGAGCGTGGGACAGCTCCTGGCGGGTTGTCTGCAGCTGCTGGCGCAGAGTGAAGCTGTGCAGCATGACTGCGTCCTGGGGAAGGGAAACGCCACCGTGAGTGGGTGGGGAGGAGCAGGGAGCACCCGGTGGAAGAGTCAGCCCTTGACCAAGAGCATACTGCCCCGTATTCCCCCAGCCTGGACCAGTATCAGTAACCCAAGAGGTCCGGGAGGGGCCAGGAGCATGCTAGCAGCCGCTCAGGAGCTGCCACCGCACACCAAACACTGGGCACAGGGAGCACTGGGAGCCCACTCTTTCCCACCCCATCTTCTCCAATTCCCTGGCCAATCTCAACATCATGCCGTCTCCTCCCCAACAGGGGAAGAGTAAGGCCGCTGTTGCCTTTTACTGACTGCCCTCGTTGTGTCGGGTGCCGTACATGACAGTCGCTCAAGATGTGTTCACTCATTCGTCTTTCAGAGAGCCTTCTACATACAGTGCGGCTCTCGGTGCTGGGGATACACTGATGAACAAAACAAATCCCTAGGGCGCCTGAGTGGCTCAGTCAGTTAAACGTCTGCCTTTGGCTCCAGTCATGATCCCAGAGTCCTGGGATCGAGCCCCACACTGGGCTCCCTGCTCAGCAGGAGCCTGCTTCTCTCTCTGCCCGCTGCTCTCTTTGCTTGTGTGCTCTTGCTCTCTCTCGCTGTCTCACTCTCATTCTATCTCAAATAAAATCTTAAGGAAAAAAAATCCCTGATGTCATCTTCTACTCTAACCTTATTCTAATTCTCCCCCAAACCCTGAGAGATTGGTATAAACTCTGTCCTTTAGTCAGGAAAGCTGGGACTCACATATGAGCAATTTGCCCAAGGTCATATGGCAAGTGAGGAAGGGAGCTAAGTGAGCAACCCAGATCTGTGTGAGTTCAACAACCAGGCTCCTCCTCCACTATCATCCTGCCCCTCAAAAAACAAAATAAAGCGAAACAAAACAAGACTCCACCCTTCCCACCCCAAGTCCTATAGCAGTGATCCCCTCTGAAGTACAGAGACATCGGTTCTCTTCCAGGGACTCACCCACTCGTCCTGCAAGGCTTTCAGAATGGCTGGGATGCTGGTAGCAGAGGGAGGTTTGGGCCGGATTGGGTGAGCAACTGCCAAGAGAGGGAGAGCGCGTATGAAGAATCGTTAACTCAGGGACTCTTCCTCTCCCCCACCCGTTTCCCCTATGTTAACAGAACAGCATCTCCTCCTCCAGTGCACTGGCCCCACCTCCCAGCCTCTCAAGCTCTGAGCTAAAAGCTTTGGACAGAGGCCAGCCACCAGGCACCTTTGATGTCAATGAGCTGCTCCTCAGACAGAGGCTGGTTGTTGATGGGGTCTGTGCCGTTCTCTGCAATATACTTCTCAATGAGCCGCCGCTCGTAAACATGATTAGAGACGGGGGACACGCACGGGTGCTCTGGCACTTCATTGGAGACTGTGGAGAAAAGGCAGGCAATCAGCTTGGGGTGGTGAAAGGGACTTTGGACAAAGGGATGCCTTACAGGCAATTGGCCCCGACAAAACCACACTTCCCCACATTCAACTAACAGAAAGCAGGACATGACACCAGTTTTGCAATGTCCTCAGCATCTTTCCAGCTACATAACTAGCTTCTTTCTCCATCACTCCCCTGACAGAGAGTCAACCAACAATTACTGCGTTACTACTATGGGCCACATACCTCCAGAGCAGTCAATAATCCCCGCCCATCTCCGTTTGGAACAAAGACAAGCACCCATTATACTCTGGGACACAGAAAGACACATGGCCACTCCAATCTCAGTCTAGAACCAAGATGGATAATCAGACAGCGAAATTACAAAGCACTGTGAATATGTCACATTAAGAAGAAACGCTTCAACTGCATTCTCAAGTGCCAAGCCTGATTGTAAACATTTTCTGTGGGTTCACTCATCCTCACAACAACCCCCAACAGAGGTACCATGGGCGCGCCTGCCTCGGTAGGCTATGCACCCCTGAGGACAGGGATTCCAGGTGGTCGGCCTTCCAGCACAATGCAGATGCCCAGCCGGCATCCAGTCAACATCTAACAAAAACATCTAAGCACAATCAAATGAAAAGAAGGATGGTGCTGGGAATATCGGGGAAAAAAACCTTCCTCGACACTGAAAGAAAACAATCAGTGTGAAAATATTTTGCGAACTTCAATTTCTTCACTATGAAAAATTCCTTTTTCTGGCCCTCATTTCCCTTTCTTCCTGCCTCCCTCGTTCTGGATTCACGGAGAGGTTCTGAGAAGAGCACAGGGCTTCCCGAAGCTGGAAGCAAATCGAGAAAGGGATGCTCTAGTAACCTGAGGACACAGAATGGAAAACATCCGCGGGCCGCATTAAAATACCAAAAGGAAGGCCCCTACACGGCAAGGGGGAAAAGCATGGATCTGGGGTGGGAGAAACTACCTCCACCACCCAGCTCGGCCACAGCCTCTCCCAGCCTTACATCCTCATCTGTAAAACCCCCATCTTCCTTTCTGCTTTGGAGAATTCTTGTGAGGATAAAATGAGATCACCGACTGGGAAGCGCCGCGTCGACCAAAGGCTTTACAAATGTGCGCTGTGTTTGGTACAGAGGGAGCCTGGGAGGCTGGGAGCCAGGGGCCTGGATTCCTGCCCTGTCACTGCCTCTAACTGGCCGTGTGACCTTCGCAAACTGCAGAATCTCTGACTACCGGAGCGGGACCTCAGACGTCATGCAGTGCAATACCCTCTTTTTGCAGGTGTGGAAACTGAGGCCCAGAGCCTGCGCCAGATCACAAAGCCAATCGGGAGGGAGATCCTCACAAGCCCGATTCCTACACCGCAGCTGCTTCCCTGCACCAGCTCCCTCCATCCAGGGCTCAGTTCACTGCGTAAACGAGGCGCTTGGCCTCAGTGACGTCTGCGACAATAAACTTGAGGCGTTATGTAAACTGTGAAGCGCTGCGCAAATGCACCCCACGTCAGGGAGGAGGAGGACCCCCGCGCTGACAGGCCGCCGCCCTGCCCCCAGGGAGCCCTGTTCTCGCCTCCGTCCCGACCCCCGCGCCGCAGAGGCCCGCAGCTCCTCCCGCTCCGCGCTCCGGCCCCCTGCGACCCGCGATCGGCCGCAGCCGACACTCACTCGAGCAGATCAGGGACATGGCGCCGTCGCTGCGCTCCCAGGCGCCTCACACCGGGCTCCGGGATTCGCTTCTGCGCCCCCGCGGGCCGCTTCCGGTCCCCCGCTGCTTCCGGGACGCTCCGCGACTAGCGGGGAGCGACCCCGCCGAGCGATGTTCGCGTAGCGCTTCACGTGGGGCTGCGGCCGCTCGCGCGCCTCAGCCTCCACCACCTAACGGAAACTGCCCTTTCCCAGAATGCAACCGGGCAGGAAAGGGCCCGCCACGGAACCTTCGGCCATTTCCGGACCTACTCGGCGCCTTCCGTAAAGCGCTCCCGGGGGCGGGGGCAGAGGAGGTTCTAAACTACATTTCCCACGATGCAGTGGGAATTTAAAGCCACTACGTTGAACAACACTTTGGGGAGACCTGTGCTGTGCTGGTCCATGGGGACGTTATCTCGCACATACTTTGGAGTGTAAGTGAATTTCCTAACACACTTTTTAAAATGCATCTTCCTGGGATCTGCCTTAGTCTGCATTTTTAGTGCGTGCCCCACGTGATTCTGAGGCAGGTGTATCTCCGGCCACCCTTTGAAACACGCGGCTAGGTGGCCGGAAAAGAAAGCACAGGTGCAGAGGGGTAGAGAAACCAGCCCTGAGGGGAAAACTGTTCTGGCCCTGCCTCTACTACCAATTTGCGCTGGGATCGTGGGCAAGTCATCACCTTCTGTGCCCCTTTCCCGCATGACTGCCAGGTCCCTTCCAGCTCAGATCTGTCGGGTTCTAAGTGGCTGTCTGTAAGAGGTTCTAAGGAATCATGGACGGAACACGTGGTGTGGGCTAGAAGGGATCCAAGTGTAATCAGTGACGTCGTCTTGGCTGAAGAGGGGTGAATGAGCTGGATTTTTGCAGGTAGGCAATACTTAGATAGAAGGGAAGAACAAGGATCCCAAGAAGAGGAAGAGCTTGAGGAAAAGCTTGGAGAGAAGAGAACAAGTTGCAGGTATGAAGGGCAGCATGGCGTAAGAGCCAAGAGCAGTCTGAAGTCTGAAGCCAGATCGCCTGTACTCTAATCCCAGCCCACCCAGCTAGTAAACTGTATGAACTTCCCGGCCTTTATTTCTTCATCTGTAAAATAGGGGGAATAATACCAAAGGTTAAATTAGCTCATAGGGTTGTTGTGAGGAGTTAATATTTAAAAAGTGCTTTGGGGGGCGCTGGGGTGGCTCAGTCAGTTAAGCGTCCTTCTCTTGATCTCAGCTCAAGTCTTTATCTCAGGGTTGTGAGTTCAAGCCCCGCTTCTAGCCTACTTAAAAATAAATAAAATAAATAAAAAGAGCTTTGACATTGCCTGGCACATAGTAAGTACGATATACATATTTGTGTTTATTACTATCCCTGAATCCAAGCAAGACTGTACAAACTATTATGTCTCCCCTGCAGCAGTAAATTAACATCCTCATTGGTCTTGCTTCCAGCCTAGCCTTCCAATCCACTTTTTACAGAACAGCCAGTGATCCTCTTCCCATGAAAAATCTATTCCTGCTACTCCCCAGGCTTTCCAAATTCATCCAACAAATATTAATTGGGTGCCTCCTAAGTGCCAGACTCTGCTCTGATAACTGGAGATACAAATGGTGAACAAGGTTTCTGCTTTCTTGGAGCTTACATTCTTTTTTCTTTGGGGGGGGGGGGATGAAGTAGCAAAGACAGTCAACACATCAGAAAAAAATTCCAGAGAGAGGTAAGTACTAAGAATGAAACAAATCAGAGAAAGATGGACAGGAGGTGGTGTGGATGGGAGAGATGGGCTGCTTTAAACAGGGTATTCAGGGAGGTCATCTCTGAGGAGGTGATATTTTTGCCAAGAACTGAATGAGGGAGAGTGTTTCTGGCAGAGAAAACTTGCCCCCCAGTCCTGCATCATCTAGCTCCTACTGACCACACTTCATCTTGCCTCCAGCCACACTGGCTTTTCAAGTCCTCAAATTAGCCCCTCTGGCTGGTACTGAAAGACCCTAGAGGACCCGCACCCAAGGACACACTCACAGACCACTGGATGCAATAAGCAAGAGGATTTTATTCAGGCATGCTCAGACTCCCAGGGACACTTGACCATGAAATCCACGAGGGATGGGTCAGTGTCTGAGAGCCCCGATCTGTTTCGGGAGTCCCTTAATATAGGATTTTACAGTCCATTACATCAGAGCCCTCACTTTTCTAGCCAGTAATTTCAAAGCATTACAGTAAGGCCTACACATAGGTAGCCAATCCTTTAAAACCCACCATACATTCTGGCCAGTCACCATTCAGGTAGTGTACAGTAGAGGGTACGTGTTGAATTGAACGTTTCTAACCTTTATCTGTATACATGCTGAACCGCACGTCTCCAGCTAGCGTACGTGCTGAACTGTACGTCTCCGGCCTTGGTACGGGAGGCAACCCTTATCAATTTTATTTAGTAGTAGGGGAAATTCTTAACAGGGGAAGGGTATAACTTTATTTGATTACACAGCGAGCGAGGGTTTAAGCAATTTTTCATTTTTTAGCAAAGCATTAGAAGCATTATTATACAGAAGCCAGAAACAGCTGGGTTAAACACAGATTTTTGCTATTCGTTATCCTGTTATGTTGCTTGCTGACTCCCTTATCTATGGTCAGCTGGCCACAGTTTCTTAGTTAGCATAAGCTGGTTATATAAAGAATGTTAAAACTTATAGGCTATACTATAGTTCTGACCTGGGGTCCTTCAGTACCACTACTTGTGCCTGGCACACCTTCCTCCTCTCTCTTCCCCACCTATTCCCTCCAAAGTGAACTTCCATCTCATCTTAAATGGCACTTCCCCTGGGGCCTTTTCCTTGACCCCCGACTGAAGTTGACACCCCCACAGCACCCTGTAATTCTCCTTCAAGGCGTTCTGGACGCTATAATCATTTGATGATTTAATTGCTTACAGGCGTCTGATCTCTGTGCTCTCCATCAGACTGTAAACTCTGTGATACCAGGAACCATTGTTGTTCTGGTCACTGTTTCCCTCAGAGTCTAACGCAGCACCTGACACACAGCGGGAACTTCATAGCTGCTGTTGGTTGAATGACAGGCTGTCCGACACCAAGTGTCTTGAATATTTGGAAGTGATAGGAAATAAAATGGATCCATTTAGTCAGGGCCTTGAACCAGAGGCTAGTTAGACTTGATCTGGCTGGTAGCAGAACAGGAGCTGAACTGTGGAGTGTTAGCTACACTTCCCAAAGATTCCTCCAGAAGACCCTGGATGGCTTGGAGGAGTCCAGAGTGGAGGAAGAGAGCCAGGAATTCATTTGTTGGACAAATCCTTGTTGAGTACCCACTGTGTGCCAGTCAGGCACTATCGTGGGCATTAGGGATACCACTGTGAGTGAAAGCAGAGGTGTCCCGATACTGGGGAGTTTAGGGCTGTGACTGAAGAAGGGAGAAAACAGGGAGTCCTTTCAAGCCTTGTGAATTTCAAAAGCCAGCCCCTCAGGGATAGAAAAGATATAGGGAAATAAATTTTGGAGTAAATATTACAGATAAGAACTTGATCTCAGAGTCCTCCTCACTCTTCCAGGCTCAAACTCCCACAAGGGAGCTAAAGATCCCCTAGGCAGGGAAGGAAGACATAGTAAAAAAGGGATATATGGATAGCCATAGGTAACACCCCAAGGGAGGAGCTCTATGCCTTGCTCCCTCGGCCAAGGCTGCTGCTACTCAGAACTTAGGGAACTTAGGGGACATGTTGGCCAGTAACCCAGAAAAAGCTCCATTTCTCTGGTAGATTTAGTGGCAACCTGTGTGGACAAGTGTCTGAAGAGTAGGCAAGACAGTGCAGTTTAACTGACAGGATTCTTGGCACTTCGGCCCCATTTTTTCCAAACATGGTGTACACTCTGAAAACCAAGGTGGGAAGAACCCCAAACTGTTTGAGAATTGTTTCTACTACTCAGATGAAAAAGAGTTGAAAACAAAGTGATTTGAAATAGTGGGGATGGGGGTGAGGGTGAGGAGTTACATTTCTTGCACAAGAGTCTGTGACGAGTTTGGTAGTCCTACAAATCAAAAACATTTCACAAACAAATGTAAATTTGTAACTGTTAGGAAAGCTGGAAGGTGAGGCCCAGGAAAGAGAACCTTAGCTCAGGCAGGAAGATGGGTAAAGCTGAGAAACATCTGAAGAAACAACTGGAGGAGGTGATGGGCTGGTTGCTGGTGAGTTGTGTAGTCTGAGAAGAAGGCACAGTTAGAAGGCTGATCCAGGAAGGATGGGGAAAAGAGTTCTGTTTTGGGTGCTGAGCTTCGAGAATTGTTTTAGCATCTAAGGGGGAGCTTCCCTAAGACAGCCAATGTGAGAGAGGTATTCAGATAGTGACTTGGAATTTTTTTTTTTTTTTTTTAATATTCACTCTCATTACTGATGGACTCTCCACACCCTACTGTGAAATGAAGTGGTACTTTTAGGACTGTGTAGGAAAGCTGAAAAGCTGAGGTCAAGAGGGATGAAGCAAAGTGCCTAGAATGACAAAGTAGGCAAAGGATCATCTCATCCCAAACTCCTGTTTGTTCGCCCTCACGATCTTGCCTTTTTTTCGTAGAAATGGGGTCTGGCTGTTACTTCTTTTCCTTCTCTAAAATTGAATGAACATTTGGGAGCCATCTGCAGGGTTTGGGTGTGTAACTGCTCTCAGAGGGGCAGATGCAACTTCCCAGCTCCAGTACTTCTTACGGCTCCTCTAACACCTTTTTCCTTTGTGTCTTTTTAGCGGGAAAGTTCCTCAAGAGACCAGGTACCTCTAAATTAGAACTACATCTCCCACAATGCCCCACGAGGCACTGATTAGCCCGAAACTACATTGCCCGGGATGCTGAGGTATCGAAGAGATGGATAGGCTTCGACTCCGAATTTCGAAGATCCACTTTATTTACTTCACACCCCAGTTATAGTCACTTCTTCCCCCGTTCCTGCCAGAAACTTCCGATCTCACTCTTTTTCGGTGGGAATGCTTGGGGGTGGGGTGGGAATCGTGAGCAAGAGGGTAGGGCGCATGCGCCCAAGGCACAGGGTTTGGGCTGGGAGGGGGACCGGTTGGTCCCGGGCTCATCCCGCTTTGCGCGTGCGCAGACGGTAAACCAACGCCCGGGAGTTGAGGCGCGGGTTTGGTGGCGCGTTTTAGCGAAGTCGCACGTGAAGGGCAGTAGTGGCCGGAGCCGGGTGAGTGCCAGTGGAGACCGGGGCTTAGGGGCAGAACGTGGGACGGGCAGGCGGCAACCGCTGCAGGTGGGAACAAGGCGCGGCCTCGAGGCCTGGCGAACACACGTGGGGAGGGGTCCGACGGCGCCCGGCGGGGGAAACAAACTGGGGACCCGGATCCTGGTTGCTATGCAACAGGGAGCGTCGTTACTAGGTAACAGGGAGGGACGCGTATCCGGGGTGAAGAGGGTTCGGCGCTCTCTGCTCAGAGGTCCGGCTGAGGCGGGGCTGCTGCCAGGCTGGGGTAGGAGGCTAGCGCTGAGCCCCTCGATCCCACCCCATGGCCCAGCTTCCCCCGGCCCAACTTCCCACCGCCATGCTTTGAGCCCCTCGGGGTACCCCTAGCCCCTTGGGGGTACCCCGAGCCCATGGGCCGCGCCGCGTCCCTTGCCAGCGACACCACCCAGCAGGGCTTGGCAGGGGACTTGCTGTTCGAAATAGCACATGCTACTGACACCCTGTCTGTGGGAGGCTGGGCCCTGGGGAGGAAGCTGCCCCTTTGCCCGCCGCCCTGCCCCCATGAACAGTTGCTGGGCAGCAGCTGTTAGGGGCTTAGCGGGGGCTGCCCCCACCTGCTGGGATGCTGACTTCATTTTCCTCAGTGGCAGCTTCGCCCCATCAAGGAGCTTCCTTTCAACGCAGCTGTGCTTCTCCGGTGGCCGCTGCCTATTTGGATCAACTTTAAAATAAGCCTTCTCTTCCCACCTCTCCCTTGCCACTCTCGCAGCTTCTTGGCGGGCTTCTAATATTCATTTCACAAGCATCTATTAGTCATTGTTCTGTGCTAGGCACTGAGGATTCCAAAAAAAAGTTGACAAGTCTAACCGGAGGCGCTCAAAGTCTCCTGGGGGGAGGCTGGCCTATAAACTGCTAGATTATGCTACAAAGTAATGAGTGGTGTATTGGCAGTCTGTGTGCTGCAACATTTCTGTTGACCCTTAAGGTCTACAAAGCTTTGCAGAAATCCGCAGTAGTTCTTAACCCTGCTTAACCCCATTTTGCATTGAGGAGATTGAAACTCAGATTAAGTAATAGGCATAAGGCAGTGTCTTCTAGTTTGTGGCAGAACTGAGTCTGGGATGCAAGTCTCAGTTCCTTTGTCTGCTGCCACACTTTGGAGGCTTTGCCTAGAATAGACTTCCTGCGCTGCTGGTCGCTTGCGGCAGCTGTCTAGTTATGCATCAGAAATCTTCCAGGGGCTCTACAAACAAAATCCTTAGCCCTATCTTTGGGAGAGTCTAAGGTGGCCCCTCGGGAGACAGACATCCATGTTTGAATAGGCTCCACGAGCAACCAGAGCCCAGAAGTCCTGCCCCACCTGGGCAGCTCTGGGCAATGATGGGGAAAATCAGGGCCACCAGAGGGCACTGAATTAGCTGCCCCTCCTGCCATGTAGTGATTCATGGTGTGAAAGGAAGCTAACCAGAGGAAAGAGCCTTGGCAGGGGGTGTGTGGGCTGCCCCACCCTGCCCTCTTGGCAAACCACAGCTGAACATATATGCCTCCTCACTACCGTAGTTAAGTGAAGCAGTTTTCTAGCTGAGCCAGGTTCTCCTGGCCCTGCCTGAGCCATCTTATAGATACCTGGACAGAAGGGGCAGGTCTCCCTCAATATTTACCGTCCTCATCATTTTCCGTCCTCATTCCCATTAGGAATCCGGATGTCCTCTCACTCTGAGCTCATTGGTATTTGGTGGAACTTTCAGTGCCTTGAGGGCAGGGACTGTGTCTGTCTGAGGCAGCAGAGGGATGTGGAACAAGCCAAGAGGCAAGATTTAGATCCTGGGTTCTGCAGGCAAGGCCCAGTTCTGTTGTGTGAGCTTGAACAAGTCACTTGACCTCTGTAAGCCATGGTTTTCTGAGTAAAATGTGGAATCACAGAAACTTATCAGGTTGTCATAAGAGTTCAATGACAAGAACAGACAAGCCCCTTTTAAATTATAAAGCACTACACTCATACACAAACATATGCTTAACAAGATACAGACACACTCAACTGGGGCAGATGGCCGCTTGCATATATAAATGTGAATACACACAATCACACATGTACATTTTGTTGTTGTTGAATGCCTACCATTTGAGGGCAGGCATTGCAGGAGATGATGTTTAAGACCTACCTACTTCGCCTTAGAGCTCGAGACGGAGTCAGATCTTGACTGCCGTGGCTTCTCTTTATTGAAAGTATTTGATTGGGCTGCAGTGAGGAGGTGTAATGACAGTCAGTCTGATTCTTGCTGCCTAGAAATGACCTAGAGGAAATGAGAAGGAAGCCTGTTAAATAAAACAACTGGAAGAAATGGACCAGCCAGTGATCTGCACCCTTATCTGCAAAGGGCATGCTCTAGAATCCTGCTAGATTTGGTTTCTGGTGCATTTCAAAAGATCAGCTGGCAAGGCAATGATGGCCTCGTGGGGAGGGTTTATTCCAAGGTCCCCTAGCTCCTGTTGACTGGGGCAGATGGTTGCCTGAAAGTTGAGGCTAGCACAGAGTGCCGGAGGCTGCCTTGGGGGGAGCAGCTCGCATCACCCTGACCTTCTAGAACAGAGGAGACGACATCTGATCCGTCCTGGTGGAGGTCCTTGGATATAGGACCCAACCCAAGATAGCAACCCTGCTCTTTAAGTTCCCAGGGTGGTTATGACCCAGATAGCTCAGGAACTGACCTGTGCTTTCCTCCTGTCTGACCACTGGCAGGCAGGAACCATCTGGTTCTTGATTTATGCCAAAGAGTAGAATAAAAGGCTTCCCAGCCTGAGGTTGCTGCCCATGAATGCGTGTTTTGCAGACTTGCTTGATTCCACAGACCCCAAGAGGAACTTAGGGCAGCTGTTTCTGGGCCAGAAAATGCTCCGATGTGATATTTTTATAACTCTTTCTCGGACTCTCCTTCCCACTAAGTAAGAATGGGCACATCTTCCCTCTCCTCCGTCCCAGTGCCTCTCATTTCTGGCTATTTCTGGTAACTGCAAACATTCTAGATTCCTAGCTGCCCCTGTGTCAGGGGCATGGTTTAGCCTCTGATTGTCGCGTTTGAATCATGGAGACTCCCTGGAGCTACAGGTTCATTGCCCAGCCTGAAAGAACAGGGGATTTGCTGGTGCTGTTTGACATTTCTCAAGCACAGTGGCAAAGGGAAGATAGACTTGGTGAACATTCTTTTTGGCTAATCCATACCTGCTTCAATGAATCGGTACTTGCTGGGGCCTTAACTTGCCTGTAGCATCCCGTTGGGCGAGCACAGAGCACAAAGCGGTTAAGTGAATTGTCACCAATAATTCACGGAGATGACTGGCAGATGCCAAGTTGATTGTAGCTCGTGAATAATCTATTGTGTGACTTTCTAAATCACTTTAGAGACTGACTTTGGAGATGACACAGCTGGGTGGCATGTGCAAGGGCGCTGCTATCAGGTGCACCTGGGTTCGAATCCTGACTTCCCCACTTACTGCTTCTCCCACCTCGGTTTCTTCAGTCAAATGGAGGAAAGTGACAGTGCCTCCCTGTTGCGGCGGTGCTTGTGTGAAATCGGTGGCACGTGGTTCACTTTTTATTAATATCTCTCCCTAGGGGCACCTGGGTGGCTCCGTGGGTTAAAGCCTCTGCCTTCTCAGGTCATGATCCCGGAGTCCTGGGGTCGAGCCCCACATCCGACTCTCTGCTCAGCAGGGAGCCTGCTTCCCTTCCTCTCTCTCTGCCTGCCTCTCTGCCTACTTGTGATCTCTCTCTGTCAAATAAATAAATAAAATCTTAAAAAAAAAAAAAAATCTCTCCCTAAAGGTTGCACTTTAACCCTTTGCCTGCCTTGGAGGCTGGGGAGTTGAGACCATTCCCTGTCGGCGCATCTCAGCTTGGTGCTGTGGAATCCCCTGGGGAGCTTTGGCAGGTCTAAGCCCAAGTCACACCCAGTGACACCAGGACCTCTGGGCTCGGGACAAGAAGCATCGGTAGTTTGGAAGCTCCCAGGTGACTCCGCTGAGCAGTCCCAGTTGAGATCCCCTGTGTTCCCTTCACCCCCAGTGGGTGCGCAGTTTGGAAGCAGAGGCCGGGGTTCAAATCCTCTCATCTCTGCTTAGCCCAGTGACCTTGGGCAGATGCCTAACTCCTAAGTCTCAGTTTCTTCTCATTGTCACCGGGAGGGTGAGGAGGCTAAATACCTACCTCGCACGATGGTCCTGCAGAGCAGATGGCATATATGCTGTGGGTTCTTGCTTGAGCACGTCCCTGAGCGCTTCCCTTTACATCAGTACACAGCAGTAATCATATTTGTGTGCTATTTTTTAAGCTGTTTTTTTTTTTTTAATATATATCAGCTTTATCTTAAGTAGATTATAACCTCTCTGGGACAAAGCTTTATAGTCTTATGCTTTCTTTTATACTCATAGCACCTAAGACCCAGAGATGGGCCTTTGGATTTTTAGAACTGGAATAATCCTAGATCTTCTCACCCACCCGAAGGCACTGAAGAGTACTTGCTGGTTAATTAATGTGCAGGTGGTAAAAGAATGTGAAGGAGGAACCCGTGAATCAGATGGTTGTGTCCAGCTGAAGTTGAAAGGCCTACTTCTGCCTTTCTCGGCTAACAGGGGGGTCGGGGAGGGTGTTGGGGCAGGTCATGGCTGGGATAGCCACTGTCTGTGCCAATTTTGGCTTCCTGCTCACCCTGTGCTTCTTTCCTGGCAGACCCAGCCATGGCAGGCCCAGGCAGCAGTTCACCGTGGGGCAAGCATGTGTTCAAAGTCATCCTGATGGTCCTAGTGGCCCTCGTCCTCCTCCACTCAGCATCATCCCAGTCCCATGCAGACTTTGTGCCCCCAGGCCAGCAGAAGAAGGAGGCCCCAGTCGATCTCTTGAGCCAGATGGGCCGCTCTATGCGGGGAACACTGGATGCCTGGCTTGGGCCAGAGACCATGCACCTGGTTTCCGAGGTAAGGATGGTGGTCCCTGCTGTGAGCACACACATTGAAGAGCAGAAAGGAGGAGACGTTCATGGTCACCCCATCTTGGCTCCACATCCTCTGTGTGTCACAATCCCTGGTGCAGAGAGTCCCTTCATTCCACAAAATGAAGCCAGCCAGTACCTGCTTTTTGCAGTCGCCTTGTTTGATTCCTGCCCTGGAGCCTTTAGTCCTTTCCCTTCTTCCTGCCCTTTCTTGTCAGAAAGCCTGGGAAATGAGCCAGTCTTTATAAATCCATGTTGCTGGATGACGATAGAGTCTGACTTTGGTCTAAATCTGACCTGAAGTCTTAACTTGGCAAAATATCAAGACCTGAATCCGTTCCTTCCCCTGTAGAGGTAGAAGTAGGTCTGACTCTGGGGCTTAAGGCAGGGCTGTCTCTTCTCTCTTAGGGCATCCCAGGTATGGCATCGCATACTTCCCATAGGACGTTCTAAACAGTTGAAATGATCGTTTATAAAACCCAGCATCTGAGAGAGCTGGTACCTGAGCTTTTTTCATTGAAAAGTCCTAGCCCTTCGCATATGTTGCTTCACACAACTTCATGACTCCCCGGGAGGACCCCAGCTTCACAGGGCGACCACTGGAGAGATTTGATGATTTCCCCACGCACATTAACCCACTGCCATCACCAGAGTATTCTGGTAGATCAGTTGAATGAGGGCCCAGATGTCCTGAGGTCCCAAGTTCCAGTTCAGGAAGGACACATGGCCTGCTGTCCAGGCTTGGTGGACAAAGCCCTGGCTGAGAGCGAGGTGGGACATGTTCTTCTAGGCCTTGACACAGTGCGGTCGAGAGGCCTGAAGGAGAAGGAGCGTGACTGATTGCAGACTCCTCTCCTGCCCTGCTCTTTCCACAGACCTTGTCTCAGGTGATGTGGGCCATCTCCTCGGCCATCTCAGTGGCCTTCTTCGCACTGTCCGGGATCACTGCGCAGCTGCTGAATGCCTTGGGACTGGATGGTGAGCGCCAGAGAACTGTTCAGGGCTCCAGGAGCTTAGCCTGTCACTTCCTGCTGGTGGGACTTTATCTTTTCAGGGCCCAGACTTTTCCCTAGCTGCTTGACCTTCCTGCCAGGTTTCCCCAGAGGCAAGCCTAAGAACGGGCTAATGACTGCCAGCACCTACCAGGCATTTGCTTCATGTGAGGCAGAGCGCGGTGCTAAGCCACAGTGTCTCATTTAACTGTTACCCGCAACCCAGAGAATCACTCCCACTTTTGCAGAGGAACTGGTTCAACCAAGAGAAGTAATCTACCCCCAGCCAGCAGGCGCTGAGATTCACGCTCCTATCTTGGTGGCCCTGTGGGAAAGGGGGTTTAGCCCCTCCCCCGTTTTTGGCCCTGGCCCCCTGGGCCCTGACCACCCCAGGTTGGCTGATTCTGTGACTCTCCCTTTTCCAGGAGACCACCTCACGCAGGGCCTGAAGCTCAGCCCCAGCCAGGTCCAGACGTTCCTGCTGTGGGGAGCAGGGGCCCTAGTCGTCTATTGGCTTCTGTCCCTGCTCCTTGGCTTGGTGTTGGCCTTGCTGGGGCGGATCCTGTGGGGCCTGAAGCTTGTCCTCTTCCTTGCCGGCTTTGTGGCCCTGGTGAGGTCTGTGCCCGACCCCTCCACCCGGGCCTTGCTCCTTCTGGCCCTGCTGACCCTCTACGCCTTGCTGAGCCGGCTCACTGGCACCCGGGCCTCTGGGGCCCAGCTGGAGGCCAAGGTTCGGGGGCTGGAGCGGCAGGTGGAAGAGCTGCGCTGGCGGCAGAGGCGGGCGGCCAAGGGGCCCCGGAGTGTGGAGGAGGAGTGAGGAGGCCGCCGGACGAGGACACCTTCGTCATACCAAAGAGCTGCACTGCTTCTGGATCCCCTAGCACTCCTTCCGGCCCCCCGCCCCTTTCTTGCCCTGTCTCTGAACTGTCAGAGCCTTCAACCCTGCCCCAGACCCTTTAGCTGAGAAAGAAGAAGACCATGCCCCATGCTGGTCCGCAGGGGCCCTGTCTTGTGAGGTTGTCTGGGATTGGTTGTCTTAACCCTTTCTCTGCTCCCTGCCTGCCTCAGTGAGGCCAGCTTGGAAGGGCCCCCCCCCTGTGGCTTGTGCATCTGCTCTCAGTGGACATCACTGCCATGGGTCCTCCCGTGACTCAGCCGGCTCCCCTCTGCTGCCGCCTTGCCTTCCCCCTGATGCTCTTGCTCTCCTGTCCTTCTGGATCTCCTCCTCTGCCAAGTCCCCAGCTTCCTTCCTGTTTGTCTTCTTCTAGCCCAGCACTCTGCCCAAACCACTGCCCCTCAAGGCATGTTCCTGTGCTCTTCATTGCCTAGCCCTGGGGAAGAGGCAAGGCATATGGACCTGAGGGGAAGGGCTTGTGGGGGGGGGGGTGGAGTTCCCCACGGGGGCTGGGAATGAGGATATACATTGAGTTTCATTAAGTGCCTTAATCCGAGCCAGCAGGGCCCTCTGCTTGCCCGCTGCTGTACTGTATGTAGGAAAGTGCACTGTGGCTGTTTTGTGTCAAGAAGAGAAGTTGTCCCTCTCGGAACCTTGATTCCCCTTCAGCCACAGCAAAAGGTGACTGCTTCATCGGCTTATGGCTGCAAGTAGGACCCTGCAGTGGCCATCAGATCCCCTGTGGGGATTTCAGAGACACTGAAGGAGGGAGGAGGACGCCTCTGGTCTGCGCCGCTCGAGACAGTTCTCCACCCGTCTCCCTCCACTCACTGCCACTAAGGAACCGCTGGCCCCAGTGGCCCAGGGGGAGTGCAGGGCAGACAAACCAGAGCTGCACACATGGCCCCTTCCCCTCCCAAGCTCCAAGACAGAGCTGGGTGCCTGTCACCCGAGCCCTCTCCACCAGGGGTCTCATTCTTCCTCTGGGGCTCTGGTGGAGGTGGGCATCCTCTGCCAGGCCCAGCACATCATGTGAAGAATGAATTCAGTGCCCGGTTCTTACTGTCAAGGTTTGATGTGGAATCACAGCTGCAGTGATACGTATTTTTATCAGCGCTTGGTTGGTTTTAAATAAAATGCACGCTATTTTATTATCTCGTTCCATATAAAATGTATTTACTCAAAGTCTGGATGGCTTTCATTTCTCCCTACAGCTAAATCCTTTTCTGCAGAGCTGCTCAGTTTTCTCGACTTTTCCCAGCAGGGGCTGCGGGAAGCTGGTGGAAAGGGCGGGAGAAGCGGGGCTGGGCAAGAAGGCGGCTGGTGCCAGGTACCCTTCCCTCCTGGAGTGTGAGGAATGAGGAAGTCCTGCCCCCTTTACAAAACTTCCAGGAACTGACCCGCACTGCTGGAGTAGTGTGTATGTGGGAGAGAGGAAGGAAGGGTACCCCTTCCTGCCGCTGTGTGCAAGAGTAGGAAAGGCTGGCCCCAAGACAGCCAGGAGATTTGCCTGCCTTCCCTCCTTCCCTCACCAGATGGGAGTTTCCTGCACTGTGGTTCTCCAACTGGCCCATAGGTTAAATCGGTTGTTTTCTAGGGTCCCAGGTGTGGTTGTTTTGGTGGGTTGTTTTTTTGTTTTGTTTTTTGGTTTTTTTGTTTTTTGCTTTTTTCTTTTTAAGCCGCCACGAAGATGCTAACGTGCTGCTAGGTGCCCTCGTCTGGACCTCTCCTAACTGCCTGGTAGCCAAGGCTGGGCCCAGAGGCCAGACCTGGTGGGTGGGACTTCCTCAGGGGCTGAGGGGCCTCTCCCAGGGGTGGGGCTGGGCAGGAACTCCGCCCGAGACCTCCCTCCACCAGCGTGGCCTAGGGCTCTGTCCGGGCAGGCCCAGGTGGTTGTCACCCAGCCCTTTTTGGCCGCTTTCTCTGCCTTTCCGCCCTTCCGCCCCCGCAGTTTGGTTCCCCATCTTCCCCAATACCAGTTCAGAGTCCGGAGTGCGATGCCTTTACAGGTGGGTTACTTGTGGGGCGGGCATGAGGCAGAGGAAGTGGCTGTTTTCTCCAGGGGCAAGAGGGAGCCAGCTGAACGCCTCCAGGCCCTCTTAGTAAGGCGGGTCAGTCTCCAGGGGAGCGGCCTTCTTCCCGACCTCAAGCGCGGGGGCGCGCGGGGCTTGGGATCCGTGGGGCACTAGGACCCGGCGGGGCGGAGGGGCAGCCCCTGTGCCGCGCTCCCTCCCTCCCACCCTCCTGCTCCGGCTCCCGCTCCATTGTCTGGGAGCTGCGGCCGCGGGCAGGCGACCGGGCAGGCGGCGGCGGGGATCCAGCCGGCCGGGTTCCGGGCGGCGCGGAGCGGGCGCGGGAGATGCCGGGCGGGCGGGGGCCACCTGAGCCACCCGCCTAGTCCCCGCCCTCCGCGGGAAGGATGTGCGCCGGGATGGCGGGGCTCGCGGCGCTCGCGGCGTGGGTTCCCCGGGGGCCCTGCGGCCCCTGGCTCTGCCTCCTGGTGGCCCTGGCCCTGGACGTCGTGAGAGGTCAGCGGGAGGGGAGGGGATGGGCGGGACCCGGCGTGGCTAGGGCCCGGCCCGGGCCGGTTAGGAGGGATGCGGCCAGCGGGGAGCTGCGGGTTCCCGGACTAAGCTCGGAGCGGGTCGCCCCGCAGCTTGCCCTGAGGACCGGAGGTCTCACCACCGCCCCGCCCCCAAACGGATCTTCCCTCCAGTCGAGCTCCTCTGTTGCTTCCCTCACTTCCAGAACCTGGCAACTCTTCCTAATCCAGGACCAGCCAGTCCCGGGCTCTCACCGCCAGCCCACGCACCTTCCGCGAGCTCCCCCTCCCGCCCGGGCATTTAACCCGGCTACCCCTGGCTCAGGCGCACCAGCTCCCTAATCTGCGGTCCACAGAGCTCCTAGCCTTCTCCCCCACCCACTCACCCACCATCGACCTGCCCCCACGGGCTTGGGAAGCAACCCCTTTGCCTGGGACCAGCGAGGTGCATAGCCGCCCTCCCCTTGCCCCCAGGAGCGATCTGACCTTGGAATCTCCCGGGATTGCCCCATCCGTGCCTTCCTGAATTCTGTGGGGATCCCTGTCACTGGAGGAAGGGGGAGCGGTTCCCGTGTGCCCAGGATGGGGGTCAGACCAGGCGGATGACACCAGAGAACTGGGTGGGGGGGGGGTGGCAGATAGTGAGGCTTTCTCTAGGCCCCCCTCACTCTCACCGCAAGAGCCGAGCACTGAGTGCTGGGAGTCCGTGGGAGTCAGGCCACAGAGCGTCTTGTAATTATCCAGGCAGTGGAACAGGAGGAGGAACCGAGGTCAAGGGCTGCCCCCAGGAAGCCAGTCACTCACCTGTTAACACTTGGGGGCAGGATGTGTGGACTGTCTCAGATACAAGCTCCTTGATGGGGACATCTTGAAAGAGGTTGAAACCGTGAAGTGCCCCAGCCCAGGATGGGGCAGAGAGGGAGCTGGCTCAAGGGCTCCTTTCAGCCACCTGCTCCCCTCCCCAGGGGACCCAGCAGGAGCCCTAATATCCTCTTACACAGAGAGTTGAGGGAAGCCTTGTCGCATCCATTATTCAGTAGCGATAACCCCTCCTCCAGACTGCCGCCACACTTTACAAAGCCCTCCCCTACTCACAGTTGTCCCTAAATGCTCATTCTACAGGTGAGGACTCAGGCTCTGAGATGTTAAATGACCCAGGCTTTATTGAGACAGAATTAAGATGTAAACGCAGTCCTCCAGGCTCCCAGAACATCCTGTCCAGGGAGAGATGCCCCGCTTGGGGGATTCAAGAATGAGTACAACAAGTCCCCCTGTCAATAGACAGGAAGACAGCCAATTCAGATGAGGCAATTAGGGGCCTGGTGGGAGAGCAAGCAATCAAGAAGGGCTTCCTTAAGGAGACAACATGACCTTAAGGGCGAGGGGAGAGACCCACAGTCTGGGGAGTGAGGCTGGAAGTGCTCACCCTTGAAAACAGCCACGGGGAGAAGCAGGGTATCCCTCTGGGTGTAATATCAGTTCTGACTCCCAGCTTCCCCACTTTCCAGCTGGGGGACCCCAGGCAAGTCCCTTAACCTCAGCCTCATCTTCCACATCCGTAAAATGGAATTCATAGCAATAGAACCTAGTTCTCAGAGTTAATTACACAAATTGAAGCGTTAATATATGTAAATGTCTTAAATAGTCATCTGCATATAGTTGGTGTCCGAAAGTGTTTATTATTACTAGGGCTAACCAATAGTTGGTACAAACCAGATGCGGTCTTAGGAGTCCTTCGTCCTACTCATTGAATATTTTGGCTCTCCCCAGGGTCATGGTCCCCCCCTCCCCCAAAGTCCCAGTCCCAATCCCATTTTTGCACTGCGGTACCCAGTTGACAGAGAGGAAGGGAGCAAGCTCAGGAAACCAGTGTGCGGTTTCCATGGTGATGATGGAAGTGGAGGGTGGGTGCCTGGATAAGTCTGGCCAAGGACCCAGGGACAGAGAAAGGGTCTCTGCTTCTACAAAGCTCCCCTCATCACCATCTCACTACGCAGACCCTGTCTGGGGAGAACTTTGCCCCACAGATGGCTTGATACCAGAGGCACGTAGGTAGAGAGCAGGCATGGGGAGGGGATGCTGAGAAGGTTCTCCTCAGGGAAGGAAGGCCTGAGCCTATGGAAGGTGGATGAAGGAAAGGTTTGGAAGCTGGCACCTGGGCCAGGATATACATTCACATCCTGGTCCTGTCTTGTGCTACGATCCATTTCCCCTTCTGTGAAATGGGACAACTTCCCCCCCATCCTGGGGGGATGGGACATTTCTAACCTTTTCTTCCTCCACTGCCCACTGCTACTGTGCCCCAGGCTGGAGCGTAGTTCAGCCCTGGCCAGCTCTGGAGCTGTCATCATCGCTACGCCTTCTCCTTCTGCAGTGGGCTGTGACCAGGACCCCCTGGGCCCCGTCTACCTGCCCGCAGCCCTGGAGCTCCTTGATGCCCCTGAGCACTTCCGTGTGCAGCAAGTGGGTCACTATCCACCCGCCAACTCCTCTCTGGGCTCCCGATCAGAGACCTTTCTGCTCCTGCAGCCATGGCCCAGGGCCCAGCCACTTCTCCGGGCCTCCTACCCACCGTTCGCCACTCAGCAGGTAAGGAGAGGACCCCAGGAACGGACTCCCAGGCTAACAGGACTCAGAGCTGAGGTCTGCTTGTGCGTGGCTCAAGGCTCTTCCCCAGCTCCAGCTGTGCTCTACATTTTCCAGAGGGGGAAACTGAGGCCTGTAAATGCTCTCTTCTGCCGCACCAGGCCTGGAAGCCTGGGATCCCCTTTTTCCAGGTCTTGCTTCCCTGCACTCCCTGTTTACTTGAGCAACCCCATTCTCCCTCCAGGTGGTCCCCCCACGGGTCACTGAGCCCCACCAACGGCCAGTGCCCTGGGATGTGCGGGCTGTGTCAGTGGAATCGGCTGTGACTCCGGCGGAGCCCCATGCCCGAGTCCTCTTCCACCTCAAAGGGCAGGATTGGCCACCAGGGCCTGGCAGCCTGCCCTGCGCCCGGCTCCACGCCACACACCCCGCAGGCACTGCTCACCGCGCCTGCCACTTCCAGGTGAGTGGGCAGGCCCTACCTAGGCCTGCCCTACCTGCTGTGCCAGCCAGAGGGTAGTCCTGGGCGAGGGAAGAAAGAGCTTACCACTTCTGGGTGGTTTCAGAGTCCCAGACAAGCTGACTCCATTCCCACTCTGCTAGCTTTCATGGGGACCCTTTGAAAGGGTTATTGAGGGCCCCTTAAGGAAGTCGGGCTATTGTATACGACTTTGGACATGTAACTTAATTTCTGTGGGACTCAGCTTCCCCATCTATAAAATGGGGTGATAATAGATCATACTTCATATGGAGCTGGAATAAAGAGCAAATGAAATGAGTGCAATAGCTTAGTACAATGCCAATGCCTGGCCCAGAGTACTCCCTCAGCAAGTGTTTGCACTATTGTTAGAATTGCTCTTATAATTGCATCTTGCACTGTTTTGGTGCCGGGATCCGCCAGGGAGAGGTATTTTGCGGGCTTCGGGATTCTTCGAAACCTGAGATGTTGTCTAGGTGATCCTGGGGCATTGTTAGGGGGAGGCATTGGGATTGGCTCACTTTGGAATGAGACTGTCCCCCAAAGTCGAAGTGTGGCTTTTGGACGGGTTCGGAGACCCAGCCCCAGTCACTGAGTCACCTGGGACATGTCTCTGGCCCGTGCTGGTCCTGCCTTTCATGAACCCCCTCCAGCTCTGCATTTCCTGCTGTGGGTGCTGGAAACCGCTCCCCTGCCCCGGGTCAACCGTGGCCGTTGTGTGTTTGCAGCCCTCCCTAGGTGCCTGCGTAGTGGAGCTGGAGGTTCCCTCCCACTGGTTCTCCCAGGGCTCCACCACAAGGGCCGAGCTGGCCTACACGCTGGAGCCCGCCGCTGAGGGCCCTGGGGGCTGCGGCCCTGGTGGGGAGGAGGACCCCAGGGAACAGGCCCTCCCAGTGGGTGCTGTGGAGCTGCGCCCAGCAGATCCCCCGCAGTACCAGGAGGTGCCCCTGGACGAGGCAGTGACTCTGCGGGTGCCTGATGTGCCCGTGCGGCCCGGCCAGCTCTTCAGTGCTACTGTCCTGCTTCGGCACAACTTCACAGCCAGTGTCCTGACTCTGCGGTGAGTTCTGGGCTCCTGGAAGGGTTGGGGGTGGGGGCGGTGGTTTGAAGGCAGGAACCTCTGCAGGGAGACTGGACAGATGCTTTCTCCTTCAGGGGTTCTTACTGGAATCCTTGATCTCTGCAAAGACGGGCCCACCCCAGTCTCTCCAGGCCCGGCAAGACCTGGCCATGGGCACAGCCCTGAACTCGGAGTCAGAAATAGGAAGCTCCCCTTCCCCTGGCTAACACGGCCTGCTTCATAGGGCAGCTCTGAGGCTCCGGGGAGGGAAAACAGGAGAGGACTTAGAAACTGGAAAGTGCGGTACCTGGGAGTGACTAATGCTCTAATGCCCCAGGAACAGTGTTTGCTCCAGTCAAGTTCATCTGCATGTTCTCCCGCCTGCCCCTTGGCTGCACGTCGTTTTCACTCCTCCCCACAGGAAGGCCCTCCTTTTTGTGTCCCTCCTGGCAGGAAGTTCTCCCAAAGTGGCCCCCCAACCCAATTCCACTGACAAGGATTTGCAGAGTATGAATCTCCTCTCCCATGTTTGGGTTTGTGTGTGTCCTGTGTCAGGTGCCTCTCCCACTCTCCTGTGCCCACTTGCACACTCATTAGATCTTTCTCAGACACTTAAAACGTGCCCAGCCCTGTGTCTCCTTCTACTCTGGAGCTACAGAGAGGAACAAGGCCGAGTCCCCACCTGGTGCTGCAGGGCCCCAGCGGTAGGGGAAGGAGCTATATGGCACGCACTGGATTATGTGCTCTGGTGGAGGTCCCAGGTGTGGTGGGGCCTGGGTGAGGGCTGGAGGCGAGGGGAAATTCATCCTGCACAGGAAAAGCTTTCTAAGGGAAACAGTATTTGAGTTGCTGGAGGCTTGAAGAATGAGCAGTCGAAAAAAGGAAGGGCAGGGTGGACTGAAGGCACAGCCTGAGCAAGGACTCAGAGACGTAAATGAGCTGTGTGGAGGGGCAAGAACTTGGTGTAGCTGAAGCAGAGTGACAGAGGGATGTCACAGCTAAAGACAAAACTTCACCAGATCCTGGAGGGCTTCGATGCCCAGATTAGAGTTGACCTTGTGGGCAGTGGGTCTTTGAGGCAGGGAGAGCTCTGTGCCCTGACCTGCACTGAGATGGGGTCCTTCTGGACCGGAGGACGGTGATGAGAATATTCAGAGCGCAGTTGGGGAGCCCAGACGGAAGGCAGATGTCTTTCGACACTTGTGTCCCTCATTCAGTCCGTGGTTCAGCACCCAGCTTGACACACTGGGCCTCTGTCCCCTTCCCAGGATCAAGGTGAAGAAGGGGCTGCATGTGACGGCTGCCCGCCCAGCCCAGCCCAGCCTCTGGACTGCCAAGCTGGACCGCTTTAAGGGCTCCAAGCACCATACAACCCTCATTACCTGCCACCGTGCCGGAACCACAGGGCCAGACTCCAGGTGGGCAACTCTTTCCCTGGGTGCCAGAGAAAGGAGAGAGCAGATTTTTTCTGGGGCCCAATGGAAGGGGGCTCCCGGGCTGCCTCCCTCCCTCCTCCCATCTGAGCATGCACAGAGCACTCCTTCAAGGAAGCAGCACAGAGCAGATACTAATTCATTTAGCTACTGTGTATCCATGTCTGGGTACAGCGAAGTTATTCAGCTACTGTGTATCCATGCCCCAGTACAGCGAAGTTATTCAGCTACTGTGTATCCATGCCCCTGGACAGCAAGTGTCTATGATCTAGTTCCAGGGGATGCCAGCCCATCCTGACCGCTCAGTCACAGCCCTCACAGCTGCCACCCTGTCTCCCACAGCCACATGAAATGGGTCCCCTTTTTGGGGCCATTACTATTTCAGAAACAGTTCAGCTATGGTTAAACTTTATGAACTCTTACTGGTGCTCTGAGCCTAGGCCAAGGCCATGACTGTGGTAGCTCAGGTTTGAATCCTGTTTCTGACATTTTGGATGAATAACCACAGGCAAGCTGGTTAACCTCCCCCGATAACTTCCTCTCCTGACCGGAGCCTCAGTTTCCTCACCTATAAAGTGGGGATGATAATATACACCCTAGAGTCTGTGAAAATAAAATATAGAGCAAGCACCCAGCCAGTGTTTGATCAAAGGAACCTGCAAGGGTTATGATTCAGGGGGTCAAGTGCCAGTCCTGGGCCTTAGAAGTGACTCTTCCTCCTGGGTAGAAATTGACCCCGGCTGCTTTATGCCTTCCCCGACCACCCAATGGCTGTGGAAGGTGGATATTTGAGTGGAGGGGAGTAGGGAGACAGGAAGGCAAGCAGGCTTTCCAGGGAGGGTGGCAAAGTGGCTACGTGGATCTTCTAGAGGCCGAGGGTGTATGAGCGCTGAGGGTCTGGAGCCGGGCTGCTTGAGTTTAATCCCAGCCCTGCCACTTTTCACTCTGTGACTCTGGGCAGGTTATATGACTTCCGTCCCTCTGTTTTCTCCCCAGCAAACTGAGGGTTATCCTAGGACCTAGCTCACAATCTAGAAGTGCTGACAACAGCACCTGGCCACTAGCAAGTGCTCAGTCTCTCTCTCTCTCTCTCCCGGCCAGCAGCCCCCTCGAACTATCAGAGTTCCTGTGGGTGGACTTTTTGGTGGAGAATAGCACGAGTGGGGGTGTGGCGGTCACTCGCCCTGTCACATGGCAGCTGGAGTATGCAGGCCAGGCCCCCGAAGCAGAGAAGGACAAAATGGTGTGGGAGATCCTGGTGTCAGAGCGGGATATAAGAGCCCTTGTCCCACTGGCCAAGGTAAGGAGTCCCCTCCTGTGCCTGGCCAGGCTTGGGGCCAAGTGAGGGGAAGAGCTAGGAGCTGAGCTCCTCCTGCACCCCTCCCACCCGCCCCTAGGCCGAGGAGCTGGTGAACACAGCTCTGTTGACTGGAGAGCCGCGCCGTGTACCCGTGCGCCTGGTCACGGTGGACAGCGGGGGGGCGCTGGTGGAGGTGACAGAGCAGATCGGCTGCGAGTCAGCCAACACCCAGGTCCTGCAGGTGAGTAGCGAGTGCCAGCCCCGTGTGAGTATACCCTTGTGTGCACGGGGGTGCATGGACCCCTTCCCCACTCGGGTCCCCAAGAGAACAGCTGTTTCTTCACACCAGAAACTTCGTGGAGGTAAGCAACAGATTCAACTTCATTCGTTCCCACCACCTTTCTCCATAGTCAGGTGGGAGCTGTGTCGCCCCAGCAACCCAGGTTAGGCACCTCCACGTTCATTGACAAATGATCGGATGTGGGAGGGTTAAGAGTGCATACTTTGGAGGCACATGACTGGCTCAGTCAGTAGGCCATGTGACTGTTGATCGTGGAGTCCTGAGTTCAAGATGCATGTTGGACACAGAGCTAGAGCCTACTTTAAAAAAAAGAGGGAGAGTATATATGTTGGGACCCACAAATTTTAGTTTGAAACCCATCTCTGGGAGTGCCTGGGTGGTTCAGATGGTTAAGCATCTGCCTTCAGCTTAGGTCATGATCTGGGGGTCTGGAATTGAGCCCCCACACTGGGGGGGGGGGTCTCTGCTCAGTGGGGAGTCTGCTTCTCCCTCTCCCTCTGACTGCTGCTCCCCCTGTGCTTGTGCGCTAGCTCTCGCTTTCTCTGTCAAATAAATAAATCTAAGAAAGAAAGAAAGAGAGAGAGAGGAGAAAACCCATCTTTGTTATCAATTAGCTGTGTGATCATGGGCAAGTCTCTTCACCTCTCTGAGCCTCAGTTTCTAAGCTTTGAAATGGGAATGTATTAGACTGTTGTAAGAATTAGAAGCTCCCAGAGGTGCCTGCATGGCTCAGTTCTTGATTTCATTTCATTTCATGTCAAAATCTCAGGGTCGTGAGATTGAGCCCTACATCTGGCTCTGCTCCGGGCATGGAGCCTGCTTAAGATTCTCCCCCTCCTTCTGCCGCTCCCTAACTCTCTCCCTCTCTTAAAAAAGGAAAAAGATGAATTAAAATCACCCTAAGACACTGAAGCAGCAGAGAGCAGCAGCTGAAGCCACGGCAGCTTTTAATGCAATGTAATACTTATAGGATGCTAAAAATGGTAATTATTAGAGCCTTGTAATGATCCATGAGATTAAAAAAAGGGTAGGCAACTTACTCCGTTTTGAAGCTTTTTTTTTTTTTGACAGAGAGATCACAAGTAGGCAGAGAGGCAGGCAGAGAGAGAGGGGGAAGCAGGCTCCCTGCTGAGCAGAGAGCCTGATGTGGGGCTCGATCCCAGGATCCTGAGATCACGACCCGAGCTGAAGGCAGAGGCTTAAGCCACTGAGCCACCCAGGCGCCCCCGTTTTGAAGTTTTAAGAGGGGAAACCCAGAGCTTGCATGTCCTAGCTCCTGGCTGCCAGTCTGGAAAAGATGTCTTGCCACTTACGATGGCACTTTGCCCCTATGTGAGTGACTCCCTCCTGAGGGCTCTCGGGTGGGTAGGTCTGTCTTGCCCTCTGCCTGCAGATGGTTGCCAGGCGGCTCCCACACAAAAGTCAGAGGTCAGCACTAACGAGGAGCCAAATTCGTGGTTTGAACTCTCCACTACCAAGAGAATGATTTTGTAGGCAAATAGCTGGTTTCCCCAGCTGAGCCCTGGGTGAACTTGAGGAATGGGTGGTTCCTCCAGATTGAATCTTGGAGGCATGGTGAACCCCCCACCTTTTTTTTTTTTCCAAGATTTTGAGAGAGAGCATGAGCAGGGGCGAGGGGCAAAGACAAAGGGAGAAGCAGGCTCCCACATGGGGCTCAATCCCAGGACCCTGAGACCATGACCTGAGCTGAAGGCAGACCCCCTTAACCAACTAAGACACCTACGTGCCCCTTGCTGAAATCTTCCTACTCTTAAGACATGCCAGTAAAATGCAGGATGAAATTCAGCCCTGCCCCTCATGGCTAAGCCCTGTCTTCCAAGGCTTAGCCCAGCTCCTGCCCTCCCGTAGGTGTCGGAGACCTGTGATGCTGTGTTTGTGTCTGGCAAGGAGAGCCGGGGCGCCCGCGGGGTGCGGGTGGACTTCTGGTGGCGCCGGCTGAGGGCCTCGCTGCGGCTGACAGTGTGGGCCCCGCTGCTGCCCCTGCGTGTGGAGCTGAGCGACACCACCCTGGAGCAGGTCCGAGGCTGGAGGGTCCCCGGCGCAGCTGAAGGGTGAGTGGAGGCCTTGGTGAAGTCGCACTGGGACCGGAGAGATGGTGCAGGGAACATGGCCAGGGGTCTAAAAAACCAGCCCCGTTGTTTCTGGTTCCTCCTACCCACCTGCCTGTCACCAACCGGCCTATGACCACTTTGTGATCACGGACCTCCACGCTCCCTCTCCCCCTTCTCCGAAGTCCAGATCATTTCCTAATTACTGGATAGCCTGATTAACCCCACCTGTCTTCACTCTCCTCCCTGAGAATGTAAGACCTTAAAGGCGGGGGATTTTGCCTATTCTGTTCACTGCTGGGTCCTCAAAGCCTAAGATGGCACCTAGCTCAGTAAAGGTCGAGAGGGTCCCACCAGAGCCCAATGGTGAGGCAGTCTCAGGAATCTGAGCCAGGCCTTCTGGACAATGAGCACCCCAAGGTCTCCCCACTCAGAGATGATCTCTCCACCTCCCCCGGAGACAGGAATTCAGATTAGGAGCAAGAGGAGGGTGGCCTGATGGACAGGCAAAAGCACCAATTAGGAATAGGACTGCGGCAGGGCACCCACACATAGAGGGACAGTAGAGGGGCAGCTGCGTGTCTCCAGAGACCGGGACCCTCTGCGGCTGGGGTGGAGCCTGAGCCGACAGCCCTCCCCCGGGTTTGTCCATTCCCTACCCCCACCCCCAGGGTACCGGAACCCGAGGCCGCTGGGGTGGCAGAGGAGGCCGAACGGCGAGCCCGTGGCTGCCGCCTGCAGTACCAGCGGGCCAGCGTGCGCTTCCTTGTCCCCTTCGCGGCCCACCCGCTGGACGGCGGTCGCCGCCTCACCCACCTGCTTGGCCCCGACTGGCTGCTGGACGTGTCCCACCTCGTGGCGCCACACGCACATGTGCAGGACCCACGCGTAGCCTCGCTGGAGGGCGGCCGCATCCTAGTGGGCCGGGAGCCTGGTGTCACCTCCATTGAGGTGGGTAGAGCCCACCCAAGGCCCCCAGAATGTTCATGGGTAGGTGTGAAGAATGTCAGAATGGGCCCCGGGTGTACCTGAGCAGGTATGAACCCAGTGATGGCCCGTGTAATGGGGGACACCCTCAAAGCATGAAGGGCTGGGGTTGGATATGTGGGGGCCAGGACTTGAGAGAGGAGGGAACTGTTCCTGAGGCATGGGATCGGGGTCCTGGTATGTATTGGTCGTATGGAGGGCAAAGGGTGGGGAAACGCAGTGTACAGAGGATGGGGCTTGGAGGGGAGGGGCTGTCTGTGTACTCTCCTGGCCCCCCACAACTTGCAGCTCCCTCTCACCCTCAGGTGCGCTCCCCACTCACTGACTCCATTCTGGGAGAGCAGGCATTGGCTGTGACGGATGACAAGGTCTCGGTGTTGGAGCTGCGGGTGCAGCCGGTGATGGGCATCTCACTGGCCCTGAGCCGGGGCACTGCCCACCCCGGGGAGGTCACGGCCACATGCTGGGCACAGTCAGCCTTTCCCGCCCCAAAGCAGGTGACAGCCAGGGGTCAGGGGGATGAGGTCAACATCTCCAAGTGGGGGCTAATGACAGGGGGATGGGAGGCACCTGGACCCCTCACCTTAGGGTTTTTCAGAATGAGGACTGACTGCCCTGTGAGGTAGTGAGCTTTCTGTGGATAGAGGTGATCAAGCAGTGGCCGGCTGGAGTGTGGCAGTGGGAGGTTGGTTAGATGGCTCTGAGGACCCTCCCGATAACTCAGACCCCAGGGCTGAGTGGCAGACAGGTGATTGACACACGTCCCCTCTCTCCCTGTGTTTTGTCCATCTGCCTGTGTCTGTTTTCTTTCTGATCTCTCCTCCTCCGTGTGGCCTGTCTCTGTGGGAGTGGTCTCTGTGTGCATGCGTGCGTGCCTTCGCGTGTCTCTGCCTGTGTCCGTGTGCCCCACAGGAGGTGGCCCTCTCCCTCTGGCTGTCCTTCTCTGATCACACCCTGGCCCCCGCTGAGCTCTACGACCACCATGACCTGGGACTGTCTGTCTCAGCCGAGGAGCCCGGTGCCGTCCTGCCAGCCGAGGAGCGGGGTGCCCAGCTCGGGGTGGTGGTGAGTGGGGCAGGGGCCGAGGGGCTGCCTCTGCACGTGGCTCTGCACCCGCCGGAGCCCTGCCGCCGGGGCCGCCACCGAGTCCCCCTGGCCTCTGGCACTGCCTGGCTGGGGCTGCCCCCTGCTCCTACTCTGGCCCCTGCCCTCCCATCCAGCCCTGCCCGTAGCTCACCAGACACCAAGGCCAGCACGGGAGGGAGACGATGGGAGGCGGGTGGAATTGGGGACAAGGGGGGTGTGAGGGGCAAGTTTGAGCGGGCGGAGGAGGAGGCTGGGAAGGAGGCAGAGGCTGGAGAGGAGGAGGAAGAGGAGGAGATGGTCCCTGCCCCTCAGCGGGTCACCGACCTAGAGCTGGGCATGTACGCTCTGCTGGGCATCTTCTGTCTGGCCATCCTCATCTTCCTGGTCAACGGTGTGGTCTTCGTGCTGCGCTACCAGCGCAAGGAGCCTCCTGACGGTGCCACCGACCCTGCCTCCCCCCAGCCCCACAATTGGGTCTGGCTGGGCACTGACCAGGAGGAACTGAGCCGCCAGCTGGACCGCCAGTCCCCCGGCCTGCCCAAGGGGGAGGGGGGCTGCCCTTGCGAGACTGGGGCAGGAGGGGAAGCCTTGACCATGGCCCAGGCCCCTTCTGGGGGCACCACCAGCTCCTCAAGCACCCTGGCCCGGAAGGAAGCCGGGGGGCGGCGGAAGCGCGTAGAGTTCGTGACGTTTGCGACAGCCCCCCCAGCCCAGCCGTCTGAGGAGCCCGTAGGGGCCCCTGCCGTGCAGTCCATCCTGGTGGCGGGCGAGGAGGACATCCGCTGGGTATGTGAGGACATGGGACTGAAGGACCCCGAGGAGCTGCGCAGCTACATGGAAAGGATCCGGGGCAGCTCTTGACCCCTCCCCAGCCTGCCTGGCTCCGCCTCGTCAGCCGCCAGCCCAGGCAGCCTCCGGAGCACCCTCTGGTGCTTGCGGATCCAAGTCCCTCATCTGGTCTCTCCAAAGGACGCCCACCCAGGTCCCCTCTGCCCTGCCCCACCCCCATCATGGACCATGCTCGTGAGGAAGGGCTTATGCCCCTTATTTATGAACCATTTCATCCTAACGTTGGGTACAGAATAAACTCAAGGAACCTCCACTGGGCCTGGACTGTCTGTGTCCTGGGGAGAGCAGGGCGGGGAAGGTGTTCAGCCCCTGTCCCTGCTGGGACAGCTTTGGGAAGTTGGGGCCTGAGCTACCCTCTCGTAGCGGCCAGCGATCCACATAAACAGGAGGGCCGTGGCGGCCTGGATGCCGGCCAGCAGGAAGAAGTACAGGTCCATCCGGCAATTGTTGATGTTCCCTGGGGGAAAGGAGGGGTTGGCATTTGGGTCAAGCAGGGCTCCCCAGGGACTGGCGGCTGAAGCCATGTGGGGAGTAGGTGGACAGACAGCCCTCTCGTCCTGTGCTGCCTGTGAGTCCCCATCAGATGTTCTTTCCGGGGTTTAAAACACTAAGACCCCAGAGAAAGGTGACCCTTCAGCCAGAACGACAGACTTCCAGAAGCAGGAAGGAGCTTGGAGGTCTGTCGAGTACACGGATTCCCTTTTGACAGTTAGGGAAACTGAGGCCCGAGGCGGGGAGGCCACATGGGCAACTGGCCAAGGTGGGGCTACAACCCGGTTCTTCTGAGTCCAGGCTGCTATTTCACTGGGCCTGGGGTCAAAGCACTTAGTTGCCACCTCCTTTCCAAGCCTCCCACCACCCAGGTCCCACTCCCCAGGGAGGGCCCCACACTCACCAAAGTCCCTAGGGCAGTAGAGCCAGCCCCTGGGCAGGGACAGCAGTGCCACGAGGCTGGAGCCCAACAGCGAGCCCACTCCGGACAGGCAGAAGAAGATGCCCATGATGGCGCCCTGCATGGAGCGCGGAGCCTCCGAGTACGCAAACTCCAGGCCTGCAGAGGGATGGGGGGAGACCCAAGCGTCCGCTGGAGGAGCAGAGATGGGGCCTGCCCAGCCTCCATCCTGGCCTCCCCGGCATGACTGCCCACCACGAGGCTAGGATGACCCCCGTGCCCCCGTGCCCCCTTGCCTCTGCCCTGCTCATCTAGTCCCCTGGCTGAACACCTCCGCCTGGATGCCCTCCCAACATTGCTCTGTCGCCCCTCCTCCTGGGTCTCCCATTTCAGGGACAGCACCTCTCTCTCCCCCGCCCTCTCCACCGTCCTTCAACATCATCGCCAAATCCTTTTGATTTAACCTGAGAAACTTCTTGTCGGCCCCCCTTTCTGTTCCCTCTGCCCCAGGCCAAAGCGCAGCCCCCAGTCATTTACTGTCCGGCCCCTGCAAATGCCTCTTAAACCACCCCCCTGCTTCCTGTCTTCCTCCTCACACAGCCAGATGGGTCTGTCTAAAAAAAAAACTCTAATGGGATCGGGATCCTTTGCCTGCCATAGTCCCCTGTTGGGGGGGGTGGGGGGTCTGTTATTGCCCTCGGGAGAGACGGCAACATCCATCCAGGTTTGGCCCCGACCTTCCCCAGCCCCTGCACACTCCCCACAAGGCTTAGCTCTCCGCATCTGCTGTTCCCCCTGCCTGCAAACATCCTTCCTGCTACCAGCTGAGTTCTGCCCTCCCTCCCCACCTGCCGGCTCCCCACCTCGACCCAGGGACTCTCCCTACACCCTGGAGTCACCACTATAGCCCTCCCCTGGGTTTACTGTCTTCGTGACCGCCCCCCTACCCAGTTCTGAGTGAGTCCCCCAAGAGCCTAGCCGTGGGCCTCCGGCCAAGTTGCTCCTGCTACTTGGCTGAGCAAAGAGCCAACCTCCACTCCACAGCTCTGGCTCACAGCCCGGCGGGGGGCTGCAAACGTCCTGCGTTATTACAGCACAGAGACCCGCAACAGAGATGAAGGAAAGAAGGTTCGAAGGACTCCCTCTGCCCAGGGCTTTATGGAGGAGTTGGCATTTCGGCTCAGCAGTGATGGGGAAAGCAGGGTTCACTTTGAACCTGAGGCACAGGGAACAGCACCCGCACAGACATGGGGGATGAAGAACACAGCACCAGGGACCATGTGGGAAGTCGGTAGGGAATGTCTTAACCACCTGCAAACCTCCAGTGCCTAGTCTACTGCCTGGCACAAAGCAGGAGCTGGTGAGTCTCCCCTGGGTGAACTCGGCCCCACCCAGAAAACCTGGCCTTCCTCTACCCCCATGAACTCCAGAAGCTGGACCCGTGAGACATCCGACTTCGAGGCAGCACCAGGCAGAGCCCGTCATTGGCGCGAGAGCAGGGGAGGGGGCCAGGGTACCTGGGATACTGGCAAAAATCTCACTGATCCCGATGAGCAGGTACTGAGGAATCTGCCACCAGATGGACAGCGGAGCTGCGTAGTACATATCCTTCCCGATCTGCTGGGACACCGTCTGGTTGTGATGGATGTACTGTAAGCGCTCCATCTCCAGGCCTCCTTGGGTGGAAGGGGGTGGGGGTGGGGAATATAAATAGCCAGGCCCAGCTTAGCCCAGGGCAGAGCTTGTCTCGTGGCTGGTACTCACTAAGTCCCCAGGGACCTAGTGGCAGGAAAGGAAAAGCACACGGGCCTGGGAGCAGGCTGGAGGTCCGAGATTTGAGCTTCAACTCTTCGACTTTTGCCATGACTGCTAAGAATGCAGTTTTGCACTCATAAACAGGAACAGCTTGTGTTACTTGAGAGCCTGTTATGTGCTGGGCATTTAATATGCATTCTTGCAAATGAAGAAAGACAATTTTAGGCTAAGCAACCAGCCCAGGGTCACCCAAGCTGATGAGGAGTTGGCACTGGATTTGATGTCACAGCCAGCATCTGGTATCACAGCTAGCCCCATTTCCCTGATACCACGGGAAATCCAGAAGAGTTTTTAACCTGGCTCTCAAGCTTATTTTTACCTCCTTCCCCTTCGTTGCTTAGGAGGCAGCTGTGCTGTTGTGGCATGAACACTGGATGTGGTAGGAGGTGATGGTGTAGGTTCCAGTCCTGAGCCCGGGCACTGGCTAGCTGTGTGACCGTGGGCAAATCACTTAAGCTCCCTGAGACCCAGTGCTCTTATGCAAAAAGTAGGAATAAAAATCCCAGGATAAGGGGCGCCTGGGTGGCTCAGTCATTAAGCTTTTGCCTTCAGCTCAGGTCATGATCCCAGGTCTGGTTGAGACTCGGATCTGGCTACCTGCTCAGCAGGAGGCCTGCTTCTCCCTCTCCCACTCCCCCTGCTTGTGTTTTCTCTTTCACTGTCTCTTTCTGCCAGATAAATAAACAAAATCTTAAAAAAAAAAAAAAAAAAAAAAGCCAGGATTGCTATGGGAATGAACTAGGACAAACTGCATTAAAGCAGGGGTTGAAAAAGAACCTAGTTTTGTTTTTGTCCTTGCAACACAATCCTGGTTTTTGAGCTTTGGTTCCCCTGGCTCCTCATAATCCAGGCACAGTGCTGGGTGTCTCACAGACTTCGCCTTTTTTTAATCCGCACAACACTCCGGCTAGACTACATTCCATGAGGCAGAACTCGGGTCCTGCTCTGGGGCTGAACGAATTATTATCCCCATTGCAAAGACGGAGCTCAAAGATGCTTAGTAACCTCGGGATCACTGAGTTGCTGAGTGAAAGGGACGGAGGTTTGTGCAGTAGCATGAAAGGCTTTGTCACCAGGACCCCTTTGTCATAAATGGCTTCAAATCATTTTGAACTAGAAGAAGGAAGAGAATAAATAATAAATTCTTTTTTTTCAAGTGTCTGAGTGTCTGAAAAATTCTCCAACACATTGATTGGATGCCATGTGCATTATTCATAGCAATGAATGAAAAAGAAAAAAAAAAACCTGTCTTCAGGGAGCTTCCACGACACTGGAGAAAATCTTTTTGCATCTCTTGGCCTGAGTTCCCTCATCTGACGAGCAGAGACGGGGCTAGAGGAGGAAGGTCCCCTTCAGTTCACACCCCCTGGGAAGCCAAGACTGACACCCACGGTGAGAGGGTGTACATGGCCTAGACCCACGGTTCCAGCATCAGCCCAAAGCAGAGCCAGCCTCCCTCCCCATGTCCCTCCACTAAGGCCCACACACCTGCCACAAGGACAGAGGCAAAGCCGAAGAACATCCCCAGGGCCATCTTCTGCAGGGCCGAGGGAAGCAGCTTGCACCGCAGCAGTAAAGGGTCCAGCAGGTGGTCCTTCACAGGCACCAGGATGAGCACCACCACGACGTTGGCCAGGAGGAGCCAGGCTTCTGGGATCTGGGTAAGAGGGGGCCAAGCAAGACAGGCTAGCAGTGCAGAAGGAGCTCTGGACAGGAGTGGGGAGTGCTGGCCTCCTGGGTGATCCAGGATCTGCCCCTTTCCCCTCTCTGGAATGCACTTTCCTCCGCTGGGTAAGTCAGGGGTGGGATTAAATCAGAGGATGGCAAATCGGTTCCTCTGGCTTCTATCAGTGGGTAACGGCTGTCTGGAACATTCTCGGGCTCCACATGAAAACATGTGAAGATGGACTAGTGATGTCTGCCCTGGGCAAGGAATGAAGGTATAGTGGCAAATGTCACACCCTCAGCTCTGAGGGTCTTTGATGTTATGAGTCTTTGACACACCAAGGAACTGGTTTGGAAAGTTCTGGTGAAAGACAGACATCTGGGCATCCAGGCGTCCCAGAGAGTGAGGGAAGTCAAGGTGAAATTGAGGGACCCAAGTGCACCTTGAAGGTGCTGAGGGCTGCCTCAGAGCGGCAGTGAGTGGGAGCAAAGCTGGCCCCGAATTCTCTGGAACAGCTGAGCAATTTGGCAGGATGCCTGGGCTGGGGCACAAGTTGACCCATCCTCCAGGTGCTTTTATGTTCCCTGAGGACCCCCTACCCCTGGGCGTGGAAACAGCTTCATTGCCTTCTGTTTACAGAGGAGACACCCTGTACCACCTGCCGTGGGGGCTGAACCCCCCCCCCCCCCCGGCCTCTTACCTTGTAGCCGCCGAGCTGAGCTCCCAGAGCCGCGGAGCTGTTGGCGGGATTGTCTGGGAAAATGTTCGGGATGCGGAGGTGAAGACCCTGCAGGACGTACGTGGACTGCATCTGCCAAGAGGGGCGGAGCTGTGGCTGGCACAGAGCTGGCCGCCTCCCCCTCAGCCCGGGAGCCGGCCAGCTCCTCCATGGGCTTTCTTCAGAAGGAGCACCGGGCAGGCAGACAGCTGTCCTCTCTCCCAGCCTCAGGGGATGTGACCAACCCCACCCCCTCCCCCATTCTCCTTCCTTCTCAGGAGCCAGGCCAGGTCAGGGAACCTCCTTCTCTCTGCTTCCAGGCCCATGAGCCCTGTGTGCAGCCTTATCCCAGAGCCTGGGCACAGCTGGTCTGACTCACATTTGGTGTCTCCAGGGCCTGGCACAGAGGAGGTGTGGAGAAATGTCTGTTGACATGGGGAAGATAATGACATGGCTGTCCCCACGGGGAGCTGTCCCTTGACACTGAGACCAAGCTGCATCCCACGGGCTGACACTGCACAGGGCCCAGGTAGGCCCTGGCCCACCGGAATGGCTCTGGGCAGGCTCTAGGGGACCCACTGCCACACTGGGCATCACCCTCTTAGCTGCTCTATAAAACTGGGGGACCGGGAAAATCCCCCCAGGAGGGCCTGGGGCAGGAGAGGGCACTCAGGGTGCTCAGGACAGCAGCTATGCACCAACTGGATGTGTGAGGATGTCCGTATTCTGAGAATCAGCCGCGGACGCATGCACATACCCTCCTCATGTCCCTGTCCCCTCGCCTCTGTGTCACCCCAAGTAGCAGGCTGGCCCCACACGACACCCATATTCGGTAAATGCACAACAAGCTTCCTAGGAAGGGGGTATGGAAGGCAAAGGCCTTGTCCTCTGGAGGCTAAAAGTTGGGGCTATAAGCTGCTGCCCACCGCCCCCCCTGCCCCCAGCACCACCAGCCTTCCCCTGAGGAGATGGTGGGAAGCAGAGAACTCTCAGACAGGCTGGGTACCAGTCTCACCTGAGAAGTTTACCCTTCTAGAGCCTTCCCCCCACAGTCTGGGGTGGGACATGGAATCAGTTTCAAAAACTCTGCAGGCGGTTCTGAGACACAGCCCGGGTGGGGGACTCAACCCACAGAGCTCGTCCCTGACTGGCTATGTGGCGTTGGGCAACCCTGGGCCTCCGTTGCCACATCAGAGGATCTGACTGCTCTTGAGCTGGGGGCGGGGGGGCTCTACATCCCCCGTTTTGCACATGAGGCCCAGACAGACGGGGTGACCTTCGGGGCACTGGGCCTCAAACCCGTCTCCAGAGTTCCTCATGCTATTCATTACCGGGATGGCTTTGTGCCAGGCCCTGCGTAGCCACAGGTCATGCTGCGACCCCCTGCCTCCTCTTCCACAAGCTCTGGGCTTCTATGGTGAGAGCGGAGGCCTGTCAGGCGACCAGGGAGCCTGCGCTCCCAGAGCTTAAGACCCGGATGCTCACCTGGAAATACACCATCCAGTAAGGCACCAGGGTCACCATGACCGGCAAGAGCTTCACCAGCACCTGAAAGTTGGCCATGTCCTCTTGGGGGGAAGGACCAGGCTGGGGAGACCTCTGGTTAGGCAGTGGCTGGGTGCCTTGAGGGTCTCTGTGGGGTGATGGGGTGCAGCAGATAAAGTAGCAGCCATCACCACCCCCACGGCCACCATTATCTTGCCCCTCCATCACCAGTGGTCACCTCTGAGCCCGCCCATCTCCTCCCTCCACCAGGAGCATCTCCTTCTCGGTCATCACTGTCATCACCATCTTCGCCATCATCGTCGTGGATGAGGCGATCTCCCCCCAAAGCCAACCTCCTGCCAACTGTTCACTACACTCCCTGTCACTGTGCTTACTGTCCCCTCCTTTCTCGCACAGGTGGCTGATCAAGAGCCCTCCCTCCTGGAGCTGGAGCCCAGCGGTCTGGGAGAAGGAAGACCAGGGACTGCGGCCAGCGGAGTGTGGAGGGACTTTTGGCCTCAGAGCCGGCATCCCGTGGGCAGCAGGAAAGTCCCAGTCCAAGCCTGACTCAGAGAGAAAGGGTGGCCCAGATCTGACATACCCCAAAGCACCCCCATTTGCCATCACCAAGTCCATCCTCCTCAACAGGCAACATTACAGCCCTCTCCCTACGGACGGAGGCAGCGGAGGGGTAGGGGTGCAGGGGAAATGGTCAGGAAACAGGATAGATTAACCACTGCTGCGACCTTCCCCCTTTGCCCTTTGTCTGGGCATGTTTCTAATCCCTTCTTGATCTAGAGCCTTGCCTCATCCTTTGAGATGCCAAAAAGGGAAACACCAGTGCAGTCATTTCTAAAGATGGCCACTATTAGCCTCTCCCCTCCCGTGGTGGGATGCCACTCCTCCACCAACGGCCGGTTCGCTCCCCTGCCTGGGATCCAGGCTGGCCTTGTGGCTGACCCACGGAATGAGCAGAAATGGTGGCTCGGGGACCCCAAGCCCGATATCAGACTCTAAGACCAATAGTTTCTGTCTCTTTTCCTTCAGAACGTTCACTCTTTGAAAGCCCCCTCTCTTACAACCCACCTTGCCATGAGGAGCTCCAGCCACAGGCATGAGGCCACATGATGGGGGAAGAGATGTGGACTACCAGCAACGTAAGTGAGCCATCTTGGATGTTATAACCCCTTTGGCCAGATGACCGACCCCCCCCCACACACACACACACAATGACATCACAAGTAGAAGAAGAACTGCCCGGCTGAGCCCAGTCGCCACAGAATTGTGACAGGTAAGAAAACACGGTGGCTTCAGCCACTGAATTCCAGGACAGTCTGCTGGGATACACTGGATTGTTAAAAGGAAACCCCACAGCAAAGCAGTGCACCAGCTCGGACAAACATGTGCTGCCCCTTTTCCATCTAGATCCTACTGACAGGCTCCGTAACCGGTTCCAGGGTCTAGACACAGGTTTGCTTAGCATAAATCGTCAATTAACTTTAGGAAGGACAGGTGCTGAAGCAAGCCGGTGTGCCTGTGAGAGGCTGTTGAGAACCTTCCTCCCTGGGCTGCCGGCTAACTCAGGGGGAGCAAGTTTGGTGGATTTCTTTTTTTTTTCCCCCAAAGAATTTATTTATTTTTTTGACAGACAGAGATCACACACAGGCAGAGAGGCAGGCAGAGAGAGAGAGAGAGAGGAGGAAACAGTATCCCCGCTGAGCAGAGAGCCTGATGCCTGATGTCCTTGATCCCAGGACCCCGAGATCTTGACCCGAGCTGAAGGCAGAGGCTTAACCCACTGAGCCACCCAGGTGCCCCTTTTCTTTTGTTTTTAATATTTTTATTTATTTGAGAGAGAGAGAGGAGAGAGCGAGGATGGGCAGGTGGAGGGGTGAAGGGGGAGGGAGAAGCAGACTCCCTGCTGAGCAGAGAGCCCAATGCAGGACTCCATCCCAGGACCCTGGGATCATGATCTGAGCCGAAGGCAGACACTGAACCTACTGAACCACACAGGTGCCCTCTTAGACTTTCTTACACCTAATACCAGTGTGGCATTGGATTACTTATATTATATCCCAACAGCCTGCACTGGTACCATTGTCTCCATCACCAGCCAGCCCTGCTGCCTTCGTCAGTCGCCGCCGACTTCACTTCACCGAGGCTGCTAACAAACACCTCCACCTCGATCATCACCATCAGGGCCACAAACAGCCTCCCACTTTCTACAGTGAGCCCATCAGCCGCACCACTGTTGCTGCCACCTTGACCTCGGTCACCATCCCGAGTCACCCTTGCCACTCCAGCCCCCAGCACAGCAGGCCGTCCTAGAGGACTACCACGGGAGTTGACCCCAAACGCCCTTCCAACTGGCCCATGCCTCCCCCGGAGGAGCACAGCACATGTCCATGCTCCATGGCGCTCTTCCCCAAGAGCCCCCTTCTCACCTGACAGAGTGTTGGGGCCACAGCCGGGGACAGCAGCTTTGGAGAGCGAGTTTAAGCATAGAGGACACTTGGCTGCCTGTGGGGGGCTTGGTGACGAAGATGGGGGTGGCAAAGAGGAAGATGAAGAAGGCCAAACCCACGCAGCCCACGGGGATGCTGTAGCCCAGCAGGAAGCCAATGTTCTGTTGGATAAAAGCCACCACCAGCAGCGAGAGCACGGCACCCACGTTGATACTCCAGTAAAGCCAGTTGAAGAAGCGACGGCTGGCATGGCGACCAAGATCCATCACCTGCAGGGCAGGGGTGAGAATAAGGGAGGACCGGGGGCACCCTGCCACGAGGTCCTGCACCCCCTCTCCCACAGAGGCACTTTCCTGGTCCCTGATCACTAAATAGACACTAAATAAATATTGGTTGATAGAATGAATAAGCCTTTCCCTTGGGAGTCACTTGTTAATGACCAAGATAGTTTGGCACAGCTGTTTTTTCATGCCCATGGCACACCGTGCTTTTTTAATTTTCACCAAGAAGTGCACCCAACAGATGTCTCTGATGTCACTTTGTTCATTTCTGGTTGGTTTATTCCTTTGTCTTTGACTGAATGGCCTACAGTATGCATCACCTTTATAATTAGAAGAAAGCCCATAAAGATCAGGTCTATTTCACATTATTAAATGTGGTGAACAGTTAAAAGTCTAATTGAGAATTTCCTCTGCAATTTGGAAATGCTGAGTTTTCTCCTGTGACCCGTCGGCCCGTCCCTTCCCATCCTCTTGCTCCTTCTGATTTAAGGCCAGTCAAGCAAGGTGGGCCTATCAGGGAAAGCAGACGTAGCCTCGGACACAGCCCCAAGAGCGGGTTCTGGCCTGACAACAAAAGAAATCAGTCCCCCCCAGCAAGGGCAGAAAGACTGAAAATCTTTACCCAGGATTTGGATCAATCTGCAACTGTCAAGCCCCAGGCCCCCTTCCGGTCTGCTGGTTCAGGTCAGTAGTGCTGGCTGATTCTACTTCTCCCAGACCCTGGTCTCAGTTCCTGCCCCAGCAGGTCTGGGGCTGGGCCCAGGCATCTGCATTTCTAAAAAGCAGTGAAGACTAGAGGTCAATTTTCAAGGTGATTCTGTACTCTGTTACGTCCGTCACCTTTTCAACAAACCACCACATCTCGAAATCCACTGGTTTTCCTTTCTGTTAAGCTTGACATTCTGTGATGGTGTTGGGGAAAAGGTAAGTTGTTTTTGTTTTTGTTTTGCCTTTCTAAAGGTAAAATTATAGTCTTAGAGATTCTGAGGGCTCCTCTAGACATTAGAGGGGAAAGACCATGTCCGCATGAGAATTTTTGCTGTTGACTTTCAAACAGAAAATTGAATAAGCCCCATTATGTGCAGGCACTTCCATTTATTAATTGGATGTAAATTAATATGACAATTGCAGCTCTAAGAGGGAAGACCAGGCAGCCCATTCAGGATATAAATGAGCTCTCCCAAAATGAGCACTTTGTCAAGAATGATGATGGCCCTTTCTGAAATCAGCAAGTGTGTTAAAAACACGGCTTCTGGGTATGGCTATCTGCCAGATGGTGCGAACCCTTCCCACCCACACACCCTCCATCTAACTGCCCTCCTGAATTCTGCAGCAGTCCCTCACTGCTTGGGGGTATCTGCTCCTGCTGTCCCCACCCACTCTCCACTGCAGCCAGAGACATTTTTAAAGAACTCAAATCTAGTGATGTCCACCCCTGCCTGGAATCATTTCAGTGTTTCCAATCTTGTCCTATGGGTCAGGTTCAGACTCCCAAGGGCAGCCTAGGGCACCCGGGGGTGTAGTGCACATCAGTGAAAGAGCAGAATGAAGGGAAGGAGAGAGATTCTTATCGGCAGATGTCGGGAGTCTCCTAGTCTGAAGGAAAGTCAACAGTAGCCAAGGAATGGAGAGGGTGCCCTGGGGGCACCAAGTCCCCCGTCATCAAAGGAACCCCAATAGCCTGGATGAGTAAGTCCTTGGCAGGGACAATGGAAACTGGGTAGGATGCAATGATTCTTTTAAAATATCCCCTTTATGATGGTGGATAAATACAATTAAAGAACATTTGAACAACAGAGGCAATAAGGGAGAAGAAGTACAGCAAGTTCTGTGGCCTGATCACACTGTTGTGACAGCCTTTTCCTGTTTCTCATTTTAGCTGACTCCTAGTCTTTTCAAAGGGCTGTAATCATATTCTGTACTCAGTACTGCCTTGCTTTTCCTAACACCCTCTGTGGTTGTTTTAATCATATTACATATTACTTAAACTTATTGTCTAATATCCCACTGAGTGAAGCTATCAAAGTATAGCCATATCAGGGGTGCCTGGGTGGCTCAGTGGCTTGAGCCTTTGCCTTGGGCTGAGGTCATGATCTCAGGGTCCTGGGGTTGAGCCCAGCATCGGCCTTTCTGCACATCAGAGAGCCTGCTCCCTGCCCACCCCCACCACGCCACATACACAAGCCTGCCTCTCTGCCTGCTTGTGATCTCTCTGTCAAATAAATAAAATCTTTTAAAACATTTTTTTTCTAAAAAAGAAAAACTATATAGCCATTTCATTAGGCACTTACTCATTCACTTGGTAAATGTTTATTGAATTTCTCCTGTTTGCGACGCTCTGTCCAAAAGCAGAGAGAAAGGCCTCAGAGGCTGAGATATTTGCCCAAGTGCTCATGGCTAGTGAGAGGCAGAGCTGGGATCTGAACCAGTCTATGGGACCCCACCTCTGGCTCTGCTGGTTAGGAAGGAGCTTACTCCTTCCCTAGCCCCCAGATTCCCTAGGACACCTAAAGATGGGGCTCCTGGAGGGGCCTGAATTCCAGCTACCCTTCCCACCCCTTGACCTGCTCCCTATGCGACCTTGGACGGGTTGATTCATATACTGAAACTTCAGGGTCCTCATCTGTAAAGTGGGCATAACAACACCACCTTCCTCCTGGGTAGTTCAGAGGATTAAAGGAGTTAAAACATTGAAAGCAGCACATGGTCCAAGGAAGCCAACAACGGTTATTACCGTAGCGGCCATCGTTATTGTTGTTAGACTTAGCGCCCCCTCTTCTTTCCAGTAAGGAAACCGGGAGCAGAGAAGGGGGGAAGTGGTTTGCCTGAGGTCGCTGCTGGCTCTGGGTCTCGGCTCCAGGAACCGCGCAGGCCCTGCGCCCTCCCTGGACCTCGCCGGGCGCGCGGGGCGGCCCGCCACTCACCTGGTCCGCCCCGAAGGAGGTGAGGTTGCTCCTGATGGAGCTGGCGGCGAGGGCGAGCAGCAGCAGCCCGGAGTAGAGGGTGGGCGCGCAGTACGGGGTGGGCGAGACGCGCGTGCAGTCGGGCGACGGGCAGGCGGGCGCCAGCGGCGACACGGGCATCTCCCCGCAGAAGGAGCGGCGGCCGTCGACGAAGGCGGTGGCGGGCAGCAGGCTGGAGGCGACCAGGTAGAGCAGCAGGCTGAGCGCGATGGCGCGCGAGCGGCCCAGGTACGCGTCGGCCAGCCAGCCGCCCACGGGCGCCAGCAGGTAGGACGCGCCCAGGAAGACGAGCGCGGCGCGGGACGCCTGCTGGCCGTCCCAGTTGAAGCTGGCGCCGTTGAGGTAGAGCACCAGGTTGGCCGAGACGCCGAAGAAGGCGGCGCGCTCCAGCGTCTCCACCAGCAGCACCGCGGCCGCCGCGGTCCGCCGCCACCGTCGGGGCGCCCGCGGCCTGCGCGCCACCAGCGGCCGGCGCTCCTCCCGGGCTCCCCGCGCGGCCATCCTCCGCCTGCGGCCCTGCCCTGCGGCCCCGCACCCTCGGACGGGCCGCCCTCCTTTCTCAGCCCCTGTGGCTGCCCCTCTGCCCTCTCTGCCTCGCCTTCTCTCCCCCTCCGGCCTCGGTGGCCACCCAGCCTCTACCTCCCCGGCCCTGACCCTCGGCTCTGTCCTCTCTCCTCCACGCCCCCTGGCTCTTCTGACCCCCCACCCTCTCTCCCCCTCCTCTCAACACCGCTGCCCTCGCGGCCGACCCTTCTTCGCCCCGCCTCTCTGCCCCTCCCCCTCCTTTCCTGTTGCTCTCCCCGGTCGCCCCGGCTTAAGTGTCGTCCCTTATCCCTGTGACACCTGGCCTACACTCTGGGGAGGGGACCCTCCCACAGGGCTCACTCTGCCCCCACCGCCTCCTCCTGGCCCCTCCACTGCCTCCCCTGCCCCCCCCCTCTGCTTCCCCCGCTGCCCCCCCTCCTCCCTGGCCCCCTCTGGCTCTCTGTCCCGCTCAGCCTCTGTCCAGCTTTCTGCTTCTTGGGAAATTCTGGTCTCTTCTCGGTTCCCCTTTCTGTGGCTGGGCTGTGTCACATGGTGCCGTGGGCTGCACAGGAGAAATGAAAGCCTGGGTCACAGGGTCCCTGTCTGCCCAGCTTTCTAAAAACTGCCCTTCTTCCCCAGCCTACTCTTCCTACCCCCGCCGCCTCCGGAGCCTGAGGAATTGTTTCTATCTTTCACTTTCGTTTCATCCCGCCATCCCGCTTTGGCTGCATCTTCTTCCAATCACAGTCCAAAGCAACAGCAACAGAACTGGAAAGGCCATTTGCATTTTTTTGGTTTTTTGGTTCCCCCCTCCCTGTCCCTGCCCACTTTACAGATGCAGCAACCGAGGCCCAGAGAACCTGTAAGAAGGGAGGGTGCGGATGACTGTTGATGACTGAGCTGAGGGTAAACCCCTGCTGGGGCTCTTGAGTGATGGGAAGCTCTCCCAATGCAATTCACCTTGTGTAACTGCTATTGGGAGGAAGGAAGTGGGGTCACCTTCAGGAAGCATGTGGCATCATAGAGGGCCCACAAGTGAGTTGAGATTGGGAAGGGTCGGCCCTCAGACTTCATCTAGACTAGGCTCAGCACTCCCAGGCTCAGCAGAGCCCTGCAGTGCGTGCCTCTGCCCTCCTCCAACCTCAGGACAGCCCCACAGCCGCTCAAGTCCGGCCCCAGGCCCCTTCCTTCTCTTTCCCTGACTGCTGAGCTCTGCCCTCTCCCAGAACTGCTCTTCCTCCGGATCTCCGCATGGCTGGTCTCTTCTCTTTACTCAGATTTCAGCTGAAATGTCTCCTCTTCATAGAGACCTTCCTGGTGGTCCTAAGTAGTTGCCTGCTGGATCCCCAGCACTCTCCATCTGTCACTCTGTCTTGTGTTCGTGTCTTCAGGGCATACAATACTCATCCAGTTACGGATTTATTGTCTTTCCTGATAGAATATAATATTCCACTGAGTCAAGGACTTTGTCTTTTTTTGTTCTTTTTTAAAGAATTAATCTTTTTTAGGGGCGCCCGGGTGGCTCAGTGGGTTAAGCATCTGCCTTTGGTTCAGGCCAGGATCCTGATGTCCTGGGATCGAGTCCTGCATCAGGCTCTCTGCTCAGTGGCGAGTCTGCTTCTCCCTCTCCCTCTGTGATCTCTCTTGCTCTTGCTTGCCCTCAAATAAATAAATAAAATCTTTTAAAAAAATTAATTTTTTTAGGGCAGTTTTAGGTTTATAACCAGATTGAGAGGGAGGTACAGAGATCGTCATACACCCCCTGTCCCACTCTTCCCCACTGCTAACGTCACTCACCAGAATGGCACATTGTTTACCGAGGATGAGCTGACACGGACACATGATAATCACCCTAAGTCTATCATTTACCTTAGGGTTCACTCTTGGTGTTGTACATTCCGTGGACAACTGTATGACGACACCTAGCCGTCATTTTAACATCAATAGAGTATATTTTACACTGCCTTAAACATCCTCTGTGCTCCTCTTCCTTATGTGCCTACTCCCTACCCCCACCACTTCCAAACCCTGGTAACCACTGAATTTACTATCTTTGCTCCTTTTCTGGAAGGTCATGACATAGCTGGAAGCGTGCAGTGGGTGGCCTTGACAGCTCGGCTTCTTTCATTTAGTAACACACCCTTAAGAATCCTCCATGTCTTTCTATGGCTTCAGACCTCATTTCTTTTGAATAATTGTCTGGATGGACCACAGTGGATCCATTTAGCTACTGAAGAACATCTTGGATACTTCCAAGCTTTGGCAATTACAAATAAAGCTGCTATCCGCTTCCTCATGTAGATTTTTGTGTGGATGTAATCTTTCAACTCCTTTGGGTAAATACCAAAGAGCATGATTGCTGGGTTATATGGTAAGAGTATATTTCGTTGTATAAGATACTGCAAAACTGTCGTCCAAAGTGACTGTACCATTTTACATTCTCCCCAGCAATGAATGAAGAGTGCCTGTTGCTCCATATTCTTGCTGGCCTTTGCTATGGTCATTGCTCTAGATTTTGGCCATTTTAAGAGTTATGAAGTGGTCTCTTACTGATGACAGGCTTTTTTGTATTAAAATGAGATAGGGGCCCCTGGGTGGCTCAGTGGGTTAAAGCCTCTGCCTTTGGCTCAGGTCATGATCTCAGCGTCCTGGGATCGAGCCCCATGTCAGGCTCCCCGCTCAGCAGGGAGCCTGCTTCCCTCTCTCTCTCTCTCTCTCTGCCTGCCTCTCTGCCTACTTGTGATCTCTGTCTGTCAAATAAATAAATAAATAATCTTAAAGAAAAAATTAAAATGAGATAATCAAGGCCCGTGGCTGACGCGTCATAAGAGCTCAGGAAATGTCTGCACCTTAATTAGCTGACAAAGAAAACAAGTGTTTAGAGATTGCTTACGATGTGCTGGGTGCTGTTCAAGGGGCTGGGGATACAACAGAGACCAAAAAGGACACAACCTCTGCCCTTGTGGCAGTGATGTCCCAGTGCTTAGGGAGACAGACAAGGAACAAAGGAAGAGAGGGGAATAAAACTGAACAGAAGGTGCATTTAGTGTCACATATAATAAAGGCTATAATGAAAGGTAAAGTTGGAATGAGACATGGAGACAAAGAGAGGGGAATAAAACTGAACAGAAGGTGCATTTAGTGTCACATATAATAAAGGCTATAATGAAAGGTAAAGTTGGAATGAGACATGGAGACATGGAGGCTTTTTAATTTTATTTATTTATTTATTTTAAAGATTTTATTTGTTTTTTTGAGATTTTATTTATTTATTTGTCAGAGAGAGAGAGAGAGTGAGAATGAGTGCAGGAGTGGGGAAGGGGCAGAGGGAGAAGGACAAGCAGACTCCCTGCTGAGCAGCAAGTCCAATGCAGGACTTGATCCCAAGACCCTGGGATCATGACCTGAGCTGAAGGCAGATGCTTAACCAACTGAGACACCCAGGCGCGTCTAAATTAAGGATCTTGAGAAGAGGCACTTATCCTGGATTATCCCAGTGGGCTTTAAAGGCCATCTACAACCATCCTCATAAGAGCAAAGCAGAGGGAGAGAGCACAGAGCTGCCAAGAGGAGAAGGTGCTGGGAAGACAGAGGCTGACAGCAGATGTTGCAGCTGCAAATCCAGGAATGCCAAGGTACTTGGGCCACCATAAAACATGTGGGGACAAGGGGCCTCTGCAGTGAGTTTGTTCCTATTGATATCTTGATGTCAGGCTTCTGGCCTCCTGAATTGTGAGAGGATCCACTTCTGTCATCTGTCACCAGATTTGTGGTATTTTGTTAATAACAGCCCTGGGAAACTAATGGGAAGGTATACATCATCAGTGAGTGTGTTTCAACATTGAACGTTCTGATGCTAGATTCAAATGGCCATACGAGAATTTATGAAAGAGCTTGCTGATATTGGATAAGAGTGAACTCATTTGCAGATCACACGAAGCTGAAAAAGTTCACCCAAACAAAAACAAAACAAAACAAACAAACAAACAAAAACTTTGGCCATTAGACTCCAGACACCAGAAGATGTCCACAGGGCAGGGGACAGATGTGAATGTCAGGGTCTATTTATGGTTCACCCGGCCCCACATGCAAAGGGTCAAGATGACATGGCTTAGTGGTAACAGGACGGAAAAAATAAAAACCTTGGGGATTTCATCAACAGATTCAGGATGAGTCAACATTGTTTGGGCCACCTGAGGTCACAACAGAGCAGCAGTTGTCAATGTGATGAGAGTATAATGATTTGTTTTCATTTCCTAAATTTCCAGAGTTGCTTCAGTGTGGTTCTAAGGGTTTGTTATGCAAAGATCAAATTTGGTTTGGGGGGTATCCTTCTGCTCAACTCCAGGTTGGGTTCAACAGAGTGTTGTGTCCAGCGGGTACCACACTTGAAAGTCCAATGGGGAGTGATCAGAGGAAGGAAAGATCTTGAAATCCTGCCCATGGGAGAGAAGAGACAATTGGCAGCATGTCCCTTTTGCCAAATGTCCACAAGGCTGCCCCTCTAAGGGGGCTTTTTATTTTTTGTTTTTAAGGATTTATTTATTTATTTGAGAGAGAGCGAGAGAGAGGGCAGGGGGAAGGGCAGAGGGAGAGGGAGAGAATCTCAAGCAGACTCTGCACTGAGCACAGAGCCTGACTCAGGGCTCGATCCCACAACCCTGAGATCCGGACCTGAGCTGACACCAAGAGTCAGATGCTCAACTGACTGTACCACCCAGGTGCCCCACGAAGAAGGATTCTGTGTCTCAGGCAGCACTTCAGAGAAGAGCTAGTGTTTCAGGGTGCGTGAGGTTTGGATTCTGAGCCCCACAGCCCTTCCTGCGGAACCAGAAGTTTTCAAAGTCGAGTCCATGGGCATCCTATGGGTCCCTGAGACCTTTTCTGGGTTCTAGGAGGTCAGAACTATTTTCGTACTAATCTGAAGACACCGTTTGCCTTTTCCATGACCTCATTTGCCTGGTACAAAAGCCGTAATGGGTAAAGCTAGCTGCAGTGGCATAAGATTGTTCTAGAAGCCACTGAATTCTTCAACCCTCTGCTCAGAGTACAAGCAGGGGGAAAAACGTCTAGTTTTACTTAAATATGGCCTCCATGAAGCAGTTAAAATCATTAACATGATTAGAGCACAACCCTGTGTGCCCAGTTTCTTGGGATTCGGTGTGACAGGATGAGACCAGCCAGAGTGCTCTTCCGCTGGCCGCTGTCACCACCAAGCAGAATTCTGCTGCTGCTCTCTGGTTTGCCAACAAGCTAGCTGGCCGGGTTTGTGGGGTTTTCATCCCCCCATGGAAGACCATCTTTACTCAAAAACTATGGTTATTCAGACTGGAGAATTTGGCAGATAATTTTTTGAAACCGAGCAAAGGAAGCCTGTTATTTCCAAGAAAGCACAAGACAGTACTTGCTGCCAGTGATGAAATTGGAGCTTTTAAGTGAAAATTTGAATTTTAGAAAAACTCTTATCTGCCACCATGCTCTTGACAGCTTCCCAGGACTTAAAAGTTTTCTGATGAGCTCACCGATGATATTAATGACTGTGATTGTTTTGATACCGTATAATGAAATACGTCAACCTTCGGAAGATCCGCGTAACTTTTTCGAGCCAGTATGTTCCAGAATGACCGACGCATGTTATTACAGAAACACGCGTGGATAAAAGACCCATTCAAAGTGTAAGATAAGCCAATGGATTTTAATTTAACAGTGGATTAAAGTTCACTGATACAGTTTCAGATCTCATACTACAACTAACCTTTAGAAAACATCACTTGTCAAATTTTGTGGCACTATCAGAGAATATCTAAAATTACCTAAAAAGGGTATGAAAATATTCCTCCTTTCCCCAATTGCATATTATGAGGCCAGATTTTTTTACTGTATACTTTGACCAAAACAACACCTCTCACCAGATTGAAGAAGCTGATATGTGAATCCAAGCATCTTCTATAAAGTCAGACATTGAAGAGATTTGAAAATGTGTAAAACCATGCTCCTCTTCCCAATAATTTTTTTGGTTCGGAATATATAGTGATTTTTCTTTAAGTGCTATTTACATTGACACGTGGTGAGTTCCCTGTTACTATTTTTATTTTTATTTATTTTTTAAAAATATTTTATTTATTTAGTTCAGAGAGACACAGATAGCAAGAGGTGGGGGTGGTGCTCAGGGAGTCAGGGAGAGGGGAAGCAGGTTCCCGCGGAGCAGGGAGCCTGACTCAGGGCTTGATCGCAGGCTCCTGGGATCATGACCTGAGCTGAAGGCAGATGCTTAACCCACTGAGCGGCCCAGGTGCCCCGATTGTTGTTATTTTCAAATGAATTGAATAAATGTTCAAAGTTTATCAGTTTAACTTCCAATATGATGAGTATCAATAGGTACAAGCCACAAAAGCCGAATTTCTTTGAGCCCTTGATAATTTTTAAGAATATAGAGGAGGCTTGAGACTGACGAGGTGGAGAACGGCTACTCTCTATGGGCTGAAAGGGGGAGAGACGCCCCACAGAGATTAAGGTGGTTGCTGTATTGGGGAAGGTTTTAGGTATCTGAAGGTCTGGGGCCTGCCGAGACACTGCCTCTATGGAGAAGACCCAGACTTTGCGCCTTGCATCCCTTCGCACCAAGAACAGGGCACAGTACGCAGTGGGCCTGTTTAGAATTTGGAGCATAGACTATCCTTAGCAATTCTGCTCTGACCCATAGATCATGTGACTTGAGGGGCTGCGGTGGAGCTGCCATTGACGGAGGAGGAAAACCTCAGGCCTGGTTCACAAATGGGACAGTGGAGTAGGCGGTTCCTAACCAGAAATGGAAGTCCTCCAGGGGTGGGAGAACAAGGCAGAGATGTGAAAGTACGTGGGGTCCTCTGCTGCCTGTGGAAGAGGGGCTGAAGACATGGTTGTTCATGACCCCCTGGGTGGGGCCTGGGGACCAAGCATGCAATGCTCTGTGTCTTATGTTAATGCCCAGCAGAGAAGGTCTACCCATGGGAGGCACCAGAAAGCGGGGGGACAGGATGCCAACTTCTCTCTCCCTCAGCTGCGGTGCAGCAGGGGGCAGGAATGGGGCTATCCCTGGGGCAGACCATTCTGAGAACCATCTCCTAAGTCTGATATCCAGTAGTACCCTCTAGAGTGGGGCCAACCCCATGGTGTGCCCTTTTGCTGACTGTCCTCCTCTGTCACCCCTCTGTGTTCCTCTCTGTTCCCTGAGATCGCATTCCCTAGTGACCCGCCTGCAAGCAAGGCTCTTCTGAGAGGGGCAAGCCGACCCCCTGTTTACACGCCCTCCTAGTACCCGGGACTCAGCTCCACTCCTTTTCTTGTCTAATTTACTTATCTGTTACATCTATTGTTTATGGTGTGACCAAGGACAGCAACATTTGTGTTTTGTTCAGTGCTGTGTCCCCGGCACCTAGAACACATGATATCTCTGTTGAATGAGTGACCAAGTGACGACAGTTAATGTATGTACATTTAGGCGCTGGATGTTCAGACCGTGGAAGAAAATGCTGGACCTCAGGAAAGACAAGGAGCTGGCTGTGCTGTGGTGGGGACAGTTTCAGGACTCCAGAGACAGGAGTTGGGCTTGACTCGAGGTGGGGCAGGGCTGGTCCAAGATTCAGAGCCCCATACAGCCAGAGCCCTCCTGTCTGAGAGGCCATGGTTCAGCCAAAGCATTCATGCTGAAGGCTGAACTGCCTGTGGTTAAGAGTTCAGGGTCTTGGGGTGGACAGACCTGAGTTTGGAGCCTAACTCTACTCCACATCTTAGCTGTGGGATCTTGAGCGAATCGTGTCTCTAACTTCAGTTTCCTGATCTGCATGGGCGTGTTAGAAAGAGCCCCTGTTTCCCTGTGCTGCTGTGAGAATCAGGGCAGACTCCACTCGAAGCATGGGTCATAATAGGGTGCACTCACTAGGGTCAGTCAGCAGGAGGCTTTCCCCTGTGCCATATGGAGGAGGGGGATGCAGGTCTAGGGCTCCCCTTCCTTCTGGCCAGAGAGGCAGACTTACATCCCTCAATAATGTTGCATGTTTCATTTTGCTCAACCAAGGTCAGAAGAGAGACACAGTCTGGATGAAAGATGCCTGGGCTGTCTACAGCATGGGGGAGCACTAGGTGTCCTTGCAAATTGAGTTCAAAAGGGCTTGGCTCCTGGGCCCCTGGCTAGCTCAGTAGTCAGAGTATGTGACTCTTGATCTTGGGGTTGTAAGTTCCAGCTCCATGTTGGGCCCAGAGTTTACTTGAAAAAAAAAAAAAATCTTTAAAAAAGAGTCTTGGCTTTAAAAGTTATAAATAAAAATGAGCTTATTAAGGGGCACCTGGGTGGCTCAGTCATTAAACATCCAACTCTTGATTTCGCTCAGGCCGTGAACTCAAGTTCGTGAGATTGAGCCTCACATTGGGTTTATGCAGGGCGTGGACTCCGCTTAAGACTTAGAGTCTTTCCCTCTGCCCCTCCCCAGTCACTCCCTTCTCAGAAAAATAAGAGCTCATTGAGTTGGGTACCCAGCCGGGTGTGTCTTACTCTTCCTACTCAGAGGGTCACATCCATGAAACATGGGTGACTGAGGGGTGTCATATCAGTTCCCAGGGACACTCCCCCCATGCTGTCCCACCTCGACTTACTCTGTGCCCTCTGCCGGGAAACCTACCATCATTCTGTTTGTCCTTCATTTCTTTTCCTTTCCTGTCCTGACTTCTTAGGGCATTATTTTTTAAGATTTTATTTATTTGCCAGAGAGAGAGGTAGAGGGAGAAGCAGGCTCCCCACGGAGCAGAGAACCCAATGTAGGACTCAATCTTAGGATCTTGAGATCATGACCTGAGCTGAAGGCAGAGGCTTAACCCACTGAGCCACCCAGGCACCCAACCATTTCTTGATCCATTCCTTCACAGATGGACATTCAAGTTGTTTCTGTATCTTGGCTTTGGTAAATAACGCTCAAAGACTACGGAGCTGCATATACCTTTTTGAGTTAGTGTTTTCATTTCCTTCAGAAAAATACCCCAAAGTGGAATTGCTGGGTTGTATGGTACTTCTATTTTTAATTATTTGAGGAAACTCCGTATTGTTTTCCATAGCGGCTGCACCGATTTCCATTCCCAGCAAAGGTATACAGACAGTCCCTTTTCCCTACATCCTCTATATCCTTTGTCCTTTTGATAATGGGCATTTTGACAGGTGGGAGATAATAACCCATTGTCGCTTTAATTTAAATCTCCCTGATGATTAGTGATGTTGGGCATCTTTTCATGTGTCTGTTGGCCATTCAAATGTCTTCTTTGGAAAATGTCTTTTCAAATCCTCTGCCCATTTAAAAATCAGATTTATTTCATTTGCTATTGAGTTGTATGAATTCTTAACATATTATGGATATTAACCCAGATATATGATTTGCACATCTGTTCTCCCTTTCTGTAGATTTTTCTATCTCATTCCTGGAGCATAGTTAAAGTCGACTGTTTTCGTAGAACTTTGAGATGGTGTTCCATTGTCTTCCAGCTTCTATCTAAGATGAAAAAGTCAGCTGTAAGTCTACTTTGCAGTTCCTCTTTCCGGGGAGTAGCAATCTTGTTTCCACAAGTGACTGGTGTAGATCTATTTACTGATTGATGTGTGTATGAAAGCATTTTTATTCCTTTTTTAAAATTATTCCACCCCCCCAAAGTTTTATTGAGAGAGATTTCTTTTTATTTAACAAGGCGGAGTGGGGGAAGCTTCTGGGATCTGAGGGCTATGTATTTATTTCATCAGTTTGGGATTTGACCTACTCACCTTGTTCCATCCTCTGTGTCTCTTAACTTCTGCTTCATAGTCTTCTCTTAGACACTTCTTTGTCACTCTGTGTGGCATTCTGGGAGAGTTCTTCATACCTACTGTCCAGCTCACTAGTTTCTCTTCTACTATGTTAATCTGCTGCTTAATCTGTCCATGGGATTGCTAGTTTTGAAGATTATATTTTTCATTTGTAGAAGTATTTTTTTTCTAAATCTTCCTGGTCACTTAGTTCCTTATTTATAGTCTCTTGTTCCTTATCTGCAGCCTCAATTACCAACTTTATTTTTTTAAGCATATGAAACATCCTTATTTTATATTATGTATACTGTAAGTCCAGTAGCCAAAGTGTTTGATGGCCTGGATCTGTTACTTACTGCTTTGTGCAATTTTCACTTAAAATGCCTTGTTGTGATGGTTACTTTAATGTGTCAGTTTGATCTGTGGGGTGCCCAGATATCCGGTTAAACATTATTCTGGGTGTGTTTGTGAGGGGCTTTTGAAGTGAGATTAGCCTTGAATCAATAGGCTGGATAAAGCAGATTGCCCTCCCCACTGTGGATAAACTTTGTTCGTTGAAGGCCTGAATAGAATAAAAAGGAGTAAGAAAGAATTGTCTCTCTCTGCCTGTCTGCAGGTTAACACCTGTCTTCCCCTTGCCTTTCGACTTACACTCTGACTGGAACTTACCATTTGTTTTCCTGGTTCTCAGGCCTCTGGACCTATACTGAAATGATACCACCAACTCTCCTGTGTTTCCAGCTTGCCAAATGAGATCTTGGGACTTAATTTTCAAAATCACTTGAGACAATCCCTTATAATATATTTCATATGGGGTGTCCATGGGGGCTCAGTTGGTTGAGCATCTGACTCTTGGTTTTGGCTCAGGTCGTGATCTCATGGGTCATGGAACCAAGCCCTGTGTCAGACTCTGTGCTCAGTGGGGAGTCTGCTTGAAGATTCTCTCCCTCCACCTGCCTCCAACACACACACACACACACACACACACACACACACACACACACAAACACACACACACACAATCTCTCTTTCTCTCTCAAATAAATAAATCTTTTAAAAAAATTTTCACATAAATTCCATTAATTCTGTTTCTCTGGAAAACCCTGATTAATACACTTGTGTCCTGTATTTATTTATTTATTTACTTACTTATTTCTTCCTGTACATGTGAGCTTATATTCCTGGGAACTTTTCTGTGGGAATTCTTTGAGGCATAAGTTTAAGGTGAGTTACTTTACTTCATAAAGGATTTCTGCATTTATTTCTACAAAGTGCCCTGGGAACTGCTATCTGCTTTATTATTATTTTTGTTTTTTAGATTTTATTTATTTGACAGGGATAGACAGCAAGAGAGGAACACAAGCAGGGGGTACTGGGAGAGGGAGAAGCAGGCTTCCTACTGTGCAGGGCGACTGATGCAGGGCTTGATCCCACGACCCTGGGATCATGACCCAAGCCAAAGGCAGACAATGAATGAGCCACCCAGGCTCCCCATGCTATCTGCTTTAAACTATCCTGTTGTTCTCTGTGGTGGTGGTGGTGGTGTTTCTGGATCACAAGGGCTGTGAATTCCTTCTCAGACCCTGTTGCAGGTGGATTTGTGGTTAAGAGCATTTAGGGTTAGCATTTCTTTTTCTTCCACTCAGAGTCAATGCTGAACCAAGCACATTCTGTGTCTGATCCCTTTGAGAGTTTTTTTCTTTCTTCATTCATTCACTGTGGGTGTTGTTTTTCATTGTTTTGCTGTAGGAGATAGGCCTCTGATTTTGCTTTTCATTTGCTTGGCTATAGGTTTTGTCTCATTACACTGAAAACCTTGGCCACCTGCGATCAGCAGGCACCTCAGGGCAACCTCTGCTTCTGCTCTCAATGATCTCTTTGGATTTGTGCTTTCCTGTTATTTTAGGCTCTGATAATTATCATTACTTTCTTGCCACCTCAACTTTGCATTTCTAAAAAGTTTTACAAATATTTTTGTCCCCCCAACTCTTTTTTGTGTGTTTTGTATCAGGAGAACTTTCAGTATATGCTGCTTATCATATTGTCAGAAATGGAAGCCTAGCTATCCTCTCCAGCCCATTTAGCTGTGTTCTCTTACACTGACCTGTGGTTTGGTCACCTGGGTTTGTGAACTCCATGCTCCTTGAGGGCAGGGATACGGCCTCCTGTCTTCACCATCCACAGAGCCCATGCCAGAGTTCCCCACACCAAAGTCTCCCCTAAGCATCAGTTGAATGGAGGCGAACCCAGGGGATGGAGGTCCCCATGGGCGGCTTGTGCTACCAGTAACCTTCCACAAGAGGGCAGCCTCCACTGGTGCCAGAGTCTGGTTCACCCCACAAGTTCAAGGTAGAGGGGCTTAGCTCTCTGTGGCTCCCAAACCTGCAACATCAGATGGCCCCTTGGACTGGGACCCAGTGGAGAAATCCTTCCCATTCCACAGATGGGGAAATGAAGTCAAACGAGGAGGAAGCAAGTGTCAGGCCAGGACAGGTAAAGCTGAGATGAGGTCCTATAGGGAAGGGCCAGGACGGAACCAGTCTCCTCTGGACTCAGTTTCTTTGAGGGTCCTGCTTATACAACCAAACTAAGTTATATGTCCCTTCATTCACTCAGCAACATTCACACAGCATCTACAGTGTGCCTCACAGGGAGTACAGTGGTAAATTAAACATACTAGGGGCACCTGGGTGGCTCAGTCTGTTGAGCGAGCGTCCAACTCTTGGTTTTTGGCTCAAGTCATGATCTCAGGGTTGTAAGATCAAGCCCTGACTCGGGCTCCATGCTCAGTTCAGAGTCTGCTTGGGATTTTCTCCCTCTCCTTCTGCCTCTCCTCCCACTCATGCTCTTTCCCCCTCTTTAAAATAACAAATAAAACCTTAAAAAAATAAAAACCCACAGAGCATCCACGACAGACCAACCTAACAACTCAGCATTTACCCAGAAGTCTGGACTTTTGCTCCTGCTATTCCTTCTGGCCCTTCCAGAGGCCTTCCACCACCTCTGTCTGTTGAAACCCTGCTTGTCCTTCCTGGACCAGCCCCCATGCCTGAGGAACGAATACCCAGCCCAGTGCTCACCAATGGGGGGTCCTATAGTCTCCTGTGCCTTCTCAGGGGACACCTCCAGCCTGTAAGGAGATGGGGACCAACCATCTCTCAGATCTTCTCCACTTACAATTCTCTTAAGGGAATCTGAGGCTTTCTCTTCTCAAAAGTATAAGACCACACCCTCCTGCCCAGCCATTAATACACCCAAGGACTAAAGTTAAGTCTTGGGGTTTTATCCCAGAAGAGCTGGATTTCCAGGGACCGGGAGAGGCCTTGGGTCATGTGTCCACTCTTCCCACATGTATTGATTGAGCATCTACTATGAATCAGGTCTCCAGAAAGGAAGAATGCCCTCACTTCCCTTTTCCTTAGGAGACACTAGGAGGAAATGTGTGTGTGTATGTGTATGTGTGTGTCCTACTCTGTGACTCCTGGGCTCAGCCAGGCTGGGTGGGCTCACAGCAGAGGCAGCTGGGCTCTCCCTCTCAGCCCCTGTGATATCAGCCTGGCTTCCTGGAGACCAAAACCACAAGTAGAGCGCAGAGGCGTTAGAGACACTCACAGGCTGGGTTTGGTCGCATGCGTGCAAAGGAGTGCTCTCCGTCTTTCAGACAGAAAGTTATAAACAGGAGCAGCAAAGGTCCGAGTGGGTACGAGGAGCTCATAGCAGCCACGTTCCCCTCTGGACCCCAGGATGGCCCTTCCCGTGGGCAGGCACGCATAGCAGTCAGAGATGGCACCAGACATGTGGTTCTTCTCTGTGATCGTTGGATTGCTGACAGCAGCCCTCTCAGGTAGGACCCCTTTCCCACCCCTGCCACCCGTGCTGGAGGATCTGGGTCATGTCCTCTTGGCCCCCTTGCTGGTCATTTTCTCACTCACCTTTCTAGCCTTCTAGCCAAGACTGTCCCAGGGAGGCCCCAGCTCTGGCAATGGCGACTGGGACCTGGAGAGGATCCAGGAAACTCCCGGAGGGGCCAGGGCTCTGCCTGGACAGTGCTAGAAGACTCCCAGGCATGAGATGGTGTGGGCAGCAGAAGTGGTGTCTCCACAGAGGGCCCCAGGGTCTGAGGAGGGAGACGCCTCCCACCATAGATTTGGGAACTCCCCAGCCCTATTTCTTGGCAACTCTCAGGAGGGAGCAGACTGCCTTTCAGAGAAGTAGGACCACTGGGGATTGTATTTTCAACCCCGAAGCTGAGGTTCTCGATTCACTAGGCTTCTACATTCACAGAAGAACTGTCCAGAAACACAACTCAGGGAAGCCAACGGACATTAAAGACAGCCGATGGCTCCAGTGCAGCCAGAGTAGGGGTAGTTTAGGGCAAAAATGAACAGGATAGCTCTTCCTCCCCCATCCTGAGCTCCTCTTGGGTGCAATCTGGGCTCCTCCTTTGCAATCTGGGCTGGGACATCAGGTGGCCAGAAAGTTCAGGGGCTGGCTGTGCTCATCAGAGGACATTGGCCTCTGTGGGGTCCAGTCTGGCAGGAACTGAGCAGGGGCCCATCCTGCCTCTGTTAGAAGCTTGCATTTTGGGGATGGGGGGAATGCATGGAAACAATTCTGGACCCAAGAGTCTGGGCCCACCTGGCAGTGGAGATACCAAGTGTTTTCACTTTGCTTTCAGAAGGAGACCCAGAGAGTCCCCATCAGGCGGGGCACCCAAGTCGACTAGAAGAATGGGGAGAACTGGGGAGATTTTTAGGGTGCGGGCAGCTCTTCTCTCCACCCCTATCTAGAGGCATGAGCTCCTGACCCGACACTCGTTCGGAGAAAGCCATTTCACTGTGGGAGCGGGAACATGTGAGCCTTCGGCTCCATGTGGGGTGGCTTGGCTTTGGCTCTGCCAAGAGCACCTGGAACCCAACCATCTTCTGCCCCGAGCTAAGACAGACAGATGGTCAGAGGGGCGTCCCTCCTTCCCCACCTCCATCACTGCCACCCTCTGTCCTTTTCTATGAGCCCCAGCCGCCAGCCTCGGCTCAGAATGAAGTCTGGGACATAGGGGTCTGCTGCCAGAGCCCCGGGGAACTGGCCTGGAGTGGTGCCTGACAGCAAGTGGGAACCCAGGGCCCCCGCAGAGCTCAGGAGGGCGAGACGAAGGGTCTCCTGGAGCCGCGGTCCCTAACCCCCAGTCCTTTTCATTCCTTCCTCACACTCCTGCCTGGCCCACCCCACTCCCTGGACGGACATTTACTTCATGTTTCTGAAACTATGTTTATAGTCAATGGCCTTCCTTATTACTAACAAGTGTTGAGAGGAAACTTCATGTCACTATTGTAAGTGGAAAACTGACATCATATGTCCTAAGTAAGAGGTGAAGGTAAACATAAAAATAAATGAGGATGGAAACCGATTTCTAGTACGTGCTAGCAAAAAGTTAAAAGGATGCAAAGGCCCTGAAGCCGACACCTGAGCTCCCTGTTGAAGGGGACATGGAGGATGGCGATAGAGATACCCTGTCCCCAAACTGTCATTTTCTTCTTGACTTTCCAGGGGGACTGATAGCATTCGGAGCAGGGAGGAGCCTCCCTACCATGAGATTTCATTGCACTAAATGCTGCTTCTTTAAAGCCTCTGAAGGGTCCCCAGCGGTGTGTGTCTCCTGCTGGGAACTACAGCCTGGCAGGAAGGGCCGGGAAGGCAGGACCGTGCGCTCCAGAGCCCGGGGAATGAGGCAGGGAAGGCCAGGGCGGGCCGCTGTTGGGAGGCCGCTCCTCCCGCCTGCCCGGGCGGTCCTTCCCCTCCACCCAGGTCCAACAGGCTCCCAACCCCAACGGAACCCAGCCCTCGGCGGGCAAGGTGGACCCCAGATCTGCTTGTGGGGTTCCTCCTGGCGAAATCAGTGTGCTGGGCAGATCAGGTTGCCTAAAGGAAGCAAGGGCTTCCCAGGAGAGAAAAAAAAGGAAAGAAAAACAACAGAGAAGAGGGAGGAAAGGGAGCTGGGAGAAGGAGAGAGACTCTGTGTGACCCCGAGAGCTGTGGGCCCTGGGCAGGTTATCCTGGACCTCGGGGCCCTGGCAGACCCGGTCATGGCCTCTCCTCGCCTGCTCTCCTTTGCAGTCCCAGTGCCAGGCTCCACCCAGGGCCTCACGACAGCTATTTCTTGGGCCAGGCTGGCCTGGATTCTGGGCTCGGGTGTGTGCTGACTGATGAATGATGCGGGGTTGGGGGGACCACACTGTCTCATTCTGCTGGTGCTCCCTAGAGGCCTGGGTCCAGGACCAGTTGGTCCCCCTACCCTCCAGGTGTGTGCATCCATTTCCTGATCAGCCAACTGGGGACAAAGAGGCCGAGAGAACAGACGTGAAGCCCTTGGTTGGGTAGGACAGGGTGGAGTCAGGAGACCGGGGCATTGCCTGGGCCTGGCCTCTAATTCACCACGCGTTCTTCTCTGATCTGGTTTTTCTACCAGTGAAATGGGTTGCTTGGGGCAGAAAACATCTAAGGGCTCATCAGATCTGACATTCTGTGTGTGAAATAGTAACAAATAACCAGACCTTTCTTCTGAGGGCCATGCTGAGGTTGGTGACTATAATTCCATCTGAACCGTGGTTGGTGAGGTCCTGGGGGGCCGATGTTGGGCACTAAGAAGGCCATTTGTGACTACTTTAAAAGTTTCTTGAACAATCAAATTTTTAAAAATCTGGCTTTTTCCTTCACTTGTAAATTCACAATCCGAAACTCATTTTTATTTATAAGTCCAGTAATTTTTAACAGTGACTCTCAGGGAGCCTTTGATTAATATTTCAGCAGATCAGTTCGAACGGAATAAGCGTCCTTAAATAATAAATACTGCTCACAAAGGCAGCTAATTAAGTGCCCTTAGATCTGTGATATCCCGTACAGCGACCAACAGATTAGGCATTTGAAACACGGTAGTCCGACTGAACAAGGGTTGGGAAGGTGACATACAGAGCAGATTTTGAAGCTGTGTTCAAAAAAAGAACATCAAGTGTGTCATTAATAACTTATATATGCATTACGTGTTGAAACGGTATTTTGCATAGGTTGCGTTAAACACATTTTATTATTAAAATTCAGTTTGCCTTCTCCTTTTTGACTTGTAAAAAACATGGCCACTAGAAAATTGTAAATGACCTATGTGGCTTGTGGTTATGTTTCCACTGGCAAGCACTGCCTTAGATTGTCTGAACTGCATTTGCAAATTTAATTAATCTGATTCTCCTATAAATGCTGCAAATACCTCCAAGAAACAAGCCTTTTCTAAGGATTTCAGGGAATACTTTCCGATCTAAAAAACTGACGTTTAAATGGAGGGAATATTAAGTTCTCTTAAGTGTTCTAATGTTTACAGACATTGCCAAATTTTCTTAAATTTTTAAATTAAAATTTCAACCGAGGTCAATTACTCGGTCACACACATGAGAAATGCCAGCAGCCAAGTGTTGGTAAACATCACCGATCCAGGGATCCACGCAATTGATCTGACACTGAGCATGAATGTGTAATTACTAGGGGGTTTTATGTACTTCCACCACCTTTATTTTTAAAATCAAATCTTCTTAGGCTTCAAAGCCACTTACCATGGAGAAAAGGATTGTCCATAGCCATTAACTTGGCTGATTGCCAGCCAATGGGAGTGTCTCTATCACTGTGGACTGCTGTGAGGTCAGCTTTTTTATTGTTTTGCCCTAATGTAAGAAATAATTCCCATGTGCAGTTGACGGGTGTGCCCAGTGCTTCTGGATAGCCTCTGCCCTCAGCTCGGGCTGGTCCCTCAACCCATGACCTCTGGACCCAAGTTCTACAGACCTAATTGTCCAACTCAAGGGGCGTGACCACTTCATTGGGTTAAATGAAACAAATGTGTTTATGATTCTTTTCTTCTACCCTTTCACTACTTTCCCTGCTGGCAAGACTGCAACGGACAGATGTGTAAATAATGTCTGACCGGCGTTTGTATATTTCTTCCTGCTCAGTCTGGATCTCTGGTCCCTCGCCAGTGACCGGCGGGGGCATTAGTTTGGCGGTCACCACCGTGGTGATTTGACGAGGCAGCTCCTGGGCTACGGTGGGTTATTACAGAGGGATCTAGAGCGAGTAAGAAACACTGTCCACAGTTTCCTTTGTATTGATCGAGGACTGACTACTGACTACTTTAAAAGTAGTAGTTTCCTTTGTATTGATGGAGGCCCACTCTGAGCCAGCCTCACTTTCTGATAGGAAACCTCAGGAATTAAATTAGGTCCCCAGCTGTTGGATTTCAAGACTGAAGCATCAGTTGTTTCCTTGGAGACAGGGAGGGATTCAGCTAACCGAGGCTGTGGGGCAGGGGCTTGAAAGAAAAGACCAGGCTTCCTCGACAGCCATGAAACCATCAACCACCACCCATGCCATGCTCAGCCCTGCACTGGGTCTGGAGTCCCCAGGCCCACCTCCTGTCTGCTCACCGTGTCCCCCAGACCCTCCATCACACCCTTGGCATAGCTCCCACCTACCAACCCCGACCCTCCGGGGCCAGGGCAACCAGAGCTACTAAGGGCAGCACTTCTTGGGGGCCCTCATTCCTGCCCCTCCCCAGTATTTTCGAAATCTGCCATCTATCTGACTATTGACTTAATATTCTCAATGGTTTTTTTAAAGTGTAAATACGTTCATTTTTAGAGAAAACGTCATGTTGCTCCCTTAAAGATAAAGCCATTGTACATCACCTTCATGGTAGTAATGGTGAAAATAAATGTCATGGAAACAGAACAATGTCACTAAATTCAGACGTGTGGCTGCTTTCCCTTTGCTCAGACGGGAGGGGTTCTTGATGTCAGGCATTACGGACAAGTGCCCTGGGAGATTTTCTCCTCCAAATACTCAGAACGACTGAAAAGGAAATACAGGGCATAACTTCCTTCATGTTGCTAATGTAAGACCAGGTCAGCAACCCCCTAAACCTTTTCTCAAACCTTTGTGCGTGTGCCTCACACCTTGGAAACACGGATCCAGAGAAAGGACAATGGGGCTAGACAGTCTGTTCCCCTTACCGGACACAGCCCTGGGAAGCCTTCTGTTCACCTTCCCAGGGCACAACACCCTGGACACGGGGGCCCCATATCAGGCTGTCCCCAGACCCCCTAGGCAGCCCCTGGATTCCTGGTGAGCCTTGAAGTCAGGGAGGGTGCCCAGACTCACGTCCCCCAATTCAGCTCTGGGAACTGAGCCCCTGTAGCATGGGGAGAAAGAACCTGGAGGACAGGTGAGGTGGGGGTGGCTTCTTAGAACTCACTCTCACTCTCGATTGCTGGGTAATCTTGGGCAGGCTCATTCCTTTCCTTTCTCTGGCCCTGCTTTCTTCATTGAACACTAAAGACCCAGCCGAAAAATCCTTGTACTCTGTGTCTGTTCCATAAGGTTTTTACCATTTATGGGCAGGGCTTTGGAGATCCGGCTGTTAGAAACCAGTCCGTGGGGCTGTCTGGGTGGCTCAGTTGGTTAAGCATCTGCCTTCTGCTCAGGTCATGGTCTCTGGGTCTTGAGATGGAGCCACACATCTTCCTGCTCCTCGGGGAGTCTATGTCTCTCTCTCTCTTCCTCTGTGACTCCCCTCTGCTCATTCTCTTTCTCTCAAATAAATAAAATCTTTTAAAAAGGAAGGAAGGAAGGAAGGAACCAACCAGCCCGTTTTGGCACAACATGGTAACCCCAACCTGCATTTGCCACATGAAGTCAGGGAACCTGGCATCCATCAGATTTGGGTTCTCAGTCCCAGCTCTGTGTGACCCAGGGGTGATTTTTAGCTTCTGTCTGCCTGCCTGCTGCAGCTAAACACACCCACCTCGGGGCACTTGGGGGCTCAATTAGTTAAAATCTGCCTTCAGCTTGGGTCATGATCTCAGGGTCCTGGGATCAAGCCCCGCGTGGGTCTCCCTGCTCAGTGGAAATTCTGCTTCTCCCTCTCCATGGTATGAAAGTTAATTTAGATAATGCGTCGGAAAGTGCCCAAACATAGCAGGGCTTTAAAATGTTAGCTTATAAATGCTACAGACCAAGGAAAAGGCTCTTGCGTGTGTGAATACAGGATTTAGTGGTTAACACGCAGTTTGCACGGCAAGCTCATTTACCCACATCACAACCCCATGTATAGATGAGGAAAGGAGGGGCTCTCAGGGCTGAGAGACTGGCCCAAAAGTCTGTAGCTAGTGTCAGGACTTCAGCTTACGTGTCCCGTGTCCCGACTAGCAGCTCTGAGTCTTTCCTAACAAGGAGTGGCCTGGCTTGTCTCGGGGCTGGCTGCCCTGGGGGCTCCATGCAAATATGAGGCACCTCCTCCAGCTGCTATGGCCCCCTGCTTGCAGCCGGAGGGGCCTCTGAGGTCCCCTGGAAGGCTTCTTGGGGACAAAGGGGGTCAAACAGGGCTGTTCTTACCAAGGCCCAGCCCTCACAGGGTCTGCTGGGCACCTACCCTGCCTACCTGGGCCAGAAATGAACGAGACCATAGCTAGAGAGGCGCTATGAGCCCCGGGAAAGCCTGCCCGGCAGGAAGCGCCATCTAGGTCCATTTATTGAGCACCTGCTGTATGCCAGGCCCCATTCGACAGTGAGATGTGAGATATGAAGGTTTGCCCTTGAACACTTGAAGTGTCGTGAGGAAGACGATAAAACACCCAAGGGTCAGCCTGGGATAGGTAACGGCGACAGGTACAATCCAATGACAGCTACAAGCACCACCCACTGCAGGGGACTCTCCGTTCTCTGAGCAGCAGCTAAGCTGAGCCCGTCCCGCCCTGACATTGGGACAATCACCCCCATTTTACAGGTGGGACAACTAAGGCTCAGATATTTATGTATTTTGTCCCAGGCTGGTGGCTGATGTGGAGCTTAAATCCAGGTCCGTAGGTCTCCAAAACCCACATTGTCCATCACGGGGCTATAGTGCCTTCAGGGGCTGGGGGTCCGAGGAGGGAGAGCTCAGGCCTCCTGGAGACACAGGGTGACCTCCCAGACAGGGACACGGATGTCTCAGGGGGCTAGACAGATAGAGAAGGACGGCACAAAGACGGTTAGAAATGAGAGCGCACAGAAACTGCTGGGGTCTGAGTGGACGTGTATCGGTTAGTTAGCTGTGTTTCATCAACACGAACTTCCTGGTTTGGGTCATTTACTCTAGTTAGTTACCTAATATGTCACTCTCCGGCGAGGCCGGCCCATAGGTACACAGGCCTTCTCTGTGCTGTTTTGCAGCTTCTTGGGAGTCCAGTTCAAGAGGGGAGAAAAGCATTCCAGGCAGAAGGGCTGATTTGAGTAGAAGCCTGGAGGTTCAACAGGCAATGGAAAAGCGGAACTGAGGCTGGCTGTAGGGAGGGGTTGACCGGCCCGCCCCGCTGGTCCCGTACGGCCTGTTTTCTTCCTCCTGACTCACCCGCACTGCTGTGTGAGGAAGCTTCGCAGAGCTAATACTCGTGAGAATGCCAAGCACAGTGACCGGCACATAGAAATTACACACATAAACCATACCTTTCAAGAGGTTTGCTGGGCGATCATAGGGGTAACGGCCTCCTGGGCCACACTCTGTAAATTCATAAGTATCTCTTCATGCAGCCTTATGACATGTGAGTCGTTACCTCCATTTTATTGAGGGAGTCACGGAGGCCCAGAGAGGTGAAGTGACTTTTCCTAGATCACACAGCTAATAGATACCCAGCTGGTAGGTGGTTAATCGGACCTTATGACTCCTAATCTATGTTCTTTCCCAGCCCTGGAAAATAGGCAGGGTTTGGGCCATGGACCCCATCCACCTTAAGATTTCTCAGGAAAGTTCTCTGCATTCTCTGGAGGCTTTCCTCTCACCCACTGCGCGCTGGGCTGTCATGGAACCGGGATAAAAACAAACAAACGAACAAAAAACCATGAAGCTACTCTTGAGTCAGAAATCACTTCCTGGATGAATAGCCTCTCTGAGCCTCAGTTTCCCCAGCTGTAAAACAAGGTTGATGGAAACCTCCAGAACCAGGTCTGAGATGAGGCTCCATGAGACATTGGCCATGAGGTAATTGGGGGGAAATCTGGGGCTCCTTGGGGGTATTGAAAAGTCCCACAGCCATAACTGCTGATGGGCCTGGGGCCACGGTAAGAGCTCATGGGGACAGCAGAGAAAGACGAGAGGGAAGCCCCAGTTTCCGCCCACCATTTTGTAGATTTCTGTGGCCTGAATGCCTTCTGCCAGAAAATGGCCGCCAAGGGAGCCTCCGAGAGGAGGCCGGCCTCAGGAGGGAGGCACCATGGAGGGGCTGCGAGAGCCCTGGGGAGACACAGACTGGGATCCCATTATAGGAAAGTGACCCCCTGGCTTTTCCCTGGCCTCCACCTGTGTTAGGAGGTGGTAGGGCACATTAGGAGGTCCACCCTGTGTTCCAGGCTTCCCCCAACCACTCCATCATAGCCAAGCTGGTCTGGGCTCTCCCGGCAATCCTGGCAGATGCCCAGGGCGCCTATGCTGGGGGCCACAGGCTGTGTGGACAAGGAGCTTCCACATGTCTTGGGGGTCTCACCTGAGCACCCCACCTCTAATTTGGAAGTTACCTGCGGACCCCTGAGCGAGGCAGGACACAGAGAAGTCACCCTGTCCTCACAGCTCTGCACAAAGCCTAGCACAGCTTTAGCCTTTATAGAAGCACTAACCGGTGCTCAGAGAGCTCCAGCCCTGTCAGAAGTGGGACCAGAGTCACGTTCTGGTCACGGCCCACCCTCCCACCACCCCACTGCCTCTTTCTAAATGGAGCTTAGGGGAAGGATTTTATCCATGCTTTAGTATGAATTTTGGTAGCGTGCTTACCTTGCCTGGGAGGAGTGCACGGGAGCTGGGCTGGGCTGGGCCGGGGGCAGAGGTGGGAAACCATGACCCGGACGGGAAGGAAGTCCATCCCCCACTCTGCGCCCGGAGATTCACTTTCCCCTCCTTCCATCGGCTGAACTAAAGTAAAGGCACTCTCCAAACGAATTAAACTCCTTGGAGAAATGTGCCACACTCTCCAGACAGGATGCTAGAAATATCATGACAGTATCTGTGTTGGAAGAAACCCCAGAAGGCTGCCAGTCATCGACTCCTTTTTGTCAGAGGAGAAAACCAAGGTGCAGAGTGTGGGGTTGGTGGTGGTGGTGGGGGGGAAGTGGGGATGACCCACCCAAGGTCACAGAGCCAGAGCTGGGGTGGGCAGCCTGGTGGGCAGGGGCGGTTTGGGTGGGAGGGGGTTCCTGTGCTCTTGCTGCCTCGGGCTGTGGTCCACTATGGTCTGAGGCGAGCACAGGTGACCTGGGCTCTGAGATGTCAGCTCGGTGAGGCGAGGAGCTGGCTTCCTACACCCACTCTTCCTGCACACCTCGATGGCAACCCGTTCTCAGCCTCTGTCTTCTTTTTCTCTCTGTTTTTTTTTTCTCCCCAACATTTTATTTCAAAATAATTTCAGACCAGCTGAGAAGTTGCAACTTCCATATGCTCGTCACTCAGATTCCCCAACTGTTAACATTTTACCACAATTGCTTTACATTTTCTCAGCCTACCCGTTTTTTGGGTCTGTCTGTCTCTTACTCTTGGCCTGAATTCTTTGGGAGTAGGTTGTAGACATAAGGCCCCTTTCTCCTAAATACTTCCATCTGTCTTTTTTTTTTTTTTTTAAAAGGACAGTCTCTCATCTAACTGCAATACACATGTCAAAATAGGGTAGTTGACATCAATACAATATTAATAGATAATCCACAGACCTTTTTCAGATTTTTCCAATTGTCCCAATAATGACCATCGAGGCAAAAGAAAATTCTAGTTGGTGTACCATGCTTTATTCTTGTCTTTATTTTCCTTTAACCTAGACCATTTTCTAGGATTTTCTTTCTCTTTCATGACATTGATCCTTTTAAAGAGTATAGACCAGTTACTCCTTTTTTTTTTTTTTTTAAGATTTTATACATTTATTTGAGAGAGAGTATACATGCGGGGGTAGGGGGTGGGGAAGCAGAGGGAGAAGCAGACTCCCTGCTGAGCAGGAAGCCAAACACAGGGCTGGATCCCAGGACCCTGGGATCATGATCTGAACCAAAGGCAGAAGCTTAATGACTGAGCCACCCAGGCGCCCCTAATAGTCCAGTTAATCTGTGTAATATCCCTAGTCATATTTGGTTTGATGGCTCCTCATGATTAGTCATGCCTCCTGTGGCAGGAATAGCACAGACATGCTCAGTGTTCTTCTTCTCAGTGCGCTGTATCAAGAGGCACGCCGAATCAGCCTGTCCCATCTTGGTGTTCTAATTTTGAGTGCTTGGCTAAGAAGATGTCTGCTAGGTCAAGCTACTCTTTTCTCCTTTGTAACACATATGTATCTTGTGGGCACATTCTTTGGGACTATGTAAAAATTTTAGCCCCCCTGCAGACTTTTACCCACTAGTTGTAACATGATGGGTGATTCTGGCCTGAGCTGGTTATTATCACCACCATTTCTGGATGGTGATGTTAGATCTCCATCACTCCTAATACAAGTTTAGTCGCTGACTTGGCTTGCTTTGCTGATTCAGGAGTAGGCGCCAACTGGCTCAGTGCTTGGAAGGCTGGAGCTGATGAGGCCCCTCGGGTTGAGCCTCTAGCGGCCGCCATCTTGCCCGGCCTCAGACACTGGAGTTTGGTTCACTCCTCTCTGCTCCCAGGGCCACTTCTCTCCCCACCTACAATTCCTGCCATTGATTTGTTGAGCTCCAGCTCCATGTGGGGCAGCATTTTTCAGCCACTAAAGATACAGGACAAAGCCTCAGACTTCAAGGAGCTTCTATTCTAGTGGGGAAAATAGAGAAATGAGCAAGCATGTTTTAAACCAGTATCATATCGGGGGCACCTGGGTGGCTCAGTGGGTTAAAGCCTCTGACTTCGGCTCAGGTCATGATCCCAGGGTCCTGGGATTGAGCCCTGCATTGGGCTCTCTGCTTAGCGGGGAGCCTGCTTCCCCCTCTGCCTGCCTTTCTGCCTACTTGAGATCTCTCTCTCTCTCTCTCTGTCAAATAAGTAAATAAAATCTTTTAAAAAATAGTATCATATTAGAGAGATATATGCAGCAAGGGAAATAAAACAAAGCAAGGCAGACTGAGAGTGAATGGGATGGGGGTCCCCATAAGGCTTCTGGGAGGCATTGAGCAGAGATGTGAGTAATGAGATTAGTCTGGAATCCCGAGAGATGGAGAGATCCAGCGGACGGACCTTCCAGGTGGAGGGAACACAGGCGTGGAGGCCCTGAAGTGGAATGGTTGGCTCATGGGCATGCGGGACAAGATTGCAGAGAGGGAGCAGGAGGGAGGTGGACAGGCTGCTGGTGTCGGCAAACACAGAGCACATAGGGGCTTGGAATGAACCCATGGGAAACGGGAAATCACTGGAGAGTTTTAGGTATCGAAGGACATGATCTGATTTGCCTTTATGCATATACAATTATTGAATGACCTTTGTCTATGATCAACTCCATATTTCAACCTAAGTCAGTTTGTTTAAGCCTAGAAACCTTCTATCACCATTGTACCGCTCCAACAAATATTACTTCAGTAAATAGAATATGTCCGTGATAAACAAAATACTGGAAACACGGTGGTGTCAAAGAGCCTGCTCCCCAAGCCTAGGCCACTCTCCCCTTGCATGGGGTGTTGGGTGTTCAAAGCTGAGCCGCATCAGCCCGGACTTGACACCCCAAGCCCTGGATTGCTGCAAAAGGATGAAGCCGCTTGCCGTGGGATTCAGTGCTATTTGCTCACCCATTTAAGTGGTCTGGTTTGGGAAACGAGGCGCTGGTGGCAGAGTTGGGTCAGGGCGGGGGCCGTGTGGACAGAGGGGGCAGTGCTGTGACAGAGGGAAAGGCAGTCCGTGGAGGACCCCCAAACCAGGAGCAGGCAGAGGCCGGAGAGCTTCCTCCCACTTCAGCAGTCAGCCCACAGCTGGCCCATTTTAGCCTGGAGAAACTGAGGCCCCCGAAAGGGGCAGGGATGTCCCTAAGGTCCTAATAAAGGCTGGTCTCAATTCCACCATCTTCCCTGGTGGCTCCCACCCAATTCCAGCTGAAAATTCACACCCGCCGTACACACCCATCATCCTGATTTTTTTTTTTTTAAGATTTTATTTATTTATTTGTCAGAGAGCGAGCGAGCGAGAGCAAGCCTAGGCAGACAGAGTGGAAGGCAGAGTCAGAGGGAGAAGCAGGCTCCCTGCGGAGCAAGGAGCCCAATGTGGGACTCGATCCCAGGACGCTGGGATCATGACCTGAGCCGAAGGCAGCTGCTTAACCAACTGAGCCACCCAGGCGTCCCCTGATTTTTTTTTTTTTAAGATTATCTATTTATTTATTTATTCGACAGACAGAGATCACAAGTAGGCAGAGAGACAGGCAGGGGCGGGGGGAAGCAGGCTCCCTGCTGAGCAGAGAGCCCAATGCAGGGCTCGATCCCAGGACCCTTAGATCATGACCTGAGCCGAAGGCAGAGGCTTTAACCCACTGAGCCACCCAGGTGCCCCCATCATCCTGATTGGAAAAACGTTCCCACCACCACTTGTAAAGAGATCTCGCACAGCTCGGCCTTTCATTCTGGATGGCGGGAGTTTGCAAGTTCCCCGAGCGATGGGGGCGTTCAGTCCCTTCAGCCTGGTGGGGGGGCGCGGGGTGTGCGGACAGGCATGGTGCTGGCCTTGAGCCATGTCTGTCAGGGTGGCAGTGAGAACGTGGACGCTGGGGTCTGGCAGGCGAGCGTCTGATCCCAAGAGCCAGCACCTCCTGAACCCTCTTGAGGAAGAACGGGTCCACCCAAATGCCAGCGCCTCCGTTCTTACATTCTGGATGGACTTTATATCCTCCCCGAAGAGCCTCACAGGCCCTTTCCAGCCACCTTTCTGGTCTCCGGTACAGCCACATCAGCATAAGCCATGAAACTGGTCCCAGGCAGCACTTGGGAGGTCAGAGTCTGGCCATCTGAAGTGAAGGAGGGGTTCATGCATATATCTTGCATGTTCCCCTCTTCTCCCTCCCAGAATTCTCTAGACGCTCTCACAGGGTCTCCCCAACACCTGCCTCTTGCAGGCAACCATTGTCACAAATGTGGGTGACTCAGTTTTCTAGAGCCACCATAACTCAGTACCACGGATCAGTGTGTGATCAACAGAAAGGTATTGTCTCAATTCTGGAGGCTAAGAGTTCGAGATCAGGGCATCCGCTGGGTTGGTTCCTTCTCAGGACTGTGAGGGAGTGTCTGTTCCTGGCCTCTCTGCTTGCTTCTGGTGATTTGTTGGTGTTCCTTGCATCCCTTGGCTTGAAGAAGCTCCATTCCGATCTCTGCTTTCTTCTTCAAACGGCATTCTTCCTATGTGCACACATCTGTGTCCACATTACCCCTTTTCATGAGGACCCCAGTCCTGTCGGATTGGAGCCCGCCCTAATGAACTTAGTTTAACTTGATTACCTCTGCGAAGGCCCTCTCTCCAAATAAAGTCACATTCTTAGGTATTGAGGTCAGGACTCCCACATATCTTTTTTGTGAGACACAACTCACACCACAATTCAACCCAGCAGTGTGTGTGTGCATGTGTGCACGCACACACACACCTCAAGGGTGGGATTTCTGGGCCACGACTATGGCAACGTTTTCTAAAGTGGTTGTCCTGACTCTGCTTCCTCCAGCAATGTTCAGAGTCCCCGCTGACCTCCATTCTTAACACTCAGTGTTACCCCACTTCTTAATTATAGACAATCTAGTGGGTGTAAGATCGTATCTCCCTGTGGCCTTACTTTGCATTTGGCTGATGACTGTGAGGCTGGATCCCTTCTACAAGTTTATGGGTCTTGTGTGTTTCCCTTCCCTGAAAGGCTTCTTCCGGCCATTTGCCCATTTTTCTATTGCTTGCCTTTTCCTTATTGATTTATACACAAGCTTCTTTTTGGAGGAGGGTTTGCATTAGGAAAGGTAAGGAGAGGAGAAGAGGGAGGGGAAGTTAGGACAACTTTCCTGGCCTTAGATTTGGAGGACTGACCCGCACAGGTACCCGTTCAGTAACTGTGAAACAGAAAACCACATCAGGTCCTCCAACTCTCTCTCTGGAGTCCACGCAGCCAGGTACAACGCAGAATTTACAATATTTGGATCTCAGAGAGGGGACATGGTACTTTGTAATGTCACGGCCAGAGTCTGGTCAGCCACTGGAACCAAATACGTTAATATTTCTGCAGCAAAATGTATGATTTTCCATACCACGTGGAGTAAACAAAGACTACGGGCACCTTGCATCCCGTGTCGCCGCCACCAGAGTTATGAAAACTCTTTTACTTTGAGGGTCTCTGGGGCTTTTGAATGGCAGTAAGGGATTGTGCTTGCAAACCTGTGCCCCCTTTCTCTGCCAATCTCTTGGCTGCTCCATGAAGGTGATATTACCACCCCCATTTATGTGGAGAAAGACCACCGGAGCTCAGAGAGGTTAAGAAATCCAGATCCTGGTATGAAGGGGAAGAGATGGGATTTGAACACACATCCGTCTGACTCCACGGCTCCCCCACCTCCAGTTTTGCCGTGCTGCCCCCCAACCCTATGGGGGTGACTTCTGGGTTTCTCTGATCCCCAAGACTCTGGAGTTTGGAAACCGAGTCACAAGCCAGAGGAATGGATTGGGAGGGCGGAGCGCAGCTGGGAGTGAGTAGGTGTGAGATGAGATGGCTGAGCCAGACCCTCTGCCCAAAGCAGTGGGTGCTGGTGGCCAGAGCCTGGGATGCTCGAGTCAAACCTCTGCAAAACTTTCCAAGAGTCCATCATACCTTGGTACTGATCAAACATTCAGCCAGTCCTCTACTCATCCTCGATTGAAGTCTAAAGCCTTGACACCATGCAGACAGGCATTGACTGGAGATCTTAGCCATCACTGGGGCAGGGGGCTGAGGCTTCCCCCTATTAAAGTCAGGGCTCGAGCACCTTTGCAGAGAATGATGGGGAAGCCCCGTGATGCTAGGCCACTGGCAGGGAGAACTAGTGGTGTGCAGAGAGAGGAGGGTCACCGCTGCTCCTCCTGACCCACTCACCTCTGGAAAGGGGCCGGTTAGGTCTCCCAGGTCATCTAAGGCTTGGATAACTCTTTGTCTCCATCACTTTCTCATCCCTGCGAACTCCTACTCATCCTCTAAGACCCTTTCCAATTGTGCCCCCCTCTTTGGACTCAAAGTTATTTTCTCGCACCTCTACTTTTCCCAGCGCCCTTTGCTCTGACCCCTGCGATCGCCATTATACTTGACTATAATCAGCTGTGAGGACATCTGTGTCCCCCACCACAGTGGGAGGCTTGGCACAGAGCCAGGCCGAGAGTGAGAATGAATAAAGGAATGAATGAATGCATGTTCTTGGTTAAGGGTTAAGATAGGCAGAAATGTGGGAGGTCTTAATGAGCCACCTCAAAAAGCACCTTGCATGTGACTTGTGGAGGGGGACATGGGGCGACTGTGAGGTCTGGCAGGTAACAATGTGGGCTTGGACTTGGACCTGAAATCGTATTCTGGTCCCAGCCTGAAGTCACCTGCTTGGGAAACCCTGGTTCCTTCCTCAGAGGGAGGCTGATGACTCCCAGCAACTCTGGGGCCTGATATCAAGGTTCCCTTATCTTAGGGGGCTTTAGCCCACCTCTGAAAGTTCCAGCCCTGCCCCTAGGAGCGGGGGGGATTTTCATCCCGTGCCCACACTTGAGCTTCATTCACCCAGAAACTGCTGCTCCAGCAGCTCTCGAAGACTCGAACCAGAGTCCCTCCAGAGAGCCAGTGGGTGGGGACAGGCCCCCTGGAAAACCCTGTGTGGCCCAGCAGGGTTTTGGCTTCCACTGAAACCCTGAAACCCAGTCCTGCCCCTTGCACAGGGGGCTGAGCTCTGGGGGATTTTATTCTTGAATTCTCCCTAGCTTAGCACACTAGTCCCTGTCCTGCCTCCAGGCCTCTGCTCATGCTGGAGATCCTACCCAGAATGCCCTTCTGCCTTCTCTCAGCGAGGCTGCCCGCAGTAGGGGAAAGACAGAATATGGGGAACAAACTTGGATTTGAATTCTGGGTCTGTCAAGTCCCAGCTTTGGATCCTTGGGCGGGGACCTCACAGGGCTGTCACAAGGATTCTGTACAACAATGTCTGTGAAACACGCGGCACAGAGGAAATCCTCAGTCACTGTGGGTCGGGTCGGTTCCCCCTGCCCCTGTGAAACACGCCTTGACCATTAAGGTCTGGGCCACAGGTCGCCTCCCCAGCAGTCACTTTCCAGACTCTCTCTCCTCTGGGTTCCTTGAGGACCCTCATGCCGCCGGAGAGATAGGGTTTCAGCCAGTTCTTGGCACCTGGGCTTCCTGGCTGGTCTCCAAGCTACAGGCCAGCCTGGGGCTCCCTCATCACCGCCCCCTTCCCGCAGCAGACCCCAGAGCAGGTCTGGCCATGGCACGATCCCAGAACTGTGGGTGGAGGTGAGTCTCTACAGAGACTTCTATTAAAAATAACGGTAGCTAGGATTTGTTGAGAATTTCCTATACATTATGCTTCCAAGGTCTATCCGAGTGGATACAGATATAGTTCATGCTTTTAATTAAACAATCCGGTCTATGAATATAATACAGTATCTTTAATTTTTTCCTGCTGGTGGGCTGTTAGATTAACTTTCTTTTTTTAAAGATTATTTATTTTAGAAAGAGTGCATGAGCTGGGGCGGGGGGCCGGGCAGAAGGAGAGGGAGAAGCAGACTCCCCATCATGGAGGTGAGCCCCATGCGGGGCTTGATCCCAGGACCCTGAGATCATGACTGAGCCAAAGACAGACTTTTAACTGACTGAGCCACTCAGGCACCCCTGCTAGATTACTTCTAATTTTCTTCCAGTACAAACAGAGCCACAGTAAAAATCTTTGTGCACGTCTGCATGTGAATATGCCAGAGAAATTTTTCTAGGATATATACGGAAAGATATAATTTTGGGGTCCAGGCATGACCGTCTTCAACTTTTTAAGGTATTATTGGCCGTGTTACTATTCATTCTATTTTTAAGGATACGATCATCACGTATAATTTCTTTGTAATCTGCTTTATCCATCTACTACGTGTACGTGCACATACCCAAGTCTATCACACACACGCTTTTGTACACGTTGACTCAGCAAGATCTTGGGGACTTACTGTGGGCAGGGTGTTGGGTCTTTCTTGTCATGGGACTTCAGTCCTGGGAGGGTTTCACACCTGTGAAGCAAGCTTGGCATGTAATGAGATTTGCCTGATAGCCCCATAGTGCAGAGGAAACTGGGTGTTCAACCCGGGCAAGTTTGATTCAAGCACCCCACCCCAGACCTGCTGAATCAGAATTCTAGAGGAGGGGCTCGACTTCTACCTCCTGCACTCAATGGTCAAATTTTATGGGAAATCAAGCAGTGGGAGCCCATGAAAAGTCAGTGTTTCTGGCCTGCTGGTCTCTCTTGGAACCCCATCTTTTTTGTTCTCCCTTGGGATTTATATTGAGTTGCCCATGATTCTCTATGCTCAGCAGTGTCTCGTCTCACTGTCTGGAAGCTGCAGAGAAGGTATAGTCTGGTATGGGAGCCTGAGTGAGCGAGCTTTGGGGTCAGAACCGCAGAAGCCTTTGCTTTTGGAGGAACTCCTGTTCCCATGGCAACTGCAGGCCACATCTCATCTCCAGGACGACCGGGCACCATGCTTATAGAGCCAGGGAAGAGGGCCACCAGACGTGAGTGTGGGACAGCTCTGCGAAGGTTTGTAAGAAAGATGGGGAGGAAGGAGGAAAGAATGCAGTCTCTGGGGGAACTGGAATAGTCCTTTTGCCGAGGAGAAGGCTGAAGGGCCCTTGGAGTCATCTTTACGCCTGGGACGGAATGTGCATTCGAGGACCAGATGCTCTCCCCTGTCCATACACGGTGTCATACCTGGCAGAAGTCTGGCAGGGCTCAGGGAACTTCCCAAGGTCACATAGCCGGTGATCAGCAGAGAGGGCTCGGGGCACGATTCTGTCTATCCCCCAAATCTGCATTCTGGATAATGAAAAAAGGATTTCAGGAGAGGTGTCCTCGTGCGTGGGAAAGGCCACAGACCCTCCCACTTCCAGAATCTTCCCGGCCTCACGCATCTCCCCGGCACCTGTTCTAGTCACACACGTGGTGAATGGTCCGCGGGCGTTCATGGCATTGAATGCAGGTCAGCCGCAGACTCATTTCTCGGCTCGCAGCCTAATGTCACTCACACTCCCTCGCTTTCTTGAGCAAGAGAGAGACGGGGAGTTCCAGAACTCTGGCAGACCCCGGAGCTGGTTATGTTGCCTTATTCTGATGATAGCTCTTCTTCTCTTTCAGTGGAGGTTATGAGTTGCTGTTGCCCTTGACCTCCCCTTGACATCTCCTTGGATTTGGTGGGGGAGGGGATGGGAATTCCACCCTGGAGCAAAGCCCCCCCCCCCAGTCCCATCACACTGGGGAACAGGGCTTCAATACATGCATTGGGAGGGGCACGAAGGTCCCGTTCATAGCATGCATATTGAGTTTCCTTTGTGTCCCCAAGCTTTTCCTAAGTAGGAGAGGAAAGAATGAAAACAACAAAAACTGTCAAATAAAGTAACCTAGGGCCAAAACACCAAGTCACTAACTTGTCTCCAGGTTCCAAGGAGAGAGAGATCACCCCAACCTTCCTGGGCTTGGAGATTCCCAGCAGGTGCAGCCTGGTCCATTCCTCACAGTCGCCCAACACCAGTCACCTCTGTGAACGAGGGCCATGCCGTCCAGCCAAGCCTCCCAGCCAGCCTCAGTCTCTGGGACAAAGTAAACTCAGCCCTGCTGGGTGTTACAACTCCTCCAAGTTCCTTCAAAGACAGAACCCCGCTGGCTGTTCAGGATCAGGTTCGAAGTTACTTGTGTGAGCCTGTACCACGCTTCTTTCCAATTTTAATGGAATTATACGTTGTTCCTTTTTCTTTCCAGTTCCATGGATCACCCCCCATTAGCAACCTCAAGGAAAGTTCTTGAAAGAAAAACATTCACATGGTCCCGGCCCCCTCCCTGTCAGGACACCTCCCCCAAATGCCCCTGCTTCTGTTGGTGGTTGGTTCTCTCGTGATTGTCCCTTTCTCCTCCAAGTTGAAACAGGGGCTTCCGAGGGCCAGCCTGTGTTGGAGACCTGGTGCCAAAGGGACTTGGGCAGCTCATGGCTAAGCTGTCAAGGCCCATGGTCTCCAACACACCATGCTGTCTGGTGCAAATATGATGAGTCACATTTGTCATTTAAAATTTTCCTGGAGCCACATTTTAAAAAGTAAAAACCAACAGACGAAGTTAACATAATGATATATTTATTTAACCCAGATGTCCAAAATATCTTTCCAGCATGCTGTCAATATAAAACGTTATCAATGAGCTATTTTACATTCTTTGTGGTATTGGTTTTTCTTCTTACCAAGTCTTTGAAACATGGTGTATGCTTGGTGCTTAAAGCCCACCTCAATCCAGACACTAAAGTTTCATCAGCAGGACTTAATCTGGATTTAGATTTCATAAAATTTACTATGGGAAAGGTAGATTTGCAGGTCAATGTGGCTCGAACATTTCAGTGACGTTTTCCAATGACTGGATTGAACATCAGTTTTTAAAATTCAATTTAAATGAATTGAACTGAATAAAATGAAAATTTCCACCATATTGGACAGCCCAGCACTACACAATCCTCCATTTCAGACAAAACAATCTCTAACATGTCCAGATTTCTATATCTCTGCTGCATTTATACATAAAAACTCTTTGCATATGATGAACCCACCCCTGAACTGATAGACTGAGGGAAGAGGACAGATTTCCCATCTATCTCCATAAGATGTTGGAAGTTGTACAATGTAGTGGTTTAAAAGAGTGGCTTCTAGAGCCAGACTGCCCAGGTTCTAGTTTTGCCTCCAATACTGACCAGCTGGGTGACCTTGGGTGACTTACTTAACCTCTCTGTGTTGGAGTTCTCTCTCCTATGCCACTTCACCAAGGAGTTGTGAGGATTCAAATAACCAGTACAGCGGATAAAGCACAAGGCTACCCTCTATAGGGGCATACAGTGAGTGCTCAACAGACGTCATCTTTCATTATATATTTTATTTAATTATAATAGAAGGACAGAAGGACTAGAAGAGACCAGAAAGCTATCAGCCTGTTGTTTTGCAAGTGAGAAAACAGGTCTGGGGTGTATAAAAGACCAATCCAAGGTCACAAAGAAAACTAATGATAGAAATCAGCTGAGACCCACTTCCTTAATGCTCAGCCCGGTGACCTCTCCGCTCTGCCTATGCTGATATTTACAGGAGAGGAAACACTCTGGCCCACTGAGCACCTGAGCTCTTCATTTCACCTCCCAGGAGCAAGGATGGCTCTGGCTGACATGGCCACACCATCCGCCAGGCCCTCTCTGCAGGCTCGGGGGAGAAGAATGTGGGGACGGTTGACTTAAAACTCATTGTACCAGTGCTGCTGGATAGCCTTGTATCCCCAGGAAAAAAGGCCCATTTGTTTCTTTGGAGACCTTTAATTTTCATTTAATTGTAGATGTTAAAAATTTAGAGCAACAAAAGGAGAACGCCAAAACTCACTGTATGGGTATATTTCTTACTAGTGTTTATATTTTTCTGAAGCTTTTTTTTTTTTTCTGTAGGAGAGATTGGGTTTCATTTATGTATATCCTTTTAGCATCTCTTCTGGGCAAGGCACTGTGCCAGGTGCCAGGGATATGGGAGTGAACAAAATAGAAACTAGAAACAGTCCCTCTCCCCGTGGCCCTGAGAATCCAGCGGGATAGATGGGAATCCACGGTTCATCACCCAAAGAAACGTACTTGTATGTGGCCGGGGCCACAGAGGGAAAAGGTCCCAGGGTTCGAGGAGAGGGCAGAATGGGGGACCGAACTCAGGCTCCCTCTAGGTCCCGGAAGACCTTCAGAAGCTTGAAACCAGGCTGGGCGGGGGCAGGGGCTGGAGGGGAGAGCGTAACCGTTTATAGCATTCCCCACATCATTAAAAACTCTTTGTGAATATAGTTTTTAAAGATTTTATGTATTTATTTGTCAGAGAGAGAGGGAGACAGAGAAAGCACGCACAAGCAGGGCAGAGGCAGAAGGAGAGGGAGATACGGGCTCACCGCTGAGCCCCAAGCGGGACTGGATTCTAGGACGCTGGGATCATGACCTGAGCCGAAGGCAGATGCTTAACCGACTGAGCCACCCAGGTGTCCCTTTTTGTGAACCTTTTTTGCAAATACTTTAAATGTGGATCTTCCTAAGCAATCCCCCACATGCTTTTAAGATAATTCCGTTGTCTCCGCTTGGGAGATTTGTAATGTTTTTACTATTAGAAATGACAGGGGAAGACTGTCTACCGGGCAGTGTCTCTAAGTCTTGGCCGCAGGAAGGTCCCGGGAGTCATCTCATTTCATGTTTATGATGAGCTGCAGTGGGGAGCCTATTGTTCCCGGTCTGCAGCGCGAGTGCCCAGCGCTAGGAGACATTAAATGATCTGCCTGAGTCACACGGTTTGAGAGGGATCCAGCTGGAGAAAGGAATCTAGAACGTTCCAGTTCTGACATGTGGACTCTAATCTCTATGCAGCCGTCACGGTTATTTCTGGAGGACAGGTTCCCAGAAGTGAAACTGCTGGCTCAGACGGGCTTTGTTTGTTGCTGCGGTCCTTAGGGCTGTTGACTTACGGGCTCCCGACACCCCACACGAATGTTAAAAAGAAAACATGCTTGGTGGCAGGGGATGCCTGCTAGGCTCTGCACGCTGGTTCTCCCTGTGGGGCCCTCCCTCCGCGTGGCTGTAAGTCCACTCTGTGCACCCTGCCTTGCCCCCCAAATGCAACCCAGCAGCATCCCTCCCACATCAGCCACTCGGCAAGCGTTGACTATGTGCCTATGCTTTCCTGAGCACGTCTGTTGGAGCAGGGGCAGCAAGTGCTTCTCCCACCCCTGGATGGCCATGCTGGGTGTGGTGTACAGGGCCCCAGGGCGGTGTTCAGCTGAGCCCCTGACAGCCCCTGACAGCTTCCCCGCCAGCCAACGGGGGCCTCAGCCTCTCCTTCAGTGTTGATGCCTCCTTCCTTTCCATGGAATCCCACGGGCCTGGGAGACACTAGAGGATGAGTGTCCCATTTTCTTAGGCTCCAGGCAAGGTGACTTCATTTCTCCCGTCCTCACTCACCTCCGTCTCATGTCCCCTTGGCATCTTGCCCAGGCTACCCAGTCCGAGGTCCTGTTCTGTTCTGCTTGGGGCTGTGGCCTGAAAAGTTGCCACTCCCCTGGGCTGGGGGGAAGCTTTCTCTTCTCCCATGTGGACACCCACCCCTGCATTTCCTATCCTTTGCAGAATGGGGGGCACAACTCAAGATGATTTTCTGGGGCACACAGGATAACGGAACTTAGTAGATGAATTTAGTATTGAATAATGCGTGGTAAGAAAAATATTTAGGGGTGCCTGGTGGCTCCGCTGGTTGGGGTTTCTCGACCATTGCTTTAGAAAAGTTGTAACAGACTACATTTTCTTCTCTGTATCTTGCTTCATTCCTCAACATAGCATGGGAATCCCTCCAACTGGTGTAACTCCAGTTCACTCTTTATAAAGGCTACAGAAGCTGACATGCTGTAAATGGACCATAATTCATTCCATTTTCCCAACGAATGAGCACTCAGTCTGTTTCCAGTGATTAATTATCTGAGAACCATGGTCGCTTTTTTAAAGCAATGAACACTTAAAAAAACATTTTTTTAATTTATTTGCGGGGGAGGCGCAGAGGGGAGAGAGAATATCAAACAGAGTCTGGGCTGAGCGCAGAGCCTGACATGGGACTTGATCCCATGAGCCTGAGATCATGACCTGAGCTGAAATCAAGCATCGGACACTTAACCAACTGAGCCACCCAGATGCCCCTGCAATGAATGTTTCTATATTCAAGTATCTTAACGCTGTAAAGCAAATTCCCAGGAAAAGGTAGCGGTTCCTTTTTAAATAAATTTAGTGCATCAAAAAGTGACTCGATCTAAAGAAAACTGTAAAGTATGCAAGCCGGCAAAGGCAGTAATGCTCCTGGGGGAGCGCCCATCCTACATTGGGCCCTCGGGGAACAGAGGCCCGGATGGAAGGGGAGGGGAAGGTAAATTCTGCTTTTGTTCCTATAGGCACAGGGCTCAGAAAACACAAATGCCGGGATCCCTTCTTGGGATGGGGACAGGAAAATGCCTGTGACCCAGAAAAACAAAAACAAACCCCTGAGTATGCACAAACAGCTTTGGTGACAGCTCTCCTTGCAACTGATGGTTCCTGCTGGCTCCTCCATCAGTCAGTCAATCAACAATCACTGAGGTGGGCATGCGGGGTGGGTGAGGGGAGGGGACACAGGGCTGGTTCAGCCTTGGGCCCTGTTCTCTAGAGTTTTGTGGTCTAGCAGAAGGTGCGTAAGTTTTCACCTATAAGAGAGTGGTTCCCCAGACCCAGAGAGCCCTCCACAGAAACACACACACGCACACACACACACACACAGACGCACAGAGACACTCACACACAAATGGTCACAGCTATGCACTCACACGCCCCAACACAACCACACACACATGTGCAAACACACTGCAGCCAGCACCCTAGTCTCCCCCGTGCCCACCCCGTGCGTGGATTGAAAACCACTCTGGGGCTCTGGGGCCGTTGCTGTGGGAACCGGGATTCTGCCATCCTAATTTGTGGGCCTCTGAATTCTTGCTCTGAATATTGCATTAGCCATGGAGTCTGTGCTCTGAATTCTGAGTCCCCTCCAGGGGGTCAGCCTGGGCAGCCAACCAGGGAGTTGGTGAGGACAGGCAATTCTAGGCCTGATTACTTTCTGTCTGAATGATGGAGTGGCCCCGATGGATGCTTGTAGGGGAACTGCGCCAGCCGGCAGGGGTGTGGGCGCTCCTGCCAGCACATTTAGGTTTGAGCGCAAAGTATCAGCTCGGGGTGGGGGGAGGGGCTGAGACTAGTAGCAGCCGCCAGAGCCTATAGCTTCTCTCCGTTAGGCCAGGCCAGGCTGGGCTCGGTAACAAGCACAGGCTGAAATCTTTATGGCTTAACCCCACAAAGGTTCACTTTCTGGTTTTAGGCTTTTTTGGGTTCTTTTTTAGTTTGGGGGGATTTGGGGGGCACCCAGATCTGAACTGGAATACAGGTTCACTTCTTATGCAAGATTCTAGCGTGGCCAGCATCCCCCGCCCTCTTGCAGTCGCATTAGGGCCTCAAATAGGGGCACATCTGAGAAAAAAGAGATGGAGGACACTCACCACCTCTTACCTCCATCGACATGGCAGGGAGCGCACGTCCTTCTTCCCAGACAGCAATGGCCCCGCCTAAGTAAGAGACCCTGCGTGCAGGCGAGCTCCTCTGGGAGCACCACGGTCTCTGCCACGGTCGATCCCTCTTTGTGCTTCCACTCTGGACGGTCCCTGCCCAGTGTGGAGCCGATCCCCTGGAGACAGTTCAGAACCAGGTTCTGCTTCTTGCTGAGCTGGGTGGCCTCAGGCCATGGACTGGTTAGGGACCCACGAGGAAATGGGTGGCACGATCAAGATAGGAGCATTTGAAGGGGCTTATTTACAAAGGGTGAGGTCCGCAGGAACTGGAAGCCAAGGAGCTCTTGCCACCCAGGGCCCAAGGAGGCGAGAGCAGGGAGTGGTCAGTGAGACCAGAAGGAGAGAGTCAAGGCGAGGAGCCACCACCTTCAGTGGGGGACCTCACAGAGAAGGAGTCAGGGGAATGAGCACCGCCACTCCCCTCTCCTCCCTCCCTCCTAGGTCCGCTGTGGCTCCCCATTGGCTGAGCCAAACTGAAACTAAAGTCCAAAAAAAAAAAATCAGCCCATCATGGCCATGTGGACAGAGGCTCTGGAGGGAAGAACGGACATCCCTTGGCATAGGAGATGGACTTCTGTCTTTGGGCCTCGCTTTGCGTTTGTAAAAAGTGAATGTTCCTATCTAATGGTGTGGTTGAAGGGAAATGGAATGATACGTGCAAAAAACACATGTACTGGCATGTGTTCGGCCCTCAGTGACTGTGAGTTTTTCTGTATCTGAAAGTGCTGTACAGCGGGATGGTGCCACCCCAGGATGCACCAATTGCCCTAAAGTCTGGCATGAGTGTCTCAAACAGATTTCCCAAATGAAAATGTTTTTCCTAACTATATTGTTTCCTAACAATAACCCCCATTTTGGAGCTTCTGTATGTCAAGGATAGTACAGACATTGACTTCTCTTAGCAAAACACAACTTCCTTAGGTGTTGTGGCCAACAAACTGGGACTCTGGCCGAGAGAGGTTGGTAACCCATCCATGGTCACTCAGCCAGTAAGTAGGTCTGTCCCCAAAGCCCACCATTGTTCCTCCACTCAGATCTCCGAGTGCATTCATTCAATTCAAAGACAAAGTAGATGTGGCAGCAACAACAGAGCTTGAGAATTTCCCTACCCTGAATGGAGGCAACTCTGCCCGAGGTGTTTCAAAATCCCCTGTAGCCCCTGCTCCAGAAAGTGGCCCTTAACCTTCAAGGGGCCTCTGTGCCCTCTACCCCTGAGCTTGCTCACCCACCACGCCTGCTGCTGGTTGCTTCCAGGTCACCCATCTCCAGCACCATCTGACCAGCCCAGCACCAGCCAAGCAGAGAGCCAGCGCTTGGAGCCAGGTGAGGAGAGAATCTTTCTGGGGGCCCGCAGCCCGCTTATGGAGACCAAGCAGATGGTGTCCCGGGTGATGGGAAAGGGAGATGACTTTGAAGGGATCAGGGAGGCTCCCTAACTTCAGACAACACTTCTTCCTGAATCAATGCCCAAAGTGCCACAGTTCCATTCACTCTGAGAGCTTAAAGCCACCATTTTCAAAAAGCCACTGATCAAGGGTCACATACGCAGGGGCATAAGGTTCAGTGAGCCTTTTAAAGGGATTTGTTGCGAACAAGCTAAAGGACTCTTGGTGCGGGTGGGATGCGTCCTTGATTAACTCAACAGATATCTATTAAGCTCCTCCTCTGAACAAAGCTGTGCGCCACAATAGCTGCCCTTAGCCCCCTTCCCCTGACTCTAAGGAGAACCAGGTTCAGGCCTAAAAGGGGGCTCAGGGATGAACCAGCCCAGCCCCATTTTGCAGATTGGAAGGCTGAGGTCTAGAGCCCAGGGGATATTGTCCAAGATAAGGCAGTGGCGCCCCTGGCAGCCGGGCATGCCCACTCCCATCCCTGAGACCTGCTGTCCCGATGGGTGGAGGCCTCAGCTGGCATCCTACACCTCCAGGACAGAGGCTCGGAATCCGCCTGGTGAATGGGAGCAACCACTGCAGCGGGACCGTGGAGGTCTGGCTCAAGCTGTCCTGGGAGCCCGTGTGCGGGGAGCTCTGGGACAGCCTGGCCTCTGAAGCCGTGTGTCTTGCACTGGGCTGCGGGGGGGCCTGGGAAACCACACAGCCCACCTTGCCGTTTTTGGAGAAGCTGCCTGGGCCAGGCGTGGGGAACTCCAGTGCGGCCCCAAACTCCACGCTGGCCCTGGCGCCCGCCGTCCTGTGCAGAAGTCCCGACTGGAAGCTGTGCAAAGTGGTGGAACATGCGTGCAACAGCAGCGGGATGCCGGCCAAGGTCACCTGTGCAGGTACCCGCGGACCGCCCCCTGCGCCCTGCCCGCCCCACCCTCAGGCCTTCAGCCACTGTCCCTCACTCCTGTCCCCAGTCCTCGCCACTGCGCCCAAGCCTTACCCTCCAGACATTCCCCCATCCCCCACCCCACCCCAGTCGCAAACAGAGCTGGTTCCCACGCTGGAGGACTGCAGCATTGCCTCATCTCCACTCCAAGCACGTCCTCTGATCAGGCCCCAGACCACTCCCCTACTAGATCTTCCGTTTGACCACTTGGGTCCCCAATCCTTACTGGGTCTCTGGTCCTTACTGGTCTTGCGCCTTCTCTCAGATAGGACCTCGATCTCTGCCCCTACCTCCCCCGTACAGGTTCCGCAGTGTCCCTTAGCATTGTCACTTTCCAGCCCCAACCTGCTCTTCAGGCCCCGCCCACCAGGTTACTAGCCCCTCCCACCAGCGCCGGCCGCCCACCCATGGGTGTCCAGCTCCGCCCCCAGGTCCCTAGTTCTGAGGAGTTCCCCACCTCTGCCCATCAGGACCCCAGTCCTAACAGGGCTCCCCAGTCCTGCCCACCGAATTACCCGCTCCTCTCATTGGATCCACAGCCGCCACCCTCCCCTCCTCAACCGCCTGCTAACCCTTGCCCCTCCTCCCGCAGAGAACCGCGCCCTGCGGTTGGTGGGCGGCAGCAGTCGGTGTGCAGGCCGCGTGGAGATGCTGGAGCAAGGCCAGTGGGGCTCGGTGTGCGACGACACGTGGGACCTGGAGGATTCCCACGTGGTGTGCAGGCAGCTCAGCTGCGGCTGGGCGATTCAGGCCGTGCCCGGCTTGCACTTCGCCCCTGGCCAAGGACCCATCCACCGGGACCAGGTGAACTGTTCAGGGGAAGAGACCTACCTGTGGGACTGCCCGGGCTTGCCAGGAGACGGGTACTGTGGCCACAAGGAGGACGCTGGAGTGGTGTGCTCAGGTCAGCAAGAGGGGGGTGGGGGTCAGAACCTCGGGGCAGCCCCCAACCCATAGGGAAGGTCTGGGTGCAGGGGAGGGATGGCCCCTGCTGATGAGAGGTCCAGTCCCCCAGGGAGGGTAAGATCCAGGCAAGCGCAATCCGAGGGACAGAACCTGGGAAAGGAAGCCGGGTGGAGTTTAGAGGTGGCGGGGGATCCAGAGTTGGAGGGACAAACCTGTCCACCTCCTGGAGGAAACGACATGAGAGGGGAGACTCTTCCCCAGTGCGAGTTGGTCACCTGATTCAGAACAACAAGGGGAGACAGATGCAGTTCCGGTCCGGTGAGACCTTCTCTTAAATGTGCGTAGGAATGGGGAGTGGGGGTCTCGGGAAAGATGCATTCTGACTCAAGAGGTCCGAGCAGAGCTTGAGACTGCATTTCTCACACGAGTCCACGCCATGCTGACGCTGCTGGTCCGCGGCCCACAGTTTGAGTAGCTGGCCGGCCTGCCATGCCGACCAGAGTGGGCAGAGCAGATTGGGGGGGGGGTTAGACGGAGGAGGGAAAGCACTCGGGATCCAGAGGCAGACCGGCTGCGGGCGTTTGCATTCATGAGTCCGGTCTGGTGCGGGGTTCGGCCCAAAGCACCCCGACCTGACTCTGCCCCCGTGCCCCACCTCTCCCCTGCAGAGCACCAGTCCTGGCGCCTGACTGGGGGCCGCGACCCCTGCGAGGGGCAGGTGGAGGTACATTTCCGTGGGGTCTGGAGCACAGTGTGTAACAGTGAGTGGTACTCACCGGAGGCCCACGTGCTCTGCCAGGCCTTGGGCTGTGGCACCGTGGTCAGAATCCCCAGCGGGCAGCCCCACTCCCTGCCGGGCAGAATGTACTACTCCTGCACGGGGAAGGAGTCCACCCTGTCGGATTGCTCCTGGCGGTTCAACAACTCCAACCTCTGTAGCCAGTCAAGCGCAGCCCGAGTCCTCTGCTCAGGTACCCCCTCCTCCCCGCCCCCGCTTCACCCCCTCCCCCAGATTTGCACCTGAATCAGAAGCCTGAGAACTTGCACTAGGTCAGGAATGACAAGGGTGCCCACATTAGAGGGGCCATTGTTTGCCGGCACTTACCACGAGCAGGCAGACAGGGCTAATCAAGCAGGTCATTCTTGCCCACAGAACCTCAACTCAGCCCCCAGATATTTACTAAGGCTTTATCATATGTTAAGCAGTGGCCTCTGTTGACTGGAATTGGCTCAGGAGATGAAACCAGCTGCTGTGCCAGGGCTGGGCTGGTGATCGTAGGTGGGTATAGGAAAATAATATTGGGGGACAAGAGTCTGGAGCCCCGATCACGTGGCAGGCCCTGGGGGAGCACCTGATACCTCTTCCCTCATCAAAGCCTCATGTCCACGTTATGAATTGGATCCTGCCCTATTTCACTAGATCTAAGGGGGCATGGGTATGTCACACTATTATTATTTTATGTACCATAAAGGGCAAAAATGCTGCCAAAATAAAGTCACAGCATGTCATCGATTGTAGCAATTGATGTCATCTCCCCAGTTTCAGAGATGTTAAAATGTGTTAGACCCAAAGAAATATGGCGTTAATGTCCCTGTGGAGTTGAGGCACGTGGCCGTGAACTCCTGCTGTGTCGCTCACCCAGGGGGAGGCTTCCGTGCCATGAGTATGTGGACACCGATCCTAGCCATTCCGCAGGGGAGCGAGAAAATCAGGGAATATCTACCAAGGGACTTTGTAAGCTCCATGCCTTCCTTGCCTGTGAAATGATTGTGGTAATGATCCTCATGTCGGCTTCGCGGCTCCCAAGGCCAATGGGAAGAGCGAACCCAAGACTTAACAGAGAAAGGGATCTGTGGTCTGTAGCAGAGTTTTACAGAAAGAAGAGATACTTCTTTTTATTACCTCTTATTCTAACTAAAGAAACTTCCCAGCGTCTAGTCCATGAGCTCTTCCTTCTTGTTGAGGGGTGGAAAAGGCAGGTTTCCTTAACTATATGCCCCCCCAACGGCCCTGCTTCCCATGGAACTATGCCCATCACTCCAGGTCATGTGTCTGTCTTGTTCAGTGTCTAACACAAGGGCTGGTGCACAGTAGGTGCTCTGTAATATGTGTTGAGGGCATGACCTGTGCTTTCTGACAGGCTCCCGGAGTCTGCTCAACCTGTCCACTCCTGAAGTCCCTGCAAGTGTTGAGCCGGTCACTGTAGGTGAGCGTCACTTGTTCTCGGTTTCTCAGAGAGGTGGGTGCATGCGTGCAAGTGTGCACATGCGTGTGAGTGTGTGTGTGCACCTGGGAGGGGCCCGGAGGTTGATTCCCCATCCCCCAGCTACAGACCATGGCCCCCACCCTGCTGCACGGCTGTTTTGGTTCTCTCCCCTCACCTTCCTGCATTGTCAGAGCCCCAGCTCCCCGAATCCTGGTACTTCACGGACAGGAGCCCACTCTCCTGTCAGCTCCTGCTCAGGGGTGGGAGGATAGAGCTGAAGAAAGCCCGAGCTGGTCTGGTCTGCCCCTGGCCAGTGGCAGGTGCACCAAGGGTAACAGGCAGTGTGTTTCTCACATCCCAGGCACTGGCCCAGAGCTCTCCCGACACTCTTTCCTGGCCCTGTAACCCTCCTGGCGTCCCCATGGGGGAGGTCTCCTTAGATCCCTTACACAGAGAAAGAGGTTCAGGCTCAGGGGGTGAAGGCATGGCCAGCCAGCATTGGCTGGAGTGTGCACCACGCTGTCTGCCTACCAGCTGCGGCTTGGTCGCTTGGTTGCCTCCCAGGAAGACTCCTGAGGCTCAAATTCCAGCCGTGCCTCCCACTAGCTGGGGATGGTGGGCAAGTCTCCACTTCTCTGAGCCTCAGATCCCATGACTGTAAAATGGGAGTGATAATCATGGTAGCTTTCTCCTAGCGCTGCTCTGAGTCTCCAGTGAATTAATTATTCCTTTTTTTTTTTTTTTAAGATTTTATTTATTTGACAGAGAGAGAGAGAAATCACAAGTAGGCAGAGAGGCAGGCAGAGAGAGAGAGAGAGGGGAGGAAGCAGGCTCCCTGCGGAGCAGAGAGCCCGATGTGGGGCTCAATCCCAGGACCCTGAGATCATGACCCAAGCTGAAGGCAGAGGCTTTAACCCACTGAGTCACCCAGGCGCCCCTGAATTAATTATTCTAAAACCCTTGGAACAGGGCAGAGTTCGCAATAAGCCGTGTCTGAGCATTAGTTATTCTCTTGATTATTGAGTCCAGGCGTGGAGCCCTTCAGCAACCCCAGGATGGCCACAGGGGCTGGCCCAGGTTCACGGGCTCTATGCCATCCCCTGCTTCCACCAGAGGAGGGTGGACGAGGGCTTGGGTGTGTGGAGTGGAGGGGCACCTAGTCCTGACAGAGAACCTGGTTGTGGATGAGGGCACAGAGAGGGAACAAAATGCTGGGCATGGCACAGTCTGTAGGGAGCTCCAGCCAGGACCACAGGCACCCGCTGGAATGCTCTCTCTCACCGAGGTCAGGGCAGGGAGCCCATCTCCCCAGACCACACTCTATCTAGCCCTTGGCCCAACAGCCCTTCCCTTAACCCTGGTCCTTCTGGGCCCCCATTCCCTGTATCCCCCACAGCCCAACCTCTCTCGTGCACCCACTTCCTGCTGCTAAGTCCAATTCCCAGGCTGGTCCAAGTCACCCCCTTGGCCGACGGAGAGGAGGGAAGAAAATGAGAAGGAGGGGGTCATTTCTGGGGAGGAGCAGACACTGTCCCCAGCCAGGGAGTCAGGGCAATCTCATCCCTCTGGCCCCCTGTGATGCTGTCACTACCCTCCGTCCAGCCCTGTGGGCCACATAGCCCAGGCCTTATTTCCTGAGCAGGAGGTGGTTCCCGTCTCCCCTCTGACCAGGGCTCCGTGCACCTGTGCCCTGCAGCCTCTGTCCAGGCTTTGGGCTCTTTGAAGCAGGGATACAGCTGAGAGAGGAGATAGTGAGCCACACCAGGGCTGCAGGGCTGGGAGGTCCAGAATCACAGCCGTCACCCCTACCCTCAGGGAATACAGGTCTTGTAGGAAAGAGGCATCCAGGGCACAGAAAGGAGATCTTGCTCTCCTGATGGCCTGTTCACTGCCAGAGATGTCCACAAGTCACCTTCTCTGGGAAGCCAGCCTTGGTCCGCCCCCCAGAGAAGTAGGTGCCCCTTGTAGGTCCTCATGGCCGCCCATACCTCCTCCCTGCAAGTGTGGCACCATAGTGGATTGAGCCGACATATCGATCCCTCCACTAGGCAGCGCCCTCAAGGCCTGTGATGCCGATGTCACATTGGTATCCCTAGGGCTTGGAGGGCACACAGTAGGCACTCAATAACTGTTGAGCAGAAAGAGAGAGCCCTGTGGGCTGGTGGCCAGGGGAAAGTTTCCTTCCGTCAACTCTTCATTCACTATGCATTTCTTGAGCACCTATTATAGGCCAAGCTCCTAAAAGCAAAAAAGAAGAGGGGTGGAAGATAGGTCCAAAAAGGAAGAGGGTGAGCTGCAGAGAGGCTGGAGAGGCAAGAAGGGCAAGGAGAAGTCTATGTCCATTCCTCTTTCTCCCTGACGTGGGGTTCTTGCTTCCAGAATCTTCTGTGACCGTGAAAACAGAGGACTGGAAATCACGGGAACTAATACTCCTCATCCTTTGCATCATTCTGGGGATTCTCTTCCTTGGCTTACTCATCTTCACAGCCATCATCTTCTTGAAAGTTAAGGGGAAATACGGTAGGTTCAGAGTTCTGGGAGCCACGGGAAAGACGCAGAGAGGGAAAGAAGCAGGCCTGAGGTGTGGCCCTCTCAGGGGGAGGTGGGCCTTGTGGGACTCCAGCAGGAGTGGTCGTGATCCAGCAATGGCCACCCAGCCCTGGCCCCAAAGGGCACCTCCTGATGGGAAGGATTTTCTCACGTGCCCAGCAGAAGTGGTCCGTGCATGGAGGGACCGACCAGACTCTGGGTGTACATGAGTGTGTGTTTGGGGTGAGGGCTGAGGAGGAAGGGGTCTAAATGAGAATAGGACCAAGAAGGCTGAGACAGAGCAAAAAATGACTTGTAGAGTCTTTGGCCCTCCTCCCTCAGCCCTGCCCGTAATGGTGAACGACCAGCGCCTACTCAACACCACCCCAGATGGGATCAACAGTTATCAAGATGTTCCCATCACCATTCCCAAAGAAGAAGGTAAGATGTCACCCACCCTGGGTGTGGGGAGGGTTGGGGAGGACAGGAAGGGTATCCTTTCTGGAGGGTTAGTACTGTTTAGGTCCAAACAGTAGCCCTGCTGGAGAGGAGACCTTAGCCAGCCCACTGGGGCCTGTGTGGGACCTTGAACGTGTCATGTCTCAATCTGGGCCCTGAGGGGCAGAGGACCTTCCAGGGTAGTCATTCCAGGCTAGGCTTTGAAGAGTTCTGGAACAATACAGGCTCAGGGCACTTCTCAGAGGACAGTTCCGCCCTGCTCCTCGGCTGGTAGGTTTGGGACAGTATGACCCCTTCCAATGGCCCGCCCCATCGGCCTTCCTGCAGAGCCCCATCAAGATTTTCCTGGAACATAATTTTATTTCATATCTTCGGAATGAACGAAAAATGGAATCGGTCATCCATCTTTTACAACATGGGGGTTTGCGGTTCTTGCAATTCTTGTAAAGGAACTTAGTCAAGCTCAGTCACATTTCATTGTGACTGTATGAAGTCACCCGTATTTGAAAGCATTCAATGACAGGAAAACCAATACAAAACTCAGCCAAATAATATAAACATCCCCCGTGCATGGTGTCCAAGTATTCAAGGGGAGAATATGAACACAGAACCTTGCCCGCAGGTTGGACTCAAGGCACCTGCTCTGTGACTATTACAGGTTAAGGGTTAGGAGCGACACTGCCTGCCTCTCTGGGCAAGGCCAGGGCCCCCCGGTGCCTGAGTTCCTTCAGCTGTAAAATGGGGACACGGATGTATGGACTTCATAGAGTCACTATGAGATCCCAATGAGACGGTTTCTTAAATGTCAGAACAGAGCCCTGCATGCGATGACGGCTCTGTGTTTGGGAAAGAAACAGATGTTAATAGTTCCCCGTGTTTGAAATGGGTGGGGGGAGCTTGGAAAACCCAGGCTGGATGGTCTTGTACAAGACGGGCTCTCCCTGCCCCTCTGTCCCTGGCCGCCACTCCCCGCTGCCTCTCCCTGTGCCTTTCTGCCACCACCTGGCCACGCCCCCGACTCTGCTCTCTCCTCAGTTCCCCAGCTGCCCGTCCAGGTCCAGGCCCCACTTCCCAAGGACTCGGACTCCAGCTCGGACTCAGATTATGAGCACTATGACTTCAGCGCCCAGCCTCCCGTGGCCTTGACCACCTTCTACAGTGAGTGCCTGGGCCGGGGCTCCCCAGGGGGCCCACCGGCCCCAACCAGGGAGAGGGTCCTGTTGGCTGAGGGCCTTCAGTGGGGTCCACCTCATCACCCCTGCGTGCCCAGTGACCTAGACATGGTCCTGCACGGAAGCTTTCCAAGTGCTTTGTGACCCTAGAGACAACTCCATGTCTCTAGCCTCATTTTTTTCTACCTTTGTCTTTGGCCATGTGGGGTCTTCAGACCCGCCCCCGACCTCACCTACAGGGGGCTGCGTCTGTGTCGGACCAGGAAGTCCAGGAAAGAGCCACACTCAGATGGCTTCTCACGTGCTCACACCCCTTCTGTGTCCCATCCTGCCCCTCGCCTCAGCCCTCCCCCTCCCTTTATGGCGAGCCCAGCTTGAGCCTCTTAGCCGGCTTTTCCAGCTCTCCTCCCTGCCCGCCGGGGATCGGAGCAGGACAGACGGAACTCAAGGCAGGGCCCCCGCAATGCCAGAGGTTAGAGCAGAGAATCTCACACCTATGGTGTGACTCCTTTGGGAGCTTGTCCAATTCTTCCCAGCTCGCCCCAGGACCCAAGATGTAAGTTGGGATGAGAGTTTGACTGTGTGTGACCGAAGCCCCAAACGGCAGTGCCCTGAGCAGTCGGCAGGGCCCCAGGCTCCGGCTTTCTTGTTGTTGTGCAGTCCCTAGGACCTCGCCCTCCTCCACATGGTCCAGAATGGTTCACTGCCATGCCCACATCCTGGGCAGCAGGAGGGCAAGGGAAGGTGGGGTAGGGCGTACCCCAAAAGGCAGGATGCCAGAGACACTCACATCACTCCCACTCATAGACACACACACACACACACACAGGCCAGAACTTAAACACACCAGCTGCAACAGAGGCCGGCAGACAAAGCCTCCGTCCTGAGCAGCTATGTACCCAGATAAAGGCCAGAGGCTCTCCCGCTCCAGGAGGGGAGAATGGATATAGGGGACAGCTAGCCGTCTGTGCCTCACCTGCTGAACCAGGGCCTCTGGGGCGGGAAATGAGTAATTCCATCAGCCACGCCATGAAGCAGGTCCCGAGAACCTGCTATTCCACGCCCAGGCCTGTAAGAGGCAGGACCAAGAGTCCAAAACCCTACAACCCTGTGACTCAGATTCAGTGGTACAGGCCCAAGAGCAGACTCCAAGATCCCAGACACTCAAGTCCTTACGATGCAACAAATGCACGGCATCTTCTCTGTTCTGAAGCGAGGGTACCCCAGAGCCTGGGAGGAGAGGTTTCCAGACCTTCTGGCTTCTGCTCCAGGAAGGATCCTAGACGGGGCACTATCTGCCCAGAACCTCCGGGGCGCAAAGCCAGGACTCGCCCTGTTTCCTTAAGCAGAAGGCGGGGTGGCTGCCTGACCCCAGGCTGGTTAGAGACTGGTCTAGAACAAGAGCTGGGGGTCTGATGGCAAATGCTAAGCCCCTCTGCACCCCTGGGGTGGTCCTTGCACACTGTTCAGCCTGAGGGCACTGTCCCAAGTCACCGTCTCAATTCCGGGCTCCTGGAAGAGGTAGACCTGCACCCCTCCTCACCAACCCCCTGCTTGTAGATTCTCAGCGTCACCGCGTGACGGAGGAGGAGGCCCAGCAGAACCGGTTCCGGATGCCCCCCTTGGAGGAAGGTGAGTGGGGCCAGGGAGGGGCGCATGGAGACAGTGATAACAGCTCACCCCGACAAATGCCAGTGGGAACCCCTGTCCCTCCGTCCAGCAGGTCCTTCCTGATTCTAAAAGTTCCTCTTGACAGTTAGTTCTTCCTTGAGTCTAATTGAAAGCCCTCTGGAGGCATTGCTGCTGCTTTCCTCACCATTCCCCCTTTCCTGGGCCAGGACTGGAAGAGATGCGTCCTTCCGAGATCCCACCGGTCGGCACCGGACACCACACGGCAGACGCCCCATCCGTGGGCTCTCAGCACCGTCCCAGGAGCAACAGTGGGTCCAGCACCTCCTCTGGGGAAGATTACTGTAATAGCCCCAGCAGGAGGATCCCTCCGTGGACGCCTCAGGTGTTCTCTGCGGAGAGAAGCCCCCTCGTGGAGCAGCCCCCCAGCCTGGAGCTGGCTGGCTCCCGAGGTACTTTTTCAGGTAAGCTGGGCCGGGAGGATTCCGTGCACACCCCAGCATCCCCCCCACCCCCCCGGGTCCTACAGCCGACCTGGCCGGAGCAAGCATAAAGCTGGACGCCCTGAGCCAGGCTGAGTCCAGGATTCTGGCCCCGGGCTCTGTGGCCCCTTGCTGTGAGACCTGGGGCAAGTCTCCACCCCTCTCTGGGCCTTCATTTCCTCAGTCACGGTCAAGTCAGGAACTTGACTCTTGTGAGCCATCAGAGCTTCCCAGCTCTGGCAGCTCCCGCGCTGCGCTGGCTGTCTGCAGGCAGAGAGTGACCGGCTCTGGGTGTCTCCGGCAGGGCCCTCGGCCGATGACAGCTCCAGCACCTCCTCCGGAGAGTGGTACCAGAACTTCCAGCCGCCGCCCCAGCCCCACTCGACGGAGCAGTTCGAGTGTCCAGGTGCCAGCGGCAAGGGAGGTGGTCCTGGAAGGGGGAGAATGGACAGGAAGTAGGGGGCGTATGCGTGAGGGAACTCTGGATCCACTGGATTCATTAGCCCAAGAGGGAAAGTAGACAAGGAAAGGGATTTTTTTTTAAAACAAGAGTATGAGGATGTAGGAAAAATGGATGTGGATGGGACAGAGAACGTTCCAAAGAATGCCTTGAGAGGAAGTGAGCTCCCCATTAGTAGAGGCATTCAAGCAGAGGTAACCGATGGCCCCTTGGGGGAGACTGTGGTAGCAGGCAGTGTGCCAGCAGTCAGGTCGCCCGTCTCCTGTGAGCGTGGAGACTACAGCCCTAAACGGCACGGCGGAGGCTCCTCCTTCTGGGCTGACATTCTAGCAAGGGAGATGGTCACGAACAAGATGCCATGAAGGGGGTCTGGTCACTGCACCTCACACAGCATCGCAGGGGAGGGCTGTGTCCCATGGGACAGGAGGGGCCGTGACCAGCCTCCCACTGACCCGAGCCTCCGGCCACACAGGGTCCCCCGCCGCGCGGCCTGACTCCCTTGACAGTGAGGACTACGACGACATCGGTGCAGCCTAGGCTGGGCCCAGCGAGACCCCAGGGGGCTCCCTTCTGTGGGACTCCTGCTCTCCCTGCCCCCACTCTCCCACCCCGCCCTCCCACATCGTCCCCCAGGGGTTCACAGGCCTTCCCTGGAGAGATCTAGGGAAAGCGCTCACCCTGCCCTCACCGCTCAGTCTCCATCCATCAAACAGAAGCTACTGGCCCAGGCCTCCCTCCACCCCAAACAGCCCCAAGGTGGAGGGTACTGCCTCCGGGAGGTAGTGAGCTCTCTGTCTCAGGGATGGATGAGCAACCTGAGCCACTTTTCAGCGGCTGCGAGGAGGGGTTGTACTGAATGACTCCTGAGGCCCCTCTTGATACTCGGCCGTCTGAGCCTCAAACAGCTCAGGGCCCGGAGGTACTGAGCGAGCAGAAAGGGGCCCCATCCCGGGGCTGCTCACCGGACTCCCTCTGGAGACACTGGGAACCCATCAGAACACAGCCCTGTTCTGCACGGACAAGGCCTGGACAGAAGATCCTTACTTTGAGCTTCCTGTGGCCTCCAAAGATGCCCTAGCCCAGCTGCCCCAGAGACGCAGAGTCGGGCTCCTGGCCCCGGCGGGAGCAGAAGCACAGAGTCGTCTGCCAGGAGGGGTCCAGAGGCTGCACTAAGCCCCCGTGCTCATCTGTCTGCTTGGACTCCTGGGAGCTTCCCCGAGGAGCACGTGACTATGTGGTGTCTCTCCCGGAGCCATGGACGTGTCCAGGCGGCCTCCAGAGAGAGGCCCAAGGGCTCAGAGCCGGCTGCTGATGTCCTGGTCTGAGTGTCCTGAGATTAAAGTCATTGCTGAATAAAACCGGGCCATAGAGTGACATGTCCTTGAGCTTCTACAATGCCCAGGCCTCTGTGTATGTGTTTGTGCATGTGTGTTCGTGCGTGTTCCTGTGCGTGTGTGTGTGTGTGTGTGTGTTGTAGGGGTAGCCCTATCCATCAAACTGGAAATGTTAGGGACCTGGAAACCTCCCATGGCCCAGGGCCATGAAAAATGCTGGGGACACAGGAACAGGAGGACACGGGGCCTGCTTCCCTGGAGGAGGTGGAGGAAGACTCACAGGCCTGTGCGTTCAGCGGCCGGCTCCCAGCCTCTTCTCTGCCCCACTCAGGCCCTGGCTCACTGGCTCCAAGAGTTTCAGAGTCATGCCGGGGGATTTGTATGCCCAGAGCCACCTGGCAAAGAATGGGTCCCAGGCCAGGAGGAAGGAGCTGGCAAGGAGGCGGGCGTATGGACAGCAGGGATGGGCTAAGTTTGTGTCCTCCTCCATGGGCTCTGAGGCTGGGAATTCAGCCCGGCTGCGAAGGCCAATGCCCAGCTCTGCCTTCGGGGTGAGGGCTGGGGGTTGGGTTTCCCCAGAGCAGGCAGGTGCTGGAGGAGGCCTGGCTCTGGATCCTGCCCTGCGGGGCTGAGTAAGGCCCGTTTTCCGTTCACCTGTCCCAGAGGTGGAGACTAAGCTCGCGCTCCCCAGGGCAACCGTCACAGGATGTGGTTGCCGGCGATGGCCCCCTTCTGGCCCTCTGCACCCTCCCCAGCCAGGCCGGGGGATTCCTAGGGGAGGAACCAGTGCTGGGGTGACGGGGGTGGCCTGGCGTCCCAGGATGGTTTGCGCAGCCTTTTTTGTCAGACGGCCGGGGTTTAAATCCTCTCTGTGTGGCCACTGGCAAGCCACTCGACATCTCTGAGCCTTTGCTGTGAGGTCTGTCTGTGAGGCAGGCACCGCGGTGCCACACAGCTGGTTGCGAGGCGTAGAGGCTTAGCAATCAATGTTCTCTCTCGGTAGAGGCGAAAGAGCTACTTGAAGGGAGAAAGAGAAGGAGAAGAGAAGACCGCCAGCGATCCCCAGAGGGGTGCCCGTGCACTGGTGCTGTTTGGGGAGGCACGGGGAGCATCTCACTTTCCAGATGAGGACACAGAGGTCTGGGAGGCAAAGGACTTGTCCAAGGTCACTCAGAATTAATAACTGAGTCCCCATTCAGCCCCCCCTTCCCTTCCCCCTCCCCCGGGGCTCAGACCTGGAGATGGAGACACCTTCTGAGCTCTCTCTCAAGCCACCTCCCCTTCCCTGGCCTCCTCTCCACCCACCCACACCGGTCTGAGAGAAAATGATAAACTGAGACAAGTCCTCCCTTGCCCCGGGGGCCTGGCTGCACTTCCCCAGGGTCACATAAGTCAGGGGAGCTTTCTGACGGCTGCTGACCAGAGCCAGTCCCCTGCGTTGGGTGATGGGGGCTGCTCACAGACAAGGCCTTTCCCAGCCATGACTATGCCTCCAGGGGACTCAGACCATTGCTTCTGGAGCCAGACCCTCTGCTGGAGGTGGACAGGCAGAGATCAAGGACATCAGCTTTGATCCAAAGGAGGGAGAACAGGAGTTGGGCAGGGAAGTCCCAAACCTAAGCAGGTGTGCTCACCTCTACTCTTATGAGACCAGGCATTACAAAGGGCCTCTAGGATCTAGGAGAGGAAACACCAGGATGTTAAATGGGTGTGGCAGCTGAATCAGTTTCAGAAACATCGATGGGGCAGGGGGCGGGGGGCTCCATCTGAGCAGGGAGGCCCTGCAGGAATTTTATGGCTCTGCAAGCCAGTGAGACAATGAGCCCAGGGAATGGCGTCCAGGAGAGCCCCTGACCCAGCTGGAGGGAGGCCATCTGGAAAGACCTTTATCTGGGGTAGGGGTGTGGGCAGTGTGTCTGAGGTGGGTTGTAAAAGATGAATAGGAGTTTGCTGTCAGTGGGAAAGGGCATTCCAAGTCAGTGGGATAGCATGGGTAAAGATAGCACAAGAAACCAGGTAGCTCACAAGGTAAAGGGTGGTCCAGCCTGATAAGAGCAGAGGCTGAGAACAGTCCGTTCTCATACTGGCTCTATTTTGTAGGTAAGAAAACGGAGGCCCAGAGAGGTTAATTAAAATACCCAAATTGCACAGCTAAAAAGCGACAGCTTTTCTGTGCTGTCTGGATTCAGAGTCTGAGCATTAACCATGGTACTTCCAACAGAAACCTGTTCCTGCCCCTGTGCCCACGGGAGCACAGCTAGAGCCCCAACCTAGCTCTGAGGTCTGGAGACACTGGCCTGTCTGTCCACCAGCAGCACAGACACGCTGGCTATAGGGATTCTGGGCTCAGGGATGGAGACTAACTCACAATCTGGGCCCCTCTATGGGACCATGGTCTACGCTGGCCCTGGAGCATGAGAGGACAGAGACCGAGCCCTCGCCGTGGGGAGACACACAGACGCCAGCAGCTGTGGTGTGCGTGGGTGCAGGGGTGGCAGTGACGGTGGCCATGAGGAGCTTTGGCTACCTGCCAGGCATACGTTATTTCACACAATCCCCCTACGGGCTCTCGGAGAAGGTACTATCCTCCCTACCCTGTAAGTAAAGAAACGAGGTCCAGAGAAGCTAAGTGACCAGCCAGAAGCCACACAGCGCGGCAGGTGGCACAAGTTTTCTACCTAACTCCAGAGCCCCGTGTGGAACCACAGCACTGCACAATGGGGGCCTCTCATGGGCACATTTAACCCACACGCCCTTCCCCGTATGTGCTCGGCAGCAAAAGAGAGCCCACAGCCCCCCTCAGTGAACAGACACGGAAGGGAGGAGGGACGTGGGAGCTGGGGGGCCCTCTCTTTCCCCAGAGCGCCTGGGCATCTCGCCACTTTAGTCACTAACAGCTCGACTTGCTCACGCACAGTGAGCTTGAACATGAACCCGTCCCTTCATCGGGGAGATCCAGCGCGGGAGGGAGCGCGGTCTCTGTTGGAGACATGCAGGACGGGCTCAGACACCAGAGGCTTCCTCAGGGAGCCTGCTTTTCCTTCCCCGCCTCCCTCGCGCCTTTCCTCCCTCCACTCCTCTTTCTTTTTCTCCTCCTTTCCTCTTCTTTCTTTTAAATAGTGAACAGTTGCCTGGTTCAAAACTCCAAACAGCGCACAAAGGCTGAGCATGAGAATCTTGTCACCCCGCTATCTGCCCTCTCCCCTGGCTCTTGCCCCTCCCCAGGTAAACAGGCTGGTTTCTCTGCTGCAAAGACAAGCAAATACGAGTGTCTCTTGCTTCCCCTCACCCCTGCTTACTGAAGAGAAAAAGAAAGAAAGAAAGAAAGAAAGAGAGAAAAAGGAAGGCGTTCTAACCACACCCCTAGGCTCCTTGCTCCTACTCACTTCCCAAGGCATGCCAGAAAATTCTCCTGAGGGATTATCAGAAGTAATGTTGGCCACATTCAAGGTTTGTTCCCCATGCTAGCCAAGCTCACAACCTCTGCTTCTTGTGCGACTCCGACACAGTGCTCCAGAGGGTTGTGTAGACAGAGCAGAGGAAGCCACCAGCTCTGACAGTTTGCTGGGGAGAGCAGGACACATTGGAGGATGAGCAGGAGTTCTCTGGACAGGAAAGAGAGTGAAGGGCGTTCCCAGCGGCAACACGGGCCAGCATGGTGCTTGTTGGGGGGAGGGGGAGGGGACAGAGAGTCCACACGTGGGAAAAAACCCTGGGGAGCATCTCCGAGAGTCTATAACCTTAGCCAAGTCTTTGGTCATCATCCTCCAGGTGCTGGGGAGTCCTGAGGAGTTTCCAAGGCAGGGAAATGATTGGATGAGACAGATTCTCTAGAAAGATCGCTGCTGGGGCGCCTGGGTGGCTCAGTGGGTTAAGCCGCTGCCGTTGGCTCAGGTCATGATCTCAGGGTCCTGGGATCGAGTCCCGCATCGGGCTCTCTGCTCAGCAGGGAGCCTGCTTCCCCCTCTCTCTCTGCCTGCCTCTCCATCTACTTGTGATTTCTCTCTGTCAAATAAATGAAATCTTAAAAAAAAAAAAAAAAGAAAAAAAAAAAAGAAAAGAAAGATCACTGCTGCGTTGGAGGGAGACCAATTGGGGCTGGTCCCCAAGCACTGATGGCCAGGACTGGGGTGGGGTGGCTGTTGGGGAAGGTGGTGGCTGGTGGCCACGTACACAGGAGACGACTTTCTTACATGGCACCTCCAGCCACAGTCATGCTGTGACAGTGACATTAACGCAGGTCCCATCCCCCAGTACTTACTATGCATCAGGCGCTGTTCTGGGAATATTCCAGGTGCTGATGCGTCAGTGCTCACAGTGGCTCCGTGAGCATCATCTTCATCTCATGGTAAGGAAACCCAGACTTAGGAAGGTTCAGAGTTTTCTGCCCGGGCTGGCAACTGGTCATGGTGCGGCCAGACTCTGGCCACCACTCCACGTGGCCTCCTGAGGTGGGAAGGGCCATGCCAAAGGCTCATGTCTGTGGTTACTGACCCGATGCCCAGCCAGGAGCGCTGTACCCTTCATGCTTCAGACCTCTCAACTCATGGCGTCCTCCAGACCTCCAGGAGAGCCCGAGGGTGGAGGCCAGGAGGAGGCTTGGGCATGATTCTCCTCCCAGGGGCCCATCTCCGGTCTGTTCCCCAGGCTGCAGAAGGTGGTTCTGTGGGGGCATGGGCTCGGGCTTCCCTGCCATGGCTGGGTATCTCCTGTGGGCACCCCACTTTTTCCACTGGAAACCTCGCCCCCAAGGCACATCTGCCAAGCCCAGCTGAGGTTCCCATCCAGGCCCACCGCCCCCTCTGCAGTTTCCACTTCTACGCCTCCCTGAGACCCTCCCGATGGTCCCCGAGGTGGGCAGAGGTGGCCAGAGCCCCGCGTGGCCGCTCGGCATGGGCCGCACTTGGCCATGCCCCCAGACCCCAATTCTGGCTTTGTAAAGATGGGATGGAGTCTCCAAAACGGGGAGGAACAGGGGAGACCCGTCGAAGAAGGGATGAGTTCAAAGTAGCCTCAGTGGAAAGTTCATCTCCCACCACATCCTTCAGCTGTTTACCAGTTTGACGCGGCTCTGGCATCCTGACATGAAAAGAGGCTCACCCCTCACCAGCATCATCGAGGAAGGACCGAAATAGCAGCAGAGGAAGACAAAGACGAGGGAGACAGAGGCAGGGAGGAGAGAGAGGGTGCATGATGGACAGGGAGGAAGGTAAGCGGGAGGCAGCGTGCTGTTGTGCAGACAGTGGGAGAGACAGCAAGGTCAAAGCCTCCTCCATCCCCCGTCACCCCCCACCCGCCCCAGAGCTGGGCACTGCCCTGAGTCCCTGACCCATGTAGGGTCACTTACTTTAATCTCAAGGGCTCTCAGGGCAACAAGATAGTCCCTCCAGGACCTTCACTGTCTTCTGAGCAACGCCCCTGCCTGTGGGGTCTTCTGCACCCCTCCTCCCCCTGGTCTTCATCCCCTCCAGTCCCTCACAACAGCGAGAGAAAAACAACCCAAGTCTGTGCTCACAAGCACGTTCCCCCATAGGTCTGTGAGCCACACTCCACTGCCCTCTGGAAGACAGAGGCAGGGGTCCTACTTCCCTCCAAAGCCTCCCCTTTGAGGCACGGCCACCCCTCCCATGGGCCTCACCCAGACCCCGGGGCCTGCCATGGAGGCCAGTGGGGGCTGCTGTCATCTGAGGAAGAGACGCTAAGGTAGCTGGAGTCCTCACCCTCCAACCTTCCTGTGTGCCTGAGACACAGCGATACTGTCCAGGACAGCCTCCCTCTTCTCCCCCAAACCTGCGGCCCCTTCTGCACCAGCGCCCCGACTTCCCGCAGCTGGCTCCATTTCCTGCTGGCCCCTTCAAGCCTCCCCCTTCCTGGGAACCCACAGGGCCCCCCAGGCTCATGCCCACACTCCCCCTGGGGCAAGAACAGCCCTTCCCTGGAGAGAGCCCCTGTGGGGTCTCAGATCATGCAAGGCCATCTGACCTGCTGTCACCCTCCCCAGCAACTAGTGCAAGACCGTGGTAGCCAGGCTGTCCTGCTCCCCTGGCTGCTGGGGAACACTCCAGAGTGTGGGGCGAGGCAGCAGCATTGACTCTGAAACTGCCCAGTAAAAATCCTGAGCTACGTTCCCCCTGGTTGCAGAAAACTCATCTCTCCCGGCCACATTCAGGTCCTCCAGCTGCCTCGTCCGGCTTCCTTCTCTGTTCTCAGTGTTATGGGCTGTGTGTCCGGTGCCCCCTGCAGCTGAGATCTACCTCTGGGCTCCTGCCCTCTTCCCAGCTGCTGACCAGCCCCCAGAAGGGAGCCCAGCGCCCCCGCTCCCATGCCCTGCACCCCCCCCCCCAGGCAGATTCCTGCCCAGCAATCTAGAGTAACTTCTGTCTCATCCCTTGATCCACAGTCTAATCCAGCGGGGTGAGGGGCCGGGGGAGGATGACATTGATGTGAACCAACTTTTCTCCAACCTCAGTTTTCCGTGTGTCTTCATGGTTTCGCTATATCAGCAGATCATTAGCTCTTCGGTTACTGAATCCGGGCATATCTCCTTGTATCCTGCTTTTGCTTTATCGCGCTTTGCAGATACTGCGTTTCCTGCAAATCAAAGCTCCGTGGTGACCTTGCATCGAGGAAGCCCCTCAGCCCCGCTTGGCTAACAGCGTTTTCTCCCTTCGTATCTCTGCATCGCGTGTTGGTAGTGCTCACGGTATTTCATTATCGGGATCATTGCTCCAGGGACCTATGATCAGTGACCTTTGCTGTGACCCTGGAAATTGTTCTGGGGCACCATGAGCCGTGCCCACATAAGACAGCCAACCTTATCTGGACGTGTTGTGTGTGTCCTGACTGTGCCACCGACCAGCCTCTTCCATCCCTCTCCCCTTCTTCCGGCCTCCCTGGTCCCTGAGACGCGACAATATTGAAATTGGCAATAAACAAGCTCACGGTGACCCAGAGGTGTTCTAGTGACGAAGGGTCGATCAATGCAGCAAACTTTATTGTTGTCTCATTTTAAGAACTTGCCAGAGGCACCCCAGCTTTCAGCGCCCACCACCCCGGCCCATCGGCGGCCACCAACATGGAGGCAAGACCCTCCACGGGCAGCAATGATGACTCATTGAAAGCTCAGATGATGGTCAGCATTTTAGGGTGATACTTTCAGGTATATATACACTTTTTTTTTTAGACATCATTCTGAGGCACACTTAATTGACCACAGAGTAACACAAACGTAACTTTTACATATACTAGGATACCGAAAAGCTCACTGGACTCTCTTTATTTCAAGATTCACCTTATGGCAGTGGTCTGGATTTAACCTACGATATATCCTAGGTGTGCCTGTAGTTTTTCTATAGATGGATTCATATATTTTTTTTAACTTAAGCATATTGTAAAAGAAATATTTAGCCATCTTACAAAATATCAGGTATGTGCTTTTCAAAAAATGCTAATATCCCAAACTACAAAGATCCGGGAGTTATTTCAGACCAAAGAAGCTAAGGAGATCTGACAACTGAATGCGAGATGTGATCTGGGGTTTCCTTTTACTGTAAAGGACATCACAGGGGCCGATGGTGAGATGCAAATGAGGTCTGCAGATTAGATAGCGTGGTATCCGTGTTAACTCCCTGATTTTGTATGTGAGCTGTAATTATGCATGAAAATATTCTGGCTTTTAGGAAATGCACACGGAAGTATTGACGGATTTAGGAGTAAAGGGACAACCTCCATTTAATTGATTCAGAACAAAAGTGATCTCTATGTGGGGAGAGGGGCCTGTGCCGGAGGAGGGGGAGATAAGGTAGTAAAAGAGTAACCCTGGAGGATAGCCAGAAATGACCGGTATCCGGGGATTCTTTATTTCATTCTTACAACTTTTCTCTAAGTCTGAGATTGTTTTAAAATTTAAAACACATGTAAAGGGAACCCAAGGAGCAGGCGCACATTTAAAGGAAACATGATGTTGTTGTTCTAAGGGGAAAACCAGTACCACTTGCTACAAATCAAAGGTAAGTCCTTTCAAAGCCGGCGGCTGCTCTTGCTATAGGTCCATTAGTCGGTTGAGTGTGAGCCTAGACCTGCCCGTTCTTGGTTCCACGTGGGGATGGGCAAGGGCGGGAGGGTGTTCAGATGTCCTCTCTCTGGCCTAAGGCGTTCTCCTTGCTGTCAGAGAAAGGCCGGCACAGGGCTGACAAGGGTGATGCTTTCTCACTAAGTGATCTGATGACAGAGTCCCATCCTATGGCTGTGAGCTCAGGGACATTCACTTCATGACAGTTCGTTTAATGGATACCCTCAGTGCCAACTCTGGCACGGAGAGAGGACAGGGTCCCTGCCCGCGGGGAGCTCACAGCTGGGCGAGACAGTGAGGGGTGGACTGGGACCGAAAGGGGCCCCAGGAGAGCTCATGTCTTCGAATCCAGCATTCCCAAAGTCCCCAGAATCCAAAGATGGCGACTCCGGGAAGCCAGCAGGTGCCCAGGGAGCAGGCCCACAGCAGCGGGCACACAGCAGCGCCCACTGGGAGCTGGGGAAGAAAAGAGATCACCAGCGTGTGAGAAACAAGGTGGCGGGATCCACCCCCACAGCCCATCACACCCAGGAAGACAGAGCAAGCCGAGTCGACTCAGTCTTTAATGTCTTGTTTGACTCCCCCCGTTACCCCACACCCGTGCTGCTCCCTCCTCGGATGGCAAGGGAGGCTCCCCCCCCCCACTTTTCTGATGACATATCTCATTTCTAAAAAGTAACTTTCTTGTTTTAAAGTCGTTTAGAGGGGTGCCTGGGTGGCTCAGTGGGTTAAAACCTCTGCCTTCAGCTCAGGTCATGATCCCAGGGTCCTGGGATCGAGTCCCGCATCAGGCTCTCTGCTCGGCGGGGAGCCTGCTTCCTCCTCTCTCTCTCTCTCTCTCTCTCCCTCTATCTGCCTCTCTGCCTACTTGTGATCTCATCTGTCACATAAATAAATAAAATGTTTTTTAAAAAAGTAGTTTAGATTTGGGCACATGGGTAGCTCAGTGGGTTAAGCAACTGCCCTAGGCTCAGGTCATGATCCTGGATTCCGGGGATCGAGTTCCGCATCGGGCTCCCAGCTCCCTGGGGAGTCTGCTTCTCCCTCTGACCTTCTCCCCTCCCATGCTCTCTCTCTCTCTCTCTCTCAAATAAATAAATAAATAAACCTTTATAAGGTAGTTTAGATTTGCAGAAAACATTACATAGACAGTAGAGTTCTACACCCCATCCCATTTCCCCCACTACTAACATCTTCCGTTAGAATGGCGTATTGATCACAATTAATGAGCCCGTGTTGATACATTACTAGGAACGAATGTTTATACGCTCTTTGGATTTCTTTAATCTCTACCTAACATCCCTTTCTGCCCAGCGTCCCATCCAGGATGCTATATTACATTATGAGTCTTCTCGGGACGCCTGGGTGGCTCAGTTGGTTGGACGACTGCCTTCGGCTCGGGTCATGATCCTGGAGTCCCGGGATCGAGTCCCGCATTATGAGTCTTCTTAGATCTCTCTTGGCTATCACGGTTTCTCAGACTTTGTTCTTGATGACAATGACAGTTTGGATAAGTACCGTTTAGGTATGTTGTAAAACGACCCTCGTTTACGATCTGTCTGATGTTCGTCTTGACCTTACACTGGTGTTCCGGGTCTGCGGGAGAAAGACCAGAGGTGACATGCCCTTCTCACCCGAAGCCATCAGTGGTACGTCTATGACCATGACTTACCCCTGACAATGTGGAGATGGCCGCGGCAGTACCTGTCACGCCTCCACACCCAACAGTCCTTCTTTCCCTCTTTCTACACCTCACTTTCTGGAAGGGAGTCTCTGTGTGCAACCTCCACCTCGGAAATAGGGCAAGTCTTTTTCTATGTCCTCCCGGCTGACAGAGCAAGAAATACATGTATGTGGGCTCACCAGTGTGTGTCAAAAAGTCCGTGAACACTTCCAACACTGCCGCCTGTCCGCATGTGAAAATAAACATGGGCTCATGCAAATGCCCCCAACTCTAGTCGAGTACCATGGGGTCATTCAAACCCTCTCGTCCCTCCAGCAGCGGGAAGCTGTTTCCCCCATCTGCTACCCATTTCCTTATTTGTTTGATTCTAAATGTTATTTTCCCTTCTTAGATTTTTCATCCAAACATTTTCATGCTTCTCAAAGGCAAAGTCTGAGCATTTTGGGGGTTTGTTTTCTGCCCTCACCCTCCCCACACACCAGTGTCTAGCTGCATGTCCGCAAGCAGAAACAATGTAACGAACACATTTATGAGCGTCAGCTATGAGCCACTTTCTCCTCTCATCTCTAGGAATGCAGAGATGACTACAATGGGGTGTTGACTCCCCAGTTGCTCCCGTTGCCAGTAAATACTCTTTGAACATCAAACGGAAGATCTTGGCTCCTACCCAGCACCACAAGACTTCCAGATCACAAGCAGAGGACCACGGAAGAAAGAGAGGGACGGAGCTTCAGCTCATGCCGGCGGGGATTTTTGCCTCCTGTGTTTACTGCTGTATCCGTAGCACCCAGAGCACAGTCTGGCGTATTGTAGATGCTCAGTAAGTGTTTGAGGAAGGGAAGGAGGGAGAGATCTGGGGGGGGCGGATAAGAGGGAGGAAATGACGGGAGGAGGAGAGGGGAGCAGTCCTCAACTTCTGTCCGACTGCCTTTCAGACCCTTACTCCTGGCTCCTCACACATAGACACGTCTAGTCTAGACGCGTGCCGTCTTGGTGCCGCACTTGAAGCACTCATGTCAGTGGATGAATGAGAATTAGAACTCCTACTGCCTCTATCCACCTCCAGGGGTTTGCCTGTGCCCTTATGTTGATACATTGTAAGCATCATTCTAGCAAATGAATGGAGAATGGAAAGGGGTCAGTTGCAGAGAGAAGAAGCCACCAGGTCGGTCATCCGGTGCAGGGAAGGCAAAATAGAAACCGTCTGCCCCCCTGGCTCTGAGAAGCTCTCGGGAAAACCCGTGCAACTGGCCCCGAGGTCCCCCTTGCCAGCCCATGTCACGATTTCTCCCTGTCGCCGAGAAGGGATAGGACGAAGAGGTCCTGACTGGACTGAGTCAGGTGAAACGGGCTCAGGAGCCCTGGAGAAACACATTCTGTAGCTCTCACCCAGCATCGGAGGTCTCTGCTTAATTGTCTCTACATTGAGAAGCAGGCTTATTCCTTTGAGGTGTGTTTCTATAAATAGATAGCGCTACAAGATGAACATCTGTGTCCCCAAAAGGGTTTTTTTTTTTAAGTTGTCAATGGTTGTCACTGCCATCCCTCATTTCTGCCGCAATTTAAAGCAATGAAAGGGCTCAGCCTTGCTCCTCTCCTGCTCCGCTGGCCCCCCAACCCCCTCATCATGCCGCCTTTGTGGGACACCCCCGGTTTCCTGAAGGTCCCAGACCCACCCCAAGGTCGTTCTTCACTATCACTGAGCCCCAAGCTGTAGGAGCCCAGGCCCCCATCTGGGGTGGGGGGTGCGGGCGGTGGCGGCTAGAAGACCCCCACCCCCATGCAGGCACAGAGCCCAGCAAGAAGTGTGAGCCCGGCCTCTGAACACTAAAGTCCTTGGGTGTATTACTTCTTAATTAAGCAAGACGGAAAGATAAAACAGAATTAGAGAACAAGCCTTTGGGGCGTGGCGGTGAAGATCAGAACAAGCTCCAAACGCAGAGAGAAATAATTCTCTCATAGCTGGGGTTTAGAGCCAATGTTCTCTCTCGCTCGTTCCGTTTGCTTTTATTCTGGTTTTAACCTGCTCTTCCTCAGAGACGTGCTCTGCCCTGGGCACCCGAGGGGCCTGAGGGATCCGGACAGCCCTCTGCCACAGCCACCGCTCCTGTCTCTCCTTCGTGCGGATGCAACAACGCAGGCCTGCCAGAGAGCGGGATCCAAACCCAGATCCGTGGGGCGGGGGGCCGACGGGCTGCCACCTCCCTGACCGGCTGTACCTGTGAGGATGGTCTCATGCTAGTCACGATCACGGCCAGGGTCACAGCCCGCAGCGGGGAAGTCGTGGTGGACCCATCGCTAATCTTCCTGTAAGGGGAGAACGCCCACGTGAAAACCGGAAAACAGTGGCGGGAGACAACAATGTTATCAGAGCCATCTGAGCCGCCGCCCCCTCCCCAGGGTCTCGATCAGTGGGATCTAAGCATCTCCCGTCTGAGAGGCTTCCTCGGGTGGGTGGAGGGCCCACAAGGCAGTGCCTAAAAGGGCAAAATGAAGCAGTTAGCCGGTAAGTCCCGCCCGCCCTTCCAGAAGCATCCAGAAATGGAGCGGTGGGCTGCGCCTCCCACCCACCAGATAACCGGCCCCAACTTCATTTCTCTTATCATCAGGAGACACTGCCCGTTTCCAAGTCCCAAAAAAGAGGGACATTTGTGAGGATGCCTGCGAGGTGGGGGATGAAGGTCCCACCTGGGAAAGGAGGACATTGATGCTCTGGGGACCTCAAGTGACAGACCTGCTGGCCACACGCGCAGCACCAGAGCAGAGGCCCATCCTGGCTCCAGAGTCCAGACTTTAGGCTTTGTCTTCTCAAATGCCTCCATCCTGCAGCCTGGAGCCCAAGCTTGATCTATGTTTGGGCTCATTGAAGCTAGCTTGGTGGCCAGAGAGGAGACCTTTTGAGATGAGACAGGGCTGCTTGCCACCCAGGCTAGGACCCTGTTGGCACTGGGTTGGTCACCCCTGCCCCACTGCCCAAGGCCTGTCCCTCCAGGAAAGCCAGGTGGGCCACACTGGACCCATGGGGAAACAGAACATGCTGATACCCTGGCTGGGGACGCTGCGGCAAGTTCAAGGGAGACCCTGACCGCCCACCTCTCCCTTCCTTCTGTTTCTTGTGCTTCCCTCTGAGACCCCAGGGCTCAGCGCCCCACCCCCACCCCCTACATAGTGGGTGGGGCATTGCAGCCTTCCAGGGGACCTGAGGCAGCAGGGCCTGTCCCTGGTGCACCTGTAACTCACAGGGCCCATCTGCCCCCCCTGCAAGCCCGACACGAAAGCGAGCTCTCCGTAGACGGAGACGGTGGGGGTGAGAAGCACCTGCCCCGTCCTGCTCGAGCTCAGCGCCAGTTTCAGGTCCGTTCTGCGCCTGGGCTTCCCTGAGGTGGCCACGGGAAGTCTGTGGGCTGGGAGTGAACCAGGATGGCCTCTAGGGATGCTGCTGGATATCTGTCACCGGACAGTTTGTTCAAACCCTTGCTCACCACAAACGCTGAGACTGACGCTGGAAAGAGTCCCCCTCACCAAAACTGTGGGCACCAAGCCACGGCCGGTGCCCAGAACCCTGCCGTCAGCCCTCCACCCCTTTGGGTGAAGATGTCACCTCTTCATAGGTCATTTTTACTTTCATTTATTTACTTATTTATTTTAAAGATCTTATTTGTCTGAAAGAGAGGGTGCGGGGGATGGGGAGGAGCCCGGGGAGAGGGACAAGCGGTCTCTGCGCTGAGCGCGGAGCCTGACACGGGCTCCATCCCAGGACCCCGAGATCATGACCTGAGCCAAAACAAAGAGTCGGGTGCTCAACCAACTGAGCCATCTGGGCACCCCCTACAGGGGTCATTTTTATAAAAGCGAGTACTCCTGGGAAGTATTGACCATTAGGACCCGAGTACGAACTGCTTTTCCAGACTCGCCTGATTTTTAGAGACGGTAGAGGACTCCAACACCACTGTATCCAAACAGCACATCTTTTTCAGATGGGAAGCCCGAGTCCCAGCAAGGTGGGATGATTTGTCCACGGTGAGGAGCAGAGCCAGAACCACGAGGCGGTTTTCCTTAGTCTGGGGTAGGCACACAGCTTCTGTGAAGGGCCGGAGAGCGATTACTCCAGGCTTTGCTGGCCATATGGTCCGTGTCACAACCACTCAGTTCTTCCAGAGTTCTGGGAAAGCAGCCAGAGACGAGACAGGAATGAATGAGGTTGGTGCTGTTCCAGTCAAACTCTATTTATGGGCACGGAAATTTGAATTTCACACCATTTTTATGTGTCTTGAAATACTCTTCCTTGTGCTTATTTTATTTAAAAATGTTAAAACCATTCTTAACTTGCAGGCCATCAGCAACCAAGCCCCAGGCCTGACAGCCCGAGGGCACGAGTTGGCTTGCCGCCCCCCCCCCCAACAGCCCTCCCTCCCAGGTAAGGGTTTCAGGAAAGCTACATCAGACGCCCTCGTATCTTCTTTGCTTGTTTTCTAAAACGTTGCACCAAGAGTCTGATGAAGCAGGATGTGATTCGCATTTCTTACTCAGTGTCCTATTTTAAATACCGACATTTTAAAAGAACACTGTTGCCATCAGCCTTTTAAATGAACCTCGTGGAAGAGAACTTTGATATCCACAGTTCTCCTATGTTCCTTCCAAATATTTTTATTTATTTATTAATTTAATTAATTTATTTATCTGGTGGTAAAACTTATACGACACAAAATTTAGCGTCTTGACCATGTTTAAGGGCACAGTTCGGTATATTAAATACATTCATAACGTGTAGCTAATCCCACTGTCCATCTGCACAGCCTGTTTCTTCTTATAGAACTGAAACTCTGTCCCCACTAAACATGCACTCTCCTCCCCACTCCCCAGTCCCCGGGAGTCCCCATCAGACTCTCCGTCTCAGTGATTTCCACCCCTCTAAGTACCTCACATGAGTGGAATTTGCAGGATTTAATTTCTTGCAACTGGCTCATTGCACTTTCCATAACGTCCTCCAGGTCCATCCACATAGCGGGTGTCGGAAACCCCTGCCTTTGTCCTGAACCTTTGAGGCCGAATCACATGGAGGTGTAGGCCACATCTCACCCATTCACGTCTGTCAAAGGGTCGCTTCTACAATTCGTCGTGATGACTAGTGCTGCCAGGAACAGGGGTGTTGGAGGGGTAAAAAAACAAAAAACAAAAAACCAGCCTGGCATAAGGATTATGTTGAGTGAAAGATACGCGGAAAACAGCAAATACGAGAAAAACTCTTTGACCTTCTTTCTTTTTCTTAAAAGCAGGAGATGAAATCCCCATATGAGAAGACGTCTTCCTTAACACACCAGAAGCGAAGTAGCATTCTTATCATCAAGGACCAGAAGTTGAGATGGAGAAAATTCTGTATGAATAGACGTTGTTGAAATAATTATCTTCCTTTAGCCTCTCCTATGGTTTAGATTCTCCCCAACAACTGCCCCCTTTGTTCAACCCACTGTGGAATCAAGCAGGTTTCATGACATCTTTGGGGCTTCACAAGGGCTTCTGGGAATGTAAATTTGGTGAATGTGGTGCTTTTCTCCTGCTAACTAATCCGTTTTATGTCCCGTTTGTCAGGCCCATCCAGAAACCCAAGATGCCCTCCCTGGGGCGTCTGGCTGGCTCACTCTTGATCTGGAGGTTGCAGGTTCAAGCCCCACGTTGGGTGTAGAGATCGCTTAAAAATAAAATCTTAAAAAAAAAAAAATTGCCTCTTGGACAGTGTACAACCATCATCTTTTTTTTTTTTAAAGAAGATTTTATTTATTTATTTGACAGGCAGAGATCACAAGTAGGCAGAGAGGCAGGCAGAGAAAGAGAGGAGGAAGCAGGCTCCCTGCTGAGCAGAGAGCCCAACGTGGGGCTCGATCCCAGGACCCTGGGATGATAACCTCATATGTTTTAAAAATACAGTTGACCCTTGAATAACACGGGGGAAGTGGTGGCAAACCCGCTCCCTGCCCCCTCACGGTTGGAAATCTGCTTTTGACTTTGGACCTCCACTAAGATTTGACTACCAGTAGCCTCCTATTGACCCCAAGATTTGTCAATAACATAAACAGCCGATCAACAAGTATTTTCTATGTCGTATGTATTATATACTGTATTCTTGCAACAAAGTAAACTAGAAAAAAGAAAATATTACTAAGAAAATCATAAGAAAGGGAAAATACATTTACAGTGCTGTTCATATATTGATGGGAAAAAATCTGAGTGTAAGTGGATTCGTTCAGTCCACACCCACGTTGGGCAAGAATCGATTGTACATGAGCAAGCTCTTCTTTACCAGTTAGTGTTTCCACATCATTCCTTTTCCTCCTCGAACACTTATTCTGCTCCTTCCATAGAATGTTATCCTCATATATTCTCACACTTTTATACCTGTAATAATCATCCTATATATAAATTAAAATATTAGAACTTTACCATTTCCAGAGGTCAGAAGGCTTGGGTAAAATTCCCCTCCTTGACCACAATTGTAGTTACAATTATCCTTAGCACACAAATGAAAATAACAGAGGTGTTATAATTTTGATGAATGATTATTAGCTACAAAGGCTACATTTTATTGGAAATGTATCTCTCTCTGAATCAGGTGTCAAGATCTTTTCCCCCTCATTTAGTTAATGTATCCGTGGAGGGGTATTATTTTTTGCTAAAACAAGACAGGCATTAGCATCCTGTTTTTCATTTTTTATAGACCCACAGGCTGGCCAGTGACACTGGAAAGGATTTTTTTTTAAGATTTTTTTATTTATTTCACAGAGAGAGAGAGATCACAGGTAGGCAGAGAGGCAGGCAGAGAGAGAGGAGGAAGCAGGCTCTCTGCTTAGCAGGGAGCCTGCTAAGCAGAGAGCCCGATGTGGGGCTCAGTGTGGGGCTCGATCCCAGGACCCTGGGATCATGACCCAAGCCGAAGGGAGAGGCTTTAAACCACTGAGCCACCTAGGTGCCCCAGGAAGGGATTTTTTTAGTAGTGATGCTGCTTGATTTTTTCCAACTGTGTCCAATTGAGAGGACAAACCCCACAGAGTAATATAGCATCAAATTACTTCTCGATTTTCAAGATTCTGTTGAAGATAAAAACCAGAACCCATCCCACTTGCAAAACGACTTCTTCTCTTGGAGTCATTTAATTCCTCGTCACCAGGGCCGACACTTCAAATCGTCCCTTTGTGGGTGTCCCAGTAGTTTTTGGGGGGTGGGTTAGGTCTGCACGGTTTCAGTAAGGGGAAGAGGCAAAATTATGAGAGAGCGTGAAAGGGCGTGGTCTGGGAGGAGGACAGAGGTTGCTAAAAATAGAGTCCCTGAAGACTCCTGGGGCCCCTTCCCATCTGAAGACCAGCAGCCTGGTAGAAAGATGAAGAAAGGCAGGAGAGCTCAGAGCTGCAGAAATGCTCCACATGAACTTTCCAGTCCAAGCCCCTGCACGAGGGGACTGACCAAGCTCTCATGGCTCCCAGCAGCCTATGGCCACATCCTTGGGGTGACCCAGTCCCCCGAGCTCCTGTCTGCAAAAGCTCCAGGTGGCCAAAAGAATTTACCATTTATTCCAGAAAACACCCAAGGCTAGCTCGCTTTCCATGGAGCATTTATTGAAAAAAAAAAAAACCTTAAAATTATAAATCTTTTCTCTGTCCCTCTGAGCTGTACGTGCATCTCCTTCCAACCAGGGTTGTGTCTCTCAAGGACCTGAGTGAGAGCCGTTCCTTTGAATGCCATTGTCAGGAAGGACCAGGCCTCTGCCTCCCTGTCTCAAGGTAGAATCCTAACTTTGATGAATGCCACTTAGCATACACTGGGTGACCTGATCGCTTTGACATTCACCAACCCTTCTCACCTGCTTTTTGTCATTTTTCACTTCCTGACTCTGCTCCAGCAGAATGGCAGTGCAGCTCGGCTGACACTGGACTCTCCTCCCCGTCCTGGCTCCCTGGGGGTCCCCCTCCTCCGCGGCCTCTCCTCGGTTAGCCCAGGAGTGACTTGCTGGTCCTCTGGGGAGCCCAGGGCAGGCTCCTTCAGAGACAACACAGCCCAGTCCCGCCAAGCCTAGAAAAGCCACTCCTGTCTGGGGGTAGGAGAGACAGGACCCTCATATCGGGGGCCTGGAAGAAACCCTAAAGACCATGAAAGACCATCTAAGTGCCGGGGTCACATTGTATAGTGAAAGTGGAAGCTGAGGGGACCAGGGGACGTTCCTGAGGCCAGAGGTCACCAGAGGTCACCAGACTCTTCGATTTCAAACCACCCCACGGGTTGTAAATGGTGCTGCGTGGCCTGACCCAACTAAATGTTTGCCTGACTAACAGAGGGCAGCTCGGAGTCCCTCACACCGCGCACAGCCGTGAGCTCGGCCCACTCTGAAGCCAGTAGCCCGAGAGGCCCGAGAGACTGTTCTGGGCGTGGAAAGCCAGCATCAGGCTGTGTACGGTAAAAATGTAAGTCAACACCTCCCTTCTTTTGAAATGTAGCAGGGTCCCTTCTCTGTGGGGGTACAAGGCCATCCTCTCATGGTAGATTCTGGAAATCCTGAGGCTCGGTACACTTCCTAGGGCCCCTGCTCACAGGGCCCCGCAGGCTGCTTGACCCTGAGGGGCCCCTCTTGCACAACGTCGAGCCTTGCGGTCCTCACCTTGTGGTGTCAGAATCCTATGAGGTAAAGTTGATGACAGAGACCTACCCCCTCTAAAGCTCAAGAGAAAAAGAAAGCGGGAAGGGAAATGTGAAAGGCAAACAATCTTGAGGCACATCAGAGAGGGTGCCTTGGCGGGGAGGGGCCGGGCTGCTGGGAAAGGGCCGAGAAATTTCTGTGCACAGAGCCCCATACAGTGGGGGTGGGTGCCGGTACCACGAAAAACAGAAAACATCCTAACGCCATCAAAAGGAGACTGCTTACTCATTTACAAGTGCGCGGCCCACCGTGCAGTGTTCTCTGGAGAACCACGTCCAGCCGGATTTACTGGTTCAGAGAGAAGACCTCAGCATATTTTTGAGGAAAAAAATAAAATTAAAAACAGCATTTGTAGTGTGATCCCATTTATGTAAAGTAGTGTCTCTCTCTCACTCTCTCTCTCTCTCTCTCTCTCACACACACACACACACACACACACACGCACAAGAGTATCTGAAAAGTCAGGAAACAGAACCCAGGTACTCATCATGGGTGTAGGACCTGCGCCGGGCCCTGCACACTGAAAGTCTCTGTGCGTGGTTTAATGTTCTGATACCAGATTCATAATTCTTAATTTCGTAGTGGCTGTGCATAGAATAAACTCACTTGAAAAATATCAACTGGGATGCCTGGGTGGCTCAGTTGGTTAAGTGTCCGACTCTTGGTTGCAGGTCGGGTCATGATCTCGTGGTTGTGGGATCGAGCCCTGCATCAGGCTCTGAGCTCAGTGTGGAGTCTGTTTTGCATTCTTTCTCCCTCTCCTTCTGCCCCTCCCTGCTCTCTCTCAAATAAATAAATAAAATCTTTTAAAAAAGAATCATTTGGGGGGCACCTAGGTGGCTCAGTGGGTTAAAGCCTCTGCCTTCGGCTCAGCTCATGATCTCAGGGTCCTGGGATCGAGCCCCGCATTGGGCTCTCTGCTCAGCGGGGAGCCTGCTTCCTCCTCTCTCTCTGCCTGCCTCTCTGCCTACTTGTGGTTTCTCTCTCTCTCTCTGTCAAATAAATAAATAAAACCTTTAAAAAAAATAAAAAGAAAAAAGATCATTTTTGCGGAGGTATAATTTACATATGACAAAGTGAATCCATTCTAAATAGAGAGGTGAAGAAATTTTCACGAACATGTCTCCATGTCACCACCACCACAATCAAGACGGAGAACATCTCCATCACCCCAGAAAGTTCTCTCCTGCTCCACCCAGACATGCCCCCTGCATCCCAGCCCCAGGCAAACACGGACCGGCTTTCTGGCACTATAGCTGACCTTGTCCTTCCCAGACTTCTCCAAGAATAGAAGGTGCAGTACACACTCCTGCTTCTGCCTTCTTCCCACGGTGCCCTGTTCCGAGGTTCATTGTGCCATTGTGTTATCATTGTTTGTTCTTTTGTATTGTTTTGTGATGATTCATGAATATATCACAGTTTATCCCTCTACTTATGGGTGGGCGTCTAGGAAGTTTCCAGTTTGAAGCTATTACGAGCATTGCTGCTGCAAAAAAAATTGTGTATAAGCTGCGTCTGGACATACACTTTCATTTCTCTCCGGTAAATACTTAAAAGTGGAATTATCGTGTTTTATGGTAGATGCATGTTTAACTGTACCAAACACGGCCAAACTGTTTTCCAAAGTGGCTGTACCACGTTTATATTTCCGCCCGCTAGACTCATTTTTAAACAGCACGTTAAATTTACCGTGCTCGATGTTTTTCTTTATCCTCCAGGGCAACAGTGTCCAGAAAGTCTAGAAATGCACATGAAATAACGTTTTGTTTTATTTTATTTTATTTTTTTCAGATTAGCAATTGGACACGTTAACTTCAGATGTAGGGACCTTTCACGTGGAAAAGCATCTAGAGGGCTGAAGAAAATAGACTGGAAATGTAACTAACATTGGTCTAAAATAAGCTTAGACTGTATCCTGAGATTTCCAACACCCCGAGCATGCAAAAATAACTTGGGGGCTCACCTGGACATTTTAGGCTGTGGTTTACTTCCTGGCCATGAGAGCTGCACTTATTTTGTAGAAAATTCAGAAAACATATCAGAGAATAAAAGGATGGTTCAAAATCCTAATCATCAACATGCTAGATTTCTTTCTTGTGTGTTTTGCTAGACGGCTGTGTGGGTCTCATGATGCTAATTGTACTTTGTTAACTTCCTAATGTAGTTCCTGATTTACAAAGGCATTACCTCCTCCTAGAAGAAATTCAGAAATAAAATAGTGGTTTTATTTTTTTATTTTTTTTGCATTTTTTAAAAGATCTTATTTATTTATTTGACAGAGAGAGATTACAAGTAGGCAGAGAGAAAGAGGAGGAAGCAGGCTCCCCGCCGAGCAGAGAGCCCGATGCGGGACTCAATCCCAGGACCCTGAGATCATGACCTGAGCCGAAGGTAGAGGCTCAACCCACTGAGCCACCCAGGCGCCCCAAAATACTGGTTTTAAAATAGAAGTCAGAGGTCTTCCTCAAAGTCAACAAACTGCTGTGCATTTTGTCAAAATTTGCCTTTTCTGTTCAGCTCTTTCCATCCTTACACATACAGGAACACTGTACTTTTAAACATATAGAATTTAAAAATTCACAGGATTTTACATCCTTTCTTTCACTTAGTAATATGTCATTAAAATTCCTTAGAAAATAAGGTTTTTAATGTCTACTGAGTAGTTCATGTACAAATGCACCTTAATTTATTAAACTACTATGCAAATGTTGAGAACTTTGGACAAGACCCTTTCTTCCTTCCTTCCTTCATTCTTTTTTTTTTTCTTTTTTTTTTTTTTGGTGAAGTTTTTTTATCATTTATTTGAGAGAGTGAACAAGAGAGAGAGCACAAGCTGGGGGAACAGGCAAAGGGAGAGGGAGAACCAGGCCCTCAGCTGATCAGGGAGCCCCACACAGGGCTCAATCCCAAGACCCAGGGATCATGACCTGAGCTGAAGGCAGACGCTTAACGACTGAGCCACCTGTCCATCCCCTCGTTGTTGACTTAACTTGCATGTTCATGATTACTAGAGAAGTGTTTTTTTTTTAATGGCTTAAATTTTTGTTCATGATGCTTTTTGTATACTTTGTTTACATTACCTTTTTTATTTTGAAATAGATTGACAGTTAACCTCCAGAATTGAGTTCCTGTGGGCCCTTCATAAGGCTTTCCCCATGAATAGCCTCTTGGATCACCAGTATACAGTGTAAACAGCAGGAAAACATGGGTGCGATGTTACTTTTTAAAAAGATTTATTGGGGCGTCTGGGTGGCTCAGTGGGTTAAGCCTCTGCCTTCAGCTCGGATCATGATCTCAGGGTCCTGGGATTGAGCCCCGCATTGGGCTCTCTGCTCAGCAGGGAGCCTGCTTCCCCCTCTCTCTCTGCCTGCCTCTCCGCCTACTTGTGATGTTTGTCTGTCAAATAAATAAGTAAAATCTTTAAAAATTTAAAAAAAAATCTTTTTAATTTTAAAAAGATTTATTTACTTATTTTGAGAGGTAGATAGCAGGAAGGGGGGCACAGGGAGAAGCAGAGAATCTCGGGCAGATTCCCCGCTGAGTGTGGAGCCTGATGCAGGCTTGATCCCCCAGCCCTGAGATCAGGATCCAAGCCAAAACCGAGAGTCTGACACTGAAGCAACTGAGCCACCCAGGTACCCTATGATTAACTCTAATACAGTGTACTGAAGAAATGATTTCTTGTTAGCATTGCACACCATTTTCTAATACAATATCTGACACATAATTAGCTCTATAGCAATATTTTAAAAGCAATATTTTAAAAGATGAGACTATAGGGAGCAATCTTATTTTAATCGAAATTTCATCATCTATGAAAGTATAAGACTTGTACAGAATGTCTCCACCTTGCAAGCTGGTGCAACCACTCTGGAAAACAGTATGGAGGTTCCTCAAAAAGTTGAAAATAGACCTACCCCATGACCCAGCAATTGCACTACTGGGTATTTACCCTAAAGACACAAAGGTAGTGATCCGAAGGGGCACGTGCACCCGAATGTTTATAGTAGCAATGTCCACAATAGCCAAACTACAGAAAGAACCTAGATGCCCATCAACAGATGAATGGATAAAAAGATGTGGTATATATATATAATGGAATACTACGCAGCCATCAAAAGAAATGAAATCTTGCCATTTGCAATGATGTGGACGGAACTAGAGGGTGTTATTCTGAGTGAAATGAATCAATCAGAGAAAGACAATTATCATACGATCTCCCTGATATGAGGAAGTTGAGAGGCAACGTGGGGACGTTGGGAGGTAGAAAGGGAATAAATGAAACAAGATGCGATTGAGAGGGAGAAAAACCATAAGAGACTCTCAATCTCACAAAACAAACTGAGGGTGGTCGGGGGAAGTGGGTAGGGAGAGGGTGGTTGGGCTATGGACATATGAAGTATGTAAACCTGGCAATTCACAGACCTGTACCCCTGGGGCTAATAATACATTATATGTTAATAAAAAAAGTAAAATTTTTTTTAAAATATGTCTCCACCTACCATTTTTCTTTTTTGATTCCCTTCACCCGTTCCACCCCACCCCTACCCTCCATGTAGAAGGTCCATTCATGTTGTCACAAATGGCCAGATTTCATTCTCTTTGATGGCAAAATAATATGTCCCTGTGTGTGTGTGTGTGTGTATGTGTGTGTGTGTGTGTGTGTGTGTGTGATTTCTTTATCTGCTCACCCACTGATGACACAGATTGTTTCCACATCTTGGTTATTGCAGATAATCCTGCAGTGAATCACAGGGGTGCACGTGCCCTACCGTGTATAACATTTTCATTTTTTCTGGATACATGCCCAAAAGTGGGATTCCTGGCTCATGGGGTACTTCCCTTGTTAATTCTCTGAGGGACTCCGTTGTGTTCTCCACCATGGCTGCACCAGTTCGCATTCCCTTTCTATGATGCGGGTACGTGCTTAGGTATGGAATAGCTGACATTTTTGCTCGCGATGCTTATTTACTTACGGAACTTTAAAATCTACTTCCGCTTTCTTTTTGTGTTTTTTTTTTCCCATTATTGAAAGAAATGGAGTGCAATGAAAACATGAAATGAAAAAGTGGTGTGCAATGCTAACAAAAAAGAAAAACTCCTTTCTTCATCCTTCCATCAGAAAAACATAAGCCTATATTAGTCTCTACTTCTCTCCTCATAAAACGCTAGAATTTTAATAGCTGGAAAGGCAAGCTTTCTTTTACTATTCCCATTTTTTTCGAAAATGTCCTGGTAATTCTCATGAGTCTATCCTTTGGGTGAACCTGAAAATTACTTAAATCCACCCTCCTGCCCATCACACACACATCGATACCATATGGGTTTGGGGAGAATTGTCTTTAACCTCTAGGGTATGATATTTGGTCTTTCCATCCAATATGTCAGGATGCCTTTCTACCAACCCTCCCTTGGATGTCTGTTGGCTTGAACCAGATGGGATATAAGACATCATGAAGCCAACAGTAGGTGACAGCCAAGGCACCCCGGAACTACACACCAGCCTCCCAATTTTCTGCGTGACATAGCTCCAACAGCTTCAATATGATGGGTTCATTTAGCAAATATTTTGAAAAGACAGTCGCCGCATTGGAATATAAATTGATAGACTGCTTTTTAAAGCAATTGGGGAATATTTGCTGAGGCTAGCAATGCCTGCGTCTCTGATCAGGAGACCCAAGTTTAGGAACTGCTAAGAACATAAAGTGTATGAACATGTACGCACAAGCATGTCCTCCAGCATCTGGAGCAAAGGAAAACTAGAAATAGGTGCCCGGCATCTAGGAAAATGAATTCAGTGAATTCTGGAATGTGGATCAGATAGAATTTTAGGGGGTTTTCAGAAGTGACCATTTCTATAAATTCCAGTAAACGAACAATGGTGGTGCGGCTGGATGGGATTCTTTTTTCTTTCTATTAAAAAAAAATAGTTTTCCGGGGCACCTGGGTGGCTCAGTGGGTTAAGTCTCTGCCTTCGGCTCAGGTCGTGATCTCAGGGTCTTGAGATCAAACCCCGCATTGGGCTCTCTGCTCGGTGGGAGCCTGCTTCCCCCTCTCTCTGCCTGCCTCTCTGCCTACTTGTGATCTCTCTCTCTGTGTCAAATAAATAATCTTTAAAAAAATAGTATATGATTTTTTATGGTTTTTAAAACTTGTTTTATTTATTTATTTAAGATTTTATTTATTTAGTTGACAGAGAGAGATCACAAGTAGGCAGAGAGGCAGGCAGAGAGAGAGAGGAGGAAGAAGGCTCCCCTCCAAGGAGAGAGCCCAATTTGGGGCTCGATCCCAGGACCCTGAGATCATGACCTGAGCCGAAGACAGAGGCTTAACCCATGGAGCCACCCAGGCCCTCCTTAAAACCTGTTTTAAGTGAGCCATTAATGGTTTTTAAAATTAATACACTTTTGTTATAACAAATCCATACTCATTGAAAGAGAAAAGGCTAAATGCTGCTTAAAACATATAGAAGAAAATTTAAACAATCTAAAATCCTGCCACCTGGAGAGACTCACCTCTAACATTTGGTTGTACAATAATAAATATTACAGACACACAGATACACACACACACACACACACACACAAATGCTGTTTTGCAAATTGTTCCTTTCATTCATTAATATGTCATGGACATCCTTCCATATCAATAAAAGTCAATTGACCTCATTATTTTTTAATGACCGGCATTATAATATTTCCACCCACACATCTTGGGGGTGGACGGACCATTATTTATTTAACTAATCCCCTACCGAGGCACACAAAGTATTTGCAATATTTCACGCAGTAATTAACGTTATCAGCAAGTGAGCCGGCCAGGAAGTCCGCCTTCCAGCTGGCTGCCGTATCTACTGCTAATTCACTATTCCCATCATGTCCTCAGTCCTCCTCCTTTGCGAGATGAGGACGCAGAGGCCGTCACGTGAGCTCCGAGATGCCTCCAGCTGCAGCAATCCCTGAGTTCTTGAGGTGGAGGCTGATTTTTCAAGAACATGAAGTGCTTGGTGCAATTCAGAGTAAATGGCACCGCTAAAAATAGTGCTCGTCTGATAAACGACACCGCGAAAGGCCCCAGCTCTCTGCCACGCTTACTTCCTGATCTGGAGGGTGGCTGGAAAGTGCCTTCCCGGGCCGTCTTGGGCCATAAACACTTGGGAAGGCAGCTCTGTCTGCAACCAGGCAGCATCCCCAGGAGTGGGGTGGGGGTGATTCGGTGCCCTGCTGCCCACCCAGTCACCGACACACCGCCCTTGGTCCTGCCCTCCTTCCCCGCATCTTTCCTTGAGCCTGAAACACACATGCCCTAGGATGCCTTGAGTTCTGTGTTGGCTCTGCAGCAAGTCTCCTAGTGATCCCCCTACTAGCAGCACGACAGCCACTGCAGAGACTCCCGAGACGGGCCTCTCCTTTGCAAAGAGCTTCAGATGTTGTAGAGCAAACACGAGAGTGGCCCGCTGGGCGCGATGGCACTGACCCCACAGCAACCACAATACAACCTAACTGAGCACCTACTATGTGTTAGACACTGTTCTAAGCACAGCTCAGGCGTCACTTTATTTCTGAGGCTTGGCAGTTCCTGGGGTGCTTAGGGAAAACCCTCATCCAGAATCCCAGTTTCAGGAGCTCCAGGATGGCTCAGTCAGTTGTGTCCAACTCTTGATTTTAGTTCAGGTCATGATCTCAGGGTCATGAGATCGAATCCTGCACGGGGCTCCACACTCAGTAGGGAAACAGTAGGGAAACTCAGTAGGGGAAACTCTCCCTCGTCCTCTGCCCTTTCCCCACCCTCTCGAATAAATAAGTCTTTAAATTAAAAAAAAAAAAAAAACCAGCTTAACATAGTGTTTCTGATGCTAGAAACCAGGCTTAGAAAGGCTCAGTCCTCTGTCCAACATGTGAGTCTTTCCTGGGACCATAATTAAGGCCTCTTCCATAGGAATTAATTTGGTTTGGTCCCTAAAGAATTGCTTTCCCTGAATTGTACTTTGGGGCAGACTTTTAGGCATTGAGGGATTTCATAAGAAAAAGCCCCATGAAACCTGCTGTTGATTGTTCACACTGACGACGAGAATGTCTCTCCAGATAGAAGAGAGTGTCCTCAGGCCCCTGGGATTTTTTGTTTTGGCCACCGGGTAACTCAGAAACAAACCGGGGTTTCACCACCTATGAAATAGACAGACCCTGTGGCGCCTGCCTCTCTGCCTACTTGTGATCTCTGTCTGTGTCAAATAAATAAATAAAATCTTTAAAAATAAAAAAGAAAGAAAAGAAAAAGAAATGCTCCTAAGTGTAGCCCGTGTACCCAGCGGTACACTCATTCTCTCATCCCACTGAGTCACTGTGGCTGCACCTTTGACCTTAAACTATCACTGGGCCTGACTTCCTAGCCTGGACCGCAGGTAACCCTGGCGCCCACCTCACATGACTCACTGGCTGTTGACTTCCCTTCACTTTGGCTTCCTCCTCTCCCTGGGGGCGGTGATTCGAAGGGAGCCAAAGTGGGAGAGGCACTTTGAACAACCCACACCCGCTCCCAAGGATGACACGGTTATGATCCTCGTCACCATCAAAATGCCTGTGACCATGCGGCCATCTCTGAGAGGGCTCGCAGCTCAGCGCCCGGCAGATAGTAAGTGCTCAGTAAACCCTCGCTGTCTGTGCTCTGGGCTTAGGACTACTTCGAAGTTTTCAAAGCCCTTGACGCCTGTTTTGCACACGCACACACGTTGCTGTTTGCCACACCGGTTTCACCCCAGGGGGAAGAGGATGATTTGCTTTTCTATTCTTTCTCATTGGGTCAGGAAACAAGGCTTTGCGGTGGAAAATCATTCGATTGGATTTTCTCTGTTGTCCTTTTCAAAATGAACTGACTGGGGCTTTTCTAGGTTCTACCACCGTGTGGGAGACAGTGATGACAGGCACGGGTCCAGAGTGGAAAGAAGCCTCCTGGAGCCTGCTCTGTGTCCCCAAGGGCCACTGGGCCCTGAGCCTGGCCCTCTGGTCCTGCTTTCTCTGACTCTGTTTCCCCATATGGCCTCACTCAGTTCTGCCCTATGTCACCTCCTGTCACATCCCAGAACCTGCCCCAGGCTGCTCTACAGCCTCCCAGCACGCCGTTTGTTTTTGTTTCAAGTTTTTATTTATTTATTTATTTATTTATTTAAGAGAGAGAGAGAGAGAGAGAGCGCGCGCATGCACAAGTGGGGGGAGGGGCAGAGGGCGTGGGACAAGCAGACTCCTGGCTGAGGGTGGAGCCTGACGTGGGGCTTGAGCTCATGACCCTGGGATCACAATCTGAGCTGAAATCAGGAGTCAGATGCTTCACAGACTGAGCCACCCAGGTGTCCCCAGCCAGACATTTCTGATGGCTGCTCAATCTGAGTGGTTTTTTGGGTCTTCCCTTAGTCACGTGTAAGGTGTCCCATCAGCTTCCTATCCAGGGGTCAAGTCCACGGTGGATGTCTCAACACAGAGATCTCTCTCCCTTAGATTGTTTCCTTAACGTTAGCACATTTTCTCTCTCTCTCTCTCTCTCTCTCTCTCTCTCTCTTTTTTTTAAAGATCTTATTTATTTACTTGAGAGAGCGAGCAGGAGAGGGGAGAGGGTCAAAGGGAGAAGCAGACTCCCCGCTGAGCAGGGAGCCTGATTCAGGACTCTATCCAAGGACTCCAGGATCATGACCTGAGCTGAAGGCAGTCGCTTAACCAACTGAGCCACCCAGGCGCCCAAAGTTAGCACATTTAAAACAAGAAATGTAACCACACGTATCCTGATTTAAATGTAATATATAGTTAAAGGAATTCTACTCCTATAGCTGACATTGCACGGTATGTTAACCAACTAGAATTAAATAAAGGTTTGAAATATATAAATATAAATATATGTGTGTGTGTACACACACACACACATATATATACACATACACACACTTAGTTAAGGGAGATCAGAGCACGCCACCCCAAAGTAGGCCATTTGGTGTAAGGATTGTTTTGAACTGAAAGCAACTCTCTCTGCCCCCCACTTTTCCATCGGAAAGCAGGGCATACATTTCCTGTTGTAAATGTACCATAAATTCTCACTGGTAAAGGTGTCTCCATCCCCCACACAGGAAAGAAGACACTGCTTAATCCCTGGAGATGACTCTTACCAATGGCAAAGGCACCAACTTGACCTGGCACTATAGACCTTACTAAATAACATTTCATTTCCATTCTTTTCCCTCGCATGCTTACCTTCCCACAAGAGACCGCCTCTAGGAGCCCAACCCCTCTTCCTTTGTCTAGTTACTTCTCCACAATTGATCACCTTTTGTCAAAATGGCATATAAACTCCTGAGTCTAACTTCTTTGGGTTTTTACTTCTTTCCTACGAAGCCCTCATATTCATGAAAATAAACTTTTTCTCCTATTAGCCTTTCTTTTATCATTTTGATTCACATGCCTCTGGCACTGAACCTAAGAGGGTACTTTGGTTTGGGTTTTTTTTTTTGTTTTGTTTTGTTTTTTTACCTCCCCTACATAGTGATATGTTGACACTTTAGAAAATGCACAAATATCTAAAAACGAATTGAATTGCCCATAAGGAAACTCTCGACCCTTGAGACAATCAGTGCTCCCACTTAGGCATTGCTTTTTCTAGCCTTCCCATCCCCTTTCTGCATCAACATATATGACATGTGTGTCTACAGGACAACATGAAGATCAGAGCAGCTAGAGTCACAGAGACTCGGTACCACTGCTCTGGCTCCTTTAAGTCCTAGCCATGCGACCTTGGGCATATCATTCAACCTTCTTAAAACCTCACTACCTCATCTGTGCAATGGAGAGAAGAGGATTTGCCTCACAAGACTGAAGATTCTATAAGATAAGACACAACAAGCTGTTTAGAGCATCCGGCACACAGTGAGGGCCCTCTAGATGAGAGCTATTTAAGTATAAACATCCACTTTCGTGAATGATTAGTAGCTGATATTTTAAAAATTTAAATTCTATGCATGTTATATACTTAGCATTTTATAAATTCAAAATACAGTCATAAATTACAACTTAAAACATATGATGCCATGATCACAGTGTAAATCCGCAGGCCTAGCCTGAGAATGTCACATCGTACCGTGTCCGCGGCGTGTCCCATCGCTCTGGGCTGTCACATGGCTTTTAATGGCGCCATAATCCTCTCTCCCCGGGATCTCTTATTTTTAACAGAACTAGCTGCTCATCTCAATGCCATAAAGATATAGCCAAGGTAAGAGAATCACAGAGATCCCTAGTTCCAGCCCCTAAAAAGGCCGCTTCTCACCCAGGCTTCCTTTGGCCTCATTAAAACCTTCACTACCGTGGGCTTCTGCACATTTGGGCCTTTGATTTAAAATCACCAGTTAAAATGAACTAATCATCCCTAGAGGAAAGAATGAACATTTCAACTCCAAGTGCTTAGGCAGAAGTACCCTCCTCCTGCTCCAGGCCCTGCGGGCACCGACCGTTACCATTTCCTGGGGCCTGAGAAGGAGCCCCCACCCTCCAAAATGAGAGGCCCAGGCAGGGCCACACAGCAGCCACGGGACTTCTCAGGATCAGGCTGCACGGTGTTTGAAACACGCTCAGCAGGAAGCATGGCAGGTATTGGTGCCCATTTTACAGATGTGGACACTGAGGTTGGGAATGGAGAAATGCTCGGACTAGGGTCACACAGACAATGACAGAGCCAGGACCCCACCAGTTCTGGCCAAGTCCCTGTCCAGGGTCCTCCCTACCCCATGACGAGATAAATGTCCTCCCAAGAGGGCAGCTTTGAGCCAGAGCTCAGGGCAGCCAGTGCTGGGGGTCAGGGGTTGGGAACCCTCAGCACACCCATCCCTCTGATCCTGACCAGAGCCCTCCCACCCAAGGCTGGAAAAGCCAGTACCCACATATGACAGCCTGAACCCCACATTGTACCATAGGTCGTCCTGGAGTGGCTCTACGCGGCTCTTGTTGCCACCCAGATCTGCCCCCCGGAACAGATCTTCCAAACCTGGGGAGATAATGTGAGCCTAGTCTTTGCCCCCTCCATGACCATAGGGATCTGGGCTAAGTGGTAGATCCCCAGATGGGGACTCCTTCCTTGCCAGTGCCTAATCCCTGGAGCCCGAAGGGTTCCTGCTCTGGGGGCCGGAGACCCAGGTAGGTAGATGTTCCAGGCACGTTGCTAGAGCGAACAGCCAGTCAGTCCATGGCATGGCCATCATCATCTCCCAACACCATGGAGGGGGAAACAAGACCAGAAAATGCCGTCTACGTGCCCCAGAGTGCCTGGCTTCTGGGTTTAGTTCCTTGGCACCTGAGAGCTTCACAGATGACCACCCAAGAGACGCAGTGTTCTGTGCTCTGCTGGCTCACCTACCTAGGGAAGCTGGGTCAGGCCCCAGCCACACATCCCTGTCCCCCCTCCCGCTGCAGGAAACGAGCACACCTGTCCCTCCGGAGAGAGGGAGCCACCAGTCAATGGAATTTGATTTCTAGGCCTCAGCCACCGCAGGAAATGGCTAGCCTGGCCATGTCTCTCCCTTGTGGCAAAGCTGGAGGAGAAGAGGAGACAGGGAGGAGAAGGGGGGAGGGGGAGGGGAGGGGGGAGGGGTGGGGGGAGGGGGAGGAGGGGCAATGTTGAAACTCAGATGGGAAAAGAGCTGTCCAGGCTTGCGGCTGAAGAGAGGGGCTTTAGGGAACCATAGAATTGGGCTGGCAGGGTTCAAGACCAGCTCTGACACTTCCTAGTAGATTAACCAACAAGATTTCAGCTGTGAGATTGGGACAGTCACAACTCTTGGCACTCAGGTTCTTCTGCCATAAAATGTCACGGTAACAGCCCGACCACTGTTGGTGAGATCGGACTGGGGTGCTGGAGCTGGGGTAGGAATGGAGGCGACCGGTTGACACAAAGGGTCTTTGGGGGGTGATGGTAACATCAGGAAAGTGGATTGTGGCGATGGCCCCGCAGCTTTGTAAATTCACTGAAGATCATTAAGTTGTGCAATTAACACGAGTGAATTTTATGCTACGTGAGTAATACGGCAATAAAGCTGTTTTTAAAAAGCACCTGAAGAATAGCGTTAGATGGTAAGGATTCAAGTCAGAGACCGTGAACAAAAAGTGTTTTGAAAACCGTAATGTGCTCCGGAGATGCCAGTCCTGTGATTAATAAGACCACAGCCGAGTAGTGTGCAACCACACAGCACACGGGGGCCGAGTGCAAGTGCTCACGGGCTGGGCCTCACTCCTTCATCTCTAGAACTGGGAGGGTGACAGTTTCACGGGGCTGATGCAGAGAAGAAATGAAGTGAAGATGAAAGTCGCCTAGTACGTGCCTCGCTAATGGCCGTGTGCTCAGTCACCAGCATCTCATCACGACCTTATTCTAGTTATCACTATACCACTAGCTCAGAGGAGCCCCCCAAGAACAGGGCTGGAGACAAGTAAGTCCACATCCCCACAGTGTCCCTTCTGCAGCTCATGGCCGTCTGTCCAGTCCCTTGGGCTTTGGATTAGACTCCGTCTTTCACCCGAGCTTCCTCACAGCCACACAACAGCCCAGATCCAGGCTCTCTGCCTGTCACAGGGATGTTTCCCATTCCCCAAGCACTGGCCATGTGGGGTCAGCCTCAAAGCCCCTGGTAGGGGGCAGGGAGGAGTCCCTGGGAGGGGGTCGGGGGGCCAGGGCCAGTCTGGTACCAGGGAGCAGACGCAGGTTGAGCGGCCCAGAGCCCAGGAAGGCACGGAGAAATTAACATCCGCTAGTGGGCACTACCCCCGAGTGGTCCCCCTGTTTTACAGTCAAGGAGGTTCAGAGGGACGGGACGCCTTGTCCTGTATCTCACGCTAGTACACAGCCGAGCAGGAGTCAAACCTGCTCTGTCTTCAGCAAAGGCCAAGTATAGGTGCCCCCAAGCGATGGCTAAGTGATGGGAATCGGGATAACTAGGAGAGGAAGGGACAGAGGGCAGGAGGCTCTGCTCACCTCCCCCACCTACACTGAGCGATAGAAATCACCGAGAACACTTGTGAACATGCAGGTTCCTGGGCCCTCCCCACCCCCAACTGGCTGAAATGGGCAACTCGCATTTTCAAATGTGTGCCCAGGTAATTCTGCAGAAGTCTGAGAACGAGCAGCACCAAATAATACAGGGGAGCAGAAATGCAAATAGAGAAAGATCCAGATGTCAGCAGATCATGGTGAGCTCTCTGTGTCAAAGGTGATAAAAATTGAGAAGCCCCAGCCTGACACGAAGGCTTCAGATGCGTTCAGCTCAGAGGCTGCAAAGTGCATTACGGAGCAGAAAGCTTGCAACACTCTGCTGGCAGGCACACGGGTCCCTAAGCACAGAGGAGGAAACTGAGGCCCGGAGTGGGGAAGTCACGTGGCTGGAGGCTGACAGACCTGGCCCACCAGCCCAGAGTTGTGGACCACATGAAACCAGCCATCACCCCACTGGCTGCAAGTTCGACAGTGCAAACCCCAAACCCGAGACCAGCACCATGAAGACCCCAAAAGTGCTTTTCCTCATCTCATCAATGTTCATGACCCCCACGTGTGACCAGACACGGGGCACAGGCTCTCTGAAGAGTAGATACAGAGGTCGGTCATGGCTGGGACTCATTTGTCAGCCGAGTGCTGCCCCACAGTCCCCATGCCCGCATGGCGGTTTGACCTTATGTCCGCACGCCCCTGATGGCTTATGCAGGGTTTTCCCAGCATCATTCCTGTTTGCTCCCAGGAAGAATTCATAGTCACAGTGACAAATGGGTTTGACCCTAATTTGTGGAATGGGAGCTGAGCTCAGAGCACTCTGAACCCTGATGTCTGTGGTCACCCCAGGAATCCTGACTCAGCCGGTCTGGGGTACAGCCTGGACAGAGGAATTTTTTAAGCTCCCCAGGAGATCCTAAAGGGAGCCCTAAAGGAAGCCAAGCTGGATTTCCCACTCCTTGGTGGCTTGGCCCCATTCCGGGTGCTTTTCCCTGGACTCTTTGGAGATCACCCTCAAACCCACGTGTCCCACGGGCTCTGTGACCGCGGCAAGCTCACCTGCTTCAAGCTTTCCTTGCCCCCCGTCCCGTCTGTACCCTGACAGCCACAGCAATTCTTGGGAAAACACATTATAGCCGGCTCCCGGAGCACGTCCCAGTCAACTCGCCACCTCCCACTCTCGCAAAGCAAGTCTGACCCCACCTCCCTCGTGGGACCGGCACAGAGTCACAGGGATCTGCAGCGGGGCCCTTCCCACCCCCACAGCACCCAGCTCCCACACAGCCGGGGCACGTGGTACCCTCACTCCCCAGCACGTGGCTCAGCTCAGGGCTTCAAGCCCTGAAAGCGGGTCAGGCCATGGCTCATCACCCTGGAGCAGTGATGATATCGGCCGTGAACAGCCTCAAATGCTCATTGACAGCCCCGTGGTCATGACCCATGTTGATGCAAGCCGTGTGCTACACGGTCTCCGAGCATTCTGACAGTCGATCCTCAACCCTAGGCAATGACATCGCTGCTATTTTTAGCCGCGTTTTACAGATATGGAAACTGGGGCAGCTAAGGGGCAGCGGCTGGATTTGAACCCGAGACAGACAGACACCAGAGCCTGTGCCCTTCATACCAGCTGCACAGTCCCACGTCTCCCCAGGGTTCACACAAGCTCCTACATGGCTATCCTTCCCCTAAGGGGACAGCAGAGCGGGGAGCCCCAGACAAGAGACAGAGCTGCTTGGCCAGTGGCTAGCAGCGCTGCCTCAGAAGGTCAGGGAAAACAGCCACGTCCAGAGCCCTTGGGGACCTTCTAGCTGGTGTGTGATTTAGCCCCCCCCCCCCGGTCAGGGCATTTTGGGGATGAACGGGGCTATTAGTAACAAAAGTGGGACAGTTGATAAAGATCAGGACTGTCCCAAGCCAGCAGGACATAATGGTCACCCAACATGGGACCGAAGGTGGCTGCTCTGTCCCTCCGTCACCTCATTTTTAGAGTGGGGACATTATAAAGACCCACTGAAATAATCTGTGCGACCATGCTTCATAAACTCTAAAACCTCATGCTCAGGGAAGGTGTCTTGTTTTGTTAATTTCCAGTGACAACGCAGAGACTCGTGGTCGTATCCATGTTCACGGGACAATGGGAATTCACCGCCACTCAGGACCTTGGTTCCCCTGGTGGTGGAGCGAGGAGGCCTGACCACATCCGAGCTGCAGGCAAACCGCGAGTGAGCCAAATTTGCTCGGTCGGACAGCTCTGTATGGTCAGCCCAGAGCGCTGAAGCGTTTGAATGTGAGCGCCACAGTCCAGCCGCTCCCTGTTGGTTTATCTCTGGCCTGATTCACATGACTTGGTCACCTTCCCGTCCTCAGTGGGTATCTGAGCTTGCAACCCCTCGACTGGACACCTCTAGAAGCCCCTTTCGGTCCTGACACTCTGGGGTGCTTCCTCGCCTGGGTCTCTAGCATGATATCTATTCCAACAGAAGCTCTATAGGCAGGTAAGGGGCAGCGAATGTCCAACTTTGACCTATTAGGTCATGGGCAGCCTTAATCCAGATACAAGATAATCACCTCTCATCGCCATACCGAGTGGTTAAGTCAACTGCCATTGGGAAAAATAGAGTCACAAAATCAAAGGGTCATCACATCAGCATGTGGCAGGACCGAGAGGCCTTGGAAACTCCACTGGGCACGAGCCCCTCCGGTCACTTCCGCACTCACCCACCCACAGCAGGTAGAGTTAAGGTGGGGTCACTCTCTACAAATTGCAAATCCACTCTTTATAAAAAGCAAATCCTCTCTGTCTTTCTCATGTGAAGCTTCTTGCTGAAGCAACACGGCAGTGGTTGAAAGCTCTGAATTTAGTTTCAATAATGGATCTGGATCCAGGCTGTGCCTCTCAGTGGCCATGTGACCTTGACTGAGCTCCTTGACTGATTTGAGCCTATGCACCTGCTTAAAGGGGATAATGACCCCTGTCCTGCCCCACTCACAGCCCATTGAAACCCTACGTGTGAGATCTTGCAGGGGACCATGTCTGGGTTAATAGTCACTGTCAACTGAGAAACTCCTCACGGAGAACCAAGCCCTTCACACTGACTACGCTCTCTACCACTGAGCTAATTTAAAGGGATATCACGTCCAATCTGTCGTTTTCCAGCAAGGATTATCCGTAGTTATTATCTGCATGGGCTGAACGGTCCCAGGGGTCTGATTCTCATTCGTTTGGGGTATTAAGTAAATACTTTTCATAATGACAATAAACAGGATGAATAAATATGTCAACAGTTGGATCCTATCTACAGATGAAGCCAAGATTCTTTTTGTTTTTTAAGATATTTATTGACTTATTTGACAGAGATAGAGGGAGCACAAGTAGGCAGAGCGGCAGGCAGAGGAAGAAGGAGAAGCAGACTCCCCGCTGAGCAGGGAGCCCGATGCGGGGCTTGATCCCAGGACCCTGCGGTCTGACATGAGCCAAAGGAAGACACTTCACTGACTGAGCCGCCCAGGCGCCTCTTAAGCCAAGATTCTTAGTCCATAGACCTGGTTCTTCATTATTCACAATATATATTCCGGGATGGACCCAGGCTTTGTGGAGCCTATAGCTTATATCGTCTCGGGGGGTCCTCTTTGAAAAGGATCCAATAGGACATGAATAAAGATAGATAAAGGGCCGTGGAAGAATCCTGGCAAGCAAGCAGTCCCAAGGCTGGTCCACCTGAGGCATGGAGGGGGCAGAAGGGCACCCTCTCTGCTCCAGGACCTGTGTGCACATTGGCCCTTGAGTTTCTTCCCACTGGTCCCATATCACAAATGCATTATTAAAGACACAGACTCGGTCTCTGAGAGGGAAAGGAACGTGTCCATCCAAGTGGTCCAGGAAGAACCAGACCCCACATCCCACAATCGTTCAGCCACAGCACACGTCTCTCGAGCACACGCTTCCCACACGATGCGGGTGACTGGCAACGATGAACGGGACACAAACTTGGGGCAAGTTTCCACACCTCAGCCAACTCCTCCCTGAACCCCAGAACTCCTGAATATCACAAACATTCAGCCGGGACCCCACACACAAAAAGTCCCAGGTCATAACCGTATTAGAGTAATGGAAAATGAGAAAACGGAAAAACCTCCATCATTCCCAGCGTAGACTTGACAGTGCCCTCACAGAGCTCTACCTCCTTCCCACTGAGGCAACTTCCGGCAAGGGCCTGTTTGTATGAGTAGCGAGAAACAGAACTTGTGCTGATCTGAATGTCTTACCCCCACTTGCTTGCTTCTCTCACGATGACAGGCAGCTCGGCTGAGTTTCACAGCGTCCCCGAAACGTGCCAGAGTGGGCTGGGCGAGACTCTCGGGGCTCAAAGTCTATCATCATCACATCTTGGTTGCGACCACAGAGATTTTTTTTTTTCTTTTTTAAACACCAGCTCAAGGGCAAAAGAATGAGTCAGGCCTCAGAGGTTCAGGAACACTACTATATGGGATCATAACATCACTGTAAGGCCCCACAGCTGGGAGCAGTGAAAACTCCCAGGTACTTTACCAGACACAGATAGCAATGTCCTTTTGGGGACACAGTCATCTGACGCTCCAAGTTCTCAACCCATGGTAAGACTGGTTCACGCTTTTGAAACTGAAAGACACATCCAAAAAAATCTCAATGACACACCATGACGCCCTGGCCGGCCCCCCTCCCAAACCCCGATCCCCACCCCCGGGGGCTCAGTTCCTTTCATTCACAGCCGAAGTGAAACCGAGTTGGTCAGTGTCTGTCAATTTCACTTCCTGTCTCCTGGCTTCCTCCCGCCAGCCAGCGAGAGGAGCTACTGGGAGGAATGGGTGCTAGAAGACATGCATCCCTGACTGGGCTGGAAAGATCAAACAGCATCAGGCGTCCAGCCCCACCGCTGATTCCAGGACCATCCATTCAGTGAGGCACTCCGGAGGTCTCTTCCGGCTGGGCCAAGCTTTGCCAGAAGTTGTGTTATGGAAAGATAGTTCGTCCACTCAGGGGGCTCACAGCCTGGGGGAGATGGACAGGCCAACCAAAAATCAATGCAGAGAGTCGGGGCTGGGAAGGGGGATCCAGCAGGGCGGGATGTCTGATCTTAAGGAATCTATGAAGATGTATCAGGGCAGGTGGCAACCAAGAGAAGGATGATATGTTAATGACAGTGACAACGTTGGCTGATGCTGGCTTAGTACCCACAGTACAACTTCGTGTTCATCAACTCATGCCATCTTCCCGATTGACTCAACAGTCATCAACTGTTGAGATGACTTCCATGATACTTTCACTTTATGGAGGAGGAAACGGAGGCCCCAAGACGTCAAGGAACTTGCCCAAAGTCACCCATCCAGCATGAGGACAAGAAGACAAGTTGACCTACCACAACAGTGTACAGATCAGAATGTTTGGGGATCACTTGGCATCTGGGGAGAGCCACCAACATCTTGAGAACATATAGCACAGGGTCAAGGTCACAGCATGTGGGTATCTGGCCCACAGAAATGTTTTACGGGTGGCCCATGTGGCACCTTGTGAAAAGTATAAACCAACATTTGAAAATTAGATTTCAGGGGTGCCTGGGTGGCTCAGTTGGTTAGGCATTCAGCTCCTGATCTCAGCTCAGGTCTTGATCCCAGGGTCATGAGTTCAAGCCCTGTGTTGGGCTCCACACTGGGCAAGGAGCCTACTTCAAAAAAAAAAGTCAGGGGGAAAGTTTCATCTAAAAACCCAGATTTCCTTGTTGAGAAATCAGGACCTGGGAACATGAAGCCTATACTCTTCTATGGCAAGAGGGTAGGAATGGTTCTCCTTAGGAGGGGTGTAGCCACCCTCCTCGTCCCAATTCACTGCAGTGCCCCCCACTCCCTGATGTCTCCCCTGCCTGGCATTACCTGCATGCTGGGGGAGGGGCCAAATTGCTTAGTAAAGAGTTTTAAATGGGGGGAGGGCTCAGGTGGCGTGACCAGATTTCTTTTGTTCAGGGAGCACTCCAGTGGCTCTGGGGAAGACTGGACAGAACACATGATGGGAGGGAGGCCGCCGATTCGAAGCCCAGTACCCCACTCAGGATCCAGTTTGGCAGAGGCATAAAGAGGGGCCCCGCCCCTCTACTGAACTTCTCTGGGGACTGGATTTGCAGAAAAATCTTTTCTCCCTTTTCTCCCTGGGGGCTCTCTCTGTACGTCTCACTTAGAAAGCAATCCATTCCCAGATGGAAGCCTGATCCACAGAGCACCCACCAGAACTCAGAGTCAAAAGGGAAAAGAAGAAGACGCTCTGGGGAGTTAACGCGAAGACCCTACGGCAGTAAATATGGCAGCGTGCTTAACAAACTAACTTCACTCCCACGTCCAAAACCTCTCTTGCCTGCTCCATTTTCAACGTGAAGCATCACGTAAGCAAGGAAGCCATGTCAGGACATCTGGGGAGAGGGGGGCGTGGAGGGGATGACCTAAAGCCATTTCCCACAAGGAGAGGGTTGGCGCTGAGCCCCACGGAATGGCCAATGAGACAGACAAAATATATCTCCATCTTACCTTCTTTCTTCTCTTTTCTTAATTTAAATTCAATTAATTAACATACAGTGTGTGTTAATTATTAGTTCCGGGGGTGGAGGTCAGTGACTCGTCAGTTGCATGTAACACCCAGTCCTCATCACAGGTGCCCTCCTAACGGCCCATCACCCAGCTACCCCATCCCCTTGCCCCCCTCCCCTCCAACAGCCCTCAGTTCATTTCCTAGATTTGTAAGTGTCTCATCAGATAAAGGTCGAGGATCCAGAATCTATCTCCATTTTATATACGCCATTAACGAGCTCTGTTGGGACCCAGTCAGCAGCGAGCGGCAGGCAGACGTGCTGGCGGCGTGGTGGGGCGAGAAGCGGAAAAGGAATCGATGACTAAGGGATCAATGAGGACATTTCACTTGGCAGCGGGAGGGTCACGGGGGTCCCATGGGACGATCTGGGCCATTCTTAGCTGTGTGACTCCCTGTACATCACTGAACCTCTCTGTGTCTGTTTCCTCACTTTTAACATGAGGACACCTATACTTTTCAGGGTAGGAGGAGCACGCTGTCGCTCTCTGGGCGAGCAACTTGCACACTGCAAAGCGACCTACAGACACAAGAGGCATGGCATTGTGTTGTTGTCCTCATTGGTACTTGTCTTTGAACCTCCGGCTGGCTCCAATAGAAAGAAATGAGGCGGGGGGTCGAGCCCTCCATCTTTCCCCCTCTCCCTTCTCCAAGTTCCCACCTTCGATGTCCCAAGACCCTAGATGGCCCATTTCCAGAGTGGTCCCGTGTGTGCTGTGCCCTTGCTACCGGTGTGGACGGGATATCTGGCCTCCTCGTGCAGGGGCCCCCCGATGCTCAGGCTTGTGCAGACCCAGCCTCAGAGCACAGAGGTAGAAGATCCAGGGTCTGCCGGAGGAGCCCGCCTCCCCACAGAGAGAGTCTGGCCGTAACGGCCCACCGAGGATTTGTTTTCTAATGAAAGCACCCTGTCATCTTTCAGGTTTCCACTCAGGAAACGGCGACCACGGAACGGAAAAAAATCAAGATCCCATTTCCCTTGATGGATTCATTTCGATACAACTTCACTCAAGAGCTAGCCGCTTCCTGATTTCACATTTCACCATCAAAGACGAGGGCCAGGGCAGGGCCGGGGAAGCGGTCTTATCGGCAGCATGCCAGGCTGAACGGCGGCTTTCCACCCGGAGAGAGTTTCTGGCGCGGCAGCTTTGGACCCAAGCAGCCTACAGAGAAGGCACACTGTGAAATGTCCCCACTTGTCCCACTTGGTTGGTCCCGCAGCCAACTGTCACAACAGTGGACAGAGTGAGACAAAGCCAGACTACCGGCACGGATGAGGGAAGCAAGGCCCAGAGAGGGTAGTCGTGTGACCACAGTCACACACAGCAAGGCTCTAGCAGCCAGTCTCTTCACCCTGGCTTGGGCATGTCACCCCTGCAGCATGCACTGCTTCAGCCTACTTGATGTAAGGATGTCCCCACCCCTGTCCCCAAGGTGGGGACCAAAGGGTCACATCAGAGGCTCATGCAACCCCAGAACCAGGATTATAACAAGGTAGTGATCTGCTATGACTCTGATGGACAAGAGGACATGCCCTCCACAGAGGAGGGGGAGGGACAAGGATTGGGGCTGCTGGGTCCTCCCCAGAGGTTTTTCCAGAACAACTGCTTGGTCTTTGGTAGACCACCCAGCGTAGCTATGAGGCCGTCCACGGATGAGGTGACCTTGCACTTCGAGTCCAGACCTGGCTAATGTCCACTGAAGATGGAGGATTCATTTGTTTTTTGGGCAAACTTTGCGCCGGGCTCATGCCAGGCTCTGTGGATACAATGTTGAAAGCGACACAGTATCTAGGTCTTCACATTGCTTAGAGCAAAATCACTGACACCAAATAACATCGGTGCTCACCCAACGGAAAGCAAAAGAGCGACGCACGAGCAGAAACCAGCGTTGAACTCAAAACCACGGATGAACTCCTCTGGTTCCACTGGCAGAACGCTCCAGCAGAGGCAAAGCTCATCGTCAGTGATGGAAGTCAGGACAGGGCTGTGCTTTTGGTGGGAGGGGGCTACGGTGGGCAAGAGGCACTGAACAGCCTCCCAGGAGGGATGGAAACACTCTCTCGAGCAGAGCAGTGGGACCATGGATGTGTGTACATGTGCACGTGTGAGTTGTGTATGTGTGTGTTACATCCCACTCTAAGCTTTCTTGAAAATCGTTAACAGTGTCTGTTCACCCATCTGTTTCAGCGCTAACCCTATAGATGCTACATTCTTGATCAAAAGATGAAAAGGCTCAGCCAGAGACAGTTTGGCTGAGTCTGGGTCCTTCCTGTGAAACATGACACCAAGGACTCTGCAACCCCATCTGCGTGTCCCAGCGATCACCGGGCGCAGCTCTCCCGCTCCTGTGGCGGAGCAAGGCCGGCCATCTGGCCACAGAGACGCAGTGAACACAAGGTCGCTTCCCATGGCTGATGCTCGGAACCTGCTTTCTGAGCTCCAGGGAGGTGACCAGAGCCATGTGTGGCCCAGATGGCACCTGCTGGGAGCTGGGCCCCACGCGTCTTGGATCAAAGACAGACATGGCGTGGAGGCCCCGGGCTCCAGACCTGGCTCTGGAGCGAGCTGGGTCTGGCATGATTGTCCTCCAAACCTCTTTCCTCCATTCGGTAGGGGTGAAGGGAGCCCGAAATAACAAAGCCCTCCACAGCCCACGCAGAGACAGCGGGTGCCTGCGAAAGGAGAAGTGGTGGGTGAGGGGCGGCTCATGGGCCAAGCATGGCAGGCTCCGGGTGGGACTTCGGGCTCTCTGGTCGGCGGGGCCGAGAAAGGCCAGGCCATGACTTCACATAACCGCTTTCCTCGCCCCACCCCCCACATCTGCAGCGATGACACCAGCATGTCCCTCCCATGGACCTCTTTGAGGCCCCAGACTCATATCCCCACTTCCCACTGCCCACCCGGCCACCCCACTTGGATGCTTCATGGCATCTCAAGTATTGCAGGACCGAAAGCAAACCCTAGAGAGGCCCCGTCTTGGGACAGGGCTCCTCTATTCTTCTAGGAACCCTGGCCAAAAACTACAGTGTCATTCCTGGCTACTTCTTTCTCTTACCTCCCACACACGAGCCACCCAGACATCCTGCTTCTTCCAGTTCAACAAGTAGCCAAACTCTGACCACTTCCATCACTGCCATGGCAACTGGGCTGGTCTGAGCCACCATCATGTCTCACGTCTTAGCTGGATCCCTGCTTCCTGCCCTTACTCCCTTTGGGGCATTTGCCGCATGGCTCCCTGAATGATCCTGTACCAAGGCCCCTGTAAGTCTCCAATCCCATGCCTGTTCCACCCTGCTCACACTGCTTCTACCACATGGCCTTCCTGCCATCAAACCCTAGATAACTACTGCCTCAGGGCCTTTGCACTGCCCAATCCCTCTGCCTGGAAAGCTGTCCCCCCCCCCCCCCCGCAGGACTCCCTCTCTCGTCTTAGGTGTGCGGCCCTCCCAATTCCCCTCTGCAGTATTAATCACCAACTGACACATAACGTTTTCATTTATTTTGTGTGTTGTCTGTCTCCCCAAAATGTTGGGGAGCATGAGGGCAGGGGTGCCTTTGCTCCATTTTGTTCTTGGCTGTATCCCCAACCCCAAAAATAATGTCTAGCCCACAGGAGGCACTCTTGTTGGAAAACTTGTTGGATAAATGAATGAATCTAGGCTCAGCGACCTCCATCTGGGGCCACAGCCTCGGCTGCAGGGGCTTTCCTTCCCCTTGGCCCCTCACTACCCACACTTGGGGCAGAGCAGTGGTGTGCTGTGTGTCGCCAGCAGGTTCCCGTGTCCCCTCAGCTCCCATGGCTCTCCTTATTGCCCTCATTCAACCTCCAAGATGCCCCTTGCCTTCTCGTCCCCCTCACATCTGTCCTGCCTTTTGCAAGTTACAAAGAGCTCTGGGTGTCAGCAGAACCCACGCATGAACCCTGAGCAAGATTCCAGCCACCCTGTCGCTAGGCCAGGAGGCCCAGGCGAAGAAGGCCCAACAACACACATTGGAGAAGGTAGGAGGGCCGCTCATGCCGACCCCAGCAGAGCCCTCACTCGGTCGCCCTGTCCCTGCCCCCTGCTTTCTCCAGAAGAGCAAAAGCTAATAGCCGGGGAGACCAGAGGCCATGCAGGGCAGAGGACAGGCAAACCAGCTCTGGCCACCGGGGAAGGACAAGTCAACCAGAAATGGGGACACCAGCTCCTGCGAGGGGGGTGCCGAAGGAAAGAGGGGGCTCAAGCAGGTCTGGGGGACCCCAGGGAACTGGTTTCCTGCCAACCTAAAGCAGACGCTGATCCAGACGTGGGAAGCCACACCCCGGCCTTTTTCAAATGTGCATCCTTGTGACCCTATAACCCCACAGCTAGACATTTGTCACAAAACTGTCACCCGATGGCTGTGTGCAGGGTGTCCGTTCCAGCAGTGCTGGAAAGACCAAACAATGACCGTCCGGGTGTCGGTGGCAGGACCCATGCATCAGGACTTCCCAGAAGCCATGTCCTAACTCGGGGAGGTAGCCGTGACATGAAGCGCGAAGCCATGTGCTGTGTGAGCCCATCCTTGCTGTCGCAAAGGGTGGGAACATCTGCACAGAAAAGTGTCTAGAAAGACCACAGTGGTGGTCCCTAGTTAGTGAGCCCAGGGGGAAACCTACTTTTCTTAAAAATTCTTTTCTGTAGTCTATGAATAATTTACAATTAGCATCTATCAATATTCTTAGTAAATAAGGCACAAAACATGCATCTATTTTAGGGAAAAAAACACTAAACACTCCGAAGGCTTTCCCAAGGGCCCAGCGTTGCCCCTGCCGCCCACCCTTCCAGAGCAATCAAGGCAGAGCCCCTGGCCCACGGGCCCGGCCTCTCCTGCCCGTGGCCTCAAGGCTCTGTGTGAGACTGAAGAGGGGGAAGCAGAAAGCGAAGAACCACTTCCTGCGGAGCTGGCGGGGGTGGCCGCTTGGGGGGGGGGGGTGGCCCACCTTAGTGAGAACCAGAGGCTCGCTCAGCAAATGGGGGCCACGGTGACGCATGGAGCAGTGCAGATCCCGCGGGGGCCTGGGCCAGCCACAGGCTAGCCCAGTCACAGCACTCGGGGCTCCGGGGGAACGCTGAGCCAGACCCTGTTGTAGGGAATATGCTCCAAAGCAAGAGTAAGCACCAGGCCGCAGACAGTGGGATCCCCCACGGGTCTCCCGAGCCTCTCCTACATCAGAGCCTCCGGTGGGATCCTGTCCAGCTCCAAGGAACACCTGGGCTTATCCCCAGCAGCTTCGGGGGAGCTGACCCCACCCCCTACTTCTGCCACGAAGGGAAAGGTATTCATCCTGGTTGGATCAGAACTGGTGAATCTGACTGTGCTCTACCCATCTCGGTAGGTGGGGTGCCCAACACAGGCCAAGGGCTTGGTGCCTGCTTATCAGCGAGGGTATGAATGAAGGTGTGAATGAAGATATGAATGAAGGTGTGAATGAATGAAGGGAGCCATTCGCAGAGATAAGCCAGAGCACTGCTTCCAACATCAACATCTCCATGAGCTTCTCCAGGTTGGAAGCGCATCTCCATCCTGAGGGGAATACAGCTGTTTTGAAAGACAGAGAGAAGTAAGAACCCAGATCTGGAGTCATAGGGCGCCTGGTTACAGAGATGGGGCAGAGGACTTTACCTACCCCACCGTGGAGGGGGAGGGGGAGGCAGCTTCTGGGAAGAAGTGGGGCCTCACCTGGGGCAGTCCCCCAGGAGGGAAGTGACAATGACGGGCTGGGCCTCGGCTTCCTGCCTTTTGCGGGTGAGGCCAGTCCACACGGGTTCAGGATAACTAGGCCCAAGCCTCATTCTCCGTAGGCGTCCACCCACCCGATGGAGACTCCGGGCTTTTCAGCCCAGACTTGGGGGTGAGGGCTGTCAAGCTTCCTGGGGATCCTTGCCTGGGGTGGAAGGGGACAGGGACTGAGCCCAGGTCGTCTTTCCCTGTGCTGGGAATCAAAGAGGCAGATCCCAGGAGCTTGGTGCCGGCGGGAGTTAGGCCACTTGGCACAACCAGATGGCTTCTCAGGGAGCCTCCCCACCCCCAGCTGTCACCAACACGCTGACACCACTTTGTTCGAGGCCCGCCATCATCCCCAGCACACACAGCCTGCCATGGTCACACTCAGAGCAGCAGGACGGATTCCTAGGGCCATGTAACCAACGTGTGGCAGAGAAGCTGAAGGACTCAGATGCCAGTGGGGGATCCAGAACCACCAGCTCCAGCGGCCTTTCTGCCCCGAGAGAGACGTGCCCAGGTCAGGATCCCCGCCGGGATCAGCAGCCAGCACCCCAGAGCCCATGGAGAGTTTTCTAGATAAAAGTCAGTGCTTCCCAAGAGGCCTGAGTCAGGAGCATGTGGGATCTGCTGGCCCGTAGGGGCAACCCCCACTAACACCCGTCTCTGCTCCCGTAGCCGTTGGCTCACAGCTTCTCTGCCTTCCCCGGTCTGGAGGGAGGGTGCAGGGCTGCGGCCGCCTTGCACTGAGAGAGGTTTGTGCCCTCAAGCCCCCAGGATCCTGAGGGAAAGAGGATCAACCACAAGGCACCCAGAGAGCCCTCTGAAATCCTCCTGGCTCCAACTCGCTGTGGGACTTTGGGCAGGTCCCTTCCCCTCTCTGGACCTCATTTTCCTGTTCAACACGATCAAGATTCGGCACTCTGAGTTTTCTATCCAACCCTGAAAAGCTCTGAGTGGCCAAGCCAGGACACGTTCTGACTAAGTCTGAGGAAAAACAGCCACTCGCAAGCTAGCTGGTTACCAAAAGAAGAGAGATGCCCAAAATGGTGGGCAGGTGTCCGGAAGTTTAGATACAGAAACCATTGCTAATTGTTTCACCTGAAATTTCACTAAAGATAGTGAACATTCGTGCCACGGGCAAAACATTGCCAAGGATGTTGTCGTTGGCTGGTGGACAATGACAGCTCCCTCCAACCATGTATTTATTTTTTATTCTTTTATCGACTTTTGTCCATGAATCTGACCATAATGTCCATGACACCTGGCCATAATTTCATACACATGTTGAATCTCCCCTTACATGAAAAGCCCTTGGTGCATCAGGATTTTGTCCCCTCTATCTGTACCCTAGTCCCCAGCACGGTGTTTCAGGTCCATAATGTTAGTATTACTGTTATTTTCAGTTATAGAACCTAAAAGACACTTCACGTCTGATCCAATCTTCTCTCTACAAATGGAGAAACTGAGGCCCGGTGTATAAATTTCACTTCATCTAGCAAGAGAGCCTCAACTGGGCAAGTCCCACATTGTTACCACGTCAATTCTACTGCAAATCCATCTGTACATTCATTGAGATTTAAACCTAGTGGGATTTCAAGGGTGGGAGACTTGACAAATTTATCTGAAAATGAGTGAGAATAAAGAAATGTTTGAGAAGAAGAATAATATCCTTCCACCTATCAAGAGAATAGTTAAGTCTACAGATTTATAGGAACTGAAACTGTGTGTATCATTTTGGGGAACAGGTTAATTTACGGAAAATAAGAAAGAATCAAAAAAAAAAAAACCCCACCCAAATGTATAAGGAAATTCAATAGTGTGGTAGTGTTTCTAATCAGAAGGGGAGAAACGTGCAGTTTTCAAATAGCAATGTTGAAGCAAATGCTTTCCTTTTGGGAGGAAAAGAATTAAAATGTAAAAACTTTAAAGATAATTTTAAATAATTAATATGGGCCACATCTCACACTCAGACTCAAAAACCAGGCAGGGGGGTTAAAGGTGTCTGTGTAATAAAACAAAACAGCAAAAGTACTAAAAGGAAATACAGAGGAAAATTTCTGTATTTTCAGTGTGAAAAAGCTCTTTCTAAGCCTGATATAAAAACCAGACACCGTAAAAAGAAAGAAAAAGAATTCTGATCACATACAAATTTAAAACTTATGAATAGTGAAAGACACCATAAAAAGAAATTGTCGGAAACAAAAGAGCAGGCTGGGACAAAATACTTGCAACATGTGTAATAGACAAAGAATTCACATCAATTCCATGAAAGAGCTTCTATGAATCCATAAGGATGAGACAGACAACCCGGAAGAAAACCAGACAAAGAATAGGTAAATAACCAATGAAAAAATATAATGTCCACAAAGCATATGAAATAGGGTTCACCTTCCCTGAAAATTAAAGAAATTAAAATTTAAAACACAATACGATGTTTTACACTCATCATAGTGATCAAAGTTGAAACTACCAACAGCACCCAGAATTGAGGACATCGGGGGCATGGAGAGTTCCTATCTAGACAGGGATCCTGTCCACCTGTTCAGCTGTCTTAGAAGAACCATTTGGCATTGCCTTCCAAAACTGTAAATGCATCTGGGCAAAAAGCAATACCACCTCTGGAAACATATTCTAAAAGATAACTAAACACACCTGCCTGAAGGCTGTTTGCTGTGCTCTCCTTGTAACAAGGAGCCAGATACATGTTGACAAAGAGAAGGATAAGAGAAATCATGGCACATTTGTAACGTGGGTGATGGGCAGGTGTTACAAAGAATGATATAATCCCTGTGTCCTGCCGTGAAAAGTCACAATTCACGGTGGGCAGGTGGGGGGAGCAATTTTATAGTAAGAAGTAGATTATAATCCCATTTTGTAGAATAAATTTATGTTGAGGCTCTTTGTTTCAGTGATACATGTGATTTTGTACATATATATACTCTGTGTGTGTGTGTGTGAGAGAGAGAGAGAGAGAGAGAGAAAGAAATTAACAGCAAAACTGTACTCACAAGCCCCCCCCACACACACACAAAATCGCTAATAATTTTATTCTAGAGATGAGAAAACAGCCCCTGGTTATGTCAATTGCTGGAGACACTCACATGCCGTGAATGTTAAGAAGGAACTCAGTCTCAGCTTGCCCAAACCAAAAGCCAGAGAAGACCCTTCCCCACCGCAGCCCTCTGTCCTGGACCACAGCGTGGCCCCACGGCTGTGGGAGTCAGTACTAACATGTTGTAGCTGTATTTAACACTTAACATTTCTGATCGTTCATATACTGGAGTCAGTACTTGGTATGGAAATGCTGAGAAGCAGGAAGAAAAAAAATACCGACCACCAGTAGTTACTATTAATATTTTGGAACATTTTTTCCAATATTTTCACCACCTTTTTAAAACTGAGTTGATGAGGTGCCTGGGTGGCTCAGTGGGTTAAAGCCACTGCTGTCAGCTCAGGTCATGATCCCAGGGTCCTGGGATCGAGCTCCACATCAGCTTCTCCACTTAGCAGGGAGTCTGCTCCCCCCCACCTCTCTCTGCCTACTTGTGATCTCTGTCTGTCAAAAAGATAAATAAATAAATAAATAAATAAATAAATTGGAGTTGATAGTCCATTGTAGGCATGATTTTTATCTTTCCTGGAAAATAACACCGTATTAGAGGCATTTTCTTATTCATTAACTCCTTCACAAACATCACAAATGCTTTAAGTAGTGGTATTTTATTCACTATTCAATTTCACCCAGCTTACCTACTACCCCCCACCCAACCTAACCCACAGGCACCAAAGCATCCCATCTGAGATAAAATGTATTGAACATCTATTCTACCCTGGGCGCTGAGATGACTAAGACATGCCATACCACATAACACAAAGCTAAATTATTCTGGGTGGATTAAAGAGCTAAAGGGGAAAAAAAATCACAGAAAGACTCGAATAAACTTGATGAGAGAATTTATCAAACCTTTGTGAGGGGGAGGACTTTCTAAGCCTAAAGCGATGGGAGAAACCACAAAAGAGAAGATCACGAGATCTGGCTACCTAATTTTGATACTCTGTAAACAACATGAACACAAAAGTAAAGGTCAAGTAGCAACCTGGGGAAATTATCTGCAACAAATACAATAAGAGATTAATAGCTGTAATGTAAGATTAAGAGCTGTACTACATAAAGAGCTCATACAAATCAATAAAAAACACCCACTGACACTGCAGAATATAACTGGGGAAAGGTTTAGACCTGTGCTATCCAATACGGGACCCAACAGCCACAAGTGGTCATTTAAATTTATATTTATAAATTTAGATTTAAATTAAATCCTCAAACTAAATTAAATCTATATTTAGATTAAGTTAAATTGAAAATTCAGTTTCTCCGTCAAGCTAGCCACATCTCAAGTCTCAATAACCACATTTGGTGAGTGGCTGCCCTATTGGACACTCTAGATACAGATCATTCCTATCCTCATTAAAAGTCTGATTGCAGGGCACCTGGGTGACTCAGTGGGTTAAGCCTCTGCCCTCAGCTCAGGTCATGATTCCAGGGTCTTGGGATCGAGCCCCACATCAGACTCTCTGCTCGGCAGGGAGCCTGCTTCCTCCTCTCTCTCTGCCTGCCTCTCTGCCTACTTGTGATTTCTCTCTCTGCCAAATAAATAAATAAAATCTTTTTTTAAAAAAAGTTTGATTGCAAAGCACTTGGACAATTCACAAAAGAAGATGTACAAGTGGCTAAAAAGCACATTTAAAAATTCAATTTCATTAGGAATAAAAGGAATGCAAAATAAACAAAAAAGACATAGTTTATATCCATCTATTCAGGAGTAAAGTGAGCACTGCTAATTCAAGAACAGAGTTACCAACCAATTGTAAAATAATTGGGCCTAGAAATTAAGAGAAACAAAAACCCTTGGCCTGGTGATTGAGTTCCTGGAAATATATCCTTTAAAAAAAAATAGAAATACAGAACAGTTTTATGCAGCAAGTTAATTATCTCTGGGCTCTATATAAATTCAGAAAAATCACCCAACCTAAAAGTCCAGCCCCTGGGAAGTGATTACACCCACTGAAGACCCCCCACTCGATGAACTGATCAATCACCAATAAAAATCAGCTTTTTCTGAGAGGGTCTGATGACTTGGGAACTACCGAAGATACAAGATTAAAAAAAAAAAAAATTCAAAACTAGTCCGCTAGGATAATATAGACTCTAAATGTACGGGGAGGATAGATGCAGAAAATGCTGACAGAGGTCAGAAATAAACATCACAGTGCAACGGGTCCTGCATATTTTTACGTTGTTCAGAAATTTCTGAATTGTTAATGATGATCATTTGCTGCTTTTCTATGGAACTAGAAACCTTATTAAAAATTCAGAGGAACAGGGCACCTGGATGGCTCAGTGGGTTAAAGCCTCTGCCTTCAGCTCAGGTCATGATCCAGGGTCCTGGGATGGAGCCCCACATAGGCTCTCTGCTAAGCAGGGAGCCTGCTTCCCTTCCTCTCTCTCTGCCTGCTTGTGATCTCTGTCTGTCAAAAAAATAAAATCTTTAAAAAATATTTATTTCAGAGGAACTGGGTGCGCCTGGGTGGCTCAGTGGGTTCAGTCTCTGCCTTCAGCTCAGGTCATGATCTCAGGGTCCTGGGATAGAGCCCCACATTGCATTGGGCTCTCCGCTCAGCGGGGAGCCTGCTTCCCCCTCTCTCTCTGCCTGTCTCTTTGCCTACTTGTGATCTCTCTCTCTGCGTGTCAAGTAAATAAACAAATCTTAAAAAAAAAAAAAAAATTCAGAGGAGGAGACATAATGGAGTGATTAAGAACACAGACCTCGGGGCAGGAGGGCTAGCTCTCCAGCCTCAGACAAGGTCCCCTCAGTTTCCTCCTCTGAAATGAACAACAGCCCCTGCCTCAAAAGGTCACGAGCACACTAAGCAAGCGGTTGCCTGCAAAGGGCTGGGCAACATCAGCACACAATAGAGCGTTCAAGCCACTATTTTTATTAACATGGGAAATGGTTATTCACACTACTGCAGGACGGACCAGGACCCAGAATCCTTTATATAACACCCTCGCAACTGCGGAAACATGCGCTTTGGGCATACGCTCTAAAAAATGTTCGAAAAGCTGATTAGGAGCAATTCTAAACGCAGTGATCACGTCAGGGTCGCGGGAGTATGAGTTTCCTTTCTTTGCTAAAGAAACGAGAAAATCTCCTTTTTCTGTGCTTCCCCAATTTTCCTCAGTGAGCGTGCGAACTTTACAACAATAAAAATGCTTGTAAAACAAAGAGCTGACACTGAAATACGTTAAGTTTAACTGGCCGTGCTCGGGAGGTCAGATTTAAGCCTGCGTCTCTGGGTGATGGGGTTCAGGGAAGTGATTTAAATTTGTTTTCTGTGTATTTCATGTGTCTACTGAATAGGTCTTAATTTTTCTTATCACACACACACACACACACACGTAATTAAAAAGAATAGCAGGCTCCCTGACACCGACTGGGGGAGGAAACTGAGTCAGACAGAGACAGGAGCTGAGGGGGTGGCGCTGAGTGTTAGGAGGACAGTCACAGGGGCTGCTGGGCCCGAGGCGGGGGCTGGACCCCGTCCTCCCGTCTACCCTGGAACACAGCACAGCTGCAAACACAACCAGGAGATGAGGCTAGCTAACCGGGACTGGGAAGTGTCCCTTTTTTCTCTCCCAGCTCCCCATGAGACGTTGAGACGTCTGTGAGTTTTTCCACCATGGGAGCAAATAGGAAAGGAATGTATGTATCAGGATCCACGTAGCTGATTAGAGATGATTCCATTTCTGCCCCTTAGCGTTGTTCCCCTGAGCACCTGGGAGTGGCTGTCCTTACCCGGGCCCCCGGGACCCCTCCAGAGCTCAGCCCAGTCATTCCAAGCCTGGTCAAACCCACAGGTTGCAGAGAAGCAAAAGAACAAAAACAAAAAACAACAACCTCCCACCTTTTAACTTCCAAAAGGGCCATGATGGGAAGGGGCATGAGCCCCTTCCCCCCCCCATGGGGTTTGGCCCCCCCATCTCTATCAGGCAGAGCTCTGTGGTCTGATTCCAGCTCCAATCCCCGAGCTCCCCCAGATCCCACAGGGCATCGGACAAAGTAGGGGAAGGCTGTTTGTCAACCAGGAACGCAGAGCGCTGGGCTCAGCAGCAGACCTGCTCAGTCTGCACGATGCTGAGGCACTGAAGATAGAATTTTGCTTGAAACAAGTGGGCTGCCCTTGGGCATGTGAGAAGGCCATGCTGGTGCAGGAGGAGGTCACAAAAATGCAAGGCAGCAGCTGGATTTTGTGGGACTCTCAGGGGCTCCAGGGCCAGACAACAGGACCAAAGCCTGGTTATTGATGCATCCACACTAGGCAGGGACCACGAAGCGGAGACAAGATCCCAGGCTGCTTGCAGAGCTGTGGTGAGCATGGAAAGTACTAGTAAATACAAACTCCCTCGCCCCGGGTCTCTTGTTGCCATGGCGACGTGGAAGGCCGAGAGGTTGGGAAATGTTCGAACAAAAGGACCCAGGACTCAGAAGAGGAAGTCTCAGCCACCATTCCGGACAGGTGCTGGCCACCCGACCAACCGTGGGGGCCTCAGTTTCCTTCTCTGTGCACCCGGGTTCATTTCACTTCCAGGCCCAGAACAGTGCTAAAGGCTCCTCGGGGCCTGATTCAGGGAGGGGACAAGTGGGTGCACAAGCTGAGCCGTAATCTGGGGCAGAACAATCGATGCCCACAGAGCCTGGCAATAGAGACAAAAAGCACGAAGCCTGCGCCCTCCGGCCGTGGTTTGCCAAGTGGAGAGAAGGCACATTGTCTGCAGCAAAACCCAGCAAACCAACAAAGCACGAAACCACACTTCCATAGTGCACGCCTGGTCCTGCACCAGAGGCGCTGGGACCTCGTGAGGTGCGAGGGAGGCTTTGAAGGCCCAAGGGGTGGCCCTTTCCCCAGGAAAACAAAACAAAACAAAACACAAACAAACAAAAACCCCCAAACCATGCACAAATAATTCCCATGACATTGGGCAGCTCGTGGAACCCTGAAGTACAAACGTGGACCCCGTGGTCAGGACCCCCGCCCACCCTGGGCTCAGGGCACCCTAGACAATCTCTCCAGCCTGGGGCCGCCCCGCCCAGAGGAGGCAGACACCAGGCTAGAGGCAAGAAGCTCTCTGTGATGTGCAAAGCTGAGAGCTTCTCCAGCTCTGGGCCCTGCCCACCCAGACTGGCTCATCCCCTCTCCCAGGACCCCCAAACCCTTGGGCAGAAAAAGGGGGTTCCTCAGTTGGCCACCAAACCGCCCCCCTTTAAATTCACTTACAACTAGAAATCAGTGGGTAACCGGATCCCCAAAAGCTCGGGCTGAAAGACCCCACCCGCAGAGACGGCAGCTCTGTGCCCTGCCGCATTCTGGACCTCGACATGATGGGGAAGCCCCTCTGCTCCCTGACACCCCCCTTCCCACACAGCCCCCCAGCCTGTACCCTCCCTCTTCAGGGACACAGGCACCAGGCACAGGAGGAAGGGAGCTGAGAGGCGAAAAGAAGATGGGGCACTGCAGAAGGGAAACCAAGGAGGGCTTCCTGGGGGATGAAGCCTTGGCCCCAGACCTAGCTGAAAGTGGGGACTTTCAGAGGGGAGACGTGGGGGCAGGACCAGCTCCAGCTTCCTTCCGCCCCCCACACTCCTTCCCACGCACCACCCAGACCTCACCCCTGGGTGCACTGCCCCAGCCCTGGGTCCAGCCCTTCCTCCCCAGAGCCTGCCTCATCGCGCGCCTGGGCCCGCCCTGCTCATCGATCAGTCCAACCCCACAGGGGCACAGAGGGCAGCCGTGCGCATGCGCGTCCTGAGCTGCCCTCCTTAGCGGGCTGGGCTGGGGGAGTGCTCGGGGCTAGGGGCCGGTCTGGGCCTTGACTCATTTAATCCTCATGACAATCCAGAAAATACTTTTCTTTTTCTCATCTTACTGAGTTTACTCAGCAGGCAGAGCTTTCCAGGTACTAAAAAAAAGGGGCTCTAGAAGCTCGTTTAACCCCTATCCCCACTAGGCAGGCCACTCTACACTCAATCTGTCTTGGGGTTCTCTGCTGACCCTCATGCTCCAGGCTTTCCACCCCAGCCCCATCCTGCATGCGGTGGGATGCAGGAGCCTTGGGTTCTCACCTGGCCGGACCCTTATGCTGTGTCCCCAGGCATCCCCCCCGCCCCACCTCACTGGGCCCCCACGTCACTGTGTTTCAGGCCCCAAGCCCGGGTTTGGACTAGGTCCTAAAAGCAGGGCTCCCCTAGAGGACAAGGCCCAGTATAGCAGAAAGGGGAGTATCCCACTGGGCCCTGAGTCCCTGTTGGCTCCTTCCAGGACCCTGTGACTATGGGCGAGTCACTTTACCCCTCTGAAATACAGGGCAAACGCGACATGCCCCGCCTTCCTCCCAGGGTGGTTATGAGATCTTACAACAACGAATGTGAAAGTTCACGGCTCTGCTCAGTGAGGGCGGCAAGTAGGCATTGTCGGTCCTGGTGACGACAGCTGTCCCAGGTTGGGGCAGAGACACCCCCCCCCCATTTTGCAAATGAAATGAAGTCAGGCTCAAAGGAAGGTAGCTTCTCACTCCAAAAAGCCAGGGGCTCTGTTTGGTTTTAGATCCTTCTCAGAAAACAGTTGGAACCCTCTCCCCCGTGGGCCACAGGGTTCTCCCTGGCCTTGTAAGCAGCCCCCCTGCCAAGACGTACCAGGCCTCTGGGAGGAGGTACAGATAGCCAAGGATTTAGGGGCAGGAGATCTGAGCTCAGGTCCAGGCTCTGTTTCCTTTTCCCCACGTGCTAGTGGAGTCGCTTTGTTTGGCCTCCCCTTCCTCATTTATAGCCCAGACACCCGCCACCAGACAGGGCTGCGAGGCGCTGCTGGGAAAAGCGCTTCATAAAGTACAAGGCCACAAGACAAGCAGTATGATGGTCCCAACCACTCACCACGCTGGCCACCTCAAGGCCAGCCTGCACTGCGGAAAGCACCGGTTCTATAATTGTGGGTTTGTGTGTTTCACACCCTGCTTAGTCTCTGGCTCCTTGGAGAAAGTCCTGTATACTGTGTGGTGTGCAGGTATCTGGGTGGGGCAGGAGAGCTTCACACTTTGCACAACCCCAGTGACCGTCGTGGGAGAAGGGGTAAAATTGTGACCACAGCAGGCCATGGAATATTATATGGCAAGGAAGAAGACCCAGCCCCCGCCATATGCCATAACAAAGATGAATCTTCTGGCACGGTGTTGGCTAACACTGCCAGAGGCAAGAAAAAGTCCAAACTGTGTGATACCAGTTATATAAAGTTCAAGAACGGGCAAAAGCAATCTGCAATGTTGGAAGTCCAGCTGGTGGGTCCCTGGTGAGCAGGTGGTGAGGGGCTGGGAGGATGCCCCAGAGGGGGGCTTCTGGGGGCTGGTTACATGGCTTTGTCCGATCTGTGAAGTCACTGAAGCTATACATGCCCTTTTCTGTGTGTCTCCTTTATTTAAATAAAATATTTTCTAAATTCGGCATCAGGAGCCAAGACCCAGCTCTAGTATTTGCATATTGTGTGACCTCCAGCCAGTGAAACTCTCTCCACTCTGACTTCTGCAAAATGGGGATAACAGTGGTTTCTGCCTCTAAGGGTCCTAAATGTCAACTATTTAAATTCCACCTTCGTATTGACCTTATCCCAGCACCAAGTATTAGTATTTTCCCTTTAAATGAACTCAGCCGTGTTCGCTAAATAACATAAAAGTGAAATTTTATATTGCTCTCAAAAATCATGCCTTTGGTATGGTAATTATCTACCTTCTAATATATTCAATTGACATATGCTAAATACATAATTATTAAGATAAAAATGGTCATCTGTGGGCCACCTCCAATTATCCTCCAATTTAGTGATGGCTGCACATTCACACTGGGAAGAACCAAGGTAATGGGTTACTCAGAGCTCCTAGCACTGTGAGGGCCCTTAGCAAGTGGTGCCCATCATTACCCCCATCATCATCATCATGACCAACATCACCAACACCATCCCCATCATCACCATCAACACATCTTCATCATCATCACCATCGACATCACCCTCATCATTGTCATCATCACCATCATCACCAATATCTTCACCATCATCAACAACATCACCAACTCCATCACCATCTTCACCGTTATCACCATCATCATCACCCACCTCATCACCATCATTACCACCATCATCACCAATATCATCACCATCATCATCACCAGCATCACCAACTCTATCACCATCATCACCAACATCACCAATTCCATCACCGCCCTCACCAGCATCACCAACATCATCACCAACACTATGACCATCATCATATTCACCATTGTCATCATTGTTATTGACACCATTACCACCATCATCATCATCACCATCACCATCATCATTATCACCACACACAGAATCAGTAAATACTTGCTTCCATCCATCTCATGGGGCCAACCCAACACGGCCCTGACGTCAGCAGAGCTTAAAGAACTCAGGACAGTTCTGGGACTGCTCAGATGGACATCCAGGTAAGGGCTCCATGTGGGTACACACTGGACAGAGAACACTAGGCTGTACCCTCCCACTCTCTCTGCCAGGCCAGAGCCAGTCTCTCTCCAGAGGCCTGTGTTGGCCTGTCTCTTCCTGCAGGTCAAGGCTGTCTGCACCCGGGCCTGACCCCTCATCCCTCAGAGCTTCACTCTCTCATCTCTACATCACGGCCAGCCCTCCCAACCTCCCACCGGATGGGCCCAGATCATTAGACACACAGGAATCATCATAGGAGAGCTCTGAACACTCAGTAAATCATCAAAAATGTGCCAATGTTATTTGACATTCATCCTCTGGGGTGTGCCTGGGCTCTTCCTACAGACTGTCAGGAGGTACCCAGAGCGCCCACATGCAGAACAGGAAAACCCTACTCCTGAAAGTGCTTGTCTACCTATCTGGGTGCAACCCTTGTTAATTAATGCAGTCAATGAGCATTTATTAGAACTAAGCTGGGAGTGAAAGGGGTCACTAATTCAATTTTATACGAAGGTTTTTGGTACTTAAAATGGCCATAATCAAAGGGAGGGAAAAGTAAAACAAGATGAAATCAGAGAGGAAGACAAATCATAAGAGACTCTTAACTCTAGGAAACACACAAGGTTGCTGGAGGAGAGGTGGGTGGGGGATGGGCATTAAGGAGGGCACACGATGTAAGGAACACTGGCATCCTATGCAACTGATGAACCACTGACTTCCAGCTCTGAAACTAATAATGTGCGATATGTGAATTAATGGAATTTAAATAAAAATAAATAAATAAATAAATAAATAAATAAAATGGCTATAATATTTGATTCAAATAATTCTACTTAAAGGAAGGAAGGAAGGATATTTTTTAAAGATGTTTGTTCAGGGGCGCCTGGGTGGCTCAGGGGGTTAAAGCCTCTGCCTTCGGCTCAGGTCATGAGCCCAGGGTTCTGGGATCAAGCCCCACACCGGGCTCTGCACTCAGCGGGGAGCCTGCTTTCCCCCCAACCCACCTGCCTCTCTGCCTACTTGTGATCTCTCTCTTCAAATAAATTAATAAAATCTTTAAAAAAAATAATAAAGATGCTTGTGCAGAAATATTCATCATGGATTTATTTTTAATAGTAGAAAAAAAAAGTAAACAGCACAAATGTCCAGATAATAGGGATTAGTTAAACAAGCATCAGGACTTTTATACGCTGGCTATGGTAGAACATTTTAAAAAATCAGGGTATATAAGTATATGACATGAGAAGACATTCAAAATATACTATAAGAGAAAAAAGCAGGTTACAAATATATACATATGTTTGTGTATATATATATTTTATATATATATCTTTGTATATATCTTAAAATATACCTATATACATATCTTATATATATAAACTTTCATCACATATGTGATACTAATCTTAAAACAAAGTATATTTATTATAAACAGAAAAAATAATACAAATTTATGCTCTAGTACATGAACAGTGGTCATATTGAACAGTAAAATTTCAGGTGGTTTTATTTTTTTCTTTATACGCTATTTACTTGCTGATTTTTCTCAATAAACACACATTTTTATTCTTAAGGAAAACAGAAAATGATATGAAAATGTGATATGTGATACATAACCACACATGGGACTTTGTTCTTTAAAACCTTTTCTGCAAATCCCTTTTACATAATTTTTTTAATTTGTCATAAAATCGTAATATACATTCTTTGAAAACAGCTAAACAATACAGAAGGGCATAAAATAAAAAAGAAAGCCCAGCCCAGCCTTTCCCCCATCTCTACCGAATCCTGTCCCCGACCATTAATTACTCCGTTATCATAATTTGGATGAACGTCCTACAAAACATTTTCCTGTGCATACAGAAACATTTTGTCCAGCTGTTCAGTTCACTTGTATTTTTATTTTATGAAAGTAAGATTGCAGGTTGCACGTTGTGAGTCTTTTCCCTGAGCAGAAGGGCCGTTTCTCCGAGTGGGTACACTGTGATCTATGTTCTCTTCCCTGACGGCTGCGTCCTGCTCCAGAGTGGACTTGGAAGGGATTTACTTGCCCGCTGCCCTGCTTTCCCCTGTTTTCATGATCCCTAAGTGACCTAAACGCTCTTGTGTATATTGCCTTCTCCCCAGGGGGAGAGAAAAGGAGAGCTTTCTAAAGGTAACACTGTGTATGAGGGTTTGGGCTTTTTTAATGTTGTGGCTTTTGATACTCTTTCCCCCAAAAAAAGGCCGTATCAATTTTTTAGATTCCTTGAAGTAAGATCTCAAGTCGTAACTCACAGATTAAGAAATCTTGGGGACCATCTGGTGCAGCCCCTTTATTTCATAAATAAATTGAGGCCTGGAGGAAACACTCCACCCCAGACACAGAGCCAGTGAGGGACTGAGTCAGGACTGACCCCCAGGCCCCCCAACTTCTCAACTCTTCTCACTTGTAGTTACACAGTTATTGTGCTAACATGACCCAGAAGCCTTTGCCCTCAGCCTGAAAAACATCCCTTTGCCAAACTGGCAAACTCTGACTTGCCCTTCAGGCCTCATTTGGATGTCACCCCCTCCAGGAAGCCTTCCTTGACTTTCCCAGAGGCTGGATTGGACCTATCTCCTCCTCCATGCTCCATCAGAAGGGAGTGTCTGAGAGCAGAGGCTGTGGGCCAAGAACACACAGCTGACCTGTCGGTCCCTCACACCCCCACAATCTACTGTAACACAGTGGGACCCTCTGGTCCCCAGGGGCCAGGGGAGGTCCCAGCCCAAGATGCCAGAGAGGCTGTGCCCAGGAAGGGTGGCCCACCGCCCAGGAGACCTGGGGGTTCAGGCCAAACCTCACTGCCAGTTGCTGTGTGCCTTGGGGAATTCACCATGCCTCTCTGATCCTCAATTACTTCATCTGAAAAATGGGCTTGGTTAACACTTGTCCTACTCTCTCTGCTAGGTGGCCTTATTTTCTCAATCCGAACTCGTGCCCCATGGTGTGACAAGTCCGTTCTTATTTTCGGGAGCAATGGAAGAAAAACCGTGAATGCTGAGTCCTTGACATATATGATTCACACCCACCGTGGGCCAGGGGCTGGGGACGTGTTTCTAACACACCCGCCGTGGGGAGGCCGGCTGCAGGTCTGGGGGTGTGGGGCAGGGGCCGGGTTGAAAGCCCAGATCAGTCCGTTCAAGGGCATCTGCTGGGCCTCCACGCACAGTGAGGAAGTGTGAAGAGATCCTGGGGCTGGCTGGTGTAGACCTCCACTGACCGGCCCTCACACTCAGGGGCGTGCACCAGGGTTTACACACCCTTCCTGTCATTATGATGGGAACCAAGGCTCCTTCCCTACTCCATCTTACAAAGGAAGCCTTCAAAAGGGAAAACAACCTGCCTAAAGTCACCTAGTCAGAGGGGAAAGCCAGCTTTCAGATCCCCCAAACCCCTCTACTCCCCGCTCCCTGAAACGTTCACCACAATATAATCAAGGTTCCCAGAAGCCTTCTTTAGGCATCAGGAGTGCGTTTTGCTCTTTGCACGTTTTATTCTGCTTCATCTTCAAAACATCATGATTGATAGATAAGGAGTCTCAGGAACTTGCTTGAGTCATGGCCCCAAGATTTCACCACCGGGGTGTGAGGCCAGTATTAGCAGAGAGCACAACCAGGCTCCCAGGAGGGGCTGGGCGAGATGTGGGGTCGGCTAAGCATCTGCCTTCAGCCCAGGTCACAGTCCCCGGGTCCTGGGATGGAGCCCCACATCGGGCTCCCTGCTCAGTGGAGAGCCTGCTTCTCCCTCTGCCTGCTGTCCCACAGCCCCCCACCCCGCTGTTTTGTGAGCTCACCCACGGCGCTCTCTCTCTCTGACAAATAAATGAATAAAATCTTAAAGAAAAAAAAAAAAAAAAAGGCTGGGGGAAAGGCGCCCTGACCTGTCCCTGCAGGCTGGACAGGGCCTTGAGGGCAGCCCCACCTACCTGGGACAGGGGGAAATGCACACACCGAGCCACCTCACAGAGCCAGCACACCCCTATCTGCACAACCTCCCGTCCTCAGTCCTTGGCCCTTGACCAAAAGCCCAGCACTTGACACCTTTCACACAAGAGAAAAAGTCAGACCCTTCAGGTCCCAGAACAGAGAAAGAAAGGACGCAACCCCAGAGGGTTCCTACAGTAAGAGAACGGGCCTCGGGATCATCCAACCCCATATTTTGCAGACAAGTCATCTAGAGGCTCTGAGCATCCACCTGGCCATCTGGGGCAGAGCTGGGGTTCACGTGCAGGTGCCTGCCTGGGCCAGAGCCCCTCCACCATGCCTGCGTGCCCCTGAACTGTCCATCCAGAACCAGAATCCGATCCTATCCTGTCCCGCGCTCTCCCTCCTCCCCCCAGCCCTCCCCCACCAATGATCTGATTGAGCGGGAACACAGCTGGGGGAAGGATGCACTTCCTGATATGGAGGGGGGCGGGGCGCTTCTGCAAAGCTTGCTCCCCGCAGCGGCCCCCCCCTCTCCAAGGTTCTCAAGGATTCAGGTCACTGAGTCATTTAACAAATACTCACAGAGCGGAGGCCTCTCCTCCGGCCACCAGACCATCATCCCCCAAATTCATTCATTCATTCGACAAACACTGGGGACCTACTAGGCACCAGTCACACTTCTGGGCCTCCTTCCAGACCTCCCTGCCTCCCAGTGCTCAGCTCCTCCCCTTCCCCCTGCATCTGTCCCCGTGGCCCCTTAGCGCTGGCAAGAGGGCCACTTCTGGGGACACTGGGGAGTCACAGAGCCCAGAGGGGCTGACTGACCAGCGGACAGACACACGCACACCCCGGGGTTACCTGGTGTGGGCCCAGGGCAGCGCAGGCAGGTGCCTCTCTCACAGAGGCCGAGAAGGTACTGAGGCCCGGGCCCTGGGGGTGGCTCACCCCCTCCCTGCCCCCCACCTCTGGCCCCACGGCTGCTGGGCTGCTTGGAAAACCCAACCCCGGCCCAACTGACTTCCTCTTGTGTCATGGAAAGTGTGGTGATGAGAACAGGAAACTCTGGCCTGGGATCCGGAGTCTGAGCTGGGGACAGCAAGCCTGGAGGTGGGAGGGGTGACTCCAGGGGGATGGGACCCGGAGGAAGGGCTGGATGAGGCTAAAGAGGGAGCCCACCAGGTCTGGGGAGTGGGGAAGGCCTGGGTGGAGGTGCCCTTCCAGTGGGACAGGGCAGGGACCAAGACCCCAGGCCCTGAGCTGCCTTCAGTTTTCCAAAAACAAAACAAAACAAAAAATTGGAACCCCCACCTTTGCTGGTGAGGAAGACTTGAGATCACATTTTAAAAGCCAAATTTTCTGTTTGTTTTCTTTGCTTTGGGTCTGTGGGGGCGGGGGGAGTGGCAGGGAGAGGGAGTAACCTGCGTTCAAGTCTTAGTTTTGGCCTCCGGAGGCCCAGTGCATTGCTTTCTGAGCCTCAGTGTCTTCATGGACATGGAAAGCCGCCCTCTGCCTGCGAAGATTGGGAAAAATAAAAGAGGCCACACCCCGGGCTCGCCGAGGTGCTCGGTAAAATGCCGTCTCCCTTTCACAGCACAGCTCTCTAAACCAAGTGAGAACCGGGCCTGTGAAGGGCCACTTGCCACGCGGGGCTCGTGTGACCAATACACACTTGCTGAACACTGAGACTGTAAGAGAAAAATCATCCAGAGGGGTCCTCGGAGTGTAAGCAAAAGGGGACCCATGTCTGTCTCCTTCATCTCGGCATCCCTGGCGCTTAGCATGGGGCAAAATTCTGTTGAACGGATGAATGAGTGAGTTAATTTGTCTAGGAGTCCGGGGTGCCTGGGTGGCTTAGTGGGTTAAGCGTTGGCCTCCTAATTGTGGCTCGGGTCGTAATCTCAGACCCGAGGGCTCCATGCTGGGCAGGGAGCCTGCTCAAGATCCTCTCTCTCTCCCTCTCTCTCCTTCTGCCCCTCCCCACCCCTGTTCAAACGCATGTGTGCTCTCTCCAAAAAAAAAAAAAAAAAAGAAAGAAAGAAAGAAAATGTTAAAGTCTGGGATTTTCAGGGTCCAAAGACAGAAGGACAGGTGTGAGGGCAGGGGGCAGGGCCTGGAGGACAGGCTGATGCTAACGCAGTGTCCTACTCCTATGAGGTGGTCACTGGGCCCCTAGTGACAGCTGTCACAAGGTCCTCAGTCTTTGATCCGGGCTCCAGTCTTGCATTCTGGTGAGCAGATACAAGCACCTGGAGTCCCCCAAGGGAAGATGGGGCAGGGTGGAATGCTGGGGAGCCGGGTGCTCAGGGAAGGCCAGGCCCAGGAGCCAGAGCTGCTGCAGAGGGTCAGAAGGGTGTGGCTGGGAGGCCTTGACACTCATTTCAGGTTTCACGCTTGTTCACAGTCAGCTCGGTGTCTCTGAACCATTGTGTGCCTCCTGGTGTGGCTCACATTATGAGAAGCCCCAAGGAGCCCAGGTCAGGGTCTGTCCCGTCCTGAAGAGCAGAGGGACCAAACCCAGCCCGGGGCCCAGGGGCTGAAGCCCTTCCCCCGAGCTAGGTACCCCCGTCCCCCAGCTAATTTGCCGAAACCCAGCCACCTGCTCTTCCTGAACAGGCCAAAGGTTGATTCTAGCCCTTGTAGGACCAACACTGCATGGAGATCACACATGCTGACATAGAAATCACGCAGACTGACGAGGAGATATCACACACACACACACGCACGCACGCACGCACGCACACACACATATACACACACATGCCCAGCATTCACGGAGGAGCCCTCTTCCGTGCTCTATGGTAAAATACCACCACCTGGGGCTTCACCTCAAATTCCTACCTCATCCCCACAAAAACGAGACAGAGGGTTTCATCACTGGTGTTTTCACCACTGTGCCTTTGGCAAGAACTGGTGTGGCACCCCCACGCCCACTTGTCCCCTGCTAGCACAGCTCAGTGCCATTTCAGTGAGACCCCTGCCTGGGGAGCTTGTCGCCTGCCCCCCAATCCTCTCAGAACCTCCCACAGGGAGGCCAGGTCTCCTCGCCCTCAGCAGCCGGGCCCAGAGCTGCCCCACGCTGCGGCCCCGTCCCAGCGCGGTGTGGTCGGGGCCACTGCCCCAGCCTGGGCACCTCAGGCAGGAAGCTGTCAGAGGCCAGGGCCGCCATTCGAACTGGAGCAGATGGTTTTACCGGGAGGAAGTTGACAGTTCAACTTCAAACACGGCTGACGCAGGCCTCGCACCGCCTGCTTCCCTGTCACACCCCTGCCCGCGCCTGCCCACCCCACCCCTCCTCCCCGAGAGGGAGACCCAGGACGAGACGCCTTTCGCCCACAGGTGCCGAGCTTGCCAGGGCTGAGGCAGGAGGAGGCCGCGCCCATGGGGTTCCAGCAGCCGTCGCTGGCCGCCCTGTACCTGCTGGGGGTGCTGGGTGAGTACCGAGGCACGTACCGAGCTCCTGGGACTCGGGGTGCAAGCGGGGAGATGCCAGTTCTCAAGTTGGTCTGATGCAGGCTCAGCACATGTCCCGTCTCAGGAGCATCAGGGAGGGTTGGGGCCACCTTGCCTGTCTCCCCAATGTCCCTTGACCACCTGTCCCAGCTCGGCTTTGTTCTTGTACTGTGGGGGTCTTCCTGCACCCTTCCAGGTGGGACCCAGGCAAAATCAGACTCTCAGCCCCCATCCAGCTCCCCCCGCCCACCTTGAGTGCCCAGACTTGACCTAGATACACCCAGACCAGGGCACCCATGGTCTGCTGGGCGGTTCTGATGGCACTCTGAGCACAGTGGGCCGCCGCAGGGTGGGGGCTGCCTCTGAGAAGGCAGCTGAGCATGTGTCAAAGGTGCTCCCCTAGTTCCAAGTCCCCCCGACTCTGTCCCAGAGCAGCCGCAGCCCGGCGGGCCAGCCAGGCTGTGAGCGCATACTGGGTCTGCTCAGAACTGGCCCAGAACCTGGGCCAGTGTGGAAGAATCTGGGACCTCTGAGAAGCTTGGCTGGGGGTCAGGCTAGAGGTGGGCGAGCCTGGGGCCTCCTGTTTGCCGGGAGGGAATCCATGGAAGCTGGCGGGCTCCCCACTTATGACACGTCGAGGGTGAACTGGATGAGGTCTGACCGCTTCGCAAGGGTTTGGAGGGTCTGCGGGGCGAGAGAGATGCTGACCTCAGGCCAGGTGGGAACAGGGGGGCTATCGCTTCCTGGTTTGGAGGGAAAGGACCTGGGGGCCACTGGCTACCTGATCAGGGAGGCTTAGTCCCTCCTAGACAGGCTGGTGAGTAGGGCGAGTAGGTACGTGTGTGTGTGTGTGTGTGTATGAGAAGGGGTGTGTGTGTGAGTAAATGCAGGTTTACCATCCACCGTGCGTCTGTGATGATGTCCTGGTGCACATGTGTTTACACAGCTCTTCTCGCATGAGCGCAAGACACACAAAACGCCTTCTGTCCCCAGGGCAGAGGCCCAGAGATGGAACCCCCCTGAAGAGGTGCTGCGACCTCCTTGGCCCTGGGGATTCCTCAGACTGGGACCTTGATGCCACCAGGGTAGGGCAGCTGGCCAGGCTCCCAGCTGGGTATGGGCAAGGGGTCCTGCTCCCTGGGCCTCCCATCTGAAGCCCATCATGGGCCCAGGCTCCCCGCAGGATCAGGCAGCTCCCAGAAGCCAGCAGAGCCCAGAGTCAGGGAGACTGGGAGGCAGCACCTTCCCCGGGAGTGCAGGAACCATCTAGAACCCCAGGAGCTCATGCTTTCCGGTGCGTTTGTGTGAACTGGCAGAGGGTAAACACTCCCATTGCTCCGTGGCCCCCAGCTTTCAAAATGCCTTTAAAGCCATTTTCTTCTGTAAGCTTCACAACAGCCTAGGAGGGAGGCGGGCCCAGTGTCCCCCATTTTATAGTCAGGAAACCAGAGTTCTAGAAAAGCTGAGAAGCCAAGCTCAGGGCTCAGCATCTAGGGAGCACCAGGGCCGACCCCAGCCCAGCACCCCTTCTCTCTTGGGGGCTCCTATAACCCTAAGAGCTCAAACACACCAAAGCCATTCCCACAAGTAGGAAAAAGGCTTCGAGTCACAATTACCTTGTGCAGGCATGTCCTCACCAAGGGCAGGGGATGATGAGGGCAGGGGACGCCGAAGGTCAGGGCTGGGGCTACACGCCAACAGCACGCATACCCTTTGAGCCATTCCGGGAAGGGACGCCTGGCCACTGGAGCCCTGAAGATGCTGTGTCTCCTAGCTGGCCATCAGGGCTGTGACTTGGGGACCTTTGGGGCACAAAGATGCCCATGATGCACCTGGAGTGGTAGTGACAGCTGGTACCCTCTGTTGCTGCCTTTAGCCCCGACCTGCCTGGGACTCACCTGCTGGGGCAGGGGGTGGGGGGCACAGGCAGCCCTGAGGGTCATGCCTCCCCACCAGGACTGCAGAAGCCAGCCCTGGGGTAAAGCCATGGGCTCTGCAGCTTGGATTCTGGTCTGCCGCTTGCCAGCTGAGTGACCTTGGACCATTCTGTAAGCCTCAGTTTCCTCCTCTGTAAAATGGAAATAATAAGAGTATATATCTCGTAAAGATTTGTAAGGGCTAAACGAATCAAAGACTATAGGCTCTGAGTAGGAAAGTCAGTTCGAGTGCAGTTATGTGCCCAGTAAACATCGACGGTCCCAGTTACTATTACCATCATTGTCGCCAGGGTCGGGGTGAGCAGGGAACAAGTCGGGTAGGACGTGGTAGTGAGTCTAGCCAGATGCCAGCCTGGCCATCGAGCCTTCTCTTTCCCAGTCCTCTTCCCCGAGGGTCTCTCTGAGGTGGTGGCGTCTTTTCGGAGACTCGGAAGCAGGAAGGAGTGAGGCAGAGAAAAGGGTGATGCGTCCCGTAGGGTTGGCAAGAGCGAAACACAGCAGGCAGGATAGGCCCAAGAAGGGCTGGGCACCCACAGGAGATGGCGGCCTCAGGGCCTCTAGCTTCGGGCAGTCTTCCCCGGCCTGCTGTTCCGGCCTGCAGAAGCTGAGGCCCTTGCTGGCTCTGGGTGAAAAGCATCCAGCACCCAGCAGCCCAAGCTCCCCACCCCCATTGGGGAATAGAGGAATCTGGGGGCTCCAGGGCCGGCACTGGCTCTTCCAGTCACTCTGCCCAGCTCCAGCACTCCAGCGGGATAATCCCCGCAGAGACCAAGGAGGGGTTTCAACCCCCTAATGGAACTGATTGAACACTAGTCTGTGTGTGTGCATGTGTGTGGGTACAGGTCTGAGCCCAGTGTGCGTGCTGTGTGCGTGTGTGCCACGTGCCTATGAGCCTGTGCGTAGGGGCTGTGTGTGCCTGCCTGTGTGTGAAGGCCTGTGGGGCTTGGAGTCGTGCAGACTGGGGCATGATTTCTGTAGGGCCCCTCACAAATGACAAGAATGCTTCTCAGAATCTCAGCCTTCTCATCTATAAAATGGGGATGACCAGGGCACTCACCTTCAAGGTTCAATGCAATTGTAAATCTGGTTCATTCAGTCACCCCAACAGCAAGCCTTTACGGAGCACCTACTATGTGCTAGCCACTATTCCAAGCACTGGGGACACAACTGAACCTTCGAAATCCCTGCCCTGGCAGATCCAACGTTAAGAATCTAGGTGTGATGGGGAGACAGTGACGGCATGGGTGCTGGGAGGTCATGGGTGGGGTGGGGCTGAGGGGTTGGCAGTGTCGGGCGCCGTGCTTACCCAGGGAGGGTGTAGGGGGTCTCACAAGAGGATAATGTTTGGGCAGTGGCTTATAGGAAGTGAATGAGCATGCCGTGGGGGCCCTGGCAGGACGGTAGATGGTCCACTGTACCTTTCCAGGTCCACACACCCTCATCCCGGACCTCGGGCAAGATGTGTTTGGGAATTTTCCAGTATGGATCATACTGCATGTATACTGTGTGCTCATCACCCACCAACGCGGTCTCCGCAACACCCGCTAACTGAACATGTTCCCATTCAGTGGAACGTGAACTCACACCCTAAGAGAGACTCCTAAGGGCTGCAAACATCCTCCCGCCAAGTGCACTAGAAAAGATTTCTGGTTTGGGGTTCTGAGGGGCAGGTGAGGGACTATAGCCCCAGATCACTTCCTCCGTCCATACTACCATCACCATCATCATGTCCGGTTCCCACGGGAACCCTGAAACTCCCTTTTCCCTTGGGGCTCCGCTGGGACAGATGCGGTGGGAACAGGATAGGAAATTGGTGGTGACTGTTAGAAGCAAAAAGTGTCCTGGGCCCCAAAAAACACCCATGGAAACACCCAGGGTGAGCCCCTCCCTCCTTTGCCTCAGTTTCCCCTATCTGTACCCTGGGGTGAGCTGGCTCCAGGTTCTCCCAGTGGTAGATTCCCGTAGGGTCCTGTAAAGTGATGGTGATGGGGTTTCATGTCCTGACGCTACCATCAGCAAGCTGTGTGACCTTGGCCAAGTCACTCGGCCTCTCTGAACCTCAGTTTGCTGATCTGAAAATGAGAATGAGCATGGGCCCTTCCTCACAGGGCTGTGGGTGGAAAAAAACTTTGGGATACGTGAAGTTCTGAACAAAACAGAGAGCTCGTTTCTGTCACAGTGGAGATGCATATGTGGCATGAAATTCATGCAAATTCGATCGGACACAGCAGGCCACCAGCGAGAGAGCAATCACAATGTAGACCGTGACGGCCATCGTGCTTGTGATCGGCTCACATCCTCAGGTTGGCGCAGGCCCCGCAAGCAGGATTAGAGGCCCAAATCTGCCATTCCTTAGGCAGGCGCCAGTCCCCAGGCTTCTCCTGGCATAAGCTCGGTATGACTCTCTGTGTGTCTTGCCCATAAAGAGACTCCTGATCAAAAACCAGCCAGTGCCTCTGGTGCTCCACAGAAGCAGAATTTGGGGCCTTTGTGATCTTTGTTTCCTTCGAGCTTGATACGGACGCGGTGTAGACCCCGCTCTGCTGACTGGTGTCGTTTCAGAAAAGGGGCTTTCCGATCTTCCAAGTCAGCCTCTCATCAGATGATGAAAGGAAGAAAAATCCAGAACTCCCCCAAAAGGCAGCCCGACGTGGGGTGTTCGCGGTGATTTGATGAGACGTTTGCGGACTATTAGACGGACTCATTGTTGGAAAAATAGAACATCTGACTTCCGAACCGGGCTAAGTCCTTCTGTTTCCTGATCTGGGAGACTGGGTGATGGCAGCCCCCTTCAGTAAAGCTGTCGGGAGTGGGGTCTCCCGTACAAAGGGCTCGCCCTGGGGTTGCACCAAGTAGGAGTGCCGTGAGGGTTCACTCTCACTGTTCCCATCAGTTGCATCCCAGCTCCCACCAGGACCCCGCCGCCTTGCCTCCGCTTCCCGGCACGTGGCCACTGCAAAGGATGTGCGCAGGTCCCAGCAGGGTCTGGGAGCGAGCCCGGGGCGGCCAGCCTGGACCAAGCTCTAGCTCTGCCAAGTCCTGCAAAGGGGAACCGCGAACACGGAACATTCGCCAACAATTCCCAAACCCAAACGACTCTGCGGATCTCTGGAAAATGCCTTTGGTGCAAATCCTGACCTGAACGAACAGCAGACTATTTTTAACCCCGCGCCTCCCACATCATGCGAAAATCCATATGTTCTGCTGCAGAACCCATCACGAGTTGGAAGCTGGAGCTCCAGACACGGGAGAGACAGTAGGGTGCCTCAGAGGTGCTGGCCAGCTCTCTCAGGCTTTCTCAGCCCTGAACGCAGCCTAGGCTCGGCCACTCCAAGCCTGACATCAGGGGACTCCAAAGGGGGGCGGGCAGGGGAGAAAAGGGGTCTTTGGAGGATTCTCATTCCTGGCCCCAGCTGCTCAGCTGCAGCCATGGCTGGCGGATTAGGAAATGGCCATGGCGTCCCTCGTGGGCCTCGGGGTCTCTGGGCTTCTATTTGCAGCTCCTGTAGCCACAGAGCCATGGGCCTCTGCCACACGCGGAGCTGGCGAAGCCACAGCCCCGGACTGGCCCAGAGAGAACCTGAGCCCAGTCTGCAGGGCTCCAGGGAAGGAGGCTACTGGTCACACCCCTGGGAGGAGCAGCTAAGAGAATGAAAATAGGTCTTGGACAATGAAAACCTGAGCATGTCTCTGGACGGACAGAAAGAAGAAGCATCCAGAAGGCTCCGGGTCAGTCACACATCTCACCGACCACTTCTGCCCAGTCCCTGCCAGCCACTGAGATACATCAGGACCTGAAGGTTATAGAACAGAGAAGTCTGAACAGAGAGGAAGCTGAGGATGGGGGCATCTAACTTCCTCATTTTACAGATGAGGAAACCAAGCCCAGAGAGGTTGAGTGACTTGCCAAGATCACAGAGCAAGTTCGCAGAAAATGCTCCTGAAGGTATGTTTCACTAACGGAATGCAATTCCAAGTTCACTCCCGATCATCAGGTCCGTACACCGTGAACATACCAAGAGTGGTGAAGGGACGGGAGGCACCTTGGGCCAGCAGTCAAGAGCACAGAGTCTGGGCAGATGTCTTGGCTTTGAGTCCCAGCCCCAGCAGTGACCTGCGGCATAGCAAGTTAGTTAGTTATTCTTCCACCACTTCTTCAACTATAAAATGGAGATTAAAATAATAGTATCTACTTGGGCACCTGGGTGGCTCTGTCAGTTAAGTATCGGGCTCTCGGTTTTAGCCAGGTTGTGATGTCAGGGTCGGGTGTTGGAGCCCCACGTCAGGCTCCGTGTTGGATAGGTCTGCTTGAGGATTCTCTCTCCCTCTCCAGCTGCCCCTCACCTCACTAGCACAAATAACTCTTAAAAAAAAAAAATAGTACCGGGCACCTGGGTGGCTCAGTAGATTAAGCCGCAGCCTTTGGCTCAGGTCAGGATCTCAGGGTCCTGGGATCAAGTCCCGCATCGGGCTCTCTGCTCAGCGGGAAGCCTGCTTCCCTCTCTCTCTGCCTGCCTCTCTGCCTACTTGTGATCTCTGTCAAATAAATAAATAAAATCTTTAAAAAAAAAATAGTACCTACTTCATAGAGCTGTGGTGAGGTTTGAGAGAGTTAACATATGTAAATGCCTGGTGCCTGTGAACTCTAACAGTGTTTCCGGAGGTGATGATGATGATGGTGATGGTGATGGTGTTGTTGTTGTTGTTAATGGCTAACAGTCATCATGATGGTGGTGATGGTGAGGCTGATGGAGGTAGTGATGGTGATGATGATGGTAATGGTGGTCGTCATGGTGATGGTAATGATGCTGATGGTAGTGACGGTGAGGGTGATGGAGGTAGTGATGGTGACAGTGATGGCGATGGTGATGGTACTCATGGTGACTGTGGTGACAGTGACAGTGATGGTGATGATGAAGGAGGGACAATCCAGGAAATGCTGCTCTACCGAGAACATCAGGTACCCAGAGGGAGCCAAAGCCCTGGGATTCCTAGACGCCCTTCCTCAAAGAGCATTTTGGGGATTTTACTTGGTTCTCCAGCTTGTTCCGTCTTTCCCAAGAATGTTCTCTGAAGGGGGCATAGGTCATCCTGTGTGAGATCTGCGAGAACGGTCTGGTCCAGTCCCTGTCCCCAAGGGCTCCAATGTCTGGGGGCTCAAGCCCCTCCTCAGGGACAGGGTCTGGGCTGTGTTCATCTCTGCACCCCCAACTTGGCACTCTGGAGACACAACTAGGTGGCCGCGAGCTTGGTTTTGGAAGGCAGACTCACGGTTTCAATCCAGACCCTGGCAGGTGCTAGCAGTGTCCCCCTGGACAGGGCATTCTCCCTCTCCCAACATCGACACCATGAATATATTCGACTCACATCATGAAGCCATGTGAAGAGTAACAATGATATCCATCAGGAGCGACCCTGAGTGCTGAGTACACAGTAGGTGCTCAATTATTGGTAGCTGCTATTAATAATGAATGTTGACTGGATAGAGTATGAAGGTCTGAAGTGGGAAGCAGGAGTGGTGAGCCCTCTTGTCTGGCTCTCCACGCACCCCAGGCCAGCAACGCTCCCTGACTATCCTCCCCGTGCCTGCCCCAGGCCCCACGGGCTCCAGCATCCCCAGCTTTGAGCACCAGATGCGGAAACCTCACGGTGCAATGCGGGCGTTATTACTGGGAGCCTTGGCTGGAAGGAAAGGGCCAGCTGGCGGGGGCCTGTCTTCCCTTACAGTTCATCCACCAGCTCCAGAACACTCAGGGAAAAACAGGCTTTTTTAAAACACACTTTTTTTTTTTTTTTCCTAAACACGTGGCAACAATTTCTCAAAAGCAATTTCAAGCGAACCATTTACTCCCTAAAGTCATCACCCTGACTGTCCCGGCTCCCAGCTACGGAGCCAGCCCAGGGGTTAGACAGAGGGAAATCAGAGCCCCTACTTTAAGGCTGACAGAGCTGAGCGGCAAACATGGAGGGGGCTCTGAGGCCACACAAATGCACCCCCCCCCAGGCCCACCCAAATCCAACCTCCATCCGCCCCAGCCACAGAGAGCACTGTGCCGCCCGGCTGTGTTGTCTCGGCGCCCCGCCCCCATCTCCGAGCTGACTTCCTCCTCCAGAAGCTGAGCCACTGAAGATACGTTGCTGTCATGTCCATCCTGCCACCAGGATGCTGGAAAGTAGCACATGATGCTGGCGGCTCCCGCTCTCGGCCGTTCCTCTGGTTCTCTACAGCTGCGACGTTCAGACTCTCTTAGACTGAAAGCAGAGCTCACGAGGGTGTCACACTGCAGCCAGATGCAGGGAAAGGGCTCCCTTATCCTCACAACCAACCGTGTATTCTAACATTCTCTCTTCATAGTCTATGCACCAGAGGAAAATCCTTTTTACTGATGTTTATATAAAAAGTAAAGCTTTAAAACAGGGAAAACATGGATAGTTGCAACCCACAGAGTTGGTTTCATGACCCACCTGGGGGTTCTGATGTGTAGTATGGAACTCGGAACCCCATACCAGGGGGCTGCAGAAGAGACCACTACTCAGGCTGTGGGCGGGTGTGAGATGGGGTGGGGGGCAAGAGAGAGGCTCCAGTTCCTGACCCTCCTCTCTCCTTTCCGCAGTCACTTCCTGCCTCGGGGGGCCCTACCGGGAGAACTCAGGTAAGGAAGAGCCATACAGAGGCCTGGACCAGGGGGTGATGGTGGGGAGCCATGATTCCATCGGGCTGTAGGGGGACCTGTCAGAGTGAACCCCACCCCCACAGAGCGAGAGAGCGCCCCAGCACGCACAGATATGGACACCCACACAAGCGTACACATTTAGATGCCCGCGTGCCTACAGATGCCCTCAATGGCCATAAAGCTCCACCTGAATGCTGGTTCTCAGGGTAATTATTACTGGGACCCACTCACCACGCACAGAAAACATACTGTCCCATAACGCACCCTGCACAGTCCTGTTTCCTACTCAGTCCTGCCAGGTCTCCCTAATCAAAGGCATTGGCAGCTGACGCTGTGGAGAGGGGCTGCTCCAGACTATAAAGTATGTGGAATGCCCTGCCTTCAAGATCACACGTGAAGAGGCTAGTGTTTCCCCAAACAGGGCTCCTGGAATGCACTGGATAAAAGCTAGGCAACACTGGCGACGTCTCTCACTGGAGACTGATTGTGTATACCGGCCTGGAAAAGGCTCTGAGAAGTCCTGCAGTGAAAAAAACCTGTTCAATACTTTTTTTTTTTTTTAAGATTTTACTTATTTATTTGACAGAGAGATCACAAGTAGGCAGAGAGGCAGGCAGAGAGAGAGAGAGGAGGAAACAGGCTCCCCGCCCAGCAGAGAGCCCGACACGGGACTCGATCCCAGGACCCTGAGATCATGACCTGAGCCGAAGGCAGCGGCTTAACCCACTGAGCCACCCAGGCGCCCTGTTCAATACTTTTTAACTCAGCCGTTCTCAGACTCATTTCACCCCAGACCTCATTCTTTTACGTCTCCTGAGATAACATCATGCTGAATGTGTTTTGGGAGACATGTGCTGGAGGGTCTCACGAAGCCACGTGCAACCAGAAGGAGCTGGAGAGGCCTTAGCAGGCCCCTGTCCAGGACCTCGAGCCCTTGCAGTGGCATCCTAGCTCTGAGCTCTACCAAGTGCTTTGTCCATTCTAACCCCCAATTTCCCCACCTATAAAATGGAGAGAACATCTGTTCCCTGGTGAGGATTCGGTGAGTCAGCTCCCTGGGGGGAAAGGGGCAGAATATCCTGCCAAGGCCAGGAGTTGGACAAGCCCCCTTTGTCGCAAACTAGTCCAGTGACCTTGCCAAGCCCTAGCCCTGTGCTCTGGGCTCCAAGCCCAGAAAAAGGTAGCCTGTCTAGAAGTTTCCAACAGGGAAAAACCTCCACCTCCCAATCACTTGGAAAAACCTTTTACATTAAAAGGAAGGAAGAAAGGAAGGAAGGAATCATGAACAGGTAACACAGTTGCCTGGCCTAAATCTTTAAAAATATACAAAGACCTGCAGTGACGCATCTCATTCCCATTTCTGTCCCCCATCTGCCCAGTCCTTCCCCCCCCAACACCCCAGGTAACAACCACATGGATTCCTGTCTTTTCTCTCCCTCTAGAATCTATGCAGGTACAAATATATAGATATCCTTATTTTTTTATTTCATGGAGCTTTATAAAATCACCCTAGCCCCATTCTGACCCACGATCCAACAATTCCACTCCTTGGTATTTACCTAAGAGAAACAGAACACGTGCCCACGCAGACAGACATCGGCTCAGGAACGTCTCGCGCGGCTTTGTTCCCAGCAGCCGAACAGTGGCTAGATAAACAAATCGTGGCACAGCCACACAGCAAGCCCTCATTCCACAACAAGAGGGAACGGGGTGGGTGCAGTGATGCAGAGAAACTCCGAATGCCGCAGGAAGGGGGTCAGATGAGGAAAACAGGACAACAGAAACATAAACATGCGGCCCGATTTGCGTGATTCCCCATACATAAAATTGGAGAGCAGGCAAAACGCGTCTCTGGCGACAGAAAGTGGATCCGTAGGCACCTGAGGCTGGATGCAAGGGAATCGGCCACACCTGGGCACGAGGGAACGTTCCAGGTGATAGACATGTCTACCTCTCGAGTGTGGCAGTGGCAGTAGTTCCAGACCTGGATGCGTTCGTCAAGTTCCCCTGAACAACTCTCACGTGCACACATTTCACTGGGTCTAAATTGTACTTCAATGACATTGGTTTGAGAAATCAGAGAGAGAGAAATAGAACAAGCACCAGGCCCTATTTCTAATGAAGCAGAGTTTGCAGAGTGGGGCGATCCTGCTGGACAGCGGGGTCCTGAGCACCCCCTTGCCCGCTGCTCTGAGTTCCCCTCTGCTCTAAGGTCTCCAGCCCCAGGGGCCCAGCTTTGGGGGACTGCTTGAGTGTCTGGGAAGCCCCCCTCCTTGCCATGTCCCCGAGGACAAAGCTCACAGGAGCCAGGCAGGCAGCCCCCCGGGATGGAAGACAGCCTGGCTGGGTAGGAGCCTGGCGGGGAGAGGGCAGAGGAGGGTTCCCACGGAGGGGACCCCCCAAACACACACCTCTTTGACCCCCAGGAAACATGGTGAGACTGACAGGCTCCAACTCGCCGTGCCAGGGCCAGCTGGAGGTCCTCCTCGGTTCCACATGGCACACAGTGTCTCGGTGGAGCTGGAACCAGGGTACGAACCACAGGGAGGACAACACGCAGGCCTCAGAATTCTGCCGGAGCCTGGCTTGCGGGAAGGCCTTGATCTTGGCCCACTTCCCTGACTTCAACAATCCCCAGCACCCGGTCACCTGCTACGGACGCCTGGGATCCTTCTCCAACTGCAGCTACAGTGAGGCCAGACAGAGGAGCTCTCTGGGCCTGATCTGCCAAGGTGGGTGACTAGCTGGCCACACGGGTCCCCTGGGCCTGAGCACCAGCCCCGGGGGAGGCTGCCCAGGGCCTGGGATCTGGGGCCCAAGCCGGAAGGTGGAAGGGGAGTCCTAATGTACAACGATCACCCCCAGACACATAAACTGGTGGGAACTGGAGGGGAAAGGCTGGGGGGGTGGGGCTGGAAGAGATTGAAAACCTGGTTCTGCCATTGCTAATGTTAGCATCTCCTCTTAACCCTCACTTACCAACGGTAAAATGGGCCGGCGCTGCCCCCCCCAACAGAATGCTTAGAGACAACATGTGGGTCAAGTGGGCCTAATGGGGCAAGCGGCACTTACATCATGAGCTCGAGGTCTCTCTCCAAACCATCCAGTACCCCCAACCCTCCCCCGACCCTGCCTTCTTTCCCCCCAACTTCCAGTCCTCCGTCCCGGGGCTCCTGCCCCTCCCTCACCGGAGTATCTCGTTGCAGAGCCTCCGAAGACACCACCTCCTCCCACGAGCCTCCCACCCACCACCACTCCAGAGCCCACAGGTAAGAGAATTCGGAGGTTCCCGGGGGCAGGGAGCGGGACTTAGCCAATAAGAACACGGGATGCCCCGTTGCATTGGAATTTCAGGTGAACATGATGAAGTTTAGTGTAAGTAGGTCCTGAGCAACATTTGGGAGCTCACCACCCCCCACGGCGGTCGGCCAGTCTCTCCTTCGACCTTGTGTTGGAGCTGAGAAGCCGGCAGCAAGCAAGCCCCCTCGCCCCCACAGCCGGCTGGGCGACACTCAGACCCGCTCCCCGCTTCGTCCCTCCACAGCTCCTCCCAGGCTGCAGCTGGTGGCCGGGCCCGGGGGCCTGCGGTGTGCCGGCGTGGTGGAGTTCTACTACGGCAGCCTCGGGGGGGCCATCAGCTACCACAAGCAGGACCAGGACCGGACCCAGGACCTGAAGAACCGCATCTGCGCGGCCCTCCACTGTGGCTCCTTCCTGAGGCACCTGCCAGAGGCCGAGACAACCAGGACCCAAGATCCGGGGGAGAGCAAGGCCTTGCCGATTCGATGGGAGATCCAGAACGCCAGCTGTGCGTCCCTGGAGCAGTGCTTCAGGAAAGTCCCGCCCTATGAGGGTGGCCAAGCTCTGGCCCTTGTCTGTTCTGGTGAGTGAGACCCCGTGAGGACCCAGAGGGCGCCCCAGATCGTCCACCATCACCTGTTCCCGGAAACCCCTGCGTGGAGCCCTGGGCACTGGGCACCGAGGAGAACGGGAGGGAAACAGAGGGCGAGGCTACACTCCCACCCAAGGCCCCGGAAATCTCCACAGAGTAACACAGAACGAGCTCAAATGCACAGGTCGCCGCTCGGGAAGGTGGCATCAGCCAGGACTTCCAGGACGAGGCAGACTCTCCTCAGGGGTTTGTTTGCTGGGACAGAGGAGAGAAGTCTTTTTAGGTAGGAATTATGACTCGTGCCAAGGATCAGAGCAGGTGGTACACTGAGGGGGACCAGCCTTCCAGGAGGGCAGTTTGTAAATTGCAGAGACAGATGGGGCCGGAGCAGGGGTGACAAGTAGGAGGTCCCCCCAGCACAGCAGGCAGAAGGAGCCTGAGCAGGTCCCCACAGAGCTCCCCGGAGAAGCTCCTGCACCATGACAGGAAGACTGATGAATCTGGGTGTGGCTGAGGGGAAGAGACCCAAGAGGATGGTCTTAGGGACCCCAAAACCAGGGTCGTGGGAAGAACAGAGGAGGAAAAGGCCACAGATCAGAGTAAGAACAATCATAGCATGTCTCGGGAGGGAGTATGCCCCCATCACCAGTCCGGACTATAAGAAGTCAGACTTCCTGAGCACTTCCTTGGTGCTAGAGACCTTCCCAGGATGGTCGTTCATTTTCACAACCTGAGGAGGTGGGTGCTATTATTATCCCCACTTTACAGATAGAGAAGCTGAGGCTCAGAGAGGTTAAATTTCTTGCCTAATATCACAGAGCATTAGCAGGGATTTCCACTCGAGCAGCGTCACTCCAGAGCCTTCGGTCCAAGCCTCCACTACCAAAAGCACCAGCTACATCAGGCTGGTTAGGAATGCAGGTGCATTCCGATTTGCATCTCAGCAAGGTCCTAGGGGGGTGTGTGCACACTTCTGGAAGCCTTACTCTGGACCACTGGGCTCTCCCGCTAGCACACAGGTCCTCACTCCTCAACCCCGCCCAGCCCCTGGATACCTGGTGTGGATTAGCAAGACACAGCCCCCTCCAGGTAGATGCAGGCCCCCAGGGTCTCTCCACCTTGCCTTCCTGCTGTCTACAGCCTGCAAAACCAGATGGGGAGGTCTTGCCTTTGAAATTCTGTTCTAAATAGAACATTTACTAGGGCCTTTTAGATGGATGTTGCTATGGAAACTGCCCAAGCTGGTGTGATCACGGCTCACTCTAACCTGAGCACAGGTGTGCCTCAGCTCTGGAGCCCAGGCCCCACCTCGACAAGCAGAAATGGATTCAGTCCTTTCATGAAAGCCACCCCGGAGACTGGACAGAAGGATTCCTGGGTTCTGTCCCATCCCTGAACTGCCAGGACCCAGAGCAGGAAGTGTTTCCCATCCCTGGGCCTCAGTTTCTCCCTTCTGAAAAGCCCTCCCGTCTCCCAAGGAGCAGCAGGAGAAGGAGAGGATGGTTCTCCGAGGGACGTGGACCCGGAGGGAGCCTGCTTCTCATTTCCCTTCCCTTAGCCTCCCCTGCCTGGAGGCCAACCCCCTCCCGTGGCTGCCACGGGCATCGCCACTCCGCCAGCTTCTTCCCTGAAAGCACCCATGATGTCACATCTCAGGATAGCTACCAGCAGTTGCCCACACATGCCAGGAAAAGAGCTTCTGGGGGAAATGCTAGAAGATGTGAGAAGGAGGGAAGAACAGAAAGGAAGGTGATCCCAGCAACCCCCCCCCCAAGCTGGGCTCTGCCAGCGGCGGGCAGCTTAGGGGGCGACACATGGCTCCAGTGGTCAGGCACATAGACTAGGGACCAAGGGAGCTCCTTCCAAACCTGCCACCTGCCCTCCATTGCTTCTCCTCTCCAGATTTCCAGCCCAAGGTGCAGAGCCGCCTGGTGGGGGGCAGCAGTCTGTGTGAAGGCTCCGTGCAGGTGCGCCAGGGCAAGCAATGGGAAGCCCTGTGTGACGTCTCCTGGGCCAAGGGCACCGCGAGGTGGGAAGAGGTGTGCCAGGAGCAGCAGTGCGGCAAAGTCAACTCCTACCGGGTGCTGGATGCCGCCGAGAAGACCTCCCACGGCCTCTCCTGTCCCCAGGAGAAGCTGTCCCAGTGCCACCAGCTTCAAGAGAAAAAAACCCGCTGCAAGAGGGTATTTGTCACATGTGAGTTGGCCACAGCCCCGGGGGCAGATTCTGGATTTTCCCTCTAGGACCTAATCAGTGAGCGTGTTTCTGAAGGACGGGCTCCAGGACTAGATAGAGGGTTGCGGAGCCTTAGAAAAGGAAGGAAAGGTGGCAAACTGGGGTGTGGGGGGGGGGACGCGGCTGGCAACAGTGCACAGACAGCAATGGACATGAGCCGTGAAGAGGAGACTGGCCATAATGGATGAGAGAGCTCTCCGTCTATCTTCTAGTCTTCCAGGATGGAAGAGAGAAAAGCAAGGGAGAAATGGTAATCGAATAGCGCATGAAAGAGGGATGGATGGACAGACAGACGGATGGCTATTAGCATACGATGGCAAGGTGATCGCTTATGAGCAACTGGCAAAGGGTAGAACGTTAAATTGTCACAAGAGGGGCCAGTGACAGCTGGGTGATGAATTGCTGGATGGTAGGTAGTAGACAGATGGATGGGTAGCAGAGAATTGGAGAGAGGCGTGGAGAGGCGGGTGTATGACTGCCCACGCTGGTGAATTACTACAAGGAGGAGGGGGGGAACAGGGGAAGCCAGGCAGCCGGCCAGCAGCCTTCCTCTGAGCAGGCAGTTCCGATGCCCCGGGCAGGACCGCCCTGACCTCTCTGCCTCCCCCAGGCCAGGACCCAAACCCGGCAGGCCTGGGCGCAGGCACCGTGATGAGCATCGTCCTGGCCCTTGTGCTCCTGGCAGTGCTGCTGGTGGTGTGCGGCCCTCACGCCTACAGGAAGCTGGTGAAGAAATGTAGGTGCGGGTGCCCCAAACCCCCTGCCTTTCAAAACTCCCGGGAGGCGGGAGGAGGGCACCTCTGCTTTGCCACCCGGCCCCGCCCCTCTCCCGCCCTCACGAACAGAAAGAGAAAGTCAGGAACATGGTAAACGCTGATTGGCCCACACGAAGCACCCCCCGCCCCACGCCAAGGAGAGGGCGTGGCCATTTTCAAACAGGGGCCCGCCCCCAGCCTCCGGACCTGGCTCCACCCCCTAGCAACCGCGCAAGATGCGGATGGAGCCACTTTCTCTCTGAGCCTCAGTTTCTTCATCTGCCTAATGGGCGATTGCACACCTTGTGAATATAAGGGGCTGGTATCCTTGCCTCGCAGAACTCTGGAAAAAACTATTCAGAGACAGGAAGTGGATTAGAAGGGCTGAAAAGAGAAGGCCTGGAGATGGGCAGTGTCGGCTAGGTCCCTAGCGCTGGGCTCTATTCTAATGCCCCATGGTCATTTCTTCTGAAGAGGCAGCCCCCTCAACACGCTCCTTTAGCTCTAGGTGGGTCCAGTTACCCTCTGAGCAAATCAGAAAACTGAGACCCCGAAAGGCTTCAGGGGGTGAAGTCCAGCAGTCCGTCCTTCAGCTGCACCCGCCGCCTCCTGCCTCCCTTCCCTCAGCATCTCCCCATCCTTCCCTCCCCGGATGGCTGCCCACCCTCGTCCTCATGGGCTTTTCCTGTCTCCTAGTCCGCCAGAAGAAACAGCGCCAGTGGATTGGCCCCACAGGAATGAACCAGAACAGTAAGTGTCCTGGGAGGCAAGGTCCTCCCTCAGCCCCAGCCAGTGTCCACGGGGCTCACACGGCTCACTGCTGACCATCTTGGAAGCCAGCAACTACCTGAGGCCTCTAATCCCCACTCCTATGCTCATCTAAGGTGGGACTGTGGTCAACAGATGTTACCAGGTGGTATCCATGGTCACACAGATTTAGAAATCAGTGAGTTAAGCAACATTAGACTTCGTTCTTTATTTCAGGACTTATTGGAACCTTAATGGGCATTTTTGCAAGATGCGTCCCACTCCCCACTCCACATCCTTCCTTTCCTTTTGGTAGGCAGGATGTGTTGGGAAGTCTCTTACCATATAAAGCCCCTTCGCTCCAGGAGAGAAGGGATGATATCGCCCTAGCACTTGTGTTCCAATGCCCTGATTAATAAATGTTTGATCAGCGGAAAGCCCACCCCACCAGACTGCTGGCCAACCCCAAGCTGCTCTAAAAGTCTGGGCCCTGCAAGAATGAACCTTCCTAGGGAGAAAGGAGTAGAGGGATGCATTGAAGAAGCTGTGGGTGCCCTTGCCTTTCCCCTAGCCCACAGCGGGAAATTCCAAGCCCCTACCAGGAAGCAGGAAGAGGGGCAGAGCAGGGAGGCTAACCACACTGTCCCCTGCCTCTGCTCAGTGTCCTTCCATCGCAACCACACGGCGACCGTCCGGTCCCAGGCTGAGAACACCACCGTCTCACACGTGGAGAATGAATACAGTCAGCCGCCCAGGAACTCCCAGGTCTCTGCTTATGCGGGTAAGCGGCCATCTATCTCCCCTTGCTTCTGGGGAGGAGGCAGGCTGCAGCACGGGTCACGTGATCACTGGGGGCAGGGATGCCCTGGGGGAGAGGGGGCTCACACTGCCCTTTGACAGCTGTCTCAGCGGGGTATGGATGGGATCCAGCCTTCACCGTCCTCGGCTTGCCTCCCCCACCCCCAACCCCAAGACTGTTAGCCACTCAGCTCGGAGGCTGGGACACCTTTAGCCGCAGCACTGTTGCGACCTAACAGGCCAGTGTCTCCGCAGGGCCCTGTGGGCCGGATGGTAAATGAGGCCCTTTGGATTCCTTCCAGGCAGCACAGAGCTGGCAGGGGCCTGTGGAAGCCCTGTACTGAGTGCTCCCTGTCTGGCATGAACAATTAAGCCCCAGGGAGCCTGGAGTTTAGTATCATTAGTGAACAGCGCTGATTTGATCAGAACAGATACGACTATCAAGCCACCAGCTCGTAAAGCCCCTGTGATCTGCAGGCCCCCGCGGGCTCCTGGATTCTGAGGGGCTCTCTCTGGGTCACCTGGTGGGGTATGCCTGCTGCAAAAGATCTCTTTCCTTTCTGCAGCTCTGGAAGGGGCCCTGCGTCGTGTTTCCACCCAGCCTGATAACTCGTCCGACAGTGACTACGACCTGCACGGGACTCAGAGGCTGTGAAAGGTGAGCCCGGCTGCCGGGACCCCAGGACCCCAGAACAGCCCTGCAGAGAAGCACCAGCTCCTTGGGTCCTCGCCTCCTGCCCATCCTGCCCGTTCAGAATGGGGGGCTCTACACATCTTGACTCTTTTTTTTTTTTTTTAAGATTTTATTTATTTATTTGAGAGGGAGAGAGCACAAGGTAGGAAACCAGGGGCTTGGGGCCTATCCCCCACCTCTGTGGACCATCTCCGGGGTGTGAGGCTTCCTCCTCTGACCTGTTTCCTTCTCTCCCCCACAGAACCAGGCACCAGGCACGAAACATCAAGAGCCAGACCTGTCTCCTGAGAACAGTCTGCACCCGCTGCCTGGAAATGATTTCTGCCCCAGCTAGAACATGGACGGAGACAAGGGGGGCTTCAGATATGTCCTCTGTCCCTGCCACTGTGGGTGTCGGATCCCAGCCCAGGGAAGACCCCCAACACAGCTGGGCTATCCCTCCCCATGTGGGAGCCGTGACAGGGACAGCCCAGAAACAAGACCTTCCCTATGCAGACATGTGGGGGGCAGCACCCGGAGGACCTCATTCTCTCCTCAGACTCTGATCCCAGCGAGCAAGGAAGCTCCGTTCTGGGACGCGGGGTGGGGCGGGCAGGGGGGGCTCAGTTCTCCAGTGTTTTTTTTTTTAATATGTTCTTTGTAAATAATACTTTTTCTACTTCCTGTGAGCTAAAGGGCCTCCCCTCCGCAGTCCAGGGTCCAGCGCCAGGACCCCTCTGGGGACAGCGGTACAACCGTCGTGGTCAGAGGGGCTGTGCACCTCAGACAGAGTGCCTCAACCTGGCAGGCAGCTGCCACCTGACGCGGAGCCCCATTTTCACTCTCCGTGAGCCCCCGAGTCCCCCAGCCCCTCGCCCCAAGACACCTTCCGGAGCAGAGAGCACTAGATCTCTGGGACCCCTGGCTGCCAAGCCCAAGGGCGCCATGCCAGCCCAGGGCCTGGAGAGGTCGCCTCATAAATCCTAGCCCAGGTAGGGTTCTGTTTCACACAGCAGTTTAAAGTTCAAAGCTAAAGAGGTTTCAGCCCATCACAGCTAACTTCTAAGCTAAGAGTCAGAGACCGGGACTGGACGTTTCTGGAAGTTAAATCATTCACTCCCTCAGCAGAAGCAGTCTCTGCTGGTCAGAGCGTCCAGACACACACGGCAACCTGCGGTGCCCGGGTTTCCTTAGCGAGGGAAGGAGGGCGAGCGAGCGGGGCACATCTCGCTGGGAGCTTGAAGATCTAGAGCAGGCAGAGGCTGGGCCGGGCCCCACTAAGCCCTCGGGCACCAGTCCTAGGGAGGCATCCTGGGTCTGGGGCTTCCTCCGCACACTCTGCCACTGTTTCCGCCAGGAGCAACAGCTCTTCACAGCCCAAGTCACAGAAGCCAACATGGGAAGTTACTAGAAGGATGTGGGGGAGAATCAGGGGATCCGGGGGTACTATATTGCCTCAAAGGTTCTGGTCAGCCCTCTGCCCACACCTTCCAACCAGGTCTCAGGTCTTCCCCGACCACGCTAGGGATCCAGAAGCAGGGGCACCCGTTCACCTTCCTTGGCAGGGGTGAGGGGTTCCTCAAAGGGGAACTAAGAAGCGGCTTTTAGGGAGAGGTGTTGGGGAGCAAGAATTCTGGTCCCCTCAGAGGTCCTTCGAGCGGGACTAAGAATCACGTTGACATGAGACAGAGTCACGGGAGAAAATCGAATTTAGTAGGAGCGCAGACAGGGAATCCACACAGACACGGAAACTGCAAAGACAGGCCAGATGAGGGCTCTGCGTCGCTCCTGAACAAAGGAGGAGGGGTAGGGCTCTGGGACTGCAAAGGGAAGGAATGTTCTTCGTGGGACAGTAAGAAGACCAGATGTTTGGTAATTAGATGTTTGCCCTGCTGTACAGATAGGCTGCTCAGATAAAATTTATCTCTAGAAAGACCTCCAATTTAGATTCTTCTATGTAGTTAAAGGAGGAGCAACTGTTTCTCGTGAGCCCTCGGAGTCATGATTGCCCTCTGCTCAAACTAGTCGGCCAGCCAAGCGGCCCATCTTGGCAAGGCATGCCCTCGGTCCCTACAGGGCAGAGGCTGTGAGGCGCCCAGTGTCGCCTACCAGCACCTTTCTGCATTAAAGCTCTCTGCTCTCCAGCTCGGTCACCGTGCATGGCCTCCACACAACCATGACCTACTTAGCACCCCCCCCCAAAAAAGGAGCTGCACTGGGGTGCAAGTCCCTTTAGAAAACTGTTTTCCAAGCCGTGGCAGGCTTGGGTGGGGCACCCCACAAAGATGTGTTCGGTTAACAGTTGTATAAGAACCATCTCAGCCTTGGAGTTGCCTTTGGTCAGGCTCAGGCCTTGGCAGGAAGACTCAGGCCAGAAGCCCCGGGAGGGGGCTGCTCCCCCTGCGAGCCACTCATGGGCTGCCTCCCTCACTGCAGACGAGGCTGTGCTGGGGCCTGGGCCCCCTCAGGTCCACCCTCTTGCCTTCCAGCAGAGCTGGGGCGGCCGCCTCTGAGCCGGAGAGGGTAGAGCTCACTGTGTGTCACCCCGACAGTGGCCCGTTTGCCTGAATTACGTGACCTACCCGACTGTCAGGGGCATGTGAGCGTGCAGCCTGATTTAGGCGCGTTCTCCTGTTGAGTCAAGGAGCCCGAGGACCCAGAGAAGAAGCTCGCTCCGAGGAACCAGGGACAAGCCTAGCTTCGAAGTCATCATGCCGCTCGGATCTGGAAATCCTGAATGGGACCAACATGACAGCCAAAGGGACATCTCCAGGGGCCTCACCCCAGTTAACTTGGCAAAGTGTCCTTCCCACTAAGCTAGGAACCTGAACTTGGCGCTTAGGGCACGTCCTCGGGCAGCCGGCTCGGCAGCAAGGGGCCCATTGCGGTCTGGGGGAAGGTGCCCAGTGACCTCATGTGGTGCATGCAAGGCAGGGAGAGGTGTGGGGAGGGCCTAGGGAGAGGGGAGAGCAAGGCCCGGCAGGGGTGCCCGTGCACGGGTGACCAGCCGAAGCGCTCTCCTTCTCACCAGCCCCTCCGGGCCCCCTGCCCCCCTACCAGCACTCTACGACGGAGGCGAAGCCAGGGACTAGCCTGTGTTGCCAGAGTGCGATTTTTCAGCTTCCTCCGACAAAGCCAGACCGGCTTCTAACTCTCCCTGGTGTCCTGTGTCCTGAACCCCGGACGCATGCCAGGCGCCACCAGAGTTCAGGAGGGGGCACAAGGCAGTAAAAACGTGACTAAAGCCCAGGGACTCTCAACACGGGCTTAGATTTCGCAAGCTTTCTTCAGGGCCGTGGCCTCTTCTGACACCACAAAGGCCTGGCGGGGTGGTGGGGCAGGTGGCCAGCCAGGGCCCGGGCCCGCCACCCCCCAGGCTGTGTGACCAGGTCCCTGACCCCGCCATCCTGCAGTCTCCTCCCTGCTTACAGCTCGGGATCAAAAGGCTGTGGAAAGGCCCCAGTGAGATGTTGCATGCACGTCGGCGATCCCCTCGCATGTTCAGCACTGACAGTCCACAGCATCTCCGCACGTTGTCCACAGGCAGCCTGTCCCTGTCACCTTGCCAGGAAGGAATGACAGAAGGGCTGGCTGGAGGGTCCATCAGAAGCCCCGTCTCCCGACAGCCCCAAAACTGCCCTTCCTGTCGAAAGCAGAAGACGCCCTCCCAAACCTCCTGGTAGAACCAGCTGAGCTCAGGGTAGACTGGGGAGGGGGCAGGTTGGGTGGTAGCCGAAGAGCACTTGGCTCACAGCGGGCTTCGTGGCCCACTGCCCCTCTCTGTCCTTTTAGAGGAGCTGACGGCAGGTGGCAGGAATGCGGCGCCACCCCGGCTAGGCTGGGCCCCGCACGCCCCCTGGTGGCGGCCTGGGGCCTGGCAGGACCCAAGCTTGGCCCAGGAAGAGGCAAATCCACAGGCCTCGGCGCGGAAAAAGCCTAAGATGGAAAACCAAAGTGTGGGAGAAGGAAAAGGCCACTGAGAGCCAAGCCCCGGGGCAAAGGAGCAGGGGCAGGCAGTCACTCAAGAGAGGACATCCAGGTAGACGAGGCTTTGTGGACATGATCAAAGAGGCCTTTCAGCAGAGCCTGATCCTGACTCCCACCACCCCCCACCATCACCCCCTCCGGTCCCCCAACCCCACCCCAACCCCCGCCCCAGCAGCCACAGGTGCACTTCGCAAACCCACCGGAGCCGCCACACCATGTGTAACTCATCAAAGTTTATTATGGCAATGAATTCTACAAACACCAGCGATCGTTCACCCGGTCCGGAAGCTCTCGAACCAGCAGAGTCCATTAGTGATTTCTCTTTATAAATAACTTATGAGAAGCAAGCACAATTGGCAAGCAACCGAGGGCGCGGATGGAGAACGCCCGCTGATGGCGCGGGCCGGGGGCAGGCACCAGAAGGTCGAGTTTCCCCGCAGGCCCCCGGCACCCCGGGCCCCACCAGACGCTGGGTCCTCAAGTAGTGGACATTGCAAGGCACGTGTGACTTCCTAGCTGATAGCAGCTCCAGAGTCTGCCCTTGAGACCCGGTTCATATCCCCAACAATCAAGTTAATGCTTCGTTCATCACATCCCTTTGGTCTACTGCCTTCATTATTACTGAACGTGCTTAAAACCCCCAGCTGCCGGGGGCCGCGAGTGGCAGGGAGTCACAGTCCCTGCCCTGTACATTCCGAAGACGAGAGAAGAGCCAAGAAACGGACTCCGTCGACAGAGCGATGGTGTCTGAGAAAGCACCAGGTGGGAAGTCACTGCTGGGCGTCCTGTGATGTCTGTCTGAGGAGGGGTGCTGGGCGGGGGGCAATGCCAGGAGCCAGAGGACGGAGATGAACGGGGCGGGGGCGGAAGGGGGGCTGCTGTGGATGAGACTCAAGGCACTAGAGGAGTGGATGGCTGGGGGGCTGGGAATCCCAGAAGTCAGCCCGAAGCGGAGGGCCCCAAGAAGAGCGTGGCAGGGAGGTGACCCGGCCCTCCACTCCTAAATGAGTCCGGCATGACCACGATCTCCTGGGCCAGAGCTGCGCCCTCCCATCCAGGCAAGGCGACCCCTTGGATTCTCCAACCAGTGCGAGCAAGGTCTGGGCTCCTCCTTCACAGCCCCCAGCTTCTCACCGCCCCGGCTCCGCCGCCACCGTTCAGACCAGCTCACACGACACGCTTCTCTGACACGGGCCTAGCAGAGTTCAATTATGGCTTTATGGGACTTAAAAGTCAGCAAGTGTTCTTCCTAACTGCACTCCCCCCCAATCCAACCCCAAACATGATGCGTGGGGCAGGCCATCCTTGAAAGGACCAGTAGACACGGAGTGGCATCCCAGGCTATGGGCACCGGGATGAACCCGCCAAATCCCAGGAGAGAGGGAGGGGGCGAGCAGGGGCCAGAGGCCAGCCCCCACCTCACTGAGATCACTGCATTTGGTTCCAGTGTCCGCGAGCGCAGGCACAAGTACGTGTCCTCAAACACGTGCTCCTGCTCGCTCACAGGGACACTCATGAAGAGGTACCGAACTCCCTGCCTGGCTAGCACCAGAAGACCTAAGTCAGTCACTAAAAGGAGGCGCCCCCTTCCCCCAACCCCCAACCCCTGCCCTGGGAGGCCAGGGCGCTGGAGCGCTGCGGTGGCGGAGCCAGTCACCCTGCCTGGTGTTTTCCAGGCCTCCACGCTCCCAACCAGGTCCCCGCAAGGCCCCCGTGTGCTGACACCAGTCCACTTCCAATTTAACCTCGAATCTCAGTGGCGGGTGGGCCAAGGGCTGTGGGACAGGTCGGAGGAGAGAAGGACCGAGGGCCAGGATGCTGTCTAATACCCAGGCCAGGTAGGACCCTGAGGTGGTGGAAACCCATAGGGAGGTGCGGGCCCAGTGGGGTAGGGTGGCTGAGGGGGTCCTGAGGGCTGGGGCTGACCTGGGAAGCTCGGGAGCGGGGGCTGCGTTGGGTAGGGAGGTCTTCCTCCTGGCGAGAGGTAGGGGGCCTGTTGAGGATAACCAGGACTGGGGGCCCGGCTCCCCGCCAAGGGGTACCCGGGGCCAGAGGCAGCAGTGGGGGCCACGGAATAGCCTGGCCGGGGAGGTGTGCTCCGCTGTGGGGACCAGGGGTAGCCCGCAGCACCCCGGGGTCCCGGGTGGGCTGCCGGGTAAGGGGGGCCCAAAGGTCCCCCGTAGGGAAACGAGGGCTGGGACAGCACCGGGAAGGGGGCCGGCTGGAGCGGGCCCTGGGCGGTAGGGCCCGCGGGGATGCCAGGGGACGGGCTGTAGGGCAAAGGGTAAGGTGGCACTACTGAAGGTGGCGGGGACGGCTCTTTGGCCACAGGGGGTGTCGCCGGAGGGGCCGGGCGAGGTGGGGGCGGCGGCCGTGGAGGAGGGGCGTCACCAGCCGGCTCCTGGGAAACTCTGGGCTTCCTCATCACATCCTGGAGCTTCTCCACGCGCACCCTTCGCAGATGGGACAGCATCCTCATGGAGGAAAAGTTCTCCAAAAACGTTTCCAAGGGCACCTCGCCCTCCAGGAACTTCTCAGCCATGGCCTAGAAGATAGAAGGTCTGGTGACAACAGGGGACTGCCTGGGATCCAGCCCTCCCCCTCAGCCCGAGGCAGGGCTCCCTGCCTTCCCTGGTCCCCACCGAGGGCTCTCTCCTTGCGTCCCTTCTCACGGCTGACACATTCTACCTGCACTCGCTGGGGCCTTCCGTCTCCCTCACCAGAACGGCCACTCCTGGACGGCAGGGGCTGTGCTGGCCACTGCTGTCCCCCGCCCCGGCACCGTGCCAGGCTCACGGCGGCTCCCGCATGTCCGAATAAATGGACGAACACTAGCTACTCGGCTGCTCGTGCAGGGGGGGCCCCGCGCTGGAAGGCCCTGGCGGCTTCCTCCACCCAGAGCACGGAGAACTGGAGGCAGCCCATCCGCCCACAGACTGAAGACATGGCCAGAGGCAGGCAGAGCAGAGGCCAGGCAGCTGGGGCGGGGCTGGGGGCCGAGAGGGCCTCCCCCGGACTAATGGTGTCCCCCACCTCTGCTAACCCCCCTCGCCCCAGCTCTGCAGACATTCAGCGCTCACTCCAAAGGGCTCCCGCTCTGGGGCCTGACCCCCCCCACCACGGAAGAAGGCACAGCGAAGGCCACCTTACCTCAGACTCTTCTTCGATCTTCATGCCTTCGATCTGCAGGAGGTCTAACAAGGTCTCTGGCTGCAGCGCTGAAGAAAATTTCTCTGGGAGGGAGGGCAGAAAGATCCACATTCTACAAGTGCCTTTCAATTCCACGTTAGGAGCTGAGCTTTCAACAAAGACCCTCGGAGTGTTCTCTGTGTGCTCAGAGGCCGAGCCATGGCTTCCAGGGGGTCTGCTGCGGAGCCCCGTGGAGCCCAGTTCTCTGAGGTCACCTTCCTGAGCAGAGAGGGGCTCTCTCTCTCTCCCCGCCAGACCTCGGCTAGCCAGCCTTCCCAGTGCCAGCAGCCCCAGCTCTGTGCTGCCGCCCAGCGGGGGAGGCAAGGCTCCCACAGGGTCTCGGCACCAAGCTTCTTCAGGGCGGGGACCAGGACAGTGCTCCCCGCCGCCGCCCCCAGCACTTCACAGATGGCAGGTCCCAGGACACTGAGAGCCCAGCACAGCTGCTCAGGGCACAGAGGCCGAGTTGGCGGGGTCGCCCAGCGACAGCACGGGAGGCAGGCTCTCGACTCCAATCCCAAATCTAGCCCCGGAAGCCTGGCCACATTCCTCTCTGAGCCTCATTCTTCTCATCTACGAACCAAGAAAAACAGGACCCTCCCTTCCCGGCTGTTGCAATAAGACGAACGTGAAGCACTCAGCACAGGGCCGGCACGGGCTCATCCTCACGGCTGGCCCTCTCCTGTCCCCGGGAAGGGAGAGGGAACCCATCCTTCAGCACCATTCCGGGAGCTCCTCCCAGGCCAACCTCGAGCGGGGCCCCCAAGTTAACAGAGGAGCGCCCCAGACCAGACTCCCAGGCCGCCCCTACCCAGCTTCGCCTTCTGCTCCTGGCACCGCTCCACGAGCTTCCGGAGCTCCTGGTACTTGTCCGAGAGGTTGGAGCGGCTGATCTCCAGGGGGCCTTGGAACTCCAGGTTCCGCTCCGCCAGGCTCCGGTTGGTGGCCAGTGCCATCTCCCGCTCCAGCTGCAGGTCCTGGACCTGGAAGAACGGGACGCTGACCGTGAGAACCTCACCACCGTCACCCCGACGCACCTCATGTCAGGCTACACCCGGGGCCTCTGGGACTCATCGACCCTGATGGGAGAAGAGGTAATACCCGCAACTAGGGCCCGAGGGACCTGGGTTCAAACCCTGTGCCATGCGCTCTGAGCCGGGCGCCTCACTGAACCCCGAACCCAACACCCCGGGCCATGGACACAGCTGGGACACAGCTGAAGTGAGCAGCTTGCCCAAGTCACGGGAGGAGCAGCCAGGCCCACCGCAGCCCTGCAGAGCTCCAGCAAGCCAGGGGACCACTAATGTGAACAACTCAGAGGCTTTCCAGGAGGGAAGGGACCAAAATCCCAAACTACTTATCCCCGAGATTCTGAGGCGAGAGGCCTACTCTCGTGCACTGAGATGGCCTGAGTCAGAGCACAGGATGGCTACTCAGAGGCGTGAGAAGGGCATGGCCAGACCAGGACGCTGAGTCCGGGAGACTTGTCCTTGCTTCCCAGGACACACGTAGGTCCTGCAGAGAAGCTGCGCAGATGAGCTAACAGCGGGGCCCCCAAGAACTGGAGGGGCCTCACTGAACCCCGAACCCAGCGGGAGGCCCCCACCAACACAGGCAACCTGAGGCCATACACCAACCTCTGCCCCTGGCCGTGTCCCCCTGAAAGCATGTCCCCAAGCAAAGCAGCGCCTTCCCCTCAGCCAGGTCCCTTGTGACCATTAGCAGGGGAGGCGACAGCCCCAGGAGCCCTCCCCAGACCTGTTCCGGCCTGCAGCTCCATCCTCGTGCCCAGAAGTCCTCTACCAAGGTGGGGTGGACAGTCGGACCTACCACTCCGAGACCGTGACCGTGCATCGAGACCCCCGTGTGGCGCAAGAAGAGAGCGCTCAGCACCCAGGAGAGGGCTGAGGGCATGGCCATGCACGAGCACCTGCCAGGCAAGGGCCGCCATGGTCAGCACGTGATGAAGGGACCGGCTCCGGTGCCCCCCCACCCCTGGCCAGGGGTGTCCCCGTAGCCTGCCCTCCTGCTGCTCCCAGCCATGGAGCCTCAGGCTCCGAGCTCTGGGGCGGGCCTGGAGTCTGCTCATCTCACTCCATACCTCCCTCCCCTCCACAGGGCGGCTGCTGGGGCCCCGGGATCGGGGGTGCCCACCGGCCCTCCCAGGTGCCGTCTTCTCCCTGGGTCTCAACCAGTAACTCAAGCTGTGTCACTCAGCCCTGCGTCTTGCCCTGCACATTCCTGCCTGTTCCACATCCTTGCCCGATCTCTCTCCATCGGGATTCACTCTGACACCCTCCACCAGTCCCCGAGGGGAGGGCAATACTTAGTCCCGGCACCCCGCCCGAAAGAGCTCACCGGCCTGCCTGGACCCCCCACCCAATCACTGCCCTCTGTGGAGAGAGGCCCCCTACCAGCCAGCTTGCTTCTCTCCAAGCAACGTCCACACCGCACACCGACCAGCTCCCCTCTCTGCACGGCCGCGCAGCGCTGTATAAAACTGGGTTCCACTGACCACAGTGGAAACCTCACCAGAGAGGTTTTGCAAATCTAAGGAGCTCGCCCTACTTCGCTTCCCTTCGATCCCAGGGGTGTTCTTGCCCTCCAAGAACTCCAATCGACTGGTCGGGCTGGCTGCACGCCACAAAATTCGAGTCGCTTTCAGCCCCAGGGGTTGTCTGCGCTTACATCTCCTGCCATCCTGTGCTTTGGCATCAAGTCTACAGCCGCCCGGCTTGGGAGTCAATTAATTACACTGTGTCAAGGCTCACTTCGCCAAGTTACACATCCTTCAGAGCAGGCCTTGGAATTCCCAGAACGCCGTGTTCACGGCAGAGTCAAGAAACACTCGGTGCTTCATTCACGACAGATAAATGGAGGATGAGGGAGTCCGGCTTGGTGCTGGCTGGGCCAGATCCTGGCCGGGTCACAGCCTGACTGACCGCTGAGGCAGGCTTGGCTTCCAGTCCTCACTGAGCGAGGCTCAAGGCAGCAGAATGTGCCGCACCGAGTCCCCCTACCTGTCCTCCCAGCTTGCCTCCTACTTCATCCCCGCCCCCTACTCTACCCCACTCCCCACCAGCAAAGATTGCTCACTTGGTTGGTGGGGCAGCTGGGGGCAGCCAGAGCACAAGGCAGGAAGGGGCAAGGGAACATGGCCTCATGGAGGGGTCTTTCAGCCTCATGGGGCATCCCTTACAGAAAGCGGGGAGAAGCCGGACGGGGTAGCCTCCCTCGTGTTGAGAACACAACGTGAACCCCCAGCAGAGACACACCATACCTGTTCATCAGTGAAAATAAAAATCTATTCCGAACGCTAATACGATGACCTTGGCATTGCTTGTGCTTGTGTCTGTCCCCAGCATGAGGGGCACCAGGGCTGGCTTCCAGAGCTGGGGACAGGCAGGAATCACTCAAGGTGGGACAGTGGGTATACCCAGCTCTTGGCCACATCCAGCCACCTGACCTCGCAGGGGTCACGGGGTCAAGGAGACGGGAAGGCAGGGAAGGCCTTTATGAAGCATAAAGCTCTACACACGCGGGGTTATTTTACTCCCATGGGGACTGGGATGGGGTGAATGGTCAGGTGCCAGTGGTTACAGGAAATGGGGTCAAACAAGAGATGAGCCCAAGCCCCAGGCCAAGGACGGCTCCTCCCAGAGCTGAAGGGCCCGACCAAGCCCTTAGGGAAAGGCAGCCACAAAACAGTACCAGTACTTTCAGAAACCGCCTCAGGGTCAGGCTAGAACAATAGTGGGGACTCACAAAGGAGCCCTGGACACCCCAGAACTCCTAGAAAGCCCAGGAACTGGATTCAGATCTCGGAGACTTCTCCGGCTTGGTCCAAACCAGGGAAGGCCACAGAACAGGAAGGAGCACATGGCCCCAACTCCCACTGAGCCGGTGTCCCGAAGCAGGGCCACAGTCCCATCTGCCAGCCTTCCTCGGGCCCCGTGACAGCCTCACTCTACCTCGGGGGCCTCCTGGGCCAGCCGGTTAATGGCCTCCGGGTCATTCTGCATCTCCTCCAGCTCCTCCAAGGTCTTGTCCTTCAGAGTCTCCATCTTCCCTGTGAACATAGAACGGAGGGAAAGACCACACTGCAGTTTCTCACGATGCTTCCCCTCAGCAGGAAGCCTCAGGGAGGGGCAAGGGTCCCACCAGGCACCGGGCCACCCGGTCATCCCCTGTCTCCGGGAGACCAGGGAGCCACTCCTTCCACCAAACCATGAGCAGCAGGATAAGGGAAAGCCCTCCGCAGCCAGAGGCAACACCATGACTCCTCGGGGTACTAGATGTAGATAAAGCCGTCCGAGGAGCACCCAGGAAAGGGCAGGAGGAGAAGCCAGGCCATCGGGGACAGAGACCAAGTTGGGTCCAAGGCCACCTGTGGACCCTGACACCAGCAGGCCCTCTTGGAAGCGTCTGTTTCTTTTTTTTTTTTTTTTAAGATTTTATTTATTTATTGACACAGAGAGAGAGATCACAAGTAGGCCAAGAAAGGTGGGGAAGCAGGCTCCCCACTAAGCAGAGAGCCTGATGCAGGGCTCGATCCCAGGACCCTGAGATCATGACCTGAGCCGAAGGCAGACGCTTAACACACTGAGCCACCCAGGCACCCCGGAAGCATCTATTTCTGCCTGAAACACACCTGGACCCTGACTCTTGGGGCCCGTGTGGTTTCAGCATCCCAGGTTCAAGGGCATCGCTGCCTGTTCTGCTTAGTGCCCCGACCCCCTGGGCTTTCCCTCGACTGTGCTCAGCGACCACGCTCTCCACGCGCCATGGAAAGGGACTGTCACGTGCAGGGCCTCCTCAGAGAAGAACAACAGAAGCCATCAAACTGGCCCCCGAGAACTCGGAAGGCAAAGAAAACCCACCAATCCCAACAGAACAGCCGCCGTGACAGAAGAGCTGGTTTCAGCGCCCCTCCCCCCCATCACTCTGCCAAGAGGGACATGGACAGTCTGTGTGATAGAGGGGTCACAGCCAAGCTCCAGGAGGGAGCCCGGGGACGAAGGGAAAGAAGCGCAGACACGCCGAGGCCACTGTCCTTTCTCCTCACTGGATCTTCTGCCATCTTCGTCCTCACAGCCCTGATGCCGACCTTCCTCATCACAGAGTGATGTTCGCTCAAAAGATGCCAGGTTCCAGAGACCGAGACCAGGAGGCCCCCGTGCTCCCGGCACCGGAGCTCAGCCTGCAGGAGCCCACGCTGCCTGGCACTCTAGAATCAAGGACCAACGTGGCAACTGTGTGGCCAGAGGGGACCTCCGGGTCCTAGCTTCCCCATCTGGAATGGAAGGCAACGGCCTCTCCGAGGTCATCAGAAAGAGGAAAGGAGAAACTGACCAACAGTGACAGCCTCCCACGGGCCACCAAAGTGCTGGTTTACTCCTCTTATGTAGGCATAGCTGTGACCGGTGCCCCCTCCTCAAGCTCAAAACGAGTTTCTTGACAACAAATTATAGGGTCACCCCACTGAGAAACGGCTAGCCAAACAGAGCGGCCACCACCATCTCTGATCTCCCAAGGCTCCATGTGGTCCCCAAACTCCAAGGCAAGGAATAGCGAGTTTTGCTCATGCGGGCTCTCCTGATCGCGGGGGGAGGGAACAGGCAACTGTCCCTTTACAGGTGGACATCAGTAAGGTTAGTAAAGAACAGAGTGAAAATCCAGACCTCCTTTCTGTCCCCATCTTACCCTGCTGCTCAAAAACCCTTGATCTGAAAGAGCAGGGGAACGGCCAGCTGAACAAGCCCTGGGAAGGAGAACTCTGGGGCACACTGCTTCCCACCCTGCAGTCCGCCATGAACCAGACCAGCAGGGCAAAAGTGGACAAGTGGAGCAGGACTCTGGAGACAGACCTGGTCTCAGTCCCGGCCCTGCCCTTCCTAGCCGAGGGTCTGCCTACAGCTGGGACCTCCCTGAGACTCGGGTTCTCCGTCAGCAAAATGGGCTTGCGTAAGGTTTGCAGACACAGTGCGGGCCAAAACAAACGCTGGTGGAGGACTCCGACACCACAGAAATCATGTACTACTACGGCCGACGGCGTGGCCCGGATCCCACACCAATCCAGGCTCCATCACAGAACCAGGTGTCCGCGGGCTCCCACAGTCGGGGCTCAGTGCAGACAGCTCAGCTCAGGCCCGGGCAAATGGTTGACCACACGCCCCCTGCACAGTCAGCAGGGTGTCTACGGAGGCCCCGGTAGGTGCACTCCGACACACAGAGCACCTGTCCCCCAGGCCCCTCCCACAGCGGTGTCACCGTCTGGGCTCCATAAGTCCCACACGAGGCAGCAGGGCCTCGAGCGGCAGATCACACACGTTCTGGTCTCAGGACACTTTTCACCCCTAACAGTACTGAGGAACCCGCAGAGGTTTCCCTCATGTGGATTTTAGTATTAGTACTGGCCGTCTTAGATATTAAAAGTGAAAAATTTTTCAAGTTTATTTTGAGTGTTCCTAGCAGCTTTCACTGGACTTGCCTGGAACTGGAAACAACCCAAATGATCTCCAATTAGCCAAGAGTCTTACAAGCGGCACTCCGGCTACACAGTAATGCTCGGCTCTCCGGTAAAAAGGGAGAAATCATTGTCTGCGACTTGAATGGATCTCAAGGGACTTTTTCTGAGTGAAAAGTCATTTATAGAACATTCTGCTTATATAACATAGGATTCTTTTTATATAACCTTCTTAAGATGAGAAGGTTGTCGAGATGGAAAACACGCTCGTGGTTGCCAGGGGGGAAAATTGTTAAATTCAGGACCACGCAAGCACCCATATGCCGGAAGCCACCAGAAGGATGACATGATCGCATTCTGTGTCCCCTCTGAAAACCACTGTATATTCATGCAGGAGGCATAGGAAAAAGCAAAATAATGCCTTAGATTATGAGAATCATTCTGATCTCACAGGCAGCCTGCAAGGGTCTCAAAGAACCCCCCCACCCAAGGGCCCCCAGGAACACACTTTGAGAACCGCTGGCCTCGAGGTTAGGAGAATGGACTCTGCAGCCAAATGGCCTGGGTCTGAATCCCTCCCTGTCATTTACTGTTTGACCTCTTCGTGCCTGGGTTTCTCTGTCGGAACCGCCGTAGCTGGAAGGCAGTGAGAGCACTGAGTAAGCACCTGCGTTACAAAGACCCTCGCCACCCGCTTATGTGGTGAGTACTGCCACCTTGACCTGACCTCACGGAAGCCTGGACAGGGGAAGTCCCTTGCCCGAGGTCATGCAGCCGGGCAGTGGCAGGGCCCTCCCCGCAGGGGCTTCGCAACATGCCCCTCGAAATCGCCAGAGTCCCGAGTCCTCCTCCAGACGCAGAACTGTCCAGGACTCCTCGTGTGACTTTTAACAAGTTTTCATTTTAACTAAGCTACCTAGGGCCAAACTCGTATGGCATCTGTGGCCTTTCCTTGCCCTCCGTCCAGCACTCTGACAGAGGCACAGCGAAGACCGCGGAGAGGAAGGGGCTCGTCGAGCGGTCCGTGCGGAGAGGAAGGATGCAAAGTCAGGGCTCGATCCCGTGTTGTCGCTCCTGAGCGACCTCTGTCGGGACCCCGGACACACGTCTCTCGGGTGCTTGTGGCTTGTCTCGTGTAGGCAGAGTGTGACCGGGCACGGGATGGAACTGAAGCTCCAGATTTGTTGGGGGGGGGGGGCAGGCAAGGCAGTGTAGACACCGCAGCACCCAGACCAACCAGCAGAACATCGAGGCTACAGCTCCTGAGAAGACACCCCAAGCTCTGGCCAGCTCTGTGGGGAGCTCCACAGAGAGCACGCCTGCGACACTGCAGGGCTTTTACAGGCCAAGAGACCCACTCTCCCCAGGGCCCAAGTCAGGGGAAGTCCAAGGGGAGGGTCTGTGCTGGGCTTGAGGCCCAGAAGGCACTGGGGGCACCGGGGACACTGGGAGCCGCCTGACCAGAAGGCAGTGACGCAGAACCCACCCTTCAACAACCGAGAAGACAGGATCGTCCTTCCCCAGCCACCTTCTTTCTCTTTCCCCCAGAAAAAGGAAATATTTTCATTAGAGGAAAGTCACCAGAACCAGAACAAAAACTTTGTAAAGCATTCAAGCATTTTGTACCACTCTGAACTGTTTCCTCACTGGGGCTCCCCGAGGCTGTCACTGGCATCTCTGTGAGCCAGCGCGTGTGTCCATCCTGGGACCAGCAGGGCGGGTGCGTGTGCAACGGAGATCTGTGGAAGCAAGTCCCCTCCTCAGGTCACACGAAGAGGGGCCCAGTGTCACTAGAACTGGCGTGGGGCTGCCGCTGCTTTCACAAAGACTGGGGTGGCAACAGCACCAAGCATGTAACTTAACAGCAAAGTGGCAGTAAGTGACTGCAGACATTTAGCTAGAAAGGGGACTTGGCTGGGTTAAAGAATGGTGGCCAATCAAGAAATCAGAGATAATTCTGGGGCACACTGAGGGTGCAACCCCTCCACCCACCACCCTAAATGTCAGTCTTCCTCTCCAGTCTAAAGCCCCATGCCTGGTTCTGTTTGACGGCCTTGAAATTCCAGAGACACAAAAACCCTAGAACTTGAGATTATGATCCGCATAATCACGGTCCTTCAGCCGGCGAGAACTCTCCCCAAAGTGGCAACAGAGGAAGCGCACAGCTCTCCTCCTGAGATCTTCCTCTCCCACCGCACGTCCCTGGTCGGGGAACCCCATCCCCAGCGGCGTACTCCAAGCTGAGGTCACCCCTGCTTGCACTTGGAAGATCAAAGGGTTGGGAGAATGTTCTAGCTCCTGTCTGTGACTCCCTGACTGGGAAAAGACAACCGCCCCCACATGCAGGAAAGAAACATCGCCTGGGCTAATCCCCTTTCACAGCAGACTTCACAACAGCCACACACAGTTTAAATGCCTCGAGAACTTCAGGTCTGAAACACCTCCATTTCGCCGTAGGTCAACCCCCGTTAGCCGGAACTCCCAAGGGCAGCCTGGGTCTTCTGGCATCCCAGAGGCGACAGGAAGTGGGCCTCGGCACACGGCAAGCAGGAGTGGCCACAGCGGCACGCGGGCCATGGCACTTCCAACTCCACCCTCTCTGGTCCCTAACTCAACATCTCGATATCCCTCCCGCTTCTACCACGCCCAATTCCACAGCTGGTGACATTGAGGCCAAGTGGCATATAGCTCACTTCTGTGCTCACAGAAGAGGGGACACCCGGCCTGGGAGCCTGACCCTGGCCTGCTGCTCCTTCCACCAGGCTCCCTACCTCCCTGTGCCCGGGCCTCCTCAACACCACCTCACAGTCACAGCAGGCACATGTAAGAGCCACGTATCCCCACTTCTTCTAAAAAAATCTGTGTGCTCAGGAGTCCACACCCAAAAGTGCCACACATTGCTTTCAGGGACTGGACTTTCCTTACCTGTGAAATGGGTATAAACAGTCCCTGCCAGTCACGTGGCTCCTTTCTTCTGAGATCAAAGCCCTTTGCAAACTCCCCCATTAATTTCTGTAACTGCTCCAGGAACTAAAGCAAATAGAAGGCTTAATTACCTCTATCTCAGAGATGAAATGAAACCCAGAAACAAATAATAAGGATATTGCCCAAGGTCCTATAAGCTGCTGGGGTCAGACCACTGGAGGGCCAAGTCCCCTTCCGTCCCTGGTGTTTGAACAGCATGGGTGTCTTTGCCCCACCGGCTCCGCCCACCGCAGGAGAGCCATGAAGATGGTTTATTTACAAGGTTGTCCAAACCGCAGAACTTCCAATCCTGCGCAAGCCCACTGATCACCCACTGATCACCCAGGCCCATCTCTGGTCCCTGCCTCCAGGACGGAGGTGGCTCACATCCTCGCCCTCTGACAACAGTTCCAGGTCTGGGCTTTACTGAGGCATCGCCCAGCCCTGGAAGTGACCGATGCCTTTCCTTCCGAAGTCACAGAGACCTCTCCTGATTCTCAGGGCCTCCCAGTGAGGCAGAACGCAGCACACCCCTCCCTGAGTTCGTAATTCAGAAAAGGCAGGAAAGCACAGGACACTCTGCCCGAGGCCCACAGAGCAGGCACCCCTGAAGCCTGGGCACCCGCTGCCAGCAGTGTCCACCTCCCAGTCACCGGATGTGCCAGAAAAATCCAAACCAGCACTTCTCAAAATGGCCACAACTGCCAGCGATGTCACCATACAGAGAACTGGGACATGACTGAGAAGTTACCTGGGGACCCATGGCCCAGGGGCTCTGTCTCTGGAGGGATTGACAAGTACAGTGACCAGGCCCCTCAGCAACCCAGGCCCTGACTTGGACCCCCTTCTGCTTACCCATGTGCCCAGGAGGATGCTGCACACTTCTCAGGTGCTGTCTAGAAACTGCTGCTGGGGGAGGGGACAGGAGAGAAGACAACAAGCTCCTTGGAAGGCGGGGAGATTGTCTCGTTCACCTCTGTCTTCCCAGCCCCTGGCCCAGCCCCCGGCACACTGACAGCTCGTAGCCGTGCTTGCAGGAAGATGCACCGAGGAAGGAGGGAGAGACTGAGGCAGGGAGGGAGACTGAGGCAGGGAGGGAGACTGAGGCAGGGAAGGAGACACCACGGCAGGAAGAGGGAGAAAACAGGTCCATCAGCTGGCAGACAAGTCAGACAAGACACGGAGGCGCAGGAACAGGGCTCTTTCCCCTTCCGCACGCCTTCCTTCATTTCTGCAGGCCCTCCCGGAGCCACTACTACACGCCAAGAAGTGCACAGACCCCGTCAGAGCGGGCAGGATGAAGGAGGGCGGACGGGCGTGAATATACGCCCAGTTCCTACTGCGAGCCACGCACAGCCCGAACATGTCAACACTGATGCTAACTCCCCCAACTCAACTCCGTGGTAAAAACCAAAAATATCACCAACACTCACAGGGAGGGCAGGTGCGAAGGGGTGGGACGCAGGGGGGGGGGGGCGGTGGAGCAAGGAGCAGGGAAGCAGGGGTTCTGAGGGCTGGGGCATGGAAGCCTGCCAGGCCTCGCTGGAGGCCCTGCCCTTGTGCAGGGACAGGAGTCACGGGCCACCGGCAGGTGAGAGCAGGGCCCCAGGAGGAGCCGCTGCAGACCCACACGGCTGGGAGACGGGGAGCGGGAGGCCGCTGAGGCAGGCAGGCGGCCACACAGCCCTCACAGGTACAGGGAGACAGCTCCTCTTCTGGGGGGTGATACCTTCGACGCAAAGGAGATCAGACAGGGAACAAAGTGGGAAAGATGATGCATGCCCTAATCTGTGTTCCCTCGGCAAGAAGAGAAAATCGCAGTTTCCCTGCCAATAAGCCAAGAAGGAAAACAACGTTCTTTTTCTTCTGGCTCCTCTGCAGCTCTCCCTACAGCAGAGGTCATGAACCCGGCCATCTACAACGGCCAGGCCCGCCAAGGCCCAGCCACAAGGTAGGGAGGGTGTCCCTCTGGAAAGCCGGGGGCCTCAGTCCAGCTCGGGCACTCGCCAGGGGCAGGAGGGCAGCCGGGCTTGGCCAGACCTGCCGGGTCTCCCAGGGAAGCGAAAACTCCAGACCCAAGTGACTGCTCTCCACTCTTAAATTTCAGTCGCCAATTAGAACATTGTAAAACAACAACAGGCAGGGTGTGGCTTGTCAACACGGCTCCCTCCAGGACAGACACGTGGCTGCCCCAGGACAGATTCCACAGGAAAAAAGGGGGGGGGGGGCGAGGTGACAAAGACCTTTCCCAGGCGTCCTGGGGCTCACCTCCTGCCACCAAGCTCTGCGTCTGGGGGCGGACCAAGCTGGAGCAGCAGCAAGCAGAACCAAGGGCAGCCTTGGGGCTGCAGTCCGTGGGCCTCTCCAGCACACACAGCCACAGAGAGGGAAGTCCCAGGCCACTGGCCCTGCAGCTCACGGTCTCAACTTCCTTCTATCGCTTGCTATCTTGACTCAGTCCATCTCACATGCCTGGAGCGTGGGGAGCAGGATCGAGCGAGGATGATCGAGCGAGGATGATCGAGGGAGGATGATCGAGCGAGGATAGCAGACCCAAAGGCAACTCCACTACACCCCAGGGGCCTTAGGCCAGAGGCAGTGCCCTTTCCCACCACTCCCCGGGGTGGGCCGGAGGAGACGGAGAATGGAGCTGTGGATGGGGGATGCTGGGAAGGGTTCAAACTTTGGGCCTTCCTCCAGATCTGTCTTTAATGGGGAGGGAGAAGAGGGGAAAGTAAGGTCTGGATGGCGCTTGCCCAATGTGGATCTTTGCAGGACTGTTGAGCTCAAAAACAAACAGCTTCAATGGGTATTAGATCCTTTACAAGGATAAAGTTAAAAAGTGAAGACAGAAAGCAAAATGCAGTCTTTTCTAAGCTCAGATCCGAATAAGGTGTGTCAGCCTCGGAGACGGCTGGCGATGCCCAGGGCCCCTTGCCTCTGTCTGAACGGCCAATGCCAGCTCTCCCCCGACAGGACGGAGAGAGAAGCACAGAATGTGGACTGATGCCTGGGGTTTGTGCTTTGGCTCCACAACCCTTTAGCTGTGTGACCTTGACCAAGTCTCTTAACCTCAGTTTCCTTATCTGGAAAATGGGCACCACGACGGTAATCCCACCTTAGGGGCTGTATGCCTCAGAAGAGCAAACGGCCCTGGAGAGGGCTTTGAAACCTCCTGAGCACTGAACAAATATTAATTACTCTGCCTCTTAGGGGTCATCCAGTGATTAGGGGTAACTCATGATACTCTTAGGGCTCGATATTGAGTCAAGCAAATGTGACTGCTACTACTGATTCAGAAGATGGAACTGGGACTGAGCAGGATGCCTCTGTTTCCCCAGCTCCCCTGACAGACAAAGCACAGTTCCGATCACTCCTCTCCTCACCGTTAGGAGACCATGCTGACCCGCCAGCTACTTCAAGCCCAAAATCACACTGCAGGGAGAGTTGCAAAGGCTTTGGGCTTCTTGTAAATTTCCCACATCCACTTACGGCAGCATAAGCAGTTCCCACAGCAACCTGCACAGTTCAGTTTGCCTGAGTTATAGAGACCTGGCCCCTTCCTACCCCTCCTGTCCAAAACACCTGCGGTTCCCGTAGAAACCTTCCTATTCCCGCTGCTTAATGAGGACAGATTTGTTGACCTGATCTAGTTTTCTTTCCCTAGAATGATTCTAGCCATGCACCCAAGTATCAGGCCGGTCGTTCAGCCACCTGACTTCCCACGGAAGTTAATAAAAACAAATCAAACCATCGTGGACTGCTCACCTGGTCCAAAGCACCATGAACCTGACCTTCCCTTTAATTTGAAAAGTTGCCATGTAAGCGCAAGAAGGGAGCTTTCTTAAGTTTTCTCTCTAGGGAATTTCTGGGATTGGGGCGGGGAACTCCTCCCCACCCCCCAGTGCTGAACAGTTAAGGCAGCAGGAAGGGAAGCAGAGGGAGTTCAGGGCTTAAGACCCAAATATTCCTGGATGGAATCCCAGCTTGACCTTTTACTAGCTCTGTGACCTTGGGCAAATGATTCCATCCTTCTTACTCTGCTTCTCACTGGTAAAATGGGGCTAACACTACCAACGTCATGGGCGGTTATAAGGACTTAAAGAGAAGAAAGCAAGATAACTCTAGAGGGGCTAGAAAAACCACCAAGTGGGCACTAGGTAGCATTAATCCGCACACTCACATCTTACCACCATTGCAAAATGCTGCCCGACACCCCGGCCAGGCACCCAGCTAGGCTCGGGAGGGAGGGCAGGTCCTCAGGACGGCAAAGCGTGTGGCTTTCCGAAACAGGCTCCAAAACGATCTGCACAAAGATCCCCAGATACAAGTATGCCAACACACCAATGAGGGGGTACACAACCTCTAAGGACAAGGCTTTTTTGAAAGCAATTGTCGTCTTTACGTAAATAATTATGTAACAACCACATGCTCCTCAGGTCCACTGAATAACTCCATCCGACAGCCCCTGTTCCCTCCGAGGCAAGCCGCTAAGCGAGAAGACCCAGGAAGGATGAGCCCCTTTCCTGTGCCGAACACGGAGACACTCCGAGTGGCACCAAGACTTCAGCCAACTGCTTTATCTACTGGGTGGGCCGCTGGCCAGGCCAGGGCGGTCCATCAGTAGCAGACGCAGTGCAGACCCTAAGCCCGAGGGCACGGCGGGCAGGGTGTGGGCGCCCCCCCCACCCCCCCACCCCTGCTACTCACAGTCCGTGGACGGCCCAGCCCACCCCTAAAGGGGCCCCTCCCAAGCCTGGCGATCGTCCTCCCTCACCCGCGTCCCAGGGGTGGCTCCACTCCTCCACTCACCTTTCCCCTCCCCCAGACCACCTGCCCCGCCCGCCCCCATCTCCATCACGCCCTCAGCCTCATGCCCTCGCTCCCAATCCTGCAGGCTACCCCGACACCTCTCCTGTCCCATCGCCAGGGTTCATCTAGTCATTGCTCCCGCCACCTGTGGAGTCGATTTCGGAAGCACGGCTTCTAGCTCCCTCTGCCTCCCCGGAAGCCAGCCACCTCCTCCCCTTCCCTCATCCCCACCCCTCCAGCTGTCGGACTCTTTACCGACTCGCCTGGTGTGCCCTGTTGTTTTCGGAGTTTTCCCGTTTTCTAAAGGAGTTCTCCTTTAAAATATGACTCCAAACCCCCAGAGAACTGAACAGATGGCAGAGACCAGGCGTGGGGTGGGGACGGGAGGGAGCCTTCCTCTTCCAGCTCAGTCTCCCCCAAAGCCACCTCCTCAGAACCCCTCCCTCCAGAAGCCCCCCGCCTCGACTCTTTCAGCTGTGAGAGCTCACCAGCAGGGCACAGAGAGAGAGCGGGTGCTCCTGGGCACTTCCAGAGCCCTGCGGGGGCCGGCGCAACTCTCAGAGAAAGAGCAAGGGACACGTCCCAGAGGAGCTGACATCTGAGGGACAGACAGGGGTTTTTCAGGAAGGGGAAGGCCCAGGGCAAAGCATTCCAGGCACACAGAAGGCAAGAGCAAAGCCTGGGTGCTACAGCCTGGAACGCCTCGTTGACAGGAGCAAACCAGGCTTTCCCGCCACCACTCGGCTCCCTCCCCAAGGCTCTCTGGGCCACCAGTGAGAAAGAAACAATGACAGTCGCCACATATCACATGCCGAGCACTTACGATGCTCTGGGCCGTGTCCTAGGCACTCTGTCCGCAGCAGCTGGGCTGATCCTCACACCGGGCCCTCGTGGCTGCGTGGCCTTCGGCTTTCCTCATTTTACGCATGAGAAACCTGGGTCAAACAGAAGACTTGCACGTGACCCCAGTCTCATGACAAGGAAGTGGCAGAGCCCAAATTTCACTGCGGTGGTCTGGCCCCGGGGCCCTGACCCTTCACCGTGGCACTGTGCCAACCCCTCAGTCAGGTGCACGCCCATGCCACACAATGCCCAGAACTGGGGACAAGCTTAGGACGTGGTTGTTCTTGCTGACATCTTTCCATTAGACTTCTAAAGGGCAGAGGCTGGCCACACAAGACTCCGGGGCTCCGGATCTCCCAGCACCTCCTTCAGGCCTTGGCCTGCAGGGAAAGAAAGCCCAGTGGCTAAAGGCTCTGGGAGACAGACCCGCGCGCTCGGCCACTACTGGCTGGGGAGCTTGGGTGGGCTACTCCATCTCTCTGGACCTTGGTTCCTCCTCTGACGTGGGCCTGTTTTAAGGATGAAATGAATCAGTGCATTGGGAAGTCCGATGCCCGGCTCTCAGGCCAGGCTCAACACGGGGGCAGAACCACCTTCATCACCGCGGCTGAGCTCCCTCCCAGCCCACTCCCTCAGCAGAGGCAGACGACAGAGAACTGGACATTCTTCTGGAGGCAGCGTCAATCAACGGTGCCAGAGAACTCCAGGGGCGGGATGTTAACACAGATCAGTAACGCTCCGCTTCAGTCAATACGATGGCCAAAAAACAGGTTATTTAATAAGCAGCCCATTCTCGAAACTTCCTGACAGTAAAATACAAGCGGGACACCTTGCAAAGTCTCTTCCTCCTGTGGCCCATGGCTCAGCCTAAAAAAAAACCATCCTAAGCTACTCCACACCCAATGGCCGCTTTGTTTCTCCTTTGCCCCAACTGTTCAGATGACTCAGAAAGGATCTCGGGCTGTAGCTCTCTGCCTTGTCCCTACCCCTGCCCGCACTTCCGAACCTGCGCAGGGCAAGCTGAGCACGCGGGTGTGACCACCCCTTTAGGAAGGATCAGGATTAAGCTCAAGGCAGACACCCAGGAGTCTGTATGAGGTCGCTTAGGGTCTGTCTGTTCAAAGGCCAGGACAACGAGACCACTGCTCTCACTGGTTTGAGGCCAGCCCAGGCTGGTAGAAGGTGAGGCACCTGCAGACCCTCCCCCTGCCAGTGATGTCTGATGCTATGAACTTCTGGGTTCCCCAGAGGCAGGCAGGTCCATTGAGGGCAACAGTGGAGCCCCAGAAAAAGAGAAACTAGGCCAGAGCCTCCTCATATCTGCTCTTGACTCAGGCAGGGATCCACGAAGCCCAATATCAAACCCGCAAGGGCCATTATCAAACAGGCAGACTCCCTATCAGCAGCTACACTGGGCTCTGGACTCAGTTTCTTTCTCCAGCAAAAGGCCTACTCTGAGCCAGCCTCTCCAGCAGCTGCCTGCCTGGTTCTAACAGACCCCACCCTCCCCAGCCCTCCCCCACACACCCCAGGAATCGCTAGAGAACACAGCCAATCAGAGTGTGCACATCCCTGCTTAGAACCTTCCATAGCTCCCCAGTGCTTTAGTATTACATTCAAAATCTTGTGCTTCTTGGCTTGGCATACAAGGCCCTATATCAGCTAACCCCGAACCCCCCTTTTCAGCTAGATCTCCTTCCACACCCTCAAGGACTGCTCCCCCCACCCCAACTCTCTGTGCTACCTACTCTTCCCAGAACAAGCAACATGCTTCCAATCACTTGACCAAAACTACCCCCCCCAAAAAAAAGGTCAGTATGACAGAGATCCTGCCCCTCAGTCTTTGCTCTTACCATTCCCTCTGCCTGGAGTTCTCCTTCCTATGCCTTCTCCAGCTAGAAAATGCCTGCCCATCCTTCAGATATCAGCTCCTTCTTCCACAGACCTCAGCCCACCCTGCCACGATGGTCTGTAAGTACCACCTAGCATGTAGCACATAGGAACCGGCATGCTTCTCCAGCCAGACTGTGAGCCAGCTCGCTCAGATCTGCACCCCAGCACGAGGTCAATGCCTAGCAAACACAAGGCACTCGATGAGTGCTGACTGGACAGAGACACCCACTCTGTGCCAACACAGAGGAACAAGGACCAGATTTCTCTCCTGCCTTAACCAACCTAAAAACCAGACAAAATAAATGGAACAACAGTTTTCAGACATTGGACATCAGACATTGCAGGAAAGGGATTTTTGAGAGGAAAGAACAAATGACTGGTCCCCAACACCACCCGCTGACCTGCTCACTGCCCAGAAAGAAGTTCCAGGCCATGATAGAGGGACAGAGTGCCTAGGCAAAGCCTGATCATCTCGGAGCCCGACAGTCTCCCCAGGTTGGGGCAAGGAAGTTGGGAGTCCTGGGAGGCCAAGGCAGCCAGACTTTATGGTGCCTAGACCAGAAAGGAGAAAGCAGCACAAAGAGAGGCCTCTGGAAATCTGCAAAGGGTCTCCCTCCATTTTTCAGCTGAGTGCTGAGAGTACAGATCAGGATTAGGGGGAACAATCCTTGGACTGCAAATTGAGCCAAGAATAATCTGTATCTCAGCCAGAGTGGAAAAAGACAGTAATCCACAGGGTATCTGTGGAACACTGAAGAAGGTGCTGTCTTGTTAGTGGGGAAAAATTAACCCTGGCCTAAAGATTGTTCTGATCCAGGTAACAAAACTTAAAAGAAAGACTTTAAAGAATGAAATTGTTTCCAAGTAACTTAACAGTGTCTCAAAACAACGCCAAGAATATACACAGATATACAAAATATCCAGCACCCAAGGGGATAAAATTTGCACCACCTGACATTGATCAAAAATTACCAGACATACAAAGAAGCAAGGAAGTGAAATCCATAACAAGGGAAAAATCAATCAACAGGAACAGACTCAAAAATACAGATAACAGAATTAGCATAAAAGGACATTAAAATGGTCACTACAACCATATCCCACATGCTCAAGAAGCTAAAGCAAAAATGGAGTGTGTTAAGTAGAAACATGGAAAATATAAAAAAAAGACCCAAATCGAAGCCACAGAGACACAAACTATAATGTTGAGATAAAAAAACATACTGGATGGAAGTTACAACAGACTAGGCACTACAGAAGAAAAGATCTGTGAACTTGAAGAAATAACAATATGAACTACCCAAAAAAAACCACAAAGAAAAAAATGAGAAGACCAGGGGAGAAAATAAATGAAGCATCAAAGAGTTGTGGAACAACTTCAGGCATCCTAATACACTTGTAATTGGAGCCCTGAAAGAAAAAAGAGAAAGGAGAATAGAGAAACTATCTGAAGAATTAATGGGCTGAAAACTTTCCATATTTGATGAAGGCTATAAACCCATGGATCCAAGAAACTCAACTAATCCAAGCACAATAAACATGAAGAAAATTATACCAAGGCACATGATGATGATTAAGTTGTTTAAAAGCAGTGATAAAAAGCGGTGCCAGGGTGGCTCAGTGGGTTAAGCATCTGCTTTCAGCATGCTGATCCTAGGGTCCTGGGATCAAGCCCCACGTCAGGCTCCCTTCTCAGTGAGGAGTCTGCTTTTCCTTCTCCCTCTTCCCACCCCCTGCCACTTGTGCTCTCTCTCACTCTCTCTCTCTCTCAAATAAATAAAATCTTTAAAAAAAAAAGTGATAAAAGCAGAAGGAGAAAGGGCACACTCGAAATGGAACAACAAAAAAACAAAAAGGACAACTGATAATTCACATCAAACAATGCAAGCTGGAAGACACTGGAACCACATCTTTAAGTAGAAATTAAAAAATCAGCTTAGAATTCTATACTCAGGGAAAACACCTTTCAATAACAAAGGCAAAATAAAGACTTTCTTGGACATCTAAATGATGAAAGAATTCATCACCTGCAAGAAATATTAAAGGAAGTCCTCAAGTCAGAAAGAACATGAAATGAAATGCATCTACAAAAGAATGAAGAACACCAGAAATGATAAACATGTAGGTAAATATAAAACGTTTTCTTTTTTATCTCTTTACATAATAATTGACTGTTTATGGCAGAAATAATAACAACGTATTGTGGGATTTATAACATATGTAGAAGTGAAACATGTGACAAAAGTACAAAGTCCAGAAGGAAAGAAATAAATGTATACAAAATGGTATAATATCATTTGGTGATAGACTGTGACAAGTTAAAGATGCATACTATGAATCTTAAGGCAACTGCTAAAAAAAAAACAAACAAAAAAGAGTTATAGCTAATAAACTAGCATAGGAAATAATAAAAATTACTCAACCCCAAAGAGATCAGGAAAAAAAAAAAAAGGAAATGGGAAGAAAGAAAATCGGACAAATTGAAAACAAACAGCAAGATAATAGTTAAGCCCAATAACACTAATAATCATATTAAACATAAATGTTCTAAACATCCCAATTAAAAGGCAGAGATTGTAAAACTGAATTTTATAAAATGCAAAACCTATTTATGTTGCTTACAAGAACCCATTTAAAGACACACATAGGGGCGCCTGGGTGGCTCAGTGGGTTAAGCCACTGCCTTCGGCTCAGGTCATGATCTCAGGGTCCTGGGATCGAGTCCCGCATCGGGCTCTCTGCTCGGCAGGGAGCCTGCTTCCCTCTCTCTCTCTCTGCCTGCCTCTCTGCCTACTTGTGATCTCTCTCTGTCAAATAAATAAATAAAATCTTTAAAAAAAAAAAAAAAAAATAAAGACACACATAATTTAAAAGTAAAGGGATATAAAGAAATACATCAAACTAATGTTGATTTTTCTAAACACTATCCATTTTCAAACTGTGACAAAAGATATATAATATAAAATTTACCAAACTATTTTAAAGTGTACAGTTTTGTGGCATTAAATACATTCACACCACTATACAACCATCACCACCAACCACCTCCAGAAATTTTTTATCATCCCAAACTGAAACTCTATTCTCACGAATCACTAACTCCCCATTCTTCCCTCCTCGGCCCCTGGCAGTCATCATTCTGCTTTCTGACTCTGTGAACTTAACTACTCTAGGAATCTTACATAAAAGGACTTATGCAATATTTGTCCCTGTGTGATTGGCTTGTTTTGCTTTGCATTATTTCTTCAAGTTTCATCCATGTTGTAGCACATGTCAAAATTTCCTTCTTTTTAAAACTAGATAATGTTCTATGGATGTACCACATTTTGTCTGTCCATTCATCTGTCAGTGGACACTTGGGTTGCTTTTACCTTTTGCCTATTGTGAATGCCGTTGCCAGGGACGCCAGTGTACAAATAAATTGGTTGAGTCTCTGCTTATACTTCTTTAGGGCATATACCCATAATTGGAATGGCTAGATCATATGGTAATTATATATTTAATTTCTTGAGGGATTGCCATACCATTTTCCACAGCAGTTGTGCATCTGACATTCCCAAGAGCAATAATAAGGGTTCCAATCTCCCTATATCCTCTTGCCAACACTTCCAGGTTCTTCTGATAACCACCATTTTAACTGGTGTAAAGTGGTATCTCATTGTCATTTGGATTCGCATTTCCCTAATGACCAGTGACGCTGAGCATCTTCATGTGCTTATTGGTCATTTGTATATCTTCTTCAGAGAAATGTCTATTCAAGTCCTTTGCCCATTTTAACCAGCCCATTTTTTTTTTAAATTTTGAGTTGTAGTTCTGTACATAGCCTGGATACCAATCCAATAATTTTTAAAAGCTGGACTGGCTATATTAATATGAGATGAAGTAGATTTCATTACCAGGGATTAAAAGGGTCAATTCATCAAACAAATGACACTCTAAAATGTTTATGTACTTGATAACAGAGCTTCAAAATACATGAAGCAAACACTGATAAAACTACAAGGAGAAATAGACAAATCAATAATGATAGTCATAAATTTCAATGACCCCTTTTTCACTAATTGATAGAACAAGCAGAGAGAAAGGCAGTAAGCAGTTAAGACTTGGAACAGCACCACCAACCAACTTAACTGACAATTTATATGACACTCCACTCAACAAACCAGGAAGCACATTTTCCCCAAATATTCACAGAGCATTTACCAGGGGACCATATCCTGGGTCACAAAACAACTCTCAGTAAATTAAGACATCTCTAATCATACAGAGTACATCCTTTGTTTACAAACAAATTAAATTAGAAATCAGTGTTTACTGGACAGAAAGAGAAAGTTTCACTATAATGCTGACTTTGTATCTTCCGCTACTTGTAATCCTGCCAAGAAAGGAATAGATACATTAGCAGTGGGACTAAAAGTTATTTAAATGTCTTCAATGCTAGGCATACCTGACCTGGGCTATCTGTTTGATAACCTGTTCATGGTTGAGTCTCTCCTTTTCTCCTCTCCTGCCCATCCTAAGCCCCAGGGGCCCCACTTGTCAGCACCAGCTAAATCACGACAAACCTGTTTTGGGGTTTGCTCAAGTCTCTCACAGAAACCAGCCAAGGGGAAAAGAAATGCAGCAGGAGGAGAGGACCTGGGAGGTAAACATGCCTGACAAAGCACCCAAATGCTCAGAGACCTCACCTTACAGCAGTCTCTGAGTTACAGGGCAACTACCCCGGAACAAACTGGAACCTTATGAAAACTCTAGAGTCTAAACAGAAACTAACAGATTTTCAGAACAACAGAGATCGAGCAGGATTAAAAGAAGTTCTTCAATGACCTGATTATGTCAGCCTGGAAAAACCCTACTGGTACTGGCCAAAAGTATCCAGAAATGCTTCACATGGCTAGTTAGCCCAATGCCCTTTCAATGGCTGATTTATGCCAGATTAGCAAATTTCACAGCAATAAGTAAACAGAAAACGAGACTCCTTAGAAACAATGTCACTTCCAAGTACAGAAAAATCTACAAACTCTTTAAGGTGGTGCTTCCCAAATTTCACTTTCAAAAAGAATCACTCATTGCCTATGTTAAAAAAAAAAAAACCTGATTTCTGGACCCCTCCTGACAATTTCCAGAGGTTTGGCTCCATATTTTTAACATCTATCACAAACAATTTTTTTTTTTTTAAGATTTATTTATCTATTTGAGTGAGAGGGCAAGCATGAGAGAGGGGAGGGGCGAGGGGGGAGACAGAGAGAGAGAGAATCCTCACGCAGACTCGCTGAGCATGGAGCCCAACACAGTGCTTGATCCCAGGACCCCAAGACCATGACTGGAGCTGAAACAAAGAGCCAGATGCTTAACCGATGGAGCCACCCAGGCTGTCCTAAGCATCACAGATGATTTTTAAGGTCCAGTAAGAACATTAGCTTTGAGATGAGACTAAGGGATTAAAAATCCTGACTTGAGGGGTGCCTTGGTGGCTCTGTGGGTTAAAGCCTCTGCCTTCGGCTCAGGTCATGATCCCAGGGTCCTGTGATCAAGCCCCGCATCAGGCTCTCTGCTCAGCGGGGAGCCTGCTTCCTCCTCTCCCTCTGCCTACTTCTCTGCCTACTTGTGATCTCTGTCTGTCAAATAAATAAATAAAATCTTGTTTTAAAAAATCCTGACTTGACACTTCCTGGCCATGTGACCCAATTAAGTAACATCTCTGCCACTCCCTTGCCATCTGTAAAATGGGATCACCACCTACCTTGACATGTTCTCAGAATTCACTATGTTCACAAGGCCCCTAAAACAGTGCCAAGAGCACATGGCAGTCAAGCAAGAAATCAGAGCTACTGCTACCTAAAAACCAGCCAGCAGAAGCTGCCCAGATGAAGAAATCTAAAATGAAATGTTCTACCTAATGGAGATTACAAAGGCAACAAGCCAGTTTCCAAGATAATCGAGGAAAAAAGCCCTTCTGGGCACTACGACAGCCAAGAACAAAAACTCTCACTTGAGCAGCAAGAAGTTCACCCAAACCCTTCCTCCCACCCAGAACCACAAGGTCCAGGCCTGGGCAGGGCTGCAGCTTTGCACAACAGCCGAAGAAAGTCCTTCCTCCCCAACTCCCTCTGTCACCGCCACCTCCAGCTCTAGGGCCAACAGTCCTAAGAGTCAGGTGGCGGCATCCTGGGGACACCAGTAGTAAACAGAACTCCTGAAAAAGAAGCAAGGGGCCAATGAAGAGAGTGGAAAAGGCCTGACTCAGCAACAGGATTAGTGAGTGAAGGGAAGTTGAGTCTGTGAGGTTTCCAGGGCCAAAGGAGATATTTCTAGGGTGGGTGAGGCCAGACACTGTACTGAGAAGGCACTGTCTCAGGGGCTGAAACCCCAAGATGCAGGGTCAACTCTGCCAGTAACTCACAACATAGCCCCAGGTCACTCTTTCTCCCACCTATAAGGTGGGAAGATAAGCACCTTCTTGGCTGCGGGGAAGGAGGAGGAACCAGGCACCCAAGGGAGATACACTGACACATAAACGCCCCACTGTCCTTTGTACCCAAGAGGAACTGGATATATACTGGTGAGAGATACAAATATATACAGATACACAGAGAGACACACGTGCACCCCAATGCCCTTTGTACCCAGCAGGTCCAAGGGTAGGGTTCGGTCAGGACGCTGGGCACTCCTAGTCTGGCTATAGAAAAAAGGAGAACAGAGCCCCGAGGCTGAAAGCCTCTTTCTTTCACTGTCCTGGGGAAAGGGCACAGGCAGGGAGTCACAGATCAGAGTCCCTGTGACCCTATCTGCCACAGGCCTCCCCGTGTGACCTCTGGCTCCCATCTGTACAATGGGCGATCTGGCTCTAACGTCACTAGAACTATGCTCAGCAAGATGCTCAAGTATGGGGTGGGGGGTGGAGGGGGGCGGTAAGAGGTGGAGAGGGGCGGTGGGGGGCGGAGAGGGGCGGTGGGGGGCGGGGCGGGGCCCGAGGCCCCACCCGCAGGGGGAAGGGAGAGGAGGGCACTAGGGGCAGGGGCGCCGGCCTCCCTCCCTTCGGCGGCGAGGGGCAGAGGCGCCCGCGGCAGTCACGCGCCCGTCGCACCCAATCACCGGCCTCTGCCAGAATGAGGCGGACAGGCGGGGGCGCGCCGGGAGCCACTGCCAGCGCCACCCCCTTCCCCGTCCTCGCCCCTCCCCGGGTCCCGCTCACCTGCCCCCGGCCGCCGCCGCCACCGCTGCCGCCGCCACCGCCGCCGCTGGTTAAGCCACGGCCCGCGCCCACACTTCCGGGGCCCGCAGGCCCGCCCCCTCCCGCCGGATGTGACTCCGCGCCAACGTCCGGGACAGGGGACGGGGCCCGCGCCGCGCTGGACGGCCCGCGGGCCCGAGTCACCGCGACACCGCTGCCCCCTGCGCACCCCCCCACTACACACACTCGCAGCACCCCCTGGGCCACACCCACGGGAGTCCCCGCGAGACCCTCCCGCCAGCGGCGGACGGACGGCCCCGCCCCCTAAGGGCCTCCGCCCCGCCCCTGGGAGGGGCACCGCCCATTGGGCGGAGACCGACCGCCCGCCCTAAGTGAGTGCGCCTGCGCCAACATCCCGCAGCTTCTCAGGCGGGCGAGCGAGAAGTTGCGTTGTTTTATCCCGCTCGGCGTTGGGGGAGACTGCTCAGAGCGGCCCAAAAGGGGCCCGAGAACAAACGAGTGGGATCCCAGCACCTGGGGAACGCCCTAGGTGGTCTGAGCTCAGGCTGAGGATCCTTCACGCCAACCATACGCCCGTGGCCCTGACACCGTTTGGCCCCAACACGGGAGTAACCACGGACCTGTCTGTGTGCACTTCCCGGGCTAAGAGCAGTGCCTGTCAGTCTGAACTGGCTGGCGGCTTCCTCGGAACAACTCTGCGTAGTTTCCCGAGGCCCTAGACGGCACTTGGAGTCCATTCCGTGTGGGGAGTGCATGCCAGACGTCCTTATACATCCTCCCTTGCCCGGAATCACGAGACTGATGACCTGGGAAGAAGGGCCTGATGCCGGTCAGCGCTCTCCTCCCTGGGCAGCCTGTACTGAACAGCCAGGGGAATCCCCGCCCCTGGCTCAGGAGGGTCCACGACAGCCGTGTTGTAGAAGTGGGATCCCAAGAGGAGAGCCTTAGACCAAGGAAATCGTAGCACCCAAAACTCGCAATCTTATTAGGTACTGAATTAAGACCAACATTGCTAGTGAAGGAAAGCCAACTCAAACCAGTTTCTGCAGACTGGGAATGATTGGGTCACATAACCACAAAGTCCAGGGGGATTGGTAGCACCGGGCACAGCAGGATTCAAGGCTTCATCCTCCTCATTTGACTCTGCTCTTTGTATGTGTGTGACATCAAAACTCCTTTCAGCAGGTAGTTTCAAAATTTCTCTTTCTAATTCTAGAGAGAATGGATCTGATTGGCTCTGGTGATCAAGACCAGGCCTGTTGGGCAGAGCTTCCTCTTTCTTGCCTCTCCTGGCGGCCAGGTAGCCTATTAATTAATGACCACGTGATCATACTTTGCTCAAAGATCACCCCTAGAGAGCAGAAGGGATCATGAGGAAGGCAGTCTCAGCTACTGGTTTATTTGAGGGATATCCTGGTTGGGTTTTGCAAGTATCTCGCTTTGAACATGTCAGAGCAGCTCCTCTTGACAGCAGCTGTCAGAAAGTGGGTTGAAACTGTTTTTGATTGGTTGGGCAGGGGGACCAGGGCAGATGACTTTCACTTTGTATCATAAACCTTTTGGGCTATATAATGGTTAATCTTTTGCATATGTTACTTTGGTGGTAAAAAAGTAGAAAACAGGAACACCTGGGTGGCTCAGTTGGTTGGGCGTCTGCCTTCAGCTCAGGTCATGATTCCAGGGTCCTGCTCTGCCTGCTGCTCCCCCTGCTTGTGCTCTCTCTTTAAAAAAAAAAAAAAAAATAGAAAACACAGGGTGCCTGGGTGGCTCCGACGACTGAACATCCAGCTCTTGATTTCAGCTCAGTTGGTGATCTCAGAGTTGTGAGATCTAGCCCTGCATCCTGCCTCAAGCTGAGCAAGGAGCCTGCTTGGGATTCTCTCCCTTCTCCTTCTGCCTCTCCGCCCCCACCCCGCTCACATGCACGTGCATGTACACTCTCTCTCTCTTAAAAAAAAAAAAAATTAGAAAATACTACTGATGGAGGGACGCCTGGGTGGCTCAGTGGGTTAAGCCGCTGCCTTCGGCTCAGGTCATGATCTCAGGGTCCTGGGATCGAGTCCCGCATCGGGCTCTCTGCTCAGCAGGGAGCCTGCTTCCCTCTCTCTCTCTCTCTGCCTGCCTCTCTGCCTACTTGTGATTTCTCTCTGTCAAATAAATAAATAAAATCTTTAAAAAAAAATACTACTGATGGATTAACTTGAGTTTATATTCATAAACTTGAGTTTATATTCAACAATCCTTTTGCTCATGGCACTGTGTTAGCAGGTGAAATAAGGGAAAGTCCTGAGCCCTGACACCATGGAGCATCGTGACCCCACTGGGTGCTCGCCTCCGGACTCTCACAGGAGAGGGAAGTAAACCACCTTGCGTAAGCCACACTTATTTGGGAATTCCTGTCATTCCTGCCCTTTGGGTGTTAGACCCATTTCTGGAAAGCCCCCAAGGATGGATAAGTGTCCTCTTGTCTGTTCTTCAGATACCCCACACTTTTTCATTTCTTAGCATTTACTACATTTTTGTGTAACTTGACCGTTCATTCCCCCTGGACAGTGACTTCCAGAAGGACAGGCAGAAACTATTTTATACACCATTTTCTGCAAATGCTAGAAATTCCTAAAACAATGACACTAACCACTTGTGAAGGGGACAGACACAATGATTCCACCCAGAGTATCGAGGGGAAATGACACACGGCTGGCTGCATACTTTCCGCATCAAATGGGACTTTGCCAAGTCATCTGGGTTTGCGGTGTGGGCCCTTCTGAATAACCAAAGATGGAAAAGGAGGGAGGGAGGGAGGAAAAGGTGGCAGGAAATTCAAGTCATCCGAAGCAGGTGGCACCAGAAAAGGGTGCTCTTCCTACTGTGTTTCCCCCATTTTTCCACTCCTGGCTCTTTTCAGCTGCCCGTGGCTCTAGCCTTTGGTCCTGGTGTCCTATCACTGGCACTTCTGTCCCCTATATCGTGCCTCAGTTATCCCCCACTTCATTCATATTTCAGAATCAGCCTGACAGACGCAAAAGACACACACACACACACAGAGCGAGAGAGAGAGAGCAAAGAAGACAGCTCCTTCTTCTTCTCTCATTTTTTTCACCCCCATACATTCACTGCTAAGAACTGCAGACAGAAAGGTGCACAGACACCATCTCCAGCCTCAGGGAAGTCACATTCTTGGCTGGAATTTGAGAGGACACAGGAGCTCTCTGTTCCCCCAAATATCTCAGCAAAGTTGAAATAGTCATTGTTTCCTCTCTAACCTCTTCTACAAAGTGATTGGTTGGTTGGTTGGTTGGTTGGTTGGTTGGTTAGTTCCTCAGCACTGGATCTTGTTATGCCCATTTATTGGTTGGAGAAGTCATGTCAGAGGAAGTGAGGAGAGCTGGACAGGTCAGAGTCCAGGTGTAACAAAGAAGATATTTGAGAAGCTGAGGTCTTGGGGAGTGAGGGATTGGGAACTGGATGGAAAAGCAGTTTTTAAAAGAAGTTTCACTGTGTGGTACACATGACCCCCACTTCGGTCTTCAAAAGATCTTCAGTGAAGACTGCATGTTATTTTTTTTCTGGACTTGCATGTCAGGTTGGTCTGGCTGGTTTCCCACTGGGTGCCCACCCCCCACACCACCTCTGCACTCAGCACTTCTGCCTGCACGAGCCAGAAGGTAATTGTGCCACTGAGGCAGGGGCTGGTAGCTGCCAACAAAGTTATCCACTCTCTGGCTTTCCTTTAAAATTAGAGTATATTTTATTTCATAGCAATGTGCCCAGTAGCTAAAAAAACAAAAACAAAACCAAAAACAAAACAAAACACCTGCGTTTCCCAAACTCCTTCGTTGTTGATTATGACTGGGTAACTAGGGGCGCCTGGATGCCTCAGCTGATTAAGCATCTGACTCTTGATCTCAACTCAGGTCTTGATCTCAGGATCGAGAGTTCAAGCACTGTGTTGGGATCCCACTGGGCGTGGAAACTGCTAAAATAAATAAATAGATAGATAGATAGATAGATAAATAAGTGACTTTGTGATATAAGCAGAAGGATTGAGAAGAGTTACTTGGAAGTCTGCTTTAAAGGAGCTGAGTCAGCTGAGAGGTGACTCCTCTTGCCTTCCCCACCTTCTCAACTGTTGCTTCAATTTCAGATGTGATGCCTGGAACTCCTGCAGCTATATTGGACCATGAGGTGACATAGTGGAAACCGTTCAGGCTCTGGATGGCCTACCCCCAGACTGGTTTAGGAGGGAGAGGGAAAAAAATCCAGTTTTATCTTGACATGGTCACTTTAAATCTTTTGTAATGAGTGCCCAAACTGAAACCTAATATGGGTATGGTTAATATGGCACTGCTTTATCATTATTTGGTTGGGTTTGATAAACGAATATATATTTTACGGATTTATTTCCTTTATTATTTTATTAAATTTGCACAGAAACTACACACACACACATACACACACAGAGACACACATACTCTCTTCTGTCAACGCAAAATTGCAATTATACACATACATGCTTTTTTAAAGTATGGTTTGGGATTCCTTTTTTTCTTTTCATTTTTTGCCCTCGGTTTCCCTACTTATTAACAGCCCAGTATATGTCCTCTCATATAATCTCATCCAAATCTGAATCTGCTGGCAGAAGAAGGCTGAGGGGCAGGGTGGGGAGAAGCCAACAAATGTGTAGGCACGTGAATGAAGGTGGAGACCATAATGGCTTGTCATAAATATTCCAGATGGATCGCACTTCCCCACCCCCCTCCAGCCCCCGCCCCAGGTTTGCAAGACTGGTGGAATCTGCTTTGGCCACTGCAATGTGCACTGGGGTTACTGTAGGTCACTTCCAGGTAGACACCTTCACAAACCAGAGTCCAGTTTGGCGCCCATCCCCTTCTCTTGCACCAAGAGGGCACATCCATCAGCTTTTCTCCCTGAGTGACTGTGATGAGCAAGGCCCCCTGCTAACCTATGTCAGATGTGAGGGAGCAATAAATCTTAGTTGTGTTGACCCATTGAGATCTGGGGGTTGTACGTCCTCACAGTGTAACAGCTTATCTGCATTGAACTAGGAGAGCATAGCAGGGGATGTTAATTGTCTCCTTTTTTCTTCAGTAATCAAACCCCTAGTCTAGGGCCACCCAGCTAAAGAGTACATTTCCTAGCCTCTCCTTCACCTCAAAGTACTCCTGTGATTTCATTAGAGCCAATGAGATATGAGTGGAAATCATATTTACAACTTCTGGCTATGTCCGTTAGGAAATGGGGTACACCCTGCTTCCCCTTCTCTACTTCCAGCTGGCTGGAATGCAGATGCAATGACAAGAGCTGAAGCAGCCACACGAGACCAAGAGACAAATATCCCACATTGAAGATATCAAAGCACCAAGAAAGAATTTGGGTCCCCATCACAAGGGAGCCACTGGAGTATTACATGAGAGAGAAATGAAATTGTATTTTATTTAAGCCTTGGTTATTTAGGCCTTGCTTACAGAAGGTGAGCCTGTAACCTACTACCCAACCCATGTGCTAGCCTGTTTTGACAATTAGACTATGGAGAATAAAAATCATATCTCGTGGGGCAGCTGGGTGGCTCAGAGTTTGTTAAGTTTCTGACTTTTGGTTTGGGCCCAGATCATGATCTTGTGAACATGAGATCAAGTCCTGCAGCAGGCTCCACGCTGAGCATGGAGTCTGCTTCAGAATCTCTGGTCTTCCCCCTCCCCCTCTGTTCCACCCCCCACTAGCTCGCACTCTCTTTCTCTCCCTTTCAAATGAATAAATAAAATCTTTTAACAACCAAATGTCTTTCCATGGACTTAGGAATGAGTCAAATGAGATTCCTGCCCTCCGGAGCATGTGGTCTAACAGGGGTTTCAGAAAATCAAGCACGCGCAAAGCTATATGGCAGAGAACACTTCAGGGTGTTCTAGGAAGATATAGGAGGGAAACCTTCTTTTTTTTAAAGATTTTATATATTTATTTGATAGAGATTACAAGTAGTCAGAGAGGCAGGCAGGGAGAGAGGAGGAAGCAGGATCCCTGCTGAGCAGACAGCCTGATGTGGGGCTCAACCCCAAAACCCTGAGACATGACCTGAGCCAAAGGCAGAGGCTTTAACCCACTGAACCACCCAGGTGCACCTAGGAGGAAAACCTAAATGGGCCGAGGTCTCGGTCCATCAGCTGCCTGAAGAAGAAGACGACCATCTTAGGTCTTTTCAGGTCAGTCCCCCCAGAAATAGCCCAAAAGATGAGGTTTCATGTCGAAGAAATTTATTTCAAAGTTGCTCTTGGAGAAACCATTGAGGGGCAGGGGAAACAGGACGGGGAAGGGACCAAGCACAGTCTGGCCGTGACTCTGCACAAATCCTACGGATGGAAGCTCCCAGCTGCTCCTGCAGGGAACGAGGGAAGTCTGGCCTCGAAAAGGCCCAGCCCCAGGCAGGGGAGCTGGGCTCTCTCCTCTGAGAGCTGCGCCTCCGGCCATTATAATCCCTCTTCCCAAGGCAGGTCACAGGCGCTGCTAGAAACAAAAGCAGCACCAAAGCCAGGAGAAATGCCTCCTCGGATAACGTGGGTGTGTCCTGCACCCCCTCCGCTCTCGCCAGCATTGAGAATCCCACCAAGGCTAAGAGCCTCTTCTAGTTTTGAGAGTGAACCCTTCTGCTGAACTAGGGGGGAGCCCTCAGCTGGACCAGGAGCACCTAGCACTCCGGCATTAAATGCCCCCACACGCCCCCACAGTCACACACACACAAACACAGGCGTGTGCGCACACATTTACACACTTTCACACGCATGCATACACACACATGCCAGTTTTTTTTTAAAGCAAGAAGGAGGGTGTGATGTGATTGCCGGTGATGTGGTCAGCAAGACAGGCCAGGCTCGGTCTCCAGCTTGGGCCCCCAACCTTTAAGCCTTGGTGTCCCACCGCAGCTCCCCACACTTTTATCCTCACCGGCCTTGGGATGGGCCATGATAAGGGCCCGGGCAAACACAGCTCCCCAGGCCCAAGGGCCAGTTGGCGTCAGAATGAAAGGACAACCTCTCCTGCAGGCAGCCGACCCTAGGCAGACCCCCCTAAAGTAGGGTGAGACAGCTTCCGGCCGGAGACCCACAAGGCAACCCATTCATCCCAGGCTGGACACACCCCCAGAACCAACATCACACAGCTAGGGAGAAGCCCACTCCGGCCTCGGACATGGGCCTCACCATGCCTCGGAGCTCCAGTAAGTTTTGCCACTCAGTGGTCTCAGTCTGGGGTGAGATCTGGCTATTCGGGTAAGTTTTGGCTATTTCGGGTAAGATCTGGCTATTCGGGTAAGTTTTGGCTATTTCGGGTAAGATCTGGCTATTTCCAGAAAGTTTTGCCACTCAGTGGTCTCAGTCTGGGGTGACCTTGGCTGAGTCCTTGCTGTTCTCTGGGTCCTGATTTCTCATCTATAAAGCCAGAGATAAAACCAGATGGCCCCTCAATCATAACATTGCACTAAGTGACAGCTCCCTCTTAACCCCTGAATCCCGAACAGGCTTCCCACCCAGAGCTGTCTAACATGTATGAATTAAGGTCCAAAATACTTTATGCGATAGTCACAGAGCACCTACCAAGGGGGGTAAGCATCCTACACATATTAACGCATGAGGTTCTGTTAGTATTCCCTATTTAAAGACAGTGACAGGCACCTGACTCGGTAGAGCAAGGGACTCTTGATCTCAGGGTCCTGAGTTTGAGCCCCACGGTGGGCCTAGAGCCTACTTAAATAAATAAATAATAACAAAGTAAAGATGGTGAACGGGAGGCAGAGAGAGAAAGGAAGTAACTTGTCCAAGTTTGCACAACGAGTCAAGGCCAAGCTAGGATGCAGACGCAGTCCATCTGGCTCCCCACTGTGTTCCACGCTGCTCCCTCTCCTTTTGTAAGCAATGTTACATACTTTCATTTCCTTAACTCAAGCTCAATCTTTCCTCCCTTCCTGGCCACAGAATCCAGTGACATTTGCAGACTATGGTGGGCTCAGGAACAAACGGAGGTGGGGTCCAGACAACATGGGGGTTACCCGAATAGCCAGAGCTCCCCCAGCTACGGAGGGTGACATGCCCATGCCCTCTGTCTCTGGGCAAGTCACACAGGTGCCCCCCACCAAGTCCAGCCCTCAGGGGTCCCACCAGCTTCTCTGAAAGCCACATGCTCAGCACCCACCTACGCCAATCACTGCCCCTCCCTGCAGAGCTGAGCGGGAGGAGAAGCAGCCTTGGCTGTGCATGGAAGCCACCAGCCCCCGTGGTCCCCAGAGAGGGCTTCCCCCTTCTTCCCATCCTGGCACCCGCTTCTGTGCCCACCTGCCCGCCGGTGGGTGCTCTCCTGTGACTTCACTTCCCAAGCCCGGGCTGGGGCAGGAGCTTTCTGCAGAGTGGTTCTACACCACGGCAAAGCTGTCATTCCTTCTCTCCCGCTGCTGTGAGAACAGGAAGGAAATTAACATTTCCAAATATTACACACAGGCTCCTTTCTGTGGAAAGTGCTTGGCAAATAGTTTAAGTAAGGAGGAGAAGTTGATAACAGAAGGTGTTACAAAATGCAAGTTAAATCTGTCCTCTCGCAGTCTGAACTTGGTCCTTTTCCACTGGGAAAATTCACCAGAGAGTAGGTCTAGTCCCTTGTTTTGGAGAAAACCTTTTAGATTTGAGGTTGTCCTTCCACTTCACAGAAATCTTGATTTTCCAGGGTCAGCAGCAGCCCCCCCCCCCCGGGGACGTCTGTGCCTTCTGCCTCTTCCCCGGCACCCCTCCCTCTCCCCCCGTCTCCCACAGCCTGTCCACACCCTCCCCCACCCATTTCCACAGCCGCCAGGCTCTGTCTTGCGCACTCCCTTCCTCCTAAGCTCTTTCTTCTCTTGCAGGCCCGTCCTGGTCCATTCTCCTTCACTCTCCGCGGTCAGGCATCTCACTCGTCTACTCAGCGCTCCCCAACACGGGGGGTAAATCCCACACTCTTGAACATAGCATTCAAGGCCCACCCATGACCTGGTCTCTGTCCTCCTTTCCCGAGTTATCCCTTGTGTCATTAGGGCTGACCTCCTGGGGTTTTCCTGTCTTCATTCTAAACGCATGCTGGTCCCTTGAAATTCAGTGTCCCTTGAAATTCCATGGTCCCTTGAAATTCAATGTGGCCATGTGACTTGTTCAGACCAATGAAATTCAAGCAGTAGCCAACACCTATCACTTCTGGCAAGGGCTGTGATGGCAGTGTGCGAGCTGGCACCTGCCCTCTCCCACCCTACCCCCCCCATGGCAACTGGTGGCACTTGTAGGTGGTAAAGTCTCCATCTTTCTGTGTCCCCAAGTGGTAGCACCTCCCATCACAGCCCCCCATGACCTGTAATGGACACACAGGAAGACCAAGAAAGAAACATTTTTTTAAAGTAGGGGTGTTGGGCGCCTGGGTGGCTCAGTGGGTTAAGCCGCTGCCTTCTGCTCAGGTCATGATCTCAGGGTCCTGGGATCGAGGCCCGCATCGGGCTCTCTGCTCAGCGGGGAGCCTGCTTCCTCCTCTCTCTCTGCCTGCCTCTCTGCCTGGTTGTGATCTCTCTATGTCAAATAAATAAATAAAATCTTTAAAAAAAAAAAAAAGTAGGGGTGTTGCTAGTTGCTGCTCGTTCTGACTGATCTAATGTGTTCCTTGGGCCTATGACCTTTCCTAATCCCACCTTTCCTGGCTACTGACCATCCCTTGGGTTCCCTGGGATGCCCAGGCTGCCCTCTTTGACTGACATTCTCTGCTCCCCATGCCGACTCAGCCAAATCCTCTCATCCACTGGGACTCAGTGCAGTCGCCACCTCTGCCAGGAAGGCTTCCTAACTTTCCGCCCAGGGCACCTGAAGGGAAGGAAAAATTCTTCTCTACCCCCGTGGTCTGCCTCGTGGCAGGACTAAGAATTCAGTTTACATGAGACAGACTAATAGGAGAAAATAAAAACCAAAAGATTTATTATATGCACACAGAGGCCAAATAATGAAATCGAGAGCCAAAGAAATGACCAAGACAGGCAGTTTCTCTACGTTTTAGGGAAAGAGAAAATAAATCTGGGAGGAATTGACGGGACAAAGAAAACTTAACTTTGAGAGCTTTGCTTAGGAATTCTAAACAGGGGGCACCTGGGTGGTTCAGTCCTTAGTGTCTGCCTTTGGCTCAGGTTGTGCATCTCAGGGTCCTGGGATCAAGCCCCACATCGGGCTCTCTACTCAGCGGGAAGCCTGCTTCTCCCTCTCTCTCTGCCCCTCCTCGTGTTCCTCTCTTGCTCTCTCTCTCTCTGTCAAATAAATAAATAAAATCTTTAGGGGGAAAAAAGGAATTCTAACCAGAATTTGGGCTGGGGTAAATTAGTAAAAAGTAACAAGGGTCACTAATACAGCATTCTTGGATCTAAATTTCCCACCTCCGGGGACAAGGCTCTCTTTAGCTCCTAGTACAGGGCAGGTACCTTTTACCTTTCACCAGGAAGAGTTATTTTCTGCTTTCACAGGGTCAGGGGAGGGTGTGAAAGCCCTTCTTACACAGACTGTCTCTTAAGTAACTTTTATTTAAAATAATATGCTGGGGGGGCATCTGGGTGGCTCAGTGGGTTAAGCCTCTGCCTTCAGCTCAGGTCATGATCTCAGGGTCCTGGGATAGAGCCCCACATTGCATTGGGCTCTCTGCTCAGCGGGGATTATGTTTCCCCCTCTCTCTCTACCTGCCTCTCTGCCTACTTCTGATCTCTGTCTGTCAAATAAACAAATAAAACCTTAAAAAAAATAAAATAATATTCCGGGGTACCTGGGTGGCTCAGTAGGTTAAGCTTCCAACTCTTGATTTCAGCTCAGGTTGTGATCTCAGGGTAGTGAGATCGAGCCCTTCATCAGGCTCTGTGCTCAACATGGAGTCTCTTTGAGGTTCCCTGCCCCTCCCTGCTGGCTCTCCCATGCATGCTCTCACCTCTAAAAATGAAGTGAAGGGAACACCTGGGCGGCTCAGTGGGGTAAGCCGCTGCCTTCGGCTCAGGTCATGATCTCAGTGTCCTGGGATAGAGCCCGGCATTGGGCTCTCTGCTCAGCGGGGAGCCTGCTTCCCTCTCTTTCTCTGCTTGCCTCTCTGCCTACTTGTGATCTCTGTCAAATAAATAAAATCTTTTAAAAAAGTAAAAATTTTTAAAAAATGAAGTGAAGAAGAGTCTCTAACATATCTAATAATTATGTCCTCCGTCTCCCATCCCCCGCCCCCCGCTGTTGGTCCCCCACATCGTTTTCTGACCGATCCCTCCCCCACACTGGGCCCAGCACTCTTTGGCAGCAGAGCAGTCAAGAGCATGAAATTTGCAGTCAGGCCGACCTGGGTTCAAACCACAACTCTACTACTCGCTGTTTCTCCTCGAGGGAGTACTTGACGCCCCAAGCCTCAGTTTCCCCATTTGTAAATTGGGGACAATCTCGACCTCATAGGGCGTCCATGGAAAGCACCTGGGAGAACATATGCAGGATCTCTGGGGCTCTTTGATGGAATCAGGCTCTGGGCCTGGGAGACTGGAGGGGCCTCGGAAGCCCTCGCTGAGGAGGAGGCAGTGGAGATGACCCCTGAGAGGAGCAGAAGGAGCCAGCCAGGCCAAGGGCTGGGCGAAGAACATTCCAAACAAGGGAAGTGCAATTACAAAACCCCAAACTAACCAAATCCCATAAATGGCCACTTTTCTGCCTCCCGTCTTCCTCCCACACCTGGACAACCCACTGCCCGCCCGGGGACATCTAGGCCACGCGTCACCCAGCATGACCCCGTCACGCACTCCACTTGCAAGTCAGCAGCACTGAGCCATCCCTTTCCTCCCCAGAACCTCTGGGGCTGCTGCAGACCGAGGCGGGAAAATCAGGGCCGTACTGCCAAGTTGGCTCGGGGCCCGGGGTTGCGTGGATAAGCTGGCTATCGCGGGGGACCCGGGAGACGTCATTGCCACCAGCAAAGACTGAGTCTCTCGGTTTGCTTGTCTTCCTGGGCGGAACCTCCCTCGCACCGATAGGGCCAAGAGGAAAGTAAATGCTTCGGTCTAATCTTGCCCTGTGTGATCACAGGGTCACCACAGGTGGCCACTCCCTGGGCAGAATCCGGTTTCTCCATCCCTTCTCCAAAGGCAGCCACAGGACATCAGGATCAGCACCCGACCCTGAGGCCTGCAGGCTGGAACTCAACTCATAAGCCGTTGGGACCAATGTAATGCCCAGCCTGTCCTTACGGGTCTGCCCTTTTTCACATTCCAGACCCACACAGCACAGCCCCCGTAGAGCGGGAGCAGTGCCATCCCCCATCGGGGCCCTCAAAGCTCCAAGGTCTTTCCCGAACATCAGACAAGTCCCTTGAACACAGGCTTGTCGGAGCCTCCTGACTGGGCCACCTGGTCCCTGAAGAGCGAAACAGACATTGCGTCGAAGTTGCAGAAGGCTGAGCAGAAATGGTTCATTGCTCCAAATTCAGGCCGGTGCCGTGCAATCCGTCAGGGGCGGTGTTGCCTGCACGAGGAGGGGGGCCGCGGGGCCACAGAGGGGGCATGAGTCAGATGCTGTAAACGCTGCCTTCTGGTGCCACTCCAGACTGGACCCACTGTGCCTGGCACCTGGGAGAGCCAGCTCCCAGTGCCACTTTCATGCTGTCCGGAGAGCAGGGCTGGAGCCAGAAGCCGACCAGACTCAAGAAGGAAAGAAAAGGACCTCAGCCCTGCACCTGCGGGCCTCTGAGAGTTGCTCACGCAGGCTGGCAGCAGTGAGCCCTCTCTGAGCTGTCCCGGTTCAGCGCTCTCCCAGCCGGAGGGAGGACCAGATGCCTTGAGTCCCAGATGCCTTCACTAATTCACCTTGCAACCTTTTGGTAAGGGACACTGCCTGGCTTCCAGTTTCTTCCTCCCTAGAATGAGGGGACGGGACTTGTTCCAGGAAAGCAGCTGGTCCAGATGGCGTGCCAATGCTGGTGAGCACGACGAGCGGCTCGGGGTACAGGTGGCTCAGGACAGCGAGGCCCCATCCAGTGCTCAGACGCCTTAGCAGGGTCCGCCCTGCCCTGGGGGCAGCAGTGGTCAACCAGGTGCCACCACAAGCAGGAGGACCTCGGGGCCCCATCCTGCAGAACATTCTGCCCCTCGGAATCTGTGGGCTGAGATCAAGTAGTTAAAAGGCAGATAGAAGACTATGGATTCTTCAGCAGAAACCCGGGTCAGGCTGATGAATCACCTCTCCTAAAGGAATAAATTCCAATAAAAGGATTCTGAGGACAAGATGCGACAGGATGGTCAGCTACCTCAGACAATATTTCAGATGTTTCGGGTCACCTGCCCTCTTGCTGTCCGGCTTGAGAGGATGCCGACAGCCAAGGAGCGACTGGAGAGTCACGGACGGTGGCCGTCCCTCTTCCCCGTGACTCAGTAGCAGGGAAGATGGCTCTTATCACCCCCATTCCAGCAGGGTGGGATGCCACCTCCAGCATTTACTGGGAGACCCATCAGGGACTGGACCCCTGATCAGTACATTCCTTCCCCAGGGCTTCTTCCACGTCCCAGTCCCTCCTGGGTCCTGCCCAAGCTGACCCCTCTCTGTTACCCCCTCCCCTCCTTCCTTTCCAAATCTCCCCCAACCCCTCACCTCAACCTCTCGGCCCCCTCCCTACCCAGGCCTTTCCCTCACCCTGAAGACGGCCCCAAAGAAGAGGGGCCCAGGGGCTTTAGGAAACAGCCCTGTTGGGTTTTTCCTAAAAATGGCATTCCTTCCACATCTAGGCGCCAGCGTGTCTCCTCATAGTCTCCAGCTGGATGGCCGAGCAGCCCCGGGTAGGAGGGACCGGGACAGTTCTCAGTGGAAGAGCTGGAGGGATGAGCCGTGAAGGCTCCCAGCGACTCAGTCAAGCGAGGTCCCATCCACGTCCGCTCTTCTTGGGCCCCTTGGGGTAACACTAAATGCAGAAATTTCAAAAGGCAAGATTGTCAAACTTTTGATTACATAAAATATTTCAAACGTAACAAAAGTAAGAAAAGGATAGTGGCGTGAACCCCACAATACCATCACTCGGCGTCAAGAATTACAACACTACTTCCTAGCCCAAGCCACCATAATGGAAGACCATACAGACAGGAGGCTGGAAATCCCAGATCAGGGCGCTGGCCAATTCCGTTCCTGGTGACAGCCGCCTTCTTAGCCTGCGGACAGCCCCCTTCTCACTGTGCCCTCACAGGGTGGGGGGATTGAGGAAAGCTCTCAGAGTTCTCTTCTTCAAAGGCACTAATGCCATCCCAAGGGCCCACTTTCATGGCCTCAGCTAAACCCAACTTCACCCCAAACAGCCCACCGCCAAATACCATGGTATTGGGAGTTAGGCTTCAACGTATGAATCTGGAGGGCAGGGAGAGAGACACAACACAGTACAGAGCAATTACACAAATCTTTGTTTTATCTAGACCCTCATTTTTTTAAATGTTGTTATTCATTCACTTTTGGTGGTACATTTTAAGGCACAGATTACCATTTATTGTACATCTCTGAGAGGTAAGGATTTTTTAAATATACAAAATGTATGTAACCACCGTACACAAAGATAAACTCAAAATGGATAAAAGACCTCAATGTGAGACAGGAATCCATCAGAATCCTAGAGGAGAACATAGGCAGTAATCTCTTTGATATCAGCCACAGCAACTTCTTTCAAGATATGTCTCCAAAGGCAAAGGAAACAAAAGCAAAGATGAACTTTTGGGACTTCATCAAAATCAAAAGCTTCTGCACAGCAAAGGAAACAGTCAAGAAAACAAAGAGGCAACCCCCGGAATGGGAGAAGATATTTGCAAATGACAGTACAGACAAAAGATTGATATCCAGGATCTATAATGAACTCCTCAAACTCAACACACACAAAACAGGCAAACATATCAAAAAATGGGAAGAAGATATGAACAGACACTTCTCCAGTAAAGACATACATATGGCTATCAGACACATGAAAAAATGTTCATCATCATTAGCCATCAGGGAGATTCAAAAGAAAACTACATTGAGATATCACCTTACATCAGTTAGAATGGCCAAAATTAGCAAGACAGGAAACAACATGTGTTGGAGAGGATGTGGAGAAAAGGGAACCCTCTTACACTGTTGGTGGGAATGCAAGTTGGTGCAGCCTCTTTGGAGAACAGCGTGGAGATTCCTCAAGAAATTAAAAATAGAGCTTCCCTATGACCCTGCCATTGCACTCCTGGGTATTTACCCCAAAGATATAGATGTAGTGAAAAGAAGGGCCATCTGTACCCCCAATGTTTATAGCAGCAATGGCCACGGTCGCTAAACTGTGGAAAGAACCAAGATGCCCTTCAACGGATGAATGGATAAGGAAGATGTGGTCCATATACACTATGGAGTATTATGCCTCCATCAGAAAGGATGAATACCCAACTTTTGTAGCAACATGGACGGGACTGGAAGAGATTATGCTGAGTGAAGTAAGTCAAGCAGAGAGAGTCAATTATCATATGGTTTCACTTATTTGTGGAGCATAACAAAAAGCATGGAGGACATGGGGAGTTAGAAGCGGACTGGGGGAAATTGGAAGGGGAGGTGAATCATGAGAGACTATGGACTCTGAAAAACCATCTGAGGGGTTTGAACTGGCGGGGTGGTAGGAGGTCGGGGTACCAGGTGGTGGGTATTATAGAGGGCACGGATTGCATGGAGCACTGGGTGTGGTGAAAAAATAATGATACTGTTATGCTGAAAATAAATAAATGAAAAAAAATGTATGTAACCACAATGCTGTTGTTCCCCAGACAAAATTACCAATAACTTTAATATCATCTAATGTCCAGTCCATGTTCAAATTTCCCTAATTTGCTCAAAATGCCTTTTAATGGTTTATTGATTTGAATTAGGGATCAGGATTTAAAGAATCTACACGTGTTGCGTTTGCTTATTATCTCTTAAGACTTTGAATAACTAATAGTCTTTCCCCTTCTTATGTTTTTTTGTTGTTGTTGTTCAAAAAGTGAGGGAGGGAGGGGTACCTGGGTGGCTCAGTGGGTTAAGCATCTGACTCTTGATTTCAGCTCAGGTCATGCCAAGGTAATGAGATTAAGCCCAGTGTTGGGCTCCAAGCTCAACTGGGAGTCAGCTTCTCACCCTCTGCCCCTCCTCCTGCTCTCTCTCTCTCTTTCTCTCTAAAATAAATAAATAAATCCTTAAAAAGATTTAAGCTGGGGGGGGGGTCACTTATCTTACAGAATGTCCCAACTACTGGGTTTACATGATTGCTTTCTTGTTCCTTTGTCTACATACTTCCTGAAGCTTGTTACATTCAGACTTAAGTTGAAAAATTTTTATTGGAATACTTCATAGATAGTTCTAGGGATCTCTTACTACATCATTTCAATAGGCACAAAACTGATAGATGTTAGGGTTGATTCGTGGGTCCTGGGGCTCTCCCCTTCATCCGTTGGAATTCCCCCTACGGCTTCGCATCTTGCGGGTCCAATATCCACCAATGCTCTTCCCCTAGATCCCTTGTTTTATTAGGAACTGCGAAGCAGTGATTTCTTCATTCAACCATTCCTTCTGACTTTCCTCTCTAGAATTCTTCAATAAAGAACTTTCCTTCAGCATTATTTGTAGTTACCTGAAATATACCTGAAATATTTGCTCAGACCTAAACAGCATAAATATTGACGATTATTTCCCTTCCTCTATCAGTGATCAGAATCATGAGTTGTATATTTGATGTGTTGCTCAAATTGTCCCACTTTGGGCCCCTGGAAGCCTCTTCCTACTGATTCCTGCACCTTTGGACAGGATTCCAGAGAGCTTTTCTGGACCCTTGAGACATCCTGGGCATTTCTTGGTGCAGCCCTGGAATCAGCCATCTCTTCAAGAATCCCTGATGCTCTCGTAGTAAATGGTATCTGTAGGCCACAAGCCGGGCCTCAGGGTACTGCCTGTTATCACATATCATGGCTTCTAGGTTTTTCAGCTGCCAGAGCCAAGAGATAGGGTGAACTCGTGAACAACATGGGTCTGAGCTGTGCAGGTCCGTTTACACACGGAATCTCTACGGTCCGTCTGCTGCAGGGCTGTCAATTTTTCCCTTCCTTGTGAACTTCTTAATAACATTTTTCTTGTCTCTAGCTAACTTCAGTGTAAGAACACAGGACCTAATACACATAACATACAAAATAGGTGTTAATCGACTTTTTATGTTATCAGCAAGCCTTCTGGCCAATGGCAGGCTGCTCGTAGTGAAGTTTTAGGGGAGTCAAAAGTTCTTTGTGGATTTTGGGCAGCCTGGGGAGAGTGGGTCAGTACCCCTAAACCTCACATGATTCACCGGTCAGCTCTATGTATTTTGCTAGAAAGAGAAAAATAGTTGATGAGTACAAAGACAGAGAGAGAGGGAACACAGGCAGGGGGGAGTGGGAGAGGGAGAAACAGGCTTCCTACTGCAGGATTCGATCCCAGGACCCTGGGATCATGACCCGAGCCAAAGGCAGACACTTAACATCTGAGCCACCCAGGCGCCCCTAACTCACTGGCTTTACCCTCTAACTTAGGGTTTCAAAATAACCGTGGGCATCTGGGTGGCTCAGTGGATTAATCCCCTGCCTTGGGCTCAGATCATGATCTCAGAGTCCTGGGATGGAGCCCTACATTGGGCTCTCTGCTCAGTGGGGAGCCTGCTTCTCCCTCTCCCTTTGCCTGGACTCCCCCTGCTTGTGCTCGCTTGCTCTCTCTCTGTGTCAAATAAATAAATTTGGCTTTTGCAAATAACGTTGCAGTACAGAGCTCGTGCACACGCCTTTAAAAAAAAGAAAAAATCCCAGGCCCAAAATGGCATCACTTAGGCCAAGTCCCCAGTGGAAGCTTCAATACATAATCTAACTGCAGTGTCAGCCTCCCCCAGGAAGGTATCTTAACTGGTCAGTCAGGAATTTTCCGACACGCTCCAGTGAGTCAACCCAACGGGCCCTCTCCATCCCCTCAAGGAAGATGAAACCATCTGTCTGATAAGACTACTTTGTCCCCCACCAAGGGAAAGCAGTCTCACCTGGAAAATCTTCTTCTTTGCCGGTAACTTTCTTACCCCACCCTCCTTCCACGAATACTTTCCACATTGTACACATGCCTTGGGAGTTCCCCTCTATTTGCTAGAGGGTGCTGCCCGATCTGCGAATTGTCTACAAAAGCCAATTAGAGCTTTAAAATTGATTTGGTTGAATTATTTCATAGGAGTTTCTTATTTTTGTCAAAATGTATCTTTGGGTTAGAATCCTAGAGGTAGAATCGCTACATTAAAAAGGGTGTGTGTGGGGCGCCTGGGTGGCTCAGTAGGTTAAGCCTCTACGTTCGGCTCGGGTCATGATCCCAGGGGCCTGGGATCGTGTCCCGCATAGGGCTCTCTGCTCAGCAGGGAGCCTGCTTCTCCTCATCTCTCTCTCTGTCTGTCTCTCTGCCTATTTGTGATCTCTCTCTGTGTCAAATAAATAAATAAAATCTTTAAAATAAATAAATAAATAAAAGGGTGTGTGTGTGTGTGTGTGTGTGTGTGTGTGTGTGATTTGCTAGATGCTGTCAAATCCCTTGGACCCCAAAACTAAGTTTTAACAATGTGGAGGATGGAGGGTGGAGGGGTGAGAGGGAGTGCCTCCCCAATTCCATCTGCCCCCCAGGCCTGGGACAAGGCCAGCCTCCTACTCAACGGTCAGGCCTGGACAGATCTCAAAGAGGAACCCCAGTGTCCCCAATGGTTTTGGAAGGAGCCATAAAGTGTCATTCTCCTTACTTTGGCTGGAATGATACTAGTTTTATAGGTAGCCTTGTTCATCTCAGGCCAAGCAGAAGTTCTGGATACTCTTTTCTTTCTTTTTTTTTTTTAACCTTCTTTGATTGGCCAACTTAAAAATTAGTTTTTCCTTTGTGCACTTGGTTTGGCAGACAAAATGGTTCAAGGTATGGATCCCATGGGGAGCTATGTCAGGTGCTCAGCAAATGGAGGTTACTGGTAAGTCTGTTGGTTGATCTGACCTTGGTGGTCTTGCTTTACAAATGCAAGGAAAACTCACATGGCTGGGATACATTCAATTTCTCATTCATCCCACCAGCATGAACTGAACACCCCCTCAGTCTGCACTCTACTCCCGCCTCTAGGCTGGAAATAAAAACCTGTAGAGCCTACCTGGTGGCAGCCCACAGCTGTTTGAGTTGGCTCATGCTACGTTTGCGGGTCTGTTTTCGTTTTCTGGGTTTTGGGGTTTTTTTAGGGAAGTAGTTGCTTACATTTGAAGATAAGGATTTCACATCAACATCCAGACTCCTGACATCTCTTGAAAACATGGCCAGCCTGGCATCGCCAGCCAGGCGTGGCAACTGCTGGAGGGAGCAGGGGAGAGACCGCCTCCTTGTTGTGAGGCACGTGCTACCCGGTGCCCATGATGCCCGTCCAGCCCTTCCATTCATCTCCCTCGCCTCCTGGATCGTGAGTTCGTGCCCTTAATTGCAAGCTTCCTGAAAGCAAGGACTACTAGTGTTTTGTGGGTTTTTATGTTTTTGCTTTTGTTTTTGGTAATCTCTACACCCAACGTGGGGATCAAACTTACAACCTCCCGAGATCAAGCGTTGCCTGCTCTCCCAACTGAGCCAGCCATGCACCCCAAGGACCACTTGTGTCTGGTTTGACTTTGACTTTCTAGCCTCTAGCCAAGGCCCCAGCACACAGTGGGGCCCCAGTAATTGTTTGCTGTATGAATAAGAAGTCTCCTGGATGCATGCATTCCTTTGCTTCTAGCATTAAAATTGTGCAATGGTGACATGCAGACTGGCACCCCGAGTGCCAGTCTGTACTATCCCACCACCTAAAGTCACCTGTATGCTCAGCGTCTTCGTAGTGACACTTGACCCATACCCACACTTGATTCCTCCTAGCAATCTCCTCTCCAAACGAGGGTATCAGTGCACACCTCACGGGCCCTGGGGAGACCGCACAAGATCAGGAAAGTCAAGCATGGCACCTGGCACTTACTTTTAGCATGTTATTAGCAGCACCTTTATCTCCAAGATAGAAAGAGTCTCCCCACTCTTTGTTAGAATTTATGGTTCAGGATTGTTTTTTTGGTTTGGTTTATTTTTTTCCCCCCCAGCCAAGCCCCAAGGAAGAGATCACAATAGAAATCTCTGTATTCTGTGAATTTTCTAAATCCCCTCCTCACAAACACTGATGGGGATAGAGATCTTATCAGAGAGGGTCATATGTCTTATCAGGTTCATTTAGCAACCCTCAGGGGCACGACTAAGGCAGATCACAGCACATATAACAAGCCACTCATGCTGGCCATTGCATGCTCAGAACCCGAGAAGAAAGCATGAGGTGGTTTGGGGTCCTCGGGCTGGTGGCCCTTTCAGAATGCTTAGTCACGTAAGTACAGGGACTGCGGTTGGTACCAGCTCTCTTTCTGGGCTCTTTCTTGCCTTCTTATTCTCCTGCCCATCCATGGTAGTGGAGAGAATATGATGATTCCCAGACTATCTTAAAGTTCAAGTTTCCATTTATTGATCAGTAGCTTACTACGTGCACTGTGAGGTCCGGATGTCTTGAGGCAGGCCTGAAGGGTTGTACAGCTCCAGGAGTGCCAGTCATATATTATGAGCTGTGAGAAATGGCACCCCTTGGAATTGTTCAGTGTACAACCTGTGCAACTGTAGGCATGGTCCTGTCTAGGAAGCATTTCTCCTTCATTTGTCTCTAGGTCTTCTCTTTGCTCTCACTCCATTTTCATATGTATATGTCTCTTTGGATGTCTCTCTGCATGAAAAACTCTTATTTTTTCTAGTTTGAATCCTAGTTACTCTACCCTCTTAATTTCTCTAATTTATTCTCCATTGCCTCACAAACTCTCATTGCTTCATAAACTCTCTCTTCTGGTTGAGCCCTGAAAAAAGATCAACAGGGCTACAGGTAGGCCCAGTTTTGCCTCTAACAAGCAGCGTGACCATAGCCAAGTCACCGACTCTCTATAAAAAGAGGATGATGGAGGCGCCTGGGTGGCTCAGTGGGTTAAGCCGCTGCCTTCGGCTCAGGTCATGATCTCAGAGTCCTGGGATCCAGTCCCGCATCGGGCTCTCTGCTCAGCAGGGAGCCTGCTTCCCTCTCTCTCTCTCTCTGCCTGCCTCTCCATCTACTTGTGATTTCTCTGTCAAATAAATAAATAAAATCTTTTAAAAAAAAAAAAAAAGAGGATGATGATTTCCATTCTACTTCCCTCCCACAGCTTCTTTGAGAAAGATACAGTAAGACGACAGTGGCAATACTGACGACTGCCATCGTCAGGAGCCAGGTGCATGATAGCCATCATTTTGCTTAACACCCCAAACATTCTATGTGAGGGGATTATTACCATTCCACCTTTTTGCAGGTGGAGAAACTGAGGCACAGAAAGGCCACATAGCTTATGCAAGATTATGCAATGGAAACCTGTATTCAAACCTAAGTTTATTGCCATAGTTTTTCCATTGTGTTGGGTGGCCTGCCCCAATAAGATGACATCCTAAAAATGTTTGGAAAATATGCGGTAGGATTACAGCATGAGAAGTAGCAGTTACATTGTAAATGAAGATCGCCACCTCTTATTTGTTTCTCTTTCCCCAATGCCGGCTTCAAGAATCCCTCTGACAAGGGTCAAGTCCATGCGAGAAAACCTCAGGGAGAAAGACAAGCTTCGCGATTACCTTGAGAAGCATCCTTACAACCTGGCCTACAAGTTTGTGGACTCTGCAGATCTGGACCAGGGGATATATTACGAACCCATGAGGAACTACCTGGATGTAAGTGTGGCAGGACGGGGGCAGGGACCAGGGCAGGGATGGCTCTCCAGAGAGCCCCCTAGGGCTCTGGCCAAGGGCTGGAGGTCATCTGGAGGTGGGAGCAGGGATGCTAGGGCTGGGGGTCCTGCAGGGAGAGACGCTGGAAAACAGAGACGGCATCCCCAGAGGAGAAGGCACTTCAACCCTCAACTCCTGGTCTATGGTGACCAGGTCCAGCCCCAAGGAAGACTCCGGCAAAAAAGTTATTGAGCGCCTACAGTTATCATTATTGTTAACAAAACTTCCATCTCTTCTCCAAGAATGCATAGCCCAGCCGGAGAGACTAGCAGAACATAAGCGAAGGTCAAGGAAAAGGGCCACCTGCATGGTGCTGATGTTATGTTTTGAGTTTAAAAGAAGTGGCCTGGGGTGACCCAGGAGGGCTGCCTAGAGGAGGAAGCACTCAGGCTAGGCCAAGTGGGTGGAAAGGATTTAGAGAGCTGCAGGGGACACCGAAGAGCTTTTCAAATGGAGGCACTGGCCTGAGTAGAGGCTATAAGGCAGAGTGGTTGAAAGCTGATTTCAGGAGACACGGGACACCTGAGGGAGGCAGGCACCTGGGGGTCAGGGAGGGACTAGGGCAACCTGCCTTAACCATCCCTTCCCGGCCCCTGCAGCTGGCCTACGTCGGCACCATCAGCATTGGAACGCCCCCACAGGAGTTCAAGGTCATCTTTGACACAGGCTCGACGGACTTGTGGGTGCCCTCCATCTACTGCACCAGCCCTGCCTGCTGTGAGTGCCTGCTCCCCCATCTCGGGGCCCCCCTCACCCCGTCCTCTGTCCTTGGCAAGCTGACAGATGTTCACCTCCTGTGTCTGCAGCTAATCACAATGTCTTCAACCCTCTGCTGTCCTCCACGTTCCGGGCCTTGGGACGGCCCATCCACCTCCAGTACGGCACTGGGATGATGTCAGGATTTCTTGCTTATGACAACGTTCAGGTAACGTGGAAACCAGAGGCTGAGGAAGGCTGGCCTGGGGAACAATGAGGGCTAATAGGACCAAATGTAGGGTCAGGTGGGAGCACCTGTCTTTCCCAAAGTCCCCCAGCAGCTGGCTGCCTGCCCTGGGGCGCTGGGTCCCTAGGGAGATAGTGCCTCCCCCGACACATGGAATCCTAGAATAGTAACCCAGAGAGTGGGTCATCATGCAGGCGCCGCTTGGAGGGCGTGATTTGCAGCTCCTTTCCCCATGGTTAGCTCAAGACTGATTTTCCTGGAAACACGGAGAGGTGCAGGAAAAACTGCCCACTTTTTTTTTTTTTAAGATTTTATTACTTATTTGACACAGAGAGAAAGAGCACAAGCAGGGAGAGCAGGAGGCAGAGGGAGAGGAAGGGCTCCTTGCTGAGCAGGGAGCCCAAGGTGGGGCTCCAACCCAGGACCCTGGGATCAGGACCCGAGCTGAAGGCAGACACCCAACTAACTGAGCCACCCACACGCCCCAATGGCCCACTTTTATATTCTCAGACTGTGGCAGGCACGGTGCTGGGTGCTTTCATTGCCAGAACTTGTTTGATCCTGCACCAAACCGACGAGGCAGGCACTGTCACTGCCATCATGTGGATGGGCAAACCGAGGGACAGGGTCCCAAGGTCATGCACCTGCTAAGTGGCAGAGCGGGGGTGTGAAGCAGGACTCACATAGATGGAGGATGTTTTGGGGGAACAAGAAGAGCTGATGTGGGGTCTCTGGGTGTAGATGGGGGCTCCAGGCACTCAGGCAAAGAAGCAGGGACCACAGAAGGTGGGGGGCTTAAAAAATGGAACCTGACCCTTGGGGGCCTCTGAGACTCTAATAAAAGCTATAAGCTGCCTCCCCTAAAGTGCACGTACACACACACACACACACACACACCAGCGTATTTCCCAGGCCGAATTTTCATAAGCACTCTGCCGGCACGTGGTACAACAGGCTTCTCCTCTTGGGCAGATGAAGAATCCACATGAATTGCAATGGATTCACTCCACTTCTGTCATCAGACCACAGTCATGCCCAAAAGGAGACTATCCTCCTCTCTGTTCCTTGTGTCCTCAAGCAGAAACAATTTGGTCCCACTCTGAGTCTGTTTCCCCACCTGTAAGAGAGAGCCGATGTCAGCAGGAGGAGCAGGTGTGGGTTAAAATCCAGGGGTCCCAGCACGCAGAACCTGTGTCTCTGTTCTGGCTTGTCATAGCCAGCTGAGGTCCCCGAGGGCCTCCGTTCTTCTCCCTGCTATTAGTGGCATCTCCTAGCCCAACCCCGCTTTCCAAACCTTTCCCTGGTGACACCATCTTCTCCCACAGTTCGGGGGCCTAGTTGATGAATCTCAGGCATTTGGCCTGAGCCTGAAGGAACCCGGCAAGTTCATGGAATATGCAGTCTTTGACGGCATCCTGGGCCTGGGCTACCCCAGCCTTGGCCTCCAAGGGATCACCCCCGTCTTCGACAACCTGTGGAAACAAGGTCTCATTTCTGAGGAGCTCTTCGCCTTCTACTTGAGCAAGTAAGTCTGGGTGGGATGAGTTCTTTGTCCAAATCAGCCGTAAGATGCTTCCAGTCACATGAAAAATTGGAAACTACTTGATCTTGAAGTTTCTGGAGAGATAGCCTCATCTAGCAGGGAGCAAACTATGGCGGCGGGGGGGAGGGGCCTCTGGCCCACCCCCTGTTTTTGTAAATAAAGTTTTATTAAGAGGTAACCGCACTCATTCATTTCCATCTGGTCTGTGGCTGTTTCCATCTCGTCCACAACGGCGGCATGAAACAGTCACAAGAGCTATCCTCTGGCAGCAAAGCCTAAAATCATGGCGATCTGGCCCTTCACAAGTAAACTCTGCTGATCCCTGCAATCTAAGTCCCTCATTTGACCAATGGGGGAAACAAGGCTCAGAGGGGAGATTTGCACAAGACTGCCCAGGAAGGGGACTATCCACGGGCTGTAGCAAAGGCCTCTCTGGGCCGAGGCCTCTGGAATGGGAGAGAGCCAGGCTACAGAGCAGTCCCAGGCAGAGGGAAAAACCTGTGCCATGGTCAGAAGGAGCACCTAAGGCCCAGCGAGGGAGCCAGTGGGGCTGGAGCACTGGGGAGGAGGGAGTGGAAATGGAGCCTGGCAGGGAGACAGGGGCAAGGTTCCCCTGAGGTTCTGCACCCACCCCCCACACTTACATCTTCGCACGCTCCCAAGAGCTGCTACATAATTTGCAGGAACCGTGCAAAATGAAAATAGGAGGCCCCTTGTTTTACAAGTATTAGGAATTTCAAAGAAGGGACAGCAGAGAGATGGGGCTGTGCAGCCCGCACCCTGTGTGAGCCTAGACACTCGGCTTTGCTGAAAGAGGACAGGCCAGACCTCTCTGGCTGACGCGGCCCCTGACCACAGAGCCAAGTGCTCTGATCGCCGAAGGGGACTGGCAGAGGGGGTGGTCAGAGCCAGCCCAGGTTCGGACTCAGCTTCACCCTCTACTAGCCAGACCTCCGCCCCGCCGTGCTGCAACCTTCCTGTCTGTAGAATAGACAGCAGAGGAGAGCCTACCCTATGGGGCTTTGTGACGTGTGAGCCATGAGAAGCGCCCCCTTGGACGGTGCCTGGTGTGTTGCTAAGCTTGAAAAAAGCTACCACCCCCCAGTTATTCTCCCCTCACAATGAGCCCTTTCCCACTGCCCCCCTCAGAAAGGAGGAAGAGGGCAGCATGGTGATGTTCGGTGGTGTGAACCACTCCTACTACAGTGGAGACCTCAACTGGGTGCCCGTCTCCAGACCCCTCTACTGGCAGTTAACCATGGACAGGTAAGCCTGCTCTCTGAGGGCAGCCCCAGGTCATGCCCGCACACATGCACACAGAAACACACACACACACACATACATCACCCACAGGTTCTGATAGCCCTGCGCCTACTGACAAGTTCCAGATACCAGCAGACAAAAGCTTAAAATGCCCTTTGGAAGCTTCCATTGCCCGAGTCCTGCCCCTGGCATCTGCGCTGGGAGCTGGTGGAGAGCAGCCGGTGGCCCCCTTCCTGTCATTCTGAGCACCTGCTCAGAGAACCTCCATCTTCACTGCGTGGGCCCCATAACGAGCCAGACACCAGAGAGGGGTCTCTCATCCCTCCCTCACTTACTGGTTCATTCATTCATTCAACAAAAATATGTCGAGAGGTGTTAAGGACAGAAACTGCTCCTACAGCGCTTGCCATCTAGCAGGGCAGATGTACCTGAAACAAGTCAGACAAACAGTGAATTACCATTTTGATACATGCCAGAAATGAGTAAACGTATGCCGAGGTGACTGAGAAAGGAGGCTGACTGAGTCTGGGGGAAAGGCTTCCCTAAAAAAGTGACAGTGAAGCTGGAACCTGGAAGAAGAGGAGAAATTAGCCAGACAAAGGGAGTGAGGATGGTTCTAGAAAGGGGTACCAGCATATGCAAAGGCCCTGAGGCACAAGAGAGCTTGGGACATTCAAGAACTGAAGGAAGTCCAAGGTCAGTATGATCAGAGCAAAGGGAAACAGCTGGCAAGCATGTGCTGAAGGACTGTTCTGGAGATAGCCAGGGAGAGTGCAGTAGTGACAGGAGCCCCCAGTGTGATCCTGATACCTAATTTATCCCCCTGTCTCTCAGCATCTCCATGAACGGGAAGGTTATTGCTTGTGATGGTGGCTGTGAGGCCATTATTGACACCGGAACCTCGTTGCTGATCGGCCCACCTGACGTTGTCTTCAACATCCAGAAGATCATCGATGCCGAGCAGTCCTACAGTGGCGAGGTGATGGGTCATGCCACAGGGACACTCTGGGGCTCTCCAGATATGGAAGAATTGGCTGGGCCAAACTTCTCTCTCCCTCTTTCTCTGACAGTACATGATTAACTGTACCGCCATCAACACTCTGCCTGACATCGTCTTCACCATCAACGGCGTCGACTACCCAGTGCCAGCCAGTGCCTACATCCGGGAGGTAAGGACACAACCCTGGGGTCTGGTCCTCAAATCTGGGACTTGCAGGAATGTGGCACAGCAGCAGGGGGGAAGACGCCCCCCCTGGAGGCCAAGCCACACCATTGCAGATGCTGCTGGGTGGCCACGAAGGGCCTCCCTGAGGCTGGGAAGGCTGCTTAGAGAGGGGCTGAGCACAGTCTTAGGGAGCAGGTCAGGGGGAGGAGAGAAGGAATGGCATTCTCCGCAGAGGGGAACAGCCCAGCCTGAGTACAGGAAAGACACAGCGGAGAGTGAGGGGAGCCGCAGGCAGTTCTGGTTCCTGGCTGCCCCCGGCCGCCCCGCACTTCTGCAGCTGCTGAGACAGCCACGTGGCTCCTGGGAAGGGAGGACGATGGAGCGGAGAAGGGCTGGCGCTGAAGGCGGGCAGCAGGTGAGGGCTCGGGCTGACCGGTGACTTTCCGTCTCCTCCAGGATCACCAGGGCACCTGCTACAGCAACTTTGATGAAGGCACAGGCGGCCTCTTGCTCTCGGACTCCTGGATTCTGGGTGATGTCTTCCTGAGGCTGTATTTTACCGTCTTCGATCGCGCCAACAACACGATTGGCTTGGCTCCGGCCGTGTAAATGCAGGCGCTGCTTCAGGACGCAGCCACGCCCGCCCCGCACACGCGCGCGTGTGTGCACACACACACGCACTCACTCGGGGCATTCCTGCCCCAGGGCCAGCCGGAGCTCCGTCTGGGGCTCTGCAAAGCCCGCTCTCAGAAGAGAATAAAAGACCTCATTTTCCATAGTGCTGACGTGAACGAGCGCCTCTCTTTGGATCGGGGTGGGGGTTGCATCGGAATCGGGCACGACTCCAAATCTAGCGGGGACCGCCCGTGAGGGGAGCCCAGCGCCAGCTGGGGGAGCTACCGGAAGGCTCCTGGGGACCCAGGATGCAAGAGCCAGAGCAGGTCCACAGGGCTCGGTGACCCAGGAAATCAAAACCATCTGCTCATTCTTTCTCTCCCTTCCTCTTTCCCTTCTGTCATCTTTGATCCTCTTCGCCCTGCGAGTTTCTTTCCTCAGTCTTCTACGAGCGGTGAAAGACCTCACTCCTGCCCGCCTCGGGGATTTCTAGCCTTAAGGGATGCAAAGCCAAAGGAAGAAACCCTGGAGGGCAGCTTAGTATCAGGGAAGGCTCTGATTGGTCCAACTCGGGTCATGTGTCCAGCCCTCGCCCAGCCCTTGAGGGCTGGACCTGGGGTACTCTGATTGGCTCTTCTTGGTCATGTGGCCTCACCGGGGCTGTGGGCGTGATTGACAGTTTCTGACCCAACCACCGGGCCGTGTGAGCTGAGGAGGGATAGTCCCTAAAAGAAGGGGCAGACGTGTGTTGTAGACGGATGGGCAAGTTCGTGACTACGTCCCCAGCAGCCACCACCTCCACATTTAGAGGCATGGTAAAGGATCCTAAAAATAGATTCTATTCTGCTGACCGCAAAAGGCCGGCTGGCCGTGGCCTTGCACTGCAAAGTGACGCCCTTCAAACTCGGATGGTTCCACTCTGGCCCCCCCATGCAAGGCAGGCAAAGGACTCCTGCCACCAACTCGCTGCCACCCACACCCACGGTGTCCTTTCCAGTCCTGCTTCCCAAGGCCTGGACCCACGTGGACACGTGGACGCCTGAGCCCTCCCCACCCCCTCGGAAGCCCAGCAGGGCCCTTCCCTTGCCTTCTGAGACTGTCCTGGGGAGACTTGACTCCATGCCAAAGGGGACCCGGGGTGCACAGAGCCTTCAGCCTCCCAGAGCATGCCAGCCTGAGCCTCCTCCAGGCACACGGCCATCACACCATTTGGTGTGAGCTGCCATGGTCTGGGAAGTTCGGGGTGAAGGCATCACTTCCTACCACCTGGAGACCTCAGGTGGAGGCGCAGGATGGGGACAGCAGGAGTCCTAAGGCAGAGGGAGGGAGGGAGGCCCAGACTGAGGAAGGCATCAAAGGTAGAAAACAACACGCTGTCCCAGCCCTTCGTGCTGCCATTATTCCAGTGGGACAGACATCAGTGACAGTGATGTTTCTTCCTCCTGCATCCTTTCCTTTGCCACACATTTACTGAGCACCTACTATGTGCCAGGCCCTGTCGGGGACCCCTGGATAGAAGGCCAAGGTAGAGACAAATGAGAACGCCCACCCATGAGGGCCAATGGGGGAACAATAGAGGTGGTAGTAGGAGGCTGGAGGACTGATGGGCTTTCTCTCGCGGAGCCAGGATAAGGGTTGTGGGGGTTGGCATTGACCTCAGTCTTGCCGCCCGAGCCAGAAACAGCCCCAAGCCCTGCAATGACCACCCGTAGGAGATCCGCTGTGTGTCCAGTTACAGCTCAGCCTCTTCGGAAGGGCAGAGGGATATGATCACGTGCAGGGAAGCCAAAAGAGGACTAGATGCCGAGCTGATGGAGGGTAAGTCCAGAATCGGTCATGTTTTCAAACAATAAAAATCTAAAATTTAATGAAGACTCAGTGGTATACAGTTTGTAACCTCATTTTCCAAGTGGGTCTTCATGGAATCATTGGCCACTTCTCTCTTGGTCAGAAGCCACCCATAAGAGCAAAAATAATAGGTCCAGTTAATTGCCTGTGCTCACTGTCACCCCGCGAGCCCCTGAGAGGCAGGAAATGTCACCCTGAAAATTGTACAGATGAGGAGGATGTCCGAGCTCCTGGCTCCAGCTCCCAGGGACAGACACATACGAGGCCTCAGGAAAGACACGTTGAATAAAGGAATAGATGAATCAGGTAGTGTTCCCACTAGCCCATGCTGCTGCATCCACAGCGGGAGACGTGTGGCATCAGCGTGGCTTACTGCCATTACTTCAACCATAAAAGGCGGGGCTTTGCTCCGCTGGACGAGTCCAAGCTCAAAGCTGGAGCTGGTGCCTTTTAATGAACCGAACGTTCGTCGGTGCTCTGTATGTGTAGCCTGTGCCACCAACATGGGCATAAATTCTGATCTTCAAAGTGAAAATCCCCTCCTCTCCCCACTCCCCCCCCCCCGCGGCCTCCACTTTGATCCTTTACCAACTGCATCCGCCCCCCAAGGGACTTACAGAGCCTTTGGTGAGAGAGGATGGAGAGAAAAAGGACAAAGATTGCCCTTGAACACTTCTTGTAAGAATGTAAATTGGTACCATCTTTTTAGAGATGATTTGTCCTTAAAATAAAAGGGGGGGGGTAGCTAAGCGTTATTGTATGAAAGAGAAAGGCTTCCGACAGAGAAAAGAGGATGGGTTTGCTGGAACAAATAAATCCAGTCCCTTGGAAAATCCATCCCGGAACAGACTGTGACGTGCTGACACCTAGTGGCCAAAGTGGATATTGCACACGCACGCTTCCAGGTCACTGTCGGAGCTGTCTGTGCAGGTCCCTCTACTTACTTGAGTGGCTCTTTGGCAACATGAAACCGTTATCACATCCACTCTCTCACCTTTAGAACTGCTAATCCCTGTTCATACTTAGACAATATATTCCAGATTTTACATATATAAATGTATTTTTATTTTTATTTATATATTACTAAAAATTATGTATTAGTTATGCATATTTTCCCAGGGAAGCTATACTAATAAAAGTTGGAAACTGACGTATAAAGAAACATGTACCCACGGGATGCCTGGGTGGCTCGGTCGTTAAGCGTCTGCCTTCACCTCAGGTCATGATCCCGGGGTCCTGATCTGAAGTCCCGCATCCGGCTCCCAGCTCAGCAGGAAAGCCTGCTTCTCCCTCTCCCACTCCCCCTGCTTGTGTTCCCTCTCTCGCTGTCTCTCTCTCTCTCTTTCTGCGTCAAATAAAAAACTAAAATCCTAAAAAGAAAAAAAAAAAAAGAAAGAAGCATGCAGCCGGAATCATGGGTCCCTCCTCCCTTACCATCTTCAGGTGTGTACTCCACCTCCTGGCGGGGTAGGGTTGGGGGCGCTTCACTGGCACCTGTCTCTACAGTGTCAACTCTGGCTGACACTCCCTATCCCCTTCCTTGTTCTCGCTTCCCTCCAATATCACCATGTGACACGCAATATAACGTATTTATTTCTCTGTCATCTTCCCTGGAGTGGAATTTTGTGAGGGAGGCATTTGGGTCTATCTTGTTCCTTGATAGATCCCCGGTGCCTAAGTTAGGGCTCGGGACATGTGAGATGCTCCATGTATATTCTGGGATAAATGTTAAAAACGTGAAAGAAGACCACATCGTCAGGTGCCTGGGTGGCTCAGTGGGTTAGGCCGCTGCCTTCGGCTCAGGTCGTGATCTCAGGGTCCTGGGATCGAGTCCCGCATCAGGCTTGCTGCTCAGCAGGGAGTCTGCTCCTCCCCCCTACACTCTGCCTGCCTCCCTGCCTACTTGTGATCTCTCTCTGTGTCAACTAAATAAATAAAATGTTTTAAAAAAAAAGACAAGAAAACCACTTCATTGATTCACGCGGAGTACAACTCTGCAGAACCAGGAAGTGGGCACGTTGCCAACTGTTACCAGTTGGCTCGGGCTGCCATGACGAATAGCGTGGGCTGGGGCTGGGGAGGACTCACACAACAGAAATTCATTTTCTCACAGTCTTAGAGGCTGGAAGTCCGAGGTTAAGGTGGCAGCAGTGTTGTTTCTTCCCAAGCCTCTCTGCTTGGCTTGTAGGTGGCCACCTTCTTCTGGTATCTTCCCATGGTCTTCCCCCTGTGTGTGTCTGGGTGTTAATCTCCTCTTTTTTATTTTTTAAGATTGATTGATTTATTTGAGAGAGATAGAGAGCATGAGCAGGGTGAGGGGCAGAGGGAGAGAAAGAGAGGATCCCACACAGATTCCCCTCTGAATGCAGTACCCCACAATGGGCTCGACCTCACGACCCATGCGATCATGATCTGAGCTGAAATCAAGAGTCGGACGCTACACGGACTGAGCCACGCAGGTGCCCCTAATCTCCTCTTCTTATAAGGACACAGTCAGATCAGATGAGGGCCACCCGTATGTCCTGATTTCACCTTTTTTTAAAAGATTTTATTTATTTACTTGACAGAGAGATCACAAGTAGGCAGAGAGGCAGGCAGAGAGAGAGGGGGGAAGCAGGCTCCCTGTTGAGCAGAGTGCTCAAGGTGGGGCTCAATCCCAGGACCCTGAGATCATGACCTGAGCCAAGGGCAGAGACTTAACCAACTGACCCACTGAGGTGCCCCAGTCCTGATTTCATCTAAATCACTTCTTTAAGTACTCTGACTCCAAATACAGTCACATTCAACAATTCTGGGGACGAGGACTTCAAACACATGAAAACACTGGGGGAGGGGGAAATCATTCAGCCCACTACACAGATAAACACAAAAGCTGCTGGGTTGTGTCAAAAAAAATACAGGAGTCGGCTGAAAGGGGCTCCAGGGGCCAAGCCCAAAACAATCAAGCATGAAAAGTAAGAAAACTAATACCGGATTTAACTCACCGAATAAAATAAGAATCTCTGAGTCCATACTGATCAATAAATACAAAGAGATCCATGAATGCATAGGGTGAGGGACAGCTCGTCGCCACCATAGGCTGCCAATCGAACAATGTCAACGAAAATTTTCACTCTGCAGCCATCACTTTAATGATCAGTTCACGCACCAACCTGAAGGGTTGCTTTGACTTGGGTGAAGGTCTCACAGGGAGCAGCCTATTTGCACAGTCACAGAGCACCTCCCTACAGAACACCTTAGTAATCCCAGCGCCAGAACCACATGGACGATCTGGACAGCAGGTGCCACCCTTAACCACGTCACCAAAGTCAGCAGCACCCAGCATGAGACAGATGAACCCCCAGTGCCCCTGTGACATTCCTGAAAAAAAAAAAAAAAAAAAAAAAAACCAGAACCTGGATCTAAAAGTAAGAGTACCTCAAACAAACCCAAATCCAGGTACATTCTGCAAAACCAGCCGGTGCTCTTCAAAACTGTCCGTGTCAAGAACAACAAAAGGCAGGCCAAGGGGCTATTCCAGACTGAAGGGACGTGAAGAGACCAGGCAACCAAAAATAAGGCATGGTCTTGGATTGAAAGCTGGGTCAGGAGAGAAAAAAAAAAATCACTGAAATGGGACAATCTTAGGACAGCCGGTGAATTTGAATACACACTGTGTGTCAGGTTGTGTTAGGCTCGTGTCAATGTTAAATTTCCTCAATATGATCATTGCGTTGTGGTTATGTAAGCCAATGTCTTTGTTCTTTGGAGATATGCACTAAAGATTTAGGAGTGAAGGGCCATGATGTCTGCAACTGACTCAAACTATTTAACCAAAATTATGCTCCGTGTGTGTGTGTGTGTGTGGGTGTGTGTGTGTGTGTGTGTGTGTGCGCTCGCGCACGTGTGTATAGACAGAGCAAAAATGGAAAAACGTTAATAACGGGGGAACCTGGGTGAAGTATATATGGGAATTTGTGGCACTAGCCTGGCAAATCTGGACATCTGAGATATTTTCAAAATAAAAAGTTTTGAAATTTGCAAATGGTTTCATGCTTGGCGCCAGGGGCGAGACAGCCCCAGGGCTGCAGGGGAAGGGATGGTGGCTTACCTGAGCCAGCCTTGGGACAGAGAACAGCTTCCTGCGAGAAGGGTGACTGGTGAGGCAGGCACACCAGCAGGGGGATTTTCAAGCCTCCAGGCAGACCCCGAAGCCTCCTCTACCTGTCCTAGTGATCATAAGATTCTTACAGAGGGTCTGTCGGGATGCCTAGCCATTCGCCCAATGTCTACTCTGTGCCAGTTTCAACTGCCTGTAAAAAGTTAATTCTCCTTGGGAATCTTAGGCTACTCTCCTTAAGACTGTTCAAATGCCTCCTCCTCCATGACGACCTCCCAGATGCTCCCTGAAACTGAGCTCTTTTTTCTAAATGGTCTATATAGCACCTTGTCTCTTTTCGGTATCCTGCTCTACTTAAGTATTACGATCATTTTCTGCCTATTATTTTAGTAATGTAAGTCTGGGTCTTATGCCTCCCACTCAGATGTGAACCGAGTGCAGGCAAAATTCATGGCTACTTTGTCTCCCGCAGGCCTAATGCCCAGCACGCGGAATGAATGAGGAGATGGACCAGGCCAAGGACTCATGGGGTATCTGGGGGCTCAGGGACCAGTCCAAGGTGGGCAATGCAAAGCAGGAAGAGGGTCTAGAAAGATGGCAGAGGTTTCTCAGGCATTCACGGCCTCACCGCCCCCCGCTAGGCCAAGGCAGGAAGGCCCGCGTGCTCCTGCCACAGGTCACCCGGCTGGATGCTCCGGCTGCTTCAAGAACAGCTTTTCTCATCAGGAGCCGGAGGCCCAGGTCAAGGGTTTTAAATACCCTCCGGCCACTTCCCCAGCTCCTTCCACTGTAACCAAACATGATAAAGTCCCAGGTCCGAAGCCGAGACCCAGGTCACCACCAGAAAGAACAGGGCCTCGATCAGATCAGATTGGATCAGAACAGACACGGAGGATCGGGGCCAGAGGTGTGCTCACCAGGGAGCTACGTGGCGTTCGGAGGATAAAAGAGCTGGTGCCCTGTGGGGCAAGACTCATTATCAGCAACCTTGACCTCTGTTCCCAGCAGGAGTTCACCTCAGGCCAGGAGGCAGCTCCAGCTCCCAGGAGGCACCCTGAAGTGGAATGGGAGAGACGGTGAGGGGCAGAGGGGCTTTCTGAGAATCCCTCTGTCCCTCTGCGGGACTTCAGGCCAGCTCCTTGGTTATGCTCCAGTTCCCAAGAATTTTCCATACCCTTGTTAACATCTCTATCCTCTGCCACCCCACCCCCAGGCTCCAAACATGGCCTTGTCTGCTTCCAGTTAACCCTTGTTCTGCCCGTTTCCGAACGCCTGTCTCCCCCAAGCCCTTCTCTTGCATTTTACCCAAAGCTGGGCTGGAGGCTCCAGACCAGGCTTCTGCCTTCCAAGGATTCTGCGTGAGCACGTCCCTACCACCCCCACCCCAGAAGGACTGTCTCCTTTCTGCCTTCTGACCGTGCTCAAGAGCCTGGACCACCGTGCCCAGTGTCCACAGACTTAGGGCTGTCAGGGTCCCCATGCTCCGGGCCCCTGAAAGCCAGCGGGCTCCTGCTGCTCTCGGCCGACTCACCACTCATTCGTGCTTTCATTCACTTGATCTACACGGGATGTCGATTCTGCACCAACTACCAGTGGCATCCCAGCTTCTGCTTACATACCTCCCCTGGGGCAGAGCTCATTACCTCCATGCTCCTTATCCATAGTCAACAACTCCATTTGCTTGAGTAGAACTTCTCCCCCTGACTGGGCCCCAGGGATGAACTGTGGGAGTTCTGAAATTGGGGGTCTGTCTGGGTGTGTGTCTTCTCAGGAAAGTGGCAGTAAATGCTTACAAGGCTAGGCTCAGACTCCAGACAACCCGGGTTTGAACCTCAGCTCTGCCCCCCCGCCAGCTGTGAACTTCTGTAACCTTGAACCTGTCACTGGACCTCTCAGCATCCTACCAGTAAGACATGCAGAGCGGGGAGCCCTTACTCGCAGGGTTGCTGAGATGAGACTTAATTCCCGTCACACACTTGCTTTTATACCTGTCAGCCATTATCACGCTCATAGGTGTCTATGCCTTACTGTCACTGGCCCTGATCTGCCTCTTGGTCCCAGGGGCTGGCCTGGGTGGGAGGGGCTTTGTTCCACCTGCCCCACGGGAGGTGAACAGCGCCGGATGAGTGTCCTATCTCCCACGAGCCATTTGCCAGCCCTCCTAGGTCTGGAAACCAAACCAACCCATTTAGAAATACACTTTCTTTTTTTTTAAGATTTTATTTATTTATTTGTCAGAAAAAGAGAGAGATTGAGACAGAGAGAGCACAAGCAGGGGAAGTGGCGGGCTGAGGGAGAAGCAGGCTCCCCGCTGAGCAAGGAGCCTGACGCCGGACTCGATCCCATGACCCCAGGATCATGACGTGAGGCAGATGCTTAACCATCCAGGAGTCCCAAAATTCCCTTTCCTTAGTGGATAAGGAGGATCCAGAGCCAGAATGGACTACCTGCTTTTTCATTTCTTTTATTGTAAATCATAACCAATATGTAAATAAGTTTTAAGGACAAATACATGATTTAACACATTATCATGAAACACTTAAGTGACCCCACACAGGCCAAGAAATAGAACACGCCAGCCCCCAGAAGGTCTCACAGGTCTCCATCCAAGAGAACTTTCACCCCTACTATCCCAAGATGCTCAGGCCCAGTCGGCCTCAGACCCTCTGAGCAGAGGAGCCAAGTTCGCCAGCTCTGCCTTCTGCTTCTCTGCACTGTAGGCAAGCTGCTGAACCTCTCTGAGCCTCAGTTTGCCAGCTATAAATCTGTGAAATGGTGCCATGTAGTCCTGGGTCTATCTCCCGGGGGAGATCTCATGCTGGCATAGGGGTACCTGGCCCTGCACGGGCAAGTGCTTGGCCCCTGAAGACAATTACTTTTACTAATTTGGGTGGGGACAGCCATCAGGGGGAGATTTCTAGGAGGGTTCTTCTCCCCCAAACTCCAAATCTACAAATGAGATAGAAACGCAAGAGGTAAGGTTGAGAAGACCCTTCGTTTCATGGGTTTTTCCAAACTGTGTACCTTTGATTCCCAGGGTTTCCATAGGAATGTCTCCACTCTGTTGCCCAGGCAACTTCGCTGTTCCCCATTTTCTATAATGGCATCGCACACATGTAAGAAGTTATAAAGATATTTTGTCCCTAGACAATTAAACTACTGATGTAAAAGTACAAGTTGCAATGCAAGACAAGAAACCTAACTGGTTTGTTGGTTGTTTTTTTTTTCTTTTTACAATTTTATTTATTTATTTGACAGAGAGAAAGAGCACACAAGCAAGGATGCAGCAGTGGGAGAGGGAGAAGCAGTTTCTCCACTGAGCAGGGAGCTGGATGCGGGACCCGAATCCAGGACCCTGGGATCATGACGAAGCCAAAGGCAGACACTTAACCAACTGACCTACCAAGTTGCCCTTATTTTTTAATTAAAAGTAGGCTCCAGGGGAGCCTGGGTGGCTCAGTGGGTTGAGCCTCTACCTTCGGCTCAGGTCATGATCTCAGGGTGCTGGGGTCAAGCCCCACATTGGGCTCTCTGCTCAGCAGGGAGCCTGCTTCCCCCTCCCTCTCTCTCTGCCTGCCTCTCTGCCTCCTTGTGATCTCTCTGTCAAATAAATAAAATCTTTAATAAATGAATAAATTAAAACAGTCTGCAAAACAGTGTGTTTTGAACCATCTGGCCCCATTTTTATAAAAAATAAATATATTTATTTGCAACATTAATGCTGGATAGTTCTGGATGGAGTTGAGTCACTTTAAAAGTTTTATTTGCCTATTAAGTCATCTACAAGGGACACGTATTATTATAAATGTTATTATAAATGTTATTATAAATTTAATTTCAAAACCCGTGCCCATCCCTAGAGCAATTCCACAGGTCTGGGACTGGGGAGTGTTAAGTGTGTAGTGAGTGTTGTGGGAAGATTGTGTGCCTGGGGCGAGGCCCTGATTGAAAGCCCCTAAGGGACCAGCCGGCCCAACGCTTATCACACCAGCTCGATAACACTTCTCGTGCTTAAATGACCCATTTCAGTCTTGCCAGGATTGGGCTCCTTAGATCTCATTCCATTGTTTGACTTGATATGTTCACGGAACATTTCTGAACACCTGTACCCTTGGCAGGGCGTGCCCTGCCTTGGGGATGCCGTTCCCTCAAAGCCAAGTGCCAGGCAAGGCTAATGGCAAAGCACACAGTGTTGTCTAATCTTTCTTCCATGCCAGTCTGGCATGATGAGATTACCTGGCGTCCCCCCGCCCCCCCGGCAGCCACAGAGTGGGTCTGGCTGGCCATCAGACTTGCTCATGGAGGACACGTGGTCCTGGAGTCGGGGGTCCACTTTCCCTCCCAGGAGCTCCCGTGGGGACCGGACAGAGTGGCTTCCCTGAGTGTCCCCGGGATGGAGGCTGTGTCCGTCATGGAACGTCCACCTGATGCTCTAACCTATGGGCGGGAGCCAGGTGGGTGTGTGTGGGCACCGAGCCTGGCCCGGGGCAATGGTTTCCCAGGATCAGAGCCTCCCGTGGCACGGGTTCTTGTCCCTAAAGTGTCACTATTCGGTTATATGAAACTGTGTTGACCATAACCTCCTGGACTCTAGGAATCATGAAGGGATGACAATAATTTTTAAAATTACGTATCTTGGAGCATTGAGAAAAGCCTGGAGGGCCACGGAAACACCAGCCTTATTGTACAGATGGAGGTCCAGAGTCAGCTCCCTCCTTGTCTGATCGTTCACGTTTCCTGGGCCAAAACCTGATCTGCAGGGCTCTGGAGAGACCCCGAGTGGGGGGACAAGCAGAGGCGGCTACATGTCTCTTCGTGGAGTTTTCAATTGGGGTTCTATTGTACTAGTTTCTATGGTGTGTTAATTAACACAAATTTAGCAACTAGAAACAACTCACGTTCATTATCTCACGGTTTCTGTGGGTCAAGCAACCAGGCTGTGTTAACTGGTCCTCTGTTTCAGTGCCTCCCACAAAGCTGTGGTCAGCGTGTCAGCCAGGGACGTGGTCTTGTCTGGGGTTCACCAGGAGGAGGGTCCGCTTTCTGGCTCCCACGGTTGTCGGCGGGATTTAGCTCCTCGTGGGTTGTCAGACTGGGGCCCTCAGTTCCTTGCAGCCTCCTTCAGGGTGTTAAGATCTCTAATATGGGAAGATTCAGTTACCTTCACCCATCCAAGAGCTTCCCATTAGTGTGATCCAAAGACCTGTCCAGGCGGGAAGGAAAGAGCCCCCCCCCCCAACACACACCACCACCCTCTCTTGACTTGACCACAAACCCCTTGAAGTCTTGGTATATTTCCATTTTGCTCACGGATGTACCTCCAGCCACTGAAACTACATGCTTACCCAGCACGGAACAGGTGCACAATAAAAACGTACTGAATGAATATGTAAATGACTCCTTCAGGTTCCTGCCGGAGGAGCCTTCCTTCTGCTTCCCAAACATATTTCTCCTCGGTCCGAAGTTCCCTGGTGGGTCCGACAGACAAGCTGTGCCTCCAAAGAGATCCCCGTCTTCGGATTCTAAACCCTGCAACCCTCTAGTATGCCCCGAGGAGCCTGGACACTATCAGTCCCTCCCAAGAGGACCTCACCCACCCCACACTCACCCCCAGGATGAGGTGAGAGAACCCGCCAGCCAATCTGTCATTCTTTGGCTCTGCATCTCCTTTAATGGTATTACAACATCTTATGAAATGAATCCTATGTGTCCCCTCCAGAGCACCCCCACAAGCAGCACCTAGCTCCCAGTTTCCCTCTGCCCCCTCTCTCCTGGGGCTGCCACTGGCTGAACAGGTCCCCGGTGTGAAGTCAAGTGCATTGAGTCTACTGCCCTCTAAGCGTCTACTGCTTTAGAGGGAAACGTACCTTGCCAAGTGTACGACCTAGAGAGAGAGCATTTCCATCTCCCCAAAGTCAACCTCTTCCTCTGGCCTCTCACCTGTGTTCTGTCCCCATTATTCTGCCTTTTCCAGAAGATGGTGTACGTAGAATCTTACACAAGTAGCGTCTTGAGTCTGGCTTCCTTCACTGGGCGTGATGCACGAGACTCAGCCAACAGCTCGTTTCTGTCTGCTGCTGAGCGTTCATCCATCAGGTGGCTCCCCACCATTTTCAGGGGACGACGGAAGGACTTCCAAATTGTTACCAGTTTTTGACAATTACGAAAAAGAACTGTTCTAAACATCTGTGCACATGTCGTTGTGGGGACATATGGTTCTCATTTCTTTTCAGTAAATACCCAAGAGGGGGACGGCTAGGTCAGATGGTAAGTGCACGCTTACTTTATACGACCCTGCTAAGCCTTTTTGCAGAGGGGCCAGACCTCTCGCATGCCTACCTGCCGTGGCGGCCCCGCTCCCCACCAGCACTTGGGAAGGGACAGTCGCTTCCATTTCAGTCCCTGCAAGCGCATGGCAGTTGGGGGCCCGTGGCATCAGCGCCCGTGGCATGGGTGGTGCTGCCGTCGGTTAGGCATCCAACTCTTGGTTTTGGCTCAGGTCATGATCACAGGGTAGGAGAATCGAGCCTCGATTTGGGCTCCCTGCTTTGCATGGAAACTGCTTGAGATGCTCTCCGTCTCCCTCTGCTCCTCTCGCTCATGCTCTCTCTCTCTCTCTCTCTCTCAAATAAATAAATCTTTTAAAAAGAAGTGTGTGATTTGTTAGCACTCCATATTTAATCCTCACAGTGATCCCAAGAAAGTGCTGGGACTCTTACCCCCATTTAATAGATGAGGAAACTGAGTCTCAGAGAGACCAGATCCCTAACCCTGGGTCTTACAGACATTCAGAGGCTGGGCTGGGATTCTAGCCCCAGACCCGGGATCCAGAACCCTTCAAACGATTCCTCCATGGCCTGGAGTAAGCTCAGGTCTGAGAACTGAGGCAGAAGAAGGCCCCGGGAGCCACAGAGAGAGGCCTGGGTTCAAGCTCCCTCGGGCAAGTGGCACAACTTCTCTGCGCCTCAGTCTTCTCATCCGTCAAATGGGGATCATAGCGCTACTCATCATAGTGACCTCGGAGTGAGAGGTCAATAAATCTAAGCTCCCCTGTCTCCTCTACCTGCCAAGGGAGAGGAACACACGGACCATGCCACTCCAGATAAATTAGCAGAGTGGCTAATTCTAGAATCATGGCCCTACTCAGAGTCACATTCCCAAGCTGCTCTTAGCTAAACCCAGCTTGCCTGGGATTAATCAAAACAAGTGCTGAACACACCGAAGCCATTGCAGAAACAAAAGACAAAACACGCATAATGATCTTCGTGGTTCACTCCCCCCAGTCCTGAGGCTTCCCAGACCCTCCCTGTTACCACCCACCCACATTTCCCTTCATCTCCGAGTTGAGAAGTAGGCACAAAAGACTCGGTCCTTCTTTTTTTCTTTTTTAAAAAAAAAATTATGATGCATGGTTTCGGATACACATAACAGATTACACAGGGCATAAAGAATAACGATGAGCACCAAGGTACCCACCCCCCAGGGTAAGACCCAGTTACCTTTGAAGTCCAGATGAGCAGCGCCCCACACACACCCCGCCCCCACTCCCTCCCCGCCCCCCTCCCCACCCCAGGCCGCTTTGAGCCAGGGTTTCAGCGGGTGCTCCCAGAACTTAGGCAAGCCTTTGTAGGACCATCAGCTCCACCATAGAAGGGCTGAGATCGGCCCACAAATCAGAGTGAGAAAGGCTAGGGGCGGGGGGAGAAAAGACAGAGGAGAGGAAGTGGGTACCAAAACACTTGAAGGTGGAAAACACAGCACAAGGATCCACATTTGGGGACCAAAGATGTCTTACCTGGGAAGTATGCAAAGCGAATGTGCTATGTACTCACCACCCCTGGTCCCAACCTTGAACCACACTCCCCACCTCTCCACATTCACCCTGAGGCATGGCACAAAATTTGGAGCTTTCATAGAATCTGTGTCTCCTGGTAAAACCAGGGATGGCCCAGGGAATCTGCTCTCAAAACAACACCCACAGATAGGGCTTGCTACTACTGACTGGCACCCTCCCTCCTGCTTATCTCTGTCCCCCACAACTGCTGAATCAAAGTTGTCACTCCACTTTGTCCATTGACGAAGCCCCACGAGGTAGAGAATCTTATGGGTTGATAAACATCCTCTTCCAAGAAGAAGAACCTTCTTCCAAGAAGATTTTTTTTTTTTTTAAGAGGATCCTCTTCTAAGTCATTCACATGCTAGTATGAATTTGCCCAGATAGCTTTGGGCAAATCCACTGGAGCTGATTTGGCCATGTTTTAAGCATGGATCCCCTGGGAGAGTCCGACCCTGGTGGGGTCTCCAAGGTGGAGGCTTCCAGCAACCTGAGAGGGGGAGAGAAGAGCAGTAGGGAGAGAAGGGGCACGAAACGAAAAAGGCGCAGATTTCAATGACAAATGCAGCTGGGTTCAAGTTTGCTTCCTCCAGCAAAGGAAGGCACTATTCTCCCACTCGCTCCAGCCTCTCCCCTTCCTCTGTGCTGCATGCACCCCTTCCCGAGAATCAGCTCAACCGCCATGAGAAACCTTAGGCGAGTCTGACACCCAACAATCCCTCAGGAGGACATTGCTGTGTGAAAATGTGTCCTGAGTCCCGAACCACCAACCTAAGAATGAGCTTCGGGGTAGCAGCTACAGGAACATGGACCATCACTGAGTCAGGGGACTGTTCTCACAGGGGTATCCCCCAGGGGCAGATCAGAGTGCAAGCCCCCTTAATATCTGTTCAGTATTAAGTGAACTTTAGACCAATTTTGTGAAAACATGCAACTTGTCAAGTTTTAATGAATTCCATTATTTAAGGAATAAGCCGCAACTCCATAGCTTGCTCCATCCTCACTGTGGGGGACGGTCACAGTGGAAATCTACTCGATTGGAAACTTCCCGAATGGAGCTGAGGGGCGGGGACAATCTTATCAGGAACTTTTCTGTTTGGGGTTAGGAAAATGGGTGACATTTGGAGGCTGATAAGACTCAGCCCCAAGCCCTTGGACCGTATATAAGGAGCAACTCCTGCCTGCTGCGGTACACTTTCCAGCCTTCAACCCTTCTCTGGAGATCGGGAGCCGAGAAGAACCATGAAGTGGCTGCTGCTGATCACTTTGGTGGCCCTCTCTGAGTGCGCCATCGTCAAGTGAGTCTGGGGGACGCACAGCCCCAGGACCAGCTTCCCGGAGCTGTTTCCTTCTGTTGCTTCTCATGTTCCTTTCTTTGGCCCTCAGGTTTTTCTTCCTGCTTCCCTCATCCAACTTATATCTCCTCCACCACCTCCAGCCTCCCTTTTTGTCTCCCTCTGCCCTTTTGGGGAAGCAGCATGGCTGACATGGGTCTTGAGTCCTGCCCGGGCTGGGTTCCCAGCTCCAGGACCAGGCCGGGTGACTCTGAGTACCCGCTCAACCTCCTTGCGTTAGTGTGCCAAAAAGAGAAGCGTCTCCCCCCTCAGCTTCTCCTTCCTTCTTCCTCTCTTGGGCCAGCTTCCTTTACCTCCCAAGGCTTCCATGGCACCCCACGAGCAGATTCCTTGTCTAACTACTCTGCCTCCTCCAACCCACCCGTTTGCTCACACTCTGCCACAGGGTTCCCCTGGTCAGAAAGAAGTCCTTGAGAAAGACCCTGTTGGACCATGGGCTCCTAGGGGACTTCCTGAAGAAACACAGCCCCAACCCAGCCAGCAAGTACTTCCCCCAGGAGGCTCCCGTGATGGCCACACAGCCCCTGGAGAACTACATGGACGTGAGTGCCCAGGCTGGCCCCGGAGGACAGAGGTGCTCCCAGGGGTCTTGGATAGTGGGCCAGGGCTCCCAGGCAGGATCTCAGAGGCACAGGGCATGCAGGAAAACTCACAGGCTCTCGCTGGTTCTGTCGTTCATTCATCCAGTGTTCATGCCCTCGTGCCACTCAGTCTAGGAGAGAGAGGTTAGCAGGGACCCTCGGAAACCCCGAACAGTGCCACCAGGCCAAGAGTGAACAGTAAATGTCTCATGCTCAGAGGGTGTGGCCAGGGCAAACATTGACGGAAGAGCCAGGCTTTCCAGGGGACAAGAGAGCTTCCCAGGGGGTGACTGCTTGTGCCAGACCCCATGACATTGGGGAACAGAGTGCATTTGAGGAAAGCAGGCCAGCGTTCATGGAGAGTAGAGAGCAAGGAAAGGAGGCACAGCGAGGCCTGAGGAGTCAGAGTCTCCTGTAATTGCCACAGAATTTTCGTTGTTTTTTTTTTTTTAAGATTTTATTTATTTATTTGACACACAGAGAGAGATCACAAGTAGGCAGAGAGGTAGGCAGGGAGAGAGGGGGAAGCAGGCTCCCCGCTGACCAGAGAGCCCGATGGGGGGCTCGATCCCAGGACCCTGAGATCATGACCTGAGCTGAAGGCAGAGGCTCAAACACTGAGCCCCCCAGGCACCCGCCACAGAATTGTCTTAACCAGGAGAGTTGACATGACCAGACTGGAGCTTGAGGAAGATCACTATGACTCCCCAGTTTAGGACCCCATCGCCACACCCTGCCCTTTGGTAGATATTACGTGTCACTACTGTGAATGGCCTACGTGTCCCTACTGTGAATGGCCCTGGGCCAAGGGTAGGAGACCAAGCTTCCTGTCATTAAGAGCTTTACCTGTGAAATCCGCCAGCCCTGGCCCCGAGCTCAGCTCTCATGCTCGCGAGCCACCTGACCTTGGGCAAGTCACTTACCTTCTCCACTTGCTTGTCTGCAAAACGGAACCACTAAAATCTATCATCGTGGTGTCGTTGCAAGTAATGGAGGCAATAATGCTTTTCAGAGTGCTTAGCACAGGGCCTGGACCTTTGTAAGGGCTTGGTAAAGTTGGCTCACCTGTTCACTTGACAAATTCGTATGGAGCACCTACTCTGTGCACGGAGCTAAGGAAGCAGTGGAGATGAAGTGATGTTCTCAGAGCTTATAGTCTAGAGGGAAAGACAAGTTAGAGACAAATAAATGTAAGATAATTTCAGAGAATGACAAGGGTCACAAATTAAATATTGAGTAAGGGGGAGAAGAAAGACAGAGGGGGCAAATGCAGATAGAGGAGTCAGGGAGGGCCTCTGGGCAGAGGGGACATTTCACTGGAGCTCTGAATGAGTGATGAGGAGGAGCCAGCCAGGGAAAGATCCAGAATAAACATCTTCCTCACACAAGAAATAGCTAGTGCACAGGCCCTAGGAGGGGGAGGAGCTCATCATCATCCAAGAGCCACAAGACCAGCGGGGCTGGAACAGAGCTGGCGAGGGAGAAGGGACTGCCACTGAGAATCACAATCCTGACTGTGTCCTTTTGTGCCCTTTCTTGAGCCTGCCACCCACACCTAGATTTAGGAATCTGACATCTCCAGGGGTCCTCTTCGTTAGGTGCTCATTGATCTCCCCGACGACAATTTACTGAAGAAGCACTTCAGCATGTACTCTGATGGGTGCAGTCAGGCCCCACCCCTTTCCAAGAACGTGCATTCTCTAGGAAAATGAGATTAAGATATACAAGACAAGAGCTGAAGAGGGGACAGTAGATTATCACTGGGTGTTCATGGTGCTTAGAAGAGAACAGTGAGAGGATAACGGGGGAGCAACCAAGGAAGGCTTCCAGGAGGAGGGGAGACCGGGCTGGGCCTTGAAGAATGGATGCACTGGGCAGGGAGAGAAGAGCTAAGAGAACAGTGAAGGGAAATTCTGGAAGGTGGGTGGAGGCGCCAACCCAGACACAGTCCGCAGGGACGCCGGGCCGTGGGGTCCCAGCGAACGGTGTGCTCAGTGAACTGTGCCTCCCCACCCCGTCCTGACAGATGGAGTACTTCGGCACCATCGGCATCGGCACCCCCCCTCAGGAGTTCACTGTGATCTTCGACACCGGCTCCTCCAACCTCTGGGTGCCCTCCGTCTACTGCTCCAGTCCTGCCTGCTGTGAGTTCGTGGACCCTCCCCACCTGGGCTTCCAGGCACCAACCCATCGGGGAGCCCAGAACACCCAGGGCTGCAAATAGGTCCATTTTCAAGCTGGGGGGTGGGGCTTGGGTGTCAATCAGGGATTCACGCCACAGGCATTAACTGAGCACCTATTATGTGCCAAGCCCTGGGCTTAGGTGCCCAAAGATTGGGGGGTGAATCACGTGTGGTCTCTGCCCTCCGGGACGTCAACCCACTTGCAGAGAGAAGCGTGAAGGTGTTTAGCACCGTGGGTGGCCATGAGGCTGCTCTGCTCAGGGGAGAAATCAGGAGGACTTCCAGGAGGAGGGGAGACCAGGATGTCCTTGGCAACCTCCCGTCCGGGACAGGGTCCCAACCGGCCCAACTAGACAGAAGCAGAAACTGGGATTCTTAGGCTCTAAAGTTCAGGGGAGAGGTGACTTTTCTCCTCCAAAGCCCACCCAGAAACAAGGCCCCCACCCTAGGAAGACCCTCTCAGCCCATGACTCTTGCTCTGCTTTTTGAGTGTAACGTAGTTACTTCTCGCCCTGGCAGCCAACCACAAGCGCTTCAACCCTCAGCAGTCCTCCACCTACGAGAGCACCAGCCAGACAGTCTCCATCGCCTACGGCACCGGCAGCATGACAGGCATCCTGGGCTATGACACCGTCCAGGTGAGCACCTGACGGCCGGCCACCCGCCCAACCCTGAAGCCGTCTTCCCAGGACCCTGGGGAGCACAGTGCACCCCCACCCCGAGCAAGCTTATTCAAGCAATGTGGGTCTCGGTGACCACAAAAGTAACCTGAGAAGGATGTGGGAAGCAAAAGTGGCAAAGATGTCACAGACTTTCCCAGGTGGGGCAGTGGTGGGTAAGGCCAGGAGCCATTGGCCAACCTCCGCACCCACAAGTTGAAGGCTGGGCAGGGGACAGGAGCAGAAGACAAAAAGGCCCAGTTCTCCTTCAGCACATCCTCCCCCTTTTCACGCCCCTCCTGCAGCCCTCCCCACACCCCCAGGAGAACTCCACAAGCCCCGCCACCCCCACCCCCCGCGGGGTGATGCAGGGGTCAAGGGCTCTGACTTGCCTGGGGTCTGCTTTGCATCCAGTCGTCAGAAACACACACACACACACTGTGACCATCTGCTCGGCCCCAAATTCTCACTCTTCGTCTCCGACCGAGGCCATCTGGAGACCCGTAACAAGCATTCCTGGAGCCAGTCCTTCCCCCTTCCTTCCAGCCCGCTGCCTGAGAAGCAGGGTCCTACTCGAAATGAAGCGGGGATACTCTGGGCCCACGGCGGGCGCCCCACTGCGCTCCGTCAACACATGCTGATGGAGAACATCTTGGTTTCCCCCAATTCAGGTTGGAGGCATCTCAGACACCAACCAGATCTTCGGCCTGAGCGAGACTGAGCCCGGCTCCTTCCTGTACTACGCTCCCTTCGACGGCATCCTGGGTCTGGCCTACCCCCAGATTGCATCTTCCGGGGCTACCCCTGTCTTCGACAACATGTGGAACCAGGGGCTGGTTTCCCAGGACCTCTTCTCCGTCTACCTAAGCAGGTAAGTTGGGCGGGGCCGGGGTTAGGGGGGGTTGGTCACAGCCGCCTGGCCCAGCCTGGCTGTCCAGGGCTGGGTGGGGTGGGCGGGGTCTCAGCCTGCAAGGGATTTGAAAGGTCAAGGTCCGAGTCTCAAGAGGTAAATCTTGGAGACGAAGGTGTCAAATCCCTCCCTGACCAACCTCCTTCCTTCGTCTTGTTTTACCAGTGTGACTTCCGTCGCCTTGACTTACATGATCAAACCTCGTTAGCCATTTGCTCCCAGCACCAGCCCCCTCGTGGCTGGCCCCCAGGAGTGGATTAAGTGAATCCACTTAAAATGGGGGCCAAAATTCCATAGCAAAAAAATGAGAGTAGGACTTATGTTTTGAACAAGGGAATTTTAACTGACGAGAGCAAGTTTCTTCTGTTAGTTAACAAAATCCACGTTCCGGTTATGACTATGAATTAATTAGAAGAATGAGTAAAGAATACGCCAAGGGCTGGTTTCGCTGAGCAAAGTTTTATGCAAGAATATCAGAGGGTGTCATCAGTTTCCTCGAGACACTCAGCCTTCCTCCGACACATCCTGCTCTCTCGAAGCGCTTTGCCATGTTCTCCCGGAGTGGCTAACTGTTCTGCTGTAACCTCATTGGGTCGCGCTGTACAGGTGGACGTTTGCCGGGAGGCAGGGTGGGGTTAGCCCGTTGTATCCGTGGCCAGTTCTTCCCTGGTTAATTTCCTATCTTCGCCCACCTTTGCTTCCCTGTCTGACCCGAAAGTGCAGAGATTTAGGAAACAAATGTCCCAGGAACCAGGACTCCTACAATTTACAACAGGAGCAGCCATTCCTCCGTGTCTCCCCTTGGCCACTTGATATTCCCGTCGGCTCGTACACAGAACCTGTCTTTATGGCTACTTCGGTATTTATCTTATTTCTCCGACCAATCAGGGCCTTCTCCATCACAATCACTCTGGACATTTTAGACCAGAGAATTCTTTATTGCTGGGGGGCTGTCCTGTGCATTGCGGGATGGTTAGCAGCTTCCCTGGCCTGTCTACTGGCTTTCAATAGCACCCCCTTACCCCTTCCAAATCACGACAATCAAAAAACATCCCAGGTGTTGGCAAACTGGAAACCACCCCTGGCTGAGAGTCAGGAAATTCCATGATCAGGTCCTGACAAGCGGCCACTGTCACGTATTTGCTTCTCTTGAGGTCCCCGCAGCAAGGAGAGCGAACATGGGGTAGAAACCACACACCTTGGAACCAGAAGGACCTAGGCACTCCGTGGCTCCATGGCCGTGTGACCTTGAGGGAGTTGCCTCATGTCTTTGAGCCTCACCGTAAAGTGGAAATGAAAATTTCCACTGTGTCTGTCATACACTTGGCACAGCTCCTGGCGCTGGCAAGAGCCCCATCAAGAATAGCTCTTGGGATGCGCAGAGTAGATATTCGGGTGAATGAATGAATGAATGAATGAGTTTCTGTCTCTCACCTCACTTTCCATAGCAATGACCAGAGTGGCAGCGTGGTGATGTTTGGTGGCATCGATTCTTCTTACTTCACTGGAAACCTGAACTGGGTGCCCGTTTCTGTCGAGGGTTACTGGCAGATCTCCGTGGACAGGTGAGAGCTCTGTGGATGGCCTACACCCTGCCGTGGGCCCTGGTCTCCTTTCCATATAGACCTGTAGTTAACTAAGCTTTCTAGAAACCCCCTCGAACAGCCTGCACAGGGAAATGTACCCCAGGGGAGAACGTGTTGGCCAAGCCAGAGAGACCCCAAGAAAGGCATCTCACTGGAAGAGAAAAGCCACTTTCCTTCAAACAAGCAGGACAATCTCCCAGCATACACATCCACACAGCCCAGCCACGAGGGGACATTGAACTAGCACACGTCCCTCCCACCCTAAGGGGCTGACTTGTTTCAAGGCATTCCTTTCCACTCTCCCCTTGGGAACCTGCCCCTCCCCCAAGCAGCCTCGTTCCCCAGCTGTCTGTCACCCAGCTGGCCTGCTAGGGGGACCAGCCGCCCAGTTTGGCCCAGGATTGAGCTGTTTCCCTGGACACCAGACTCACGGTACCAAAACCAGGATGGTCCCGAACAAACTGGCACATACTGGTCACCTTGTGTCTGCCCCAGCCCGTCATGTCTTCTGCCTCCTGCCCCTGCTCAGTATCTCCATCAGTCCCTGCCTGTGCTGTCCTCCTCCAGCTCTGCTCCTTCTTGGAAGCCTTCCCCGGCACCACCACCCTGTCCCCTGGCCATGTGTCCTGCTCCTTCTGCTCTAGTGCCATCATAACCCATCTTTCCAGACCATGCACTCGCTGCAGCCTGGAACCATGCGGCTGTCCGGTTGTGCATCTCCCGTGCCTAGCACAAAGTGGGTGTTCCATCGATATTTGTGGAGTAACTGAATACGTGAAAGCATGCGAGCTGCTGGAATTTTATGTATCGGCCCATGGATGGAAGAGGGCCCCTCTGGGGCCACCTGGTTCCTCCTGAGGGAGATACACCCCCTGGGGGCTCAGGAGATGCTTACTTGTGTCTCATCCTCAGTATCACCATGAACGGACAGCCCATCGCTTGCAGTCAGGGCTGCCAGGCCATTGTTGACACAGGCACCTCTCTGCTGACTGGCCCAAGCAATGCCATTGCCAACATCCAGAGCACCATCGGAGCCAGCCAGGACTCATACGGCCAGGTGAGTCCAGCCCCGGCTGCCCTGTTCTAGACCCGAGGGGTGGTTGGGCCATGCAGGAGAAATCAAAGTCCTCCTAACCCTCACTCTCTCCAGATGGTGATCAGCTGCTCAGCCATCAACAACCTGCCCGACATCGTCTTCACCATCAACGGCATCCAGTACCCTCTGCCTCCCAGTGCCTACATCCTGCAGGTAAGGGGGCTTGGGGCCAGTCACCAACGGGCGCCTGCAGCAAACGTGGCCACATGCCCCCCACCATCCCAGCCTTTGCACAAGGGAAAGTGATCTTCCACAGGCTGAAGCTGACATCTGCTCTGGACAGCCTCCAGAGAAAAAGAAGACACTTAAAATAAGTGTATAAATGAAAATGGGGGGATGCGGCGCCCCCCAAGGGGAAAAGGGAGGCAAAGGCCGGTGGCAGGAAGAGAGAATTTCCAGTCGGACACCAGAGTCCAAGCCCTGGGTCTCAGGGACCGGCTCATGATTCCGAACCAGTTGCAACCTGTTCTGGCTCTCAGTGTCCTGCTCTAGAAGCTAAAGATGTCCGCTTTCCCCACCCCCAGGGTGTGGGTGGGGTGATCGAGTGGGATCAGCCACATCGAAGCTACAGAGGGTTGAGCAAATGGAAACCCTACCTTCCGTGGGGACAGGGTTTGTGATGCTCCTACTATATCTACCAAGTAACCAATCTTTCCTTGGTAGAGATGAGCCACAGGACTATGCTGCCTGGACTATTAGAACGCCAGGTGGAAAACCAATTCTGCCCCAAGGGTCGATGTCATTCAACAAGAAGTACTGATGGCTGCTAGGCTGTCCCCACCCCTAACAGGGATGCTGATTAATTAGGAGGGGGCGTGGCCTAAAGTTCCCCAGGCAGGTTTTTTTTTTTTTTTAAGATTTTATTTATTTATTTGACAGAGAGAGATCACAAGTAGATGGAGAGGCAGGCAGAGAGAGAGAGAGAGGGAAGCAGGCTCCCTGCTGAGCAGAGAGCCCGACGCGGGACTCAATCCCAGGACCCTGAGATCATGACCTGAGCCGAAGGCAGCGGCTCAACCCACTGAGCCACCCAGGCACCCCTCCCCAGGCAGTTCTAAATGTACTGCCAAGGTGGTGGCCCCGGTGCCCCTAGGACTCACAGCTGATGTGCTTTGCCACCAGACAGGGTCAGAATGAGAAAAGGCTATGTCACCAGGGCTTCCAAAATCCTTCCCGGCGGCTGACTTCTCCCCCAAACCTCTTAGCTCCGATGCTGATGTCAGAGTCTGTATGTCTGCCAGAAACACTGGATCATGTCTAGTAATCCCTGGAAACCAACAGCAGAGCCAGCAGCTTATACAGGCAGACCCCTGGCCAAGAAGAGCCAGGTCCCCGGACATCAGCCAGGAAATTCCTCCCTTGCGCGTGCCGTGCGGCTGCCTGCGGACCTTGATGCTTTGCCTCCGCGCCCCGTCACCGGGGAGCCTGTGCCCGGTCTCCAGCTCTCTTCTCCTTTCCTCCAGAACCAGCAGGGCTGTGTCAGCGGCTTCCAAGGCATGAACCTCCCCACCCCCTCCGGAGAGCTCTGGATCCTGGGTGACGTCTTCATCCGCCAATACTTCGCGGTCTTCGACAGGGGCAACAACCAGGTCGGCCTGGCTCCCGTGGCCTGAGCCCGCGTCTCTCCCGCCGCGTCCCAGGAAGATCTAGCCTTAGTCGCCCACTCTAGATGTATATAATTCTCCTGACTGTGCTTCCTAGGCACCTGTGGAGATGGAATCCTGGCCCCCTTCCCTGTCATACCAATAACGTAGAATAAAAACCCATCCTCCTGAAAAACGTGCTGTGTGTTTCTTCCCACACCACGAGGATCAGAACACTGGGGCAAAGGGACAAGACAACGACGTCCACTTGGACGGCACCAGACAGGGCTACACACCCTGTGTGGGGCCAGGGAGATGATGGGCCCTCAGCACGCCGGGATGGGGCCATGAGAGAAAGACAGGCACCAGAAATCCCAGGCCTCATTGCCTCCTCGGGGAATGGGGCACCTAGGTTCTCGGTGAGGGAGTCAACTTCTTTCTCCCAAAGGCGGTAGGAGACAGTGAGGAAAGGGAAGAGATTGGGAGAAGGTAGCCTTCCACTGATGGGGATATTCCTATGCAGGCCAGGCAGGGGGAAGAGGGGTGACCAAGGGTGACACTCTCACATCGACCGGGCTGCTCTCTGGGATGAGCTGGTTGATCCAGACGAACACTGGAAAACCCCTCCAGGCTCTGGGTGCGGGACACTGAACTGACCCAATGGTTTTCCAGTTCCCGGGGCTGGTGGGAGGAGGGGGGCGGAGGCGGGGGGTGATGGGGTAGGGGTTGGGCAGAGTTTGGGAGAAGGCAGTGGGCAGGCCAGTCAGCAAACACACCCCCGCTGGCAAACAGAAAAAATAGAGAAGCATTTCTCCCAGTGGGTTTGGTAGCAAAAAGTCCAGGGAAAAACAAAGTAGCATTCTAGGCCCTGCTTGGAGGTACAGGAGGCTGGTTTCTCAAAAGCTCCCAGGAAGTCATCTGTTTGACCTTGACCCAGCTCACCTGAGGCCAGTGCCTCTCTTGCTAGCAAGCCTTCTGCAGTCCTGCCCTCCTCGGCTGGACTGTTGGGCCAACTCCCACAGCCGGAGACCCGGATTCCAGGCTGAGGGCTGGTGCTGGGCCTCCCTGCGGGAAGGGAGTGACTTTGGGGTGCCCAGACAGGGACGGCTTAGGAAGCTCTCTTGTCACATCCTCCTCCAGTGTGTTGTTTGTCACTCACACAAATATAAGATGCTGGGCTCCCGGGTCTCCCCCATGTCACGGACCCGCTCCCCAACCCATTTTCCAGAGCTGAACAATCTATTTAAAAACAGAAAACCTGATCACATCTCTTCCCTGCCTAAAACCTTTAACACCTTGCACTTGCACTTGGAATAAGACAACACATCGTCCAGGCTCTGCACGCTCTGGTCCCCGAGGTCCCCGAGTACCTTCCCTGCCTCATCTTAACCTCCCTCCCCCTGAGTCCCCACCGCCCTGACCTGCCACCTCCACAAATACCCAAACTCCTTCCCTACCTCTGGGCTCTGTACACACAGTACCCTTTACCGGGGCTGCTGCTCCCTTTCTCTTGACCAGCGACCACCGAGGCTCCTGCTGACCCCAGCTTCCACGCACCTCCCTGCCAAGCCTTCCCTGGCCACCATCTCACGGATCCCAGCCCTCCTATCCGTTGCGGCATTCGGGGTGCAGAAAAGCACTGCATTTCTGCCAGCGCTTGCTTTAGACCCACGAGGGCCCGGCACGGCTGAAGCCACGGCGTCAAGAGCAGGCCTGGCACGTCGCAGGTGCTCAATCAACACTTGCAAACGGAGTGATGAATTCAAGATGACCTTGAAAGAAAACGACAAGGAAGCGGACCTGCTTTCACCGAGGGCACGCTTCAGACAGCATATGGGTCGGCTCCCACCCCCACTCAGTCCTGTCTGGTCCTGGAGACAGACAGGTGGACTTCTCAGGTTTCTGGCGAGGAATTTCACACTGTCTGGGCCCCTTTGCTGTGTTTGCGTTGCTGGCATTTCCCGAGGACCTCCCACGAGCCAGGCAGCGCACTAGGCTCTGGGGATGCGGGCCCGTCTTCCTGGACCCTTCCTGCTCTGCTCCGGGGCCCCGCAGCTGCAGCTCAGCCCGTCCCTCCCACCCCGCTTCCGTTTCCTCGCCCTGGGATTCCTGCATCCAGACAGAATCTAAAGAGACTCCCCTTTAAACAGACCGTTTGCACTGGGAAACCCGGAGCTGACATGTCTGATCGGACTCTTTCTGCTTTGCTCCCCCGCCCCCACACCCCAAAATAAAATAGATTCACATTCCTGTTCTATCATCTCGGGCTTCTCTCCCGTCATCTTTCTCTGTTCCCTGCAGACCTCGGGGGTCTAAGCACAGCTCGCTCCATCCCTTCCTGCCACACTTACCCAGGAGTATAGTTTCATCTCTTGGGTCTCCACTCCAGTGGTCTGTGGAACCCACACACCCCCTCCCCCGGACGCGGGGGTCTCACGCCGAGCCGGTGAGAGCAGAAACGGGTACAGCCCCTAAGGAGCGCTGTTTGGCAATATCTATCCAAATGAGAAACGTGGAGATCTTCTGGCCCAGTAACTTCCCCTCTGGGAATTTAGCTTTAAGACATACCCTTGCACACGTGCAGAATGATGTAAGTACAAGGTTATTCTTGGTAGCATCTTTTGCAAAAGGAAGATTGGAAATGACCCAAATGTCCTCCCACGGGGTGGGGGGGACCATTCAGCAGACTATAATGCATGCAAGGAACTGCTGAGCTGGTGTAAAAAGGTTAAAAATGAGTGGGCGCTCCAGGTGCTGGGGAAAGCTTGAGAAATCATGAGGTGAAACACACACACACACTAACAGGTGACAACCGGGCTTAGACCATGCTATCTTTGGGTTACAGAGAAAGAAAATAAGATTTGCTTGCACTTACATACAGCAACTGAGAAAGGATACCCAGAATCAGAAACCGTAAAAGGAGGAAGCGGGGAGCTCAGTAGATGTGGGATGGTGGAAACATCACCCTGGACACAATTTTACACATCTTTATATCTGATGATGTGAAAATATTACACATTCGAAATAAGGGAGGACACCTGGGGGGCTCAGTCAGGTAAGCCTCTGACTTGGTTTTGGTTCAGGTAGTGATCTCAGGGTCATGAGATTGAGCCCCACGTCAGGCTCTGCACTCAGTGGGAGTGTGCTTAAGGTTCTCTCTCTCTCTCTCTCCCCTGCCCCCTCACCCACTCTCATGCTCTCTCTTTAAAAAAAAAAAAAAAAAAAAAAAAAACCACCCACACACAAAAATACAAAACACAGGGCACCTGGGTGGTTCAGTTACTTAAGCCTCTGCCCTCACCTCAGGTCACGATCTCAGGGTCCTGGGATGGAGCTCCCTGCTCCTTGGAGAGCCTGCTTCTCCCTCTCCCTCTGCCTGCCACTCCCCGTGCTTGTCCAGTCCCTCTCTGTCTCTGTCAAATAAATAAGTTTTAAAAAATTGTTTTTTAAACTATTCTTTTTTTAAAAAAAAAAAGATTTATTTCTTTATTTGACAGAGAGAGACACAGTGAGAGAGGGAGCAGAAGCAGGAGGAGTGGGAGAGGGGGAAGCCGACTCACCACTGAGCAGGGGGCCCCATGCGGGACTTGATCCCAGGACCCTGGGATCTTGACCTGAGCCGAAGACAGACACTTGATGACTGAGCCACCCAGGCACCCCCCCTCAAAATAAATATTTTTTAAAAAGCTAAAGGAAGGAATTCTTAAACCTCCGAGTTATCTTGAATTTTTTTTCAAGATTTTGTTTATTTGACAGACAAATAACAAGTAGGCAGAGAGGCAGGCAGACAGAGGGGGAAGCAGGCTCCCTGCTGAGCAAAGAGCCAGATGCAGGGCTCAATCCCAGGATCCTGAGATCATGACCCGAGCCAAAGGCAGAGGGTTTAACCCGCTGAGCCACCCAGTCGCCCCTGTTAAATTTTTTTTAAAGATTTTACTTATTTATTTGCTAGAGGTAGTGCGCACGTACAAGCAGGGAGCCCGCCGTGGGGCTCAGTTGCAAGACCCTGGGATCACGACCTGAGCTGAAGGCAGACGCTTAACTGACTGAGCGACCCAGGTGCCCCTGAGTTATTCTCATATGAAGCCTACTATGGTTTATCCTGGAACCTGTTGAACTGAAAACCTCCAAAATCGGGCCTCTCGAACTGGGTCTGATCATTTGGCTCCTTGGGAATCCATAGGTCCGGCGAAAACTGACACCAAGGACCAGACTTCGGGCATCCTCTCTTCCGCACTTTCTACTGCCTCTCTGAAGATTCCCCAGTGTGGAATCCAGGTAAGGGACACTGAAGGGGGGCGTTCACCCAAAACCAAACACCACCCCACGGCCACCCCACAGAGTTTTGGAGTCTGAGCATTCAGACCAGCTCCTCCCATTCATTAAAAGCAGCCCTCACCCCTCCGGGGTCTTAAAGGCAGTGTTCAGGGCTGCTGGAGCCAGCCAGCCCCAGACAGGGGCCCGAGCATCCTGAGGCTTCTCTCGGGCAGAACATGCTCTTACCAAGTTAGATCCCACTAGGCCCCCCCAACGTGTTATGTCAACACTACCTGAAGGGGGACAGTTCTGAAACCCCCAGGGGTCCTGGGAAGGGACTGTGCTGACCACCGTGTGAGACAGTGAGAATCCCGGCCAGCCCGGAGGCCCTCTGCAGACAGGTCCCTCACCTCTCCCCGGAGAGCCTGCGTGTGGTCAGTGGGAAGGAGGCAGTCTGCGTCCTTGTCCCCAGCCAGCTGGACAGGCTGGAGAACCAACAGCCCGGGACCCAGAGAGGGACGGAAGGAAGACAATGCTGAGGTCTGTGCCAATCTCCCAGAAGGTCTGCAGAAGGACCAGGTGCCCATAACCTACAGCTGTGACCTGCTCTGTAATGCACCTGCTCCGTAATGCACTGGTTTTCTTCCGTCTGTCTCATGGCCCCCTCCCTCGCCATGCCCCCGGGATCACTCCCTGCCAAGTCAATGACTCTCCCCCAAATATTTCTCTCCAGATCTGCTCTTGGGGGGAAGCCCAAACCAAAGTAGGATAATCACATCCCTCTCCACAAACTGTCCCTGAAACCCCACCAGAAAAGTCCAAGCAGGTGTGGTGCGAAGGGACAAAAGCCTGGCGGGGGGTCAGAGAAGCAGGGCTCTCCTCCCAGCCCAGACAGTCACAATCCAAGTGACCTCAGGACACGTCTCTGGGCCTCTGCAGTCCTCGCTGTAAATGGGGAGAGGGAGTCCAGAGAAGCGTTTTTGTTTTGTTTTGTTTTGTTTTGTTTTGTAGGCTCGGACCACCTTGGGAAAAACGTCTGCAGCTATCCTGCTGCCTTTCGTTTGCTTTTTCCGAACATTCATAAACACGATTAACTTGGGCTCTACGGAGGGGGAAACCGGTATTAAAACCCAAACTGCGCACGTTATAGACTAGTGATGAGAAAACTGACGCTCTCAGCCATTACCACCTTGACAGCTGGATTGTTGGAGAAGAGGCAGTGTGGAGACAGCCAGCGTGCTGTACACTCACCCTGAAATCAGATCGGGGGCATCGCGACGTGGGCCGGTGGTCCCGGGGTGCGAGGACAAGCCACGGAGAGGTATGGAGCCATTAGCCCATGCCTTGGTCACCGCTCTGTGTGACATTATCCAGAGGAAGGAGCCGGACCTAAGGTCCCTGGGCAGGTCACAGCTGACCAGAGTGTCCCCGACTTCACTCCGCACCCCATGCCTCGGGTCTTACTGGACAAGAAGGTCTCTCTCAAGCCTCGGGTTTCCATGCTCCGAACTAGAAATTCATTATTCCTGCCACCGCGCGGGGATGAGGACCTCACTGTCACACTGGGGTCTGGGTAGGTGCCCCCAGATGGCCTTGCAGCCAGGGCCCCCACAGAGGCTCCGCCCTGGCACGTGCGCTGAACAGCCGGGCAGAGAAGACCTGTGGGGGAGGGGGGTGAGATACCCCGCAAATGTGGGTAGGGTCTGTGCCCTGGGGCTTGCAGAATAAAGGGATCTCGGGACGGCAGAGCTCCGTGCCCTCCATCCGCACCCCACCCCCACTACCGACAGCGCTGTCCTCTCTCCATCTGGCGTGTGACTCGGTCCCGCTGCCCAGACGCCCCGTCAAGACTGGAGATTCATTCCCCCAGCTGCTGGGAAGGCTGTTGGCTAAGAGCTCTCGGCCATCAGCCCTCTTAGGAACGGCCTGGGCTAAAGGGAGCCCTGCCAAGGTCACGCCCCTTGCCTGGAGCAGCCCAGTTCGAATTACTCGTCAACCCCGGGGGCATAGAGCCCTGGCTCCTGGCGCCAACTCGGGACAACTCTGAAGGGCCACCCTAGCCTCAGAGGGGGCTGGCTGAGGCTTAGGACTTCTCCCTCACTGCTGCCCTCACCGCCTCCCGCCTGCCTGCCGGTGCCCCTGCTGAGGGTACCCTGGGGAACCGCGCACTCCCGGTCCACCTCCGAGGGGCTCCTCCTCAGGGAACCGAACCCGCAGAGCTTCCTCCTCCATCCTTTACCTTTTCACTGGAGGAGCCCCCCATCGTCAAAGGCAGCAGGTGCTTCCACAAGACACCACCCACACCACCCCAGTTGGGTGCTGGTTTTTCTCCCGAGCTGGAGGGTGGAGGTGGGGTGCTGGTTTAGCACCCGTGGGCTTGGAGTGACGTTTCCACACCTTTCCAAAGGCGAGAAGTGAGTGAGCAGGGCCATGTGGGGGACTGAGACAGGCTTTAATCAGGAAACCTCAGGGAGGGACACGGGACAGCTGGTGGCCCAGTCCCAGGGGAATTCAGGAGTCTCTGCTGACTCCTCTCTTCCAAAGCGGGGAGCTCAGTAGCCCTGACCGTCCTCAAAAGACAGGCCGGCAGTGCTGTCCAAGGAGGATACTGACCGTGGAGAGTACCGATTGCTGTTCTCACGGGACGTTCCAAATGCTTCTTGGGGATGAGGTTACATGGGGTCCTGGGGACTTTCCATTCCTCCAGGAGCCGGAGGTCAGAAGTGAGCATCCGGGGTCAGTGGCCTCATTCGCCCCAGGGCCTCCCTGCCAGCACCCAAGGCCACTGGCCCTTTTCTCTGTCCAGCATCTCCCAGGCAGGGCCCCGACCTAGAGGCCTGCTTACCCGGTGGACTCCTCCTCCCGTGAGGTCCCTGCAGCGGGCCACTGGGGGCTGGAGCTGGCTGTGGCTGTGAGGACCGCAGAGAGTCTGGAGGCAATGGAAGAGGGTCTGCGAGGCCTGAGGAGGGTGGCCGGGTTCTCCGAGGGGCTGGGGGCCACCGTGGAATGGGCTGAAGCTTCAGTCAGGAGAACGGCCGGTGAAGAAGACCTTCTGGCCCCTGTCTGGACCCCAGAGGTGGAGGCGGATGGTTCTAGAGTCACAGGAGGAGGCCCAGGAGCCCCGGGAGAGGCTGGAGGTAGAGTGGAGGCTCCTGGAGGGATCGAAGGCCCTGGTGAGGGCTGGGAGGCCACAGGCTCCCCTGGGAATGTACCCTCAGGCCCCAAAGGGGTTGAGGGCAAGGCCCGGGCTCCTGAGGGGCTCGTGGGTAAAGTCTGCACGTAAGACAGGTTTGTTCTTCTGAGGAGCTGGAGGACATGGGGCACTGGCTTCTGAGGCAACACCACCGGGGGGCCTGGACAGGAGCTACAGTTCACCGGGGCCTCGGCATCTCCACGGGGACTCCGAGCTGCTTTGCCAACCTCCGCGGACTTCCTCTCTGGGGCATCTAGGGAGAGGTGGAGGAAACAAGATGCCCTGGGGTTCCTCCAGACAGCCACAGCGGGGACAGAGACCTTTCATGGCTGCTGAGGACCAGTGGCCCCTGCCTCCAGGGCGAGACCAAGAGGGAACCAGGAGCAGAGGGAGGCAATCCACCCAACTCACTCTACCAGGCGTTGGCTGTGTGACCTTGTAGGAGGCACATAACTCCACTGGGCTTCCGTGTTCCCATCTATAGAATGGGCATCCTAATGACTTACAGGGCCACTCTAAGGACTCAGTGAATGGTGCGTGGGAAATCCCAGCCCACATCCCGCAGTTAACCGGGACTTCGGCTGACTACCATGTGTCAGGGCAGGAGGCTCACTGATCGTAATAAACGTTCCATTGCGTGCAAGCTGCTGAGAGTAGGAGAGGCTCTCCCACCTTTGCTCACTTGTGCGGGGAGCCTTAAGCTGCTCTAAAAAAATCAAGTCTGTTGAAAAAAAATTTTTTTTAAATCTCAGCCTGGAGCCGGGAACATCATAATGGCTTGATATGCGGGAGGAGAAATAGCAAAGGAAGAGGATGGGCAAAGAGAAGCCGGTGGGGAAGAAGCACAAGAAGTTGGAGAAAGGTGCCATCAGGAGGAGACAGATGCGGTCAAGCCTAGAAAACCAGGAATGATTATGTTTTAAAAATCACCTGGAGGACGGTCCCCAACTCTGAACATGCCTGAAGGCCCTGGCTTATACACGGAGTGTGTGAATGGAACAGTACATGATTTATAGCTCACGAAAACTGTGGCTTTTGTTAATTACCGAAAGGAAACCATTCACATTCTACCGCCGCAAAAAGTGGTTTCTCCGTATACAGAGCTCTTGTTAAGAAGAGGTGCGAGGCAAACACAGCCGAAGCAGTGTGTTCCAGGAGAAGGGGCCCAGCGCTGCACCTCCCCTCCCTGTGCCTCTGTTTCCCCATCCGGAGGCAGCAGAGCACTGGGGAAGGAATCAGGGAGACCTGGGCTTGAGCCCAGCGCCACCAACTAGAGAGCAGTCTTAAGACAGAAACCTAACTTCTCTGGGCCTCCGTTTGCCCATCTGTAAAATGGAGATAAAACCACAGCAGCCACATTCCTGGGAGCAAATAAAGGAGGAACACAGGTCACGTGCTCTGGACGCGGCCTGGCTTCTTCGCGAATGCTTAGCCTCCGGACAGCAGGGGGAATAACCATCAGCTTGCTGAGAAGCGTGTGGCAGTTTCAGGAAACAAAATCTACAAATCAAGGGTTCTCAACAACAGGGCGGGAGGGGCTCAGGAGGCTTCCAGCCCCCACCAGTCCTGAGGGCTGCGATTCTCCAGCCACGGACCCCAAAAGTGACCCTAAATAGAGAGGATCCTCTTCAAACGGCCAAAGGAGTTAAACAGGTATTTTATCCAAAAGGAAATCCAGGCCACAAAACAGTAGAAAAATTCACTGTCTTTCTGGAAATTTAAAAAACATAAAGCAGGGTGTTCCTGGGTAGCTCAGATGGTTAAGTGTCTGCTTTCAGCTCAGGTTATGATCCCAAGGTCCTGGGATCGAGTCCCACATCAAGCTCCCGGCTCAGCAGGGAGCCTGCTTCCCCCTCTACCACCCCCGGCTTGTGCTCTCTCTCTCAAATAAATAAATAAAATCTTTTTTTAAAAAGAAGCATAAAGGGGCACCTGGGTGGCTCAGTGGGTTAAGGCCTCTGCCTTCGGCTCAGGTCATGATCCCAGGGTCCTGGGATCGAGCCGCGCCTTGGGCTCTCTGCTCGGCAGGGAGCCTGCCTCCCCCCCAACTCCCGCCTGCCTCTCTGCCTGCTTGTGATTTCTGTGATAAATAAATAAAATCTTTAAAAAGAATAAAAAAGCATAAAATAGCCACATTTAAGGTACTCTACGGACATGTTAAATCAGAAAAATTCAATTCAAGACACACAGTGCAGAGCTTGTGGGAATAAGGGGAACCAGCTACATCATGATGAGTTTCCTGTTTCTCGAGGACCCCATCAGGTGAGGACACCTCTCTGGTGACATGCTGTCCTGCCCCAGGAGGCCCCACAGGGCTCCCAATGCCCCACCACCCAGTACTCCACCTGCTAACCACAGGGCCCAACCATGTGTCCTCACCACATGCTGGCTGTGTGACCTTGGGCAAAATACATTCCCTCTCTGAGCCTTGGTTTTGCACATCCAGCCCTTTACAAGTTCTAGGTTTCTGGGAAGAAGAGCAAAGTACAGGAAGACAGTAGAGAAGCTTCAGGACCCAGAGGTCCGCTTACCTGGGCAGGAGGAACAGCAGTCTCCGGGGGGCCCAGAGGGGTCAGAGCAGGCCCGTGGGCAGGGGACCCTCTCACAGCTCACCTCTCCCAGCTGGGGAAGCACAAGGACACACATGAGGAAGCCCAGATCATCACCCCTCCCAGAACAGTGCCCCCACAGAAGAGTGCCCTCTTCCACCCACAGAAATATCTTGGAACGGAGGCTTTAAAGAACCCACAAAGAGGGAGGGTATCATCGAATCCAAAGGTATTCTGGCTGTTATTTAAAGTTGGGAAGCGAGAGAAAGATGGGCTTCTGTGCGCTAAGGGGACTCAGTGTTTTGCAAAGGGACAAAAGGCAAGCAGCAGTCCCCAGGCCCAGCTCACCTGGCATGTGCACTGGGTACAGGGCTCATCGTCCAAGGTGAACACCTGGCCATTCACCACCTTCCTTCCCTCGTAGTTGCAATCTGCAGGGGCAGAGGAGACCAGGCCGTGAGAGCCGAGGCCTCCCAGGCGCCTTGGGCGTGGGGCGGTGACTCCCCCACTCACCTCTGCACACGGGGCAGCACTCCCCATCGGGGTGGAAAGGGTAGGTGCAGGTGATGGGGCAGTCCACGGGGGAGCAGGCCACAGAGCCCAGCTGCGCAACACAGAAAACACACGAGGCCCTTTGTTCTGGGCCACCGCCAGGACCCTCTGGGAGGAGAGCCACAGAGCCACCAAGCACCCTTCGGAGCCCCCATGGTGCGGGGACAGGTTCATTCACTCAAGAGTCTGTCTTCCTGACAGAGGGCAAGTCCCACAAGGCAGCTCATCTGTCACCAGGCCCCAGCTGAACAAACCCACGAATTACCCAGGAAGGGTGAGCACCAAAAGCCAAGGAGAGAGAAGGACCTAGAAGCCTGGAGCTCCACAAAGCCCATGAACGAACAGGGCCACTCAGAGGCCGAGATGTTCGCCCTGAGGTCCTCTGATCCCGCGGACCCTGTCCCTTTCCACGCTGCGTCCTCACCCACTGCCAGCAAAGGGGCTCCCCCTGCATCAAACGTTTCCTGCAGCACAAGCAGCAAGACCTGTCCCCCGCCCCACCCCCAGCCATTTTCCCAATCGGAATCACACAAATAGTCCCACAGGCTTTTTCAGACTGAGAGTCAGTCTGGCTTAGAGGCCAAGTGCGCCTCCCAGAGCAGAGACTCAGAACAGCAGGATTTGACTCCTGGCACTTCAGCTGACTAGCAGGACTGGCCGTAGGATCTTGAGGGAAGGATGACTTTGTCTCTCTGTGCCTCATTTTTCTGACCCACAGATGGAGGACATGGTGGCTCCTACCTCATAGGATTCTCCCCAAGATTAACTGAGCTCATGCAGGGAAACAGCCGAGAGCCAGACCGGCCCACGGCAAGAGCACCATAATGGGAATCTATTAAAGATGGTGTCTCAGCCCTGGGCTTGGGCCCCTCCCCCGAGCCCTCAGGGAACACTCCCACATTACACTATAAGGGGCCCCCAAGATGCCCCTTAGCAGAGGACTTTTATGGGGTAAGCTTAAAAAGATTTCTCTGGCCCTGGGTAAAGAGTGACGCTGGGTAGGGCTAGAGGGAGTCAACTTTCACCGTGACCTAGAATGACCTTCCCCGTGCGGGGCTCTGGATGGGCGTCCAAGGTTCTGGAACTGGTGTGAGCCTGTGGGGAGGTTCCATAGACCGGGGTCAGGGCCGGGTGGGCCGTACCAGGCAGATGCAGCTCAGACACGGGTCCAGCACAGACGGGAAGGTCTGGTTGTTGTAGAAGATTCTGCCTGTGTAGGTACAGCCTGTCGGAGAGAGCGCAGGGGTGAGTGCCCTCTGGGTAGGAGGCTGGTGACCAGGCTCCTGCCAAGGGCGAAGGTCTGAGAGTCTTCTGAGTAACAAAGGTCAGGCCAACTGCCTCCCCACGCAGTCATCCCCAGGGTTTAAGGGAAGGGACAAAACACAGGTCTGGATTGGGTGTTTTTGTTTTTGTTTTCTTTGCACTGGGTTTAGCAGAGGGGTCAGAGTGTCTCCACCTCCAAGGAAAGGAGCATTTCTTGGGCGGGATCAGGCCAGAGGGACTGGCCCAGGCACTACAGCCATCCTCTCTGTTCCTCCCCCCAGCAACCCACTCACCCAGTCCCCACCTTCCAGAACATTCCCCCACACCTCTCCCCTCAGCTTCCCCAAGCCCGCTGAGGTCTGATCTGAATGCTGCCACCTTGAGGACATTTATCACATCCTGGGAAGAATGAAAGCAGGTGATAGGACATCAGGGGAATGTTCTAGAACATCAGTATGTTATTTGTTAGATACGGGTACATGTTACAAACCTATGGTCTACAGAGACAGAGATACTTCATTGAAAGAGATCAGAAAAACAAAACCATGAGGATAAAAGTGATAAGGGCCCTTTTTAGTTGTTTTTATTTTTGCGGCATGTACTTCAATAAAATGTTACTTTTAAAATCATGGAAAAGGGGAACATTGGTATAAAAAAATAAAGCAGGGGCACCTGGGTGGCTCAGTCGATTCAGTGTCTGCCTTCAGCTCAGGCTACCCAGGCTGGAAGCTCGGAGAATGTCTGTATCTGCTTCCAGCACCCAGATAGGGCTGTTCTTGGGCAGACAGATTTAGGTCTCTGAAACCCAGCTTCCTCATCTGTATGGTGGGCTTGCCCCATGGGACATGCCCCGTGGGGCTATGGGGATGAAGCCTGTGGGGCCCACACTTTGCATGGAGGAGCCTGGTGCACGGTGAGCCCAGATGTGTGTGGAGCAGGGGGCAGTACCAGGGATCCCCGCCGAGGGGAGCTGGAGATGCTGTGCTGCAACCCACCCCCCCAACTCCGCCAGCAGGAAATTACCTGCAGAACAGTCTGGGCAGCACTGTCCTGGGATCCGAATCGGGTGAGGGCAAGAGTCCACACAGTCCGTCCTCTTACAGCTCACCGAACCGTCTGCCTGAAGGAGGAAGAACTTCACCCAGACCCCACCTGTAACCTCGGCCCCGCCTCCCTGCCCTGCTCCCGCCTCCCAGCACCCCCACTCCCAAGAAAGGGCCGTGTTGTACACTGGCCGAGGCTTGGCCCAAAGGGTACCATGATGCCACTGGGGGTGGCAGTTCCCCCACAAAGAGGGCCGGCTACTGGGGAAAGGGGGTGTGAGCCTTCCACGAGAGCCTCCTTATGTATGGAGAGAGCAGGTCAGAGCGGGGCTCTGGTCTCCGTGGCTTCCTGTCCCTCTCTAGTGGCAGCCAAAGCTCAACACCGGCCCATCCAAATTCTTCTCTCAGCTTTTCCCTGGAACCCTCGCTCACCCCAAACCTATGGAGTACAATAAAATCCTATTTTTATAGAAAACTATTCCACCGGAAATGTCTATTTCAGAAGACAAAAGCACCACATATGGTTTCCTTTTTTTTTTTGTCTCTAAGACTCTGAATGTTGATGAAGTCTTTGTGTTGCTTTCTCATACTATGAGGGCCCTGGGTCAGTCATAAAGGGGAGAGGGAGCGGATGTGCCCTCCTCCCAACTGTAATTCTGATTAAATGTTTCCAAGTTTTTCACAAACCGTGCATCGGAGACCGGTGAAGCCTGTGCCTCTCACATGCCAATGGCCAGACCAGTCACCCAGGGGATTAAAATGCAGATTCTGAGTGCAGAGGTCTGAGCAGCCCAGAGAGTTTGTGCGTCCAGCAGACACCCCCCGGGGGCATGACCCTGGTTTTGAGAGATAAAGCTCTAAGCTCTGAGGGACTAAAAGCTCTTCTAAAGCAGAAAGGAAAGTCAGCGAGTGCTTAAACAGCAAGTGGAAACCAGGCTGTTCCTTGGTAAGCAGCTGTTTGCCTCTGGGCCCATCGACTCTAAGACCCGTCTCCTGACCCGCTTCGGCCAAGCTGAGGTCACAGCTTTAGGTCCGTGAAGGAAACCCCGCAGTTTCACAGGGAAGACCCGAACCATGGAGCCTCAGGCGATCCCACTCCTTCGGTTATCCGTCCCCAGGGAAGTCCTGCTCCCGGACCAGCGGCTCACATCCCATTCTGTACAAATGGGAAGTGCCGGCATAGGAGGGGGACAGCTTCGGGAGCGGCAGGGAGGACCCGGTCAGGGCCGAGGGGTTCTGCTCGGGGCGAGGCAGGGACAGCCGGGGGTTGGGGGAGCAGCTGAGGGCGTGCAGGTTGCCATTCACCTGGCAGATGCATAACTCACAGGGGTCACCCGGAGACCAGATCTGTCCAATCGGAAACTCAACCCCGTTGTCATCGAGAGAGCAGCCTGGCCGGGGGACAACGAAGGAGAAAGCGCGGTTGGGCACAAGTGCTGAGGAGGGTCCCTAATGCCTGCCCAACCTACAGGGCGCCCCCCACCCAAGGACAGACGCTGGGCTTACTCATGCCGCACAGACAGTCCCCCAGAGTGTCCATTCCGCCCCCTGCTGGGCCCAGGGGCCGCCTGGAGCTGCCGGCCCAGCTGGGCGCCGGGGTTGGGGGTGCTCCCTCCAAACACGTGCCTGTTCCACACAGACAGGCTCACGCAAACAGATGCCGACTTCCGAACCCATAAATGCACACACTCGCACACGGGCCCGCTCACACAAACACACACACTCCGAGGCAAACACACGCAGATGGCACTCCCACACTCATGGGCACACTCACACATAGACACGCTTCCCGAAACACATGCACATGCACACGCGCACACACACGATCTCCTCAGGGGCCACGCAGCCTGCCTCTTGGAGGGCATCCGGGCCCCGTGTCGGGCAGAACGCCAGCAAGCGGAGCCGGGGGGTTGCACCTGTCATGGGCGTGGGTTCCCGGCAGGTAAAACAGCACTGTCCAGGGCCCAGCCACCACTCCTCTCGGGGGCAGTCCAGTTCTGGACATGGTGTGAAGGAACATTCCACTTCCCCATTCTGGAAGAGAACCAAGGGCACAGGCTGTGAGGGCAGCTCCCCAGCCCTGGGCCGTCCGAAAGCTAAAGAGGAGCCTAGAAGGCTGCTGTCACCCTCCTAAAAGTGACAAAGAATCTTCGTGGAGCAGAAGGAGTAGGAGTGGGGGTGGGACGCAGGAGGTTGGCGGGGAAGGCTGGGACCGCGTCCCGGGATGTCCTGGCCGCTGGGATGGGGGTCCCTGCTGGCCCCGGCTGCACCCCAGTCCCTCATGCCCTCACTTCAGCTCTCACTCCGGTCTGCCCTCTCTCTGCAGCCAGAGAAAGTTCTCGTGCACCAATGGGATCGCACAGCTCCACACCTAGAACCCATCAGCAGCTCTGCCGAGCCCAGAGCCCTCCTCCAGGCTGGCAAAGCCCCTCACGACTGAGTCTGAGGCAGAGACTCTGGGGCCCCCTCCTCCCCAAGACTCCTTCCCCCAAGTACTGCCCTTGGCTGACAGGGGACAGGCCCTCCAGGTACCTGGATGGTTCCTTCACCCCGCCCCCACTCCCCTCCCTGGAAGCAGAGAGAGTACAGACAAGTGCAGCTCCCTGGCCTCTGGCCACACCCTTCTTGGTCATGCAACTCACTCCAGAGCTCCCCGTGGGATCAGCCTGAGACCCCACGGTCACCTGGCTCCTTCCCCACCCCACCCTCCCCCGCCCCCGGTCCCTCTTCCCTGGCTGGCTCCTCCTGCAAATCTTTGGAAAATCCCTTACACAAGAATCCCGCCCCGGGCCCTGCTTCTCAGACCCCCAACTCAAGCACACACACACACACACACACACACACACACACCCCGTCTGCAGTCTCTTCTCCTGCCTGACTCGTTGCCCACATCCTACACTGCCAGAAGGGACATCTTCAAGCCCTGACAACAGGTGTGTGCTCTTGCCCCCTGCCAGGCACCCCTGCCTTGGCTCCTCTTCTGGTAAGTCCCTCACCCTGCAGATCTCGGCTTAGCTCCCCTCCCTCCAAGAAACCTGCCCCTCTGGTCAGGAACCCTCGCCACCACCTGCCCGTGGCCCACCTAGGCTGTGGGCCCCCCGAAGAAGGGACCGGGGCTGTCCTGTGTTTAGCTGTGCCCTCAGCACTCAACATGGTCCCAGACACACAGTAGGTGCTCTATAAATAGCTCCGCTAAAGGGAGAACAGCAAGGGGACGGTGGGAAGGCCTTGGTGAACGCAGGTCCCCGTAATGTCTCTGCTTCCTCCGTGTCCCTTGTGCCGCACGGCAGCTCCTCTTCTCCGGGTTGAGGCATGCTCGGGAAGCCCTGCACCCGGCCGTCTCCTGCACCCACCTACCTGGCAGACACAGGTGGTACACTCGTCACCACCCCCACTGAACACAGCCCCGTCTGCGTACCACCGGCCGTGGAAATAGCATCTCACTGCGGGGGAGAAAGGGAGAGGCAGCTCAAGGTCTTTGGGCTGGGGCAGCTAAAGAGAAAGCAGAACGGTGGGTCCGGGGGCCCTGGGGAAGCTAACATCCTCCCAACACGTCCACAGCGTGTGCCCCATTCAAGGAGCCAGCCACTCCCTCCCAAGCACCCCCCACTCACCGAAACTACACGGCTGCTTGGAAACTGACGCAGGAATGAAACTAAGACCCACATGTAGACTAAGACGCTTAAACAAAAAGGGAGGGGACTCCCAGAATCACTACAGAGTAACAGAAAAGCAGACATGAAAAGAGACTGTCCCAGGGGCGCCTGGGTGGCTCAGTCAGTTAGTCTGGCTTTAGCTCAGGTCATGATCCCAGGGTCCTGGGATCGAGTCCCCGCTTCAGGCTCCCTGCTCCTTGGGGAGCCTGTTTCTCCCCCTCCCTCTGCCTGCTGTTCCCCCCTGCTTTTGCTCTTTCTGTCAAATAAATGAAGAAAATCTTTTTAAAAAAGAAAGAAAGAAAAGGAAAGGAAAGGAAAGGAAAAGAGACTGCCCCAGATACCTAAGACAAGGTCCGAGACCGAAGCCATCCCCTGGAGACCAGGAGGAATCACCGAAATCTTCTTCTTCTTCTTTTTTTTTTTTTTTAAGATTGATTTATTTATTTGACAGTGAGAGAAAGACAGCAAGAACAGGAACATGAGCAGGGGGAGTGGGAGAGAGAAAGCAGGCTTCCCACTGAGCAGGGATCCTGATGCGGGGCTCAATCCCAGGACACTGGGATCATAACCCGAGTCGAAGGCAGACACTTAAGGACTGAGCCACCCAGGCACCCCCGCACTGATAAAACAGCCCGCAAGCCGGCCCAGGCCCACTCCGCTTAGTCTGTCTGCCCTGGATTCAAATCCCAGCTACACAACTCACTAGGGAGGGATGTGGAGCAACATCCTTAATTTCACTAAGCCTCAGTCTTCCCATCTGTAGAATGGGGGTGATAAGAGCTGTTGGCGGTTACTACTTCATAGGCAGTATATTACCTACTCAAAAATGTCTTAGCTAAAAATAATATTTAAAATATAAGAAAAATATTTTTTTAATTAACACCAGCTTTGCAATCAGGTAGGCTCAACTTCAAGTTCTCTTCTTCTATTAACTGGTTGTAGGTCTCTGGGCAGTGATGACCTTGGTGAGCCTCGGTTTTGTCATCTATGAAATAGGGTTATGAATAGTACTCCCTCAAGGCTGAGCCACACGGATGCAATGAGATCAAGTGCTGGCAAGCAACAGCACAGAGCTGTCAGGGAACATTCGTGAGGATGATGAGGTCATCCCAGGAAAAGAGAACCACATTTTTAACAAAGGACCAACTCATTAGTGGGGAAGGGGAGACGCCTTCCCAGTCTCAAGACAAAGCCATGCCAAGGGTGGCCTCACACCCCTTCCTGGCGGTCTTGAAGGCACCTCCAGGGGCAGGGGCCGCCTGAGCAGGAAGCCCGATCTAGCGTCCAAACTACAGCACACGTAGTAGGTGCTCAGTTAAACTGATACTTTAAAATGCTGCCCTTGATTTGAGTTTCCAAAGCAAAAACCAATCACCGCCCTCTGCTCCACTCATCCTTCCCCCAAAAACACACAAAAAACTAACCCCACCCCCAGCCCAAAGATTCACTGACCTGGAACACAAGTACAGCAATCTGACTTCAGGGGGCTCTGACAGGGGCCGGGAGGACACTCGGGGGAGATGCAGGACACATTTCCGGCCTGAGTGGGGGAGAGATGGTGCTGGGTGGGGGGCAGAGGGCAGGAGGAGAACCAGGCCCTACAGCCCCTCGGTTTGTCCCGTATTTCACGCAACCCCTTGGGTCCCCTGTCCAACACCAAAACCCCTTAAAGGAAATCATCCAAGACCTCTGAATGCCACCATGGTGACAGCAAGGACAGTGTGCAGGGACCCAGGTCCTGGCGTTTACCGCCGCACGCCGAGGACATCCTCCCACGGCAACAGGAGCTTTGCAAGGATGCCGGGAAGCGGCAAGCGGTGGTTACGCCACCAGAAACACCTTCCTGTGCATCCCAGTTTTGAACCAGGTAAAATCTTGGCTATTCAAAGAATTAACTTTAAAACTAAATTTCAAAATTTGAAGTTAAGGCAAAATAAAACAAAACCAAAAAAATGAAAACCTGCCTCTGGAGTCAGCCAGAGCTAAGAAGCTGTGTTTGCTCCCCCGCTAACGAGTCGTGTAACTTTGGACACTTAAGGATGGACGCTAACCAACGTCCATCAGCTCCCTGAGCCTCAGTTTCCCTATCTGCGAGACGAGCCAGAAATGGCGCCTCCATCAGGGATTGCTGAGGACTGGTGCCATGACATGATCCACAGAGGGGCTTGGCCACTGTGTGTGCGTGGCACAGGGGGCAAGCTCGGTAAAGGGGGGGCGCTGGCTGTCTCCGTGCCCTGCCCCCCACTCCTCCTCCCCAGCCTTCCACGGGGGCCACTGCCCTCGCCAGCTGAGCAGTGAAGGTCAGAGGGTGGCGGTGAGGGGTGGTGGGCAGAGCCCAGGCTGTGGACACAGACCTCGGCTCAAATCCCAGCTCATGCCTTGGTCTTGTCATCAGTAGAACAGGGACGGGAGAGCTGACCCGGACAAGCCACCAGCAGCCACAGCTAAGGCAACAGAAGAAAAGGCCCAAGCCCCAAGCCTGGTAGGCCCGGAGGGCTCCTAATGGAATTGATGGGACAGCACCTGGCCATGTCCGGAACACAGTAGGTGCTTAATAACTATTCCTTGAGAAGCGAATTGGCCTACAGCAAAATAATACTCTTAACAAACTGGTAATAAGCTTCCTCCCTCCCAAGTGTGGATACCTAGGCTGTCAGGATGGCCGAGGGGTCTAAGACGCCAGACTCAAGCTTCGCTTCCCAACTGTGGATGCCTTTATTGGGCTGGCAAATATTTTGCCTGGAGAGAAAAACAGCCTCCCTGGTGGGAAGTTTCCAAGGGAGTTCCATCCCCTCCGCTTCCTCGACAGATGGACCCTGTTTGCCTGCTGGCTCTTCGCTGCTCAGCAGAAAGCTCCTGGACTCCACAGACCCCCACGCCTTTAAATTTGACAGGTTCCGACCAAGATCCACAACCTGGGAGGGAACTCTTCCTCCTTTTGACAAGCTCACCTTCAACATCGGAGCTTTCCCTCTTCCTCTAAAACCCCCAAAGGTTAGGAAAACAGCCACAAGGCTTTGGGGCTCCTGGGATGCTCACCAGGCAGACACAGACAGTGCAGTTCTCGTCGGGAGGGGAAAACACGTCCCCTTCGGCTCGGATGACGCCACTGTGAAAACAGCCTTTTTGAAAGACAAACAGGAGTGGAGGCATCAGACCTCTTCAAAGCAGAGGAAGCTTGAGGTCTCATTACTTTTCCAGGCGTAATGTCCCTGGAACCTTCTCTTACCGGCCAGGATGCCCGAGGAGCGGCAGATCTAGGTACCCAGGACTGTGTGGTCCTAGGACCCCTGGAGAAGTAAGCAGAAGACACCCACAGAAGATGGCCCAGGAGGGTTCCATCTAGGTCTATAAACCCCGAACTGTACTGAGAACATGGCATTTTATTCCCATACGGCAGGAAAGGCAGCCAGGCAGCCCCGGGTTCAAAAACCTGGTCTGTCCATTCAGTTAACCTGAGTGACCTTGGATATGTCACTTAACCTTCATGGATTCGGTTGTCTTTACTGTAAAATGGGAATACCACCACATGCCCTGCGGGGGCTTTGGATGGACCCACAGCCTCACATGGAAGGTGCCCAGCCGTTCACATTCAGAGCTCAGTATACAGTAGGAACATGGCAAAAGGTCACGATTATCATTAAGAAGCCACTAAGTCTGGGGGCACCTGGGTGGCTCAGTGGATTAAGCCACTGCCTTCAGCTGGGGTCATGATCTCAGTGTCCTGGGATCGAGCCCAGGAAGGGAGCCTGCTTCCCCTTCTCTCTCTGCCTGGCTCTCTGCCTGCTTGTGATCTCTGTCTCTGTCAAATAAATAAATAAAATCTTTAAAAAAAAAAAAATTTTTTTTAAATAAATAAAAAAAAAGAAGCCACTAAGTCTGTTTCTCATTCTAACCCTTCAGAAGATGTCTTCACTGCTGATCCCCAGGCCGCAGCCCCAGCATCTTATGGCCAGAGTTCAGGCCCCTCCCCAGATCTACGGAATGAGAAGCTGGGTTTTCAGAAGATCCTGGGGATCCGCATGCAGAGTGAGTTGTGAGAAGCTCTGTGGAAGGACCTGTGAAGATTTAGGGTCTGTATCCTAACAGCAAGGGGAAGTGAATGAAAAACTGTAAGCAGATTATGGAAGTAAACTGGAAAGTGGACAGAACTTGCAAAAGATTACTCCTCTGGCTACAGGAGGGGAGTTGGGGCAGGGGAGGGGGCCGCTGGGTAGAGTTGGGGGAACTCACTGAATGTAAGAAAGGATGAAGCTCAGAAAGGATCCCCAGAAGATGAAAAGTTCTCCCCGAGGGATACCACAGCATAGACCCGTGGTTCTCAAAGTGTGGCTCCTGGACCAGCAACACCAGCATCAGCCGGGATCTTGTTAGAAACGCAGATTCCCAGACCCAACCCACGCCTGATGAATAAGAAGCTCTGGGGGATGAGACCCAGTAATTACCCTTCTAGTGATTCTACTGTTCCCCGAAGTTGGAGAACAGCCTTTCAGCTGCAGACGGACTGGGGAAGGGAAGGAGTAGGACCATGTGGGGAACTCACAGCCTTCCCCAGACCAGCTCCCACCTGTACACGACGGGCAGCATCCCCCATCTTTGGAGGGAACCGGGTGGGAACAAGCAGCTTCACATGTCACCTTTTCACAGGTCACCTCCCCATTCTGGAAGCAGAAGCAGGAGTTCCAGCCATCCCAAGGCCCCGGACACCAGACCCAGGCAGCCCCCAGGATCCCTCCCACCTACCTGGCACCAGCACTGGGAACACCCAGGCTCTGTCCAGCGGCTCCCTGAGTCATACGTGGCTCCCAGGTGCCAGCAGGCAGAGGACCCTGGCGCCACCTGTGTGGCTGCTGGGCCCCTGGGCAAGGACGGGGACCCCTCCTGTGGTTGTAAGGGAGGTCCAAGGGTCCCCAAGAGGGAGGCACGAGGCATGGGGGTAGCCACCAGCCGAGTTGGGACAGACGGCAAGGATGTGGGTAGTACAGGGGTGGGAGAAGGCAGACTGGTGGTCCTGACCCCAGCTGGGGGCCCTGGGGCCCCGGAAGGAGGACTGTGTCCGGGGGAGAGAGCAGGCCGGCCGGCCTCTGGGAGCAGCAGGAGCATCTTGGGCGGCGGCTGCAGAGGCTGCAGGATGGCCGATGGGGCGAGCACGGCTTTCGGGAAGGCTGAAACGCAAGCAAAGGGTCTCCTGAGGGAGGCATCGGGAAGCAGGAGGCGGATGGATTGGGGGGGGGGGTAGGTATGAGGCTTGAAGGCAGCTCCTCCACCAACAGTCACTGGATATCTCCGGATATCCAGTTTCTTCATCAGCATAACTGGTGATCTAACACCACCAGTTCAACCCAAGACCACAGGGGCTGCGGTGACGATCACACAGGTGGATGGAAAAGCACCACAGGAGCAGGCCCAAGTGACAAGTTGGGACTGGTTCCCCGGCTCCCCCTCCCAGATGTGGCTTCCCCGGAGGGGATGCTGAGGCTCCGGTTGGAGGCACAGCCTGGGGAAAGCTCGCGGTGCACTAGAAATGAGTGTGCTCCCTATTCAGATGACCTTATACGCGTGTTTATAGGCACACTGCTGAAGCATGGCAGCGTGAGCTGACGCCACCTTGTCCAAAGTGTCCTGGGAGCTCAGGTTCCGGGGACTCCTGTCGCGGGTTCCTCTAGCATTTGTCTTTCCCCGTTACCATTTGCAAGAAAACAAAAGGGTTAGGGAAACAGTAAGATGGCAAGGGAGGACGAATGGATGAGAAAGCACGTGAGGAGTTGGAAATAACAAGATGAACTGGAAATGAATGGGTGGAAAAGGAAGAAGGGCCGAAGCCCTGAGGGTGGGGGCGGGGCCTGGGGTGGGGCGGGGCCTGGTATGACGGGGGCGGGGCCTGGCATGGGGGCGGGGCCTGGGTCCGGGACTGCGGGGCTGGTGGCTCACCTTCACAGGACACACGGTCAGCTCGGAGCCTGAAGCCAGGTCGGCATGTGCACAGGAAGCTGCCCACGGTGTTATGGCAGGAGTGGTGACAGACTCGCCTCTCCAGCGGCCTCCGACACTCGTTTACATCTGTAGGAGAGCCTCGCTGCCAACAGCTGCCTTCTTGGGGCGACGACCCCTTGTTCCTGCATCCCTGAGCCCAGAAGGCAGGGGCAGTCTCCTTGCCATGTTCTTATGGGCTCTATCCCTGCCTCAGGATCTGGGACGTGACTCAGACGTCTAGGAGTGGGGCTGAAATCTGCTGCTAGTCCCCTTGGAAAGTTCATACATCTCCTTGGCATTTAATGGACCCACTGATGACTCATTTCCGCCCTACCCCCACCCCCTGCCCCCCTAGGCAGCAATGGTTATGCCCTGGCTGGTGGGGATACTGGCTGGTGGGGATGGTTCCCCCGGGAATCTCATCTTCAAAACTTCCAGCCTCCCAAGTGTGGTAGGGGATGGTGTGGCCCCCTGAAAAAGAGTCTCAAACATCACTGCCCAGCTCAAGGTAGTCTTCGGGACAAACACCAAAGTCCGCCAGAACAAGGTCTGTTGTCAGGCCCAAGGGCCCCCACCTTCAACCCATGAGCCAAGCTTAAGCCAAACATGCCAATCAATCCCTTTCTGGAAATTTCTGCTAATGGGCTAAGAAAACAGGGGTCTCCTTCTACACCAGAGGAACCAAGACATAACATGCTTTATTTACCAAGGGGAGCAAAGGCAGCCAAGAAAATGGGTGAGCAGAGAGGAATCCTTGGGATGTATCTGGGAGAGGGGTGGAAGAGAAACGTAACAGGATGAAAGTGGCATGTGGCCAGGAAAAGTCCAAGACAGGGTCTTCCATGAGGAGCCACGCCAAACCCAGGGAAGGGCAGGCTCTGGCTGACCCAAGGCTCAAGGGCTTCCAGGCTCCAGGCGGCCAGGAGGTCCGGACCCCTGGCCTTTCCCAGTCCCTGGGCTCGCTCTGCCCAACCTCCTGATGGGCAGCCTAAGTATGAAGACAACAGGCCCCCCCCACCTTACCTACACAGGAGTGCCGGTTGCCATGGAGATGGAAGCCAGGTCTGCAGGAACACCTGTAGCTGCCTATGCTGTTTTTGCATCTCTGCTGACAGGGGGTCCCGAGGCATTCGTCAGTGTCTGCAAGGGACCAGGGCAAGGCTGCCGCTCATTACCCCATGGAGTGTCAGAACTGGGGGTGCTCCCCCCTTCCTCTCTTCTTGCCATCCCCTCCCCCATTCAGGGCCGTGGGAGACCCTCCTCACCCTCTTTCTCACTACCCACATTCAGCCTATCAACAAAATCCTCCCTGGGCCAGCCCTCTTCTCTCCATCCTCACTGTCCTACCCCAGCCTGGGCCACCTTTGTCTCTGGTTTGAGAAGAGCGACAGCCTGGTGCGTCTCCCTGTGCTCCTCCCAAGCCTTCTGCTACAAAGCGTCCAGGATATTCTGACCAAACACCCGGGCCACTCTCTGCTCCGATGGGCACCGATGCCACATCACAGCTCACAAGCCGTGGGTGGCCTTGCCCACTTCCTTCCCTGTCCCTCACCTTTGTTCTGGCACCTTCCAAATGCACCATGTTCTTGTGGGCCTCCCTCTTTGCCCACGTTCTTTTGTTTGCCTGGGATCCCTGTCCATCGTGTCTGGGGGAAAACTCCTAGGAATACCTCAAAACTCAGTTTCTATAGCGCCTCCTCTGTCAAAGCTTCCCCATGCCACTGTTTGAAATTGTGAAACACTGGAAATAATGTATGTGTCCATCAATAAGAGAAGAGTTAGTCCACTGTGGGAGAGTCACAAGGCAGAGCCCCAGGCAGCACTTAAAAGGAGCAACGCGGGCCCATTCACACTGATCTGGAGAGATCTTCCAGACAGATCGCTGAGAAAACAGCCAACCAGAGGCGCAAATCCCAGGTCTAACATGGTCTTGGGCAAATTACTCAATTTCTTTAAGCCTCAGTGTTTCTATCAGGAAAATGGAAATAAACAGTACCAGCCTCACAGCATCAGTCTGAGAAAGAAATGAGAAAATGCACATAAGGTGTTTAGCATGAGGCCAGAATCCAGCTCTGCACCTGTTTGCCACTCAGCCTACCTCTGTGAGTGTGTATGGGTGTGTGGGTGTGTGTGGGTATGTGTACATGTTGTGGGGACAGGCGGGGAGGGCATGCATCAGAGCAATAGCCAGGTGCTAGGGGGAGCTGTGTTCCCCCAGAAGCACATGTTCAAGTTCTAATCCCTGGTGTGATGGGATTTGGAGGTGGGGTCTTCGGGCAGTGATTGGGTTTAGCTGAGGTCTTGAAGGGGCTCCTTCATGATGGGAGCAGTGTGCTTATCAGCTCTCTGTCCCTGTGAGAACACAGCACAGAGACCGTCTGCAAGCCAGGAAGGTCCCTCACCCAAAAGCGAACAGGCTGGCTCCTTGAACTCGGGCTTCCCAGAGAATAAACAGAATAAATTCTGTTGTGTAAATGGCCCAGTCCGTGGGGTTTTGTTCCAGCAGCCCGAGCAGACTAAGACATCAGGGTTATTCCCGAGGGAGAGCAGGGCCCAGGAGTGGTGAAGAGGGTCTAGAAGTAGCAACTTTTAAAACCTGTTTTACAGTTTATGACTATTGCAAATGATAGAAAATAATACCACACTTTCAGGGGGGACCTTTGTTTTATCTGCCTGGTTTAAGAGAAAAGGCTTCCTTCCACAAGTAAGGAGCATCTTCAAAGAAGGGATGATTATGTTAGAAGCTCTCCCTCATCCTGCCCCACCCTTACCTCCTCCTGCCCCTCCCCACCAGATGGGGCAGCTGGGACAGCACTGGGGCGAGGGAGCTAATGAGGGCGGTGGGTGCAGGACTGCAGCAGGCGTGCCTCTCCCACGGCCCTCCCTCACCTCGGGGGCCTCCTCGGTCCTGCCCCCCGCCCTCCCCTCGGCCTCTCCAGCCCTGTGCCTCTACCCTGCAGAGCCAGCTCAGAGCTGGACATGCCAGGATTCAAGCCGAGTCCAGCGCTTCCTGCCGGGATGGCCTTGGGTGAGCCTCAGTTTCCCCATCACTAAAGCAGGAATGACTAACAGGATCTCCCTTGGGGGACCAGGAAATGTGGTAAGGTGTGGAGCGCCCATGCTGGCTGGGCTGGGCAGGGCCACCACGCCTTTGACTCAGAGCCCCGCCACAGGGGCAACGGCATCGCCATTACCTGTCCCCAGGCCGCTCACCTTGGCAGCTGTGGCGGTCGGCAGCCAGCTGCATGCCCGGCCCGCACTCACACACAAACCCGCCTTCCGTGTTCACGCACTGGCCCTCGCAAGAGGCACTTAGGCATTCATCGATGTCTGAGAAGAGAGAAGACATCCTTGCATGGACCACTCTGCATGGTGGTCGGGTGTGAGGGAAAAATGGACCCCATGAGGATGCTTTCCCCTCAGACAGCCTACCTACTCAGCAGGTGGAAAGCACCACCACCCCCTTTCTTCCTCCCCAAGGAAGAAAGACCAGCCACCCCCAGGAAAGTCATCAGCCAAGAGGGAACCACCAGAGAGCAGAGGCTGAGGGCCAGGATCCTTCTCTGTGACCCGCTCAGACCAGAGGATGGCTGAGACAGAGTCGTTTCCAACGGCCCCACTGCAGGGCAACGCTCAGAGGGCAGAGCGGAGTGAGCAGGAAGGCTGATTCAGTTCCACTAAATCCTTACTGAGCACCACCTGTATGCAGCAGATCCAGAGGGAGGCCACTGAGGACACAAATGTGGCCGAGATGTGGCACAGACTCTCCAGCTGGTTAGGGTCTGATAACATCAAGAGCCACAAGCCCACGAGGTTGGCACCCGCCCGGGTGATACACGCCCCACCGGGGAACGCCTGGAGGACAGGTGGGCAGAGGACCAGGAGGCATCAGGAGGAGGGGAGCCATGAGCGGAGAGAGCCCGCAGTTGCGCTGGCACTAGCAGGAGCTCAGGTTCCTGCAGGAGCAGCGGGAGGCCAGACCAATGGGTGGAGGCAGGGCTGCAGAGAGCCCAGAAGGTCCTGAAGCTGCTGCCCAGGGCGGGGTGACTGGATCCAAGCAGTCCTTTTCGGAAGTTCAGGCCTATGGGGTGAGGGGCACTAGGGGACAGAACTCCCCACCCTGGCTTCGTGTCCTACCTTCTCTAAGAACCATGATAACCTCTCAAGGACCTTTAAGATCTGTGCCGCCCACTGCAGTCTGCCTCCGGGTCTCCCAACCCTTGGCCCTAAGCCTGCTGGACACCTTTCTCCCTACCTGCTCTCCCCAGAGCTGGCCCCTCGGGACCACACCCAGCGCCTCTAGGAAGCCCACCCTGACTAACCCCATCCCACTGGGACCCCTGGTGGCGGTGGCCAGATCCCCCCTGCCCGGGGCCTAGCTTTGACATTAGAACAACGGCTTTTCCAAGTTCCGTTTGCTTCAGCAACAAGAAGTGTGTGCAGAAAGAGCTCCCCAGGAAACATTCGGCAGGGGTACTGGGGGGGGGGAAATTGCTTCAGCCTTCCTCAAGAGGATGTTGCAATGAGTCCCAAGCACCAAAATCCTCAGCAAGACCCTTGATCCAGTGGCTCTCCTTCTGGGAACAATAAAGAGAAGCCTCTTTACTGCGGCGTAGCTGGTAGTAGTGAAGCTGCCGACGACGTCCGTGAGGGACGGTGAGCCACAGCAGTCACAGACGCGGCCCCTAAAACCTCTGTTGTGAGGACTATTCCCCAACCCCAATAAAAAGTGAGAAAAAGGGGCAGCTGGATGGTTCAGTCGTTAAGTGTCTGCCTTGGGCTCACGTCATGATCCCAGGGTCTTGGGATCGAGCCCCATATCAGGCTCCCTGCTCAGCAGGAAGACTGCTTCTCCCTCTCCCTCCCCCTGCTTGTGTTCCCTCTCTCGCTGTGTCTCTCTCTGTCAAATGAATAAATAAAATATTTAAAAAAAATAAAAATGGGGTACCTGGGTGGTTCAGCGGGTTAAAGCCTCTGCCCTTGGCTCGGGTCATGATCCTGGGGTCCTGGGATCGGGCCCCGCATCGGGCTCTCTGCTCAGCTGGGAGCCTGCTTCCCCCTCTCTCTCTCTCTGCCTGCCTCTCTGCCTACTTGTGATCTCTCTCTATCTCTGTTAAATAAATAAATAAATAATCTTCAAAAAATAAATGAATAAAAATTTAAAAAGAAAAATAAAAAGTGAGAAAAAGAACGAAAAGTCTGTATAAGGCATGAGCCCCATTTACAGGGCACACAGATATGCACGACTAACATACATACACACACAGGTACACACACTTACAAACACATACACCTCCAGGGAACAGGGCAGAAGAAACAACTTCATTTTAGTAACAAATACCCCTGGGTAGGGACTTTTTGGGGACATGCTTGTTTGTAGCTTCTACCTTCTTTCACTTTCCAAATGTTCCAAAATAGGTTATTTTTTACTTTCATATTTAGGAAAGAAACATTATTTTTACAAAGTCAAAACTCCAAAAAAAAAAAAAAAAAAAAAAGGCAGGGGAGTGGCTTCCTTTCAGCTCTCTGGAAAGACCCGCAAGAAATGGGTCCCAGCGGCCGCCTCTGAGGAAGGTGACAGACTTTGCCTGTTAGAACATTTTAGACTCACCAACAAACAGCACTTTTACAGAGTAGTTATTGAGGCTGCCTTTCCTCATCTTTCAAACATCACGAGCCCAAGGGAACCTTCCAGGGTCAACTCACCTCCCGTGCTGGTTATCTGCCCCTCTGTGGACCCAGCTCTGGGCACTTGGCCAGTTATGGCCCCATTACATGGGACCATGGTTATCCTGACTTGTCTCCCCTCCTCCTGTTCAGAAGCAGGGACCAACAGCAGCCAGGACCGAGCCACCACGTGTCACCACAGTCCCTAGCCCGTAGGCCCATAAGAGGGGCTCATAGCAGAAGGGACCCTTTTCTTGGTTTTGCCTGCCTCCCTGCCCCATACCCCCAGCCAGAGCTTGGTCTCACTCAGCCTGGCCTGCATCTCTCTGGAGACTGCCCTGGCAGGACAGACAGATGGACAGAAGAGACAGAACTCCCACCCACCTGGCCCCCAAGTCTCTCACCCGTACACCTGATGCCGACAGCCGTCTCCGTCATGGAGAAGCCCACAGGGCACACTCGGGCCACCTCCTGACAGCCGCCGTGGTTACAGGACAGGTCACAGCCGTACTCTCCACAAGGTCCGTGGGCTTCTAGAACAGGCACCACCCTCCATGAGCACATAGCATGCCTCAGTACTGGCAGCTCATAAACTGCTGGGAAGGTGGCTCTGGAGGCCAAGAGGCTGAAGCTTAAATCCAGCTCGGCCACTCACTAGCCAGGTAACTCTGGGCAAGCCACTAACTTCTGTGCCTCGGTTTCCCCATCTGTAAAATGGGGATGAGAAGGCCTCCCTAAGGTGGTTGCTGGAAGACGATATTCTCAGTAAGACAAAAGCCCTGAGCCGGGCACATAGTCTCAGCACCAGAAGAATTCTTCCCAATAGCCGTGGCCCACCCCCAGTTACCTGGGCAGGTGGCTCCTTGCTCTCCATCCTGGCAGGAGCAGACATTGGGAGCGACGCAGATGCCACTCCCGCAGCCAAAGGAGCAGAGCGCTGAGAGGAGAAACGCAGGTGAGGGAGTGGGACCTACTTAGGCCAGCCCAGGGAGCGAGTGCCCTGCTGGGGAGGGTATCTGGGGCATGGGGACAGGCACTTACGCAGGGTGCAATGCCCACTGCCCATGGAGGGGGCCCAGCCAGGGCAGCAGCCACTCCCGAAGCCTGAGAGGCAGACGTGGGGGCCCAGCCGGCGTCTAGGAGAGAGGAAAGAGCATTTTCCACATTTCTGCTCTGAGCCAGGGATTGGTCTGCCATGCAGTGAAAGCCTCCTGGCCAGTCAGTAAGTCAGTCAACAAACAGTTCTTGAGACCTGCCACATGGACATAGAGCAGAGTGGCTGGGGGAGTGGGGGGTGGGGGGAAACTTCAGAGGGGCCTCAGCACTGAGGGGGAGAGATGGAAATGGAGGAAGGGCCCTAGGCATGGCTGCCACAGGGCCTTTGCACTTGCAGTTCCCTCATTCAGGAAGGTTTTTCCTCAGAAGTGTACCCATAAGTGTACGCCTTTACCCAGTCTCTCTCTGCTCCTGCACCTTCAAAGAGATCCATCTCATCCACCCTTAACTTGCTTTATTCTTCTTAACACTTGCTTCCTGGGACATTAAATTACTTATCAATTTGTTGATTTGTTCATTGTCTGTCTCCCCTCTCATTCTCTGAGGACCTGGGTCCATCTTTTGTGTTCCCCTGTGTCCAGAGCAATGCCTGGCATGTGTTAGGTGCTCACTAAACAGCTGTTGAGGGAAAGGTTGAGAAAGGAAGCCAGCAGAAGGGACGAAGGAAGAGAGCAGTCCCAGGGGAGCCAGAAATGTCATTCCCCAGGTAAAATCTCATAGTGGGGCCGGGGGTGCCAGTAAAAGGGAGACAGTGTGCCCAGCACTGGATGAGGTATGGCAGGACGGTCAGGAACGGGCCACTTTCCCACCTTCAAGGGACGCTGGGCAAAGACCCGGGTGATAACAAAATAGTGTAACCAGTGCCATACAGGGACAGGTTTTGGAGTTCAGAGAAGGGGAGGTTTCCTGGAAGGCCAGGATCTAGGTGGAGTCGAGCCAGAGGAGTAGGGGTAAGGTGTGAGAGTGGAGGCAGGGAGAGCGTGCTTTGGGCAGAGGGAGCAGCAGGTGCACCGCCCCAGAGGGGTCAGGGAGGGTGACTGGAACTCATCCTGTGATGGGCTGGGCAGAGTGATGGAGTCCAGCCCGGTTTTAACTGCGAATCCTTGCACCACGGGAGAGGGACAAGAAAACCCTCCCGGACTGTGCTCTCCCCCTGCTCGGAATGTTCTGCCGGTCAGGTGGTCTACAGGGTACCCCCCAGGTCCAGGCGCGGCAGCAGGCACGGGGGTGACAGGGCGGCAAAGACAGACTCACTGCACGCAGGGAGAGCAGCTGGGAGGGAGAACTGCGGGCACAAGGCAGCACAAACTGTGCTCGGAGCCTCAAAGAGACGTGTCCTTCTCTGAAGTCATCATAGCAGAAGCAAAGAAGCGGGGCCCTGGGGGGTGGGAGGTGCTGGCCAAGCTGGCACTGGCGGCCCTGGCCAGAGCGATCAGGGCAGCAGCCTGGGAAAGAGGAGCCGGTAGCTCCTGCTCCTCGGACGGGGCCCTGAAAGGGACTGGGGTGCCCTCGTAGCGGCAGACGGAAGGATGCCCCGGAGGCCGGTGTTGTCGCCCCCTCAGCTCGGCCCCAAGGAGCCTCTTCGGACGGGCGGTGATGGGGAGACAGGTGGCGGGAAGGCTCCGGAGCGCCACGGAGCCGGGCCCATCCGGGCAGGAACTGGCGGTGGCGGCAGAACACACGTGCGAGCGGGGCCGCCCCCCTGCGCGCCCCCTGAGGTCGTGGCCGCGGGCCAGGCCGTCCGCTGACACCGTGTTCCCTCGCTCGGAGCATCACGCACACACGCGCGCTCGGCCCGCGGCGGCCCTACCTCCGCCGGGAGGAGACTAGAGGGGAGGGTGGCATCAATTGAGAGAGCAAAGGGGCAAACACGCCACCCCCGCCCGCGCGCGCACACAGGCAGAAACCGAAACGTAACCCATTGGAGAACCCGGCGGTTCCAAGGTCCACGGCGTGCGTGCAGCCTGGACTTGGGGGGAAGCCCCCAGCCCCAGCGACGGCCAGCCGCTCCGGAGACCCGGTGGCACGTCCCGGGCTGCCCTCGCCAGGGGTCCGCGCCCCAGGGCACACTCAGGGGCTCACCCAGCGCCTGGTTCTCCATCCCCCCCCACCACCGGTCCTGGTAGGGCAGCCCCCGCCAGGGGCGCAGGACTGGCTCCCGCCCAGAGCACAGGCTGCTGTCTCTTTGTCCGGACCCCCTGGGCTGCGCTCGCGCGCGCGGACAGCACCCTGGAGGGGCGCTCAGACCCGCGGCTGCCAGCGGCTCCCCGGAGCCCCTCTGCCCCACGGGGGGGAGCGCCCCTGCGGCGGGACAGGGGAGGGGCGAGAGGCGCTTACCTCTCGGCGGCGAAATGCCCGGGCGGCTTCCTCCCGGTGTAGCTGCGAGCCGGGGCCCCCAGCAGGAGAAGCGCGACGCAGGCGGCCCGGAGGAGCAGTCCGGCCCACATGACCGGCGGCGGCGGGTCCCCCCGGCTCGGCTGGGCTCCGGCGCCGCGCGCGGGGGAGGGGGCTGCCGGCCCTCGCCCCTCCTCCTGGCGCCGCAGGGAGCGAACCAGCGAGCCCCGAGCTGGCACGCGGAGCCGAGCAGGGGGGGCTGGGGGACTCCGAGAGGAGGGGCCGGGGGGACGCGCCGGACGGCTGGGGGGCGGGGGGTGGTCTCTGGCACCTCGGAGCGAAACACACAAAAGGCAGAGCCGTCCGCGGGCTGGTGGCCTCTTGGGGAGGCGCGGAGCCCAGCGCGAGGGCAAAGATCAGGGACCCCTGGGGGCGGGGTTTTAGCCTCGGCCCACACCTCCGCCGGGGTTTGGGAGTCGGCTTTCTGCGAAGGGCTGTGGGCGTCAGACTGAGGCCCGGGGAAGAAAGAGACACTCGGAGGAAGGCTGGCGCTGCAGGCTGTGCGCCCGGATCATTGCTCGTCTCGGTGGAGCTGGAGTTGCCAGTGTTGTCCCGAGAAGGTGGGACGCGGGGTCATTTCGCGGCTCGCCAGTTCTGACTCCCTGCCTGCCAGCAGTCTGCACACTAGCCCTGGGTGTGCCGGTCAGTGGATCCACCTGCTCCCTGGCCAGGGCCACTAGCTAGTCGGGAATCCAGAGGCTCCTCTTCGCCCCCTTCTGCAGCTGCCCCAGGTCAGAATCAGAGCCAGGTAGGCGGGGAAATGGTGAGCAGGTGATGGAGGAAAACCCGGGATCATCCAGTGGGAGGAAGCGGGAAGGACGACCCCTCTCTCTGCCTGGTGTAGAAAGCCTCCCTAGGCACCCAGATCCAGTGAGTCAAGCTTTTGCTTAAACACTTCCAGGGATAAGAAACTCACTACTTGGCAAAAGGTATCCCAAGCCAGTTTTGAGTATCTACATTTGTTAGGAAGTGCTTTTATTTCTCAGCTAAATCATCCCAGCTCCTGTGGTTCTGCCTCTGCAGCTGTCCTCCCACTGGCTACCTTAGGTTAACACCGGTGACCACAAATGACCACAGGGGGCCAACAATGGTCTGGACTCTATAATCTCCTTCCTTCCAGATACCGTGCTTTTATTAACACAGCCCAATAGGACCTGGCTTTTCTGGCAAATGCATGATGCTGGTGGTTCATATCACAGTTTCCACTACCGGTGTTTCTGGCTGTCATGCTTGTTACTGTTGTTTCCTGAACACGAGCTGCTAAGCCAGTCTCCCTACCCGAACCTGAGTGCTTGTGTTTTCCCCGGGTGCTCAGATTTAGGTCCATTATCTCACCTTGTTAGTGCTGGGGCCTCTTCTAATTGAAGCAACACATTCTCAGCAAGTAGGTCACCAAAATACTTTGTATCCTAAGATGAGTGCAACTTTCATATGCACGTCCATCCTGAGTCCTGAGGACGCTAGGGATCCTATAGTACCTTTCTTTCAGGCCTTAAACAGCCACAAGGTTCACTTTTCCCTGCACCGCTGAGGCTGCATTTCTGCTACTTAAAAAGTGTTTCGGTGTCCAGGCACCTGGGTGGCTTAGTCGGTTAAGAACCTGCCTTCAGGGGTGCCTGGGTGGCTCAGTGGGTTAAGCCCCTGCCTTCGGCTCAGGTCATGATCTCAGGGTCCTGGGATCAAGTCCCACATTGGGCCCTCTGCTCAGCGAAGAGCCTGCTTCCTCCTCTCTCGGCTTGACTCTGCCTGCCTCTCTGCCTGCTTGTGAACTCTGTCTGTCAAATAAATAAATAAAATTAAAAAAAAAAAAAAAAAGAATCTCCCTTCAGCTCAGGTCATCGTCCCAGGGTCCTGGGATCGAGCCCTATGTCGAGTTCCCAGCTTAGTGGGGGAAACTCTCTCAAATGAAAAAACCTTTACCCCCCCCCAAAGTATTTCAGTGTCCACATCATTGGGAATCTAGCCCTGATTTATTTAAGAATAGGGACGAACACGAGCCCTTCCTTCTCTTGAGCCCACAAAATCTTCCGCACCACTCTTTGTCTTTGTTACCTGGGTCACTACTCAATGTCGAACAGGTGCTCCTTCCTGATCCTAGAAGACACCCAGTGTTCAACACAACACGCTGGACAAATATTCTTTTTACACACCTGTCCCACCTCGTGCCATCCTCTCCCACACTCCAGCACCCCCTGGCACCTCCTCCCTGAACGCCACTACTCTCTGCCGCCGGACCCCCCGCCCCGCCCCATCCCAACCCCCCAGCTCACCTGGACTGTCTGCAAGGGTTTGCTCCATACTCAGTAAGCAGGGGGCATAGCTGAGATGCAACTTCATGCTTGAAGAAAATCCCCATTTTCCCTCAAGAACAGCCCAGGATGTTTAAGACTTAGTAAATTCCTACCGGTGAATTTCAGAAGAAACACCTTTCCTTTCCCTGGTTCCTTTCCACCTTACGGCTTTCACCTTCCTCCTCTTCCCATCAGCTTGCTTCTTTCGCTTAGTGTTTGCTCCTTTCTTGTTCGGTCTTTTGGTTAGACCCTGAGGCTTCTCAAAGTTTGAGCTCCGAGGGACTCTAACTTCATACTGTTCGTCTTCAAGGACTGCTCTAGGCATATCCTCTGGACTGCTCTAGGCATATCCTCTGGCCGCAGCTTCTCTGGGTTTCCTTCCCACTTCTGTGGCCTGTGGCTTCTCCGGAACAAAAGGGACCCTCTGCTGAGGGCAGAGGATCCAAGTTGTTGTTGGCTCCAGGAAGGCGGCCTCTGGCTTGTGACCCTTCCAAATGGTCATGTGATGAGTCAGTGTTTCTATTATTCTCCCCAAGGTCCATTCGTGCAGAGGCCTGAAGTGAGTAGCTCATGAGCGCCTACAAGGACCCATTCCAGCTGGCTGCAGCAAAGCTCCAAGGGCAACCTTTCACCCCTGGAGAGGTGATTAATGGTTTTTAGAGGGGATGTGGGAGTGTGGCAAGACAATGTCAGTTTCCAAAAGATTGCTGGAATTCAATCCTCGGTGAATATACCCAAGATTATAGGAAACAAAAAACTGCAAGGACTCCAGAGCTTCCAAAGTCAAGACTGAAGCCACGGGTAAGTAATAACGTGTAGCACGTCTCCATGGTGCAGGTCAGACCATGAAAAAGCACCAGAATCATCATCCCACCGCCTTCTCTTTCTGATCTTAGCACCTTATAGGCAATCCTCCATCTCGGATTAACATTTTAAAATAATCAATCTGGAGACCATTGCTTGCCTGCCCCATGAAAGCTGGTCTCTGGCATGGGGGCAGGCCTTTTCAATTCAAACCATGACTTGAAGAATTCAAATCACAGTGTTGAGTTTCAAGTTCAAACTGTGGTTTTTGAGATGATTTTTTTCTCTTGAAGACCCTTATCCCCCACCCTCAGAAATCCCAGAAGAGGATGGGGAAAAGAACAGTAAGGAAACACAAGGAATGCCTCCAAGGAAGGAAGCTTACTCCAGAAGACCCCCAAAGCAGAGATGCTTCCTGGCCCTTTCTCTTTTAAGCTAGAATCTCTCAAAACCACAGTTTGAACTTGAAACCACAATTTTCCTGACACCGTATCAAAGGCTGGTCTTAAAGGAGCCTGCCAATATGCCTAGGATCAACCCTACTCCCCACTATTGGGACAGAGCAGCCTTTATTCCCACTGGATCACTGGTGGAAATGTGGGCCCACTGAGCTGAAAGAAGACAGGCTCTGTTTGCTGGATAGAAGGGTGAACCCCAAATGTGTCCCACTCCTGTATTTTCAAACCAAAGGCGCCATAGGTTTACTTGATTAAACCAGAGAAAATAAAATCCGCCTCCAAAGAGCCTGTGGCAACAGGAAGCTGGGAGGTACACGAAGAGCCACTTGCCCTGGCCAAGCAGTGGCGCCTGGGGGCAAGCTGGCCAGGCGCTGTGCACACATCTCAAATGCCATCCGGAAAGGGAGCCCGAGCAACTCCCAGGCTTGGCAGGTCACTGACAGAGGCAACTGGGAACCACATGGTGGCTACAGAGTCAAGGGCAACCGCTGTATTTTGAAAACCCAACACCCATTATCCTTGGGATCCCACCAAAAATGATCACACAGCAAAGGAGACACACAGAGGTCACTTCACTACCTGAAAGGAGCTGTGGCAGCAGCCGCTGCCCTAAAGGAGGGAGACAACTGTGCCTGGACTGGGCACTGTGTGACTGGGAAGCTGGGCGGCAGGAAGTGGAGGCGAACAGAGCTTTCTTCTTAGACTCTACTTTATTTGGTAAAACTCAGAAACTAACAACCAATTCACGGCCCCCCACCTCCTTCCCTCTGAAGAAGGCAGTTCCCCAGAGACAAAAAGGCTACGGTGGCTTGGAAATCACCCACCATCTCCAGCTTTCAGACTCGGGCAGCTCACGGCCTGGTCAGGCCTCCAGACCCAAAGCTCTCAGGCAATAGAGAAAGCAAAAGGAAGCTCTCACTTCAGAGACAATGAACCCGTCCCGCCCCTCCCCCCCCCTACCCATAGCCTCCCCACACCCCAACCTAAATAAAAAGATAGCAGAGGACAATGCATGAGTGTAAGATACACACACACACACGCACGCACGCACGCACGCACAGCACACACACGGAGCTTCCTTTCAGCCCAAGAGCTGCAAAATCCCTCCCTGGAAGGAGGACAGCAGGCAACACCAATCAAGGCTTGGTGTCCAAAGTGATGGTTGGAATCCTCTGGGACTGGTAAAAATCCAGGGAGAAAATATTCCGCCTTCACCCCATTCCCAGGTCTCCAGTGAACTGGTTTTAGTTCAAAGAAATCCCCATTTTCACACAGGTAGACTGTGGCTTCTGGGATAGCTGGCGTAGGGAAAGGCTTCCCATGGCCGAGAAGACAATGGTGGGGGAGGGGAGCAGGGCAGGAGAGCAAAGCCTTCGGGGAGGGCCTGGGAAGGGGGCTCCCAGCCCTGGGCTAATGGATCCGCGTCAGCTCCTCCACAACCTTGATCAGGTCATCTGCGGTGGCCTCTCGCTTCATCCCGCTGCCATCATCATACTGCAAGGAGAAAAGGGGAGGGCTGTGAGGGCCACGAGTGCACTCTCCCTCACCAGGAGACGGGACAGTCACAGCAAGAGGCACCCGGCCCCACTACTGCCGTGACAAGGAGGAAGGGCTCATCAGAAACCCACACGCTCTCCTGAAAGGTACAAGTCAGCAAGGTCTACGGATGGCAAAGCTGATTGGGAGGCCACCACCTGGCATATGTTTCCCCACCTTCTAGGATGTCCCCCGAGGCACCAACTCCAGTGAGCAAGATCTCAAAACCCCCCACTGGAGAACTTCTCTTCCCGGCAGGATGCTGACCCGATTCCCGTGCCTCCTGTCTGCGGGCTGACAGGGACCCCACATGTGCCCATCACGCCCTCACTTCCGCAGCACAGGTCACACAGGGAAAGGTCCTAGTGCGGTGCCATGACCCTCAGATTCCACCTTCCTGCAGGGGAAGGAAACTACTCAGGAAGGCCGCCGCCAGCGCTGGGGGATCGAAGCGGAGCACTCGGTGCTCCGATGTTCTCCAGCACGGCCGGCCCCACCAAGGACTTGGGTCACAGGCACGGGGCCAAACACCACACCAGCTAGCTCACCTGTAGGTTTGCCACCACCTCCTGCATCTTGGGCCGGCTGATGTCCAGGAAACTCTCAATCAAGTCTCCATCAATGAAGCCCGTGGCGGGTTCTGTCTTTCGCTCAGTATGAAAAGATCTCCAGGTAGACAGGTGAGTTAAGGAATGGGCGGTATCCACCAACAGCCTTACTCTCGGTCACCCCCACCTCTGCCTAGACCATAGTCTAAAGCAAGCATCAGGACGGGAACAGGAAATAACATTTTCAACTAAAAATCACATTGCTTTTCGGACAGTCTGGAACTGGAAGACATTAGGTGAAATTATTACCCATTCTAATGATTCTCAACTGGGGTGATGTTCAAGACAATGTTTTTAATGCAGATCAGACCCTCCTTGGCATACAGCCTAGATGTACGTGGACATTTTCTACAAGTGCTCCAAGGCAGCCAGATGTGCCTGCCTGGGAAGAGCCCCGCTCCGGAGCCTAACCTGATCTTCACAGGTGTACAAACGGAGGCTTGCCCAGAGCCCCGCTGGTTGGCAGAAGCCAACACGTCAGCCTATCACCTCCCTCCCAGAGGAGAGCAGGAGCCCTCCCACCTCTGGCCTGGGGAGGACCCTTTCCATCTCCCGGAACGAGCAAATGTCCAGCAATACTTGGATCCTGGGTGTGCCAGCAGGGCTGATCCCCGGGCTTCTGGAGTTTCCGGCTTCACTTTCCCCCTCTTCTTCCACTGGCCTCTCTCACGAGGTTTCTCAGACAATGCTGTCCCCTACAGATCTCCAAAAGTATGTTCCTAACATGGTCATCTGAACTTCATGTCTGACATGTAAGGCCAGAGAAACCAGAGGCAGATGTATTTCAAGAACACCAGTCTACACTTCCGAGGAGAACCAGGTAAGCTGGGTGACCGTACACGAGGATTCCCGATACAATTCCACTAGTGGGTTTTAATTTTTTCCCCCCAAAAAAGTATATTTAAAAAACAGCACAAGAGCCTATTCCCCACAGGACACTAGTCAAGACATTTCCCAAAGGAACAGCAGTTTCCAGAAGCAGCTAAGGGTAAGGCAGCGCTCTGGCTGTGCTAGGACACGCCGCCGGGAAGGATATAAGGAGTGCTCGATCTTGCCCACGCTCTTGATGACTTTATTGAGTCGATTCTGCATGTCCAACAGGAGATTGTACCAGCTCTCGGACAGCGAGGTCACCAGCCCTGAAGCGGCAAAGGGAGCCGAGAGCTGCCGACAGCGGCAGGGCGCGGAGCCCGCAGCAGGCATCTTCTACCAAGGGCAGCCCGGGAAAGGAGCGCGAGGAGGGACGAGCTGGGGCAGCCTCTGCTAGTGAGCTCCGAGGTGCTCGGTTCGAGGGCCCAACCGCTCTCCGTCCCCCGGAAGGCTGGTCTGAGGACAGGGGCCTGCGGGGGAGGGCGCCCTGCAGGGGCCAACCTTACCAATCATGCCGTTGACTGTGCCAAAGAGCACCGAGCCCTGCGTGGGGGTGGAAGTCTCGCCCAGGTTCTGCATGACCAGAGAGCCGTGACAAAAGACGTTGACAAACTCGCCCAGGTGGAAGAGACCGACCTCCTGGAGGTGTTGCCGCTCCTCATCGGTGGTGGCAGCACTGAAAGGCGTGCGAGACACTCACTCCCCGCACCTCCCGGCCCCACCAGGAGGCCCCCACAAGGACCACTCCCCGAGGAGCCCACAGCGGCAGAGCCCGTCTGAGGGGCTGACGGTTGTGGCTCGGATTCGCTGGTGAAAGAACTCTACCCCGGTGAAGAGCAGCACCTATGCCCGAGAGAGGACCTCGTCACCGGACCCAGGGCCCCGCCCCCGCCCCACCAGTCCCGAAGCCCGCGCTCACCTATCCTTCTGACACACAAACAAGTTAAAGGCATTTTCGGCCCCCAGGAAATTGTCATCATCCAAGATCTCCACAGCACTCATCCAGTTAGGATTAAAGTCTCGAGCGATCTTAAAACAGATAAGGTACAACACGAAAATATAATCAGCGGTCGCCCGGAAGCCAAGATCCTGTCCCGCAGAAGACGCAGCCCATTTCACAACTGCCAGTCTACACGGATTCTACCCCCGACCTCCGGCCGGCACGCCCCATTTGGTTGCAGCTGCCCAGAAATGGCGCCCTACTCAGATTTATGCTGCGGGGAGGGGACCTCTGAAAATACCTCATCAACGCAGAGCGTTCGCTCCAGGGAAAAACCTTCTGCCCCCACTGGGCTTGATTACCCCTCACCACCAAAGAAACACTTGCAGGGACCACATCTGCCCCGATCCCCCCAACTACCTCTTCAAAGTTCCCCTCCATGGGCTTGTAGGCAAGCAGCAGCACTGAGCGCATCAGGTCGCCCACCAGGATGAAGTCGCCCTTGGTCTTCAGGTAGAGGGCCATGATGTTGTTGTAGTGATTGCACTCCGTGCGAAGCTCCTTTTCTGTTGTCCACTCATAAAGCCGCACCTGTGAAGGACATCTCATTTCTCTCAATCCAAGGGGTCAAGTGCTCTCGCACTGACCAATGTCCCCCTCCGCCACCCTCCATCTGTAGCACCACTTCCGAAAGCGCAGCATGGGGTGTGACATGGTTTGCTGCGGTACTGGTGTGGATATTTATTATTTGGGTATTATATATTTACGAAATATGAAAATAGAGCAAGAACGTCCAACTGGTAACACAAAGTTTCCCTTTACCTAAAAAATGAGTCAGCATGAAAATACTAAATAAACAGTGATGCATGTAATACTGAGGACAGGACAAAAGACGGTCTTCTCGTGACTGAAGGGTGATAACGGACCTGCAGAAATATTTCTGAAAAAAGAAGATCCACCTCCAGTTTCCTGATCAGAAAGGAACAAAATCACCTCGCAATGAACCGTCTTTTCTGAGCCCTTCTCAAAACATGCACTCCCAGAACATTCTGACGTGAGCCCAACGAGTAGAGAAAACGAAATGGAAATTCCAGCACAAACACTGTCAAATAACTAAAGGACTCTTCAAGCACTGGAGTCTGTGGCCACCAGACTCCACCAAAGGGTCCCCCTTCCCCATGCCTTCCTGTCTTGTCCCCTGCAATGCTTCTTCAGTTACGACCACACCTCCAAACGAAGGCAGATGCTTTACATCAGCAGACAGATATCCAGTCAGAGAAGACAGACTCAACTCCCTGGGAAGCCTACCCTGGCAGACCCTTCAGGATCCCAGTGGTCCCACCCATGGGGTCATGTCAGGCTCTGCACTCAGCGGGAAGACTCTCCCCCATCCCTCTCCCTCTGCCTCTCCCCCCGTTCACATGCACGCTCTCTCTCAAATGAATAAATCTTGAAAATAAACAAAAAGGGGGCGCCTGGGTGGCTCAGTGGGTTAAGCCTCTGCCTTCGGCTCAGGTCATGATCTCAGGGTCCTGGGATCCAGCCCCACATCAGGCTCTGTGCTCAGTGGGGAACCCGCCTCCCCCTCTTTCCGCCTGCCTCTCTGCCTACTTGTGATCTCTCTCCCAAATAAATAACATCTTTAAATAAATAAATAAACAAACAAACAAACAAAAGTGGGGTCATCTGGCTAGCACAGTCAGTTGAGCATCCAGCTCTTGGTTTCGGGTCCGGTGATAATCTCAGGGTTGAGGGATTGAGCCCAATGTCGGGCTCTGCACTTGGCACAGAGAATGCTTGGGATTCTCTCTCCCTCTTTCCTTTCCTGCTCGGATGCACAATGGGCACACACTCTGTCTCTCTCTCCCAAAAATAAATAAATCTTAAAAAAACAAAAACAAAAGCAAGCAAAAAACACACCTGAAATGTGGCTAGCCCAAATTGAGACATGGCTGTGCATGCAAAATATCAATCAGATTCTGAAGTCTATATGAAACATACCTACACATCATCTTCTAATAACTTCTGTATCGATCATATGTTGAAATAGTTTAGCTCTATTGGGTTAAATAAAATACATTCTGAGGGTGCCTGGGTGGCTCAGTTGTTAAGCGTCTGCCTTCGGTTCAGGTCATGATCGCGGGGTCCTGGGACTGAGCCCCACATCAGGCTCCCTGTTCAGTGGGAACCCTGCTTCTCCCTCTCCCACTCCCCCTGCTTGTGTTCCCTCTCTCGCTATCTCTGTGTCAAAAAATAAATCAAGGGCGCCTGGGTGGCTCAGTGGGTTAAGCCGCTGCCTTCGGCTCAGGTCATGATCTCAGGGTCCTGGGATCGAGTCCCGCATCGGGCTCTCTGCTCAGCGGAGAGCCTGCTTCCTTCTCTCTCTGGCTGCCTCTCCGTCTACTTGTGATTTCTCTCTGTCAAATTAATAAATAAAATCTTTAAAAAAAAAAAAAAAAAGTTTAAAAAAAAAATAAATCAAATATTTAAAAATATTTTTTAAATAAATAAATTCCTAAAATCAGTCTCATATGCTTCTTACTTTTATTCACGTGGCAACAAGAAAGTCTAGAATCACACCAATGGCCTAGACAGCTCCTGACCCAACCTCACACCCGGCCTTCCCAACTCCTGCACACAGGCTCTGCTCTCGCCGCCGCCACCACTCCCAGCCTAGCACAGTCCCTGGGCCGCCCCCATTCTCTAACTCAAGCGTGGCTCTTTCACAAGGACCACAGGCCCTCTCAGCTTCTCCTGGCCGCCGTCCCCGTACAGCTGGGACAAGAGGAAAGGCAGCCCTCCAAGAGCTTCCCGGCGGCCCTTTCTCACTTCCGCCTTGCCTCCTCCCCCACGTGCCAGTCCCGAAGCTCACGCCACAGACTGCCAGCACCGCCAGCCCCGAGCGGCCATGCACACCCTCACCCCACCACTCTCCTCCACACAACCTGTCATTCTTGGTGACTTCTACATTCACACAGAAGACCCAATACCAACCTCTCTTCTTCCTTGACCCCTCCTTGTCCCTGTGATATCTTGTCCACCCAGTGGTCACCCCTCAGAGCCTGTCATTAAAAATAACTCCAGAATCTGGTGTCCTCAGGTTCACCGTGTCTCAGGTACCCCGAGTGAGTCCCTCACCATAAACCTCACAGGTTCCCAACCCCATTGCCCTGTCTTGATCCTGCTCACCGGACCTAACCAGACTCTGGCATGAGGCTTGTCTTCGACAACAGCTGCGGAACAACAACAGAGCGCTCGAACTCCATGACCACTCATGGCAGTCACCTCCTTAGACTTCCTAATAACTGGATACTTCTTCTGGTCTGTTACACTCCAAGTCCTCAAACAAGGAGCCAAACCTCCCCGAACCTCTACTACCTCTGCTTCCACCCTTCCTCTCTGCTCCTTCAGAGTACGGACACAACCAGGAGACCTCCAGTGCTTCCACCGTCTGAGGCCCATGCAGTACTGGGTCCCACCTCCCACTGGTCTAATTCAGCAACACGGCTCCAGCACCTCCTAACGGACCACTCTCATCGGTTCAGAAGCGAACAACTCTCTTGTCCCGTCCAGTCACTCCCTCTCTTCTCCTTCATCGCGAAACTCCAGAGCGTTTTCTCACGCTCGCGGCCCTCTCCCGCCAGTCCTGAGCAAACCCTCTCCTAGCGCCATTCAAGCAAACGAGCTCTGGTCAAGGGCAGCACCACCTTCGCCGTTGCTAAAACCAGCGCCCGACTCTTAATTCTCAAGTCACCTGACTTCGGGCAGCGCTTGCCATCTACCAACTCCCCCCAGCTGAAATGCTTTCTTCCCACAGCTTTCAGAAGTTTTCTTTCTCAGTTCCTCTCCTACTTCAGTCGTCACCCCTTCTCTTTGGCACCCTCTTCCTCATCACTCATCATGACTTTTAAAAGCTCGAGGGTCCCAGGGCTCAGCCTTCCCATCCCTCCTCTGCCCGCTCTCAGCGCATGGGTGAGCTTAAGGCCACCCATCCAGACCGTTGCCATTCAACTCCGGGCCTTAACTGCTACCCTGCCAATCCCCAGCCCAGCCCTTACTTGGATTCCAGCCCTCTCATCCAGCGACCACCCTGACATCTTCGCTCCTCCTGACTACCGAAACGACTGACACATGTCCGAACTCAGACCTCTGGTTTCCCCACTGGGGAACGATGCATTTGATCTCTGACTCTGGTCCCTAACCCAGAGCTCCTAAACCCTTGTAACCTCCTACGGGTGAGCAGCATTTTACACTGAGCTCCTCAATCCCCTGGGATTCCCTGGGTGGTAGGAGTCCTTTGTTCTGATGAGGTGGCTCCCGGTGGTGCCTGGATAGTTCAGGATGTGGACTGTTCACCCCAATTAGAAGCCTGGACCCGGGGCACCTGGGTAGCTCAGTCATTAAGCATCTGTTTTCAGCTCAGATCATGATCCCAAGGTCCTGGGATTGAGGGCCGCATTGGGCTCCCTGCTCTGCAAGAAGCCTGCTTCTTCCTCTCCCACTCCCCCTGCTTCTGTTCCCTCTCTCTCTCTCTGTCTCTGTCAAATAAATAAAATCTTTAAAAAAAAAAAAAAAAGTCTGGATATGCTGGCGCTCCTCCCCATCCCCTGGGGAAGGCACAGGCCAGAGATTCAGTTAATGATCGATCAGGCCTCTGTGATGGCACCTCCATAAAAATCCCTCAAGTCCGGGTTCAGAGCGCGCCCAGGTTGGTGACACCCACACGCTGGGAGGAGGGCAGACCCCCGCTCCACGGGGAGAGACGCTTCTGCACTCAGGATCCCTGTGGCCCTCACACGATGTTCGTCTGGCTCTCCGCCAGTACCTGTTATGATAAGCCAGTAAATGTAAGTAAACGTTTCCTGGAGTTTTGGGAGTTGTGTCAGCAAGGTATCAAACCTGAGAGGGGGCTGGGGGAAGCCAACTTTGTAGCCATGCAGGACAGAGGCTTGGGCACCCCTGGCCCCCATTGCTCGGGATGGTGCCTGAGGCGGGGACAGTCCTATGGGACCCGAGCTCCAGGCAGCCAGGGTCAGAACGGAATTAAACTAGAGCACACTTAGTTGGTCTCAAGATTGGAAAACAGGTTGGTGTGGGGATAAAACCCCCACACATACGGCGTCACAAGTGTTTTGAGTAAAGAAACGTTTCCCTTTCCCTTCCAAACCTGCTCCACTTCATCTTACTCCATCAGCAAATGGCCACGCTGCCCTTCCTGTTGCTCAGACCAAATTCCTGGCCCGTTATTCCCCTCCTCACACCTCACCTCCGTGGCTCCCTGCTCCCAGCGACCAGCGGCTCCCAGCGACCAGCGGCTGCGGTCGACATGACCACCAGAACCCCACAGATGTCACCACCTCTGTCCTTGGGCCCCTCCAGCCTTTTGCAAGGTGTAAAGTGATCTTTCCAAGACCGAAGTCCAATCACATCCAAACATTTACTCAAACCCTCCAGAAGTTTCCATCATCCTCAGAGTAAAAACCAAAGTCCTTAAATGACCAGTGTCTCCAGTCGCCTGGCTGCCCGACTGACCTCCCCGCCCCCTCCAGCTCGCCCCCACGAAGACAGCAGGACCACTCCCACCTCAGGCTCCTTGCCCTTACGCTCTCCCAGACCCAGGCATGGCTTCTGCCTCCCCTCCCTCAGGAACCTGCCCAGAAGTCAGTCTATCAGCAAGAACCCTGACCCTGTGACAAAACAGCCATCCCCACCCTGCGCTCCTTCTGACGTTCCTCCAGTCCCTGCCCCGTTTTTATTTCTCACCATCTTGAGAACACATATATACTATTTGCTAGTAAGCTTGGAGCAAACAGTCCGTTTTCTTTGTCCATATTTGTCCTCTGCTAAACCAACATTTTTTTTTTTTTAGAGTTTATTTATTTGACAGACAGAGATCACAAGTAGGCAGAGAGGCAGAGGGAGATGGGGAAGCAGGCACCCCGCTGAGCAGAGAGCCCGATGCGGAGCTCTATCCCAGGACCCTGGGATCATGACCTGAGCCGAAGGCAGAGGCTTTAACCCACTGAGCCACCCAGGTGCCCCCTATACCAACATCTTAACAGTACCGGGCACACAAGCGTTCAACGAATAGGTTGTGAATAAATAAACAACTACTGGAAGGCCTCGATTTTAAGTACTTAATTGATGTTTTTTCACTCCCTGACTTCTCAGCACCTTGAATATCCCATGATGCACGGGGGAGCTCCAAGAGGGATTGTAAAACACCGTACTTCACAAACGTATCTATGGAACTTTTAAAAAGTTTTTCCAAGGGAGGTGGAGTCACAGCAGAGAAGCAGACTCTATGGGACCAGTATTTCAGGGGCATACGTGGGATAGCATGGTTTGGCTCACCTTATTTCACACGGATCAGTCACCCACCACCACATATTTGGAAGTACAGGGGCTGTCCGTGGCCCTCACCCTCTCCTCAGTGCCCACAGCACTTAGGGTCTGATTCTCAGGGGGAGGTTCCCGTAACCAAGGCTAACATCTGGACCAACGTGAGCTCCCCGGACTCCCAGCTCTACCCTCCATTCCCGGAACTCTTAAAATCTGACACGCAGGTGGCCTCAGGGAACATAAAGGAGACATATTCTTTAGACAACGGTGTGCAACCTGGGCTGTGATACCGAATGCCATGGACCTCACCGTGCTGTTGATGCTGGCTAACAGCTTCCCGTTAAATTCCACCATGGAGTACACGGCTCCCTTCACTTCCTTCTCGGCCACAGTCTGTAGTTTTCCTGAGGGGAGAAAGATAGACTCAGAGTCTCCTTTATGAACCCACACTTCAACTCATCAGAAGAATCCTGATTTTCCCTCTGGCTCAAATTCCTGCTCCCAAACCACGCCTGTGAATGCAGGAAGTAGAGAGCGTCCACTGCGGTTAACCTCCACCACAACTATGAGCCCCGATAGAACGCGCCACACTGCAGACTGTGTCCAAGGTCTGCCTCCCCCCCAAACACTGCAGATCTAACTCTCAAGATGGAGACCGAATTCCATCTTGGCCATCTGAGCCGAGATCTGGGGGCTGACAGCAAGTCCTTGGAACCATCTTGCACAGGGGAAAAGAGCAGAGACAGGAACACGAAGTGCTAAAGCTGGAAAGAGGACCTACGTGGCGGAGCAACCAAGTGGAAAGCAAATCTAAGATTCCTGTGATCCTGGCCACCAGAATCTCTTACCGACCGTTCACCTCTCCCATCGTCTTCCTTTCAAAGCGTAGAAAAGGAAGAAACACAAGCCAGATTTTACTCCTGTGTCTGCTCACTCCCCTCCCCCTGAACTCATTGAGCCCGTCCACAGCTTGAGTGGAAGAACAGGAAGTCTCTCGTCACAGCAGTTACGCCCAGGCTCTTCTACTGCTTAACTAAAGCTCTGAAGCCAAAACGGTCTGTTATTTTCCCAGAATTCCAGATCTCTCAAAGCCGGGGATGGTGCCCACCTACCATCGGAATACTGAAAGACCACGATGCGACCCTGCTTGGGCTCCGCCTCTTCGGGATACACCATGGCCGTGCCCACGATGAAGTACGTGTTGGGGTCTTTGCCCAGCTTGCAGGAGACCAGGCTGAGGGCATATTCATTCTGCAGAAACTGGTGGGCATGAAGCACTGGAAGGAGAGCCAGAGGCATGACCGGCTGTTAAGCTGCACGCACACGTAACCCTGAATTCCAGGGGTGCCCCAGCCTGGGCCCAAGCACGGGGTGGGTGGTGCTGGGACCCCAGCTCCTACTGTTCCCACCTCCCCAGACTATTAGGCCTTCACCGGCCCTCACCAGCCCACACCACAGGAGGGGACCCCACACCCTGGATTCCCGGCCAACCCGGGGCTCCCGCCCTCCTTTTGACTCTGCCTAGAATGGTCTGTCAGAAGGTCTATCCAACTGTGGAATCTATCAGAGCCCAGAACAGGCGCTTCAGAAAGGACGAAGGAGCTCGTCTGCACCTTCGAAGGTGTGCTGGTCAATGATGAGGAGGTTGTGCACCTCCACCTCCTCTCCGAAGGAGGTCTCGTGCGGCGCCGTGCTGCTGGAGAACAGCTTGCTGGAGCTGACGCTGCTGGACAGGGCCTGAGCAGAGAACACACACAGCCCCGCTCAGAGGCACACCAGGTGTAGGGAGCATCTGGGCGAAGGGGCCGCCAGAGTGCGGGACAGAAGCCAAGTCTGAATGAGGAAAACTTGAGGCTGACAGCTCAAAGGGAGCCTCGAGAACAGAGAGCTTTGGAGGACAGAGCCCGGGGACTGAGGACCAGGAGCCAACTTCTGCATGAAATTCACATAGCAGCCCAAAACAGAAGCAGCGAAGGGCTACTAATGGCCGCTAAAACAGGGATGCCAAGTCAGTCAAACAAAGCGAATGAGGAACTAAGGCAACCTGACAAGGGGAGAGACTCCACCTCTCGCAATGGGAAGAGCAGGGAGCGCGTGAATTAAACAGGAAAGTGCAGACTACGCGTTCTCCGTTAAGGAAAAAAGTCCCATCACACGCGTTTGGGAGCAAGAAAAGCAAAGAACACGTGAGGTCAGACCATTGGCTACCATCTCCATCGAGTCTACTCTATGGGGCTGCAGACTGCCTTACCACCCTCCGCATTCCACAGATAAGGAACTTGAAGTGTAGACTTGCCCAAGGTCACAGACCTAGCAATAAACCTTGAAGCCAGTCCTGTCAGACTCTAAACCCCACCTCTTACCGATAACATTATGCTGACCCCAGTTACGCATACCCTACAAAGCGTCCAAATTGATGATGAAAGAGAATTTTTCATCCTGTGAGGCTACGGAGTAGCAGACTCACTCACTGCCACACTTATCCCAGACTCTTCCCAACCCTCCAAAGAGGGGACCCAACTCCAGCTCCATAAACACTTGCCTGTGTTTACAGATAAAGTGTGACTGGAACCCAACTATCCTACCTGTTGTCTGCAGCCACTTTTGTGATGGCCAATCGGAGTAGCTGTTCCCATACAGTGGACAAAGCCATACCTATCACATGACCCTTTCCAGAGTGTTTGCCAGCCCTGCTCTAACGCCATCTTCCTTCATCCGTGCCCTCACCTGGGTGCTGGCACTGGGCCTCAGGGCCGTGGTGCCGCCACTCGTGTCCTGGACTTCGATACGGCTGGAGAGGACCCCGAAGCACTGGGACACTTCCTGATAGCAGATCTTCCTGGGGAACAAGTGTGGACAGTGCCACTCAGAACTGGTCTGAGAGGGGAAGCACCCTCCACACACACCCAGATCACCGCGCTCTGCAGCCCTCCTCCCCTGGCCCTCACCTGGGAGACTCATAGAGGGGAACCGTGCGGATATGCAGCTTCTGGATCTCGTCAATGGTGCCAATGGTGAGGGTGCTGTTGTTGGCCAGTGCCAGGCTGGAAAGAAGGGTCTGGGTTTAGACTGAGTAGACCCAAGGAAGGAAAGGATTCTACAAGGCAACTCCATAAGGGGAAGAAAAACAAGGCAGAATTACACTAGCTTCCTCCATGCGATGGCTCTCAACTTCCGACTCCTTGCTGAAAAGGGTCCTGATGCCTGGTCCACTGCCACCCCCCACCTTATTTAACAGGTCTGAGCGAGCCTCAACTGAGATTTTTAACTGCTTTCCGTTTAATGCTCATCCTAGCATTAGAATCTAGAACGAGTCTCAAGTCACCACCTGCATCACAACGAGGAGTGCTCATTTAAGGGGACAGCTCCCCCAACAGAGGTTCTGATTCTGCGCCCTCCCCTCCCTCACCCAAGACCTGAAAGTTTACATTTCTAATGAGTTCCCAGCGAAGTGCTAGTGGGGGACTGTACTTTGAGAATCCCTGCTCCAGGGGAATACAGAATGATCTCTAAATCAGGGGTTCCGAAACCTGACTAACCATCTGAGTCACGGGGGAGGTTTTCCTGAAAATACAGATTCTACGGCCCAAACGCCAGATCTACTGAATCAGAATCTGAGGAGGATTCAAAAAAATCCATACTTTTTTTTTTTTTTAAAGATTTTATTTATTTATTTCACAGAGGTCACAAGTAGGTGAAATGGCAGGCAGAGAGAGAGGGGGAAGCAGGCTCCCCGCTGAGCAGAGAGCCCGATGCGGGGCTTGATCCCAGGACCCTGGGATCACGACCTGAGCCAAGGCAGAGGCTTTAAACCCACTGAGCCACCCAGGCGCCCCTAAAACAATCCGTACTTTTAAAAAAGTGTCCCAAGGGTTTCTAATGGTAGCCCAGATGGGAGAACCCGAACTCAACACTCCCCATCTCAGCTCTTCACACGGATTCGACTTTGGGAAAAGGTGAGAGGGGAAGGGTGTGAGGAAAACATCATGCTGCCCTCGATCAATGGCTCTTGCTAAAGAAAGAGGCTCACCTGTCAGGATAGCCATCAGAATTGAGGGGACACATGTAGTTGACTTCCTTGAGGTTGACATTGGAGAAGACCAATTTGTGGTTGCTGCTGTAGATGACAGTGGGGCGGTCAGAGCAAGCAAAGACGTTGGTGGTAGAAAGAGAACGGAAAGTCCTCAACACCGTGGGCTGGGTGCCCAGGGTCACCTTCTTACGGTCGCTCAACAGGCCTACAGAAGGAATGGCATCAAAAGAAAGTAGGAAGGAAGGAAACAGGACAAACAGCCGGGTCGTGAAGGTTCAAAAGCTCAAAAGTTCAAAATGCTCATTTAATGCGGTACCCCGAGGCTAAAGCAACTCCACACCCCTCGTTTCTCCAAGAACCCACTACTCAAAGTGTGGTTCTCACCTGTCTCAATGTTGAGCCCGAAGTAGAAAAGTGCCCCATCTCCCAAGGCACAAAGGAGGTAGTGGCTACTCTCAAAAGTGGTCATCAGGATGGAGCGAGGAATGATCTCTGTGGGAGACGGGCACGTTAAGGTCTCGTTCCACACTCCGACTGACCCCAGCCCTGAAAAGTTCCGTACAAGCCACCTACCTCCACCCAGCATCTCTTTGTGCAGTAGCTCAAAAGAGGGCAGCTTCAAGATACGCGCCGAGATGTCTGTCCAGAGGCCAATGGCACAAAGAGGGGACAGCCCATTGCTGTCCCCCAGCGGGGTGATGTCCAAGCAGGCCACTTCATGTTCCATCTCTGTATGGCTGAACAAAGAGGAATATGGCAGAGGAAGGACTCCAAGGATGAAAGGTGGCCCGGAGAACAGGGAAGGGGGAGAAGGAGCAGGCAGGCAGGCACACACCTGATCTGCCGGAGCTCCTGAGGATGGATCTGCAGGTAGTAGAGGGCCCTTCCCACCGCTACAACCACCTGGCTGCTGTTGCAGGAGGCCACACTGATGTTCTTGCCCTGAGGCTCTTTCCACTCACTGACCAGAGCTTTGGGTTCCTGAGAGACCAACCTCACAGATGCTGAAGTGATCTAGAAAAAGAAGAGAAAGGTCTCCAGGCACCTGCTGGGATCCATATGCCAGTGGGAAGGTGGTAAATGTTGCCCTCGTGGAGCTCTAAAATTAACTACAGAAGTCCTCTCTGCTCTATGTATTTTCTTCCCCAAACTCCTGCAAAAAATAAGATTATTTTTTTTTTTCAAGATTTTATTTATTTGACTGACTGAGAACGAGCACGGGGAGCGGCAGGCAGAGGGAGAAGGCGAAGCAGACTCCCACTGAGCAGAGAGCCTGACAACACGGGGCTCGATCGCCAGCACCTTGGGATCATGACCCGAGCCGAAGGCAATACTCAAGCAAATGAGCCCCCCAGGCACCCCAAAAATAAAATTCTTTAGTAAAGGCTACAAAATTATCTTGCAACATGCTTAATCAATCTATTTCATCACTGAAATAAAACAAAAAGCAAGTTGATGACGCTGTCATGTTCGCATCAATTCACCTTAACCTATCAAAGCTGAGCTCCTGGGGTGCCTGGGTGGCTCAGTGGGTTAAAGCCTCTGCTTTCAGCTCAGGTCATGATCTCAGGGTCATGGGATCGAGCCCCACGTCGGGCTATCTGCTCAGCAGGGAGCCTGCTTCCTCCTCTCTGTCTGCCTCTCTGCCTACTTGTGATCTCTGTCTGTCAAATAAATAAATAAAATCTTTAAAAAAAAAAAAAAGCTGAGCTCCTATTTAAAGAGGAAAACCCTTTAATAACAGATACATGAGCTGTTCTTCAGTCTTCAGGCCACTAATTAGAAAAAACTCACAAAGCAATGAATCAGTATCTGGGTACCTCCCACAGTTGGCCCACAAACCGAAAGAACTTTCCCTCTGGCCTTTATCAAATCCACAACTGCTACAAGGAAATCCCAAGTGGATAAAAGGAGGGAGAGGACTCATTAATCCTCAGGCGCACAAGTGCTATACCCGACACTGGCGAATATTGACTCTGGCCACAGTTCGGAAAAGTGCCAAAAGCTGAAGAGGATGTGCAAAAAGTGAAGACACCAGGGGTCACTCTGAACTGAAAACCACCAGGGGGTGGGCAGGTACTCAGAAATCAAACTCAAGGGCCAAAAGGATATCTGACCCCACAACGCATATAGATTTAAGACAAAATCACGGGGCACCTGGGTGGCTCAGTTGGTTAAGCAACTACCTTCGGCTCAGGTCATGATCCTGGAGTCCCAGGATCGAGTCCCACATCGGGCTCCCTGCTCAGCAGGGAGTCTGCTTCTCCCACTGACATCTCTCCTCTCATATTCTCTCTCTCCCTCTCAAATAAATAAAATCTTTAAAAAAATAAAACGAGATCAGAACAGAGTAAGAGCTCTGGTTCTAACAGTTACTGTGGAAAGCACTGCCAACAGCCACATATGGATGGGAGCACTAGGACTGAATAGGCACGTTATTAGTACAACAAGGGAAAACACATGTCTCAGAAAATGGGGCACAACTGAGTGCAAATATGATACCCCCAAACATAAAAATATTATGAGCCTAGTCTGTAAAAGAGAATGCAAATAAATACTGCATGTACTTCCAGAAGAAACATAAAGCTAAAAGGAGTAACTCCAAAGTTAGAAGCTGTTTTCTCTGAATGGCGGGTTATTGGGCAATTTTACTTTTTTTCCTATGATGTTACTTCTAGAACCATAAAAATGGACTTCTGTAAAATCCTGCAGGGCTCTACACTCCACTCTAGAGCAAATTCAAGTCAGTGAGGCTTGCCCCTTTCTGAGTTGTTACCTGGATGAGTTGCTGGTGAGCTACATTGCCACAGAAGAAAGTCTGCTGATCATCCACGAAACCCATCAGTTCGGTTTCTTCCACCTCTTCTCCGTTTAACATGAGAACTCTGCAGGGGAAGGGAAGGCCTGGGTCAGCCAGCCCAGCTCCCCCACCCTATAACCATCACAGGAGCACCTGGCGCAGTCGCCAGATTCATCCTCACCTTGTCTGGCCCACAAAAGAGAGCACCAGAGTGTCATCAGTCTCCCGGTTAGGGTCAGACCGCAGCGGCCACAGACCTAGAACAAAGATCAAGGATAAAGATGCAGAGCACAGCGTGACACTCAGCTCCCCACATCTGAGGAAAGGGAGGCTGGCCTCAAGGAGGAGCAGGAACTTTGTGGAGTCCCTCCTGAAGCTGGACAGCCACTCTGTTCTTTCCTGGCTTTAAGACCCTGAAGAAGTTGTTTTTAAAAACTTTTCTGAACCTAATATTTTAAAGTGCTTCCTTTGATTTTGGACAGGATGATACATTTCTATGACTCAAAATTAAAAAAAAAAAATTTTTAAGATTTTATTTATTTATTTGACAGAGATCACAAGTAGGCAGAGAGGCAGGCAGAGAGAGAGGAAGGGAAGCAGGCACCCTGCTGAGCAGAGAGCCTGATGAGGGGCTTGATCCCAGGACCCTGGGATCATGACCCTAGCCGAAGGCAGAGCCTTAACCCACTGAGCCACACAGGCGCCCCTCAAAATCAAAATTTATCTTTAAAATGTGTACACAGAAGTTTCACTCCTATACCTCTCCCTGAAACCCATCCCCCAAATAAATCATCAATAGTCTCCTGTTCATTCTTGAAAAAAAATTTTTTTTTTTTTAAAGATTTTATTTATTTATTTGACAGACAGAGATCACAAGTAGGCAGAGAGAGAGAGAGAGAGAGGGAAGCAGGCTTCCTGTGAAGCAGAGAGCCCGATGCGGGGCTCGATCCCAGGACCCTGAGATCATGACCGGAGTCGAAGGCAGCAGCCCAAACCACTGAGCCACCCAGGTGCCCCGAAAAAAAATTTTTATTTTTAATTTTAGGAATTCGGTAGTCACTGTTTTATAAGCAGATACAAATACAGGGGTGCCTGGCTGGCTAAGTTGGTGGAGTGTGCGACTCTTGATCTTAGGTCGTGGATTTGAGCCCTGCGTTGGATACACAGATCATTTAAAAATAAAATTTAAGGGGGCACCTGGGTGGCTCAGTGGGTTAAAGCCTCAGCAGGGAGCCTGCTTCCCCCTCTCCCTGCCTGCCTCTCTGCTTACTTGTGATCTCTGTCAAATAACTAAATAAAATCTTTAATAAATAAATAAAATAAAATTTAGGGGCACCTGGGTGGCTCAGTTGTTAGCACCTGCATTCAACTTGGGTCATGATCCCAGGGTCCTGGGATCAAGCCCCACATCATCAGGCTCCCTGCTCTGTGGGAAGCCTACTTTTCCCTCTCCCACTCCCCCTGCCCTGCTTGTATTCTCTCTCTCACTGTCTCTCTCAAATAAATAAAATCTTAAAAAAAAAAATAGTAAAAATAGGGACGCCTGAGTGGCTCAGTTGGTTAAGCTGCTGCCTTCGCCTCAGGTCATGATCCCAGGGCCCAGGGATTGAGTCCCACATAGGGCTCCTTGCTTGGCAGGGAGCCTGCTTGTCTCTCTTCCTCTGCCTGCTTGTACATGTGCGCGCTCTCTCTCTCTCTCTGACAAATAAATAAATATTTTTTAAAATAGTAAAAAATAAAATTTTTAAAAAGTTACACACACTCGGGGCGCCTGGGTGGCTCAGTGGGTTGAGCCGCTGCCTTCGGCTCGGGTCATGATCTCGGGGTCCTGGGATCGAGTCCCGCATCGGGCTCTCTGCTCAGCAGGGAGCCTGCTTCCCTCTCTCTCTCTGCCTGCCTCTCCATCTACTTGTGATTTCTCTCTGTCAAATAAATGAATAAAATCTTTAAAAAAAAAAAAAAAAAAAAAAAAAAGTTACACACACTCACATATACACATGTATAAAACAGTCCATCATATAACGTTCTATGCTACGTTTTTCCATTTTATACTAAAGCCCTTATCACCACGGAACAGTACCTTGCTTTCGAGCTACACAGCATTTAATGACAGATGTACCAGTTTTAAGTCTCCACTGATGGCCATTCTTTCACTATTTTGCATACAATGCCACAAAAAATGATCTTATCTTTACATCACGCTGTCTTTATGAAGGTCTAGGAGGGACACACTTACAATCTGGATTGTCTAGAACTCATTAAATTAAATGCAGACGCAGTTTTGGCAGATGCTACCAACAAGCCTGCTTATTTCCTCTGGGCCTCACCAACACAGTGCTGTCAAACTTTTGGACTCTGGTCACCTGGTAAAGAATGGTTTCACTCTTCAGTTTGGATTTGCATCTCCCTTAGTACAAGTGAGGCCTGTTACCCGTCCACACATGCCCTTTGCCATCTGGGGGCAAGAATTTTGGTGACCTTCTTTGTCAAAGTACTTCAATTAGGGAGATGAAGCCTTTGTCTGTAAGAAGAACTACAAACGTTTTTATCTGGATTGCATTTCTTAGGACAGCTTACAGTGTTTTGTTTTTGCCATGGAGAAGCATTTCAGGTCACTGAATTAACCAATCTTTCACTTCGCTTCTACACTTTGAGTCACAGTTTAAAAGGCCTTCTCCACTGTAAGATCATAAAGGAATCTGACAACCTTTTCTTTCAACCTTTGTATGACTTCCTTTTTACATCTGGGTTCTAGCAAGGTACACAAAGTACAGTACGGATCCAAACATATCTTCCCAGTTGATAACTGGGAACACCATTTATTAAAAACCATTTATTCTGGGACGCCTGAGTGGCTCAGTTCATTAAGGGGCTGCCTTCAGGGGCGCCTGGGTGGCTCAGTGGGTTAAGCCGCTGCCTTCGGCTCAGGTCATGATCCCAGGGTTCTGGGATGGAGTCCCCCATCCGGCTCCTGGCTCAGCAGGGAGCTCGCTTGTCCCTCCCACTCTGCCTGCTGCTCTCTCTGCTTGTACTCTCCCTCTCTGTTAAATGAATAAACAAAACATTAAAAAAACTTAAAAAAAAACATTTATTTTTAAAAAATTATCTTTATCTCACTGAGCTGAAACACCACCACCACTGTACACTAAATTCCCACATGTAACTGTGTCTACTTCTGGACTTTTTAAAAATTTCTGGATTTTTCAGTCTGCTCAAGGAACTCTGCCTATTAGTGAACCAAAACCACACTTTTATCTACTAAGGCTTAATGGTATGTTTTAATATCTGATAGGGCTAGTCCTGTCTTGCTGCTCCTTTTAAGTCTTTCTGGCTTTTCTTCTTCCTTTTTCCATTTGGACTCTTGCTTATCTAGCTCAAGAAAAAAAAACCTCTTGATATTTCTATCCATACACATTAAGTGCAAAAATAAACAGGTCAAGGGGCGCCTGGATGGCTCAGTTGGTTAAGCCCTGCCTCTGGCTTGGGTCATGACCCTGGGGTCCTAGGATCAAGACCCACATGAGGCTTACTCAGTGGGGAGTCTGCTTCTCCCTCTGACCCTCCATCAACTTGTGTTTTCTCTCATTCTCTCTGAAATAAATAAAATCTTAAAAAAAAAAAAATTGGTCAAAGAGAGACCGCTTTATAATTTAATTTACAGGACCCTTGGTATGTTTTTCATTTGATCAATCTATCCTTTGAATCCTTAAGTACTTCAAAGTTTTCCCTGTATAGGTTTTCTACATTTCTTGTTAAATTTACTCCTCGGTTGGGATGCCTAGATGGCTCAGTTGGTTAAGTGTCTGCCTTCGGCTCAGGTCATGCTCCTAGGATTAAGCCCCACATCAGGCTCCCCTGCTTCTCCCTCTGCCTCCACTCCCCAGCTTTTGTGGCGTGCGCGCACTTTCTCTCTCTCTCTGACAAATAAATAAAAATCTTTTAAAACAATTTATTCTTTGGTATTTTGCCTTTTTATTACTATCGTAAATAGCTCCTTCCCTCCACTATACCTTCAAATGGACTGCGTTTGCGCATGAATGCTACTGATTTCAGTAAATTAATTTTATATCCTGCTGCCTTAATGAAATCTCATTGTCTAGTTTTCAGCCAACTTTCCTGGATTTTGTACTTTCAGCTCTTCCTTTCTAATTCATAAACCTCTATTTATCTGTTCCAATCCTCTCATCTCCTGATAGTCTAAATATCTTTTTCTAATTGTCTTGTTTTCTGATTGTCTTGTTTTCGGATTGATTGTTTTGCTTTATGATCTAATCTGATCTTTTTCTTACAACAGGCGAGTGCAGCGCATTCACATTTACTGCTACAACATGTCAGAATATCAGACACTCGTGCAGATGCCACAGCATCCTGAGTCATGTCTACTACTTACATATCACAGAAGTCTTCCACTATGTAGTCTATCTCTGATCTTTTTTTTTTCTTTGATCTTTTTAATTATTATAGTTCTCCTGGAATTTAGCTTTGTATTTCTGTTCTAGAAGTTACTACCTTTACACTTACACCTTTGTAGGATATTCTCAGTTTCCTCTTTTCTCAGGAATTCTATCAGTTCCTTTAAAACATCATCAAATTTAACTTACAAACTTTCCCTTTCCATTTCTCTACTCCATTATACAAGACTGGTCAATAATACATATTTTCAAGTTGACTTTGGTACTTTTAAATAAGTTTAAGCTTCTGCCCCTTATTTGTCCTTATGACTTTTACTCTTCATGTGACCTTTCCTCTATCTCCCACCCACGTGCCTTCACAATGCATAACGAGGCCAAAGGCCAAGGTTACTCAAATAAGATTTGCATCCTATGTCTACCAAAAGTTTACCTTTGATGCCTGGTAAGTCAATGCTGGCATGCTCATGGATTCCAATTCCATTCCGGATGATTCTCAAGGAACCTTCCTTGAAAGCCCCGGAGCAAGTAACCAGCTGCAAGCAGAGAGAAGGTTTCTCAATACCTCCCTCCAGAGCCCGGGGCCATCATACCGATGCCCAGGAAATAATTAAGCTATACCTAATCCCAAAGACCCTTTCAGTGGAGCTAGTTTTGAGGAAACAGACTTAACAAGAGACTGATTTCCATGTCCCCAAGTTTACGAAGCAGCAGGATGTTCTAGTTCAAGCAGTGAAAAGCAACTACCACTGCTCCTAGCAAGCTGGCTCCCACCCTTAGAACCTAGTTTACTAGAAAGAACACAGGATCTAGAGCCAGACACACCTGCGACTTGGAGATTATGTAAATTTGGACAAGGTACTTGATCTTTCCCAGTCCCCAGCCTCCTCTCTTCTGAAATGGTCAAGAATTCCTATCTAATTAGGGTGCTCATGTGACCATGGATGAGGTAGATCTGTACCACAGACCAAGAGATACACTCGATAAATAGAAGTTATCCTTGCATCATTGGGATTAGTGAGTGAGGCTCTTGAAAGTTGTCTTCACTGGGCACTCCCCACTCCAAACAGGCAAATTTAGAAGGACATGCTTTGAGTGGGCAGGTGTATCAACTATTCACTTCTGGGATGAACTCCTTACCTGCCCCTGCCCCTGCCTCTCCAGATCCACCACGCACATGTCCACAATGGGTCCTAAATTGGTGAAGGTTTCCATGGCCACTACATAGGAGCCTTGTTCATTGCTGTCAACGTTCAGCTAAGAGGAAAAACACAGTTAGTCCTGGAATGCTCCTAAGAGATCCACTCTAAAGAGATGGTTATCATCCAAAGGAAACTCTCAGTCCTATTAGATCTGCCTTCCTGTGCTCCACTGCATGCTTCTGGAGGGGAACTGCTTACTAAGGAACACAGCTGGCCTACAGGAGACCTACTAATCAGTCAGTCCTGTGGATGGATTTCAAAGTAGCTTTGTTAGTTTGGAAATTAATGCAAAATGCTCACATGCATTTTTCTGCAGGGAAGGTAGGAAGCTTTTGTTTTCTAGAGGGGTCCGGCACACTAGACTATGACCTATCTGAAGGTAGCAGCTGGGTCTTGTTCATAATTCTATCTGCTGAGCCCAGCACTCTGCCTGGCACATCTGTTGAATGAAACTTTAAGACAAAGAGCTAGGAGGACATGAAATCAGTCAAGGAGAAAGCTGAGTAGTACGGGCATTGAGGAATTAAAGATTCCGCGATGCTCCCAACACGGAAGCCTGATGAAGCAGCAGTGAAGGCGGTAAAGTACACAGGAAGAAGAACGCATCTTCTCACCTTCACAAGCTGGGAGTCCCCAAGGCGAGACCCAACGAACACAACACCGTTATCGAGGTATGTCAAGCATTCAGCAATAGAGGTCTAGAAGAGAATCAAGGGCACGAGAGACATCAGAACAAACACCCCATGGGAGCCCGACATGTCAAACCCCCTCCTCGACATCTGCTAGGCAAATGAACAGCTGCAGCCATGAGTGCTGAAACTATTCTCCATTTCAAATCTCCACGTCACACTGAGTAAACGTTCCTAAACCTCTGAGGCTTGTGACTCCCATCTATCACATCCTTACAGTCAGAAAAAGCTACACTTTCTCTCACAGGTGCCTGCTCCAAATGATCATTTTAGCCCCAATGGCTCCAGTCTCCTCTGAGTAATTAGCAACCTTTAAAATTCACTGCCTGATTCTTCAACTTTTCGGGGAACCTATTCCTAGAACTGAATATCAGCATTAAATTAATCTTTAATTCCAAATGGCATCCTTTAGCTCTTCCTTTTGATGCCTGAGGTAGTGCCCACCTGCCTGTAAGATTCTCCCACATGTCACTTATTCAGAAACCTCCCTCCGCAGCAGGACTGACCGTCTGTTGCTGGCGGCTAAGTACTACCAAGCTCATGGCGCTCACACTGTGAGTCACATTCCCACATCCGCCACCCCTAGGAGAACGCAACAGAGCAGGGACAGCCCTACCTCTCCGAGGAGCTCCACACGGAGATCTTTGAGGGTGACGGTGCCATCCATCTGTTCCTCCTTCTCCAGAAGCAGCATGAAGAGCCGTCCTTCCATGTCTCCCAGCAGATAGCGGGAACCGTTGGGGTCCACACGATTGTGACACACAATTGTGCTTTGCTGCCAAGAGGGAAGACATGGTCAGTAGAGATTGTGTGTCTCCCACAAGCAAAGTGCAAACCTTTGTGAGCCACTCCCTTCACCAAACCCAGCCATTTCAGGAGCAAGGAATACACTTAGCTAGGACTACATGTGTGACTGAAGATGAGGACATGTTCTTCTGAAGATAACTTTCTGAGAAACTCAATGTACCTTAAGTGGTTATACACGTATTATTCCACTGGAACACAGAAATCCGCAGAAAGCAGGAAGCACTCTAAGTAGTCACCAGACTGTGGATACCCCCACAGATTTTGTTATTTCCTCACTACTACTAATTACCTCCCCCTGCCAATACTACCACATTGCTATGTACCGTTTAACTGAATTTTATATTGATTCTTACAACATGAAACATTAAGGTTTGAAACTTTTAGAACTAGTTTTTTAAGTCTATACAACTGATCGCTATGCTACCTTTCGCATGACCTGAGCTCTGAAAACATTCAATAAAATTTGCAAAATTCTTCCCTTCTTGTCCCAGCTGGTGGAAAGGGTAAACCTACTTGGATTAGTACTTCTTTCTCTTAGTTAGCAAGCAAGCTCTCAGGAAGCAAAACCAGGCCAGTCTCTCCTTGTATTTCCAAAGACTACCACAGTTCTCTCTCACTCACAGCAAACGGTATGACAGACATTTGTAGACGTTACTGTCCCTTTGACAAACGGGGGGAGAGAGAGGAGCAGGGGAAGAACGAGAGAAAAATCAGGAAGGTAAAAGACTGCTGCTCACCTTGATGATAGGAGGGGCAATCGCCAGGTATTTATCTCCATTGTGGTAGGTGATGGACTCCTGTCCAATGATGATGGCCCCTCCGAAGGGCTCTGGGACTGCAGGAGAGAGGCAGCGTTAGAATGCTCGGCACTTTGGACCTGCCAAGCCCTGCAGCAGCAAGGGCACCCATCCAGCCAACTCTGAGGCAAACCTTAAGATAATCATTCTTTTTAAAAAAGACATCAAAGTCCAGAACATGATAGTCTTTAACTGAGACTGCTGTCGGAGAAATTTCAGGCTGGCATTATCTAACCCGGGTGATGTTTTTAGTGTCACTCTTTCGGTATTTCTCAGTTTCTAGGGGTGGGGAGACCTTTCTGTGTTCTTCCGCCTGGATTCCTCCCCTTTTCTCACCTAAACTTTGGTCCTTTCTAACTCAAAGCTTTCCCCCCACTTGTTCCTTAATTTAATTTCCCCATGATTGGGGCCACCATTTAGAAAAGCCAATTCTCGCTTGAGAAATTTAGATTTCTCTCCTAGATGAGACAACATAAGGTCATAGGGAGGATACAGGAGAGCGAGCAAAGAGGCCTGGAGTCAGGCCAAGGCTTTGTCAGTGCGGCACAGGCACAGGCAAGCCCCTGGGGCCAGGTTTCCTCATCTGTGAAACAGATTAGGTAAACTCTATAGATCCCTCACAGTTTTTAAATGTTATTGCCACCCCCTAAATAAATAAATAAATGTTATGCCCAAAAATGAAATAATTTTTGCATGTCACTTTGCAAATCAATCTCAGTTCATAATTAACCCCTCTATCCTAAGATCAAGGAAAGCTATACTTTTTCGAAGGAGCAAAGAAAAAGAGACAATCACAAAGACAGAAATGGGAAGAGCAAAGGAAGGCACATTCAGAAACAGAGGAGACCCCAGGGCTGCCGGGTAATGAGTGTGTATAACAGCACCTGAGCACTGAAATGAAGGAGCAGAGGCGAGGTAGGAACGAGAGTAAGGAACAGGCCCCAGCCTGGGATCAGGGGACATATCTAAAACCCCAACTAACCTGCAATCACCATGGAAGCTTCAGCTTCTACGTTCTCCTGTTTCCAAGGGCCCTTATTGAACTCCTTCTCACGGAGAGACACCTCATAGGTTTTCACGTGCCGCCCCTGAGGGTCCTAGGTGGGGAAAGGTGGCAAGGTTAGCCCTCAGGATGGATGAAGCCTGGACTAGAAAGGAGACCTAAAAGGGACAGGCCACTACCACCCACTATCTGACCATCCTATCCCAGTGGCCTTACTATCCCAACCCATCAGTAGGTTGACAGCCACCAACTCAGCCTGTGACTGGGTAGATGGAGGCTCAGACCCAGCGTTTCTAACAATTCAACCAATCAAGATAGGCTTAAGAATTAGAAAAATCAATCTGGTGCACTATACTAATCACCATAAGACAGACAACGTACACAGGTGCATTTGTAGGTACTTGTAAGATATATGGATGTTCTATGGCCTCAAGGAACTTATGAAATTGTTTTTTAAAAAAACCCATACATTGAGAAGCTAAATATACATCTAAGAAATTTGTTTGAGGGGCGCCTGGCTCAGTCTGTGGAGCATGCAACTCTTGATCTTGGGGTTGTTAGTTGAGCTATGTTGGGTCTCGATATTACTTAAAAAAAAAAAAAAATTGCAGGGCGCCTGGGTGGCTCAGGTGTTAAGCGTCTGCCTTTGGTTCAGGTCATGATCCCGGGGTCCTGGGATCGAGCCCCGCATTGGGCTCCCTCCTTGGCAGGAAGCCCATTTCTCCCTTTCCCACTCCCCCTGCTTGTTGTGTTCCCTCTCTCATTGTGTCTCTGTCAAATAAATAAAAGTCAATCTCAAACAAAAAAAAAAAAATTTGTTTGGGGCGCCTGGTGGCTCAGTCACCTAAGCATCTGCTATGTTCCCCTCCTTTTCTGAATCATGACTCCAATCAGTCCTAAGGCTGTCAAAGCCACCTCTGAAAGATGGAAAGACCAGGATGGGGAGGGTACCATCAGCCAGTGGAGACAGCTCCACGAAGGCCAGATGAAAGCCTAAGAAGTTACAGAAAGAATTCAACACTGTGTTTCGGGGCAGGAGAGCTCCTCAGAATGACTACCTTTCACACAGTAAGTCCCTAAATATTTACACCAATATTTGAATTTTGGGCACAAAACAAAAGATAATCATTTTTAGTTGAAGAAAGATCTTCTCATCAATAACCAGCAGTTAAGACTGAACTTCACAAGTACAAGCTGGGGGTTTGATTTGGGCCCCCGAGAGACAGACAGACAGACACACACACACACACACACACACACACACACACACGAAAGCTGATAGTTCACAAAACTGGCAGCCCTAAGGCTAGGAACAGAGTCAGCCTTGAAAAACCAACATCAGTGTTTTAACAACCTTATATTTACAAAACTGAAGAAAGGAAAGAAATTCTTAAGTTTTTATCTCAGCTCTGATCATTAAAGCACAGCGAGCAAGATCAAACAAAATATCCTGAAGTAGTTTCAAGCTTATTCAAATGAACTTCATTCCAACCAGCCTCTGAACTCTAGCACATACGGTGACACTAAGAAATAGACAAAAATACATCAGTGTTTCCAATACTTAACACGGCTATCAAATGTGCCCACACACAGCACTTGGACTATGTTTCCTTCCACCATTTATTCGACAATATGCAAGTGAAATGACCTCATGCTGTATGGCTCTTTGTTAAAAGGCTGAGATTTTACCACGATACAGCAAATTGGTGTGATGCTCTGCCACCCCACCCCCACTTAACAAATCCGGCTCAGAAAACAGCTGCCCAGGATCAGCTCTGCTGAAGTTTTAGGCACAGACTAAAATAGAAGTCAGCAGCCAACGAGTCACCAGAAAGTGAGTGCTGGACAAAATGCAAACCCCTTCTTAGAAGACATAAGAAAGTAAACATCACTGAGACGTTTTTTCTTTGCTTATAAGGGCAATTTCTAGATCATTTTTCTACAGCTAAGTTTTAATAATCCCCTGGCATGCCATTAAGAGACTCAGACAAAGTACAAACTGGGTCACCCTATAAAATCTCCAAGGTCCACAAGAATGTAATCTTGGGATTAAAACCTGCTACCAGTGCCAGAGCGCTTCCTGCCTCATTAAGTACTACCACACTGGAGACGCGACGGAAATCTGACCCATATTAATTAGGCTGTTCAAATCATTTCAGGACAAATACATTAAACTCTCTGCCTGCCCTACTACCAAATCCAGACAGTCCAATTAGTGAAAATCAACTCCCACAATGGGAAGCCACATAGCTTTTCCCTCTCCCCTCCAGCTCCAGTACCTGGTAGACAAAGCAGATGGTAGGTGCCTGGCAACCATATAAGAACTTGACGTCGATGACATGCAGTTCCTCGAGGCGGATGTTAAAGGCCTTGAGCTCTTTATTGTCCCGGTCTAGCGGAATAACCTTGAAAAGGCCATCATAGAGTCGCAGGCCAATCATCCGGCACTCAGGGTCGATGATGCCAATAATGCCGGTCTCTGAGGGGCGGCCAATACGGTCCTGAGAAGTAAAATTGGGGTTAGGGAAGAACCTCAACACTCAGAGTAACAGAGGACACCGGGCACCTCTTCTCCAAAATAATTGTAGGGGTGGTAATAAAACCAGTGGCCTCCAACTGACATGTCAGGGAGCCCAAATGTCAGTGCACACCTTCTCGCAAAACACTAATTCTCAATGAATTAGTACCCTGTCCCTTGGACGACTCCTTTCTTCATAAAAGTTTAAACCCTTAGTGTTTTCTCCCCATTTCTCTGATCACAGGGAGAGCTGCCCCCAGCCATTCAATTTTCTTTAGCAAGTCATGACAGCTCTATCCAAATAACTCTTATCAGCCTGAAGCAGCCACCTCACCTGGACATTGCCATGGGCTCGTGTTATGATATCAATGCTCTCGCCACTCTGCTTATATTCCAGGATGCAGGCGTTGTATTTAGCTGTTAGGATAAACAGTAGGTCCTTGCTCTCCCCCTGGAAACCAACATAATACCATCAAAAGAAGTTCTTTTTGAAACAAGAATACCTATCCAGCCTCCAAGCATCTTTCTCTAAGCATGCTAAATTCTTTAAGAACTTTTTCTCCCTGAAGAGAAAAATCCACAGCGAGCAGGTAACACGTATCAGATACACACACCCTTAGGGTGTGTGCAAAAGGCCAGAACTGAAGCTGGTAAACACCTAGCCTACCCTTTGATGATTGTGCATCTCTTTGCCCCACCTACAACAATGTCTTGTCTATTTCCATCTCAAGCTAATCTCACTCATTCCATTCAAATTCTGAAAGATGAATGTGATGTCTCCTTCTAATCCTCTCCAACTATTTGAAGAAAGAAAAAAACATGAATACCAATGGAAGCTAAAATGGATCTACGATGGGGCACCTGAGTGGCTCAGTGGGTTAAGCCTCTGCCTTCAGCTCAGGTCATGATCCCAGGGTCCTGGGATCAAGCCATGCATCGGGCTCTCTGCTCAGCAGGGAGCCTGCTTCCCTTCCTCTCTCTCCACCTGCCTCTCTGCTTCTCTGCCTACTTGTGATCTCTGTCAAATAAATAAATAAAATCTTTAAAAAAAAAAAAAAAAAAGACTTTCAACCAAAACTCTTGTTTCAGCTCACTTTAAAAAAATAAATAAATAAAATAAAATGGATCTACAAAGTCTTACCTACTTATTCACCAAAAGAGAAAATATTTTTTCAAAGGGTTACAATTAAAATTTTAAATCCACTGCATTCCTGTCAGATGCAATTAGATTATAATGAAACAATATGGATGAAAACATCTCAATTGCAGTAAAGACGATAATACTAAGATGACTGTTAACATAACAACAAATGTTTGCTATGTAATAGCTCCTGTGTTATTAAGAACATTTCATCTTCATAATAACCCAGAGATTTTACAATTATCCCCATTTTGCAGACAGGCAAATAAGGCTCTGAAAAGTTAGGTGATACCCAAAGTTAAAATTAATAAGGAATAAAGCCAGGACTGCCCTAATCTAGAGCCTCGATCAGTAGTGACCCACATTCCAAAATGCTTTAATTTTGTCTTCTAAAGAAGTCAACTTGATCAGTTTTTTCCTAGTGACTCTCTTCTACCCTGAAGAAGCTTATTTAAGAATATAAATTGAGGGACGCCTCAGTGGTTTAGTCAGTTAAGTATCTGCCTTCGGCTCAGGTCATGACCCCAGGACCCTGGGATGGATTCCCACATTGGGCTCCTTGCTCATCAGGGAGCCTGCTTCTCCCTCTCTGCTTGTGCGCTCTGCCCCTCACTGGTAAATAAATAAAATCTTAAAAAAAAAAAAAGAATATAAGTTGAAACCCTCCCCATTTATAAGAGATGATTTTCTCTCCTAAACCTTATTCCACCCACCCCAAGCAAAAGTGTGAAACAAAGGAAAACTATCTAAGTTCTTGTCGCTGGGCCCAACCCAGAGCACTTACCTTGGGCCTGAAAAGCTCCATGACTGCAATCTTCCCATACATGCCCACCTCTTTGACGGGGCGAAGACCCTCAGCAGTGACCACATAGATCTCTAACCTCGTGTTTTTGGCAATCAACAGGTTCAAGTCTTCAGCTGAAGTAAAGTGTCCTGAAAGGAACAGATCCTCTAACTTTTGAAGCCAGCGCAGTATCTAAATAATCCTATCACTTCTACTTAAATACCACCAGAATTCTCATTTATTTCACATATTTCTCTGGCTCCCTCCATTCACACTTCCTTCTTGCCAAATCCAGCACCTCAAAGAGTCTCACTTCATACATTCAAGCTACTTCCCTAATCGGACTAAGAAAACTGGACTGGGCCTAAGAGTAGCATGTCCTTCAACTGACAATGACTGTGAAAACCTTTCAGATGGCTTTGTGCCCTCAAATGTGACTTTTCCTACAGCAGGGGCAGACAGCTAACTACGGAACACTAGAAAGAGTGGACATCACCATTCCGTCCTTATCTAAATGTTCACAAAATCTTTATCAGAGCAGAACGAATGCAAATTCCCAGAGCTTTTTATGAAAACACCGCGTTGTCCACATCCCTTGTCTTCCCTGCAGTCTACCAATACCCCCGCGTCCACACTCCCTCAGAGCTTCCCACTCTGCAAACAACAGAGTTTTGTTTTGGAATCATGATTAGAATTTACGTAAACATACAAATTTGAGGTCTTCGTGTTCTGCTGGGAACGTGGATCAAGATGATTATTCCCGGGGTTCAGGACATCTGTGTCCTTTGTAATCCTTGCACAGTCAACAAGGCAAACCCAGCGCTGGGCTGGGCCGTCCAAACCCTCCTCTCCAACAGCTCCCAGGAGTAAACAACAGCCCCCGGCAAAGAGAACTCTCCTCCTTTGGGGGAGTGCGGACATTCCTCAGATCCCTCCACCTCCTGCACCCCCCTGGCTCTCCCACAAGAAAATTCTGACCCTCCAAGTCGCCATCACCACGGCCCCTTCCCCTAACCACACGAGGCCAATCTCGGGGCCCACCCCAAGCACAGGCACCAGGGCACAATCAACTCGCTTCTTCGCTCTCCATCCCAGTGGACCCGTCCTGTCCCCGAGGCCAAGTGACCTCCCAGAACGAAAGGGGACCCTCGAGGGCAGCTTTTGCTCCCCAAAAGGCGCGAGCTGAAGAAAGCTTCTTTAAAGTCGCGGCCGGGGAGGAGCTCCGTCGGCCGCCAGCACCTTCCATTCCCGGGACTCGGTCCCGCCCGGCCGCCCCAGGGGCCGCGGGCCTCCCTAGGCCTCGGTTCCCCCCAGCTCCCTCCCTCGCGGGGTCTTCTGCCCGGGCAGCCTCACCGGTCACGCAGCCGTTCACGGCGGTGGGCTTCTGCGCCGTTACCACGTAGTTATACGACATGTCGAGGTCTGGGACTGCCCGTCGGCACTCGAGCGCAACGATAGAGAAATGGACACAGGCGAAGAGACGGGGCCCCCACCCGCGCGCGGCGAACTCCACTGCCGCTGCCTCCGCCCCAGAGACACGTTGCAGGCCAGAGCGGCCGGGGCGCGGGGCATCACGGGACGGCCTCACCTGGCCTCTTGGAGGACTCACGGCGCCCCAGGCGGCCAACCAAAGGAGGCCCCGCCTCCCAGAGGCCCCGCCCCGTCTCTTACCGCCAGAGCGCGGAGTACCCGGATGAGGGCGCGCCGTCGGGGGTCATTGTGAAGCGGCAGCTGCTACGGAGGTGGCTGGTGCGGGCGTGAGCGGGTGGGGGAGGTGCGCGGACACCCCCTCCGCTGTCGGAGCCGACCTTCGCCCCAGTCCACGCCCTTCGCCCATCCACAGACCCTGTCCTCGTCCCCTTCCATTTCTCTGGGAGCTCTCGGGGCTGTTCTCCCTTTTGGAACCGGAAGTACTGCAGAGGTCTTGAGGGGGAGGGGGTAACCAATTTGTGCACCTCGCAGACTAGAACCCAGGTCCTGACCTCCCTCTCCTTAGTACCCCCCGCATTCATCCAAACTCAGTCGGTACCCTCGCCTGACCCTACAAGGACTGATCACCCCGCCTCACTTCGAAGGCCACCAGGAGGCTCGCCTGTCCCGTTTAAACTAGGTTTTATTTTTCAGACTTTGAAGGGCCCACTGGGCCACTTGCCCAGCATTATTCGTGCCCCTGTTGCTGTACAAATTCTGACCTCAAACACAAAACCAGGATTTCCTGGGTGGGACCGTTAATGGCCCAGGAAAGCAACCCCCAATTTCCAGGCCACTCCCCGCAGAGAGGCTTTGCAAGGAGTAAGGGAAAGCTTCGTGGCTTGGAGTAGCTTCAGAATGCCACAGAGAAGGCAGCCCCCCGTATTACAGATGAGGAAGCTGAGGTTCAAGGGAACTGGTTTACTTAAGATCCCGCAGTAAGTCGAAGGCAGAGCCAGGTGGCAACCCTAGTATGGATACTACCTCTTGCAGACACGTAGCATAAGAGCCTGGATGACCCCAAGAGACCTCTGAACTGCGGGGAGCTAAAACGTCATTGTAGTTTACCTGTGTAGTTTCCTACACCAAGGGCTCTGCCTGACTTGGGAGGCACAGACTTACCAGGAGAAGGAACACAGGCTTTGTCGAAAGACTAGGTGTGGGTTTGAGTTCTGGCTCTTAACTGTTATGACCTTGGACAAGGCACTAGAGCTCTCTGAGTCTGGTTCCCAGAAGTAAAATGGGGTCACAGACTCAGCTGCCTCCTTGCTGGTGTGGTGCCAAAACCAAGTGTGTGAAGATCTTTGTAAACTAACTCACTGCACATGATGCCCACATGAGAGGTGAAGTTACTCTGTGGGTAACTGCCCCTTGGTGAGGAGGTGGGGTGCATAAAGGCAGCCCTGTGCCCAACATAGATTGATTTGTCTTCTAGCAGCCAAGTGCAGGTGTGAACCTTGGTCAGTCCCATGCTCTTCTCCATCCCCAGTGCACGTACTAGAGTTTGGACTTGGATCAAAGTCTGGGGCAGCTCCCTCATTACTAGGGCCTTGGAAGCATGATTGTGCCGCAAGGCTGCCGGTGCATCCAGCAGCCCAGACTGTTTGCCTCTTCTGCAGGTGCCGCTGCCGTTGCCACGGTGCTTGGACCCCGCTAGCACCCACAGGATTGCCTGTCCTCCAGCGGCTCAGTGCAAAGGTGTGAACTCCGCGTGCTTCAGAGTCTCCCCACCATGGTGAGTCCCATGAGGGCCGGGGCAGAGGAAGGACACTGTGGTCTTGGAGCAGTGGGGGTGCCAGCCCTAGGCGTGCTGGAATTCCTTACACCCTGATGAAGAGACACTGCTGCCTTCTAAGGTTCAGAGAGGTTAAGAGAGAGAGAGTCATCCTTCTTCTCAGGGCCTGATCCCTGCTTCCATTTCCCAGCTGGTCCCAGCCAGACCCAGGGCTGCAGCCCCTGAGTCCCTGCAGGACCCATCTGGCCCTGGTCTCAGTCATACATTTAGGTCAGAAAATTATTGGTTAGGTATTCTTTAATAGACACTGTACCAGGAGCCCTGAGGGATCTGATGTCTGTTCCTGAGCCTGGGACAAGTGTGGGCTGGTCCCAGAGGTGGGATCTGCACTGTGGGAAGCTCGGCATGGCCCGGGGCGGGGGGGGGGGGGGCATCGCTCCAGGCCCACTCTAGAACTAGATCTGAACCAAAGCAGGCCTTGGACAGACTTGGGTTCAAATTTCAGCCTGTCACCAACCAGAGACCTTCTTACAAGAGACTTGATTTTTCTGAGCTTTTTTTTTTTTTCCTTCTTATCTACAATGTGAGGCAGATAAAGGCCCAAACTACAAGTGGCTGCGAGGTGTTAATCAGACCAGAATCCTGGGGGCCTCACTCAGTGCCTGATCAACTTCCTTTCCTTTTCCATCCTCTCAGGCTGCTGGGAACCAGGGTTGGCACTGGTGTCCGAGCCCTCCTTTGGCTCTGGGTCAAAAGTGGTTGCAAATCCCAGGCAAGGCTATCAGAGATGGTGGTTGGGGCGGGGTAGGGGGGGGGAGTACATTCTTGGAGGGTGGTGGCACTGGAGGCTGGCCTTGAAGTTGAGACCAACTCACAATTTCTTTGCATATTCCAGTCCCCAGAGGGCTCTGAGAGCCACAAGCACATGCCCTTACTAGGGCAAGACCTCTGCCAGTCTCAGCCTCCCTTCAGCCCCTGGGGAGAGCAGCATGATAAGACTAAAATGGAACCGTCTTTGGAGTCAGGCCGACCTGGACACTTGCTGGCTGTGTGACTTTGGGCAAAGTCATTAAACTATGCCTCGGTCTTCTTCAGGCTAATCTTTCCTCCATAGGGTTATTGGGAATATTGAGTAAAACATGCTTAAAAAGCACCTGGACCCTGCGTCTGGCTCTCAGTCACTATTTGGGAACAGAACCCATAACAGCGTTATCATTCTGCTTGCTTCCTGCTGACCTGGGCTGCTCTCCTTAGACCAGAGAAGATGGCTTGGCTTTGGCGCTTGCCCAGGCCCAGGAAAGGCCAGAATTTGCTCAGGGGAACCAGGTGCCTGTGGGTTTGGGGTAGGAGCCTCCTGGAAATGAGCTTTGATGGGACCTGGATTGGCAGCAGCTGCCCAGGGCCACCAGGCGGCGCTGGGAGCCTGCCGTCTGGTTCCTCATTGGGCTCCAGTCTTTCCCTCTTTGTGACGGAGGCAGAAGCTGGCACCAGCTTTTCAGAGTCCGCTTGAGAAAGGGAGTAACTGCCTTGTGTTCAGGTCTTAAATCTACAACAGGCATATACTCTAGTTTATTAAGCCTCTGATTTGCTGAGGAAGACAAAGGTCAGAACAACAAGGTGTCTTCCCTGAGTTCTCACAGCTGGTGAGAGGCAGATGGGATTTAAGCCCAAGAGCTCGTGACCGTGACCGCAGAACCCACGCTGTCTACTTCTGCCTGCACCCCGTGTCCACTCAACCCTACCCTCAGGCCAGCTGCCCTAGACCCTCCCACCAGAGGTTCCCCACGGCCAGGTTCTACCTTCCGCTTGTGAGGACCTGCCCACCTTTCCTGGTGGTCACTGGTTGCTTAAGTTGTTCTAACTTGCTTCCTGCCCTGGCCACTGTCCGAGTTCACATCTCCAGACCCTGGTGTGTACTCTCCCTCGGCCTGGAATATTCTCGTCCTTTTTCCCTTCCCCCCATGCCCCTCACGCTCTTGACTTCCCTAACTCCTTCTCCTTCTTCACAAAGACTCCCAGGAGCCACTGAGGAGGCAAGCACATTCCTCTTGTGTAGCACCTCCCACAGCATGTGGAGACGATCTTTCTGTTTCCATCAAGGGTAGGAGCAGCGTTCTGTGGATGAACACTGGGCACACCAAGAGGCTCAGGAAATGTTTGTCTGGCACCAGAGCAAAGGAGTGTAGGGCCTCTCTGATGCCTTCTCCTGGCACAGGAGCCTCAGCCTGGGGCTTTGACAGAAGAAGGCTGTTGGGCCCTAATTTTATTAAATTCTTCTAGACTCAGGACTCTGGTTCCCTTCTTTGGTCTACACTGAAGCCCTTTTTCTAGATAAATTTAAGCCGTAGTCCAAAACAGTTCATAAATTTTGCCCTTAATCAATAGTCCCAAATTAAGTGAACTCACAGAAATATCTGCCTGAGAAAGTCATGCCCAATTCAAGATACTGCCGTGTCCCTGGAGTCCTTATGGCTAATGGGTCTCCAGCATAGCGCTGTGGCGGGGCGGGGGCTGTCCCTGCCAACCGCACCTGGAACTTCCTCCCGGCTCCTCTCTTGCAGACGTCCAAGAAGCTGGTGAACACGGTGGCAGGCTGTGCCGACGATGCCCTGGCTGGTCTGGTGGCCTGCAACCCCAGCCTGCAGCTCCTGCATGGCCACCGCGTGGCCCTCCGTTCCGACCTGGACAGCCTCAAGGGCCGGGTGGCGCTGCTGTCGGGTGGGGGGTCTGGCCATGAGCCTGCCCATGCCGGTGAGCAGTCTGGGACAGAGGTGTGAGGGGCAGGTGCTGGGCAGAGTGGACGGGGGCTCCAGGAGATCCTCTGCTGCCAGGAGTTTTAGGACAGAGCCCAGGTCGGGGGCTGTCTCAGTCCCTCAGGCTGTGACCTAGGGCTAGTCAAGGCTTTTCTCTGGGCCTCAGTCTCTACATCTTATGGGCCAAGTGATCTCTCGGCTCCTTCCAGCTCTGAGAGTCAGTGATTTTGTGAATCCTGGCTCTCCAGGCCTCCCTGAGCCCTCCCCCTCCTCCATGAAGCCTTCCTGACTTTTCTAAGTTAGAGTAGTATCCCTCCTCTGAATTCCCACCCCACATTTTCACATACATCACAGATAGCCCTGGAATGTTTCCCGCTCAGTGCCAGGGATGTGAGCTCTCAAGAACTCCTGGGGGGCCACAGACCCGGCTTTGTATCCTCTGTTCCTCTCCTGTCTCCCTTGGCAAATCCATCCATCCACTAAGCACCCTTTATGGACACCTTTCATCATCTGGCACTGTCTGGGGCATGAGGGATATAACCTTGAGCCAGAAAAAAAAGGTGCCTGCCCTCACAGAGCTTCTTTTCTCATTTAGGGAGATGTAACCAGGTAAATGTGTAAGTGAGAGAGAACCTTCCAGAGCATGTTAAGTGAAGAAGCAAAGACAGAAGAGTGGGAACACAGAACAGGGAGTCACTGGGTGCAGGGTGATGACTGCCTCCGTTGGGAAGTCAGGGAAGGCCTCTCCGAGGAGACCGCTCCCAAGGAGGGCGCCCCCGGGGCTCTTCCAGCACCAGGCACACAGAACGGCTCACCAAACCATGACGCCCAGCAGCGTGGGAAGGCCCGGGGACCGCAGGCACAGGTCCCCAGCCAGCATCTGCTCTGTCTCCAGGTTTCATAGGGAAGGGGATGCTGACGGGGGTCATCGCAGGAGCCGTGTTCACCTCCCCGGCAGTGGGCAGCATCCTGGCAGCTATCAGAGCAGTGGCCCAGGCGGGCACAGGTAAGCCTGGCAGGCGGGAGGGGCTGCTGTGGTGAGGGCAGGCGCTGACGGGGCCCTGCTGGCTGCTTCTGCAGTGGGGACCCTCCTCATCGTGAAGAACTACACTGGGGATCGGCTCAACTTTGGCTTGGCCCGGGAGCAGGCCCAGGCTGAGGGCATCCCCGTGGAGATGGTGGTCATTGGGGACGACAGCGCTTTCACCGTCCTGAAGAAGGCGGGCAGGCGGGGACTCTGCGGCACAGTGCTCATTCACAAGGTGAGATTTCCCACCCGGACACTGGCTGGCTGGCCGGCTCCCCGCAACCCCCAGCCTTCTCTTTCCACGCAGCACCAGGGACCTGGACCTTTCCAGCGAGCCCAGCCCCTGCCCCAGGAGGCCACTCTTTCCCCAGTGTTCCCTGATCCCCTCAACTCCCTAAGCCCAGAATCTAAGTGTTTTCCTAGACCGTTCCCTCTTTGTCCCCCACACCCAGCCAGTTGCCCTGTCCTCGTCATCCGACTCCTGAATTGCCCCCATGCTGCACATGCCTCTCAGAGCCCTGCCCCTCCTGTCCCGGCCTTGAGTCTGTGCCCGTGTCCTCCTGCCCAGCCGGCTGCAGCTGCTGCTCGTGGGCCCCCCCCCCCGCCTCCTGCCTGCCCCTCCAGCATGTTCCCCACACTGCCCCAGAGGTACCTTTTGAAAAGGCATATTTGATCAGGTCGTCCGCCTGCTGAAAGCCCTCTGGGGTTCCAAGAGTCAGTCTAGGCTCCGTGGTCAGGTGGCCACCGCGCTGTCACCTCTCCTCCCTGACTTTCTAAGTTCATTTGCCGTCACGCGTCTTGGGCTCCGTTAACGCCAGTTCACCGCATGCCTGGGCTGTGGGTCCCTTCTGGGGCTTTGCTGAAGCTTCGTCTAAGGCTGTGAAAATCCTTTCACTGCCCAAGCTCTTCTGGACCTAACCAACTCCTGCGATTCTGTACAGCCACCTCCGATGTCCCTCCTGGGTGGAGGCTCCCCTCCTCGGTGCTCCCGTGGCATCCCGCTGTGACAGTCCGCCTCACGTTCAGTGTTCAGTCTGCAGGCGTCTCTTTCCCCAGATTCCCATCCCTCCGAGGCAGGGACTGTCACTCGGTCAGCTTTTTTTCTTCTTAGCACACCCTGAGTGCTTGGCAAAAACGCAGTGGCTGGGTGTGTGCGTGAGAAGGGAGAGACAGCCACAGCGTATATGCCGTGGAGAACCAGCTCTAGGCGAGTCACCAGGAAACTGGCTACCAACTAGCTGTGTGACATTGGACTAGTCAACGTCCCTTCTTTGGGCTCATTTCTCTATTTGCGAAGTCCCTTCTGGCTCCCACAGACTGGGCTTCTTGAAGATTGCAGGCAAGTGCCCTGCCCTAAATACGGCGGCCGAGGCTGATGTGGTAGTACCGAGGTGCCTTCTTCCAACTAGAAACTCAGCCCCAGCCCGTCTCCTCCCTGCTAGCCATACACTGACTGCTTCCTCTTGTCTGTGTGGGCGCAGGTGGCAGGTGCCCTGGCTGAGGCGGGTGTGGGGCTGGAGGAAATCACAAAGCGTGTGAGCGCGGTCGCCCAGGCCATGGGTGAGTGCTGGCCCAGGGATTTGGAAAGGGAAGGTGGGAGGTCCAGGCTGACCTTGGGACTGACTAGGTGCAAGTTCCCTGTGACTTTCCAGGTGATTCCCCAGGGGCGGAGGGAAGATCTCCCTGGGGCAGTTCCTGGGGACTGGTAGCCTTGGGTCCGCAGGCTGGGTTTCTCCTTCCCCACTGAGGTGACCAGTGTGGCAGCCAGGCTCAGTGAAGAAGCTGCGGTGGGCTAGGCCCCCCGAAGCGTGGCCAGTGCCTGCCGCCTGACACCAAGAACAAAACACTTACCTTTTCCGCGCCTCCCTTCTGGCAGGGACCCTGGGAGTGAGCTTGTCCTCTTGCAGCGTCCCTGGCTCCAGACCCACCTTTGAGCTCGCAGCAGATGAGGTGGAGCTGGGCCTGGGTAAGTTTGGGGCCGCCCCTCCCCGGCTCTGCCTGTGCCCTGGGGTTTGCCCACATCTTATCCCCTGGGAGGGAGCTGGTGCCTAAGAGGTCTCATACTTTTTTAGGCTTTTTTTTTTTAAGTTGATGTGTTTAAGTAATCTGTACACCCAATGTGGGGCTCACACTCACACCCCTGAGATCAAGAGCCACATGTTCTTCTAACTGAGCCAGCCAGGTACCCTAAGATTAGTATTTCTAAGCGGGCGCTTGGATCTCTTCTGGCCCAGCCTGTCTGGTCTCTTCACCTGCTTTGTGGTCCATACCCGGACTCTGGCCACAGGGGCTCTGTGCCTCACCTACCTCCTTGCCTTTGCTCATGCCCTTTCTGGGTCCCTCGGCCCCTGCTAGAATGCAGCCCTCCTTTCGTCGGCGGTTCAGAGGCCACCCAGCTCCCTTCTTCCTCCCCCGCCCAACCCTGTGTTTCCAAAGTGATGGAGAGAGGCCTCATGTGGCCTCGCTGTGACTGCCTCCAGTTAAAGCTACTTAGCTAGTTAGGAGTTAAGTAAGGCTGTCTCCACCGCCCAGCTGTAAGCTCCCAGAGAGTGGAGACTGTGCATTTCGCATTATTCGACACTCCTCACATCCACAGTGCCTAGCTAGTGCTGAGCACTTCGTAAATGCTCGAGGAAAACATGATCAGTGAGTCCCCAGGCCCTGAGTGGGTCAGCAGTGACCGAATCTGTCCACAGGGATCCACGGGGAAGCTGGTGTGCGTCGGATAAAGGTAAGCGGACTCCTGGGCCCAGGCTGGTCTCAGACTGAGGCCTTCCAGCAAAGCTCACTGCTGGCTCTCATTCCGACAGATGGCGAGCGCCGACGAGATTGTGACACTCATGCTGGACCACATGACGGCCTCCTCCAACGTGTCCCATGTGCCTGTGCGGGCCGGTGAGGGGCTATCATGCTGTCTCCCAGCCTTTCCTCCTCCTCTGGGCAGGCGGCCTGGAGAGCCTCATGTGGGGGTCGCATCTGCCCACAGGCTCCTCAGTGGTGCTGATGGTCAACAACCTTGGTGGCTTGTCGTTCCTGGAACTAGGCATCATAGCGGATGCTGCTGTCCGTGCCCTAGGTGAGCCCCACACGGAAGGGGACTTGCCCAGCCCCTGGAGCTCCTTTCCCTGAAGCCCTTTGAAGCTGGACAGAAGAAAAGCAGCCACAGTGGGGTCTTGTGATGGCCCAGAGCAGGGCCTGTGCGGGCAGATGAACCTGAGTCAGACCATCACTGCCAGCTGACTGCTGGGTGCCGTGAGCCTCTGCCCTTGTCTGTGAAGAGGGGGCAGTGATAGTTCCTGTGCTTCTGGGTTGTCGTGAGGATTACGTGAAATTAAACATATGTATCACACCTAGCACAGGGCCCGGCACCCAGCAGGAACTCAGGAAAGGAGACTTGTAATTACCCATCTTCCCCATAGAGGGGGCACTGCCAGGGAATTGGGTAATTTGGGGCATCCTTGAGGGATGGCTGGAGGGATTCTGGCCATCTCCCTACTAACCTCCTGGCTTCCAAAATCCTTGTTTTCCTGGTTCTTTCTCTGATGCTGTGGGGACAAGTGCCCATCCTCCGCTTCTTGCCTCATGGGCTTCCTGCTCTGTATTGCAGAGGGCCGCGGGGTGAAGATCGCCCGTGCCCTGGTGGGCACCTTTATGTCCGCCCTGGAGATGCCCGGCATCTCTCTCACCCTTCTGCTGGTGGATGAGCCTCTCCTGAAACTGATCGGTAAGACCTGGAAGCTGGGGTCATCCAAGCCAGGCATCCTTGTGGCCCAAAGGAGCCACGGGGGAGTTAGGGACGACACCCTGTCAGGGCTGACCATGACCCCTGTAGAGAAACCCTCTGTAGATACCCCAGCCTTCAACTGTTGCTTGAGGAGTTGGGATTACGATCCTCCCCAGGGACCCTCCACACTTCCCTTGTATACAGCAGGCACTGGGTACTTGCTTGTCGATACGGTGAGAGCCAGACACCAGGTGGGGAATCCAGGCCCCACTTGATCCCTGTCTGGCTGACCCATGTCTATGAGTCGTCCTGCTGTCCCTAGATGCTGAAACCACCGCGTCAGCCTGGCCTAACGTGGCCAAGGTCCCCGTGACTGGGCGGAAGCGGAGCCGGGCAGCCCCTGCTGAACCTCTGGAGGCCTCTGTTTCCACCACAGCAGGAGGTACCAAGCCCTGCTGGTGGGGAGGGAGGCCCGGGGCTTCCACCTGTGGGTGTGGGATGGGTGGGGGCTCTTGAACCCACAGCTCCCACACCCGTCGTGGTGGGTTGTGAAAGGGCCAGGTGGGCCTCTGCGCCACTGTCCTCCATCTCCAGGTTTGACCTCGAAGCGGGTGGTGCTGGTGCTGGAGCGGGTGTGCGCCACCCTCCTGGGCCTGGAGGACCACCTGAACGCCCTGGACCGCGCTGCCGGCGACGGGGACTGCGGCACCACCCACAGCCGCGCTGCCAGAGGTGGGCGCGGGGTCCCGCTGGCGTCAGGAGCGGGGCTGCTGTGGGATGTGGGTCTGAGAGGCGCCTGGGTGGCTCAGTCAGTTAAGTGTCTGCCTTTGGCTCAGGTCATGATCCCAGGGTCCTGGGATGGAGCCCCACGTTGGGTTCCCTGCTTGGCAGGAGGCCGGCTTCTCCCTCTGCCTGGCGCTCCCCCTGCTTATGCTCTCAGTCAAATGAATAAATAAAATCTTTTTTAAAAAATTAAAAAAACAAACAAACATGGGTTCTGAGATTTGGGCACTTTATGAACCGGAACATCTTCAAAAGCATGGCGAGTGTTCGTGTTGGAATGGCCGCCATTTATTTTGCCAAGAGAGATCATTCACAGAACCTGGCATCTTTTCCCCTTTCCCCAGGAAAGGATTCTTCTGACGCTATAAACGTAGAAGGGTTGCTATTGCAAAATAAAATGTAACCTTTTTAGTATTTTTTTACATTTATTTTGAGAGAAAGTGAGTCAGGGAAGGGGCAGAGGGAGAGCGAAACCCAAGCGGACTCCACACTGAGTGTGGAGCGGGACACAGAGCCCCAGCCCCTGACGCTGAGATCCTGACCTGATCTGAAACCAAGAGTCAGGTGCTCAACCGCCCAGGCCCCCCGAAAGTAATCTGTTTTTAAAAATTTATGTATGTATGTAGGTATGTGTGTGTGTGTACGTGCCCCAAAATCAAGAGTGTCGCTTCTTCTACTGACTGAGCCAGCCCGGCGTCCCCAAATGTGATGTTTTACAGTGAATAATAACTTTGGGTTCAAGAGAAACTCCCACAATTGTCCTTACTTTTCTCGGCTTGAGAGAGGTTAATGAAAAGCTCCTAATTATCCAGCATAGTTCGGGCAAAAAATCAGGGCTCCCCCGGGCTTGGCACAGCTCTAGCTGCTCTGAATACAACAGTGAGCAAAGCAAATAAACCTCCCTGCCCTCGAGGCTCGTGTACCTGTTCGGCTGGAGGAGGCACACAGTCAGCGGCAACCATCAACAAAACAGAGAGGTTGGAGGCGCGCAGGGCTGAGGGGGAGAAATGAAGCTGGGAAGCAAGGCTTGGAAGGTCAGCATGGGGGTGTCCGGGGCAGGCCTCACTCTGCGTGCTGCCCAAGGTTCTTGTCAGTCCCCGTTTCCCAGCCCTCCCCAGACTGCACCCAGGATGGAGAAAGGGAGCTTTGGGAATCTTCTAGGTTGGTCCCCTCAGCCTCTGTCAGGGGCCGGGCCTTCCGCCTGGCAGTGAGGCCTGAGTTGCTTGATTGGAGCACAAGCAGATGGGAGGGAGGGTCTCTGAATTCTTCATTTTTCTCTTTCTGCAGCCATCCAAGGGTGGCTGAAGGAGGGTCCACCCCCTGCCAGCCCTACCCAGCTACTCTCCAAATTGTCCCTCCTGCTCCTGGAGAAGATGGGAGGCTCATCTGGGGCGGTGAGTGCCAGCAGCCCCTGGGACCAAACGACTGACCCAGAGGGACCCCAGATTGGCTGAGGCGCACGCCAGCCCCTTGTGCTCAGCATTCTGGTCCTCCCCAGCTTTATGGCCTGTTCCTGACTGCGGCGGCTCAGCCACTCAAGGCCAAGACAGACCTGCCAGCCTGGTCTGCTGCCATGGATGCCGGCCTGGAGGCCATGCAAAAGTGAGCCAGAGCCCCAGGCCTTCGACCAAGGGTGGGCTGGGGGGGGGGCAGTGGATGGTGTCACCTGCTCCCAGCCCGCCCCGTCTCCATCCCACAGGGAGTCCCTGTAGGGAGTCTTAACTCATCCTTGCTCCCTGCCAGGTACGGGAAGGCTGCTCCAGGGGACAGGACAATGGTGTGTATTTGGCCCCGCCCCTCCCTCTTTGTGGTGGAACAGAAGCCTCGAAGGCTACCCTCAGTGGCAGGGCCTGTCCTTACTCCCCTCTCCCTCACCTTACCCAGCTGGATTCCCTGTGGGCGGCAGGACAGGAGCTCCAAGCCTGGAAGAGCCCAGGAGCCAGTCTGTTCCAAGTTTTGACCAAAGCGGTCCAGGTGAGCAAGCAAGTTAATACCTTTCCTAGACCTGTTTCCTTCTTCAAACATGGAAAGCTTCATCTGCATCAAAGGATTGCTGTGAGGCTCGAGATAGGAGGAGCCCCGGGGCATCTAGGACACAGCAAGCCCTCAGTAGATGGTGGCCTATGGCCCTGCTAGAGATAGGAGAGGTGACCTCTCCACCCCAGTGACAGTACTCAGGGTGCTGGAAGGGCTGGGACAGGAGGGTGTAGGGTCCGTGGAGGAAGGAGGCCTGCTGGCTTGTCCTTGAACCTGCTCCCATGCTCCCACCCAGAGTGCAGAAGCTGCAGCCGAGGCCACCAAGAACATGGAAGCTGGGGCGGGAAGAGCCAGTTACATCAGCTCTGCGCGGCTGGATCAGCCGGACCCTGGGGCAGTGGCAGCCGCAGCTGTCCTCCGCGCCATCCTGGAGGCCTTGCAGAGCCCGGGTGTGTGAGGACATCCTGGACCTTGGTGCCTCTCACTGCTGGGCAGAGGTGGCCACCGTTGCTTCTTTCTGTCTTCCAGCTGTTACCCTCCCTCACCGTTTGCCCCCAGGGCCTGTCCTGGGTTCAGCAGGCAACCTCTACCAGCCATGAAAGTTCCTTCGGGAACTGCAGGGCAAGTGGGTTGGGTAGGACTTTGGCCCTGCCTTTTCCCTCTTCGGGGAGATAGAATTCTGTCCGTGCCCCAAGCCACCTCAGGGCCTCCGCCATAGGCACTTTCCTTGGGTGCTACCATGGCCTTTAACTGGCCATGCTAACTTGATTGTAAGGTTCCTTGGGAAAGGCCTTCCGACCTTGAGAGAGTATAGAAAAGCAAGTGAAGTAAAGACCACACTGAGGGGCACCTGGGTGGTTCAGTGGGTTAAAGCCTCTGCCTTCGGCTCAGGTCACGATCTCAGGGTCCTGGGATCAAGCCCCGCATCAGGCTCTCTGCATAGCAGGGAACCTTCCCCAACCCCCTGCCCCTGCCTCTCTGCCTACTTGTGATCTGTCAAATAAATAAATCTTTAAAAAAACAAAACCAGGGGCGCCTGGGTGGCTCAGTGGGTTAAGCCGCTGCCTTCGGCTCAGGTCATGATCTCGGGGTCCTGGGATCGAGTCCCACATTGGGCTCTCTGCTCAGCAGGGAGCCTGCTTCCTCCTCTCTCTCTGCCTGCCTCTCTGCCTACTTGTGATCTCTCTCTGTCAAATAAATAAATAAAATCTTTAAAAAAAATAAAAATAAAAAAAATAAAAAAACAAAACCACATTGAAACAATAGCTCCTGCTTCTGCTGAGGGAACTTTTTCCAGGTGTGAACCAGTGGGCCCACTGATGCCCCAGGCACTAAGGCTTCAGCCCCAGGTCAAAATGATTCCCACCCCTCCCCTAGCACCTGAGACCCAAGGGCAGGGTCTGTGCCGCTGGGCTCTTTCACCATTCCTGTTTTCCAGTACACGCCACACCCGAAAGCCGTGCTTTTCTCAGCAATTAACTTAAACAGAATTCACAGATTCTTAGGGATCCAGATGGGCAAATGGGACACCCAAAGAAATCACACTCTAAAGCTCAGCGGTTGAACGGAAACTGCACCCAAGCCAAGCAGGTCTGAAAGCACTCGCTGATGGCACACGGGCAAGCAGGAAGGGGCCGCGGAGGCCGGTGCGGGGTGGGGACAGGACGGCCCTCGCCAGGCCCATCCTTGGTGCAGGCGCAGTTAAAAGCACCGGCATGGACTCAAGGCTAAATTCTGATTCTGCTTCAAGCCAGCTACGAAAACTCAGGTCTACTGCTTAGCCTCTTGGAAGCTGTAACATCGGAACAGTACCCCACGGGGACGGGGGTGAGCACTGAAGTGAACTGATGCACAGGCCAGGTGCTTACTGTCTGAGAGGCACCATCACCTCCAGTGTCCGCCCCCAACTCCTCCTGGGTCATCTGCTCCACCGCCAGGAGGTGTCGGCCCAGGAAGGGGGCTCTCCATCACTTACTGTGCCCAAACTTGACTGTAGCTGCCCTCAGTCCCTGGGCCCAGGGCCCCCTCTTCCCCATGGGTGTGCACCCCGGATCCCAGATTGCTAGGTATGGTTATCAGTGTGCACAGAACACACAGACCCGGCAGCTGGGAAGGAGACTGGCACAAACATCTGGCCTATGGATCCCGATTTTACCATTTCCTACCCGAGGGACCTCAGTCACCAGTGACCAAGTCACTTTCTGAGTTCCGGATTATAAAACAGGAAGCATTTCCTTCCTTGTGAGATAACCCAGTACTCAGAAGCTTTTCATTATTAAGGACACCCACACAGACCACGAGTCACATACGGTTCCAGGACAGTCACGGGATTTTTGGTGCCTTTGGGTTTGTTCCTCCCCAGGCTGAGGGTCAGAACTGTCCAGAGGCTTTTAATAAGTTTCTCAGAGCTCATTTAGCCACCATGTCATGGCAGCACAGTAGAGAAGGCTTTGATTCTTAAAAACATGATAAATGGAAATCAAGCTTTAGGTTACAGCCCCCCCCACGGAAAGAGGGGGCGCTGGTCATGTTGACTGAGGTGTGTGGCAGTCATCCCAATGGCTTCAAAGGCTTCATCCCCTCAGGAAGTCCAGTCAGTCCTGCCATCAGGCCACGTGGGGTTGGGGTAGACAGTCGGCCTCATCTCCACCTGCCAGGGGAAGTGCACCCCAGCCCTTGGGTGCCCACTGCTTCTCACTAAGGACGACAGTATGGAACCTGGGACCTGGCAGGGCTCGTTGGGATAGGGCGGGGAAGCCACAGCACCCCAAGCCCAGCTTCTCGAGAGGCGAGCAGCTGCTCACCCCCTGGCATAACAGGAGACCAGTTCTGGCCTCGGCATGAGGCAGCCCGATACTCAGCAGGGAGCACCTTGGAAAGTGGCTGTGGCCCCAGGGATCCGCTGGGCACGGTGCATCACAGTTGGCTTGTTTCATGGTAAGCTGGAGAGTGAAAATCAGCTGGGCTGGGGCTCTGCCAGCTTGCCCGGGGGACAGGCAGGGGAGTCCTGGTCCAGGGAGGGGCAGCAAAGGAAGTGTGAGGCCCCCCTGGGGCTCAGTGCTCCAGGACATCTGGGTATAGCCCGTTGTTGGGAGAGCAGGCTACCAGGGTTCGTGGGGCTGCCTGGCCGTGACTGGTGCTTGCAGGGGTCATAGGCAAAGGCCAGAATCTAGGCCAGGGCTGTAGCAGCAAAGGGGAGCCACCCAGTCAGCCCAGGCAGACGGGGAATGTGGAAACACGAGACAGAACAGCAAAGGGCAGTCAGCTCCCCGACTTCTCTGGGAACCCGCTCGGCTGCCATTCTCCCCACTCCTTCCGTCACCTTGAGAAGTCTGTGCCCAGCCTCACGCCTGGCTGGGCGGCTGATGCCCAGCCCACAGTGGGGGCGGCCCAAACGGAAGGCAGGCCTTTAAGGGGAAGCTGCTGGACCTCGCTGCCTCCCTGCCTCTGCACATGCCCATTGAGTACCGGCTCAGCTGAGCTGTCAAGATCTCCTACCACATCCTAGGGGTCTAAAGGGGAAATGAGCTTGACTTCACACGGAGAGCAGGGGCGGCAGCAGCAGCCCTGGGCTGGGGGAGGGGGGCGTATGTAAATGAAGAACCGAGAAGTTGAGGCCAGGAGGGAGTACAGAAGCCGCCAAGCGAAGCCAGGAGGCAGCACGGTGGGGTGGCGGAGGGAGCAGTCCCCATGTGGAGGCACGAAGAGGTCTGGGCCCGGAGCCCAAGGCGATCTGTTGCTGAAGCCAGACGGGAGCCCCAGGCAGAGCAGAGCTGCTGAGGGACAGGACAGCACCTTCACCTGCCCCTGGCTGCCCCTTCCTGAGTCATTCCCCATCACGCAACAGGGGCTGGAAAGACAGGCAGAGGCAACAGGGTTAAAGGCATCCCCTCAGCATGGCCCTACCGTGCACGAGTCCCACAGGCCTGAGCGGCTCAGACAGAACCCTGACCTGCAGAACGTTCTCCACCCAAGCCACGTCTTTTAGGGAAGCCCCAGAGCCCCTTGGCCTGATAGACAAGCCCCCCTCACTACACCCTTCGGGTGCCTGATGGCCACAAGCAGGCGACACCTAGTTCAAGCGCTCACCCCTTCGGCCTGCTAGATAAATCCTGCCTCACAAGACTAGCCCCAAGGCTGGAAAAGTAGAAATTATGACACCCGCTCATCATGCCCAAGCCCTTCCTTGGGGGAGAGAAGGCCACGCTTTCCCCTCGTGAAACCACAGGAATCTGGGGAGGTGCAGAAAGACCTGTCCTCTCCCAAGAAAAGAGGTTCCCGGAGCCCCCAAGCCCGAGCAGCTGCTGGGGTGTGCTGCGCTGACCCCCGTGGGCCCCACCGCCAACCTAACCCCACCTTCAAGCCACTGGCTTTCCCACCACATTACGGAGTGCTCTTCCTGGCAAGGCCCAAGCCTTTCCTGGGGGACCCTTCTCGAGACCTGGTCCAACCCCAACCTGGAATGGGAGACTAGGACCCCATACCTGTCCTTCCGTCAGGGTCCCTGGCTCTGGGCGTTTCCAAGACGAAACCAGGAGGATATAGAGCACCAGGAGCCCGAAGACCACCACCAGCATCCCCAGGCTGTTGGCAAAGATGGCTTCCCTGGGCAGATGGGAGTACGGCTGGGTGGCATTGTTCCTGAGGACGACAAAACAAGGGAGGCCCTCGACAGACTTTCTACCTGTTTTTGCCCAACACCCTTAGCAGATGGTGAAGAAAGCTTCCAAGGACCATCTGTGACCTGGAACGTTAACATACTAAGCCCTTCCCACCACAGCAAATCTCTGCAGACTGGTTTTTCCCGCTGAGGGAACTAAAGCTCAAAGAGGTGGGATGCGCTTGTCCAGTCACAGAACTAGGAGATGGCACAGCCAAGACATAAAGCCCAGTCGGACCTCATATCTATTTGCTTTCACTACCTCCGCTCCCGCCTAGAAAGAATAAGAGATGGTAGTGGTTAGACATACATCTTGACTCAAAGCCAGGCTCTGCCACTTACTGGCTGTGTGCCCTTAGGTAAGTTACTTAACCTCTCTGTGCCTCAGTTCCTTTATTTGTAAATGGCAATGACAAGAGTACCTATGTTGTAAAAATGATTAAAGGATTCAATTTAAGGCGCTTAGAAGAGTTTCTTAGTACTTAGTAGGCTCTAAGTACTTGATACACACAGTAGGTACTAAGTCAATTTGATGGTAGATAAATGTTTGCTGAGCAATTTACCATCTCCATCTGAAGACTCCATGACCTTCCAGACCAGGAACAAGCCCAACTCCAAAGGCTCCCCTCCCTTGGCTAGGTCCTATGCTCACAGGGCACACCTTTCGAAGACCCCATGTCTTCCCCCTCCGTGTTACAGTTGGGGGCCCCACTGCACTCACAGACTGAAGAAAAGCTTCTCATTAATGCCGGAAATGACCGACGCGATGGACAGAGAAAGGATGATGACTCCAAAGAAGACGTGGACGGGTTTAAGGAGGCTGCGCAGCCACTCGGACGCCCAGGGCAGCAGGAAGACGACAAAGCCCAGGAACCACTGTGGACACAGGGAGAAAGAACCTGACTGCTCTGTGCTGGGCACCTCACTGGGACCTCCTACCCTGCAGTAGTCCCCCGCCCTTCTTTCCCAGCTCAAACCTCCCATCAGGGGCCACCCCTAGCTTCTGCACTGTGGTCGCTTCTTAGCCAAACCAGAATGTTCCACGAAATGTTTAGCTATAAGCCCAGGCTCCCGAAAGCCCAGCCATCCTTGTATGTCTGTGTTTCCTTCCACTCCTGGCCCATAAGACTCCTTGCTTGTAGGGGGCTGATGTCAGAATGTGGAAGCCACTTCCAGAATTGCTTCTGGTTCAAAGAACAGTGGAAAAGATGATCTAGAGTTGGCGTGGCGTGTGCAGTGACTGGGTGACCTCAGCGACGACAGACGGGCAGCGCACCGGGTAAGAGCAGAACAGACGAGCATGGGAATCTACGGCATTTAAGCTGCCTGCGCTCTGGGATGCGCCCTGAGGAGCCGTCTCCGGGCGCTGAGCAGAGGGAGCATGTGGTGCAGGTGCACGGGAAGCCCTGAGCAGAGCCCACAGCCGCCAGCTGGGAGCGGGAACCCAAAGGAGAGAACGCACCTGGCAGGCGAAAAGGAAAACGGTGACGATGCCCAGCCAGCTGTGCAGGGAGTAGAGGTTGGGGATCTTGGAGCGGCGGTGGAACTGAAAGACGGCGACCAGCCCCAGCACCGTCAGGATGAAGGCCAGCAGGTGCAGGGCCGCGTGGCCCATCTTCCATGGCAGCTTGGGCCCCGCCCAGGACTGCGGCAGCCGGTACACCAGTGAGGCTGCGGAAGAGAATGTCCCAGGGCCCAGCTTCTCCCCTTCGTGCTACTCCCCCCCACCACGTTAGGGGCATGAACGCGGCCTCCCAACCAGAAGAGGAGGGGAGGGTAGCACAGAGCATCCCCCACACCCGCCCCAGCGTCTCCTATCCCTGCTCATTGCTGGCATAGTGGCCAGCCATAATGAGGTGTGTGTTGGGGCGAGGGGAGCGTAGTGATATGAAGGGAGGAGTGGGCTTCTGGGACCTGCCCGTCTTTGACTGCATTACACACGCACTCGTGGGCACTTCTGCAGCTGCAAAAGCAATGTCACGTTCAACATTTCTTCTAAGCGAATTCTCACAACTGATGTCAGCGGTCACAAACGCAGGCTTTTAGCAAGGTTAGAGAACCTATGTCCACCCCCTGGCTCTGCCTCTCGGTCATCTGGCATCTTGTTTCCAAACCTCCCCATTCCAAAAATGGGGATAACGGTGGGGACTCATCTCACAGGCTTCTTGGAAGGACAAAACGGGATGAGGTTTCAGAAGTACACAGAATGAGCTGCTGTGATTGATGCCATCATTCCCATTTTACAGGTGGGGAAATGAGGCTCCCCCTGGGCCCCAAGGCCCAGCTCTGAATGCACGGGGCAAAGATGGGTCTGGCGGGAGGAAGCCGCTTCCTTGTGTAAGGACCTGACTAGGGCACGAGAGGCTTCGATCTCCCGCTCCCTAAAGCAAACTACAGCTTACGGGCCACATCCAGCCTGCTGCACGTTTTTGTACGTAAAGTTTTATGGGAACACGGCCACGAATATGTTTTGGGGTTAACCATGGCTACTCACACTACGAGAACAGAGATGAGGAGCTGCAACACGGGTCCTGTGCTTTGCCAAGCCTTTGTCATCTGCCCCTGTACAGGAAGTCTGCCACCCCAGCCCTAGAGTAAAGCTACCCTCCCCAGATGCCCCCATTCTCACTACTCCTTCCTGCGAATGACACCTGGGCCGGGAGACAGCCTGCCCCACCGCACTCCCAGAGCCGCAAAGCCAACGGCGACCAAGGCCAGCCCCGGGGAAGTCTGGGTACTCACCAGCGCTGTAGAGCACCACTAAGCCAACAACCATGAGCACTGGGTGGTAGTTGAACATGTGAATGGTGCCATCCCAGGCAAAGCCCCCATGCCACAGCTGCATCCAGTAGATGGTGAGGATGACGCACAGCACGCCCAGGAGGCACAGGGCGTAGAAGGACAAGTAGAACCACCCCACGGCCATTCTGAGCAGGCGCTCCTGGGAGAAGCGGAAGTCACACGTCCCTGCTGGCTCGAGTGCCCCCCACGCACCAGCTACTGCAGGGAACACCGAACTCGCTCTTACTGGTAACGGCGGGCACTTTTCACTTTAGCCCTCCTGCCACCAGCCTAGGCAGCACCCCATGAGACCTGGGGTGCTGGGTCGGCCTGATCTCAGGTTATGCACAGTAAGGGTGGCCCCACCCAGGACCTGGCAGCACACAGTGCGGCCAGCGCGGGCCTGCGCCCTGCTCTGGAGAGGGGCTGGACGTCAAGGCTCTCGGCCCAAAGCCCTGGGATTAGCCTCCGTTCACAGGACTGAACGGTAAAGAATCCACACCACCGCCCCCCACCAAACAACACGGGGCAGGAGTCCAGACCCAGGCTAGATCGCACAAATGCCTGGGCCCTCGGTTCTGACAGAAGGAGGCAAAAATATCACGTGCAAGGAGCCAACACACAGCGATCAGGCCAGCTGAGAGGAAGTCCTGGGATCGTCCACTTCTACGGAAAAGTTCTCCACCAGATGGCAAACTCTCTGGGGCTAACCCTCCCTTTGCGGAAGTAAGATCAGGCCTCGGCTCTGAAGGCCCCACACTCCACACCTTGAATTGGACAGCAGCCCTCAGATGTCCCTAGACCCCAGACTTCTGCTTTCTCTTCCTCTGAGGAAAGTTCAGAAGAAAAAAGAGGAAGCAAGAACTCATGGTCTAGAAAGCAAGAGTTTGTTTTGAGATTTCTCTGTGTCCTAGGTACACTCAGACACCTACTCCGGTTTCAGACAAATGTCTAGGGCCCTGAGCAGCTGCTCTTACAAACCAGGCAACTGGACTTGAGGGCCGGCTGGCAGGCAAATGCACAAAGCCACAGGGCCAGCTCTGCTCTCGGGCCTAGCTCTCGTGGCAGTCCCCATGCCCCATGGGCTCACACTGAGGAGGGGACAGTGCGGCCTCCTGCAGCTGAGATCCCTCAGTCTGAACCAGGTAGCGGAGAGGAAAGTCCCTGAAACAGCCGAGAACACCCATGGAGATAAAACACTCGGTTCCTCACCTTTAGACGTAGCAGTAGGCTCACCGAGCGATGGCCGAGACTCCCGTTCCTATGAAGCAGGGCGCCTTGAGCAGATCACTTGGCATTTGTAGGACCCGGTTGTCTCATCTGAAAGGCATGAACGCATGAACCCCTTAGCTCCTGTGAGCAGTTACCATCCCCATTTTACAGATGAGGAAACTGGGGCTCAGGAAGATTAAACACCAGCCTTTGGACCCAGTCTGAAACCCATGAAACCCTTGTCTGCTGGGTTTCAAGGCTCCTGTTTTTTCCTTGACCATAGGTTGCTGGAAGGGCAAGTGAGGAAATGTCCTTAAGGACGTTGTGAGAGCAAAGTATTCTTCTCTTCTGGGTGTTGTCACAGGAGTTCATCCTAGCTACAAACTACAGCCTGAAGCTCGTGCCCCCCGTGCCAGCCCAGGCCCCCTGATACTGTGCCAACTCTCTCCACAGCAGGTGTCCCCCTACTAATGACACAGAAACAGACCCCGAACTCTCACAATGTGACCCAAATTGGCAGTAATCACTGAGAAAGGAAGATCCAAGGGGCTGGGGATAAAATAAGCTTCCATAAGGCCAAGGGAAAATAATGTCACCATCTTCCTAGAAGTTTCATGACTCAACTACTGAGCTCAGAGATTGGCTACCTGGCCTCAGAGGTGACCCCTTAGTCCCTGTAAGAGCAGAGAAAGTTTCAGGTCACCGGATGTTTCAGTCACCTGCCCAGGAAAGTCAGCATGAAGCACTCAGTCAGCAGGCTCCCTCCCTCACACAATTATCTTTCATGACTTCCTTTTCCTTTGGGGAAGAAAAACCAAAGTAAATATAATCAAAAGGGCTGTATCCACCCTTCTAGAAGAGGTCCTGGATTACTGCCCTGGGACAGCCTTAGAGTTCACAATGGGGACGCTTTTCTGACAGAAAGCTGCAAAGTTAACACTGTTCACAATACAAAGATGATCCCTTCCTCTGTGCAAGAGTGCAAAAGAAGAAAAGAATGCAGGAAGCCTGGGTGGCTCAGTCAGTTAAGCCATGGCCTTCGGCTCAGGTCATGATCCCAGGGTCCTGGGATCGAGTCCTGCATCGGACTCTTTGCTTGGCAGGGAGCCTGCTTCTCTCCCGCCTCTGCCTGCCACTCTGCTGCTTGTGCATGTGCACTCTCTCTCTCTGACAAATAAATAAAATCTTAAAAAGAAAGAAAGAAAGAAAGAAAAGAATGCAGTGAAAATTGCAACCCTAACACTGAGAATACTCTCTCATTGATTCCAAGAAAGTAAGTTGTGCTATGATTTCCGGATATGCTCACCATTGTTTGGTTTCTCATTCTGCCCTCACTTTGTAGAGCCCCAGGCTGTGACAGAAGTCAGCTTGCCCTTCTGTAAGGGCCGGAATGGTAAATATTTCAGGCTTTTCGAACTGCAGTCTCTCTCCCAACTATGTCATCAACTCTTCTGATATAGTGCAAAAGCAGTCATCATAGACAGTACCTTCACAAATGAACACAGCCATGTTCCCAAAAAACTTTATTTGTGGGCACTGAAATTTCAGATTCATGTCCTTTTTACATATCAGAAAATATTATCCTTTTGGCGTCTGGGTGGCTCGGTGGGTTAAAGCCTCTGCCTTCGGCTCAGGTCATGATCCCAGGGTCCTGGCATCAAGCCTCACATCAGACTCTCTGCTCAGCAGGGAGCCTTCCTCCTCTCTCTCTCTCTGCCTGCTTCCCCGCCTACTTGTAATCTCTGTCAAATGAATAAATAAAATCTTTAAAATACAAAAAATATTTTCCTTTTCAATTGTTATTTTTTTTAAAGACTTTATTTATTTATTTGACAGAGAGATCACAAGCAGGCAGAGAGAGAGGGGGAAGCATTTTAAAACATTTTAAAAATGTAAAAACCAAGCAGGCGGTGTGTCATAGTTTGTCAACCATGATCTAAGAAATGTACTCTCCAACCCAATACTTCCCTCAGTTCCTTGACAAAAAGGCTTCTCCCTGGCTTCAGTAAAAAGAGATCAGGCCCAGGGTGCCTGGGGCTCAGCTGTTAAGTGTGTGCCTTTGGCTCAGGTCCTGATCCCAGGGTCCGGGGATCTGGCTCTCTGCTCAGCAGAAGCCCGTTTCTCTCTCTCTCCCACTCCCCCTGCTTGTGTTCCCTCTTTTGCTGTGTCTCTCCCTGTCAAATAAATAAAATATTAAAAAAAAAAAAATCAGGCCCCAGTGTAAGAAATGGGTAATTTCCATTCAGCCCTTGATCTTAGAAAAAGGCTCTATTCCAAACTCTTACAGTACTACTTTTATTATTTAGAACTACATAGATGAACAGAAAGTCGATTTGTTGCCCCCGTTTCCAGGATGAATGGTGGGGATTTTGGAAATCCTAAGAATCAGACTTCGGGTTCAAGTCCTAAACTCTTCTCTTACAGATCAAGATCACTGGGACTCAAAGGAGAGCGACTTGGCCACGCTGAGTGGCAGAGCTAGTACAGGTTCCCAGTTCGCTTCCCTCAGCTCCAAGGTCTCCTTATGTCCAAAGGTGGCTTCTGTAAAGTCTGGGCTCAGGAGCGAGGACCCCTAAATTACAGTCAGGAGGTAGCTAGGCAAGGCGCTCCTCCGCGCCACAGAGATTACAGACCCGACCTTCCAGGCTGCCCCGGTGTGGCTCAGCTGTCCGGAGAACCCTTCCAGGAACCCCGAGCCCGATCCCCGACTCTTGTGCGGGGACGAAGGGCTGTTGGTCCTAGCTAACCTTCGATGACAATTAGGGCGAGGGGCTCCGCCTCCTGACTGCGACTTCCGAAGGGCTTTTGTGCCTGTACAACCACACCACACCTGCAGAAGGAAGGGCGCGGACAACGGGGTCCATGTCCTACAAGAGAAAGCTGAGCTCGAGTGACGAGTAGCGACAGCACGAAGAGAGGCAGTAGCGGAGCCAGCACTCGAACCCAGATCCCCGGACTCCCCATCCGAGCTCTTCCTCACCCCCGAACCACAGTGCGTCGCAGGGGTCTCGGAGACCCGCCTCTCGCCCCCCGGCGCCGCAGCTACCAGGACTCCAGGCGTATGGAATCACGAACCCACCGCATCACACACGAGCACACAGTCCTCGCCAGCGCCTCAGTGCCCACGAACCCGGCCGCCTCCCCCTCTTATAGGCTCCCCGCACTTCCGGTCGCGCGCGCGGCCGCCTGGGAAATGAAGTCCGAGGTGGCCGGCTCCCATCTCCAGTTCCTACGCGGGCGTTTCTTTCCCGGGGAGCGCCGCCACCGCTCGGCCGGATCCCTCACCGCCATCTCGTTCGGGCGGACTCGAAGCCTCCCGCCGGGGGCTGGCCCGCAGCAGGGCCGCGCGCGACGTGGGCGGGAGGCCGCGGGCAGCTGCTGGGGAGGACCGGAGCCGGGTGCGGCGACGCTGGGAGGGCAGGAGAGGCGCGGGCCCAGGACGGCGGAGGCCAAACATGGCGGCCGGGCCGGCCGCAGAGCTTGAAGGGGAAACCGAGGACCGGCGGCTAACCCGGCACCACCGGGGCCCGCGTCCGCCATCTACTTCCGGGAGCTTAACCGGTGTCCGGAAGCCAGGACGGCGTCCCCATGACAACCGACGTTGGGTCTCGGAGGCGAGAGTGCTTGGGTGAGGTGACCAGAGTCGGCATTTTTGTTGTCACTGTTTTGGGTGTTTTGTTGGTTTGTTTGCCCAGGCAGCCGCGTTTTGAGGTGGCTTGGGAAGGATTGGGAGGAAACCTGCTCTGGGGACAAAGGGCGCGCGGCCGGGAGCGGCGGACAGACCGAAGACGGCTTCGTTACCTCGCGAATCCCTGCTGCCCTAAAGCGGAGGGGCGGGGCTTCCCTTCCGCGGGGTTGGCGGCGGCGGTTCCCTGTCACCGAACCTCGCGACAGCCCGCCGTGGGGGCCCGTGAAGTGGTTTAGAGCGCGGGCTTTGGTGTCCCCCCGCGCTGGGAAGCCTGGCTCTGCTCCCCCGCGACCTGGAGGCACTTGAACGCTGACCCTGTGCTCTTGCCTGTGAAACGGGGGCGGGGGGGGGGCTCATTCTTTCCCGCTTCGCGGAGCAGTGGCGAGGATTAAAGGCAATTGCCCAGGTCGCCGGACGTGTCACGGTGCTGGTCGTAGATGATAGCTGTCAGTGTTGTTTACGAATGCGGAATCTCCGCCCAGAGGAAGTACCATCCCGCGGCCACGGAGGTGGGACTTTCCACCAGGTGAGGGGGATGCGGTTCCTTAACCTCTCAGAGCCCCTGGGTATGCGGCCAATATATTCCTACTGATGGCTGCTTCTTAACACGGATGCAGGGTTAAGGAATCTGGTGAATATTTAAAAAAGAGTTTGTAAATTGTAGAACATTTTGCAGACGTTCATTTAATCTCCTCGTGTTGGGCTTCGGAGCATTTTGAAATTTGTTTATCAATTTGACCCAGCTGAAGGGGTCATGGGACACCTGCAGAGCAACTTCTGGGCCTTGGGATTTATGAAAGTAAAGGCCCAGCCCCCCTAACCTGGTGCCACTGTGTTGCCACCACCTTAAACATAGACTTTTGCAGGAGAGCACTATTTCCTCTGCACTGCCTGCACCGTTTCCCGTTCTGCGCCAGCATCTTTCCCGCCTCGTTACATGTCAGCCCGTCTGTTACAGGAGAGGCTGCTTTGGGCAGTGGTTAAAAGCACAGACTCTGGACCCAGGCTACCTGAATCCCAATGCCAGCTCTGCCACTGCTACTAGCAAGCAGTGTGACCCAGAGCAAATTATTTTACTTCTCTGGGCCTCCGTTGTCCTACCTGTGTAATGCATAGAGTAATAATTGTGTGTCTTCTACTTCATGGGGTTGTTGTGAGAGTTCAAGAATTTTAGTGTTTATGGGCGCCTGGGTGGCTCAGTGGGTTAAGCCTCTGCCTTCGGCTCAGGTCATGATCTCAGGGTCCTGGGATCGAGTCCCGCATCGGGTTCTCTGCTCGGCGGGGAGCCTGCTTCCCTCTCTCTCTCTCTGCCTGCCTCTCTGTCTACTTGTGATTTCTCTCTGTCAAAATAATAAATAAAATCTTTAAAAAAAAAAAAAAAAGAATTTTAGTGTTTAGAATAGTCCCTGGCCAGGGTGCCTGGCTGGCTCAGTTGGTCGAGCATGTGACTTGATATCGGGGATCAGGGTCATGTGTTTGAGCCCCAGGTTGGTTGTAGAGATTACTCAAAAAAAGGGGGGATACGAATAGGGTGGCTGGGTTATGGACATCGGGGAGGATATGTGCTATGGTGAATGCTATGAAATGTGTACAGACCTGTACCCCTGGGGCAAATAATACATTATATGTTAATAAAAATAACTTAAAAAGAAAGAATAGTTCCTGGCATATTGTGAGTGATATATAAAGGTTTGCTGCAATTAGTATTAGAATTAGTATTAATTGCACGACCAGACAGTCACTCTTTGTAGTGCTCCGGATTCCTTTGAACTCAGAAGTGGTTAGAAAGAGCTGTGCGTTGGGGTACATGGCTGGCTCATTTGGGAGAAGCACGTGACTCTTGGCCTCAAGGTCATGAGTTTGAGCCCCACGCTGGGTGAGATTAGTTAAAATGAATAAATTAAAACTTAAAAAAGAAAGAGCTCTGCAGTTAGAAGTTTCCAGGCATGGAGAAAGTTTGAGGGTAAAGGCCCCTAGGAGTGACTAGTTGGGTTTTTTGGGAGGTGGTAGTGGTTTTGGTCATTGATGTTATCCCAAGCACCTGGAATGGCACCTGGCATGTAGTAGGTCCTCAGTAAATATTTACTGTATTAATGAATTTCTAACCACCTGTCTCTCCTCTTTTTTTTTTTTTTTTCTTTTTGCCTCAACAGGCCCTTGTCTTAGAGCAAGGAAAACAACTCCCATTTGAGGAACTAGTGCTTCTTCCTCAGTGCTGGGGAGAAAGCCCGGAGCTGTCTTCTGGGGAACTGTGGAATGTGCCCGTGGGGGCCCAGTAAAGCAGAAGGAAGATGCTGCAGACCAGTAACTATAGCCTGGTGCTCTCCCTGCAGTTCCTCCTGCTGTCCTATGACCTCTTTGTCAATTCCTTCTCGGAGCTGCTCCGGACGGCTCCCGTCATCCAGCTGGTGCTCTTCATGTGAGTTCATTGGGTGGGACCGGACAGCTGAGCCCTGAGCCGTTTGAAGGCCCTGACAATTGTGATTCCGTATTTTAAAAAGAAATCTCAGGGAAAATAAAATTTCGCATATCTTGGGTACTCCACAGACATGTCACACAGGTCCTGTATTTATATGCTTCTAACAAGGGTCTGGGATCCAGGGAGAGGTCAGAGGGTCATTTTCTCCATCTGTGAGTAGAAGTATTGTCTTACGGTACCATGAAAGAGGATTATAGAACAGCAGGCTAAAAGGGCAGTCATATCCTTTATATATATGGGATGGAAGCTGTTGGCATTTTTCTTCCACAATGATTCATAGACTCCATGAGGCAAGTTACCAACAGAAAACCAGTCTTCGACACTGTCTCCCTTCACTCAGCAAGTGTTCATTGGCCTGCCAGCCGGTGTTCTAGGTGCAGTAGTAAAGCTGACAATTTCTTGCTCTCAAAGGATTTCCACTCAAGTAGAAAGAGACAATGAATACATTTTTTAAAAAAGATTTTATTTATTTATTTGACAGACAGAGATCACAAGCAGGCAGAGAGAGCGGGGGAAGCAGGCTCCCTGCAAAGCAAAGAGCCCAATGCCAGGCTCCATCCCAGGACCCTAGGACTATGACCCAAGCCGAAGGCAGAGGCTTTAACCCACTGAGCCACCCAGGCGCCCCCCCTGCCCTTTTAAAGATAATTTTGAATAGTAATGTCATACAGGGGGTAGAAAGCAGAGAGGGGAGGGCTCCTTGAGGCAGTGCGGTTATAGGAGGGTTTTGGAAGAGGAGACATTGGAACTGAGACTTGAATGCACTAAGACATCGGCTGTGCAGAGATCAAGGGAAAGGCGTTGCTGTCTCTCTAGATGGAAATGTCTGGTAGGCCCAGGTTATGTGACAGGCAGGGCTGGCTTTTTTTGGACACAGGGAAGAAAGCAGCTTCTCCCAAGTGTCTCCCAAGGTGGTCCAAGCTTCATGTCATTTGGGACCCAAGGTCCGTGCCACCTTGTGGGGCAGGGTGTGTGGTTTCGGAGGCCTAGAGCAGAGGGAAGGCCAGATTTCATGGTGTCCTTTAGGACTTAGGGCCAGCCCTTGGGTGACCGCACAGACCTCCTTTTGACTGTGTTGTGTTTGACGTCTGCAGCATCCAGGATATCGCAATCCTCTTCAACATCATCATCATTTTCCTCATGTTCTTCAACACCTTCGTCTTCCAGGCTGGCTTGGTCAACCTCCTGTTCCACAAGTTCAAAGGGACCATCATCCTCACAGCTGTTTACTTCGCCCTCAGCATCTCCCTTCATGTCTGGGTCATGGTAAGAGCGGAGCTCTGAGTTCCTGAATCCTTAAGGGGCTAGTAGTGTCTTTTCTCTAGGAATCCGGCATCATTTTTTTCATATCTCACAGAATCCTTGACAGGAAACATGTGTTTCTGATGAATGAATGTGGTCCTGCCTGGGCTTGGGCATCTGCAAGTTGCATGAGGCACTTCTGCCCAACCATTTGTGTTAAAGAGCTGCCTTATCCAGGAGTCAGGAGACACTTCTGGAATATTCTGTTCACCTTTCCCCCAAAGCAGTCCTGGTAACACAGGAAAGTGACTGTGTTTCATCAGTAGCTGTTGGGCAGGTGGGTGTTGGGACAAGGTATTCTTAGGTATCGGTGTTCCGTGGGAAATGGCCAGGCCAAGAGTGCCTCTTCCCTCTAGTGCTTCATGCCCTCTGCTCTGTCCCTATCACACGAGGACTCATCTCCAAGGTGCCAACACGTCTTCACAGCAGATCTCAGTTTTTGTGGTTCCAGTTTTCTCCTGCTTCGAGAATCATTCCATCTCTTTGTGTATCACCTGTTTCTCAAGTACTCACCTTGATGGGACACATTAAAACCTCAGGGTTCTCTCTAGTCACTTCTCTACTAACGCCGTCTTCTAAGACTGAACCTTCTATTAAGTTGTCCTTGTTATTCTACAGAGAGAAGTAGAGCTCACAGGAAAGAAATAACAGTGCCAGAGTCTCTCGGTGCTTCCTGAAGAGGATTGTCTCTGCTCTGGTTCTTGGGGCCAAAATAGGTCCTGGCTTTGTACTTTGTACTCTAAAGCTGTTAATCTGATTAAACCCTGAGTGCAGTAAGCCTTTATCTGACAGGAACTGAGCCTGAGATCTTCAAAGGAAGACAGTGACCGCACTGAACTCCTGAGATAATGTGTATCACTTCACTTTGGAAAAGGCTATCCTTCAGGATTAAAAGGATATTTTCTTTGTGCTGGAAAAGGGAATTTGAAGCTTCTTTGAGAAACACTCCTTGCGGTTGTGGGAAGAAAGAAGGAGGGGGATATTAGCCTGATTTAAAAACAGGCCGCATTTCTGCAGCTAACCCAAGTTGGAGGTGCTAGGGCCTCATCTGGTCACTAACGTTTCCTTGTCTACTCATGTCTCCTTCAGAACTTACGCTGGAAAAACTCCAACCGTTTTGTCTGGACAGACGGACTTCAAACGCTATTTGTATTCCAGAGACTAGGTAAGGACCAGAGCCACCGCAGGTCTCACTTCGGTCCCACCTATGGCTCAGGCAACTAAGGGCCGTGATCCTGGCTTTCCCAGTCCATCACTGCCCGCCTGGGATGAGGGGAACAGCCATGACAAGAACAGGAGAGATGATGGCCCGCTGCCCTTGCTGGGGGTCACGGGGACATCATGAGGCTGGGCCCCTCTGTCTTATTAGGTTGTGTTCTTAGCCTAAAAGGAATATTTGGGAGCATCCCTGAAGCTTCTTTCCTACTTATTGTCCACAGCGGCAGTGTTATACTGTTACTTCTACAAACGCACAGCTGTGAGACTGGGTGATCCTCGCTTCTACCAGGACTCTTTATGGCTGCGCAAGGAGTTCACGCAAGTCCAAAGGTGACCGCTGCTTGTCACACTGGTGGATGCCTTTCTCTCCTGACAGAGGCTACATTTGTGCCTCTGTGAGGTGGGGGTTGGCTCTGCACAGGAAGCACCTTGACTTTCCTACGACGGGCCATTTAACGTTCAACAGTCAAGAAGGAAGATCTTCCCTCTTGCAAATTAAAGTGTTTCCCAATACAGGCTTCAGTACAAAACCCTCCCTGGCCTTCTACCTCAGTTCTGCCCCTTTTCCTTTCCTACGCTCTACCCCTCTTCTCATAAGGCTGTGAGGCTTGATCCTTGGGAAGCTGTCACTTAGCCTAGTACAGGAGGGGCTCCTGGCACCTGTTTCTTTGCACCAAATGTAATTAATGGATGCAAAGAGTGACATTTCTGAACTCCTGACTGATCACACTGTAGACATTTAGATTTTATAACCAAGGCATTTTTTTTTACATTTTATAAATAGGAAATAAATTGAATTCTTTTTCCATAAATGGTGGAGTCTGTTTGTGTAGCTAGATCTCTTTGCAGATAAGAGGCATGTCAGGTCCTGGCCTTAGCATTTACTTGACCCAGTGGGCAGCTTGAGCCACAGAACAAATAAAGATATTTATTGAATACCATTATGAGTACAAGCTATTTTTATAGAAATTCAAGATGCAGTCTGATGCCCCACCCCAACCCTTGGAGTTCTAGGCTTCTTTTGTTTGTTTGTTTTAAAGATTTAATTAATTAATTAATTAATTAATTAAGCAAGAGAGAGAACGTGTGTGCACCTGTGCACAGGTGCCTGGGTGTGGGGGGAGCGGAGTGGAGGGAGGACAGACTGTGCTGAGCAGAGAGCCCAAGGTGGGGCTCGGTCTCCTGACCCTGAGTTCATGACCTGAGCCAAAACCAAGAGTCTGATGCTTAACCAGTTGAGGCACCCAGACACCCTGGACTTCTCTGCTTTTTTCAGGTTCTCCCCATCTTCAGAGTCCTAAACTGCCCTCAGACGAATAAAAATGTTCCTTGGCCTGTTTTGGCACAATAGGTTTTTTTTTTTTTAAGATTTTATTTATTTATTTGACAGAGAGCAAGAGAAGGAACACAGCAGGGGGAGCGGGAGAGGGACAAGCAGGCCTCCCGCCAAGTAGAGAGCCTGAAGCAGAGCTTGATCCCAGGACCCTGGGACCACGACCAGAGCTAAAGGCAGACACTTAACAACTGAGCCACTCAGGCACCCCAGCAAAATAAATTTTTAAAAATTAATGTGGTGGGGCGCCTAGGTGGCTCATTCAGCCTTTGGCTCAGGTCATGATCCCAGAGTTCCAGGAGTGAGCCCTGCATTAGGCTCCCTGCTCAGTGGGGAGCCTACTTCTCCCTCTCCCTCTGCAGATCCCCCATTCTCTCTCTATTCTCGCTGTCTCTCAAATCAATAAATAAAATCTGGGGCGCCTGGGTGGCTCAGTGGGTTAAGCCGCTGCCTTCGGCTCAGGTCATGATCTCAGGGTCCTGGGATCGAGTCCCGCATCGGGCTCTCTGCTCAGCAGGGAGCCTGCTTCCTTCTCTCTCTCTCTCTGCCTGCCTCTCAGTGTACTTGTAATTTCTCTCTGTCAAATAAATAAAAATAAAATCTTAATAAATAAATAAATAAATAAAATCTTTCTTTTTAATCTTTTTTTTTTAAGATTTTATTTATATATTTGACAGACAGAGATCACAAGTAGGCAGAGAGGGAGGAGGAGGAAGCAGGCTCCCCGATGAGCAGAGAGCCCAATATGGGGCTCGATCCCAGGACCCTGGGATCACGACCCAAGCCGAAACTAGAGGCTTTAACCCACTGAGCCACCCAGGCGCCCCAATAAGATCTTTTAAAAGTGTCACATGCCCGTGGTATCAGCTTTCTTTTGCCAGAATCACATGAAAGAGACCATCCCCAGACTTCAGTGGCAGGTACCAATGAATAGTTAGTTACATGGCTTTTGAGCCTTGGGATTCAGCTGATTGGGCCGGTTCAGGTGATTTCTGCTGGGCTTGCTCACGTGTCTATAGTCATCTGTGGGTCAGCCAGGTCAGCTGTGATGATCTTGGGATTTGGGGCTTTTGGCTAACCTAGGCTGGTCTCAGCTGGAATGATTGGGCTGCTCTGGTTCTCGTGAGTCATCCTTGGAGGACTAGCCTGGGTATATTCACATGACAGTGGCAGAAGAACAAAAAAATGAGCCCCATTGTGCAATCTCACTTCCATCCCCCAGCTTGTGTTGTATCTCTTGGACTCCCACTGGCCAAAGGGAGTCATGTGACCAAGCCCAGAGCCGGGCTGGGAGCGCACTACAAAGTGTCCTGGTAAAAGGCACAGAGACAGGGAGGGCCATTCATTCCATTCAGTCTAAACTCATCAGAAGGTTGCTGTGAAACTCTTCATTCAGAAGCATCGTAGCACAGGGGTTGACAAACTTCTGTGAAGTTTCAGATATTAAGTATTTTAGATTTTGAGGGCCATATGGTCTTTGTTGCGCACCTTGCTTTGCACTTCACAGAAACTGTGTTTCTTAGAAATAAGTTTGTGGCACCCTCCTGTTAAGTGAATCTGTCAGTGCCATTCTTTTTCAACAGCATTTGCCCATTTCATGTCTCTGTCACGTTTGGGTAATTTTTGCACCATTTCAAACTTTTCACTGTGATTATAGTTGTTAAAATGGTGCTCCGTGATCAGGGTTCTTTGATGTTACTGTTATAACTATGGGGGACACAATGAACACGCCCATATTATAGAGCAGATTTAGGCCATAGATGTTCAGCATCTGACTGCTCCACCGACTGGCTGTCCCCTGTCTCTCCCCCTCTCCTCCGGCTTCCCTTTTCCCTGCGATACAACAGTATTGAACTTAGGCCAGTGAATAACCCTACAATGGTCTCTGAATGTTCAAGTGAAAGAAAGAGTTGTGTGTCTCTCACTTAAAATCAAAAGCTAGAATGACCGCCTACTGAGGAAGACAAGTCAAAAGCCAAGATGGGCCGAAAGGTAGACCTCCTGGGCCAAACAGCCAAGCTGTGAATGCAAAGGAAATTTCTCGAAGGAAATTAGAAGCGCTGCTCTAGCGTTCACACTAAGCAAAGCAGCCTTGTTGCTAATACGGAGAAAGTTTGAGTGGTTTGGGTAGAAGTTCAAACCAGCATCACCATTCCTAGCAACCCACAGCCAGGCCCAAACTCCAGTTTTATGAAGGCTGGGAGGGGTGGGCAGGTGCCCAAGAAAAGTGCAAAACTAGTGGAGGCTGGGTCATGAGGTTCAAGGAAAGCAGCAGTTGCCGTAACATACAAGTTCACGGGAAGCAGCTGCAGCGACACTGAGGCAGGACCCTCGCCAGCAAAAAGTTTACAACTCAGGACTCCTGGGGGGGCTCAGTTAAGCGTCTGCCTTTGGCTCAGGTCATGATCCCAGAGTCCTGGAATCAAATCCTGAATCAGGCTACCTGCTCAGCGGGGAGTCGGCTTCTCCCTCTCCCGACTTCTCCCTCTGCCGACTGCCCCCCCCCACTAGTGCTTGCTCACTCTCTCTGTCAAATAAATAAATATCTTAAAAAAATGATTACAGCTCACTGAAAGCTCAGATATGGTTAGCATTTTTTAGCAGTTTTTTTTTTTTTAAGACTTTATTTATTTGACAGAGAAAGAGACAGCAAGAGAGGGAACACAAGCAGGGGGAGTAGGAGAGGGTAAGGCAGGTTTCCCGCTGAGCAGAAAGCCCAATGCGGGGTTCGATCCTAAGACCCCAAGAGTCAGAGGCAGACGCTTAACAACTGAGCTACCAAGGCTGCCCTAGCAATTATTTTTTATTGTTTTTTAAAAATTAACGTATAATGTATTATTTGCTTCAGGGGTACAGGTCTGTGAATCATCAGTTTTACGTAATTCACAGCACTCACCATAGCATATACCCTCCCCTACCCTCCCCCAATGTCCATTATTTTTTATTATTTTTAATTTAGTTTAATTTTTTTTTTAAAGATTTTGTTTATTTATTTGACAGAGATCACAAGGAGGCAGAGAGGCGGGCAGAGAGAAGAGAGAGAGAGGAAGCAGGCTCTCCGCTGCACAGAGAGCCCGATGTGGGGCTCGATCCCAAGACCCTGGGATCATGACCCGAGCCAAAGGCAGAGGATTTAACCCACTGAGCCACACAGGCGCCCCAATTCAGTTTAATTTTTTTAAGGATTTATTTTTTTTTAGCGAGAGAGCGGTGGGGAGGGGCAGACGGAGAGAGAGAATCTCGGGCTGACTCCCCGTGGAGTGTATGGAGCCTGATGCAGCGCAGGACTGGATCCCACCACCCTGAGATCAGGACCTGAGCCAAAACCAGGAGTCAGATGCTCAACTAACCGAGCCACCCAGGTGCCCCAGCAATAATTTTTAATGAGGTATATATGTAGAGTTTTTTTAGAACCTAAAGCTAGTGAACCTTTAGTGGACTATAGGATGGTGTAAACACAACTTTTATGTACACTAGGAAATGAAAAAATTGATTTGACTCTCTTTATTGCGTTATTTCTTTGCTGTGGTGGTTTGGAACCAGAACTTGCCCGCCTGGGTCCTGCCTGTGCTCCGCTTCTGCGCCAGAATGTGAAAGCAGCTGGAATGACACATCAGTGAATGAATGTAGCTGTGTTCTAATGAAACTATTTAAGGACACGAATTTGAATTTCATATCCTATTCATGTGTCACACAACATTTTTCTTTAAACTCTTTTTAGCCATGTAAAAATGTAAAGCCATTCTTAGCTCAAGGGCTGTGTGAAAATAGGCTAGATTTGCCCCATACAGGCCACAGTATACTGAGTCCTGGTTTAAAGGACTGGAATAAAGTTCTGGGGAAAGAGAGACTGTATAGGTAATCAGCTGTGCTTTCAAGATTTTAACAGTTACTTAAGAAGAAAAGGTACAGGGTTAAATAAACCATGTAAGGCCCCATATCCTATAATTGGAACAAGTGATCTAAAAAAACCTAACAAAGCAACCATCATCTATGCTTACTACACCCACATCCATGAAAAAATAGCCCAACTTTGAACTTTTCACAAAAGCTTGTATAGGAATGTTATATTCCCCTTTGCTCACAACAGTTTCGGGAAGATGAAATTTTCTGTGCCCCAGAATGAATCTGGCCTAGATTGTTCTTTGTAGTCTTTGCAGCTAGTGAGAACAACCAAATGCCTGTTTCTTCAAAATATTTGTGGCACTTTGGGGCCCTGTGAATTCTGGGGTGTGTGTGTGTGTATTTCCTTAATAGTTAATATATTCATGTGATACAAAATGTAAGCTTTAAAAAGGTTTATGCAATTAATCTTCCCACTGTTGTATCTCAGCCATTGAGTTCCCCCTCCACCCCCCCCCGACAATCTACATTTACCTGTATACTTCTTACAGATAATATAACATTTCAGAAATATTTTTACCAAAAACAGACAAACGCAGTTTGCCACAGTCCTGTCCCAGTCATTTATTTCACTTATTTCAAATCTTTTTTTTTTTTTAAGATTTTATTTATGTATTTGACAGACAGAGATCACAAGCAGGCAGAGAGAGGAGGAAGCAGGCTCCCTGCTGAGCAGAGAGCCGGATGCGGGGCTCGATCCCAGGATCCTGGGATCATGACCTGAGCCGAAGGCAGAGGCTTTTACCCACTGAGCCACCCAGGCGCCCCTTATTTCAAATCTTTGACGATATGTGTGTATATTTTATATGCAGCTATGATTATGGGGGAAAATGCCATAAAACCGTTTGCCTCCCCTCCCCCCACTTAGCTGTAGGAATGTGTATTTAGATGGAATGTTAAATTAACTCCCTGGGGACAGTCAGCCATCAGAGGAAAGAAAAGCATTTTACAAATGCTTAGAGACTTAGTAGGACAGAGTTGCTTCTGGCTGACCAGTGCTCCAGTTAGTAACTAGAAAAAACAGATAAAATATAAAAATCAACTTTTTAAAGGGCCTCAGAGGATTACCGAAGGAAGGAGGGTTGAGGGACCTAAAATTCTGAAGTAGAGAGATTAATACTAAATTCTAAAGTAGGGAGCTGACAGTTTGCAGCAGATTTTTCCCTGGGGCATTTGCTGATTCTGGGTTTGAGCAAGAAGCCAAGAATCCAGGCTTTGCTCAGATGGAGGGTTACAGCCAGGAAACAGAAGCCTGCTGAGCCAGGTTGTCTTACAACATTGGAGAAACAGAACTGAGGACCCAAGGAGGCTTACACAGAGAACAATTACCTCCTCCAGATATTTACCAAATCTTAGGGCCAGAGGTTATCAAAAGCTAAGCTGCAAAGCTCCGAAGAGCAGAGCAGAATTTTTGGCAGATTTACAGTGCTGATAATTAGAATTCAGAACCTGCCGGCGGGAGGGAACTGCTGAACAGATAAAAAGCTCAGGGCTCCTCACTAGGAACAAGATGAAACAGGTAGACTGATGCTTATCAAAGTGGCGGTGCTGCTTCCACCAGCTATAGAGTTCATGAGTAAGTTAAGGTAATCAGTCCCCTTCTATCTCCCTTTCAGAGAAAAGAGTGGGGAAAAAAATCTAGAAACGCTGTTTTTTATACACAATCTCTGGATCTAGTAGTAAGTACTGGCAAGTCAAGAGATAGGTCCTATTATTTAAAACCAGAGTAAAAGTAAAAAAATAGAAACAAAGGATCCAGATATTGGAGAAAGTAAACAAGGGGTTTAAACTATGATACACTCATGAAATAGAGGAAAACATGGAGGAAATAGATAAAATACTTAAACTATACCTAGAAACTTATGGGAACGACGCCTCCACAGATAACTGTAAAGTCTGGACATGATGTGCAAAAACAGCTGCTTGAAGATAACAGAATGAAGGGAGAGTTTGATGGGCAGTCCACATTCTCAAGAGAAGATTCACGCAGAGAAACTTCCCTATTTCTGCCACTCGTAACTTGGCAGTAGGCAAAGTGGCATGTACAGGATGCTGGTAAAAAGAATCCCAGGACCAGAGCACCGAGCCAGGGCAACTGAAGGCATGGGAAAGAAAGATGAGAATCTCAGAAGGGAAGTAGCCGGAGAGGTGGGAATCCCCGGATTTTGTCTGCCCACGTCTCTGCCCAAGCCCTGCACCACGCATGTGCGATGCAGACTCACCGCAACTCAGCTAAAGACAGAAGATCTAGGCTGAGATTGGAGCCACCATCCAGTAAGCGTGGCCTCCGGTGTGTATCCGGCCAGGCCAATCACTAGAGGCAACCAAAGGAACATTAATCTTTGCAGACAAGGAACAGAAACCAGAGTCTCCACACTTTAACATTCAAAACTGACATGGAGAGCGCCTGGGTAGCCCAGTCGGTTGAGTGTCTGGTCTGCCTGGGACTCAGGTCATGATCGCAGGGTCCACGAATTGGGCCTCCCCACCTCCTGGTCAGGCTCCCTGCTCAACAGGGAGATTGCTTCTCCCTTTCCCTCTGCCTGCCCCTTCTCCTGCTGTGCTCTCTCTTTCTCAAATAAAATCTTAAAAACTGACATGGACATCGAGATGAGCCGGATATTGGAATTAACAGACAAGGATATTAAGGCAGCAATGAAAATACATTCCCAGCAAAATGATAGGTGACCTCAGCACAGAAACAAATACTTTTTGAAAAATAGAAATTCTGGAAATAAAAATGACAGTAGGGACGCCTGGGTGGCTCAGTTGGTTAAGCAGCTGCCTTCGGCTCAGGCCATGATCCCAGCGTCCTGGGATCAAGTCCCACATCGGGCTCCTTGCTCGGCAAGGAGCCTGCTTCTCCCTCTGCCTCTGCCTGCCATTCTGTTTGCCTGTGCTTGCTCTCTCGCCCTCTCTCTCTGATAAATAAATAAAATCTTAAAAAAAAAAATGACAGTAACGGGGAAGTTTTAAATTAAATGGATGGATTTAACACCAAAAGCTGAGATAACAATGAACTTAAGTGAACTAGAAGATAGACTAGCAGAAATCACCCAGGCTGAAAAACAGAGGGGAAAAGATTTTTAAAAAATTCCACAGGCTAGTTATATCACATCAGACAGTCTGACATATCTGTAATTGGAGTTCCAGAAGGCAAAGAGAAGAAACAGGGCAGAAAAAATATTTAAGGAAGCAATGACCAAAAATTACCCTAATTTGATGAAAGATTTATAGATTTAAGATACTGCACGAACCCACCTTGAGAAACACAGAAAGGCTACCTCTAGGGCATCCTAGTCAAATCATTGAAATCTAAAGGTGAAAGGAAATCTTGAAAACATCAAGAGAAGACACACCACGCAGAAATGAATAACAATTGACGGCTGGCTTCTTACTAAAAATTGGAAGTCAGGAGAGAATAGAGCATCTCTAAGATGTTTAAAAAAAAAATCATCAGAATTCAGCATTCACCAAAAATATACTTCTAAGAATGAAGATGAAATAAAGACATTTTCAGATAAAAGAAAACTCAAGGAATGAGCCGCCAGCAATTCTGCACAACAATAAATGCTTCAGGAATTCTTTGGCCTGAAGGAAACGGGAATGGACAGATGGTGACTCAGATTCTCAGAAAGGAATGGAGCACATCAGAAATAGTGCCCAGTTAAAAGGAAAGTCTTTTTGTCTTTTTTCCTATTAATTTCTTTATAACATATAGGAGTGGAGAATGCAATTTTTTTCCCCAAGTACACAGAATATTGGCCAGTAGGTACCATAAAACAATTCTCAGTAAATTTAAAAGCACAAATAGTACATTCTTTGACAATAATGGGATCGAGCTAGAAATCAGTAACAAGGTAACAAGGTGGTTCAGTCTAGGTCCAATCAGGAGATAGAAATCATACAGTAGTTTAAATGTGGCACGTTTACTATAAATTAATAAATTAACTATAAAGTTACGACAAAAGAGTAACTATAAAGACGTCAAGAGAATTCTAAAAAAAGAGAAACCTAAAAAGGTGCCTGAGGGCTGAGGGAGAGTACCCAAGAAAGGACAAACTTGGCAGGGTCCCCCAACCCTGAGACCGGGGTTCAGACCTCACTGTAGCCCACTAGGTGGGAGACAGGTTCACGGGTTTGCTCAGACCAGAGCTGCTTCACGGCTGCCAGGCAAGACGCAGCCCTCCAGGACACAGGTGAGCCGAGGCCCGTGAGCAGGTGCACGGGCAGCGTAAGGACACCACCTGTAGGCCCCAGGCCCAGAGCCCACAGTGTCCACATTGGGAAGCTTCCAGGAAACAACCTTCTAGGCTACAGGGGAGCCAAGACTGTTGGTAAGGTGACCAAAGGAATTAAGCGTGTCCTGTGTGCCTGAGGCCTGGAATGCATGACCTCCACACAAGGCGTGGAGGGCCACGCGAATCAACCCTCCCAGGAGAAGGGCTGAGGTTGGTGAGCAGACGTGCAGAGGGAGTCGGCACTGCTGTGAGTACAGGGAGTCCATGCCTGGGGGGCTCTGGGACAATGGTCCGGGGCATAGGTGAAAAAGGCCCAGGGTGCATATGCAGAGAGTTAGGGAGTTGCCACAGGGACAAGGCCTGGAGCATGCAGCCTCCCTCCCAGGAGGGCCACCGCAAAGTAGTCGCTGGGGCTGGACCCAGCCTGCAAGGTTGCCGAGGGAGTGCCCACTGCTGGTGCTGAGCTGGCGCTGAGCTCTCCCCCCCCCCTCCCCCCCGCCCACCATGGTCCCTGACGTCCGTGTGCTCAGGCAGGGCACCAGAGCAAGGAAGAGCAAACCAGAGCTCCCTGCAGCCAAGAAGACAAGTCCTTTCCTTCCTCGAGTGTCCCTCCAGTGCCCTCTACTGACAAAGCTAAAATCGGGCTCACTTCGAGGAACGAATGCTGAGTCCTGTCCATTATCAATAGGGTGAATCTGGAACCACGAGGCAAAAAATAGATACCAGAATTCATCTTCTTGGCTACTTAGGATCCATATGTGTCCTTCTAGACATATTTGAACTTCCCTATCAGTTATAGTCCTACCAATAAAATATGTCTATCCTTAAAAGTGATGTTCTCACCCCTCTCCCAATGAGAAGACACAATTCTTCTTCTTCTTTTTTTTTTTTTTATTATTTAAAGATTTTATTTATTTGACAGAGAGAGATCACAAGTAGGCAGAGAGGCAAGCAGAGAGAGAGGAAGGAGGAAGCAGGCTCCCTGCCGAGCAGAGGACTCGATCCCAGAACCCTGAGATCATGACCTGAGCCAAAGGCAGAGGCTCAACCCACTGAGCCACCCAGGTGCCCTGAGAAGACACAATTCTAACCATCACTGTATCCAGAGCTGGCTATAGTAATTACTCCACAATTTTAGTCATGGTTCCACAAAATATTCTATTACCTAAAGATTAAATTATAAAGTTAACCTGCTGCAATTTGTACATAAAATAAAAAGGGAAGTAAAAAAGGAGAAAATGGTCAGTACATACAAAGATATATATAAGAATCAAAGAAACACATGCAAATTACTACAGTCCTCGTTTTTGTAACGGGTCACTTTTGTAACAGATCACAAGGTCACAGTTGATATCCATGGCTTCCTTCTTCAGCTACCCATTCCATATTTCCCTTGTCCTCAGCTGAGATTCTGGTGCTTTGGGCTCTTTACCTGGTACAGTTACCCAAACCCTCATTTTAAAAGATCTTGGTCCTTAATTGCCCTGCTTTTGGGGAAGCATGGATGTACTGAGATGCCCCCAGAGAATCCTCTAGGTTCCAGAGACAGTCTCTTTTTTTTTTTTTTTAAAGATTTTATTTATTTTATTTGACAGACAGAGATCACAAGTAGGCAGAGAGAGAGAGAGAGAGGAGGAAGCAGGCTCCCCGCTAAGCAGAGAGCCCGATGCGGGACTCGATCCCAGGACCCTGAGATCATGACCTGAGCCGAAGGCAGCGGCTTAACCCACTGAGCCACCCAGGCACCCCAAGGTTCCAGAGACAGTCTTGCTCGCCTCCACTGTGTAGCAACAGTAGAATTTTCCCTTGAGAATCAGCATCAATTCAATTACTCGAGCCGGTAGCTTGGGCCCCCCTCCCTCTTTTTTTTTGCCCCATGGTTTAGTGGCATAGGGATCCCAAAATGGCCAGGTAGCAGTCCCTTCTTCCAATTCAATGGTACCATTTTTGTGTCCCTTTGTGGACCATTCCTCACTTGCGAACCAAGATCTCCAAATCAGTAGGCTCCAATTTTTCAGGATAAGAGGCAAAAACTCTGAGTGGGTAAGGTCTAATGGGCCAAGTCATTCCTACTTCTACCCCCTTGGTTCCAGAACCCATAGATATTGGCCAGGGGGATGACAGCGCCATCTAATGGACTCTCATTCAAAGAAGTCCTTCATTCTGTATATCAAGCCTCTCATCCTTCCATGATGTTGTCTCCCACCCCGTGCTATAACCCAGTCTTCAGTAAGCTGTTCCACTTTTCAAGCAAGCCCCCTGGTTCCGGGTGACGAAGTATGTGTGGGAAGTCCTGTTAATTCTGTGGGCACGAGCCCATTGCCGCACTTCCTCTGTTGTGAAATGAGGGTCTTGATCAGAGGCGATGTTGTACGGAGTGCATGGTGTCCATGGCATCTCTGCTGGGAGGGCCCCGGGGTGTGGGTGTGGGTGAGCCAAGGCCGGCAGGAGGGGATGCAGAGGAGTCAGGGCGCTACTGTAGGGCGAGATCTGGAGCCTCTGGGGTCCATATCAGGAAAGCTCTGGGAAACACCCCTTGGGGTGCAGCAAGCTGGGGCCGGTGGGCAGGCTCCAGAGGGATCCAATGCGCTGCCCTGATGAGGCTGTGGCAAGGCAGTCACCAAACCTGGGCTGAAGTTAACAGATTGCTGCGGGTCCCTCCACTCTGGGCACACAGCTGGGACAGAGCACGCTGGATGTCCCCCACATGCACATCTCTGACAGCCTGCCTACTTGTGATCTCTCTCTCTCTGTCAAATAAATAGATAAAATCTTTAAAATAAAAAAAAGATTTATTTATTTATATGATAGAGATCACAAGCAGGCAGAGAGGCAGGCAGAGAGAGAGAGGGGGAAGTAGGCTCCCCGCTGAGCAGAGAGCCCGATGCGGGGCTCGATCCCAAGACCCTGAGATCATGACCTGAGCTGAAGGCAGAGGCTCAAACCACTGAGCCACCCAGGCACTCGGTGATTTCTTTTTTCTCACTGATTTTGATGTGCATTCCCATGATGATGAGTGATGTCGAGCACCTTTTCATGTGTCTGTTGGCCATCTGGATGTGTTCTTCAGAAAAATGTCTATTCGTGGCATCTGCCCATTTCTTAAGCCGACTGTTGTTTTGTTTTGTTATTGAGTGTATAAGTTCTCTATATTTTAGATATCAACCTGTTACTGTATATATGACTACACTGTAATTGCTCCCTCCCCCCAGGGGCCCTGGCTTTCTAGCTGCTTGTTTAAAAAGGTGCTGAGCCCTTACCCTGGGATCCTCGGATGGGGCTTTGTGCTTCGTGTGCCCCACTATCTGGGCTCATTGTCACTCAAAGGACCTGGGTGCAGGGGACCCAGGCTGCCATGCTGCCATTCTTGCTGCCTGCTGTGCCAGGGGCAATTCCGTCTTTTTTTTTTTTTTTTAAAGATTTTATTTATTTATTTGACAGAGAGAAATCACAAGTAGTCGGAGAGGCAGGCAGAGAGAGAGAGAGGGAAGCAGGCTCCCTGCTGAGCAAAGAGCCCGATGCGGGACTCGATCCCAGCACCCTGAGATCATGACCCGAGCCAAAGGCAGTGGCTTAACCCACTGAGCCACCCTGGCGCCCCGGGGCAATTCTGTCTTACCATCTACTTTAACCCGTGGTACGTTTACTCCTTGCCATCCTTTATGACAGGGGTGAATAGGGCCAGGTGGTTAAGTTTTCAAGGCTGCAGGCCACATTGTTTCTGCTGGAGAGGACTCAGCTTACCACTGTCGCCTGAGAGAAGCGGTACACATTATGTAAATGGGTGGGTGCGGCTGTGTTCCGCCACCATCACACCCTGCCAACCTGCCAACTTTCAGTACAAGAGCGAGCAGCTGGTCCACCTTCCTTTTAGAGATGGGACACCTGAGACTCAAAGCCGGAACCTGCCTAATGCCTCGTATGAAGCAGGCAGTGGAGGTAAGTAAACACAGCCCTGTGCCACCAGATCGCTTTCCACCGTTCCCCACCTTCCTCTGTGCTTTGCTCACGGTTGCTAAAGAAAACCTTCAGCTTGCAGAAAGTTCTGCCAATGGGAGGCACAAGTAGAGATAGAAAGGCAGAGGAGAGGGGAGGGAAACAAGGTTGGTTATGTACCCACCAGGCTTCTCGGACTGTCAGGGCCTGGTGGGAGGGCTTCTTCATAGCCCTCTCCAGGTGCATGGAATCGCTTCTGCTCCTTCGCCTTTATGCCCAGAAGAAAAGAATTACCGCCCACCTCCATTCCCACTAGTGAGGAGTACACTGCCGTCCTTAAAGGTTAGTCACTCTATTCAAATTACCTGTTTCCTGCCCTGCCAGGACCGACTGCGGGTTAACGGGCATGTCAGTCTGGGTCCACTGAAAACCCTTTATCTTTCCACTCCTCTGCGGGAAGCGACACACTTTTATTACTCCAAATGGTATTCAGACTTCAGAACCCAGCTCACAGGCCATCCCTTGGCAACTTCTTTCAGTTCCCGCCGAGGAGTATTTTGGCCTCTCAACGCCCCTCCTGTTCTGGGTCACGTGGTGATCACGTTTCATCTTTGTGTCTTCTCTGTGCTTCTTGGAGCGGGGCTCTGTTTCTGACCCGTTGTGGGGTCCGCTAACTACCTGACACCTAAGTCGGCCACACTACAGGCCGATGCTAACCCCCACGCGGCGTTGGCAGAGCACGGTCGCGCAAGCGGCTTCTCATCGGAAGCCCTTGTTAGAAAAGAGAATCGTCGGGCTAGGGCCCATTTACTAATCCTGTGGTCACGGTGCCACACAGCTGACCTTTTAGACCAACGCATGGCCACCTGGGGTCGGGGGAGTCTGAGAACTGCCACTGCCCCGGGGCCCCTCGGGCGACAGCTTTGCCCCCGTCACTGTTCCTCCACGCTCAGCGAGCCGAAATCCCACCAAAGGCTGGCAGCCCGCGCTCCTCCCCGCGCACGCGTGGCCGGGCCCTGGAAACCATAGAGTGCCGCGGGCGGACAGAGGGGCCAGAAGCCGGGGTCGCTCCATCCCCCGCTTCCGGCCGCGCCTCGCTGCTCTGGGAGGGGCTGTAGCGGCGTGCGCAGTTTCCATGGGGACTGAAGATGGCGCCGCGAGGTGAGATTTCGGAGGTGTGTGAGTCTCTGGTCCTGATGCCTTCAGTGTCCCTCTCGCCCCCGTTAGAGCTCGACCTAAACTCATCATTCTCGGGGCTAGGGACATCGCTCCCCGCTCGCTAGAGTGGGGTTCCGCAGCCCCACCCTCCCGGAATGCCTGAAGGTCTCCAGGTGCAGGTCTAGAAGCCCCCGGATCCTGGGCTGGGCCTCTTCTAGGCCGGCTCAGTTACGAATTTGCCGTGTGGCCTCAAACAGGCCAGTGCTGGCCTTTGCGCCCCAATGGCCGAATAGTGACCGGGTTAGATCTTAGAGAGGCCTTGACTTTCACCCAGAAGACAAGAGTCGGGTTTGACTGTAATTCCGGGGAATGAGGGGGTTAAGGGAAGCCCCCTACACACACGCACGGACGCGCACACGCCCTCTCATTATCCGCAGTCAGAGGTACCCCAGGTGGCCTTTTCCACTAGCTGCGACCTCGTGTTTTCTTCCAAGTTAGGCACAGAACCATTCAAAGAACGGAGATTGAGGTGCCGTCCGGCCCATCCCTCTAATTTGTGCTCGTTTCCAGGTAAACGGCTGTCCTCCACCCCCCTGGAAATCCTGTTCTTTCTGAACGGGTGGTATTATGCTACCTATTTTCTGCTGGAACTCTTCATATTTCTGTACAAAGGTAAGGCGTGGGGCTTGACTACCCTTGCCCCAACATCCCTTCCCCACGTCAGGCCAGAGCCAACTCCCATCAAGAGCCTGCTTTTCTGTAGCTCCTCCTCACTTCTTCATTCTATGGCTTCTTCGAGAATGATTCACTAGGAAGCCCCTCAGCAAGCATTTCCTCAGTTTGGGAAATGTGGACTTCTCTGTCCTTACTCCCTCGTCACCTCTCCGCTGAGCCCCACTAAGCTCATTGGTGACCCTCAGAAACTGTTCAGGGGCCAGTGTACCTATGTAGATCCAATCATTTTGGAGAGTGGAGGCCTCACAGACTTTTGGAGTTTGGGGTGAAATCCCCTAATAACGAGCTGGCCTCTAACAGACACGGTCACACTGCGAGTTAACGTATCCTGCAGCAGGTTAATAGATCCTGCCCACATCTTGCTAACTAGTTCATGGAAAGCTGATAAGATGCATGCCCTCTTTATCCCCAGGTGTGGGGGAGCTCTCGTGGGTGCTGTTATAGGCTTGCAAACCCTGGCTTTTCTGTTGGCAGCTCTCCTGCTACCATATCCAACAGCCAACCTAGTACTTGATGTGGTGATGCTTCTCCTTTACCTTGGAATTGAAGTAATTCGACTGTTTTTTGGTGAGTTTTGTCCAGAGAATATTTCCATTCTTCTCAGACAGACTGCTCTCTGTAACTTGATTAACAAGAACAAGTACATGACCTGGTCTCACAATAAGAGATTGGATCTGGTGGAAAGTCCCATTACTCCTTCTCGGAAGTTTCAAGCTGCTTCATATTTTGGGTCAAGCTTTACTTGTTTGTTGCTCTGTAGGGCCAGAGGTGGGCAGTAGCATTTTAGATAGTTCCTTCCTAATTTCCTAAGTGCTAGGAGAGCCTGGTTCCTCCCCCTGGCTTGCTTGGGAGAATAGATTTGACTGTAAGTCCATGTTCAAGGTCATATATGTCACATTAGTATTAAGGTCCCCTCTTCTCTCTGAACACGGATTTCTTAGGACATTTTTAAAAAAGATTTTATTTATTTATTTGACAGAGCAAAAGAGGGAGACAGAGCAGAAGTCGAGAGAGCAGCAGAGGGAGAGGGAGAAACAGGCTCTCCACTGAGCAGGGAACCTGACACAGGGCTCAATCCCAGGACCCTGAGATCATGACCTGAGCCAAAGGCTGATGCTTAACCAACTGAGCCACCCAGGTGCCCTTAGGACAAGTTTTTTATCCTCACAGATCGAGAGCAAATTCCTTACTAGTTAGATTATCTTATCCCAGAAAACAGTGTTAAAACAGAAGCTGAGAAGAAACAGTATTTGCAGCACATGTAACAAAGGATAAAGAAGGCTCACGTAAATCACTAAAGAAAAGATGACCTAATTTTAAAAATTGGTAAGGGACACTAATAGGCAGTTCATACAAGAATAATTACAGAGGATCAGTAACCATGATAAAATGCCCAAACTCATTAGTAAAAAGCAAACTGAACAAACAAAGTAACAATTTCATCTATCATATTTAAAAGATTTCCAAATACTCAGTATTGGATTGGATATGAAGACCAGGCCTCTCTATTCCCACACTCTTTGGGAATATAAATTAGAACAGCTGTTTTGCTAATAGTTTTGCCATGTAAAATATGTATTTTTTTCTTTAAGATTTTTATTTGTTTATTGGACAGAGATAGAGATCACAAGTAGGCAGAGAGGCAGGCAGAGTTTGGGGGAAGCAGGCTCCCCACTGAGCAGAGAGCCCAACACGGGACTCGATCCAAGGACCCCAAGATCACAACCCGAGCCAAAGGCAGAGGCTCAACCCACTGAGCCACCCAGGCACCCTGTATTTTTTTTTTTTTTTAATGATTTTATTTATTTGAGAGAGAAAATGCACATGAGTGGGGCTGAGGGGCAGAGGGAATCTCAAGCGGACTCCCCACTGAGCACAGAGCCTGATGCAGGGCTTGATCTCACAACTCTGAGCTCTTGACCTGAGCTGAAATCAAGAGTCATAAGCTCAAAGGACCGAGTCACCCCGGTGCCCCTAAAATTTGTATTCTTCATCCTGACAATTACACATCTAAAACTGGTTGAAAAAAACCAAGTAATTCCACAGATATGTAAAGGTACCTATTGGAGAAAGCTTATGGCCACATATTTTGTAACATCAAAACATTAGAGGGGCCCCTGGCCGGCTCCGTCGTCAAGCGTGCCACTCTTGATCTCTGGGTTGTAAGCCCCATGCTGGGTAGAGATTACTTAAAAAATAAAACGAATTAAAACAAAATTAGAGGGGCGCCTGGGTGGCTCAGTTGGTTAAGTATCTGACTTCAGGTCAAGTCATGATGACCTGAAGCCCCACATTGGTCTCCCTGCTCAATGAGAGTCTGCTTCTCCCTCTCCCTGTTCCCCTCCCCCGATAGTACTCTCTCTCTAATAAACAAAATCTTAAAAAAAATTGGAAGCAACCTAAACATCTGCCAATACAGGATTAGTTAAATGAATTATAGAATTGCCTCAATGAAATTGCTCATAGCCATTAAAAAAAAAGAATTAGGTAGTTATATGTGGAAAGGTGTCTAACTTACATTAAATGGGAAAAAATAAATGGAAAACAGTATGTAGAGTATGATCCTATTTTTATAGGGCCTTTCACTTTCCATATTTTCTAAAATTATTTTCTGTATTTATATTAGTTGAAAAATTTTCAGTGATTATATATTATAGTTAAAAAAATATTCCCCCCAAGCAAAGAAGTCGCTGTCCCTTGAGTGGGAGGCAGACTTGAAGCAGGACCTTTGGAGTGAACGACTCCATCCTGTGGCACCTCCGGAGCCTCGCATTTTGAGCGCAGTGGGACCCCATTTATAAATCTGCCCATCCCCATTTGGGATCATTTTTCTCTGCCTTGCCAGGCTCTCCTTCCCATCCCCCCAACCTTTCCTCTGAGCCCAGGGAAAGCAGGTCACTTGGAGGTGATTCCATGGGCTGTGTCTGACAGGTACAAAGGGAAACCTCTGCCAGCGAAAGATGCCCCTTGGTATTAGTGTGGCCTTGACCTTCCCATCTGCCATGATGGCCTCCTATTACCTGCTGCTGCAGACCTACGTGCTCCGCCTGGAAGCCATCATGAACAGCATCTTGCTCTTCTTCTGTGGTTCAGAGCTGCTGCTTGAGGTGCTCACCCTGACGGCTTTCTCCAGGTACCGCTGCTGAGGGACCATTTCCTGTCACCTGAGGGTTGGGTTCCCATCTCCTCCTAGGGAGGGACTCATTGTTCTTCTGAAGCCCGAGGGGTCTGAAGCACTTTCAGGGGGAAAAAGGGTGCCTAGGGGATTGCTTTTCCTATTTAGGGTAGACAGTTACTCAGGGAAGAGATTCTCCTTGTTCTCTGGGTCCAAGAGGCTTGGAAGATAGAACAGTTCAGGCCAGCTGCTCTTGTTCACTGGTCTTTTAACCTTTTTTCTTTCTTTCTGCCATCAGTATGGACAGGATTTGAAGTACAGACATTTCAGCCAGCAGCCCTCATGGGCTGAGACCACAGGTTCTTCTGGTCTTTAGCCACACCAGTGAGAACTGGGTCAAGTTGTACTGGGAAGGGTTGCTGCTCTTCCTCAGTACAGACATTCGAGCATGAAGCCACTGGGCATCATCTTCTAAACCAGGACTATCAGCCTAAAAGACTGTGCTACACTCCAGCATAGGGAGGGGCGAGGCTGTCCCATCCTGGCCTGGCTCAGAGCCGGCTCCCTGCTGAGCTCCGGTTCTCTTTGATCCTCATGGCCAGAGCATCTTGTGTGGCCCACGTGGGCTCCTTGGGCTTCCAGCGGGACCGGAACCACAAAGTCCCCGTGAGCACAGAGAACCTTGGGACGGTCTGCTCCCAGGGTGACGCGCAAGCCTCTCACGTCCTTCCCCAGAGACTGAGCTCCGGAATTTTTTTAGTGGCTCATAGTGTTATTTTTCTACTCTCATCATGATACAAACATTATTTTGTAATAAACGTATATTTTCTGTCATGGGAGTTGCAGCCTTTTCCTTATGGCACCTGTCCCTAGAATTTCATCCGCCCCAAGGGAAGGTAGGCTTTGTCCCAGTGGTTTGTTCCCAGGCTGTGCTTACTGGTCCTGTGTGGACAAGAATGCAATGGTGATTTTCTTCCCCCAGCTCTAGCTTAAATTAACGCCTAAGGGCACCGTCAGCTTCCGTATCTTCCTCAGGCCTGTCGTCCTGTAACAGACTGCTTATACACTTCACCTCCGCCTGAAAGCCAGCATCTTTTCTCTCACTCCTCTTACAGGTCATGGTCAGCTTCTTACCAGAGTGAGGCAGGAATACGTGGAAGAAGCATAGTCAAAAGACAGCATTTTCCAGTGGTTTATTTTAAAATTTCAAATTAACATAAAAGGAAATACACTTTTTTTTTTAAACTGGAGAAATATTGCCTTACATGCGTATATCATTCCTTTTTCCAAGTCTTTAAAATGTTCTCATCTAACTCAGTAGTGGCTTTTTTTTTTTCTCTTTTCCCCCAAGAAGCCACCAGGAGCCATGACAGAATCCACTTTAGGAAACCTCAAGCCATATGGCCCCTCTGCTGTCAGATGAATCCTAGAATATCTGCTCTTGCTCAAAGTCAAAGTTAATTGGTCTTTAAGCATTTCTATGCTGGCTTTTAATTCTGCTTATTTCCCATGATCGAGCTCCTTCTCATCCTGTGAAGGTCTCCACTGTCCAGAAGCACTGATGATTTATCTTGTTTCCTACCCCTTGTGTGTCCTTGCTTCCTGGCTGCTTTTGGAGTCTATCCAAAAACTGTAGTAAACAGGCCTAATCCACCATGAAACAGTAACAAAAAATCTTGGAACCTCCTTGATATTTCAGTCACAGACCCCCCCCCCCCCCAGCCCCCGGCCTGTTGCTTGCACTGCTGCTTTCTCTAGCTGTGCTTTGAAGAAGTTGTTGACATCAAGCTAGACAGGAACTGGTTCTCCAGGGCCTCCCCATTTCTTCTAAAGGTTCAGTGGTTAAGGTCGTTCTCCTGGCAACACAGATAAACGAATGAAAGGCTCATTTGGAAGTTTAGAGGTGGCTTATAATTAAAAGGAACCTTAGAAAGGAATCTAAACTCCCACTTTGGAGACTTAGAGATGAGAAGGGAACAGCCAAGCATCCCACAACCGGTTACTAGCAGTTGGATCTAGAAATCTTGTCTTAGCAGTCTGTCTAGATCAAGTAAATTCTCCTCCTCCACAGGTACCACTTGAGGAGGATGAGTAGTTGGAAGTGGGGATGGGATTAGAGCAGGAAGTCCTCACTCATCGGCTGGTTCTCTGCGAGCTTCTTGCACTGTGCTTCCTGGGGCCGGCTCCACGGAGCTTCATTCTTCCCGCAGCTTGCTGGAACCACGCGTGCAGGTGTAGTCACACAACAACAGAATGTCCTAACTGAAACTGAGGCAGCAGGGGGTGGGAATGCGCATAGCCAGTCTTTTGTATTTTCGGATTTTGTATTTGAATGCCAAGGGGAAGTCACTGAGCCGCCCATCTAGACCTGAAGGATCAACATTCTGGAACAGTGGAGAGGACCTGAGTGAAGGAGTACGCCTTGGTCACAGGGGCGGGGAGAGACCTGCTCAGATATTTATCACACGCGTGGCCAGGTCAGGTGACTGCAGTGGCCATCCCTAGAGGCTGAGGTCTGGCCCAGTTCAGGAAGCACTCGGCACACGCAGATTCGGGTTTGTGGCTCTATACCATGACAGCAATGTATAGGAGACTAGTAACTCATCCACTGCCTGGCAGAGTAGATTTAATCCGTACCATGATCCTGTGAGGCAGAAGAAAATCAACCCAAATGTTAAGTCACCTCCTGAGGGCATTTAGCTTAAGTAAGAGTTGGGATTTGAAGCAACAGGAACCCCAAAGTCATTCCCTTTCTGTTCCACCGTGGTAGTGCTTTGATGAACGGGTCTACTTCTCTAACTTACTGGTCCTCATGCTTCAGTTTACACGAATGTCATCTGGGACATAAGAAGTAGATTTCTAGGGTGCCCGGGTGGCTCAGTGGTTAAGCCGCTGCCTTCGGCTCAGGTCATGATCTCAGGGTCCTGGGATCGAGTCCCGCATCAGGCTCTCTGCTCAGCAGGGAGCCTGCTTCCTCCTCTCTCTCTCTCTCTCTCTCTGCCTGCCTCTCTGCCTACTTATGATCTCTCTCTGTCAAATAAATAAATAAAATCTTTAAAAAAAAAAAAAAAGAAGTAGTAGATTTCTAGACTTCACATAGAAGTGGGGCTTGCTGGAATAGGCAGCACAGGACCACGGAACCTGCCTTGAGAGCACACTCCTATTTCCCTCATGCTGTGCGTTGTCAGCTTCTGGGGTTCTCCCTCCCCCCCAAAGTTTGTTTTTTTGCTGATCTTGCCTTCGCAGGTCCCAGTACACATTATGTACCACCTGGTCTCTTGTTCATCTTTTTGTACATGTAACACTTGTCTTGATTCATCTGGCTCTTTGAAAAGCCGGAAGCTTTCTGTAATTCCAAGGAGCCCACCCACAACACTCTGCTAAACTTTCTAATCTGTACTTCCTAAAGTTTAGACAGCATTACAGTTTCCAAAACATGTTCACGTTGCTCTCTTGGATTCTTCAAACAACACTGCGTGAAAGGCAGGACAGCTCTGGTTCTCAGCTCACAGCGGGCACTGGCAGGCATACTTCCAGACTCTGAGCAGAGGAGCCTTCCCTTCCTGAACTTGAGAACATCAGAAGCGAACTGTAAAGGGAGGGCATTTACTCGGAGAACAAACCTTAGGAATCCTGAAGGACAAAGGACAACGTGGAAGTTTTCTTCCCTTAGCTTAGCTGGCTAAGGAAGCAAGCTAACCCTCAAGGGGCGCTTCAAAGACCTGCGCTCCAGGCCCCTTAGAGTCGCGCAGGCTGCCACACGCCCGGCCGGCGCTTCCAGCTCCGAACTCGGGGCTTCAGTGCCATCCCAGAGCCTCTACGTCAGCCCCGGCCCAGGTCCCAAATACCTCAACAAAGCTATTCAATGCAGAATCCATAAAACAGCTCACACCCCATTTATTATTTAAAAATATTTTGTTACAAAAGGAAAAAAATACAATGCAGTATAAAAGATTGACAGCGTCATCAAGTTTATTACACAATTTTCAACCTATCAGAAAGACAAACAAATCACCGACAACAGGGGGACGGGGCCTTGGCCTTTTTGAGGGCTGGGTTTTTTTTTTTTTCCTTTTGCTATCAGGAAATAGAACTAAAATTTGTGTCATTGAGTAAAAACAAAACAAAAATGGGGAGAAAAAATTCTCCGGGTAAACGGCTTTTCTGGTATTCTATATATTTTCTTTTCCTTAAACTGTCACCTTACTTGGTTTTCTCTACATTTTAAAAAGACACCCGGAGCTGCTCTCGAGGATAAGCGCATCACTTAACACTTGGCCAGCCGGGCGGGGGGCCATGTTCTGAAGTGGAGGTGGGGACGGGGTTGGGGACAAGGGGAAAAAAGCTACAAACATGTAGCCTCTGTCCCAAGGGAATGTGCCTCTCCAACCCTGGGGGGACCCCCTCACTGACGGACTGAGGGCTACGTCAGAAACGTGCAGGGAAGAGGAAGGGTTCCGGTCCAACTCAGTCTCTCCCCTCTGAGCCAGAGGGTCTCGGGGGACCCTGCGTCTCACATGCCACGTCTCTTCTCCCGTTAGATGTCATGTGCCCCGTACATGCACGCAGAGGCAGCAGCCGTCGCCCCACGGGTACCGCAGGACTCTGCTGCTGCAGCTACCTGCGGCAGCAACCACAGCACAACTTGGATGTTCTGGGAAAGGCAATTCCATTTGCCCGTGTAGAACATGGCCCCCGGAGTGGTGGTCCTTAGAACTCTAGCTGAGCTCACCTGAGTCAGGCCCCACTTCCTCCTCGCTCATCAGAGGTAGGAAGCACCTCCACACTGAGCGAGGGGAACGATTAATACATCAACAGTCAAAAGGTGGGAAGACACCAAATCTGTGACTTCACCTGCCTGCTAGTGCCAGGTTCTCCCACAGTGAGTAAAATAGGTATGTACCTGGGGGATGCAAGCCCATGCTCACATCGAACCTGAAAAATGAAAGCCTCTATGGAAGTAGGCCACAGCCTGCCCAACCCGCCTCCGTCCTCCCGCTCCTGGAGTTCGCAAGGGTTCTTCACTGCTGAGGTCCGATGTCCCCGTCTCCCAAGGGCAGTAGCTTCCTCTAAAACAAGGAAGCAGCCTTCTTGGGGGAGGGGCTCCACGTGTGAAATGAAAAAGCCCCAGGAAAGGGAACACCTAGTACAGCGGGTTCTTCCAAGAGGCAACCAAGCACGAAGCAGCAGAGGGTGGTAACTGGCTCTGCCAGGCTCCCCAGCAGCAAGCAACCTCAGGGGCCTTCTCTACTTAGGAGGGGCAAGTCCACTGAGGCGGCCGGGCAGCAGGGAGGTGGGAAGGTTCAGCCCTCTGGGAGGTCAGGGAAACGAACCGTCAATATGTAAGAGGGAAAAGCAAGAACAGGAGAAGCTTCTCGTAAGGGAATTTCTGTTCTCAGAGTCCCTCCTCAAAGGGCTGGGAAGGTAAAGGAGTTAAACAAAGAAGTGGTATGTTAGCAAGGGGTTTGGACCCTCTTGGCCCCACCAAGCCTCGTGCGGAGGGCAGGAGCCTGGGCATATTTTGGCACACCCAGTCACTCTCCCAGATCCTGCATGGATCTGTTTTCTTTGGGAAGAAAGTCTTCCTATCAGCCTCACCACTGAACTGCTCCTGGAGAATCAGAAACTCCTACGTTTTCTTGGACAAAGCACCATTCTCTGTGGAGACCAGGGGCCTGACAGGTTTTCTTCCTGTCTGCCAGCCCTCCCAACCACACAAAGTCTTCAGGTTCCTTCCCCTGACAAACAGGAGGGGTGGGACTGGGAGGGCTGCCAGGCAGTCTTCAGTCCTGTAGGGCAGAGGGTATTCCCTGGGTGTCTGAAGGGGGTGAGGGGTTTGGAGGAAGGGGGAGGGGTGGAGTGGCCTCCGTCCTTTAGTCCTGATCAAGGTGAGGAGATGCAAGTCCATTAAAAAAACATTTGCTTCCAACCAGACTCCTGCAATGAGAACATCAGAAGAAAAGAAAACACACGTTAGCGGTTACCTTCTGACTGATGGGCTTACGCGAGTTACACTGGCTTCCTCTGAAGTTACAATGTATGAAGTAGGGTATATACACAGAACGCAAGCCTGGGGAAGTGAAGGAAAGAAAGCAGGATTGTCTGGGGGTGTCTGGCACTGTGCGCAGTGAGGGAATGGTTGCAGGAGCTACAGTGAGTAGAGAGAAAAAAGCAGTGACATCTCACTTTAAGGTTAGGGGAGAACAGACAATGAAACGAAGTTTCAAAGCAGTTTGACTGAAAAGGAGACTTTGCCCAGAGAAGTATGGAAACTACAACAATCCAAGGAGAGTCGTGATAAGGAAATATCGCAGGGAACTTAAATACCATTTCAGAAAATGTTCTGAGCAAGTCAGAGCTTACCTTAAGGGGAGGGGTAAAAATCTGGAAATGGGAGGTCCAATGGTAAGAAAATAAGTGTGCATATAACCAAATCCGTTCACCCCAAACACCCAAGAGGCCCTAGCAGGGAGCATGTACTTACACAGGAAACTCCTACTAAACTTTTCTCTCCAAGAAGCCCTGTTTAAAACAGACTCCAAACAGTGTTCTTGCAAGTACATGTGCGTGCATACACGTAAGGGGCCGGGGATCTTCTAACCTGTACTAAAGCTCAAGGGATTCTATGTGTTTCCCCAGACAACTTTGAGTGAGGGACCAAGAAACAGCCTAATACCAAGAGTAATCTGGCCAGGCTGGAACAGAAAGCAGAGCATGGAGATGAAAGAACCAGTAGTCCCCATTCAAGAAACCTAAAAGCACAATTAAGAACTTCTGCCAAACATTAAGACACTGTTAAAGCCACATGTCTACCAAACTTAAGGTCCCTGGTACGCCCAGCCCTTTTCCAGTGTGGCAGCATCAGTAAGCTGGGAAGCGGCCTGGTCAATCCGACCGCATAAAACAGAAGTCCTAGGTAACAAGAGAAAGGGAGATTAAATTCAGGCTTGTGACTTCCGCTAAAGGCCAAACCCACAACACAGCCTACACACAAATGCTCACTTTATGGGGTGCTCTTCTGTAACCTGGGGGAGCTATCCAAGGGGGTGGGGGGAGAATCCACAAGCTGCCCAATCCTTTGATGTTCTGAAATGGCAAGATTTCCGCTTCGGATTCCCAGAATCTGTTACAGAGGCCACTGCCTTCCGGCTTCTCTAAACACCTATACTGCAGGCATCTGTCTCATTTCCTGTGAGGGAAAACCGAAGCCCTCTGTGCCTCTCCACTCCACCCCATCTGTGTTTCTCAATCTTTGCGCACTGGATCAAAACTGAACACAATGTTTAGTTTTCCTTGGACCAGGAGGAAAGGAATGAGGTGAGAATGATTATATCTTAAGTAGGATAATATCTCCAAATAATGAGCCAAGAACCACGAGAAGTTGAAGCCAAAGCCACATATTACCTAAGGATATCCTCAAATTCCAAGGCATACACACATATACCTGAAAACAGATGTAGTTTGGGAACGGTCCATACAAAACAAAACACAGGATAACTAGTACATCAGGAAAAGTCAACTGTAGCACCCAGTTTTTAGAGCCTGTGGATACATTAGGTGGTAATGTCTGGATGCAGGCAGAAGCCCAAGTGGCCAATGAGACTGTGTCCTAGTGGTGGTGTCCACCCTGAGGCAGAAGGGACAGAAAAGTTTGCTGTCTGTACTGCTGCCTCCAGACAGACACACCTTTTGGCTCTCAGGGAACACTGTCCATACAATATGAACCCTAGTATTTTCTAACTAAAACATGTTGTACACAGAGCTTGCACAGTTCTCCAGCTAAATGGGCCCAGGCACCATCTCCCCAACATGAGACGTCCTATGTCAGGACCTGGTGACTGCAGATAGAATGCAGAGTCCTTAAGATGAGATGTGAGAAAATGACATTTTTGGGGTGCCTGATGCAATTCTTTTGGACTAGTTATCTGGAAGGAATGAGCAACATATCTACAGGATAAAACATGGGGACCCAGAAAACCTGTTTCAGAGTTCCCTTTTCCTCCTCTTGTCATAGGCCTGTACCAGCCAAATGACTGTTTTCTGGGAACTACTGGGTTGTAGGTTTTTCAGAGTTATCCAAAGTGCATCACCCTCATAATGGAAAAAAAAGCCCATTTTACAGGCAGAAGAAATGAGCAAAATGACGGCTCCTGTTTCAGGTTCAGATGTTCAGTCCCCAAAATACTAATTGTCAGTGGATCTCACAACTTCTGTCAAAAGGCTATTAGAAGCAAAGCTGCCAGGAACTGTGACATGCAGTTCTATGTTCTAACTGCTAAAGGGAAAGTGGCCCCGGAGCCTGTAATTCATGCTCTGCACGGACAAACACCTCCCTGGTCACTATTCTAGTCTCTTCCACTCAGAAGGACCCACACTGTGAGCAGCAGGATTAAGGAAGGGGTGGCCCCAGACCCACAGCAACACTAGCAGCTGTGCCAGCTCAAACAAGAGCAGGGAAACGCTGCTGGTGCCACAGAAGGGATGAGACAGGAACAGAGGTTTACCCTGATGCTCACCCTCCCACCCACCCGGAGGCCGAATTAGGCCAGAGCTTTTTGTGAGTTCCACTCGCCCTAGAGCCCTGGAGATACATGGGTACCTCCCCAATCTCAACCTGTTTGCAAAACCTAGAAAGAAGTATCTAGAACGCACAGTCTGTTGATTTTATATGGATTAGCTTAGATTTCCGTGACATCAAGCATTCTAAAATTTTGTGGAATAAACGAGTGGTTTAAGAACAGAGAAGGCAGGCAGGTAAAAAATGTTAACTTCTCATTTCCCACTCATTCACCACCTAAAGAAGGTAAAAAGAAATTTCCAGCTCTAACTGCTTATATTAATGGATATTAATGGCAGATAATGCCAAACAACAAAGTAAAGGGCGGCAGGAAAACAGGACAGAACTCTTTTCTTGTTAGGACGCTGTCAGTAGGCCAAACACTGCACTTTCTGTTTACAGTCCGGCTACTGCTGGTGAACTACCCTGGCCTTCCCAGGGAGCGGAAGGGTCTCTCTTCCTGTCTTCATCCATTCACCTGTCTAGCCACCCCAAGGCATGGTGGAGAGCCGTTCTCGCTCCTCACCCTCCTGCCAGTCACTATCTCTTCAGCTCAACCAAACTGCAAAAACCACACACACACACACACACACACACACACACACACACACACGGAGGACATTTTCATAACACACCTGATGTGGAACCAAAGTCAAGATGAGATACTAAAGTCATCTGGGTCATGCAGTAGCTTCCAAGAACCAAGCCAGAGTCTAGACTGCTTTTAAAGGTCTCCAGAGAAACAGAATCAAAACTACTCTTGCTTGCTTATATACTAGAAACAAATTTTGTTGGGAGCTTTCAGTTGGGCTAGCTAAATCGGTAGGATAGAATGATGGGGCTGTGGTGCCTTCCCCCCACCCCTCCCTCACCCCAACCACTGAGGCCTGTCTGAGGATGAAGACAGAGAAAGAGCAGAGCTGAGGGACGCGGAGGGGTTAAGTCCTGAGGACACAGCTGGAGCCCCCAAACCCAGCCAAGCCTAACTCAACTTCTCCATAACCTGAGTTAATATAGTTCCACTTACAACTCTTCTGCTTTTGTTTTTTGTTCCCCAAACAAATATATCCTTCCACTGAAATACCCTCCACACAGTCTCTATATTATTAAACATGATTATTTTTCCAGATCAGCTTTCTCCTAAAGCATCCTGAGTTTCAGTATCCTTTTAATAGATCTTAATTCTTAAAAATCATTCATGTAGTGCCACAAAAACCTACAAGTAGGCAGTGGTCTTACTTTTCTGTCCTGGTCAATTTCCTGAAAACACCTTGCAAGTTTAGTGGGGTGAAGATATAACTGGATATCGTCTACTGAGAACTTGGTATGTGACGAGTACCAGGAGTGCTAATGCTCCAGACGGATTGTCTCACTGAATTCAGGGAGACAGCTGCTCGTGCTATCTTCACTTACAAATGAGGAAACTGAAGAACAAAGCAACACGGCGAGCAGACACTGTGTTCTCAGCCCGGACGCCAAACTGTCTCTCAGATACCAGTTAAGGCGGACAAGAGACAAAACCAGCTCAATCTCAGGTCCATTTCAGGGTGAGACTTCTCCAAACAAGCAAGAAGAGCAGGAAAGCTGCCCTCCTCAATTTTCTGTTACCTAAGTCAAAAAGTCCTCCCTTTCTCTTAATTCGCTTTCAAAAAGAGCAGACTCTTCATGATCAGTATTTTTTCCTTTATAAGATCGCCCACAGCCAGCAGCGGGGCTTCGTCCCACCTTGCTCAGTGGTGCCGGTCCCGTTCTCTATCCCGGTGTCTCTCGTGCTCCCGGTTCCTTTCTTGGAAATACTCATCATGCCGATCTTCATTATGAAGCAGGTCCCGATGCCTCCTGCTGCTCTCCCGGGACCGGCTAGGTGACCTCTCTCGGGACCGATGTCTTTTCCTATTAGAAAGATCCTTCAGCCTCACTCGGAGAACCTACCACATGCCTTCCAAGAGTGTTGTGTTTTCGCGTCTTCCGGTATTTGAACCACTTTTCTACTATGGGCCCAATGTCTGAGAATGTTAGCTCTTTGAGGACTGCTAGTCTTTTTTTGGGAAAATAGTAGCAGTCAAATGTGTTGAGATCTTACTAATGCATCAGGCACAGTGCTAGGAGCTTTACATGCTTATCTCACCTAATCTCTACAATAGATCTGTAAGAGAAGTACTGCTATTGTCCCTTTTCCAAAGACGAGAAGAGTGTTTGGAAAGCTGGCTGACTGCTATACTCAAAGCCATACAAGTACTTGGGAGCAAAACTAGATCTGAATCCAAGCACGTATGGCTTCAAAGCCCATGTTCTTAACTATCCACCAGTCTATATTCCTAAACAGCCCGCTGCCTCACCGTGTTGGGTGACAACACGGACTGCAGACGTTACGACATGTGTTGATGCAGATGCTTGATTAATTCCGTTCCCTTAAAGACACCAGGGTGAGGCCGGCTCTTCCAGCCAGGGCCTTGCCAGATCCCCTGGGCTCTCTTCCTCCCCCTGCCAATCCCTGGAAGAGGGCTGCTTGCGGCTAGCAGGCTGCTGAAGCAACCAACAACTCACCTGGACGAGCTCCCGCTGGCACCCACACTGTAGGACTTGGCTTCAATGCCATGAAGACAGTCCTTAAGAGAGGAGATGAGGACACGGCAACGCTCATCATTGGCGACCCGGGACTGTTTGATAACAGCAATGGCTGTGAGCAGCGTCTCAATCGCGTCACTGTAATCCCCTGACAGGGGACGGATGGGAAAGGCCAAGGATGAGCAGAGGCAGTAAACTAACTGGACCGAAAGGAGAACTCAGGAGGACACAAAGCAAGAGTAACTAGTTGTCCCACAGAACCATGGTAAGATGGATGAGGCTTAGGTGGCAGGTAGAAGAGTAGACGGCACCTATATTCCACCGGTCTGCAATCAGACAGAGGTTCTCGGATGTTGCTAGTGGATGTACAAACCGGAGCAGGGTGGTCTGAGGGTGATCTGACAATAGCCATTACAATAAACAATGTGCGTACTTTCTGACCCAGCAATTCTAAGAATATTCTACTTCTGTTCACAAGTATGTATGCTTAACAATGTTGTTTCAGCATTACTTTATCAAAAAATTAGACATAACCTAAAAGTTCCCTCAGTAGGGTGCTATATAAATTATGGGATGTTGGTTTTATAAAATACTACACAGTTGTTAAAAAGCACACAATACATCTACAGGTAAACAAAGTAATCCACGTAAAGCGCTTAGCACAGTGCCAGGCACACAGTAAGGGCTCGATAAAATTAGGTATTATTATATATTGACAGATGTCCAGAATATATTAATTTCTAAAAATCTGCAAAAACAATATTCCATTTTTGTAAAAAGAATAAAAATTCTATATATGTTGTCATATGCACAGAAAAAAAAATATGAGGGACAGACACTAAATTGTAGAAGGTGGTCTTGGTGGTGGTCCTTGTATAGACTTTTATTAATTACCACAGTACGTTTCTAAGTCTGAATTATTTTGAATCTATAATCAGATGTGTACACATGTATATGTAACGTATATCTAACACGTCTATATGTGGAGTGTATTCATACGTATGTATTTTTTAAATTATGCTGCCATCAAGAACTAGCCCCTTCATTCCCCAAAGGTGAGCAAGTGCCTGGCTCAGGGATCGTGGTCAGGGGCTGGGTACTTGCAGAATGCTTTCCCAAGCTAAATCTAGCACATCCAGACAGAAGGTAATGTGAGGAAAGCATGAAACCGGACAGGGGTCCAGGGATGAGGACTGGCAGCCTCCTCTGTGCAGGGCCGTGAGAAAAGATCAGAAACTGTGGAGGAACTTTGATTCTGTGGCGGTCCAGGAACACCAGGATGTCAGCTCTCCTGGGATGGGGAATTTCTGCTTATTTTGTAGGCATTCATTAAGTATTTGTGGTTTGAATGACTTAAATGAGAACAAAAAGGAAGGGAGATAGAAATTCAATTACTGATTTCTCTAAGTGAAGGAGTTGATAAGGAAGTACAACGACTATTTCCTTTATACTCCTTTGTATATTGGACTTGTTAAAATGAGCACAGATTACTTTCTAATTAAAAAATCCTTCAGATGTCAATGAAAGTTTTCTGGAGGGGAAAAAAAAAAGAGAGAGAATACATGTATTTCCTGTCTTTAACCTACTCTGTGGATTCAAATTTTGCAGCCAAAGATGAGAAATTACAGAAAACAGATGGTAATATTTAGTGTTAACTTACTTCTTAGGAGATCTGACAGTCTACATTTACATTAATGTGGGAAACTCACAAGAAGGAAGCGAGTATGACTCATATCATAATGTGAAACTTGGACCAGAACCCTATAAAGAACCAAAGATTCCATGCCAGGGCTCTCCGAGTCACAGCTTCTGGTTCTGCCCACTTAGTACTGACAGCAGGGCAGAAGTTAGCTGTAAGGGCATCCTATGTCTTACGATGACACCCAACAGACTTGCCTCTTTCTAGAATAGGCTACAGAGAGGCCAGCAGTTCTGTCTAGACCCCAAATATATAAAGAGATTCCATATCAAACCACATCTAGTTGGGGTATCAGTCCTAAAAAAACCTGGGATCTATACTAGGTACTACGAAGACACTAGGTCCACTGATGAACCACTGAGATCTCCACAAGGCCAGGCATTTCACTCTACAACAAAAACTACAATCAGATACTATTAGTTATTTATAATCTAGTCACTAAGTTTGTCTTCATGGGGCAGGTCTGGATACAGACTAACACCACTAGAGCTTCCCCAAAGCCGTTCAAGCAGGCTATATATTACCCAAAATGTGCCACTCTAGAGAATCTAACAGTGCTCCAATTTTATCCTGCTGAACTTCTTGCCAATGAAAATGACAAAACATGGAAAAACTAAAGGTAAGGAGAAAATGGCAAAGGTTAAGGGTGAGTTACCTGCACTGGCTCCAGCTACCGCTTTGGAAATGGCACTGCTGGAAATTGCTCTATTTCGCTTCATGATCTCTTCAAATTCTGCTTCACTCACTGTAGAGGGCGGAGGGCCCGAATCTCGGCTGCACAGAAATAACACCATTCCTGATTGCCCACACTTCTTATTATCTTTACCAGATCCTACCATACAGTATTAATCATGCTCTCCTATATAATGTCTTACACGCTTCTCAGCCTGCTCACGTTTTATGTGTTCACATTCTCTTCAAGGACAGCATTTACAACATATTCTTTTGTAATTCTGGTGTGACCTGATAGCGCTAGACATTCACTGAAACCCTAACAGCCACATACAGCACTTGATTTAATCAAGCTCCTTAAAAACGGATGCGGAAGACATGGTTTGGGTCAAGAGACTTAGATGCAAATGAAACACCAAATAAAAAACATTATCTAACAGATGGTTAACTATTTCCCAGGACTCAATACTATGACAAGAGAGTTTCCACAAGGGAGAACACAAGAGATTCACACTCACTTCCCCTGGGAGAATAAAATGCTTAACACATGGTATACCCTACTATACCTGGCTCAGATCTGAAAGGAACAAGATAGTCCTTACCTGCCATGGTGGTTATAGGGTGCGGAGGCCTTCATGTAAGTATCTGGTGGAGGCCCCACTGTAGCATTTGGTGGGGGGAAGAAGGCTGGATTGAGGTGAAGGGCAGGTGGGATAGCCCCAGGGGGAGGTACAGCCAGATGAGGAGGTAATCGAGGAGGAGGGGGCATGAGATGCTGGTAGTGGATGCCAGGAGGAGGAGGAGGGACCCCAAAGCTTGAGGAGAGAGGAGGAGGGGGTGGAATTGGGGGTGGGGGCAAACCCATCAGGGGGAGGGCTGAAGGAGGGCGATTGAAGTAGGGTAGCACACTGGGGGGCTTATCCACACGGGCCGATGAGGGTACAAGGTTCTCAGAGGGTGTGGCCCGTCCATCAGCAGAATCACTAGAATCCCGGGAATGGGCCCGAGGAGGTATTCCTATGAAGGAAAACAGAACTAACGTTACTGCCCAAACCTTTACATGTACCCATGGAACCAGATCCTTCAGCCACAGTCCTCTGACACCATACTGAAGAAGGCGACAGGCACCTGAGGAAGAAGGTAAAATCATCTACTCCTTTTTATTTGGCCTCAGAAAGAAAGGGCAGAGGCAAGTTAGTTAATTCATAAATCCAGAACGCAGTTATCACCAATTCCCTATCAAAGAATGCTCTTTATCTAGAACTTTGTGCTTCACACTTAATTTATCCTTCGATTTGTTTTCTATTTCTAAATGCAGGATCCTAATTAACCCATGAGAAAATGACACTGTTGGGAAGTATGTTCATTACATTTCTGGCGGATTCAAGCAGATGTGAAATCACCCGTCCCTGATCAAGAGGTTCAGGGCCTCTCTCCTTTGACCAGTACTAGTTGACCTGAGATCAGTACTATCCTACTGGGCACCTGGAATTTTCTCTTTGCAGGGAATCTGGGATAAGTGAGAGAAGGGCAGGGGATAGATACTTCCCCCATCCACATACCAAAACTGTCACTGGGATGGGGAAGAGACATATGCCACAGAAGACTAGAGGTCAAGTGAGAAGTAGAGAGAAAATGGGAGGTAAGCCAAGGTAAGATGTGCCCACAGACGGAGCAGATGGCACAGCCGACAGCAGGGACTCCTAGTAAAAGTTTAGTTTAACAACAACAACAACAAAAGCCTCCTATTTGGGGAACTCCCACTGTATTTCAATGGCCCCAACACTGTACCCCACAGGAGGATCACCACAGCACGCCGGTATGGTGCTGGGCACAAGAGGGGCTCACACATGCTTGTTTACAGCTGGGGATATGGCTGGCCATTGTCAAGTCACTCAGTTAAACTTGTTCACTCTCGCCAATTTAACAGTGTACTCCAAGCCTGGTTCATGTGGAATCCAAAAGAACATAATCCCATGGCCTTAGGAGTCTTGGAAGCAGAGAGATGCTGTTGGCAGTCAAATGTGGACAGAAAGGTGAGTGCTCCTAAAACTATACTTGCTGGTAAACCCAACTCCAGTTTCCGGCCTGGGGGGGACCCATCATCTCAGCAAACATCTCGCTTTGTCCTCTGTGGTTTATCACTGGTGCCGATCATGGCACACTTGTGCTTCATGTCTCATCCACACGGCAACCTGTTTTTTCCCTGAGTTCTTTCAAACCAAAGAAAGAGGTATTAGCAAGTGGGATCCTCTGAAAGTTAGCCATCTTCCTAGCTACTCTTCCTACTTGTGCAAGGGTTCTGTTTTGTATCTATGGCTACAATCCCAAGAGGAGCAACCATTTTTAAGCAGAGAAGTCCACCAGCTGTACTTAGTACTGTACTATGCGACAGAGCAGAAAACCACCACTCAGTCACTGCCATCATTTCAGCAAAGAAAGGGAACACCGAGGAGTAAACAGCTAAGCGCAAGTAGGAATGCTATCCCTAATGCAACTGTGTACATTTATGCAGCTTAGGAAAGTCAGAAAAGGGTCAAATCATACAAAAGCTCTGAAACAGAAGAACTTGAAAATTCAAGCTGTTAAAGAAGAAAAGTATGTGCCTTTTAACCCAGAGCAATGGGAGTTCACACTATAACCATCTAGGCGCTCAATCCAGGGAGAACAACAGTTGTTCCTATGCAAGAGAGACGTGGCCTATCTCCACCTTCAATCAATCAATACAAGATCCCAGTGGACCACCCGATCAATACAAAGCACTATTTTAAGAGCAGAACCTAAGAAATGACAGAATGCAAGTGATGACACTTTCCCCACGATCCCCACCCGTCACCCTCACTGTCAGAAAAGAAAGAAAAGACAGTTTGCTGCTTCGGACAAGGCCTTGCAGGGTGGCTACACCTTGTGAGGTTAGGAAAATCCAAGGTCTGGTCCTCATGTTTCGCAGATTCAGAAACTCGACTTTAGAAGTTCACCCAGGGGTGACTGTACCCTAGAAAATTGATTCACACTAACCAAACTCACAAGAGACTGATTCATAAACCAGAATGCCAATTTATTAATTTACAATGAGAAATATAACTGCCAAGCAGACCGGAATACTTGTGTCGGCTGGTCAGCGCATTCTCTTCCCAGTAGGAGAGCCTAGTTGGGAAACCAAATTAGTATCAGAAGGTGGCTTGGTGAGTACAGAATCAGAACAATGGGAGTAAGGTGAACTCAGGGAAACTAGCATCAAGCTAAGGTCGTGTAATGCAGCTTTATTAGTAGGAAATACTTGCCAAGCAGATTAAAAATTAAAACATCAGGTAACTGAATGGGCACCCTGTCCCCTGGACAGTGCTGGAGAAATACTGTTAAACTGTTCTTTTCCAACATACCTTTTGGTTGCTTTCTTACAAAGCACCCTTCCAGCACATGTTTATGATAAGATTATAGCCATCTTTACAAATATTACCTGCACATTAGGGTGGCTGCTTGTTAATTTACAAAGAACACATGTTACAATTAAGCCTATTCACTTATACACTGATTTTTTACACAAAACCACATAATTTAAAGTTGACAGGAACTTTAAACATCATGTATCTATTTCAGAGAGGGGAAGAGGCCCTAAGCAGTACAGTGACTTCCCCAAGGTGACATAATGAGTCAGTGGCAGAACCAGACTATAACCCGGAACCTACCTCTCAGCGCAGGGCTTTTTTTTGTACACAGCCTCATTTCTGGGTCTACTAATTGCCCATGCTACCAACCCCCCCACCCCCTCCACCCCCACCCCTTCCCCCCAACTCCTCCACACCGGAGGCAGAGCCCACACCACAGAAAACAAACCCGCACACAGAAAACAAACCCACAAAATTGCCCCCTTCATACAGATGGTCTCCACGTACCCCCTCTTGGGACTCGGACGCACTCACGTTTCCGAGCCTGTGCCTCAAACTGTGACAGGTTTTGCCGGGTGGCCGGCCTCACGTCCACTTTTTCTCCATTAAGAACTTTTCCTGGAAGGAGTTCCAACAATTTGTGGACAGAGTTTTCAGAGGCTACCACCACCTCAGCATACCTTGGGGAAGAAAAATTAAAAATGAGTGAGATCTACCAGCCAAGCAAGAGAGGAACAAAGAAACTCTCTTCCACTTTTAGTGAAAATGGGTAAAGCAAAAACTCCTTGCTAATACAACATACACAAAACCAGCACCAATGAAAAGGTGTCAGTCTGTATCTTCCTATTATTTGGAATCAGAAATTAGTTCTTTTCGCCCCTCAATGGATGGACATTGTTACACTGCAGCTAGGTCCCCATTCTAAGGTGGTCTGTCAAAACCAAGGCAGTAACCTGGGCCAGGGGTCAGAGGGATTAAAATCCAGGGCCAAAATACATCATAGATCTGTTATCCTAATGATGACAAACTAAAAGGGACTTCTCAAATCCAGACCTCACCCTTTGGACTGGCCATTTGCTCGATTCTCTGCAAATTTCAACTCCACCACATCATAGACTCCTATAGAGCGAATAACCTGGATCAGCTGCTGGTCTGTGGTCCACTGGGGCCGGCAAGATGGAAAAGGAAGAAATGTCAAGAGCTACACCCCCTCCCCACCTAGAATGTTCCAAACCCTTTCCCCAAACCTAGGATTCTAGTCACAGCCATGACCTCCCACAGAAACCCAAGAGCCCATCAACAGTTCAATTAGTGCAGGCTTTTCTGATTACCCTCACCCACCCAGAATTCCAAAGCCCCCCACTCCCTTCCTAATCCCCATCTTTTGAGATTAAGAAAATTAAAACCTATTTTAACTCTGACCGCCATTTGGGCTACCTTGTCATGAGTTAAAACAATGATTACTAACAGCTTTTAGTGAGAGACCTAGCAGGCTACAGTTTGACCACTGTCAGGACTTTTCCTTCAGTATGTACATTTCCTAATTTGGACCCTCCCTCCACCAGCCTCAAAACATGTCTGTCACTTTTGCAAAACAACAATCGCCACCTACCCTGAATATACTAAAACTATCAAGGTCTTTGATCCCTGTCACCCATCGTTATCAAAGGACCATCGAATGACCACCAAGAGTTCAAGGTGTTCACTCTGAAATCTCATCCCACAGATGACCCTGCTAGACATAAAGCCCCAGGGTCAGGGGCATTAACAAGATGGCAGAAAAAGCAACTACCCACTTATTGCTTTCTTCGGCACCAGTACGTCCTCAGGATAGTTCTCTTTCAGAGATCAATCCAACCTGATCCCAGGAAAAAGAAATCCAACCCCATCAGAGCACAAAACAGTGCAACAGTGGTTTTTGAAAATGCCATCACCTCCCAGCGCTCTCCCTCCAGCCTACCCAGAAGGCTTTTTGGTTCCCCATGCTCACCCAGGAGAAGCTGCCCACGTAGACAGCAGCTCGCCTATTGCGGAGGCCGCTGTACGTGTACAGGATCGCAGGACTCTTGTTATTGGGCTTGGGAGACGGCTCCTGGCGAACAGGAGGAGGTGGCTCAGTGCTGCTGCTTCTATCATCTGAGGGCTGTGAGGTGGCTGTCAACACGTCATCATAGAGGTCAATCTGATCTGTATTGTTGAACTCTGGGTCCTAAGAGATGGGTTGGCAAAGGTGGGTTTGCAGACCTTCCACTGGATTTGTTCTGTTTTATTCTAGCTTACTTAGAATCCACAGTCAAATACTTGATAAAACAACATACAAAAACTTCCCTGTTCTACTCTAGGAAACTAGGTAAGAGTAATTTTTCACTTAAAACCATTCCATTGAATTATGCTTCTGTAGGTTTTTCTCTCAAGACCCTGTTAGTAGTCTGCAATGTTTCCAGCTTCAGCCAACTGTAAGAATCAAAAGGTACATGATAATTATAAAAACAAATTAAGAATGCATAAAGATGCACCTGCTACTGTTGTCAATGAGGTCAGCTTCTGAAGGGCCACATATAAGATTAACGAAAACTTATTTTCCACATCTTGTGCTACTTCCAAAATCAAGAGTTACAGAAAACTTACTACTCTATTTAATGAAAATATATTCATCTCGAAATAAAAAGCAGGGGAAAAGCATATTAAAGTGAGAACCCAGAATGCAAAAAAACAATCAGAGCTACTGTTTTAAACTTTCAGATTTACACAAATGACTCAGAGAAGCTCTAAAACTCAACAACCCATCTTTCTAGTAACCATCAAAGAAACATTTTTTAAAAAGAGAAAAGAATACTCTGGGAGATTTTCCCTTACTATTTCTTGGATGATAATGCAGCTCCAATACATTACTGTGACTCTTTTAATAAATAAGAGACTTTTCGGAGCAACACCAGAGATGTTCAAGGATACACAAAAACAGTGAAGTTCTCTCAAATCTAAGGGTCAGAAAAAAGGACAAACACCCACACCATAAGCTATGTCACAGTAAGCATTTACAACATGAACATGTACTCCAAAAACATAATGCGAAGTATACTTTATGTGTTAGGTTTACTTGTTTATTGCTACCATGGGCTGAATTTGCCTGTTCCCACAAAAGTGCTATGTTGAAACCTATTCCCCAATGTGATGGTATCAGGAGGTGGGGTCTTTGGGAAAGAATTACAATTAGACCAGGTTTTGAGGGTGGAACCTCATCAAGCCAAGAGCTTGTTTGCCCTGCTCTGTATCCATGAGGATACAAGCTGGCATTCTGCAACCCGAAGAGGGCCCTCTCTGCCACCCAAACCTGACTTCAACCTTCCAGTCCCCAGAACTATGACAAGTAAATCTGTTGTTTATGAGCCACTCAGTTTTTGGTATTTTTTTTTTTTTTTTAAAGATTTTATTTATTTATTTGACAGACAGAGATTACAAGTAGGCAGAGAGGCAGGCAGAGAGAGAGGAGGAAGCAGGCTCCCTGCTGAGCAGAGAGCCCGATGTGGGGCTCGATCCCAGGACCCTGAGGTCATGACCTGAGCCACCCAGGCGCCCCCAGTTTTTGGTATTTTCTTATAGCAGCCAAATTAACACCATATACCCCAAGTCCTAAAACCATAAGAGCTACTACCAGGAAATCTTAATGTTTCAGATTTGTGATGTTATCTCAAGGAGCTCTTTTTATGTTAAGGATCGAGAGTATTTTTTCAGGTAATATTCTAAAACATCCCAACAGTGCTAAAGATGATGCTGCCAAAATGACAGAGACAGATGTTCAAAGTGTTTTAAGGGAACTATAGCTCATTCACATCATTGCTGTATTTTTAAAAAAGGAATAAAGGAAAAACCTAATTAAGTAACTTGTCTAGGGCGCCTGGGTGGCTCAGTGGGTTGGGCCGCTGCCTTCGGCTCAGGTCATGATCTCAGGGTCCTGGGATCGAGTCCCGCATCGGGCTCTCTGCTCAGCAGGGAGCCTGCTTCCCTCTCTCTCTCTCTGCCTGCCTCTCCATCTGCTTGTGATTTCTCTCTGTCAAATAAATAAATAAAATCTTTAAAAAAAAAAAAAAAAAAATAAGTAACTTGTCTAGTTCCCTGAAGAAAGGGAGCACTTCCTCCAATGCAACTCAAGACGGGAAGCTCCAGTAACTTTCTCTGTTCAATTCCATCATAAGAACTGTAGATTCTAAAGTGAGACTAGAGAGGGGACTCACTAAAAAATTCATTCCTAGACCTATATAATATCACAAACTTCTGGAAATCATCTTTTAGTTTCTCAGTTCATCTCAAGTACAATGGAAGAACATACACACAAAAATAGCATCATCACTGTTCTGACAGGAAAGGGGAAAGTATTCTACTTCCTGAGGCAAAAATAATTTCAAATACTACAAATACTCTAAAAAACCCCACAAGAGAAGAGTTTATACCTTGTAAAAATATCAGAGGGAATGGCAAAACAGACTTTTTAGAGGGAATTTAAAAACAAGAAAGTGGGGGCAGTGTGGAACCCAGGTGGCTCCGTCGGTTAAGAGTTAGACTCCTGGTTTCCACTCAGGTCGTGATCTCGTGATCGAGCCCCATGAGCTCTACACCCAGCGTGGAGTCTAACTGAAATTGTCTCCCTCTCCCTCTGACCCTCCCCTGCTGATGTGCTCTCTCCCTCTAAAATTAAAAAACTAAAATCTTAAAAAAAATCAAAGAAAAGGAATGAAGACAAGTGAGCACAGAAAGACTGTTCTATGTAGTCAAATTACAAATAAATAAGCATCTTGGATAAAAAGAGTATGTAAAGAAGAGGAAGAGAAGAGAACATCAGAGAGCACAGGGTGGATAATAAATTAAATGAAGTGCTAAAAATTTGACAAATACAATGAGTGTAAAATACTTCATAGCCCTTTTGTCTCAAAGAACTGCAACTTTAAACAAAATCATTTATTCACTTATTCATATACTATATGTATATATACATATATATGGATGTATATATACATATATATGGATGGGGATATGCCTTATGGGTCAAGGTAAAGGAAAAAGAGGGAAACCACTGGATCCTCTCTGATGTTCTAATCCTTAGAGAGCACTACTTCACTCCAGGGCACTTTTAAAATTTAAATCAAGGATTCTGAAGTAAAACATAAAGGGGAATAAAGAAACACACCATTCTGGATACTCAGTGGAACCAAACTGGAATTCCTTCCAGGCAGTATCTGGGATTCAGAGATGCATGTCTAAAATTTATAATACCAAAATTACCACTGATAATTGGGCAGTGAACTAACACGCAGATCGGACAGCTCAGAGACCACACACATCACCAGGAAATCTCCCAGACTGCAAGCCTACGCCAACAATCTACTCTTTCAGGAACCCTTAGAGAGCACGAAAGACTCAAGCCTTGAAGAACCTTGTATATGGATTACCTTACCACTTTAAGAAGCACAAAAGGATTCAATGAATCCAAAATTGTCACAAGATTCAAATGGTTTCTCTGGGCCATAGAACCTCGGTTCAAAAAAGTTGGTGGGAACTGTTCTGATGCACAGAGCAGGCCTGTTGAGGAGTCTGTTGAAGAAACAACGTATCAAGTTCTGTTTGGATTTAAATCTACTTGCAACACCAATGCATTTTAACTTCTTCAGCTGGTAAAACAGAAAAACAGGTTAAGGGCCTGAGGTTTTTCTGATTACCATATATGAGCTGGTGATTATGCAGTGTTGAATTAGATTAAAGCAAAATCTAATTCTACAAATTAAATGAAAAATACAATGTTTTACATGCATTGATGCTGAAGGTTTCATTCCAGGGAGATTAAAAAGTAAGTATGTATTTAAAACTAAATGAAAATCTCAAGAAAAATTTTGCTTAATAGCATAGAAAGAATTAGGTCTCTGAAACTTTTTAGATACAAAAGAACTTGTGCAATTTTGAATTTAAATAAGAACTTCTCCACCTGTATGCTCAGTGTTTCTACCCTCCAACCACCTTTTCCTGATATCTGAGGGAAGTAAGAAAAGCTAAGACTTATTGTTCTCAAATCCACCTATTTGATACCATTGTTCTTCTAATTGTAACAAAAGCTCTAAAAAAGTTTTTGGCTTTATAATGACTATGTCTAGTCCTCACCGTATGCCCTCCTTCCCTGCTATCCACTGTCCTCAACTACCAGGAATGGAACCTCTTTTGAACACAGGGATCCATTTCGTCCCTGTTCGCTCACTAGTCCTGACACTAACAGAAATTGCTCAATAAGCACTCATTGATGGAAGTGGCAAACAGAATTGGGCAATGTGCAAAGCGTCTCCCTTAAGAGGCTAAACACTCAGTAAAGTGGCAGCTCTCACTTTTTCAGAGTGCTTCTCCCCAGTCCAAGAGAGCAGCTGTGAATTTCAACTCCCAGTGTGACAGGAATAAAGCAGCTCTGCAAAAGAGGCTTTTACAGCCTATGGCATAAGAGATCAGGGAGCCAGAACCACAGGTTCCATCCAGGGACTGTGTTCATTTTGCTCGGGGAGCAGAGTACATGTGACAGGGTTCTCGTGCATGGGTCAGCTTGGGATGAATCCTTAATATTCCTAAAACATTCTAAAATGCGATCTGTACTGGCTGCCTTCAGTCTAACCTTGCTTTTAACAATCCCCGCCAAACAGAACTTTAATCATTTCTTTAGCAGCCCCCAAACTACACTAAATCCAGCTTTACCAAAAATTAATTCACTGGGGGCGATGGGGGGTGGGCAGTGGGCGACACCCCTCCTGGACCTTCCACAAATGGACAGAAAACATTCAAAATCTATATTTCTTTCACCGTGCCAAGCATTAAATATTAGCTGTTCAGTATAAATGTCTACTAGATTCCACATGCCATCTTTGGCCTATCTTAAACTCACAAAAAAGCCTTTTCTAACTGAAGAGATAAAACCAATTGAGGCCAATGACTTCTATCCTCACAAAACAGTGACCACTAGACAAGGCCTGCGCCTTGACTAGAACCTCCAACTTACACTGCTTAAGAAATTATGGACTTCCATTCTTTCAGACCAAATGTGGCTAGACCTGCACCATTCTGCCTATTTCTCAAAATGAATCAGCAACATTGTTATCAACCCAGAGAAGGAAATTAAGGGGGAAGAAGGGTTTTTATTATTAATAAATACTATGAGAACCTCCTTCTTTTCTTCCTGTCTTGTATTAAAAACAAAACAAAAGCAACCTACAACTTGTAAAGAGTAATAAAGATCTGATTCAAAGTAAACGGAAAACAATGGTGTGTAACTACACTCCTATACTAAATCTTTCTTTTCATCCATAATTACTTGACTTGTTTGAACTTAACAAGTTTTTTTCCGCATTTTCCCAGGTCTCCTCAGGTAAACTGAGTCCTCTACATGTGACTACCAGTTGACCTAAATACAGGTCAACTGGTAGTCACACGGTAGTAACTTTTAGGTCAACTGGTAGTCACATGTAGAAGACTCAGTTTACCTGAGGAGACCTGGAAAATGGCAATTAAACAAATTAACTGGTGACGCTGGTGGGTACAAGCTCACTATACTGTCCTACTTTTGTGTTCTAAAATCTCCACGTTAAAACAGGACAATGTGTTTTTTGTTAAATGTATACTTCTGCCAAGTAAAGAAAATGACATGTATAAAACCTCTGTTGCCTTGTATAAAAGTCAAGGTCTAACCAGGGGACGGACTTTCTCTAATCTTTTTATCCTCTTTCCAGGTCCTTATGTATACCCACTGAAAGAACCTAATGGGAAGAACCAGTTTAATCAAGTAAAAATGGGACTGAAAACAATCTGGGCAAGATAATTATTAAGTTTTAAAGAGACTATGGAACATTCTTGAGATTGACCTCAATATGTTAGATTATCATTTCAAAGGAAATCATTACATAATGTTCCTTAACATAACAAAGAGCTAACCAACAAACCCAGGGTATATAAGGGGGTCTACAAGTGCTTTTTAACTGGTTTATCCAATACCTTTACCTCTATCCTCAAAACAATTGGATTCACCAATAAAATTTATTTCACCAAAATGCCTATGTACCTCTTAACACTAGAATCAAACTACTTAGAGAAGGAAGACAGACCCAAAACAGTCAGAATGAAGCTGCGATTAAATGCTAAAGTACGTCTTCTACTGTGTTTTTGCACCATCTTACGGAGAAGAGGACCAAATTTCTCCAGCTGCCCTTTCAAAGAATCGCAAATGGGGATGCCTGGGTGGCTCAGGGCATTAAGCCTCCTCTTGATTTCAGCATAGGTCGTGACCTCAGGGTTGTGATCAGCTCTGCACTGGGCAAGGAGCACTTAAGAGTCTCTCCCCGTCTTCCCACCTCTCCCTCACAAAAGGGGGAAAAAAAAAGGTCCGCAAAGGAACAGGTATCAACACTGTCCTCATGAATACTACAGCAAACTTAAGTGTGATTTTTAAGTGTGGTTAGTCTGTGAGGAGACTGACACCCAAGTTTGGCCTCCTGGGGGAGCAAGTTCCACAGGTTGATTCACCATTCTATTAAACCTAATTTTTATTTGCTTTTAAAGCCTGTAAAATTAAGCCTTGGGAGCTTAAAATTAACATAAGCGGAATGATCAAACGTCTTGAAAGTCTGTGACAGAGTAAAATTTTAGACCCGATAGAGGGATGTTCAGGCCTAGCAAGGCCTGCCGCAGCTTGGAACCACTGCAAGTTTGACGAAAGTGATTCTTCGGCAGATCCAGGAAATCCCAACGCTCCCGATGACCCCTCACCTGATTGAACTCCTCGTCAGCATATATATCAATCAAGTCCACTCCTTCTGACATGGCTCCGGAAGGAAGATCGCGAGCCCGGAGAACGGACGAAGTAAGGAAGATGCCACTGCGGTATCCTGAAAGAGGCAAGAGTTAGAAAGCATGAGGGTCCCGGGCTAGGAGGAGAGCAATGGTTGCCAACCTCCCGTCTCCGGAGACGCAGCATCCCGGCAGCCCAAGCTCGGTCCACCCGCTCCGCTCCGCCCCGCCCCCGGCCTCGCGCCGCCCCTCGCTCTCCCAGGCCGCCGGGGCTCGCGGGGCTCGCTGCCCATCACCCTCGGGCCCGACCCGAGTTGCGCCGCAGCTGCCCGTGGCGCGACGGCAAAGTCCAGGCCTCTGCTCCTAGGGGCCCTGGGACGGCGCTGGGAAGAACGACGGCGGCAAAGCCCGCAGCCCCAGCCCGCTGCACCTGCCTAGGCTCCAAAGCGGTCCCGGCTAGAGTCCCCGCGGGTCGTGGAGCTCCAGCCGCCTCCGCTCCCCACCCAGGCCTAGTCCTCGCCCCCAACTAGGCCCGCCCCGCTCCCTCCCCACAGACTCGGCCCGGCGCCCTCGGCCTCCTCCCTCAAAGGCCCGCACCCCTCCCCGCCCGCCGACTCCGGCTACCCCAAACTCAACCGACCCCCTCCCAGTCTCAGCGCTGGCCCCGAGCCCTCTTCCGGCCCAGCCGGCCCACGGCCGCGCGCCCCCGTTACCGGGAATATGGCGGCGGCGGCGGCGAGTCCGGACTAGGCCCGAAGCGCGCGAACCGCTCTCGGCCCCAGGTCCCGCCCCCCCCGCCGCTGGCGTCACACGCACAGCCACTTCCGCAAGACGCAGGGACGCATCTTCCGGCTCAGGCCCTTCAGCGCTGAAGTCCGCACTTCAGGCGTCGGGAAATTCCCGGAAGTGACCTGACCGTAGGCTTCCCGTGTGGGTCGGGAAGGATGGCGGTGGCCTGCACGTTCCAGGTTCTGCCACGGGTAAGGAGCGTCGAGATTTTAGGGTCCCGGGTGCTATAGTGGGGACTGTGTCTCGTCCACCAGCGCAGTCATGAAGACTGCGAGGAGCATCCAGCTGCCTGCTAGCCCAGGGCAAGGGCAGAACCAAGGAGAGATCCGCCTTGCAACAGGAGATTCAGGTCACATCCATCCTTTTCTTAGCTCACTGTGTGCCTGTCTCGAGCGAGACCCAGTTCAGATTTCACCTGTTCCCCAGGTGGAGCTGGCTGCACCACCTCTCGGTGTTCTTCAGGCTGTTCTTTTGTCTAATACCTGTTAGAGATGTTTCACATGTTAAGATAATTTTTTTTATTGTAGACTTTTCACGTCGTAACCTTTTAGTACTACTCTTTGGCTGCTTCTCATAACTTTTGTGTGCGCTGCGTTTTCGTTTCAAGATATTTTCGAGTACGAGTTCCTCTTTTCGAGTTCCCCTTTCGATTTCTTCTTTGACCCATTTGAACTATTGGTTATTCATGAGCTAGAGTGTGTTGTTTAATTTTCACATATTTGTGAATTTTCCAGTTTTCCTTCTGATGTTGATTTCAAGTTTCATGTCAGTGTGATCATTTGTATCATTTTAATCGTTTTAAATTTGGTAAGGCTTGTTTTGCAACCCTAGATAGATAAATAGATGGATAAGGTGATCTATCTTGGAGAGTATTCCCACTCAAGGGTGCTTGAAAATAATGTATTCTGCAGCTGTTGGGTGAAATGTTCTGTACACGTCCGTTTTGGTCCATTTAATCTATATTGTTATTCAGGTCTTCTCTTTATTGATATTCGGTCTAGATGCTCTATCCATTACTGAGTGTGGAATATTGAAATCTTTTTTTATTGTATTGCTGTTTATCTCCCCTTTCAGTTCTGTCAGTTTGTTTCATATGTTTGAGTGCTCTGATGTTGGTTGCATATATATTTATAATTGATTTATATTCCTGGTGCATTTACTCTGTTACCCCTACTCTTATCATTATATGATAATGTCCCGTATCTCTCCTGGTAGTTTTTGACTTAAAGGCTGTTTTTGTTGTTGTTGTTTTTTAAAGATTTTATTTATTTAACAGAGAGAGATCACAACCAGGCAGAGAGGCAGGCAGAGAGAGGGGGGAAGCAGGCTCCCCCAAGCAGAGAGCCCGATGTGGGGCCCGATCCCAGGACCCCGGGATCACCACCTGAGCCAAAGGCAGAGGCTTCAACCCTCTGAGCCACCCAGGCGCCCCTTAAAGCCTGTTTTGATTGACACAAGGAGGGCCATCTTTGCTCTTTGGTTACCATTTGTATGGGATATCTTTTTCATCCTTTTGCTTTCAACTTGTGTGTTCTTCCATCTAAAAGAAGTCTGTAGTAACATCATATAGTTGGATCCTGTCTTTTATTTTTTATTTTTAAAGATTTTATTTATTTATTTGACAGAGAGAGATCACAGGTAGGCAGAGAGGCAGGCAGAGAGAGAGAGGAGGAAGCAGGCTCCCCGCTGAGCAGAGAGCCCGATGTGGGACTCGATCCCAGGACCCTGAGATCATGACCTGAGTGGCAGGCAGAGGCTTAACCCACTGAGCCACTAGGCGCCTCTCTCTATATGTATTTTTTAAAAGATTTATTCTATTTATTTATTTTTAAAAGATTTATTTATTTGCTAGAGAACACACATGTGTACAGAGGTGGGGTGAGTGGAAAGGAAGGGGCAAAGCGAGAGGGTCCCAAGCGGACTCTGAACTGCGTGCAGAGCCCCACCACAGCGTTGGAATTCAGGACCCTGAGATCAAGACCCAAGCAGAAATCAAGAGTCGGTCGCTTACCCAACTGCACCATCCAGGCACCCCTACAATTACATATTTTTGTGTTGTATATCCATTAGCTTATGGTTTTCTATTTCAACTTTTATACCAGAATTAAAAGTGATTTACGTACCACTATTATAATATTTGTCACATATTTATCTTTACCTATAATATTTATATTGGTTTGCTTGATGATGTCATAAGTCCCTTGGGCACATTTCAATCTTTTTCATTCTTTTTTTTCTTCCTCTGATTGGGAAATTTCAAATGACCTGTCTTTGAGTTCACTGATTATTTCTTCTGCTTGATCAAGTCTGTCGGTTAAGCCCCATAGTGAATTTTTTTCATTTGGTTATTCTATTCTTCAGTTCCAAAATTTGTTTGGTTCTTTTTTTTTTTTTTTTTTTTTTTTTAAAGATTTTATTTATTTATTTGACAGACAGAGATCACAAGGAGGCAGAGAGAGAGGGGGGAAGTAGGCTCCCTGCTGAGCCGAGAGCCCGACGCGGGGCTCGATCCCAGGACCCCGAGATCATGACCTGAGCCGAAGGCAGCGGCTTTAACCCACTGAGCCACCCAGGCGCCCCTGTTTGGTTCTTTTTAATATTTCTTCTTGTTGATATTCTGTTCATGCTTTTTTTTTTTTTAAATGATTTTATTTATTTATTTGAGAGAGAGACAGTGAGAGAGAGCATGATCGAGGAGAAGTTCAGAGGGAGAAGCAGACTCCCCGTGGAGTTGGGAGCCTGATGCGGGACTCGATCCCAGGACTCCGGGATCATGACCTGAGCCAAAGGCAGTTGTCCAACCAACTGAGCAACCCAGGCGTCCGCTTTTTTTTTTTTTTTAGCTCATCGAATATTTTGATGACCGTTGTTTTGAATACTTTGTCAGGTAATTCATATGCCTCTGTTTTTTTAGGGGCAGCTTCTAGAGATTTATTTTCTTCCCTTGACTGGGCCATGTATTCCTGTTTCTTCATGTCCCTTGCAACTCTCTGTCAGATCCACACTTCTGAAAAAAGTTACCTCTCCTAAGTCTTTGTGGACTGGCTTTGTAGAAGAAAAGACCTTCACCAGTCAGCTTGGCTAGAGATTCCAGGAGCCTGTCAGACTTCTTGCATGGATACGTCTTCTCTAGGCTTATGCATGTGAATTCCCATTTGGAAGGATTTGCTGGCTTCTTTTTTTCAGGAATCTCTTACCTGGTTTCTGGACTTCTCATAAACGGAGTTGGTCCATGTATTGTTCAGTTGGTGTCTCTGTGAGAAAAGGAGAGTGTGAGGCTTCCTGTTCAGTCATCTTGCTGGTGTCACTACCTTCTCATTGCATTTTGATAGGTTTTGCCCTTCTCCAAATTGGGAGCCTGTGGAGGATTAGGAACCGTGCCGTCACTGTATGCTCAGAATGCAACACAAGCAAGTGACTAATATATACCATTCCATAAGAATCTTAAGGGAGGGGCGCCTGGGTGCCTCAGTGGGTTAAAGCCTCTGCCTTCATCTCAGGTCATGGTCCCAGGGTCCTGGGATTGAGCCCCACATCGGGCTCTCTGCTTGGCAGGGAGCTTGCTTCCTCCTCTGTCTCTGCCTGCCTCTCTGCCTACTTGTGATCTCTGTCTGTCAAATAAATAAATAAAATCTTAAAAAAAAAAAAAGAATCTTAAGGGAATATAAAGGAAGGAGAAAATATTTCTGCTGGAGAATTTCTGGAAGGGTATTAAGTTAAGAATACATTTGCAGTTAGGGCTGGGCTCCAGTCCTAACTGCATTTATGATCTGGGTGAACTTGGTAAGTTATTTAACCTCCTGAGACTCAGCTTCCTGTGTAATAAAGTGGGGACAGTATCAACATAATTTCGTAAGAACTAAATGAGATTGAATGCGTTTAGCACCTAGTAAGTGTTGAGTGAATGCCAGTGATGTTAGTCCTTATAAAGGTGTTTGTGGTTTATTTCAGATGCTTGCTCTGTCAAGGCGCCATCTAGTGTCTCCTTTGCTCGGTGCACCATCATTCAGCCGTTGCTACAGAGGTGACAGCCCAACAGATTCCCAAAAAGACATGATTGAAATCCCTTTGCCTCCGTGGCAGGAGCGAACGGATGAGTCCATAGAAACCAAAAGAGCCCGGCTGCTCTATGAGAGCAGAAAAAGGGGAATGTTGGAAAACTGTATTCTGCTTAGGTAGGGAAATCTGAGACTTGGTTTCACTTTCTTTTTTACTGGAGATGGCTTTTTAATCTTTGTTTTCTCTCTTTCTCGTTTTAGCCTCTTTGCTAAAGAATATCTGCACCACATGACTGAGAAGCAGCTGAACCTCTATGATCGTCTGATTAATGAGCCCAGTAATGACTGGGATATTTACTACTGGGCCACAGGTACTGGGCATGATGTGAAAAGTAGGATGATGCACGCTGATTGAGGCTGGAATTTTGTGTCCTCGGCAATTTTTTTCTTTTGTTCATGCAGTCAACACTCAACCCCAGCACTCTCCAAATTTTTCAAAGCGTGCAAAATGGTTTTATTAAAGTTCTTTGTTTGCAAGCAACAGAAACCCGTCTGACATAAGCAAAAAGGGAGTTTAGTGGAATGGTGTGGAAAGGCAGAGTTACAGAAAAACTAGGCTGGGAAGGGGGAATGGTGTGGAACCCGATAGCTCTAAAGGCTGTGTAGCAAGTGTTCCTTGATAGTCTAAAAACAGCACTACCTTTGGGAAGAACAGTTCTGTTTATAGTTAGGATTAGCTTTGGCTGTCAGAAAAAACAAACAAACCAGTAATAGCTTAAATAAATCAGGACTGTATTTCTCTCTCATAACAGCAGTCCAGAGGTAGGCATTCCATTCAGAAGTCATGCGGTGCAGATCCCCCAGATGGCTGTCATGTGCTGTCTACCTCATGGTTGAAGGTGGTTGCTGCGGCTCTGTCATGGCTTATGTTTCAGCCAGGAGAGAGTGTGTAGAAGCTCACGCCTTACTTTTTATGAGTCCTCAGAAGATTATGCTCCACACTCTCCCTAGTTTTCCGTTGTCCACAGTTTCAGTCACATGATGATTTCTGGTCAGGATGAAAAAATAATATAGTCTGTTTCATGCATCCAGTTACATTGGGGGTTCTGTTATCAAGGAAAAATGGGAGAATGGATATTAGCGGACATCTCCATTTCTTTCACACTCCCGGCTCTTCTGGTTTTAAGTTTCCAGCCCAGATTTGAGTCATAAATAGAAACCATTCTGTAGGTTCTGAGCATAAAGTGTGATAATACAGTCTTGAGACTTATATAGAGATTGGAAAGCCCACAAAGTGTAAATATTTACTCTGCGCTCCCGTAGTGTTGTTGAGTAAAATTCCATCAAATGAATTTGCCCCACTGTTTGTTTATCCGTTGACCAGGGGAGGGACATCAGGGTGTTTCCAGTTTTAGGCGATTATGAGTAAAGCCACTATAAATGTTTGCATATAGCTTTTTGTGGGTGTAGGTTGCAGTTTTTCTTGGGTTAAAAACCCAGGAGAAGGGTCACTGAGTCATATGGTAAGAGTTAAGACAAACTTTTTCTATAATGGAAAAGGGAGTAAATATTTAGGCCCCGTGCAGACCATATGGTCCTTGTCTTGAGTCTTCCACTCCTGCCATTGGAGCCCACAGGCTGCCATTGCTACAGTGTTGCAATAACATTTTATTGACAGACCTTGAACTTTAAATTTCATAGGGTTTTCATCTGTCACAAAATACCCTTTTGACTTTTTTCCTGAACCATTTAAAAGTCATTCTTAGCGCACAGGCCATATAAAAACAGGCAGCAGGCCATAGTTTGCTGACTCCTCTGTTAAGTGAAAGAGGCCAGACTCAAAGTCTGGCCATACATACTCTATGATGCCATTTTTATGATGTTCTGGGAAAGGGCAAAACTATAGGGGCAGCAGATAAATTCGTCGTTGTCAGGGACTAGATGTGAAGTTCCCCGTCCTTACCAGCACTTGGTAATAGCAGGATTTTGTTTTTGTTTTTAGCCATTTTAAGAAATAGACAGTGATATTTCACTGTAGTGAATTGGCCTGGCCCTGATGATTAAGGATATTGAGGATCTTTTTTAAGTGCTTCTTTGCCATTCCTACATCTTTGCTCTTATGTCTCTTCAGGACTTACCCCACCTTTGTTTTTACCTTGGGTTGGTTCATTTTCTAACTGAGGTTTGAGTGTTTGTTGTGTCAGATTGAAATTCCTTATCAGGTATGTGTCTTGGAAATTTCTTTTTCCTTGCTTATGGTTTGTCTTTGCATTTTCTTAACGTTGTCTTTCACAGAGCAGTTTTTAATTTTGGTGAAGTACAGTGTTTTCTTTGGTATGCTAGTGGATTGCGCTTTTGATACTGTGTCTAAGAATCTGTTTTATCCTGGGGCGCCTGGGTGGCTCAGTGGGTTAAGCCGCTGCCTTCGGCTCGGGTCATGATCTTAGGGTCCTGGGATCGAGTCCCGCATCGGGCTCTCTGCTCGGCAGGGAGCCTGCTTCCCTCTCTCTCTCTCTGCCTGCCTCTCCATCTACTTGTGATTTCTCTCTGTCAAATAAATAAATAAAATCTTAAAAAAAAAAAAAAAAGAATCCGTTTTATCCAAAGTCACAAAGATTTTCTCTGTTTTTCTTCTCGGAATTATATAGTTTTAGAATCACCTCTTGAGTTTCTCAAAAAACAAACAAACAAACAAAAACAACCAGAAAAACAAAAACCTACTTGGGTTTTGATTGGAGTTGTGTTAGAACAACAGATCAAATTCTTCTAGCATTGAGAATTGTCTAATCTCTCACATTCTGTATCTCCATTTATTTAGATTATTGACTCTCTTTTTTACATTTAATATCTTAAAATTTTATTTTTCTCAGATAGAGAGTGAGCACATGAGCTGTATATAGAGCATTTTTTCATAAATAGATGCTGAATTTTGTCAGGTGCTTTCTAGGCATTTCTGTAGACACTGTAATTTGTTTGGTCATATGCTTTTTTCCCCTTAGTTTATTGATATGATGAATTTTTTATTGATTTTCAGATATTAAACCAACCTGGCCTTCTTTTAAAGATTTTATTTATTTATTTGTCAGAGAGTGAGCGAGCGAGAGCGAGCACAGGCAGACAGAGTAGAAGGCAGAGTCAGAGGGAGAAGCAGGCTCCCTGCAGAGCAAGGAGCCCGATGCGGGACTCAATCCCAGGACGCTGGGATCATGACCTGAGCCGAAGGCAGCTGCCCAACCAACTGAGCCACCCAGGTGTCCCAGGTTATCTGGTTTTGATCAGGGTAATGCTGGCTTCATAAAATGAGTTATGAAGTGTTCTTCTCTTCCATTTTCTGGGAAGGTATATAGAGTTGGTATTACTTAAATATTTGGTAGAATTTGCTAGGGAAGCCTTCTGGATCTGAGGTTTTCTCTTTTGGAAGGTTTTAACTGTAAAGTCTAATTTTTTTTTTTTTTTAATATCTATGGAATAATTCAAGTTCTCTGTTTCTTCTTACTTAGATGAGGTCTGCTTATTAGTGTGTCTTTAAGAAATTTGGCCACATCACATAAGGCGTTAAGTCTATGGATATAAAGTTATGGTCATATTCCCTCTTTTCTTTAAATGTCTGAAGAGCTGTAGTAAGGTCCCTCCTTTATTTCTAATATTGGTAATTTGTGGGGTTTTTTTCTTTTTCTTGGTCAGTGTAGCTAAAAGTTTATCGATTTTACTTATTTTTCAGAGAACCAGCTTTTGGTTACATTGTTTTTGCTCTGTTTTTCTTTTTCTAATTTTATTGATGTCTGCTCTTTATTTCCTTTTTTCCTCCTTGTGTTGGGCTTAGTTTGCTCTTATTTTTTTAGTTTTGTAAGGTGAGAGTTGAGCTTATTGATTTGAGACCTCCTTTTCTACTGTAAGCATGTAATGCTATGAATTTCCCTCTAAGCACTGCTTTAGTGTCACATTGCAAATTTGGATGGGTTTTTCTCATTCATTCAATTCCTAATTTCCCTTCTGACTTCCTCTTTGACCCATGAGTTGTTTAGAAGTTTCTTTCTTTCTTTTTTTTTTTCTTTAATATTTATTTATTTGACAGTGAGGGGACACAAGCAGGGGGAGCAGCAGAGGGAGAGGGAGAAGCAGATTCCCTGCTGAGCAGAGAGCCTGAGTCAGGGCTTGATTCCAGGAACCTGGAACTCAAACAGCTGAGCCACCCAGGTGCCCCTCAGGCTCATTCAGGTTCATTCATTTTGAATGAAACTTATGGGGCTCAGTAGGTTAAGCCTCTGCCTTCGGCTTAGGTCATGATCCCAGGGTCCTGGGATCGAGCCCCACATCGGGCTCCTTGCTCAGCAGGGAGCCTGCTTCCCCCTCTCTCTCTGCCCGCCTCTCTGGCCACTACTGAGATATCTCTCTCTCTCTCTGTCAAATAAATAAATAATCTTTAAAAAAAAAAAAAAAAAAAGAATGAAAGTTACTCATTCCATTAGGACCCCAGAACTTAGATTGTGTAGTTTCAGTTCTGTTAAGTTTCTCAAAATTTGTTTTATGGCCTGAACTATGACCGTACACTTGATAAATGTCCCATGTGCCCTTCTTTGAACATAACATGTCTTCTGCACCTGTGGATGAAGTGCGCTTTCAGTGTCAACTCAGGCAGCTTAGTTGATGCCGTTCTTCCTGGTCTCGATGTTCTGACTGGTTTCCTCTGTACTTTGTTGATGAATAAGAGAAAAGTGCTGAAATCTCTAGTTATCTTGTGGATTTGTCTATTACTCCTTTCAGTTCTCTGTTTTTCCTTCATATATTTTGAAGCTCTGTTTTTTTTTTTTTTTTAAGATTTATTTATTTATTTGACAGAGATCACAAGTAGGCAGAGAGGCAGGCAGAGAGAGAGGGAGAAGCAGGCTCCCCGCTGAGCAGAGAGCCTGATGTGGGGCTCGATCCCAGGACCCTGAGATCATGACCTGAGCTGAAGGCAGCGGCTTAACCCACTGAGCCACCCAGGCACCCCTGAAGCTCTGTTTTGTGAAAACATACTTAGGGGGTTCTATCTTCTTGACGAATTGACTCCTTTACCATTATATATAATGTCTTTCTTTATTGCTGATAATATTCTTTGTTCTGAAGTGTCAGATAATAATTTAGGCCAGCTTTCTTTTGATTAGTGTTTGCATGATATATATTTTTCCCATCTGTGTTAGTTTTCTGTGCTACATAGTAAATTACAAGAAACGGGCACCTGGGTGGCTCAGCCCTTAAGCATCTCCCTTCAGCTCAGGTCATGATCCCAGGGTCCTGGGATCGAGTCCCACATCAGGCTCCCTTTCCCACTCCCCCTTCTTGTGTTCTCTCTCTCTTTTTGTCAAATAAATAAATAAAATCTAGAAGAACTGAGAGAAACAGTGATTTTAGACAGCATGGTTCGTACATATTTGACATACATATGACTGTATGTACATATGACATACAGTCATAGTTCTATAAGTGAGAAGTTCCGTAGGCCTAGAAATCAGTCTGAAATTGGTGTCAGCTGTTCTGCATTCCTGTCGGGAAGCTCATTCAGGTTCTTAGAATTCATGTGCTTAGGGTTAGGGGCTTGAGGACAACTGTCTTGCTCCCTGTTGATCTTTTTCAGCTCCGGGAAGCCACATGCAGGTCCTTGCCTGCAGGCTTCCTTCCATCTCAGCCATGGAGATTCTCCCTCACGTGGAACCCTCTGAACGCTTCAGATCTGACTTTCCTTCTGCCACCAGCTGGAGAACAGTGCTTTGAAAGAGCACATGTGGGGTGCCTGGGTGGCTCCGTCAGTTAAGCATCTGACTCTTGATTTCAGCTCAGGTCATGATCTCGGGGTTGTGAGATTGAGCTCCGTGCTGGGTGTGGAGCCTGCTTAAGCCTCTCTCTCTCCCTCTCCTCCCTTAAAAAACAAATAAAATAAAGGGCACATGTGATGAAGTGAGAACAACCTGGATAATTTCCTTGTGCTGAGGTCAGCTGTGCCGTATAACCTAATTGCGGTCGGCATCGTCATGTTCACAGTCCTGAGGGTTATGCAGGACTTGTATGCAAGGGGAGTGGGAAATACTGAGGGCCAGCTTCAAATCTGCCCCCCACACCATCCCTTTGCTTTTGACCTATCTTTGTCTTTATGCTCAGATCAAGCTTCTTCTAGATAGCATATGTCATCTCTTTTTTATTCAGTCTTAAGAGTCTCTACCTTTCCATTGATATGTTTGGCCATTTGCATTTAGTAATTGAGCAATGTGGTTGAATTAAAATCTGCAGTCCTTTTGTTTCCTGTGTCTTCCATCTGTTCTTTTTTCCTTTCCTCCTCTATTTCCATTTTTTTAATTGAATATTTTAAATTTCATATGACCTCCATTGTTGGTTTACTGTTTATACTTTTTGTAGTGATTGCCCTAGGCTTTACCATATACGTCTGTAATGAATTATTCTCTCTTCAAGTTATATTTACTGTATCACATAAGATACAAGAACTTTACAATATATACTCCCAATTCTTCCCTCCCATCCTGTCGTTGTCACACTTTTTGCTTTTACTTACGTTGTGAGCCTATACTATATTTCTCTTGTTTCACTTTAGACAATTGTCTTTTTAATTTTTTTTTTAAGATTTTATTTATTGATTTGACAGAGAGGGAGTATACAAGCGGCAGAGCGGCTGGCAGAGGGAGAGGGGGAAGCAGGCTTTCCGCTGAGCAGGGAGCCCAATGCGGGGCTCGATCCCAGGACCTTGGGATCGTGACCTGAGCCGAAGGCAGACACTTAACCGACTGAGCCACCCAGACACCCTAGACAATTATCTTTAGAGCAGTTTAAAATAAGGTAGAGAATGTTATATTTTATATACATAGTTTTATAAATTGTAATTTTTATAGTATATTTTATATATGTACAATACATAACTGTATCAAATATATTTTATATTAACCTTTATTTTAGTCATCGCTGGAGATCTTCATTTTTTTGTATAGATCCACGTTTCTATCTGGTATCCTATTCCTTCTGCCTGAAGAACTTCCTTTAATGTTTCTTGTAGTGCAGGTCTGCTCTTATGAATTATCTCTGTTTTTGTCATTTTTGAAAGATATTTTCACTGGGTGTGGAATTACAGGTTCACAGGATATTCTTTCAGCACATTACAGGGGCATGTTTGGTTGGCTGTTAGTGTGCGGGGTTGAGGCCGTCTGGTCAGGAGCGGCCCTGGGTCTGGGTTTGCTGTTTCAGTTTCCTGTATTGTACCTTCACCTTCCAATTCCTGTAGCATTACCGTGAGCTGTTTCCTGGTATGTGTAGGTTCTGACAAGAACTCTACTGTGTCTCTTTATTCCCATGCATGTAATGTCTCTTTTCTTCCTGAATGTTTACACCATTTCATCTTTGGTTTTTAGGTGTTGAATATGATGTGTCTCGATGTTTGCTCTTGGTATTTTTCCTGCTTGGGTTCTCCAGGCGTGTAGGCTCCCATACACTGTTTACTTGTTCCCTCCAGCTTCCAGATTCTGTTTTGTGTCTTTAATTCTTTTCTTTTTCTGTATCAGTTTGGGGAGTTTGTAGCGGTGAGACTGATCGGTCTTCTAGTTTGCCAGTTCTTTCCTGCACTGCAGTGTTGAGTCTCTTGATGAATTTGTTGAGGTCAATCTGCTTATTTGCTACTGTGTTTTTAGTTCTAACATTTACATTTGGCTTTTATGTTTCCAGCTCTGTAGTCGAGCTGCTCATTTGTTCCTACATTTTTGACTACTTTTTCTGGTAGAGTCTTTAATATTTTAGTTATTTTTTAAAGATTTTATTTATCAGAGAGAGGGGGGCATGTGAGCAGGGAGAAGGGCAGAGAGAGAAGCGGACTCCTCACTGAGCAGAGAGCCATGTGTGGGGCTGGATCCCAGGACTCCAGGATCACGACCTGCGCTGAGGTAAATGCTTTGAAATGACTGAGCCACCCAGACCCCCTAACGTATTAGTTACTTTTAAATTCCGTAACAGTTCTGACATCTGGGTCATCCCCAAGGCTTTTTCTGTTGATCGCTTTGTCTCTTCACAGGGTGTTGTGTTTTTCTTCTTTTGTGCGCATGCGTATCTCATAATCTTTAATTGAATCTTAGACATTACAAGTAGGACAGTAAAGAGGGAAGTGAATGGTATTTATGCCTAGAAATGGGCGCGCTTCCGGTAAGTTGCTAGGATGGATCGAGTCGGTCTGGTTAGGAGTTAGGCTCGTCTGGGTTCTGTTCCTGCGCTCCTTCCCTTCCCTGCGCCTCCAGCCTCTTGCTGCCATCCGCGGACAGGAGGGGCTGAGTTTCCGGAAGGTTCTTCTCAGTGTTCCTGTTCTCCCTCAGCTTTTCAGCCTTCCCCCTATTTCTGTGCCTCAAAGAGAATCTCTCGCTGCTCCTGCCTTTCCCTAACAGGAGATTCCTGTTGCTTCGCACTTGGGGGAAGGAAGGTTGGGAGGGCGTTCTCCATTATCCGGTTCACCATCCCAGATGGGTCCTTGAACAAGTAGGAAGTAGGATTTGCAGACCTACACCCAGGCTCTTAAGGCTTTTATTTCGTTGAGGAGAAGGGCTGGGCTGGGCTTTATGCGCTTTTTTTTTTTTTTTTTTTTGCGGTGTTGGCCACTCCGCTGCTCCCAGCTTGCACTGGTGAGGGAGACTTTCTCCCGCCTCTTGCTCTGAACTAGTCTTGGTCAGGAGCGCACTCTGGAGGGTTCCTGAGAACAGCCTGCAGGGCATGCACTCCCCCGGCATCTGTGGCTAGCCTCCACTTGGCTTGTAGCAGTTGGTTAAACATTTTAGCCGAACTCTTCTGACCTGTCCGGTGGTATCCGGTGTCTGTTCTTCCTGGGCCCTGTCTCGGGCAGGCACGTGCTCTAGTGCACTTTCTCCTTTGTGGGGGAGCTTCTCTTCCCTTAGATTTTATTCTACTTGGTTCCCCCGTGACTTCTGTTCTCAGATGACTTCACAGAAAGTCATGCTCTTTGTAGTTTTTCTGGATTTTCTTGTTAGGATGAGCCCAGTGTTCTTTCCAACTTGCACTCAACCTCCTGCCTGGCCTTCAGTGATCACAAGAACAAAGCAAAACCCGACACCAAGCCCACTAGACGCTGGGCTCTGTGCTGAGTGAGGGGGAATTCAGCTTTGAGGAATTCTCTCTCCCAACGTTGTAGTCTTGGTGGGAGGGTCCTTCTCGAGCACGTTACCTAAGCTTCCCCGGTGGGAGGCTTTGCTTATAACTGGAATCTTAAGCGAGTACCTCCAGGTGGCGAGAGAGGTGGGAGGTAGGCAGGCATACGGGGCCCCCTCGCGCACCCCCAAGAGGACACTCCAGTAGCTTTGCTGCCCATGCCCTTGGGGCCTCTCCATCCGCATCTGGTTCTCCGGGGTCATGTCCATTTTGTGAGCCTCTGACGGTCTTCTAATGAATTCTTTTTTGCTGAAGTTAGTGGAGCTCCTAGTCTGCCATGTACAACCGAGGACTTCCACCTCGGGAAACGTATAGGCTGGAAGGGGAAACACAGTACCCAGAAAACACAGAAATACCGAGTGCAGAGCAAAATCGTGCTGCCAAGTATGGACCGGCCTGGGGGTCAGCCAACTTGTTCATAAAAGGCCAGACGGTAAATATTTCAGTCTTGTGGCCATATGGTCTCTGTTGCAGCTACTCAGCTCTGCCATCCTCGTGCAGAAGCGGCCGTGGACAGTATGTAAACAGATGGGAGCAGCTGTTCCAATAGAGCTGTTTACCCAGGCGGGCAGCCGTGGGTCACCCGCTCCCGCTCCAGGCCACTGTGTGCATTTAGAGGAAGACTAGAGACAGTGTGTATATCTCCTGGTTCTTTGCAAAGGCCAGAGTTTCAAGTGTCAGGGTCCTTATGCCTGAGGATTAACTGACATCATTCTTTCTGCCCATTCCTCTCTTGCAGAAGCAAAACCAGCCCCAGAAATATTTGAAAACGAAGTCATGGCACTGCTGAGAGACTTTGCTAAAAATAAAAACAAAGAGCAGAGACTGCGCGCCCCAGATCTGGAATACCTCTTTGAAAAGCCACATTGAGCTGTGCACCGCCGCCTGCCGTGGGGGCTCCATCGTGGACCCTAACTTAGGATAGATCCCGGCCTTGACTTCCTGCTGCTCCTGAGACACTCAGCCCACCCAGACTGTTTGTCTTGCTTCAGATGCTGGACCCATCTCTCAGGACATGTAAATACTGGGTGTGACTCATTCTCACACTTTGTTGGTTTAGTTTTAAGCCTTAAAGCAGTTGCTGGTGTTGCCAGCACTCTGGCCTGTTTCTCTGGCTCCGGTCTTTGGAGTCGGGCCTCTGCCACAGGAGGGCGGTGTCGGGACGCGTGTAGCTCACCCGTAGCTTCCAGAAGTGTGTGCCCTGCAAAGAGACAGCCAGCTGCGGGGGCTGGGTAGTAAGCTTCCCCGAGCAGCCCAGGGCTTTGTTCAAGTGAAATCTGCTCCCCCCTCCCCACCCAGGTAGGGTCCTTCCTCCTGGGGCAGCAGACCCAAGGCCCCTGAGCTGACTCTTTCAGAGGCGCGGCAGGCAGAGCGAGGGCGGCAGGCGGGATGTGTGGGCTCGCTGCTGACAAGTCCACATCCTCCTCATCAGATTGTCTCACAAACGTTCACTCTGTACACTGAAAGATAATTAAATATTAAAGAATATTTTATGAAGGAGAAATCACAGTTCCCGGCCCTCACACAATTATTTTAATTCTGTCTGTCCTCATATAATCCACAGTCACTTGTTTCCAGAGTTATATAAGGTGACAGCCACAGGATTGATTCCCGTGTGGCACGATGGCAAGCGTTCTCGGTCTTTCTACAGTCTTCCCGGTGATTGTAGTTGACGAATCGACAACACATAAGCAATAACATCTTAGAATGAATCGGTTGGCAGTGCTGAGCTCCGGGGCCAGGAGACTAATGGGTGTCTAGCAGTGGTCTCCCTGGAAGGATTTGCTCTCAGAACTGTAACCCAGTCAGCACTGTCGCCCCCCCCCCCCCGGGCTGGGCGGGGACCATCCGAGGTACAGACCTCAGAAAGCAGGCCTGGGGAGGGATAAGCACTGGGTTGGTGATCACAGGAGATGCATGCGGAGAGGCAGTGCCTGCTTCCAGCATCCTGGAGCGGAGGGGTTCCTGGAGAGCCTCGGCCCGGTCCTCCTTGCCCCTCAGTGTCCCCGGCTGAGAAGAGAAGAGAGCTAGCTTTTACTCACGGGACCCGTGAGAGCCCCACAGCACTGCTACGGACAAGTGGTGTTATGCTAATTTTGTAGATGAGAAAGTGGGCTCAGAGAGCAGTTTGTCCAAGGTCAAGTCGCTGTTTCGTCAGAAGGTGACAGTCTCCTTTAGTTCTGCTGCCAAAGTGGAGGAACTTTCCACTAGATCACTCTTCTTTACTGGTGGAAACTTAGTAGGAATTCATGCTTTGCAATGTTAGGGCAAAGACACAATCATTCTGAGACAGTGAACCTGTGTGTCATGAAGGGGACAGGAAGCTCTAGATGCTTCCCAAAGTAAGCTCGTGGCTACCCAGGGCAGCTCGCATGCAGGAAGCAGTGTCGGCGCTGGTTTCAGGTTCAGATCCTGGCTCTGCTGCCTACCTGCTGGCTGAGTGCGTTGCCCTGAGCCCCCACGTCCTCATCCATAAAACGGGGGTGACGACTCTCCTTATTTTAGCTGTTTGTGAGCTTCAGATGAGAAGAGAGAAAACTTGCAAAGCTCCTACACGGCCCCCAGCACACTCGGCTCTCAGTAGCTATTCGGTGTCCATGCTGGGTCGAGGCCTGAGCTGGAGACTTTAAAAGCCGTCTCCTAATACCAGTTGCCTGGCATGTCACCTGTGCAAGCGGGAAAGCCGAGCCTGCTTGAGAACCATGGGGGTGTCTCACCAGCCAGGGAAGACAAAAATGCCCCGGGGGCGAGAAGCAGATGTGGGAGTGACAGCTGGGAGGCTGAAGCAGGGCCCTTGGTGAGGACGTGCCGGGGGGCTTCCTGCAGACTCTGGTCACTTGGGGCCTCGTTTGAGGCACTGGGCAGAGGGCGTTAAGCAGCCGGAGAGTTTGTGGGGCTCACTGGACTGTAAGACATGCACACAAATGGGCAGCGACTTGCCCATCCATCCTGGATGCTGCTGTGGTCCTCCCCAGTGGCCTAGTGGGCAGCCTGGGCCTTCCCCCCCTGGGGGGTTCCAGGTGTCCTGATCCTGATTTTGTCTCATTTAACATAATGTTCAGCAGTTGCCATTGTCCCCTGGGACTGGCATGCTTCTGAAGAATTGTTTTCCTCCCAGGCTGCTGGCTTGGGTCCCCTCGGAAAGTGAGGATCTTGCTAACTTCAGCTGCTCGGCATCAGACCCAGCGGTGCTATGTAAACAGTTTTTCCCTTTATTGGGCATTAACTAAAACTAGGCTGGCCACAGCGCATTTTTTAAAAATTAATAAACATATAGCAAGGGCCAGCAGCCCCCCAAGGATCTTTGGGGAACAGGAGCCGGCCCCATCTCTCTCAGTCTGACACTAAACTGCTCGGTGACCTTATTCTGAGCCAGGGCCCTGCTCTGCCCCATCCGGAGTGAGTTCTGCCGCCCAGGCTGCCTCGTGATCCGTCCCACCGGCTCACAAAGGCTGTTCTCTTCCCAGTCTCGTGTCTCAATCACTCCCAGTCTTCTCAGTGCACAGGCCACACCCCTTTGTCTGAGCTCTGTGCCTTGGAGGGGATCTGCTGGGGTCTTGGTAGAGGGGTCTCGTTCTGGCTTTGGGCTTTATCTGGAGGTTGTCTGTCTGTTCCGTCGCTCCAGCCAGGGGGGCACAGTCACAAACCTCGTTCATATTTTTAAACATCACCAGGAAAAGAGATTCTGCTGGCAGAGTTGAGAGTCCAACGTTTATTTGTCAGTCCATCCACCACGCTGCTGTGGCTCGAGGAAGAGGAAGGGTTCACGATGCGGAAGTCAGGCAGCCTTAAGGGGCCAGCAGGTCTGGGAGACTTCTGAGCCGACAGCCCCCCATTAGCCCAGCGGGCCGTGTCTGAGGGGTGGGTCTGCCATCCTGCAGCTGTCAGGGGAACGGGGCCCATCCGTGGGACACAGGTGTCCCAGGGAGCCCTCTGCGAGCGTGGAAAGGTACCAGATCTTCCCCAGTCAGCTAAAGTGGCCTTGGGACAGGTGGCCTGAGGCAAGGGGTGCTCTTGCAGCTTTAAGGAACACGGGTCTGTCAGCAGTCTGACATTTTAAGGTGGATTACAGAGAAGTGGAAGCTATCCAAGATAAGAGGCTTGAAAGGGAAAGACGTGCGGAGAAGAAATCTACCACCTCGTAACCCACAATCGCAGGGAGAAGAGTCACGGTCTTTTGCTGGGTCCCAGGTCTTGCCTGAATCCAGATACTCCTGCCAAGGACGAGGTGGTTTTCTTTAAGAAGGGCGCCGTGAGCGCAGCTTACATAACGACCCATCATAGCCCGTAGTTGTAAAGCGAGCGATGACATTAAGATGAGCATTGTATTTGCCGGTGGATTTCAGGTCATTTAGTTAGCATCGAGAGAAGTGTTCACCTTCTGCGATGTGCTGGGACCCATGGTGAGGGCAAGTCGAGTGGGGCAGGTAAGGGCAACTACTTGAGAAATCGAAGGAAGACCCCCCCCATGGCCCATTCATCAGCTCGGCGCCCGCGCCGACAGAACCTCTCCACCGCTCTGTGTAAGCAGAGCACCCTTTGCACTCTGTATAAGCACCGCTCCCTTTTTTAGTAAAAGGGAGAGAAGAGGAACTTCCCCGCATGTGTGGGCATAAGGACCAAATGAGGTCGCACATGGAGGTGCCTAGCACAGGACCTGGCACCTTAGCAACAGTGTTGCTAGGTCGACCTAGCAACGTGCTCTTTGCTGACGTGGGCCCAGCGCTGCTAAGAGCATCACGAGGACTCCGGCTGAAGGTGCACCATGGTCACAGGAATAAAGTAGGGTTGTCATTCCCCTTTCACAGGTGAGAAAAGTGAGGCCTGATGAGATAGAAAGCTACTTGCTCGGGGTCACAGAGGGGAAGCATTTCAAGGCAGGCCTTGGGTGGGTGTGGGCGGATAGTATTGGCTACATTGCCTGCAAACAGGAACGCCATCGCCAGCCCTCCCCTGAGACTGGCTTCTGGATCTCGTGGTCTGTGGAGGACTACTGTTCCGACTTGGCAGAGACCCTCCCTTGGTTTCCTGCTGGGCCCCTGGGCCCTAACTCTTGCAGACATGATGGCATGGCCTCAGCAGCTCTAGGCTTAACCCCCTGAGCCCTCCTAGCAGGACCGGTGCCACCTCCCGATGATGCTTTGGAGTTGAGAGGCACTTTGGATTTGAGGGGCAGTCAGAGGGCAGGGCTCAAACTGCCCCGTGTCAAGGGATTTAGGCCTGCCTCTAGCAGCAGAGATGAGGCATGAAGCTTTCTGGATCTCCCCGTCACTATCCGTCCTTTCCCTCCGAGCTGGGGGCCGGCTCTGTTTGCTGGGCGTGGCTGGTCAGGAGGGCCACGCAAACCCCATTCCCGGGTACAGAGATGAGTTGCCCAACCTCTCACACACCCTGGCTCCTGTGCTTTTGCTGACGACCCAGTGCTGGCTCCTCTGAGGCCCCTGTGAGTGGGACCCTCACTCCTGTTTGTCTTGGCCCCCACCCTCTCATCAGGGTCCCACAGACAGAAATTTTTGTAGATATTTCACTAGATAACGTGTCTCCCAACTGAAGTAGAAAAAGGCAGTTAAAGATGCCCAGACTTTAATTTTAAAGATGCACTGTACTGGCCTTCACTATGTTACACATTAACAAAATTTGGTAAACCTATTGTGTTCTCTAACTTGAGAGGAACCCCACATGCCTTCCAAGCTGCCAACCCACGGAGAAGAGGTTGGAAAGCCAGAAGCTAGTCCTTTCTGTCGGCTACTTCTGTCTGCATTTGAAGGAGACTTACGAGGAAGAGATGAGCTCAGGGAAGAATTATGTGATGTTCAAGTAGTAATGAAGGGAAATAGAATCCAGAGATCCAGGGCCTTTCAGGGTTGAAAAATCTTCTATGCCCTAAGTAGAAAAAGACGAGATTTAAAAAAAAAAAAAAAAAAAATTGAGGGCCACAAAAACCTGGAGAAACTTTTCCCTCAGATAAAGTGCCTCAGGACAGGACCAGACGAGGGCATATCCTTTTTATCATTCCAAGTACCGTCAAGACAGCCATCGAGGAGAGGAGAGGTCCAGAGGGGAACCAGCAAGACAGGTTTTGTGCTCGAACTGTCCGGGAAAAGACTTCGGGTGAGTGTGACTGTGGGGGCACAGAACTGACTAGAAGCAAGTGGGTCTGTGACAAGTTGTGTTGCCGACAGAACCGTGAGCTGCGGGAGCCACAGTTTGCAGCTGTGAAAGGACTTACCACGCATGAGCAGGAGGGGGAGTCCGCAGCCCTCCGGGGGGACAGGCCGTGCCATGCCCGTTTCAGAGATGGCAGAGGAGGAGGCCCGCGGATAGAAGAGCTGGGCCAGTGCCAACAGTGAGCGCAGTCTCCTGCAAAGCAGGACCAGCGAGCGAGGGAGCCTCGGTGCAGTGCCATCCCCACCCCACACTGGATGGGCCGCCCAGCGTCCGCGCGCCTGCCTTTCCAATTGTGGGTCCCTCGCCCAGGATGAGCTGCATGGGATAGGAAGAGGCTGGTGCACCCGTGTCTCCGGAGACCCCAGGCTTCGAGCCAGGTGCAGGGACTGGACAGACTTAGGGTGGCGTCCCTTGGGGAGAATGTGCGTGTGCCATGTGTGAGAAGAAAGACTGGCTGGTTTGGCGCACAGAAGGTGGGGTTGCAGCAGGGACTACTGGGGTCTACCCGCCCCAATGACACTTCTTCCTGACCAAGCAGGGAGACCACATGGCCCCAGCCTGCCTTCTGTAAGGCCGGGGCTGCGTGGTTGGGACTGGCAGGGCGGGCGCAGGCAGGAGTAAGGAGAGCCACTTTCAGGCCTGGCCCTTAGAAACACTCCGACGAGGCACCTGCGGGGCTCAGTCGGTGAAACATCTGCCTTCGGCTCAGGTCACCATCCCAGGGTCCTGGGGTCGAGCCCCACATCTTGCTCCCTGTTCTGCGGGGAGTCTGCTTCTCCTCTCCCACTCCCCCTGCTTGTGTTCCCTCTCTCGCTGTGTCTGTTAAACAAATACAATCTTAAAAACAGAAAAGTGGGGCACCTGGGTGGCTCAGTGGGTTAAAGCTTCTGCTTTCGGCTCGGGTCATGATCCCAGAGTTCTGGGATCGAGCCCTGAGTCGGGCTCTCTGCTCAGCAGGGAGCCTGCTTTCCTTCCTCTCTCTCTGCCTGCCTCTCTGCCTACTTGTGTGATCTCTGTCTGTCAAATAAATAAATAAAATCTTAAAAAAAAAAAAAAAAACAGGAAAGAAATACCTGAGTGTGGCTGCTACCTTGCCACAGACATCCAACCCATGTTCTAGATGGGATGCCTACACCAGGGAGGGGGTCGCCTAAACTCTCAAACTGCTTCAGGGGCTCTCAAATTGGGGCAATTTCGTGCTTTATTCATTCCCTTGTTACAGCCTATCCTATTCGGACTAGTACATCTTGCTGGATCAGACCCACGGTGCAGTCAACCCTTGAACAACATGGGGCTGAAAAACCCACATACAACTCTTGACTCAACCAAAAACCTAACTACTGTTGCCCGAAGCCTTACTGGTAAGATAAACAGTTGCTTGCACGTATTATGTATGGTGTATGTACTACATCCTGTATTCTTACAATGAAGGAAGCTAAAGTAAAGAAAGTGTTATTAAGAATATCATAAGGGGGGCACCTGGGTGGCTAAGTGGGTTAAAGCCTCCGTCTTTGGCTCGGGTCATGGTCCCTGGGGACTGGGATCGAGCCCCGCATCAGGCTCTCTGCTCAGTGGGGAGCCTGCTTCCTCCTCTCTCTGCCTGCCTCTCTGCCTACTTGTGATCTCTGTCTGTCAAATAAATAAATAAATCTTAAAAAAAAAAAAAAAGAATATCATAAGGGGTTAGGGGGTTACACAGCTGGGAAGCAGCAAGACAGGAGGGAAATCCAGGTTTCCCCAGATCTTGCCGTGAACTTCCCAACACCCCACCTTTCCCAGACACCCTCTCCTTGCCCTCCTGAACTTTGCCATATCCGTGCCCCATCTATACTAGTATTTCCTTACTGTTGTCCTTAAGTTGAGTCCCTTGTTTATTTAAACAAATTAATTTTTGAAAAGAAACTTCACATCACAGCTGTAAATGGGGAAAACTGTTATCAATGGCGTCACTTGCCAAAACTAACAAGGTAGCTATAAAAACAAATACTTTGGGGCCACCTGACCGGCTCAGTCAGTAGAGCACGTGACTCTTCTCAGGGTCATGATTTCAAGCCCCATGTTGGGCGGGGAGCCTACTTCAAAAAAAATTTTTTTTTCAAATACATAAAATGTGGAATTTTTTTAATGTATTAGAAAAAATTTCATATATACAGCAATGTTCGAAAGACTTTTACAGCAAGTAACTGTATGACCTATCCGTCACTTAGGTTCCCACTAACTTTTTACTTGCTTGATTCATTGTCTATCTGCTCACCTTTCCATCCCTTTCTGGAGGGTTGGAAATTAATTAATCCATTAATTATTAATTCATCTACTTTTTGATTCATTTCAAAGAAAATGATAGATATCAGAACGCTTCCCCTAAATATTGTGGAACACATATCATTAATCAGACGCACATATTTAAGGTTGTTTTCTTGGGGCAGCTGGGTGGCTCAGTGGGTTAAGCCTCTGCCTTCAGCTCAGGTCATGATCTCAGGGTCCTGGGATCAAGCCCCGCATCGGGCTTTCTGCTCGGCGGGGAGCCTGCTTCCCCTTCTCTCTCTGCCTGCCTCTCTGTCTACTTGTGATCTCTCTCTCTTTCTTTAAAATAAATAAAATCTTAAAAAAAAAAAAAAAGTTGTTTCTTTTGCTCCAAAATTTACATACAATGAAATGCCCAAATCGTAAGTGTACATGTGCTGCCTCCCAGCAGGCGCCCACATCAGACTCCTATCAGGAAACAGGAATTACCATCACCCTAGAAAGTTCTCTCCTGTTCCACCCTGGTCAGTCCCTACAATACGCCTCCTCACACGCCAGGCAACCGTATCTCTGACTTTTTCTTTCACCACAGATTAGCTTTGTCTGTTCCAGAATTTCATAAAGATGGAATCATGTGGTGTGTACTCTTCTGGTTGTGTCTGCTTTCAGTCAGCATAACGTTTTTGGCACTGCCCACATTGGTATTTGGTCCTGTTTATTGTTGAGTTGAATGCATCATGTCAAACGACTCTACCCCATTTGTGTATTCATTCCATGGATGGGCACCTGAGCTCCTTCTGGTACTGGGTTCCAGACAATTCTTTTTGTGATTGAATGTTCTTATTTCTCAGTAAATATCTAGAAGTAGAATTTCTAGGTCATATGTAGGTGTAGGTCTAGTTGAAAAGCAAGTGCCAGCTCGTGGTCCAAAGCAGATGTACCCTTTTACATCCTCACGGGCAATGTACGAGAGATCTAGCTGCCCTAGAAGCTTGCCAGCATTGGATGTCAGTCAGTCCTTCAAAACTTAGCCATCTTTGTGGGTAGAAACTGGCACCTCCCTGTGGTTTTCATTTGCAGTTCCCTGACGACGAATGATGTTGAATTTTTCTTCATGTGCTTATGACTATTCAAATGTCTTCCTAACATTTCATTTATTTGTTAGACAGAACACAAGCAGACAGAGGGAGAGGGAGAAGCAGGCTCCCCATTGAGCAGAGAGCCCTAGGTGGGGCTCTATCCCAGGACCCTGGGATTATGAACTGAGGCAAAGGCAGAGGCTTTAACCCACTGAGCCACCCAGGTGCCATCATATGTCTTCTTTTGTGGGATGCCAGCTCGAGCCTCTTGCCCACTTTTAAATTTGGTTGTTGTCATTTTATTATTGAATGGTAGGAATTCTTTATACATCCTGTATATCAGTACTTTGCCAATATATGTTTGCAGGTATTTTTTACCTAGTCTGGGAGCTGTGTGTTCCTTTTCTTCCCAGGGTCCTTGGAAAAGCCAGACTTTCCAGTTTTGATGAAGTCGTCTATCAGCTTTTCCTTTGATGGTGTTATTGCTTTCGCGACCTGTTTCGGAAGCCTTTGCTTCTCTCTGAGTCACAAAGGTACCTTTATATCTTGAATGAATTTTTAGATACGGTGTGAGGTAAGATTGGAGGCTCTTTTCTCTTTCCATAGAGATACCCCGTTATTCCAACATCATTTATTAAAAAGACTTCCTGTCCTATTGGCTTCCTATGACATCTTTGTCAAAAACCACGTCTGTTTCAGTGAAAACAAACAGAACTACATATTGAAGTTTTAAATATTTTTATTTTTTTAAAGATTTTATCTATTTGACAGAAAGAGAGCGCACAAGAGTGTGCACAAGTAGACAGAGCGGCAGCAGGAGAGAGGAGAAAGCAGGCTCCCCGCTGAGCAGGGAGCCCTGTGTAGGGCTCAATCCCAGGACCCTGGGATCATGACCTGAGCCAAAGGCAGCTCTGTTTAACCGACTGAGACACCCAGGTGCCCCGAATTTTTAAAAATTTTAAATAAAATGTTCAAATGAAAATTAAATGCAGCTAAAAGTAGTCTAATCGAGTTACAAAAATTCATATTTAAAAATAAGTTCCTAAAAAAAAAAATAAGTTCCTCACTGAGTGTGGCGAGGACTGGTCTATCACAAAAGATTTCTTGGTTTCCTAGTATGATTTACATCTAAAATGAAAATCAAGTTTTCCATCAAAAAAGCCATTCTCTTTTTAAACCGTGACATTAACTAGCTTTGAGAATGCCAACAGCCCATATGTATGTAGGTGGAGAGAGCGAAAGATGTTAACTGTCTTTCTGATACAATTACTTATCAGTTTGGCACATAAAAAATGATCATCGGGGGGCTCCTGTGGGGCTCAGGGGGTTAAGCCTCTGCCTTCAACTCAGGTCATGATCTCAGGGTCCTGGGATCGAGCCCCGCATCGGGCTCTCTGCTCAGCAGGGAGCCTGCTTCCCCCTCTCTCTCTGCCTGCTGCTCTGCCTACTTGTGATCCCTCTCTCTGTCAAATAGATAAATAAAATCTTAAAAAAAAAAAAAAAAAGATCGTCAGCGTCCAGGAGGGTTTGTTGTGGTGATGCGTGTATACAGTCAGTGCTTGGAAACCCACACCAGTGATCCCCATCACCTGCAGTGCTTGTCCACTGTGTGGCAGGAGGGCCACGTGGTCACGTGGTCGGTGTCCTGGTCAGTGTCAGAAGGACAGCCAAGACCACGCTTCTTTTTAACTTTATCCTGGGACTAGGAATAGTGAGATGTGCTTATCGTGTGAGGCACGCCTCTCATTTAGTTCCCTTAGGCCTCCTAGAGAAAGGCAGAAGCACACTGGTCACCCCGCCTTTGCTGGGAACCAGAGGTGCCCAAAAGCCACACCAGCTGCCCAACGTCGCTCCACTGGTGAGCTGGGGGCAATCGCATGTAAAGCCGGGCTGCATGGCTCCCCGCCCGTCCTCCTAAGTCCTCTGCACGTTTGCCTTCTCGTAAGAAAAGAGCCTGGCATGCTGCCTGTATGTACTGTTCCCATTACTTGGTGATTTCGGTTTATAAATTGTTAAAAACCTGTCTGTCTCCATCCGTCCTAAAACATCAGGGAGTGTGTCCCCTTTGGGAACCCTACACTGCTCCTTGGGTGCCTGCCGCCTGCATCCTCCCCAGGACCTCCTGGAGGCTACTTCCGGAGCTGAGCAGTATTGACAGAGAAGTGACTTACGCAGATCCGGGCTTTAGGAAGACCACTGGCAAGTCACTCCAGGCGGAGGGAAACCTCGGGGGTAAAGGGGCTGACAGAATGCAGGGCATGTTTGGAGCGTTTCTAAATGGTTCGTGGTGAGTCTGGAGCAGAAGGGCACCTGTCCGGTTAGACTATGGTCGTAAAGAAACCTCCCGATCTCGGTGGCTTAACAAAGCCAAGTTTATTTCTCACTTGGTCCAAGTCCAGTGAGAATGGCGCAGCCCCTTCCTAGGGTGGCCGAGTGTTCCAGGCTCTGCCTTTTCAGTGTATGTTTACCACACACATGGGGAGGGTTAGTAATGAGGCCTGGAAAGATGGCCCGTGTTCGATGTCATGCCCAACCTTTTGCGCTTAATTCTGAAATAATAGTGTTTGAAGATTATAATGCTCCCAAGTTAAAACGGGCTAGGTTATACTGCACTAACAACCAGCCCTGATGGTGATGGCCCCCCGACAGCAGGCTTATGGTGTGTGCATGTCAGGCCCGTGGGGAGCTTGGCATGACGTCTGTGTTGTCTTTGTGCCCGGCCTCATGCTGGCAGGACAGCCCCTTCTAGAACACTGCAGGGCACAGTGACAAAGGCTCTTTGGGCAGTCAGGCTCTGTGGTGACTCGGTGACCCAGGCTGCCCCCATCTTTTATTCTTCTGTCCCAACACGGGATCTTCACCACTCCCCCTCCCCCGACACACACAGAGCCACTTCTAACTCCTTCCGGCTGGGAGTAGTGGTTCTCGACCCCCCAGAACTGGACACACTTGTTTATCTAACCACAGGGGAAGCTGGGAAATGTACACTCATCCCAAACACTTACTGAGTGCTTTCTCTGTGCCGGCCTGGGTGCTGAGCACATACATGTGTCTCTTCTGAATCCCTCAGCCTAACTGTGTGGGTTCTGCTGTGAGGCTTCACTACCATGACTTCGTCACACAGCTAAGGGGACAGACGTCACGAAGTTAAAGGCATCCGAGAGCACAGGGCAGGAGGATTTGAACCCAGATCTCTGGGTATCCAGAACTGCTCTGGACCCCTGCCCTGAATTCCTTGCCGATCACTGCCAAGAATATCTTCATCCCTTTGGAGCTCTGAGATTGTGTTCTTGTTTTCTGCTCTGTCTCATTTCATCTTCCCTGGGGGTCATGAATTTTTAAACTTTGTGCAAGATCAACCAGTTCACCCAGAGGAGACAGTAAAAGAAGCAGAACAGACAGAAATGGAACAGCCATCAAAGAGGCACGCCAGAGTTCTTCCAGGAAATGTCCACCTGCGGGGGAAGCGAACCAGAAGAGGTTGTGCGGGCATGGCGGGAGGTGGAGAGAGAGTGCTCAGGTCACCAAGGGAATTGTTCCCTTTCAGGAAAAGAGAGACAGAGAGAGAGTGGGCTTAGGCCGTCAGACTCCGGCTATTTCAGTTTCTGGCGGTGAGGAAGGACCTCGAGAGACAATGAGCTGGGGTACCGCTGCGGCTATGGCGCAGACGACAGAAGTGCGGAGCCAACCATCATTTCCAGGTCGGTTTGAAGAAAGAGTTCCAAGGCCCTGAGGCCAAAACAAACAACAGGGCTCAAACTTCAGACAAGCCAAACCTTCTGTTCCGGCCCCGCCCCTCTCTTCACAGGCAGCAGGACCAGAGGGGGTTGTTAATTAAGGAAAGTCACACAGCCCCATCAGTGCCAGAGCTGGACAGCAAAGCCAAGTTCTAGAAGAGGGTCAGAGAGGAGCAGGGATGTAACCTGGTCTCCCTCAAGACAGGAACCCTCCTGCCTCTTCCTCTCCCACCAAGGGGTCTACACCCCGAAGAGATGTGAGCAGGCACTCAAAGTGGTATTAGTGCTTCCATGTCTGTAGGAGTACGATTCACAATAACCCGAAGTGGAAACAGCCCAAGAGTCCATGCTCTGCTGAATGAATAAGCAATGCATGGTATATCCACACAATGGAATAACATTCAGCCTTTTTTTTTTTTTTTAAGGAAATTTTGACACAGGCTACATTGGGGATGAACCTCGAGGACATGATGCTAGGTAAACTAAACCGGACACAAAAGGACACACACTGTATGATCCCTCTTACAGGCAGTCTGAGAGCCGTCCAATTCATAGAGGCAGAAGGTTGCAGGGTTGTGGCTGGGGCCTGGTGGGGGACAAGAGGGTGAGAGGTGTTTCATGGGCGCAGTTTTAATTAGGGAAGTTGGTAGAGTTATGGAGATGGCCACTGGTGATAGCTGTGCGATATCATGAACATACTTAATGCCATAGAACTGTACACTTTAAAATGGTTGAAATGGGAAATTATCTGTTACATGTATTTTACCACAATTTTTAAAAAAAAGATAACCAAGTCCCCTCTGGGCACCACCCCAGCCTCCCACTCAGCTGCACCCCAGAGGCCTGCTTCCTGCCTCTTAGTTGTCTTGGCCAATTCGGATGATTTTAAACCTTTCTTCTGTGGATTTTTACACTGAGGCGCCCAGCACCGACCAAGGAGCTCTGTGTGGGAGAGGGTGAGGGAGGCACAAGTTTCAAAAAAGAAAAATGCCATCAAAGCTCATAGCTTGGGGACACCTGGGTGGCTCAGTTGGTTAAGCAGCTGCCTTCAGCTCAGGTCATCATCCCAGCATCATAGGATCGAGTCCCACATCTGGTTCCTTGCTCCACAGGGAGCCTGCTTCTTCCTCTGACTCTGCCTGCCACTCTGTCTGCCTGTGCTTGCTCTCACTCGCTCTCTCTCTGACAAATAAATATATAAAATCTTTAAAAAAAAAAAAAAAAAAAAGCTCATAGCTTGGAGAACCTTCTAGTTCAACCCACGAGGCAACCTCAAAGCAGCCAACAGCTTTCCCCTGGGGGCCAGCCTGCCTGGATTCAAAAAATGACCCCTCCCCCTATTTGCTGTGTGACCTCGGACAAGTGAAGTAGCCTCTCTGTGTCTCAGTTTCTTCATTTGTAAAATGCAGGGGCTGATGCTACCCACCCCCTCGAGAAACACACCTCACTGTGATCAGGTTTGAATGTGTCAATACATGTGAAGCACATAGAACAGTGCCTGGTACCAAATACAGCCCCAAAGAGAGCTTGGTATTATTGTCATCCAGACTCATGTGAATTCAAACTTCTGCTTGATTCTGTGATGGAGAGCTCACGCCCCACCAGGGCACCCTGTTCCCCCATTAGAAGGTTGGGTGTGTTAGGAAGCTTTTCCCTCCTTGAACCTCTCTTCCTGACAAAGTTGGCCCTGCCCTCCGAGGTCTGTCGTAAGGACACACGTCAATCAAAGTCAAATGACACCTGCTCAGTGGTGTGCTGCCTTGTTCGCCTGAGTTGATATTCCTCTAGGGACCTAAAGCTCACAGAGCCCAGAGCCGAGTGCAGATGTCTGTCCCCATTCAGGACTCAGCAAAGGATGGGGCATGCTAGCCCTGGATGCCCGTCAGGGCCCTCCCCTAGTGGTCCCAGCTATGGAGTTCTGGGCACCAGGGCCCCAAATCCTCTAGCTGGCTCCTGAGCCTCAGTCTTCTAGGCTTCAGAGGCGAGGCAGCTGCTGGTGTTTAAGGCCAGCCTCAGGGTGTCTGTAGCTGTGCCTTCTCACAGGAGGAAAACAGGGCTGAATTTTACTGCTCAGGACGGGGCAGGTCTAGGAAGAAGAAAGAGGTCACCCATGTGGCCAGGGCAGTCTGTCCCTTTGGAAAATCACTGAGCTCAACCAAATGGTGTGAGAGTCTACTGCTACAGTGCCAGCACTTCACACCAAATTTGCCAGCATGTTTTAGCAGGACTTGGTGTGGATTCTGGAGTCAAAGCTGGCTCTACCCCTTCCTGCTCCTGAGGTCTAGGCAGTTTCCTCGTGTATAAAGCGGGGGAAGTAACAATAGTCCCTGGTCATAGGGCTGGACTGAAGAGTAAAAAGATAGCACAGTTTGGCACCTGCACGGTAAATGCTTAATAAATGGGAACAGTTATGGAAAGAGGGGCTGAGTTGGGCCCTGGATTTCCTGCTTAAAATCTGGAAGGGTCATTTAGTCTGTTGCTTTGTTTTATAGATAGGAAAACAGGCCTCGAGCCAAGAGATCCAAAAGGCACACAGCAATTTGACTACTGCCCAGACCGGCACCTGGTGAGCAGCCCCTAGTCTCCTGTTGCTTGTAGGCTCTGGCCCTCGCCCTCCCAGAGCACTCCTTGCCAGGTCGGCCGTTGTGGGCAGGTGAGGCAGAGTGGTCTGTGGCTGAGGCGACAGTGGCTCTGCCCCCTCCTCAGTTCCGTTCAGGAGCCCCCCAGACTTAGGAGGGCTCCACCGGCTGCATCTCCTGCAGTTTCCAGTGACAGCCGCTGGGTGTCGCCCCACAGCAAAAAACAAAAACAAAAACAAACCAACAAACCACTGAGAGCCCAGACCTAATGGGAGTTCAGTCTAAGAGCAGACACCTCCCAGAATCCAGCCCCCGCCCCTGCCCTGCCCCATCCTCTGTGGGCTTCAGGCCAGGCTGTCCCTAGCAGCTCCAGAGTTTCCCTTACAGCGTTACCAACTATTTCAAAGCTTTCATCACCTCCTCTGTTCCGCCAGCTGCTAAAAGGAAAACCTGACACAGCCTCTCCCCACTGAGTGCCTCTGCACACAGTGCCCCCGCCACCTGGGACCCATCACCACCCCTGGCCTGCCAGCGCTACCCACCTTTGCCCTTGCAGGGCCCTCCAGGTGGCAAGCCCTCCCTCATCTCCGCCTGGTGCAGGCTTAGCCCCCGCTGGACACTGGACATGGAGTATTTTGAGGGCTTTATGTATTTCGAGGGTTTTACAACCCCGTACGTAGATGCATTTTCCAGAAAGGGAAACTGAGGCATAAGTAACACGCATCGACTCTTCGTTGGTAAGTGGTAGAGCCAGGGCTTGTCCCACCAGCTTCAGAGTCTGAACTCTTGCAGCCTTGGAGGAAGGCCACTCCATCCCTCTGTCCCAATCTTCCATGGAGGTCTTACCCTCTTTTGTGTTTCATGGGTGGGGCTCTCCCGAGCCTCTGTCGTTACACGGGGAGAGCGGGACTGTGTGCATTCACTTGTCACCTTGAAGAAGCTTCTTCTTCTTTCTTTTTAAATAAAGATTTTGTTAAGGGCCGCCTGGGTGGCTCAGTCGGTTAAGCATCTGCCTTCAGTTCAGCTCACGATCCCAGGTTCCTGGGATCAAGCCCCACAGCCAGCTCCCTGCTCAGCGGAGTCTGCTCCTCCCTTTGCCGGCTGCTCCCCCTGCTTGTGCTCTCCCTCTCCCTCTCTCCCAATGTGTCAAATAAATAAAAATAAATAAAATCTAAAAAAAAAAAACCCTGAAGTTAATAAATACTTCAAAGTCATCATTTCCTTATTATATTACTGTATTTGTCCATCATTCATGGTCTCAAGGTCACTTCTGTCTACTGGATCTGTATGACGCAAACTCTGTACGGTGGCAGCCCCATAGGGGGCTGAGCACGACTTTCCAACTCCCTGCTCGGTGACCTTGCCTTGGTGGTTTGAAAGCAGCCATCCGCGGAGGATTTACACGACAGAAATGTGGCAAATGCTACCCATCCGGGCTCCCCACTCCCACCCCATCCCCAGAGATCCACTTGTTAAACAGTTACAGGCTTCAACGCCCCGTGGGGCAAATGGGCTGGCTCAAAGGCAGCAGGGCCTATGGGCTTGGCTCACTGCCATTGTAATTTTTCACCAACTCTGAGGCCTGGTCAATGTCCTTGGGCTTCACCTTTCCCATCTGCAAAATGGGCTGAGCATAGGAGCCCTGAAAAACTGAGGAGCTGAAGCCAGGCCCTCAGGAAATCTGCCAACAGCCCCATGAGGCGGGTCCCGTCACGGCCCTCGGTGAAGATGAGGAATTGGGGGGTGGTAAGAGGTTTGAGATTTGAGTCACACTCCTAGCTTCTGGGGCACATTGGCACTATAATCCTAGTACCCCGGCCACAGGGTGGTTTGGGGATTGTCCGAGGTAATAATGTGTGTGGAAGGGACACCTGGGTGACTCCATCAATCGTCTGCCTTCAGCTCAGGTCATGATCCCAGGGTCCTGGCAGGGAGCCCACTTCTCCCGCTGTCTGCTGCTCCCCCTGCTTATGCTCTCTTTCTCGCTCACTCTCTCTGACGAATAAATAAAATCTTTTTTTTTTTTAAAGATTTTATTTATTTGACAGCGAGAGGGACAATGAGAGAGGAAACACAAGCAGGCTCCCAGCCAAGCAGGGGGCCCGACGTGGGGCTCGATCCCAGGATGCTGGGATCATGAGCTGAGCTGAAGGCAGACGCCCAACAACTGAGCCACCCAGGCGCCCCTTAAATAAATAAAATCTTTTTAAAAAGTGTGTGTGGAAGAGCTTGGCACTGATCTGGCTCTAGCAGGACACAGGAAATAGGATGATTCCCCGAGAGGCTTACAAGTGGGATCAGGGCCCACCCCCGTTTGAGTCTCAACTCTTCTCTTTCCTGATGTTTTCGGGATCTCTGGCTCGTCAAGACACTGCTTGTCTGAGCCTCATTTTTCCCAGGTGAACAGAGGGATAATAATAGCCAACCTGGAGGAGCCACTCAGAGGACTGGCCACGAAGGATATAAAGTGTCTGCTGAGAAGTGGATACTTAATAAGTGGGAGAGTGATTGTTGGAGATTATCTTTTATTTCTTGTCACTCAGAAGACAGCAGCTCTGCCCAGCCCTGTCAGGGGAAGCTGGAGACTGGGGCGAAGGGGGTGGAGTGGGGGGTGCCGAGGAGGCAGGGCCTGGGCCCCCCCGTAGCTGCCTTCATCTGGGCCAGCGCTGCCTCTCATGGGCCCTGGCCCTAGAAGGGCTTCTGAGGCGTGGGGACGCTGTTGCTAGGCAGCGGTTGCTAGGCGACACACTGTTTCTCTTGGCCTGGCCACCTCCCAGAGGGCCTGGGCTTCTCTGGGGCAGCTCCTGCCTCCTGCAGCCTCTCCCCAGACCTCAGAGCCACAGCCGAGGGCAGGTGAGGGTGGGGCCGGCTGCGGCTGGGACCCAGGAGGGCCGAGCCCACGTCCCTCTGCAAGGCCCCGGGGCGAGCTGAGGGAGGGACAAGGAGCCCGGGACTGGCAGTGAGCTCCAGGGCCGGGCTGGGAGGGTGTCTGTCCATTCAGTCCCCAGAGGAGACCATGAGGGGATTACGGTCAAGTGCGGGGAGTCAGACACCCCAGGCCTGAATCCTTCCTCGCTCCCCACCCCCACCCCACCCCCCATTATGAGCTCATCTTTCATCACTTGGAGTCTTTGTTTCCTGGCTGTGACCTGGGGAGAGAACAAGGTGTGGGGAAGGTGGAATGAGTATATGATTAGGTGCCGAAGGTGACCAGTCCTTCCTTCAGGATGGGGCGTGGGTGTCGGCGGAGAGAGGGACGGACCGGAGGGGGGACAGCCCTGGCTGGGTGGGGCTCGAGCGTCACCCCTGGGGCCTCTGCAGCCCGGGCCTGAGGCAGACTCTGGGCCCTTGGGCTACTGAGCTGATGCGGCTCCTTGTGCTTCCTCCTCAGGCGCCCCCCCGGGGCCCTGCCCCCCAGCACCATGATGGGGAAACTCCCCTTGGGCGTTGTCTCTCCGTATGTGAAGATGAGTTCGGGGGGCTGCACGGACCCCCTGAAATTCTACGCCACCAGCTACTGCACAGCCTATGGTGAGCGCCCCTTTGTGCTGGAGACACCCCAGGACTCGGGGCTGGAGAGGGGGAGACCCTCCCGCTGTGAGACGAGCAGCGCCTCTGGCCCATCACATGCTCCAAGGGACCCCAGCACGCCAAACCGATCCATCGCCTGAGCCCCCCAGGGACCATGTCCAGGCTGGCTTGGCCCCGCTGCCCCTCCCCCGTGGCCGTCCTGTGATTCTGCCACGCGTGTCCCTACCCCATCCTTTCCATTCCCTGCTGCCACAGTCCCAAAGGGCCAGGCTTTCACGGCTCTTGCTTCAGTCCCTGGTTCTATGCCTTCTCTATCCCGAGGACCCCTGGGCCCTGAGTGGGGGTGGGAGTTGCGGGGTGTTTCTGGCCCTGCCTGGGAAACCCTGCTCACTGCTTGTCCACTCCCCTGCCCCATGGGCCGGTCCCGTCTCCTGGCTTCCTCTCTGGCAGGTCGGGAGGATTTCAGGCCCCGCATGGGCAGCCACGAAGGCACAGGCTACAGATCAAATTACCGGCCCGTAGTCTCCTACCACGCCAACCTTGATGCCCTGGACAACCCAGCCATGGGGTATGGTCTGTGCAAGCCTTTCTCCCTCTCTGCACCCCTGGGCCTTAGAGCTCAGGGGCACTGGAGCTCATTGGACCAGCTGCGGACTCCACACACGGAGACCTAGAACCTTGCCTGGCCTGGGTCTGGGGTCCTCGGGCCCTCAGGGCATGGCACCTAGTTGGGGCCCCAAGGCAGGCAGACTCCTGAAGCACCTGGGGGAGGTTTGGGGGAAGTGGGCGGCTTCTAGAGATAAGCAGCTTCCAGGTGGCCCTGGTCATACACGACTCCTACCCCACTCTCAGAGAACAAGTCCGCCACAATTTCCAGTCAGTGACCAATCAGAGCTACCGCCCCCTGGAGGTGCCGGATGGCAAATACCCACTGCCTTGGAACATGCATCAGACCAGCTCTGGCTACTCTCGCGAGAAGCCCAGTGCAGCGACCCCCACTAAGGAGGTCAGTGAGACCCCGAGGTTGGGCTGGAGGAAGGGTCGGGGGGGCGGCGGACAGCGTGAGGATCTCTCCAGCGGGGTGGGACTGTGCTGCCAAGAGTTGGTCCAGGCTGAGATGCCTGGGCACAGAGGAGCCATACGCAGGCGGGGAGTCTGCCCACCTCTGTCGCCTTAGTCCCCTCCCCACCTGCACCATCACCTCCCCTCCACCTCCATCCCCGTCCCGTCACTGCCATCACCTCTGCCTCCCGCATCTCCAATCCCAACCCCAACGCCATCCCCATCCCATGGTCTCCACCATCCCACTGACATCTCCAGCACCACATGACTGTCCTCACCACCAATGTCACATATGCTCGTCTGTGTGGTCCCCATCCTCTTCATTCTAACATCATTACAATGATGGTCCTTATCACCAGCAGTAGAATGGATACTAAGTCATTCATTCATTCATTCATTCATTCAACTGATATGTTCTGAGCATCTCTTTTATGATGCTCAGGAAGGTGCTAAGTGCTGGGGGGGAATGCAACAGGGAAGAGGTGTGGTGGCGGAAGCAGTAGTGAAGGGGTTGCAACTGCAAACCAGGAGGGTGGGAGAAGAGCTTGCTGTGGAGACATGAGTCAAAGACACAAGGGAAGTTAGTGCCCTCTGACTGCAGCGATGTATGAGTTCCAGGTAGTGGAGACAGCAAGTGCAAAGGCCCTGTGGTACGAGTATCTGCTGTGACAAAGACCAGCAAGGAGGCAGGTGGCTGGAGGCCAGCGAGGGGCCGCGGTCCTCATGGGTCTCTGTCAGGCCATGGGGTTCTACTGCCAGTGCAATGGGACGGTGGTGAGGTTCTGAGCAGAGGGGGGGACATGATTGGACTTCATTGTCAAGGGACCCCTCAGGCTATGGATACCCTGTAGGGGTTAAGGGCAGAAGCAGAGTCAAGACGTGACTGCCCTCCCTTGGCCTGGAACATGACCAGCCACTTCCTTTTCCCAGGTCAGGAAGGTCCATTTCGACACCCAGGACTATGGGCCGCAGTCCATCACAGGGCTGGAGCCCAGGGACGGGCCCCTGCTCCACCAGCTGCAGGGCAAGGGCTCGATTGAGTGGGAGAACGCCCGGCATGTGAGTGGGCAGCCCCCAGTCAGGGCTGTGAGCGGGACAGGGCAGCCAAACCCACACCTTCCCCTCCAAGAGACAGTCACTGCTGTGACTCACCCAAAAAGCCAACTACCTGGGGTCTCAGGGTACCTAGAAAAACTGGGGAGAGCCAAGGATATTTGGTATTTCCAAGATAGTATCAACGTCGTCCTACGCTTCCTTACTCGTGTCTTGGGACTTAGGACTTAACCCCATCCAGACTCCCTGAGCTCAGGGCCATGAAGCGTGATGGGAGCACCCACTTTACTCCCTTAGCCTCTCTCCTCACGTTGGGTCTGGGTCCCTGAGGCCCATATTTATTCCTGGAAGTCCTGTGTGAGATGGGACGGGCTTCACGGTCACGGGGAACTTAGGGTGGGCTGTATGGCGCTCTGCTGCCTTGTAGGGGAGGGGTTTGCACGGGGCCTGCTGTACCCGCCCTCCCTTCACAGACTGTACTGCACCGGTCTACTCGGAGCACTGAAGGGCCACCACAGTCACCAGCCGCCTCCAGGCCCTGGTCCACCTTGTGGGCCCCAGTGCTCTGCCCTCTGTGTTCCAGGGCCCGCGCTTCATGACCTCTGAGTACAATTCCAAGTATCTCAAGGAGCCTTCAAACCAGCCAGGTAGGCACCTGTCTGCACTCCTGCCTCTCTCCCAGGGCACTTCCCCCCCACCCAGCCACAAGGAGAGACACTGGGCGACCCAAAGGGAGCTGGCCAGGGACATAGACGTCCCCAGCAAAAGAAAGAAGGCTGCAGAGGCAGCCTGGGGGACCTGGGCCTTAGCGCCGAACCCCGGAAGGGCAACTCAGTGGCTCAGGAGGGCTGTGGATCCTGACCCCAGCTGTCTCCAGGCCTGTCGGAGCCTGTCCTTCCTGTGCCTCTCTCCTCCTCTCCCATCTTGTTCTCTGTCCTCTCTGTCCGGGACTCTGGAGGCTGCCTGGTGCCCCTGATGCTAGAGCTCCAGCGTCCAGACCCTTGGAGCCAGCTCCCTCCCCGCTGGCTGGGACTCCCACTCTGGAGGCCGTGTGGGTGGGGCCAGGCGGCCCAGGTTGGGGGGCAGTATCGGGAGGGCCATGTCTTTTGCAGATCTCTTGCAGAAGAAAACAATTGGCGCCAAGGAACAGACTGGCTTCACCGAAGAGTCCGCCAAGAACCCCATTGTCTTCCAGTCACCTTCCCAGGCCCTCCCGGGGGACCCCGTAAGTCAGGCCCGTGCCTGCTAGAATGTCAGGGCTACTTCTAGCTTCTTAAGAAAATGTGAGCTACACGAGATGAAGGCATGTGGGTAAAAACTACCACTTTGGTCCAACTCTCCCAGCTGATGGGTGAGCAGACTGAGGTGCAAAGAGAGGGGGCAGAGCCAATGTTACTTGGAGTCCGGATAAGAGCCCTGGCCTGCTGGTTCTCACTCAGCATTGTTACTCCCCAAACTCTTCCCTTTCCTCGGTGACCCCAATCATATGAACGTGTTGTGAGTTCTCCTTGGCGCTCGGGACCCGGGGCCGCTGCTTCGGCCTGGCTAATGCGCCCCTGCGGGCCTCTCTCCCAGGTCCTCCTCCCCGGCCGGAGCGTCACCAGGTCCGACTTCCTCCCCATGACCCACCCTCACGTAAGCTGAGCCGGTGGGGGTGGGGGGCTGTCTGAGCCCACAGCCCGGCGTTGTACTGTGTGGCAGTTAGGAAAGTACCCAGAGGACTGCGGGAGGAACAGCCCAGCTCTGGTGCCAGGGGCCCCTCTGTTGCCTTAGGGGGATGAGTTCCTGCCTGTGCTGGCCAGAGGATCCGAGCGGGAAACTGGCTACAACCGGGTGACTGAGAGGACACTGAACCCTAGAGTGAGTGGCCCTCGGTGGGGTGGGGGCTCCCCCAGAGCGGGAGCATTCCCACGAGAGGGGACAGGGAGATTCCTTGGGCTCAGAGGCATTTGAGCACTAAGGATGGGAAGAATCAGGATATTTGGACCCTCCAGGGGAGGGGTGAAGTCCTGGGAGCGAAAGTGAGGGTGTCTTTGAACCAGGGCATGCGGTGTGCCTGGAGGGGAAGGACGAGGTCCTGGGACTGGGTGCAAGGTGGGGGTCCATGTGCCTCTGCCTGTCTGCTCTCTGTGCTTGCCGCCTCCCCCTGACCACCCTCTACCTTTCTCGTGGCTCCGTCCCCTGCAGGTGCCCCCTCCTGGCCCAGAGCCTAGCAGCATGAGCCACCGGCAGTTCCAGCCCCCACAGCGGGTGCAGCAGACGAATGTTGCTTTGCTGGGCCGGGAGACTGTGGGGAACAAGGTGAGGCCAGGGTGCCCAGCCCCATCCCCAAATCTCCACCCCCTCCTGACCTGACAAGTCCCCTCCGTACCTCTGGTGCAGGAGCCCACGGGGTTCAGCCTGAACAACCCCGGCTACTTCCGGAACCCTTATGACCCTGACCTGGATAATCGGTACCTGACCACTTACAACCAAGGGTGAGCACCCCCCACCCCCATCCAAATCCAGGGCTGTGAAGCCAGCATGCATTTCACAGACAGACACTGGGACACGTGATGAGCTCACAGCCTGCAAAGTAGAACAACGCTGAATTAATGAGGGTTCCCCCAGAAGCAGCCCCTGAGCCAAGGATTGGAGCACGAACCCCTTACTGGGGACAGTGGGGAAGCTGGGAAGTCGTGTGGGGAAAGGAAGGCAGCCCAAAGTCAGCGTGTTATTAACCAGATATCCGGTGGGGAGATTCTAGAAAACAATGCAAACACACAACTTGGAATGATGAGGGCCAAGGGAGGGGAGAGAGAGCTGGGGTACTGATGCCCCCACATCCATCAATCGGTAATTAAGGGCTGTCCCCAGGGACCATAGTAAAGATCCCAGGCACCTCCTTTCTACAGGCAAAGCAAGCCCCCGCAGCCCAAGGGCAGCCTTCCTCTGTACTTCTCTCTGATGCCACGCAGGTCACTGGTGCCCGGGCTGAGGGGCAGGGGAAGAACATGGGGGCTGAAGCGGGTCTGGGTAGAGCAACATGGCATCTGCTAAGATACTATGTCCAGTCCATGGTGGGTTGGGCTCTGGGCTGAAAGTAAGCTCTTTGCTAAGCATCAGGGAAGGCTTCCAGGAAGAAGTGGGCAGAGAGCCATGGGGAGGACTCCCAGGGCCAGGACTGGATGGGAAGAGCATTACAGGAGTAGGATAAAGGAGGTGTAATTTTCTGGACAAAGGCCTCCTCGCACGACATCTGTCATCTGTGTGAGCGTGTGTCACCTGTGTCCACACTGACCCCCAACTCCTTATTCTCCCAAGTTGCCTCCCATCCCTGGGGCTGGCCCCCGCTTTGGGATGGGGACCTTGAAGTTTAGATGGGAGAAGTGGCACCCAAGCCACAATGTATATCGCATATCTGTGACACAGGTGGCTCCTTCACTTCCCACGAAGGGGAAGGGAGAAGGGGAGGGACAGAGACTCCCTCTGGGTATCAGGGGCTAACAGTGCCCCTGCTCCTCTCTGGGCAAACGTGCTCCTCCTGGAGCTCCAGCAGACTCTCAGCGGCAGCCCTGTCTATGTGGTCCTTCTCCCACCCACCCCTCGGCTTACCCGCGCTCCTGCCAGGTGTCAGGCACATGGCTCCTTCCCCAGGGGTTGTAATCACTGATTTTCTCATTTATCTCTCTGCATCCTCACTTCATAAGTTCAAGGGCAGGGACCACATCCGAAGCGTTGGCCATTTCAGAACCTGGCCCAGTGCTTAGCGAGCATCAGCAAAACGGATGCAAAGTGGAATGCCTAGAGAGAAATGAATGAGCCGGTTCCCACTGCCCACCCCTGGGAAGTTCATGGGCCAGAGAGGAAGCCGGCAGGCACACAGTCCTTGATGCTCCCAAGTGCTGGCATAGCATCAGCGGGCCGTGCAAAGGAGGGTCGTCCAGTTCAGGGACAGAGCCAGAGCAGCGTTCCCAGGCAGACAGGGGCTCAGGGAGTGCCTGGCAGAGAGCACAGCGTGAACAAAAGGAAGGAGGCTGGAGGGATCGGAGGCCATTTGTGCTCTGCTGGAGCCAAGATTCTTGTCCAAGAAGGGCAGGGAAGCTACAGAGGTGGGCAGAGGCCCCCTTATCACCAGCAACAGCCCCCCGCCATGCTGCAGGTACTTCGAGAATATCCCCAAAGGTCTGGACCGAGAAGGCTGGACTCGAGGGGGTATCCAGCCACAGAAGCCGGGGGGCTATGCCCTCAACCAGCCGGTCACCCGCATGGAGGCTACCCCCAACCCCACCGAAAGCCTACGTCACCTGCACCCCCACGTGGGAAGGTAGCCAGCCCTCCCTCTGTCTGTTGAAGCATCCGGGTCTTTCCCCAGCTTCCTCCCTCCATCTGTCTGTCGGTCCATCTGAGAGACCCATTTCCTCTCTCTGACTTGTTCACTGCTTTTCCTGGTCCCCCCTCCCCCGCCCCCCGCCACCACCCCTGCTATCCTCAGCGACCCCTCCCCCTGCATGGCTGCCCCCAACCCACCGGCCTCATTCCCATCCCAGAGGCCCCCTCCACACCAGCTCCCAGCCAAGCTGCAGGGAAGGGGCAGAGACAGAGCTGCAGGGACTGTGGTTCCACCTCACTCTGACTCCTTCAGCTCCATTCAATTCCTCAAAAATTACATTTCCAAGACAATGGCCCAGAGTTGGCAGGCAAACATCTGTGGCTTGGCTGACCTAGCTGAGCGCTGCTGTAGGGGAGGGGCAGGCAGAAGAGAAGGTCCCACCGCGCCCCACATCCCCCTTATCTGCATCCCTCCCCGCCCTACAGAACCCTGATCTCCACGGACCCCTTCTACCGAGTCCCGCCTCCCAGCGGCCGCTTCATGACTCCCAGCTGAGCCCGAGTCTGGGTAAGGGGCACCCCATGTGGGCCAGCCCCACATCCCCAGCCCTGTGTCAAGCAAGCCCTGCTGGGGACCCAACCTCAGAGTGAGGGGTGGGAAAAGGGGGTGGAGGTTGGCCAGAAGCCCCACCCCCACCCCGCGAGCCCCTCGGGCCTCATCTCCATTCCCCACAGGTTTGCCAACGCAGCAGGGCAGGACAGGAGCTGGTTACAGACCCTACCCCCCACCCTGTCCCTGCTGGGACTCCCCTGGCTACTTTCCTAATGAAATAAAGAACAGTGAAGTGGCTGTGTGTGCAGTCACTGGTAGGAAAGCTGGGAAAGAGACGGGGGAGGGCGGGGCAAGCATGCAGGGGGTAGATCAGAGCAGGACCTCCAGGGTCCTTCTGGGTCCTGCATAGGATGGTTCAAAGGAGAGGGGAGGGCAGAGGAGCAGGCAGTCACAGAGATCTCTCTCTAGAGACAGATGGGCAGGGGTATGCGTTGGATGAACCCCTGGACATTGACCTAGGGAGGGGCAGGGGCTGGTGGAAAGCCCTGGTGCCTCAGGGCAGCTTTTCTAATTGTAATTGTGAGAATTAGAACAAGGTGTCCCCACTCCCAAGCATAGTCCCTAAAGAGCAAACTTCCTGTGGGAAGAAAGCATCACCAGGGCCCTCAGCCTGCAAGGCAGAACCCGAGCTGCCTCTGCCTCCCCCACCTCCACCAGGTGCACTTGCACAGTGCACAACTGCACAACTGTGTGCTGTGTTCCTGCCACCACCAGCTCTTCATTTCATAAAGGGGGACCTGGACCCAGAGAGAGTGCATGAGTTGCTGGAGGTCATATGGACAGAGAGGCAGCAGCAGCCCAGGCCCGAATGTCTCCAGAGCCTCCCAGGCCAGCCTGCGGGCAGAGGGGCAGGCTCTGTGGTCTAGCAGCTGCCCCCCACCCTTGGAGGGTAACTGTGGAGCCACGCTGCTGGCCCTGGGCGGGGCCCGGTGTACCAGCTGCCTGGAACGGCAGGCCCCGGGGGGCTGTCCTCACTTGGCCTGGCTGGGGCTCCATGTGGGATGTGGGCGGCTCCAGCTGGCTCCAGCCCTGGAGGGGGGGAGTAGGGGACACAGAGTCTCTCAGCTCCAAACCCAGCCAGACTCCGGACCCAGGGCCAGCCCCACAGTCTGTGGGTGGGTCCTGCTGGTCCATGGTCTCCAGCATTAGGGGCGAGTTACCAGATCAGAGATTTGCCAGCTGGGCTGGGTCCCAACTGCGGCCTGGCCATGATGAGCTTGGGGGGTGAGGGAAGGGGATCCACCGGCCCCTCCCTCCCCACAGTCACACGCACACAAATACACGGACCCCTGGAGACATGCACATACTAACACATACACAAAAATGCCAACAGACCAGGACATACAGACCAACACAAGCGCAGCAGAGACAAACGCACAAAAATGCGCAGATCTTCATAGAAACTCTGAAAGGCTTGTCTGTGCAGACACATAGACACAGAGGCAGACTTAGAGACATTCCACAAGCTTAGACGGACTCACAGACACACCCAAACAGCCGTACAGAGACAAGATGGACACACACACACACACACACACACACACACGACCGCACTTCACGCCCGCATGTCTATCTTTCCCACCAGTGTCCTTTCACAGCTCAAGTTTCCGGCTCAGCCCCGCTCTGTCTGACGCAGTAGGGGATATGGTGTCAGGGACACTGGAGCCTCATCACACCCTTTCTCGGTCCCCTCCCCCTCCCATTGTCCTGCACCCCGTTTCCAGGCCATGTGAGCTGGGGCTACCCCACGATGTTTCCTGCGCTAGAGCTCTGGACCCCACCCGAGGGAAGGGGGCTGCACAGCAACCTCCTCTTTCCGTTAGCCCCTGCCTTCACCCCTTCGGCCTCTCTCCGCAGCCCATCCCCGCCTCTCCGTTTGGATCCTGGGCCCCAGCCCTAAGGACTGTGTGAGGAGCAGGAAGGGGGTCCAGGAGGGGCCAACACCTAACTTAGGTAGTTCTGGAACTCCTGCCTGGAACAGAGCACGGATTTCCCCAACTTCTAGATGAGGGGACAGACACAGAGAGGCGGAGTCCCTCGACCCAGGTCACACAGCAGCCAGGACTGTGGGTGGGTACCTGTTGGCAAGGGCGGAGTGGGAGCCCAGAGCGGCGGCTGCCCAGTGGGGCTGTGAGTGGACCCCGAGTCACACCCGCCTTCCCGACCTCTGCCCACTGCACCGCGTCACTCAGGGCAGGCCCCGAGCGGGGAGGGCAGGTGTGAGCTGGACCTTGACATGGACAGCATGGCCAGTGGTGGGGGCTGAAGGAGGCGAGGCTGCGGGCAAGGACACAAGGCGGGGCCAGCTGAAGGCCTGGCGGGGGGTCGGGGGACAGATGAGTGAGGCTGTGAGGTGGGCCACCCCCCCGGGGAAGGCGGGTGGCCTAGGTTTCAGGGCTCTTGACGACCATGCTAAGGAGACCTTCTCTGTCCTCCTCCTCAATGATGGGACCCTGTGTCCCCAGGGCAGGAAGGGTGGAAACTTCGCACCCTGCGGCTACGGAGGTTACTGAGCCCCCACCCCCCACCGAAGTGAAACCTTTGCCCTGTGGCTCCCCTTTTCTGCTGTCGGGTGAGTGTGGGCCCGGATACTGCGGCTTCATTTGAGGGGCTCTGTCCCCTTGCCCGTCGGAGACCCTGCCACAGGCTGTGGAGGCCACCTGACCATTCTGGGCAGTAGCGAGTAGCAGGACCCGGGCTGTGGCTCCACAAGATGGCGGGTGTGAAGGACTTGAGCTGGGCCACTAGTGGCCGCCTTGATGCTAGAGCAGAGGGGACCGAGGCCCAGCTGGGAGTGGGGACTTGAGGCAGGCACAGGCTCTGGCCTTTGTCTCTTCCTGCCTGGCCCTGGAGAGGCCTCCTCAGGACCCTCCCAGGAGCAGCCGCCTCTTGGGTCAGGTAAGCCACTGCCCAGCCTCGTCTGGAGGCCTGGGTGGCCCCTGTCATGTGTCCGAGGCCAGCTTCTGGCAGGCTCTCCTGGAGGCGGCCTGCCTCTCCCCTCACCTGGAAGAAGCCAGGCTTTGGGCGTGGAAGCGAGTCACTCCAGTGGGTGCCAACTGTAGCTGCTCCTGGAAGCTTCCATCCCCTCCCCCACAGATGCTTTAGAAAGTGTGATGAGGTGGACGAGGACTAGCGTCATTAAGCCCCCACAGCCTGCTGGGTGACGGGAACGTTCCGTGGGCCTTCATCTTTTCAGCGAGAACACTGAGGGGCCTCCCTCTGGGGGACGTTTGGGGACGCAGGTGGGTGCTGTGCTGACAGCTGCGGTGTGGGGGTGTGGAGCCCCGAGGGCTGATGGGACAGCAGGTTGAGAGAAATGCTGGATACCACGCTCTGGGGCCCCACCTCGGACGCACGTGGACGCGTGTCAGGCTGCTGCCCGTCACGGCACTGTGGCAGTGGATGGTGACAGGTACCATCTGGCCCAGGTCACGTGGCAACACGCAAAGCCACCAGCTCACGGGCTTGACAGCTGGCCAGCTGGGAAAAGGCATCTGTCTGTGGACCTGGAGCTCCCCGGGAGGGCGGAAGGGGGACTGGCTGCCGGGGGTGGGGGTGGCGGGCAGCCTGCCTGGGGAAGACGGTGGGTTTGCTCCACCCAGACAGATGGAGGGCCTGAAAATGAGAATCCGATTCCGATCCCTGCCTTCCTCTCTGACCATCTGGAAGGCCATTCTCAAGGAAATTTTCCAGTACAGCCAAATATGCAAGGGTAGAGGAGGAGACAGATCTAGAAAACTCCCCCCTCCCCCACCGAGAGGAGGGTTCCGGTTCAAGGTCAGAGGAGAGAGCCTGCCAGGTCTCCCAGGCATTCAGATACTCTGTGCTTCTCACGAGCCGCTGACACCGCTACAGACCGGGCTCGGCCAAGGACATTCTTGGCATCGTAAAGCTTCACTCCTGGAAAAACCTTTGCGATAACCGGTTAATCCGGGCCAGCGAGGAAGCAGCTCGGGTGTCTGCTCGGAACACAAGGCCTCCCCCGTCACATCACCAGAATGAGGCTCTCGAGGAGGCAGAAGCAGGGCCTAGAAGCTTCCTAGGGGAGCCAGGTCCTGGCACATGCAGCTGGCCAGCATGGGGCTTTGTTTTCTTTTGCTGGAGAAGGGATATGTGAGTGTGTGTGAGTGTGACGTAGGTCATCTGAGGTCCCCAGGTCAAGGGACAGACAGGTCAGAAGGGCATCGGTCGGGACCGCCCATCCTAAGAGGGAGACTGGGTCAGACGCCAAAGGAGTGGTGTTCAGGAAAGACTTTATGGGCCTCTGGACCCCAGCATCCTTGCTATGGCCCCAGTGACAAGGTGTGGTTCCTACGGTAAGAGACTTGCTGCATGTTCTCCTGGAGGGCTCTGGCCCCGGCTTTGAAGAACGTGGGGCAAGCTGATTCCGAGCATATACAAGGCACCGGACAGCGTGGGACCTCCTGGGTACCACAGTGAAGACCCTGGAGCACCGGACAGTGGACTCTCCACGGTGATCATGGGGATCCCTTAGTGCTCACAGGCTGAAGTCCGAGCTTGTGGGGGCTGCTCATAGCGCTTTACGAGCAACAGAAGCCGACATTAGCTAATGTAGCAGAGGAGAAATTTGTTAAAAGGAATTCGGAGCTCACAGAATCCTCAGTTAGACTTGAGAGCAAAGCTTAGAGGCTACCCAGCCAGAAATGGGGGCCACACTCGTCCCATGAGCCTGGGCCCCTGGCTTGGCTGGGCGCACAGCGGGTGTGGATTCCCCACCAGCCACATGGTCAGGAGCTCAGAAATGCACACTGGTCTGTCTGTACCTGAACTTAGCAAAGACATCCACCCGTGGCTTCCCAGTCCAACTTCCTCATCCCCTTTGAATTTAAGTTGTTCATTCAAGACTCAGATCCAATCAAGTCAAGAGTTCTGCCACGCCTCCCTCTAGTGTCCTGCTCCCCAGGAGCTCATTCTTAGGGGAAGAAAAGCCGTCTATCTATGCGGACTCCCCCTGAGATGTATGATCACCCTAGGTTTGGGTCAATCCACCTGTGCCCTCCCAGAAGCATCTGCGACCTTCTGACCTGTGGTTGCCAGGGTTACGCAAACGACCCTCCAGCTGGACCGTCCACGGAGCCCCTCCAGGTCCATCAGCTGCTGTCAGCCCACCGAGGCCATCTCAGAGGTGCAGAAACTTCTGGATGTTCTCCCTCGTGATACAAGGGTGTGTAGAGGGATTCAGGGGAGGAGCTAGCACCCCCCAATTTCTACGCTATTGAAGCTTCTCCCTACATCCAGGGGGTGCTTGTGGGAAGCCTCTTGTATTCTTAGGCCTCATGTGGTAAGGAAAGGACAGAGTCCCTCTGCCCTGGTGTCCCCTATGTGTACCTGGGATGTTTTTCATGCCGCCCTCTGCCTCGGCCCAGGTGGCCCCTGAGTTCCTTCACCGCAGGCCGTCTGTCCGTGGGGTGCTCTGCTCCGCCCCTTCTCCCCGACCTGATGGCTGACGCCTTATCTCCTGTTGGGTGGGATCTTGGCTTCTGTGATGACACATGCTTTCCCGCTCTGGGGCTTACATCATCAGCTCCTTTCTCCCCAAGTTCAAAGCCAAGGTTTTGGACCTTCAAAAAAATATTTCTCTCTCTCAACCCAGCTCTTGCACGGCTGTAGTCTGAACTCTGGGTTTCAAAGCCTCTTTTGCAACTCAAAGCCAGGGATTGGACCCTTTGTTCCGAGTTTCCCTGCGAGAGCCCGGAACATAGGAAGCCAGCTCCTATGGGAATGGATATGTTGAAAATTGTCTCCAGTGGAACATCAGTTAATATCTCGGAATGACAATCCCCAGGTCCTACATTACTCCCTGAGGCTTCATGATCCTTCTTCAAGAGAGGGGGGATTGGGCCCATTCCAGGGCCAGGATAGGGTGAGGAGAGGGAGGCCTTTTCGCAGGCACAAAATTCAGAGCAGTGCCTGAAAATTCAGCAATCAAGAGAAACAACAGTTGAATGCAATTACTGAAAAAATTGAAGGCGAAGGGAAAAAATTCACAATGAACAGAACACCAACATTTTTAAGTAAAGACAGGCTGAGTACTGCTGATTTTTCCTTTTGCCAAAGGCCTCAATATGGTTCACCACAGCCCTGATAACTGATCCTATCTTCATTTAAAATTTTAATATTTTGCTCATCATAGACTTCTTGCATTAATTTTGGGTTTAAAAATATTACATTGAACTGTTACTTATCTTGATTACTGAGGGCTTTTTGGAGCCCTCCCTGAATCTTGTGCCTTGCTCACCTCCCCCTGGCCCTGGGCTTCTTCTCTGGATGTGAAAATTAAGGTTCAGAGATGGTGAGTAGCTCAGGTGGAGCAGAAGACCCCAAGGCACATGACGGAGGGAGGGTCTCCAACCCATTCATTCATTCAACACACATGCCTTGAGCCGGGCACAATGCAGCAGGCACGGGCCTCAGTGTGTGGAGTAAGGTCAGTAGGCAGACAAGGTCCCTATCCTCATAGAGCTTACATTTTATAACAGGGGAAACATTTTCCAATCAAAGAATTCACAGGTAATCATTTCTTTAATTGGAATTGGAATAAGTACTTCTATAAGTAGTTCAAAGAGAAATGTGGGAGCTCGAGGATCTGTAACAGGTCGGCTTGATGGGCCCTGGAAGATTCTGGAAGGATTCTCTGAGAGAGGAAAGTTTGAGCTGAAAACCTTAAAGATGAGGAATATGAGCAAGTAGAGAAGCAAGAGGAGAACCCAGCACGTGTCTGGAGGTCCTGGAGCAGCGAGAAGCCGGCACATTTGAGAAACCGGGAGCAAGAGTGCTGGTGAGTCCAGGACGATTCTGAAACAAACAGCCCTTACGTCTAAACAGATAAATATGCTAAAAATGTATTTCTCAGGACACCTGGGTGGCTCAGTTGGTTAAACGTCTGCCTTGAGCTCAGGTCATGATCTCAGGGTCCTGGGACTGAGCTCCGAGTTGGGCTCCCTGCTCAGTGGGGAGCCTGCTTGCCCTCTCCCTCTGGCAACACTTCTCCCCAACCCCGGCTCTTTGTCTCGCTCACAAATAAATAAATAAAATATCTTTTAAAAGTTGTATTTCTCATTTGCCTCACAGTTTAGTGTGGGTCGGGTCACTCATCTGGAAGTGGTGACTCGGAGATCCAGTTTTTTTCTACCTTTAATATTGTAGAAAATCAAAGAGTGGAGGATGGTGAATGGGAGTGGGCTGTATCACTTCTGCCCACCCCCACTGGCCCGGGGCTCAGTCCAGGCCCCATCCCATTGGCCCGGGAGAAGGAGCTGGGCTGGGCGCTCAGGAAGAAGAAGTTGGGACCCTCAGCACCTTCCCTAGGGCAGGGTCCAGGCCAGGCAAGAATTTGGCCGTCATGGTTGAGACCTGGGTCTACAGTGTTCAGCCTGCACTTGACCACAGATCGAGGAACATATTACCCTAAGGGCAGCTGCTAGCTGAGAGCACTGTGGTTCTTCCTGGGAGAAGGAGGGGTCATGCCCAGAACCCATTTGAGTGGTCGGGTTCCCGCCCATGGCATGGAGTGGCCTTCACTCTCTTGGCCTCTTTTGCTGTAGCTCTAGTGTCCCTGGAAGGGACAAGGGAGAAGACTCACCTTTCAACAGACCTGGCAGGTCACTCTCAGGGCTCAAGTTCCAGGGGAATGTGATCTTCAGGACATGGTGAGGCTCTAGTTTCGAGGGAGTCTGGGGAGCAGGTTGGCGGCGGCTGAGTGAGGCTCATGAGTTTGGGTACCTAGTGAAGGAGCCTGGGCTCATCGTGGGTCTGCCTCTGATTAGAGAGACGGCCTGGGATTTGCTAATAGGCAAACCTTGAGCTCAGATCACAGACCTGGGCTGCCCCTGAACTTGGGACTCTCCTTGCTCTGCCTTCTTGAACCTGTTCGAGGTTCCGACGCTGTTCTGTGGGCCCTAGAATGCCACCCCCATTTAATCAAACACACCGAGCCCTGGGCCCTGGGATCAAAATCTCCAAGTAGGACAGTTCTAGAAAACTCTTAATTCTTTGCAGAATGGGAGTGAGCATTTAGACAACCTGGGTGGTTTCTCTAATTTCCCCCAGCCGGGAGAGACAACAAGCCATAGGAGGAAAAGCTCAGACTTTGCAATAGGGTGGTCTAGCTTTGCCCCTTCCCAGCTGGGTAACCTCGATCAAGCTACTCCACTGGATCTGTCTTCTCATCAGTCAGAGAAAGGGGATTTAGTATCTGCCTGGAAAAACTGTGCTGGAAGGTGGACGAGATAATCTACAGGGGCTCCGTAAGTGAGAACCGGCATTTTCCTGTGGAAGAGAATCAAGACAGGGGTATGAGTTGCACAATGCCCCCCCGCACACCCGTTTCTTGCAGCCACAGCCTGTTCAGATGCGTGTCAGATTGTTTGCCACTCATCTGCTCAAAGTCCCACAGTGACCTCTCACCCAGAGTCAAAGCCAAAGCCTCCACAAAGGTCACGGCCTAACTGAGGTCTGCCCCCTCCTCACTAGCTGGCTCTGGACTCATCTCTAACCACACTCCCCCCGGCTCCCCAGGCTCCTTGTTGCTCCAGAACCCTCTCCCCATCCCCACTCCTGCCCCAGGGTCTTGGCACCACTATGCCCTCTGCCTGGAATGTATTTCCCCTTGACAACAGCCTGCATGGTTTGCCGTCTCTCGTCCTTCCCATTTTTTCTCCAAGGCCACCCTGTCGGGGAGGTCTCCCTGGCTACTCTGTTCTAAGCGGGGTCCTCCATCCTCCAGCACACTCTCCCTTGTCATTTCCTGCAAAGCCTGCCTAGTCCCTGACAGACCGTGAATGCGTTTTGTAGATTATCTCCACCCCCAAGGATAGAAGTCCTACAAAGTCAGGGGGTTTTGCCTATAATGTTCACATTCACAGCAATCCCCAGTGCCTAGGCATACAAGTAGGGGTTTCGTGTTTGTTGAATGAATACCAGAGGACTCAAGTTGGGGGGGTGGGTTGGTGGTGCAGGTCAGGAGAGTGAGTTGTGGCATAAAGGACACAAGGTCAATGTCCTTTTTCTCCAAATGAAGGAGTTGGACTAGACCCCAGGAGATTATGAACCCGTGGGAACCCCCTGGTGAGTTTCCTGTCTCCATATCTTGTTCTGGGATGAAGGTCCCTAACTTCTCGCAACCTTTAACAGAGCTCAGCATTGTCCCTGTTCGCATGTTTCCTGGTTCAATCTAACAGGCTCAAATCCTTGCTAAGAACCTACGATGCTGACATTCCATGATCTTATTCTAGTCTCAGCAGCCCCAGTGGTCCTGGCCCCCGAGAGGGGAATGGGAGCCAGAGGGCAGCCTTGGCAGGGTCCGCGCGGTGGGGAAGACACTGGAGGGCACAAAGGAGACTTTCGTATTGTGACATGTGCTGCCTTCTTTTTATGTAAAAGAACGCAGATGTAAGGAAGTATGACAAAAATGTGAACAATTGTCCACGCTGGATACTGGGCACGGGGGTGTTTATCACAGAGAGCTTTGTACTTTTCAAAAAATTTATTAAAAAAAACAAAACCCCACAGATGTGGAGGTGGGCAGGGCAGCCAGAGCTCGTGAGGAGGCATAGAGAAGCCGTTTCGGGGGGGGGGTTCTGAAGGACCCACACTTTGGGCGTTTTTCTGGTGTGTGTGCGTGGGCAGAGGGGACGGCCGGGGTCGGAGCCCATCCCCGGAGTTGTCGGAGCCCTTGCTTCCATCCCCCGTGCTCCCCCTTCCCCGGTCTCAGTTTCCTGCCTTCCTGGGGAGTAGGGAAAGGCTGAGAAGCCGCGTGCTGGGGGTGAAGCTAATTCATTAGTGACGCTCCACAAGGACCATGCGCCTGCCGTGCCGGCGTGATTCATCACCATGATTGCCCCGCTGCCAGCCTGCGTGGGCCCGGAACGCCAGCACATTTTACCTTTACCCACTGAGAAGGGCCTGGTGGGAGGTGAAGGTACATGATCTACCCAGAGCAAGAAAAAGACTCGGAGGAAAAAGAGGGCTGGTCTCCTGTGCCCTTGAACCCAGGAAGCTCTACCAGGCTGGGGCTAGAGTTTCAGGGGCTCCTGGGGTTCCTGCCATGCCCGCAGAGCCTAGGAGGGCTGCCTGGTGCTGGCGTGCCAGCTGGGAGCATGTGGTGGTTGTGGCGGGGGGGGGGCGCGCGGGTTGGGCTTCCTCCTCCACAACGAATGTTCCCTTGGGGAACCTGCTGGGGGGCAGTGGGGGGGGGTGAGGGGGAGGTGCTCCTCCTCTCCCCCAGCAGCCTGGCTGGGTTATCTTCAGCTTTTTGGTCTCTTCCAAAAGGTTATCCCGAAGGAGCAGAAGAAAGAGTTGCATGGGGGCTTAGATCAAGTCCAGAAGGAGCTCAGAACCCTCTTACACCCAGTCTGGGTCTGGGCTCCGCTTAATCTCTGCCTGAGTCCCCTGCCTCGGCTGGGGGTGCTCCTTTCATTTTGTGAGTGCCCCCCACAGGACAGGGGTGGGTGGCTGGGTCCCTGGGTCACAGTGATACCTTCCTCCGTGTCACATCACCTGTCAACCCCATGCCTTTTCATCCCTTTATCCGACAAATATATATTGTGCATCTGAGCAAAAGAAGCCAGGAACCAAACAAAAACTAAAAAAGAAAGAAAAAAGAAAAGAAAAGAAAAACGTGGGAACTGAATAATTTCATTTATATGAAATTCAAGGACAGGCAAAACGGATCCGTGACGAAAAAGGTCACACTCACGGCTGCCTCTGGGAGGCAGAGATTGACTGAGAGAGGCTCAGGGGAACGCTGAGTGATGGAAATATTACATGGGTGTTTCCATTTGTCAAAACTCATCAAAATGTACACTAACCATCGGAGCATTTCATGGTATGAAAAGTTTGTTTCCATTTAAAAAATGTTAAAATTTCTCACCGAATATCTGCTATGTGCCAGACCCGGAGCAGCAGGGCAGGAGATAAACTTGTCTGCCCCAGGAGCTGACATTCCAGCTTCCGAGCGGTTCTCATGCTCTCCTGGTACTGGTCACTTCTCTCTGCCCCTGGGCTGGCCTCCCTCCCTGTCTGCAGTGGGGGTGGGGATGGGGGTGAGTCAAAGGTCGGGGTGTGGCTGGAGGGAGGCTGGAGGGAGAGTCAGATCAGTTACATGTGCACACCAGCCAGGTTCAAGGGGAGGCAGGATGGAGCAGTGGTTGAACCTGCGGAGGCTGCTTTTAAGCAGGTTCCCTAATCTCTCTCAGGCCACTTTCCTCCTCTTCTACATGGGACTAATGATGCTTTCCTTGTAGTTTTGGCAAAAGAGTTAGAGGTTCCCTGGTGAGAAAATTCACCGTTTCTTTATTTTGGTGCGGTATGTGATTAGCAGCACAAACCCCAGCTGCTCACCAGCCCGGTGACCTTGGGCAAGTCACCGGGCTCAAATCAAACCCCTCAGAGCCTCAGTTTCTCCGCCTTCACTTTGGGGTAATGAGGGTACCAACCTCAGACGTGTTGGGGTAATGAGGGTACCAACCTCAGACGGTATACTCAGTGCAATGCTCTGAGTATAGCGCTGGGCACATGGCAGACTCTGAGTAAATGGGAGCGAGTGTTTCTGCCAAGAGTTCTGGCAGGAGGGCTCTGAACTGGAGGGAAGAAAGCAGGGGCATACAGCTGTTGGTGGGAGCATGCGCAAGAGAGTTGCAGAATGACAGTGGTCATCCTCGGTGGTGCTCAGCGCGGCTCACGTGTCCCAGTCCTCTGCCCACCGCAGCCACACACAGACCTCGAGCGTAGCTGGCGGGACAAGGCAGGAGACTGGAGCGTGAGCGCACTAACAAGGAACCTGTTGGGCAGTGGGAGCGGGGGGATGGGGCGGAGCCAAGTCCCCGTCCCCGTCCCCACAAAGCCTCCGATGTGACCCACCCTGAAAACGGCCAGAAAGTAACACTGCTCCGAATTACTATCCTAAAGTGAGGATGGGCGCAAGCCGCTGGCGATTAGTAGCCGGCGTTGACCGCGCCCCTCCGTCGCTCCCCTAGAGCCACTCGGGCGGAGTCCCGGGTCGCGCGCCAGGTTTCCTCGGTGCCTTCTGACTTGCGGCTCCGGGGCCACACGACCGCTCACCAAACGGCTCGTCGTGCTGGGGGTGTAGGCAGCGTCGGACGTCGGGTCGGTGTTGGCACAGCGCCCGGCTTTCGGGACGCGGAGCTTGGGTTCCCTCGGCTTGCACCGGCTCACCCGGCGGGTCGCCGGGGCCGGAGGGAGGGTGGGCCCGAGAACCCGGACCCCGCTCCAGTGGCACCTCGGCCCCGCCCCGCCCCGCCCCGCCCCCCCTCCGCCTCATTGGCAGCCGCACACGCGTCGGGGGTTGCCAGGGCGACGGGTCGCGGAGCCGCAAGTCAGCGCTAAGCCGAGGCAGTCGGCCTCCGGCGGAGGGAGAGCGGGAGGCCGGAGGGCGGGCGGCGGAGAGCGGCTGCGGGGTCCCGAGCGGGCGCCTCCTCCTGGCTCGGCCCGGCCCCCCTCCCGGCGCAGGGACAGGCCGGGGCGGGGGGCCCCGGAGCCGGCGCGGCCTCGGCCCCGTCGGGGAGGCCCCGGGGGCGGCCAGGGCGGGGCGATGCAGGGAGGCGGAGGCGGCGGTGGCGGCGGCGGCGGCGGCCCGGGCCGCGGCCCGTGACCATGGGCATCGCCGAGTCCACGCCGGACGAGCTGCCGTCGGACGCGGAGGAGCAGCTGCGCAGCGGCGAGCAGCAGCTGGAGCTGAGCGGGAGGCGGCTGCGGCGGCTGCCCAGCGCCGTGTGCGCGCTGAGCCGCCTGCAGAAGCTCTACGTGAGCGGCACGGGGCTGCGCGAGCTGCCCGAGGAGATCGAGGAGCTGCGCGAGCTGCGCATCCTGGCGCTCGACTTCAACAAGCTCGAGCGCCTGCCCGACGGCCTGTGTCGCCTGCCGCGCCTCACGCGCCTCTACCTGGGCGGCAACCGGCTGCTGGCTCTGCCCGCGGACTTCGCGCAGCTGCAGAGCCTGCGCTGCCTCTGGATCGAGGGCAACTTCCTGCGGCGCTTCCCGCGGCCGCTGCTGCGCCTGGTGGCGCTGCAGTCGCTGCAGATGGGCGACAACCGGCTGCGCGCGCTGCCCGCGGAGCTGCCGCGCATGACGGGCCTGCGCGGCCTGTGGCTCTACGGTAACCGCTTCGAGGAGTTCCCGCCCGCGCTGCTGCGCATGGGCCGCCTGCACATCCTCGACCTGGACCGCAACCGCCTGGGCGGCTTCCCTGACCTGCACCCGCTGCGCGCCCTGCGCGTCTTCTCCTACGACCACAACCCGGTCACGGGGCCCCCGCGCGTCGCCGACACCGTCTTCCTCGTGGGCGAGGGCGCCGTCGAGCGCATGGCAGAACGCGACGAGCCCATGCCTCGGCCGCCACCCCGGCGTCCAGCTCGGGCCTTTGAGGATGAGGAGGAAGAGGACCTACTCATCGGGGGCGGTGGCTCCCGGGCTCTGGGGGCCCCCCGGGGCAGCCTCCCTGCCCTGGAAGCCGCTCCGGGACTGGGCACCTGAGCCTATGCTCTGGATGCTGGACTTTGGCCATTCTGGGAGGAGGGGCTCTGGGAAGGTCTGTGGGAACGGCGGATCCCTACCTTGGGGCAGTGAAGGGGCCACTTTGGGTGAGCTATAGGGACAGGCAGGCCTGGGGGCCATCTTTGCACACTCCTGGTTGGTAAGCAGCCTGCCACCTGGCTGATCTCTGGGCAGTCCTCAGACTGGGAAGCCTGGTTCGGTCTAGTCGACTCGGGCTCTGTCTAGTCGGATAGCGTCGCTGACAGCACAGCGGAGATGCTGGTTAGCGTTGTCCATGGCATCACCACCTCTGGCTGAGTCTGGGTGCCCAGCGTGCCACACCAGCCCTCCCTCTCCTGGAGTTTCGATCTCCTAAAGCCACCCTTCCTGGTGCAGGAGCCGCTACCTCTGGGGTGGACCACAGGCCTGTGTGAGCCCGAACTGCCCTTGGAGGAGGGCCCGGGCCCCGCGCCAGTGCCCAGGACAGAAGTGAGAGCGGGATTGGGGCCCTAACACCCAAGCTGCTCTTGGCCCTCCACTGGGGCCCATCGCACATACCTCCCTTCCCAGGCCCCCTAAAACTTGCATGGGGTAGGGGGCGCTTAGAAGGCAGGGTCTTTACTCCTGCCTCTGATTCTGTTCTGTTCTCTCAGCTTGTGCCTGGAATCTTGCTGGGAGCAGAGAGCTCTCTCTCCCTTCCCCACAGCCTGAGCCTTCCAGCTGTCAAGTTTGAGAAGAATCCACTGTGCCTCTAGGGCCTCCTGCACGGAGGAGAGAGGATCTCTGCTCTGGGAGGCTGCTCCGGGGCCTCTCCCACTGCCTGCACTCTCCATTCCCTTAAATGGGCACAGTCAGGGTGGCTGGCACAGCGTGGGGCACGGGACAAGCACTGTGTGCCTCCACTCCGTCACCAGGGACAGCCTTAGGGGGTGAGGAGTGGGGTGCCGCTCTACAATTCCCAGGGCCAGATCTTTCCCATCCAAGCAATAACGGAAGGAGGGGGCCAGGGCGGGGGACACTCAGGGACACCGTCAGGGGCAGGGGCCCCACATGGTAGTGTTTTCTTTAGGAAGAAAAAAAAAAAACTGGCTGTAAACATAAATTATATTTCTTGGAGAAAGAATGTGTGTTTCCCACATGCCTGTTTATTTATAAGTCCTGGGAGCACTGGGTCCCAGGGCTGTGGGGAACCTGGGCTCCCTCTGGCCCGGCGGTCCTGTCCATGTGCGCCAGCTCTGCGTCAGGCGGGCCGTGGCCAAACAGTTGTGTCCCGTCTGGGGACCGACCGCCTGCCCTCTGTTACGAATGGCTTTGGCTGCTTGAGGCTGGTCTCCTGTCTCGCTCTCACTCACTCTGCCTGCCAGAAACCACTCTCACCTCCTTTTTTGTCCTTTCTAGCTTGCTTCATAGGTTCCCGGCCCTTAATATAATGTGAATCTCCCTCAAGCTGAGCTGACCTTTCTCTCTCCTTTCCCGGGCACTCGCCCCACCCCCACTCCCTCGCCGTGTGTCTATTCTTCCCTCTTTCCACATCCCTCCCTCTGCTTTCCTTTTTCTTCTTCTCTGCCTCCTTATCTCTTTTTTACTCAGTCATGGTATTACTTTCTTTCCTCGTTATTCAAGAAAAAAAGATTTAAAGAAAACATCATAAAGCCTCAAGCCTAGAGGCTCATCTCCCATGAGAAGATGCTGCCCGGCCACGGTCACCATGGCAACAGGGCTGATGTCATTCAAGGCCCAAAGGTCAGGTCCGGCCCAGCAGCTCTGTCGGTCACTGGGCTGGGCCTGGGTTACAGGGAGGCTTGGGATAGATCTGGGAGCAACTGACTTGCAAGTGAGAGAAAAGGCCTTGAACGGACAGAAGGAGTGGGTGGGTGGGGAAGACTCCTGCTCCAGGACAATGAGGGGTCTGGGGCTTGGCTGCCGAGCTTTTCCCTCCTGGGGCTCCTCAGGTGCCCCTGCTCCCCTGGCTGGAGCTCCGTCAGGGTCAGTGATCCTTTCTGGGGCTTGGGAACTTGGAGGATGGAATTTTAGGTCTCAGAATCGCTCAAGGTAGGAACCGCAGCTGACCAGAGACTGTCCTCTTGCTCCGTGACTCAGACCACAGCATATAGGAAATAGCCCTGAGGCCAGATTCAGAAGGCGAGGGTTCCAGTCCTAGTTCTGCGATTGGCCAAGTGACTTGGAGCCCGTCGTGGTCCCCTGGGCCTCAGTTTCCCCATGTGCACACACGGTGTTGGGTTTATGTAGATGGGATGCTACAGCTCAGAACGCCATGCAACCTGGCATTTCTCTACCTCCCTCTGTGCTAATCTGAGATGTAGGGGAAGTCGAGGTGCGAGGGGCGGGGGGAACCACAGTCACCCTGGAGTACCTACTGGCCCCCATAGCCCAGATTTTCTCCCTCTCGTTGGTGTGCTACCCTGTACCCCTTCCCCTGCTGCACCTGCCTGAGAACTCTAGGTGGGGCCAAGGCCCCATGCGTACCCCAGGGCCATGTGCAGGCACAGAGGGCCCCTACCGAACATGGCACCCTCCTCCATGGCTGCTTACCAGCTAAGCAGGGGCTGCCAAGGCTAAGTTTCTCTCCAGGGAGAGGAAGAACCTGTTGGGGCCCAGTTCCCGGCTTTGCTACTTGCTTGCACCACCACCAGGAACCAGCTCCTCTTGGGAAATGAGACCGTTTGGCTAAAGTGGTTGTAGACTCCTGGCTTGAGAGCACTATCGAGGGGTCTGGGTCTCCATCTGGAAATGGAGAGACCAGGATAGGGAGGGGGCCGTTGCCAAGGACAGTTGCCAAGGACAGCTGGAAAGAGCACGGTATTGGGAGTCCTAGCTCACCCCTGCCCCAACGGCCTGTGACTTCTCACTTGGCGTTGGGGGGAGGGGGCGGGGGGTTGGGGAAGGGAAAAGATTTTTGGAGGGGAATTTGTAACAGTGGACCTGTCTACAGCACTCCTGTCGGTGCGGGGCAGTCAGTGGGGGGGGGTGGGCCTTGGGGGAGCACCTTGGAAGCTCTCCAAGAGCTGTGTGTGTGCCCAGGGTTCAGGGATCAGAGCCAGAGGGCAGGCAGAGGCGATCGTGATGACAAATGAGCAGAGGCAGTAGCAGGGTGAGGGACAGGCTCCGAGAGGGAAGGGACTTGCTCATCCATGGGGTTCAGGTCTCCTAACCTTCAGCTGAATCCACACCAGAGGAGATCCCCTCTGTCCTAAGCTGATGGTTGGGTCTCGGTGCGTGATGGGTGGGATCGTGCCCTCCCAAAGCCTCCCAGCAGCCAGACCCGGCCAGCAGAGTGGCAGAGACCGAGACTAGGGCATGTCTGTGCGCGCATGTCCTTTCTTAACTTGTGACAGTCATCCCCCGCTTCCCACCCACCCTCTGGGCCCTGGGAGAGCAGAAGGTGCTGCTCGGGACCCGGAGGAGCAGAACCCCCTCCTGCCTCCCAATGCCACCATGCCGTCTTGCCAGCCACCTGTCCCAGAGCTTCCTGAAGACACCTGGACACTCTTCTTCTAAGGATGGACATTTATTAGCACACCTAGGCGTGCCACACAGAACATGTATCAGACAAGGGTCGCTGCCCAGGGGGGCTCACAATCTAAAGACACAAGGCACACACACGCACACGCGCAGGACGCAGACACAGGGAGTGGGGCATCTTCAAGGGACACAGATGGTCAGGGGAGCCACGGGCTGGGGCGTACAGCATGATCAAGTGTGTCCTTCTGCTGTCTTTGTGGGGGAGGGAGAGGAGAGCAGGACGTGGCCCAGGATGGCCTTCGGGAAAACAGCAGCATCCGGGAGGGGTTTGCGTGGGGAAGAGCACACCAGAGGACGGGGGTCCCGGGCACAGGGAGAGATGGGCAAATCTCTTGGTGAAGGCATGGATGCTGGGAGAGCTAAGGTGAAGGCAGGCGAACCAGGCAAAAGGTCCAGGGGGAGCCCCTGAGCCCCTGAGGGGGTCTTCCCTCGGGCCCAGCTTTCCAGAGAGATCCTGAACAGAAGTTCTGGCAAGGCGTGCTCTTCAGGCTACTTACCTGACCTGAGGGCTCCCTCTAATCTCTGGGATAGAGATCAGAAGCCAAAAGAAGAAAACCACCTTTTAACGGGACACCGAAGCCAGGTTGGAAGAAATTGATGGGGTGGAAGGGAACAGGACAAGTGGCTTTAGGTGGGGGTTCTTGGTGCGTTGCAGGGAAGCAGTCGCCCACCCCAGGTGCTGGGGAGCAGGGATGCGGTGGCACCCTTCACTCTGGAGGGGGCAGGGCCAGCCGTTGGCTCATGGGGATAGACGTGCACTTGCTCCTTCTGGGTCTGCGACAGATGTAGCACCTTCCTTCTAAAGTATCCTGAGAGCTGCCAGGCCTCGGCTTCCCCCAGGCTAGGTACGGGGAGGGAAAGAAATGGGCTGGGATGGTTATTGCTTTCTTGTGAACTAAGGACACTGGTCCTGGGGAAGGAAGTAACTTGCCCGGGAACCACAGTGGCTGGAAAAGGAAGACACTGGGGCCCAGTTTCCTCGGACTGGAACTGGCCATGGGCTCTTTCAATTTGGACTCTTCTAATCCTAAAGGATTAAATCAGAAAAGGGTAGAGAGAAGCCAAAGATCCAGCCAACAGACCTGGAACTCCTTCCTGGTCCCCAAAACCACGATAGGCCAGTCAGCATTTGGGAGGAGAGGTAGGCAAGGTGGAGGGTCCTGGTTTGGATTGTCTGACCTGCCTTGGAGGGTGGTGACAGTCCCCTGGGAGCTGAAGGAGGTGATGCTGGGCTGGGTGAGTGAGAGGGTCTCAAGTCTCAAAGAGACTCCACTCCCGACAAGCCTGGCTTCAGGTCTGATCGGGAAGTATGGCTGCTCTCCTACTTTCTGGGTAGCTGGTGGGTTCATATTCTAGATCTGAGGAAGGGCTGGAAGGTCAGGGAGGGCCTCATCACCAGTGAAGCCAAATCCCAAAGGGGACACAGGGAGACTCGGTCCCAAGCTTCCCAACCCCCTCACCCAATACCTCTTCTCTGGGAGGTGAGGTAGGGCTGGGACCCACGGAGGAAACAGCCGAGGCCCTACTTCGTCACGATCCTTTATTGATCAGAACGGGCCCTGCCACAAAAAGCAGGGCCCATTCCCACAAAAATATGATTTTGCAAAGAGGAAATCTTGCTGGCTTAGAGGGTGGGCGTGGTGGAAAAATTTTGTATGGTTCTTTTTTCCTTTTTTTTTCCCCTTCTTCAGTTTTTCTTCATTTCTCTTTGCTGCATTTTTTTTTCTTGTGATAGTTTCTGTCTGTCTGTCTGTCTGTCTTTTTTTAAATAAAACACTTGCACTCAAGGACTCCAACACAATACAAACAGTGGCCACCAACCCCACCCCTGGGGCCCAAGCCGGGCTGGGGACTCTAAGGGCCCCCTTGGCTTTTTTTGTGGCTGTTTTCCTTGTCCCTTCCCTGGCGTCTGGCGCCAGTGGGCAGGTGCGGGGTCCTGTGGCAGGTGGAATTTGTACAGCAGTTATGAAGGGAGATGGTCACAAGAAAGGATACCTGAACGAGATAACAACTAAGTCTAGGGCGCCCACAAAGACGGCAGGTGATGCTCATGAAGGGACCTGGGACACAGTGGAGAAGAGATAGATGGGCCCAGGTCAGCCTCGGCTATCCCTGGAGACTCTGCAGGGGGAGGGGCAGGTGGGCCTTGCTTTCAGGCTACAGTAATAATACTTTGCTCCCAGGTAGCACCTTCAGAGTCCTCCTGCCTCAACCCCCAGGTCAGGTGACGGCGGCCTCACAACCTCCCCTATGAGGTAGGTGAAGTATTATTACCATCATTTTACAGATGGGGAAACTGAGGCCCCGGGAGTGTGGGTGATCTGCCCAAGGTCCTGGGACGGTGGCAGGGCTTCCGTGCCCTTCCCCCATCCTCAAGTTCCCCATTCCCTGTTCTCCTCTAGCCCTAGCCCAACCGCGCCCTCACCGCATACCACCCGCCTCCTTCTTTGCCAGCCCCACAGGACCTTGGCCCACCACTTGCCGCCCCTCCCCGGCCTCCCGGCCGCAGCGTATTGGGGGTTGGGAAAACCCAGGCAGGGTTCACCAGTATGCCTGGGTGGGTCAGACTGGGAACAGACTCCGCCCGAAGATGCTCTCTGCATGGGATTCGCCAAGAGCTCTGTGGGCGGGGCTCGAAGAAAAAAAAGATGCGGTTGCTCCGCCCACTCACTGCAGGTTGGTTCAATCTCCCCCCGCCCCCAGGCTCTGCAGCGGGCCAGGGGAAACAGGGGCGGGGCTGGCACCCCGTAGTGTTGGGGCACAGGATCTCAGGGAGCCATGGAGGACAGATCCCTCGCCTTGCAAGGCTTCCCACAAAACCCTCCGATCACGTCCACACAGCCTTCGGAGTTGCTGCCCTCCTGTCCCGCGGGGGGCTGGTCCCCAGGCCGCCCGATAAAGACCCTGCAGTTGGGGCAGGGCCCCATTTTAAGCAAAGCTACAATACAGAAAAATTGGGATTTACAAGAAATATGGGTGACTATTTGCTTTACAAGAGCACTCCTCAATCTACAAAATGATTCACTGACACTGTATGACGTTCCTCCAGACCCTAGGAGGAGGGGATGAGGACACGGGTGTGAGATTCAGTGTAATACATTTTGATACGGGCAGCTCAAGGGGCAGCCTACTGAAGGAGAATGGCTCTCAAATTCCCATGCTTTTGCCGTGCTCTGTAAGTGGGGACCTTATCCAGAGTCTCCCCTTGGGGTCAGGCCCATCTCGGGGTAGAACTGTGGTCCCGGGCTGCCACCACAGACGTGGTGTCCGGGCGCCACCTGGCGGCCTGTGCCGGCAACGTCGGGCCCAGGCAGGCAGACCCTCCCGGATTTGACTGTCCCCAGCTGTCTTTTATCAATACCAGGAGCCTCCTGCGGCTGAGCAGGGTTAAGCAGAGATCATCCCGGCATCTGCTGTCTCCAAGGGGAGGCCGGTTCTAGTCTCTGCAACGGCTGAGGCAGAGAAATCCCTGCTTCTTTGGGTGAGGCAACCTCAGAACTTGCAGAGTCTGGATTTTCCCTACTTCTTCTGCCTGAACTGAGAGGGCGGAAGGAGCTGCTCGGAGGGACTGGGAGCGATGGGGAAAGAAGGCTGGACCACAGACTCCGACCGGAATGGAAGGGAAGGTCTGCGAGTTCGGGAGATGGAGGGCTGCAGAGGTCTGCCCAGACAGGGAAGGAACCTGGTGAAGCATGGACAACACGGCCAGCTTGGCTGGGATCTGAGATTTGGGGCGGCTGAGGGTGTCTGGGGGAGGGTGTCGGGGAAGAGAGCTGGTGGGGCCGTGGGACCCCTGAGAAGGAAGGGAGGGGAGTCCTGGTGGAATGTGGTACTCCCAGTAGGGGCCTAAAAGGTGTGAAATGATGTTCAAGTGATGAAATCGCTCAGCAAGGAGCTCCGGGAGAGCTCTGAGCCGAGACGGGCAGGAGATGGAGGCAGCTAAGTTCTCAGTCCCGCTCCAGAGTCTGCTCCTTTGCCGCCACCCCACCTCTCACCCTACCCCTCACCTGCCTCTCCTTGCCCACCCCTGGCTCTGTGCATTGACCTCTCTTGGCCTCCTGCCCCCACTTTATGAAAGCCTGCCCTCTCTGCACGGGTGGCCCCCAGGGGGACAGGGTAAGAGTGCCACCCCCCGACACGCACACACACAAAGTGGACGCAACGCCAAGTACACAGGCTTCGGCTCCAGGACCCCGGAGCGGGCTATATACTATCCTCGGCATTCAGGGCCCAGCCGGCACCTGAAACTGCCCTGGGATGGGCCTCTCCTGGCCAGGCCAGGCCAAACGCCTTGGCCTTCCTTCCCCGGGGCCCATATCGGGAGCTGCGGAGAGGGCACCTCTTCTCCACTCCAGGCACTGCCTTAAAGAAAACGGGGGACTGTGCCCACCTGGCGGGTCTCTGGAGGGGTCTGCCCATCTGCCTGTCTGGCCTTCACGCTCTCCCCCACTTCTTTAGTATCAGCAAGTCAGGAAGGAAAGGGGCAAAGCAGGAAAATGGCTCCTAAAGCCCCTCCCCCAGAGCTGGACCGGTGGAGGATGAGGCTGGTACTTCCTAGAAACGGGGCCCAACGGACTCCTGGGACCCCTCCCTGGCCAAGCCCTCAGGGTCCTCCCCTCACCTAGGGCGGGGGCCAGGCCGGGCATTGTGCATAAAGTGGTGAGGGCATGATGGGGACCCGGGCCCTTGGCCCCCTGGGCCTCCTGTGGCCACACTTAGGCCTTCAGCTGGTGCCACTGGGCCACCGGCTGCCGTGGACGGGCGATCATGTCCTTCCAGTGCTTCACCTCCCCGGGCCCGCTCTTCCAGGACAGGTAGATCTGGGGAGAAAGGGAAGAGCACAGTATCAGTGACACTGAGAAGCATTGCCCTCTGCCCCTGCAGGGGGTGATCTCCATCTCCTCAATGGTACCCTGAGGTCGTGATCACGGGGACCTAGGGGGCTCTGCCTACAGCGATGGCCTACCCTCAGAGGCTCCCTCCTTCTCCCTCCTCCCCGCCAGCCTGACCCATTTTCCTTGCTGTGCCTCCCTCTGGGAGCTTGGGCCTGCCTGGCCCTTCCCAGTTAGACTCCTGACCTGTTTTGCAGTGGGGGTGGAGGCAGCTAGGCCCAGCCCTCCCTGCCCTGTTGGCCACTGTCTAGCTCTTCTCATTTTTTTTTTTTTTTAAAGATTTTATTTATTTACTTGACAGAGAGAGATCACAAGCAGGCAGAGAGGCAGGCAGAGAGAGAGAGAGAGAGAGAGAGAGGAGGAAGCAGGCTCCCTGCTGAGCAGAGAGCCCGATGCGGCACTCGATCCCAGGACCCTGAGATCATGACCTGAGCCGAAGGCAGCGGCTTAACCCACTGAACCATCCAGGCGCCCCAGCTCTTCTCACTTTTGATCGCTCCCCTTCTCGCCACTTCCTGCCCTCCAGGCACTGAGGTCAGGAGTTTATAAACACAGGTCCCCGCATCCTTACCCACGAGGCAGGTATATTATCTCCATTGTACAGATGGAGAAACGAAGGTGCGGAGAGCAAAGAGACTCACCCGGAAGTCGTGTAAGTGGTACAGTGGAATTTGCATCTAGCCCGTTCAGCCTCTGTCCTACCCGCCCCATCCTGCTGGCTTTTGTTTTGGGGGTTCTGCAGCCTCGTGGAGCCGTGGGCATGGTTCCCCCAGCCGACCCCAGCCTTGTCCCTGGAGGCTGGTTAGAAGCCCGGGCTCGCCAAGTGACCCCGCGGCCGGAGTGAGAACCCATCCTCCACCGTGGCTCAGGCAGCAGAAGGTGGGGCAGTTTCAGAAGGGGCTCTGATCGGTATCACGAGAACACCCAAATGCAAAAGGCTAAGCTTCCAAAGAGCTCTGAAGTAGATAATGGTTACTTGGCCCGAGCTGGTCAAGGAGGGGCCTTAGTAGGCCGCAGGCTGATGGGAACACAGGGTCCTGCTAGGCTACAGGGGGTTGCCACCCTGAGGAATGGTGCCACTTGTGACTACAGGTTGGGCACTCAGGTCCCTGGGACCTTACTTGAAGGTCAGGGGCTTCCCTTAGGTAGCTAAGTTCTCCATCCCCATCTGAGAGTTGCCTCCATCGTGGCTCTCTTCCCCATGGGGGCCCAGGTCACTTGTCATTTACCCCATACGGGGCTGCGCCTCAGGGAACACACATTTTTTCCTCCCGTGCTCCCGGCATCGGCCCTTCCCCTCCACCTGCCCTCCTCCCTGGCTTCCTGTACTGCTCCTGGTCAAAGCTCTGGATGGACAGACATGCCCTTAGCAGGAATGCTTCACGAATGACTTTTCTTACAATGGCAGCTAACACACACACTCGAAGCAGCGTGCTAAGCATTTTGCCCATGTTGTCTTATCTCATTTCCGCATGCTGGGAGGTTAGGACTGTCTTACATTCATTGTGGAAATGAAATGGGGCTCAGATAGGTCATGGCTGTCAAGAGTGGGGCTGGGCCCAGCAATCTGATTCCCAAGCCCAAACTCTCCACACTAAACCATAAACGAACACAGGGATAGACATTTCAAGGTAGAAAAACTGAAGGGATTATGTCACAGAATCATCCTGGAAAAACTCAAGGCCAGGTATGGATTTTTTTTGGTAAGTCTATCATGAGGAGAAGTCCCTTTCTACAAGGAGAACATCCACAGATCTCGGGTAATCCTCATGCTACTCTGTGAAGCGCTATAGGGTCGGTACTATTGGCTCCGTTTTATAAATGAGGACACTGGAGGTCAGAGAGACAAGTGGCTTGCCCAAGGTCACACAGCTATTTAGCAACACATGGGGTGAGAACAAAAGCCGGGTCTTTGGGGTCTGACTTACACTGTTCCACCAAGCTCACCCTCTGCAGATGGGACCTGGGTGACACTGCTCTGAGGTCCTCACCCAGCCAGAGGGTCCTGTCTAGTCAACTCCCTTTTGGGGACCCGAGCCATGTCTTTCTCCCACTTCCTCCTTTCTCTGACCTTCTAGTGGTCTGGACCAACTCACAGTAGGACACCCAGGGAAGATTTTGTCCCATCCTCTCATTTATAGATGAGATGGAAGCACAAAGAGGGGAAGGGACTGGCCCAGCTCCGAGCTCACCCACTGCCCCTGCTGCTTCTTGGAAGTCAGGTGTGTCGCCCCATCCACCAGGCCCCTACCTTGCCAATAACATCGTTGCGGCTAAGCTTGTCCTTGTCCATGACAGTGATGATGATGGTCGTCTCCCTCAGCTTCTCCGTGGGGATATCAAAGGCAAAAGACTCGTTGAAGATGGGGTTCAGGTTCCTCTTCATAGTCACTGTCTTCTTCTTCTCCACCCGCTTGTCTTTGTACATCAGCCACACCTTCACATAGGGGTCTGGGGAATGGGCAGAAGGGTCAGTGTTGGAGCTCCCCAGGATTCCCTGCCCTTTCCAGGAATGGCAGCTGGGGCAGGAGGGGCTGTGCTTTCCCCAGAGGGAGGGTGAGGAGAGCCCCAAGCAACAATGAGAGGAAACTGGGGGACCAGTGGATGGATGAATTGGAAGGGACCTTGGCCATTACTCAGTGCCATATTATGAAAACAAACGAGGAAACTGAGCCCCACAGAGGCCAGGTCTTGCCTGAGGTCACCCATGACAAGGGTTCGAGCTGGCGCTGGAGCCCAGATCTCCCTCCACAGTGCTCCCCTCCTTCCTGATTCTGGTCAGGATGGAGTCCAAGCGATACAGACCCTGAGGGTGCTCCAAAGGGGGCCACCCAGGGCTCTAAGGTAGCGGAGTTGAGAGGAAAGGTTGGGGGAGAGGGTCAGGGGTAGTGCACAGCTCAGACCCTGCTCTCCACATCCGGCATGACCGTCATGTTCCCAGAACCTCCCCGGTCCCTCCCGCACTCTTGCCGAGAAGCCCCAGCACCTGAGGTGCCCCCGATGTCCATGGCTTTGAGGTTCCGGGCTTTGATGATGTTCACGATGATAGAGTTGGCAGAGGGGTTGTAGCAGAGAGACAAGAGCAGCTCCCCTCGGCTCCCCTGGGAGGGAAAGGTTGGGGGTGAGCCTGGGCTGTGGGGAGGGGTGTCCCCCTCCACATGCCTCCGCTCCCCTGGGAGGGAGAACAGGAGCAGTGTGGGGACTGGGGGGAGGGGAGGGTTAGAGAACTCTCCAGCTGGCCCCACTGCCCCAGGGCCCTCCCTGCCCAGGTGCTCACCCATCCCCACCTTTCACCTCTGTCACACCCGGTGTCCCCTCACCTGGCAGTTCCGTACACCATCCCCCATGGGGCCCCTCCTCCCTACACAGGCACCAGGTCCTTTACCACAGCTCAGCAGCTCCCGCCCACCCCGCCCCAGGGCCAAACACGGGTGCTGAGACCAAGCGTGGGAACTCTGCTCCCCTGGGTGCCCGTTCCCCACCACCCTCCTGACATTCCCAAGGCTGCAGGGGGACTAGGACCAGTTCTGCTGGCCCTGACCTGCCCACCCCCTGAGCCAGGGAGCCATAAGTGCGGCCTTACACTCCCATCGCTGCATGGCTTCAGATCCTTCCAGAAGGTCTGCATCTGGGTCAGGTCCACCTTGTTGAGAGGGATGGACACCTCCCCAATGGGGTCATTGCGGCTGAACCGGTCATAGTCCAGGACCTGGAGGTAGAGGATCCTCTGCACCACCTTCTCGTACGGGAAACCTGGTGAACAGATGGCGGCTTGGGTGAAGCACAGGACGGAGGGGCCACATGGGGCCTGGGCATGGCGACCCCCCAGGGCACCAAGTCCCTGTGAGGAAGCCCGCCCCCTGCCACCCCACTGAGGTATGGGAGGCAACAGACGAATTCCGAACTTCCTGAAGCATTAGCAAGAACTGTCATGGCCACACTTGTCCCTCACGACAGCTCTCCAGGGTGGATGTGGCATCTGATATGTTTTACAGATGCGGAGACGGAGGCTCAGAGGGCTTGTATCACCTGCCTGCAGTCTCCCAGCTAAAGAGCAGGTGGGACCATTTAGGCACTCCTGGGTCATGTGTCTGTCTCGGAGGCTGGGCAGGGGCCCCTCTCTCCCTGGGCAGCCCTGCCCCTGCCGATCATCTCTGAAAGAGCCTGGGCCAGAAAGCCAGCCCCAGGAGGCCTCAGGCAGATGGGAGGGGCAAAGACACAGAAACAAGAGCGATGCATATCCTCAGAAGCCATGCTTCCCCCTCCAGGGATCAGCCAGTCCTCCGCTGTTCCTCAACAGATCCCGAAGCTATCCCCTTCTCCACGGCCACCTCCCTCATCCAAGCTGCTGGCACGTTCTAGACAGTCACCAGAGTTTCCAAACCACCCTCCCTGCCTGTGTGCTTTCTCCTACCTATTGTCAACACAGCAGAGTGATCCCTTAAAAATAGAAATCCCATCGTGACACCCTCCTGCTTAAAGCTTTTCAGGGGCTCCCAGTGCATTTAGAGTAAAAGCCGCACGTCCTGCCTTGGCTTCCAGTCCTTCTGTACAACCTGGCCCGCTGTCCTTTCCCGGCCCCTCCTGCGAGCGCTCTCCACTCAGTGATGGGCTCCGGCCACACCAGCTTCCTTCCCCGAGTTCCAGCACCCGGTGTCCCCTGTCTGGAGGCACTTCCACCACCTGGCCTGGCCACAATAGTCTCAGCATTCCTCCCTGACATCCCAGATGGCGTCAGGTCCCCTGTTCTAGATTCTAGCACTTTCTGTTCACATCCTGCCACCACGGGCTGTTCACAGAGACTCCTCTGTTTCCTTGGGCCTGACTCCCACCAGGGTAGGACTTCCAGGAAGGCATCTCTGTCCTCCACCACCAGGTCTCAGCATCCAACACGGTTTCAGGCACGTAGTAGGCATTCGATAAATATTTGTTTAAGTGAATCAATACTTGTAAGGATGAATAAATGGCAGCAAATGGCCTGATGGAGCAGCAGGAATGTGCTTCGGGGAGTGGGTGAGGAAGCTGCAGGGACTGCCAGGGGAGGGAGTCTGAGGAAGGGCTGAAGCCAGAGTCACTGGACCTGGGGAGGCTTGGTCAGAGGAGGGGCTGGCCTGGGAGGCACGAAGCACAAAGAAGGTGCAGGTCAGCCTGGAGGCCTGAGGTGGTGAGATCCTGAACCACGGTGTGAGCGGGAAGGAGACAGGACCCCCAATGCTTTAGCCTGGCTGGCAGAGAAGATGGGGGGAGAGGAAGAGCTCTGGAGCGTTCTAGCACTTTCAGCCAGATGCTAGAAGCAGAACTGCCTCTCACAGGAGCAGGTGTGCTGGAAGAGGAAATCCTGTGTTCCCCAAACCTGCACCCCCTGAATTCCTTCAGGCCTTCCTCCCACCGAAGGGGTCTAGGTCTTGTCTTGCTCATCTTGGAGTCCCCCAGGGACCTGTCCAGTGACCTCTGGCATTGGTCCAGGTGAACGGTTCTGGAAATGTTGGAGGCTCCAAGAGGTCGCCACACTGGAGTCCATTCTTTTCAACAGCAGAAGGAGGGAGTCAGTCTCTTATTTGGCAAACACCTATTCATCCGTGAGAACCCATCCTGAATGGCCCTTATCATGGGAAATGTCTTCCAGCACCATCAAGTGGAGAGGACAGTGGGTTCCCACAACATCTGCCACGCAGAGTATGGCTTGATTGTCTACACACCCATGTCCTCCATTAGCTCAGAAATGCCTTGAGGGACAAATGGTGCCTTGGTCTATTCTGCACCCCCAGTACTCAGGACAGTGCCCAGCCCATCGCTGGTGCCGGATAAATGTCTGCAGAAGAGATCAGGGGATTGAAGCTCTGCCCATAAATGTCGCCCCACCAGCTGGCCTCACACCCCTCCAGACAGCTGAACCTCTCCCTGATTGTCCATCTCTAAACAGGTCTCCCCGCTGAGCCGGGAAGAAGGGTCCTTCCACCCCACAAGCACCCACTAGCTTGCCCTGGACGATTCATCTGAGGTGAGCCGGCTGTCACTTTGCAGAAGGGGTGGGGTGTCAAATGGCTGGGACACCAGGTGGGGAAGATTCCCTGGGGTGCACACTGAAAATTCTGGAACCCTGAGGCAGATGGTGGTTGGAGTCACAGGGATTTATTTTCACTGGCTGAACATGTCGGGAAAGCATAATGGCTTCTCTACGCGGAGTCCACGCATCAAAAAGGCCGGGAACAGAAATGGCTGCCTGAACCCAGCCCAGCTTCCTGGTTACCTGGGCGCCTCAGAGGTGAGAGATAAAGATGGCCTTGAGGGGCTGTGCAGGGGAGAGGAAGGGCATCTGCCTCAGCGGCTTCTAGGAACCAGGGGCATGGTTCAGAGCTGCTGTCACCGCGCATCTGGATGTGGGGGAGGGGTGGGAGGAAAGGCTCAGAGAAGGGGGAACGGACAGAGCCAGCGTCTCCAACAAACTGGTGTGAAGGGTCTTCTGGGTAGCACAAGGGCTTTCACAAGTCACTGATTTGTTCCTCCGTGCTATTACTGTCCTTCTTTTACAGATGAAGAAACCACCGCCCAGAGAAGTACAGGAACTTGTCTTGGTCACACAGCCAAAGAGGGGAGGAGCTGGGTTTCGAACACACAGCCTGGGCCATAGCCTGGACTCCCGGGGCTCCCCCTCTGGGTCCTGTGCGCGCCTCCCCGCCTGCCCGCCCTCCTGCGCTGCGACCCCAGGTACCCGGGGTACCGCGAAGCGCCTGGGGTTACCTGGGCGGAGACGGATGCCTGTGCCCGTGAGAGCCAGGGCACGCGCGTGTCTACCTGTATGCGTGCACGCGCCTGCGCACCGCTAAGTACAGCTAAGTACAGGCGCCCCAGGGTGGGGGCGGGAGGGGAAGGCGGGGCTCTGGCTGGGGGCGGGGGCAGCCCCAGGCTCACCTTCGAAGAGGAAAGTCTCGTTCCAGTGGGGGTTCAGGTTCTTCCGCTTCACCTTGGTCTCCAGCTTGTGCTTCTTGTCTGGCAGCAGGTAGATCTTGACGAAGGGGTCGCTGGTGCCGCTGAAGTCCTTGGCTGGCAGCTCCTGGGCCTTCATGATCTTCACGGTGAGCGTGGACTCCTGGAAGTTGTAGCCGACACTGAACTGGATCCGGCCCAGGTTCTCCCGGCTGCAGCCCTCGTGGGCCTCGTCCTCTTCGGAGCCTGGGGAGAGCTGGGGGCAGGGGAGAGGCCGGCAGGGTTGGCCAGGGTTCTGCTCCCCGCCCTCCCCCGGGGCTCCCCACCACAGCCCAGCACAGTTAGGAAGCCTCCCTGGGCCTGAAGCCAAGCCTCCGAGGGGAAGCGCTTGCTCTCCCTCTGGTCACCATGTGGGGCAGGTGGTGGTCGGTCTCATTCACATTCACATCTGGGCGAGGATGGCCCCATCACCTGGGAGGGGCAGAGTTGGGACAGCCCCTGGCCCCCAAACCCCAGAGCAGTGGGCACCCTACTCCCCAGTCTGCCCTGGAAGCCCTGGGTCTGCCCACGGCCCCTGCCCCAAACTCCCCCCGCCATGCTGCTTTTGCCTCCCCGGTCAGAGCTGCACTGATGTCCCCGCCACCCAACCAGGTCCCCGAGCTCCCCCTCCCACTCTCCCGCCTTCCACAGCCCAGCGGGGCCCACTGTGAAATGCACCAGCACAAAAGCCAGGGCTGCTGAACAGATGAGGGAGATTGTTCGCATCTCAAGAGTTTACCAGGATATTTCTTTGGAAAGTGACTCTCTGGGGTTCTGAGGATGATGTGATTTACAAAATGACTTTTCAGCAGCGTCTAATTTGCGTAAGGCATAAATTCACGTGGGGGAATGCTAAAAATGCAGGTTCCCAGGCCCAGTCCCCAGAGAGCCTGATTGCATGGGGCTGGAGAAGGCCTGGGCCGTGGAGTTGTTTAGAAAGCCCCTCAGCTCGCTCTACCAGGCCACCAAGAGGAAGGGCTCCGCCTGTGTTCAGCCCCCATCTCCCAGGGGCAGGGCTCTTGGGCCCACCCAGCATGGGACACGCAGGTGGAGGCTGGTGTGGGTGTCCCCTTCCCAAGCTGACATCGAAAAAGTAGGGGGAGTTAATTGGAGGGAGTGTCTCCCAGCCCAATCTCAGCTGTGGCTGCTCATGGGAATACCTGGGGAAGTTTCTGGGCTGCCTGGGTCCCACCCCAGACCCAGGGGTCCTAGTGGCCCAGGCATCCCTCTCTCTGAAAGCTCCCCAGGTGACTGGATGAGAGCCCGAGTTGGGACAAAACTGTTAGCCCAGTTTCTCTCCCACTTCCCCTACAGGAGTCTTCCCTGTGCCCCCTCCTTCTTCCTAGGAAGCGGCCCCAGGCTCTGAACTAGTAGGTAATACAGAAAATAAGAATATATATAGTGCACACCTACCATGGCGGAAGACTTACATCACCTTCTTACTGAATCCTGACAACAGCTGGGTGAGACGGTTTGCACCACTCCCTCGATGAGGAGACTGGCTCAGAGAGGTTAAGTCACACAGCCAAGATTGCACAGCATCATGGACCCTCTCTGACTTGAAAGCCCACTCTTTCCACCAAAGCAGTCTCACGTCTCAGGGCAATTTTGAGACATCCCCCTCCCACCAAGCCAGTGAGAACTCACCTGCCCCAGAGGAGAAGATTCAAAATCACTCTAAGAGCAGTAAGGACCAGGCCTGACCTCGCCCTGTGTGCTGTGCTTGGCGCTCACTGACTCCCTCCGACATCTGGATGAGGGAGGCACTACCATGTACCAGTTGGGGTGGGAGCGAAGAGAGGTGATTAGCTTGCCCCAAGTCTCCCGGGAGAGAACAGGGAGTTAAAACCCGAGGCCAGGTCAGTGCCCAGCCATCACGTGTGTCCTTCGGGCTCCCCTCACTGTGACACTGAGCTCCAGCATCAGGCTCCCCTCTAGACCCACTGAGAATGTGGCTTCCCCATGCAGGGAAGGTCTCCCCTGTGCTCCTGCCCACTACTGGTACCAGCCTCATTCCCAGTGCATCTTAGATGGCGCACCTGCAGGGCGGGACTGTAAGATCCATCTTGCGTGGTTGCTGGGATGGTGCTAATGGACTGTGGTCCCTCTCTAGCCCAGCCCCTGCCACAGCTGGCCATGGGACTGGGAGCCTGAGGCATGCGTGAGTCGACAGAGCCAGCAAAGACCACTTGCCCCACCTGTTCCTTCTGTAGTTTGGGTGGAGTCCCTGGTGACTGGAGCCCGGGGGACCCCAGCCCTGTCTGAGGTCTTAGTTCCCAAACTGAGTGGTTTAGGTTCCCAAACCAGGTGGTCTGGGGGTGACAGGCCCAAGCTGGGCCTGGCTCTATGCCTGTTCCCAGCTTTCCCAAACCACAGTCCCAAGCCCTAATTAACCAGCCGGGGCAGCTTTGAAGAGCTGTTTCCATGGCAACCAGACTGGCCACCCCTAGCAGGGTCCCAGGGGAGGTGCGGCGGGAGCACCCCCCCCCCAGTAGAAGCAAGCATCAAAAAGCATGTCAGGGCTGGGGTGACTCAGATCGGGGTGTGGCCTGGCCTCCTGTCTGACCCCTTTCCCTCAGTCCCTTCCTCTGGCCAGCTGTGGGCACTGACTCCTGACCCCCAGCTTCTGGGGCCTGCTTGTCTTCCTCATCACCATTAATGACAATGTGCCAGCTTTGGCCTGGGGCTGGGCCATTAGATCTTACTTGCTCCCCTTTGAGCATTGGTTGAACCCTGAAGCCCGTGAGTGGGCCCTGGGGTCTACACTTCCTTCCTCTGCCTGAGGCTGTCAGTTCCTCCCTGGGGGCAGCAAGCGGCAGGCAAGCTGGCTGGGAATGGACTGTTCCTTCTTGGAACCTAACTGTCAGGAAGCTGTAACCAATTAAGAGGCTGGGTAGGGAGGCAGGGTGGGCTGTGGCCTGGCCCATCCAGAGGACAGCATGGCTGGGCCCACCTATGTGGGTGGGAGAGAGAGACAAGAGGGCGGTGGAGGGCCAGGCACGCAGGGGCCCATGGCGGGGGGTGGCAGGTAGAGGCCCAGGGGAAATCAGCTCTGGAACAGGGAAAATCTGACGCCTGAGTCTGCATCCAAGAGAAATGCAGATCTGAGGGACCACTGCAGGCCTGCTGACTGGGAATCTGCATTTTTGAAAATAGTTACATGTGTCCAAGTCACCTCTGTACTCAACATGGGGCTCGAACTCATGACCCCGAGATCAGGAGCTGCAGGCTCTTCTAATGGAAACCAGCCAGGTGCCCCATGGAATCTGCGTTTTTACGAGCTCGCCCAGTGATTCGTGTGCATATTATAATTTGAAAATCTCTGGGCAAAAAAAGGGGCAGTGGGGGGTGGATGGGTGGAGCTGGCTGGAACCCTAATTGGCAGAAGGGCAGGGCCCAGGGGCTCTGGGGCCCCAGGGGAGCATGGGAGCTGCCATGCCAGGGCCTGGGCAAAGGAACTCCCAACTGAATGAGGTCCAACAAGGGCTTGAGAGCCCACAAACTGGCTTCCCTCGCTCTACAGGAGGGACTGGGGAGGGACCCTGGGTCCAGGGAGCAGAAATTACTGTCTCCAGTGACATCCAGTAGGAACACTGCAGGCATCAGTTTCCCCAACCTCAGACCCTAAGCCTCCTTGGGACTTGTGGGCTGACAAAGCCCTGATTGACTGCCGCCTGCAAACTGCCGGCTGCCCCATCATGGGGTCCTCACCAGGGTTCTTCCCCCAGCTCAGGTGAGGCACATGGCCATGACTCACTGCTGCCACCCGGGGGGTGAGGCCTAGGTGCCTTGGTGGAAATGTGCCAGATCCATAGGGCTGGGAGCCCCGTGGAGCGGGGTGTGCACGGAAGACCCTCAGCACAGTCCCAGCAATCAGGATCTGGGGGGTCGTACTCTTCTTTTATCTTTGGGCCCCAGCTGGCCCCCAGCGACAGGGTTTGAAGGGAGGTCCCTGAGAGAGGGGAAATGAGCCCCACTCCACCAGGAGCGCCAGCCCAGACCTCCCTTCAGTGGGACACTGCTCCAAGAGGGGACCCAGTCTGCCCCAAGCCTTTCCTCCTACGGATCATAAAAATACCCCCCATGAGTAGGTTTTCTTGGACCCCTACTCAACCCAGAAAGAGACGGGAGGAACATGGGCATTCTTATTCTCACTGTACAAATGAGGAAACTGAGGCACAGAGAGCCTGTTCTGGGGAAAAAGCTGAAAAAAGAACCCAAGCCTTGCTCACTCAGTCACCATGCTAGTACCCGTACCCGAGTGGACAACTGCCACGCTGTCACCAATTGTCACACGCATCCCCTCCCCGGCCCCAGCCTCCCACTTCAGCTCCTGTCTGGAGCCCCAGCGCCCTGCCCTTCTCACCATGAGCATCTCACTGGTGAGGGAGTTGACGAGGTCCGAGACGGAGGAACGCGGCTCAGTCCGGCGGTCAGACTCATCATGGGGTGTCTGGCCCGGCACCGGGGCTGTGTTCACTGCCTTCCCTCCTGCAGGCAACCTGGAGGCGGGGGGATTCCAAATAAGCGCAGGTCCGGGGGTGGGCTGGGCTGGGCACCTTGGCCGGGGTGGCAGCGGCACGTCTTCTGAGACCCAAGTAGCCACCACCTCCTGTAGGCCAGCAGGAGCTACGCTCTGGTCCGCAGGGAGGGCTGGTCTTCCCTCAGAAGTGCCTGGGGCCCATCTCCCTCACTTAAGCGCGATCCAGGTAGACTGCCCCTGTGGGTACTCCCACTCCTCCTGGTCCCCAGGAAGCCCCCCACCGTTCAGTCACTGCGTGCATGGTGGTCTCTGAGCGCGTCCCCTGGCAGCCCTCATCACTCCAACCTGGCAGCGGAGGCTCCCCAGCATGTCCAGGTCACCCCCTGCATCATTACCCTCTGCAGACACGCCCGGAGAGTTATCTCCCAGAGATAACTCCCCGCCTGTGTTTGTTCTGCTTGAGGACGCAGGTGCCCTTCAGACCCAAGAATGACCAGGTGAGGTCAGGACTACTGCCCACACAGCTCTGGCCAGTAGAACGTTCTACGATGGCAGCCGTGTTCTATGTCTGCACTGTCCCTATGTGGCTACTAAGCATTTGAAGTGGCCAGTGCGACTCAAACTAATTTAGATTGAAACAGCCACCTGTGGGATGGGACGAGTCTACGCCCCCTGCTCCCCAGTCCCCACCCGTCTCCCGCTCTGAGGACTGCGCGTGGGATATGGCTCTCACCCAGGGTCAGAGAGAGACGGGGCACCACCGAGAAGCCCCGGATCTGACCATTCCGTGCGAGGCCCTGTGTGCACCCCGACTCCATGCTGCTCCCGGGAAGCTGGGCTCTCTGGCCCGGCAGCTGGGTGGTGAGCCCAGGCTCTGTCCAGCCGGGGCTCAGGAAGGGGGCACTATAAGCCTGCCCAGGGACCAGGCTGGAACATCTCATGAGGAGGATAGATGGGGCGGGCAGCGAGGAAAAGACAGGAAGTCCGGCAGCGTGGGGCTCGGGACAGGCTGCAAGAGAACAGCTCTGAGAGTCCCAGAGCCTCAGACTCGGGGACACACGCAGGTGAGACACACATCCTTGGTACGGACCAGCCGCCGGCACACAGTTAGCCACGACAGGCAGACAGACATGCACGGAATCTGTCACGCCCTGGAGGGGAGTTACCAGGACCCAACAGCAAAGTGTGCACATGCGCGTGCACACACACGGACGTGCACACACACACACGCTAGTGCACACAAGCCCGACAGACACCCGGAGGCACCAGGGAGAGGAGGGCACAGCAACAAGGCAGGTCGACCACAGCAGTGAGATGACACACATACACACACACAGCGATGCACACTTAGATCCCGAGAGGAAACATCCAGGGAGACCCAGGCATGCTGAGGTGTGCGTGCGACTCGGGACCGACTGAAACGGACAAGAGCAGGGAGCCGTGTCAGGGACAGACACCCTGCGAATCAGACACACACACACCTGCTGCGAGAACCCGGCCCTGCCTAGATAGCACGAGACACCCCGCCCTGCCTGGGGCCACCCCAGGGTCCCTCCCAGAAGTGCGGCCACAGCGGTGCACGCACGCACGCACACACGCGCGCACACACAGGGACACACACTCGCGGACACGTGCGCACGCAGACAGGCACGGGGAGGAAGAGGACACTGAAATAGCTGGAGAGGTAAAGTCAGGTTAAAAATAGAGTGGGACAGGAGGAGAGCGCCAGATTGACTGCTGAAGGTATGAGAAAGTCGGAGTTATTTTGGCCACACCACAGCATCAGCACAGCTGCAAAGCAGCCTGGGAAGATGGTCAGCGCCACTGAAGCTACCGGAGGTCACGGGACAGAGAGAGACAGAGAGACAAGTGCACAGAGAGGCAGAGGGAGAGGCGGAGGGGCCCCGTCACTGGCCCAGGGACATCCCTGTGAGGAGCAGATGGGAGGAAGGAGAGGGGGAGAGAGAGAGGCCGAGAAAGGTTAGTTGAAGACTGGTGAAGAAGGCTGCAGGGTGCACAAGGGGACGAGCGAGGCGGCCGAGAGGAGAGGCAGAGAGGAGGCGGGGGACACACACCGGGACAGAGGAGACATGGTGGTTTTGGGGCGAGGAGCGCGATGGGGGTGGCCAGGTCCCCGCCCTGCCCCGCGCCCCACTCAGGTGGGGGTGGGGCCACGGTGGACACCATTCGGATCCCAAGGAGCGATGGAAGGGATGGCAGGGAGCATGACATGGGCATGGACGCAGGGCAGGATGGGTGAAGGCAGCGGGGAACGGGGGCCAGGGCTAGGCCTGGCCTCCTCCCTCCCTCCCGGGTCCAACAGCATCCTGTTCCTGGGGCCCGCAGGACTGAGGCTAAGGGACTGGGAGATCCTGGATGGGGGACTTCCGGGCCACCAAGGATCCTGGGAGGGAGGTAGTGACCAACCTTCCCATCTCCATGTTGCTCGCTAGACGCACCCCTACCTTGATTGGGAATTGGAATGGTTGCTCCTCTTCCCGGGGCCCTCCTGTCGCCCAGGGACCTGCTGCTGACAGACCTGGGGCGCTGAAAGTCCTCCCCAAGGACAGCCAAGGGGTCAGCTGGATGGGAAAGTGTGGGGGGTTCGGGGCAGAAAGGCAGACTCTGGGTCTGGAGGCAGAAGCTGAAGAGAAAGGGACAGATGACCCAAGCCCACCAGGCCAAGTTCCAAAGAGCCAGGAGTCTAGAGGGGTGGAGCCCTAAGGTGCCGGGAGCCTGGTGGGGTGCTGCCAAGCCTGGGGCCGGGGAGAGTTCTGGGAAGGAAGCCCTCAGTGCCAGACACCTTCTCAGCCCCCAGTCGCCTGGGAAACACCCCAGAGGCCCTGAGATGGACGGGGTGGGTGTGACAGGGTGGGAATGGCATGTGTCCACCCGGAGAGTTAGGCAGGGTGGGGGGTGAGGGCCCACGGCCTCCACCTCCGCACCCACCCTTCCCAGGAAGGCAGGGACAGCTGATGGAATGGTCAGAAGGGATGGGCGTGTTAGAACACGGGCGGGAGACCTACATGGCAGAGGTAAAAAGAGGCTGTGCGTGGAAATGGAGCCAGCTAATGAACACAGGGGTGATGTGAAATCTCGTTTCCAGCCTGCGTCGCCTCCTGCACACTTCACACCTTCCCCCACCCCGACAAGGAGCTCGGGTTCTCAGCAGGCTTCCAGAGGTCTCCAGCCCCCTTCTGCCGCCTCTCCCCCATGGCCCCTGACCCCTTCCCCGCAGCACTCTAGCCCCCCCAGGACCCAGTCCAGGACTCCTGGGGTGCCAGGTGGGCTGGAGGTGGTAGGCTCTGTTTCTCCCACCCCCCCAGGACATAGGCTTGGGTGTGATACCATCTGTGCCACTGAGTGAAAGAACCTGTCCCGCTTTTCCCTCCCACTCTCTGGGAACTTCTGACTGTGTCCACCATAGACATTCAACAGTGAACTTGGAATAGGAAGAAAATGCGAGAAGCTGCTGGAGGGGCAGGCAGGTCGCTAACTCTTGACCTACCCTTCCACAACCCACAGGCCCCTGGTGGTGGCCTGGGACAGTCCCCTCCTGCCTTAAGGGGCCCAGGGAGTGTCAGGATCCCTGCCCAGTTCACAGGCTCTGACAGGTGCCCCCGCCTGAGGGTCTATGAGAAGCTTCGCATGCCCAAGCTGGGAGGGGTCACCCTTTCCAGTCCTCCATTCGACAGACAAGGAAGCAGAGGCTCAGAGAGGGGCAGTGACCGGCCCACGTCTGTAGAGCGTGTCTCTGCCACAACCAGAACTAGAAGGCCGGCATCCTGGCCATCAGCCCACATGCTCTGCGGGAGGCTTTTGGTCGTGTCGAGAAGCAGACCCGACTGAGGTGAGGAGCCCTCCCTCTGCAACTACAGCTGTGCATCTGGCCCAGCCCAAGGCCAGGAGCCTGGCGGCAGCCACACCAAGGGCAGGCTCCCTCCACCTTCGTGGCGCTGCCCGAGCCTCCAACCTTTCCCGGTCTCCTTTCCCACGAGGGCTCCACGCCCTCCCTGAGACAGGAGGCACCAGTAGGTGCTTCCCTGAGTTCCTGATAGTCAAGACTATGGCTCAATGCCCAGCCCTCTTCTTGGCCTGTGTAAACAGGGAGCCTAGCCGGCACAGACCCTCCCCCTAGTCCCTCCTCCTGGTACCTCAGGTTCAGGGCTGCCTCTCAGTTCTTTCTGGTCACCAGGCCTCTCCCACGCCCCACACCCTCCCACCAGGGGTTCTTCTTCAATCAGCCAAGCAGCTCAGCCACACCTGTGCAGTACCCCTGCGGTGACGGGGTGCTACCTTCACCCCAGCGGGGCCTCCAGGCAAGAGGGAGGTTGAGGTGGCGGGGATGAGGGAGAAGAGGCTGGTGCCCCTTCCCTACATCCCCCCTGCCCACCAACCACCAGAGAAACTGGGATTTCGAGGTCGGGGGTGGGACAGAGATGGAAGATGAGGGGCAGCAAGGGAGGGGGGAGCCAAGCAGGGAGATGGGGCAGAAAGGTGGGCTTGCTCCGGGCGAGGGCAAGCATGCCTGGGGAGCAGGCTTGATCCAGAATGGTCCCAGGATGGCCACACTGGCCTCGGACCCAAGGGACACCCGGGTGTGGCGTGTGTGAGGGCACCAGCTGGGGAGGGGGCTGTTCTCCCGCTCCAGGATCGCTGAGGGCACCGCCGCCTCATCCAGCAGCCGGGCCAGGGCTGGTGGAGGCCGGCAGCCTCTCCACGCCTCCATCTCTGCCGCTGCCGCTGCAGGCCCTTGCCTGTGCTCGTACCTCTTGTCCCCCTGAGCGTTCTGGTTCTGCTGGGTTCCTGGGTTTTGCAGGTCAGGGATATTGGCAAAGTCATCCTGTTCCGAAAGCCCTAAGACCAAGGATAGCACCACCATCCTGCCTTCCCTGCCCGAGGTGGGCAGCCCACCGGCCGGGAGGAAACCAGGAGGCCCCACGGGTTGGGGCAGGGAGGGGAAAGAGAGAGACAGAGACAGAGACAGAGACAAAGAGAGAGAAGAAAAAAGCGTAAGAAACTGGCCCTGCAGGAGAGAAACCACACACTTTAGCACTGTCAACAGTTGTAGAGCAGAGTCGGGTGGACGTGGGGAGGAAGGGAATGAGGGGGGGTGTCCACGGCCTGAGACCCTGCCTGCCTCGGGGCCAGGGAGCAAGGTGCTCTGGAAAGACTTGGGGAAGGGGCTGGGCAGAAAAGCCCGATGAAGGGGCATGTGCCCAGGACACTGCTGAGGAAACTGTTAAGGAAGGCTGGCAGGGGTGGAGTGGGGGAGGCCAGGGGATCGGGGAGCATATGCCCTGGGGCACTCGGACTTTCAAGAGCTCATCTCCAGTTGAACAAAGGCGAGAGGCTACACACTGCGCCCCTGGGAGAAGAGGGAGGGCCTCCATTGCCATCTTGGTTTGGGAAGGGTGGGCAGGTTTGGGCTCCCAGGTGGAAGGTTCTTAGGAAGTCTGGAAATCCAGTGGGCGCTGCACCCTCATAAAGACATCTCTAGGTCATGGTCAGCCAGAGGTCCTTGACATCAGGAGGGGTCCCTGAACACACAGCCCGTCAGAGGAGATGGAAGTCCCTTCGGTTTGTGGTTTGCTGGCCATCCTGGGCCTTCTTTTGAGTCCTCCTTCCTGGAAATCCAGGGAAAAACCACCAAGGCTTTTGAGTCCAGTTCAGGGGCCTTTCCTTGGAGAAACAGTCCAGAAGTCACCAAAAAGCAAAGGTGGAGAGAGAGAAAGAGCAGGGACCTGGCCAGGTCTGGAGGGAGCCTGTTTCTGCAATGAGGAAGATCTGGAAGAGGCTGGAGTCATTCTGCTTTGAGGGAGGCTCAGTCCAGGCAGACCAGGAGCTGGCATGTGGGTAGCAGCGTGGGGCCAGAGGTCAAGGTGTGACGTTTTTCATAGGCGGCATTCTCAGAGAGCTCCGTGGCCACTTCGGAGTCACCCTGCATTTTCCAGGGACGGAAAGTGACCTGCTGCCCCATAAAATCATCAGAGTTCATGGGAATTTTCTGGGTATTTTGTGGAGCGTATCCAGCTCTGGGTCTCTCATCCAAAGGAAGAGGAGGAAAGCGTGTCTCAGGAAGGGCCAAGGGAAGGATGGTAAGCCTGATGTAATATTCTGGAGAGGGGGATCTTGGGTTGGGAGATCTGCCCTTCAACCACCGTTATCCCGTTCAGGGAGAGGTGGCTTTGGTTATTTCCTAGAGAGGTTGTCAGAAGGGAACTCAAGCAGGTAACACGCGGCACCTGGGGGGGCTGGGCTCGGGGAAAATGGGAGATGGCAGTGGGGGCCCGGGGAGGGGAGGAAGCCAAGTGGTTGCACTGCCTACGAGGTCATATATCTTTGTCCTGGGCACATTACTCCAGGTTGACACTCCCGCTGGCATCTAACTTTTGGGTAACAACTCCCCCTTCCCTCAGGACAAATCCTCGTTTTCTTTGTTCTCTGCCCACCGGTACTGTTTCAGAGTTGGTAAAATTCCATTTGGCTGCTTGGGAGCTGGTGGAGCCGGGGGAAGGAGAACCCAACGAAAACAACATGTTTTTCCCTGGTTAATGCATTTTCCAGATACTCCTTTTGCTCGTCTTGAAAACAAAACGGCTCTTCTGCATAAATTCCCAATTTGTCATTCTCTCCGGCAACACAGGTTGCAAGGGTGAGAACGAGGGGCAGGAGGAGAGTCTGGGGAGAAGCTGGTGGTATTGGGGGGGGGGTCACAGCCATTAAGCAGGAGGAACACCATCCTTCCTGCAAGAGGGGGTGGGGTGCTGGGAGGTCTGGCTAGCCCTCCCGCCCTGGCTATCTCCGTAAACCAGCAGCATCTGGGGCAAGAGAAGGGCCTCAGAAGCACACCAGCTAAACTGTAAGGCGGGGGTCAGAGGTGGGCAAAGTACAGCTGGTGGCCTGGCTTTCTACAGCCTGCAAGCTAAGAATGGCTTATGCGTGTTTAAAGCATTGCTTTAAAAAATGTGATTGAGACCACGTGCCCCACAAAGCCTAAAATATTTATAATCTGGTCCTTTACAGAAAAAAAATTTGCCGACCCCTGCTGGGAAGAATGACAAGTGGAGGAGGGGGGAGCTGGGTGATCTCTAGTGGTGACCAGCAGGCGAGGGGCCCATGAAGCAACGGTGGGCAAGGCAGTGTGGCCTGTGGATGCTGGTCCAGCAGTGCCACTCATCAAATCCCAGTTGAGCAAGGGCGCAACGGGCAGGGAAGAGTCGGTACGTGGAGGCTTTCCTGCAGCCGGCTCCCTTCTTCCCAGGGCCTGGGGATGGCTCCTACCCCAGTTCTGATGGCTGCTAGAACAGAGAGCAGGGTGACAGCTGTGTAAAGAGCAGCCGGAGGGCAGGAGGAGCGGAGGGGTGCAGGGGCTTGCCGGTTCTCAGTTCTGTTCAAGCCACAGAAGAACCTATTCCCTTGACTCTCCTAATCTGCACCAGTGCCATCGTATCCGTCGGCAAACAAACCGTGGCCTGGAAGCCAGGAGGCTCTGCTGGGCATCTTGTCTCATGCAGGCACCAGCTGGATTCCCAAGGGTCCTTGGGTGGGGGAAAGCCCCGGCAGATGTGCTGCCTGGATGGGCCAAGTAGGGCATGGGCAGCATGGATGGCCAGGCCAGGGCAACGGGCCATTTGCACGGGTGTGGGAAGCTGGCATGACAAGGCCTCTTCTGTTGGGGTGCCTCTGCCAGGGGCAGCACTCCTGTCTGCGCTGGAAGCTTGGACTGGGGTCTCAGCTGGAGAGGTAGGAAGCTTGGAGGGACCTGCTTGCCTTCAGAATCCCCACCATCTTGCCAATGAGCTGGACCTTGATCTTGGCCTTCCCCTTCCTCCTCCCTTTCTCCTCTCCCAGGCTTAGTGCTGGTCTCTTGCTCCATGAAAAGTGCTCCCAGGGAAGACCTGGGCGATGGAAATAATCCCCAGAGCCTGGAAGGAAGGTCATGTTAGGCCGGAGGAGGCGAGTGATATCAGGGACCAAAGCCCAGGTCTGCCTGGGCTCCGAGAGTGAGTGCAGATGCCCAGAGCGATGCCAGAGAGAGGGAGTGCGGTGGGCAGGGCTCCTACCTGTGTCAGGGCGGGGGTGGGGGGGGCAGCATGGGACTGAGTTGGGCGGAATGAGGAATGGCTGCAGTTAGATACCCAAGGTGGTGGTTACTTCTCAGGCCTGTGCACTTGAAAGAAGCTTCTGATTTAGAAAGAACGTTTCCTAAAGCTTTGGGGGGAACATCCTGAGGTTTGTCCTCAGGGGATGGGTCATTCTGGGAGCCGGAGGACAGGTGGCTGCAGAAGGTCAGAGAGGCAGAGGACAGGGCTGATGGCAGGAACAGGGGAAGCGAGAGGGAGGGAGGAAGTGCGGGCGCAGGAAGGTGAGCAGAGTCGGGTTACAGGGAAGGGGTGATCTGGAGGCTTGGAGGCAGGGCCCAGGTTTGGGAGGAGGGGAGGAGGCTGGCAGGGAGGCCGGGAGCAGCCTGGGACTAGCCGGGAGGGGAGTCGGACCTGGCGGCCTCTCCGGCATTGTCCAGTGTCCCTGATGACTTTTAGCCGTGGGGGGGGGGACCTTCTCCGAGCCCCGGGAGGAATGAAAGTGGGGGAGTTGGGGTCCTCACAGGGGCGGCTCAGATGAGAATCCTTCCATGCGGGGCTTCAGGCACAAGCCTCAAGCCGCAGGAGGCTGGGGAGGGGTGGGCAGAGTCTGCTTGCCTCAGAGGCAGAGGGGCCCCGGAGGGCCAGCCGCTCCCCAAGGAGATGAGGGGAGAGAGGCTGGGTTGGGAGGTGGGGGCCGGCTCGCTCAAGGGGGGGACTTACAGGAAGGATTTCATGTCCAAGCCTCGGTTTCGAATCTGCCCCACCACGTGGTCCCAGCTGCCCGGGTTGGAGCGGCTGCGGCCGCCGGCCGCCCGGTACTTGGAGCCGGCGGAGGTGCCCTGCCGAGCCTGGCCCCGGCCATAGGCCCGGGGGTTGGAGCCCGGCGCCGAGGCCGCGTGGGCCTGCAGCTGGCCCAGGCTCTGGCTGGTGGTGGGCTGGCTGGGCTGCCGGCCCCGCTGGTGCTGGCTCAGCGGCTGCTGCAGGCTCTGCTGCCGCATCAGGGTGCGGGGTCGCTGGCATTTCGGCTCTCCCGTGGAGCTGGGGATAGACTCAAGGGTAGTGGCCGTGGACAGGGTGGAGTCCTCGAAACTTGGGGCCGGTGGAGGAGAGGAGAGAAAGGAGAAGCAGGTGAAGGGATCACAGTGGAGGAGAAAGAAGCCGAGGGTCAGGACTAGGAGGCCCCAGTGCAGGGCGCGCTCTGCCGGACCTCGCGGGGCCTCCATCCGGGTTGTCGCCGCCGCGCCGTAGCTGCCACCACCTCACCCGGGAGGCCACCGAGCCCCGCGCCCGCCCAGAGCCCGCCCCCACCACCACCCCTGGGCTGGCCCTGCCCAGCCCACCCCACCCTCTGGCCTTAGCTTGGGTGGCGGAAAAACGCCTCTCAGACCGTGGGAGCTGTGCAGGCTGCGTGGTGAAGGCGGCCCCAGGGCCCCGGACCTGGCGTGCTGGAACGGCAGGGAGCAGCCGCCGCTCCCTCCCGCTGTCTCGCTGGGGGACCCCAGGAAAGTCTGCCTCTGTGATCTAAGTACGGATGGCCTTTGGAGACACGAGGAAATCCAGGCCAATGCAGAGCTGGCCTAGTAACGTGTGACGAGACAGGGAAAGCCGGCCTTTCTTATGCTTGGGCCACAGAGGCTGGGGACTGTCCCCGGACACCCTCTGTCCTTGGGCCTCTGCCTGGTTGCCCTGGCTGCCTCAGGGCTGCAGACCTTTGCTTTCTTTCCAGGGTTCCTTGTTTCTGAGGTGCAGGGTCCCTTCCTGATTTCTTGGGAGTGACTCCCAGTCAGAGGAGGGAGCCTGGGAAAGGATCAGATGAGGCAGGAGCCCCAGGAACCGCCGGTCTGGTCACTTTGCCCCAATTCTGATAAAGGACAGGGTGACTATGCATTCGCAAGAGGGCGCGTAAGGGGGCAGGGACACACGGCTGATCAGAGGCAGGATGAGGTCAGAGGAACCTGGGCTCCAGCTCCAGCTCTGCTGCTTCCGAACCATGGGACTTTGGAAGAGTGAGCCCAGCCCTCAGTTTCTTCATCTGAGTGTCTTCATAAAGCCCGGGCGAAAATCATCCCTGAGCTGCCTCTGTCCCAAGGTTGCCATGGGGACCCAGTGAGGTCAGGCCCGGGGACATGTATTAGTTAACCGTTCCCCATGTCAGGGGTATCTACAAATGTCCCAGGAGATGGAGGTAGGAAGAGTCAGAGACCCCAGGCTTCCCCAGGCAACCTGCCTGCTTCATTCCCCCGGCCAGAGACATGAGCACATCCCACAGGCAGAGCCAGAACCTCAGAGGTCCCAGCCTCCTCCTCTGTCCCCTCCCTCTGTCTCCCAATCTAGTGGTCAAGGGCAGGGGTGGACCAACTGTGGCCTGTGGGCCACATGTGGCCCACCACTTGTCTTTGTAAATAAAGTTTTACTGGAACACACTAACTTACATCCTGTCTATGGCTGTGACAGGCTTGAGACGGCATGAAAGATACTATGTGACTTGTGGAGCCTAAAGATTTTCTTTCTGGCCCTTTACAAAGAAAGCTTGCCAACTGTTGGTCTAGGGCCACCGGGCAGCCACGTCCCCTCCCTCCCCGCCTCCCCGCCCAGGCTGTCTGCGGGAGGGGCTCCAGGGCCCTTGGAACCGCTTTCACCACTGCAACCAGACCCCAGCTTTGCTCCCCACGAGCCTACCCTGGGAAGCAAAGGACAACAGTTAGGCTGCCCCTATGGGCTAGAGAGAGAGAAAGAGAGAGAAAGAGGGAGAGCAAAAGAGGGAGAGAAAGTCAGAGAATAGAAAAGAGAGAATGAGAGAGAACGAGAGAGAGAGAGAAAGAGAGAGAGAGAAAGAGAGAGAGAGAGAGAGAGGCAAAACATGGCTTTGGCTGGGAGCTGGGGTCCTGGAGGGGGCAGCAGTCTTGCTCAGCTCGGGCCTGCAGCCCGGGTTACCACCAGGGTCAGGCCAGGTAGGCCCACAGCCCTCTGTCGGGGGGCCGGGGGGGGGGTAGGCAGGGCAGGACGACACTCGGACGGCCTCCTCACACGGTTTCCTATCACATCCCAAATTAGTCCAATTTACAACCTCTCAGTCACAGGAAACTAAAATTGGTGCCTGCAGGCCTGGAGCCAGCGGATGGCATGGAGGCTTCAGCCGGCCTGGAGTCTGTGGCCAGAGTAGGCTGGGGAGGGTGGGGTGCTGGGCCTGGCTCTCCGGGGAGTGTGGGGCTTCCCTCCGAGACCTTCCTGAGGCTCAAGGGAGAAATCGGCCTGTGCGCCTTCAGGCCAACAAGCAATAAGGTCTCGGCACAGTGGCCCTCTGTGGTCCCAAAGCGGGAATCATAGGCCTTCTGAAGAGAACCGGGGCGGGGCGTGTGTGCGGTGCTGAATCGGGGCAGGGTGTGTGTGCGGTGCTGAATGGAGGCAAGAGGACAGCCTCCAGCTAAGAAGGGTCAGGGCTGCCAGTCTTCTAAGTGAGAGGCTGTCTGCTCCCTTAGCTGGGAGTGAGGCAGTTCTAACAGCTGAAAATGGAACGTACGTCCCAATGGGTGAGAATGGTCATAGTTCAAAGGATTTAGAGCCTGGAAAGGCTCAGCTGTGGGGAAATGGAAGTTTCTAGAAGCCAAGATGAGAATAAGGCAGCCCCATGGTGGGGGAGGAGAGAACATACTTTCTGCTGTGAACAGGGGCCAGCCCTATGTCCACGGCCCAAGAGAGGGACGGTCTTGTCTGGAAAGCTCAGAGAGCTTTTAAAAAGGAAACGGCTCTTCTGTCTGACATCCAGACCACCCTCGTCAGAAAAGAGAAGCTAGCTGGGGCGCTCAACAACCCAACCGCCAAGAACACACCACCCACCAGCTGACAGTGGGACAGCTCACTGCCCAAGACCGGGACAGCCAGTGGGGACGGCTGAGATGAGGATGGCCCCATGGGGACAGCCCAGCCGCTCAGGGTGGGCCCGCAGGACAGATGGGGGAATGGTGCGAGCAAGAGTGGGACAAGCCGATGGAGGCGCCTGATGGTCAGAAATGGAATGGCTCAGCCTCTGGGTCTAGAGCCACCTGCTGGCTGTAAGGGGAAAGGCTGGTGAGTGGCATCGAACACAGGTTGAGAGCGGGCCAGCTCCCCAGGGATGGGATGGTCCGATGGCTGAACGACCACGGGTGGCCCACAGAGGGATGACCTGACGGCTGGGATGGGGCGGCCAGTCAAAGAGGACGGGATGACCTGAGGATTGAAATGAAGCCACCTCAGGGGCAGAAAATGGAATGGCTTGGTCACTGGCAAGCAAAGAGACTGATGCGGGGCAGCAGCCTCCGGCTGGGATGCGACACAGTATGGCTGTTGCGCCCGATGGCAAGGATGATGTGTGTCTTGTGAAGGAATGGAATGAGCCAGAGGCCGAGGACGGCACCTCTGGGGGCAGCAGCGGGCGTGCCGGGGGGGTCCCGCTGTCCCCGCTGGCGGGGGGGCCGGCCCGAGCTCACGGCTCCGGCTCCGGTGGCCACAGGGCCATGACTCACTTGGACAAGTTGAGCTTCCCTGCGGCCAGGTGGCTCTGCACCGTCCGCCAGCGGCCTCTCCCCGCCTTGCCACCGCTGCCCGGCTCGCTGGGGGCAGCCCCGCCGCTTCTCAAGGCGTCCTCTCCGGGTGGCGGCACCGGTGCTGGCTTCTCCCCCGGCCGGCCTTCCCGCTCCACCGCCAGCCCCGCCGCGGCGGCCACCTTGGCGCCCGACAGGAGGGTGCCACTGGAGGCGCGCGGGCCAGAGGGGCGCCGGGGGTGGCGGTGGGGGGGAGAGGGCGGGCCACACGCGGGGGTGGGGGTGGGAGAGGGAGGAAAACAATGACAGATAAAAGGAAGAAAGAGACAGTGAGAGAGGAGGAGAGAGACAGACGGACAAGAGACAGACAGAGAGAGAGAGAGACACATCAGCACTGCGAAGTAGGTGAACAGCAGAGCCTGCAGAGAGGAGAGAGGGGGCCGGGCGGGCTGGGGTCGGAGAACAACGCACCACGACAATGGAGGGGCGGCCCCTCCCCACCGCCTGGGGCAGGGGCGGCGGGGGTGGGGGGGAGGGCAGCCACCTCCAACTCTATCCCACAGGACAACGAAGGGTTAACGACGGAGGAAGAGCGGGCTGTCCAGGCCAGGAGGCCCCAAGGCAGGGAGAAAGAGAAAGCCGTGTTAGTCAGAATTCATCACCCCCACCACCGTCACCGCCATCGCCATCACCGACCACCGCCACCGCGACCACCGACCACACCGCGACCACCGACCACCACCACCGAGCAGCCTGGGCAGCGGCACACAGCAGGGAGGAGAAAGCGAGCCACACCGAGAGGGAGGGACCAAACGGGCAACCCCATCCTGACTGCACAGAGGGGGGGGTGGGGGCCGCGGAGGGGGGACCCACTGTGGGGGTTAGGGAGGCTCTCCTGCTCGGCTGGCCCTGGGAGACAGGGGGGGAGGGGGGCAGGGGAGAGGGGGGCGGGTGGGAACGGGAGGGAGAGGGGAGGCAGGAGGGGTTGCTCGTCTCCATGGTCGGCCTGCCCATGGGTGCACCGGTTGGGGGAAGTCGGGGACAGGAGCGGGAGGGGAAGTGAGGGCGTGCGCAGATACTCGGTACATAGGATCAAACCAGGTAAAGTCACTCACTTGAGGGACAGTCGTGGGTCGCCATAAGGGGCGTAGGGTGAAATGTTTAGAATAAACTCCTTGGGAGGATAGGAGCTCCATTTCTGCTGCACTGTGCTCTCATTGTTATTCCAAAAGTCTCTGTCTAGATCGCTGGAGGGGCAGAGAGAGAGGGGAGAAAACAGGGAGATACAAGAAGAAACAAGAACCGCAAGTCCTGCGGGGGCAGAGGGGACAGGGGCCCCGGGGCCGCGCACACACAGAGCGGAGAGGGCCAGGGTCTGCTCCTGCGGGAGGAAGAGAGGGGGCAGCTGCGCCCCATGTGGATGTGCACACACGCGCCCGCACACGCTCACGCGCTCGAGGGCCGAGGGCCGGGAGAAGCCACGCAGAAAGGAGGCCAGCGGCTGGTGGGCGGGCTGGAGCCTCGCGCCCCGGAAGCTGGTGGGAGAGAGAAAGATGGTGAGAGGGGAGGGGAGGAGAGAGAGGGGGCAGGGGGCGGGCCTGGGGGGAGGATGGCGCGGGCAGTGGGAGGAGCAGAGGGTGCTGGTTTCTGGCTGGAAAGAGCTGAAAGGTAGATCAGACCCTGCTGCCGACGACGTCTCGGGGGCGGGGGTGGGGGGGGCCCATTGCTCCTGGCCTCAGTCTCCCCACCTGCCAAACCAGAAGGTTGGCCATAGCCGCTGGGCTGTCGGTTTCCCCGCAGTGGAGACCCGAAGTTCTCTACTTTCCTATCCACCTCCACTGAGCCACTCCTGGGGCAGGCCGTGCTCCTGGCCCATCTTTCTCCTCTTCCCGTCGGCCCAAGGTCCCCCAGCCTCCTCTGCTCTCTCCCCTCCCAGGACACAGCTTCTGCGGGAGCATGGTGGATCTCAGCCGAGCTGAGGATAGGCTCCTCGTTGCAGATATGGTGGTTGGGTGGCCTCCCAGAGAAGAGAAGGGTCTCCAGGCCTCTGACCTTGCTGAGGGTGTGACCAGAGTCATCCGGAGCCCTTCAGGTCCAATGTTTTGGGGCCTGTGTGGAGGGAGACTGCCTTTCTCTCTGGGGGTTGATGGGCAGACTCAGCCCCAGGCCCTTGACACGTACCTGACCTGCCAGCCGGGGTAGCCTCTTTCTGTGCCCCTGATCCTTTTCAAGGTGGAGCTGTTAGGTCTGGAAAGGACCCTCTGACTCATTCTTCCCACCCCCTCCTGCTCTGAGACAAGTCACACCAATGAGGCAGATAGGCTGGAAAAAGAGAGAATGTGGGGACTTCTGCTGGGGGCTGGCCGCAGAAGCCTCGGCCAGCAGGAGGCACGGCCTGGAAATCCTAGGAGCCAAAGACAAGAGGCTCCATCAGCTTGTCAGGCTCCTGGGGCCCTGAGGAGCAGGCCTGGGAGCACAGGGAGAGGAAAGGCAGAAGAAACAGGCCAAAGGAACATTCTAGAAGGGAGTCATGCCAGAGCCCTCAGAAACACATCTAGGGAAAAGGGCCCTAGGAAGTGTTGGGGTGAGGCCCTGCCACTGCTCAAGGCCAAGGCAAGGGCCATGTTGTGGGGGAGGCACACCCTCTGAAGATGGGGCACATGTGTTCTTGGGGGACCTGCTTCTCTCCCCCACACCCCACACCAGAGCTTGACCTTGACCTTGGTTCTCTGTCTCAGACCTGGGAACAAAGGAGAGAAGCTGAGTGGCCACCACAGGCCCAGAAGAGATGGTGGTCCTGGCCCAAGGGAGGTGTGGGCAGCATCTGTCTGTCCAGAGCGCACCTTAGAAACGTCTCACAGGGACTCTGTACACAGGGTTCGAAGCCAAAGTCCTGAGTCAGACTGTGAGAGGCAGTGGAGGCTGACGGGGGAGAGGCAGGACAGGCCCTCAGCACTGGGAGGCCCCTTCCTGGAGAGGCTCCCTCGACAGAAGACCCTATTCCTGCCAGAGACATCCTTTGGTCCACCTCCCCCAGTGTTACAGAGAGATGGAACAAGTTGGAAGGCCTCCCTCCCCATGTCCCCTCCAGATCTCCAAAATCAAGTGTCCTCCAATCCTAGGTCCTGCAGAGAAAGAGCCACCGGGGTCATCACTGCCAGGCTGGTTTCCCACCCTCTGTTCCAAGGAGCTCCAGGGTCCCTCATGTAGTCCGCTGCGGTACTGGAGAAGACCATCTTTAATTTTAAAAGTCTGGGACGCACAGGTTCCTTGACTGCAGGACTTCTCAGAGGCTTTAATGTATCAACGAATACCCTAATCTCCAAGAGGGGGATAGAGTGTGCAGTGCTTCCCAAACTTAGTTGGTCACGGAACCCATGAAACCTCAGTAATTCATGGAACAACCAGTAATCATTTATGGAGTGCTTTGAGGAACACAGTTTGGGAACCACTGCTAAAGAATGCAACTTCCCAGAATCCTTGACAAAAGATCCCTTCAGAGGAGGTCCTAAGTGCAATGGGTAAGCCCTGCTTCCTGCCACTTGATTGGCTTTGGGCTCTGGCAAGAGGTAAAGGCTGAGGAACCTAGGGGCATGCTGAATGGTGGCTTCCCTCCCCTGAGGCAAAGGCTCTGTAGCTCAGCAGGTGGGCAGAGGCGGCAGCTATAGAAGCAGCCACCGTGGCCCTCCCTTTGTTTTCAAGAACATTCGAGGGTGCCGAGGGTGCCGCCCTGCCCCAGCCTACAGAGCCCGCTGCCCGCTGTGCTGTGCTGTCGGTCATCCCATCTCCTCTCGTGGGCCCTTTCCACGACTCTCTAGAACATATCCATCCCAAGGTTATGGTCACTCGGCAGACAGGCGCGCCCTGGCCCAGCTGCAAACTGGGTTAGGGGCCCCGTACGGAGGCGGCACAGGGGCTGGGCCAGGCCCCACGTGGTCCTTCCCCGCCTTCAGAAAGCTGGGGGGGGGGGGTGCTGCACTGGGCATCAGCCCCTGAGACCCGCCCGCTCTCTGCTTTGAAGACTGGAGAGTGTGCAACCAAACCACTTCAAAGGCTCCCCGAGGCCTCCTCCCGAGCCTCCTTCCGCCCCCGACCTCAGCAGGCCCACCCCCCCACTTGCCCGCGCCCCCCACCCCCCTGCACCGCAAGGCACGCGCCAGGAAGATTCTGTGAAGGCCCCAAACAGGGTCAGAGCAAGAGATGAAAACAGAGGAGGAACAGCAAGGAAGCCCTCAGGGGCAGGGGAGAAGGGGAAGGGAGAACACGGACTAGAAGGAGGGACAAGGCTGTGGGAAGGGGGCGGAAGGCAGGGTATGGGGTGGGGACGGTGCGGGCCTTGAGTTATAGGAAGGAAGTGGGGGTCAGGGAAGGTTGGGGTGGCTCCCCTTCAGGTAAAGCCCCTTGCTGGCAGGCTCGGCCCTTGCTAGGCTAAGGTGGAGGGGAAGGCCTGGGTTCATCAGAGAGGAACCTTCCAGAGAGAACCCTCCCGTCCAGAGCCTCCAGCCAGGAGGGGTGGTTGGTGGTGGGGGCCGCCCTGCTTGTGTCCCAGTGACCCTCTGCCATGGGCTGGCTGAGGTGGTCTGCAGAAGGCAAACCCACCTCCTTGAAGAGGGATCTCAGAGCAAAAGCAGGGAGCCTGGTGGGGGGGGGGTCTGAGGCAACAAGACAGGCCGTGGGGACCGGGAGTGCCAGGGAAGGAAAGAGTCCTCACTCTCCGCTTCCCAAGTGGCCCAGCACTGAGGTCTGCCCACCTTCCAGGTCACCCTCAGGACCCCGGTGAGGCCTTAGAGAAGAGCCTGAGCCCCCCAGGAGAGGGGATCCCGGCGGGGGACGAGGGGCTCAGATACGCGGGGGAGCTAGGAGCGTGTTGGAATGGCTGCAATGTGACGGTGGAGGGAGGAGGCAGACAGAGCGGGAGTGACAGCGGCAAGAAAATGGAGCTGGGGTCCTTGGAACATTGGGAGGGTCTGGGGTGGGGAGTGGGGGCACAGGCAGAAAAGCTAGAGCACGGAGCCACCCTGAGGCAGTAGGAGTGTGCGGGCAGGGGACAGGGGGCAGGGAGAGAGAATGGCGCCCTCCCAGTGCGAGGGGGAAACTGAATGGGTGTGTGGCCAGCTCCGGGGAACGGGAGGCTCCTCCCACGTGGGGCTGCCTGCGTGTTCCCTCCCCAAACTCGAAGCCTGGCACCTACTTGATGGCCTTCTTCTCACTGCGCCCACGCCCTGAGTCTGGCGTGCCCGCGGTCTCCAAGGAGTTCTTGTAGCGTTTGCCCTGTGGAGACAGCACGAGGGTCACTCCGGGGAGACGGCACTGCGCCCTCCCTGCCTCCCCAGCACGGGCCTGGGTGGGGGGCAGGGGGAGGGGGCCCTGTGTGAAGCTGTCACCACCGTGGGGGGCCAGCTCCACTGCTGTCTGTTTCCCCTCTGGTAGCCCCTTGGCCCCATGAGGCCTGAGGACCGACTCTGCCCCTCGAAGGGCACCCCAACCCCGACCCCCAAGGATGGGGCCCCTCCTTTCTGCCTATCTCCTGGGGCTCTGGGCTGACTCCCAGAAACACACCTCCCTCTGCCACGGACAGACGGCTCTCAGGCGCCTGGCCACGTCATATGGGCCACGTCACCACCCCCAGATGGTGGGGGTGGCATCCTGCAGGGGCAAGGTTGGCAGTGGCCCGTGACGTGAATGGTGGGGGCAGGGAGAGGGCCCCGTGCCCAGTCCGGCCCAGGACCGGGTCCAGCACTGTCTGGGGGCTCCCTGGGGTCCTCCTGCCTTGGGCAGTGAGGCAGGACAGGGCCCAAACACTCTCCTTTATAGGAAGGCAGCCTCAGGAAGAGAGGCTGCCCACTGGCTCTGAGGCCGGGGCAACTTGGCCCGCACCCCAGAGTTCCTCCCACCAGCTTGGGGTCGGGGGAAGGCTGGGCAGGCCAGGCAGGGGGTTGGGGGGCAGGTGTCTCTAGGTCTCCTGGTGAGAAGAAGGGCCGTGGCTGCAGTGGGGACCAGGCCTGCTGCTGGGAAGGTGAGCCCCATTCACCTTCTCGGTTTGGGTTTCTAAATTTAGCTCCTGCAGAGCCGGGCACCATTAACATTCCTGGCTGCCACCGAGCGTCCTCACGCGCACCCACGGGCCACGGGCCTGGGCCCCGGGCCGATGCGTGCAGTGGGGTGGTGACAGCCCAGACACCCACACACACCCACACGCACACCCGACGTGTGCACACACATCTCCCCACCATCCTGTCCTGTGCTCAACACCGCGGCCACGACAGTCTACCCTCCTGAAACAAACGAAGAGCCGCACGGCCGTGTCCCCAACACTCCTGCTGGCTGCAGCCCCTTCCAGGCCCACGGAGCGAGCCTGGCAGAGCTGGCGGGGTTCCCCAGAATGCTGTGGGCAGAGGGGCAGACTCCTCACTCTACCCCCAGCGCCCCCAGGTCTCAGGGGTGCCAGGGTCCTGGTCCCAGCACGCTGTACCCTCCCCGGGTCACCCTGGTCAAGTCCCTTGTCCTCTCTGACCTACTTTCCCTCCCTTCTGAAAAGGGGTGTTGTCACTGGATGAGCCCCAGGTCCCTCATCCTCCTCATAGATAGGACAGGTCTCTCCTGACTCACTTCAGCAGCACCCCCCACCCCCGGGAATGCAGCCCGAAACATTAGGGACTGTCTGGTCTCTAGGACTCAGTGTGGAAGATAGTATCCAGCAGTGCTCAGAATGGGTCCCCTGGGAGTGCCCCGGCCCCCTGGGGTCTCAGCCCCAGGCTGTTGCCTCTGAGACAAAATTTTGAGAGTGAAAAAAACAGAGCTGTTGGTTCCTCTGAGTCCTCAAAACCTGTCTTCGCTCTTTCCCATCATTACCCAGAAGTTCAAATCCCCAGGAATGTCTAGTCCAGACTGGGACGATCCGGGCCTGGAGCTGCCCATGCTGGCCAAGGGCCCTTCTCCAGACAGAACCCCACCCCCACCCTCCCCCACAAATCTCTCTCACTTCAGGCGGTGTCTGGCAGGGACGACCGGGTTGAGGCCCCCCAACCCCTCCACTTACTCCCTCTCCTCTTTTTCTCTTGGCAGGAGAACTCATCCTGGGCAGCACTTTCTTCTTCTTTTTTATTTTTATTTTTTTAATTTTATTTATTTGACAGAGAGAGAGAGATCACAAGTAGGCAGAGAGGCAGTCAGAGAGAAGGGGGGAAGCAGGCTCCCTGCTCAGCAGAGAGAGATCCCAGGACGCTGAGATCATGACCTGAGCAGAAGGCACAGGCTTAACCTACTGAGCCACCCAAGTGCCCCGGCAGCACTTTCTTCTAAGGCGGAGTCAGCTGCCCCTTCCTGGAGGCGGGGCATGGCTGGGGGCCTGGCTGGGTGGGCTGTCCCTAGTTCAAGCAGGGCCTGCCTCTGTTCCTTCCACAGCACAGAGAAACTTCCCTTCCGGCTGCCATGATCAGTCTGCAGGTCCAGGATGCTGCAGGACTGTGGGGGACAGGAGCCAGGGCAGGACTTGGGTCAGGATGGGGGAGGGGGGCAGGCAGTGACAGGAAACCCAGGCAGGGTCCAGGAGACCCTGGGCGGCTCTAAGGGAAGCCAATCCCATCAGCCTGCTTCTCAGGGAGGGGGTTGGCCAGGCTGATCTGGAAAAAGCCAGCTGGAGATTAAGGAAGTTATTAATGTTTGGAAATGGGATCTGGGCTGTCGGGGTGTCACATCACTATCACTGCTGCTGAGGGGACAGGCGGGCAAGGAAGGCCCAGGAACTGTGCAAGGGGCATATGAAATCCCCTCCCGGAAAGCACAGAGGCAGCCCAGACAGAAAGCTCCCAGCTCCCCCCATGGGGGGCGGTGGGGGAGGAATTGAGGCAGGGTTGGGGCACTGGGCAGCTGGGGGGTGGGGTCGGGAGAAAGTCACATAGACCATCTGTGGCTGGGACCCCCAGGGGACTTCCCTGGCTGGAGGCTGGGAGAACAGGCTGGGTCAGGGGAGGTGCCTCCCATACTGGCAGGTCCCCCACCAGCTATGAAAGCTGTTATCTTTGAACACTGGTCCCCAAGTGAGTGGAGTAGGGGAGAGGCCTTCACCACAACACACAAACACGCACGTGCACACACACACACGCTGCACACACACACTGCAGCGCTCACCAGGAGAGATCAGGACAGTCGCTATCAGCTCACTCAGGTGGAGATCTGATGGGATGCAGCACGCCCCACCAGGCAGGGATGAACTCACACACGCACTGCACCAGGCCCCTCAGAGTGGCCCACTCAGCACACAGACCCCCACTCAAGGTCACCGGCACTGCCTGCTCACACACCTTCCTCACCCTTCAAATGCGGACTTGCACACAGACAGCGCGGAACAGACCCTACACGGAGTGGAAGCGCGGGCCAGCGTGGGGGGGGGGGGACGTCTGCGCCTGCGCGCTCAGCCCCTCCCCTGGCCTTGGAGCACATGGCCAAGTCCCCTCCTCCACCGTCCCTGAAATTCCAGAGACGATGCAGACACCAGGGATCCAGGAACAATGCGGGATGGCCAGCCTGGGGCACCTGCACAGCATGCCCAGAGTGGGCTAGGGCCTGGTTACCAGTACACTCACACTCGGGACACACGGGGCCTCCGAGCTGGCCTTCTTCATGGTTTCTCCCCAGGGGAAGAAGCCCTGGAAACCGAGCGTCCCAGGATGGAAGCCGTGTTCCCCATTCCTGAGTCTGCCTTTCCTGAAGGAGACATGCTGGGCTCTGGGCCTCTAGGGTCCTTCTCAGAGCTCTCTGACCCTTATCTTCTGTAGGATTGGGGCTTGAAGCCCCTGGCTACATGGTCCCCAGGGCCATGACCCTCCCTGCTCATCCTTAAGGCCCGTCTGTCTCAGGCAGGTAGAGAATGCAGGTCTCAGACGGGGCGCCTGGCCCCCACTCCCTCAGTTCTCAATCTAGGGGCTAGAGGTGTCTGTCAGAAACGCTTTTGCACCTAATCCCAGGGAAGGCCCGACATCTGGGACACCTCTGGGTCCACCTTTGGGGGGTGCCCCGTGCTTGCTTTGGCAGCACATATACCACTTTTGGGGGTGCCCCACTGCAGTCCCCAAAGTCCCCCACTGCACTTCTGGGCTGGGGCAGCAGGACTGAGGGTGGGGGGTTGGGGAGGAAGCAGGGTGGTGGTCTAGCCTTGTAGCCCGCCCAGGGCCCCTTTGGGGAGCTGTGGGCTGCATGCGGGTGGGGTAGAGGCTCAGCCAGGCTTCTCCTCCCGGGCCTTCCGGTGATGAATATCCCTCCTGATGGTCTCGTTACTTATTGATGGCCTAATCCTGCTCGTTAATTCCCCAGCCCTCGTTAAAAATGAAAAGAAGCCGTTTGTGCTTGTACAAACCCCAAGAACCAGGATGGATGTACCGGCGCAAGGGGTGGGGTGGGGCGGGCGGCGCCTGCTCATTGGTCAGGAGACCCCGCTCAGCCACGCCCAGCCCTGGGCTGGGGAGAACAGCGGGGGGCGGGCAGGGGGAGCCAGGCACTGGGGTGGGAGGGGTCCCCGGTTCTCAGGCGGTTCTCAGGCCGCGCTTACTGTTCTTTCTGGGGGAGGGGGCGGAGCGTGTGTGCCTATAGTGGAGAGTGTGCGAATGCCTGAGAGACGTCTGTCCTCAGCTGTGTCCCTAGGTGTGTGGTTCTTGGTGTACACACGACACATGGGCCCAGAACCCAGGCAAATGCACTGCGTGCATGCGTGTCAATTCCTGCGGAAATGGGCCCGACTACGTGAGCAGGTGGGTCAAGAGCCCATGAGAGGGTTCAGGAGCCAGGGACTGTGGGGGGCGGGATGTAGGGCCCCGCCCCGCCCCCCAGGGCCCTCAGGAGCCTCACCAGTTTGCGCTGACACCAGTGGCAGAGGCCGCAGAGGACGACAGTGACGCTAAGGCTGACGGTGATGATGGCAGAGACCAGCAGGACATCGCGGGTGGGTGCCCCTGGGGAGGACATACACAGGTCAGACCCTCATTGGTCAGCGCCGCCCACCCTCCCTCAGCCCCGAGCCCCCCCACCTCCAGAGCAACTACCCTACCCTACCAGCTGGCCCCCACACTGGGAGCTCTGAGCCTTAAGTTCCACTCCCAGCTACACTTGCTGGCTGACCTTGGGAAGTTCCTTTCTTTCTCTGTGGCTCGGTTTCCTCATCTGTAAAATGGGGGAATTGTGCAGGTTGAAGTTCCTCCCGCACCCTCCCTGCATGGACTCCCTCAAAGGGAGATGCCGAGGGTGCCCTCTGCCCAGCCAGGCCTCAGTGCTCACTTCTACTCCCCCTAAAAAAGCCACTGCCTCTGCACAGCCTTCCTGCTCGGCCCCCTCCCACACTCTGAGCCACGACTCCAGCCCCATTTCCCCAAAGGGCACGTCGTCTGAGGACATCTGTCCCACGGGCACTAACAGACCATCAGAAGTGTCTGGCCCAACCTGGATGGTGAGCGACATGTGTAGTCCAAAAGGGAATTTCTGGAATCCTCTGACCAGCCCTTACCCCCTGCAGCTCAGCTTTCCTTGGACAGGAAGACCACCCAAGTGGTCCCCTGTAGGCCCTGCCCTCCTACCCCTTAGCCCCCTGAGCTTGCCTCTCTTGCTCCCCCAACCTGGTTTAGCTTTAGCCGGTGGGGGGGGGGCGTAAGGGAGTGGGGGGCACCAGAAGCTTCCATTCCAAGAGCTCAGGGGTCTTATATTTCAGAAGTGGCTATGTTGACAGACCTGGCCCAGGACACAAGCCCCAGGTTCCATGCAAATCCCACCCCTTGCTCGCTGTGGCTTTGGAGAAGTCACATAACCACTCAGTTTTCACCCATGCAAATGCGGATTAAACCTCCTCCCAGTCTTCTCACAGGTGGTTGCAAGTATGAGCCCAAAGCAAATGCAAGGCAGGCAAAATTTCACCAGAAATTCTCGTGTGGGGGAGTGAGTCGAACGAGAGCAGCAGAGATCACACGTGCACTGTAAATACGTATGCACTAGGGTACGTCCTGAAGGCAAGTAGACGCTGTTTATTTACAGAGGAGCCTGCGTGGGTTTTTCGGTGCCAGCGAGTGCGGTAATTAAGAGCTGACGGTATCTGTCTGGTCCTGGTTCCTGCGGTTTTAGCTTCTGGGCTCCCGGTCTCCATTGCTTGGCTACGGGGGCATCGCGGTGAAGGGCCCGGCCGTTCATCCAGCTCTCAGGGCCTTTGGGGTTCCCTCTTACCAGCACTCTAGTGCCCTGGGTGGTCCGTTCACCCCCTGCTCTCCCTCAAGTCCTGCTTGGGCACCACCTCTCCCTTCCCGACTTCCTGAGCCTCCTAGCTGTGGGAAAAGGCCACCTTTACCAGGTCCCCTCCAGTCCACCTGCCAGGTCAACCAAGCTTCTTTCTGTCCCGAGTCTGCAGCCTCCCCGCCCTGCCCCAGCCTTGCCCCCAGCTCACTGTCAACCTCAGAGCCCATGGCACCCAGGAGCTCTGGCCTGGACAACTAGCAGAGGCCAAGGTCCTGGTCCTGCCCTTTTCTCTCTGGGGTGGAGGAACACAGCTCGTCCTCATCGGCCAAATGGGAGACTTCTATCTTTAATCACCAGGCTTCTGAGGGTGGCGGGGAGCAGAACAATGGGAGAGAGTGATGGCCATAACACCGCAGGTCATGCGGGGACCTGTGCCTTTTCCAGTTGTCTCTGCAGGAACTGCCCCTGCCCCCTTGGAAGAGTCTGGGAGGAGGGAGCTATGCGGGCCGGAAAAGCAGGTGACCTCACACCTTCCTCTGCTGAACTTTTTTTTTTTTTTTTTTAAGATTTTATTTATTTATTTGACAGAGATAGAGATCACAAGTAGGCAGAGAGGCAGGCAGAGAGAGAGAGAAGTAGGCTCCCCGCTGAGCGGAGAGGCAGATGCGGGGCTCGTTCCCAGGACCCTGAGATCATGACCTGAGCTGAAGGCAGAGGCTTAACCCAAAGGCAGAGGCTTAACCCACTGAGCCACCCAGGTGCCCCTGAACTCACTTTTAAATAAAATAAATTCTGTTTTTGGTCTGAGCTTTCTTCAAGCACTATCTGCTAAGAATCTAGCATGAGGCAAGGAAAGAGGCAAGATTTCAGGGGATTATCTCTTAGTATGTCAGTGCCCCAGAGCCAGTGAGGGGCAGAACACCCAGCTCAGGCCTCCAGACTCCAAAATAACCAGGAAAAGCCCAAAGGGTGAGTGCAGTTTCTGCCTCTTTGTAGCCGACTGGCCTTGGACAAGTGTCTTAAGCACTCAGTGCCTTCCAGTAGAGACAACAGGGCACCTACCCCAGGGGGTTACTGTTGGCACTTGATAGATACATATTATAATTACGGCTGGCAGTGTTCGTTTCCTCTCAGCCGTAAACAGAGGGCTCTGGGAGCACAAATGAAGAAATGCCTGCTGGACTAGAGGGCTATCTGGGAAGGCTTCCCTGAGGAGGTGGTATTTGGTGTGGTCTGGCGGATGGCTATGCGGTGAGGGTGAGATGATCCAGGGACAGGGAAGAGCAAGAGCAAAGGCAAGAAGAGGGAGTAGGGGTGGGGGGGGAGGGTCAAGCGCATTGTCCAAGGAGTTGGTCTAAGTTAGTGGGTGTGAAGTGGAGGAGGACCGGCTGGGAAGGGAGTGGGGCCCGATGGGGAAGGGGTTTGTCTGTTAGGCTGAGGGGCTCGCTGTGGAGCCATGGAAGGTTTTTGAGCCGGGAAGGGTCAGGACCAGAGTGGGTATGAGCAGGTTCTTGATCTGGTAGCTGTGGGGCCGTGGTAGGAGGCCGTGCTCTGGCTGGGTTCCTCTGGCCCCCCACACCCTTTCCACGTACCTCCCCTTCCACACACATCTTGGCCATGGGGGGATTCTCCAAGGAGCTCTACCTCCTATCTTGACCAAAAAAGTCTTTCTCAAAACTGCTGTAGGGAGGGGACCCCTGACAATAAATCCTGTCAACCCCAGAAGCCAGAGGACACGCTGAGAAGAGCCGCCAGAGACCCAGGGAGTGCCCATCCAAAACAAGTAGCCTTCTGTGGGCAGGCAGCATGAGCACTGGGCTAGGAGTCTAGGAGAACCAGGTGGAGGCCCTGTTCTGGCCCCTAAACAGCTATGGGGCCATGAGCAAGGTGCCCAGCCTCTCGGATGTCCGCACCTTCACCTGTGGGAAAGCTGACCTCTCCTCTGGCAATAAGTCAGGTGTTCTAGATGCTCCCCACGACATAACAACTCAGTCCTCCCAACAGCAATGGAAGCAAGAGGCACTATGATTGTCCCCAAGACACAAGGGGGGGTCAAGAACCTTGTCCAAGGTCATTCGGGTAGGAGGTAGCGGAGCCAGTGTTCAAACCTAGGCCATCCGGCTCAAAGTCGGCTCTCTTTGCTTTGTGTGCTCTCTGGAACTGTTAGGGTTCCCGGACTTTGTCAGGGGCTACAGATGTCCCGGACTTTGTCAGAGGCTACAGGATGCCGAGATGAGGCTGTGGTCTCTCAAGCCCTCTTCCAAAAAGCAGCAACATTTCCCTGTTTCACATCTTGGGCATCTAAGGGGACTTGAAACCCTGTATGGGGACTTGAAAGTTCCATTTGAAGAAGGAGGTGTGCTGCTAAGGCAAGTTGTACCCGTAATGGGGGCCCCCAGGATCCTCTGCTGTCATCTCACAGGCAAGGAGTCCGACCCTTCCCCCTGCCCCCACTACTGCCCAACCACAGCCCTCGAAGCTGGGGTGAAACACACGCTTGTCACTGCAAATTGCACTGATGCGATGACCGAAAGTGACACGGTGTCCTCAGCCAGCAAGCGCTGTTATCATCAAGGGGGTGCAGGTGTGTGTTCTTGCCTGCCAGCCGGAGTGACCCCATTCCCAGAGCACGGATCACTAAGTTTGGGGCTAGAAGGGACCTCTGCTGTCATGGAGTCTGGCCCCAGCAACACACGAACCCTCTGGGCAGCCCTATCAGGGACAAGAAGCTGCTTCTGGCAGGCACTCCACCGCCAGGCGGGGTTAGGGAGGGTTGCTGGGCCCCGTGCTGAGCGGAGTCTGTCTCCCTAGAACTCCCCCACCCCACCCCCCGTCCCCCTGGCTCCCAAGCTTGCCCTCCAGAGCCACTGAGAGCACGTGGCTCCTTCTGCCACATGACAGGCCTCTAAATCCTTGCCGACAGCACTCATGTCCCCTTCCAGTCTTCTCCAGGCACAACCGCCCTGGCCTTTCTAACCCGTCCTCCGATGACATACATGGTTTCAAGTCCCCTTAGTGTCAGCATATTAACATCGGAGGAAAGAAAATATTGCAGCCCTCGTCAGACTCTGACAGGGCCGGGTTCCACAACCTCTCCTTGAGTGGAGGAGACATCCTGGGTCCCGGGGGCGAGACATGGACAAGGGCAGACGGGTGACACTGGGGAGCTGTGGGTGGTGGGGGCAGCTGGGAGTGGGGAAAGCCGGGCCTCCTGGGTCTGATCCCAGGGCTGTCCGGGGACTGAGGCACAAGCTTGGGCACATGGCTGCCCCCAACCCCCGCCCAGGCCTGTGTGGGCACTTGGGCAACTTGAGCTTGGGGTCAACCATGATCTGGTGGGGTACCCATGCTCCAGACCACGCCCCCAGCGCAGCGGCTCTCGGGGTAAAGTCTGTGTGTTTGGGGAGGCACCCCGCCTCTGAGGGTGCACGACAGGCTTGAGCTCACACCCTTGTCCCCTCTAGAATGTCTGCTCCTTGAGGGTGGGGCTTGCCCTCTGTTCCCCACTGTCTCCCCTGCACCAAGGAGGGGCCAGGCATTCAGCAGGTGCTTGACAAAAGCTTGCTGAAAGAATGAGTGAGCAGGAACCCCAGGCCTCTAGGAATAATGATACTAATAGAGGCCACCATGTATTAAGTGCCCACTGTGTACCAGACTCCACGGTCTATGAAAGTAAGGGCTTTACTGTTTTGCTCCTTCTGGATATTCTGCAACAGGCTGACATATGGGAGGTGCTCAGTAAATACTGTTAAAATTTCAGTGCTTGCATGTTATCCCACTTGTCACCCAAACAAGATGGGAGGGAAGAGATGGGAGAGGCCACAGTGACAGAGTTTGAGCCTCTCTTCTACACACATACACACGCACACGCACACACACACACACACACACACACACACACACGAGGACCCCTTTCAATCTCTCCCCATGCCATCTTTGTCTGACAATTCCTGATTTTTCTAGACCCTGATAAAAAACACCTCCTCCAAGAAGCCTTCCATAAGATCCCCAGTGGGAATGAATTTCTCCTGCCTAGGAGCTCCTATCACACAGAGCCTGCACCCTCCTTTTAGGGTACAGTGATGAAATGTCAGGGCTCTGGAACAGACTCTCTGGGTTCAAATTCTGGCTCTTCCTCTTCCAAGACATGTGACCTAAGTTTTGTGTGCCTCCATGTCCCCATCTGTAAATGGGGGCCAATCATAGTACAGGTCTCCTAGGAGAGTTGTGAGGTTTAAAGAAATGAGCACATATGATGTACTCTGCACAGTGCCTGATGCAAAATAAGTAGGCAATATATGCTCGTTGTTATCACGGTATTACCACGTTTGCTCTGTAGTGGAGACATCTGGGGCACGGAGCCAGCGCACAGTGAGCGCTGAATAAAATACTGAACTAGATACTCATCTAGTTCTTTCCCACCAGACAGCACAGGCCAGGGGGCCTGTCTTGCCCAGTTCGGTGCACCCGGATCTGTGCCCCGGGGCTTGACCAAGACCAAGAGCATCAGTGAATGCCCGCAGCGGCGAGGAGTGGGGAGGGCTGGGGCGAGGGGGCGTGGGGGCGCCCACAGCTGGAAGCCAGGCTGGGCTTCAGGTGTGAACCACAGACCTGAGCCCGTCCCTTGCCAGGCTCTGCCCCCACTCCCAACTCCTTCTCATCTCCTCAGCAAGCCATAATTTATGGATGAACAGAATCAAACAGGACGGCTGGCTGCTGGGATGCCCTGGGGAGCTGCTGGAGAGGGAATGGACTTCTGAGGGCACGCTCACCAGCTGCCTGGCGGGGGGGTGTGGGATGGGGGGAGAAAGGCAGGGACGGGGAGGAGGTACACACATACACAGGTCACAGACATGAACACCCATGGCTTGTACACACGCGTGCCTACACCACAGAGACTCGCTCTTGGCACAGACAACCAGGCGGCCCACACTCCACACATGTGCACGCAGGTGCACACACACACACACACGCGCGTGCGCACACACACACAGAGCCCCAGAGACCCACCCCGTACACAGACATTCATGCTCACTCACACACATGATACACACACTGTGCACAGATACCCATGTCCACACCAACACACGCACACACACAAGCCTTGGAGGCTCACGGTGCGCATGGACACCACACTCACACTCACACACACAAATGCGCACACGGCCACGGCCACGAGTAGATGCCCAGCCCACTCCATCATCCACGAGGTCTAGTTGTTCACGCACATCCTCTGGCGTGGACCCCTCTCCCAGGATCTGTTATTCCTCTACTCAAATTCTGTCTGTCCTTCTGAGGCAGAGCAGTGGGACAAGAAGTAGACCTGGGGGCAGGTGGCCCGGATTCAAGTCACATCTCCACCCCTGGCCTGCGACCCCAGGGAAGGCCCATTCTGGGCCTCAGCGGTTCACCTTCAAGCGATGGAAACCACCCCTAACGTCCCCTGCTGGGGTTCTAGCAGATACCATGATCATCCCCATTTTGCAGAGAAGAGACAGGCACGGCGGATTAGGGACACGAGCCTGCCCTTTCCCTCTGAGAGGAAGGATGTACCAGCCCTCCCCTGTGGGCTCTACTGCGCAGTCCAGCCATGCCTCACTTTCCTTCCGCCTTCAAGAAGGCCAACCTCTTTCCCACTTCGGCACAAGCGCTTCCCTCTGCCTGGAATACGTTCCTTCTATCTCCTACTGTTACTATCCCAAGACGAGATGGTCTTCAATTCCCTCCCACATTCCTTTCTGCCTCCCCCGTAACTATGGCAATTCATCATTGTGGGTTAATAATTAGTACTTTCTGTCTTTTCCCCTGATGGGAACCCCTCGATCACCCATCTCTGTAGCCCCAGGTCTGGTACCCAGGAGAGCTGGATAAATAAGTGCTGAACAGGTGCTTGAAGTTATTCAAGGCCCCCAGGTAGGCCTGCCTCTTCCAGGAAGCCCTTCCTGATGACAAATGCTCACAAAAGTCTCTTCATTCCCCAAGTTTGAATTAACTGACCTTCTGTCCAGCACCCTTTTCTTGGGGGTAGGCCTGTCCCCCAAGCAGAGTCAATGGGGTAAGATCATGTCTCCCCATCTCTTGGGCTCCCCCACAGCCCACAGCCCGCCGCCTGCAGCCCAGGATGCAAGACTGACGTGCTGGACAGGGGCTGGACACGCTGGAAATCTGTGCACACAGACTTTCCTCCCGGAATTTGCCTGCTCTTGTACTCCCAGCTGGTGACACGCACACTCTCCAGATCCAGGCCTTCCAAAGTTGTCCCATCACCACCACACCCTCCAAACCTAGACCGCTTCCCTCTTTTGGGATCCCTGGATCGCAGGCCCTTGTTCTCCCTACCAAATACGTCTCATTATAGTAAGTAATGTACGCTAAACACGGAATCATGTTCCCATCTTTAGCTCCCCTCTGGGGGTAAACAGGCTCATACTTGTTTCACAAAGAAAGAAACTGAGGCTCAGAAGGGTTAAATACTTGCCCACGGGCACCGAGCAGAAGAGAGGTAAAGCCAGGATTGCACCTGGAGTCTGTAAACCTCAAACCTTACAGCTCTCTCTCTCTTGTCCTATCCAAGGAGAGCTCAGCCTTGAGCCAAGTCACTCTGAGGACAGCCAAGAGAAGAAAGAAATAGAGGGAACACAAAAGAAAAGGCAGTCAGGAGGAGGAAGTTCTCCCAAGATTTTACCAATGAGAGCCACGCCCGAGTTACCCCAAGAGCTTCACAGGCTCCTGTCACACACCCTTCCCAGACATCTTTCCTTCCTGCACTGGCCCAGCCCTCAGCCTCAGTAAAGCACCAGCATTAGAGGCTCAGTCCACCTAAAGGTCCCTGAACGGGCTGGGGAGCTGGGCCCCTGGGGTTAGACAAGGGTGAGCAGGAAGCACAGACAAATGGGGGAGCCCAGGATTTGCCCAGGGCTCTGTCTCTGGTACCGTCTAGGGCACAGCCACTATTCCGGAGATAAAGCAGAATGATGTTGGGGGTGGTTGGGGCTACGTCTGCCAGCGCCTTCCCGTCCTAATCCTGCCTCCTCCCACCTGATTCTGCACTACTTACGACACATCAGGCCCCAGCGCCTCCCCCCTCCATCCTTTGGCGGCTGCGTGATGACGTTCAAGATGGAAAGCAGCAAAAGCTAGAGTCACAGGTTTCCAAAGGAAGCGCCCCTCCACGTGTGTGCTGAGCAGATGGAAATGGGGGGGGGGGAGGTGGGAGGGTATTTACAAGTGCAGAGCCTACCAGCCCTAGGGCTCTATGGGCATGGGAAAGGGAGACATTTTCAGTACCTATCCCTCCTTCCTTCACACACACAGAGCCAGAAAAAGGCAGAACTGGGGAGAAAGCAACAGAAAACCAATGAGCAAAACTCTGAACTTTACACAGCCAGGCAAAGCTCTGGGCCTCCTGACATGCTGAATTTTCTGCCCTCTCTCTCCTGTCTAAAACTCCTCCTCCAAGCTACCCACCTTGGGAAACAGAAAATAAGATGGGCAGGTAGAAGGAAAAGGAGGGGGAAAGAGAGCCTGGCATTCATTTCCCAGGAAAGCTGGGCCTCTTCCTTAGCCCTGTGACCCCTGGACAGTCTGCCTGAGTGTCCTTCAGAAAGCCAAGGAGACACCCACAACCCTCAGGCTTCACCTGGGGCGGGCGGGCCCAAGGCCGGTGAAAGAGGAGGCCCGAGGGGAATTGTTTTGGAAAGTTACAAGTAGCTGAAAATAGGGGCTTAGCATGAGCAAGCCTCCTCAACCTTGACTGTAATAAAAACAGATAATGCGTGAGTGAGCTAGGGAGGGAGCGCTGGCAGGGGCCGCAGAGGCCGGCTGGATGCAGACGGTTTAGAATTCAGAGGAGATGCCAAGTGAGTAAACAGCAAATGAAGGATTGTTCGGTTGGGCCAGGAGCCGTTCCAGCAAGAAATTGGACGGGGACATGTCAGGATCCACCAGCACGTCAACTCCTCATCAGGGGAGCAGGGCCTGCTGAGCTACAAAGGCCTCATCCACAAGTTCTCCGTGCCTTTTCTACCTTGGCTCTCTTCTCCAGCAGAGAGCATGGCCTTGGTAATAACAGCTCACGTTTGTTCAGTGCCGAGGAGTTTACAAAGTACTCCTGAGTTTACCTAGGGTTTCACATCTCCTGCCATATTTAATGGTGATGGGGTATCTTCTACCTCTCCTTCACCACAGCCACCCCCACCTCCCACAGTTCCTGACCTAGGGAAGCCTGGTACATCTGGCTTCAGTTTTCAGCCTCGGAAGATGGGGGAGGGGGGTTGAGACCATCTGCAACTCTAGAGAGCTGGTGAGTCTGGAAGTCATGAGGGTCAAAGCCACTCAAGATGAAGGGGATCAGGTGCCAGCTCTGAGTTAGCTGGGAATCAACTGCCCTCCCCAACCATGCTGATCCCAAAGCCGATAAGCCACCTGGATACCCCTGAAAATGCTCATGTCCATCAGAACAGCGGGAGTTCAGGAAGGGAGGAGCTCAGGTGGAGGGCTTCTCCACCAGGATTGTGGAGCAGGGGCAGGATCAGGGATGTGTGATGATTAAGTGCGGGCCTTGACCACTGGTTACTATGAATAATGCATCGTTGTGCCTTGGCCTAAGTCAGCATCTTATTGTTATTAATAATACACAGCTGCAAAGAAGCTGAGGTTGGAATGGTGTGCTCTATTTTATTCGAGGATCTCAGAGCACTTAAGAATTCCTCATGCTGATGACTCAACTCTAGCTCCCCAAGTCACAGGCTTCCTTATAGGCCAGGGCACCTGTCCTGCCCAACACCCTCCCACCTGATGCTTGGAGCCACGAAAAAGCCTCAGGGGCTAGGAATCTTCCATCTTGAGATTCAGATTTTTTGATTGGTGTTTTGGTGGGAGAAAGGGTACAGTTAATCTTTGGCAGCTCAAGGGGTCTCTCTGGGATAGAATAGAATGTGAAGCTTCTCCCAGGGATATTTAGGAAGGAGGGAGAGAACTACTGGAAATCCAGTGTGGAGAAATATTTGGAGAGAGACTACTGGGGATCTGAATGCTGTTCTGCCACCCACTGTGTCATTGTGGGTGTGTGGCCTTAGGGAACTAACTATACTCTCTGGTCCTAAGTCCCCTTGGGATGAGTGACTGAGATTCCGTCTGGGAGGTGCTATACTACCATATTCTGGGGGTATCATTTGCGCCACAAATACTAGGAAGGAGCAGCCTGGAGCGCTGTCCTGGGATCTGTCCACGGTTCTGAAACAGGGTGCAGGAGCTCCTGTCCTTGGTGCTGAAATTCGTTTCAGTCCTGGGACTGCTCCCTCCTCTACAGCACTCTCTGCATCACCCCTAAGGAGCAGGATGCAAAGGACTGGAGCTGTTTGCAGCACTAAAGCACAGTGATCCCACTTTCCTCTGCCAGTTGCTCCCTGATCAGCCACGAGCTGAAGCCACGGCGGCGACCAGGCAACTTTGAGAGCTCCCTTTCCCCGTGAGGTCCTCAGATGTTGAGGACCCAGTCAGCACTCGGACTCAGGACAGAAAAAGCCTCCCGGCTAATGTAAATGCCGCCTCCCATTCCCTCAAGTAGAGCCCGCCGAACCGCCTCCTGGCGGCTGGTGCGGGTACTGCGCTTAGAGCAGAAACACAGAAGGTCCCCCCGCGGTGGCGGGCGGCGCCGGGCGGGTGGGGAAGGAGTGGCATAAGGTCCGCCGTCACCGCCCCCTCACCCATCCCAGGAAAATATGGCGCTCCGAGCTTGCAGCGCCGCCCAATAACTCGCACGTTCCAGGCAGTCCGGCTGCCCTGAGGCCGTCTTGAAACACCGTGCTCCCAGCTTCACAGTGAAGACTCAACCCAGTAGTCAACCCAGGCCAAGTGAAAAACTTCTTGCTGCCCCTAACACAACTTTTCTTGGGTGAGTCCTACCACAATGAACACAAAGGCTTGTAATTAGCCTCTCTGAGGGCAAAGACTCCCTACCTCACATCCATCCAGATAAGAAACTTGCCCACAGCGGCGCCTGGGTGGCTCTGTTGTTAATCGTTTGCCTTCGGCTCAGGTCTTGATCCCAGAGTCCTGGAATTGAGCCCCACATCTGGCTCTCTGTTGAGCAGGGAGCCTGCTTCTCCCTCTCCCACTCCTTCTGCTTGTGTTCTCTCTCTCACTGCCTCGGTGTCAAATAAATATATATATATTTTAAAGTAAGAAACTTGCCCATAGCCCCTCTCTAGGAAAAAGTGGGAGTCAGGGGAGAAAGCCACAGTTTCTGCCCACTCCTGTCCGCTACTCCACAGGTGGGGGCTCTTTGAAAAGCAGATCTGCTTGGTGTTTCTAGGGACGGCTTCATATTAGCCTCACTGGGTGTGGAAATTCCCCTCTTTCCAAAAACAAACATCAAAGCAAATAAAACCACCTGGAGACGATGCCCCAAATCACAGCCCTCTGGATCCAGGTAGGGAGTAAAGATAACAGTCTTTATGGTAGATAAAGATAATATAGTTTATTGAGCACTTACTATAGGCCAAGAGCTGCTAAGAGCTCTGTAAACATTTTCTCATTGAAAACTACAACCCCTCCCCCAGGAGGAAGCATGAGGGTCAGCCTTCTACAGATGAGGAAAGGGGTCCAGAGAGGTGAGGTGGCCACGCAGGGTGGTGTAGCTGGCATGTGCTGAGACTGGTGCTGGACACCACATCTGTCTGCCCTTCATTTTGCAGCTCACCATCCTTCCATGTTCTGGAAGCCTCGCTGCCCCACTCCTGCACATCCTCATATCTCATCTGAGAGTATACTGGAGGAACAGAGTGACACCTCACACTCCCACAGCACTTACAGCCTGCAAAGTGCTTTCATAGCCATTGTCCGAGTCAACCCTCATGATATGGAGGCATTCTTCCAATGGGACAAGAGAGAAAGCTAAGGCACAGAGAAGTAAGACACTTGCCCCAAGCCACACAGTGAGTAGTGGAACCAAAATTCAGATGAAGACGGTGGTACTCCCAACCCAGTGCTCTCTCTGTGCTTCCATAAGGCTGGGGTCCTGGAGGTAAGCCAGGGAGGTGGGGGGGGGGTCCAGGGGCTTCCTGAGACCCTGACCTGGGCTGCTTCCCTCCTCCTGGTCCCCAGGGGCCATCAGTTGGCTCAGCTCTACCTTGGAGTCTCAGAGTCTCATTCTAAATGAAATTTTTTTCCAGGCAATTACTTCCAACTAATTAGGAGGCAAGGCTGCCAGTCCCTGGGCCCTGGGCTGACCCCCTTTCTCAACTCACACGGGTGGGGGATTGTTGAGGTACCGAACAGCAGCACCAGCCAGAGAAACTGCCTGGCTCGGCCCCATCAACCCCATCATCTGAAGGAGGCAGGGAAACTCTGAGGGTGAGGGAACTGGTGGAGGAGTAAAGAGCACCAAGGACCTGGAAGGCTGGAGGTGGAGCTGGGGACACTGGGGAGGAAAGGACCCTGAAGTGGGAGCGGGCCAGAGGATAGGAAACGAAGGAGTCTAGACATGCCCATGCAGAGGAGGACAGAGACCTGAGCTCTAGAGCAGCAGGGGGAACCAGGAAGATCCAGAGAAACAGGGACATTTGTTCCACGTTGTAGGGAGGAAAGAGAAGGAATCTCAGGAAGCGGAGAGACAGAGGAGGGGGAAGAGGCCTCCCATCTGTGGAAGGAGAGGAAGGAAGAAGGCACCCTGGAAAATGGTCAAGATTACGGAAGTGGAAGAAGCAGAGAGAGGGAGATACTGGGAGACTCCAAGAAGGGGAAGGAGAGAGCAAGGACAGGGAGGAAGGAGGACTGCTGAAGGAAAGCCCTGGGGAGGAGGGGGGCGTGGGGGAGGATGGCCGCAGTGGCAGCTCCCAGGGTCCCAAGGAGGGCTCTCTCTAGTCATTGTCCTTGAACCTCCCCCAATGTCAGCGCCCCAGCCAGTCGGGCCCGCACGCCCTCCTACGCAGCCACAGGTGCGGGCCAGCATGATGGCAAGCCACCCGTCAGCACAGGCCCCAGATGCTCCACTCGTCCTGGACAGCCAGCTGACCTCCCTTCCTATCAACCTGCCACCGCCTCCAGTGGCCTGAGCCAGGGACTCTCTGGGGTCACACAGCAACATGACCAGGCGGCTCTGGGACTATGGGGTCCAGCCTCTCTACCTGAAAGAGGGAGAACCAAGGACCCGGAGGAAATGGTGCTTGTCCAAGTTCCTATACCGGGTGGGTGATGAGGCCAGATGTAGAAGGTTCAGGGTCTAAGTCCCACTGGTGGGTCCTGTTCCTTCCTGGGCGAAGCCAATAACAGGAGACAAAGACGGGTCTTCGTTGTCAGCAAGCCTGTCCCTGATCGGTCTAGGGAAGTAAGGGCAGCCAGAGGCTGAAGGAGAAACAAAGGAAGAGACTGCTTCTGGAGCGCTGAGCGGGAGGACTCTGCATGCGCTCTAACTGCAGCTAACATAATTGAGCATTTACTAGATACCATGTTCCAGACACTGCGTGCACGATCTCATTTAGTCCTCATGAGAGCCCTACAATGTATGTATTACTGGAATTCCACTATAAGGAAGAAACTGAGACTCAGGAGAGTCGAGTCATTGGCCAAGTCCACAGGCCAGTCAGTGGCATGTTACTAATTCAGTGCACTGACCGCTCCCTGGAGGACCCATCCACCGGCGTTATCTGAAGATGCTCAGATCCCCAAGTTCCCATGACCAACCCCTGGCAGAATTCAGGCCCCGATGCCAGTGGGGTTTCAGTCCCAGCACATTCTTGGGGTCCAAAGTGGGGGCACAATCAGGAAGTGCTGCATTGGAACAAGCCCCATCTTCAGACAGTGGAGTCTGGTTTCTAGTCCTGGCTCTGCCACTAACTTACTGTGTGACTTTGGGCAGGTCATGTGCCCTCTCTGGACTCGGTGCTCCCACCTGTGCCACTGAAGTGGCGAACCAGATGGGAAGAGCTAATGTACCCATGCTGCCGACACGGCGACAGTCTCGGTTCCGGCCAGTTCATATACGTCAGCTCCTCGAATCCCCCCAGCGGTGCCCTGAAGTGGGTGCCATTATCACCTCCCCTTTATGGATGGGGAAATGAAGCAATGAGAGGTCAGCTTGCCCAAGGTCACATGACTAATTGATACATGCCAGAACTGGGATATGAACCCCATTGCTTAAAAAAAAAATTTTTTTTTAAAATTTGTATTTATTTATTTTAAATCACCTCTACACCCAATGTGGGCTTGAACTCATGACCCTGAGCTGGAGAGCGGCATGTTCCAGCAGCTGAGCCAGTCAGGTGCCCCGGGAACCCCATGACTTTCGATCCAGAGCCCATGCTCTGGCTGCCACTCTGCATTCCGTCCTTCATGAGTCCCTTAGGTGCCCCGGGGAGCCCCTCCCATGTCCCTCTGCATGGGCACCTGTGCCATCACGCTTCCACGCGGGAAGCAACCGTGACCATCACGGGGCTGCGTGATGCACTGTGTGTCGGCTGATACCGCTATGCCCACTCCCGCGCTTCCGTCTGCAACAGCCACACTCGCTCCGTCCTGCAGCTCCGCGAGCTTCCTGGCGCCCGGAAGAGGCCAGCTCCAGCGGGGCCACATGCACACACACACACGGGTCCTCTTTTCTGGGCACCAGCAGACTCGCGGGGGGGCCTGTGCCAAGCGTCAGCACACGGCCACGTGGCAGTGACGTGGGCCACCACACCCCTTCTCCTCGGCCCCGCTCTAGTGCCTGGGTGGCTCACACATCACATTGCACACCTGCCAGCACCCCCATCCACGCTGCCTTTCCTCACGCCTCTCCCCTCACAGAAGCAGGCCCCTTCTCCAGGAAGGAAGCAGGCACACGCCCAGCCTGGCTCCCACGGCCTGAAGATGCCAGCCAACTCAGGGGCGGGGAGGGAGAAAAAGCCACCGCCCAGAGGATCCGAAGGGCCTGGGCTCCGCGGTTCCCGTCTGACACTAAGCCCTCCCTTGGTCTGAGGGTCGGGGCTCTCGAGACCCAGAAATGGGGTCAGATGGGGGCATTGAGGGAATCGCTGCCCATCACGTCTGAGTAGGACCGTGGAGCTGTGAGGGTGTCTCTGGCCAAGTTAGCCCGGCACCCCCCTCAGCACCCCATCCTGGTCCCTGCTCTCTCCTCCCCCTGCCCAAGCATCTCAGAGTTCTGGGTATTTTTAGGCCTCAGCTGACAGGCTGTGAAACCGCTTCCTTCGCACCTCCCCAACCAGGCGGGGGCTGGAGAGGGAGGAACGGGGTGGGGGGGGCCACACACAGCCGATTCATGAGGCTCCTCCAGGGCTGGCAGGTGCCAAGCAGGGAGTGAGGGGTGCCTCCCTTTCCTTTCAGAGCCTCCCCTTGACTGAGAGGAACCTTCCACTGAGTCTGCGGAGAGGGAGAGGAGTCAGGGTGGGAAGGAAGCTCCACCCACTCCGGGGACCTGAGAACAAAGGCTTCAGGGGATGCCTCCAGCACTACAGAGGCAGTGGGGACACCCTCTGAGTCCAGCTCTGCAGCCAGTACCAATTCCCAGCACTTCCTTCCAAGTGATGGGCCGAGAGACAGGCTGGCTGGGGTCCCAGTGGGATTAGAGAGGCACCAGGCTCCACGGCCGTTGAGCCCGGTGGTTAGGACCCAGGTTTTGGAGTCAGGCTGCCTTGTAATCTCATTCCGGCTCTGCTGAGTGACCTGGTGAGACAGTCCACCTCTCTGGGCCTTGGGCTCCTCACCTGTACGACAGTGGGGGCAGTGTCTCTCTCGTCGGGCTGCCATGAAGGTGAGATGGAATGTCAAACGTGAAGGACAAGGTGATCCGTTGACCCGCCAGGCCCTGCTGGGAGAGCCTCCCCTGCCACCTTTCCTGACCCGCCCTTCCCTCCTCACCATTATGTTCTTCAGTGCCCATCTGACCCAAATCCCCAGGGAAACGAATCCCCAGTCAAGGTAGGCGGGCCAGGTAGACCGTCATGGACTCCCTGCTGCCAGTGCACACCCACACCACATGTGCACATGGGCCCAGATCCCAACACGTCTGTGTGCTGCTGTCGCCTGAGGGGGCGAGGGCGTTTGCCCTGGGACAAGCCCCGAGGGAAGTGGGATGATGTACCCAAGCCCTGTAGGGAATGGGCCTCCGTGCCAGGGGCCGTGGGGTTGGAGAGGAAGGTGCCTGCCCAGTTGCTTCGCAGACAGGCTGGCTCTGGTGGGGGCCCCCCAGGGCCTGGCCTTGATGACCATGGTGTGGGGTGGGTGTAGAGTCGACCCCCAGGAGGATAGATTGTGTACACCGGGCCCTGGGTCAGCCTACCTGGGTGGGTGCTGTCTCTGATACCCCATGTCCCAGGGTAAGCCCCCGGGGAGTGTCCATCTGACCTTTCTTCACCTGGTGCCTCCCTGACTGCCCATTACCTGGCCCAAGCTTGCCAAGGGCAGGGCCCCAGGCCAGCGGAGCTCTGCAGATGCTACAGTGTGGTGCCTCAGACTCAGCCCTGCACAGGGAAGAACCCAGGAAGGGCGGGGCAAAGGTGGGGACACATGCGTTAACCTGGGACTCCAGCTCCATGGACCTGCCTCCCTCTGGGCTTCCTACCCTCCACACCACTGCAAAGTTCAACTTCTTTATAGAGATCTGCTTCAAAGTCACCCATGGCAATCCATGGTCCTAATTAAAAAAAAAAATACAGTCTTCCTGTTTCAGAATGCCAAGACCTTCAGAATCTGTCCTAACCCACCTTTCCCAAGCCTCAGCTCTTGCTACTGGCCCTCACTCCTAGCCCCTTCAGGCCCCCATGGCTGCTTCCACGGAACAAGAAACTGCTTCTGGGCCATGGCACGCGCTGTCCCCTCCACACCGAACACGTCACCCCTGCTCGTCCCGTGGGAAGCTCTTCTGCTTCCTTCAGAACCCAAGGCCCTGGACTCCAAGCTCACGCTCCTGGGTGGGCTGGTGTTTGCTGGAACTCCCAGCCGACTTCTAACTGCAAGCTCCCCCTTCCCAGGTTGGTCGGAGGATGGAAGAGCTAATGTGTGCCAGGTGCCATCCGAAGCATAGGGGTCGCTCAACACATGTTTGCTATCCCGAAGGTAACCGACTGACACCGCCTCAGTGAAGCCCTCCCTGACTCCTCCTCCACCACCACGGCTGAAGCAGGCGCATCCTCCTTGGAACTCCGGGAATGCTCATACCAGCCATCAATCACTTGGTGCAGGACAGTGTTGACAACAGCTGTCGTTGCCTGTGTGTTTACTATGTGCTGGGCTCTTAGCTAAGGCTGTTTCCGGCCTTACCCCGCCTCATCCTCCAAGCCTGTGAAATAAGAACCATGATCAAACCCATTTTGCAGAGAAAGAAACCGAGGCCAGAAGAGTGGAGCGACTTGCTTTTGGGACAGAGCAGCCAGGGTCTCTGCTGAGGTTCAAACATACAGCTGGCTGTTTGACCCCAGAGACCTAGCTTAAGTAAGCTGCCCCCTGTGCCACATATGTGAAGCGCTTAGGACATCCTGAGTGCTCCCCAAGCAATCACCTGACATGATTAAGGCACTCATGTCATCAAGGGAGGCCACAGGGTGTGTTGGGTGCCCTGAGAGGGGCTTCCTGAGGCTGGTCCCCCTAAAGAGCCTGAAACCCCCATTCCTGGAGACAGACGGTCAGGGCTGGGAGGGGCCCTCGAGCTGTTTGGGGTGGGTCAGGACGGTCAGGAGGCGCGCAGGACCTGGCAAACCAGGGGTACCGGAGTGAGCCAACGTGCCAGGAGGCTGGAGCGGGCCCAGGTTGAACAAGGGGGAGGAGGCCTGCCGTGTGCCGGCGGAGCTGGCCACCGCTCTCCGGCTCCGCTGACACCACCCGTGGTAATGAGACGGATCCAATTTGTACCCAGGGCCCCGCCGGGAGCAGCTGCCGCTGCAGGGTTTGAAGTAATTTAATTGGACACATTAGCCGCAGAACTGTCCTCTCTGCTCCCCTCACGCAGAGCCTCATGCGGGCACCCCTTGTGGCCACCCACACCCCACGCCACCCGGGCCTGGCTGGGGGGGGGCAGGGTGCACCGTTCACCGACCAGCACCTTGAGATCCCCACCTGCTAGGGCTGACCCCCCCCCCCACCCAACCCTGTCCCACCCCGCCCTGGCAATCGTGTTCTCTCATTCCAGGGGCTCCTGAGGGCTCTAGAGCTGGCTGGGTTCTGTAGGTGCCCCCTGAGGCTGGGGCTCAGACCTGTCCCTCCTGTCTCCTCTGCTAGGCAGAACGGGTCACCCCCTGCAGCAGGCTGCCAAGAGTCCCCTGCTTCTTGCACGCTGAGAAGGGCATCAAAGGGGCAGGGCCACTTCCAAGATGGGGGTGGGGGTGGGCCTCCTTTCGGGGCTTCGGGGGAGGGGTGCACACACGCACACGAAATCACAGTACGTGCACACAAACACACGCACGCTGACAGACCCACATGCTGTCTCAGAGATGCCCGGATCTGCACACACCAAAGCTCCCAGGGCCCTCCGTCCACACCTGCATACGCCCATGCAGCCAGGTGAGGCCCTCGCTGCTCCCAGCAGATGGAAGCCTCAGAGGCCGCCAGGCGGCAGGTGGGAGGGTGTGGCGGGGTGGGGGGGGCGGGCAGGCAGGGCCCCTGGAGGGCATCTGCCTGGACTGACTGGGGATTGGGCCAGGAGAGGCGCCTCCCCGCTGCTTCCCATCACCGCTCCGCGCACCTTAACGCACCTAACTACAAATACACTCATTACTGCTGTTTACAGCTGGCACTTAGATCAGCGAGCACGGCTCAGCTGCCACCCACCGTCATATAGGGCAGGGGCAGGGGCAGGGGCATGGAGCTCCCCCACCGCCCCCCGCTGTGCCCTCACCAGTTACTGTTTCTGTGCATTCAGTGACAAGGATACATCAGTTCCCCCAAGATCCCAGCTCCTGATTCAAGTCAGCTCCCCGCCCAGTCCAGCGCCCCCCACCCCCAGGAGACACACCTCCTCCAATGGGTTTCCCGGAGGAAGCTACCGAGCCCCCTTGGAGCAGGACCAACGTGTCGGCCCACTCCCAAACCAACTGGGTCCAGAATTCCAGGCGCAGGCTCTGGGCACTGTCCAGCCCCTTCCACAGGTCCCACGCCGCTGTCTGCCAACTCCGTTCCACCCCCTGGGGAACGCTGCTGGGTGAGACCAAAGCCCTGCCCTCCAGACACAAGCTGGACAGGGCCCAGCCGGGCTGCCCCTACTGCCTGGAAGGTCAGGCACATTCATGGCCACCAAACTGGCACAACCCTCCTGGCACCTCCGGCCGGGGTTCCCTTTGCAAGGCAGGCGGGCACCCGGGCCGAGGCTGGCACCAGCCCGCTCCGGCACCGGGCCAGACCAGTGACCGCCACGACAGCGCTGACCTCACCAGCCTCACAGGCCACCTGCCGGGCACTGCCCACGGAGCTGCTCCTGCCCCCCCCCTCTCGCGCCCCCCCGGGACGCACTGGGACCTCTGAGGAGACTGTCATAGAGACTCCCCTTCCAGCCGTGAGTCCCTGGCTCAGGACTTGGCCTCCCACCGGCCCCACATGGCCCCCCTCACTGCCGTTCACAGCCTTGCTCCCCTGGGGGAAGCAGTTATTGAAAACGGTCCATCAGATTCAATAAGTATTCAAAGTCCCTCAGAGGATAGAAGGTGGGCGGGGAGTGGGAGTGGGAGGACAGGAGGGGGGTGAGAGGGAAGGAACCACCCACTCCTCCCCTGCCTTTCCCTCGAGGCCTCCTGCGACAGCTGGCCTGGGCGGGGGTGAGAGGGGAGAGTCCTTCGCTGCTAGGCTATGTTGCCTTCAATGCCCCTTGGGTTCTAAGCTTGGGGCGAGCCAAGGGCCCAGCTTCCCGGGGCCTGAAACCCACCTGTTCCCTTGCCTTCCAGCTGTCCCTCACCTGTCAACTGCTGGCCTACATGTTCCCACCCCAATCCCACCAGCTCTAGCCTCTCTTCCCCCACCAGGAGGAGCTTCGAGACTATCTCCCTCCCCATTGTTCCCCAGTTCTCAAGCACCCAGCTGGCTGGTCACTGCTCTCACAAAGCCACCAAAGAACATGACCCAAGGCCTCGGAGGGGTTGTGTCTCCACAGGAGCACGCAGCATGGGGCCAAACGCACAGAAGCCCTCCCTCCCACCCAGGAGTTCAGACACCCCCCCCCCGCCCCCGCCCCAACCCCGTCCTGTTCACGGCCTGTTGGCAGATAGCTGGCTCTTCAGCCCTAGACTGGGACCAAAGCCCGAGATGCAAGCCAGGGAGGTCTGAGCCTGTGCAGATGGGGTGGGGGGGTAGAGAAGTGGGTGGAGGGGTAGATGGGGTAGGGGGAGAGTTTGATGGTGAATCAACCCGTCAGACAGTCAGGCCTTGTCCACACCTCAGTCCTTGTCCCTAATCCTGGTGGCCCTTTCAGCCCTACCCCTTCACTCCTGCCCCACACATCACCCAATGGCCTCTGTCCTGAACTTGTGCTCAGCAGGTGGAGGGTGAGCCTGGACAATCTCATGGATCCTTCTGCCTTGAGACAGGAGACCCACTGTGCCAAGGCCCCCTGCCCCATGCAGCGTGCGTGTCTCCTGTGCTCCCTGACAATGACCTTTCTGGCAGAGTTGCTGTAGGGGGCAGAGCCCACTAACAGGTGGGACAGATAAGACTTCCAGCCATGCTACCCCAGGGGCAAGCTCACAGAGGGTTGGGGGCAGGCAGACAGCCTCAGGACCTGACCTCTCTCCCGGGACTGCTGCGCTGGCCCCGACTTTCCCTCTCTGGCTTGCTCGCTCACTCACTGCAAGGTCACCTCTCCCTCCCTCCCTCCCTCCCTGAAGCTGTCTTGCCCACTGCAACGCTGACCCCTGCAGGCCTGCTGAGGCCCTGCCTGGCCCCGGGCCTGGGTCCAAGGGACACAGGGAGGCCTGGCCAGGCCAGCTCCAGGATGAGCATAGGAGGAGGGTTGAGGACAGAGAGAGGGCCGCCTGCCTCAGGGAGGGGACAGAGAGGAAGTTGCAGGCACCTGCTGGGTAGGTTGGACAGAGTTTGGAGTAGAAGCCAATGGGGGTGTGTGGGAGGGGGGCTGGTCTTCGTTCTTCACTGGGCTCTGGCTTTTTCCCACAGTCCCTTGCTTCAGCTGAGCTAGATCCCAGAAGTGCCTCAGAGCCCTGGGCCCAAGTGGGTAGGGAACTGTGGACAGGGTCTTAGCATCAGGCTGAACCCTGTGGAGACCAGGGTGAGTGCGCTGAGGGAGAGGGTACCTCGGGGACACTCTGGAACCAGCCTGGAACACGGAAGAGCAGGAGAACATGAGAGAGGAAAAAATTGTAAAAAGGACTGGGCCACAGGTGTCCTTGGGAATGGGATGAGGGAATCGGGACAGATAAGGTACTGGTGGGGGGGGACCAGAAGGAGGGGCCTGAATCACACAGGAATTAATTTGCATATCTCGCCCCTACCAGGTGCCAGGCAAAGGGGAGGTAGGGGAGAGAAATGGGGGACACACAGCCCCGCCTGGGGAAGTAGAGTCTGGGGGACCTGAGGGAAGCCAGGGGGGTCGGAGGGAATGCGGAGGCTGGCCTGGAGCTGTAGGGATTCTAGGAGGTGGGCGGGGATGCAGAGAGGCTTGGGCACAGAGGCCAGATTGATGAGGACTCTGGCCCCTCAGGGAGAACCCACTATCAAAAGCAGATTCTGCCTTCTCCAGCCTGTTTCTGACCCCATCCAGTCCCGTGGGAAGTGAACCCCAGGCCTTGCCTGTTCCCGGTGGGTCAGTGCTGCCCCTTCCCCTGGCACTGGTGGGCCCTGCAACCGAAACTGGGTAAGACAGGTCTCCACCACAGAGGGAGGCCTGTTTGGGGGGCGGGGAGAGAGGGAGACACCCCAGGGGCTGCCACGAAGCCAGGGGCAACACTGGGTTGCAGGCCCTTTGCCCAGAAGATGCCAAGCATGTCAAGTTGGCCTCCACGCAGAGGGCAGAGGTGCTCGGAGGACCAGTGATGTCATGGTGCCCAGGCGTGGGAGGACAGAGGAGGAAGGCAGAAGGGATGAGGGCAGGCGCCCAGGCCACCGGGCTAACAGGAAAGGGGACGCTGCCAGCCTGGCAGGGCTGGGGGGAAAGGGAGTGTCCTCACTGCATCTCCTCTTCTACCTCCTACCCTAGAGCTGGCCTCTGAACCAAGCGGTTGGTTTCTGGGAGGGTGATCCCAGCCAGAGACTGCCTCAGCCCTCGGTCCGAGAGCTGGGAGCTGGCAGCCTCGCGGAGGAAGAGGCAGGGTCAGCGACCTGGGTTCAGAGAGATGAAGGGAGGGGTGTCCGCAGGCAATGTTCCTTCAGCCATCACCTGGAGGACATTCATGGATGGCCATGAGGTTCCGGAGAGGGAGCCGGAGTCTCTCTCCCTCTTATCCCCAAGCGCTAAGTGAATGTAATGCCTGGCACCCAGTAGGTCCTCCTCAATGGACTTAGTAGGCTGCGACGATTTGATGGGGGTGGGGGCCCGACTCCCCAGGAGGCAGGGACAGGCTGAGGCTGTCCCTAGAGGGAGAACAAATGTGGGGCTGGGACAAGAGTGGACGAAGCTGGTGTCCATGGGACTGCCCTCAAAATCCTTGGGGCTCAAGGTCCCTTCTACGGAGAGCCTTAGGGCGGCCCCCTCCCCCAGCACCCCCAGCCCAGGGAGGCCAGCAGTGGTACGCCTGGAGGCTCGGCAAGTCCTCAGGCTGGGGTGCCTTGCTTCTAGCATCACAGAGAAACCCAGAAGCAGAGACCCCGCTGCCAGAACTGGCAGCCTGGGGGGTGCTGGGTCTGGGGTGGGGCACACCAGGTGGGAGCTGAGACAGCTGGGGCAGGAGCTGCAGGGGACCTGCCTACAGGTGGGCACTGTGTGAGGAGGCGTCAGGAGCCAAGGAGGAAATGGCAGAGCAATTTCCCGAGGAAGGAGGAAAAACTCCTCGGCTGGGCTTGAAGGATGGCAAGCAGACGTGGGCTCCTGGGCCACTCCCCGGCTCCTTCAGGAGAGATGCAAGGGAGCCCGCCCCTCCCCCTCCTTCCCCCGACAGGACTGGAGTGAGTTTGGGGATCTTCGCTTTCCCCCTCCCCAAACCCAGGATCACATTCCCCTGGCACCCCATTCTCCCCAATCTCTGCTCTCTTTCCCTTCAGGTACTCCTGTCTTCCTCGTCAACGCTCCTGCGGTTCCCCTCCCTCCCTCGCCGAAGCCCCCCTCCCCTGCTACTGCACCAGATTCCCACTTGCCCCTTGGCACCCTCTCAATTCACAGCTGGCACCGCCGATGTCACTCTGCTCCCCGGTGCCCACAACCTTGGCCCAAAGCTGCCTGGGATCCTTGCCCTGGGGTCCCCCAGCGCTGGCACCCGGGGGCACTGGTGCTGGGGACCCGGGGGTGCCCCTGAGGGCACTGCCCGGTTCCCGCGGGGGCAGTGGCTCCTCGCTCCGCCACACACGTTGTCCTTGGGCTGCTGGGGGGTGGTGGGGGGAGGAGGTCCTTGTGGGGACACTGCGAAGCCGGCGCCGGGCATCAAGCCTGGCAGCGCCGGGACTGCGGGGCCCGGGGTCCGAGTCGCTGCCGCTCAAGCCCGCGCCCCCGGGGCTGGGATGACCCCGGGGGGATGGGGGGGTAGGTCTGTGCGGCTCGGGCCGACAGCCGCCCCGGGCTGGGGCTCCGAGACGGCGCCCGGCGGTGCCGCCGTCCTGCCTGCCGGTGCGGGGCGCCCCAGCCCTCCCGGGGCCGAGCTTACCTGGGCTGGCCGCCTCCGGGTCCCGGTACATGGTCCCCTCGTCGCCGGCTCCCTCCGGGCTCCTCAGAGCCGCCCGCGGCCGCGCGCTGCTCCGCCGCCGCTGCAGGGCATGGGGCCGGGCGACCCCCGGGGGCGGGTCCGAGGGCGGGGGCCGCGCGGGCTGCACGGAGCCGCGGAGCCGGGGAGCGGGGGCCGCCCGCCAGCCCTCCCGCCCGCCGGCCGAGCACGCCGCCGCCGCCGCCGCCGAGCCGCGCCGAGCCTCCTCCCTCCGGCCTGCGCGCCGCGTGTGCGCGCCGGAGCGTGTGTGAGTGTGTACGAGGCCGTGTGTATGTGTGTGTGTGAGCGCGTGTGTGAGCGCGCCCGGGGCACCGCCGGCGCCGCCCGCCCGCTGCCGAGCGCCGCTGCCACCGCCACCGCGGCCTCCCGCGCCCGCTGCTGCCCGCTGCCGGCCGCGCGCCGCACTGCAGCCCCGCGCCCGCCGCCGCCCGGAGCCGCCCCGAGGGCACCAAGCCGCCCCGCGCGCTCCGCCCGCAGCCCCCGCGGGGAGGGCACGGAGCCCTCGGGTGGGCCCTGCGAGCTTGCGGGTCCCGCCGCACTGCTTGACCAGCCCGGCCGGGACGCCCCTGATGGCGGCGGCTTCGAACCGCGCGGGGCTGGGCGGCTGCCTACCTCCTCCCAGGTGCCCTTTGACTCCGTTCCAAGAGGCGTGGAAAACCACTCCGGGTTTTCCGCTTGGTGGCGGCTCGAGGGCGTCAGCTCGGGACTCGACACAGTGCCGGTCCCGGGAAGTCGGGCTGGTGTGTGCAAAAACCAGGAATGGATTTTTTTTTGCCTGGGCTGAGCCTGGGCTCGCCACTCTGGCCGTCCTCCCGAATTTGAACACAGCCCGAGCAGAAAGGACCAGGATCGCCACCCTCAGTGGAGGACGAGGCCTAGAGACCCTTCCCACTTAAGCCAGCCGCAAAGCCAGCTCCTCCACTTCACCCCCTTCCCTTTCCTTGACCCAGCACTACAGTGGGTAAGAAAGAAATCCCTCCTTCCTCCAACCTTGGGGCTCTCTTGGCTCTCTCATCCCCTCTGTCAGGTCCGCACAGCCCAACTCAGGTGAATCCTAGAATTCAAAGTGTTTGATTCTGGGGCAGGGAGAAGGGGCCCTTCTCCCCCAAATTTGCAAAGCCTGGAAGTAAACTAATTATTGGTGGTTTCAGGTAAGGAGCCCTCCCAGCACACCTACATACCTAATCAGCTACACCACAACCCCCCCCCCCGCCCCACACACACACAGACACTAGCACACAAACAGGAGAGAGAGGCACACGGGAACGCTGCTTCTCAAAGGGGCAGGCAGGAGGGCAACACCCTCAGCCCCGCTGCAGCAATCTGCTTGCCCCTCCACTGAGAATGAAGTTAGAAGGTGAGCCAGGGTTTATAAAATCAAGGATTCCTTATCCCCCCCAGAGGAATCCACTTAACTGACTGTATGCACAGCTCACACCCAACCACACCTCCACCTTCTCCCAACACAGGAGGCAGCCAGGACCTAAAGGGACAAGCCTCCGTCACCAGTCTCCCCCGATACTCACTCACTCACATACATACACACACCCCATACCGTTGAACTTGCATGGAGCCTATTACATACACATACTCGTGCGCAGGCACACACTTACCTCCACCCACAGCTTTTCAGTTGAGAAACAGATAAGGAAATTCCCCCAAGCAAACCTCCATGAAGAGTGTTCCGGTGAAGAACAGATTTCCTTGGATTGAATGTTCTAATTAAAAATGGAAGAAGAAAAAAAGGCAGCTGTAGATTCCAGCCCATAATTAGTCCCTGGCCAGAAATCTCAGCCTTCATCCCTTGGTCAAGGGCGATTATGTTTCGTATACCCTGCAGCCATCCCCACCCATTTGCAGCCAAGAACTCAGGATAAATCCACAAACCTCTTCTTGGCAAACCCTAGGATGCCAGGCCAAAAGGCTGGGACTCCGGGGTCTTTCATCTTGACTTGTTCCTGCTCCCTCCACCAGCTCCCCCTCTCACTGCCCAGCTAGTAAAGACCAAATAGTCATGTCTTCCCTACCTCGTGCCATCAATGGGCTCCACACAAAAAGGTTCCCTGCTTAGAAATCTCTCCATCTATCAATGTGAGGGTCCAGATGGGGACAGCAGAATTCATCATGGCAACTCAACAGATCTTTATAAGCGTTTAGAGTCTTGGAGCTTTTCAGAGTTGGTGGGGAGACGACCTCTGACAGGCCACCACTCGGATGACAGATGGTGAAGACCAGGCGTTTAGAGGGAGAAAGAACAGGCCAGGGAGCTCAAGGCCCACAGCTAGCAACACAGATTGCTGGTAAGAGAATCGAGGGGAGACCCTTGGTCCTGTCTCCAGCCTTTTGCCAACCACTAGTAGGTTCATGAGCAGACCCGGTGCCCACCCCCATCTGAGAGCTTACAGCCTGTCCCTTTCAAACATAAAATCCCAAACTCGCTCACTCCCAGGAGGCGGTAGCAGCCACTCTTCCAGAACGTCAGAGATAGACAGTCCCTCAGACATACTAGATAAATCCCATGAGATGTCGCTGTGGAGACTGAGTCTCTGAGGCATTGGGAACCTCATTGGGTTTTAATTCCTGCTTGCATCATGGACACAGGAAAAGCTCTGAAGACACCCTTTCTCTGGGCCTCATTCACTTTGTCTAGGGGTTGCAGAATCACTGGGGAGAGAAAAGAATACAGGTTTACACAGCCCAGCCATTCATAGCCGTGTGACCCCAGGCAGGCCGCTTACTTGACACCCCTGGGCCTCAGTTCTCATCTGTACCATAGAGATAAAAATACTACCTGTTGGACTATTATAAAGAGTAAACAAGATGGTACCAGTAAGGCACTTCACGTGATAGTTGGAATGGGGAACTTATTCCTGATGGATCTCGAACAGACTCCTTCGTCACCATGTTTTGCCTCTCAAGGAAGTCCTTCTAGATATCTGACCTCAGACCATTTGAAGGCTGCACTCTCCTGCTAGAGCATGAGCAAGAGCCACGCCCACCATGAGTCCCTGTCTTCTCAGAGAACTGGGCACAGGCTGGAGATGAAGTGTGCGGAAGTGAGCAGGTCCTCTGGGAAGAGATTAGAGCAGGTGAATCACCCCAGTCCTGACTTCAGGCTGTGGCCCTCTAAGGTGAGAGCCTGGGCCTCTGGTGTTCTGCCCCTCCCCTTCCTATCCCCTGGTAGAGGGGGGCCCAGAGAAAGCTTCTCATTCTGTGACACTGCTGGCTTCTTTGTCCTGGGTTCCATGACGTGGCAGGAAATGCTGGCAGCACCTGGTTCCCCAGGGATGCCCCACGGAGTACTGTGGGCCCCTCAGGCCTCTTTCTGGTCTGGTGTGGTCATTAGGGCCCAGGTGTCCTGGGTCAGCTTCTGGTGGAACAGAGCAGGGAGGAATGGACGTTCTGTCCCTCTGGAGCAGATAGCAGGCCCAAGCTCTCCTAAACAGGGCCCCTGAGGCTGCTGGGCTCTGTCGCTAGGCCACGGCTGGAGGCAGGGCTCCTGGGTTCCCCTTCCGCCTCTACCTGGCCTGGTCTCCTCACAGCTCCTGGTCCCCCCTCTCCCCTCCCCCTTGCCATGGGCTGAATTATTAATAAAAACGCCGAGGAAGCTGTTTGTGCAGCTCACAAGACAGAACAAACACACCTCTCTCCTTATCACCATCCATGTGGCAAGAGGCTCAGGCTGAGCATTTGCTGGATCCAGGAGGGACAGGCGGAGACCAGCCAGAAGGCAGCTGTGAAGGGCAACAGCAGAGCCCGCTGATCTGCCAGGCCAACAGCAAGGATGAGCTCTGCCACCCTGTCCCTGCAGTTCGCCGTCCCCTTCCTCCTCTTCAGAGGGCGAGAGTCCGGGGAAGGTAGAAGCATAACATGAACATCTCCCCGGGAAGGGCACAATGAGAAAGTCCTAGAAGGCGGCTCTGGCCGCCTTGTCCCAGTGGAGACTGAATCAATGCTTGCCGATCAATGTCCTCTTCTCCCCAGACCCACGGACCACTGAATCTCAAAGGCTTACCCAAGACCCCAGCTCGCTGGTCACACTTCTGCCGCCCCTGCTTTGGATACCCGATACTGAAGAGGCTCCCAGCTTCTGGGGAAGAATCCTGGACTTAAACTATGGTCTTGCTTCTGCCACTATCCCGCTGTTTGGCTTTGGCCAGTGACTTGGCATCTGTGGGACTCAGTTTTCTCATCCATCAAATAGGGCTGTAATGACACCACATAGGGACGGAGAATATAGTGGGGAGATAGCAAGGCAAGGACCTGGTGTCTTTCATGGCTCCCTTGCACCAAGGCACTGGACATATCCCAGGCATCAAGGTCTCTGCCACAAACTGACCTTCCAGAGCACTGGGTCCCTGTTCTGTATCCTCAGGTCATGATTCAGGACCATAAGCCCCTTCTACAGTCCCAACCCCACCCACATCTTTTCTCCCTGAAACCTCCTCTCTCTCTCTCTCTCTCTCCATTGTCACCCTGCCACCCACCCCTCCCCCATGTGCTTGGCTCAGCCCCTCAAGCTCCAAAAGATGAAAGCTGGTGCCCCTTCTCCTCGCCAGCTGCTGCGTGGGATAGCCCCAGGCTCAGTCAGAATCTTGGCCTTAGGCCTCTGTTTTGAGATACCCCCTACTTCTCAGTCTTGGGCAACTTTGGAACCCTGACATAGGTTGAGAGCCATGGGAACCTGTGAGATTCCCTTATCAGGATGCACCGTAAAAGAACCTTGGCTTGCCAGCTACAAGCTGAATGACCTGGGGTAAATCATTCAATCTTTCTGAGCTTCAGTTTACCGATCTGTAGTACAAGGATGTTAGTCTTTTTAAAAAAAAATTTTATAAAGATTTTATTTATTTATTTGAAGGGGGATCACAAGTAGGCAGAGAGGCAGGCAGTGGAGGGGGAAGCAGACTCCCCACCGAGTAGAGAGCCAGATGTGGGGCTTGATCCCAGGACCCTGAGATCATGACCTGAGCTGAAGGCAGAGGCTTAACTCACTGAGCCACCCAGGTGCCCCAGGGATGTTGTTTTTTTATCTCGATTCCGCCTTGGACTCCTTTGGGAGTCTAATGAACTTCATGGACCTCCTCCTCCCTAGAAAAAATGCCTATTCAACTATAGACACAACAATTTGTTCATAATTGGGTGGGAGAGGGTCCTGTAGGTTTCAGATTAAAATCAAAGGCCTACAAGGTTGCTTCCAACTCTGACCATCTGTGCCCGGTTCTCTGCCCTATTCACCTCCCCACAGTGAATCTCTAGTCCAGGTAAGGGTGGGCTGGTGGTCCATTCCCACCATTTCTCCCACCTGGCTCAGCAGTCCCCTTCCCTTCCACTTGCTGGGCTTGCAGCCAGCTTGCCAGCAGCTCTGGACCAGCATTTCAGTACCTTTTGGAGGCTACCGAACAGGCTTCACCTGCCTTTCAAGGTATTTAAAGGTTCTTTGACCAAATGCTTTTTGATCCTCCGCTGATGGGAACCAAGCGGAGGCTCTTTCACCAACAGTGGCTCCCCTCCCCCCAATATATTAGTGACTAAGAGCTCTTTTGATATTGCAGAAGCCTTCTGTGGTTTGTTCAAAGCCCTGGCCCTTGTGGACACCTCCCCCAGAGACCCAAGCTGGTCTGCTGGAGCCAGCCACGGCCCACCCCCAGAAGTGTCCTAGTTAATAGGGGCCTTCCAGTGCTAGATGGCTCCGGCCAGCAACGGTGAGACCCCAGACCTAACCCCAGCTGGTAGAGGGGCTGCTTTGGTAAAGCCGAGCTCCTCCCAGGGAGCCTCTCTGCCCTGGTCCGGTAGGATGGGGTCAGACCCTGGGGAAACACGTCTCTTCTTCCCGCCCATCTTAGGCTGTCCAGATAGGCATGCCGCCCACGGGATAGATTAACCTGTTTCCAGGGTCCAGTAAATGGGATCCCTTAGCCTGAGGCCAAGAAGGGGAAACTGAGGCTTGGAAAGTCCGGGGTACAGGCGTTGGTGTATGAGGGACAGGAGCCAGCACCACCGATTCAAGACCTTCGCCCGCTCCGCAAGCCCCCATCACAGCCGGAGTCCCTCTGCCTCCTGCAGGGCCGAGCAGAAGGCCCTGGGGTGGGCCCCAGCTGCAGAATCCGTGGGGCGCAGGGGACGAGGCACTGGACTCTGGGCCGCCACTGTCCCACGACGGGGGCCCCCAGCGCCGATGCCCTTCTCGCCAACTTGGACAGACCCACCCAGAACCGCCAGAGTCTCCCGCGGGGCGGGGGCCGGGGAGGAGATGCGCGTGCGCGGAGGGGGCGCGGCGGAGCCCGGAGCCAGAGTGAGCTGGTGAATTACCGTGTGCGGGAGAGGATGCGCGTCAGCCCCCGCCCGGGAGGAGGAGGCGCCCGAGCACCCAGCAACTGGCGGGGGGGGGGGCAGCGACATGCCCCGAAGGAACCCCAGCACTGGATTGAGGCCCCAACCTGGCGCCCCAGCTGGAGTTGAAGACTGCAGTGGGGGTGGGGTCCTATTTCTCAGCAGGTGAAAGGGTTATCAGCACGGAGAGTGCTGTGACTAACCCCAGTCCAGGATGCCTGGCTCTGTGCTTGGGAGGATGATAGGAGGGGCCCAGCGCTCGGGGAGCTGGGCGAGTTCAGGTCACCTGGACCCTTCTCTCTTAAAGGCTTCTTGAAGTGCTGGGGTCCTTGGGCTGCCCAGACCAAGCATCAGAATCCCATCCTGGCCTTGTAATAATTGTAATAGCAGCTGCCACCATTTATTGAACTCCGAGGGCTTGACGGCCCAAGTGCCAAGTGCGTAACAAGCATTATGCCACTGGGTAATCACAGCAGCCCCATGGAGAAGTCTGGTTGTGAAACCCTCCTGAAGGTGAAGAAGCTGACCATCAGAGGGGGCGTGACTTGCCTAAGGTCACAAAGCCAAGAGAGATGAGGGATGGGGCAGCCGGGAGACCCACTCTGCTCTGGCCAGTTCTAGAGTCTGAGCCTTCAACCACTAGGCTTTGCTTTCTTCCACGTTGGAGCTTTCTGGAGGCTGGGCCAGCCCTGGCCTCTGCCCTTCAGCCCAGTCTGGCCCGGCTTATGGGAGAAAAGGGGGGAACAGAGGTGGGGCAGCCCTGGAAAAGAGTGGGACCACCCCCCCAGTTCTCTAGCTGCTCTGTTTTCTTCTGGATCCTCTCTCTTCCTGCTCCCCAACTGTGGGTGTCCCCCAAGGCTTTGTCCTCAGCTGTCATCTGCTTTCTCACGCCACACTCTCTCCCCTGTGAGCTCACACGCTCCTGCCGCTTCAGCCTTACTCCCAGCTCTGTCTCTGGGGCCCTGACCTCCCTCCCAGGCTGGCATCCTGACCTCCCTCCCAGGCTGGTGTCTGCCTCAGTGAAGCTTTCCCTCTCCCCCAGTGGAGTCAATTCGTAATCTGCCTTACAGCAGCTCCTCCCTGGGACCACAGCATGTCTGTTGAAGCCCCATCCCTCTCCCAAGCTCCAGATCAGGTCCCCAAAGCCTCCTACTGCTCTTCCCCCACACTGGATCGGTTTCAGATCCTTCAGACCCTTTCTCTGTGGACCCTCTCACGCCCACATTGTAACCTTGGCAGCTGCCTCCCTCACTCAGACTCTCAAAACCCTCCACCTCCGCCTCCACCTCAGCAGCAGCTCTGAACCAGTTGCCTCCCTCCTCCATTCCAACCCAGTGCCCTCGCTCATTCCCTCCTGTGGCTCCCCAGCTCTTTGGCCAGCCTCCCCCACCCACCCAAGGCCTTTGATGGCCTCCCCAGCACTTAGAGTACAGGAAATTTTGCCTGAAACAGAGTCCTCCCTGGTACGTGAACCCTGCCCAATGCCCTGCCTTTGGTTAAAAATTGTTCCTGAATTTCCGCCATGTGTTTCTACCCTTCAGAGCTCCATCTCAAATGCCACTACTTCCAAGGAGCCCTCCCTGATTCTCCCAGGTGAGTTCGAAGTCTCAGCTACTCAACACTACTCAGCGCTGATGGAACTATCCACTTAGTAGTGTTTGTGCATCGCTCCAGTCCTGCTCTCTGCCCACCCCTCCCACCTGTGCAGTGGGTTGAGAGCTCCTTTAAAGGCAAGATGGTCCATTAGGGTTCTGATCTTCATTCTTCCTTTTTTTTTTTTTTTTTTTAAAGTTGATCCATTTAGCAAACACTGAGTAGCTGCTCTCTGCTAGGTACTGCAAATACAGGACCTCTGCTCTGGGCTCTTCCTCTGGGTAATCAGCATACAGTGGGTCAAGGGCACTAATGGGGAGATGCTCAGGGCACATTCAGGGATAGCTTTGCCCTGGGAAAGCATTTCTCCAGGATCCAGAATGCCAGGCCCCGTCCTAGCTTCTAAGAGAGAATGCAAGCCGGAGTAAGACCAAGCCCAGGACTGCAGATGTATGGAAACAATGCGATCTGGGTGCAATGTGGATCTGAACAGAGTGCTGTGAGACCATAGAAAATGGAATTGTGACTTTGGCCCCGGAGAAATCCAGAAGCTTCTCAAATGCCTGGGGCTTGCACCAAGGGGGAGCCTCTTAAATCTTTGCTGAATTAAATTAGGTGGGGAGAAGGGAATATAGAAGAGGCTGCAGAAGGCAAGGTTATGGAAGGGAGGGTGATGACAGAGCATTGTCACCACGTCTGCGCAAGATGGCCCTGCCACTCACCCCAGGGGGCTGGCTTGTGGATGAATGAGCTCATGAGGCTGCAGTGCTCCGAACATTTGGGAAGAAAGGATACAGATATGTATGTATATATCACTGATATTATTAGTCTATTCCCATCAGACTAGTGAGTTGTTCTTTCCAGAAAATCAGGTGTACCCTATGACAACCTGATTCTCTCTCTGGGCCTCAGTTTCCCCATCTGCCACCTGAGGATGTGGGGTGAAGCCCTCCTGAATGTCTCTGGCTCCTCCAGGGAGTGGCTCTGTGGGACAGCTGTGCCCGCCCGGGAGCCGCCCTCGGTGTCTTCTGCCCAGCTCACCCTGGGCTGAGTGCACGGTCCAGGGGATGTCACAGAGGCCACTCCTCCCTGTCTTGTTTATCTTTCTGGGCAAACAAGGCCACCTAGAAAGGGAGACAAGTGTGGACTTCTCAGCCAGAAGCTCCCCTGTAAATCCCGGGGCAGAGGCCCCCCTGTGTGGGCCCCCCTGTGTGGGCCCCTTGTTCCCCTCCATTCAGCTCTGGGGTCTGAGTTCCCCTGGGGAGTACCCGTTTTTTTTTTTTTTTCTCCAAAGCCCCATGAGCCTCTCCCTTTTTGGCCAGAAGTGTTGGGGTACAAAATGTCCCCAGTGGGTGGGGTTGCGGACTGTAGCAGGGGGAAAGAGAAGCTTCTACCCCAAACCTCCTTTACCCCCTCAGCTCTGTGCTCCCCTCTCCTTACCTGGCATGCGTAATAGGGAACAAGACCTGGTCTTTCCCCTCTGGGCTTTCTCTCCAGTCCTTCTCAACACCCCTGTGCCCCACCTCCCCCAGGCCCTGGGCCCCCTCCTCCCCCTCCAGCGGCCTCCCCTCCCATCCACTGTCCTGTGCACATCTAGGCACACGTGCGACCACGTTGCTCTTCAACTTAAGGCCCTTCCATGTGTCCCCACTACTCTTGAAGAAAATCTCCCTTCCTGTCTGGCAGGCAGGGCCTTCCTGCCCTACCCAGAGAGGCGAAGTGATCTTGGAGAGGGTTCTGGGGCTAGAAAGAGCTGGGGAGAGGATGGTTTGGAGGGTACCTTTCAGAGAGAGGGCAGGGCGAGTGCAAACATGGGAGAGGTGATGAAACCTGGTGTGGGAAAAGTCAGGAACCTCACTGGGCCGGTGGCTTGGGGTATCAGACACATGGACTGTGTGCCAGGCCCTGTCCCCCTGCTGGGTCTCCAGCAGTGACCAAAATAAAGATCCCAACAGGGAGCTGGCATCTAGCAGGGGGAGAGAGGCAAAGGTAAGTAAATGTCCTAGTATGTTAGGAGATGATGAGTGTGGTAGATGATGAATGTGGTAGGAAAACAAAGGGTCGGGAGAAGCAAGGGTTATTTGGAATGCTGGAGATGGATTACAGATGGGGCATCTGGGCAGACTTGAGGGGTTTAGCCCTGTGTCTATCTGGGTAGCAGTATACCAAGACTAGGGATTCACCAGTGCAAAGGTCCTGGGGTACAGTTGTGCTTGGAGAGTTTGAAGAAGAGCCAGGAGGCTTGTGGGGCTGGAGTAGAGTGAGTGAGGCAGAAAGGAATGGGGGAGGAGGTCCAGAGAGAAAGAGGGAGTGGGGAGGGCGAGTCACTGTAGGAAACTGTGGGAGATGGGAAGCTTCTAGAGGGTCTTCTGAGGTGGAGGGACACGAGCTGACTTACACGATCAAAGGAGCATGCTGGCTGTGTGTTGAGGGACCCAGGGTGGGAAAACCAGTTAGGAGGCTGTGGCAATGACCCACACGAGAAGCCATGGCGGCTCAGACCATGGGGGTGGTGGGGAGTAGTGGATTCTGGATCTATTTTGAAGGCAGAACCAATAGGATTTCTTGATGGATCAGTTGTGGGTCATGAGAATGAGGAAGGAGACTGGAGTTTTCGATAGGAGCAGTGGAAGGTTAGGATTGCCATCGACGGGAATGGGCCGCTGGTATCTGAGCAGCACTTTTCTGTCTTCATTATTCCCCACCTAGAAAGAGCCTCTGTAGACTTTTTTCTCCCGTTGTCGCCTCTGCAATTTTAATACCAGAATTTAAGCTTTAATATTATAATATTGTAGTGCCTATATGGTTATGGACTCTGGTCCTTTGGAGAGTCACAAACCATTGCAGTATCTAAGAGTTTTTGCTCCCTGAGAGTCAGTTTTCACCCCTCCCTCCCCCAGGGAGATGGCTGCCCGCGGAGAATGGACAGTTCCAGCAAGCAAGGAGCTCCGGTTCATGCGGGTCATTGGATTCGAGCTGTCTGTTCCAGCGAGGAGGCGTCGAAGCCCCAGCGGGGCATGTGAAGTCCAGGCTGGAGGTATGAGTTTGGCCACGATCGGCATACAGCTGGTGCTTCAAGCAGCAAGACCAGAGATGACCAGGGGACTGAATACAGACAGAGACCAGGACCAGGCTGGGGGCTGGGAGAAGAGAAGGAACCAGCAGAGACCCAGAAGGAACGCACAGAGAGGTCACAGGGAAGCAACTGAGCACAAGAAGCCCGGAAGGCAACCAGGAAGAGTCGTTTGGGGTGGGGGTGGGGGTGCCAAAATGCATCCAGTGCAGTGGTGGGGAGGGCGCCCGGTGGCAGACTGAGCCCCGCAGGAGGCCACTGGAGGTGTGGATGGGCACCTGCGATGGAGTGGGAGGAGGGCTTGAAAGCCAGATTGGAGTGGTTTCAGAGGAACAGGAGGAGGGGAGTGTCCCTGCAGAGGGGAGCAGGGAATGGGGGGGAGCCGCAGGGGAGGTGGGATCACGACAGGTTTGAGTGAACTGGGAAGAAGAAGAGTGGGGAGCTGGTTGGCTCATGGGGGTGCTCGGGTGGAGGGTAAGACGGATGCTGCGGAGGCTGAGAAGGCGTGGGGAGACCTGCTGGAGCGGTGTCCTTGAGCGGAGGGCTGGGCTCCGCGGGGCCCGTGTGGGGCCCCCGGTGCAGGTGGGCGCGTGGGCACTCGTGCCTCATAGGACAAGGGAGGCAGAGCGTGTGGGTGCAGATGCTGGTGGGGGCGGATGTGCCCGGAGATCCAGAAGCACTTCTGAGAGGCTGGATTGTGTTCGAGAGTGTGGGAAACAAGGTCAACAGCTGAGAGCGAGGGTGGGGGCAGGATGGGGAGGGGGCGGTGAGATCGTGAGAAGTAGTCACCCACGGACCGGACGGCGGGTGCGGAGGGGTCTGCAGCAGCGTGCCTGCCTTCCCTGGGCCCACGGCTGGGTCGGCCACCTACGTCTCCAGCTCCCTGGGCTCCGTGGGCTCCCCGGCTCCCCCCACTCAGCCGATCTCCAGGTGTTCCCTGCTCTGGTTGCCCCAAGAGAGGACCTCTGCTTTCCTTCAGCATTTCTGTTACCAGTCGGACAGCCAGTGTTTGAATTCGCTGTGACTCACTTGCTGGGGAAACTTGGGCATGGATTTTCATGTCCCTGTGCCTCAGTTTCCTCATCTGTGCAGTAGGGACAAAGGTAGGAGTATGCCCTGTGCTCAGATGAGGGCTCAGTAGATGAAGCAAGAAGGCATGGACGGAAGGAGAGGAGTGGGCTGAGGAGGGCTAGTGTCAGATCTGTGTCCCGGCTGATGGAAGACTCTGTCCCCTCAGGTCCTGTGCTCGGCTTCCACCACGCAGCCGGGGACCCTGCATAGCCCTCGGGTGGGCAGCCTCCCGCTGGGGACAGACGCATCGGTGCAGCCCAGGACAGTTCCTAATGAGCCCGAGGCCAGGACCTCACACGGGCCTTCTCTCACCATGGCCCATCAGTGCAGGGAGGGAGAGAGAGCTGGACTTGGCCCCGCTTTCCCCAGCCCCGCCCTCGGGACTTCCTCCTCAGCCTGGCCCTTCCTGTTTTCCTCCCTGGCCCCTGGAGGCCATTTCCTCCAAGGAGTCACGACAGGATGTTGCTTTCTCTCTCCAGATCCCAGAGCTTTCTGCACTTGCAAACTTTCAGATCTGGGCCTTTGGGACCCCCTAGATAATTGTCTGCTGGCTAGTCCCTTCCTCAAGGCTGTGATGTCAGGGCCTCCGCTGGGGACATATAGTGTGTGTATATATGTATATGGAGGAGGCAGGAGGTTCCTTGGGGGCCAATGTGGCCTTGCATTCCTGCAACGGGCTGGCCATACCCTGTGGAAAGACCATGAAATGGGAGCTGGCATCCCTAGGAGGGGTTCACAGCGCTGGCGTGGGCACTTGCTCTGCCACGCCTAGCTGGGGCCTCTTGTAGAGCCGGGCTCTGGGACCCTCCAGGAAACTGGCTGTGGCCCTTGCCCTGCCTCCCGTCAGGCCCCGCCCCTTGGCCCCTCCCTCTGTGTACCCCAGAGGGGAAAGGTCGGTGCTCCCAGGTAGGACCATGTCACAGGGTTCAGGAGGTCTCCCGGGAGCTGGGGGACTTTGGGCATTACTTAGCAATGCCCTCCCTGTGCTGTCTGGAGAAATCAAACAGAAAGGGCTTGGGCTGTGCCTAAAGATGCACACTGTTCTTCCTGGGGGTACTAGCTGCCTCCCTCTGCAACAGTCAGACTCCCCAGCTGCCCCTCAGGGGACTCTAGGATGAAAGAAATCACCCCTTTCTTCTCCTACCAGTGATGCCGAGCCAGAAGGAGCATGGCACAGAGCGATGACAACCGTTCCCCTTTATGGAGGGCTTGCTATCTGTCAGGCAGTGTTCTGGGGGTTGCAACACAGGGGTCCGTGAGGCCAAATCTACTCTCATGGGCTCCGATGACTGCATTCAACCCTTATATCACCCCATAGGCTCAGAACTTACATGTGGAGGGGTGTCTGGGTGGTCAGTCGTTAAGCGTCTGCCTTCAGCTCAGGTCATGATACCGGAGTCCTGGGATGGAGCCCTGCTCCCTGCTCCGCCGGAGGCCTGCTTCTCCCTCTCTCACTCCCCCTGCTTGTGTTCCCTCTCTCATTGTGTCTCTCTCTGTCAAATAAATAAATAAAATCTTAAAAAAAAAGAAAAAAGAAGAAGAAGAAGGACTTACAGGTGGAAAAAACGGAGGCTCAGGGAGATGGGGAGTGAAGTGAGGTCCTATGGCCAGTGAGAGGCCGGGCCAGGATTGGAGCCCAGGTCTGTCCAACTCCATCCGCAGCCTGATCTCTTACCTACTGTTAAAACGGGAAGAGCCCAAACTGGGAGTCAGAAGACATGTCTTGGCCACTCCCTGGATTCTGGGCTTTGGGACGGTCTTCCCCTCCCTGAGCCTCAGTCCCTCATCCACAGGTAATCCAGAAAGTTCCTTCCAGTATTTCTGCAATTCTGAAATGTCAAAAGACCTAGCAGTGTGTCTGGCCAGAAGATGCAGGCAGGAATTCCTTTTCTCCCCAGCACTGTACCCTGGTGGGAGGACAGAGACCCAGCTTAGCCACGAACCAACCTTTGCAGCATGGGGAAGGACTAGAAGCCATGGGCTGCTTGGACCCTGACCTCGCAGCAGCCTGGCCTGGTCTGTCTTGGTCACGGTCCTCAAGGGGACCCTGTTTTCCATCCACAGTGCTGGTCCCGGCTCTTACAGTCTCCTCTAACTTGATACATTACCTTTGGGAAGCCCAGCCCCTCTCTAAGCCTCACTTCCACATTTACTGGATGAAACCATTTCTGATATGCCCCTGACTTTGCCAATCTGATTCTAAAAGCCTGTTGAGCCCTTCGTGGGGGCCCAGACCTTCCTGGGAATGAAGCAGGTCCCAGCCTGTCTGCTGGCCGTGAACTCTACTCCTGCCCCATGCTCTCCCCATAAACCAGGAAGGGAAGGATGACCTGCTTCACACTGGTCGTTGGGCTTCCCTATCACCCCTCTGTCCTCGCCCACACCCAGGCTCTGAGTCAGGGATGCCTCCTCCTCCTCCTCCTCCAGCCAGCCACAGGGTGGAGAAGACAGGAGGCGGGCAGCCTGAGGCTCACGACAGGTAGGGCGGGGCGGTAGCAAGGGCCCCACAGAGACCAGGCTCCGCAGAAAGGCAGTTCTCATCACGGGGACGCCTGCCAGGTGGTGGGAGGACCATTTCTTTTCTTTTTTTATCCCCATCCAAAGTGGCTGGGAGGGAGGGGGGCCCAGGAGGAGAGACTCCAGAGATGAGAGACGGGGCTCTATGGCCTGGACTCAGACTGGCGGGCACTAGCAGCCAGGGGACCTCCCGTCTGCCCCTGCAGACCCTGCAGGTTCGGGTTCTCTCCTTCAGTGCCCTGTCCCACCCATTTCACTGAGGAGCCAGAAGAGAGATGACTGACCGCTCAGGGGGCCTGGGGTCAAATGGCCAGCCTCCTGGGCATCCTCTGTCTTCTTCAGGCAGGGACAGGGGACTGGAAAGCTCACCCAGTGGGAGGGAACCATCTTCCCTCTCTTTGCTAGAGAGAGGGCAAGGAGCTGGGCAATAGAGACAAGCCTACTCTAGCCTAGCTGTTGAGAGTTCCCAGAATTCCCCATGATTCCTCTCCACTTCAGACCTCTGCCTGGGCTGTTCCATCTTCCTAGAACTCTTTCCTCCACCTGATTAACTCCTTCGGACCCTCTAAGTCAAATTAGATGTTGCCTCCTCCAGGAAGCTCTCCCTGGTTTCCCCAGGGTCAAGGAGCCCTGATGTGTGCTCCCCTGCTCCCTAGGCTTCCCTGCCCAGGACACTAATCCCCTGTCATGTAGTTGTGTTTCTTCCCCCTTAGCCTGGCAGTTCTTTGAGGGCAAGGCTGTGCCTTATTAGTCTCTAACATCAGGATCCCACTACCCAGTATGGAGTAGGGTTCACATTTTACTCCAAGAGCTGTTTGTTGAATGACTGAATGAGCATCTATAGAGATCAGCTATGTCCCAGGCCTGTGAAGGGGTCCAGTGGTGGAAAACAAAAAACAAACAACCTTAGCCCTGTGGAGTAGCCACAAGCACAGTGGTCTGGGACATCATCCAGAGTGAACCTGGATAGGGCATGCCGGGAACTCAGAGAAGGGTAGCATTGGACAAAGGATCCTAGGAAGCTCTGGGAAAAGGTGCAAGGGGCCTAGATGATAGAAAGATTGGCTCAACAGTGAGAGCTTGGGGGTGCTGGCTTAGTGACCCCAAAATATGTTACTTTGTCCCAAGCCTGGGACTACACTCAAGAGAGGGGACCCATGAGGGGGTTACTGGACAGGGAAGCCAGGTCACAGTGTTCCGGAGACCTGTTTCCAGGTGAGACCAGAAAGGGCAGGTGTCATGGTCAAGGTAACACAGCAAGACAGCAGCTCCTTGCCCGGGCTCTGGGCCATCTGCTGCCCCACACCCCCCACCTGTCAGGCTCCTGGCTCTGGGCAAACAAGGTGCCCCAGGCCCCAGGGACACGACATCAGAGGGAGGGAACGATAAAAGCTTATCAAACAGCATGTAGGAGGCAGCCACAGATTTCAGAGGCTAAATAATCTGTGTCTAATGTTCACTTAGCAGAGCGTGAGCGTCTGAAATGTCAGCGCTTGCGGTCTGACCCTGCAGTGCCCAAAGCTTTTGAAGCGGAGGGAAACGGAGTCATTCTGCATTCCTAGAGCTCTGCGCCGGGCTCTGTGGTATAGGCGTGAGAGTTTTCAGCCGCCATCCCATCCAGGGGCCCCAGCTGGCTGCACCCAGGGAAGTAAGACATCTTTTTTGGGCCTGGAGAGGCCATCCAGAAGCATGGAGTCCGAGTGTCCATTTGCAGATGAGGTGACAGGTGGTTGTCCCTGGGCACCCACCACGGACTGACTTCGGAGCCTGGTTTTCCCATGAGCCTCTGCTGCTGCTGAGTGCCCTGGTACCCCGCCCCCAGGGACAGAGGAGAGGTGTCCTGCCCTTACCCAGCACCACCCCTCACAGGCCCTGGAAAATGAGGCTGCCCAGGGACCACACTGGGGCCAACCTCACCTCTGAGCCCCCATCTGGCCTCGGAGCCTGCCTCCACCTGTTCGATCTCAGGCACATCCTCAGCTCTCCTGGACCTCAGTTTTCCCATCTGTCAAGGGGCTGGATTCTGCAAGATTCCATGCTTCTACACTATCTTGCAAATGATGAATGGGGCATGTGCCACGCGGCTTCCCTTACTCTTCTTTCCCCGTTTTCCGCAGCCCGGAGTCTTTGTTTTGTTCACTGAGATATCCCAGCCGCTGCAGGAGTGCCTGCGGCTTAGTAGGTGCTCAGTCAACGTCGGGGACTGTGAAACTCCCGGCAGGCACCTGACTTCCCCACGGCGGGTCCCCTCCTGATTAATCGTGGCCCCCCCCTCCTCCCCGGTCTGTTTCGTCCCCTCCTTGGGGCTGCACTGCAGACTGATAGGCACGTGTTGATATGCAAATCTGGAAGCCACCCCTGTTTCTATTCCACCTTCTCCTTTCCATAGTGGGTGCGTGGGAGCTAGCCATGTCTTCTTTTAGATCCCCCCCCCAGCGCGGCTAGGCTGCGTGCCAGGGCCTGGGTGGTACAGCCAGTGCTTGGTGGGGTTGTTTACAGTCTGCCCGTGACTCACGCACAACAGCCCAGAGAAGGCTCTGCCCAGGCTGGGCCCAGGCATGGGGAAGCAAGGGAGACCAGGGTCTTAAAGGCCTGCTGGGATCCTGGAACAAGGGCAGAGGAGCCAGAGGCCTTCCAGAATAGTCCTGGCCCAGGGGAGCAGGCCTGGACAGTTGAGGGGCCAGGGACCAGGGTTGAGAAGATCTGTTCTGGCTCACGCCCGCTGATTCTTTGGTTGCCCACCTCCCACTCCCCAGGCCTCCTTCCGGGCACGCTGGGCTGGGAGCTGGGGGACCTGACATGCACCGGTCTCTGTCTTGGCCTTTAGGAGCTTACAGGATGATACAGAGGGTAGTGGGGATTGGGGGTTCTAATGGAGGCAGCCACGGGGTTCTGTGGGGGTGCAGACGAGGTTGTCGTGCTCTCAGTGCGCTGGCACTTTTCTGGAGGAACGCCTTTCCTGGTGAAAGGAACAGCACACGTGAAGACGCAGAGGCCGGGCTCAGACAGCAGGAAAGGTCGCGCGCCGGCCCTGCCCTCTTGCTCCTGGACCGTGGGTCGTGCCCAGCCCTCTCCGATGGTTTCATTGAGAAAGCAGAGGTGGTGTTGCTCGGGTCCGTGGTTAGGGCTTCTCCTCAACATTTTCCACGATCCTGCCCAGGTCTGACAGTGATTCTGTGGGAGCAGGAGTGGGTGAGTTACAAGACAGGGCAGGGCTCTGGGCCACAGTGAGGTGCCGGTGGCTAGGCAGGCAGGACAAACACGGCTGTCTGTTTAGGCAAGGAGGGGAACCCGGAGTAGGACACTGCCAGCCAATGAGACCGTCTCTCCAGACCCAGTGTTTGCTGATGGAATGAGGGAGTGGGGTGTGCCGGCCCTGGGGAAGGAGGCAGCCCTGAGAGGCACCCGCGTGATGCTTTTCCTGGAGCATGTCCCCTAGAGTGCCAGGCAGGGCAGTGGCTGACAGAGCTCTTGGAACGTCATAGACCCATTAACGGAGGTGCTCAGGCCTCCTCCCCAGCCTCTGGCTCCGTCTAGGGAAAGGGGTGGGGAGTGGCTGCCCCCTCTGGGAGAGGAAAAGGACACTGGGGCCAGCTCCTTGGTCCCCTGGGGAAGTCCCGCCACATGGGTTTAGTCTCGACTCTGCCACCAACTTGGTGAGTGACCCTGGGTCAATCTCTTCCCTCTCACGGCTTCAGTCTTACTCCGAAGATGACAGGCAGAAAGGGAAGCAGGTTACCATTTTCCTGGAGGACCCCTGTCTTTGAGGTCCGAGCAGTTCTGCTCTGAGCAGTTGGCCTGGTGATTCCTTCATGTGCCAAACACTTACTCAGGGCCCACTCCACACCAGGTGGGTATGAAGGCAGGGGAGGCAGCCAGCTTTTCCAGCCTCAGTGAGTTCCCTCTGTAGAAGGTTCCAGACCCTACGCCAGGGCCACAGAGGGCTCCATGGCTCTGCAGGAGAGCTGCAGAGTCACACTAACTGTGGTTCACACTTGTTAGCCATGTGGTCTTATGCAAGCTTTCATGGCTCAGGTCCCTCATCTGTGGACTGGGGACAAGGAGAGCCGCCCCGCCTGTGAGGCCAGTTAGCATGAAGCCTTCGGGGGTATGGGGGTGGGGGGCTGCATAAGACTAGGCTGCTGTTATTAATCCGAGGATTCTGACAGCTCCCCCCAGTTCTAGGAAGGGGCAGCCCTCGAAAAAAAGGCCCATGATCCAGGCAAGAGTAGGAGAGAGGAGATGGAAGACCCCAAACCTGGCAGGGAGCCTGGGGGGGGGGGTGGAGGCAAATGGTGTTGGCAGGTGGAGCCTTGGTCTCTCGTCCCTTTCCCCTGTACCCCATTCACGCCCCAAAGAAGTCCGCAGTCTAAGGGTCCTCTGATGGGTCCCTTATTCCCACTCCAATATACACACAAGCCTCAGGAGACCAAAACCTTCATGCTCGAGGTCTGGAGAAGCGGGGATGGAGCTGGAGAACCATTCCATCACGCAGATGGAAACACTGAGGCTCCAGTGTTGGGGAAACAAGTCATTCAGCATCCATCAGGGCCAGGGAGAGACCCCAGGCCTCCTGAGCCCCCAGCCTGGACCCCTTCCCCCTTTGTGGAGAGCAGTAAGGCTCTGAGTATCCCTAATACCAGGCCGGGTGTATCTTCGCTCCACTCTGTCCTTCCAGGGGGCCCAGCCACGTCCCCCCCCCCCCAACACACCCTCTGTGGTGCCTGACTCCCCCAGGGGCAGCAGATGGTGCTGGGCCTGCTGAGAAGTCTCTGACCTGGAGCCCAGCTGTTGCACAGATGTGAGCTTGGGTGGGGGGGGGGGCGTCTGCGGGCTTGGGGGGTAAGAAAGGCAGGGACCCTGGGCCGCTCAGGCCTGAGTCACCCTCCAGCCCAGCAGTGCTAATGAGCGGATTAGAGTCATTAGGCCGAATGACTGAGTACGGGCTTGTTCATCCGAGCAACCGCCAGCGAGGGCTGCCCGTGTGTCTCCGTCCCTGCTGTCATGCCGGTCCCGCCTTGCTCCTGCCCTCCCGGCGACCTCACCTCCCGGCAGCTTCCCTGGCCTTCACAGGCCTCATTAGAGCCTCCCTGGCATGCCCACCTCCCACTCCCCTCTTCTCCTGGGCTTGGCGGGTGGCGCGCCTTGGGTGGGGGGTACGTACCCTTGAGCCTGGCTCTGAGCCTTGATAAGGGGGTCCGGTCATCTCTGTCCAGGGAAACTGATTTAAAAACTGGGACCAGGGCCAGGACAGGTTGTGGCAGGGACCCAGCCACCAGGGCCTGTCCTTCCCTGTCTGGTCACCTACCAGGGGTCTGGACGGGCGGAAGGCTACCTAGTTCTGGGCCGGGGACACCTTGGTCCTCAGCAAGGGTGGTTCCCCCTTTCCCACTGGGTTTCAGGTCTTCCCATCAGCTTCCTTCTGCAGTAGGAACACAGAGCCAACATGTCTGATAGCTTAGGACAGAGTACCAGGGTGACAGTGCCGAGGTTGAGGGCTTACGATGTTTGAAGAGTCATTGCTGTCAGTGCAGGACATGTTTTAGTTCCCTTTGTTTTCACGGCAGCCCTCTGAGGTGTATTAGCGTCAGCTCCATTTTTAGATGAGATGATTTAGGCCCAGGGGGATTAAGCAACTGTCTCAAGCTCACACAGCTTGTGAGCAGTACAGCTGGGCTTCCATCCTGCTTCCTTACTCCAGAACCTTCTCTTTCAACCACCACATTCTGCTTGTCACTGGCCCAGAGCCTCTCTGCCTGTCACCCGGCTCTTCTCCTGGGGAAATCAGCTCTGGAAAGACACTTCTCATCACGCCTGTCCCCCAGGGAGAAAGTTCTGGAGGCGCTGCTGAGCTCACCACATAGGCTTCTGTCTTGGCATTTGAACCCCATCCTTCCTGGCCAGCCTCCAGCCACCCTCCATTCCTCATGCTCGGCTTGTCCTCCATGCTGTGCAGACTCGGCTCATGTCTCATGCTGGCTGGCCACTTTCAGAACGGTCCTACCTCTGTGCTTTTGCATGGGCTGTGCTCTCCTCCCGCAGGGCTCCTTCCCATGGGTTCTACAGGTCCTGGTGCCATCCAGCCTGTGTGCCCGAGCTAACCAGGATGTGCTGGCACCTATAGCAGCACAGTGGGAGGAGGTGGTGCGGGCGTCACAGAAAAGAGAGGTGGGGGGCTCTGAAGGCAGGTATGTGACCTCAGGACGAGTCACTATCTCTCTGAGCCTCTATTTAGGCAGGAAAATCCCTCCTAGCTTCTCATGGTTCGCCGTCATGTGTGGGAAGGTTGATCACCACCTGTCACAACAAGTCAGGAAGTCCTTGCTCTATTTCTGAAGTCCAGCGAAGAGGCCCCTCGTATGGGCAATGCCGGGGAAGCCATCCCCGGGCGCCCTTGTCCCTAGGAAGACACCCACCCTCAGTGTCTCTCTGCTTTGGTCCCATCACTGATAACAGAGCCAGGAAAAACTTGCTGGACACCAGGCAGCCCCCAGTGGCCAGTCTTGGCAGAACGCCAGCTCCCATCTCTGGGAGCCCAGCGTCAACCATCTCCGGGAAGGGGTGGGCGGCACCCTCCTTTCTCCACAGTGCTGCCTCCTCAAAGAGTCAGAATCCAGGGAGACGGTCTCCTGGCAGCAGACTTCCCGCTGCCCGCCCTGCATGGCTGTCCGTGATGCCGCCACGCCCGGGGGCACAGGCGCTCTGGGTTCAGGGCTCATTAAAGCCTGGGAGTGGGCAGGGGGTCCAGCCAGGGAGGCTGGAGACAGCCAGACCCGGGTACTTGCCAAGAGGCCAGGGCCAGGATGGCACCCCCTGACCCCAGGGAGTTGGGGCGGGTGAGACAGCGGTCCTGGTTGCGCCCAGTTTGTGCCATCGTGGAAGAAAGCACCTGGCACAGGTGCACAGCAGGTGCTTAGTGAGTGGGAAGACCTTCCCTCGTGGGATGCTGAATACTTCGGTGCTGATAGAGTCCGAATTCTCACAGGAGCGGTGGGCACTTGACAGCGCCTGTGGGGAGGATAGAAATGTTCAGTCCTTCCTCCCAAGGGGGGCAGTGGTAAACTCAACCCCAGGTGACTCCTGCCCCTATCCGCACCCACCCACTGCCCCCTCCGTGCACCAGCTCCATGCCAGTCAGCCAAACAGCGGCCAAGGCAATGAGGGCAGACCTGTCCTCGAGGACTTCACGCCAGCTCTGGGGCCAAGGTTGATGGGACTGAGGCAACTCCTCGGTCCCAACCTTCTCCTGTGTTTGGGGCGGCCTTGAGGTCCCAGACCTGCCATCCCATCCAGCTCCTGGGGGGTCCCGCCTCACTGCCCAGACCACTGGGCCCAGCTTCTGAGGGTCCCTGGTCACCGTTCCCCCTACCCTGCACCACACAAAGCAAAACACTCATTTGAATCTCAGTCTCAGCCAGGAGGGGCTCATGAGAAGATGGATATTTTAAAAATAATTTACAAATATAAACTTAAAAAATAATCTACATTTGTATATTTTTTAAAGATTTTATTGAGAGAGAGAGAGAGAGCGCACCCATGAGTGAGAGGGGAGGAGCAAGGGAGAGGGAGAAGCAGATTCCCCGCTGATCGGGGAGCCCAATGCGGGGCTCGATCCCAGGGCCCTGAGATCATGACCTGAGTCAAGATGAAGAGTCCGACCGCTCAGCCGCCTGAGCCACCAGGTGCCCCTCCTGTGTCAGCCTCTGAAAATGCACACGCATCCTGTTCTGTACCGACCGTCTTCCCTTCAAAATATATCTTGGTTATCGTTTTATGTCAGTTGAAAAACCGTTCCTCATGCTTATGTTATGACTGCATATTACTTCGTTGCATGGTGGGACCACGCGTTATTTAACCAACTCTGACTGGAGCACATTTACCTGGTTTCCAGTCTCTGGCAATTACATTAAATGTTGCAATAAATAACCTTGTACGCAGGCCACTGGCAACCTGTGGCTAAAGTCCCAGGAGTGGAACAGTAGAACGGCTGGGTTGGGCGTGTCCCCGTGTGCACGAGCAGCCGGATGGGGGTGGAGAGGAGGCTCACACGGTCCCCTCCGGGTTGCCGCACTCCCCCAAGCCTGGTCTAACCTTTGCCTGTTCACTCGTAGCTTTGCCGGCCTGGAGTTTTATCAAACCTGGCGAGATTCGCCAATCTGATCTTTGAATAATGGTATATTGGTGTGGTTAGAAATTTTATTTTATTTTTTAAGGTTTTTGTTATTTGACAGAGAAAGACACAGCGAGAGAGGGAACACAAGCAGGGGGAGTGGGAGAGGGAGAAGCGGGGCTTCCCACCAAGCAGGGAGCCGGATCCCAGGACCCTGAGATCATGACCTGAGCCGAAGGCAGACACCCAAAGACTGAGCCACCCAGGCGCCCCTGGTGTGGTTAGAAATTTTAAAACAGCAGTTATGTTGGTGGCTGTTTACTAAGCAGGAAGGGCACTGTGCCAAGCACATTACATGGGACGTTATGCTCATTTCTCACAAGGAACCACTGGAAGCAGGGAGCAGGGTCCCATTTATACAGGAGAAAACTGAGGCCCAGAGAGGTTAGGTACTTTCCTAAGGTCCCACAGCCTTGAAGAGGCAGAGATTTGAACCCAGGTTGTCTGCCTGGAGCCCATGCTCCTTCTTCATTCCACGCTGCCTTCCAGCGAAGGGCTGCTGAAGATTCCCCAGGCCTGGGGACTACCCCCCCTTAACCCCATCAGGGCTCTGGGCACCCCCTACCCCCCAGGGCTGTGGCTTCCTAGGAGAGTGTGATGGAGTAGGCTTGGTCCCACAGCCCTACCTGGGGGTAGGGCCTGCCCCAAGGAGGACCCTCAGAGCCCCAGCTCTGCCTCCAGGATCGAGGCTCCGGTGGGCTCCATAGGTCCTAAGCCCCAGGCAGGTCGGCCCCCCCCAGAGCGCAGAGCGCGCACCAGCCCCCTTGGCACTCATGGAGACTCACTTCCTGGCAGCCACTTCCAGAGGCTGCTCCCCCAGGCCTCTCCCTTTCCGGAGCCCTCCCTGCTGCCTTCTCCAGGCCACCCACAGCCCCAGCAGCCTATCTTGGGTGCTGAGCCCCTCAGGCCTGGCCGCTCTGCTCTCTGAGTCTGCCCCCAGTTCCCTCTGGCACGAAAGCAACCAGTTGGTGAGTGTCTCTGCATTCTCTGCTGCCAGGCCCAGAGGTGGGCAAGGAGGGTGCTAAGCCGAGACTCAGGAGTCCGCCTCAGCGTCCTGTGGCCCTGGGCTGGTGCCTCGGCCGCCCCTGGGCCTCACCGGGCCACGGCCTCCAACAAACTGTCCAGTGCTCCCAGATCTGCGAGCTCTGCCAGGGCTGGCCTCTGTTCCAAGGGAGGCCGAGGAGACTCCAGCAGCCGGAGGAGCTGTTCCCCCGGACACCACCCTCCTGGACACCTGGAGGCTTTGATTCCTAAGGCTTTTTCCCCCGACTCCCTTCCCCCAGGCTCCAAAGGGCCAGCCAACTCTGACCTCTGATCCCAGCCTGTGCAGTCTGGGTGGGGCCGGAGGTTCTGTGAACAGCGGCAGAAGCTCGTTAACTGAATGTCAACAGGATTAAAGGCTCTGACACTCCAGTAGCTGAGGGCTCTGTGTGGTGATGGACAGAGGGGAAGGGCTCCCCAGGGCCAAGGTGCGCATGCGCGCACCTGTCTGTAAGCGTGTGTGTGTGTGTGTGTGTGTGTGTGTGTTTGGGGGGGGGTTGGGTGTGTGTGTGCGCGTGTGAGAGAGAGAAAACATTTGCAAATGAAGATTGAGCCCCAAGAAGCCTTCCACCCTGGGAAGGCTTGGGAGGAGGCTGTGGGCAGTGTCCTCGGGGCCTCCAAATGGCAGGTTTGTCGCTCAAGCAAGGGTGAGCTGCATCAGGCACCCACGGGGTGTCAGGCTCCGCACTGGTTGCCGGTGGGCAGCTGGGAGCTGGAAGAGCCAAGAGAAATGGAGACCGCCTCGGCTCAGGGGTTTCGGCCCACAGAGAAGCAGGAGGGTCTCCGACTTCAAAAGATCCACACCCTTGGTCACTGAGGAGTCTGAGGCCCAGAGAAGCCAAGGGGAGGGTCTCGAGGTCACTCAATAGGCCAGGCGAAAATTGGGTACTGAGCCTGGTACTCCCCCATATTGTCGTACACCTCGCAGGGAACGTATCCCTGCAAACGCGCACACACACACACACACACACGTAGATTCTTGGTGCCCAGTGCAAGGTGTGGAGGACATCCTTCCAAGTCTGCGGGCCAAGCAATTCAAGGGAAGGTGGCCAGGAACGGTGAGGCTGAGCGAAGTGCTGCTCCCCACAACAGAGGAGATGCTGGGGACAAGGGTTTGAGTCCTGGCTCTGCCCTGCTTTGGGGGATGGTCTTGTCAGGGGGTTATCTTCTCCGAGCCTCGGTTTCTTCTCCTGGGACAGCAGGATGAGAATAGCAGTTGTAGGAGGTTTAGTGGAAAGCCTCTGGCCCATAGTCAGCCTGCACGATTCTGCCTTGCCTTTCCCTCACCCCGGCTGCATGGGAAGATCCATACAGTCTCACTGAATAGCCCCGGCCCTGGGTGAAGTCACGTTAAAAGGAAAAGGGGACTGGTTGGTGTCCAATGGTTCTTCCCATGTCCAGCCCTCGGGATTTTCCAGCCACAGAGCCAGGAGCGAGGACGATGGAAATCCCAGGCAGATAGCCCCGGTCTGGCAGGATGGGCCCCACCCTGCCAGCCAGAGTGGCACTGCTCCGTCCCCACTGAGACCCCTTCCCCCAGGCACACCCCAGGACCCTCCTTGGGGAGGTGCCCGCGGCAGTGGGGAGTCACAGAGCTACCGTTCTGGAGAGGGCCCGGGACTCTGCTGGCTGCCATCCAGACAGGCAGCCAGCTTGGCCAGCGGGCACTCTGGGAATGTAAATTCCACATTTGGATCATGGGTGTTCCTGGCCCCAAGGGCCGCTGACCTTTCCAGCTGCTGCCTGGGTCCTTCTTCCCCTTATAGTCCGTGAGACTCAGCCTGGCTGGCCATTAGATGCTGGAGCCTTTTAGAACAGCAGGAGAGGGGAGGGGGGCCACTGCCAGGGGCCTTTGGGGAGGGGGCCCTGGAGGTGTGTTCTGCAGAGGCCAGCTTGCCCTCCCCTCTTCACCAGGCAGGGGGAGCCCACAGTCCCCTGACTCAGCATCTGCTGTCCCTCACCCCCAGCCAGGATCCCCTCCACCTCCCAGTGCGAGTCATTGCTTGACACGTGGGCTGCCCGAGCCCCCGGATTAGCAGTGACATTGAGCTATTAGTCGCCCCCAGATGCCTGTGACGTCTCCCCAGGGAGTGCCCCATCTCTGCTGAGTGACAGCAATGCTGAGCACACTGTCAGCTTTTCCAGGCTCAGCAGTCAGGCCTGTCTCTTGAGGGGCAGAAACCCTCCCCAGCCAGCCCCTACCCCTTCCAGGTTCCAGAGGACCCTTGTCACGGGTGGCTTGGTCAGCCAGCTGGCTGGGCACATTCCCTAAGGTGCATCTAAACTACAGTCCACCTACAGACTCTCCAGGAGAGCAGGGTCTGCCCTGGGTCCCAGTTGCATGAAGATGGGGAGACTGAGCCACGCCCCCAGCGACTCACAATGAGAAAACCCCATTTACGAATTTTTATGGTCCATCCCACGGTTATCTCTTGGGCCAGATACCGGGGATGCTTTGATGAATGTTATGGGTTGAATCATGTCCCCTAGGGGGTAAGTGGAAGCTGTAACCCCCAGGACCTCGGAGTATGACTTGGTTTGGAAATAAGGTCATTGCAGATGTCTTCGAGTAAAGATGCAGTTATATAAAAGTAGGGTGGCGTTTAATCAATATGACTAGTCTCCTTATTAGAAGGAGCGTGGCCATGTGAAGACACAGATGCCTAGAGAGGGCCATGTGACCAGAGAGGCAGGGAGGGGAGCGAGGGATTTTCAAGACACTGAGGATGGCTGGCAACCACCAGAAGCTTAGGGAGAGGCGAGGGGGTTCTTCTCCCCTACAGGTTTCGGAGGAAACACACCCCACTGAGCCCTTGATTTCTGACTTGGGGCCTCCGGAGCTGTAGACCGCCCAGCTTTGGTGGTCGGTGGTACTTTGTGACGGCAGAAGCGGGTACAGTGGGTGACGTGGTCCCGGGCGGCCGGACTTCTGGAGCAGCAAAGGGAGACAAGCCCCATGAAGCGAGTTAACAAATGAATATATAGTCACAAGACATGGCAACTCCGGAAATAGTAGCTGGCCTTTTATTCAGTGTGTGCTACCTGCCTGGCACTGTTCCAGGCCTTTTTATATATCTCTTTTCATCCCCGCACCGAGTCTGTGAAGCGGCTCTCCTGATGTCCGTCTCACAGACGAGGAAACGGAGACAGGAAGGTTGAGCAACCTGCTCGAGGTCGCGCAGCAGGAATCTGGCAGGGAGGGAGTTTGAACCGGCCGGTTTGGCCTCGGATCCCACAGGCTCAGCCGCCGCTCTGTGCTTGGATGAAGGAAGCAAACAGGAAAATAAAGGATCGGGGTGGGGGGCATCTAGAAAGAGAACGAAGGATACTTTAAATACACATGGGACCAGGTCCCTGTCCTCTCATGGGACCTTCAGTCTATCCGGTTTTCGAAGTCCAGGCCCCACACTTGGCTCCCCACCCATCCTCCCCATGGTGGAAAGCGGATGCCCGCGGAGGCTCAGAGCCCCAACCCGGGAGGGAGGCTGACCAGAGCGGGAATCCGAACCCAGCTCTGCTGCTCACTAGGGCTCGGACTTCGGAGTCTCGGCCCCTTCTCCTGGGAAGTGGGACTGGGAAGACAATCCCAAGGTTGCTGGAGGGGCTCATGAAATAGAGCGAAAGACAGCCCCGCACCCTGAGCCCCCAACGGCCCCTCACCGGGCCCTCAGCTCCCCCTCACTGCACCCCGCCCCCAGCCCCTCACTGGATGTTGCAGCAAAACTGACGCCGCCAGCTGCCAGCTCCCCATGCCTTTGCTCATGCTGTCCCCTCTGGGAGGCCTTTCTCTCCCTCCTGGGCTTCCTTCAACTTGAAACATGCCCTGCTCTGCTCTCTACCCTCCCCTCCCCCGGAGTTAGCTGTTCCCCACCAGGGCCTCTCAGAGAGCCCGGAGACCCATCGCCGAGAGAAGTCATCCCTGAAGCAGGAATCGAACTTGGTCTTGCCTCCGCTGACCCATCCTGGAAGTGCTGCGGCGCCCGGCGTCCTCGCTCTGCCTCTGGTCTCCACGGTCTTCTCCCACTTGTCCATTTGCCTCCAGCTGTCCCCCGTCACCCTTCCCTCACCGGCTGTCCTGACATCACCCCCGCCCCCTGCCCAGTGTCAGCCGCCGCCGGGGTCCGGGGTAGCGAACAGGGGCCTCTCCTCTCTCCCGCTGACGTGCAGATTATACGGCTGTCTTTCCCAGGAGAGAGTGGGTGACAAGAGTAATTAGCCGCCTGCCAGCTAGCCACTCTGAGGAACCAGCTCTGCCCCGGAGTTGGTGACAGTAGGGAAGGCCTCTTTCACCTCCCACTATGGTCAATGTCTCCCTTCCTCCTGAAGAATTCTGGATGCCGGAGATTTGGGAGTCCCCGGCTCTGAGCTCCTCTCAAGGGGGCTTCTCAATCAAGAAGTCCCATCGTGTTACAGAAGCAGTGAGAAAAGTTCTGCTTGTGGTCTTAGAAGGCCTGGACTCCAGTCCACCCCTTTTTGGCTATGTGACCTTGGGCAAGTCAATTCGCCTCTCTAAACCTGATAAGCACGAGGTGCCTGGGTGGCTCAATTAGTTACCCATCTGCCTGCAGCTCAGGTCCTGACCCCCGGGGTCCTGAGATCGAGCCCCACGTCAGGCTCCTTGCCCAGCGGGGAGCCTGCTTCTCCTCTTTCTGCCTGCCTCTCCCCCTACTTGTGCCCTCTCTCTCTTTCTCTCTGTCAAACAAAATCTTTTTAAAAATACAAAAAGAAATTATAAAGAGAAGGGTCATATTAAATGTAGTTGTATTTTGTCTCTTCATTTTGAACAATAGTTTTGACTATTTTTTTTTGAAGATTTTATTTATTTGAGAGAGAGCACGAGCAAGGGGAGAGGCAGAGGGAGAGCGAGACTCTGGCTGCCCCCCCCCCCAAGCAGAGAGCCCTCTGTGGGGCTCGATCTCAGGACCCTGAGATCACTACCCGAGCTGAAGGCAGACGCCTAACTGACTGAGCCACCGAGGTGCCCTTAATTTGGACTATTTTAGAAAAACATCTTTTTGAAAAATATTTTTAAAATTTTACAGTCACCATAATTGATCTTTTGGATGAAAACTGTATTTTATTTCTTTAGTCTTTTTAGATTACGCCTATTACTGGAACACGAATTAGTAATTTTGGTGAAATGAAGGCATGAACATTTTTATGGAACAAAACCATAATAATTTATGAATTATGTATATCTTTATTTTGCTGCTTGTCCAAACACAGCCGGTCCATCAACAGAACACCCAAACATACCAGCTTTCGAGCGTATAAAAACCAGAGCTTTATACACACTTTCAGCTTCACCACTGCGGAGGTATATTTGTCAAGGTAAGAGACAGGAACATATTTTAGTTCCACGGCTTGTTTGCTTCATTTTTGAATATTTAGGCATATGGTATGTGGGTCTTCATTTGTGTTCCTGCAAATATTAGAAGCAGATATGTCTTTTAAAATAAAATCTTTATTGATCAATAGTTCTTATACCATAAATCTCACCCTTTTAGGGCCACGCGGGTGGCTCAGTCGGATAAGCATCTGCCTTTAGTTCAAGTCATGATTCCAGGGTCCTGGGATCGAGTCCTGGGCTCTCTGCTCAGTGGGGAGCCTGTGTCTCCCACTGCCCCTCCTCCCACTCATTCTCTCTCTCTCTCTCTCTAAAATAAATGAAAAAAATTTTTTTGAAGCTCACTCTTTTAAGATGGGCACCTCGTGGGGCACCCGGTTGGCACAGCGGATTGAGCTTCTGCCTTCAGCTCAGGTCATGGTCTCAGGGTCCTGGGATCGAGCCCTGCATCAGGCTCTCTGCTCAGTGGGGAGCCTGCTTCCTCCTCTGTCTCTGCCTGCCTCTCTGCCCACTTGTGATCTCTGTCAAATAAATAAATTAAATATATATTTTTTAAATGGTGGGCAAGTCATTGGGTTTTAGTGTGTGGATAAAATGATACATCTACTACCACCACCTCATTCTAGAACATTCACATCACCCTCTCCTGCCATGAAACCCTGTTCCCATTAGCTGCCACTCCCCACCCTCCCCTCTTCCCAGCCCCTGGAAATCACTAGTCTACTTCCTGATTCTATAAACTTGCCGATTCTGGATACTTCATATACACAGAGTCATATAAGGTGCAGCCTTTCGTGTCTGCCTCATTTCATCTGCCGTCCTGTCTGCAAGGCTCACCCATGCCATAGCAGGTGTCAGGGCAGCATCCTTTGCAAAAGCTGAATAGTGTTCCCTACTACGGATAGACCCCCGCATTTACCCCTTCATCAGCAGACGGGGATTTAGATCGCTTGCGCTTTTTGGCTCTTGTGAATCGTGCCGCTGTGAACATTTGTGTGTAATTTTTGTGTGTACATCTGTTTTCGGTTCGCCTGGTCACATACCTAGGAATGGAATTGCTGGGCCATATGGTGACTCCCTGTTTAACTTTCCGAGGAACTGTCAAAATGTTTTGCGAAGCGGCTGCCCCATTTTGCATTCCCACCAGCGCGGCACGAGGGGTCTGATGTCTTCACATCCTTGTCAGCACTTGCTATTGTCTGTCTGTCTGATTATAACCATCCTCGTGGGTGTGAAGCCGTAGCTCAGGGAGGCTTTGATTTGCATTTCCCTGATGACTAATGGTGCTGGGTATCTTTCATGGGCTTCTGGGCCATTTGCATATCTTCTTGGGAGAAATGCTTATTCACGTCCGTGCCCACTTTTTAACTGGGTGATTCAGGTCTGGTTTGGACGTGGAGAGGGCTAGGGCGACAATCAGGACGACCCCAGGACAGAAGCCTCAAGCTTGCTTCTGCACCAGGCTTCTGTCTTTGCAAAGGCTGTTCTTATTTCCTAGGATGCCTCCTCTTTTCGGCTCTACAGCAAAGCCTCCCTGGTAATCCTTCTTTGGGTGCAGAGTGATGACAAGCGACAGCCCTTGGCTAGGGACATGGGCTCGGGAGCTGGGCTGCCGGGTTCATGCCCAGACTCTGCCATGCCTCCGCTGGGCAGACCTGAGCTGTGGACTGCTGGGTTTCCTCCTCTCTAAAACAGGCGATATCATGCCTTCCTTAGAGAGTTCTTAGAAGGATTGCTGAGAACACCCATGCAAAGCCTATGGTGTACTGTCTGCCCCCTCCCCACCCCTGCCCCGGGCAGAGCCCTTCCCATGACGTAGGGGTCACTACTTTGAGGACAGGACTTTTCATTTATGGGTGATGTTCATTGGAGTGAGCCCCTGGGATGTTTGGCTGAAAATCGCCTCCCAGGGTCCCAGGGCAGGGATGATACTCAGGCCAACCCGACCCTGTGCCTTGAGCTCTGGAGTCTGGGGTGAAGGCTGTGGGCTCCCCCTCCTCCTCCGGCCCTGAGGGTCCACCCCCTCCTCCCCACGCCTCCCCTCTGTGTCACCCATGCTTCCTCCCTCCTTCCCGAGTGGCGTGTGACTGCCCAGAGGACGTGAGAAGCAGCTGGAAAGTGATACAACACCCCTTAATTACCTTTGTTCCTTCTATATCCCAGTGCCTAAATTTAGCCAGCGGAGCCTGGGCACTGGGGACCCAGCTTCTTCCCCCACCAACCCCCCATCCTCAGCAGAAGCAGGAGTATGAGTCCCAGGATGGGACTTCTCCCCTAGCACCTGTCCCTTACCGCCCTGGGGGTGGGTCAGGGACATCTCCGGGAGGCCCAGGGACGGGGGGAACACTAGACTCCGGGAGGGACCCTTCCTTCTGCAGCTGCCAGTTGGAGCTACAAGTCATGATGCAGAAGAATGATACTTGCCCGCCCTCTGCCCTTTCTAATGATGGGGCAGCCTGCAGGGGGAGGGGCAGAGAAAGTGACCAGAATGTTAGGGACACAGGCTCCGAGGTCAGACAAGCCTGGGTTCTCAGTTTTCACTCCACCACCTGCCAGCACTGGGCAAGTCAGCCAGCCTCCCTGGGTGTTTTCTCATCTGGAACATGCGGACAATCCTAGGATGTCCCAAGTCAGGTGGTCAGGAGATCGGAATGAGATGAAAGGAACCAAGCACAGAGCATCAGGCGCGAGCCCAGCAGACTCGGCCGTGGCTGGCATCGAAGCTGCTGGACGTGTCGAGTGGCCCCCACACCTCTGGCCTTGCCCTGTTCCTCCTTCATGTCCACCTGCCTCTGCTTCAGAGGACACGGAGGCCGAGAGAAGTGAGTTGCCAGGCCCCAGGGCAAACTCAGCTTACTGACTACAGGGCTGGGACTTGAACCCAGACCTGCCAGCACCAGAGCCCGCAGCAGCTACGCCTTCCCGTGCGTTGCTTTGGCAGGGGGCCTCACCTCGTCAAAGCTCGTCCCAAGGCCCACTCCTTCCAGGAAGTCCTCCTGGTTGGCTTTAATGCAGGTCCCTCCTTGTTCTCTACGGGCAGAGCATGTCTGGGGCCGACCATGACCCTGTCCCAGGCTTCAGGACAAGTTCTAGAAGAGGAGGGCTTGCTTGTTGCCTCCTTGAGTCTTCGAGGTTGCAGGACAGAGCCGGCATGAACTATGAGTCTCTGCTCTTTAGGGTAAAGAGACAAAGGGGGAAGCAGCAGGTGGGAAGAGAAATGGAGCTGGAGCAGAATCAGGTGTGGGAAAGTACCCCTGAGACGGGTGACGGGGGCTTCACCCCAGAGCCAGGAGGCCAGGTGGTCCTGGTCAGGGCTGGGGTAGGGGTCAGTCAAGCCTGGGATCTATACCCTCATTTCTGGGTCTCTGGGCCTCAGTTTCTCATCTGTAGAATGGGGCAGTAAATGCGGGCCTAGTAGGAGTGAAGAGGGGATGAAGAGATGGGACTGTGTCCCAGTGCTGTGTCCCTCGTGGCCTTTAGCCCCCTGTCACAGCTAGACAGAGCCTGAACCTCTCCTTTTGCCTGAGGTAGCCACTCAGGTATGGCCTCTCTGCTTGAGCAGCTCTCTCCCTCTCTCTCTCTCTGTCTCTCTCTCTCTCACACACACACACTCACACACACTGTCCCCACTTCTTAGCCATGCTGGATCTCACAGGCACAATCCCTCAGGGACGCCGGATGGGGGGTGGCACAGGGCCACCGTCTCACCTCTCCTGCACCGATATGGTCTCCCCGTGGCCTCTCAGTGTCAGGCTGTCATCAGGCTCACTAGTCTCATTCCCTCACTGATAGGGCCCTTTCCTCATCCCAGGCCACAGGTGAGGACACCCCGGCACAGAGAGGTTAAGGAATGTTCCAGAAGGACCGAAGTTAAATTCCGACCCAGGCAGTCTGGTTCCAGAGTCTGTGCAGGAAACCACAACCCTCCTCTGCCTCCCCTGATGAGACTTTGTCCGGGATGGGCTGGAGTCATTAAAGACTTACAAGGTGGGAGGGCCCTGGGGCGTGCGCCGGGCGACAGCGTTTCTGAGGTAGCGCCTCGAAGGTTTGATTCTTCACTGGAAGCTCCTCTCACTGAGGGAGTTTGTTGACTTGGGTCTTCTCCCTTGTAATAATACCTCCCCCCAGTAGTAGTAGTAGTAATTACACAACCAGGACCTCATATTCTATTAGCCCCTTTTATGCATGAGGCCACGGTCCTAAAACTTGACACGCACTAAGTCACTTCATGTGTGTAGCAGCCCTGAGACAAACGTACTGTGAGTTTCCTCATCCGGATGAGGACACCCAGGCACAGAGAGTTTAAGGTCTCAGGGGACCCCCAGAGCTGGGATCAAACCCAGGCAGCAGGCTCCCAACATTCCTCCACACGGCGCTTTCTGAACCTCGACCCTCTGCCTCCTTCGGCCGCCCCTGGTGCAGGCCCCCCCTTCTCCTCTGTCCCCACGCTGGGAACCCTTGTCCCCCACCCCCAGGGAGGCCTTCCCAGGATAAGGAGAAGTGGCGGAGGCAGCCCCCTCAGCGCGGGGAGGAGGGGTGGGTCTGGCCTCTGTCACAGCCCAGGATGGTCCTGGCAGACACCCCCAGCTGCCGCCCACCCCGCTCCCCAGTCCTCCCTCTGTAGGAGTGGCCTGGCCAGCTAGCTCCGGAAGCCCCACAAGCCTCTACTGAAAGCAAACAAACCCAGGGCTGAGAGACAGAATGGCCTGAGCTGAGCCCCCGGTGAGGAGGACTGAAATGTTTTTCTAGCTGCCTCCCTTTCTCGCCACGGCTCCCGCCCTGGATCCAGTAAGTGGCATGACCGCGCAGAGCAGTGCCCAGGCCCCGAAGGGCCCCTCGTTTATGCAAGGAGAGGCCGGTTCCCGTAAAGGGCTCCATTAAATCCTGAGCCACCAGCTGGATTCTCCTCTGTCTCTATGTCAGCCGAGGAGCAGAGAGGGGGCTTTTGTCCTGTCGCCTTGTGGAAGTGAACATGACAGGGTCTTCATTAAATGGCAACTTTAATAGTAGAATTATTATGTCCCAGAGACATGGCAGAGATGAGATCACACGACCTTGTGTATTGGGGAACGACCCATCTGGGAACGCCAAGGGGGTTAACTGAAGATTCTCTCACGAATACTATCTATGCCTCTAACAGTGAGGGGCTCATATCTCTTGTTCCTTTGTGAGCCCGTGGGTCTCAGGCCGGGGGACAGGGGCCTGAGTCATGGCATCCAGAACGCCAGGCATGTCTGGATAGGGGTCCTGGAAGAGTGAGCCAAGCTCTCTCACAGTGTTGTGTGTTATCTGCAACAAAAGCACCTTTTCTTCTTTCCTGCCTTCCTTCCTTCCTTCCAGCGCATCTCTAAACATCCTATTGAAACTGCGGGAACGAAGACTCTGGAAAGGGTCCGGTGAGCCTGCGGTGGAACTGTAGCACAGCTGAAGAGGTGTAAATACCCCTGGGGTTTTCCTTTTCTTATTTTCATTTATGGATGTCAGCGGCAGAACAATGGGGTGTAAGTGCTTTTGAGGTTCACTGCTGAACTGCAATGTTGTTTAGGCTTATATTCAGTTGAAGGAGATAGAAAAGTCCATCACACAATATAGAAGTTATCTTTTTCTCCCAGGTGAACAACATTTGGCTGAATCGAGTCTAAGACTGATATGGCAGCTCCACAGGTATCAGAACCCAGATCACTTCTTGGCTGCTCGGTACCTTATGATGCAAGATGGCTGCTCCAGCTCCAGCAATCACATACCTATTCCAGCCAGCAGAAAGGAAGACGAGGCATAAAGGGTGCAACTCAATGGAGAGGAATGGCCATGTGCTTTCTGTCCCTACGCCTCAGGTAACCTGGGACTGTCCTTGCCTTGTTACTGTTACTCTAGCTCCCAGTCACACAACCAGAACCACCCTGAAAGCAACAGCCCAAGACCTTATTCTGGCATTCAAGGCCGTTGGCCCTTGGGTTTCCTCATCTACCACGAATGCAACCTTTGCCCAACCACTCTTACCTGCCTTCTTAATTTCTCACTTCCCCAGATCGTGCCCTCTGCCTGAATGCCCCCTTCTGGACCTCCTCTGCCAGGGAACTTCTGTTCAGCCCCAAAGAGTCACCATGGAAATGTTGCTTTCTCAGGGCAGCCTCACAGCGCCCTTCTCAGGGGAACCAGAATCCCTTTCTCTAACCCTCCCTTGGGCTTCCGGAGCCTTCCGTCATCCCTCTATTTATAGCCTGTTCAAGTCAGGTGCCACTGGACACATTGCTGGGAGGGAGGGAGGGGCCCTAGGCTTGGAGAGCAGGTTCTGTGACCTGCCTGGGGGAAGGGCTGGGATTTTCCAGGACAGCTCCTCTGGCTTGAGGTCCCTTCATTCACAAAGCAACCTCACCACTGCTGACTGGGGGGGGGGGGCAGTTGTCCTGTGCCCTGGGGCCTAGGTGTGCCCATCCATGACTCCTAAACCCAGTCCTGGGCCTGACCCCGCCTCTGTCACCATCACCTGTACTGACCTGAGAATTGGCGGTGGGGTTAATGTCTCTGTGCTGGGGAGGGTCCTAGTCAGTCCATTTGGGTGAGGAGGCAGGGCTGGCTGTAACTTCGGGGAGTCAAGGGGTGCTCTCCGTGGACGTTCAGCTTCCCTCCTGCTTCCCTGGCAGGTCCAGACCACCTGCCGTGGATGGTGGAGAGGCATCGACCCTCCAGGAAGCCAAGCAGGGAGAGAAGGGCCCTGCAGCCCCACGCTCCATGTCACTGTCCTGCTTTCAGCCAGCTCAGCCCCTCCTGATTCCACAGTACCTCTTAACACCAACCCACACTGGATCCTTCAGCCTGTCCAGACCATCGCCCCTCCCCATCCCCAGATCACAGGCTTCCTACCTTCATCCTTCAGGGACTCTCCCCACCCTGGTTCCCCAGTGGCTCTGCCCCCCTCCCCCAATACACTGACGAATCTGAGTTCTGAGTCAGAGTGACCCCTTCTGCCCCAGCCCCCACCTACACACCCACTTTCAGATAAAGACAGGGACGCCAATGCCAGGACCTGTCCCAGCTGCCAGCGGAGTGCCTCCCCCTTGCCCTTGCCCTTTCGTGAGCCCCCAAACCTGGCCCTGACCTCCTGGAGTGAGCCCTTGACCCTTGAGTGCCTGGAGAATCACTCTGTGGAAGACTCAGCCTCGTGGTCACCACGGAGGCTCACAGCCCAGCGGGCCAGGATCGTCCTCTTTGCGACAGGCCACGTGGCAGGCTGAGTCCCCGAACCTGCCCTGAGCCTCACCTGAACCAGGACCGGGATCCAGCATTTAGATCCGACAGGCCTCCTGTATGAGCTTCGGCAAGCTGCTGACCCTCTCTGAGACTCTGATCCCGGTTTGGCACACGGGGCTCCCAAGGGACCAATGGGCCCGCAGCTCCCTGGGGGTCTGAGACCCCTCTCTTCCCTCCCTCACCCTCGGACGAGCAGGGCAAGAGACTCCTTCCTTCATGGGGCTGGGGTAGAAGCAAGAGGGAGGACTAGTGTGCCTTCTAACCTTTCCCCAGGAGCTGGCCTCCAGCTCCACCGAGCTTAGAAACCACCAAGTGGGGTGGGGTTGACTACCTGGCTGGCCTGGGATCTAGGTGTTTGGTGCCAAGGAGGAGAAACAGTCTAGGGCGCCTCCTAGTGGACACCAGGAAAACGTCCACCCTGGTGGAGGGCAATTAAGTGTTTCAGGTCCAGCCCCTTAAGCAAAAGCCACCCCCATCGGGGAACCTCAGTTTCCTCATCCACAAAACAGACGATAAGCATACCACCACCGCAGAGGACCACAGCGAGGCTCCTGTCAGGTGGCCGGGCAACGCCGCCTTGCACCCTATAATGTTTTCCAAGGTCCGGAGAGGCTGCTCTTGCTCTAAGGGCCGCAGTGAGCCGGTGGCTGAGCCAGGGTGAGGAGCCAGGGGCTCAGCCTCCTGGTCCAGCGATCCTTCCACTCCTGGGTGCTGTCCAATGTGACCTTGGACTCCCCGGGCCTATTAATTCCTCTTGGTGGCTCTGGGTGGTTTCTGATGTTTTAGCGCTATTAACACACCTGTCCCAGGAACTAGCTAGCTTATGACCGCATCCAATTAACCTGCCTGCCAACAGTGATGTCTTTTCTGGCGCCCGTTCCCATCTCTTTCCAAAAGACAGAAGTCTTTCGTGAGCCTGGAGCTGGATGTGATGTCCCTCCAGCGGGGGCCCCTCGAGTCCTCTGCTAGGAAGCAAGGCCGACCTGTTCGGCCAGCCCCCACGGCCCTGGTGTTGGGATCTTGCTGCAGCACCAGGTTGGGAACGGTGTGTGTGCATGTGCACGTGCGTGCGCGTGTGTGTTGTGGGGGGCACTGAGGGGAGAAGGGGGATGTAAAAGGGGAGCCCAGAGCTCCAGGCTCAGAGGGCCGTTCTATCTGATCTGTCATGGAGGGAGAGGGGCCCTAGGGAAAAACCACTCCCGCATCTCAGTTCCTTTTGGGTGTTGTTGGGGGCGAATCTGGGGCATGGAGAGACTGACTGTTGGGGAATTAGGCCAGCCAGGTGCGGTGGCCCAGCAGCTGTGCGCAGACCGAGCGGCTGGAGCTCTCCCAGCTCCCTTGTGCCGGGTCCCTCTCCGTGCTGCCCCGGAATCCTCTCTTATGTCCCTGGGAAGGCCCCAGGGCTCCCCGGAATCTGACGGGGCCCCACTCATCAACCCACACCTGCAGTGACACATCCAGCTTCTAAGAAACTTCCTCGAATACACAGACCCAAAGCAAAGACAGGGACTGCGTGACCACAAGACCCGGGAGACACTCGCACAGACTCGCAGCCACAAACCCACTCAGGCAAAAGGAAAGGGGAGGGTCTAAGGGGCAGGCAGGCCCTTGGGGAGTGGGCTGAGAGCTAGCCGTGTAGAGTGGGGGAGGCCATGGCGGTTTCAAGCAAAGGGAGCTCTGCCTGCTCCTGGCCAGGATCACCTTGTCCAAATCCCCACCACGAACCAGCTCAGCGGGCCTGAAGCTGGTAACCTGAGCCGAAGCCTGGACAGCCACATCCAGGAGGCCCTTGCCCCTGCCTCTCCTGGTACCCCAGCTCTAGGGGGCTTTACTTCCTCCCTGCTAACCCCTCACGCACTCTCTGGCTGCCAGCTCTCATCGCCCACTCTTCCCCTCCGCTCCCCTCCCCCTCTCGGGGCCAATACCCTCCTTGCTTTGGCCACTTGTCCCTGGCCTGCCCTCTCCCGCTGTTTCCACTTTTGCCTTTACCCCCGTCTGTGACAAGCTGCCACTCATCCCCCCGAGGCCCAACTTTGTGCCTCTGAGACGCTTTCCTGCCTCCCCTCCCGCTCTCCCGGAGACAAAGTCCATCTCTGCCTCCTGGGGCTCCGGGGGACACTTGCTCGGACCTCTGCCTTCACTCGGAAGGCTTCCTGATGTAATGTTCCGGGAATGCACCGGACTCCTGGCCCTGCGGAGAAGCTTGTCTTTTCTGGTGTGTACCGAGGGCACCAGGAAGCCTCGCAACACTTTTAACCAAGCTGAGCAAGGATGGGATTTGAGATTGAGAAAGGTCACCCGGGGTGGCTTTGGGGGAGAGCAGACGGCAGGGAGAGGGCGTGGAGGGGGCGGGCAGGTGGGGAAGCAGGCAGAGTCAAGATATTCAGGGTACAACCTCCCCATAGCCGGTGTTTCCCAAGCCTGGCTGTGCGCTGGATCCCTTGGGGGAAATAAAAAAAAAAAAAAAATCCCTAAGCTCTACCCCAGTTACACCTAAATAGATTCCCAGGGGTCAGGCCCAGAATCTATTTTTTTTTTTAAGTAGTAAAAAAACAACATAAAAGTCTTGACCATTTTTAAGCGAACAGTTCAGTAGTGTTAAGCACATTCACCTCATTGCAAAGCTAAGATCCAGAACTCTTTCCAGAAGCTCTACACCCGTTAGGCAGCTCCCTTCCAGGCCCCCCAGCTCCTGGCAACCTCCGTTCTCCTTCCTGGTCCTGTGAATGTCACCTCTTTAGATGGGTGAAATTATATAAGTGGAATTAACTGGTATTTGTCTTCTTGTGACTCAGAATCTATATTTTTTTCTCCAGGATCTGTATTTTCTAAGCTCCTCTAGCAGTTCAGATACAGCTGGTGTGAGGTCTGGAGTTTGGAAACCAATGTCCATGTTATGCAAGCTGGAAGGTGCCCACTCTGTCACGCTGCTCTTAGCAGCAAAAATCAGACCCTAGGACCTCTGACCTTGAGTACATGTTCCCTGTGACCGCAGGGGAGAATTTTCTTCCCTACAAGCCCTTGTCGTCTATGGAAGTCAGACCAGCTAATAAGCCAACACCCCCAAATGATTATTACTTTTCATGCCCTATTTTCTTTTAAAGATTTTACTTACTTATTTGACACAGAGAGAGATCACAAGTAGGCAGAGAGGCAGGCAGAGAGAGGGGGGAAGCAGGCTCCTCGCTGAGCAGAGAGCCCGATATGAGGCTCCATCCCAGGACCCTGAGATCAGGACCTGAGCCAAACGCAGAGGCTTAACCCACTGAGCCACGCAGGCGCCCCAATGCCCTATTTTGTATAATGTATTGGATCGTGGCTACTCCAGTCTGGTACCAAACCAGTAGCATCAACACCCTTGGGAGCTGGTGAGAAATTTGGGTTCCCAGGCCCCTCCTGGCTGTGTGTACAGTGAGTTTGGAAAGCCCAGTTTCGGGTTTATGGAGTGAGGTCTGCTGGGAGCTAGGGGAAGGAGGCTTGACCCCAGAGATCCCCCCAACCCGCCCACCCAAAGAGGGGTCGTTGACAGGCTAGGGACGTGGCCCAGACTGAAGGAGGCTTGTTTTTTTTCCCTGCCATCCCCTGCCACTGACCTTTGAATGAGGCTCTCTGTCCCTACATGCCTGGCAAAGGCCATCTGCCCCAGGGTAGCCCCCGCAGGCTTAGCCTCTGGCCCTCGATCATCTGCTCATGGTCAGCTCTCCCCAGCCTTGGCCACACATTCCTAGGCCTTCGGCGTCTGCCTGGGGAAACCATTGTGTCCTTTGCAGCCCGGCTCAGGGAGAATGGCCCTGCACTTGGCCTGACCCAGACCCTTCCAGCAGGGTACCCACTTTCGCGACATGCCCCATCTGGTCCTCACGATGACCTAGAGAGGGCGCACTTAGGTGATGGCTCCCTGAGTACCTATGAAGCAGCAGGCACTGGGGAGAGGCCAGGTCCTCCCAGGACGCGGTGAGGATGCCATGGGGATGTTTCACATTCGGCAGGTGGGGTCATGGAGGCTCAGGAAGGTGAACTGATTTGTGCACTGCTCCATAACTACTAAGTGCCGGCATCAGGATCTGAATTTAAATCAGCCTGTCAGGTCTGAGTGCTTAACAGAGAGGTCTCTGTCCTTGATGTCCTTTTACAGAGGGAGACACTGAAATTCAGTTTTATAACCTGTCTGAGGTCTTATCTGCTAAGTGCTGGACCAGAGTCTGGAACTCAAGACTGTGTCTGCCAGGCCCTGAATTCTTAACTGGTGAGTCCTCTTTCTTCCTCCCCTCTCTCCCCCCCCTCCCTTTCTTCCTTCCTTCCTTCTTTTCTTTTTATTATTATTTATTTATTTGACAGAAAGAGAGAGAGAGAGCCAGACAGCACAAGCTGGGAGAGTTGCAGAGGGGGAGGAAGAAAGAAGAGCAGGGGGCCCGACACGGGGCTCGATCCCAGGGTCCTGGGATCGTGACCCAAGCTGAAGGCAGATGGCCTAACCGACTGAGCCCCCCAGGCGCCCCAAGCCTGCTTTCTTCACCCCATCATACAGACGTGGGAGCCGAGACTCCGAAGCTGAGGCGTGTGACTCTCCCGGGCACTGGTCTGTCTACGCCGTTTCCTGCTGCCTGTGCTCATCCCTGGCATCGGGCCCCTCCATCCGGGCTGTCATCTCAGCAGTCATGACGCTGACAGTCAGGGCACCCCTGAGCCACAGCTGTAGCCCAGAATGCGTGGGGGGAGCTCAGCACCTTGGGGAGGAATGGAAGGGAAAGGGACACTTCCCAGCCCCACGGCTGGGCACCCGAGAGGGGGAGAAGATCGCACACCTGGGCTCCGGAGGTGGCCGCAGACAGCCACTGTTGGGGGATCAGGAAGCAGCGGAGGCGAGGATGGAAACTGACAGCCACTGCTGGGCACCCAGCACAGTGGGGTGGAGGCTGGGGCGGGACTGTGGAGCTCCTGGGGCCACCCCCTGGCTGGCCAGGCAGGAAGGGTACAGCGGCTTCGAGCAGGCTCCCCATAAGAGGGCAGGGTGTGTGGGAGCTACAGCATGATTCCGAGAGCCGCGGGACCCCTTGCTGGGTGAGTTGCTTGACCTCTCTGGGCCTCAGCTCCTCATTTATGAACTGTGGACGGTAACAGCATCTCTGGAAGGCAGAGAGCCTTAAGAGCGTATATCCGGAGCCCAGAACCCAGTACATATCACCACGGGGGCTGCCCGAGGCAATTTGCACCTGGCTGCTGTGAGGGGACAGACAAATTATAAATAGGAAAAGCATGGAGGGCCTGACATGCAGCAAGCTCCATGTCACTAATAGGTATCATTACCAGGAGCAGGGCTGGCTGTGTAATTTGCAGAGCCCAGCGCAAAATAAAAATGGGGGGGGGGCTTTTAAAGCAATTATTAAGAATTGCAAGACAGCAACAGCAGAGCAGCGAACCAAGCATGTAGCCCTGTGTGACTATCCAGTTGCACTGGGGAGCTGGCCCTGACTGGGGCCCAGGACACGTGGGGGTCCTTATAGCTGCACAGCCATCTGCTCTGGGGAAGGCTACCCACCTGCTCAGTGCTGGAGCTGGGCGGTGGTTTCTCCACTCCTGCCTCTGCTGGTCTCCAGATTATTCCAAGAAGCCCCTCCTTGCGGCAGGTGAGCTCCTGAGAGCCCCCTCTCAGTAGCCCAGCCCCAGATTCACTTGTCCTGCATGATCGAAGCACTTGAGTCTACCCTGGGCTTGGAAGCCTTCCCAACAGCCCCCAGAGTCTTTGCGTGTCTGGGTCTTTGGAGATCATTTCCATGTGCACCGCACCACCCGCCCCCCGGGGGGGATGAGAAGACTTTGCCCAAGGAAGCACAGTACATGGTACACATCAGGGGACTGCAGGGGACACAGCAGGTTCTGTGGTGGGAGAAGTGTGGGCTAAGAGGGGACATCAACCCATAGGTCAGCCTGCGCTGTCCCCGGAGGTGGGCACGAGGGGGTTTCCATTCGCTTGGCTTCTCTGTGTTTTCTGCAATTGCTTTTGTACAAATTGCTTTTGTAATAACAGGGGGAAAAAATCATAACTGAACCTTCATTTGAGGAAAAGCAGCATTATCACAGGACCCAAGAAGACAAGGCTTTGCTACAAAGTGTATTCAGAGGGAAGACAATTAAGAATACAGAGATGGTGAGATTAGAACAACCAAGGTTGTGATAAGTCCTGCGGCTCAGCCCTCAGGGTGAACCCTGAGGGGCTCTGAGATTGCAGCTGGGGGATGGCATGCGTGTGTGTGTGTGTGTGTGTGTGTGTGCACGCACACGCACCAGTGCGTGTGTATGGTGTGAATGCGGGAGTGTGCCAGTGAAGCCATCCCAAGGTGGGAACCCCAGCCCCGCCAATGGCCCTGCTGCGTCTCCCTGTTGGAGCTGGTTTCTTCTGTATTAAACCAGAGGAAACAAGGTTTGCTTCACAGCCTGTAGTGGTGGGGATTAAAGAAAAGAAACCTGCACAAAGAGCACACAGTAGGTGTTCAGCCACTCGCAACCGCCCCCTCCCTCCCCCAAACAATGACATAATGCCTGACAGTTTCAGAAGCCGGTCCTTACTGTGGTCTGTGGCCTGACCCCAGCGGAGAGCCGGTGGCATCCGCAGGCGAGGCCAGGGCGTTCTGGCCCGTCACCATCCAGCCGGGCCCTCTTCCTCTCGGTCCTCTCCCTCCCCCTCCTCCAAGTTCACCGCGGCCAGCCAGAGCCCTTGGAAGGACCCTGGAGCCTCCATTTGGCGGAGCGCGGAGACCCCTAGTGGCCTCATGGGGGATTGCACCTCTCCGTGAGACACCTCCCACCGGGAGGGGGGCGCCTCTCCCCACCTGGGTCTTCCCTCAACCGCTCTCAGCAAACGTTTCTTGAGCCCCTGCTAAGTGACAGGGCTCATGCTAGGTGCTGCGGTGGCAAAGAGGACGTGATTCTCACCCCAGAGGAGCCCACCTCCTCCAGAGCTGCTGAGGCTGGGCTACCCCACTCCTACCCCCATGTACAGTCACAAAGAAGTCAGGAATCAGCGCGGAGCCTTTTGGCAAGACACAGCATCTCCGTTTCTTGCTCTCCACATCTGCCTCGTGGGAGTGGTGTCCCACACAGCCCCTGGAATGAGCAAGAGTTTAAAAATGATTATGATACTGGGACACCTGGGTGGCTCAGTCAGTAAGCATCTGCCTTTGGCTCAGGTCATGATCCTCAGGTCCTGGGATGGATCCCCACACTAGGCTCCCTGCTTGGCGGGAAGCCTGCTTCTCTCTCTCCCTCTCTCCTCCTGCTTGTGTTCCCCCTCTCTCTGTCAAATTAAATTAAATTAAATTAAATAACTATGATACTAAAAGCACAAAAAAGGACAGATGAATTGAGCTGGGGGTCACACCCCTTTGCTCCCCTTGAAGCATGTTGCAAACTGCTAGATACTTGCTTGAAACTATGCTCGTGATGTGCCAGGCACTGGAAGAAGCCCTTTGCAGGCGGCATCTCACTGATCTCCAGCCCGTGGATACAGTAAGCCGATGCTCAGGGAGGTTCAGGTGAGAAGGCACAGTGGGGATGTGAACCTAATCTACCTGGTCCCACAGCCCATGCTCTGGGGCAATAAGGCTGTCCATCTGCCTAGAGGCTGCCTGTGACTTGCCAAGCAAATTTACTCATCTCTCTGGGCTTCAGAGCTCTCCTGGGTCAGGCCAGATGTTTCGCAGTGTTTGTTGGTTGTGGGTGTTGGGTTTATTTGCTCCAAGTACATCCCAGGCCCTGGGATTTTTAAACTTCCCAGGTCGTTCTCATGGGCATCGAGGGTGGAGGAGGACCTTCCAGGCCCAGGTATAGCGACTGGACTTCCTTCTGCTAGGTGTGAAGCCTGTGGAGCTTTCCGCCCTCCCCCTGGGCTCAGGTCTTCTCAATTACCTTCCACTCCTTATTTATTACATAAGATTTTCTCCTTTAAGGTGTACAGTTCAGTGGGCTATAGTATGTTCACATGGTTGTGCAACCATCCCTTACTACATTGAAATCACCCGAAAAAGTCCCTAGGCTGGGCTCATTATCCCTCCATCCAGCCCCTCGCAATCACTGATCTATTTTACGACCCTACAGATTGACCCTATTCTGAACAGTTTACATAAATGGAATCATACAGTCATATATGGCCTTTTGTGTCCCGCTTCTTTTGTTTACCATCCTTTCTTGTTTTGTTTTGTTTTGTTTTTAAGTCATCTCTACACCCAACATGGGGCTCAAACTCATGAGTCACACGCTCTTTTGCTTCTGCCACTCAGGCTCCCTACACTGTATTTTCAAGGTTCATCCATGTCCCACTACTTTATTCCGTTTTATGGACAGATAATATTCTCTTGTCTGGATGTACCACACCTGAAAATCCATTCGTCACTTAATGGATGATTTTAAGGCTCTCATATTCTCTTGGCCAAGAGAGGTGACTTGATTTACCCAGGTGGGCGGGGTGGGGGGGCAAGAGAGGCACCAGGGAGTCAGGACACTGCCTCTGGAGCCTGTATGAAGGAAAATCCAGCGGGGAAGGGTTGTGAAAATCAACCCCAAAGACCTCCCAGGGGCACAGTGGGCACCCCTGAGCACCTCTGTCCCTCCACATCTTTCAGAGAAAATCAGTAGGGACCTTGGCAAAGCTGCATTGTCAAGGCATGGCCGAACAATGGAAAACAGAGGTCACTGCAGTGTCTGACCATATCATTTGTCACGCAATCCAAGGGAATACTATGGAGTCAAAAATGACGCATTCTCAGCCAACTTCTATTACCCTTATGACGCCAAGACCGTGTGCGCATGTCACCCGTGCAGACTCACCCAACCCTTAGAGCCACCCCGTGAGGCAGATGCTCTTAGGAGTCCCATTTTAAAATATTTTATTTATTTATTTGACAGACAGAGATCACAAGTAAGCAGAGAGGCAGGCAGAGAGAGAGGAGGAAGCAGGTTCACTATAGAGCAGAGAGCCCGATGTGGGGCTCGATCCCAGGACCCTGCGATCATGACCTGAGCCAAAGGCAGAGGCTTTAACCCACTGAGCCACCCAGGTGCCCCAGGAGTCCCATTTTAAAGGAGGACACAGAAGCAGGGACCGGCTAAGGAAGGCGCGCGTTCGCTGTCCAGCAGCTAGAATGCAGTGGCGCTGAGATTTGAACCACCATCCACATGCTTAACATCTCTGTTCTACCCCCTCTCTGAGGGTGGGCAAAATGTTTACCAAGGGGAGAAACCATTCACAGAATATTGGCTCGGCCAAGGAATCGGGTTAGGGCAGAGTACGTGAAGTGTGAATCAAGACTCGAAGGAAATACCCCCCACGGCAAATAGAGAAGGAAGCTCTCTACCCCTTTGCAGTGGGGATCATTTTTGCTTTCTGCTTTGTGATTGTTTTCCCAATTTTCTACAAAGGAGCGTGTTTTTGTTCTCAGGAAGAGAAGTATTTTATTTGGCTCCCTTTAAAAAAATAAACAGCTTGCCTATTTTGCTGGCGGGGATCAACCCGGGGTACCCCCAGTTGAGGGCAATTTTGCAGGATTTCTCGAAGCTGCAGATGCCGTTGTCTGTTGACTCAGCAATCTTGAGTCTACATTTCATCCTACAGGTCGAACTGCTTGGATGCTGTATGAGGTTACTCACTGCAGCGTTGTTGATGGCAGCAAAAGAGCGGAAACCACCTCAGCACGCCTTTTAAAGAGATTTTGGTTGGATAAACTCTGGAAGGAATAATATACAACTGTTAAAAAAAAAAAAAAAAGACCAAGGAAGCGTCCTAGACTACTAGGGAAGGAGCACTGAAATATTTTTAATGAAAAGGGCATGATTCAGAATGGTGTTTTCACAATGTTACTTCTGTGTCAGAAAGAAGGGAAGGGAGAAAGAATATTTTGTATCTGCTTGTACTTTATCCAAGAGGTGCTGGACAGCAGGGCGAGAATCGAGAATCGAAATATCTCCCATCCAGTCCAGTAGAGAATAGGCTACAGCTGAGACACCCAAGAAACGGAAGAAGGGCTGCCCGTAAGACAGGAGAACGGGGTGAACAGGACAGGGGTGGGAAGGAGGCTCTGCCTTTTTTGACTGTTTTCATTTTTCAACCATAGGATCATATTGCCTGGTAAAAAAAAAAAAAAAAAGGATAGTTTTTAAAGAGACCACATCCAAGGTGGTGGCTTCCAGTTCCCGCTCCCTCCACCAAATCCCCCCACCCGGGGGAGCATGGGGACAGCTTGGGGAGGAGAGGGTTTGGGGGATTGTGGCGAGCTCTAGTTGTTGGGGACAACCCCCTTGGGGCTGTACCATCAGTCTCTCTGTCTGGTGCTTCAGCTCAGGGGTAAAGCCTCAGACCTTCTCGGGGGCATTACCTCCGTTGTATTGGCTCAGGTATGCAGAAGAGGGCAAATTGTAAGGGCGAGGGTGCTCTTCTACTCCTCAAAGACCGCTTAAGCTTTCTATTGGGAACCAAGGGCCTGGGGCTTCCTCAGTTGTCTTGGCGTGGCATAGTGCTGGCACGTAGCAGGTATGCATTGGGTAGGCATTTGCTTAATTAATTGCTCTCTCGCTGGCCTGATTAGCTCACCCTTGGGGTGGTAAGCCTCTTACTCACCCAGATCTGCCCCAGCGGCTTAAGCCATTCAGTTGCTGGTACGTGGGGCCATATTACTTTAATCAGATAATCAGATTACTCCCTTCCCTTGCATCTGGCCGAGACCGGGCACTACAGAAAGGGAAAGGAAAGCCTGAAGTTTCCATCCCACTGGGTAGACATTTATCCCATTCCTGCCATACGCAGGCCCCAGGCCTAGATGCAGCAAGGCGGCATCATGTTGGACTTCCTCTCCTGGGGCATCCATTCTCTACAGCCCCTCTGCCGGGGTGATTTGCCGTTGCTAACATTTATGAAGCAGGCACACATGTAAATCTCTGTGCTGAGCCCTCTTTGGCATGCAGCATCTCTCTTGCATGGAAAAGTGCTTTCATTATTCAAGACCTATAGGCCCAAGCGACACGAACCTAACTCAAACTCACTGAAGCAAGAGGAGATTTTATTGGCCCACACCAACTGAAGGTCAGTAAGGCTTCAGGTATGGTGTGATCAAGGCTCTGGCTATTTCCCCATCTTCTTCTGTATCCTCTTCGTGCTCATGCTGGGTTCCCTCATGGCTGAGATATAGCCACATAACAGCAGGGTCAGTATGTTTCCTTGTCTGTGTCCAGCCGAAGAGAGACTAAGCTTCCTGGGGCTCTGTCTCAAGAATAAGGAAGAGTCTGGGGCACCTGGGTGGCTCAGTGGGTTAAAGCTTCTGCCTCTGGCACATGTCGTGATCCCAGGGTCCTGGGATTGAGCCCTGCATCGGGCTCTCTGCTCAGCAGGGAGCCTGCTTCCTTCCCCCTCCCCCACCTACTCGTGATCTCTGTCAAATAAATAAATAAAATCTTAAACAAACAAACAAAAAGAATAAGGAAGAGTCTTTCCCAAAAGCTATAAGCGAGCCTCACCTCCCATCTCCTTAGCAGAAACTGGCTTACACCTGTCCATCCCACAATCTGGCAGTTCTCGAAACTAGGGCTGCACAGCATAATCACACAGGAAGTGTTTTGAAAAATTACCTGGGGTGCCTGGGTGTTTCAGTCATTAAGTGTCTGCCTTCAGCCCAGGTCATGATCCCAGAGTCCTGGGATCGAACCCCACATCAGGCTTCCTGCTTGGCAGGAAGCATGCTTCTCCCTCTCCCACTCCTCCTGCTTGTTTTCCCTCTTTTGCTGTGGCTCTCACTGTCAAATAAATAAATAAAAATATTAAAAAAAAAAAAAAGAAACGAAAAAGAAAAATGATCTGGTGCCCAGACACTACCCCAGTTCTGTTAAGTCAGAAACTTTGTGGGTGGGACCCAAGGATCAGCATTTTACAAAAGCTTCTTAGGTATTCCTAATGCATGGTAAGGACCTCAAGGTCAGGCTTTCGGCATCGTCTCCCAAGGAAATCATCTGTCCAGTGACAAAGAGTTGGCCAGACTGAACCAGGAAAGTTCCCACCTGCACCAGGGTGGCTGGACCCCACCCGCTGCCCACAGTATAGCAGCAATTAATAATTTTAATAAGTCCTATAATTTTCTTGTGAATAGCATAATTATATTGCTTGGCACTTTGTGTGTGTGCTAAAAGCATTAATTTGTTCAATGTAAACATCTAAAATATGCCACGATTATTGTAAGTCTTTTCAGCCTGTCTTTGGTTTTTTTATTCAAGCTGGGAGCTTCCCAAACTGGAATCGGCCCAGACCCCTCTCCGCTTCTGCAAGATTCCCAACCCAATGTCCGGCCACGGGCCAGCTTACCCAGTTCTGGACCCTTCCCGGTGCGGAAAGTTGTGTTTTTGACCCCAGCTCTTCATCGTCCCATAGTTGCATTATGCATTATTAGCCTGTTACCATGGCCTCGTGGTGTCTGGATGGACTCAGTGCTCTTGACGTTGAGCTTGATCATGTGAACTGCTTTGGCCAGCGGGCTATGAGCTGAGTAGAGGCTGGAAAAGTGCTTTTATGGCTGAGCTTGTCCCTTTGCACATCTGCCACAGGTGCTGGAAGAACATGTCCCAGATGCTTGCTGACCCTTCAGTCTGGGCTCCAGGATGAGCCAGGCATCTGGGCTCGCCACTTAGCCAAACCCAACCAAGCTGCGACCCATGAGCAGGAGAATATGCGACTGTCTTTTTTAAAACCCCTGCGTCCTGGGGTGTTTTGTTGTGCAACAGTATTGCCATCTGCATTGCCTGCTACACTTTGCAGACTGTGCTGTGGGCAGACATATCAGCCCCAGAGGACATTAGGGGCCCAGCACAATGGCAGGAGTGTCTAAATGAAGGATGTTCCCCTCCTGGGACCCAATGATAGCATCTAGGGTTTATGAGGGTTGGGGTCAAGCCTCAGTTGAAGCACAGTGATTACAATCATAGGTTCATTTGGAGTCAGACTGCCCACTGGGTTTGAAACCCAGCTCTGCCACTTATGTGCTGTGTGACCTTGAACAAGTCCCTAAACTTCTCTGCGTCTGGGGAACCCCATCTGTAAAATGAGGGTCAGAACAATACTACCTACCTCTCTCACACAGATTAAGCAAGTTAGCTTGTGGAAAATGTATGGCATGTGCTTGACACATAGTAGCAAACACAATGTAAGTGTGAGCTCTTAATTATTAAGTATTCTCTGTGTTTTCCATTCTCGCAACAAGGAGCCAGAGAGCCTTATCGTTGTTCCGTGGCTAAGGGACTGAGGTTAAGAGACGTCAGCTGGCTTGTCCAGGATTACACAGCGCGTGAGTCACTGAGCCAAGGTATGAAAGCAATTCCATCTGATTCCAAAACACTTTTTGGTCTCCATATTGCCCGCATTTCGTGTGACCTTGGTGCACATTAGGCCACGATAAATGCCGGCAAATGAATGAACAGCACAGTGGAAAGCAGGCTGGACAGTGATTAAGACTCCTTATCCAGTGCTCTCTTTACTTCCTCTGGCTTTTAACTGGGCTGGGGACTGGCTGGTGAGTGGGGACCTCCACTGGAATGGTTTGTGGGGAGTGGGGTGTGATGGCAGCCTCGCTGGGTTAGGAGGCAGGGTCCTGCATTCAAGTCTTGACTCTGCCACATCTGGCTGTGTGTCCCAGGGCCAGCTAATTTCCAAACACCTGAGACTCAGTTTCCTCCCGAGTCAAAGCAGGGTCCAGCAGGAAGGAGGGTCAGGGAGCAGCAGGACAGCAAAGCCAGGACAGCCTTCCGAGCCCCAGAGCCTCACCTCTGTGCTCTGCCACCTGCAGAAAGACTCCCTCCTTCCCAGAGGGAAATCTGAGCCCAGCTGAGCTGGCACATTCCGGGCTCCAGATCTCTGTGTCCCCTCTGCCTCCCAGCCCAGAGCGAAGGCCTGTCCATCCAAAAGGCAAGGAAAGGGGCCAGGCCTCCTCAGGGCAGCAGCATGCCCTGGGTTTGACCCACAGGCTGGGCCCAGAGGGCTCCAGGGCCAGATATGACCAGGCCTTTCCCATTGGAGAAGGGCAGGCAGAGCCTAGGGAAAGAGAAAGGACCCAGAGGCAGGGATCAGGTCCCCGCTCTGGCTGCTTAGCCCCACAAATCCTAGTTTCTTTGAAATGGAATCGTAATTCCTACATCTCAGAGCTGTGCAGAATCTCCAAGGGAGGTCCCCGGAGGGAGTAGCCCCTCTGCTCCAAATACACAAAGGTGACAATGTTCACACCTCGACTTAAAACCCCCTCTGTGGCCCCAGGTGTCCTGTGGCTCAAGTCTGAACCCCTCAGCCTGGCCCGCAGAGCCCCACAGTGAGCCTCATCTCAGCCCCCACTGCCAGGGCTAGTGCTCCAGGACTCAGTTTCCACGTTTGAAATGAGAACAAGGAGCTCAAAGCATTCTTCAAGCAGGGAAGCACTCCAGCCCAGCCCCGTAAGAAATTGTCACCCCAACTCAGCATCACGCATGTTGGGGGGTTTCTATGTGATGCACCATGAAGGGCCAGCATCACCCACGATCTGGGCCCCATCATCTGAGTCCAGCAATTCTACTGGAAATACAGGACAAGAAGGAACGAACTTAACAAGACAAGAGCAGAAGGGCACCTGGGTGGCTCAGTTGTTGAGCATCTCCATTTGGCTCAGGTCATGATCCCAGTGTCATGGGATCGGGCTTCCTGCTCTGCGGGAAGACTGCTTCTCCCTCTCCCTCTCTCTCTGTGTCTCATTCTGTCAAATAAATAAATAAAATCTTAAAAAAAAAAAAAAAAAGACAAGGGGGACACAAGGAGACAAATCCTGATGGTGGTCCATTTTGCAAAGCAAGAGGTCCAGTCTTCCCGTGTCATTGTCGTAAGAAAGGGGTCTTCCAGACCACATGGTCCTGACTGCACCCTTGCTCCCACGAGTCAGCCTAAAGGACAGTTAGGGGACGGTGAGGGCATTTGAATACGGCTGTGCACAGACAAATAAAAACGTCTTGACAGGGGAGAGGTTGAGATAAAAACCAAAAAGCTGATTGCAATGCTTTTTAATGCTTTAGCTGATTGCAATGCAACACAGACACTATGATCTCGTTTTGATAAGAAAAAAAAAAGTTACATATGCATAAAAAAAATCTGGGAGGACAGAGGCTAAGATGGTCGATGGTACAGCCCAGATGGTAGGAATAGAGGGGATGTGTTTTCTTATGTTTGCTCATCGGTGTGCTCCAACTTCCTACCATATACGACACAGCTTTGGTGATTTTCAAAAGTTATTTCAAGGTAGAGACGTGCTCTGCTCCGTCCCTGTTCTGCCGGTTTCCTCTGGCCTCAGCCGCATCTCCCAGCTCCCGCCCCATCTGGGACACCATTCGCAAGACCTGAGGGCTGTTGTCTGGGGCCCTAGTCCCCTTCCCTCCCTCCCTCCCATCATGTGTCCTTACAGAGCGGAGCGTTCCCTGAATTACAGGAACCCTCAGGCCCCTCGCCCTCCTCCTCCCTTGCAAAGAAGCGACTTACTAGATGGCCCAGGCTGGGAGGAGCTCTTTTAGAAGCCCTTACTGGTCTGCTCCTGCTGGGCAGTCGGGAGCCTCCTGGTTTCGGTGAGGGAATGCCATGTTCAAAGTTGAGAGGGTAGGAAGCCCCTTGGCCACAAATCTGAAGTCACAGCCATAGGGAAATATATATATATATATATATATATATATATATAAAATTTCCTTTCAGCATAACAGTATTCATTGTTTTTGCACCACACCCAGTGCTCCATGCAAACCGTGCCCTCTCTAGTACCCACCACCTGGTTCCCCCAACCTTCCACCCCCCACCCCTTCAAAACCCTCAGATTGTTTTTCAGAGTCCATAGTCTCTCATGAAATACTTTGATCTTTATCTGTCTGGCTGTTGTGTGTCTGTCTCTCTCAGGTGGTTCCAAACTTGGATGGAGAAGAGGAGTGTCCTTTTTGGGATTCTCTTAAACCCACCATGCTGCTCTCCCGCTGTGGCCCCCAAGCCCCCAGCTCACCTCTAGGATCTGGTGGAAGCCGATCCCTTAGAGACATCGTCTAGAGGTGGAACCTCAGAATTAAATCTCTACTGAAGAGGAGAAGAGTAGGAAGCCCCTGGGTACAGCCAGAAGTGGAGGTACGGACAGTAGGGACAGCACATCCAGGCAGAGGAGACTTGGGGGGACAAAGGCAGAGGCTGGTGACCCAATGGGATAGAATGAGGAGCTGAGAAAAGACTGTGCCTTGTGCATGGCTCACGGGGGGCTCTGTGGGCCAGGCTGAGGGGCTTAGACTTGAGCCACGGGGCACCCGGGGCCACAGAAGGGTTTTAAGTTGAGATGTAACACTGTCACCTTTGTATACTTGGAAGATCTCTTAGGGCCGCTCTCTCAGGACAGATCCAGGAGCAGGGAGAGCCACAGTGGGATCGTTACCTCTGAACGTTTACAGAGAAGAGGAAACAGAGTCACTTAAAAGCATGAACGACAGCAGCCTCCACATTCAGGCGAATGGAGAACTTTGTCTCGGGAACAAATCACTCCTTGTTGGCAGGGGCTCCGAAGTGGGTTTCTTAAATTACGCCCGGGTTTGGGGGGGGGGGGTGCTTGGGTAGTGGCCCTCAGCCCAGTCAGCCCCAAGCCCCCTTTGGATGAAAATATTTTGTAATGTGCCCTTCACCAAGCTGAAATGAAATTCATAAATAAACACACAAGCTTTAAAAAAAATCAATGTAATACTCTAACCATAATATGAAGGAGAAATAAAAGGAGAGTCATTTATAATAAAATAATTTCAGGATGAAAATGTACCAGCCGTCTACAGCGGGAGATAGGATGACGTGGCCCCAGGCTTGCTCCTAGAGGTGGGGCCACCGGGAACACCACGGCCACAGAGGCAGACGGACCCAGGTGGTTCCAGGGGTGACTCAGACCCCGTGAGCTGTGCTGTCGCTGCTGATGTGAAATGGGCAACAGGTCTTGGCAGAATTCCGAACAAAACAACGGAAAATCTTCTCTCTCTGTGTACATGAGAGTTGCATTCCAGGAAAAGTCTGTGTGTATTAAAAGCATGCAAAAATTATTTTGTGTTTTTATATAAGCAGGTTACACACACACACACATACACACTATGACAAAGGAAATGCTCTTACGGATTTCCCAAACTCCTCCTAAGGGGCTGTCTTGGCCTCCTTGAGCGTCATTGTCTTAGATATTGACAGTAATTGAGGCCAAAATGTATACACTCTGCAGACAACTTTGCCTCCTGGTGGTTGAGAGGCGGGTGGGGGGCTGTGGATCTGGGGAGGAAGGTCCAGAGAGCGGGCTGGTGAGCAGGGCCCCAGAAATGGCATCAGCCCTGAGCCAGAGGACGTGGCTGGCTGGGAAACCTTCTCTGTGATGGGGATGGCTATGTTGAATGGGGCAAGATCTGTGGTTTAGTTGTGAGTTGTTCTGATGCTGTAATCCCTACCCCTTCCCTCCCCAAACCTTCCATAAAGTCAGTTGCACACAGTGCTTGGTGGGGAATAAGTAAAAACGAGGGTTGGGGCGCCTGGGTAGCTCAGTGGGTTGAGCATCCATTTCTTGGTTTCAGCTCAGGTTGTGACTTCAGGGTTGTGGGATGGAGCAAGCCTCATGTCAAGCTTTGCACTCAGTGCAGAGTCTGCTGGAGAATCTTTCCCTCTCCTCTTCTGTCTCTTAGATAGATAGGTAATTCAATAAAATCTTAAGAAAAAAAAAAAAGAGGGCTCATTCACCCTAACTGCCAGGCCCTGGGGGCTTTTCCCACATCAACTCCTGGGATCTTCAGTTAGCCCAGAGAGGACAGGCCCCACTTCTCCCTGTTTTATAGGGAGAAAGCCCAAGCCAGAGAGAGAGAACACCTCACCCAAGGTCAGTCAGCCTGTCAATGGCAGAGCTGGACCTTGAACCCTGGCAGTCTGGCTCTTGGGGTCCTGCTCCATCGCCCCATCAACAAGGGTCTGGGCTGTGTCCTGGTGAGACACCATGGAGGCAAACAGCATCATGGAGCTGGGGAGGGGAGCAGAGAGCCCCACGAAACAGTAACAGGAGACTGATCACAAGCATCCCTGAGATGCTCGGAGACACAGAGAAGGATGCTGGATTTCCCCCGGTGCAAAGAAGAGGAACGAAGCCATTCAACTGGGTCTTTCAGGGAGGGCTGACTCCAGGGAGACGGAAGAGCCAAGCGTTCCACCATGCCCTCCCCACCCCATTTTGAGACACCCCAAAGCACGGCAGCACGAGATTACACCCAGGGCCCATGTGAACATTTCTGTTTTCTACACACTAACCCATCTGCCATTTTACCTATTCCTGCCCCGTTTGCTAATGACTGTATTCTTATGTATCCACTGGCTGAGAAAATAGAACACAAAAGACCACTGTGAATTCAGAAAAGCTTTTAGTGAATTTGAACGTTATCAATCATGATGGTGTCCACATGCATTTGGAAAACATTACATATGTGGAAGACAAACGCTTTCCAGCTGCTGTGCTTGGGAAACCTACAGACACGGCTGGCTAAGTGCACAGGTGGGAACTCTGTCAGCCACTCAATCCCCCAGACCCCGGAGCACACCGCTGGGCAGGCTCTGGGTCACCGCGACAGTCCCCATATGTGATATGTCACCTCCTCCCTGCTGGTAGGTGCCTGGAAGACGGGCTTTGACTGGGTGATCTTGACCCCACACAACTTTGAGTTCCTGGGCCCAGTTGGAATGTGTGGGAGAAGGGCGAGGGGCGTTCCCCACACCAACAAGCAATTCTACACCAGCGAGGTGTTCAAGAGTTCCACTCAGTTCTAACACGATCGACATGGAGGGAGCATCAGATTCCATGGAGGAAGGGCTCAGTCCCAGAAGACTAGGCTCCCCTGTGGGTGCCAACTCCAAGTCCACCGTGCTCCCTGTGCTTCTGACCAAAGGGCTATGTATCAGAGGTTCCCACAATGCCCCCACTTCTTGGGTTCCATGAGTTTGCTAGAGTGGCTCACAGAACTCAGGAAACGCATATGCTCACTAGATTACCCGTTGATTGCAAAGGATGTGAAAGACGCAAATCAGAAGTCAGATGAAGTGACACATAGGGCAAGTTCTGTCCTTGTGGAATTTGGGGCCCAGTGTCATGGCACCCTGGAAGCATTCTGGTTCCCCAACCTTGAAGCTCTTCAAACTCCGATTTTGGGTTTTTATGGAGGCTTCTTGACGTAGGCGTGATTGATGAACTTGATGGTTACTGGTGATGGATTTGACCTCCAGCCCCTCTCCTCTTCCTGGAAATTAGGGGGTGGGTATGGTTGCCCTTAGGTGCTTTCTGAAAGTCACCTCATTATCATAAACACAGGTATGGTTGAAATGGGCTTGTTACGAATAACAGGACATCTATTTCACCTTTATGTCTCTGAAGGGATTTCAGGAACTAAGGACAAGAGGCCAAATATTACAACAAAAGATGCTCCCAAGGCTCTTTTGCTCAGGAAATTCCAAATGTTTTGAGAGCTGTGAGCCAGGAACTGCGGATGAAGACCAAACACCTATGAGAAACTTATTCTGGTCATCTGGATGACTGAACATCTATTTCTCAGGACTCCCAACACCGCACACTCACTATGGAGCAGCTCAGTGGGGTGGAGCTTACACCAGCTCCCTCCAGGGGGTGGGCTGACCTGTCCAGCCCGTACACAACAGACTGGAGGCCAGGCCAGAGCAATCGGCTCTGACCAAGGGAGCCACTGCAGTGGATGGGAGAAGGGAACAAATTAGAGACCCATTCCTCAAAAGGGGGCTAGAAAGTTAGTTAAAACTGAAAGGAGTTGACCATACCAAATGCTGGCAAGAATGTGGAGCAACCAGAACTCTCACACTCCGTGAATGAGGGTGTAAATTGGCAAAATCATTTGCAAAATAGGAAGAACTGACCAAACCTAACAAACACATATCCTATAAACCAGCTATCTGTCCCCAGGAATGCACTCAACAGCAATGGGTGTGTGCGTAGGTTCACCAAGACGTATACCCAAATGTTCACAGCAGCAAATATCCATCAACCATAGAATGAATAAATATAAGGTTGAGCCTTGTGAAATAGCCTTTTTCATAGATAAAAAGGTTAGAGATTAGCAATTTCATTTGACTGAGCCTCATAGATTTGGCATATTTCTGCCATGGAATACTACACAGCCATGAAAAAGAGTGAGCCATTGCTTCCTGGAATGCTATGACTGCAACTCACAGATCTAACAATGAATGAAAGAAACCAATCACAAAAATAAACATACTCTGTAGTTTCATTTCTTTGAAGTTCTAGAACAGGTTACATTATCCGTGGTGACAGAAGGTCATAATGGTGGTTTCCTTGACCTTTGGCTCAGGTCATGAGCCCAGCCAGGGTCCTGGGATTGAGCCCTGCATTGGGCTCTCTGCTCCAAGGAAAGCCTGCTTCTCCCTCTCCCTCGGCAGCTCCCCCTGCTTATTCTCTCTACTTCTCTCTCTCTGTCGAATAAATAAATAAAACCTTAAAAAAACTAAACATGAAATTATCACAGGATTCAGCAATGCCATTTCTGAATATTAAAAACAAGACAAAAGTCCCCAAATGGAATAGCTTATGCTAAAGCCCCAACCACCAAACCGAGGCTTCGCTTCTTGACGGTTTTGGCTCTCCCAGAAATAAAATCTTAGGCCAGGAAATCAGGAATCACCTGATGGGTGATGAATCACTGGATTCTGCTTCTGAAACCAGGGCTGCACTGGATGTCCACTAACTTAAATTAAATTAAGGGGACAAAAAAAGGACTCACCTGGCCAGCCCTCGTTAGGAATCTGCCCCGTGCCATCCCCTAGAGGAAAGGAACTTAGCAGTAACCAATCCACTTTTCCTTGTTCACTCCTTTCTGCCTATAAACGTCTTTCATACATTTTAAAAAGATTTTATTTACTTATTTGACACAGAGAGAGTGCACACACAGGCAAAGTGGCAGGCAGAGGCAAAGAGAGAAGCAGGCTCCCTACTGAGCAGAAAGCCCGATGCGATGCGGGGCTTGATCCCAGGACCCTGAGATCATGACCTGAGCTGAAGGCAGACGCTTAACCCACTAAGTCATCCCGGTGCCCCAGAAGTCTTTCATTTTGGGCAGCTCCTCAGGCTCCTTTCTATCTGCTAGATTGGATGCTGCCAGATGCAAATCAATTTTTGCTCAAACTCTTAAAATTTTTAACATGCATCAGTTTCTCTTTTACCATAAATACATACCCCAAAGAGCTGTAAACAGGGACTTGACTAAATATTGGTACACCCATGTTATATACTTCTTGTTGTTATTGCCAAAATGTATAAACAACCTAATGCCCACTGACGCATGAAATGTGGCTTATAAATGCAATGGAAAATTACTCAGCCTTAAAAAGAGATGCAGTTCTTTTTCTTTTTAGAGTTTATGTATTTAAGCAATTTCTACACCCAGTGTGAGGGTCAAACTCAGGACCCCTAGATCAAGAGCTGCGTGCTCTACCAACTGAGCCAGCCACCTGCTACCATAAGGATGACCTTGGGGCACCTGGGTGGCCCAGTCAGTGAAGCTCTTGATTTTGGCTCAGGTCATGATCTCAGGGTTGTGAGATCGAGCCCCGTGTCGGGCTCCTCACTGGCTGTGGACTCTGGTTAAGATTTTTCTCTTTCTCTCTGCCCCTGTCCACCCCTCGCTAAAAAACAAAAACAAAAACAAAACAAAACAAAACAAAAAAACCTTTAAAAAATAGGTATGACCTTGAAGACATTATACTAAGTGAAATGAACCAGTCACAAAAAAGACGAATCTTTTATGAGTCTACTGGTAGGAGGTCCCTAAAGCAGTTAAATCCATAGACACAGAAACCAGTGGTTGAATGGTGACTTGGGGCTTAATGGTTATAACGTTTCAGGATAGGATGATGAGAAAATTCTTGAAATGATTGCACGGCAGTGTGAATCCACTCAGTGCCCTGGAACTGTACACTTAAAATGGTTAAAATCGTCCATTTTATGTTACGTACATTTTAGCATGCATGCACACGATTTTTTTTTAATGACTCAGAGGGGCTGGAGGGATGGGCAAAATGGGTGAGAGGGAGTGGAAGACACGGGCTTGCGGTTACGGACTGAGTAAGTGATGGGACTAGAAGGCACAGCATAGGGAACATAGTGATATTGTCACTGCATTGGATGGTGACAGATGACAGATGGCAGCAGCTAGACTTGGGGTGAGCACAGCGTAAAGTATAAACTTGTGAAATCACTATGTTGCACACCTGAAACTAATGTAACATTGTGTTGTGTGATGGCTATACACAAATAATGGATTTTTTTTAAAGATTTTATTTATTTATTTGATAGAGAGAGATCACAAGTAGGCAGAGAGGCAGGCAGAGAGAGAGAGAGAGGAGGAAGCAGGCTCCCTGCTGAGCAGAGAGCCTAATGCGGGACTCGATCCCAGGACCCTGAGATCATGACCTGAGCCGAAGGCAGCGGCTTAACCCACTGAGCCACCCAGGCGCCCCAAATAATGGATTTTTTGTTTTGTTTTGTTTTTTGAGAGAGGGAGAAACAGAAAGAAAGGCGGGGAAGGGCCGAGGAAGAGGGAGAAAGAGAATCTTAAGAAGCGGACTTCACGCCCAGCCCCAGGGTGGGGGCTCAATCTCAACGACCCTGAGATCATGGCCTGAGCTGAAATCAAGAGTGGGATGCTTTAACCGACTGAGACACCCAGGTGGCCTTAAAAATTTGTTTTAAAAACTAAGAAGGAGAGGGGGTCTGCGATCCAAATCCAGCCCAGCAGTTTCCTCAATGGGCCCCAGAGGCTGTAGTCTGGCTGGTTCTGTCCCCAGGTTCTCTCTCCCAGGGAGACACATAGCAAACCTGCCTCCAGTGCCCTGTGGAGCAGAAGCTTGCCTACCCTCTGGACACCGACTTCAAAAGGCAGGGAAGTCTCTGAAAGTGACTTTGGAGCCCATTAGGAAGCCACTGTCAGACGTAAATTTACCAAAGATGTCACCTTCTGACTCATACCTCAGGAGGGGATGCGTGACATCAGTCTGTCTGATCTGGGGACCAGTGCACAGTTTCAGCTAACTCTGTTCACGTTTGTCCCCGAGAGCCTGGTGCAAAGGGAAAGCCCCTTGGTTGAGCACCTACTATGTGCCGAGTGCACCGGGCCTGGAATCCTTATCGCTGCCTCCCCAGGGCAGTTCGATTAGACCCATTTTCCTGACTAGGAGGCTTGAGTCTCAAAGAGGGTCTCAACAGTCAGAAAAGTGGGAGCGGGGTTGGACTTTAGAGCCAGCTTTCTTGGCCCCCAAGCCTGCTTGCTGACCTTCCTGCTTCAGGACTGGCCTGGGAGAAGCAGGGAGCTTGTTAGCCAACCTGTACTTTCCCAGAGGAGGCAGGAGAGCCGGCAAAGTCCACGCTGGCAGGCCTGTCAAAATAGAAGTCCCGGCTCACCCTTCACCCTGCCTGGCTTCTTAGTCCAGAAGTCTGTCTGGCAGAGGTGGCTTCTGGCTAGAGGGACTTCCAGTATCTCCCACAGCAGGCTGAGGGGGGGTGGGGCAGGAGGGATGGGGGGCTGGGGGGGGGCTAGTGGTACCAAGTACCCCAAATACAGGATGCCTGGTATTTGCATTTCAGATAAAAGGCAGTAATTCTGTATATGTCTGTGTGATATTTGTGGCATATTTGTCTTAAAAAAAATTATTTGTTGCTCACCTGAAATTCAAATGTAATTGAGCATCTGGTTTTTCTATTTGCTAAATCTGGCCACCCCACCCCACCCCACCACCAACCCGTTTTGGATCTCTGCTCTGATTCTAACGTGTAGGGGAGGGGAGGCTTGGGCAAGTCACCGGCCTTCTTCTTCTCTGAGTCTTGGTCACCTCACCTACTTATAAATCCCTCCTGCCTCGGGGGCCAGGCCGACTGTTTCCAAGGCAGTGAGCAGGAGTCACAGGTCCCTGGGAAGGCATCATCGAACTGTCTTGTCTGTAAAGGGATACAGGGCCTTTCGCACAAAGAGATCATTTGATTATTCCCCTCCTGGGGGCCTGATCCGCATGAAAAGTGTTTCAAGAGTCTTCTTGCCCTGGGGTTACTGGCAACTGGACCATAGCAGAGGGCCGAACACGGGCCGGTGGTCTCCGAGGTGTATGCCTCTCTCTGTCTTCTGTCTTCTTGCCTCTCCCCTCCTCCTCCTCTCCGTCTTCCTCCCTGCGCCTACTCTCCCTGCCTCTCAAACAGAAAGTGTTCATTCAACACTCAGCAGGTGGTTGCTGTGGGCCTACTATGCACCAGATGCGTGCTCTGGACACCGCGGTGACCCAGAGTCTGCCCACACCAAGGTTTGGGTTGGGGAGAGGAGGTGGCAAGACTTGATTACTTAAAGGAACGTGCCATGGCAAAAGAACACATCAATTAAGGAAACTGATCTCCCTCCTCGAGGACGTATTCTGGGCACTGGATCTAAGGAGTAGGGCCAGGGGGTGCACCCATCAGTGGGACAGGCACTTGCAGAGAGACCTCTGGGGAACAGCATGGCTGGTGTAGCTCATGTGGCCCGGAGAATGGAGGACAGAGCAGATAGTGGCTTGAGACGGGGGTGCACCTGCTGGCAGGACCAGACGTGCTGGGTGGTGGGGACCGTGAGAGGAATTGGAGTTGTTAGCCCATCCTAGAACCTAGCAATTCCACATCTGCGCAACCATCTGTAAGAATTTCCTATCACTGTGATAGCACATTGCCACAAATTTGGTGGGTTAAAGTAAAAACGAATCTACTACCTTATAGTTCTGAAGGTCAGAAGTCCAAAATGGGCCTCGCTGGGCTAAAATAGAGGTGCCAGCAGGGCTGGAAGCTCCAGGGGGGTGAAGATCCATTTCCTGGCCTTTCCCAGCTCTTAGAGGCCATCCTCATTCCTTGATTCATCTTCAAAGCCAGCAATGGCTCTTCAAGTCTTTCTCTTGCTGCCATCTCTCTGCTTCACTCATTGGACTTTCCTTTTCTACTTACAAGGACACCCTTATAATTACCAGTAGACTCACCCAGATAATCCAGGATCATCTCCCCATCTCAAGGTCAGCTGATTAGCAAACCTAATTCCATCCTCTGCCTTAATTCCCCCTTTGTCATGTAATCTAACTCATTCACAGCCTCTGGGAATTAGGATGTGATGTCACTGGAGGACCATAATTCAACCCATCACACTGTCCAAGAGAAATAAGCATCATGTCCACCAAAAGACTTGTACAAGAATATTCTTAGCAGCCTTATTCCTTAGAGCCCCAAACTGGAAGAGACCACATATCCATCAATTGCAGAAGAGAAAAAAAATCACAGGATAGTTACACAATGAAATATTACACAGTAATAAAAAGAAAAAGAATGAGCTACTGATTCACAATAACATGGATTAATCTCACAGACTTAATGTTGAGCAGAAGAAGCCAGACAGAAAGGAGTATGTACTACTGATCTTCCTTGACTTATGGCGGGGTTATGCCCAATAAACCCAACATAAACCGAAAATATCATTAACACTGACATTAGCTCCCATTTTGGGCAAAATCCTCTCATGCAAAGCCTATTTTGTAGTAAACTGTTGCCTTCCTCATGTAATTTATCGAATAGTCCCCAGCATCACAAGAGAGGGTCGCACTGCGTGTCGGTAGCTTAGGAAAATATCAAAATTGGAGACTTGAAGTATGGTTTCTACTGACTGTGTATTGCTTTTGCACTATCATAAAGTTGAATAATCTTAAATTGAACCATGGTAAGCTGAGGACCATCTGTATATGATTCCATTTGTAGTGGGGGCGCCTGGCTGGTGCGGTTAGTTGAGCACCTGACTCTTGGTTTTGGCTTGGGATTTCAGGTTAGTGGGACCAATCCTCATATCCAGGTCTAGGCTCAGCTTGGTGTCTGCTTGAAATTCTCTCTCCCTCTGCCCTCCCCGCCAAAATCTTTCACTCTCTCTCAAATAAATAAAGAACTTTAAAAAAATTTTTTAAGATTATTTTTTATTTACTTGACACAGACAGAGAGAGAGAGATAGAGAGAGGGAGAGAGTAAGCATAAGCAGGGGGACAGGCAGGCGGGGTAGAAGCTGGCTCCCTGCTGAGCAGGGAGCTCGATGCGGGGCTTGATCCCAGGACCCTGGGATCATGACCCAAGCCAAAGGCAGTTGCTTACTTAATTGACTGAGCCACCCAGGCACCCCATAAATAAGTCCCTTTAAAAAATGATTCCATTTGTAAGAATTCAGGAACAGACAAAACCAATCTATGACATAGAGGTCCGAATAGTGATTACTTCTGGGTGGCATGGGTGGGTATTGAGCACACCAGGAATTGGAAATGTTCTGCATCTTCTGCAAGCTATACATTTTGCTGTAAACTCCAAAAAAGGGGGGGGGGTATATATTTTAAGAGCAATAGGAAACCACAGCAAGATTTTAAGAAATCACACGACATAGTCTGATGTCCATTTATAAAAGGTCATTCTATTTATTGGATAGAAAATAGATGAGCAGTCAGAGCAGAGAGGAACCTTTTGCAGCTGCCCTGAAGAGGGACAAACATGTCCTAGACTGGGTGGTAGAAATGGATAGAAGTGGGTAGTTTCAAACAGTTAGAAGGAGGAACCAAAAAGACCTGATTTAGGACATAGTTGGATAAATGGATGGGAGGATGTAGAAAAGGGCTGATGGACAGCTGTGTGGATGGGTGGATGGGTGGAAGGATAGATGAGTAGATGGATTGTGTGGGTGGATAGAGGAGTGGGTGGTTGGATGGATGGATGGACGGCTGGATGGATGCATAGATGGATGGGTGGATGGATGGATGGATGGATGGATGGACGGGTGGATGGATGGACGGATGGACGGGTGGATGGAGGGATGGATGGACGGCTGGCTGGCTGGATGGCTGGATGAGTGGATGGGTGGATGGATGGATGGATGAATGGGTGGATGGATGGATGGATGGATGGATGGATGGATGGGTGGATGGATGGACAGGTGGATGGATGGGTGGATGGATGGATGGATGGGTGGGTGGATGGATGGATGGGTGGACGGGTGGATGGATGGATGGATGGACGGCTGGATGGATGGACGGCTGGACGGCTGGATGGATGGATGGACGGGTGGATGGATGGGTGGGTAGGTAGGTGGTAATGGACAGACTAGGTGGAAGAGTGGGTGAGTGGATGAGTAGGTGAGTGGCAAGATGGACGGGTGAAGAGGCAGTTGGGAGAATGAGTTGCTGGGTGAGGGTGAGGACAGATTCTCTTCTATTGTTATTTGTGTCCAGAAAGTGCAGATGGGGTGCCCTAGTCAGTAAGCACGCAATCTTTCCCCTGAGATATCTGTTTACACTCCTGTAGTTCCCCAGTGCCCCAAGGAGAAAAACTAGTTACTACAATACCCATCAGGGAGCAGACACTTACAAACAGGCTGGTTTAATGAGATGCAAGGATCCCCCAATCCTCTGGGAATTACAGTCAAAATGCTGGTGATACCCACGTGAATGGAGGATGAGGCAAGAATAGAAAAGCCTCCTAGTACTTCCCCTTGGAAGCCATCAGTCCTCCTTTTCCTCCCTATCACCTTCACCCAAACCACCTTCACCATCGCCTCCTTCAGCATCTCCACCCCTACTGTGTGGGTTTGTTGACACTGCAAACTGCGCTTGCTCAGGTAAAAGGTATGGACTTGTAGGCTCCGCTCTTCGGGAACAACTTTCTTCTTCTTCTTCTTCTTCTTCTTCTTCTTTTTCTTCTTCTTCTTCTTCTTCTTCTTCTTCTTCTTCTTCTTCTTCTTCTTCTTCTTCTTCTCCTCCTCCTCCTCCTCCTCCTCCTTCTGCTCCTTCTTTTACAAATTGCTTCTTGCACAGGACCTCAACACATCCCAGTGGTGGCTGGCCTTTTAATCCCTGGGTGGTTTAACCCCCACTTCCAGGCTATTTGCCTGCATGACCCATTCCTGTATCTCATAGCAGGACGAACAAGAAGGAAGGGAGAGCAGCAGTTTACAGAGGGAACAAGGGCTGAAATCCTGCCAGTAGGGGCCCCAGATAATCCCAAACTGGGTCCAGGTGCCCTAAACCCCAATTCACATGCATTCCTTGGTCCTCACAACCAGCTCATTTCTCTCCCTGTGGGAGTCTGACAGCTCAGCCTCCCCAGAGCTTTTCTCTCACCTCCCCAGGCAGGCTGAGTTTGTGCTATTTGGGTAAACAATATTCCCCTTGGTTGTCAGCTGCAGGCTTATTTACCTGGTGATGGGACCGGAGTGATTCCTTCCCACCCCAACACAAGTGCTGAGACTGGGGGGGGGGAGGGGATGGGGAGCCTCCGGGAAGGGGACTTGGCATCTCACAACGGCTATGGGGACAGTCACATTCACAACTACACTTAGGGGCCTCTCTGGACTTCTGCACCTGGGAACAAGCTAGAGCTAAAGTCACCATGCCCCCGAGCTGTGATTTCATCCAGTTATCCTATATCCTGCCTCTAAGCTAAAATAGAGTCATTGGATCTTTTGCAGCCATGAGCAGATACTCTATACTTTAAAACCCTGCATGCTTTGAGTCCCCCCAGCCTTAAGCCCATGTGCTGGCCCTCCCTCCCTCAGGCTGTGAGGAAAGGTGGTCACTGAGTCCCCCGTGCCATGGGACAGTGCATTCGGGGGCTTGCTGCCCAGCTCCAGAATGCTGCAGTTGTCTTCCTGCTGGCAGCTCTGCCCTGATGCAATCGCTGGCCCAGCCATCCCATTCTGCAGCTGCTGGGAGCTGAGAGTCTGGGGCAGGGCCCAGCTGTGCCAGCTGTCGGCGACAGATGACGCTGTGGAGCTCGGCCATGACTCACATTCCAGTATAGGGGAAATGTGCAAAAGTTATACGATGCCTTTGGGGTGCTAAAAATCATCTTGGTTTTGTCTTGCAAAATGTTCAGCTTGCAGAGCACAGGGCAGACGGAGGAAGGGGGTGGGAAGGAGGCGAAGGGAGCAGATCGGTCTCCAGTCGACGCTGCCTGTCACACACCCTCCGTGGCTCTAATAACAACACTCAGCATTTAATCAGCCCCTTTGTGGAAGCAGACGATGTCACACTCATTAATTAGTTAATCTGCACAGACCCCCTGGGAGGAGGAGCCATGTTATTATCCCCACTGGGACCCAGAGGGAAACTGAGGCCAGAGTGGGAATTTGGCACCGAGCTGAGAGAACACAGGCTGGCAGCTGGACCAGGACCAGTCTGTGGCTTATGGCCCCTTCTGGCAGCCTCACTGTTGTCCTCCTCCCCCATTCCTGGCTTCGGTCTGCTCACAGTGCTGGTGGCGGTCTCCAAAGACACCTGTGCAAACTGTCAGGATTGGGCCTGAAGGCACTCACGGGAAAGGGCAAGCAGTGCATTGGAACAGAGAAAGTTCAACTTGGCAGCTGGACCAGGCCAGGCCCCTAGGGAATACGTGCTGGTGAACCAGACACCTGTTCTGGTAAGCATCTTCCAAAAGGTCCCAGAAGTGGGGGTGGAAATAATGGTGGTGACTCTCGCCATCACCAGAATGCCTTCTGTCTGCTTCCTGTTCAGACAGCTCTGGGTTTTGATTGTCTTTAGAACTGAAGGAAGGAACAGTTCTACCAGGAGGCACCATCATGGCTCCATTGAATTGGAAATTGAGACCGCCACCTGGCCATTTGGGGATCTTATCAGACACACACACACACACACACACACACACACACATGGAGAGGGTGTAGGGGTGGAACCAAGGGTCCCCAAGGAGCACCTCCTACATCATCCTGCCCAGTGGTAAATGTAGATGGAAGCATGTCGTGATGCTTTACTGCTGGGATCACCAATGGCTCCGGCCCCCAAGGATGAAGACAGGTCAGCCCACCAGGAGAAGAGCCCTGACTAAAGGAGACCCAGGCGGGAGGCCAGTGGAATGTGAAATAAGGAGTCAGAGGACAGAAGTCATAAACACCTTTTAGGAGTTTGCAACTGTTGCAAAAATAAAGAGTTCCGCCCCCTCCTTGGGTTTTCTTCCTGGTTACTAGAGTCGCTGAGGATGAAATCATTAAGCCCTCCCTCCATTTCTTTTTAATAGGAATGATCGCAATTAAAAAAATATTTTTCATCTCTTTCCTTTTCCTTCCCCCCAATATTTATAACAACAGTTAAGTCAAAGTTATATTTATATCAAACTTTAATGTACACACAAATTGCCTGGGGATCTTAACCTGCTTAGATCCTTGAGCCTGAGAGTCTACATTTCTAACACAGTCCAGATGGAGTCAATGATACACTTCAATCAGGAAAACTGAAAAAACAGGTTGTTGGTGGTTAAATGTACCCTTTAATTCAGTTGTGAGATGCCCAGACGGACTCACTTGAGGAGAGTAGACTTGAGGAGAAACGGACATCGCCTAGAAAACCTTGGACTTGGATCTTAATCATGACCCTGACCATGGAATATTGGAGCTCGTTTGGATAAATGGAAGAAGGGTGTGTATGTGTGTGTGTGGATGCATGTGAATTTGTATGCACAGGGCAGCCAAGGGGTGGAGTGTAGTTACTACGATCGACAATGGTCCAAGGTGGACCAATAGGATTCTTTCTTCTGGGAATCTAGAACTTGGAACCAAGACACAGTACATTTGGCAGTTTGGATTCTGATTAATTACAAGGTTCTGGTAAAGGTTCCTAAACCGTTGGTGATACAGTCAGTCCGTATAGCTGCCCTGATTCTTGCCCTTCCTGAGGCTGGGTGTCTTGTGTGTGTGTGTGTGTGTGTGTGTGTGTGTGTGTGTGCAGCATTTCCTTGAGTCCTCTCAGGAACCCCACCCCAATATTTGTCCCCCCACCCATCCCATTCTCTCTTTTTCTTTCTTTCTTTACCTAAGATAGAGTTTGCCTTCAGAATAACAAGTAACACAGAATTCCCTCTAGAAATAGCTTCTGCTCTGGACTCAGTCTTCAGACCTGAGTGTCCAGGTCATTTTCAGGCTGATTCTTCACATCAGACCCCCTTACAGCTGCTTCTTCTCCACTGTGGCTTTGCACTGAGCCACAGCCAATCACCCTGTTTTCCTGGGATGGGAAACACTTTCCAGGGCCCAGGAAACACTTTAGAGGCCTTTCCCCTGCAGAAACGCACTACTCCCCTTTCTGCCTCTGAAGAATTTCTACTGGACCTTTGAGACCCAATTGGGTCACCCAGTCCACAAGATCCAACTCCCTCCCCCGGGGCTTGCTTACGAGTGTCCCTTGTAAGGAGCCCCCTCTGCTTAGCTCCCACCCACAAACACCTGAACTGAGGCTGTCCCCCCTGTACACTGAGCTTCCTGAGGGCAGGGACTGGCTTCTGCTTCTCTCTGCCCCCTCCCTCTCCCCACTCCCCACCCTTATTAGCACGTTGGGGACCAAGAGTAGCTCTGAGGGAAGGTGTGTTAAGTAATTTACAGCTTGAATGAATGGGTATGTGTGTGTGTGAGGCCAAACAGGAGGGGAGATTTTCTTCATTTACCAGGAATTCACAACTGAGGAAAGGCCCCTTTGGATGCCAGGCAGGATGCTGGGCACTGGGGGGATGAGGAATGGGGGAAGGACACAAGTGATGGAGTGTTCCGACCTCACACGGACCACTCAATCACCCCGAGGAGGTGGAACCCATCTCTCTCTTTCCTCCCCCTAAATGAACCAGTTCTCCAGTGATCCTACTTGCTTTTTTACCTCTCCCACGCTAAACCCGGTCACGCGGGGCCCGAAGGAGGTGGACCCAGGCGTTCCCTTCCCCGCGTGCTGCACGGCGGGTCCTGCCCCCTCTGGCCGCCTACGGAGCCCCAGCTGCAGTCCGAGCCCAGCGCCCACCGCCCCCACGCCGCGGGCCAGCGCCTGCGGAAGGGCTCAGCTCGCCCCGGCCTCGGCGCCGCTCCCCTCCCTGGCACCAGGGGGCGCTGCCGCCCCACGACCGTCGCCATGGTCACCGCTGGCGGCGGAGAGGGGTTTACGTAAAGGACGCAGCGTCCCCCGGGGGGGCGGAGGCGGCCTTCGCGCCGGCGCCGGCGCCCTGCGGAAGCGGCGTTAGTGAATCGGGGCCTTGGGGAGCCCAGGATGGAGGTGGCGGTCGCGGCGGCGGCGGCGGGCCGAGCCCTGCGGAGGGCGGGAGGTAAGGGGGGCAGCGGGCGCGGCACGGCGGGCCGGGCCCCGGGCGCGGGCGCGGTGCAAGCGGCGCGACGGGCTGGGCAGTGTCCAGGGCGCGCGGTGGCCGACCCGACGGGTCCACCGGCAGAGGTGCGGCTGCCACGAGCGCCGGAGGCAGGTGTGAGATCCATGGAGCTCCTGGCACCGGTGCGGGGATGGTGACACCCGTGGCGCGGGCGTGGGCAGCGTGGGGCTGGCACAGGCAGCGTGGTTTCCCTGGCACGGGTGTCAGAAGACTCACCCCCACCCTGGTATGGTGGTGGCCGCCCAGGTGTAAGGCGGGTGCCGCCCTCCGTGCAGGTAGGTGGTGGGCACAGCACTAAGACTGATTCGGGGTGACAGTGGCCAGTTTGTAGGCGTGTAGCGGTGCACCTGGGATGGGTGCTAGGGTGTTGAATGGTTCTGGCCTGACATGGTCTGGCGTGAGGGCACTTGGACTTGGAGAATTGGTGTCCTCAGCGTGACAGGAGTTCCTGGTGTGACTGTGAGAGATGGCCTTGGCACCCCATGGTGCCGGGAAACTCCGTGGCTCCCAGAGCCTGGTGGATGGGAAGGATAAATGTCCATCCTGCCACTTTAGTGATGATGAGGGGCATGGCCTCGGTCCACCGGACCCCGAGGAAGGAGAAAGGCTGGGAGAAGGTACTGGTGTCCTTTATAATGGATCTGAAAGAGAGATGCCAGGAGGTGCTTCTACCACGAGGAACCAATGGTGACCCAGATGGAAACCTGACCAGGTACTAGCATTGTCCTGGGCTCATGTATTCATCTGGCTTCAGAGAAGGAGGAAGGGAGGGGATGGTTCTCAGCCATGATCACTATACTTGAACATGGGTCACGAGGAATGTGCAGGACTGAGCGGTGACCTGTGTCAGAGCACGGGGAAAGGTGGTACACCATCTGTCTGTCCTGTCCGGACCCGTCTTCACTTTGGGTTGATGGTTCGCTCCGGGGTATCTGAGAGTTGCCTCTCTTCTTTGATGCTTGGAAGCCTTTGGGTCCCGAGGATTGTTGCGGGGCTGGAGGTGGGGGGGTACTTGAAAGATGACACTGCACCCAGTGGGTGTGTGCCAGGATGCATCTGCTCCCACCGGTCTTTTGGGAAGCTTTGGGTGAGGGTCTCACTCAGCATCACGTGGTGTCTACCTCGTAGAGGGGCAATGTGCAGAGCTCCAGGGAAGTCTTTGGATGCGGGAGACATCTTTAGGACTTTGTGGCTCTCTGGGGGGCAGTGGAAACGGGGTAGAAGAATCCATGGGGTGAACTTGGGCCGGGCCTGGGGAAGGCCTTTAGGAGTCCAGAAGAACGATGCAGAGGGTGTGGGAGATTAGGGTGGTCTCGTTTGCTAAGGTGGGCGCTTGGAGACGTTGCTGAGATTCCTTAAAGCTGGTGTGTTGTCTGGTGCACATGGAGCCAGAGGACTGACACTCCTGTCTCAGCTGTGTGACCTTGGGCGGGTGACTTTACCTCTCAGATCCGTGTCACCAAGTGGTCGCGGAGGAGGAAAGGAGATGGTGCTCATGGAAACAGTGAAAGGCTGAGCAAAGGTCAGGGATCCTCACCAGGTAGGGTGACCAGGGTGGGAGGCGCTGGAAGCGGAGGCCTGGAATGTGACTGGGGAGGAAGGCAGCCGGAAGGTCCAGCGCCTGTCACAGGGAATTAGAGGCCCTGAGTGTAAAGGCTCCTGGTGGGGGAAAAGTGGGATCTGTTGACACTGTGAGTCAGCTGCTGAGCTGGAACCAGGCCCCAGGTCTCCCGAGGACGGTCCCGAGCGCGTGGCCGCAGCAGCGGTGCTGTCTGTCCTGCAGGAGCGGCCTGAGCAAGAGGAAGCCCTCGCTTGCGCTGCAGATGTACCTCGTGGCCGCATAGGGCCAGGACGTGTCTGTGGTTGACTGATCTGGGGGACCCGTGTGGCAGGGAGACTTGGAAATGTGTGTGTCCTCTCTTGAGAATTTCCTTTGGCTCCGGGTTCTGAGGATGGGGGCAGGGAGTGTCACATCAGCGTTCTGGGGGCTGTGGCCAGCAGAAAACAAAGGGGGGTCAGAGCCACAGAGTGGACACAAGGGCCGGGTGGGCCAGCCAGAGAGGCTGGGGCACTGGGGGGTGCCAGGGGACACGGGGACAAGGAGAAGGGGCATATGGGCACTCTCTGAGGGGTGTGGCACGGATTCCCCGGGACGTCTCACCCCACATGGCCCCACTTGTCTGAAGGGCCTTCCCACATGGAGAAGGTGAGGGAGGCTGCCGATTGCTTTGCCTCCTGCCTCCAGGGGCCTGGTTCCTGACAGCAGACCCCACGGGCTCAGGCCCACTGCTCAAGCCCTCCACGCGAGGGACTGTGTTAGCCAGCAACCCAAGCTCCTGCTTGCTCCACGAGGCAGAAGGTTTTTGCCCCATGTCCAGGCTGCAGTGTCAATCAAGCCTCATGGGTAGAAGGAGGCCACCGCTCCGCCAGACCCGGGATGGTGAGCTGCCTTTTCCACGCTGTGGGACTCACCCTGCCCGGTGGCTGCTGGGTGGACACAGGCCTTCCCAGGCTGGTGGGAGGGGTCCGAGGCCAGTCTCACAGGCTCCCTGCAGCGCCCTTGTCTGCCTCCCCTGGGAGTGGCCCACACTTCAGCTCCTGCCTGGGGAGCTTTCCACAGGGTAAGCCGGTGAGGAGGTATGCCTGGGGCCTCTCCGTTGTGAATATTCAGCATTCACGGTCCTCAGCTCGCCCTCCACGCCTCAGCCCAGCCCGTTTGCTTTGATTTGTGGCTCAGCCTTATGGTCTTGGGCTTTTGGAGCCCTTTGCAGCCGCCCCTTGCCATCTGCTTGCGGTGCTGGGACTCTGCACAGCGGAGCGGGGTGGTAGGAGGGGCAGCTAGGAGACAGGGAGGAGTTGGCGTCTATTCCCCAAAAGCAGAGCTGAGCTTTCTTCCGAGTCTTCAGGGTCCGAGCCTGTGGGGAGTCCAGCCAGGTCACCAGCCCTTGTCCTGGGGCACAGATGCTGCTTTTGAGCAGATCACAGCTGGGGCAGGGGGCCAGTCCCACAGGCACGGACCTCAAGGGCAAGCAGCTCTCAGGAGCTGCGACGTTTTCAACTCTGGTCCTCAGTGCTGTTTCCATTGCTTTGTCCATGTTTCTCTAAAAGTTGCTTAAGTCAGCTCCTGGCAGCCCTCGTTCCTCAGCTGCCTCATACATCGTGGTGCCCGGTTCCTCAGCTTCGGGGTGCCAGGGAATCGGGCATCTCTGGACAGAGGATTCTGGACCAGGGCTGAGAGTGCCAGGCCAGCCGGCCACGGCTAAAGGCACCGCCTGTCGCTGGAAGCCACTCCTCCCCCAACCCTCCTGCCAGGGACCCGAGGGGGGCCTCAGGCTGAATCACCTGTTGGCCCAGCGCCCCACCTGAGTGCAGCTTCCCCCTGGAACCGCTTTCCGTTACGCGCTAGTGGACTGAGCAAGGAGCGCTGGGGGAGACATCAATGAGCGTGTGGTCAGAGGAAGATAAATCTTTTAGAACCACCGAGCCAGCCTGGGACATTGCCGGATGTGGTTACCTCCCCAGCGGGCAAGGCTGAAAACCGTTCATCTTGATTTTCAAATTTCCTTTCTGATGCCGACTCTGACTGGGCTGGATCTCTCTGGGGCGGACTGGGGAGTGTGCGTGTAGGTTAGGAAGACCCAGGAGACGGCAGGCAGGACCCCTGGGGACCCTGGCCGCGGAGGTGGAGGGGAGTCTGTGGCCACAGGTGAGGGTGTTTGGCGGCACGCCCCAGCCCCGCCCCAGCCCCGCCCACAGCCCCGCCCACAGCCGGGGCAGGTGGCTGAGAGGAGCAGGGGTGGGGCTGCCCGGGGACCGCACGTGTGTGGAGCCGCGTGTGTCCGTAGCTGTCTGTGGGAAGTGAGGGCTGAGGGGGTGTGGAGCTGTTGGTGTAGGAACTTGTGGGCTCCTGTGTCTGGCTGGCCCGGTGTCAGTGGGTGTGAGGAGCAGGGCGTAGCTGGTCTCCACGGAGCAGGAGAGAACAGTGGGAGCAGGGGTGGGGGTGCCTTCCAGCTGGGGGGTGGGTAACGTCTCCGGCTGTGATTCCTCCGGGAGGAGCCTTCTTGCTTCCTCCGTGTTCCTTAGAAGGAAGCCCAAGCTGGAGGTGTGGCTCTCCAGCGCCGGTATGGGCTCACTCACGCCCGCTCCCGGGCTCCCGCTCGAGCTGCCCTGGAAGGCAGTTGGGGATGGTTCGCTCGGGTGGCAGAAGAGAGCCTGGTAGCTCTGAGCATTAAGACTTGGGGCTCTGCAGTCAGCCAGAAACGGATTCGAATCCTGGTTCCTCTCTATACCTCAGTCTTGTCATCTAAGATGGGGACAATAAAACCTCCAACCAGGGTGGTTGGAAAAATTCCACAACCTAGTAATGTCTGGTGAGAGGAAAGATCATGCTGAAACAAGAACACACACACACACACACACACACACACACAATGCTCTTATAGTCAGAATGTTTCCTACAGAAAAGCAGTTACATCATGATCTGCATACGTTGGTACCGAGGAAGATGTCGTAGGTCATGACCTTTTTCTTGATGAGAAGGTAGCTCCACCCAACCCTTGGCGTGGATAGAATCTTGCTTATCTGTCAATAGAATCCTGCACCAGAGTAATGTCAGGACCCCTGAGGACAGTTTCCACTTGGAATTCATCAGTAGTCCTCTCTCGAGCACCTGCCGTGATTCGGGTTCAGTGGGGCCACAGAGAAGAATTCGGCACCCCAGAGCCTGTAAGATACAGACTCTGCCTCCAGGCATTCAAAGCCTATTGAGAAGTTAGGGGGGTGAAGGTCTCTGCGGCAATTCCAGGAGAGGGGCCACTAGAGGTCAAAGGAGAGTGAGGAACTTGAACGAGGGAGGTCAGCAGAGACTTGGGTGGCGATGGCCTTTAATCTGGGCCATCCAGGTGATGGTGGAGGAAGTGGTAGCAATGGGAGACGTGGCTGGAAATGTGAGGCGCTGGCGGGCTGTGGTCTGGCCTGAGTGTAGGGCACACAATATGGAAGCAGGGGAGGCTAGGGTTGGCAAAGTGACTTGGAGCTGGGTCCCCGGGAGCGTGACAGCAGGGGTGTGGGTTGGGTCTGTGGAAGACATGGGGAGGCACCGAAGTGTTCTGAGGGAGAGGGTAGGGGCAGGTAGGTACCCCCCACTCTCCATAGATGTCTGGCAGCAGGTGCCGGGCGGAAGGAGGCCAGCTGGCGCTAGGACAGTTTCCAGGTATGGAGGGCCCTGCGGAGGAAAAGGGAAGGACCAGCCTCCCTGATTGCGGAGCGGAGATAGAAGCCGAGAGATCTGTCAGTTTGGTCAGTAAGGGTGGGCCCAGGGGGCCAGGCCGCGGATCAGAGCTGGGCCCCCGAGTCTTGGCCCAGGATGCGTTTCCCTACATGTGCCTTTCAGTTGTCTTGATTCCTGTCTGTTCCAGCCTGGCAGCAGGAGGAGAGGCTCTCAGGGACCCCTGTGAGGCTGGTTGTTCTGCCTGCAAGGCTGTTCTCATCCCTGAGGACCCATTGAGGGGGTTCCAGTGTTCCTGGCATTTATTTCCAAGTGTTTGATCATTTTCTCACCAAATTACCCCTTGAAATTTCGCCTGCCTGAGTTCAGCCCAGGAGGTTACTATTCTGGGAAGTTTCATCAAAACCCTTGCAGCGTTTGTGAGTTCTCTGAGCCGGGGGGCAGGTGGGAGGAGAGCGGGGCTTGCCTTCACCTGTGTTCCGGGGGCCGCCACTCCCAGCTCCCCGAGATGCTCCTGGCCGCAGGGCCTGCTCTGCCGGGGGCTGGGGAAGGGGAGGCAGGACAGCGGTTCTCATTCATCCCGAGAAAGCCCCTTGTCGTCGCCTCTCCTGAAGCCATTTAATTAATTTATGATTGATGTTCCTGGACTTACTGGAGGTTCATTTATTATTGATGTGCCTTCATTATACCCCATTCACTCTGTACTTTTGAGCACACGGCTGCTCCTGCTGGGCCGGCCACATGGTGGGCTGAGCGCTATGGGGCTGCTGCTCTGGTCCTCATGCCCTTCACCCCTAGGGACAGAGCCTGGCTTTTGTCAGACTCTCTCAGGTCTGGGGGTCCGAGCAGACCCCAGGGCTTCTGTGTCTGGGAGCCTTTGCTCAGCCACAACGTGGTAGTAATAATAATGGTTTTCATTTTAGGAACCTGGGGGGGACCGAACAGGGCATGGTGCGTTCTTGCACACTCTGCGCCTCTCTGGCTTACAGGAGGCTCAGGGAGGACACGTGGCAGGGAGACGGGGAACCAGGTGTGAGCCCAGGCCCCTCGCCTCCCCTCTCCAATCCCTGCCTCTCCTTTGGGCCCCACACGGGGCGTTCCCCTGCGAAGCCTTTCTTCTGCTCCCCTGAACTCCAGTGCCGGCCTAGCTAACAGTGGGGCCCGCCGCCCCCCGAGAGTATGTGTTGTTAAATGTTGGTGGCTTGTCCCCCCTCCCTAGCCCATGGCCTCATTGAAGACTAACAATAAGGGCCAGATAGTGCTTCCTGAGCAAAGATGCCAGGCTGGCCGTGCTAAGCACTTGTCATGCATTAGCTCATTTAATCCTCATGACCGCCCCAAGGGGCAGGTGCTGTTAGCCCATTCTGTAAATGAGTTAGCAGCATGCTCTGGGCACTCAGCTAATAGGTGGCGGAACCAGGATTTGGGCCCCGGCAGCCTTGAGATCCAGGGCGCTAAGTGATTCTTCCCCTGCATTCCCTCTCTCTCCATCTCCTTGGGCCTGTTTGTTTGTCAGACGTCTGTATGTTTATCCAGTGACCACATCGTCCTCCCTCTCACGTCTGGCCTGAAGTGTTGGCCTGCACGGGGGCCAACCCTCCCTTGCTTTGGAGACCAGGAGTGCCCACTCACGTGGGATGGGTGATTTTAGGGAGACAGCAAGGCGTGTGGAGGGCCCTGGGCGGGGATTCTGCTCCTGGCCCAGCTGGGCAACTTCGGGTGAGTCATTCAGCCCCTGAGCCTCAGTTGCCCTGTTTGCATCTTAGCAACGGTGGCATTTCTTCTCTCCCTCACTGGCTGTGCCCGTGGTCAAAGGTGATGCGGGGTAGGAAAGACGCTGTAGGAATCAGGGGTTGGATTGCTTGTGCGTGAGTTCTGAGAGTCAGCACGAAGGCCAAGAATGTGTCAGGCTGGACGCAGAAACCCAGGCCAGGGGATCTGTACCCACCTTCTCAGCCACCCTGGGTGGGCTGATGCGCTCCATGGCTTGCCGGCTGGCAAGGACTTGCTCCAGGACCCCTGCATGGCTAAGAGCTGGGCGGGAGGTCCCTAGAATGGGTGCCAGGCCGCAGTGTGGTGTCCCGGTTGGCTGAATAGTCCCTGGGTCCCTGGAGGTGGTCCCTTGAGCACTGGGTCCTTGGGCTGTGTACAAGTTCATGGGACTCTGCCGGCGGCTCTGGGCCCTCCTACCCCTCTCGTCTGGGTAGCCTGACTAGGCCAATTCAGGCTAGGTTTGGTGAGGGAGGAGGATAGCTTGCCAAGCAGCTGCTGGACTTCCCCTCACCCCTCAAAATATGCGGAAAGCCCGGTGAAGAGGTGAGCCCTGCGTCTGTTCCGGAAAGCGGTGAGGCTGGCTGCCTCCCCATGGCAGGGTTCCCAGGGCGTTGGCTAGGAGTCCGCTGCTTTCTCATCAGCCTGGGGAGCACGGCGCGGGCTGCCAGGGCCCCCAGGGCCTGGAGAGTCGGGCAGAGGTCTGAGACAGTAGGTGGGGGTAAGGCAGGCCTGGCATGGCTGTTGGAGTCTGTGGCCGGGCTCCTGGTGGGTGACGTCCCGCTGCACTTCCCGTTTGGGGGATTACATCAGGCTCCCCGGGCTCGCCCTTTGGCCAACTCCCACCTCATCCCGGCGCCCACGCGGCCCTGAGATAGCTGTCCGGCTGCAGCTTCGCGCCAGCCGCAGAATCTGCCAGCAGCCCTGGGCCCGGCAGCAGACGGGGCTGTCCGGGCCCGTCCCAGCTCAGCAGCGGGCACTGGTTACCCCGCAGGGGTGGCCTCCCAGTGCGCACCTGCCCGCAGCCGCCCTTCGATTCCTTTCATTACCCATCTCTGACTCGTTCCCACTCTCTCTCTCTCTCTCAATTCAGCGTAGCAGAGGCCTGCAAGCATGGACTTTAGCATAAAGATGGAGCTTTATTTGAGTCCACTACTGCTTGGGCAGGTCACTGGACCTCTGAGCCTCAGTTTCTTCATCTCGAAAATGGGAGCTCTCATAGAATATGGCACACGGGGCCGCTGTCAGGCCCCAGTGAGCTACCACCTTGGAAGTTCTGCCCGGTGCCAAGAACATTGCATGGACTCAATAAATGTTACCTCCTGTCATTAATCACCACGACTGTTTCGGTGCTTCTCAGTCAACACAGGTGGGCGCGAAGCTGAGAGGACCCTCCCCTTGCTGAGGCTGCTCCCTTTCTCCTCTGCAGCCGGGCAACCCTAACACGGCTCCTACGATGCAGGCCGGCCCCCTGGGCTTCCGCCTCTCCCCTCCCGCTTCTGGGTCACTTCTCAGGGCTGGCAGTGTCCCACCTTCCCTCTGGCATCTTACCCTGTTCCCGCCCCAGTCCTCTTTTAGGCCGGCTCCCGTCTCCCCGCCCTCCCCCTTCCTTTGTTTCCTCTCCGGTTTGGTCTCCTTTCCCTTGGCACCTGTTCCTTCCGGCCGCTTTTCTTTGTACATCTTTTCCTCCCCCGAGGCCTCTGGGGGAAGCCCGTGTCTTTCCTCAGAGACCCTCCGACCCTCTTGTGCAGAGCGGCGGCCTCTGAAACCCCTCCAGTTGCATTCGGCTGTGGAAAGCTGGCCCGGGGGTCCGACTGTGCATCCTGAGGGTGGGGGTCGCGACTCTGCCCCCTCAGCCAAGAGAATTGGCAACCTCGACAAATCCAGACTCCCGTAGCGTCCACCTCCAGGCCTGGGAGCCTGCTGGGCAGACCGCCACTCCCGGGGCTGCAGGAGGTCCCTGCTGCCAAAGGGAGCGGATGGGAAGCCCTGGTGAGCCCACCGTATGGGGCCCCGAAGCCCCGACCGACCGAGGCTGGAGGTTCCAGTCCCAGCAAATCCTCTTCGGTTTTAAGGGCAGGAGGCCAGAGTCAACCCCCAGTTCCTGGAGCCAGAAAACCAGGCGCATCTGGAGTCTCTTTCCTTCTGGGAAGTCAAGGAATTTGTCTCGGGAGGTTGCTTTAGTTTCATACCTTTGACAAGAACTTGGTCTTCCTCCACCTCCTTCCCTGCGGCGGGGGCCACGCTGGGGAGAATGGTTTCCCCACTCTGTCCACCGGGCCCTCCTTGGGACATTTCTCAAGCATCTGCTGCAGGCTGAGCTCATGCCTGGAGCTGGGGGTAACAAGTTGTCGCCTCGTCCTCAGGGAGTTCCCAGGTTGGGGACTGAACTACAATAGGACAGAGGAATAAAAGCAACGTGAGCACACGTTTCCGGCCAGTCCTCTCCGCCGGGTGCCATACTGAATGCTTTACGCCTAGTGGTTTGTCGAATGCAAAGACCATTGACAGCGGGCAGTGCCCACCGTCAGGAAGGAGGCCCTGGTATTTTGCAGGAGAGGGGCAGGCCAAGGACCTCAGCTTCCTCAGAGAATTGAAGGGACCCGCTAAGGGCTGTAAATTTGCCACTGGCAGACTGGGACTCAGACCCTCAAATGTCTGGGCTCATCTTGCATCGGTTTGGGGGATCCTCTGAGCCATGGGATGAGCGGGCTCCTACAAAAGGAAGGCTCTCTTTGGCCACCCTGTTGCTGGGAGAGCAGCCTCCCCCACTTCCAGGAAGCCCTGTCACTCCCCCTGTGTAGGCCATCGGGGGCTTGCAGCCACCTCCCCGTCGGACCACCCCTTACCCCTCTGGCCTTGGCAGGTGGCTTTGGCACACACAGGATTGTTCCACTCATCCCGCATGCCCCCTGCCAGTAAGGTTGAGCTGTCGCCGGTTGTTCTCCATGCTGCCTGCCTGCCCTACTGTACCATCTGATAAATGGGCTAATGGAGGGCCCCTGTTCTCTGGAGCCGCCTTCCCCACTTCTTGGCCCCTTTGGAGAGCCCGACTCCCTCCCTCCCCCGGGTGAACCCTATTCAGCAGGCTTCCAGGCAGCGGGTCACTAAGCCGGCGCCCAGCCCACCACCTGCTCAGTACTTTATAAAAGTTTAACCTTAATGGTGTAACGAACTCCCATCATAAAGCAGCTGGAGCAGTGCATCCTGGGATGCATACATTATAGGAGCCCTCTGAAGTTGTAATTGGAAATGGCAGCAACTGGAAGGTTGAAAGAGGCCGGCCTCGTTGGGCTGCGCCCAGCTGTTCTCTGCTTCCTTTCAAAAGGCACACAGGACTGAGTCTGGCTGTGAAAAAAGAACGTCCTCAGACCAAACCGAGTTCCTGGTTCCTCCGCCCCACTTCCCATTTCCTGCCCCCCCCCCCGACTGTGTCTGCAGGGCCTGTGGGCTTCGGAGGCGGGACCCCCACACAGGCCCTGCGCTCTGGCTCGGTGCCGGTGTGGTGCAGAGGGAACGGAGCTCGGCACACGGCACACACTCGGTGGAGGATGGGGTGGTGCTCAGGTTTACTGTGTCCCAGGCGGAGCTACCTAGCGACTTCCCCAGTCTTCCAGGTCCCTTCCATAGAGTGGAGAGTTCGAGCCCACCTGGGTGGTGAGATTTCAGCCAGGAACCATCCCCCCCTCCCCGGGAGTGCTGGGAGGCAGGGTTAGGAGCTCAGGCTCTGAAGCTGGGCCATCTCTTTTGCTGCGTGGCTTGTGGTACCTGAGACCATAACCCAGTCATTGGACCTCTCAGCTGCACCTGTAAGATCAGGGAATCACTGACCTACTTCTGGGGACTGTCAGGAGGCTGGTGTGGGATGCTGCTTGTTAACGGCTCAGCGTGACGCTGCCTTAATGGGGGCACACAGATCACCTGGGGAGCTTGCAAACGCAGGCTGGCTGGGGTCCCAGATCTGCTCCAGGGATGCGGCTCATGGACCACACCTTGAGTGTCTGGGACATGGTGTTTGACCCATCGAAGAGCTCCGTGAGAGCTAGCTGGGAGTATCCCCCCAGGCGAAGCGCCCCACCGCCTGTACCTGCTGCCCTCTTGGCTTTAGTTCGGTGCTCCTGAGTGTGGCCCGTGGGCCGCCAGCAGCAGCATCTGGGAGCAAGTTAGCGACACAGAATCTATGTTCCCGGGGACCCGTGGTTCAATCAGCTCCTGGGTGCTTCTCTTGTTTGCTGTGGTCAGGGAGGCACTGCTGGGCCTCAGTCTCAAGGTCAGGGCTTTTCGGAGTGCGGGCTGGTTCACCCGAGCCTTGGAACGGCCTGGAGTCAGCCATGGTGGGGCTTACTCCAAATATAGATCCCTAGGCCCTACCCCAGACCAGTCGATTCAGAATTGCTGGGTGGGGCCTGGGAATATGCATTTATCCATGTCCTCACTGGCGTTCCAGGTGAGAGTCCCTGGGACTCGCTGGCTGCCTGACAGTCACTGGGACTCACCGTGGAGAAGAGCAGGGCCCCCTCCTGCCCCACCCCTCTACTTTGTACAGGAGGCTTTGCCTCTGCTTGGGGGGTGGAGAAGGAGTGCTAGCTGGGGGCCAGGAGCCTGTCCCACCTTGGGGGCTGGAGCTGCTCTGTTTTGGGCTCAGTGATGGGGTGTTTGCACAGTAAGAAGAGGGGAGCAGCCACTGGTGGGGAATTGGTCTAATGAACTCACATACGCTGGGCACATGGTGTAATCTACAACGATGAGGGGCGATGGGGCCAAGGCAATGTTTAATGAGGAGAAACGTTCACCTTCTCTACTCTGTGGGAGAAAGTGGCAGGTACAGAAGGATCCCATATTTGGACAGAGGAAAGATTAGACGGATGTTAATAGTTAATCATTTTCCTAGGAGGATCATGGTGACTTCTATTTCTCTCCTTCTATTTTTTTGTTTGTGTGTTCCACAGAGAACATGTATTTGATAATAAGAAGAAAGAAGTAGACACAGATAAGCGTGGGTGGCCCAGGGTCCTCGGGTCACCTTTGCCAGTGACAGGCACAGACTGTCACGACAGTGCTTCTCCCACTGGAGCAACCTGCTGAGGCGACTTTCACCATGGTCCCCGTCACCTCCAGGCTGCGACCTCAGCACCCCTGCCCCATCGTTCCCAGTGTTTCTCCCACGTTTTTTTTACTTCCTTTCTGCTTCGAGTCTTCCCTGGAAGTGGCAGGCATGGAGGGCCCTGCACGCAAGGGGAGCGGGGAGGGGAGTGCACAGGGGGAGCCCCCCCGCCCCCAGCCTGCAAGCCTCTGGCAGAGTTCGCTTTTCATCAGGGGATCACCTAGGCAGGCAGAGTCTGGCACACAGGATGTGTTTGGGAAGTCGTGGTTGAATGGTGGTTTGGATGCGGGGCGGGGACTGGACAAGACGCATAGCACGCCCACAGTCTTCTCTGGGCTTAGGGTTTTTGTCTCTAAGATTTGTGGAGGCTTGAGCTCTGCTTTCCCCCAGGCCCTTCTGGTTCCAGCCTGTGGGGAGTCATGGACCTTCCCACTTCTGCCCCCCTGTGCCTGGTTTTCTAAGCAAGTTGTGCTGTCCAGGAAGACCCCACCTGTCTGTCCCAGCTGCCCCGTGAGAGTGTGTGCAGAAGCAGCTGCGCAGGGCCGGGCCTCCAGGACAGGGGCAGCGGCAGGGAGGGAACCCGTGGTGCTGGGAAACAGAGCAGGCCCCAGTACCAGGGGGCACCGGGCAGTCTGGAAGCTGATGGTGGTCTCTTGTGAGCCCCGGGTAGCCCCTGTGCTGCCTGTGGGTCTGGTGTTTGCTTTCCGGCTCCTTCTGGCCCGGGCTGCCTTGATCCCAGTGGCCACTGCCTGGCTTGGCGGCCGAGACCCACTTCCATCAGGCCCGGGCAGCGCCGAGTCTCTGGCCCTTTCAGCTGCTGTTTTCCAGTGAGTGGTTGGGGGGGGAGGGTGGGAGAAATCCATTCAAGGCATTTGTTTTAAAGACATTTAAGAAAACCCATGGGGTTTGTGTGGCCACATCTTTTCAGTCTTCTTTCAAAGAAATGGATGGGTTTCTGGGCCTCTCCCACCACCGGCTTCCCTGCCTGGCGAGTGGAAGAGGCCCAAGCTTCAGAAGGAATGGTGGAGAGGGGAAGCCCTGCCAGTGTGGGAAGATCAAAGGGGTGGGGAGTGGAGAGGTAGGGGCAACCTGAACTTGAGCTTCATTTCCCCACCTGTGGAGGGTCACCTGTCCAGGTAACACCAAGGGTGCACCTGCCCTTCATGCCCTCCTCCTGAGTGTGTTTTTCCTGGCCCAGGGAGCTTGTAGAAATCAGTTTTGTCACCCAGCCAGAGGCAGGAGTTGGGAGCTAATGGTGGTGCTTAGCACACAACCCTGCCAAGGCAAAGGTGAGGGAGGCAGAGCTCTGTGCCCGGCTGGGGTCTGGCCCAGGAACAAGGTGCATTTGCTTCCGGGGTTCTGGGAGGCTTTCTATGGGACAAGAGAGAACAAGTGAGTCTTACTTTCCTGCCTTTTTCTTCCTGTTGGTGATCTGTTCAGCCCCCAGCCCCAGTGGGAAAGCCCTCTCTGTCCGGGGTCCCCAGCATCATAACTTCATGGCCTCTGGCCTGCGTGAGGGTGTCCTTGTGCACTGTGAGCTCCTTGGGAATAAGGCTTGTCACCTCTATGTTCTAATCTAATCTAATCTAATCTTTCTAATCTAATCTTTTAGATTTTTAATTTATTTATTTGAGAAAGAGCAAATGCATGAGTAGGGGGAGGAGCAGAGGGAGAGGGACAAGCAGACCCCGCACAGAGTCCACTGTGGGACTCCATCCCATGACCCCGAGATCTTGATGGGAGCCGAAACAAAGAGCTGGGCGCCCAACCCACTGAGCCCCCAGGCACCCCCCAGAATCTCCTTCTTAAGGTCCCGTTGAATGCATCTGAAGCCCCAGCTGGCGGTCCTAGGCCCTGGGTCTGTTCTCCTGCCCTGGTCTTGGAGCCCACTGAGGCAGTGGGGTAGGGGGAGGACATGCTTAGAACAGCCCGTGTCCCATGCCTCGGGCAGGAGTCCGACTGGAAGGGAATGAGGGAATGGGGTGGACAGCGAGGCACTGGCCAGAATGTGCCCGGGGACAGACCCAGCCCGAAGCTGTCCCAGGCGGGATCTCGCGGACCCCCTCCCCTGCGCTCAGACAGCCTGCAGCCGTGAAGTGGCTGCGAACACCAACCGGTCTGGCTGGTTTGTGGGGACCAGGCCCGGTTTCTTGAGGGACAGGATGTCCTGCTGGGAGCAGCCTTTGTGCCTGTTCTTTCTGGCCTTCCCCTTTCAGGCTCTCGGGCTGGCCCTGTTCTGGCCTGTTCTCCTCCTTGCCCTCTTGGCCCTGCCCTCCTTGAGCTGTGGGGCAGCATGTGGTGGGGGTGCCTGGGCGGGCATCAGAAACCAGGGCCTCCCAGGCATGAGCGGTTGGGGTGGTGTCTGTGACCCAGGCGCAGTGAGACCCTGGGGGCGCCGAGACCCTGGCAGCAGGATACCCAGTGCCTAGGGGGACAGGTCCCAGGGCAGGATCCGGCAGGGGTGGTGGCAATCACGCTTCCACCTCTTCCCCTCCCCCTGTGCAGAGGGTAAGGGCCCCGGAGGCCTGAGGAGGCCTCCGAGCAACCGAGAGGACCAGGCTTTATGGCACGGCTCCTTGGCACTGTGACTCCTCCCTGCCACCACCGCCGCCGGGAGGCTCCCCTCTCTGGGAACAGGAAATGGGGGTGGGGGAGCCCGGGTGTTCCTCTCGCCCTCCGCCGGGAGGGGCTGAGCGCCCCACTCCGTAGGTGTCGGCAGAACTGTCACCCGGCGGCGGCGGGCGCCCGGCTGGGATTTCCCCGGCTGACTCACCCCGGCCTGGCTGTGCCGCGGCCCAGGCAGGAGTGACTCGTGGAGGTGTCTGAGTAGCGGGGCGGGGTGGGGGGCGTCCTGGGAATAGGAGGGCCTGTCCCCCCAGGGAGTGGGAGACCCTAAGCTCTCCATTAAGCACAACGACCGCAACTCCTCCTGACCGGGGAGGACTGGTGAGGCATCTTGGGGTCTGAGCCCCAGCAGGGCTGCTCCCCGCCTCCCTGCAAGGGTCCTCCTCACCGCCCCCCGGGGTGAAATGCCTTCCCTCCAGAGAAGAGAGAAGCCATTGATTCCCTCCAAACCCAGGCGCTTCACAGACAGGCGCCCAGGGGAAGAGGGGGACAGTGGGAGGCAGGAAGTCGGGCCAGCGCAGTGACCCAGCCAGGGGCCAAGGACCCTTGGAGAAAGGGAAGAAACTGTAGGCTGTCTCCCCCGCCTCCCACCAGAAGAATTCACAAAAGTCTGTGAGGCCCACAGATGCCCTGGAGCACATGTCGGGGCCCTCCTCGGCCCCAGCTGCTGGAGCCGCCCTCAGCTGAGAGCTGGCAGCGGGTTGGAGGTGTCACAGTTACGGTGTTGGGGGGGCCTGGGGGAGGACTGTGCAGGCAGACATGCGGAGCGTGCGCCTTGCGAGCAGGCCTGTGGGGGTGGCGGCAGCAGAGCCGCGTAGGGCAGGCTGGCTCGGGGCTGGGGTGGGAGGTACCGTTCGGAATGATTGCCCCAGAGTCCCTGCCTCCCTCTTGCTGATGGGTGGAGAGTCACCCCCTGATCTCTCGGGGCTGGACCCGCGGGGGCTGGGAGCCCCCAGGGGCTGAGCGGCCAGGGCTGAGGTTCACGGGGTGTCATTTGGGCCCCAGGCACAGCTCAGTCCCTGTGGACGAACTCCTCAGCCCCCTTCTCACTGCCTGGCCTGGTGAGAAGTTGAGCCATTTCTGCTGGCCAGGTGCCACAGGGCAGCCCCAGTGTGTCTGATGAACGGGCCACTTAAACCCCTGCAGGCACGTCCGGCCCCTTTGGCCACACTAATCCCTCCACGAGCAGTCACAGGGCAGGGTGGCCCAGGGAAGGAATGTGGCCTGTGGGCCCAGCCTCCTGAGTGACAGCCTCCTAGGGGCGCACCCAAGAGGGCAGGGCTGCAGTGAGTCTGACTGGCTGTGGTGTGGACAGGCAGAGTGCAGGGGAGGCCAGGCCTGAACCGCTGCGGGCCCTTAAGGCAGGCCCAGCCCTCTAAGGGCAGCATTCTCTGAAGGACACAGGACAGCCCTGCCCGGGAGCCTGCTAAGGACCCGGGAACTGGGCAGCGGGGCAGGGTTCCAGGTTGTGCTCCTGGCCTATGGCTGACCGCTGTGTTGCCTGGGGCAGGGGATCTGTGTCCTTGGCCCCCACCTTCCTTCCTAAAATGATTGTATGTGACTTGGGCTCAGAAGGTTCCTTCATACGCAGATGTTCTCCTGTCATTTACTAAGCCCCCTGCATTAGAGAACCAGGGAGGGCCCCAGGATCTTCTCCTGGCACCTAGATAGCCAGGTACTCACACAGTGAGGGGCAAGACAGGGATACCCCCACCCCCACCCCGGCCCCTTGGACTCTTTGTCTCCTTCTTCTTCTCTGGGGTGATGAGACAAGTGAGATGATGGCCCCGGGTTCCTGCAGATAGGTAGTCGGGCTGGAATTGTACTCTTGTCATCACCATTATTGTGGAGTCGCCTCCCTAGAGCCTGCAGGGGAGGCTCCCTGGAGGAGGCGGCATGGCTTGTGTCCTGGGCTGACTTCTTTGCCCCGTGGTCAGATTAACTAAGTGGCAAGAGGTCGGGGTGGGGGGGGGCAGCCGGGGGCTCTGGGTGGGCAGGAGGGGGGCCCTGGCACCTCTTGGGCTTGGCCAAGCTGCCGGCTCCCATCTGCAGAGGGGCGGCCCACCCTTCATGAGTTGGCGGGGAGACCTCAGAACTGAGGAGTGCGTGTCCCCAAACATCTTGTTCACAGCAGATGGCAGCCGCGACTCCGTTTCTCCCTGCAGTGCCGGTTGCATTTCCCTTCCCTTTGCTCACCCCGCCTGTTAACTTTGGTGTCTGCTCTCCAAGTTGGGGAGGCAGCCCGCAAGTCCCCGGAGCCGCCTATGACTGTGGGTGCTCAGATCACGGACAGTCTCCACAGGAGAGGAGATCATAAGTCCGCATTGGCTTGTCAGGGAAGCCAGGCTTGCCCTATTTCACGTGTGCTGAGTCCCTTTGGCCCAGTGGGCAGCAGCAGGATCTCAGAGGAGAGAGGGAGCGGGCTGGGGGTCTGGCCTGACGTCTCGGGCAGCTGCTGAGCACCGGGCCCTGAGCCAGGTGCCGAGGACACAGGCGGAGGGTGCAGTCCTGCCCTCCAGGAGCTCCCAGCATAGTGAGGACCCAGGGTGCTCACAGGAGCAATGCAGGGACATGGATCAGGTCTGCTCTGGGCGTTGTAGGCTTCTGGAGGCTTCACAGAGGCTGTGGTGTTTGGGCTAAGCCCTGAAAGGCTGAGGAGTTCCCAGGCAAGCAGTATTAGAAAGGGGATTCTGTGCAAAGGCACAGGGGCATGACGAGCTCTGAGCCCGCAGAATGCTTGGCTGTGGCAAAAGGCCGAGCAGAGGAAGGGTGAGCTGCCTCCTCAGCAGGGGCTATTCAGCCCCAGGGTGGGGTCTGCAAGGGGAAACCACTCTCCCCCAGCTGCTTGTTGGGTGGGGAGCCCTGTACGGGGAGCAGGGGTGGTGCAGGGACTCTGGGACCTGGCTTGCGGCCGTGCTGAGTGGGGGCCTGTGGGAGCAGCTGCATCCTGCTGGAGCAGCCGCCCCTGGACAAGTCTGCCTTGGAGGCTGAGGCCAGGGGATCACAGAGTGGCTGAGTGGGTATGCCCTTGGAGGCTGAGCTGCCCCGGCTTCCAGAGTGCCGCCCCCTGTTCTGGGACCTGCCCTGGCTCTACCCTACATCCGCGGGGCTCTGGACACAACCTCCCTGTGTTGAGACCCTCATCTGTGCCAAACTGCGCTCGACACGTTTCCCACATGGGCCTGTCCCATTTGCCCTTCCCGAGGGCAGCTCGGGCAGGCGCTGCTGGGCCGAGTCCCCCAGCCAGGCTGTGGCCAAGCAGAGGCTCCAGGCCCAGGCCAGTCTGACCCTCCCCAGCACACGTCCTTCTGGGTGATGGTCCCTGTCCCCTAGAGAAGGCTCACGGTACTTGGGGATTGGCGGCCAAGCGTGATAAGCCCGGTTTCCTGCGGACTTGTGCCCTGCCTGTTGGCCTCTGCTGCCACCTCCCCTCCCCTCACACTCAGGTTTCTCCCCGGGGGCCTGAGCAGCCGGTGGGGGCCATCCCGTTGGGCTGCAGGCCTGGCAGAGCGGGGGCCTGCGGTGTTTGCTTTGCCCAGCCCTGCACCTGCTGTGTCAGTTACACCTGGCTCCCTGTTTGTCCCTGGCTTTGCCCTCCAGGAGGATGGGGTGGAGTGAGGCTGGGTGAGAGTGGCAGGCAGGTGGTCCGCCACTTCTGGGCTCCCAGCTTTTCTGCCTGACCCAGGAGGGCTGCCCTCTCTGTAGGAGTCGCGCCCTCTGGGCCCGCTACTGCCCCAGCCAGGCCTGGCCTCGCCCGCGCGGAGCGTGTGACTTGGCCGGGCCAGGCCTGGCGTGCCTGGCGTGCCAGGACGGCAGTGGCAGCTGGACAGGCAGCAAGGAGCAGAAGAGGTCCCCAGAGCCCTTATGTGGGGCACTGGCCTCAGAGTGTGGGGGCGAGGGGTGGCGTCAATGGGACTTTTGTGTGCCTCGGGCAGGAACACGGGGCCCAGGCCAGGAGTATCCTGCACAGGCCATCTGCCCCCCTTCCTTCCTGGAGCTGCTCCTGCTCATCGGTCCCCACCCTTCCTCCCCGGGAGGAGAGCTTGCCTGGACTCAGCCAATCCCTGCCCTGCCCTGCCCTTTACCCCTTCTCGGATGAATCAGCCCCAGAAACTTGACCATTTCTTCCTGGGCCCTGGCCTGCCTCTCTGCCTGCCCTCTTGACAGCAGGCTTCCAGCATTGTGTCTCGGCTCTGACTGAGCTTTCTGCTCTGTGGGCAGTCACTGCCCACGGGACATGCTGCTGCCTCCTTGAGGCCACGGGCCTGATCCTTGCGGCCGATGGGAATAGATTAGGTAGATTGAGGCAGGGGGTGTCTGGCATCCCAGGGAAGAGGCCCTTTCTTTACTGCAGCTGGGGCCCCAGGGAGAGACTGGCCTTAGCTGGGTAGGAGGCTAGCACCTCCCTCCCGGCAGTCCTGCCTGCAGCCAGCCTACAGAGGGGCTCTGATCCTGCAGGGGTGCGGAACCTCGGCCTGCCATGGGGCACCTGCTTTGTGCAGTGACATTTAGCAGACCCACTGCTCTGGCCCATGGTCTCCCCACCACTTGACACCCGTTAGATGAGGGGCGCGGACAAGCAGGCTGTCACCAAGAGGCTGCGCGGCCCCCTCCATGGGCAAAAAGCTCCGTAAACAGAGAGCGGCCCAGAGCGTGTCATCTCTCAGGCTTGGGGACAGCCTTCCCAGGTGGGCACAGCTTGCTGGCTAGAGGTTGCCTGGTCACTCCCATCCTGGCCCTTGGGGAGCTGGCCGAGTGCGTGTGGCTCCCAGCTGTGGGGAGCCCAGGGCCTTTTACGGCCACCTCTAAGCTGGGGAGGATGACCGACGCGGAGCAAGGGCTGTGACTTGTTTAAGTCACCGTAGCCCCCAGGCCCTGCATAGCCTTCCCTTCAGCAGGTCAGGGGTGGTGCTGCCCCAGGATGGACAGTCCTCATACACCACATGCTGTTCCTGCGACAACAGTAACAACCCCTGAAGTGTGTCATGCCGCGCACCTGACTGTCGCTCCTCCTGGCAACTCTGTGGGTCCCGTACCTGGCGACCCCGTTCCCGGGGAAGGAAACCCCGTCTGTGTCGTACTTGACCCCACATCGCTTAGACATCACTGATCCCCCTTTCACAGGAACCGGGGTCCAAGGGGTGGCGACTTGCCCACATGTACTCATGGTTGGGCCCAGGACCAAGCCTGGGTTCTCAGACACCAGGCTCCATGCTTGTCCCACTCTGGCCCTTGCAGTAAATCGAAGTGTTAATAAACGAGCACATTGATACATAATTAATCCCACCTTGGATCCCTCTGTTCTTTTCTCTCTGGGGAGCTCTGAGCACTTCCCAGACGTGATCTCATGCATCCTCCCGAGGCCTAGAAGAGGTGGAAGGAGGTTCTGGGCAGAGGGGGGTGGCTGAGCTTGCCCAGGGGGCCATGGGTCAAGAAACCAGCCCCCTCACCATCCAGGCTGCCCCTGCCTCTGGTCCTTCTGGGGTTGTGCCTGCGTGAGCCAGGAGAGAATCTGGCATAAGGTCCCTGGGGGCAGGGATGTAGAGGCGCAGGGCTCTGTCTTTAAGCCCATTGCCGAGGCTTTTCCTAGAGTTTTCCTTCCAGGAAGCTCCCGCTACGTCCTGTTTGCTCTCACACTCCGAAGAAGTGGGCAGAGAGCAGACAAGGGTCATAGGGAGGGAAGCAGGATGAGGACCTCTAGGGCAGGCCCTTTACCAAGCCATCTGCTCCCCTGGTGGCCCGGGAGGCAGCCCCACTCTTCTCTGCGTTGTCTGGAGAGGAACCCAGGCGGAGAGACTTCCTGTGGTCGCTCGGTCACGGGCAAGTCAGCAACTGGTTAGGGTTTGCACTTCGTTCTGGCTGACCTCCCAGGCTGGTACGCTGAAACCGCTGGGCTATAGTGTGGCCGTTCTGGCCTGTCTCCCTCCCGGGGCGCCGTGAGGGGCTCCAGTACGTCTGAGTCTTCCGAGGAGCTGCATTCCCAAGCCAGAGGTGGGAACTAAACAGGCAAGTCCTGGGGAGAGTGGAAATGCCCTTGTCACTCACCTTGTTTTTGGATGAAGATGCTGAGGCTCTTAGAGGGAAGCCAGAGCCCCCCTTTCCTTCTGGCTGACAGCAGGCAGTCTGGTTCCTCGGCTGTAGGCCACAAGGGTCCCACGGGGAAGTCTGGTGCTGGGAGAGGGCTTGGGCACCCGTGGAGGTGCCACCTTCCTCCCCGCCGTGTGCTGTGAGGAATTGGGCACCATACAGAGGGGCAGACCCTGGTCATTGCTCTGCTGCGCTCTCTGTGTCCCCTGAGGATACCACCCAACACCCCCTTCTTGCCACAGTTTTCTGCATCCGCAAAGTGAAGATGGTACCTTTCTACCCTGTCTCACCCGCGGTGTGGTCATTGGCTGCCAGGGAGGCCCGGGCCCACCTGCTGCTGCTGGAGGGCCGTTCGGGATGGAGCTTGAGTCCGGCAGACGGGTCCAGTGGATGGGGTGGAGCGGGCCTGGGGCTGGAAGGCAGGAGCCCTGGGTTCCGGCCTGGGCTCTTCTCAGCTCCTCCTCTTCCAGCAGCAGGGACTCGGGGTGGGGGGGTCCTGCCTCCTGCAGGTCCCCTGCCCTGGGAGCCACACCTGTGGTGGGGGCAGGTAGTAAAGAGGCTGACAGACTGTAAGCCCGAGAGTGCTGGATGCTGGTGAGTGTCCAGAGCAAAATGCAGGAGGTGATAGAGAGGGGCAGGGATGGACACACCTTAGCCGGGGCAGAGGAACGAGGTTGGAGCTAAGAACTGAGTGACAGGGGGCGCCTGGGTGGCTCAGTGGATTAAGCCGCTGCCTTTGGCTAAGGTCATGATCTCAGTGTCCTGGGATCGAGCCCCGCATCGGGCTCTTTGCTCAGCGGGAGCCTGCTTCTCTCTCTCTCTCTCTCTGCCTGACTCTCTGCCTACTTGTGATTTCTCTCTCTGTCAAATAAATAAATAAAATCTTTAAAAAAAAAAAAACAAAAAAAGAACTGAGTGACAGGACAGAGCCAGCCACACAGACATGGCAGGGGGCAGGGGGGACGTCCAGGCAAGGAGAGGCCCGAGGGCCTGGTTGTTGAGACATGGCGCACTTGGCTGTGCAAGGGACAGAGAGAAGGCCCGATCGCGGGGGGTGATCTGCAAAGGCGGCCTAGGAAGAGGGGAGGGCCGGCAGGCCCGCGGGAGAATCCGTCTTCATTTCCTAAGTGGGGAGACTGGAAATGGTGGCGGTTATCCTCTCTCCGAGCCTCTGTTTCCCCTCTTTATGTGGGGTTGGCATCAGCTCTGCCATGGTCCCCACCTGGGTGAAGGCCCCTCTCCCCGTGGTCGTGTTTGTGGTCAGGGATTGGTGGCAGGAGGAGTAAGGAGTTGAAGGTTTCGGGGGAAATGCCTCCAAACTCTAGCTCAGTACCTGCCCCCTGAGCAGTGGGAGCAGAGCTAACGACCCCCCTTTGAGCAGGTGCGGGCTGGCGGGCACCTGGGCCTGGCGCCCACCTGGGGTTAGACCAGGCTGAACTGGAAGTCCAGGAGAGGACGTAGATGTTGGGGTGGGGAGGGCTGCCCCAGGCCCGAGTTCGCAGGGTGCTGCTCCGGAGTCCGGGAAAGCCAGAGGGCCATCCATCCTTCCCTGTGTGCAGGCCGAGAGGGGCCCCCCGGAGTCAGGGTCACCTGGTGTTTGTCCGGTTACACGGACCATCTGGCTGGGGCGTCCCTGACGGCACCCTCTCCCTTGCTGCCCCGTCCCATCTGTCACCACTGCCTGCTGGACCTCAGTGCAGGTCCCCACCTCTCTCCAGCCCCACGCCTGCTATGGCCCGTGGTTGCCTGCTGTTCTCTAAATGCAGCTCAGACCCACTGGGCCCACTGGCCTGTCCACCTCGGGCCTCCTTTTTGCTTCTGTCCCATTCATCTGGTCTCTGCTTCGTCCTTCCAGGTCCTCCTGCACGGGCCCTCGTGCTGAGGGGCGTCCCCTGGGTCGCTCTCCCCTTGTGGCCTCTTCCCTCTGGCTTGTCCTGCAGACCTCAGCCCCTGCTCCCAATTCTTAAGGCAGCTGGTCCTCGCCTCCTCACTCAGGCTCTGACGGGTCGCCCCCTAGGAGCACGCGTCATGGAATTTTCCCGGCTGTATATAAAGATTAGCTTCAGGTCTTTATTTTTTCTCTGGCCCATGGGCTCGGAGAAGCCTGGCCGCACGTCAGCCCCGCCGTGTGGCAGGTACCCCGACGACTCGCGGGGTGGGTGGGGACCGGCCGCACGCACGCATTTCGTTTTAACGAGCTGTCCCCTGTGTTCGCGCTGCCCGGAGCCCACCCCGGAGCTCCTCCTGCTCTTCCTCTTCCATCCTCCCAGCCCCAAGCCAGGGAGCCTGGAACCAAACCCTGGCCGTGTGGGAGGGTTGGGGGTCCTCCTAGCCGCTGGACCCCGGGGCCACCTCCTGTCCTATGCTCCTGGGGTGGGCAAGCCAGGGGCTTGGGGCCTGGGCCTGCCAGGGGTCTGTCACGGAGAAGAGGGCTCGCTCATGCCAGCGGCTGGAAGAACGAACAAGGGCCACACTCTAGTAAAGCACTACGAGGGCGACTCCATGAGGCTTCCAGTGTGACGAGAAGTCGGAAACCAAGTGGAGTCTCGGCGTCACCGTGGGACCAAGGAAGTGGGGGAGGGGCCCCAGGGTCAGGTGATTTGGGAACCTTCTCTCCTGAGCTTGAGGCCAGAGGTGGGTGGCCTTGGGGCTGAGTCGGCAGCCTGGGGTGCCGCATCTCCTTTGCCGGCCGGCCGAGACTTCGGTCTGCTGGGACCTCGTGTCCTACACTTGCCATAACATGGTAGAAATGCCGGCCATGGGAGGCTCGGGCCTGGAAGCCACAGCTGTCTCCCTCAGTGTTGGGGCTTTCCTGTTCCTGGCCAGGGCCCCGCTTCGTGTCGGCCGGCTCCCAGGCTGCAAGGATTTTCTAGTCAGACAGGCTTCGTCTAACTGGCAGGGAGGGGTGCCCGGGAGGCCCCAGAGCCCACGATTCTAGGTCATCTCCTGCAACATCCAGAGGCAGGAATGATATTTATAGCAGCCCATGGCCACCAAGGGTGGGGAAGTCAGCTGGAGCTGGGAGGCGGGCCACCCCCTTCGGTCCCCTAGCTCTCCCTGGGTCCCTCACTGCCCACCCCCCACGCCGGAGCCTTTCTGGGACGAGCAGTGAAGGGCTGGGCCTCCTGTGAGCACAGACACGGCCACCCTGCATCCCCAAGCCCTGGAGGAGATGCGGTGCCACTTTCTGCCCGGCAGGAGCCCCGGCCTCTGCCCGTCTGGCCAGGACCTTGTCGGTCTCCACGGTCCCAGGGGGGCCTCCTGTTAGCACTCAGCGCCTGGCCCTGCTCTTCTCTCTCTGTGCTGTCAGCTCCTTGTTGAGAAGTCCATCCTTGGAGCCCCCAGCGGCTTTGCTGACCTTCCTGGAGCCAGCAGGGGTCAGTGAAAGGCCTGCCTCATCTCTCCCGGTAGCAGGCAGTTCAGGGGGCGGTATCCACCTGCCCCACGCTGGCTGGGAAGAGGCTCTCCGGATGCCCATTACCTCCCTGCTGTGTCCTTGTGAAGCAGGCTAGAAGGGCGGCGGTCCCAGCCCGGGGTCCCCAGCACTGTGCCGGGCACACAGCCCCAGCTTCCCCTCCTGCCACGCCCAGGGAGCAGGCCAGGAAGCAGAGGCCACCGAAGTGACAGTGTGACAGCGTTCAGGCCCCAGGCCCTGAGGGTGAGTCCTCTGGGAAAGAAAGTGACGCCAAACTCTGGAGTCCTGGGTCAAGCCAGCCAGGTCCCTGCTCTCTTGGAGCCTTTACCTACCCACGTACAAAGTGGGTCCTCTGGTCCTGCCCAGGGGTGAGCAGACAGAAGAAGGCTGATGCTTCTCAGCTGCCTGATGCGGTCACCCCCGTAGTGGGGGCCTGGGCTCCTCTCCCAGGCTTTCCTCATTTCCAGACTGTTGCCTGCAGCTTCCAGGCCCATCCCCCCCAGGCCAGGGGAGAGGCAGGGGCTGCTGTGGTTTCTCCCAGGGAGCCCCGGCATGAAGGAGAAGGTGCAGCAGACAAGACCAGGAGCCCATAGGAATGGGGGCCCAGGCTCCCCCAGCCCTGTCGTGGGCTGATCAAGCAGGGCAAGGGCCCTGAGCTTGCCTAGGGAGGGGCCCCTGAACTGAGGGGGGCCAGCTGGAGGGGAGGAAACCTCTGGACTTGCTCTGTTCCCAGCGGATGAGAGACAGAGTCAGGAGCAGGAAATGGGCTTGTCCGATGGGCAGAGACGGGTGGGGACAGGGGTTGGAGGGGGTGGGGGGGCGGTTGGTGGAGCTTTACAGCCAGTGGTGGCAGCTTTAATCTTATTTAAAGGGCATTTCAGAGCCATAAGATGCTTTTGAGGAGGGGGTTGATTTCATTAAAACTGTTAACTGTAGCTAATGCCAGCAAGCACCTCCTCTGGGACAGCCCCTGCTCTCAGCACTGCCCAGCTGTGTCCTCACAGCAGCCCTGGGGAGGCACTGTGAGCACCGTCCCCGTTCACAAAGGAGGAATCAGAGGCTTCTGTAGTTGATTTGTCCTGGCAAGTGGTCCCTGAAGGTCACAGCTCAGTGGACATCTGAGTGAGTGGAGGACAAAAGCACGTCTCGCCCTTCCCTCCATCCAGGGGCAGAGGACCTTCTGAGCCCCTGCCCCTTCCTGGAGGCCCCAGAGGTAGCTGGGGCTTGGGTCCAGCTCTGTCATGGCATGGGAGCAGTGAGGGGTGTCTGCCAGGGAGCCAGTCAGCTGCAGGTCCCAGTCAGAGCCCCTGCCGCCGTGTTTCCTGTGACCCCCTTTTGCTCTCAGGGCTCAGGCCAGGCGGACTCTCGTTTGGGCTCCTGCCTGGAGCCCCAAGACCCTCTCCTTGGCGTTCTACATCCCAACCAGGTAGAATTCCAAAAGTCAAGGCCAGAGAGGACCTGAGAGGTCATCCTGTCCATTGCCTCTTGAATGTTTTTAAGCACCGAGACTGTTTTGTTCCAATAAAATGTTACGGGGAACCCCCACATGTAAAGCAGCTGACATCAACTCCGACTGACACAGCACGTCAGCCCCAGGAAGCCCCAGCCCTGCCTGTTTGGCCACTTCCCCTTATCTGGGGGTCCCTGAGGGTTTCCAGAGCCCCACTTGGAATAGTATGGACATCCCTTCATTGGACACAGGAGTGGAGGGCCCCCTAGGGGCGGGGCCCAGGCCTGGGCCTCTATGCTGTTGAAAGCCTCCCCACCCCATCCCTGCCATCCAGGTTCTTTGGGGCAGAAGACGTTGGCTCTTGCTGTCACATACGGGAACCCTGCAGATATCCTCCCCCGGGAAGGAGCTAGTATTACATTGTCACTCGATGCCTTCCTGCTTCCTTGATGCCCAGGGAATGGTAGAAGTGAAACCCAATCGCCCAGATGGCTGTCCTGTGCCCTAGATGGCCATGCCACCCACAGAGGTGGCCCCGCCGTGGACCCATGGCCCGTGCAGACTCTGGGAGGCCTTGCCCCTAGCGCAGCCCCGACCGCAAGACCCAGCCCACAGCCTGAGGAGGCACAACAGGACGGTGCCACTTGGGGTTCGCTGGGCGTGGGGCAAGCTGTCGGGCTGGGTGTGGCCCACTGAGCAGTCTTATTAGCAGCCTCACAGGGAACCTCTAATGAATTAGAAGGTGCTAATTCCTCTCAGAGGTGTTGCCAGCACCCGGGACAGGGAATCTCCTCTCTGTGAAGCTCTGAGAAGCCAGACCCGGGCATTGCGCTGAACTGTCTGGTAGAGGGTACGGTGGGGGGCGGGGGGCTCCCAGCAAGGGGCTTTCACGCAGGCTCTGTGGGAGACCAGACAGGGAGGGGCAGGGGGTGGCCGAGTGGGATGCTGCACTGAGCAGGGGGCCATGAAGAGTGGGCCTCTGCCCCTTGGGGTGTCCTGAGTTTGAGCAGTGGGACGTCCTGAAACCGCAGAGCTGCAGGGAGTTCTAGCAAGAGCACACAAGCACATCCTTGGCTCAGCCCCGTGGTACAAGCTGATGGGATGGTGAGTCCCACCTCCCAGGCTCGTTTCCGGTTAAAGGAGGCGGGACCAGGGAAGCCTCAGGGGGAGCAGGTGGAGGTCGCAGGAGAGGGAGGCCAGGGCAACACGGAGGCTGGCAAGGGTGAGGGAGATGTGGGTCAGCCTGGGAGCCAGGGATAGAGCTGGGCCCCCTCTGTTTAGGGGGGTCGTCTTAGATGGCAGAGAAATTAGCACCCCTGCCCCACCTCAAGGGGCAGGGGCTCAGTGCAGGGAGGAAAAGGTCTGAGCACTCAGGAGACATGATGGATAGAGGACACGATGGCAACTGGCGCTGTCTAGGAGCGAGTGCTTTGTGTGTACTCCGTCACTTCCCCCTTGCGACCCGCTCCGACGCAGGCCACCTGCACCAGCCCGCTCTGCAGATGGGAAGTCTGAGGCTCAGAGAAGTGACAGTCACAGACACCTGGAATTAGGATTCACTGCAGGGCTGGAGGGAAGGCAGCTGTGGGCTCCTTGGGGGACCATCCCCCTCCAGGTCCGAGCACTGGAGGGAGGGAGGGCTCCAGGGAAGCCGGGAAAAGGCCTGTTCCAGCATGCGGGAGGACCAGGGGCAGTCGGGAAAGGCCTCCCACTGGGTGGAAACAAGCCTGGGGCCCAAGCCTGCCAGCCTGAGCCATCCCCCACCCCAGACACCCCAGTTCCCAGGAGGAACTGGCCCGGGGCTTGGAGACAGCCAGGCAGCGCCATCAGAAGGTGCAACCTGGGCCCCTCCAGGGTACCTTTGTGCCAGGCATAAGAATGAGTGTGGAACAAGGGCCCTTTCCTAATTTCAGTAAAATAAATAGCCTGAAGAAGAACTGAGAAACAGAACCTGGCCTGGCCAGAACCTGGAGGACCCCTTTCACTACTGGAAACGGGCCCTTTGGGCCCTGGCTTCACCTCTGGGAAGGAGGAGCAGGGGGAGGGCCATGGGGTGAGAGGAGGGCCCGGGCCCTCCCTCCTCATTCCTCAGCAGCTAGTTCCCTCCCTGAGCAACTAGCAGGAGACCAAAGGCCCCAGTTGATTCCCAGGGAGCCGGCTGGTGTCAGTGACAGGGCCGGTGGCAGATGGCAAGTCCTGTTTGTTGCAGAAGAGCAGAAAATAATTAGCGTCAGGATGAGAGCTGGAGCCTCTGTGATAAATGGAGCCCTGAGGGGGCTCCTCAAGAGGCCTGGGAGCACAGCCTGCGGCTTCCTGGCCTGGCTCGGCCGCTTCCTGAGTGAAGTTGGGCAAGTTGCTTAACTTCTCTGGGCCTGGGCTCCCTCATCCGTAAAATGGGGTAACATGAGCACTTACCTCATGGGCGTGTTAGAAAGATGACTTTAAAGGAGGCAGTATTTGTGAACTCGCTGTCCTATCGGGCACGAATCAAGTGCTATATAAGGTTAAAAAAAAAATAAAATAAACAGGTGTTGGGGCGCATGGGTGACTCAGTCAGTTAAGTGTCCAACTCTTGGTTTCGGCTCAGGTCATGATCTCAGGATCCTCGCTCAGCCGGGCGTCTGCTTCAGAGCCTCTGCTCTCCCTCCTGGCCACCTCCACCACTCACATGCTCTCTCTCTCTGAAATAAATAAATCTTTAAGACAAACAAGCAAGTGTTAAAATACTTGTCGGGGCCACTTCTGGGCCCAGCCCAGGGTGGCTAGCAGTCAAGGCCCCCAGCAGCGAGGGCTCCTCCTCTTCATTCTCCTCTCTGAGCCCTGTGCCCGGCCCCAGACCGCTTCTCCGCTTCTCCGTGGGAAGGGCTGTGGTCGGCGAGCAGGCGGATGTGGCCTCAAAGCCTTACTTGGCTCCCGACTCCATGGATTATGTAATCTTCCTGAGGCTCCGTCTCCCCTCAGGTGACAGAACAGTTGCGCGCACCTGCAGAGCTGGAGTGCGGGGCAGAGGAGGCCATCCTGGTGGGGAGGGACGGGGAGGTGTTTGTTAGTCAAAGACTCTGGGGACAGAAGGGACGGGGCAGGGGACGTGCCCCTCCTGCGCCCCACCACACTAGGCACGCCGTGTTAGTCCCCGGGCCCATCGTGTGCTGAAACCCAGCCCCAGCCCTGGGCAGACTCGGCTCTGCCTTCTGCTCGGGCACAGCTGAGGCGTGAAAAGCAACAGCTTTTGGGCCCCTAACTTGGGTAGCACACACCCGGGCCCAGGCTGGTGGCGCACGCGGCCCCCAGCCCACGCGTGCTTGCTCTCTGTCGCCTCCTTTGGCTTCCTCCCCCTTCCCATGCCTTCCAGAGCCCTGCCTCCATGTGGGGCCGCAGACATGGCCAGGAGAAGGGGCATGGGGGGGCATGGAAGGACCGTGCAGGTCTCTGTGTCTGTGCATGGGAATAAGAAGTCGGACAGAAGGAGGAAGAGATTTTTTTTGTTTTTTTTTTTTCCTTTCAAGTAACTCAAGGAGACTGCTTGAAATCCCAACTCCTTGTTGTGGGATCTTTGGGCAAATGTTGCACGTCCCCGAACCGTGGTTTCTTCATCTGTGAGGCTGGGGTAACAGCCTGGTGAGGCTGGAATGAGGCCACATTTACAGCGTTCACGCTGTGCTCTCTCCCGGCCCCACAGCCTGCTCACCTCCAGACAGGCCGTGGGGGCCCCCTGGGCTCACGCTGCCACGTCTGCACAGTCGGCCAATACCCACTCTCCCACGCGGTGGTGGGACCGTGAGTCTGCAGCCACACAGGGACCTGGAGACTGCTCTGTGGTTTCCAGGGCCCTGCCACCTCACTCTGTGAGGGGGAGGTTGGAAGCCAGCTTGTGGGTTCAGAAGTGGGCATGTAGTCGAGGCCTGCTCCCCAGAAGCAGCATGGCATGGTTAAGACATGGGCCCTGGAATTAGGCTGTGTGACCCTGGGCAAGTCACTTCACCTCATCCGTAAACCACAGGTAGCAGCAGTACCCGCCTCCCGGAGTTGTTCTGAGGACTGAGTTATGGGTATGAAGGGCTTAGACCAGGCCCAAGACGTGGTAGGCTACTGACAAATGCTAGAGGAAGTGAACCAACTGGTTCCCCACCTTACGGGTAGGCCGTCTCCTCCCCATCAGCCTGATACACGGGAACCGGCCTGCAGATTCAGGAAATCAGAACCAGGTTACTGTGTGTCGACCCCCTGCCTCTGCAGGTGCTCTCGAGGACGCCACATGAGTGAGCAGGAAGGTTAACTAGCTCTCTGACTAGCCACAGAGCTGATAAGGTGGCAGGGTTGGGGTCTGACCACCACCGAAGCCCATGCTCTGGTCACTGCTAAAGAGGGCATGGGCCATTGTGCCAGCACAGTTTGGCAAGGCGGTGGCCCATTAGTGAGCCCGTCCCAGCCAGGATGGAGCCTCTCGGGGCCACCAGTCACCTGGCATGGAAGGACCAGGTCAGTCCTCCCCAGGTCAGACACCCTTCCCCACCAAGACTAGAAGAGCTCCAGCCTCCCAATTCCGGAACAATCTGAATCGGACCCAGAGAGCCTGGAAGGCAGCAGGTGCCTGTCCCTCTCCCATTTGGAAGCACCTTCCCGTTTCAAAGCCCTTTCAAATGGGGAATCCCATTCATTGTTGGGTACGGAGGGAGTCCTGGGCCCTCCCCTCACGGAACCAAGGATCAACACACCCGGCAGAGCTCAAAGAGACCTTACAGACTACCCAGTTTCCTTTTTCTCTTCGGCCACCGGGAAGCATGGCTGGTGTCTAGTACTAGTTTTACACATGATTTCTATGAGACCCTTTATGTCTTCTTAGCTGTGTGCAACCAATTCCCCCCCACCTTCTGTTTTAATTGCCTTAGTTTTTGTGCTGAAGTTGGTTTGTTCTTAAGTTCATACCCCACCTCTTCACTGTTCCTGGTTCCTCTAAGGCACACGCAGCCATTTATTGTGAAATCGAGTAAACACCAATCTAAGTACAAAACCACACCCTGCCTATTGGTAGCCCAGGCTCCTCATTCTCCAGAAGAGGAAACTGAGGTCTGGGAGGGGGACAGTGACACTCTGGCCTGGAGACAGTGCTCTTGGTCAGAGCCTGGCAGCTCTAAACGTGGCTAGGCCTGGCCCCGTTGCCAGCCTCAGCAGGCAGGGGTAATTGGAGGGGCCCCAGGCAGGTGGGCTTGGGTCTGAGATCTCCTGTCTTTTGACTGTTGATTGGCAAGACTAGTGGGGCCCCTGCCACGGGAGGTGGAGAGCCAGCCATGGACGACTCTGTTTGAAACGGAACATGTGGGTGATGCCTTCTTGGGGACAGATCTCACGTGGACTGGCCAGCTTCCGACAGGGTCACGCGTCAGAGCGTGAAGGAGAGCTCTCTCGTGCGGAGCTGGAGTGGGCTGTACGTGAGGAAGAAGGGCGGGAGCCAGCTCCAGGAACCTGGGACTGTGTGTCCTCGTCGTGACACCATAGGGCAGGATGTATGGGGAAGTCGGGAACCCCAGGCGCCTTTCTGAACCTGCTTCCTCGCCCATGGAAGGGGGCGACAGGGCTGTTTCTGAACTCCTTCTACCTGACGTTGCTGCGCTGGATGTGAGTCGGGTGGCAGCAGGTATAGGCCTGTGCCTCTGGTGACAGGGCTCCTGCTCTTCAGGAGGTGGGGGGGTGGCCTCTGAGCCCAGGGCCTCCTTCTGGAGCAGTGCTGCTGGAGGAGCGCTGGCTGGCCACTTCCTGTGTGACCGCTGCTATCCTCAGCTCATCTAACCCTGTGACAGTTCTGAGATAAGTACTGTTCTTAGCCTGTCTTAGAAAGGAGGAGCTGAGGCACAGAGAGGTAAGTACCTTGTCTAAGGTCACACAGCCTGTCGATCCGGAGCCAGCACTCAGGCACAGTCTGTTTTTAGAGCCTGTGGACTGAGGGCCCTTGTCTTCCTGCCTCCCTGCCTCCCGGCCGTGAGGGTGAAAGGTCATTAGTCCTGAACTCAGGGCACAGGAGGTGCTCACATGATGGTGGGACCCATGGCCCAGACCTGCTGGTTGTTCCTTTCTTCCAGCCCGCACCGTGCATCCTGTCTCCTGTGGGGGCTGGGCTCAGCCCGGCTCCAGTGACCTGGCCCTGCTCCCGTCTCCCAGCAGCCCTGGGCCATCCGCAGGGTAGATACAGCAGCCGTGCCCTCCTCCCTCAGCTGGGGGCTCTCGGCACCTTGCTGGTTAGTACCCCTGTGAAGGGGCTCTTCTCCCCAAAACGTACTCCCAGGGCCACCCCCCAGGGGACCTTAGGATCAGAGGGTGAGGCCCAGCCTGAGGTGCTTTAGCCAACCAACCCCCAAGGCCTGGGGTGAGGGCAGGTGAGCCCGGCCAGGCTTAAAACTGTTCAGTCCAGCCCTTCCCACCAGCTGGAGCCAGCCGTGGAAATCAGCAGCACCTGGCCAGCCCCCAGCCCCCAGTCACAGAGCACCTTGCCAACAAGTCCCCAGAGAGCCCCCCAGGAGCTCGACGATGACAGCCCTACGGATAGACTGTGTGACCCCAGGCAGTTCCCACTATGGCCCTCTGAGGGGGTGGTGTCATCCCCGGTTTGCAGACCAAGAAAGCAAAGCCCAGACTGTGAGATGGTGCTCAGGGGAGGCACTGGGGTGGGACATTTCCCAAAAAAGCCAAGCATATGTGGGAAGAGGTCTCTGGCCCTTGTGGCTGGAGGGGAGCTGTTGCAGTGGCTTCGTGGGGATAGAGCGGTGGTTTGGGGCTCGCAGCGGCTCAGGAGGAGAAGGGCTGGTTTGGACTAAGTTGTGTTCAAACCCAGGGGCACCGTCAGACAGCGCTGCAAGACCCAGGCCCATCGGGGCTCTGGTGGAGCCGGAGTGGGGATAGGCATTGAGGAATCAGCAAGGCTACTCTACGGCCCTGTGCCCAGGGCCACCTGGGATGAGCTGTCTGGGGGTCCTATAAGGGGCAGCCTTTTCCGCCTGAGAAGAGTGGGGCTTGGGGGCGGGTGCTGCCAGGGACAGTTTCAAAGAGGCCATGACTTGACTGGCCTGGAAGGATGAGTACGCAAGGCATGGAATCTTCCAGTGAGGGGTTTTCAGGGAGACAACAAGTTCTGGGGGGAGCTGGGAAGGGAAGGTGGGGCAACGGGAGATGGGGCTAGAGTGCCGCTCTGGCCGGAAGGAGCTGCCTGGAGGCTGTTTCGAGGTGCTTGTAGCCAACTGTGTCCTGAATCCCCAGGGGTTGGAGAGTATCTTTCTGGCCCAGGACTCAGAGGGGGCCAGGCGCCGCACACGGTTGCACAGCCTGCCAACCAGAGACTAAGACCCTTAGCCAATGCCCGAGGGGCTTGGACTTTATCCCACAGGTTTGGGGAGCCATGGGAGGTTTCTAAAGTAGGAGACAGCTTGTGCATTTTTTTTAAAAAAAAAAGACTTTTGTATCTTTAGAGAGAGGAACTCCCCAAATGGCTAACATTTAACTTAGGGGCCTGAACCAGCAGCAGGGGGCAGAAGGGGACCCCCAAGGGCCACTCAAGTCAAACTATCTACGTGAGGAGGGTCTTGGTACCCCATTCAGACCTGCCTGAGTTGGGGTCTAGCTGGGGGATATGGGGAGCCCCCAGCAGTGTCCCTTTTCCCTTCTGCTAGAGGGGGTACCATGCCTGCCCTGGAGGTGCCCCCGGATGGGGGGAGGCCGTGTGCCCCACAAATGCATTTGTTGGGGGGGTGTCGACCCTGTGCCCCAGGGAGGAGAGCCAAAGGAGGTGCTTTGTGGCAGCCCCAGACCAGGAAGTAGCCTCTGCCTGCCCCCCCAACATTTCCTCCGGATGAAATCACATCCCAGCAGGGGAACAGGCCCCCATTGTGAAGGGCTGGGGTCTCAGAGAAAGGGCGCCTTTCAGGCCCTTAAAAATAGCAGCCCTGAGATGGATGAGTCCGCATGGAATGGAGTGGCCCATCCTCTCCCAGCAGCATGGGCCCTGTCACCCCCATCCCACGCACCCGTGACCTGTCGTTGACCAGCTGGAGCATCTAGTGGCCCAGGCGGGGGAGGGGTGGCTGGTCCATGCGGCCGTCCCTGGCGTTATCCAGCACGTCTGGGGCCTCTGCAGACGGTGTCCCCTGCAGTCCTCCCCGGAATTTTAGCAGGCGGGGTCGAGTGACATTTTACAGATGAGGAAACTGAGGCACAGATCGTAAGTCCCACGGCCAGCGGGTGGTAGGGCCCAGGTTCGAAGCCAGGCAGTGTGGGCACCCAGGCCTGTGCCTAGGATTCTGCAGTGGTGCGCTGGCTACGGGGCTGGGCTGGAGGAGCAGGGTGTGGTGCCCAGGCCTGAAGTGGGGCACCTGGTGGGGTCACATGATCTAGGTGGACACCAGCGCTAACCACGGCTGCTGGCCTCAGGCTGGTCGCCCCCCTGAGCCTGGTCAGAGGCTGCCACTGGCTGTAGCTCTCGGGCGTCTTGACCCGTCTCAAGCTGGGTCTGCAGGGCTGGGAGCCAGGCGCTCCCCACCTTCCCGCCAGGGACCAGAGAGGGCGGGGCCGTGTGTGCTTGCAGGTGTGGGCTAAGGAGCATTAGCCAGTCTGGACTCCCAGAAGTGAAGGGGCTGGGGGATGAGGGGGCGGGTGCCCATCCAGGGGATTGTGGACAAGATGTTCCAGGCAGGACCTCCAGCCCCCAGCCCCCAGCCTCTCTCAGGAAGGCACTCCCCTTCAGCCACCACCACCACTGCCACCACCGCAGGGGTCCTTCAGATTAGGGGTTTAGAAGGGATTGGAAGAGCTGCACCTGCTGGGACCTCCCCCACCCCCCCCCCACCTCTGCTGGCCTGACCTCTGGGTCACGTGAGGGGGCCCCCTGAGCCCAGCATTTTTCAGCAGAGCCACCTGGAGACAGGGAGGGGCTGTAGAGAGACAGGGACTGAAACACCAGCTGTTGGCAGCTCTGGCCTGCCCCAGCCAGGCTGCCACCGCACGGTGTCCTGGCTTTTTCGGTCCGGGGGTCGCTAGTGCTGGTCAGGGACGCTTGTCAGGGTTGCACCCTGCTGGAGCCCCACACCCCCGCCCTTGCCCGGCCACTCTACCACGCGGCTCTGGCTCTGGGCTCTTCATCCTTCTCCCCACTTCCCAGAATCCGCGCTCTGACTCCTCCTTGGAGAGAGTGGGATGACATCACTTCCTGAGGGGGGGAGGAGTAGGCACGACCCCGACAGCCTAGCCCGCCAGCCCGCCCGCCAGGCCGCCAGCTCACAGGGAGCAGCCTGGCAGCGGCTGGCTGAAGTGGCTGCACCAGAGAGAGCACGACAGAGGCGGGCTAGCCTGGACATGCCGGCTGGCCACCCGGCCCAATGGCCCCTCATCCAACCTGAGGGCCGTGCCCACCAGCCGGGGGATACTTGGTCACTTGCTTCCCAAGTGATGCTGGTCTCCGAGGACACTCGCTTTCCCCGGAGCCGTCAACCGGGGAGAGGAGGACTTGCCACCCACCTCTGGACCAGGTGTCATGTAAGCCTCTGGGCCTGGGGGCAGCTGCCTAGCAGCGGGGCACACACCCCCCACAGCAGGGGTTCCTCAGCACAGTCCAGCACAGGGCAGCACTGGAGCCCCTCACCAGTATCTCCTGGACCACTCCCTCCATCCCATGTGGGGAGCCTCCTGGCCTGCAGTGTTCCCTTTGCTCCTAGGGCTCTGGGGCATGGGGGTCCTAGACTCTTAGGTCCAAGCTCCACCCGAGCTTGCCTGTGGCTGACTTGAATTCAGCTTTAGAGAGCTCTGAACCGGGCAGCGAAGCGTACGTGCCTCAGGGTAGACACGGGATATGTGGGTCCCAGGAGGATAGGGTACCCTGCAGGACTCACTGCCCTTCCAGCAGAGGGGCTGGGTAGCCCCAGTTGTGCCTCTGACCCTGGGTCCCGGCTGTGTCCCTGCCCACCAAGAGGCATAGCTGTGGCCGGGCATTCTGTCTGGTGAGTGCGAGATCAAGTGCCAGAGCACGGTCCCAGGGCTCCAGCAAAGCAAGAAACTGAAGACCTCATTCAGCACATCTTTCCTGAGCGCCTGCTATGTGCTGGGTGCGCTCTCCTGCCTCTGTACTTGCCAGATCCATGTGTACCCTTCCCCCCACCCTCCCCAAGTTCTTCAGCCCTCAACCTGTCTTGTTCAGTTTGTGCTGAGGGACAGGCTGGTGCTTGGTCTGGAAAGCTCCCCTCACACACCCCCACCCCGCCAAGGCTCCACACACTGGGCTGGATCTCCTGGAGAAGAGACAACAGGGGAGCTGGGGGATCCTCTGACCCCATGGAGGGGGAGGCAGGCCGGTAAGCCCAAGTCATTAATGGAACTAAGTAGTTACTATTGTAGTAACTCCCGGGAGAGCCAATACCAAAGGGCCGGCACCAGGCTTGGGGGCAAGAGAGCCCTTGGGTGAGGCGGCAGCCCATCTCTGGCTGCTGAGTTCCTTTACAGTGGCTCTGAGCGGCGGATAGGGTTGCAGGTGGGTCCTGCCCAGGGATGGCTCAGCATTTGCAATGGTCTGGAAGCAGCTCGGCTGTGGGGCCTGGGAGAGATGCTTCTGTGCTGGGCACACCTGGCCAGGAGTGCAGTAGCCCCAGGTGCCCCAGCGGCAGCCACAGGGCCCTCCGCTGTCTTTCAGGAGGTGAGCACCAGGCCCGCTGATTCTCTGCAGAGCTGCCAGCCATGCCCGGGATCGTGGTGTTCCGGCGGCGCTGGTCTGTGGGCAGTGATGACCTCGTCCTGCCAGCCATCTTCCTCTTCCTCTTGCACACCACCTGGTGAGTCTTAGGGCCGTGCCACAGGCCTGGAGGAAGGCTTTCTAGCCGTCTGACCTGACCCTGTCGTGCTCCCGGCTCCTAGGAGTTGGTGTCTGGAATACCCATTGCTTAGGGAAATACCCACATGGAGCGCAGAGACCCTGCCTGGTCCCCTGCCGGACCGGGCACCATCACCGGGCAGGGCTGCCGCCGCTGTCCCCCCATGGCCAACAGCTGGGCTCCCTGCCCTCATGTCCCTGTCCCTGGCCACCCATGTCCTCAGAGGCCAGGTGGATGGTGGTCCTGAGCCCGAAGCAGTGCAGCCCCTCCACCTGCCGCGTCCTGCTGGCCAGGGTCCATGGAAGGCACCTGGACTCCCTGGCCCCCTGTGACACGTGCATCTCCCCAGGTTTGTGATCCTGTCTGTGGTGCTCTTCGGTCTGGTCTACAACCCGAACGAGGCCTGCTCCCTGAACCTGGTGGACCACGGCCGCGGCTACCTGGGCATCCTGCTGAGCTGCATGATCGCCGAGATGGCCATCATCTGGCTGAGCATGCGCGGGGGCATCCTCTACACAGAGCCCCGCGAGTCCATGCAGTATGTGCTCTACGTGCGCCTGGGTAAGGGCCGCCCCGGGGGGTGGGGGCTGCTCCCCACCCCCTTCCACCCCCCCTCTCCTGCTCCATTACTCAGCCGGCCAGGATCTGTGGGGCCCACCCGATGGGCCAGGCCCTGGGCCAGCACCAGCGGCCAGCTGAGAGCCAGCAGACTTACGGGGCTTGTGGTCTAGACCGGGGAGGGCAGACTGTAGCCCAAGGGCCACATCCAGCCTGCCGTTTGTTTGTGCAGATAAAGTTTTATTGGCACCCAGCCACACTCATTCATTGACGTACTCACTGGTTCTGCGGCAGAGCTGAGTAGTCAGGACAGAGATGAGGACCCACAAAGTCTAAAATATTTTCTCTGGCCCTTGCAGGGGAAGTTGTCGGCCCCTGTTCTAGGCCAAGTGCCTCTCTTCTGCTGCTTTGAAAGCCTCCACCAAAGAGTGCCCCCCCCTTCCCTGGAAACCCCTCAGGGATCCGGAGCCGCTCCCTAGAGGGCCTGCCTGTGTCCTTTTTCTGGGCTTGGAGTTCAGCTGCTAGTCCCATCTTTCTGAGCGAACATTTCTCTCCTGCTTCCGCGAACTGTGCTAAGCCCTTCCCTTTGTTAGCTGAGGGAGGAGCCATTACTGGTCTCCCTTTATAGATGAGGATTCTGGGCCACCCCCGCCCCAGCCCAGGGAGGTTAATTAGCGCCCTCAGGGTCACATGGCCAGTGTGCGTGTGTGCGTGTGTGTGCGCGCGTGTGTGTTTGTGTGTGTGTGTGTGTGTGTGTGTGAGAGAGAGAGAGAGAGAGCGCGCGCGCGCGCGTGAGTTGAGATTAGAACCCAGGTTGTCTGTCTCCAAAGCCTGGACCTCAGCTGCCTCAGGTGCTGCCTGCGAAGCTGGGGCCTCAAAGGCTGCCTGTGCCCCCGGGGGCCCCCCTGGCCTGCTGGGGCTCCTCGCCTCCTGCCCTGAGTGCCGGAGCCTCCTCTGGGAAATAGCAGTCTCCGTGAGATGAACCGTCTCTCATCTCATTCTCCGCGCTCCTGTAACGCAGACGTTGTCACCCCATTTTACAGATGAGGAAGCGGAGGCCCAGGGAGATTAGGTAACTTGCCTAAGATACATCTGATACCAGAGTTCATGGACATAAGTCTAAAATCCCGAAAGAGCAGCGAAATGCCTCTTCATCCTCCGCCTTTCCAGTCCCCTCTTAGGGAGGCGTCGGGGCCTGAGGGTGCTTCAGCTAGAACAGGTGGTGGGTACGCTGTAGAAGGACAGACTGGTGGTGGGACAGCCACGCTCCCTGGGCCCTCTCTGCCCGAGGCCTGTGCTGGGGGGGGCGGGGGTCTGGTGCCCCTGCTGCAGAGGGGTCCTTCCGGGGCAGGCGGACTGGAGCGCCCTCCAGCCTGTTCCCTGCTCTCCCCGCAGCCATCCTGGTGATCGAGTTCATCTACGCCATCGTGGGCATTGTCTGGCTCACTCAGTACTACACCTCGTGCAACGACCTCACTGCCAAGAATGTCACCCTCGGTATGTCAGCCGTCTCTAGGGCCGGGAGGGACGGGGTCAGCTCGGAGAGGGGGAAGCTCAGGCACATCCCAAGGGAAGCGGTTGCCGGACAGATGCCAGGCGGGGTTGTGGCTGAGGCTGTGGGCTTCTTCCCAGGCCCGGCCTGCGCCCTTAGGGGCACCTGGTGTGGAGGAGGGGTGGGCAGCAGGGGAGGGCTCCTTGGCTTCTCACCGGGAGCCCCTAGATCTGCCTGCTCTGTGCTGAGGGTGGTCCTCGGGGTCGTGGCTCAGCATGGGACAATCAGGTGGCCAGAGGCCAGGGTTGGGGGCTGCTGGGCCTCGCTCTTGGGCCCCAGAAGCAGACTGATTGGGAGGCAACAGTGCCCCTGAGCCAGGGAGGCTCCCCCAGCACCCGACCTCTTGCTTCCCATTGCTGCCCCGCAGGGATGGTCGTCTGCAACTGGGTGGTCATCCTCAGTGTCTGCATCACCGTCCTCTGCGTCTTCGACCCCACGGGCCGCACCTTCGTCAAGCTCAGAGCCACCAAGAGGCGGCAGCGCAACCTGCGGACCTACAACCTCCGGTGAGCAGACAGGGTGGGCGGGCAGCCCCGCGGAGGTTCACGGAGGGGCGGCCGGGCTGGCCCTGTGCCTTCCGAACCGCGTGCCGGGCCGCATGCCGGCCTGCGGGAGCCGTGCGCATGTGTTACAGTTCTAGCCTCTCCCAGCCTCAGTTTCCTGGTCTGTAGAGTGGGAATCACAACAGCTCCTGCCTCTGACGGCTGCCGTGAGATTTGAATGAGCACAAAGCGGTTGGTGCTGTGCTCACCATTTGGTACGTGCTCGGCCAGTGGGGCCGCTGTGACCATTGGCTCCACCTTCGGTGCTGCTAACGCCAGCGGTCATCATAGCAGGAAGCAGGCCTGAACCAGGCCAAGCAGCACGCACCCTCACTGACAGCAGCTCTGTGAGGGGGCTGTTAGCATCACCCCCTTCACACAGACAGAGCAGGAACACAGAGTTGTGTGACTTGCCCCAGTGACCCAGCTGGGAAATGGCGGTTCTAGGCCCCAGCCCGGGTGGTCTGGCTTTAGGGCCCTTGCTCCTAACCACTGGGCTGGGTGGTCTCTGGGATGAAGGGGGCTGGAGAAGGTTAATCAAGGAAGGCTTCCTGGAGGGGGTAGGTTTTGCACAGTGTTTTGAAGAAAGGGGAATGCTGTGCCATGGTAAAGAAAAAGAGGGAATCCAGGGTCATAGTAATTTCTGTTTAGTCAAAGAAAAAGATGGGTGGGGCACGGAGCTTCTCCTGTGTCTTAGGCCCTGCCCTGAGCCCTTTCCCACCTTCAGTCCGTTCAGTACTTTTGCAGACCCTAGTGCCCTTAGGAGGCTGATTCTATGGACGAGGAGTCTGAGTTCCAGGCAGGGCAGGTCACTTGCCGCAGGTCACGCTGATGGGGAGCAGACAGGTACTCCATCCCCAGGACAGGGGATTTGGGGGACCTCGGTGGACTGCCCAGACCCCCAAGCCCAGTGGGAATTCTGCTTTGAGCTCCCCCTAGGCCCTCCACATCAGCTCAGCGCAGCAGCCAGAGCCACACCCGTGCCTGGGCTGGCCACCTCCCAGCCCAAAATACCAGGTCTCGGAGCCAAGGCCCCAGAGCCCGTTCTCCCAACCAGCATAGCAGGCCATCACCACCCATCCCGTTTTTCTCATTCTGAGCATACGCCCCCACCTGACCTGGTTTCTGGGCTTCTGGGGCCCTGGGAAAAAAAAAAAAAAATCTCCCCTGCCTGACTCTGGGTAATTGCCTTTGGGGCCAGGGAAGCTAATGCCTTTGCAGCTAGGGGCTGTCGTTTTAATTAGAAAGTTTTCCTGCGGTTTCGGGCCGTGTGGGGCTAAGTAAGAGGCCTCAGAGCTCACGGGCTCTGACCTGTTGCATTTTCTCCAGCTGTCTGTGGGGGCCGGGAGGGCAGCCTAGGTTGCGGCTGGGTTAATGTGGCTACCGCTCAGCCTGGTCTCCACGGGCCCTCCACTGACCCTCTGAAACCAGCAGTATTTCTAACAAGGACATTTTCACACCCGCCCGCCCTTCATCCACTTCCAGGTTTGGGGACGGATGCACGCCCCCACCCATGCTGCACTGACAGATTATTTTAGCATCTGGAAGTCAGGAACCTGTTTAAGTCCTGGGCCTTCTCTCCTTTCCGTGAAATCTGGTAGGGGTGGAGAGATGGGTTCTTCCCAGCATGGCTCACTGGGAGCCTTGACCTTGGATCTTTGCAGGGGTGTCTGCACTCCCACGGGGGTGCTGGGTCCATGAACTTGCTCTTCAGATTCACTCTCTCTCTGCCTAGTGTTCTTCTCTGCAGCCTAACTGATGCATCAGGCCAAACCTGGCCCTGGCTCCATCTTCCTCCTGGTGGGCGAATGGGGGAATGCAGGAAAGCCTACAGTCAGCACTGCCCTCAGCCAGAGGCCCAGCAGGAAATACTCTTTAAATGTTGAAAAGTACCTTAGATTAATTAGAAAGGGTTAAAGAATGTGATGCTCTGGGATCCCGGCCTGTGGCTTGTCAGCTCACTCTCCCTTCATCAAGCCCCTGGCAGGGGGATGTCGCTTTATGATAAGACTGCCCAAGTTCCTGAGAACTGGTAGATCCCAGAAGCACCAGTTCCCTTGTACCCTTCGTACCCTGTTCTAACCCCCTCTCTAGCTCTGGAAAGCCCTGTGGCCTTCCCTGTCCCTGTGGGCCACTTCCATAAGGAAGCAGCCCTTTGCTGCAGAGGGAAGCCAGAGGGCTCAGGAAGGAGGGCCTGGCCTGTCACTCCTGATGGATACTAAGTGCCTTGCAGGCATTTGAGGCCACCCATACCTTCCCCTCTGGACCACCAAGCAGCAGCAGCAGCAGGGACCAGAGGGAGGGGAGGGCACATGTCACAAAAGCTTGTTCAGTCTGGAAACTTACATATTTGATGTTGGTTCTCCTAAATTTATGCTCAGAACACACTGACTTCAGAGTACCCGGTGGCTCAGTCCATTAAGCGTCTGCCTTCAGCTCAGGACATGATCTCAAGGTTCTGGGATCGAGCCCCACATCAGGCTCCCTGCTCAGCGGGGAGTCTGCTTCTCCCTCTTCCTCTCCCTCTGCCCCTGCTCATGTATGCGCACGTTCTCTCTCTCTCTCTCAAATAAAAGTAAGTAAAATCTTTAAAAACAAAACAAACGAACACACCAACTTCTGGGCTCCCAGCACTGGAAGGACCTTGGAGGCTAACTGGCCAGCTGCTCCGCCTTCCAGTGCAGTGTCCTGGACACCCCGACCCCCCATCACAGCAGCTAGACACATTGAGGCTGGGGGTGGGAATGGACAGACGTCAGCCACGCAGATGACCGGTGTGGGTCCTTGTCCCCTCTAATGTAACAGATCCAAGGAGTCGGGAGATGCAGAGCCTCACGTGCCCATTAAACTTCCCCCCCCAATACAGAGAAGGTTGTGTATCTGAAATCCCTTCCAAGGGGAAGCAAGTCTGTCTGACAGGTCTGTTCCAGTGACTTGGCCAAGAGGCCCAGCACCCTGCTGCGGGGTCCCAGGGCTTTTAGTTTGAGGCATTGGACACCTGGGCGACAGAGTGGTCCCCAGTTTGGGCTCCTACCTATGAAGCCTCCCTGGGGCATGCTGGTGTTCAGTCGGCCAGAAGCTGGGAGTGTGGCCAACCACATGCTGTTGTAGGCCAGCAGGGGTCCCCCCCAGGGGACCTTGGCCAGGCCCAGGCCCAGTCCCTCTTAGACCCCCTGCTGGAGAGCCCTTAGGTGGGATCCTCGAACAGGCTGCCCTGCTCCAGTCGCAGCTGGGTCGTGTCCCTTTTGGCCCCGCCCCCTGACCTCACACATACCAGCTCTCTCCCCTTGCAGGCACCGCTTAGAGGAGGGCCAGGCCACCAGCTGGTCGCGCCGGCTCAAAGTGTTCCTCTGTTGCACTCGGACGAAGGACTCGCAGTCAGTAAGTACTGGGGGGATCGCCTCCCACCGGCTCACGTCCTGCTGTCGGCCACTTAGGAGCCCTGGCTCCTTGGCAGAGCCAGGTGGAGCAGGGCAGCTAGAAGGGCCTGAGCTTGAAGCAGGAGTGGGGGGGGGGGACCTGGCACTCACTGGCCTACCGACTCCCTCCAGCACGGGGAACAGCCACTTCCTGGCTTGGTCAAGGGGATGGAAAGGTTTCAAGACCTTTCATCCACCCCCTTGGAACTTAGTTTAGGAGAGGAGATACTAAAAAATCAGGGTGACCTGAAAGCAAAGAAAAGCAGTATGAACATTCCCAGCCGCAGAGGCCTCTGGAAGGCCCGTCGGGGCGGTCAGGTGCTGAGCCCCAGACGTGCACAGTCAGCCCTCCGTACCTGGTGCTTGGAGGAGGGCACGGAGGGGCCCAGTGCTGCTGGAGAAAGGCCATCTCAGCAGAGGGTGGCCCCTGGGGGGAGGTAGGGCCCTTGGGGTCCTCGACGCAGACCCCCCATGCACCCTGGCAGGGCCCTTAGAGACCATCTAGTGTCCCCCCCCCCCGTCCCCTGCCCCTCATTTTTCAGATCAGACAGCTGAGGCCCAGAGAGGTGGTGTGACTTGCTCAGCGTCCCACAGCTAGTTAGTGGCAGAGCCAGTGAGGTCAGGAGACCACTCCTCCCTGAGCCAGACAGCAAGTGCCCTCCATGGAAGCCACCGGAAGCCTGAGTGGCTCCTTCCCTCCAGCAGCCCCTGGTGAACTGTAGAGTGAGTAATCAGGTATAAGAAAGTCCTCCGCTCCTCCAAGGTTCCCTGGTGGGCGGGGATCACCCCATGGGCCTCTCTGGGGGGTGGTCTAGGGGAACATACCCACCCCTCCTGGGCACGTGGCAGACTTGGGGCTGATGTCAGAGTGCTGCAGGGTGGGGTGGCCCAGGACCCGGGTCCCATCAAGCGCTGGGGGTCAGGTGCAGTGCACGTTTTGATCACTCTGTGCTCTGTGGCTTAAAATCTGAACTGAGTGCCCAAGTGACAAATCAGGCCCTTCGTGTACAGTTCCGTATTTGTAGATGCAGCCGTATAGGCCCCTCGCAGGGCGGTCAGCGGAGCCCGGTGGTAGCTAGTGCTGTCTGGCCTCGTCAGGACTTTGAGTTTGCAACCCTGGAGTTTTGTTCTCTTAAAAGTGTCAGGCACTCACAGGTGAAACCCTGAGAGTGGGAATCACTGGCCATGAGTCTGCACCCAGCACAGCCTTTCCCAACAAGCTAGGGAAGAGGTTTCTGAGGCCGGGAGGAGGCCTGGCCCACTGACGGGCATGGTGGCCTCTGCACGCCTCCTGCCTCCTGCCCTCCTGCCCGAGGCCAGAGGGGCAGCCAGCCCAGTGTCACAGCCTTCTCCAGGCCCATCATGAGGGTCCCCGAGCCTAAAGCCGTGGGCAGGTGGGGGGAGGGGGACTGCCACCCCAGAGGCTCCGCCCCGTAGGAGGCCTTTCAAGGTCACAGCTGGTGGGAGGTGGGAAGAAACTCAGTGTGGGGAGGCGGCAGCCAGGAGCTCAGTTTTGGCTTCTCTGCTAGAGAGACAGGCGGAGGAGAAACAAGCCGGGCCGAGCAGGCCTTGATTCCTAGTGGCTGGGGAAAGAACAGGAAATGGCTCACGTTGGCATCTGTGCATGGTAGGCGGTGATGGTGAGTGCCATAGGAGCTCTGAGGACAGAAGAGGGCCGGGAGGTGGAGGTTTGGTGGCTGTCACACACAACTCTGGTCAGGTCTGCAGGGCCCAGAGCCTAGGCTAGGGCCCTCGGGGTCACATTTACAGAGGGCCCGGCGGGATTGGACCCAGCTGGTGCCGAGCAGGTGCCTGGGGCGAGCTGGCACTGAGCCTGGAGCAGAGCACCAGACCAGTGGGATTCACGTTGGGTCTCTTGCCCTCTCTCCGCTCCCCTGCCCCCACCTCCCCCCCCCCCCCGCCCCCGGACTTCACAGGATGCCTACTCCGAAATCGCCTACCTCTTTGCTGAGTTTTTCCGAGACCTCGACATTGTGCCATCTGACATCATCGCCGGCCTGGTGCTGCTCCGGCAGCGGCAGCGGGCCAAGCGCAACGCCGTGCTGGACGAGGTGAGTGCCATCTCTCCTGCGGGCCTCTCCCTGCTGCCCTGCTGCTGCTATGCCCGCTCCCTGGGGTCCCTCTGGTCACCCCCTGATGCCCCCTCTCCTCCTGGCTCTAGCTTGAGGGTCTTCTCGCTGCTGGGCCAGCCGCGGAGGCTTCTGACCACAGGGCCCTCGTGAACGATGCTTGGAGCCTCGGCCCTCCGCACTTGCCTCCGTCTGCCCCCCGCCCCCAACCAGCACCCTGACCCCCACTGGGGTCTCCCAGCATCCTCTCCAAAGCGCGGTACCCTCGGCCTGGGCAGGAAGGTCCCTGGCGCGGGCTGGTAGGGGGTGTTTGATGCTTTCAGTGGAAAGGGAGCAACTAGACATGTGAGGAGACCTCGGATTTGGGGACAATGGCTGGGTCACGGAAGAGCTAGAAACCACACCCTCCTTTGGGTGTTCAGGCCCTTAGGAAGCAACAGAATCAGAGCCCGGGGGGACCTGGACCCCCTATCTCAGCCGTGCCTCCTGGACCTGGGACAGCCACCTTCACACCCTGGTTTTACAGGCGAATAATGACATTTTGACCTTCCTGTCTGGGATGCCAGTGACTAGAAACACCAAGTATCTCGACCTCAAGAACTCGGTGAGTCAGACCCCCCGCACCCCCTCCCCACCCTGGCTCCTTTTCCCTCTGCGGGGCGGCCTGAGCAGACCCCCTGCCGGCCGCCCCGCAGCATGGGGGGCTCCCGCAGCTCTCCGCCATCACCTCCCTCCTCACCACCCCTTCGCCTCCCCTTCCTCCTGAGGACCGCCCCCGTCATGCTGGTCCCACGGTCAAAAGCCTGGAATCTGCTTCACCACCCTCCGAATGTCTGGCCCTGGCTTCTTTTTTTTTTTTTTTTTTTTAAAGATTTTATTTATTTATTTGACAGAGAGAAATCACAAGTAGATGGAGAGGCAGGCAGAGAGAGAGAGAGAGGGAAGCAGGCTCCCTGCTGAGAGCCTGATGCGGGACTCGATCCCAGGACTCTGAGATCATGACCTGAGCCGAAAGCAGCGGCTTAACCCACTGAGCCACCCAGGCGCCCTGGCCCTGGCTTCTTAAGATCGTGAGGTTGGGGAGTGGCGGGGCGAGCTGCTCAGACGGTTGCAGCCGCTGTTGTCCTGGAAGGCAGCACGACACAACGCACTAGTTTCGAGCTCTTTTGAGCGGTGGAACCTTTTCTCAGGCATCTGTACTAGAAACCCGCTGTTCACAGGTCAAGGTGGGACCTGCCCTGTGGCCAGGGGAGCTCTTCCCCACCACAAGGGCACTGTGCTGCCCAGGCTGAAACTGCAGCCGGCGTCCTCAGGAGCAAAGCGATTCGCCGCTGTCACTGTGACCTTGAGCAAGGCCTCTGTCCCCTCGGAGCATGTTTCTGCATGGGTGATGGTGCTGGGCACACCTTCCAGCCAGAGCTCCAGTAGGGAGGAAATGAACCATTCCGAGTCTGGCTCCCCAGTCGGGGACCTATCAGAAAGGATTCCTCCCTTGTATCTAAATTGCCTAGAAAATCCTCCAGTCTCCATCTGTCCCCACTGTCCAGAGTGGGTGTGCATGTCCCCTCTGTGTGCATGTGCCCGAAGCAGGTGCCCAGCCCAGCCTCGCTTACCCCAGGCACCCCGGGCGCTCTTACCATGTGAAGGGGGAGGTGGCACAGGCAGGCCACCGAGCCTTGAGGTGCTGGGCTCCCTGCCTGCCGGTGCCCCACCCTCCAGCTGGAGCCAGAGAGGATAATTACCTTCTCCAGATCATTCCTAAAGAGCAGATAGAGCTGGCCTGGCAATGGTTCCGCCCCTCTGGGCCCTTATTAAGGTGCTCCCTACTTCACTTCAGAAGATGACTAATCACCCTCTTTAACTTTTACAAGGTGACTAATTCCCCCTAAGTGCAGGAGCCCTCCAGCGTCTGGCACACCCCGGACACAGGAAGCCGCTTTGCGGGGACACCTGTGCCTCCCACCTCCTTCCAGCCCATTGGGCTGATCACAGTAGCCACTGGCCTCAGACGCCAGGTGTCAGACTGGCGCCTTTCTCTGCAGAGATCCCGGTCTGGTCCAGACATCCCTGGGGAGCCTGTGACTTGGCCCATCAAACAAGAGTCTCCCCATATTTGCAGACAAAGAACTTGTGGGCCGAGAGGCTGTTGATGGCTTGTCAGGTCCCCCAGCATCTACAGCGCTGGCCCTGCTGCTCAAGGCCTGGACACCCCCAGCTGGAGGGCTTAGTGCCTCTCAGGGTTAAACTTTCCTTCCCAGGCCTGTGATGCCCTCTCACACCTCCCTCTCGCTTCCCTTCTCTGGAAATCGATCCAGGGCTCCGAGTGTTTTTCTGTCCCCAAATCATTAATTCTGACGTTGGAGCAGCAGGACGGGTCCCAGGAGGTTCCGTGCCCTGGTTGCATGGAGATAATTAGGGAAATGCAATTATCATCTGAGGGGAGCGGTCCTTCCTCCAAGGCGGGGGCGTGGGGGGCCTGCAGTCCGTGGGGAGGCCAGGAGGGCCGCTCCCTCCTCCATCCAGGGGAGCCTTTGGGCCTGGAGGCTGGAAGGGCAGCAGTGACCGCCTCCGCCTCCTTTCTTCCAGCAAGAGATGCTCCGCTACAAAGAGGTCTGCTACTACATGCTTTTCGCGCTGGCCGCCTACGGGTGGCCCATGTACCTGATGCGGAAGCCTGCCTGTGGGCTCTGCCAGCTGGCGCGGTCCTGCTCGTGAGTACCCCTGTCCCGTGCTTCGGCTGGCCAGCGTGTGCAGACAAGCAGAGGTCCTGAGGGCCAGCGTGTGGGAGACTCTCCCCGGACAGACTGTGCCTGCCCAGCCCCCCAGGGTCTGTGGCTTCCGTGGCTTCTCTTCCATGCCACCTCTGGGCCTCAGCCTCTCTACTGCTGCATTATCCTTAGGCGGGGAAGAGCACGGGCTTTGGAATCACACAGTGTTTGGTTTGAATCGAGATTTCGTCATTTGCAGCCAGAGGCAAGTTGTTCTACCTCTGCGAGACTCAGTTTCTTTGTCTGTAAAGTGGGGATGGCGATACGTATGTCCTGGAGTTGTTCTGAGAGGATGGGATGCGACTGGAGAGCATCTGGCGTGCTAGCTGCCTTCCCCTGCCGTCCTCCGCCCCGTCAACCATGCCACGCCCCCTCGACCTGTATCTTTCTCTCCAGCTGGTGTCCTGTGCTCAGCTTGCTGAAACAAGGGACATGCCTAGTACAGGCCCAGTTCATGGAGACCTCTGGAAGGGCATCAAGAAGGCCCTTGAGTGAAAGACTTTGACCCTCTTCCCAGGGACTTGGCAAGGCACCTGTCCCAGACCAGCCCACCCCCACCCCCTCTGGGTGCTGGGAGGACTCTCTGTCTCTCCTAACTGGGCCAGAGAAGGACAAAGCTCTGGAAGGGCCCCTTCCCTGTCCTTGGTGTCTCCACCCTCAGCCCGGCCCAGACAGAAAGAGGACAGCTCCCTGGCTCCCTGGTCTGGAAAGCCTGGCGTTCAGTCAGTGACACTCCTGCCCTTGGGGCAGCCACACCCCTCCCGCGGTGCCCTTCCTTTCTGCAGAGAGTCGTGTGGCTCTCTGGACCTTGTTCTCCCCACCCCCCGTGATTTGCAGAGCGAGTGGCCGGGCCACCCTGTGCTCCCTCCCACAGCTGGCGTTCCTCGCAGCGTCCTTGGGAGTCACTGCGAAGCATGTCAAAATGAGTCCCAGACCAGGAGTCTGGAGACCCGGGCTCTGACGGGCCCTGCTCTATTACTGGCAGGCTGGGGACGCCGTCGGTGCGAGCGGTGCCCTTCCTGCCTGCCTAGCGGGTATTTCAGAAGCCAGGCAATCGTGGGCAGGCAGGGCCCTCGGGGGATCTGCAGACAAGGGGTGGGGGGCCCAACTGTGGTTTGTCAGCTTCTCGAGACTTCGAGGAACAAGAGGACGGGTCCTCGAGCTCAGGTGTCCGTCCCTGAAGGCGGCACGGTGGCGGCCACATGCTGAGAGAGAAGAGGCAGCTGCCTGAGAGCAGGGGTCTGGCCTCCAGCCCCGGTCCGGCCCCCACTTGGCCCTGCAGTCGGTGGAGCCCCCCCCCCACACGGGCCCTGCGGTGGTCACCCAGTCCAGGCCCCGTTGCTTCCCAGACTCAGCTGAACCCTGAGTTTTCCCAGAGGGGCCTCTCCTCATTGGGAAGTAGGTAACAGTCCCTTAGGTGCTGCTTAGGTGAGGACAAAGCTCGAGACATCCCTGAAATTCAGGATTCTTCTTAAAAATCTCAGCTGTCCTCTCAAGGCAGCAAGCCCACCCGGGCCTTGAGTTCTGGCTCCGGGCTCCTCCACCCATCCGTTGGCCACTGGCTCCCTCTGGCGGCCTGAGGAATAGCTGCACCCCGAGCAGGGTCCCCTGCTCAGAGGCTCAACTCGCTGTTCATTTGGGGGAGGCCTGCTGTGGGCCCGGTGCCCAGACGTGTCTGTACCCCTGGCACAGTAGGCCCTGCCCTGGGACCCACTGCCTGGTGGGGGGGGGTACAGACAGCACACAGACAAGGACACGGGCCCTGTAGGAGCAGAGGGACACTTGGGCGAAATAGAAACAGGTCGTGGTGTCAGGCTGGGAAACACAGGCAAGGGGCTGGTGGTGCTGGACGGGGTGTCCCGGGCGAACCTCCCCGTGACATACGTGTGAGCAGAGGCCTGAGGGAAGTGAGAAGTCCTGCCGTGCAATCTGGCCTGTGCATCCTTGCAAGGACCCCAGCTCTTACACTGGGCAGGAAGGGCATCACTGCAGGGTTTCCAGTGAAGCGACATGGCTTGGCTTACGTCTTAGAGGGTTGCCCTGGCTGCCCATTGAGAATGTCGAGACCAGGAGTACATGGGGGAGACCGGGGCGGCCACCATGACGCTCCAAGGCAGAGATAATGGTGGAGGGGTGGGTGGGTCCCGGGAAAGTGGCCGGAGTCTGTTCTGAATTGGAAGACAGAGTGAGCCGATGTGTCGACCGACCCATGGGCTGTGGGACGTGAAGTGGGGCGGGGACCTGAAGCCAGCTCCAAGGACAGGGCTGGACAATGAGCAGCAGGGTGCAGGGAACTCTGGGAGCACGCAGGGGTGGGCCGGTGGGGGGGGTAATGGGCCCCTGAAACGTGGGAAGGGAGCATCTGAGGTGGGAGCAGATCAGGCGGTTTGGTCACCCAGAGGGCGTAGCTATGACAGGAGGAGCCAGGGAGGCCCGGCAGTGAGGGAGGAGCAATCCAGGGGTGAGGCGGGGAGAGCACTGCAGGGAGAGAGAGAGGCCCACTGGGTCCTGTGCCGCCAGGAGGCCGAGTACCATGAGGGCTGTGGGACTTCTCCAGGGGGGTTCCGGAGAGGCTGACTGGAGCCGTTGCTCTTGGGGTCTCTGAGCCCCCTGCCCCCCTCCCCTTGCCAGGTGCTGCCTGTGCCCCACGCGGCCCCGCTTTGCCCCGGGAGTCACCATCGAGGAGGACAACTGCTGTGGCTGCAACGCCATTGCCATCCGGCGCCACTTCCTAGATGAGAACATGACCGCGGTGGACATCGTGTACACTTCCTGCCACGACGCGGTGAGCGGCCACGCCGGGCCTGTGGGCAGCGCTCCCTCACCCCGGCCTCTGTCCTCGGCGGGTCGTGGGGGTGCAGCTGGAGCCCCTCCCCTCCTCACCCCCTCGGGGGCCAAGCAGGGGTCCCCGACCCCAGCCCCAGCCCCGGGGCTTCTCGGCCCAGCCGTCGGGGCAAGGGATGCAGGGACTCAGCAGCGAGGCCCTGGGAAGGGGGCAGCGGTCCCTCCAGACTCCACAGGCAGGACAGCAGCACTCAGGCGGCCTGAGCTGGAGGGGAGCCTAGAGGGAGCCCCAGCAGCCTTGCGGGGGCCCAGAGAGGAGCTGGCTCCTTGGCCAGGAGGCCTGCTTAGGTCACTCTCTGAGTCTAGGCCCATCCCAGGACCCCTTGACTCATGAGCCCCCCTTATCCTAGGTCTATGAGACCCCTTTCTATGTGGCAGTGGACCATGACAAGAAGAAGGTGGTGATCAGTATCCGGGGAACGCTTTCGCCCAAGGTATGCTGCCTGTGGCGCCCAGCCCAGCCCTCACAGCCCCTGAGGCCTGCCCGCCTTCCTCTTCCTGTCCTCACCCCAGCCCTCGCCTGTCCTCTCTGTCCACAAGGATGCCCTGACGGACCTGACCGGGGACGCCGAGCGCCTCCCCGTGGAGGGGCACCACGGCACCTGGCTGGGACACAAGGTACTCCCCCTTCCGGGCCCCAGAGGCTCCTTGCCTCCTCTGCTACCCTGCCAGCGCGCACACCTGTCCTGCTGTCGGGGGGGTCCTCCTGCTTGCTAGGCCCCCAGGGGGAGGTGGGTCAGAGGGGCCTGCATTCATCTAGAAGGTCCACCGTGGCCCAGCCACCGGGATCCCCACAGTCCTGCCTGGCTCAGGTCCTGTCCCAGAAGAGCCTAAAGAGGCAGACGGGAAAAGATTGGTTTCTGTGAGATGCACAACTCTCCTGAGCCTCAGTCTTGTCATCTGTGACATGGAAATGATGTGATAAAGTGTGCACCAGCCCCCACAGCCAGGTTGTTAGGAGGGCCAAAGAGGAAATGGTTGGGACAGGATTGGTGAGTCTCCAGTCACCGTTTTTGCTGGTCCCTAAAAGGCTTCACTCCTGGGGCGCCTAGGCAGGGTGGTTGGTTAAGCCTCTGATTTTTATTTTTAATCTTTTTTTTTTTTAAGATTTTATTTGTTTATTTGACAGGCAGAGATCATAAGGAGGCAGAAAGGCAGGCAGAGAGAGGGGGGGAAGCAGGCTCCCTGCTGAGCAGAGAGCCCGACCCGGGCCTCCTCGATCCTAGGACCCTGAGATCATGACCTGAGCCGAAGGCAGAGGCTTTAACCCACTGAGCCACCCAGGCGCCCCATGTAGAATCTTTTTAAAAAATTTATTTGAGAGAGAGAGAGAGCGCGCACACACACGAGCAGGGGGAGGGGCAGAGGGAGAACTGAAGGCAGATGCTTAACTGACTGAGCCACCAAGTGTCCCCAAGCGTCTAATTTTTGTTTTCAGCTCAGGGTTGTGAGACCAAGCCCAATGTCCAGCTCCATGCTCGGCACGGAGTCTGCTTAAAACTCTCTCTCTCCCTCTCCTTCTGCCCCTACACCCTGCGTGCGCACCCTTGCTTCTCTTACACTCAAATAAGTAATAAATCTTTTCCCAAAAAAAAAAAAAAAAAAAAAGGCCTACAAGATCTCCCTCTCTGTTCCTCCTTACCCAGGGGATGGTTCTCTCGGCTGAGTACATCAAGAAGAAGCTGGAGCAGGAGATGGTCTTGTCCCAGGCCTTTGGGCGAGACCTGGTGAGGCTTCCTCCCTGCCCCTGAGCCCTGGCCATGCCCACGATGCCGCCTCCAAGGCAACGCTGGGGGCAGGGTGTGTGCATGGTGGTGCCCCCCCCGCCACCCACAACGCCCCACAAGCCAGACCCCTACACTGTCCTTGGATGCTTGGCTTCCAGCCCCCTCCTCACCGCTCGGTGACCCCTTCCTCTCTCTCGTACCAGCAGTTCTTGGGCTCCCCTGCCCAGCCCCAGCCAGGTATGACCCCCCTGCTCCATGCTGGGCACTGGAGGTACAGAGATGGTTCTGGGCAGGGGCTTCAAAATACAGAGCAGGCAACAAAGATAAGTAATTTCAGAGCCCATAGGAAGGGTGTTGCTCTGGGTAGAGTGATGTGGATCCTACCACCGACCCAGCCTGCTCCCTGGACAGGCAGCCCCCATGGCAGCCACCCTTCCCAAAGCCAGGCGCTCCCTGGCCTCAGGAGACCCCAGTCTAGTTGTTGGGGCACAGAGATGGGGGAAGGTGAACCAACGATTGCTCTAGAGGATAATCTCCATAGTACGTACCCTATTACAGTAGAGTACAGTCAGCATGTATAAAGGTCTTCCTTGTGTATAGATACAAGCGTCTAGGAGGGAGTGGGCCTCTCCCAGAAAATCAGGAAGGTATCAGGAAGGCCGAACAAGGTTTTGAAGGATGCATAGGAGTTTATTCAAAGAGTCTCCCCAAGAAGTTGCTCTGAGCGTGTCTAGCTTGGCTCTTCCCCTGCCCCAGGGACCACACAGCACAGATTCTGTGTCAGGACTCTGGGAAGACCCCTCTGTCCGATTGGTAGCAGCTAGTCCAGCGCGTCCCTAGGGCTGGGCGCTCACCTGTCTCTCCGTTTCCAGGGCCGAGGAACCAAACATTATGGCCTGATTGTGGTGGGCCACTCCCTGGGTGCGGGCACCGCGGCCATCCTCTCCTTCCTGCTGCGCCCCCAGTACCCTACCCTCAAGTGCTTTGCCTACTCCCCACCAGGGGGCCTGTTGAGGTGAGCCGCCTGGGGCCTGGGAGCTGGCTGGGGTTGATGGGGGCCAAAGACTTGGGAGCTGGCCTGGGCAGTCTGACTTCCGGTGACATGGGGGCCTGGGAATGGCCTGGCAGGTGGAAGGAGGGGTGCTCCGACAGAGGCCAGGCAGACCCCAGGATCTGTGCCCGGCAAAGCCCCTCACTGGCAGGAAAGGTGTGACTGGGAGCAGGCAGCCCAGCCTGGCCCCTGGGAGCTCCCCAGAGGGCCATGAATCCCAACACTAACCCTAGGAGTGCTAGAGCAGGGCTCCCTCACCGCCCCTGCCTCAGCACCCCCGGCTTCCTTTGCAGCGAGGACGCCATGGAGTACTCCAAGGAGTTCGTGACGGCTGTGGTTCTGGGCAAAGATCTTGTCCCCAGGCGAGTTGCAAGTCACAAGTCACTCCCTTTCACCACTGTCCCGGCTAGCTGTTCTTGCCTCCTCGGGGCCTTTCCCTCAGATGCCCATCTTCCCCGGGAATCCCAGAGCCCCTAGAGCCCCCAGAGGGAGAGGACAGGTGGCCCCACCCTGCCTGACCTCCCTTACCTGGCTAGGCCCTGCTAAACTGCGGACTCACCCCTGCCCACCCCTCCCACCCCATGACCCCAACGGCATGGCCTTCTCCCTTGTGTGGCTGCTGTGTGCCTGCCTATCTGCCCCCATACCCCACACACCTCCCAGGCCCTGGCCCAGCGAGGCTGACACCTGGCTTGCTTCCTTCCCCAGGATCGGCCTCTCCCAGCTGGAAGGCTTCCGCAGACAGCTCCTAGACGTCCTCCAGCGAAGCACCAAGCCCAAAGTGAGCCCCCGCCCCCTGTCCCCCTCCACCCTGCTTGGGCATGCTGGACTGTGGGCACCTGCCTGTCCCTTGGCACAAAGCACAAGAGGGCCCAGCCATGTGAGGCCAGGCCGCGTGTGGCTGGTGTCATGGGAACCCCGGCCAATCAAACTCTCAGCACCTCCAAACCCATCTCGTCTCCCCCACAGCCTATCCTCATACAGAGGGGGGCAGTCGAGGCCCAGAGTGGGTAAGGGACTTGCTTTTGCTCACACAAGCTGTCAGGCCTGGGACCCAGGGCTCCTGAGTCCCGACCCCATCACCCAGTGCTGCCTAAGTCAGGAAAAAGCAGGCCCGAGGCTCAGTGCTTCGAGTTCATGATGGGAAGGCCACTGCTAGGCCTGCTGTGGTTCTCCAGGCTCCACGAGTCCAGGTGCCACTGCCGGAGGGAGTCTGGGTGCAGTTTGTTCTGAGGCTCTGCTGGAGCTAGAGACAGGCCCAGCCCTGCCTCCTCTCCCATCAGGTCTTTGAGGACACTAGGGGTCTTCCTGTGCCAAGACGGCCTCAGTGTCCCAGGCGGGTGTGGGTGCTGTGGCCAGGTACCCTGAGGCAGGCAGGAAGGGGCCGCCCTGGGGCAGCATGTCCTCTCTGACCCCCGACTCCACCACACCCATCATCTCTGCCCAGTTTGGGCTGTTCCCAGCCTTGGTGCCCATGACCTTCTGGCAGGCAGCGCCCTGGGCCTGGCACCTGGTGGCAGGGGTGGGCAGGGCAGCAGAAACGTAGGGGCCCAGGTATGCCTGGAGGAGCCTGGTTCTGGGAGGCAGAGCTGCTCCTATCTGACCCAGGCTTGCACACTCATCAGGGCTGGGGCGTGGGTGGCCAGAGGCCACCCCAGATGCAGCCGGGCCTCGTAGGTGCAGCTGGAATGAACTTGGGGTCTGCTCTGTCTCTGACTCAGTGCATGACCTAGAACGAGCCCCTTCCTTTGCTGGACTGTTTCCGCGTCCTCTAGATGAAGAGGTGACTGGTCTTCCAGCCCCTTTCTAGCCCTGAAGTTCAACACTGTCCCGTCATCTGTCCTTGGCATCTTTCTGGCCATCGTGGCCACTGTATGCCTCGGCCACTGCCTCCGCAGGTGGGCACTGCTCTTCCCTCTGCCCCATGGCCATCCTGGCTCCCCCCAGTGACCTCTGAGCCCCCTTTCAAGGCCCCTCCTGCTGCTGCCCACTAGCCAGCCCTGCTCAACTCTTTCCCTGTCTCCCCCAACCCTGCTCCACACAGTGGCGAATTATCGTGGGGGCCACCAAATGCATCCCCAAGTCAGAGCTGCCTGAGGAGGTCGAGGTGGCCACCCTCGCCAGCACACGGCTCTGGACCCACCCCAGTGACCTGACCATCGCCCTGTCTGCCAGCACCCCTCTCTACCCTCCTGGCCGCATCATCCACGTGGTCCACAACCACCCAGCAGAGCAGTGCTGGTAGGTGCTGCTTCTGACCCTGACCAGGGGCATGGGGGATAGAGCTGGCCTTGCTTAGTGACCCCCCACCCCTCGGGGACTGGGGGCAGAGGCAGGGAGATGATGGCCCAGGATGCTCTGGGCCTGCATTGCGCTATCCTTGGGCTCTGCAGGTGAAACAAAAGACCCATCCAGAGCAGGACCCCACCCTTTGTACTCTGTGCCCTCCACCATCTCCTGGTGTCCCCCAGGGCAGTTCTCCCCACTTATGGCCCATGTGAAAGCGGATGCCCTTGGGGAGGTCACCCTGAGGCCCCAGCCAGCTCCCACAGTTATGTGCCTTCCTCTCTGGGATTAGTCGGCAGCACTCGTGAGCAGGGGTGGGGATGAGAGGGGAGAGGGGAATGGGCCAGCAGTAGCAGGCTTCTCCCTCGTCCTGCTCTTGAAGGGGCGGGGCCTGACTCCTCCCTCCCAGCCACAGAAGGCTTGTGAGCCAGGCCTTGCCCAGGGCGGGGCAGGTGTGGTCCAGGCCTCCAGCAGGTGGTAGGCTATGTAGGGACTGTGGCTGAGGTCCTGGTGAGGCCGAACAGGGAGCCCGGGGACCTGGGGGCCGGAGCCAGGCTAGGCTGCCACCCACCCTCAGCCTCCCTCCGGCCCCTGTGCCCCCCAGCTGCTGTGAGCAGGAGGAGCCCACGTACTTTGCCATCTGGGGCGACAACAAAGCCTTCAATGAAGTGATCATCTCGCCGGCCATGCTGCACGAGCACCTCCCCTATGTGGTCATGGAGGGGCTTAACAAGGTGAGCCCCCCGGGCAGCCTGGGCAGGGACGCCTCCTCAGAGCCCCGCTGTGCTCTGTGGCCCGGAGCACCTGGGCTGTCCCCGAATGACAGGCAAGGATGCGGATGCTCAGAGAAGCGAGCCAGAGCTCGTCCTCTGGTCCCTGCACCCCTGCTGTCTCCATGGCTGTGTAGGCCCTGTGGTGGGAAGGGGTCGGGGAGACTCCCAGGTACCTGGCCTGACACACGCACAGCTAAGCAGGGGTGCCCTCTGCCATCACCTGGCCACGGAATGGTGACCGGAGTGGAGGAGCATGCCAGCTGTGGTGCCTAGTGTGATGGTGGGGCCAGGCCCAGGCCTTCCTGGTGGAGCGCGGACCTAGGCCGGAGGGAGGCAGGCAGGAGCAGGGCCCAGCCGACCCAACGAGGCTCTGGCCTGGGAAGCCTGGCCTGCTGCCCCACCCCCACATGATTGTCACCCCTCCACCACCGCCACCAGCTTGCCCGACCTGTCCCCAGGTGCTGGAGAACTACAACAAGGGGAAGACGGCCCTGCTCTCCGCTGCTAAGGTCATGGTAAGCCCCACTGAGGTGGACTTGACTCCTGAGCTCATCTTCCAGCAGCAGCCGCTGCCAACGGGGCCGCCCATGCCTGCTGGCCTCGCCCTGGAGCTGCCCGCCGCAGACCACCGAAACAGCGTCAGGTGAGTCCTGCCTGCGCCGCCCCAGCCTGCCCCGAGGGTACGCACACCCCAGGGGTGTTCCAAGGCACAAAAGCTTGTGCGCATGTGGATCCCGCACCTGTCCTGGGCCGACAGGTGTCTACAAAGCTCTGCGCACAGGCACGGGAAGGTTGAACTTGACCCTCTGCTCAGGAGCTCTTGGGCTGCTCCCACGGCCCCCTGCTTGCCATCACTGAAGCCCCCAGGGGAGAGTGGTCGCCTGGGGATGCACCGAACTGGGGCCACAGCCCACAGAAGCACTCACAGCCATCTAGCCCACACAGATGGACACCTGTGGACTTACAAACACGCAGAGAGGTGTGTTCGTGGTGATGCTTACACATGCATACACATACATGTTCAGAAACCATAGCTCTGAGCATACGGAGCCCCACACACACGTGCTCGTGTAGAGGACATACAAGTCAGAGGCCGAGCTACATAGACCAAAGGGCCGCTAGGGTGGGCAGCCATGCACGTGAGCACGAGACTGCACCTGTGCCCAGACCGAGCCACACGGACACAGACAGACACCTGCACGCTACACACGTAACACCGGGCCCCATGTGCCTGCTCCCGGACCTGCATGTGCTTTGATGGGGGCTGGCTCTGAGGTTGGGAATCTTCCTGGTCCACCCCCTGTGGGGACCTTTCCAGGCCAGGTCACAGATATGGCTGGGAGGCTGCTCCAAAGGGTGGTTGCCACCTCCAGGCCCTTGATGGGGACACCTGGACATCTCTCCAGCCATTTGTATATTTCCTGTGGCGGCTTGACCATGTCTGCTCAGAGGTGCGGCATCCCCCTCCCCTGCCCCCGCCCCCTTCACTTCCCTGTCTGTCCAGCAGAGGGCACTAACCCATGGCGGAGGCAGGAAGTGACCTGGGCCACCCGCCCCTGCTCCAAGACACATCAAGGGGCACTGGCCCTAAGGGTGTGAGAACCAGTGGGGGCAGCTCTAGGCAGTGCTTTCTCCCTTTCTCCCTCCCTCTTCCTCTCTCTCCCCTTCCACCAACGCCTGGTAGTGACCTGGGTCAGCCAGTCTGGGCCCCAGGCTCCGATGAGCGAGCGCAGAGTCTCGCAGCAGAGCTCCAGAGCTCTAGGCTCTCAGCGGGGCCTTAGACCTTCAGTGCCCCCACCCACAGCATCAGACCTTTTGCCTTCTGTTTTGGGCTCTCGTGAGGTGTTTTTTTAAAACAAGTTTCACACTGTTGAACAACTGATAAATTAACCCCGTCCCTTCCCCAAGCTCCCTGCAGCCTGGGAGTGGGAGGGTCCCCCCAACCCCCGGGGTCTCTGCCCCTCCTGAGTGTCACAGCCCTGCCCTGCCCTCCGTAGGAGCAAGTCCCAGTCCGAGATGAGCCTGGAGGGCTTTTCAGAGGGGCGGCTGCTGTCCCCAGTGGCGCCGGCGCCGGCGGCGGCGGCGGCTGCGGCGGCCCGCCAGGACCCCGTGGAGCTGCTACTGCTGTCCACCCAGGAGCGGCTGGCGGCGGAGCTGCAGGCCCGGCGGGCGCCCCTGGCCACCATGGAGAGCCTGTCGGACACTGAGTCCCTGTACAGCTTCGACTCCCGCCGCTCGTCTGGCTTCCGCAGCATCCGCGGCTCGCCCAGCCTCCACGCTGTGCTGGAGCGCGACGAGGGTCACCTCTTCTACATCGACCCCGCCATCCCGGAGGAGAACCCGTCCCTCAGCTCGCGCACCGAGCTGCTGGCGGCCGACAGCCTGTCCAAGCACTCCCAGGACACGCAGCCCCTGGAGGCAGCCCTGGGCAGCGGGGGCGTCACCCCCGAGCGGCCCCCCAGCGCGGCGGCCAATGAGGACGAGGAGGAGGGAGGCTGCGGCAGCCGAGGGGCGGCCCCCGGGGGAGAGCTGGCCCTGCACAACGGGCGCCTAGGGGACTCGCCCAGCCCTCAGGTGCTGGAGTTCGCTGAGTTCATCGACAGCCTCTTCAACCTCGACAGTAAGAGCAGCTCCTTCCAGGACCTCTACTGCATGGTGGTGCCGGAGAGCCCCACCAGCGACTATGCGGAGGGCCCCAAGTCCCCCAGCCAGCAAGAGATCCTGCTCCGCGCCCAGTTTGAGCCCAACCTGGTGCCCAAGCCCCCGAGGCTCTTCGCTGGCTCCGCAGACCCCTCCTCAGGCATCTCACTGTCGCCCTCCTTCCCACTCAGCTCCTCGGGCGAGCTCATGGACCTGACGTCCACGGGGCTCAGCAGCCAGGAGTGCCTGGCCCTGGACAAGGTCCGGACTCCGACCCCCACCAGCCACGGGGCCAGCCCCGCCAAGCGGGACGACCTGGTCATCTCGGCGCGCTAGCACCCCCGGCATGGCTGCAGGCTGAGACCCCGGGCTGAGCAGGGGGCCCCTTGGGCTCCTGGTGGCTGCCCCCAGGGCCAGGCCGCTTTGAGGAGAGCCCCCCCCCCCCGGGGGGCCAGTTTAGCCTCAGGCACGGGGCGCTGCTGCTGAGCTGGGGGTCTGCAGCCCTACCTCAGCTTAGGACCACCGGAAGGCCGGGATAAGGGTCCTTTAGATGGGGGAGGGATGGGAAGCAGGGAGGAGCCTGGGGCGGCCTGCCGGGTGGGCTGGGCAGCCCTCGGCCCTCTCAGCCTGCCTGTCCCCCACAGGACGGGCAGTGGGCATGCCGACTCCCCATCACTGCCCTCTGGCTGCCCTCCCAGGACCAAGATGGAGAGCAGCCCTCTCCCCACATACTCATATCTGTGGTCCAGGCTGGTGTCTGCCCTGGCCACCCCCCAGATCTGGTGCCTGCTGGCCAGCCCCCTGGGGTGACCCCACGCCAAGGTGGCCCGCAGTGCTGTGTATGTTTACAGATGTTGCTGGGCCGGACTGAAGAGGTTTCCTGGGGCTTGCAAGTGCCCCCCCCCCCATGATGGGTTCTGAGCAGGGAGGGGAGGGGGCCTGTCCCCACGGAGCCCAAGGCAGCCACGGGGCCTGGAGGGGCCTGGAGGAGGGTGGGGTCAAGACTACCCCTTTTCTGCTTGGTGCCCCTCATGCTGATCGCTCTGGCAGTGGGTCCTGGGCACCTGGGCCTGCCCCACCTGCCCATTACTTCCTGTCTTGCCTTCTACCCCAGGGGTCCTGGCTGCTCAAAGGGCAGAAGGCACAGGTACGACCACCGCTGGCTTCAGAGTCAGTGCCCTGGGCAGAAGGAGGACACCCAAGTCCCCCTTCCTTTGAGGGCCCCATGTAACCGCTCTGTAGCACCTCGCCCCTGCACCTAGGCAGCCTCAGGCCCTGGGGTCTGAAGCCAGACATGTCCCCACTGCCCTTGGGTCCCCCTCCTCACCAGCCTGAGCGCTGCCCCAGTGGAGCTCTCTTCCCCACAACCCTCCACAACCCTCCACATCCGTCCTGTTGGCAGGAAGTGGAGACGAGAGGAGGGCATTGCAGGATCTAGCTAAACGGGGAGCAGGAGGGCCAGGGGCTCCGGGGCTTTCCCCCCTTAGCTGGAGGCCTCCTGCTGGGCTGGGGACGCAAGGCGGAGGTGGTGCATGCTGGCGGGGGCCACGTGTGTGTGCATGTGCATGTGAACAGCTCCTGAGGAGGGGACCGCGGGGGCTCCCACCCCACCTGCTTGCTGCCCCTCCCAGCCCACCAAGAACCTAGACTAGGATGGGGGCCTGGGCGGTGGGGGAGGGGTGCACAGGACGAGCTCAGTTCCATACATTGGCATCCTCCGTGTCCTACTGCTTCTTGGACCCTGGGTTTGGAAAACTGGTGTGTGCCCCGGCGCTGACCGCCTGCTTGTGCCTTCGTCTCCCCGGAGGCAGACTCCCCCATGCTGCCCCACCCCATAGCCTCTCTGGAGCTGCTAGACTCCCCTGACCAAGATCCCCCCCCCCAAATCTCATGATCACTGGTATCGGGGGGCCTGTGTCCTGATCTCCATCCCACGGAGCTGGGACTGGCCTGGATGCTGCTCTGGGACCCCCCTGCCCACCGTGACAGATGGAGCCAGAGTCCGGGGAGCTGGGCCTCCCTCCCTCTCTGACACCCCCGTTCACAAGACTCCAGGATGCCCCTGCTGAGGGGCCCGCTGCCGGCAGAGCCTGGGCCCAGCAGAAGCAGGATGGAATCAGTGGCTCTTAGAGTTTAGAAAAAAACAAATCGTAAATCAGAGTAAAGTTCCAACAAGCACCTCAGCCAATGGCAGGGAGAGACTTGGTGTCTGGCCTTTTAATTCCTCCTCTGCCAGGGTGGCCCCCGGGACCTCTAAGGGGGCGTGGTAGCCGCCCATGCCCAGGACTGAGCCATCAGGGACAGACTCCCCACCCCCACGGCTGCAGCCACACATGGTTCCAGACCTGGGGCTGGGGCAGGCTTGGACTCAGCCCTGGAGGCCGCAGGGTCAGCCCACCCGGAACCTGCCCTCTCCCCGCCACACCCCCTGAAAGAACGGGCCTGCTGCGCCCCTCTCCCTTCCTCCCCATGCCACACTTGGGGGCCTCTGAGCCTTGGGTGGCTCAGACGCCCCCCCCCCAAGTCTGCTCCCAGAACGCAGCACAAATTCCCAGCCATGAGCTGGCCTGTTCTCCCCGGGGTCTGGGTGACCTCCATATGCAATCGGCAGTGAGCACCTGGGCCCAGACACTCAGGCACTGTCCGTGCCATTCTCCCGCAACTTTTTGTACTTACTGTATGAAAGATCCACACTAATATTGCTGTAAAAAGGAGAGACAAATTAATATAGCTTATTCTATAAATATATCTGTATATAAAGGTTTCTGTATATTGTATAGAGCTGTGTATAAACTGCGTGTAGAAGCACGCTGGCTGCCTTGAGTGACCTCTCTTCCCAGCTCGGGGGGCAAGGGTTGGGGGGTCTGCTGCTGAGCTCAGGGGTAGGAGGGGCCCCCTGAGACTGGCTCGTGCTGCTGTTGATGCCCTGGTCTAGGACCACACTCTGAGCCGCAGTGAGGAACCAGAAGACCCTGAGAACCCCACACAAATGGGGCAGTCCCTTGTTGAGCCTTGCCCATGTGGAAGGTGTACCGGGAGATCCATGTTCATGACCCCATCAGGGCCTTGAAAGATGGGACTTGTTAGTCCCTTTCTCCTCCCTGAGGGGTCTGGGGCACAGAGAGGGTAAGTAAGCTGCCCAAGACCACAGAGCCAGCATGTGGGGCACTGATCTGACAGTTCCCACCCTTCTGCCCAATACTGAGAACCAGAGCAGAGGAGCAAGGACTCCTCTAACACACCCCCCGGCAGGGTAGCACTGAAAGGCAGGGGCCACTGGAAACCTTTGCTGAGTGCTTCTTTAGAAGGGTGCAAAAGAGTTGACCAGGCCCACTCAGGGCACCCCAGGGACCCCAGCTCGTGCAGGCTCCAGGACAAGTGAGGCCCAGGGGGCTGCTGCAGGCCTTGGGTGGGCGGGGAGCTTTTTGGGCCTCCTGCCCACACCAGGCCAGGCCCGCCCGCCCCCTTCATGCAGCAGGTGGCGCTGTTCCTCCAGCCCAGGGAGATGGCAGCTTGGGCCCAGACCCTGAGCCAGCCAATTTTTGACTTGACCTTGACCTTCCCCTTCCTCACACTGCCCACCCTCTTACCCCCTCGAGAGTCCCGAGGGACCCTACTTGGTGCCTTGGGGGAAGGCGACAGAGCAGTGCCTGGCCCCCAGTGCCCCCAGCCTCTTTGAACAGAAGAGGCTCAAAGAGGCCAAAGACCTGCTTAAGGTGACTCGCACTGTGGGGACAGCTGCAGGACTAGAATCCGGGCTGCCTAGCTGAAGACTCTGGCCTCCACCCTCACTTGATGGTTTTCCGAGGTTCTTCCTCAGAAACTCAGTCTCACCGAGTTTGCAAACCGTCCTGTCCAATTCGTGGTTCAGAAGCTGAAGAAACCGAGGGCCAGAGAGATTGTGCCTTGCCCAAGGTCACACAGAATGTGTGGGAAAAGGCTCTCACGAGAGCAATTCTGGGAAGGGCTGGAGCAGCGCTGTGCCTCCCAACCCCACGCAGGCCCTGTGGACAGGCCTGTCCTCCTCAGCTGGGAGGGAGGTAGGAGGTGGGAGGGGGCTTATCCTGCAGGGCTCCCCCCAGCCCTCTCACCCAGCTCCGGGGAAGCAGCACCCCGCGCCCCCCCCCCGCCCCCCTCCGCCTCACTGCCGCTGGGTTCCCACTCAGCACCCCATGGGCCTTCCTCCCTTCCTCTGCAAAAGGGGCTATGGGAGCCCATGGGGGGTCAGGGGTCCCACAACAGGGAGGCCTGGCCATCCGGCTAGCTGATGAACCCCACCCTCTCCTGGCCTGGCCTCCAGGCTGGTACTCTGTGCCTCCAGTACCCTCTGTCTCTGCCTCCCTCTCCCCAGTGCTGCCACCTGCTGGCCCTGCTGAGCGCCAGGAACGATCCTGGGATAGAAAAGCAGCACTTAGGATCACTGCCCTGCCATTTTACCTTCGCCAAGAAGCGGGATTAATAGGCTGACTTACAGAGGAGCCCTCCGAGGACGGGAGGGCAGGCCCTGGAGGATGGCTGAGATGACCACAGGACAGCTGCCCCTGCTCGGCCAGGAAGGAGGTCTTGGTTGTTCACTCCTTATGGCTTGGTGGGGACAGGGTGCAGATGGGGCTCCTCTCTGTGGATGGCTCCCTCAAAGTCCTGGTTATGCACAGTTCCCTTCGGCTCCCTTACCAGCTCTAGTTGCCGCCCTGTCCCAGACAGGCTTCCTTCTGGACTTTGAGGGTGGCAACCTCAGCTTCTGGCTGAGGCCCAGAGTCTGGGACTTTAGCCACTCCTCTCCCCCAACCCAGAGATGGGAACCCCTGGGGGAGTCCCTCCTTTGCTCAGTGGCCGAGTGGAATCAGGGGAGATGGTAGGGCCAGAACACCCTTAACCAGGCCAGCTCCCACCGGATGAACAGGAAGCTCCGTCCCACCCCATCTAAGTTCAAGGCCACCCCAGAGGCCTAATGATCCAACTTAAGGAGTTGGGGTGTTGGGGACAAAATATGCATGTCCCACTCCACACAGGGGCAATGCTTCGCTCATCACCATGGCCCTCAAATGGTGGGCATTTCGGCAACGTGTGGAACCATGGTGGAAAGACCTGTGGGTAGGTGAAGGCTTATAAAGGAGTTCGTTTTCCAGCTGGTTCCGGGCAACTCCTAAAATAAATTCATTAAAAGAAAAAAAATCACATGGCGTAGGCGGGTGTCTACTTTGTCCACTGGCAGGCCTGACGGGGTGGGGGAGGGGGCAGAGCAGAGAATAACAATTGTCTTAAGGGAGGCTGCGGAGGGCGAAAAAACCTCTGGGGTGTATCAGCAGAAAAAGAATAGGCGTCTCAGTGTGGCCTTCTCCCCCCTTCGCGACCCGGCCCCTGCGGGGGGAGCACCGGCAGCACACACAGCTGGGGCCTCCAGCAAAATCCCATTCTATATATGGAGGAGCAACAGCGCGGAGAGCGGCCCCTGGAGGGACAGAACCTCATTGTGAGGCACCCGCCGGCCTGGGCACCCCCTCCCCCAGCCCCAGAACTGTTGTGGCATTGACCCTCCTCAGTGGGCCACCACCGGCCTGCTGACTGGGCCACATCTGGGGCTCAGGCACCGGCTGCCCCTCCCCCAGGGCTGGCCGCTGAGGAAGGGGAGGGTTGCCTGGGTGGGAGCAGCTTCACAGGCTCTCATCCCCGTGCCCACTGAGCAGCCCGGCTCACCCCCCATGCTCCTCTGGGGTGGGGGGGTACTGGCTGGGCAGTGTGGCCCCCTCCTGGCTGCCAGGGCTGCTATCTCGGTCAGCTGGGGGTCCTCCTGCCCCTCTGGGCCTTGCGGTCTCAGTCCCAGTCCTCTCGTCTGTCAAACAGGGGTCGGGTGGGATCAGTTTTCCAGCTCTGACTTGCTTATCCAAGGATCCTGGGAGGCGGTAGCAGCACCACTCCGCAGTGAGATGATTCGCTGGGTCCGAGATTCCAGAATTCTCTGCTTCCAAAGTTTCAGAGATCTAGGATTCTGCGGTGTGAAGACGCCATTGTCCGTTCCTTTCATGTGTATTTACTTAGAATGAACTGCGTTCCAGCTGGTGGTCTTGGTGTTGAAGCCAGGGCAATGACTAAGCCCCAAAACCCTCTTACCTTCCCAGAGCTTCCAATCTAAAGCCAGAAGGATAATCACAAGAACTGACTAAAAATCTTTTATGTGGTGAGGAAAAAGGGCAGGTAGGGGGAATTGCTTCAGAGACGTGATGAGTGAGAAGGAGCCAGTCATGCAGGGACAAGCATTTAGACAGATGGAACAGCATGTGGCAGATGTGCGTCTGGCATGTTTGAGTGAGGGCAGGGAGGCCTTGGGGGCTGTGACTTAGCAATGGAGAGAAAAGGAGGAGCTGAGGCCAGTGGTACGTTAGGGCAGGGGCAGAGCATAAAAGGCCTCAGAAACCAGGACAAGAGGTTTATATATTGTTTTGAACACGACAGGAAATTACTGGTTTTAGCAAAGGAATGACGTGATCTGATTGACATTTTAAAAAGAGTGATTTGAGGGGTGCCCGAGTGACTTAGCTGGTTAAGTATCCGCCTTCAGCTCAGGTCATGATCTCAGGGTCTGGGACCGAGCCCCATATTGGGCTCCCTGCTCAGAGGGGAGTATGCTTCTCTCTTTCCTTCTGTCTCTTTCTTCAGCTCGTGCTCTCTCTCTCAAATAAATAAAATCTTTTTTTAAAAAAGAGTGGTTTGGGAGGTTCTAGAGGCCATCACTGAGGACAGAGGCGGTGCAGAAGGGCCAAACAGACATGAGGAGGCGCTCCAGAGGTGGGGACAGACGGACAGGGGATGGTGGTTTTATCCTGGGCACACTAGGATAGGAGGTAGAACCTGTGGGCCTCCCACTACCATACAGGGAAACAGTGACCAAGAGGCTGTCTTTCCAGGTTTGGCCAAGATCTGGATCCGAATGCACGCTTTGACCCCAATTACCTTGAAAGCCTCAGACCCATGCCATCCAAGTCCAATACCGTAGCTGCCCATGTCTATTTACTCTTGAGCTACTGAAAATTAAATACAATTGAAAAGTCAGTTCCTCCGTCTTACCAGCCACATTTCAAGTGCTCGATCACCACATGCGGCTAGTGCGGCCCTACTGGATCAGCCCGTCACCCAGAGAAACATCCCCATCATCAGGCAGAGTCCTACCGGACAGCATAGGACTGCTCATTCCCGAGCCCGAGCCCGTTTCCTCGTCGGCAAAATGCAGGCAATAGTATGTCCTCGGGGGGAGACCTGCCGACGGTCGGCTCACCAGATGTGTGGGGTCGGGGGCCAGGGGAGGAAATCGCGGGCGTCTTCTGAGAAGCTAAGAGTCAGAAGCCTGCTACCTTCCTGTGCCCAAGGGGAGGGCGAGGACTGCGGGGCGGGGACGAGGCTGCGGACCCCTACTCCGGCCAGGGAGGTCACCCAGCGCCCAGCGCCGCCTGGGGGAGCCGCGCGCGTCCTGCCCTCCCGGGGCCGCGGCGCCGGCCAGGCCGCCAGGGGGCGCTGGGCGCGGCGGGTGGGGCGCGGGGTGTGGAGGGGAGGGGGGCGGGCGGGGGCCGGGCCAGGGCCGCGCGAGGGGCGAGCGCGGCGGCGGGCCGGGCGGGACCGTGGCCGGAGCTGAGCCGGGACTGTCGCGCGGGCCGCGCCGGCGATGCCGCGCCCCCGGGCCGGGCTGTAGCGGGGCCGCGGCCGAGCGCGCGCGGGGCAGGCCGGCCATGGAGGTGGTGGACGAGACCGAGGCGCTGCAGCGCTTCTTCGAAGGTGAGGGACCGCGGGCCGGCCAGGGAGGGGGTGGAGGACGGCGACCCTCCTCGTGCTGGGAACCGCCAGCCGAGCTCCCCGGGGACTGGGAACCCCAACTCTGCTTCGACCACTTTGGGACTCCCCAGAATGCTTCCTCTGGGCTGGGGCGCTCCGGGCCGGCGGCTGCCTGCGGGGCTGGCTCCCAGGGCTGGGAGGTCCCCGGGAGGTTACTGCTCACCTCGGCTAAAGTTGGGCACCCCCTCCCGGTCCCCCCAGCACGCAGCTTCCTAGGATCCGTGTCCCCTCCTATGCTTGGTCCTTCTTCATGCCTTCCAGGACCTGCAGTGCCCCCTAAAACCTGACGCCTCCCACCCCTAGTGCGCTTCCCGCGTTTGGGGACCCTCCACTGTGCTTCCCTGAACCTCATACAGACACAGACTCCCAGACCCCCTTTGAGGCTCAGCCCCCAGCATGCCTTCTAGGATCTTCCATGCCTTTTAGGCTGGCCCCGCAGCTCCCCAGCATGCCTTCCAGAGGTCGGGCCCCCTGCCTGAAGACTCAGGCCCCTGTGCCCTTTTCAGGTGGGCAGCCTTTGCCCAGCCTGACTCCTAGGAGCTGAGACCTCCCCACTGTGCTTGCCTGAGACTAGGACCCCCTCCAAGCCCATCACCCACCTTCTGTAAGGCTTCTCCCTCCCCCAAGACTGAAATTCCCCTTGAAGCAGCCATCCCTCCCTTACTCTGGGCTTGGAACCCCTCCCCAGCATTCCTCCCTGGGCTGGATTCCCCCCAACCCTGAAATGCTTTCCCTGGGCTAGAACCTTCTCAAAGTCAGCATCCCCGATGCCAGCCCCCTCCACACTCTGAGACCCTCCCAAAGTGGTGAACTGCATCCTGCCAGCCCTCTGAGGCTACTTGGGGCTGTTCTACCCATACCAGTCCCTGGAGCTAAGCTTCCTCTGGCTGATACCCCCATCCCAGGAGTGACCTCACCCCCTCACCTCGACCTGGATAGGACCCTCACTAGGACTGGGATCTAAACATCTACACACAATCTACAATGTTTTCTTCTACCCCTGTCCCCCCCCACCCTCCAACACACACACACACACACACACACACACACTGTGGTTTTGGAGGTCAGCTCCTACATCTACCCAGACTCCTGTCGCCTTTACCTGGGTAGCCTCTGCCCCTCCTCTAGGCCTTTCCTCTTCCTCCGGGGTGCTGGACCCTGGAGGAATGAGACAGAATGTGGGAAGGGGAGGCAGAGAAGCAGGCTGCCGTGTCCCAGCCCACTTGGCTTCTCAGACCCTCCCTGGAACATCTCCGGCCCCTCTTGGGATCCTCTCCATCAACTTGGGTAGCCAAGCCTCTGACCTCACCCTCTCGCCCCAGTCCCTAAGCCCACAGCCTAGTCCTCAGTGTGCACCTGCCCCCAGGGATGGGGTGGTCCATGGGGACATCGCTGGGCTGGGGCTGTTGGGCTACAGGGCGGTGGATCACAGCCCAAGTTTCCAGCCTAGGACCCAGATACGAGTCCAGGAGGGAGAGAGGAAGGCCTTCCTTTGCCTCAGTGGCTCCCTTTTTGTGCCTTGGGTGGGCCACTTTGTCCACTTCTGGTTGCTGAATAGGTAAGGCCATCTCCTAGCTTCAGGCCTCCTCACTTCAGGAGTCTGGACAGCCCAGCAGACCCAGACCCAAGAAATCAGCCTTGGACTCGATTAAATGGTTGATCCTGGGGTAGTTGGGCCATTTGAGGGTTCTAGGCTGTACCCCCCCATCAGTCCCAGGAGCTCTGGTTCTCCTTAGACACTGTTCATCCTTTATGAATCCTCAAGGGGCCTTGTGGGAGCTGGGGGCCCCTGAGAAGGAGGGAATGGGTGCTGTTTTGGGGGTGTCCTGAGCCCACTAGATTCCCAGGACAGTCATGGACCAGGCCCCCTTGCTTCCTGCAGCTGTCCCCATGTGGCCTGCCCAGGGCCCTGGAACCAGGCAGAGCTCAAGCTCCCCATCTCCTGAGCCAAACTTTCCCTCCTGGCTGTGGGTGGGGGGTGGGCGCTGACGCCACAGCTCAGCCATGCGGCTGGCCTGGTGGGGAGGCTGTGCAGCTCCCTCCAGAGAGATAAGAGGAGACTCAAGAATGTCTGTGGGGAGCAGGGCGGGGGTGTGGGGCTGCCTGCTGAGGCGGGTGGAGGGAGCTGGGGGCTGAAGAAGTGTTCCCAGAGCCCGAGATGAGCTGGAGGGTGCGCTGGTGCTGGGGCTCTAGGAGTCTCTGGGGCCATTTGGGGTGGGGGGCGGCTGGCAGGGAGCAGATCTGCCGTGGTGTGGGGGGGGCTCTGGCCAGGCCTTGGTGTCTTCAGGACTGTTAGTGTGAAAGCCAGTGAATGTTGTGAATGTGGGTATGTTGTTCCAGAACTCTCGCCCTTGGGGCTGGGACCTGAGTTCTCATTCTGGTCCTCACTTGACCTTGGTCACTCCCCGTGGACGGTGAGGACAGGGGCAGGGTCTGTGCTTTCAGCTCTGGGCTGGAGATGAAAAAAAGCTTTGCTGAAGGGCAGGGGCCGAACCAGACCCCTTGTCTGCCATGGCGCACTCTCTCGGAACCCCAGGCCTGTGTCCTGGGTCCTGTCCCGTGCAGTGGGCCAGACTGTGCCCGACCCAGGGGTGGTGGGCTAGGGGCTAAGGCGCTTTGGGCCTCGGGTGGGAGGCTGGGACAGGGCGGCCCCCTCGAGGCTGGTACAGCCGGGCCCCCGTGATCGCCCTGCTAATCCCCTAGAAGGAGACTCCTGCCGCCCGGATCTGCGGGCACAGGGCCTGCAGAGAGGGGACCCTCCAGGCGCGATGCACTGGCTCCCGGCAGGTAATAGGGTCATGGTGGCTGGTCTACTCCTCAGCATCCTGACTGGCTGGGGCCTTGGATTCCCGGAGCCCGGTCAGGGACAGGGGCAAGACGGCATCAGGGGAGCCCTGTAGAAGCTTAGAGGTTCTGGTGCGGGCTCGGGCCCTGCTGCTGAGAGCTTTGTGACCCTATGCTGAGCTCCCACCCTCTCTGGACCCCTTTCCCTTACCTGCAAGACAGGAGGGGGTGACAAAGGTCTTGATGATGCCTTTGGATCTGATGAGCCTCGTCTCCCAGCCCTGGGAAGGAGGAGGGTGTTAGAACATGGAAGGTGGAGGGTGCTGACCCCTGGTTCCAGGGGTACCTGGGGCCTGGGTGAGCAGCGCCCTGCCCCCCAGAAGGCAGGTGCTGTGGAAGAAGACTTGGAGACCTAGGAGAACGGGGCTCCTAGCAGGTGCTAAAAAGGCCACTGAGAGGTGGGGGACCTCGACTTAGCCTCATGCCCCACCAGGGCATCCACTCCTTCCAGGCCTGATGGTGACTTCCCTACTTTGGCCTCATCTGCCCTCCGGGGGGTAGGCAGGAGGTTGGGACCAGACCAGGGCTTCCAATGAGGTTCTTTTTAGCCACCAAAGAAAGGCAAACTCATGGCCTCCTAATACACAGGGGGTGTGGGCGGCAGGGCTCCCCACAGCCCCCAGAGCCCCGGCATCCTGATTTGAAAGCCACTGACGGAGGGGCTGGCACTGACCGCTTTCCCAGGGGGCCAAGACTCCAAGGGAAGGGAGTTAGCCAGCATTAGCCAGAGCTGCCACCAAGCCCCCAGCTCTCTCTTCCGCCACCAGGGCCTTGGGGGAGGAAGGGTGGCCTTCCGTGGGGGCCAGCCTGTTGCCTCCAGAGAGCAGGAGGAGGCCGCAGGGGGAGGGCACCCGATGATTTTGGGGAGAGGATGTCCTACCCTGGACAGGAGTCTGGGGCTGAGTTGGGGTGTGTGATCGCATGGCACTGGGCCCTACATCAGCCTGTCTGTCTGTCTGTGGTGCCCCAAGGAGTAGGTGGATGGGGGAGGCAGCTGGACCCCTGACTGGGGAGAAGATGAAATGGGGTGCCTTCGGGAGGAGTCCTATCCCCCAGGCTGTCCTTCCTGGGTCCTGAGTCTAGCTGGAGGGGAAATAGTAGTGTGGGGTCTGACTCACCCCCATGTCCTGAACACGCAGCCCAGGACACAGGGCGGCATGGGGCTGGGGGTGTGCAGGAAACGTTTGCAGGGTCAGGAGAGGCAACAGTGGCTCTGTGAACAAAGGCAGGGTGGGGGGTGCATCTGAGAAAGCCAGTTCTCTGGGAGGGCCTGGGGTCAGTGCAGGGTGAGGGAGCTAGGGGAGAGGAGCGGGCTGTCTGTCCCAACCTGCTTGCCGCGAGGCCTCTCCTGAGTCTGGGGGTCTTGGCAGGGTGCCCCTGGCAGGGGTCTTAGGCTGAGCCTAAGCAGGGTATTTGGGGGATAGACAGGTGGGTTGCACTTGGCAGTCTGGCCTCCTCCTGGGGACCTGGCCCCCACTCTCTGATTCTCAAGGGCTTACAGGACTGGGGGGGCCCTGGCAGCTGCTGATTGGCTACTGCCCTTGGACTTTGCCCTCTGATAAGAACGGGGAGCAGAAATCATTAACTGGATCATTAACGGGGAGTTGGTCCTGCCCTACCCAGCCTGTCTGCCCTTCCTTCCCACCTTCTTCCTCCTCACGGCCCACACCGCACCCCGCCCCCCGCCTGCTTTTGGGCCTCAGTTTCCCTCACAGCCTGGCTGTGTGTATGGGGGGGTTCCTCTCCCCTGTGAAAGTCTTCAGCCCCTGCTGGGTGTGGGTAGCCCCTGGGCTGGGGATCAGGTAAGTCATGGCCTTATGTACTCCCCGGAGTGCTGCCCACAGTCCCTCTGCTGGGCCGATCTCTGCACTTCTTTGTGCCTCTACTTCCTCATCCTTAAAATGGGAATACAGCTGTAGCCCCTGTACCTGCTTCTCAGGGCTTCTGTGGAGGTTGGGTGAACTGGGTGTTCTGAGGCCTGCTAAGTGCCCGGTGCGGTAATGCCCCAGAAATGTCAGCCTGGACGGTGATTACTGTCCCTGGGGCCTGCCCCCCTACTTTGAGGATGTAGTGATCCGCGGGGTAGGTCAGTGCCCCACCCTGGGCTGGGGCCTGTGGCTGGTGCTGTGTGCTTTAGGAAATTCCCTCACCCTCTCTGGGCTGTTTGGGCCAAGGACTGGGGGGAACCAGCAGCCTTATGGGATGCACTCTGCAGGCAGGGCCCGAGGTTCCTGCAGGTCTGGCCCTGTGGGGCCCTGATGCCTGCTCCTGGTCCCTGATGCTTCCAGCTGGGGCCCCACCCTGCCCCTCAGCTCCATGGGGAGCTTGGGCCAGGCCAGCAGCAGGGGGACAGGGCTGATGGTCCTTTGTCTTGCTCGCTGCATACACGGGCCAGAGGTTTTTGCATAAGTTGCCTCCTGGGAGTCCCGGGACTCAGTGGAAGGCCAGGTGGTGTCTCATTTCCAGGAGAGAAGTGCTGAGGTCCGAGAAGAGGATGGTGGGGCTCCTGTCACAGTTGGGTGTCCGCCTACAGCGGGAGGGGGCCTCTCCTCGAGTGCTGAGGGGTCCTGATCCACCACGGATGGCTGGGCTGGGTGACTTCCATTCAGCCCTGTGACCTCTCTGGACCTCGGAGCCCTCACTCAGATGGTCAAGGTTGTGTGCTGTGTGATGCCAAGTCCTGAGACCCCTGGAGTGCCAAAGCCTGGAGTGGGAGGGGACAGAAGGGCAAAACCCCGGCTTTGGGGGCAGGGGTTGAGTCCAGAGCCTCCACTAACCTGGCCTGCGGAAGCCCCAGGGCATCCTGTCCTCTGCCTGTCTCCAGGCCACATCAGTGGGAGAGCACTGTCTGCATCTGACCTGGGTCCCTCCAGCCCTCATAAGGTACAATGACAGGCTCAGCCCCTCTGAGGAGTTTGGGGACCCTTGCTCTCTTGGGGCCTTCCCTCACTCTCCTCTTGACCATCTCAGCCCCTGGGCTTTCTTCTCCCTCTGTGGTTCTTCCTTGTAGGGTCTGTAGCCTGGAGTAGGGGTAGCCGAAGGTCTGCAACGCTGAGTTGACTCCGATCTGGAGTGCTGTTGGCCTGGGCCTGCCCCTGGGCCAGTGAGCATTTGTGTGCACGATCGTTCGAGTCTGGGAGGTGTGCTGACATGAGAATAAGCACAGAGACGCTCAAGCCTCAGGGCCTTTGCACTGGCTCCCACTCCCTGTGGGTATCAGGAGACCCTCCCCAACTGTCCTGTTGAAAACTGCAGCTCTTCCCGGCTCTCCTGCCTCACCTGCCTCCGCTCTCTGCTTGATTTTCTCCATAGTATTTGTTACCTTCTGAAATGCTATGGAATTTTACCTGCGGGTCTTGTCATCTGACTCTGCCTCCAGAACATCGGCTCCTCATGGGCAGGAAGTTTGTTTTCTTCATTACCATAGCTCCAGAGCCAAGCATCATGCCTGACACATAGCATATGCTCAGTAATTGTTTGAATGAATGAATGAATGGGCACACGTGTGTGTCAGTGCGGGAGGGGTATGCCACTGTGTGTGTGGGTGTGTACACGATCATGTGTGTGTCACGGGGAGTGTGCCCCTGTGTACACACATCTATGGGGGACATGCTGGTGTGTGAATCCAGAGGGACATGGGTAACCCGTAGAGATGTGTCCACGCCTCAAGCTGCAGGGTCTGTACTCCTCCCCTGTGCAGAGGCCTTCCCAGCTTGTGCGAGAGGAATGGGGCCATCGGATGGGAGCTCGCTTGGCCGTGTAGCATCAGGGCTGGGGGCCCTCCAGAGCAAACTGAAGATCCTTGGGGACCAATGTGGGTCCCCACAGAACACGTTGCAGCTTCTGGGCTCAGTTCTGGCTTAGGAGCCTCTTGGGGCTCTAACTTCAGCCTTGGGTCGACCAGAGGACAGGGTGGCAGCTGTGTAGGGTCTAGGGGAGGACAGAGCTGTAGCCCAGGGGTGGCCGAAGATTCCAGGTCCCGTGGAGAAGATGGGGTACTTTTGCATTTTTGGCAAATAAAGGCAACCATGGCTCAGATTTAAGGACCTGATGGCAATGACCAAGGAGCCATATCCTTGTCATTCAGCCCCCAGCTACCTGGGGACATGATGCAGAGATGCAAAGGACAACTTGCAAAGTCAAGCATCTGACTGGAAGGCATTTTGAGTGGGAAGTCTAGTCACAGGTCGAAGCCTGAAGAGGGCACGGCTAGCAGTTATTACATTAATCACAAATCATATTAATAAAGATAGGAAGTTCAAGCCAAAGGAGGTGAGAGCCCACTGTTCCCTGTCCCAGAGTGAACTAGTTTGGAGCACGTCAGTTAGCTCAGGCCACATTGGGAAATAAGTGACAGCACTGGGGGCCCGCTGTGATTGAGGGAATCCAGGAGGGGCTGCCAGAGCAGGGGGGCAGCCATCAAGGGCTTATCCACCAGGGTAGGGGGTGGGGGCCTATAGCCAAGGCTTGGAGGCTGGACTTTGCTGTGGATGTGCCAGAATAACAGCCCGGTACAGGTACGCCCTCGCCCTCAGAGGCTCTCTGGGGCAGATCTGCAGTCAGGTGGAGAGACATGGGAGAGAAGGGTACAGCCTGGGCAGGGGAGGGGAGGGGAGCCCCCAGAGGATGAAAACAGTGATGACTGTTATTTGAGGGATGGCCTCTGGGGGTGAAGAGCTTTCCCGCCCTGGCATTGAAGACTCAGGACCACTCCGTGAAGCAGGGATTCCTGCTGCACTTGACAGAGAAGGAAGCTGAGGCACAGAGAGGTCAGGTCACTTGCCAAGGGTTGCACAGCAATGAAGCAGGGCCCACATTAGCGGCTTGGCCTCTTTGACCCTAGGGATCCCTGAGGGCATCATGGGGGGTGCTAGGGTGGGCTGTCCCCTGACCCCCACCATCCTGGCTCCCAGCCGTGGCCTGGAGCCCTCAGGGTGCCCTCAGATTCAGACGCCTGGGGTGGGCACTCAGGGACAAATAGGGGGACAGACTTGGGTCTGAGCCCCGTCAGCCCCAGGTTCTGATCAGCGAGGCCTGGCCAGCATCCTTCGGCCCTGGCCTCCCCTGCCCACAGCCACGTGGCCGACGGGATTTCCGCCATGTTTGGGACATGAATTGACAAGTGCCCCATTGACGGGTGGGGGGGAGGTGTGGGCAGGGCACAAGCCTCCCACTGTGCCGGGTCCCCACCCTCCCCCGTTCCCTGGGACAATGGCCCAGACTCAGCCAGTGGCCACAGCTGGTGGGGGGGTGGTCATAAGCATGAGGAGGGGGAAGGGAGGGGTCCAGGGTGGAGGACCACCTGGGCCCCCACCCGCCTTCATCCTGCGCCTGGCTTACATCCCTTCGGTTCTCCTCCTGCCCAGCTGGGTGGCCTTAAAGCGAGGAGGAGAGAAGAGGGGAGGGGGCTTCCTCTCCATAGCCCCTATCCCATCCTGTCTGGGACAGGGCAGTGTCTGGCTCCTGTTAAAAGCAGGTAATAGAGGCCCTAATTAATCCTCAAGGAGCAGCTGGGGCGCAGAGCTCAGCAGGACGGGGCGGTACCTGGAGGGGCCCGGCCTAGCCCCGGGCTCTGTCCCTAACATGGCTGGCTGGAGGTCCCCAGACCCAGGAAGGCCTGGTTCTAGTGTCCCGTGTGCCACTTTGCTCATTCATTCCATGAACATTTATTGCGTGCCTACTGTATGCTTAGATGCTTATACCCCAGAGAGGCAGAGCAGGGCTGGCCTCATATCCCAGGTTCCGCACCTGTAAAATTTGGGTAAGGCCTGTATCCATTCTGAGCCAGCCTCGTCATCTGTAAAATGGAGAGCACGAAAACCATCTCTCCTGGAGGGTTGTTACAGGAGTGAAATATGAGCCATGTAGAGTATCTGCACAGAGTGGCTACTTGGAGAGTGAGCTGTGGGCAGCGGGTGAGCGGTGGACAGACCCTCCACCCTCCTGTGAGGTCTGTGCTAGCAGCCGAGTGAGGAGCCGGATGAGAAGGAGGCCGCCAGTCACGAGAATGGGAGTCAGAGGGCGCCTCTCGGAGAAACTTACATGCAAGCCCAGTGAATGGGAACGGGCTTCCTCCAGCAGAGGAAACAGCACGTGCAAAGGCCCCAGGACAGGGAGAGTTGCAGGGAACTGGTTAGGAGAGGAGGCTGGAGGGAGCAGGCCGCAGGCCACTGTGGACCTCCGGGAGGGCTCTTGTTATCCTGAGCAGTGGAAATTTGTGGAAGGGTTTGAGGAGGGGGCGGGCTGGGAAGCCGGTTTGTGACCTGGTGGTGCCACTTTCTGACTGTGGGACCTTGGGCAGCCTCCCCACCTCCCAGGGAGATCTTGAGGCTCAGCAGGAGCCACACTTAGCTTCCTGCCTGGCAGGTATCTGTTGTTGTCTCCAGAATGTTCCAGAGCTCTTTCCGGGAGCAGTCAAGGACAGGGGACCCCCAAAAGTGTGCTGATGCCTTCCTCCTGGGTTTCTGGGGGCTCTTCTCCGACTCAGGAACCTCTGGGTTCCAGCAAGCCCCCACCCTCACCCTGCCCTCCCAAACGTCTGATTAGAAGTTTCCAGTATGGTTTTGGGGGCAGCCTGGGGCCCAGATCCTTTAGGCTGAGCCGTGTGGGGAGAACACCAGGCAGGCCTTGTGGGGTCCCAGAGAACGACAAGATGTGGGCTCAGTGTTCTTCAGGAGGCCCACCAACTCCCCAAACCTGAGACTTCTCCCCCACCCAGTCCCAGTGGTTTTCTCCTCCCTCTTTTGTCCTCCAGGCCTCCCGGCCCCTGGCACGGGAGGGACTCTCCTCCCCTCGACCACATCTGGTTCTCGTTAGGGTCTCCCAGGATGCCTCTGCCTGAGGCCCCCCCATCCCAAGGGAGGTGGGCAAGAGGATTAGGGGTGATTAGGAGCGCTCCTGGCCAGAGGAGGGGGAGGACGGGAGGAGGGGGCCTGGCGTATTATAAATAGCAACACCAGGATTCTGTCACCCCATCATTCACTGTAGATTCCAGGTTCAGTCTCGAAAACCTGCAGCTTCAGCAGCCAGGGCCGGGGTAATGCTCCAATGCTCCCTCCTTCCCTAGCCCCTGAGGGGAACCCCCCCCCCAACACACACACACCAGCCCATAACATGGGGCAGCCCAGAATGGCCAGGAAGTTTCATCCACCACCAACCACCCCGTCCCCTTGGAGTCGGGCCCCTGTGCCTGGGTTTGAATCCTCCTGGCTGTGTTGCCTCGGGCAAGAGACTTGGCCTCTCAGAATAAAAGGGTGGTGTTAATGATGTAAAGCACTGAGAATAGTGCCGGGACCTGGTAGGCAGGCTCTCAGTCCTGCAGACAGAGCCGCTGTCACTATCCGTGTCCTCTTATCATCATCGCCGTTCAGGACAGGGAGGATTAAGTGTCACACTGCACATGAAGAACCCACGGGATGCCTTGCATGTAATAAACTCCTATGGTTGTTAATGTCTTTGGTTCCCGAAGTGCCTGGCATACAGTAGGCATTTAATAAATGGGATCTTCGGGTAACAGGGAAGGATGGGATGGGGACCAGATTGTAGACGGGAATCTAGAACCTTGATGAGCAGACCGGTCATTCCCAGCTTGAGAAGCTTCTCTCGCCCGGGCCACGCTGCTCCCTGGATGGCCACTGGCAGTGCTCGGTGGGTGTCCCTGGTTCCTGGCTGGGTGAGCCAGGGGTGGGGGCCAGCAGGAGGGCCTGTCGCGGGCAGCGCGTGACTCCTAGGAGGGCTTAGCCACTCATTAATCACCTAAGCGGGGCTCAGCATTCTTGAAATGCCGGCTGGGGCCAGGGAGGGGCCTGGGCCAGGGGCTTGTGGGGACCCCAGGGCTCTGGGTCTGTGAAGTGAGGACAGGCATTCTGTTTGCTGAGCACTCATTGTGCGCCGGGCACCTTACATACCTTAACTTGTTTCACAGTCAGCCCTGTAAAGTATTAGCTGTTCATGTCCCCATTTTACTAAAGAGGAGACTGAGGCTCAGAGAGGGTATGTGACCAGCTTAAGGTCACACAGCAGGGAGGACACAACCCAGGATTTGTTCCTGGATCTTCCCGAGCTGTTCCCAGGGCTCCCCCGGGAGAAGGCATGAGGTGCAGCCCCCGCGCTCATGGCTCCAGGGGCCTGTGGGAGGGGTATCTCCTGCCTCAGTGGGGCTGGTCAGCCCAGGTCAGCAGTGTGGGTGGGGCCGTCCTCCATTATCGGGGCTGACGCATCTCCTACGTCAGCCCCCTTATCACCCCGCCCTCCTGCTCCCCCCTGCAAGGTGACCCTGGGAGGGGAAAGGCCAGCGCCTCCCCCTCTCCTCCCCTGCTTATGCCCAAGAGTCCTGGGTGCCTTTTCTGTGAGTTCCTCCCCTTCTCGGGGCTGGGGCCAGCAGGGAGGGCCCAGGAGAGGGCGGTGGAGGAGCGGAGCTCGGGCCACTGTCGTTCCTTGCTGTGAAGCCAGGCAAAGCCCTTACCTCTCTGGGCCCGTTTCATCCTTTGGAATACCAGGGCTGGACACCCTACGCCCTGTTAATGGGGGTGACGAGCTCTGCTGGAGGCTGAGCCAGACACTTCTGGTTCTAGTCCCCACTCCCTCTCCATCTGCATTTGGGGCCTGGGTGCAGGAGGCTCCCTGGCCGTATGCCCCCGCCCCCCACGAACATGTGATTCAGGCCAGCCTGGCGTCATGTTCCTGGGGACCTGGCAGCTGGGCTCTCTGGAAGGAGGCAGGGCGGGACAGAGTCACTGAGTTGCCCACTGGGCACTCCGTTCCGTAAAGTTCCTCTGTTACTCCTCGCGGCTCCCCATAAGACTTGGGAATAATGACCCCATTTTATAGACAAGAGGGAGGACTTGCTCACGTCACAGGAAATGGCCTGTCTGGCCCCGATCTGTGTTCTGGGTTCCTCCCCTCCTCAGAGACACTGGGCAGCCTGGGGGCCAGGGAAGCATCCTTGTGATGCCTCCTGGAGGGCGTCAGGTGATGGGCACTGCCGGACTCTCCCTGGACATGGATGTGCAGGTGGGGAGGAGCCTGGGGGCATATGTGCTGGAGGCCCCGGCCTGGGGAGAGCGATAGGGCAGGGCCCAGAGACCTAGGGGTGCTCACATCTGGCCCTCCCCTGCAGGCCACGACATCAATGGGGCCCTGGAGCCCTCCAACATAGACACCAGCATCCTGGAGGAGTACATCAGCAAGGAAGACGCCTCTGACCTGTGAGTGGCCCCGCTCCCATTCCCCTCGGCCTCCGCCCTTCACCTGGGGGGTGTGCTCCGGCCCTGGGTCCGCAAGCTACCGGGGTCCTGGCTGGCAATGAGCTGCTTCCTTTCTCCACAGCTGCTTCCCTGACATCTCTGCTCCAGCCGGTGCAGCCTCCTACCCCCACGGGCCGCCTGCGATCCCCGGCTCCAGCGGGGGCCACCACCTGAGCCCCCCTGGGGGCGGACCGTCCCCAGGACGCCACGGCTCCCTCCCCGCCCCGAGCTACAGCGCCCCGCTCAACTGCAACAACAATGCTATGGCTAGCGCTCCCAAGCCCTTCCTGGGGGGCTCTGGGCCCCCCATCAAGGCAGAGCCCAAGGCTCCCTATGCCCCAGGGTGAGTGAGGGCGGGGAGGGTGGGAGGCAGGTGTGCGATGGGAGGGGGGCAGGGTCTATGGGCTGAGGAGGTGCTGGCGGTGCCCCGGCCAGCCGTGGTGACCTGGCTGCCTTGTGGGTAGGTCGGGGCGGCTGGGGAGGGGCTCATGGCTTTGTTCCGAGGCTGTGGGTAGCCCCAGAGGATTCTGAGCAGGGGAGTGATGAGGGCTGATGTAAGCACTCGAAAATTCTCTGACAGCTCTGTAAAGGGGATGGGAGGAGGCAAGCCTAGAGACACGGCTGCTTACCTACATGGATACACGCAGGCACGCACATGTGCACACACACAGGGCACGCAAGGTCCCCTCACCGCCCTGGGCCATCCACTCCAGCGTCTAGCTTCTATTTGCTGGGGCTGCGGGCACCGGCCCGACGGCACAGGTGTGGTACCTAAAGCTCCCCCTGCCCGAGCCAGCCTCCCAGGCCCCTTCTTTCCTCTCTCCGAGGAGTCCACACTGGGGACCCGGCTGGGACCACAGGATGGTGGCGGTCAGCAGCCCAGCCAGACTCCAGGGCCGCCCACAGACCTGTGCTCGTGAGGACAGGCAGGAACATGGGTCTGCTGGGTTCTGCAGCGGGGCTCGAAGAGGGTTCTGGGTTCCCCAGCGTGGGGCAGGAGCAGGGGACCCTGTAGGGTTAGCTCAAAGTGCTTCCCCTCTGGGATTATTTCCACAATCCCAGAGGGGAAGTACCGGAGGGGTGGGGGACACCGGACCTGTCGCCTGGCTTGCTGGGGGAGGGCTGCGGAGGTGAGCTGGGGTGTTAGGGGTGAGCTTTTGCTGCCCAGGGCAGACATCCAGCCGAGGGACTGTCCCTGAGACCAGACCCCAAAGGGCAAAGACGGGAGGGAAGAGAACGAACGTGTGAGAAACACCTGCTGGATGCCTACTGCTGTCCCCGCTGTCCCCTATCGCTGTCCCTGCTGTGGCTCTATTTGTGTAAGCTCATTGAGCCTTTCAAGTAACCAGCTCCCGGGGGGACCCCGGAACCAGCTGGCTTGTGAGTGATGCTGTGCTGCCCCCCGGCAGGATCCCAGCGGCACACTGAGGCCATTTCTAAGGGACAGAAGGGGCTTGCCCACAACTGCGCAGAGACCGTGTGCCCCCTGGGAGGGACCCAGGGCCCTGCACCACCCCTGCACCTGTCAGGGTCTGTCCCTCCTGCGGAGGATCGTGCAGGCCTGTTGGGGAGGGACTTATTAATCAATAAATCACCACATTGAGGACGATTGAGCAGCACGAGGAGTTGTGGGGAAGCAACACGAGGTCCCACCGACTTGAGACGTTTCACAGCAGGGACCTTTCCACACCGGAAAACCCGATGGCCACTGTGCAGGGAGCAGACAGGAGATGCTGGACGCAGGGCAGAGGCCCCAGGCAGCCCTTGGGGACTGCTTTTCTGTCATTCTTGCACAGCCCAAGGGGCTGGGCCTGTGGCTCATCCAGGCAGGCGTGAGGGCCCTGGAATCAGCCTAGGGGTGTGTCGGCGAGGACGCGGCTGCCTGGGCATGGAGGTGGGCAGTCTCTCCAGACGTGCGACCAGGACAGTCAGAGAGTGGGGTTCCCGCCGGGCCGCAGCCTCCCCTCACTGGGCGAACGCAGGGTGTTAATCTCTCATGGTTGAGTTTTTCTTTTGCCTGAACCGCTGATAAAACCTGAAGAAAAAAATACACCCAGACCTGGTGAGGCTGGCTCCCTGCCCAGCCTGTACCTGCCCCTGGGGCAGGGGGGGGGGGCGGCGGCGGTGGCCCAGCTCCTTAGAGCCCCAGAGATCTCTCCCCTAGAGTTTCTAGAAAGTGGGGCTTCGGTGGGTGTGGGAAGAGAGCAGCGGGCCTGACCCTTGCTCCTTGAATCCCTGTGCCGTGCTTGTGTCCTTGAATCCTGTTCCATCATCAGGGACACTGGTTCCTGGTCCCCAAGTGCCCGGGAGGTCTGAGGGGATACAGGTCAGGAGCCCAAAGACCCTACCCCAGACCCTGCCTGGCGCCCCAAGATGGCTCGTGCAGAAAAATTCCCCTGGAGGTGGGCAGTGAGGGGACCTCAGGCCTCCAGCGTCTGGGGTCTCGGGGACCCGGCCCCTGCCCAACGGCGCCTTCCTCCCCCTGCAGCACGCTGCCGGATTCTCCCCCAGACTCGGGCTCCGAGGCCTACTCCCCCCAGCAGGTGAATGGTGAGTCCAGCGGGCACCGCCCTCCCCCTCTGGGGTTTGGGCGAGTGGTTGGGGCGGCCTTATCGGGGAGGGAGGGAGCAGGGAAGGGAGGGGGCCAGCGGCCGCCCAACAGGCCCAGATTATCGCTGGTCAAATACTCCCCGGCGCTGGCTATTGTCTCCCCACTGGCGGGTGGGGGGCCTGGCCCGGCCTCTGAGAACCTGTCCCGGCCGGCGATGCCACCCGCCTGCCCGCCTGCGCCATCATGGACGCACCCTTCGGTGGTAAGTGGACGGCCGGGGAAGGCCGTGGGTACAGCCCGAGTGCAGGCCTGGCTGACCTCCTGGGCCCACCTCCCTTGGTGGGGGAGGGTGCCAGGGGTGCTGCGGCCCCCAGGTGGCCAAAAGCAGAAGGATCTCGGGCAGCCGTCTCCCCACAGCCCAGAAAGGGGTCAAGAGTTCTGTTTATCTTACCAAAAACATTTCTGGAATGCCTCCTGGGGAACAAAGGGAGCTGGGGGGCTGGCCCCTGGGAGCCCGCTAGAGGGGCTGCCGGATGGAGAAGGGCTGCTGCAGGACTGTGCTGGGGGGCCCCCGAGACTCCTTCCTGAGGCCCAGAGGAGGATCGGGACTGAGAGGGGCCAGGGAAGGACGCCGGGCAGCCAGGCTTGTGGGGAAGGAGCCAGTTAGGACGGCCCGGGGGCGGCGGGGTGGGGGGCGGGGTGAGCAGAAGCTAAAGCTGCCCATCCGGCCCCTGGACAGGGGCTTGTCTCCCTGCCGGGGCTTCTAGTGGCCAGCCTCAGGCTGCCTAGCCCGCCTCCCTCCTGGGGCTGGTCTCAGGAGAGGGTGGGAAACCCTGTGCCCAGGGACCTGAGTGACGTAGGTCCCTGATGCCCGCCCCCCCACCATCTCTCCTGCAGACTCCCATCTCCTGCGCACCATAACCCCCGAGACCCTGTGCCACGTGGGCGTGCCTCCTCGCCTGGAGCACCCGCCTCCACCTCCAGCCCACCTCCCAGGCCCCCCGCCGCCCCCGCCCCCTCCACCTCACTACCCTGTCCTGCCGCGGGACCTGTACATGAAGGCCGAGCCCCCGATGCCTGCCTATGCTGCCATGGGGCAGGGGCTCGTGCCCAGCGATCTGCACCACACTCAGCAGTCCCAGATGCTACACCAGCTGCTGCAGCAGCACGGAGCTGAGTAAGCCTGGGGCAGGTGGGTTTGGGGGGTGGGGACCTGGGCGGGGCAGAGATGGCACTGGGGCCTGGGGGGAGCTCTGCCCCCACGAGATGGGGGTAAGCGTGTGCCTATGGAGGTGCCCGCTCAGCAGCTCTGTAGCTACGGCCACGTGCTTCTGACGACTTTATTTGGTGAGTGTGGCCACCCCCATTGCCCAGATAGGTAAACTGAGGCTCCCAGGGGGAGGAAATGCTTGTCGGGGGCACGGAACTAGGATGGGACAGAGCCAGGACGAACCTCGGGCTGTGCCTTTCCCCAGACACCAGTGACTATCCAACCTACTCAGGGAGTCCGGGGCCTCCTGCTCTGACCCCAAACAGTGGAATTGTCCTTTTATCTGTTTGTTTGAGACATCCAGATGTCATGGAAGGTTTAGTTCAGGACAAGGCTCCATAGCCTCCTCCCCAAGAAACTCTCCTTCCCAGCCTTGGCGGCCCGCGCCCCCTGGGGCTTGTTTCCAGCCTCGGAGGCTGCTCTCTGTGGAGTCCCCACTCTCAAGGGTGGCCCTGAGGATGACACCCCAGGGAAGGGACTGGCTTGTTCATTCCACAAACTATTGGGGGACTCTGTGCACCAGGCCCACAGCTGGGCCTGACAGGGACACACAGACAAGCCAGGTGTGGCTTCTGCCCTCCTGGTTCCATGATCCAGGGGGTAGAGAGGAGTGACAGAAGCAGGGAATGACCTTACAGAGCGATGCGGGAGCACTGAGGAGGTAAAGCCCAGGGGCTTTTTTGGAGGGGCGTCCTCTGGATTGGGCATATCTTGCTGAAATGGGGTGAAGAGGGGAAGGGGCTACTGCCCGGGGGAAGGGAAGGGGCTCAGGAACGAGCCAGCCCCCCATGGCATGCCTCTGTGTTGTCCCCAGGCTCCCCGCACACCCCTCCAAGAAGAGGAAGCACTCCGAATCACCTTCCAACACCCTCAATGCCCAGATGCTGAATGGAATGATCAAACAGGAGCCCGGGACCGCAGCGACACTGCCCCCACACCCAGCTCGAGCCCCATCCCCACCCTGGCCTCCCCAGGGACCCCTCTCACCGGGGCCCGGCTCCTTGCCCCTCAGCATCGCCCGGGTCCAGACACCACCTTGGCACCCACCAGGGGTACCCTCACCAGGTATGTGCCTGGCCTGCTTGAGCTCACAGTGGGCCAGCTCCCCTTGAGGTAGGGGCATGGGGCACAGGGCCCACATGGTTGCTCCCTCCCTCCAGGTCTCCTGCAGGACAGTGATAGCCTCAGTGGCTCCTACCTGGACCCCAATTACCAGTCCATCAAGTGGCAACCGCATCAGCAGAACAAGTGGGCCACGCTGTATGACGCAAACTACAAGGAGCTGTGAGTGCCCTGCCCCCTCTCCTGCCACCACATCGGGGCATTCCCCACCCCCCACCCCCCAGTGTCAAGGCCCCAGACAGGACCTGGGAGCACACTGGGCACCACATGGGCCCCGGTTACGGGAGAGCAGCAGGCTCAGGGCAGAGCTAGGACAGGCCCTCGGGGTTTCGGACTTGTGGGCCTACCCACGGCCTCCTTAAGGAGGTGGTGTCTGTCAGGGAGGGGCCAGTGGGAGCCTAGGGAGGGAGAAGGGGGTGGATGGGTGTTTTCTGGCTCCTCCTCCCCCACTCCTTCAGCATTCCAGGAAGGTAGCAGGAAGCTGTGTTGGCAGGGCCCTTCCAGCAGCCCCCTCCCTGGGACAGAGGGCGGAGCAGGTGGGGGAGGACAGGCTGTCCAGGCGGGCATTCCGAGCTCTCTGTACCCACCCATGCTGGATTCAGCTTCCTGGGACCAGGCCAGCAGCACTGTGGGACCACTCCCCTCACTGCTGCAGAGGTCCCGTGGGGGTGAGGGCAAGGCCCTTTGGACACTGCCAGGCCTGGGCAGGGTGGCCGAGAGCAGCCTCCTGGAGCTGGGCGTCCCAGGCTGTGTGGGCAAGAAGCCAGAAGCCCTTGGGGCTGGGTGGGTGATCCAGCTGCTGTCGTGGTTGAAGGCTCCCTGGAGGTCCTGTCAGGATGGGGGGAGAGGTCTTCAGAGATCCCACCCTTATGGCCTGGGGAGGATCCCCCCACTCTTCCCACCATGCTTCCCAGGCCAGCCCTGCCATCTCAGGCCCTAAGGCCAGGAAGCTGGCAGGTGGGGCCCCCAGTGTACTTCCTGGGTGTTCCCCTACCCGGCAGGTGGGTGGAGCTCCAGGCCTTCTGCAGATGTTAGCCAAGCCCCCAAGGCTCCTCCCCTGAGTTTGGAATCATTTTCTGCCCATCTTCCTTCCGGGGGACCCTGGGCATCAGGAGCACTGCTTGTGCCTAGGGACCTGGGTGAGGATGGGCCAATAGTTGCCCCCTTTCCTGCCACCTGGAGGGCCCCCCCAGAGAATCCATGCTTGGCATCCTTGCCTAGCGACAGATGGGTAGACTGAAGCTGAGTCTCTGTTGCCCAGAGTGCCCCTGTCCTCACCTGGGCAGCTGGAGAAGTCAGGGTGAGGACTTCGGGGGCTTGAGCAAGCCAGTGGGCTGGGGCTGGGCCAGTGCCGCGCTGGCGCCTGGTCCCACCGTTTCCATGGCAACCAGCTGTCAGGCCCGTGAAGCTCTGCAGACCATCCCCTCTCACCCGGTCTCCTGCGAGGGAGGGGGCTTTAGGCAGCATTCTGGGAAGGAGCCAAGTGTGATGAGGGGCCGCGAAGCCCCCTCCTCAGGAGTTCACTCCCCTTGGGTGGGCCTCAGGGGTCTTGCCCCATGTGCCCCATCACCAGGGTGGGCTGGGCTCAGCCACACAGAGGAAAGAATATTGGCCCAAGAGTTGGCAAACCTGAGCTCAGATCCCTCTGGGGACTCAGTTTCCACTTCTGAGAGGTGGGGGGCAGCCCCATGCCTGGTCTGAGGATCGGGGGGTGGCTATCGGATAGGAAACCGCTCTGGAAGGCAACACTGGAGAGGGACATTCCACGCCTGGCTTTGGCGGGGGGAGCCTCTGGCAAGTACCCTCCCCTGCTCCTAGGCCCATGCTCACCTACCGCGTAGACGCCGACAAGGGCTTCAACTTCTCGGTGGGTGATGACGCGTTCGTGTGCCAGAAGAAGAACCACTTCCAGGTCACAGTGTACATCGGCCTGCTGGGTGAGCCCAAGTACGTCAAGACACCCGAAGGCCTCAAGCCCCTTGACTGCTTCTACCTGAAACTGCACGGAGTGAAGGCAGGTTTGGGGGCTCAGCGAGGATGGGAGGGGAGTGGGGGGAGCCAGGAGTCCTTGGGGGGAGTTGAAAGACCCCAAAGCAAAGCCCCCTTCCCAGCTGTGTTTCCTGATTCCTTCTCTGCCCAGTGATCCCAAGGCTACACCCCCAGCCCAGACCTTGGGATCATGGCCTGAGCTTTAACCCACTGAGCACCCCAGGCGCCCCTGACACTTGCCATTCTTCTAGAGCACCTGCTGCCTTCCCAGCAAAGCCCTGACTTCTGAGCTTAGCCCACAAAGGCCTTTGGGACGAGCCCTTCCCTGCAGCTCTGCCATCGCTTGTGCCCCAGACCTGTTGTGCCCATTCACCACCCCTGCTCTCCTGAGGCCGCTCCCCTTCTCTGGGACACACGGAGACTGCCCATTCCACCCCTCCTCTCCGGGCAGACTGCTCCTTGGCCTTTCTGTTCTCTCTGCTGCAGTCCTTAGTCCTTGGGGACAACTGTCCTGAGACTCCTTCCCTGGGGTCTTTCTAGTGCCCCTCCCCCAGGAGTGGTTGATTTGGAGCCCGTGAGCTCCCTGGGGGCACACGGCTGCCTGTGTTTCCTTCAGGGCAGGGATCCAGGCCGGACCTGGCCTTGGCGCAGCTCAGCCATCACTCATGGAGGGACTGCGGGGACTTGGGTGTGGGAGAGGGTCTGGGGAGTGTGGGGCTTTGGGTGGGAGCGGGTATTGATGGAGGTCAGCTTGGGGGACGTGTGTGGAGGTGCGGGCCGTGTGTCCGTGGAAGGCGTGAGTGGGTGCGTGCGGAGCTGGGAGAGCAGGGTGACTGTCTGTGCCCTCACTGACGGGAGGGCCATGCTTCCACTTCTGGGGGAGCTCCGGCTGGGCCAGGCCTGGGCTGAGCATCTAAAGGGAGGCAGAACCAGGCGGGGACCCTGGCCCAGATGGGTCACCGGCCTCGGCTTCTCCCGCAGCTGGAGGCCCTGAACCAGTCGATCAATATTGAGCAGTCCCAGTCGGACCGGAGCAAGCGGCCCTTTAACCCTGTCACGTGAGTATCTGACCTTGGGGGTTGGGCGGTGGTTCTAGATGGGCTGGCCAGCCCTGGAGCTGGCCTGGGAGCCTAGGGGGCCATGGTACCTGCCTCCTACGCATTCCTGACTGCGGGCCTGGCTCTTCGAAGCCCCCTCCCCGCCTCCTGAGTCCCCGCTACTCCTCTGCAGGGTCAACCTACCCCCTGAGCAGGTCACGAAGGTGACCGTGGGGCGCCTGCACTTCAGCGAGACCACGGCCAACAACATGCGTAAGAAGGGCAAACCCAACCCCGACCAGAGGTGAGTGGGCTGCGCCCGGCCCCGCCAGGCCCTCCAGATCTAAGCAGGAGGGGCAGGAAGACGCCGCCCACTGTCACAGTGTCCCACACACTGACCCATTGTACAGAAGAGACACCTGAGCCTCAAACCTAAGGCTAATGGACTTAGCAGCTCCCTGGGGTTCTAGCAGTGGGTCTTGGGGAGCTTCTGACTTTAGTGGGGACTCGGGTTCTTCCACTGGAGGCTAAGGTGTTAATGCCCTCTTCCCACGGGGGAGGGGTGCTGGGAGCCTGGGCACTGTACCCCAGACATGGGATGGGGGCAGGTGGGGTAGGACCCTGGGTGCCTCTAAACCCCTGTGCACCCCAGGTACTTCATGCTGGTGGTGGCCCTCCAGGCCCACGCACAGAACCAGAACTACACGCTGGCTGCCCAGATCTCAGAACGCATCATCGTGAGGGTGAGGGCTCCCTCCTCCCAGGGGATCAAGAGCTGGGAAAAGCAGCACCCAGGAAAAGTACTGGGGTTCTGGGGAGACGGGAGCTAGAGTGCTGATCCTGCTGGGCCCTAGCTGGGTGACTCTGGGCAAGTTCCCATCCTCTGAGCCACAGTGTCTCCTTCACAAGGGTGGAGGTGGACAAGGCCTGGGTAGCCTTCTAAGATCTTGCAAGGGACTGAAAGGTGCCATAGTGCCAGGGGCAGTTTAATTTGGGCGTGATGGGGTGAGGATCCTGGCCTGGAGCTAGAGGGGTGGCTGCATGGTTTCCCCTTTTGCCAGGTCACTGCAGGTCCCCCGTCCCCTGGGACTGATCCAACCCCACCCCCAATTTGTGGTAGGCCTCCAACCCCGGCCAGTTTGAGAGTGACAGCGACGTGCTGTGGCAGCGGGCGCAGGTGCCCGACACTGTCTTCCACCATGGTCGTGTGGGCATCAACACGGACAGGCCTGATGAGGCGCTGGTCGTGCACGGCAACGTCAAGGTCATGGGCTCTCTCATGCACCCGTCGGACCTGCGGGCCAAGGAGCACGTGCAGGAGGTGGGGGCGGGGCTGTGGATGAGGGGCAGGACCATGGGGGCAGGGAGAGCTGCGTTCCCCGCAGGAGGGGCGGATGGCTTGTGGGGGCGGGGCCCATGGAGGGGCGGGGCTAGGTGGAAGGGCATGTTGGTGAGGGAGCCAGGTCCTAGATTTCTGCAGTCACTGGACCCTGGTGCTGCAAGGTCTCCGCCGCACTGCGGAGCCGAGGCTGCTTCCGTCTTGAGCTCCAGGGCCCACGTTGGCTGGGGAGGGGTTCAGTCTCGGTCCTGGTTCCCGCGCAGGTGGACACCACCGAGCAGCTGAAGAGGATCTCGCGCATGCGCCTGGTGCACTACAGATACAAGCCGGAGTTCGCCGCCACGGCGGGCATCGAGGCCACCGCGCCAGAGACGGGTAGGGACCGGCCTGCGCGGACTGGGGCTGGGGTCCAGGACCCGGCAACCTCGGTCCCCAGTCACCCCGCCCACTGTTGACCCCACTCCCAGGAACCCCTCCCCCTGACTCCCTGGAATTCTTACCCAGGGAATCCTTCCCTCTAGAAACCCGGCCCTCAGCCCTTGGAAAATTGGGCCCCCCGGGTGGCTACCCACCTTGACACCGGAAGTTTCAGAATCCTAGTCCCGGGATCCTGGGCTCCTTAGGTGAATCCTGCCTTCATCTCTGCCCACTTCCACTGGGATCCTTCCTCCTAGGAGTCCACCATTACTCCAGTTCGGGGAACCCCACACCGGAACTGGGGAACAGAGCCCCCTGCTCCAGAGCACCTTGGATCCCAAATCTCTGGTCCCCAGAATTTGGCCCTCCTCAAACTGGGCCCCCTCCTTACATGCTGGTTCTGTGGGTGTTCTCCACCCTCCCCCCCCCCCAACCCCCCAGGTGTCATCGCCCAGGAAGTGAAGGAGATCCTGCCAGAGGCCGTGAAGGACACTGGAGATGTTGTCTTTGCCAATGGGAAAACCATAGAGAACTTCTTGGTGGTGAACAAGGTGTGTGGGGGTGGGAGGATGGCGGGGGCGGGCAAGGGCCGGGGTGGGGTGGGCTGGAGGGCGTTCCAACTCCAGCTTTGTTCAACTCCCGCGCAGAGGGTGAGGGCAACCCGGTCTTCACTCACGGTGTGTCCAGAGCCTCCTCCCTACCCCTCACGGAAGGGGGTGAGCGTGAGCGTTCCAGGGCCCGGGGACTGGCGACACTCTGCTTGTGTGGTCCACAGCAAGAGGAAGCTCCCTGGGGGGTTATTTTCCTCCCCTTGGAAAGGAGGTTAAAGATAGTCACTGCCTAGGGCTTCCCAGGTGGCTGTCGCAAAGCTTAAATGTGGCTTATGGTGAGGATGAAGTCCTGTGCTTTGGCTTGGGCTGAATAGTGAGGAGCCGAAGCCTGAGACCCCACGTTCATGAGATCGGAGAGGCCGGCACCTCCGAGTGACAGTGTTCTGACGGGGGTTAGGGGTGGGAAGCACAGTTCTGATGGGCCAGATGGCCCAAGCAACAGGGCAGAGGTGGGGGTGCCGCTTGGAGGTAGACAGGGGGAGGCGGGGGCACTGCGGCTGGCCTGGGTAGGAAAGCGTGGAGGGCACCCCCCCCCACTCCCCATCGCCCAGGGCTCCTGGGCACTGACCTTGCCCGTGGCCCCCGGCAGGAGCGCATCTTCATGGAGAACGTGGGGGCCGTGAAGGAGCTGTGCAAGCTCACCGACAACCTGGAGACGCGCATTGACGAGCTGGAGCGCTGGAGCCACAGGCTGGCCAGACTGCGGCGGCTGGACAGCCTCAAGTCCACCGGCAGCTCGGGCGCCTTCAGGTGCGGGCGTGGGCCAGGCAGAGGGACACCCCCTTCCCGGAGGCACCTCTGACCTTGGCCCTCTTGCTGCAGCCATGCGGGAAGCCAGTTCAGCCGAGCGGGCAGTGTCCCCCACAAGAAGAGGCCCCCCAAGGTGGCCAGCAAGGTGAGGCTGGTGCAGGGGGTAGGCAGGTTGGGCTGGGCCCTCCCTCTCCAGGCTTGCCGACCTCGAGGGCTCCTCTCTTCCAGCTCTGGAGCTCTCTGGCCCTGTTTCTCCTTCCTCTCCTTTCCTCTCCCCAGCCCCCACCCCCCACTGTAGGAGTCAGTCGGCCTTAGCACCCCCACCCCCAGCAAAGCCCACACCAAGTGACATCATGGGCTCCCTAAGTCTGGGCCTTTTCTGCTTCTTCCCCCTTTCCTCTCGGTCCTCAGCCATCTTCTGTGGTCCCAGACCAGGCCTGCATCAGCCAGCGCTTTCTTCAGGGAACCATCATCGCCCTGGTGGTGGTCATGGCCTTCAGGTGACTTGTGCTCTGGGCTCCAGGGGTGGCTGGCTGGGGGACTTGAGCTGCCCTTGGGGCCAGGCCTGGAGGAAGAGGAAGATGTGGCTGGGAGACAAGACCTGCCTGAGGTTTCAGGGAGGGGAGAGGGCCGCCTCTTTCTGTTCTGTGGCCCTGGGACTGGGGAGACCCGTGGAGAGACATCACTCATTCCCGAGCCCAGCCCCTGGAGCCAAGGACCACAGACCCTGCCCAAGGGAGAGGGCCAGGACCATGGCTCCGGCTCTAACCGTGGCCCTTTTTTGTGGCTCCCAGCGTGGTGTCCATGTCCACACTGTATGTGCTGAGCCTGCGCACTGAGGAGGACCTGGTAGAAACCGATGGGTATGTCCCTGGAGGCCTGGCTGCCGGCCAAGCTGCCAGGACAGGAGGGCTTTGGTGGGCAGCCTGGGGGCAGAGGAGCCGTGGAAGCGGTCTTCTCTGATGGGGACGGCACCTTGGCTCTCAGCCTGCTGGGGCTTGCAGGGGTGGGTGGGAAGGTCTCCCTGGAGGAGGGGCAGCCACGGTCCCCGCTGAAGCCAACTTTTCTACTCAGTGCTCCTCGAGGTAGCTGGGCCTCTGCGAGTCAGGGGGCATCTGAGGGGCCCAGGTTGGAAGGGGGGAGTCGGCGGGGATGGAAGGCCAGGGCGGGACCCTGGGCTCTGTCTGCCCACTTCCACCTCAGCTCCAGGGCTCTCTCTGACCGTGTCTTTTCTCTCTCCTCCCCTGCACCTGTCCCCCTCTTTTTCCTCTCTGCCGCCCCTTAGCTCTTTTGCCGTGTCCACTTCCTGTCTTCTGGCCCTGCTCCGGCCCCAGCACCCTGGGGGGAGCGAGGCCCTGTGCCCATGGTACGTGTCTGGACCAAGTGCCCTCCCTCCTTACCTCTGGCTCCTGGCTCCCTGCCTCTTTTCCGCCATCCCTGTCCACCTCTCTGGGACTCCCAGGCCTCCCCGTCCAGGCTCTTGCAGTCCCTCTGAGCTCAGCCCACCCCTCCCCAGCAGGTCCAGCCAGAGCTTCGGGACCACCCAGCTCCGACAGTCCCCTGTGACCACTGGGGTGCCAGGCACACCACCCTCTCTGCTGCTGGGTGCGTGCCTGCCGTGGGTCTGGAGGGTGGGGATGGGGGCAGGGAGCTGTGTTCTGGGAGGGGGCTCAGCTGCCCACCTCTGGCTCATATAGCCTCTGGTTTCCTCAGTTACCACTGGCCTGACCAGCTCGGCCCCGGGTCCGGTCATCCCCACCTTGGACCTGTGCTCCAGCCACCCTTGCCCGGTCGTCTGCTGCTCCTCAGCCACTCCTAGCCCTACCGCAGCCCCTAGTCTTGGCCCCAGCTTTAAACCTGGCCACGGCCTCAGGCCCAGTCCCAGCCCCTCCACCAACAGCTCAGGTATGGCTCTCTCGGCTCCGGGGTTTGCGCTGAAGGGATTTTATAGGAGTCCAGAGAAAGGCCCCAAAGACTCATTGGGGGGAGGGTAGCCTGGAGCCCAGAATGAGGCTCTGGAGAAAGGTCGGTGGGTCTCCCTGAAGGAATAAAGAGGCAGATGGGGGGTCACCCAGAGTCTGGTGAAGTCCTGGAGAAAGCCAGACAGGAGGCAGCCAGGTCCCTCTTCTCAGCGTATCCCTCATTCTCCCCACAGGCCCCAGCCAGATGGCTTTGCTGCCCGTCACCAACATCAGAGCCAAGTCGTGGAGCCTGTCAGCCAATGGTATTGGCCACTCTAAGCATCCAAAGAGCTCAGAGCCTCTGGCCAGCCCTGCGGTCCCCTTCCCTGGAGGGCAGGGCAAAGCCAAGAACAGCCCCAGCCTTGGTCTCCACGGCCGGACCCGCCGAGGGGTCCCCCAGCCTGGCCTGAGCCCTGCTCAGCCCACTCAGGCCGGGGGCCAGCCAGGTACTTGCCCTACTCGTCCCCCCGCCACCGCCACCATGTCAGCTCAGCCAGTAAAGCTCACTGGTGTGGGCGCATCTCAGCCCAGTCGGCGGAAGGCCCGGCGCAGGACTGTCCACAGACATCTGCTGGGCATTGCAAAGTCCCGCCATCAGGCCAGGAGCCTATGTAGCTCTCCTCCTTCAGGGCTTACACATCCCTGCAAGGAAGGGATCATCCCCGTAGGTCAGAGGGGGAAACCGGAGCTGGGTCGTGTGGCCGGGCAGCAGCAGACCTGGACTCCCACTCCACGTCTGCCTGATGCCAGGGCCCCGGATGTCACAGAGGAGGCCAGGGGCCTCCTGGGCTTCAGCCCAGTGGCTCTGCTCTCGGTAATGGGCCTCTTTATCAGCTTTCATTTCGTGGTTTTTGTGGCTTAAAGGAAAAAAAAAAGCTTTGAAACTGTGACTTGCTGAGATTAAAGTACAAAGTGATAGGTAAACCCCACCGGGGGCTGCTCACTGGGCCAACCATTTCCGGGGCCGCTGCTCTGTGGCTGGCTCTGTACGGGGTGCTTGGGGTGATGCAGACAGACATGCCCTGACCCCAGAAGGCTCAGACACCTGAGAACACAGTAGTGTACTAGCGTGACGGGGCACTGAGGGGATGCGCTAGCAGTTTGGTGACTGGGGAGGGCATTTCATCCAGACTGAGGTGGGGAGGTGATCAGGAAGGCCTCTCTGGAGGAGGTGACATTGGAACTGAGTCTCTGAAGGACCACAGGAGTTTGCCCGGAAGAGAAATGAGAAGGGTACCTTCCATCTTGTCTTTATCTGGTATCTGTCGGTGATCCCAAGGGCATACTGGATCCTGCAGGATGGGGGTAGGGGTCTTCGCGTGCCTGGGTTGTGCCTCACGAAGCTGAAAATGTGTCAGGTCAGCAGATGTTCTGTGGGCCCAGCTTCCCCTTCCTAGGTTGGGGGGGCGGGCGGGTCAGGCAGCAGCCAGACCGTAGATGACCAAGAAAGCCTTGTCTCCCTCACCTGCCACGTCACACCTCAGAACCCCTGGCCCAGCCCGCCGTCTGTGGGGCGTTCATCCACAGAAGGCCACAAGCCCTCAGGAGTGGGGCACTGGGAGGTGTTTAACACTGGGCTCTTAGGGAAAGAGTCCTGATCTGTGGTGAATACTCCCACCGCGGCTAACTGCCGGCCACCAACGTCAAGCCGCCGAACTGAACATGGAGAGATGTGTTTGGGCTGTGTGCGGGCTCCCGTATGCCTCTGGCAAGGGATATGAAGACCCATCCCTGCTCCTGGGGTTTGGGTTCTGCCGAGGAGGCAGGCCTCAGGCTCAGGGGAAGTGGCTCTTTGTAGTGCTGCCAGGGAAAAGGGTGGCGTGACCCTGGCCATTGTGCGCGGTCTGGAAAGAATAACCTGAAACTTAATTTATGCTAAGGTGTGAGTGACTGAATGCGAGCCTGGCAAGGACCGGCTTGGCTGCTGCTTATTCGTATGCCACCTTGTCACCCTCCTCCCTGCCCCCACAGCCTCTCTCCTTGCGGACCCACTGCCCTCCCTGACCTCCATCCAGGTGCTGGAGACATCAATGCCCATCACTTCCCAGTACTGCGCTCCAGGGGATGCCTGCAGGTGGGCCTGGCTCCCTTCCTTCACCCCAAGGACAGATTCCGTCAGGTGACATGAGCCCAGGCAGTGCGGAGGAGGCCCGGATGTCCTCCCCGTCTTGTCCCCCTCCCGTCCCCCTCCCCCACCCTGCCCCAAGGTGGGGCAGCCCCTTTCCATGGGCTCCAGTACAGACCCGGGGGCTGGGGTATCCAGGCAAGGGGCTCCAGCAGGGTAGCCTTGGTCTCAGGAGCCATGTTTGCCCCCGCAGGCCTGGAAACTTCACCTACCGCATCCCCGTCAGCAGCAGCACCCCGCTGCACCTCAGCCTGACTCTGCAGATGAAGTGAGTGCCAGCTTGGGGCCTTGGCCGCCCAGGGAAGGGGTCTGAGGAGGGATGCTGACTTTATCCCTTGCTCTGGCTGTGCGACCCTGGCAGTCCCTGGGCTCCTCATCTAGAAACTGCTGTTGCACAGGGGTGTGAAGGCCGTGGGGGATGGTAGATGGGAAAGGGCGGTCTAGGGCCTGACCGGAAGGGCTCATTTTCAAGCTGTGTGAGGACTCAGTGGCTTGTTTCGGCAGGGCAGCGAAGGTGGCGAAGGTGGCGTGGGAGGGCTGGCTGGGGGCAGGGCGGGTTGAGGAACTTGGAACCCCACTTCCCTGCTAATCGGCCTTCCCCCAGCTCTTCGTCTCCCGTGTCTGTGGCGCTGTGCAGCCTGATGTCGAAGGAGGAGCCGTGCGAGGAGGGGGGCTTCCCACAGAGCCTGCACACCCACCAGGACACCCAGGTAGGAGGCACCTGGGAAGCTGTGGGCCAGGCAGGCCCCAGAGCTTCATCGTCCCTGCCACAACTGGGCCCCCAAACAGGTGAAGAGAAGGGGCCGGGAGGCAGAGTGATGGCATCTCCTCCACAAGGGACCCTTTAGGCCATGGGCCTCGGGAGCAGAGGCCTCTCCCACTCCCTGCCCTGCCCTGCCCAGAGTCCCGGGGAAGAAAACAGTTCCACCGGGACTAACCTGGGATGAACGCAGTGGTGGCCATGGGGAGAGTATTCTAGGGGTCCCTGGCAGGGAGAGCTAACCTTGTCTGTGCTCAGACAAGAAGAGCCGCCCCAAGGTCATGTTTAATGAAGACAACACCTGCAGCATGAGGTCACTGGGGTCAGCTGGAGAAAGAAAAGAGGCCAGTGTCACAGCAGAAGGGCACGTGCAGAGGTGGGGAGGCCCAGGAGAGTGTGGCCTTCGGGCAGAGGTAGACACGTGGCAGCCTGTCCCGCTAGGAGACGGGAAACAGGAGGAGCCCGGTCCTCAAGCTCAGGCTGGGCAGCGGCAAGGTTCAGTCCTCCCGTCCGGAAGACCCCTCAGGCTCCCTTGTGGAGGCCTGCCTCCTGCTCTGAGAACCAAATGCCTGTGACCCTTTCTTTGTCCGGCTCCTCACTGGCCACATGACCCCCATGGGACCCAAAGTTGTGATTCTCCGCGCAAGTGAAGGGAATGTCTCACCAGTTTATGTTGGTTCAACGAAAATGTGTTGGGGTCCCTCTGTCCCAGGCCCTGTGCTGGGCCCAGCTTCGGGGACACTGCGGGAGGCAGGGGTGGACCCAGGCCTTGTCTTGGAAGAATGCACTCCCTAGCTGGGGAGAAAAGATGTGCAGAAAGTAACCTGAGGAGAGGCTGGGGGCGGGGGTGGTGGCAGCGGTGAGAGCGTCCCAAGAGTCCCAAGAGGCGCAGGCAGCCGCTGAAAGGGGGGGGCGAGCCCAGCCAGCCGCTCACACCATGTGCAGCTCAAGCCCAAGTCCATGTATGAGGAGGCCACGTCAAAGTCTCAGCTGGAACATAGGCAAGCCTCAGCTCCCCTGCAAGGGAGAGAGCACGACAGCGCAGGGACCGGTGTGTCAGTCCCCACTCTGCCACCAGTGCTTGTGATTTCAAGCAATAGCTCAGCGTCCTCATCTGTACGCGGCGTCACCTTCTTGGGTTGGAAATACTTTGACTGGCCTGGAGTACAGCGGGGAGGGGAGGCAGCAAGAGATGAGGCAGGGCTGCTGTGTACCTGTGGGTGCCCCTCAAAAAGTCTGCATAAAGGGGGGCTGCCTCCGCTCCCCAGAGCAGAACGTGCTCCCTCCCCTCTCTCTTCCCAGCTCTGACTCCAGCCTCCCTAACACTTGCCTTGGCGCCCAGGGCTGCAGTGACCATGCTCAGGGCTGCTGGTCGGGATAGGGCCCCGGGGCTGTCTTCACCTCTCCCTCTCTCCTCTCTCCAGGGCACCTCCCACCAGTGGCCAGTAACGATCCTGTCTTTCCGAGAGTTCACCTACCACTTCCGGGTGGCACTGCTGGTGAGTACAGGCATGCCCTCTGCCCCCAGAGGTCCGGGCTCCTGCATCTCAAGAGTGGGGCTCGGGAAAAGGACATGAGGATTCCCGGAGCACATGGCAAGACTTGGGGTGTGGTGACAGGTGATATGGCGGGGGGCAGGGGAGTGCTTCCTGCCCCGCGCCCCCAGAGCCACCTCACCTGTTCCTGCTGCCCTCTCACCCAGGGTCAGGCCAACTGCAGCGCGGAGGCCCCGGTCCGGCCAGCCACAGACTACTACTTCCATTTCTACCGCCTGTGTGACTGAGCTGCCTTCCCCGAGGCGGCACCACAGCCGGGCCAGGGCCCCGTGCGCCCCTTCCACAATGGACGCGGCTGCGTTACCCAGGAGCCTGCCACCTGCCCAGCTCTCTGCTGTTCACTGGCACATCCCCTGGAGAGACTGATCTGGGTTTGGCCTTCCCCATGACTGGGGAAACTGGAAGTCCTCACACTGGAGTTGCTGTTCCTGCTGGTCGCCCCTCACGCGCTGCATGGGGAGCCAGAGAGACTCCTGGGGCCAGGACAGGACCGGTCTGTCTGTGTCTGTCCAGCTCCGGTGGTTGGAGGACTGGCTGCAGGGGCCTTGGAGGCAAGGGTAAGCCTGTGACTGTCCAGAGCCTACCCGCCTACTCTCCCCTCTTGAGACTGTGAGCTGCCCCTCTTCTGGAGGGGGGACCTGCTGCCTTTAACTTGGCCGGAGCCTGAAAAGACTTGGCTGGATCCGTGAGTCTGTGGAGAATATATAGCTCTTACCCTCGAAGCTGCTCCCTGGGGGGTGGCAAAGTGGTGGACTTTTTGGGGTTTGACTGTTACGCTGGACTTGGGACTTTGAAGCTTTAAGTGTGGCCCAGGAGGTCTCTTCTCCCTGGGAGCACTGGCTCCCGAGAGCTCCCAGGGCAACTGAAGCCAGCCCTGGATGGGCCGGAAAGACTGACCATGTGCCTTACGTATACTTAGTGCCTGGCTGAACCAGTGCGGGGGGCCAGGGGGCCCGGTTAGCCTTGGACCCTTGAACCTGGAGTATCCTGGAAGGGAAGTTCCCCGTGAGCCTCCCTCGCCCCCAATGAGTGTTGCAGCCCCACAGCCTGGGCTCCCAGGAGCTTCCAGAGCTTATAGTCACAGCTGGGACCCATCATTATCTCGGAGCAGAGGAGCAGGAATCCCTGCAAGGCAGCAGGCTGGTCTTGGCTGGTACGTGGGGTCAGATGGCGTTTGCTGTTATTGATGAAGTCATTACTAAGATGCACTTAAGCCGGGGCAGGAGTGGAAGGCTGGAGAAGGCAAGGCTGGAGAAGTACCGAGCTCTCGGGAGACATTTCGCCAGAGAGGCCCTGGCTCTGGTCCGTCCCAGGGAGGCTTCAGACACCCATCCTGCTCCCGACCACCCCGACTCTGGCTTCTCCCTCCTCTCTTGTCTGCTGGCGACCTTGTCTCCCTAGATCAAGGGCTCCCATGTTGGGCTCAACGAGCCCACGGCTGGCAGGAGACTCCCATCTCCGCCCTCACCCCCTGGAGGTGGAGCAGTGGGCTTGTGTTGGCCGAAGTCTTAACTCAAGTGCTAATGTTACAGGAACCGTCCTTAGTGGGAGCCTGGAGCGTTCTGAGGTCAAAGCCAGGCTCACGGAAGGAGTGTGGGAAGCATTTAGCCACATCTACGCAGGTTCAGTAAGGGGAACAGGAATCGCCGTCCCTGCCCCGCGGTATTCTGCCACCTCTTTGGGAACCAGGCCTTACCCCTCTCCGACCTCTCCTTCTCAGCTCTGAATGGGAGACCTTTCTGTGGGGAGTGGAAATCTTTGAGAAGCCTGTGAGGCACAGGCCCCCTTCGGCCACGGGTCTCAAAGCACTTATCCTCAGGGGAATTGGGGGATAGGGACACCCCACCTCCCAGCTCCCTCCCCAGTGTGGCTCCGCTCCCTCATTCTGACATAGGAACTGCATGGCTCCCCACACCATGCAGGGGGCCGGACCTTACTTAGGACTACTCTGTTCTCTAACCTCCCCAACCCCCGCACTGGGTGGTGGGGGGTGACCCTCCTAAATGCCTTAAAACTGGTGAGCCCCACCCTTTGTAATAGGATTCTGGGGCTTCCTTAATGAGGGTGCCTGTCTGTGGACTGTGGCCCCTCAGTCCTTAACTGGAAAGTGACCCTCCATTGCCCCCTGGAGCCCTTCTGGACACAGCATAGCCCCAATCTGGTTAGCAGCTGGCTGTTTCCATGCCTGAGGAGGGATCCTCAGTGCGAGGATTGGGGCCAAGCCGGGGCTCCAAGCTGCTTGGGAGGTGGCGGCGGGGTGAGGGGGTCAACCTTGGACCAAAGTTGCCTTAAGCCCATGAAGGTAAAAGGGCTTCAGGGAAGGGGAGTGGGTCACCTGCTGGAGGCTGACAGCTGCCCGGCTGGCACTGTTAAGTGGGAGTCTTGGCTCCCTTCCCTATGTGGGGTCCGGCAGCCAACCCTCCCTTCCTCTCTCCCTTCTGGCATTTATTCCTGTAGCCACTGGGCTAATCTCCCCCAAGCTTCAAGCTGTACATAGGGCCTCTCAATGCACGAGTCTCTCTGCCCGTATCGTATCCTCTCCCTCCACGAAGGCCTGCATGTGCATAGAGCGCCCCTCCCTCCCGGTTAACCCCCAGCCCCCGTCCCTGAGTGCTGACTCCTCTATTTATCATGTACCAACTCTGACTCTGCAGTGGGCAGAAGGAAGCAGCCCTGGGCCTGCTTTCTTCCTGCTCCTGTTCTTTTCTTCCGAAGTAAATATACGTATATAAATAAATGTAAAAATATGGCTTTGTATCTGACCTTGCCTCCCCATCTCTTCTTGGGACTGTTGTGGTAGGAGACGGAGTCATCTGTGGGCTCAGACCAGCTGGACTCTCTGGGGCTCCTGGGCCAGACGGATGCCTTGTATCCCATTATCCTTCTTAGCTTCATGCTAGGCTTGGGAATAGGACTCAGCAGCCCCCTCCCCTAGCCACATCCCATGGACCTACTGCTGCCCCACCCGGGTTAAAGGAGCCATCCTAGGGTAAAACAACTCTGGGGACAAGCTGAGCCTTGGGAAGGTCCCCAGCACAGAGAAGAGTCACAATATTCAGAGGATGAGATTGGCTCAGGGTAGACTTGATTGGTGCCAGTTCCCAGAGAAGTCTGCTCTAAAAACAGCAGAAAGGCCTGGCCTCTTCCTATCCACGGAGCTTTAAATTCCACGGACAGACACCCCTTGCATACCCGCCTCACCCCTCAGAGACAGAGAAAGCAGGGATTCCCAGCAGCAGGAACCAACTGAAAGGCAGAAGAAAAACAGGAAGGGGTGGGACCAGGGAAGTCACCTGAGGCCTGGCACCACTCCACTGCCCTCCCACCTCTGCGGAAGGGGCACCAGACGGGGCGGTCACACATCTGCCTTTATTGGGAGCAGTGGATGGGACACTTTCAGCAACAGTAAAAAAATTAATTTACAAAAGCAGGAATGCAGTGAAGCCGCCTGGCTGGAACCTGAAAGAGGAGAAGAAGGTATCAACATGAGACCGATGACCTTTCTTTCCACCTCCTCTTCTCACTGGGCCCTGTGCTCCTGGGGCAAGGGCTGACAGGCCCACTGCTCCGAAGCTTGGGCCACCAAAGCCGATTCTCGGTGACCTATTCGGTGGATTATCTGCGGCAAGGGTTTTGGGTTTTTTTTTTTTTTTAAATCACTTAGTCAAGATTTATTTTAATGACTGAAAACATTCAAACTGACCACAATGGCACTCCTTGCAGCCAGATTCTGACCCCCTTTAATCCATTCCCAAGCAGCCTCACCAGATCAGCGGTGTATGACATACAAGGAGGCAAATGTCTAACAGGGGAAGACTGCGCCCACAGCCCTACACAGTATATCCCAAAGCCCGATCAAGGCCCTGGGCAGTGTGCAGAACTTAGAATCACAACACAGGGCACAGATCCTCATTTGGGACAGGGAAAGAGGCACACATGCCTGGTATCCCTCTCCACTCTGCAGTCTGTCACCATTAACCAAAGTGTTGCACAGGCCTGAAGACCCCGCTAATGGGGATGTGGGAAACTTCTCTAGTGCCCACCCTGTCACAGCTCTTACCCTTGGGAGCTCATACGTAGATGCCAACCCAGAGCAGCAGGAAGAGGACTCCAAAACCCATGAAGAGCGAGGCCACCAAGGAGATGAGGAGCTCTTTGTAGATATCCCGAGTGTATTTGGTGGAGGTAACCTCATAACTGGCAGGGTGATTAAGGAGAACCAAAGGGATGGACTGGGTAGGACAGGAAGCCTGGCCAGTGCAGCGCCAGGAAAAAGGTACACAGTGAGCCTTCCAGAAGGCTTGCCTGGCTCAGGGTAGCCAGGAAGTGGGGCCTGAGTGCTGACCTGACTCTGTTGCTTCATACCAGCCCTCAACCAGCCATGAAGAAAATCAGGCCCAGAGGGGTTAGGTCACTTGCCCCAGGTCACACAGCTAGTGGACAGTGGAACTGACACTAGTCTGCAGATCTCTTGCCGCCTGAGCATTCCCTTCTTTTGCCACTTTTCCAACTTCAGATCCCCTATCCCCAACCTCCAGCCCAGCCAGGTCTTCTGTTCACTTTCCTGGAAATCTGAAGAGCAAAGTAAGCTCCCCTGAACTTGGGAAATAAGGCCAGCACCTGACCTTGGACATCAACAGCTTTTCTCCAACCTTCTTACTTTCCCCCTATTCCCACACCAGAGCAAAACCGGCAGCGTGCATGTACCCAGCACAGTTTCTCCCTCAGTTTCCCCACATTGCTAGTTCTGGCCTCACTGGCTGCTCAGTAAAAGGATACACGAAGAACCAGGCCGTAAAGAACATGCCAATGGCCAACAGCACCACGGTCAGATGAGGGAAGACAGCAGGGTTCACTGGGCTGGTGTATCTGCTCATGGCCTCGAGCTCCTAGGGGACGGCATGAGATCAGAGCTATCAAAGAATCCCAGGACTTCAATCTGAGGGGGGGGGGGAGTATGAGGTCATCAAGGAGCCTCCTCCTTCTAGGACTGTTAAAGGTCTGTTCCTGCCTGGGAAATATAGAAATCCTCCAGACCCAACATCAAGCAATTCCACTTGGAAATGATATCAATGGTATCTTCAACTAAAGGTGGAACTTTTGCTTTTTCAATATGAGAGAGGAATGGCAGCTCAGAGTCAGAGGCTGACACAGAAGGTGACTGATTGGCTATCCATCGGTGGTCCCTAACATTTTTTGAGACCACTGATGACTATGAAAAAAATGTGTTAAAGTATGGACCCTCACCCGGGGTAAACCACAAGCAAGAAAAAGTTTGCCTGTAATTTCAGAAACTCTATGGACCCATGTCTGTAGACACCAAGCTCAGAATTCTGCTGTAATTCAGAGCCTGGGCTGGGACCCAATCTCAACTTCTACACCTGTATTCTTCCCACTACGCTATTAATGGAATCTCAGGCTCTACTAGGAAAGACTTCAGTTAATAATCTGGCTCTACTGAATAACGCGAGTCTCAGTAAAACAGTTATAATAACACCACTCACAGAGTTGGTGTATGATTTAAGAAAGATGACAAACGTCAAAGCAACTAGCTCACTTCTTGGCATAGAGTAGTCGTTCAAAAAGTGTTTGTTTCCTTCCCAGGCTTACAGGGAAGATTATGAGGTAATGCTTGGGAAGGAGGGCTGTAAACGGTAAAGTTCTGTACAAATGTTGACTTCCATTGTCACTCCCCAGCCAACGCTCCTAATGTCCAGAACATAACAACTCTAGAGAAATAAACTGACCCCATTGTTCTAGGAGACACTGGAATTCAATTCAGTAAACATTTATGGGCTCCCTCCCCCCCAAAATGATAAAGACAATCGCTGCCATTCATTGGGCTTCCAATTGCAGGCCCTGTGTTTGGCACTGGGAATACAAAGATGAATAGACATCATCCCAGAGCTAGAGGCACGTCAGATGGTGGTCACTAGGAGGCGTGGCAGATAACAAAGAAGTCCATGACATGCGGCAAGAGGTCTGTACGGAGGCTGTGGGAGCTCCCAGGAGAGAGCGGACAAATCGGCCGTCCACCACCAAGAAGGTTGAACATCTGCCCTGGGCCTCGTAGGATGAGTAGGAGTTCAACAGGAGGAAGAAGTTTCCACATAGAGATAACAGCTTAATCACAGGCGACAGAGATAAAAGCTCAAGGTATTAACAATGCACCTCACACGCCTCACCCCTTAAACGTCAAGAGATCAAAACCTCAGCCTAACGAATCCCAGGCAAGGGGCTTCCCTTCCCGCCCCTGAGCCCAAGCCGGAGGATACAGGAGCCTCCGGCTGTCTGGATCTCGGGCGTCTGAGGCCTTCGCGAGAGAAACCGAGTGTGGAACGGGCCCCAAGGGGTCCTCACAGCCCCGTCCAGAACGCCCCTCAACCCCCTCACCATCTTGCCAGGCACGGGGTCATCCGCCGCTCCGCCACCGGAATAACACGTCGGCAGGGGCAGGCGCACTGTCCTGCGGGAGAGGAAGTGCCTCCCCCGCGAGTGGCATTGTGGGATTTGTAGGCCTGTGGGTTAGGGCGTAGAGGGGGCTACGGCCTGTGGGCGCCCGCTGTGGAGCTGGGGCAAGGGTACCCCCCGAGCCGCTGAGAGGGTTCGCTCTCCCCGGCGGGACTGTTTGGCCCAAGGGAAACTGGCCGAGGGGGTCGGGCCCGACCTCACACTTCCCAGGAGGCTGTGCGCGGCGGCGGTCACGTGACGGGAGCGCGGGCTTTGGAAGACGGCGGAGCGCGACAGGATCCGCGGCGGAGCTGAGGAGGGTGCGGGGCTGAGCCGCGTCCTGGGCAGCACGCGACCCAGCGCTACTGTCGAGGCCTCGCGCTCCAAAGGCCAGGTGAGACCCCGTGGGAAGCGTGTCCGAGGGCGGCGGGGTCCCCCTCACTCTGGGTGTTGGGGCGGGGGCCGGGGGGCCGTCTGCCGCGCGCGGGGCGGAGGCCAGAGCGCGGGCTCGCCACCTTCCCGCTCTGCGACTCGGACGGGTCGCCTAACCTCCCTTCATGTGTGGAAGGCGGGAGATAGCTTGCACTCTATGGGGCCGTTGGGTATTTTGACCAAGATCCTGGATGAGAAACATTTTGGAGACTTCACTGGTTTAGACCCCTTTCCCGCCTGCCGCTGTTGGGGGCTGCGGGGGGCTGGCCGGCCGGCAGGCACGGAGCCCTCGGTAAGCCTTCTAGCAAAGCAGCCGGCCTGAGGCGGGACCCGACGGTCGAGTGGCTTCTGCGGGAGGCACGGTTCCGGGCACCCGTGGATGGCAGGAGCCCGAGGATGGCGGGAGGAGGGCACGGCTGAGCAGCAGTGAGAAAGGGCAGGGCTTCTCCCGGACTGTGAAGGTAGGTTGAGAAGCAGAGCACGGAGGATCTTGACACCAGGTTGAGTGTTAGGACTTAAGTAGAAGCGGGGATTGTAGCTTTATGATGCTTTAGAAAAAATCCTGAAAAGTGGGAGCAGCGAAAAGGTCTGGTGTCATCTTTCTCGGAGTGTTGGACGCATGCCACCGGTGGACACACGATGGCTTTATTTATTTATTAAGATTTTATTTATTTATTTGAGAGAGAGAGAGAGCACGAGAGGGGAGAGGGTCCGAGGGAGATACAGACTCCCTGCTCAGCAGGGAGTCTGCTGCAGGGGCTTGGGGGGCTCTGTCCGGGGACTCTGGGATCATGACCTGAGCTGAAGGCATTCGTTTAACCAACTGAGCCACTCAGGTGCCCCACACGATGACTTTAAATGGCATCCAAAAAACCCTTTTTAGCAGTCACACATTTGACACTTAAAATATAACTGATATGACACAGGCATTACTGCTTAAGAGGAGTTCTCTTTTTCAACTTACCTTCGTTTTTAAAGCAATGACGTCCCTTTAAAGAAAATATTATGTGGATGAAAGTACAGGTTTCAGATGGGAGTGGCGAAAAAAATCTGTGAGGGTGGTTTGGGTCTGACCGAAGTTCGGGAAGCACTGCCCTAGGAAATACTTGTAAAGGGGCCTGAACCACAGAAGTGCCACGTGGGAATAAGCAGCTCCAGCTTGCCAGCTTCCTAGATCCGGACCGAGGGTCAGGTAGGAGCCATGGAGTTCACGCTTCAGACTTAGTGGTGGGGAGAAAATACAAAGGGAAAGAGTTAAAATTTCTGGCAACATCGTGGTAGGAGTAGAAACCAGGTGCAGTGCTGAGGGGACACTGAAGGGAGACTTGAGCCGTAATGTTACGTGTGAGAAAGCCACGTAACTCTTGTTCATGTATGTTCTTTGCCAGTCCCCCTTAGGGCTGCTGTATCAGTCAGGATTCTCCAGAGAAACAATAAGGTATAGGATATGGACAAATGTAAGGAGATTTATTTTAAGGAATTGACTCAGGTGATTGTAGAGGTTGGCAAGGTTGAAAAGGATCGGGCTGGCACCTCATGCAGGAGTTGATGGTGCAGTCCTCAGGCAGAATTTCTTTTTCTTTTTTTTTTTTTTTAAGATTTTATTTATTTATTTATTTATTTATTTTTAAAGATTTTATTTATTTATTTGACAGAGAGAGATCACAAGTAGGCAGAGAGGCAGGCAGAGAGAGAGGAGGAAGCAGGTTCCCTGCTGAGCAGAGAGCCCGATGCGGGGCTCGATCCGAGGACCCTGGGATCATGATCTGAGCGGAAGGCAGAGGCTTTAACCCACTGAGCCACCCAGGTGCCCCTCAGGCAGAATTTCTTTGGGAAACGTTATTGCTGCCAAGGCCTTAACGGCGGATTGAATGAGGCCCACCCATGCGACGGAGGATAATCTTCTTTGCTTAAAGTTAACTGATGATGTCACAAAATTATCTTCACAACAACACCTGGATTGGTGTTAGAGTAAATAACTGGGCGCTGCAGCCTAGCCAAGTGGGCACATAAAACTAACGGGCACCACTGCTAAGAGGCGGGGAGCCAGAGGAATGGGTTGGGGGTGTTCAGTGACTGGCATAAAGGTACAGAGGAGGAATGTATGAGTTGTCAGTGAATTGGCAAGAAGATAGATAACTTCTGTTATTTGGCCACTGTGCACATTCAGCTTTGTATTATGGTTGCTTTTGTACTTGTGTCATCTCTGTTTAGCCAGTATTTGCTTGTCCTTTAGGGCTTGGTTCTGTCATTATGGTCCCTGGGTTCCTCAGGCCAGGGTAGGCACTGTCCTCCGGACTCGTGGGGTCCTCGATGCCCACACCAGTGCTGCGTGCGAGCCCTGTTGCTGCCTTATCCGTGAAACCTTAAGTCCCTCAACACCAGCAGCATCTTATTCCTCTTAACACCCAGTTTTTTCCTCCGATACCCAGGAAGCCTTACTATTAATTGAGTGGCCTCACTTGCTAGAGGGTAAGTTTTCTTTGCTAATGGCAACCTTACCTCGTTCATCTTCTCATCTTCTGCGGTTCCATGTTGGCGTCGTCCTTGTTGTGCTCAGTTTGTTCGGTGGACACGAAGTTGGTGAGATACAGCAGCTTGATCCTTTGCATCCTTTAAATTCCTCCTCTTCTCACTTTACGCCTTTCTTTTTCAGCTGTCCCTCCTCTATATTGCTATGGGAATTCAAGGCCTGGCCAAACTGATTGCTGATGTGGCCCCCGGTGCCATCCGGGAGAATGACATCAAGAGCTACTTTGGCCGCAAGGTGGCTATTGATGCCTCTATGAGCATTTATCAGTTCCTGATTGCTGTTCGCCAGGGTGGGGACGTGCTGCAGAATGAGGAGGGTGAGACTACCAGCCACCTGATGGGCATGTTCTACCGCACCATCCGCATGATGGAGAACGGCATCAAGCCCGTGTATGTCTTCGACGGCAAGCCGCCGCAGCTCAAGTCAGGTGAGCTGGCCAAACGCAGCGAGCGGCGGGCGGAGGCGGAGAAGCAGCTGCAGCAGGCTCAGGCCGCGGGGGCCGAGGAGGAGGTGGAAAAGTTTACTAAGAGGCTGGTAAAGGTCACCAAGCAGCACAATGACGAGTGCAAGCACCTGCTGAGCCTCATGGGCGTCCCGTATCTTGATGCGCCCAGTGAGGCCGAGGCCAGCTGTGCCGCCCTCGTGAAGGCTGGCAAAGTCTACGCCGCGGCCACCGAGGACATGGATTGCCTGACCTTTGGCAGCCCCGTGCTAATGCGGCACCTGACTGCCAGCGAGGCCAAGAAGCTGCCCATCCAGGAATTCCACCTGAGCCGGATTCTGCAGGAGCTGGGCCTGAGCCAGGAGCAGTTTGTAGATCTGTGCATCCTGCTGGGCAGCGACTACTGCGAGAGCATCCGGGGCATCGGGCCCAGGCGGGCCGTGGGCCTCATCCAGAAGCACAAGAGCATCGAGGAGATTGTGCGGCAGCTTGACCCCAGCAAGTACCCGGTGCCGGAAAACTGGCTCCACAAGGAGGCCCAGCAGCTCTTCCTGGAGCCCGAGGTGCTTGACCCAGAGTCTGTGGAGTTGAAGTGGAGCGAGCCAAACGAAGAGGAGCTCGTCAAATTCATGTGTGGCGAAAAGCAGTTCTCTGAGGAGCGAATCCGCAGTGGCGTCCGGCGGCTGAGCAAGAGCCGCCAAGGCAGCACCCAGGGTCGCCTGGATGATTTCTTCAAGGTGACTGGCTCTCTCTCTTCAGCTAAGCGCAAGGAGCCAGAGCCCAAGGGATCTGCTAAGAAGAAGGCAAAGACTGGGGCAGCAGGGAAGCTCAAAAGGGGAAAATAAATGTGTTTCCCCTTCTAGCGCCTTGACCCCAGAATGTCTGCCTTGTCGTATCCTCGGGAGCTAGCGCTAGAGAGACCGCTGGGGGCGGGGAGGGGATTGTATTGCTTCTCTAGCTCTAGGCGTCTCAGTAGTGCTTTTCCCTTTTGTACTTGATCTGATGACAGGAACGCCACAGAGCGACTTTGTTTTCTTCTTTTTTAGCTCAGGAGAGTGTGTCCCGCTCAAAACAGCTCTCAGGCAATCTAAGGGACACTGAATCTATTGTTCATGAAGAGGGAGTGGGAGATAAACCATAGAGACAGCCGACTGGACAAAAGTGATTTCCTGGCTGGCCACCTGGTGGCTGACAGGAGTGGGTGGTGGCACCAGACTGCGCTCATCTCTGGTTCAGCCTTGACCCACCCTGTGGGACAGTCATCAGGAAGACTGAGCCTTAAGTTGGGGAGAGCTGTGGAGAACTAAGAAGGCAGGGAGAGCTGGAGTCCCTGGAGTTGGCAAGAAGGGTCCGATTACTGTGTGTCCTGGGGTGGGGGCAGAAACTTGAACTTGCTATGTAACTTGAGTCTTCACAGTGGTTATTTAGAGGCACAAGATGGCGAAATTCTAATGTCCTCTCTGAGGCAGTCAGCAGAGTTGAGACTTCGGGATAAGATGCTATTTTCATGTGCTGTATTTGTTTTTGTTTTAAAGATACGAGAAAAGAGTCAATAAAATTATAAAATCAAACCAGAATGTCATGTTCTCTGACAACGTTTGAAAACATCTCAAGTGTCCCCAGGCTTCAGGCAGTATAATGTTCTTTTAGCGCTGAAGAGAACACTCCGGAAGTACGGTTACAAGAGGTTTGAGAGTGGCCACAAGGTGGCGCCACACCCCACAGAATGGCTAAGGCAGCTTTGGCCGTGTACTTAGGCCATTTGAGAAAGGCCTAGTTTAACTTAACCAGGAAAGAAATTTGAATAAATTGAATGGGTTTCTAGTTTCCCACCTACTGTGTGAGAGAAAGGAGCACCTTTGAGAAAGCCTCACAGTTTTGATCAGCTACTTCATAGCATCTAAGCATTTTCCTTACCAGTTTATAAATTGTGAAAAAACTACACTTCAGAGATTACTTTTGTGTTTCTTTTGTTGACATCAAATTCAGGTTGCTGTTTCCCATGGAGATGGAATGTTTTAACAGTTTTATAATCCTGATAAAACTTGGTGGGGAAGTTTCTAATTTTTTAGCATTCCTGTCACTACCATTTGAAGTTAACAGGCACACTTACGCAATCTGAAATTTAAACTGCCAATAGTCTAACAGATTAAGCAGGTAGAAGACTAAAGACTGGTGGTCTTCAAAATTTCTTACGGGGCAACGTATTTTTCGAGTGCAATCTTCCGTGGAACCTCAGGATATGAGCTTTTCTAGTTGAAGTAGGAGTGGGACCTAGTCTCCCCAGCAGTACTCTTATAACTAGGTGACTCCCAAACCACTGGTGTAGACAGAAAGTTCTATTCTGAGGGCAGGGATCTTGGTTTTGGTTACTGCTGTATCCATCGTTGGATGGAATGGGTTTTCTGACTGGACCAAGCCACGCAGCTTTTGGGAGCACCACGTAGTCTAAGTCTGTGGTAATGATGATGGGGCCCAGGGGCGGATAAACTTTCTTAGGGAGTGAGTGATGGCCTCAGTGCTGTAGCTTTAGTTAAGGGCTTGTATCCTGTGGTAGTCAGACATGTAGAGTGGTATTCCTTTCTTCTTTCTCAGTTTTTTTAAGATTTTTATTTATTGGAGAGAGAGAGAAGGAGCACAATCAGGGGAAACTGTAGCAGCAGAGGGAGAAGCAGGCCCCCCACTGAGCAGGGAGCTGGATGTGGGACTCCATCATGACAGGAGTCGAAGGCAGACGCTTAACAGACTGAGCCACCCAAGTGCCCCATGGTGTTTTCTTTTTAAAAAGATTTATTTCAGGGCACCTGGGTGGCTCAGTTGGTTAAGTGACTGCCTTTGGCTCAGGTCATGATGCCAGAGTCCCAGGATCGAGTCCTGCACTGGGCTCCCATTCCAGCTCCACGGGGAGTCTGCTTCTCCCTCTGAGTTTCTCTCCTCTCATGCTGTCTCTCAAATAAATAAAATCTGTTTTAAAAAAGATTTATTTCAGACAGCACATGTGTGCATGACCAGGGTAGAGGAGGGCCAGAGGGAGAAGCAGACTGTTCACTGAGCAGGGAGGTTGATGGGGGGTGGGGGTTGATCCCAGGACTCAGTGATCATGACCTGAGCCAAAGACAGATGTTTAACCAGCCGAACCACCCAGATGCCCCTCCTCCTGTTTTTTCAAGTTGAGTTGTCTGGTCTTTTCTAGTTGATTAACTACTGCACACTGCAGGCAAGACTAGTTCTGCAAATTTTTACCTAGCATGTTCTAATGCTCTTGCTCAAAGGGAGCTGTCCTAGCAAGACTGAGGTTAAAAAGGCATTGTAGGGGCACCTGGGTGGCTCAGTGGGTTAAGCCACTGCCTTCGGCTCGGGTCATGATCTCAGGGTCCTGGGATCGAGTCCCGTATCGGGCTCTCTGCTCAGCGGGGAGCCTGCTTCCCTCTCTCTCTCTCTCTCTCTCTGCCTGCCTCTCCATCTGCTTGTGATATCTCTGTCAAATAAATAAATAAAATCTTAAAAAAAAAAAAAAAGGCATTGTAGTCCAGCTCTGAAGCACTGCACCTGCAGAGAAAGATTCAGGCAAAACAAGAGACTTTTAGGGACCCTCTGTATTGAGACTAGAAACAAGGGCAAAAGGGTGAGGGGGTTGTCTCATGAAAGGAGACACATGTGCCCCTGACTAGTGTTTGTGGAGAGTGAGCACTTGAACATAGGGGGGTCCTGAGAAGGGGCTGGCTTGCTATCTCCTTGCCATGGTCTACCTGTGCCTTGGTGTCCCTTCGGAGGGTCCTGCTGCTCCTCTGCCCAAAGGCCTCGTGCAAAGGAGAGTCCGTTTGGGAACTCCTGGTCGGAAAGTTCCAGCCACCGAGGTAGGTAGTAACTTACAGCACAGGCACAGGGAGTCCCATTGGCATGTGCAGAAGAAAATCGTGGATTACGACAAGTGAATAGAATAGCCTTCATTTGGTCAAAATTAACTTTATTTTTCAGCTTTACCTCATCTGGATGTGTTAACAAAATTAGCACACACAAAAAGGATGCAGGTGTGGGGGCCAGCTAAAGAAAGTGCTTCCAGTAACGTGGCGGGAAGATGAGAGTAACAAAGATAAACATGGAGGTTCGAATTCTAAGACACGGAGTTCAGATGTTAGTTTTGCCACAATCTGTGACTGGAGGTGACTTGTCCTCTTTAAGCTTGTTTTCTCAGGTCACTGCTTGGATTTGAGATCACTCATCGCACTGTTAAAACAGCCTGAGGCTTTTTGTCGCTGGTGTGTCCCTCTGTGGCCGTGTAGACCACACTAGTCTAGGTTAAGGAAAGAAGGCCACAGTGGTTGAAACGCGTTGAGGACCTGGGCTTGGCTCAGTAAGCCGTGCTGGGTTTGCCCCGGCTGGCGGCCAGGTGGCCGGACAAGCTGGTGACAGGACTCCCTAAACCTTGGGAAGTAGCGACCAGAGGGATGGGGCAGGATCAGCACCTGTTCTCAGTGGGAGGAAGCCACTGAAAGTAGAACTTTTCAGTCCTGCTTCTAGTCTTTCTATCCAGGTTGTTTCAAACCAAGTCCTGCGCAAATGGAGAAGAGCTGAACTCTTCTGCACCCTGTCCTGCCCTCGTGTTGTCTCTTTAATCTGTGTTTTGACAAACCGCTGAAGTTGTCCCTGCAGCCTTTCCACGGGGGTGTTCGAACCCCACTGCAGCTCACTTTCAGATGACCTTTGTTCTCTCCCACAACTAAACGTGGGCTCAACTCAACTATGGCTCTGCTTTTTCCTTCTAGTTTGAGTTTCCTCCTTTCGGGATCCAAAATGCGCAATATGCTTAGAGTAGGTGCTGTCGGACAGGTAAACCACGCCCTCACCTGCTGTGACTGTGGGGCAGCCGCTAAATCTCTTACTGTGAATGCAGAGGACAAGCCCTGGGGCTTAAGGCAAAGACTGTTGGGCACATTCTTTTGTTTGTTTGCTTTAGACACGGGTTGTTACCTTTTAAGAACCAGAAGATTTTTGTAAAAGACTGTATTTCAGTATTAGGCGGGGAGGCTTTTTAAGAGATTATCTTAAATTCCTACCTGGTGTCCAGGTGAGAAGACGCTTGAAGAGTTCATAGTTCACAAACTGTTTTTATCTTCCTATCTCTGGTTTAGGACTGTGAAGTGATTATATTTAATTCACTGTTCCTACTCAGAAGCAATACATTGCTTCTTCTGAGAAATTTCTAAGAAATTAAAAAGAAATTGCTTCTTAATTTCGAATTAAGAAATTTAGAAAATTTCTTAGCAACCCCTATATTCTTTAGGACTGAATTTTGTGGTTTCCTCCTGACTGATAATTTAGAGTCTCCCAATGTGGTCACTTGTGCTGACTACTTTATTAAACTTGGACTTACAGGTAGGAAGACAGAGGGAAACCACTGGGAACCTCCATTTGTTTCTAGGGAGGAGATGAAGTTGTCCCATCTGTTCAGCTGTTTGTGGCTAAGAATCAAGAAATAGACTCTACATCCTAAAAGTGTGTTGCTCCTTGGGTGGTGATTATAAGAGGTGACCCCAAGGTGGAGAGGATTTTGAATGACCACTTAACTCTCCTTGCTATTTTGGCAAGACCTAGGACCTAATGCTCCCCGGGTGAAACATAAGCTCAAAATCAATGATGCCAGGAGCCTTCAATGTCAGATGTCTCCAGCAACACAGTCCTGGCTTTGCTCTGCCTGCTTCTAGAAGTGGGAAAATTGCTTCTCCAGGAGCCTGAGGCAGACCTAGGTCCCACCTAGCTGTAGAGTGAGCTGAGCCTCCCAGGCAGCGCACTACACCGGGCCTCAAATATAAGTCTTGCTCCGAAGGTTCAGCTGCTCTGTCTTCTCAGACAGTAGCGGGTGGGGAAGGCACTGAGAAGTGGACCAGTGAGATGGGCTCACCCTTTTCCTGGCTGGAATTTTAATGCTAAATCTCTTACTGATTTTTGGGCTTGGTAGGTCCCCCTATTCTTCCAACACCCTCGGACTCCCTCTTTGCTCACCAAGCATCAGTTTCTGCCAAACTGGAAAAAGGAAAGGAAACTTACATCTCTGCCCCAATAGCTCCACCCCTCCCTCCAGGGGCTGTGCATGTCTTTGGGTCTTAAGTCTGTGCCTGGAAGATAAAGGGGAGGGGTTTGAGTTGAGCCTTTATCTCCTCAAACCCACCCCCTCTGAATATTATAATTACAGTGGCATTTTCCCTCAAGCTCCCCTCCGCCTTGGTGCCAGAAAAACCATCTCCCAGATGGGCTTGTATTATCATTGAAGACCAGCATCTCTTCCAGATGGGGCAGCTGTTCTACTGGTGAAGATAGGCATCTAGCCAGAGCTGCCCAGACTCCTTCAGTGAGCTGTGGGGGCAAGATGGGAGCAGGAAGTGAAAGAGAGCAGAGCCAGGGCCGAAAGCCAAACCAACCACCCTAAAACATGGAGTAGTGAGGCTCTTATAGGGGAATGGAGGCCGATCTCCATGGCCCCTTTCCTACCCTTTGCTTCTGAGAAATAGCTTGGGCCATGGCACTGGGAACAAAGGCTTGCCTTGGCCACAGGACCAACAGAGCATCCCGCCGCTTGTCCATTCCAGAAGACTGGGAACCCTGCCTGTTGCTCCCCCCCACCCCACATCACCCACCCCATTGCCCGCCCTCTTTCCACCCTACCAGCCATCTTCCCAGGCGCAGGTACTCACTAGACAATGTCGGCGAAGGCGGAGAGCAGGGGCTTGGACTGGTACTCTATGCCATGCTTGGCACACAGGGACTGCACCAGGGGAGCCACTTTATGGTAATTGTGTCGAGGCATTGTGGGGAAAAGACTTCAGGGAGAATGGGACAGTCAGTGGCTTCACTCCACTCTTTCAACCTCCCTGCTTTCCCCGCAGGGACCCTCCCAAGGACCCTGCTTCTCAGGTCTCCCTACTTACTGGTGCTCTATCTGGAAGTTGAGGTGGCCACTGAACCAGTCATTGAAGGCAGACTTGTGGACATTACACGTTGCACGGAGCTGGGGGAAGAGGGCAGAGGAGAGAGTGGCTCTGGGTACCAGAGGGAAAGGCCGACGCAACCTTCTCCAGGCAAAGCTGGCTGAGAAGAGGGAGTGTGGCACCGTCCCTGGTCACGCCACGTGATGGCAGGAGTGAAGCTTCAAGCCAATGAGGCAGTGCTGTTTGGGGACTTTTGTTGTTAACTGCCCCAGCCCCTTGCCTGCATCGGGGCCCACTCACCCCTTTCATGAGTTGTGTCATCCCAGGTCTTCCAAGTGACCGTCCCCTACCTGGATGGAGACCCAGTCCATGTTCCGGTCGTGATCAATGTGCATGGGGATATGGTTCATCTGTGTGACCCACACAAACCAGTGGCTTTCCAGGAACCTGGTGGATACGGCACACAGACAAAGACAGTACATGTCAGACTTCTTTTCCCTCAGGTAACAGCTCTGGCCTGGACATCTTCCCAGGCAAACACCCGAGACACCCCTGGTGCCTAAAGCCCCAAGCGCGGACCCCAGACCAGACTCGTTTTTTCCCACAGATTGGCTTTTCTTTGCCATGGCTCCTTCCCCAGCAAATAGTACCTGACCACGAAGAAAAGGCCCAGAACGCCTTTCAGTCCCAGGAACGGCCCGTAGGTCAGGAAGAGGCGGGCGTAGAAGGTGATCATCCAGGCCAAGTCCTGCAGGGAGAGGCAGACAGCGCGGTGACTGGCACGAAGCACTTCCTCCTCTCCCTTTCGTTTCACCCGTTTGCCTGGTACAGCCCCTCTGCCAGGGACCCAGACTGGAACACTGTCCCCGGCAGCTTCTCTTCACGGACCCAGTCCTGCAGTATCTCGTGCCTTCCCTCCATTCCCTGCGGTGGCCTCCGGTCCGCCCTGCCTGTTTCCTTCCCAGGTGCCAAGGCCTCCAGCTCCTCCCAGCCCGTCAACGTTCTTTATGCCTTCATCAAGCTGCCAAATCAGTCTCCCGGCATGGCAGCTCGGTCTGGGCCGGTGCCCTGCGCCAGCACTCCTTCGGCATCACAGCTCTCCCCTGACACAAGTCCACAACACGTCCAAGTGGCCCAAACTGCCCCTCACTCCCCAGCTTCTCTGCTCAGAGCCCATCCTCCCCCGACCCCACGTTTGCCCACCCTCCAAGGCCAGCTGCAGAAGTGACTTCGCGAAGCCTTTTCCGAGGCCTCTCATCTAGCCAGGAGCAGGCAGGGCCATTTTAGAATCCCAGAACCTTCTGCATTTACCTCTTCCCCACCCGAAAGCCTGGCTCCTGGCTTTATGCCAAGCACAAGAACCTCAGGAGGCACCAGCTGAATGAAACAGGCCGTGGGGTTGCGGGGGGCTGCGCCTGGGGGGCTCAGTCAGCTGGGCACCGACTCTTGGTTTCGGCTCAGCTCAGGATCTCAGGGTCGTGGGCCTGAGCCTGGAGCTCCGTGCTCAGCACCAAATCTACTCGAGAGATAATCTCCCTCTCCCTCTGCCCTTTCCCCTGCCTGTGCGTGCTCTCTCTCTCGCTCTCTCATGAATGAATGAATAAAATCTTAAAAAAGAAAAAAAAAAAAAAGAATTAGGGGTTTGGGAGTTAGGCTGTCTGCTGAGTCCAGGTCGTACGCCTAGAGACAAGGAAGGTCTGTGTTCGGTTCTATTAACTTTGCTCTACGTTAGGCCTGGAGTAAATTTCTGTGAGCTTTCCTCTGGAGAACCCCCATCCCCTTCCCTCAGGATTCTGAACACAAAGGATGTGGAACTTGGGGGCCATGGATACTCACCACCCACTTCTTCCGCTGGATAACAAAATAGAAAATATACCACTGGAAGTAGAGAGGCAGCAAGGCTGGGGGCCCAACTGCGAAGGAAATGGAGACAGGGAGGGGGTGTGAGCAGCAGGAGGGCAGCTGCGCGCCAGAGGGGTGGCCTCTGGCCTGGGGCTGCCCCCTGCCACCTCTTCCTGCAGCCCCTTCCAGCTGCCTTGGCTTTCCTCGCTCCACTGCAACCGGCAGGCCCGGAAGGTGGGCAGGAATGCGAGTCTGAAGAAGCCAAGACCTCCCAAGAGGATGCCAGGAGAGTGAAGGTGGGAGGGACATTCTCTTCCAGGGGAACGAGGCAGCTGGGGAAACTCGCCCCGAGCTCCACGCACAGAACCCGCCCAGCTGCCTGTCCTCGCGCTCACCTGCCCTGTGTTCCCCGCTGCTCTGATGAGCCGGTAAAGAGCGGGGAGCAGGGGGCCCTGCTGAGGCTTCATGGGCTGAAAGCTGACTTCTTCGGACTAGGAAAATGAGCTGGCACTGCCCAACCCAAAGCCCTGGAGGGCAGGCCTGGGAAGGGGCAGACGGGCTTCTCAGAACGCTGGGAGTGGAAGAAGGGGTCCCCAACTAATGCTGTGCCATTTCCTTTTCTGTATCCCTTCTCGGCACGGTCCTCACGCTCCCTATAACCGCCGCAGGACCGTGCTCACCTACGGCTCCTCTATCCTGATGGGCCACGGATTGTAAAATTCTTCCAGACGTTTCTGCTCTACCCTTCTAGCCCGGCCCCCTTTCTCCAGGAATGATAGTTCATAACAGGCAGTTAGTTAGGATAAATTCCTTTCAACTAAAATCGGATCAGTGGAACCCCCCTTTCCCTTCCTTTAATAGGAAACTCAAATTTTAGGCATGATGAAGACTTTGAAAAGCAAGGAATATAGAGCATTCTTCAGAGAGAGCTTAAGACAACCACAGAAGTGTCCTCCTTTTCAGCTCTAACAGCCTCTCCACTTCCTTTTGAGGCCAGTCCTCCGACAGCCACGTCTGCCTTTGTCCCCCTGGGTGCTGGACTGCTCCACGGAGTCGTCTTGGCCCAAGTCTGTTTCTCAGGGTCTAAGATTTACCCTAGATGGCTGCCCCGGACCACATAGTGTTCCTGTGGAAGAACTCCTTGGCCCTGGCTACACATGACCCTTGACCAAACATTAGCCTGGAAACTTCGCTCAGCTGAGATGGTAATCTGCTCCCGCGCAGAGAGGAACCCAGTCAGAGACAGGGTGCTTCCTCCAGTCTTTACTGGAAATAGCATAATCCTTCAGAAAGTCATTTCTTCCTCACATCCCTTCAGCGACCCCATCCCAGGAGAGTCCCCTGTGCCGGATGCGCACTCAGGAAGAAGCACTCACTCAGGAAGAAGTACTTGTGCTGGTGGTTGTACGGCATGTACTTTCTCTTCTGCTTCCCAAGCTGTGAGGAAAAGCGCAAAGAAATCAGTAACCGCAGACCAGTCGCCCCATTCCCCTCCCGCCGTGAGCCTGGCTTTTCCCTGCTCAGGAGTTTGGGCCTACTCCAGGGTGAGCTTGTGGCTGCTGTTAGACGGCTCCTGCAGGCCGGGCCTTGCCCCTAGCGCCCGGCGCGGGGAGGCCCTGGCCGGGATGGGCCAGGCGCACACACCATGGCCTATAGCTCCGTGGTCGCTGCCCACACGAGGCACGAGCACAACAGTCTGCAGGTCCTCAGGACACCTCATGTTCATCGAAACTTATGTCACAAGGTTTCCAGGCCTCTCCACATCCTCGCCCTTTTCCCATCTAGTACTTTCTTTTTTTTTTTAAGATTTGTTTACTTATTTTAAAGAGTGAGCGGGGAGCGGGGACGGAGAGAGAATCCCACTCCCCACCGAGCACAGAGCCTGACTGGGGGCTTGATCCCAGCACCCTGAGATCATGACCTGAGCCAAAATCAAGAGTTGGACACTTGGCCAACTGAGCTGACCATAGACAACCATTTATAACCCTACACAGGCCAGTATTCCCTCTACATCCATCCATCCAGACCCTCTTGTGGTCTCTTGACTACAACTTGAACTTTATAAAATCCCTTGCATGCTAAGCCAAGTTCGGCAAATATTCATGGAAAGGAACAGAACTTGACAATCTGAAGGTTCTGGCAAGGCTTTTCCCAAAGGGTAGTGATTTCTTGCAAGCCTGGCTGCTGTAGAGACGAGCTGGTGCAGTCAAGTCAGTCAGCCTGAACGCCTAGCATGGGCGCACAAAATCACGACAGCAAAGCTCTGCTGTCTCACTTGATGGCTCCTTCTGCCCCTCTTGTTCCAGTAAGTTCTGGCAACCGGATGACCCAGAGCACAGGAGGCGCCGTACTCATGAGTGCAATGCCAACTCCTCTTTCTTCTGGGCAGGGACGTTGGGCTAGATGAAGCAGTCTCTCTGTATTAACTGATTGAATGCAACAAGTATTTACTGAGCACCTATTATGTTCCAGGCCCTGTTCTAGTGCTGAAGATACAGAGGTGAATAACACGAACGTTCTTACTCTCATGGAGCTTGTGATTTGAGGAGAGGAAGCTGGTGACCAGCGTGTGAACAGAACTCGAGGTAATTACAGATTACAAACAGGAAGACAGGACAAAGTGAGGGGGCGGCGTCCTGGCTCCACTGGTCAGATATGGTCTCTCTGAGGTGTTGCCATCGGAACTGACCCCTGAATGATAAGGGGCCGGCAAAGCAGAAATTCAGGGCAAGAGCATTCAATGCAGGCGGAACAGCTAGCACAAAGGCGTGAGATGTTTAAGGGACAAGAGGGGCAGTGTGGCTGCAAACAGTAAGCTGTAAGGCTGAAAAACGAGGGAAGGCCACTTCCCCATGGACCTTAGAAGGCCCTGGGAAGACCTTGGTAATGAGCCTGAGTTTTATTCCCGTGGTGATGGGAAGCCACTGGAGGGCTTTCGACAGCAGTAGCATTATTGGCTTTGCACTTCGAAGGGCTCACTCTGCCTGTGGGAGCCACGAATGAACTGCAGGGGGGAGGTAGAGTTGCAGGGAGAGCAGTGAAGAGGCTGGAACAGGAATCAGGGTCCAAGATGGACAGGGGTGGAGCTGGGAAGCCGTGGAGCTGGGAGAAGTCAGTGCACTTGGTGTGTTTTGGAGACAGTATTAACAAGGCTTGCTGATAATCTGGATGTCGGGGAGAGGTTCACCCCATCCCTTAAGGGGAAAACTAGAAGAGGAGCCCCTGTCTTGTTTGTGGGGGTGAGTGGGAAGACCACTAGCCTGTTTTGGAACTGTTATGGAAGGGAGTCCTGCCTCCTTGAATGGCAGATGCTGTTATGATCCTGATAACTGCCCTGTCGTGTTTCAACTCTTGGACAGAGCCAGAAAGTTTGTGCTTAGGGTGAGGCGTCCCCTGCATTTTTTTTTTTTAAAGATTTTATTTATTTATTTGACAGAGAGAGATCACAAGTAGGCAGAGAGGCAGGCAGAGAGAGAGGAGGAAGCAGGCTCCCTGCTGAGCAGAGAGCCCGATGCGGGACTCGATCCCAGGACCCTGAGATCATGACCTGAGCTGAAGGCAGCAGCTTAACCCACTGAGCCACCCAGGCGCCCCTTGTTCCCCCAGAGACTCGGGAGGCACTGGATGCCCTGGGGCCGGCCTGGGGATCAGCATCCGGAGGGGCCGAAGCAAAGGCCATGCAGCTCCAGCCAAGGCCCTTACGAATAGGCAGCCCATCCTCTGGCTCAGAACTAGACAGAAAAATGTCTGTTGATCCTACATCACTTAATATATTTAGTGTGGGAGTTTCTTGAAAACCTTAGTACCCAGAAGCAATAAAGGCAGTAGTGTGAGAAGGTTCTTTTCCACTTAAATTCCCACTTTTTTTTTTTTTTTTTTTTAAAAAAAACCCTGTAGAGTGACAGTAGAAGTGCTACCAAGAGCTGATGCTCTAACAAATTCCCCACAAAGGGGGGTCCAGGGCCGGCTGACCAGCCTCGTAGTTGTTGACCACAACACAGTGTCGGACGTGTACAAACCAAGCCCTTGCTTAGAAGGTAGGACCATTAGGACATTATGGACAGGTGGGGCATAAGCCTCAAACAAGGGGCTCCTAGTGCCAGGACAGCCAATCCTGTAAAAGCCTTTCCACAGAGTCCTTCTCCTGGCCAGAGGGGGAGGACAGCCAGCCGACCCTGCACTCACTCGTGCCTGGAATGGAGCAGTCCTGAACGGCTGAATGTCTCATACAGCGGGGGAGCGGGACCAAGTGGGACTCAGACCGCAGCCTAGAGCCTGGGCACAAAGGCTTTTAAAGTAACTTTAACCAACAACTCTGCTGGCCATTCAAAGCCTCCTGTTGCCTTCTGTTCACCGGAAGCTCTCCAGCTCTCTACCCTCAGGCATTCGTCCTTAAGTAGCTGCACTGCAGTTTTTGCTCATAACCCCAGGGAATAACTCAGACCTGACACTGACCACCCTGCAAGTCAGGCTGGGGTCAGATGGGTGGGAAGAGTGAATGAATGTTCCAGGCACTGGGCATCAAAGAAGAGTAAGATGGTGGGTCCAGCCCTTGATGCGGAAGACTGCACACAGTAGGATATCAAAGTTGCAAGGGGCAGGGGTGGAGGGGTGGGGGTGACTACCCGGGATAGGAGTGTCTAAAAAGCATCCCCAAGGAGGACCACCCATTAGACTGGCAAGAGATCTGCATAGTAATCTGATCATTGTTTGGATCCTTTGCAGCACGAGGTGCCTTTATGCAATAACTGTTGGCTTGCACTCATCAGGGAGAACAGATGACTCTGTCCTGGGCAGCTTCTTTACTGCCTGCGGCTGCCCACAACTACCTGGGAGCCAGCCTGGCCCCCGCGCCTCACCCCTACTGACAGCATTGTGAGCATTTCCCCAGAGCCTCTCTTCTGGCTGGCTGCCATTCTCCCAAGACCTTCCCACTGATATTTCTGCTCACCTCCACAGAGAGGATCTTCCCCAGGGCAAAGAAGAAGGGGTGCATGTTGATGTCCGGGTCTTTGCCGAAGCAGTTGGGCTTGGCGTGGTGCTGGAAGTGCATGTGGTTCCACCAACTGGCAGGAGCCCCCTACAGAAAAGCAGGGACATGAGTATGAACGCCTAGCATTCCCTCATCCCCCCAAGGTAACCCTTCATTGACTGGAGTTTCAAGAGCCCCTCCCCAGCCCACTGACCTTCAGGTGGCCAATCACGAAATGATGTAGCAGGTGGTTCCAGGTAGAGGTGCTGAAGACAGACAGGTGCCCAAAGTCATGCTGTAGCCAGCCGGCCTGGGCCTGAGTGAGAAAGGTTAGTGCTGAGAGCAGCCCACTAGCCCAGGCTCCCTCTCAAAGACCTCAGTGGCTCCTCTGCCTCAGCCCCTTCCTTTGTCCGCCTTAGCCCTGCGATTGCCACAGTACCTTGAGCATGTCGGGAAAGGAGTCAGGAAGCCTGGGTCCTAACTCTAGCTCTGCCACTAACTCATACGAGAGATGGGGCAAATCACTATGCTTTCCCTATTTTTCAGTTTCCCTAGAGGAGTTCGCATAGAACTCTCCGGGAGTCCTAGGACTTATGATGGAGTGAATACCCAGACTACAAAAAAGGACAAAGAGACAAACTCAGAGGCGAGTGGCAGGCTTGGCAAATGGGTTCTGATAATTAGGGCCCAAGTTTTATGAGAGTGTTGGGCAATGTCGTAGTGAGGAAAAGCCAAGCTTTTTGAAAAATCAGAATTTTGACTCTTGGCACACTTGGGCTACCCTTGGGTGAGCAAAAGGAGGGCGCACATGTGGCCAAGGAATGAATAAAAGGCACAGATGATAAGATGTCTTTGTGCACTAACTCTCCCCCACATCCTCAGCTGCTCTGGTCACAGGGCTGGGCTCCTTGGCCTTCTGAGGCACACAAGGAGCTTCCTTTCCCCAAGGATGCTGAGCACGGCTGTGCTCTTGACGAGCCAAGAGCTCTCACTTGAACTGTGCTGAGCAGCACTGCACAGAGGAGGAAGGGCACCAGGGATGTCCCAAAGACCCAAAGAGTGAGCCAGGCAGCTACATCCAGCAGCAGGATGTGCAAGAGGTTCAACAGGAAGAAGACATGGTTGGCCTTCATGAGCCCCATCCGCTCCACTGTGGACCGTAGCTCTCGGAACTCATCAATCAGCTCTTTCTGCAGAAGAGTAGAGAGGGAGGGGCTGTTATTCTTTCCGGATGTAACCCAGCACTGCTGGAGACAAGGGGCCTCTTTGGCTCCAGCACCCTCTACCCCCAGATAGCTATGGCAAGTCCATAATCCTAGGTAAAGCTACCAGGACACGGAGGAAGGAGGACAGGTGCTGTGGGGTCAGGTCTAAGAGCACATGGTCTTTGGAGTTCAAGACTTGCTTCAGATCCCTGCTCCACCGTTTACTAACACTGTGATTCTTGGCCACATGGCTCACCCTCCCTGAGCCCCAGTTTTCTCATCCGTAAATGTGTGCGGGTTATACGGGGTTACAGCGGACACGGAGTTAAGTGTTTGATGGGTCTTGATGAGGGTAGTGGTGGTACTGTTGTGAGAGCCACGCATTTCAAAGCCCTGCTCCCTTAGACCTGTGTCCCAGTGACTGGGAGAAGCAGGTACCTCAAAATTTCACAAGAACTGCTGACTGTGGGGGTGCATGGGTGGCTCAGGAGGTTAAGCATCCGCCTTCAGCTCAGGTCTTGGTCCCTGAGTCCCAGGATCGGGCCCTGCATCAGGCTCCCTGCTCAGTGGGGAATCTCCTCTCTCTGCCCCTCATCCCACTCCTGCTCTCTCTCTCAAATAAAATAAATCTTAAAAAACAAAACAAAACAACACTACAGACTGTGATCAACTGTGATCTTATCTAGGCTTCCCTTCTCCCTACCCTTCAACAACCGAAGTGTCTCCAAACAGCAGAGTCTCACATTTTTAGTGGGCTCAAAGCTGGGCTGCTCTGGAGACAGTTCTCCAATCAGGAGAGAGTTCATATACTTCCTCACAAGGCCCTTGTCGATGTGGAATGCCACAAAGGGATCCTGCAAAGATAGGAGAAGACACAGCGGTTAGGAAGCCGGCCGGGGGCTCCCCGGGATCCTGGAGGGCTCACACCAGAGGCCATCCTCCTAATTTAGCAAGGAGGCTGTATCCGGGTTCAAAGAGTCAGCACTTCCAGTCAGCTGTCCTTTGAGGGTGCTTAAGACCTTTCCCAGGTGTGCACAGCTCAGGAACACCCAGCATGTGTTCTAGTGAAAAGGGCACCACAGCAGGGAATAGGAAGTGTGGGTTAGGGGGACCACAGAAAGACCTCTCTGGGCTGTCCTGTCCTCTAGGAGTGTCTATGAACAGCTTTTGCACAAGATTTTAAGATCTAGGTGAGAAATAACGAGAAGGGGTGGGTGGGGCTAGACTTCTGTTTTTACCTATGGGACTTTTAACAGAACTTCTCTGAGCGAGCGTTCTTCATAAAATGTGATTAGGAAGACTCCCTACCTCCGAACTGGGACTTTCTGCATTTCTCCTCTTTCTCTCTGCCGCTGTACCTTGTAGGGTTCCATATTTCCCCTAAGACTCCGATCCCCCCCCCCCCTGCCCCAGAGTGGCTCATTTTGGTTCTGTGAGGTGGGCTAGGTCCGGCGGCCCCAGGCCTTAGAGACGCGTGGGCTGCACTAGAGACCAGAGCCGGGGCGGAGCCGGCGGCCGGTGGCACCACACATCTGGACCAATCGCTATCCCGGTTGCGGCCGGCCCCAGCCCCCGCCCCAAATCACACGGCGTGAGGACCCCGCGTGCGTGCCTCCCTCATTTGCGCATGCGTTAGCCCACGTCCTCCCTCCACTCGGCAGTCCCGGCTTCCGAGCGGTCACTCGGGGCGACCGCTATAAGCTCTGGCGTTGCCGGTCCCCCGCGTCCGCCTGGCCGCCGCGCAGGGAGGTTTGCGGGCCCTCAGGCCAGTACGTCTATGCTCCGTTGCGACATAACGGGGACTCTGGTGGGCCCAGGCACTCTCCCGGATGGCAAAGGCAGAGGGTAGGGACAGCGGAAGTGGTCATGCCGCCGGGCTGGGGAACGATATAGGGGGAGGGGACGCGGCGCAGCAAAGTCTCTACAGGGTCCCACGAGGTGATCGCCTGCTCTCCACCCACGGCAGAAGAAGCCAGTTGCCTTACGTCCGAGAGCAGGTGGTCTAGAAAGGGAAGAGCAACACTGGGTCTGGATGGCGCGCTGACCCCCATAGTGAGGCCAGAACGGATGCGAACCACAGCCCGGGAGTGCAAACAGCTGTCCGCTGCGGCGAATAGCTGGAGACCCCGCTGGTCTGCGGCCGAGTGACCTTCCACCATGATTCGGGTTTTGGGGAGCTGACGCAGGCTCCCCCACCTTCTGCACGCCGCTCCCCGACCCACTGTGCACCAGCAGTGGTTAGTCCTCTCCGGGCGGTGAGGCCCCTCCTTCACCCTGTACGGGGGTTCCCACCGCAGCGGGCACCTGGCGGCTTCCCGCCTCGGCCCGGCCCCCGAGAACGCTTCCCTCCCGCTTCCCTTCGCACGCGGGCACGCGCAGCCCAGGCGCCCGCTGCGCTTCCTTCCCACCCGCCGAGACAGGTCGAGACTCCCTCTTCCCGCCGCTGACCCCTCTCCTCCCTCGGCCTCAGCCGCGCCGCCGTTCCCGGCTCCCTGCATGCTGCCTTTCCTCCCTGCTTGTCCTGCTCTGGGGTCTGCCTACGTCTGGCGACCAAGGACGCGGCCAGAGACCGAACGCACGCGCGCGGGCGGCGCAGTCCTTTGTGTGGGCACGTTGCCGGCCTCCAAGCCCCACCGTCCTGATTCTGGCCCGTTTCCGCCGCTATTTTTCTGCCCTTGCATCCCGTGCTAAGTCATGGCCAGCGGGTATGTTGGGCGCCTGCTGGCTCTTCCCCGAATGAGTTGCGAGCTCGTCCCTGGGTGCCAAACTTCCTGCCTCGCGCACTGGACCTCCGGCGGCAGCCGCCCGGCCCCGCCCACTCCCGTGTCGCGGTCTGGCAGCGCTCACCGTTGCATCCTGTCCCGCGTAGTGGCTGATGACCCGGGAGCCCCCGGGGTGCCGGCGGGAGAACTCGCTGATGTTGTACACCTTCCGGTCGATCACGAGCCACCGTTCCTTCTCGCGCCCGGAGCGCTGCGCCACCTCGTCCCACGTGAAGTAGCGCGGGGCCGGCGCCTGGGTGGGGGTCTCGGAGTCCATCGGGGCAGGGGCGGTCAGGCGCGCGCTGCAGGCCGGTGCGGTAGCACGCGCCGGCTTCGCGTGCGCGGGGATCCGACCGGCCTGCGCGCGCCGGGTTTTCAGCACCCGCGGCGCGGACCACGGAGCCCTGCTGCGCGCGCTCCCATTGGTCGAGCGGCGTGGCGCGGGGAGCGAGCCCCCGCCTTCCCGCCCGGCCCGCGGGGTAGGATGGGGGCAGGCGCGCCCACTCGCGGGCTCGGTGGGGTTTTCGCGGCTGGGTTCAGTTTCCCGACTCGCGGCTGTGGCTCCCGGGGGCCCCGCGGGCTGGATCGCAGTCTCTGCGGCGCGTGGGTGCGTGAGGGGGTGGGGTGGGCGGGGCTGTCGAGGTTGCCCCGGAGGACTGGTCCGTAGGCCCCTGGAGCGCCCTTGCTAGTCCATCTGTTAAACCACCGAGGCGCTCCTGGTTGTGGGCCCGGAAACAACAGTGTGAGAACCCTTGGCGGTTATAATTATGGTTAATTGGGTTTGGGGCATGTTAATGCTTTATTTTGCTCAAAATAACGTTGAAAATGCCCCCACAATTTTACCTTGTTACCTTTGTTTTTACCTCTGTTTACCTTTTTTGTTTTAATTTTTGGTCTGTTCTGAATTAACTGGGATCCTTAAATAAAAGGATGTCTTCAGCATCTCCCTGACTTCAGGGAGGTTGTGTGTGGAAAACCTGGGTCTTCAAGCCGAGGCATCCCTACTTTGTCCTGGAAACACCCCAGAGCCATAGGAGAAGCCGTGGAACAAGGTCATTTATATTTTTCTTTAATACTTTCTGAATTTTTTTATTATGAGCATGTGTTTGCCTTCAGGAAAAAAATGCCACTTGTAGGATGATTATTTGATTAAACCTACCTTCCTAAAATCCCTTTTAAGTAGAGGGATTTGGGGCTCAGACCTCTGGGCTTTAGGAAGGAGTGAGGAAGCAGCCAGAGTTTACTGCTAAATTCTCCATGTTGCAGTATGGAGAGACCCAGAGTTTACTGCTAAATTTTCTCTTATTTATTCAACAAGCACACTATAAATCACTTACTATGTGCCAGGCACTGTTAGTGTCTTACAAACAAGACTTCATGTAATTCTCAAAACAACCCATTGCGGTAGAAACTAGTACTAGCCTTACAGACACAGGAGACCTCGTGTGGTTTGTCACACAGCTAGCAAGGGGCAAGGCGGAAATTCAAACCAGCCTGCGCTTTGAACCCCTAAGCTCTGCTGTCTGTCCTCTGAAGACACTAGTATTTGGGTCTCTGATGGTATTCTGCAGCCAAGAGAAAGAAAGCAGAGCCTTATCCCATGAACTGAGATTCCAGGAGTCAGGGAAAAGTATGACTGGATTTCTGGTAGAAAAGGACCTTAATCCATTCAATCCAAATATCTCTTTTTATAGATAAGAGAGCTAAGTTTCCGGGGAAGGGACTTCCCAAGTGCCCGTGAGGAAGCTCAGATGTCCTGGCTTCTGGTTAAAATTCCGGGGCCCTGCACCTTGTTCTAGAATGATAGACAGCTGCCCCTCTGTTCATCAGTTTTCCTTTTTATAAAACAAATCTTGCCCAGCAGCTTGGCAGTTTGTAACCAAAGGTATATAATGATTTGTACTCTTCAATCAAGTAATTTCGCTCTTGGGAAAGTGAGGAGTGGGAAACTATGAAGGTGTTTATTGCTAATTTAGTAGTAAAGATTGGAAACAACTATAAATTTCTGATTTGTAGAAAAGTAAGAAAACTTTCATGGGGCGCCTGGGTGGCTCAGTGGGTTAAGCCTCTGCCTCTGCCTCATGGCTCAGGTCATGATCACAGGGTCCTGGGATCAAGCCCTGAATCTGGCTCTCTGCTCAGCAGGGAGCCTGCTCTCCCCACCCCCCCCACCAAGCCCTTTCTCTGCCTGCCTCTCTGCTGCTTGTGATCTCTCTCTCTCTCTGTCAAATAAATGAATAAAATCTTAAAAAAAAGAAAAGAAAACCCTCAGGCTCACTGGGATATATTGGCACAATGAGGAATTACAGCACAATGAGGAATTACAAAGTGCTTGGGTGGCTCAGTGGGTTGAGCCCTTGCCTTTGGCTCAGGTCATGATATAGAGGTCCTTGGGTCGAGCCCCACATCGGTCACTCTGCTCAGTGGGAGCTGCTTCCCCCACTCTCTCTGCCTACTTGTGATCTCTCTCTGTCTCTGTTAAATAAATAAATAAAATCTTGAAAAAAAAAATGACCATGATGTGAACTATGTTTATAGGTAGAAAGTACTTTGCAGTGAAAAGAGCAGAACCCAGAGTAGTGAATACTCACTAATTAAAGTTATGTAGCAATCCCATGGGTATTAAACAACAGAGGAGAGGAATCTGCCAAAGGTGAAAACATTTCCTAATTTAACATTCTTTGTTTTTCTGTAAAGTTGCTTAATCTCACTGAAGAAGAAGGAAGACCTTGTTATAACCATTAGTCCTGTAGTGAAATCTCATATACTTCGAGTGGGAATGTAAATTGATGAAACTTTCTGGAGAACTAGTTTGGCAACTTTATTTAGTACCTTAAAAGTATTTCCAGTATTTTCATGTTTAGGGATATAGCCAAAGGGAATATTTCCCTTATGCTGTGTCTTTTATTCCCATGACCTATTCATTGCATAACTGGAAGCCTGTCTACCCACTTGCCCTCACCAATTTTACCCCCCATCCCCAGCCTCCTCCCCTCTGGCCATTACCAGTTTGCTCTCTATATTTATAGATCAGATTCTGCTTTAAGGACATCTTTTGGGGAGAAATATTTATAACCAAAAATATCCATTGAAGCAGTATTTATGATGGCAAAAAATGGCAACCACCTATATGCCTGTCAGTGGAATATGAAGCAGACGTTAAAAGTAATGCAATGAAATTTTACTGGCTGAGGAGATAATCATCACTCTAGAAAAAGACTAGTAGGAAATGATAATAGTAACTATTTCGGGATGAGTGGAACAAAGTCATTGATATTTTCTTTAATACTTTATATATTTTTTATTATGAGCAAGTATTACTTTTGCCTTCAGAAAAAAAAAATGTTTATTGTTTTAAAATGCCACTTTTAGGGTAATTCTTTGATGAAACCCAGCTTCCTAAAACCATTCATCAAGTGTTTCGTTAACATTTGTGGAGTATCTGCTCTTTGTCAGTTATTTGAATAGGTACTGGGAATATAAAGTCCAGTATCATCCAGATCATGCCTAGTTTAAGGCCACTGGAGAAGAAAGATTAGCAGTCAAGAGGATAGATGCAAATTGCTCCTTTTCCTAATTCTCAACATTAAGAAGTTTGTATGATCTAGATTTGCCTTCGTGTTTCTTTCCTTTGCAAGTGTTCTTACGTTGGTGTCCTGTATTTTGGCTATTTCTTTAACTAGATTCTAATCCGGGGCAGGGACTATGAACTCTGTTTCAGGCTACCTGGTATATTCAAAGTACCGTAGTTTGGGGTTCTGTGTGGAATCAATACATTTGTTGAAATAACTGATTGTCTTCGCCTGAAAAAAATAACAGGTTAGCAGGCATATCAACCAGCAGGCGGATACGCTATTGCCCTCTCGTTTGCCTGTGCTCCTAATCCTACATACAAGACCACGGAGATTGTAAAAAATCCATTCCCAGGCCTGACCCAGGGGCTAACTGGACAAATCCTTTGCCTACTGGCTTCTGCTGATCCCATTAACTTGCTTTATCCAGGAAATGAATCATATGTGTATTTCCAGATTGGGACTTGGGAGTACTCCTCTAACCATCTGGCTAAAATGACTAAGGAAATAGAGAAATCAGCTGAAGGCCCTAAGGCCAGTTCCCATCCGACCATGTTTCAGTAACATGACTGCGAAAGGCCATTGGAACCGCCTAAGGTGTGTGTTCAGATTTTGCCATGTTTTGCCAAGAGTCACAAATGTCATAGACAGTGGACTGAATGCTTCACAAAATCAACAAGTGGAGGAGAAAGTGTGTCGGCTGTGCTTGGCTCCTCTGCAGCCTTTGTCCATTGAGATTGCCTCAGACCTTTAACGATGAAAGCCATCTTCTTAGTGGTTGGGTTGCTGTGAAATTAGGTAATTTTGGGTGAACGCAGTGAACAATACCTTACAGTAGATGCTAATTAAGTGAACTGAATCAGTCCTTGTGTTACGAAAAATCATTTGTAATAGCTAACTTATATCAAATACTACATCAGTAAAACATCATGATGTATACTGCTTGAACCAAAGAGAAAGAGTCCCAAGATCACATTTTCTTTTTTTTAAAGATTTTATTTATTTATTTGACACAGAGAGAGGGATCACAAGTAGGTAGAGAGGCAGGCAGAGACAGAGAAAGGGGGAAGCAGGCTCCCCGCTGAGCAGAGAACCCGATGTGGGGCTCAATCCCAGGACCCTGAGATCATGACCTGAGCCGAAGGCAAGGCTTAACCCACTGAGCCACCCAGGTGCTCCGAGATCACACTTTTCTTAAAGGCACAGGGATGTCTAGAAAGAATATTCTTTCAGTTTACTGCATTCTAAGAACATGGGAGTGGGGTTGGGGGGCCAGGGACCCACGGAGGATGAACTCATGGAATTTTCCAAGTGGATCTTGTGACTGTCTAGAGTATAAGCACCTGACAGATAGATACATTAAACCCACTCTTAAATAGGTAAGGCTACTGAGATCCAAAGAGCTGCAGTCACACATAGAAAAATTGGAGATCTGGAGCTGGATTGTACCCTTAGACCTAATTATAACTTTAGTTCCTAGATGGTAGGTTCAATGAATGTGTGTGATATAAGGCCATCCGGGTTCAGAGAAGACGTGGCGGGGTCAGCGGGGTTGTCCTTCCTTGTCTGGAGTGCCTTCTTCCTCACAGGCCCTCTGGCTTGCCTTTGTGAAAAGGTAGGTCCCAGAGCTTCAGATTCCCCCCAGGGAATTGATCTACACTGCCCCTGGGCATCCAGGTCAGCTTTTTGCTGGTCTTTTAATGCCATGCTTTACAGTACAAAGGATCTCTATTTTGGGGTGTCTGGGTGGCTCAGTCGGTGAAGCATTTGGCTTCAGCTCAGGTCAAGGTTCCAGGTTCCTGGGATCGAGCCCCGCATCGGGCTCCCTGCTCAACAGGGGGCCTGTTTCTCCCTCTGCTGCTTCTGTTGCTGTCTCTCTCTCTCTCTCTGTGTCAAATAAATAAAATCTTAAAAAACAAAATAAAATCAAAGAGAAAGACTAAGCTTAGAGTCATGATGACAAGATTGTTTGCGTCAGCGTAGCAAGCCATCATATGCATACACCCTAATATATACAGTCTTTTCCCTTTTGTTGAACATTAATTTAGAAGTTGTGGCTTGTATAAATATGCCAGTGATGAACTTTTGTTTGAAATCCAAACATATTCGTTTATATTATGAGCATCAGGATAACTTCTGTGCAATTAGGAGATCAAATGATAAAGAACATTTTAAGGCCCTTTTTTAAAAATTAATTAATTTATTTATTTATTTGACAGACAGAGATCACAAGCAGGCAGAGAGGCAGGCAGAGAGAGGAAGGGAAGCAGGCTCCCCACTGAGCAGAGAGCCCAACGTGGGACTCGATCCCAGGACCCTGGGATCTTGACCTGAGCCGAAGGCAGAGGCCTAACCCACTGAGCCACCCAGGCGCCCCTTAAGGCCCTTTTTATCGTGAGATAGTTTGTCATCAAAGTCTCTGTATGGAGAACTTACTATGTGTTCTTCGATTCCACTGCAGCTGTTGTCTGTAGAACAGGAGAGGAGCTGCTCTCAGACTAGCTGCCTCCCCACCAATCCTGTGAGCTTCTCACGTACAGGAATGAAGCATGACAAGCCTGGTCTCTCCTAGGAGTCTCCCGGTCCCCTCGCCATCTATCCCAATAATGGTGATCCCCGATTACAGTCAAATTCTATCCTAATGCCTTTCCGACTTAGACAATAATCCATCAAGTTCCAATAAGATGTAGCCAGGAAGGGAGGCAATGGTAGAATAGAAAAGATAAAGACGGGGGTTTGAAAGACCTTGGACCCTGTCCTCTGCTCATGTACTGCTGTGTAATGTTGGTCATCAGGTCAACTACTGTGGCCTCAAGAGTCCTTGTCTAAGGTGAAGAAACCAGGTGCCTTCCGGCTCTAGGAGTCTAGGCTTTTTTTTTTTTTTTTTAAAGATTTTATTTATTTATTTGACAGAGAGAAATCACAAGTAGATGGAGAGGCAGGCAGAGAGAGAGAGAGGGAAGCAGGCTTCCTGCTGAGCAGAGGGACTCGATGCGGGACCTGATGCGGGACTCGATCCCAGGACCCTGAGATCATGACCTGAGCTGAAGGCAGCGGCTTAACCCACTGAGCCACCCAGGCGCCCCGAGTCTAGGCTTTTTTGATGGAAGTTTTACTCAAGACACCGTATCTCTGGTATTCCCCTAAAGACAACGCCTTTGATAATAACTCTGTTTCTTACATGGAGTCTCCAGAGAGTCACATAAGGCAACCAAGTCTGACAGCCTTATCATCCTACCATTTTTTGTGGTCGAAATTATTGAATGTTTTCAAAAACAGTTATGACTCTCACCACAAGTTAATAAATTGTTATCCAGTGAGCTTGGTTCAAGTAGTTTGGCCTGACTGATACTTTTCACTAAGATAATAGGTGTATGGCATTTTTACACGCCATATGTCCTCTGACCCTCATTATTTTTTATTTTAATTAGTTGATTTATGTATGTATGTAGGTATGTATTTCTGAGGGCTTTTCTGCCCACCATTGCCCAACACTGCAAAGCAATGTTTATTGAGCAATAGCAAGGTAATAGTACAAAGCTCCTGAGGAAGGAGGGGACCCGAGAGGGTTGCCCTGAGCCTCATTATTGAAATAAATAAATAAAATAAAATAAAATAAAATAAAATAAAATAAAATGAGGCAGATCAGACAGAAATCTCCATTTTATCACATGAGGAAACCATGGTTCAGAACAGCCATGAGACCCAGCAGCCTGCAAGGAAGTGATGGGCTAGAAATACTAACATGCACTATGGTTGCTTTTGATTCGTGACTCCCCACAGGAAGGAACACAGCCTGCTCTCTACAGCCTGGGTCCAGGGCTGGATCTGTGACCTAGGCCGGCCAACCGACTCATTCCCCCGACAGTAGTCATTAGCCCAAGGATTGGACATGTGACCTGCAGCCCATGAGAGTTGTTCCCTGGGATTAATTCATGGGAGCAGGGGTTGGGGGAGCATTCTTTCTGCTAGGGTTGCTCGCAGGCACAGCCACATGGAGATCTTTCTACAGTGAGAGAGAATCCGGGTAACAGGGAAAGTAGAGCAGAGACGTTGAATTGCTATCTCCAGAAGCCATGCTTTCTGGAGCTGGTTAATTCTGTGACCTGTCTGGCTAGTCTTCCAGGCTAGGTGAGCCAATACATTTCTTCTTTTTTTTTTTTCTTATGTACTAGTATAAGGAATAAGGAAATGAACCCAAAACCTCTGGCTCTCAGGCCAGGGTCCTTTTTCTAATGTTAATCCTAGCAGTGAGTCATTGAGTTGAATGCTTAAAATGTGCTCAACACTTCTTCTTCTTTTTTTTTTTTAAAGATTTTATTTATTTATTTGACAGACAGAGATTACAAGTAGGCAGAGAGGCAGGCAGAGAGAGAGAGAAGGAAGCAGGCTCCCTGCAGAACAGAGAGCCAGATTTGGGGCTCGATCCCAGGACCCTGGGATCGCGACCTGAACCAAAGGCAGAGGCTTTAACCCACTGAGCCACCCATATGCCCCCAACACTTTATTTTATTTACTGAACCAAAACAAAAGCTTTCATCCCAAAAGGCTAACTATGGAAACCCAGAGAGCACAAGCAGAGTGAACAGCAGAGGTGACTGGAGAAGCAGGCTCTCTACTGAATAGAGAGCCGGATGTGGGATTCAAGCCCAAGACTCTGGGATCATGACCTGAGCTGAAGGCTGACCCTCAATTGACTGAGCCACACAAACACCCCATGGAGAGCATTTCTCATTAAATTTATATGTGTTCAGCACCTGAGTGGCTCCGTCAGGTAAGCGTCTGCCTTCCGCTCAGGTCATGATCTCAAGGTCCTGAGCCCTCATTGGGCTTCTTGCTTAGTGGAGAGCCTGCTTCTCCCTCTGCCTCTCCCTGTCTCTGGGAAATAAAGAAAATCTTTGAAATGAAATAAATTTATATGTGTAGCCCAGAGTACTTTTTGGAGCTTCTACTCATATATCCAATGTCTTCTTTCCACTTCCCCTGGGATGTCCTAGCATCATATCCAGATTAAGATGTCTGGGTCCAAACTTTCCATCTCCCACTGCACCTCCTAAACCTGTCTTTCCAATCACTGTAAAAGCTCTTTTCACTCAGTGAACAAGGTAAAGACCTGGGACTCCTTTTTGAACCTTCACTCCCCATGAGTCCCCATGGTTGATCCATCCCAAGTCCTGCCGGCTGTACCTCCAGAAATATCACAAATCTCCTCCCTTTCCTCAATCTCCAGGGTCTCCACTTTATCCAAGCTATTGTCACTTGTTCGGATTTCTGTAATAGTCTCCTAACTAGCCTTCCTGCTTTATCCACGTTTGACTCCCTCCCATCCATTCACTGAATAGCTTGAAGGATCTTTAAGAATTTAAGATCATGTCAGTTTCCTGCCATTGGTTTCCCATAGCCCTTGCCCTGTGGCCCCTTGCCTATCTCTCCAGTCCCATCCAATGGCTTTCTTCCCTCACCAAGTCCTCTACAGCCATAGTGACCTTTCTCTTTCTGAAACATGCTAAGTGCATTCCTTCATTAGAGCTTTTGCATATGGCTATGCCTTCTGCCTGTAGTGGGACCCCCCCCCCCGCACTGTTCCTCACATGTTTGTCTCCTCAACCATCTGTTCCCATGTTCCCAATATCAATTTCATTTCTCCAAATGCACCTTCCATGATTCCCACTCTTTCTAAAGGAGGTGGTTTCCCCATTCTGCCTATTGCTGCTTTCTCATGATTTTAACATCATCTGTTTTCTTCTCATACGGCTTGTAATTTTTTAATTTAATTTTTAAATAATTTATTTAAATGTTTATAATTTATTATAATATTTATAATTTATTTAAGATTTTATTTGAGAGAGAGAGTGTTTGAGAGAGGAGGGGGAGGGGCAGAGGGAGAAAGAGAGAATCTCAAGCAGACTTCATGCTGAGCAGGGCTTGATCCCAGGACCCCAGGGTCACCACATGAGCCAAAGGCTGACACTTAACTGACTGAGCCACCTAGGTGCCCCTAATTTATTTAATTTTTAAAAAAATGTTTATTTATTTCATTATTTTAGAGAGAGGGAACTGGGGAGGTGAGGCAGGGAGGGCAGAGGGAGAGAATCTTTAAGCAGACTCCATGCTGATCTTGGAGCCCAGCTTGGAGCTAGATCCCATGACCCTAGGGGCTAGATCAAGACCCAAGGTGAAACCAAGACCTAAGCTGAAGTCAAGAGTTGGACGCCCAACCAAATGAGCCACCCAGGTGCTCCCAGATTTGCAATTATTTTATTCTATTTTTTTTGCCAATTTTCTATCTCCCTGACTGTATTATAAACTTCATGAGGGAGAGGCTTTGTCTTGCTCACTGTGGTATCCCTAATATGTACTCAATACAATTAGTTGGGTGAATGAATAAAATCAGTAAGAAAAAAATAAACCCAAATGAGTGACACCAACAGGAGGTCATAAAAAAATGTATAGAGAGCCAATAAACATGAAAGGGTACTCTGTCCCGTAATTAAAAGAGGGGGTGCACTTGTATCAGATTGGCAAAATTTAGAGGTTTGGCTTATCTCTAAGACTTGGCTAGAGTTAGAAAAAAAACATAAGATGGTAAATTAGTGCAGTGTTGTTGTTTTTTTAAGATTTATTTATTTATTTATTTATTTATTTATTTGACAGAGTGAGAGAGATTACAAGCAGGAAGAGAGGCAGGCAGAGAGAGAGGGGGAAGCAGGCTCCATGCTGAGCAGAGAGCCTGATGTGGGGCTCGATCCCAGAACCCTGGGATCATGACCTGAGCTGAAGGCAGAGTCTTTAACCTACTGAGCCACCCAGGCACCCCTAGTGCAATGTTTTTAAAAAGCATTTGGCCGATATCTATCAAGTCGTGAAGGCATATATCCATTGACCTAGCAATAATAGAGATAGACTTGCATAGAATGCAAATAAAATGTTAAGAGTATTCATTGTAGCCATTTTTTTAAATAAAGCTTTATTTATTTATTTGTTTGTTTATTTGAGAGAGAGACAGTGAGAGAGAACATGAGCGAGGAGAAGGTCAGAGGGAGAAGCAGACTCCCCATGAAGCTGGGAGCCCGATGTGGGACTCGATCCCGGGACTCCAGGATCATGACCTGAGCCGAAGGCAGTCGATCAACCAACTGAGCCACCCAGGCGCCCCTGTAGCCATTTTTTTGTAATAGTAAGAATAGGGTATAATTATAACTTTATAATTAATTATATAATTATATTAATTATGTAACTATATTAATTGTAATTTTTTAGTACTTGCTGTGTTCCAGCAACTGTTCTAAGCATCTCACATATAGTATCTCATATAACTCCATGAAGTGGTTGTTTTCATTATATCACATTTTTTAAAAAAAGATTTTTTTATTTATTCATTTAACAGACAAAGGTCACAAATAGGCAGAGAGGCAGGCAGAGAGGCGGGGAGGAAGCAGGCTCCCTGGTGAGCAGAGAGCCCGATGCGGGGCTCGATCCCAGGACTCTGAGATCATGACCTGAGCTGAAGGCAGAGGCTTAACCCACTGAGCCACCCAGGTGCCCCTATATCCCATTTTTTAAGTGAGGAAATCAGCTGGTAAATTCCCCCAAGGAGCAACAGCCAGTAATGGCACAAGTAGGAGTTTAACCTAGAGCTGCACATTTAATCATTAATGCTACACTACCATTTCAAACAACCTAAATGTCTATCAAAGTAGGGAACAAGTTACATAAATATGGCATTTGAAATTCTACACTGTATGGCCCTCTCACCATAAACAGCCATAAAGCTGGACAAAATATATGAAGTGATTGTTTTTGGACATTGTACAATAGGCAGTGCAAGGTTGTGATGCCCAAGAGAAAAGAGATATACAAAGGGGACCCCACTGTCTCTCTGGCTTTCTGCCTGATGATACTTTCTGGTGCTGTAGTGAGGTGGAATCCAAGCAGAACACAGCAAAGATTTATTTTAACATTTGAAACATGAGACAGCTGGGGTTTGTGGGTCATGCTATTAGAGAGAATTCAGAAATCTGCATATGGGTCTTAAGTTTTTAGGCAAATACTAAAGACTTAATGTACAGGGTGAGACTTCACAAGTCTGACAGAGAACAGCTACTTGGTCTCATAGTACAGGGGGACATAGGAGTTCCTACTAGCCAGAGTCAAGAGACCTCCCTAAATATTCTGTGCATTCAGCTGAGGACCCAGAAAGGCCATGCTTTAGGAGTAGCAGTACTTTGCCCTAAGCTATGTCATTCTAGACCTTTCCAACAAAGTTGTTTTTTTAAAGATTTTGTGTATTTATTTGAGAGAGAGAGAGAGATCACAGAGGAAGAGGCAGAGGTGGAAGCTGACTTGCTGCTGAGCAGAGAACCCACTGCAGGGCTCGATTCCAGGACCACAAGACCACGACTCAAACTGAAAGCAGACACTCAACTAACTGAGCCACCTAAGTGCCTCTCCAATAAAGTTTAAAAATAAGCCCCCAAAAAATCAGGTTTTCCTGCCAGTAAATTAACTATTGATTAGGAGATGATATAACAAGGGTGCCTAGCTGGCTCTTTCAGTAGAACATGGGACTCTTTGTGAGTTCAAGCCCCAACTTGGGCATGGAGCCTACTTTAAAAAAAAAAAATTACAAAAAGAGCATCTTTTAAAGGAAGGCAACTAAATCCTGACACTAAACATAATTTAGCATTCACAAAGTTCAACATAAAATTGAAAATTTCTGTACATGAAAAAATCAGAAAAATGTGACCCACAACCAGGTTTTTTTTTTTTAATGGAAAATAGAAACAGACCCATAGATGACAAATGTTGTAAATGGAAGACAAGAACTTTTAAACAGCTACTATAAATATACTTAAGGGCTTAAAGGAAAAGATTTCCATACTGGGTAAACTGATGGAAAAGCTTACTAAAGAAATAGAAATTTGGGAACTGAGAAATATAGTTTCTGAAATATAAATTCAAGGGGGAGAATTAATAGCAGATAGAAACTACAGAAGGAAAAATCAGTGAGATTGAAGATAGAAACATAGGAATTATCCAGAGTGATGCTCACAGAGGGGAAAAATAAACAGGAGAACAAAAAAAGCAATAATCATTAGACAGTATCAAATGGTCTAACATATATAAAGCAGTCCTACAATAAGAGGAGGAAAAGATTAAGGTAGAAGAAAATAGTTAAAGAAATAATGACTGAAATGTTTCCAAATTCGAAGAAAAAGAACAATTCACAGATCCTACAAGCTCAGTGAACACCAAGCAGGAAAAGGTACAAAGAAAATGACACCCAGACAAAAACATAGTCAAATTCCTAAAAGTAAAAAAATAAAATCTTGAAGGTACCTAGAGGAGAAAGTATGCATTACAGATAGGAGAACAATAATATGAATTATCACTGATTTTTCACCAGAAATAATGCTACCCAGAGGACATTGGCAAAAATACTGTTAACCTAGGAATCTAAACCCAGTGAAAATATTTTTTTAATTAACATATAATGTATTATTAGCCCCAGGGGTACAGGTCTATGAATTGCCAGGTTTACATACTTCACAGCACTCACCATAGCACATATCCTCCCCAATGTCCATAACTCAACCACTCTCTCCCTACACCCCTCCCCCGCCAGCAACTCTCAGTTTGTTTTGTGAGATTAAGAGTCTCTTATGGTTTGTCTCCCTCCCAATCCCATCTTGTTTCATTTATTCTTTTCTTACCCTCCAAACCCCCCAGATTGCATCTCCACTTCCTCATATCAGGGAGATCATATGATAGTTGTTTTTCTCCAATTGACTTATTTCACTAAGCACAATACCCTCTAGTTCCATCCATGTTGTCGCAAATGGCAAGATTTCATTTCTTTTGATGGCTGCATAGTATTCCATTTTATATTTATACTACCTCTTCTTTATCCATTCATCTGTTGATGGACATCTAGGTTCTTTCCATAGTATGGCTCTTGTGGACATTGCTGCTATAAACATTCGGGTGCATGTGGCCCTTCGGATCACTACATTTGTATCTTTAGGGTAAATACCCAGTAGTGCAATTGCTGGGTCGTAAGGTAGCTCTATTTTCAACTTTTCGAGGAACTTCCATGCTGTTTTCCAGAGTGGTTGCCCCAGCTTGCATTCCCACCAAGAGCGTAGGAGGGTTCCCCTTTCTCCACATCCTTGCCAGCATCTGTCATTTCCTGACTTGTTAATTTTAGCCACTCTGACTGGCAAAAGGTCATATCTCATTGTGGTTTTGATTTGTATTTTCCTGAAGCCGAGTGATGTGGAGCACTTTTTCATGTGTCTGTTGGCCATCTGGATGTCTTTTTTGCAGAAATGTCTGTTCATGTCTTCTGCCTATTTCCTGATTGGATTATTTGTTCTTTGGGTGTTGAGTTTGATAAGCTCTTTATAGATTTTGGATACTAGACGTTTAAATCTGATATGTCATTTGCAAATATCTTCTTCCATTTTGTCAGTTGTCTTTTGGTTTTGTTAACTGTTTCCTTTGCTGTGCAAAAACTTTTGATCTTGATGAAGTCCCAATAGTTCATTTCTACCCTTGCTTTCCTTGCCTTTGGCAATGTTCCTAGAAAGAAGTTGCTGTGGCTGAGATCAAAGAGGTTGCTGCCTGTGTTCTCCTCAAGGATTTTGATGGATTCCTTTCTTACATTGAGGTCCTTCATCCATTTTAAATCTATTTTCATGTGTGGTGTAAGGAAATGGTCCAGTTTCATTTTTTAGCATGTGGCTGTCCAATTTTCCCAACACCATTTGTTTCCTGCTTTGTCGAAGATTAGTTGACCATAGAGTTGAGGGTCTATTTCTGGGCTCTCTATTCTGTTCCATTGATCTATATGTCTGTTTTTGTGCCAGTACCATACTGTCTTGATGATGACAGCTTTGTAATAGAGCTGGAAGTCTGGAATTCTTTGGCTTTCTATTTCAATATTCCTCTGGCTATTCGAGGTCTTTTCTGGTGCCATACAAATTTTAGGATTATTTGTTCCATTTCTTTGAAAAAATGGATGGGATTTTGATAAGGATTGCATTAAATGTATAGATTGCTTTAGGTAGCATAGACATTTTTACAAAATTTGTTCTTCCAATTCATGAACATGGAACATTTTTCCATTTCTTTGTGTCTTCCTTAATTTCTTTCATGAATACTTCATAGTTTTCTAAGTACAGATTCTTCGCTTCTTTGGTTAGTTTTATTCCTAGGTATCTTACGGTTTTGGGTGCAATTGTAAATGGGATTGACTCTTTAATTTCTCTTTTTTCCGTCTTGTTGTTGGTGTAAAGAAATGCAAGTGATTTTTGTGCATTGATTTTATATCCTGACACTTTACTGAATTCCTGTATAAGTTCTAGCAGTTTTGGAGTGGAGTCTTTTGGGTTTTCCACATATAATATCATATCATCTGCCAAGAGTGATAGTTTGACTTCTTCTTGGCCGATTTGGATGACTTTAATTTCTTTTTGTTGTCTGATTGCTGAGGCTAGGACTTCTAGTACTATGGTGAATAGCAGTGGTGATAATGGACATCCCTGCTGTGTGCCTGACCTCAGCGGAAAAGCTCTCAGTATTTCTCCATTGAAAATGATATTTGTGGTGGGTTTTTCATAGATGGCTTTGATGATAGTGAGGTATGTATCCTCTATCCCTACACTTTGCAGAGTTTTGATCAGGAAAGGAAGCTGTACTTTGTCAAATGCTTTTTTGGCATCTATTGAGAGTATCATATGGTTCTTGTTCTTTCTTTTATTAATGTATTGTATCACATTGATTGATTTGTGGATGTTGAACCAACCTTGCAGCCCTGGAATAAATCCCACGTGGTCATGATTAATAATCTTTTTAATGTACTGTTGGATCCTATTGGCTAGTATTTTGGTGAGAATTTTTGCATCTGTGTTCATCAAGGATATTGGTCTGTAGTTCTCTTTTTTGATGGGATCCTTGTCTGGGTTTGGGATCAAGATAATATTGGCCTCATAAAATGAGTTTGGAAGTTTTCCTTCCATTTCTATCTTTTGGAACAGTTTCAGGAGAATAGGAATTAGTTCTTCTTTCAATGTTTGGTAGAATTCCCCTGGGAAGTCATCTGGCTCTGGGCTCTTGTTTGTTGGGAGATTTTTGATGACTGCTTCAATTTCCCTACTGGTTATGGGTCTGTTCAGGTTTTCTATTTCTTCCTGGTTCAGTTGTGGTAGTTTACATGTCTCTAGGAATGCGTCCATTTCTTCCAGATTGTCAAATTTGTTGGCGTAGAATTGCTCATAATATGTTCTTATGATTGTTTGTATTTCTTTGGTGTTGGTTGTGATCTCTCCTCTTTCATTCATGATTTTATTAATTTGGGTCCTTTCTCTTTTCTTTTTGATAAGTCTGGCCAGGGATTTATCAATCTGATTAATTCTTTCAAAGAACCAGCTCCAGTTTTGTTGATTTTTTTTTTTTCTATTTCATTGAGTTCTGCTCTGATCTTTATTATTTCTCTTCTCCTGCTGGGTTTAGGCTTTCTCTGTTGTTCTTTCTCCAGCTCCTTTAAGTGTAGGGTTAGGTCATGTATTTGAGACCTTTCTTGTTTCTTGAGAAAGGCTTGTTCTATTATATATTTTCCTCTCAGGACTGCCTCAGCTGTGTCTCACAGATTTTGAGTAGTTGTGTTTTCATTACCATTTGTTTCCATGAATTTTTTCAATTCTTCTTTAATTTCCTGGTTGACCCATTCATTTGTAAGAAGGATGTTCTTTAGTTTCCATGTATTTGGATTCTTTTCCAAATTTCCTCTTGTGATTGAGTTTTAGCTTCAGAGCATTGTGGTCTGAAAATACGATCAGGGAATGATCCCAATCTTTTGATACCGGTTGAGACCTGATTTATGACCCAGGATGTGATCTATTCTGAAAAATGTTCCATGTGCACTAAAGAAGGATGTGTATTCTGTTGCGTTGGGATGGAATGTTCTGTATATATCTGTGACATCCATCTGGTCCAGTGTGTCATTTAAGGCCTTTATTTCCTTGTTGATCTTTTGCTTGGATAATCTGTCCTTTTCAGTGATGGGGGTGTTAAAGTCCCCTACTATTATTGTATTATTGTTGATGTGTTTCTTTGATTTTGTTATTAATTGGTTTATATAGCTGACTGCTCCCATGTTAGGGGCATGGATATTTAAAATTGTTAGATCTTCTTGTTGGACAGACCCTTTGAGTATGATATAGTGTCCTTCCTCATCTCTTATAGTCTTTGGCTTAAAATCTAATTTATCTGATATAAGGATTGCCACCCCAGCTTTCTTTTGATGTCCATTATCATGGTAAATTGTTTTCCACCCCCTCACTTTAAATCTGGAGGTGTCTTTGGGTCTAAAACGAGTTTCTTATAGACAGAATATTGATGGGTTTTGTTTTTTTTAATCCATTCTGATACCCTGTGTCTTTTGATTGGGGCACTTAGCCCATTTACATCAGGGTAACTATTGAAAGATATGAATTTGGTGCCATTGTATTGCCTGTAGGGTGACTGTTACTGGATATTTTCTCTGTTCCTTTCTGGTCTACTACTTTTAGGCTCTCTCTTTTGCTTAGAGGACCCCTTTCAATATTTCCTGTAGAGTTGGTTTGGTGTTTACAAATTCTTTTAGTTTTTGTTTGTCTTGGAAGCTTTTATCTCTCCTTCTGTTTTCAATGATAACCTAGCTGGATATAGTATTCTTGGCTGCATATTTTTCTTGTTTAGTGCTCTGAATATATCATGCCAGTTCTTTCTGGCCTGCCAGGTCTCTGTGGATAAGTCTGTTGCCAATCTAATATTTTTACCATTGTATGTTACAGACTTCTTGTCCTGGGCTGCTGTCAGGATTTTCTCTTTGTTGCTAAGACTTGTAAATTTTACTATTAGATGACGGGGTGTGGACCTATTTTGATTGATTTTGAGGGGGGTTCTCTGTGCCTCCTGGATTTTGATGCTTGTTCCCTTTGCCGTATTAGGGAAATTCTCTACTATAATTCTCTCCAATATACCTTCTGCTCCCCACTCTCTTTCTTCTTCTTCTGGAATCCCAATTATTCTAATGTTGTTTCATCTTATGGTATCACTTATCTCTCGAATTCTCCCCTTGTGGTCCAGTAGTTGTTTGTCTCTCTTTTGCTCAGCTTCATTATTCTCTGTCATTTGGTCTTCTTTATCACTAATTCTCTCTTCTGCCTCATTTATTCTAGCAGTGAGAGCCTCCACTTTTTATTGTACCTCATTAATAGCTTTTTAAAAAATTTCAACTTGGTTAGATTTTAGTTCTTTTATTTCTCCATACAGTTTCTCTAATATCTTCCATACCCTTTTCAAGCCCAGCTAGAGCCTTGAGAATTGACTTTCGGAACTCTAGATCTGACATATTACCAATGTCCATATTGGTTAGGTCCCTGGCCTTCATGAAGTACTGCCTCTTGTGCTTTTTTTTGTGGTGAGTTTTTCTGCCTTGTTGTTTTATCCAGATAAGAATATATGAAGGAATGAATGAAATACTAAAAGGGTGGCAAAGACCCCAGTAAAATGTGCTTTAACAAAAAAAAAAAAAAAAAAAAAAAAAAAAAAAAAAAAAAAAGAGAGAGAGAGAGAGAGAGGGAGACCCCAAATCGTGGGGGGAAGAAAGGGGTAAAAAGAAGTTCAGAACGTACCTATAGTTACTTCTAGCTAGTATCTATTTCTGGACTTTCTTTAAAAGAAAAAAGAAAAAAAAAAGAAGTTCAGAAAAAAATTAAAAATAAAAGAAAAAAATATATATATATTAGACTGGTGAATAGAACAGGGTCACCCACTTAATTTGGGGAGTATTTTGATCTCTTAGAAGAAACTACCTCCCAAAATTTTAAAGAATGAAAAACATATAAGGGTAAACATGATGAAGGAATGGAATATGACTATAAAGATGAAAAATGCCTTTTTAAAATTTCTAAAAATGGAGTTGATAAGATACGTTGGTTGAGAGAATAAAAAAAAAGAAAGTGGAGAGAATTTGCTCAGGCTGGAGACTAGAACATAGCCCTGTGCTAGATTTAGTGTATATTTTGATCTATTAGAAGAAGTTGTATCCCAAATTTTTTTTAGAAAAAAAAAAAAACACTGTGTGTGTACAAAAAATAAAGTGAGGTACAATAAAGAATAAAATATGACTATAATAATGAAGGTTCAAAAAAAAATTTTTGAAAGGTATTGTTAAGATAAACTAGTTTATAAACGTTAAAAGAGGAAAGGGTAAAAGTTAAAAAAAATTTAGCAGAAGAAAAAAATAAAATAAAATAATTAACTTTGCAGAACTAAAGAATCATGGAGAGAACGCCATGAATTCCATGCTTTGCTTTCTCCTCCTCTGGAATTCTGCTGTTCTCCTTGGTAAGTAAACTTGGTCATGGCTGGTTTCTTGCTGATCTTCTTGGGAAGAGGCCTGTTGCAGTGATTCTCAAGTGTCTTTGCCTGAGGTGGAATTGCACCGCCTTATCAGGGGCCAGGCTAAGTAATCTGCTCAGGTTCGCTTTCGGGAGCTTTTGTTCCCTGAACACTTTCTGTAGAGTTCCGAAGGACAGGAATGAAAATGGCGTCCAAGAGGAGCTCAGAGCTGGGGGCCCCACTCCTCAGTGCACCTTCAGAGAAAAGCGCTCAATCACTCCCATCTCCCTGGCCTCCGGCCGCGCTCCATGCTCACCCAGCCTTAGACCAAGTGTTTGTCTCTGGCACACAGCCCTGCCTGGTGTCTCTGAACCCCACAGATCCCTGCACTCTTCCAGGGGATTCTCCCCGGGTCTTGTGGGTCCCCGCTCACAGAGCAGTGGCCTATGCCATGGGTCAAAATTTAAGATAACCCCTAGTTGAGAGCTCACTCCTTGGCTCTGTCTCTGTAGCTGGTTTCCCCACTCTAATACCTGTGAGCTCTGTGACCCCCAATCCTTCTGTGACCCCACGGGACCTGAGACCACGCTGTCCCCACATGGGCTTCACTCTGGCTTAGCTTCTGGAGCAATGTCCCTCTGTAGAGCAGACTTTTAAAAGTTCTGATTTTGTGCTCCATTGCTCGGCAGCTTGCCGGGAGCCGGCCCTTCCCCTCGTGGTCTATCTTCCCATTGTTTTGGATTCACTTCTTGACCAGTCCTACCTTTCAGAAAGTGGTTGATTTTTTGTTTATAGAATTGCTACTACTCTTCTCTTTGATCTCCTGTTGGATTTGTAGGTGTTCGGAATGGTTTGATAAGCTATCTAGCTGATCTCCTGCTACCTGATGTCATCTCAGCCTGCTACTTCTCTGCCATCTTGACTCCTCCCCCACCCAGTGAAAATATTTCTGAAAAACGAAGACCAATAGTGGTGGTGGTTGTGGGGGTGTTTAAGGGATATAAAGGAACTCTTTATTTTTTACTCAATTTTGCTGTGAACCTAAAACTACAAGTAATCTATTTAAAAAAATGAAGGCAAAAGAAAAATATTTTCAGACAAAAAGGCTGAGGGAATTCACCAGTAGGATTTCATTACAAAAAAAAAAAAAAAAAGTAAAGCAGGTTCTTCAGGTTGAGAGAAAAGGATGCAAGATGGAAATGGGAATGTAAAGCACCAGAAATGGTGCCTGTGTGGGTAGATAAAAATTTTTTCTCATTTATTAAGTTTCTATCAAAAGATAACTGTTTAAAGAAAAAAATATAATACCATATTGTGAGGTTTATGACAATGTAACAGTATTGCACTACATGTGAAGAGATACAATATTAATTAATGATAGACTGCTAAGCTATGGATTTATATTGTATTTCTTTACACAACCTTTAAAACAGAGTATATCTAAAAACCTAGTGGAAGAGATAAAATGAAATACAAAAAGAAAAAAAGCAAGAAAAGGATAAAGGAACAAAATATAGAAGAGACAAAGAGAAAACAAATAATGAAAGGGTAGACTTAACTCAGTCATATCAATAATTACACTATATATAAATGGACCATATATTCCAGATCATCAAACTGAACAAAAGAGCAAGACACAGTTATGTACAAGAGTGCATTTTGAATATACTAACACAGATAAGTAAAAGAATGGAAAAAGATATGCCATGCAAATTCTAATCATAAGAAAGCTGGAGTGGCTATATTAATCTATAGCAGATAGAATAGATTGTGAAATTAAGAGTGCTGCTAGAGGGATTTTCTTAATAAACAATTCATCAAGAAGAAATAAAAATCCAAAAATTATATATATATATAAATATATATTTTATGTATTTTTATATATACACACTTAATAATACATGTAATAATGTAAATGTCTAATAAATATTTCAAACTGAGTGTTAGAAATGGAATTTGGGGGGCACCTGGGTGGTTCAGTCTGCTGAGCATCCAACTCTTTATTTTGACTCAGGTCATGATCTCAAGGTCATAAATTTAAGCCCCAAGTTGAACCCTGCATTGGGCTCTGCACTCAATGGGGAGTCTTCTCGAGATTCTCTCTCTCCCTCTCCTCTGACCCTCCCCCTTAAAATAAATAAATAAATCTTTTTGAAAATGAAATTTTTTATTTTTTCAAACCTACAGCTGCTCCACTGCCCCATCTCAGTAAATGGTGTCATTATCTACCTAGTTCTTAAGCCAAAGTCCACAAGTTTTCTTTAATTTCTCTTACTCCTTCACCACCACCACCACCACCACCACTTCCCTGGTACATCCAATTCATTCGTAGGTCTTAATTGTACCTCCAGAAGATTTTGAATTTATCCACTTCCCTACATCTTTATCCCTTCTGTCCTTATTAAAGCCACTTCTGTCTTCTGCCTGGAGTTCTCCAGTACTCTCCAAATCTGGCACTATGTTTCCAATCTTCCCACTTTACAATCCATTCTTTAAACATAGGCCAAATTAATTGTCTTAAAAAATGTCAGATCATTCCTCTCCCCTGCTTGATATCCTCCAGTCATTTCTCAGTGTACTTGAAATATAAACACTTGCCAAAACTTTTAAGATCTTGAGTGCTCTGGGGACTGCTTCCCTCTCAAACCCCATTTACATCTGGTTCTCATGCAGTTACTATATATTCTGGCCACACGGTTCCTTTTGTAGCCTAGATGCTCCAAATTCACCACCCTTTTGTTCTCTCTTCTTGGAATGCTCTCCCCTCAACATCTTATAATGTGGCTCCTTCTTACTCAGTTCTTAGCTTAAATAAATGTGCTTACCTCAAAAAGGTCTTCCTGACCTTCCTGCAATGTTCCAGATTAGATAAGAGACTGGCAAAAAGAGAACACACATGCACACACATTCAGAGACATACAGTTCTACTTTAAATTCCTAATTTATGTAGCCTATGATACAGGGTTTGTAGGAAATGATGTAGATGTAGAGTGGAGACCCCATCTGTCTCAACTTTTCACTTGTTCCCTGATCCCACTGCACAAGGAAGGTCCTGCCAGAATTGAGAAGAAAACCAGATTCTTGCCACATCACTGCTTTTTTAAACTCAGGCTTACGTCACCAGGTGGGAAGGCTACACTAACAATCTATGTGCTTCCATTTAAGGGCATCTTTATACACACTGGTCTGCTAGTTCCTAACCATATTCTGCACCAGCAAGATTGCATCCTCCTCTAGGGGATGGACCACATCTTTGCTTCCAGCTCTCTAATACTGCACATAACCTGTCTCCCTTTGGCACCCTATCTCTTCCTACCCTCTGTCAGTTGCTCTCTGTTACCTGGTTTTTGTTTCTTCATAGCACTTTTTTCTCTCTGAAGTTAGTTCTTTGTTATCTGTCTCCCTAACTAAAATATAAAGAACACAAGAGTGAGACTTTTTTCTTTCTTGTACACAGCTCTGCTTTCGACATGTAGAACAGTACTCGCTATATAGTAGGTATTCAATAAATATTTGTGGAATGAAGGGGGGTTACCTCCGACATCCCATCTTCCCACTCTCTAATTTCCTTTTTCCCATGGCCAGTCAACCTCCTGGCTGTTCACTGCCTTGAGATAAAGCCTAACTCCTTAACATAACTTGCAAAGCCCTTTGTGAGCTATTCCTTCTTGCCCTTTAAGCCCCATTTCTCTCTCTCCTTGCCTGAAATTCTCCCTTCCATTCCTCCAGCCCTTGACTAGTCTCTGTGTTCCAGACCTACTGAACTTCTTTCAGATCCTCATAACTGCCAAGTTCTCTCTCACTTCTGTGCCTTCAGCAGTCTCTTCTCAATTCCAGAAACATTTTGCTATCATACCTCAATCCCTTTTCATCTACCCTTGTGGCTCTCAGGTCAGTCTAGAACCTATTATCTCCTTATAAACTCACTATCTTGTGACTATTGTGTAGTGCTGTGTTTCCTCCATACTCGGATCTCCATGAGACTAGGGCTATTCCATTTAATTATACATGTGTTTATACATACACACATGTATCTTGAGGAAAGCTCACAGTGCCACTAAAGGAGGTTGCTTCTAGGTGGACCGGATAAGCTTTTTTAAAAAAATGTTTTAAAATGCTTGTCTTTAAAAATTGTTTATCTATATTTTCTGATTTTTAAGATGAAGATTTCTTGTAATACTATTATAAATAACAATTTCAAGACATAACTATAAAGCTACACTAATTATAACAGTGTAGCATTGGCAAAATAATAGACAAATTAGATCAATGGAACACAATAGAGTCTAGAAATAAACCCACACAAATACAGTCACTGGCTTTTGACAGAGAATCAAAGGAATACAGTGGAGAAAAGATAGTTCTCAAACAAATGATGTTGGTACAACTGGACATCAATATACCAAAAAAAAAAAAAAATTCTAGACACAGACCTTAGACCCTTAACAAAAAATAACTTAAAATGGATAATAGACTTAAATGTAAAATACAAAACTATAAAAATCCTAGAAAATAAAATAAAATAATAAAATATCAATCCTAGAAAATAACAGGAGAAAATCTCGATGACTTTAGGTTTGGTGATGGAATTTATATCACCAAAGGCATGATCCATGAAAGGAATAACTGATAAAGTGGACTTTATTAAAATTAAAAAGTTATGCTCTGTAGAGGACACTGTCAAGAAAATGAGAAGACAAGCCACAGACTGGGAGAAATTGTTTACAAAAGACATATCTGATAGAGGACTATTATCAGAGGACTATTATCTAAAATATCCAGAGGGCCACTTGGCTCAGTCAGTTAAGAGTCTGACTCTTAATTTTGGCTCAGGTCATAATCTTGGGGTTGTGAAATGGTGCCCTGCATCAGTTTCTACACACAGCACAGAGTCTTCTTGTCCCTCTCCCTCTATTCCTGCCCCAGTTCATGCATGCATATGCACTCTCTATCTCTAAAACCAATCATTCTTTTTAAAAAAATAAAATATACAGAGAACTCTTACAATTAAAAAATTAAAAAATGAATGGGAGAAAATATTTGTATTTATGTATTACCATATATATGATAAGGGGTTATTATCTAAGATATGTAAGGAACTCATACAGCTCAAGAGCAAAAAACCACATAATCCAATTTAAAAATGGGTAAGGACTTGAATAAACATTCTTCCAAAGAAGATATACCAATGGCCAACAGGTATGTGAACAGGTGCACAACATCACTAGTCATCAGGGAAATGCAAATCAAAACCACAATGAGATACTACTTCACCTGCTGGGATGTCTGTTATCAAAAAGATAAGACATAACAAGGGTTGTTGAGGATGTGGAGAAAGAGGAACCCTTGTGCTCTGTTGGTGGGAATGTAAGTTGGTACAGCCACTATGGGAACCAATATGGAGGTTTTTCAAAAAATTAAAAATAAAACTGCTATTTGACTCAGCAGTTCCACTTTGGGTATATGTTCAGAGGAAATGAAAGCACTATCTTAAAGAGACAATCTGCACACCAATGTTCATTGCAGCATTATTCACAATAGCCAAAATACGGAAATAACCCAAGTGTGTATTGATGGATGAATGGATAAAAAATGTGGTATACGCAATATAATATTATTCAGCCACAAAAAGGAAATCTTGCCATTTGCAACTTTATGGATGGACCTTGAGGGCATTATTCTAAGTTAAATAAGTCAGAGGAAGAAAAAAAAAGAAAGAAGTCAGAGAAAGGCAAATGCTGTACAAGTTCACTTATATGTGGAATCTAAAAAACCAAACTCACAGAAACAGAAAGTAGATTGGTGGGAAGATGGGGATAATGGGTAATTGTAGTCAAAAGTAAGAAATTCATCCAGTTGTAAGGTAAATAAGTTTAGGGGCTCTTATGTACAGCATAGTGACTATAGTCAACAATACTATATTGTATCCTAAGAGTTGCTGAGAAAGTAGATCTTAAATGTCCTTACCATACATACACACAAAAAGGTAAATATATGAGATGATGGATGTGTTAACCAACCTTATTCTGGTAATCATTTTGCAGTATATATGTATATCAAATCATCAATATGTACTGAACTTATACAACATCATATGTCAAACCTATCCTATGAAGCTGGAAAAAAATAAGAAAACAACTGGATTTAAAAATGGGCAAAAGATTTTACCAGACACCAGAGAAGATCTACGGATGGCAAGTTAGCATATGAAAAGATGCTCAACATTGTATGATGTTGCAATTAGAGAATTTCAAATTAAAACAACAATGAGATATCATTTCACACCTATCAGAATGGCAAAAATCCAAAACACTGATAGTACAAAAATGCTGGCAATGATGCAGAGCTACAGGAATTCCTATTCATTGCTTGGTGGAAATGCAAAATGGTATAGCCACTTTGAAAGACAGTTTGGCAGTCTTTTACAAAACTAAACATAGTCTTACCACACAATCCAAGCATTGCACTCGTAGGTATTTACTCAACTGGGTTGAAAACTTATGTCTACACAAAAATCTGCAACCAGTGTTTACAGTGCTAAAACAAATGCTTGGGGGCGCCTGGGTGGCTCAGTAGGTTAAGCCTCTGCCTTTGGATCACGTCATGATCTCAGGGTCCTGGGATCGAGCCCCGCATTGGGCTCTCTGCTCAGCAGGGAGCCTGCTTCCCTGTCTCTCTCTCTGCCTGCCTCTCTGCCTACTTGTGATCTCTGTCTGTTGAATAAGTAAATAAGTCTTTTTAAAAAAAATGTTTGGCTTTATTCATAATTACCAAAACCTGAAAGTGACTGAGATGTCCTTCATTAGGTGAATGGACAAACCAATCATGGTTCATCCAGACAATGGATTTCTTTCTTTTTTTTTTTTTAAGTATTAAAAAGAATGAGGTTCAAGCCACAAAAAGACATGGAGGAAACTTAAATGTATATTGCCAAGTGAAAGAATCAGTCTTAGTCTCTTCAGGCTAATATAACAGAAATACCACAGACTGGGTATCTTTTAAATAACAGAAATTTATTTCTCATATGGAGGCTGGGAAGTCCAAGATCAAAGTGCTAACAGAGTGGGTATCTAGTGAGGGGTCCACTTCCTAGATGCTGTCTTTTTGCTTTCACCTCCATGGCAGTAGGGTGGAGTGTTTCTTTTAGAGGGTCCCATTCATTTTTCTATCCCATTTATGAAGGGTGCACCCTTATGACTCATGACCTTATCACCTCCCAAAGGCCTCATCTCCAAATACTATCACATTGGGGATTTAGGTCCAACATAATGAATTTTGAGGGAGACACAAGGATTCAGTTCATTGCATAAAAGGTATATGATTCCAATTATATGACATGATGGAACCAAGGCAAAATTATGGATTTTTTTTTCTGAAATATCAGTGGTTTCCAGGGCTTTAGTGGGGGCAGTGAGGGATGAACAGGTGGTGCACAGAGGATTTTTAGGGAATGAAGCAATTCTGTATGATAGCATCATGGTAGATACATGTCATTACACATTTGTCCAAACCATAGAATGTACAGCCCTTAGAGTGAAACCTAAACTATGGACTTTGGGTGATAATGATGTGTCAATACAGGTTAATCAGTTGTAACAAATGTACCACTGGTGGGGGATGTTGATAGTGGGAGAGGCTGTGTGCATGTAGGGACAGGGGTTATGTGGGAACTCTCTGTACTTTCTGCTTAATTTGTTGTGTGCCTGAAACTGCTCTGAAGAATAAAGTCTATTTTAAAAAAGAAAGAACTTAAAAATAAAAAACCATCTGTTCCATAGCAGAGGTAATACCATTAGGGGGTCCAACCTGGACTATCTCCGTAGTATCCACTTTTTTTTTCTTTTCAAATTTTTGCTTAAACTCTAGTTAGGTAACATACAGTGCAATATTAGTTTCAGGAATAGAACTCAGTGATTCATCACTTGCATAGAACACCCAGTGCTCATCACAAATGCCCTCCATAATTCTTTCCACTATAATATAGTGCTGTCTCCTTCCTGGGACAGAAACCCATCTCCCACCCAGCTTCCTCCATCAGACCTCAGTTTGTTCTCTATAGTTAAAAGTCTCTTTTGGTTTGTTTCCTTCTCTGTCTCTTTACCCCCCACCATAGTACCCACTTTTTTTTTTTTTTTTTTAAGATTTATTTATTTCAGAGAGAGAGCGAGAGCCAGTGTCAGTGGTGGGAGGGGCAGAGGAGGAGAGAGAAGGAGAATAAGTATCCCAAGCAGACTGCACACCCAGCTTGGAGCCCGACAAGGGGCCTGCTCCCACAACCCCAAGATCATGAAATGAGCTGAAATCAAGAGTTGGATGCTTAACTGACCGAGCCACCCAGGCACCCCTGTAGTACCCACTTCTTAACTCTAGGGCTTTGAGCAAGTCATGGAACTGCTCGAGGGCTTTGTTTCGGTTCTACTTGAAAATGAAGAAATTATTGAGATCTGTTCCTGAGCTTTTGATTTTTTCATCAAGAAGTAAATTTAAAACAGAAATCAATGTCGGGTTATCAACTTTTCATTTTGTCAAATACATTTTTTAACACTCTATCTACTGTTACCATTTCATTATTAAAAAACCAGTACAAAAAAAATTAGGGCTTAATTTTTACTTATTTTTTACCTTTTTAGGATGTAACTTTTAAACAAAAGGTAATTATTTAAGTTGAATACCTTTAGTTTTATGGAGAACTCTATATTTTCCTTTATTTTTCTGAGTTTTCCATTAATTGTTGCAAACTTTATCATACCTGGTACCAGTTTCTGGACCAGCACTTGGACTGACTACATATCTTCCAACCCTAATAATCTGTGACTTTATACACAAGTAGATTTTGTGTTGCAGAGATGTCCACAGTAGATATCTTCAGTGTGGGTCCTAAGCTAGACAGTGAAGAATAATTGTCAGCATGGAAACCTGCTTCCTAGACATATTAATGCTTATATTTAAAACAACCCTATATTGGGGCGCCTGGGTGGCTCAATGGGTTAAAGCCTCTGCCTTCAGCTCCGGTCATAATCCCAGGGTCCTGGGATTGAGACCCGCATAGGGCTCTCTGCTCAGCAGGGAGCCTGCTTCTTCCTCTCTCTGTCTCTCTGCCTGCTTCTCTGCCTACTTGTAATCTCTGTCTGTCAAATAAATCAATAAAATCTTTAAAAAAATAAATAAAACAACCCTATAGGGTAGATATTATAGGTGACAAAACTGAGACTCAGAAAGTGGCAACACCACTTTTAAAAAATGGCTCCTTCCATCATTACTTGAGATCAATCTCCAGGCCATAGTAGATTCATGTAAGATTCATGCATCATTCATGCGTGATTCCTTGGAACTTGATCCAAAGAGTGCCAGCCACTCTTCTTATGCTTTTGTTTACAAAACTCAGTGATAATGATAAGATTAGAAGGCATTGCAATTCAATGCGGCAAATCGTAAGATCTAAGACCTGGTGGTTTACAGCACTCTGTCCACCAGAAACTGGTCTTCAAGGAGAGAAAATGACATGACACCAATAAGAAACAGGAGGGGGAAAACTGGAACCTTCAAGTCTAGATCCATTTGTTCCTGAGGTCTCCCTCCACCCCCACCTTTTCCATAGATTGTTCCACCTTTCCTTTGAATTTCGTGAGGCAACACATTCCTCCTTTTTTCCTGAACCAATTCAAGTTTTGTCACACACAATCAACATAGCATAGATCCCAGAACTCTCATCTTTCTGCCCCAGGAAGGAGATAGCATGATATTACAGTGGAAAGAATGTGAACTTAAGAGAAAGATCCTTGGAAAGATGAGGACAGAACAGTGCTTCATAGTGAGAGCTTTGGAAACTGTTGGATGCACTTATATTAAAGCCACCACAGAAAGGACAAGAGACTGGGCTGTTGTTTCAAACATCAGTTAGTACATTTAGACTGTTGTGCTGGAGGACAAAGGTCTTAAAACTATTTGAGAAAGGAAAACAAAACAAGCTCATTTTCAGTTGTATGTTTATTTTCAGTTAAGTTACTTTTAAAAAAAGATTTTATTTATTTATTTGACAGAGAGAGAGAGAGTAAGGGGAATGGCAGGCAGAGGGAGAGGGAGAAGTAGGCTCCCTGTTCTGACTTGGGGCTTGATCCCAGGACCCCAGGATCATGACCTGAGTTGAAGGCAGATGCTTAATTGACTGAGACTCCCAGAAACCCCCAGTTCAGTTACTTTTGAAGTAATAACAAAAAGTACATTTTATGAAATGACACTCTCTTCTCCATCAGTCATGTTTTATAATTTTAACATTTTATAATTCCATTTATTTTTAAAGGACATATTATGTATATTCATATGGTTCAAAATTCAAAAGGTCCCAAAAGGAATACAGTGAAATTCTCCCTCTCATCCCTGTACCTGATCCAGTCCTCCCTATCCCCAAGACAACCAGTGTAACCTGTAAAGAAATCTTTCCAGAGATACCCCATGTACACATATGCTGCATATATAGCAAAAGAGTCACTTCAAAACTTAACAGCTTAAAACAACAAGTATTTGTATTCACTCAAGATTCTATGGGCCACTGCACAGTGTATGACCTCTTTTTAATATAGCATTACTCTGAGGTGTAGGAAACAACAAGCTTTTGTAACACATAAAAGATAGAAACTTAGCTAAAATGACAAGATGGAAGAATTCTCCTCCCAAAAGTCAGAAAGATATCACAGCTAGGGAATTGTTCAAAACAGATATAAAAAATATATCTGAAAAAGAATTGAGATGAACAGTCATAAGACTACTAGCCTGACTTGAAAAAAGCATAGAAGACACCAGAGAAACCCGTGCTGCAGACATAAAAGACCTAAGAATTAATCAGGCTGAAATAAAAAGTGCTATAACTGAGATGCAAAACCGATTGGATATAATCACAACAAGGATTGAAGAATCAGAGGAGAGAATAGGTGATTAGAAGATAAAATTATGAAAATAATGAAGCTGAAAAGAAGAGGGATGGAGAGCTATTAGATCATGAAAATAGACTTAGGCAACTCAGTGATTCCAATAAAATGAAATAATATCTGTATCATAGGAGTCCCAGAAGAAGAAGAGTGGGGAAAATGGGGTGGAAGGTTTAGTTGAAAAAATTATAGCCAAGAACTTCCCTAATCTATGGAATAGGCATTCCAGTCCAAGAGGCACAAAGAGTTCCCCTGAAAATCAACAAAAACAGGCCAACACCAGTACATATTAGAGTGAAATTTGCAAACATACAAAGATAAAGAGAGAATCCTGAAAGCAGCTTGGGAAAAGTCCTTTACAAGGGTAGACACATAAGGCTGGCAACATACCTGTCCATAGGGACCTGGCAGACCAAAAAGGACTGGCATGATATATCCAATGTGCTAAATGGGAAAAATATGCAGCCAAGAATACTTTATCTAGCAAGGCTGTCATTTAGAATAAGAGAGATAGAGTTTCCAAGATAAACAAAAACTAAAGAAGTTTGTGAACACTAAACCAGCTCTGCAAGAAGTATTAAAGGGGACCCTTTAAGTGGGAAAGAAAAACCAAAAGTAACAGAGACTAGAAATGAACAGAGACAATCAACAGGCACAGTGACTTTACAGGTAACACAATGGCACTAAACTCATATCTTTCAACATTTACTCTAAATGTAAATGGACTAAATGCTCCAATCAAAAGACACAGGATATCAGAACGGATGAAAAACAAGACTCATCAATATGCTGTTTACAGGAGACTTACTTTTGACCCGAAGTCACTTCCAGATTGAAAATGATGGGGTGGAGAACCATTTGTCACTAATGGACATCAAAAGAAAGCTGGAGTAGCCATACTTATATCAGACAAACTAGATTTTAAACCAAATACTGTAATAAAAGATGAAGAAGGACACTATAACATAATAAAGGGGCCTATCTAGCAAGAAGATCTTACAATTGTAAATATTTATGCCCCTAACTGGGGAGCAACCAAATATATAAACCAGTCAATAATGAACTTAAAAATACTCATTAATAATACAATAATTATAGGGGACTCTAACACCCCATTCACAGCAATGGAAAGATCATCTAAGCTTATCAACAGGGAAGCAAGGGTTTTAAATGACTCACTGGACCAGATGGATTTAACAGTTATATTCAGAGCATTTTACCCTAAAGCAGCAGAATACACATTCTTTTCGAGTGCACATGGAACATTATCCAGAATAGATTACATGCTGGGTCACAAATCAGGCCTCAACTGGTACAAAAAGATTGAGATCATACCATGCATGTTTTCAGACCACAATGTTATGAAATTAGAAGTCAACTACAAGAAAAAATTTGGAAAGACCAGAAATACATGGAGATTAAAGAATATCCTAGTAAAGAATGAATGGGTCAAAAAAAAAAAAAAAGAACAAATGGGTCAATCAGGAAATTAAAGAAGAATTAAAAAATACTTGGAAGCAAATGAAAATGAAAACATGACAGTCCAAAGCCTTTGAGATGCAGCAAAGGCAGTCCTAAGAGGGATATAGCAATACAGTCCTTTCTCAAGAAGCAAGAAAAGTCTCAAATACACAATCTAACCTTACACCTAAAGGAGTTGGGAAAAGAATAGAGTATAAATCCAGCAGGATAAAGGAAATAATGAATATTTTAGTAGAAATCAATGACAAATTTTTTAAAAAACCCAGTAGAACAGATCAATGAAACTAAAAGCTGGTTCTTTGAGAGAATTAACAAAATTGATAAACACCTAGCCAGCCTTATAACAAGAAAAGAGAAAGGATCCAAATAAATCAAATCATGAATGAAAGAGGACAGATCACAACCAACACTGCAGAAATACAAACAATTATAAGAGAATATTGTGAGCAATTATATGCCAACAAATTAGGCAATCTGGAAAAAATGGATGCATTCCTAGAAACATATAAACTACCAAAACTGAAACAGGAAGAAATAGGAAATCTGAACAGACCCAGAAGCAGCAAAGAAATTGAATCAATAATCAAAAATCTCCCAACAAACAAGAGTCCAAGGCCAGATGGCTTCCCAGAGGAATTCTACCAAACCCTTAAAAAATAATTAATACCTATTCTCCTAAACTGTTCCAAAAGATAGAAATGGAAGGAAAACTTTCAGACTCATTCTATGAGGCCAGCATTACCTTGATCCCAAAACTAGACAAAGACTCCACTAAATAGGAGAAGTGCAGGCTAATATCCCTGATGAACATGGATGCAAAAATTCTCACCAAGATACTAGCTAATTGGATCCAACAGTACATTAAAAGGATTATTTGCCACAATCAGGTGGGATTCATTCCTGGAATGGAGGGGTGGTTCAAAATCTGCAAATCAATCAATGTGAAACACCACATTAATAAAAGAAAGGATAAGAATCATGATCCTGTCAATAGATGCAGAAAAGGCAAATACAGTATGCTTTCTTGATAAAAAAAAAAAAACCCTCAAGAAGTAGGGTTAGAAGGAACATACCTCAATATCATAAAGGCCACATATGAAAGACCCACAGCAAATTTCATTCTCACTGGAGAAAAACTGATTTTCCCCTAAGGTCAGGGACATGACAGGGATGTCTACTCTCACCACTGTTGTTCAACTTAGTACTGGAAGTCCTACCCTCAGCAATCAGACAACAAAAAGAAGTAAAAAGCATCCTATTTGGAAAGGAAGAAGTCAAACTTAAACTCTTCTCGGACAACATGATATTCTATATAGAAAACCCAAAAGACTCCACCAAAAAATTGCTAGAACTGTTACAGGAATTCAGCAAAGTTGCAGGATATAAAATCAATGCACAGAAGTCTGTTGCATTTCTCTACACCAATAATGAAGCATCTGAAAGAGAAATCAAGGAACTGACCCCATCCACAATTGCACCAACACCCAAGAGATACTTAGGAATAAATCTAACCAAAGAGGTAAGAGATCTGTATCTAGAAAACTATAGAACACTTATGAAAGAAATTGAGGAAGAAATGGAAAAGAAATGGAAAAACATTCCATGCTCATGGATTGGAAGGACAAATACTCTTAAAATGTCTATACTACCCAAAGCAATATACACATTCAAGGCAATCATTATCAAAATAACAGCATTTTTCACAGAGCTGGAACAAACAATTCTTAAACAATATATTTTTAAAGGCTTTTATTTATTTATTTCTCAGAGAGAGAGAGAGAGAGAGAGAGTATAAACAGGGGGAGCATCAGAGCGAGAGGAAGAAGCAGACTCCTCTGTTGAGCAAGGAGCCCGATGTGGGACTCCATCCCAGGACTCTGAGATCATGACCTGAACCAAAGGCAGATGCTTAACCCACTGAGCAACCCAGTTGTCCCTGGAACAAAAATTCTAAAATTTGTATGGAACCAGAAAAGACCCTGAATAGCCAAAGTAATGTAAAAAAGAAAACCAAAGCAGGTAGCATCACAATTCTGGACATCAAGCTGTATTAAAAAGCTGTGGTCACCAAGACAGCATGGTATTGGCACAAAAGCAGATACATAGATCAGTGGAATAGAATAGAGAACCCAGATATGGACCTCCAACTCTATGGTCAAATGACCTTCAACAAAGCAGGAAAGAATATCCAATGGAAAAAAAGACAGTCTCTTCAATAAATGGTGCTGGGAATATTGGACAGCCACATGTAGAAGAATGAAACTAGAGCATTCCCTTTACACCATACACAAAGATAAACTCAAAATGGGTGAAATACCTCAATGTGAGACAGAAATCCATCAAAATCCTGGAGGAGAATACAGGCAGAAACCTCTTTGACCTCTGCCATAGCAACTTCTTACCAGACATGTCTCCAGAAGCAGGGGAAAGAAAAGCAAAAATTAACTATTGGGACTTCAAGATAAAAAGCTTCTGCACAGCAAAGGAAACAGTCAACAAAGCTAAAAGACAACTGACAGAATGGGAAAAGATATTTGCAAATGACATATCAGATAAAGGGCTAGTATCCAAAATCTATAAAGAACTTAGCAAACTCAACACCCCAAAACCAAATTTCAGTTAAGAAATGGGCAGAAGACCTGAATAGACATTTCTCCAAAGAAGACATCCAGATGGCTAACAGACATGTGAGAAAAATGCTCTACATCAGTCATCATCAGGGAAATACAAATCAAAACCGAACTGAGATACCACCTCACACCAGTCAGAATGGCTAAAATCAACAAATTAGGCAATGACAGATGTTGGCGAGGATGTAGAGAATGGGAAACCCTCCTACACTGTTGGTGGGAATACAAAGTGTTGCAGTCACTCTGGAAAACAATACGGAGGGTCTTCAAAAAGTTAAAAATAGAGGTTCCTGGGTGGCACAGCTGGTTAAGTGTCTGCCTTCAGCTCAGGTCATGATCCCAGGGCCCTGGGATTGAGCCCTGTGTGGGGCTCCCTGCTCAGCTTCTCCCTCTCCCTCTCCCTCTGCCCCTCCCCCCAACTTGTGCTCTCTCTCACTTGCATGCTATCTCTCTCTCTATCAAATAAATAAAATCTTGAAAATAGAGCTACACTACCACCCAATAATTGCTGTATGAGGTATTTATCCACAGAATATAAAAATAGTGATTTGAAGGAGCACATGCACCCTAATGTTTATAGCAGCAATGTCCACAATAGCCAAACTATGGGAAGAGCCCAGATATCCACTGACAGATGAATGGATTAAAAAAGACGTGAGATATTATATATATATATATATATATATATATATAATATATATATTATATATATATTTTTTCTTATATATTTTTTATCCATTTTATATCCATTATATACATATATATATATCCATTGGATATAGATATAGATACAGACACAGATATAGATATATCTATTGGATATATCCTATATATATATATATAAAATATATCACGTCTTTTTTATCCATTCATCTGTCAGTGGATATATATATAAATAAATATATATTTATATATATAAAATACATATGTGTGAGAATATATATATTGAAATATTACTCAGCCATCAAAAAGAATGAAACGCTGCCATTTGCAATGATGTGGATGGAACTAGAGTAGACTATGCTAAGTGAAATAAGTCAGTCAGAGAAAGACAAACACCATATGATTTTACTCTTATGGAGAATTTAAGAAACAAAACAGATGAACGTAGAGGAAGGAAAGGAAAAAATAAAATAAGATAAAAACAGAGAGGGAGGCAAAGCACAAGATACTCTTAACTCTAGAGAATAGACTGAGGGCTGCTAGAGAGGAGGTGGGTGGGGAGATGGCGTTCCTGGAGGATGGGCATTAAAGAGGGCACAAGATGTCAGGAACACTGGATGGCATATGCAACTGATGAATCACTAAATTGTACTCCTGAATTTAATAATACACTATATGTTAACTAATTTGGGTTGAAATAAAATCTAAAAAAAAAAGAAAGAAAATATTCTATGGGCCAACAAGGCAGCTCTCATCCAGGATTGCTCAGTGGAGTGAAAGTCTAGAATGGCCCTGGTGACATGCCTGGCAGTTGGCAGGCTGTTTGGATGAGGGAATCTTCACATATCTGGAAGTCGGCTCACTGCCAAGTGGCAGGACAGCCTCATACTTCCCATCATACAGGTACACATGTGATGACAGAAGAGCTCCCAGCAGTGAAAAAAGGTACAACCCAATGCAACCTCTGCCTTCATTTGTTTGCTAATGGCCGATGAAACTCTGACCAAAGTAAATTAAATCAAAGAAAATGGCTAAGATTGGACTTAAGGGGTCTGAAAAAGTAGACTCCACATCTTGGAGGAAAGAGCCATAAAGTCACATTGTAAGAGGGTATATGTTCACGTATGAGAAGGGTTAGCAGTGTTCCATAGGTATGTTTGTGGATATTAGTGCCTGTGTGTATGTGTTTGCTTTTTACTATTTTTTACATAAATGGTAGTATACTGATATATGGCTTTTTACAAATATTTAAAACCTGTTTTACAAACCTTGTTGTCTATCAAAACAGAAGTTTATATTTTAGGTGGTAAAGCCAGAATGTAGTCAAACAATTTGACAAGAGGAGTGCCTGGCTGGCTCAATCAGAAGAGCATCACTCTTGATCTCAGGGTCATGAGTTTGAGCCCCAGGTTGGGCGTAGAGATCATGTAAACAAACAAACAAACAAACAAACACAACCGGTTTGACAGGAGAGTTGTTCTTTCTTTATGTCAAATAGTAGGAAGCTATGGAAGGATTTGTAACCTACAGCAGAGGACAGAACAGATGGAACTGTAGCTTTATATGCCACTTTTGCCTGAGCTGATTTGTCAGCTAATCAAGGATCCTACTATAGCTCTCTGAGATTGGAAAGTCATCTCACAGAAGTACCTAGAGAGTGTCTGAATAATCAATCAAAGCACTTTCTGGTCCAAGGACTTCCTTCAGGGTGTCCAGTTCATTAATGCTGATTCCCCCTCGAAAGAACACTCATTTACTCATTTTTTAAAAGTTATCCTTTATCTAAGAGGGGGCTTGTATTGTTCTTTGGGTCCCACATGACACCTTCTTCAGAAGGCCTTCCCACCTGTTTTAAAGGAGTACTCCATTTCAACTTCTAGCTCCTCCCCCTTTCTAGTTTTCTTCTTCTAGGTAACACAATCTCCACCCAATATACTATATTTTCATCTCTTTGTCCTCCACCTATACCTAGTCTAGGAGGGCAGGGATTTTCTCTTGTTTAAGCCTGTGCCCCTGGCCCTCAGCACAGTGACACATAGAAAGCCCTTGATAAATATTTATTGAATAAGTGAAAAAGAGTAACTATTTCCACATATTGGTTGCCTTTCCAAGTCCCAATTGCCTTGTATTTAAGATGGAAGTTTTCAGCACCTCCATCATTAGATTTCCATGTGGAGTAAACAAGTTCTGTATGGACAATAGTTTGTGAATGTTGACATCCAGAAAGACCTCCGTTGCTCTTGCCTTCACATACACGAGGGCATAAATGTTTCTAACAGTGAGTAGCACTTCTCTTGGGACATCTGAACTTTGATGTGAATTAAAACCTTGCAAAACAAGGCTTGCCTTTTGTGAGGTTGCTCTGGACATCCATTGCAACATAGTGAACTGAATACATGTCTATCTCCACACACTCCTCATCCCCATCTTGATATTCCATTAACGTTAGAAAAATAAACAGAAAGTTAAACTCAGAAAACTGAGGAGAATAGGATGGGCTTTCAGTAGACAGGGGATTTCATGAATTTCTGGAAGATATAAAGTAGCTAGAAATGTCCTGATGGATGAAATGGAGCCAAGAATAAGCATACCCTATAACCCAAAGCGTAACCATTCATCCCAAAGCAACATAGGCAAACCAACAAGCCCTACCAGGGTACACAGATGGACTAGTCAGGAGAGAGGCTTTGTGGGGGAAGAGGAAATTACCCACTGGCTACTAGGATAATCAACTTTGCCCTCATTAATAAATGTAAAGTGTCAATTAAGGAAGAAGACAACGAGCATGGAAAAGAAAGACAAACCATTCCTGCACAGAGACCAAAACTAGGTCATTCACTCAGTCCTGGGACAGACTTCTTAGAGGGGGAAAGAAGATGGACAACAGGGAAAGAGGAAATAAAGGAATGAGAGGAAACACTTTATTAAGCACATATGTCTCCTCTTGGGGAACAGAGAAATGGCCGACAATCTGCTGGTACAGGAGTAGGGCTGGAGGGAGAGTGTTCAGGATGGCTGACGGGCTTTCATTAATCTTTGATGCACCTTCCCATGTTGCTCCCAGCCTCATTCATACTTGCAGGGATGGGGGAAGGCTTCACAGAGGGTGTTTGACAGGTTCTTAGATGGTTAATTTTATGTATCAATTTGTCTGTGCCATGGTGTCCAGATATTTGGTTAAACGCTATTTTGGATGTTTTTGTGAGGTTGTATTTGGGGTGAGATTAACATTTAAATTAGTGGACTTGAAGTGAGGCACATTGCTCTCCATAATGTGGGTGGGTCTCATCCAATCAGTTGAAGGCTTTAATGAAACAAAAGACTGACTTCCCCTAAGCAAAAGGGAATTCTGTCCAAAGGGGGCCTTCAGGCTTGAACTGCAACATTGGCTCTTCTATGGGTCTCCAACCTGCCCACTCTGCAGATTCTGGAGGTACCAGCCTTCAGTATCACATGAAATAATTATTTTAAATAATCTCTTTCTATATATGTATATACACACCCATTCTGTTCTGTTTCTTTGGAGAGTTCTGATTCATCCAGTGAGTATGTCTGCCCCTCTCCAAGGGCTCTCCTGGCCCATTTTACTTATAGAAAGGATGGGTATTTGCTGATAGATACTAGAGGGGCAACCATGGACTAAGTTGAGATAGTTATTCTATGCCAAGGAGGAAGCAATCAAGCCAGAGAATTGTTCGTCACAACAGAGATAGTTTGAGAACAAGATGAAGGTAAGCACTGAAGTCTCATCTCCGCCACTTTCTAACTTAAGGCCTGAGGCACTGCACTAGCCTGAGCATTGGGGATGTTGTGATGAGCACAACTCTAAGGAAGAAAGCATTAAAGATTAAAGTCATAGCTGATTTATCTTTTTTTAATATATTTTTTTAAATTTTAAAAGATTTTTATTTATTTATTTGACAGAGATCACAAGTAGGCAGAGAGGCAGGCAGAGAGGGAGAGAGGAGGAAGCAGGCTCTCTTCTCCTAGGACCCTGAGATCATGACCTGAGCTGAAGGCAGAGGTTTAACCCACTGAGCCATCCAGGTGACCCTTAACTGATTTATCTTAAGTGTGCAAAATGCTGTCAAGGAGCGGTGTGGGTGCTCAGGGTGCTGAGGGCACTGTGACCGGTTGGGAGGTCAGGGAGGCTTTCTCTGAGGATGTGATATTTAGCTGTGATTCAAAGGAGGGGTAGGAGTCAGTTGGGAGTGGGAAGAACCTTCCAGGCAGAGAGAACAGTATGTAGAAAAGCCCAGGCTGGGAGGAAGTTTGCAGAGCTGAGAAGTCCTGCACGGTTGGAGGGAAGTAGGTGAAGGAGAGGTTGATGGAGCTAACTAACATTGGAGAGGTGGGCAGGGGAGATGAGTAGAATCTTGTAAGGCAACATAAGGAATGTGGGCACTACATAAAGGTACATGGAAAATGACCACGCAGTGTTCACTAGGAGAGTGACCTGATTATGCTTTCAGCTACCTTTTCTGTCTCTCCTTCCACAACTCCAATAACATGTATGTGAGAATGGTTGATATTTCCACAGGTAACACATGTAACCACAGGTAACCACAGGTTCTACTCATGTTTTGTCAGTCTTTTTTCTCTCCTTCCTCATTTTGGACAACTTCTATGGCTATGTCTTCAAGTTCACTGACCTTTTCTTCTGCAGTGTCCAATCGACTGTCCCATCCAGAGTGGTTTTTGACTTAGATATTGTAGTTGTCATCTCCAGATGGGTCTTTTTTATGTCTTTCTTTTCTCTCCTCATCTTGTTCCTGTCCCCCTCTAGTTTCTTAAACATATGGAATTTATATGATATGATTTTTATGATAGCTCCTTCCTGTCTTTGTCTGCTAATTCCATTAGCTCTGTAAATACTAGATCTATTTTCCTCCAGGATATGGGGAACATTTGCTGCTTTTTTGCATATCTAGTAACATCTGATTGGCACAGACATTGTCAAATTTAAAATGATGGATGATGGATTTTGTTTCACTTACATAGTGCTGACCTTTGTTCTTGAGCCCAGTTAGTTACTTGGAATCCGTTTGGTCCTTTTGAAACTTGCTTTTAAGCTTTGTTGAGGCAGGTCCATAGCAGCCTTTAATCTATGGCTAATGAATTTCCACCACTAAGTTGCTACCCTGGGCATTGTGAGGTCTCCTCTTTCGTCTGCTGGAAATATTCCCAGTGCTGTGTGTGCTTTAGGAATGATTTTGCTTACAGCTTTGTGGTGGTTCCTTCCCTGGACAAGTGGCTTCCTCTCATGTGTGTTCTGGTCAATGCTCAGCCAGACTGGAGGAGATTCTCCTGCATTTCCCTGTGCAGTCCTCCTACCTAACATGGGACTTTCTTGTGACTTAATCCAGATGAGTTTAGGATAAAAACTGTGGTATTGCTTCCCCTGTCCTATTCAGAGATCTTGGCCTGGCACCCTGGCAAATAGCTCTTGCTGTCCTTGATCCTCTGCTCACTTTCCTATTTCATCTAGAGGGGATGGGTTTCCGGGAACGAGATACCATGGTACATGGACGTTTTTTTAACCTGGAATTATACTGCTTACATAAAACAACAGAAAGTGGCATTTTAGGTAATCCCCATCTGAGGAGGTCTCCTCTGCAGCTCTGTCCTGAAATTATTCCCTGAACCAAAACTTATAACCTGACTTTTGACTTGGGGTCCTTTGGCTCTATAATAACACAAGGGGAATCTTGGGTTTTCTGATCTGCCCTAACTAAAATCCAAGGAATTCAGTCAACTGAACCTATCCAAGTATCATATTTTAAAACAAACCTCTCCAGAGGAATCTTCTGGGTTTTTCTCCCTCCTTTTTTCTGGAGCAGTGATAGAGCCAGTGATGGGAGACCGGGCCGTCCCACATACTCTGGAGCACCAAGACTTAGGGCCCAAGGTTTCAGACTGATGTGTCAGAAACTTCTAGAGATAGATTTTTAAGGAAAATTAGTGGAGGGTTTATCTGTCCTAGAAGGCTAAATCTCTTGCTGTCTTAGTGAGGGCATCAGGGACTTGATAAAAATGGGAAGGAGTACACACCACGCCCAGCCCATTCGAGGCAAAGCCCTTTTATTTTCTTTATTCCTTTTTTAAATTAAAGTAAAATTCACATAACTTAAAATTAACCAGTTTGAAGCGTACAGTGCAGTGACAGTACATTCCCAAGGTTGTGCAATTGTCACCTCTAATTCCCAGCTGTTTTCATAACCCTAAAAGGAAATTGCATACCCAGTAAGCAGCCACGCCCATCCCCCACCTGATCGCAAGACCCGGAGAAAAGCCCTGTTTTGCACAGGATTTCTAAGTGCCAGGGTTGGCATTAAGAATATTTTTTCCTGGGGCACCTCGGTGGCTCAGTCAGTTAAACATCTGACTGTAGATTTCGGTTCAGTTCATGATCGCAGGGTGGTGAGATCAAGCCCTGCGTTGAGTTCTGTTCCGAGCATGGGGGCCTGTTTAAGATTCTTTCTCTCCCTCTCCCCCTTTTAGGATTGCCAAGTGCCACTACCTTTTGGAGTTCTCTGCCTCTGAGATGCTTCCACTGGAGCATCGTGATGGCTGGGAATGAGTGGAAAGCCTGCACCTGGGCCATGCTTCTTCTCCTGTGGCCTGCAGAGCCTCAGAGGTAGTGCCCCCCCCTCCCGCCCCAGCCCATCCAAGAGGCACAGCTATGGGATATTCACTGGGTTCCCCCCACTGTCCCCTGCTGTGTGGGAAAACTCCCTCCCATGTCCTTAGGGCACCCACCCAGGCTTTCACATTACCGGTCACAGTGGGTTCTGTGTTTCCCTGGGGTATAGTCTGTGAACTCTGTAAGCAGATGCTGAAGCTTGAAGACAAGCTGGTTCTGGGACCCCTGGCTGGAGAAGAGAGGCTCCAGGAGGTGGGCTCGGCTGGAGCCTGTTTCTGTAATGCTGATGAAGAGTAGATTTCTGGGGTCTGGGCAAGTTTCCCAGGGTCAGAAAGCCATGATTTATTCAGAAGACATGATTTGCTGGACTTCAGAGGCTCTGGGAGAAGGGGCATGGGTCTCTTAGGGACAGGGGAGTGGAGCCGAAGGAGTGGCAGGTTTGGCTGGATCCAGGGTCAGAGCATTTTCACAGTGAGTTTTGGAGTTCTCCTCTGATTAGAGTCTCAAGTCTTGTCAAAATTCAGTTTTAAGGGGCGCCTGGGTGGCTCAGTGGGTTAAAGCCTCTGCCTTCGGCTCAGGTCATGATCCCAGGGTCCTGGGATTGAGCCCCGCATCGGACTCTCTGCTCAGCAGGGAGCCTGCTTCCTCCTCTCTCTCTGCCTACTTGTGATCTCTGTCTGTCAAATAAATAAATAAAATCTTAAAAAAAAAAAAAAAAACTTCAGTTTTAACCTCCTTGCTATTTTCTGGCAGGGAAGCCATAGCCCACAAACGACTGATTAGCCAGAGCTCTCAGTAAGGCTCTGTCATGAGTCTTCCTGAGGGGCTTTTTGCTTTTCAGAATGAATGCAGGGGGTGGATGTCATCAGGGACTGTGGAAATCCTTCCCAAGCCTTGGGCTAACCTCTGGAGGGCATCTCTGGAAGGAAAAGAGGAAAGGGGAGCCAGCAGCCCTGATGACCAGTGGGCTTTGGTTTGCCCTCACTCTCTCTCACCCCCCAAGCCCCCCACCCCCAACCCCGCTTCCTTTTCCCTGACAATGACAATGGACTTCTGGAGAAATGTGCAGCTTTTTTGTTCAACCAGAGATAGGTCGGCCTTGCCATTTGTTCTGGTAGTTTCTCCTGCAGTTTTGTGTAATGCGCCCCATCTCCTGGGAGGAACAGGAGCGAGCAGGCGGCGAAGGCAGGCCCACAGCACCACGCGGATGGGAGAAGGGGAGGACGTCTGAGAACTTAGAACTCAGAACTCAGAACGGAAGCCGGCCCGGGCTGTGGGAGAAGACTTGCAGGTAAAACAGCCGGGAGGCAAGATGGGAGTGATAAGGAAGGAGCTAGTCCTAGGACCGCCCCGTCAGTAAGCCACCGCCAGAGATTGGGACTTCTTTCTACTGGTAACGAAAAGTCAGGAACAGTCTTAAGGTAGAGAGGAGCATGCTTGGACTTGCCATGGAGGACCTCTGGCTGCCGCGTGAGCATGGCTGGTGGTCTGGGTGGCGTGATGGTGGCGGAGTGGAACAGAATGGACCGGCAGGCCTTAATGTTGAGGGAACTTGGCAAGGCGGAGAGAAACCGAGAGTGACTTTCTGTTTTGGGCCAACATGGTGCCCTTGGCCGGTGGGAGGAAGATGGGGGTGGAGAGCAGGCTGAGGGACCGTGAGGAGTTTCAGTTTGGATATTCTGTGTCTGAGAAACCTTTTGACACCCAGGCAAGGCTGTCTAGTCAGCGTTTGGGGAGAGAGGTCTGCTTAGATATGGGTGGTAAGAGAAGGCAACGAACAGCTGAGTTGCCTCAGGGACAACGTGACAAGCGAACAGGGGCGCCTGGGACAGAGCCCTGAGGCAGGTCTACAGCCCGGTGCTGGGCTGAGGAAAGGGAGCTGGAAGAAGAGGCGGAGAAGAGGTGGCCAGAAAGGAAGGTGGAAAAGCAGGTCTTGGCAGCTGAGGCAACTTCGCATTTCCAAAAGGAGAAAGTGGGCAACAGTACTAGAACCTTCCAAGAAGCTGTGAACAGCCTTTTGCAATCTGGGACCACAGATAGTGTTGGTGAGAGTGGCAGAGTGGCACAGAAAGACACAGACATAACGAGCTGGGAGGTAAGGAGTGCAGAAAAGCCGACCCTTAGGAAGTTGGTCTGTGAAGTCAAGGCAACAGGGCTCCCCTTGGGCGTATGGAATCGGGGGGAGGTTACAGACACGAGAGACTTCAGCATGCTTGTATGTTTATGGGAAGGACCAAATAGAGAGCAGGAGATTAGCCATTCCCCACTGAGGATATTGGGTGTTTCCAGTTCCACTCTGATAAGAGGATGGACAGCCGTGTGTGCACCTTCTTGTGCCCTTGTCCAGTCGTGTCCTTAGAATAAAATCCTAGAAGGGAAACCACTGGGTCAAAACCTACATACATTTTATTTATTTTTAAAGATTTTTATTTATTTATTTGACAGAGATCACAAGTAGGCAGAGAGGCAGGCAGAGAGAGAGAGGAGGAAGCAGGCTCCCTGCCCAGCAGAGAGCCCTATGTGGGGCTCGAACCCAGGACCCTGAAGCCATGACTTGAGCTGAAGGCAGAGGCTTTAACCCACTGAGCCACACAGGCACCCCCCTACATACTTTCTAAATTTCATTATATATTATCAAATTTCCCTCCACAAACTGAACTGATTTAGGCAAGTGTGTATTGGTAATGACATTCTCACAAACTTTGAATATCATCTGTTTTAAGGTCTTTCCCAATATGACTGACCAAAAGTATTTCTTGTTGCTATTTGTTTTAAGATTTTATTTATTTATTTATTTATTTGACAGAGAGGTGGGGTGATCATGAGCAGGGGGAGCGGCAGGCAGAGGGAGAAGCAGGCTCCCTGCGGAGCAGAAAGCCCGACACAGAGCTTGATCCCAAGACCCCAGATGCTTAACCGACTGAGCCATCCAGGTGCCCTCTTTGTTGCTATTTTATATTGCATTTCTTTGGTTATTAATGAGGTTGAGCATCTTTTCCTACATCAGTGATGGTTTTTATTTTCTAAATTACCTGTTCATGTCCATTGTCCATTTTTCTATCAGGATGGTAGTCTTGTTTTTTACTAATTTGTAAGAACTCTCTACTAAAGATTGCAACATATTTTTACCTGTAAATTTGTTGCATGTCAGTTACTTTTACTTACAGCTTTTCATAACAAAGTTGGAAATCATTTTGTAGACAGCTCTTTTGTTCTCTTACCCTTGGTCTAGAACCTGTTGCTCTTGTTCAGCCCTACAGTGTTTTGGCAACCTCTCCTTCTGGCTGGCAAGAGTTTTGCCATATTTCCTTTTTTTTTTCTCTTCTTCTCTTGGCCTGCACTTGTCTTCTTCCCTAAGGCTCACTGGGATCCATGGAGTTTGCACAAGCCTTTTGTGCTATTTCCTTTGTGGGGGGGGGTCTTTGAACTTTTTCTGGGACAAGCAGGCACTGTGAGTTTGCTTGCCTTGGACTTGGCTGGACACGTTCTCTTTGATAGACTGGCAGAAATGCATGCTGTTTGGTCATCAGGGCAAGGTCCCAATAGCAAAATTTCAAGTGCCAGTGAAACTCCACCCTTCCAACCTGTGCTCAACAGCCCCTGGGGAAAGTCCTGCCATCTTGGACCCTTCCTCCTACACCACATGTTCATTGTTTTTATTCTCTCAGGTCTCAGGAGGTGGGTGTCACCTGTCAGGTTCTCCTGTTGCCACTTTGCAATTCTTAACTGCTTTCCTTTCTCTCTGCCCTTCCCCCAGTCTTTTTTATGACCTCGGTTTGGATTACAGACCGAGATTACTGGTTATCAGAAAATAGGATAAAATGTGTTGGAGGGGGGCGCCTGGATGGCTCAGTCGGTTAAGTGTCTGTCATCCACTAAGGTCATGCTCCTGGGGTCCTGGGATTGAGCCCTGCGTTGGGCTCCCTGCTCGGTGGGGAGTCTGCTTCCCACTCAAGACATAGACAACATAGTTGTCTACTTCTCCTCCCCCTGCTCATTCTCTCTCTCTCTCTCTTTCCCATAAATAAATTTTTAAAAATGTGTTGGAGAGAAAAGTTGTCAGAAATAGCATGTGGAAGAAGAGGGAAAGAAATGTTCACCTTATTTAATGGCAAAAAATGTCAAGCCTGTTAATAGTAGCCAGGAGTGGACAAATAATGAACCCTCCCGGGCTCATCTCCCACCTTCAGCAATTCACAGCCAGCTCCCTTTTATCCCATATATTTCTCCATCGTATTCTGAAGCAAATAACTGACATCATAATACGTCATCTTCTGCAAATATTTTGTTATGTATCTCTTACAGATTAAAAAAAAAAAAACAAAAAAACAAGACCGGGCCACCTGAGTGGCTCAATGGGTTAAGCCTCTGCCTTCGGCTCAGGTCATGATCTCAGGGTCTTGGGATCGAACCCCACCACATCGGGCTCTCTGCTCAGCAGGGAGCCTGCTTCCCCTCCCCCACCCTCTCTGCCTGCCTCTCTGCCTCCTTGTGATCTCTCTCTGTGCATCAAATAAATAAATAAAATCTTAGAAAAAAAAAAAAAAAACAAGACCATTATCGCACACCTAAATAAACATTATCACTAAGAGATGGCAGTGTTTAAGTGGCTGGAACTTAAAATAACGTGGGTTTTCTCATTCTAATTTGCTGTGTAAGACCTCAGGCAAGACAGTTAACTTTTCCATACCTGAGTAGAAATAGGAGCACTTGCTTCAAATTAATAATATGGGTTGTATTTACAGAAGGGCTTTCTTTGCTAAAAATAAAATTTATTTAAGTAGCTTTATGTTTTAAGCTCTCTAGGTAACTTTATCTGGCATTTTCTTTATATTACCAAGGTGGGGGAAGGTAAGGGCTATTTTTCAGATAGAGAAACTGAGGGCTGAAGTGGTCGAGCCTCTTGTTCATGGTTCTGGGTAGAGCCAGAGTTAGAAGGGGCTCTCGGGTGGGGGGGGGCATAAAAGGAGGACACCTCAGCCCTCCCCCTCTTAGTGCACCCTGAGGAGAACTGGAAGGGTAAGGGGCAGCCCTCTGGGGCATGACCTGCAGTGCCCTCTGCTGACAGGATGGGCAGGGTTGGCTCACGGTGTTCCCAGGGCAAGACTTGGGCCACCCACACCTCCCAAACCTGATAGATTGAGCACATAACCAATAACACACACTGAACACAAAATTTAAAGACAGCAACAAAAGAGGGGAAAGAAAAGGAGCACAAAGAACCTTGACATTGAATGCTAACATGAAGTTCGGGGGCAGGAAGGTCCAAACTCCTTTTGCAGCTGAGACCAAGGTCTAGAGAAAAGTGAGGTCACTGCAGTGCATGGTCAGCTAGGCCTGACTAGGCCTCCCCACTGGGTCGCTCCAGCCTCCAAGGCAGCTGGCTCTCTTCTGGGCCAACAGAGGTGATTTGAAATCACCAAAAGAATGGGAGAGGATCTCTTCAGTGTCCGTGTTCCCAGAAGTTGTTAAGATGCCAGTCTAGGGGCGCCTGGGTGGCTCAGTGGGTTAAAGCCTCTGCCTTTGGCTCAGGTCATGATCCCAGGGTCCTGGGATTGAGCCCCAAGTCGAGCTCTCTGCTCTGCAGGGAGGCTGCTTCCTCCTCTCTCTCTCTCTGCCTGCCTCTCTGCCTACTTGTGATCTCTGTCTGTCAAATAAATAAATAAAATCTTAAAAAAAAAAAAAGATGCCAATCTAACCATCTGTGGTCTGGGGCATGGGAAAGGGGCGATTCATCCTAAATACTCTGGTGACCTGGGTCTTTGGCAATCCTGCTAGGAGCCTTTCCAGCAGGCTCCCCCGAGATCCTTCCCTCCCCCAAAATCCCTGGCCTCTGAGAGGCAGAGAGGTGAGTTTTCAATTCATCCTAAAGGACGGCGTCTTTGACATTGAATGAGGGTTTCTGCTTTGTCTGCTATTAATACTGCCTTTTTCATTTTGCATTTGCATTTCCCATCCCATTAATTTTTAACCTTTTGAGATCACTTCATTTTAGGTGAGTCTCCTGTGAACCACCTAGAATTGGACTGTCATTTTTATTGCATTTCTAGTCTTTGTTCTTTTTATTAGGGGAACTTAAATCGTGGACAACTATTGCCCAAACTGGTTTATATGTGGTCTACCTCCTCCAAAACCCATAACCCCAGTCTAATCATGAGAAAAACATCAGATCAGGGCGCCTGGGTGGCTCAGTGGGTTAAAGCCTCTGCCTTCGGCTCAGGTCATGATCCCAGGGTCCTGGGATCGAGCCCTACGTTGGGCTCTCTGCTGGGCAGGGAGCCTCCTTCCTCCTCTCTCTCTGCCTGCCTCTCTACCTACTTATTATCTTTCTCTGTCAAATAATAAATAAAAATCTTAAAAAAAAAAAAGAAATACATCAGATAAATCCCAGATGAGGGACATTCTACAAAATATCTGCCCAAGGGATGCCTCAGTGGCTCAGTTGAATAGGTATCTGACTCTTGATCTCTGCTCAAGGCTCGATCTCAGTGCTGTGAGTTCAAACTCCATGTTGGACTCCGTGCTGGGCATGGAGCTACTTAATTTAAAAAAATATATATATATATATTTCTTAAATATATGTATATATATGTGTACATATACATATATACGTGTGTGTGTGTGTGTGTGTGTGTGTGTAACCAGTACTTCTCAAAACTGTCAAGGTCATCAAAAATAAGGAAAGTCTGAGATATCATTTCAGCCAAGAAAGGCCCAAGGTGACATGATGACTAAATGTAATGTGGCTGCCTGAACAAGATTCTGGAACAGAAAAAGGGCATTAAGTTAAAACTAGGAATTCTGTGTAAAGTATGGATTTCAGTTTCTTTTCATTTTGTTGTTGTTGTTGTGTTTGCCTTAAAGCTTCCCCCAAAACCAAAACCAAAACAAAACTCTAGGCCCAAATGGCTTCACTAGAAAATTCTACCTAACACTTAAGGAAAAGATATTCTCAATTCTACACAAAATCTTCCAGAAAATAGGAAATGAGGAAATGCTTCCCATGTAAAAAAAACACAAAACAAAAACTGTAAAAGAATCATAAGCCTAAATGTAAGAGCTGAAATGATAAAAATCTAGAACAAACACAGGACAAAATCCTGGTGACTGAGTTAGGAAAAGATTTCTTGATTATAACAAGATGGCAGGAACTCTAAAAGAAAACAATTAACAAATTGGACTTCATTAAGATAAAAATGTTTTCTCTTCAGAGGCATCTGGGAACCATAGGGGGTTGGATGCCGGACTCTTGGCTTCAGCTCAAGTCAGGATCTCCAGGTCACAAGATGGGGCCCTAAGCCGTGCTCTGTTCTCCGCAGGGAGTCTGCTTGGACTTCTTCCTCTCCTTCTGCCCCTCTTCTCGCTCATGCTCTCTCTCTCAAATAAATAAATAAGTCTTTTCCTCTTAAATATATTTTATTTATTTATTTGAGAAAGAGAGAGAACACAAGGAGGGAGGAGGGACAGAGGGAAGGGAGAAGCAGGCTCCCCACTGAGCAGGGAGCAAGACACGGGGCTTGATCCCAGGACCCTGGGGTCATGACCTGAGGTGAAGGCAGACATTTAACCGACTGAGTCACCCAGGCGTCCCAATAAATAAATCTTTAAAAAAATGTTTTCTTTTCAAATGACATGGATCATCAAATTAAATGTGGAGTCACAGACTGAGGGAACACGTCTGTGTGATATTATCCATACACATAATATGTAAAGAACTCATATAGATCACTTAGAGGAAGATAAAAAGCCAATGAAATATTGAGACAATATTGGCAAAATATTACAACAGACACCGCACCAAAGGTTAGAGATATGTGGCAATATGTTTAGGTTAGAGATATGTGGCAAATAACATCATTAGTCACTGGGAAAAATGCAAAATAAAACCACAATGAGATAGCTAAAGTTGAAGACAGAAATATCAAGTGTTGGCAGGATGTGGAGCAGCTAGAACTCTTATGCACTACTGGTGGGAACGCAAATGGCCCAGTCACTTCAGAAGACAGTTTGGAGGTTCTTAGCAAGTTGAGCATTGATTGACCATATGACCAAGCAATTACACTCTTGGGCAATGCCCAAGAAAGAAGAAAACATTTGTCTGTATAAAGACTTGGATAGAATGTTCATAGCGGTGTTATTGACAAGAGCCCCAAACTGGAAACAGTCTAAAAGCCTAGTACCTGGTGACTGGAGAAAATGAGTGTGAGTTAGCCACGCAGTGGAGTACTACTCAGCAGTGAAAAGAAAATAGCTACTACTATTGGGCAACAGGATGGGTGAATCTCAAAAGTGTTATGCTTAATGAAAGAGGTTGGACACAAAGAATTACATACTGCATGATTGCATTTATGGGAAATTCTAGGAAAGACAGAACAACAGTGATAGAAAGCCCATAGTCGTTGCCAGAAGCCAGAGGGTAGGAGGAAAGGTTTGACTATAAAACAGCTTGCAGAAACTATAGAATATATGGCAATGTTTCATAATAAGATTATGGCAGTGGTTACATTACTGTACATATTTGTCAAAACATAAAATTGTTCACTTAAAAATAGTGAACTTTATTGCACATAATTTTCCCTCAGTGAAGATGACATAAGAAATCGGCAAAAAGCATTTTCAGATGTGTTTAGTAGTAGTGCCGAATTTTTCCTTGTCCTCTTGTGTCACAAAAGTTCTGTCTTGGGGTCTGGGTGGCTCAGTCAGTGTGTTGAGCATCTGCCTTTGGCTTGGGTCGTGATCCTAGAGTCCTGGGATCGAGCCCTGCATCTGGCTCCCTGCTCAGCGGGAAGCCTGCTTCTCCCTCTCCCACTCCCTCTGCTTGTGTTATATCTCTCGCTGTGTCTCTCTCTGTCAAATAAATAAATAAAATCTTAAAAAAAAGTTTTATCTCGTGGGGTGCCTGGGTGGCACAGTTAGGTAAGCATCCAACTCTCGGTTTTGGCTCAGGCCATGATCTCAGGATTGTGAGATCCAGTGCCATGTTGGGCTCCGCGCTGAGAAAGGAGTCTGCTTGAGGGTCTCTGCCTCTTACTCCCTTGCCACGCCCCCCCACTCCCTCTCTATCTCTCAAAAATAAATAAATAAATAAATAAATAAATAAATAAGTAAAGTCCCTGTTTTTTTTTTAGTTCTATCTCTTTGTGATGAATGGGGCATTTAGCCCTGCCAGGATGATGACTTATGTTCTTGCTTATCCATTTACATGAAGACCCCCAACGTGATCAGGAACAAACTATAGTTTGCAGTTTAATGGGACTCTTGCTGAATCTTCTTCTTCTTTTTTTTTTTTTTTTTTAAAAGACTTTATTTATTTATTTGACAGAGCGAGAAAGAGAGAGACCACGAGAGAGGGAATACAAGCAGGGGAAGTGGGAGAGGAAGAAGCAGACTCCAGAGAGCAGGGAGCCTGATGCGGGGCTTGATCCCAGGATCCTGGGATCATGACCCGAGCTGAAGGCAGACACCCAATGACTGAGCCATCCACGCACCCCTGAATCTTCTGATGGCAGTGTTCTACTTCTAAGAATCAGGACTGCTAACCTCACATTGCTCAGAGTTCCAGGATTTGGACCTACAAATTTCCCAAGTGGGGTTACTGGGCCTGGTGGTCAACAGGGCCTCTTGCATTTCTACCACTTGATTCTTGGAGCCATGTATTCTACCTATAGGGAACATAGCTTTGTATAAAGGTTATGGATTGAGGGTGTATACTGCCTCTTGGGGAATGGTAACCCATTTTTGGAAGGTATTGTCTACAAGGTGATAACTCAGCCATGCCTTCAAAAAGCTGTTCCATCACTCTGATAGGCCACCAGCTTCTAGGTGTTGCTGTATGTGATAGGGCCAGTGGATTCCATAATCATGTACTCATTGTCACACTTCCTTTGCTCTCATGGATGTTCCTTAGTTCCATATCAGATAATGTGAGGGCTTGTGGTAGTGAATGGGACCTGTCAGCCCTCAGATAATACTGCTGGGTGAGACCCTATTGGCAGAAAAGGTTTTGATACATGTGTCAATTATAGTCAATATAAATTGCTGACAGGTTTAAGGTTGAAGAAGTCCAACGTAATCAACTTGCCACCAAGGGGCAGGTTGGTGTCCCCAAGGGATAGCACCCTATCTGGGGCTCAGCTTTGGTCTCTGTTGAGTAGTATTCTGGGTAAATATTTCATGACCTGTTCTCTGAGCAGGGGCAGGGTGGGAGCTGATCTGTAGCATCTGCTAATTTTCATGTCATAAGTACTCCCACCATAGCCAGTTTCAACCTACCAGCATTATGTCAACTGACTCACAAAATTCCTGAAGAGTAAACAGTTGGCTCTCCCAAACCAGGTCGGATATTCAACAGTGACATTAGAGGGTAAGGAGTGAGCCCACACTGATGAACTCATGTGTACCTCCATCTTGGCCACCATGGCTACTCTGTTCATGCACAGCGGTCTCAGCCCTGGAATGGGGATAACATGCGATGCAAGATATTCATACTTTGTACTTACCACCACAGGATTCCTATCCTCCAGACCCCATGACCAACCAGCCAAGCCATCATCACCATCCATGAGTTTACATACATTCTTAACCAAGGCTCCTTCCCTTTCCACACAACGTGAAGTTATGCCCATTGGGAGAACCAAAAATGGAGAAGTCCATTTTTGCTTTGCACCCACATATCAAGCCTACCTATATGTGAACCTAGTTGGCCATTTTTCTTCTCCATCCGTGGTCACAAAGGACTGAGCTTGTAGTCATACATGTGAGCTAAGGAGAGATACTAGTATAATAGTCCCAGATGACATGGGAATTTGGGCATTTGGCCCATTCAGCTTTCTTGCACCCTCTGATCTGTCTTACAGTGTGTTGCTGCTTGACCCACATGACCTTGTGACCCAGTGGCTCTGACAGCAGCCAGATCATATGGGCAGTCTGGCCACATAATTATTTGATGTCCCATGGTCAGTCATTCCATCTCTACCAGGAACCAAAGCATGCCAGGAGCTCGTTTTCAAATTCTTTGCTGAAGACAGCATAGCCTTGTTTCAGAGCTCTGGGGTTTATGATGTGATTTTCCTTTTGGAATTTGACATCAGCTCCACTTATCTTTTCAGAGCACAGAAAATGCTAATATTATGTTAGAGGTCTGCCAGTATTTATGAACCAAGCAGTAGGGCTTCCTGCATTTCAGCCTGGGCCTATTGTAGAAAAATTTCCCTATACTGACCCAGACTTAAAACTAGCCTGCCTTCTGTGTCACACAACAAATGGGTCAGAGTAGTATTCCCAAACAGAATGTACAGCTTCCAGATTCTGAAGAGTCCTACCAGCCATTATACTTCCTGTTTCATGGTTAGGGATGCAATGTATCCTTTACTCTTTTTCTTACTTTGAAGAGGATGTCCTAAAATAATGCAAGATCCCTAAAAAAATCACCAATATAGTTGGCCTTTCATTTTTTTAATAGCCTTTATTTTTCAGAGAAGTTTTAGATTTACAGCAAAATTGAGCAGAAGGTACAGAAATTTCCCAGGTAGCCCTGGCCCCACACATGTCCCTCCCTATATCAACATCCCTCACCGAGTGGGACATTTGTTACAATTGAGGAACCCATACTGACACATGATAATCATCCGAAGCCCATAGTTTACATTAGGGTTCACTCTTGGTGTTGTACATTCAGTGGGCTTGGACAGATGTGTAATGACACGTATTCACCATTGTAGTGTCATACAGAATAGTGTCACTGCCCTAAAAACCCTCTGTACTGTGCCTAGTCATCCCTCCCTTCCTACCAAGCCCTGGCAACTACTTATCTTTTTACCATCTCCATAGTATTGCCTTTTCCAAGTGTCATATAGTTGGAATCATGCAGGAGGTCACCTTTTCAGAGTGGCTTCTTTCACTGAGTACTATGCATGTAAAATTCCTCCATGTCTTTATGGCATGATAGCTCATTTCTTTTTAGCACTGAAGAGTATTCCATTGTGTGATTTTTTTTTTAAAGAGTTTTTATTTATTTATTTGACAGACAGAGATCACAAGTAGGCAGAGAGGCAGGCAGAGAGAGAGGAGGAAGCAGGCTCCCCGCGGAGCAGAAAGCCCGATGCGGGACTTGATCCCAGGACCTTGGGACCATGACCTGAGCCGAAGGCAGAGGCTTTAACCCACTGAGCCACCCAGGCGCCCCTGTCTGAATGTTTATATATCCATTCATCTGCTGAAAGATACCCTATTGTTTCCAAGCTTGGACAATTATGAGATAAATTGCTTTAATATCTGTCTACCTGGTTTGTGTGTGTGTGGCATGTAGACATAAGTTTTTAACTGGGACGTTGATTCTTCGTAGGATTTATTTTCCATCCTTGGACACAAATATATCTTGTCAAGACTCTAATATACTTTTCACTTTTGTTCATTGATACAGTGGATCAATGAGGTATTCTGCAGAATATACAGATTTTCCAAATCCTGTTTTCATGACAAAGGAAAGAGCATTAACACAGCCCTGGGACAAGACCATAATGGATGCTGTTGCTCATCCCTTGTGAATGTGAACGGCTTTCTGTATTCCTTCCAGATAGGACTGAAAAGAACTTATTTGCCGTATCAATGACTATATACCATGTACCTGAATGGGAAAGACTCCCCAAAGTTGACTTAAATTGAAGCAAGAGGACTGAGACTTTGTCTTGCTACCAACCACCTGATTGGGTGAGTCAGCTCCCTTCAGGTGAGGACAGTTCTTAGGGAAGGATTCAGCTATGAACAGACAAGACTCCCTACAGCTCAGGGATGGGGGTTTTGGACCTGGAGAGGAAAATTCCAGACAGCATCCCACATCATCCACTTTAGGTATTAGTTAAACAAGTGGGGGTGTTGAGTAGGCAGGGGAGTTGGGAGAGATAGCTAGGGTTGGAGATAGAAAGGTGGGAATCCTTGTCACACAGATGTCACCTGTAATCAGCTGTGAAATTAGATGAGCTCACCAAGAGCGTGGAAGTAGATTAAAACAAGAGAAGGGGAACCAAGGACTAAGCCCTGGGGCCCACCAACATTAAAAAAGGAGGGCAGGAATCTTTGTCCTTTTGTTCATTTATGTATCCTTAGAACACAGTAAGTGCCCAATAAATATTTGTTGATTATGCTAAATAAAGTTCAGGAAAAAAAAATGTTAGAGATGGAAGAGAGATTCAAAATCATGTCATGTATCTGGGAGGAATTATTATGTGTGATAAACTTAATGTTTGTGTCCCCCCCCCACCACCCAATTCATATGTTGAAAACTTAATCACAATGTAACAGTATTTATAATGAGATCTTTGGGAGATAATCAAGTCATGAGGGTGGGGACCTGGTCTGTTGGGATTAGTGCCCCCCCCTTTAAAGATTTTATTTATTTATTTGTCAGAGAGAGAGCGTAAGCAGGGGAGGCAGCAGACAGAGGGAGAAGCAGGCTCCCCACTGAACAAGGAGCCCTATGTGGGACTCAATCCCAGGACCCTGAGATCATGACCTGAGCTGAAGCCAGATGCTTAACTGACGAAGCCACCCAGCAGCCTGGGCTTAGTGCCCTTATAAGAAGAAATGCCAGAGAGTTTGAACTGCCTCCCCCTGCCCCCCATTCCGGCACCCAGGAATTATCATGGAAGACACAGCAAGAAGGCGACCCTATCTGCAAACCAGGAAGAACGTCCTCTCCAGAATCCCACCACACTGGCACCCTGATCTCAGACTTCCAGTCTTCAGAACTTGAGAAAACAAATTTCTGCAGTCTGTGGTGTTCTGTTATGGTGCCCTGAGCTGTATTATGTATCCGGAAAGAAAATCTCAGTAGGGAGAACAAACAAAATTATCAACAACCAAGAACAATCAAGTTTAATTCTAGGCCAGGTCCCGTAGTAAACAAGTTCCAAAGAGCAAGACACTGGTGATCAGAGGGCCTGACGACCAGCCCTGGTCTGCCACAGGTTTGTCATGTCATCTTGGGCAAAACACTGCCACATCTGCCCTGACCTTCACTCGTGCTCAAACCAAAATGGTTGAACTGTATGAGTTTTGTGAATGCATACTGTGAGAATTTTAAAATACAGAAGTAGTTCATGTTCATTTTAAAAACCTTAACCATCACAGAGAGACGTGGGGTAGAAGGTGAACATTCCCTGTGTCGTTCTGTCTGCAGAGTTAACCACAGTTCCCCGGGGTAGCATACAGCCTCCCAGACTTTTTTTTTCTCCCGCCATGGCCCTGCTCAAAGTTTCACCCCTTCATGCAGGTCCCGTATTATCCTGCTAGTTTCCCCCTTGGCGCTCTGTGTGGGCAGACAGAGGCTAAGAGAAGCAGTTGCTTCTGTGGACCGGTCATGGAGGCAGCCATTCTGAGCATCACACGCTTCCAAGCAGGAAACCCCTGAACAGCCATTTCCAGAACTGCTCAACCCAGGACCTAGCTGACAAAGAGAGTAAGTGCAGGTGGGATCCTTCCATGGGTTGGGAAAGAGCCAGAACGAACACCTTCAAGGACAATTCTGAATGCATTTTGTCATTTAATTGTTTTAATTGAGGTACACCATACAGACAGTAAAACACACATATCTTAAGCATACAGTTTGAAGATTATTACACACACACACACACACACACACACACACACACACATACCTATGCAAGTACCACCCAGATAAGGAACATTTCTAATACCCTGGAATTTCCCTAGGTCCCTTAGTGGGCCGTCCCCGAGCCCCGGGTGATCACTCTTCTGAATTGTATCCCTGTCCTCATGCTGGCTGTTCTTGGATTCCATCTAAGCAGACTCTCACAGCACGTAGTATTTTATGCCTACCTGCTTTTGATCATCGTTGTGTCGGTGAAATTCCTCCAAGTGGCTATTCCTCTTACTGTTGAATAGTATCCCATTGGAGGACTATATCACAATCTGTTTATGCTTTCTACAACTGACCAACATTTGTTGTATTTCCCATTTGGGGCTATTACGAGTACAGCTACCCTGCCTGTACTTGTATGTGTTTGTTTTTTCAGATTCTATCTGTGTGTGTGTGTGTGTGTGTGTGTGTGTGTGTGCACTTAATGCATGAGGACGAGAGAGAACCAGAGAGAGAGAGGCATGCAAGCAAGTGAAGGGGAAGGTGCAGAGGGAGAAGCAGATGCCCCACTGAGTAGGGAGCCCGATGCAGGTCTCGATCCCAGGACCCTGAGGTGAAAGCAGACACTTAACAAGACTGAGCCACCCAGGTGCCCCTTGCAGGTGTTTTTGATGGGCCACATGCTCGTTTCTCTGGTGGATCTCCCTACCAGTGGAAGTGCTCCCCCGTGGTAGTTCCTTAAGGAAATGTTCAGGGGATCTGCGGGGCTCTGCGCTGGCCGTGGATGCTGAGGCCTCCGAAGGAGCTCTGGAAGGGTGAGATCCGTGCTCGACACGGTCATCCCCCTCTCGAAGGGGCAGCAGCCAGAGGCTAACCTGAAGAGCTCCAGGACGGCACAGAGGTTATCTTGCTCCAACCCTGCCGCCAGGAGCGAGAGTGAGTGGCCCATTCCAAGGCCAGCGGTTCTCTGACTTCCCTGGCTGTTTATTTGTTATGCCCCATGACTCAACCCCACGGCTCAGTGAGTGATTTGGGGGAGTGAGTTCACATCCTAGAGCTGCCGACTGGCTCACTAGGCTCAGGCCAGGGTCCATTCCCGCCTAGGGAAGGACTTTGAGTTTTCAGGAATGAGCCCTGATCAGCAGGAAGCCTGGGGACAAATCAGCAGCCCCAGCCCCAGCGGACCAGAACTCCTGAGCCGTTCACCTCGTGGTACCACCACGGCCGGCGAATCAGAGTCTGCAAACAAGGGAGGCAACAATCTCCCCAGGAAGCAGATGGATAGCCTTCCACACCCCCCCGCACCTCCCAGCCTGCCAGGTTCAGTCTGGGACACCTGAGGCCTCTAGCTGCAGCCCTTGAGAGCACTTTGCACAAGCAGACACATCATGATGTCATTGAAGTTGGCCTGGAAACAGATTTCAGGGACCATTCTGCTTACTGTCCTCGGATTGAGAGCAACCTGTGCAGCCCCTGGGCCCGCAGCACAGTCCCTGGGGTTCATACAAAGGAGGCAGGAGGAAGTGGGAGACAGGAATCACCATCAGCCAGACCCTGGAGCCTATGTCCCTGCCTGACCAGCAACTGCCCTCGGGAACCACAGTTCATTCAGGGCTAATGGGCTGACAGTTCCCATTCCTGTGTATGCCCAGAGTTATTTTGAGACCTCCCTAATCATTGTTGTTCACTGGAAAGAGTAGATATGACTCTATAATATATAAAATATGATATCAGCAATTGTTTATGGTCAGAGTGAAGGAATGATCATTGACCTGGCGTCCACCCAGGGCCTCAATGTCACCACCTCCCCACCCCCGACCTCCCCAGCCCACACCATGGCCCTCACCTTCCCAGGCTGAGAGCCTATGGCTGTGGCATCTGTTTCAGCCCATTGGAGGAGGGAACGGTCCTGAGAGCAGGTGTGCTCAGAGTTGTGGCGAGCCAAACAGGAAAGCATGTCCCCTTCAGGGACTTGAGTCAGAAGGTTACTAAATCCGCAATTATTATTATCTTTGTTTGTAGATGAGGAAACCGATGGTTAGAGGTCAAGCAATAAAATCAGGATTGCACGGTCTTGAGCAGAATGGAAGCCAGGGTCCTCCTCCCAAGTTCCGCCTCTTTCCGCGGTCTCTCCTGAGCAGCATTGATCCCGATCCCGATCCCGATGTGGGCTGACCTGGGCAGAGGGTCACATGAGGCCCTGAGAGCAGGTCTGAGATTCCTGAGCTGATGTGCACTGGAAGAGCTTCTCAGCCGGGTTCCCTGGTCCGGGCTGGGCCACCTCCCCAGCCTTCTGCTGATCTGTACCAGTCCCCCAAGCCAGCCAGCCTTCTCCACCTTCTAGGTCCTTTCCAAAGGCTGACACTTCCAAGAATCCATCTCTGATTGCCCTGGCAATTTGAATCACCCCTTTTCTGATCTCTTGGGGTTTTTGTCGTGTGTTGTGTTTAAAGAAAGAACAAGGGAAAAAAAAAAAGAAAAAAGAAAAGAAAGAAAGAACAAGAAGTTATTGAGCTCATTCACGAGGGTACCAGGAAGACACTCAAGATGGCTCCCAGGAGAATTTAAAGAACAAATTTCTATAGGCATTGTTAGAATAAGTTTGGTGGGGGTGTTGGTATTGTCTTCCAGGGCGAAAATCCTTAACCTTTGGAATGATCTTTTCTACCTGAAATCATTTGCACTCTGTTCGACCAGAGGCAACACATATACATGGCACTTTATAGACCTAGAGCCGTCTAGCCGTCCTCAACAGAAAGTCAGATACTGATGTGGACTCTTAGATCAGGAGTCAGCAACCAAAAGCCTGTGGCCCAAATTTGCCCCTCCACGTGTTTTTATAAGTCAGGTTGTAACGGAACCCAGCCACACTCCTCTGTGTGTGTGTTACCCACCAGGGCCTCTGCACCAAATTGGCAGAACTGAGCGCTCTCATGGTTGTGACAGAGATCAGATGACCTACAAAGCAGAGACCATTTACCACCTGGCCCTTTACAGGAAGAGTTCACTGACCCCTAATCTCTCAGTGGATTTCTTTTATTCCTTTTCAGATTTTTTTCGTGGTGGTAAAACACACATAACATTTAATGTCGTGACTTTTTTTTTTTTTTTTAAACAGACTGAGAGAGAACATGAGAGGAAAGGTCAGAGGGAGAAGCAGACTCCCCATGGAGCTGGAAGCCTGATGCAGGACTTGATCCCAGCACTCTGGGATTATGACCTGAGCTGAACATGGTTGCTTAACCGAATGAGCCACCCAGGTGTCCCAATGTCATGACCATTTTTAATTGTACAGTTCCATGGTATTAAATATGTATTGTTGTGTGTGACCATCGCACCGTCAATCACCAGAACATTTTCATCTTTCCGAACTGAAGCTCTGTCCCCATGAAACAGGGCTACGGCCCCCCAGGCCCCTCCTCCCCAGCCCCTGGCAGCCACCTTCCTACTCTCTGTCTCTATGAACCCGACTAGTCTACTAGCCTCACGTAAGTGGAACTGCACAATATTTACCTTCTTGTGACTAGCGCTTTTTTAAAAAAGATGAGAGAGGGGGCGCCTGGGTGGCTCAATGGGTTAAGCCTCTGCCTTCGGCTGGGGTCATGATCTCAGGGTCCTGGGATTGAGCCCCACATCGGGCTCTCTGCTCAGTGGGGAGCCTGCTTGCCTTCCTCTCTCTCTGCCTGTCTCTCTGCCTACTTGTGATCTCTGTCTGTCAAATACATAAATAAAATCTTAAAAAAAAAATGAGAGAGAATGGGTGGGGGCGGGGTAGAGGGAGAAGCAGAGCCCGATGTGGGACTCAATCCTAGGACCCTGAGATCATGACCTGAGCTGAAGGCAGACGCTTAACTGATTGAGCCACCCAGGCGCCCCTGTGATGAGCTTGTTTCACTTAGCATAATGTCTTCAAGGTTCATCTACAATGCAGTGTGGGTTAGGCTTTCCTCCCTTTGTCAGGCTGAATAATAGTCTATCGTGTGAACAGACTATGTCTTGCTTATCTGTTCCTCTGTCAGTGCACGCGTGGGTTCCTTCCGTGTCTTAGCCACCATAAATAAGGCTGCTGTGAACAGGGCTATACAGTGTATCTCTGAGGCCCCGCTTTTGGATACTAAGCCGAAAGTAGACCTGCTGGGTTCTATAGGGTATTCTATCTTTAGCTTTTTGAGAAACTGCTGTATTATCTTCCATAGTAATGACACCTTTTCCTGTTTCCACCAAAAAGTATTTTGATTTCTCCACATCCGTGACAACACTTGTGATTTTCTGTTTTTTTGTTTGTTTTTTTGCTTTTTGATAGCAGCAGTCCTCTGAGTCTCCTCGGTGTCTGGGCCTACCCCCGGCTTCTCCGACCCCTGACACCCTGTCCTTTGAGTCACTCATGTCCTCAGGGCGAGATGGTCACATCCTCTGGGCAAAGACAATCATTTTGTAATCCCTACAGTGACCAGCACACTTGTCATCTGGAATGATCCCTGGTGGCCGGGAGCTTTCACTCTACGAGAGGAACTAAATCCCTCCTCAGAAAGCCGACCCCAAGGCTGTCTCCTCTGACTCCCATCTCACCCTCCCCTGCGAGCTGGCCTCCCATTGTGCCCCCGAGGCTCTGGGGCACTCTCTCACTAGGCCAGCATCGACAGCATTTTATCTTCTCCACCAGAATGTGGGTCCCGAGGAGCACAGTTACCTCTTCCTCATCACTGCTGACACCCCTGTGCACCTGCCAGCAGATAGGAGGAGAGGAAATGGGGGGGGGGCAGGGAATGAACACAAAGGAAATATTGTGTCCAAGGACCGTTCCAGATGTTCTGCTTCCCCTCTGGCTGCAGAGTGTCTCAGGACATAGCCTCACAGACTGCAGTGCCCAGCCCTAGTGCCCATAGCAATGCGATGACCTTGACTCCTCTCTCCTGTGTCCCCTCTCCTTGTTCTCTTGGATGACGCTGTGGCCCTCCAGATGCTCCTTCGCACCCCTAGAGGTTCTGGACAAGTGTGGTGGCCACCTCAGCTGCTCCTGCTATCACTCTGCCCTTGGAAAGGGGTCACTCAGCAGATCTGGGAGGTGAGGGGAAGAGACCTGCCAGTGGAATCCAAGGAGTGAGCTCATCCCGGGATGAATCCCCCCACTCAAGAGGCTTTTCGACCCAGCATGGCCTCCTCTTTCCCCTTGGGGGCAGGAGAGGCCAGGACCCACAGCCTGAATGACCGTGCTGTGCCACCGGACATGGAGGAAAAGAGACAAAATGAAGCAGTCTTTCCCAGAAGGGTCCCAGGCTTCAGGAACAGGGGCACAGAGGGGACTGGGGCCGTGGTTCTCCAATAAAGGCAGGTTGGAGGGACCAAGTAAGTGACAGTCATGGTTGAGCCATGAGAGGGAAGCTGAGGGAGAACAGCTGACTTCAGCAGTTTTCCAAAACTGCCTGGGCATCAGAACCGTCTGGAAGCCATGTTTCTTCCCCTACCATGGTGGTTCTGCCCTGGAAAAGGCAGAAGCAAGAATGCCCCGGCGTGGGCACACCATTCCTTCTGGGTGTGGGTTGCTGTCTTACTTCCCAGGTCTATGAGCCTGGCAGAGGCCCCAGTGCTGACTTTTCCTGAAACACTGAGCTGTGGGATTCTGAAGGTAAGGAGGATCTTAGGGACCTCATTGCTTAGCTAGCACATGGTGGTTCTCAGAAGGAAAGACTTTCTTAAGGTCGCATAGCAAATTAATGTCAGAGCTCGGTTGCAGGGAACCACCCCCACACCAAACTCAAGTCTGGCTGAGGAGCAGCACAAGTTAGGGCTTGAGGAGATATGAACATTCTTCCTTGGAGGGCCCACAGCAGGGGGTAGATGGGTCCAATATACCAAGGGTCTGTGCCCTCTCACCCAATGAAACCATGGCCTCTCATCTCTGATCCCTTTCACACCATAATGTAGATTTAGGGAACATTTAGATAGGCAAACAGTGGAGGCGGGTGGCACTCTTCCCAGACTGGCATTCTCTGGGCCATAAGGGCAGGGAGGAATGCCCAACTGTAGGTTTTGCTCTAAGGGATCTGGGCTAAGCCTGGGGTATTTCAGGTCAAAGACTGTGTTTGCTTTATGGGCACCACTTTGCTGCCCTCTGTACTGCCTTCTGGAACCCCAGGGACCTTGGGAAAACCTCTTTCTTGCAGTCTTGCCATAGGAGCTGCATAGAATGGTTCAGGTCTCTGCAACAGCCCCTGGGGTCTTTCAGCAGAATCAAGCCCACTGGCCTTGTCAAGACCCTTGGTGGACATGTTGGTGGCAGGAGCATGTCAGTTGGGGGCTGGAGGCAGGTCCAGCCACTGCCTGGCTGATGACTCTGAAAGAGTAATTCTGGAAGCATCTGTGCACCGGGGACTTTGACGTTGTCTTTCCAAAGATAGCCTTGGTCATCTAGGCAACTCCCAGAGCTGAAGATGGTCACTCCTCCTGCCTGTCCACCCCCAACTTAGCATTAATGGAAAACACTCTTTGAAAGAGAAGGGGTCTTCCCTTTAGGGGGTCACCAGGAGGCAATAAGAGAAAGATCTTGGAGCCAGGGAGTCTGGAGACCTGGGACCCAACCCTTGCCAGATGACCTTGAAACAAGTCAGTCTCGGGCTCATGTTGTAGAATGAGGAGGAAGCCCACTGGCCCGGTTCACTACAGATGCTTGTGAAGTCGGTGGAAATGCGTTACAAGGAGAAGCACCTTCCACATGGCAGGGAACACCTCTGCCCTCATCTCTGGCTTGTTTCCAGTCATGGTCTACCCACCTCAGCCCCTTTATCTGACGTGAACCTTAACAGTGAAGGCCTGCTTAAACCTTCAGGATTTGGTTTGGGGAGGACAAGGGGGCCAATATCTGCAGCTGGTAGAGAAATGGCCAATACACCCTTCCCAGGGTACTGATCACCCTGGGGGTAAGAGCCCCGCTGTTCCGCAGACTTTGTTTCCCAGCAGGATACACCTTGCCTGGTCCTCCCCTGCCTTGGCCATGCCATCTGGAGTGGGCTGTGCCCCCCCTGCGGACTGGCTCGTCCAGCTGGTGCCTTTCTCCAGAGCACCCTGCTCCCTGCTGCTCCCATGGAGGCCCTTCCATCAGGTCTCGTTCACAGGACATGCTACTAACTACTGGAAAGTGTAGGAATTTGGGTTATTCAGTCCTTTTACAAGGTTGTGCCACCGTCACCTCTCTCCACTTCCAAAATATTTTCGTCTTCCCAGAAGGAAACCCTGTACCCAAATAAGCCGTCACCATCTCCATCCCTAACCCCTTTTAGCCCCTGGCAACCAGGAGTCTGCTTTCTGCCTCTTTGAATTTTCCTTTCTGGCTGAATAATATCCCATTGTGGGGACCTACTGCGCTCTGTCATCCGTTCCTGGACATTTGGGCTGCTTCAACCTCTCACTGCTGTGAGCATTCCTGTTTGAGTATTTGCTTGAATGACTATTTTCCGTCCATTTGGGTGGGTATCTAGGAGTGAATGGCTGGGCCATGGGGTTATTCAATGGCTAATTTTCTGAGGAATCATTAGTTTGTGTTTGATGTCTTCCTTACCCTCAGATGTCCATACCTGGCCGTCCAACATGGGAGCTGCTGTGCCTGTGCGGTTGTTTCCATTTAAATCAGTTAAAATTAAATGAAGTTCAAGATTTAGATCTTTGGGCAAATGAGATTGTGTTTGCTGGGAGCGTCGGCGCCGCTGCTGGGTTCCAGGTTCAGGTCTCTAATGTGTATGTGATAACTGGAATTACAGCAGCACAGCACCAAGAGCAAGAGGTCAAGGGAATTACAGGGATTATGGCCTTAGGACTGATGAGCTGCTGAACTCACACTAGTAATAACTATAGCTGGACTTCTTAGTCGGGATCGAGATGGCAGAGGAGTAGCAGACTGAGATGACATCACGTCCCAGGAGTTCAGCTAGATAGTTATCAAACCACTCCGAACACCTGCAAACCCAACAGGAGACTGAAGAGAAAAAGAGCAGCAATTATAGAAACAGAAAATTGACCACTTTCTGAAAGGTAGGACGTGCGGAGAAGTGAATCCAAAGCGACAGGAAGATAGACCTCAGGGGGAGGGGCCGGCTCCCAGCAAGCGGTGGAGAGCCGGAGCACAAAATCCAAACTTTTAAAAGTCTGCTCCATGGGGAGACATTGCTCCAGAGGCTAAGCAGGGGTAGATCCCTCACAGGGACAGTGTGGTCCCAGGTCCCGCAGGGTCACAGAAGGATTGGGGGTGTCTGAGTGTAGCAGGGCTCCTGGGGTATCAGAGTGGGGAAGCCAGCTACAGAGACAGAGCCGAGGAGTGAGCTCTCAGCTCCGGGTTACCTTAAACTGTGATCTGTGGCACAGTCAGGCCACTCCTCTATAAGCAGGGACCCCACAAGTGGCACATCTGGGGAGACTCACCTTCCTTCTCTGGAGGCAGGAATCTGCTGGGTTTGGAGACTCCAAACAGGGCTGTGTGCCAAAGACAGAGACACTCAGTCACAAGCCAGGTGAACTCAGAGTACAGCCGGAGACCAGGGAGATGGGAGTGATTGAGTGATTTTCTCCAAGGGTACACTGAGGAGTGGGGCCCTGAGCTCTTGGCTCCTCTGGGCCTGAGATTGGGAGGCCACGATTTTCATTCCCGTTCTCCAGAGCTCCACGGACAGTGTTCAGGGAACAAAAACTTCCCAGAGCGAACTCGAGCAGATTACTCAGCCTGGCCCCTGGCAAGGCTGGTACAATTCTGCCTCAGGCAAAGACATTTGAGAATCAGGGCTACAGGCCCCTCTCCCAGAAGATCAGCAAGAAATCCAGCCAAAATCAAGTTCACTGATCAAAGAGAACTGCAAAATTCCAGAGGAGGCGAAAGGAAAGCATGGAATTCATGCCTCTCTCCCATGATTCTTTAGTCTTATGAAGTTAATTAAATTTTTTTAATTTTATTTTTTTCTTATTCTAATTTTTTAAACATTTCCTTTTTCCTCTTTTAACATTTTTTAACTAGTTTATCTTAACAATACCTTTCTAAAAAAAATCTTTTTAAACCTTCATTATTATAGTCATATTTTATCCTTCATTGTATTTAACCTTATTTTTTGCATACATATAGGGTTTATTTTTTCTTTCTTAAAAATCTGGGGATACAATTTCTTAGATCAAAATATACCCTAAATCTAGCACAGGACTTTGTTCTAGTCTCCAGCTTGAGCACATTCTCTCCCCCTTTGTTTTTTCTTCTTTTTTTTTTTCCCAACCAACTTATCTTGTCAATTCGTTTTTTAGAATTATTTTTAATTTTAATCTTTACAGGCATATTTCATCCCTTCATCATCCCTTCATCATGTTTACCCTTATTGTTGCATATATATAAGTTTTTCATTCTTTAAAATTTTGGTAGGTAGTTTCTTCTAAGAGACCAAAATACACCCAAAATCAAGTGGGTGCCTCTATTCTATTCACCAGTCTCATATATATATATATACATATATGTATATATATATATATACATATTAAAATTTAAAAAATTAATTTAAAAAGTGTATATATGTATATATATACACTTTTAAAATTAAAATTATATATATGTATATATATGTGTATATATATATACACTTTTTTAATTAAAAAATTTTTTAATTAAAATTTTTTTTCTCTTCTGATTTGGTTAGCTTACATTTTTCTGGGCTCTTTGCTGCCCTTTTAGTATTTTATTCTCTTGTTCATATAAAATGACAAGATGGAAAAACTCACCACAAAAAAAAGAACGGGAGGCAGTACCAAAGGCCAGGGACCTAATCAATATGGACATTGGTAATATGTCAGATCTAGAGTTCAGAATTACGATTCTTAAGGTGCTAGCTGGGCTCCAAAAAAGTATGAAAGGTATTTGAGAAACCCTGTCTGGAGAAGTAAAAGCCCCTTCTGGAGAAATAAAAGAACTAAAATCTAGCCAAGCTGAAATTTAAAAAGCTACTAATGAGGTGCAATAAAAAATGGAGGCTCTTACTGCTAGGATAAATGAGGCAAAAGAGAGAATTAGTGATATAGAAGATCAAATGATGGAAAATAAAGAAGCTGAGCAAAAGAGAGACAAACAACTACAGGCCACCAGGGGAGAATTTGAAAGATAAGTGATACCATAAGATGAAACAATATTAGAATAATTGGGATTCCAGAAGAAGAAGAAAGAGAGTGGGGAGCAGAAGGTATATTGGAGAGAATTATAGTAGAGAATTTTTCTAATATGGCAAAGGGAACAAGCATCGAAATCCAGAAGGCACAGAGAACCCCCCTCAAAATCAATCAAAATAGGTCCACACCCCATCATCTAATAATAAAACTTCCAAATTTTAGTGACAAAGAGAAAATCCTGAAAGTTGCTCAGGACAAGAAGTCTGTAACATACAATGGTAAAAATACTAGATTGGCAACAGAATTATCCACAGACACCTAGCAGGCCAAAAAGAACTGGCATGATATATTCATAGCACTAAACAAGAAAAATATTTAGCCAAGAATACTATATCCAGCTAGGTTATCATTGAAAACAGAAGGAGAGATAAAAAGCTTCCAGGACAAACAAAAACTAAAAATATTTGTAAACAGCAAACCAGCCCTACAGAAAATATTGAAAGGGGTCCTCTAAGCAAAGAGAGAGCCTAAAAGTAGTGGACCAGAAAGGAACAGAGAAAATATACAGTAACAGTCACCTTACAGGCAATACAATGGCACCAAATTCATATCTCTCAATAGTTACTCTGAATGTAAAGGGGCTAAATGCCCCAATTAAAAGACACAGGGTATCAGAATGGATAAAATAACAATACCTACCAATATGCTATTCTACAAGCATTTTAGACCCAAAGACACCTCCGGATTTAAAGTGAGGGGGTGGAAAACAATTTACCATGATAATGGACATCAAAAGAAAGCTGGGGTGGCAATCCTTATATCAGATAAATTAGATTTTAAGCCAAAGACTATAAGAGATGAGGAAGGACACTGTATAATACTCAAAGGGTCTGTGCAACAAGAAGATCTAACAATTTTAAATATCTATGCCCCTAACATGGGAGCAGCCAACTACATAAACCAATTAATAACAAAATCAAAGAAACACATCAACAATAATACAATAATAGTAGGGGACTTTAACACCCCCATCACTGAAAAGGACAGATTATCCAAGCAAAAGATCAACAAGGAAATAAAGGCCTTAAATGACACACTGGACCAGATGGACATCACAGATATATTCAGAACATTCTATCCCAAAGCAACAGAATACACATTCTTCTCTAGTACACATGGAACATTTTTCAGAATAGATCACATCCTGGGTCACAAATCAGGTCTCAACTGATACCAAAAGATTGGGATCATTCCCTGAATATTTTCAGACCACAATGCTCTGAAGCTAGAACTCAATCACAAGAGGAAATTTGGAAAGAACCCAAATACATGGAGACTAAACAGCATCCTACTAAAGAATGAATGGGTCAACCAGAAAATTAAAGAAGAATTGAAAAAATTCATGGAAACAAATGATAATGAAAACACAATTGTTCAAAATCTGTGGGACACAGCAAAGGCAGTCCTGAGAGGGAAGTATAGAGTGATACAAGCCTTTTGCAAGAAACAAGAAAGGTCTCAAATACACAACCTAACTCTATACCTAAAGGAGTTGGAGAAAGAACAGCATAGAAAGTCTAAACCCAGCAGGAGAAGAGAAACAATAAATATCGGAGCATAAATCAATGAAATAGAAACCAAAAAAATAGTAGAACAAATCAATAAAACTAGGAGCTGGTTCTCTGAAAGACTTAGTGAGATTGATCAACCTTATTATGATTGCCTAGAAAGCCTAACTCCTGCTGGGTTTAGGGTTTCTATGCTGTTCTTTGATAAGTCTGACCCCTGGCCAGACTTATCAAAGAGACAAGAGAAAGGACCCAAATAAATAAAATCATGAATGAAAAAGGAGGGATCACAACCAACACCAAAGAAATACAAACAATTCTAAGAACATATTATGAGCAACAATGCGCCAGTAATTTGACAATCTGGAAGAAATGGATGCATTCTTAGCGATCTATAAACTACCACAACTGAACCAGGAAGAAACAGAAAACCTGAACAGACCCATAACCAGTAGGGAGATTGAAGCAGTCATCAAAAATCTCGCAACAAACAAGGGCCCAGTGCCAGATGACTTCCCAGGGGAATTCTACCAATCATTTAAAGAAGAGCTAATACCTAGTCTCCTGAAACTGTTCCAAAAAATAGAAATGGAAGGAAAACTTCCAAACTCATTTTATGAGGCCATCATTACCTTGATTGCAAAACCAAAGACCCCATCAAAAAAGAGAATTACAGACCAATATCCTTGATGAACACAGATGTGAAAAGTCTCACCAAAATACTAGCCAGTAGGATCCAACAGTACATTAAAAGGATTATTCACCACGACCAAGTGGGATTTATTCCTGGGCTGCAAGCCTGGTTCAACATCCACAAATCAATGTGGCACAATACATTAATAAAAGAAAGAACAAGAACTATCTGATACTCTCAGTAGATGCTAAAAAAGCATTTGACAAAGTACAGCATCCTTTTATGATCGAAACTCTTAAATACAGGGTACATACTTCACTATCATCAAAGCCATCAGTGAAAAACCCACCACCAATATCATTCTCAATGGAGAAATACTGAGAAATTTTCCGCTAAGGTCAGGCACACAGCAGGGATGTCCATTATCACCACTGCTATTCAACATAGTACTAGAAGTCCTAGCCTCAGCAATCAGACAACAAAAAGAAATTAAAGGGATCCAAATTGGCCAAGAAGTCAAACTATCACTCTTTGCTGATGGTATCATACTATATGTGGAAAACCCAAAAGACTCCACTTCAAATCGGCTAGAACTTGTAGAGGAATTCAGTAAATGTCAGGATATAAAATCAATGCACAGAAATCACTTGCTTTTCTTTACACTAACAAGACAGAAGAAAGAGAAATTAAAGAGTCAATCCCATTTACAGTTGCACCCCAAACCATAAGATACCTAGGAATAAACCTAACCAAAGAGGCAAAGAATCTATACTCAGAAAACTATAAAGAACTATAAAGAAATTGAGGAAGAAACAAGAAATGAGAAAATGTTTCATGCTTATGGTTTGGAAGAGCAAATATTGTGAAAAATGTCTATGCAATCTAAGGAAATCTACATGTTTAATGCAATTCTTATCAAAATACCATCAATCTTTTTCAAAGAAATGGAACAAATAATCCTAAGATTTATATGGAACCAGAAAAGACCTCGAATAGCCAGAGGAATGTTGAAAAAGAAAGCCAAAGTTGGAGACATCAGAATTCCAGACTTCAAGCTCTATTACAAAGCTGTCATCATCAAGACAGTATGGTACTGGCACAAAAACAGATGCATAGATCAATGGAAAAGAATAGAGAAACCCAGAAATAGACCCTCAACTCTATGGTCAACTAATCTTTGACAAAGCAGGAAAGAATGTCCAGTGGAATAAAGACAGTCTCTTCAACAAATGGTGTTAGGAAAATTGGACAGCCACATGCTGAAAAATGAAACTTGACCATTTCCTTATGCCACACATGAAAATAGACTCAAAATGGATGAAGGACCTCAGTGTAAGAAAGGAATCCATTAAAATCCTTGAGGAGAACTCAGGCAGCAACCTCTTTGACCTCATCTGTAGCAATTTCTTCCTAGAAACATTGCCAAAGGCAAGGGGAACAAGGGTAAAAATGAACTACTGGGACTTCATCAAGATCAAAAGTTTTTGCACAGCAAAGGAAATAGTCAACAAAACCAAAAGACAACTGACAGAATGGGAGAAGATATTTGCAAATGACATATCAGATAAAGGTCTAGTATCCAAAATATATAAAGAGCTTATCAAACTCAACACCCAAAGAACAAATAATCTAATTAAGAAATGGGCAGAGGACATGAACAGACATTTTTGCAAAAAAGACATCCAGATGGCCAACAGACACATGAAAAAGTGCTCCACATCACTCGGCATCAGGGAAATACAAATCAAAACCACAATAAGATACCACCTCACACCAGTTAGAATGGCTAAAATTAACAAGTCAGGAAACAACAGATGTTGGCAAGGATGAGGAGAAAGGGGAACCCTCCTACACTGTTGGTGGGAATGCGAGCTGGTGCAACCACTCTGGAAAACAGCATGGATGTTCCTCAAAAAGTTGAAAATAGAGCTACCCTATGACCCAGCAATCACAGTACTGGGCATTTACCCTAAAGATACAAATGTAGTGACCCAAAGGGCCACGTGCCACCAATTGTTTATAGAAGCAATGTCCACAATAGCCAAAGAACCTAGATGTCCATCAACAGATGAATGGATAAAGAAGAGGTGGTATATATACACACAATGGAATACTATGCAGTCATCAAAAGAAATGAAATCTTGCCATTTGTGATGATGTGGATGGAACTAGAGGGTATTATGCTGAGCGAAATAAGTCAATCAGAGAAAGAGAATTATAATATGATCTCCCTGATATGAGGAATATGAGAGGTGAAGTGGGGGTTTTGGGTGGTAGGGAAGGATAAAATGAAACAAGATGGGATTGGGAAGGAGACAAACCATAAGAAACTTAATCTTACAACATCTTGCAAAACTCAATCTTACAAAACAGAGGGTTGCCCAGGGAGTGGAGAGGATGCTGGGGTTATGGACATTGGGGAGGGTATGTGCTGTGGTGAGTGCTCTGAAATGTGTAGGCATGACGATTCACAGATCTGTACCCCTTGGGCAAATGATACATAATATGTTTTTTAAAAGTTTTGTTTTGTTTTTTTTTAAAGAATTTAGATCTTTGCTCACACTGGGCTGGTTTCAAGAGCTCAGTAGCCTCCATGTGATCAGCAGTGACTAAAGTTCCGTTATTCCAAAAAGTGCCACGGGACATTGCAGCTGTACACGTAAGATCCCTCTGTGGGAAGGACCAAATCCATCTGGTTTACCACAGCATACCCAAAGCCTGGGGAAGTGCCCAGCTGGTAAGATTGTTATCTGAGGGACAGAAGGACGGAGGGAGGGAGGGAGGTTTGTTGTCAGAATCTTTTTATTTTTTTTAACCAAAGAGGAACGTGTTTATTTTTATTTAAATAAAATATATCATAAACATATCATAAACACAAACATATCATAAAGTAAACATAAAATATATTTATTTTATGTTTAAGAATTAAATTCTTAAAAATACTTTTTTGACAAAAGTCATTTCTTTATTTCATCTTGTCAGGAAAGCCATAAGGGAGGCAGGAAAAGAGGACTTTTCTGTTTGTGCAGCTGAACAGGCTCGGGGAGTGAAATGACATGTCGAGTGTCACGGAACTGCGACAGATCACAGCCCTGCCCCCTCCTCCCTCCACTTGTCAGACCTTCAGTGATTACGAGGCATCTGGACAGATGTGAGCAGTGGTGGGCAGCCCCGGGGGCTGGAAAACCCCAAAAGGCCACTGGCTCTAGAGGAATGAGGGCATTTTTTATCTGAAAAGGACTTCGAGCAGGACCTTATCCAACCTTTGTGTTTTATAGAAGAGAGAGGCCAGAAGAAGTTCTGTGTCTGCAGGATTAAGAGGCAAAAAGGCTAGGTTGGGACCAACCTTTAGAGGGCTTGGAGGGCAGGGTCCTGGCTTTGAGAGAGTCACTGAAGGGCTGAGACCAGAGCGGTGGCCTCCTGAGACCCATCTGATCTGGTGCTATCTGCAGGCTGGACCAGACAGACGGAGGCTGAGGGAGAGACCAGTTGGAAAGCCACCGTAGCCAGCGACAGAATGGGGGTGGCAGGGGCGGGACTCAGGGAAATCTTAATGGATGAGTAAAAGAATATTGGAGCATGGCTGGGGGGGTAAAGGGGTCAATGGGGACCTTGAGTCAGGAAGTAGGGGAACACGGGTCAGAAAAGAATTCAGGAAAGGCGCTGGTGTGTCCAAGAAAGTTAAGGTGAGTCTTAGACACAATGGGTGATCTGCTCGTAGGATAGCCAAGCTGGAGTGGGTTTGGTAATAGAGTTCTCCCCGTCTTTGTTTCATGGAGGCCCAGAATGGGGCACATGGTGTGTGGAAAACGAGGCTGGAGTTGCCATTGGGTCCAGTGAGGTTTTCATTCCATGCGCCTGAAGCCACACTCAGCAAGGAATTACTGAAGCCCCCTTGGGCCCGAGTCTCTGCTGGGAGTTGAGCATACAGCAGCAGGCATATGGCCCCGGGCCCTGCCCTCAGGAAGTTTCCAGTCCAGCAGGAAGACGCTAAACCAGTCAACACCGTGTGACAAGGGCTCTGAAGAAAGGAAAACTGAGTGCTGGATAATAGTGCGGGAGGGAGTGGTCACAGCAAACTTCTCTGAACTATGACCTTGGATGCCGATGAAGGCAGGGGGAGACGAGAAACACCCCCACCCCAAATATTTAATTTATTTATTTGACAGAGAGATCACAACAGGGCAGAGAGGCAGGCAAGGGAGCGGGGAAGCAGGCTCCCTGCTGAGCAGAGAGCCCGATGTGGGGCTCAACCCCAGGACCCTGAGATCATGACCTGAGTCAAAGGCAGAGGCTTAACCCACTGAGCCACCCAGGCATCCCAGGAGGAACATCTTTAGGCAAAGCCAGAAGTTTGGGCCAAGGCCATGACACGGGAAAGAATTTGGCTTTTCAAAACCAGAAAGCAATCATGGAGTGAGACCTTTGGGCCATTCTAAGTACCATGGAAAATGTTTTAAACAGGCGAGTGCTGGGACCCGAAGGATATTTTAGGATCGCTCTGGCTGAATGTGTCGGGAGAGTCAGGAGGTTCTGTGCCAGGAGGGAGAGGAAGTCTGGAAATAGCGCTGTGCAGAGGAGCTCCTTGTGTGGCGGGACACTGGGTGAGGAGGGCATTTAGCTGGTGGCTTGTGTGCCATTCCAGAAACTGGTATGGGAGCAGGCAGTTGGCTCATGAGAGCTAACCAGTCTGTACCACGCCTCTGAAACTGGCAGCTTCTCAAGACGGCCGAGGAGTGACGTGTGGACAGATCAGGGCTTTGGAGGAGAGCAGTCTGATGCTGAAGAATGGCGGGCATTAGAAGGACCCCAGGCGCCCGTGAGGTCCCCATCTGCAGGGTGCTCAGGAGTTTGGGGTTTGTACCTGGGTATAAGTGGATTTCACTGTCCCATTGCATCTTTCTATAGAACCGCAGCATGTTGGGCCCAAACCCTTTCTTCGTTATTGTACCCTCAGGAGCCCGTTTAGACATCGCCCTTCCCCCAGTCCTAATCCCACTTAAAAGCTGAATGCTGCAGATAGCTGATTACCTACTATCTCTGTATTCGTGTTTATATATAGAAAGAGCAAGATTCTGGGGGCGTCTGGATGGCTCAGTCAGTTAAGCCTCTGCCGTGGGCTCAGGTCATGATCTCAGGGTCCTGGGGTCGAGTCCCACATCGGGTTCCCTGCTCAGCAGGGAGCCTGCTTCCACCCCTCTCTCTGCCTGCCTCTCTGCCTACTTGTGATCTCTTTCTCTCTGTGCCAAATAAATAAAACCTTTTAAAAAATTAAAAAAAAATTCTCTTTCTCTCTGTCCCTCCCCCACCATAAAAAAAAAAAAAAAGAGCAAGATCCTTTTGGTCCCTCCCCCAAGAAGCAATTTTTGCCCCTTTGGCTGTGCTCCTGCCCCATTGAGCATGTATGCTGGAAATCAGAGTCTCCCGAGTCCTTACAGGGCCCACAGAGGGTATCTCCTGTGACTTAACCCACATGTCCACTTTTTTCTTTTTTAAGATTTCATTTACTTATTTGAGAGAGCGAGCGAGTGAGCAAGAGAGCACACGAGCAGGGGCAAAGGGAGAGGGAGAAGCAGACTCCTTTGCCGAGCAGGGATCCTGACTCAGAACTCGAACCCAGGACCCCGGGGGACTACGGCCTGGGCTGAAGGCAGATGCTTCACGGACTGAGTCATCCAGACGCCCCATCCACACGTCCACTTTTGCTTCCCGGAAGAACAACCTTTGCTGAGATCACCTCAGCTCAGCCAGTGCTTCGGGAAACCCTGTGTTTCCCAAGGTCACAACCTTCCCAGACTCTCAGAGTAGCAGAAGCCTTGAGAGCTAAACCCACAGGGTACCATAAACCTCACCATCGTCGCAAACCCCGGTGGTGTCTCAGGAAGGCGGTTCAAGCCCTTCTCCTCTCTGTATCTTGCTGGGTTTCTGGGCCCCGAGGCCCATGTGCCCTTAGTTTCAGACAGAGCTCCTAAAAACCATTCTTTAACCAGGCTAAGCAAGACGCCACTCTCTCCAGCCCTCTGTCTGCCCCAGGACTCCCAAAGTGTGTTCCTTCAAGAGCCCTTTGCCCAGCTACTGATGCCGCTGAATCCAGCTCAGACTCTGCAGGTCTCCCCACATGGGCGGAGGGTTTACAAGCTGCCCCCCTCAACAAGGGTCACCTTATGTCCCTGACAGCACTTCATTTTACAGATAAGAAACGGGGAGCCAGAGAGGGTCGGGCTAGAAGGAAGTTCACAGAGCGAGGCTCTGAGGTCTGTTTTCTTCTTCCTGCACCAAAAGGGGCCTCAGCCGCTGTGTGGATGCATTGGGGCACAGGGCCTGTGCCCCTGGTTCCTCGGGCGCCACAGACCCCCTCTAAGGGGCCTCCCCACGTCAGCACCTGTCCTCAAATCATTACCTGGTGGAGCTAAAGTCAATACGGGAAGTGAAAGCAAACTTTTGGAAATGTTTATAGGAACTCTATGGAGAAGTTTTATGCCTACTAACTCTGATAATAAAAAAGTCCGGCCTTAGACAGTGGGTTTTTTTTTTGTTTTTTGTTTTTTGTTTTAAGTGCTTTTTTTTTTTTTTCCTAATGATTCTCTTTTATCGTATTTTACTGAAGTGTCCGTCTGCGATGGATGGGAATTTTTTTTTTTTTTAAAGCTGGTCCTTGGGCACCTGGGTGCCTCAGTTGGTTAAGCAATTATCTTCAGCTCCGGTCATGCTTCTGGAGTCCCGGGATTGAGTCCCGCATCGGGCTCCCAGCTCCACGGGGAGTCTGCTTCTCTCTCGGATCTTCTCCCCTCTCATGCTCTCTCTCACTCTCTCTCTCTCTCTCTCTCTCAAATAAATAAATAAATAATATATATAAAAAGGTGGTCCTTCACCACCAATCACTTGAGAAGTGCAGGGTAGAGGCTGCATGCCTCTCACCTCCCACACAAGGCACGGAGAGTCTTCTACCTCAGGATTAAAGAAAGATGACTCACATGTTGGTCTGGACTCACTGGTGGACGGAGCCCAAAGTTCTCTCTTTTTAGCCCTGAGCACTCGTACCTCAAGGTCAGTGAAACCTAGCTTCCGGGGGCTCCTGGTCTCCCCGAGTCCCCCCAGGGGAGTGCCCCCCTACAGTGACAGTGGGCGCTTTCTTGTGCCTTTCACTAGGGGCTCGTCCACTCTGACATTTGATAGAGCAGATGGCAGTCTTATTTCATGGACTCATCCCTCCTCCCCCATCCAGCAGACGGGGAATCCAAGAGCCAGAAGGAGGAGAATTTGTTTATTTTCCTGTCACCAGTGCCTCGGAGGTGGCGCCTGTCACAGAGTAAGCCGCCGGGCTTGATCAGAGAGCTCCTGAGTGGCGGAGCCCGCCCTTCCTCCCTTCAGAGTATAGCAAACCCGCCCTCCCAATCTTTCACCCTGTTTCTCCTGTGGCCAGCACCCACGTGACCAAGACCCTGGAGGGAAGGAAGGTCTGAGAAATGTAGTGCAGCTTGGCTCAGGGGACACACAATGAAGCCATCACTACCCCTCTAAATGCTGAATGAATGAACGAAGTGACTTGCCCACGGGCACAGGGCAAGCACCGGAGAGGCAAAGGTGGGATGGGGGGGGGGGTCTTCTGGCCCAAAGACGTGGCTCTGTGCTTCCTTGAGGAGGGGACCTGGCCGCTGGGCTCTGTGATGGGGTCACCAGACATGACACCGCACTGCTCTGACATCCTTCCCTGAAGCTCCCCCTGGAGCGGGCCCACACGTGTGGTGAACACGTGCAATGTGTGCCCCACGCCTGGGCTTCCACTCGGAGCCAGAGTCTGCCACCCCCCTCCCCCAGAGTCAACAGGTCTCAGATATATGACGGACGATGCTGGTTGTGGGAGCACAGAGCAGGGATCTTCCCACTTGGCCACAGTGACAGTGACTCAAAAGCCGGATCCTGAGGTCCTGCAGGAGCTGCAGGCAGGCAAGGTGGGGGAGGGCGAGCCCAGGAGAGGGAGGCGGGCGCTGGATCTCAGAGGACCTGATGTGCCATCTGTGGAACTCTGGCAGAGAGACCCATCTGGCTAGCCTCGGATGGTACCTGCTGGAGGGCAGAGGAAACACATTGCAGATACACTCGGAGGTGGCGCTCAGCTGGCAGGTGTGGGATCTTTTAGAGGAGGAGAGGGTGTAGGCTTGAACTTGAGTTGCCTTGAAGCAATGCTGGGTTGGAGAGTTTGTACTTTGGAATTAGACCTGAAAGTCAAATCCGAATTATGCCAGTTTCTTAACGTCACTGGGCTTTGATTTCCTCAACCATAAAATGGGGATGGTACGATCACACCCATTTGTGCATTTCCTCCTTTAAATCATCTGATGTTAGTGCACCAACCAGGTGTGTGCAGTGAGCCAGAGGCTGGGGCTGGGGACCGGGGAGTCGGCTAAGGCCCCCGCAAGTCCTCACTCCAAGTGGTGTGATGCCTCCAACCCTGGGTCGCGGCAAGGTGAGGGGACAGAGCCCAGATGCAGCAAAGGGTGAGGGCAGGAGGAGCCTTCAGAGCCCTGGCTCTGACACTTCAGAGCTCCTGGACTCCATAAGCATCACGTACACATGCATGTGTAGGATCTGTGGTGGTGAATCGAGTCCCGCCATGTTTTTTGTCTTGGTTGTTGCTGTTATTGAGATCATACATGAAAGGCACTGATGGTTGAGTCAGAAAACCTGAATTTCGAGTCCTCGGTTGGCTACTAATCTGCTCCGTGCCCTTGGTCAAGCCCCTTGTCCTTTCTGGGCCTTAGCCATTTTGTTGGTATAATGAGGTCCTTCCGGCTCTAAAGACCATGATATGATGGAACAAGCAAATGTACTTGAACTTACGAACTTGAAAGTAGAACCTAAGGTCTCGAGGGCTGCTCTTCCACCTGGCAGAGAACCACTCAGCCCTAAGACACTGCTGGCTGGTTCACTCTGAGCCTGGCAGGAGTGGGCTCTCAACGAGTAGCTGTTGCATAAATGAATCAATGGTTTTAGGTTTCATTGTTTGGGATGATTGTTTTGGATGCTCCTCTCATCAAGGCAGTGTAATTTGGTGCAAAGAGCAAGAGCCATGGAATCAGACAAATCCTATCTCTGCTTAGAAGCAATGGGATCTTGGGCAAGTTCCTTAAGCCCTCTGAGCCTTTGTGTCTTTGGGGTTCTTGCAGACTTGTTAAGAGGGTTAAAACAGGTAATGGGTTCAAGAGATTTAACACAGGGTTTAGCGCATAGTAAAACTCAGGAAACATCAGTTATCGGCACTGGTAGCCAGAGGAACAGGTATTGACTGCCACTTCTGATTGAATAACAACAGCAATAAAATAATCCCTGGGGCACGTGGTGGCTCAGTTAAGCGTCTGCCTGCCGGTCAGGTTGTGATCCCGGGGTCCCGGGATCGAGTCCTGCATCAGGATCCCTGCTCCACGGGAAATGTACTACTCCCTGTCCTTCTGTGTGCTCTCTGTCAAATAAATAAATATAATCTTATTTTTTTTAAAGAATAAGTCCCTTATATTGGGTATATTACTTCATAAACTGTCAAGTGTTTTTAGTTTTTATTGTATTTATCTGATTTTTATTTTTATAATCTTGTGAAGTAGGTATTACCTCCATTTGACAGATGGGGAAACTGAGGCTCAAAGAAAGAGTGACTTGGTCAAGGAAGGTCACACAGCTAGTAGGGGCCAGAGCTTGGACTAGAATCCAGGCTTCCTTTTTAAAAAATTATGAAGTCATCTCTATCCCCAGTGTGGGACTTGAACTCATGATCTCGAGATCAAAAGTCGCATGCTTCACTGACTGAGCCAGCTGCGTGCCCTGAATCCAGACCTTCTAATACCTGTATTCTCTGGGGTCTGGCTTGTGGTCCATCAGGCCACTGATGAGAGACACATTGTAAAAGTGCCCACGATGATCTTGTCTCCTGTGAGAATCAGAGATTAGACACACCCCACCCAGCCCGGGTTCCCCAAGTACGTATTCCACAGAGGGCATCGCCTGTTCATTCTCTCCCTGCTTTCCCGCTCCGTAAAGTAAGCCTTCTTTTTATACGTATCATTGGGTTCGTTCTTCTGCGGTCTCAAGGAGGTATCTCTTATTTTGGTATTCTAGGACTTACTGAACAAGTCTGACTCCCCCCAATTTATCCTTCCTTATTCCTTCTTTCAATCTGCAGACCAGGGAGGACACCTTTTGCACGAACAACATCCATCTTCCTCGTCATCAGCTGGTTTCATGATCAGAAATACGTGGGACATTCCTACAATGACTTTGCACAAAAATAAGGCAATATCCCCCTAGCGTCCTCGCCTTTGCTTTTTTAGCCATTTGGGTTGCAGCTGCAGACAAGACCAACGCCTTGGGGAAGATTATTAATACTAACATACGTTCCTTCCTCACCCCACCCCTGCTTAAGTCACCTGGCAACAAGAACCCACGGGTGGGAGTCTCACTCAGCAAAACGACATTGCCATGGTGCGAGCGGTGGCAAGTGTCTCCACCCGGACAGCGGCAGTGGCAACAGAATAAAAGGGACAGACGGGAAGCACTGTCGGAGGTAGAATCTGCTGAACACAATGGCTTTTCTCTGCAAAGGTGGGAAGCAAGAGAAGAGAAGCAAAAGACATTCTGAGATCTGAGCCCAAGTGACAGGAAGCAAAGTGGTGTCATTAATAGAAATGATTAATTAATGGAAATTAAAGTTAATTGATAGAAATTAAGAGAAATTAATAGGAATTAATGGAACTTATAATTTCTATTAATATAAAATTCTGCTTATATACATTTCTATTAATAGAAGAGGAATTAATAGAAATTAAAAGGAAGGGCTGACCTTCTGAAGGGAAGATGACAAACTCACTTTTCTATCAAAACAGTGAAGGTGAGACCTGACTATGTCCAAAGGACACATCTGCTGAGACATTAATTCTTGTTTTTATTTTTTTTTCTTTTTCTTTTTCTTTTTATTTATTTATTTATTTATATTTTATTTATTTATTTGGAAGACAGAGATCACAACTAGGCAGAGAGGCAGGCAGAGAGAGAGGAGGAAGCAGGCTCCCTGCTGAACAGAGAGCCCGATGCGGGGCTCGATCCCAGGACCCTGGGATCATGACCTGAGATGAAGGCAGAGGCTTTAGCCCACTGAGCCACCCAGGCGCCCCGAGACATTAATTCTTGACTTGGGGAGTTTATGTTGAGTCTGTGGTGCTAGTGGGACATTCAGATTTGCCTGTATAGGAAGTCAGTGGATGTAGATTTGAGAGCAATAGTCATCCCCGATGTGGTCACATCCTGAATGGGGCCCCCGAAGGAGAAACTATTCAGTGAGCTAAGGGCCAAGAACATTTAGAGGGGAGGAGGAGAAGGAAGGTGAGAAAATGGAGACAAAAAACGGTGTGGTCCAACAGTAGAATTGGGTGTGTGTTGCCAAAGAACCCAGAGTGGCTGGCACGGCAAGAGGAAAGGATGTCAGCTTGCCAGAAGTCTCTGTGAGGTCTGAGAAAATGTGATTGGACTTGCTGGAGACCCTTCAGAGAGGGTTCTAGAAGGTTTGATGGGAGCAGGACCTAGACTCAGTCTGCTATCTGCTGGCTGAGGGGGCCAGTGTCTGTGTCCACATCGGCAAAGATGGAATAAAAATAACCACTTTTGGCCTTGCTGTGGAATGAGATCCAGAAGAAGAAAGCTCAGAACTCCTTTGAACGGCTCCTTTGTTCTGGGGATCGTGCCAAGTGCCGTTGTCCACCGTATGAGAGTCCTTTGGACACCCTCACGTGACAGGCCGACAGCGAGAGATCGTTACCACCACCCTGAAAACTGAAGATTATAATGATCACAGAAATGAATGGGAGACAGGAAGGAGACCCAGAGAGGGTTGAGTATTCATTCACAAAACCTGAAAACGCGTGGACTGTGAAAAATAAGAACCACGGCTTGGGCGCCTGGGTGGCCCAGTAGGTTCAGTGTTTGCCTTTAGCTCAGGTCGTGATCCCAGGGTTCTGGGATTGAGTCTCACCATTGTGCTACTTGCTCAGCAGGGAGTCTGCTTCTCCCTCTCCCTGTGCCTGCCACTCTGCCTACTTGTGCGATCTCTCTCTCTCTCTCTCTGTCAAGTAAATAAATAAAATCTTTTTTAAAAATCTTAAAAAAAAAAAAAAAAAAAGATGAGTGGTGCCTTGGCCATCTTTATCAACCGGGGAAAGGAAGAGCTGGGAGGCGTCAGAGGGAGCGTGTGCTTCTGCCACTGGCCCTCCGCCTGTGCGGGGCTCTGTGTCAGAACCCTGTCCCCTCTCCTCACCACCCCCCACCCCAGCGTGTCTGCTCCTCCACACTGCAGTCATTCACTCTCCCTGTGATGAACCAGTCTCTTCACTCCCGTGAGCCTGCCCTACCACCAGCAGAGAGAGCCCCTGTGAGCACAGACCCAAAGCAGCCTCCCACCCCCTCCCAGTCGTTCCTTGGGGACTGGCGGCAACTGGTTGCATGGGCATCGCCCTCAGGCCCTTTCTCCTAAGTCACCACCCCCTCACTCTGCCCAGCCTTTCACCCACTTGGCTGGCAGGGAGGACCTGGGCGCCCAGCCACCCTGGCTCTTCTCTTTTGTTCCTGAAAAAGAACAATGATCACAGTGAGGTCCTGGCAGAATCCCCAGGAAGCTGCTGTCCTGGGGAGGAGGGATTCTTTGGGGGCAGGGGAAAACCATGGGAACCTCAACCCTCTCTGAGATCACCCCTTCTCCTAAGTGGCTCCGGGATCAGCCAGGTACTGGGGGGGGGGGTTTCTCTAGGGGAACAGTCTCATCAGCCCCTCCAAGTAGTGACAGCAATCAATGACAGAGCAAGAGAAGGGCAGATGAGGGCGAGGTGGTGTCTGCCATGGGCTCCCTCTGGCTTCAGGTGTTCCTCCAGTCTCTTCTGGACTGCCACAGGGTCCCCCCACCCTGGCCTCCCACACCCTATCCCAGCCTGAGCTTGCCTCCCGAGGTCTCTTCTGGATCTGGGCATAACCAACATTTCTGCCTAATGAATCTCCCCGCCTCCCCCATGATAAAGTTCTCCGTCCTTTGCAAAGCATGCAAGGCTTTTCCTAATTTGAACCCAGCTCGTGGCAGGTCTTCCGAGAACTGTGGCTGACCCCATTCCCCTCTGTTCTTCCTCATGCATCCATCCATCTACCCACTCAATCATTCACACACTCATTCATGTTTTCAGCAAATGCCTTTCTGCCCCTACTCTGGGAGGCGTTATGATAGGATCTGCTGGGCACCCCACACTCTGGCTGGTCCCCACTTCATGCCCAGCCTCAGCTGGACTCACTGCCTTTTAGATCTTGGCACCTTCTCATGGTCCGCTCCTAGCCTGCAAGTCTCCTCCATGAGAGAGTCCCCAATTCTCCCGCTTGGATTATCACTCCCGAGTTCCCTGACCTTTTACATTTTTTCACTAAAGTTATCTATATACTTGTGACAATCCCACTTTTGGGAAAAAAAAATCACAGTCTTGCTTACGGTTTCAGTACACCTTTAGCAGACATAAAAGTCAGTACTCACCCCCGGGGGTCCTTGTTTCTTCCTCTTTTACCCAATGAGCCCAGCTTTCTGGCTCGGATGTCTACTGCTTCTCTTTAAAGCCAGAGTAGCCTTGTTCTCTTCCCGTTGTAGTTCATGACAGGGACGAAGTACACTTAGAACCGCTCCCAGGACCGCTACTTAGGAGGCTGACCACCGTGACAATGGCACGAAGGGGATCCCGTGTGGCCTCCACTGTCCCACCCCCTGCCCCCGTCCCCACCAGCTGGCTAGAGTGATCTTCCTACCAGCCCTGCTTCAGGTTGCTGCCCAGCAAAGTTTCCCACAACGGCTCCTTTCCACTGACCTCATTAGGAGAGAGGCAGGGTGATGTCTGGAAAGTTCCCGGCTGTACGAGTGGCTAGCCACAAGTACCTGCCTCGTTCGTCTTTCTTCAACCTCGGTCTCTCCAGGTTATAGTTCAATCGAACAACCTGGGTCCTCTTTGTCCTCGAGCACAGGCCTGCTCTGCTCGCCCCATAAGAAGCCCGTGAGAGACAAGATGTTAGGGCAGCAAAGGCAACTGTAACCGAGAAAGCCAGCTAACCGAGAAGAGGGTAGACTGATGTCCCGAAAAACCATCTTCCCCTCTCGGTGCCATGAGGGTTGTTTAGAGAGGGAGGGAAACAGGAAGAAGAAAGTGCCTAAGGTGCCACCAAGGTTTGAACAATCAATCAGGTGTCTTCAATAAACTTGTGCCAGGTTCTTTAAGTTCCCTAAGGAACTCTACACAGATTTGATTACCCTAAACTTATCCTGGGCTTAGGGAGTAACATGTGAGAACATGCTGATTAATGTACTTCATGCAATGTGTTCTGTCTTAACTCAGTGTTCCTGTTAAAACCTAAAGGTCAGCTCATTCCGGCAACAGGGCTTACAGCCCTCAAACAGGTGAACTGTGCAGTAACAAGGGAGAAAGACGTGTTCAGGGCACAATCAATTCAAGATGGAGTTAGCGCTGCTACCCATTCACCTCACAGGGTTGGGCTGAGAAGCTAATGGGGGAGGGGGGTGTGCCCGCACTCGGGGACCTAGAAATCATCCCACTGAAATAGGAGGGCCGCTTATGAACTCCTGATTCCCGAGGCTGTCCTCACCCCCCACCTCCCTCTGTTCATCCTTAAATTCCACTTAGCCTCAGTCCACCTTCAGGATCAGGGATCCGGCACCAACTCCCCAGCCAGCTCCGTCCAGCTGGAGTCTGGGGGCCTGCCTCTCCAACCTAGCCATTCGATGCCTCCATCTTTATTTCCTGGAGTCTGTCGGGTACTACTGTCCACTGAGTCGTGTGGGGTCGGTCCTGTATGGCTTCCCTATCCGGTCGCCCAACTAGCCTGTGTACAGGGACCTAGAAAGGACCGTGTCCCGCCCGTCGCCGCGCCCCCTCCCCTCTCCCCCCACCACCATGGCGCCTAGCACAAAGAAGCAGAGCCGAGGTCCTGCAATTCTTTCTTCGGAGAGCGCCTGATCACAGGGTTCAGAGCCCTGGACGAGTCCGAGGCCGTCTCGTTTGTCCAGGGAGGCTGCAGGACGGCGCCAATGGGCAGAGCCCGGACAATGCGGAGACTCCCGCGTCCCGATTCCGGCGGGCCGGGGAAGGGCGTCACCCGGGTGGCCCGTGAACGTGCCTGTGTCAGGTGCATGCCCCGGAGCGCGCGGCGCCCAGCCTCCGCCCCCGCTCCTCTGGGATCTCCTACGGCGCCCCGGGGCTCGAGCGGGGCCGTTGCGGGGGGGGGGGGGTAGGGCGGGGAAGGGAGGAGGTCGGACACGTAGCGGCCTCGCGGCTGGGCTAGACTCCGCGCGGGCGCGCGGGCGGGGGAGCCGGGGACCGCCGCTCCAGCCCGCTGGCCTTCGAAAGATCCTCCTGGGCCAATGGCAGGCGGGGCGACGCGCCCGGATTGGTGCAGGCGCTCTGCTGATCACTGTGGAAACCCGGGCGGCGGGGAACGCGGGAGGATGCGGAGCCGTGGGCGGGGGGAGCCGGAGGGGCCAACAGAGGAGGCGTCCAGGTCCTGAGCGACCCGGGAGTTTTTCCAGGAGGGAAAAGTCCACGGGGGGCTGGTGGGAGGAGGGAGGGGCGGAGGAAAGGGACCGCTTGGGGGCACTGGGAAGCCGGGAAGAGTCGGAGGGAAGGCAGGGGAAACTGCCTAGCTCGGGCGAGGAGGCTGGGGGAGGGGGCGCCGGGGGAGGGGGAGTAGGAGAAGACAAAAGCCGAAAGCAAGGAGGGCCCGGGCCGCACACTCGAGCTGCGGGCGTGGAGGCCACAGTGCACGCGGCATCCCGACCAGCAGGCAGCATGGGGAAAGGGGGGAACCAGGGCGAGGGGGCCACAGAGCGCGGGGCGCCCATGCCCACCTTCAGCTGGGAGGAGATTCAGAAGCACAACCTGCGCACGGACAAGTGGCTCGTCATCGACCGCAAGGTCTACAACATCACCAAATGGTCCAGCCGGCACCCAGGGGGCCAGCGGGTCATCGGGCACTACGCGGGGGAAGATGCTACGGTAAGGGCGTGGGGGCTCTGCGGCCACCTTTCTGTGCCGCAGGCCGGAGTCAGAAGCCACGGATCCCGGGGCTCCAAACCAGACCTCCAACGCTGAATGGAGCGCGGGGCGTCCAGGAGGCAAGGAAAGCGCGTCTCCTGCGTTCGTCCCCCGCCCCAAATCCTCATCCTTTAGGACGGCGGGGGGCAACCTGGCTAGCGGGGTCGGGTTTTGGAGCCCGGGAGGCAGGAGCGCGGCGGAGATCCAAGCGGTGGCGAGCCGGGTTTGCCGCGCGCGCTAAGGAAACACACCTCCCATCCTTCCGCCCGGTTCGCGCGGAGCCGGGTACTCCCCAAAGGGGGCGCTTGGGCCCCAGGAGTCTGGCAGCCCCAGCGTGGAAGATGGCCGCTCCTGGGCGCCGTGGACCGGAGCGGGAGACGGGCCAGGTGTGGGACTCCGCGCGCGTCCCTCACTTTCCAGCCAGAGTAGGGGGCGGGGAAGATAGAGGCCTGTCGCTGCGGCCCTGAGAAGGTCCGCAATGGCTGCCGCGCACAGACCGCCCGGGAGCTGCTGTTCTCAAGCTCTCAGGGACTACCAGCACCCACCCCAAGGCTCAGTTCTTGGGCTTTGGGGTGGGGAATTGGAAGGAGGGTTTGCAAAGCCCGGGCGAGGGCGGGGGGCAGCAGCGTGTTTTTAGCAGCACTAGGCTGGCTTGGCAACAGGTCCCGCCTGGCCGGGGTTACTCTCGGACCTTGCAACTACTCAATGGTTCTCTGTTTCAAAATCCTGCCAGGAATGTCCCTCCCTCATCTGCACTCCTGAAGGTACTGGGTGCAGAGAAGCCCAGGGTACCCACACCAGAAGGCCCCTTCGGCCCCTCCTGATCCCCAAGTCTGCAATCCTGGCATCTCTTGAAGATGCTTCTGGAGCTCAGAGGGTGGGAACTGGAGAGAGGGAACCCAAGGGAGTCCTGGAGGGAAGAAAGGGGCCTCTTGGAGGCAGCAAGTTGGAAGCCACTGGGGAGGGGTGAGTAGGGGAGAGGTCATGGCACAGGACGCCTAGTGTGCTGACCAGTAGGGGGCTTTTGCAGTCCTAGCTGTATGGGCCCCTGCCCTACCAGCGGAACTTTGGATCTCCCTACCTCTTCCAAGTCTTCTTGGGACAGGCCTACACAGGCAGGCCAGACCAGGCAGTTACAGTCTTGGCTGGGAATGGCTTACGGCTTTGGTGAGCGGGGTCCAGCCGTGTGCAAGCTTGAGAAAGTGGTCATCATGAGATGGTGCCTACAGCTTCTGGGCTCATCTGGTTTTACCTGCTTGCTCGGGAACACTGCCTCAGCCTTGGGGGCTTGACGGCCCACCACAACTTCTCAGGCATACGGTTTTCAGACCATCCGTGTTATGTCCCGTGGCCCTTCCCGCGACAGTCTGTGGAAGCTGGGTAAGGGCAATTCTCAGATAAGAGACCTGCCTCCTGGTCGAGGTCTTCCTACTGTGAAATACATTCTCTGATGTGGAGAAAATGACAGAGTGCTTCCTAAGCCGCGAGGAAGCACTAGAAACATTGCTTCTTGTCCCTCGTCCATCTGGCAAGTGAGGGAAGAAGGCGAGGACTATGGAAAGTGAGCAACAAGGAATCAGGTGGGAAAAAGTCGAGATTTATGTTGATTTTATGTGTTCTGGCGACGCATTGCACAGCCCTTATCCCCGAAGCTCACCACTTTCTAAGATGAGGCTTTTAGGGCCTGGCATGGGCTAACTGGGGATACGGTGCTCTAACATAGATTCTCTTCTCTTTGCTGTCTGGGACCAGGGCAGGGAAAGGCCATGGGCAGCACAAGGTTGTATGGGAAGACGGCTCCAAGAGCAGGGATAGGCGAGGAATCAGGAGACCCTTGTCACAGGCCGTGGGGCAGGTGGCTTTGCCCCTCTGAGCACGGACTTCTTCCTTAAAGCTTGGGGACAGAGTATTCAGGCCATGCAAGTCGGGGAGGGATGGGTCAGCAGATAAGAGTTCAGATCCCCAGGAGCTCCCAGTGCCCTGTTTTGAGCCGATCCCTGTGCAGTAACAGCCTCCTAAGAGGCGAGAAGTCAAGGAAGCCATTCTTGGGACAATTCAGGACCTCAGTAAGGGGTTTTCCTGATTCTGAGAAAAAGGCCTCGAAAGTCAAGACCACCTCTTCCCAAAAGGGTGACCTAGCCAAGGGTAGTTGTCATTTGGTGCTTCTGCAGAAGTAAGAACTTGGCCTTGCCTGTAAGAATACAGGTGCTTAATGTTTTCAACTCACAAAACGCATTCATGCCCGTAAGTGCAGCCCGCCCTCGATCAGACCCGCAGGGATCTCTCCTTGCTCTTAGGTTTAAAAACCTTGCTGAGTTTGAAAAACTTGCTCCAGTGGCTGCGCTCAGCCCTAAGCTCAGGATCTACCAAGCCCTCCGGCTCACCTTCCCTTTCCCCGTCTTCCTCTCTCTCTCCCCCGCTCCCTTCCTTTTCCAGCTCTCCTGCCCTCTGGCACTTCTCTGCCCTCCCGATTGGCAGAGGGAACCCTCCGAGTCCCAGGATGTCTGCTTTTCAAGGCAGATGCAGAACTTTCCCCACTTGGGGCTTTTCATCTTCAGCTATGATTCATGACACATTTATTTAGTGTCTCCGCGTCTCTGAGCCTGGCCCTGGGCGTTAAATTGAACAGTTCAGACCATGACTGCATCTGGTGGGTTTGCTTCCCTGCTTCCTCTCACGCTGGGGCTTGACGCTAGACCCTCTCCTTCTAGGTCTATTCTCCAGCTTTTCCTGCCCCGTCCGCGTCAGTCGCCTCTCGGAACCCAGGGAAGGCGAGGCGAGGTCAAGGTTCTGTCTATCTGCGGACCTGCTCCCATGTTGTTCTTAGGAAAAGGCGACCGATTGAAAACAGAACAAACCTCCTTCCTTTAGACAGGGTGGGGGGAGGGGGTTGTGGTGTTTGGAGGCAGAGGACTTAGGTTTTTATCCCAGCTTTACGAATTCATAGGCAAGGCGTTGCCACCAGGCTCCAGGGGGCTGTCTCCAACTTTAGGACACGGGGGTGAGGGATCTTAATGGGGGGTGCCTTAGCCTCCTGTGTGTGTATGTGAATGTTCCCGGCACACAGGCTCGGGACTTCAGGAAATCAGAGACAAGAGTGTGATGACAAGTTGAGTGACCCCATTTTCGCCAAAGGAAAAGGCATTGACTGTGCCTCTGTTTGTGCCTGGAGGCTGTACCTTCTGAGCGGGATTAAGGCAGGGCAGTCCCATTCTCCTGGGCTACATCCTTAGGAGAGCACCCGTTCACCCTCCTCCCACTACTTAACACGTGTGAGGGTCCCTTCAGTCTCCGTGGGACCCATGCAGGTGCTTACGTTCTGTGCAGTCAGGCCCATCCCATCCTGGGGCCTCGCATGTGCCAGACGTCAGCTGACATGCTCTGCTGCAGCCTCTGTTGCTTCTTTCCCTGGGATGGCGCACAGTCCAGCTGCTCAGCCGTGGAGAGGACGTCGGGGACTCTGTCTCTAGCTGAGAACTCAAGGAACTTCTTCAGCTTCTCCCTCTTTAATCCCTTGTTCTGCAGAGTCCCGGTTCCCAGGACCGTTCCCTGCAGCCTGGAGAGCCCTTGGGGTGCTCCTCCCATGTTCCCCGGGTCCCGCGGTCTCAGCTGGTCTCCACTCTACGCCGTGGGGCTGGGGCTGGGGAAGGGGTCCTTCAGGCAGAAGTTGGCTGGCGTTCGCGCTGGGTGGGGCAGAAGCAGGGAGTGTGGCACACGGTATCTTCCATTCTGGAATCTTTGGCCGTTCCTCCCGCAGCCTGCCCTCTGCACCCGCAGCACACGCACCTGCCCGCCTGAGGACTGTTCCAGTCTGCTCTCAAGCCGCTGCTGCTCCTTTCTCTTCACCCTTGGCCCAGGGCTTCCAGAAAGCCTTTGGCCTCTCTTCCTCTCAAGTGAGGACAGATGCAGGTCCAATTCTTGCTCCAAAGTCAACATTTGGATTGGCCCCATCTTACTTTGCATGGTGACCTCCTGACCCAGCCAGACACTTTAACAACCCAGCAGTTCCTGGGAACCTTCTGTAGGAGTGGGAGGTTCTTTTGTGACACTTTGAAGGGGGAGATGCCAAAAGTGCTCAACTCTCAGCGGGAAGGAAGCTCGTTTTGATTGAGACGTGTGTATCAGCATTGGAAAACTCTAGAAGTAGGCACACGGGCAGTGAGATGGTGGGCTGGCAGCTTTACCTCCCTCCGTCTCTTTCTGTCTCTAGCATAGGACCTGCCTTGGAGTTCGGTAAGGATTAGTGGCTTATGCACCCAAAGCCCGTGGCTCGGTGGCAAGCCCTATGTGTCTCAGGATGTGGCAACTCTGCCACCACCGCAGTGGGGCCTGGAGAGGTTGAAGAGTTCTGTTGTCTCAGGAGTGTAAGCCAGGTTGCCCAAAGGAGTGCAACAAGGGTATGAACATGATTGCAGAGTGGGTGTTTCTTGGGGCTAGAGGGAGCAGACCGGACCCTCACGTTCACTTGTGAGCTCTCCTTAGGCTTCCTCGTAGGCCCGGGAGTTGCCGTGAGTGAGACGGCTGTGGCCCTTCCCTTGTGGAGCTCATTGAAGTCTAGAGGGGAGAGAATGACATATACGGAAGTAAGTCCTACAGCTTGTGAATTGGTAACTGTTATGAAGAAGGCAAAACCGGGCAATGTCCAAGAAAGAACGTAAACGAGGCTCCTGACTCGTTCCCTGTCACGTGGGGAGGTGAGAGGCCACCTGAGAGCCCTCCAGAAATGGCCTACGAATGGTGTGGGCTGGGACAGGAGTCTGTCTGTCTGTCTGTCCATCGGCTCCACCAAGCTCCCCAGTCCAGGCGGGGGCTTGAGGGCATGACCTGGACCTGGGGGTGGGGTGGCGGGGGCTGGAGTGGGCAGTGGGTGCTGGCTGAGAAATGAGTGGTTGAGAAATGAGGGTGGTTGGGAAAAGCCAGCCACAGGGCACTATGGGAACAGGGCTCCCAGGCGGAAGGAAGTGCCGAGCAAAGGCCCCGGCATGAGCACGAGCTTGGTGGGTTCAGAGGTGGTCTTCACCTGGCCTGCTCAGAACGCCGTCAGACCTACCGTGGACAGCCAGACGCGCTCTCAGTGCCTGGCTTCCTCAGCTGGAGGAGGCGTGTGGTGCCACAGCCCTGGAGTCGGGTGAACTTTGGATTTGATCCTGGCTCTGCACTTGGAGCAGAGAATGTTCCTTGCTTGCGCTCCAGGGTCTTCATCCACACCGCAGGCCCTGGGCCTTCTGGAACGTAAACGAGGCTCCTGACTTGTTCCCTGTCACGGCGGGAGGTGAGAGGCCACCTGAGAGCCCTCCAGAAATGGCCTACGAATGGTGTGGGCTGGGACAGGAGTCTGTCTGTCTGTCTGTCCATCGGCTCCACCAAGCTCCCCAGTCTAGGCGGGGGCTTGAGGGCATGACCTGGACCTGGGGGTGGGGTGGTGGGGGCTGGAGTGGGCAGTGGGTGCTGGCTGAGAAATGAGTCGCTTGCAGACTTGAATTTTACCTCCCAGTGAGGAGTAGAGAGTGGTGGTTTAGTTATCAGACACAGCAGCTGGCTCTCAAGAAACTGCCTTACCAAAGGCTTCCCGTCGTTTCTGGAAAGCCGTGGTCTGATCGGGGGAGGACCAATGAAGGAACTTCTGTAGGCTCTGCCTCTGGAAGGCAGTCCGGCTCACCACCACACCGCTGACACCAGGCCCTGCCTTGGATACTGCTGGAGGGCCTTTCCCCAGGGCCTCTGGGCTCAGTGGGGCAGGGAAGGGCCTCACTTAGCAGAGGTCGCTGAGGCCGGGGTGGGGTCAGCTGGCCCAGAGGACAGAACTGGTTTGTGCCAGCCAGTGCCTGCCCTGGGCCCCGGAAGGGCCTCACGTCTCTTCTCTGAAAATATACTTGATCTGACCCTTTGCCTCCCTCCCGTAGGGGGGCACAGACATGTTTTTAAAACTGTATAAATTGTTTTGTTGGTCTGTTTTAGACACAAATAGAATAAAGACCAGGTAAAAAGACGCAATGCCAGGCATGCAGTAAGGAATTGGGAGAGGCCTGGCGATCACAGTCAGGAGATACTTTAGTGGGGAATTTAAACATGCTTACGAGTTGTGGGTACTTTCCTGGTTCATCCCTCATTTTAAAAAAATTTGAAGATTTCCAAACATGCAGAACTGTTGAAAGAGTAAGGGAACGCCTGCATTTCTTCATCCAAGATGCACTAATCTCAACATCCTGCCATATTTGCATCCCTCTTCTTTGTATATTTCTTTTTTTTTTTTTTGTATATGATTTTCTTTTGCCAAATCCCATGAAAATAAATCATCTCAGTTATGCCATCTCGTCCCTAAGTTCTTCACCACCTGCTCCTAAGAATGGGGACATTCTCTAACATCATCACAATACCTTTGTTGTGATGAAGAAAATGAACAGTAAGTCCTTCCTATGACCAGATACCTGGTCCGTATTCAAATTTTCCGAGTCAGCCCCCAAAAGGTCTTGTGGAACAGCTGGGTCTTTATTTTTCCCCCCCTCCAAATAGGAGCCTCTCAAATCAAGCATTACATTTCTTTTTTTTTTTTTTTTTAAGATTTTATTTATTTATCTGACAGACAGAGATCACAAGTAGGCAGAGGGGCAGGCAGAGAGAGGGAAGGGGGAACAGGCTCTCCACTGAGCAGGGAGCCTGATGCGGGATTGGATCCCAGGACCCTGAGATCTTGACCCGAGCCAAAGGCAGAGGCTTAACTCACTGAGCCACCCAGGCGCTCCAAGTATTGCATGTCTTATAATTTTCTTGTTTTATCTTTTTCAGTTTTTTAAAAGCCAGATATCTCCTCCCAACACACACACACACACACAGCCAAAGGCAGAGGCTTAACTCATTGAGCCACCCAGGCGCTCTAAGTATTGCATGTCTTATAATCTTCTTGTTTTATCTTTTTCAGTTTTTTAAAAGCCAAATATCTCCTCCCAACACACACACACACACGCGCGCGCACGCTTGCGCGCACACACACACTTTTTCCCCCACGATGTTGATATTTCTCCTGGTTTCTCATGGTATCATTTGACTTTGTTCTCTATCTTGCAGTGTGTCAACATTTGGCTCACTGCACGCTAAGTGTTTGCCGCTAGGACATCATACCCATGATGCCAGCTCATCCCCAATGAAAATGCCATGTTTGTTAAGGAGATAACTTATGTAATAATATAGATTTAATATAGAATATAAAATAATGATTTTAGTAACGCAAATAGAAAAAAACCCCGGAAGGAAACCAGCTAAAATATTAGCCAGTGTTACTTGCTCTCTGGGTGGTATCTATTTTCCTCTTGGTTCTTGTGTACATTCTCTAAACTTGCCCAAATCATGCACATTATAACTTTATCATTGGACTTATAATAATAATATTATTAGTATACCATATTTTTAAAAATTTTTTAAAGATTTTATTTATTTGAGAGAGAGCAAGAGAATGAGATTAAGCATGGTGGGGGGAGGGGCAGAGGGAGAAGGAGACTCTCCGATGAGCGGGGATCCCGGACACGGGGCTTGATCCCAGCACCCCAGGATTATGACCTGAGTTGAAGGCAGACGTTTAACAGATTGAGCCACCCAGGCACCCCTATTTTTTTTTTTTTTTTAATTTTCAAAGCAACAGTTGGGTCCCAGCCCGTGCATCTCCCTTCAGGGGTGCATTTTTCTGACTCCCCTGGAGGCGCCCCGAATGTCTGCACACACCCCTTTGGTGTGCTCAGGGTGGAGACCGGGCACCGAGGGATCTGCCGAGATGAGGCCAGAGAGAGCATCTGGGCCAGGTTCTGGAAGGCCTTGATCAGGGTCCAAGTGGGGACACGGAGAGCTGCTGCTGGTTAGCCCTGCCCTCCCCGGGTCTGAGGTCTCCCACTCACTGCCTGCTCTCCGCCTCCCCAGGACGCCTTCCTCGCCTTCCACCGTGACCTCGACTTTGTGCGCAAGTTCATGAAGCCTCTGCTGATTGGAGAGCTGGCCCCAGAGGAGCCCAGCCAGGACCATGGCAAGAACGTGAGTGTGCCCAGACCAAGCAAGGAGGGGAGGGCTTGCGGGGAGAAGGGGTGCCTGCCTAAAGACAGAGAGTGCCAGGTATAGGCCACGGGACCCCCCCCCCCGCCCAATACCTGGGGTCAGGCAGGACTTCGAGACTCCTCCTCGGTGAGCCCCTTCCCTTGCCGCCAGCCAGCCTGGGCTGGCCCCTCGCTTGGGGTGATTCGTTCCCAGCCTCCTCACCTCCCAGGTCTCTAGTTAGGCTGGGTCCAGGGTCTTCAGTTCTGGTCCAGTCCTGCTGTTTTCTCTCTCCTTCCCTGGGAAATAGAGCCCATTCTGTGTGCCAGAGGCCAGCTCCCCCTCCCCCGGCTCTCCCTGCCCCTGGAGCTGACCTGGGGTTCCATCCTGCTCCCTCCACCCGTGGCTCCATCCTCCGCCCTCCCCAGCTCCCCCGCAGGCAGGCAGCTTCTCTCCTCTCTTCTGGGTCCTGTGGGCTCCCTCCTTCCCGACCTTGCTTCTCTGGCCCTACCTGCTTTCCCCACTTTCCCTACTTACATGGGTGTCAGCCACTCTTCTGATCCTTTGCTACTTACCACCCAGCCTCCCAAACCTGGCTCCCTCCACCCATACGGCACTCCACCCCTTTCAAAGCACCTCTTCCCCCCACCTGCCTGACCCTGGCCTCCCAGTGGCTTCCTTTCTCCTAGCCATGCTCGTGTCTCTGGAGTCGCCCCTGGCTCCACCTGGGCCTCCCCGGCCCCCCATCCCCAGGACCCACTGAGCTGTCCTGCCTCCCTGAGCTCTGTAGGGGCAGGGATGTTGTCCTATGGTGGGTCCCCCCGACCACGACCCCTGAGACTCCACAGAGTGCCAGAGCAAGTAGGGGCAGAGTCGGGTGGTGCAAAAGTGCGAGCTTGTATGTGTTTGTGTGTGTGTGTGTTATACATACTTACCCTGAGCACACATTTTACCATTTTAGCCCGTTTTAGATGCACAGTTCAGTGGCTTTGGGACACATCACATTGTTCTGCAAACTTTTACCACCATCCATTTCCAGGACTTACTCACCACCCCAAATTATAACTGTCCCTGTGAAACATTAACTCCCCATTGGACATCCACCCGTGCCCTGCAGCCCCGTCTGGCACTTGCCTACTCCCGGTGGCTCCATGGTGTGGAATCATACATATTTGTCCCGTTATGTCCGGCTTAATGTCACGGAGCGCGAGGTCTGTGAGGTCCATCCCTGTGGCAGCGGCCGTCGGGCTCTCCTGCGTCTCAGAGGCCGAATCGGACTCGGTCGTGCAGAGAGACCACGTCCAGGCTCGCCAGGCGTCCACTGATGCGTATGTGGTTTGCTCGTGCCGTGTGCCGTGGGAGTAACGCCGCTGTGCACATGGTGTGCAAAATACCAGCTTTCGAGTCGGAGCCTTTCTCTGCCACCGACCTGGCTGGGGCCGAACTCGTGATGTGCAGCGCTGGGGAGGCCCAGGCAGAGGGCTCGGGCGTGGTGCACCGTGGCCGGGCTTCCTCGGGTCACAGGCCTGTGGGGGGCCCCTCTCGGCCACCATTTCCCCCGGCAAGAAGACGTTGGTCCCCTCCAGCGCAGCCGGGTGGCTGACACCTCCCCTGTGCTCTTGTTCCCCAGTCCCAGATCACCGAGGACTTCCGGGCCCTGAGGAAGGTGGCCGAGGACATGAACCTGTTCAAGAGCAACCACCTGTTCTTCCTCGTCCTGCTGGCTCACATCATCGTCATGGAGAGCATTGCCTGGTTCATCCTCTTCTACTTTGGCAATGGCTGGATTCCAACCATCATCACGGCCTTTGTCCTTGCTACCTCTCAGGTGAGGCGTGGCGTCCGGGGAGGGGCCGGTGAGGTCCCCCCACTGCCCCCACCCGCTTGCAGAGGCCGGGGACGTGGGAAAGCTGGTGTCCTGAAAGCGCCTCTCTCCGCAGGCCCAAGCTGGATGGCTGCAACACGATTACGGCCACCTGTCTGTTTACAAGAAGTCCACCTGGAACCACTTTGTCCACAAGTTCATCATCGGCCACTTAAAGGTAAATACCAGCAGCCCTGGGCGTCTGCCCATCAGTTAGCGGCTGGCACGGCCTCAGCTCACTCTGCCTGGGGCCAGGTGTCCTCTCGGGTCAGCGTCTGTGGCCGCAGAGTACCGCGGCGTGCCCGGGAGCCAGGCCTTCCTGCTGGGCTGCGCTGGGCTCTGGGACTCGGCGAGCCCTCCCCACCTCCGCCCTTCCCGGCCCGGCTCCGATCCTATTAGGCGGAGAAGCAGGGTACTGGTTATGAGGACAGGCCTGTGCCGCTCTTGTGTGTTGACTGCGTTGATGATGTTATTTATAGTGTTTACTCTTTATCTAAAAACGTATCTTAAAAATCCCTATTAGCCTGAAAGGGAGATGCTGTCAGGGAAGTCTCTAGATAAGAGACAACGATCCGCTGAGCCACAGGACCAGAGTTGTTTAAGCTCATGGGGAAGTAGTTCCTCTCACACCCCCTCCCTGGCCCCCCGCCGATGAGGAGGTCACCCCACAACGCGTTACAGCAAGGCAAGTCCGTAAGAAGACAGGTTGTCCTTGCCAGCGACCTTGTGCTCACCCGATTGGCCCATTTCCTTGATTTTGGAAAGAAGTCCTTGCCAGCTCATTCTGAAACATCTCGTTCCCCAACTCGGCCCTTTCCCAGCAGCACCCAGCTACTGTCGTAAGAAAGGCTGTGTCCTAAAGAATCTCATCCCGCCTCACCCCGGCTTGGGAAGAGCTCACTTGTCTGGGTTAAGCGGGTCCCCCCCAACCTGCCCCATGACCCAGATCCCAGGGAGCCCGTGGCCGGCCGGCTGTGGATCTGGAGGGGGCCAAACTCCAGCCGAGCTAATAATCAGCCGCCTGCAGCTTGCCTGGCCCTGAGCCTGCGGAGTCCTGAGAACCTGGTTTCTTTCCAGAAGTACAGGGGTGAAGGCAGAGGGCGTGCACAGTGGAACGCTTTGTTTCATTTCATCCTCTTGTCTGCTGAATGAAATCCTCCTCAGTGTTGGAAAGTAACATTTCACTCCCGACCCGACCCACGGTATCTCCACCCGCTTAACAAAGATGGGCTGTGGCCTGTTTCCAGATTCTGGATGGCAGCTGAGAGGGCCTTTCCCGCCTGACGGTCCCTCAGTTTTTGCAGGGCCCAGCTCTCGTGTTGGATGGAGGATGAGGCCAGGACAGAGGACTGGCCTCCCTGGAGAATGTGGGCTCATGATGTCAGAGCTCTGGAGTGGGCGAAGGACGGGGTCCTTGGGCTCGGAGGTTCTGCACTCACGGCTGGCTGGTCCTCCCCCTGGCTATGTCGTCCTTGCTGTGTGTAAGCTGGGGCCCAGCCATGCACCTCAGCCTGGGGTGCCCCAGAGCCAGGAGCCTCACAGCCAGCAGAAACTGCTCCGGCACCCCACAGTTACACGGCTGCGGACAAGTCTTGTAGATCTGTCTGCTCTCCTGGTTCCCTTTGTTGGGAAGAAAGGGGGCCGGCTTCAGGGAGGTCCCCAGAGGCCCTGCTCTGCTCCCTTGAGTGGTTTAGCACAAGCTGGTAGGGAGCAGAGAACAGGGTGCCGGGTACCTTGAGGGGCTGGGACCTGCTTCCTACCGGCAGCCTAAGCCACTGCGGGATTCCAGCATGGGCTGTCCCCATCCCGACTTCTGGTCTCTTCTGGCGGACATTTCTTCCAGAGGATGACCCTGTACAAAGAGTTCTGAACCATCATACCTCTTTCATTGTTGGGCATTGCACGCCAGATAAGATGCATAACACAAGGCTAGCACCGTCCAGACTCCACTCTGGATTCAGAAACCAGGAGACCGCCAGCCTTTCCATGCATCATCTCGGGCCACCAAGGGCCGGGGACTAGGGAGGGGCAAGTGAGGCACTCGCCCCGGCACAAAATTTAGGGGGAGACCAAAAAGACTCGGCAATCAAGATGAAGACCATTCTGATGTGTTATTTATTTATTTAAACGATTTTTATTTATTTAATTTGACAAACAGAGATCGGAGAGGCAGGCAGAGAGAGAGAGTGGAGGAAGCAGGCTCCCCGCTGAGCAGAGAGCCCAATGCGGGGCTCGATCCCAGGACCCTGAGATCATGACCCGAGCCGAAAGCAGAGGCTTAACCTGCTGAGCCACCCAGGCACCCCTCTAATGTGTTAATGCCAAAGAAAAAATTAATGCCAAAGTTAAAGTTAAAGTTAATGCCAAAGAAAATCTACAGAGAACAAAATAGTGACATTTTGAATAAAGATCAGGGCTGGGCTGGGCCATATGGGAACCTGAGGCAGAAGGAAGAATCTGTGGCCCTGTATTTGCATTTGTGTGTATTCTTTTTTTAACGGTGAGTTAGTCTTTTTCCTCAGAACATGAAAGTTACTTGAGAAGTATTTAAGAGTTGGGAAGCCAGATGGATAAAAAGTCCCAACATTAAAAGAAAGTATATTATTTGTACCGAGACAAAGTTTATTATTATTTTACTTTGGTTTAAGTTAGTTAAAGATTATTTAAGGGGCGCCCGGGTGGCCGAGTCAGGCATCCGACTCTTGGTTTCAGCTCAGATCATGATCTCAGGGTCGGGAGATTGAGCCCCATGCTGGGCTCTATGCTGGGCACGGAGCCTGCTTAAAATTCTCCTCCCTCTCCCTCTGCCCTTCCCCCACTAAATTTTTTTTCTTTTTTTTTTTTAGTTTTTAAATTAAGATTGACAGTTGGTGGGGAGAAGTCATCCAACTTGGCAATTCTCTCATTTGAAAATGAGACAAACCGTAAAGTCGGGTAGAAAGTGTTGCTGATGTCTTTGGGACCATTCGGGCCAGGAGTACCCATGTTTCTGCTTTCCCTTGAGCTCTGACAGGGTGCAGCCCAGGAGTTTGGGGCTTGATCCTGGGTCTCCGGCTCCACCAAGGGGACTTTGGCTTCTGGAGCAGTCCACACAACCCCTGCCCGGGCCCCCAAGCCCTCGCCCAGCCTCTTCCCTCTGTCAGGAGAATAACCCTCACTCTCACTCTGCCTGGCCCCATCTTCCAGGTTTTCTTGTCTTTCCTGGCCCCATCTCAGTGTGCCCAGGGCCCCTACTCTGCCTGGACAGGCAAGGGCTTGCCTCGGGACCCCTGCTTCATCCCCAGGGCTGCTCCTTATCCCAGGCCCAGCAGGACTTCTGGGTGGGAAGTCTAAGTAGGGCTCTGCCGAGTGAAGGAAGGGAGAAAATCCCAGCAGAGGACTAGCTCTGTCCGGAAAGAGCCCGACAGCCTCCCCTCGCTGAGCGTTCACAGCTCACCTCTCTTTCCTTCTTTCATTCCACGAACATCCCTGGGTCGGTGTATTTTAAACATCGCCGTACTCCTAACATGGCTGGCCCCTCAATTTCTCTGTGCTGGAGACTTTCCATGTGACCTTTCCCAGGAGTCGGGCTCCTTCTGGCTGGAAAGGTCAAGGTGTCGGCTGTTCTTCAGTCCTCTGAGCCCTCGCTCACTGACATTTTTGTTTTGTTGCTGTTTTTCTGCTGTGATGGGTTTTGAGACGCACGTGCTTACTGGCAGAGGCCACAGCAGTGCCTGTCCATGCATCTCTGAGTCCAAAGACCGTGTTTGGGCCAAAAGTATCTTCCATGTAAGATGTTTGTTTTAGCAGTTAGTTCTCCCTGTGGATGGCCAGACCCTTGGCCTAAGCGTTGATTGATCAAGATGTAGTTCACCAGTAGAATGAAGTCAGAAGGGTTCCATTTCCTTCTATGGCCACAGGACAACCTGGGGGACAGGCATGCTTCCCACGTGTGCCAAGAGCTTGCGTTGGTGAGACAGAACTTTATGACCTTGAAATAAATACCCAGGCAGTGCTTCTTGTCTCCTGGGCTCATGGTTTTATATTTTCATGTTAGAACCTGGGAGCTCTTCCCTGTTCCTGCCTGTGATGGGATATTAAGCCTTCCTGTGGCCTCCCGGGGGGGGGGAGACCTCCCTGAGTCCTCACCGCTCAGGGCAGCAAGACCCATCTGGATATTGGGGTGTCTCCTGCCAACTGCTTATAGAATATTCACAGATTTATGCAACCGTTGTCCTAATCGATGTGGGAACACCTTTGTCACCCCCAAAAGAAGCTTCACCCCTCTTAGCTGCTGCCTCCCCATGTCCTCATCCCTCCCACGTGTCCCCAACCCCAGGCCGAGGCAACCACAGACCTCACTATCTCTAGATTCTCTAGTCTGGACATTTCCTCTAAATGGAGTCACGTCCGTGTTCTTTGTGTCTGGCTTCCGTTCCCTCAGCATGAAGCTTTCAAGGCTCATCTACCGTGTGGGGGTGCCTCCTACCTTTCTTCTACCTCCTACCTTGCTGCGGTCCAACCGTTTCCACCTGTTGGTCACTTTGAACAATGGGAACGTGCGCGTACAATTTTGCGTGGCCACGTTTTCATTTCTCTTGGGTACACACCTAGGAACACAATCCTGGGCCCCGGAGCAGAGACCACTTCTTACCGTTCCTGAAACAGAAGTGTTTCTGCTCGTAGAACACGGCCCTCGGGGGTTGTGTGGAGGCAGAGGTGGGGGTTGGGGCTCACACCGGCGCGCTGTGGCTCCAGCTGGCCTCAACCGTTGCTGTGGGGTGGGGGGGGACAGGCCCGGAGGGACGGCCTGGCTTGGCCTCAGGGCGGGCAGGGCGGCATTCGGAGGCTCAGGGGGCGGGGATGGGGGGCCGAGGCCCTGTGTATGACGGTGGGTGGAGTCGGTTCTGAGTCTTGGCGGTGCTGGGGATGGGTCACCCAGAGAACTGTGCCACTCATCCTGTGTCCCCCACCCCCACCCCAGGGTGCCTCCGCCAACTGGTGGAACCATCGTCACTTCCAGCACCACGCCAAGCCCAACATCTTCCACAAGGACCCCGATGTGAACATGCTGCATGTGTTCGTCCTGGGCGAGTCGCAGCCCATTGAGGTAGGCCAAAGGGTCAGTGTTGATGTGGAGATGGGGAAAGTGTGCCCCCTGGGCAGGAACCCGGGAAGGAATCCTGTGGGCTGCAGAGTCATCCGAACACGTCTGTACCTGGTGTCTACCTGGAAATCCTTCTTGGGCGCCCTGGATGATTCAAGCTGGAATTTCTGGATGAGTCAAGCTGGAATTTCGATGGAATGACCTTATGCATAAATAATGAGCCTTAGGTGCCTTTCTTCTTCCCGTGGGCTGGGGAAGAACACTTCCTAGCTGGTTTCTTCCTGGGGGCCAGGGAGCTCTCGTCCCGGGTCAGCAGGCAGGCAGGCACAGGTCCAAGCCTTGAACGTGGTCCCCAAAACCAGCTCAAGGAAACCTTGCTGAAAGAGTCACAGTCCTCGATGGCAAGAGGGACCTAGCTTGGACTGGTCCAACCTGCTTCCCTGGACGTGACACAGGGAGTCTCTGCGGAAGGGGGGGGATGGTTCAGAATCCTATGGTTCAGTAGCCAGCCTAGGGCGAGGCCCCGATCTGACAGTGAGGTCGTTTACTTCCCCTGTAGGACACGGTCTTATTTTTATGTTAGCTCAATTTTTTTTTATAAATTTTTTAAAGATTTTTTTATTTATTTGACAGAGAGAGAGAGAGATCACAAGTAGGCAGAGAGATGGGGGAAAACAGGCTCCCCGCTGAACAGAGAGCCCGATGCGGAGCTCGATCCAGGACACTGAGCCACCCAGGCGCTCCCAATTTTTATTATAAATAGAGAACTTACCTGTGACACACATTTAAATATCAGAGAAGTATACACAATTACGAAGTGAATCTGCTATTCCCTCCATCCTCCCCCTTGGCCCCAAATCCCATTCCCCTGAGGATAGCCCGCAGGACATAAATCCTTCGAGGTTGCTTTTATGTACACATTCATTTTGTTTTTATTTATTTTTTAAAGATTTTATTTATTTGAGAGGGAGAGTGCGTGTGCGTGTGCAATCAAGGGGTCGGTCAGAGGGAGAGGGAGAGACAGACTCCCTGCCAAGCAGGGAGCCAGACACGGGGCTCGATCCCAGGACCCTGGGATCACGACCTGAGCCGAAGACAGACGCTTAACCACATGAGCCACCCAGGAACCCCAGCACATATGCATTTTAAAAACTAAAATTCAGGGCACCTGGATGGCTCAGTGGGTTAAAGCCTCTGCCTTTGGCTCAGGTTATGATCTCAGGATCCTGGGATCGAGCCCTGTGTCAGGCCCTCTGCTCAGCAAGGAGCCTGTCTCTCTGCCTGCCTCTCTGCCTACTTGTGATCTCTTGCTCTCTGTCAAATAAATAAATAACATTTTTAAAAAAAGAAAAAAATTAAAACTTAGACATTCTGTTCTGTGACTTGCCACCTTACCAGACCCGGACCTCTTTCGGGAGTCCAACTGCGTTGGTCTTTGCCTGGGTCTGTCTGGTGGTCCAGTGTATTTCTAAACCATGATCTAACCCATGTTATTTTGTAAGATAGGAAACCTGTTGCTAATTCTGTTTCTTTTTAATCAAAGCACCCCCCAATTCATTTAAAGAATGCCCTCATTTAAACGCATTTCTTTTTTTCTTTTTCTTTTTTTTTTTGAAAATAGAGCCCCTTTGGAACAGCCCCTATGTTAGGGTTTAATTTACCAAAAAATCTACCTGTACTTTGCTTTTCGGAAGTCTGGTGATGAAGTAAGCTCAAGTTTAGAAGATCCTGCTGCTTTTATGCAGCTCTTAGTCATCCTAGTGCCAGGAACAGAGGAGGGGCTCTGGAGGGGCTCAGTAAGCCCCTGTCAGACGAGGCCCATTGAGGCAGGAGCAGGGCCTCGGATTCCCACCTGTGCTGTATTCCCGACACTGTTGGCATCCGAGGCTTGGAACGAGGCTAGGGGAGGGCCTGTTCTTCCAGTTCTGGCTTGCATCTTGCCTTTCCCATCTCAGTTCCATCCAAGAGAATATCTGAGTCAAAATGTGGGTTTTCTGCGACATTGTCGATCGTAGAGGAAATTAGCCAACACGCCGTGCTTGGGAAGCCGGCAGTCTCGCTGACCAGGCAGGGATTATATTCTCTTCCAAAGTACGTGCTGTTTGCCTCCTCCTTCTAGCAAGCGGCTCGCTAGCCTGGGTTAGTGGTGTCCAGATAATGCAGCTAATTAACTGGGGGCCTTCTGATGAGCGAAGACAAGGCTTCCCTTTCTGTGTGAGGCTCCAAGTTGGAGAGCTGGTGGCTGTCCTCTGCCAGATGTCGTCTGCGTCCCTAGCAACAGAAACCTAGTCTCACAAGCTCTGCTGGCAGGAGGGCTCTCCGCTTTTCGATACGGGCTGTGAAGCCTTCTTCCAACACCTCCCCCCCAGACACCTCTTGAACGTTAGCTTTGAGGCTGGTGCTGGGTGCGAGATTTCGGAAATCTGGTCATCCCATTGTTAGTAGCATTTGAAAGACCACAGCTAGGACCACAGTACCCCATGGACATCCTCTCCTCTTACACACGTGTGAGGGAAAAGGCCAGATTATTTGCTTTGTTCCTGGTCGAGCAGTGTCCCCAAGGGCGTGCTCCCGCCTTGCCAGCAGTGGGTCCAATGGCCTTGTCTTTTGCCAGGCCCATTTGGAACACCACAGCAGGGCCACCCACCCGGCCCCACATCACCAGACTTTGGGCCTGTTGAGCAAGCCTCTGGCCTCCAGAGCAAGGAGGTCAGGCCTCTTATCTCCAAGCCCAGGTAAACAAACCAGCTCCAAAGGGCTAGGGAGAAATTAAGTAGCGCGATCTCAGCACTGAAGCCCCTTTCCTTGTGAGTTCTCTGCCTTTTGGTCTCATTTATGACTTCTGGGAGGATTTTGTTTGTTTTATGTAACAAGAGGTATTCGCTTTGTTTTTTTGTTTTTTGGGGTTTTTTTTGCCACCTGCTGATTCCTTTCATTTCTTTCATGCTTAGAAAGTTTTTGGTTTTTTTTTTTTTAGACTTTATTTTTAAGTAGTTTCTCCACCCACTGTGGGGCTCGAACTCACAACCTCGAGATCAAGAGTTCCACGCTCTACCGACGGAGCCAGACAGGGGCCCCAAGAAAGTTGTTCATATGTATTATTTTCAGTGTTTTGCAGCTTTGCTTTTGAACTAACTTTGGCCAGAAGGGCCGTGGGTAGGTTGGTGTCCGCCTCTCACGTTTCTGGAGTCAGCCAAGTTCCCCAGCACCCCTGTCAGGGTGCACGGCCCCACCCATGCTGGGGGCACATCTGAGCCTCGTGCCTAGGCTGGGCGGTCAGCCTCACACAGGGGTGCCGTCTGCGAGCCTCGGGCAGCCCTCCATCCACCCCGGCCGGCAGCCCTCCTAGCAAGAGTCGCCGTCCTCATGCTCTGTCAGTAAGGCCTGTTCCTTAAGCTTCTTTTTCCTTCTCTTAGAAGAGTTTTATACTTTTCTTTATGCATCTCGTGGGTGTTTCTTTCCAGTTCAGTCCTGGGTCGATCCTGCTTTGGTTATGGGGATCGGTGTGTCTCCAGTGTTTCGGGAAGCTGTTGATTCTGGATGGTTCGCTTCTGCCCAGCTGGTGTCCACTCGGGCCTCTCTGGGACTCTAGTTGTCTTTCAGTTGATTCTTTGGGGTTTCCTGGGTAGACAGTTACATCCTTGAAAATAACGAGAAGGTGCTCTTTCTCATAGCTCCATCCTTTTATTTCTGGAGCTTCCAGAACAGTCTTAAACAGAGGTGAAGTCAGTGGCAGGCTTCGCCCCTCCTTTTATCTACCTGTCACAGCCCAGAGGAAAACAGAGATGCCATTATCCTTGTGGCACTGAGGCCGGCTTTCGGAACCTAAGTGTCTGTGCCTCCCCACCCCAGATCCTACCTTTCCACCCATGTGGGACACTCTCTCTGCCCCACCGCCTGTCTGCAGCCAACCCTCCCAGCTGCCTGCTTCAGGCAGACCTTTGTGAACTGGCCAAGGGGACCAGTCCTCCCTTGGAACAACCAGGGTCCCCCTCCCATGGGCCGGGGGCCTTGTCATTCTGTGCATGCCCAACCTGGCCACATAGCTCATTTCTCTCTGTGAGTTTGCAGGTTCCCAGAGGCAGGGACTGGGCTTGGTGACAGCTCCCCTCCCCCAACCTTGAAGGGACAAGGAAGGCCCTTGTCACTCCTCAGACATTTTGTTCCAAAGCTGGAAAGTCCCCGGCACATGCCCTTGGCGTGCACTCCAGCTGCGATCCCAGCCCAGACCGGGGTCTGTGGAGAGGCAGGGCCCAAGAGGGCCAGCCCAGCCTGGGCAGGGTGGGGGGGACCTCTGGGAAACCGGGGCCACCAGGGCTGGCAGGGTGCCCCCTCCCGTGGCCCCGGTTTGCCTCCCCTGTGAGCCTCTGCCTGAGAATGCGTCAAAGGGAGCCGTCGGTCTCGACCACGACGAGCCACCCTGTCCGAGTGAAAGCACGCTCTGTCTTCCCCGAGTCTCGCCTAGGACAGCCCTGCCACCTGACCTGCCACCCGAGCTTTCTCGGGAGACAGAGGAGGTGCGGGGAGGAGGGCAGACTCTGACTCAAAGTCCGCACATCCAGGACTGTGCCAGGCCTGGCACGTGGGATGTCACGTCACCTTTGCTTAACCATGGACGAGGGGCTACCAACACGCCCATTTTAGAGATGGAAGACCCAAGGCCGAGAGATGTGAGCTAACTTGCTGGAGGTTCCAGTGGGAAAAGGCAGCACCACCACCCAAGCTCCAAGCCGGGGCTTCTGGGTCCTGCAGGAACCTGCCCGGGGCCACCACCTGCTGGACCCTAGGGAATGGGCTTGTTGGGTCACTCTGGCTTTCCAATGACTTGAGATGCCAGGAACCCTACCCCCAGCTCAGTACGTTCTAGACCCCTCTTCCACCCCTCCCTGCACCCGTGACTTACGTGGCTAGATGTTGGCAGAGAACCAAGCCAGCAAGTTAGCCACAAACTGGTGCTGTGGGCCAGCCAGACCCCGACAGGTGGCCTTGCAGTCTGCAGCCCCACCTGAAGTCACTGAGAAGGGAACAGACATGCAGTGATGGTCTAGTGTGTCACCACACACGGCCTGTGTGTGGTGTGTCTCTGTGTGTGTGTCTCTGTGTGTGTCTCTGTGACCGCGGCTCACCGTTCTGTCCTCGAAGGACTGTGACGTCCACCTCATCGGCTGATCCCCCAGTGGCCCTGGGAAGTGCCCATCAGACCCCTTAGGACCCACAGCTCATGGCGGGGCAGAGGAGGGGGGCATGTGTGTGAAGCCTTTTGCCCAAGTACTGAACTGTGTCTGAGGCCCGAGGCCCTGCCTCCCGGAGCCTGGGAACGGCCAGGGTCCAACAGAGAGGCCTGAGGACCCGGTAGCTCCTGCAGGACCATCTGCAACACAGAGGGGCCACATGGGTGTGCCCACAGGCCAGGGGCAGCCAGGCAAGCATCAGCGTATGTGATCTGTCGCTCTCCAGGGGTCACCATAAATCAGTGGGGGCGGTGTACCTACTACGGAAACAACTTCAGATGAATTCCCTGGTACCCCCCGCCCAACCCCAGCAGCCTAGGCACCTCCGAGTCCTTCTACGGGGACTCTCTGGTCTGCCCACCTGCCTGGGCCGCCCTTAGTGTTCTCTTCCCAAGAGTCTAACCAACCCGAGAGGGTCCTTGGGGCCTCGGGCCACCTCCTGGGGTGACCCGTGGGCAGAGCTGGGGCAGGGAGGGCTCCTGTTTGGGCCGAGAAGCCTGCAGACAGAGGCTGGGCCTGCGGGTCTGTTTCCTGGCTTCTGAGAGGAGGTTAGGGCAGGATCCAGGGGCCTGGTCTGTAGACCGCGTGCTCCCTGGAACCCCAGACCACAGTGTTCCCCACCTGACGGGCCACTGGGGGTGGAGGGATGCCCCTCCACTCCCTCTTCTGAGAAATTTTCCAAGGCCAGCCTCGGGCCCGGCCTTAGTGATCGTCCTTGTGCCAATGGCCACACTTTCCAGGGATGAGTGAGACCCCTGCCAAGGCACAGGAGACCGCACGGGACAAAGGGGTCAGTTCTAGTGGCACTTCAGCCTGACGGGCCGTCACTGTGGCCGCTGGTGCCAAGAGGTCCCTCCCCGCCAGGGCTCCTCCTGTCAGGTGTCGGGGGCACCCCCTGTGATTTTAACAGTCATTTCCCTCTTTGCTCTCACCTGCAGACAGGGGCATCGTCTTAGCCAACATCCGGGGTCTCTCCATCCATGCTTCCATCTCCCTGAGTACAATACGTAGGAATGAGCCCCCGCAAACGGCTGGATCTGGGGAATAGCAAGGGAGGGGCCGTGTCCCAGGGGCCAGCCCCTGGTGCTCATGCATGTGTTCTCATCGGCTCCTCTAAACCACCAGTGATTTGGGTGCCAGATGGGGTGGGGGTGCGGGGGCTCCGTGATCTTACAGCTGATCTTGGCAGATCTTGGCACCAAAAGCAAGAACAGGGGCCACTCTTTGAGCAACATCTTACGGTCTCAGTCCCTAAGGAGCGAGGTGGGCTGGTCTGCAGAGGGCTGGACCCTAGCACTCAAGGGCTCCAGGGACCCCGTGGGGCAGGGGATCCCCTACAAGCCTGTGCTCAGCATGGCCTGAGCGGCTTTGGGCAGTGAGGACCCCCAGCGCCCAGCGTGGCCCTCCTTGCTCTGACCGTCTGGGCATCAGGGTCCCCAGGGTGGGTCCCCAGCCTGTCAGCACCCTCGACTGAGAGTCACCTGCCTGAGAGAAGTGATTAGCTTTGGAAAATTGCTGGAGGCCCTATGGGGAAAAATGCTCCCAGCCCGGTGACTGATAACAACTCCCGGGGCCCTTATCTGCGTTCTCCCGGGCTGCTGCCGTCCCCGGGGGGCTCCCCAGCGTGCTCCGGGGGCTTCTCTCACTCTCAAAGGGCTGGAGACTAGAGCCAAGGAGTTCCCTCGGTGGGGCCTGGTGGGGCCCCGTATGAGCTGTTCATTTGTGCCTTCGCCGCCCAAACATTTATTTATTAGCGCCTGTCATGGGGGCTCTGAGTCAGCTTTCTTGGGCTCAGATCCCAGCTGGGTGCATTTCTCATGTGGCTTTGAGCCGTGATTTGACCCTGAGCCCCAGCCTTGTGGGCTGGCGGAGGAGGCCGGGAGCTGGGGCCGAGGAAAGGGTGGCCACTGCTGGCCGGAGCAGCCGGGAGCCAGAGGGCCGGAGCGGCCCAGCCTGGGGGCCCAGGGTGCAGACTGACGGGACAGGAGCTGAGACGGCAGAGCAGGTTGGGGCGGGCAGGGGGGCCGGTGGCTGGGGCCTGACGGGGGTTGGGGCGGGCAGGGGGGCCGGTGCCCGGGGCCTGACGGGGGCTGGGTGCTCACCATCTCTTCTCTTTCCTCAGTACGGCAAGAAGAAACTCAAATACCTGCCTTACAATCACCAGCATGAGTACTTCTTCCTGAGTGAGTGCTGGGGGCCCCCTCGAACCGCACTCCACAACGGCCATCTGCCTTCCCGCCAACCACCTGCTGCCCCTTCAGACCCAGGAATCGCCCCTAAGCCTGTTCGAGCACGAAGGGCCGCCCCTCCCCGAGAACTGCTCCTGGCCTGTGGTGTAGATGGGACCCAGAGGCACAGGGTCCCACACTCAAGCCCCCCCCACCCCACCCCCCGCCGTTGCGGAGAGGGGTGGGGGAGGGGCGCTGGTTGGGGGAGGGGTGTGTGTGCTCCCAGCCCCCTTTCCGTGCTCACCGGGCTCCCCCTGACTGACTGGTCCGGCGTGGCGGGGCAGGACAGATCAGGGCATGTGTAAGTGCCTCTGCTCTCCCCACAGTCGGGCCGCCGCTGCTCATCCCCGTGTACTTCCAGTACCAGATCATGATGACCATGATCGTACGCCACGACTGGGTGGTGAGTCAGGGGGTACGGCTGGGCCGGGCTGTGGGGGGACAGGGGCAGGTGGGCCTGGGGATCGGCTCGGTTCCCCCTGGGCCCTGCATCACTCTCAGTAAGGGAACATGCTCTGGGCCACGTGGCCAGGAGCCAGGGAGGCCACAGCCCTCCATGTTCCCCCGCTACCCACACACCGTGGGGCCAGTGGGGCCGTGGGGCCGAGCTCCCTCAGAGAGCTGGGCCCATCTGTCCGCCACTCCAGCCATTGTCTCCCACGAACCCGTGTCCTGTGCGGCCCCGAGAGCCCATGGGCCGGGACCACCACGCTCCACATGCTCAAGGGAGGGCAGCTGAGCAGTCACTGGGCTGATAGGGGGGTTTGTTTGCTCAAGCTGCCCACCAAGGCCTCCCTGTCCCACCGCAGTGCTCACAACTATGGAGGCCAGAAGTCCCAGACGAGGTGCTGTCGGCGCGGGTCCTTCTGAGGGTGGTTAAGGAGGACCAGGGCCAGGCTAGAGTTCTCGGCTGCTGGGCGGCTGGGTCTTCTGCCTGTGTCTCGGCGTCACTGTCCCCATGAGCATCTGTGTCTGCGTCCGGGGTCCCTTTTCTTAAGAACGCCGGTCGCAGTAGACTAGGGCTGCAGCTTAGTGAATTACATCGGCCATGACCCTGTCTCCAAATAAGGTCATTCGAGGCCTTGGGATTAGGGCTTCAACATGTGCATTTTAGGGGACACAATCCAACCTGTAACACCAGGCTTGGAGTCACCAGATTCTGTGTCCAGAGAGCGAGTGCGAAGGGGCACGTCCCCGTCCTTGGCATCACGTGTGCACGAGTGGCATTCGGCATAAAAGGTGGACGGAATGACCTGGATGGAGCAGTCAGCCATGGGCGGAGCCTGCTTGTGGGACAATGGGTTTTGTGGGGACACTCAGTGGAGGGTCCCTTAGGTATTGCGGGTTTTTTTTTTTTTTTAATCCAGTTTCATCAATGAAAATATTGAGACTCTGAGAGCTTGGGACTTACCCAGGGTGACACCAGGGTCGAGCGCTAGGACCTAGGCCGTGTCCCATACTGTCCCCCCACTTCAGCTACCAACCTCTCTCGAATAACACCAACCTCCCTCGTGTTTCTGGAGCGTCTGCAGGGCTTCCAAGTACTTTGCTTTGTCCTGTCTCGTTGGAACTGTGGGCAAAGGGGCCACACCTGGTGATTCCGCTGGTGTTCTAGAAGTCTCCACCAGCCCTGTATTGGTAGAACCTGTACCACCCACTGCTAGGACACGATATTTTTCCAGAAGTGAGCGTTTCTTCTGTACTTCCTGTGTCCCAGCATGGCCCCCCACGTTATGACTTTTGACCCTGGCTTAAGAGCACAATGACATGGGCCGCAGAGATGGAGTTTCTGTGTCAGCTGTGCCATGGGAATTTGAACCCAGATCTCTCACCTATGGTAACTGCTGTTCCCATGGGGCTCCCCGGGCCCTGGAAGGAGCCACACAGCTGAAGAGGAGCTCGACCCTGGCCGGGTGGGGTTTCGTGGAAATCCACTGCTGGGCGGATTTCCATCAGCTTTTGTGGCAGGTGACTCCTGCCTGAATATATACCTTTTTTTTTTTTTTTAAAGCTGTGCTTATTCCCCCAAGGGACAAAGCACTCACTAAGGACAGCGCAGGGAAGGAGAGAAGACTGCGTGCCTGCCTGGGATCGGGTGGCCGACTCAGGGAGATTTGATAGGGCCCCAACTCGGTGGTGGGGAGACAGGGCAGCCCTGCTTTTGCCCCTGCTGGGGAGCAGGTCTCCGGCTGGGTGGGAGGGACGAGCCTCCAGCCTTGGGCTCCTTCTCCGAAACAGCGGACTGCAGTCCATGCTCGGGACTGGGGATTCAGGGCAGATAAGTTCTGGTGCCACCACCCCAGGCGTCCAAGACTGCGTGGGGCAGAGGTGGGTCCGGCGGTGGGCTCTTCTTTCATTTTGTTTGTTTGTTTGTTTTTAAGATTTTATTTATTTGACAGAGAGAGAGACAGCGAGAGAGGGAACATAAGCAGGGAGAGTGGGAGAGGGAGAAGCAGGCTCCCGGGTGAGCAGGGAGCCCGATGTGGGGGCTCCATCCCAAGATCCTGGGATCCTGACCTGAGCCGAAGGCTTAATGACTGAGCCACCCAGGCGCCCCCCGGCTTTTCTGATTTAAGGTAACAGAGAGCTTAGGTGCCAAGTGCAGCCCTGGCTTGGGGCCATAGTCCTCAACGGGAACAACTCTCTTGGGCTAGCCGGCAACACCTAGAGACCTGTTTGATGGTCACAACACAGGGGAGATGGAGCACTCCTGGCAATCGGGCATCTGGGGGGCACCTAGCCGGGGATCCTGCCGAGTATCGGGTCAGGCACGGCACAACCCCCAACGGTGAGGGCTGTTCCAGGCCCAGATGCCAGGTATGGGGAGTACAGGGGCTGATGCACTCTGAGAGCCTCAAGGACAGAGGTGTTTACCGTCCTGGCAGTGCTGGGTGGTGGCCACATCCTGGAGATACTACCCAGCCTCCCTCCCTGGAGGGTCTCTGTGTCTGACACCACGACCTCTCTCTCCTGAAACTCTCCCTGTCAGCCTCCAGATCCTATCTCTGCTGGTTCTTCTCCACCTCTCTGTTCCCCCATATTGCTTCACACCCTACCCCTGCAGCCCGTGGTCCCGTGGTCATGGGTCCTGCACGAGAAGAAATAAGCATCTTCCCCCGTGGATATACAGTTCCTTCTGCCGCACTAGTTGCACACACAAATGAAACGAAGGGGAATGTGGTGGACAGTTAGGAGCAAACCTGTCACACTTGCTTCTCCTGCCCCCTTAGAGAGCCCTCGCTGGATCCCAGGTCATGCCCCGGGGCCTACTGCCAAACCTCCAGACTCTCCCTTCCCCTGGACCGCCTTCTCAGCTGATAGCACCCATGAGGGGACGAGCATGGATTCCTCACGACTAAGCTGTCCCCAAATGCAACTGCCCCGGCCTCCTAGATTGTTCTGGAATCTCTATCACCTCCTCAGAGCTGTGGGCCCTGCTCTCAGTCTCCATCATTTCGTGTCTGGGCTACCGGAATAACCTAATCCCTCCATCTCCAGTTGGCAGAGCTCTATTTTAAGATTTGAATGTGACTGCGTTCTTCCGGCGTGTAAAGCTCGCGGCGGTTTTCCGTTGGCTGAGAGGTAGCGGTCAGCATCCTGAGGCAGACACGGCCTGGCCGAATCCCCCTGCCCCTGGCGAGCACATGGGACACAGGATCTGCACGTATGCCCAGCCCCCTGCCCGTGCGCCTCTGCTCATCGCACCGCAGTCTTGCCTATCTGGGCTTTTTGTCCATACCGTCATTCTGCAAATGTGTCACACGGTCTTGACCTCTGACGTAGCCCAGCCCAGCTCAGGCACCACCTCCCAACGAGGGCCTTTCCTAAATCCGAACATCACATCAGGACCACTCACGTGCTCCCCTTGCTGCTGTCCCCTTCCATATGATATTGAAGGGATCTCTGTATAAGCCTGTCCTTCCACACACCAGGCTTCCGAAGGAGCTGCTTTGGCTCCTAGCACCCAGCTCTGCCCGCGGGTAGAGAGGAGGCATGCACGGGATTCGTGGAGCTTGACTGCACATAGACTTGAGGATAAGTTTGTCAAGCAGAAGGGGGGCTGGGGGGGGGACAGGAAGCCCAGGTGGAAGTGAGGCCGGGTGCACGTGGGTCCAGAGGCTGTCCGCATAAGGGTGTGTGGGTCGGCATTTGAGGGTGGGATTTCATCCAGTATCCTCTAGTGGGGAAGGAGGTGGGTGGGGGCTTTGAGGATGGCAGTGTCACGGTCCACGTTAGGCACAGAGGCCCAGCTGAGTACTCACACCGGCAGCCTGACCCGGGGCCTGTGCTCGGATCACTACCCTGCTGGGACTCTGGGGAGGAAAAGTCATGGGGGAGAGGAAACCATGCAAAGGCCCTGAGGCAGAAATAAGCTGGGTCAGGGTGGCTCAAGAGAGAGCTGTTCCAGATCCCACCGAGCTCTGTGGGAAAGGCGGGTTCTGCTTGGGGCTAAGGAGGCGGCTCTGGTTGCCATGGTAGCCGAGGGCGAGCGGGAGACCCATGGGGACTCTGGCTATGGCCCCGTGGAGGCACTCAGACTTGGGATGCAGAGAGGAGATAGGGACCCCCTCCTCAGGGCGCCTGCCCGTGGGGTTGCTGTGGAGGGGCGGGCGGCAGGGCAGCTGAGGGAAGCGCTCACCCAGGTGAGGGAAGACCTGTAAGTTCAGGATCCCATGGCCACCCCAGAGAGGGGCAGGAAGGGAGACGGGACAGGAGGAGAACTGGGCATGGGAGGGGGACCAGCATGTCAGAGATGGCTGGGGGGCCCTTATGGAGAGGCTGGGCAGTGGCGCTGGCCTTTGCCCTGCTAAGAAGGAGATTCCCAGGTGTTGATGGGTTAGAAGACAGCGAAGGGCAGGGGCTAAGTGGTGGGGGTGGGGCAGTCTATGTACCTTCAGAATCTCTGGGACCACGAAAGGGCTGCTCCTGGCTGACAACCTGGTCCCTGCCCTGTTTCCCTGAAGCAAAGTCCCAGCGCCCTCCTGCTGCTCAGACACTCAGCATTTCCCCAGAAGCAAAGACAGTCACCAGCCCTGTGCAAGCAAGCGTCACATGCTCCGTGGACCTGGTGCCCAGCTTCCTCGAGGCCCACTGGGGGTTCTTGGACACTTTTTTGCCTTGAGGGGCTTGTGAGGGGCTGTGTGCACATGGGTGGTCAGGACGCGGAGCCAGGTGGGTACCGGCCCCGGATCAAATTCCATTCTCTCTGCAGGACTTGGCCTGGGCCTTAAGCTACTACGCTCGGTTCTTCATCACCTACATCCCTTTCTATGGTATCCTGGGGACTGTCCTCTTCCTCAACTTCATCAGGTACCTGCTGCTTGGCCTTGACAGGGCTTTGACACGGGGACCCCTGGGGAAGGGCTCCGAGCTCCCTGCTTCCTGCCCTGGGCCTCCCGGCCTGGCCTCTTGGTGCACCTGCCGGGCTGCTGGGGCTAGGGGAGAAGGTCTGTTCCCACCTGGCCGGACTCCGTGGCCACTCCCATGGCTCCCGCGCTGAGCTGTGTTGTCTTCCAGGTTCCTGGAAAGCCACTGGTTTGTGTGGGTCACGCAGATGAATCACATCGTCATGGAGATTGACCACGAGCCCTACCGTGACTGGTTCAGCAACCAGGTGAGGGCAGCCGGAGCTCACACCGGGGCCCCATGGAGCCTGTGGGTCCGTCTCCACGCCTCCAGCCCTTGGCTGCTCAGTGGGCCCTGGACCACGCTGGGCTTCCCTGCCTGTAACCTTCCACAGGGAGGGACCAGCGGGGAATCTGGATGGGCCAAGGTCTCCCGGCCAGGCAGCTCGACAGGGAGGGGTTGGGCCTCTCGGGAAAGAGATGGAGCGCTCATTCTCCCATCTGCTCCTGGGCTCTCACCCCTCCCCTCCGCAGCTGGCAGCCACCTGCAACGTGGAGCAGTCCTTTTTCAATGACTGGTTCAGCGGACACCTCAACTTCCAGATCGAGCACCAGTGAGCACGGGCGGGCGGGCAGGCTGGGAAGGTGGGTGGCCCTGGAGGAGGGAGGTCACCAACCCTGTCTGGGCGTGGGCAGCACATGGGGGCTACCGCCCTCCCCACCCTGGCCAGGCCTCCCAAACGCCTCAGGCCTGGAGCCTGGTTCTGCAGCCCACCCACTGAGGTCGGGGGGAGGGGCTCACCAGCCCGAGGGACAGCCACCCTTCCCATGCGGCCCCAGCTTTGTAACCATAGAGAGCTCACCACTGGTCTCTTGAACCTTCGAGCCTAGCAGGGCAGGGGGACCGATCCCTTCATTGACAAGGAAACTGAGGCACGGCTCTTCCCCACCTCCTGTGCACCAGCCTCAGTGGGGGGGACACACACAAGGAGAGCCGCAGATGGGGTCTCCCCCACCCTGACTGCTGCTGTCTGTGCAGGCTGTGAGTAGGGGGTGGAAACGTCCTCACTCTGTCCCCGCTGTCCCCAGCCTCTTCCCCACCATGCCCCGGCACAACTTCCACAAGGTCGCGCCGCTGGTGAAGTCTCTGTGCGCCAAGCATGGCATCAAGTACCAGGAGAAGCCGCTGCTGAGGGCCCTTCAGGACATCATTAGGTAAGGGGGGGCGCGGCTGCTGGAGCCCCTGGAGGTCCCTGGGGCTCAGCAAAGAGACAGAGAGGTGCGCAGCTGGGACTGGCCATGGTGAGACTAATGGCCACCAGAGGACGCAAGCCCCTGGGGCCCAAGTGTCCCCACCAGGGCTCCTCCCTTACTAGGAAGGACCCGGCTTCAGCTCTGGGCTGGAGGGGGACCCTCCCTTGGTCCTCCCTCAGGCTGTACCCCGGGAGCCCTGAGCAGACAACCCTATAGTCCCTCTGAGAGCCAAGAAGCACCGCCCACCCCCCAGCGCCCCCCTTCCTGGGTCCTGACGGTCCCCTCCTCTTCCCAGGTCCCTGAAGAAGTCCGGGGAGCTGTGGCTGGACGCTTACCTCCACAAATGAAGCAGCAGCCCTGGGGCTGCCCACGGGGAAGGGGGAGCAGGTGGGAGTGCTGGCCACAGGGAGGGGGGCTTTTGTTCTGAGGGGTTCCACAAGGCTGGGGTACATGCTGGTTCGGGAATCCCATCTTGGTCTATCTCCTGTTTTCCTCCGCTTTCCCTGCACTTCTGTCTCCGACACCCTCCATGGGGCTGTCCTCTCTCAGATGGCCCTTCACCTGCTCCCTCCCACCCCCAGGAGCCAAGAGAGGTGCTCTGTCCCGGCCCCCAACTTCTGTCCCCAAACTTTTGCCAGGCCAGAGGTCCACAGAGACGGCCTATAACACCCCTGTCCTGCTGCCTGGTCTCTAGGCCTCACACCTCCTTGTCTCCCTCAGATACTTCTGAGGACCGTGGCGGGTGGGGGTCCTCGTTGGGCGCCACGGCTCCCTGGCCTGTAGGCCTGGCCCCACTGTCAGCGTCCCCGTCATGGTGTTAGGGGGTGTGTGCGCCCGGTGCCCCCGGCCCCCTCGCGGCCTGCACTGGGACCCGGGCCTCCCTGCTGCCACCCCTTCTCTTCAGATACCCAGAGTCCTGACCCTGATCCCGGCTCCCTTTGCCCGCAGCGCAGCCAGCTCAGACCTCGGGGCCCAGGCAAGTGTCCTCGCCCCCGCAGGAGCCCTCTGACCCGGGGCTTGTGCTGTTCCATCTCACCACCTGCCACGTCTCCCCAGCTCCACAGCTTGGGACCCGGGGGCCAAGGGGGCCATCCTGAAAGTGGGCTTGGCCAGATCAGAGGATCAGCTGGCCTGTCGGCTCAGCCCTGTCTCCTCGTCCCCCAACATCCCCTTCAGCTGTTTGTCCGGGCTGGGCGATCAGACCTTTCTCCAAGGTGCTCTGTTACCTGCCAGGCAGTGCCCACCAGTTTCTAACTGCTTGGCCAAGTGGCCTTGAGCCCTTCAAGCTGCCGGAGGGCGCCTCACACAGCCCAGCTCCATGCGGGGGCTGCTAGTGGGGACGTGCTCACACTGTCTTCTGCTCTCGCCTGTCCTCTGGTTTTTTAATCTTTTGTTGCAGAGACATTCTGACGGGGTTGGGGGGAGCTGCGACAACAGGGCTGGGCCTTGTCACAACCTTCTTCCAGCTGCCTCTTTAGGCCCCTGTGGTGGGCTGAGCCCGGCTCACTCATGGAGGCCACAGGGACCCCAACTGTGGGAGCTGCTGAGGCCGCTGCTGTCGAGAAGGCAGTAGGGGCCCGGGGGGGGGAGGCAGTCCCAGAGGACGTGACCCTAAAGATCTGGGGGTTTGGGAGGGAGACGTGATGAAGGTCAAGTGAAAACTGCAACAAGGAGTTTGGGGCCGGAAGCCAGGCAGCCAAGGGGGTGGGGAGTGAGCGGGAGGGAGGGGCTCCGGGCTGCTGCGTTCGGAAATCTAACCCACTAACCAATATTTAGCTTCAGGAGAGGGGAGCAGAACAAGCTCAGCGGGGGCGCCTATGGGAGAGAGCTGTAGTCCCCCAGCTCCCCCGCCAGGGGGAGATGCATCTTGTGCGACGGACCTGCAGGTTGCCATGGCGACCCAGTGGCGAACACAGGCCCCAGGGGCTGTCCTTCCAGGGACACAGAATGGATCTATAGGGAACTGATGTTAATTTTTACCATATCGCTCCCCCACCCCTACATTTTTTGGAAATAAAAGTAATTTTATTCTCACTTTCTGCACGTTAATGCTAAGCGGATGAAGGAAGGGGCTTTGTAGCCGGGGGACCAGGGAGAAGACTCATGCTGGTAGATTTTGCTGTCCCTTCCCCAACTGCGGTGGCCCTACCCCCATCCCCTGCTGCCTCCCTTCAGGAGAGAACTTCTCTCCCCTTCCACTGAAGTGCGTACACACAAACCCAACTCCAGATGTGGCCACTGGAGCCAAAGGAGGTTTCCTGGAAGGTCTCTGGAGGGCAGCAAGGAGAAGCTGGCCCAGGCCACCTTTCTGACCTCCCCATTCCGCATCTCTGTCCCCAGTTCCTCCTGGGAGCAGCTGTCTGCTCACAACCTCGCCAACTGACTGGCCTGTTGCCAGACTCCCGTTCCCCCATTTTCTGGTCAGTGGACAGAGCGCTGGGGAGCAAAGAGAATCTCGGAAGGGAGTTTAGAAAGCCCTAGAGACCTACGCTTCCGTCTTGGGGTCCCCACACCCTGGGGAGACGCGCATGCCATCTCAGCTCAGCCCACCAGCTCACAGGCAGCGGCAGACAGAGTCCTGGGTCTGTCCTACCACCAAGCCTGGGAAGTCCGGAGGGCTGTGCCAGGAGCCCAAATGCTGCTCTGCTCCTCTGCCTCCGGGTTGGCTCAGGCGGCAGGTCAAGCTAGGTGTGTCCGGGAAGGGTTCAGCATAGCCAGCGCCCGGCCTTGCCTCTCCTCCCAGCAGGGCTGCAGAGAGTCCCAGAGTAGACCCTTGTGGCCTTTGTGTTTTCCCTGGGACCCCAGTATCGTGCGCAGGGACAGCCAGCTGTCCCGGGTAGGGTGGAGGTGGTTCCCCAGTGGGTCCAGGGATTCGGCAGTGGGATCCAAGGTTGCAGAAGGAGCCCTGAGCCAGAAGACAGAGACCCACTGAGTGGCCTTGGGTGAGTCCTCTGGCCTGGCTCTCTGGGTGGGTCCCGCCGTTGATTCACCAAAGGCACCAGGCTAGAGTGAGGCTGTCACTCTCCCCGCCTGTGAGCCCTTGGCCCGGACCTTGCAGTAGAGAGGACTTTGAGTCTGAGAGACCATGAGATACACACCTTCCATCCTTCTTACCTGTGCCTGTGTTCCGCCTCCTGCCTGGGCTGGGCGTGGTACCCTGTCCCCCAGGATGGGACAGTACAGGCTCCCAGGGATGGGGAGGGTCGCAGGGAGGACTGATGGTCTAGGTGGACACTGTGGCTCTGAAGGCACCAGCTAAATGTGGGCTCGGGTCAGGGGGCACTGGGATCTTTCCTGTGTCTTTTTCCCACCGCGCCATCTGTGTGCTCAAATATTATTACGCCGGTGGCATGAAGCTGGGAACACCTGTACCTGCTCTCTGCTGAATCCCTTCTGTCCACATACTCCATGGAGGGTCTTGCCCAACACGGAATCATGGGTTTCCCCACCCCCGCACCTTCCCCGCAAAGTCATGAGTCCCTGACTTGTAAGGTCCTTAGTGATCACAAGACCCGAAGCTTCCATTCTCGGGGGAGGCTGGGACCAGCAGGGAAGGGGCTGGTTGGAGGCCACGCGGTGGTGGCAGCCAGATCCCTGCTCCTCACCCAACACTCCGCCAGCCCATCTCCTTCACTCCCTCAAGGGAAGGGCTGTTTCCCAGAACCAGATGTCCCCTGACACCATCATGTCAAATGTCAGACCACTCCCAAGAGGCTCAGCAGCTGGCCAGAGGGGCGGAGGCGGTGGAGGGAGGCCTTGGGAAGCCGAGAGTCCGCTCAGCATGGTGGATGGCCCGAACATGTGCAGGGCCCTGGGGCCCAGAGGAAGGGTTGACAGAGTGGCCTGGGCTGTGTGTGGACCTGGAGCCCCCCAGCGGACCTGGCAAGTTGCTGAGGCCTCCGGTGGGACACTCAGGAACCCTCTTGGTCCTTTGGGAGGAGCGAGGAGGCCTTTGGTGACGAAGGGCAGGGTGGAGGTGGCTGGCAGCCCCGGACTCCCGCTGCCCTTGGGAGTCGCCAACCACTGCTCCAGAGACAGTGCCTTGCGCCAATCAGGACTCCTTCCCTGTCCCAGCTGCTCCGTCCCTGGAGAGATGTGCCCCTTTGGATGGGATGCAGCTTCTCAGAGAGACCCTGGTCTGATGCCTGGCCTGGAAACGATAAGCTGTGGGTCTCAGGGAGTGCCTACAACCTCTAAGGAAGAAACTGAGGCCCAAGGGGAAGGCATGGCCCAGGTCTAGAACTCCAGGTTTCTTTTCGCTGCATTTGACGTTTTTCATACTAGCCCAAGCCAAATCACCCCGTTCAAGAGCAAATGTCCAGGAGAATTAAGGTCAGGTCCTGAGAGCTTGGAAAGGGCCAAGCGGAAGAGGCAGCCAGGCACTCTCAGACCTGCCGGGGCAGTGTGTGTGTGTGTGTGGGTGTGTAAGCCCCGTGAAAGGTCTGTGATCTGGCCTATCACATACGAGTTCCTTCATAACCCAGACGAGCCATTCACCATTACAGGCAGGGCTGGCTCTTGTGAATCTGCTTTCCCACCACCTGCTGGGGATGCCCACGGGAGACTCTGTCCGTGCTGGTTGACGGAAGGAATAAATCAGCAAGTCCCAGCTGCCCGCAGCCTTTCTGCTTTTCCTCTGCGCTCAAGACTGAGTGTACACCATCAGGAAGGGATCCGGGGTTTCTTGGAGGCACCCCCAAGGCCCTTCCTTCCCTCCTTTTACAAAGCTGGCCCACAATGCCTAGAGTTTTTTGTTTCGGGACTCTGGAAGAGAACTCCTGATGGAGAGGGGGAGCTCAGCTCAGGAGAGGGGTGATGACCTGCGCACATGCGGGACAGAGTGGGGCAAGGGCCAAGACATCCCGCCAGTGGATTTTAGGCAGTAAGGGGAGATCCAGATCGGTTGGCTACTTGAGGCCAGGCGGCTTCCACAAGGGTCCTCTGAGCAAGTCACTAGGCCACCCCTGATTTGAAGAGGGAGCGCGCGCTCCCCGAGGCCACCACTAGGGGCAGCGCGGAGCGGGGCCTGCCCCACAACGGGGCAGGTACTCTGGACGCCCCTAGGTGGCGCCCCAGGCTCAGCATTCCCTAAGGCAGGGAGGTGCTGCCCCCCCACCCAAGTACGGGGTGTTGACATTTCCCCTAAGTGCACGAGCAATCAGGGCAACTGCAGGAACTGCCCTGGCTGCTCAGGAGGTGGAAGGAATGCCAACCCAGGGCTCACACGGCACCCGGAGTCAGCAGCATTTCCGTAGGTGGCCACAGGAAGGGGATCTCCCAGCAGAGGGAACAGCCCGGGCAGGGAACCTGAATGTGAGGTCTGCTCTAGACATACAGAGTTTGCTTTCAAGGTAGGAAGTACCTCTCAAGAAACAAACTGGGTCAGAGACAGCCGCCGGCTTGTCCCAGGTGAGAGCAGGTGGGGCCCCAGGGTGCTGGACTGCACACGTGCATTTTTTTAAATTTCTGAACCCTGTTGCCAAGCCCTATGCAAAGAAACTTCCACACAGCATCCCCTTTTACCTTCCATCACCCTAGGTCATACTACCGCTCAGAGGTTGAATAACTTCCCACAAAGTCATATAGCCATGACTCCCAGCAAAGGCAGGATCCCTCCACCCCACCAGGGTTTTCCTGACCAGAGAAGTGGGGGCGGGAGTCGCATGGCGGGGGGGCAGGTGTCCTTGGGAAAGGACTGGATAAGACCTCCAGGACGTGTGCCCCTTGACCTCCTCAAGAGAACCCAGCCCAGGACAATGGCGGCTCTGACAAATGGAGGGACGATCCTGCGGCAGATGGGGGTGGGGTCAGGGGACTCCAGCTCCCTCTCCAGAAAGGCCCTCAGAGAAATCCTAGCTTCGCATTTCATTTTCTTTAAGCTGCTGATGCCAAGCAGGCACCTGGTCCCAGGCAGGCATGCGAGAAAGCCTGTGTTTCCCCTTGGGGGCCACTGAGCACAGTCAGGCTGCACCCCACCAGCCGGATGCCAAGTGCGGAACCAGTGGGTGGTCCTAGGAGACCCCTCAACAAGGAGGCTGCAGGAGGAGGCCAGGGCACGTCTGGGCCATGCTGGCTCCCCCTTTCTGTGCTCAGGGGGCGCCTTGGACATGGCCTTCCGCCCTGAGCCCTGGTCTGCTGGACAGGCCCCGGTCCCACTGTGCAGATCCACTGTGCAGAGGAGTCAAGCGAGGGGAGCCCATCGTGACTGCCGGAGGTTGCTGGTGAGTGGGCCAAGAACACGAAGGGAAGGCCCAGGCCTACAGAGAGAGCTGAGCCTGGGGCAGCTGCCAGCTCCCCAACCCCTGGCAGAGGGGACCTCTAAAAGCCATCATTCACTGGCACCCCCCAATTGCCATCTCCCAGCACCCCAATGGCCCAAGGGCCCGATGCCTCTGAGGAAGTCTGGGGCAAACTCCAGCCCCAAGAGCCTTATAGAGTCAATACTCCATCATGTATCTGGGTTTGTTTTTATATAAAAATAACAGTTTTCCCTAAATTTTTGCTCTAGGAAAACATGCCATGCTGTGTGGCTTTATGTACCATCCCCCTAGCCCTGGTCCTGTTTGGCCAAGAGCCATGGCCTTAGGGCTGCCAAGCACACAGGTGAGGGGGCTGAGGTGAGCAGATCCAGAAGGGTGGGCAGGGCCCCCTAGGCCAGGTGGGGAGGGGGGCGGACAAGTCTGCCTAGGCCAGCTTGGTGGCAGCCGGGCCCGGGGTCCGGCTGTCCTCACTGGTGGAGGTAGGCTTCCAGCCAGACATCGCCAGACTTCTTCAGTGACCTAGGAGACAGAGATGGGGGGTGGGGGGGGCTGTTGACTGCAAGATACTACCCCCAGCCCCCAGGACAGTGAGGGTGAGTGAATGGACTTGTCCCCATTCCTCTGGGACAGGCCGCTGGGGTGGGGGTGGGGCAGCCAGGTAACCGGGAGTGGAAGCTCCACTTTCATTCACTGGAGTAGAATCTAGACGTTGCCTGGGAGCAGACAGGGCACCAAGGCCAAGTCCAGACTGCAGTCAGCACGGGCCTGTCCCTCGTTCTTCCCCACTCTCTCTTTTGTCACCTTCTGCTGGGCCCTGCGATCCCGGGACCCATTTCTAAGTCAAGGAGCCTGCCGCCTGCCCACCCTCCCTACCCTGAGCCTGACGGCAGACAGAGCAGCCAGAACCAGCCACAACTCGCAGGGAAACTCTGTGCCCAGGGCAGGCGCTCAGAGCCAAGGGCCAGGAAGGGTCGTGCAGGAGAAGCCGCAGGAGGTCCAACCCCAGCATGGAAGGAAGGGCCTCGGAGTCCAGGGAACAGTGTGCGGCGGAGCACAGAGGGGGCCGAGCTCTGGCTGTGGAATCTGACCACGGTTCCCCATGGCCAAGGGTACCTGCAGGGCCAACTACCCCATCCCTCGCGTGGACAGCTACAGGAACCTCTGCTCTGCTTCTTTCTGCTTCGAATCGAGCCCCCATCAGGGCATCTCTCCAGAACCCCAGTCCTGCGTGTCCCTCCTCCACTCCCGTTGGCACACTCTTGCCTCACAGCCTTGGCACGGCTGTTCCCTTGCCCCAGATAGTCACCCCGTCACACCTGACCCCATGGCCAGCCCTCCCCCCTCCTCCCCGTCCCTGCTCACGTGGCCGCTTCTCAATACCACCCTCCCTGTCACCCTATCAGAAACCCGCGAGTCCTACCTGGCACTCACGTCCCCTCACCCATCCCCATTCTTAGGTTTTATGGTTTTCTTTTGCCAAAGCGTATCTTCTCTTCCCACGTCCTCTGTACTTGACTTATTTTAACCTTCCTATGGCCCCTACTAGGACGTCACCTCCAGAAAGGTTGGGATCTCAGTCTGTTCTGCTCAGAGACAGGGATGCAGGACAGGGCCTGGGCCCACGACAGGTGCCCCCAAAACCCGGTGGTGTGAGAGAGCCCCGGGAAGGGAGGGAGGGCACAGGCTGAGGACAGAGAGGTTGATCGGAAAAGCCTCAAGTGCCAGCTCTTGAAGAGGGACCCGTGTGGGCTCTGAGAGCCAGGTGTCCGGGAAGGTGCCCGAGGGGAGCTGCCGTGCATGGGGGGTCCTTACCCAACGATGTCCACCAGGGCGGTCAGGAAGGGCTTCACCTCGTAGTTGAGGCCGTGCTTGGCACACAGTGCCTTGACCAGCGGGGCCACCCTGCGGTAGTTGTGCCTCGGCATCGTGGGGAAGAGGCTGGTGGGGAGAGCGTGGGTTGGCACCTGAAGTGGGGGGTGCCAGAGGGAGCCCCCTTCCCCACCCAACCCCTCCCAGGCCCCCAGGGAGTCCAGGGCTTATGTCTTGGTCTCCCCAGGGAAAGACTGGACACAGGGGCCCCTGGCCAGCCCCCCCAGGCTCAGGACTCACTCCCACCCCCGTGGGGCCTCCAGGGCCGCACTCACTGGTGCTCGATCTGGAAGTTGAGGTGGCCGCTGAACCAGTCAATGAAGAGCGAGGGCTCCACGTTGCAGGTGGCCGCCAGCTGCCAGAAACAGGTGGGGCACCGCTGAGAGGTGGGCACAGGGCCCTGCCCTGGGAGCCCCACCAGGGGCTAGCGGGGCCCCGGCCAGGTCACACCCCTGCAGCCCACCTGAGAGCTGGCCCAGTCCCGGTGCTTCTCGTGGCCAATCTCCTTGGGGATGTGGTTCATCTGCGTGATCCACACGAACCAGTGGCTCTCCAGGACCCTGAGAGGAGAGGCTCAGGCACTGCCCGTGTCTAGCTCACTGCTTAGATCAGGCCTGGGCCTCAGCATCCTCATCTGTGCCCCGGGACTGCTGTAACCCCTCCCCCACTGGTGTCTGAGGAAGCTGAGCGAAGCAGGGGCCATGGCTCGGCGGAGCCCGGAGCAGCCCAGCGCACAAGGATGGCCGTCCATGGGGCCGCTTGTAAGCCGGGCCACGGCCTCCAGACCCGCCGCCCCTGGGACCCCGCCCCTCGTGCTTCTCAGCCACCCCAGGCAGGAAGCCCCGCTGTCCCCATACTGCAGATGGGGACGTGGAGGCTCTGAGCATGGAGGGCTGTGGCCAAGGTCCCCTGCCGCCTGCGTGTGGTCTCTCCAACTCCCGGCCCTTCCGAGTCTGGCCATACCTGACAGCAACGAAGAGGAGCAGAGCCCCAGGGAGGCCGTAGAAGGGGGCGTAGCACAGGAAGAAGCGGGAGTAAAAGCTGGCGGCCCACAGCAGGTCCTGCAGAAGAGGGGAGAGGAGCACAGAGGCCCTGAGGCAGTCGGGAGTGGGAGCTGGGGTCACCCACCCCTTCTTGCTGGCTGTGCCTCAGCAAGGTTTTCCTAGCAAGGTAGAGGGCCAGGGTCCTGGCCCTGCCAGCCTTGTGGGGCTAACTCTGGAGGAGAAGGTGTCATGGAGGGACCCCTCCCTGGGAGACACAGAACTGGCAGAGTCGGCCCAGGGGGTCCCCGCTTCCAGGTAGGGCAACCTGACCCGGACAGACCCCCAGCACGTCCTGTGCACACTTGCACGTGCACACCTCGTGCCCCCCCTCCTCCCACCACCGCCAGCTTCCCTGGGAGACCCGCGCCGAGTCCCCCCCACGCCCCTACCACCCCCGCTTACCGTCCACTGCATGCACACCAGCATGTAGGCCAGATTTTCCACCTCGAAGTTCACCAGGGTGAGCAGCGGTGGGCCGACTGCAAGAGGGAACAGCGGGGTCAGGAGGAACAGGGCTGGGCTGCCAAGCAGGAGAGGCCGAGGGAGTGGGGGAGCGAGGCGCTGTTACCCCGGGAACGCCCGTGCTACCGGGTGCCGGTCCCCTCCAGGTACCCAACCCCATGTCACCCACGAGTCTTCTGCAGGCCAGGGCCAGGTTCCCAGCCTCAAGCAGGCCTCCCCACCGACTGCCCCGTGCTCTAGGGCTCCGGAGCCCCGTGCTGCGAGTGCAGGAAGGAACTCTGAATGCCCAGGCCGAGGCTGCAGCTGGCGAGGGGAGAGTCAGCCCTGGCTGCAGGTGGTGGTGGTGGGGGGGAATGGTTGAGGGGATGGGGGGGTTGGGGGGAGAGAGAGAACTGGGCAGGAGAGGCCAGCAGGGGCCGTAGGAGGGAGGCTTTAACAAGTGGGCCCCCGCCCTGGGAGGCAGCGGAAGCTGTCGAGAGGGTCGGCAGGCCCGGCCCCGCTGTGCCCCCATCTCAGGGCCAATGCACGCCCACTCACTCAGGAAGAAGTACAGGTGCTGGCGATGGTAGGGCAGGTACCGGCGCTTCTTTTTGCCGTACTGCGGAGACAGCACAGGCTGGAGGCTGGCTGGGGCCAAGGCAGCCCTAGGTTCCAGCCATTGGGCCCATCCCCCCTCCCCGGAGGGCTGGCAAGTGGGGAAGGGGGGCCCCTTGAGCAGTGGCTCAGCCTGGATTTGTTGGGGAGCTTGGTCAGGGGCCAGGCCTGGGCCACAACAAGGGACTCAGTGGCCACAGTCCCTCCTCCCAACTCCCACCACCAAGCCGCAGGGCCAGCGGGGTGAGTCCATGTTCTCCCCACGCACCTCAACAGACGACTCCCCCAGGAGGAAGACGGGCGCCACGGTGACATCTGGGTCTTTGTGGAAGATGTTGGGCTTGGCATGGTGCTGGAAGTGGCGGAAGTTCCACCAGTGGGCCGAGAAGCCCTGTAGGGGATGAGGGAGCACTCAGGGCCGGGGCGAGGCCGGGTGCACCCCCCGTCCCCGCCTGCACACTCGGGCTGCCAGGGAGACACCCCCAGCTCTGCGCGTGGCTCCCCGCCGCCTGCCCCCCCACCCTCACCTTCAGCTGCCCCATCACAAACTGCTGGGCCACGTGGTTCCACTGGGACTTCCTGAAGACCGACGTGTGGCCCAGGTCATGCTGCAGACACCAGCACTGAGCCTGGGGACCGAGGCAGGGTCAGGAGCCGGTGACCCAGGACCGGACAGCCCAGGGTTCCCTCCCAGCTCCCAGGGCACCCCCACAGTTATTGCTGCATTTTAAGACCCAGTGGGCCATCTTCCTCTGTTTGACAGATGAGGACAGCTGAGCATCAGGAGGCCTGGGGACTTGGAAGTCTCTCACCGAGCTTGTTTAACACGCAGCTTGACCTACAGATACACGCCTCTTGGGGACTCTGCGGCTCATTCATTCATGTATTCACTCAGCAAATACATCCAGAGTGCCCTCGGGTGCCAGGCCCTGTATCTACTAGATAGCTTGGGCGGCGGCAAGACAGCGCTGGAGTCACCTGGGAGGTGGCCAGGACAAGGGCGGCAAGGGTGCTGGGCACCCAGCCCGGGCCGAAGAGGTAGACGAGAAGCCAAGCGAGCACCTCCATGGCCAGGATGTGGCCCAGCAGGAGAGCGAAGAAGGCGGGCTTGGCCTCAAACAGCTCCATGTCCTCGGCCGCCTGGCGTAGGGCGCGGAAGTCCTCCACCAGCTGGGCCTGCCACGGTGGGAGGGCTGGTGGGCTACAGCAGCGAGGCCCCAGTGATCTCCGGGAGTCCCCCCACAGCGACCCATGCCCCAGCCAGTCCCGGGGCCAGGCCCATGGGGTGCAGCCGAAGGAACGGAGGGGAGAGCTCCAGCCCGGGGTCTGAGCTGGGGAGGCAGCTGGTGGCAAGGGCTGGCCCCACAAAAGGTGTGGGGCACATGAGAAGCAGAGAAAGCCAGAGCAGGGAAGACCCTTAAAGCCCAGTGCATCCAAACCCTCGGTGTAGATGGGGATACTGGGCCCAGAGCAGGAAACACAGCAGATGCTGCAGCCCGGCCAGCCCCCACTGGGGGCTTCTGCCTCCACTGCCAGCTACCTGCCCAGGAAGGGATGGCCGACCCAGCCTTGGCCCCCGGGGGCCCCTGGGAGGAATGTGGACGGAGCTGCTACTGGCGATGCCCCCACCCCCACCCCTCCGTTGGCAGCTTGGCCTCCACCAGGGCCCCGCTCACGTCCTGGGGTCCATCCTGGCTGGGCTCCTCTGGGGCCAGCTCTCCAATCAACAGGGGCTGCAGGAACTTGCGCACAAAATTGAGGTCCTGGTGGAAGGCGCGGAAGGCATCCTGAAGGAGAGCCAACAGTCAGGGGGACAGCCAGCCCGCTGCAGCGGTCCCCAGAGGCAGCATGGGTGGGAGAGCCTGGGATGGAGAGGCAGCTGGTGGATCTGCGGTCACATAAACAGGGCCACATGGGTCAGCCTTGCCCACTGGCCTGGCCGAGTCCTCCCCAGGACCTGGGTGTCCCGCTGGAAGCCAGGCTGCAGCTACTTTCCCCAGCACTGGTGGCGGGGGGGGGGGGGCTCGCCAAAAATCAGGCAAGGGCCACACAGACTGAGTTCTTAGGTTGGCAAGGAAGAGACTCAAATGGTTAAGCTCATTTGATTTTAAAAGCAGGAGGAGAAAATATCATTTTTTTAAAAAAAAGCAAATTAAATAAACATCACATACTCCCATGGCTCTCTGAAACCACTGGGGATGGGAATGGGGCGAGACACACTATAACAGGGGTTAGAGGCCAGAACAGCAAAGCGCTAGGGACTGGGACCAGTGGGGAAGCCGGCCCAGGGGCTTCTGAAACGTTGAGCAAACCGGCCTGTACAACTGGGCTCCCTTAGTCTTGCCAATCGAGTCCTGGTGCAACGGGCTTGTCCTCGCTCTCAGCTCTTCACTGGATTTTCACCCTTGAACTCGCAGAGGCTATCTCTGAAGGAACTAGCCCTCACCGGCTTGCCCTGACCAGCTAGAACAAGCAGGGATGGGGGTGAGGGGCTGTCCCCGTGGGGCCTGGGACAGGGCCCTGCTGGCTGCCGAAGGAAACAGCTCTCAAGAACACTGAGAACGGGGCCTCCCATTGTTCTCCTGCTAACAAGCCTTCCAGCTTCTGGGGGACGTTCAGACGGAAGGCTGGGCCCCTCTACTTGCTACTGGACATCCCGCACGGTCCTGCGGGGAGGAAACCCTTCAGGCCCCTCCAGCTCCCACTTAGAAGCCACACCTCCAGGATCCACCCCAGGGTCCCTTTTCCTGTCCAATGCTTGCTTGCTGGCCCGGGGCAACCTAGAGACCTCTGGGGGCTGGGGGTGGGGCCCAGGAGGGTCCAGCTTCTGGAATAACCTAGGTCCTGGGGAATATGACTTGGAACCCTTCCCTGAGCTCCTAAGCAGGGAGAGAGCTGTATTATGTAGACCTCTCCGCTCTCCGAGTTGATCTTGACTTTGGAGGGAGGAGGTGGAGAGGAGACTGGCCCCACCGGAAGCTGCCTGGCCCCGGGGCCTCCTGGGGAGCTGCGAGGGTAGACAGCTCTGGGGCTCAGCTGACCCCACCCACTGTGACCTTGAGCAAGTCTACCCTCCTGCGGGGACCAGGCAAAAGAGGGCAAGACTCCAGACTCCAGCGCCTTTCAGGCATGAAGCGCCCTCACCCGGCCGAGCCACCATGGCCAGCGTCCACCTCCACCACCTTCTCATCTCTGCCCCCATGAAACGCGGACTCTCCCCGCCCCCCAGACCCTGGCAGTCACCACTCTGCGGTCTATGAATTTGACTACTCGCGGGACCTCTGATAAGAAGGATCAAACATATTTATCTGTCCTCTTGTGGCTGACCTGCCACTCAGCATCAGGCCCTCAAGCTTCATCCCTGTTGGAGCAGGTGGCAGAATCCCCTTCCTTTCCGACGCTGATGAGCACCGACTCTGAGCCCCTCTTGCTTCCTCTGAAACTCCCCCGGCTGCACGTGGCTGCAGCCCCAGGATTTCTTCATTCCTCTTTCAGCCCCTTCTTCTCCCCCATCCTGTGTTCTGGGGTCACCCTGGTGCCCACCAGACCCCCAGATCTCCTGAGGAGCCATAGGAGCTCCCTCCTGACGCTGTCCCTGGGTCCCGATTCACCCAGGCCAGGCTTGGGGATGCGCTGGGGGCAAGGGCCACCAGAGGGACTTCCAGCCTGATCTATCCCCTGGCATGACAGGGGCTGGTTAGGCCCCAAAGGGCTGGTGAGAAAATCCAGCAGCCCACAGACAAGGGTCTGGCTGATGGGGGACAGAAGGGGCAGGGTGGTGGCTGGTCCGTGGGAAGCAGGTCAGCACCACTGAGCCTGTCTTTTTTTTTTTTTTTTTTTTTTAAGATTTTATTTATTTATTTGAGATGGGGTGAGGAGAAAGAATCTGAAGCCAACGCCACATAGTGTGGAGCGCGATGCAGGGCTCGATCCCACAACTACCAGATCACAACCTGAGCTGAAACCAAGAGTCGGACACCCAACAGACTGAGCCGCCCAGGTGCCCCGAACTGTTCTTGTGCTCAGTCCCAACAAGGTGGGTCGCTGGCCTTGGGCCAAAGCCTGATGCACCAGCAGACAGCTTTTGCTGGAACCCATGCGGGGGGCCATGTGAGCAGACCCTCCCTGGGCCACTGCTTAAGGACCCAGGGGCTGGGCAGAAGACTCAGAGAGGTCAAGCCACTCACACAGCTCCATCTGATGGAGATTGGATTCTGATTGGATCAGAATGCAAAACTGTGCTTGGGGCCACTCAACAGTAGCCCCAGGGTGGCCACTCCTGGGTGGGGCTGGGGGGAGGCAGTGGATCTTGGGGGGGGGGCAGTGACGTGGAAAGTGGCTCTCACCACTAAGCTGGCCACCATCCCACAGAACCAAGGACCTGGCTGCTTGGAGGCTAGACTGTGAGGCACAGGAGGGGGGGTCCTGGTGCTTCTTGGGCTGTATTGCCTGAGTTTCAGGGCACTGTGGGGGGCCCCACCCTCCTCCACCCCTGTGCCCTGGGAAACATCCTATGATCCTCCCCCACTGGCAGAGCAGGCGCTGGATAGCAGGTGTGAGTAAGTGGACAAGAGTCCGCAAGGCAGGGATAAGAACCATTTTACTGGAACAGAGGCTTGGAGTGGTAGGGACCCCTGCCCAGGCCAGAGTCCATCACAGCCCAGTGGGGATTCCAACCCAAATAGATCTGTGATATCCATGCTCTCTGAGCTCCTGCCCTGCCCCCACAGCTCCTCGTGAGCCCCCAGTAGCAGTCGGCCAACGGGTGGGAGTGGGGGGTTCCGTGCCAGGCTGCTGGGGACCAGCCATCATGAACTGAGCTGTGAAGCCACAAACAAGATTGCACACCTCCCCCCCATTTTGCATTTCCTCAACAGTACAGCAGAAACCACCAGTGCCCATCTCATGGGGCTGCCGGGAGGACGGATCTGGGCAGGTAGAAGTGCACTGAGAAGGGCCTGGCATCCAGCTCCGGCCGAGTCCTGCACTGGCCCGATGTGCCCTTCTCCTGAGCCCACTGGAATTTAGTGCCTCCCAGGGCGGGCCTGTGGGAGTGAGGCAGGGGAGTGGTGTGCACCCCAACATTCAAATCCTAGCCAGCCTGAAGCTGGACACATAGTGGGGACAGGCAAGCATTTCTGGTCACTCCCCAAAGATTTGGGAATGTTCCAGATCAGGAAGGGAATGGAGCGGGGCTGCTGGGGGCTCAAGTGGTCTGAGTCTGTCCATGCAGCCTCCTTAAGCCTCTGTTGAATTGTGACAATGGTGGGTAGGGGGGTAAGCCTGACGGGATACCCGAGGAATCCTTCCGTCCCTCCTCTCCCTGTGGGAAGATACAGGAAGCCCTCAGGCCCAGCCTGTGTGCTCCTTCCCATGCCCCCCCACCTGCCTCATCGGGGTCAGTGGGGAAGTAGTACCAGGGTCCCCGTTTTATAGACGAGGACACATAGAGACAGAGGCCAAAGGGCACACAGCTCGTGCAACCCCCACCCATGCAGGCCAGCCTGACACAAGGACCAACCCTCCCAGAGAGCCACTCCTGGTGCCCCCAGTGACTAGCCGGCACCCAGGTTAGGGCTCCGCCCAGCACCCCAAAGGGGCCAGGCCCTCTGACATGTGGTGCTTTCTCAGCCACACACCCCCCCCACCCCCCCGCCCAGCTCCCTCTGGGAGCTCTGGCTCTCCCTAGCCGCTTCATGGGAAAGCACGAGGCTTGCATGCCCTCAGGAAGAAATGCACGGAGGGCCACCAGGCGGGTGGGGCCACCAGCGTCCCTCCATAGGCACTGTGTTCCTGCCCAGCATGCCCCCAGGGCAGGAGCCAGGCACTGCAACTAGCGTGGGAAGGAGCCTGAGTGGGTGGGGACCCTGCAGAAACCAAGGCAGTGCCCAGGGAGGTCACCCTTCATGCGGAGTCCCCGCAGGCGGCCAGCGTGCTGGGTGGAAGCAGTGTGGGCTCTGGAGCCAGGTCCTCTGCGTTCCTGCCCGGCCCCCTCTAAACCCACCCCTCAGAGCCTCCCCTCTGCCCACCTCCTCCCAGCTCCAACCCAGACACAAGCCCCACTCTCCAAGCCCAAGGACTCAGGCCCTGCTCTTTGAGGGTTGCAAAAAGGTCCCTGCACGTCACCCACATCCAGCCTGTCTCCTCATCTGTGAAACGGGTCAACACGCATACGTGCCTTGGATGGGTTGTTGTCCGAACACCCCTAAAGCTAACTCCTATACCACCCACCCACCCCATTCTGGTGCTCCTGGGCCCCCAGCAGCTCCTGCCTTCTGCCCTGGCCATGCCTGCCCTTCTGAGCCCAGGTGACTGGGACCTCAGCTGGGAGAAGGTAGGTCCCCACTATCTCTTCCCTTAGCCTGCTGCCCTTCTCCTGGAGGGCTCTGCCTTCCCATCCCCATTAGGGATCCTTCTAAATGTACCTTATATTGCCCTGGCTTCCCCACTCTGGCCTCCAAGATCCCCTTAGAATAAAGCAAAGTTCTGCTTTCAGGGACCCAGACACCCAGTGGGAGCCCACTCCCACCACCTCTGGACCTCACTGCCTGCCCTCTCCCCTCTGCTCCACTCCAGCCCCGCTGGCTTCCTTGCTTATTTCCTTGAGCACCTTCCCACTTCTGAGCCTCTGCTCTAGCTCGACCCTCTGCCAAGGAACTTTATCCTTGCGATGTTTCATTCGTGGCTGTATTTTTAGAGGTTGGAGCACAGTTTGGTGGCTGCGATATGCTCACTGAGGATCTGCGGGTGGGTTTAATGAGTCAGTAAGTGAAGAATGAATGAATGGAAAAAAACCAGTTAAGTCACAGGGCAGCATGTGGTTAAGAGGATGGGCTACGGATTCACATCTCAGACCCTGCCACTGAATATCACGTCACTTTCTCTTTTTGAACCTCAGCTTTCCCATCTGTAAAGTGGGAAAAATCACAAAGAGTACCTGCCTCACATGGGAATCCTGAGGGTTAGAAGAGTCAAATGCTGAACTTGGAGCCCAGCTCACAGTAGGTACTCGGTGCCCAGCCCTGGTATGCTTCTGACCAGCAGCAGCCGGGTCTTGCCCCTCCGTGGCTGGCTCCACTAGTCTCAAGCTGCCTCTGACTCTTAGGCAAACCTGGCTCGGGGCCCAGATCACTCTCCCCAGGGTACCCAGCTTTGTATCCCAGGATGGCCACAGGCTGACTTCATGGCACAGGAACTCTGGGAATTTCCTGGCAGGAAGGCTTCTGCTGCCTGGACATGAGAACAGCTGATGGGACGGCTGGGGCTACGGAGAGGTGGCCGGGGGAGCACAGCCCTAGCAGGACAGCTATGCCACCCCTACCTGTGCTCCAGGGCCTGGAATGGGGTGCCCAGGGCCTGGACTTGACCACACACAGCACTGGGCTGCTCACATCTGTTATCTGTGCTGTAGGCCCCGCAGAGACCAAGGTTGGGGTTCCCCCCCAGGCACCTCAGAACCTCTTTGGTCCAAACAGCCCAGGTTATTTCTGGCAACTCCGGCCTGGTGTTTGGAGCCCTGAGAAAGCTAAGATGGGCCTCAATGCAACTCCTTCCTGGTGCAGGCGTGGACAGAGCCAGACAAGGCCGAGTGGCCCAGGGGCGGCTATGCCACGGCTAGTCCCCTGCCCTATGTGGTCTGCAGGGCGCACTCGCACTTACTGGCCACACGTACCGACCAGGAGCGACTACATGGCAGCCCTAGGGCCACAAAGTTGTTGAGAAGGCACAGTCCTGCCCGCAGCCGGCTCACTGGCTGGCCCAGCTCTCCCCACTTTACAGATGAAGAAACTGAGGCTCAGAGGAGTAACACCTGGTTCAAGGTCAATCTGAGTCTCCGATGGGAGATCGCTTTTTGGAAATGGGAAATGGAAATTACTGGCGATTGAACCAACGCGAAAACTGTCTGATGGAGGTCTTGGGTGGAGGGCTAACTGTCTGATGGGGTTCCCATGAGGGAGGCCCCCAGCACAGGCCCGGGCACCAAGCAGGAACAAGTAATTCAGAAATGCTCTGTGTCACCCTTCCTCTCAGCTGCCTCCATCCTGCTCCAAGGTTGGGGTGGCCTTGAGGGGGGGCCAGCACCCTGGCATTTCATCCCCACCCTCTCCCCTGGCAGAAACACACACGCATAAGACCACGCACACAAACGCGTACAGTGCTCACACGCATACAGGCCCGTGCGTGGTCACACGCTTGTCGGCCCCCAGTCAGTTTCAATGCCGTGGCCACCACCTGGCCCACGGACAAGGCTTTCTGTCACGTTCTCAACTTCCAGGAGGCTTCTGACTTTAAACCCTCAGGTTCCTGGGGTGGATGTAGCGAAGAGAGACCTTCTCCCTTACAGAGTCCATGGGGATTGTCCAAACCAGCAGCCCTGGTAAACAGGGACACTGACCTCCTGGGACAGAACAGTCTCTTCTGCCGCTTAAGAGTTCTGCCAGTTAGGGATTCATCTCCTGATATCTGGAAGATTCCTGGTACCCTGAGTAGCCAGCCAAGAATTTTAGATGGTCAAGACAGAGCATAACATGGCCTCGACTCCTCGTCTTAGGATGGGGCCTGCTGGATTCCAGAAAGGGGCTGGTGAGAAAGGGGGCTCCCCACAACAGGCTGTTCTACCACTGGACTCTGGCCAGGCAGTCCGAGTGGACCGGGCCACATCCCTCCTTGGCAAGACATGTCTAGACATGGGCTGGGAAGGGGAAGTCAGGGTCCCCCAGGACCAGCCTATTCCTGGGATGATCGTGCTTCCCGAGGAGGCCCACCCAGCCTGGCTGGCAAAGTTCTCCCACGTGCAGCTGCCAGCCCAGGAGAGGTGAGTCACTGCCCCTCAGAGCAGTTTACAGCGGTTCTCAGGAAAGCCACAGACCTCTGGGCCCTGCCCAGGCTTTGCTGCCCAGCCCCCAGCCTCTGATGGCACATCCTTGCAGTCCGGGATGGGGGGGGAGGGGACCCACCCTACTCCTGGCACTCAGCAAAAGGAACCTGGCCTGGGGGACCCAGATCCCAGAGGAGAAGCTCAGGGCCCAGGGAGGGCTCCTTGACCATGACACACCCACCTCTGAGAGCCCCTCACTCCTGCACATACCCGCTGCACCCAGCCCAGCCCTGTTCCATGGCCCCGTGTGCAGGTCCTCCATGCGGGGGACGTGGCCTCCTTACTCCACATCGGGCCCTGGCTTGTCCATCCCAATTCTGGGTCCCAGAACGGGAGATCAAAGGTCAGCGAAGAGCAGAAAGGATGCCAGACCCCGCAAGTGGAGAGGGTCCCAGTGCCCACCACCAGGCCCCAGCGAGCGGCAGGCTCCACCCGGCCAGCGGTGGGCTTCCTTACCGTGGCGTCCTCAGCACCGTGGTGGCCAATGAGGCGACTGCCCCCGGGGTGCCGCTGTGCCCAGCGGCTGATGTCGTAGACGCGACGCTCGATGACCAGCCACTTGTCGCCCGGCAGGTTGTGCTGGCGGATCTGCTCCCAGCGGAAGGTGGGCAGCGGCGCCCCCGGAGGCGCGGGCCCCTCGCCGGGCTCCCCGACGCCGCCCATGGCTGCGTGCGAACGCCCTCGGGCCCCCCGGTACCTTGGCGACGTCTGCCGGAGACCCGGAGGGGAGCGCGTCGCGGCCCCGGGGGCGTCCTCCGCCGCCACCGGCTCCTCCGCGGCCCCGCCCTGCCGCTGCGGCCGCCGTACGAGCGTGCGCCTGCCCGGCTCCCGGCGCAGGGAACTTTTCCCTCCCTTATAACCGCGCTGACAGCGCCCGCCTCGCCTCCTCCCCTCGCCCGGCCCCGCCGGCCCACCCCGAACCCGCTCCAATCCCCGCGCGGCGCCTCGGCCTCCATTGGCTGCGCCGCGCTCCGGGCCGGCGAGGGCGGTGTCCAGGCGGGCCCACCCCGGCCGCGGGGGCCGTGGCCACCACGCCCGGCGCTGCCCCGGGGCGCCGTCCGCGGCCGGCTCCCGGCTCCCGGCGGGCGGGGCGGGGTGCACTGGAGAGGGACCGGGACTTTATACACCCTTGACCTGTGCGGCTGTGCCCTCGGGGCCCAGGTCTGTGCCGGCGGGGCTTGGAGCCACAGTCTGCGCACACGGGGCTTCCAGCCACGCGTCCCGGAACGTTCAGTCCCGAGCGCTCGGAGGTGGGAACGCCGCCTCGGGGTGACTGTAAACAGCTCTCAAACGATCGGCCCCCCAGCTCTGCGCAGCGAGGCCGCCGTCGGGGCTGAGCGACCGGCTGCACCAACCCGCCCGGCGCGGGGCCGTCTGCGGGGGGCCGTGGTCTTTCTGAGGCTGGGGCTGCAGGGTGGGGATGTGGAAGGGGAGCAGGGGCACCCGAATCCGTAGTGGGCAGCTGTCGTCCTCTGGCTGCCCTGGCGGGTGGCTTGCCTGGTACAGCACCCTCCCCCACTTTTACCTAAATAAATTCAAGTCCTTTTGAGAGTGTAAGGTGCTCCCCAAACTACTTTTTATGTGTTTTTGAGATAAAGACACCTGTTCCTAGAAGCGAAGCGTCCCCAAATGATGTGGAGTGCAGTCAGGCCAAGGTTCTGCAGCGGGGCATCAGGTGAGCCCAGCAGCATCGCCGGGGAGCCTAAGGCAGGAGCGCTGCCCTCACCCCCAGGGTGGGATTCAGCTGGGCTGGTTTGGGGGCGGAGAACTGTGCTTGGAACAGGTTCGCAGGGGAGATTGCCGCTGGGCTGGTTCTGGGAATGCACTCGGAGAACACTAAGTATGTTTCTCTGATGTGCTAACCTTTTATCTTGGTTTAACAATTTGTAGGAAATCATTAAAGCCAGTGTTTGTGGGGCAAGAGGGCTGGGGTGCCAAGAAAGGTTGAAGTGGCCTCTGGATTCCCTTGGTACCAAGAGACTTTATTTGGTTGCCAGGACAACCGGTAAGGCCTTGCTGTCACCATGGCCCTGGGCTGCCTGATCACTGAGGTGCCCTTGAACCCCCTCCCTGAGCATGTTGTGTGTGGCTGGTGGCTGAGGTGGGCGGTGACTGCAGATACCCCAGCTGCCACCATGTCCGCAGGTGAGCACAAAGATAGAGAGGGTAGGCTCTTACCAGAACTGAACCTCCTGCCCCAATCTCCAGCCCCTGCACAATGGGCGTGGCCCCCACCCCAGCTTCAGCAGCCCTCACTGTTCAGATGCTCACCCCAGCCACCTTCCCTGGGCCCCGACCTGGTTCTCAACCACGTGCAAGGCGGCTGAAGGAGTGGAGTGGGTCGGAACCTCCACCTGCCCCAGCTGATGAAGGCCTGCAAAGGGCCCCCCAGGAGGTAAAGCAAGGACAGGGCTTGGGGCCACAGAGCCATGCCTCCAGGCACTCAACCCTGGCAAGGAGACAGCGATGGCTGAGTTCTCCAGCCGTCTGTTGTTATGTTCCTGTAAGGCCTGAACTGTGTGTCTCTTTCTTGGAGTGAAACCAACAGCTGCCCACACGATTTCTCTGCAGGCCTCGGGGCCTTCCATAGGTGGCTTTACCCTTCCAGGCTTCAACCCAATGGACCTTGCAACTCTCCTAAAATCAGGGGCCCTGGGAGAACCTGAGACTCTATTATCCCCCTCCCCGCCCCCTCCCTGTCAGGGCACTGGGACCACTTGGAAAGGGAGAGGCTCCACTTGACATTCCTGAACTGCCATTGGGTCCCCGCCAGGCTTCAGCCTTAGGCAAGGGGAGGGGAGAGCTAACCGAAAGGCAGGAGAGGGTGGTCTGGGCAGCTGGAGCATTTTGCGGGGAGGGTGCCTGCTTGGGGTTGAGCCCCTCCAACCCGCAACTGGCCCCTGGCCCAGAGCTTCTCCCAGGACTGTGAGCTGACACGCAGGCCTCTCGTGGGACCCACTCAAGTCTCCACCCCCCGTGGAACCGCTAGCCAAGGTCGTGGAGCCAAGTGATGCTTGTGCAGGCCAGCGAGGTTCAGGCAAGAGGCAGAGGTGCAGCAAGAAATAGCCCAGTTTGGGGAAGCTTGAGGGGAAAGTTCTGGGCCTACCAGAAAGAGCAGCCCTAAAGCCCAAGCCTGGGTTCTGCAAGTTTTATAACTTGACTTTGAGTGAAAGCTCACCACATGATGGGCTTGGTTAGTAGGCCCTGGACACAGCTCTTCACCGTGTGAAGGGGCCCGGGGCACAGAATGACATTAGAGCGGTGGCCTGACCAGCCACGACAGTCCCTTCCCAGAGGCATCACTGCGGCGCGTGGCGGGCCTCCCCGAAGTGCCCCTTGGTACAAGGCAGCTGCTCGGAAGTGCCCAAGAAGCAAATGAAAGGATGCTCGTGGGCATTAGGCATCGGAAAAATGCACCTCGAAACCACGGTGAGCGATCACCCCACAGCCATTAGGATGGCCGTGATCCAGAAACACCCACGTGACACATGTGGGCGAGGATGTGGTGAAACCGGAACCAGAGTGCGCTGCTAGCAGGACCGTAAGATGGCACACCCTCCACGGAAGACGGTCTGGAGTTTTCCTCAGAAAACTGAAGACAGAACGGTGGCCTGTCACCCGGCAAACCCACCTCTCAGTGAATATCCGAAGGGACTGAGAGCAGGGCCTCGAAGAAATCACCGCACTCCCGTGTCCGTCGTGGCATGGTCCACGCTAGGCCACAGGTGGAAGCGGTGCACGTGTCCAACAGAGGATGGGTGGTGGGTAAAGAAAGCATGGCTCATACAGACCATGGCAGGAAGTTCAGATGCTAAATTGTGCTTTTTACCCCAATAAGATAAATGAAAAAGGAGTGGGGGAGGGGCTGCAAAGGGCATGTGGTCTAATCTTCCCAACTCACAGAGGGGCAAACTGAGGCCCCGACAGGAGCCTAGCTGTTGCCCAGGTACCCAGTCCCAGCAACATCCCATCAGGATGCACTTTGCAGATGGGAAAATACGACATGGCAGGGCACAGAGGAAAGCCCCCTCGAGGGCTTGGGCTCGTGGCCGTGGTTGTTGCCCGCCTTTAAGAGGTGACCCCATATGCCGGCAGCACTTAGTTTTCTAGAAAATTCACGTAAGAGGACCAACCCCTGTCCTGCTGATGTCAGTTAACCCTGCTCTCCCAACTCCGAGAACCAAAGCCCTGAGCCCCTCCCTCCAGAGAGCCCCCCCAGTCCGCTACCCCCAGAAGCCTGAAGAATGGCGGTGAGGGCAGATGTAAGTGGGTAAAAACGTGGGGAACAGACGTGAGGAAAATCCAGCTCAGCCTCTGCCTGAGACTCGGTTTCTACATCTCTGAGAAACAGGGAGGGGCCTAATCCTATGTCAGGCCCAAGGCCGGTGTTCAGCGGAAGGGGTCCTGGATCTGAGCTCTGGAGCTGGGATCCTGCATTCCCATGCTAGCCCACGTGACCTCTCAGTGCCTCAGGGCATAGAGCTGCACAATGGAGAAACAGAATGGCTCTGAGGTTGCATTGGTTCGCTTCTAGGGCAAGGCTTGTTTAAAGGCCCCAGGGCCAATGGTGGTGCACAGATATCAGTCACCATTGGGAGGTCCTGAAGCCAGATCTTGAGTCCCTGGGTCCTGGACAAGCACCTCACCCGACTATCTCCGTATCTCCGCTGTTGTGTGCCCACCACAGCCCCACGGGCCTGACGAGCAATCCTTTCCCGGGGGCAGGGCGAACAAGTCGGGGCTGTGGGACGCTCTGTCCTGGCTCCTGAAACATGGCCTGCTGTCTCCTCGGCCCTGGTGGTGGCTCATCCAGAGGCAGGGAAGATTCGAGGCCCACGCCTTCATGCTCTTTCTCCCCCAGCTGACCCAGGACTGACAAAGGGAAGGGCAGAAAGAGGCAGGTACGTAGGAGAGGGTGTTGGGGTAACCCTGTGTAACGTGGCCACACACGTCCTCCCCTGACCCCCCTCACTGATTTCTGTGCTCCACACAGCACCCGGGGGACGAGGGTGGACGTCCGTCAGAGACCTGACCAGTGGGTATCTGAGAGGCGGGGGAGGGCGGGAATTCAAGTCACGGATGGGAGGGGGAGCGGGGAGGAGAGGCAGTGGGGGAAGAGAGGGGAAATCTGTGAGGCAGTAGACAAAAGCAAAAAGGCTACTGGCTGGAGAGAGGGATAGGGTTGGGTGGCCTTGACAGAGGCCCGGCCGGCTCACAGTCAGCCTGAGGCCTCAGACCAGTAGGGACCCCCTCACCAGCCCCAGGACACATTGACTCAGAAGTTGCTCTGCTCCCCTCCTCCCCGAGACCCCCACGGGCTTTGACCACAGCCCTACAGGTGGTGGGGGGGGATCTGGCATCACAAGATACCACCCCAGGTCCACCCCGGGACTCCTGGCCCTTGCTAAGAATCTGTCGGTGAGCAGGCCAGAGCCACCACATCTATCCCTGCCCGTGCCGCTGGCAGACATCGCCAGTAAATCCTGCCACCGTCCAGCACTCGCTAGGCAGCCTCCTGGTTTTGACTCTGAACTCCAACCTCCCGTTAGATGGACACAGGGAGACCAGCAGGGGATCTGCCCAAGGTGCCCCCAAGACAGCATGAGAGGCAGGCTCAGCACCGCTGCTCCCCCCTCAGCGGGCCCCTCCGCAGGGGAGAGGAAGCCAGGCTCGGCCCTGCTAACCCACATCCCTGAGGACCGCCAGAGAGGCCTCAAGGGGTGCTCCCCACAGCAATCCCTCCAGGATTTGGGCCTAATCCCAAGCACGAGGGCTGGCTGGGGAAGGATTTGGTTTCATTCCTTCAGCTGCCCAAGCCTTGGCCCGAACCCCAGGGCGCAGGAGTGAAGGCGCGTGGCTGCCCAGCCTCGACCAACAAAGCCTTCCTTTATTAAATAGAGATCGTGTTACATTCCATTCAAAGGAGGAAATCAGCTGTGGTGAGGGATGTGTCCAGGTTGGATCCCGGTCCCCAGTGGGCTTTGAGGGGTGAGGAAGGAGGCCTGGGTCCTGCCTACCCTATCCTGGTCCTGTGTGCAGGGCTTGGCGGCCGCGGCCCCCGTTGTCTAGATGGCCACCCACGGCCAAACAAGACACGGGTATCCTGAGGCCCTGCCTGAGTTTTACTTTGGGAGAAAAGTATCCTAATCCTTCCAGTGGTGGTCGGGGCAGGGCCTCCTGGAGCACGGGGCTCAGATGGGGGGAGGAGGGGGTCAAGTGCGAGGAGGAGGGACCCTGATCCATCTTAAGAACAGTTTGGGGACAGTTCTCAAGCAGATACAGGTTGGTGTGCAAGTCCCTGACAGCCCCTTGGGGCCCCACCACCCCCATAGATGCTGGAGGCAGAGGGCCCTCTGGGGCCAGTCCAGGGAGGCTGCTTGGGAATAGGTGAGGGGTGGCCACCAGGGGGTGCTGGTGGCCCAGAGCTTGGGACCAGAGGTGGGTTTGAGGGGGGGGGGTGTTGGGCAGGAATACCCTGGAGGTCAGGCCACCCAGGTGGGTGTTAGGCCCCTTTCTGAGGATGTGGCAGCAACAAGGCACCTGCAAGCAGCAGCTCCCAGGCCTGCCCCAGGTATCCCCTCCAAGGGCTGAGCCCAAGTATAGGTCCAAGCTCCTTGGTCTTTGGTGCTTTCTTGAAAGTCTCCTGGTATCTGTGAAGACAAGGGTCTGCTCACAAGGTCCTGTCTGTCCCAGGATGAAGGTCTGGGACCAGCTCAGCAAGGCGTCTACGGCCTGGCCATTCGTCCATCTGGTTCAGCTTCTGGCTCAGGGCCGGCTCCAGCACCCTGTCTTCCCGGGCAGGTGTTGGCTGCTGCTCAGAGCCCCCCTCTAGGCCCCGGACCATGCTCTAGGCCTCCTGGGGGAAGAAGCCAAGCTTGGCCAGCGACATCTCCTTCCGCAGCCTCGTGATCTCCCAAAACATCGGCTCGGCTGCAGGTGGACAGAAGATGGACAGCTCAGGGACAGGGTCCCCTCGAACAGATGGCCTGGCCCCTCTTCCCTGGCTTTGGGCAGGGCAGCTGGCCGGCACCCAGGGCTCCCCAGTCCCCCAGCAGAGATGACCTCAGTGGTGCCCTGACCTCTCTAAAGCTCCACATGGAAGCCTTGCACACTTGAGTGCTGCTGAACACACCCTACCCTGCCACGCTGGGGGCCACGGCCCGACACCGATGTGCACAAACACACCGCCACACATTTTCTGGGCTCCATACGCTTCCCAACCCTGTCTCCCCAGGGGCTCAGAGACCCTGAGTGGTCAGCAGAGCCACGGGGTCAGTCCAAGGTCCCCTCCAAGGCCTTGACGCCTGAACTGGGGAAGAGAGGCTCAGACTCCAAATGGGCAAGTCTGGTGAAGAAGCGGGACGCTAGGCCTTGCAGGACAGGGGCAGAGGGGACAACAGGTGGATGGAGGACCTGCCGGGCAGGCAAGGGTGAAGTGGGAGACAGCAGCTGGTGTCAAATGACTGAGGTGTACCCCCAGTGGGGAGGAGGAGATCTACAAGGGACAGCCACCCCATCGTGGAGGGCTTCCAATGCCAGGCCGGTAACAGGGAGCAGTCCCCTCGAGCCCCGGGGCCTGGGAGAAGTTTCTGGGTGGGAGAAGGCAGCGGGGCCGGGAAGAGGCTGGCAGAGTCCTCCTCTCTGTCCTCTGTCTGGGCCACAAAGCTCCTAGATCCACCCCCAACACCGCTGCAGCCGCACCCCCCGCCCCCCCCCCCGCCGCCGCGGGCCAGCACCGCCGGCCACCAGGGGGCGCTCACCTTCCTGCCGCACCAGGCCTTGCTGGATATAGCGGATATAAGTGAAGAAGTTGCACACCGCGGTGATCTGGGGGCAGAAGCAGGGAGGTGTGACCCGCCAGCCTTCACAAAAGGGGTTCCCCCCCCAAGCCAGGGCAGACCAGAGACCAGATCGGGAAACCCCACATCTCATCAAAGCCAGATAATGCTCTCTGAGCTGAACAGGGCTGGGATCTAAAATTTTACTACTGGGTGGCTCTGTCGGTTAAGCACCTGCCTTCAGCTCACTCATAGCCTCGGGGTCCCGGGATTGAGCCCCACATCTGGCTCCCTGCTCAGCAGGAGAGTCTGTTCTCCCCTTCCGTCTGCCCCTCCCCCCGCTGCTGTGCTCTCTTTCTCTCTCTTCCTCTTTCAAGTAAGTCAATCAAATCTTTTAAAAAATACATAAATAAAATTTAATTACAAACAGCGTTATTAGAACTCCTCCCAAAAAAAAAAAAAAACCAGCAGCAACTAACATTTCACCCAGCACAAGCATCCCGTGAGGCAGACATGCTTATCGTCCCCAGTTTACACACGGGGAAAACAGAGACTAAGAACTAAGCTACTGGACCACAATTACAGAGGCCACGAAGACGGTAAGTGGCTGAACTGGAAGGTGAAACCAGGAGGCCTGTGGAAGAATTCACGCTCATCCTGAGGGACCTGCCTGCTCCAGGGACTCAAGGACCTGGCTGCCAGGCCTTGGCCTGGTGCTCCTGATAATGCCAGGATAGATAGGGGGATCAGAAGCTGCTCACGGGGGCTGCCCTGCATCCCCAGGCCTGAAGCCCCTCGCCTGGCCTGAGGCCTGCTCCGTGCCAGGCCCTGTACTGGGTACCGCAGACCCTAAGTTGGCTCAGATGTGGGCCCTTCCACAAAGACTCTCCTACTGTAAGAAAGGGTGCTGCTGGTGCCCTTCTCCCCATGGCTGAGAGTGTCGGCCACTAAGAGCTCATGGGTGCCCCTATGTACCCCCTAAGCTGGCACACCACAGCCAATGACTGGTGTAAAAAAGGCCAGCTCCCTTGCCTCCAGGCAGAACTCCCTCTGGGCTGCAGAGGTCCCACGGATCAGGCTGCAGTCAGACTCCAGCCGAGGCCATGCCCTCTTCTGCTTCCTCAGGCCCACATTCTGCTTCCCTCACTCCTCCTAAGAATGGTGTAAAATCTTCATCTCAGGCTCAGCTTTTAGGGAACCCAACCGGAGACAGAAAGTGGCCAGCAGCTGTGGCCAAAACTGTACCTACTCAATGCCCAGGGTTCCAGGGGAGGGACGCCAAGTGTGTGGGGGCCCGGGGGTCCAGAGTTACAGGGAGGGGACCCTCAAACACACAGAAATACCTGCCAGGAGGACAAAGCATGTGCAGAAGCTTGGTGGCCCGGGCCAGTGTGAGAGAGGGCCGCCCCAGTCAGGGGACCAAGCCCATGTGGCTCAGGAGGGGCTATGAGGAGGTGGGGCAGAGATTGGTGCTGGAGAGGCCTGTGTGCCAGGCCACGGAGTTTCCCAGCAGCCAGTGGGCCCCCACCGCAGGCTGGTGAGTGAGGAGGGGCCGGGAGCAGTGGGGTTCTCTCCCCAGGGCTATGCTTCGGGGATGGAAAGCTCTTCTCCCTACGGATGCCATATGCCTTGGTCTCTTCGAGGTGGGGACTCCTTCCTAAGATTTCACACCGTTTCAAGCTCCCATCCAAGCTCTGCCCAAGGCAGAGACACACAGGCCTGGCAGAAACAAAGTTCTACAGTGTTTTTTTAGTTTTTACATCTACGGATATGGTTTTGCCAGGCACAGAATGGCTGGCGAGCCTCCTTCTATGGAGTCCTGATGGAGATCCAAAAAAAAGGCCCCTGGAAAGGGCTCTGTGCACAGAGATGCGGGGCGGAGGCTGCAGGGAAGGCGGACCGGGCTCAGAATGGGGAGGCCCCAGGTCTAGGTCATGCCCCTCCTTTCTACGGCACAGACTCCCATCAGCAAACGGAGCTCTGCTCGCTGCTGTGGGATGCACTTGGACCACACGCTGGGCACCCTGCGGAAGCTCGCTGGGCCCAGACAAGCTGCCCAGCAACGGGGCCATCTGCCCACTTCGATCCCTTTGAACAGCCTCTAATAGGTCAAGGACAGGAGACGGTTTTCTCCCTTTTCCCCCAGCTCGGTGAGGTCCCCTGACCCAGCCTGGGTCACTCGGCAGGATTCCCAGAGGACTTGTGGCACCCTCCACTACAGGCAGGCTCGAGTAACAGAGAGACCTCAGCACCTTCTCAAAAGTCTAGGGCCAGAGCCTGAGCTGGGAGGTGGGAGCCTGGAATTTAAACCTGAATCCTAATGTCACTCCCATGATTAGGTTTCGGCAAGCAAAGAGGCACCGCAGTCCACCCTGCCCCCAGCCTGAGGGACTGGGTCCTGCCAACAGCCATGGGACCTCGGAAGAGGACCACTATTTCCAGAAAGGAGGCAGCCAGCCTATTCCTTGACTGCAGCCCCTGCGCCAGACACCCAGCTAAGCTGTGCTGACTCTTGCCCCAGGGAGACCATAATAATAAAAGGAGGTGGTTTTAAGCCACTAAGTTTATGGTAATTGGTTCTGTAGTAATGACAAACTAATTCACCAGTCTTGGCTGTGTGGCCTGAGTCGGTCTCCATACCTCTCTGAGCCCTGTGTCCTGCTCTGCAGATCAAGGTTGGGCTCCTAGGCCTGGGGCACTGAGTCCCAGCCCAGGGTGCCCCTAAAAAGCCCAAGACCCTCCCCCTGGATGACTCACCCTGGCCCGGGAGGATGGCGAGATGTAGTAGTGGCTCTCAGAGTCCCCAAGCCGGATTCGGTGGCGACAGGCACGAGCCAGCCCGCTCAGGGCACAGGTTCTAGGGGAAAGCAGAGGGGTCTGTGGGGGCTGGCGGGGGCTTGCCCACCCAGCTCACGCAGGGAGGATGGCAGGCAGAAGGATGCACCAAGGGAGGGAGAGGCAAGCGGACCTGGGGGGCGGGGCCTGGCATCCTCTCCCTGAACCCCAGCTTTCCCAGGAGCCAGGGAAGGAGGCAGCAGCCTCAGAAGTCCCTGGGAGAGACCTTTGACCTATGTTGGATCTCACCCCTGAACCCCTCACCTTGCCCCTAGGGGGCAGGAGAGCTCAATGCACCTCATGTAAGGTATACCAAAGCTCCACTCGCTGTAGCCCCTCAAAACACCCCCTACTTTACTGGGGCCCTCAGACTCAGTCCCGCCCTCCCCAACTAAACAGGAGTCCACTGTCTCCTCCACTTGGTCACCAGGTCCTCAAGCTAGGTCGTGCCAGCAGGGCTTTTGGCTTGAATCCCCTCAGCTCCTCCAACCAGCCCCTTGCCTCCCCTCTCCCCTTCTCCACCTTACAGCCAGGGTCTCCTCCAAAGCCCAGATCAAGCCCATCATCTTTCCCCACTCCTTTCCTACTGCCCAGGAAACCATTGGAGACTCTGGAGCAGAGGAAGGTCAAGTAGGCACTTGGGTTGCGGGACTTATCAGTGCCTTTGTTGCCTCCATGTTCACTGTGACTCTGATTGGACCCGATAGCCCTCTTTTTAGGAAACATCTATTGATGACTATGAAATGCTGGCCTAGTGAGTCAAAGCCTAAACTTCATCCAAGACCCTTTATACTCCGACCTCAAACACTCTGCAGTCTCAGCCCTATCTCCCTCCCCACCCCATTGCTCTGCTCATAAACTCAGTGATGTTTCTATTAACACCCTGGCTTCTCATATCTTCACTCCTTTTGTTCCCTCTGCCTGAAGGGCCCTTCCCTACTCGGCAAACTGCTGTTCGTCCTTCAAAACCTGACTCAAAGGTGCCCCTGTGTGACAAGGCTCGCCCCGTGGGGCTTCCCTGGCAGGTCGAACCCTGGGCTGCCGAGGGCAAGGGCTCCCTGCCTCTGCCCCCGCTCTACCCTGGCTATCTGGTTCTGCTGCGAGCCCTGCTCGATGGCAGCTGAGCCGCAGGAAGGACGCGAAGCCAAGGGCAGCCTGGTTATTTATCAGCACAAGGAGAGTGAAGAGCTGACATCACTTACATGGCAGTTGGGGCCCAGAACCCACTGGGGGAGAGAGGGTGGGGGTGGGAGAGGGATGGTGGTCAGGCCAGCCAGGAAGAGGGAGACACCCGGGAGGGCCTGGAGGTGCAGGACAGGGATCTATGACTAGAAGCAGGAATTTGTGCCAACGTGGCCTCCTTGCCCTGCCAGAGGTTAGCCGGCGTGCCCCTGCACTCCTCCCTAGCCAGGCCTGTGAGCCACACTCCCACCCGCCTCCCTGGGTCCCACCGCAGGACCCCCCGCACAAGGGCTGAGGCTCAGTCCCTGGTTACCCCGTGGGCAGGGCACGAGGCGAGGCGTGGCCTTCTCAAGCAGGCAGCAGAGGGTGAAGGGCACTAAGCTTACTTGGTGCTGCCACACTCAACCGCGGCCACCTTCACCGTGGGCGGTGTCTGCGCAGCCACGGGCTCGATGGTGAGCGTGTTGTCCTCCACGGCGGCCCGGACCAGCGCGGAGAGCTGCGACAAATCAGGGTGGCAGGCCAGGCCATGAGCGGCTGGCCTCGGGCTGCAGGGCTGGGCCCCGGGGCCGGCCACCCTCCGCCCCACCGCACCTCCTGCATGGTGAAGTCCAGACAGGGGCCCACGTCCTCCCGGTACACCCTTTCGAGGAAGGGGCAGGTCTTGTCCAGGGTGGGTGATTCCCGCCAGGCCTGGAACTCTGCGAACAGGGTGGTGTCCACCTGTGGGGGAGGGTGAGCCAGAGGGGGCCAGTCAAGGCGCTGGAGGGGGCCCCACTCGCCCCCGCCGTGGCAGGGACAGGTGGAGCCAAAGCAGGTGGGGACCAGGGAGGTTGAAGGGCAGGCCTGCCAGAGGGGCTGTCCCCAGGGGCCCAAGCAGGGCAGCAGAGCTCCAAGGAAGAAGTGCCTTCTTCCCTTTGCCCCCAGGGGCTCAGAACCCAAACTTCCGTAGCTAGCTGTGCTTTTAGCTTCCTGGCTCTACAAGGTCACAGACGGGTCCAGGGCCTCGTCCAGAAGACCCTCTGCCTCCTATAGGAGGAAAAGCTGAAGATGGGCCCCGCGGGTCCCCCCCGCACACAGACACATGCACACAGAGAGAACACACATGGGGCCACTAACTGCGGGGGGAGGGGGTGGAGACCACAGACTGGTCACCCTGGGCGCATGCGCTGTGAGTGAGGCCGGGCGTGGTGGGGGCAGAGGGGCGGCCCCTCTCCCCAGCCATTACCTGTCGGGAAAAGGAGAGAGAGGTAGTGGAGGTGGGGGCCGCGGGCGGCTCCCCAGGCAGGAGCTGCCAGGCCGGCTCGTAGGTGAGGTGAACAGCTTTGCTGGGGACCACGCAGAGGAGCAGGGAGAGGAGGGGGGGCAGCCCGGGCTGGGAGGGGCGGGGCAGACAGACAGACAGGTGCACAGAGACAGACGGGAGGAAGGAGAGGTTAGTGTTATGGTCAGAAGCTGAGAACTCGGAAGTGGGGGTGAGGCCTCCTTGGCATCCCCTCCCTGGAAACCCCAGAGACAGGGGGCAGGATGGAGCTGGGGGCTGCCTTGGTGTCAGAGACCACAGGACCCCGAGTCCCACGTGGCCCTGGTAGGGCATGCTGGGTGCAGCCTGGAGCTGAGCCCCTGACACCTGGGCTTGTCAGTCCCCATGGCCCCAGGAGGCCATACTTATGTGAGGAAAGGTGAGGCTCCAGCAGGGCCCTTCACGTGTCCAGGAACCCATGGCCAAGGACACCACTGCCTAGCCTGGACCAAAGACCCCAGCTGAGGCTGGGGGGCACAGGGACAGGTTCCAAAGGCTCTGCCTGTCTAGGTACCCTCGCCAGAAGGTGCTGAGGACCCTCGAGTCCAGGGATGTCACAAACTAGACCTCAGGGCTGCGGACATGTAGGGCCCAAGCAGCCTGTCCCCAGAGGCCCAGCAGCGGCCTCCCTAGGTCCAGGGAAGGTGCCTTCCCAAAGAACTCCCCCATCTTCCCCCAGCCCAGGCAATGCTCTCGGGCCCCAGGCCAGCCTCAGGTGCCCAGAACACCACCTACAGCTTGGCTGGGTGTGGACGGGCTAGCAGGCCCCCCTGAGAGATGTGAGGGGTACCACACTGCACTCAGAGCCTGAAGGCCAAACCTCGTATCACAAAAAGGCTGCCCAGCCCTCCCAGACAGAGGACACCGAGGCCCAGAGATGGCAGCACAGGCTCCCGGTCACACTGCAAGGCGTCAGGTCTCCCTATGGGGCCCCATGGCGTGCTGACGCCGGACACCGCCTCTGTCTCCTGTGTCCGCTAGCCGCCTGTGACCCCTCACCTCTTTGCCCTCCTTGTCCGGGGTGAGGGTGTGTCCAGCCGTGGGGCACACAGCGGGGCAGAGGGTGCTGCTGGTGCTCTTATGACGTAAGTGGCCCTTGCGGGGTCCAGCCTTGCTGGGGCTGAGCAGCTGCGGGTGGAGCTCGCGGTTGGGGGAGGCTGGTGTGGACGTGAGGACCAGCGTCTTCAAGGCGGTCACCTCCGCCTGCAGCATGTCGATCTGGCCGGGAAGAGGTGGCCGTCAAGCCCAGTCCAGGGCTAATGTCACTGCGGCTGCCAGCCGCTGGCCACCCCGGCTCAGGACGGCCTGTCCCAGAGGTGACTAGGACCGAACCCCCCTGCCCCCTTACCCCTGAAACAGCCTTTGAGGTGGGGACTGAGAAACCCATCTTACAGATGGGGAAACTGAGGCTTGCCGTATGCCAGGGCTCTGTGAGATGCACCTGTCTGGGAGCTGGCCGGGCCTCACCTTGCCCCGCGCCTCCTTCAGCTGCTTTTCCGACGCCGCCTGCTTCATGTTGGCTTCCCGCACCATCTTGTGGGCTTCCTGGGAAGAAGGCAGGCTGTGCGTGAGCGGAGACTGGCCAGCGCGCAGCCGGCGACCCATTCCCCGACCCATCCCCCGGCGGGCCAGCCGCGGTACCTCGAACAGGCTGGCCGTCAGCTCCTCCAGCTCCCGTTCCAGCTGCTCCCGCACCTTGGACAGCCGCTCGCACTCCTCATCCTTCAGCTTCAGCTCCTGCGGGGTCCAGGGCGGGTGGCCATCAGCCTGGCATGCGGGGTGGGAGAGGACCCAAGCCCACCAACCGGGCTCCACTGCCAGGGTCCTCTTCCACGGGCCTCTGAGCCCCAGCCTCCCTTCCTCTGTCGCCCTACAACTTAGGATGCGTTTCCCACTTGGCTGCCGCGCGATGTCGAAACCCCAACCGTCAGCCTCTCTGAGCGCTCAGAACGGGCCGTCAGAGCAGTCCAACGGCTGGAAATCCTTCAGAAGGCACCAGAACTGGTTTCTCCTCTGTGCTGCCCTCATGCTCGGCACGGCCTCCGTGCGGGTGCTCAGGGAGAGCCCACGGCCCCCTGCGGGGGGGCCCCTTAACCCGCCACCCTCGGAGCCCCACCTTCTGGGCTTTGTGCAGCTCGTCCTTCAGGAACTCGGAGCCCTTCTCCCGGATCTCCATGGAAGAGCTTCGCAGGCGCAACACGTCCAGCTGGGCGGCCGCGGGGCCCTCCTCACCTTGGGCCTCCTCCCCTCCAGGGCTCTCCGCCAGGCCTCCTGGGGACTCCCTGTGGCTTCTGCAGGGGCCCACGCTCTTCCAGGGGACTGGGACAGCTTCGAGGGGCGGCAGGTGGCCCTCGTCTGGGTGGGGCTGGCTGCGGGGCAAACAGCAAGTCCAAGGTGGGGGCCCTGAGACCCAGAACTGAGCCGAGGGACCGACCCTGAGCCATCGCCTGCCACTCGGGGCTTGGTCTGGGCCCATCTGTAAAACATGTACGCTACCCTCGAGGCTGTCACTCTGCTGTCCCACAGACAGAGGGACCAAACGCGGGGTCTCCTGGGGGCCAGGTCAGGGCACCCTCGTCGCTGACAACCACCCTCTCAGGCCTAGAGCCAAGGGCTGAGCCTGGTATACAGCAGGCGCTCAGTTTGGGTTTGTCCAGCAGGAGACTTGAAAATGCGTCAGTGCTGAGAATCTGAGTCTCCATTTCTACAAAGTGGGCACAGTCCTCTGGGCCCTACCTCTGGAGTCACCCAGTGGATCTGATGTGCATAAAACCTTAGCACACAGGGGACTCCTGGGTGGCTCAGTCATTAAGCATCTGCCGTTGGCTCAGACCCTGATCCCGCGGTCTAGGGATCTAGCCCCCAGTCTAGCTCCCTGCTCAGTGGGGTGACTTGCTTCTCTCTCTCCTTTGGCCCCTCCCCTCACTTGTGCTCTTAGCAGGGGACTCTTTCTCAAATAAATAAAATCTTAAAACAAAAACCTCCGCACTGGGTGATTGGGTTATGGACATTGCGGAGGGTATGTGCTATGGTGAGTGCTGTGAAGTGTATAAACCTGACGATTCACAGACCTGTACCCCTGGGGCCAATAATACATTATATGTTAATAAAAAATAAAATTTAAAGAAAAAAACCCTCTGCACACAGGAGGCACTTAAATGGGAACAGCCTTCTTGGCTACTGTTCATGCAAATTTTATGCAAATTATATCCCACTCCCGGTGGGCAGGAGAGGAAGGACCCAGCCAGGGCCCACAGAGCTGAGGAAGGAAGATTCTGCCACACAGCCCAGGCAAGGCAGACGGTCTTCCTGCTCCCTGAGCCTTGTGGGGGACAGGCCCGGCTCTCCGCTGCTCTGCCCTGTGACGACCTCAGGCAAACACCCGTCTCTGGGCCTCAGGACCCTTCTCTCCCTGAAGTCAAAGACCCTAGAGGCAGTGCTGTGGCCAGCAGCCTCCGTGCCCCCCCATCCATCCACACCCCCCACCCTGCAAGAGACCCTGCGGAGGGAGGCAGGCAGGAAGGGAGAGGGCTCGGGGCCCAGCAGCGGTTTGTGCCAAGACAGCACCTCCGGACTCGCTCACTCAGCAGAAGCTGGCGGGCCCCTGAGCCAGCAGCTTCGGGGTGTGATGAGGGGGTGGGGACGCGGAGGGGAGGGGGCTCCCGGGGCCCACACAGGAGGGAGGAAAGCCAGGGCCAAGGGGTCATGGGACTCAGGCTAACTCAGGCACAAGCGTGAAAGGCAAGACTGGGGATCGGTCCCTCCTCCCTGTCATCTGGACTCTGAGACAGTCATCAAGCAGCCCCTGAGCTCCGGCTCCTTCCAGGTAGCACAAAGTTGCTGGGGACCCAGGGGACCCCTCGCAACGAACCTATTCCCAACCCTTCTTCACGTGACCCCGTGCCTGCGCCCAGCCCGGCCTGCCTTCTGCTTTGGGACCGGCACAGTGTGTGGCCTCATGGTTGCTTGGCTGGGTCCTGCCTGGCAGGGACCCGGGGCTCTGACAGATAAAGTGGGAAAACACATCTACCACTCCATCAACAGTGACTATGCCGGACAGGGATCCTTCCTAACACCTTTGTGTGGGGGGTGGGGTGGGGGTGGTCCTCGTTGGCAAGGGTTCCCCAAGGCATGAGCAGGGGCTGTGGCAGTGCTATGGCAGCCCTGGGCTGGGGTCTGCACCTGGGGGTCTCACCCTGGGCCATAAGCCCCCTGGGCTGCTGTGTGCCTGTCTCCTCATTTTCGGCTCTCAGCAGCATTCATGGGACAGTCCCCGTCCTACAGACAAGGGATGGAGTCTCAGAGAAGAGTAGAACAGGCCCAGGCTCACAGGGCTGCTCAGAGGCGCTGGCCAGACAGCAGGGACTTCTACAGTCCAGGCCCAAAGTGCCTCCCCGGCCAGTAGGGGGCGGTGTGAGGGCACAGTCAAGGCATCTGCTTCAGGACCCAGGGCTGTGAGGCTCAGGCGGGCTCCGGAGACTCCTCCTTGGCGGCAGCAGGGAAATCTGACCCAATTCTGGCCCGACTGACTTCTCAGATTCTGCTCCGGCCCAGAAACTGCCTCCCAGGAGGGCAGGCCGGGGCTGGGGGAGCGGAGGCTGAGAGCAGAGGCCAGAGTCGGGCCGGGCCAGGGTCCACACCAGGCTCTGAGCTGGGGTCCACACCAGACCCTGGGAATGTCACTGCAATTCTCTGAAGCCACCTGTGGGACAGGAGTAAAAGCCTGGAGGAGGTGGACTAAGAACCAGGTGAAGAAGTCACGGGATCCAGCACCCAGGAAAGACGGGGCCTTCTGCAACCACACTGCCGTGCCTGCCCAGACTCTGGGTCCCACAGCCCAAACCGCAGGCCCAGGGAGGTCTTCTGGCTGAGACTCTGGAGGCCTGGGGCCCAGGGCCATTTCCTCAGGTAAGAGAGGATGGCCCTCGTCACTTGGGCTGGCCAGGGGCAGCAGACCCCAGCTCAGGGACTGCCTGCTCGTCAACAGGACGAGCAAGAACTGAGGGCCAAGGAGGGGGGCCACCAGCAGGGATGGCACGGGACACAGGGCAGGATCCCAGCTTTTAGACAACCAGCCCTGGTGTCTTTTCCTCTGTAAGGACCACCCCAGACATCACCCACACCCCCGCTGAGGAGAAAAAGACCTCCAGCCCCTCCCACAAAGACCACCAGAGTGGTCACTGACTCTCCTGTTGGTCCCAAGGTCATGGCTGGGGGTACGGCCAGACCGTCCTCCATCATTTTCCCAACAGGCTCTCACTTCAGCCCACTGCTGGGAAGGATGAGCCCAATTTTGCAGCCAGAAGAAATGATGGCCTCCCCACATGCCCCCTCCCCAGTGTAAAATCCCAACTTGAAAATCCTGATGGCAGAAAGCGTGGGAAGAGAAGGACTGCACAGACATTACCAACTGCCCAACGCCTGGGCCAGGGGTTCAGGAAAGATGGGGTCTCCCTGTACTGGGAGGGAAGCTCGAATCTGTAGGCCCTCCCCTCACACTTCAGAGCTGAGAGGCAACTCAAAAATTTCGGAGAAAGGAGGGACCCCAGGCCCCATAGGTCCAGCCCAAGCCAGAACCCTCTATTTTCACATACTCAGCATCCCAGATCAGGGGCTGGAAAACCTCGATGGGAATGCCCGCGGGGCTGCGGAACTCCCTCCTTGGACAAGCATGGACTACTACTTCAGTTCTTCTGCCCTGCACCCCCTCCCCACTCCTCAGTCCAGGTCCACAGCCCTCAGCCCGAGCCTTTTCAGACCCCATTCCCTGCAGAAACAGAGTCCAGAGTCCAGAATATGCTCCAGGGAGGGCCCGTTACAGGACCCACGGCCACTGGGAAGAGATTAGAGGCAGGAGACAGTAAGAGTCAAGGTCAGAGGAAAGTGGGAGCACCCAACATCCCCCATCCTGAAGCAGGCTCTGCTGTCTAGAGCCCACGGCAGTTTAGACAGGAAAGGCCCCACTGGGTCACTTCCCCAGGAAACACACATGGGGGGCGGGGAGCAGCAACCACAATGCTCACCCCCCAATCCTGCCCTAGAAGGGCCAGCAGGGCTTTTGTCCCCATCCACAACAAGAGGCAAGCTGAGAATGAGGACCCCTGGATCCAATGGTCCCAGTAATCCCCACTGGGCCAGAAGGGCCTGACCAGGATCCGGCATACTCTTTCCATCTCCAGCCCACCACCTGCCATGAGTCTCTCTGCCCTTGAATCTCTCCCCACTGGTCCGCAGGCCAGCACCCAGGTCACCTCTTTGAACTAAAGATCCCTGTGTTAATGGGCATGATGGGTTCATTAGAGAAGACGGAAGGAACTAGTTAGGGAAGCTCTGAAATGGGGTGGAGTGGGGGGAGGCTGTGAGGGCACACTGGGAGCGCTCACCCTCTGCCTGGGGCCAACAGGGTGGCTGTCACTGATCTGGTCTATGGGGCGGTGCCACGGCACAGGAGCCCCATTCAGACTTATGGCCCTGCACGCACAGGCATTCTGGTAAGCCCTGAGGCTGACAGCCGAGGGACTCCTCCTATCCAGGGGCCCCGAGGAGTCCCAGCAAAGGTTTCACGCATCAGCTTGTCCTGCAAGCCGGGCGAAGAGGACAGAGAGGGGCTACGTCTTCACCTCTGAACCCTCACAATGTCGCTGCAGGGATATGCTTCCCCGAGCAGGTCTGGACAATGAGGCGCCTGGTGTTCAGAGAGGGATGGTGACCTGACCGGAACACGCAGCCAAGAAGAGGCAGGGTGGGAACAGAACCCAGAGTCCCAGCACTACTGCATCATGTGACCTGTCACCCGGAGAAATCCTGACGGGAGGAAAGGGATGAATGGTGGTTTTGGAGAAGTGAGGCAGGACGCAGATGGGGTTTGAGGAAGTTTGAGCCAGTGCCTGGGGGCGGGGGGAGCGGAGGGGGGGTGGTGGGGGTTCCATCCAAGGCTGTTGCATAAGCCAGGCAGGTCTTGGGCTCAGGAGGGATGTGCGGAGGCGACAGACACACAAAAGACTCTGACGGGGGAATCGAGGGAATCATGGCAGGAACTGGGGGCTGGAGAGGGTGATAGGGAAAAAAAAAAAAAGGCAACAAAACTACAGTAATTAACTAACATAATGAAATGGTGCCTGCCATGGGAACAGGGAACTGGGAGGGAGGCATGTCCTATACAGGTCTCTAGGTGGCTGGGGGGAGGTACCGGGCCGGAGGGAGCAGCTGCAGTCTGAGGGAGCACTGGGGGAGGAGTAACAGAGGAGCCTAGGACCACAGAGCCAGCTGGAGGACCAAGGAACAGCCACCCCAGGGCTGGGAAGGAGAGTTCTAGAATGGAACAATGGTGTCCTATTTGTCACACATGGGAACAGAACATCAGGCTAGTGAGCAGAGCAGGACCCTGGGGTTGGGCGGTGCGGTGGAAGCAGGTAAATCTGGACCACTCCAGCAAGGGGGACCTGGCTGCAGGATGGAAGGCAGGGAGGCTAGAACACCTGAATCAGGTGGACGGGGCTGAGCAAGCCTCTCCTTGTGGGAGCCCCAGCCCAGCCCAGCCCAGCCCTGGGTCTCCACGGAGAGCCAGCACCAGGCCTGGGAGCATAGGAGCTCACTCTGCACACATAGCACCTGCCTCACAGCCACCTGCTCAGTCCTAGAAGGGCCCGACCTCTCGAAAATCCAGCACATACAGAGCAAGCATCTCTCATGTGCTAGACACCCCATCAGCCCCGACCCACCCAATCTGCATGACCACACAGATTTGAGTTGCACTGCCTCTGAGCCCCCTGCGGACCACCACCCTGTTGGGCACAAATCTGGGGCAGAGGTGGGGAGAGTCGAGGACAAGCAGGATTCTCATGAGGGTCTGATAGATAGTTAGGGTAGGATAGATAGTTAGATCAAGGAGGGCTTCCAGGAAGAGAGGTGCGCAAATGCTGGGAGAGGTACGCAAATGTTTCCCAGGCAGGAGACCCACCTTCCTTCCATACTCCAGATCAAGTCTGAGCCTATGAGCCCCTGTGACTTAGGCCCGACAGGCAGGAGCTTGAAAATCCAAGTCCCTCAGAACCCAGAGCAGTTAAGTGACCTGCTCAAGATCACACAGCCCAGCTGCAGCCCCAGGGCTCCCCAGCATCCCGCTCATTCCAAAGATGCAGTCCTCCATCCCTGGGAGGGTAGGGGAATCTCATTTCATTCCTGAGCAGTCCATCCAGCCTGGATCTCTCTAGAGATAGGTAATGATTAGCTTCATCTATCAGAGAGGGAAATGGAGACCAGGGGAGCAAACTAGCCCAGAACTCAATTTCTGGCTTTTGCTGACCAAGTCCCAAGTACCTAGCACTGTGTTAGCTGTAGAGATGCAAGAAGTGCGTCTCAGAGCAGGCCTGGCATCCGAGACTACGGGCATGAGAAGCTCTGGGTGATAGGGAGGGGAGCATCCCAATTTGGGGGGGAACTGCCTCTGAGTTCAGCCTTCAGGGCTCCTGAGCAGGAAGTCCCAAGGAAGAGGGCCCACTTGAGCTCCTGCAGAGTCCTACCACTGCTACCCACCCCAGGGGAGCAGCCTTGGGTCCACGGCCAAGGTGGGGTGAACCGGCACCAGGGCCTAACCATTAGCGGCAACCATCCCTCACCTACAGATAAGGAAGGAAAGTGAGGAAGGAAGCCCCAGAGACACCGACCGCTTAGCCAGGGCCACGGACCCCTGATCCCAGACTCCTCATACTCTAGAATGAAGGACCAAATATGCACCTACCCAGACTGACTGAGCCCCTTGGGGGCCAGAAGCCTAAGCAGCTCAGTTAGACTTACATGGACAAGTAGGACCCCAAGCAGGGTCCCTTCTGGCTCCTGCTGGAGTCTGGGTGAGCTCCTAGGACTTGAGGCGCCCAGTGGATGTTGGTAGCTTGGCCCCTGATCCTTCAATCCCTGCCTCTAATATCCGATTAGGGGAAATCCACAAAAATGCAGAGCTCAGAGTAACCCCAAAAGTCGGCCTCTCACTCCCAGGTGTCCAGCTCCTCCTTCCGCCCCTCGTGCTTTCCATCTGCATTTATAAAGCTCCTACTAGGTGCTCTATACCTGGCTAGGCCCTGGGGTTAGGCTAGGGCCCAGGGATCTAAATGTACATACAGGAAGTGAGTTATAGGGGCGCCTCGGTGGGTGAGTCGGTTAAGTGTCTGCCGTTGGCTCAGGTCATGGTCCCAGGGTCCCCTGGGATCATCATGGGATTCTCGTATCCAGGTCCCTGCCCAGCAGGAAGTCTGCTTCTCTCTCTCTCCCTCTGCCCCTCCCCACTGCTTATGCTAGCTCTCTCTCTCAAATAAAAAAATAAAATCCTTAAAAAAGAAAAAAAAAAGAAATGAGTCATACTAAGGATCATGTGGGGGTCAGCTTGGCTGGTTCATCCAGAAGGCTCTTGAGAATATGGCCGGGAGGCTGGACTGGGGTGGAGGGAGGGGGTCTTCTCCAGGACCCTGAGTCTTTTTGACCCTGTTCTTAAAGAGGACCTACTGGGCTCCCAGCTCTGTTTGTCTGGCCCCAACCTGGATGCCTGCAGGGAAGGGAACTCGGGGCATGGAACAGCTCCCAACCCCTCCTACCCCAACCTACTCATTTCACCCAGAGACCCAGAGAAGTGAGAACATACTCTCAAGATCACACAGCAACTCAGTGACTGTTTCACCTGGGTGACCCCCAACACATGGGGTCACAAGCTTCTTCCAGACTGGGCTGCCCGTTACACAGTCAACCCCACGCAAGACTGTGCTAACCCCATCAGGTCCCACACAACCACTTTCTCCCTGAACTGTCTTCTTCAGGGGTGGGGGAGGACTTCTTCAAAGAACAGGCTCTGCTTCACCTTTCACCCTTTAAGGGGCATGCCTCTTCACACCTCACCCCTACCTGGAGCCCTTTCTTTCAGCACCCCCTGCTGGGGACAAAGCCCACTATTCCCTAGCATCTCAGCCCAAGCTTTGCTAGGGGCCATGGAGTCCAGAGGATCCAGCAGGCATCAGAAACCTCTCCTGCCAGCCGGCACCACCTCCTCCCTCCAGCAGGCCTGCCCTTGCTCCCCAACTCTGGCTGGGAAAGAGCCCCATCCTGGGACTCCCCCCACCCCCCAGCTGGCCCAGTTCTTTACAGGAACACAACCCACCCCACTCTGGCCACAGCTCTTCCAGGACCTGGCCTTTCCAGGCCATGGGGAAGAGGAAGTGTTTGCCCAAGTCCCTGAGAAGACCACAGCCTTCCTGCACGAACAGGGCAGGGGACCCACACCACGGCCAAGGAACGGGGATCACCCCTGAGAGCCAATAATCGGTAATAGGGACTGAGGCCACTAAACCAGGACCTGGGGCGGTGCTTCAGACTGCAGGGAGGTCCTACCGCACACCTCTGAGCCAGCGGATCCACAAGCCCCAGATGGAGGTTCATCAACTAACTAGCGACCTTGGCAGAGACCCAGACCCCTTTTCCAATTGCACTGCTTTCCAAAGGTTCATCCAGGCTGGGGCTGGGCGGGGGGAGGGGGGCTCCTCCAGGTGCACACCCCACACTTACTCCGGCTTGCAAGCCACCCCCACTCCGCCCGCCCCCTTCTCACTCGCGCTCCAGATGAGCCAGGAGTTGGCGCCCGCACGCCGAGAAGGTCCGCCGCCCACCCCTTCACACTCCGCACCCAAGACAGCACCCCCGACCCCTCCCCGCGGGGCGTCCTTCCACCTCCGCAGCGAGTTAGCTCGCGCGTCCCGGTGCTGCAGGGCGCCCCTCCGCCGCCGGCCGGGTGCACACGCCGCGGGGACACCCCCCACCCCCCAGCCCCGGAGGCCGCCGCGGTGCGGGGACCGCGCGCGGACCTACCCGCTCCACATCCCGGCGCCGCCGCGAGCTCCCTGCGCCGCCCCGCGCCGCGTCCCCGCCCGCCGCCTGTCAGGCCCGCCCGCAGCCCCCACCGGCCCCAGCCCGCCCCGGCCCCCTCCCTTCCCGGCGGGTCACGTGGCCGAGGGGGTGGCCCGAGGACACGTGCCCGGCCCCGCCCCTCCGCCCCGGGACGGTGCGGCGGCGGGAGCGGGGGAGGAGCCCGCGGCCCGCGCGCCCTGCGGCTGACTCCTCTCTGGTCCCCAGGCGCCCCGGCGCGGCGCCTCCCGAGCCCTCGGCCACGGCTGTTCAGGAACCTTGGCCGAGTGCTCGGAGCCCGCCGACAGCCCCCGGCGCCCACAGCCGGCCACCGGCCCGCACGCCCCTGCCCTGGGCTCCCCGGGCTCTCTGCCGGTTCCTGGAGGGTGGGAAAGGGGCCAGACCCCAAAACAAGTTTTCTTGGGTTTACTCTTGAGCGCTCATCCCAAAGGAAGACCCACCTTTGGTCCGAGTCTTCAACCCCAACCCTCCCCCACCCGCAGCCCAGTCCCCACCTGGCAAAGGGCCTTCCCCTCTTGTTGGGAACACTCCCTGCGCATCCCTTCCAGCATCTACTGGCGGGGGGAGGGGGGGGATATGCACCCCGACCAGGCACACCTGTCCGGATTTAGGTCCTCTGGAAAACCTAATCCCAGATCACGGGTCTTCCTGTCCCTCCATCCCTCCGCCCCTTTGTCACTGTTCCTCAGCCCTGACTGCTGGCCTCGACTTCAGCCTGCGGTGGGATCCTGTGAGAGTATAGCTCTTCTCTCTTGCCAGGGTCGGGGGCTCCCACCCTCTGTCTCTAGAGAGGCCTAAGAGTCGGAAAGGAAGGAGGTGGTTCCCTTCCAGATGGTACCAGAACTCAGGATACCACTCTTCCAGACCCACAGAGCCGGGACCCAGGCTTGAATGGGTCAGGTCTTCCCTGGGGACACACATTTCTCCCATTCAGTTATCCATTCAGCCTTCCATCCTGTGTGAGCACAAACTATGGATCACATAAGGGCTGGGAATCCAAACTGCACAGACACATGCTCTGTCATCCCAGGGGACCAATATGGTAGGGAGACAGCAGGATGGGAGACATACTCACAAGGACCTCCACTTCTAGGGCCAGTACTCAGAGTACACTCATACTAAGTGCACAGTGTCTTTGTCACAAATAGAAAATGGCACTACCTTCCTAGAGGGGCGCGGTCCATGCCAAGGTACGGAACTTGGTGAGTGGAGAACAGGCTGGATTTCATGCCTGCTTGCTAACTCCCTTGACTGGTATGTTGTGCAGTGAACAACCTAGGCAGCCCACTGTGACGTCCCTTCTGACTTACCAGAATCATTCTGCCCAGTCCTCCAATGCCCTTCACTCTGCAGGGCAACGGTTTCTAAGACTGTGGTTTCCCAAGGGCAGAAACCATCTCCTTCTCCATGCAGTGTTTCTCTGCCTGCCCCAGCCTAGTCCAGGGTCTGGCCCAAAGCAGATGTCCCCACCCTGTTTGTTGACTTGAGTCCTACACCAAATAAGTCTCGAGCAACTGCTGTCTTCCTGGCCCTTGCTCTGTTCATTATTTAGGAGTAGGGGGAGAAGACACAAAAGGAGCTCAGGACAGGGGCCTTACCCTCCAAGACTTCACAAGCCTGGGCAGGAGATAAGACTGGTCCAAGCTGTGGTAACCCAGACTGGTGGGAGATAAGGCACAAAGGTGGTATCAACCCAGGCTAAGGCCCCAGAGGAAGAGTCCTTAGCAGGACAGGGGAGGGCCAGTGGACTTAAGCAAGGCCTCCAAGGATAAATGTGGGGTTACCATTCTGGAAGCACTGACACCCAAATTACTACCCAAAAATACCACATCATCAATCCATCCGATGACCATCGACAGCCAGGCCTCACTAGCTCCTTCCACAGCCCAGTGCGCTCTGCTCCCCAGCTGAAAGGATTGGTCTCAGAGAAGTTCAGGAACCTACTTGATGTCACACAGCCAGGGGTGGTGGGCCTGTGACCTCTTACACCAGTTTTCTGAAAAGACAGCCCGGAAACTAGAGAACTCACTAGAAACTGCAGCTGCATGCAGTCAGGCAAAAAGAGGAGCCTGCTGGGGCCTGGCCAGCCGGTGAGGAGGGACTCAAACGAGTCCCCTTCGCCCCTCTCCACACCATCCCCGGTCCCCACCTGGCAGCCCAGACCACAGAGTCTAGGCTGGAAGCAGATGAGGAACAGGAAATTGCAAGCCCGGATGACCCAGGCCCCAATTCTGACTTCACTCTCTCTCCGCACACCATGTGACCCAGGATGTCTGTTTTGCCCTCTCTGAGCCTTAGACTCTGTGTCTGTCCAACCACCAAGAAAGACAATCAGAGTCACCCCATGGCGCTGACCTTGTAGGAGGCTCATGAAATTCCTCCAAGTTCCATGCCAGTCCCCTGTCAGGAGCCTGGGCTCTTCCTCCCTCCTCCCCCAGGGCCCCTACAAAATGGCAAGCTCTTCCCCCCTCCTCCCCTCCGTGACCATGACCGAGGTCACTGGCTCACCTGTCTGTGTCCCAGGGCTCCTCTCCCAAGTTCCCGTCAAGTGCGGGGCCCAGAACTGATGGGGCGTAGCGGACAGCCCCCGAGCTCAGTGCCAGGAACACGGGGCATGTTCCTCGGGCAGGACACCTGGTGCGCTCCTTGGAGTCATCCATGCCAAGGCCAGCTTGAGGGTCCCTCTGGAGACTGACAGGAAGGCGGTGGCAAGAGCCTTCTCCCCCTCCACCTCCCCCCAGCCCCGCCCCAGGCTGAGCCTCACGCTAACCTTTGCTATCTCTGAGGAGCAGTGGCCTGGGAAAAAGGCTCCTCCCAGCAGGCCTCTATCTCCTGAAACCCCGTAATTATTAACTCCTGTGGCTCAGCGGGCAGCAGAAGACACCAGGGGCCCTCCTTCCTGGGCTCCAAGCCGGGGAAAGGTAAGACTCGCTGAAGGGTCATGGGAGATTTCCTCTGCATGCCCAAGGCCGCAGCTTCCACTAGGCCCAAAGGAGGAGCTGCCTGTCCTCTCCCAGCCCAGGTCAGCAAGGTGGAAAGCCTCGTCCAGCCCAGACTCTGTCACCAACTGGTTGTGTGGCTTTGGTCAAGGACCCCCACCTGCCGCCTCCCCATCCCAAGCTTGGCCTCAATATCCCCTTAAAACTTGGAACCACTAACAAAAAGGCACAATTCGGTGTAGCAGTTAAGCACAAAGGCCCGATGTCAGACAAGCTGGCTGCAACCCCATTCCAGACTGAATGGAATGAGGCTTTGGGCATGTTAGTCTCTGTGCCTCAGTTGCCCTGACCCATAATAGGGAATCTCACCCTCTAAGGCCCCCCCAGGCCAGCTGCTACTGCCCGGACATGCCGGATACCCCCCCCCTTTCCTCCCACAATGCCCTCTGCAGCACATCCTACCCCCTGCTGATAAATTTCTTCTTTGCTTATAACCCCTCCACCAGGAAGCCTTCCCCTGTAGATTTCTTTCCTGAGGGTGAAGCCCTCAGGCATGTGACCACCTTGTGTCATGATGAGTAGAACTGTGGGACACCCCCACAATAACCGAGGGACTGTGTGGGCAGAGGCTGGCCCGCACGCACTTCCAAATCCTCAGTACCCCCTTGTCTGGGCCATGGTCAGCCTCAGCCCACCCAGATGGTTTGAAGATTCCACCCCGTCTCATTTGGCTTGAAATCTATTCCTAGTTCTGCTGTTCCTTGGTTGTGTGATCTTAGGCAAGTCACTTTGCCTCTCTGGGACTCAGTTCCTTCATCTGCAAAATGGGAACAGTTGTCCCAGTGAAGCTGGGAAAGTCACAGCAGGTGACATTAGTAAAGGGACTGCCACACTCAAAATGAGAGTGTCCTCTGCCTTTCTCCCTCGGCTTCCCTCTTCTTTCCTGTCTGCCTCTGACTTCCCGTGGGGGAGAAGCTGCCAGTTCCTGACTTGAAGTCACACCCCACCAGCTCTGCCCCGCGGATAACAATATCTCCCACTCAGGCTTTGGGCTCCAAAGCTCTCAGCCTAATGCAAACCAGATGCTGGCCTGGCCCTTCCTGGCAGTGAATTTTTCATGGCTTGCTCCCACCCCCTTCCTGTTTTTGCTCCTCACTGATACCCTGCTAAATTCTCCCGTGCCCCTACCTTCCTCTGCAGGGCAACCTCTGGGCCCACCTGGAAACAATTAATGGAAAACAGGAAGTATGAAAAGGGGGGAGGGTCTCCCCATCACCCCGATATGGCAGGAGGGAAAGGACCTCAGCGGGGGCTGATGACAGAGTGTATGAGAGTGAGTCCTACCCTCCAAGTCCCCAACCCCCCTGCCCCCTGCTGCCAGGCACCAGCCTGCCCCCTCAGGGAGGAAATGGAGTCAGAGTTGCTCTGAGGAGGGCATAGAAAAAAACTGCTCCTTTCTGGACGTTTAGGCAGAGCTGGGACTTCACGGGGAGCTTATAAGGGCCTTGTCCTTGGCTGTGACTTAGAAAAATCGGAGCCAGAAGAGGCCCAAGTCCCTCCTGCTGCAAATGAAGAAACTAAGCCTTGGAGGCTCAGTCTGGGGGTCACCCGGTGAGTCAGAGCCAAGAGGCAGCCCAGCCCGGGACTGCTCGCCTGTAGCCTGTAACAGCGGCTCCCCAAGTCACTTCCCGGGCTTGCTGTCTCAGCGGCATTCCCGCAGCCCCTCCCCCTCCGCCAGAGCGCTGGGCCCAAGTCTGTCACGAGGATGCTCACGAGGCCACCGGCAGCACCTGGCCAGGCAGACCTGGATCTTCCCCATCAGGGGCAGACACTGGAAGGGAGGCCTGGGGCGAGCCCAGGAGTGGGTCTTAGTCCTCAGCCCCATGAACCTCTTAGGGATCCAGGGCTGGCCCTCCTTGGGAGGACTCCACCATTCCCCCATTCCCATGCAAACAACAGCTCAAGGGCTCCCCCAGAGCTGGGCTCTGGCTGCCCCTCCCTCCGCCAGCTGTGCAGAGTGTTTGGACAACTGGATGGAATGTTTTGCAGCTACAGTCCTCCCTGGATCCCGGAGCTCAGATTTCAAGAGGGGCGGGGCAAGGATGCTGGCTCCAGGGAGAGGGCAAGAGACTCAGGAGGTCAAGTATGAGTCTGGAGCTCACTTCCCCATCCCAGTCCACCCCACCCCCCACAACTCTCTGCTCAGGCCTGAGCAAGACCACCGGTTGTCCAGCCCCAGGGTAGTGGGGAGCTGGAATCAGGCTCCGGCCCCTGGGAGGACAGGACAGCAGATGGAAACAGCCAAATGGTGTCAGAGATTTGGTGGGGCCAACCTGGTGAGGTCAGGCCCCGGAGACAGTCTGGGCTCCGGGAGGGGCAGGGCCCAGGACAGCACTCTGAGAACATTAAGACTGCTAGCTAAGATTCCGCAACATAGATGGGTCCGTTCACTACCATCTCCATTTTACAGATAGAACAGTTGGGGTCCAGAGGGAGTAGGAGATCACCCCAGGTGACACAGCGTGCTGGGGGCAGAGCTGGGCTAGAACCCAGAGCTCCAGATCCTAAGCTCATTCTTCTCAATATTCAGGCTCCTTCCCTTTCACCCCCAGACCCAGACTCATGTACACCAGCCAATGAGCCAACACCCTTGGTCTTCCTCAGAGGACACAGACAAAATAATCTACCTAAGTGGGGTACTCCAGCTTCACAAAGAGAAGGCACAGACGCTAAACTCGCTGCCAGCCTCTGGGAGCACCAACCCACTTGTGGACGGGGTAGAGGCCCCAGTCGCCTGGCTTTGGGCCCCATTTCTCTCTGATTCTGGGGCCAGAGCTCGCCCAGATTCCCCAACACAGCTGCTCAGGTGTCCCAGAGCCCCTTGAATAAGGCTGAGAAGACACACATGTTCTAGACCCAACTATATGGAAGATACTTTGAGCCTCAGTTTACCCACCTTAAAATTGAGAGGGTTGTCTTTGCTCTACTTGACTCACCACCATATTGTGGGTGCTGAAGGCAGGGAGTGGAAGGTTCCAGCGGACGCCTTTGGAGTCTTAACTAGTTCCCAGCAAGAAAACCATTGGAGCTCACTTGTGAAGGAAGGAGGGAGGGATTCCTTTGAGCCCAGATCGGAGCAGGAATCCCATCAAGGTGCCTGGGGGCCTGGATTCCGGGAGGTGGAACCTGTTTGACCACTCCCAGCTCCTGAGGAGGAAAGCGCAGAAACCTAAGGGAATTTGAGAATCAGGAAAACCTTCAGAGGCAGATACGACAAGAGGGAGGGGTGGTGGGTGTCCCCCACCCCACAGCTGGTGGTGACCCCCTTCCAAAATGGCAGGGTGAGACAGGGACCATGATGGGATCTTTTTTAAAGTTTTATTTATTTATTTTTTTAGTAATCTCTACACCCACCATGGGACTCAAACTCACAAACCAAGAGGCACATCCTCCTCTCTCTGAGCCAGCCGGGTGCCCCTGCGCCAGGATGTTTACATTTGGTTGATTTCATTCACCCTCAAACCACCCAATGTGGTCCCTTCGTTGCTTTCTGTTCCCATTTTGATGATGAAAGAATGGAAACTAGGAAAAGGTGAAAGGATTTGGCAACAGGAACAAGTGAAGGAATTAGGATTTTAATCCACGCTCTCTGACTCCGAAAGCTCATGTTATTATCCGTTCACCGTTCACCCTCTCAAAGGGTAAAGTGAGATAGAATGGAAGATGGGCATTTTATGCTAAGGGACACGAGGACCAAAGCCTTGGAGGTGGGACAGAGCAGGACATACAGAGAGAAGCAAACTCTTCACTTCGGCGGGAGCATAAAGCTGATTCGGGGGGATCCTAGAGAAAAGACTAGACAGGCAGGCTTGGGATGAATCATGAAGAGCCTTAGAGGCCAACTTCAAGAGTTTGGACTTTATTCTGAAGGCTCCAAGGAGATAGTTAAACATTTTTGAGCGGGAGAGTGACGTGATCAGAGCTCTGCTATGGGAAGATGAAACCAACAGCAGTGTGCAGAGAAAATAGAAATGAGCACTTATCAAATATCGAGAGGTAAAGGGCTTTCTAAACTTAGATGCATTTGAAGAGACCTCAAAAGAAAAAAAATCAATAGATCTGTTTACACTAAAATTTAAGACTTCTCCATCTTCTTCCTTCCACCAAAAAATAACCAAAATTAAAAGGCAAATAGCCCAGGGAAAATGTTCCCAGCAAATGGCAAAGTGTTGACATCTTTTATATAGAAAGAATTTACAAAAATCAATATGGGCCAAAAAAAAAAAAAAAAAAGGAGCCCAATAATCATGTTTCTTCCTTCCCTCATTCATTTATTCAAGCAACATGTAATGAGCCAGGTTCTAAGAAGGTATTTGTGGACAAGACATACTTAGGAATCTGAGAATAAAAGGGAATTTCATTAAACTGATAGAGTATCCACCAACACCGTGCAGCAAATGTCATTCTTTTTTTTGTTGTTGTTAAAGGGTTTATTTATTTATTTGACAGACAGAGATCACAAGTAGGCAGAGAAGCAGGCAGAGAGAGGAAGAGAAGCAGGCTCCCTGCTGAGCAAAGAGCCCGATATACAGCTCGATTCCAGGACCCTGGGATCATGACCTGAGCCGAAAGCAGAGGCTTTAACCCACTGAGCCACCCAGCGCCCCAGTAAATGTCATTCTTAATGGTGAAATGCTAGAAACATTATTTTAAAATCAGGAATGAGACAGGCATGGCTGCTATCATTGCTCTATACTGTATTGGTGATTGTAGCCAGGGCAATAAGACTAGAAAAAGAAATTTAAGATATAGGGGCCCCTGAGTCGCTCAGACAGTTAAGTATCATGACCTTCAGCTCAGGTTATGGTCCCGGGATCCTGGGATTGAGCCCCACTTTGGGCTCTCTGCTCAGTGGGGATTCTGCTTCTCCCTCTCCCTTTCTCTCAAATAAAATCTTTTTAAAAAAGAAAAAAAAGAAATATAAGACGTAAAGATTGGAAAAGAAAAGCCAGAACTGTAATTTTTCACAGATGATGGTCTACATTTCAAATCTGAAGGACTCTTTTTTTAAAAAAATATTTTATTTATTTATTTGTCAGAGAGAGAGAGAGCACGCGAGCACAAGCAGGCAGAGTGGCAGGCAGAGGTCAACAGAGAAGCCGGCTCCCTGCTGAGCAAGGAGCCCGACATAGGACTCGATCCCAGGACCCCAGGATCATGACCCAAGCCGAAGGCAGTGGCTTAACTGACTGGGCCACCCAGGCATCCCTCAAATCCAAAGGATTCTATAGATAAGTTATTATAATAAGAAGGTTTGGAAAAAAGGTTGGCTTTAATATCAATATAAAAATTATTTGCAGTTCTGTACACTGGTAAAAATTAACAAAATGGAATATATGTATTTAGATAGAATAATGTGTTTAAAAAATACATTGTTTATTATAGCAATAATGACAAGCATCTGTAATAAATCCAAAAAATATGTACAAGATTTATTATCAAGTTTTTATTTTGGATACAAATCTAAAAATCATAATCATTATAGTATGACTGATTATATAAACAAAATTATTTAAATACCAAAATGATACAAATTATAAGACTAAATCTTTCCCCAAAATGTCCATTTTCTCCCATTTGATCTATGGATTCAATGCAATTGCAATAAAAATTCTAACAGGGATTTTCTTAACTATGACATACAGATTTTAAAATTTGTGTAGAAAAGTAAAAATATCTAAGACATCTCTGAAGAGGAAGAATGAGACAGTTGCTTACTCCCTAGCTATTAGGACTTATGAAACTCTAGTAATACAAACAGCCTGATGTTAGCTAAAGAATGAGCATATATAGACTCATGAAATCAAATAGAGAAATCAGGAAAAGACCCACACATATCTGTTGCTCTGATGTTCAGATAGAGTCTTGCTGATCAGTGGAGAAAGGAAGGGACCAATTAATATATTGTGTAGGAACAAGTGATCAAACCTATGTGGATAAAATAATTGGAATCCTATCTCAAACCTATGCAGCAAAATTAATCCCAGATAGATTTAACAATTTAAATATGGAAGGCAAAAGTCTTAGAAGAAATGGTAGAATACCTTTTCTACTTCACAGAAAGGAAGGATCTTTTAAAAAGATTTTATTTATTTACTTATTTGAGAGAGAGAGAGGGAGAGCATGAGAGGGGAGAAGATCAGAGGGAGACGCAGACTCCCCATGGAGCTGGGATCCCAATGCGGGACTCGATCCCGGGACTTGATCCCGGGATTCTGGGATCATGACCTGAGCTGAAGGCAGTTGACTAACCAGCTGAGCCACCCAAGCGCCCCCCAAAAAAGGATTTTTAAGTAACCTGTACACCCAATGTGGAGCTCAAACCCACAACCCCGAGAACAAGAGTCACATGTTCTACTGACTGAGCCAGCCAGATGCCCCATGAAAGGAAGGATTAAAGAAGACAAGACACAAAAAGTGGTAACCATAAGAGAAAGGACTGATGCATCCAACTACATTCCAATTAAGGACTTCTCATCAGCTGAGACCATAAAACCAAGTCAAAATATGAGTGATAACCAACAAAGTTTTAGGGTCTAGAACATAAAAGGGACTCCTATACGTCAACACAAATATATAAAATACTTAGAAAAATGGGCAAGAGACAGGAACATGCATTTCATGGAATCAACCAACAAGAGTTGGAAAAGATGCTCAAACTTATCATGCTGGTTATCAGGAAATTCAAACAAAATCACAATGAGACTCCATCTTACATTTGCCAGGATTGGCAAAAGTTAAGAAATCTGATAATACCAAGTGACGAACAGAAAGTGTACCCCCAGGAACTATAGTGTTGGTAGAAGTGTAAATTGGTAACCACTTTGGCAAACAATTTGGCATTACCGTGTAGAAACAAACATTTGCATATGCTATGACCAAGCCAATGGCACTCCCAGGTCTCTGTGCTAGAGCAAGTCTAGCCCTTTTGCAACAGGAAACATGTACAAGGCTTTTCATAATAGCCAGATGTCTAATGAGCAGGGACTGGATAAATGCATCGTGTTATTGTATGAGTTTCCTATGGAGCAGGTGTCCAATTATCATAAACTAGGAGGCTTAAAACAACAGAAATTTATTTTCCCATCATTCTGTAGGCCGGAAGTCCAAAATGAGGACCTAAATGAAGATGTCGGTTGGTCCATGTGCTAGGGGAGAGTTTGTTCCTTGCCTCTTCTGGTGTCTGGTGGTAGCGGGTATTCCTTGGCTTGTAGCCATACCACTTCTCCATTATATTCCCATCGCCTTCTCCTTTAGCTCCCTCTTATAAGAACATCTGTGACGGCATTTACAACCCACCCTGAAAATCCAGGATGGTCACATGTCAAGATGCTTAACTTAATCACATTTGCAAATACCCTGTTTTTATATAAGGCAAGATTTACAGGATTTGTATAAGATCAGGGATCAGAATTTGATATTTTGGTGTGGGGGGAAAGGGTATTTTTCCCCCCACTTTTCTACCACCTGCCGTCAGTCTGTTACACACACAAAATACATTCATCCCATCTCACATCTCCAAAAGTCTTAACCCATTGTAATATGAACTCAAGCCCAAAAATCTCATTTGCTATAATCAAATCAAAACTCCAAATCTTATCATCTAAACCAGGCTTGGTAAGACGCAGGATATGATCCATTCTTGGGGAAAAATTCTACTCTGTCTCTGGAAATATGAAGCTAACAAGTTATCTGTTCCCCAAATACAGTGGAGGGATAGGCATCGTGTAACATTTATAGACATTCCCACTCCAAAACAGAGAAAATGCAAGAGAGAAAGCTGTCATGGGTCCCAAGTAATTTCAAAATCTGGCAGGACAGATTCCTTTACTTTTCAAGGTCTGGGGCTAATCCTCTGTCACCCACGGTTTCAGCCTCCACATCTGTGATTTTGACTTCCAGGTCCAAGGCTCTGGCCTCTGGCCTAAGGCCATTCCCTTTTGTTATGCTTCCTTTTTCTTAACAGTACGCACATGGTTGAAGTTGAGTCATTTTATAAGCCTATATCCTGCCTCTTGGATGGTGGGGGTCCAACAGCCTTCCTTCATTCCATTCTGTCTCTGTCTCTTTCTATTTAAGATGGCAGTGCTTCTGCCGGTATATATAACTCTGGAAAGTCTTGTGGGTCTCCTGTGTATGACACAGAGATTCACACCGTCCTCCACAGATCTTTCCTGGATAATTGTATCCCTTGCTGGTTTCTGCTGAGATGGTTGAGTGGGTTCATGAGTCACACACCTAATATTCTCAACATTAGCAAAAGGCTATTCAACCACACCCATGGCCTTCTCTCCAGAACACATTTTTCTAACAGTAAATCGCCTAATTTTAGTATATTTCACAATCTGGATAGGCTGCAAATTTCCCCCGTTATCATGTGTTCGTTCCCTTTGGTGTGACAGTTCTTTCCCTGGTATATCTTTTTCCTCTCCCATTTTACAATAATCAACAAGAAGAAACCAGGGCACATCTTTAACATTTTGCTAGGAAATGACCTCAGCTAAAATCCAAGTTCATCACCTACAAGTGCTTCTACTGTGCTGCTCAAAATTCTTCCAGCATTTACCCAATTCCACATTTTGGGGGGTTTGTTACAGCAGCACACCACTCTTGGTTCCAAAATTTGTGTTAGTTTGCTATGGTAACTGTAACAAATTAACATAATCTAGATGGTTTTAAGCAACAGCAACTTATTTCATGCCATTCTGGATGCTGCAAGTCCAAAATTGCTACCATTGTGCCCAAATCAAGATGTGGGGAGATCTGGGGCACCTGGGTGGCTCAGTCGGTTGAGCATCTGCCTTTGGCTCACGTCATGATCTTAGGGTCCTGGGATCAAGCCCCATGTTGTCAGGTTCCCTGCTCAGCAGGGACCCTGTTTCTCCCTCTCCTTCTGTCCTTCCCTGCGGCTTGTGCTCTCCCTCTCAAATAAATAAAATCTTAAAAAAAAAAAGATGTTCACAGGTCCATGTTCTCCCAGAGGCTCTAGGGGAGACTCTATTCCTTGCTTCTTCCAGCTTCGGGCAGCTCCTAGCATTCCTTAGCTCCTCTCCGATTTCTGCTTCCATTGTCACGTTGCCTTTTTCTCTTCTGTCCATGTCAAAAATCCTTCTTCTTCTCTCTTATATGGAGGCATGTGATTGAACCTGGGGCCCACCCTGATAATCCAGGATAATATCCACACATCTCAAGATCCTTAACTTAATTACAGCTGCATGCAAACTATTGTCACATAACTGTAACATCTACAGGTTTCCACGATTAGGATCTGATATCTTTGGGGGGCCAGTTTTCATCCTATCATAGTGATGTCCTTATTATGGAACATTAAATAGCAGTAACAATGAATGAATATTTATATGTTCCTTATTTCTCTCCCTACTCCAGTATAATCTCCATGAGGATAGGGCCTTGTTTCACTCATTATTGTATACTCGGTCTGTGGAAGAGTGACCACCAGGTAATAAATATTTGTTGAATGAACTACCAAAATGGATATTTATAAGAAGAATAACACCAGTAAATAGAACATGTTATGGTATAACATCAAATGAGAAAAAGAGTGTATAAGTTTTTAATATCAAATCATTGTGAGGGAGCCTGGGTGGCTCAGTCGATGAAGCATCTAACTCTTGATCTCAGCTCAGGTGTTGATCTCAGAGTTGTGGGTTCAAGCACCACATTGGGCTCCATGTTGGGTGTGGAGCCTCCTTTAAAAATTTTTTAATAAAAAATTTAATAATAAAAAATTTATTTTAATAAAAAATTTTAATAAAAAATTTAAGTATCAAATAATAATTTTTACATTAAAAATTTTATGCCAAAAAAAAAAAGAACTGGAGATGAAAATGAAAATGGAGTAGGGAACTCCAAGAGTCTACCTCATCCCAAAAGCAGCTTGTAAACTGGCAAAACTGTCAGAATCAGTTATATCAGAACTCTGGAAACAACTCAAAGTTTACATCAACCAGGTGAACACTTAATCAAGAAATAAACCACTGAATCTCAGTAATAAAACTTCATGATAATTTCCCTTATCTTGGCCATTCCCACTGTCCAGCTCTGTGGCTGCCTTGAAGACAATGTTCTTAGTATAAGCTCCTAGCACCAGAGAGAGCAGAACACATCTGCTACTGAAAGCATTGTGGTTGTTTGTTTTGACCTGTCTGGTGGCTCTCTGAATGTCTGGCTCAATGGTCTAGCCTTTATTTTGCCTAATTCAGAACCCTCCCAAGGATGAGGTGGCTACTTCGGGGACATTTGTTGAAACACATAAAAGCAATTTTAGCTTTATTATATTATATTATATTATATTATATTATTATTATTATAATATAATTATATTAGCTGCTGCCATCTAGGACAAGGGATCACATCTGGAGAAAACAAAAGCTTAGGGGCGCCTGGGTGGCTCAGTGGGTTAAGCCGCTGCCTTCGGCTCAGGTCATGATCTCAGGGTCCTGGGATCGAGCCCCACGTCGGGCTCTCTGCTCAGCAGGGAGCCTGCTTCCTCCTCTCTGCCTGCTTGTGATCTCTGTCAAATAAATAAATAAAATCTTAAAAAAAAAAAAAAGAAAACAAAAGCTTAGGAAGAAAAGCTGGGAAATGAAACAGTTTAGGAAACAAGGACTTTGAAAAGTTCCCACATATTCCTGGAATGGAGGTCCACATGCATGCCCAGAGCTGGATACATGCTCAGAAAAGATCTGAGAAGGCCCTAAAATCTTACCTCTACTGATCACCAGGCTCTGGGGGAGCAGGAAATGAGGTCTAAAGCAGAGTTGTCAATTACATGACTGAGTGTTTAAGGAATTTCCCAACACACATACAGAGCTCATCTGCAAAGAATGGGAGGTTTTTGTTGTTGTTGTTTTAAGTATTTAATGAAATCTCTGTCAAATGACTAGCTGATCACCAAGCAAATGAAACAGAGACTTGAGTGACCACAGACTACAAAAAGATAGACTATAAAATTAGTTCCAGAAAAGTCACTAAACTGACAAACAATTTCTACTACACACAGCAACAAGTCAAAACGTGGTAGAAAATACTATTTCCAGAGTTGTTATAATACCCAAAATGTCCAGTTTAGAAAAAAACATTATGGAGTGCTGGGTGCCTCACTGGGTTAAAGCCTCTGCCTTTGGCTTGGGCCATGATGCCAGGGTCCTGGGATCAAGCCATATATTGGGCTCTTTGCTCAGCAGGGAGCCTGCTTTCCCCTCTCTCTTTCTGCCTGCCTCTCTGTCTGCTTGTGATCTCTGTCTGTCCAATAAATAAATAAAATAAAAAAATAATAATAAATAAATAAAAAAGAAAAAAACATTATGATGCATACAAAGGGAACATGGCCTATACATGGGGAAAAAAACTGTCTTTGAGGAAGCACAGATATTGCATATAGTAGACAAGACTTTAATCCACAATTTAAAATATACTCAAAGACCAAAAGGAAACTATGCACACAATACTAAAGGAAAACATGATAATCGTATCTCACTAGACAGAAGCTCTCAATTAGGAGGCAGAAGCTATAATGCAGAAACAGATAGAAATTCTGGATTTGAAGAGAATTTAATGAAATGAAAAATCCACTAGAGGAGTTCAACAGCAGGTTTGAGGAGGCAGAAAGAATCAGCACACATGAAGATAAGTCTATGGAGATTACCCAGTCTGTGGAGCAGAAAGAAAAAAAAGGATGAAGGAAAATAAACAGAACCTCGGGGATTTATAAGATACCATCATGAATACTAACATGTATAGTAGAAGTCCCAGCAGGAGAGGTGGGAGAGAAATAAGAAAGAATAGTTGAATATAATGGCTGAAAACTTCAAAATTTGATGCAAGACTAATTTACACATCTAGGAAGCAGGTAAGGAAAAATCAAAGAGATCCATATCAAACATGATCACACTGCAGTAGGCCAAAAATAAAAAGAATCCTTAAAGCAGGAAGAGAAAAGTGACTAATCACTTACAAGTGGACCTCAATGAGATTAACAGCTGATTACTCATCAGAAAACTTGGGGGTCAGAAGGATATAAATTTGAACAAGATTGTCATAAATTAAGATGCTAATTGTAATGCCCAGGACAACAAATAAGAAAAATGAAATATATCCAGTAATAGAAACAAGAAGGGAATCAAAATGGCACATTAGAAAACACCTAACACAAAAGAAGAGCTGAGAAACAACAAGATACAAGACATAGAGCAAACAAATAACATGGCAGAAGTAAGTTTGTATTAGTAATTGCAATTAAATATAAATAGGTTAAATTCTCTAATTTAAAGACAGAGATTGGGGGTGCCTGGCTGGTTCAGTGGGTTAAAGCCTCTGCCTTCGGCTCAGGTCATGATCCCAGAGTCCTGGAATCGAGTCCCGCATAGGGCTCTCTGCTTGACAGGGAGCCTGCCTCCACCTTTCTCTGCGCCTGCCTCTCTGCCTACTTGTGATCTCTCTCTCAAATAAATAAATAAATAAAATCTTAAAAAAAAAAAAAAGAGATTGATAGAACGGATTAAGAAGGATGCCTAATGCACTATATGCTGTTTACATGAGTCTTTCTTAGGCTCAAAAACTCAAATAGTATAATAGTTTAATAGTTTAACAGTGAAAGGATGGAAAAGATAATCCATGCCAAAAATCAACCAAAAAAAAAAAAAAAAGAGAGAGAGAGAGAGATCAAGTGGCCATACTAATATTTAAAAAATAGACTTTAAGGCAAAAAATCATTTTAAAAAAGTGAGGCATTATATAATGATAAAAGGCTCGATTTGTCAAGAAGCTATAACAATAGTAAACATATATTGAAGGGAGAAATAAACAGTTCAACAATAATAAAGACCTTTTTAAAAAAGAAGATTTTATTTATTTATTTTACAGAGATTGAGATCACAAGTAGACAGAGAGGCAAGCAGAGAGAGGGAGAAGCAGGCTCCCTGCTGAGCAGAGAGCCCAATGTGGGCTCAATCCCAGGACCCTGAGATCATGACCTGAGCCGAAGGCAGAGGCTCAACCCACTGAGTCACACAGGTGCCCTAATAATAAGGACTTTAATCCTTTACTTTTAGTAATGGAGATAATTACTGCATAAAAGATAAACAAAGAAATAGAAGCACTGAAGGACACTATAAACTAGCTAGCCCTAACTCCACTCAACAACAGAATACACATTCTTCTCAAGGGAGCATGGAATATTCCTCAGGATAGACCACGTTTATACTGCAAAAACAGTCTCAATACATTTAAAAATACTGAATGCATATGAGGTCTTTTCTCTGACCACAATGACATGAAACTAGAAATTAATAAAAGATGGAAAACTGAAAATTCTGCATATATGTGAAAACTGAACAACAGATTTTTATGTGCCCAGTGGATTAAAAAGAATTCACAAGGGAAATTAGATGAGTTGGGATGCCTGGGTGGCTGAGTCATTAAGCGTCTGCCTTTGGCTGGGTCATGATCCCAGGATCGTAGAATCGAGTCCCACATTGGGCTCCCTGCTTGGGGGGAAGCCAGCTTCTCCCTCTTCCACTCCCCCTCCTTGTGTTCCTCCTCTCACTGTCTCTCTCTCTGTCAAATAAATAAAAATCTTGGGGCGCCTGGGTGGCTCAGTGGGTTAAGCCTCTGCCTTTGCATGGGATCAAGCCCCCCATCAAGATCTCTGCTCGGTGGGGAGCCTTCTTCCTTCTCTCTATCTCTCTGCCTGCCTCTCTGCCTACTTGTGATAAATAAATAAAATCTTTTTAAAAAAATCTTTAAAAAATTAGGTGAGATGAATGAAAATAGAAACTCAGAATACTAAAACTTACAGAATGCAGTAAAAGCAATTAACAGAGGGAAATTTATAGCTGTAAACACCTGTATTAAATAGAAAAAGGATTTCAAATCAATAATTGAACTTCCAATTTTTTTTTTTAATGGGCCCAAAGAAAATGTACTGAGTCATGTAACTGAATGCCCAAAAGCAGGACTTGTTGTAGACATGGATTATTTCAGGGGCTTGAGCACTGTCCTCAAGATCCCGTGTCTCTCTTGTTCTCTTCCTGGTTTGACTGTATTCTTGGACTGGTGCTCCCTTTTGATAGCAAGATAGTTACAGTCTCCAACCTCATACTGTCATTCAAGACCAGCCCTAAACTTCAACATAAAGAACTTAGAAAAAGAAGAACAAATTAAACTGAAAGTGAGAAGGAAGGAAATTAATAAAGATTAGAGTGGAAATAAATAAAATACAGAATTGAAAAACAACAAAGAGAATCAATGAAAACAAAAGTTGCTTCTTTGAAAAAAGTAACAAAATTGATGAATTTTTAGTTACAATGACAAAAGAGAGAGAGAAAGAAAAGACTCAATTTACTGAAATCAGGATGAAAGTAAGGACATTACTACCAACCTTATAGATACAAAAAGAGAATTATAAGAGAATATGATGAATAATTGTAGATCAACAAACCAGACAACCTAGATGAAAAGAAAATTTCCTAGAAACACACAAACCACCAAGAGTGACTCAAGAAGAAACAGAAACCTGAATAGACCCATAACAAGAAATTAAATAACTAAAAAATTTCCCGTAAAGAAAAGGCTAGGACCAGATTGCTTCGCTGGTCAATTCTCTCAAATATTTATTTATTTATTTATTTTAAAATATTTTATTTATTGGGGCATCCTGGGTGGCTCAGTCTTAAGCGTCTGCCTTTGGCTTAGGTCATGATCCCAGGGTTTTAGGATTGAGCCCCTCATCGGGCTTCCTGCTCAGCAGGAAGCCTGCTTCTCCCTCTCTTACTGCCCCTGCTTGTGTTCCCTCTCTCGTTGTTTATTTATCAAATAAATAAGTAAAATCTTAAAAAGAAAAAAAAAGAGAAAGAAAGAAAGAAAAGAAAAAGAAACCACCAAACTGTTTAAAAGAAAGAAAAGATTTTGGAGGAGGTGGAGATGAGAATTATTGTTTGATGTATATAGAGCTTCAGCTTTACAAGATGAAAGCGTTATGGGGATAGAAGGCGGTGATAGTTGTACATCATGAATACATTTCATACCACTGAACTTACACTCAGAAATGGTCAAAATGGTCAACTTTATGCTATGTATATTTTATCCTAATAAAAAACGTTGGGGAAGAAACCCACCTAATACCCTGGGATGCTTGGGTGGCTCAGTGGGTTAAGCTTCTGCCTTCAGCTGAGGTCATGATCTCAGGGTCCTGGGATCGAGCCCCACATTGTGCTCTCTGCTCAGCAAGGAGCCTGCTTCCCCCTCCACCTCTGCCTGCCTCTCTGCTTGCTTGTGATATCTCTCTCTCTGTGTCAAATAAATAAAATCTTAAAAAAAAAAAAACCCCCACCTAACACCCTTTCATGATTAAAGATTCCTTAGCTTGATAAAGGAGATCTGTGAAAGTCCACAGTTGGGGCACCTGGGTGGCTCAGTTGGTTAAGCATCTGCCATGATCCCAGAGTAGTGAGATTAAGCCTCATGTTGGGCCCCTGCTCAGTGGGGAACCTGCTTCCCTCTCTCTTTCTGCCCCCTCCCTGCTCATGCTCTCTCATTCTCTTTCAAAAGAAAATAAATAAAATCTTCAAAAAAAGAAAAAGAAAATCCACTGTTAATATCATAGTCAATGGCAAAATACTGAAAGCTTTCCTCCTAAGATCAGAAACAATACAAAAATGTCTGGTCTTGTCACTTTTTTTTTTTTTTTTTAAGATTTTATTTATTTATTTAACAGAGAGAGAGAGAGAGATTGCAAGCATGAGCAGTATGTATAAGACTTGTACACTGAAAACTACAAAACATTGTTGAAAGAAATTGAAACAGACCTAAGTAAATGAAAAGATATCCTATGTTCGTGGACTGTAAAGAAAGTAAAGTGATCTACAGAGTCAATGCAATCTCCATCAAAATGCGCACTGCCTTGTCTGCAGAAAGGAGCAAGCTGATCCCCAAATTCATATGGAATTGTAATGGAGCATACATAGCCAAAACAATCTTGAAAGGGAAGAGCAAAATTGGAGAACACTTTCTGATTTCAAAACTTGTTAAAAGCTACACAGTTCAAACTGTGGTACTGGCATAAGGATAGACATATAGATTAATGGACAAAAATTTAAAGTCCAGAAATAAACCCATACATCTATTGTCAATTGATTTCCAATAATAGTGCCAAGACCATTCAATGGGGAAAGAATCATCTTTTCAAGTAATAGTGCTTGGAAAGTTAGGTATCTTCATGCAAAAGAACGAAGTTGGGCTTTTACCTCACACCACATACAAAAATTAATTCAAAATAGGTCAAAGACCTACCTATAAGACCTGGAGCTATAAAACTATAGAATACTTAACAGTAAATCTTTATGACCTTGGATTTGGTAATGATTTCTTAGATAGGACATCAAAGAACAAACAACAAAAGAAAAAATAAACTGAAATTCATCAAAATGGAAAAAAAAAACAACTTTTGTGCATCAAGGACATTCTCAAGGTGAAAAGATGACTCAAAGAATGAGAAAAAACATTTTTTAAGTCCTATCTTTCTAATACATCTAGGGTCCAGAATATATAAAGAACTCTTATAACTCAAGAAAAAGAATATATGGGCAAAGGATCATGGGTAAAAGACTTGGATAGACATTGCTCCAACGAAGACATGCAAATAACCAATAGGCATATGATAGGTTCAACATCATTTGTCATTAAGGAAATGCAAATCAAAACCACCGTGGGATACCACCGCACACACACTAGGATGGTTTTTTGCGGGGTGGGGGTATAGCAAGCATTGGAGAGGAAGTGGAGGAGCAAATCCCTCATGCATTGGTGCAAATGCACTGGAGCAAATCCCAACACCTCATGTGTTGGTGGGAGTATAAATTGTACAGCCCCTGTGGAAAACAGGTAGGTCCCCGAAAAGTTAACCACAGAATGACCCTATGACCCAGGAACTCCACTGCTAGGTCTATACCCGAAAGAACGGAAGACCCGTTTAAAGATAACCTTGTTTTATTCTTTAGAAGGATACTGTTTAGTCTCCATGTATTTGGGTTCTTTCCAAACTTCCTTTTGTGGTTGAGTTCTAGCTTTAGAGCATTGTGGTCTGAAAATATGCAGGGAATGATCCCAATCTTTTGATACCGGTTGAGTCCTGATTTAGGACCGAGGATGTGATCTATTCTGGAGAATGTTCCATGTGCACTAGAGAAGAATGTGTATTCTGTTGCTTTGGGATGAAATATTCTGAATATATCTGAGACCTGTACCCCTGGGGATAAAAATATATGTTTATAAAAAATAAAAAATTAAAAAAAAAAATTAAAGATAACCTTGTCCATATATGTACACAGTAGATTTTTAAAAAATGGGAACAATCCAGATGTCCATCAACGGAGGAATGAATAAACAAACTGGGGCCTATCCATACAACGGAATATCATTCAACCCAGAAAGGAAAGCAACACTGTCGCCTTGCTATGACGTGGATGACCCTTGGAAACGAGATGATGCCAAGTGAATGCAGTCAGACGTAACAGGACCAGTATCATAGGATCCATTTATAAGAAATGTCAAGAGAAGGCAGATCCATAGGGATAGAAGAACAGACTGATGATGACCTAGGCTAGGAGACAACGTTGAACAGGGAGAGACTGCATGGTGGGTACTGAGTTTCCACTCGAGAGACAAGAAAGTTCTGGAATGAGTGGTGATAGATAGTTGAATGAAGTAAAAGTCACTGAGTTGTACACTCAAAATGGTTAAAATTTACGGTATATGAATTTTGCCTCAATGTTTTAAAATAAAAGACAGGAAGGAAATACATCAAAATGATAACCTCTGGTGATGCCATTTTTTTCAAGGCTCTGTATTTTCCCACCTATCTACAATGCACTGAAATCTCTCTTGTCGCCGCGTGAAGCCAGCCTCTCAAAGCTCCGCGTGCACACAGATCTCCCCGGGGGCTTGTGCAAGCGCCGATTCTGATTGAGTGATACCAGGTGGGACCCGAGAGGCTGCATTGCCTACAAGCCTCCCCAGATCTCCCTTGGAGCAGCCGAAATCCGAAAGCCAGCAGCCCAGGGCGCTGGACAGATGGAGTTCGCCAAATCTGCGGGGTTGACACAGAAAAGACACGTGCTTCTCCTTGTCCTCCTCCAGGGGCCTAGGTGGCGTAGGGCAGACTTAACCTAGAATAAGTATTTATTATCTGAAATTCAGATTTCCCTAACTGCCTGCTATTTTTTTTTTTTAAGATTTTATTTATTTGAGAGAGAGAGAGCGTGAGAGAGGGAGAAGCAGACTCCCTGTGGAGCTGGGAGCCCGATGAGGGACTCGATCCCGGGAGTCTGGGATCATGACCTGAGCCAAAGGCAGTCTTTTAACCAACTGAGCCCCCCAGGTACCCCCCCCCCCTTTCTTCTTCTTCTTCTTCTTCTTCTTCTTCTTCTTCTTCTTCTTCTTCTTCTTCTTCTTCTTCTTCTTCTTCTTTTTTCAAAAGCTTCCCTCTATTTCTGTTTGCTAACTCTGAAACCCCAGCCTGGGGTGGGGAAGGATTGGAACTGTGGTTGTTCCGGCAACCTGTGCCCAGCTGGCTTGCTGGTCTTGTGGACCTAAAGGAGAGTGACCAACATAGCCTACTCCTCAGCTGGCTTCCCCCACTGCCCTTGGGCCTGGGTCGCTGAGCTGGCCACCTCCTGGGGAAGGTGACTCTCACCCACCAAGCAGAAAAATCCCCTTTAGGACATAGCTGCCGGGCAACCTTCCCAGCTGACCAATCCATGGTCAGGAACGAAGGGCCAGGGGCCAGTGTGCAAAGTCTCGACTGCAAGGAATTTGCACCAGGCAGATTTAGATTTGAGTGGAGGCTTGGGTGAGTTTACTTAGCTTCTTTCTGGGCCCGGACACTTACTTGTCACAGGTAGCTTCCCTTCCTATTCCCCAGTTCTTTTTTTTTTTTTTTTCCTCTTCTTTTTTGAAGGTTTTATTCATTTATTTGACAGAGATCACAAGTAGGCAGAGAGGCAGACAGCGAGAGAGAGTGGAGGAAGCAGGCTCCCCACTGAGCAGAGAGCCCAATGCGGGGCTCCATCCCAGGACGCTGGGATCATGACCTGAGCCAAAGGCAGAGGCTTTAACCCACTGAACCACCCAGGTGCCCTCCTCTTCCCTGGTTCTGATGATGAGATGAAATCCTATTGAGAAAGTGCTCAGAGCCCTGCTTGGCACCCAGTAAATGCTCAGGATATTGGGGAAACCATTGTTCCTTATCTTTCCCTCCCATGGTGCTAAGCACAGCGGGCATCTGCACGTGCTTGTGGAGTTGAACAGCAGGAACATTCTGGAATAGTGAAGACTCACATGCTCTGATCGAGACAGGGGACCTACTTACACCTTCCAGCTCTGGCTCTTAATTCTTTGTGACTTGAGGTTAAGTCCGTTTCTTTCTCTAGGTCCTCATATCTTTGTCTGCAAGATAAGCATCGGGAGAGCAACAATCTGGATCATCTATCACAGTGTGTCAGGCTGTTAACCTACCCATTCCACAGATGAAGAAGCCCTAGGCTTCTAACTTGTAGTGAAGGTACGTCAGCACTTAGGCCTTCTTAAACCTAGTGCAATTCTCCAGGAGAAGCCTGGCCTGTGATCAGCTTCTCCCCCTCCTCGCCTGCCCGTTAGCCCTAGTTCTGAGCTGGTGGGCTAGGGGGCTTGTGGATGGGGTCTGCGCCTCACCTGGCTGGGCTCGGGAGGGCAGAGTCCATGGGGACAGGGCAGCTCGGAGATGCCAGTGTTCTCGCCAAGGCTATGGTGAATCTTCTTGCCTACTGTCTCTGGTTGGGCTGGCTCTGGCTTAGTCCATGCTATTCCATTGTCAGCAGCAGGACTGGGCGTGGTGAAGCTGGACCCGGTGTATCCCAGCCCCTCCCAGTCCCTGTTGTCTTTTTGCAGGAGCCAAAGCTTATGCGTTCATCTCTTGGGATGTTGAGTCTATCCAGCCTTTTAGGGATCAGGGCCACTGGCCCCAGTGGAGAGATGCTATTGTCTGTGTGGCTTCCAGGTCCCAGGCTGGCAGTGTCCCCTCCCTTGACCAGATATGCCAAGCCCCTTCCTTTTCTCTCTTGGCTTCTGCCCTGTTCTTCCTGTGATTGGCCCAAGAGGAGGCTGTAGGCTGGCAGGTACCCTACACAGAGCCCGGAGACAACATCCAGGGCTCGTTGTCCCACCAGAGGGCTCCCTGCCCACCTTCCCCAGCCAAGCTGGCTCCTCTTCTTTCTGCCCAGCTGAGGCAGGGCCTGGAAGGGCACAGTAGCACCCTCTGTGATGCTCCTGTTGCCACGGTGATCCCAGATGAGAAGGCTGTAGCATTCTGTCCCTGGAACCTCCACCCGTCTTCCCAGCTCTGTTTTCCCTGTCTCTAGAGATGGCTCTCCACTGGTGGCCTCAAGAGCAATGTGTCTTCTATGTACCCCCTATCCCTTGGACCTCCCTTTAACCCCAACAGAAACCACTGCCCTGACTGGTAAGCCTCCAGCCCCCAGAAACTGACCTCACCAGAGAGGTGATAGTGTGAGTCGTGGAAAAGCCACAGGAATTAAAATGAGAAGACCCAGATTTTAGTCCCATCCTGGCCTTTTGGAGCTCTGTGACCTTGGACAAGAGAGGCCTTGAGCTTCAGTGTCCTCCTGTGTAAAATATAGATGAGAAAACCCAACTCCACTCACCCTCAGGACTGCCTCTGTGACTTTGCGTGGGCTTTCCCTTCTAAGTAACACCCTTCCATCCTTCTCAGCACAGGCAAACTCCTACCCATGCCTCAAGACCCAGCCCAAATGCTCCCTCCTCTGTAAATGTTTCTCTGAGTTCTGTGGCCTTGACACACACTTGCCATTTTGTGTTAAAGTTGTTTGTTTCCTTCATTTTTATTTGACTAGGAATTTTTGGACACAGGAATCAGATTAGGCTTAGTTCTGGCATCAGACATGGTTTATTGGATGACTGCTTTGTGGATCAGAAAGCAGAAGAGGCGGACCCTGACCGGGTTGGAGGGTTGGACCCCATTTTTGCAGGGATCAATCCTGGGGCCCTTTGTCCAAGCATGGCTCGGATCAGTCAGTGCCTGTTGCGGCCCTTCTGTGTGCCTGAGACGCACCTGGCTGGCTAGGGACAGATGCATGGCCGGGACCAAGTGGAAGAGACCCTGGCTCATACCTGGGGTCTACCTGTCTTAGCACTTGGGTGTGGCCAGGAACAGCTGCTTATGGGGTGCCCTGGGGCATCTGGGAGGGGAAGGGGACTGGTAGAGCACCATCCGCCGGTCCTCCTGGGACTTTCGGGATATTGACAAAACCCCTGCAGTTCAGGGAAGAGAGGGAGGACTTCAGTTGCCACTGTGTCTTCCAACTCCCTCTCATGGTTCTACAGCTGCTGGTCAGGGTCAAGGAGATGAAGGAGACATCCAGTGTCCGCTCCCGGTTTCCTACAGATTCGGACCACCTAACAGGACTTCCAGGTCCAGAGCCGGCTAGTCAAGGGCGCCCTCCAGTGGTCACCATCGGGGAGGCAGGAACCTGATCGCGCAAAAAGAGACGTCTCCTCTATTCCTTCAACTAACACGGAGTCAGCATCCCGGTGCCAGGCGTGGGGCCAGGCACATGTTTCATTTTTAGTTAAAAAACATATTGATCATCTGCTAAGTGGGAAGCTCTCTCTTGAGTGTTGCTATGATTTGGTGGGGCGGGGGGCAAGGGAATACAAGGTTGGGAATTATTCCTCACAACAGTGATAATCGACCCACACTGGCTGTCCTTTCCCTGGGGAATTTGAGAAAACATCTACGTCTGGCACCAGCTAGCCCAACGGAATCTGGAGGGGTGAGGCAGAGGTGCCAGGGGCAAACAGCCAGGTATGAGAACCACTGGTATGGAAAATTGACTAAATTGTTACCCACCATTCTCATTACTGAGGTACTTGTTATTGTCCCATTCTCTGGATGAGGAGACTGAGGCTCAAGGTAAGGACAAGCAATGGGAAAAATGTTTCCCACAGCACAGGCACAGGGTGTAGCCAACAGTCCTAAAAGGCTGTTGCTGATCTCTGAAAAGATTCCCTCATAACTGGGATGGCATTATTTTAGCTGTGATTAGAAAAGTAATCAGGGTTGTTGTGAAATAATCTTTTCCCCCAGGCAGTGAATTATAACGGCAGAAGTGGAGTGCACAAAAGTCACCTGCAGGGGTGCCTGAGTGGCTCAGCGGGTCAGGAGTCTGCCTTTGACTCGGGTCATGATCCCAGGGTCCTGCGATGGAGCCCCTCATTGGGTTCCCTGCTCAGCCGGGGGCTTGCTTCTCCCTCCCCCTCTGCCTGCTGCTCCCCCTCCTCGTGCTCTCTCTCTGTCAAATAAATAGGTGAAAAATCTTTAAAAAAAAGTCACCTGCAATCTCAGCATTGTTAACACTTCGGAGTATGCCAGGGAGAGTCAGAAAGAGAGAAGGAGGGAGGAGGAATTGGAGAGAGGGAGGAGGAGGAACGGATTTATTTTAAGGCTCGAGGTCATATTGAAAACCAGGGTTTCAGAAGGTCGGATCTGAAGACCACTGGCATCCCAATGCCCGCCCTGCTCATTAGACATGCAGCACCCCTCCCCCACCCTCCCCCTGGGTGGCAGAATCAGACTCTGGAGAAAGATCCCAAGCTGCACGTTTCATATATATTCCAGACCATTCTCATGGCCACTCACTGAAGACTAACAGCCACTGCGGCTTCGAGCTTCCCCAAGAGGAGCCCGTCCTGGATACCCATCGCTTCCAGTGGCTTAGGAGGCCCTCCTGTGTGGACTGATGTATTAAAATACTTGGATCCCGGCTGCCCTTGGGGACCCGGGTACATACTCCCATTTTGCATGGGTTGGCTCCACGCTAGCAGCATCAACAACCGGGTTGCTGTGTCATCCCGCACCAGGCCCCAGCCCCCACACGGCAGCCTCCTGCCCCCGCACCCCACCCCCTTCTTCCATAGCAGTGAACCAACCTACTAACTGGATTCCGCAAGCCAATCACAGCCTGAATCACCTATGATGTCACCATCAGCCAATCAGAGCTCCTCACCAGCATAGGCAGACGGCCTTCACTCTTAGAAAGGTGATAAGGTGTAAAGCAATACCATCCTTTAGGAAAAGAGACGCTGAGGCCTAGGAAGGAGCAGAGGCCCACTAGGGTCACGGCACACAGGTGGCAGAGCCAAGATTAGAAGCCAGGACTCCCAGTGTTCTTCCATACTACCAAGGCCCCATAGGGCCTGGCCCTTGGCTTCCTCAACCTGGGTAGCTTCCTGGCACAGGAGGCAAAGACCAGGGCCGTGGCCCTAGTCCCCACAGCTCTCCCTGCAAGACCTCAGCGGTCAGAAGGAGATCCTTCGATCTCTGTATTTAAGGGCCTGGAGAAAATGGCAGGGTTGGGCCCATGGGAGAGGGGAGCTGCCCCAGATTCTAGCTCTGTCTCAGTGCCCAGTCCCCAGCACCGGCAGGAATTAGGGGGCGCCCCGGCCAGGCCATACTGGCTCCGGCTAATATGCGGATTATGGAAAGGTACCCAAACAAGGCTCCTTTGTGGAAGCCCTGCCTTAGGGAGTCAAGTGACCGCTTAATTCAAGCATGGGCAGGGCCAGCCCCGAGGTGTGGGCTGGGGCACTGGCCATAAGACCCCTAGGAGTCCCCCCGGTCCAGTGGCCAGAACTGTTGTGGGATAGTCTGAGAAGACTGGAGCCCCTCCCGTGAGTAAGGGTCTGCCCAGGCAGGCTGGCTGGGGGGGCTTGGAGGGCCTATGGGGTGGACGGCAGTCCCTGCACTGGTGCGTGAGATGTACACCCATGGGCCGCACGTGTGCATGTGTAGGGGCACCTGTGCGTGTGTGCCGAGTCTCTGAGGTGGGCGTGAGCTTGGTGTGAGGGGGCACAAAGACAGCCAGAGCAAGCGGGGAGAGGCTGGGTGTCAACGCAATTGACAAGCAGTGTCAGTACATTGCTTGCAGAAGTTTTACTTGAGCACTTCCTATGAGAGCACAGCGGGAGCCTCCATTCTCAGGAGGGAATGGTCAGTAAACAAGCAGACATCCTGCAGAATGGAATTTCAAGTAGGACAAGATAAACGCTGTGTAGAGAAATCGACAAGATGAGGGGACAGAGAGTACCAGGGGCACTGGGATGCTATTTACAGGGACAGTGGTTGGGAACAGCCTTTCTGGACAGGTGACCTAAGGTGGGGATGAGCCGTACAGTTAGATGAGAAAGAGCTTCCTCCAGGCAGAAGGATTAGCAAGTGGAAAGGCCTTGGGGGTCACTGTTCAATAGACGTTATTTGAGCATCCCTACCAGCCAGTGATCTGGGCACTGGGGACAAGGCAGTGGACAAGACCCACCAGGCCCCTTACCAGTCTTGCTCCAATTGGTGATTGCGGGTGCTTGGGGGAACTGAGGAACAAGGTGGAGTCAGGACACCACCTGGCTCAGGGGACCAAGTCCATTATGAGGACTTTGCTATTGCTGCTGTCATTGCATTTGTCATACAACTTGAGGGCACGGAGCTGTGCCAAGGCTGTGGGCAGCTCTGGGCTTACTTCCCTGGTTTCCCATGTCCCACAGGCAGGAGGAGCCAAACGGGCCTTTGAGGCCACCTCCTTCCCCTCCTGGTGTGCAGACAGGAAAAGTGAGGCCCAGAGCAGGGAAGAGTCTAGGCTAAGATCATTATGAGGCCCAGACAAGCCCCATCCAAGCCGCCACCCCACCCCAGTCAGTGTCCCTCCCTGTCTGCCTACTAGGACCCAAACCCACTTGCTGCAGCCCAGCGCCCGGCCATGACAGTCACGTACTCAAGCCAAGTGGCTAATGCCCGCTTAGGCTCCTTCTCCCGCCTGCTGCTGTGCTGGCGAGGCAGCATCTACAAACTGCTCTATGGAGAGTTCCTCATCTTCCTGCTCAGCTACTACGCCATCCGTTTCATTTACAGGTGCAGAGGGACAGGCTGGGGCGGGGACCCGGGAGGGCCAAGGCCCAGGAGGGCCGCAGTGGGGCTTGGGACAACCAGCCAGCCAGTCAGTGGGCTAATATACCAGTAGACCTTGAAGGCTGATCTGAGCTCCTGGCCAAGCCTGGGTAGGGGGTAGGGGGGTTGGGGGCTGAGGGTTGGGGTCCAGAGAGGAGGTAAAAGAAGGCAGCCTGGGAGGCAGCTCTGTGCAGGCTGGGAGTATCTTTCCTCCAACCCAGGGAGAGGCTTCTGGAACCCAGGCCTTAGCTGGTCCCAGCCAGCCAGCCTATTTTCCTGAGTCCCACAAGCTCACAGGCCCAAACTGTATTCCCCATCCCCATAAAAATGTTTACTTAAATAAAATAGAGGACAGATATGATCACAGAATATATGAAAGCATTCTGAATGGAAAAAGCACTAATGACTGAAATGGACAGAAAAACTATCAAATACAGAAAATTCTTAATTTCATAATTACAATACCAGTAACAAAGCACATTGGTTTTCTTTGGTTGTTGCGCAGGCACCAACATATGTTGATTTAAAAAAAAATAGACTTTATTTTTTAGAGTTTTAAGTTGATAGACTTGAGCAGAAGGTAGAGAGTGTCCGTGTATCCCCTCAAGCACACACAGTCGCCTCCACTACCAACATGCCACAGCCAAGTGGCACATTTGTCACACCAGCTGAACCCACAAGGACACTCCACCACCACCCAAAGCCCACAGTTTACACTAGGGTCCACTCTTGTTGTACATTCTATGGGTTTGGACAAATGACATTTATCTACCATGACAGTATCATACAGAGTAGGTTCATGGTCCTAAAAACCCTCTGCGCTTAACCTACTCATTCACCTCACCTCACCGTGTTTTTTTAAAAGACCAAACCCTCTTTGTTTGAACCTGCTTTCAAGCTATCTTTTGGATCCCTTAAAAGGGTCAGTGGTGCCTAAAAGTGACTCCTTCGGCAGGACCTTCCTTCCTATAGATCACAGAAAACCTCCTGAGGGTGCCTCTTCCAGCCATGGAGCCCAGGTCTCCTTGGGGTTTGGGACACCAGAGGAGTGGGACCTAGCTCAGGCCAGAGGAGGGGCCCCAGGCAGGGCCAGTGAAAGGGACCGGGAAGTGGTGGGGGTAGCAAAGAGGCAGTCACACTCCTACCCTTGGCCTGGCTGGAGCCAGTACGGGTCTCAGCCGCGTCTTCGCAGGGTCTACACATCCCACACCACCCCCTTCGCCCCGCCCCAGGATGGCCCTCACGGAGGAACAGCAGGTGATGTTTGAGAAACTGACCCTGTATTGTGACAGCTACATCCAGCTCATCCCCATTTCCTTCGTGCTGGGTGAGCTCCCCCTCTGGCGTGTTGGGATCCCAGTGGCTGCTCCAGGCTCCACACAGCTGGACTACAAGGAACTAGCTGGGGGAAGGCCAGTGGTGCGTCGGTGTCTTTCGGCTGTTCAGGGATATGAGGAGACTGCAGCCAGACGGACTTAAGTTAGACATTAGGAAGGACGTTAGCACCCAAGACCCCAGTTTCTGAGGGCAGTGCTGACATAGTCCCTGGAGCCTCTGAGCAGGAGTGGGGGGAGGGGAGGATCTAGCAGGGTCCTGGAAGAGGCAGGGGACCCCCAGGAGAGAGAACTGGAGGCTCCTAGGCCTTCATGCGGGGCTCCGATGGTCTTCCCCTCCTGAGCGTCTTTCAGAAGGATCGGGGCTGGGCCCGCTCCCATCAGAAAGATGGAGAAACGGAGGCATCGCCCTCGCTTGGCTCTGGCCGCAGCCTGGGCCCTCGCCCCCCGCCCCCTCCCCCGCCTCTCCTGCCCAGGCTTCTACGTGACGCTGGTCGTGACCCGCTGGTGGAACCAGTACGAGAACCTGCCGTGGCCCGACCGCCTTATGAACCTGGTGTCGGGCTTGGTGGAGGGCAAGGACGAGCAAGGGCGGCTGCTGCGGCGCACGCTCATCCGCTACGCCAACCTGGGCAACGTGCTCATCCTGCGCAGCGTCAGCGCCGCGGTCTACAAGCGCTTTCCCAGCCCCCAGCACCTGGTGAAAGCAGGTGGGCGGACCCCGGGGCGGGGCCCGGGCGGGAACAGGGGGCGGGGCGGGGCCGGAGCAGATGGGTGGAGCCAGTGCCTCCGGACCGGAGATTGGGTGGGGCCAGGAGCGGGGTGGGATCGAGACCTCGTCTAATTGGGCGGGGCGGAGTCGGGCGCGAGAAGATGGGTGGGAGCGGGGCGGGGAACCGCCTGTGAGGATGGGGTCTGAGATAGGGTTAAGGACCGTTGAGGGATGAGGGAAGAGTGGGGACTGAGGGCGGGGGGCGGGGCGCTGGGAACTGGCGAGAAAGTACCGGTCGGCCTCCCTCTGCCCTTTCCTGCCCAGTTCCCGCGGTTTTCAGTCTGCATTTCTGCGACCTCCGTCCGTGAGACAGACCCTTCTCACGTACGGAGGCCAGAACAGCGCGTAGTGGGCACTCAGTAATTATTTGTTGAAAGAAGATGGCAAAGGAGTTCCGTGGTCCCAATGAACTTGGGCCTAAATCCTGGGCCTCTGCAAGGCCTGGCCAGCACCCAACCCCCAACCCCCAACCCCGCGCCATCTGATCTATGGCTTCTCCTACCCACTGCCTTCTTCACTCCACTCCGCAGGCTTTATGACCCCCGCGGAACGCAAGCACTTGGAAAAGCTGAGCTTGCCGCACAACACGTTCTGGGTGCCCTGGGTGTGGTTTGCCAACTTGTCGATGAAGGCGTGGCTTGCAGGTCGAATCCGGGACCCTGTCCTGCTCCAGAGCCTGCTGGACGTGAGCTCACCACACTGCTGGGGCTGATGCGGAGTGGGGGTGGGTTGTACCCCAGGTGGAACAGCTTCCTTCAAAGACAAGGCTTGAGGCTCTTTCTAGAACCTGCCTTGGTATTGTAGGACTTTGACCAACAAGGATTCCACAGCCCACTGTAACCCCTCTCCCCAATTCCCCTCCCAATTCGTCTCTAAAGTGAGCCTCTTCTCAGAGGCTCCTTTTTGATAGATGTGGAGGCTGATGTCCTGGCTCCTTTTTGATAGATGTGGAAGTTGAGGCACAGAGAGATTAAGTGAGTGACCACATAGCCAGGGCTGGGCCATGAGTGCCGGTCCCTGGCCCCTGGGGGAAGAGCTGGGGTTGAGCCTAGGAGAGCAAAGAGCAGTCAGAACCCCAACCCTCCCTCCTGCTCCCCAGGAAATGAACATCTTGCGCACTCAGTGTGGACATCTGTTCGCCTACGACTGGATCAGTATCCCGCTGGTGTACACGCAGGTGAGGACGAGGGCAGTGAAGCTGTCCCTTAGGGAAACAGGGACTGGGAGGACTCAGGAAACAGCCTGTGATGAGAAGGGCTCACTTAGGGGCTAAGAGGCTCATCCTGGGAGTTAGGTGTGGACTTTGCAGCTTCTGACAAGTTTGAAGAGTCCAGACTCCTGTCTGGTTCAGCCCAGTGGAGGGAATGTGATTATCCCCATTTTAAAGTGATCGCGGAGACCCAAAGTCACAGGAGTGTGCAAATCAGAGTAAGGACTTGTCCTCCCAGGCTGGGGAGCTTCCTGACTCCAGGTTCCCAGCCGGCCCATTTCTGCTGCCACCTACCCACCACCCCCCGCCCACCCAGGTGGTGACCGTGGCTGTGTACAGCTTCTTCCTGGCTTGCCTGATTGGGCGGCAGTTCCTGAACCCAGCCAAGGCCTACCCTGGCCACGAGCTGGACCTCGTTGTACCTGTCTTCACGTTCCTGCAGTTTTTCTTTTACGCCGGCTGGCTGAAGGTGAGAGTCTGCGATGAGAGAGAGAGAGATGGGCTGTGGTCGTGGCTGGAAGGGTCATGGCTGGCCAGGAAAGGAGAGTTTCAAATGTGGAAAGCAGAGTGCTGGGCCTCCACCACAGCCCTCTGGTCTGCTCCTTCCCTGTGTCTTTACATATGAAGACCCTGAGACCCAGAGAGGAGTGGGACCTGCTTGAGGCCAGTCTGATCCCAGAGCTTCACCTGAGGCCTTGAACTTAGCAGGCTGGACCGACACAGGGAAAGCTCACTTGTCAAACCATGGGCTATGTCCCCTCGAGAGAATGTTCCCCAGATGTTTGTCCGGAACAAGGGAAATGCACAGAAGAAGAACAGCAGTCGCAGGCCCTGCTGGCGAGGCAGCCCCTTTGGGCCCGGCGATGAGGCTCTGGTTCCAAATTTGTTCCCTCGGCTTAGTAAAACAGAAGTCCTGATGCTGACTACTCCAGCCCCCATCCTTCCAAGGCAGATTAACACCACCTCTTCTCTCTCAAGATATCCATCTGTGATGGGGGTGGTGGCGGCGGCGGCGGGGGGGGGGGGCCTCCCATCCCTGTCCCAAGTGGCTTTTCCAAGTATTCCTCCCACTACATCCAGGGCTCCTCCTAATAGGAGTTCTGAAGAACACAGTTTTCTCCGCATCCCTATTTTTCCTCTGTTTCTCCCACACTCTCTGTCTCTTCCTCTTTTCCTTTACTTTTTGGTAGTGGTGGTGATGGTAGGTGGCCCCCTCCCTCCCTCTCATCCACATTTCACATGTGTGTGAAACACACACACACACACACACACACACACACAGATATTCCCTCATCCCTGCAGTCATCTTTGGTTTCTAAAGCACAAACCAGATCACACCATTTTTCTGCTCGAAATTCCCTAGTGGCTTACAGGAGGTCTCTTGAACCCTTAATGCAGCCCCTCCCTGCTGTGGAGATTTGTTCAGGGGGCCTAATGCAGAGATTTGTGGAGTTCCAGGGAAGGTACAGGAAGGGGAGGGACGGGGGTGACTCTACTAAGTGACAGGCTCAAGGACAGCTCTGGGTGTTGAGGGAGCAGCGGGCATAGGAGAGGGGCTCAGGCTCGATGACCTGAAGGGAGGGGGACTGTGTGCGGGGGCCTATGAGCGTGGGTGGCTGGAGCCCTCACATACGGGCTTTGAAGATGGTGGGCAGGCAGGAGGGGCATCGTGGCGGGGGGGGGGTGTGGAAAGGGCAAGAGCCGAAGTTTAAGGGCGCGGAGCAAGGCTGCAGGGAGTCTGCCTGAGGACTTCCAGAGCCCCCTCCCCTCTCTCCAAGGTGGCAGAGCAGCTCATCAACCCATTTGGAGAGGATGATGATGACTTTGAGACCAACTGGATTGTCGACAGGAGCTTGCAGGTTTTTGGGGAGAGAGGGAGCCTGTCCTGTGGACCTTCCCTGAACTGAACTCAAGGAGGGGGCCGCACGGCTCTGCAGGGAGGCCTCCTGGTGAATTGCTCTCCCCCCCCTCCCCAGCCAACCATTCACCCCAGCTTTTGAGGCTGCATATAGACATCAGTCTGTCCATTTCACAAGTGAGGAAACTGAGGCCCAGAGAGAGGGAAGTGATCTCTCTCTGACCTTGGGCTGACCTTGCTTTTTGGGCTTCTTCTCCTTCTGTGCCTGGGAACCAGGTGTCCCTGTTGGCTGTGGATGAGATGCACCAGGACCTGCCTCCGATGGAGCGGGATATGTACTGGAATGAGCCGGAACCACAACCCCCCTACACAGCTGCTTCTGCCCAGTCTTGTCGAGCCTCCTTTTTAGGCTCCACCTTCAACATCAGGTGAGCAGTGCCAGGGAACCACGTTGGTGGGTAGGAAAGCCAACGCACGAGAACTTGGAAAAGCTCTAGTTAATATGTATTGGATGCATGCTGAGTGCTGGGAACTCCACTAAGCTCTTTATATAAACTAGTTTTTTCTTCCCCATAATCCTGGTTTGGTATCTTGAGTTTTCAGATGATTAAGTCCAAGTTCAGAGAGGTTAAATAGGTTGCCCAGCCCAAGGTCACATAGTTAGCAAGTGGAGCACTGGGACCCGGTGTGTCTGCTTCTACCTCCACACCTGCAATCCTTACCCTGTACTGCTTAGTAACTCCTAATCTATAACCTATAAGTAACCTAGTAACCTATAAGGGCTTTCAGATGCCTCCAGCCTAAGCCTCCCATGCCCAGACTTGGAAATTGAGGCCCAGAGAAAGAAGGGACTTACTCAAGGCCTGACAGTGATCAGTGATGCAGTTGGAATGGCAGAGCCTGGTTCCTGACTCTGGTCCAAAGCTACACTTTCTGATAAGCCAGGATGTTTAGATGGGGAGTGAAGGGGCAGGGGGCGGTCCCCTAGGGTGGGGGTGGGGCAAGCATGTACCAGCAAGAGGCTAATTCATCACAGGTACCTTCTGGGTAGTGTCTGTGCTACAGTACAGGCCTTGGGTCACCCACAGCAGCCGAACTTTCCTGCACCTGGGTCCCGTTTCTCTGATTCGGTCTGATTCCCTTGTGAGCTGCAGCTGGGCCACATTGTCCTCTCTGCTGTAGGACAGTGGAGAGGACTGTTCGGAGAATCCTCTGTGTGTCAGGGTCCTTTCCATCCAGGTTTTCTTCCACAGCATTGAGTATATTATCTTTTAAAAATCAAATACCCTACTAAGCCATAATTTGAATTAGCTAGAGTTCTTCGTGGGTGTGAGGCAGTTTCAAAAAAGTGATGAAATGAAGGGTGGAGGCTTGCTTAGGTCAGAAACATTTCTGGAAGTTGCTTTTGAATTCCATATGATCTGTGCTCTAATGGCTGAGGGTTGGGTGGGGAACAAAGAATATTATACATAGACCTTGTCTCCAAGGAACACACAATTTAGTGAGGAGGCTCACACCCAAGGCCCAGACTCTGGACACAAGGTACACGGTAGTGGATGCCTGGGAGAGACAGGACATAGGAGAGAGACCACCTTTGGCCTGGGAGGGGGCCCTCCAGCTGGACCTGGAGCTGGGCCTCGAAGCATGGGGAGAATGTGGACCCCGGCGACAGGCCACGTTCTGGGATAGTGGGCTTTCTCCTGCAGAGTAAAGGCTTTGGGCTCCCAGGGGGTCACACTTCTCTTTGTGGATGCTGTTCCCCAGCCTACCCAGAGTCACTCCTGGGCCTGATCTCACCCACCACACCTGGGGTCCAGTAGTTCGGGTCGCTTGGAGGGAGGGATGTCGGAGAAGATGGAGACGAGGAGAGAGCCCTTCACGAGCCAGGCTAGGGAGCTTCGCGATTGTGGGCAAGAGGGGGCCCCAGAACAGTGAGGTGAGCTGGGCTGGGAAGGAGTAAGAGGGCAGTGCAGTACAGGACAGGTCAGGAGAGAGGGGAGTCCAGGCATTGTGACGAACACTGTGTGTTCTTGGCTTTGGGTCAAAAGGAGGGAAAAGAGGGGTAAAAAGAAGTCGGGTTTGGCTTTGGTCCTTTGTGCCCTACTCAACCCCGAGTCTTACACTTCTTTCCAGTCTGCACAAGGAGGACATGGAGTTTTGGTCCAACCCACAGGAAGAGGAGGAGGAGGGCACACACACTGGTATCATTGGCCGCTTCCTAGGGTTACAGTCCCACGACTACCATCCCCCCAGGACAAACTCAAAGACCAAACTACTGTGGCCCAAGAAAGGAAGCCTTCTCCATGAGGGCCAGCTCAAGAAACTCGGGGGTACCAGGCAGAACTCTAGGGACCAGGAAAGCAGCAAGGCCTGGAGGATTAAGGAGGAGGATGCTTTTGAGACTGCTGCACTGTACGGGAGGTCAGGCTACCACAGTGCCCCACAGACACCCCTCAGTCACACACCTATGGTCTTCCCACCTGGACAGTCAGCACCCTCAAGCCTTCGCAGAGTCTCAGGTACAGACGGTGCTGTCAAAGACCAAAGCCTACAATCCCTGACTCCTGGGACAAAGACCAGTTTCGAACTGCTTCCAGACAGTGCTGGGTTCTCAGCAGAGCCCCCAGAATCGGGTCACCTGAAGAGGAAAACTGTCGAGTTTAACCTGACAGACATGTCGGAGACCCCTGAACATCATTTCAAAGAAGCACATTCGGACCAATCAACTAACCTACACACTATACTGAAAGGTCATGAAGATCCCTATTGGGCCTTGGAAAACAGGTGTGTCCTCTCTACCTCACTTCACCTCCCCCCACCGCCATGGGTGGGAAGGCCCACCTGACCTTCCCTTGCTTTGACTGTACCCTTCTACCTTCCTGGGAGCCCATTTTCCTATGGTGCCCTCACCACCAGAGCATGCTGTACTTACCAGCACTGGCTTGGGGCACACACCTGGCCACTTCAGCAAGAGCCCTAGAAGATGAGAGCTTTTGACATCACTAGGGAAGAGCTCTCTGGGTCCAGGGTGAAGGGAAGGGGAGGTTGCATGGACAGGACAGATGGCCGGTGGCCACCAAGCCAGGCTTAAGCGCTCAGATGTTCTGCCTGGACCCAGCTTACTTTTGAGTAGCAGATGCAAAACCATGAGGCAGAGCGGGAGGGGGGGAGGGTTGTGGGGTGTTTCTGGGCTGTAACACAAGGACTCCACTCACTGCCCAGGGATCGTATATGAAGACTCCCCCATAACCTTAGTGATCCTGAATTACTTCCAGAAAGTGTTACACCCCCGGAAGCTGGCAGATGGTTAAGGTAAGGGTATCCAGGTCCCTTGGGATACCTCACTGCTTTGGGGTACCCAAGACTTCTGAACATAAATGTGCTTTGTGTCTCCTTGCGGGCAACCCACTGGGGTCACAAAACCATTTCCCCCCATTCTGGATCTCACCGTTAGATCCACTCTACCCACTACACACCTATCATGTGAGAACTGAACTTCCTGTTTTCTGGATTTCCAAGCAGTCACTGCTGTGGTTGAAGTAGTTATGAAAAACCTGAAAGAGCTAGTCTTAGATCTAGCTCAACAAACTTCTACCCATCACTGCAGTTTGTCTGGGAAAGGATGTGAACACAGTCGTTAGCAAGAAGAGTTGGCTCCGCGGGTCCCAGAGACTCCTCCTTCTGTATTTGAGGGGTCCTAACCTTTGCTGTTAACTCTCCACTTAGCATTATCTTCCAGACTCACATTGTAAACCCTTCTCCCATTCTCTCTAGGGATGAAGCACATTCTTAGCCTGCTTCCCAACAGGGGATGCTTCACTGGCCTGGTCCTACCTGCACGTACACCAGCGGGACACTGATCCAGTCACAGCCATACAGCCGTCCACACTGAAGATTGTGTTCATAGGACAGCCTGAACTAAATGGTTAGCTTAATGGGTAACAAAATCCAGTTTCAGGACTTAAGCTTTTAAATGACTTTTATACATAAAAATCATGAAAACCTGGAATGAACCATTATACATGGAATCAGGAGTCCTTAAGTCCTGTCTGAATTTAACACACTCAGCCTTCTTATCTTTTCCAAACTTAGGATTTTCCTCCCAGGCATTTCATGTTGGTCACTGTGATTCAACTTCCAGCACTTGAACAGATATTCTTCGCAAGGACGATCTAGATACATTTCCAGCCCAAGAACTCAAATGACAGTAACTGGGTACCAAATTACTTTATTTGAAGGAATGGTACAAATGAAAGAGTTAAGTAGATGTTTTGGTACAACTTATAGAAAAGGTAAGGTAACCCCAACATGCATGCATGGCCTCAGGGACCAGGTGGCTCGGGAGACAGCCTAAGGCTTAGCTCTCACTATCACTGTTTCCCAAGGTGTGCTTGTCAAAGAGATACTCTGCCATGCCAGATTCGGGGGCCCCCATCTTGCGCAGGTTGGTTACGTGGTCACCCAATTCTTTGATGGATTTCACCTGCTCATTCAAGTAGTGAGTCTCAATGAAGTCACACAACTAGAAAACAGAATGGGGAAGAAAGTTAATGGTTAAGCTTTCCCAGCCCCCAAGGGGCAAATGACTCCTTCCAGTCCGTCTCCAATTGCTAATACTCACATGGGGGTCATTTTTATCAGTGGCCAGTTTGTGCAGTTCCAGTAGTGACTGATTCACACTCTTTTCCAAGTGTAATGCACACTCCATTGCATTCAGCCCATTCTCCCAATCATCACGGTCTGGTTTCTGAAAGAGGAGGTCACATCAATGCATCTGTAGCTTCTACCGATTAATCCACTAGTCAGCAAGCACCTAACATGTCAGCAAAAGGGACATTCAAGTTTCTCCAACAGTTTCCAACTTAACATCCTTGCCCATTACCCTTCACCTCGTTTAGCTGAAATGAAAGGCCTAAAAAAAAGCACAGAACCCAAAAGTGACCCCATTTTGTAAGGCCAACTGCTACCTTGGTCATTTCTGACACCTGACGACTGCTAGATAAATCACGAAGCAGGGGCTTCGTTCACCTAGGAGCTTTTGTTCACCTTGATATCCTGAAGGAAGATTCGGCCACCTCGTTGGTTCTGCAGCTTCATCAATTTCTCAGCATGTTCCCTCTCCTCATGAGATTGGTGGAGAAAATATTTGGCGAAGTTCTTCAAAGCCACATCATCACGGTCAAAGTAGTAAGACTGAATGGGGTTCATGAACATGTTTGTTAGGAACACCCAAGAAAGGCACTCTGCCACCTCGCCTCTCTCAAAGCTCAGCAAGAAAGGGGGCTGCACTGAAGGACACCAGACGGGGGTGGGGGATAGGGGGCAGCTGGCTGTGTTCCCGAACTGAACACAACACTAAAATTAGTCTGACTAAAATAAAACTTGGGTCCTTGAAAGGAAGTTTACTACAAGGAACCTTAGGAGTATCATAGGGCATTGTCCCCAGCGTGGAATTTAAGACTGTTATTAATGTGTTCTTCTCGCCAGTGTCAAATTTGATCGGAGACGGTGTGGGTGCTATTTACCCTGCACAAATAGTGCCTTCTCTCCCCACTCCCTGATTAACCCGTGTCAGAATAGCTTGCCAGCTTAGAGCAGACCATGGATTTCTAAAATTAACCCATTAGTCAAGGTGACAACTGTTGCCAATGCTGGGATCTACCAAAAAAAATCGCCAGCAGAAAGCAAAAAAAATGTTTCAGTTTTAGATAGTTGCTCTATTCACCTGTTCCTGAAATGCAACGGCAGTCGGGGAAATCCAGGCCTGTTTTCAAACCCATCTAAAACTTGTCTATTCTCGGACGATTTGCAAAATCGTAAGACAATTCTAAGCAAAACTCCCACCACCCCGCCTAATAGAATTTTGGAAAACGGATCCCACTGATCAGTGCGTGGAGAAATTCTTTGCCCAGTAACCGTTGGTGTAGTTTATCTAAAAACCAAGGGTTCGATTAGCAGGCGATAACTCTCAGGCACAAAAAGGACCAAGCGCGTGCGTGCCCGGGCCAAAGGACAGATGACTAAGACAGCTGTGTCCGCAGAAAAGATTTCCACGCTTCAATTCAAGTGGGACTCAGAGATAAGCACAACAGAGGGGTGGCGACGGCTGCTCAGAGAGTGGTCGGCCCACGAGAGATAAGGCACTTAGCACCAGCTCCCCACCCCCCTCAGCCATCTCGGTTGCCATTCGATACCATTTCCCAGCAGGCTCCGCCATAGGGGGTGGGAGGGGGAGACGGGGGCTGGACCACTTCGCCCCCATTACCCAAGCAAACGGATGGCCCCGGATCACGTGATCGACGCAGGCGGGATGAAAACACAAAAAACCACTTTCCTAACTGCGGGATTGTACAGGTTGCAACGGCTCCAACTCTGGGATTCCAGGAGACCAGGCTCTTTAAGTACAGAGCGATGCGCAGAGGCGGCCCTCGCCAGAGAGGGAGCCCTCCCACGGGGCAGTGGGAAAGGGCGGGCTGGAGAACTTCTGCGCAAATGCTGGGAGGCCTCGAGCACCGTCCATTTTCCAGCAGGACGCGCGGAGGCGGGACGGCCAGCGCCTTGGCCACACCCCCGCCCCGCCCCGCCGCCCGGGGACACCGCCCCCGCCCGCGGGAGAGCGCTCACCATGGACAGGTAGACGTAAGAGGCGTAGAGCTCCAGGTTGATCTGGCGGTTGATGGCGGCCTCCGAGTCCTGGTGGTAGTTCTGGCGCACCTGCGAAGGGGACGCGGTCGTCATGGCGGCGGCTGAGGAGAGGCGGCGGCGGGCAGCGGCTGCGCGGCGCTGGAGCGGCGACGGGGGGCCTTGGAGCGGTCCGAGGACGCTGTGAGGAGATGGCGGAGGGCTGGCTCTGAGCGGCCGGCCGGGGCGAGGGGACGAGCGCCGGGTTCCGTCCAAGCACTGTTGAAGCAGGAACCCGCGGCGACTCTCGGCGGAGATGTGGCGCAGTCGGCGGCGGCGGCCCCTACTTATAGCGGGATCGGGCGTCAGGCTCATCCGGCCAATCAAGCTGCCCGCCCGCCGTGCGGAGCCCCGCCTTTTCCGGTGGGCGCGCGGCCCCGCCTCAGAGCCATGGGGGAGGGGCGGCCCCGCCGCGGGAGGCTTTGCGTGTTCCGCTGCGCGTGGGGCTCGGCGGGTGTCCTTTCGAGCCCTGACGTCGTCTGTGGGGCCGCAGGGAAGACGTGGGGACCAACGCGAAGCCCAGCCCCGAGCCCTGGGCCCAGGGCGTCCTGGGTCTCGGAACCGACGGAAAGTGCCCTTGGCCCTGGGGGCGTCGGGGCGAGTCTGAGCCCATCTTGTCCAAGCGCATGTTAGGAATCCGAGCGGTAGGGCAGCAGTTACCGCACCCGAGGTGATTTCCTCGTCTTGTAAATCACAAAGTGGAAACCTGGGCCCTACGAGGTCGTGTGAGTCATAGGTGGAGCTGGGAAAGGGTTCACTTTCTCTTCCTCAAGGTCTAGCTGGGAGCAAAACGCGGGCGGACAGTCCCCCGCCCCTCCGATTCCCGCGACCCTGTCCGCCTTCGGCTGAAAGCAAATATGGCTCCTTGTGCTGCTTATACAACAAAGGCTGGGCGGGCGTGTGTCCCGGAGACACGAAGAGCGCCTTCCCGGAGGGAGCCGCGGGGGTGAGCCCCTGGGCTTCTGAGAAAATCGGGAGAGCGGGGGTTAGAATTGAAAGGAGAAGCCACTTGGATCGGGAGACAAGTCATGAGGCCTTTCTGCAACGGCCGCCATTGCCGGCCCCAGTCACGGGAGACTCAGCTGAGGGGCCTTGGAGGGAGCCCCCTCCTAGGGTTACCCTTGGAGAGAAGCTGATGGGGCTGAATGTGCCACAGGCTTCCCAGGTGCAAGAAGCCCAGGAAGGGCAAGGCCACCGAGCCTGGCTTGCAGCTGCGTCCCAGGCACGGAGTGGGTGTGAATTCGAGGGTGGCAGAATTGCTGCTAGGCCCGGGCTCCTTTCTTCCAGTTCCCCCCAGTCGGCTGGCTTCCAGGCTCCCTCATTACCAGGCCCTTCCACACAGGGGGGCGACCTGTCCAAGACCCTTTCCACGGTGTTCTCAATCATGAAACTGGAAACTGAACTTCCCAACCTTAAAAAAGGAAGGAACGCTACTAAAATACTAAAAGAAGTTTCTGATGGAATAGTGGTGATTTCTCTTTCTTGGGTCTTTGCTATATCATTTCAAAATGAACATATGTTGCTCTCAGGGGAAAAAAAAATTAGTGGGGCTTGAGCTACAAAAAAATAAGCAGAAGGCTGCTGGGAGAGTGTAGACAGGGGGTACCTTAGTCTGAGATAGAACGTCAGGAAGGCTTTCCTAGGAAAGTGACAGTTGAGCCAAGTTTGAAGAAAAAGCTGGAAGGGAGGTAGAATGGAGTAGGAGATAGGGGAATTCGAAGTAGAGAGAACAGCATGTACAAAGGTAAAGGTATGGAAATGCATGGCCTGCCCAAGGTACCTTTAAGAAAATGTGTTGGCCTGGTGAATGCTGGAAAGATGATACAGGATTGTGTACCATAAAAAGGGTTTACATTTTATTCTGGGGAGCCTGGAGACACTAAGGGATTTCTAACCAGGGAGTTACCACATTTGTTTTATTTCTAGAAATCGTGCACTCTTAAGGTAAGAGTACAGAGTCATCCGATGCAGAGCTCTTCTATATAACCATGAACACCAGTTAGAAAATGTAATGAAAGAAAAATATTTTTAATTTACACTGGCAATAAAAGCTTCAAATACCTAAGAATGAAGTGAACAAGAAATAGATGAATATAAGAACTATAAATGTTTGCTGCTGGACAGAAAAGACTTGCATAAAGGAAGAAATGCCAGGTTTCTAGATAGCCAACCTCAGTTTTGTAAAGATGTCAAAGAAACTCATACATTCAATGAGATTTCTGTAAAACCTCATGGTGTTTTTTGGAACTTGACAAAATGATCCTTAATTTTTTTTTTGGAAGAGTGCGTGTGTGGAATAGCTGACAAGCATCTGGGGGTTGGGGGGAAGAAAAGGTTATGAGGGTAGATCTACCTTCCCTGAGATTAAAAAAAAAAAGTAGCATAAAGTACTCTAGGCAGTTGGTACCAGCACGGGAAGTGTTAACAATCCTACCCACAAACTTTCAGGAACTTGGTGGATGCTAAAGTGACATTTTGAATTTGGGGAGAAAAAGTGGATTCAACACGATGTTGAAACAATTGATAGTCATGTGGGCAAAAAATGACTCACTGAATTTCAAAACATATTCCAGACAGCTTAAAAATTCAAGCCTTAAAAAAACAAAGCAAAACACCTATGAATTTACTAGAAGAATGTGTAGAAGATTATCCTTTAGAATTCTGGGGTAGGGAGTGTTCTTTTGAGGTTGTCAAAAGGCATAATTGGGCGGTTGGCAGATTTGACTACCTATAAAAAATGAAAAGTTGGATGACCAGGAGGTTCAGCGACACAGAAGATGGGAAAGAGACTGTGGGCCACACAGGAGCCTGAGTGGTACCTGGCCACCCTGGGATGATGGCAGAGGACGACCAACTGTAGGATTGTGCCAAAGAAAAAAGCCAGAGTCTTCGAAGAGAGAGAATCTGCCAAATAAGAGAAAATCAATGACACTACAATTTCTGAAAGAGTTCCAAATCGTAACAAGTTTGCAGAACTGAATTACCAGATCACCTTGGTGACTGGCTGTACTTGATTACCGGAAGGAGGTTAATTTAGAACAGAATCGGGCTGTTGGCAAGAGGAAAATAAAGAATCCAGAATTTCTGGTATTGAAGATAGAACTGTTTGTCTTTTTCAACTGGTAAAAAATAAAATTGAATAATACTTTGAGTAACAAAGGCTTATTATCGTGAATCCTCAAGACAATGACCAAATGAAGGATATGGCTGTCACACAGTTTGTGAAAATGAATTAAATTGTTCCTAGTAAGTCCTTTCAGTTGGACAAAGCGCTTAGACAAAAGAACAGGGGGTATGGTTCTACAAAAACTTGATAAGCCCAAGATACATGTCGTTAAATCTTTGAGGGAAGCATACCTAGAAGAAAAATTGTAAGTATAACTATAGGAATATGGAGCAGACTTGAATGAAGTAGGTAAAAAGCCAAAAAAATTGTTTTCTTTGCAAAAATGCATGATTTTTTCAAAATGAATTACAACAAAATGCACAGAATCTTAGATGAGTTTTGACCCTTGAGTACAGCTGAAATAAGATACAGAACATTTCCATTATCCTAGAAAGTTCTTTGGTATCCCTTTTTAGGAGATTTCCCCTGTACCCTCACCCAAGACCACCACTCTTCTGATATTTTTCGCTATTGATTAACTTTGCGTGTTCTAGAATTTCATATAAATGGAATCCTACAACAACAAGCTATAGGACAAAGATACCATAAAGCAAGTTAAAATACAGATGATAAACAGACTTGGTATTTGTGGCTCCGTAAGTAGCGAAGATGCGTAACTACGCCAGATAATATTTATTTCTATGGGTAATTATATTTTCTATACACACAGGTCAGTCTTTGATTGTCCTTCCTGCTACCAGATACCATAAGCTCCCGGAGGGCAGGCGTGTTTCCATGTTCATCATCTTGTACTTTCTGCATTTTTCAAGACGCTTGTTACTGGGGCTCTGTATTCACTGCGTCAACAGATAGCTTCAGGATTGAATGTAAAGAATGGATTACAGTCAGGCCACAGGCTGGGTACCTGTTGGGAGGCAGCAGCCTTGGTTCTCCACAGAAGAGACAGCACAGACAGGATGCAGTGGCAGATGGGCTAACATGAAGCATGGAAGTGAGGGGTGAGAGGTGGGCGAGAGAGCCCCCCGAGTTTCTGGCCTGGGAACTGGACAGCTGCTGCCATTCACTGAGAAATGCAGGACAAAATGCAGGTTGGGGTGAAGGTGAGCTTGCTTTTGCACCAGATGTGCTGAGTTTCAGAGCCTCCAGAATATCCAGGTGGACAGATCCTGCAGGGAGTTGGACCCATCCGAAGGTGGTCAGTTGCCAAAAGTCGGTTTCATGAATCAGTATTGGCTCCGTGCTTGGATAGAACATACACAGTGGCAGTGACCCTCAAGGCAACACTGAGGGACAGCTCTGGCTGTAGTTGGCCATTGGAGGAGGCTGACTGGGGAGAATGAAAGAGAAATCTTGTGCTGGGATATGTGTGTGTCTGTGTGTGTGTGTGTTTCTGTTTGCTTGGACCATTCCCCACTTTCTGGGACCCCTGGGTGTTAGAACTGCCATTTCCAAGCTTCTAGATTCTTCCAAAGCTGTGACCTGCTCTTTGGACCTTTGCTGACCAGTAATTGGCCTCCTTCCTCTCTAGCCCCAAGCTCCTCGTGACTTCGAGGAGGCGGGGAGTTTGGCTGGCCTCCCGGGAAAGCCACCTCCTGGGGCTGGGAGCAGTGCCACGGGAGGGACGGCAGGCCAGAGAAAAGCCAGGCTAGGTGGGTTTTTTTGTTTGTTTTTTGGGGTTTTTTTCCCCCTTTTTTTTTTCTTTCTGGAGGACACTGGCTCTTAGAGCTGAAGGGGGAAGAGGCGGGGTGGGGGGGGGGAGGCTGTGGTAGGCAGCCACCATGACTCAGCAGTCTTCTGAGGGGGAGGGTTTTGAGCTTAGACTCCAAAAGTGCTTTGTCATCAAGGGGCAGGAAAGACTGCAAGTCTTGGAGGGCTGTGGTTCCCTGTGAAGGGCGAGTGGGCCGGCCAGCACCCCCATTTCCTAATGTGGTGGCTGCCTAGGTTAGACTGAGAACAAGGGGGTCCGGATCACCCATCCCATTTTTGCTGGAAGGGGGTGAGTGATTATCACTTCTCCTACCTGTTTCTTCCTCAGTGTCTTCCCGCCTCACGGTGAGGTCTCTCCCTCCCAGGGACTGTTACCCCAAGGTTACAATGTAGGATTGCACAGCTGGAAAATTATAGACACTTGCAGCACTAAGGCTTGGAAATGAGTTTCCACGTCACTATGTGGAAATAAATAAAGAGGTGAGAGAACTGTAGAAGGCCAGGCTGGCCCAAGGCCATCGTCACGGGCAGAGACGCAGGCTGAAATGTTGAACAAGGCGCCAGCTGGAATACAGCATGGTTGTTAGAAACAACGACAAAGTTGTTGCTAGAACGAGGATGTCAAATGATGTTATGTGAAAAAGCAGAGCTTGAAATAAGTTCGTGCAAAGCTGAAGACAGTGAAGACACAGTCCAGGGCTAGAAACATCTAAGGTCTGGGAGAGGCTGCGTTGATGTTTTAACTGAACAGCTCGTGTTCTAAGTGTCTGGGATTCGCCCTGAGGTTTGGGAACGTGAAGCGTGCAAGAAGTTAGAGTTCAGAAAATTCTAAACTGGAAAAAATGACCCTGAAACAGATTCAGGTCCATATTTGGATGATACAGCCGTGATTCAGAGAACCTGTCCTTAAGCCACTTTTTGAAAACACAGGAGGCAATGTAGACTCAAAGGTAGGGACTCGGGAAACCCCCTTCCCAGGAGATTAAGGTCAAGAGCCATGATCCTGGATATTGAGGATGATTGACAGCGGAAAGCCCCCATGCTTAAGGCAACACAGGCTCTCCCGTTTCTGTGGGAGTTCTGGCTGGGAGAGCCCAACGCGCTACTCCTCTCATCCCTCGGGCCTGGCTGTTGTTTGCTTGTCTGCTTTCCCAATGGACTTTGAGCTCTGTGTTGCACTGTATCCCCAGACCCCAGTACAGCCCAGGGGCCCTTCCAGTTCTAGCAGCTTGCGGCCCTGGAGCTTTCTTCTGGAATCATCATGCCCAGCAGACAGCTGGCCTCTGTCTTTGGACTAGAGGCCCTTGGAGGTCAAGGATCTGGCCTTCAATGATGTCTTTCCACACGATTCCCTGGGTATCTGCCCCCAAACTAGGCACTTTGGAGAGGTCACCTGGCCTTTCTGAAATTTACTGCCTATATTTATCGACAGTATTTGGAGCCAGCCGTCCTGCATACCACCCTGACTGTCCCTCCCCTCCCTTGGGATCCCCTTATCACCACAACTCATGTTGCACCCCATGACCTGGTACCCAGCTGCATGGGTGCCCCTGTTACCCAATCCCGGTCCAGCCATGCATACCCCCGTCAAGCCAGGAGAGGCCGTGCTGAGCAGAGGTAGGAGGGAGCAGCACCAGCAGCCTCAGAAAGAGGCACAGAGAAGGGGGAGGCCCTTGCTTTGGTAGGAGCCAAGCAGCCTCGTGGAAGTGGACATTTGCGCTGGCCTTGGCATTGGCCTTGGCCTTTCATGGTGTCCACATTTTGCTGACCCCTGGAGGAGGCTGTCTTGCAGTGACCGTTGAGGAGTTGAGGCCTCAGTCTTTCTTGCCTGAGGCTCCATATTTCCTGCCTGAGATCCCACCTGTAGCCTCGCTCTATCTCTTATCTGCTCTTCCCAGCTTTATGAAAGGGAAGCCCCTTTATGCAGGGAAGCGCCTCTCGCCTCCCCTTATCTCTCCAAGGGCTCTCTACTGCCCTAGGGATAAAAGTGTGACCCTTTCATCTAAAACTAATACAACAACTATACTTCAATTAAAAAAAAGAAAGAAACGGGAGACTCTGCTGTGTGGCTCCCACTGGCTCTCCCACTGCCTGACACTGTCCTTCTCTGGGAATCCTCTCCAGTTTTTCCCCATGGCCCCATGGCAGTGCCCTCACACCTGGAGCACTTGGCATTTCTGCCTGAAAAACAATCCAGTGTCCAGAAGCCAGCTCACATTCGCTCTAAGAGTCTTCCCTCACTCTTAGTGCTTCCCTTGCTCTATAGTGCTCCCCATGGGCCTGAAGACTTCTGCCCCTGCCTTGTGCCCTCCTGCGGCTGAACGTTCCCCCAGGACCATGCTGCACCGCAGCGACCTGCTCTCTCCCTGCCTCTCGCACCTGAGGGGAGCCCCTGCCCTGTTTCTCCTGGTGATGTTTCTCCCTTGCCCACCTCGGTACTTGGCAAAGCGCCAGGCTCACAGAACCCCCCCCGGAGCACCGGCTGCTGGAGGTCACAAGAGGCCCAGGTAGACAGGTGGAAGGATCGGTTCTCTCCCCTAGAAAATGTGCTTGTGCTTCCTGGAAATGGGTCTAGAGCATTCTTGGCGTTGTCATCCTGTGACCAGAACATGCCAGAGAGCTTACAGAGACTAAGTGGACACCTTATTGTGGCTGAAACGGCAACACCTCAGAGGAGGAGGAAGGGGAGGCAGCCTGGCTAGAAGCGGAGACACAAAGGGCGGGGCAGGAATGGTCAGGGCTGCTCACCAAGGGTAGCACCGCTGGTCAGAGACAGGGCTGGGGCTGGAACCCGGAGTCTGACTGTGGGATGGTTTTCCCAATCTGGGGCCCTGATGCATCCCTTGAAATTCTGAACATCAGTCCGTGACCCTTAGTCCCAGGGTGTGGAGGAAGAAGATCCATGAAATTGCAGTGGTCTGGGGCCCGAGATACCCCTTGAGGGGGAGAACAGCTCCCGCAGCCCCAGATCCCAGGCAAAGGCGAGGCAGCCCCCGCCTGTGACCAGCTTCAGCGCTTCCACATGTACAGTTGGCACTTTCAAGGGAATTCCCATGATTTCACCAGCAGCAAACTGGTGATTTTCAAAATCAATAGTTTGTTTAATACCTGGAGTCTGTTTGCTTGGTGGGAGTTTTAGTTTGTGGTTGTTTTTTTTAAGTAGGCCACACCCCTAGCATGGTGTCCAACACATGCTCTGAACTCACAACCCTGAGATCAAGACCTGAGCCGAGATCAAGAGTTAGATGCTCAACCCACTGAGCCACCCTGGTGCCATGGGTGTTTGTGATTCCTTAGAAGACACAAGTGGGGATCCTGTCGCAGGGGTCAGGCCGTGGACTTGGTCTTGAGTTCTCTCCTGAGCTTGGCGATAGTGGCTTCCAGGCATAGGAGACGGGAAGCCTGGAGACCCTTGGCTATTCAGCGGAATCCCTGAGCAGGGCAGCTGGGTCCAGCCCTACTCCTGAGACCTGAGGGTACTTCTAGAGCGTACTATTAATAGGGACCAAGGCTGGGTCCTCAGACCTATAATGCTCCCCATGGGCCTGAAGACCTGTGCTTAGCACTGGTGGACACACCGGGATTGGAATTTGTGGGTAATGTCTCCTTCAAAGGCTCATCACTCCTTATTCCAATGTATGATGTGAGCATCAGGCTAACTTTCCTAAAAGAGCCTCTGGGTGCCTGGAGCTAAAGCTGACCACTCATTAGGGCACATAAAATGCCCCCCTTCCCAATCTGGGCAATCCTCCAACCTCACCAGATCCCTGAGCCCACCCTTAGCTTTCTCAGTTGAGGACTTGCCTACCTTTCTAACAGAGCTTGTGAGCTCTGGGCCAGCTGCTTAGAAGTCAGACCCAGGAAAGCCCCCCCAGAGGAAGGCAGCTCACCTGCCCTTTTTCCTTCCCTATGTCTTTGGTTCTAACTGCATATCTGATATTTCAATGCCCTGTCAAACATCCCTGCCTTTTATAGTTCTCTGGAATAATTGGTTGGAATTAAGTATCTAATTTGCTTCCTACCTGCCTACCGGTCTAGCTGTTCTTTCCATCCTGTGGGTATCTATGTGGTACCAGTGGCAGGAATCCAGATTCTCTGCTTTTCTCTGGAATTGGTGATTCTTCCAAGATTTACACCTACTTCCTGACATTCACCACCTCCCCTTCTGGATAGACTACATCCAGATTCTCTTCTGGGGAGCCATTTCTTCCTTTCCTGCCCCAACTTCTGTGCCATGATTAGAAAGTCCTTTAGCCCCAGATTCAGAAATAGACCTGTTTTCTGGAAATTGCAATACATTTTCCAATCAGTTTGCCTTTACCATCTTCTCAATGGGAACAGATTCCTTCACGGGTTGCAGAGTTTTCACGCCCGCCATGTGTCCCCTTGAGATGGTCTCATCTAATACTTTCATTCAGTCACTCAGCTAACAAAGCTTCGTTCGTAACTGGTCGGGACACATTCCAAGCGCCTTACGTTTCTAACGAGGAGTCAGACAGAAGGAAGCAAGAGTTGGAATCAAAGGAATGAGGAAACCTGTTGAGGGGCCATCCAGGATCCTTACCCTTCTCCCAGCTCCCCCTTGTCTTTCTGAGTGACATCCACCTTTGAGGGCCAATGCCACCAGCAGCCGCTCCTGTGTGCCGGGCACAGTGGCCTGACAGGTGGTGGAGCGGGCTGGGGCTGCGTGAGGTCTTACTCCCTCCTGTTGTCGCTCCTGCGGGTCCATTTAGCTCTGTGTCATGTGAGGGTCCCCAGCCCCGTCCCCTTGCATAAGTCTTTCATTCCCAGAGCTGTCCCCTGCCACATAGCAAAGACCTACGCTTCATGCAAACTCCAGTCCAAATTCTGCCTGTGCCAGGAGTCTTCCAGGATTGGAACTAATCTCTTTCCTCCTCTCAGAGTGGTCCCTTCAGCCTTTACTGAGAGATGGTGGGCACTCCTGTGTCATCATTCCTCCACTGCCACGGGGAGACTGACGGCTCAGAGGACATTTGAACCTGATTGTCATCTCTGCTCCCAGTACGCAGGCCCAGGTCCTGGCCTGTGATAGGGCCACCAAGCAAACTCTGGGTGGCTGAACTGAGTTGTGGAGAGGAGGACTCCTTGCCCCCAAAGGGTCTTCCTTACACTTAACTAGGGGTAGGGAAGGGCCCCTCCTCCAGCTTCTTCCTAGGACCCCTGAATGGGAGCCTCAGGAGTCAGACTTGGTCTCTGGAGGGGAACCTGGGTGGTTCAGAGAGTTAAGTGTCTGCCTTCAGCTCAGGTCATGATCCTGGGGTCCTGGACTGAGTCCCACGTTGAGCTCCCTGCTCAGTGGGGAGTCTCCTTCTTCCTCTGCCCTTCCCTGTGCTTGTGCTCTCTCTCTCTCTTGCTTGCACTGTCTCTCAAATAAGTAAAATTAAAAAAAAAAAAATTTAAAGGGGTGCCTTGGTGGCTCAGTGGGTAAAGCCTCTGCCTACAACTCAGGTCATGATCTCAGGGTCCTGGGATCGAGCCCCACATGGGGCTCTCTGCTCAGCAGGGAGCCTGCTTCCCTCTCTCCCTCTGCCTGCCTCTCTGCCTACTTGCGATTTCTCTGTCGACTAAATAAAATCTTTTAAAAATTTTTTTAAAAAAGAAAAGAATTGGAAAAAAGAAAAAAAGAAAAGAATCTGCCTTATGCCCAGTCAGCCTAGTCACCCCTTCAGCCCTGAACTTCTGCATCCCAAGGGAAGGGGTCCCCAGGCCCAACCTCCATTCAGCTGAGTGGGTTATATTAGTCCTTTCCTTAAAAAAAGAACCCAATAGTAATAGAAATGAATGCTTAATAATAAAAGCTAATGCTTTTTTGAGCCTTTACTAAATATATGCCCAACATGCCACTTGACAGATGAGGAAACTGAGGCACGGGATCACATAATAACCTGCCAAGGACGCCCATGGTTTGAATTCAGAGCCCAGAGTCCTAACCATTCCTTGGCCCCTGCCCGGCTCCAGCTCGTGCTCGGCTCCTCACCCCACTTTGTTCACCCAGATTCCCCTCATGAGGCAGCCCACACAGAGGCAGGAAATGCTTATGCAACAGGTGAGTGGAATCTGGGAATTCTGCTTACCAGGTTATCCCTAGGAGGGCATGGAAGGCATGAGAGGAGCAGCAAAAATGCTGAAAGCCCAGCTTCCAGGACATTCTGTCACTGTCTACCACATCTAGGGGAGGGATGTTTCTGGAAAGGCCCCAGATTTCTGACTGACTCTCTTGGTTGTCCATGTAAGATCGGAGGGCAGGCGTGTGGTTGCCTCTGGACCAGACCCTGCGAGAGGGAGCGCACCCCAGGGAAAACTACGGGGCAGGGCAATGTTCTGAGTTTGTGCTCCAAGTAGCAGGATGACAGAGCCGGGAGGTCTGCATCCATCAGGATGACTTTGATTTCAAGCAACCAATCCCCACCCACACTAGCTTAGCAACGAAGGAGATTTATTGGCTCATGTAGCTGAGACATCCGGAAGTGAACTTCAGGCATGGTTTCATCAGGGCTCTGGCCCCATTTCTCTGCAATTGCCTTGCTGATCCGGTCCCATGCCCTGTGGATCCTCATCCTCAGGCTCTCTTCCAGCAGCATGGAGGGCTGCAGGCCTCCTTCTTTCGGGGAATGGGGGGGAGGGGAAGGAATGAGAGACACCGCCCCACCCCCACTCACAAGCATTATCTGAAGGAGTCTCGCTTGACCCAGAACTGCCTCTCTGAGGGTCTGATTCTGCACGGCTGCTTAAGCAAACCAAAAGGATGGAGTCAAAGGGTGTTTCTAAGCGGCATTGGGGCCCCAGGGCTCCTTGGAGACAGGAGGAATTTCTGCGGAGCACCCTCTGGTCTGACTTGCTGGTGTCTGATTTGACCAAATACTACCATTATCTCGGCGGCAGGACAGTGGAACTGGGGCACCCGGCCCGTGCCCTTCAGCACTCCATGCTGTATGTGGGTCTGCTGAAGACCCACGGGGGGCCCAGCGCTCGCATCCGGGAGGCTCCCTGGTACATCGTGGCAAACATGGAAGCACGCTTACATCCCATAGTCAACAACATCGAAAGATGATCTCCAAAGAGTTGAGTTCCATTGCGGCTGAGTAGGCGACAGTGCTAGAACTTGTAAACATTCACTTTTATTGATTTCGCTGTTAAGTTTTTTTACATTTAGGAGCAAGCATGTTTTCTTGGGCCTTTGCAAAGCTCGTGGGTCAGAGGCCGAGGCCAGTTGTGCATAATAATAAAGGATAATAATAAAGGATCGGGCTGGTTAAGGATTTGTACGCGAGTGACCTTGGGCAAGCTGCCAACCTCTCTTGGCCTCTGTGCGGTCAATTGTCCATTTGTTGAGAATAATCGTCTGTTGACATTTCTTCCCTGGGTAGTGCCCCAAGAACGGCTCTTCCAGCTGGAGGAGCAGAGGGGGTAAGCGGAGTGTTGCTGTAGAGCCAAGTAAACCCGGTTCCTTTGGGGTCTGCTCAACACTTACCAAACTATAGAGTAGTCTAGTGAAGTTCCATATACCCGTTGCTCGGTTCCAACAATTAGCCCATAGCCCATGACTACTCCTTGTTCTGTCTCTATGTCCACCTCCTCCCCTCCTTTTGACCTAGACATGATATGATTTCATTTCTTAATATTCCAGAATGTGTCTCTAAGAGGAAATGGTTGCCCTTGTGAAACACAACCCCAGACTACTGTCATTCCTTATTATCATCAACTCTCCAGCCTTTCTTCATGTTTCCCTACGGTCCTACAAACGCCCTTAAAAACAAAACAAAACAAAACAACTAACTTGTGGGGCACCTGGGGGGCTCAGTCCGTTAAGCATCTGACTCTTGATCTCAGCTCAGGTCTTGATCTCAGGGTTGTGAGTTCAAGCCCTACATTGGGCCCCACACTGGGATCCATGCTGGGCGTGGACCCTATTAAAAAAAAAAAAAAGCAAAAACCCCTGATTTGTTTATTTAACTCAGAATCCAAACAAGAAATGTGACTGGCTGGTATGTCTCTTCAGACTCGTTTCATTGCTTTTCCCTCCATTTCCTTCCCCCAACTCCAACGCCGCCACAGGCTGGGTCTCACTGACAGTATCTTTGTGGGGTTATTTAACATGTTCCCTTGTCCCCTAAATTTCCTGTGAACTGAAAGTTAAATCCAGAGGCTTAATCAGATTTTTGGGGACATATCTTCTGGCAAAACTGCTTTACGGGTGGTATTTTGTTCTTCCATCAGCAGGCACATAAGAGCTGTTTTCCTGGTTGTTACGAGCTGTTGATTTATTCATTTATTAGGATTTGCAAAATGGTGATATTCAAATTTATCACTCTTTCTTTGGACTTATGTGGACTGTTTCTATAGAGAGCAACTTCCCCTTATCAACTATTTGGCTACCCTGAGGTATAGTACTTAAAGAGAAGATAGAATAAATGCTTGGTTCTCTTCCCCACACCCCCTTTTTTTTAAGATTTAAAAAAAATATTTATTTATTAGACAGACAGAGATCACAAGTAGGCAGAGAGGCGGGGGGGTGGGGGGAGGGGGCTCCCCACTGAGCAGAGAGCCCGATGCGGGGCTCGATCCCAGGACCCTGAGATCATGACCTGAGCTGAAGGCAGAGGCTTTAACCCACTGAGCCACCCAGGGGCCCCTCTCTCCCTCCTTTATATGCTAGTTTTGCAAATCACAAGTGAACTCTTTAGTGTCCACCAAAAGTGATCAAAGAGGTTTTTTTTGAAGGTATTTATTTATTTATATTTATAATATCTATTTATTTATTTATTATGATTTATTTTGTTAACTATTGGTAGGCTCCACACCCAGCATGGAGCCCAATGTGGGGCTCGAATTCAGGACCCCAAGATCAAGAGTTGCCCGCTCCATCTGTTAAGCCAGCCGGGTGCCCCTCAATGAGTCTTTTTATTTTTATTTTTATTTTTTAAAAAGTTTTTATTTATTTATTTGACAGAGATCGCAGATAGGCAGAGAGGCAGTCAGAGAGAGAGGAGGAAGCAGGCTCCCTGCTGAGCAGAGAGCCCGGATGTGGGGCTCGATCCCAGGACCCCAGGATCATGACCTGAGCCAAAGGCAGAGGCTTTAACCAACTGAGCCACCCGGGCACCCCTCAATGAGTCTTTTTTAAAAAATCATTATGAACTTGTGGATTTAAATGTGTTTGACATATTTCAATGAACTGCAATTCTTATGCTTATAGACTTTCAAATGGGCTCTTTGGGCGCAGGGACAGCCCGTCTCTCTCACCCTCAAACCCCATGGACAGCTTCTGTTTCAGAGGTCTTGGATACATTTACTGTTTTCCGGTGTAATGAGCTGTTCCAAGTTCAAGCGCACACTGTACTTTCGTTCACCCAGTTCCCAGTTTTGCAATCTGCCATGTCCCCATGGCTCCTTGGTTCCTCTCATTTGAACATTGTATTAGGGGCCACCACCTGGGTACTGGATGTGCTTGCATTTTCTAATAACGCTAGGTCTTTTCAGAGATCAGACACAGGTTTTTTTTTTTTTTTTTTTTTTTAAGAAAAGCTATGAGTTTGGGGTGCCAGGTGGCTCAGTTGGTTGGGCATCTGGCTCTTGAGTTCCGTTCAGGTCATGATCTCAGGGTCATGAGATCCAGCTCTGTGGCAGGCTCTGTACTCAGCACGGAGCCTGCTTAAAGTTCTCTCCCTCCCTCTCCCTCTGGCAACCCCCCCAACCCGCTTGTATGCGTTCTCTCTAAAAAAAAAAAAAAAGATATGAGTTCATACTGATACTTTCCATTCAAATTCAGAATTCCAAGGTTTTTGCTTCATCTGATAGTTTTTATATCTGAATTGCCTTTCTCCGCACTTCAAATCTCAGACCTCAAGGAAGCTGACATAAATTTAGTTACATTTTCCCACCACATACACAATAGTCTTAAAGATCTCAACACTACCACCAAACAATCATTATTGAAAATAGCTCAGTATTTTGTCTTGTTTTTTTCAGTTTTCTTCTTAGAGTAAACCCCACTAGGACTATATAGTCACATTAATGCATTTTAGTTTTTAAATTTTTTATTTTATTTTGTTTTTTTAAAGATTTATTTGTGAGAGAGAGAGAGAGAGAGAGAGCAGGGCAGGAGCTGAGGGAGAGGGAAAGAGAGAGAGAGAGAGCTCCTAAGAAGACTCCCCTCTGAGCAAGGAGCGAGACATGGGGCTCAATCCCAGGACCCTGAGATCATGACCTGAGCTGAAATCAGGAATCAGACACCCAATTGACTGAGCCACCAGGGTACCCAATATCTCTCTTTCTGTGCCTGGCTTACTTCACTTAGTGTAATGTTTTGCGATTCATTCCTATTGTAGCAAATTGTAGATTTTCCTTCCTTTTTAAAGCTGAATAATGTTGATCTTGTGTATAGACCACATTTGGTGCATCCATTCAACCACCGGCAAATGGCACAGATTGCTCCGTGTTTAAACTACAATGAATAACGTTGCTATAAACATGGGCGTACATATATCTTTTGAGAACTTGCTTCTGATTCTTTTTAGTAAATACTCAGAAGGGGAATTGCTGGGTCAAATGACAATTCTGTTGTTAATCTTTTGAAGAAACTTCCTCATTCTTTTTATGGCTACAAAGTACTCCTTGTGGGGACGTATTATTGTTTGTTCTGCCAGGTCTTATTTATGGACATTTGTTGTTTTCCAGGTGATGGTTTTTTAAAAAAACAGAGCTGCAATGAATAGCCTTATCCCTCCATCTTTTTGTATCATATGCCAGGTATCTTTAGGTAGATTCTTAGAGCAGGATGGCAGGATCAAACGGCACACTCCCTTCCAGGCGGACTGCCCCATTTTGCATTCCCAACCGTGAAGTGTGAGAATGTTTGTTTTCTCACAGCCTGGACAAGAGAGTATTTTGTTAAATTTTGGATTTTGGCCATTCTGATCAGCAAGAAATAGCTCCCCGGGGCAATTTGCCTTTCTATAACTGTGAGATTGAGCATCTTTTCGTATATTTTGGAAACATTAGCCTTGCTTTTTCTGTAAACTGTTCCTATTTTTGGTGCATTTTTCTCACTGGGTGTTGGTCTTTTAATTTACATCAGCAGATTTTTTATACTCAGAATACTAGCACTTTGTCTGTGATGTAAGTTGTAAATCTTTTTTTTAAGGTTTTAACCTTATATCGCTTGTCTTTTTAATTTTACTTATTTAAAATTTCTTGGGGGTACCTGGGTGGCTCAGTTGGTTAAACATCTGCCTTTGGCTCAGTTCACAGTCGCCGAGTCCTGTGATCAAGTCCCACATCTGGCTCCCTGCTTGTCGGGAAGTCTGTTTCTCCCTCTCCCTCTGCCTGCTGGTCTGCCTACTTGTGCACTCTAATCTGTCTGTCAAATAAATAAATAAAATCTTTTAAAAATTTTCTTTTTACTTATTTAAAAGTAATTTAACTTTTTTTTTTTTTCCTTACAAAACTTCAATCTCTTGAAACTTATGCTAATCTTTCCTCTTACTGTCTTTGGGTGTAGGGTCAGAGTTGAGAAAGCTTTCCCCACTCCCAAATTATAGAACTCCCCAGCTGCCCCCTTTCCCTATAGTACTTGCACGGTTTCATGTTTGCCCTTAAATAGCCAGTGCCTTTGGCATGTACCCTGCTATAGGAGAGGAATGAAAGGAACACGAGATGAGCGCCTCCAGTTGTTCCTGATTGCACAGGGCTCTCTGGTTACTGGAACACGGACTGTGGAATCAGATCCATTCTTCCGCCACGACCTATGAGGCCGCCTTTATCAAACACAAGCTCTCCGTAGGCAATGGTGGGGGGGCAGGTCTGTTTCCGGATTGCGTGTTCTGTTCTCCAGAGAAATCACTTCATCTCACTCACCACAGCTCAGGACCCCCTCTACTGAGGCAATGGCTGGGGAAGGCGGAAAGCTCGTAAAAAAAACCCCAACACATCTGCTTCGGGGATTCAGGTCTCTTGTCGGAGCTCTACTGGTGAGAGATACACGCTCTGGGAGGAGGAGCAGGTTGGGGAGCGGAATGGTGGGGACAAACCTTTAATGACAGGGGAAGCTATCACTCTTTAAAGTATCCAAATGGAGGGGCCCCTGGGTGGCTCAGTTGCTTAAGTGCCTGCCTTTGTATCTCAGGTGCTGGGATGGAGCCGCCTGAGCCCCGCTCAGCGGGGAGTCTGCTGCTCCCTCTGACCCTCCCCCCTGCTTGTGATCTCTCTCATGCTGTCTCTCTCTCAAACGAGTAAAATTAAAAAAAAAAAAAATCCAAGTGAAGCAACAACAACAACAAAATGCTTCTTAAAAGACAGGCTTGACGTTTCGAGGGGAGAGATCATCTCTAGAGTCGGGGGGGCGTCTCGGGGCAATGTGTTGAATTGATTTTTCTATGAAGCAAAAGTAAATATTTTTTTAAAAGATTTTATTTATTTGACAGAGAGGGATCACAAGCAGGCAGAGAGTCAGGCAGAGAGAGGGGGGATGCAGGCTCCCTGCTGAGCAGAGACCCCGATTCGGGGCTCGATCCCAGGACCCTGAGATCATGACCCGAGCCGAAGGCAGAGGCTCAACCCATTAAGCCACCCAGATACCCTCAGCAGAAGTAAATATTGATGGGGGGGTGACAAATCAATTCAATTTGCCAATCCGTCTGCAAGTTGATTTTTGGTGGGTTGGTTTTCAAGGACTTGGTGGGCCTCCACCATGTGCTGTGAGAATGGGAGGGTCCTTTGGGAGGGTGGGTGCTCTCACTTCCCTCCAGCACCTGGGAGGCAGACCCTGAAGGTCCAGAGCCAGGTGGGGCCACCGGAAGTGGAGAGCCCCTCTCACTCGTCTTTCCGGAGGGATACCTGTGTGATGTCAGACCTGCTCTACTCACCTCATGGTGTCACTATGGCGACCGACACTGTAGAAATTGACTTAGAGTCAAGGACCCCACGATATTTTTGTTCATATAGCCTGGATTTCGTACCCATTCCCTACCCCCCAATAGCCATTCACAGCTTAGCAACCCTGCCCCAGTCTCCTAGAATCGGACATTGTTTGAGTTAAAGGGGCCCTAGAAGCCGTGGTGTCCCTCTTGGTGTTGGCACTCTTGGTTTAGGTAAAGAACAGTGGCGGGTGTGTGGACCCCCAGCACCATGAAGACTTCCTTTCCCGGAAAGCCTGGGATCCTAAGGGAGCCGTCTTGCCCCCAGCTACGTGCAGAGGGAGGAGGCACCCAGCTTGTCTGGTTCTCATAGAGCCTGCCCGCAACACAGGCCTCTTCCAGATCCAGGATCGGCTCTTCTGGACTGAGCTCAGCGTGGCTGGGGTCGGCTGCTCACCACCTTAGCCCCTTTCTCTGCCAGGCTGCAGGGGAATTAAGCTGTTCTTAGAACAAAGTGACCTCTGCCCATTCCTCAAACCCGGGGGAGTCACACCCAAGTCCTCTGAGAGGGAGACACTATCAAGAACCTCCCTGAAATGATAAAGCCGAGTAGACACCACCCTGTGTCTTGGGAGGGGGCTAAAGGCTTCTCCCCCCTGTCCCCCTTGTAAGCACGATGATTATTTTCATAGAGAAAAACCAAGTCTGTGGGATCGGATCTCACAGTCTCGGTGTCTGGAGTTAACTGGGTGTGTCAGCTGGAGGAATGGTAGGGTGACACTGGGGCTCAGTGTTGCTAAACGCGTCTGACCTACCCCTGAGGCCCTCGGGCATCTTGTTGCCCGAGTAAGTGAAATAGACCGTTGCGAACCATACCAGCGTCCTGGCAGCTCAGAGGTGGGAGGAAGGAGGCCAGCGTTGGGGCTGAGCCTTGGCAGGGAGCCTACTGGAAGGTTAACCCTCACCTTGCCGGGCTCTACGGCTCCTGGGAGAAGAGATCGAGGCCTCCCTGGGGGCCTACCTTGCCAAACGGATTTTTTTGGTTTATAAGTTTCCGAGGCATTTGTGTCCAGAGAGCGGTAAGTGGAAGCGTGTGCACACGGACAGGAAGTTTGGTCAACCTTACCCCTGGCCTGTGGGAGTTGGCAGTCTGTACCAGTGCTCCATGAGGCCCTAACATAAGAACACAAGGCTGTCCTCTGTCCTTCTGAAAGCTTCAGGTGACTGTTGAAACAGCACGCTGTGTGGAGGAGAAGCTAGCCTAGTAGGAGCTCTGCCTTGTCAGGCTGGCCCTCAGTGTAAATGTGTATAAATCTCATGCAGTTATAGAAGATTTCTTGCTTCCATTGTGATCCCTGCGAGGAACCAGATGGAAGGAAAAATAACCCCAAGAGCCTCCCCCAAGATCTCCCTGGATCTCCCAGCCTGGGTATATTCCGTGCCCCCGAGCCCTCGCGCATATGCTGTGCCCTCCGCCTGCATGCTTTCGATCTCACTGGGCTGGCCTCTTGGTGCTGATCAAGACCAGCTCCTAGACGCCTTCCCTGACCCTTATCCAAAGTGGCCCAGCCGCCTAGGACTCCATCTCTCCCTATGCCACTACTGTTTCTTCTTTATAGTTGTTAGTATTATTTCTGTTTAATATGCTGACTCCCTTCTCCAGCGTCCACTCACAGGAACGTGAGAGCCAGCCTGCTCCATGGCCATCACTGCCATATCCCGGTGCCTGGAACAGCGCCTGGACCGGTGCCTGGAACAGCACCTGGCACCTGGCAGTGCTCACTCCGGAGCTGCAGAAGCAGTGGGTGGTACTTGGGTTGAGGGAGAAAGGAAATGCAGAGAGGTGATGCCTTTTGCTTTCCATCGGCTTTCTTCTTCGTGTGCCTCTTAAGGGGCTGATCATTTGAAGAAAGAGGCATCCCACGGGCACCTGTCCCTTTGAGTGCCCTCACCAATGGGGAGGCTGGGGACAGGCTGAGGGATTGTCCCCCGATAGTCTGGGGGAGCAGGATCCGTACCTGCTACTGCTTTCTGTCTAAACAAAAACACATGTAGCCCTGGGAGCAAAGCCACTGGAAATTTTTTCTCTGTGTGATGCTGGAACCGGGAGCCCCGTGCTGGAAGAAATGGAGTGTGCCCCCCTGACTTGCTGAACTTTAGAAGTAAAATGACGCAGATGGGAACGGGTGGAAAGAACCAGGTTTCCACAGGCTCCAAGCTCTTCCAGCAAGAGCGGGGTCCCCTTAAGGCTGCCTCATGCTGGCCCCACCTGCTGCTTGGGTTGAATTCCTTAGAGGCGGAATCCAGAATCCAGAATCCGAGCTGGAGGTTCTGTGTGAGGGGGAGCCCTCGGGATGACCGCTGGTGCGGGAGGGAAGCAGGATGGGGCAGGTGAAGAAACCAAGCAAGGCTTTTTTCAGCTCAGGTCTGACGGCCGCTTGATCCTCCTGAGTTGTGGGCTGGGAGCGGCGCTGCAGAGCTGACCCACCTTGACACAATGTGACAAGGGGACGGGCCCCCATAGTCCTGTGCCACACCGTCCTCGCCGCAGGTGGCCGCCAGCGGGGTATCATGACTCAGTGGCTCCTGTCCACCGTGGCAACTCTCTGGAGAGGCTACGGCTATGGGCCAGCAGCTGACAGCGTTCACGGCTGGGATTAGAACCCATGACACCCCTCGAACTCCCCCCTTGCCAAGTGCAGGCACAGGAGATGGTGTGTATTTTCTAATGTGCTCGCCTGGAGTCTGTGTTTTTGTGTTTCTCCGGGTTGCTTAGCCTTGTTGCTCTCCGTGGTTGGAAAGCTCTCACTTTGTTGACCCGCTGCTCAGAAAACCCATGAACCGAAACTCCCTGGGGAAACACACAGACACCCATGGCAGCAGCCTCAGAGGTCAGGTGCGTGGGACTTCCCGAGGAAGTGAAAGCCAGCCACCCGCGCCCGCTGGCCAGAGCCCACCCCTGCCACTTGCTTTGCCCTGGGACCCAGAGCGAGCCTCTTTGCCCTGAGCCAGTGCTCACAAGCCCCACAGCGGAGGGCAAAGCTAAGCCCCTTATGAATGCCACTGCCACCATGTGTCCCCTCAGGGCCCGAGAAGTGTTGGAAAGACCCAGCCACAGACTTCGCACTTAAAAGCAAGGAGGGTCCGACTCTCTCCTTCTCTCCCTCCCTGTCTTTCTCTAATGGGCCGCTGCCTGAGGACCCAGCCCCAGGATACCCAGGAGTGGGCAGAAGGACAGACAAAAGGGAAAAAAGACATTCCTAGGACAACTGGGAGGCCAGCATCGCTGCCGCCCTCTAACGATACCGAGAAAGGACGTGCCCGTAGATGCCAAGTCTGAACGTGAGCCAAGGCAGCAGCGGGGCCGTGCCTGCAAACCCATCTGGAGGAAGAAAATAGTACAAAAAAGATGTTATTCAGGCCGCAAACGGTCTGTCTCTCCTGCTCAATGTCTGCCTCGCCCTCTGAAATTTTTCTTCCTACTCACAGGCTCCAGCCTATTTTGTCCTGTGACTGGTACTTGCGGGGGAACAGGAGAACGGCGGGGGCCAAACTCTGCAGGCCAGATGGTGGACACCGCAGGTCCTGGAGTACACAGGGGTCCGGGCTCAGTGCCACGCCCCGGACACCAGCTGCCAGCCCCTTGGTGTCTTCTGTTTGCTGCCACCGAGGGGACCAAAGGAATCTTCTCTTCCTCAAACTCTACGGTTGGACTCAGAGCCTTTACGTCCAAGCGGGCTTATGGGAGGCCTGATGGGAAGGGCCACTGATGCAGAGTATGGGGGCCACCAGCTTCCCCAGGGAGAGTGACTTCTAGGCCAACACCTTATAGTGTCCATTTGCATGTGCCTGGCGTGGACAGTTGGTTGGGGTGAAAAATAAGGACACAGTTTTGAGCACGTGTCTACTCCTGGGTGACAGAGGAAGGAGCTATTGGATAAATCACAGAGGCCTCACACTGAGTGAAAACAGCCCATCTCCAGAGCTTACAGACCGTCTGATTCCATTTCACTGACGCTGTGAATGGGTGGGGGAGGTGGGGGAGGGGCAGAGGGAGAGCAAGAATCTTAAGGCTCCGTGGCTAGCGCGGAGCCCGATGCAGGACTCGATCTCATGAGCCTGGGATCATGACCTGAGCTGAAATCAAGAGTCGGACACTTAACCGACTGAGCTGCCACACACCCTTATATGATATTCTTGAGAGGAAAGCCAGTGGTTGCCAGAGGTCATAAGTGGGGAAGGGAAAGGCCTGGCAGGAAGGAGTTTTGCGGGGGAGGCATGATGGAACTGTTGTGTAATCTGCTTTTGGGGACAGTTACATGAATCTGTCCATGTGCTCAAATTTAAACAGTACACCCAGAGAAAAAGTCCATTTTAAGGGGTGCCGGGGTGGCTCAGTCCGTTAAGCGTCTGCCTTCAGCTCAAGTCATGACCCCAGGGTCCTGGGATCGATTCCCCGCATCGGGCTTTCCTCTCAGTGGCGAGTCTGCTTCTCCCTCACCCTCTGCGATCTCTCTCACTTTCAGTTTCTCAAATAAAGAAATAAATTTTTTTTTTTTTAAAAAGTCACTTTTCCTGCAGTAACATTTTTTCAAATTAGAAAAAGTTAACGGTGCTAATAATTCCTGACGTTGGGTTCCTACGGCCCCAGCTCTGAGCTGCGTGCGGTACCTCCCCTCCCTTGATTCCTCTCGAGGAGCCCATTTGGTGCTTAGGTGGCACAACTTGCTCGAGGTCGTGTAGTACGTGTGGCAGAGCAGAAACGTGAACCCATGTCCGTCTGACTCAAGAACATGAGCTCTAATTGATGTGCGAAACAAAGGCAGAAGAAACATATGTGGACCTACACTATTCAAACCTGGGTTGCTGAAGGATCAACTATTGTATATTATCTACATTTATATGTAATATAATGAATATGTAGATATGTATATGCTTGTGCCTGTGTATACATATTCATTATACCAAGTGCTTTACATATATATGTAAAGCACTTGGTATAGGTCTACATATTGAAAGTATTCATTTAGTAGTAGTTGTTATTAAGCAGATCAAAGAACGAAGTTGCTTCATTTAAAAAAAAAAAACAAAATACATTATTAAATGTCCTTGCTACCTGTAGCCTATTGACGAGTCCTTGAGGCGGGGCGGACTGACATTCTTCTTGGGACTCAATTGCTGGGATGTTGACACTTTCCTAAGGGCAAAAGGCAATCTTCTTCGCCCACCCCCAGGATCCTGTAAGTCTACTTTAACAACATAAAAATTCCTTTGGAAACTTCCTTTATCTCTACAACTCCCACCCTGCAAATACTTGGCAATCATCCTCCAAGGATGTGACCTGTTGATATACATCTAAAGGGTCTCATGGAGTCAGGTAAGGGCTAGGTAGGGAGATGGAGGTAGGAGGCTTTGGGATCCAGCTCCCAGAAACCCCAGAAATGCTGAGGCAGCAGGAAACCAGAGATATGGGAACAAAACAGACCATCCTGCCCTGGGTAGTAGAGGTGGGGTTTTTTAACGGCAGTCACGGTAGTCACATTGCGACCAGACCCCAAAGAAATAAGTCAGTAAAGATGTTTTCCACCAGTCCTTCCTCAAACCAAGACATCATGTGAATGTTAAGGTCACAGGCTCTGCGGTCTATCCTGAACCAAAGACCGGAGGCGAACTGGTCAGAACCCCTCTCACTCCTGAGAGCTTTATCTGTATCCCTGCGTAACAAAAACTCTCGCTTTACCCTCTCCTTGGTCTGCAAGATTCTTCAAGTCGGTGAGAGAAGAGCCTTGCTCTCCTGTGTCATAACCATTGTGCCTCATTTGAGCGGGAGGGCAGCAGTGGGAAGTGATCACAGTCGGACAGGGGTGAAGACCGGGCTTGGAGAGGGTTCTCTTCTAGTGACGGAAACTATCAGGGAGGTGAGGGAGGGCTGGTCCTGGTTAGGGAAGGGGGTCCCAGGGTTGAATTTGCACCTAGCTGCTTAAGATAACTCTTTGGGAGTCCACCCCATTTTGCCAGGTATCCCCCAGTGTCGGGGGCCGGGTAGCTGAGTGCAACCACAGTGCCCTTGAAGCCTCCCTCGCGCTGAAGGGAGAAGTGGCAGGACTGGTTAGAGCCTTCGGCCCAGGGCCAGGGGTGGGATAATGGTGACTGGGAGATAGGGGGTCCTTGTCCAATTTCCCCCCCTATTTATATGTCCCATAAATTAACTTCTTTTCCTGTTTTGCTAAGGAATCTTTCATCTGTTGGTTGGTACAGGAAGGGAGGGACGACTCAGAGCCTGCCATCAGATCACTGAGGTGCCACCGAAGTCAGTGGACCTACTGAGCCCTCCATCCTGTGGGGTGAGCGGGGGTGACTCAGGGCAGGCTGGACCCAGAGACACCAGAAGCCAAAGCCCGAGGCTGGGGAGGAGCAGCACCTACTCAGCAAACTGAAGATGTCCGTGATCTCAGGACGGCTGAGCGTTAAGCTCTAGGAACAGCATGTGGGAGCTGAGCCTGGGGGAGGGGGCCAGAGCCCACCGGGATGCTGAGCTGAGGGCAGTGGGAAGGCAGGGGTGGGGCTGGAGACCCTTAGAAGAAGCTCACTGGAGACGGGCAGACGGCGTGGCTTCCATTCCAGGTGTGATCCAGGTGTGCGACTGAGTGGCCTGGAGTCTGCTTGTGGATAGGTTTGGAAGGTATTTAGCAGGGACGGATGGGGCTTGGGAAGGGGGAGGAAGACGGGGGAGGGAGAACTCACAGAGGTCCGACTCAATACGGATGCTTGTTCTTGAGACGGGGATGCAGGAAGAGGTGGGGCTGTGAGCACGACTTTGCTTGTGGAAACTTTCTATTTCAGGAGCTCCTGGGTGGTCCGAGCCAAGGTGTCTCGTTGGTGGTTAATTGCAACATTCCGGAGCTCAGGGGGGCTGCCCTGCAGTGTGGACTTGGGGCCCACCAGCATATGAAGGGGTCTAAGAAGCCTTCGAAGTACACAGCCTGACCAGGAAAAACTGGCAAGAGAGACAAGGAGGACCAAGGCAGGAGCCCAGGAGGGCCCCACGTCCAAAGTCATTGACGTATCACCCTCACTGTATGGGCCCTGTCCGCACACTTCTGTAGTCTTAAAGTTCTTTACTTCTCTCATTTTCAACGTCATAGATTTATCTCAAAGGAAAATTTACATAATGGGTGAAAAATCAGCAGCGTAACCATGAATAACATTGATGATAAATAAAATACAATGGAAACAGCACCATGCTTCAAGGATGCTAGCTAGAGAGAGGAAATTCGGAAATGTTCATCCTGGGTTCGAGACCCCGCTGCCCCAACTGAGACGTGGTCCCTGGAAGAAACCAGGATTGGGAGAGACTCAGAAAAGGAAATAACTTTCTTAGCAGAAAAAGTTCACTGCTATCAGCTCTTGTGACCCCAGCACGAGGCACGCCCTTCGTTCAGGGAGGGGCCGTCCACCTTGTTCTGTAAAGGACCAAAGAGTCAATATTTAGGACTCGGAGGGGCGCTTACCTCCCTGCCCGTAGCCCCTCCCCTTCCCAGCCTTTGCTAGCCATCGTTCCCAACCGTTCTTAGCACAGGCTGGGTAAGACAGGCCCAGGGCTGGGTTTGGCCCGTGGGCTGTGGTTTGCCACCCCCTGATTTAAAGGATGGAGAGAAGAAGGGCAGCCCCCCAAAAGAGACAGGGTGCTACAAGGGGGTTCCTAGGCACTCAATTCCTGACCACCAATCAGAGTCACGGCCCCAGCCACACATGACTCTGCTTGGCCTCCTTTTTTTAGGCTCCCATACAGGGTAATTCCTTATCCCCCACGAGTCTAGTGGGAGATGTGGCCACTCCCTCCTTTGCTGATGGTTGCACAGGACCGGAGACTCTCAGGACCCCTCCTTCAGGAGCCACTCCGGGGCTCGGTCAGCATTTTAGCATCAACACCTCCATCTTCTGAGGTCACTGCTTGCTTACTTCCCTTTCAGGACCTCTCGGCACCTCCAATGAAGGCCCCACTGTTCCTCCCTCCCTCACTGAAGATTAGCCACCCTGAGGTCACCTCCAATGACCTCTGATCACCGTGGCTGCCTGCAAGCCCTTCCCTTCCTCAAGGAAGAGAAAGAGTTCAGTGACCCCTTCCCTATCTTGGGTCTCCCTTCTAGTCATGGTCTAGGTCTATCAGGGAAGGCCCTAAGAAGCTCAGTACATTCTCCTGGAAACTGTATTTGGACATTTGTTTAGGGGGATGCCAGCTGCCTTGAGAGAAGTTTGATGATCCTAAGACCGCCATGTTGTAAGGATGCCCAAGCGAGTCACGCAGAGAGAACTCGGGGAAAGAGGGATGCTTGGCACCCCAGCTGTCCCAGCTCAGGAGCCAGATGTTTAAGCAGAAAAATGTGCAGATGGGCTCCAGCCCGCAGTTAGCCTCATGAGACCCCAAGTAAGAGCTGTCCCACTGAGCCCAGTTGACTCCTAGTACCTGAGAGATAACAAATTATCCTTTTTAAGCCACTACATTTTGGGGTGGGTTTTTTACACAGCAATAAATTTCCGGGACACCACCGGAAAGTGAGGGCTTATCCAAGAAGTTTTCTGTCACACTGAGGCACAAGATTTAAACTCTCTTCGCCAGTCCAAACCAGAAGAATTTTCCTCAGCTTTGCAAGTCAGTGTCTGGTGCCCTCATCAGAAAGTCGTATAAATTTTGCACCCAAGTGAAGTTGCTCACTCTTGAGCAACAGGAGCTGGTCAGTTGGGACAGGTATTTTTGGTCAGCTGACTGAGTCATACCCCAATCCTTTCTTCCTGTCTTCCTCTCACTGCAAAGCCCGGGATGGCCAGATGCACACTTTCTGGCTTTCCTGCAGAAGGCTTTATAAGCCCTGTGGTGGCCAATGTTGTGAAGAAAGTTCAGCTGTTGGGTTCTTGAAAACAGTCTGTTTGCTCGTAAGGAAAAACTCTGCCTGGTATCACCTCCCATTTCCTGCTTCTGAGCATGGTGTGTAAAAATGTGGTATATGGAGCTGCTGCAACCATCTTGACACCATGAGGAGAAAGCTCAGAGAACCAGAAAGACCATGGTCCAGAGCCCTGTCATATTATATGAAAAAAATAAACAACTATTTCTATAAGACATTGTTGGTCAGGGTTTATTATTATTATTATTTGTGGCTGAATACTTTTCTAACTATGGCATCAGTCACGTCCACTTTAGGGACACCTGGGTGGCTCAGCTGGTTAAGCATCTGTTTTCAGCTCAGGTATGATCCTGGGGTTCTGGGATCAAATCCCACTTTGGACTCCTTGCTCAGCAGGGAGCCTGCCTCTTTCTCTACCTGCTGCTCCCCCTGCTTTGTGCTCTCTCTCTCTAATAAATAAATAAAATCTTAGGGAAAAAAAATCATGTCTACTCTAGAGACAAAAGGTCTCATTCATTCTTCCCTATAAAGAGGTCTGTCTTTCCAGTCTTTCTACTGAGTCAAATTTTGGTCTCCAGCATCCAGACACTCAGGTGGAGGGAGAAGGAAGGTCCCTTTACCTGGGGCTTGAGCTGGGGATTGGTGGGGAAGTTTCTGGCAGTGAAGTCTTGGGGTACAGTTGTGTGCTCTCCCCACTCTAGAGCCTAGGGACCTCCCCTAGCTTCAGCCTGGAGTTCTGGGTATTGGAGGAATCAAAGATGCCACCCCCCGACCTGAGCACCAGGAAGCTCCCCCCGATCCTGGTGATGGGCTGGGGTGGGGGCAGGCTCTGGACGCAGCCATGGATCAAATAAAGGGCCTGGGCTGCTGTCCCAGCTCTGCCCCTAACCATCTGTGTTTCCCTGTATCTCACCCAACTCCTTGAGGGCAAGTGCTCTGAGCCTTCATCCGTGAATAGGATACTCTGTGCTTACAGGGAACTGGTGAGCTTCAGGTCCCTGGTCTCTGAACCTCTTCCCAGAAACAGGTCATCCTGGGCAGTGAGAGGCCCACGGCTAGCTGTTAGCAATGCCATTCCGGGAGCCTCCATCTTCATGGGTCCTTGGAAATGGGAACCTGAGACCCATGAGGGTTGAGAGCAGCTCAGAGTCCCGAGGTTTCTGCAGCACCAGGTGCGGTGGGGAGCCATGGGCAGGAGGGAGGTGGAGATCTCACCTGAGCAATGCAGAATAGGGAAAGGATCCAAGTTCCTAAGCTCCCTGATCTGCCATCAGCCCCCTCGGGCTTGCTTCCTGGTGCAAGGACAGAGAGATGGGTGGGCGCCAAGCTACGCAGTGGTACAGAAGATCCCAGAAACCTGGGAGTCTGGCCTCTGGAAAGTTTGGGTTTTTTCCCCCCTGGTTCCCTGGGAGGTTGAGCTGCAGGGGAAGTTCGCACCCTAGGCTGTTCCTCTGGTTTTCCTGGAACCTTCTGGAAAGCCAGCCAAGAAAGAGTTCTGCCCACAGGGCCCTGGAGCTACAGATCCTCTCTTCCCTGCACGCAGGGAAGGCTGTTCTAGCTCTCCCTGGGGGAACGCCCTCAATGATAATAATAACAGAAGTACCGTCGTCGTGGCCTGTGGGAGTGTTTTCATGCTCTGGGCAATTTCTTCATATCTTATCTCATCCAGTTCTCCCAACAAGTCGAACAAGTGTTCTGTTGGTCTTACAGATTAGGAAACAGGAGCAAAGAGGCCATCCTACCAGCCCTCCAGAAACCCGCTCAGCCCGCGCTCCCTCCAGCATTGCAACCGAGCGCCCCCTCTCTATTGAGCATCAAGGAAGGGGGTTCCGGACATTTAGGGGGCCATCAGCTACCTCCGCCTCCCCACTGGCCCTGATGCTCTCTGAGCAGGATGGTGGCCTGTGTTGGAGGCGTGGGGTCACAGAAGCGTCCTGCAGCGGTTCCCGTGGTGTCACACCATCTGGGCATGCAACTGTTTTGATTTCAGTGATTCGAGCTCAGCAAAAAAGACACTACAAAGAGAAAGCTATGAATGCAGATGCTCAGGCCAAATTTAGAAAAATGCTTGCATTCTCTTGAAGAGAGGAGATGTGTGGGCAAGAGCGATGCTGGGGCTTCTACCGAATGTGCAAGTTTTTGTTCTGATATTGTACTTGAAAAATGAGAGCCACATATGGTATGACGATGAGGCTGGTGGTAGGTCCACCAGTTTCTAGCACATCATTACCTGTCCTTTTCCGTAAGATTGAAATATTTCACAATTAATACTGTTTGTCATGTTTGTCCTTCTGTGGGACCTTGGGGTAGGGTGAATAAGGACCCCCAGAGATACTCAGATCCTTATCCCAGGACCTGGGGGTATGTTAGCTTACCCAGCAAAAGGGACCTTGCAGGTATGATTATGTTGAGGAGTTTGAGACAGAGGGTTATTTGGGTGGGTCCGACGTAGTCATAAAGGTCATTAGAAGAGAGGGCCAGTTGGAGGAGACCAAGAGTCTAGAGAGGTGAAGACAGAAACATAAATCGGAGGGATGTGGCTACAGGTCCAGGAACATGAGCAGACCCTACAAACCAGAAAAGTCAAAGAACTGATTTTCCTTGGGGATTTCCAGAAGGAACATGGCCCTATTGACATCTTCCTAGCTCCTGCAGGACTCATTTTAGACTTGACCTCCAGAGCTGTGAGATAACAAACTTGTGTTGTTTGAAGCCACTTGAGTTTATGGCAGTTTGTCACAACAACATGCACTTGGAAGGTCAACAATTCCACCAGTGGGTGGCAGTGGGATTTCTCGAAGGGGGAACAAGACAGCTGGGAGAGGCATGCCTCCCACCCAGGATGGTACTGCTGGGATTCCTGAGTCCTGAGTCCCCAGCCCTGTGCTTTTGCTAGAGTCCCATCAACTCTAACTTCAGCAGGAGAGCAAGGATGCCTATGGTTTGTGGAATGAACATCAACACTCTTTTTTTTGAACATCAACACTCTTATCATGGCCTCAAATACCTAGTTCCTCCTGAGGTTCCGGTGCCAAGTTACAAAATACTTGGTCCAAGGTTTAACTGCCTACGGCTTCTCTTCTGGGTCTTAACAAACAAACAAAAAGACTGAATTTCCAGCAGGTGGACACCCAAGTTCTAGTCCCTCACCCCACACCCTCAACTTCCTTGTTCTGCGGCTGCTCTGGAGGTCACTGGGCAGGTGGCTTCCGACCTCCAAGCCAATTCAGTAATTTGTGAGCGCCCCGTCTGCAATGGTGATGAGTTCTGGGGGTAGGAGGGAAGGGGTCCTTTTGGAGATGTCCTGCTCCACTGACCTTAGTCGTTCACAGTCTTTTAGGGGAAACTGTGACACATACCTGGACAGTCGCAGAACAAGGCACATGTGACCGGTAGGAGGGAGGGCTCCAAGATCCCCCATGTCCTGACTGACCTAATGGTTAGGACTCCAAACTCACTGCCCATTGCCCTCCCAGACTTGAAACTCTGCAAATGGGGTCCTTTGTCCTGAAGGGGCCCAGAACCTTACTAGAGAGACAAAAACACAGAGAAATAAAAAAATCACTCGCAGTACCCAATAGTATTGGTAAGGAGGTGCGTGCCTTCTTAGTATCAGGACAGCTCTGGGGACTCTGAAAGGAGTAGTGAAGGCTTTTCCGGGGAGGTGGGATTCCACTTGGGTCCTAAAGGTCCTCAGAACTTGTGGTGGGAAAGGCAAGGAGGCATTTGCTGCTGTTGGGGGGTGCGGTTAAAAGTGTGAAGGGAGGGACACCTGGGTGGGTGGCTCAGTTGGTTGAACATCTTCAGTGCAGGTCATGATCCCAGTGTCCTGGGATCGAGTCCCACATTGGGTTCCTGGCTCAGCAGGAAGCCTGCTTCTCTCTCTGCCTGCCATTCCCCTTGTTTGTGGGCTCTCTCTTTCTCTCTCTGACAAATAAACTGGGGGCGGGGGGGAGGACTCTGAAGGGAAAGGGACAGAATGAGCGAAGATGTGAAGGTGCTGACAACAAAAGTTCCCAGTTGTGAGTTGGACAGGAGGGTCTGGCGTCAGCTGCTGGGAAGGTTGGGTTTGGGGGAGGGAGGGGGGTATAATCTATGCTCATTCAATGAACCCCACGTCAAACCCAAGTGCGCCTTTAGTGACGCCATCAGTGCCTCCCTAGTACCTTCCCTGGTGAATCCGTCCCCGAGCGTGGAGGGAACCCAGGTATTCCTGAGCTTTGGCCGGAGCAAACAGGATAAGGAGGAAATCTCTGAGAGGGAGGGACTGTCTTGTAACTCAAGGTGCTCAATGTGTTGCGTAATGTGTTGAAGTGATAAGCGTTAACGGGAAGAACTCAGTAAAGGAGATTATTCCCGGGAATAATGAGAGACACTGACTAGGGTTCAGGGCCAGTCACCTTCCCTAAAAATCCATCAGAAGTGCAGCAGGAAGCAGACGGGCTGTTCTGTAGCTCACATGCAGATCTGGCCAAAGGACGAGGGAAAGCCACTGCTGCCCAAGCCAGACCGGACGGTCGGTAGAAACAAGGTAAAGCAGAGGGGCTCCCCACAAGTGGCTGAGTCCACATGGGGGACGGGGGACTCTGGAGCCGGTGGGGACCAGGAGGGAGGGAGGTGATGTGACATTTCTCCCCCTAGAGAAAAAACAAGGGGGAAGAAAAGACCTGCGGATACGATGATGCCTGCCTGCCGCTGGAACGTGAGAGGAAATGGGTTGGAGAGAAGCGGTGAGAGCTGCAGGCCGGGAGGTTGGGGGAGCCGTGAGGATAATGCATGAGGATAATGCACGGTAGCCAAGATGGGGTAAAAACAAGATGATTATGCAGAAGGCAAAGGCTCTGAGAACAATAGGTCATGGGAAAGAGGAACAAAGACCCCAGAGCAGTCCTGCTGTAGTCCCCAGGATTCGGTTACACAAAGGGGACTAAGAGTCTTTGCCAGACACAGTGACAAGCACCCTGCTGTCTGGCTGGGCTGGGAAGCCGGGCTCCGTGGAAAGTGTGGACATACAGCGAGCCTTCGTGGATCGGATGGGCTTTCTTTGTGGAGTGAGACATGTGGGGTCTTGCAGTTCAGCAGAATGACTATAAGCCCTCATCCGGGCCATTCGGGGCGCTGGAATGTTCCATGGCAGCATTGCTATGACAACGCATAAAAAAAAAAAAAAATTAGAGCCTAGCTCAGTGGCCAGCATTTTAATTGTGTCTGATAGTTCTCCGTGATCTGGACGGTAGGGGTAGGGTACCTCATGGAGGACAGTATGACACAGTGCTTGAAGTATAGTATTTTGGGCTTGTGAGCCCTAATAAATCCTACTTACAAACATGGGGCACCTGGGTGACTCCGTGGGTTAAGCCTCTGTCTTGGACTCAGGTCATGATCTCAGGGTCCTGGAATCAAGGCCCGCATCCGACTCTGCTCAGCGGGGAGCTTGCTTCCTCCTCTCTCTGTCTGCCTCTCTGCCTACTTGTGATCTCTGTCTGTCAAATAAATAATTAAAATCTTAAAAAACAAACAAACAAATGTCAATAAATTGAAGAGGCCCTAAAATGAGGGAGGAAAAGCTGCTTTTGGGTAGGCTGCGGCTGTGGCTTACCTAGTAGAGGGAGGGTCAGAGAAATGGGAAGGGGCTTCCTACTGGGGGTCTGGGTGTGACCTGTCCTGGGTTCACTGGCATTTCCTGTTGAACCAAATCTAAGAGACAGAGCCAAAGGCTTCATCTGTTCTCTAGGTGACCCATAGTGCTTGCCCTGGCAGAGTTGTGTGCGGAGCACTGGGCTTTATTGCTCTGGGCCCTGGAGACCCATAACATGATCCGGCTATTCGACACCTGAAGAAATAAAATCAGAGATTGGGCTTCTGCCACTTGCTAGCATTTTGACCTTCTTTGCCTTGGGTTTCCCCTCTACCCCCCACCCCCGAGAACCGTTGTAAAGATCTCTAAATAGTGAAGTCAGCAGAGACCAACAAAACCAGGTCCCTCTTGAGCACTGTTGACAAAGCTCGTGTGCGGATAGACTGGAGCCCTAACTAAAATAGAAACTATGAAATTATGATAGAGACTCTCTGTAAGATAATATCCTTACAGACTTGTTTCCAAAACTTCAAAAGCACAAAGGACTCAACATTCATGTGATCCCTTTACAAATAAAGGATTTCTGTAAAATGAAAGACACAACGGCCAAAGATAACGAACAGATAACAGACTGGGCCAGGAGAGTGCAGGAACACCATCTCTAAACCAAGAGGAGACTCAGATCTAGAACAAACAGGACCTCCTGCTCATCCACAAGACAGAAGAACTGAATGGAAACACCAGCAAAGCATAATGGGTAATTTTCCGGATAAGAGACTAAAGATCTAAACAAACACATGGAGAGAAGTTTACTGGGTACAGCGTAATGGCAGGTTGAACTAAGGAGATCTCCCTTTCCACCTGTTGGGCAAAATTTTAAAAGCTGAGCGACACCTCCCGGATCAGGGATGTGAAGCCCTAAGTTCCCTACATGACCGAGAGTGAGGTGTAGGGGGTGTAGCTTCTGTGCAGAGCAATCTGCCCTATTTAGCCAGACTATCTCCACCTACCAACCAATAACCCATAATCTGCTCCTGGGACTGTGTGTGTGTATCCTGAACCCTCTCGTGCAGGGGACACGTGCATGTGATGCTCATCATAGCCGAGGGCTCTTGTGGGGGCAAAGAACTGGGTACAGTCCAGGCTGCTTCGGGGCGGGCATGGACAGGTGTAGACCTGGTGGTGGCATTCTAGGGATCATCACCAGCCGCAAGGCGGGAGGGTAGGTGGGTCACACCAACACAGTGCCACGGGAAGAAAGCGCGCATGCGTCCTGATTTACAGGGACATAGCCAGCAGGACTAAAAATGCAAATACATGTGTAGAAAACAAACAGATTCCAAAACACAAACAGGGGCAAACAGGAAACATGTCAGGGTGGTTGTTTGTGGGGGAAGGGAGAATGGGAATTGCACTAAAAGGAAGACGTTATTTAGAAAGAGGGTTTAGCCCAGAAACTGGCGCTCCCGGAGGGTTCATGATTATTGGCTCACCAAAAAAGAGCAGTGCAGTGTGTCGACTGTATCTTAATAAAACTGGAGGGAAGACAAGGAAAAGTCCAGACAGTGAGTGCTATTCCCCAAGCGCATATTTTGGTAATAAGCTCCAGGAGGAGACAGGGTTCGATGAAAATGCACAACTTCAACAATGGTGCAGGCGCTTTGGAAGATAGTTTGGAAGTTTCTCACACAGCGAAACATCCTCTTACCATACGATCCAGCAGTATGCTCCTTGGTACTGACCCAGGGGAGATGAAAACACGTTTCTAAAAACCTCGCACACGATGTTTCTAGCCCTCTGATTCATAATGACCCCAAATTGGGAGCAGTCTGGATGTCGGTCAGCAGGTGACCAGATGAATAACCTGGTCCACCTGGACAACAGGATATTGCTGGTGCTCTCTAGCCATGGAAAGAAGTGGAAGAAATTTCAGAGCATGATACTAAGTGAGAGAAACCCACCTGGAAAGGCCGCATCCTGTAATAATTTCAACGAGGTGACATTTTGGAAAAGGCAAAGCTGTGGAGATAATAGAAAAGACAGCGGTCGCCAGGAGTTGAAGTGGCGGCATAAACCTACAGGGCGCAGAGGGTTATGAGGCCAGTGAAGATACTCGGTATGCATGTCCATATACATTCGTCCAAACCCATAGAATGTACAACATCAAGGGTGACCCCTATAGTAAACCGTGGATGTTGGATGATCGCGATGTGTCAATTAAGGTTCCTCCTTGGTTTTTTTTTTTTTTTTTTTTTTTTTTTTTTTTTTTTTTTTTACAGTACCATTCTGGTGAGTGAGATGGGTAATGGGGAAGGCTGTGCATGGGGGCGGGGCCTGGGGTGTGAGGGGACATCCCCATACCTTCCTCTCAGTCTGTTTGTAAACTTAAAACTGCTTTGCAAAAATGAGGTCTTAAAAAAAAAAGAAAAAAGAGACAATGCGGTCCACACCTGTCTTGTGTGTGCCATTTTTCAGGGGCCTTGAACAGTGTCTGGCAATGAATATGTCTTGAATGATGGAGCAGAAGCGGGTGAGTGTCTCAGCAGAATGCTTGAGTCTTCTACACCACCCGGAGGAACATTCTGGCCCTGTCCTCAAAGGGCTGAGTTAGAGCTGACCACGTTTTTGTATTTCTTTCTTTTCTTTTTTTTTTTTTTTTTAAAGATTTTATTTATTTATTTGACAGAGAGAAATCACAAGTGGGTAGAGAGGCAGGCAGAGAGAGAGAGAGAGGGAAGCAGGCTCCCTGCTGAGCAGAGAGCCCGATATGGGACTCGATCCCAGGATCCTGAGATCATGACCTGAGCTGAAGGCAGCGGCTTAACCCACTGAGCCACGCAGGCGCCCCACGTTTTTGTATTTCTACATCTCGTCCACCAAGATCTCAAAGCCTGCACCTGTCAGCCAGCTGTCCCTACAATGCCACCTCCCTTGAGTTAGACCTCAAGACCCTTGCTGGGAGCTCTGGAGGCTTCCACAACTTTCCATGAACCCTGCTGGAGGAGCCATCCCCTGGGTCTGTAGATCCAGGAAGCACTAGCATTTGGTTGGCTCAGGGAAATGAGTCAGCCTTTTGCCACACGTGGATCCAGACGGAAGGGACAGCAGACTTCAGGGCGTGAAGAAACATATCTGACAACTTTGTTATTACATCAAGAAAGCTGGAGTCAGCAGGGGCACTTGGCGGTCAGCAGACCAACAGGATGTGACAGGGTCTGTTCTGACCGCACCCTTCCCAGCACTTATAGGACAAGCCAAAGGGGAAAGCCCAGGCAGCATGACTGGCAGAAAAGTGGCCGTTTGGGCATCTGTTTGCTATTTTACAAAACCACGTCTTGAACAGATAAGGCAGGGCCTTCTTGGTGTTACCGTGTGTGCGCAGACCAAACGGCTTCAGGAGAGTGGCTCCTGACCGTGAAAACACCTGTTCTGTGACCCTCACACTTGACACCATCACCTCCTGGTGGCTGGGCTTCCTTAGCAACCTTTCCTTTTTTAAAAAAGATTTTATTTATTTGACAAAGAGAGACACAGCGACAGAGGGAACACAAGCAGGGGGAGTAGGAGAGGGAGAAGCAGGCTTCCCGTGGAGTAGGGAACCTGATGCAGGGGCCGGGATCGCGACCTGAGCGGAAGGCAGACCCTTCACCGACTGAGCCCCTCAGGCGCCCTCCTTAGCAGCTTTTAAGGGACATTTGCTTCTGCTCCCATTTTGCTCACAGAGGCCATGGGCTTCCTCTAGGAACGTCAGGGCAGCGGTGTCAAATGTTGGTAGCATGTTAGAATGAGGCAGAGAGCTTTCTAAAATCCCAGGACCCAGACTGCACCAGATCAATTAAACTAGAACCTGTGGGAGTCGGGGGGTGGGCATCAGTGCTCCCTAAACTCCCCACGGTGGTCCCCGTGTGCTGCCAAGGCTGAGCAGCACCGTTGTTGTAAAGATCTGTTCAAGTGTGAAACGATCCCATCAGTGAAGGCTGGTGCCCCCACTTTCGTCCTGGGCGTTTCCTGGGCCAGACTGTAAGTAAGAATCCTCTGTCCAAAGCCCATGGTCTGCTGGCCCTCCCTCTGTGGGTCCCAGGGGACGTGGCTTTGCTGAGGGCACAAGTGTGACCAAAGGCCTTCAAGCCCTACCAGCCATCAGAGCCTCAGTATCTCTCCTCCTAGATCTGCCATTTGCCTGGTGCTGATTGGAGGGGACTCTGAGACCCACACTTTTTCCTCCAGCTCTCCTCAACTCTGCCTCAAGATGGTCTGTCCCATAGTTCTCCTGCCATGGAAGGGTGGGACTAGATTTAAATGGACAAGATAACAGATGTAACTGAGAGGGTGTGAGAAGATTTGACCCTATCTGCCAGAGTTACGGTCGGCACAGATCCTGGCAACCATTTGGGCTCTCCTCCTAAGAGAAACTCTCCAGATAGCTAAGACTAGAAAGGACAATAGCTAATACTTTCCCTCCTTCCTGTCTGTCTTTCTTCCTTCCTCCCCTCCCTCTCTTTCTCCCTCTCTCCCTTCCTTCCTTCTTATTATTCGTGAGAGAGAGGGGAGGGGCGGAGGGAGAGGGAGAGAAGCAGACTCCGCGCTGATCATGGAGCCTGCTGTGGGACTTGATCCCACAACCCATGAGATCACGACGTGAGCCAAGAGTTGGACGCCCAACTGAGCCACCCAGGCACCCCAACACTTTCTTTTTAAGTGGTGGTAAAATAGACGTGGCCCCAAATTTACAGTTTTCACCATTTTTAAGGGCACAGTTCAGTGGCATTAAGTACATCACACTGGTATGCCAGCGTCACCACCATCCTTCTCCAGAACTTCTCCATCTTGTGGAACTGAAACTCGGTCTCCATTCAACAAAAATCCCTACTCCCCCCCCACCCCCCCAGCCCCTGGCAACCACCATTTTGTTTTCAGTCTGTGAATCTGACAACGCTAGGTACCTCGTAGATGCAGAATCCTAGAGTATTCATCCTTTTGTGACTGATTTATTTTCCTTAACATCACTTCCTGGAGGTTCCTCCATACTGAGTGATACTCCTCCGCCTGAATAGACCACATTTCATCCATTCCTTCATCAGAGAAGGACGCGTGGGTTGCTACTACCTTCGGGTTACACGAGAACCGAGCACTCTCCACGTGCCAAGCGCTCTGTGAAGTTGTGCGCTCATTTTCACATTCACCTGTGTAATCCTCCCGACATGTGAGTTAGGTTCTATTATCTTTGCCATGTTTCAGACGAGGGAACTAAGACACAGAGATGTAAAGTAGCTTGCCTGGGTAGCCAAGCAAGTCAGGACTCCAGCCCGGCTTGTGAGGGCAGCAGATTTCGCTGGGTCGCCTACCTGGGCCAGTTGTCTGTGATACGACAACAGGAGGGCACTGTGGCCACCTTGTGTTCAAATTATTTGACAGGTAGGAAAACTGAGGATGTAAGGTGTGAAGTGACTTGTCCTGTAGCTATGGTGACCATATTATCTGAACCCACACACCAAGATGCATGGCTTCATTTTTTTTTTTTTTTTTAAGATTTTACTTACTTATTTGACAGAGAGAGACACAGCAAGAGAAGGAACACAAGCAGGGAGTGGTGAGGGAGAAGGAGACTTCCTGCCGAGCAGGGAGCCCAGTGTGGGGCTGGTTCTCAGGACCCTGGGATCATGACCTGAGCCAAAGGCAGACGCGTAATGACTGAGCCACCCAGGCACCCTGGGTTTGATATTCTTAATACATCTTGGTTTAAAAAAAAAAAAAAAAAGTCAAGGGAGGTCGGAGGAGTAATTTGAATGAACCCTAAACTATCAGTGGTGCTGAATCATCTTGAAGGTTTATAATGGGCTCACCTAGGCAGAACATTCTGGATCAGCGCTGTTCTGGAGGACTTACGCCCCTCCCACTGCAGTCCGAGTTCCGTCTTCATTTAGAGATCACCAGACATGGCTGAGGGAGCCCTGAGTGTGACTCCTCCTGGTGGACGTGGGTCATATCAGGAAGAGCTGATTTCTGCTCTTGCACAACATGGCCCGGGGTTTAATCCCGCCTGGTCGCAGCCTGGCTCACAGGACACGGAGTCTCACAGGGAGACCAGGGAGGACAGAGGAAGTTAGATTAGCCCAGTCCATGGGAAGGACGCACAGCAGGGTCTTGGGCCGGAGAGGACAAGGAGACTCTGCTTCCAAGGACTCCTGAGTCACACTTTCCACCTTCAGATTTCATCACGTTCACGGTTCGCAACAGCCCCCTGGTAATCCCCCCCTCAGGTCCCAATGAGCAACTCATTTTCACATCGCTACCACATAGATCTTCTAAGACGGGAGGTTACTGTCCTCCTCAGAAACCCACAGTGGCTCCCCATTGCCTGCAAAGTATAATTAGCGTGACCCCACCCGGCTTAGGATGTCCTCCATTCCTGAGCCCCAGACTTCCTCCCCAGCCTCATCTGCGACCTACTTCCTCCCCATGCATACGCTCTAAGACACTCTGTGAGCTGCCATGCCTCCCCTGGATGCCTTTTCCTGCTCATCCCACACCCTCGGTGCCTCCTCCTCTGCAGACCTGCCCCTCCGCTCCTTCCTCAATGCCATCACTGCAGATAGCAGGTGGGTCTACTCAGCCCTCGTGGGGTCCTGTCTTGCCTTCCCGTAAGGTGTTTGCAAGCATTTCCCCATAAACACAGTAAGTTCCTTGAGGGCATTGACCATGAACTCACCTTTGTGAGGGCAGAAACCCGAACTCTGCTAGTTCTCGGCAATATGATATCCTCTCTGGGTACAGCATCCTTTCCCAACCACCACCTCTCTGTCCTTTTTTGTGTTACAGCAATTCTTCAAATGGAATTGGAGGAAGGTGATGAGTGTTGAAAAGCGGTCATGGTGAACATTGTTCCTGCCTAGAGTCCAAGGCACTGATGACCTAGGGCAGGACAGAGTCTCGAAAGGAGGGCCACTCAAGCAGGCAGCTGCGCAAAAGAACAGCCCTGTTTTGTCTCCTGTTGCCTCGACCCATTGCAGATGGAATGTGGTCCCCAAGGGGTCACCAAAATTCCTTTCTCTAAGCAGATCCCCTGGAGCAAAAGCCCAGCACATTCTACTCTAGGCCTCCAGTAGCATTTGCCTCATTCAGCATCAGCCTCCTTCCTTAGTCCTCTCCTCTTGTCCTCAGGCTGGTCCTTGCCTAAATCCCCCAAACTGGATTGTCCTCTTGGGATCAACTCACGTCAGTGATGCTCTATCTTCATTTGGGTGTGCTGTCCCCAGACCCCTCGGCCCCTCACAGGAGGTTGTTTGCTACAATAATGCAGAAGAACTAGGCCTTGGTCTACATTGGAGATCTTTCTGAGCTCCAGATCAGGATTGCTGACTCCTAACTGAGTCATCCTAGCTGGGCATCCTAAACAGCCACGATGTCCCTCCTAACTCACTGAGGCTCTTACTGGGAGGCATAAACTTACATTATTGGCCCCAATTCCTTACCCCTCTGTCACCATGCAGGCAGAGTAGATTCCTCCAGCCCTTGATTTTGGGCTTGGCCATATGATGTCCTTCAGTCAAGGGAAAAACACTGCCCCAGATGAGCTTCTCACTACTGCCACGAGAGGAGCTTCTTCTGGGTAGCTCCTGCCTCCTGAGTCAAGCTCAGAATGAACACACCTGATAGGGCTTCGGTGGCCGATGTTCAAACCTCGTGTGAGGGCCCTGCTGACCCCCAGAGCTGTGAGAACAAAGGACCCTGGTTTTAAGCCCCTGAATATTGGGCTGGTTTGTTACACGGCATTTTTGTAGCAATAGCTGACCCATACAGTCTTCCATACAGGTGAATGTATAAAATAGAGGCACACAAATTAAGATTAGTTTCACAGGGAAAACCCACGACACTGCCACTGAGGTCAGGAAGTGAAACATGGCTCGTTGTACCTCCATGTGCCTCTCCCTGATCACCAGCCCCCATTTCTCCCTCAGCCCTTGAAGGGATCACAGTTTTGACTTCTTAAAAAATACAATTTTTTACTTTTCTTCATACCTTAGGGTCCAGATATGCCTCCCTCACTTAGATAGTTGGCTTTTGATTGTCTTTGTTCTTGATATAAGAGAAATCTTCTGGTTTGTGCATTCTGTCCCCATTTTATTGGCTCGATACGCTTCATCATAATCACCCTTATTGCTACACAGAGCTACGTGTGTTCATTTCCATCACTGTGTGTTGTTCGTTATGGGAACAAGCTATACTTTATTTATTCTGTTGATGAGTAGTTCAGATGTTTCCTGTTTTTGTTATTACAAGTAATCCTGTGGGAGCGTTCCTATGGATCAGGGGTTGGCAAACATTTTCTGTAAAGGACTAGATAGTAAACCTTAGAGGCATTGTGGCCACATATGGTCTCTGTTGCATGTTCATCTTTGTCTTAAAATACATTGAAAAGGCGAGGTCTGGATGTAAGAAAACCAGTGGAGGAGGTGAAGCAGGGCAGTGACAGGGCTGAGCTCTGCTTTAAAAGGATCACTTTGTGTATTTGGGGAGGACAAGAAAGGAGCTGGGGAGACATAACAGAAGGTTACTGTTGGGGTCTCACAACAGTAGTAGGAGCTCAGGCCAAGCTGCCTAAGTTGCCGGGCCTCAACCTCCTTCTCCAGCATTAGCCTCTGCTTCTCCCCCTTAGGTGCCCACAGCTCCAGCCACCCTGACCTGAGCCAGTGTCTGGGTCAGCCTGCTCTCTTCCCTCAAATCCCCACACGCCATTTCTGCAATCCCTCTCTGCTAACCCAACAAGCACTGTTCAGATAGCCTGTGGATCCTTCCAGGGCGGATCCCTATCCCACTAGACTCCTCCAGATGCCAGTGAGGTCATCCCACACCATAAGATGTAATGATAAATGTGATACAGACCCTAAATCTGAACTTTAGACACCTCTTATCTTTGGGTTTTATCTTTATAATTATGCCTACCACAGGCCATTGAGTAGGCACTGTAGACAAGAACATGGAGCTCATCCATTATCTGGTAACCCGGTTGGAGATCAGCAGGGGAGATACAAGGCTGACTATGGCAATTAGGAAACAGGGCCACGCAATGAGCCAGGAGGCTGGGTCACAAGGGAAGAGACAGTTTGGTAAAGGGGTCAAACCACTGGAACTTACAGGGTATGTGGACTTCTTGAAAGAATTGAGGAAGGTAGGGATGTCTAAGCTTGGCTTCCAGAGCAATGGGCCCCCACATGATGCTGGAGAGAGTAAAGCTAGAGGTGTCCAGGGCTGGAACTTCCCTAAAGAGGAAGCTAGGAGCATACCTAATTGTGGCTTAACAGATACATCTCTCTTATCTCTTGTCTTGCCAGTTAGCAAGTGGTTTACAGCCGCCCCTGTTGTAAGGTGTGACCACAGGCACCGTTCCTGTTCCGTGGGAGTTCCTGGCTCTGTTCCCACCTGTTCTCCAGAGAAGTTGCAACACAGGGCTAAATTCGTGCATTAAAAAAAAGGAAAGTCAAACCCTCCAGTTAGTTGGCTATTGAGATTCTAGATAAAGAAAATGGAAGGACAGAGGGAGGAAGAGAGGAAGAAGGAGGTGGAGCTGAGCCAAGGCGAGGGACAGAGAATACTGGGGAAGGAGAAGTACATTATTTTGCTTTTTTTTTGTTGTTTGTTAAATAAACTTTTATATTACTTATAATAGTATAAGAAAGAATGTGTTTTACTGAAGCACAGAAAATTATTTCAAGATGGGGTTGACCATTGTTTCCCAAACTTTCAGGAACAGGGACCGATCCATGTATTACCAGTTCAAGAAGAAGTAAGTATAAGAGTGAGGAGGAATTTTCTAGAATGTTTCATAGCAATCTGAGAGAATGATTTTTCTTCCTTTCTCCCTCCCTCCTTCTTCCCTTCTTTTCTCTCTCTCTTTTTCTTTCTTTCTCTTTCTCTCTCTTTCTTCATCCTTTTTAAAAGATTCTTTATTTTTAAATAATCTTTACACTCAACACAGGGCTCAAATTCACAACCCTGAGATCAAGAATTGCATGCAATCTGAGGGTTTTGAAGGGGCGGGGGGTGGGAGGTCGGGGTGCCAGGTGGTGGGTATTATAGAGGGCACGGATTGCATGGAGCACTGGATGTGGTGCAAAAATAATGAATACTGTTATGCTAAAAATAAAAAATAAATTTAAAAAATTTTTTAAAAAAAGGAAAACAAACAAACAAAAAAGAATTGCATGCTTTACCAACTGACCCAACTGGATGTTCTAGAGAGTGATTTTCTCATTGTTGAGTCTAATAATGACAAGAGAATTTATGTTTTGTTCTTTTTAAAATTTCATTTTCTTAATGAAGGGCAAACAAATTCCTTCTCTAGGTTTTTCAGCTATCCTGTGGGTTACACTGGTTTAATACGGAATAACAGGAGAAAAGTATGCACATTTATTTAATATAAGTTTTCTGCAACCTGGGAGCCCTGATAAGGGTTCCATAGTAATGAAGACCCAGAGAAGTGACAAAACCTACATGTTTTGACACCAGGTTGAACAAAGAGAGGCAACTGTAGATAAGTCACTAAAACATAGGGGAGGCTAAGGGAAGAGAATTATTTTAATAATGTCTGTACAGAACTTTCTCAACTTCAAATTCCTGTCCTTGATGATAAGAAATATTAAAAGTCTTAGGAACCAAAATGCAACTCTCTGAATGGGTTTTCCCCAGGACCACATCTGCCCTCCAGGTGACTGTCAAGATCTCCACGGGTGTCAGAGCTGTTGAAGGCAGTTCAGAATGTCCTGGATCCTGCTGAGAAATGTCTGCCACCTTAAGCTTCTATCTCAACATTTGAGGCAGGAGGCTATAAACCAAAACTCAAAAGAAGCACTTCTTCTTCTTCTTCTTCTTCTTCTTCTCCTTCTTCTTCTTCTTCTTCTTCTTCTTCTTCTTCTTCTTCTTCTTCTTCTTCTTCTTCTTCTTCTTCTTCTTCTTCTTCACTTAACCAACTGAGCCACTCAGGCATCCCAAAAGAAGCGCTTCTGAAGGAATCCATAAAGTCCACACATCTACTTCTCTCAGGGAGGCCAAGAAGCAAGTCTTCAAGGAACTCTGAGTCCAGCTGGGAAGATGACATAGCACTGAACGTGCCAAATGATAACTTGGTGACGGGTACAAATATGGTATAATACATTTGTCAAAGCAGCACGTATGCATGTGGAGTTCAAATTAATGAGAGAAATTACTGTGTGAAGAGAAGCTTCTTTGAAGACGGTGAGCTGGGTCTAAAAGGCTGGTAGAAGTTTAATGGAGAGGGAGTGATTTGTTGTTTTGCTTTTTGGCTAGAAGGCGAAGGAGAGATGGCAGTAGAGTCATGCTGGCTGGAAGTCACCTGCAAGTGACTCAGGTCTGTATCTTGGGGTTATTTGCACGCCAAGGAGTTATAAAACCAGACTCGAGAGCACCCGTGGTGTTGCCTATAATTGCATGAATTGTGATAAGGAAGAGGTACTCTGGAATTAGGGTTGGCCAACCGGGGTGATGACATCTCTGGTCATATATAGTGGAGGAGAAGTAGGAAGCTTGGCATTTCCAAGGAGAATGGTCAGTGTCATCTAAACATAAAATGAATGTGAGCGTGACTGTCTGGAATATGCAGAGGGACCTGTCCCCATCCCAGCCCCTCTATAGTCAGCGTGGTCTGTGGGTATCTCTCCCATCCTGAACCTTGTGCTCTAGGTAAGTTCCCAGACACACAACGCAGAGAGGGGGAGGGGGGTTCCAAGGTAGAGCGGAATTCTTTGCCCAGGCCCCTGGAGCACAGCCTGGGTAGCTTCTGGCAGGGTGGGACCATCAGCCATGTTACACCACCTGGTCTCTTTCCAGAAAATTCTCTCACACCCTTCAGTTCATAAGTTAAACCTCTTTCTTTCTGGGAAAAAGGTGAGGTGGTTATTTTTCACTTTCAGAAATCCTCAAGAGACAAAACCAACATTTAAGGACCAGAGGGGAAACAGAACAGATGGTCTGCCAGCTCTCTCTTGCTTAGCACTCAGAGTGGGCCAGTCCTGCAGGAGGCTTGCGAGCCCTTGCTGGACCCCACTATCCAGGATCCTTTGCCTATTCATGTAGTAGATACCAGTGTAGGGAACTGAGAGGTAGGGAGCAAACAGTACAGCACCCACAGCCCAGAGAGCCTCTGCTCTCCGAGCTCATCATGTTCCTCCACTCTGGCTCAGCTCCTGAGTTCTTGCTACCCAATGTGGTCAGAGGCCTAGGATCATCTAGATTCTTCCTTCTCTTTTGCACTCCTTCCCCTCATCACCCTCCTCTCTCCCTCATCATCTAACTCATCTCACACTCTCCATCTCACATACGCACGGGTGCTGGGTATGGTGGCTCTCTTTGTGTGCGAGTCTGGATGTCTCCAGAGTGTTAAATTTAACAAAAGATAAATAAAATTTCTCAAATTGGCCCCATGGGCTCTGTTTGGAACCCAGAAGCTCTCTGCGTCTTTACTGTCTCGGTGCCTCCCGCCCTTGCCCTGCTCAGTCCCCAGCCTCCATCTCCCCCTACCAGCCAACCTTTGAATGACCAATGTTTTTCCCTCCATACTGAATGTACATGTGGGGGGGGTCCCCTCCTTCTACACAATGATTTAAACTGCTTTCAACTCAAGTTGCTGTGAGATGTAGGGCAAGGTTAAGCCCTCTGCCAGGCATGAGTTCTCCTGGGGACCAGGGCTTGGGACCCCGGCTCTGGTGCAAGTCCAATGGCCCCAAGGTGCAAAGAGGAGCCATACCTGTGCTCCAGGTCCTTCAGAATGACAGGCATAAACATGCCACCAATCCTCGCCAGTGCTTTCGCTTTCAAAGGGCTCTGAAGACTATTACCATCTTGTTTGAACCTCAAAACAGACCCATGGGGAAGTCAGGGCATGTTTTTGGTTCTTTCCCTCTGCGTGTTCTTGGTAAGGCATGAAATGCATGCTTCCCCCAGAGGAAGGCTGACACATGTCGGCCTCCAGCAAATTAACCACCTCCTCTCAACTGACTGACTTGTCTGAAACACGGTTCCAGTGCCAAAGGAAATAGAAAAGAGAAGCCTTGTAGGAAAAAAGAAAGCAGACACAAATTTCAACTCACTAGGATATATATTTTTTTAATTTGTTTTTTATTTTTTGTTTCTTTGAGATTTTACTTATTTATTTGACAGAGAGAGACAGCCAGAGCTGGAACACAAGCCGGGGGTGGGGGTTGCGAGAGGAAGAAGCAGGCTCTCTGCGGAGTAGGGAGCCCGATGCAGGGCTCCATCCCAGGACCCTGGGATCATGACCTTAGCTGAAGACAGGTGCCCAATGACTGAGCCACCCAGGCGCCCTAGGATGTATTTTTAAAGGCATGTTATTTTTATGCAACAACAACAACAATAACACACTGATTCTTTGGGTGACCAGCCCGAAATCCCGAGGTGAGCTAAGGGGCCCAGAGTGATTTTAGTGGTAAGAGTGAGGTATAATAGCAGCGGCAGACTTATCTCCTGATTCTCTTGAACCAGGAGCGGCAAGAAGAGGTTTTCTCGTTGAATGCACAAAGACCTTGACATATGAATTGCTCACCCTGCACATAGATGAGAAACAGAGAATCCCAAGTCCTGGAACCAGAAATGGGTTACCTGATCCCCCGACTCCGTGGCCCATGTCTCTTAACGGCTGCACTAGAGGTCCCCTGGCTACACCAAATGGTTTCCTGGTTAGGGTCAGAGCTGGGATGACACTCGGGCCTGGGATTTCTCCATCATACCCGTTGTCCTCTCAAATAGTAGCCAAGGGCTCTCCTGGACGCATGGGGGTGTAGCCGGCAACATCCAGATGGTGGGAAACTCTTCACGTCTGCTACAAAGAAATGGTAGTGAAGGGAAGAATCCAGCAGGAAGTTCAGAAATTTAAGAGACTGAAAAGACTCATGTCATTAAAGATACGCAAGCCTAAATAAAATATACGAGGCACACCTGGGTAAGAAACTGCCAAAAGCTGAAGTCTTGATTGCTCTACAAGGCAGGAGGAGAGCTCCCATTGGGGGAGGGGTGTGGTTGGCGCGGGGCGGGGGGGGGGGGCCTCAGAAGGGACCCGGGGAGTGGCTGGGAAATCTCTCTTGACCTGGGTAGCAGCTACCGCCCCGTGTTCACCTTCCACTGATCTGTTAACCCGTATGTTTGCTTTGTGTGGTTTGTTTTATTTTAAAATTCATTTTATTGTTGTGTGTACTTGGGTTTTATTTGACAGCAAAATGAGTTTAAAAATTTTCCCCAGGGCTAGTCCCAGGGCTGCCCCACGAAGGCCCCTCCTTCTGGTGTCTGTCCTTCCATCCTGCCTCGGCCATAATCTTGATCCATTCAGAACTTTTCTAGGGCAGGCAAGGTCCAGGCAGGCTTATTGCAAGCCCATCTGTGTGTGTGTGTGTGTGTGTGTGTGTGTGTGCGCGCGTGCGCGCGTGCGCGTGTCCCCCTCCTCCATCGCAGATGTCCCCGCCTCACTTCTCAGATACACTTTTCTGGGTAGAAGCCTCTCTGTTCACAAGTCCATTTGCCTCTGTGGCCACTTTCAATCTTCACAACTCAGGCGTGAGAAGATCCCCCGGGGGGAGGAGTCTGACCAGAGTCTCTGCTCTCTGGGAGGTCCTTAGTGCTCCCAAATTGCTTCCTGAATGGAACCTCCCGACGTGGCTTGCAGAGACCTTCTCTCTCAGTTGCTCATATTGGTTTCACTGCCCACCTGGTTGTCAGGGAGGCTTCCTGTTTTTTGGGGGGTGTTTTATTATTTTTTTTTAGATTTGTTTATGAGAGAGAGAGTGCACCTGTAGGCACACACACACAAGCAGGGGGAGGGGCAGAGGGAGAGGGAGACGCAAACTCCCTGCTGAGCAGGAGCCCGAGTTGGGGCTCAGTTCCAGGACCCCGGGATCCTGACCTGGGTGTAAGGCAGATGCTTAACCGACTGAGCCACTCAGGTGCCCCAGACCTCCTGTTTCTCCCACAGAAAGATCACCTGCCCATCTGCATCTGCTCGTTTCCTCTCTTTCTCTTCGCTCTGGTTTCACACTAATTTTTGCTTTTTTTTTCTGCTTTTGGGGAAAAAAATGGAAAGGAAAAAAAGGGAGCAAGAGAAACAGAAAATAAACAGACCTCCACTGGCTCCGTCCGGGATGCTGTCCGCTTGGCCACACGTGCCCTCCACTGCCCCAGGGTAAGGAAGTCACCCCTCCCTGCCCCCATCCCTCACACAGGCCCTGGTGGGAGCGGGCGCTGGTGTCCTGCTGCCCTCTGTGGGGGGGGGGTTCCTGTGTACCTCATGGGGCATTTGTACTGTCTCTTCTCTCCAACAAGGCGAGAAGAACCTCCCTGCAGAGGAGCTCAAGGGTCCCCAGAGAGGCCTGGGCAGAAAAGATAAAGTGGAAAAACCCACAGTCAAAAAGGAAAGAAAAACAGAGGTGTGGCCTTAGAAAAGGACAAATGTCTGTGTTTCCCAAACATGGCTGCCAGACGCTAATGACACACACAGGAATTCTGTCTGCCTTTGGTGTCCAGGGGGCCATCATCTTTTCTTTTTTTGGTCCAGAACCAGTTTTTACTGGCTAACCACCTCTGAGGTCCTTGCGTTTTCCTTGGGTCTGTTGCCTTATGGGCTATTTTGTCCTCTCTGTTTTCTCTCCTGCTGCCCCGTCCTCCTTGGCCTGGAAAGATCCCAGTGAACGCCATCGGACTGGGTGTGCGCCAAGAGATGGAGCGAATGAGGGACTGGGAACAGAGTCCCTTCACTTTCCGCCATCTTAGCGGTTCCCCTTCCTGCATTCCGTCATTTTGACAATCCTAGAAGTACCAGTTGGAGAACAAGCCTTAATAATAAGTCTTTGCACTGTAGTGAGGCTCAGGGGGACCAAAGTAGCAGGAGCTAAAGGTGGAGTTTGAGGGATTGCAGATGAGGTATGGACAAGGTCCAAATGATACCCAGACCTGTATGAACTCAGGGTTTCCACACGCAGCAAAGCTTCCTGGATCCACAATGACACCTGAGCCGTGGCTTTGTAACCCCTCCCTGTGCAGCGGATGTGCAGATACTCCCCACTGGGGATCAGTACCCCCTGCTGGTGCCTGCTCCGACCCCAGCCCCCTGTGTGGGTGGCACTGAGAACTGGGCCAGGAACAGTCTTCCTTCAGCTCGCCACTGGTGGAATCTGACGGGTTTGTGGATGGAAATCACGTCCTGGCTCATACGGGTAATTCAGCCTCAACATGAACACACGGCATGCCAGAAAAATCCAAAAGAAAGTAAATTTGGGGAGTGCATTCGTGTCGTAAGGCAGCTGTAACAAATTACCGCAAACTGGGTGATTCTGAACGACAGAAATGCACCGTGTCCCAATCCTGGAGGCCAGGAATCTGGAATCAAGGTGTTGGCGAGGCCGTCCTCCCTCCTAAGGCTCTAACGGGGGAGGATCTTTGTTTCTTCCAGATCCTGGGGTCTTCAGATGTTCTTTGGATTGTGGCAACATCATTCTGCCTCCGCGCCTGTCTTCACATGGCTATCTCCTCTGTGTCTGTGTCTTCTAGGGACATTCGTCATTGGCTATCGGGCCCACCTGGGTAATCCTGGCTGATCTTACCATGAGACCTTTAACTTAATTATATCTGCAAAGATCATGTTTCCAAGGGCATGGACATATCTCTTTGGGTTCCACCACTCAAGCCTCTGTCAGTGATATTCCCAGGGTTTGGTAAATGCCCTCGACTCCTTCATGGTGTCATGCCTGTTGTGCACCTACTGTGTGCCCGGCACCGTTCTGGATGCTGGGGACACAGGAGAGCAGGTTTCTGCTCTTCATGGAGCTTCCATCCTAGGGGGAAGCGACAGGCCATATCTCATTAGATAAATAAACAAAAAATATTAGGGAACGGCGAGGGCCCTATGGGAAATGCAACGAGGCCCCATAATGGAGCAGCAGGGTGGCCTGCTCCAGACTCAAAGGAGGGGTTTTTGCTGCAGAGGTGATGTGAAGCTGGTGTCCAAGTGCCAGAAGGCGCCACCGTGCGAAGATGTGGCAGAGAAGCCGCACGAGCAGGGGCCCTGAGGTGGGAGTGAGCTGAGTACTTTCGAGAAGCAGAAAGACAGCCAGTGAGGCTGGAGCTCGGTGATCAGGAAAGCAAGTGACACACGATGGGGCTGGAGAAGCAGACGGAGTCCGATCACAGGGGCCAGGAGGCCAGGTTGGAAGCTTGGCTTTTATTCCCAGAGCCAGGGGAATCCGTTAGGTTTCAAATAGGGGGACACTGTGAGCTAACCTAGGATCTGGCTGTTCAGTAGGGAATGAACCAAGGAAGGGGCAGGTCTACAGAAGAGGCAAGTTACAAGTTAGGAGGTTCCTTCTGTGACAGCCAGGAGTTTGGACCAGGGTCTGGTTATAGGGGTGGAGGGGAAGATTCCAGAAGCCTCCTGGAGGTACAGGTGAGCAGACTTCCCACAGATTGGTCCTATGGGGTTAGAAAAAGAGATACTCAAGAATACATCTTAGGTTTTAGAAGCAAGCAATTGAGTTTCCTTCCCCCCTGCAAAAATCTATAGTGAAATATGTATAACATAAATGTTACCACTTAATCCATTTATAAGTGTACAGTCAGTGGTATTAAGTACTACCATGATGTTTTGCAAACCATTGCCACTACCCACTTCCAGGATTTTCCTGGGTTTATTTTTGTGGACCGAATGGTCTGGTACTCACTGGATTCCATGGAAAGCAGAGACCGGGGATTTTCTTGGCAGTTGCTGCTACTACATGCAAGGACCTGTCTCTGATGTTTCCTCCAATTGTTTCCAGTGGGCTCCTGGGCACTGGGAACATGATGTCATCTTCTATTTTTCTCTTGATTTTGCCTCAGCAAATCCTAGGAACAACCCTGGGCATGGTGCTGAACAGTGAGCTCCTCTTCACCTTGCTGAAGACCAAGCCCTGGGGCTCCATCCTCCCTGTCCCCCTCCCACGATGTGCGCACGGGAGTGTTCTGAGCAGAGCCGGGGTTCAAGTCCCTTGGACATTAACCTGAAGTCTTGCTCTCTCTTGCCCACAGCAGGGAATCGGTTACAGAAAGGTAGGCCGAAGGACAAAGAGGGCAGATGTCTCCAACTGAAACCCTAGAGGAGGGAAAACAGGGCTGCAGAGCCCTGCAGAGAGGGTGGGGAGCGTGGGGAGCCGGAGGGCCTGGTTTGCAAAGACACCTTGGCCTCTAAGAGCTGGCTCTAGAGAAGTCTCTAACTATTAAAAAAAGCAAAGGCCGCCTGTGGAGAACTCTCACTTGGGAATGCTGACTAAGGTTGTATGCGCCCTTCCTTCCCACTCCCATCTTTGGGACAGAGCTCCATGGAGTTATGTGTGTGAAGCAGTAACATTTTCTTCTAGGGTTTAGCTCAGGATTAAGACAGTGCAGATCTCTTATTTTTGAAATGGTTGCATTTTGATAGCTATCTGGAAAGATGCTTAGTGGGGTATCCTGTAGATACTCCCGGAGAAGAACTGTCATAGGGTACGTTGGCAAACTAGTTCAGAGACTGGCACAGGGGAAAACCAACTCATCTTACCATCCTACTGCTCTAAGGAACTTACATAATTTAATCTCCGGATCAGGTTTCACCCAGTCTTTCAAGTAGAAGCAGAATTTATACTGTGTTCACAATGGTCACCAGTTACAGAAATTCAGGTTTGGTCTGTGTTTCAGATCAATTATAAGAGCAAGCGAGGCCAGGCCAGGGTCTTACAACTCCTGCTCCCATCACCGCATGTGAGCTTGGTGAGGGTTGTCGTTCATTCTCGGGCACGTCTGTCCTGAGCACTCTCTATGTGCATACTCCTGGTAAAGACTTATGCAAAAAAGAAGATAGCTTCTGCTTTGAAAGGTGGACAAAGACGCAGACATCATGTTCAGCGCAGGATCTCATCTCCCACAATAATTAGAAAGATAAACCCCCAGAGACAAATGCAGGGAGAGGGGAGGACCTCAGAGCCAGGTGCGCCCAGAGGGGCTTTTCACAAGCCCTCTCAGAAGACCCTCCTCTTAGAGAAGTCTTTCCTACCTCTGCAAACCACTGACTCCCATCTTCATCCGGCATCAAACCATCTACCTCTAATTCACTTTATAATATTTGGGCAACAACTTCGATCGTTCTTTTTTTTCTTTCAAATTATTTTTGGACACATGACGGATGAAAACAAGCATGTTCCTCAACAGCCTTATTTCATGCTAATGAGGATCCCTGGGTGTCAGAAAGAGCAACAGCTCAGCGAGAGTAGGTTTCCATCATCCCAGCTATGGGGAGAACCACTACACCCCAGACTCAGTTCTCAAAGCTCTAAGCATTCAGATGGAAAACAGGCTGCATTTCAGGGGCTCCACAAACCATTACTATATCAAGCCAAGGGCAGTAAAGACACCATGTGCTATTCCTCCCAAGTCACCCCAGGGGCAAGAACCCACTACTGGTTTACTTGTTAACCAGTGTGGAGCAGGTAAGCCTAGCCCAGCCCGTTCCCCTGGGAGAACCAGGGAACGGTGGCCTGTCCTGTCCTCTGGCATCACCAGATGGGTATTTAGGGTTAATCGCATATAGGAAGTTAAAACCACGCTTAACACTTTGGATGAACTAAAGACTTTCTGCCTCAGTTTCTCTACTATTTCATTTGCCTTCTCTTTATTTTTTTTAAGATTTTATTTATTTGACAGAAAGAGACACAGCAAGAGAGGGAACACAAGCAGGGGGAGTGGGAGAGGGAGGAGCAGGCTTCCCGCAGAGCAAGGAGCCTGGTAGGGTCTTGATCCCAGGACTCTGGATCATGACCTGAGCTGAAGGCAGACACCTAATGACTGAGCCACCCAGGTACTACATTCACTAGCATCACTGGACTGGGACCCCGGTGATATTTTTGGTTCCATGTACCCCCAACTGGTCAGACTCTAAATTCAGCCTCAGCTGGAAGAGAGTCACCAGACAACTGAGCTCTCCCTAAATTCTGGGGTCAGCCACTCCCCAAAGCCCAGGCTTTCAACACACATGGAAACAACAAATGAGGGGAAGCTGGTTATTGACCAATGAGTTAATCTTCAAATGGCCGTCAACAGCTAGGTATTTGTCATGTCTACAAAAATGTATGCATTGCTAACTATGGGTCAAGGAGCAGGCAACATGTGCTGAGGGTTTCAGAAGTAGGAGGCACGTTCTGCTCTTTGGAGATACTGAGACTCTAATGTAAATGAGGCAAGGTTTACAGAACTCTGTTCTAAATTATCAGTAGAGGGGTGCCTGGCTGGCTCAGTTGGTTAAGCGTCTGACTCTTGATCACAGTTCAGGGCTTGACCACAAGGTTGTGATGAGGTCAAGCCCAGAGTTGGACTCTGCACTGGGCATGGAGCCTACTTAATTTTTAGAAAGTGATTTACATGAACTAGATGCTTGGACTAATTGATCTTGGATTTTGCTTCCCACTCTGCATCTTCAGGGATTTATGAGATAAGGAAGGCTTTGTGGCTAAAAACAAAACACAACCTTCTCTCTGGTGGCAGTAGCCAGTCTCCAAAATAGTCCCCAGTGACCCTTGTCCCCTGGTATTCATGCCCACATGTAGTCTGCTCCACACCGAATAGGGCTGACCTGTGGGATGTGACTTCTGAATTTAGGTCATAAAGGACATCAAGGCTTCTGCCTGCTCTCTCGTGAGCTGCTTGCTCTGTGGGAAGCCAGCTGCCATGCTGTAGGGACACTCAAGCAGCCCTATGGGGAGGGCCCTGTGGGAAGCAGTGAGACTTCCTGCCAACTATCAGCGCTAACTTGCCAACCTTGTGCACAAACCACCTGGGGAGCAGATCCCCAGCCCTATCCGGACTTCAGATGGACCCTACCCATGGTTGACATCTGACCACAGCCCCATGAGAGACTTGGGGACAGATCTACCCAGCTAACCAGCTCGCCAATTCCTGACCTACAGAAATTACATAAGATAATAAAAATTTTTAAAAGATTTTATTTGTTTATTTGAGAGAGAAGGAGAGAGTGAGAGAGCAGGGGGAGGAGCAGAGAGCGAGGGATAAGCAGACTCTGCACTGAGCGTGGAACCCAATGTGGGGCTCGATCCCACCACCCATGAGATCATGACCTGAGCTGAAATCATGAGTCAGGCGCTTAGCTGACTGAGTCACCCAGGCGTCCTAAGTTTTTGTTTGTTTGTTTGTTTTGTTTTGTTTTGTTGTTTTTTTTTTTTTAAGTCACTAAGCTCTGGTGTAATCTGTTGTGTGACAAGAGACAACGAATACAATGGCTTTCATATAGATACCTCAAAAACTTAAAAACGAGAGAGCAATTCTAATTACTTGAAAAGCATTTAAATGTTTTTATTATTCCTACAAACAGTGAAAGAGACAGAGGGTGAAATGAAAGTCTTAGAGAAAATGAATTATTTCTTTAAGTATTATGGGGATTAGGTCACAGAGATAAAAAGATGACCCAGATTTCAATGCATTGTGTCCTGTGCTTGTGCTATCGGGTAGATTATAACTATTTCAAAAACAGTCTGGCATGTCATATGTGGCTTCATAGTGTTAGGATGGAGGAGCAAACAGAGCATATGTGTGAGTTAGAAAGAAGCCTTGCACCATTTTAAAGGACTGGAAGTACACTCACTAGCATGTTCTATGCATTCCCATCATTGCCAGTCTGTGTTTCCAGCTTTTTTTTTTTTTTTAAGATTTTATTTATTTGATAGAGAAAGGAGAGAGAGAGAGAGCACAAGCAGAGGAAGAAACAAAGGGAGAGGGAGAAGCAGGCTCCCCAATGAGCAGGGAGCCCAATGTGAGGCTCGATCCCAGTATCTGGGGTCATGACCTGAGCTAAAGGCAGACGCTTAACGACTGAGCCACTCAGGCGCCCCTGTTTCCCATTTAATAAACTGTCAAGATTGATTCCTAGAGAAAGGGTCAATATGTGGGCAAATTCCTGTTTGATAGGCCTCCTCAGCTCCAAATACAGAAAAGGAGGAGTGAGTTTAAAATAATAGAAGAGAAAATAAAATGACAACAAAAAACCCTCCAAAGATGGTTTCCTATGACTGCTTTAACAAATTACTGAAAACCTTGTGGCTTAGAGTGACACGAATTTATGATCTTGTAGTTCTGGAGGTCAGAAGTCCAAAATCAGTGTTACTGAGCTAAAAATCAAGGTGCCATCTGGCCCGTAACCATTCTGAAGACTCGAGGGGAGACTGCTTCCTTAAAACTTCTAGACGCTGCCTGGCTTGACTTACAGCCCCTCTGTTCTCCAAGCCAGATTTCTGTCTCTGCTGTTTCCAAGGTCACATCTCCTTCTCCGACTCTCTTGTCTCTCCCTCCACCACCACATGATCACATCAGCCCACCTAGAGAATCCAAGAAAATCTCCCCATCTCAAAATCCTGAACCCATCCCATCAGCAAACTCCCTTTTGCTGAGTCAGGTAACTAGAATATGGACATCCATCTCTAGGGGCCCATATTATGCTGACCCCAGGTGGCCTCAGAACCACAATGAAAAACGGAATGGAAATGCACTGTGGTTACGTGGGATCCCAGAGCTCCAGGCCCAGAGGGTCCATAGAAGCCCACATTTTCATTCCTGGGTGGTCATAGGGACTGAACTTCTCAAATTAAACAGAGCCAGACCTCTGCACGAGGTTGTGGGCTGGGCCAGGCCAGACCAGGCCAGGAGCAAAACTTCATTGCTGCCAAACACTATCTAGGCTAAGATGTATAGCAAGCTCCAAGTCCAGAGAAGTGGGAGGACCACTGGCTCAGTGCTTGGATTTGCTTCATCCTTAGCAAATGGGGGGGAGAGAGGTGGGGGGGGCAGAATTTCCCAACTGTCATAATGGCAGCCTGTTCTGGCCTGGAGCCATTGAGGTTGGGAGCGAGGCAAGTGCAAAATCGTAAGACTGGGAGAGGTGAGCACTGAGCGAGAGAGAGATGAGAAGAAACAAACATACAATAAACTCTGAACCTAGTCCCTAAACATAAACTTAATAAAACCCTGACAGAATGCAATAGTAAGTCCATCAACAGAATCAGTCACTAGAATTCGAGTTTATTCTGGTGAAATGGATCTAATAAGTTAATCAGACAAAGAGTTTATGGTAAGTATATTTAATTTGCCTGAAGAGATAGACAAAGTGGTTCTGGGTGGTTCTGGGTTGTAGTGTTGCTGAGGTGTTGCCTGTGTTTGGGAGAAGACCAACACTACAATTTGTACTTTGTGAAAGGAGTGTGTTCCTACTGTGGAGGCCTTTTGTGAGGATCTCGCAAATGGGATATTAAGGCCCATGCTTGAGAAGGTGGTTCCTTTGTCAAGTGTATTGAAACATCGTGGGAGGCCATGAAGACCCAGAGGTGTCAAGTTCAGATGGGGAAACAGTTCTGAGACCACAAGACTGACATCTCCCACTACATATTTTATCCACAGCTTATTGGCTATTTTGTAATAAAAGAGTCTTTCAGAGCAGCAATTCTAATGTCATTCAGGTCATTCCAAAGATTTTTAAAGTGCTCTAATCCACTATACCCACAATGTGCAGCTAAGCGAGCTTATAGTTTGTAGGCAGGCAGAGAAATGGCCTCATTTGGAGACATAAAATCTTTTGCATGAGTAACCCCCTTTATGGTCAGTGGGTTTCTAATAAGCAACTACTGTATACAAATGTTAGGCCATCTTGCCTGACATTTAGGAATAGAGTGCTTTTATTCATAGCCTCTAGGGTTAAACTGCAGGTTGGTAGAGACATACTGTGGTTGCTCTGGAATCAGAAGGATGAGAGTTCACGTCCATGTTGCTCCCTGGGGGCCTCTTCTGGGTCCAGAGCAAGCTGGCTTTTGTCTTTGGGACTCAATATCCACATTTGTAAAATGGGGAGTACAGTAACTTCCAGATAGAGTGTTTATAACACTGTATCACAGCACCAACCTTCACTGAGTAATGCCCATAACATATCCAACAGGTGTTAGTGACATAAACCAAACATAACTGATCTGCAAAAGAATTTACAGTGCCAATAACTGAAAAGATGCAAAGAAAAGGGACCATGTGGCAAAACAGTAAAACCAGTCAGACGCCTTCCAGTTGGAGGTGGGACATTTCAACAGTGGTAGGAAAGGACCTAAGCTTTCACATTTGGAGTCTCTGGATATGTGAATCCTTTATTCTAAGGGACCCTTGATTAATCACGTTGTATGCAGCCGCTTTCTGATCTTCACTTACTAGAGGAGGAGTTAGACAAGGAGATATACCGAATGTCAAATACATACGCTGAACCAAATTACAACTATCCTCAGAACGAAGAAGGAGAAGTTCTAGTCTTCTGTTTTTAGATGACATTTCATTTACTTATAATTATATTTTTGTAGAGTATTTGATCATCACAATGGAGTGTTTTGCCCCTCTCACATTCTCTGCAGAATGCTCCCCCTTTGAATAGTTCCTGCTCATCTCTGAATAGTCATGGATGGGAAACATCATTCTAACTGGTTCGGCCCGAAGGACTTAACCAGGATGTCACCAAAACAGAAGGTAGAATGAAAGGTTGGGGAGAAGTGTTTAATTTCACTGTAGACAAAAGAAATAGATCTAAAGATGAGCTGCTGTTTGTATCTGTTCAATTAATAAGGATTTTGAAACATAATGATGGCCAACATAGGCAAGGCCTTGGCAAAACGGACACATTTTGTAGATTTCTAGGCGGTAACGACAAAACAAAAACCTCATTGTCCTCAAACTCATCAAAGGGAATATTTAAGTAAAACATGTTGCCCACAAGAAGGGATTCCATAGCCCATAAAAGGGAGACTTGTGAAGTGGTAGCATGATAAGACACACATGCATTAAAGTAACAAAAGAACACAAGGTTGTTGGGACACCCTGATTACGGCTGTGTTTGAAAGAAAGACACAGAGCCACAGGAAAAAAATATAGCCACAGTGCCATCAGGTGGTGAGAGTCTGGTGATCACCATCTAGTTCTATTATTTCTCATTTCTTTAATAAGGATATATTGTTTTGACATTTTCTTTTATTTCGAAGTTTATTTATTTATTTATTTTAAGTGATCTCTACATCCTATGCATGACTTGAACTCATGACCCCGAGATCGGCAGTTGCACACTCCTCTGACTGAGCCCGGCAGCAGCCCCTATCTTATTTTGAAAACTGGATGTTTATGATGTAAACATCCAGAAGGGATGTTTAGGGAGCTCTCACGGTGATGAAAACCTAAACCGCAGGGACGGTGGAAGTCTCCACAGCAGTTTCCTGAAGGATTCTAGAACATCCCTAAGAGCCTCAGAGCATAAACCCTAGTGAAAAAGCCTTTGCCAGTGATCCACACTGAAATAACCAGGGCTTTATTTTCTATAAGATACCAAATAATCACTTTGATGGGATTCTTTTCAGCCACTTGTTCTGGTGCCACTTGAACCCAGCATTTTCTGTTCTGTTGCCCCACTTGTGTGAAGCCACAGAGCCTAGACTCCCAAGCTCCTGCCTCTTGAGGACAAAGAATAACCACTGGTGGACAGTTTTGGAGAAAACTGTGTGAACCCACAGTTTAATAGCACATAAAGTCCTTAAACTTTTCTTTGTATTTTACCTTCTTCCCCTCGTTCAGCCCATCTCCAGCCAAACCCAAGTTCGTCCACCTGATGCACCGCAAGCAAACAAAAACCGACACCAAGCTTTTGCAGTGAGGAAGGTAGGCTGTTTTGTTGCTGTTGTTGTTGTTTTAAAGATTTATTTATTTATTTGAGAAAGAGAGAGATAGAGAGATTGAGAGCACAGAAGGAGAAGCAGACTTCACTAGTGCAGAGAGCCCGATACGGGACTCGATCCCAGGACCCCAGGATCATGAGTTGAGGCAAAGGTAGATGTTCAACCGACTGAGCCACCCAGGTGCCGTGAAATAGGCTATTTACTGGTATGTTACCACCCAGGAGAATGGGAAGCTCATACTCAAAAGTCCCAAAGGCCCCATGGCTTACAAGCAGGGGTGCAAATTCATGGTGAGGGTCTTGGATCATGCTGATGGGTTAGGGACTGAGTCAGCGGTAGTATTTCCTTTCTCGAGGCCCTGGCGCCTGGCAACTTCTTGCTGGTTTCAGTGTGATTGCAGTGAGGAGGCCTTTCAACTTAGGGACCTGGGGACCGCTAACCCTCCTGGGCTGTTTGCATTCATGACGTCATCTCTAAGTGTACAAAGGCAGAAGTCCTATATCCTGGGACTATTGCGAAGCTACAAAATTACTATTTTTTTTTTCTTGCAAACACTGCACATTACATTTTCTATTTCAGGGAGGACGGCATCCCACAGACCTCTGGGGAGGCAACTTCGGGTTATTTCCTGAGGCCGGTTTGCCGCTTTCTCGGACAGTGACTAGAGGCTGAGCCCTGTGTCTAAATTGTGGAGTCTGCAGGGGTGTGCACCCCCCAGTTTCACATAGAATGTTTTCTTTCAGCTTTTCTGAGGACAGAAGATCTTTGGGTAGAACTTCAAGTCCAGGAGCGATGTCATGACAAGAACCCCTCTAGCAGTTAGGGTTCCAAAGCAGTTCCAAGCAGTTAGGGTTCCAAAGCAGTTCCAAGCAGTTAGGGTTTCCTGTTTTCCTGCAGAAAGCCTCTAGAGTTTCCAGTTTTCTCAGGAACCCACAGTGCCTGGGGGATGCCCTGAATGCCCCTACCATCCAGGAAGAGCTCTACATTGATTTTCTCCTCTTAGAAGAAAAGGGGCAGAGTATAGTTAAGAGATAGCAAAATGCAACATTATTGATAAAAACAGAACATGGGTACAGTCTTTTTTTTTTTAAAAAGATATTTATTTATTTGAGAGAGCGAGAATGAGAGAGAGAGAGCAAGAGACAGAGCAGAGCATGAGAGCAAGGGGGGTGGGCTACAGAGGGAGAAGCAGACTCCCGCTGAGCAGGGAGACTGATGCGGGACTTGATCCCAAGACCCTGGGATCATGACCTGAGTCGAAGGCAGATGCTTAACTGACGGAGTGACCAGGTGCCCCATGGGCACAGGCTATGACCAAAAGGGAGTTATACCCTGACTTGTATGTACCTAGTAAATCCCACAAGGGGATAAAGTTTTGTTTTTTTGAAGTATATCTTTTCTCAGATAATATAACGTAAGAGATGGAGAAAGTGGAAAAAGTGGAGAGCCCGAATTGCTGTGAGGAACACTGATTTGCAAAACTGTCACATTGTTTAAAAAGAAATTCTAGCATTATCCAAGTAGCTATTGCTGGCAACCTTATAGCATCCTTTAAAACCTCGGACTGGGATTAGACAGTCTGCCAAAAAGCCACTGAGTAAATAAAAGCAGGAATTCTGGCTTCTCAATTCATTGCTGAAGGGGAGTGTGAGCGGCCCCCAGGGAGGCAGTCCCCAGTCTAGTTCTAGGGTACGACCCCCACCTTCCTGGTCCAGAATGTTCTCATTCACAGAAGGAAATGTTCTTAGGCCTCAAGAGCGCTTTATCATATAGGAATAGAATTCCCAAATCTTCTCCCAGAAAGTTCTTCTTAAATTCAGCTTGAACAGACATATTTTCCCACCCTCCTTGTTTTCTCTTACCAGCTAGGATATGTTGTCAGCTTCCCCGGCTCTTGAAAGGAGCCATTCATAGGCAGAAGGGCTCTTTGTAGAGAAACTTGTATAACGCTGGCCAATTCCTTGAAGCCGTGGTTGCCGAGGCTGATCCGTAGGCTGGCTTCAGTGGGAGACAAGGATTTTACTGACTTGGACAAAATGAGACCGGTAACAATGCCAGAGCTTTTCCACACGGGAATGTATTTATCTCAATGGGATGTATTTGGAGATCATGCACCCTCTACTTTAGGTAAAATCTCTCTTCTTTTATAATAGCAGGATCACAGTAAGAGGTGGGTTTAAAATTCAAACCTGCATATTTACTCAGTAAAATGAACCCAGTGTAGATGACCAAACATTTTTGTTAATTTTACCGCTTTGTGACAACCCCAGGTCTGGGGAACCACTGTTGTCATGGATTTCATCAGAGCTTTAATTTGAGATAACGGATTTAATGGGATAATATAACTGAAGCCCATTCTGATGAGGAAGGTTTTGAAGAATACATCTCTGTATATTCAAAAAGTCAACCTACAAGAAGCGACTGAGATGTGCTCCAGCAGGTGAACACATGAATAGATATACCCCGACTGTGGAATGCTATTCAATGCTAAGTGAGCTATCTGGCCGCCTGGGTGACTCAGTTGGCTAAGCATCTGACTCTTGATTTCGGCTCAGGTCACGATCTCAGGGGTGTGGTAACAAGCCCCATGTTGGGCTCCACGCCGTGCCAGGAGTCTGCTTCCCTCCCTCTTCATCTGCCCCCTCCCTCTGCTCACATACAAGTGCTCTTTCTTTCTCTAAAATAAAGAAAACCTTTTTTTTTTTTTTTTTTTTTTTAAGAAATGAGCTATCAAGGCATAAATATTGCCAGGTAAAAGGGGCCCATCCTGAAAGGTGACATACGGTATCATTCCAACTATAGGAAAAGGCAAGAGCTTAGAAGGATCTGTGATTGGCAGGGGTGGACGCCAGGCAAAGCACAGAGCATTTGGGGGGAAGTGAAACTGCTATTCTGTGTGAGACTCTCACAGTAGATACATATTATTATAAATCTGTCTAAATCCATAGACTGTGCAACACCAAGAGCAGACCCCATAGGGTCAGCAGTTACAGCAAAAGTACCACTCTAGAGGGGCATATCAACAACGGAAGGTCGCTAGGCATGCTTGGGGCCAGAGCGTATATGGGAAATCGCTGTACCTTCTACTCAATTTCACTGCGTGCCTAAAAATGCTCTAAAAGAATAAAGTTTATATTTTAAGAAAATCAACCAATCAAGCAAAATGTAATGCTTAGTTAGAACCACCAAGGTGAGCAGGGATCACTGGTCAGGTGATCCAGTCAGGCCTGAAGGAACCCGAGATTGATTCTCCTTACACAGCAGAGGAAGTTGACGTTGATGGTTTCTGGTTCTGGCCCTGCCACTCTGTGACCTTGAACTAGCCACTCACCGCTCTGGTCTGTTTCCTCAACTGCAGAGTCCTTCGTTTTCAGGACTTCTGAAATTCTTAACAAGTCTGTGATCTCCAAGTTCAACATATGAGAAGAAAGAGATGATTTTTTATGTGTGACGGGCCAGTTCTTCTTCTTCTTCCTCTTCTTCTTTTTAAGATTTTATTTATTAGAGAGAGAGAGAGAGAGAGAAAGAGAGACCAAGGCAGAGGAAGGGGGAAAATCAGACTCCCTGCCAAGTAAGGAGCCCGATGTGGGGCTTGATCCCAGGACCCTGAGATCATGACCTGAGCAGAAATCAAGAGTCAGATGTTTAACCGACTCTGCCACCCAGGCACCAGGTGAGAGGGTCAGTTCTGGGGAAATTCAGTCTGATGCAGAAAGCAAGAGAACACACAGTTTTTCTTATTGCCAAGGCTGTGACTTACAAGTCGTTCTTCTAGAGTAGTTTGGTATTGAGGGGAAAACTAAAAAGAGATTCCTTATCTGACCCCTTCTTTTTTCTTTTTTCACAAACGGACATCAAGTTAAGGTGAGACATCTATTCAAAGAGCCCTGGATCCACACACAGACAGCTACTGCCTCCTAGTGGACAATGACACGGCATTCATGTCTAAATTCAGAGATTGTGACTCGATTCCCCAGATGCTCCAAGAATTCGCCTTATAAGCCGCAGGGACCTGAAGAAGCCACCTGTTTCACTTCCTTCACTTCGATAGGAATGTTGAGGCTTGAAGTCACTCAGCGGGGCCCAGGGTTTTTTGTCTCATTGCATCACATTCCATCTCCATCCGGCTGCCTGGGCTCCACCTCCCCCTGTAGACCTTATGCGTGGTGAGAACTGCCATTACCAGTGGCCGCGAAAGAAAGATAGCAGCCCCCCATGTCGGTTTGCCTCCCCCTGAAACTTCAGTTGCTGGAGGATGTCTCAGACACTGTCATGTGACCTAAGAAAGCAAAAGCACGGGAGAATGCCATGGAACATGAAGTCAGAGATTAGGGGATCCCAAAGACCACGGGCCAACCACCAGAATCTTCAGGAGAGCATCTCCCATTCTCCTTTCAAGCCCTCTCAGGAGGGACCAGCCCCGCCAACCCCTTGATCTTGCACTCTGACCCCTAGAAAGGTGAGACAATACATTTCGGTCACAGAAGCCACTCAGTTTGTGGGACTTTGTTACTGAAGCCCCAGGAAACTCACGCAGGGTTTGCAGAGCATTCCCTGCTGAGCCCTTTCCAGTCGGTCAAATACACTTTGATGCTGCAGAACTAAGTTAACTTGCCTTTTCTCCCAAGTAGCCCATGAATGGTGACATTTCAAAATGTGAACAGGACCTATGTTCTAAGCATTTCAGAACTTAGCATTTCAGAATCATTAGCTGGAAGGAATGTGGTCCAACTAGTCATTGTGAGTAGGAACACCTTAAACACTATCTCCTTCGGCCAACACCAGAAAGGAGGTAGGGCAGCCCAGAGCCACACAAGAGAGTCTGTAAAAGAGATGAAGACTTGGAATGAAGCAAAGAATTAATGCACACGAGACCTTCAATCATTGGAGTTACGGTGAGGTGCTCCTTACGGATCTTGAAATGAAGGAAACAGGATTGTGAGGTCAACTCAAAGATACTTGTTGGAGCAGAGAAATTCAGTCACCCAAACAACGCAGAAAGAAGGTCTGAGCAGCAGATGCTAGCATTTCCTTTCCCAGGGCTCTCCCAGGAGATACTGAGTGATAGTCACCAAATTTTGAGTATTTCCAGTTCCAGAGGAAAGGATTTCTCTTAGGCGGAGATCGATATAAGGAGTATGGCTGACCTTGTGCATCTCCTCTTTTTTTTTTTTTTTTTTTAAGAGTTTAACTAATCTCTACACCCAAAGTGGGGCTCAAACTTACAACCCCAAGATCAAGAGTCACTTGCTACAACAACTGAGCCAGACAGGCACCCCACGACCTCATGCATTTCCAATCCCATCTGTAAGACTTTCCCCATCATGTTCTCAGGTTGATGCCATTAGGCTGTGATTCATTCATCTCCCACGCCTTCCCATGCCGATTCCAGTAGCAGGACAACTTTCAGATTACATCTGGCTTCCATTGTGCTTCAGGGAAAGAAACATGATTACATCCAGGCTCATTCTGGCTGCTCAAGACAATGGTTCCTCATTAATAAATCCTTTGCGAAAGAGTTTCCGGCTATTTCCCCTTTGTGCCTTGCTTCTCAGGAAGACTGCACAGATAATACACAAGGATTGTAGTCCGATGAGGTTTATCTTTCACTGCAAATGAATAGACAGACACTCTCTTATTAACTTTCCTTCAGCCATTATCATAAGGCGGCAACAAAAAAGAGTTTTTTTTTTTTTTTTTTTTTTTTTTTTTTTTTTTTACGACCTCAATACAGAGGCTCCCCAAATAAAGCACACATCACAGAGGACTTCCTCTACCAGCTGTGATGAAGGAACAGGACAAATTCCTCTACCAGCCGCGATGAAGGAACAGGGCAAGCGACAAGACCAGTCTTAAACAATGGTAGAAATGGACCTCCGCAAATGAGACCCTTCTTTTTACGCCTTGGACTGAAGGAAGAGCCAGAGCGTAATCACTGAGGTAAGGAAACATCTGGGACTGAGCCCCTGGACTGCTTGGTCTCTCTCTCCTGAGGTGGTGCCGTGAGCTGAAGCCCCGCGGAGTTGCAGATGCAGAGCTTTGACCCATGGGCAGCTGAGGTGGTTGGAATCTTTGGGACAGAACAGCGCTCAGCCCGGGTATACCAGTTGGATGATAAGATTGTTGGTAATTCCTGTACAATAACTTTGAAGAATCTGGTGGTGCCCTTGAGAGTGGCCTTTGTGCGTCAAAAGGTAAATCGAGAGTGACTGGATTTTGTTAAAATATTTAGTTTATTCAAGTTAGATGTTAAAACCCTGATTCGTCTTGAAGTTTTAAAGTTCATTTTACATGTATAAAGCTAGTAAATTTTAAATATTTTAAAAATATTTTTAAAAAATATGTATTTATTATTTATTCTTAGGGTGCACCAAGGACTCCCTAACTTAGAGAAGGGGCTGGCCGTGTAGTCTCCATCTTCATAATTGCAGTTGCACACATCTCAATTATTATTTCTGGTCCCAGAAGTCAGAAATCCTCTAGCCAGGCACCACAGTTAAAACCAAGCCCAGGCAGAGGTGGACATGACTCCAATGTTACCACCTTGCTTGGCCTTACATGCTAGATCAGGATACTCCTTGCCCAGCACACAGAACAAAGGTTGTTTGATTTCGGTAGTCATTCAGAGCCCACGTTGTATCTTTGACTATAGCTTCTACCCCAGAGGCTTTCAGTGTAGGGAGGAGGCTACATGCAGCCTGGCGGTCTTCGTGCATCAAATTGGGAAACTCTTCCCACAGTGACGGTAAAAAAAAGAAAGAAAAGAAAACAGAAAAGAAAGAAAGAAAGAAAAAAGACTTTCTGAGAGTTTTAAGGAAGCCCATTTTATATTCTCCTAGATTTGGCCTGTATGTGCTTTTCTTAAAATATATTTTTAAAGATTTTATTTATTTGACATAGAGAGACACAGCAAGAGAGGGAACACAGCAGAGGAGTGGGAGAGGGAGAAGCAGGCTTCCCACTGAGCAGAGAGCCTGATGCGGGGCTCCATCCCAGGACCCTGGGATCATGACCTGAGCTGAAAGCAGATGCTGAACGACTAAGCCACCCAGGCAACCCTCTCCAGAAAATTCTTGAGCACAAATGGTCAAGTCACACCTGACTCTTGGTTTCCTCTCCTTTTGTGATCTTACAGACCTGAGATTGAGACCTGGGTCAGGCTCAGCGTTCAGTGGGGAGTCCACTTGGGATCCTCTCTCTCTCTCTCTCTTTACTCCTCCCCTTTCTCTTTCTCAATCTCAAATAAATAAATAAATAAATATTTCAAAAGAAAGAAAACAATACAATTCCCAATAGCAACAGAGAGAATTAAATGCTTAGGAGTACACTTACCAAAGAGGTAAATGACCGGTGCACTGGAAATGATTAAACTTTGACGACAGGAAATAAAGAGACGTAAAGAAATGGAAAAACATCCTGTGCCCATGGCCGGGAATACTTGGTATTGTTAAATGTCTGTTCTATCTGGGATAATCTACAGGTTCAGTGCAATTTCTACCAAGTTTCAATGGCATTCTTGATAGAAATAGGAAAAATAATCCCAAAGTTCATACGGAACCACAAAAGACCAAATTGCTCAAATCAATCTTAAGGAAAAGAAAGTAGGAGGCATCGCTTTTCCTGATTCCAAAATATATCACTGAGCCTTAGTAATAGAAAATGTGGTACTAGCACGAAAACAGACACACAGACCAATGGAACAGAATAGGGAACCCAGAAATAAGCCCACACATATATGATCTACTAATCTTTCATGAAGGCACCAGGAATGCACAGTGGGGACAAAACAGTTTCCTCAATTAAAGGTATTGGGAAAACTGGATATTCACAAGCAAAAGAATGGGCCCCTATCTTTTTTTTTTTTTTTTAAGATTTTACTTATTTATTTGAGAGAGAGAGAGAGGGAGAGAGCGAGCACCTGTGAGCGTGTGAGCATGAGTCGGGGGCGGGGAGGAGCAGAGAGAGAGGGAGAAGCAGGCTCCCCCTGAGCAGGGACACCACACCCCAATCATGACCTGAGCTGAAGGCAGATGCTTAACTGATTGAGCCACCCATATGCCCTGAAACTGGGCCCCTATCTTAAAAATTAACTCATTAACTCAGAAATTAACTTAGTGCCTGGGTGGCTCAGTGGGTTAAGCATCTGACTCTTGATTTCAGCTCAAGCCATGGTCTCAGGGTCGTGGGGGTCAAACCTCCGCATTGAACTTGGTGTTCAGTGTCTGCTTGTTTCTCTCCCTCTGCTCCTCCCCCCACCCCTGTGCACTCACTCTTGAGTGCGCGCGCTCTCTCTCTCTCTGTAAAATAAATAAATAAATAAAATCTTAAAAAGAAATTAACTCCTAAATATTAACTCAAAATGGAGTAAAGACTTAAATATAAAACCTGAAATTGTAAACTCCTAGAAGAAAGCATGAGGAAAAACTCCTTGGCAGTGGCCTGGCGATGATTTCTTGAGTGTGACACTAGAAGCACAGGTAACAAGAACAAAAATAGACAAATGGGTCTACCTCAAACTTTAAAATTTCTGCCCAGTGAAGCAAATAATCCATAGAATGAAAAGGCAACCTACAGAATGGAAGGAAATATTTGCAAACCACATATCCGATGAGGGGTTCATATCCAAAATATATAAGAAAGTTCCTACCACTCAACAATAATGAAACAAACAGTCGAGTTTTAAAATGGGCAAAGGGGGCACCTAGGTGGTTCAGTGGGTTAAAGCCTCTGCCTTCGGCTTGGATCATGATCCCAGGGTTCTGGGATCGAGCCCCAAATCAGACTCTCTGCTCAGCAGGAAGCCTGCTTCTCCCTCTCTCTGCCTGCCTCTCTGCCTACTTGTGATCTCTATCGGACAAATAAATAAAACCTTTAAAAAAATAAAAAATAAATTAATTAAAATGGGCAAAGGAGGGTGCCTGGGTGGCTCGGTTGGTTAAACACCTACCTTCAGCTCAGGTCATGATCCCGGAGTTCTGGGATCAAGTCCCGCATCGGGCTCCCAACTCCATGGGCGTTCGCTTCTACCCCTGACCTTCTCCCCTCTCATGCCCTCTCTCACTCTCTCTCAAATAAATAAATAAAATCTTTATTTTTTTTTTAAATAAAAACTTAAAAAAAAAAGAGTAAGTTTAACTAATTCTTTTGGGGGTGGGGGCAGGGTAGTCTTTCTGTGATTTGAAGGCATCTAAATACATCTCTTTTCTCACATCTGCCCTAAATAATTCTTCCTAAAGAGGAGGCAAGCTCTTCCAGATACTTGCGGGGTTTTTTTTTTTTTTTTTAATTTTACTTATTTTTATTTGATAGAGACACAGCGAGAGAGGGAACACAAGCAGGGGAATGGGAGAGGGAGAAGCAGGCTTCCTGCCAAGCAGGGAACTCAATGCAGGGCTTGATCTCAGGACCCTGGGATCATGACCTGAGCCAAAGGCAGACGCTTAACGACTGAGCCACCCAGGTGCCCTAAGACTTGAGGTTTGGTTCCAGGTCTTTAGCTACTCTATCTCCACAGGTTACTTACACTCTTTTTTCACCAGTTAAAAGGGGGATAAAACTCTACAGCCTGTTGTGAGGAGAAAATGCATGGAAGAGTGTGGGAATGAATATAGTCGCGGAGTGGGCATTCAGTAAATGGTAGCTTGGAGGTAAGTTTCTGCTGTTATTGGCCAGGTTGTTCCTCCCTGTGTTCCACAGGGCAGTGTTCCAAGGTAGACAGACACGGGCCTCTAGGGCTGGGTGGAATAGAACAAGACTTCTCCTTACACACACTTTCCTCTCATGTTTCTGCCTCTCAGTTTGCTTTAACATGATTTGGGGGTTGAAATGGGCAGTGCTGGACATCTCTAAAGGAGGCTAAGTAAGACAAACACGGGGGCGCCCAAAAGGCATCCGGGGGTGAAGGCCATTGTTATTCCCCTGTGAAAGGAGGCAGTGGAACTAGACTGGGTAGGAGGTTCAGGGGCACCTGCCTTCTGCTGGGGATGTGATCCCAGAGTCCTGGAATCACAGCCCCCAGGCTGGGCTCCCTGCTCTGTGGAGAGTCTGCTTCTCCCTTTCCAACTCCCCCCGCTTGTGTTCCCTGTCTTGCTATCTCTCTCTCTGTCAAATAAATAAATAAAATCTTAAAAAAAAAAAAAAGCTATGCCACAGAAACATAGGAACTGGAAAGATGATCCAGCTTAACTTTTTTTTCCCCGATCTTGGTCAAAACATAACAATTTACCATCTTAACCATTTTTACATGGACATTACAGTATATTAACTACAAGCACATTATTGTGCAGCAGATTCCTAAAACTTTCGTAATTTTCCATCTCACAAAACACAAACTATATTGAATAATTCCCCTCTCCCCTCCTCTTCCCCAGCATCTGGCAAACACACCACTCTACTTTCTGTGTCTAAGAGTTTGACTGCTTTAGATACCTCTTGTAAGCAAAATCATGAAATGTTGGTCTTTCTGTGACTGACTTATTTCACTTGGCATCGTGTCCTTAAGGTTCACTGTGTCATAGCAGATGACAGCATTTTATTTTATTTTTTTCCCTGCAAGGCTGGGGAACAATAGTTTAGTGTATGCCTATGCCCCATTTTCTTTATCCAGTCATCAACTGATAAATATTTAGACTGCCTCCACCTCTTGGCTATTATTCATAATGCTGCAGCAATGAACACAGGTGATGAGTACCTCTTCCAGATTTAATTGCTTTGGCAACCCTGACTCAGAGTAAAGTGAATGACTAAAGAAATTTCTCGATGTGGTAATATTGCCATTTGGGGTTGAGAACACTGTTCCAAAGAAACACTCAAGGGCCAGTATAGGTAGGACTCAGGCTGCTGGGCTCTGGAGAAACACAAAGTCTGGCGCGCTCTATAAAGAATATCCTTTTAAATTCTCAAAAATGGCAGAGGTCAGATAGATGCCATCCAGCATAAAGAAGAGAACTAGACCAAGAAACTGCAAAGCTTAAGGTTCCCGCGATGTAAGCAGGGTTCTGAGGTCCGGCCGCACCGATGCCCCGCCCCTCCTCAACGACTTCCCCCGCCTCCCGCGGGACCTCGCAGTGCATGTTGGGGCTTGCAGTTCCGGCGTGAGGGGTCGTGCGCGCGCATCCACCGCCGGGCGCGACTTCCTCCCTCCGCCGCCTGCCGTCGCTCCCGGAAGCTGAGCAGGTTAAAGTTTCAGCCCTTCCTTTCCCCTCCCCTTAGTCCCGCAGACTGCCAACCCACGTAGCTAATAGGTGGCCGGGCTCGCGCTTTCTCTTATCTGATTGGCTTAGAGTCTTGTAGCGTCTAGACAAACTCGCCGGGGATTGGTCGAATCTTCAGTTTTGAAATTTCGGAGGTTTCGCCGCGCTGCGCGGCCCCATTGCGTCTCTGAAGCGGTGAGCCCTGGAGACCCAGAGCCGAGAGTTTTGGGCCGGCCGGGGGCTCTGCTAGGGAGGCCGCCGGACTTGGATCGGAGCAGCCCTTAGCAGACGCGGTGCAGTCGAGTGAGTGCGCGGGGCGGCCGGCGGGGCTGGGGGTGGTTGGCGGTTCTCTACCCTCTCGCCAACTCCGGACCGGGGGTGTGACACCCCCCGCTTCGCCCCGCGGCCTGGAAATGCACGGGCCACTTCTTCAGGTGGCGAGGTGATCTGCCTTGGTCCTGGGGCCCGAGATGACCCCTTATCCTCCGCCTAGGTCATCGGATTCCGAAAGAATAATATTCCTCCCCCTTTCCGGTCGGGTGCCTTGTTTTGTGCTTGGAGACCCTTTGTTGACCTGCACGCACATGAAACGCACACCAACCCGGGATTATGCCAGATGGCATTTCTGTACAGTTAACCCTCGCTCAACACCTCCCCCACCAGCCAAGCCACGTTTTAAATTGGCCATTTCCGGAGGCCAGGGCCGCCCCTCATTTGTCCCTCCGCAAGGACTTTCGCAGTCAGCGAGCGGTTCGGTTCCATCCCGCCGCCGTGGTCTTCCCTGCGGGTGTCCAGGCCCAAACCGGGCGCCCACCCTTCAAAGACTGAAATCGAGCCGGCGGCATAGATTGTGGTCAGGAGCACGGTTTAAATCCAGGCCCCGCCCCTGACTTACTGGGGGACTTCGACTTCTCTTTGCCTCAGTTTCCTCATCTGCACACGGGTGTCCTTGAGATCATGGTGGGCGGTAAATGGGATGATGCTCTACCTGAGCACTGAGGCAGGGCTCAGTACGTGGGAGCAGCTATTTATGATCGCTGAGGTGTGGTAGACGGTTAAGTGCTCCACTTCCTGCACCTCAATAAACGGGCCCCTGTCTCGTGGGTGGTGTGAGGGAAGCACTGGGAGAGGAAGGTGCGCTCCCTTTTCCCTTGGTGGGATGTTGGCTGCCCTGATTTGTGCACACAGGTTCTTCACGGTCAGAAGAGATTTTCTTACTGTTCTTTCCAGGAGCCTCTGTGGTACACTGATCCTTTCTTAGAGTCATCTCTCTGTTCTAACTTACAGTGACCCTTTTTAAAGAGCCAAGCTGAGGTCTCAAAAAAACACAAAAAACAAAAAACAAACCACCTTTATCATGGAAGAAGCCTAAATAAACACCTTTTTTGCACGTTGTGAAAGAAGCAATTGCTCTATTTTGAGCAATTACTTAAAAAAGAAAAAAGATAGTATAATGTTGCTTGCTGTGGCTCTTCAGCGAACCTTTGTTTTGGTTTTGGCTTCTTTAAACAATTTTCTCTTTCCTGGCCTGGAACTGGGGTCCTGCAGTTGGCCAGGGCTGAGCTCTGGGACAGAGGGTCTGAGGGGAGGGATGGCAGCACAGAGGCCATGCCTGTGATCGGCTGGCTTCAGAGCTGTTACTGCCCAAAGCTTCTGCAGTCCTTCCTAACTGGCCCTACCCTGATTAGGGCTGTTCCTGGCATCTAGGAGCAGGAACCTAACCTGTGTATGGCGTGCCCTAACCTGTGTCGAATGGTGTCCCTGTGTGTTGCCTGGGCGGAGAGGTACCTATAGGACGTTTATTTCTAGGTGTAGAACTGACAGATGAATTAATTCATTCAATAAGTAGTCCGTTTATGCCAGGCACTGTGCCAGGCTCTGGGCTTTCATCTGCAAGCAAGACAGACAAAGGCTTACAAGTGGGGGAGCAAATGTTTAGTGGGCAGAGACAGGCAGTAAGTGAACAGGTAGATACACAGTTACCCAAGTGCCCTGCAGAGAACTGAAATCTTTAGATGGGATCTTGGTGGTGGTCGGGTCCTGCCTGTGTTGCTGAGATGCAGGTACAAATCGGAGACAGAAGTTTCCAGACGGAGGACAGATCTTGCTTGAGGAACAAAGGCTAGCGTGCCCTGGAAATCAGGCCCCAGGAAGTCTTGTGAAGCTGCAACAGGGCCTGGTGTTAAGCTCTATGAGGTGTCAAGGGATCAGTGATTTAGAACCTTCTTCTGGGAGCTTCAATTTTTTTTTTTTTTAATATTTATTTATTAGAAAGAGAACTTGTGCAGAGTGGGGGAGGGGCAGAGGGAGAGAGAAACTCTGGACTCCCAGCTGAGAGCAGAGTGACCCTGGGGTCATGACCCAAGCCAAAACCAAGCCACTTAACCGACTGTGGCACCCAGACGTCCCAACCAGGGGCTTCCATCTTCAGTGGGAGGCTGAGCTCTGCAGTTTCTTGCTTTTAGGGGTGTAGATCAGGGTGGTGGGTCATTGTCGTGGCATGAGACAGGAGACATGCCGTCTGTTATGATGGCTGATGTCCATCTCTCATTCATTCCCCTGTAAGGATGTTTACTGAGCGCCTGTTGTGACTGTAATGAACACTTCTTCCTGGCCTGGGGCTTTGATGATGATTTTATAACTGAGCCTTAAGGAGGATACCTGAGTTGCTGGTTTGTTTTAGAAATGAAGAGACATTGAGTGTGTGTTTTTTGTATTTTCTGAAAATTAAGATATTGTTTATCCACTCCCCTCATTCTCTCTCATTCATTTCTAGGGCATTTCAGTTTAAGGGAGAAGGTGGTAGGGGGCTCTTTGGAGAGGAGCATGTCTCTGAACCCCTACTTTCTTACCAACTCCCGTGGAATGCAGAACCCTCTGTTCACTGACCTTTTGAAGAAGCTGTTAGAGCTGATGTTCTTTGGCCTGATGCCAGGGGTCAGCTTGTGTGTAGCTCAGGGTGGCTGTGTCTAGCCCTTGCTCACCCCTAGGTAGTAAGAGGAGAGCCCACAGGCCTGAGGTTGTGCAGGTAGAGAGGGGCCCTGTGCTGCCTGCAGTTTCTCCCTGATCCAGGAAAGCAGTTGGCCATGTCTTGTCATTCTAAGCCCCAGAAAAGGCCACTTGTAAGGACTGTTGCTACCGGAATTGGCTGGGAAGTGTGGACTTAAGGGGATAGTGGGCCGGGGGTTGGGGAGTCAGCTGGGAAGGCATTTGAACAGCAAGAAGGGGGGCCCTCCTTTTTGCTAAAATGTGGTTAGTGGATTGGCATTTGGGATTTTGCCCCTGTGGGGGTGGCTGTGAGCAGGAAGGGGATCTGATTCAGTTATTGGGTGATTGTGGCTGAGGATGGGAGCTGGGCCCGGGCAGGCTCTTCCCCTGGGGGAGCTCCTAGCCTCCAACCCTGAGCCCTTGGGCTTCTTGTTCGCTTTCACCAGCCAGCGCCACCATGGGGTCGACAGCCCCAGGGCCCATTCACCTGCTGGAGCTATGCGACCAGAAGCTCATGGAGTTCATCTGCAATGTGGACAATAAGGACTTGGTGTGGCTGGAAGAGATCAAGGAGGAGGCCGAGCGCATGTTCACCAGGTAAAGGCAGGCGTGTGCTGGCAGGAGGAGCCTTGGGAGCACAGCAGCCTTCATCCCTACCTGACCCGCAAGACAGGCTGCCAGGGTTCCCTCCAGAGTGCAAGGTGTGCTGGGGGCTCCCCTAGGATAATGGGAAGAAGGGGAGGTGGTCCTGGGCTAGGCCTCAGGATGGGGCTGCAGAGGCTCGCCTGGGAGCCTTGCTCCGCTCTGTGTCTCTGGAACGAAGCCCCGAATGCCTGGCAGGGGGCTTGCAGGTGGCCTACAAAGCGTGGTGTGGGTCACCCGGGCTCAACCTGTCCCTGCCAGGAAAGGGGTGGGGCCAGGCTGGGTCAGGGAGCTTGTGGTTCTGGGGCAGCTTCAAACATCATTGTCCTTGTACCAAACAGAGAATTCAATAAGGAGCCTGAGCTGATGCCCAAAACACCTTCTCAGAAGAACCGACGGAAGAAGAGACGGGTTTCCTATGTTCAGGATGAAAACAGAGACCCCATCCGGAAAAGGTGCGAGGAGGGTCAGCTGGGCAGGTGGGGTCTGTGGAGGCTTGGCACCCGCCGGGAGGCATTGGTTCGCGGGCATTGATGGGGAGCAGAGGCCGGCAGGGGTAGTGGTGGATACCATGAGGGCCATGCTGGGGGGTAGAATGTCCCAGGGAAATAAAGCGTGACCGAAGACCCCTAGACTGTGGAGTCCAGAGTGTGTGTGTGTTTGTGTGTGTTCTGGGTCTTGGGGGATGGGAAGGATTTCCAGAGGTGGGAGAAAAAAGAGAATCCAAACTTCTCTGCTTGGGAGCAAGGAACCAGAGGTGTGCACCAGGGTTCCTCCTGTTGCTGGGTTTGACGATGCCCATGGACATGACTACGGACTGCAGAGTCCTGGGGGAGAGAGGCTGGGTCTTGGGGTCAGGTAGTCCCTCACGCACACACCCTAGCTCTGCCCCTTCTCGGCTGGGTTAATTTTCTACCTTTGAGCCTCAGTTTGCTTGTCTCTAAGGTGAGGAGGGTGGTCCCCGCCTCTCAGAGTCTTCTTGTGGATTTAGCGACAGCATGACTAGATGCGTGGCACAGTGCGATCTCAGTCAGCGGGAGCTTTGTGTGAGTTTAATCTTCCCAGCAGTTCTGTCCGGTCTGCCATTGTCCCAGCTTTATAGGTAAGGCGGCTGAGGCTCAGAGAGGAGCAGCTGGCGGTCTCGGCTGGTGTTTGGCCTTGGTCTTCCTCCTGCCAGCCCTCTGAGTCATACTCCATGCAAGCTAGTGGCTCTTGGGGAGATGGGTGTGCCCCTGCTCGATTGTGGGGTGCCCCTTGCCGTGTGGGGTTGTCTCAGCTTCTGCTCCGGCTGCCTCCGGCAGGTTGTCCCGCAGAAAAACCCGAAGCAGCCAGCTGAGCTCCCGGCACCTCCGCAGCAAGGACAAGGTGGAGAAGCTGGCCACGGTGGTGGGGGAGAACGGCTCTGTCCTGCGGCGGATGACCCGCGCCACGGCCGCAGCGGTAGCGGCCACCGCTGCGTCCGCTGCCCCCTCGTCCAGCCCCGAGTCTCCCACAGCGCTGACCAAGAAGCCCGCGAACAGCCCGGCCGAGGGCCAGCTGGTGCCGGTGGTGGAGATCAGCGTCAGCGAGCGCCGGAGCGCCGAGCAGCACCTCCGCGGGATCAAGTCTGCCCAGTCGCCTCCTGGGGCTCCGTCCCCTCCAGCCGCAGCTCCTGCCTCCCCTAGCATCTCGATGTCGGAAGAGGAATCAACCCCCAAGAAACCAGAGGCCGGGAGACTGGAATCTGTCACCGTGACCTCCCTAATGGCCACACCCCAGGACCCCAAGGGCCGAGGGGTCGGAGCAAGCCGGTCAGCCTCCAAGCTCAGGATCGCGCAGGCTTCTCCCGGCCCGCAGGACCTGTCGGGCTCTCTGGCGTCCCCGTGGCAGGAGCGGGTACTGGCTCCCATCCTGCCGGACAACTGCTCCACGCCCACGGGCACCCGCGTGGACCCGCAGTCAGTGCGGCGCAGCCTGATCGCGCCGTCCTCCCCTGGCTGCCAGGTGTCGCTGGCCGAGAAGTACTCGCTGGTGGACCGGAAGGAGAAACCCGTCCGCAGGTCTAGCAGAAGGATTGGCAAGAAAGCGGCGGAAGAGCCGGCGGCCTCGGCCCGCATCATCTGTGAGTCTGGGGCGTGGGGATCCGCAGCGGGTCAGGGCGCAGTGGAGGGTCCTTGATGCCTGGCTCAGCCAGAGGAGCTCCGGGGAACCATCTAGCAAGGCGCTGTCCCTAGAGCTTTCCTCAGCCGAGTAAATGTGCCATGTCTGCTGTCCCCTACCATAGCTGCTGCTAGCCCTATGTGGCTGTTGAGCTCCCCCAAAAGTGGCTAGTGTGATTGAGGAACTGAATTTTCAGTTTTATTACATTTTACTTAATTTAGATTTAAACTAGTGGCTCCCATACTGGAGAGCGCCAATCTTGTCTGACACTCTAATTTTACAGATGAGGAAACTGAGGTCCAGGGAGGTTGGCCCCAGTGTCCCTGTGATTAATGGCCAATGTTGAGGTTCAAACCTAGGTCTTTTATCCAGAGCCAGTGTGTTCCACTTTCTTCCCACAGAGGCTCTAGAGCCGGGACGGGGGTGGGAGAGAGACTCTAGACAAGTCTTCCGCACTCTGAGTGCGGGGCTGGTCCACCTTGACGTGGGAGGAGGAGGGGAAGGAGGGAGATGGGGAAACCTGGCAGGGAAGCCCTGGAGTCACACGGAGCCTCGGTGACTTTGGGCACAGCCTCTCAGGACCTCAGTTTTCCCGTCCGCTGAATGGTGAGAACCACTTGCCTTGAGTGTTGGACCTCATCTTAGTGCGAGGGGAGGGTACCGGCTCCGTCAGTCTTAAACCGTAAGACCGCAGAAGGCCTGTGTTCCTGAAGCTCCATCTGGGTGTGGCAAGGCTGACCTTGACCTGAATTGGGCTGCAAGGGTGTGGAACAGTGAGGAAGAGAGGCTTCCTGGAGGCCTTCCTGATGCCTAGGCTCTGGGGCTTGGCTGACAGGCAACTTGCGGGGGGTTGTCTTAGTTTGTGTTCCCCCAGAAGCAGCCTTGATGTCAGGATTTGAGTGCGGCTTGTTAATTTTGGAGGTGCGGGAAATGCCTGCAGCGGGCTCGTGGGGAAGTGAGACAGGAAGGCCTGCCCGTGAAGGGGCCTGGTGCTGCCGGGGGCGGGGTGGGGGGCACCCCTGGAAGTCAGGTGGGGCACTGAGGCGAGGGGCTGCCGGGCAGGGGCATTCATTCCCTGCGCTCTTGGCCTGGTGCGCGTTGGCCAGAGGGAGCCACTGGGCTGGCGTGGGGGGGTAGGGGGGGTGGGACGTAGTTAGGCAGAGCCTGCTTCAGCGTGTTTGGAGGGTCCTGCTCCTTGGGCCAGGCTCCTCTTTGGGGTCCCCCAACCACCGCTGTGTTGGGGAACAGCCCATCCGTCCCTTGGCCAGGACTGATGCCCTCTCCCTGCCACCACACCTGGCCCGAGGCCCGAATGGCTTGGAGATGGCACTTAACATTCCAGAGGAGTCCTTGCGCTGGCGGAAGTTGCATCACGTGGTGTCTCCTCATCCCTCGGCTCCCTCAGCGAGCGCTGAGCTGGGATGGGAGACGAGGAGGGGAGCCATAAGGCTGCTGGCCCCCGCAGGTGGCAGCAGGCCCCCCCTGTGACTGCGGGCGGGCTCTGTCCCAGGCCCCGCTACACTCCCGGAAGCAGGGTCCTGCTGCTCTTCTCTCCGTGCCTCAAGTTTGCTGCTCCAGCCCTTTGTTCTTCTTCCCGCCTTCCCTTATGCCCATGGGCACTGCCTGGCCTCGCTTCGACTGCCTCTCAGCGTCACCTCAGGAAAGTCCGCCCTTTCGGGCCTCACGGCCTTCGCAGGTGCTGTTCCTGCCGCCTAGACCAGCAGCTCTCAACTTTCGGTCTAAGCAGCTGCTTCCAGTCTTAAAAATTATGGAGGACCCCAAAGAGCTTCTGATGATGAGGGTTCTTTCCATTGATAGCTACCATATAAGAAACTAAATCTGAGGGATGTAAAATGTTTCAGTACTATTGAATGTTATATTCTCTGTAGTCCTATTACTTATTTCGACAGTAAAGATTAAGAATATTATTCAATACTTTGATATGAAAAAAAGCCCATTGTCTATTGATGTTAGATTTTTTTTTTAATGAATAGAATAAGTAACTCTTTTCTAAAACAACTGTAAGGAGGAGACTGGGCACGCTCTACGTCTTGCAGATCTTTTGCATGTGTGGCTCGAAAAGATGCATCTGGGTTCTGTACTCCCATCTGCTGGCTTGTGTTGTTTGGGTTAAAGCCTATGAAGAAAAGCTGGCCCCACGCAGATACGTAGTTGGAAAAGAGAGGAGTACTTTAAAAGTCTTTTCAGATAATTGTGCACATTCATTTTTTTTTTTTCCAGATAATGTTGTGCATTCTTAACACAAGTGGTGGCTTCTTAGAAGCTCATTGCAGTGGAGAATCAGAAACTATCCTTGATCCCACCCTGGTCTGTCTTCCACTTTGAACGGAACTTTTAGCCATGTCTGATTTTGTAACCTCGTGCATCGATCATTTGGATAATACTGTGTTACTGAGTTATGTGGATCTTCTAAATGTTGACACCCTTTATCATCTGTTTCTTCAAAAGGAGCATATTTGCTTTCTGATCTTACCAGAAAAGTCTTTAGGTATTGGGAAGCTATGAAGCTCATGGTAGTGCATACATATTTTCAAAATTCTATTTTTGGCCTTTTTTGGGGGGGCCTTGTTTTTTGAATTGTTGGCAACAAATATTTATTGTTTCATATTAAGTGACAGGCTCACTTCATTTTTTAAGATACACCCAGCCGGCCTGGGTCCTCCTCACAGGAGCCCCTCCCTACCCCATCAGATGCACTGGCCTGGGTCACAAACCCACAGTGCCAGGCAGGCCAGGAGGACAGTAGCCAGAGCCAGCAGCTCCCTGGAGTGGCAGTACTTGGGTACTGCCAACTATCCAAGACTGAATAGCCATGGTTTGCCAGTTGCCTTTTCAATGAAAAATAGTTCTGTGAAAAAGTGGCTAGTTGAGCTGGGTACTTAAACATGGGCACTTTCCGCAGAGACAGGGCTGTGCACTAGAGGGCACTGTGCAGACTTTCCACCCTCCACACAGAGGGTTCAGAAGACACACACTTAAGTTTAGATTTGATAAAATTTATAGTTTTTACTCCTTCATTGAGGACATTCTTAAGGGAAACATTTCTGTGCTGAGTGTGGCGTACAGCTGGTTTCGTGACTTCCGTTGAGCGCTCACGCTCCAGCAGTCTCACCTAGTATTGCTTTTGCTCTTTCAGGGCAAACCCCAGCATAGTGAGAAGGGAAAATTGTTTCTGTGTTGCAATGGAAACAGGACTTCACGGATCCTGGCTGAAAGGGTTGGGCACTTGACTTCCAGGGATCCGAGAGTACGCTTTGGGAACCACTGACCCGGACATCCTTCTCCCTGCCAACCCTGCCCCGTCGTGTCCTTGTTTTCCTTCATGTCCCAGCCCCTAGACCAGCTCAGGTCCTGGCCCCCTTATAGTCTTTCAAAATCCTCTGCTCTTTCCTGTCGTCACACATACCACCCGTCTTTCACTGCATTGTTTGATGGTTCTGTAGACCGGAGAGTGGCTCTGTTTGTTTTGTTCACCATTGGGTCCCCAGGGCCCGGCTCAGGGCCTCGTACATAGTAGGCCCTCAAAGAATAATTGCTGAATGAATGAGCCGCTTTTTGTTGGGCCCCATGCTGGATGTTGGGGGCCTGGAATCAGATAGTCACTAGATACTCCTAGGCCTGTGAAGGAGCCAAGACTTGCCCTCAGATGGGCAGGTTGCCAGCTAGGGAGTAGTAGGAGACATAAGCCAACAGCTCTACTGAGGGCACTAGGAGCAGGGAGAATGTGCTCAGGACCTCTGCGCCCAGTGAAGGCTGGGGTCTCTGGGATGGAGAGGGTCTGTGTTTAGTGAGAAAGGTCTCTGAGGTAGAGAGGGCCTGGGTCTGGTGAAGAGAAAGGTTTCTGAGGTGGAGAGGGTCTGGGTCTGGTGAAGGGAAGCCAAGCCCCAACCAGCACCTGGCTCTCTGGGCCTATTGGAGTGGCACCTGGCCAGTTTCTGAGGCATCATTCGTTCTTTGTTTTCCCCTCAGGTCACAGTTACCTGGAGAGGCTCCTGAATGTTGAGGTACCCCAGAAAGTTGGGTGAGTTCAGTTCTAGGGCCTGGGGACCTTTCCAGGGCTGGGCAGGGTACATGGATTTCTGTGTACGTGAACTCCAGGCTAGAAGCATTTCCTGTGCCTGAGCTTTCCCTCCTGGTGGGGACAGCCTATGGCTGTAGCCGCACACATTTGTCAGCCTTGGCCTGGCCTTGACTCTTCCAAGCCTTACCCTAGGGGCGTGGGCTTCATGGGTTGGCAAATCCAAAGGGTCTGCCGGCCCTTCTGTGAATGGAAAAGTGGCCTCACAAGACACAAGAGACAGTGGCTTATTGGGACATGCGGGATTAGGGTAGAGCCGGGAAGGGGCTGACATCCCCAATGCAGCTGAATTCGGAAGCTGACCATCCTCGTCTGCCCAGGCGGCAGCCACTCCAGGGAGCTGCTGTCTCTGGCTACTGTCCTCCTGGCCTGCCTGGCACTGTGGGTTTGGGACCCAGGCCAGTGCATCTGATGGGGGGGGAGGGGCTCCTGTGAGGAGGACCCAGGCTGGCTGGGCGCGTCCCACATGCTTCTTGCTCTGCTTTCAGCCCTGAGCAGAAGCCCGGCAAGGAGGCTGAGCCCGTGGAGACAGCTGAACCGGAGGTAAGGCGAGCAGGCCAGGGAGAGGAGCGCTCAAGGGCCTGGGAGTCCCAGGTGAGACCCCAAAGCCTTGGTTTCTCCCTCAGGTCCTGAAGAACGCGCCCCGCAGTGCCACCAAGATTGCCATTAGCACACCTGGCTCGCGACCTGTGGCTGGTGGCCAGGAAACGCCCTCTGAGGGGCAGCAAGGTGAGTCTGACCTGCCAAGTACGTGAGCTCCAGGGCCGCGTGCTGGTCCAGCTCCAGCACGAGACCAGGACCATGCTGGCCTTGGTGGCCTTGGCCTCACTCTGTCTGTCTGTCAGAGTCTTGTGCCCCCCCTCCTGGAGGCAGTGGGGGGAACCCTGTGCTGGGGTGTGAACACCTGGCCTTGTTATGTCTTGGCCGCTGGCTCACTTCTCACCTTTGTGGGTCCCCTGTGTGAAGAGGACAGGAGAGCTCTGGGCTCTGGCACCCCCAGACTAGCTGCCACGGGCGTCCAAGGCCTGGCTTATGTCTTCTCGGTGGGAAGAGCATGAGAACTATGAGGTCTTTGAATATGGCTTCCCAGCTTTATGCGGGGGTCAGGGACAAGGGCCGTGCCAGCCCTGCAGCCCATGGGTGAGCTGTAAGGTCCCTTTGGGGGAGAGTATTAAGCAGGAGGGGGAGATGCTTGTTCTCCTTGGGCAGTGAAACAGAAGGTACTACCCCCACACCGCGTGTGAGGAGCCCTTCCCTCCTCCCGGCATGCCAGCCCCGGCCCACAGGCCCTGGAGGAGTGCGGTTTCGAAGCCGGGTGAGGGGTCTGTTAGAGTTTCCAGTTTCCACAGGCTTCTGCTCCTGAAGTGTACCCACCCCCACCAACTCTCAGTGTTGGAGGAGAGACATGGTTGGGGTCACCTCGATAGGACTGTCCTGCCGTTCTTGTCACAGGGCCAGGCTGGGGGGTGAGGGAGTCCACGGGCAGGGCATAGCATGCTGGGCTCCGGATGTCCCCAGATGTCTTGAGGCCATTCGGTGCTGAGGCTGATGGTGTCTGCCACTGGCCACCTTGGGGTCTTCCAGGAAGAGAGCCTTGCCCCTGTCGTGGCTTCTGCTTGGGGCGGGGGGTGGGGGGGCTGGCCCCTCCAAGCTGACCCTGCGGCCTCACCAAAATTGCTCTCTTCACAGAGCCCAAGACTGACCAAGCAGATGGCCCCAAGGAGCGCCCCCAGAGTGTCAGGTTTGCATCCAGTCAGGGCCTTGCAGGCAACAATTCTGAAGGGCCCAGAGGGGCATGAACCTGGAGTCCTTGTTCGGGAGGGTGGGCATGGGGTTGGGGGCCTCGGTTTCCTCTCAGCGGGGAGGTGAGGGGGCCTAGTACTCTGGCTGAATGAAGGAGCTGGCTCACTGCGATGACACAGACCTGGTCCGGGAGTGGATGACCCGATCCCAGACCCTGTCCTCTGCACCCTCCTGGCTGTGTGACCTGGGACAGGCCACTTCCCTTCCTCTGGGCAGCAGAGAGTTGGTCAGGGAGACCCCACCTCAGCAGAGCTTTTTAGTCGGGCACCCTGTGCTGGGCCCACTTCTGTTCATGGGGGACCTCTTACAGGGTGAGGTTGGGGCTCTGGGGAGGGTCCTGGGCTCAGCCCTGCGCCGCGCCTCTCGCCCCGCTGCGGCAGGAGGAAGCGCAGCTACAAGCAGGCGGTCAGTGAGCTGGAGGAGGAGCCACAGCTGGAGGACGAGGAGCTGCAGGCCCCCAGGAGCAAGACCCCTTCCCCGCCCTGCCCTGCCAGCAAGGTGAGCAGGCGCCTGCCTACCCTCCCTCCCTCCCTCGGTGCCCTGCCCCCCCGTGGCCTTGTCCTTACCTTGGTCCCCTCCCGAAGGTGGTGCGGCCCCTCCGGACCTTCCTGCACACCGTGCAGAGGAACCAGATGCTCATGACCCCGACCTCGGCGCCCCGCAGCAGCGTCATGAAATCTTTCATCAAGCGCAACACTCCCCTGCGCATGGACCCTAAGGTGAGGGAGCCGGTGGCCCTGGCCGAGCTTTGCCCCAGCCGGCTGGTGCGGCCGGAGGCTCCAGTCCCCTCGGCTGCCGGGAGGAGCATGGGTCTGGACCAAGGCAGCCGAGACCTGGCCCTGGCCAAGGGCCAGCTCCCTCCTCTATGGCCACTGGAGGACTGTCCTTGCTCCCTGGGCTCTGCACCTCGGCTTAGAGGCTTAGTTGGCTGCTCATGATACCCGGGCCTTGGCTGCGGGGCTGAGAAGTAGTAGAAGTGGCGTAGCTGGCCATGGCCATGACCATCCATCCCCACGCCCACTCTGGGGGCTTGAGTAGTTAAGGTGAGAGACACACGTGGACGCTGTGCTCGCTGGGGATGGGGGCTGCTGAGGAGAGGCTGCGGGCCCCACACCGATGCTGGCATGGCCAAGAGGGTGGCCGGCTTTCAGGGTGTCCCCCAGCCTGCCATTAACTCCTGGCTTTTTCCTTGTCTCCTCTTCCCCACAGTGCAGCTTCGTTGTAAGTAAAGCCTTTTCCTGTCCCGGTAACCTAGCTCCCCCTAGCACTTACCTGCTTAGCCCTCCTCCTGCAAACCCACCAGCGTGTGTAGAAGCACTAACTGGGAAATGGAGGGGTGCGGCCGAGGGGGTGGGGGAGCCGGAGGCGCTGGGTGGCTGCCTGGAGACGCTCAGCCCTTCCGGGTGCCCTCCCCGTGCAGGCCCCATCCTCTCTGCCCTTGTCTCTGCTCCCGGGAGGACGGACGTTGATCTCAGAACCTCCCTGAAGCCGGGGGGGGGCAGAGGGGGTGCGGCCTGCGGCCGTTGGCGGGGGCCACAGCTTGGATTTCCCCACAGCACCTCCCTCCCTACTCCCCAGCCCTGGGCTCCCCCTCAGGGTTTGGGGCTGTGAAGAGAACAGATAGGTTGTCTCTGGTCCCCAGAGCCACCAAGATGGATTGGGTCACAGACCTTCGCTACTGCCCTGAGGGGCGGAGCTATGGGGGAAGCCAGAGCTCAAGGCTGAGTATTGTGGGCGTAGCCGTGGAACTGCCAATAGCAGCCTCTGGAGAGAAGGCCACCGAAGCTGTTCTCTTCCCAGATACCTCAGAGTTGAGCCGGGCCACGGGCCCTGAGGAAGGAGCCCCAGATAGCCAGGATCGGCTTAGCCTGGAGTCTTGGCTTCCTGGGGTCTCCTTGGTTCCCACTGGTGCTTTGAAGGGCCTACTGCTAGCAGGGCTTCTGCCTCTTAGCAGAGGGCCTTGGGCTAGACAGATCAGGGGGCTTCCCAGCAGTTAGACAGGTCGGCCCTGAACTTGCCTCTCCTGCGAGGAAGCTGGTCCCCTTCAGCTGAGCATCTGGGGCTGGTGGGCCGTTTCTATGTTCGGAGACAGTGGGCATAAGTGGGTCACAGGGACCTCGGACTCCTTTCCTAACCTTTGGCTGAGTTTCCTTTGGCTACAGAATGAGATCAAGGTCGTTTCATAGAAATGGATGTGCCAAAGTCCTGTGTCCCAAGCACCCAGCACAGGGCTTGGTACGAAGTGATTTTGAGTAAAAGGCAGAGAGAATGCTTGGTTGAGGCTCCTGGAGGCAGAAGGGGCTCAACAAGCTTGGTTTTCTCCCCTGCTGCCTTGGCCTCAGTGCGGTCTCTGGGAGCAGGGACAGCCCAGCCCACGTTGGAGGCATGGGACAGAGGGCACACACGGATTCTATGACACGGACAATTCTTGCTTTCTCCTATAAAGTTCACAATGCCCAGAACAGTTTCCCTGACCTGTGTTTGGCAATTTTAGCACTCAGACTTCCAGAACAAAACTGGTTTTGCTGAGCCCTGTGGGAAGCAAGAGTCTGCTCAGCCCCTGGGGCAGGAACAGAGGGTGGTGGGTGCTCCAGGTACCACGTGAACTTTGCCTCCCAGGTGTGTTCCTCACCGGACAGCTGGGGATGGGAGTTGACTTCTGCCTGGGTGACCTTGAACCTGCAGAGTTACATCTTTGACCAAATGTGGAGTGTTCGCAGCCACTGTTGCTAAGAAAGTTTTAGTATTACGTCCTTTCTCTCCATCGTGGGTGGCGACGACACCCATGCAGGCGGCAGGCCTTCCTGTGTGTCCCGCAGTACTTTGGGCTCCATTCGTTTCTCTTCATTTCTCTCTGTTTGGATCAGATGGCGTTTCATTGACTTATTTTCACGTTTATTAATAACTGCTTATCTTTGCCATTCTGCTCTTGGACCTAGGCACTGAGTTTTTATTTATTTTTTTTTTAATCTCCGTTACTGTATTTTGAGCTCTCAAATTCCCAATTTCCTTTTTTTCTGGATCTTCTGTCTGCTGAGATTTTCTGTTTTGCCAGTTGTCTCAAGAACCTGACTACTGTCGAAACATTTTTAGAAGAGCAGTGTGATAGTCAGGGTCCTGTGTCTGCGTTTGCCTCTCGCAGCTGAGCCTTGGCATTCGCACACAACCTGACAGTATTGTTTTCTCCATCCATACTGTGCGTTTCCTGTCTCTGCGGTTCTCCCTCTCGGCCTCCCAGCCAGGAAGCTGAGGCTTTATGACCCTGCCATGCCTCGTGCTTCCACAGCCGCATCGGAGTCAGCTGCTGGGCGGGAGAGGCAGGCAGCCTTGTCCCAAGCTTCCGGGATCACAGCCCCGCAGTAGGGAGGGGAAGCTTCTCCTCCCTCAGGGTTTTGACGCTGCAGGTTCTTCTAACTGCGGCTGTCCCCACTGTCACAGGGTTTTTCATGGCCTGGGGCACGAGAGGACGAAGAAAAGGACAAACCAAGATCGGGCTTCCTGCATACTCTGAGCATTAGACGTCCCCTTTCCGCCCCGAGCCAGAACGAGAGGGCCTTTCCCACACTCTGTCTGTCTGCACTGCACAGGGCCCTTTGGGGTTTCAGACCTCATTGAGTTTAGATGAGAGGAAAAATAATAAACTTCCTGTGGATTCGGTGATGCTCTGAAGCCTGCTCTTCCCCCTCTGTCTGCCCGCATAGCCCTCACACAGCTGCTCCATGCAGGCGTTTATGGCCACGTTGAGTGGGAGAGGCCGCGCGGAGTGTCTGCTCTCAACTGGGAGGAGCCCTGCTCTCCATCTTTAGGGCCGTATTACGTTGGGCGCAGATTTCTAGGTGGGAAATTTGCAGTGAGGAGCAGAGGCCAAGGGGAAATGGACAGTCACTCATGCAGGGAGAGGGGCCTCTGGGTGGCCGAGCCCAGAGGTGAGAGAGCCTGATGGGAGGCAGGAAAGGGGTCCAGGTCCCAGCCACCACCCTCTTGCCCTGGCCGGCAGGGAGCAAGTACCACTCTTGTCCTTGGCCAGGGAGTGCTCCGTGTCCCCACCTGTGACCTGTGCTTGCCCCCTGCTGTGCCTCTGGGGCTTTCGGGGGGCACGCGGAGGAGGAGGGTCCCAGCACTGTTCTGCTGAACAACCAACTAGTACTTTAAAAAAGTGGCAAAAATCATAATGTTCCTGTATCACAGAGACTGCCATCCTTAATTTTATCTCCCCAGCCTATAGTAATCTTTGTTAGCATTTGGCTGTATTCCATTTTTTTCAAATATTGAGAAACACAAAAGAGTCTGTGTGTGTGTGTGTGTACACATAGCATAAAAGTGACAGCCTAGTACTAATAGATGAACATTGTGTACTCACCATGCCCTGTGTAGAACGTTAACCGCAATTTCTACAGCTGTCTGTCTCTTCCTGATCTTATCCTTCCTTCGCTTCGTAAGTGCACTTTAACATAGTTGTAATCAGAACTTAGATCCAATTTTGAGCCCGATTTTTGTGCTGCTGCGATGTGGCAGGTTTTAGTCAAGGGCAATCAGGAGGCCTTAGGGCCCCCCGGAAGGACTGTGCAGACTTCAATCTGATTGGGGAGGGAGGCATGTTTGGGGGCAGCTCTGCCTCTCTAGCAGTCTGGCAGGGGCCCGGGGGGCACCCCTGCTGCACCAGGGCCTCACTTACCCCCCCACCCCGCCTCATCCCGCCCCACCCCACCTCGCCCCAGGAGAAGGAGCGGCAGCGCCTCGAGAACCTGCGGCGGAAGGAGGAGGCCGAGCTGCTCCGCAGGCAGAAGGTGGAGGAAGACAAGCGACGGCGGCTGGAGGAGGTGAAGCTGTAAGTGCTCTGCCTCCCGGCCCCGGCCCGGCCCCGGCCTCGGCTCCGCTCGGCTGGGCTCCCCACCACTGCCCTGTGCCCGCAGGAAGCGCGAGGAGCGCCTCCGCAAGGTGCTGCAGGCCCGGGAACGGGTGGAGCAGATGAAGGAGGAGAAGAAGAAGCAGATTGAGCAGAAGTTTGCTCAGATCGACGAGAAGACTGAGAAGGTGCGAGCCTCGGGCTGGTGGGTGGCTGCGCTCTGGGCTGGGCTGCACCCTGGTGGGCCCCAGCAGGGTGGTGGGGGGGGGGCTTCCGGGTGCCCCTCCCTTGGGTCGTGGGGAGCAAGCATGTCTTGCAGGGGCAGGGGGCACAGAGTTCGGCGCCCGTTCTGCAGGGCTGACTGAGGAGGGGTGTGCTCATGGACACATCTGGGTGGGCTCTGCAGGCCAAGGAGGAGCGGCTGGCTGAGGAGAAAGCCAGGAAGAAGGCAGCAGCCAAGAAGATGGAGGAGGTGGAGGCGCGCCGGAAGCAGGAGGAGGAGGCGCGGCGGCTCCGGAGGCTCCAGCAGGTATGAGGGCAGGTGGGCCGCCGGGCTCGGGCTTCAGGAAGGGAGGGGAAGGCTGGCATGTGCCTCAGTCCCCCGGCACCGCTGGGCGCACCCCACTTGGTTGGGCTGGTCTTGGGGGCTCCCGTGGCTTCAGCCCCGGAAGAGGTTCAGCAAATGCCTGGGAGACGTGGATGGTGACAGACACTTCCCTCCTGTTTGCTGTGGAGGTGACAGTTCGAGAGTTAAGCGTACAGACCCTGGAGCCAGACTTCCAGTCTTGGCTCTGCCACTTAGCTGTGTGACCCTGGGCAGGTCACTTGACCTTGCTGGGCTTCAGGTCCTTCTGGTAACAGTGGTATCTACTTGATAGGGTTGGTGTGCGGATGAACGACAGGGAACCCAAATCTGTCACTAGGGGGTTAAGTACAAATAACTATAATTTATTTTTTATTTTATTTTATTTTTTTACAGATTCCATTTATTTATTTGACAGAGATCACAAGTAGGCAGAGAGGCAGGCAGAGAGAGGAAGGGAAGCAGGCTCCCTGCGGAGCAGAGAGCCCAATGTGGGGCTCGATCCCAGGACCCTGGGATCATGACCTGAGCCGAAGGCAGAGGCTTTAACCCACTGAGCCACTCTGGTGCCCCAAATAACTACAGTTTAGTTATTATCTGCTACATGCCAGACATCGAAGTATGTTCGGTGTATGAACTCGGCAACTTCCTGAGGTTGTGGGTATTACTATTGTCCCCATTTATTCATGAGGAAACCGAGGCCAGAGAGCTTAAGCCGCTTGGCTGGGGTCAGACAGCGGGTGGGTGGTCTGGCTCCGGTCTCTGCCCCTGACTGCCGGCTCTGCTGCTGCACAGCAGGCACTTTTCCTGGTGATTCTTGGTGGAGCTCTGCCCGGGCTCTCGCCGCTGGGAGGGAGCAGCGCTCCGCCCACACTGTCCTCACTCCTGCAGCCCCGTCCCCTCGCCGGCCGGAGGCTGGCCCGAGGCCGGCCCGAGGCCCCCGACCTTGCTCTCCCTTCACAGGAGGAGGAAGAGCGGCGGCACCAAGAGCTGCAGAAGAAGAAGGAGGAGGAGCAGGAGCGGCTGCGCAGGGCGGCCGAGGCCAAGAGGCTGGCGGAGCAGCGGGAGCAGCAGCGGGAGCAGGAGCGGCAGCTGGCCGAGCAGCGGGAGCAGGAGCGCCGGCGGGAGCAGGAGCGGCTCCAGGCCGAGAGGTGAGGGGCCCACGCCCCGCTGGCCCAGGCGGCGTCCTGACCTCGCGCCTCCTGCTTTCTGGGAGCGTGTGGAAGGGAGACGCGCGCAGCTGTCACCAAGGTGGCTGCCCCCTTCACTTGGGGTCTGCGAAAGGGCAGGCTCTTCTGGTACTGGGAACTGGGCCAGGACTCGGCTTCCAGCCCTGACAGGCTCTCGTTTGGTCCTCAGGGAGCTGCAGGAGAGGGAGCGCGAGAAGGCGCTGCGGCTGCAGAAGGAGCAGCTGCAGAGGGAGCTCGAGGAGAAGAAAAAGAAGGTAAAGGAGAGCGGGCCTGGGGCTCCTGTGGGGTCCCTGCCAAGCTCCGGGCCGACCTGGGGGTCACCGGCGCAGCAGATGCCTCGCCTGCCTGGCTGTGTGGGGTTGGCGTGGGGGAGGGGGCGAGGGCACGCGGCTTGCACGCGGCTTGCACGCTCGGTCTCTGACACCGGCCTCCATGCGCCCCAGGAAGAGGAGCAGCGCCTGGCCGAGGAGCGGCTGCAGGAGGAGCAGCAGAGGAAAGCCAGGGCAGCGGTGGCGGCGGCCAGCAAAGGCCTGAATGTGACTGTGGATGTGCAGGTGAGGCCGGGCACCCGAGTAGAGAGGCTCTGGTCCCTGGTCCTTCCCTTCCCAGTAGCTGGAGGCACAGACTATGTACTAGGACCGGAAGAAGGAGGAAGGATACAGGTGGCCCAGTTGTTTTTACCACTTTCTTACTCTTAAAAGTGGAATTTGTTATGAAAAGAAAAAAAAAAAAAGAAGAAACTAAATTCTTTTAGAGAGTATAATGTGAAAGAAAGGTACCCTTACAGGAGAGAGATCATGACTTGAGCCAAAATCAAGAGTTGGACACTCAACCGACCGAGGCAGCCAGGCGCCCCTCGTACTAGAATTTCTGTAACGAGCCCTTGTAACAGTATAATGCTCTTACAAACAACGTACGTGGAAGGGTTTTCATTGCAGTATAGCTTATGAGGATGCATTGAGCCAAATGTTCATCTATAACAGATGGTTAAAGTAAGCACCAGTTATGGGGTTCCCAGGGGGATATTCCTGGCTGCTGGAGACACACTGACCAGGAAGAATGTTTGCAAAGCACTTTAACTTGAAAAAGGAAGATACAAAGAATGAGTTCTGGAGTACTGAAAAGAAAGAAAAGAAAATAAAATGGAAAAAAAATTTTAAAAAGGAAAGGAAAGGGAAGATACAGTCATTGTGGTATGACTTTTTTAAAATTAAAAAGTGAGCCCCTGAACCTATCTTACTCCCCATGAAATGAGAGGTGCTGACTAGAGCCCCAGCAGCCCTCGGCGGTGAGAGAGGCAAGAAGGCGGGCCCGGGGAACTGACAGCCATGTTCGTCTTCTCCAGTCTCCAGCTTGTACCTCCTATCAGATGACGCCACAGGGCCACAGGCCCCCCCCCAAGATCAACCCAGATAACTATGGGATGGACCTGAATAGCGACGACTCCACCGATGACGAGGCCCATCCCCGGAAGCCTATCCCTACCTGGGCCAGAGGTAAGCAGGGCTCAGAGTTCCTCAGGAGACCTAGGTCCTCTCTTGTGACATCTTGGATCCTGGACATAGTGGCCTGCCAGCTGTGGGTGCCAGGAGGCTCTTGTACCCATGAGCTGGCTACTCGCCCAACAAGCCTGTGGTGGACCTTGGGATGTGCCAGGGGAGGGCGGGCACTGTATAGCCAGTGGGCTTATCTGAGGACCAGTTGGGGACGGTGGGGGGCGCCTCTCTTCTCAAGAAATGAGTTAAATTATGGCTGGCTGCCCGCAGGCCTGGTGCTGGCTGTTTCCGCTTGGCTCTGTGCCCCCCCCTTGGAGCCCTACCCAATGGGCCAGCTGGAGGTAGACCCAAATAAGCAGCTTCGAGTAGGAGTAACACCAAGATGGGCTAACAGGTTTTAGGCAGCACCCCAAGAACTGGAGCTGGCAGTTCCGGGCAGCTGGGGAACACCTGAGGCAGGGACGCTTGAGCAGGATATGGTCCCGGAGTAGACAAGCTGCGATGTTTAGACAGGAGCGTGGGTGAGGGTGACCAGGCCACTGAAGACTGGGGTGCAAGGCCTACTGGGAAAGGGGCGGGGCCCGTGCGTACCGTGGGCACTTTATCGAGTGAGCTGAGCTGGGCTGAGGGTGGAATGCAGTCTCACTGCCGGGAGAGAAGGACCCAGAGCCCCATAGGGGTGAGCTCTCTCCAGAAGACAGCTTGCTTTGGTGGCACCTTGCTTGAGCTCCATGTTGGCTAGAATCTGATTTAGTCTCCTTAACGTCTGACATCAGGTCATTTGGGAGGTGGCAGCAGGCAGGGGGGTCAGCATGCCCGAGGGGCCCCTAATGGTGCTTGACCTTCACCAGCTTAACCTGGCTCGGTTTTCTCATCTGTGAAGTGGGGGTGATGCCTGCTGAGAAGGGTTATTTAGGATGAAGTGAGTTAGTGTTTATAAGTGCCAGGCGCATGTTTCACTTCCTGACCTCCCCCAGGGACCCCCTAACAGGGCTGTGTGCCACCCATAGCCTTGGCCCAGGGGCCCCATTGGTGAGCTCCCTGTGCCACGGGACGTGGCAGTGGTCGGGGGAGGGGGGAGAAGCACCCGAGCACAGCGGTCGGGGATGGCAGTATGTGCTTACGTTCTGGAGCTGGACTGGTCTCCAGACCCCAGCTCCCCCCAGTCACTAGCCGTGGGCCCTTGGGCAAGTCTCACCATTATCAAATGGGGAGGATGAGGGAGCGGCCTCCCTGGTGGCTGTGGGGATAACGAGGTCATGCAGTGACCCAGGGCCTGGCCCACATGAGCACCTGGGGACCCGTGTTCAGGTGACGCTGCCAGAGGATGGCGGTGGGAACAGGCAGGAAGAGCATTTTCAGGGAACGAGGGCCCCGAGAAAGGAGCCAGTGTGGCAGACCTGGGGGCATGCTGGGGCGGAGAAGGAGAAGGCGACAAGGGGCCGGGCGTTGGAGAGACTCACGAGGAGCCCCAAGGCAGTGACCTGACCCTCCGTGTCCCCCCGCAGGCACTCAGCTAAGCCAGGCCATCATCCACCAGTACTACCACCCCCCGAACCTGCTCGAGCTCTTTGGAAGCATCCTCCCGCTGGACTTGGAGGACATCTTCAAAAAGAGCAAACCCCGCTACCACAAGCGCACCAGCTCTGCTGTCTGGAACTCGCCGCCCCTGCTGGGTGCCAGGGTCCCCAGCAGCCTGGCCTACAGCCTGAAGAAGTACTGAGGCCCCCGGGCCTGCTCAGCGGTCTCAGCCCCTGTGTGTGTGTCTGCCTGTCCGCCCCTCTGTCGCTCGGTGCCATCCTGCCTGGTGTTCTGTCTCGGGGGGTTGCCGTGTGTATATAAATGTCCTCTGTGTGCTGCAGGCAGAACGGGGCCCAGGCCTGTTTAGAGGCTGCACTGGGTTGGGGGTTGGGGGAGAACCAGCCCAGCCCCGCCTGGCCTGCACACAGCACTCTGTAAATAGGTTGGTAGAATTCAGCGGAATTTTAGCCTCTAGTGTTCGAGAGCTAGAATAATAAAGTCTGTTCCTTCAAGCCTGCTGTGGGTATTGTGGGATGGGGGGGCTTGGCAGAATGTCCCAGACCCTGGCTCTGCCGCCCCGTGTCTCAGGCCACTGGTGGGCTGGGGGCCAAGGCACTCTTCTAAGGGCTGTGCTTCCAGGTCAGCTGGGTCTCCCATGTCAAGATGCTGACACAGTGGGTGATTCTGATTCTGTCCTTGGGCAATGCTGAGACTCAAGTCAGTTACCTGCATGATGGGGCAGGTGAAGCTAAAATAAGCTTTCTTATTTTCTGGGGAGCTCCTTCCTTGTAAAGGGAGGCTTGTTCAGTGGGAAAGACGTGGAGGTTGAGGTCACGAGGACTGGGCTCTTTACACAGCTCTGCCACCTAGCCCCACAGGCTCCACCCTTGCTGCATGGATAGTCAAAGGACTTGACAAGGTGTGCACACTGCTAAAGCAGGAATTCTGATTAGAAAGATGTCTCCGGAAACCACGCTGGGACCAGTGCTTGCAAGCTGTTGAGGTTTCTCCAACAGTCCAGGCAGCTACTCGTTCATTGCTTAGTGCTTGACACTTGGCGGCTGTGGTTGTGCCCCAGAGCTGCCTGCTCAGCTCCTTCTCATCTGTTCCAGCCTCTAGGACAGGGGTTGGTGAACTATGGCCTCATGGGCCAAATGAAACCTCAGGCAGTTTTTGTAAAGTTTCACTGGAACCCACCTAATAGAAACAAATATCTGTTGTCTCCGGCTGCTCTGCTGAGGGCAGAGTTAAATAGTTGTAACAGAGGCCTTATGGCCCCCCAAGCTGAAAATACGATGGCCCTTTACAGGAAGTTTGGTGACCCCTGCTCTAGGATCCCTGCTTTGCTGACCCCCTTGAATAAAGGCTAAATTCAAGAGCACTTGAAAATGAGGAAATAGTGAGCATACACAATAGACTGAAGTTCAAAAGGACTCCACCCATTTAAAAAAACAGATAACATTGGATGGTTCATTCAAATACCGTGCACAGCTCAAATTGGTTCCATATACTCTTGGACTAGAAACTTGTGTGGAGTCCGTTGGCGAGTGTGTCTTTACCTAGGACTGATCAACTATTTTGCTTTTATGGACTGAACTTGTGTCCCATCTTCTACATCTTTGTCTAGCCCCAGTTGTCAGAGATTTCCCTTATATTTTCTTCTACATGTTTTATAGTTCTACCAATATTACATTTAGGTTTATGATCTACTTTGAGTTAATTATTTTTGAAGCATGAGGATTATGTTTTTGGTGTATTTGGTTTTGGGGGCATATGGTTATATGTTCAGTGGTTCCAGGACCATTTGTTGAAAAGACTTTGTTTTCCTCTGAATTTCTTTTGCATCTTTGTCAAGAGTCCGTTAGCCGTTTTTGTATGGGTCTATGTCTGCACTTGTGTTCTCTTCCACTGATCTGTGAGTCTCTCCTGTTACCAGTACCACATCATCAAAGTTACGGTAGCTTGTATCCATCTTAAAAATCTGTCAGTGTGACTCCTCTAACTTTATTCTGCCTTTTCAAAATTATTTAGACTTGTCCATCAATTTTGCCTCTCCATCTAAATTTTAGAATGAGCCTATTTATACAAAAGCCCTGCTAGGACTTTGATTGGAATTACATTAAATCTATAGATAAATTTGGGGAGAATTCACATATGATAGTGAGTGTTCTAAACCATCACGTGTCTTGTCTCTTTGTTTATTTGCATCTGGGGCTTCCGTCTGTGGTTCGTGGTCTCAGCATACAGATTCTGTATAAGTTTTGTTGAACTTACAGCTTAGTATTTTATTTTCTTGGAGCTACAGTAAATGGTATTGTTTTTCTAATTTTTGTTACCAGTTGTTCATTCCTGTATATAGAAATACAATTGATTTTTGTGTGTTGACCTTGTATTTTGTGATGCAACCAAAGCAGTATGTGGGGGGACATTTATAGTACTAAATGTCTGTTAGATAAGAGGTGTTGAATCCATAACTTCAGCTGCCACTTTAAGAAATTAGAAAAAGAAGGGCACCTGGGTGGCTCAGTGATTAGGTGTCTGCCTTTTGCTCAGGTCATGATCAGGGTCTCTGGGCCCTGAGATCAAGCCCTGCATCAGGGTCCCTGCTCGGTGGGAAGGCTGCTTCTCCCTCTCCCACTCCCCATGCTTGTATTCCCTCTCGCTACCTGCCAAATAAATAAATAAAATATTTGAAAAAAAAAACTAGAGGAAGAAGACCAAATAAAAGTAAAAGCAAAAGAAGGGACAGAACAAGGGTGTAACAGAAATCTATGGCACTGGAGAAAGATAATGGAGAAAATTTAACTAGACCAAAAGCTGAGTCTTTGAGAAGCTCAAAAAAAAAAAAAAAAAAATCATAAACCTCTAACTAGATTGATCAGGAGAAAAAGAAGAAAAATGGCCATTGTCAGGAATGAAAGAGGTACAAACCAGTATAAAGTCTATAGATAGTAAAACAACAGAATATTACAAGCAATTTGTAATAAATTAGACAATTTAGATGAACACAAATTCCTTGGAAGATCCAAATTATTTTAGTTCACTCAAGAAGAAATAGAAACCTAAATAGCCCTACTTAGGAAAGAAATTGAACTTGTAAGAAGAAACTGAATTTAAAGAATTTGAATTTAAAATATCAATTTAAAATTCAAGAAATTGAATTTAAAATCTCACAAAGGGGGGGTTCTGGGTGGCTTAGTTGGTTGAGCATCTGCCTTTGCCATGAGTCTGGGGTCCTAGGCACCAGCCCCATGTTGGGCTCCCTGCTCGGGGGGGTGGGGTCTGCTTCCCCTTTATCACCCCCACCCCAACTCATGTTCTCTCTCTCTAATAAATAAAATTTTAAAAAATCTCACAAAGAATACTCTAGCCTAGGTCACTTTAGTGGTAAATGCAACCACATATTCAAGTAAGACATAATACCAATTCTACATAACCTCTTTCAGGAAATTAAAGAGGAAAGAATACTTTCTCCCTCCATCAATGAGGCCAACATTGCCCTGATCCCAAAACCAAACAGACTGCAGAAGAGAAAATTAGACACCTATCCCTCATAAACCTCAACACAAAAATTCTCAACAAAATTGTAGCAAATTAATATAAGTTCTATAAAGACAATAATACAAATTAAACAAATAGGGTTTTTCCCAAGAATGCAAAGTAGTTTTACCATTTGAAAGCCAACTAATGTAATTTTGTCATATTAATACAGGAGGAAAATTGTGTGATTAATAATAGATACAGAGAGTGCATCTGACAATTCAGTGCTAATTTGTGATAAAAGCTCTAAGCAAATTACAAACTTTTTTGGTATTCTAATCAATTCTGTGCCCAAGCTGAAGGTATGGTCAATAATATGACTTAAAGTATCTCAAAAAATAAATGAGTGAATGAATTAAAACAGCAAGTTAGAATCTAGAAGGAACTTTCTCAGTTTGATAAACCACATCTACCAAAAAAAAAAAAAATCTCCAGCATCACGGTCAATGTCTTCCTAACACGTCTAGTGCAAAGATGTCCACTGTCATTACTTCTGAACATTTTACTGGAGGTTCTAGCCAGTGCAATAAGACAGAAAAAGAGGCAGGAGAGAGGAAGGGTTACAACTATATTCAGAGATGACTTGTGGAAAATCTGGTAGTGTCTACCAGGATTAATAAGTGAGTTTAGGGACGCCTGGGTGGCTCAGTTGGTTAAGCAGCTGCCTTCGGCTCAGGTCATGATCCCAGCGTCCTGGGATCGAGTCCTACATCGGGCTCCTTGCTCCACAGGGAGCCTGCTTCTCCCTCTGACTCTGCCTTCCACTCTGTCTGCCTGTGCTCGCTTTCGCTCGCTCTCTCTCTGACAAATAAATAAATAAAATCTTTAAAAAAAAAAAAAAGTTTAAAAAAAAACAAGTGAGTTTAGCATGGTTGTAGGATACAAAATTAATATGAAAAATCACATGTATTTTTTAAAAAGATTTTATTTATTTATTTGACAAAGATCACAAGTAGGCAGAGAAGCAGGCAGAGAGAGAGGGGGGAAGCAGGCTCCCTGCTGAGCAGAGAGCCCAATGCGGGGCTCAATCCCAGGACTCTGGGATCATGACCTGAGCAGAAGGCAGAGGCTTTAACCCACTGAGCCACTCAGGCACCCCGCATGTATTTCTTTTAAGTTCAACATTTTAATTGGAAATAGTTCATATGGCCCATTCAGTGTAAGGTCAGATAAGCCAAGTGTAATAATGAAATATGAAAATTTACCCTAGATATCTGAAAAGGAAAAAAAAATATAAAATAAGTACAGTGAGTCCTTTGTGAAACTTTTTTCCCCTTAAAGTACGTAATAGTATTTTTTTAAAAAGATTTTATTTATTTATTTGACAGAAAGAGAGACATCACAAGTAGGCAGAGAGGCAGGCAGAGGGGGGGGGGAAGCAGGCTTCCTGCTGAGCAGAGGGCCCTATGCTGGGCTGGATCCCAGGACCCTGAGACCATAACCTAAGCCAAAGACAGAGGCTTAACCCACTGAACCACCCAGGCGCCTCTATGTAATAGTATTTTTGCAAATATTGTTTTGTAATATAAAACAAAATTGATGATAATGTTCAAAACATGTACTAAATCACTTAATCAATGCATTTCTATATACTTACCTTGCAAAATCAGAAATCAATATTAAGAAACATTGCAATTTATGACAATGCCAGAAATTATCAAAATCTTAGGAATAAATATGACAAGAGATGTGAAAGACCTATACATTAAAACATTAAAACTTTCCTGAGAGCAGTTAATGGAGACCTAAATGGGACATGCATAATGTTTGTGGATTGGAAGCAATTTTCTTAAGATGTCAATTTCCTCCAATTTGACCTATAAATTTAATGCAATGCAATCTCAAAGCTCAAATAGGATTTTTTTGGGGGGCAGAAGTTTATGATAAATTCAGTTTCAAAATGTATATTTAATTGCAAAGGACCTGCCATAGCCAAAACATCTTTGAAAAGGAAGAACAAACTTGGAGGTATTGCTACATACCTTCGAGACTCACTATACAGTTACAGTGGTAAGAACGGTATTGGTGTTGGTGTAAGGATAGACAAATCAGTGGAACAATACGGAGTCCAGAAACAGAACTACACACATGGGATCATTTGGTTTTTGACAAAAATGGAAAGGCAGTTCCGTGTGGGAAGGAAAATCTTTTCACAAATTGTGTTGGAGCATTTGGATATGTTAAAAGAATCTGCAACCCTTCCTCACACCATATATTAGATTTAATTCATGATAGATCATAAGCCTAAACGTACCACTCCCCACAGCTGCGTGTAGTTCTGCTTCCGGACTCTGTATAGTTCCACTGATCTGAACTTGAGGAGTGTACTTGTCTCTGAATTGCAACTTGAGAGTAGAAAGGCAGGGGTCCTCTGAGGGGCTCTTATCACATGTGCACCTGGGATCCCTGGGACTCTAACGAAACAAGCATAGGATCACCTGTGAGGGCTCCTCTACCTGCTCAAACTCAGAAGCCCCATGAGGTGCTGGGGTAGCAGCAAGGGCTGAAGATTCAGTCAGTTCTGAAGGAATGCAGGAAAACAGACATCAGCTTGGAAGGCTATCGCACGGGGGACATTGTCATGATGTTATTTGCATGTTTATGATGCCACTGGACTAAAGTGGACCGCAGATGCTGTGGCCGAGAGTGAGGTTTGAGGAGACGCAGGGAATTACAAGCTCGGGCAGTGACGGTGGCTTCATTCGGTCAGCATTTCATCAGCGATCCCCTCAGGGCTAAAAAGGACCCGTTTTAATAGCCACGTGGGCACCCCCGGCTTGATCTAGGTGCCTACCATCTTCCCTGGATGGACAACTTGTGTGGCTCCCAATCCTCTCCCTCTTACCCCGGTACCCCTGATTATTTCAGCCGCCATGCCACCCTCTTCCACCCACAGCACCCAACCCTCACTGGCTCCACCTCTGTAGGAGAACCCAGCGGGGAAGAGCCTTGCCAAGAAAGCAGTTGCATTGTTTTTATTGAAAGGAGCTGAGAAAAGGTGGCAGTGAAGTGTGTCCAGAAGAAGATCGTGGCCCTTGAGGGAGCAGGACTGTGTCCCCACTCAGGACCAGCCTTAGGAGCTCCAGTGGGAGGTGCATTTTCTGCGGAGCTGCTGTCCTTAGGACTGGGTGCCACTGCCCCTTCACCAGCTGTGTCACATTTTGCTGTAATAGACCAAGAAGAGAGACTCAAGTGGAGAACACAACATGGCAGTAACTCATCCAGTAAATTCACTCTGTCGGGGCCCAGGACATGGGGTTTTCATCCAGTCTCACCTAACTCCTCCTGGGGAATAGTGTAGGAGTGTGGATAATAAGGCCCCTACTGTGTGTGAGGCAAAGTGCAAGGTGCTTGGACTTGGCTATGTTCTTCAAACACATCTGCTCCCCAAGTTGGGGGCGGGTATTATTTTCATCTTCCTCTTAAGCTCACGGAAAGTGAGACTGAAAACGTTCGTCGCTCGTTCAAGGCTACATAGTGCGTGCAACGCCCTGGGCAAGTTATAGGTTTCAGTGGGGACACAAAGGTGAGGTTGGCCAGTCCTACCCCCTGTGTCCTATCCCCCCCCCCCCGCAAACTACCTGGGTAAATCAAGGCATGCTTTGGTGGGGGGGGGGTTCCTTGAGCTGAAGCTTGAAGAATGCATCGGAGTGGGTCAGGTAGGTGAGGTGGGGAGCAGCATGTGGGTGTACAGGGGTTCTGACCTGCACAGCGGATTGGGTGAGGGATATAGGAGTGGTTCCTTACCCTCCAAGCAACCTCTGTGAGCTTTATCTGTCAGATGAATGTAAGAATAGCGCTCTCACAGCGAGAATTAAGTGAAATCCCATCACCATGCTTCCTGTAGAGCTCAGCATCAAGGACTTTGCTCATTCTGTGTTTATGGATCTGGAATCTGAGGAATGGGGGCTCCTGCTTTCTGGTTTGGGGGTACTTCCAGGGTCTCAGAAGAGCCATCCATATGCAGTCAACAATTGTCACTTTTTGGCTGCTCAGCATCTGGCCCCTTCCTATTTGATAGGAATCTGAACACAGGGGGGTGACAAGACCCACTCCCCCTCCCCTTTTGGAAGCTTGAGAAGTGACAGGGTCATGTTTCCTGCTCTCTGGCATAGAGTGCTTAGTTAGACACGTGGCCTGGGTTTGCCAAGGGCATGCTCTTGTCCAAGACTTTCAATTTTGAGGGAATGACAAGAAGATTCCCGAGCAATATGATGATTCATGGCGGCCATGAGCATAAGAATCTGGAGCCCATGAAATCCCGTGGGGTGACCAGGAACATTTGATGATGCCATCATCAGGGGCATGCATAACCCTAACCCAGCCTCACTTGTTCTGGTGTGTAGTAAATCTAATCCTTCCCCTTCTTTAGGATTTCCCTCTTTCTTTCTAAACAGCTTTTGGGGAATACAAATCACGTACCACATAATTCACCCATTTTTAAAAAAGTAAGCTCTATGCCCAGTGAGGGCCTTGAGCTCACGATCCTGAGATCAAGCGTCCCATGCTCTATTTACTGAGCCAGCCAGGTGGCCCACCATTCAGCCACTTAAACTGTAAAATTCAGTGACATTTAGTGAATTCAAAATGCTGTGCACCTAGGGCTACTAATACATTATATGTTAATAAAAAATAAAAAAATTTTAAAAATAAGAAAATATAATGCTGTGCAACCACCACCTATCTCTGGTTTCAGAATATTTTTGTTGCCCCAAAAAGAAACCTCATACCTGAATCCATCTCCCCTCAAGCTTTAGCAACCACTACCTTGCTTTCTGTCTCTATGAAGTCTCCTATTCTGGATATTTCATATAAGTGGAATCAGGCCCAATATGGTCTCTTCTATCCGACTTCTTTCACTTAGCATGTTTTCCAGGCTCATCCATATCATAGCATAGCATGTGTTAGTATTTCATCTTTTTATTGAGGTATAATTGACATTTCACATGATATTAGTTCCAGGTGGACAACCTAATGATTCCATATGTGTACATATTGCAAAATGACCACCACAATCCGGTTAACAAGTCACCATACACAGTTAGAAAACTTCTTTTCTTGTGGCGAGAACTTTTAAGGTCTATTTTCTTAGCAATTTTTCAAATATGCGATACAGTACTACTAGCTAGATTTACCATGCTGTATGCTATTTCCCCATGACTTATTTATTTTATAACTGGCCGTTTGTACCTTTGGGTCCCCTTCACCTTTTCCTCCAACCCCCCCCCACCTTTGCCTCTACCAACCTGTTCTCTGTATCTTATGAGTGGTTTTTTTTTTTCTTCTGATTCACAGGTAAGTGAAATCATACAATATTTGTCTTTTTCTGTCTGACTTATGACTTATTTCACTTAGCATAATGCCCTTAAGATCCATCCGTGTTCGTTGCAGAAGGCAAGATTTCATTCTTTTTTTATGGCTGAGTAATATTCCAATTTATATATTTATCTGGAACAGATAGAGAGAGAGAAAGAGAAAGAGACTTCTCTCAAGTTCTTTATCCATTCATCCATCAATGGACCCTTAGGTGGTTCTATATCCTGACAACTGTAAATAATCCTGCAATGAACATAAGGATATAGAGAATCTTTTCAAGTTAGTGCTTTCATTTGCCTTGGATAAATAACCATAAGTGGGATCACTGTATCACATGGCGGCTATACCTGTAACATTCTGAGGAATCCCATACTGTTTTCCACAGCACCAATATACATTCCTACAAACAGTGCACAAGAGTCCCCTTCTCTCTACATCCTCGCCAACACTTGTTGTTTCTTACCTTTTTGATGATAACCATCCTAATAGGTGTGAGGTGATAAATCATTGTGGTTTTGATGAGCATTTCCCCAGTGACCAGTGATGTTGAGTATCTTTTCATCTTTTTGGTCACCTGTATGTCTTCTTCAAGGAAAAAAAAAATGTCTGTCCAGGTTTTTTTCCCATTTCTAAAGGAATTACTTTATCATCATCATCATCATTATTATTATTATTATTTTTGCCACTGAGCTATAGGAGTTTGTTGTATATCCTAGATAGGAAATCTCTTATCAGATATGTGATTTGTAAATATTTTCTCCCATTCAGTAGGTTGCCTTCCATTTTGTTAATGATTTCCTGTGTTATGGAGAAGTTTTTAGTTTGGTATTGTCCCATCTGTTTATTTTTGCTTTTGTTGCCTTTGTTTTTGGAGTCAGATCCAAGAAATCATTGCTGAGGCTGTTGATTCAGGGCTGCCATAACAAAGTACTATTACCTGGGTGGCTTAAACAGCACAAATGTCTTGTCTCCTCATTCCAGAGGCCAGAAGTCTGAAATCAAGGGGTCAGTACAGCTGATTCCTTCAGAGGCTGTGAGAGGGAATCTACTTTGTGCCTCTTTCCCAGCTTCTGGTAGCTTGCTGAGAATCCTAGGCTTGTGCTGCTTCATTGCAATATCTGCTTTCAGTTCCCATGAGGTTCCCCTTGTGTGTGTGTGTCTGCCCAACATTTTCTCCTTTTAAAGACACGGGTTATATGGATTAGGACCCATCCTAATGTCCTCTGACCTCTACAAAGGTCATTATTGATTACCTCTATAGAGACCCTATTACCAAAATAAGGTCACATTCTGAGGTACCAGGAGGTTAGGACTCCATCACCTTTTTTTTTTTAATTAAAATATTTTTATTTATTTATTTGACAGAGAGAGAGGGATCTTAAGTAGGCAGAGAGATGGGCAGAGAGAGAGTGGAAGTCGGCTCCTCGCTGAGCAGAGATCCTGATGTGGAACTCGATCCCAGGACCCTGAGATCATGATCTGAGCCGGAGGCAGAGGCCTAACCCATTGAGCCACCCAGGTGTCCCGCCTTTCTTTTTTTTTTTAAGTGGGACTTGAACTTATGACCATGAGATCAAGGCCTGAGCCAAGATCAAGAGTAGGATGCTTACCCGACTGAGCCATCCAGGCACCCAAGACTCCATCTATTTTTGAGGGGACACAATTCAACCCATAACACACCCTATCATGACATTTGCTCCTCTGAGGAGGATTGTGGTATAATCATCTCTATTTTAGAGGTGAAGCAACTGAGGCCCAGAAAAGTTGGATAACACGTCAAGGTCACACAGCGTGTGTCGGCTGATTTGAACAGCAGCTGGCCAACTCTGAAACCCAGGCTCCTACTCACTATGGTGTACCATATTGGCCAAGTTACTGGAACAGGAGCGTTGGTGGAAGCAACAAGGATGAGGGCATTTGGGGTGGGTGTGTGGGATAAGCATGGGCATAGCAAGTGGTAGGGAGTGAGGAGAGTAGATCACCTGAGGGACAGAAGAGACTGGGCAGTGTGGCCACTTGTATTATCCATGGCTTATGGTGGTCTGAAGGCTAGGGAGAGGTATTCGGGTTTGATGAATAAAGGCATCAAGTACGTGTATAGGTTCTGGAAAAAGGGGGTGCCCAGATGAGAGGTGATCTCCAGAAGCATAAGTTGTATCCAACTAGAGGTCAGGTCTGCTTCATTCATCTCTGTATCCTTAGGACCCCCTCCTGGGGGCAGCCCAAGGAAAGTTCTCGATTAATCCTGTAGGGTGAATCAAAGAATACAGGCACAGTATCAGAGTGGGTTAGGACATGAGGCAGGAGGACATCCAGAGATGCTGTTGCGTTGAGATAGGTCCCGCCATTTTTGTTTCCTGCGGGGATCTGCACCCTCTGCCCCACTCACACTCTCAGTCCCAGCACTGGCTTCCATGAGGGGAGGAAGAGGCGGGCAGAGGCACCTGGCCCAGACCTGGCCAATTCGAGCATCATATTGTCAGTTGGCACTATGCATGCTGAAGTCTATGGGACTCACTTGTAACATTTTGTTTCAGCTCCTGGGAAAGACTTTCTCCTTGGACAAAACAGTGCCAGATGTGAAGGAGCTGCAGGGTCATCGTGGGAGAACAGGAGACGTTGTGGGACAACCAGGCAATGGCAAGAAAGCAGAGCAGAGACATGGAGAGATAGAGAGATAACTGGGCCCTGCTGCCCCTGGACTCTGAACCAACATGAGGCAATGAAGTCCCTTTGTGCTGGCCATGCATCCTGGACCACAGGAACCAGGAGGGGGCTGTTTAGAGAAGCAGGAGAGCAGCATCTGTGTCAACCCCTCTTGAGTATGGGCCATGGGGAGCAGGCTGGCCCCTTGAGCTTGGCCCTATGATGAAATCTTGCTCAAGAGCACTGGACTCACACAGAAATCAACGCTGGCCCAGAGATCCCTCAGCAGGGTCACACTGACTGACCTCTTCCACAGAATCACAGGGCTCTTGGCAGTCAGACCCAAGGAGGTGTGTTGTTCCTAGCATTTATTTCCCACCATTTTTTGTTTGCTGGTACCTTGGGGCCTCAGCTTCTGACAAGCTGTACCTTGTTGCCCCATCCACATGGGACAGTGACTTGGCTTGGAGGGTCTGATTTGCTGAGGGTCTCAGCTTCAGAACTTAGGCCTGAGGCTGAGAAAAACCCAGAAATCTTGAATCAGGCCATGAGCACATGGCTCGCTGTGGTTACCACCCTTGACCAATCTCCCCCAAGGCTCACCATCAAATTACAGTGCACCCCATCACATCGATCTTCCTGGACCCCATCTGCTTGCTGAGCACCTGTGAGCGTCCTCTTCCCCCCACACACACACACTCAGACACAGACATGCACAGATACTTGCAAACACACATGTAGACACAAACACACGGGTTCACACACAGACATACCAAGAAACACACACACACACACACTCAGGTTCTTCATAGAAACAGGAATAGGACTTGGCTGCCAGCCTCACTCAGGGAAGGCCCCTTCCCCTGCTTCTCTGTGAGGAGCCCCAGGGAAGCTCTAAGAGTTTAACTCAGGAGGCACCTGGGTGGCTCAGTGGGTTAAAGCCTCTGCCTTCGGCTTAGGTCATGATCCCAGGGTCCTGGGATCGAGCCCCGCATCGGGCTCTCTGCTCAGCAGGAAGCCTGCTTCCTGCTTCCTCCTTCTCTCTCTCCCCCTACCTCTCTGCCTACTTGTGATCTCTGTCTGTTAAATAAATTAATTAAAAAAAAAAAGAGTTTAACTCAATCTGAGTCTACATTTCCTGTTCAGTGTCCTCTTGCATCTGCCCTGTGACGCCTGGAGAAACTGCCACCCACCCGGTGATGAAGCTGACAATGGCTCTGGGCTGGCTTCTGGTAGCTCTCTTGTTGGTCAGCCCTGCTGCTCATGCCTCCTTGGAAGGGAGGGCTGGGCTCACCCGGGCCACCACAGGAGCCAACTCAGGGCCAGGTCTGTGCTGCTGCAGGGCAGAAGGCCTGGCACTATGTCTGTGGCGGACCATGAGGTGTGGTGTGCCATTGGGATGGTGAGAGAAGAGGGCACAGGCAGAGAGTGTGTCCTGGCCCCAGGGCTTCTGTAACAATACCCACCAAGGGAGGTAGCTGTAGAAAGGGCATTGAACCAGGAATCAGGCATCCTGCCTCCTGGTCCCAATTTTATCTCCAAGTGGCATTGTGGCCTTGGAAAGTCACTTCTTTTCTCTGTGAATATTTATTTCCTAACCAAGGATGTAAAATGAGATGTCTGTAGAGCCTTTTCCAAATCTAAGTTCTGAAGAAATCTGATTCCTCCATCTCTCAACTGAATGCATGTAGGTGACTGTGTGTGTGTGTGTGTGTGTTTGTGTGTGTGTGTGTATGCATGCCTGCTAATCTTCTAGCTAATATGTCCAGTGTATTCAGAGATTTTCTTCAGAAGGGATAAGGTATGGCTACCCACTGCTCTTTACTGGCTCATTTGCTCTGAATTTATTCAACCTGATATGGTGGTTCTTCAATCCGTCTATTCTGTGCCTGAACAGGCCATGAAGACTGACTTAATCTGCCTGAGGGCTTCTTAGATGATGCAAAAGAGACATTAGGGACCAACTGGTGAGTTCCATTTTCTTGCCTTTTTAATTGGGAGAAGGGTAGGAGGGAGGGGGAATCAGGTGAATCTGTGTCTCTTCATCTTGTAGTGGGTCAGTCTTGAGGGTGGGCTTGGGGAAAAGGAAAACTGGGTACTCAGAGCCCCTCCCCTGGTTCAGGACAGGTCAAGTATGTTTCTTGTTCCCAGTGGAGCCATCAAGCTTGGACTCAGGTGAGGACTCAATGAATGCTATCCAACCAGATTCTGTGTGTGTGTGAGTGTGTGTGTGTGCGTGCACACTTATAACTCCCCAAATCCTTGTGTGTCTCAGAAAAGTCACAGACTTCTCCTCCCAGACTGTACCAGTTCCTCAAAAGAGATATACTGAGTGGCTGATGGGAAAACACACTGTGCTCTATTTCTTTTCTATAGCTTGGCTCCCACCCACCAGTTTGTTTTTTTCCTCTGTGTGAACCAAAGTTATATAATAGGGCACCTGAATTTAGCCAGTTGAGGAATTGAAATCTTCATATTCAAGTGGAGTTTTGTCATGTGGTGTGGTAGGTTGGATAATGGTCCCCGAAGATATCTATTCTCAATCCCTGGAACCTGTGATTCTGTTGCCTTATAGGCTGAAGGGACTTTGCAAATGTGACTAAGTTAAGGGTTTGGGGATAAGGATTATCCTGGATTATGCAGATACCCAATAGATCACAAGGATCCTTGCAAAAGGGAAGCAGGAGCATCATAGTCAAAGAGCCATAAGGTCAGAAACAGAGACCAGAGAGGAGGGGAGCAGCGGTGCTGCTGACCTTGAATGTGAGGAAAGGGGCCAAGAGGCAAAGAATGCAGGCAGCCTCTAGAAACTGGAAAATGCAAGGAAATGAATTCTTCCCTAGAGACTTCAGCGGGAATGCTGGCTTACTGCTACCTTGATTTTAGCTGAGCAGAACTGATTTTAGAATCGTAGGGTAATAATTTCATGCTGTTAAACTTTGTAATTTGTGGCAGTCTGTTTCAGCAGCAATAGGAAACTAATACATGTGGTAAGCACTAAGTTTTAGTCATGCAGAGTTGGAAAAATCCCCTGGGGCTGCATCACATTGGGCCTGGGACCCAGGGCAGAGCACCATCTTCTTTCTTTATCACCGTGGCCTGCACATTTCTCTATCACAAATTCCAATGCAGTTGTTATAACAATGTAAATGCAGTCTGAGAGACTTGGCTCTGTCCCTAAGCCGAGCTTCACGCCAGGAGCTGCTGACCCCATCAAAAAGAATGAAATCTTGCCATTTGTGATGACCTGGATAGAACTAGAGATATTACACTCAGCAAAATAAGTCAATCAGTCAGAGAAAGACAAATACGGTATGATTTCACTCATATGTGGAATTTAAGAAACAAAACAGATGAACATAGGGAAGGAAAAGAAAAATAAAATAAGATGAAAATAGAGAGGGGGGCAAACCATAGAAGATGCTGAACTCTGGGGAACAGACTGAGGGTTACTGGAGGGAGGGTTGGGGGGTGGGTAATTGGGTGATGGGCATTAAGGAGGGCACTTAATGTAATGAACACTGGGTGTTATATGCAACTGATAAATCACTAAATTCTACCCCTGAAACTAATAAAACACTATATATTAATGAAATTGTATTTCAATAGAAAAATAGTGTATGGAATAAAAAACTTGACTATACCTTGCTGCAGAGGAAGCAAAAGGTCTGGTTGAAGAGGTGTCAAAGCCCACTCGAAAATGGCGTAGAGTCCATGAGTCTTCAAGCAGAAGCCCACACGATTTTACTAATAAGGCATCAGTGTAGATCTCCCTAAAATTTTTAATTCACCACACAAGTCTGAGTCTGTAAATGTGCTCGGCGGGAATTGCCAATGTCACTTCTGCCTTGAAACTGGCTCTCTCTGCATCGTGTTGCTTGGCTTTTCGACATCTGATACCTTGTCTTTCTGGAAACTGTCAAGGGTTTGAAGGGGAAACATGGTATAGAATGTTATGCTCATTTCTCTGTAGCTCCCCCTTTTCTAGAATCTTGACCCTCAGGTCATACTGCTTTGGTTGCTCACCAACCCCTTCAAACATCCGATTTCTGTATTATCTAGATTTCCTACTTGTTTTTGGAGGAAGTGTTGGTCTCTAAAAGCTATACCATCATATGTAGGAATGGAAGTTCATAGGACTTTTCTTCTGGCACTTGATGTCTTCCATCATGTTGGAAATTTCTCAGGGATTATCATTTCAAATATTTAATATGCCACTATTTTTACTCATTTCCTTGTGGGCTATAAATATTCATGTGTTAAATTTTTAAGTTGACCACAGAGTAAGGAATGGGACAGTCAGGTCAACTGGTGGGACTCTCATATAATATAGGAAGTGATCAGTGAGATTTTCTTAAACTAAACACAACTCTAAGGTTTGAAACTTCAGGTGGTGCCATTTTGTGTCCAATCTGGGATCTCCTGTAACATTTGCAGAATACCGTTGGCCACCAGGATGAGTCCTTATGTGCAATTCCCGGATGAAGTGATCCAAGTGACTAAAAGTGAGATTCAGTTGGATTTGTGCTAGTTCATGAAAACTAAGCAACTCTTTTTTTTGATAAAAGAGGGCTCTGCACAATCATGCCAGGTGTATTTAATGACTATCTCTTCAGATTTTACACCCACAGAACAGGACATGAAATTATGAGCCCCAGAATAGACCTTTAAGTTGAGGATTGACTATTGAAGGTAGAAGTAATAGATAAATGATCATCTTGGTGGTGTGTGGAAGGAAAAGGGTGAGAGATTTAGGGAATAAAGATAGGGAGGAAGTGCAGATGACTCAAAGTACCCTTTTGGAGGGGAATGACACTGTCTGGATCTATGGTTCCTCTTAAAGGGGTGATCTGAATAAGACACCATACTTCATGTTTTACATGGATACTATTATTTAATTTCTATAATTTTCTTTTTTTTTTTTAAAGATTTTATTTATTTATTTGACAGAGAGAGAGATCACAAATAGGCAGAGAGACAGACAGAGAGAGAGATGAGGAGAAGCAGGCTCCCTGCTGAGCAGAGAGCCCCATACGGGACTCGATCCCAGGCCCCCGGGATCATGACCCGAGCTGAAGGCAGAGGCTCAACCCACTGAGCCACACAGGCGCCCCACTATAATTTTCTTTTAAAGGAAGAGTGGTTTCCACATACTGAAATTTAAAAAGATTAAATGACTGTCCGAAGGTAACATAGTCCATAAACCCTAGAGCGGGAGAAGTAGATTTATGCTTCAAATCCTTGATTTACTCACAAGTCTCACTGCATCTGGCCTCTTGATGTTGGGAAGGCATCAGGACACCCAGGTCAGGCTGTCTCACAGGTAGACAGATTGAAAATTGTAATGATGGACCACTTTTCTCTCTTTAATAATACTGAACGATTTCCCTGCTGTTGCTATACTCCTTTCCCTGGAATTATCTTTATCTTTGTCACTACCATCAAACATAAGAAATTAAGATTTCTTATGTCAGATGTCTGATGTCAAGAAGTTATATTGGCTTTAAAAAAGCAACTCTGTCACCACAAGCCTATGATCAAGTTCATCTGTCAGTCAAAGCACTGTCCATAATGGAAATCAAATATATCACTTGAAATTGGATCAAAAACACAGACTGAGGGTGAGTTTAATCACTGCCTATCCTTTACAATCCCCCCAAAAACCAAAAATGATGTTAAAATAACAAAAGAGCAAAGCAGTAAACTCAACAGTGTGGGTGAGGGGAGTGACAATGTTTGATTACAAGTTTTTAAGACATCCTGGTCAACAGAGAGCAGATAGGATAAAGTCTACAGAGAAATGAATTCAGAAGAGACTGAAGTCCAAGCACATGCTGGAGAAAAACCCCATAGAGCGAGGTGGTTTTTGTACAAAAGAGGAATCAAGACTTACAGTTAGATTTGAATAATTATTAAAGCAGAAAATAGGAAAGGATGAAAAGTAGAGACGCATGACCAGAATGGGACAACTACTTCACATCCATTCTCTCTGTCTTTGTCCAGCATGTGGTGTTTCACCAGAGAAGACAGAAGTAAAAGTTGTACAGTTTTCTTTAGGTAAAGATTTTCTTTAGGTACATTAATTACAAGGGCAGCTGAGGAGGCTGAAGTGATATAACATCACAAAATATTGTGTAGATCAATTTCCAATGACTCGTGAGTTAGCAGAATTTCTGGCCAGTGGTAATGGTGTTGGTCACATGCTTTTGAAGATGTTGAGAGCACTCATGAAGAAAATGTAGAATACTGGGACCTTAGAGTTTGTTGACATTTTAATTTTTTTCTCAATATGATGGGGATTCTCTCTTACCTTTGTAATTCTGCAAGTTAGACATTTTCACACATACATCACTTAGCTATAAATAGACTTTTCTAGTGTTTTTCAGTATCCAATAAAGGAAATAGAAAGCATTCTAGGTATATTGGACAAAGAGAACTTCATCCAGGAATTGGTAATAAAGGTGTTTGAAGGACTAATAAGCAGGGAATACATTACCCGCAAAATACAAAAACAGTAATTACAAGGGAGAGATGCACCCCTATGTTTACTGCAGCATTATTTACCCTAGCCAAATTATACAAGCAGCTCAAATGCCCATCAATAGATGAATGCTTAAAGAAGATGTGGTATATATGTATACAATGGAATATGATTCAGCCATAAAAAGAATGAAATCTTGCCATTGGCAACAACATTGACTGACACTAGAGGGTGTAATGCTAAGCAAAATAAGTCAGTCAAAGAAAGACAAACTCCGTGTGATTTCGCTAATTTTTCATGGTTATGTATAATTTAAGAAACAAAAGAAATGAGCAAAAGAAAAGAGAGGGAGAGAGAGAGTGAAACCAAAAAACACTCAACTATAGAAAACAAACTGCTGTCGCCAAACTGTGGAAAGAACCAAGATGCCCTTCAACGGACGAATGGATAAGGAAGATGTGGTCCATATACACTCTGGAGTATTATGCCTCCATCAGAAAGGACGAATACCCAACTTTTGTAACAATATGGACGGGACTGGGAGAGATTATTCTGAGTGAAATAAGTCAAGCAGAGAGAGTCAATTATCATATGGTTTCATTTATTTGTGGAGTATAACAAATAACATGGAGGACATGGGGAGATGGAAAGGAGAAGGGAGTTGAGGGAAATTGGAAGGGGAGGTGAACCATGAGAGACTACGGACTCTGAAAAACAATCTGAGGGTTTTGAAGGGGTGGGGGGTGGGAGGTTGGGGGAACCAGGTGGTGGGTATTATAGAGGGCACGGATTGCATGGAGCACTGGGTGTGGTGAAAAAACAATGAATAATGTTATGCTGAAAAGAAATAAAAAATTTAAAAAAATTTAAAAAAAAAGAAAAACTGCTGGGGAGGTGGGTGGGGGATGGGAGAAATAGCTGAAGGAGATGAAGAGTGTGTACTCATCACAATGAACCCTGAGTATTGTATAGAATTGTTAAATCATTATATTGTATACCTGAAACTAATACAACACCCTATATTAACTTTAAAAACTTAATAAAAAACTTAATCAATTAAGTTTTAATTAATTAAACTTAATTAAATTAAATTAATTGGATCAAATTAAATTCATTATATTAAAATCAATTGGAATTAAATTTAAAAACTTAATTAAAAATTAAAAAAAAAAGAAAGTAGGGAATACAGAGTATCCATTGACTGAAAATTGCAGGAAGATGTTTCCACCCCTAGAATTGGAAGAGAAAAAGGAAAACGGTGTTGCCCAGACCTCATGACTTCAGGTGAAGTGTAGGCTGCTTTTTTTGTTACCAAGTGAGAACTCAGGAGCCCATCCATGACAGCCACCATTGCAGACACTGCCTTCTGCCTTCTTCCCTCCTTCAGATTCCCATCAGTGCCTTCCATTGGAGATCAAATCGACATGAGGCAGCACTGGTAAGAGAGACTGGGATATGTAACTCACAGGCCTTCGGTTCTAGCGATAGAGACACGAGTAGTACAAAGCAACTGTGGAACTAAGAAAACATAGCTAACTGAACATAATAAAAAAATTGTAAAAAAATAAATGTGTATAAAAAAAGAGCTATTACATTGGTTGGGGTTGGTATTTTTAATCAAGTAGCAAACAGGTACTCTCTAATTTTGCTGTCAGAATTGTGAAGTGGTACAATGCCTTGGAGAGGCTCTGAAGGCGGTTACAAATATTAAAAATACAGATGATCTATCTCTGGGGTACCTGGCTGGCTTAATCAGTAGAGCACGGGATTCTTGAGCTTGGGGTTGTAAATTCAAGCCCCATGTTGGGTGTAGAGATTACTTAAAAAATTAAATATTTTTAAAAGTATAAAAAAAAAAAGAGAAGAAGACATAGAGACTATCTGCCACACAGTGATTTAATCTACAGAGTTCTTATCTCCAGCCTGCTGGAAGCCATTTGTCCGATCCTTCAAAGAGTTAATATTAATAGTTTGTTCCCATAGATGATAAACAAACGTAATCAACTTGACAAATAAAGAATCTTGAGGACATTATGGTGAGTATTTGCTCATTAGCTTCCTGGCACCTCTGAAGTCCTGAGGTTAACTTGGCCTCCTTTTTCATGCAAGGCTTCCAATATTTAGACACAACTTGATGCCACAGGGTAACTATTTCCTTCCTAGGCTAGAGATGGAAAAAATCTGCTTACTAAATCTGCTGACATCATCCTAAGCGGCATCTGAGTGCCATGCACCTGAGTGTTTGCAGAGGACTCAAACACCCCCTGACTGAGAGGTACCTTTGGTGGGTTTGTGACTTGCTGTCCTCGAGTTTCCTGTTCCCATGTGGGCCTGACTTCCAGTGAAGAGTATGTACCTCAGGCATGGACCAGCACACCTGCCTGACTCTGGGGATGGTCAAGAAGAGTTGCTAGCTCCTGGCTTGAGGGCGACAAGGCAGCTCCCCTGGAATTGCTTTATGTGAAAACAGTTCCCAAGGAAGAACAGTTGCATTGACATGAGTCTCACCTTGGTCTGGTAACCTTGACTCCATTTTAAAAGGAACTTGGGATGACAGGAGATTCCTTGACATTCAAATGTGTTCTCATGGATGAAAATCACTGGAGGAAAGTCTCATGGGTCCATGACAGTTTCCTACAGACAGAGCTCTGCGATCACTTCAATGAAGCCTGCATGCCATCATGACATTGAGAGGACTTTAGGCCACATTAGGTCTGGTCACTGCAGTTTTCTTAGTTTTTGTTTGCCATTGGTTTGTGTATAACCTTGTCAGAGCTCTGGAGCTGGGTTGGAAAATATGGATGTAAATTGATGTTTGACTTTGCATATCTATTGGGAAATGTGTCCCATAAATTGAGGCCAGCCTGAGTCATTGTTGAGTAGAATTCTCCAGAAGAGACCGTATACTAAAATAAATGGACCAACATATAAAAATAAGAGGATCTGGGCAAAGGTGAAAGGTCTTCTTCCAGTGGATAGGTCGTTGCAATGTTTCTGTAAGTTTGAAGTTCTTTCTTTTTTTTTTTTAAATTTATTTTAAAATTTATTTATTTGACAGGGAGAGAGACACAAACAGGGGGAGCTGGAGAGGGAGAAGCAGGCTTCCTGCTGAGCAGAGAGCCCGATGTGGGGCTCGATCCCAGGACCTTGGGATCATGACCTGAGCTGAAGGTAGGCACTTAACGACTGAGCCACCGAGGTGCCCCTTGAAGTTATTTCTAAATACAAAAGGAAAACTGTGCTCCTAAGGCAAAATGTGTTGTGTCTAACACAGCTTCTGCCTTTTCAGGAATGGAGGCCTTAGGCCATCCAGAGCGTGTTCATGACATAGCTGGGCTATGGGAGTACCTACTGTTGGGAGATGATATATGAAGTCAGTTTACAGGTAGACAAAGCCTCCCTAAACTCTTGTGTCCCAAATGGTACCTGGGCTGGATTCCTAGCATTATGAGTTGTGCAAGTAGGGGAGTGCACACAATGAGAAACTGTTATGGAAAATTCAGGAGCAAACCAAGTATTTCTGATATTTTCCTACCTTCCTTCTAGGTTAGGACACAGAAAAGACATGGAGACATCATGGGACTACCACTTCATGGCAAGTGTTGGTACATAAGGTGAAAAAACCCCACCGTCTCTGATGCCCAATGGCCTTTCCCATGGCATGGACCTCCCTTTGCAGGTCACAGCTTGCAGCAGGAAGTCTGAGTATGCATTATGGGTACGTGGTCTTCAGTAAGTAGTAAGTGGTGGTACATAAAATCGCAGATTTAGTGCAATTAATCGCACATGTAGGCTCCACCATGCACAATGGCAAGGGAAGAAGTAACAAAATGGCTTTGAAGAGTTTATAACACAGAGTATGGTGTGTGCCAGTAGAGATGCTTATACCTTTGGATAAAGATCCAAGGTAAATTTTTTTTTCTTAAATATATAATATAAACATTATTGATAAATTCTTCCCCTATTGAGCAGAAAAATCCCTGATATTATGTGTTTATGCAGAATATCATTTATTGTTAAAACGAGATAGTTTTATTCACAGTTTTTATCTTTATAAATGTAAATTCTGAAAATATTCACCACTTCTCGCAGATGTGAAAAGAACGAGTTTGTGGTAATGATGGCACTCTCGCCTTTGAATTCTTATGCCACTGTAATATAGCACTTAAAATTATTTTTAATGATTCTTCACTCCCAGCTAAATTAGGTTTGATTTTATAAAAACAGAGAATTAGAATCAATTTCATATATAAAAATGTTTGTGTCCACAAAATAGTTTAAATTGGTTTTTTTTTAGGTCTGCAGATTTGCACAGGCACAATCCAGGTTTTATATGAAGATTTTGATGGATAAAGATATGTCTTCTGTCTTTGGTAATTGAAACAGGAGGGATCGTGGAAGCGGATGTGGGAAAGAGGGTCTGGGTGATCACATGTATGTGTGTGGTTACAGTATATATGGACGTTATGATCTCGATGTGACCATTACAAGTCTTATCCTGCTGGTATGTGCTTGCCAGTTGAAGACTAAAGTCCTAGAGAATCCCTGGGATTTCAACCTGAGCCAGAAGGGACATGTGTGACCAGCACTTCCTGCTGAGGACAGGAGACCAGGGACTCTGTGGGGTGTGTGGATAACTAATATCTAATCCCCACCACCACCCTCCTGTATCCTGAGTTCCAATAGTCATCACTTAGGATTTAAAAATCACACTAACAGCCACTTAGACATGACCATAAACCAGTGAATTAAGTGACTGAAAAGTAGTGAAATAAGTCCATCAGAGAAAGACAGTTATATGATTTCACTCACATGGGGCATATGAGGAAGAGCCCAAAGGACAACAGGGGAAGGGAGGGAAAGGAGGGAAGGGAGACTCTTAACTCCAGGAAACAAACTCAGGGTCGTGGAAAGGAGGGTGAGTGGGGGGATGGGGTACCAAGGGGTGATGGGCGTTAAAGAGGCCACGTGATGGGATGAGCACCAGGTGTTATACGCAAGTAATGTATCATTGAAGGCTATATCAAAAACCAATGGTGCACTATACATTGGCTGATTAAATTCAAATTAAAAAAATAAAAAAGGAAGAAAAATAACGATCCTAAGTGAGAGGTGTCGGGTTGACCTGGAGTCTGAAATGGAAGCACACTCTGTTACCATTTGGAATAAATAAACATTCCTTGTTGGCAGAAGCAGTTAGAATCAGTTTCATATTTGATTTTGGGAACGAGGTGATCTATTTTGTTTAACATTCTACTTTTATTTCCCCCTTTCTTTACACAAGTGTAATAGCTGACATTTACTGCCAAACACTATGCTGAGCATGTTTCCTGTAATAATTTGTTTGTCCTCACACAGACCACCTTGCTGAGGTCCCCACAAGTAGAAAATGCCAACGCTGAGCTTGAACCCAGGTAGTCTGGGCTGAGAGTCAATCTCCTCCCCATGACTCAATAAATGACAACTTTCTAATTTAGAATGATCCAAATAGTACTTCAGATTCAAAACAGAACATAAAACTATCATATTATGATTCTGGTTGGGACAGCATTGAATTTTTAAAATACTTTAAAAATAATTGACATCTTTAAATTTTTTAAAATATAATTTTATTTTTTCAGTGTTCCAAGATTCATTGTTTATGCACCACACCCAGTGCTCCATGCAATACGTGCCCTCCATTATACCCACCACCAGGCTCAACGCAACCCCCCAACCCCCCTCCCTTCCAAAACCCTCAGTTTGTTTCTCAGAGTCCATAGTCTCTCATGCTTTGTCTCCCCCTCTGATTTCCTCCAATTCACTTTTCCTCTCCTTCTCCTAATGTCCTCCATGTTATTCCTTATGCTCCACAAGTAAGTGAAACCATATGATAATTGTATTTCTCTGCTTGACTTATTTCACTCAGCATAATCTCCTCTTGTCCCGTCCATGTTGATACAAAAGTTGTATTCATCCTTTCTGATGGAGGCATAATATTCCATAGTATATATGGACCACATCTTTCTTATCCACTTGTCTGTTGAAGGGCATCTTGGTTCTTTCCACAGTTTGGCGACTGTGGCCATTGCTGCTATGAACATTGGGGTACAGATGGCCCTTCTTTTCACTAGATCTGTATCTTTGGGGTAAATACCCAGTAGTGCAATTCCACGGTCATATAAATTTTTAAATATTTCCTTTCAGATACCTGTGCATTGTCTGATTTTACCCTTAAAAGAGCTTGCATATTTCTGATAGGTATATGTCCATATTACGTTGCTACTGTAGTTCCTACTGCCAGTGGTATCATTTTTTCCATAACATCACGGAATGGTAATAGCTAGGTTGTGGGAAAGGAGTAGATTCTTATAGTTGACAATATATTCAGTTAATGTTATGAATTCTTACCAGTTCTACCAGTTTTATTTTGTAGATTCTCTTAGATTTCCCTGACAGTTGTTGGAGTATCTATAAATAGTGACCTATTCATTATTTTGCTTTTCTTATATGGATGTTTTCTTCATTTTCTGTCTTTACAGGAGTTTATTTATATTTTTATATTTTTATTTAATTTAAAAAATATTTTGTTTATTTATTTGACAGACAGAGATCACAAGTAAGCAGAGAGGCAGGCAGAGAGAGAGGAGAGGAAGGAGGCCCCCCACTGAGCAGAGAGCCCGATGTGGGGCTCGATCCCAGAACCCTGGGACTGGAATTTATTTTTAGAGTGGTTTTAGATTCACAGCAAAAATGAGCAGAAAGTGCAGAGAATTCCCACATGTCCCCTACTCACATATATGCCTGGCCTCCCCCACTATCAACAGTCCCCAGCAGATGGTACGTTAGTTACACTGGATGAGCATCTATGGATACATCCTTATCACCAAAAGTCCACAGTTTATAATGGGGTTCATTCATGGTGTTGAACAGTCTACGCCTTTTGTGAAATGTATGTGATGAACACCTCTCTTATAGTACCAAAGAGTTTCATTATACTTAAAATCATCTGAGATCTGCCTATACATTCCCTTTCTCTCCCAGTTTAAAAAAAGCATTTTACTTATTTATTATGTGAGAGAAAGAGAGAGAGAGAGAGAACAGAGGGAGGGGCAGAGAGGGACAAGCAGACTCTGTGACTGAGCCACCCAGTTGTCCCAAGGACAATTCTTTTTATGTCCTCCTTGTTTGGACTCTTCCAGAATTTCTGCCACTGAATGCAGAGATCCAGCAGAACTCTAAGTCCCTTAGAGATGACAGAGCCACTCAATGGGAGAAGCCAGGGCTCCTGAATGACCGGATGTGGTCAGGATATATCATGGACTTCCCCAGTGGGGAACACCCTGCTCAGGGTCAGTGTAACAATTATTTAGGATTCCCAGCAAGGAGGGGCATGTTATCCGTGATGTCATGTAGAAAAACTAGCTCATAGTGATCATTTAAAGCCGTTGACTTTTATTCAATTTCGTTGTCATTTTAAAACTCTCCACAAAAAGTGTACGCGTCACGGAGCATCACCCCTGCCCTGGCCAACTACCTTGCACTGAGATATATTAATAATAACCCATTATTTTTTAATCCACTGAGATAAAAAAAATAAACAGGAAATGGAAGTATATTTGTATTTTGGAGGTAAAGGAAGATCAGAGGCTCAGAAATAACTTCTGCAACCAAATGGAATAGATTGCCACTTGGCCTTAATTCCGAACAATGTATTTTCCAAAAATACACAGTCCAACAACTGAATAATGGTTTTTAAGAATTACTTTTATTGCATTTTTAACACATAGGACTACGCAGTGTATCATGATTCTTGAATTGTCTTTTTCTCTTCCTTCAGTATTTCTCACTTCTTTAGTCTCTATTCAAATGTCTTTTTCTCACTGAGAAGAGTAGGGTTTTTAGACTTTTACAAGTCTGTGTGTCTGGCTCAATAGGAGACAGCTGGTTTTACATATTTGTTTCAGGCTTAAACATTACAATATCACATGTCATGGAACTTTTGAAAAATTCCACCATACATTTGTGAAAGAGTGAGAGTAACCTGGGAAAAGAAATCTTAATATATTATTACAATAGGTTTTCCTACCAAGATCCCTGAAAGACTGCTGGGGTCCCCTTAGCAGTTCCTGGAAGCACTGCAGTATGTAAATGTGTGTGTATATATAATAAAATTTCTCCTCTGCCTATCAAAAAGTGAAAGCCAGAGAGGACTCTTAACTTCAAAGGTTAGGCCCATGTAGAGGATTCCAGAAAGAACACAAAAGTGTTACTTAACCTTATCATTATTACTCAGCAAATGAATAAAGAAAACCTCATAGATATATGAATAAAGTTATTTGATAAAATCTGGTGAGCTCTTAGTAAAATTTCTAAGTAAATAAAGAATAGAAGAAAACTATTTAGAACCAAAAAAATCCATTTTCAAAGTCAGCAGCAAATGTCATTCCAAAATAATGAGTTCTAAGGATACTTCCATCAAAGTCAGGAAAACAGAAATGCCTGGTATATTCATTGTTAGTCAACATTGACATGTAAATCCTAAGTGTCAATTAAAATAAGAAGGCAAAATGATAATAAATATTTCCAAAGTTGAGATAAAACACTTTCATTTGCAGACAGTGAAATTCTTTCAACAGAAGACATGAGACATGCTCACAAAGTACCACTGGAAAATGTATTAAATTAATTATTAAAATTATTTTTATTTTAAAAATAAATTTAATTAATTAATTATTAAAATAATTAATCTATTAAATTATTATTAAAATAATAAGATGAGATACTTTGTAAGTGGCTGGATACTTACTCAATGTATAAAAATATAACAGCTTATATGTTGGAGAGAATGCATGAGAATTTTACATGGAAGAAGATACCCCATTTGCAAAAGTAACAAAATCATAAGATACCTAAGAACAAATCTAATAAGTAAATATACCATGTATTTGGACAAAGTTATAAAAATGTCAGTCTTTCCAAAACTGATATATAAAAGTAATGTAATTTAAATCTGATCCCACTGGAATTTTAGCAGAAATTGAATAAAATTATTTTAACATTCATGGGGAAGAATATGTGTCTGAAAATGGCTAAGAAGACTAAGAAGAACACTGAGTGGTGATTTGCTGTATTGGATACTGAAACCTACTGAAAAAGAACTCACCTTGATCCAGGTTATTGTTGGCAGAGAAATAAACAAACATAAAGTGGAACATAATGGAGAGCTCAAAATTGGATCCACATTTTCCCAACATCACTTAGTGAATAAGGTTTCTCTTCCCTATGATTTGAATACCACTGTTATCTCTGATCTGGAGAATTTGGGGACACTCTCTCATAACCTGTTGGTTCTCTATTTTTAAGCTGTTCCAATGAGATTGATTCGTGGTTTTTTAATTAGATAAGGCTGCTTCTACCTCATTCATTCTTCTTTTTGCAAAATGTCATGGTATTTTCTTTTTTTTTTTTTCTTGGTGAACTTTGTATCATTTTGTCAAATACAAACAGAAATGTAGATAAAATGTCAATCCACTGAATTTATAGATTGATCAATGTGCAAACAAAATAGATTCACATGTACAGGTAACTGAATATATAGCATAAACAGTTGTATTAAATAGTTAAAAAATGATCTTTGGGGCAGACACTGCTAATATCTATCTGTGAGAAAGAAAACATGACTTCCACCTCTTATGATGTAAAAAAAAATGGAATTGGTTTAAGATTAAAATGTAAGAAATTAGAAGTTTCAATTAAATGGTTGGAATGCAAGTCAGATTGCTTCTGGATGAGGAGTGAATGGAAGGTGAAAAGTCAACACTCTCCAGGGTCTTGTGATAGTTGTTCCATATGTTGGTCAACAGAGCAGAATGGTTCTGTTGTAACTAGGAATATTGTTCCCTAGAATAATTAAGGACAATATGTGTTTATATAAGAGCTAAGAGAATTGTCTGGCCAGACCCCGTGGAGTCATTCAACTAGAAATCCTCACCTCCTAGACACCTCACCCTCTCTCTCTCACCTCCTGCAGATCTGGGATGAAAGGTAATCTCCTCAGTGAGTTTTTTCCTGTCCACCCCAATTAAAATCATGACCCCTACCACTACTTAAATTTTTCTCCAAGACACTTACTCCCTTCTAATATACCACCTATTTTATCTCCTTATTTAGTTTATTTTTTCTCTCCCCTCAATAAAATAAAAGCTTCATGAGAGCACAGATTTTTGCCTGTTTCCTTTACTGAGGTAACCACAATACCAGAAACAGCGCTGACATGAAATTGAAGGGAAGGAAAATTTTTCCTCTACCCTTTAGGTCTTTTTTTTTTTAATATGTTATTCAAAAAATTCAAACATGAATGTTTTTTATTTTTAATTTATTTTTTAAAATTTCTTTTCAGTGTTCCAGAATTCATCGTTTATGTACCACACCCAGTGCTCCATGCAATATGTGTCTGTCTTACTACCCACCACCAGGCTCACCCAACCCCCTGACCCCCTGCCCTCCAAAACCCTCAGTTTGTTTCTCAGAGTCCACAGTCTCTCATGCTTCATCTTCTCCTCTGATTTCCCCTCAACTCCCTTCTCCTCTCCATCTCCCCATGTCCTCCATGTTATTCCTTATGCTCTACAAGTAAGCGGAAACCATCTGATAATTGGCTCTCTCTGCTTGACTTATTTCACTTAGCATAATCTTTTCCAGATATGTTAAGTGAAATAAGTCAAGCAGAGAGAGTCAATTATCAGATGGTTTCCCTTTAGGTCTTTTAGCTGGGCTGGCAATGGAATTTACTTAAGACAGATTACCAGGGGAAAAAACAACAAACTTTTATTATATATGTGGAATAAATATACCCAGTAATAAAATTGAGATCTAAAGGAATAAACACGACTGACAGTTTTATAAATTTTAAACAAAGAGACAATAAATCATTGAGGAATTTTCAGGACAAAGAAGACAACTTTGGGAGCTACAAAATGCAAAAATTCTCAACAGAATTCCACTGGAGTAGTAAAGTAGTAGAAAGTAACAAGGATTCTATAGCCTTCTAGGTCCACATTTTCTATCTTTGGTGATAAGGATGTCTTCTCCTGACTCAGAGATCTTACCTTACATGGGAAGATTTTTTTTCCTGCTTTCAGGGCAACAGAATGGTCTGAGTGCCCTTATGCACTGATTGCCTCTCAAGTAACTTTTATTGAAAATAATCTATTGGGCACCTGGTGGCTCAATTGGTTAAGCATCTGCCTTCGTCTCAGGTTATGATCCCAGGGTTCTGGGATCAAACCCCACATCAGGCTCCCTGCTCATTGGGGAGCCTGCTTCTCCCTCTCCCAGTCCCTCTGCTTGTGTTCCCTTTCTTGCTGTGTCTCTATGAAATATATTAATAAAATCTTTAAAAAATAATAATCTATCAAATCATCATGTTGTACACTTCACGTATATGACAATTTTATTTGTTAAACTTTAATAAAGCTGAAAAGAATTTTCTTTACAGAAAAAAAAGAGAAAATAATCAATATGCCAAAGTGTCACATTTTGAGGCAGCTTGCCCTTGGCCCCTACAAAATGCAATTTCAACAAGAGGTTTGTGAGTGAAAGACCCTCATATAAGAATCGGTCAGTGGGAGCACCCAGTCAAGGGACGATCAAAGAGAGACATAGTTCCCAGGCAAGTCCAGATCAGAGATGATGAGGAAGTGGCAATAGAATTGAAGAAAAGAACATTATAGATGACAGTACAAAAAGAACCATCAGCACAAAAAAAAAAAAAAAAAAAAAAAAAAAAAAAAAAAAAAGGAGCTCCAGCACGATTTGACTTGCAGTGTGTCATGTATTTGGGTACTGGAGATTACGGTGACATGTGGGGGTCAGGATGGCAACCAGAAACACTGAGTATGACAGCATGTAAATGATTCCCTTCAATGGGGGCAGTGAGCCCTCTCTATATGGGGACCTAGCAATCCCACTGCACATGAAGCTCTCGGCAATATCACTCTAAAACATTTGTGTCCCCCTGGGGATGGAGATTCTCTGTGGCTTATGATGAAGGAAGGAATTATGAAATTTCATTTAAAAGCCAACATGGGTGGAGAAGCAATAGATGTGGAGAACGCCAAAGAGATGAAACAGATGCTTATGAATCCTGTTCATCGGTTGGCATATAAATGAGCACAGACAAACAAGTGTTTTCTGAGGTGTAGGGTTATGGACAGAAAGGGGTAGGGCAAATGTGGATGCTCAGCTTTCATGGAATAGGTATAATTCCCAGGGAGGACACGAGATGTCTCCCTTCCAGTGGGAAGGGCTTAGGCTCTGGATCCTTCTGGATAACTGCACCCACCTTGATCACCAGGACAAGTGTTGATCCTTCAAGTCTCAGTTGATCACCAGTTACCTTGTTTAGAAACCCAGGACTGACCTCCCTGCAAACATCAGTACAGTCACCGTCTCTTGCCTCCAAGTCCCTCTCCTTGATGAATCGTAGTGTTTACTAGAGAATTTGACAGGTGAGGAAGGAGGCAGACACAATTTTGGTATCAAAGCACTTAAGAAATGAAGCAATAGGAGGTTAGATGGTGAGAGTTGTGATTGCTTTCACAGTCTTTATTCTAAGCCCTCTGGGTCCATGGGAGATGCTCCAAGGCTGTGCTTGGAAAACTGAATGGACCAAACAGACCACCTAAATCTTTGCCATATTTGAACCTCAGCAAAGCAGTCAATAAACATTCTCTCCTATTTCAAGTATATTTTCCCAGATGAGAGTGAAAATGTTTTATTCAAGACCCTGTTAGACTTCCCTTTCAAACAAATGACTTAGTATTGTTTTAAATCTCATTTATGTTACTAAAATGGATCTAATTTTTACAAGCTCCTCTCTGTCTCTTTAAATCACCACACTCTGCACATCTTGAGTGGAGGGTGCTTGATATCTCCATAGCCATTTTAACTGCCCCCAAGTAAGCACAGATCATGCACTCAATCATGATAAATTAATAGAATCAGACTGCAGGATCAGTTTTGCTGGTAGAAATTGGGAAGTTGCATTATCTAACTGGGGATGGTTTCATCTCTCACTGACTACTCATTGTTCCTAGACATTCAATAAACTCTGATCTCTGCATCGCCTACCCAGGGAATGAGACAAAAGAGGAATAGAATTAAAAAATCCCCAAAGACAATTTGAAATCACTTGCAGAGAGGATTCCTGCTCATGGGTTGAAGGAACCCAGGCATTGCAGTGGCTTTAAACTCCCAACAGTGGCTTCCACTGGAGAACCACACATGGCAGCTGGCAAGAGTATCTGGGACATGTAACTCACAGGCCTTCCTTTCTAGTGATAGAGACATGAGTAGGATAAAGCAACTCTAGAACTAAGAAAGCATGAGCGTGTCTGGCACACAGCGATTTAATCTACAGAGCCTGGGTTTTATTTTTCAGCCTGATGGAGACCGATTGTCTGACTCATAGAAAAGTTAATGGCTGGTAAATTTGTTGCCTACAACATAACAAACATGACTTATTTGCATAATAAATAACTAACCCACCCCTTAGCTTTATTGGTCAATACAGGTGTACTAGGTAACACTGAGATAAGAAAGGTCACTTAGGGTCTTCTGTTTCACACCCAGAGGAGCAGATGTATAATCAGAGATTTGGAGAAGATTTAAAGCTACATGTATGTTTAAAGCTATATTAGAGCATAATGGAGATTAAAGAGGATCAATGCCCATAAGGCACAAATTACTTTTATTGTCCATTTCACTACAAAAGACTATTCAAGAAGAAAGGTCTTTGTAGTAAGCAATGTATAAAGGTCAGCAAAGCAAATAGTCTTGAGAATCCTACAGTGGGTATTGCTTCATCAGTTTCCCACAACCTCACGAGTCCCGAGGTTATTTGCCTGCCTTCTTCATGCAGTGCTTCAAAAATTTAGAAACAACTCAACCTGTTGTTGATGGCCATGGGTTAACTGCTTTCTTCCCTAGGCTAAAGATGGAGAAAATCTGAGTGGTGTCTGAGTGTCATTTACTTAAGTGTTTGGAGAGGATTCTAACTCCCCCGTTTAGGAGGTACCTCTGATGAGGTTGTGACTTGCTGTCTTCGAGGTTATCATTCAAATGGGAGGCCAACTTCCAATGAGGAGCACATACCTCAGGGATGGAGAAGCACACCTGCTTGACTGTGAGGACAGTCAAGAGGACCTGTTGGCATCTGGCTTGGATTCCACAAGGCGGTCCCTCTGGAACTACTCTTGGTAACATCAGTTACTCAGACAAAACACGTGTTTTGTGACAGAGTCTCCCCTTTGTCTGGTAGCTTTGATTCCAGCTTAAAAGGAGCTTGAAATGAAAAGAGAGTCCTTGACATTCAAGTGTCTTCTTCTCATAGCAGAAGGGAATTGCTGGAGTCCTACTTGGAAATCTCCTGGGCCCGTGACAATATCATACGTGCAGTGCTTTGCAGGTCATTTAAATGCAGACTGTATGTTTCCTGCATCAGTAAGCTTGTTGCTTATGATTTATTTAGTCTGTAATGTGCCTGGATTTGGGAATGATCTTGCCAGAGCTCTGGGATTAGGATATGATATGTAGTTATAATTTGATGTTTAAGCCTTTGCAAATCTGTGGGAAATTTTGTTTCATAAGTTGAGACTTTCTTATTCTACTTTTGAACAGAATTCCCATAAAGAGGCTGTATATGGGGCAAATGGAGGAACTCATCCATAATAAGTGAATCTGGGTAAATGTGAACCTGTGTTCCTATAGGGTACATTGCATAATTCCTATAACATTGCATAATTCCTATAAATTTCTAGTTATTTTCAAAGACAAAGTTAACACTTGTATTGCTGAGGCAAGATGGTCTGAACAAACTTCTGCTTTCCTGGAAAGGAAGGGTCAGATCATCCTGGGAGAGTACCTGATACAGCCGGGCCATGGGAGGGCCCCAGTGATGGGTGATGGTATATGAAGTCAATGTGCAGTTGGACGAAGGGTCCTCAAACGCCAGGTTGTGTCTGAAATGGCACCTGGACAGGGTTCCCAGCATTATGAAATGCACAAGTAGGGCAGTGCACACAATGATAAATGGTTATGGAAAATTCTGGAGCAAACCAAGCTCTTCTGAATTTTTTTTAATTTATTTTTTATTTTCAGCATAACAGATTCATTATTTTTGCACCACACCCAGTGCTCCATGCAATCCATGCCCTCTATAATATCCACCACCTGGTACCCCGACCTCCCACCCCCTGCCCCTTCAAAACCCTCAGATTGTTTTTCAGAGTCCATAGTCTCTCATGGTTCACCTCCCCTTCCAATTTCCCCCAACTCCCTTCTCCTCTCTAACTCCGCATGTCCTCCATGCTATTTGTTATGCTCCACAAATAAGTGAAACCATATGATAATTGACTCTCTCTGCTTGACTTATTTCACTCAGCATCATCTCTTCCAGTTCCGTCCGTGTTGCTTCAAAAGTTGGGTATTCGTCCTTTCTGATGGAGGCATAATACTCCATAGTGTATATGCACCACATCTTCCTTATCCATTCATCCGTTGAAGGGCATCTTGGTTCTTTCCACAGTTTGGCGACTGTGGCCATTGCTGCTCTAAACTTTGGGGTACAGATGGCCCTTCTTTTCACTACATCTGTATCTTTGGGGGTAAATACCCAGTAGTGCAATGGCAGGGTCATAGGGAAGCTCTATTTTTAATTTCTTGAGGAATCTCCACACTGTTCTCCAAAATGGCTGCACCAACTTGCATTCCTACCAACACATGTTGTTTCCTGTCTTGCTAATTTTGGCCGTTCTAACTGGTGTAAGGTGATATCTCAACGTAGTTTTAATTGGAATCTCCCTGATGGCTAGTGATGATGAACATTTTTTTATGTGTCTGATAGCCATTTGTATGTCTTTATTGGAGAAGTGTCTGTCCATATCTTCTGCCCATTGTTTGATATGATTGTCTGTTTTGTGTGTGTTGAGTTTGAGGAGTTCATTATAGATCCTGGATATCAACCTTTTGTCTGTACTGTCATTTGCAAATATCTTCTCCCATTCCATGGGTTGCCTCTTTGTTTTCTTGACTGTTTTCTTGGCTGTGCAGATTTTCATTCTCTTCCCTATGTATGACACAGGAAGAGGTTTTTTTTTAAAATTTTTTATTTTTTATAAACATATATTTTTATCCCCAGGGGTACAGGTCTGTGAATCACCAGGTTTACACACTTCACAGCACTCACCAAAGCACATACCCTCCCCAATGTCTATAATCCCACACCCTTCTCCCAAACCCCCTCCCCCCAGCAACCCTCAGTTTGTTTTGTGAGATTAAGAGTCACTTATGGTTTGTCTCCCTCCCAATCCCATCTTGTTTCATTAATTCTTCTCCTACCCATTTAAGCCCCCCATGTTGCATCACCACTTCCTCATATCAGGGAGATCATATGGTAGTTGTCTTTCTCTGCTTGACTTATTTCGCTAAGCATGATACGCTCTAGTTCCATCCACGTTGTCGCAAATGGCAAGATTTCATTTCTTTTGATGGCTGCATAGTATTCCATTGTGTATATATACCACATCTTCTTGATCCATTCATCTGTTGATGGACATCTAGGTTCTTTCCATAGTTTGGCTATTGTGGACATTGCTGCTATAAACATTCGGGTGCATGTGCCCCTTTGGATCACTACGTTTGTATCTTTAGGGTAAATACCCAAGAGTGCAATTGCTGGGTCATAGGGCAGTTCTATTTTCAACATTTTGAGGAACCTCCATGCTGTTTTCCAGAGTGGCTGCACCAGCTTGCATTCCCACCAACAGTGTAGGAGTGTTCCCCTTTCTCTGCACCCTTTCCAGCATCTGTCATTTCCTGACTTGTTTATTTTAGCCATTCTGACTGGTGTGAGGTGATATCTCATTGTGGTTTTGATTTGTATTTCCCTGATGCCGAGTGATATGGAGCACTTTTTCATGTGTCTGTTGGCCATCTGGATGTCTTCTTTGCAGAAATGTCTGTTCATGTCCTCTGCCCATTTCTTGATTGGATTATTTGTTCTTTGGGTGTGGAGTTTGCTAAGTTCTTTATAGATTCTGGACACTAGTCCTTTTTCTGATATGTCATTTGCAAATATCTTCTCCCATTCTGTCAGTTGTCTTTTGATTTTGTTCACTGTTTCCTTTGCTGTGCAAAAGCTTTTGATCTGATGAAATCCCAATAGTTCATTTTTGCCCTTGCTTCCCTTGCCTTTGGCGTTGTGACACAGGAAGAGTTTTAAACACCATTGCACCATTAAGTTGTGACAATAGTTGGTGACTAGGTGAAGGAAACAATCTGATATGCAGTGGCCTTTTCCAAGTCATGGGCTTCTTTTTGTAGTTCACAGCTTATAGTAATGAAGTTTGAGCATGATCTAGGGGTTGTGGCAGGTAATGTGTGGGAGTGGTGGATGGCTTGGTCAGTTCACACATTTCCCCTGAGGGCCCTCAGGACAAAAGCTTCAGAGGCTCAACAGTGCACAATGACAAGAGAGGTAATAATAAAATAGTTTTGAGGAGAGCACAGATAAGCCACAGGGGTGGCTTTGGGTGCCATCAAAGATGCTTGCAGCTTTGGATAAAGACATACATATTTCAATTTTTGATACTTCTTAAATCTATGATATAAAATATTACTTATAAATAGATGTGCCCTCAAGTAGAAAGTGTAAGAGCTGAGCTTGAACCCAGTAGTCGGACCCTAAAGTTGGGTCCTTACACACTGCTCACACTGCTCAATGAGTGAATATATTCTACTTTGAAAGACCCAGCACTTCAGAATTCAACACACAATGTAACACTGCCTGATGAGGACTCTGACGTGGGCTGGACAGGACTTGTAAAATAATTTGGGAAGAGTGGACCTTCTTGCTGTTCTAAGATTTCCTTCAGGACCAAAGCGTGTGCCTCTATTTTTTCAGATTCCTTTTTATATCTGTAAGTAAAACTCATGATTTCATTCTAAAAGTTTTGCGTATCTCCATTTATATATATTCCAACATAGTTTTGTTGCTGGTATTGTTCCATTGCCAATGACCTCTTTTTTTTTTCCATGATGTCATGAATGGTCACAGGAGGTTTATAGGAAAGTAATTGATGTTTATGTGTTGATCTTATATTCTGCTACATAGTGAACTTTTATCACCTCTCATACTTTTTTATAGTAGATTATCTTAAATTTTCCTGAAAGCTGATCAACTATCCATCTATATGTGGTAACAATTCCATTGCTTCATATTTTTCTGATTGCTTTCTTGCTGGAAGGCAATATTTTTAACAAGATGTTTCTCTTTTTTTATTTATTTTTTATTTTTTTAATTTTTAATTTTTTATAAACATATAATATATTTTTATCTCCAGGAGTACAGGTCTGTGAATCGCCAGGTTTACACACTTCACAGCACTCACCAAAGCACATACCCTCCCCAATGTCCATAACCCCACCCCCGATGTTTCTCTTTTTAAAATAGCCTTTATGGTTTTAGAGAAGTGTTAGTTTCACAGAAAAATTGAGCAGAGCATACAGAGTTCTGGTGGGCTCCTCACCTTCACAGGGCCACAGCTTCCCCCACCATCAAGAGGCCACCCCGATGGTACATTTGTTGCAATTGGGGAACTTATACTGACATACCCTTATCACTCAAGGTCAGTAATTTGCATTAGATTTCACTCAGGTTGTACATTTGATGGGTTATAACAGATATATAATGACAGGTATCCAGCATCATAGTCTCATACAAAATAGTGTCCATGCCTGCAAATCCTCTGCACTCTGCATACTCCTTAACCTTTCTTCCCCAGCTCACAGAAAGCATAGCTATTTTACTGTATCCACAATTTTGCCTTTCCAGGATGTCTTAGGGTTGTAATCATACGTTAGAGATCTTCAGGTTGGCTTCTCTTACTTAGTAATATTTATGTAAGGTTCTTCCATGACTTATCATACCTTACAGCTTATCATTAAGGGATCAATTCCATAGAATTATAGAACTCTATTACACTGTCTGGAGGTACCACAGTTTCTTTATCCACTGATGTGCTGAAGGACATCTTGATTGCTTCCAAATTTGGGCAACTATGAGTGAAATTGCCATGAACATCATGTACAGATTTCCCGTGGACCTGCCTTCAGCTCCTTTGCATAAAGACCAAGAAAAGCAACTGCTGGATTGCACAGCTCTTTCCAGCTCTTGGCTAGTGTGGATAATGCTGCTATAAACATGGGAATTCAAATATCTGTTTGAGACCCTGCTGTCAATTCTTTTGCACAGGTACCGAGAGGTGAACTCGATTGATTGTATTAACTTTCTTTTTAATTTTTGGAGGCACCTCCAGGCTTTTTTCCTCAGAAGCTGCACCATTTTAGACTCCCACCAAATGCACAAGGGTTCCTATTGCTCCACATCCCTGCCAACACTTGTTATTTCTTTTTTTTTTTCCCCCAGTAGCTGTCAAAATGGGTGTGAAAAATCTGTGATTTTGACACGAGATCTGAAACCCAGCACCACAGCACTAGTGCAAATAAACCTGGGTGTGTCTTTCTCCATGCATCATTCTGCCCCCACATCCCGCAGAGTACAAGGGAAGTGCTCCTTGATTTGGCCCATCCTGTCTCTCCAGTCACAAAACCTTCCCTCTGCCGCCAGGCACTGTTGTAGTTCGTGTATGTTTCAGGGAAAGCTACGTGCCAGATACTCCCAAGTATCTTCTCCCCTGCACTATTCCCTCAGGATCTCTCCTCAGCCACTTCTTTTCTTTCTTTTTTTCTAAATTATGTTCAGTTAGCCAATGTATAATACATCATTAGTTTTTGATGTAGTGTTCAGTGATTCATTAGTTGTGTATAATACCCAGTGCTCACTAGCCATTTCTGTCAGAATTCTGTATACCCTTCAATGGCTCTCCCATATGCTCCTCTGGATAACCAGACTGGCATCCTAATGCCTTTAGTAAGAATTTTCCATGCCTCCCCTCTAATTCCAAGAGCATGCTAGTCATACTTGAGGAGAGGTAGAGGAAAAGCCCCTTTGGGGAACTCTATTGCCTGGACCTTGCTGACTACGAAAATGTGACTCTGCCAGTGGACAAGCAAAACTAGTGAGGAGTTTCTTTTCTCCATGTAGAACCTGGTTCGATTAGAAATATCTTCAGATATATATATATATATATATATATATATATATATATATATATTTTTTTTTTTTTTTTTTTTTTACAATACTAGCTTAGAATAAGAAATTAGTGGTTGGGTAGGTAGCCTCCCTTGGCATTTTCTTTTCTTGGGATGCCCAAAACCACTCATTTCTCTCACTGGGGTCACCATGCTATTAGTATTTCTCCCTCACCTGCCCAAAGGGAAACTTGGCATAACAGGTTATCATTTCATACCGAAGATACACTCCAGCCAAGTTTAGTGCTTTGTTGCTTCATATTCATTCATTTATTCCAAGAATATATGCTTTTCCTTTCCTGTGTGCCAGGCACTATGATAAGTAAAGAGGAGCAAAACCAGAGGTTACCCCCTGTAGTTCAGGAGCTAATGTCCAGGACTAGGGGGCTTCAATAAATTAATTGACTGTACAATTGTAAAACTACAACCTCAGTGTTTGCTACAAAGGAGAGCTAAAAGTGCCAGCAATGCCTGTGAACAGGAACTTTGACCGTGCTGTTGGGGACTATGACACCAATGGATGGCATGAGCCCTGAGAGAGGAATGAAGGGCTGGAAGCCAGGCCCATGACTTGATCACATGTTTATTTGGGCAGTACAAGGGAGGCTTTCTAGATATAAAGGGAGGATCCTCAGTTCAGCTCCTAGTAGCTCACCTTTCACTAAAGCTGAAAACCCGAAGCAAAATAAACCATGAGGCTGTCCCTGAGTGTCCTGCTGGTCACTCTGGCTCTTTACTCCTATGAGGGTGAGTAGCATTTCTCATCAGATAGGACCAGCCCTTCTCTGAAGTAGGTGAACTGAAGTGACTTTCTTCTTTTTCCTCTCCTTGTGAGCTAGTCTCCCACCCCTCACTCCCAACCCCAGGGCTAATTTCGTGAGTTCCCAACACCCTGGAAGTTGTACAACAAATTATTGTAGGCAAATTTTAGGAGTTTTTCTACTGAAGCCTCTCTCCTTATCTGTGATCTGTGCTTCAGAAGCGAGAGGACCTAAGATTTAGGTGTGAATCATTTCTGTCACTCTCCAGTGCTTTGACCTTGAACAAAATTCTTAATCACTCCAAGTCTTTTCTCACCCTTGAGTTTGACAGATACCACAAGAGTACATGTAGCAAGGAGTGAGATTAGCTGTGCCAAGAGGCCAGCTATGGCTATCAAGCCAACTTCTAGCAGTTCCCAGATATTCTCCTTCCCAGAGTTTTTCAGGTGGCAGTTGAGTTCACAGCTTTTAGTTCTTGGGTTCAGTCTGAAAAATGTTACAGCTGGAAAGTTTGGGGGAAAGTTCTAACTTCCAGAAGATCCAATGTTGTCTGAATCCTTTTTTTTAAGATTTTATTTATTTATTTGACAGACAGAGATCATAATTAGGCAGAGAGGCAGGCAGAGAGAGAGGAAGGGAAGCAGGCTCCCTGCAGAGCAGAGAGCTCGACATGGGGCTCGATCCCAGGACCCTGGGATCATGACCTGAGCCGAAGGCAGAGGCTTTAACCCACTGAGCTACCCAGGTGCCCCTTGTCTGAGTCTTTTAATAATAAATCTTCAAGGTGGCCCTGGGAATAAGCAGCCCTCACTCCATCTGCTAGTGAGTGTATCTTGCTGTATCTATTTGTGAGTAATTGTAATTGCTATGAGTAATTGTAATAGAATTAGTACATTCATAAGGGTAGGATTTCTGTTTGTCTAGATAAATTCTTGTCATTCATTCAACAATATTTTTGCATGTCTTCTTATCCATGTTACTGACCCTAGTTTTCTACAGTTGTTCTATCTCATCTGACTTTCTAAATGTCCTCCTCCTGCCCCCATTTTCCTCTGGTTTGAATCTCTCATGTCCCTCTCACAGTCTGACATATGATCAGGGGTCAGATGGAGACTGGTAGGGTACCTCGAGACTACAGCACGATTACAAAGACTTGAAGTGTACAAGAATCTGCACTAGAAAAATTGGTCCTTTCAGGTCACCACACAGTTCCAGTGGGTCCAGACAGCCCAGCCCCTGCCTCTCACCCTCTCCAGGGGATTCTGCAGGAATAAAAGAGCCAGTCGTAACTTTGTGTGTTTTTAACTTCAAATGTGTTTGCACGGATTACCTGGGGCATCATGTTTGTGTGTGCGTGTTTAGCTTTTTAACCATGTCTGCCTCCAGCGACACAACCTTATTCTTTAGTCTCAAACTGTCATCTTCCAGCACATAAAGAGTACGACTTCTCTTCTCCCTCTTCTGCCTCTTCTCCTTCTCTTCTCCCACTTCTCTGCATTCTGGAAAGATCTCACTCTACTATTCACTTAAAAATTGATTACTCAAATCTCTCTTTGATATCCAAGACAAAACCAAGGTGTCACTGTGTTCAGGCAAAGCTTAATTGTTTGAAATATAAAAAAGTAATTTTAGCAAACCAGGAAAGTCTTGTTAAAAAGGGGATGTGCTTTAAAAAGGATTAAAATCTGGGGGTGCCTGGGTGGCTCAGTGGGTTAAAGCCTCTGTCAATCAGGTCATGATTCCAGGGTTCTGGGATCAAGCCCTGCATCAGGCTCTCTGCTCAGCAGGGAGCCTGTTTCCCCCTCTTTCTCTGCCTGCCTCTCTGCCTGCTTGTGATCTCTGTCTGTCAAATAAATTTTAAAAAGTCTTAAAAAAACCAAAAAACATAAAACTGAACCAGTGGTCAGCAAGCCTATATCCTAGTCCTGGCTCCTCTGATTGCTCTGTGAAATGAAGAAACCACAGCTTCCACAGTCAGTCATTGTCCTTGGCACTATAATGGGATGAGATCCTAAAACCTTAGGGTTCCTGTCTAATTATAAGATTAGGGAGCCAAGGAGAAAAGGTGATTTTCCTTATATTGATTGTATTCCTTTTTCTTCTCCAGCCAATGCCACAGTCTGTCTAGACTTTGTAAATGTTTCGAAGGGCTTCCTCTTTCAAGATGCAGCTAGCTTCAAGACTACCATTCAGGGAAAATTTAACCCACCTCAAGGAGTCATTGAGGACTATCTGGAAGTGAAGAAATGCACGGATCAGATCTCAGCAGGGAACAGAAAAAGATTGGGAGAGGCATTGGTAATTCATTCCTTCTTTGTACATCAAAGCTTCTGCTTGTAGAGAAGCCAGTAAGGGAGTCCGGATGCGGTTCTGTCAAGGGCATAGGGGGTATAGGTCCCAGCTTCCTTGCTCACTCCTGATTGGGTGAAAGGTGGCCACAGGTGGATGACATTATACCTGGGGAGCTACATGAAGCACGCACAGAGAATCATGATTCGTTCCTCCTTCACAGGCATCAAGTTACCCATAGTGTCCTGAGGAAGGGAAAAACTGGGGTCCCAAGCAGGGGTGTTGTAGGGCCAAAGTGAGGCTTTGTTCTTGCCTAGGAGCTTTCCTAGGGCAAGTTCCCCCTTCTGAGTGGACACCATCACAGCAGAATCCCATGAGGGTGTTGGGAGTAATGAATGGGGAGACAGCTGGAAAGGAGGGAGCCCAGCCCTCTGTCAGCAGGAAGGGCAGCTGCCTGGGCACTCTGCCAGCTTCTGCTGAGCCAAGATCTAGCCCTCCTACCTCAGTTGACTTCACCACTCCCTGCCTACAACTCTCTCCCTTATTATGCTCCTGTCCAGCGACCCTCCCTCCTCTTACCTCCTGTAGTCTCATGTGAGGGTGAAACACTTAAATTACATCTTTGTCTAGAAATAAGATACTTACTTAAAGGTGTCTCTCAGTCCATGCACTCACTGCGGGTTTTAGGTCATAAGATTCAGTCATAAATGCCCATGGGGGGCTGGATTTTCAGTGCTGAGAAGACATGTGCCATCTGGTTGAATTTCTACAAGTGAACCTGGGACTCTCCTGAAAGCTGCATCCCAAAGTCCCCTCCCATCCCTATTCGAGTCTCTCACACCTGTATCCTCACTGCAGTGAAAAATTAGAGTCCACCCCCCTGGCATGGCAAGAAAAAAATCCTGGGCTTCTCCCCTTTCCATTAGAAACCTGAGTGTTACTCTTGGGTCACCTCAGGCTTTGTTTGCCAGATGATGAAAATGGATTTTGCCTGACTTCCATTGTTGGTTGTCATTGTGTCAGGTGTCATTGTTGTCATTGTGTCACCTCATTGTGTGAGGTTTATAACCATCCTCACTGGTTTGCTATCTTGTGCCCATTCTACTTGCCTTTTGTTGGTTGAAACTTCACAGACAACTCCTTGTAAATGACAGTCTGGGTGAAGGCGTCATCCCCAGGAGAAGCATGACTGACCTTCTCTCTCTTTCCTTATCTGTTTCAGGGGAAAATTGTGTTGTCTTGTACATAGCGGATCATATATCCTAGTATCTCTGTCTACCAGTATCTCTGTCTTCTGGAAAATGTAAAGATCTCAACATCTTGCTTCAATAAATCAGCTTCCCTGCACCTCTCTATTGTCTTATTATTATCCCACAGTCTCTGGCCTTGAGTTGGGATGTTTTTTGTCATGAAGTAGTCACTGGGTATGGTCAATAGTAAATTTTGGAAGCCCAATATCCAGTTACCCATAGCCACCTGAGGAGCAGGGACCACAGGAGGAAATATTTGCGCAAGAATCATCCTGTTTCACTTTATAGATTTCCCATTCACAGGGTCATGAGTGAAAATAAAGTTTCAGGGTAATGTGCGATTAGAATGTTCCTGTGATAGTTTTGTATGAAGGATACCCACAGCCAATCTGTCTAGGCAGTTGTGTGGTTCCCATGAGCAGCATCATTAGTGTTTTGTCCCCATCACAACATTTTTTTATTAGTGTAAATGCATTTCATTTTTAGAAAACCTACATGACATGTTTTTTTTTTTCTTAAAAACAATGCCTCCGCTCCAAATAAATCAGGGTCAAAACAAATGAATAGCTCGAGATGACATCAGTCCCATTTGTCTAAGTCCCAGTGTTGTGGGGATGGAGAGCAGCAACTAGTTATGACAAGAGGTGACACATGCGAAGTAATGGCCAGATGCAGGAACACTTCTCTATTTCTAAACCATCCTTAAAGAAAATCATATATGGGGTCACACCCTCCTCACAGTAGGCCAGCAGAGCAATCATGCCATCTGGATTCATGTTTTCACCAATAAAGAACTGGTAATTTTCGAAATCAGCAAGGATGTGCTTGATTTGTTCTGCGGCCCCTGTCATAGAAGGCTTTACTTTTTCTGGCCTCTGTTCTTCAAGTTTGCCTTTGATGGGTTTTATGTAATCTTTGATGTGCTTCTTGTACATCACACTTGGTTCTCACACCTCGCTCTGGTTTCGATCCTACGAATTGTCCAGTGTAATTTGTTTTCTACCTACTTCTCAAATTTAGCGAACCTCTAGGGTTCACCCTTCAGTGAAATCGTTTTGACTCTGCACATGCACCTGCTCCCTGACCTCTAGAACATTCATCAGTACCTCAGGATAATGCTTTCTTCCTCACATTCTCCTTAGAGCTCCAGAAAGAGCATCCAGGTGCCCTCTGGAAAACTCTATTCAAGCCTCCATTGTTATTTCAAGAGAAAAGTAAGAAACTCCACACTGCATGCCTGTAGCTTACTCTTACTTCCATGAGCCTCCCATTTTGGCTAATGCCCCAACCCATGAGGCACCTGATGCAGACAATTTGGAAGAGTTTCCACTGGCTGCTGCAAAACACTACCACCATACACTTGGTGGCTTACACCAATTATTTTTTCAAAGTTTAGATTACAGAGGTCCAAAATATGTAACACTTTGAAGAAATCATTGTGTCAGGAGGGCCATTCTCCCTCTGAAAGGTTGAGGTGAGAATCTATTCATGGCTGCTTCCAATCTTGATGGCTGGAAACCTTCACTCCTTGTCTTGTGTCCCGTCACTCTGATGTCTGCCTTCTCCCATCACACTGCCTTTTACTTTTCTATATTTATCAATCTTCCTCTATCTCCTTCAAATAAAATGTATGGGGTTGCATTTAGAGGACAATCCCCCCAAATCAGGATAATCTTCCCATATCAGAATCTAGATCTATATCTACAGAATCAGTTCATATCTGAAAAGTCCTTTTCTTACCATGAAGGGGAACATGGCAAGTAGCAGGGATTAAGATGTGGGTATCTTTGGGGCATTTTCAAAGTTTACTACATTTACCTTGCCCCTAACATCCAGCAATTCACTGAGTTCTGCTACCTCTGCTCCCACAGCCTGACTTCTGAGTTTCCCCTCCTGTCATCCCCACAGCCATCTCACACCAGTCCTATCCTGCCTGGCTTGGGTCAAAGTCTACTACATATTTCCCTGGGCTCTTTCTTCTTGCAATACATCTTCTTCATCAATGCCAAAGTGACCTTCCTATTGAACTGTGAATCTGATCTCACCCCTAGAAGCATGAACTAATAAGGTTATATGTTCCCAAGTCTTTTGAGTATGAGGGATTTTTCAAATGACAATCCCATATACCACGTAGGAAGGAAGGATGTATGCAGAGTCTTTTGACTTTGTCTTTGAGGCCTCTCTCTACTTGTTCCTCTGGGCACAGATCACGACTCTGTGCGCCCAGGGACCTCTCCTCCAATGGCTTTTCCTTGCATCTATCTTACTCTCTCGGACAAGGTCAACAATCTGAATGCAAAGCTCTGCTTTTCCCATGGCTTATTTCAAGCAAATCTTCAAAGGTTCTCCATATCCTAGGATATGAAGTCTAAATGTCTCCAATCTGATATCATATTCAGGCTTGTAATAATCAAAACCTCACATTGATTCAAACTTAAAACTTCTCCTTTCTTTCTCTCCTTTACTACTAATTTTCCTTTCCTGGATACTAACCATAGTTTCTGACAGAGTTATGGCCTAAAATGAGGAGAGACAAAAAGACAAGGAAGTTCTTAACTGACTCATAATTTTTTTGCCGCTTGTCCAAGTTTTCTGAGTCAGGCAGCTCTTTTTCCTCTGTTTCCTTTCATGAGTCTTCAGAAAGCCCAGATTACCAAGATCTCTTCATCACCTCATGGCTTAAAAACATTCAGAATAAAACAAAGAGCTCTGGAATAATTAAAAATCTAATCACTTGGAAAAAATAATTATGAGTTGGAAGACCAAGCAAAATCATGGCACAAAAGTAGTGTATCTATAGTGGAAAGGATTAAGAGCACAAATATGAAAGAAAAGAAAAGCATGTTAAAACATCAATCAATCCATGACACCCAACTAATAGGATTCCAGAATGAGACAGATCATGGTGGGAAGAAAATTATCAAAGAGATAATATAAGAAAATTTCCTGGAAATGAAGAAACCAGAATTTTATATATCACTCGCTCCTCACATCAAAACACATTTCTGTGATTCTTTTGAACAAGAAAAGTGATTGTTTTAGGAGGAAACACTAGGTCATATCCAAAGATGAGGAATAAAAATCAGTTCAACACAAGACTGGAAGATACAAGAGTTAGACTAAAAATTCAGAGGTTTTGAACTCTGAGTGTATATGAATGGACTTCTTTATGAAGTCAAATATCATTTAAGCATGAATATAAATGGAAATTTTGAGAGTACAAATCTTCGAGTGTTTTATCTCCAATGAGCTGTTCCTCAGAAGATATGGGAGGATATGATTTACTTAAAAAAAAGGGAGTAGATGAGGAAAGAGGAATGATAAGGCATGGAAACCAGTCAACTCAGTATATAACATTGGTTTTTATGGGTGAATCAGTAGAGAACAGTTTATTTCATTTTCATATTCATTCATTTCATTTAAATTCAATTAATTAACATACAATGTATTATTAGTTCCACAGGTAGAGGTCAGTGATTCATCATCTTATATAATATATAATCTTATATAATATTCCATGATCATGACATCTCGTCCCCTCCTTAATTTCCATCATCCAGTTTCCCCATACCCCAGGGCCCACCCCAATAGCAACCCTCAGTTTATTTCCTATAATCAAGAGTCTCTTATGGTTTGTCTCCCTCTCTGGTTTTGTCTTGTTTTATTTTTTCCTCTCTTCCTCTATGATCCTCTGCCTTGCATCTTAAGTTCCACATATGAGTGAGATCATATGATAATTGTCCTTTCCTGATTGACTAAATTCACTAAACATAATAGTGATTGACTAATTCACTAGGCATAATACTCTCTAGTTCTATCCATGTTGATGTAATTGGCAAGATTTCATGCTTTTTGATGGCTGAGTGGTATTCTACTCAGTTGTCTTCCAACTTCCATTGTGTGTATGTTGTCTTCCAACTTTCCATCGTATGTATGGAACCTAGAGAGTAAGATAGATGGATGCGATATATATATATATATATCGCAATATATATATCGCAATATATATATATATATATATATATATTCACATTTTCTTTATCCATTCATCTGTCGGTGGACATCTAACCTCTTTCCATAGTTTGGCTATTGTGGACTTTGCTGCTATAAACATTGGGGTGCAGATGTCCCCTTCAGACCACTACATTTGTATCTGTGGGGTAAATATCCAGTAGCACAATCACTCAGTTGTGTAGGGTAAGCTCTATTTACAACTTTTTAAAAAATTAATTAATTTATTTTCAGAAAAACAGTATTCATTATTTTTTCACCACACCCAGTGCTCCATGCTTTTTGAGGAACCTCCATACTCTTCCAGAGTGGCTGTATCAGCTTGCATTCTTACCAACAGTATAAGAGGGTTTCCCTTTCTCCACATCCTCTCTAACATCTGTCCTTTCCTGACATGTTAATTTTAGCCATTCTGACTGGTGTGAGGTGGTTTCTTATTGTGATTTTGATTTGTATTTCCCTGATGTTGGGTGATGTTGAGCATTTTTTCATGTGTTTGTTGGTTTTTTGTATATCTTGTTTGGAGAAATGTCTGTTCGTGTCTTTTGCCCATTTCTTTATTGGATTATTTGTTCCTTGGGTTTTGAGTTTGATATGTTCTCTATAGATTTTGGATACTAGCTTTCTATATAATAAGACATTTGCAAATATCTTCTCCCATTCTGTTGATTGCCCTTTGGTTTTGTTGACTGCTTCCTTTGCTGTGAAAAGGCCTTTTATCTTGATGAAGTTCCTTTCTTTCCCTCACCTTTGGAGACATATCTAACAAGACAGCTGAGGTCACAGAGATTGCTGCCTGTGTTCTTCTCTAAGAGTTTGATGGATTCCTGTCTCACATTGAGGTCTTTCATCCCTTCTGAGTCTATTTTTCTGTATGGTGTAAGGAAATGGTCCAGATTCATTCTTCTGCATGTGGCTTTCCAATTTTCCCAACAACATTTATTGAAGAGACTCTATTTTTTCCATTGGATATTCTTTTCTTCTTTGTCAAAGATTAGTTGATCATAGAGTTGAAGATCCATCTTGAGTTCTCTATTCTGTTCCATTTATCTATGTGTCCATTTCTGTGCCAGTACCATACCATCTTGATGATTACAGCTTTGTAATAGAGCTTGAAGTCCAGAATTGTGATTTCCCAGTTTTGATTTTCTTTTCCAACATTCTTTTGGCTATTTGGGCTCTTTTCTTGTTCCATACGAATTTTAGGATAATGTATGAAAAAACTTGATGGTATTTCAATACAGAATGCACTGAATGTATAGATTTCTCTAAGTAGCATGGACATTTTAACAAATTTGTTCTTCCAATCCATGAAGATGTATTGTTTTTCCATTTCTTTGTGTCTACTTCAATTTCTTTCATGAATGTTCTATAGTTTTCTGAGTATAGATCCTTTTCCTCTTTGGTTATATTTGTTCCTATGTATCTTATGGTTTGGGTGCTTTTGTAAAAGGGATCAACTCCTTAATTTCCCTTTCTTCTGTCTCATTGTTAGTATATAGGAATGCAACTGATTTCTGTGCATTGATTTTATATCCTGTGTGAGTTCTAGCAATTTTGGGGTCTTCTGGGTTTTCCACATAGGGTATCATGTCCAGCAATTTTGGAGTCTTTTGAGTTTCCCACATAGGATATCATATCCCCCTGCAAAGAGTGTGAGTTCGACCTCTTCTTTGCTGATTTGGGTGTCTTTTATTTCTTTTTATTTGATTGCTGAGCCTAGGACTTCTAATACTATGTTGAACAACAGTGGTGATAGTGGACATCCCTGACATGTTCCTGAAATTAGGGGAAAAGCTCTCATTTTTTTCCTTTGAGAAGTATATTTGCTGTGGGCTTTTATGCCTTTAATGCCTTCAATCAAGAAAGAATGCTGTACTTTCTCAAATGTTTTTTCTGCATCTATTGGGAGGATCATATGGTTCTTTTCCTTTTTTTTATCAATGAAGTATATCACATTGATTGATTTGCAGAACCATACTTGCATCCCAGAAATAAATCCCTATGTTCATGAATAATCTTTTCAATATACTGTTGGATCCTACTGGCTATTATATTGGTGAAAAATTTTGCATTCATGTTCATCAGGGATATTGGTCTGTAATTCCCTTTTTTGGTGGGGTCTTTGTCTGGTTTTGGGATCAAGATAATGCTGGCCTCATACTAGGAGTTTGGAAGTTTTCCTTCTATTTTGATTTTTTTAAAATTTTTTTATTTTTTAGAAACATATATTTTTATCCCCAGGGGTACAGGTCTGTGAATCACCAGGTTTACGCACTTCACAGCACTCACCAAAGCACATACCCTCCCCAATGTCCATAATCCCGCCCCCTTCTCCCAAACCCCCTCCCCCCAGCAACCCTCAGTTTGTTTTGTGAGATTAAGAGTCGCTTATGGTTTGTCTCCCTCCCAATCCCATCTTGTTTCATTGATTCTTCTCCTACCCACTTAAGCCCCCATGTTGCATCACCACTTCCTCATATTAGGGAGATCATATGATAGTTGCTGCAAAGAAGACATCCAGATGGCCAACAGACACATGAAAAAGTGCTCCATATCACTCGGCATCAGGGAAATACAAATCAAAACCACAATGAGATATCACCTCACACCAGTCAGAATGGCTATTTTGATTTTTTGAAGAAGCTTCAAAAGAATAGGTATTAGTTCTTTTTTAAAAGTTTGGTAGAATTCCCCTAAGAAGCCATTTGGCTCTGGACTCTTGTTTTTTGGGAGATTTTTGATTAGTGCTTCAGTTTCATTGCTGGTTATGGGTCTATTAAAGTTTTCCATTTCTTTCTTTTGCAGTTTTGGTAGTTTATACGTTTCTAGGAATGCATCCATTTCTTCCAGATCACCTAATTTGTTGGCATGTAGTTGTTCATAATATGTGCTTATAACTGTATTTCTTCAATGTTGGTTAGTCTCTCTTCTTTCATTCATGATTTTATTTATTTGGGTCCTTTCTCTTTTCTTTTTTTTTTTTAAGATTTTATTTATTTATTTGACAGAGATCACAAGTAGGCAGAGAGGCAGGCAGAGAGCCCAATGTGGGGCTCGAACCCAGGACCCTAGGATCATGACCCGAGCAGAAGGCAGAGGCTTTAACTCAGTGAGCCATCCAGGCGCCCCCTTTCTCTTTTCTTTTTGGTAAGTCTTACCAGGGGTTTATTGATCTCAGTAATTCTTTCCAAAAAGAATTAGCTCCTAGTTTTGTTGATCTGTTCTACTGTTCTTTTTGGCTTCTATTTCATTGATTTCTGCTCTGATCTTTCTTAATTCTCTTCTTCTGCTGAATTCAGACTTTATTTGGTGTTTTTTTTCTCAAGCTCCGTTAGGTGTAGGGGTAGGTATTGTATTTGAGACCTTTATTGTTTCTTGAGAAAGACTTGTATTGCTATATAATTCCCTCTTAGGACTGCCTTTGCTGCATCCCAAATGTTTCGGACAGTTGTGTTTTCATTTTCATTTATTTCCATGAATTTTAAAAATTCTTCTTTAGTGGTGCCTGGGTGGCTCAGTGGGTTAGGGCCTCTGCCTTTGGCTCAGGTCATGATCCCAGGGTCCTGGGATCGAGCCACGAATCAGGCTCTCTGCTCAGCAGGGAGCCTGCTTCCTCCTCTCTCTCTCTGCCTGCTTCTCTGCCTGCTTGTGATCTCCATTTGTTGAATAAATAGATAAAATCTTTTAAAAAATTCTTCTTTAATTTCCTGGTTGACCCATTCATTCTTTGGTAGGATACTCTTTAGCCTCCATGTATTTGATTTCTTTCCAGCTTTCCTCTTGTGATTGTGCTCCGGTTTCAAAACATTGTGGTCTGAAAATATGTAAGGAATAATCTCAATCTTTTGGTACCAGTCAAAACCTGATTTGTGACCCAGGATGTGATCTATTCTGGAGAATGTTTCATGTGCGCTCTAGAAGAATGTATATTCTGTTGCTTTAGGATGGAATGTTGTGAATATATCTGTGAAGTCCATCTGGTCCAGTGTGTCATTCAATGCCCTTATTTCCTGGTTGACTTTCTGCTTAGATGATCATTGATGTGAGGGGTGTGTTAAATTCCCCTACTATTATGGGATTATTACTGTTGTGTTTCTTTAATTTTGTTATTAATTGGCTTATATAATTGGCTGTTCCCAATTAGGGGCATAAATATTTACAATTGTTAGATCTTTTCTTGGATAAACCATTTAATTATGATATTGTGTCTCTCCTCATCTCTTGTTACACTCTTTGATTTAATGTTATTTTTCTGATATGAGGATTGCTACCCCAGATTTCTTTTTATGTCCATTAGCATGGTAAATTATTTTCCACCACCTCACTTTATTTTTTTTTAATATTTTATTTATTTATTTGAGAGAGAAAGAGATAGTAGAGAGAGCACGAGTGAGGAGAAGGTCAGAGGGAGAAGCAGACTCCCCATGGAGCTGGGATCCCAGTGCAGGACTCGATCCCAGGACTCCCAGATCGTGACCTGAGCTGAAGGCAGTCACCCAACCAACTGAGCCACCCAGGTGCCCCTCCACCACCTCACTTTAAATATAGAGGTGTCTTTGGGTCTAAAATGAGTTTCTTGTAGACAGACTATTGATGCGCTTGCTTTTTTATCCAATTTGATACCCTGTGTCTTTTGACTGGAGCATTTAACTCATTTACATTTAGAGTAACTATTGAAGGATAGGAATTTAGTGTCATTATAGTTCCTATAAAGTCACTATTGTTGTATATAGCCTCTGTTCATTTTTGGTCTATGTTACTTTTGGGCTCTCACTTCACTTAAAGGATATCTTTTAACATTTCTTGTAGGGTTGGTGTAGTGATTACAAATTCTTTTAGTTTCCCTTTGTCCTGGAAGATTTTTCCTCTCTCCTTCCTTTTGAATGACATCTTAGCTGGATAAAATACTCTTGGCTGCGTATTTTTTCTCATTTAGCACCCTGAACATATGACGCCAGTCCTTTCTGGTCTTCCAGGTCTCTGTGGATAGGTCTGCTGCCAGTCAAATGTTTCTACCCTTGTAGGTACAGAACTCTTGTCCTGAGCCTCTTTCAGGATTTTCTCTTTTTCCCTGAGATCTTAAAGTTTCACTATTACATATTGGGATGTTGACTTATTTTTATTGATTTTGAGGGAGTTCTCTGTGCCTCGTGGACTTGAATGCCTGTTTCCTTCCCCAGATCAAGGAGGTTCTCCACTATAATTTGTTCCAGTATACCTTCTGTCCCCATCCCCCACTCTTCATCCTCTTCCTCTGGGATCCCAATTATTCTAACATTTCTTTTTATGGTATCACTTATCTCTTGAATTCTCCCCTCATGATCCAGTAGTTGTTTATCTCTCTTTTTCTCAGCTACTTTATTCTCCTTCATTTGTCTATATCACTTATTCTCTCTTCTGCCTCTTTATCCTAAGGGTTAGAGCCTCCATTTTTTATGGGATCTCATTAAGCCTTTTTGATTTTGACTCGGTTAGATTTTAGTTCCATTATTTCTCCAGAAAGGGATTCTCTAGTATCTTCTGTGCTTTTTTCAAGCTCAGCCAGTATCTTTATAATCATTAGTCTGAACTCTTGCTCCCACATCTTACTTATATCCAAACTGATTAGGTCCCTGGCAGTCAGTACAGCCTCTTTTTCTTTTTTGAGGTTTTTCCATCTTGTCCTTCCATCAGAGAAGAATAGGTGGATCAGAGAACAAAAATAGTAGAATGGCAACAAATACCCAAGAGAAACATATACTAAACAAATCTGAAGAGACTTGAAACTAAAAAAAAAAAAAGAGAGAGAGAGAGAGAGAGAAAGAATACAATCAGACAGGTGAGCAGAATAGAGCAATACACTGCATACAGTGAGTATTTTAGTCTGTTTGTTAGAAAGGTAGATCTTAAAATTGTAAAGAAAGAAAAACATATATATACAAAAATAAATACAATGGAAGGACGGAATGTAACTGTATAAATGAAAATTAAAGACAAAAAAAAAAAGAAGAAGGAATATAAACAGGTGAACAGAACACAACAATACACTATATCCTAAGTGTATTCTAGTCAGTTTGTTAGAAGAAACTACATTTGAAAATTGTAAAGAAAGAAAAACACAGGGGCGCCTGGGTGGCTCAGTGGGTTAAAGCCTCTGCCTTCATCTCGGGTCATGGTCTTAGGGTCCTGAGATAAAACCCCACATCAGGCTCTCTGCTCAGCAGGTAGCCTACTTCCCACCCCCCCTCTGCCTGACTCTCTGCCTACTTGTGATCTCCGTCTCTCAAATAAATAAATAAAATCTTAAGAAAAAGAAAGAAGAATATATATATATATATATATATATATATATATATATATACACACACACACACACACACACACACACACAAATAAAATTTAATACAGTGAAAGGATAAAATGTAACTTTAAAGATGAAAATTACAAACAATTTTTTAAAATTTAATTTAAAAATTTTAAAAAGATTTTATTTATTTATTCATCAGACAGAGAGAGAGAACACAAGCAGGGGGAAGACAGGCAGAGGGATAATCAGGCTCCTCACTGAGCAGGGAGCTCAATGAGGGACTTGATCCCAGGACCCTGGGATCATGACTGGAGCTGAGGGCAGATGTTTAACCTACTGAGTCATGCAGGCATCCCAAAAAAGATTTTAACAAAACAAAACAAAACAGAAAAAGGGGGGGAGAGAGAGAGAATATGATCAGACAGGTGAGAACAGAGCCAAACCCTAAACTTTGGGTGTATTTGATTTCTTTGTTAGAATAAACTGCATTCCAAATTGTAAAGAAAGAAAAACTATATATGTATTAAATATAATATATAATATATATATACAAAAATAAAATCAAATACAATGAAAGGATAGAATGTAACTGTAAAAATGAAAATTAAAGAAATTGGTTGAAATTTCTTTCATAAATTGGTTGAAATAGGAAAGAGAAGAAAATTAAAATTGAAAGTCTAAAGAATCATGGGAAAACCCCCACAAATTCTATATAATATTTTCTCATAGCACTAGAGATTGCAGCTCTGTGTGATAGGTAAACTTGGTCTTAGCCAAATGTTTTTGCTGATCTTGTGGGTGAGGGGCCTTTTGCCCTGGTTTTCAAGTATCTTTGCCTCAGGTGGAATTGCAATGACCTTGCAGGGGACCAGGCTAAGTAAGCTGCTCCAGATTGCTATATGTGGCACTTATTATTATTATTTTTTTTTAGGATTTAGGATAAATTTTTATTAAACTACAGTTATTTCAGTTCCATATTTGAAAATGGATTTTTAAAATTCACACTTTATTTTTTTATTAATTATTTTTATTAACATATAATGTATTATTTGCCCCAGGGGTATAGGTCTGTATAAATTCAAACTTTTATCCCAAACTGGACTATCTGTAATTTTTCTTTTTTTTTAATTTAATTTTATTTTTTCAGTGTTCCAAGATTCATTGTTTATGCACCAAACCCAGCGCTCCATGCAATACGTGCCTTCCTTAATACCCACCACCAGGCTCACCCAACCCCCTACTCCCCTCCCCTCCAAAACCCTCAGTTTGATTTTCAGAGTCCACAGTCTCTCATGGTTCATCTCCCCCTCCCATTTCCCCCAACTCACTTCTCCTCTCCTCCCAATGTCCTCTGTGTTATTCCTTATGCTCCACAAGTATGTGGGTTTTGTTCTCTGGAGGCTTTCCAAGCTGCTTTAGAAGATGAGAATGAGAATGAAAATGGCAGCCTCCCAATCTCTAGCCCCAGAGCCAAAGACTGGGGACCAACTCCTCAGTGTGCCCTCAGGGAAAAGCAGTCAATCACTCCTGTCCCCCTGGTCTCCGTCCAAACTCCATGCTCATTGAGCCTGTGACCCACCATTTCTATCTCAGACATGCAACCCCAATTAAAGTCTTCAAACCCTTCAAACTCCTGGGTTGCACACCCATGCAGCTCCTCTTGGGTGAGAGAAGGAGGTTCTCACTTCTTTTGCCATTTACTGGGTTCCTGCTTGGAGAACAGTCACCTGACTGCACTATGGTTCACAACATATGGCAACCCTGAGCTGAAAGCTCATTCCTGGGCTTGCAGGTTGCAGCTGGCTTCCCTGCTCTGATGCCTGGGAAGTCAACTGCATTCATATACCCCCAGTCTTCCTGTAACCTTGCGGATCCTGAGACCACATTGTGCCCACCTAGGGTTCTACCCAGCTTTGCCACATGATCACTTTTCAAGCAGTGATGTCCCTCACCAAAGCAGACTTCTGAAAGTTCTGGTTTTGCTCTTCTTTGGTCTATCACTTTCCAGGTAACTGTCTTACTGAGCTTCCCTCCCCCTGCAGTCTATCTTCCCATTTGTCCTCTTGGATTCACATCTCTGCACCTCCTACCTTGCAGAAAGTGGTCACTTTTCTATTTGTAGAGTTGCAGCTATTCTTTTCTTAGATCTCCAATTGAATATATAGAATTTGTGGAGGGTTTTTTCCCCATGATTCTTTAGACTTCCAATTTTATTTTATTTTTCTCTTTCCTATTTCAAGTGACACAGAAGCCCAACTCCTGCTGGCATCTATCTGTACTGGGGCTCCACCCATTGTCTAGTGGGGAGGCTACATAGCACTGCTGATCTTTCACCACAAGGGCCAAAGCTTTTAGGTGTCTCTCTAGCACTGAGTTTCTCACCTAAGGCTTTATTGACATTTGTAGTTGAAAAAGTCTTTTTTGAGTAGATGTCCTGAGCATCGCAGGTTGTTTAGACACATCCAAGTCTCTACCCCCTTGATGTCAATAGCACACCACATACCCTGGGGCACACCCAAATATCTCCAGACATTGACAAGTGTCGACGGGGATGGGTGGAAGAAAAGAGTCAGTCTGCTTCAATAGAAAATCCCTATTCTCACAGTACAAATACATTATATCAGTTCTTCCATATATACCTTGTAATGTGCCTGAGAACCATAGCTTCACAACTGTCAAAAACTAATGGTGTATGGGGCGCCTGGGTGGCTCAGTTGTTACTTGTCTGCCTTCGGCTCAGGTCATGATCCTAGCATCCTGGGATCGATCCGTATCAGGTTCTCTGTTCCACAGGAAGCCTACTTCTCCCTCTCCCTCTTCCCTTGCTTGTATTCCCTCTCTCACTGTCTCTCTCTGTCAAATAAATAAATAAAATCTTTTTTAAAACCTAATGGGGTATGGTATGGTGACTAACATAACATTAACAAACAAACAACTGTGCATGCTTATCATTAGCAAGAAAAGGTGGGCATGGAGTAGAGGGAAAATTACTAACTCAATATAGAAGATAATGGTATATGGAGCACCTGGGTGGCTCAATGGTTAAAGCCTCTGCCTTCAGCTCAGGTCCAATCTCAGGGTCCTGGGCTTGAGCCCCATATCGGGCTCCCTGCTCAGTGGGGAGCCTGCTTCCCTCACTCTCTCTGCCTGCCTCTTGTGATCTCTCTCTTTCTCTCTCTCTCTGTCAAATAAATAAATAAGATCTTTTAAAAAAAGAAGATAATGATATAGATATTTAATGAACCATATGAACTTCCACATGTCTATGGGGATTAAATACCTAACATTCATTTCTTGGTAATGTCATGTTGTATAATGTTTACAGTTTTGGTGAATGAGCCAAGGAAAACTCATTGGAGGCAACACCTGGTCCTGGCTTGGCTTCCAAATCCGGCTTGTGGCCCCAAGTTATCAGATGCATCCGGGATAGATTGTATCAAAGTTACACTGGGTCAAGGTAATGGTTACTTCTGGGGACCAGGAAGACTGAGGTGGCCCAGTCAATGAATGGCATGGGCTTGCACTTTCTCCTGCCTCATGCACCAGCCCCCTATTGTGACACCAAAGTCCTCATCCAGGAACATAAGCAAGGTGGTATTAACACCACAATGACAGGCTGGTGACTGGTTTTAGTGTGGGGTTTGAGCTCTGACTTCAGTAAAGATTCTAATTTAAATGCACTTCTCTTAATAGAGCTAATGTAAAACATAATATAATTAGTTAAGTCTCTGTATAAATTCAAAATCTGTTCTAAAAAAACAGATACACAGCAATTAGTTAAACACCTATTGTATCTTTGCAATCACACAAAGATCAGAATGCACAGGCGGTACCCTGTAGGAGCATAACAGGGAGGAAGGACCATAGGATCAGGATCCTGGAGATGTCAGGAGAGAGCTGCACACAGAAAGGCCAGGAGTCTTAGCCAGGGATATCCCTAGAGATTTGAAGTCAGGGAAAGGCACAAGAAGAGGGCTTTCTTCGATGTGACACTGGAAGGAATAAGGAGTTTCAATACAGTAGGACTGAGGCAAAGACAGTGGTGAGGGGAATCCACAGGGAGCAAAGGCCTTGGCAGAACCCTGGGGGTACACAGAAATCAACCTGGAGTTCGCCTAGGGCAGTGGTGTGAGTTGAGATCAAAAGAATCCTTTTGAACCATAAGGTGAAAGTCTGTGAGGGTCAAACTGAGGAGGTAAATAGTGTTGAAAGAGGTTTCTTAGCCAGAATTTCCCTGGCTACCACACATAAGCATGGGCCATTGGTCAACCTATTTGACTTCTCTTGTCCTAATGTCTGCAGCTGGGGAGAAATAATTCACCACATCATGGGGTGGTGCTGGGGGAGAGGATATGACATCCAGGTGACCCATGATCTGGACCCAGGTAGTTGGAGCCTCGTCACCCACATTCCCTGTCCTTGGAATGTAGGTTCCCCTGGCCTGATCCACCCCCAGAAGCTGCCCCCAACACAATGCTCTGAGATAGTGATGTCGTGTTGAGACCATCTGAACTGGGTAAATAACTAAAGCCTCTCTAAGTTCTCTCTATATACTTTCTGTTTCTGGCATGTGGGTGTAGCAGTCTACCCACCTTGTGACTACCCAAGAAAACCCTTGTTCATAAGTTCCCTTGCTGTTAAACCTGCCACATACCAACCTGGACTGCACGACCTTTTCTTGGTCTCTTCCTTCTGTCTGTGTACCTGGGCTGGCTTCAGATTACATCTGGGAAGCTGCAGGGTGTTTACAACCACCAGGAGGGTGAAACACACCTCAGTTTTCTCAGAAGAATCTGGTTTATGCTGCTCTCCTGGCAGACCATCCATTGGGTGACCTCTTCCACACTCTTAAGTTGGCCTTTGAGTCAATAAACCTCATAATTATCCTTCACATTGGGTTGTTGTTGTCAAGATTAAAAAAAAAAGATTTTATTTATTTATTTGACAGAGAGAGTGATTACAAGTAGTCAGAGAGGCAGGCAGGGAGAGGGGGAAGCAGGCTTCCTATTGAACAGAGAGCCTGATGCGGGACTCAATCCCAGGACCCCAAGATCACGACCTGAGCCTAAGGCAGAGACTTTAACCACTGAGCCACCCAGATGTCCCTGTTGTTGTCAAGATTAAAGGAGGTTCCTCTAGGGCCTTGCGTCAAGGAGTGCTGTATTATTGTTTGCCATTCATGTTTTATTGAATTTTGAGAACAGGTAAACACTCATAGCTGCTGAGTTTAGAGAAGATTAATAAACCAACAGGATGTGGAATGTGTTTGACGGAGAAGTCCTCAGTAAATTATATCTCAATAAAACTCTTCCAAACACAGAACTTTTACCTCAGATGTGAACTTGACCTTCTCTAGATCTTTCAGAGAATGTGATTTCCAGTGGTTTCTGATGGTCCTAGTTCTCCTTCAAGGTTTATCATAAGAAATTTCTCAATTTCATAAAATGAATCACTGGCAATGCCATGAACACAGCATCTGCTTGTGTCCCACCTGCCCTGAGGTCTTATTACAATCCCAGGACTATTCCCAGGTACAAAGAGGTGCAGCCTTGAAATCTCCATAGCAGGCTTGACCAATGGCTGGTAGTGAGCCTGGTCTGGGAATGACCTAGATACTGTGAACAACCAACATTTCACTGCCTTCCAGATGTCTCCAAGGCCAGCGCCTTTCCTAATGTTGCCAGCCTGGGAAGTCCCTCCTTTCCCAAGTTCTAGACTTTGGCATGATCTTAATGAGGAAGAGGTTCATTTCCAAAGAACACACCTGAGGTTAACATCCCAACAGTCCTGCAGGTGAGGGGCAGAAAATATTTTATAGAATGAGTGGAAAAAACATGTGGGATATCTTCTCAAATACTGTGAAGTTGATCCATATCAGTAGCTTAAAATTTAGAAACACTTAAAGATCATCTAAATTTCAAAGAAACTTCTTCAAAGGCTTTTGTGCCAATGTATGAATCGCTGAGAAAAGATGGCTCTCCACAGTTTGGCGACTGTAGCCATTGCTGCTATGAACATTGGGGGTACAGATGGCCCTTCTTTTCACAACATCTGTATCTTTGTGGAATGAGCCAAGATGCCCTTCAACAGATGAACAGATAAAGAAGATATGGTTCATATATACAATGGAATATTATGCCTCCATCAGAAAGGATGAATACAACTTTTGTATCAACATGGACGGGATAGGAGGAGATTATGCTGAGTGAAATAAGTCAAGCAGAGAAAGTCAATTATCATATGGTTTCACTTACTCATGAACAAAAGGAATAACATGGAGGACATTAGGAGAAGGAAAGGAAAAGTGAGTTGGGGGAAACTAGAGAGGGAGATGAACCATGAGAGACTATGGACTCTGAGAAACAAACTGAGGGTTTTAGAAGGGAGGGGGGTTGAGGGTTGGATGAGCTTGGTGGTAGGTATTAAGCAGGTCACGTATTGCATGGAGCACTGGGTGTGGTGCATAAACAATGAATCTTGGAACAGTGAAAAAATAAAATTAAATTTAAAAAATAAAATAAAATTTTCAACAACAACAACAAAAGATGGCTGTCACTGATTGTTATTATTTTATGAAGTATGGCAAGGCCTCAATGACCAATACTATGGTGTGAGTATATCTTAGGTCTTCCATGAGCCTGAGGACAGGCCAAATTACCGCATACTTTCTCTCTCCCATGACACAAGGTATTCAGTGTAAAATCTGTACCTGTACAAGTTCATACCTACACCATGGTTTGTCTTAATAGGGGATTGATATCTGTCACACCAACACCCAAACTGAAGACTCCTTCATTCCTTTAGTTTCAGAGCATCATCTGGGGACCTGACTTAAAGCTCCTTTTGGGAAAAGAAAACATGAGGCTAGCTACACATTTGGACCTTTTGGTTTCTTCTATTTCTCCTTGTTAACACTGGGTTGGCAATGAGTCCTTTGTGGGGTGGTTATTGCTTTTTCATTCACCTGAGAATGATCATCATCTATTATGCAGAAAACATAAAAGTACAAAAAATACACCTCTTTACTGTGAGCATCATGGAAATGATGTGGGATTTTTACTTTTTTATTTTATTTTATTTTTTGTTGAGTAAAAATCCTCTGAAGGGACCTGTGTCCCCGCAGGTAACAGGGCAAGTCCATAACAACTAGGACACCAGGTTGAATCTCCATTAAGACCTAGTCAGGAACACCTAGGTGTCTCAGCTGGTTAAGCATCTGCTTTCAGCTCAGTTCATGATCCCAGGGTCCTGGGATGGAGCCCCTCGTCAGGCTCCCTGCTCAGCGGGGAGTCTGCTTCAACCTTCCCCTCTTCCTTTGCCCCTTCCCCTGCTTGTGCACATGTTCTCTCTCTCTCTCTCTCGTATAAATAAAGGTAAAATCTTAAAAAAAAAAAAATAAAAGACCTAACCAAAAAGTCTCTCCTTTCATTACTGAAGTCCCTCTGCCTTTTGAAAGAGATGGGCAGCAGCCAACTGGGGAAAGTAACATAGAACATCATCTTCTTCCGTATTTCTAGCCTCTCCCTAAATTAGTATTGATCTTGGCAACTTACGCTCTAGCTGAATGATGGGAAGAAATGAGTCCAAAACAATCCAAATACTGCATTTGTGAATAATTAACTCATCTCTCTGACTCTCTCATCAATTTCTTTTTCTTTTTCTTAACTTCAGCCTACATTGTTTCTCTTGTTTCTGTTATCCTCCTATTGTCCCTGCTTAAGCTGATGTGGTTTTTCTATTTCTATAGTATGAGGCTATCCTGTGTCTCTCTTGACACCCAGAGGCACACTGTGTGTACTTTCCTTATCTTGCCAAATACCAAGTGCCCCAGAGCCTCTGTACCTGCTGTTCCCTCTGCCTAGAGCACTCTTTCCCAGATCTTCCCCTTGATATCATTGTCCACTCATCCAGGCTTTAAAATTTGCCCTCCCGTAGCTGGCCTGGACCTCTGTACAGGACATGGCCCATTGTGGCTGTTTTGTGGTTCTGTAGCAGCCACTTTCTGATGTCACCCATTCATTTATGGGCTTGTTTGTTGCCTCCCTTGTGAGAAGTAACCTCCACAGTACGAAGTTCTGGGTGAACAATTGAATCTGGGTCACACGGCACAGCCCTAGTCATGGGGGAAGCTCATGGCTACTTTTGAGCGGTGGATGGATGGATGGATCCATGCATGGATGAAACCTTCCCTTTCTTCAGGATTACCTTGTTTGAAGCCCTGGATAAGCTTTTTTTTTTTTTTTTTAAAGATTTTATTAATTTATTTGACACACAAAGCGAGAGACCACATGCAGTGGGATGGGGGAGAGGGTGAAGAAGACTCCCTGCTGAGCAGGTAGCCTGAAATCGGGGCTGATCTCAGGACCCCGAGATCATGACCTGAACTGAAGGCAGATGTTTAACCAACTGACCCACCCAGGGGTCCCTGGATAAGCTCTTCACAGAGTGTCTGTCATCCTTGCAAAACCAGGTGTGGTATTATTCCTGCTCCTTTTAGGGATGAGGAAAAGGAATCTTGAAATGAGCAGCAGTTTCACTTGCCTGAGGACACTTCTTGATTAGGTGTTGCCTCCAAGATTTGAACCCATGTCTGCTTGAGCCCAGACCTGGTCACTGTTCCACCCTCAGCACTGCCTCTGCTGAGCAACCACTTGCTCTACAGTTTGCATCATCCTTGAAATCAGTGGGGGAAAAGTCCTAAACAGAAAAAAAAAAAAAATTCTTAGATTTGTAATAGAATGAATTTATGAAATTGAATTAAATAAATGAGACATTCTTTGTAAAAGACCCTTCAGAGAGAATAAAATGGAGTTGGGGGAAATTGAAGCATGAGAGACTGTGGACTCTGAAAAACAATCTGAGGGTTTTGGAGGGGAAGGGGGTGGGAGGTTGGGTGAGCCTGGTGGTAGGTATTATGGAGGGCACGTATTGCATGGAGCACTGGGTGTGGTGCATAAACAATGAATTCTGGAACACTGAAAAGAAATTTTAGAAATAAATAAAAATTTTTTGAAAAAGAGAGAGACGTTGTCAAACACAAGCACGTCACTATAGTGTCTATGGGCAAGGAAAGTCTGCCTTCCAAAGGACATATGCGGTATTGCACTGAGCCCGGATGTGTGCTAAGCCAGAAGGAGCAGACCCACGGGATAAAAGCTGTGTGGAACTTGAAGAAGGAGGAGGGCTGCCAGGAGGATATAAACCGCAATAATAATAAAATGACATGATGACAACACAGGCTAACTTTGCTGTAATCTGATGAGTTAACAAGCACTTTTGCATTGATTTTATCTAAAATCATGTATGATTCTTGCAGTTCCAAAATTGTTTTGAGTCCAAAAAGCTCTGTCTCCTTGGTTTCTGCAAACAGAGCACAGGCTGGCTCGGTTGCAGTTGATTCTTGCTGTCATTTCCTGGTCCAAAGCCAGTTCCATCGTGTGACTCATTCCCTCATTTAGGGGAGGGATTAAGGTGGTGAGCAGGAGAGTAAAAGGAGGACTCCTAGGCACTCATCACCTAAGTGAGCTCCTTCCTCCCTAAGACCAGACAACCAGAGCTGCCTTCAGCCATGAAGTTGCTGAGAGTCCTTCTGCTGATTACCCTCCCCTTTTCCTGCTTTGCAGGTGAGTTCTGTGCGGGTAGGACAGGATTTTTTTTTTTTTTCATTTTTAAAAAATTGAGTCGTCTTTTTATTTATTTATTTATTTATATTATTTTTTAATTAAATTTATTTATTTTCAGCATAATAGTATTCATTATTTTTTACCACACCCAGTGCTCCGTGCAATCTGTGCCCTCTATAATACCCACCACCTGGTACCCCAACCTCCCCCCCCCCCGTTTCAAACCCCTCAGATTGTTTTTCAGAGTCCATAGTCTCTCATGGTTCACCTCCCCTCCCAATTTCCCCCAACTCCCTTCTCCTCTCTAACTCCCCATGTCCTCCATGCTATTTGTTGTGCTCCACAAATAAGTGATACCATATGATAATTGACTCTCTCTGGTAGGACAGGATTTTGGCTGACGATCAAGTCAGAGCCCTCTGGAAGACCTCCTGTTCCCCAAACACAAGCAGAGCATCTCATTTCTCCAGTGTCTTCTGTTTCTTGGTTACTAGTGTTTGGCTTCTCTGGACTACAGAGGTAGTGTGTGGGTGAGGAGGGGGCACATGTGATTTCATGCTTAAAGGAAATCCTAGATCCTGAGCTTACTCTGTTAGAATTGAGAACCCAAGACCATTCACCATAATCCCTCTGAATGTGTGTGTCTACTGAGATGTAAAAAGATGACCATATCCTAGGGACTCCCAAAAGGCCTTCATACCTATGTAATTGCAACCACTTTTGCATGTTTTCTTCCAGGTTCTGGATGCTCATCTCTAGATGAGGTGATTAACAAAGCAATTGATCTTCAAGTGAGCATAGGCGAATACCAAAACATCCTTAAACCTTTCTCAAATGGTCCTGGAACTGATGAGGCATTAGGACAACTGAAGTGGTGTTTTCTCATCCAGCCAGAAAAAACTATGAGCAGTGTTGCAGAGATGATGGTAATTACCCTTTCTTTGATAAGCTTTCAAGCCTCTGAACAGGGACAAGCAGGCTCTAAGTTTGTCACTCATTATGTCACAACAATTGTCACACATGGCTTATATTACTTCAGTGAGTTTAATTGTGGGTGTATGTGAATCCTTTGACATCCAGAAAGCCAGCCAAGGTTCCACTGATAACTTGCCTCTTCACTTTGTGGAATCTCTAGGGAAAGATTAGTGAAAAAGGCCAAACAGAGAAACAAAACACACACACACACACACACACACACACACACACACACACATTCAGGTGTGTGCGCACACCCATTTTTTATCAAGGTGAGAAAACATCTGAATCTCAAGAAGTCCCTCACTTGTAGAAGTGATCAGCAAAAAAGATTCCCTTCTTCTTAGAAACAAAGAGGGAAATGTTCATAAGAATTTTTAAATAGAATGCAGAAGAACCCATTTGAAGTAGATTCTGTACATCTTATTAAAAGAATTTAAAACGCACTTTCAAGAAATCCCAGTGTGTTAGTAAAAGTGATTGGACTCCTTGACCATTACTTTAAGACCCCATGAAAGACAAGTAGAGGTCATGGGTATGAATCATCCATGGGGATAGAATTGTATAAAACAACAATCAGTAGTGTTGGTTATCTATATTTTATTCCCTATCCTAATATGCCATTGAAAACTTTCCGGGGTGCCAAAGCTAAAGGTTAAAGTGTCATTCACTGAGAAGATGATGACACAGGGCACAACATAGATGGACCTTGAGCATATTATGATAAAGGAAATAAGCTGGTAAAAGAAGACAACTGTTGCATTAGGTCATTTACACCAATTTTCTAACGTAGCCAGTCTCCTAGAGACAGGAGGTAAAATAGTGCTTTCTAGGGTTTTGGTGGTATGGGAAATGGGGATTGTTCAGTGGGAACAGAGTCCCACCATAGCAAGATGAAAATGTTCTGGACATTGGTTGCACCACAACATCAGTATACTTAATACTGCTGGACTATATACTTAAGATGATGAAAATGGTCAATTTTATGTTACGTGCATTTACTGCCAGTAAACAGTTTAAAGCCTGAAAAACCCAGCAACCAAGGGTAATGGAATTTTTTCTTTAAAAACCTCAATTAGACTGATCACTTGGAGTGCACATCTCCATTCTTCTCTGGGTCTCAAAGGTAATGGTTTTTGTTTCGGACTGTTTTCAGTATTTCTAACATGTAAGGCCACACCGGAGCTCAAAAACTTCACATTTCTATATATTTGAGCTTAGACTGAACAGTTCTTTGTTGAAAACTGATAATACACACAGCATATTTATGGGATACGATATTTTGGAGAAAAAAGTTTTACCAGGATCCCTGACAGGAAGAGATCTGGGCCAGCACACCAGCACCTCTCTGGCATTGATAAAGTCTCCTGATCCTTAGAATGAGAGACAAAATCATTCTGATCTTTTTTTTGTTTTGTTTTTGTTTTTTAAATATATATTAATTTATTGTGATATATGTAAATACTTTTTTTAAATTAATTTATTTATTTTCAGAAAAACAGTATTCATTATTTTTTCACCACATCCAGTGCTCCATGCAATCCGTGCCGTCTATAATACCCACCACATGGTACCCCAATCTCCCACCCCCCGCCACAATCTGAGGGGTTTGAAATCATTCTGATCTTAATTCAAACACTGACTTCCTTGTATGCCAGATGTGTGTGGACAAACCCAGGAAGCCAAGAAGAAAAAATGTTTGTTTTTCAAGACTTACTTTCTAACAGAAAGCTGAAAATCTGAGTGTTGACCTGTTTTGTTTTCCAGGACATAATATATCAAAGTAAGTGGTGTGATAACTCTTAACCTGTGTCTGACTTGGGACACCGAGGACTACAGAGAGTACAATGAACCACAACTTTCTTCTCCTTTTTGTTTTTTGATCTATTAACTTCAAGACAATTGTTGAAACCTTGAGTACATCTTCATTTCAATAAAGTGTCTACAAATGGAAAGTTCGTCTTATGTTCTCTGATCAAAATGGACACTTTAGAGATCTGCTTCTATCACAGGTGGTTGTGCCTGCACGTGTACACACACACACACACAATTCTTCATTGGAGAGCACATGGATAGAGGACTGGGGAGTGTGAAAAGCACTTGGTTCATCCCCATGTGTAGCTCAACATGGTCCTCTCTCTGACAATGTGCTCTTCCACCCTCCTGACCCTATTTCTATCTGGACCATGTGGGAAGCTCTTGAGACTTAGGTTCTGGTGTTTGGGTCACGTGCAGGTCCCTGAGACACTGCAGTCTTCATCTGTGCTGCGAGCACAGCTCACTATGGCTAGGCCTCGCTCAGCTTCTGCCCCTGTCCAAGAGTGTGGGGCAGGACTAGAGCCAGGGAGAGACGTGACTCATACAAGCCATGGGTGAATGTGGTCTTGATTATAAATTTTAATATGTGGCCTCCATTTTGATTCTTGAAATAGTTAGTTAAAATTGATTTTCCTAATTACTGAGATTGGGAGTACCCCCCTGAAATTCTGTGGGTGCCCATAGCCCTAGCCCTGCAAGTGGCAATGTGGTCCAGTTTCCCCACCAGGAGGACCTAGAAGGCCAGGTAGGTTGAGAGAAAGGTGCGTGTTCTGTGGGAAGAAGGCAAAGCCAGTGGGTTTTATACTGAACCATAGCTGTCCTTACATCTACCTGTCCCCACATTCCTGTTGATGAAGTTCTAGAACCTAGGTGAGGTTCGGTGGGCTGAGGTCTGGAGCCGATGACCAAGAAAGAATTCTTGAGAGATCTTTGGTGCAAAATGGTGGTTTATTTTTTTAATTAATTTATTTATTTTCAGAAAAACAGTATTCATTATTTTTTTTCACCACACCCAGTGCTCCATGCAATCCGTGCCCTCTATAATACCCACCACCTGGAACCCCAACCTCCCACCCCCCCACCACTTCAAACCCCTCAGATTGATTTTCAGAGTCCATAGTCTCTCATGAGTCTCCTCCCCTTCCAATTTCTCCCAACTCCCTTCTCCTCTCTAACACCCCTTGTCCTCCGTGATATTTGTTATGCTCCACAAATAAGTGAAACCATATGATAATTGACTCTCTCTGCTTGACTTATTTCACTCAGCATCATGTCTTCCAGTCCTGTCAATGTTGCTACAAAAGTTGGGTATTCATCCTTTCTGATGGAGGCATCATACTCCATAGTGTATATGGACCACATCTTCCTTATCCATTCAACCGTTGAAGGGCATCTTGGTTCTTTCCACAGTTTGGCGACCATGGCCATTGCTGCTATAAACATTGGGGTACAGATGGCCCTTCTTTTCACTACATCTGTATCTTTGGGGTAAATACCCAGGAGTACAATTGCAGGGTCATAGGGAAATTCTATTTTTCTTTATATGGAAAACCCAAGACTCCACCCCCAAACTACTAGAACTCATACAGCAATTCAGCAACGTGGCAGGATACAAAGTCAATGTGCAGAAATCAGTGGCTTTCTTATACACTAACAATGAAAATACAGAAAGGGAAATTAGAGAATCAATTCCATTTACTATAGCACCAAGAATCATAAGATACCTGGGAATAAACCTAACCAAAGAGGTAAAGGATCTGTACTTGAGGAACTACAGAACACTCATGAAAGAAATTGAAGAAGACACAAAAAGATGGAAGACCATTCCATGCTCTTGGATTGGAAGAATAAACATTGTTAAAATGTCTATACTGCCTAGAGCAATCTATACTTTTAATGCCATTCCGATCAAAATTCTACTGGTATTCTTCAAAGAGCTGGAGCAAATAATCCAAAAATTTGTATGGAATCAGAAGAGACTCCGAATCACTAAGGAAATGTTGAAAAACAAAAATAAAATGGGGGGCATCACATTACCTGATTTCAAGCTTTATTACAAAGCTGTGATCACCAAGACAGCATGGCACTGGCAGAAAAACAGACACATAGACCAGTGTAACAGAGTAGAGAGCCCAGATATGGACCCTCAACTCTATGGTCAATTAATCTTCGACAAAACGGGAAAAAATATACAGTGGAAAAAAGACAGTCTCTTCAATAAATGGTGCTAGGAAAATTGGACAGCTATAAGTAGAAGAATGAAACTCGACCATTCTCTTACACTGTACACAAAGATAAACTCAAAATGGATAAAAGACCTCAACGTGAGACAGGAATCTATCAGAATCCCAGAGGAGAACATAGGCAGTATCCTCTTTGATATCAGCCACTGCAACTTCTTTCAAGGTATGTCTCCAAAGGCAAAGGAAACAAAAGCAAAAATAAACTTTTGGGACTTCATCAAAATCAAAAGCTTCTGTACAGCAAAGGAAACAGTCAAGAAAACAAAGAGGCAACCCACGGAATGGGAGAAGATATTTGCAAATGACAGTACAGACAAAAGGTTGATATCCAGGATCTATAATGAACTCCTCAAACTCAACACACATGAAACGGGCAAACATATCAAAAAATGGGCAGAAGAGATGAACAGACACTTCTCCAATGAAGACATACAAATGGCTATCAGACACATGAAAAAATGTTCATCATCACTAGCCCTCAGGGAGATTCAAATTAAAACTACATTGAGATATCACCTTACACCAGTTAGAATGCCAAAATTAACAAAACAGGAAACAACATGTGTTGGAGAGGATGTGGAGAAAGGAGAACCCTCTTACACTGTTGGTGGGAATGCAAGTTAGTGCAGCCTCTTTGGAGAACAGTGTGGAATTTCCTCAAGAAATTAAAAATAGAACTTCCCTATGACCCTGCAATTGTACTCCTGGGTATTTACCCCAAAGATACAGATGTAGTGAAAAGAAGGGCCATCTGTACCCCAATGTTTATAGCAGCAATGGCCATGGTCGCCAAACTGTGGAAAGAACCAAGATGCCCTTCAACGGACGAATGGATGAGGAAGATGTGGTCCATATACACTATGGAGTATGATGCCTCCATCAGAAAGGATGAATACCCAACTTTTGTAGCAACATTGACAGGACTGGAAGACATGATGCTGAGTGAAATAAGTCAAGCAGAGAGAGTCAATTATCATATGGTTTCACTTATTTGTGGAGCATAACAAATATCACGGAGGACAAGGGGTGTTAGAGAGGAGAAGGGAGTTGGGAGAAATTGGAAGGGGAGGAGACTCATGAGAGACTATGGACTCTGAAAATCAATCTGAGGGGTTTGAAGTGGTGGGGGGGTGGGAGGTTGGGTTTCCAGGTGGTGGGTATTATAGAGGGCATGGATTGCATGGAGCACTGGGTGTGGTGAAAAAAAATAATGAATACTGTTTTTCTGAAAATAAATAAATTAATTTAAAAAAAAGTCTCCAAACAAACAAAAGCCCAGGGCCAGATAGCTTCCCAGGGGAATTCTACTAAACATTTAAAGAAGAATTAATTCCTATTCTCCTGAAACTGTTCCAAAGAATAGAAATAGAAGGAAAACTTCCAAACTCATTTTATGAGGTCAGCCTCACCTTGATCTCAAAACCAGACAAGGATCCCATCAAAAAAGAGAATTACAGACCAATATCCTTGATGAACACAGATGCGAAAATTCTCACCAAAATACTCTCCAATAGGATCCAACAGTACATTAAAAGGATTATTCACCACGACCAAGTGGGATTTATTCCAGGGCTGCAAGGTTGGTTCAACATTAACAAATCAATCAATGTGATACAGTACATTAATAAAAGAAAGAACAAGAACATATGGTACTCTCAATTGATGCAGAAAAAGCATTTGACAAAAATCCAGCATCCGTTCCTGATTAAAACGCTTCAAAGTATAGGGATAGAGGGAACATTCCTCAACTTCATAAAATCTATCTATGAAAAACCCACAGCAAATATCATCTTCAATGAGAAAAAGCTCACAGCCTTCCCACTGAGATCAGAAACACGACAAGGATGCCCACTCTCACCACTCTTTTTCAACATAGTATTAGAAATCCTAGCAATAGCAATCAGACAACAAAGAGAAATAAAAGGTATTCAAATTGGCAATGAGGAAGTCAAACTCTGTCTTGGCAGATGACGTGATTCTTTATATGGAAAACCCAAAAGACTCCACCCCCAAACTACTAGAACTCATACAGCAATGCAGTAATATGGCAGAATACAAAGTCAGCGTACAGAAATCAGTGGCTTTCTTATACACTAACAATGAAAATACAGAAAGGGAAATTAGAGAATCAATTCCATTTACTATAGCACCAAGAATCATAAGATACCTGGGAATAAATCTAACCAAAGAGGTAAAGGATCTGTACTCGAAGAACTACAGAACACTCATGAAAGAAATTGAAGAAGACACAGAAAGATGGAAGACTATTCCACGCTCTTGGATCAGAAGAATAAACATTGTTAAAATGTCTATACTGCCTAGAGCAATCTATATTTTTAATGCCATTCTGATCAAAATTCCACCTGTATTTTTCAAAGAGTTGGAGCAAATAATCCTAAAATTTGTATGGAAACAGAAGAGACCCCGAATTGCTAAGGAAATGTTGAAAAAGAAAAACAACCATGAGAGACTATGGTCTCTGAAAAACAATCTGAGGGTTTTGAAGGGGTGGGGGGTGGCTGGTTGGGTGGTGGGTACTATAGAGGGCATGTATTGCGTGGAGCATTGGGTGTGGTGCATAAACAATGAATTCTGTTACTCTGAAAAGAAATAACAACAACAACAAAAAGTAACAAGGATTCTTTCTACAGTTTTCCAGGTCCACATTTTCTATCTTTGGTGATAAGAATGTCTACCTCCCGGTACAGAGATGTTACCTTACATGGGAAGAGTTATTTCCTGCTTTCGAGGCAACAGAGGTGGTTTGAGTGTCTTTATGCACTGATTGTCTCTCAAGTAACTTTTATTGGAAATAGTCAATATGCCAAAGTGCACATTTCAGGTAAGCCTGCCCTTGGGCTCTCCAAAAGGCAAATTCCACAAATTCCACAAATTCCCCTGATGTAAGAATCAGTCAGTGGGAGGACCCAGGCAAGGGAAAACCAATGAGAGAAACAGGTTAGCAGGGAAGTCCAGATCAAAGATGATAAGGAAGTCAAAATGGAATTGAAGAAAATACCATTCCAGATGACAGTACCAAACAAACAAACAAACAAACAACAACAAAAAAAAACCATCAGCAAAGAAATGGGATCTCCAACATAATCTGATCTTCATTGCATCCTGTCTTTACTCTCTTTAGTACTGGAGATGACTGTGAAATGTGGGGGTGGGAGAAGCAACCAGAAACACTGAGGCTGGCAGCGTGTAAATGATTCCCTTCAATGGGGCAGCAAGCCCTCTCTGTGTGGGGACCTTGCAATCCCACTGCACCTGAGGCTGTAAGTAATATCACTCTAAGAAGAATTTGCATCCCACTGGGGATGGAGATTCTTCATGGATTATGATAAAGGAAGGAGTTATGGAATTTTATTTAAAAGTCAACATGGGCATGTGATGTGATGAGCACTGGGTGTTATACACAACTAATGAACACTACATCTGAAACTAAAGATATACTGTATGTAAGCTAATTGAATTTAAATTAAAAAGAAGCCAACAGGGAGGAGTCAAGATGGCGGAGAAGTAGCAAGCTGAGACTGCTTCAGCTAGCCGGATATCAGCTAGATAGCTTATCTAAAGATTGCAAATACCGGAAAATCCAACGGCAGATCGAAGAGAAGAAGAACAGCAATTCTGGAAACAGAAAATCAACCACTTTCTGAAAGGTAGGACCTGGCGGAGAAGTGAATCCAAAGCGACGGGAAGATAGACCCCGGGGGGAGGGGCCGGCTCCCGGCAAGCGGCGGAGCAACCACGCACAAAATCAGGACTTTTAAAAGTCTGTTCCGCTGAGGGACATCGCTCCAGAGGCTAAACCGGGGCGAAGCCCACGCGGGGTCAGCGTGGCCTCAGGTCCCGCAGGGTCACAGAAGGACCGGGGGTGTCTGAGTGTCGCAGAGCTTGCGGGTATTGGAACAGGAAAGCCGGCTGCAGAGACAGAGCCGACAGTAAGCTCACAGCTCGGTGTTACCTTGAACCGGTTGCAGGCTCGGTGAGCTCGGAGCGCGGCCGGAGGTCAGGCAGACGGGAGTAACTGGGCGCTGTTCTCTGAGGGCGCACTGAGGAGTGGGGCCCTGGGCTCTCGGCTCCTCCGGCCCGAGACCAGGAGGCCGCCATTTGTATTCCCGTCCTCCGGAACTCTACGGAAAGCGCTCAGGGAGCGAAAGCTCCTGAAAGCAAACCCGAGCGGTTACTCACCACGGCCCCGGGTAAGGGCGGTGTAATTCCGCCTGGGGCAAAGACACTTGAGAATCACTACAACAGGCCCCTCCCCCAGAAGATCAACAAGAAATCCAGCCGAGACCAAGTTCACCTACCAAGGAGTGCGGTTTCAATACCAAGGAGAGCAGCAGAATTCCAGAGGAGGAGAAAGCCAAGCACGGAACTCATGGCTTTTTTCCTGTGATTTTTTTTAGTCTTGCAGTTAATGTAATTTTTTCTTTTTCATTGTTTTTTTTTTTTTCTGCTCGCCTTCGGGTAAAATTTTTTTTTAACTGTTACCTTTTTCTTTTTTAACGATTTTTTACTAGTTTATCTAATATATATATTTTTTCTTTTTTACATTTTTCTTAGGTGTTTTCTTTTTTAAAAAATTCTTTTCTTTTCTTTTTTTTCTTTTTCTTTTTTTTTTTCTTTCTTCCTTTTTGAACCTCTTTTTATCCCCTTTCTCCCCACTCACGATTTTGGATCTCTTCTAATTTGGTTAAAGCATATTTTCCTGGGGTTGTTGCCACCCTTTTAGTATTTTACTTGCCCCTTCATTTACTCTTATCTGGACAAAATGACAAGACGTAAAAATTCAACACAAAAAAAAGAACAAGAGGCAGTACCGAAGGCTAGGGACCTAATCAATACAGACATCGGTAATATGTCAGATCTAGAGTTCAGAATGACAATTCTCAAGGTTCTAGCCGGGCTCGAAAAAGGCATGGAAGATATTAGAGAAACCCTCTCGAGAGATATAAAAGCCCTTTCTGGAGAAATAAAAGAACTAAAATCTAACCAAGTTGAAATCAAAAAAGCTATTAATGAGGTGCAATCAAAAATGGAGGCTCTCACTGCTAGGATAAATGAGGCAGAAGAAAGAATTAGTGATATAGAAGACCAAATGACAGAGAATAAAGAAGCTGAGCAAAAGAGAGACAAACAGCTACTGGACCACGAGGGGAGAATTCGAGAGATAAGTGACACCATAAGACGAAACAACATTAGAATAATTGGGATTCCAGAAGAAGAAGAGAAAGAGAGAGGGGAGCAGAAGGTATACTGGAGAGAATTATTGGGGAGAATTTCCCCAATATGGCAAAGGGAATGAGCATCAAAATTCAGGAGGTTCAGAGAACGCCCCTCAAAATCAATAAGAATAGGCCCACACCCCGTCACCTAATAGTAAAAATTTACAAGTCTCAGTGACAAAGAGAAAATCCTGAAAGCAGCCCGGGAAAAGAGGTCTGTAACATACAATGGTAAAAATATTAGATTGGCAGCTGACTTATCCACAGAGACCTGGCAGGCCAGAAAGAGCTGGCATGATATTTTCAGAGCACTAAACGAGAAAAACATGCAGCCAAGAATACTATATCCAGCTAGGCTATCATTGAAAATAGAAGGAGAGATTAAAAGCTTCCAGGACAAACAAAAACTGAAAGAATTCGCAAATACCAAACCAGCTCTACAGGAAATATTGAAAGGGGTCCTCTAAGCAAAGAGAGAGCCTACAAGTGGTAGATCAGAAAGGAACAGAGACCATATACAGTAACAGTCACCTTACAGGCAATACAATGGCACTAAATTCATATCTCTCAATAGTTACCCTGAATGTGAATGGGCTAAATGCCCCTGTCAAAAGACACAGGGTATCAGAATGGATAAAAAAACAAAACCCATCTATATGTTGCCTCCAAGAAACTCATTTTAAGCCCGAAGACACCTCCAGATTTAAAATGAGGGGGTGGAAAAGAATTTACCATGCTAATGGACATCAGAAGAAAGCAGGAGTGGCAATCCTTATATCAGATCAATTAGATTTTAAGCCAAAGACTATAATAAGAGATGAGGAAGGACACTATATCATACTCAAAGGGTCTGTTCAACAAGAAGATTTAACAATTTTAAATATCTATGCCCCCAACGTGGGAGCAGCCAACTATATAAACCAATTAATAACAAAATCAAAGAAAGACATCAACAATAATACAATAATAGTAGGGGACTTTAACACTCCCCTCACTGAAATGGACAGGTCATCCAAGCAAAAGATCAGCAAGGAAATAAAGGCCTTAAACGACACACTGGACCAGATGGACATCACGGATATATTCAGAATATTTCATCCCAAAGCAACAGAATACACATTCTTCTCTAGTGCACATGGAACATTCTCCAGAATAGATCACATGCTCGGTCCTAAATCAGGACTCAACCGGTATCAAAAGATTGGGATCATTCCCTGCATATTTTCAGACCACAATGCTCTAAAGCTAGAACTCAACCACAAAAGGAAGTTTGGAAAGAACCCAAATACATGGAGACTAAACAGTATCCTTCTAAAGAATGAATGGGTCAACCAGGAAATTAAAGAAGAATTGAAAAAAATCATGGAAACAAATGATAATGAAAATACAACGGTTCAAAATCTGTGGGACACAACAAAGGCAGTCCTGAGAGGAAAATATATAGCGGTACAAGACTTTCTCAAGAAACAAGAAAGGTCTCAGGTACACAACCTAACCCTACACCTAAAGGAGCTGGAGAAAGAACAAGAAAGAAACCCTAAGCCCAGCAGGAGAAGAGAAATCATAAAGATCAGAGCAGAAATCAATGAAATAGAAACCAAAAAAACAATAGAACAAATCAACGAAACTAGGAGCTGGTTCCTTGAAAGAATTAATAAAATTGATAAACCCCTGGCCCGACTTATCAAAAAGAAAAGAGAAAGGACCCAAATAAATAAAATCATGAATGAAAGAAGAGAGATCACAACTAACACCAAAGAAATACAAACTATTATAAGGACATACTATGAGCAACTCTACGGCAATAAATTTGACAATCTGGAAGAAATGGATGCATTCCTAGAAACATATAAACTACCACAACTGAACCAGGAAGAAATAGAAAGCCTGAACAGACCCATAACCAGTAAGGAGATTGAAACAGTCATTAAAAATCTCCAAACAAACAAAAGCCCAGGGCCAGACGGCTTCCCGGGGGAATTCTACCAAACATTTAAAGAAGAACTAATTCCTATTCTCCTGAAACTGTTCCAAAAAATAGAAATGGAAGGAAAACTTCCAAACTCATTTTATGAGGCCAGCATCACCTTGATCCCAAAACCAGACAAGGATCCCACCAAAAAAGAGAGCTATAGACCAATATCCTTGATGAACACAGATGCGAAAATACTCAACAAAATACTAGCCAATAGGATTCAACAGTACATTAAAAAGATCATTCACCACGACCAAGTGGGATTTATTCCAGGGCTGCAAGGTTGGTTCAACATCCGCAAATCAGTCAATGTGATACAACACATCAATAAAAGAAAGAACAAGAACCATATGATACTCTCAATAGATGCTGAAAAAGCATTTGACAAAGTACAGCATCCCTTCCTGATCAAAACTCTTCAAAGTGTAGGGATAGAGGGCACATACCTCAATATCATCAAAGCCATCTATGAAAAACCCACCGCAAATATCATTCTCAATGGAGAAAAACTGAAAGCTTTTCCGCTAAGGTCAGGAACACGGCAGGGATGTCCATTATCACCACTGCTATTCAACATTGTACTAGAGGTCCTAGCCTCAGAAATCAGACAGCAAAAGGAAATTAAAGGCATCCAAATCGGCAAAGAAGAAGTCAAATTATCACTCTTCGCAGATGATATGATACTATATGTGGAAAACCCAAAAGACTCCACTCCAAAACTGCTAGAACTTATACAGGAATTCAGTAAAGTGTCAGGATATAAAATCAATGCACAGAAATCAGTTGCATTTCTCTACACCAACAGCAAGACAGAAGAAAGAGAAATTAAGGAGTCAATCCCATTTACAATTGCATCCAAAACCATAAGATACCTAGGAATAAACCTAACCAAAGAGACACAGAATCTATACTCAGAAAACTATAAAGTACTCATGAAAGAAATTGAGGAAGACACAAAGAAATGGAAAAATGTTCCATGCTCCTGGATTGGAAGAATAAATATTGTGAAAATGTCTATGCTACCTAAAGCAATCTACACATTTAATGCAATTCCTATCAAAGTACCATCCATCTTTTTCAAAGAAATGGAACAAATAATGCTAAAATTTATATGGAACCAGAAAAGACCTCGAATAGCCAAAGGGATATTGAAAAAGAAAGCCAATGTTGGTGGCATCACAATTCCGGATTTCAAGCTCTATTACAAAGCTGTCATCATCAAGACAGCATGGTACTGGCACAAAAACAGACACATAGATCAATGGAACAGAATAGAGAGCCCAGAAATAGACCCTCAACTCTACAGTCAACTAATCTTCGACAAAGCAGGAAAGACTGACTGTCCAATGGAAAAAAGACAGCCTCTTCAATAAATGGTGCTGGGAAAATTGGACAGCCACATGCAGAAAAATGAAATTGGACCATTTCCTTACACCACACACAAAAATCGACTCAAAATGGATGAAGGACCTCAATGTGCGAAAGGAATCCATCAAAATCCTTGAGGACAACACGGGCAGCAACCTCTTCGACCTCTGCCGCAGCAACATCTTCCTAGGAACAACGCAAAAGGCAAGGGAAGCAAAGGAAAAAATGAACTATTGGGATTTCATCAAGATCAAAAGCTTTTGCACAGCAAAGGAAACAGTTAACAAAATCAAAAGACAACTGACAGAATGGGAGAAGATATTTGCAAATGACATATCAGATAAAGGACTAGTGTTCAGAATCTACAAAGAACTTAGCAAACTCAACACCCAAAGAACAAATAATCCAATCAAGAAATGGGCAGAGGACATGAACAGACATTTCTGCAAAGAAGACATCCAGATGGCCAACAGACACATGAAAAAGTGCTCCATATCACTCGGCATCAGGGAAATACAAATCAAAACCACAATGAGATATCACCTCACACCAGTCAGAATGGCTAAAATCAACAAGTCAGGAAATGACAGATGCTGGCGAGGATGCGGAGAAAGGGGAACCCTCCTACACTGTTGGTGGGAATGCAAGCTGGTGCAACCACTCTGGAAAACAGCATGGAGGTTCCTCAAAATGTTGAAAATAGAACTGCCCTATGACCCAGCAATTGCACTATTGGGTATTTACCCTAAAGATACAAATGTAGTGATCCAAAGGGGCACATGCACCCGAATGTTTATAGCAGCAATGTCTACAATAGCCAAACTATGGAAAGAACCTAGATGTCCATCACCAGATGAATGGATAAATAAGATGTGGTATATATACACAATGGAATACTATGCAGCCATCAAAAGAAATGAAATCTTGCCATTTGCGACAACATGGATGGAACTAGAGCATATCATGCTTAGCGAAATAAGTCAAGCAGAGAAAGACAACTATCATATGATCTCCCTGATATGAGGAAGTGGTGATGCAACATGGGGGCTTAAGTGGGTACGAGAAGAATAAATGAAAGAAGATGGAATTGGGAGGGAGACAAACCATAAGTGACTCTTAATCTCACAAAACAAACTGAGGGTTGCTGGGGGGAGGGGGTTAGGGAGAAGGCGGTGGGATTATGGACATTGGGGAGGGTATGTGCTTTGGTGAGTGCTGTGAAGTGTGTAAACCTGGTGATTCACAGACCTGTACCCCTGGGGATAAAAATATATGTTTATAAAAAATAAAAAATTAAAAAAAAAAAAAGAAGCCAACATGGGTTAGATGTGGGAGTGTAAAAGGGATGAAACTCACGCTTATGAATCCTATTCATCAGCTGGCACATAAATAAGCATACTCACAGGAAGACAGACAAGCAACCATTTTCCTGAGGTTTAGGGTTATAGGCACAGATGGGTAAGGCAGATATGGATGCTCACCTTTTATGGAATGGGTGTGATTCCTAGAGAAGACCACAAGATGTCTCCCTCACAGTAGCAATGAGCTAAACTCCATATCCTTGTTCTGGATAACCGCATCCACCTTGATCACCTGGACAATTCACGTTGACCCTTCAGGTCTCAATGGATCACCTGACACCTTGTTTAGAAAACCAGGATTGACCTTCCTGCAAATATTAGTACAGTCACTCTCTCTCTCCAACTCCCTCTCTTTGCTGAATCCTGTTGTTTCCTAGAGAATGTGACAGGCAGAGGAACAGGCAAACACAATTTTGGTATCAGAGAATTCAGGAAATGAAGCACTGGAAGTTAAATGAGGAGAGTTATGATTGCTTTCAGAGTGTTTACTCTAAACCCTCAGGGATCATGGGAGATGCTCCAAGGCTGTGCTTGGAGAAGTTGAATGGACCAAAGAAACCACCTAAATCATCACCACATTTCAAACTCAGCAAAGCATTCACTGAAATTCTCTCCCATTCCATGTGTGTTTGCCCAGCCTAGAGAGAAAAGGTTTTATTAAAGGCCCTATAGGGGCACCTGGGTGGCTCAGTGGTTTAAGCCTCTGCCTTCAGCTCAGGTCATGATCTCAGGGTCCTGGGATCGAGCCCCACATCGGGCTCTCTGCTCAGCGGGGAGCCTGCTTCCCCCTCTCTCTCTGCCTGCCTCTCTGCCTACTTGTGATCTCTCTCTATCAAATAAATGAATAAAAATCTTTAAAGAAAAAAATAAAAGGCCCTGTAATCCCTCCCTTCCAAAGAGATGACTTGGTATTGGTTAGTATTTGTTTAAATCTCATTTATGCTATTATAATACATCTAATATTCACAAGTTTCTCTGCATTGGTCTATTTAAATCATATCACTATGCACATCTTGACAGGAGGATGCTTAATATTTCCATCACTTTTTTTCTTGACCCAAGTCAGCATAGATTATGTGCTCAATCGTGATAAGTTAGAAGGATCAATTGGCAGAACCAGTTCTGCTGGTAGAAACTGGGGAGTTGCATTCTCTAACTGGGGATGGTCCATCTCTCTCTCTAACTATTCATTGTTCCTAGACATTCAATAAACACTGGGACTCTGATCCTTGCATCTCCTACCCAGGGAATGAGACAAAAGAGGAATGAAGTTTAAAAATCTCCAGAGACAATCTGAGGTCACTTCCAGAGAGGATTACTGTTCATGGGTTGAAAGAACCCAGGCATTGGAGTGGAAGGAAGTGGTCCAGAGCCCCTGAAAAGCTCTTCAGCCCTCCTGGGTTTCACCTGGTCACAGTTTTACCCCCTGCCCGAGAAGTCCATGTTGTTCATGCTATCCAGTTCCTAGCATGCAGTGAGACCAAGTCTTCCTCTATTTTGACCCTGTGTAAAGTTGTTGAAGGTTGACTGTTACTCTAGCATGAGTATTTTCTTTATCTTCATGTCATACCCCCCAAGAAGCCTTCCTGAATATCCCCTGGTTAGGGGGTCATTTTCCGTGCTCCCATAATTGGTAAAACTTTGTCCTTGCTGGGCTTCTGTGGGTCCTGGAGACACCAGTTCTGCAACCACTGCCAGGGATGACATCAAAAGCTGAGCAAATGACAATACAGACAAAGGGCTGATATCCAAGATCTATAAAGAACTCCTCAAACTCAACACACACAAAACAGATAATCATGTCAGAAAATGGGCAGAAGACATGAACAGACACTTCTCCAATGAAGACATGCAAATGGCTATCAGACACATGAAAAAATGTTCATCATCGCTAGCCCTCAGGGAGATTCAAATTAAAACCACATTGAGATATCACCTTACACCAGTTAGAATGGCCAAAATTAGCAAGACAGGAAACAACGTGTGTTGGAGAGGATGTGGAGAAAGGGGAACCCTCTTCCACTGTTGGTGGGAATGCAAGTTGGTGCAGGCACTTTGGAAAACAGTGTGGGGATTTCTCAAGAAATTAAAAATAGAGCTTCCCTATGACCCTACTATTGCACTACTGGGTATTTACCCCAAAGATACAGATGTAGTGAAAAGAGGGGCCATCTGTACCCCAATGTTTATAGCAGCAATGGCCACAGTCGTCAAACTGTGGAAAGAACCAAGAAGCCTTTCAACAGATGAATGGATAAGGAAGATGTGGTCCATATACACTATGGAGTATGATGCCTCCATCATAAAGGATGAATACCCAACTTTTGTAGCAACATGGACAGGACTGGAAGAGATGATGCTGAGTGAAATAAGTCAAGCAGAGAGAGTCAATTATCATATGGTTTCACTTATTTGTGGAGCATAACAAATAACACAGAGGACATAGGGAGATGGAGAGGAGAAGGGAGTTGGGGGAAATTGGAGGGGGAGGTGAACCATGAGAGACTGTGGACTCTGAAAAACAATCTGAGGAGTTTGAAGTGGCAGGGGCGTGGGAGGTTGGGGTACCAGGTGGTGGGTATTATAGAGGGCACGGATTGCATAGAGCACTGGGTGTGGTGCAAAAATAATGAATACTGTTATGCTGAAAATAAATAAAAAATAAATTAAAAATAAAACAAAAAACAAACCAAAAAAACACTATTCTCTCAGTAGAGTTCTGACCACTGAAAATGACATAAAGGAAGGCCTCCAACAATCTCATATTTTATATGACCCAACAGGAGAAGAAAGAGCATTACAACTGCATCTCTGCACCTCATAAGTGGTTGCAGGGCTCAAACCAGAGTGCCTCCCTCTACATGCTTGAAGGAGGAGAGGGCCAGTTGTATGTGGCAAGGAGGCTGTGGGGTTTGCCAGTGAGGACATAGGTCTGGCACACCCTTCTGCATCTACACAAGCAGTTGTTGCCCACCAAGACTGTCATTTTATAGGCATGTCTGAATGTGAGGTGCTTCTGGCCCAGTGTGTAGTCTATTTTACCAGAGCCCTTAAGTCCATTCAGGTGTAAAGTGCCTGCAACATCAAAGCATGTGTGCAAAATCACCAGGGGTCTCTGCCCCCTGTTCTGCTGCACCTGAGGACAGTACCCACTAAGCTGATGAAGGATTTGGGCTACAGCACAAGAACAACCCCATGTAGTGTGAGCCTGTGGATCAAGAATATCTGCCTGAGGAATAGAGAGGAGTTGATTTCCTTAAGCAAAGGTGACAATGACTCTTGTACGCTTTGACAACAGAAGGATGTGTCTGTTTTTTAAGGAGAACAAGAGTAACTGGATTGTGAGTCGGTTGCCTGGTGAAAGTTAAACGACACCAAAATTTTTTGCCAGAAGTGTCAGAGTTGCTTCGGTGGAGGCACATGGACTTCAGCTAAATGTGTAACATTGAAATTGTGTCCATTTGCACTCTGTGCAATGGTTATGGTTATGCGTATGAAAATATCTGGCAGCTTTGTGCAATGAATTAATGTTATAAAGAATTATCTTATTTTGTCATAGTTTTAGTCATGATGTCATTTCCAAATTCAGTTCTGTAGGATTTTGTTTTTCTTTAAAAGATGTATATTCAGGGTAGTATGAGTTGATTAAAAAAAATGTAATTGTGATTTAATACTGCATAGTGTTTGGGTTTTTTTTTTAATATACAAAGGTCTTATGAGCTAATAAAACTATTTTAAAGTAAAAATAAAAGAAGGAAAAGTCCCCTTATGTCTTATGTCTGATTCCCAGAGTGACAAATCTACAAGGAGAGATTTGAGGAATATGCTAAAGCTATGGGTACATAAATATTAGAGCTAATGGAAATTAGATAGGATCAATACCCACAGGGCAGAGATTACTTTTACTATCCATTTCACTACAAAAGACTATTCTTAACAAATAGCATGGAGGACATGGGGAGTTAGAGAGGAGAAGGGAGTTGGGGGAAATTGGAAGGGGAGGTGAACCATGAGAGACTACGGACTCTGAAAAACAATCTCAGGGTTTTGAAGGGGCGGGGGGTGGGAAGTCGGGGTACCAGGTGGTGGGTATTATAGAGGGCATGGATTGCATGGAGCACTGGGTGTGGTGCAAAAATAATGAATACTGTTATGCTGAAAACAAAACAAAACAAAAAAAGACTATTCAAGAAGAACAGTCTTTGTGATAAGAAAAATACAAAGGTCAGCTAAGTAAAGTCTTAAGAATCCTAGAGAGTTTTAGTTCACCAGTTTCCTGGCATACCTCACAAGTCCTGAGGTTATTTGGCCTCCTTCTTCATGCAGTGCTTCCAAAATTCAGAAACAACTTTACTCAACCTGTTGTTGATGCCACTGGGTAACTAGTTTCCTGCCCCTAAGCTAAAGATGGAGAAAATCTGCTTATTTTTGCCATTCTAAGTGACATCTGAGTGCCATCTCCTTAAGTGTTTGCAGAGGACTCAAACTCCCCCTCTTTGGGAGGAACCTGTGATGAGATTGTGACTTGCTGTCCTCAAGGTTCTCATTCACATATTCTCAGTCATATGGGCTGACTTATACTGAGAAGAATGTACCTCAGGGTGAAGGACCCCAGGTCAGAACTATAGTACAGCCTATAAGTTTTAACATTCTTTTTATAACCAGCTTATGCTAACTAAGAAACTGTGGCCAGCTGACCATAGATAAGGAAGTCAGCAAGCAGCATAACAGGATAACGAATAGCAAAAATCTGTGTTTAAGCCAGCTCTTTCTGGCTTCTGTATAATAATGCTTCTAATGCTCTGCTAAGAAATGAAAAATTGCTTAAATCCTCAACTCTAAGGAGCAAGAGGCTGGCTGAGGACAAAGCAAAAGCTGGCGCCTTGCACCCCCCCTTCACCCACTCCCCTCCATATGTGTAGCATTCCTCAGGCACCCCTGACTGCCATAAAATGATAAATAGTTAACTTGCAGAAATCACAGTCCTGCAGGGTAGGAGTCTCCCTTGGTTTGCAAATGTCCTTGAGATTTACAACAAAGAAGTTACCTTACGTTTGTTAGCAGGAATGTAACATTTCACCAGGAGACTCCCAATTGTCTTTATGTTAGTGCCACATTAGAGGGAAAGTGGCCTTGGCTTGATAGTGATCAGGCCTTCAATATCCTGATAGTGCTTTTTTTCGCATGCGTGGGCTAACTGGCCAGTTCTGCCTCTGTAAGATTGCTTTGTCTGCTTTCGCGCACGGGTCTCCTGACCCAATCCACTGACGCCAAGTATGCCTGTTCAAACTATCAATCAATCAGCTCAGCCCCACCCAAAACTTGTTTGTATCTGTCTATAAAAATCCTGCACCGACCCAGCTCTGGACCTCTCGGCGTTATCGGCAACGAGCGGCGCAGAGGTCCAGGTTCGAACCTGCAATAAACGACCCTTGCTGCTTGGCTTTGACTCATGTCTCTGGTGGTCTTTTAAGGTGGGGGTAATATTCAGTTGGCATTACAAGGGATGGACCAGCACACCTGCTTGTGTGAAGAAGTTCAAGAATTGTTAGCTGACCTTGTTACTTGACCTTGAGATCTACAAGGCAGCCCCTCTGGAATTGCTCTATGTAACATCTGCTACTCAGATAGAGCACATGAATTGTGACAAAGTTCCACATTGGTCTGGCAGCCTTGACTTAAAAGAAGCTTGGGGTGAAAAGAGTCCTTGACATTCAAGTGTTTTCTTCTCATGGCAGAAGAAAATTGCTGGAGTCCTTCATGGAAATCTCCTGGGCCTATGACAATTTCATAGGTGCAGAACTTCCCAGCTCCTTTTAATGTAGCCTGTATGCTTATTGTATCAAAGAAAGGGCTTTAGGCCACAGTAGACTTGTTACTTGTGATTTATTTAGTGTATAATGTGCCTTGGTTTGAGAATGACCTTGCCAGAGCTCTGGGATTGGGGTATGATATGTGGTTGTAATTTGATGTTTAAGATATTGTAAATCTGTGGGAAAATTCATCTCATAAGTTGAGACAGTTTCTTATTCTTCTTTTTTTTTTTTTAACAGAATTCCCACAAAGAGGCTGTGTTTGGGAGCAAATAGAGTAACTCACCCATAATAGGTGGATCTGGGTAAACTGGAACATGTGTTCTTCTAGGGTGTATACCATTGCATAGTTCCTTTAAATTCCTAATTAGTTTCAAATGCAAAGCTAACAATTGTTTTGCTGACACAAAATGGGATAAATAAAATTCTGTCTTTCCAGGAAGGAAAGGTCACACCAGGAGAGTACATGATTACAGCTGGGTCATGGGAGGATTCCAGTGATGGGTGACGGAATATGAAGACAATGTGCAGTTGAATGAAGGGTCCTCAAACACCACGTTGTGTCTGAAATGCCACCTGGACTGGATTCCCAGCATTATGAAATGCACAAGTAGATCAGTGCACATGAGAAACTGCTATGGAAAATTCTGGAGCAAACCAAGCATTCCTAAATTTTTTCTTCATTCTATTCCCTATGTATGAAATAGGAAAGAGATTTAGTACCATTGTGTTATGGCAAGAGTTGGCAAACAAGGTGAAGGAAATAATCTCTGATACCCTGGCCTTTTCCATGTTATGGGATTCTTTTAGAGGTCACAGCTTATAGCAAGAGTCTGAGCATGTGTTAGGGGTATGAGAATTGCTGGCAGATGATGGGTGGGGGTAGTAGATGGCTTGGTCAGCTCACACATTACCCTGAGGGGCCCCAGGGAAACAATTTCAGAGGCTCAACAGTGCACAAGGACAAGGGAAGAGATAAAATGTGTATTATAAAGTGTGTAAGATAAGGCAGAGTGGGGATTTGGATGCCATCAAAGATGCTTGCAGCTTTGAATAAAGACAGATATATTTCCACAAATAGCATGGAGGACATGGGGAGTTAGAGAGGAGAAGGAAGTTGAGGGAAATTGGAAGGGGAGGTGAACCATGAGAGACTATGGACTCTGAAAAACAATCTGAGGGGTTTGAAGTGGCGGGGGGTGGGAGGTTGGGGGAACCAGGTGGTGGGTATTATAGAGGGCACGGATTGCATGGAGCACTGGGTGTGGTACAAAAATAATGAATACTGTTAGGCTGAACATAAATAAATAAATTTTAAAAAGGACAGATATATTTCAACTTTTGATACTTCTTAAATCCATGATATAAAATGTTATTGATAATACATCTCTTTTTTTAAAATTTTAGTTTGTTTTTCCAATGTTCCAAGATTCATAGTTTATGCACCACACCCAGTGCTCTACGCAATACGTCATCTCTTAAAGAACTGAAGGCCCTTTTTAGTTTTATATATACATTAATATCATTTATTGTCAAAATGAGGCAGAATTATTCGTGTTCCACATGTAAACCCTGAAAATACTTATACTGAGAAGAATGTACCTCAGGGATGGACCAGCACACCTGCTGTGTGAAGAAGTTCAAGAATTGTTAGCTGATCTTGTTACCTTGTGTCCATTTCCTTGTGACCTTTCACAATAAGTATTTTCAGGGTTTACATGTAGAACATGTACAATTCTGCCTGTTTATGCCAGTACCATGCTGTCTTGGTGATCACAGCTTTGTAGTAAAGCTTGAAACCAGGTAACGTGATGCCCCCAGTTTTATTTTTGTTTTTCAATATTTCCTTAGTGATTCGGGGTCTCTTCTGATTCCATACAAATTTTAGCATTATTTGCTCCAGCTCTTTGAAAAATATCAGTGGAATTTTGATCAGAATGGCATTAAACGTATAGATTGCACTAGGCAGCCCACTCTCACCACTCTTGTTCAACATAGTATTAGAAGTCCTAGCAACAGCAATCAGACAACAAAGAGAAATAAAAGGTATTTTATTGGCAATGAAGAAGTCAAACTCTCTCTCTTTGCAGATGACATGATTCTTTTTATGGAAAACCCAAAAGACTCCACCCCCAAACTACTAGAACTCATTCAGCAATTCAGCAACATGGCAGGATACAAAGTCAATGTACAGAAATCAGTGGCTTTCTTATACACTAACAATGAAAATACAGAAAGGGAAATTAGAGAATCAATTCCATTTACTATAGCACCAAGAACTATAAGATACCTGGGAATAAACCTAACCAAAGAGGTAAAGGATCTGTACTTGAGGAACTACAGAACACTCATGAAAGAAATTGAAGAAGACACAAAAAGATGGAAGACCATTCTATGCTCTTGGATCGGAAGAATAAATGTTGTTAAAATGTCTCTACTGCCTAGAGCAATCCATACTTTTAATGCCATTCCGATCAAAATTCCACTGGTATTTTTCAAAAAGCTGGAGCAAATAATCCTAAAATTTGTATGGAATCAGAAGAGACCCCGAATTGCCAAGGAAATGTTGAAAAACAAAAATAAAACAGGGGGCATCACGCTACCTGATTTCAAGCTTTACTACAAAGCTGTGATCACCAAGACAGCATGGTACTGGCATAAAAACAGACACATAGACCAGTGTAACAGAGGAGAGAGCCCAGATATGGACCCTCAATTCTATGGGCAAATAATCTTCGACAACACGGGAAAAAATATACAGTGGAAAAAAGACAGTCTCTTCAATAAATGGTGCTGGGATAACTGGACAACTATATGTAGAAGAATGAAACTCGACCATTCTCTTACACTGTACACAAAAATAAACTCAAAATGGATAAAAGACTTCAACATGAGACAGGAATCCATCAGAATCCTAGAGGAGAATATAGGCAGTAATCTCTTTGATATCAGCCACAGCAACTTCTTTCAAGATATGTCTTCAAAGGCAAAGGAAACGAAAGCAAAGATGAACTTTTGGGACTTCATCAAGATCAAAAGCTTCTGCACAGCAAAGGAAACAGTCAAGAAAACAAAGAGGGAACCCACGGAATGGGAGAAGATATTTGCAAATGACGGTACAGACAAAAGGTTGATATCCAGGATCTATAAAGAACTCCTCAAACTCAACACACACAAAACAGACAATCATCTAAAAAAAGGGGGCAGAAGAGATGAACAGACACTTCTCCAATCAAGACATACAAATGGCTATCAGACACATGAAAAAATATTCATCATCACTAGTCCTCAGGGAGATTCAAATTAAAACCACATTGAGATATCACCTTATACCAGTTAGAATGGCCAAAATTAGCAAGGCAGGAAACAACATGTGTTGGAGGGGATGTGGAGAAAGGGGAACCCTCTTACACTGTTGGTGGGAATGCAAGTTGGTGCAGCCTCTTTGGAGAACAGTGTGGAGATTCCTCAAGAAATTAAAAGTAGAACTTCCCTATGACCCTGAAATTGCACTACTGGGTATTTACCCCAACGATACAGATGTAGTGAAAAGAAGGGCCATCTGTACCCCAATGTTTATAGCAGCAATGACCACCATCGCCAAACTGTGGAAAGAACCAAGATGTCCTTCAATGGATGAATGGGTAACGAAGATGTGGTCCATATACACTATGGAGTATTATGCCTCCATCAGAAAGGATGAATACCCAACTTTTGTAGCAATATGGACAGGACTGGAAGAGATTATGCTGAGTGAAATAAGTCAAGCAGAGAGAGTCAATTATCATATAGACCATTCTTTTATACCACACAAAGATAAAATCCAAAATGGATGTAAGAGTCAGATTTCTGATGGAAGGAGGAGCATCCCAGGATTTTTTCTCCGCTATCCCAGGGCAGAAGACTAATCTTTCACTGAAGTGGGGATATTTGGGAATACTTTTTTCAGAAGAGTCCCATGTTCACCCTGTGGAAACTCAACCAGATGGCACTTGTCTTCCAAGCACTGAAAACCTGGCCCCCATGCACCTTTGTGACTGAATCTTATGACCTACACCCAACAATGGGCTGAGAGACATTGTTATATATATCTTACTTCTAGAAAAAGATTTAATTTAAGTGTTTCCTCTTCATCTGTGGATGCAGGATACAGAGGAAGAAAAGTCTCTGGCCATTGGTTCAATAAGGAAGAGAGTTGTTGGCAGGAAGTGGCCTGCTGGACTGCCTAGCCAGCTTCCCTCCATGCTCACAGTAGACCGTGTTCCCTGCCTTTTAGCCGCCTCCTTATTCAACAATCCCAGCACCCCTGTGGAATTCTGCTCCGGTTGTGTCCACTTGATCAGGGGAACTACCCCTCAGGAAGACTCCCAGGCAAGGACCCAGTCACAATGGTGAGGCCCCCAGTGTCCTCCTCCTCAGCACAGTATGGAGAATCTGGTGCCCAAGGTGGTGCTGATCTTAGAAGGAGGTCAGATCCTCGGTGCTGCCTTAGTGTACCTCCCCAGGTGTAATGTCATCCACCCTGAAGGGATGAGCAAGGAGGCAGCTAACTCCACCACCTGGGACCTTGAAAGAACATCATCCCCTTAATGCCCTCCTGGCTGCTCAGCTGAGCAGAAGCTTCTATGGACAAAGAAGAAAGGAATTACCAATGTGCTTGCAATTAGCATTTTTGTTGTTGTTGTTGTTGTTGTTGTTGTTATAGGGTGTCTGACCTGTGCAGCTCCTCACTTCCATCTTGGCCTGAATGATTTCTTGAGGTGGGTCACATAGTATCTGAATGATAATCTTGTAGCTAGCTGCATTTAGAAGGGAGAAGCTCCTTAATTCAAGTGCAAAAACTGGGCAGGTGATTGCATTAGCTGGTGAAGAAAAAGAAATACAATTGGTGTAAGGAAAATCATTTCCCCCTCTAGATCCCTGAAGTCAGTATATGTGCTGCCAAAGCGAGCACTAGATCCCTGAAGTCAGAACTAGACAGGAACCCCAGAGGATTTATGATCTCATCCCACAGTAGTGCCAATGACAATGCCCGACCTTGGAAGCTGTGACTCCCTCATATTGCAGAGCAAGCAGCAGAGGCAGGCCTCGAATACAGGCTTACTGATTGTTAGTTCAGTCCTTTTTAAAACACATTCCCTCCTTCCAAGACTCTCCTGGTGCTGAAATTTACTTTCTTTTTATTTCAAACAAGTAAGTGTGCCTGAATGGAACAACAACTTGTTTTTGTCTTGGATATTAGGGAAGAGAAGATTTTAGTAATCAATTATTAAGTGAATGGTAGAGTCAGATCATTCCAGAGGGCAGAGAATGGGATGGTCAATCTGGAGACAAGGAGTTCACACTATTTATTTATTTTTAAAAGATTTTATTTACTTATTTAACTGAGAGGAAGAGAAAGAGAGAGAGAAAGAGGGAGAGAGGGAGAGAGAGCGCATGAGGAGTGGCAGGGAGAGGGCAAGAGAAAGGCAGGCTCCCTGCTGAGCATAGAGCCAGATGCTGGGCTCCATCCCAGGACCAGGGCACTGGGATGATGACCAGAACCAAAGGTAGACACTTAACTGACCCAGCCACCCAGGAGTCCCAAAGTCACACTATTTATATGTTGGAATATGCTAGCTTGAGATTAAAAACTAAGATTGTGTCATTGGATACAGATATGTTAAAAAGATACACACACTCATACAAACACAACTTCCCAGATAATCTGTTTGAACACATTCTAAGCTTACCCACAAAGTTATGACTGGCTCTTTTATTCTAGCAGTGATGTGAAAAATATCTTAGAGAAGGTGAGAGGCAGGGACTGGGGCTCTTTCCTGATCCCACTGGACTGTGTGGAGACCTGAAGTAATCACTTTCCCTAGCATTCTCTATCCCTCTAAATCTTTGTAACCCTGCTGTAGTCAAGGAAGTGCCCTATCAGGATGTGATCTGACCCAGATCAAATGTCTAACTATGCAGAGAATTTTTTAAATTTCTTTTCAGCGTAACAGTATTCATTGTTTTTGCACCACACCCAGTGCTCCATGCAATCCGTGCCCTCTCTAATACCCGCCACCTGGTTCCCCCAACCTCCCACCCCCCACCCCTTCAAAACTCTCAGATTGTTTTTCAGAGTCCATAGTCTCTCATGGTTCACCTCCCCTATGCAGAGAATTTGAGAGGTTTAAATCAGAGGCAACAGAGAAAAAGGAAGATGTTGAGAAAGTCAGATGAAATAGAAAGACTGAAGAAGACTTGGGTCAGTATCAAGGGTAAGAAGTCATGCAAAAAAAAAAAAAAAAACCACCCTATAAAATGGATGGCCATAATTATTCTAGATAAATGGAAATCTCACCCCTCCAAGTGTACTCTTTCTATTACAAAATACTGGCAAAACTCCTAGTAAATGAGAAAGACTGGCAGATACAATGAGATCTATTCACTAGTAGATTTAGTGAGTGAGTGAGTGCTGCTTGCCCCCTTGAAGACTTATTATCAGAGACTATGAGAACACTGGCTCTTCTGGAAGTCTCTCCAAACCCTTCTAACTGTAACATTTTATGAGTTTGAATCCAAGAATGAAAAAGCTGGACACAACTGGCACCTGAAAACCTCTGGGGAGAAGGATGTCTGGGAAATACCAGTTATCAGCTTGGCAGCCAAAGCTAGACCATTGACACAGTTAATCTCAGTTCACTGCTATAGCTACTCTTGTGGTATCTGTCAAACTCAAGGATGAGAAGAGACTTGAGAGATCAAGCATTTTGTTGAAGGTCAAAGCACTGGTAAGTGGCAGAGCCATAATTCAGACCAAATCCCAGGACCCCTTTTTTCTGAAACACAGATCACAGATAAGGAGAGAGATTTCAGTGGAAAACTCTTAAAATTTGCCCGCAATAATTTTTTTAAAGATTTAGTTATTTGACAGACAAAGAGAGAAATCACAAGTAGGCATAGAGGCAGGCAGAGAGAGAGAGGGAAGCAGGTTCCCTGATGAGCAGAGAGCCCAATGCGGGGCTCTATCTCAGGACCCTAAGATCATGACCTGAGCCGAAAGTAGAGGCTTAACCCACTGAGCCACCCAGGTGCCCCAGCCTAGAATAATTTTTAAAACTTCCAGAGTTTTGGGCACTGAGAAAAAAAGCATGGGCTTTGGAGATGGGGTTGAGGTGAGAGCAAGGTCACAAACAGAGGAAAAGCAGGAAAGCCACTTCAGTTCACCTAGTTCTCAACAGGGTACTTACCAGAGCTTGTGCCTGTCTGATGAGAAATGATACTCACCCTTATAGCAGTAAAGAGCCAGAGTCCCCGGCAGGACATTCAGGGATAGCCTCATGGTTTATTTTCTTTGGTTTCCAGCTTTAGTGAAAGGTGAGCAACTAGGAGATAAACTCAGGATACTGGGGGACTCAGGACAATTTATACTTATGGTCACGGGCCTGCTTTAAGCTCTCCATTCCTCTCTCAGGGCTCATGTAATCCATCAGTGTCAGAGACCCCAATGTTATGGTCACAGTTCCTGTTTATAGGCATTGCTGGCAACATGCACCTCTTCTTTGTAGCAAAAACTGAGGTTGTAGTTATTTTTTTTTAATTTAATTTTATTTTTTCAGTATTCCAAGATTCCCTGTTTATGCACCACACCCAACCAACTTTTGTAACAACATGTACAGGACTGGAGGAGATTATGTTAAGTGAAATAAATCAACCACTGAGGTTGTAGTTTTACAAATGTATAGCCAAATAGCTGATGCAAACTCCTACTGGATGTTAGTTCCTGAACTGCAGGGGCAGCCTCTGGTTTTGCTCATCTCTACTTAACATAGTGCCTGGCACACAAGAGAGGAAAAGCAAATATTCTTAGGATAAATAAATGACTATGAATCAACAAACCACTAAACTTATTTAGGGAGCATCTTCAATATGAAACAATGCCTGCTATGCCAAGTTTCCCTTCGGGCAGGTGAGGGAGAGAGGTTAGTAGCATGGTGACCCCAGTGAGAGAAATGAGTGAATTTTGGCATCCCAAGAGAAGACAATGCCAAGAGGAAGACTATCTACTCAATACTCATTTCCTACTCTAAGCTATTATTTTAATAAATATCAAAATATATTTGAAAATAAATCAGGTTTTACATGGAGAAAAAGAAGCTCTTCCTTAGTTTTACTTGACAACTGGTAGGGTCACCCATCAGAGTCACCAGGGTCCAAGCAAGCAATAGGGTCACCAGAAGGGCTCTTTCTTTGCCTCTTCCCCAGTATGAGAAGCATGCTCTATGTAAACACAGGGGAGGTGTGGAAAATTCTAACTAAAAGCATTGGAAAGTCAGTCTGGTTATCCAGAGGAGCATATGGGAGAGCCATTCAAGAGTATATAGAATTGTGACTTGAAGAAATGGCAAAGGAGGGACCTCGAGTGAGCAGCAGGAGGGGAGATGAGAAGGCATAAACCATTTTCCTTGGGAACATCAGGTGTGCAGGTTAACCTGAAACATATAATACATACAGCAGGGCATGGTAGCAGAGGGAAGGCTATGTGACTGGAGAGACAGGACGGGCCAAATCAAGGAGAGCTTCCATTGTACTCTGTGGGATGTGGGGGCAGAATGGTGGTGGGGTGAGACACATCTAGATTTATTGGCATTAGTGTTTCCATGTTGGGTTTCAGATCTCATGTCAAAATCACGTGGACTGTTCACACCCATTATGACAGCTATGGTAAAAAGAAAAAAGAGAGAGAAAGAGAGAGAGAGAGAAGTGTTGGCAGGGATGTGGAGCAATAGGAACCCTTGTGCATTTAGGTGGGAATGGAAAATGGTGCAGCCTCTGAGGAAAAGTGCCTGGAGATCCCTTCAAAAATTAAAAGGAAAGTTCATATGATCAATCGAGTTCACCTCTTAGTCCCTATGCGGAAGAATTGAAAGGAGGGTCTCAAACACATTTTTGTGTACCCATGTTTATAGTAGCATTATCCACAATAGCCAAGAGTGGAAAGAACCCAGTGTTTATGGGCAGATGAATAGATAAAGAGATTGTGGTACATACATATAACATAGGATTATTCACATTCAGAGGTACAAAGCAAGGAAAACCTGTCACATGCTACACCAGAGGTGAACCTTGAGGACAGTACACTAAGAGACAGAAGCCAGTAAAAGGAGAAAATACTGATAATTCCACAAATATGAAGTTCCTAGAGTAATCAGTTTCATAGAAATATAGAGTAAATGGTGATTGCCAGTAGTGGGGGAAGTAAAATCTCATGTTCAATAAAAATATCATCATAATAACAGTGGGCTGATGATATCTGGAAACATACCACTGTAATCCTCCCTATATGTCCTTTGTGTTGTAAAAACTCCTGTGACCAGTAATAGTATGGCAATTAAAAGAGAGCACTAATTTTTGCTTGCCAGCTATGGACAGAGAATGTGGAAACATAATTTATCAACTTCAATGATTACTCCAAATCTACAAGCTATTACATTTGAGTCAACTAACTTGCTCAGTCTTGTTCATTTGAATGCCAATATGTCTTGGCATGTGAATTGAAAAGTAACAAAGTGGTGTTTTCAGTCAGGGAAGGCTGGGGGTGGTGATGACATGTTGGATGGAACAGAGGTAAATGACAGTGAAGTTCTCTGTTTGATCTCAGTTTCTGACTCAGTTTAATTCTCCTGGGTGATGATCCTCAAGCTACTTTCTTCCTTTCTTTTCCAGTTCTCTTCTTTTTTTACTCTTTTAAAAAGATAATTTACTACACAACACAAAACGGTGGTAGGGATGTGGAGCTCAGGAACTCTCATTTACTGCTGCTGGGAATGCAAAATGGTACAGCTACTTTAGAAAACAGTTTGGTAGGGTTTTTTAAAGATTTTATTTATTTATTTATTTGACAGTGAGAGATCACAAGTAGGCAGAGAGGCAGGCAGAGAGAGAGAGAGAGAGAGAGAAACAGGCTCCCCACTGAGCAGAAAGTCAGATGCCGGGCTCAATCCCAGGACCCTGGGATCATGACCTGAGCCAAAGGCAGCAGTTCAACCCACTGAGCCACCCAGATGCCCAGTAGTTTTTTTTTTTTTTTAAATAGAAGTAAACACAGTCTTACCATACAATCCAGCTATTGTGATTCTTAGTCTTTATGCAAAGAAGCTGAAGGCATGTCTACACAAAATATGCACATGATGTTCATAGCACTTTCATTCACAGTTGCCCATATTTGAAAGCAATCTAGATTTCCTTCAGTAGATCAATGAATAAAGAAACTGTGGTACCTTCAGACAATGGAATATAGTTCTAACATTCTATGGAATTGATCTCTTAAGGAAGAGCTGTAAGCCATGAAAAGATATGAAAGAACTTCACATAAATATTACTAAACAAGAGAAGCCAACCTGAAGAGTTGCGTGTGTATGATTAGAACTCTATGACATCCTGGGAAGGCAAAGTTATGGAGACAGTAATATCAGTGATTTCCATGGGTTGGGGAGGAAAGAAGGATGTATATGCAGAGTGCAGAGAATTTGCATGTCAGTGACACTACTGTGTATGAGACTATGATGCTGGATATTTGACATTATCTGTCTGTCAAAACCCATCTAATGTATATCCTGAGTGAAATCTAATGTAAATTACTGACAATGAGTGGTTAGGATGTGTCAGTATAGGTTCACCAGTTTTGAGAAATGTACCATAAGCTGTGGTATGTTTATGGTGTGAGAGGCTGTGCACATGTGGAGGTGAGGGACACACCAGGACTCTATGCTCTGCTTGATTTTTCTGTGAACCTAACACTTCCCTAAAACAATAAAGGCTATTTTTTTTTTTTAAAGGAACCATTGTGTTAAAGCATTCTCTTTCAGCAAGAAAATAATCAGAAAAAAATGAATCAATAAAAATGTCACCACATAGAGATAGTTGATCAAGGCAAGAAAATCTAAGATGATCTACTAAAAAAAATATATTAGAACTCATAGAAGTTCATTATGTAGCTGAATATAAGATCAGCCTGTAAACACTAATGACTTTCCTATTAGCCTCTAAACACCATTCAAATCATGGGGGAAAAAAAAGATGCCATTGGGAACAGAACGATAGCAGCAACAAAAATATGTCAGAATAACATAAGTGGAAATAAGCAAAATGTTAAGGATCAAATCATGAAATGTTACTTAAGATGTAAAAAGGAATCTTAAAAAATAGGGGCATATACTTTGTGCCTAAAGGAAATAGTAGAACATTTAAGGATGTATACTCTCCTCAAATTACTTTACATATCCAATCCAGCCCCATTCAGAATCATCATCAGGCAGTGTTACACTGTGTGTTGAATTCTGAAGTGTTGGTTCTTTCAAAGTAGAATGTATTCATTCACTGAGAAGCATGAACAGTGTGTAAGGATACAAATTTAGGGTCCAACTACTGGGTTCAAGCTCAGTTGTTATGCTTTGTACTTGTGGACACATCAGCAAGATGCTGACCCTCTAAGCCTGGTGCCTCATCTATAAAATAAGTTGATAACAATAGTGCCTACCTCATAGGATTTATGTTAGGATAAATGAATTACTACAGGAAAAACACTCAGCATAGTATCTGGCAGTAATGTCTTCTATCATACTTAGGTAACAAAAAGGAAAATACACAAGTAAAATGTCAAACAAAATAAATAATCTCACTGCCAAGTCAAATATCAAACTGAATCTAACTGACTCCACCCATGAGGAATGTTTATTTATCCTAAATGCTAACAAAGTGTGCTTCAGAATTTGTTTTTGGTTCCTTTGGGATTTCTATCATGTTAAATGGGGTTTTGCTCATTTAAAATTTTCCCACAGTACCCTTCAGTGGCTTAATTTTTTGTGTATGATCACATTGAAATGGATTTTATGATTTTAAATTCCTAAACACTGTATCTCTAGTTTCTATCTCATCGATCTCTGCTCTAATCTTGATTATTTCCCTTCTTGTGTGGAGTTGGCTTAATTTGTTGTTGATTCTCCAGTTCTTTAAGGTGTAAATACAGCTGATGTAGGACAGAATGGGAGAAGATATTTGCAAATGGATTTTTCAATTTTTTTGAGGAAGGCTTGGATGGCTATGTATTTCCCCTTTAGGACCACCTTTGCTATATCCCAGAGGTTTTGGACCAAACTGTCTTCATTCTCATTGGTTTCCATGAATTGTTTAAGTTCTTCTTTGATTTCCTTGTTGATCCAAACATTCTTAAGCAAGGTGGTCTTTAGCTTCCAGGTGTTTCAATTCCTTCTGAAACTTTTCTTGTGGTTGAGCTCCAGTTTCAAAGCATTGTGATCTGAGAATATGCAGGGAATAATCTCAATCTTTTGGTATCCATTGAGCCCTAATTTTTGACCCAGTATGTGGTCTATTCTGGAAAAAGCTCCATATGCTCTCAAGAAGAATGAGTATTCTGTTATTTTAGGGTGGAATGTTCTGTATATATCCATGAGGTCCATCGGGTCCAATGTGTCATTCAATGCTCTTGTTTCTTTATAGATTTTCTGCTTGGATGATCTATTACTGAGAGTGGTATGTTAAGATCCCCTACTATTAATGTATTCATATCAATATGACTCTTTATCTTGATTAACAGTTGTCTTATGTAGTTGGCTGCTCCCATATTGGGGGCATAAATATTTACAATTGTTAGATCTTCTTGGTGAATAGACCCTTTAAGAATGATGTAGTGTCCTTCTGTATCCTGACTATAGTCTTTAATTTAAAATATAATTTATCTGATATGAGAATCACTACCCCAGGCTTCTTTTGAGGCCCATTGGCATGAAAGATGCTTCTCCATCCCTTCACTTTCAGTCTGGATGTATCCTTAGGTTCAAAATGGGTCTCTTATAGACAGCATATGGATTGGTCCTGTCTAGAAGCCGGTTTTTTGAAAGAATCAGTAAGATCAATAAACCATTGGCCAAACTAATCCAAAAAAGAGAGAGAAGACCCAAAATTATAAAATTATGAATGAAAAGGGAGAGATCATGACTAACACCAAAGAAATAGAAACAATCATCAGAAATTATTATCAGCAGCTATATGCTAATAAGTTAAGCAACCTAGGTGAAATGGTTGCACCTTGAAACCTATAGACTTCCAAAACTGAATCAGGAAGAAATTGACAACCTGAATAGACCAATATCTAGTAATGAGATTGAAGCAGCGATCAAAATCTTACCAAAAAACAAGAGCCCAAGACCTGATGGATTCCCTGGGGAATTCTACTAAGCTTTCAAAGAACAATACCTATTCTCCTGAGGCTGTTTCAAAAAACTGAAGCAGAAGGAAAACTTCCAGACTCTTTTTATGAAGCCATCATTACCCTGATTCCCAAACCAGGCAAAGACCCCACCAAAAAGGAAAATTTCAGACCACTATCCCTGATGAATATGGATTCTAAGATTCTCAACAAGATCCTAGCCAACAGGATCCAACAGCACATCAAAAAGATTATCCACCATAACTAGGTGGGATTTATCCCTGGGTTACAAGGGTGGTTCAACATTCGCAAATCAATCAGTGTGACAGAACAAATCAAAAAGAGAAGAGAGAAGAACTACATGGTCCTTTCAGTTGATGCAGAAAAAGCAGTTGACAGGATACAGCATCTGTTCCTGATTAAAACGCTTCTAACTATAGGGATAAAAGGAACGTTTCTCAACTTCATAAAATCTATCTATGAAAAACCCACAGCAAATATCATCCTCAAATGGGAAAAGCTGACAACCTTCCCTTTGAGATCAGGAACACGACAAGGATGCCCACTCTCACTACTCTTGTTTAACATAGTGTTAGAAGTCCTAGCAACAGCAATCAGACAACAAAGAGAAGTCAAAGGTATTCAAATTGGCAATGAAGAAGTCAAACTCTCTCTCTTCACAAATGACATGATACTTTTTATGGAAAACCCAAAAGACTCCGCCCCCAAACTACTAGAACTCATACAGCAATTCAATAATGTGGCAGGATACAAAATTAATGTACAGAAATCGGTTGCTTTCTTATACACTAACAATAAAAGTACAGAAAGGGAAATTAAGAGAATTGACTCCATTTACTATAGCACCAAAACCATAAGACACCTGGGAATAACCCTAAACAAAGAGGTGAAGGATCTGTACTCAAGGAACTATAGAACACTCATGAAAGAAATGGAAGAAGACACAAAAAGATGGAAGACCTTTCCATGCTCTTGGATCAGAAGAATAAACATTGTTAAAATGTCAATACTACCTAGAGCAATCTATACTTTCAATGCCATTCCGATCAAACTTCCACTGGCATTTTTCAAAGAGCAAACAATCCTCAAATTTGTATAGAATCAGAAGAGACCCTGAATTGCTAAGGAAATGTTGAAAAAGAAAAACAAAACTGGGGCATCACGTTACCTGATTGCAAGCTTTGCTACAAAGCTGTGATCACCAAGACAGCATGGTACTGGCACAAAAACAGACACATAGACCCGTGGAACAGAGTAGAGAGCCCAGATATGGACCCTCAACTTTATGGTCAACTAATCTTCAACAAAGTGGGAAAAAATATACAGTGGGAAAAAGTCTGTCTCTTCAATAAATGGTGCTGGAAAATTGGACAGCTATGTGTAGAATAATGAAACTCAACCATTCTCTTACACCATATCATATAGAGAATTTTGGCATATATATTCATCAGGGACATTGACCTATAATTCTCCTTTTTGATGGAGTCTCTAACTGGTTATCCCATAATGAAATTGAAGCAGTAATCAAAAACCTCCCAAAACACTAGAATCCAGGGCCAGATGGTTACCCAAGGGAATTCTACCAAACATTTAAAGAAGAAATAATACCTATTTTTCTGAAGCTGTTTCAAAAAACAGACACAGGAGGAAAACTTCAAAACTCATTCTATGAATTCAGCATTATCTTGATCCCAAAACCAGGCAAAGACTCCATTTCACTATTAAAATGAAAATTTTGAAGAGTGTCTGGCTGGCTTAGTCAGAAGAGTATGAAGCTATTGATCTTAGGATTGTTAATTCAAGCCCCATGTAGATTGTAGAGATTATTAAAAATAAGTAAGCTTTAAAAAATAAATTTTTTGAAAAATCCAGGAATTTTTTATAAATGAAAGGAATGGCAATATTGAAGAGGAGATGCAAAAAAATGATCAATGAAAAATTTAGTCAAATATATGTTAAATGTGGCAAATTATCTCAGATCAACTTGGAATCCACACCACCCCAAATAAAGGAGTAACATATATTTTAATAGAGGAATTATTGGATTTCCTTATGGAATTAACTATATATTAAGTGCAAGACATAAAAGATGTGAAAAAATATCAATATATTCCTGAGAATAAGATTCTATCATAGAATCCAAAGGCCATAAGACATTCAAACAAAAACCAAGCCTTATGAGCTGTGCATCTGCTCTGAAGGAAGATTTTGAGAGGAGGTGATGACTGAGTTGGATTTTGAAGGACAAAGAGGATGTGGGTGACAGAATGGAGAAACCAAGGCCCTCTGTGAATGAAAACAAAATGAGTTCTGTGCACCAAGTGACACAGATATCCACACTCTTGCCAACACCTGTCTGCACTGAAACTCTACTCACTGTACACTTAGTGGGAGGCTAACTAGCACTAGAGGTTTTTATTTTCCACCAGGTAAATGCTTTTGGTGATTTCTCTAACACTGAGTTTCTCACAAAAGGCTTTGTTGACATTGAATCATGTCAGTTGAGGTTGAAAAGTCTTTTTTGAATAGATGTCATAACCATCCCAAGTTGTTTAAGAACAGCCCTAGTCTCTACCCACTCATTGCTAATAGCACTCCACCCACCCCATGGGGACACCCAGAACATCTCCAGACATTGACAAATGCCTACAGGTATACATGGAAGAAGAAGGTCACTCAGCTTCAGTAGAAAATTGCTGTTCTCACAGTGCAATTACTTTATGTCAGTTCACCCATATACTCCTTGTAATTCCCCTGAGGACTAGAGGGTCATAACTGTGCATATCTACAGATAGCATAAAAAGGTGGGCATGTAGTGGAGGGGAAATGACCAATTCAATACAGAAGATAATGGTGTAGATATCCAAAGATCCATATGAACTGTCAGAAGTCTATGGGGATTAAATACCTAAATACACAATTTATGGCATGGCCGTGTTAAATAAAGTTCATCATTTTAGTGAATAAGACAAGGAGACTTTACTGGAGGTGACACCTAATACAGGGTTGGCTTCCAAATCTGGCTTGTGACCCCAAGTCATGCATCTGGGAGAGATTGGATCAAAGTTACATTGGCTCAAGATAATGATTACTTCTGGGGAATAGGTAGATTCAGGTGGCCCAGTCCATGCATGGCCTGGACTCCCACTTCCTCTTGTCCTCACGAGCCCTCTCCCTGTTGTGACACCAAAATCCTCATCCAGGTGCATAAACAAGATAGTGTTAGTACCAGAATGACAGTCTGGTGACTGGGTTTTGTGTGAGGTTTGATCCCTGACTTCAATAAAGATTCAAATTTAAATATGCTTCACTTTATAAATAGACCTAGTAATAAAACATGTAATATAGTCAGTGAAATCTTTGTATAAATACCAATCTACCCTGGAAAACAGTTACACAACTATTAATTAAGTGCTTACTGTATCATTACAATCACCCAAAGATCAGAAGTGCACAGGCAGTACCTTGTAGGAACATAACAGGGAGGAAGGGCCATAGTCTCAGGATCCCAGAGATGTCAGGAGAGAGCTGCACACAGAAAGGCAAGGAGTCTTGGCAAGGGCTATCCCTAGAGATTTGGAGTCAGGGAAAGGCACAAGAAGAGAGTTGTCTTTGATATGACATTGGGAAGGAATAAGGAGTTTCAACCCGGTGGGACTGAGGCACGGACTATGGTGAGGGGAATCCACAGAGAGCAAAGGTCTCAGTAGAAAACTGGTGGGCCTACACAGAAATCAACCTGGAGTACACATAGGGCAGTCATGTGAGTCAAGATCACAAGAATCCAGTTGAGCCATAAGAGGAAAGCCCATAGGGCTCAAACTAAGGAGGTCAATAGTGTTGAGAACTGTTTCTCACCTAGAACACCTGGGTCCTTACCCTGGCTGCCACCCACAAGTGTGAGATAATGGTCAAATTACATGACCTCCCTGGTCCCATTGTCTGCAGCCAGGGCCAGAAGATACACCCACTTCATGGGGAGGTCTTGGGAGAGAGTACATGACCTCCAGCTGCCCATGACATGGATCCAGGCAATTGGAGTCTCTTCACCTATGTCCCCTTTCCTTCAAATGTAGGTTCCACTTGCCTGCTTCACTCCCAGAAGCTGCCCCAATCAGATGATGTTGAAACCATCTGTACTGAGTATGTGACTGAACCCACTTAAAGCCTCTCTGTAAACTTTTGGATTCTGGTATGTCAGTGTAGAAATCGACCCATCTTGTAGCTACCCAAGACAACTCTTGAATGTGAGCTTCCTAGATCATTTAACTTGCTACATACCAACCAGAGTTACTGGCCTTTTCTTGGGTTTCTCCCTACCCTCTGTGTACAGGGGCTACCTTCAAATTACAGCCAGAACAATGCAGAGGAAGTTGCCAACCAAGGAAGGTTGACCATACATCTCAGTTTTCTCAGAAGAGTCCTGGTTTATGTTGCTCTCCTGGAGTCCATTTTGTGAAGTCTCTCACACTCTAAAGTACCTTCTTTGGGCCAATAAATCTCATCATCATCCTTTGCATTTTTTGGTTGTTGTCAAGATTAAATAAGGTTTGCTCCAGTGCCTTGCCTTGAAGGAGTGTTCTATTATTATTTGCAATTCGTGTTTTATTGAATTTTGAAAATGGGTAAACACTCATTTCTGCTGGGTTTTGAGAAGATTAATAAACCAACAGTATGTGGGATACATTTGACAGAAAATTTCTGTGTAATTATGCCTCAAAAAAACTCTTCCAAAAAGAAGTCAGAACAGTACCAAGTAAGCATGGATCAAAATAGAGTGCTTTTTATTCAAACACAGGACCTTTACCTCAGATCTCAACAGGACCTTCTCTAGCTCTTTCAGGAAATGTGAAGTTCAACCAAGTTTCCAATAGTCTCTGACTGTGCTAATATTCCTTCAATATCTATTATAAGAGCTTTTTCAATTTTATAAAATGAATCACTGGCAGCTGACATGTTCATGGCAACTGCTCTGTGCCTAGCTCCGTTCTGAGGACCTATGACAATAACAGGACTATTCTAGGTTTACAAAGAGATACAGCCATGAATTCTCCATACCAGGCTTGGCCAATGGCAAGGGATGTTCCTGATCTAGGAATGGCTAGATAATGTGAACAGCAAACCTCTCAATGGCTTCAAGATGTCTCAAAGGCCATGACTTTTCCTATCATTGCTGGCGTATGTAAGTCCCTTCCTCACTAATTTCTAGAGATTGGCATGATCATAATGAGGAAGAGGTTCATTCCAAAGAATGTGCCTGAGGTTAACATCCCAACAGCCCCTCAGGTGAGGGGCAGAACTGGTTTTATGAAAAGAGTAAAAAAAAAAAATTGGGCCATCTTCTCTTCAAATACTGCAAAGTTGATTCATACCAGTAACTTACAATTTAAAATCACTTAAAGATCATCTAAATTTTAAAATAATTTCTTGATAGGTTTTTGTGCATGAAACAATGAGAAAAGGTAGCTTTCATTGCATATTATTACTTTTATGAAGTATAGCAAGACCTGATATGACAAAATACTGGTGTACATTTACATAGGTCTTGCATGAGCCAGAGGACATGTCAAAAATAACTCTCCCTTGCTGCATACATTCTCTCTCTCACATGACACAAGGTATTGGGAGTAAAATCTGCACGTGTACAAATTCACCTATACACCAGTTTGTCATAATAGGGGATCAATAGGTGTCATACCAACACCCAAACTGAAGGTTCCTTCATTCCTCTAGTTTTTGAGCAGCATTTGGGGACCTGACTTAAAGCCCCCTTTGGGAAGAGAAAACATCAGGCTAGCTACACATGCATTCTTACCTTTTGGTTTCTCCTGTCTCTTGTCAACACTGTCTTGCCAATGAGTCCTTTGTGGGTTGAGTTTACTGTTTCTTGATTCTTTTGAGAATGATTATCATCTGCAATGGAGCAAACATGAAGGTAAAAAAAAAAAAGATACACTTCTTATTGTGGCCACCATGTAAATGATGTGGGACTTTATTTTACTTTATTATTTTATAGTACTTTATTTTATTTTTTACTGAATAAGAAACCTCTACAGACACCTGTTTCCCAGCAGGTAACAGGGAAATGTCATAATATCTTGGGCACTAGTGAGAGTCCCATTAAGACCTAGCCAAAAAGTCTTTCATTTCATCACTAAAGCCCTTCATTGGAACGAAGACTGGCAGCAATTGTCAACAAAGGGAAAGTACACACATAAGAACATCACCTTCTTTCCTATATCTAGCCTCTCCCTAAGTTAGTGTTGATCTTGGCTACTTATGCTGGAGCTGAATTATGGGAAAAAATAACCCAAATAATCCAAACAGCAACTGCTACATTCAAGAGTCATTAACTCATGTCTCTGTCTTTCTCATCGATTTCTTTTTCATTTTTTTAAACTTGAGCCAACTTTGTTTCTCTTGTTCCTTTTACCATCCTATTGTCCCTGCTTAAACTGATGTGGTTTTTCTTTTTGTGTAGAATGAAGCTATCCTGTGTCTCTCTTGACACCCAGAAGCACACTGTGTGCTTTCCTTATCTTACCAAATACCAAGTGCTCCAGAGCCACTGTACCTGCTGTTCCCTCTGCCTAGAACACTCTTTCCTAGATCTTCTCCTTGATATCATGGTCCACTCATCCAGGATTTAAAGTCCATCCTCCTGGAGCTGGCCTGGACCTCTGTACAGGATGCTGTCCCATGTGGTTGTTTCGTGATTCTGTGCAACAGATACTTTCTGACGTCACTCATTCTGTTACGGGCATGTTTGTTGTCTTTCTTATAGAAGTAAGATTTCCAAGGTCAAATTCCTGGTGGATCAACTGAATCTGGGTTACATAGCACAGGCCCCAGTCATGGGGAAAGCTTGTGGTTACTACTGAACAGTGGGTGGATGGATGGATGGATGAATGGATGGACAGATGGCTGAATGGAACCTCTCATTTATTCCTAATTACCTTGTTTGAAGCCTGGATAAGTTCTTCACAGAGTATCATCCTTGCAAAACCAGGTATGATATTATTACTGCTCATTTGAGAAATGAGGAAAAGGAAGATTGAAAGTTTCACTTGCCTGAGGACACTTTGTGATTAGGTGTTGCCTTCAAGATTTGAATCCACATATGCTTGAGCCCAGACCTGGTCACATTTCCTTCACTCACACTCCCTTTGCTGAGCAACTATTTGCTCTATAGCTTCACATCATCTTTTGAATCAGTGGGGGAAAAAAATTCTAAACAACTAAAAAAATTTCATAGATTTATAATAGACTGAATTAATGAAATTGAATTAAATGAGATATTCTTTGCAAAAAGAGCCTTCAGAGAGAATGAGACATTGTGATTATTTTTTAAATTTTTGTTTATTTTTTAAATTTCTTTTCAATGTTCCAGAATTCATTGTTTATGCACGACACCCAGTGCTCCATGCAATATGTGCCCTCCATAATACCTATCACCAGGCTCACCCAACCTCCCACCCCCTTCTCCTCCAAAACTCTCAGATTGTTTTTCAGAGTCCACAGTCTCTCATGGTTCACCTCCCCTTCCAATTTCCCTCAACTCCCTTCTCCTCTCTAACTTCCCCTGTCCTTCATGCTATTTGTTATGCTCCACAAATAAGTGAAACCACATGATAATTGACTCTCTCTGCTTGACTTATTTCACTCAGCATCATCTCTTCCAGTCCTGTCCATGTTGATACAAAAGTTGGATATTCATCCTTTCTTATGGAGGCATAATTCTCCATAGTATATATGGACCACATCTTCCTTATCCATTCATCTGTTGAAGGGCATCTTGGTTCTTTCCACAGTTTGGCGACTGTGGCCATTGCTGCTATGAACATTGGGGTACAGATGGCCCTTCTTTTCACTACATGTATCTTCGGGGTAAATAGCCAGTAGTGCAATTACAGGGTCATAGGGAAGCTCTATTTTTAATTTCTTGAGGAATCTCCACACTGTTTTCCAAAGTGCCTGCACCAACTTGCATTCCATCAACAGTGTAAGAGGGCTTCCCTTTCTCCACATCCTCTCCAATACACATTGTTTACTATCTTGTTAACTTTGGCCATTCTAACTTGTGATTATTTCCTAAATATCAAGTACTCTGACTAAAGTGTCTATGGGCCAGAGCAGTCTGCCCTCAAGAGAAAGTATGTGTATTGCACTGAGCCTAGATGGTGTGCTAAGGGAGCAGGACCCCACAAATAGGATAGGAAGCTTTATGAACCTTGAAGAAGGAGGAGGGAGGGGTGCAAGCAGATTGAAGACCACACTAATAAAAGAACAAGGATGACAACACTGTTGTCACTCACTCTGTTGTAATAGGATTAGTTAGCAAGAACTTTTGCATTAATTTCATCTAAAGCCATGTATCATTACTGCATTTCCAAAATTGTTTTTGATCCAACTAGCTTTGTCTCCTAGGTTTCTTTTTTTTTTTTTAATTTTATATTTTTATCCCCAGGGGTACAGGTCTGTGAATCGCCAGGTTTACACACTTCACAGCTCTCACCATAGCACATACCCTCCCCAGTGTCCATAACCCCACCCCCCTTCTCCTTCACCCCCCTTCTTCATCCAAGTGAGCATGGATGAATACTAAAACTTAGTTAGACCTTACTGCATACCTCTTACTGATTCCCAACCCCCTTCCCCCCAGCAACCCTCAGTTTGTTTTGTGAGATTAAGAGTCTACAAACAGAGCACAAGCTAGCTGGATTGCAGCTGATTCTTGCTGTCATTTCCTGTTCCAAAGCCAGGTTCGTCGTGTGACCATTCCCTCATTTATGGGAGGGATGAAGGTAGTGAGCAGGAGAATAAAAGGAGGACTCCTAGGTGCTCATCACCAAAGTGAGTTCCTTCCTCCCTGACGTACCAGACAACCAGAGCTGCCTTCAGCCATGAAGTTGCTGAGAGTCCTTGTGCTGATTGCCCTCCCCTTTTCCTGCTTTGCAGGTGAGTTTTGTCTGGGGAGGACAGTCTTTGGAGAGAATATTGTGTCAGTGCCCTGTGGAAGACCTCCTGTTCCCCAAAGTCCAGTGCAGAGCATCTCATTTCTCCAGTGTCTTCTGTTTCATGGTTACTAGTGTTTGGCTTCTCTGGGCTATGGAGGTAGTGGGTGGGGAGGGGGTGCACATGAGTTCGGGTTTAAAGGAAATCCTAGATCCTGAGCTTATTCTGCTAGAATTGAGAACTCAGGACCATTTACCATGATCTCTCTGAATGTGTGTCTCCTGGGATGTAAGAAGATGACCAACATCCTAGGGACACCCAAAAATGGCTTCATACCTACATAACTGAGAGCACTTTTGCATGTTTTCTTCCAGGTTCTGGATGCCCATTACTGGAAGAAATGGTTAACAAAACAATCGATCCTCGAGTGAGCATGGATGAATACCAAAACTTAGTTAGACCTTACTACATACCTTTTACTGATTCTGAGGAGGCCATGGGACAACTGAAGCAGTGTTTTCTCAGCCAGTCAAATGAAACTCTGAGCAATGCTGCAAAGCTGCCGGTAACTATGTTTTCTTATGCTGAGCTTTCAATCCACTGAAGAGGGATAAGCAGGTTTTAAATTGGTCACTCATTATGCCACAGCAAGTGTTACACATGTTTTATTTTATTTCCGTGAATTTAATTGTAGGTGCATGTGAATACTTTGACATTGAGAAAAGGTCCCAGTACTGACTTGCTCCTTCACTTTGTGGAATTTTAAGGGAATGTAAATGAAAATGCCAAAGAGGGAAAAGAATACACACACACACACACTTTCTTTTTTCTTTTTTTTTTTATTATGTTATGTCAGTCACCATACAGAACATCATTAGTTTTTTATGTAGTGTTCCATGATTTATTGTTTGAATATAACACCCAGTGCTCCATGCAATACATGCCCTCCTTAATACCCACCACCAGGTTAACCCATCCTCCCATACCTCTCCCTTCCAAAACCCTCAGTTTGTTTCTCAGAGTCCATAGTCTCTCATGGTTCCTCTCCCCATTCGATTTCCCCCCTTTCATTTTCCCCTTCCTTCTCCTAATGTCCTCCACGCTAGTCCTTACTTTCCACAAACAAGTGAAACCATATGGTAATTGACTTTCTCTTCTTGACTTATTTCACTTAGCATAATATCCTCTAGTCCCATCCCTGTTCATGCAAAATCTGGGTATTCATCCTTTCTGATGACTGAACAATATTCCATTCTATATATGTGATGAAATTCTAGAACCTAGGTGAGGTTCAGAGCCGACGGCTAAGAAAGAATTCTTAAGACGTCTCTGGTGCAAAAAGGTGGTTTATTAAAGTATGGGGACAGGACCCATGGGCAGACAGAAATGCTGCCTTGGGGATGTGAGGAGTGGCTGATTATATACATAGAAGTTGGGTAGGTGAGGACAAAGGGGGTGTTCAGAAGGGCTTATCAAGGTAAAGAAGACTGTCAGGATATTGAAGGCCTGGTTACAATCAAGCAAAGGCTGTTTTTCCTCTAATGAGGCACTAACATAAAGACAATTGGGAGTTTCCTGGGTGCTTTCTATCAAGCACCCTTGTTAGTGAGATTTAGGTTTAGAAGAAATTTAACTTTATTTACATTCCCTTCTACCTCAGGCTCCTTCAGTTTTATTTATGGAGGGGAGGGCAATATTAGGGCTTGAGGAACTGAGTTGTTCATCTCTGGAAATTGGGCTATTGATAAGGTAACTTCTTTATTGTAAATCTCTAGGACATTTGTAAACCAAGGGAGACTCCTGCCTTGCAGGATTGTGATCTCTGCAAGTTAACTATTTGATTTTCTTTTAGGGCAGTCAGGGGTGCCTGAGGAATGTCACACATATTACTGAGGGGAGCGAGGGGAGCAGGTGGAGAGGGGGTGCAAGGTGCCAACTTTTACTTTGTCCTCAGCCAGCCTCCTGCTCCCTCATGATATGGACCACATCTTTATTCATTCATCTGTTGAAGGGCAAATCTTGGCTCTTTCCACAATTTGGCTATTGTGGACATTGCTGCTAAGAATATTGTGGTGCATATGGCCCTTCTTTTCACTACATGTGTATCTTTTGGGTAAATACCCAGTAGTGCAATTGCTGGGTCATAAGGTAGCTGTATTTTTAATATTTTGTGGAACCTCCATTCTGTTTTCCAAAGTGCCTATACCAACTTGCACTCCCACCAATAGTGTAAGAGCGTTCCCCTTTCTCCACATCCTCTCCAGCATTTGTTGTCTATTGCCTTGTTAATTTTTGCCATTGTAACTGGTGTAAGGTGGTATCTCAGTGAGGTTTTGATTTGAATTTCCCTGATGGCTAATCATGATGAACACTTTTTCATGACACACATATTCTATCAAGATTTAAATAACTGATTCTCGAAAAGTCCCTCATTTTTAGAAGTCATCAGCAAAAAAGATTCCCTTCTTCATAGAAAGAAAGAGGAAAGTGTTCATAAGAAACTTTTAAAAGACAAGAAAAAACAAGAGAAAGAAAAAAAAAAAACAAGAAAAGAAAGAAGGGGTATAAACAGACAGGTGAACAGAACAAAGAATACACTATCTCCTGAGTGTATTTTGGTCAGTTTGTTAGAGGAAACTACATCTCAAAATTGTAAAGAAAGAAAAACTTATATATACAAAAATAAAATTAAATACTTTGAAAGGAAGATGAAAATTTAAAAAGACTTTAACAAAAGATAAAAATAAAATAATGGCAACAACAGCAACAAAAAGAATATGATCAGGTGGGTGAATAGAGCCATACACTGGACTCTGGGTGTATTTTGGTCTCTTAGAAGAGACTGCATTCCAAATTAATTAATTAATTAAAATAAATAATTATATATACACAGAAGTTTATATATATACAAAATAAGATTAAATACAATGAAGGGATAGAGTATGGCTGTAAAAATGAAAATTAAACAAATATTTTTAAAAAGTAGTTGATAAAATAGGACGGTGATTGAAAAATAAGGAAGAAAGTTCTTTAAAAAGATAGAAAATTTAAAGAATTAAAGTTGAAAGACTAAAGAATCATGGGGTAAATGTCTTGAGTTCTAGGTGTTCTATGCCCCTAGTTCTAGAGTTTTGAAGTTCTCATTGATTGGTAAACTTAGCCTTGGCTGGATGTTCTTGCTGATCTTCTGGGGTGGGGCCTGCTGCATTGATTCACAAATGTCTTTGCCCCAGGCAGAATGGCACTACCCTTGCCAGGGGCCAGGCTGAGTAATATCCAATTTGTTCTATGTGGCTTTTGTTCCTGAAGACCTTCCACACAGTTTTAGAAGATGAGAATGAAAATGGGAACCTCCTAATCTCTGCCCAAGGGCCAAAAGCTTGGGGCCCCACTCCTCAGTGAGCCTCCAGGGAAAAGGAGTCAACCACTCTTGTCTCCCTCGTCTCCAGCCACACTTGATGCTCACCCCCCCTCTGACTGAGTGTTTCTGTCTCAGGCATGAGAACCCTTTCCAGTCTCCAAAGCCAGTAGACTCCTGTAGTGCACTCCCAGACTACTACTTCTAGGGGTGGAAGGGAGGTCTCCCCAGTTCTGGCACTTGGTGGACCACTGCTTGAAGAGAAGTGCCCCGACTGTGTCATGGAACATGGCCAATAGCAACCAGGAGCTGAGACCTTACTCCTGGGCTCACTCTTTGCAGCCAGCTTCCCCATTCTGATACCTGGAAGTTCTGCCACACTCAGGCACCCCCAGTCTTCCTGTTACCCCACAGATCCTGAGACCACACTGCTCCAGCTAGGGTTTCATCCTTGCCTGCTTAGCTGCCTGAGCAACATCTCTCACCAGAGCAGACTTCTAATAGCTCCTATTTTGTGCTCCCCTGCTCTGTCACTTACTGGTAGCCTGCTGACAGAGGCTCCCTCTCCCCGCAGTCTATCAGACAAGCCCTCTTGAAGAAGATTCTCTGCATCTTATTAATAGAATTAAAATACAATCCAATGTGTTAGTATAAATTATTGGATTCCTTGACTATTACTTAAAGACCCAATGAATGACAAGTAGAGGTCATGGGTGTGAATCTACAATGGGGGTGGAATTGCATAAAACAACAACCCTTAGTGGTTTTGTTCTCTATATTTTATTCCCAATCTTAATATGCCATTGAAAGCTTTCCAGGGTAGACAATGTAGAAATATTGCAAAGCAAAAGGTAAACGTGTCCTTCACTGAGATGCTGACACAGGGCACAATGTGGATGGACCTTGAGCACATTATGATAAATGAAATAAGCCAGTTTAAAGAGGCAATTATTGTATAAGATAATTTACATCCATTTTCTAGAGTACCTAATCTCCTAGAGACAGGAGGTAGTATAGTACTTTCTAAGAGTTGTGTGGCATGGGAAATGGAGATTACTCAGTGGGTATAGAGTCTCACCATAGCAAGATGAAAACGTTTAGGACATTGGTTGCACCATAATGCCAATATACTTAACACTGTTGAACTGTATACTTAAGATGATGAAAATGGTCAATTTTATGTTATGTGTATTTACCATGAGTTTAGACAGTTTAAGCCTGAAAAACCCTGAAACCAAGGATAGTGGAATTTCTTTTTTAAAAACCTTGATTAGATTGATCACTTGGAATGCACATATCCATACTTCTCTGGTCTCAAAGGTAATGGCTTTGGTTTTGAACTGTTTTTGGTATTTCTAACATGTGAGGCCACATTGGAGCTCAAAAACTTCACACTTCCTTGTATTTGAGCTAAGGCTTAACAATTCTTTGTTAAAAACTGGTGCAAAACCAACAAATACTGTTACATTGAAAAAATAAATTAATTAAAAAAACCCTGATGCACACAGTGTATCTACAGGATACAATATTTTTAAGAACAGGAAACATCAATAAAACTTTATTATCAGGATCCCTAACAAGGAAGAGATCTAGAAACAGCAGCACCTCTTTGGCATCAATAGTCTCCTGATCCTTAGAATGAGAGATGAGATCATTCTGATCTTAATTCAAACACCAACTTTGAATGCCAGATGTGTGTGGACAAACCCAGGAAGTCAAGAAGAAGAAATGTTTGTTTTCCAAGACTTACTTTTTAACAGAAAGTTGAAAATCTGTGTGTTGTCCCTGTTTTGTTTTCCAGAACATGATATATGAAAGTAAGTGGTGTGCTATGTTTTAACCTTGTGTATGACCTGGGGCACTGAGGACTACAAAGAGTACAATGAACCACAACTTTCTTCTCCTTTTTGTCTTTTGATCTATTAACTGCAAGATGATTGTTGAAACCTTGAGTACATTTTCATTTCAATAAAGTATCTGCAAATGGAAAGTTTGTCTTGTGTTCTCTGATCAAAATGGACACTTTAGAGAGCCTCTGCTATCACAGATAGTTATGCCTGCACACACACACACACACACACACAAAGGCACACGCATTCATACATAATTCTTCATTGGAGAGCACATGGATAAAGGACTGGGGAGTGTGAAAAGCACTTAGTTCATCCCCATGTGTAGCTCAACATGGTCCTCTCTCTGACAATGTGCTCTTCCACCCTCCTGACCCCCATTTCCATCAGGACCATGTGGGAAGCTCTCGAGATTTAGGTTCTGGTGTTTGGGCCACGTGCAGGTCCTTGAGACACTGCAGTCTTCATCTGTGCTACGAGCGCAGCTCACCATAGCTAGGCCTCGCTCAGCTCCTACCCCTGTCCAGGAGTGTGGGGCAGGACTACAGCCAGGGAGAGACATGACTTATACAAACCATGGGTGAATATGGTCTTGATTTTAATTATTTTTTTTAATTTATTTTTTTCAGTGTAACAGTATTCATTGTTTTTGCACCACACCCAGTGCTCCATGCAATCTGTGCCCTCTCCCACACCCCCGCCCCTTCATAACCCTCAGATTGTTTTTCAGAGTCCATAGTCTCTCATGGTTCACCTCCCCTTCCAATTTCCCTCAACGCCCTTCTCCATCTCCCCTTGTCCTCCATGCTATTTGTTATGCTCCACAAATAAGTGAAACCATATGATAATTGACTCTCTCTGCTTGACTTATTTCACTCAGCATCATCTCTCCCAGTTCCATCCATGTTGCTACAAAAGTTGGGTATTCATCCTTTCTGATGGAGGCATAATACTCCATAGTGTATATGGACCACATCTTCCTCATTCATTCGTCTGTTGAAGGGCATCTTGGTTCTTTCCACAGTTTGGCGACCATGGCCATTGCTGCTATAAACATTGGGGTACAGATGGCCCTTCTTTTCACTACATCTGTATCTTTGGGGTAAATACCCAGTAGTGCAATTGCAGGGTCATAGGGAAGCTCTATTTTCAATTTCTTTTTTTTTTTTAAGATTTTATTTATTTACTTGAGAGAGAGACAGTGAGAGAGAGCATGAACGAGGAGAAGGTCAGAGAGAGAAGCAGACTCCCCATGGAGCTGGGAGCCCAATGCGGGACTCGATTCCAGGACTCCAGGATCATGACCTGAGCCGAAGGCAGTCGTCCAACCACCTGAGCCACCCAGGCGTCCCTCTATTTTCAATTTCTTGAGGAATCTCCACACTGTTCTCCAAAGAGGCTGCACCAACTTGCGTTCCCACCAACAGTGGAAGAGGGTTCCCCTTTCTCCACATCCTTTTATTTTTTTTTAAAGATTTTATTTATTTATTTGACAGAGAGAAAGATCACAAGTAGGCAGAGAGGCAGGCAGAGAGAGAGGGGGAAGCCGGCTCCCTGCTGAGCAGAGAGCCCGATGCATGGCTTGATCCCAGGACCCTGAGTTCATGACCTGAGCCAAAGGCAGAGGCTTAACCCACTGAGCCACCCAGGTGCCCCAATTTTAATAATTCTAATATGTGGTCTCCATTTTGATTCTTGAAATATTTCAACAAAATTGATTTGCCTAATTACTGAGATTGGGAGTGCCTCCCTGAAATTCTGTAGGTGTCCCTAGTCCTGACCCCGCAAGTGGCAATGTGGTCCACTTTCCTCACCAGGAGGACCTACAAGGCCAGGAAGGTTGAGGGAAAGGTGTGTGTTCTGTGGGAAGAAGGCAAAGCCAGTGGGTTTTATACTGAACGATAGCTGTCCTTACTTCTACCTGTCCCCACATTCCTGTCACCAGGGATAAGATATTGCCACCCCTTCTACTTACAACTCATGGTATCCCTCTTCCTTCATGGCTATCTTGTCACCCAGAAGAGTCTTGATCCTTCCTCAGGTCTGTTTCTCAGCTGCCACCATGGCTGACCTACCAGGCAAAGCACGTTCAGAGAATTAGTCACATGATAGTTTTAGGATTCCACAAAAATGTTATAATTTCCTTAAAAATGTTAAACAAAAGTGATTATAGTAATAATTAATATATACCAATAAACCAGAGTGGAGTATATTCATCTTTATACAGTTACAGTTATACGATATGGTATTTAATATACTTTTTATGGAAACTGGACCAAATTCCTAAGACTCACAACAGTCATAAGGAATCCCTCACTCTACCTTCTCCCACACACCTCAGGGTCTATGACACCATTATATCCGGGCAAAATGACTGTTGCCCAGGACCCACATCCTAATAGATCCCCCCATTACACACACACACACACACACACACACACACACATATGTACACATTTATGTGTTAAGACTCATGGACCATACTCAGTTCTTGGTGAACTAGGTGCATCCTCAGTGGATAACATCTCCCTCTATCTCTCAAAAATGGGGACCTCAGTCCACCCTCTCTCACTTTTGGACCATAAGAGAAGGAGGAGAATCACTTGAAGAACTGGAGATGGACAAACAGATATGCAGGAATTTGCCTCTATTGAGATGAGCATTGGCCCATTTGATGAAGGTACCTTCAAGCTGAACAGAAAAAATTTAATGCAAGAATTGGTAATAGAAGTTCTGATAGACTGGAGTAGTAAAAAGGGGAGATGAAGGATGTCCAGTGATTGATCATTTGAAAAGACAGTACTGACTTTGGACTGGGAGAAAATAAATGGTGATTGCGCAGTAAAGTAAATAGGATAGCACATCATTGAAGTGTTTATGAGTAAAGGTATACAGGTGTTTTAATACATGTATTACTACAACGTTCCTATAACTTGGTGGCGGCTTTCTGTTTTTGTTTTTTTTTCTTTCAAGATTTTATCTATTCATTCATTCATTTATTTATTACTATTTTTTAAATTTTTTTTAAATTTTTTATTTTTTATAAACATATATTTTTATCCCCAGGGGTACAGGTCTGTGAATCACCAGGTTTACACACTTCACAGCACCCACCAAAGCACATACCCTCCCCAATGTCCATAATCCCACACCCTTCTCCCAAACCCCCTCCCCCCAGTAACCCTCAGTTTGTTTCGTGAGATTAAGAGTCACTTATGGTTTGTCTCCCTCCCAATCCCATCTTGTTTCATTGATTCTTCTCCTACCCACTTAAGCCCCCATGTTGCATCACCACTTCCTCATATCAGGGAGATCATATGATAGTTGTCTTTCTCTGCTTGACTTATTTCGCTAAGCATGATACGCTCTAGTTCCATCCATGTTGTCGCAAATGGCAAGATTTCATTTCTTTTGATGGCTGCATAGTATTCCATTGTGTATATATACCACATCTTCTTGATCCATTCATCTGGTGATGGACATCTAGGTTCTTTCCATAGTTTGGCTATTGTGGACATTGCTGCTATAAACATTCGGGTGCACGTGCCCCTTTGTATCACTATGTTTGTATCTTTAGGGTAAATACCCAATAGTGCAATTGCTGGGTCATAGAGCAGTTCTATTTTCAACATTTTGAGGAACCTCCATGCTGTTTTCCAGAGTGGCTGCACCAGCTTGCATTCCCAACTATTTTTTTAATTTAATTTTATTTTTCCAAGATTCATCATTTATGCACCATACCCACTGCTCCATGCAATACATTTCCTCCTTAATACCCACCACCAGGTCAAGATTTTATTTAAATTCAAGATAGCTGGGGCACCTGGGTGGCTCAGTGAGTTAAGGCCTCTGGCTTTAGCTCAGGTCATGATCCCAGGGTCCTGTGATCGAGCCCCACATTGGGCTCTCTGTTCAGCAGGGAGCCTGATTCCTCCTCTCTCTCTCTTTGCCTGCCTCTCTGCCTAATTGCGACCTCTGTCTGTCAAATAAATAAAATGAAATCTTTAAAAAAAAATTCAAGATAGTTAACATATCCTGTAGTACAGTTTCAAGAGTAGAGTTCAGTGATCCATCACTTCCATAAAACACTCAGTGCTCATCACAAGTGCCCTCTTCAAAGTACATCACCCATTTTTCCCATCCTACACCCAACTCCCCTCCAGCAACCTTCAGTTTGTTCTCTATAGTTCAGAGTCTCTTACAGTTTGCCTCCCTCTCTGTTTTTGTCTTATTTTATTTTTCCTTCTCTTCCCCTATGTTTGTTTTCTTTCTTAAATTCTACATATGAGGGGCACCTGGGTGGCTCAGTGGGTTAAGTCGCTGTCTTTGGCTCAGGTCATGATCTCTGAGTCCTGGGATTGAGCCCCGCATTGGGCTCTCTGCTCAGCAGGGAGTCTTCTTCCTCCTCTCTCTCTGCCTGCCTCTCTGCCTGCTTGTGATCTCTGTCTGTCAAATAAATAAATAAAATCTTTTAAAAAAAATCCACATATGAATCAAATCATATGGTATTTAAATTTCTCTGATTGACTTATTTCTCTTAGTATAATACACCCTAGTTCCATCCCTTTCTGTGTCTGTGAAGTTATTTCCAAGTACAAAAATAAAAACTGTATTCCTGAGGCATAAATGGATTGTGCTGAACTCAGCTTCTTCATTCATGTCCCTAATTATGAGTGATGTTGAGCATCTTTTCATATGTCCATTAGTCACCTGGAGGCCTTCTTTCCATTTTTTAATTGGATTATTTGATTTTTATGGTGTCCAAGAGAATATTCTGAATGAGTTTTCCTACATTTTTGTCTTTAATAAAGTTTGCTTTTTTTTTTTTTAAAGAGTAGTTTTCGGAAAAATGCAGAGTGAGGGCCAGAAGATGATGGGTGGTCTTCTGTTGGTTAGAGTGGTCTGGAAGACCTCTTTAAAGAGGTCTTCAATGAATGAAGGAAGATTTCAGTGGAGTGAGGGAACTTCAGTGAAGTGAGAAAATCAATGGAAGAAATGTTACAGAGAGAGAGGGAACAGTATGTGCAAAGTCCTTAAAACAATAACAGTCTTAGCATGATGGAAGAATAGCAAGAAAGTCCATGTGGCTGGAGGAGAGTGAATGAGAGGAAAAGGCATGCAAGATGAGGTCAAAGATAACCAGAGTCCACAGCAGGTAGGCCACAGTAAGTCTTAAGGGACTATGTTAAATGATTCCATAAATGTACTTTGCAGATGCTGCATATAGTATGATCTATTTGTGTAATCATTAAAGGAAAGGATTTGTTATACATATAATTATCAAGGTTCATAATCATTCATCCAAAACTCTAGGGACAAGTGTATTTTGGAAATTAACCTTACTGTTTTTAAGAAAGGTAATATAAGCCTATACCATCTAATGGTCACATGCCTAGAGCAGTCTTGGTACAGAAACCTGTCATCAAACATTGATATTTCCACAACAAAACACATATGGGATAAATAAACACAATAAATAGCTCCTATAAGGTCAATCTTTCCGGGTTTTTTTAAGATTTTATTTATTTATTTGACAGACAAAGATCACAAGTAGGCAGAGAGGCAGGCAGAGAGAGGAGGAAGCAGGCTCGCCAAGGAGCAGAGAGCCCGATGCGGGGCTCGATTCTGGGATCATGACCTGAGCTGAAGGCAGAGGCTTTAACCCACTGAGCCACCCAGGCGCCCCGAATCTTTCAGTTTTTAAACCTATTTGAATTTCGACATTGCAAATAAGAGATTATAACTTTTGTATCCACATGGACAGGTCTGAAGGAAGTTATGCTGAGTGAAATTAAATTAAGCAGAGACAGCCAATTATCATATGGTTTCACTAATGTGTAGAGCATAAGGAATAACATGGAGGACATTAGGAGAAGAAAAGAAAAAGTGCCAGGGGAGGCTGTCCTGGGTCCGGGGACTTAAGCCCCTGTCCCTAGCTGCCCGGATTCCCACAATCCCCCCCCCCCCAAATCCTTTGCTCTCTTTGAGTGCTTTCAACCAGACTCCAAGTTAATGCTGGTCCCCAGATGCAGGGCACTCTCATATTGGGGTATTACTTTCCAATCAGTTGCCTCTGGTGTCTCCTTCCCCCTTTAGTTTATCTTCCGGTATCAGTCCAAAGTTCCCACTCAGCTTTACCTGCCCACTGGTGTCTTCTGCTCCTGTAGAGATCCAGACATGTATAATTCTGATCTTGGGCTGTTTTCATAGGTGATCAGAATTCTTTGGTAGGTAATCAGCTCACTTTAGGGTACAGGTTGAAAAGGCGCCTCCTCCTATTTCCCCACCATCTTGATGGAAGACCATTCCATGCTCTTGGATCGGAAGAATAAACATTGTTAAAACGTCTATACTGCCTACAGCAGTCTATACTTTTAATGCCATTCCGATCAAAATTCTACCAATATTTTTCAAAGACCTGGAGCAAATAATCCTAAAATTTGTATGGAATCAGAAGAGACCCTGAATCACTACGGAAATGTTGAAAGACAAAAATAAAACTGGGAGCATCACATTACCTGATTTCAAGCTTTACTACAAAGCTGTGATCACCAAGACAGCATGATACTGGCATAAACACAGACACATAGGCCAGTGGAAGAGAGTAGACAGCCCAGATATGGATGCTCAACTCTATGGTCAATTAATCTTCGACAAAACAGGAAAAAATATACAGTGGAAAGAAGACAGTCTCTTCAATAAATGATGCTGGGAAAACTGGACAGCTATATGCAGAAGAATGAAACTTGACCATTCTCTTACACCGTACACAAAAATAAACTCAAAATGGATAAAAGACCTCAACGTGAGATAGGAAACCATCAGAATCCTAGAGGAGAACATAGGCAGTAATCTCTTCGATATCAGCCACAGCAACTTCTTTCAAGATATGTCTCCAAAGGCAAAGGAAACAAAAGCAAAAATGAACTTTTGGGACTTCATCAAGATCAAAAGCTTCTGCACAGCAAATGAAACAGTCAAGAAAACAAAGAGGCAACCCACGGAATGGGAGAAGATATTTGCAAATGACAGTACAGACAAAGGGTTGATATCCAGGATCTATAAAGAACTCCTCAAACTCAACACACACAAAACAGACAATCATATCAAAAAATGGGCTGAAGATATGAACAGACACTTCTCCAATGAAGACATACAAATGGCTATCAGACACATGAAAAAATGTTCTTCATCACTAGCCATCAGGGAGATTCAAATTAAAACCACATTGAGATACCACCTTACACCAGTTAGAATGGCCAAAATTAACAAGACAGGAAACAACATGTGTTGGAGAGGATGTGGAGAAAAGGGAACCCTCTTCCACTGTTGGTGGGAATGCAAGTTGATGCAGCCTCTTTGGAGAACAGTGTGGAAATTCCTCAAGAAATTAAAAATAGAGCTTCCCTATGACCCTGCCATTGCACTCCTGGGTATTTACACCAATGATACAGATATAGTGAAAAGAAGGGCCATCTGTACCCCAATGTTTATAGCAGCAATGGCCATGGTCGCCAAACTGTGGAAAGAACCAAGATGCCCTTCAACGGACGAATGGATGAGGAAGATGTAGTCCATATACACTATGGAGTATTATGCTTCCATAAGAAAGGATGAATACCCAACTTTTGTAGCAACATGGATGGAACTGGGAGAGATGACGCTGAGTGAAATAAGTCAAGCAGAGAGAGTCAATTATCGTATGGTTTCACTTATGTGTGGAGCATAACAAATAGCATGGAGGACAAGGGGAGATGGAGAGGAGAAGGGAGTTGAGGGAAATTGGAAGGGGAGGTGAACCATGAGAGACTATGGACTCTGAAAAACAATCTGAGAGTTTTGAAGGGGTGGGGGGTGGGAGGTTGGGGGAACCAGGTGGTGGTTATTAGGGAGGGCACAGATTGCATGGAGCACTGGGTGTGGTGCAAAAACAATGAATACTGTTATGCTGAAAAGAAATAAAAGAAATAAATTAAAAATAAAAAATTAAAATTAAAATTAAAAAAGAAGTGTATGAAGAAGGGAAACATGATATAGCTATTTATAAACAACAAAATAGCAGACAAGAGTCATATTAAGTAAGAAGAGAAAATGATCATAAATATTTCCAAAATTGAGATAAAATACTTTCATTTATAGACAGTGCAATTCTTTCACCAGGAGACACAAGACATGTTCACAAAGTGCCATTGGGATTATTAAAATAATAAGATGACATACTTTGTAAGTGGCTGCATACTTGCTCAATCTATACAAATAGGACAGCTTTATATGTTCTTCAAGAGAACCAGTGAGAATTGTACATGGGAAAAGATGCCACTTTTGTAAAAATGGCAAAATCAGAAAATACCTAAGAACAAATCTAATAAGTAAGATAAATATACTGTGTCTCTGGACAGTAGTTATAAAAATGCGAATTTTTCCAAAATTGACTAGTAATTGTAATATACTTTAAATCCGGATTCCCCTTGGAGCTTTAACAAGAACTAGACAAAATTATTTTAACATTCATATGGAAGAATATGCATTTGAAAATGGCCAAGAAGATTAGGAAGACCACTGAATGGTGACTTGCTGGGTCAGATACTGAAACTAACTGAAAATGAATTCACCTTGATCCAGATTAGTGTTGGCACAGAAATAAACAACCATAATAACAACCATAATGTGGAACATAATGGAGAACTCAAAACTGGATCCACATTTTCCCAACATCACTTAATGAATAAACTCTCTTTTCCCAGTGATTTGAATGTCACCATTATCTCTGATCTGGAGAATTTGGGGACATTCTCCTAGAAGCTATTAGCCCTCTATTTTTAAGCTGTTTCAGTGAGTACAGTTCCATTACTGGCTTATATATTTGACAAGACTGCTTCTACCTCATTCATTCTACTTTTTGCAAAATGTCGTGACATTTTTCACTTGTGTGTTTTATCCCTGGTGAACTTTGCATCATTTTTAAATACAAAAGCCAAATTAGATAGAGTGTCAATCCATCAAATTTAAAGTTTGATCAATGTATAGACAAAATGGACCCATGTGTTAGGTAACTAAACATAAACAACTGTATTCAGTACTTAAACTGTCTTTTGGGCAGACGTTGTTAATAACCATCTGGAAGAAAGAAAACATGACCTCTACATCTATTGATATTTTGAAAAATTGAAACTGGCTTTAAAATTAAAATATAAGAGCTAGGAACCTTGGCTAAATAGTTGGAGTGGAAACCAGATTGTTTCTGGATGAATGGGTGAAAAGTGAACACTCTCCAGGGCTTTGTGATAGTTGTTCCATATGTTGGTCAACAGAGCAGAACAGTTGTGCTGTTTACTAGGATATTATTTCCTAGAACAATTAAGGACCATGTGTGTTTATTAAAGGGCTAAGAGAATTGTCTTGCCAGAGCCTGGGGAGTCATTCTGCCAGAAATGCTCAAATCCAAGACACCTCATCCTCTCTCTCTCTTCCTTCAAATCTGGCCTGAAAGATTGTCTCATCAGTGAATCCTTTTCTGTCTACCCTACTTAAAATCAGGACCCCCTTTAATTTTTCTCCATGATGATTCAAATTTTCTCTATGGTACTTACTGTCTTCTAATATACCACCTATTTTGCCTCCTTGTTTTATCTATTCTTTCTTTCCCCTTAATAAAATATAAGCTTCATCACAATACAGATTATTGCCTATTTTCCTTACTGATGTATCCCCAGTGCCAAGAACAATGCTTGACCTGAAACTGAAGGAAAGGAAAATTTTTCCTCTACTCTTAAATGTCTTTTGGCTGGACTGATAATTAAATTCACTTATGAGAGCTTAACAATAGGAAAAGAAATACAAAGTTTTATAATATATGTATAATAAATAAATCCCAATATTAAACTGAGACCTAAAGAAATGACTAAGGCAGGTTGTTTTTATACTTTTTAGATAAAGAGACAGTAAATCACTGAGAAATTGAGAAGGCAGAGAAAATTTAACTATGGGGTCTACAGTTAGTAAGGAATTCTAAACAGGATTGGACTGGGATAGTAAATTAGTAAAAAGTAACAGGGATTGTTTATACAGACTTCATGACTTGATATTTTCTATCTTTGGTGATGAGTTCAGCTTCTGGGTAGAGGGAGGGTACCTTACATGAGGAAATCTATTTTCTGCTTTCAGGGCAACAGAAGATGGTCTGAGTGTCCTTATGCACTGATTCCTTCTTAAGTCACTTTTACTGAAAATAATCCATATGGCAAAGTAGCTCATTTCAGGGCAGCCTGCCATTGGCCCCAACAAAAGGCAAGTTCAAAACACAATTTTTTAAAAATTTAATTGAAATTTTTCAGTGTTCCAAGATTCTTTGTTTATGCACAACACTCAGTGCTCCATGCAATATGTGCTCTCCTTAGTACCCACCACCAGGCTCACCTAACCCCCACCCCCTCCACTCCAAAACCCTCAGTTTGATTTTCAGAGTTCACAGTCTCTCATGCTTCATCTCCACCTCCAATTTCCCTCAATTTACTTTTCATTTCCTTCTCCTAGTGTCCTCTGTGTTATTCCTTATGCTCCACAAGTAAGTGAAGCCATTTGACAATTGACTTTCTCTGCTTGGCTTATTTCACTCAGCATAATCTCCTCCAGTCCCGTCCATGTTGGTACAAATGTTGGGTACTCATCCTTTCTGATGGAGGTGTAGTATTCCATTGTATATATAGACTATATCTTCTTTACCCATTTATCTGTTGAAGGGCATCTTGGCTCTTTCCACAGTTTGGCAATTGTGGCCATTGCTGGTATGAACACTGGGGTACAGCTGACACTTCTTTTCACTACATCTGTATCTTTGGGGTAAATATTCAGTAGTGCAATTGTAGGGTCATAGAGTAGCCCTATTTTTAATTTCTTAAGGAATCTTTACACTGTTTTCCATCAACACAAGATTTGTGAGTGAATGACCCCGATGTAAGAATTCTTCATTGGGAAGACCCAATCAAGGGATGATCAATGAGAGAAATGAGTGCCAGGCAAGTTCAGCTCAGAGATGATGAGGAAGTCAAAATGGAATTGAAGAAAAAAACTATTCCAGATGACAGTACAAAAAAGAACCATTGGCAAAGAAATGGAGAGCTCTAGCATGATCTGACATGGATTGCATATTTATTCTCTTGGGTTAAGGAGATTACTGTGAAATGTGGGGGTGAGGTGGCAATCAGAAACACTGAGGCTAGAAGCATGTAAATGATTCCCTTCAATGGGGCAACAAGCACTCCCATCATAAGCCCTAATAATCCCACTGATCCTGAAGCTATAAGCAATATCACTCCAAGAAGAACTTGTGTTCCACTGGGGATGGAGACTTTCTGTGGATTATGATAAAGGAAGGAATTACAGAATTTCACTTAAAAGCCAACATGGGTGGAGATGTGATAGAGATGAGGATGTCAAAGGCATGAAATAGCTGCTTCTACCAACCAAAGAAGAGAGTCCTGTTCATTGGTCGACATATAAATGAGCATACTCATGGGGATGCAGGCATGAAAGTTATTTTCCTGAGGTATAGTGTTGTGGGCACAGATGAGTAAGACAGATGTGGATGCTCACCTTTTTTGGAATGGGTGTGATTCCTAGAGAGAACCAGAAGATGTCTCCCTCCCAGTGGCAATGTGCTAAGCTCCACGTCTTTGTTTTGGATATCTGTATCCACTTTGATCACCTGGAAAACTTATGTTGATCCTTCAAATCTCAATGGATCACCTGACACCTTATTTAGAAACCAGGATTGACCTTCCTCCAAAGACTAGCACAGTTACTCTCTCTCTTTAACTCCCTCTCCTTGCTGAATCCTGGTGTTTAATAGAGAATGTGACAGGCAAAAGAGCGGGCAGACACAATTTTGGTTTCAAAGCCCCACCAAAAATGAAGTAAAACAGGCACATGAAAAAAATATTCATCATCATTAGCCATCAGGGAAATTCAAATCAAAACCTCGTTGAGATACCACCTTACACCAGTTAGAATGGCCAAAATTAACAAGACAGTAAACAACATGTATCAGAGAGGATATGGAGAAAAGGGAACCCTCTTACAGTGTTGGTGGGAATTCAAGTTGGTGCAGCCACTTTGGAAAACATTGTGGGATTCCCTAAGAAATTAAAAATAGAGCTTCCCTATGACCCTGCAATTGCACTACTAGGTCTATAGTAGAGACTATAATGGGGTAGTCTCTATTATATTTACCCCCAAGATAAAGATGTAGTGAAAAGAAGGGCCATATGTACCCCAATGTTCATAGCAGCAATGGCCACAATCACCAAACTGCGGAGTCAAGATGCCCTTCAACAGATGAATAGATAAAGAAGATATGGTCCATATATACAATGGAATATTACACCTCCATCAGAAAGAATGAGTACCCAACTTTTGTATCAGCATGGATGGGACTAGAGGAGATTATGCTGAGTGAAATAAGTCAAGCAAAGAAAGCCAATTATCATATGGTTTCACTCACTTGTGGTGCATAAGGAATAACATAGAAGACATTAAGAGAAGGAAAGAGGGGCGCCTGGGTGGCTCAGTGGGTTAAAGCCTCTGCCTTTGGAGAGCCTCACATCAGGCTCTCTGCTCAGCAGGGAGCCTGCTTCCTCCTCTCTCTCTGCCTGCCTCTCTGCCTGCCTCTCTGCCTACTTGTGATCTCTGTCTGTCAAGTAAATAAATAAAATCTGGAAAAAAAAAAAAAAGAAAGAAAGAAAAAAGAGAAGGAAAGGAAAAGTGAATTTGGGGAAATCAGAGGGGGAGACGAATAATGAGAGACTGTGGACTCTGAGAAACAAACAGGGTTTTGGAGGGGAGAGGATGGGAGAATAGGTGAGCCTGGTGGTGGGTACTAAGGAGGGCGTGTATTTCATGGAGCACTGGGTGTAGTGAATAAACAATGAATCTCGGAATACTGAAAAAATAAAAATTTAAAAATTAAGCAAGGGAAGGTTAAATAAGGAGAGATATGGTGGCTCTCACAGTGTTTACTCTAAGCCCTCAGGGCTACTGGGAGATGCTCCAGGATTGTACTTGGAGAAATTGAATGGACCAAAGAAACCACCCAAAACATCACCTCATTCAAACCTCAGCAAATCATTATCAAATATTCTCTCCCATTTCAAATGTGTTTGCCCAGCTGAGACAGAAAACATTTTTTAAGGCCCTGTTATGCCTCCCTTCCAAACAAAAGACTTAGTGTTTGTTTAAATCTCATTTATGTTGCTAAAATGGATCTAATATTCACAAGCTCCTCTCTGTTTGTCTCTTCCAATCATCCCACTCTGCACATCTTGAGCAGAGGATGTTTAATATTTTCATGCCTTTTTTTACAGACCCAAGTCCATATAGATTATGTGCTTGATCATGATAAGTTAATGGAATCAATTTGAAGAATCAGTTCTGTTAGTAGAAATTGAGGAATTGTATTCCCTAACTGGCGATGGTTCATTTCTCTCACTGACTTCTCATTTTTCCTAGATTTCAATAAAAGCTGGGATGCTGATCCCTGCAACTCCTACCCAAAGAATGAGACAAAAAAGGAATGGAATAAAAGAATCGCCAAGGCCCTTTGAGGTCACTTCCAGAGATGATTCCTGTTCATGGGTTGAAGGAACCCAGGCACTGGAGTGGAAGGAAGTGGTCCAGAGTCCCTGAAAAGAGCTTCAGCCCTCCTGGGTTTCACCTGGTTGTAGTTTCACACCCTGACTCAGAAGTCAGTGTTGTTCATATTGTTCAGTTTCCAGTTCCCAGTGAGACCAGGTCTTCCTCTGTTTTGTCCCTGTACAACGTGGTTGAAAGGTCATTTTTACTCTAGCATCAGTACTTTCTTTATCTTCATGTCATACCCCCTAAGAAGCCTCCTTAAATGTCCCCTGGTTAAAGGGTCATTTTCCATGCTCCCATAATTCTTAAAACACTGCCCTTGCTGGGCTTCTGCAGGACCTGGAGACACTACTTCTACAACTTTATGAGATGATGTTGAAAGCTGAGAAAACATGACATCTACCTTCTTGCCATCTTTAAACTCCCATCAGTGACTTCACTGGAGTACCACAGAAAGCAGCGCTGGCAAGAGGGTCTGGGATACGTAACTAACTCACAGGCCTTCAGTTCTAGCAATAGGGACATGAGTAGGACAAAGCAACTCTGGAACTAAGAAAACATAGAGTGTATCTGGCACACAATGATTCAATCTGCAGAGCCTGGATTTGATTTTTCATCTTGATGGAGACCGATTGTCTGGCCCATAGAAGAGTTAAAAGGTATAAATTTGTTGGCTACAACATAATAAACATGATTATTTGACCAATAAATATATCAAATAACCAACCAATGAGCTTTATTGGTCAATACCTGTGTACTAGGTAATGCTGGGATAAGAAAGGTCACTTGAAGTTGTATATTTTATATTTACACCCAGAGTAGGAGATCTACAATGAGAGATTGGGAAAGATCCTTAAACTACCTGTACATAAAATTAGACCAGAATGGAGATTAAAGAGGATCAATAACCACAAGGCATAAATTACTTTATTGTCTGCTTCACTACAAAAGACTATTCAAGATGAAAGATCTTTGTGGTAAGCAAAGTATAAAGGTCAGCAAACTAAAATGTCTTCAGAATACTATGGTGAGTATTATTTCATCAGTTTTCTGGCACACCTCCTAAGTTATTTAGCCTCTTCCTTATGCAGCTTTACTAAAATTAGAATCAACTTTACTCAACCTGTTGTTGATGCCACAGGGTAACTGCTTTCCTCCCTGGGCTAAAGATAGAGAAAATCTAAGTGGCATCTGAGTGCCATGTACTTAAGTGTTGGCAGAGGACTCAAACTCCCCCTGTTTCGGAGATACCTTTGATGAGGTGTGACTCGCTGCGCTCAAGGTTCTCATTCACATGTAAGGCTGACTTATAATGAAGAGCATGTACCTCAGGGATGGACCAGCACACCTGTCTGACTGTGGGGGTGGTCAAAGAGTTGTTAGCACCTGGCTTGAGTGATACAAGGCAGCCCCTCTGGAATGCTCTCTGTAACGTCTGTTGCCCAGGAAGGACACATCAGTTGTGACAGAGTCTCACCTTGCTCTGGTAGCCTCGACTCCAGCTTAAAAGGAGCTTAGAATGAAAAGAGAGTCCTTGACATTCAAGTGTCTTCTCATGGCAGAAGAGAATTGTTGGAGTTCTACCTGCAAATCTCCTGGTCCAAGACAATTTCATATGTGTAGTACTCCAGAGCTCATTTAAGTGCACCCTGTATGCTTTTTGTATCACTGAGAGGGCTTTAGGCCACTGTAGGCTTGCTACTTGTGATGTATGTAGTCTATAATTTATCACTTGATTTAAATACAACCTTGCCAGAGCTCTAGGATTGGAGAAGAAGATGTGATTATAATTTAGTGTTTAAACCCATGCAAATCTGTGGGAAAATTTGTCTCATAAATTGAGATTCTTTGTGTTTTTTTTTTTTTTCTGAAGAGAATTCCCAAAGTCTATATCCAAGGCAAATGGAGTTACTCATCAAGAATAGGTGGATCTGGTTAAATGTGAACATGTGTTATTCCAGGGTACATAACATTGCATAATTCTGATAAGTTTTTAGTTATTACCAAATACAAAGTTACAAATACAAAATATACAAATACTTGTATTGCTCAAAGAAGATGGCATGAACAAACATTTGCTTTCCCAAGAAGGAAGGGCCAGATCATCCTGAGAGAGTACCTGATACAGCTGGGCCATGGGAGGACCCAGTGATGGGTGATGCTATAAGAAGTCAATGTGCAGTTAGATGAAGGGTCCTCAAACTCCAGCTTGTAGAAATGGCACCTGAACTGGATTCCCAGCATTATGAAATGCACAAGTAGGGCAGTGCACTCAATGAGAAACTGTTATGGAAAAATCTAGAACAAGCAAGCATTTCTGACATTTCTATTCATTATTTCCCCTATGCATGACACAGAGAAGAGATTTTGACACATTAGGACGATTGCATCATGACAACAGTTGGGAAACAGATGAAGGAAGCAGTGTCTGATGCCCAATGGCCTTTTCCACAACAAGGGTTTCTCTATCAGCTCGCAGCTTACAGCAAGATGGTAGAGCATGCGTTAGGGGTATGAGGGTTGTGGCAGATGATGGGTGGGAGTAGTAGGTGGCTTGGTCAGCTCAGACATTTTCCTGAGGAACCTCAGGGTAAAAAGCGGAGGCTTAACAGTGCACAAGGACAAATGAAGAAATAATGCAATGGCTTTGTGGAGTATGTAAGATAAGGCACAGTGGTGATTTGAGAACCATCAAAGATGCTTGAAGCTTTGGATAAAAACAGATATATTTCAATTTTTGATACTTCTTAAATCTAAGCGTTATTGATAAGTACATCTCTTAAAGAGCTGAATGAGGCCCTTTTTAGTTTTGTATACCATGAATATCATTTACTACTACAGTGAGACAAATTTATTCATATTCTGCATCTCTGTAGATGTAAACCCTGAAAATCCTGGTCATATGAATGTGCAGATGGGAAAAAAGTGAGTCTAGGGAAGATGGTGGGGAAGTAGGAGGAAGCGCCTTTTCAACCTGTACCCTAAAGTGAGCTGATTACCTACCAAAGAATTCCGATCACCCATGAAAATAGCCTGAGATCAGAATTATACACTTCTGGATCTCTGCAGGGGCAGAAGATGCCAGTGGGCAGGTAAAGTGGAGTGGGAACTTCGGACTAATATCGGAAGATAAAAGGGGGAGGGAGCCACCAGAGGCAACCGATTGGAAAGTAATGCCCCAATCCGAGAGTGCCTTGCTTCTGGAGACAAGCATTAACTTGGAGTCTGGTTGAAAGCACTCAAAGAGAACAAATGATTGAGGGAGGGGAATTACGGGAATCGGGGCAGCTAGGGACAGGGTCTTAAGTCCCCGGACCCAGGACAGCCTCCCCTGGCGCTGAGCCTGGTGCAGTGGAGAAACCAGGTCTTGGTCCTGAGCTGCCAGGGAGCCCGAGATCGTGGGGTCTGGCTCCTGTGAGGGCCTGGGAGCCTCACCAGAAGGCAGAGGCTCCAGAGCCAGAGGGCAGGTGCTACAGAGCCTGAGGCACCCCCCCACACACTCGCGCTCTTAGACCTGTGCCATTCCACCAGAGACTGAGGCGCGCGGGCCCCACACACTCCCCTGAGAGAGGTGCGCCCAAGCCGGGCACTCTTAGACCCAGAAAGACCAGGCACTCCCAGCCCGGGGCCAGCAGGAAAATCTCAGCATGCAATTACTGCTTGGAACCTCTCTGGCAGTCTGGAGCTGCCCAGACAGCCATCGCTGCCATGGTTAGGGGTACAAACAGAAGATCCTGCGTCCCCAGGGACCGCGAATTGGAACCTGCTCTGCCAGTGGCCAAGGGGGAATTTATTTGGCTCTGCAGCCAGACTGAGGCTTCTCTCTCAGAGGGAGGTCAGGGTGCAGTTTGCTTTCCTCTAAACCTACAAAAACCATCAAAAGGGGTCAAGGCAAGGGGGAAAAAAAAGAAAGTGAACAAACATAAAAACCTCCAGAGAACAAAAGCCTGAAAAAACCGGTTTCCTCAGAGCCCACCCCTCTAGAGGGTGGTAGGAGGACTTAACTCAGGGAATATCATTGACTGAAAACCCACGTGGCAAGCCCCTCCCCCAGAAAACCAAGCAGGAAAAAAAAAAAAAGCAAGAGAACAACCACCACTATTTCATAGGACAACTTTTATTTTTAACTCGTTCCCACTATCCTGGTTCATTTTTTTTATATAGATAATTTTTTAACCTATTTACCATCACAGTGAGATGTCCAGTACATCAAATTCCATAATAACCTTCTAACCTGAACTTTTTGATTCATACACCTGTGTTTTTCTTTTACATTTCTATTTTTTTTTAATTTTTTTTAAATTTTAGTATAGTTTAGTCTAGTTTATTCCTTTTTTTATTTTTATTTTCTAATATTCATGTAGAGTTACACTTCAAGGTAATCCCCTTTCCCCAATCAATGCTACCCCTATAGTCTTTTTAATGTACTGTTGAATCCTATTGGCTAGTATTTTGTTGAGTATTTTCGCATCTGTGTTCATCAAGGATATCGGTCTATAGCTCTCTTTTTTGGTGGGATCCTTGTCTGGTTTTGGGATCAAGGTGATGCTGGCCTCATAAAATGAGTTTGGAAGTTTTCCTTCCATTTCTATTTTTTGGAACAGTTTCAGGAGAATAGGAATTAGTTCTTCTTTAAATGTTTGGTAGAATTCCCCCGGGAAGCCGTCTGGCCCTGGGCTTTTGTTTGTTTGGAGATTTTTAATGACTGTTTCAATCTCCTTACTGGTTATGGGTCTGTTCAGGCTTTCTATTTCTTCCTGGTTCAGTTGTGGTAGTTTATATGTTTCTAGGAATGCATCCATTTCTTCCAGATTGTCAAATTTGTTGGCGTAGAGTTGTTCATAGTATGTTCTTATAATAGTTTGTATTTCTTTGGTGTTAGTTGTGATCTCTCCTCTTTCATTCATGATTTTATTTATTTGGGTCCTTTCTCTTTTCTTTTTGATAAGTCGGGCCAGGGGTTTATCAATTTTATTAATTCTTTCAAAGAACCAGCTCCTAGTTTCGTTGATTTGTTCTATTGTTTTTTTTTGTTTCTATTTCATTGATTTCTGCTCTGATCTTTATGATTTCTCTTCTCCTGCTGGGCTTAGGGTTTCTTTCTTGTTCTTTCTCCAGCTCCTTTAGGTGTAGGGTTAGGTTGTGTACCTGAGACCTTTCTTGTTTTTTGAGAAAGGCTTGTACCGCTATATATTTTCCTCTCAGGACTGCCTTTGTTGTGTCCCACAGATTTTGAACCGTTGTATTTTCATTAAAATTTGTTTCCATGATTTTTTTCAATTCTTCTTTAATTTCCCGGTTGACCCATTCATTTTTTTTTAAAGATTTATTTATTTATTTGACAGAGAGAGAGAGAGATCACAAGTAGGCAGAGAGGCAGGCAGAGAGAGAGGAAGGGAAGCAGGCTCCCTGCTGAGCAGAGAGCCCGATGTGGGACTCGCTCCCAGGACCCTGAGATCATGACCTGAGCCGAAGGCAGCGGCTTAACCCACTGAGCCACCCAGGCGCCCGAACCCATTCATTCTTTAGAAGGATACTGTTTAGTCTCCATGTATTTGGGTTCTTTCCAAACTTCCTTTTGTGGTTGAGTTCTAGCTTTAGAGCATTGTGGTCTGAAAATATGCAGGGAATGATACCAATCTTTTGATACCGGTTGAGTCCTGATTTAGGACCGAGGATGTGATCTATTCTGGAGAATGTTCCATGTGCACTAGAGAAGAATGTGTATTCTGTTGCTTTGGGATGAAAAGTTCTGAATATATCTGTGATGTCCATCTGGTCCAGTGTGTCGTTTAAGGCCTTTATTTCCTTGCTGATCTTTTGCTTGGATGACCTGTCCATTTCAGTGAGGGGAGTGTTAAAGTCCCCTACTATTATTGTATTAAAGTTGATGTGTTTCTTTGATTTTGTTATTAATTGGTTTATATAGTTGGATGCTCCCACGTTGGGGGCATAGATATTTAAAATTGTTAAATCTTCTTGTTGGACAGACCCTTTGAGTATGATATAGTGTCCTTCCTCATCTCTTATTATAGTCTTTGGCTTAAAATCTAATTGATCTGATATAAGGATTGCCACTCCTGCTTTCTTCTGATGTCCATTAGCATGGTAAATTCTTTTCCACCCCCTCACTTTAAATCTGGAGGTGTCTTCGGGCTTAAAATGAGTTTCTTGGAGGCAACATATAGATGGGTTTTGTTTTTTTATCCATTCTGATACCCTGTGTCTTTTGACAGGGGCATTTAGCCCATTCACATTCAGGGTAACTATTGAGAGATATGAGTTTAGTGCCATTGTATTGCCTGTAAGGTGACTGTTACTGTATATGGTCTCTGTTCCTTTCTGATCTACCACTTGTAGGCTCTCTCTTTGCTTAGAGGACCCCTTTCAATATTTCCTGTAGAGCTGGTTTGGTATTTGCAAATTCTTTCAGTTGTTGTTTGTCCTGGAAGCTTTTAATCTCTCCTTCTATTTTCAATGATAGCCTAGCTGGATATAGTATTCTTGGCTGCATGTTTTTCTCGTTTAGTGCTCTGAAAATATCATGTCAGCTCTTTCTGGCCTGCCAGGTCTCTGTGGATAAGTCAGCTGCCAATCTAATATTTTTACCATTGTATGTTACAGACTTCTTTTCCCGGGCTGCTTTCAGGATTTTCTCTTTGTCATTGAGACTTGTAAATTTTACTATTAGGTGACGGGGTGTGGGCCTATTCTTATTGATTTTGAGGGGCGTTCTCTGAACCTCCTGAATTTTGATGCTCGTTCCCTTTGCCATATATTGGGGAAATTCTCCCCAATAATTCTCTCCAGTATACCTTCTGCTCCCCTCTCACTTTCTTCTTCTTCTGGAATCCCAATTATTCTAATGTTGTTTCGTCTTATGGTGTCACTTATCTCTCGAATTCTCCCCTCGTGGTCCAGTAGCTGTTTGTCCCTCTTTTGCTCAGCTTCTTTATTCTCTGTCATTTGGTCTTCTATATCACTAATTCTTTCTTCTGCCTCATTTATCCTAGCAGTGAGAGCCTCCATTTTTGATTGCACCTCATTAATAGCTTTTTTGATTTCACCTTGGTTAGATTTTAGTTCTTTTATTTCTCCAGAAAGGGCTTTTATATCTCTCGAGAGGGTTTCTCTAATATCATCCATGCCTTTTTCGAGCCCGGCTAGAACCTTGAGAATTGTCATTCTGAACTCTAGATCTGACATATTACCGATGTCTGTATTGATTAGGTCCCTAGCCTTTGGTACTGCCTCTTGTTCTTTTTTTTGTGTTGAATTTTTACGTCTTGTCATTTTGTCCAGGTAAGAGTAAGTGAAGGGGCAAGTAAAATACTAAAAGGGTGGCAACAACCCCAGGAAAATATGCTTTAACCAAATTAGAAGAGATCCAAAATCGTGAGTGGGGAGAAAGGGGATAAAAAGAGGTTCAAAAAGGAAGAAAGAAAAAAAAAAACAAAAAGAAAAGAAAAAAAAAAGAAAAGAATATTTAAAAAAAGAAAACACCTAAGAAAAATGTAAAAAAGAAAAAATATATATATTAGATAAACTAGTAAAAAATCGTTAAAAAAGAAAAAGGTAACAGTTAAAAAAAAATTTTACCCGAAGGCGAGAAAAAAAAAATGAAAAAGAAAAAATTAAATTAACTGCAAGACTAAAAAAAATCACAGGAAAAAAGCCATGAGTTCCGTGCTTGGCTTTCTCCTCCTCTGGAATTCTGCTGCTCTCCTCGGTATTGAAACCGCACTCCTTGGTAGGTGAACTTGGTCTCGGCTGGATTTCTTGTTGATCTTCTGGGGGAGGGGCCTGTTGTAGTGATTCTCAAGTGTCTTTGCCCCAGGCGGAATTACACCGCCCTTACCCGGGGCCGGGGTGAGTAATCCGCTCGGGTTTGCTTTCAGGAGCTTTTGTTCCCTGAGCGCTTTCCGTAGAGTTCCCGAGGACGGGAATACAAATGGCGGCCTCCTGGTCTCCGGCCCGGAGGAGCCGAGAGCCCAGGGCCGCACTCCTCAGTGCGTGCTCAGAGAACCGCGCCCAGTTACTCCCGTCTGCCTGACCTCCGGCCGCGCTCCGTGCTCACCGAGCCTGCGACCGGTTCAAGGTAACACGGAGCTGTGAGCTTACTGTCGGCTCTGTCTCTGTAGCCGGCTTTCCTGTTCCAATACCCGCAAGCTCTGCGACACTCAGACACCCCCGATCCTTCTGTGACCCTGCGGGACCTGAGGCCACGCTGACCCGCGTGGGCTTCGCCCCAGTTTAGCCTCTGGAGCGATGTCCCTCAGCGGAACAGACTTTTAAAAGTTCTGATTTTGTGCACGGTTGCTCCGCTGCTTGCCGGGAGCCGGCCCCTCCCCCCGGGGTCTATCTTCCCGTCGCTTTGTATTCATTTCTCTGCCGGTCCTACCTTTCAGAAAGTGGTTGTTTTTCTGTTTCCAGAATTGCTGGTCTTCTTCTCTTTGATCTGCCGATGGATTTTCAGGTGTTTGCAATCTTTAGATAAGCTATCTAGCTGATCTCCGGCTAGCTGAAGCAGTCTCAGCTTGCTACTTCTCTGCCATCTTGACTCCTCCCTGTGCTACCCCTATAGGTAAACCAATTTTTAATCCCTCTTTATCTTAGGAAAATTAACAAAGTTATCAAGATACATCCAAGAAGAATCAAAACAACCTTCCTCACCCACACTGAGAATTTATTACCACTCTCCCATCTTTTTCTTCCGCCAGTGTTTCTGTGTTTTTGTGTTTGTCCTGATAGTATATAAATCTTATACTTGGAGTTCTTTTGGATGAGGTTCTTCCTTTATTTTCATATATATTTTTTTTTCTCTCTTGTCATATACTTTTATCAGTCTTTTTGTTTGTCTGTTTTTGTTTGTATACTTCCTAAATCTTACCTCGGGGCCCATTTGGGCTGAACCTTCTCTTTTATCTTCCCTTTTTTTCCTGTATCTCTCTCTCTTTCTCTTTTTTTCTTTTTTCTCTTGTTTGGGTGGAGAACCCTGGTTGCTCAGAAGTGTTCCAGGGTGCACCTTGACTGCACCATGGTTGGTACATCCAGCTACATCCGTTCAGTCATCTCTCACCAAAATGACTAGGAGGAGGAATGCCCAACAGAAGAAAAATACATAGGACTGGCCTTATGCAACAGAGCTAACAGCTATAAACATAGACAATATGTCGGAAAGAGAATTCAGGCTAACAATTATCCAGGCAATAGCTAGGTCAGAGAAAGCCATGGATGACCAAACAGAATTGATTAGGGCCGAACTGAAAGTGACCAGGGAAGATGTTCATAATGTTAGGGCTGAGCTGAAAGCTACCAGGGATGAAGTTCACAATGCTCTCAATCAGTTCCAATCTAATCTAAATTCTCTCAAAGCTAGGGTAACTGAGACAGAAGATAGAATCAGTGATCTGGAGGACAAACAAATAGAGAGAAAGGATCAGGAGAAAGCCTGGAACAAACAGCTTAGAACAGAATCATGGAAATAAATGATGCCATGAAATGTTCCAACATCAGAATTATTGGAATCCCTGAAGGGGAGGAGAAAGAAAGAAGTCTAGAAGACATAGTGGAACAAGTTCTTCATGAAAATTTTCCCAACCTCACGAATGGAATCAGCGCTCATGTACTAGAGGCTGAACGGTCTCCACCCAAGATTATAGATTCCAGAAAAACATCAAGGCACCTGAGAGTCAAATTGAGGAATCATAATTATAGATATAATCTCTTGAAAGCCTCTAGGGCAAAGAGGCTCCTTACTTACAGAGGAAAGCCCATCAGAATAGCGTCAGACCTGTCCACAGAGACCTGGCAAGCCAGAAAGGGCTGGCAAGATATATTCAGGGCACTAAATGAGAAGAACATGCAGCCAAGAATACTTTATCCAGCAAGACTGACATTCAAAATGGATGGAGAGATAAAGAGTTTCCAAGACTGGAAAGGCTTAAAAGACTATGCAACCACCAAGCCGACACTGCAAGAAATATTAAGGGAGGTACTGTAAAAGAGGAAAAATTTTAAGAATAGCATTGAACAGAAATATAGAGACAATCTACAGAAAGAAAGACTTCAAAGGTAACACGATGTCAATAAAAACATATCTATCAATAATCACTCTCAATATGAATGGCCTAAATGTGCCAATAAAATGACACAGGGCTGCAGATTGGATAAAACGACAGGACCCATCCATATGTTGTCTACAAGAGACCCATTTTGAACCTAAAGATACACCCAGACTGAAAGTGAAGGGATGGAGAAGCATCTTTCATGCCAATGGGCCTCAAAAGTAGGCCGGGTAGCAATTCTCATATCAGACAAATTAGATTTTAAACTAAAGACTGTAGTCAGAGATACAGAAGGATACTACATCATTCTTAAAGGAACTATCTACCAAGATGAGCTAACAATTGTAAATATTTATGCCCCCAATATGGGAGCAACCAATTACATAAGAAAATTGTTAATCAAGATAAAGAGTCATATTGATATGAATACATTAATAGTAGGAGATCTTAACACGCCTCTCTCAGAAATAGATCATCAAAGCAGAAAATCAATAAAGAAACAAGAGCATTGAATGACACATTGGACCAGATGGACCCCATAGATATATACAGAACATTCCACCCTAAAACAACAGAATACTCATTCTTCTCAAGTGCACATGGAACCTTCTCCAGAATAGACCACGTACTGGGTCACAAATAGGGACTCAACTGATCCCAAAAGACTGAGATTATTACCTGTATATTCTCAGATCACAATGCTTTGAAACTGGAGCTCAATCACAAGGAAAAGTTCGGAAGGAACTCAAACACCTGGAAGTTAAAGGCCACCTTGCTTAAGAATGCTTGAATCAACCAGGAGATCAAAGAACTGAAACAATTCATGGAAACCAATGGGAATGAAGACACTTAGGTCCAAAACCTATGGGATACAGCAAAGGTGGTCCTAAGGGGGAAATACATAGCCATCCAAGCCTCCCTCAAAAAATTTGAAAAATCCAGAACACAGCAGCTGTCTCTACACCTTAAGGAATTGGAGAATCAACAACAAATCAAACCAACTCCACACATAAGAAGGGAAATCATCAAGATTAGAGCAGAGATCAATGAGGTAGAAACCAGAGATACAGTAGAACGTATCAATGAAACTAGAAGCTGGTTTTTTGAAATAATCATTAATATCAATAAACCATTGGCCACACTAATCCAAAAGAAAAGAGAGAAAGCCCAAATTCATAAAATTATGAATGAAAAGGGAGAGATCACAACTAACACCAAGGAAGTAGAAACAATCATCAGAAGTTATTATCAACAGTTATATGCCAATAAGCTAAGCAACCTAGATGAAATGGATGCATTCCTAGAAAACTATAAACTCCCAAAATCGAACCAGGAAGAAATTGACAACCTGAAAAGACCAATATCTAGTAACGAGATTGAAACAGTGATCAAAAACCTCCCAAAAAACAAGAGCCCATGACCTGATGGATTCCCTGGGGAATTCTACCAAACTTTCAAAGAAGAAATAACACCTATTCTCCTGAAGCTGTTCCAAAAAATTGAAGCAGAAGGAAAATTTCCAGACTCTTTCTATGAAGCCAGCATTACCCTGATTCCCAAACTAGGCAAAGACCCTACCAAAAAGGAGAATTTCAGACCAATATCACTGATGAATATGGATGCTGAGATTCTAAACAAGATTATAGCAAACAGGATCCAACAGCACATTAAAAAGATTATCCACCATGACCAGGTGGGATTCATTCCTGGGCTACAAGGATGGTTCAACATTCACAAATCAGGAGGGGAGGAGTCAAGATGGCGGAGAAGTAGCAAGCTGAGACTGCTTCAGCTAGCCGGAGATCAGCTAGATAGCTTATCTAAAGATTGCAAACACCTGAAAATCCATCGGCAGATCGAAGAGAAGAAGAACAGCAATTCTGGAAACAGAAAATCAACCACTTTCTGAAAGGTAGGACCGGCGGAGAAGTGAATCCAAAGCGACGGGAAGATAGACCCCGGGGGGAGGGGCCGGCTCCCGGCAAGCGGCGGAGCAACCGCGCACAAAATCAGGACTTTTAAAAGTCTGTTCCGCTGAGGGACATCGCTCCAGAGGCTAAACCGGGGCGAAGCCCACGCGGGGTCAGCGTGGCCTCAGGTCCCGCAGGGTCACAGAAGGATCGGGGGTGTCTGAGTGTCGCAGAGCTTGCGGGTATTGGAACGGGAAAGCCGGCTACAGAGACAGAGCTGACAGTAAGCTCGCAGCTCCGTGTTACCTTGAACCGGTCGCAGGCTCGGTGAGCTCGGAGCGCGGCCGGAGGTCAGGCAGACGGGAGTGACTGGGCGCTGTTCTCTGAGGGCGCACTGAGGAGTGGGGCCCTGGGCTCTCGGCTCCTCCGGGCCGGAGACCAGGAGGCCGCCATTTGTATTCCCGTCCTCCGGAACTCTACGGAAAGCGCTCAGGGAACAAAAGCTCCTGAAAGCAAACCCGAGCGGATTACTCACCCCGGCCCCGGGTAAGGGCGGTGTAATTCCGCCTGGGGCAAAGACACTTGAGAATCACTACAACAGGCCCCTCCCCCAGAAGATCAACAAGAAATCCAGCCGAGACCAAGTTCACCTACCAAGGAGTGCGGTTTCAATACCAAGGAGAGCAGCAGAATTCCAGAGGAGGAGAAAGCCAAGCACGGAACTCATGGCTTTTTTCCTGTGATTTTTTTTAGTCTTGCAGTTAATTTAATTTTTTCGTTTTCATTTTTTTTTTTTTCTTTTTTTTTTTTTTTCTCGCCTTCGGGTAAAATTTTTTTTTTTTTTTTAAACTGTTACCTTTTTCTTTTTTAACGATTTTTTACTAGTTTATCTAATATATATATATATATATATATTTTTTTTTTTTTTTTTACATTTTTCTTAGGTGTTTTCTTTTTTTAAAATTCTTTTCTTTTCTTTTCTTTTTTTTTTTTTTTTTTTTTTCTTTTTTCTCTCTTCCTTTTTGAACCTCTTTTTATCCCCTTTCTCCCCACTCACGATTTTGGATCTCTTCTAATTTGGTTAAAGCATATTTTCCTGGGGTTGTTGCCACCCTTTTAGTATTTTACTTGCCCCTTCATTTACTCTTATCTGGACAAAATGACAAGACGTAAAAATTCAACACAAAAAAAAGAACAAGAGGCAGTACCAAAGGCTAGGGACCTAATCAATACAGACATCGGTAATATGTCAGATCTAGAGTTCAGAATGACAATTCTCAAGGTTCTAGCCGGGCTCGAAAAAGGCATGGAAGATATTAGAGAAACCCTCTCGAGAGATCTAAAAGCCCTTTCTGGAGAAATAAAAGAACTAAAATCTAACCAAGTTGAAATCAAAAAAGCTATTAATGAGGTGCAATCAAAAATGGAGGCTCTCACTGCTAGGATAAATGAGGCAGAAGAAAGAATTAGTGATATAGAAGACCAAATGACAGAGAATAAAGAAGCTGATCAAAAGAGGGACAAACAGCTACTGGACCACGAGGGGAGAATTCGAGAGATAAGTGACACCATAAGACGAAACAACATTAGAATAATTGGGATTCCAGAAGAAGAAGAAAGTGAGAGGGGAGCAGAAGGTATACTGGAGAGAATTATTGGGGAGAATTTCCCCAATATGGCAAAGGGAATGAGCATCAAAATTCAGGAGGTTCAGAGAATGCCCCTCAAAATCAATAAGAATAGGCCCACACCCCGTCACCTAATAGTAAAATTTACAAGTCTCAATGACAAAGAGAAAATCCTGAAAGCAGCCCGGGAAAAGAAGTCTGTAACATACAATGGTAAAAATATTAGATTGGCAGCTGACTTATCCACAGAGACCTGGCAGGCCAGAAAGAGCTGGCATGATATTTTTCAGAGCACTAAACGAGAAAAAACATGCAGCCAAGAATACTATATCCAGCTAGGCTATCATTGAAAATAGAAGGAGAGATTAAAAGCTTCCAGGACAAACAACAACTGAAAGAATTTGCAAATACCAAACCAGCTCTACAGGAAATCTTGAAAGGGGTCCTCTAAGCAAAGAGAGAGCCTACAAGTGGTAGATCAGAAAGGAACAGAGACCATATACAGTAACAGTCACCTTACAGGCAATACAATGGCACTAAATTCATATCTCTCAATAGTTACCCTGAATGTGAATGGGCTAAATGCCCCTGTCAAAAGACACAGGGTATCAGAATGGAAAAAAAACAAAACCCATCTATATGTTGCCTCCAAGAAACACATTTTAAGCCCGAAGACACCTCCAGATTTAAAGTGAGGGGGTGGAAAAGAATTTACCATGCTAATGGACATCAGAAGAAAGCAGGAGTGGCAATCCTTATATCAGATCAATTAGATTTTAAGCCAAAGACTATAATAAGAGATGAGGAAGGACACTATATCATACTCAAAGGGTCTGTCCAACAAGAAGATTTAACAATTTTAAATATCTATGCCCCCAATGTGGGAGCAGCCAACTATATAAACCAATTAATAACAAAATCAAAGAAACACATCAACAATAATACAATGATAGTAGGGGACTTTAACACTCCCCTCACTGAAATGGACAGGTCATCCAAGCAAAAGGTCAGCAAGGATATAAAGGCCTTAAATGACACACTGGACCAGATGGACATCACAGATATATTCAGAATATTTCATCCCAAAGCAACAGAATACACATTCTTCTCTAGTGCACATGGAACATTCTCCAGAATAGATCACATCCTCGGTCCTAAATCAGGACTCAACCGGTATCAAAAGATTGGGATCATTCCCTGCATATTTTCAGACCACAATGCTCTAAAGCTAGAACTCAACCACAAAAGGAAGTTTGGAAAGAACCCAAATACATGGAGACTAAACAGTATCCTTCTAAAGAATGAATGGGTCAACCGGGAAATTAAAGAAGAATTGAAAAAAATCATGGAAACAAATGATAATGAAAACACAACGGTTTCAAATCTGTGGGGACACAACAAAGGCAGTCCTGAGAGGAAAATATATAGCGGTACAAGCCTTTCTCAAGAAACAAGAAAGGTCTCAGGTACACAACCTAACCCTACACCTAAAGGAGCTGGAGAAAGAACAAGAAAGAAACCCTAAGCCCAGCAGGAGAAGAGAAATCATAAAGATCAGAGCAGAAATCAATGAAATAGAAACCAAAAAAACAATAGAACAAATCAACGAAACTAGGAGCTGGTTCTTTGAAAGAATTAATAAAATTGATAAACCCCTGGCCCGACTTATCAAAAAGAAAAGAGAAAGGACCCAAATAAATAAAATCATGAATGAAAGAGGAGAGATCACAACTAACACCAAAGAAATACAAACTATTATAAGAACATACTATGAGCAACTCTACGGCAATAAATTTGACAATCTGGAAGAAATGGATGCATTCCTAGAAACATATAAACTACCACAACTGAACCAGGAAGAAATAGAAAGCCTGAACAGACCCATAACCAGTAAGGAGATTGAAACAGTCATTAAAAATCTCCAAACAAACAAAAGCCCAGGGCCAGACGGCTTCCCGGGGGAATTCTACCAAACATTTAAAGAAGAACTAATTCCTATTCTCCTGAAACTGTTCCAAAAAATAGAAATGGAAGGAAAACTTCCAAACTCATTTTATGAGGCCAGCATCACCTTGATCCCAAAACCAGACAAGGATCCCACCAAAAAAGAGAGCTATAGACCGATATCCTTGATGAACACAGATGCGAAAATACTCAACAAAATACTAGCCAATAGGATTCAACAGTACATTAAAAAGATTATTCACCACGACCAAGTGGGATTTATTCCAGGGCTGCAAGGTTGGTTCAACATCCGCAAATCAGTCAATGTGATACAACACATCAATAAAAGTAAGAACAAGAACCATATGATACTCTCAATAGATGCTGAAAAAGCATTTGACAAAGTACAACATCCCTTCCTGATCAAAACTCTTCAAAGTGTAGGGATAGAGGGCACATACCTCAATATCATCAAAGCCATCTATGAAAAACCCACCGCAAATATCATTCTCAATGGAGAAAAACTGAAAGCTTTTCCGCTAAGGTCAGGAACACGGCAGGGATGTCCATTATCACCACTGCTATTCAACATCGTACTAGAGGTCCTAGCCTCAGCAATCAGACAACAAAAAGAAATTAAAGGCATCCAAATCGGCAAAGAAGAAGTCAAATTATCACTCTTCGCAGATGATATGATACTATATGTGGAAAACCCAAAAAGACTGCACTCCAAAACTGCTAGAACTTATACAGGAATTCAGTAAAGTGTCAGGATATAAAATCAATGCACAGAAATCAGTTTGCATTTCTCTACACCAACAGCAAGACAGAAGAAAGAGATATTAAGGAGTCAATCCCATTTACAATTGCATCCAAAACCATAAGATACCTAGGAATAAACCTAACCAAAGAGACACAGAATCTATACTCAGAAAACTATAAAGTACTCATGAAAGAAATTGAGGATGACACAAAGAAATGGAAAAATGTTCCATGCTCCTGGATTGGAAGAATAAATATTGTGAAAATGTCTATGCTACCTAAAGCAATCTACACATTTAATGCAATTCCTATCAAAGTACCATCCATCTTTTTCAAAGAAATGGAACAAATAATTCTAAAATTTATATGGAACCAGAAAAGACCTCGAATAGCCAAAGGGATATTGAAAAAGAAAGCCAACGTTGGTGGCATCACAATTCCGGACTTCAGGCTCTATTACAAAGCTGTCATCATCAAGACAGCATGGTACTGGCACAAAAACAGACACATAGATCAATGGAACAGAATAGAGAGCCCAGAAATAGACCCTCAAATCTATGGTCAACTAATCTTCGACAAAGCAGGAAAGAATGTCCAATGGAAAAAAGACAGCCTTTTCAATAAATGGTGCTGGGAAAATTGGACAGCCACATGCAGAAAAATGAAATTGGACCATTTCCTTACACCACACACAAAAATAGACTCAAAATGGACGAAGGACCTCAATGTACGAAAGGAATCCATCAAAATCCTTGAGGAGAACACGGGCAGCAACCTCTTCGACCTCTGCCGCAGCAACATCTTCCTAGGAACAACGCAAAAGGCAAGGGAAGCAAGGGCAAAAATGAACTATTGGGATTTCATCAAGATCAAAAGCTTTTGCACAGCAAAGGAAACAGTTAACAAAATCAAAAGACAACTGACAGAATGGGAGAAGATATTTGCAAACGACATATCAGATAAAGGACTAGTGTCCAGAATCTATAAAGAACTTAGCAAACTCAACACCCAAAGAACAAATAATCCAATCAAGAAATGGGCAGAAGACATGAACAGACATTTCTGCAAAGAAGACATCCAGATGGCCAACAGACACATGAAAAAGTGCTCCATATCACTCGGCATCACGGAAATACAAATCAAAACCACAATGAGATATCACCTCACACCAGTCAGAATGGCTAAAATCAACAAGTCAGGAAATGACAGATGCTGGCGAGGATGCGGAGAAAGGGGAACCCTCCTACACTGTTGGTGGGAATGCAAGCTGGTGCAGCCACTCTGGAAAACAGCATGGAGGTTCCTCAAAATGTTGAAAATAGAACTGCCCTATGACCCAGCAATTGCACTATTGGGTATTTACCCTAAAGATACAAATGTAGTGATCCAAAGGGACACATGCACCCGAATGTTTATAGCAGCAATGTCCACAATAGCCAAACTATGGAAAGAACCTAGATGTCCATCAACAGATGAATGGATCAAGAAGATGTGGTATATATACACAATGGAATACTATGCAGCCATCAAAAGAAATGAAATCTTGCCATTTGCAACAACATGGATGGAACTAGAGCGTATCATGCTTAGCGAAATAAGTCAAGCAGAGAAAGACAACTATCATATGATCTCCCTGATATGAGGAAGTGGTGATGCAACATGGAGGCTTAAGTGGGTAGAAGAATAAATGAAACAAGATGGGATTGGGAGGGAGACAAACCATAAGTGACTCTTAATCTCACAACAAACTGAGGGTTGCCGGGGGGAGGGGGTTTGGGAGAAGGGGGTGGGATTATGGACATTGGGGAGGGTATGTGATTTGGTGAGTGCTGTGAAGTGTGTAAACCTGGTGATTCACAGACCTGTACCCCTGGGGATAAAAATATATGTTTATAAAAAATAAAAAAAAAAAAAAAAAAAAAAAAAAGAACATTCACAAATCAATCAATGTGATAGAACAAATCAATAAGAGAAGAGAAAAGAACCACATGGTCCTCTCAGTTGATGCAGAAAAAGCATTTGACAAAATCCAGCATCTGTTCCTGATTAAAACACTTCAAAGAATAGGGATAGAGGGAACATTCCTGAACTTCATCAAATTTATCTATGAAAGACCCACAGCAAATATCATCCTCAATGGGAAAAAGCTTGCAGCCTTCCCGTTGAGATCAGGAACACAACAAGGATGCCCACTCTCACCACTCTTGTTCAACATAGAATTAGAAGTCCTAGCAACAGCAATCAGACAACAAAGAGAAGTAAAAGGTATCCAAATTGGCAATGAAGAAGTCAAACTTTCTCTCTTCGCAGATGACATGATTCTTTATATGGAAAACCCAAAAGACTCCACCCCCAAACTACTAGAACTCATACAGCAATTCAGCAAGGTGGCAGGATACAAAGTCAATGTACAGAAATCAGTGGCTTTCTTATACACTAACAATGAAAATACAGAAAGGGAAATTAGAGAATTGATTCCATTTACTATAGCACCAAGAACCATAAGATACCTGGGAATAAACCTAACCAAAGAGATAAAGGATCTGTACTCGAGGAACTACAGAACACTCATGAAAGAAATTGAAGAAGACACAAAAAGATGGAATACCATTCCATGTTCTTGGATCGGAAGAATAAACGTTGTTAAAATGTCTCTACTGCCTAGAGCAATCTATACTTTTAATGCCATTCCTATCAAAATTCCACTGGTATTCTTCAAAGAGCTGGAGCAAATAATCCAAAAATTTGTATGGAATCAGAAGAGACCCCGAATCCCTAAGGAAATGTTGAAAAACAAAAATAAAACTGGGGGCATCATGTTACCTGATTTCAAGCTTTACTACAAAGCTGTGATCACCAAGAGAGCATGGTACTGGCATAAAAACAGACACATAGACCAGTGGAACAGGGTAGAGAGCCCAGATATGGACCCTCAACTCTATGGTGAATTAATCTTCGACAAAACAGGAAAAAATATACAGTGGAAAAAAGATAGTCTCTTCAATAAATGGTGCTGGGAAAACTGGACAGCTATATATAGAAGAATGAAACTCGACCATTCTCTTACACTGTACACAAAGATAAACTCAAAATGGATAAAAGACCTCAACGTGAGACAGGAATCCATCATTAGTTTTTGATGATTCGTTGTTTGCATATAATAGCTGGTGCTCCGTGTAACACGTGCCCTCCTTAATACTCATCACCGGGCTAATCATACTTTCTGACACAGTTAGGGCCTAAAATGAGGAGAAACAAGAAGAGGAGAAAGTTATTTTAACTAACTCATATTCTTTTGCCTTTAGTCCAGATTCTAGGGGCCAGGCAGCTCATTCTCCTGTGGATCCTTTCGTGGGTTTTCAGATAGCCCAGATTACCAAGATCACTTCCTCAACTTATGGCATAAAAACATTCCGAGTAAAAAAAAGAGTTCTGGAAAAATTAAAAGTCTGACTACTGGAAAAAGAATAATAATGAGTTGGAAGACAAAGCAAAACTGTGGAACAAAAGTAGCATATATGTATTGAAAAGGATAGAGAACAGAAATATGAGAGAAAAAAAAAGAATGTTAGAGCAACAACCCATGACACCTAACTAAATGGATTCCAGAATGAGACAGACCATGGTGGGAAGAAAATTCTCAAAGAAAGATGACAAGAACATTTCGTAGAAATGAAGAATATAGAATTAGATATCCCTCTCACTCCTCACATCAAAACATATTTCTCTGATTCCTATGAATATCATTTGGAAGAAAGGTGTTTCTTTCAGAAGGAAACACTGGGACATACCGAAGGACAGGGAATAAAAATTGGTTCAACACAAGACTGGAAGACACAAAAGTTAGATTAAAAATTCGGAGGCTGCAACCTATGATAGTATATGAATGGAATTCTATATGAAGTCAACTGTCAATAAGGATGAAGATAAATGGAGAGTTTGGAAGCACAAATCTTCGAAAGTTTTATCTCCAGTGAGCTTTTTCTCAGAAGGTATGGGAAGATACGCTTTATCAAAAAGAAGAAGTAGATGAGGAAAATAAGGCATGGAGGGGCGCCTGGGTGGCTCAGTGGTTTAAGCCTCTGCCTTTAGCTCAGATCATGATCTCAGGGTCCTGGAATTGAGCCCCACGTCTGGCTCTCTGCTCAACAAGGAGCCTGCTTCCCCCTCTCTCTGTCTGCTTCCTCCTCTCTCTGCCTGCTTCTCTGCCTACTTGTGATCTCTCTCTCTGTGAAATAAATAAATAAAATCTTTTTTAAAAAATAAGGCATGGAATCCAGTCAACGGAGGATATAAAGGTTTTTATGGATGAATCAGTAGAGAACAGTTTAAAACAATATTGAGAATACAGCAAAACCAGGGGACCCAGTGAAAAAAGTTGCAGAGGAGTATGAGGCCACATGGTGTGGATAAGAATAGAGACGGCTCCAGTGCTTCTCACTAGAAGCTGTTTTTCAATACTTTCCTTTCCAACAGTGCTTCCATATCACTATTTTAAAAAGAAACAAGATGGGATTGGGAGGGAGACAAACCATAAGTGACTCTTAATCTTACAAAACAAACTGAGGGTTGCTGGGGGGAGTGGGGTTGGGAGAAGGGGGGTGAGGTTATGGACATTGGGGAGGGTATGTGCTTTGGTGAGTGCTGACTCACAGACCTGTACCCCTGGGGATAAAAATACATGTTTATTTTTAAAAAATTTAAAAAAAAAAGAAAAAGAAAATGTTGAGGGGTGTTGGCTGGCTCAGTGGGAAGAGCCCTACTCTTGATCTTAGGATCCTGAGTTTGAACCCATGTGGGATGTAGATTACTAAAAGCAAGTGAACTTTAAAAAAATAAAATACTGATGTATGTTCCCTCTATCCCTACTCTTTGAAGTTTTAAACATAGAAGAAGTTATTAGAAATGCAAAGGAAGGGCAATATTGAAGAGGAGATGCAAAAGCAAATGGTCAGGGAAAAATTTGGCCACAACTATGTAAGTGTGGCCAATTATGCAGTCAACTTGGACTCTATACTGCAACAAACTTAGGAGCAACTTCTGTATTTTATTGGAAGAATTACTGGATTTCATTAAGGAATTAACTATCATGTCAAATGACAAGACGTAAGAGAAGTGAAAAAGATAGCAAAGATGCTTGAAGATGAAATTCTACCATAGTATTTAAAGGCCATTAAACCTAGAACAAAGCCTGTGTGAGCTGACCATTCTCTCTGAAGGGAGACTTTGGGAGGAGGTGAAGACTGAGTTAGATTTTGAAGGACAAAGAGGATGTGGATGACAGAATGGAGAAACCAAGCCCCTCCGTGAACTAAAACAAGATGAGCTCTGTGCACCAAATGATACAGATGCCCACACTCCTGCTGGTACCTGTCTACACTGGGACTCTACTCACTGTCCACATAGTGGGAGGCTACCTAGCACATTTCCTGTCTTTTTCCACAGGGCAAATGCTTTCATTGATTTCCCAAACGCTGGGTTTCCTGATCAAGGTTTTATTGACATTTGACATTGAGAAGTATTTTTGAGTAGATGTCCTGAGGATCGCAGGTTGTTTAGGAACACCTAAGTCTCCACCAGCTTGACGCCAGTAGCACAACACCGACCTTGTGGGGACACCCAAAACATCTCCAGACATTGACAAAAGCTTATAGGTATAGATGGAAGGAGAGAGTCAGTCAGCTTTAGTAGAAAATCACTGTTCTCGTAGTGCAAATACTTCATATCAGTTCTTCATATACACCTTATAATGTTGCTGAGGACCAGAGCTTCACAACTATGCATGCCTATGGTTAATGAGAAAAGGTAGAGGGAAAATTACTAACTCAATATGGAAGATAATGGGGTAGATAGTTAATGAACCATATGAACTGTCAATGTTATGTGGGATTAAATACCTAAACACACATTTCTTGGCAATATTGCATTGTTAAGTTCAGGGTTCTGGTGAATGAGCCAAGGATAATTCACTGGAGGCAACACCTGGTCCTGGCTGTGCTTCCAAATCCGGCTTGTGGTCATCAGATGCATCCGGGATAGACTGGATCAAAGTTACATTGGCTCAAGGTAATGGGGAACTGAGACTGAGACTGAGGTGGCCAAGTCCATGCACAGCCTGGGCTGCCACAACCTCCTGTCCCCACGAGCCCCCTCCCTATTGTGACACCAAAGTCCTCATCCAGGAACATAAACAAGGTGGTGTTAATATAAGAATGACAGACTGGTGACTGGTTTTAGTGTGGGCCTTGGTCCCCAACTTCGCTAAATATCCCAATTTAAATGCACTTCTAAATAGACTTAATAATAAAACATGTCATATAATCAGTGAAATCTTTGTGTAAATACAAAATCTGTCCCAAAAAACAGTTTCACAATAATTAATTAAGCACCTACTATGTCACTGCCATCACACAAAGACCAGAAGTGCACAGGTGGTACCTTTTAGGAACATAATAGGAAGGAAGGACCATGGGATCAGTATCCTGGAGATGTCAGGATACAGCTGCACACAGAGGCTAGGAGTCTAAGGGAGATCCCTGGAGAGTCAGAGTTAGGAAAGGGCACAAGAAGAGGGTTGTCTTTGATGTGCCATTGGGAAGGAATAAGGAGTTTCAATCCAATGGGACTGAGGCAAGGACAGTGGTGAGGGGAGTCTACACGGAGCAAAGTCTTCACCAGAAAACTGGTGGCCCTAAACAAAAATAACCCTGACTTCACATAGCGCAGTCTTATGAATCAAGATCACAAGAATCCATGTGAGCCATAATAAAAACCCATAAGACTCAAACTAAAGAAGTAAATAGTGTTGAGAGCTGTTTCTCAGCCAGAACACATGGGTCCTTACGCTGGATGCCACCTACAAGTATGGGCTGATGCTCAACTTATGGGAACTCTCTTGTCCCATTGTCTATGTCTGGGGAGAAATGACATGCCATCTCATGGGGAGGTTCTGGGGAAGAGGATGTGACCTCCAGGTGACCCATAGCTGGACCCAGGCAACTGGAGGCTCCTCACCCAACATCCACCTCTCCTTTCCTTGGAATTCAGGTTCCACTTGCCTGCTTGACTCCAAGAGTCTGCCACAAGCCAATGCCTTGAGATAGTAATGTGTTGTTGAGACCATCTGAACTGGCAAGATTTCATTTCTTTTGATGGCTGCATAGTATTCCATTGTGTATATATACCACATCTTCTTGATCCATTCATCTGTTGATGGACATCTAGGTTCTTTCCATAGTTTGGCTATTGTGGACATTGCTGCTATAAACATTCGGGTGCATGTGTCCCTTTGGATCACTACATTTGTATCTTTAGGGTAAATACCCAATAGTGCAATTGCTGGATCATAGGGCAGTTCTATTTTCAACATTTTGAGGAACCTCCATGCTGTTTTCCAGAGTGGCTGCACCAGCTTGCATTCCCACCAACAGTGTAGGAGGGTTCCCCTTTCTCCGCATCCTCGCCAGCATCTGTCATTTCCTGACTTGTTGATTTTAGCCATTCTGACTGGTGTGAGGTGATATCTCATTGTGGTTTTGATTTGTATTTCCCTGATGCCGAGTGATATGGAGCACTTTTTCATGTGTCTGTTCGCCATCTGGATGTCTTCTTTGCAGAAATGTCTGTTCATGTCTTCTGCCCATTTCTTGATTGGATTATTTGTTCTTTGGGTATTGAGTTCCCATTTAAGGCCTCTCTGTACACTTTCTGATTCAGGCAGGTGGGTGTGGAGATCTAGCCTTCTTGTGGCTACCCAAAACAACCTTCTTATGTAAGATCCCTTGTTCATTAAATCTATGACATACCAACCCAGAGTGGCAGGCCTTTTCTTCAGTCTTTCCGTATCCTCTGTGTACAGGGCCTGCCTTCAGATTACACCTGGGATGCTTCAGAGGAGGTTGCCAACCAAGAGACCACACATACCACTTTTCTCAGGAGAATCTGGTTTATGCTTTCTCCTGGAATGCCATCCATTTTGGAACCTCTTTCACACTCTAAAATACCCTCTTTGGACCAGTAAATATCTTCATCATCCTATACATTAGGTTGTTGTTGACAAGATGAAGGGAGCTTTGCTCCAGTGTTCTTCCTCGAGTGACCACTCTACTATTGTTTGCCATCCATGTTTTATTGAATTTTGAAAGCAGATAAATATACATGACTGCTGGACTTTGAGAAGACTAACAAACCAACAGTATGTGGAATATGTTTAACAGAGAAGTTTTGGGTAAATTATACGTCAATAAAACTTTTCAAAAAAGGAGTCAGAATAGTATCAAGTAAGCATGGATTAAGATATAGTGCACTTTATTCACACACAGGACTTTTACATAAGATCTCAATACGACCTTCTCTAGGTCTTTCAGAGAATGTCAAGTTCAACCAAGTTTCCAGTGCTCTCTGATGGTCCTAGTAGTCCTTCATAAGAGCTTTCTGAATTATATAAAATGAATACTGGCAGCTGCCATATATACAACACCTGCTCTGTGCCCAACCCAGCCGAGGACTTATAACAATCCTAGGAACGTTCCCAGTGTACATAGAGACACAGCCTTGAAGTCTCCATATCAGGCTTGGCCAATTGCAAGTAGTGAGCTTGGTCTAGGAATGACATAGATATTGTGAACAACCACATCTCACTGCCTGCAAGATGTCTCCAGGACCAGGGCCTTTCTTAACATTGATGGCCTGGGTAACTCTCTCCCTTCCCAAGTTCTAGACTTTGGCATGATCATAATGAGGAAGAGGTTTACTTCCAAAGAACATGACTGAGGTTAATGTCCCAACAGCCCCTCAGGTGAGGGACAGGACCAGATTTCAGAATGAGTGAAAAAAAAAGTGGGATATATATTCCTCAAATACTGTGAAGTTGATCCATATCAGTAACTTACAATTTAAAACCACTTAAGGATCATCTAAATTTTAAAATAATTTCTTCATAGGTTTTAGTGCTGATGCGTGGAACAATGAGAAAAGGTAGCTCTCATTGAATACTATTGCTTTATGAAGTGTGGCAAGGCCTGATATGACCAAAATTCTGATGTATGTTTATCATAAGTCTTGCATGAGCTAGAGGACATGACACATATAACTCTCTCTTGCCGCATACTTTCCCAATACACAAGGTATTGGGAGCAAAATCTGTACCTGTACAAATTCACTTGCACACACCTGTTTGTCTATCAGTAAGTGTCACACCAACAACCAACCTGAAGTCTCCTATATTCTTCTAGATTCTGAGCATCCTCTTGGTACCTGACTTAAAGCCCTTTCTGGGAAGAAAAAAACATCAGTCTAGCTACGCATGCATTCTGATTTTTTTGTTTCTCCTGTCTCTTGTCAGCACTGGCTTGCCAATGAGTCCTTTGTGGGCTGAGTTTACCGTTTGTTCATTCACAGTATGATTATTCACATAATCATCACTGCAATGGAGAAAACATAAATGTTTTGTGGGTACCATGTACATGATGTGAGATATTATTTTATTTTACTTTATTTTTTTGCTAAGAAACCCCTACAGAGCTGTGTCCCCACAGTTAATAGAAAAAGCCCATAATTTCTGGAGCACAAGGGGAAGTCCCCATGTAGACCTAGCCAAAAAGTCTCTCATTTCATCACTAAAGTCCTTCATGTGCCTTGCCAGTGGAGATTGGCAGCAATGGTCAAAGCACACATATGAGAACATCACCTTCTTCCCTATCGCTAGCCTCTCCCTAAACTGGTATTGTTCTTGGCAACTTACACTCCAGCTGAATGACGAGGAAAAAATGACCCAAATAATCCAAACAGCAAATTCTGCATTCATGAGTAATTAACTCATGTCTCTGGCTTTCTCATCAATTTCTTTTTCATTCTGGTAACTTGAGCCAACTTTGTTTCTCTTGTTCCTTTTACCTCCTATTGTCCCTGCTTAAGCTGATGTGGTTTTTCTATTTGCGTAGTATGAGGCTGTCCTGTGTCACTCTTGAAACCCAGCAGCACATTGTGTGTGCTTTCCTCATCTTGCCAAATACCAAGTGCCCCAGAGCCTCTGTACCTGCTGTTCCTTCTGCCAAGAACACACTTTTCCAGATCTTTCTCTTGATATCATTGTCCGCTTGTCTAGGATTTAAAGTCTGTCCTCCTGGAGCTGGCCTGGACCTCTGTACAGGATGCTGTCCCTCATGGTTGTTTTGTGGTTTTGTATGGCAATCACTTTCTGATGTCACTCAATCAGTTATGGGAAGGTTTGATGCCTCCTATGTGACAGGTAAGCTCCACAGAGCCGAAGTTCTGTTGAATAACTGAATCTGGATCACACAGGACAGGCCCCATCATCGGGGAAGCTCATGGTTACTGTTGAGCAGTGGATGGATGGATGAATGAAACTCCCATTTATTCCTAATTACCTTGTTTGAAGCTTGGATAGCTCTTCACAGAGTATCTGTCATTCTTGCAAAACCAGGTATGGTATTATTCCTGCTCATTTTAGGGATGAGCAAAAGGAAGCTTGAAGTGACCAGCAGTTTCACTTGCTTGAGGACATTTCGTGATTAGGCGTTGCCTCCAAGATTTGAAACCACATCTGCTTGAGCCCAGACCTGGTCACTGTTCCACCCTCAGCACTGCCTCTGCTGAGCACCCACTTGCTCTACAGTTTGCATCATCCTTTGAATTGGTGGGGGAAAAGTCCTAAACAGCAAAAAATAAATAAAAAATAAAAAATAAAATCATAGACTTATAATAGTCTGAATTGATGAAATTGAGTTAATTAAATGAGATATTCTTTGTGGGGGGGACAGCCTTCAGAGAGAATGATACATTGTATTTCCCAAACATCAATCGCTTTACTGGTGCCTCTGCGTGAAGGAAGTCTGCCCTCCAGAGGACATGTGTGCTATGCACTGAGCCCAGATGTGCAGTAAACCAGCTGGAGCAGACACACAGGCATGGATTGCATGGAGCACTGGGTGTGGTGCAAAAACAATGAATACTGTTATGCTGAAAAGAAATTAAAAAAAAAAAAGAAGGTCTATAGACGTTGAAGAAGGAGGAGGGAAGGGAGCAAGAGGATGTCAAAAACCGGAAGGATGACAACACAGGCTCATTTTGCTGTAAAGCTGATGAGTTAGCAAGCACTTTTGCATTATTTTGATCTAAAGTCATCTATGATTATTGCAGTTCCAAAATTGTTTTGGGTCCAACTGGCTCTGTTTCTTTGGTTTCTAAAGCTAGCTGGGATGCAGTTGATTCTTGCTGTCATTCCTGGTCCAAAGCCAGGTTCATCGTGTGACTCATTCCTTCATTTATGGGAGAGATGAAGGTAGTGAGCAGGAGAATAAAAGGAGGGCTCCTAGGAACTCACCAGCAAAGTGAGTTCCTTCCTCCCTGATGGGCCAGACAACCAGAGCTGCCCTGACCCATGAAGCTGCTGAGAGTCCTTGTGCTGACTGCCCTCCCCCTTCCCTGCAGGTGAGTTCTGTGTGGGGAGGACAGGTCTTGGAGAGAAGATTGTGTCAGGGCCCTCTGGAAGACCTCCTGTTCCCCAAACTCCAGTGTGAGCATCTCACTTCTCCAGTGTTTCATGGTTACTGATGTTTGGCTTTTCTGGGCTACAGAGGTAGTGTGTGGGTGGGGAGGGGGCACACATGTTTTCAGGCTTAAAGGAAATCCTAGATCCTGAGCTTATTCTGCTAGAATTGAGAACCCAAGACCATTCACCATAATCTCTCTGAATGTATGTATCTCTTGGGATGTAAGAAGATGACCATAACCCAGGGACTCCCAAAAAGGTCTTCATACCTATGTAACTGAGACCACTTTTGCATGTTTTTTTCCCAGGTTCTGGATGCTCATCTCTAGAAGACGGGGTTAACAAAACAATCTACCCTCAAGTTAACACAGATGAATACTGAGAATTTCTCCAAAAATTCATATCTAACCCCTGAACCCCCTCCCCTGAAAAACCCTCAGTTTGTTTCTCAGAGTCTACAGCCTGGTGTTGTGTATTAAGGAGGGCATGTATTGCATGGAACACTGGGTGTAGTGTATAAACAATGAATCTTGGAACACTGAAAAAATAAAATAAAATAAATTCATAGCTAATGCTACCACTGACCAGGCCATAGCACAAATGATGTAATGTTTTCTCAGCCAGTCAGATGAAACTAGGCAGTGTTGCAGTGATAATGGTGAGTTTGGTTTTCTCTAATGTGTTTTCAAGCCACTGGAACAAGCCACAGGGACAAGCAGGCTCTAAACTTGGTCACTCATTATGCCACAGCAAGTGTTCCACATAGCGTATTTTATTTCAGTGAATTTATTTGTGGGTGCATATGAATCCTTTGACATTCAGAAAGCCAGCCAAAGTCCCAATGCTGACTTGCCTCTTTACTTTGTGGAATCTTTAGGGAATGATTAATGAAAAAGGCTAAAGTAGGGAAACAACACACACACACACACACACACATTTTCTATCAAAGTAAAAAACATCTGATTCTCAAGAAGGCCCTCACTTGTAGAAGCAATCCCCAAAAAAGAACTCCTTCTTCATAGGAACAAAGAGGAAAATGTTCTTAAGAATTTTTAAAGAATGCAGAAGAATCCATATGAAGAAAATTCTGTACATCTTGTGAAAAGAATTCAGAATGCACTTTCAAGCAATCCCAATGTGTCATCACAAATGATTAGATTTCTTGACCGTTGATCAAAAACCCATGAATGACAAGTAGAGGTCATGGGTATGAATCAGGCATGGGGGTGGAATCGTGTAAAACAACGATCAGTCCTGTGTTGGTTCTCTATATTTTATTCCCTATCCTAATATGCCATTGAAAACATTCCAGGATAGACAATGTAGACATATAGCCAAAGCCAAAGTAAAAGTGTCCTTCACTGAGATTCTGATTCAGGGCACAACATAGGTGAACCTCGAGCATATTATGATAAAGGAAATAAGCCAGTAAAAGAAGACAGCTATTGCATGAGGTCATTTACATCCATTTTCTAGAGTAGCCAATCTTCTAGAAACAGGAGGTAGAATAGTGCTTTCTACAGGTTGCGTGGTATAGGAAACAGGGATTAAGAGTTTCACCATAGCAAGATGAAAATGTTCTGAAGATTGGTTGCACCACAACATGAATACACATAACAGTGTTGAATTATATACTTAAGATGATGAAATGGTCAATTTTATCTTAAAGCCTGAAAAACCCTGCAACCAAGAATAATGGAATATTTCTTTAAAAACCTCAATTACATCACTGGCCATCAGGGAAATACAAATCAAAACCACGTTGAGATAGCACCTTTCACCAGTTAGAATGTCAAAAATTAACAAGACAAAACAACAAGTGTTGGTGATGATATGGAGGAATGTGCAGCCCAACAGGGTCCTCTCTCTGAAAATGTGCTCTTCCACTCTCCTGGCCCCCTTTTCCCTAGGGACCATGTGGGAAGCTCTCAAGACTTTGGTTCTGGTGTTTGGGTCATGCGCAGGTCCCTGAGCATTCTCACTGTTGGTGAGAATGCATGCTGGTGCAGCCACTATGAAAAACAATATGGAGTTTCCTCAAGGTGTTAAAACTAGAGCTTCCCGGGCGCCTGGGTGGCTCAGTGGGTTAAGCCGCTGCCTTCGGCTCAGGTCATGATCTCGGGGTCCTGGGATCGAGTCCCGCATCGGGCTCTCTGCTCAGCGGGGAGCCTGCTTCTCTCCCTCCCTCTCTCTCTCTCTCTGCCTGCCTCTCCGTCTACTTGTGATCTCTCTCTGTCAAATAAATAAATAAAATCTTAAAAAAAAAAAAAAAACTAGAGCTTCCCTATGATCCAGCAATTGCACAACTAGGTGTTTATCCCAAAGATACAGATGTAGTAAAAAGAAGGGGCACAGACACCCCAATATTCATAGCAGCAATGGCCACAATTGCTAAACTGTGGAAAGAGCCAAGACACCCTTCAACAGATGAATGAATAAAGAAGATGTGGTTTATATATACAATGGAATATTACTCAGCCATCAGAAAGGATGAATACCCACCATTTGCATCAACATGGATGGAACTGAAGGGGATTATGTGCTAGAAATAAGTCAAGTAGAGAAAGCCAAATTACCATATGGTTTCACTCACTTATGGAACATAAGGAATAGAGTGGAGGACCACAGGGGAAGAGATGGAAACCTGAATGGGAAGAAACCAGAGAGGGAGACAAACCATGAGAGACTCTGGACTCTGGTAAACAAATTGAGGGTGACAGAAGGGAGGGAGATGAAGGGATGGGATAATCCGGCGATGGGTGTGGAGGAGGGCACATGTTGTGGTGAGCACTGGGTGTCATACCCGACCAAAAATCATTGAACATTACATCAAAAACTTATTATGTATTATATGCTCACTAACTGAACATAAAAAAAATAAAAATTAAACATTGAACATTTGAAAAAAGGAGGGCCCATCTTAATGAATCAGTGAACATCAAAAACTAATGATGTACTTACTATATGCGGGCTAACTGAACATAATACAATTTTTAAAAATTAAAAATAAATAAAAACCTCAACTAGACTGATCACTTGGAGTGCACATCTCTACTGTTTTCTGGGTCTCAAAGTTAATGTTTTGGTGTCAGACTGTTTTTGTTATTTCTAACATGTAAGGCCACATCAGAGCTCAAAAACTTCACAATCCTTTGTATTTGGGGTGAGACTTAACAATTCTTTGTTGAAAACTGATAATATACACACCATATTTATGGGATATGCTATTTTGAGGAACAGGAAACATGGAGAAAACATTATTACTGGGATCCCTCATGGGGAAGAGATCTAGAAACAGCAGCACCTCTCTGGCATTGATGAAGTCTCCTGATCCTTAGAATGAGAGATGAGATCATTCTAATCTTAATTCAAACACCGACTTTCTTGGATGCCAGATGTGTGTGGACAAACCCAGGAAGCCAAGGAGAACAAATGTTTGTTTTTCAACTTTCTTTTGTAACAGAGATGAAAATCTGAGCAATGTCCTTGCTTTATTTTTCAGAACACAATACATCAAAATAATTGGTGTGCTCTGTTTTAACCTTCTACAAGAACTGGGCTCTGAAGACTGCAGATAAGGGTCAGAAACCCACTGCAGAGTACAATGAACCACAACTTTCCTTTCCTTTTTGTCTTTTGATTTATAAATGGCAAGACAATTGTTGAAACCTCAAGTATATTTTCATTTCAATAATGTATCTGCAAATGGAAAATTCTTAAGTTATCTGATCAAAATGGAAACATTACAGAGCCTCTGCTATCACAGGTGGTTGTTCCTGCACACACACACACACACACACACACACACACAATTCTTCATTGGAGAGCACACGGATGAAGGACTAAGGAATCTGGAAAGCACTTTGTTCCTCCCCATGTGCAGCCCAACAGGGTCCTCTCTCTGAAAATGTGCTCTTCCACTCTCCTGGCCCCCTTTTCCCTAGGGACCATGTGGGAAGCTCTCAAGACTTTGGTTCTGGTGTTTGGGTCATATGCAGGTCCCTGAGACACTGCAATCTTCATCTGTGCTGTGAGCCCAGATTGACAAGACTAGGCCTCTCTCAGCTTCTGCCCCTGATTCAAGAGTGCAAGGCCAGGACGAGAGCCAGGGAGAGATGTGACTCATACAAACCAGAGGTAAATCCTGCCTTGATTTTAAATTTTAATATGTACATTCATTTTGATTCTTGAAATAGTTCATTAAAATGTGAATTGCCGGGGCACCTGGGTGGCTCAGTGGGTTAAAGCCTCTGCCTTCAGCTCAGATCATGATCCCAGGGTCCTGGAATCGAGCCCCACATCAGGCTCTCTGCTCAGGCGGGAGCCTGCTTCTTCCTCTCTCTCTGTCTGCCTCTCTGCCTACTGTCTGTCAAATAAATAAATAAAATATTTTTTTAAAAATGTGAATTGCCTTGGGGAGCCTGAGGGCTCATGATAGTCACTCAAAGCAGTTGACTTTTATTCCATTTCATTGTAATTTTTATATCCTCCATAAACAGTGAATCCATTCAATGTCCATACCCGATAGGAAAACTCACCCCCACCACCACCATGCTCAACTTCCAGCACATTAAGGAGTCTCTCTCCTGTCCTTGCCAACTGCATTGTGCTGAAATATACTAATAATAAGCCATTATTTTTAATCCATTTAGATGATGAAAAATAAAGACATAATGTGTAAATGAAGAAGATCAGAGACTCAGAAATGATCTCTGCAACCAAATAGAATAGGTTGCCACTTGGCTTTATCTTTGAGCAGTGTATTTTCCAAAAAATGCACAGTCCAACAACTGTATAATGGTTCTCAAAGATTATTTTAATTGAATTTTTAACACTTGGGAATATGCAGTGTGCAGCAATTCTTAAATCCTCCTTTCCTCTCTCTTCAGTTTCTCTTACCTCTTCGGTCTCTACTCAAAGTTCTCTTTCTCACTGAGATGAGTAGATTTTTCCAGGTCTCAATGTCTGGCTCAATAGAAGACAACTGATTTTACATATTTGTTTGTCTTAAATGTTGCAACATCACATGTCATATGGCCTCTGAAAAATTTCATTGTACATTTGTGTAAGAATGAGAGTAACATGGGGAAAGAAATCTTAATATTACTATTAAAATCATTTTTCCTCCCAGGACCTCTGGCAGAGTCATTAGGTTCCCTCAACAGTCCCTGGAACTGTTGCAGTATGTAAATGTGTATGTATATACAGTAAAATTTCTCTTCTGCTTACCAGAAAGATGAAAGTCAGAGGGAACTCTTAACTTCAAAGTTTAAACATGTGTAGGAGATTCCAGAAAAAAACACCAAAAATTATTACATCAACATTATTATTGCTTCAGCAAATGATTAGAGAAAACCTTATAGTTACATGAATAAAGTCATTTGATAAATCTGGTGATAACATTTAGTAAATTCTAAGTAAAGAAAGAAGAGGGTCATCTAGGTGGCTCTGCTTTTGGCTCAGGTCATGATCTCAAGGTTCTGGGATCAAGACCAGCTCTCTTCTCAGTGGAGAGTCTACTTTTCCCTCTCACCCTCCCTCTGTGCATGCTCTCTCTCTCCCTCTCTCAAATTTTTAAAAAAGAAAGAAAGAATAGAAGAAAACTGGTTAGAGCAAAAAAAATCCATTTTCAAAGTCAACAACAAACACTACTCCAAAATAATGAATGCTATAGGTAATTTTTTGAAATCAGGGAAACAAAAATGCCTGATATATTCACTGTTAATCAACATTGTCCTAAGTATCACATTAGAATAAGAGTACAAAATGATCATAAATATTTCCAAAGATGAGATAAAATACTTTCATTTGCTGACGGTGCAATTCTTTCACCAGGAGACACTAGACATTCTCACAAAATACCACTGGAAGTATTAAAATAATAAGATGAGATACTTTGTAAATGGCTGGATATTTGTTCAATCTACACAAATAGGACAACTTATAAGTTGAATGAGAGAGCCAGTGAGGGTTATACATGGAAGAACATACCCTATTTTCAAAAGCAACAAAATCATAAAATACCTAAGAACAAATCTAATAAATAAGATAGATATATATACTGTGTCTCTAGACAGTAGTTATAAAAATGCCAATTTTTCCAAAATTAATTAGTAATTGTAATGTACTTTAAATCTGCATCTGGAGCCTTAGGAGAAATTGGAAAGAATTATTTTCACATTCATATGGAAGAATATGCATCTGAAAATGGCCAAGAGATTAGGAAGAACACTGAATGGTGATGTGATGCATCAGATACTGAAATTTTTTTAAGATATTTTAAAAATTATTTATTTGATAGAAAGAGAGCACAAACAGGGAGAGGAACAGAGGGAGAGGGAAAGCAGTTTCCCTGCTGAATAATAAACCCAATGTGGGACTTGATCCCAAGACCCTAGGATAATGACCAGAGCCAAAAGCAGATGTTTAACCAAGAGAGCTACCCAGGCATGCCTCAAATAACGAAACTTACTCAAAAAGAATTCACCTTGATCCAGATTAGTGTTGAGCAGAAATAGACAACCATAATGTGGAACATAAAGGAGAACTCAAAAATGGATCCACATTTTCCCAATATCACTTAATGAATAAACTCTCTTTTCCCAATGACTTGAATGTCACCATTATCTCTGATCTGGAGAATTTGGGGACATTCTCATGCAATCTATTGGCTCCCTCTCTGCTGAGCAGAGAGCCTGATGTGGGGCTCGATTCCAGAACCGGGAGATCATGACCTGAGCTGAAGGCAGAGGCTTTACCCACTGAGCCATCCAGGCACCCCTGTCCCTCTATTTTTAAGCTGTTTCAGTGATTGCAGTTTCATTAATGGTTTATATACCAGATAAGTTCTGTTTCTACCTCATTCATTCTACTTTTTACAAAATGCCATCGCATTTTTCACTTGCATATTTTTCCTGGTGAAGTTTGTGTCATTTCGTCAAATATAAAACCAATTTAGATAGACTATCAACCCACCGAATTTACAGTTTGATCAATGTACAAACCAAATAGACCCATGTGTATAGGGAACTGAATATATAACATAAACAACTGTATTCAATAGTTAAAGAAACTACCTTTTGAACAGATATTGCTAATAAGCATCTGGAAGAAAGAAAACATGACTTGAATGATATTTTAAAAATTGAAACTGGCTTTAAAATTAAAATGTAAGTACTTAGGAACTTCAGCTAAATCCTTGGAGTGGAAGCCAGATTTCTTTGGGATAAGGAGTAAATGAAAGGTCAAAGAGTAAAGAGTCATTCTCCACAGTCTTGAGATAGTTCTTCCATATGGTGGTCAACAGAGCAGAACACTTGTGTTTTTCCTGGGATGTTGTTTCCTCGAATTGTTGTTTTTGTTATTTTATGTTAGACACCATGTAGTATGTCAGTTTTTGATGTAGTGTTCCATTTTTCATTGTTTGTGTTTAACACTCAGTGCTCAATGAAATACACCCAGTGCTCCTTAATACCCATCACCAGATTAACCCATCCCCCACCTTCCACCTCTCTAAAACCCTCAATTTGTTTCCCAGAATCCATAGTCTCTCATGGTTTGTCTCCCCATCTGATTTCACCGCTTCATTTTTCCCTTCCTTCTCCTAATGTCCACCATGCTATTACTTGTGTTCCACAAAGAAGTGAAACCATATGATAATTTTCTTTCTCTACTTGACTTATTTCACTTAGCATAATCCCCTCCAGTTCCATCCATGTTGATGCAAATGATGGGTAGTCATCCTTTCTGATGACTGAGTAATATGGACCACATCTTCTTTATCCATTTGTCTGTTGGAGGGCATCTTGGCTTCTTCCATAGTTCAGCTGTCAAGGAAATTGCTGCTATGAATATTGGGGTGCATATGGCCCTTCTTGTCACTACATCCGTATCTTTGGGGTAAATACCCAGTAGTGCAATTGCAGGGTCATAAGGTAAATCTATTTTTAGTTTTTTGAGGAATCTCCACACTGTTTTCCAAAGTGGATGCACCTACTTGCATTCCACCAACAGTTTAAGAGCATTCCTCTTTCTCCACATCCTTTCCAACACTTCTTTCCTGCCTTGTTAATTTTTGTCATTCTAACTCTGTAATGTGGTAACTCAGTGTGGTTTTGATTTGTATTTCCCTGATGGCTAGTGATGTTGAACATTTTTTCATTTGTCTGTTAGCCATTTGCATGACTTCTTTGGAAAAGTGTCTGTTCATGTCTTCCACCCATTTTTGACTGGATTATTTGTTTTGGGGGAGTGTTCAGTTTGAGTTCTTTATAGGTGTTGGATACTAGTCCTTTATTTGCATTGCCATTTGCAAATATTTTCAACTCTATGGTCAGCTAATCTTCTATAAATCAGGAAAAATTATCCAATAGAAAAAAGACAGTCTCTTCAATAAATGGTGCTGGAAAAATTGGACAGCTATATACAGAAGAATGAAACTCAACCATTTTCTTACACCATACACAAAGATAAACTTGAAATGGATAAAAGACCTCAATGTGAGGCAGGAATCCATCAGAATCCTAGAGGATTCAGTAACCTCTTCAACACTGGCCACAGCAACTTCTTTCATGACATGTCTCCAAAGTCAAGTGAAGCAAAAGCGAAAATAAACTTTTGGGACTTCACCAAGATAAAAAGCTTCTGCACAGCAAAGGAAACCATCAGTAAAACTAAGAGGCAACCCATGGAGTGGGAGAAGATAAGTCACTTTAATTGAATATAATCACCATGCCAAAGAGGCACATTTGGGGGCAGGCTGCCCTTGACCCCTACAAAAGGCAAGTTCACAAGAGGTCTGTGAAGGAAGGAAGAATCAGTCAGAGGAAGGACCCAGCTGAAGACCATCAGTGAGAGAAATGTGTTCCCAGGCAAGTTCAGCTCGGAGTTGATGAGGAAGTCAAAATGGAATTGAGGAAAAGACCATTCCAGATAACAGTACAAAAAGAACCATTGGCAAAGAAATGGGAGCTCCAGCATGATCTTGCTGTATTCATTCTCTTGAATAGTAGAGATTACCATGAAATGTTTTGGTGGGGGTAGCAACCAGAAACACTGAGGCTAGAAGCATGTAAATGATTCTTTTCCATGAAGCAACAAGCCCTCTCTGTCATGGGCCCTAAAAATCCCACTAACCCTGAGGCTCTAAGCAATATCATTCCAAGAAGAACTTGTGTCCCTCTGGGGATGGAGAATCTCCATGGCTTATAATAAAGGAAGGAATTATGGAATGTCACTTAAAAGCCACTGGGTGGGGGGTGTCCTGGGTGGGTAAGTGGGTTAAAGCCTCTGCCTTTTGCTCAGGTCATGATCCCAGGGTCCTGGGATTGAGCCCCACAGTGGGTTCTCTGCTCAGCGGGGAGCCTCCTTCCCACCCCACCCCCCGCCTGCCTCTCTGCCTACTTCTTGTGATCGCTGCCAAAAAAAAAAAAAAAGCCAACCTGGGTGAAGATGTGATAGATGTGGGAATACCAAAGGGATGAAACAGATGCGTATGAATCCTGTTCATCGGTTGGCATATAAATGAGCATTCTCATGGGAACACAGATAACCAAATATTTTCCTGAGATTTAGGGTAATAATCCACACAGAGCAGCAGGCCTGATAGATGATCAGCTTTCCTGGAATAGGTGTGACCCCTAGAGGTTACCACAAGATGTCTCCCTTCCAGTGGCAATGACCTAAACTCCACATCCTTGTTCTGGATAACTGCATCCACTTTGATCATCTAGACAACTCCTGTTGATCCTTCAGGTGTCAATAGATCACTTGACATCTTGTTAGGCACCTGGGATTGACCTTCAGGCAAACATTATTATAATCACTCTCTTTCTCCAGCTCCCTCTTCTCGCTGAATCCTGGTGTTTACTGGAGAATGTGAAAGGCGGAAGAGGAGGCAGACACAATTTTGGTTTCAGAGCACTTAAAAATGAAGTAACAGGAGGTTAAATGAGGAGAGTTATGATTGCTTTCAGAGTGTTTACTCTAAGCCCTCAGAGTACGTGGAAGATGTTCCAAGTCTGTGCTTGAAGAAACTGAATGGACCAAAAAAACCACCTCAAGCATCACCACATTCAAACCTCAGCAAAGCATTCATCGAACATTCTCTCCCATTCCAAGTATGTTTACCCAGCTGAGAGTGAAAGTGTTTTTTTAATACTTTTTAAAAATTATTTATTTATTTTTTCTTTTCAGTGTTCCAGAATTTATTTTTTATGCACCACACCCAGTGCTCCATGCAATACATGCCCTCCATAATACCCACCACCAGACTCACTCAACCTCCCACCCTCCGCCCCTCCAAAACCCTCAGATTGTTTCTCAGAGACCACAGTCTCTCATGGTTCATCTCCTCCTCCAATTCCCCCCAACTCCCTTCTCCTCTCCATCTCCCCATGTCCCCCGTGTTATTCCTTATGCTCCACAAATAAGTGAAACTATATGATAATTGATTCTCTCTGCTTGACCTATTTCACTCAGCATAATCTCTTCCAGTCCCATCCATGTTGATAGAAAAGTTGGGTATTCATCCTTTCTGGTGGAGGCATAATTCTCCATAGTATTTATGGACCACGTCTTCCTTATCCATTTGTCCATTGAAGGACATCTTTGTTCTTTCCACAGTTTGGCGACCATGGCCATTGCTGCTATGAACATAGGGGTACAGATGGCACTTCTTTTCACTACAGCTGTATCTTTGGGGTAAATACCCAGGAGTGCAATTGCAGGGTCATAGGGAAGCTCTATTTTTAACTTCTTTAGGAATCTCCACACTCTTTTCCAAAGTGACTGCACCAACTTGCATTCCCATCAACAGTGTAAGAGGGTTCCCCTTTCTCCACATCCTCTCCAACATATGTTGTTTCCTGTCTTGTTAATTTTGGCCATTCTAACTGGTGTAAGGTGGTATCTCAATGTGGTTTTGATTTGAATCTCCCTGATGGCTAGTGATGATGAACATTTTTTTCATGTGTGTGTTAGCCACTTATATGACTTCTTTGGAGAAGTGTCTGTTCATGTCTTCTGCCCAGTTGTTGACATTATTATCTTTTTGTGTGTGTTGAGTTTGAGGAGTTCTTTATAGATCCCGGATATCAGCCTTTTGTCTGTATTGTCATTTGTGAATATCTTCTCCCATTCAGTGGGCTGCCTCTTTGTTTTGTTGACTGTTTCCTTTGCTGTGCAAAAGCTTTTGATTTTGATGAAGTCCCAAAAGTTCATTTTTGCTTTTGTTTCCTTTGTCTTTGGAGACATATCTTGAAAGAAGTTGCTGTGGCCGATATCAAAGAGGTTACTGCTTATGTTCTCCTCTAGGATTCTGATGGATTCCTGCCTCACATTGAGGTCTTTTATCCATTTCAAGTTTATCTTTGTGTATGGTGTAAGAGAATGGTCAAGTTTCATTCTTCTACACATAGCTGTCCAAGTTTCCCAGCACCATTTATTGAAGAGACTGACTTTTTCCCACTGTATATTTTTTCCTGCTTTGTCAAAGAGTAGTTGACCATAAAGTTGAGGGTCTATATCTGGGCTCTCTGCTCTGTTCCACTGGTCTATGTGTCTGTTTTTGTGCCAGTACCATGCTGTCTTGGTGATCACAGCTTTCTAGTAAAGCTTGAAATCAGGCAACGTGATGCCCCCAGTTTTTCCTTTTCAACATTTCCTTAGCAATTCGGGGTCTCTTCTGATTCCATACAAATTTTAGGATTCTTTGCTCTAGCTCTTTGAAAAATGTCAGTGGAAGTTTGATCAGAATGGCATTGAAGGTATAGATTGCTCTAGGCAACATAGACATTTTAACAATGTTTATTCTTCTGATCCATGAGCATGAAATAGTCTTCCATCTTTTGTGTCTTCTTCAATTTCTTTCATGAGTGTCCTGTAGTTCCTCGGATATAGATCCTTTACCTCTTTGGTTAGGTTTATTCCCAGGTAGCTTATGGTTCTTGGTGCTACAGTAAATAGAATCAATTCTCTAATTTCCCTTTCTGCATTTTCATTGTTAGTGTATAAGAAAGCAACTGATTTCTGTACATTGATTTTGTATCCTGCCCCATTACTGAATTGCTGTATGAGTTCCAGTAGTTTGGTGGTGGAGTCTTTTGGGTTTTCCATATAAAGTATCATGTCATATGTGAAAAGAGAATTTGACTTCTTCATTGCCAATTGGAATACCTTTTTTTTCTCTTTGTTGTCTGACTGCTGTTGCTAGAATGCTAGAACTTCTTCTTGCTGAACAAGAGTGGTGAGAGTGGACATCCTTGTCGTATTCCTGATCTCAAACGGAAGGCTGTCAGCTTTTTCCCATTAAGGATATTTGCTGTGGGTTTTTCATAGATAGATTTGATGAAGTTGAGGAATGTTCCTTCTATCCCTATACTTTGCAGCATTTTAATCAGGAATGGGTGTGGATTTTGTCAAATGCTTTTTCTGCATAAATTGAGGGGACCATGTGGTTCTTCTGTCTTCTCTCATTCTATCTTCTCTCAGTCTGTCACATTGATTAATTTGTGAATGTTGAGCCACCCTTGCAACCCAGGGATAAATCCCACCTGAAAATGTTTTGTTATAGTCCCTGTCTTTATGTTCCATGAGTAAGTGAAACCATATAATTTAATTTCTCTGCTTGACTTATTTCGCTCTGCCTAATCTCCTCTGGTCCCATCCATATTGCAAAAGTAGCATGGAGGACATTTGGAGAAGGAAGGGGAAAATGAAGGGGGGAATCAGAGGGAGAGACAAACCATAAGTGACTGTGGACTCTGAGAAGCAAACAGGCAGTTTTAGAGGGGAGGGAGTTGGGGGTATGTGTTGGCCTGGTGATGGGTATTAAGGAAGGCACATATTGCATGTGGAGCTCTAGGTGTTGTACATAAACAATGAATCTTGGAACAGTGCATCAAAAATTAATGATGTACTATATGGTGACTAATATAACATAATAAAAGAAAGTCCCTGTGCCCTTTCATTACAAAAAAAGACTTAGTGCTGCTTTAAATCTCACTTATGTTACTAAAATGGATCTAGTTTTCCTAAGCTCCTGTCTGTCTCTTTCAGTTATCCCACCCTACACATCTTTTTTTTTTTTTAATAAACATATAATACATTTTTATCCCCAGGGGTACAGGTCGGTGAATCGCCAGGTTTACACACTTCACATCACTCACCAAAGCACATACTCTCCCCAATGTCCATAACCCCACTCCCCTTCTCCCACCACCACCCCCCCAGCAACCCTCAGTTTGTTTTGTGAGATTAAGAGTCACTTATGGTTTGTCTCCCTTCCAATCCCATCTTGTTTCATTTATTCTTCTCCTACCCCCTTAAGCCCCCATGTTGCATCACCACTTCCTCATATCCCACCCTACACATCTTGAGTGGAGGTATTTTCATACCTTTTTTTTCCCCAAGTCAGCATAGATTATGTGCTTAATTATGATAAGTTAATGGAATCAATTTATGGCATCAGTTCTGTTGGTAGAAATTATGAAGTTGCATTCTCTAACTGGAGACAGTTCATTTCTCTCTGACTACTCTTTGCTCCTAGACATTCAATAAAAACTGGGACTCTGATATGTGCATTTCCTACCCAGGGAATGAGACAAAAGGGGAAGCGAATTAAAAGAAATCCCCAAAGAAACTTTGAGGTCACTTCCAGAGAGGATTCCTATTCATGAATTGAAGAACTCAGGCATTGTAGTGGAAGGAACTGCTCCAAACACCTGCAAATAGCATCAGCCAATCTGGGTTTCACCTGGTTGCACTTTCACCCTCTGCCCCAGAAGTCCATGTTGTTCATGTTGTTCAGTTCCCAGAATGCAGTCAGACCAGCCTTCCTCTGTTTTGACCCTGTGTAAAGTCATTAAAACTTGACTGTTACTCTAGGATAGGTACTTTATTATTGTCATGTCATTTCCCCCAAGAAGCTTTCCTAAATGTCCTCTGATTAGGGGGTCATTTTCCATGCTCCCACAACTCATAAAGCACTGAAACACTACTTCTACAACCACTGCAAGAGGTGATGTCAAAAGCTGAGAAAACATGACTTCCGCCTTCTGTCCACCTTTAAACTCCCATCAGTGCCTTCCATTGGAGAACCACACAAGGCAGCACTGATAAGAGAGTCTGGTACATGCAACTCATGGGCCCTCATTTCTAGTGATAGAGACATGAGTAGGACAAAACAACTCTAGAACTAAGAGAACATAGAGCCTATCTGGCACATAGTGCCAGAGCACAGTGCACAGTGGTTTAATACACAGATCCTGTGTTTTATATTTCAGCTTCATGGAGGCCACTTATCTGACTTCTACAAAAGTTAAAAGCTGGTAAGTTTGTTGCCCACAACATAATAAACATGACTTATTTGCATAATAAATACATTGACTAACCCACCCATAAGCTTTATTGGTCAATACCTGTGTACTAGGTAAAGCTGGAATAAAAAAAGGCCAATTGAGATCTTATGTTTTGTGTTTATCTGCCAGAGTGGCAGATCTACAATGAGAGATTGGGAAGTTCCTAAAGTTATGTGAACATAAATATTAGAGCATAAAGGAGATTAAAGAGGATCAATACCCAAAAGGCACAAATTACTTTTATTGTCCATTTCACTACAAAAGACTATTCAGGAAGAGAGCTCTTTGTGGTAAGCAATGTATAAATGCCAGCAAAGTAAATAGTCTTGTGATCCCAGAAGGAGTTTTAGTTCATTAGTTTCTTGGCACATTTCACAAGTCCTGAGGTTATTTGGCCTCTAATTTATGCAGCTCTTCCAAAATTTAGAACCTTTACTCAACCTGTTGTTGATGCCACAAGGTATTTATTTTCCTCCCAAGGCTAAAGATGGAGAAAATCTAAGTGGCATTTGAGTGTCATTTCCTTAAGTTTTTGCAGAGGACTCAAACTCCCCCTGTTTGGGAGATACCTCTGATGAGGTTGTGACTTGCTGTCCTCAAGGTTCTCATTCATATGTGAGGATGACTTATAATGAGGAGCATGTACCTCATGGATGAACCAGCACACCTGCCTAACTGTGGGGATGGTCAAGGAGTTGTTAAAACTTGGCTCGAGTGCTACAAGGCAGCCCCTCTGGAATCGCCCTCTGTAACATCTGTTACTCAGACAGAACACATCAATTGTGACAGAGTCTCACCTTGCTCTGGTAGCCTTGACTCCAACATAAAAGGAGCTTGGAATGAAAAGAGAATCCTTGACAGTCAAGTGTCTTCCTCTCTTGGCAGAAGAGAATTGCAGAAGTTCTACCTGGAAATCTCCTGGGCCTGTGACAATTTCATATGTACAATTCTTCACATCTGATTTAAATGCAGCCTGTTGAGCACCTGGGTGGCTCAGTCTTTAAGCAGCTGCCCTCTCCTCAGGTCATGATCCCAGGGTCCTGGGATTGAGGTCCACATTGGATTCCTTGCTCAATCGGAAGCCTGCTTTTCCCTCTCCCTCTCCCTCTCCCCCTGCTTGTGTTCCCTCTCTCTGTGTGTTTCTCTCTGTCAAATAAATAAATAAAATCTTTTAAAAATGCAGCCTGTATGTTTTTTATATCATTGAGAGAGATTTATGCCACTGTAGGTTTATTACTTGTGATTTGTTTAGTCTGTAATTTGTCATTTGATTTTCATACATCCTTCTCAAAGCTCCAGGACTGCAGTACAAGATGTGGTTATAATTTGATGTTTAAACGCTTGCAAATCTGTGGGAAAATTTGGCTCATATATTGAGTTTTTTGTCTTAGTGTTTTTATTGAACAGAAATCCCGAATAGAGTCTGTATCCAAGAGCAAGTGGGGTAACAGGTTAATAGGTGGATCTGGGTGAATGTGACATATGTTATTCTAGGGTATATAACATTGCATAATTCCTGCAAGTGTTTAGTTATTTTACTTTTCTTTCTCTTTTTCAAAATATCCAATGTCATTTTACTTTTTTATTTAAATTCAATTAGCCAACATATAGTACATCATTAGTTTTTGATACAGTGTTCAATGATTATTAATGGGTATAATACCCAGTACTCATCAGATCACATGCGCTTCTTTTTTTTTAAATTTTTTTAATTTATTTTTTGTTTATTTTCAGCATAACAGTATTCATTATTTTTTTTTAAAGATTTTATTTATTTATCTGACAGAGAGAGACCAAGCAAGCAGAAAGGCAGGCAGAGAGAGAGAGAGGAGGAAGCAGGCTCCCTGCCAAGCAGAGAGCCCAATGCGGGACTCGATCCCAGGACCCCGAGATCATGACCTGAGCCGAAGGCAGAGGCCTAACCCACTGAGCCACCCAGGCGCCCCGTATTCATTATTTTTTCACCACACCCAGTGCTCCATGCAATCTGTGCCCTCTATAACACCCACCACCTGGTACCCCAACCTTCCACCACCCCCCCGCCACTTCAAACCCCTCAGATTGTTTTTCAGAGTCCATAGTCTCTCATGGTTCACCTCCCCCTCCAATTTCCCCCAACTCCCTTCTCCTCTCTAACTCCCCATGTCCTCCATGCTATTTGTTATGTTCCACAAATAAGTGAAACCATATGATAATTGACTCTCTCTGCTTGACTTATTTCACTCAGCATAATCTCTTCCAGTCCCGTCCATGTTGCTACAAAAGTTGGGTATTCATCCTTTCTGATGGAGACATAATACTCCATAGTGTATATGGACCACATCTTTTTTAAATTTTTTGTTTCTTTTCATCATAACAGTATTCATTGTTTTTGCACCACACCCAGTGCTCCATGCAATCCGTGCCCTCTCTAATACCCACCACCTAGTTCCCCCAACCTCTTAATGCCTATCACCCAGTTACCACATCCTGGCACTCACTGCCCTTTCCACAACCCCTTGTTTGTTTCCAGGAGTCAGGAATTTCTTGTAGTTTGTCTCCTTCTCTGATTTCTTCCCATTCAGTTTTCCCTCCCCACCTCTATGACCCTCTGCATTACTTCCTATATTGCACATATGAATGAAAACACACAATAATTATATTTCTCTAACCGACTGACATTACTTAGCCTAATGCAAAGTTAACACTTGGATTGCTGAGACAAAAAGGGATGGACAAACTCCTGCCTTCTCAAGAAGGAAGGGTCAGGTACCCCCAGGAGAGTACCATGGAAGGACGCCAGTGATGGGTGATAGTATATGAAGTCAATGTGCAGTTGGATGAAGGGTCCTCAAACTCTAGCTTGTGTTTGAAATGACCCCTGGATTGGATTCCCAGCATTATGAAATGCATGAGTAAAGCAGTGCATACAATGAGAAACTGTTTTGGAAAAGTCTGGAGCAACTGAGCATTTCTGATATTTTTATTCATTCTTTTCCTTGTGTATGGTACAGAAAAGAAATTGAGACACCTTAGGACCATTGTTTTACAGCAACAGTTGGGAAAGAGGTAAAGGAAACTCTGATGTCGGTGGCCTTTTTCACATTCTGAGATTCTTTAACAGCTCACAGCTTATAGCAAGATGGTAGAGCATGACTTGGGATATGAGGGCTAGTGGCAGATGATGTGTGGGAGTCGTAGATGACTTGGTCTTGGTCAGCTCACACATTACCATGAGGTACTCAGGCAAAGATCTCAGAGGCTCAACAGTGCACTATGACAAGGGAAGGAATAATAAAATGGCTTTGTGGAGTGTGTAAGATAAGGCACAGTGGTGATTTGGGTGCCAGCAAAGATGCTTGCAGCTTTGGGTAAAAACATATATATTTCAATTTTTGATACTTCTTAAATCTAAGTTGTAAAATGCTATTGATAAAGAAATCTCTTAAAGGGGTGCCTGGGTGGCTCAGTGGGTTAAAACCTCTGCCTTCAGCTCAGGTCATGATCTCAGGGTCCTGGGATCGAGCCCCACATCGGGCTCTCTGCTCAGCATGTAACCTGCTTCCTCCTCCCTCTCTGCCTGCCTCTCTGTCTACTTGTGATCTGTCTGTCAAATAAATAATTTTTTAAAAAAAAGAAATCTCTTAAAGAGCTGAATGAGGCCCTTTTCTTTTTAGAAGTGAGTTGAGGCCATTTTTAGTTTAACATATCCATGAATATCATTTATTGCTATGCTGAGGCAGCATTCATGTTCTGTAACTTTATAGATATGAACCCTGAAAATACTCATCACAGGAATGTACAGGTGGGAAAAGAGTGAGTCTATAGCAGTGATATGATTCAATTCTTTGAATTCCCCTAGGTACCACCTGAAAATGCACAGTGATCTGTTCCTTCAAGTAACTTTTAATGATTTATTATGTCCATCTATATTAGGTCCTTTGATGTTATCCAAAGCAAGGAATCAGAAACCACTTCCTATAGAAAAAACTTGTATACCACAAAATGTTACTTTTTTTGAGTCTAGAGATTGTACACAGAGTCAATGCTGTGTAAGATCTGATGGGTGGCATGCATGCTTCTGTTGTTATAAATTGGAACAAAAATGTTCACTGCAGGGGAAATGGAATGTGACAACCAGTATGACCACATGATGTATCCCTATTTATGGACTTTATGATCCAGAAGTGATGTTTTAAGTATTTCCATGCCCCATGTGTATGTCAAGCCCTAGAGAATTCCTGGGATTTCAATCTCACCCAAAAGGACACATATGGCCAGTGTCTTCTGCTGTGAATAGGAACCCAGAGACTGTGCGGCTTGGTGATAACTACCACCTATCCCTATCCACCACTCTCCTACACCTCTCAGTGTTTAGGAATTTAATTATCACAGCAGACATTTCAATGTGATTATATACAATAAATTAAGTGACTGAAAAGTACTGTGGGAACAATTTTAACTGAGAGAAACCCCATTTAAACATGAGAGAAATCTGAAAGGATCCAAAGCCAAATTCTGAAGGATACTTTGTTAGTGTTTAGGATAATGAACATTCCTCATTGGTGGAGTCAGTTACATTCAGTTTGAGATTTGACTTGGCAGTGAGCTGATTTATTCTCTTTGACATTTTACTTGTATATTTTCCTTATTATTATCTAAGCATGACAACATACATTACTGCCAGATACTGAGCTGAGAATTTTTCTTGTAGTAATTAATTTATCCTAACGTAAATCCTATGAGGTAGGCACTGTTGTTATCACTTTATTTTGCAGATGAGGCACCAGGCTAAGAGGGTCAGCATCTTGCTGATGTGCTCACAAGTAGAAAGTACAACAGCTGAGCTTGAACCTGTAATCAGACCCTAAAGTTGGGTCCTTACACACTGCTCACACTGCTCAATGAATGAATACATTCTACTTTGAAATACCCAGCACTTCAGAATTCAACACACAGTGTAAAATTGCCCGGTGAGGATTCTGATGTGGGCTGGATTGGATTTGTAAAATAGTTTGAGAAGAGTAGACATTCTTAAATGTTCTACTATTTCCTTCAGGAACAAAGTGTGTGCCTCTATTTTTTAAGATTCCATTCTCAAAAAATAAATTATTTAGTAAAACATATGATTTAAACAAAAGAAGAGATTCCCTTTTACATTTGTAGGTAATATTTCATGATATGATACTTAATGTTTTGCATATTTCTACTTAGTTTATTCCAACATATTTTTGTTGCTGCTATCATTCTGTTCCCAAATGCATCTTTTTTCAGTGATGTTGATTAGTTTTAGCTGGTTTATAGGAAAGTCATTGATGTTTACATGCTGATCTTATATTCAGCTACATAATGAACTTTTATCAGTTCTAATACTTTTTTCAGTAGATCACTTTAGATTTTCTTGCTTTGTCAACTATCTATTTGTGGTGACAATTCCATTGATTCTTTTTTTCTCATTGTTTTCTTGCTGAAAGAGAATGTTTTAACAAGATGGATTCTTTTTTTAATAACCTTTATTATTTTAGAGAAGTGTTCAGTTCACAGAAAAATCAAGCAGAATATACAGAGTCCCAATTTGTCCCTCACCTCCACACGTGCACAGCCTCCCACACTATCAACATGCCATAGTTTATGGTACCTTTCTCAAAATGGTGAACCTATCCTGACACAACCTTATCACTGAGGGTCAGTACTTTATCTTAGATTTCACTCAGGTCGTACATTTGATGGGTTTTGACAAATAGATAATGAAAGGTATCTGGCATCATAGTCTCATACATAGTAGTGTTGCCAGCCTGCACATGCTCTGCACTCTGGATATACACCCTTCTTTCCTCCCCAACCCATGAAAGCCAATGATTTTTTTATTGTCTCCATAATTTTTTATTCCCAGGATGTCATAGAGTTGTAATAATACAATACACAGCTCTTTAGGTTGACTTCTCTTATGTAGTAATATTTATGTAAGGTACTACCATGCCTTCTCATGGCTTACAGCACTTCTTTAAGAAATCAATTCCAGGGCACCTGGGTGGCTCAGTGGGTTAAGCCGCTGCCTTCGGCTCGGGTCATGATCTCAGGGTCTTGGGATCGAGTCCCACATCAGGCTCTCTGCTCAGTGAGGAGCCTGCTTCCTCCTCTCTCTCTGCCTGCCTCTCTGCCTACTTGTGATCTCTGTCTGTCAAATAAATAAATAAAATCTTTAAAAAAAAAAAAAAGAAATCAATTCCAGAAAGGAGGAGCAAGATGGTGGAGGAGTGGACACCTAAATATCCTCAGGTCCCAGGAGTTCAGCTTGATAGTTATCAAGCCATTCTGAACACCAAAAATCTCACAGGAGATTGAAGAGAAGAGCAGCAATTCTAGGAACAGAAAAGCGAGCAGTTTCTGGAAGGTTGGACATGTGGAGAAGTGAATCTGAGGTGGTATATGGGAAAAGAGACCTTGGTGGAGGGGCTGGCTCCTGGCGAGCCATAGAGCAGTGGAGCACAAAATTGAAACTTTTAGAAGTCTGCTCTACTGGGGTATCACTCCAGAGGCTAAGCAGGGAGTAGAGCCCTCATGAAGATAGTGTGTTCTCAGGACCTGCAAGGTCACAGAAAGACCAGGGGTGCCTGAGTGTGGCAGAGCTCCCAGGTACTGGGGTGAGGAAGCTGGCTACAGAGGTGGAGCTGAGGAGTGGGCTCTCAGCTCTGGGCTACCTTAAACCATCGTCCGAGGTACAGTTGGGCCACTGCTCTTTGAGCAGGGTCCCAACAAGTGGCAGATCCGGGAGACCCCCTCCTTCCTCTTCCAGGAGGAGCAGCAGGAGAACACTGCAAGCATCTTCTGGGTTTGGAAACTCCAAACAGGACTATGCACCAGAGATAGAAATGCTCAGTCACAGGCTGGACAAACACAGAGTGCAACCTGAGACCAGGGAGAAAAGATGATTGACTACTTTTCTCTGAGGGTGCCCCAAGCTCTCAGTCCCTATGGGGCCAGAGATTGGAAGCCACCATCTTCATTCCCATCCTCTGAAGCTGTACAGAAAGCATTCAGGGAACAAAAGCTGATGAGAGCAAAACTAAGAAGATTATTTAGACTTGCCCCTGGCAAAGGTGGTGCAATTCTGCCTCAGGCAAAGACATTTGAGAATCATTGCAACCGGCCCCTCCCCCAGAAGATTAGCAAGAACACGCAGCCAAGACCAAGTTCACCAATCAATGAGAACCAAGGAACTCCAGAGCTAGGGGAATGCAACACATAGAATTCATGGCTCTTTTCCCATGATTCTTTAGTCTTTCAAAGTTAAATTTTTTAAATATTTTTTTAACTTTCCTCTTTCTTATTTTAACATTTTTAAACTATATTATCTTATCAATACCTTTTTAAAAATCTTTTTATATTTTCATTGTTATAGGTATATTCTATCCCTTCATTGTATCTAACCTTATTTTTGGTTTACATACAAATTTTTCTTTCTTTAAAATTTTGGGATACAGTTTCTTCTAACAGATCAAAATATACCCTAATCTAGCACATGGCTTTGTTCTAATCTCCAACCTTAGCACATTCTTTCCTCTTTTTTTTAACCTTCTTAACTTATTAATTCCTTTTTTAGAATCTTTTTTTTTAAGATTTTATTTATTTATTTGACAGAGAGAGATCACAAGCAGTCAGAGAGAGAGGAGAAAGCAGGCTCCCCAAAGAGCAGAGAGTCCAATGTGAGGCTCGATCCCAGGACCCTGGGATCATGACCTGAGCTGAAAGCAGATGCTTTAACCCACTGAGCCACCTAGGCACCTCTAGAATCTTTAAATTTTCAACTTTACATTCATAGTCCATCCCTTCATCACGTTTACCCTTATTTTTGTATACATATATATCAGTTTTTCTTTCTTTAAAATGTTGGGAGACAGTTTCTTCTAACAGATCAAATTACACCCAAAATCAAGTGTGTGGCCCTGTTCTATTTACCAGTCTAATATAGATGATATAGACATAAATAGATATATAGATAGATGATATAGATATAGATATAGATATAAATGATATAAATATAGATTTTTTTTCTCCTTTCTTCTCTCCCCAGTTTTGGGTCTCTTCCAATTTGGTTAGTGTGTATTTTTCTGGGGTCGCTGCTACCATTTTAGTATTTTGTTTTCTTATTCTTATCTGGATAAAATGATAAGGTAGAAAAACTCACCTCCAAAAAAAAAAAAAAAAAAAAGAACATGAGACAGTTCCAATGGCTAGGGACCAAATCAATACAGACATTAGTAAGATGTCAGGACTAGACTTCAGAATGATGATTATCAGGGTGCTAGCTAGCTCGGCTCAAAAAAAGCATGGAAGATACTAGAGAATCCCTTTCTGGAGAAATAAAATCACTTTCTGGAGAAATAAAAGAACTAAAACATAACCAAGTTGAAATTTTAAAAGCTATTAATGGAGATTCCTTAAGAAATTAAAAATAGAATTCATTGTTTATGCACCACACCCACTGCTCCATGCAATATGTGCTCTCCATAATACCCACCACCAGGCTGACCCAAACTCCCCTCCCCTCCCCTCCAAAACCCTCAGTTTGTTTCTCAGAGTCCAGTGTCTCATGGTTCATCTCCTCCTTCAATTTCCCCCAACTCACTTCTCCTCCCCTTCTCCCCATGTCCTCTGTGTTATTCCTTATGCTCCACAAGTAAGTGAAACCATATGATAATTGACTCTCTCTGCTTGACTTATTTCACTCCGCATAATCTCTGGGTGTGGTGCATGAACAATGAATTCTGGAACACTGAGAATAAATTTTAAAAAATAAAAAAAAATTTTTTAATTAAAAATAGAGCTATCCTATAACCCTGCAATAACACTACAAAGATACAGATGTAGTGAAAAAAGGGCCATCTGTACCCCAATGTTCATAGTAGCAATGGTCACGATCACCAAACTATGGAAAGAGCCAAGATGCCCTTCAACAGATAAATAGATAAAGAAGATGTGGTCTTTATATATAGAATGGAATATTATGCCTCCATCAGAAAGGATGAATACCCAACTTTTTTATCAATATGGAAGGGACTGGAGGAGATTGTGCATAAATGATGAATAATGAATAAATGATGAATTTTGGAACACAGAAAAAAAATTAAATTTTAAAAAAATTACTAATGAGGTGCAATAAAAAATGGAGGCTCTTACTGCCAGGATAAAGAAGGCAGAAGGGAGAATTAGTGACACAGAAGACCAAATGATGGAGAGTAAAGAAGCTGAGAAAAAGAGGGATAAACAACTACTGGACTACAAGGGGAGAATTTGAGAGATAAGTGTTACCATAAGATGAAACAATATTAGGGGCGCCTGGGTGGCTCAGTGGATTAAGCCACTGCCTTCAGCTCAGGTCATGATCTCAGTGTCCTGGGATCGAGCCCCACATCGGGCTCTTTGCTCAGCGGGAGCCTGCTTCTCTCTCTCTCTCTGCCTGACTCTCCGCCTACTTGTGATTTCTCTCTCTCTGTCAAATAAATAATAAATAAAAAATCTTTAAAAAAAAATAAGATGAAACAATATTAAAATAATTGGGATCCCAGAAGAAGAAGAAAGAGAGAGGAGGACAGAAGGTATATTGGAGAAAATTATAACAGAGAATTTCCCTAATTTGGTGAAGGGAACAAGCATCAAAATCCAGGAGGCACAGAGAACCCCCCTCAAAATGAATAAAAATAGGTCAACACCCTGTCATCTAATAGTAAAATTTACAAGTCTCACTGACAAAGAGAAAATCCTGAAAGCAGCTCAGGACAAGAGGGCTATAACATACAACAGCAGAAACATTAGATTGGCACCAGACCTATCCACAGAGACCTGGAAGGCCAGAAAGGACTGGCATGATATATTCAGAGCACTAAATGAGAAAAATATGCAGCCAAGAATATTATATCCAGCTAGGTTGTCATCAAAAATAGGAGATATAGAAAGCTTCCAGGACAAAATAAAATAAAATAAAAACTAAAATAATTCACAAACACCAAACCAGCCCTACAGGAAAAACTGAAAGGGGTCCTTTAAGCAAAAAAAGAGCCGAAAAGTAACAGACCAGAAAGGGGAAGAGGTGATATATAGTAAAAGTCACCTTACAGGTAATACAATGTCACTAAATTCATATCTCTCAATAGTTACCCTGAACATAAATGGGCTAAATTCCCCAATCAAAAGTCACAAGGTACCAGAAAGGATAAAAAAAAAAAAAAAAAAAAACCCAAGACCCATTGATATGCTGTCTGCAAGAAACTAATTTTAGACTTCCAGATTTAAAGTGAGGGGGTGGAAAACAATTTACCATGTTAATAGACATCAAAATAAAGCTGGGGTGGCAATCGTTATAGCAGATAAATAAGATTTTGAGCCAAAGACTATAATAAGAGATGAAAAAGGACACTATATCATCCTTAAAGAGTCTGTCCAACAAGAAGATCTAACAATTGTAAATATCTATGCCCCTAACATGGGAGCAGCCAATTATATAAACCAATCAATAATAAAGTCAAAGAAACACAATAATACATAATCAACAATAATACAATAATAGTAGGGGATTTTAACACCATCCTCACTGAAATGGACAGATTGTCTAAGCAAAAGAACAAGGAAATAGGGAGACAAACCATAAGTGACTCTTAATCTCACAAAACAAACTGAGGGTTGCTGGGGGGAGGGGGTTTGGGAGAAGGGGGGTGGGGTTATGGACATTGGGGAGGGTATGTGCTTTGGTGAGTGCTGTGACGTATGTAAACCTGGCGATTCACAGACCTGTACCCCTGGGGATAAAAATATATGTTTATAAAAAATAAAAAATTTAAAAAAAAGAACAAGGAAATAAAGGCCTTAAATGACACACTGGACCAGATGGACATGAAATCACAGATATGTTTAGAAAATTCCATCCCAAAGCAACAGAATACACATTCTTCTCTAGTGCACATGGGACATTCTCTAGAACAGATCACATCCTGGGTCATAAACCAGGTCGCAACCAGTCCCAAAAGATTGGGATCATTCCCTTCATATTTTCAGACCACAATGCTTTGAAACTAGAACTCAACCACAAGAGGAAACTTAGGAAGAACTCAAATACATGAAGGCTAAAGAGAATCCTACTAAAGAATGAATGGGTCAACCAGGAAATTAAAAATTAAAAGAATTCATGGAAACAAATGAAAAATGAAAACATAACTGTTCAAAATATTTAGAACTTAGCAAAGGCGATCCTGAGAGGAAAGCATATAGAGATACAAGCCTTTCTCAAGAAATGAGAAAGATCTCAAGTACACATCCTAGCCCTACACCTAAAGGAATTGGAGAAAGAACAGCAAAGAAAGCCTAAACCCAGAAGGAGAAGATAAATAATAAAGATCTGAGAAGAAATCAATGAAATAGAAACAAAAGAACAGTAGAACAAATCAAAGAAACTAGGAGCTGGTTCTTTGAAAGAATAAGATTGATAAACCTCTGGCCAGACTTATCAAAAACAAAAGAGAAAGGGCCCAAATTAATAAAATCATGAATGAAAGAGGAGAGATCACAACCAACACTAAAGAAATACAAACAATTATAAGAACATATTATGAGCAACTATACAGTAGCAAATTTGAAAATCTGGAAAAAAATGGATGAATTCCCAGAGACACAACTGAACCAGAAAGAAATAGAAAACTTGAACAGACCCATAACCAGTAAGGAGATTGAAGCAGTCATCAAAAATCTCCCAACAAACAAGAGCCCAGGGCCAGACAGCTTCCTAGGGGAATTCTACCAAACATTTAAAGAATTAATACAAATTCTCCTGAACCTGTTCCAAAAAACAGAAATGGAAGGAAAACTTCCAAACTCATAACCTTGATCCCAAAACCAGACAAAGACACCATCAAAAAAGAGAATTACAGACTAATATCCTTGATGAACATGGATACAAAAATTCTCACCAAAATACTAGTCAATAGGGTCCAACATAACATGAAAAGGATTATTCATCATGACCAAGTGGGATTTATTCCAGGGCTGCAAGTTTGGTTCAACATCCACAAATCAATCAATGTGATACAAAACATTAATAAAAGAAAAAACAAGAACCATATGATACCCTTATCAACAAAACCAAAAGACAGTTGACAGAATGGGAGAAGATATTTACAAATGACATATCAGATAAAGGGCTAGTATCCAAAATCTATAAAGAACTTATCAAACTCAACACCCAAAGAACAAATAATCCAATCAAGAAATGGGCAGAAGGTATGAACAGACACTTCTGCAAAGAAGACATCCAAATGGCCAGCAGATACATGAAAAAATGCTCCACATCACTAGTCATCAGGGAAATACAAATCAAAACCACAGTGAGATACTATCTCACACAAGTCAGAATGGCTAAAATTAATAATAGGAAATGACAGATGTTGGTGAGGATGTAGAGAAAAGGGAACCCTCCTACACTGTTGGTGGGAATACAAGCTGGTGTAGCCACTCTGGAAAACAGTATGGAGGTTCCTCAAAAAATTAAAAATAGATCTACCTTATGAGCCAGCAATCGCACTACTGGGTATTTACCCTAAAGATACAAGTGTGGTGATCTGAAGGGGCACATGCACCTGAATGCTTATAGCAGCAATGTCCACAATAGCTGAACTATGAAAAGAACCTAGATGTCCATCAACAGATGAATAGATAAAGAAGATGTAGTATATATTTTCAATGGAATTCTATGCAGCCATAAAAAAACCCTAAATCTTGCCATTTGCAACAATGTGGATAGAACTAGAAGCCATTATGCTAAGTGAAATAAGTCAATCAGAGAAAGACAATTATCACGTGATCTCTCTGATATGAGGAATTTGAGAGGCAGGGCAGGAGGTCGTGAGGGGAAGGGAGAGAAAAAAATGAAACAAGATGGGACCAGGGAGGTAGACAGACCATAAGAGACTCTTAATCTCAGGAAACCAAACTGAGGGTTGCTGGGTGGTTGTGGGGAGAGATGGGGCGGCTGGGTTATGGACATTGGGGAGGTTATGTGCTATGGTGAGTGCTGTGAATTGTGTAAGACTGATGATTCACAGACCTGTACCCCTGAAGCAAATAATACATTATATGTTAATAAAATAAAGCAGAAAATAAAAAAGAAATCAATTCCAAAGAATGTTAGAACTATTTTCCATTGTCTGAAGGTACCACAGTTTCTTTCTCCATTGACCTACAGAAGAAAATCTTGATTGCATCTGAATTTAGACAACTATTAATGAAAGTGCCATGAACAACACATGCAGATTCCATGTAGATTTGTCTTCAGTTCTTAGCATAAATACCAAGAAATGCAATTGCTAGATCATTGGTAACAATGTTTATTTTTATAAGAAACTGCTAACCTTTTTCCAAAGTAGCTGTGCCAACTGCATCCCACAGTGAATGAGAGCTCCTATTGCTCCACATACCCAAGGGCATTTTCTGTCGACAGCAATTTATCTTTTTATTTTTTAAGTAAAAAAGAATAGAACTGGAGAGAGAAATGAAGAAAGTACCTTGAGTATCATCACTCAGAAGAATTCAACTGAGTCAGAAACTGAGATCCAAGCAGAAAACCTCACTGTCATTTATCTCTGTTTCATCTGACATGTCATCATCACCTCCAGCCTTCCCTGAGACCATCACTTTGTTACTTTTTAATTCACATACCATCATGTCTGAGCTAAACCTACTGGCTTCCAAAATGAACAAGATCTAGCAAGTTTTTTTACTTTCTGCAGGTTAGTTGACTCAATTGTTAAATAGGAAACCTAGGGGTGCCTGAGAGGCTCAGTGGGTTAAATCCTCTGCCTTAAGCTCTGGTCATGGTCCCAGGGTCCTGGGATCCAGCCCCGCATCAGGCTCTCTGCTCAGCAGGGAGCCTGCTTCCCTCTCTCTCTCTCTGCCTGCCTCTCTGTCTACTTGTGATCTCTGTCAAATAAATAAACAAAAATCTTTAAATAGGAAACCTAATGCCTTGGAGATTTGTAGCAATGACTGAAGATGATAAATTAGGTTTCCACATTCTCTGGCCATAGCTAGCAAGCAAAAATAAGTGCTATTAATTTTATTACTGCTATTATTATTGGCTACTGGAGGGTTGCAACCCAAAGAACCTGTAGGGAGGACTACAATGGTATGTGTCCAGATATCATCAGCCCACTGTTATTGTAGATGACTCAATTTTTATTGAACGTGATATTTTACTTCCCCCAACTCCTGGCAACCACCATTTACTCTCTCTTTCTTTTTTTTTTTTTTTAAGATTTTATTTGTTTATTTGACACAGAGAGAGATCACAAGCAGGCAGAGAGTCAGGCAGAGAGAGAGAGGGGGAAGCAGGCTCCCTGCTGAGCAGAGAGCCCGATGCGGGGCTCCATCCCATGACACTGAGATCATAACCTGAGCTGAAGGCAGAGGCAGAATCCACTGAGCCATCCAGGCGCCTTTACTCTCTATTTCTATGAAACTGGCTACTCTAGGAACCTCATATTTGTCGAATCATCAGTATTTTCTCCTTTTACTGGTTTCTGCCCCTTAGTGTACTGGCTTTAAGGTTCACCCATGTTGTGGCATGTAACAGTCTTTCCTTGTTTTATACATCTGAATTTGACTAATCCTATACTTTATGTACCCCATAAACACTGGGTTCTTTCCACCTCTTGGTTATTGTGAATAATGCTGCTATAAACATGAGTACGAAAATATATTTGGGACTCTACTTTCAATTCTTTTGTACAGATACTGAAAGGCCATTTCCACTGATCATATTAACTTTCCTTTCAATTTCTGGAAGGACCTCCAGGCACTTATTCTCAGGGGCTACACCATTTTACCTTCCCACTAAAATGTACAAGGGATCTTGTTCCTTCACATCCCTGCCAACACTTATTCCTTCTTTCATTCTTTTTTTTTTCCCCAAATTGTTGTTTTGAATTAATCAACTTTGTGACACTTCTTTGCTTGGTTTCTGGGTTCTAGATTCTTAGAATATTCTCCTACTTTTGTAAAAGAAGTGTCATTCTTTTTTTACAGTAGTTATCATAATGGGTGTAAAAAGCCCATGTGATTTTGACATGTAATCTGAAGCTCAGCATGAAAGCACTAATGCCAATAAACCTAGATGTGTCTCACCCCATCATCCTTCTGCCCCCACAGAGTACAATGGAAGCTCTCCTTGATTTGACCCATCCCATCTCTCCAGCCACAAAGCCTTTCCACTGCCACCATGCATTGTTGTGTGTAGTATATGTTTCAGGGTAACCTAAGTACCTGATATTCCCTCAGGAACATGGTTTATGCCTTCTCATCTCCCCTCATGCTGTTCCCTCACCATCACTCCCCCAGCCATTTCTTCCAGGAAGAATTCTATATACTCTTGAATGGCCCTCCCATATGCTCCTCTGGATAACCAGATATTCCAATGCCTTTAATAAGAATTTTCCACATCTTCTCTGTGCTTCCATAAAGCACACTGCTGATAGTTGGGGAGAGGTAGAGGAAGAGCCCCTGTGGGGAGCTCTATTGCCTGGATCCTGGGACTCCAATGTGTGACCCTTCCAGGTGACAAGTAAAACTAAGAAGGAGCTTCTTCTTCTCCACGTAGAACCTGATTTGATTTCAAATTTCTTTTGATTTTTTTTAAAATGTTAGCTTAGAATAAGAAATTACTGTTGAGGTAGACTTCCTCTTGGCATTGTCTTCCCCTGGGTTACAGAAAACCACTCATTACTCCCACTGGGGTCACCAAGGTAATAACCTTTCTCCCTCACCTGCCCAGAGGGAAACTTGGCATGGCAGGCATCATTTCATACTGAAGATACATCCCAGCCAACTTTAGTAGTTTGTTGATTCATACTCATTCATTTATTCCAAGAATATTTGCTTTTCCTCTCTTGTATGCCAACCATATTTTAAGTAAAGATGAGCAAAACCAGAGGCTACCACTGCAGTTCAGGAGCTAACATCCAGGGTGGGTGTGCATCAGTTAATTGGCCATATATTTGTAAAATTACAATCTCGGTGTTTGCTACAAAGGAGAGGTGCCAGCAATGCCTATGAACAGGAACTCTGATCATGACTTTGGGGTCTGTGACTTCCACAGATGGCATGAGACCTGAGAGAGGAATGGAGGGCTGGAAGCCAAGACTGTGGTCCGACCACATGTTTATTTGGGCAACATCAGGGAGGCTCTCTATGTATAAATTCTCCTGCACTCTCCAGGATCCTGTTTCAGCTTCTAGTTTCTTTTCACAAAAGCTGAAAACTCAAAGCAAAACAAACCATGAGGCTGTTCCTGAGTGTTCTACTGGTCACTCTGGCTCTTTGCTGCTCCAAGGGTGAGTATCATTTCTCATCAGACAGGCAACAGCTCTGGTGAGTACCATTCTCTGAACTAGGTGAACTGAAGTGGCTTTCCTGTTTTTCACTCCCCCACCCCACCTCCAAAACCCATGCTCTTTTTCTCAGTTCCCAACACCCTGGAAGTTTTAAAAATTATTGCAGACAAATTTTAAGTTTTTCACTGAAACCTCTCTCCTTATCTGTGATCTGTGTTTTGGAAGCAAAAGGACATGGATTTAGGTTTGAATCATGGTTCTGCCACTTACCAGAACCTATCTTCAACAAAATGCTTTATCTCTCCAAGTCCTTTTTTTTTTTAAGATTTTATTTATTTATTTGACAGAGATCACAAGTAGGCAGAGAGGCAGGCAGAGAGAGAGGGAGGAAGCAGGCTGCCCACTGAGGAGAGAGCTTGATGTGGGGCTTGCTTGATCCCAGGACCCTGAGATCATGACCTGAGCCAAAGGCAGAGGTTTTAACCCACTGAACCACCCAGGCGCCCCTCCAAGTCCTTTTTTATCATTTGGTTTGACTCATACCACAAGAGTAGCTATAGCAATGGACTGAGATTAACTGTGTCAAGGGTCTAACTTTGGCTGCCAAACTGATAACTGGTAGTTCGCAGACATTCTCCTCCCCAAAGTTTTTCAGGTGGGAGTGGAGTCCACAGCTTTTTCACTCATGGATTCAGACTCATAAAATGATACAGTTGGAAGGGTTTGGAAAGAGTTCTCACTTCCAGAAGAGTCAGTGTTCTCTAAGTCTCTGATAATAATCTTCAAGGGGGCTCTGGAAATATGCAGCACTCACTCACTAAATCTACTAGTGAGTAGATCTCACTATATCTACCAGTTTTCTCATTTTCCAGGAGTGTTACCAGTATTTTGTAATAGAACAAGTACACACAGAGGGGTGAGATTTCTATTTATCTAGATTAATTATGGCCAACTGCTCCACAGTATTTTTGCATGGCTTCTTACCCTTGATACTGACCCAAGCCTTCTTCAGTCTTTCTATTTCCTCTCACTCTCTCAAGTCCTCCTCTTTCCCTCTGTTGTCTCTGACTTAAACCTCTCAAATCCTTTGCATAGTTTGACATCTGTTCAGGGGTCCAATCAGAGCCTGGTAGGGTTGTAGCCTACTTGACTACAGTGGTTACAAAGACTTGGAGGGATAGAGAATGCACACTAAAAGAAGAAGTCACTTCAGATTTCCACACAGTTACAGTGGGATCAAGAAAGAGCCCCAGTCCTGCCTCTCACCCTCTTTAAGATGTTCTGCACATCACTGTTGGAAGAAAAGAGCCAGTCATAACTTTATGATAATCTTTCACATGTGTTCAAACTGATTAGTTGTGTTTGGGATGAGTTGTGTTTGTATGTTTTTTGTGTTTGAGGGAGTTGTGTTCGTATGAGTGTGTGTAGCCTTTTAACCATATCTGCATCCAGTGACACGATCTTATTCTTTAGTTTCAAACTAGCATCTTCCTACATATACTGTGAACTTAGGGGCCCTGAATGGCTCAGGTGGTTAAGGGAGGCTGTTTTTTCCCTTTCCCTCTGCTTGCCACTCCCCATGAATGTTCTTTCTCTCTCTTCCTCTCTCTTTTTAAAAAAGAAATATTTTCATTTTTTATTTATCTTTTTAAAATTATCTTTTAAAAAATTATTATGCTGAGTGAAATAAGTCAAGCAGAGAAAGTCAATTATTATATCATTTCACTTACTCATGGAGCATAAAGAATAGCATGGAGGACATTAGGAGAAGGGAGGAAAAATGAAGTGGGGAGTCAGGGGAGGAGATGAACCATGAGAGACTGTGAACTCAAAGAAACAAATGGAGGGTTTTAGAGGGGAGGGGTGTGGAGGGATGTGTTGGCCCAGTGATGGGTATTAAAGAGGGCATGTATTGCATGGAGCACTGGGTATTATATGTAAAGAGTGAATCTTGGAACACTACATCAAAAACTAATGATGTACTGTATGGTGACTAATATAAATAAGTAAATAAATAAATAGGGTAACCTCTTTTCCAGATTAACCCACCTCTTCAAGCTCCCTGGAATGGTCTAACTCTACCATTCACTTAAATATTGATTAGTAAATCTCTTCTCCCCCAATATCCAAGACAAAAAAAAAGGGGGGGTGTCATTCCATTCAAGCACACAATTGTTTTAAATAAAAAGAAAGACAATTTCACATGAAAAAATGTTCATCATCACTAGCCATCAGGGAGATTCAAATTAAAACCACATTGAGATACTACCTTACACCAGTTAGAATGGCCAAAATTAGCAAGACAGGAAACAACAAGTGTTGGAGAGGATGTGGAGAAAGGGGAACCCTCTTATACGGTTGGTGGGAATGCAAATTGGTGCAGCCACTTTGGAGAACAGTGTGGAGATTCCTCAAGAAATTAAAAATAGAGCTTCCCTATGACCCTGCAATTGCACTACTGGATATTTACCCCCAAAATACAGATATAGTGAAAAGAAGGGCCATCTGTACCCCAATGTTTATAGCAGCAATGACCAAACTGTGGAAAGAATCAAGATGCCCTTCAACGGATGAATGGATGAGGAAGATATGGTCCATATACACTATGGAGTATTATGCCTCCATCAGAAAGGATGAATACCCAACTTTTGTATCAACATGGACAGGACTAGAAGAGATTATGCTGGGTGAAATAAGTCAAGCAGAGAGAGTCAATTATCATATGGTTTCTTTTTAAAATTATCTTTTAAAAAATTATTATGGAGCATAACAAATAACATGGAGGGCATGGGGAGATGGAGAAGGGAGTCGAGGGAAATTGGAAGGGGAGATGAACCATGCGAGACTACGGACTCTGAAAAACAACCTGAGGGTTTTGAAGGGGCGGGGGGTGGGAGGTTGGGCGAGCCAGGTGGTGGGTATTATGGAGGGCACATATTGCATGGAGCACTGCGTGGGGTGCATAAACAATGAATTCTGTTATGCTGAAAATAAATAAAATTTTTAAAAGAGAGAAAGAAAGATAATTTCAAAATGAAGAGAGTCTTAGAAAGGAGGGATGTGCTTTTAAAAGATAAAAACTGAACTAAGGGAATGCCTGGGTGGCTCCATCCTTAAGCGTCTGCTTTCCACTCAGGTCATGATCCCAGGGTCCTGGGATCAATCCCTCATTGGGCTCCCTGCTCAGCAGGGAGCCTGCTTCTCCTTCTGCCTGCTGCTCCCCCTACTTATGCTCTCTCTCTGTTAAATAAATAAAATCTTTTTTAAAAAACTGAACCAGGGGTGAGTAAGCCTATATTCTAGTACTGGCTCTGCTGCTTGCTCTCCAACATGAGGGAGTCACAGCTTCCAAGGTCAGGCATTGTCATTGGCATTATTGTGGGATGAGATCATAAGTCCTCTGGGGTTCCTGTCTAGATCTGACTTCAGGGAGCCAGGGAGAAAACGTGATTTTCCTTACATTGATTGTAGTTCTGTTTCTTCACCAGCCAATGGGATCACCTGTCCAGCTTTGGTAACTGAAGTGGAAAGCTTCCTCTTTCTAGACATGTCTGCCTACAAGTCTGTACTTCAGACGCTATTTGACCCACCTCAAGAAGTCATTGAGGCCAAGATGACAGTGAAGGCCTGCACAGATCAGATGTCCCTTGAGAACAAGATGCTAATTTCAAGCACATTGGTAATTTCAGTTTTCTTTGGGCATAAAGTTGTCACTAGCTGTGCAGCCTGTAGGGCAGTAAGGCTGCAGCTCTGTCAGGGGCACAGATGGTAGAGGCACCTACCTGGTCACAGTGTAGATGACATTATACCTGGGGAGATATACAAAGACTTCACAGAGGATCTGGGCATGTTCCTCCTTCTCAGCTCATCTCTTGGGCACAGGTTCCCCATAGAGTACTGAGGAAGAAGACACCTGGGGACACACACAGTTCTGTTGAAGGACCAAAGCCTGGCTGTGTCATTGCCTGGGAGCTTTTCTCTGAGCAAGATCCCCCCTCCAAGTGGACACAATCACAGCAGAATCCCATGGGGGTGTTGGGAGTGTTGAATGGAGAGACAGCTGGAAAAGAGAGAATGCTGCCCTCTATCAGCATGGTGGGCAGCTGGATGGGCACTCTGCCAGCTTCTGTAGAGACAAGACCTAGCCCTCATACCTCAGCCCACTTCATCACTCCTTGCCTACAACTCTCTCCCTTATCACATCTGTGTCCAGAGACCTTCTTTCTTCTGTCTCCTGAAGCCAAGGGTAGAGGCGAAACACTTGAATTACATCTTTCTCAAGAAATAAGATACTTGAAAGTGTCTCTTAGGCCATCCACTGCTGGATTTAGGTCATGAGTTTTAGTCACAAAGGCCCACGGAGGCTGGGTTTTCAGTAGAGAGAAGACATGTGCCATCAGGCTGATTTTCCACACCCTGAACCTAGAACTTCTCTGAAAGCAGTATTCCTGAAGTCCCCTTGTACCCCTCTTCCAGTCTCTCACCCCCGTATCCTTACTGCAGTGAAAAATTAAAGTCCTCTGCCCTAGGACAGCCCAGAAAAAATTCTGGGCCTCTCCTCCTTCCATTAGAAACCTGAGTGCTACTCTTGGGTCAACTCAGGCTTTATTTGCCAGACTACGGAAATGAATTCTTCCTTATTTACATCATTGTTGAAATTGTGTCAGATGTATTTAGTTTATCATCCTTCCTGGTTTCCTGCGTCTGCCCATTCTACTTGCCTTTTTTTGGTTGAAATTTCACAGACAACTTCTGAGTGACAGTCTGTGTTAAGGTTTCATCCTGATGAGCAGCATGGCTGATTTTCTCTCTCTTTCTTTCAGGCGAAAGCCATGAAGAACTGTCAATAAGGAACCTTATGTACTATTAACTGTCCTGTAATGATGACCTATTCTTCTGGAAAATGTAAAGGTTTCAACATCTTGATCCAATAAATCACTTTCTCTGCACTACTCCACACGTCTTGTTATTATCCCACAGTCTCTGGTCTTGAGTTGGGGTGGTCATTGTCATGAAGTAGCCTTTGGGTGTTGTCAGAAACAAATTTCAGAGACTAAGTATCCAGTTACCCTTGGCAGTCTGGGGAGCAGGGACCACAAAAGGAAATATTTGCTCAGGAATCATCCTACATCAGATTATAGACTTCCTATTCACATGGCCACAGGCAAAAATAAATTTTAGGGTAATGCAGAATTAAAATGTTCCTGCAAAGCTTTCATATGAAATATATCCATAGCCTAATTGTCTGGCTAGCCATGTGGTTCCCAATCACCAGCATCGCTAATATTGTGTCCTTAGCACAACCACAACCAAACTGCTCAGTTCTCACACCATCACTCTGGGTTCAATCCTATGAATTCTCTGGTATAATTTGTTTTCCATCTACTTCTCAATTTTCAATGAATTTCCAGACTTGACCTTCAGTTAACCTTTTGACTCTGCACATGTACATTGTTCATCAACATCTAGACCAGGTTAGTTAACCTCAGGCTAATGCTTTTTCCCTCACATTCTCCCTTGAGTTCCAGAAACCCCATCCAGCTGTCATCTGCACCACTCCATTCAAGACTCCACAGTTACTGATTTCTGCACATTGACTTTGTATCCTGCCACGTTGCTGAATTGCTGTATGAGTTCTAGTAGTTAGAAAACTGTACGCATTGCCTGCCTGCACCTGTTCTACTTTCCATGAGCCACTCTTTCTCACTAATGTCCCAACCCATGAAGCACCTGATGCAGACAATTTAGATTAGCTTCCACTGGCCACTGCAAAACACTACCACACACGTGGTGATTAACACCAATTATTTTCTCGATATTTGGATGACAGAGTCCCAAATCTATAACATGTTGCAGAAATCATTGCATCAGCAGGGCCACACACCCTCTGGAAGGTTGAGGTGAAAATCTACTGATGGCTGCTTCCAGATTTGATGGGTAGAAACCATCATTCTTTGTCTTGTGTCCCATCGCTCTGATCTCTGCTCTATGAAGTCACACTGCCTTTTCTCTTCTGTGCCTGCCAATCTCCCTCTGTCTCTTTCATATAAAATATATGGGGTGATGGGGTGCATGGGTGGCTCAGAGAGTTAAGCATCTGCCTTCAGCTCAGGTCATGATCCAGCTATCTATTACTATCAATTATTAGCAATGCCTTTATAATAAATGTGCATTTTTAACACCTCAGAAAATATGTACATTCAAATTTGTCCCTTTTTGTGAAACATATGTCATATTCAGCCTACACACATAGGCCCAGCAGAAAGGATTATGGATCTTTTGCAAACTCTGAAATACCCAGACTGCAGACACTCTGCTGGGAGGAGCAAAGCTCACCATTTGCATTGCACACAAGGACATCCATGGCTCCATCCCTGGGCACACCTTAGCCTCTATCCCTGAGCACCCAGGAGACTAGGCTCAGCCACAATTGTCTACACACCATTCTCTGTGTATCCTGCTGAGTCACACAATTGTACCAGGACAGGTAGGGTTCTCTTTGCCTCTATATTCTCCCTGAATAGGACAGCCTACAAGCCCACCTGTAAGGTCCATTTCACATCTTTTCCTCTGTGAAGCTCTCTCAGATTCACACAGCTGAAAACAAATCTTTATATACAGACACATATTTTGTCCTCAACAATACACACACAAATACACCGTTTTACAATAACACACAGACAAACCCAAAAACACACAATATCACACTACCACACAGACAGACACACACACACAGCCTTCTGTTATCACTTAACCTTTCTTTGATATCAATATCACAAAGTGCTTTTGAGTAAGTTAATAACACAAAATGACAGATTTTTTTCAGTCACTATTGTTTTTTCTAAACTACTAAACATTGACATTCATTGAGCATTCTTATAGGCCAGTCAGTATCCTGGAAGGTTTGTATGTTCTGTCTCTCCTAGTACCTATTAGTAGCCAGGAAGGTAAAAGATTATTACCACCACTGAATGTGACGATGAAGAATGTCTTCCTCTGGTGTTCCTTAATTCTGGCTCTGTGTTAGAATTAGCAAGACAGGAAACAGCATGTGCTGGAGAGGATGTGGAGAAAGGGGAACCCTCTTATACGGTTGGTGGGAATGCAAGTTGGTGCAGCCACTTTGGAGAACAGTGTGGAGATTCCTCAAGAAATTAAAAATAGAGCTTCCCTATGACCCTGCAATTGCACTACTGGATATTTACCCCAAAGATACAGATGTAGTGAAAAGAAGGGCCGTCTGTACCCCAATGTTTATAGCAGCAATGGCCACGGTCGCCAAACTGTGGAAAGAACTAAGATGCCCTCCAATGGATGAATGGATGAGGAAGATATGGTCCATATACACTATGGAGTATTATGCCTCCATCAGAAAGGATGAATACCTAACTTTTGTATCAACATGGACAGGACTGGAAGAGATGATGCTGAGTGAAATAAGTCAAGCAGAGAGAGTCAATTATCATATGGTTTCACTTATTTGTGGAGCATAACAAATAACATGGAAGGCATGGGAGATGGAGAGGAGAAGGGAGTTGAGGGAAATTGGAAGGGGAGATGAACCATGCGAGACTATGGACTCTGAAAAACAACCTGAGGATTTTGAAGGAGCGGGGGCGGGGGGGAGGTTGGAGGAGCCAGGTGGTGGATATTAAGGAGGGCACATATTGCATGGAGCACTGGGTGTGGTGCAAAAACAATGAATACTGTTACGCTGAAAATAAAGGGGGAAAAAAAGAATCAACTGTGAAGATTTCAAAAGCAACTCATGCCCAGATTAGCCCTTTCCCCGCCAGGACCGACATATAGATATCTCTGCAGGTAGAACCCATGCAGTCCTCATTTCTTGACCACCATTTCCTTTGGGTGGCAGTGGCCCAGTGATTGGGGAGCAGGTACCACCCATAGATGGGGGAAAGAGGACAATATACCATGATACTCATGAGAGTATCTCCATGATACTCAGAGAACCTCCAGTATCACCACGGTGGGCACCTTGAGACATTTTGGGTCTTATTTAACTTTTATTTTTATTTAATTAATGCAGATACTCAATATGGATCTCAAACTCATGACCCCAAGATCAAGAGTCCCATGCTCTTCTACTCAGCCAGACAGCTTCCTCCAGCCAGTTTCCTTACTTCTGTAAACACTCAAGCCTGGTAGTGTCAGGGATATTCATTAGGTTCACCATTGTAAATTAATAAACTCAGAGTCTCATATAGGAACATCTTCCTTCATGAGCTACTGCTAGAAGGTGTGAGGAGACATAAAGCAGGACTGCAAAGGCAGGGGTTGGGAGGATAGAAGTTTATGGAGTGATTGCTTACTAGGGGAAGAGACTCTGTTTGAGACGACTTCTGAAAATGGGTAGCCATGACAACATTGTGAATATACTTACTGCAGTGTAATTCTGCATTTAAATATGGTATAAACAGTAAATTTTATCTAATTTTTATTTTACCAAACACACACACACACACACACACACACCTGCACACAGGCACAACCAGAGGCTAGAGCTCTCTGAGGCAGCAGAAAGATAAATAATGGGAGCAGGGCCTATTGTTCCCTCTCCACTGGACATAGTCACCTAGTGTTGGTTTTGCTTTTGAGGCCACTAATTTTTCCCCTGACACAGATTACCACTCTCTGCCCAGGCACTCTTCCTCCAGTGACTTCTCCCTGCATCCATCTTACTCTCAAGACAAGGTCAACAGTCTGAATGCAAAGCTCTGCTTTTCCCATGGCTTATTTCAAGCAAACTTCCAAAGGTTCTCCATATCCTAGGACATGATGTCCAATGTCTCCATTCTAAATTTAGTATATTCAGCTTGTATAATAATCAAAACCTCACATTTATCCAAACTTAAGACTTCTTTCTTTCTCTCCCCTCTAGTATAGTTTTTCTCTCCTGGATAACCATACTTTCTGACAGAGTTAGGGCCTAGAATGAGGAGAGATAAGAAGCCAAAAAAACTTACTACATGATTCATGTTCTTTTACCTTTAATCCAGATTCTGGGGGCCACGCAGCTCTTTCTGCCATGGACCTTCCATGGGTCTTCAGAAAGTCCAGGTTACCAAGATCTCTTCATCACTCATGGCATAAAAAAATCCATGCAATAAAAGACCTCAATATGAGACAGGAATCCATCAGAATCCTTGAGGAAAACATAGGCAGTAACCTCTTTGACATCGGCCACAGCAACTTCTTTCAAGATATGTCCCCAAAGGCAAAGGAAACAAAAGTGAAAATGAATTTTCACTTCATCAAGATAAAACGCTTCTGCACAGCAAAGGAAACAGTCAACAAAAGAAAGAGGCATCGATTCTCTAATTTCCCTTTCTGTATTTTCATTGTTAGTGTATAAGAAAGCCACTGATTTCTGTACATTGACTTTGTATCCTGCCACATTGCTGAATTGTTGTATGAGTTCTAGTAGTTTGGGGGTGGAGTCTTTTGGGTTTTCCCTATAAAGAATTATGTCATCTGCGAAGAGAGAGAGTTTGACTTCTTCATTGCCAATTTGGATACCTTTTATTTTTCTTTGTTGTCTGATTGCTGTTGCTAGGACTTCTAATACTATGTTGAACAAGAGTGGTGAGAGTGGGCATCCTTGTCTTGTTCCTGAACTCAACGGGAAGGCTGCAAGCTTTTTCCCATTGAGGATGATATTTGCTGTGGGTTTTTCATAGATAGATTTAATGAAGTTCAGGAATGTTCCCTCTATCTCTAGACTTTGAAACGTTTTAATCAGGAATGGATGCTGAATTTTGTCAAATGCGTTTTCTGCATCAATTGAGAGGACCATGTGGTTCTTCTCTCTTCTCATATTAATTTGTTCTATCACATTGATTGATTTGCGAATGTTGAACCATCCTTGTAGCCCAGGAATGAATCCCACCTGGTCATGGTGGATAATCTTTTTAATGTGCTGTTGGATCCTGTTTGCTAAGATCTTGTTGAGAATCTTCGCATCCATATTCATCAGTGATATTGGTCTGAAATTTTCCTTTTTGGTAGGGTCTTTGCCTGGTTTGGGGATCAGGGTAATGCTAGCTTCATAGAAAGAGTCTGGAAGTTTTCCTTCTGCTTCAATTTTTTGGAACAGCTTCAGGAGAATAGGTGTTATTTCTTCTTTGAAAGTTTGGTAGAATTCCCCAGGGAATCCTTCATGTCCTGGGCTCTTGTTTTTTGGGAGGTTATTGATCACTGCTTCAATCTCATTACTAGAAATCAGTCTATTCAGGTTGTCAATTTCTTCCTGGTTCAATATTGGGAGTTTATAGTTTTCCAGGAATGCATCCATTTCATCTAGATTGCTAAGCTTATTGGCATATAACTGTTGATAATAACCTCTGATGATTGTTTCTACTTCCTTGGTGTTTGTTGTGATCTCTCCCTTTTCATTCATAATTTTATTAATTTGGGCTTTCTCTTTTTTCTTTTGGATTAGTGTGGCCAATGGTTTATCGATCTTATTGATTCTTTAGTTTCATTGATATGTTCTACTGTATCTCTGGTTTCTACCTCATTGATCTCAGCTCTGATCTTGATTATTTCCCTTCTTATGTGTGGAGTTGGTTTGATTTGTTGTTGATTCTCCAGTTCTTTAAGGTGTAGAGACAGCTGCTGTGTTCTGGATTTTTCAATTTTTTTTTAGGGAGGCTTGGATGGCTATGTATTTCCCCCTTAGGACCACCTTTGCAGTATCCCATAGGTTTTGGACCAAAGTGTCTTCATTCTCATTGGTTTCCATGAATTGTTTCAGTTCTTCTTTGATCTCCTGGTTGATCCAAGCATTCTTAAGCAAGGTGGTCTTTAGCTTCCAGGTGTTTGAGTTCCTTCTGAACTTTTTTTTGTGATTGAGCTCCAGTTTCAAAGCATTGTGATCTGAGAATATACAGGGAATAATCTCAGTCTTTTGGTATCAGTTGAATCCTGATTTGTGACCCAGTATGTGGTCTGTTCTGGAGAAGGTTCCATGTGCACTTGAGAAGAATGAGTATTCTGTTGTTTTAGTGTGGAATGTTCTGTATATATCTATGAGGTCCATCTGGTCCAATGTGTCATTCAATGCTCTTGTCTCTTTATTGATTTTCTGCTTCGATGATCTGTCTATTTCTGAGAGAGGCATGTTAAGATCTCCTACTATTAGTGTATTCATATCAGTATGACTCTTTACCTTGATTAACAATGAAAATACAGAAAGGGAAATTAGAGAATCGATTCCATTTACTATAGCACCAAGAACCATAAGATACCTGGGAATAAACCTAACCAAAGAGGTAAAGGATCTGTACTCGAGGAACTACAGAACACTCATGAAAGAAATTGAAGAAGACACAAAAAGATGGAATACCATTCCATGCTCTTGGATCAGAACAATAAACATTGTTAAAATGTCTATACTGCCTAGAGCAATCCATATTGTTAATGCCATTCTGATCAAAATTCCACCGGTATTCTTCAAAGAGCTGGAGCAAATAATCCTAAAATTTGTATGAAATCAGAAGAGACCCCAAATCCCTAAGGAAATGTTGAAAAACAAAAATAAAACTGGGGGCATCACGTTACCTGATTTCAAGCTTTACTACAAAGCTGTGATCACCAAGACAGCATGGTACTGGCATAAAAACAGACACATAGACCAGTGGAACAGAGTAGAGAGCCCAGATATGGACCCTCAACTCTATGGTCAATTAAACTTCAACAAAATAGGAAAAAATATACCGTGGAAAAAAGACAGTCTCTTCAATAAATGGTGCTGGGAAAACTGGACAGCTATATGTAGAAGAATGAAACTCGACCATTCTCTTACACCGTACACAAAGATAAACTCAAAATGGATAAAAGACCTCAACGTGAGACAGGAATCCATCAGAATCCTAGAGGAGAACATAGGCAGTAATCTCTTCGATATCAGCCACAGCAACTTCTTTCAAGATATATCTCCAAAGGCAAAAGCAAAGATGAAGTTTTGGGACTTCATCAAGATCAAAAGTTTCTGCACAGCCAAGGAAACAGTCAACAAAACAAAGAGGCAACCCACGGAATGGGGTTGCAAATGACAGTACAGACAAAAGGTTGATATCCAGGATCTATAAAGAACTCCTCAAACTCAACACACACAAAACAGACAATCATATCAAAAAATGGGCAGAAGATATGAACAGACACTTCTCCAATGAAGACATACAAATGGCTATCAGACACATGAAAAAATATTCATCATCACTAGCCATCAGGGAGATTCAAATTAAAACCACATTGAGATACCACCTTACACCAGTTAGAATGGCCAAAATTAACAAGACAAGAAACAACATGTGTTGGAGAGGATGTGGAGAAAGGGGAACCCTCTTCCACTGTTGATGGGAATGCAAGTTGGTGCAGCCTCTTTGGAGAACAGTGTGGAGATTCCTCAAAATTAAAAATAGAGCTTCTCTATGACCCTGCAATTGCTCTCCTGGGTATTTACCCTAAAGGTACAGATGTAATGAAAAGAAGGGCCATCTGTACCCCAATGTTTATAGCAGCAATGGCCACAGTCACCAAACTGTGGAAAGAACCAAGATGCCCTCCAACGGATGAATGGATAAGGAAAATGTTGTCCATATACACTATGGAGTATTATGCCTCCATCAGAAAGGATGAATACCCAACTTTTGTAGCAACATGGACGGGACTGGAAGAGATTATGCTGAGTGAAATAAGTCAAGCAGAGAGAGTCAATTATCATATGGTTTCACTTATTTGTGGAACATAACAAATAGCATGGAGGACATGGAGAGTTAGAGAGGAGAAGGGATTTGGGGGAAATTGGAAGGGGATGTGAATCATGAGAGACTATGGACTCTGAAAAACAATCTGAGGGGTTTGAAGTGGCAGGGGGGTGGTGAGAGGTTGAGATAACAGGTGGTGGGTATTATAGAGGGCACGGATTGCATGGAGCACTGGGTGTGGTGAAAAAATAATGAATACTGTTATTCTGAGAATAAATTAAAAAAAAAAAAAAGAAAGAAAGAGGCAACCCACAGAACGGGAGAAGATATTTGCAAATGACAGTACAGACAAAGGGCTGATATCCAGAATCTATAAAGAACTCCTCAAACTCAACACACACAAAAAGATAATAATGTCAACAACTGGGCAGAAGACATGAACAGACACTTCTCCAATGAAGACATACAAATGACTATCAGACACATGAAAAAATGTCCATCATCATTAGCCATCAGGGAGATTCAAATCAAAACCACATTGAAATATCACCTTATACCAGTTAGAATGGCCAAAATTAGCAAGACAGGAAAAAACAAGTGTTGGAGAGGTTGTGGAGAAAGGGGAACCCTCTTACACTGTTGGTGGGAATGCAAGTTGGTGCAGCCACTTTTGAAAACAGTGTGGAGATTCCTCAAAAAATTAAAAATAGAGCTTCCCTATGACCCTGCAATTGCACTCCTGGGTATTTACCCCAAAGATACAGATGTAGTGAAAAGAAGGGCCATCTTTACCCTTATGTTCATAGCAGCAATGGTCACAGTCGCCAAACTGTGGAAAGAACCAAGATGCCCTTCAACAGATGAATGGATAAGGAAGATGTGGTCCATATACACTATGGAGTATTATGCCTCCATCAGAAAGGATGAATATCCAACTTCTTTTTTTTATTATTTTAATTTATTTTTTATTTTCAGTCATAACAGTATTCATTTTTTTTTGCACCACACCCAGTGCTACTTCTGTATCAACATTGATGGGACTGGAAGAGATTATGCTGAGTGAAATAAGTCAAGCAGAGAGAGAGAGTCGATTATCATATGGTTTCACTTACTTGTGGAGCATAAGGAATAACACAGAGGACATGAGGAGATGGAGAGGAGAAGGGAGTTGGGGGAAATTGGAGGGGGAGACAAACCATGAGAGAGAAAGACTATGGACTCAAAAACAATCTGAGGATTTTGGAGGGGCAGAGGGTGGGAGTTTGGGTGAGCCTGGTGGTGAGTATTACGGAGGGCACATATTGCATGGAGCACTGGGTGTGGTGCATAAACAATGAATTCTGGAACACTGGAAAGAAATTTTTAAAATAAATAAAATTTTTTAAAAAACAATCCAATTAAAACAAAGAACTCAGGAAAAATTTAAAACATAACCGTTGGAAAAAGAATAAGAATGATTTGGAAAACAAAGAAAAATTGTGGAACAAAATTGGTGGATTTGAGAATGAGACAGACCATAGTGGGAAGAAAATTCTAAAGAAATACAAGTAACTTTCCTAGAAATGCAGAAAATGAAATTGCATGCCCCACTCACTTCTCACATCAATACACATTTCTGTGATACTTTGAACATCATTCAGGGGGAAGGTGTTTTTTTCAGAAGGAAACACAGGATACATCCAAGGATAAGGAGTAAAAATCAACTCAACACAAGACAGGAAGACACAGAAGTTAGATTAAAAATTCAGAATCTGCAACCTATGATTGTATATGAATAGAGTTGTATATTAAGTGACAACTGTCACTTAAGCAAGAAGATAAATGGAGAGTTTGAAAGTGCAAATCTTCAAAAGTTATATTTCCAGTGAGCTTTTTCTCAGAAGGTAAGGGAGGATATGCTTTACCAAAAAGGAGTAGATGAGGAGAGATAAGGCATGTAATCCAGTCACACAGGATAAAACTTTGGTTTTTATGGATGCAGTAGAGATCGGTTTACACTGAGTGAAATAAGTCAAGCAGAGAAAGCCAGTTATCATGTGGTTTCACTTACTTATGGGACATAAGGAATAACATAGAGGACATTACAAGAAGGAAAGGAAAGTGAACTGGGGGAAATTGGAGGGGGAGATGAACAATGAGAGACTGCACTCTGTGGAGGGATGGGTGAGCTTGGTGGTGGGTATTAAGGAGGACACTGCATGCATGGAGCACTGGGTGTGGTGCATAAACAATGAATCTTGGAACACCAAAAAACTAAAATTAAATTTTAAAAAATATTGAGAATGCAGCAAAACCAGGAGACATAGCCAAAGAAGGTGTAGAGGAGTATGAGGCCATGTGGTGTAGATCAGAATAGAGACAGGTCCAGCGCCGTTCTCACAGTGCAGATACTTTATATCAGTTCTCCCATATACTCCTTAGAAGGCCCAGAGGTTTACAACTGTCTTGCCTACTGGTAGCAAGAAAAGCTGGACACCTAGTGGAGGGGAAATTACTGATAAAATATAGAAGATAATGGGGTAGATATCTAATAAACCATATGTCACATGTCTATGGGGATTAAATACCTAAACGCACATTTCTTGGCAATGTGACATTGTTGTAAGTCAGAGTTCTGGTGAATGAACCAAGGGGAATTCGCTGGATGCAACAACTAATCTTGCTTGACTTCCAAATCCAGCTTGTGGCCATAAGTCATCAGATGGATCTAGTCTATATTGGATCAAAGTTACATTGGCTCAAAGTAATGGCTACACCTGAGGAACAAGGAGACTGAGGTGGCCCAGTCCATGCACGGCATGGGTTACCATTTCCCCAGGTCCTCACCCCCTCTCCCTGTTGTGAAATCAAAGTCTTGTCTAGGAGCATAAACAAGGTGCCATTAGCACTGGAATGACAGGCTGGTGAATGGTCTTAGTGGGATTTGAACCCTGACTTCACTACATATCCAAATTTAAATGTGCTTCTCCTTCTAAATAGATGTAATAATAAAACAGAATCAGTGAAATCCCTGCATAAATACAAAATCTGTCCTGAAAAACAGTTGCACAACAATTAACTAAACACCTACTGTATCACTGCCATCACACAAAAACTAGAAGTGCACAGGCGGTACCCTGTAGGAGCATAACAGGGAGGAAGGACCATGGGATCAGAATACTGAAGATGTGAGGAGAGAGCTGCACACTCTAGGGAGATCCCTAGAAATGTGAAGTCACGAAAGAAGACAAGAAGAGTGTTGTCTGTGATGTGACACTGGGAAGGAATAAGGAGTTTCAACCCAGTGGGACTGAGGCAAGGACAGTAGTGAAAGGAGTCCACAGGGAGCAAAGGCCTTGGCAGAAAACTGGGCGGGGGGTTATGCAGAAATCAACCAGGAGTTCACCTAGGGCAGTTGTGTGAGTTGAGAGCAAGAGAATCCTTTTGAACCATAAGGTGAAAGCCCATAAGGGTCAAACTAAGGAGGTCAATAGAGAACTCTCAGCCAGAACACTTGGGTCCTTGCCCTGGCTGCCACCCACAAGTGTGGGCTGATGGTCAACTTACTGGACCTCTCTTGCCCGACTGTCTCCAGCTGAGAAGAAATGATATGTCCACCTCATGGAGAGGTGTTAGGGGAGAGGACATGACCTCCAGTTGACCAATGAACTGGACCCTGGCAATTGGAGGCTCCTCACCCACCTCCCCTTTCCTTGAAATGTAGGTTCCACTTGCCAGCTCCACTCCCAGAAGAGATCCCAAGCAGAATGCCTTGAGATAGTGATGTGGTGTTGAGACCACCTGAGCTGGGTATGTACCTGAACATACCCACTCTGTAAACTTTCTAATTCTGGCAAGTAGGTATGGAGATCTACTTTTCTTGTGGGTACCCAAGACAACCCTTGTATGTAGGCTCCCTTTCTCATTAAAACTGCCACATATTGGGACTCCTAGGTGGCTCAGTTGGTTAAACATCTGCCTTTGGCTCAGGTCACAATCCCAGAGTTCTGGGCTACTTGCTCACTGGGGAGTGTCCTACTCCCCCTGCTTGTACTCTCTCTCTCTCTCTCTCTCTCTCCCTCTCTCTCTCTCTGACAGATAAATAAATAAAATCTTTAAAAAAAAAAAAAAACCCTGCCACATACCAACTAGGAGTGACCAGCCTTTACTTCTGTTTCTCTCTACCTCTGTGTTCAGGAGCTTCATTCCGATTATACCTGGGAAGCTGCAGAGGAGGTTACCAACAAGGGAGGATGAAGACACATCTCAGTTTTCTCAGGAGCATCCTAGTTTAGGCTGTTCTCATGGCAGTCCCTCCATTTTAGGACCTTTTTCACACTCTAAAGTATCCCCTTTATCGAAATAAATGTCATCATTCTACACACTGGGTTGTTGTTAACATGATTAAAACTGGTTTGCTCCAGTGCCTTGCTTCAAGTGACTGCTCTATTGTTGTTTGCCGTTCATGTTTCAGTAAAATTTGAAAACAGATGGACACCTATGGCTTCTGGCCTTTGAAATGATTAACAAACCAACAATATGTGGAATATGTTTGACAGAGAAGCTCTGTGTAAATTATATCTCAATAATTTTTTCAAAAAAAAGGGGTATAAAGCAAATAATGAATCATTGAGCACTATGTCAAAAAGTAATGATGTACTATATGTTGGCTAAATGGACATAATAACAATTTTTAAAATACCATTCTTTTTATTCAAACATGGGATTTTTTTTAGTTTTTTTTTTTAATTTTTTATTTTTTAGAAACATATATTTTTATCCCCAGGGGTACAGGTCTGTGAATCGCCAGGTTTACACACTTCACAGCACTCACCAAAGCACATACCCTCCCCAATGTCCATAACACCACCCCCCTTCTCCCAACACCCTCCCCCCAGCAACCTTCAGTTTGTTTTGTGAGATTAAGAGTCACTTATGGTTTGTCTCCCTCCCAATCCCATCTAAACATAGGATTTTTACCTCAGATCTCAACATGACCTAGATTTTTCACACAATGTGAAGTTCAACCAAATTTGCATTGGTCTCTGACAGTCCTGGTAATCCTTCAAGGTTTAACATAGGAGGTTTCTCAATTTCAAAATGAATCTCCAGCAGCTGCCATGAACACAGCCCCTGCCCTGTGCCCAAGCTGCTCCTGAGGCCTTATGACAATCCCAGAAATATTCCCTGTGTACATAGAGACACAGCCTTGAAATCTCCATAACAGGGTTAGCCCATGGCAATAGTGACCCTGATCTAGGAATAGTCCAGATACTGTGATCAGCCAACATCTCACTGCCTTCAAGTTGTCTCCAAGGCCAGGACAATTCTTAACATTGCTGGCCTGGGTAAGTACCTCCCTTTCCAAGATCTAGACATTGAAATGATCTTAATAAGAAATAGGTTCACTTCCAAAGAACATGCCTGAGGTTAATGTCACAGGAGCCCTGGAGGTAAGGGGCAGAACTTGTTTTACAGAATGAGTGAAAAAAAAAAAAAAAGTGGGATATCTGCTCCTAAAATACTGCAAAGTTGATCCATATCAGCAACTTACAATTTAGAAATATTTACAGATCATCTAAATTTCAAAAGAATACCTTCATAAGCTTTTGTGCCAAAGCATAAAATGCTGAAAAAAAACAAGTTTCACTTAATGTTAGTACTTTTACGATGTATGGAAGGCTGAAATGACCAAAACCATTGGTGTGGTATATCTCAGGCCTTGCATGAGCTGGAGGACAGGCCAAATATAACTCACTCTTGCTGCATACTTTCTCTTTCTCCCATGACACAAGGTGTTCAGGACGGATCTGTACCTGTACAAATTCACACATACACCGTGGTTTGTCATAATAGGGGATCAATAAGTGTCACACCAACACCCAAACTGAAGGCTCCTTCATTCTTCTAGTTCTGAGCATCAACTAGGGACCTAACTTAAAGCCTCGTTTGGGAAGAGAAAATATCAGGCTAGCTACACATGCATTCTGACTTTATGGTTTCTCCTATGTCTCTTCATCAACACCATCTTGCCAATGAGTCCTTTATGGGCTGAGTTTACTGTTTGTTGATTCATTTGAGAATGATCATCATCTGTGATGGAGAAAGTATCAAGATTTTAAAAATACACTCTTATTGTGGGTACCATGTACATTATATGGGATATTATTTTATTTTATTTTTTGCTGAGTAAGAAACCCCTAGAGAGACCTCTGTCCCCACATGTAACAGAGCAAGTCCATCATACCTGGGGCACCAGACGGTGTCTCCATGTAGACCTAGCCAAAAAGTCTCTCATTTCATCACTAGAGTCTTTCATGTGCCTTGGGAATGAAGATTGGCAGCAATGGTCAATTGGGGAAAGTACACACATAAGAACATCACCTTCTTCCTTATCTCTAGCCTCTCCCTAAACTGGTATTGTTCTTGGCAACTTACACTCCAGCTGAATGATGGGGGAAAATGACCCAAATAATCCAAACAGCAAATTCTGCATTTGTGAGTAATTAACCCATGTCTCTGGCTCTCTCTTCAATTTCTTTTTCATTCTGGTAACTTGAGCCAACTTTGTTTCTCTTGTTCCTATTACCTCCTATTGTCCCTGCTTAAGCTAATGTGGTTTTTCTATTTCTATAGTATGAGGCTGTCCTGTGTCTCTCTTGACACCCAGCAGCACATTGTGTTTCTTTTCCTTATCTTGCCAAATACCAAGTGCTCCAGAGCCTCTGTACCTGCTGTTCCCTCTGCCTAGAACACTCTTTCCCAGATCTTCCCCTTGATATCATTGTCCACTTGTCCAGGATTTAAAGTCCAACCTCCTGGAGCTGGCCTGGACCCCTGTACAGGACATGGCCCCTCATGGTTGTTTTGTGGTTCTGTATGGCAATCACCTTCTGATGTCACTCAATCAGTTATGGGCAGGTTTGTTGTCTTGTGAGAAGTAAGCCCCACAGGTTGGAACTGGTCAAATAACTGAATCTGGGTCACATAGGACAGGACCCGTCATGGGGGAAGCTCATGATTACTGCTGAGCAGTGGGTGGGTGGGTGGATGGAACCTCCCATTTATTCCTAATTACCTTGTTTGAAGCCTGGATAAGCTCTTCACAAGTGTCTGTCATTCTTGCAAAACCAGCTGTGGTATTATCCCTGCTCATTTTAGGAATGAGGAAATGGAAGCTTGAAATGAGCAGCAGTTTCACTTGCTTGAGGACACTTAATGATTAGGCGTTGCCTCCAAGATTTGAGCCCATGTCTGCTTGAGCCCAGACCTGGTCACCGGTCCACTCTCAGCACTCCCTCTGCTGAGCAACCGCTTGCTCTACAGTTTGCATCATCCTTTGAATTGGTGGGGGAAAAGACCTAAACAGAGAGAGGAAAAAAATAGACTTATAATAGGCTGAATTGATGAAATTGAGTTAATTAAATGAGATATTCTTTGCGGGGTGGGAGGGGAGTGGGACAGCCTTCAGAGAGAATGATACATTGTATTTCCCAAACATCAATCGCCTTACTGGCGTCTGTGAGTGAGGGAAGTCTGCCCTCCAGAGGACATGTGTGCTATTGCACTGAGCCCAAATGTGCTAAGGTAAACCAGCAGGAGCAGACACACAGAAGTTCTATAGACCCTGAAGAAGGAGGGGGGAGGGGAGCAAGAGGATGTGAAGATCACAATAATCAAAAACCTGAAGAATGACAACACAGGCTCATTTTGCTGTAAAGCTGATGAGTTAGCAAGCACTTTTGCATTATTTTGATCTAAAGTCATCTATGATTATTGCAGTTCCAAAACTGTTTTGGGTCCAAGCGGCTCTGTCTCCTTGGTTTCTAAAGCTAGCTGGGATGCAGTTGATTCTTGCTGTCATTCCTGGTCCAAAGCCAGGTTCATCGTGTGACTCATTCCTTCATTTATGGGAGAGATGAAGGTAGTGAGCAGGAGAATAAAAGGAGGGCTCCTAGGCACTCACCAGCACAGTGAGTTCCTTCCTCCCTGATGGGCCAGACAACCAGAGCTGCCCTGACCCATGAAGCTGCTGAGAGTCCTTGTGCTGACTGCCCTCCCCCTTCCCTGCAGGTGAGTTCTGTGTGGGGAGGACAGGTCTTGGAGAGAAGATTGTGTCAGGGCCCTCTGGAAGACCTCCTGTTCCCCAAACTCCAGTGTGAGCATCTCGTTTCTCTAGTGTTTCATGATTACTAGTGTTTGGCTTTTCTGGGCTACAGAGGTAGTGAGTGTATGGGTGGGGAGGGGGCACACATGTTTTCAGGCTTAAAGGAAATCCTAGATCCTGAGCTTATTCTGCTAGAATTGAGAATATAAGACCATTCACCAGAATCTCTCTGAATATATTGTAAGGACCTATTTATTTTTTTTTAATTTTTTATTTTTTATAAACATATATTTTTATCCCCAGGGGTACAGGTCTGTGAATCACCAGGTTTACATACTTCACAGCACCCACCAAAGCACATACCCTCCCCAATGTCCATAATCCCACCCCCTTCTCCCAAACCCCCTCCCCCAGCAACCCTCGGTTTGTTTTGTGAGATTAAGAGTCACTTATGGTGGGGAGGAGTCAAGATGGCGGAGAAGTAGCAAGCTGAGACTGCTTCAGCTAGCCGGAGATCAGCTAGATAGCTTATCTAAAGATTGCAAACACCTGAAAATCCATCGGCAGATCGAAGAGAAGAAGAACAGCAATTCTGGAAACAGAAAAACAACCACTTTCTGAAAGGTAGGACCGGCAGAGAAGTGAATACAAAGCGACGGGAAGATACACCCCGGGGGGGAGGGGCCGGCTCCCGGCAAGCGGCGGAGCAACCGCGCACAAAATCAGGACTTTTAAAAGTCTGTTCCGCTGAGGGACATCGCTCCAGAGGCTAAACCGGGGCGAAGCCCACGCGGGGTCAGCGTGGCCTCAGGTCCCACAGGGTCACAGAAGGATCGGGGGTGTCTGAGTGTCGCAGAGCTTGCGGGTATTGGAACGGGAAAGCCGGCTACAGAGACAGAGCCGACAGTAAGCTCACAGCTCCGTGTTACCTTGAACCGGTCGCAGGCTCGGTGAGCTCGGAGCGCGGCCGGAGGTCAGGCAGACGGGAGTAACTGGGCGCGGTTCTCTGAGCACGCACTGAGGAGTGCGGACCTGGGCTCTCGGCTCCTCCGGGCCGGAGACCAGGAGGCCGCCATTTGTATTCCCGTCCTCTGGAACTCTACGGAAAGCGCTCAGGGAACAAAAGCTCCTGAAAGCAAACCCGAGCGGATTACTCACCCCGGCCCCGGGTAAGGGCGGTGTAATTCCGCCTGGGGCAAAGACACTTGAGAATCACTACAACAGGCCCCTCCCCCAGAAGATCAACAAGAAATCCAGCCAAGACCAAGTTCACCTACCAAGGAGTGCGGTTTCAATACCAAGGAGAGCAGCAGAATTCCAGAGGAGGAGAAAGCCAAGCACGGAACTCATGGCTTTTTTCCTGTGATTTTTTTTAGTCTTGCAGTTAATTTAATTTTTTCTTTTTCATTTTTTTTTTTTCTCGCCTTCGGGTAAAATTTTTTTTTAACTGTTACCTTTTTCTTTTTTAACGATTTTATACTAGTTTATCTAATATATATATTTTTTCTTTTTTACATTTTTCTTAGGTGTTTTCTTTTTTAAAAAATTCTTTTCTTTTCTTTTCTTTTTTTTTCTTTTTCTTTTTTTCTTTTTTTTTTTTTTTTTCTTTCTTCCTTTTTGAACCTCTTTTTATCCCCTTTCTCCCCACTCACGATTTTGGATCTCCTCTAATTTGGTTAAAGCATATTTTCCTGGGGTTGTTGCCACCCTTTTAGTATTTTACTTGCCCCTTCATTTACTCTTATCTGGACAAAATGACAAGACGTAAAAATTCAACACAAAAAAAAGAACAAGAGGCAGTACCGAAGGCTAGGGACCTAATCAATACAGACATCGGTAATATGTCAGATCTAGAGTTCAGAATGACAATTCTCAAGCTTCTAGCCGGGCTCGAAAAAGGCATGGAAGATATTAGAGAAACCCTCTCGAGAGATATAAAAGCCCTTTCTGGAGAAATAGAAGAACTAAAATCTAACCAAGTTGAAATCAAAAAAGCTATTAATGAGGTGCAATCAAAAATGGAGGCTCTAACTGCTAGGATAAGTGAGGCAGAAGAAAGAATTAGTGATATAGAAGACCAAATGACAGAGAATAAAGAAGCTGAGCAAAAGAGGGACAAACAGCTACTGGACCACGAGGGGAGAATTCGAGAGATAAGTGACACCATAAGACGAAACAACATTAGAATAATTGGGATTCCAGAAGAAGAAGAAAGTGAGAGGGGAGCAGAAGGTATACTGGAGAGAATTATTGGGGAGAATTTCCCCAATATGGCAAAGGGAACGAGCATCAAAATTCAGGAGGTTCAGAGAATGCCCCTCAAAATCAATAAGAATAGGACCACACCCCGTCACCTAATAGTAAAATTTACAAGTCTCAATGACAAAGAGAAAATCCTGAAAGCAGCCCGGGAAAAGAAGTCTGTAACATACAATGGTAAAAATATTAGATTGGCAGCTGACTTATCCACAGAGACCTGGCAGGCCAGAAAGAGCTGGCATGATATTTTCAGAGCACTAAACGAGAAAAACATGCAGCCAAGAATACTATATCCAGCTAGGCTATCATTGAAAATAGAAGGAGAATTAAAAGCTTCCAGGACAAACAACAACTGAAAGAATTTGCAAATACCAAACCAGCTCTACAGGAAATATTGAAAGGGGTCCTCTAAGCAAAGAGAGAGCCTACAAGTGGTAGATCAGAAAGGAACAGAGACCATATACAGTAACAGTCACCTTACAGGCAATACAATGGCACTAAATTCATATCTCTCAATAGTTACCCTGAATGTGAATGGGCTAAATGCCCCTGTCAAAAGACACAGGGTATCAGAATGGATAAAAAAAAACAAAACCCATCTATATGTTGCCTCCAAGAAACACATTTTAAGCCCGAAGACACCTCCAGATTTAAAGTGAGGGGGTGGAAAAGAATTTACCATGCTAATGGACATCAGAAGAAAGCAGGAGTGGCAATCCTTATATCAGATCAATTAGATTTTAAGCCAAAGACTATAATAAGAGATGAGGAAGGACACTATATCATACTCAAAGGGTCTGTCCAACAAGAAGATTTAACAATTTTAAATATCTATGCCCCCAATGTGGGAGCAGCCAACTATATAAACCAATTAATAACAAAATCAAAGAAACACATCAACAATAATACAATGATAGTAGGGGACTTTAACACTCCCCTCACTGAAATGGACAGGTCATCCAAGCAAAAGATCAGCAAGGAAATAAAGGCCTTAAATGACACACTGGACCAGATGGACATCACAGATATATTCAGAATATTTCATCCCAAAGCAACAGAATACACATTCTTCTCTAGTGCACATGGAACATTCTCCAGAATAGATCACATCCTCGGTCCTAAATCAGGACTCAACCGGTATCAAAAGATTGGGATCATTCCCTGCATATTTTCAGACCACAATGCTCTAAAGCTAGAACTCAACCACAAAAGGAAGTTTGGAAAGAACCCAAATACATGGAGACTAAACAGTATCCTTCTAAAGAATGAATGGGTCAACCGGGAAATTAAAGAAGAATTGAAAAAAATCATGGAAACAAATGATAATGAAAAATACAACGGTTCAAAATCTGTGGGACACAACAAAGGCAGTCCTGAGAGGAAAATATATAGCGGTACAAGCCTTTCTCAAGAAACAAGAAAGGTCTCAGGTACACAACCTAACCCTACACCTAAAGGAGCTGGAGAAAGAACAAGAAAGAAACCCTAAGCCCAGCAGGAGAAGAGAAATCATAAAGATCAGAGCAGAAATCAATGAAATAGAAACCAAAAAAAACAATAGAACAAATCAACGAAACTAGGAGCTGGTTCTTTGAAAGAATTAATAAGATTGATAAACCCCTGGCCCGACTTATCAAAAAGAAAAGAGAAAGGACCCAAATAAATAAAATCATGAATGAAAGAGGAGAGATCACAACTAACACCAAAGAAATACAAACTATTATAAGAACATACTATGAGCAACTCTACGGCAATAAATTTGACAATCTGGAAGAAATGGATGCATTCCTAGAAACATATAAACTACCACAACTGAACCAGGAAGAAATAGAAAGCCTGAACAGACCCATAACCAGTAAGGAGATAGAAACAGTCATTAAAAATCTCCAAACAAACAAAAGCCCAGGGCCAGACGGCTTCCCGGGGGAATTCTACCAAACATTTAAAGAAGAACTAATTCCTATTCTCCTGAAACTGTTCCAAAAAATAGAAATGGAAGGAAAACTTCCAAACTCATTTTATGAGGCCAGCATCACCTTGATCCCAAAACCAGACAAGGATCCCACCAAAAAAGAGAGCTATAGACCGATATCCTTGATGAACACAGATGCGAAAATACTCAACAAAATACTAGCCAATAGGATTCAACAGTACATTAAAAAGATTATTCACCACGACCAAGTGGGATTTATTCCAGGGCTGCAAGGTTGGTTCAACATCCGCAAATCAGTCAATGTGATACAACACATCAATAAAAGAAAGAACAAGAACCATATGATACTCTCAATAGATGCTGAAAAAGCATTTGACAAAGTACAGCATCCCTTCCTGATCAAAACTCTTCAAAGTGTAGGGATAGAGGGCACATACCTCAATATCATCAAAGCCATCTATGAAAAACCCACCGCAAATATCATTCTCAATGGAGAAAAACTGAAAGCTTTTCCGCTAAGGTCAGGAACACGGCAGGGATGTCCATTATCACCACTGCTATTCAACATAGTACTAGAGGTCCTAGCCTCAGCAATCAGACAACAAAAGGAAATTAAAGGCATCCAAATCGGCAAAGAAGAAGTCAAATTATCACTCTTCGCAGATGATATGATACTATATGTGGAAAACCCAAAAGACTCCACTCCAAAACTGCTAGAACTTATACAGGAATTCAGTAAAGTGTCAGGATATAAAATCAATGCACAGAAATCAGTTGCATTTCTCTACACCAACAGCAAGACAGATGAAAGAGATATTAAGGAGTCAATCCCATTTACAATTGCATCCAAAACCATAAGATACCTAGGAATAAACCTAACCAAAGAGACACAGAATCTATACTCAGAAAACTATAAAGTACTCATGAAAGAAATTGAGGAAGACACAAAGAAATGGAAAAATGTTCCATGCTCCTGGATTGGAAGAATAAATATTGTGAAAATGTCTATGCTACCTAAAGCAATCTACACATTTAATGCAATTCCTATCAAAGTACCATCCATCTTTTTCAAAGAAATGGAACAAATAATGCTAAAATTTATATGGAACCAGAAAAGACCTCGAATAGCCAAAGGGATATTGAAAAAGAAAGCCAACGTTGGTGGCATCACAATTCCGGACTTCAAGCTCTATTACAAAGCTGTCATCATCAAGACAGCATGGTACTGGCACAAAAACAGACACATAGATCAATGGAACAGAATAGAGAGCCCAGAAATAGACCCTCAAATCTATGGTCAACTAATCTTCGACAAAGCAGGAAAGAATGTCCAATGGAAAAAAGACAGCCTTTTCAATAAATGGTGCTGGGAAAATTGGACAGCCACATGCAGAAAAATGAAATTGGACCATTTCCTTACACCACACACAAAAATAGACTCAAAATGGATGAAGGACCTCAATGTACGAAAGGAATCCATCAAAATCCTTGAGGAGAACACGGGCAGCAACCTCTTCGACCTCTGCCGCAGCAACATCTTCCTAGGAACAACGCAAAAGGCAAGGGAAGCAAGGGAAAAAATGAACTACTGGGATTTCATCAAGATCAAAAGCTTTTGCACAGCAAAGGAAACAGTTAACAAAATCAAAAGACAACTGACAGAATGGGAGAAGATATTTGCAAACGACATATCAGATAAAGGACTAGTGTCCAGAATCTATAAAGAACTTAGCAAACTCAACACCCAAAGAACAAATAATCCAATCAAGAAATGGGCAGAGGACATGAACAGACATTTCTGCAAAGAAGACATCCAGATGGCCAACAGACACATGAAAAAGTGCTCCATATCACTCGGCATCAGGGAAATACAAATCAAAACCACAATGAGATATCACCTCACACCAGTCAGAATGGCTAAAATCAACAAGTCAGGAAATGACAGATGCTGGCGAGGATGCGGAGAAAGGGGAACCCTCCTACACTGTTGGTGGGAATGCAAGCTGGTGCAGCCACTCTGGAAAACAGCATGGAGGTTCCTCAAAATGTTGAAAATAGAACTGCCCTATGACCCAGCAATTGCACTATTGGGTATTTACCCTAAAGATACAAATGTAGTGATCCAAAGGGACACATGCACCCGAATGTTTATAGCAGCAATGTCCACAATAGCCAAACTATGGAAAGAACCTAGATGTCCATCAACAGATGAATGGATCAAGAAGATGTGGTATATATACACAATGGAATACTATGCAGCCATCAAAAGAAATGAAATCTTGCCATTTGCAACAACATGGATGGAACTAGAGCGTATCATGCTTAGCGAAATAAGTCAAGCAGAGAAAGACAACTATCATATGATCTCCCTGATATGAGGAAGTGGTGATGCAACATGGAGGCTTAAGTGGGTAGAAGAATAAATGAAACAAGATGGGATTGGGAGGGAGATAAACCATAAGTGACTCTTAATCTCACAAAACAAACTGAGGGTTGCCGGGGGGAGGGGGTTTGGGAGAAGGGGGTGGGATTATGGACATTGGGGAGGGTATGTGATTTGGTGAGTGCTGTGAAGTGTGTAAACCTGGTGATTCACAGACCTGTACCCCTGGGGATAAAAATATATGTTTATAAAAAATAAAAAATTAAAAAAAAAATAAAAAAAAAAAAAAAAAAAAAAAAAAAAAAAGAGTCACTTATGGTTTGTCTCCCTCCCTTGTTTCATTGATTCTTCTTCTAACCACTTAAGCCCCCATGTTGCATCACCACTTCCTCATATCAGGGAGATCATATGATAGTTGTCTTGCTCTGCTTGACTTATTTCGCTAAGCATGATACGCTCTAGTTCCATCCATGTTGTCGCAAATGGCAAGATTTCATTTCTTTTGATGGCTGCATAGTATTCCATTGTGTATATATACCACATCTTATTTATCCATTCATCTGGTGATGGACATCTAGGTTCTTTCCATAGTTTGGCAATTGTGGACATTGCTGCTATAAACATTCGGGTGCACGTGCCCCTTTGGATCACTACGTTTGTATCTTTAGGGTAAATACCCAGTAGTGCAATTGCTGGGTCATAAGGCAGTTCTATTTTCAACATTTTGAGGAACCTCCATGCTGTTTTCCAGAGTGGCTGCACCAGCTTGCATTCCCACCAACAGTGTAGGAGGGTTCCCCTTTCTCCGCATCCTCGCCAGCATCTGTCATTTCCTGACTTGTTGATTTTAGCCATTATGACTGGTGTGAGGTGATATCTCATTGTGGTTTTGATTTGTATTTCCCTGATGCCGAGTGATATGGAGCACTCTTTCATGTGTCTGTTGGCCATCTGGATGTCTTCTTTGCAGAAATGTCTGTTCATGTCCTCTGCCCATTTCTAATCCAATCAGATTAGTTGTTCTTTGGGTGTTGAGTTTGCTGAGTTCTTTATAGATTCTGGACACTAGTCCTTTATCTGATATGTCATTTGCAAATATCTTCTCCCATTCTGTCAGTTGTCTTTTGATTTTGTTAACTGTTTCCTTTGCTGTGCAAAAGCTTTTGATCTTGATGAAATCCCAATAGTTCAGTTTTGCCCTTGCTTCCCTTGCCTTTGGCGATTTTCCTAGGAAGATGTTGCTGCAGCTGAGGTCGAAGAGGTTGCTGCCCGTGTTCTCCTCAAGAATTTTGATGGATTCCTTTCACACATTGAGGTCCTTCATCCATTTTGAGTCTATTTTCGTGTGTGGTGTAAGGAAGTGGTCCAATTTCATTGTTCTGCATGTGGCTGTCCAATTTTCCCAGCACCATTTATTGAAGAGGCTGTCTTTTTTCCATTGGACAGTCAGTCTTTCCTGCTTTGTCGAAGATTAGTTGACTGTAGAGTTGAGGGTCTATTTCTGGGCTCTCTATTCTGTTCCATTGATCTATGTGTCTGTTTTTGTGCCAGTACCATGCTGTCTTGATGATGACAGCTTTGTAATAGAGCTTGAAGTCCGGAATTGTGATGCCACCAACGTTGGCTTTCTTTTTCAATATCCCTTTGGCTATTCGAGGTCTTTTCTGCTTCCATATAAATTTTAGAATTATTTGTTCCATTTCTTTGAAAAAGATGGATGGTACTTTGATACGAATTGCATTAAATGTGTAGATTGCTTTAGGTAGCATAGACATTTTCACAATATTTATTCTTCCAATCCAGGAGCATGGAACATTTTTCCATTTCTCTGTGTCTTCCTCAATTTCTTTCATGAGTACTTTATAGTTTTCTGAGTATAGATTCTGTGCCTCTTTGGTTAGGTTTATTCCTAGGTATCTTGTGGTTTGGGGTGCAACTGTAAATGGGATTGACTCCTTAATTTCTCTTTCTTCTGTCTTGTTGTTGGTGTAGAGAAATGCAACTGATTTCTGTGCATTGATTTTATATCCTGACACTTTACTGAATTCCTGTATAAGTTCTAGCAGTTTTGGAGTGGAGTCTTTTGGGTTTTCCACATATAGTATCATATCATCTGTGAAGAGTGATAATTTGACTTCTTCTTTGCCAATTTGGATGCCTTTAATTTCCTTTTGTTGTCTGATTGCTGAGGCTAGGACCTCTAGTACTATGTTGAATAGCAGTGGTGATAATGGACATCCCTGCCGTGTTCCTGACCTTAGTGAAAAAGCTTTCAGTTTTTCTCCATTGAGAATGATATTTGCGGTGGGTTTTTCATAGATGGCTTTGATGATATTGAGGTATGTGCCCTCTATCCCTACACTTTGAAGAGTTTTGATCAGGAAGGGATGCTGTACTCTGTCAAATGCTTTTTCAGCATCTATTGAGAGTATCATATGGTTCTTGTTCTTTCTTTTATTGATGTGTTGTATCACATTGACTGATTTGCGGATGTTGAACCAACCTTGCAGCCCTGGAATAAATCCCACTTGGTCGTGTTGAATAATCCTTTTAATGTACTGTTGAATCCTATTGGCTAGTATTTTGTTGAGTATTTTCGCATCTGTGTTCATCAAAGATATTGGTCTATAGCTCTCTTTTTTGATGGGATCCTTGTCTGGTTTTGGGATCAAGGTGATGCTGGCCTCATAAAATGAGTTTGGAAGTTTTCCTTCCATTTCTATTTTTTGGAACAGTTTCAGGAGAATAGGAATTAGTTCTTCTTTAAATGTTTGGTAGAATTCCCCCGGGAAGCCCTCTGGCCCTGGGCTTTTGTTTGTTTGGAGATTTTTAATGACTGTTTCAATCTCCATACTGGTTATGGGTCTGTTCAGGCTTTCTATTTCTTCCTGGTTCAGTTGTGGTAGTTTATATGTTTCTAGGAATGCATCCATTTCTTCCAGATTGTCAAATTTGTTGGCGTAGAGTTGCTCATAGTATGTTCTTATAATAGTTTGTATTTCTTTGGTGTTAGTTGTGATCTCTCCTCTTTCATTCATGATTTTATTTATTTGGGTCCTTTCTCTTTTCTTTTTGATAAGTCGGGCCAGGGGTTTATCAATTTTATTAATTCTTTCAAAGAACCAGCTCCTAGTTTCGTTGATTTGTTCTATTGTTTTTTGGTTTCTATTTCATTGATTTCTGCTCTGATCTTTATGATTTCTCTTCTCCTGCTGGGCTCAGGGTTTCTCTCTTGTTCTTTCTCCAGCTCCTTTAGGTGTAGGGTTAGGTTGTGTACCTGAGACCTTTCTTGTTTCTTGAGAAAGGCTTGTACCACTATATATTTTCCTCTCAGGACTGCCTTTGTTGTGTCCCAATGATTTTGAACCGTTGTATTTTCATTATCATTTGTTTCCATGATTTTTTTCAATTCTTCTTTAATTTCCTGGTTGACCCATTCATTCTTTAGAAGGATACTGTTTAGTCTCCATGTATTTGGGTTCTTTCCAAACTTCCTTTTGTGGTTGAGTTCTAGCTTTAGAGCATTGTGGTCTGAAAATATGCAGGGAATGATCCCAATCTTTTGATACCGGTTGAGTCCTGATTTAGGACCGAGGATGTGATCTATTCTGGAGAATGTTCCATGTGCACTAGAGAAGAATGTGTATTCTGTTGCTTTGGGATGAAAAGTTCTGAATATATCTGTGATGTCCATCTGGTCCAGTGTGTCGTTTAAGGCCTTTATTTCCTTGCTGATCTTTTGCTTGGATGATCTGTCCATTTCAGTGAGGGGAGTGTTAAAGTCCCCTACTATTATTGTATTATTGTTTATGTGTTTCTTTGATTTCGTTATTAATTGGTTTATATAGTTGGCTGCTCCCACGTTGGGGGTATAGATATTTAAAATTGTTAGATCTTCTTGTTGGCCAGACCCTTTGAGTATGATATAGTGTCCTTCCTCATCTCTTATTATAGTCTTTGGCTTAAAATCTAATTGATCTGATATAAGGATTGCCACCCCTGCTTTCTTCTGATGTCCATTAGCATGGTAAATTCTTTTCCATCCCCTCACTTTAAATCTGGCGGTGTCTTCGGGCTTGAAATGAGTTTCTTGGAGGCAACATATAGATGGGTTTTGGTTTTTTATCCATTCTGATACCCTGTGTCTTTTGACAGGGGCATTTAGCCCATTAACCTTCAGGGTAACTATTGAGAGATATGAGTTTAGTGCCATTGTATTGCCTGTAAGGTGACTGTTACTGTATATGGTCTCTGTTCCTTTCTGACCTACCACTTGTAGGCTCTCTCTTTGCTTAGAGGACCCCTTTCAATATTTCCTGTAGAGCTGGTTTGGTGTTTGCAAATTCTTTCAGTTTTTGTTTGTCCTGGAAGCTTTTAATCTCTCCTTCTATTTTCAATGATAGACTAGCTGGATATAGTATTCTTGGTTGCATGTTTTTCCTCGTTTAGTGCTCTGAAAATATCATGTCAGCTCTTTCTGGCCTGCCAGGTCTCTGTGGATAAGTCAGCTGCCAATCTAATATTTTTACCATTGTATGTTACAGACTTCTTTTCCCTGGATGCTTTCAGGATTTTCTCTTTGTCACCGAGACTTGTAAATTTTACTATTAGGTGACGGGGTGTGGGCCTATTCTTATTGATTTTGAGGGGCATTCTCTGAACCTCCTGAATTTTGATGCTCATTCCCTTTGCCATATTGGGGAAATTCTCCCCAATAATTCTCTCCAGTATACCTTCTGCTCCCCTCTCTCTTTCTTCTTCTTCTGGAATCCCAATTATTCTAATGTTGTTTCGTCTTATGGTGTCACTTATCTCTCGAATTCTCCCCTCGTGGTCCAGTAGCTGTTTGTCCCTCTTTTGCTCAGCTTCTTTATTCTCTGTCATTTGGTCTTCTATATCACTAATTCTTTCTTCTGCCTCATTTATCCTAGCAGTGAGAGCCTCCATTTTTTATTGCACCTCATTAATAGCTTTTTTTATTTCAACTTGGTTAGATTTTAGTTCTTTTATTTCTCCAGAAAGGGCTTTTATATCTCCCGAGGGGGTTTCTCTAATATCTTCCATGCCTTTTTCAAGCCCAGCTAGAAGCTTGAGAATTGTCATTCTGAACTCTAGATATGACATATTACCAATGTCTGTATTGATTAGGTCCCCAGCCTTCGGTACTGCCTCTTGTTCTTTTTTTTGTGGTGAATTTTTCCGTCTTGTCATTTTGTCCAGATAAGAGTATATGAAGGAGCATTAAAATACTAAAAGGGTGGCAACAACCCCAGGAAAATATGCTTCAACCAAATCAGAAGAGATCCCAAATCGTGAGGGGGGAGAAAGGGAATAAAAAGAGGTTCAAAAAGGGAGAAAGAAAAAAAAAGGAAAAAAGAAAAGAAAAGAATTTTAAAAAAAGAAAATGAATAAAGAAAAATATAAAAAAGAAAATATATATATATTAGATAAACTAGTTAAAAAACGTTAAAAAAGAAAAGGGTAAAAGTTAAAAAAAAATTTTTACCAGAAGGTGAGAAAAAAAACAAAAAATGAAAAAGAAAAAAAATTAAATTAACTGCAAGACTAAAAAAAATCACAGGGAGAAAGCCATGAGTTCCGTGCTTTGCTTTCTCCTCCTCTGGAATTCTGCTGCTCTCCTTGGTATTGAAACTGCACTCCTTGGTAGGTGAACTTGGTCTTGGCTGGATTTCTTGTTGATCTTCTGGGGGAGGGGCCTGGTGTAGTGATTCTCAAGTGTCTTTGCCCCGTCTTTACCAGGGGCCGGGGTGAGTAATCCGCTCAGGTTTGCTTTCAGGAGCTTTTGTTCCCTGAGCGCTTTCCGTAGAGTTCCGGAAGACGGGAATACAAATGGCGGCCTCCTGGTCTCCGGCCTGGAGGAGCCAAGAGCCCGGGGCCCCACTCCTCAGTGCACCCTCAGAGAACAGCGCCCAGTTACTCCCGTCTGCCTGACCTCTGGCCGCGCTCCGAGCTCACCGAGCCTGTGACCGGTTCAAGGTAACCCCGAGCTGCGAGCTTACTGTCGGCTCTGTCTCTGTAGCCGGCTTTCCCGTTCCAATACCCACAAGCTCTGAGACACTCAGACACCCCCGATTCTTCTGTGACCCTGCGGGACCTGAGGCCACGCTGACCCCGCATGGGCTTCGCCCCGGTTTAGCCTCTGGAGCGATGTCCCTCAGCGGAACAGACTTTTAAAAGTCCTGATTTTGTGCGCCGTTGCTCTGCCACTTGCCCGGAGCCGGCCTCTCCCCCCGGGGTCTATCTTCCCGTCGCTTTGGATTCACGTCTCCACCAGTCCTACCTTTCAGAAAGTGGTTGTTTTTCTGTTTCCAGAATTGCTGTTCTTCTTCTCTTCAATCTGCCGATGGATTTGCAGGTGTTTGCAATTTTTAGATAAGCTATCTAGCTGATCTCCAGCTAGCTGAAGTAGTCTCAGCCTGCTACTTCTCCACCATCTTGACTCCTCTGTAAGGACCTATTTAGCTAGAGGCTTCCATCAAGGTTAAAACAATAATGTTGGTTTTTTTTTTATTAATTTATTTATTTTCAGAAAAACAGTATTCATTATTTTTTCACCACACCCAGTGCTCCATGCAATCCGTGCCCTCTCTAATACCCACCACCTGGTACCCCAACCTCCCACCCCCCGCCACTTCAAACCCCACAGATTGTTTTTCAGAGTCCCTAGTCTCTCATGATTCACCTCCCCTTACAATTTACCCCAACTCCCTTCTCCTCTCTAACACCCCTTGTCCTCCATGATATTTGTTATGCTCCACAAATGTTGTTTAACCCTTAAACTATCCCTGCTCCTCTTCCCCCAGGGGACTTACTTAAAAACAAGTCCTGGAAACCAGCTCCAGGTAACAAAGCCCAGATACAGGGGTGGGTCGGGCCAGGTAGAGACATCCGATCAGTGGGGGGTTGCATACTGTCTCCCTACCTACCAAGGAGTATGGGCCCCTGCCCTTTGGGAGCCTTTTGGCACCAATCCTAACCAAAGTGTGATAGGCTAAATCAAATGTCTACTAGGGTAAATTGTAATTAAATTGGTCACCTAGTATCACTGTGGAGTTTCCAGTGTGTGTTACAATCTCATTGGCCACCTGTGCGTGGCCAGCCCGACAGCATGGCCTTTGCCCTTAAAAGCTAGTCTGGGAAACAGAGAAAGGTCGCCCCTCTCTGTAGAGGCATGGCCCTGGCCGGTCAGTTTGATGCTTGATGCGAAAGAAAGCTTTGCTTGACATTCGCTTTATATCAGTCTCGTTCCTTTAATCATGGACCCATTTTGGGGGGCATAACAGTATGTGTTTCCTGGGATGTAAGAAGATGACCATAACGTAAGGAGTCCCACAAAGGCCTTCATACCTATGTAACTGAGATCACTTTTGCATGTTTTTTCCCAGGTTCTGGATGTTCATTTCTAGAAAAAAGTGGTTAATGAAACAGTTGAACTTCAAGTAAACACAGATGAATACTGAGAATTTCTTCAAATATTCTTACCTGATGCTGCCACTGACCAGGCCATAGCCCAACTGAGGCAATGTTTTCTCACATGAAACTCTGAGCAATGTTGCAGTAGTGATGGCAAATACAGTTTCTGTGGTGTGCTTTCAAGCCTCTGGACAAGGACGAGCAGGCTCTAAGTTTGTCACTCAATATACTATGGCAAATGTTGCACAGGTCTTATTCTATTTCAGTGAATTTAATTGTAGGTGCGTGTGAATCCTTTGACATTCAGAAAGCCAGCCAAGCTCCCACTGCTTTTCACTCTGTGGAAACTTTAGGGAATGATAAATGAAAAAGGCCAAAGAGGGAAAACAATACACACACACACATACACACAATTTCCATCAAGGTAAAAAAATATCTGATTCCCAAGAAGGCCCTCACTTGTAGAAGTGATCAACACAAAAAGATCCCCTTCTTCATAGAAACAAATAGGAAAATATTCATAAGAATTTTCAAAAGTATGGTGTAAGAGAATGGTCAAAATATCATTCTTCTATACATAGCTCTCCAATATTCCCAGCACCAGGGGGAGACAGGATGGTGGAGAAGTAGGAGGTGCTGTTTCAACCGGTCACCTAAAGTGAGCTGATTATCTACAAAGAACTCTGATCACCCATGGAATCAGACTGAGATTAGAATTATACAATTCTGGATCTCTATGGGAGCAGAAGACACCAGTGGACAGGTAAAGCAGAGTGGGAACATCGGACTGATATCAGAAGATAAACAAAAGAGGGAGGGAGCCACCAGAAGCGACCCATTGGAAAGTAATATCCCAATACGAAAGTGCCCTGTGATTGGGGACCAACATTAACTTGGAGTCTGGTTGAAAGCATTCAAAAAGAGCAATAGATCTTAAGGGGAAATTGGTGGGATTGGGTGGTTAGGGACAGGGATTTAAGCCCATGGACCCAGGGTGCCCATGACTGGTGTTGAACCAAAGAGTGCAACAAAGAAGCCAGGTCTTGGTCCCTGAGCCGCCAGCACGCCTGAGAGCATCTGGGTGGCAGCGCCCATGAGGGAGTCTGGTGTGGGCGCCAGCCAATGCTCTCTAGAACCACAGCCTTTTGCATTCTCCATGCATGCTCCATGACCAGGGTCTGAGTTGCACTCCACAACCTCCCCTGAGAGAGGTCCATGCAAGTGCCAGCCGGTGCTCTCTAGGACCAGGAGATTCTGAACACTCCCAGCCTAGGCCAGCGTGAAAATCTCAGTGTACTATCTCTGCTTGGGACCTCTCTGGTGGTCTGGAGCTCCCAGACAGCCTCGGCTGGTATTTCTCATGGTTTTGGGTACAAGCGGGAGTTTCTGTGGCCCCAGAGACCGTGCCTGGGGGCATGATCTGCCAGTGGCAGAGAAGGAATTTATGTGCTCTGGAGCACCCAGAGGGGAACAGACTGAGGCTTCTCTCTGAGAGGGAGGTCTGGGTGCAGTTTGATTTCCTCTAAACCTCCCAAAAACCACCAAAAGCTGCCAAGGGGAGAAAAAACAAACAAACAAACAAACAAAAGCTTCCAGAGAACAAAAGCCTAAAAAACCAGTTTCCTCAGAGCCCAGCCCCTTGATGGGGGTAGGAGGACTCAACTCTAGCAAGACTCCCTGAAAAACCGTGCGGCAGGCCCCTCCCCCAGAAAGCCAGCCAAAAAACAAAAACAAAACAAAAATAAAAACAAAAAAACAATAGGACCACCACCACTACTTCATAGATACAACTTTTATTTTTAATTGGTTCCCACTACTCTAGTTCTTTTCACTTTTTTATATAACTTTTTAACCTATTTACCATACAATGAGATGTTCAGTACATCAATGTCGCTCTCCGCCCGCAAGAACGACCCGCAGACAAGGTGAGTGGCAAGCTTCTTTTATTACTAATGCTAATGGCGGCCGCCCCGCACCAAGCACTTACAGCAGTATTTATCCACAAAGTTCACCCGTTCTCGCCCCCCTATTTGGCCAATCATAACGCCGTGCACGCAGTGTCCTTGTGGACCCTTATGTAACCATACAGGACTCTATTGTTCTCTAGCGGTGATCATGCGTTTATCTCTTGGCTCCTGGTGCTGTGTGCGTCAGCCACGAGCGCACCCATATCCTCCTAAACCAATCATTCTCAGTTCCTCAATCTTCAGGCACTCCCGTCTACGTGACTCCTTGCATCTGCTGGATGGCTCTCCACAGCTCCCCCTTTTTTATTTTTTATATGGCAGGGATCGTGCCTGTCTTAGGTTGCCAATCCTCAGCACACATGCTTACCCGTCATCGGGTACTCCCCCTAGCCGAGGAGCCCCTGTCTTAGGTTGCTATGGTGAGGGATCAGTCTTACCCGTCTTTGGCTACCGACCCAGCATACTAAGCCATATTTGGGGGGGGAGGTGCTAGCCTCCAGAGCCATCATAGCTTGAACCAAAACTTGTTGCTGCCGTTGCGCAACTCTACAGATGCATCTTAGTAGGAGCACTTGAGCCAGAATCATCAACATAATTAGGGCTCCTATGCCTGCCCAGTTTTTGAGGAATGAGACTGATTGTTATAACATACTAACCAAATCGCTGACGGAGCCAAGAGATACCTGGGTGGCGTTCAAGGTGACATTCTGAGCCCACCGCGGTTGATTAGCTGATGGTTACGTATGATGGCTCTTAACTTATAAACTTCTGCGAGTATAATTTTAACCGCACAAGGCAAGAGGCACATGAAAAGAACAATTACCACTAGCACTCCTATAATTGTTCCTACAACATACCATGCGTGCGTCAGGGAAGGGAAGTGAGAAAACAAGGACAATGTCCGCGTGGGTTTTGTATACACCCAATAGTCCATTAATCTGATTTTGTGTTGCAAGGGCTTCAGCTACCCTCCCGGTGACATTGTTGAGTGTTGCTGCAGTCTGTATCGAGGTTGTCAACGCCACTGCAGCATAGCTGCAATAATGGCTGCTGTTATTCCAAAGTCTCGTTTATGTCGAAGCAGCACCGGCAGGTTGTCGAGGTTCACCTGTACTGGCATCGGGATATACGTCGGTATCTTGGCTATTACTGCCGAGTCTCCCACCGTGGCATTCCAACATTCTGATAGCAGACAATTCTGGGACTCACAAGAGAGACTAGATGACTTGTTAATAGTAGAAGCATTAAAAACTATGAAGAGAAAGGGAGCTCTAACACAGATGGGCATTGGTGAGTAACTTATGTGCTTAAGTAACATTTGTTTCAAATCGAGAGCCTACGTGATAGTTGTACATACAGTTACACCATGTAGACCCATTAATAAAGTGATGGCTTTCCAAGCCTGTACATGCCTGTGCAGCGTTGCAGAGCAGCCACTCGTGCGGTGCAGCTCGCACAATAGCAGGCCTTGGCGCAGCTGAGCTTATAGGGCGGGGGCCACTCATGGGGTGGCGCCGTGGAGCTGGAATGCGGAAGCGGTGTAACTTCCGTTTTTAATTTCGACTGCGCCACAACTGTGGCTTCCGCCCCTGCTCTCAGCTGCGCCATTGCTTCTCCCTGCATTCTTAACTCTCCTAACGCTTTTTGCAACTCCACCTCCTTATCCTCAAGTTGTTGCCTCATGGTTTCCAGGTCTGTCTGGAGACCGGGAGATTCCTCCTTCTTGTTGTTTGCCTCTATCTTTCCTAGCTCCTGTAACTCGTGTTCTGACATCTCTTCTGAGCTTTCGCTTTCGGATTCAGAATCTCGGGAGGAGCCCTTACGGGATTCTTTCACTTGCTCAAAAACTTCGCCCCCCTGTTGTACTGCTCGCTGCAGAGGCCCTCGGGGGGATTGCAAACATACTTTCACCAGGGACCACACAGCTAGAGTCCCCGGGGCTGTAGGGGGGCAGCGTTTTAAGTCCTCACCCAGGTTTTCCCATTGTGGCACATTTAGGAGCCCTTCTTCTATAAACCAGGGGGCAATCTCTTCTACTTCTTTCAAAAAGGCCCTCGCTGTTTTTGCCTTTAAGGGGGTACCGTTCGTCTTGAGGACATCTTTTAAGGAGTCCTCCAAGCGAGCAAGATCGTTCCCCATTCAGATCAACTAAAAATCAAATTACAGAACACCCAAAATAACTTACAGATTGATGTTTCTGAACTTCAAACACTACAATCTGAACATGATACTCTCCTAGAACGGCATAACAAGATGCTTCAGAAAACCATGCAAGAATTAGAACTGGTTAGAAAGAATGCCCAGCAAATCACACTGATGAATATGGAAATAGCTGATTATGAGCATTTGATGAAAGAACTGAATCAAAAGTTAACTAATAAAAACAGCAAAATTGTTCCCCATTCCGAGGAAACTTTCCTTATTGTCCCCGTAGAACTTCACTAGCCACTTAACGTCTCATCGTCTACGGAGAGCTTCCCTGTTAAACCTTATCGTCCCCGTAGAACTTCACAAACACCCTAACGTCTCATCGTCTACGGGGAACTTCTCATCGTCCCTGAAGAACTTCACAAACACCCTTACGTCTTATCGTCTTCAAGGAACTTCCCTGTCAATAGACAGAAATAGGTGCACTCTTTACCTTATCGTTGCTCTTACCTCAATCCTCGTTCTGCGCCTGGAGATAGGGATCCCGGGTTTCGGCACCAGATGTCGCTCTCGGCCCGCAAGAACCACCCGCAGACGAGGTGAGTGGCAAGCTTCTTTTATTACTAATGCTAATGGCGGCCGCCCCGCACCAAGCACTTACAGCAGTATTTATCCACGAAGTTCACCTGTTCTCGCCCCCCATTTGGCCAATCATAACGCCGTGCACGCAGTGTCCTTGTGGACCCTTATGTAACCATACAGGACTCTATTGTTCTCTAGCGGTGATCATGCGTTTATCTCTTGGCTCCTGGTGCTGTGTGCGTCAGCCACGAGCGCACCCATATCCTCCTAAACCAATCATTCTCAGTTCCTCAATCTTCAGGCACTCCCGTCTACGTGACTTCTTGCATCTGCTGGATGGCTCTCCACACATCAAATTCCATAATAACCTTTTAACCTGAACTTCTTTGATACATATACCTATGTTTTTCTTATTATTATTATTTTTATTTTATTTATTTATTTATTATTTTTTATATTCATATAGAGATAAGCTTCAAGGCAATGCCATTACTGATGAAGTCCCAGACCTAAGTCTAAGTCAGGTTCGGTGGGGTGAGGTTCGGAGCCGATGGCTAAGAAAGAATTCTTAAAACGTCTCTGGTGCAAAAAGGTGGTTTATTAAAGCATGGGGACAGGACCCGTGGGCAGACGGAGATGCATCTGCCCCGGGTTGTGAGGGATGGCAAGTTATGTACCCTGCAGTTGGGGGAAGATGAGGGGAAGGAAGGGTTCAATGGAGTTTTCATATGCTAAAGAGGGCCTACAAGGTGCCAGGATGTCCGAGGCCTACCTGAGGCCTTGCCCTTGTGGCTTGATCAATGTTGTCTTTAGACCAGCCATTAACATTAAGATAGTTGGGACACTTTTTGGTGGAATGTCACAATCCTGCTATCAATCTTTGTTAGTGAGATTTAGGACATTTGTAAGCCAAGGGAGACTCCTGCCTAGCAGGATTGTGAGCTCTGCAAGGTAACTATTTGCTTATTGTTCAAGGCAGTCAGGGCTGCCTGAGGGATGCTACACATATTACAGAGGGGGAGTGGATGGAGAGGGGGTGAGGGGAGTGCAAGGCACCAGCTTTTGCTTTGTCTTCAGCCAGCCTCCTGCTCCATCAGTTACCCCAATCAATGCTACCCCTATATGTAAACCAGTTTTATTCCCTCTTTATCTCAGGAAAGTTGAGTCCTTTTTTTTTTTAAGGTTTTATTTCTTTGACACACACAGAGAGATATCACAGGTAGGCAGAGAGGCAGGCAGACAGAGAGGGGGAAGCAGGCTCTCCACTGAGCAGAGAGTCCAATGTAGGACTCTATCCCAGGACCCTGAGATCCTGACCTGGAGCCAAAGCCAGAGGCTTAACCCACTGAGCCACCCAGGCACCCCGAAAGTTGAGTCCTTTAACAAAGATATCAAGATACATCCAGGAAGAATCAAAATAACCTTCTTCACCCACACACACACTGAGAATTTATAACCTCCCTCCCATCTTTTTCTTCTGTCAGTGTTTCTGTGTATTTGTTTTTCCTCTGGTAGTATATAAATCTTATACTTGGGGTTCATTTTGGCTGGGTTATTTTTTAATTTATATTTTTTTCTTGTCATTTACTTTTGTCTGTCTTTTTGTTTGTCTGTTTTTGTTTGTATACTTTATAAATCTTACATTTGGGGCCCATTCAGGCTGGGACTTCTATTTTATTTTTTCTTTTTCTTTTTTTCTCTCTCTCTCTCTCTCTTTTTCTTTTCTCTTTCCTTATGGTGGGGACTCTCAATTGCTCAGAAGCGTTTTAGAGTGCACCTTGCCTGCACCATGGTTGATACATTCAGCTACACATCCCTTCAGCCATCTACCACCAAGATGACTAAAAGGAGGAGCACCCAACAGAGGAAAAATTCAGAGACTGGGCCCTCTCCATCAGAGCTATTGGATATGAACATAAACAGTATGTCGGAAAGGGAATTCAGGCTAACAGTTATCCAGGCAATAGCTAGATTGGAGAAAGCCTTTGGTGACAAAATGGAATTGATTAGGACAGAAGTAAAAGCCACCAGGGATGATGTTAACAATGCTCTCAATGAGTTCCAATCTAATCTAAATTCTCTAACAACTAGGGTAACTGAAGCAGAAGATAGAATTAGTGACCTGGAGGACAAACTGATAGAGAAAAAGGATCAGGAGGAAGCCTGGAAAAAACAGCTTAGAAGCCATGAAAACAGAATTAGGGAAATAAGTGACACCATGAAACATACCAATGTCGGAATTATTGGAATCCCTGAGGGGGAGAAGAAAGAAGGAAGACTACAGGATATAGTTGGACAAATTGTGTATTCACTGTCAGCAAACAGTTTAAAGCCTGAAAAACCCTGCAAGCAAGGATAATGGAATTTTTCTTTAAAAACCTTGATTAGACTGATCTATTGGAGAGCACATCTCCATTATTTTCTGGGTCTCAAAAGTAATGGTTTCCGTGTCAGACTGTTTTTGGTATCTCTAACACGTAAGCCCTGAAGGGGAAGAGATCTAGAGATCTAGAGATCTGGCATCAATAAAGTCTTCTCATCATTAGAATGAGAGGCAAGAGCATTTTGATCTTAATTCAAACACCGACTGCCTGGGATATCAGATGTGTGTGGACAAACACAGGAAGCCAAGGAAAAGAAATGTTTGTTTTTCAGACATTCTTTTTTTTATTATTTATTTTTTATTTATTTTCAGCACAACAGTATTCATTATTTTTGCACCACACCCAGTGCTCCATGCAATCCGTGCTCTCTATAATACCACCACCTGGTACCCCAACCTCCCACCCCCTGCCCCTTCAAAACCCTCAGATTGTTTTCCAGAGTCCATAGTCTCTCATGGTTCACCTCCACTTCCAATTTCCCCCAACTCCCTTCTCCTCTCTAACTCCCCATGTCCTCCATGCTATTTGTTATGCTCCACAAATAAGTGAGACCATATGATAATTGACTCTCTCTGCTTGACTTATTTCACTCAGCATAATCTCTTCTGGTCCCATCCATGTTGCTACAAAAGTTGGGTATTTGTCCTTTCTGATGGAGGCATAATACTCCATAGTGTATATGGACCACATCTTCCTTATCCATTCATCCATTGAAGGGCATCTTGGTTCTTTCCACAGTTTGGTAACCGTGGCCATTTCTGCCATAAACATTGGGGTACAGATGGCCCCTCTTTTCACTGCATCTGTATCTTTGGGGTAAATACCCAGTAGTGCAATTGCAGGGTCATAGGGAAGCTCTATTTTTAATTTCTTGAGGAATCTCCACACTGTTCTCCAAAGAGGCTGCACCAACTTGCATTCCCAACAACAGTGGAAGAGGGTTCCCCTTTCTCCGCATCCCCTCCAACACATGTTGCTTCCTATCTTGCTAATTTTGGCCATTCTAACTGGTGGAAGGTGATATCTCAATGTGGTTTTAATTTGAATCTCCCTGATGGCTAGTGATGATGAATATTTTTTCATATGTCTGATAGCCATTTGTATGTCTTGATTGGAGAAGTGTCTGTTCATCTCTTCTGCCCCCCCCCCTTTTAGATGATTGTCTGTTTTGTGTGTGTTGAGTTTGAGGAGTTCTTTATAGATCCTGGATATCAACCTTTTATCTATACTGTCATTTGCAAATATCTTCTCCCATTCCGGGGGTTGCCTCTTTGTTTTGTTGACCATTTCCTTTGCTGTGCAGGAACTACAGAATACTCATGAGAGATATTGAAAAAGATACAAAAAGTGGAAGAGCATTCCATGCTCAAGGATCAGAAGAATAAACATTGTTAAAATGCCTATATTGCATAGAACAATCTATATTTTCAATGCCATTCTGATCAAAATTCCACTCACTAAGGAAATGTTGAAAAACAAAAATAAAACGGGGGGCATCATGTTACCTGATTTCAAGCTTTTCTAAAGCTGTGATCACCAAGACAGCATGGTACTGGCATAAAAACAGACACATAGACCAGTGGAACAGAGTAGAGAGCCCAGATATGGACCCTCAACTCTATGGGCAAATAATCTTCAACAAAACAGGAAAAAATATACAGTGGGAAAAAGACAGTCTCTTCAATAAATGGTGCTGGGAAAATTGGACAGCTATATGTAGAAGAATGAAACTCGACCATTCTCTTACACCGTACACAAAGATAAACTCAAAATGGATAAAAGACCTCAACGTGAGACCGGAATCCATCAGAATCCTAGAGGAGAACATAGGCAGTAATCTCTTCGATATCAGCCACAGCAACTTCTTTCAAGATATGTCTCCAAAGGCAAAGGAAACAAAAGCAAAAATGAACTTTGGGACTTCATCAAAATCAAAAGCTTCTGCACAGCCAAGGAAACAGTCAAGAAAACACAGAGGCAACCCACGGAATGGGAGAAGATATTTGCAAATGACAGTATAGACAAAAGGTTGATATCCAGGATCTATAAAGAACTCCTCAAACTCAACACACACAAAACAGACAATCATCTAAAAAAATGGGAAGAAGATATGAACAGACACTTCTCCAATCAAGACATACAAATGGCTATCAGGCACATGAAAAATGTTCATCATCACTAGCCATCAGGGAGATTCAAATTAAAACCACATTGAGATACCACCTTACACCAGTTAGAATGGCCAAAATTAGCAAGACAGGAAACAACATGTGTTGGAGGGGATGCGGAGAAAGGGGAACCCTCTTCCACTGTTGGTGGGAATGCAAGTTGGTGCAGCCTCTTTGGAGAACAGTGTGGAGATTCCTCAAGAAATTAAAAATAGAGCTTCCCTATGACCCTGCAACTTCACTACTGGGTATTTACCCCAAAGTTACAGATGTAGTAAAAAGAGGGGCCATCTGTATCCCAATGTTTATAGCAGCAATGGTCATGGTCACCAAACTGTGGAAAGAACCAAGATGCCCTTCAATGGATGAATGGATAAGGAAGATGTGGTCCATATACACTATGGAGTATTATGCCTCCATCAGAAAGGACAAATACCCAACTTTTGTAGCAACATGGATGGGACCAGAAGAGATTATGCTGAGTGAAATAAGTCAAGCAGAGAGAGTCAATTATCATATGGTCTCACTTATTTGTGGAGCATAACAAATAGCATGGAGGACATGGGGAGTTAGGAGAAGGGAGATGAGGGAAATTGGAAGGGGAGGTGAACCATGAGAGACTATGGACTCTGGAAAACAATCTGAGGGTTTTGAAGGGGCAGGGGGTGGGAGGTTGGGGTACCAGGTGGTGGGTATTATAGAGGGCACGGATTGCATGGAGCACTGGGTGTGTTGAAAAAATAATAACTACTGTTATGCTGGAAATAAATAAAAAATAATTTTTAAAAAAATTCCACTGGCATTTTTCAAAGAGCTGGAACAAACAATCCCAAAATTTGTGTGGAACCATAAGAGACCCTGACATGCTAAGGAAATGTTGAAAAGGAAAAACAAAACTGGAGGCATCACATTGCCTGATTTCAAGCATTACTCAAAAGGTGTGATCACCAAGACAGCATGGTACTGGCATAAAAACAGACACATAAGCCAGTGGAACAGAGTAGAGAGCCCAGATATGGACCCTCAACTTTATGGTCAAATAACCTTCAACAAAGTGGAGGAAAATATCCAGTGGAAAAAAAGACAGTCTCTTTAATAAATGGTGCTGGGAAAATTGGACAGCTATGTGTTTAAGAATGAAACTCAACCATTCTCTCACACCATACACAAAGATAAACTCAAAATGGATAAAAGACCTCAATGTGAGGCAGGAATCTATCAAAATCGTAGAGGAGAACATAGGCAGTAACCTCTTCAACACTGGCCACAGCAGCTTCTTTCAAGACATGTCCCCAAAGGCAAAGGAAACAAAAATGAAAATGAACTTTTGGGACTTCATCAAGATTAATGTACTTTAAAGTTGGATCCCTTTGGAGTGTTAGCAGGAACCAGACAAAATATTTTAACATTCATATGGAAGAATATTTATCTGAGAATGGCCAAGATTAGGAAGACCACTGAATAGTGATTGCTAGGTCAGATACTGAAACTATCTGAAAAAGAATTTACCTTGATCTAGATTAGTGTTGGGATGGGAATAGACAACCAAAATGTGGAACATAATGGAGAACTCAAAAATGGACCCACATTTTCCCAACCTCACTTAATGAATAAGCCCTCTTTTCCCAAAGATTTGAATATCACCATTATCTCTGATCTGGAAAATTTGGGTACATTCTCCAAGAAGCTATTGGCCCTCTATTTTTAAGCTGTTTCAGGGAGTGCAGTTCCATTAGTGGTTTACATACTACAGAAGGTTGCTTCTACCTCATTCATTCTACTTTTTGCAAATTGCCATGACATTTTTCACTTGTGTGTTTTTCCTGGTGAACTTTGTGTCATTTTTCAAATACAAAAGGCAATTTAGATTAGAATGTCAACCCATCAGGTTTACAACTTGATCAATATATAGACAAAATGAACCCATTTGTTAGGTAACTAAACATGTAACATAATCAACTGTATTCAGTACTTAAACTGTCTTTTCAGCAGACATTGCTAATAACCATCTGGAAGAAAGAAAACATGGTCCTTACGTCTAATGATATTGCACAAATTGAAACTGGCTTTAAAATTAAAATGTAAGAGCTAGGAACCTTGGCTAAATAGTTGGAGTGGAAGCCAGATTGTTTCTGGATGAGGAGAGAATGGAAGGTGAAAAGCAAACACTCTCCGGGGTCTTGTGATAGTTGTTCCATACGTTGGTAAACAGAGTGGAACAGTTGTGCTGTTTCCTAGGATATTATTACCTAGAACAATTAAAGACAATATGTGTTTATGAAAGAGTTAAGAGAATTGTCTGGCCAGAACCTGGGGAGTCATTCCACCAGAAATGCTCAAAACCAAGACACCTCATTCTCTCTCCCTCTCCTCCTTCAAATCTGGCCTGAAAGATTATCTCATCAGTGAATCCTTTTCCATCCACCCTACTTAAAATCAGGACCCCCTTTAATTTTTCTCCATGGCACTTTAATTTTTCTTCATGGCAATTACTGATTTCTAATATACCACCTATTTTGTCTCCTTATTTTATTTATTCTTTATTTCCCCTGAATGAAATATAAGCTTCATCACAATACTGATTATTGCCTATTTTCTTTACTTGACATGAAACTGAAGGGAAGGAAAACTTTTTCCTCTACCTTTCAAGGCTTTTAGCTGGACTGATAATTAAATTTACTTAAGAGAGATTAACAAGAGAAAAAACACAAAATTTAATATATATGCATAATAAATATATCCCAATATTAAATTGATACCTAAAGAAATGCTTAAGGCAGGCAGTTTTTATACTTTTCAGACAAAGAGACAATAAATCACTGACAAAACTTAACGTTGGGAGCTACAATTAGTAAGGAGTTCTAAAAAGGATTGGGCTGGGGAAGTAAATTAGTAAAAAGTAACAGGGATTGTTTATACAGACTTCATGGCTCAACATTTTCTATCTCTGGTGATAAGGTGGTCTGCTTCCTGGTAGAAAGAGGATACCTCACATGAAGAGATCCATTTTCTGCTTTCAGGACAACAGAAGATGGTCTGAGTATCCTTATGCATTCATTGCTTTTTAAGTCAATTTTATTAAAAATAATCCACAAGCCAAAGTGGCGCATTTGGGGGCAGGCTGCCCTTGGCCTCTGCAAAAAGCAAGTTCACAAGAGGTATGCCAGCGAAACACCCTGATGTAAGAATTGGTCAGTGGGAGGCCCCAGTCTAGGGACACTCAATGAGAAAATGGGTTCCCAGGAAAGTCCAGAACACAAATGATAAGGAAGTGACAATGGAATTGAAGAAAAGACCTTTCCAGATAACAATACAAAAAAAGAACCACCAGCAAAGAAATGGGAACTCCAGCTTGATCTGACTTGAATTGCATCATGTTTTTACTCTCTTGGGTACTGGAGATGACTGTGAAATGTGGGGGTGTGGGTGGCAACCAGAAACACTGAGTCTGAAGCATGTTAAGTGCTTCCCTTCAGTGGGTCAGCAAGCCCTGCTTCTGAGCAATATCACTCCAAGAAGAACTTGTGTCCCACTGGGGATGAAGATTCTCTGTGGCTTATGATAAAGGAAGGAATTACGGAATTTTACTTTGCAAATGACAGTACAGACAAAAGGTTGATATCCAGGATCTATAAAGAACTCCTCAAACTCAACACACACAAAACAGACAATCATCTAAAAAAATGGGAAGAAGATATGAACAGACACTTCTCCAATCAAGACATACAAATGGCTATCAGGCACATGAAAAATGTTCATCATCACTAGCCATCAGGGAGATTCAAATTAAAACCACATTGAGATACCACCTTACACCAGTTAGAATGGCCAAAATTAGCAAGACAGGAAACAACATGTGTTGGAGGGGATGCGGAGAAAGGGGAACCCTCTTCCACTGTTGGTGGGAATGCAAGTTGGTGCAGCCTCTTTGGAGAACAGTGTGGAGATTCCTCAAGAAATTAAAAATAGAGCTTCCCTATAACCCTGCAACTTCACTACTGGGTATTTACCCCAAAGTTACAGATGTAGTAAAAAGAGGGGCCATCTGTATCCCAATGTTTATAGCAGCAATGGTCATGGTCACCAAACTGTGGAAAGAACCAAGATGCCCTTCAATGGATGAATGGATAAGGAAGATGTGGTCCATATACACTATGGAGTATTATGCCTCCATCAGAAAGGACAAATACCCAACTTTTGTAGCAACATGGATGGGACCAGAAGAGATTATGCTGAGTGAAATAAGTCAAGCAGAGAGAGTCAATTATCATATGGTCTCACTTATTTGTGGAGCATAACAAATAGCATGGAGGACAAGGGGTGTTAGAGAGGAGAATTGAGTTGGGGGAAATTGGAAGGAGAGGTGAACCATGAGAGACTATGGACTCTGAAAAACAATCTGAGGGGTTTGAAGTGGCGGGATGGTGGGAGGTTGGGGTACCGGATGGTAGGTATTATGGAGGGCACGGATTGCATGGACCACTGGGTATGGTGAAAAAATAATGAATACTGTTTTTCTGAAAATAAATAAATTAATTTAAAAAAAAAAAAAGCCAATATGGGTGGAGATGTGATAGATGTGAGGGTGTCAATAGGATGAAACAGATGTATCTGCCGACCAATGAAGAGAGTCCTTCCCATAGGCTGACATATAAATGAGCATACTCACAGGAACACAGACAAGCAAGTGTTTTCCTGAAGTTTAGGGTTATTGGCACACAGGAGCTGAGCAGATGTGGAGGCTCAGCTTTCATGAAATAGATGTGATTCCCAGACAGGACCACAAGATGTCTCCCTTCCAGGGACAATAACCGAAGCTCCACATCCTTGCTTTAGATAACTCTGCATCCACCCTGATCACCTGGACAACTTCTGTTCATCCTTCAAGCACCTGACATCTTGTTTAGGAACCCAGGATTGAACTCCCTGCAAACATTAGTACAGTCACTCTCTCTATCCAACTCCCTCTCCTTCCTGAATCCTGGTGTTTACTAGAGAATGTGACAGGTAGAAGAAAAAGGAGACACAATTTGGGCTTCAGAGCATTCAAGAAATGAAGTAATGGGAGGTTAAATGAGGAGAGTTATGATTGCTTTCAGCGTGTTTACTCTAAGCACTCAGGGTCCATGGGAGATGCTCCAAGGCTGTGCTTGGAGAAACTGAATGGACCAAAGAAACCACCTAAAACATCACCATATTCAAACCTCAGTAAAGCATTCATCAAACATTCTCTCCCATTCCAAGGTTGTCTACCCAGCTAACAGGGAAAATGAGTTTTAAAGGTCCTGTCTCCCTCCATTTTAAAAACATGACTTAGTGCAGGTTTAAATCTCATTTATGTTACTAAAATTGATCTAATTTTTACAAGCTCCTCTCTTTTGGTCTCTTTAAATCATCCCCCTCTGCACATCTTGAGTGGAAAACACTTAATATTTTTATCACTTATTTTGTTGACACAAGTCAGCATAGATTATATGCTCAATCATGATAAATTAATAGAATCAATTGGCAGAATGAGTTCCGTTGGTAAAAATTGTGGAGTCACATTCTCTAACTGGGCATGGTTTTCTCTCTCACTGACTACTCACTATTCTTAGACATTCAATAAAAACTGGGACTCTGATGCCTGGATCGCCTACCCAGGGAATGAGACAAAAGAGAAATGAAATAAAAAATCCCCAAGACACTTTGAGGATTCCTGTCATGGATTCAAGGAACCCAGACACTGTGGTCTGGGTTCAGATCGGGGTCCAGAGTACCTGCATATAGCTTCAGTAAATCTGGGTTTCACCTGGTTGCACTTTCACTCTCTGCCCCAGAAGTCCATATTATTCATGCTGTACAGTTCCAGCATGCAATGAGACCAGCCTTCCTCTTCTCTGACCCTGTGCAAAGTCATTGAAGGTTGACTGTTACTCTAACATGGGACTTTATTATTGTCATGTCATGAACACCCAAGAAGCCTCCCTGAATGTCCTCTGGTTAGGGTGTCATTTTCCATGCTCCCATAATTTATAAAGCACTGCCTTTGCTGGGCTTCTGTGGGTCCTGGAGACACTACTTCTACAACCACTGCAAGAGGTGACATCAAAAGCTGAGAAGACATGACCTCTTCCTTCTTCCCATCTTTAAACTTACATCAGTGTCTTCCATTGGAGAACCACACAAGGCAGCACTGGTAAGAGAGTCTTGTAAATGTAACTCACAGGCCTTCAGTTCTAGCAACAGAGACATGTGTAGGACAGAACTCTGGAATTAAGAAAACATAGAGCATATCTGGCATACAGTGATTTAATCTACAGATCTTGTGTGTTATATTTCAGCCTTATGGAGATGACTTTTTTGAACTTCAGAAAAGTTAATAGCTGGTAAGTTTTTCATTTAAAACATAATAAATATGAATTATATACATAATAAATACATCAGCTATCACACCTATAAGCTTTATTGGTCAATACCTGTGTACTAGGTAATGCTGGGATAAGAAAAGTTCCTTGAGGTCTTGTGTTTTCTGTTTACATTCAGAGTGGCAGATCTACAATGAGACATTGGGGAAGTTCCTAAAGCCACATGTACATAAATATTAGAGCAGAATGGAGATTAAAGAGGTTCAATATCCAGAAGGTACAAATTATTTTTCTTGTCCACTTCACTACAAAAGACTATTCAAGAAGAAAGGTCTTTGTGGTAAGCAAACTGTAAAGGTCAGCAAACTAAAAGGTCTTTAGAATACTACAGTGAGTACTAGCTCATCAGTTTTCTGGCACACCTCACAAGTCCTGAGGTTATTTGGCCTCTAATTCATGCAACTCTTCTAAAATTTAGAAACAACTTTACTCAACCTGTTGATGATGCCGCAGGGTAACTTCTGTCCTCCCTGGGCTCAAGATGGAGAAAATCTAAGTAGCTTCTGAGTGCCATGTACATAAGTGTTTGCAGAGGACTCAAACACCCCCTTTTGGGGAGGTACTTTTGACGAGGTGTGACTTGCTGTCCTAAACGTTTTTGTTTATGTGTGAGGCTGACTTATAATGAGGAGCATGTACTTCAAGGATGGACCAACATACCTGCCTGACTGTGGGGATGATCAAGGAGTTGTTAACACCTGACTTGAGTGCTACAAGGCAGCCCCTCTGGAATTGCCCTCTGTAACATCTGTTACTCAGACAGAATACATCAATTTTGACAGAGTCTCACCTTGGTCTGGTAGCCCTGACTCCAACTTAAAAGAAGCTTGGGATGAAAGGAGCATCCTTGACATTTAAGTGTCTTCTTATGACAGAAGAAAATTTCTTGAGTTCTACCTGGAAATAGCCTGGGCGCATGACAATTTCATATGTGCAGTGCTTAGCAGCTCATTGAAATGTACCCTGTATGTTTATCGTATCATTGTGAAGAATTTAAGCCAATGTAGGCTCACTGTGCTTTATATAATCTGTAATTTATTACTTGATTCACATACAACCTTGCCAGATCTCTGAGGTTAGGGTACAAGATATGGTTATAATTTGGTGCTTAACTCATCGAAATCTGTGGGAAATTTTCTCATGAGTTGAGATTCTTTGTCTTGGTGTTTTTATTGAACAGAATTCTTGAAAAGAGTCTGTATATAGGAGCAAATGGAGTTACTCATCAGTAATAGGTGGATCTGAGTTAATGTGAACATATGTCCTTCTAAGGTACATAATATTGCATAATTGCAATATGTTTTCGGTTCATTTCAAATACAAAGTTATCACTTGTATTGTTGAGACAAAATGGGATGAACAAACTTCTGCCTTCCCAGGAAGGAAGTGTCAGGTCATCCCAGGAGATCATCTGATACAGCTGGGCCGTGAGAGGAGCCCAATGAAGGGTGATGCTGTATGAAGTCAATGTGCAGTTGGATGAAGGCTCCTTAAACTCCAGGTTGTGACCGAAATGACACCTGGACAGGATTCCCAGCATTATGAAATGCACAAGTAGTTGAGTATGCACAATGAGAAACTGTTATGGAAAAATCTGGAGCAACTAAGCATTTCTGATTTTTTTTATTCATTCCTTTTTTTTTTTTAATTTCTTTTAAGCGTAACAGTGCAATACGTGCCTTCCTTAATACCCACCACCTGGCTCCCCTCAACCTCCCATCCCCCGCCCCTTCAAAACCCTCAGTTTGTTTTTCAGAGTCCATAGTCTCTCATGGTTCACCTCCCCTTCCAATTTCCCTCAGCTCCCTTCTCCTCTCCATCTCCCCATGTCCTCCATGTTATTTGTTATGCTCCACAAATAAGTGAAAGCATATGATAATTGACTCTCTCTGCTTGACTTATTTCACTCAGCATAATCTCCTGCAGTCCCGTCCATGTTGCTACAAAAGTTGGGTATTAATCCTCTCATGGAGGCACAATACTCCATGGTGTATATGGACCACATCTTCCTTATCCATTCATCTGTTGAAGGGCATCTTGGTTCTTTCCACGGTTTGGTGACCGTGGCCATTGCTGCTATAAACATTGGGGTACAGATGGCCTTTCTTTTCACTACATCTGTATCCTTGGGGTAAATACCCAGGAGTGCAATTTCAGGGTCATAGGGAAGTTCTACTTTTAATTTCTTGAGGAATCTCCACACTGTTCTCCAAGGAGGCTGCACCAACTTGCATTCCCAACAACAGTGGAAGAGGGTTCCCCTTTCTCCACATCCCCTCCAACACATGTTGTTTCCTGTCTTGCTAATTTTGGCCATTCTAACTGGTATAAGGTGATATCTCAATGTGGTTTTAATTTGAATCTCCCTGAGGACTAGTGATGATGAACATTTTTTTCATGTGTCTGATAGCCATTTGTATGTCTTCATTGGAGAAGTGTCTGTTCATCGCTTCTGCCCCTTTTTTTTAGATGATTGTCTGTTTTGTGTGTGTTGAGTTTGAGGAGTTCTTTATAGATCCTGGATATAAACCTTTGTCTGTACTGTCATTTGCAAATATCTTCTCCCATTCCATGGATTGCCTCTTTGTTTTGTTGACTGTTTCCTTGGCTGTGCAGAAGCTTTTGATCTTGATGAAGTCCCAAAAGTTCATCTTCACTTTTGTTTCCTTTGCCTTTGGAGACATATCTTTTTTTTTTTTTTTTTTTTTTTAGCTTCTGGTTTTTATTTATTTATTTTTTTTTAATTTTTTAATTTTTATAAACATATATTTTTATCCCCAGGGGTACAGGTCTGTGAATCACCAGGTTTACACACTTCACAGCACTCACCAAATCACATACCCTCCCCAATGTCCATAATCCCACCCCCTTCTCCCAAACCCCCTCCCCCCAGCAACCCTCAGTTTGTTTTGTGAGATTAAGAGTCACTTATGGTTTGTCTCCCTCCCAATCCCATCTTGTTTCATTTATTCTTCTCATACCCACTTAAGCCTCCATGTTGCATCACCACTTCCTCATATCAGGGAGATCATATGATAGTTGTCTTTCTCTGCTTGACTTATTTCGCTAAGCATGATACGCTCTAGTTCCATCCATGTTGTTGCAAATGGCAAGATTTCATTTCTTTTGATGGCTGCATAGTATTCCATTGTGTATATATACCACATCTTCTTGATCCATTCATCTGTTGATGGACATCTAGGTTCTTTCCATAGTTTGGCTATTGTGGACATTGCTGCTATAAACATTCGGGTGCATGTGTCCCTTTGGATCACTACATTTGTATCTTTAGGGCAAATACCCAATAGTGCAATTGCTGGGTCATAGGGCAGTTCTATTTTCAACATTTTGAGGAACCTCCATGCTGTTTTCCAGAGTGACTGCACCAGCTTGCATTCCCACCAACAGTGTAGGAGGGTTCCCCTTTCTCCGCATCCTCGCCAGCATCTGTCATTTCCTGACTTGTTGATTTTAGCCATTCTGACTGGTGTGAGGTGATATCTCATTGTGGTTTTGATTTGTATTTCCCTGATGCCGAGTGATATGGAGCACTTTTTCATGTGTCTGTTGGCCATCTGGATGTCTTCTTTGCAGAAATGTCTGTTCATGTCCTCTGCCCATTTCTTGATTGGATTATTTGTTCTTTGGGTGTTGAGTTTGCTAAGTTCTTTATAGATTCTGGACACTAGTCCTTTATCTGATATGTCGTTTGCAAATATCTTCTCCCATTCTGTCAGTTGTCTTTTGATTTTGTTAACTGTTTCCTTTGCTGTGCAAAAGCTTTTGATCTTGATGAAATCCCAGTAGTTCATTTTTTCCCTTGCTTCCCTTGCCTTTTGCGTTGTTCCTAGGAAGATGTTGCTGCGGCAGAGGTCGAAGAGGTTGCTGCCCGTGTTCTCAAGGATTTTGATGGATTCCTTTCGTACATTGAGGTCCTTCATCCATTTTGAGTCTATTTTTGTGTGTGGTGTAAGGAAATGGTCCAATTTCATTTTTCTGCATGTGGCTGTCCAATTTTCCCAGCACCATTTATTGAAAAGGCTGTCTTTTTTCCATGGAGACATATCTTGAAAGAAGTTGCTGTGGCTGATATCGAAGAGGTTACTGCCTATGTTCTCCTCTAGGATTCTGATGGATTCCTGTCTCACGTTGAGGACTTTTATCCATTTTGAGTTTATCTTTGTGTACGGTGTAAGAGAATGGACGAGTTTCATTCTTCTACATATAGCTGTCCAATTTTCCCAGCACCATTTATTGAATAGACTGTCTTTTTTCCACTGTATATTCATTCCTTATCCTATTTATGACAAAGAAAAGATATTGAGACATTTAGGACCATTGCATTATGGCAGCAGTGGCAAACAGATGAGGGAAGCAATCTCTTATGCCCAATGGCCTTTTCCAAAACATAGGCTTCATTTTGCAGCTCACAGCTATAGCAAGAAGTTTGAGCATGCATTAGGTATCAGAAGGTTCTGGCAGATAATGTGTGGGAGTGGTAGATGGTTTAGTCAGCTCACACATGACCCTGAGAAAACTCAGGGTAAAAATCACAGAAGCTCAACAGTGCACAAGGGCAAAGGAAGAAATAATAAAATGGCTTTGTGGTGTATGTAAGATAAGGCACATTTGTGATTTGGATGCCATCAAAGATGCTTGCAGTTTTGGATAAATATGTATATTTCAATTTTTGATACTTCTTAAATCAATGCTTTGAAATATTATTGATAAGTAAATCTCTTATAGAGCTGAACAAGGCACTTTTTGGTTTTGTATACCTATGAATATCATTTATTGCTAAAACGAGGCAGTTTTATTCATGGTTTGCATCCCTATAGATGTAAACCCTGAAAATACTGCTCACAAGAATGTGCCAATGGGAAAAGAGTGAGTCTATACCGTGACATCACTGAATTCATTGAATTCCCTTTCTTATGCAAAGCAAAGAATCAGAAACCACTTCTTATAGAAAATAAAAAGTGTGTGTACCACAAAATATTACTTTCAATTTTTTTTTTACTCTAGATATTTGTACACAAAGTCAATACTCTGTAAGATCTGAGGGGTGACATGCATGCCTCTGTCTCTATAAACTGGAACAAAAATGTTCACTTCAGGGGGAATGGGACATGAAAATCAGTTTGAGCACATGACATATCCTTTGTAACACTATTTGTGGACCTTGTGATCCAGAAGTAATGTCTTAAATCTTTCCATTTCCAATGTATATGTTAAGCCTTAGAGAATCCCTGGGATTTCAACCTCACCTAAAAGGACAGGTGTGACCAGTATCTCCTACTATGAACAGGAACCCAGAGAACCTGTATGGCTTGGGGATAACTAATATCTATCCCCACCCATCACTCTCCTATACCTTTGGCTCCAGTACTCAGTGTTTAGGAATCTTAAATCACAATAGCTCTTTCAAAGTGATCATATACAACAAATTAAGTGACTGAAAGTACTATAGGAAAAATTTTAACTGAGAGAAACCCATGTTTTTGAGATATGTAATCTTTTTTATTATTATGTTATGTTAGTCACCATACAGTACTTCATTGGGTTTTTTTACATTATTTTGCATCGTAATTTAATTTTTTTTCAGTGTTCCAAGATTCATTGCTTATGTACAGCACCCAGTGCTCCAAGCAATCTGTGCCCTCCTTAATACCCACCACCAGGCTCACCCATCCTCTCACCCTTCTCCCTTCCCAAACCCTCAGAGTCTATAGTCTCTCATGGTTCATCTCCTCCTCCAGTTTCCCCCAGTTCACTTCTCCTCTCCATCTCCTAATGTCCTCCGTGTCATTCCTTATGCTCCACAAGTAAGTGAAACCATATGATAAATGACTTTCTCTGCTTGACTTATTTCACTCAACATAATCTCCTTCAGTCCTGTCCACGTTAACACAAAAGTTGGAGATTCATCCTTTCTGATGGAGGAGTAATATTTTGATGTAGTGTTACATGATTCATTGTTTGCATATAACACTCAGTGCTCATTCCAATATGTGCCTATCACCAAGTTAACCCATCCGCCCACCCCCTTCCCCTCCAGAACTCTCAGCTCATTTCCTGGAGTCCATATTCTCTCATGGTTCATCTCCCCCTCCGATTTCCCCCCTTTCATTTTTCCCTTCCTTCTCCTAATGTCCTCCATATAAGTGAATTTCCACATAAGTGAAATGATATGATAAGATAATTGTCTTTCTCTGCTTGACTTAGAGAAACCCATTTTAAAGTGAGAGAAATCCCAAAGGAACCAAAACCAAATTCAAAGGCACACTTTGTTAGCCTTTAGGATAAATAAACATTCCTCATTGGTGGAATCAGTTACATTCAAGTTGAGATTTGACTTGGCAGTGAGCTGATTTATTTTGTTTGACATTTTTTTTGTATATTTTCCTCTTTGTTACATAAGCATGATAGCTGAAATTACTGTCAGATCCTGAGCTGAGCATTTTTTCTATAGTAATTCATTTATCCTAACATAAATCCTATAAGGTAGGCAGTGTTGTTATCAACTTAGTTTGCAGGTGAGGCACCAGGTGAAGAGGGTCAACATCCTGCTGATGTGCCCACAAGTAAAAAGTACAACAGCTGAGCTTGAACCCCATAATTGGATCCTGAAGTTGGGTCCTTACACACTGTTCAATGAGTGAGTACATTATACTTTGAAAGAATCAGCACTTCAGAATTCAACACACAGTGTAAACTGCCCAGTGAGGATTCTGAATAGAGCTGGATTGGATTTGTAAACAAATTTAAGAAGAGTGGACATCCTTAAATGCTCTACTATTTCCTACAGGAACAAAGTGTGTGCCTTTATTTTAAGATTCTTTTTTAGATCTGTAAGTAAAAGTCCATGATTTGATCCTTAAAGTTTGCATATTTCCACTTTGGTTATTCTAACATATTTTTGTTGCTGCTATTGTTCTGTTGCCAATGACATCATTTTTTCCATGATGTTGAATGGTGTTAGCAGGTTTATAGAGAAGTCATTGGTGTTTACAAGGTGATCTTATACTCAGCTACATAATGAACTTTAATCAGTTCTAATACTTTTCTAATACTTTTTTAGTAGATCATTTTAGATTTTCTTTTTTAATTTAAATTCAGTTAGCCAAGGTATAGCACATCATTCGTTTTAGTACAGTGTTCAGTGATTCATTAGTTGAGTATATCACTCAGTATTCATCATATCATGTGCGCTCTTTAATGCTCATCACCCTGTTACCCCATCCCGCCACCCACCTCCCTTTCCGCAATCCTCATTTTGTTTCCTGGAGTCAAGAGTTTCATATTGTTTGTCTCCTACTCTGATTTCTTCCTATTCAGTTTCCCCACCATAACCCCTATTGTCCTCTGCACTATTCCTATCTTCCACATGAGTGAAACCATATGATAATTGTGTTTCTCTGATTGACTTATTTCACTTAGCATAATACCCTCTTGTTCTATCCCCGTCAACGTAAAGGGTAGATATTCATCCTTTCTAATGGCTGAGTAATATTCCATTGTATATATGAACCACAACTTCTTTATCCATTCATCTGTTAAAGAGCATCTCAGCTCCTTTTACAGTTCGACTATTGTGGACATTGCTGCTTTGAACATTGGAGGGCATGTACTCCTTCTTTTCACTACCTCTGTATCTTTGGGGTAAATAGCCAGTAGTGCAATTGCTGGGCCATAGGGTAGCTCTATTTTTAATGTCTTGAGGAACCTCCACACTATTTTCCAGAGTGCCTTTATCAGCTTTTATTGCCACCAATAGTGTAAGAGGGTTCCTCTTTCTTCACATCCTCATCAACATTTATTTTTCCCTGTCTTGTTAATTTTAGCCATTCTGACTAGTGTAAGGTGGTGTCATTGTGGTTTTTTGTTTGTTTGTTTGTTTTTCTTTATCCATTTGTCTTTTTTAAATTTTTTTATTTTTTATTTCTATCTATTTATTTATTTTCAGCATAACAGTATTCATTATTTTTTCACCACACCCAGTGCTCCATGCAATCCGTGCCCTCTATAATACCCATCACCTGGTACCCCAACCTCCCACCCCCCCTTCAAACCCCTCAGATTGTTTTTCAGAGTCCATAGTCTCTCATGATCAACCTCCCCTTCCAACTTCCCCCAACTCCCTTCTCCTCTCTAACTCCCCATGTCCTCCATGCTATTTGTTATGCTCCACAAATAAGTGAAACCATATGATATTTGACTCTCTCTGCTTGACTTATTTCAGTCAGCATAATCTCTTCCAGTCCTGTCTATGTTACTACAAGAGTTGGGTATTCATCCTTTCTGATGGAGGCATAATACCCCTTAGTATATATAGACTATATCTTTTTTATCCATTGAAGGGCATCTTAGTTATTTCCACAGTTTGGCAACTGTGACCATTGCTGCTATGAACATTGGGGTACAGATGGCCTAAAAAATAATTTAAAAAAACTAATGAGGTACTGTATGGTGATCAACATAGCACAATAAAAAAAAATTATATCAAAGAACCAGCGTCTGGTTTCATTGATCTGTTCTATTGTTCTTCTACTTTCTATTTCATTGATTTCTGCTCTAATCTTTATTATTTCTCTTCTCTACCTTGATTTAAGCTTTCTTTGCTGTCCTTTTCCAAGTCCGTTAGATGTAAGGTTAGTTTGTGCATTTGGGATTTTTTGAGAGAGTCTTGGATGACTATGTACTTCCCTCTTACAACCACCTTTACAGCATCTCATAGGTTTTGAACCAATGTGTTTTCATTCCCATTAGTTTCAATGAATTGTTTAAGTTCTTCTTTAATTTCTTGGTTGACCTATTCATTCTTTAGCAGGATGTTCTTTAATCTCCAGGTGTTTAAGTTCCTTCTAAATTTCTTCTTGTGGTTGAGTTCCAGTTTCAAAGCATTGTGGTCTGAAAATATGCAGGGAATAATCTTAGTCTTTTGCTATTGGTTGAGATCTGATTTGTGACCCATTATAGGATCTGTTCTGGAGAGAGTTTTGTCTGCACTCTAAAAGAATGTGTATTCTGTTCTTTTAGGATGAAATGTCCTGAATATGTCTGTGAAGTCCATCTGGCGCAATGTGTCATTCAAAGCTCTTCTTTCTTTTTTGATCTTCTACTTAGATGATCTGTCCATTGCTGTGAGTGGAGTGTTGAAGTCTCCTATTGTTAATCTATTATTATTATGTTTCTTTACTTTGGTTATTAATTGTTTTATATACTTGTCTGCTCCCACACCTGGGACATAGATATTTACAATTGTTAGATCTTCTTGTTGGATAGACCCTTTAAGGATGATATAGTGTCCCTCTACATCTCTTACTATAGTCTTAGGTTTAAAATCTAAATTGTTTGATATAAGGATTGCTACCCCAGATTTCTTTTGAGGTCCAATGGTGTCATAAATGCTTCTCCATCCCTTCACTTTCAATCTGGAGGTGTCTTTAGGTTCAAAAATGTCTCTCTTTAGACAGTATGTGGATGGATCCTGCTTTTTATATAATCTGATACCCTGTGCCTTTTGATTGGGGCATTAACCCATTTACACTCAGAGTAATTTTTGGAAGATACTAATTTAGTGCCATTGTATTGTCTATAAAGTCCCTCTATCTGTAGATTGTCTCTGTTGCTTTCTGGTCTAGGTTCTCTTGGGGTCTCTCTTTGCTTACAGAATCCCCCTTAAAATTTCTTGCAGGACTGTCTTGGTGGTCACATATTGTTTCAGGTTCTGCCTGTCCTGGAAACTCTTTATCTCTCCTTCCATTCTGAATGAAAGCCTTGCTGGATAAAGTATTCTTGGCTGCATGTTCCTCTCATTTAGTACCCTGAATATCTCTTGCCAGGCCTTTCTGGCCTACTAGGTTTCTCTGATTAGGTCTGATGTTATTCTGATGTTCCTCCCTCTGAATGTAAGAAATCTCTTCCCCCTAGCTGTTCTCAGGATAGCTTCCTTGGCTCTAATATTTGCAAGCTTTACTATTATATGTTGGGTAGTTGATCTATTTTTTTTTTTAATTTTGGGAGGAGTACTCTTTGTCTCTTGGATGTGAATGTTTGTTTCCTTCCCCAAATTAGGGAAGTTCTGAGCCATGATTTGCTCAAATATACCTTCTAGTGCTCTCTCTCTCTCCACTCCCTCTTGGATCCCAATGATCCTGATATTGGTACTTTTCAATGTATCATTAAATTCTCTAAGTCTCTCTTCTTATGCTATGAGTTAGTTTTCTCTTTTCTTCACAACCACAGGATTTGGGAGTTTGGGACACACCAAAGCTGTGTCCATGACTGTCCATGAAAGTCCATGACTTTCAGGGCATTGTGGCCCCTGAAAGGATACAGGGGTGGACCCAGCTATGACCTGAGATCCATGGAGGAGGGTGCATGTGCAAGCCATGGCAGCAGGAGAGAAAATCTCAAACCTGTGGAGTTTGGTACAAATAGAAGGAGACGGTTTGACCTGGAGGGTTTACTGAAGAAAGGGGACCACAAACTTAAGGCTCTAGGCCAGGTGGCTCTTTAGAGGGTCAGAGAAAATGTGGCCCTTCAGGAATTTCTGGCCTAGAGCCTCAAGTGTCTACACCAGCAGTTGTGGCTCCCGTGCATCCTGTTCTACTGTTCCCAGGTCATGGCTGGGTGCCACCCTAGTGTCCTTTCCAGGGTCACTCCTACCCTGAGAGCTGTTGCCCAGTCATGGGCATAGCCATTTTGTATCTCTCCAGGGTGTTAAACAGCCCTCACCTTCTAATTCTTTTCAGAGTGCTCAGCCAAATTATGGTCTCCCTACTAGTCTGGCTCATGGTTTATGTGACCAGACCTGGGGGTCCCTTCTGGGATCACTAACCATAACCAGTCTTCCCACCCAACTGCTTGGGCACTCTATTGGTTCAGGCTCCCATTTGTTCTGAGTCTCCTGGGATCCTGAGACCACAATGATCCACCTAGAATTCTGCCCTATTATCCCCTGTGTCCTTTTCAGATTGGGATGTCTCTCACTGGAGCAGATTTCTAAAGGCCCTGATTTTGCACTCTGGCATTATAATACTTTCTAGTGGCTGGCTTATGAAGGCTCCCTGCCCCCTCAGTTTATCTTCCAACATTTACCCCCAAAGATTCAAGATTCTGCACCTCCTACCTTGCAAAAAATAGTTGCTTTTCTGCTTGTAGAGATCCAGGTATATTTTCTTACATCTCATGTTGAGATGTGTTCAGAATAGTTTGATAGATATCCAGCTCAATTCAAGAGACCAGATAAAATGAGGTCTCCCACTCTGCTGCCATCTTCTCCCTTCCATCCTAGATTTTCATGCCTTAATCAACTATCTATATATGCTGACAATTCCATTGATTGTTTTTCTAATTATTTTCTTGCTGAAAAAGAATATTTTAATAAGATGTCCCTTTTTTTAATAGACTTTATGGTTTTAGAAAAGTGTTAGATTCACAAAAAAATCAAGCAGAGCACATAGAGTCCCAATGTGTCCCTCACCTCCACATCTGCACAGCCCCCCACACTATCAACATGCCACACCTGATGGTACTCTTCTCAAAATTGGCAAACCTATATTGACACAACTTTAGCAGTCAAGGTCGGTAATTTACATTAGATTTCACTCAGGCTGTACATTTGATAGGTTTTGACAAATAGTTTTTGACATAATGACAGGTATCTGGCATCATAACCTCATACACAGTAGTGTCACCAGCCTGCAAATCCTCTGCACTCTGTATATACATCCTTCTTTCCTCCCCAACCAATGTAAACTGCTGATATTTTATTGTCTTCATAATTTTGCCTGCCCAGGATGTCATGAAGTTGTAATCAGATCCACACAGTTCTTCAGGCTGGCTTCTCTTATATATAATAAGAGAAGAGTAATATTTATATAAGGTTCTTCCATGCCCATTCATGGCTTACATGTAGCTCTTCTTTAAGAGATCAGCTCCATAGGATGTTAGAACTGTATTCCATTGTCTGAAGTTATCAGTTTCTTTATCCATGGATCTACTGAAGAACATCTTGATTGCTTCTGAATTTGGGCAACTATAAATGGACATGTCATGAACATCATGTGCAGATTTTGTGTAGACATGCCTTCAGCTCCTTTGCATAAATACCAAGAATCACAATAGCTGGGTCGTATGGTAACACTATGCTTACTTTTTTTTTTTTTTAATTTATTTGACAGGCAGAGATCACAAGTAGGCGGAGAGGCAGGCAGAGAGAGAGGAGAAAGCAGGCTCCCCGCCGAGCAGAGAGCCCGATGTGGGGCTCGATCTCAGGACCCTGGGATCATGACCCGAACTGGAGGCCGAGGCTTTAACCCACTGAGCCACCCAGGCGCCCCTGCTTACTTTTATAAGAAACTGCTAGACTGTTTTCCAAAGTACCTATCCCATTCTGCATTCCCACAGGCAGTGAATGAGAGCTCCTGTTATTCCACTTCTCCACCTGCATTTGTTGTTGTCGTCAAAAATTATCCTTTTTAAAAAGTAAAAGAAGAAGAGAACTGGAGAGAAAGATGAAGAAACTAGCAGAGGACTCAGTTGAGTCAGAAACTGAAGTCCAAACAGAGAACTTCACTGTCATTTGCCTATGTTCCATCTGACATGTCACCCCTTCCAGACTCCCCTGACTGACAGCACCACTTTGTTACTTTTTAATTCACATACAATTATGCTGAGCTAGATCTACTGGCTTCCAAACTGAACAAGATTGAGCAAGTTCCTTACTTTCTGCAAGTTAGTTGACTCAACTGTTAAATAGGAAACTTAATGGCTTGTAGATTAGTAACAATGATTGAAGATAATTGCACTTTCACATTCTCTTGCCATAGCTAGCAAATAAAAATTAGTGCTACTCTTTTAATTGCTACTATTATTACTGGCTACAGGAGCATTTGCAACCCAAAGGACCTGTACAGAGAATTACAATGGTATGTATCCAGATATAATCAGGAAAAGTGAATTGGAGGAAATTGGAGGGGGAGACAAACCATGAGAGACTGTGGGCTCTGAGAAACAAACTGAGGGTTTTGGATGAGAGGACGATGGGGGCGGGGGTTAGCCTGGTGGTGGTTATTAAGGAGGGCACGTATTGCGTGGAGAACTGGGTGTGGTACATAAACAATGAATCTTGGAACACTGAAAAAATAAAATTAATTTTAAAAAATACAATCTTAAAATCTAAAAAAGCAAAAAATAAATTTACTTTTATTTAAGTTATCTTTATATATAACATAGGTCTCAAAGTCATGACCCTGAGACCAAGAGTCCCAAGCTCTCTCACTCAGCTGGCAAGACATCTCCTGCTTTGAGACCTTTCTGTGGCTACTTCTGGAATCCTTCAATCCTGGTATTGTCAGGGATATTCATTTGTTTCACCATTGTAAAATTAATAAACTCAGGGACTTATAAAAGAACATTTTTAACTATCGTGACAAATAACAAGATAGAAGAGAAAAAGATATCAAAATATTCCCGAGAATGAAATTGTACCATAGAATTCAAAGGCCATAAGACATTCAACAAAGCCCTTCTGAGCTGACCGTTCTCTCTGAAGGAAGACTTTGGGAGGAAGTGAAGACTCAGTTGGATTTTGAAGGACAAAGAGGATGTGGATGACAGAATGGAGAAACCAGGGGTGTGAAGAAAAACAAGATGAGTTCTGTGCACCAAGTGACACAGATGCCCACACTCCTGCTGGCACCTGTCTGCACTGGGACTCCACTCACTGTCCACTTAGTGGGAGGTGGCATAGCATTACTGATCTTTTGTCATGGGACAAATGTTTTTAGGGATTTTTCGAGCACTGAGTTTCTCAACCAAGGATTTATTGCCTTTCAGCATGAAAAGGTCTTTCTGAGTAAATGTCCTGAGCATTTCAGGTCATTTATGAAGAGCTCTAGATTCTACCTGCTTGATGCCAATAGAGCCTGACCCACCCTGTGGGGTCACCCAAAACATCTCCAGACAGTGACAAGTGTCTACAGGTATAGATGAAAGGAGAGAGTCAGGCAGCTTCAGTAAAAAATCACTGTTCTCACAGTGAAAATACATATTATCAGTTCTCCCATATACCCTTTGTAATGCTCCTGAGAGCCAGAGGTTCACAACTGTGCATGACTACAGGTGGCAAGAAAAGTTGGGCACATAGTGGAGGGAAATTTACTAACTCAGTATAGAAGACAATGGGGTAGTTATCTAGTGATCCATATGAACTGTCACATGTCTGTGGGGATTAAATAACTAGCCCCACATTTCTTGGCACTGCAGTGTTATATAAAGTTCATGGTTTTGGTGAATAAGCCAAGGAGAATTTACTAGAGGTGACAACTGATCCTGGCTTGGCTTCCAAATCCGGCTTGTGGCCCCAAGTCATCAGATGCATCCGGGATAGATTGGATCAAAGTTACATTGGCTCAAGGTAATGGTTATATCTGGGGAACAGGGAGTCTGAGGTGGCCCAGTCCACGCATGGCATGGGCTCCCACTTTCTCATCCCTCACCTGTCCTCTCCCTATTGTGACACCAAAGTCCTCATCAAGGAACATAAACAAGGTGGTGTTAGCACCAGAATGACAGGCTGGTGACTGGTTTTAGTGTGGGGTTTGATCTGTGACTTCACTAAAGATTCAAATTTAAATGTGCTTCTCTTTCTAAATGGACCTAATAATAAAACAAATAATATAATCAGTGAAATATTTGTATAAATCCAAAATCTGTCTTGAAAAGCAGTTATACAACAATAATTAAGCACCTACTGTATCGCTATCATTACACAAAGACCAGAGGTACACAGGCGGTACCATGGTACCATGTAGGACCATAACAGGGAAGAAGGACCATGAGATCAGGACACTAAAGATGTCATGAAATAGCTACACACAGAGAGCCAAGTCTTGTCAAGGGAGATCTAGAGATTTGGAGTCATGAAGGGCACAAGAAGAGGGCTGTCTTTAATGTGATATTGGGAAAGAATAAAGAGTTTCAGTCCTGTGGAACTAAGGCAGGGACAGTGTTGAGGGGAGTCCACGGGGAACAAGGCCTCCACATAAAACTGGCAGGTTTACACAGAAATCAACCTGGAGTTCACATGGGCAGCTGTGTGTCAAGATCACAAGAATGTATTTGAGCCAATAAGGGGAACGTCCGTAAAGGTCAAACTAAGGAGGCCAATAGTGTTAACAGCTGTTTCTCAGCCACAATACCAGACTCCTTATCCCAGCTGCCACCTACAAGCATGGACTTTTGGTCAACTTACTTGACCTCTCTCATCCCGTTGTCTGCAGCTAGGGAGAAATGATATGCTAACATCATGGCGATGTGTTGGGGGACAGGACGTGAATTCTAGTTGACCCATAGTTGAACCCAGGCAATTGGAGGCTCTTCACCCACTTCTCCTGTCCTTGAAATGTAGGCTCCACTTGCTTGGTCCACTCCCAGAAGCTGCCACAAACCAATGCCTTGAGATACCAATGTGTTGTTGAAACCATCTGAACTGGGTATGTGACTGAACCCACTTAAAGCTTCTCTGTAAACTTTCTGATTCTGGCAAGTGGTTGTAGATATCTACCCATCTTGTGGATACCTAAAACAACCCTTGTATGTAAACTCCCTATGCTATTAAACCTACCACATATCAACCCAGAGTGCCTGGCCTTTTCTTCAGTCTCTCCTAATCTTCTGTGTAAAGAGGCTGCATTCAGATTACACCTGAAGGAGCAGAGGAGGTTGCCAACCAAGGAAGGGTGAACACACATGATATATAAATTTCTCAGTAGAATCCTGGTTTGTGCTGCTCTGCTGACATGCTATCCATTTTGTGACCTCTTTCACGCTCTAAAGTATCCCCTCCAGAAAAATAAATGTCATCTTCTTCCTATGCATATGACAAGATTGAAGAAGGTTTGCTTCAGTACCTTGTCTCAAGTGACTACTCTACTATTGTTTGCCATTCATGTTTTATTGAACATTGAAAATGCATAAACACCCATGGCTGCTGGGCTTTGAGAAGATTAACAAACCAATAGTGTGTGAAATATTTTGACAGAGAAGTTCTATGTAAATTATATCTCAGTAAAACACTTCCAAAAATAAGTCAGAACAGTACCAAGTAAGCATGGATCAAAATACTGTGCTGTTTATTCAAACATAGGATTTTAACCTCAGATCTCAAAATGACCTTCTCTATTTTGAGTTTATCTTTGTGTACGGTGTAATAGAATGGTCGAGTTTCATTCTTCTACATATAGCTGCCCAGTTTTCCCAGCACCATTTATTGAAGAGGCTGTCTTTTTTCCACGGTATATTTTTTCCTGTTTTGTCGAAGATTAATTGACTATAGAGTTGAGGGTCCATATCTGGGCTGTCTACTCTGTTCCACTGGTCTATGTGTCTGTTTTTATGCCAGTAACATGCTGTATTGGTGATCACAGCTTTGTAGTAAAGCTTGAAATCAGGTAACATGATGCCCCCAGCTTTATTTTTGTTTTTCAACATTTCCTTGGCAATTCGGGGTCTCTTCTGATTCCATACAAATTTTTGGATTATTTGCTCCAGCTCTTAGAAGAATACCAGTGGAATTTTGATCAGAATGGCATTAACAGTATGGATTGCTCTAGGCAGTATAGACATTTTAACAATGTTTATTCTTCCGATCCAAGAGCATGGAGTAGTCTTCCATCTTTTTGTGTCCTCTTCAATTTCTTTCATGAGTGTTCTGTAGTTCCTCAAGTACAGATCCTTTACCTCTTTGGTTAAGTTTATTCCCAGGTATCTTATGGTTTTTGGTGCTATCGTAAATGGAATCGATTCTCTAATTTCCCTTTCTGCATTTTCATTGTTAGTGTATAAGAAAGCCACTGATTTCTGTACATTGACTTTGTGTCCTGCCACATTGCTGAATTGTTGTATGAGTTCTAGTAGTTTGGGGGTGGAGTCTTTTGGGTTTTCCATATAAAGAATCACGTCATCTGTGAAGAGAGAGAGTTTGACTTCTTCATTGCCAATTTGGATACCTTTTATTTCTCTTTGTTGTCTGATTGCTGTTGCTAGGACTTCTAATACTATGTTGAACAAGAGTGGTGAGAGTGGGCATCCTTGTCGTGTTCCTGATCTCAACGGGAAGGACGCAAGCTTTTTGCCATTGAGGATGATATTTGCTCTGGGTCTTTCATAGATAGATTTAATGAAGTTCAGGAATGTTCCCTCTATCCCTAGACTTTGAAGCGTTTTAATCAGGAACGGATGCTGGATTTTGTCAAATGCTTTTTCTGCATCAATTGAGAGGACCATGTGGTTCTTCTCTCTTCTCTTATTAATTTGTTCTATCACATTGATTGATTTGCAGAATCCATCAGAATCCTAGAGGAGAACATAGGCAGTAATCTCTTCGATATCAGCCACAGCAACTTCTTTCAAGATATGTCTCCAAAGGCAAAGGAAACAAAAGTGAAGATGAACTTTTGGGACTTCATCAAAATCAAAAGCTTCTGCACAGCAAAGGAAACAGTCAACAAAACAAAGAGGCAACCCATGGAATGGGAGAAATTATTTGCAAATGACAGTACAGACAAAAGGTTGATATCCAGGATCTATAAAGAACTCCTCAAATTCAACACACACAAAACAGACAATCATCTCAAAAAATGGGCAGAAGATATGGACAGACAAATAAAGACATACAAATGGCTATCAGACACATGAAAAAATGTTCATCATCACTAGCCATCAGGGAGATTCAAATTAAAACTACATTGAGATATCACCTTACACCAGTTAGAATGGCCAAAATTAGCAAGACAGGAAACAACATGTGTTGGAGAGGATGTGGAGAAAGGGGAACCCTCTTCCACTGTTGGTGGGAATGCAAGTTGGTGCAGCCTCTTTGGAGAACAGCGTGGAGATTCCTCAAGAAATTAAAAATAGAGCTTCCCTATGACCCTGCCATTGCACTCCTGGGTATTTACCCCAAAGATACAGATGTAGTGAAAAGAAGGGCCATCTGTACCCCAATGTTTATAGCAGCAATGGCCATGTTCGCCAAACTATGGAAAGAACCAAGATGCCCTTCAACAGATGAATGGATAAGGAAGATGTGGTCCATATACACTATGGAGTATTATGCCTCCATCAGAAAGGACGAATACCCAACTTTTGTAGCAACATGAACGGGACTGGAGGAGATTATGCTGAGTGAAATAAGTCAAGCAGAGAGAGTCAATTATCATATGGTTTCACTTATTTGTAGAGCATAACAAATAGCATGGAGGACATGGGGAGTTAGAGAGGAGAAGGGAGTTGGGGGAAATTGGAACGGAGGTGAACCATGAGACTATGGACTCTGAAAAACAATCTGAGGGGTTTGAAATGGTGGGGGGTGAGAGGTTGGGGTACCAGGTGGTGGGTATTATAGAGGGCACGGATTGCATGGAGCACTGGGTGTGGTGTAAAAATAATGAACACTGTTATGCTGAAAATAAAAAAAAAAAGAAAGAAAGAAAAAAATGACCTTCTCTAGATCATTCAAGAGAACATGAAGTTCAACAGAGTTTCCAGTGGTCTCTGATGGTCCTACTAGTCCTTCAAGGTTCATCATAAGAGCTTTCTCAATTTTATAAAATGAATCACTAGTGGCTGCCATGTACACAGCACCTGTTCTGTGCCCAATCTAGTCCTGAGGACTTATTACAATCCCAGGACTATTCCCAGTATACAAAGAGATACAGCCTTGAAAACTCCATAGCAGACTTGGCCCATGGCAAGTAATGAGCCTGGTCTAGGAATGGCCCATACACTGTGAACCACCAATATCTCACTGCCTTCAAGATGTCTCCAAGGCTAGGCACTTCCTAACATTGCTGGCCTGTGTAACTCCCTCCCTCCCCAAGTTCTAGACTTTGGCATTATCTTAATGAGGAAGAAGTTCACTTCCAAAGAACACACCTGAGGCTAATGTCCCTACAATCCTGCAGGTGAGGGGCAGAACCAGTTCTACACAATTAGTGAAAAAACTTGTAGGGTATCTTCTCAAATACTGCAAGGTTGATCCTTATCACTAACTTACCATTTAAAACCACTTAAGAATATCTAAATTTTGGACATTGGGGAGGGTATGTGATTTGGTGAGTGCTGTGAAGTGTGTAAACCTGGTGATTCACAGACCTGTACCCCTGGGGATAAAAATATATGTTTATAAAAAATAAAAAATTAAAAAAAAAGAATATCTAAATTTTGAAATAACTCCTTCAAAATGTTGAAAAAGAAAAACAAATCTGGGGGCATCACATTGCCTGATTTCAAGCTATATTACAAAGCTGTGAAAACTAAGACAGCATGGTACTGGCACAAAAACAGACACAGAGACCAGTGGAATAGAGGAGAGAGCCCAGATATGGACCCTCAACTTTAAGGTCAAATAATCTTCAACAAAGCAGGAAAAAATATACAGTGGGAAAAAGACAGTCTCTTCAATAAACGGTGCTGGGAAAATTGGACAGCTAGATGTAGAAGAATGAAACTTGACCATTCTCTTATACCATACACAAAGATAACCTTGAAATAGATGAAAGACCTTAATGTGAGGCATGAATCTATCAAAATCCTAGAGGAGAACATAGGCAGTAACTTCTTCAACATCAGTCACAGCAACTTCTTTAAAGACACATCTCCAAAGGCAAAGGAAACAAACACAAAAATGAACTTTTGGGACTTCATCAAGATCAAAGGCTTCCAAAAACCAAAAGAAACAGCAAACAAAACAAAGAGGCAACCCACAGAATGGGAGAAGATATTCGCAAATGACAGTGCAGACAAAGGGCTGATATCCAAGATCTATAAAGAACTCCTCAAACTCAACACCCAAAAAAACAGATAAGCATGTCAAAAAATGGGCAGAAGACATGAACAGACACTTCTCCAAAGAAGACATGCAAATGGCTAATAGACATACAAAAAAAATGTTCATCATCATTAGCCATCAGGGAAATTCAAATCAAAACCACATTGAGATACCTCCTTACACCACCTAGAATGGCCAAAATTAACAAGACAGTAAACAACAAATGTTGAAGAGGATGTGGAGAAAGGGGAACCCTCTTACACTGTTGGTGGGAATCCAAATTGGTGCAGCCACTTTGGAAAACAGTGTGAAGACTCCTTAAGAAATTAAAAATAGAGCTTCCCTATGACCCTGCAATTATACTACTGGGTATTTATCACAAAGATACAGATGTAGTGAAAAGAAGGGCCATCTGTACCCCAGTGTTCATAGCAGCAATGTCCACAATCACCAAACTGTGGAAAGAGCCAAGATGCCCTTCAACAGATGAGTGGATAAAGAAGATATGGGCCATACATACAATAGAATATTATGCATCCATCAGAAAGGATAAATACCCAACTTTTTTATCAACAGGGACAGGACTGGAGATTATGGTGAGTGAAATAAGTCAAGGAGACAAGTCAATCAGCATATGATTTCATTTACTTGTGGAACATAAGCAATAACATGGAGGACATTAGGAGAAGGAAAGGAAAAGTGATTTGGGGGAAATCAGAGGAAGAGAAAAAGCATGAGAGACTATGGACTGTGAGAAACAAACTGAGGATTTTGGAGAGGATGGGGTGGGCGGATGGACAAGCCTAGTGGTGGGTATTAAGGAGGGCACGTATTGCATGGAGCACTGGGTGTGATGCATAAACAATGAATCTTGGAACACTGAAAAAAATAAAATTAAATTAAAAGTAAAATAAATAAAATAACTCTTTCATAGGCTTTTGTTCCAATGCATGAAACACTGAGAAAAGATGGCTCTCACTGACTGTTATTACTTTTATGACATATGGTAAGTCCTCAAATGACCAAAATATTGGTATGAGTATATATCAGGTCTTCCATGTCCTTGAAGACAGGCCAAATATAACTCTCTCTTGTCACTACTTTCTCTCTCTCCCATGATGCAAAGTAATCAGGGCAAAATCTGTACATGTACAAATTCACCCATATGCCATGATTTTTCTTGATAGGGGATCAATTAGTGTCACACAAACACCCAAACTGAAGGCTCCTTGATTTTTCTAGTTTCTGAGCATCATCTGGGGGTCTGACTTAAAGCCCCTTTTTTAAAAATTTTTATTTATTTTTTAAATTTCTTTTCAGTGTTCCAGAATTCCTTATCCTGCCAAATACCAAGTGCTCCAGAGCCTCTGTACTTGCTGTTCCCTCTGCCTAGAACACTCTTTCCTAGATCTTCCCCTTGATATCATTGTCCACTTGTCCAGGCTTTAAAGTCTGTCCTCCTGTAGCTGGCCTGGACCTCTGTACAAGACACTGCTCCTCATGGTTGTTTTGTTGTTCCGTAGAGCAAACGCTTACTGATGTCACTCATTCACTTGTGGGATTGTTTGTTGCCTCCCTTGTGAGAAGTATGTTCACAGAGTCAGAGTCCTGGTGAACAACTGAATCTGGGTCACATAGGACAGGACCTGTCATGGGGGAAGCTCATGGTTACTGTTGAGCAGTGGATGGATGGGTGGGTGGATGGATGGATGAATGGAATGTTGGATGGGGGTGGATGTTTGGGTGATGGATGGAGTAATGAATGAATTGATGAAACCTCCAATTTATTCATGATTACCTTATTTGAAGTCCTGAATAAGCTCTTTACAGAGTGTCTGGCATTCCTGTAAAACCAGGCCTGGATTTATTCCTGCTCATTTTAGAAATGAGAAAAAGGAAGCTTGACATGACCCGCAGTTTCACTTGTCCAAGGACACTTTGTCATTAAGTGTTGCATCCAAGGTTTCAATCCGCATCTACTTGAGCCCAGACCTGGTCACTGTTCCACCCTCGGCACTGCCTCTGCTGAGCAACCACTTGTTCTACTGCTTCAGATCATCCTTTGAGTTGGTAGGAAAAAATCCTAAAGAGCTAAAAATTTCATAGATTGAATTTATGATATTGAGTTAATTAAATGAGATATTCTTTGTAAAAAAAAAAAAAACCTTCAGAGAGAGTGAGACATTGTGAGTGTTTCTCAAACATCAAGCACTTAATGAAGTGTCTGTGGGTGAGGAAGTCTTCCAAATGAGGATGTATGTGTATGTGGTATTGCACTGATCCCAGAGGTGTGGTAAGCCAGCATGAGCATGAGCATGGACCTTGAAGGAGGAGGGACGAATGTGAGAAGGATATGAAGACCACGCTAATACTAAAACAACATGGATAACAACACAGACTCACCTTTATGTAATATGATTAGTTAGCAAACATTTTTGCATTAATTTCATCTAAAGTCATGTAGCATTATTGAGTGTCAGAATGGTTTTGGGTTCAACAAGCTCTGTCTCCTTGGTTTCTACAAACAGAGCACAGGCTGTCTGGATTGCAGTTGATTCTTCCTGCTGTTTTCCTGGTCCAGAGCCAGGTTCATGTGTGACTCATTCCCTCATTCATGGGAGGGATTAAAGTGGTGAACAGGAGAATAAAAGGAGGACTCCTAGGTGCTCACTACCAGAGTTAGTTCTATCCTCCCTGTCTGATCAGCCAACCATGTGCTCAACTATGAAGTTGCTGAGAGTCCTTGTGTTGATTGCCCTCCCCCTTTACTGCTTTGCAGGTAAGTCCTTTGTGTGGAGGGCAACTTTGAGGGTGAAGATCGTGTCAGGTCCCTCTGGAAGACCTCCTGTTCCCCCAAACTCCAGGGCAGAACATCTCATTTCTCCAGTGTCTTCGTGTTTCATGATTATGTGTTTTGCTTCTCTGGACTTTGGAATAGTGTGTGGGTGGGGAGGAGGCATACATGTTTTGGGGCTTAAAGGAAACCTTAGATCCTGAGTTCAGTCGGCTAGAATTGGGAACTCAAGACCATTCAGTGTAATCTTTCTAAATATATGTGTCTATTTAGATGGGAAAAGATGACTGATGTCCTCGGGACTCCCAAAAAGAGCTTCACACTTACATAATTGAGACCTCACTTGCAAGTTTTCTTCCAGGTTCTGGATGCCCACTTGTAGAAGAAGTGGTTAACAAAACAATCGATTCTCAAGTGAGCGTGGATGAATACCAAACTTTCATGAAACCCTTCTCAAATGATCCTATCACTGATAAGGCCATAGCACAACTGAAAGAATGTTTTCTCACCCAGTCAGATGAAACTCTGAGCAAGGTTGGAGAGATGATGGTAACTATGGCTTCTTTTAATGAACTTTCAAACCACTGGACAGGGACAAGCAGGCTCTAAGTCTGTCACTCATTGTGCCACAGCAAGTGTTACACAGGCCTTATTTTATTTCAGTGAATTTAATTGTAGGTGCATGTGAAATAGTGGGTGCATGTGAAATTGTGGGTGCATCCAGAAAGTCAGCCAAGGTCCCAGTGTTGACTTGTCTCTTCACTTTGTGGAATCTTTAGAGAAAAATTAATGAAAAAGGCCAAAATGGGGAAAAAACACACACAGGCATACACACACACGCGCGCGCGCACAGATACACGCACACATTTTCTATCAAGGTAAAAAACATCTGATTCTCAATAAGGACCTCACTTGAAGTCATCAGCAAAAAAGATACCCTTATTCTTAGAAGCAAAGAGGAAACTATTCGTAAGAATTTTTAAGAGAATCCAGAAGAACCTAGGTGAAAAAGATCCTGTACTTCTTATTTAAAAAATTTTAAATGCACTTTCAAGAAATCCCAATGTGTTAGTATAAGTGATTGGATTCCTTAACTATTACTTTAAGATACCATGAATGACAAGTAGAGGTCAAGGGTATGAATAAGTCATGGGGGTGGTATTATGTAAAACAACTATCTGCCCTGTGTCAGTTCTCTCTTTTATTCCCTATCTTAATATGCCATTGAAAACCTTCCAGGGTAGACAATAGAGAAATATAGCCAAAGCAAAAGGTTAAAGTGTTCTTCACTGAGATGCTGACACAGGGCACAACATGGATGGGCCTTGAGCACATTATGGTAAAGGAAATAAGCCAGTAAAAGAAGACAACTGTTGCCCGAGGTCATTTATATCCATTTTCTAAAGTACCCAATCTCCTAGAGACAGGAGGTAGAATAGTACTTTCTAGGAGCGGGGTGGTATGGGAAATGAGGATTATTCAGTGGGTATTGAGTCTCCAAAGCAAGATGAAAATGTATAGGAGATTGGTTGCACCACAATGCCAGTATACTTAACACTGCTGAACTGTATACTTAAGATGATGAAATGGTCAATTTTATGTTATGTGTATTTACCATCAGTTTATGTGTATTTACCATGAGTTTAAACAGCTTAAAGCTTGAAAAACCCTGCAACCAGAAAATGGAATTTTTTCTTTAAAAACCTTGATTAGACTCATCAGTTGGAGTGCACATCTCCATTCTTTTCTGGGTCTCAAAGGTAATAGTTTTGGTATCAGACTGTTTGGGGTATCTCTAACATGTAAAGCCATACCGGACCTTAAAAACGTCACATTTCCTTGTATTTGAGAGGAGACTTACAATTCTTTGTTGAAACTGATGATGCACATCTCTGTTTTTGACTTCCAGGACATAATATATAAAAGTGAGTGGTGTGCTGCATTTTAACCTTGCACATGACCTTGGGCACTGAGGATCATAGAGAATGGACAGAAACTGACTGCTGATTAATAGGAACCACAACTTTCCTTTCCTTTTTTGTCTTTTGATCTATTAACTGCAAGACAATTGTTGAAACCTCGAGTACATTTTCACTTCAATAAAGTATCTGCAAATGGAAAAACCTTCTTGTATTGTCTGATCAAAATAGCTGCTTTAGGGAGCCTCTTCACTCACACATGCATGACCCACATGCACATGTACACACACGCTCACATATAATTCATTGGAGAGCACATGAATGAAGGACTGAAGAATGTGAAAAGCTCTTCGTTCCTCCCCATGTGTAGCCCAACACGACCCTCTCTCTGAAAATGTGATCTTTCACCTTCCTGGCCCCCATTTCCCTCAGGACCCTGTGTGAAAATCTCAGGACTTACGTTTCAGAGTTTGGGCAGCATGCAGGTCCCTGAGATACTATAGACTTCCTCTGTGTCTCAGCATTCCTTTTGAGTTTTGAAATATTTCATTAAAATGTGACTTGCCCTAATTACTAGTATAGGGTCTGCCCCCTGAAATTGTGTGGGTGCCCCTAGTCCTGTCTCTGCAAGTGACAATGTGGTCCAGTTTCTCCACTACCTGACCAACCCAGCCAGGTAGGTTGCAGGAAATGTGTGTGTTCTGTAGGAATAAGGCAAAGCCAGCAGTTTTTATACTTACTGTTTATACTATACCCTAGTTTTATCCATCCCCGCATTCCTGTCACCAGGGATAAGTTATTGCCACCCCTTCTGCTCACTGCTCAGGTGTCGCTTTTCTATTCCTTCATGGGCTATCCTGTCACCCCAGGAGACCCCAGATCCTTTCTCAGGATTGTTTCTCAGCTTCAACCAGGGATGACTTCTACCAGGCATGTTATCCTTCTACCAGAATAACACATACACAGAATTAGGCTGACAATACTTTTAGGATTCTACAAAAATGTTACACATTATTTTAAAATATTAACCAAAAGTGACTGTAGTAATAATGAATAGAAACCAATGAACCAGAGTGGAGTATGTTTGCCTTTATACTGACACAGTTGTAAGATATGGTATTTAATATGCTTTTTATGGAAACTGGCCCAAACTACATAAGACTTACAAAAACCATAACGAGTCCCTCCTCTCTTCCTTCTCCCAACACCTCAGGGTCTGTGATGCCTTTAGGCCCAGGCAAAAGGACCCTTGCCCAGGACCCACATCTTGAAAGTTGCCCCTGCCATTATACACACACACACACACACACACACTTACTTGTTAAAAACTCAAGGACCATACACAGTTCTCAGTGTACTAGGTGCATCTTCACTGGGGAGGGAGGTCATACCATCTCTCTCCACCTATCAAAAATGGGTCAGTCAACACTGTCTCATCAGAGACCATCAGAGTGGTCTTGGGGAAAAAACCAAGAGACCATCAGAGAGGAAAAGGAAGAGATTCAGTTGCAGGAACTGGAGATGGACACATATGCAGAAAATTGTATCTGTCGAGATGAGCGCTGGCCTATTTGATGAAGGTGTCTATATATTGAGCAGAGCAAATCTCATGCAAGAATTGGTAATAAAGGCTATTGAAGGACTGGAGCAGTAAAAAAAAAAAAAAAAAAAAAGGACACAAGATTCCTTCAACAGATGAATCGCTAAAGAAAATGTGGTTCATATACAATGGAATATTACTCAGCCATCAGAAAGGATGAATGCTTGGGGCACTTGGGTGGCCCACTCATTAAGTGTCTGCTTTCAGCCCCGGTCATGATCCCATGATCCCAGGGTCCTGGGATCAATCCCCACATTAGGCTCCTTGCTCAGCAGGAAGCCTGCTTCTCCCTCTCCCGTTCCTGCTGCTTGTACTCCCTCTGTCATTCTATGTCTCTCTCTCTCTCTCTCTGTCAAATTAATAAATAAAATCTTTTTTTTAAAACAGATGAATGCCTACCATTTACATCGAGATGGATGGAACTGGAGGGTATTATGCTAATGAAATAAGTCAAGCAGAGAAAGACAGTTATCATATGGTTTCACTCATATGTAGAATATAAGAAATAGTGCAGTAGATAATAGGGCAAGAGAAGGAAAACAGAATGGAAAGAAATCAGAGAGGGAGACAAATCATGAAAGACTCTTGACTTCAGGAAACAAATTGAGGGTTGTATAAAGGGAGGTGGAGGGGAGGGATATCTGGGTGATGGGCATTAAGAATGCACATGATGTGATGAGCACTGGGTGTTAAATGCAACTAATGAATCACTGAACACTACAGCAAAAACTAATGATGTATTATGTGTTAGCTAATTGAATATAATAAAAAACGAATTATGTATTATATGTTAGCTACTGAATTCAAATTTTAAAAAGGAAAGGGAAGATGAGGATGCCTAATGACTGATCATTTGAAGAGACAGTACTGACTCTGGGAGAAAATAAAGGAGGTTGTATAGTAAAATAAATTGAGTAGCACATCAGCAAGAGTGCCTGAATAAAGATATATGGGTGTTCTACTACAAATATTACTGCATCATTTCTGTCACTTTGTGGGGGGTTTCCTGGGTTTTTTTCCAAGGTTTCATTTAAATTAAAGATAGTTAAATATAGCATAGTATTAGTTTCAGAAGTAGAATTCAGTGATTTATCCCTTACATATAACACCTAATGCTCATCACAAGTGTCCTCCTTGATGCCTATCACCCATTTAGCCCATCCCCCACCCACCTCCCCTCCAGCATCCCTCAGTTTGTTCTCTGCAATTCAGAGTCTCTTCTGGTTTGCTTCCCTCTTTGTTTTTATCTTATTTTATTTTTCCTTTTCCTCTCCATGTTCATCTTTTTTCTTTCTTAAATTCCACATATGAGTGAAATCATTTTGTATTTGCATTTCTCCGATTGACTTATTTCATTTAGAATAATACACCCTAGTTCCATGCATTTCTGTAACTGTGAAGTTATTTCCAAGTACGAAGCTAAAAACTGTATTCCTGAGGCATAAATGGGTTGTGCTTAACACAGCTTCTTCATTCATGTCCCTGATGATGACTGATGTTGAGCATACTCTCATGCATCTGTCGGCCATCTGGATGTGTTCTGTCCATTTTTTAATTGGATTATCTTACTTTTATAATGTCCAAAATAATATTCTCAATGATGAGTTTTCCTTCTCCTTGTCTTTAGTAGAGTTTTTTTTTATTCCTTTTATTTTTTTTTTATTTTTTTTTGCATGTTTAATTTTTTATTTTTTATAAACATATATTTTTATCCCCAGGGGTACAGGTCTGTGAATCACCAGGTTTACACACTTCACAGCACTCACCAAAGCACATACCCTCCCCAATGTCCATAATCCCACCCCCTTCTCCCAAACCCCCTCCCCCCAGCAACCCTCAGTTTGTTTTGTGAGATTAAGAGTCACTTGTGGTTTGTCTCCCTCCCAATCCCATCTTGTTTCATTTATTCTTCTCGTACCCACTTAAGCCCCCATGTTGCATCACAACTTCCTCATATCAGGGAGATCATATGATAGTTGTCTTTCTCTGCTTGACTTATTTCGCTAAGCATGATACACTCTAGTTCCATCCATGTTGTCGCAAATGGCAAGATTTCATTTCTTTTGATGGCTGCATAGTATTCCATCGTGTATATATACCACATCTTCTTTATCCATTCATCTGTTGATGGACATCTAGGTTCTTTCCATAGTTTGGCTATTGTGGACATTGCTGCTATAAACATTCGGGTGCATGTGCCCCTTTGGAGCACCACGTTTGTATCTTTAGGATATATACCCAGTAGTGCAATCGCTGGGTCATAGGGTAGCTCTATTTTCAGTTTTTTGAGGAACCTCCATGCTGTTTTCCAGGGTGGTTGCACCAGCTTGCATTCCCACCAACAGTGCAGGAGGGTTCCCCTATATCCACATCCTTGCAGCATCTGTCATTTCTTGACTTGTTAATTTTAGCCATTCTGACTGGTGTGAGGTGGTATCTCATTGTGGTTTTTATTTGCATTTCCCTGATGCCGAGTGATATGGAGCATTTTTTCATGTGTCTATTGGTCATCTGTATGTCTTCTTTGCAGAAATGTCTGTTCATGTCCTCTGCCCATTTCTTGATTGGATTATTTGTTCTTTGGGTGTTGAGTTTGCTAAGCTCTTTGTAGATTTTGGATACTAGCCCTTTATCTGATAGGTCGTTTGCAAATATCTTCTCCCATTCTGTCAGTTTTCTTTTGGTTTTGTTAACTGTTTCCTTGCTGTGCAAAAGCTTTTGATCTTGATGAAATCCCAATAGTTCATTTTTATCTTGATGAAGTCTTAATAGTTCATTTTTGTCCTTGCTTCCTTTGCCTTTGGGGATGTGTCTTGGAAAAAGTTACTGGGGTTGAGATAGAAGAAGCTGCTGCCTGTGTTCTCCTCAAGGACTTTGATGGATTCCTTTATTACATTTAGGTCTTTCATCCATTTTGAGTCTATTTTTGTGTGTGGTGTAAGGAAATGGTCCAGTTTCATTCTCCTGCATCTAGTTGTCCAATTTTTCCAACACCATTTGTTGAAGAAATTGTCTCTTTTTTAGTGTATTTTTTAACAGAATTCCCCCCCAAAAAAGTCTACATCCAGTAACTCATCAATAGGTGGATCTGGTTGAATGTGACCTATGTTCTTCTACAGTACATAGCATTGCATAATTTCTAAAAGTGTTTAGTTATTTTCAAATACAAAGTTAACAGTTGTATTGCTGAGACAAAATGGGATGAATAAACTTCTGCCTTCTCTGGAAGAAAAGGTCAGGTCATCCCAGGAGATTACCTGATACAGCTGGGCCATGAAAGGACCCCAGTGAAGGGTGATACTGTATGAAGTCAATGTGAAATTAGATGAAGGGTCCTTAAACTCCAGATTGTGACTAAAATGGCACCTGAACTGGATTCCTGGTATTAAAAAATACACAAGTAGGGCAGTACACACAATAAGGAATGGTTATGGAAAATTCTGCAGCGATCAAGCATTTATAAGGGATTTTTTTTCCTTCATTCTTTTCCTTTTATGACTCAGAAGAGAGATTTAGACACCATAACACCATTGTGTCATGGCAATATTTGGCAAACAGGTGAAGGAAACAATTTCTGATGCACAATGGTCTTTTCCATGATATGAGTTTTTTGCAGTTCACAGCTTATAACAAGAGTCTGAGTATGCGTTAGGGGTATTATGGTTGTGACAGATGATAGGTGGGAGTAGTAGATGGCTTGATCAATTCACACATTTCCCTGGGGAACCTCAGGGTTAAAAGTCTGAGGCTCAACAGTGCAGAATGACAAGGGAAGAAATAAAATAGCTTTGTAGAGTGTGTAAGATAAGGCACACTGTTGATTTGGGTGCCATCAAAGACACTGACAGTTTTGGATAAAGACAGATATATTTCAATGTTTGATATTTCTTAAATCTATGATGTAAAGTATTATTAATAAATATATCTCTTTAAAAGCTGAATGAGACCCTTTCTAATTTTGCATATCTAGGAATATCATTTATTGCTAAAGTGAAACAATATTATTTGTATTTTTCATCTTTATAGTTGTAAACCCTGAAAATTCTCCTCATATGAATGTGCAGAAGGAAAAAGAGTGAGTCTATGGCAGTGATGTCACTTGATTCTTTGACTTCCCCTAGGTACCAGCTAAAAATGACACTGTGACCTGTCCCTTCAAATCATTTTTAATGATTTGTCATCCCCAGCTAAATTAGGTCTTTGGATGTTGTCCAAAGCAAGGAATCAGAAGCCACTTCCTATAGAAAGATGTACCACAAAATATTCCTTTCAATTATTTTTTTTGAGTCTAGAGATTTGTACACAGGGTCATGCTGTGTCAGATCTGAGCAGTGACATGCATGCCTCTGTCTTTATAAATTGGAACAAAAATGTTCATTGTAAGGGAAATGGGACATGAAAACCATTCTGAGCACATGATATATCCATTGTAACACTATTTATGGACCTTATGATCCAGAAGTGATGTCTTAAATCTTTCCATGTCTCATGTATATGTTAAGCTCTAGAGAATCCCTGGGATTTCACCCAAAAGGATTCATCTGAACAGTGTCTCCTGCTATGAACAGGAGACCAGAGAACCTGTATGGCTTGGGGATAACTAATATCTATCCCCACCCATCATTCTCCTATACCTTTGGTTCCAGTACTCAAAATTTAGGAATTTAAAATCACAACAGCCATTTCAATGTGATCATATACAAAATTAAGTGACTGAAAAGTACTATAGGAAAAATTTAACCCCATTTTAAATGGAAAGAAATCCCAAAGAAACCAAAGCCAAATTCTGAGGCACATTTTGTTCCCATTTAGGACAAATAAACATTCCTCATTGATGGAGTCAGTTACATTCAGGTTGAGATTTGACTTGGCAGTGAGCTGATTTATTTTGTTTGACATTTTACTTGTGTATTTTCCTCTTTGTTACATAAGCGTGACAGCTGATGTTACTACCAGATACTGAGCTGAGCATTTTTCTTGTAATAATTCATTTATCCTAACATAAATCCTATAATGTAGGCACTATTGTTACCATTTATTTTGCAAATGAGACATCAGTCTAAGAGGGTCAGCATCTTGCTGATGTGCCCACAAGTACAAAGTACAATAGCTGAGCTTGAACCCAGTAATCAGACCCTAAAGTTGGGTCCTTACACACTGCTCACAGTGCTCAATGAGTGAACACATTCTACTTTGAAATATCCAGCACTTCAGAATTCAACACACAGTGTAAAACTGCTCAAAGAGGATATGAGTGGGGCTGGATTGGATTTGTAAAGTAATTTGAGAAGAGACATCCTTGAATGTTCTACTATTTTTTTCAGGAACAAAATGTGTGCCTCTATGTTTTTAAGATTACTTTTAGATCTGTAAGTAAAATTTCATTATATGATCCTTAACGTGTTGCATATTTCCACTTAGGTTATTCTGACATATTTTTGTTCCTACTATTGTTCTGTTCCAATCACATTTCATTTTCCCATGATGCTGAGTGGTGTTAGCAGGCTTATAAAAAGTCATTGGTGTTTACAAGGTGACCTTATATTCAGCTACATAATGAACTTTTATTGTTATAATACTTTTTTTTTCAGTATATCATCTTAGATTTTCTTGCCTTGATCAACAATCAACAATATGTGGTGACAATTCCATTGATTAATGTTCTTTTGATTGCTTTATTGCTGAAAGAGAATGTTTTAACAGGATGTTTCTCTTTTTTTTAATACCATTTATTGTTTTAGAGAAGTGTTAGGTTCACAGAAAAATCAAGCAGAGCATATAGAGTCCCAAGGTGCCGTCACCTCCACACATGCATAGCCACCCACGCCATCAACATACCACACCTTATGGTACATTTCTCAAAGCTGGTGAACTTACACTGACACATCCTTATCACTCAAGGTCAGTAATTTACATTAAATTAAATTTTTTTTTTTTTAATTTTTAATTTTTACTTTATTTTTCCAGTGTTCCAAGATTCACTATGTACCACACCCAGTGCTCCATGTATATGTGTCCTCCTTAATACCCACCACCAGGCTCACCCATCACCCCACCCCTCTCTCCTCTAAAATCCTCAGTTTGTTTCTCAAAATCCACAGTCTCTCATAATTCATCTCCCCCTCTGATTTCCCCCAATTCACTTTTCCTTTCCTTCTCCTAATGTCCTCCATGTTATTCCTTATGTTCCACAAGTAAGTGAAACCATATGATAATTGACTTTCTCTGCTTGACTTATTTCACTCAGCATAATCTGCTCCAGTCCCATCCATGTTGAGGCAAAAATTGGGTATTCATGCTTTCTAATGGCTGTGTAATATTCCATTGTAGATATGGACCACTCAGGTCTTACATTGGATGCATTTTGAGAGATAGATAATGATAGGTATCAGACATCATAGTCTCATACAGAGTAGTGTTGCCAGCCTGAAAATTCTCTGCACTCTGCATATTCCTTCTTCTTTCTTCCCCAGCCCACTGAATCCACTGATTTTTAATGTCTCCATAATTTTGCTTTCCCAGGAGGTCAAAAAGTTGTAATCATATATTACCCAGCTCTTCAGGTTGGCTTTTCTTATTTGATAATATTTATGTAACTTTCTTCCATGTCTTTTCGTGGCTTACAGCTCCTCTTTAAGAGACCATTTCCGTAGAATGTTGGAACTATATTCCATTGACTAAAGGTACCAAGTTTCTTTATTGATTGACCTACTGGAGAAAATCTTGATTGCATCTGAATACAAGTGCCATGAACATCATGTGCAGATTTTGTGTAGATGTGTTTTCAGCTCCTTCACATGAATAAAAAGAAATGCAATTGCTGGATCATGCTGTAAGACTATGTTTACTTTTCTAAGAAACTGCTAAACTCTTTTCCAAAGTAGCTGTCCATTCTACATTCCCACAGGCAGTGGAGAGCTACTGTTGCTCCACATCCCCAGAAGCATTTGGTGTTGTAGTAAATTATCTTTTTTGAAAAGTAAAAGAATCATGAGAGACTATGGACTCTGAAAAACAATCTGAGGGGTTTGAAGTGGTGGGGGGGTGGGAGGTTGGGGTACCAGGTGGTGGGTATTATAGAGGGCACGGATTGCATGGAGCACTGAGTGTGGTGCAAAAATAATGAATACTGTTTTTCTGAAAATGAATAAATTAATTTAATTTAAAAAAGGAAAAGTAAAAGAATATCCAGTTGTCTTAGTACAGTTTGTGGAAAGGACTGGTTTTTGCCCATTGAATTAGCTTGATACCTTTATCAATAATCAACTAAATATAAATGTGAGAGCTTATTTCCATACTCTCACCTATTCCATTGATCTATATATCTTTCCTTATGCCCATACCACACTGTCTTGATTACTGTAGCATTGTAGTAAGTTTTTTTCTTTTTTTTTTTATTTTCTTTCTTTTCAGTGTAACAGAATTCATTGTTTATGCACCACACCCAGTGCTCCATGCAATGCATGCCCTCCATAATACCCACCACCTGGCTCCCCCAACCTCCCACCCCCCGCCCCTTCAAAACTCTCAGATTGTTTTTCAGAGTCCATAGTATCTCATGGTTCATCTCCCCTCCAATTTCCCTCAACTCCCTTTTCCTCTCTAACTCCCCACGTCCTCCATGCTATTTGTTATGTTCCACAAATAAGTGAAATCATATGATAATTGACTCTCTCTGCTTGACTTATTTCACTCAGCATAATCCCTTCCAGTCTTGTCCATGTTGATACAAAAGTTGGGTATTCATCCTTTCTGATGGAGGCATAATACTTCATAGTATATTTGGACCACATCTTCCTTACCCATTTGTCCGTTGAAGGGTACCTTGGTTCTTTCCACAGTTTGGCAACCACGGCCATTGCTGCTATGAACATTGTGGTACAGATGGCCCTTCTTTTCACTACATCTGTATCTTTGGGGTAAATACCCAGTAGTGCAATTGCAGGGTCATAGGGAAAGATTTTGTTTAGTTATTTGACAGACAGAGATCACAAGTAGGCAGAGAAGCAGGCAGAGAGAGGAGGAAGCAGACTCCCTGCTGAGCAGAAAGCCCGATGCGGGGCTCGGTTCCAGGACCCTGGGATCATGACCTGAGCTGAAGACAGAGGCTTTAATCCACTGAGCCACCCAGGTGCCCCTATTTTTAATTTTTTAAGGAATCTCCACACTGTAGTAAGTTTTGAAATTGAGAAATGTGAGTTGTCTGACATTGTTTTTTCTCTAAAGATTATTTTGACTATTGTGGATATCTACATGCAAATGAAAGAAATTGAACCCCTACCTCATACCACATATAAAAGTTAACTCGGGGCACCTGGGTGGCTCAGTGGGTTAAAGCCTTTGCCTTCAGCTCAGGTCATGATCCCAGAGTCCTGAGATCGAGCCCCCACATTGGGCTTTCTGCTTGGCGGAGGGCCTGCTTCCTCCTCTCTCTCTGCCTGCCTCTCTGTCTACCTGTGATCTCAGTCTGTCAAAAAAATAAATAAAATCTTTTTTAAAAAGTTAACTCAAAATGGATTAAAGACTTAATGTAAAAGTGAAAGCTATAAAAATTTTAGGAGAAAGCATGAGGTAACATCTATAACTTTGGATTGGGTAATGATTTCTTAAATATGACATCAAAAGCACACCAAATGAAATTAAAAATTAATTTTAAAAAAGTAAAGAAGAAGAGAACTGGAGAGAGAGATGAAGAAACTGGCTTGGGGTGCCTGGGTGGCTGATCATTAAATGTCTGCCTTTGGCTCAGGTCATGATCGCATGGTCCAGGGATTGAGCCCTGCATTGGTCTTCCTGCTCACTGGGAAGCCTGCTTCTCCCTCTCCCACTCCCCCTGCTTGTGTTCCCTCTTTCACTGTGTTTCTCTCTGTCAAATAAATAAATAAATCTTTAAAAAGAGAAGTGAATTTTGGTCATTCTAACTGGTGTAAGGTGTTATCTCAATGTGGTTTTGATTTGAATCTCCTTCATGGCTAATGATGATTAATATTTTATGGTCCATATATACAATGGGATATTATGCCTCCATCAGAAAGGATGAATACCCAACTTTTGTATCAACATGGATGGGACTGGAAAAAATTATGCTAAGTGAAATAAGTCAAGCAAAGTGAGTCAATTATCATATGGTTTCACTTACTTGTGGAGCATAAGGAATAACATGGAGGACATTAGGAGAAGGAAAGGAAAAGTAAATTGGAGGAAATCGGAGGGGGAGATGAACCATGAGAAACTGTGGACTGTGAGAAACAAACTGAGGGTTTTGGAGCAGAGGTGGGTGGGGGTTGGCTAAGCCTGGTGATGGATATTAAGGAGGGCACATATTGCATGGAGCACTGGGTATGGTGCGTAAACAATGAATCTTGAAAAACTGAAAAAATAAATTTTTTTTAAGGGAAAGGGAAAAAAAGAGAAGTGAAAAAGATATCAATATACCCCTAAAAATGAGATTTTACCATAGAATTCAAAGGCCATAAGACATTCAACCAAGAACAAAGACTTATGAGCTGTGTGTTCTCTCTGAAGGAAAACTTTGGAAGGCGGTGAAGATTCAGTTGGACTTTGAAGGACAGGGAGAATGTGGATGGCAGAATGGAGAAACCAAGCCCCTCTGTGAACAAGATCAAGATGAGCTCTGTGCACCAAATGACACAGATGCCCACACTCCTGCTGACACTGTCTGCACTGGAACTCCATTCACTGTCCACTTAGTGGGAGGTGACATAGCACTTCTGATCTTTTGCCACAGGACAAAGGCTTTTAGTAATTTCTCTAGCGCTGTTCTCAACCAAGGCTTTATTGACTTTGAGGATGAAAAAGTCTTTTTTGAGTAAATGTCTTGAGCACCCCAGGTTGCTTAAGAAGAGCACTAGTCTCTACCACTTGATACTACTAGCACACCACCCATCCTGTAGGGACCCAAAATATCTCCAAGCTTTGAGAAGTGCCTACAAGTATAGATGGAAGGAGTCAGTCAGATTCCATAGAAAATCATTGTTTTCACAGTGCAAATACATTAAGTCAGTTCTCCCATCTAAATCCTTGTAATGTCCCTGAGGACCAGAGGTTTACAACTGTGCATTCCTACAGGTAGCAAGAAAAGTTGGGCACAGAGGGGAGGGAAATTTACTAACTCAGTATAGAAGATAATGGGGTAGATATCTAGTGAACCATATGAACTGTCATGGGTAAATGGGGATTAAATGCCAAATCACACATTTCTTGTTAATGTCATATTGTATAAAGTTCATGGTTTTGGTGAATAAGCCAAGGAAAAGTTAATGGAGGTTACAACTGATCCTGGCTTGGCTTCCAAACCTGGCTTGTGGCCCCAAGTCATCAGATGCATCCGGGATAGATTGGATCAAAGTTACATTGGCTCAAGGTAATGGTTATATCTGGAGAACAGGGAGTCTGAGGTGACCCAGTCTCCTTATTGTGACACCAAAGTCCTCATCAAGGAACATAAACAAGGTGGTGTTAACACCAAAATGACAAGCTGGTGACTGTTTTTAATTTCGGGTTTGATCCCTGACTTCACTAAAGACTCAAATTTAAATGCACTTCTCTTTCTAAATAGACCTAATAATAAAACATGTAATATTATCAATGAAATATTTCTATACATTCAAAATCTGTACTGAAAAACAGTTACACAACAATTAATTAAGCACCTATTGCATCACCGCCATCACACAAAGACCAGAGGTGCACAGGCGGTATCCTGTAGGAGCATAACAGGGAGGAAGGACCATGGGATCAGCACCCTGGAGATGTCAGGAGAGGGCTATGCACAGTCTTGGCAAGAGAGATCCCTAGGAAAAAAGAGAGATCCCTAGAGATTCAGAGTCTGGAAAGGGCACAAGTAGAGGGTTGTCTGAGATGGGACATTGGGAAGGAATAAGGAGTTTCAACCCAGTAGGACTGAAGCAAAGATAGTGGCAAGGGGAGTCCACAGGGAGCAAAAGCCTCAGCAGAAAACTGGTGGGCCTATACAGAAATCAGCCTGGAGTTCACATAGGGCAGTCATGTGAGTCAAGATCACAAGAATCTATTTGAGCCATAAGATGAAATTCCGTGAGTCTCAAACTAAGGAGGTCAACAGTGTTGAGAACTGTTTCTCAGCCAGAACACTTGGGTCCTTACCTTGGTTGCCACCTATAAGCATGGACTGATGGTCAAAAATTACTTGACTTCTCTTGTCCCACTGTCTGCAGGTGGGGAGAAATGAAGTGCCACCTCATGGAGAGGTGTTGGGGGAAAGGACATGACCTCCAGTTAACCCACAGCTGGATTCAGGCAATTGGAGACTTCTCACCCACATCCCCTTTCCTTGGAATGCAGGTTCCACTTGCCAGCTCCACTCCCAGAAGTGGCCCCAATCACAACGCCTTGAGATAGTGAGGTAGCATTGAGACCATATGAACTGGTTATGAGGCTGAAGCCATTTAAGTGCTCTCTGTAAACTTTCTGATTCTGGCAGGTTGGTGTGGAGATTTACCCATCTTGTGGCTACCCAAGACAACCTTCTTATGTAAGACCCCTTGTTCATTAAACCTGCCACATACCAACCCAGAGCGGCTGGCCTTTTCTTCAGTCCCTCCCTACCCTCTGTGCAGAGGGGCTGCCTTCAGATTACACCTGGGAAGCTGCAGAGGAGGTTGCCAACCAAGGGAAGGTAACCACACATGTCACTTTTTTCAGAAGAATCATGGTTTATGTTGCTCTCCTGGCATGCCATCCATTTGGGACCTCTTTCACACTCAAAATTACCCACTTTGAGCCAATAAATGTGATGACCATCCCTCGTATTCAGTTGTTGTTGTCAAAATGAAAGAGATTTGCTCCAGGGTCTTGCCTCCAGTAACCACTCTATCATTGTTGGCCATTCATGTTTTATTGAATATTGAAAACAGATAAATACCCATGGTTGCTGGGCTTTGAGAATATTAACAAACCAACAGTATGTGGAATATGTGTGACAGAGAAGTTCTATGTAAACTATATCTCAATAAAACTTTTCCAAAGAGACGTCAGAACAGTACGCATGGATCAAAATACAGTGCTGTTTATTCAAACACAGGACTTTTCCCTCAGATATCAACATGACCTTCTGTAGATTGTTCAGACAATGTGAAGTTCAATCAAGTTTGCTATGGTCTCTGAAAGTCATACTAGTCCTTCAAGGTTTATCATAAGAGCTTTCTCAACTTTACAAAGTGAATCACTAGCACCTGCCATGTATGCAGCATCTGCTCTGTTCCCAACCCAGTCCTGAGGACTTATGACAATCCCAGGACTATGCCCAGGATACAAAGAGACACAGCCTTGATATCTCCTAGCAGGCTTGGCCCATGGCTGGTAGTAAGCCTGGTCTAGGAATGGACTAGATATTGTGAACAATCAACACCTCATGGCCTTCAAAATGTCTCCAAGGCCAGGGCCTTTCCTGATGTTACCAGCCTGTTAAGTTCCTCCTTTCCCAAGTTCTAGACTTTGGCATGATCTCTTTTTTTTAATATTTTATTTATTCAAAAAAAATATTTTATTTATTCATTTGACAGAAAGAGACAGCAAGAGAGGCAACACAAGCAGGGGGAGTGAGAGAGAGTGAAATAGGCTTCCCACTCAGCAGGGAGCCCGATGGCAGGGCTCAATCCCAGGACCCTGGGACCCTGACCTGAGCTGAAGGCAGATACTTAATGACTGAGCCACCCAGGCATCCCGACTTAAGCATGATCTTAATGAGAAAGAAGTTCACTTCCAAAGAACACGCTTGAGGTTAATGTCCCAACAGCCCTGCAGGTGAGGTCAGAACCGGTTTTACAGAAGGAGTGAAAAAACATGTGGGATATCTTCTCCCAAACACTGTGAAGTTGATCCATATCAGTAACTTACAAATTAAAAACACTTAAAGATTATCTAAATTTCAAAGACCTCCTTCATGGGCTTTTGTACTGATGCATGAATCACTGGGAAAGGAGGATCTCACTGACTGTTATTACTTTTATGAATGATGGTAAAGTTCAATGACAAAATATTGGTGCAAGTATATCTCAGGTTTTGCTTGAGAACAGGACAAATAGAACTCTCTCTTGCCTCGTGCTTTCTCTCTCTCAGGGTATTTGGGGCAAAATCTGTATCCAGGCAAGTTCATCTGAACACTTTGGTTTGTCTAAATAGGGGATCAATAAGTGTCACACCAACACCCAGATTGAAGGCTCCTTCATTCCTCTACTGTCTGAGCATCATCTGGAGACCTGACTTAAAGCCTCATTTGGGAAGAGAAAACATCATGCTAGCTACACATGCATCCTTACCTTTCGGTTTCTTCTATTTCTCCTTGTCAACACTAGGCTGAGTTCTTTGTGGGCTGAGTTTACTGTTCATTCACCTGAGAATGATCATCACCTGCAATGGAGAAAATATGAAGGTAAAAATAATACACTTTTATTGTGGGCACCATGTAAAAGATGTGGGATTTTTATTATTTCATACAATTTTCTTTTATTTTTATTATTTTATCTAGCTTTATATATTTATTTATTTATTTATTTTTGCTGAATACAAAAACTCTGAAGGGACCCGTGGCCCAGCATTTAACAGGGCAAGTCCATCAGACCTGGGACACATGCCAGAGTCCCCATTAAGACTTAGCCAATCTCCAAGTTAATACTGGACCCCAGATGCAGGGCACTCTCATATTAGCAGTATTACTTTCCAATCGGTCGCCTCTGGTGGCTCCCTCCCCCTTTTGTTTATCTTCTGATATCAGTCCGATGTTCCCACTCCGCTTTACCCCAAAGATGTAGATATAGTGAAAAGAAGGGCCATCTGTACCCCAATGTTTATAGCAGCAATGGCCATGATCGCCAAACTGTGGAAAGAACCAAGATGCCCTCCTTGGTTGGAAGGATAAGGAAGATGTGGTCCATATACACTATGGAGTATTATGCCTCCATCAGAAAGGATGAATACCCAACTTTTGTGTCAACATGGATGGGACTGGAAGAGATTATGTTGAGTGAAATAAGTCAAGCAGAGAGAGTCAATTATCATATGGTTTCACTTATTTGTGGAGCATAACAAATAACATGGAGGACTAGGGGAGTTAGAGAAGAGAAGGGAGTTGGGGGAAATTGGAAGGGGAGGTGGACCATGAGAGACGATGGACTCTGAAAAACAATCTGAGGGTTTCAAAGGGGTAGGGGATGGGAGGTTGGGGGAACAAGGTGGTGGGTATTGGAGAGGGCACGGATTGCTTGGAGCACTGGGTGTGGTGCAAAAACAATGAATACTGTTAGGCTGAAAAAAATAAATATTTTTTTTTAAAGCAAAAAAAATTAAAGAAAGAAAGAAAGAGTCTGGAAGTTTTCCTTCTGCTTCAATTTTTTGAAACAGCTTCAGGAGAATGGGTGTTATTTCTTCTTTGAAAGTTTGGTAGAATTCTCCAGGGAATCCTTCAGGTCCTGGGCTCTTGTTTTTTGGGAGGTTTTTGATCACTGCTTCAATCTTGTTACTAGATATTGGTCTATTCAGGTTATAAATTTCTTCCTGGTTCAATTTTGGGAGTTTATAGTTTTCCAGGAATGCATCCATTTCATCTAGGTTGCTAAGCTTATTGGCATATATATAACTGTTGATAATAACCTCTGATGATTGTTTCTACTTCCTTGGTGTTAGTTGTGATCTCTCCCTTTCCATTCATAATTTTATGTATTTGGGCTTTCTCTCTTTTCTTTTGGGTTAGTGTCGCCAGTGGTTTATCAATCTTATTGATTCTTTCAAAAAACCAGCTTCTAGTTTCATTGATATGTTCTACTGTATCTCTGGTTTCTACCTCATTGATCTCAGCTCTAGTCTTGATTATTTCCCTTCTTATGTGTAGAGTTGGTTTGATTTGTTGTTGATTCTCCAGTTCTTTAAGGTGTAGAGGCAGCTGGTGAATTCTGGATTTTTCAATTTTTTTGAGTGAGGCTTGTATGGCCATGAATTTCCCCCTTAGGACCGCCTTTGCTGTCTCCCATATGTTTTGGACAGAAGTGTCTTTATTCTCATTGGTTTCCATGAATTGTTTAAGTTTTTCTTTGATCTCCTGGTTGATCCAAGCATTCTAAAGCAAGGTGGTCTTTAGCTTCCAGGTATTTGAGTTCCTTCGGAAATTTTCCTTGTGATTAAGCTCCATTTTCCAAGCATTGTGATCTGAGAATATGTGGAGAATAATCTGTCTTTTGGTATTGGTTTGTACTCAAGGAACTACAGAAAACTCATGAAATAAATTGAAGAAGACACAAAAAGATGGAACACCATTCCATGCTCTTGGATCAGAAGAATAAACATTGTTAAAATGTCCATACTGCCTAGAATAATCTATACTTTTAAAGCCATTCTGATCAAAATTCCACCGGTATTTTTCAAAGAGCTAGAGCAAATAATCCTAAAATTTGAATGGAATCAGAAGAGACCCCGAATCTCTAAGAAAATGTTGAAAAGCAAAAATAAAACTGGGGGCATCACGTTACCTGATTTCAAGCTTTATTACAAAGCTGTGATCACCAAGACAACATGGTACTGGCATAAAAACAGACACATAGACCAGTGGAACAGAGTAGAGAGCCCAGATATGGACCCTCAACTCTATGGTCAATTAATCTTCGACAAAACAGGAAAAAATATACAGTGAAAAAAAGACAGTCTCTTCAATAAATGGTGCTGGGAAAATTGGACAGCTATATGTAGAAGAATGAAACTCGACCATTCTCTTACACCGTACACAAAAATAAACTCAAAATGGATAAAAGACCTCATGTGAGACAGGAACCCATCAGAATCATAGAGGAGAACAAAGGCAGTAACTTCTTCAATATCAGCCACAGCAACTTCTTTCAAGATATGTCTCCAAAGGCAAAGGAAACAAAAGCAAAGATGAACTTTTGGGACTTCATCAAGATCAAAAGCTTCTGCACAGCAAAGGAAACAGTCAAAAAAAAAAAAAAAAAACAAAGAGGCAACCCACGGAATGGGAGAAGATATTTGCAAATGACAGTACAGACAAAAGGTTGATATCCAGGATCTATAAAGAACTCCTCAAACTCAACACATACAAAATGGACAATCATATCAAAAAAGGGGCAGAAGATATGAACAGACACTTCTCCAATGAAGACATACAAATGGCTATCAGACACATGAAAAAATGTTCATCATCACGAGCCATCATGGAGATTCACATTAAAACCACATTGAGATATCACCTTACACCAGTTAGAATGGGCTAAATTAGCAAGACAGGAAACAACATGTGTTGCAGGGGATGTGGAGAAAGGAGAACCCTCTTCCACTGTTGGTGGGAATGCAAGTTGGTGCAGCCACTTTGGAGAACAGTGTGGAGATTACTCAAGAAATTAGAAATAGAGCCTCCCTATGACCCTGCCATTGCACTCCTGAGTATTTATCCCAAAGATACAAATGTAGTGAAAAGAAGGGCCTTCTGTACCCCAATGTTTATAGCAGCAATGGCCACGGTCACCAAACTGTAGAAAAAACCAAGATGCCCTTCAACGGATGAATGGATAAGGAAGATGTGGTCCATATACACTATGGAGTATTTTGCTTCCATCAGAAAGGACGAATCCCCAACTTTTGTAGCAACATGGATGGGACTGGAAGAGATTATGTTGAGTGAAATAAGTCAAGCAGAGAGAGTCAATTATCATATGGTTTCACTTATTTGTGGAGCATAACAAATAGCATGGAGGACAAGGGGAGTTAGAGAGAAGAAGGGAGTTGAGGGAAATTGGAAGGGGAGGTGAACCATGAGAGACTATGGACTCTGAAAAACCATCTGAGGGTTTCAAAGGGACAGGGGGTGGGAGGTTGGGGGAACAAGAGTATTAGAGAGGGCACAGATTGCATGGAGCATTGGGTGTGGTGCAAAAACAATGAATAATGTTATGCTGAAAATAAATAAAAAATTAAAAATTAAAAACGGAATATATCAAAGTACGTGGTGTGCTCTGTTTTAAACTTCCTCAAGACCTGGGACTGAAGACTAAAGAGAATGGGCAGAAACCAACTGCAGATTAATATGAACCACAACTTTACTTTCCTTTTAGTCTTTTGATCTATAAACTGCAAGACAGTTGTTGAAAACTCAAGCACATTTTTTTTCAATAAAGTATCTGCAACCCATGCTCTCTCTAATATGACATTAATTAGCGAGATTGAAGCAGTGATCAAAAACCTCCCAAAAAACAAGAGCCCAGGACCTGATGGATTCCCTGGGGAATTCTACCAAACTTTCAAAGAAGAAATAACACCCATTCTCCTGAAGCTGTTTCAAAAAATTGAAGCAGAAGGAAAACTTCCTGACTCTTTCTATGAAGCCAGCATTACCCTGATCCCCAAACCAGGCAAAGACCCTACCAAAAAGGAGAATTTCAGACCAATATCACTGATGTATATGGATGCGAAGATTCTCAACAAGATCCTAGCAAACAGGATCCAACAGCACATTAAAAAGATTATCCACATGACCAGGTGGGATTCATCCCTGGGCTACAAGGATGGTTCAACATTCGCAAGTCAATCAATGTGATAGAACAAATTAATATAAGAAGAGAGAAAAACCACATGGTCCTCTCAATTGATGCAGAAAAAGCATTTGACAAAATCCAGCATCCGTTCCTGATTAAAATGCTTCAAAGTATAGGGATAGAGGGAACATTCCTGAACTTCATCAAATCTATCTATGAAAGACCCACAGAAAATATCATCCTCAATGGGAAAAAGCTTGCAGCCTTCCCGTTGAGATCAGGAACATGACAAGGATGCCCACTCTCACCACTCTTGTTCAACATAGTATTAGAAGTCCTAGCAACAGCAATCAGACAACAAAGAGAAATAAAAGGTATCCAAATTGGCAATGAAGAAGTCAAACTCTCTCTCTTCACAGATGACATGATTCTTTATATGGAAAACACTTAAGACTCCACCCCCAAACTACTAGAACTCATACAACAATTCAGCAACGTGGCAGGATACAAAGTCAATGTACAGAAATCAGTGGCTTTCTTATACACTAACAATGAAAATGCAGAAAGGGAAATTAGAGAATCGATTCCATTTACGATAGCACCAAGAACCATAAGATACCTGGGAATAAACCTAACCAAAGAGATAAAGGATCTGTACTCGAGGAACTACAGAACACTCGTGAAAGAAATTGAAGAAGACACAAAAAGATGGAACACCATTCCATGCTCTTGGATCGGAAAAATAAACATTGTTAAAATGTCTATACTGCCTAGAGCAATCTATACTTTTAATGCTATTCCGATCAAAATTCCACCGGTATTCTTCAAAGAGCTGGAGCAAATAATCCTAAAATTTGTATGGAATCAGAAGAGACCCCAAATCGCTAAGGGAATGTTGAAAAAAAAATAAAACGGGGGGCATCACTTTACCTGATTTCAAGCTTTACTACAAAGCTGTAATCACCAAGACAGCATGGTACTGGTATTCATTGTTTTTGCACCACACCCAGTGCTCCATGCAATCCGTGCCCTCTCTAATACCCACCACCTGGTTCCCCCAACCTCCCACCCTCCACCCCTTCAAAACCCTCAGATTGTTTTTCAGAGTCCATAGTCTCTCATGGTTCACCTCCCCTTCCAATTTCCCTCAACTCCCTTCTCCTCTCTAACTCCCCTTGTCCTCCATGCTATTTGTTATGCTCCACAAATAAGTGAAACCATATGATAACTGACTCTCTCTGATTGACTTATTTCACTCAGCATAATCTCTTCCAGTCCTGTACATGTTGCTACAAAAGTTGGGTATTCATCCTTTCTGATGGAGGCATAATACTCCATAGTGTATATGGACCACATCTTCCTTATCCATTCATCCGTTGAAGGGCATCTTGGTTCTTTCCACAGTTTGGCGACTGTGGCCATTGCTGCTATAAACACTGGGGTACAGATGGCCCCTCTTTTCACTGCATCTGTATCTTTGGGATAAATACCCAGGAGTGCAATGGCACGGTCATAGGGAAGTTCTATTTTTAATTTCTTGAGGAATCTCCACACTGTTCTCCAAAGAGGGTGCGCCAACTTGCATTCCCACCAACAGTGGAAGAGGGTTCCCCTTTCTCCACATCCCCTCCAACACATGTTGTTTCCTGTCTTGCTAATTTTGGCCATTCTAACTAGTTCAAGGTATCTCAATGTGGATAAAAGACCTTAACGTGAGACAGGAATCCATCAGAATCCTAGAGGAGAATATAGGCAGTAACCTCTTTGATATCAGCCACAGCAATTTCTTTCAAGATATATCTCCAAAGGCAAAGGAAACAAAAGCGAAAATAAACTTTTGGGACTTCATCAAAATCAAAAACTTCTGCACAGCAAAGGAAACAGTCAACAAAACAAAGAGGCAACCCATGGAATGGGAGAAGATATTTGCAAATGACAGTACAGACAAAAGGTTGATATCCAGGATCTATAAAGAACTCCTCAAACTCAACACACACAAAACAGACAATCATCTCAAAAAAGGGGCAGAAGATATGAACAGACACTTCTCCAATGAAGACACACAAATGGCTCTCAGACACATGAAAAAATGTTCATCATCACTAGCCATCAGGGAGATTGAAATTCTATTTTACCTCTTTATTTGATTTATTCACTCTCCCCCCTTGATAAAATATAAGCTTTATGAAAGTAAAGATTTTTGCCTGTTTTCTTTACTGATGTATACTCAGTGTCAAGAACAATGCCTAACATGAAACTGGAACACTGAAAAAATAAAATAAAATTTAAAAAAAAATTATAACAATCCAACTTACCTTAAGGCTGTAAGCAATGTTACTCCAAAAAGAACTTGTGTCCTCAGTTCTTGGGAATGGAGATTCCCCATGGCTTATGATAAAGAAAAGAATTATGGAATTTCACTTAAAAGCCAACATGGATGGAGAAGGGATAGATGCGGGAATGTCAAACAGATGAAACAGATGCTGCATCCTGTTCATCAGTTGATATATAAATGAGCATACTCATGGGAACACAGAAACGCAAGTGTTTTTCCTGAATTTTAGGGTTATGGGCACAGAGGAGTAAGGGGAGATGTGGATGCTCAGCTCTTATGGAGTAAGTGTGATTCCTAGAGGGTACCACAAGATATCTCCCCTCTGGGGAAAATGACCTAAGCTCCACGTCCTTCTTCTGGTTGACTGCATCCACCTTGATCACCTGGACAACTTCTGTTCACCCTTCAAGTCTCATTGATGACCTGACATCTTGTTTAGGAACCTGGGATTGAACTTCCTACAAACATTAGTATAGTCCCCTCCTCTCCAATTCCCTCTCCTTTTTGACTCCTGGTGTTTCCTAGAATATGTAACAAGCAGAAAGGAGGCATACACAATTTTGGTATCAAAGCACTCAAGAAATGAAGCAATTGGAGATTAAAGGGGGAGTTGTGATCACTTTCACAGTGTTTACTTTAAGCCCTCACACTCCATGGGATATGCTCCAAGGCTGTGCTTAGAGAAATTGAGGGACCAAAGAAACCACTTAAATCATCACCACATTCAAACCTCAGCAAAGTATTCATCAAACATTCTCACCCATTCTAAGTGTGTTTGCCCAGTTCAGAGGGAAAACATTTTATTAAAGGCCTTGTCACCCCTCTATTTCAAAAAAAAAAAAAAAGGCCCAGTCCTGGTTTAAATCTCATTTATGTTACTAAAATTGACCTAATTTCACAAGCTTCTCTCCATTTGTCTTTTTAAACCATCCCACTCTGCACATCTTGAGTGGAAGATGCTTAATATTTAATCACTTTTTTTCATGAACCTAGTCAGCATAGATTATGTGCTCAATCATGATTAGTTAATAGAATCAATTTGGACAATCAGTTCTGTAAGTAGAAATTAGGACATTACATTCTCTAGCTGGATATGGCTGATCTCTCTCACTAACCATTCACTGTTCCTAGATATTTAAAAAAAAAAAAAAAAACTAGGACTTTGATCCTTGCATCTCCTACCCAGAGAATGAGACAAAAGAGGACTGAAATTAAAGAAATCCCCAGGGGCGCCTGGGTGGCTCAGTGGGTTAAAGCCTCTGCTTTCAGCTCAGGTCACGATCCCAGGTTCCTGGGATCGGGGTTCCTGGAATCGGGGTTCCTGGGATCCAGCCCCTCATCAGGCTCTCTGATCAGTAGGATGCCTGCTTCCTCTTCTCTCTCTGCCTGCCTCTCTGCCTACTTGTGATCTCTGTCTGTCAAATAAATAAATAAAATCTTTAAAAACGAGAGAGAGAGAAAAGAAAAGAAATCCCCAGAGACACTTTGAGGTCACTTCCAGAGAGGATTTCTGTCATAGGCTCAAGGAACCCAGGTGCTGGAGTAGAAGGAATTGGTCCAAAGTGCCTTCACATAGCTTCACCCAATCTGGGTTTCACCTGGTTGCACTTTTAGTCCCTGCCCCAGAAGTCCGTGCTGTTAATGCTGTACAGTTCCAGCACAGCCTTCGTCTGTTTTGACCCTGTGCAAAGTTTTTGAAGGTTGACTGTTACTTTAGCATGGGTAATTTTTTTATCTTCATTTCATACACCCCAAGAAACTTCCCTGGATGTCCCCAGGGAGGGGGTCATTTTCCATGTTCCCATAACACATAAAGTACTGTCTTTGCTGAGCTTCTATGGGTCTTAGAGACACTACTTCTACAACCACTGCAAGAGGTGATGTCAAAAGCTGAGAAGACATGACTTCTGCCTTCTGCTCACCTTTAAGCTCACATCAGTGCCTCCCATTGGAACAATACACCAAGCATCACTGCAAGGGTGTCTGGGATGTGTAATTCACAGACCTTCAGTTTAGCAATAGAGACATGAGTGGAACAAAGCAACTCTGGAACTAAGAAAACATAGAGTGTATCTGGCACACAGTGATTTAATCTACAGACCCTGGGTATTATAATTCAGCCTCATGGAGACCACTTGTCTGACCTATAGAAAAATTAATAGCTGATAAGTTTCTTGCCTACAACATAATAAACATGACTTATTGGCATAATCAACTAACTATTGCACTGATAAGCTTTATTGGTCAATACCTATGTACTAGGTAATGCTGGGATAAGAAAAGTCCCCTGAGGTCTTGTGTCTTATGTCTTACACCCAGAAGGCACAAATTATTTTTTTTTCCACTTCACTACAAAAGACTATTCAAGAAGTTAGGTCTTTGTGGTAAGCAACATATAAAGGTCAGCAAACTAAAAGGTCTTGAGAATACTACAGTGAGTATTATTATTTGATCCTTTTCCTGGCACATCTCATAAGCCCAGAGGTTATTTGGCTTCTAATTGGTGCAACTCTTCCAAAATTTAGGAATAACTTTACCCAACCTGTTGTTGATGAGACAGGGTAACTGCTTTCCTCCCTGGGCCAAAGATGGAGAAAATCTAAGTGGCATCTGAGTACCATTTACTTAAGTGTCTGCAGAGGACTCAAATGCCCACTTTGGGGGAGGTACCTTTGATGAGGTTGTAGCTTCCTTTCCCCAAGTTTCTCTTTCATGTGTGAGGCTGACTTACGATGAGGAGCACGTACCTCAGGGATGGACCAGCACACCTGTCTGACTGTGAGGATGGTCAAGGAATTGTTAGTACCTGGCTTGAGTGCTACAAGGCAGCCCCTCTGGAACTGCTCGCTGTAACATCTGTTACTCAGACAGAACACATCAATTGTGACAGAGTCTCACTAGCCTTGACTCCAGCTTAATAGGAGCTTGGGGTGAAAGTAGAATCCCTGACATTCAAATGTCTTCTCATGGCAGAAGAAAACTGCTGGAGTCCTACTTGGAAATAATCTGATCCCATGATAATTTCCTATGAGCAGGGCTTCACAGCTCATTTTAATGCAGCCTGCATTTTTTTTATCATTAAGATGGTTTAAGCCACTGTAGCTTCTTATTTGTGATTTATTTAGTCTGTAATTTGTCACTCGAATTAGGTATGACCTTCTCAGAGCCTGGGGATTTGGGTACAAGATGTGATTGTAATTTGATGTTTAAGCCTTTGAAAACCTGCCAGAAAATTTGTCTCAGACATTAAGACTCTTTGTCTTATTCTATTTTGGAACAGAATTCTCACAAAGAGTCTGTACACAGGAGCAAATGGAGTAACTCACCAGTGATAGGTGGGTCTGGGTAAATGTGAACATATCTTCTACTAGGGTACATAACATTGCATAATCCTTATAAATTTCTAGTTATTTTCAAAGACAAAGTTAATACTTGTATTGCTGAGACAAAATGGGATGAACAAACCTCTCCCTTCCCAGGAAGGAAGGGTCAGATCATTCTGGGAGAGTACCTGATACAGCCGGGCCATGGGAGGACTCCAGTGGTGGGTGATGGTATATGAAGTCAATGTGCAGTTGGATGAAGGGTCCTCAAACTCTGCCTTGTGTCTGAAATGACTCCTGGATTCGATCCCAGCATTATGAAATGCACGAGTAGGGCAGTGCATACAATGAGAAACTGTTATGGAAAATTCTGGAGTAACCAAGAATTTCTGATTTTTTTTTCTTCATTCTTGATCTCATATATGACACAGAAAAGAGATTTAGATACTTTAGGACCATCGTGTTATGGCAACATTTGGCAAACAGGTGTCAGAAACAATCTCTGATGCCCAATGGCCTTTTCCATGATATGAGCTTCTTTTAGCAGCTCACAGCTTACAGCTCACAGCAAGAGTCTGAGCATGCGTCAGGGATATGAGGGTTACTGGCAGATGATGGGTGGGGGTAGTGGATGGCTTGGTCAGCTCACACATTTTCCTGAGGACCCTCAGAGCAAAAACCTCAGAGGCTCAACAGTGCACAAGGACAAGGGAAGGAATAATAAAATGGTTTTGTGGCGTGTGTAAGATAAGGCACAGTGGTGATTTGGGTGCCTTCAAAGATGCTTGCAGCTTTGGATAAAGATAGATATATTTCAATTTTTTATACTTCTTAAATCTATGATATAAAATATTATTGATAAGTATATCCTTTCAAGAGCTGAATGAGGCCCTTTTTGGTTTTGTATATCGTGAATATCTATTGCTAAATTGAGACAGTATTATTCAGGTTTTTTCTCTTTATAGTTGAAACCCTAAAAATACTCCTCACATAAATGTACAGATAGAAAAAGAGTGAGTCTATGGCAGTGTTGTCACTTGATTCTTTGAATTCCCCTAGGTACCAGCTAAAAATGACATTTTGGTCTCTCACTATGAATTATTTTTTTAATTTACTTTTTATTTATTTTCAGCATAACAGTATTCATTATTTTTGCACCACACCCAGTGCTCCATGCAATCCGTGCCCTCTATAATACCCACCACCTGGTTCCCCTAACCTCCCACCACCACCACCCGCCACTTCAAAACCCTCAGATCGTTTTTCAGAGTCCATAGTCTCTCATGGTTCATCTTCCCTTTATAGGAAGAGGTTTCTAATTCCTTGCTTTGGATACCATCAAAGGACTTGATTTAGCTGGGGATGATAAATCATTAAAAATAATTAGGAGTGGCCATAACCCCACCCCCCTCTCCTGTACCCCTAGGGATAAAAATACATTATATGTTTATAAAAAATGGGCAGAAGATATGAACAGACACTTCTCCAATGAACACATACAAATGGCTATCAGACACATGAAAAAATGTTCATCATCACTAGCCATCAGGGAGATTCAAATTAAAACCACATTGAGATATCACCTTACACCAGTTAGAATAGCCAAAATTAGCAAGACAGGAAACAACATGTGTTAGAGAGGATGTGGAAAAAGGGGAACCCTCTTCCACTGTTGGTGGGAATGCAAGTTGGTGCAACCACTTTGGAGAACAGTGTGGAGATTCCTCAAGAAATTAAAAATAGAGCTTCCCTATGACCCTGCAATTGCACTACTGGGTGTTTACCCCAAAGATACAGAGGTAGTGAAAAGAAGGGCCATCTGTACCCCAGTGTTTATAGCAGCAATGGCCACGGTCGCCAAACTGTGGAAAGAACCAAGATGCCCTTCAACGGACGAATGGATAAGGAAGATGTGGTCCATATACACTATGGAGTATTATGCCTCCATCAGAAAGGACGAATACCCAACTTTTGTAGCAACATGGATGGGACTGGAAGAGATTATGCTGAGTGAAATAAGTCAAGCAGAGAGAGTCAATTATCATATGATTTCACTTATTTGTGGAGCATAACAAATAGCATGGAGGACATGGGGAGATAGAGAGGAGAAGGGAGTTGGGGGAAATTGGGAGGGGAGGTGAACCATGAGAGACTATGGACTCTGAAAAACAATCTGAGGGGTTTGAAGTGGCGGGGGGTGGTGGTGGGAGGTTAAGGGAACCAGGTGGTGGGTATTATAGAGGGCACGGATTGCATGGAGCACTGGGTGTGGTACAAAAATAATGAATACTGTTATGCTGAAAATAAATAAAAAGTAAATTAAAAAAATAATTCAGAGTGAGAGACCAAAATGTCATTTTTAGCTGGTACCTAGGGGAATTCAAAGAATCAAGTGAGCCAGGTGGTGAGTATTAAGGAGGGCACATATTGCATGGAGCACTGGGTGTGGTGCATAAACAATGAATTCCATTATACTGAAAAGAAATTAAATTTTAAAAAAAAAACCTCTTCCTATAGAAAAATATGTGGACCACAAAATATTACTTTCAGTTGTTTTTTGGAGTCTAGAGATTTGTACACACAGTGTCAATGCTGTGTAAGATCTGAGGGGTGACCGAGAAGCCTCTGTCTTTATAAATTGGAACAAGAATGTTTATTACAGGGGAACTGGGACATGACAACCAGTGTGAACATATGATATATCCCTTGTAACACTATTTGTGGACCTTATGATTCAGAAGTGCTATCTCAAATCTTTCATGTCCCATGTGTATGTTGGGCACTTAAAGGCTTAGCCCCAGAAAACCCTGGGATTTCACCCAAAAGGACACATGTGACTAGTGTCTCCTGCTGTGAACAGGAGCCCAGAGACCTTGTGTGGCTTGGGAATAACTAATATCTATCCCCACCCACCACTCTCCCATACCTTTAGTTCCAGTACTCAGTGTTTAGGAGTTTAAAATTACAAAAGCCATTTCAATGTGATAATAAAACAACAAATTAAGTGACTGAAAAGTATTGTGGGGAAATTTTTAACCAAGAGAAACTCCATTTTAACGTGAGAGAAATCCCAAAGAACCTAAAGTCAAATTCTGAAGCACACTTTGTTCCCATTTAGGATAAATAAACATTCCTCATTGGTGGAGTCAGGTACATTCAGGTTTAGATTTGATTTGAGAGAGAGTTGATTTATTTTGTTTGACATTTTCCTTGTATATTTTCCTTTTTGTTACATAAGCGTGACAGCTGACCTTACTGCCAGATACCATGTTGAACATTTTTCCTGTAGTAATTCATTTATCCTAACATAAGTCCTATGAAGTAGGCACTGTTGTGATCACCTTATTTTGTAGACGAGGCACCAGGCTAAGAGGGTCAGCATCTTGCTGATGTACCCACAAGTAGAAAGTACACAGCTGAGCTTGAACCCAGTAATCAGACCCTAAAGTTGGGTCCTTACACACTGCTTGCACTATTCAATGAATGAATACATTCTGCTTTGAAATACCTGGCACTTCAGGATCTAACACACAGTGTAAAACTTCCCAGTGAGGACTCTGATATGAGCTGGATCAGATTTGTAAAGTAATTTGAGAAGAGTAGACTTCCTTAAATGTTCTACTATTTCCTTTGGGAACAAAGTGTGTGCCTCTATTTTTTAAGATTCTTTTTTAGATCTGTAAGTAAAATTTCATGATTTGATCCTTAAGGTTTTGCATATTTCCGCTTACGTCATTTCAATGTATTTTTGCTGCTGCTATTGTTCTGTTGACAATGGCATCATTTTTTTCATGATGTTGAATGGTATTCACAGGTTTATAAGAAAGTCATTGATGTTTACATGCTGATCTTATATTCAGCTACATAATGAGCTTTTATCAGTTCTGATACTTTTTTCCAGTAGATCATCTTAGATTTTCTTGCCTTGACCAACTATCTATATGTTTTGACAATTCCATGGATTCATTTTTTTCTGACTGTTTTCTTCCAGCAAGCATCTTGTTTTTAACAAGATGTTTCCCTTTTTTTAATAGCCTTTATTGATTTGGAGAAGTGTTATGTTCACAGAAAAATTAAGCAGAGCATAGAGTCCCAATGTGCCTATAACCTCCACACGTGCACAGCCACCCACACCATCAACAGGCCACACTTGACGGGACATTGGTTATAATTGGTGAACTTAAACTGACACATCCTTATCACTCAAGGCCAGTAACTTACATTAGATTATACTCAGGTTGTACATTTGATGGGTTATGACAGATTCATAATAACAGGTATCCAGCATCATAGTCTCATACAGAAGAGTGTCCATGCCTGCAAATCCTCTGCACTCTGCATACTCCTTCTTTCCACCCCACCCCACAAAAACCTCGGATCTTTAACTGTCTCCATAATTTTGCATTTTCAGGGTGTCATATAGTTATAAACATATACTGTGGAGCTCTTCAAGTTGGCTTCTCTTATTTAGTAATATTTATGTAAGGTTCTTTCATGCCTTTTCATGGCTTACAGCTCATATTTAAAGATCAATTCCTTAGAATTTTACAACTATATCTCATCTTCTGAAGATACCACACTTTCTTTTTCTGCTGACCTACTAAAGGACATCTTGATTGCTTCCAAATTTTGACAACTATGAATGAAATTGCCATAAACACCATGTACAGGTTTCATGCAAGCATGACTTCATCTCCTTTGTATAAATACCAAGAAACTCAGTTGATGGATTGTACAGTAAGACTATGTCTACTTTTATAAGAAACTGCTAAACCGTCTGCCAAAGTACCTTCCGCATCCCCACAGGCCATGAATGAGAGCTCCTGTTGCTCCACTTCCCCATCAACATCTGGTGTTGTCAATAAGTCATCTTTTTTGAAAAAGCAAAAGAAGTGGTGCCTGGGTGACTCAGTTGGTTAAGCAAAAGACTCTTGTCAGGTCATATCTGGATGATGAGATCCAGTCCCTGGTCATGCTACATGCTCACTGGGAAGTCTGTTGGAGATTCTGTCTTTCCCTCTGCCCTTCCCCAACCTCTCTAAAATAAATGGATAAATCTCACAAAAAAAAAAATGTATCTTGCCATTTGCGACGACGTGGATGGAACTAGAGGGTATTATGCTGAGTGAAATAAGTCAGTCGGAGAAAGACAATTATATGATCTCCCTGATATGAGGAAATGGAGATGCAATGTGGGGGGTCTGAGGGGTAGGAAAAGAATAAATGAAACAAGATGGGATCCGGAGGGAAACAAACCATAAGAGATTCTTAATCTCACAAAACAAACTGACTGTTGCTGGGCAGAGGGGGGTCGGGAGAGGGTGGTGGGGTTATAGACATTGGGGAGGGTGTGTGCTAAAGTGAGTGCTGTGAAGTGTGTAAACCTGGCGATTCACAGACCTGTACCCCTGGGCCTAATAATACATTATATGTTTATTTAAAAATATTTTTAATTTTTTAAAAAGGTAAATGAAGAAGAGAACTGGAGAGAAAGATGAAGAAAGTAGCTTGAGGATCATCACCCAGAAGAATTCAGTTAAGTCAGAAACTGAGATGTAAGCAGAGACCTTCACTGTCATTACCTCTCTTCTTTCTGACAAATCACCACCTCCAGACTTCCCTGATTGAGAGCACCACTTTGTTACTTTTTAATTCACATACCATTATGCTAGACCTACTGGCTTCCAGACTGAACAAGATGAAGCGAGTTTCTTACTTTCCGCAAGTTAGTTGACTCAACCATTAAACAGGAACCCTAATGGCTTATAGATTTAGAGCAAGGATTGAGGATGATACATTATGTTTCCACATTCTCTGGCCATAGCTAGCAAGCAAAAATTAGTGCTATTCATTTTATTGCCACTATTATTATTGGCTACTGGAGGGTTTGCAACCAAATGACCTGTAGGGAGGACTACAATGGTATGTTTCCAGATATCATCAGCCCTCTCTTATTGTGATGACAGGATTTTTATTGCATGATATTTTACTTCGCTCAACCCATGGCAACCACCATTTACTCTCTATTTCTATGAAATTGACTAGTTTAGGAACCTCATATTAGTGGAATCATACAGTATTTTCTCTCTTTACTAGCTTCTGTCCCTTAGTGCACTGTCCTCAAGGTTTACCCATGTTGTAGCACGTGACAGGCTTCCCTTGTTTTATATATCTGAATGTGAATAACCCCACATTACATATATGTACCACATTTCCTTTATCTATTCATCTGCCCATAAACCTTGGGTTCTTTCCCCTCTTGGTTATTGTGGATAATGCTGCTATAAACATGGGAATGCAAAAATGTGTTTGAGACTCTCCTTTCAATTATTTTGCACAGGGACTGAGAGGTGAACTCAACTGATCATATTAACTTTCCCTTTAATTTTTGGAGGGATTTAGAGGCTCTTTTCCTCAGAGGCTCCGCCGTTTTCCATTCCCACCTAAATGCACAAGGGTTCCTATTGCTCCACATCCCTACCAACATTTGTTCTCTCTCTCTCTCTCTCTTTTTCTTTTTACAGTAGCTGTCATGATGGGTGTGAAAAGCCCATATGATTTTGACATGAGATCTGAAACCCAGTATGGAAGCACTAGTGCCAAATAAACCTACATGTATCTCACTCCACCCACCATTCTGCTCCCACATCTCACAGAGTACAATGCAAACCCTACTTGATTTGGCCTATCCCGTCTCTGCAATACAAACCCTTCTCTCTGCCACCATGCACTGTTGTATGTAGCATGTGATTCAGGGTAACCTAAGTATCTGATACTCCCATGAAACATGGTTTGTGCCCTCTCATCTCCCCTCATGCTGTGTCCTTGGAATCCCTCCTCCAGCCATTTCTTCCAGTCAGATTTCTATTTACCCTTGCATGGCTCTCCCATATGCTCCTCTGGATAACCAGAGTGACTTCCCTATGCCTTTAGTAAAAATTTCCAACACCTACCCTGTGTTTCCATAGAGCAAGATGCTCATAATTGGACACAGGCAGAGGAAGAGCCCCTGTGGGAAGCTCTATTGCCTGGATCCTGGTGATTCTGAGATGTGACCCTTCCAGGTGACAAGTAAAACTAAGAAGGAGCTTCATCTTCTCCATGTAGAGCCTGATTTGACTTGAAATATCTTGATATTTTTTAAACTTTATTTCTTCAGTGTTTGAAGATTCGTTGTTTATGCATCACACCCATTGCTCAATGCAATACGAGCCCACCACAAGGTTCATCCAACCCCCCACTCCCCTCCCCTCCAAAACCCAGATTTTTTCTGAGTCCACAGTCTCTCATGGTTCCTCTCCCCTCTCCAATTTCCCCCAATTCACTTATCCTTTCCTTCTCCTAATGTCCTCCTTGTTATTCCTTATGCTCCATAAGTAGTTGATATTTTTAAAAATATTAGCTTAGAATAGGAAAGTAGTATTAGGGAGGTAGTCTTCCTCTTCTCATTGTCTTCTCTTGGAATACAAAAACCACTCATTCCTCCCACTAGGGTCAGCAGTTCTTTATAGATCTGGGATATAAGCCCTTTGTCTATAGTGTCATTTGCAAATATCTTCTCCCATTCATGAGTTGCCTCTTTATTTCATTGACTGTTTCTTTTGCTGTGCAGGTTTTTAATCTTGACAAAGTCCCAAAAGTTTTCTTTGCTCTTTGAACAGTAACTTTGACCAAGTCATTGGGGTCTATGACACTGATGGATGGCGTGAGCACTCACTGAGGAAGCTAGGGCTGGAAGCCAGGGCTGTGGCCAGACCACATGTTTATTTGGGCAGCACCAGGGAGGCTGTCTAGGTATAAGTAGCCTAGGTTCCCCAGTCTCCTGATATAAGCTTCTAATTGCTCACCACTCACTAAAGCCGAGAACTTGAAGGAAAATACACCATGAAGCTATTCCTGAGTGTCCTACTGATCACTCTGGCTCTTTACTGCTATGAAGGTGAGTGCTATTTCTCATCAGACTGGCACCAGCCCTGGTGAGTACCCCTGTCTGAACTAGGTGACCTTAAGTGGCTTTACTCCTTTTCCTCTACTTGTGAACTAGCCTCCTGCCCCCACTCCCAACCCAGGGCTAATTTTGTGAGTTGCCAACACCCTGGAAGTTGTACAACAAATTATTACAGACAAATTTTAAGAATTTCCACTGAGGCCTCCCTCCTTATCTGTGATCTCTGTTTCAGAAGCAAGAGAACATAAATTTAGGTGTGAATCATGGCTCTGCCACTTATCAGACCTTTGACCTTCAACAAAATGCTTTATCTCTCCAAGTCCTTTGTCATGGTTGGGTTTGACAGATACCACAAGAGAAGCTATAGTAGTGGAGTGAGATTAAGTCCGTCATGGGTCTAGCTTTGGTGCTCCTGCCAGTATCTGGTACTTCCCAGACATAATCCTTCCCAGAGTTTTTCAGGTGCCAGTTGAGTCCACAGATTTTTCACTCATGGATTCAGACTCATAAAATGATACAGTTGGAAAGGTTTGGGGAAGGTTTTCACTTCCAGAAGAGCCAGTGTTCTTTTAATATTTGATAATGAATCTTCAAGGGGGCTCTGAAATATACAGCATTCACTGTATCTACTAGTGAATAGATTTCACTGTATCTACCAGTCCTCCTGGTTTTCTAGGAGTGATACCAGTATTTTGTAGTAGAACATGTTCATTCTGAGGGGTGGAATTTCTGCTTATCTTGATTAATTCTAGCCATCCATTCCACAATGTCTGCTTAACCTTGAGACTAACCCAACTCTTATTCAGTCTTTCTATTTCATCTGGCTTTCTAAACATCCTCTTACTTCCTCCTTTGCCTCTGATTTAAACCTCTCTCAAATTCTTTGCATGGTGTGACAGCTGATCAGGGGTCAGATTAGATCCTGACAGGATACCTCCCTGGCTACAGCATGGTTACAAAGACATGAGGTGTAGAGAATCCACAGTAGGAAAAGTGGTCACTTTAGGTCTCCACACAATTCCAGAGGGATCAGGAAAGAGCCCCATTCCCTGTCTCCCACCCTCTCTAAGGAATTCTGTACATCCATGCAAGAATAACAGAGCTAGCCATTGCTTTGTGTATGAGCTTTAAATGTGTTCAAACTGCTTACCTGGGAGTTTGTGTTTATATGCGTGTGTTTAGCTTTTTAACCATATCTGCATTCAATAACATAATCTTCCTCTTTATTTTTTAATAGCAGATGATTTATTTTAACTTACTTTAAATAAACAAAGAAAATAAGTAGATTTTTAAAAATAAATAAATAAAAATAGAAATTTAAATAAATATGAGTACAGGGACATCCATTAAGAGACCCTTTGCTGGAGATACCTAATAATTAACTAAATGAGAGGCCATTCCTAATGTTTGGCCTTCTGAGCTCTGAATTTTTTTATTATTATATTATGTTAGTCACCATACAGTATGACATTGGTTTTTGATATAGTTTTTCAAGATTCATTGTTTACATATAACACCCAGTGCTCCATGCAATACATGCCCTCCTTAATAACCATCACTGAGCCAATCCATCCCCCCACCCTACCCTCACCTCTAAAACCCTCAGTTTGTTTCTCAGAGTCCACAGTCTCTCATGGTTCATCTCCCCCTCCTCCATGCTATTCCTTATGTTCCACGAGTAAGTGACACCGCATGATAATTGACTAGGCCGAGTGAAATAAGTCAAGCAGAGAAAGTCAGTCTTATTATTCTGTCTCAAAGTGGGATCTTCCACCATATAAAGAGTGTGACGTGATCTTCTCCAGAACAACCCACCCCTTCTCTGCTCTCGGGAAAGACCTGACTCTACCATTCACTTAACAATTGATTACTAAAATCTCCTCTAACCCAAAATCCAAGACAAAAACAAGGTGTCATTCTATTCAGGCAAAACTTAATTATTTGAAATATAAAGAAAGTAAATTCCAGAAAACCAGGAGAGTCTTGGAAAGAAGGGAATGTGATTTTAAAAAGATAAAAACTGAACTAGGTATCAGTAAGCCTATATTCTCGTCCTAGATCCTCTGAGGGCTCTTCAATATGAAGTCACAGGTTCCCTGTTCACCCATTGTCATTGGTGCTACGGTGGGAAGGGATCATATGACCTTTCTATTCCTGTCTAGCTCTAACATCAGGAAGCCATCGGGGAAAATGGACTTTCCTTATATTGATTATATTTCTTTTTCTTCACCAGCCAATGCAATCACCTGTCCAGACTTAGCAACTGATATGACAGGCTTCCTTCTTCAAGAAAAAAACATGTACGAGAAAACACTTGAGAAATATAACGCACCTCCAGAATTCATTGAGGCCAAGATGCAAGTGAAGGCCTGCACAGATGAAATGTCCCTTATGTCCAGAATGCTAATTGAGAAGGCATTGGTAATTCCTTTCTTCTTTGTGTATAGAGGCTTCTGCTCAGCTAAGCAGCCAGGAAGGAAATAAAGGTGCTGCTCTGTCACGGGCACAGGTGGTGGAGGTAGTTGCCTCCCTGTTCACTGCTGATAGGATGACCAGTGGCCCCAGGGTGGATGATATTATACCTGGGGAGGTATACAAAGGCTGAACAGAAAACCTGGGAATGTTTTTCCTTCTCAGGTCACTTCCCTGGATATCAGGTTCCCCATAGTGTCCTGAGGAGGAGGATACCTGGGGCCCCAAGCAGTGATGTTGAAGGACCAAAGTCTGGCTGCCTCCTTACCTGGGAGCTTTCCTGAGGGCAAGATCCCCCCCCCGAGTGGACATAGTCACAGGGGAATCCCAGGGGCATGTTGGGAGTGTTAGGGAGAGAGCTGGAAAGAAGGGAACTCAGACCTCTGTCAGCTTGGAGGGCAGATGGCTGGGCACTCTGCCAGCTTCTGCAGTCCAAGGCCTAACCCTCATATCTTAGCCTACTTCACCACTCCATGCCTACAACTCTCTCCCTTATCACACCCATGTCCAGAAAACGTCCTTCCACTATCTCCTGTAGTCACATGTGAGGGAGAAACACTTAAATTATGTATTTGTCTAGAAATAAGATACTTGAAGGTGTCTCTCAGCCCATCCACTGCTGGATTTAGGTCATGAGGTTCAGACACAAAGGCCCACAGGGACTGGGTGTTCAGTGCTGAGAAGACATGTGCAATCTGGTTGATTTTCCACACCCTGAATCTGGGACTCTCTTGAAAGCAGCATACCCAAAGTCCCCTCCCACCCCTATTCCAGTCTCTACCTCCGTATCTCCACTGCAGTGAAAAATTGGAGTCCTTCCCCTTGGGATAGCAAAGAAAAGAGTCCTGGGCCGCTCCTCCTTCCGTTAGAAACTTGAGTCTTACTCTTGGGTCACCTCAGGCTTTAATTTGCCAGACTATGGAAATAGATTTTCCTGACTTGCTTCGTTGTTATATTATGTCAAGTGTATTTAGTTTACTATCCTCCCTGGTATCCTGTCTTGTGCCCACTCTACTTGCCTTTTGTTGGCTGAAACTTCACAGACAAGGTCTTGTGAGTAGAGTCTGTGTTAAGGTGTCATCCCCAGGAGCATCATGACTGAACTTCTCTCTCCTTTATCTGTTTCAGGGGAAAATCCTGCTGAAATGTCTATAATCTGATAAACTAATACATCTGTCTTGCAATAATCACCTATTCTGGAAAATGTAAAGGTTTCAACATCTTGCTTCAATAAATCAGTTTCCCTGCACTTTTTTATTTATCTTGTTATTATCCCACAGTCTCTGGCCTTGAGTTGGGGTGTTCTTTGTCATGAAGTGGTCACTGGGAGTTGTCAATAGTAAATTTTGGAAAGCTAATGTCAAGTTACTCATGGCACTCTGGGGAGTAGGGACCACAAGAGGAAAAACTTGCCCAAGAATCATCATGCATCACTTTTTAGATTTCCCATCACATGGCCATGAGTGAAAATGAAGTTTCGGAGTAATAAATGATACAAATATTCCTGCTATGGTTTTGTATGGAGGATACCCATGGCCTAACTGTCTGGCTAGTCACATGGTTCTCAACCAGAAGCACCACTGTCCTTATCACAACCACAACCAACCTGCTCCATCCTGACACCTTCACTCTGGATTTGATCCTATGAATTCTCTGATATAATTTGTTTTCCATATACTTCTCAATTTTTAGTGAATCTCCAGGGTTCATCCTTAAGCTCTTTTTGAGTCTGCACCTGCGCATTGCTCATCAAGGTCCAGCCCACTCAACACCTCAAGCTAATGCTTCTCCCTAACATTTTCCTGAGAGCTCCAGACACAGCACCCAGCTGCCATCTGGAAAATTCCAATCAAGACTTCACAGTTACTTTAAAAGAAATGTAGAAAACTGTATGCACTGCCTACAGCAACCTGCTCTACCTTCCATGAGCCTCCCTTTTTCCCCAAGACCACAAGCAATAAGGCACCTGATGCAGAAAATTTGGATTAGGGGTACCTGGGTGTCTCAGTCAGTTAAGCATCTGCCTTCAGCTCAAGTCATGATCCCAGGGTCCTGGGATCAAGCCCCGCATCAGGCTCTCTGCTCATCAGGAGACTGATTCTCCCTCTCCCTGCCACTCTCCCTGCTTGCGTGCTCTCTCTCTTTCTCTCTCTCTCTCTCTCTGTCAAATAAATAAATAAAATCTTTTTTAAAAAAGAAAAAGAAAAGAAAATTAGGATTAGTTTCCACTGGCTGCTGCAAAACACTATGATAGTAGCCTACACCAATTTTTTCTCAATGCTTGAATGACAGAATCCAAAGTCTATAACACCTTCCTGAAATCATTGTGCTCCCTCTGGAAGGTTGAGGTGAAAATCTATTCATGGCTGCTGATGGGTGGAAACCAACATTCCTTGTCTTGTGTCCCATCACTCTGATCTCTGCCCTATGTGGTCCCATTCCCTTTTTCTTTTCTGTGTCTGTCAATCTCCCTCTATCTCCTTCATTTAAAATATATGGGGTTCTAGCTTTTTGAAAAATACCGGTGGTATTTTGATCAGAATGGCATTAAAAGTATAGATTGTTCTAGGCAGTATAGACATTTTAACAATGTTCATTCTTCTGATTCATGAGCATGGAATGGTATTTCATCTTTTTTTTTATTTTTTATTTTTTATAAACATATATTTTTTATCCCCAGGGGTACAGGTCTGTGAATCGCCAGGTTTACACACTTCACAGCACTCACCAAAGCACATACCCACCCCAATGTCCATAACCCCGCCCCTTTCTCCCCACCCCCTTTCCCCCAGCAACCCTCAGTTTGTTTTGTGAGATTAAGAGTCACTTGTGGTTTGTCTCCCTCCCAATCCCATCTTGTTTCATTGATTCTTCTCCTACCCACTTAAGCCCCCATGTTGCATCACCACTTCCTCATATCAGGGAGATCATATAATAGTTGTCTTTCTCTGCTTGACTTATTTCGCTAAGCATGATACGCTCTAGTTCCATCCATGTTGTCACAAATGGCAAGATTTCATTTCTTTTGATGGCTGCATAGTATTCCATTGTGTATATATACCACATCTTATTTATCCATTCATCTGTTGATGGACATCTAGGTTCTTTCCATAGTTTGGCTATTGTGGACATTGCTGCTATAAACATTCGGGTGCACGTGCCCCTTTGGATCACTACGTTTGTGTCTTTAGGGTAAATACCCAGTAGTGCAATTGCTGGGTCATAAGGCAGTTCTATTTTCAACATTTTGAGGAACCTCCATGCTGTTTTCCAGAGTGGCTGCACCAGCTTGCATTCCCACCAACAGTGTAGGAGGGTTCCCCTTTCTCCGCACCCTCGCCAGCATCTGTCATTTCCTGACTTGTTGATTTTAGCCATTCTGATTGGTGTGAGGTGATATCTCATTGTGGTTTTGATTTGTATTTCCCTGATGCCGAGTGCTATGGAGCACTCTTTCATGTGTCTGTTGGCCATCTGGATGTCTTCTTTGCAGAAATGTCTGTTCATGTCCTCTGCCCATTTCTTGATTGGATTATTTGTTCTTTGGGTGTGGAGTTTGCTAAGTTCTTTATAGATTTTGGACACTAGTTCTTTATCTGATATGTCGTTTGCAAATATCTTCTCCCATTCTGTCAGTTGTCTTTTGATTTTGTTAACTGTTTCCTTTGCTGTGAAAAAGCTTTTGATCTTGATGAAATCCCAATAGTTCATTTTTGCCCTTGTTTCCCTTGCCTTTGGCGATGTTCCTAGGAAGATGTTGCTGTGGCTGAGGTCGAAGAGGTTGCTGCCTGTGTTCTCCTCAAGGATTTTGATGGAATCCTTTCTCACATTGAGGTCCTTCATCCATTTTGAGTCTATTTTTTGTGTGTGGTGTAAGAAAATGGTCCAATTTCATTTTTCTGCATGTGGCTGTCCAATTTTCCCAGCACCATTTATTGAAGAGGCTGTCTTTTTTCCATTGGACATTCTTTCCTGCTTTGTCAAAGATAATTGACCATAGAGTTGAGGGTCTATTTCTGGGCTCTCTATTCTGTTCCATTGATCTATGTGTCTGTTTTTGTGCCAGTACCATGCTGTCTTGATGATGACAGCTTTGTAATAGAGTTTGAAGTCCGGAATTGTGATGCCACCAACTTTGGCTTTCTTTTTCAATAACCCTTTGGCTATTCAAGGTCTTTTCTGGTTCAGAATGGTCTTTCATCTTTTTGTGTCTTCTTCAATTTCTTTCATGAGTGTTCTGTAGTTCCTTGAGTACAGTTTCTTTACCTCTTTGGTGAGGTTTATTCCCAGGTATCTTATGGTTCTTGGTGCTATCGTAAATGGAATCGATTTTCTAATTTCCCTTTCTGTATTTTCATTGTTAGTGTATAAGAAAGCCACTGATTTCTGTACATTGACTTTGTATCCTGCCACATTGCTGAATTGTTGTATGAGTTCTAGTAGTTTGGGGGTGGAGTCTTTCGGGTTTTCTGTATAAAGAATCATGTCATCTGTGAAGAGAGAGAGAGTTTGACTTCGTCATTGCCAATTTGGATACCTTTTATTTCTCTTTGCTGTCTGATTGCTGTTGCTAGGACTTCTAATACTATGTTGAACAAGAGTGGTGAGAGTGAGCATCCTTGTCGTGTTCCTGATCTCAACGTGAAGGCTGCAAGTTTTTTCCCATTGAGGATTATATTTGCTGTGGGTCTTTCATAGACAGATTTGATGAAGTTCAGGAATGTTCCCTCTATCCCTATACTTTGAAGCATTTTTTTTAATTTATTTTCAACATAACAGTATTCATTATTTTTGCACCACACCCAGTGCTCCATGCAATCCGTGCCCTCTATAACACCCACCACCTGGTTTCCCCAACCTCCCCGCCCCCCGCCCCTTCAAAACCCTCAGATGGTCTTTCAAAGTCCATAGTCTCTCATGGTTCACCTCCCCTTCCAATTTCCCCCAACTCCCTTTTCCCCTCTAACTCCCCTTGTCCTCCATGCTATTTGTTATGCTCCACAAATAAGTGAAACCATATGATAATTGACTCTCTCTGCTTGACTTATTTCACTCAGCATAATCTCTTCCAGTCCTGTCCATGTTGCTACAAAAGTTGGGTATTCATCCTTTCTGATGGAGGCACAATATTCCATAGTGTATATGGACCACATCTTCCTTATTGATTCGTCCATTAAAGGGCATCTTGGTTCTTTCTACAGTTTGGGGACTGTGGTCATTGCTGCTATAAATATTGGGGCATACGTGGCCCTTCTTTTCACTACCTCTGTATCTTTGGGGTAAATACCCAGTAGTGAAGTTGCAGGGTCATAGGGAAGCTCTATTTTTAATTTCCTGAGGAATCTCTACACTGTTCTCCAAAGTGGCTGCACCAACTTGCATTCGCATCAACAGTGGAAGAGGGTTCCCCTTTCTCCACATCCTCTCCAACACATGTTGTTTCCTGTCTTGCTATTTTGGCTATTCTAACTGGTGTAAGGTGATATCTCAATGTGGTTTTAATTTGAATCTCCCTGATGGCTAGTGATGATGAACATTTTTTCGTGTGTCTGATAGCCATTTGTGTGTCTTCATTGGAGAAGTGTCTGTTCATATCTTCTGTCCATTTTGATTAGATTATCTGTTTTGTGTGTGTTGAGTTTGAGGAGTTCTTTATAGATCCTGGATATCAACTTTTTGTCTGTACTGTCATTTGCAAATATCTTCTCTCATTTCGTGGGTTGCCTCTGTTTTCTCGACTGTTTCCTTTGCTGTGCAGAAGCTTTTGACTTTGATGAAGTCCCAAAAGTTCATCTTTGCTTTCATTTCCTTTGCCTTTGGAGACATATCTTGAAAGAAGTTCCTGTGTCTGATATCGAAGAGATTACTGCCTATGTTCTCCTCTAGGATTCTGATGGATTCCTGTCTCACGTTGAGGTCTTTTATCCATTTTGAGTTTATCTTTGTGTATAGTGTAAGAGAATGGTCGAGTTTCATTCTTCTACATATAGCTGCCCAGTTTTCCCAGCACCATTTATTGAAGAGACTGTCTTTTTTCCACTGTATATTTTTTCCTGTTTTGTCGAAGATTATTTGACCATAGAGTTGAGGGTCTATATCTGGGCTCTCTACTCTTTTCCACTGCTCTATGTGTCTGTTTTTATGCCAGGAGGACATGGGGAGTTAGAGATAAGGGGGTTGGGGTAAATTGGAAGGGGAGGTAAATCATGAGAGAGTATGGACTCTGAAAAACAATCTGAGGGGTTTGAAGTGTGGGGGGGGTGGGAGGTCGGGGTACTAGGTGGTGGGTATTATAGAGGGCACGGATTGCATGGAGCACTGGGTGTGGTGAAAAAATAATGATACTGTTATGCTGAAAATAAATAAATGAAAAAAAAAAAAAAGCAACCCATGCCCAGACTGCTCACCAGCCCCACCAGCACCAATATACAGATCTCTCTGCAGGTAGAATCCATGCAATCCTCATTTCTTCATCTCCATTTTCTTTAGGTGGCAGTAGCCCAGTGTCTGGGGAGTCAGTTGCCATGTGTTCATGGTGGGAGGAAGACAAGAATCTCCATGACACTCAGGGAACCCCCAGCATCACTGTGGTGGTCACCTTGAGACATTTTGGTTTTATGTTTTATTTTTATTTAAGTAATCTCTACACCCAATATGGAGATTAAGTAATCTCTACACCCAATATGTAGGGTTCAAACTCATGACCCTGAAATCAAGAGCTCCATGCTTTTCTCACTCAGCTTGCCAACCACCTCCTGCCTTGAGACCTTTCCTTAGCTACTACTGTAAACCACCAACCCTACTCTTTTTAGGGATACTCATTAGCTCCACTGTTATAAAACTAATAAACCAGGATTTTCATATAGGAATATATTCCCTCATGAGCTGCTGCTAGAGAGTGCAAGTTGAGATAAAGCATGACTGCAAAGTCAGGGCTTGGAGGATAGAAGTTTATAAAGTATTTACTGCATGCAGAGTTTCTGTTTGAGATGACTTCTGCAAATACATAGCTATTACAACATTGTGAATATACTTAATGTAGTGGAGTTGTACATTTAAAAAGTTTGAATGGTAAATTTTATCTCATGTGTATTTTACCAAACACACACACACTCCTCAGCCTATAGCTACCTGACACAGCAGAAAGATAGCTACATGGGAGCAGGGTCTAAAGTTCAATCTCCACTGAACATATTCCCCCAGAGTTGTTGACACCTTGAAGTCAAACAACATCTGGTGTCAACTCACTGTTTGAGTCACCTCCTAGATTCTTTGTTGACATATGCCTAATTTTCTAGAAACTTTGGTTCAACTCACAACTGTGTTTAACCAAGCATGAAGGATGGATGTATATAGAGTCTTTTGGCTTTGTTTTCGAGGACTCTAATTGTTCCTCTGGTCATAGATTACTACTGTTTGCCCAAGGACAACTCCTCCAGTGGCTTCTCCCTGAATCCATCTTGCTCGCTATGAAAAGTCAACACTCTGAACACAAAGCTAAGCTTTTCCCATGGCTTATTTTAACCAAACCTTCAAAGGTCCACTGTTTCCTAGGATATGAAGTCTAATGTCTCCATTTGGAAATTAGTATATTGAGGCCTGTGTAATAATCAAAACCTCACATTGTCTCAAAATTAAGACTTCTCCTTTCTTTCACTCCTTTCCTATCACTTTTTCTCTCCCCACTACCAACCACAATTTCTGGCAGAGTTAGGGCCTAAAATGATGTGAGATAAGAGACAAGAAAGTTCCTAACGGACTCATTCTTTTGCATATCCTTTTAGTGTAGATTCATATTCTTTTAGTGTAGATTCTCTGGGCCAGGTAACTCATTCTCCTGTGGATCCTTTCATGGTTCTTCAGAAAGCCCAGATTACCAAAATCTCCTCATCTCCTCAGGTCTTACAACCATTCAAAATAAAACAAAGAGCTCTGGAAAAATTAAAAATAAGACCTCTGGAAAAAAATAATAATGAGTTGGAAGACAAAGCAAAATGGTGGAACAAAAGTAATGTATATGTAGTAGAAGGGATTAAAAAATACAAATATGAGAGAATGGAAAAGCATGTTAAAGCACCAATCCGTGACACCCAACAAATAGGACTGCAGAATGAGACTGACCACAGTGGGAAGAAAACTATCATAGCAAAATGACAAGCTATTTTGTAGAAATGAAGAATACAAAATTGAATAACCCACTCACTCCTCACCTCAAAACACATTTCTGTGATTCTTTTGAACACCAATCAGAAGAAAGGTATTTCTTTCAGAAGGAAACAGTAGGCCACCCGAGAATGGAGAATAAAAATTGATTCAACACAGGACTGGAAGACTCAAAGTTTAGGTTAAAAATTCAGAGGCTGCAACCTGAGATTTTATATGAAACCATCACTTAACTATGAAGAAAATGTTCAACATCATTAGCCATTCAGGAAAATTCAAATCAAAACTACATTGAGATACCAACTTCCCCAATTAGAATGGCAAAAATTGACAAGGCAGGAAACAACAAATGTTGGAGAGGATGCAGAGAAAGGGGAACACTCTTACACTGTTGGTGGGAATGCAAGTTGGTAGAGCCACTTTGGAAAACAGTATGGAGGTTCCTCAAGAAGTTAAAAATGAGCTATCTTATGACCCAGCAATTGTACTATGGAGTACTTTTCACTACAGAGGTAGTGAAAAGAAGGGCCACATGCACCCCAATGTTCATAGCAGCAATGTCCACAATTGCCAAACTGTGGAAGGAGACAAGATACCCTTCAACAGACAAAGTATAAAGAAGATGTGGTCCATATATACAATGGAATATTACTCAGCCATCAAAAGGATGATTACCCACCATTTGCATCAACATGGATGGAACTGGAGGGTATTATGCTAAGTGAAATACGTCAAGCAGATAAAGTCAATTATCATATAGTTTCACTTATTTGTGGAACATGAGGAATAGCATGGAGGACATTAGGAGAAGGAAGGGAAAAATGAAGGGGAGGAAACCAGGGGGAAAGACAAACCATGAGAGACTATGGACTCCAGGAAATAAACCGAGGGTTTCACAGGGGAGTGGGTGGGGGATGGGTTAGCCCAGTGATGGATATTAAGGAGGGCATGTATTGCATGGGGCACTGGGTGTTGTATGCAAACAATAAATCGTGGAACACTACAAAAAACAAATGATGTACTGTATGGTAACTTACATAACGTAATAAAATTAAATTAAATAAATAAATAATTTGGGGAAAGCACCTGGGTGGTTCAGTCATTAAGTGTCTGCCTTTGGCTCAGGTCATGATCCAGGGATCCTGGGATCAAGCCCCACATCATGGTCCCTGCTCAAGGAGAGGCCTGCTTCTCCCTTTCCCCTGCCCCCCCCCCGCTTGTGTTCCCTCTCTTGCTGTCTGTCTCTCTGTCAAATAAATAAATAAAATCTTTTAAATAAATAAATTTTAAATGGATATTTTGGAAGTGCATATCTTCAAAAGTTTTATCTTCAGTGAGCTTTTTCTCAGAAGGTATGGGAAGATATGCCTTACCAAAAAGAAGGAGTAGATAAGGAAAGATAAGGCATGGAATCCAGTCAACACAGGAAAAAACTTTGATTTTTATGGATGAATCAGTAGAGAACAATTTAAAACAATATTAAGAACATAGCAAAACCAGGAGACACAGTGAAAGAAGTAGAGGAGTATGAGGCCATGTGGTGTAGATCAGAATAGAGACGGCTCCAGCACTTCTCACTGGAAACTGTTTTTCAATACTTTCCTTTTTCAATAGTGCTTCCATATAACCATTTTAAAAGGAAAATTTGGGGGGGCACCTGGCTTGTTTAGTCAGAAGAAGATGCAACACCTGGTCTCCAAATCATGAGTTCAACCTTATGTGGGGTATAGATACTACTAAAAATAAGTAAACCTAAAAAATAAAATAAGATGAAAATTTTGTAAAATACAAGAATTGTTAGAAATGAAAAGGAAGGACAGGAGGGAAGAGGAGGAGCAAAACAAAAAACGGTCAGAGAAAATTTTGGCGAAAACTATGTTATAATGTGGCAAATTATCTCAAGTCAACTATGAACCTACACTGCACCAAACATAGGAGCAATTTATGTATCTCATTGGAAGAATTAATGGATTTCCTTAAGGAATTAATTATCATGTCAAATGACAAGACATAAAAGAAGTGGAAAAGATATCAATATATCCCTGAGATTCTACCGTAGAATTCGAAGGCCATAAGACATTCGACCAAGAACAAAGCCCTTAGGTGCTGAACATTCTTTCTGAAGGAAGACTTCGGGAAGAAAGACTAAGCTGGACTTTGAAGGACAGGGAGAATGTGGATGACAGAATGGAGAAACGATTGTCTGTGAACAAGAAAGAACAAGATGAGCTCTGTGTACCAAATGACAAAGACAATGCCAGTATCTGTCTGCACTGGTGCTCCTCTCACTGTCCACTTAGTGGGAGGCTACCCAGCACACTACTGATATTTTGCTACAGGGAAAATGCTTTTAGTTATTTGTCAAGGCTCTATGGACATTTGAGGATGAAAAAGTCCTTTTTGAGTAAATGTCCTGAGCATCCCAAGTTGTTTAAGAACAACCTCTTGATGCCATTAGCACACCACCCACCCTGTGGGGACACCCAAAATATCTCCAGACATTGACAAATGCCTAAAAGTGTAAAATGGAAGGAGAAAGTCAGTCAAGTTCAGTAGAAAAATCAGTTTTCATAGTGCAAACACTATATCAGTTCTCCCATGTACATCTTGTAATGTACCTGAGGACCAAAGCTTCAAAACTATGCATGCCATGATTAGAGAGAAAAGGTGGGCACATAGTGGAGGGAAAAATACTAACTCAATACAGAAGATAATGGTGTAGATATCTAATGATCCATATGAACTGTCATGGGTAAATGAGGATTAAATTCTTTACCACACATTTCTTGACAATGTCACATTGTGTAAAGTTCAGGGTTTTGGTGAATGAGCCAAGACTTCACTGGAGGTGACACATGGTCCTGGCTTGGCTTTCAAATCCGGCTTGCGGTCCCAAGTCATCAGATGGATCCAGGATAGATCGAAACAAAGCTACATTGGCTCAAGGTAATGGTTGCTTCTGCCAGCCATCTCCCTATTGTGACACCAAAGTCCTCATCCAAGAACATAAACAAGGTGATATTAGCACCACAATGACAGGCTGGTGACTGGTTTTAGTTTGGGATTTGATCCCTGACTTCACTAAATATCCAAATTTAAATGCACTTCTCTTTCTAAGTAGACCTAATAATAAATATGTTATATAATCAGTGAATCTTTATATAAATCCAAAATTTGTCCTGAAAAGCAGTTACACAGCAATTAATTAAGCACCTACCTTATCACTGTAATCACACAAAGACCAGCGGTGCATAGGTGGTACCCTGTACAAGCATAACAGGGAGGAAGGACCATGGGATCAATAAGGAGAGAGCTACACACAAAGCCGAGGAGTCTTGGAAAGAGAGATCCCTATCGATTCAGAGTCAGGAAAGGGCACAAGAAGAGGGTTGCCTTTGATGTAACATCAGGAAAGAATAAGGAGTTTCAACCCAGTGGGACTGAGGCAAGGACAGTGGCAAGGGGAGGCTACAGGGAGCAAAGTCCTCAGCAGAAAACTGGTGGCCTATGCAGTAATCCACCTGGAATTCACCAAGGACAGTCGTGTGAGTCAAGATCACAAGAATCCAGTTGAGCCATAGATGAAAGTCCGCAAGTGTCAAACAAGGAGATTGATAGTGTTGAGAGTGGTTTCTCAGCCAGAACATTTGGGTCCTTACCCTGCCTGCCACCCACAAACATGGTCTGAGGGTCGACTTACTTGACCTCTCTTGTCCCATTGTCTGCATCTGGGAAGAAATAATATGCCCATCTCATGGGGAGGTGCTGGGAGAGAGGACGTGACCAGTTGACCGTGAGCTGAACCCAGGCAATTGGGTTCACCTTCCCTGTCCTTGGAGTGCAGGTTCCTCTTGCCGGCTCCACTCCCAGAAGCAGCCCCAAGCACAGTGCCCTGAGGTTGAGACCACCTGAACTGAGAATGTGACTGAACAAACTTGAGGCCCCTCTGTACACTTTCTAATTCTGGCACGTTGGTGTGGAGATTTACCCATATTTTTTCTTACTCAAGACAAACTTCTTATGTAAGACCCCTTGCTCATTAAAACTGCCACATACCACCTGGAGGGGCCGGCCTTTTCTTCGGTTTCTCCCTACTTTCTGTGTACAGGGGCTGCCTTCAGATTACACCCAGGAAGCTGCAGAGGAGGTTGCCAACCAAGGGAGGGCGACCACACATCTCAGATTTCTCAGGAGAATCCTGGTTTATGCTGCTCTCCTGGCAGTCCACTCATTTTGGGAACTCTTTCACACTCTAAATTACCCACTTCAGGCCAATAACTGTTATTATCACCTCACACACTGGGTTGTTGTTGACAAGATTAGAGGAGGTTTGACCAATGCCTTGCCTCCAGTGACCGCTCTACTATTGTGTGCCATTCATATTTTATTGCATTTTGAAAACAGATAAACATCCATGGCTGCTGGGCTTTGAAAAGATTAACAAGCCAACAGTGTGTGGAATGTATTTGACAGAGAAGTGCTATGTAAATTATACCTCAATAAAAACTCTTCCAAAAAGAAGTCAGAACAGTATAAGTAAGCAAGGATCAAAATATAGTGCTGTATATCACACACAGAACTTTTGCCTCAGATCTCAATGTGACTTTCTCTAGATCATTTAGAGAATGTAAAGTTCAACCAAGTTTGCTGTGGTCTCTGACAGTCCCAGTAGTCCCTCAAGGTATATTAGAAGAGCTTTCTCAATTGTATAAAGTGAGTCACAGGCGGCTGCCATGGACACAGCACCTGATCTGTGCCCAACCCAGTCCTAAGGACTTGTGACAATCCCAGGACTATTCCCAGGGTACAAAGAAATGCAATCTTGAAATCTCCATAGCTGGCTGGCCCAAGGCTGGTAGTGAGCCTGGTCTAGGAATGGCCTAGATACTGTGAACAACCAACATCTCACTGCCTTCGAGATGTCTCCAAGGCCAGGTCCTTTCTTAACACCGCCGGCCTGGGTAACTAACTCCCTCCCTTCCCAAGTTCTTTGACATGATCATAATGAGGAAGAGGTTCACTTCCAAAGAATATACCTGAGGTTAATGTACCAACAGCCCTGCAGGTAAGGGCGGAACTGGTTTTCCAGAATGAGTAAAAAAAAAAAAATGTGGGGTATTTTGTCCCCAAATGTCCCCAATTCATATATCAGTAACTTACAACTTAGGAATGTTTAAAGATCATCTAAATTTCCAAAAGAAAAAAAAAAAACTTCATAGGCTTTTGTGTCAATGCATGAATCATTGAGAAAAGATGGTTCTGACTGACTGTTATTACTTTTATGCAATACGGCAAGGGCTCAATGACCAAAGTCTTGATGTAAGTATATCTCAGGTCTTCTGTGAGACTGAGGGCAGTCCAAATATAACTCACTCTTGCTGCATTTTTTCTTTCTCCTATGACACAAGTTGTTCGGGGCAAAACCTGTACAAATTCACCCATACACCATGGTCTGTCATAGTACGGGATCAATAAGTGTCACACCAACACCCAGACTGAAGACTCCTTCATTCCTCTACTTTCTGAGCATCATCTGGGGACCTGACTTAGAACCCCTTTTGGGGAAAGAAAACATCATGCTAGCTACATGTGCATCCTGACATTGGTTTCTTCTCTTTCTCCCTGTCAACACTGGCTTGACAATGTGTCATTTGCAGGCTGAGTGTACTGCTTGTTCATTCACCTGAGAATGATCATCATCTGCTCTGGAGAAAACATGAAAATAAAAAAATATATACAACTCTCTGTTGTGGGCACCATTTACATCATGTGGGATATTATTTTATTTTATTTTATTTTATTTTATTTTATTTCTTGATGAGGAAGAAACCTCTACCAGGACTTATGTCCCCACAGATCCTAGGGAAAGTCCATAGTATCTGAGGCACCAGGAATAGTCCCCATTAAGATCTAGCCAAAAAGTCTCTCATTTCATCACTAAAGTCCTTTGTTTGCCTTTGGAATGGAGATTGACAGCAATGGTCAAGTGGGGGAAAGTACACACATAAGAACATCACCTTCTTCCCTATCTCTAGCCTCTTCCTAAATTAGTATTGTTCTTAGCAACTTATGCCCCCAGCTGAATGATGGAGGGAAATGGGTCGCTAATAATCCAAACAGCAAATACTGCATTCGTGAGTAATTAACTCATCTCTCTGACTCTCTCATCAATTTCTTTTTCTTTTTCTTAACTTGAGTCAATATTGTTTTTCTTGTTGCTATTACCTCCTATTGTCCCTGCTTAAGCTGATGTGGTTTTTCTATTTCTGTAGTCTGAGGCTGTCCTGTGTCTCTCTTGACAGCCAGAGGCAACATGGTGTGTGCTTTCCTTATCTTGCCAAATAAAGTGCTCCAGAGCCTCTGTACCTACTGTTCTTTCTGCCAAGAATGCTCCTTCCCACACTTTCCCCTTCATATCATTGTCCACTCATCCAGGCTTTAAAGTCCGTCCTCCTGGAGCTGGCCTGGACCTCTGTACAGGACACGGCCCACCATGGTTGTTTTGTGGTTCTGTGCAGCAAACTCTTTCTGATGTCATTCATTCTGTTATGGGATTGTTTGTTGTCTCCCCTGTGAGAAGTAAGCTCCACAGGGTCAAAGTCCTGGTTGAACACCTGAATCTGGTTCACACAGCACAGCCCCAGTCATGGGGGAAGCTCATGGTTACTGTGGAACAGAGGATGGATGGATGGATGGTGGATGGATGAAACCTCCCATTTATTCCTAATTACCTTGTTTGAAGCCTGAATAAGCTCTTCACAGAATGTCTGTCATTCTTGCAAAACCAGGGGTGGTATTATTCCTGCTCATTTTAGAAATGAGGAAAAAGAAACTTGAAATGAACAGCACTTTCACTTGCCCGAGGACACTTCCTGATTAGGTGTTGCCTCCAAGATTTGAATTCACATCTGTTTATGCCCAAACCTGGTCACATTTCGTCCACTCACACTGCTTTCTGCTGACCAACCACTTGCTCTATAGTTTGCATCATCCTTTGAATCGGTGGGAAAAAAATCCTGAACAGCTAAAAAAAATTCATAGATTTATAATAGACTGAATTTATGAAATTGAGTAAATTAGATGAGATACTCTTTTTTAAGTATTTTATTTCTTTATTTGAGAGAGAGAAAGACAGAACAAGCAGACCGGAAGAGAAGAGCAAAGGGGAGGAGAGGCAGAGTGAGAAGCAGGCTCCCCACTGATCAGGGAACATGCCGCAGAGCTCGATCCTGGGACCCTGAGATCATGACCTGAGCTGAAGGCAGACGCTTAACTGACTGAGCCAACCAGGCATCCCCAAATGAGATATTCTTTATAAAAACAGCCTCAGTGAAAATAAGGCACTCTGAGTATTCTCAAAGGTCAAGTGCCTTACTGAAGTCTGTGGATGAGGGAAGTCTGCCCTCTAGAGGAGGTACGTGGTATTCTTCTTTATACCGATGTGGTTTTATGATGTTTAATTGGGTTTTTACCCACATAGGCCAAAAGTACATAAGGCTCACAAAAGCCATAAGGACTCCCTCCCCTCTCCTTCTCCCAAACACCTCAGTGTCTGTGACGCCAAAGGGACCCTTGCCCAAGACCCACTTTTTTTTTTTTTTTAGTAGCATATAATGTATTATTTGCTTCAGGAGTACAGGTCTTACACAATTCACAGCACTCCCCATAACACATACCCTCCCAAGACCCACATCTTAAAAGATCCCAACTATTACACACACACACACATTGATTGATTGATTGATTGATTGATTGTAATTTCCTTAACCCTTTTATTTTAAAATATAGTTTCACAGGAAGTTGCCACAAACATGTGCAGAGATGTTCTGTGCCTCCTTCAGCCTTGGTCTCTCAATGGTAACACGTTAAATACTTAGAGTACAATATTAAAGCCCAGAAATCGTCATTGATACAAAGCACTTACTCAGATTTCCACAGTTTCACTCCTGTTCATTTGCATGTCTGTATAGTTTTATGCAACTTTATTACATGTGTAGCTTCATGAAATCATCACCATAACCAAGATACAGAATCATTTCTTCACCGAAAGTCTACCTCGAGCCATTTCTCTTATAGTCACACCGGCTCTGTCAAACCCATTCCTAATCCCTGGCAAGCATTATAATTTTGAGATTTCTAGAATATTCTAGAACCTTATATTACCATTTTATAGTCTCTAATCGTTTGAAATTGACTTTTTTCATTCAGTAGAATTCCTTTCATGTGTGTGTATCAATAGTTAGCTCCTTTTTCTTACTGAGTAGTAGTTCTGAATGCACTGCAAATTGTTTAACTTTTTACCCATTGAAGGACACTGGGTTGTTTCCAGTGTATGGCGAATTTGAATGAAACTACTCTGAACATTCACGAACAGGCTTTCCCACAATTATTTGGTAAGACCACATGGACCATACTCAGTTCTCAGTGCTCTGGGTATATCCTCACTTGGGAGGGAAGTCGCACCATCTCTCTCTGTCTCTCAAAAATGGGGACCTCAGTCCACCCTCTCTCACTTTTGGACCATAAGAGAAGAGGAAAAGGAAGACATTCAGCTGCAGAACTGGAGATGGTCACACAGATTTGCAGGAATTTGCATCTGTAGAGATGAACACTGACCCATTTGTTGAAGGTGTCTACATAGGGAGGGGAGCAATTTTCAAGCAAGAATTGATAATAAAGGTAATTGAAGGAATGGAGCAATAAAAAGGGAAGATGAAGGATGTCCAATGATTGATTCTTTGAGAAGACAGGGCTGAGGGGAAAAAAAGAAAGAAAGGAAATTGTAGTGAAGTAAATGGAATAGCACATCAACAGAAGTTCCTACAGGTAAAAGTACGTGGGTGTTCTATCCAGTGCACATATCACTGCATCATTTCTGTAACTTTGAAGTTATTTTCAAGTACAAAGTTAAAAACTGTCTTCCTGAGGCAAAAAATGCATTGTGATGAACACAGCTTCTTTGTTCATCTCCGTGGTAATAAGAATATCGAGCACATTTTCATGTATCTGTTGGTCATCTGAACGTCTTCTGCCCATTGTTCAATTGGATTATTTGTTTTCTGTGTGGTGCCCCCAGAGAATATTCTCAATGTGTTTTCCTTCCTTTTTGTCTTTGATGAGTTTTTTAAGAGTAATTTTAGGTATATAGCAAAACCGAGCAGAAAGCGCAGAGAGTTCCCACAGATCTCCTACTCAACACGCACGCAGCCTCCCTCACAACAACATGCCCCACCAGGTAGTATGTAACTGTCCCTCAGAACAATGTATTACTTGCAATATAACCCATGGGAAATTTTACTAGTTACCAAGCACGTTTAGATATAACCTTAAAAAAAAACACATACTGGCAACAGGCCTCTGGGGGAGAGGACGATAAACGGCCTTGAAGCTAAGCAACAGGAAATGCCGCCTACTTCATTTTTCCCTTATCGCCCCCTGCCCCCTCGGAGAGCACCTGTGGCTAATTAGATAAGTCCTTTGAGTGTGCTTGTTCAACTAGAAACTTTATACTGCTTGTCCAGACAGATTTCGCCTTCCTTCTTTTTATCTACAAGGCATATGACTAACGTTTGGCCTTCTTCGGCTCTTCTGTTGATTACTGTTTCTATCTAATAAAAATGAGACTGAGGAGTTGTTCGGGGCAACAGTCTTTTCTACTGTTGTCCCCTGCTTCCTTTCTCTTGTAGCTGACTTGTTTGTGCCTCATTCGTCTCCCGTGCACCATCAGGAAGCGGCAGTAGTCCATCAGTTACACAGGATGAACCTCTGTGGGCACACTCTTATCACACAAAGGCCATAGTTCACCTTAGGGTTCATTCTTGGTGTTTTACAGTCTACACCTTTTGTGAAATCTATGTGATGACCATCTTCCCCCCTCCCGTAGTACTGAGAGTTTCACCATCCTTAAAAATCATCTAAGCTCTATTCCTTCCCTCCTCTCCCAAGCTCTTAACAGCCACTGGTTTTTTTAATGTCCCCATAGTTTTTACTTTTCCAGAATGTCTGCTACAGAATGCAGAGATCCAGCAGAGCCCTAAGCCCCTTAGACACAGGAGCCACTCAGTGGGAGGAGCCTGGACTCCTGAATGACCGGATATGGTCAGGATGTGTCATGGACAGGCCACTAGGAGCACCCTGTTCCAGGTCAATGTAACAATTATTTAGAATGTCCAGCCCAGGGGCGCCTGGGTGTCACGGTCAGTTAAATATCTGACTCTTCGCTATTTGCTATGCTCCACAAATAAGTGAAATCATATGATGATTGATTCTCTCTGCTTGACTTATTTCACTCAGCATAATCTCTTCCAGTCCCGTCCATGTTGCTACAAAAGTTGGGTATTCAAAAAAAAAAAAAAAAAGTTGGGTATTCATCCTTTCTGATGGAGGCATCATACTCCATAATGTACATGGACCACATGCTTGCTCTCTCAAATAAATAAATAAAATCTTTTTTAAAAAAAATCTAGAATGTCAAACAAGGATGGGGCATGTTATCCTTGATACTGTCTAGGAAAACTAGCTCATGATGATCAGTAAAGGCAGTTGACTTTTATTCCATTTCACTGTTGTTTTTAAATCCTCCACACACAGGCACCCATTCATTCTCCATACACTGTGGGAACACTCCCCCCACACCACCCTCCGCCACCAGCATGTCACAGAGCTTCTCCCCTATACTGGCCAAGTGTGTTGCACTGAGATATTCTAATAATTATGAGCCATTATTTTTTAATCCACTGAGATAATAAAAAAATAAGTAGAACTGGGTGTGGTGCATAAAAAATGAATTTTGGAACATTGAAAAAAATAAAATAAAATAAATTATGCTGACTTTGAATAGCATGGATTAGCTTTGCCAATTTTTATGCTTTATATTAATGCACTCATACAGTTTGCATTCTCTGTCTGGCTTTTTTCACTTAATATAAAGTTTGTGAGATTCATCTATACTCTGGCAAGTAATAACAGGTCTTTTCATTGCTGTATAGCATGCTGTTATGTGAATATACCAAAATTTATCTTTCTATTCTAATGTTAGGGGCATTTGAGGAGTTTTCATTTGGGGACTACTATAATAGTATTACTGTGAACATTACACGCCTGTAAAATTACAATGAACTACCACATAAAACAATGATCCTTGGGAAATAATATGTTCACATTTTCAACTTAATAAATGTTTATGTGTTATTTTCTATGAAGAAAAATAAGTAGAAAATGGAGATATATATATGTATTTTGGGGATAAAGGAAGAAGATCAGGAACTCAGAAATGACTTCTGCAACCAAATGGAATCAATTGCCATTTGGCCCTTCTCTGAGCAGTGTATTTTCCAAAAATACACAGTCCAAGCACTGAATAATGGTTTTTTAAAAATTACTTTTAATTGCATTTTAAGGATTATTTGGAATTTTTTATATTTTTTTATTATGTTATGTTAGCTAACAAATAGAAATACGTAGTGTGCAGCAATTCTCTCTTTTTTGAGAGAGAGAAAGAGGCAGGGGAGGAGCAAAGAGAGAGGGAGAAAGAGAATCCTAACCAGGCTCCATCCCCTGCAGGGAGCCCAACGTAGAGCGAGCCCAATATGGGACTCAGTCTCACAACCCTGAGATTATGACCTGAGCAAAAACCAAGAGCTGGATGCTTAGCCGACTGAGCCACCCAGGTGCCGTATTGTGTGCAGCAATTCTTAAATCCTGTTTTTCTGGGGCACCTGGGTGGCTCAGTGGGTTAAAGCCTCTGCCTTCAGCTCAGGTCATGATCTCAGGATCCTGGGATCGAGCCCCACATCAGACTCTCTGCTCAGCAGGGGGAGTCTGCTTTCCCTCTCTCTCTCTGCCTGTCTCTCTGCCTACATGTGATCTCTCTCTCTGTGTGTGTTCAAATAAATCAATAAAATATTTTTTTAAAATCCTGTTTTTCTTTCTCTTCAGTTCCTCTCCCCTCTTTGGTCTTTACTCAAATGTCTCTTTCTCAGAGAGAAGAATAGCATTTTTAGATTTTTCCTAGTCTCAATAGAAGACAGCCGGTTTTACATATTTACTTCAGTCTTAAATGTTGCCACATCACATGCCTGGAAGCCAGATTACATAGGGGTGAGGAGTAAATGGAAGGTTAAAAAGAGAACAGTCAGTCACCCTCCAGGGCCTTGTGATGGTTGTTCCATATGTTGGTCAACAGAACCTATATGTGCTATTTTCGGGAATGTGTTCTCTAGAATAATCAAGGACAACACATGTTTATATAAAAACGAAGAGAACTGTCTGACCAGACTCTGGAGAGTCCTTCCACCAAGAATGCTCATTCCTAGACACCTCACCCTCTCTCCCTCACCTCCCTCAGAGCTGGGCTGAAGCGTTATGCCCTCGGTGAGTCCTTCCTGGTCCTCCAGCTTTGTGTTTGTCTGAGCTTATCAATAGTGATGGTATCAGCTAGCAATGCCTTGGGGACTCCCTGAGCCGGTACCACCTGTATTGATCCCCCACATTCCAACTGGAGCTTACATGGTGGCTAGACCAAGCCTGAGGTTCTTGTTATGACCGCAAGAAGCAGCTCAGCAACAACCATACGGGAGCTTCAAAAAACAAGGTTGATTACTCACAAGTCCTGGGAGGAATACTGCATGCAGGGGTCGCACTTGGAAGTAACCGGGAGAGAGAGATTGAGTTCTGACCTGGGCTTCTGCCTTTTTTGGAGCTGAGGGTGGGGTGCCTTAGGGTTTCCTGGGTTCACTCTTTGGTGGTGAATTGAAAACATACAGTGACAACTAGGGCGCAGGAGGGAAAAGCAGGGTCCGTCAAGCAGTCATCTTTCTTTCTGTGGTCTTGGCCTTAGGCTGATGCTGAAATTATCTATGTGCCCTGATTTGCGCTATCAAACTGGGCCCCCAAGAGGTATGCCAGCCATAAGGGAATGTTGGCTGGGATTCAAAGTCGTTGCAGATAAGCCACAGCATATGATACACTGATTCAACTACATGAATAAGAGGTAGGAAAATGTTTCTAGAATGCCTTTTGTGTACAATAGTCCAGTGAAAAAGCCTCCGTAGTTCTCTAAGGGAAATTTCATAACTAATATTCGCCAGGTGTGGGGCTATGTTAGCCAGAGTGGTCGAAAGTAAATAAAACTATTTTAGTTGCTGATACCATCCAGACCCTATCTCCATGGTCTAGACTCTAAGAAAAGGCAGCAGGGAAATGTGGTTCTCTCTATGCAATGCCTAATGCTTGTTTTGTCTCTGGATTCAAAGCTTCGTGAGATGAGCTTCCAACAGAAGTAAAACATTGCAGTGTGGCAGTTCATGACTCCTGGAAAGGCAACATGAGAAGCTTCTATAAGATCTCCCAGCCCTGTACTGACAAGGAGCCCACCTGGATCCCAAGAGTGCAGAATCAGATGAGAGCTAGGTGGTTGTATTAGTGTCCTAGGGCTGCTGATGCAAAGTGTCACAACTCAGCCAGCTCAAATCAGTAGAAAGATAGTCCCTCCTATTTCTGGAGGCTAGAAGTCCAAAATCAAGATGTTGGTAGAGCCAGGTTCTCTCTGAAGACTCTAGGGGAAAACCCTCCCTTGCCTCCTCCTAGTTTTTGGACATTGCTGATAACCCTTGGGTTTCTTGGCTTGTAAATGCATCACTCCAACCTCCACCTCCACATGGTTTTCTCCCTCTTTGCATCCAAATTTCCTTCTAAAATCACATTGTTAGACCAGTTGTTGTGGCCCGAGTCCCCCAGATAAACAAAGACACCGTTATCAGATAGGATATGCCAGTGCTCCCAGAAGCAAAGGGCAAAGGCCAGATCCTTCTTCAAGTAAAATTAATTCTTTATTACACAGCTTCATTCCATAAACAGACTCTCCGCGTGGGGAAAAATGACCACCAACAGCCCCAAATCAACAGTCTCTCTAATTAGCTACTGCAGGAGAAAAAACTTCTTTCTTTTTGTGTCCAAACTTCAATTCTAGAGAAGTTATATAATTGACCCTGCTTGGATCACACAGTTACTTTCTAGCCAACTGCTGTTGCCAAACAAATGGAATAACGTGATTGACCAGGTTGGGTTTTTGTGTCCATGTCTATGGTTATGGATTGAGGGTCCATAACCAGAAAAAAAGGGGATGGAAACGGCCAGGATTTGATCAATAAATGCCAGCCTCCCCAACAACTGTCCCAACTTCCAGCTTAGGACCAACCAGAGAAGACCAAATGTATCCCCCTAACTGATGACATAGGATGTCCACTTCTGATCAGCCAGCCCCCAGCTTTCCCACACCGATAAGTTCCAGTCAGAGCACACCTGAAGTTTCCTCCCTTCCTGTCATTGAGTCTCTCCCTTGTGCATTCATTTCCTGTACAGTGAATTTCAAACTTTTTCACTAAGAAATTCCTAATGATGAAAGAGAGGGAGCTAGTTATTCTCCTTCTCTGGGGCAGTGGAGGTAAGTGAACAATAAGTATATTAAAAATAATAATAGCATAAACAACATCAACCCTGTATTATGCATTTACTATGCACCAAGTTAGTGCTAAGGACTTTGCACACATTTTCTCATTTAATCTGTGCAACTAACATGGTTTTCTGGACTGGTGGCTGCAGAAGTTGTGGTTCAGAGTTCTATTTTTGTATAAGGTCTGGCCATTGCCCTTTTGAATTCAGTCTTTCAGGAAGAAGTTGTTATGGGTGGAAGAGTATGTGTTGTGTGGACAGAGGTCTCTGTTCTTGGATTCCCCAGGAAAGATTTATGTGAGGATCCATACTGGAATAAAGATAGAAGGAAAGTAGCCAGCACCAAGCAGTTTATTAAGCACAGTACACTCTCAAGAAGGGGGAGTGGGGGGGGGCGCCTGAGTGGCTCAGTGGGTTAAGCCTCTGCTTTATGCTCGGGTCATGATCTCAGGGTCCTGGGGTCGAGCCCCATATCGAACTCTCTGCTTGGCAGGGACCCTGCTCCCCCCCTCCCCCGCCTGCCTCTCTGCCTACTTGTGATCTCTGCCTGTCAAATAAATTAAAAAAAAAAAAAAGAAGAAGAAGAAGAAGGAGAGTGGGCAGAACCAGATTTGGCAATTGCACTATGGTTAGAGAATGTCTCTTCTTTTTATGTTTGCAGAAGCAATGAGTCGTGGCTAGGGTAATCTCCCACAGAGGTTGTTTCCAATCACCTAGGGCACTCCTACTGGTTGGGAGGGAGAGTTTTGGGACCTATCAGGCTCTTGCTAGATTGTCAAGGCCATCTTCCTCCAGGGAGTGTGGGAATGGGGGATGGGAGTGTTGAAGCCACCATATAAATATATTACAATGAAGTTATGGTTACCCTGGGGCAGAGGTTGATGAGGACAGTGTTAAAAGCCACAGAGAGGGAGCAAACCAGGAGACAATCTTGACTCCAGGAAACAAACTGAGGGTTGTGGAAGGAGAGGTGGGTGGAAGGATGGGGTACCTAGGTGATAGACATTAAGGAGGGCATGCATAAACAATGAATCTTGGAACATTGAAAAAATAAAATAAAGTTTTAAAAAAAAGAAAAGAAAAACCAAAAGTGGGGGGCATGTGATGTGATGAGCACTGGTTGTTATATGCAACTAATGAGTCATTGAATAGTACATCGTTTTTGGTGTACTATATGTTGGCTAATTTAAATTTTTAAAAAGCCACAGTCAGACTTCAAATGTGTCATCTATTTATCACCACCTTTGTCTCCAGCTCTTAACTAAGAGTCTGCTCTCAGAATCAGGTCCTGCATTATCAGTGTCTTAAATTGGGGAGGCTGTGTGATGCTATTTGTTGGACACAGTGAAAACTTATTTTTGACATTGGCTCATCCAACCAATTAAACGTTTAAAGCAAATTACTATTGAAAATAAAATTATAATTCAAAAGGCTACTTTGCATATTAGAATAATGTATCCTTTGGTTCATGCCACTAATCTAGTATCAGATAGTTGTTTTACTGGATAGAAATTAAGCTCCTCCCATTGGAAGGACACCATGACAATGAGAATGGGGGTTATGCAGATACAGGTGATTGGTCCAAGTCCAAGAGGGTCAGAGCCTTAAGGGAACTCTCTAGGGCAGGTTGAAAAAAATGTTCAACAACAACAACAAAAACTAAGGGCACAGTGGTTTAAAGAATTTAGAGGTGGGTTCCTGGAAACTCAGAGGAGGGAGTAGCCTAGGGTTTCAGATCCTTCAGAGCACTCCCGGCTCTGAAGAACCAGACCAATTAAGTTTATCTTTCTGTTCTTTACAAAAGGTTAAGGGAAAAGACGATTAAAAGGGAAAGATTTGAATTTAAACAATTACAAGAATGAGAAATATTTCGAACAGAGGAAATATATTAGTGCGCACAGCGTTGGGGTTTTTTTTTTTTCTTTTTTTTTTTTTTTAAGATTTATTTATTCGACAGAAAGAGACACAGGGAAAGCGGGAACACAAGCAAGGGGAGTGGGAGAGGGAGAAGCAGGCCTCCCGCTGAGCAGGGAGCCATATTCGAGGCTCAACCCCAGAACCCTGGAATTCAACGACTGAGCCACCCAGGCACCCAGTCTTTCAAATTTTCAGTTACAAAACCTTGGCACATCACGCATTTCGTCCCCAAAGCCAACACCCCAGCCTCATAAAGAGGAAGAGGAAGTTCCCCCTTCCGCCAAGAAGCTCGGGTGAGTGGAGGAGTGGCACAGGGAGAACAGCCTGCTGGGGTAAGGCCGGAGCTGACACGCCGGCAAAGGTGTGAGGTGTTGCTCGGCGGCCGGGACTTTACGGTAACTGAGCTGCGCGCCGGCCCCGCCCTCGTGCGCAAGCGCGGAGCCGTTGTCCGCGGAGCGGTTGCGAGCCCAGCGGTTTCCCGCACAGGCTCGCCCAGGCGCTGAACCGCGCAGGCTCGGAGGCCGGCTGGGCGGCTCGGTCCAGCCTGAATCCCCAGTGTCTACCTCCCGCGGCGTCCTCAGTAAGTCGAGGGTCCAGCCGGAACAACCGCCGGAGACCGGGAAGCCCCCTGCCCGGTGGCGAGGGTCCAGGATGGGGTGGGGGCCGGGGGTGGGGGGGGGGGGGGCTGCCGACGAACTGGCACTGCCTGAGAATGTCAAGGCTAAGGGATTCCAGTGAGATGTGGCACATCTCTTTTTGGGGGGCGGGAGAGGGGGACCTGGACCTCTGCAACTCGGGGTATCCCCCAGAAATCCGTGTGCGTGGCACAGTATGTCCCCACACGGCCTGGACTGGACGATCCCAGGGAGTTGGATACTGTCACTGGCAAGTGTATGCGCAGTTCACACCAGAGCACCTTCCCCTGGTTCTGCAGCCCTCCCGGCCTGTTAGGAGCCTGTTGGATAGGGCCTGTCTTTCCCCACCAGGAATAATCCCGAAGCCAGAGTTTCCTCCCACTGAGGTCGCGATGAGGAAGTTGGAATTGGTGGTTACCCTCAGACCCTCAGACTCTTCTTCCTTGCCTGGCGTTCATGATTCCCAGCTGTCTCCCATCCCTAAACTCTGACAGCCCCAGAATGGCTTCTGAGGTCCTGCGAGATCCGGCTTTAGAGGATTTAGTAACTTTGCTTTGAAGCGGGATGACCCTCAGCAGCCTGGTATCCTTCCCAGAGGCTCCACCTGTGTCCCTAACTATCCCTACATGGTCCAGACTCCAGACCAATCTCAGGGCTCTTGGTTGCCTAGTCGGTGTGGTACCTGCCTTCAAATATCAAGGACTTACAGGCTTGGAAAAGGGGCCATCATCCTAGGGGAAACCCAAGACCAGAAAGAGCCCAGGAGTAGGGCTCAAGCTCTGTCTCTGTCCTCCAATCCCAGACCCTCGGTCTCAGGAAAAATTTTGTGGCTGTAAACCTGGCCTCCCTCCCGGGGTAGAAACTGGACCTAGTCTCCGGTGGAATCTCCTCCAGGAGATTATGCCCAGGGTAGTTTTCTTGGACCTGTTCGAAGTGACACTTCCATCTTCCTGATCCCTAGGATCCGTCAACATGAATCCCGTCATCGTGGTCCACGGTGGCGGAGCCAGCAGTATCTCTAAGGACCGGAAAGAGCGGGTGCGCCAGGGCATCATCAAAGCCGCCGAGGTGGGTTACAAAATCCTGACGGAGGGAGGGAGCGCAGTTGACGCTGTGGAAGGAGCTGTGGCGTTCCTGGAAGATCATCCTGAGTTCAACGCAGGTATGTTTGCGGTGCAGTTAGTAACTGATGCCAAGTGAGGTTAAGCTTTCCCCCGAAACAAATAGAATCTAAAGTGCCAATGAATCTAGTAAGCTTTTTGGTAAAATGTGCTAAAATATTTAATTTTTCTCTTTTTACGTGTTGACCAAATTGCTTTAAGAATTTTTAAATCCATCAGTTCACTTTTTTTAACTTGCTTCAGAGAATTCACATACTGAGACGCTTTTTTAGTAGATCTTTTCATGAGGGTGTGGGAATAGACTATATACTATAAAGCATACCCATATTGAGTTTTGAAAAATATATACATCTGTGTAACCACACCACAAGATTTAAAACATCGCCATCAGGGCACCTGGGTGGCTCAGTCGGTCAAGTGTCTGCCTTCCGCTCAGATCATGGCCCCAGGAACCCCGTATCCCGGGAGCCAATGCTTCTCCCTCTCTCTCTGCCTGCTGCTCCCCCTGCCTGTGCACTCTCGCTTTTTCTCTCTCTCTGTCAAATAAATAAATAAAATCCTTTAAAAAAAAATAAAAATAAAGCATTACCATCGTAACCCAGAATTTCCTTCATGCTGCTTTGCATTTAATCTGCCCTCATCCCCACTACCAGTTATCCACTGCTCTTCTGTCATTATAGATTAATTTGCCTTCTCCAGAATTCCATATAAATGGAATCATGCAGAGTGTAATCTTCTCTGTTTGGCTTCTTCTCTAAGTTGATCCCTTTCTGGTAATCATCGTAATTACTACAAGTATCTACTATGTATCAGCCAATGGTCTGAGAAATTTGCATGATTAACTCATTTAATCTGCATTATGAGTTAGATATAATTCTTATGCTCATTGATCTTAAAATAGAGAACCTAAAATCTAGGGATTAAAATACTGCTTGAGGGTGCCTGGGTGGCTCAGTGGGTTAAGCCGCTGCCTCCTCTCTCTCTCTCTCTGCCTGCCTCTCTGCCTACTTGTGATCTCTCTCTGTCAAATAAATAAATAAAATCTTTAAAAAAAAAATACTGCTTGGGATGATACCACCCACCCAACATCTGTCAGAGAAAAGAATTTCAGGACATCTGAACCAATTAGTTATGAAATACTGAGTATTTGTTCCAGCCTCTCACGTCTGAGACAACAACAACACAAAACTTTTGACCTGTAACTTAAAGATCATAAACTTCAGGCAATAATATTTTCTGTGTAAGCTTTTAAAATTATTTTTGGGGGATCATAGTTTGTTTTATTTTGTGCTATAAAATTAACAGTATTAAATGACTTATATTCTTAGAACATTGAGTGTCTTTTCTTAACAGATTAGTGCCTTTTTATTTTTGTATTCATTTTACGTTACTGGTCCCGGCATCAGAACCCTTGTTTTCTTGGCCTGTTTGTACATTGTCTCAATAAAACTTGCTCAATAAAGCACTCTTTAACACTTAAATGCAAGATTTCATAGTCAGCCTGAACATAGAATAAGGCATAAGTGCATTGTTATGGCTATGTTGGTTGAGTTGGAATTTACTAGATGCTCCCCCACCATTGTGACCTGCCTCCCCTGTTGCCAGCAGAGGGAGGGGCCTGCTGTTTCAAGGGAGTCTTGTTCAAGGACATGCCATTAGCAGTTGGGACCCTCTGGCTGACAAACACCCACTTATTCCCAAAGGACTTTGATTTGGAACAGGTCTCCTGGTCTGCCACTCTCTAAACTACTGGGATCAGTCATTTGCATGACCTGGGGAGTATTGATTCAGAACTGGAGTGGCTAGTTCTCATCTTTGCTCTATACCAGAGCCTGCCTTCTAAGTGACCCACTTCTTCTGTCCCAGGTGTCTACTATGCAGCACATTGAGGGAGAAGAGAGTAGAATCGTACAATCTGTAGCTTTTCTGGATTCTTCATTTAGCATAATGCGTTGGAGGGCCACCCATGTTGACATGAGTATTAATAGTCCATCCGTGGGGCGCCTGGGTGGCTCAGTGGGTTAAAGCCTCTGCTTTCGGCTCAGGTCATGATCCTAGGGTCCTGGGATCAAGCCCCGCCTCGGGCTCTCTGCTCCGCAGGGAGCCTGCTTCCCTTCCTCTCTCTCTGCCTGCCTCTCTGCCTTACTTGTGATCTCTGTCTGTCAAATAAATAACAAAAATCTAAAAAAAAAAAAAATAGTCCCTCCGTTCCTACTGTTAAGTAGCATTCCATTGTATGAATATACTAATTCTTGGTCATTCACCAACCAGAAGACATGGCCAGTTGGGGGCCATTACAGATCACTAGAAACAATTGCATACAGGTTTTTGTGTAAACATAAGTTTTTCTTTCTCTTGGGTGAATACAAAGGTGTGGGATTGCTGGTTGTAGGGCAGGTGTGTATATCACTTTATTTGAAACTGCCGAACTGTCTTCCACAGTGACTCCCACTTTCCCTTCCCACCAGCAGTGTATGAAAGCTCTAGTTTCTCCACATCCTCACCAGCTCTTGGTGTTGTCAGTATTTGTGTTTTAGCCATTCTAACAGCTGTGTGGTGGGATCTCGTTCTAGTGTTAATTTGCATTTCCCTAACAGCAAATGTTTATTGTAATATCTTTTCAAGTATTTTGTCAATTTCGGTATTGTGATTTTATTTATTACTGAGTTTTAAGAATTCTTCATAAATTCTAGATGTTGGCCTTTTATCAGATATGTGATTTGCAAATAATTTCTTTCGGTCTGTGGCTTGTCTTTCTTTCTCTTAAGAGTGTCTTTCAATGCTTGACTTATTTCGCTAAGCATGATACGCTCTAGTTCCATCCATGTTGTCGCAAATGGCAAGATTTCATTTCTTTTGATGGCTGCATAGTATTCCATTGTGTATATATACCACATCTTCTTGATCCATTCATCTGTTGATGGACATCTAGGTTCCTTCCATAGTTTGGCTATTGTGGACATTGCTGCTATAAACATTCGGGTACACGTGCCCCTTTGGATCACTACGTTTGTATCTTTAGGGTAAATACCCAATATCTCCCTGATTTGAGGAAGTGGTGATGCAACATGGGGGCTTAAGTGGGTAGGAGAAGAACAAATGAAACAAGATGGGATTGGGAGGGAGACAAACCATAAGTGACTCTTAATCTCACAAAACAAACTGAGGGTTGCTGGGGGGAGGGGGTTTGGGAGAAGGGGGTGGGATTATGGACATTGGGGAGGATATGTGCTTTGGTGAGTGCTGTGAAGTGTGTACCCCTGGCGATTCACAGACCTGTACCCCTGGGGATAAAAATATATGTTTATAAAAAATAAAAAATTTTTTAAAAAAAGAGTGTCTTTCAATGAACAGAAGTTCTTAACTTTGTAGGAGTCCAATTTTATAATGGACTGTGCTTTTTGTGTCATACCTTAAGACCTATCTGTCTATGCTGAGTGGCTCAGTTATGTAAGCATCTGCCTTCAGCTGATGTACTGGAATTGAGCCCCAAGTTGGGCTCCTTGCTCAGTGGGGAGTCTGCTTCTGCCTCTGCTCATACTCTCTGTCTCTCTCTTTCGCTCTCTCTCTCTTTTTCTCTCTCTCTCAAATAAATGAAATCTTTTAAATATATATATATATATTGATATCTATATCTATATATATCTCTGCCTAACACAGGGTCACATATGTTTTCTTTTATGTGTTTTCTAGAAATTTTATAGTTTTGGGTTTTGTATTTACATCTCTGATCCATTGTTAATAATTTTTTGTATATGATGTGAGGTGTTTATCAAGGTTGTTTTTGCATAATTGTTCCAGCACCAATTATTGAAAAAGCAATTCTTTCTTCATGGAATGCCTTTCCACCTTTGTGAAAAATCACTTGACTTTGTATATATGGGTCTATTTCTGGACTCTAATCCATTGGCCTATGTGTGTAACCTTTCACCAATACCACACTGTCTAGATGACTGTAGTTTTATATTAAGTCTTAAAATCAGGTAGTAAGAGTCCTGCAACTCTTGGTGCATATGTGGGTAATTGTTTCGGCTATCCTAGTCCCTTTGTCTTTCCCACCAATTTGAGAATCAGCATGTCAGTTTCTACCAAAAAAAGTCCTGCTAGGATTTTGACTAGGACTGTATTAACTCTATAGATCAGTTTGGGCGAATTGAAATCTGAGCAGTACTGAGTCTTTCAATCCAGTACTTCCAAAGCATGGTATATACTTGCATTTGTCTAAATCTTTGATCTCTCTCATCAGTGTTTTGTGGTTTTTAGCATGCATATCTTATAAATATTTTGTTAGATTTATACTTAGTTATTTCATGTCTTTTGGTACTATTTTAAATGTTACTTTTTACGATTGTCGCCAGTATAAAAGTACAATTGATCTTTTTCATACTTGCCATCTGTAGATCTTCTTTGGTAAGGTGTCTGTTCAGGTCTTTGTCTCATTTTGTTGTTATTTTTTGTTTTTTGTTTTTCCTTCTTTATCTCATTTTTTAATCAGATTTTTTGTTTTCTTATTGTTGAGTTATAAGAGTTCTTTGTGTATTTTAAATAATAGTCCTCTATCAGATGTGTCTTTTAAGAATGCTTTTTCCTAGTCTCTGGCTTGTCTTCGCATTCTCTTGACAGTGTCTTTCATATGGCAGAAATTTTTTGTTTTAATGACGTCTAGCATAACAATTTTTTTCTTTCACGGATCATGCCTTTGGTGTCGTATTTTAAAAGCCAATCCCAAGGTCATCTGGATTTTCTCCTATGTTATCTTCTAGGGGTTTTATAATTTCACATTTTACATTTAGGTGTGTGTTCCATTTTGAGTTAATTCTATGAAGAGGGTCTGATATGGGTTTAGATTTGGTTTTTTTGCCTATGGATATCCAATTGTTCCAGAACTGTTGTTGTAAAGACTTACCTTTGCTCCCCTGGATTGCCTTTGTCTGAAGATTCTGAACCCAATTCCAGTGCATGTGTAGGTTTTCCCACACCAAGCACTTTTCCTACACCAGCTGGGTATCCTATAATTTAGCTCATTTCTGACACTGTCCCCCTGGAGGTAACATCAGATTCCACAGGTGAGGGGGCCTCAGTGGCTCAATTGCTTAAGTGTCAGCTCAGGTCATGATTCCTGGGTGAGGGGATCAGGTCTGGCATCCTGCTGAGCAGGGAGCCTGCTTCTTCCTCTGTCCCTCCCCTTCCCTGACTTATGTGCCCGTGCTCGCTCTCTCTCTCTCTCTCTCTCTCTCAAATAAATAAATAAATAAAATCTTAAAGGTGAAGGGCTCAGTCCCACAAGACTACCCTCCACTTCAGATGCCAACTGTGAATCTAGGTTGTTCCTTGTGCTTCTGACCTACTGGCTGTAAATTAAGTAATTAATAAAGTCCTTTTTTTTTTTAAGATGTTACATTTATAGGGGCACCTGGATGGTACAGTCAGTTGGGCATCTAATCCTTGGTTTTGGCTGAGGGTCATGAGATCGAGCCCCACCTCAGGCTCCATGCTTAGCACAGAGTCTGCTTGTGTTTCTCTCTCCCTCTCCCTCTGCCTCTCCCCGCCTTGCTTGTGCTCTCTCATGCACATGAGTTCTCTCTCTAAAATAAATTAGTCTTGTTTTTTAAAGATTTTATTTATTGATTTGAGAATAAGAGAGAGTGTGCAAGAGAAAAAGCACAAGCAGGGGGTGCAGGAGAGGAAGGGAGAAACAGACTCCTCACCCAGCAGGGAGCCTGACATGGGGCTCCATCTCTGCACCATGAGATTGTGACCTGAGCTGAAGGCAGCCACTTAACCAACTGAGCAACCCAGGTGCCCCCAAAATAAATCTTTAAAAAAAAAAAAAAAGAAAAGAAAAGATGTTGAATTAATTGGCGTAAGAGTTATTTACAATGTAGTTTATTATTTTTTTGATGTCTGTAAGGTCTCTAGAGAGGTCCCATCTTTCATTCTTGATATTTGAATTTTTGTCTTTTTTTCTTGGTTGGTCTAGCTAGAGTTTATCAAGTTTGGTTTTTGGGGTTTTTTGGTTTTTTGTTTTCAGAAAAACAGTAGCTTTTGGTTTGGGGAGGGTTTTGTGGATTTTTTTATTGTTTTTTTCTTTTACTATTTTTCTCTTCTGAATTTCATTGATTTATCTGTATTATTTCCTTTCTTCAACTTACTTTAGGAATAATTTACTATTATTTTTAGATCATTAATTTGAGACCAGTCTTTTCTAATACAAGCATTTAATACTTTAAATTTTCCTCTAAGCCCTGCTTTGATTATATCCTATAAGTTTTCATATGTTGTCTTCTCATTTTCATTCTGTTCAGAACATGTTATAATTTCATTTGTGACTTCCGCATTGAACAGTGGGTTATTTAAAAGTGGGATAATGTCCAAATATTTGTGGATTTGCCAAATATCTGTATGATTTTTATTTTAATTCTGTTAACAATCAAAGGACATACTCTGTGTTATTTACATTCTTTTGAACTTTGTAAGGTTTGAGTTTTGACCCAGAATATAGTGTCTCTTAGTATATATCCTACTTGCATTTAAAAATTTAGAATATATACTCTGCTATTGTTGTATGGAAGATTCTGTAAATCTCAGTAAGGTCAAGTTAGTTGATAGTGTTGTTCAGATCTTTTATCCCTTCATTTTCTATTTCTGTTGATTACTGAGAGAGGAGTGTTGAAGTCTTTCACTTTAATTGTGGATTTCTCTATTTCTCCTTTGACTTCTATCAGTTTTGCTTCATATGTTTAGAAGTTGTTGTTAGGTACATAGGCTGCTGTCTTTGTGTGAACTGACCCCTTTTATCAGTTCAAAGTGTCATTATTATTTAACATTCCTTGTTCTGAAGTCTACTTTGCTGGATGTTAATATAGCTTCTCCAGCTTTCATTTAATTCATTTTAGCATGGTATAACTTTTTCCATCCTTTTATTTTTAACCTATCTATATCTTTATGTTTAAAGTGGATTTCTTTTAGGTAGCACATAGTTGTAGCCTACCTTTTTATACAGTCTGACCATCTCTGCTTTTTATTGGGATGTTTATGCCATTTTCATTTAAGGTGATTATTGATATGGTCAGGTATTAATCTGTCATCTTGCTATTTGTCTTATATTTGTCCAATCCATTCATTGTTCCTTTTTTCTCTTTTTCTGTCATCTTTTGAGTTGAGTGTTGTTTATGATTCTGTCTTACCTCTTTTGTTGGCATAATAGCTAGACTTCTTTTTTTAGGGTTATTTTAGAGTTTATAGTATACGTCTCTCACTTGTCACAGTTTACCTTCAAGTCGTACTTCATACATAATGTCAGAACCTTGTAATGGCATACGTGTTTCCCCTTTCCTTGCCTTTGTGCTATTGCTGTCATAAATTTCACTTCTGTGTATGTTATAAATTGCCCAATATGTTGCTATTATTTTTGCCTTAAATAGTTTTATAGAGAGATATAGATATACACACACATATATATACATTTTTTTTGAGAGAGAGAGATTGAGCATGAGTAGAAGGGAAGGGCAAAGGGAGAGGGAAAAGGCAAGAATCTTAAGCAGAACTTGCCGAGTGTAGAGCCCTACGTGGGGTTTGAACTCACAACCCTGAGATCATGACCTGAGCTGAAATCAAGAGTTGGACGCTTAGCCAACTGAACCATCCAGGCACCCCTAAACATTTATATTTTAAAGATATTGTTAAAATGAAGGGAAAAAATATTTCTGCTTATCCATTTACCAGCCACTTCCTGTGCTTTTCCTTCCTTTGTGTGGCTTATGATTGCTGTCCACTGTCCTTTTCCTTCTTCCTGAGAGACTTCCTGTACATTTTTTGTAATGCACATCTGCTATTGGCCATTTCTTTCAGCTTTTATGTAACTGACAAAGACTTTGTTTTCAGTTTTTGAAAGATACTTTCACTGGTTATTGAACTTCCAACTTGACAGGCTTTTGTGCTTATGTGTGTGTGCGTTGTCATTGTTGTTTTTAATTTCAGGGCTTTAAAGACATTGCTCCACTATCTTCCAGGCTGCATCATTTCTGACAAGAAACATATTCTCATTCTCATTTCTTTTCCTCTCTTCCTAATGCTTCTCTCTGGCTACTTTTAAGATTTTCTGTCTCATTAGCACCAAGCTGTTGGATCAAGATGTCCTTGCATGTAATTTTCTTCATGTTTCTTTTGCTTGGAGTTTACTGAGCTTCTCAGATCTGTGAATTTGTAGTTTTAATCAAATGTGAAAATTTTTTCTTGGTTTTTCTTTAAACATTTTGTTGCCCCTCTGTCTCACCTCTCCTTTTAGAGATTCTAATTACACATAGATTGGGTTGCTTGAAATTGTCCCTGAGCTCAATGGTCCTCTGTTAATTTGAGGTTTTTTAATCCTTTTTTATTTTTCATTTTGGATGGTTTCTATTGCTGTGTCATCGTGTTCATTAGTCTTTCCTGCTGCAGTGTCTAACCTTGTTTTAATCCCATCCAGCGTACTTTCCACTTCAGATGTTTTTTTTTTTTTCATTTCTAGAAGTTCTGTTTGGGTCCTTTTTATATTTTCCTGCATGTTCTGGTACATACAGAATATAGTTTTAACAGCTATTTTATTAACATCCTTGTCTACTTTCTATCATTATGTCATTTATGATCTGTTACTATTAAGGAATTGTCTATTATCTAATAGATAATTATCTAATAGATATCTAATAGATATCTATTATCTAATATATAATGTATCTATTATACATTATCTATTATGTCATTTATGATCTGTTACTATTAAGGATTTTTTCCCCCTTCTCGTTATGGATCATATTTTCTTGCTTCTTTGTGTGCCTGGAAATTTCTTATTGCATGCCAAACATTGTGAATTTTATCTTATTAGGTACTGGGCAATTTTATAATCCTTTAAATATTCTTGAGCTTTGTTCTTATCCCATTTTACAGATGAGGAAACAGGCACAAAGAGGTTAAGCATAGCTAGCCTTACAGCCATTATCTGGGCAAAAGCAGTTGGAGGAAGGATGCTGGTGGTAAAGAGAGCAGCATGCACAAGGGCACTGAGCAATGAGAACTCATGGTGCTTTCATGGAAACCTAATATCTCAGTAAAATGCAGCCAAGGAAGGGGGATACAGCTGGTAAAGGAGATCAGAAGCCAGATCGAGAAGGGCTTCATATTTTATATTTTGTAGGTCATGGGGTGCCGAGCTAGATGTGTGTTTCCAATTTTAGTATATGTGCTGCCGAAATGAGCACTAGATGTGTGTTTCCAAACCTATTTGTCTGGCAATGGAGTAGAGGATGAATTAAAATCAGTGGCTTAAAGGAAACTTGGAAGCCATTTCTAAGTTCTGAATTCTTGCTTTTCAACTTCTCTTTGGTTTTAGGTTGTGGATCTGTCTTGAATGTAAATGGTGATGTTGAAATGGATGCCAGTATCATGAGTGGAAAAGACCTGTCTGCAGGAGCTGTGTCTGCAGTCCGCTGTATAGCAAATCCCATTAAACTTGCACGGCTTGTTATGGAAAAGGTATGTGACGAAAGCATCCTCTTCGTAAGAAATTATTACCGATGTACTTTAGCAACTAAAAGTTGTCTAACTGTAGGGAAATACTTGTGAGCACTGTCCTCCTAAAACCATATAAAAGAACAGAAGCAATGTTATTTAAATTTCTCAAATAAGCCGAGACTCACCGCTGTTGACTAGTGGAATTTGACTAGTAACCCCTTGTCCAGCAATTACTTTGTTTTCACGTTGTCTTCCTGTATTTTTTTAAGTCTTTTTCAACACGTATGACATAAGAGATACAAACTGAACAGACCAACTATTTAATAGCTTGTGTAAAATAAAGATGAATTATGTTCTCTAAACTTAAGATCGTACATGAATACCTTCCTAGTACCATTCCATCACTTTGGGAGTTTTTTAAAAATACAAGGTCTCAAGAGTGCCAGGCCCTGTTCAACATTCAGAAAAGCAAGCCAGTGGAATTTGCATCTTTGAGGCTTTGTACCCAGAGAGAAGTAATTATATCCACACAGTTGGAACGGTTAAAAAGATTTTAACTATTTCAAAAGACTAACCATGTTTCTGTTTCTTTCTGGCTCAAGACAACTCACTGCTTTCTGACTGACCAGGGCGCAGCAAAATTTGCAGCAGCCATGGGAGTTCCCACGATTCCTAAAGAGCAGCTGGTGACAGAGAGAAACATAAAACGTCTAGAAAAAGAGAAAAATGAGAAAGGTGCTCTGAAGCTAGGCTTCCAACAGTAAGTGTCACCTATGGCTCGCAGTTTGCGGACTTACTCAGATATATCAGACAAGGATCTGATTATCTACATTTCGTAGATAAGTCAGGAGTCACTTGGTAGTTTCCGTTTTTGTACAGAGCAATTGACACTATATCATGGAAAAACTGCTCTTTTGATTCTTACATTTAACCTCATTTATTAGTCCTATAATAGCAACTCAAATTCGGCCAAGAGTTCCTTCTCCAGTAGTAGAGTGCCTTATGTTATGGGATTAACTGCCGATGCCTCTTGATCAGTTTGTATCATAAGCAGACAAAACAAGCTGTCTGGGATCTCGTGTACCCTCTGAAGTTACTTGAGTGTGCTGCCCTAGTGCAGAGAAATCCGTACAGTTCGTAGAAGTTTGAATTAATCATTTGTTCTGAATTACGGTTTTCTGTGTTACAGATTTTAGAAGCCCAAAATAAAAGCCCCCTTATTCAAAGCAAAATTTGAAAAATAAAATTGGAATATGGGCTAGGAGTTTATAGTGGGATATAATTATTAACTCTGCACACTCCTTCTAAGATCTGTCATTTTGAACCAGCAGTATACTTTAATATTACCTAGGGAGCTTTTTCAAAATACACATGCCTGGTCCCCTTCCCTGAAGAATTTAATAGATTTGAGGTGAAGAGGCCAGGCAGATGTATCAGGAGAAAGTTTCCCAGGTAGTTCTGATGTGTCCCCAGATTAAGAATCTGTTTTACAAAATCAGCCATGTACTGGTAGCTTTTGATAACCTTACCAAGTGTGTAGGCTAGAGTCACAGGAATGGGGCTGCTTTATCGATGGTTCTTGGGTGTTTTACCAGATGTTACCACATCACTTTCCAGAAATTCTGCAACAGCTCACATCTCTACCAGCCAGTATTCCTCTTAGATATAAGCGAGAGGGCCCCCGTCCTGGGTCCTGCGCTTCAGAGGAACACCACCCCCATCACAAATATACAAAACAGTTGGCTTATTACCGACACCTGGGGTACCTCTGTCACTCAGCAGTGGCATAGCATGACCCTTAACCCTCACCATCCACTCTTGTGATTAATACCACTCAGCCCCCAGGGAAATGCTTCTCTGCATCTCTTGCTCTATGTCTTGAAAGCGAAGGCCACCTAAATCTAAAGATTTATGGATTGTGCCACTGCTGATACCGGAAATGGACACTGCTTCGGAGTGGGGGGAAGAATTGAATAGCAGAAGGACTTAGGTAAGAGGAAAAGACAAGACAAATTAATAACTTGTCAAATAAATTCTTATATAACAAAGTAATTGTTTCCCAGTAGTGCCAAGTATCCATTTTCTTGCCTCCTTACATGTTCTATGCTATGGTTCTGGTGGGATTCGTGGATTAGTACAATATCTGCAAGACTTGCATATGAGGACAGATGCCCATGAGTCTAAAATATGTACATGCGTAGGTCTAGACCAGCACTGTCCAACAGGAAGACGAAATGCATTTGCAATTTAAAATATTTCTAGTGGCCACAGTAAAAAAGTAAAAAGAAACAGGTATGGGGCACCTGGGTGGCTCAGTCAGTTAAACATCTGACTCTTGATTTTGGCTCAGGTCATGATCCCAGGGTCATGAGATCAAGCCCCACATCAGGCTCCACACTCAGCGCTAGTCTGCTTGAGATTCTCTCCCACTGCTCCTCCCCACCCCACCTCACACTCTCTCTGTCTCTAAAAAAAAAAATAATAATAATAATACACAGATGAAATTAATATATTTATCCCAATATAACCAAAATATTTTCATTTCACCATGTAATCAATATAAGAAATTATTTGAGATATTTTACAGTCTTCTTTCACACTAAATCTTCAGAAATCTGACCCATGTGCTAGGCTTGCAGCACACCTCCCCACCTCACCCTGGGGGCTGCCCACACTTCCAGTGGCCAGTGGTGTGGGTAGCTCATGCCAGCCACATTGGACAGTGTGGGTCTAGACAGAACCTGCCTGAAGAACCAGCTCTATGTTGGCAACTAAATGGACATTGTATGTTAGCTATGATTTTATTTGTAAAAATATGTTAAAATTTTTAGCTTTTAAGGAATTTTAAAATGTTATATTCACTAATTATAATTCATGTTTTACCTGTACTATTAATAGGTAATTCGGTATATTTTAGTAAAAAGCCTAACTTTTTGAATTTATATCTGCAATTCATTTGTATTTACTCAGTTATATTTGCTGTTCATTTTTGATGAAAATAATCCTAATTTTGTACACTTTCAAGACAATTACATCTTTTTAATCCCTAGATTATTGAAAAATGCATGTTAAGTCAAGATTTTGATAGAAAAAGAATACAAAAGTGAACAAAAGAAAACAAAAAACTGAGAGGTAAAAAGGAAAATAATCTTCCAGGATACAGTCCACATTCATTTTAAAAAGGAACGTAGTAAAGAGGCGTCTTTCAGGATGGTCCACCTAATGTTCACAAGCAGGACATTCCAAATTCTTGGTCCAGTGAAGATTTAATTACCTTTTGGAACGGTGGAAATTATTAAGAATATTATTCTTGCCACATCCTCAGTTTGTACAGTTCCAATGAAATCCCAGCGGTTCTCCGTCCTTTACTGCAGGAAGAGCTAATTGCTCATCACAAAGAACCACACACCAAAAGGACATGTGCAGGCAGTAGGATTGGGCAGTAGGATAGAGGAAAAAGAAAAAGACCATCTGAAACAAGGATGGAATGTTCTTGAAAGAATAATACAGTGTGCCCGATATTTAGCCATGGCAGTCCGTCATCAGCACTGTGTTTACAAAACACGGTGGGACATTTCTAGGCTTAATAAAAATTATTTCAGAATTCAATAATACATGTAATTAAGACAAAAAATAATAAAACCGACGATCGCTATCTAGGATAGAGAATTCAGACATTAATTTACTGGGTGATAAGCGAGAGAGGAAATCAAATACCTAAAATGTTTTAACAAAATATTCAGTTCAACTGGAAGGTACCATGGTCAGAAGACACGTCAAGCAACTAACATTTATTGAATGTATTGCTGTGTCACCCTGAGAAGAAAAACATATCTAACTCACCTGCTTTTTGGAAGTAGACATTTTGGATTTAGAGAAGAAGTGGGGAGAACTTTCCATCTTAGGCATCAATTTAAAAGACCCATCAAAGGTCATGTGGCACCTGGGTAGCTCAGTCGATTAAGTGACTAACTCTTGATTTTGATGCAGGTCATGATCTCAGGGCTGTGAGATCAAGCCCCGCATCAGGCTCCACACTCAGTGCAGAGTCTGCTTGAGATCCTCCCTCTGCCTCTCCCCTTTACCCATCTGCACATGCTCACTTTCTCTAAAATAAAGCTTTAAAAAAGTAAAAGACTGTCAAAGGCAAGCCTGGGATAATGGAGTGAACATGGTTGGTAAATAAAAGATAGATAAACATGAAGTTTAGCCAAGAGCCCAGAAGTCTTTGATGTAATGTGTAGGCTCACAGTTTGAAACTACTTCTAGGAGGTGTGCCCCCAGTGTGCACCAGCGCTGACGTGGTGGACAGGAGAAGGTCCAACACAGGATTCTCTAGACAGGCCCAAAATGGAACGGCGTGCTCAAACTCCTATCTGACCTTGGAACAAATCTCTGACAGATGGTGGCAATGACCAACTCAGTTCTGTTAAAGTAATTACATTGAATTTAGATTTTAAAATTCCATGAAATCACAGAAGATTCTCAAAGAGTAAATTACGGACTTAGTAAAATTAATTTTGTTGCTACCTACAGTCACTTAATATGAACTCTTAATTTCTATTGATAAGCTTAATAAAAGCTTTAAAAATATTTTTGGCTATTTCACTTTTAAAAAGATTGAAAACATATCATACATATATTATTGAATATATATTATTGAATATATATTATTAAAATAAGTTTAGAGAAAAACAAAATCACACTGCATGGAAAATATGCAAGAAGAATACATTCCAGGGGCTCCTGGGTGGCTCAGTCTGTTACTTAAGTGTGTCCAACTCTTGATTTCAGCTCAGGTCATGATTCAGGGCCATGAGATCAAGCCCCAGGCTTCCGCACTGGGTGTGGCGCCTGATTGGGATTCTCTTTCCCTCTCCCTCTCTGCCTACCAGCCACTTGAGCACTCTGCACTCTCTAAAAAGAGAAGAAGGAAGAAGAAGAAGAATAGCATTCCGTAAAATAAAAGGAACCTGAAAGAAGTCAACAAAAATCCTTGCCTACCTTGAAGGAGAAGATTCACGTTCAAATAATCCCCAAATCAGCTCCCATAGAGGCTATCCTTCTGTCTGTTGTGTATCAAGAGTGTACTGCCACTTGAAGAGAGACTTGGCCAAAAACAACACAGCTGCTACTTTCAGTCTTTATAATACACTGGCAGTGAAATGTGAAAGAGCTGCATGGATCTAGGTGCCGCTGAAGAGATGGTATAAATGACTACATGTATGATCAAATTATGAAATAGTGTCTTCTGTTACAGAAATGTATCCTGCATGCCTGGTAGCATTTGAGCTGGTAATGTTCAAATCAGGAGTTCCTTTCCAAATCTGAGGATTGCGTTAAGAATTTTGTTGCGCATCCCAGTTGCTGCTGCCTCAGCAGAGGGAAGCTTCTCCAAATTAAAAACCTGCAAAGAACTACACAGACTCAAAAAAGATCTGTCTTATGTGGCAGTTTGTCAAGAGAATGCATGTTGTACAGACATACTATTATAAGAACTTACTGCTTCCTGAAATGAAAGCAGGAAAATCAACCTCATGGAGTAAACACTTAATAATTTATAGGGGGTGTGTGTGTGTGTGTGTGTCCCACTCATCCAGCCATCAATAGCTGATCAACAAAAGACCCAGATGGGCACAATAATAATTACATTAAGTCATTATTGGTAGTTTGTCCACTTTTGGTCATGTAAAAACCATGGCTTTACAATATTTTTGAAGACATATGCACCACACTAAGATAAAAGAACGTATCTACAGCTTCTAAAAAGTGAACAGATGGTGTAATGGCTACCGTTTGTACCTTGTAGCCCACACCTTATGAATGTTAGGGGTGCGCCTGCCACCAGCAGAGTCTGGGGGTGTCCCCCTCATGAGGAGGGTAACACTGTCACTTTAAGTTGTATCCCCTATCAACACATGTGAGCTTTTGGCATTTGTTGGTGGGCCATTTGTTTCTATGGATTTGCCTATTTTTGTCCTATGATCATTTTTTTCTCTTTCACTGTTAGGTCCCTTCTTCTCAGTCTTAAGGCTGTCTACTCTGTTTAAAAAAAAAAAAATTCCAAATCTGTTATTTTTAGTCTTACTTTTGCTTTGCTTATGGTATTTTTGCCATACACAAGTTGTTAATTTTTTGTAATCAAATACACAGTCCACCTCTCTCGTATAGTTTGTAGGACTAGAAACATAGAAGGTATTTCCTACCCTGAGATGTCTGTAGTCCCCTAGACTTTCCTGAAGAATTCTGTTTTATGTTTTATATTCAGGCCTTGAACTCTCTGGAGTTGATTTTTGTGAATGCAGGAAGACAGGGTTCCTGTTTTCTTCCTAGTAGACTGCCAAATTTCTCTTTGTAGCCCCCTGAATGCCAGCCCACACCCAGCTGCAATTTGCTCCCTCCGTGTGATTGCCCAATAGGTACCTCAAGCTTGTGTCCACAACTGAGCCCAGCATTTCCCCCACCTAACCTTGCTCCCCATGCACTGTGAACCAACAGACACCAAAAAACCTATTCCTAATAGTCTGCATTTCAGTGAATGGTTTCTGTACCCTTTTGGTTCTGGAAGCCAAAGCCTTAGAGCCATCCCTAATCTCTTTCTTACCCAGCACGCCCGCAAAGTCCGTCAGCTCTGCCTTCAGTGTCCTAAGCCAAGCCCACTTCTCTGTGTCCCAGGGGCACCCTAATGAGGCCAATGACCCTTCAAGCCTCCTGACAGTCTCTAGTTCCACTCTGGTCTCCCTCAGTCCACACACAATTGCCAGAGTAATTATTCTAAGAGAAACTTTTCGTATATGTACAGCCTACCTCTGGAAGTGCACAAGTCTTACATCACCTCTGATGACTTTTCACAGTGGACCCATATAACCAGCCTCCAGGTGGGGAAACAGATCATCACCCGATGCCCTCCCCACCCCTCACCCCCCAACCCCACCATGCTCCCTTCCATTCCCAGTCCTGCTCTAAAGGCAGCCACTTACCTGGCTTCTAACACTGTAGACGGCCATTGCCAGTTTTTGAACTTGATTTAAGTGCAACCATATAGTATGTACTTTATTTGGGCCTTCTTTCCTCATTGTATTTCTGAGACCCTTCCATGTGTCACATCCACAGTAGCTCATTCTCATGGCCATAGAGGATTCTGTTCCATGCCTACATCTCAGCCCACCCCCTCTGCCTTTGCTGGACATTTACATCACTTTCAGGTTTCTGTTACTACAAACAGTCCTGCTGTGAACATTTTGCTGTATGTTTTTTGGTGAATGGAGCTCCACATTTATGTTGGGAGAATGCAGAAATGTGGGAGTGTGATTGCCAAGTCAGCGTTGGTAGATTGTGCCAGATGGTTTTCCAAAGAGTTGACCCAGTTTATGTTTCTAGCAGTAGTGACTGAGCGTTCCAGTTCTGCATATCCTGACCCACACCTGCTACTGGGTAGCAGTCTTCATTTTTAGCCATCCTGATGGATGGGTGTAGTGGTAAAGAATGATATTTTTAAAACTGAACTCATCTTGTGACACATCTCGGCTCAGGTTTGGCAATGTCTTCTCATCTCACTCAGGGCCTGTGTGTAGGAGGACCCTATAATTTAGTGTTCAGATCAGAACTTGACTTTGAGAGTGAAGGGGGAACTGTTACACAGGGATAAATCAGGACCGTTCTGGGTCACCAGGGTACAGTCACCCCACCCATCAGAGCCTCCATGGTCTGGCTGCTGGCCATTCCCTGAGGCCCCCTATCCTCTGTCCCTCACTTTATTCACTGCAACCACAGTGGCCTCCAAATTCCATGAGTTTCACAACCATGTTCCAGCTTCAGGAGCATCCTCCCCAGCAAGCCTGGGGATTGCCCTCACCTCCTTCAGAGAGGCCCTGCATAAAGCCCTCTCCACACTGCTGGAGTCATCATTTTTACTGTTGTTCCATAAAAAATTTTTTATCACCCTGTTGGCCTCTGCCCCCAAATGCAAGCTGCACAGGAGAAGGGACTTTGTCCGTTCACTTCACTGCCATGCCCAGCACTTACTACATGCCTCGAATATAGTTCATTATAGAATCTGGGTGGTGAGTATTATAGCTGTTGTTCAGTTTCTTCCAATTCTTTTTACGTGAAATGTATAATACGTTACAGAAAACAGTCGCGTATTACATCTTTACAGCAAGCCCTGTGACACAGGCAAAGTGGGGTGTGACAGGCAGCATCAGCATTACCTGGGAGGCTCTGAGAAATGGAAGGTCTTGGGTCCCCCGTACTCACCAATTCAGGATCTCGGGGTGGGCCCAGGGATCCAAGGGATTTTTATGCACACAACATTTGAGATGCACTCAATTGTTTTTACCCCTGTTTTATAGGAGGGGAAAATGAGACACAGAAAAGAAAACTTAGTAATTAAGTCACACGGCTAGAGGACGGTGGTGCTGGGATGGGATGTGCTCTCAAGGCTGAGATCTAAAGGAATGTCTAGCAACCTATCTGACCTGCAGAATAAAAAGCTAACGTGAGCCGTAAATGTTGGAATCAAAGCGTGTCCCGTTTGCCCTTAGCACCTAACGTGGGAACTTAAGGGCCGTTCAGCTACAATGTTAACTTGTGATGGTGTGTCTCGTCTCAGTCTGTCACTTTTTTCTTTATTCTTGGCAGAGACTTGGGAACAGTGGGGGCCGTCGCCTTGGACTGCAAAGGAAACGTAGCCTACGCAACCTCGACGGGTGGCATCGTTAATAAAATGGTCGGCCGGGTTGGGGACACTCCATGCGTAGGTAGGCTTCCTGGCTGGCTGCTGCCCCGCCCCTTCTGCTACCGTCCACTGGTCTCTCTTCCCTCCCCGCCTCTTCCGGCCGCTCCGGCATTTCCGGGAGTGCGGGGGTGGGGGTAGGGGGCACCTGTATCTAGCAAGGGAGGGCTTCTCCGAGGCTGGTGGCTCTGGGGACGACGTGGGGAGGCTCAGGTGGCCCCTAGCAAGCCCCCAAGGGCCTCTTTCTTCTCTCTAGCTCCAGGTTCAGACTCTGCGGTCCTAGTCCGGAAGAGTTACATACACAAAGCCTCTTTGAGCCCAGGCATGGGCTCAAATTAACACACTGAGAAAAAGCTGAGAATTTAGGTTGATTTCATACCACTAGATTTGAGTGGTATGGAAGTGATGTAGTGCTGCTACAAATGGAAGTGTTTGCATTGACATTGAAGTACATCCTCTAGTTCCCCGGGCGTGGGTCGTGGCCTGGCTGGGAGTGGCAGAATGGGCTCTGAGGAGGAGAAGGAGCCTTCCTGGAGGAGCTGCTCCCTGAGAGCTCAGGCCAACCCCTCCCCCCCACCACCACCACCACTGATTTCAGGGTCATTACCTGGCCATTTCTACTCCACCTTTGCATCTCAAGGTCACGGCTACTGACCTTCCTTCATACTTTGGCACTCTGGGATTTAGCATTTAGGTAGCATTAGATTTGATACGTGTTTGAATTTCTTCACTGTTGCTGCTCAGTTAGAACCAGTCCACCTTTTTTGAGCAGGATCCGGAGGTTATGCTGACAATGACATTGGTGCCATTTCAACAACGGGGGCACGGGAGAGCATCCTGAAAGTGAATCTGGCCAGACTGACTCTCTTCCACGTAGAACAAGGTACATAGAGCAAGTTCATATGGTCTGAAGACAAGTGAATGGAAGCGCTTTATAAATAGGCTGTGAAGTATCTGAAACCCTTTCCCATTTGCTTTAGATGTTCCTTTCAGGTTGTTAACACTACTTTGACTTCTTCCCACCTTGTGTTAGGATCTGGAAAGAAGTGCACTTAGACTGCTGTCATGTTGGGCATCTCAGGGGCAGTAGAGAGACTTTGAGTCTGGGTGTGGAAGAGAAGGCAGCTCCACTTAGGCTGATGCTAAGTTCCATCTCCATGCAAAGAGGGCCTCTGTGGTGAGGACCCTTCTTTGAAGCATTCAAATAGAAATCATTTGCCCGGGGCACCTGGGTGGCTCAGTAGGTTAAGCCTTTGCCTTTGGCTCGGGTCGTGATCCCAGGGTCCTGCATCGGGCTCTCTGCTCAGCAGGGAGCCTGCTTCTTCCTCTCTCTCTCTCTCTCTACCTGCCTCTCTGCCTACTTGTGATTCCTGTCTGTCAAATAAATAAATAAAAATCTTAAAAAAATAAATTCTATTTTTAAAAAAAGAAAGAAAAAGAAATCATTTGCCCAAAACCTTTTGTTAACTCATTTGGGTTTTCAAACTGCAACTGATTCTCCCACCAGATTCCTTTCATTACAATGCGTGTTGTTTCTCAACCTTTCCTTGTTTTCAGGAAAGACCTTGGAAGAGGCAGCCGACATGTCGTTGGGTTATATGAAGTCAAAGCTGAAGGGTTTAGGCGGTGTCATCTTGGTCAGCAAAGCAGGAGACTGGGCGGTAAAGTGGACCTCCACCTCCATGCCCTGGGCAGCTGCCAAGGATGGCAAGCTGCACTCTGGAATCGATCTCCATGAGACCAGTGTCGCTGATCTGCCCTAGGGCCCCGAAGATTGTATTGTGGAAGCTAGCTTGGAGGGAGAGGCCGGTTTCCTGGTGTGGAGACTTGGCTTAATCAATTAGATCTAGAAATGGAAAATTCTGCAGTCTGTCACTCGTTTTGTCGCCTTGATCAATGAGTATCTGAGTGTTTGGTTGAGGGGCGGATCGGGAAGTGCCAAGAGAAACGCCCCACTAAGGTCAAAGTAAGACCAGTGTAGATGACCACGTCCTGAGTCTTTCTTATGAATTGTCCCCAGTATCTTAGATTAGAAAGGAGAAACGACATGATCTGAGCAGAACAGCAGCCACCTCAGTGCAGGGAGTTCCATATGGGATCAGAAGACCCGCCGCAGGGACAGAACGGCAGGCTCAAAAGTTGGGGGGAGGCCAACACCTCCCAGGGCTGTCTTGGTTGCAGAGTTCATGTTAAGTCAGAAGAATATCAGGGAAAAGAACCCATGAGAGGAGAAGCTGATTTTTCTTTCTAAGAAGGTTCATTTCTCCTCTGACTTACTAATGTAGACATGTTTCTAGATCCTTTAAAAGTAGCCTCTGGTAACCCATAGCCCCCAGTCTGGAGGTGAAGTGTGTAACGGAGACTCTGCGGGGCTCCTGCAGGTCTCGTGGGCTCCCAGGTGAGTCTGCTAGCCTAGCATTTCCCACCAGCCTCTGCCTGCTGCAGGCCCTCCTGGTGCTCGTGCTGAGGAAGGGGGCTCAGCCGCTGCTCTAACCAGAGCCCATGGGGATGCCCCTCGACCTACTGCATTCCCTCGCTGTCCAGGGCCGTGGGCCCCCACGTGACTGCAGGTGCCGCGTGTTCAGCATGGTCAGCGTGACAGAAAACATAATTTCCTTGGCGGAAACTGTTCCTACCCATCTCTCTTTACACTGGAAATGATATTTCTGCTGTGACGGTTTTTTAGTCTGTCAGGTCTTACCTTCTCTCTGGAAAGAAATTGCTTAACTTTAAATTCCATGTGCTACTAATAAAATATATTTTGAAAGAATAACAGTGTGGTTAGGAGTCACTGTTGACAAAGACCAGAGTGTCCACAAGCTCCTGTTGTTTCAGTCAGTTCAGACGGGCGTACTAACTCCAGAGGACTTTCGAGTGGAGGGTGGTGTGGGGGTGTCCATACGTCCTGCCCCATGGAGTAGATTGGACAGGTTTTCAGAGAAATGGAGCTTTTTCTTGGTGGGTTAAAAGAGAAACCAGACCACCGTTTGCAAGGATCAGCAGGGAAAATGGTCAATGTTCTCGAAGTTTACCCAACAGCCAGCCCCTTCCTGATCCCTACCCATGACCTTCCCAGGCTGGCCGTCCGCTCTGAGCTACGGACAAGGAGGTGGCACTCAGGGGCCCAGCTGAGTCTGAATCCTGACTGTCCCCACCATTTGGGTGACCCTGGGCAAGTTAACTTCTAGGAATGTTTTCATCTGTGGAATGGATTGCCATAAAGACTAAACGAGATTAAAGGAAAACTGCTCCGAGTTTATCTTAAGGATCCTCTGGACAGATGGAGAAACTGTGGCTGGGCCCACAAGGGACTGGGTGTATTTCTATCCTTGAAAACCTCAAAATGTTGGGGCACCTGGGTGGCTCAGTCGGTTAAGCGTCCAACTCAGGGTCATGAGCTCAAACCACACTCAGCAGGGAGTCGGCTTGAGATTCTCTTTCTCCCTCTCCCTCTGGCCCCTTCGGCGCTCGCCCGCTCTCTCTCTCTCTCTCTCTAAATTAAAGAAAAAGAGGGGGGAAAAACCTCAAAAATACAACCACTTCCCTGTAGAAATAAGTATTATGTTAGGGCTGTATTCGTTTGCTAGGGCTGTGCCAAGAACGAACACCACGGACATGGGCTTCAGCAATGGCCAGTTACGTTCTCACAGCTCTGGAGGCTGGAAGCCACGGTGTCTCCTGAGGCCTCTCCTTGGCTGGCCGATGGCCGCCTTCTCACTGGGTCCTCACGTGGTCTTTACACACGTCTGTAGCCAACTTCCCTCTTCTGATGGGGTCACCGGTCCGACTGGGTGAGGGCTCACCCTAGCGGCCCCATTAACTCGACCCCCTCTTCCAAGGCCCTGTCTCCAAATACGGTCACGTGTGGAAGTGACTTTCACATACCAGTTAGGACTTTCACATACCAGTTTTGAGGGGATACAATTCAGCCCGAAAAGGAGGCAAAGCAGGATGACATGAGAGGTTGGGGAAGGAGAAATGGAAGAAGGTAGGCGTCACTCAGAGGATAAGGGGCGGGGGGGGGCTGAGGCAGGAGGAAGCCCAGCTGAAGCTTCTCGTGCTGTGCCCATCACTTCCACCATTCCGAAGGAAAGCAACTCTAGTTGTCAAAGACCGCTGGAGGCTCTGGGGGCCTCTGACCTCTTGGGCCGGGCGCCCCAGTTAGGGAAGGGTATGTATGTCAGCCCCCTGTACAGCCCAAGGCGTGGACTGTTGCCCTCGGACCGTGGTTCACCTCCACTAGCCTGGGAAATCCCTCAGCAGAGACCTCGTATAGGGGTTTTGCCCCGCACATTCTCCCCGGAGCCAGATGCTGTGGGAAAGAGGAGACTCTTGTCACCATTTCTGCACCACAAGAGGGCAGCAAACCATAAAACGTCCAGCGTTGCCCGGGGCACACAAGGGAGACCAACTGATTTTTTTTTTTTTTAATTTTTTATTTCTTTTCAGCGCAACAGTATTCATTGTTTTTGCACCGCACCCAGTGCTCCATGCATCCGTGCCCTCTCTAATACCCACCACCTGGTTCCCCGAACATTCCACCCCCCACCCCTTCAAACCCCTCAGATGGTTTTTCAGAGTCCATAGTCTCTCATGGTTCACCTCCCCTTCCAATTTCCCCCAACTCCCTTGTCCTCTGCATCTCCCCATGTCCTCCATGCTATTTGTTATGCTCCACAAATAAGTGAAACCATATGATAATTGACTCTCTCTGCTTGACTTATTTCACTCAGCATCATCTCTGACCAACCAATCTTTGATTGCATCAGTATAACCTAGTCAGAAAATTTGGGACGAAAAGAGGGCTCCTGTCCCTGACCTTCATTTTCATCCAAACACTACAGTTTATTTTAGAGCAGCATTGTCCAGTGACCCATCAAGATCAATCATGTCTCTGACTCTTAAAACAACAGAAGCACATTCCACACCTGACGCCCGATGCCAGCGACCCCCGGGTGAGCACACTCAGACAGCCCCAGCCTCTGCCCTCGGTTGCTCCTTCCAGCCAGGAAGACTCTCTTTGGACTAAACTTGCTAAAATGGTGAGGTGAGAAGGAGCACAAGAGGGGCCCAGAGTCCAGAGCGGGCGTCTGCTCCAGCAGATGCCCTGGTCAGCAGTGGGCTGGAAGGAGCCTTAACCTCGTAGCTATGGCACAATAATTGGTTTTTTTTTTCCCAAATGACATCCTTCCCGAACATGTTCCTTTCTGGCATGAGAGATTACAGACTCTGAGTGCGAAGGAAGGTAGAATGAGACGTGTGCTTTGGTCCTTGTCGGGATTCCTCTCATTCGAAGTGGGTGGTGTTCGGAGAAGTTGGCAGGAGACATGGCCCTTCAGCCCCACACCTGCCCTGTGGTCCTCGGGCAGCCTCGATCTTGGCATAGACCAGCACTGCTTTCAGACTTCATACCAACCAGGGAGTAAGGAGGTGCCCAGAGAAGCTGGTCCAGCTTGGAGAAACCCAGGCATCCTCCTCCTCCTCCCTGTGTAGCTCCCCAAGGCCATAGGGGCCAGACTGAAGGACGGAGGCGCACCAGGCCCGGGAAAGGGGTTAGGAGATCTAGACCTGGACCACAGGTAGGCTTGGGGCCGGGAGTGGAGGTGGGTGCCCAGAGTGGTCCCAACCAGGGTGCGGGCTCCATTCAGTGGGCAAGTGCCTTTCTCCCATACCCTACCTCACTTCCATCCACCCCAGAACAACTGCCACGGTCATACATAGCTTGTGTCCTGCAGGGACCTAAAGATGGAGGGGACTCCCACAGGGACACCTTTTGAAAGATGACAAAAGGGCCGGAAAACTGGAGTTTCCTCAGATTAAACTGAGGTTGATCTCAGCCTCTCTGTTCCCTGCCCATCCTCATGATCTCTCTCACGGCTCCCAGCGCTTTCCAAGACCCGCACAGAGCGTAGGGGCCATCCCAAGAGCCTACAGGTGAGAACCAGGAGAGAACACCACGTTTTAACAACTTTATCCTTCGAACTCTGCTTTTCCTCCTAACCCTCTATTAGAGCGAAGTTGCGGGCGGGGGACACCTGCGTGGCTCAGTCCTTAAGTGTCTGACTTCTGCTCAGGTCATAATCCCAGGGTCCTGGGATCAAGCCCTGAATTGGGCTCCTTGCTCAGCAGGAAGCCTGCTTCTCTCTCTCCCACTCTGGCTTGTTTTTTCTCTCACCGTGTCTCTATCAAATAAATAAAATCTTTGAAAAAAAAATAATAAAGTGAAGTTGGATTTTTCAAGCAGTGAGCAAGAAGGAGCAGGCATGTGTGGGGCTGACAGAGGACAGCAGACTGGGATTCTCAGTCTTTTTGCTTTTCCATTTCCTTTTTTTTTTTTTTTAATCACTGATCATCTCAGAGTTAACTTTTTTGTTCCACAAATATCACCACTTTCTGGATTCTGTGCAGAACTTGGACGGGGTTTTGGCTCTAAACTATAACTAGCAGAAAAGCAGAAAAGAGGTCAGTTCTTCCCAGTCTCTGAAGTGAGACTGAGGGTCCACCACCCAATGCTTTGGTTCAAACAGCCCCCTGGATTGTTCCCTTCCAGGGTAGCAATTTTTAATCAACATTTTTAAGTTTAAAATAACCTTGTAATTAAGTAAAAGAGCTATGCGTACATTGTAGGACTTGGAAGAAATAGCAATTCTTAAATAAGTTACAAGAAAACATAGATCCTGCAAAACAAAAAAAAATAGAGGGAACATTTCCTACCACCCGGTGACTACGCTATTAACACCTGTTGTATATTCGTGAGTCTATCTTCCAAAATGAAATCATACCATCCATGCTTTTTAAAACCTTTCTTCCGGAGTGCCTGGGTGGCTCAGTGGGTTAAAGCCTCTGCCTTTGGCTCAGGTCATGGTCTCAGGGTCCTGGGATCAAGCCCCGCATCGGGCTCTCTGCTCAGCGCCAGGCTCCCTGCCTCCCCTTCTCTCTCTGCCTGCCTCACTGCCTACTTGTGATCTCTAGCTCTGTCAAATAAATAAAATCTTTTTAAAAATTTTTAAATAATTTTAAAAACAATTTAAAAAAATAATAAAACCTTTTTTCAGTTAACAATCCACCTTTCCATGTCAATAAACTTTCACCAAATGTCTGCAGTTTTCTCAAGAAAAAACACCGCCAACAACAGGTGTATCCAAATCCCACAGTCAGTCTGGATGAGTGACGGGCCCCCGTGGCTATTCTCCGGAGTTCGGCCCCCGTGACTTGGCGAGGCACTCAGGACCTGGGGCCAGGCGGTGTCATACCTCCGCAGGAGGCCAGGTTGCCTCCTCATGACATCGGGTGAGCATTTGGCTAGAACGCGTGACTGGGATGCTGGGGGCCGGGCTGGCCATTCCGAACACACACGTGGCCGTCCCTTCTGCACCAGAAGCCTCCAGAGCCGGGCTGTGGGAACAGGACTGGGCTCCAGGTTTGGGAAAGGGAAATGCAGGTTGTGCCAAGAGCACAAGGCCCCACCCAGAAGTTTGGCAAAGAACGACTTGGCGTCAGAAGAACAGGTGGGGATCGAGTTCCCCCTGTGTGGCCACCAGAAACCGTGGCCCCTTCCCAGGTCACTTTCCCTTCCCAGCTGTGCTCACCCTTCAACCTTTCCCAAGGCCAGCCCTGCCAGACAAGAGCTACCCCAAGTGCCTCTCCGGCAAAGAGCACTTTCCCGAAGTATTTACCGACTAATTAGCACAGGTGGATGCTGGTCTCACCCCAAATCCCGGAATATTTACTGTGGACGTGGAATGAGAACAAAGGCTGGGGTTCTCTCGCCTTCGAGAACAATGTCCCACTGTCCATCCAGCCCCAGATCCCTGGGGGACTGAACTCCTGACCTCTCTCCCGCAACGTTCCATTCAGACACCAAGTACTTAATCTTTTACAAGTAAGAACGGCCAAAGCGAGTTCTTCCCTTCCTCCCTTCCGTCTGCCTCCCTCCCTCCCCCTGGGCCCACTCAGCCCACAGCTCGCTGTGGGCCCGCATGCTTCCCCGGTGACCTCACCCCGGATCTGGCCTCTCTGCCCCGGGGCCTTCCCAATCTTCCTGGCCATCTCTGTTCATCTCATCTCTGGGTTTTGCACAGATATCACACCCTGGATGCCTCATGGCTAAAAAACTCTGCCGCTTCCCCCAAGCCTCTTCTTACCCTGTCCCTGTCTTGGTTAGAAATTCCAGTGTGCTTGCCGACTGCCTCCAAGCAGAAATGGTCAGGACGCAGGGTGAGGCGCCCTGCAGAATGGAATCTCCCCCCATGCACACCCCGCGTTCCCAGCCCCCGGTCCTCGCTCAGAGGTGCTGCAGAAAGCAGGCAGCCCGTCCCTGGGAGGGTGCCACACACCTGCCTTTACTTCCCCAGAGGGTCCTACTGATGTGTGGGCACCCGAATCGTCCGAATGGAAAGCCTCCACCGTGGCCAACTCTGCGGTGGCCTCCCCGGACTGCATTCTATTTGGGAGAAAATGTTCCAGCCCTGCTTCCTGTTTCTAATCACTGAGGCCCCATTGCCCTACCTCTCTGTCCCTAGCTGGCCCAGCCCCCATGACCGGGCGTGTGCAGGGGGCTCCAACCAGGAAGATTCCATTGTCCTGCCAGTGTGAGCAGAAAGCTCTAGGCTCCTCTGTAATCCAGCAGGCAAGGCCGCCTTGCCTTCCTGGGGTCAGACCCGCGATAGGGCGCAGTCTGGCCCGTGTAGGACCCGCTTCAGGCCACTTGGCTGCAAGCCTGGCCTCCCAGGGCTCTGAGAGCTCAGGCCCCCGGGCCACCCAGCTTCTGAGAAGCCCAGCTTCTGAGCCCGTCTCGAAGTCAAGGCGTTCCCCTGGGGGCTCCCTGGGCGGCAGTTGGGCCTGTCCTCAAGTATGAAGACAGAAGAATGAGGAACCTCTCTCCTTGTTCCTGGACTCTACACCATGAAGCCAGTCCATTAAGGCCCTTGCCCCCCTCCAGGAGCCCCATCCCACCCACCCTCAAGGATTAGGTCACACAAGAGCCTGTAACATTCCCCGGCTTGCCATCTCAAACCTAACCCCCGGGGTGGGCTGCCAGGGCCCCACGAGGCCAACTCCTCCCGGCTGCAGGCAGGCGGCCCACTGCCCCCAGGATGGGAGATGCTCCCCAGACTCTGCACATCCAAAAATGCCTTTTTACCCTCAACAACACGTTTACAAGACCAGTGCTCTAACCCCTGAGCTATGGAGCCACCTCAACAACACGTTTAAAGAGGGGGGTGATAGAAACCTCCTTCGGAGGGTCGTTGTCAACTACTTTTTCCTTTTTTTTTTTTTTTAAGATTTTATTTATGTATTTGACAGAGATCACAAGTAGGCAGAGAGGCAAGCAGAGAGACAGAGAGAGGGAAACAAGCTCCCTGCTGAGCAGAGAGCCTGATTTGGGGCTCGATCCCAGGACCCTGAGATCATAACCTGAGCCGAAGGCAGAGGCTTTAACCCACTGAGCCACCCACGCGCCCCTTGTCAACTATTAAGTGGAAAGTTCTTAGACGTGTGCCTGGCGTATAGTAAGCCCACAGGAAATCTGACTGTCGTGCTCTTTTTCTCCCAAGCCACACCTACCGGAGAGAACTCTTCCTTTTCTGGGCCCGGCCGCTCTTCAAGACCACCAGCCAGCACCTCCTGAAATGTGCTTCTGTTCCAAGGACCCAATAGTTGGCTTTGACCATTCCGGACAAGGGTCTAGGCACTGGGCCTGCAGGCCTGGGGTGAGGTCCCTGGGCAGAGGCCTCCATCCCACCCCCAATGGCAGGGGGACCCCCGTGTCATCTTTTCCGTGGTTTACCAAGCACTTTGACATGGATTTCTGCTTTGGGGAGTAGGCAGAGCAGAAATGATTACTCCCATGTCCCAGTGGGCTCCTCAATGTTCAGAGGCAGTGGGTGCCTCACCCGAGTCTCACAACCAGTAAGTGGCCCAGGTAGCCTTCAGTCCCAGCTGACGGATTCCAAGCCCAGTGCCTGCCCGTGCCTCAGCACCAAGCTGGTCCACAACCGGTTAAGTGCATCTCCCTCCTCCTGACAAGCTGAGATGCCAAAGGAATTAGAGGCAGCCGCCCCCCGATGAAAAGCAGACGCCCTCCCCCTGGTCTTTGGACCAGCTCCCAGGAAAGAGAGAACAACTGATATGTGGCCCCCGAGGCCCGCCCCACCCTGTGAGCTCAGGTCCTGGCAGAAAGACCTCACTGAGGGGAGCCTCTCACCAGAGTCAGGGCCAGACCGCAGGGCTCAGAACAAGGAGTGGTCAAGGCCAACTGTATTGCCACTAACCTCCTCGAACCCTAACAACCCAGCCAGCCAGGTGCTAGTCTGGTTTTTCAGACAGGAAACCGAGGCTTGGAGAGATGTGACTTGCCCAGCGAGCCAGCAGGGCAGCCCGGGACACCTGGGTCACATACAGCCTGGTCCTCAGCCCCACTCACAAGCCCCTCCCCACCCACAGCCAGAGGTTGGACCCACCAGGATGGCCCCCTGGGCCCCATTATCAGGCCCCCTGAGTTCAGGGTCCCCTTGCTGTTGGGGGAGAGGGATCACCTCCCAGCCACGGCGAAGGCCCTCTTGGCTGAGCCTCCAGCAAGTCAGGGGCCTCCGGATGGGAGTGGGGCAGGGGTGAGGCAGGACTGGCCGGGAGTGGCGATTCCCTGAGGAGGGAAGAGGCAGCTCCGGAGTCTCGGACGCTCCCACTCAGCAGCCCAGGATTCCCCGCTGGGGGCCGTTTTACCAGCCGCCTCTCCCACCTCAATGTCAGGAGGGACTGTGGGGCCCAGGGCAGAGCTGGGCTCAGGCCAAGTGAGGGTGTGAGTGTGGGGTAGTATCGGTCTGATCAAGCCCAAGTTCAGGGGTCCAGCCAAGGGGTCGTTCACACTCTTTTGACAAACATAACTGTGGAAACAGCATGAACATTCCTCAAAAAATACAGGCTTTGGGGATGCCTGGGTGGCTCAGCCAGTTAAGTATCTGCCTTTGGCTCAGGTCATGATCCCAGGGTCCTGGGATCGAGCCCCGCATCGGGCTGAGAAGCCTGCTTCTCCCTCTCCCACTCATCCTGCTGTGTTCTCCTGCTCACTCTCTCTCTGTGTCAGATAAATAAATAAAATCTTTTTTTAAAAAAAGTTCTCAACAAAAGAAAAAGATGTTTGAACTCCGTGCGGTGGCAAACGTTACCTAGACTTCTTGGGGAGATCATTTCACAACAGATACAAATACCGAATCATTTCGTTATATACATGAATATGTACCATAGGTCAATAATACCCAAATCATCCACATATTTAATAAAAGATGGAGAAACTTAGGGTGCCTCCTCTACCACCGCCCCAGGAAAGAGGCTAAAAGAGCAGGTGATTGGCGTGGAGTAAGAAGGGGCGGAATTAGGTTCTATCCCACGAATTAGGTTCGATCCCACCAGCAACGCTGTTGGGACTCACAGTGTACTGAGGTTCCAGGAACAGCCAGGAGGAGGCAGAGCTGCGAGAGAGGACAGTCTGCGAATTCTGGGGTCCCTGTAGACAGGTGATACGCCAGCATGGCAAGCAAGGGGAGAGGCAACTGGACGGGGCGTCAGCAGAGGGATGTACATCAAAGTGGGGTCAGCCTCCCTAGGTGGAGATCCCAACTCCTCCCACTGGCTGACTAGGAGACTTTGGCCTCAGTGTCCCCATCTTTGAAATGGGGATGGAATGAGCACCTACCTGGTGAGAAAGAGAGAACTTTCTTTCTCTCAACGTGAGAAGAGCTCGCGTTGCCTGGAGAAGGGACCTATTTTCCCTGAAGGGGTAAAGGGAGACCAGGGGATTCCAGCCCACGGAGATGGGGGAAGACAGCTGAGTGCATTTCAGGAACGGGAGGAGTTACCGAGGCTAGGCCTCTGGGTGAGCCTGGGATGCCAGTGTTGTCACAGAAAAACACTGAATATTTTCGTTTTGGTGTATGTCCGATGTTCCACGTGCTACACACATCCTCCCCACTGGTGCTCGCAGAACACCTCGAAATGGGGCCACAGGCTGAAAGGCTCAGATTCCCATTCATGCAGCCAACAAATATTTTTAAAGCACCTACTATGTGCTGGGCTGCAGAGACTCGCCGCTGAGCATGGAGCATGCCTTCTAGGGGTGGGGAGATAAGAAACAGATGGCCACAGAGGGTGGCAACAGCTCAGATGCCAGGACCCAGAGTGATGGGGGTGGGGAGCTCAGTGATCGGAAGCCTTATCCACAGAGGAGCTGTGTGGGTTGACACCTCTGATGATGATAGAGGGTGTGATCAAGAAATAATTTGGGTGGAGTGTCCTGGCCGAGGAAACGCCAGAGCAAAGGTCGAGCAGCCAGCCGCACTCACTATCCTGTGGGTAAGGAGGCCAGGGTGTCACCAAGGGCTGAGTCACAGGGAAGCAACACACACCGGGATGGGAGGGACACGTGGGAACCAGTCACTCTGGGTCGTATGGACCAGGGGTGATTTGGGATTTCATTCTAAGTGTTGTGTGAAGCCAAGAAGGGTTTACACAGAGATTTGACATGATCCCTGATTGATGTTTTTAAAAGGTCACTCTGGCTGCTCTGGGGAGAATGGGAACAGGCCGCTTGCAACCCGTGCCTCGCCAACTCCAGCCTCCCTCTGGGACCAAGGGATGCATGCGCTCTCTAGTTATCCCATTTCCTGGCATTCGGGATCTACCCGCAAAAGACCCACCAGTGACCAGAGGAAGGTCAGTTACAGCCCGTGGTGCTGGTTTGCCAGCATTTTTGCAGACCCCGAGGGTACGTGAGATTCAGAGCATAAATGCATGGACCGTGTTTGCCCGTAGGAGCCTGGGTGCATTTACACCTGGAGCCGTGAACTGCAGGGGCCCAGCTCTGCCCTGCAGCCCAGCACATCAAGGCACCCCCTGTCCCACCCCCTGGCAAGCATCACAGGACCTGGGTTCAAGTCCTGCCTCTGCCCCACACTTTTGCAACCTCTCACAACTCACAGCATCTCTCCCGTCCAGAGACCCCCGTCTCCAGAGCACAGAGGGTGGAGCAGAGGTTCCCTGCAGCCCTTCCAGATCCCAGAGGCAAGAACAAGCCAGAGGCAGCTACAGAGAACCATCTGGAATCTCTGAGTCCAGGCCCTGCGCCTCAGCCAGGGCTCACCACCAGGGCAGGGATGCAGCAGCCCTGAGCCCGCCTCGCTCTCCCAGGGCACAAGCCAGCCATTTCGAGGCGGAGAGGTTTGGAAACACTCACCTGTGTTATTTTTCTTATTTTTCTTTCCTTGTTTTCCTTTTTCCCTGATCAGACAACCCCAGGAAAGGCTAAGAAAGAGGAAGGCAGAAGACGGGGGAGTCTTTTTCCTGGCTGTTGAAGTTCAAAAGGCTAGGCCTCCAGAAGAAAGGAAAGACCTCCAGGCACCCATTCCGGGTAAAGAGCCAAGCTTCCAGAGCCCCCACCCAGCACGGATGGCGGCTGCTGAAACCAGAGGCTGTGGCCCGCTCCAGGTTCAGGCAGGAGGAGGATTTATGAACAATGGTAAAGGATGCCTGGGTGGCTCAGTCGGTTAAGGGTCTGCCTTTGGCTCAGGTCACAATCCCAGCATCCTGGGATCCAGCCCCATATCAGGCTCCCTGCTCATTGGAGAGTCTGCTTCTCCCTCTCCCTCTGCCCCTCTGCCCCTTTTCCCACGTCTCTCCCCTCCTCTCCCCCTGCTCCTGCTTGGTGCTCGCTCGCTCTCTTCTTTCTCAAATAAATAAACACTCTTTTTTAAAATATTAAAAAATAAAACAACAAGAAGCCCACTACAAACAACAGTACCATCACAGGCTGGTGATGGGGGACATCAAGCTCCAGGCGCCCTCGCCAGCACAAAGCCCTCCGCCATCTCGGTCCCGCACAAGCCCCTGGAAGTTAGGCACAACCCTAGGGAGGAGGGATCCCCAACATGACTGTGACTAAATTTTCATCCCTATAACAGAAAGAAAACTTTAGGCTGAAATTACATGCTAATTTAGTTACAGTATAAATATTGTATATTATGTATTATATGCAATATGTATGTTACATACATCTATGAGATAAATATGCATTATATAATATATATTACATAAAATCTATAAACACAAATATAAACCGTAACTATTTTATTTATAAAAATAGAGGGGCGCCTGGGTGGCTCAGTCGGTTAAGCATCTGCTTTCAGCTCAGGTCGTGATCCCAGGGTCCTGGGATCAAGCCCCCAAGACAGTCTCCCTGCTCAGCAGGGAGTCCGCTTCTCCCTCTGCCTGCCGCTCCCCGTGCTTGAGCTCGCTCCCTCTCTCTCTCTCTCTCTGTCAAATAAAAAAATAAAATCTTTAAAAATAAAATAAAAATAGAAAAAGACAATGATGATGGATAGAGAAAGGGAAGCCCCACTGCACTGTGTGGACACCCGGGCTTGAGAGCCTGCCTTGCCCCACTGGAGCAGAAGTGACGTGGTGCCCAGAGGGGACAGCACAGCGCTTGGTCTGGGGGACAGACAGAGACCCAGGGGCCCAGCAGGCTCCTCTTGGGTAGGACACCCCTTGCCTCAGACTAAAAGCCAGAGGGAGCTCGAGGCGGTCTTCCCCACAGCCTGTCATCCCTGTGCATCTAGGACAGCTTCAGCCCTGCAGAGCCACGGGGCCGGCCAACCCGCATCTGCTGACCACGGCGACTCCTGTCCCCAGGACGGCTGAGAGCAGAGCCGTACGACCCACCCAGAGGGTGACCTGCCTGAGAGGTGACCTGCCACGTCTGTGGGTGGAAAGAGGCCCAGGGCAGCGAAGGTGAAAGAGGACAGACACAAAAGGTAGGATCTGGGTGACTCACCACTGAACAAAGAACCTGCAGAGTTAAGCAAGCTTCCTGGGAAAGGGCAAGAAGTGTTATGTCAACCCCCCAGCCTGCTGCCCAAATCCCCAAAGCTGGCCTGTCAAGTGAAGGGGAACCAGTTTCCACTCGCAGAACAGGGACTTCATCAAATGGATTGTCCCCACCCCTCAAGAGAGCTGGTCCCAGGCAAAGAACCAGCGGGCTCTGCCAGGCTCCACGGGGACCGGCCCCGGTTCCCAGGCCTGATCCGCCCTCTCACCCTCCGAGTTTCAGCTCATCCACCTGCCCAGCTGGGGAGCGAAGAAAGGGCTCTGATCCTCTACAGGTCATGGCCTGACTCACCCCCACCCCTCCCTGAAACTCTCAGGCTCAGCCTCCAGAAACAGCTAACACCAGGGTCACTTCCCACCTGGGTTCGACATCCAGCCCGGGTGGGCAGTGGGTACCAGAGGGTGCTCTCAGCAGCCCCAGAACCATCTCTGCCGGCTCCTGCCCTGGTCTGGGGCTGAGGGACAACTTGCTCTGGGAAAATGACCAAGATCCCCGTGGGAAATCAGAGCAGTGGCCGCGGACATGCCACCTCCTTCTCCCACCTTCCCACCCCCGACCCCCACCCCTGCAGACAGAACAGACAGACTTCAGCCTGGAGAATCAGCACCGCCAGACCGCCGCAGCAGGTCTGAATCCGGGCATCTCTCCTACAGGGCAAGTCCCCAGAGCAAGAGGCACCGTGTATGGCTTCTAATGGCAGAAAAACTGGGAAAAATACAGACGCCCATCCCTAAGGTACCGGTAACTCCAATTATATGACATCCTACAAGGGATATTCTGGAATTGGAAAAAAAAATCAAGTACATCTCTAAGTGCCAAAGTTTCAAAAGATATCCCAGACTAATATAAAGTGAAAAAGGCAAGATCCAGAGCTCTGTGTATCGAATGATACAATTATGTGCGGGTTCTTCTATATTTGACACTCATCCCGCCCGTCTGTTCTCTCCCTTTCTCTGAACTACTCTGTGCCCCCAGGAAGCTGACCTCTACGAAACCCTCCTAATTGATGTTCCCTCCCCACGTCATATCGAACATTGAAATATACCTACTTCTCAGGCGCCTGGGTGGCTCAGTGGATTGAAGCCTCTGCCTTTGGCTCAGGTCATGATCCCAGGGTCCTGGGATCGAGCCCCGCATCGGGCTCTCTGCTCAGCGGGGAGCCTGCTTCCTCCTCTCTCTCTGTCTGCCTCTCTGCCTACTTGTGATCTCTGTCTGTCAAATAAATAAATAGAATATTTTTTTAAAAATTATAAAAAATATATATATACCCACTTCTCACACTATGCATAATTTTGGCTATACATTTTTGAAGGGGCTTATATAAACTTAATAATTCTGATCCTGAAACATATGCATTTTGTTCATACAATTGAAACTTCATGGCTTCTTACAGAAAGCTAGGCCATAGCTGAACCGAGTTGCAGTAAGCAAGGTGAAATGATGTTACCTAGATAAATATTCATTACTTACAATTTTGAGGATTTCTTTTCCTATTCTGGAGCCTGTAAATACATGATCACTAGGGGAGGGGGGCATTCTCAAAAATTCACAGGACCTGGGCCTCATGGCTGGTGGCCCAAATGGCTGGACCGTCCAAAAGTTGCCAGGCGCTCCTGGGTCAGTACAGGGATCAGCCCTAGGAGACGCCAGGGGAGAAGAGAGTAAGCCAAACCCACAGGGGAAAATCCACTCTGCTCAGGGGTTGCTTCCAGAGCAAACACAGAGCCAGAAGCCCAGGGTAGAAGGAGGCTGAATTCTGCAGCTTGCCCAGTGAGCTGACCCCATGAGCTGCTCTCATGAACCTGTGGCCGGACCGCCTGACCAGTCCCTGTTCAGCAACCCAGCCAGATGGGCAGGATCAGAATGGCCCACCCACGCCTCCAGCCTGTTTCCTGGGCCATGCTGGGACTCGCAGCAAGCCGGATGCCCACACTGGCTGCCCCCCAGCTTCCTGCTCACTGGGATACACGGAGCCCTGAGCCCAAGGGCTGAACGTCCGGCCCGAGTCGATAGCTCTGGCCCTAGGGGATGGGAGCTGCTGCTGGCTCATGCCCTCCCGCCCACCATTGCTACCTGACCCTTAAGTGGGTTCTGCAGAGGCTCCCCAAGGGGCAGTGAACGTGACTCACCAACCTGGCACACGTGCACACACACACACACACACACACCTGAATGCTCAGGGGAGACCGGCAGGCCTTAGGCCTTACAGTCCAAGTTCCCAAGGGAGACTTCTGGATCCCCTGGGACCCTCAGGCTCTGGCTGAGGCTCCTTCTCCGGCTCCTCTCATGGGCCAGAACCAGGCATACCCTCCAAGGCAGACTTCCTGGCCACTCCCCCAGCCCAGTCCCTGAAGCTCTAGCAACCCGGGGTCAGGGCTCACACAGACCCTGGCACGGTGAACACAGAGTAGAGTTCTGGTTGGGGGCGGGGGTGGGGGGGCGCTGCTGTCAGGAACCAGGCAAATTCACTGCCGTACCTACAGTGCCAATAACCAAGCAGCTTGTCTTCCCTTGGACAGTTTATCTTTACACAGTGACCGGGTCACTGCCCAGCGTAGCCAGAAATGGTGGCTCCAAGCCCTCCCCCTGTGCTAAGGCAGGCTCGATGGTTCTGGCCTGGAGTTCACAGTGTGTGGGGTTTCAGGATTTGAGAAGCAAGTGTTCGAGTCTAAAAATGTCCCCCAGCCTCATACCTGGAAGGACCCTGCCCCGGGAACAGCAGGGGTTGACTGTCCCTGAGGCTGTCACATCCGAGCCTCCCTAATGGCAGGAGAGATGTTAGATGTCAGGTTCCCCAGCGACCCAAAAGCCAGCTCTTCTGTTCCCAGGACCTCGAACCAGGAAGGTGGGATGGATGCAGGGAACAGGGTCTAAGGCTGTGGGTGACATGCTGGGAGAGCCACAGGCTTCAGCCACTCCCGGCACCAGCTCACAGAGGAACCGACCCACTCGGGGCAACACTGAGAGGGCTTCAGGGTACCCTGGGGTATCCAGCATGCTACTCACACTCCTGAGACTGAGCCCGAAAGATGGGCTGGCCTCAAGAGACCAACCAGGTCACTGGATCGTGGATTCAGACCCAGAAGGAAGAGGGTATTTATATCATGGGGGTTTTGTTTTCTTTTCTTTTAATAATGAAAAGCTTCTTATTTTCAGCTTTCAGTGGTTTTTTTTTTTAACCTCTTAGATAAGTAGCCCCTCAAATAAACCTACCATGAATCAGTGATATTCCCAAAGTAGAGGGAAATAATCAGACTAAACCTCAGGGCCTTACTCTGATGCCCAGAGCTGATGGCCCCAGAAGGAGCTGAACAAGGAAGAGAAGGACCTGGGTGGTTGACTGACAGGCCTGGGGTGACCCTCAGAGAACACCAAGGGGGGAGCGCCCTCAGAGTTGTGTCTATGCCCATGCACTTGGTGGTGGGCATGGGGCTGGGTCAAGATGACCCTGGGGAAGGTGAGGCATTAAAGACGTGTCTCCAGTTTATGTAACCAGTTGGTTGGTGAGATCATTTGCTGAGATATGGAATCCTGGGGAAAGATCTACCAGGCATAGGAGCAAAGATCATGAGGTTGACTTTGTACAAAGTGAGTCTGACGGCCTTTGAAAAATTTAGGTGAGGATGTCTAGCGAGCATTGGATGGTCAAGGCTACAGTTCTAAGAACGCTGCGGTGGAGATAAAAAGGAGTTGTCTTATCGTAGGAGGTAACCGAAACTGAGCAGGGATGAGTTGCCCAGGGAGAGAGTACAGAGGAGTGGGGGAAGGGGGAGGAAGAAGGAACATGGAGGAACAGAGGAACCAGAAAAGGAGCCTCCAGAGAGAGATGGTGGGAACAAGAACAGGACATGCACAGTTCCCCCTGCTGCCAACAAACCATGGGGAATATCATAGGTGGCCCTCAATGGCACGGACAGAAGTCTTTCACAAAGGCGGCATTTTTAAGATGCTTGACCTGATGAACTATCTTGCTGACACTCATTGGGCCATTCTCTGCACAGCCACCGGGCTGTGTCCTCAAGTGGTCACGTCGTGTGTCCAGGAAACCCTCCCTGGTTCAGGGAGAACACATGGAGAGACCCTCGCTCTACGAGTCTACAACACAGGGGACATGAAAATACTCCTGGGCATTCCAAGCTTCTTGACACGGCTTACATACAGGTGGACCTCCGAGCTCCTCTTTCTTCGTAGAAGCCCACCTACCACTTCCAGCCCCGGGATCAGGTCAGGAACATGGGTGTCAGCTAAGCTTTCCCTAAGCCATGACAGCTCAGCATGTCGTGGACACAGCATGGGAGCTGGAAAAAAAGAAAAGCTCATCCTGATGGCTTAGGCTAAGTACTGAGCATGGAAGTGGATCCTCTCTGCCCTGGTCATGCACAAGTAGACTTGGACAAATTGAAAGATTTGTAGACTTCCAAATTGAAAGGCCTTCCCAGCAGGGACAGGCAAATACGGTAGTCGGCAAGGTTCATTCACAGAGCACGCTCTCCACCCCAGCACCACTTACGTGCAACAGATCATAGTATCAGGCTCCCTGTACAAACATGGAACTCAAGGCAGAGGGATTACCTGCTTCACACACGATAATACAGCTAGTATTAACCATGGATCTGAGATTCAACTCAGCCCAATTCTAAAACCTATTCCGCACTTAATTATTTTATTATTTATTGTATTTTATTTTATTATTATCTATCCTTTTTATTACATTTTAAATTGTGGTAAAATGCATGTAACAAAATTTATTATCTTAATTATTTTGTGATGCTAAGTTCAGTGGCAGCAAGACTTTCCCCGTGCCGTGTAACCACCATCCTCCTGCAGAACATTCTCACCTCCCCAAGCTGAGACTGTCCCATTCAGACAAAGACAACTGCCCATTCTCCTCCCCTGGTAGCCTCCGACAAGCCTATTCGATTCTCTGTCTGCACAAATCTGATACTCCTAAGGACTTCATCTAAGTGGGGTCATGCCACGTTTGTCTTCTGTGACCGGCTTGTCGCTTAGCATAATGTCCCGAGGGGTCATCCATGCTGTGGCAGGTGTCATATCTGTTCTATCTTTAAAAACTTGTTTTGAGGGGTGCCTGGGTGGCTCAGTGGGTTAAACTGCTGCCTTTGGCTCAGGTCATGATCCCAGGGTCCTGGAATCAAGTCCCATATCGTGCTCCTTGCTCAGCGGGGAGCCTGCTTCTCTCTCTCTGCCTCTCCCTGCCACTCTGCCTGCTTATGTGCTCACTCTCTCTCTCTCTGACAAATAAATAAATAAAATCTTTTTTAAAAAATTTGTTTTGCTGGGCCTCTGGGTGACCCAGTCATTTAATCCTAGTCACTAGACCACCAGGGAGCTTGACCCAGTCATTTAAGCCTCTGACTCTAGGTTTCAGCTCAGGTCATGATCTTGAGGTGGTGAGATTGAGCCTCGAATCAGTGCTCCATGATCAGTGAGGGTCTCCTTCAGGGTCTCTCTCTCCCTCCCCAGATTGTGCTCGCTTTCTCTCTCTCTCTCTCTCTCTCTCGCAAATAAATAAATAAATATTTTTTAAAAATTCGTTTTGACGAAATCTTGCCATTTGCAACAACATGGATGGAACGAGAGGGTATCATGCTAAGTAAAATCAGTCCATCAGAGAAAGATGATTATCACTGATCTCACTGATATGAGGAATTTGAGAAACAGGACAGAGGATCACAGGGGCAGGGAGGGGAAAATGAAACAAGATGAAACCGGAGAGGAAGATAAACCATAAGAGACTCTTAATCTCAGGAAACAAACCCAGGGTTGCTGGAGGGGAGGGGGTGGGAGGGGGGAGGGATGAGGGACGGCTGAGTGATGGACGCGGGGGAGGGTAGGTGCTATGGGGAGCGCTGTGAATTATGTAAGACTGATGATTCACAGACCTGTACCCCTGAAACAAATAACACATTATATGTTGATTTTTAAAAATTTGTTTTGAAGGGCCCCTGGGTGGCTCAGTCGGTTAAGTATCCCCTTCTTCATTTTGGCTCCGGTCTTCATCTCTGGGTTGTGAGTTCGAACCCTGTGTCAGGCTCCACACTGGGTGAGGAGCCTACTTTAAAAAAAAAAAAAAAAAAAAAAAGTGTTTCGAATCAAGAGCATATTTACACAATTCCAAATTGCAAGGGCACCAAAGTGTTGAAATTGAAAATCTTCCTTTCTCAGTCTCCCTCCCGTGTGGTTCTTCCTTCTGGAAGCAGCCAGTACCATCAGTTTCAGAGAGCTTTTATGCATACGCAAGCAGTTACCTTCGTGGATTCCTTTTTGCTCTTTTTCATTCTGGTATTTTTCTCCTCTGCTCTGCCTCCTGGTTGTTTCTCTCCCCTCCGCAGTCTGCAGGGAGTCTTTCCACTGTTCGTTCAGAGGCTCTCCCTCTCCTGATCTGTCGGCTGCATTGTCTGGACACACAGCGGCTTGCTCAGCAAGTTCTCTTGGCTGGATAGTTTGGAATTTGCGGTCTGAGTCATGTTTAGGCACCTCTGAGCCTCATCGTGGCCTCCAGAGACCACAGGGCGAGCGGGCTCCTGTACTACTTCACGCCATGGCTCCCTGTTTAGCGACTATGAATGACATGACAGAGTCAAGTGAACAACCACACAGTTAAAACCCTCTGTGGGGAGCCTGTAGCAGAGGAGTATAGAAATGAGAGATCAGCCACGGGAACTGCAGGTTGAGAAGCTCCATCTCTCCCCATCCTCAACCCTCTCCTACCTGGCATCTTCTCTCGCTCAGGAAATAGCACCCCTGGGTCATCATCTCACCTCCCTCTGCTTCACCCGCCCTGTTCTAGCCAGCACGGAGCCTGTCCCGGTGTCTCTCAGACCCTCACCCCACTGCCTTCAGTGGCTCCAAAGCCCACGGTCCCTTCTGCCAAGCTGCTCTGCCACCCCCTCCCACAGAGTAGTCTGGGGCAGCCCATCAAAAGGGAAATCAGACCCCACCTCCCCAGATTAAAACCTTCCAGACTGTGCACCCCTGTCCACAGCAGCCTTGTTCGCAATAGCTAGAAGGCGGACACAACCCAACTGCCCGACAAATGGATAAGCAAAATGTGGTCTGCACATACGATGGAACATTATTTGGCCTTAAAAGTAAAAGAAATTCTGCAACACACCCCATGGATGAAGCTTGAGGACACCACGCTAAGTGAAGCGAGCCGGGAGGGAGGACAAAGACGACAGGATTGCACAGAGAGGAGACAGGATCCCACAGAGAGGGGACTGCCAGGGACTGGAGACGGAGGGGGGCTCGTGTCTAATGGGGACAGTTTCCGTTTTATACGATAAAAAGAGCCACAGGGAGGGATGGTGGGGACAGCTGCACAACGTGAATGGATTTAACACACTCAGTGGCACTAGTGAAAGTGGTAAAGATGGGAGACTTTGTGTTACCTGTATTTTAGCACATTTTTTAAAGCATTAAAAAGAGAAACTCCTTCCAGGGCTTCCCAGGACTGTGAGCATAGAGACCTTACTTAGCAGGAGGCCGTGCGAGATCCGGGTCCCCGCTTCCTTCCCAGTGCAGGCACTACAGGCCCCCTGTGTCCCTGGGGCACACCCTGGTTCTTCCAATTGGAGGGCCAGGGTGCTGGGCATCCCTGCACCCAGACCCCATGCTGGGGGTCTCAGTAGGAAGTCACCTGCTCAGAGCAACTGCCCACTAATGCCCCCACCTACTTTCTACCCCATGTCCGGCTTCATGTTCCCCAGCACCTAGGACCCCTTCAGTTAGGTCCCTGGCTTCACGGCCCGCTTGCCGCTCTCTGCCCCCAGCACAAAGCTCCTCAGCATCGGGGACCCAGGCATGCTTCATCCATCACGGCCAGCTGCCATGGGCCGATGCCGCCAAGGAAGCCCATGCTGAGATGGAGTCTGGAGGGCAAGACCGCTATCACAGGTAGTAACCGTGTGGGGAAGGGGCCTCAGGAGGCTTGGGCAGAGGGAAAGGCAGCTGGCAATGCTGGTCTGGTGAAATCTCAGCCGGCCAAGCCAGAGGTTCTAGAGTAGGCGTCGCCCCCTGGAGTGGTTCTGGGCTGGGCAGAAGCACAGTCCTTGCTTGGTTGCCAGAGGGGAGTGGCCCCAGGAAGGGCGCGACCTTGAACCAAGCAGCGTTCTGCACCCTGGGCAGACCCCAAAGTGACAGGCATCTAGTGGCTCTCTGTTGACCATGCTCCTCGCTACTAGGTGACAAGCTCTACTTGGGGCTCCAGCCAATGCTTCTCCATATTTACCCCAACCCCCAACCCCTAGTAGGTGCTCAGAATGAATGAAGGAGTGGATGAATGAATGAACGAATAAACGTTTGCTTGGGTCTTGAAGTACAAACAGGATTTGAAGGAGACAACGCGGGAGACACGTATTCCGGGCATGAGGCATCCTTTGTGCAAGGGTAGAAAGTCATGAAGAAACACATGGGATGTTCCTGAATCCACAAACACAAAGATAGGGTCAAATCACTATGTGAGGAAGTCAGGGAACGGGGCTCAAATGATAAGCAAAGGCCAGTGGACAAGAGCCTTGTAGGTCACACTAGAATTTTACCGTCAGCAAAAGGATGCTTTCGAAGGGTTCGAAGAAGAAGAATTGACATGCTCAGCTGGGTTTAGAAAGATCGTTCTGCTGGCCTTCCTGAGGACGTCCAAGGAGGGCAACCGAGGGACGGGAGGCCGTCCAGGAGTTGGCTTTGAGCAGGTGGCCTGTGTCCTGAGGCACAGGTACTGGGGGAGGACAGGAGAAGCCATAGCTGTACTGTGGGGGCTGAGAAGGGGCTACAGCCAAAGCCTGGAACAGCCAACAGGGAGGCACAGTCAGTGAAGAGTAAACATCTGAAGAACAAGGATGGTCGGTCGGCAAGGAAATCAGGAAAGAATGCGGCCATGGGAGCGCAGGAGAGAGAACAGTTCAAGAACGAAAAAGTCAAGAGGGTCAAGGCCGTTAAGAGGTCAAGCGAGATAAGGCCTGAAGTGCCCATGGATTTGGCTACCAGGAGGGCAGGACTCCAGAGCAGCTTCGGGTGGGAGCAGACCCAGCCCAGGCCAGTGCATTCTCCAGTCTGATCTGAGGCTTGTGTTTCTCATGGGCTTTCTAGAGAAAGTCTTTATTTGTCAACATGCCTCGGTCCAGGGTCTCCCTTAAGTCTGGCCACGGAGATGTTCTAGTCCAAGCGGCCTCCGGCCGCCATCTTTGGAAAGGCGATGGGAGGAACCCAATGGAGCATCAGGAGTCCCAAGCCTTCTTCCTGTGACGAGATGTGTGAGGGGCCTTAGGCCTCGGTTTCTCCTGGGGTCATGGGTCCTGGAGGACTCTGCAGTTGCCTCTGTTGATCTGGACTGTCCCAGCGCTCAGGTTCAATGAGAGGGTAGCCAGGTGCCCACACCCTCTAACTTGAGTCCCCTTGTGGCCACCACATAGGACTCTGAGTTTCCCCATCCAAGTGCCCCATTGTGTGAACTCAGTTCCAATGAGGAAAGAAACCGGGTTGCGAAAAGAGAATATTTACTTTTCCCACCAAGCTGATACCCAGGTAAATAGTGTGGTCCCATCAGTGGAGCTCAGCCCTGCCCTCTTCCCTCCCTCCAGGTACAGCCTGGAGCATTTAAGAAGGCACCCCAATGGGCATGTCTCACACAGGACCCCAACCCCAATCCAGAGACAGACCAGCGCCTCACTCGCCAGACTCCTGCCCACCATGAAGCTCGCTGTCATCTTCACCCTGGCCTTCCTCGCTCTCTGCTGCAGCCTTGGTGAGTTCCCAGAGCCCTTCTCCCCCAAGCCAGGCTCAGGAACCCTTCCTGCTCCCCAGTTCTGCTTGGAACAGGGGGCAGCTATTTAGCTGAAATGCAGACCCCCTGGCAGGGAAGCCAGGTCTGTGAACAGACCCATCTTGGGAACTTGGGGAGCACCCTGAGCCTGTGAGGAAACCTAGAAGGGGTCTGATCTTCCATGGCCAACCACCTCAGAATTGCAGCTTTGGAACAGACTAGAGGCAGAGATGGAAGAGATCTCATAATGGATGCGTGTTCCATGACCAACAGAATAGGAACAATGAGCTCCTCAGAGCCCAGTCTTGGAGAGACCCCAAGATGGCAAGAGACCTTGGTACAGTGCCGCCTTCAGGTCTGGGGTCTCCACACCACTCTGGCAACCAAGGGGGCTAGAAGGAGCTGCAGAGCATCATGCCTCCAAAAGAAATCCAAGCTAAGGCAAGGTCTCCCATGCTGGATGGAGAGGAATATTCTAGAAAGGGATCTTCCCTTTGGGAGACTGCCAACCCAGAGTGGAGTTTTCTAAACATTTTTGTCCTCTGCCAAAAGGATTAGGAGTCTCTGAATAGTTGCAGCTGTCACTAAAAGGATAGGAATGAGGGGTGGGGGGAGAGGCAGGGAGGGAATGAGAGAGGAGGATCCCACCTCGATCCAAGCCCCCTGTTCTTTTGGGAACTGAGTTACGTGGTTTTTACTCTGTATCCACTTCTTCTACTTTTAGCAAGCAAACAAAAAGTTTTTTAGCAAACTTCAATTAGTTCACTTTGAAAGTCTCATAACACCCATGGCCATAAGTCTATGACCCTGGGGAGTGGCAGGGGAGTTGGAAAACCAAAACCAAGAGGCAACGCGGACAACTATTACGTAGAGATATTTGTTTTTAAGGAGAAATAACATCATTTTGGACCGACATCTACAGTTGACATACAATGACCAGCACAGGGCTTGGGAGGGCTGACTGCCCCCCACACAGTCAAAACTCTGCCTGTAACTTTTGACTTTTAACTACTCACAGCCTGCTGTTGACCAGAAGCCCTACCGATAATATGAACCACCAGGGAACACACATTTTGTACATCGTGTGTATTATATACTGTGTTCTGACAATCATACCCAACTTTTTCTGAATTCTTTCATTTTCTCTAGGCTACTCAGTTCATCCGTGAGTCTTTTCAAATCGTCACAAATCTCAAAAAAAAAAAAAAAACCAATACATTTATTGAAAACAATGTAAGGAGCCCCACGCAGTTCAGTCCGTGTTGTTCAAAGGTCAACTGTATGTTAATTACACCTCAGCGCCGTCAACAGACAGGGCGGCTCAGCAAGACAGAGCTGAAAGATGGGAAGGGGTGCACCTGGGATGCCTTTGTATATTTGTGCGTGCGCACATGGCATAATAAGAATAGTAATGTCCCCCATTTATTTGGCACTATGTGCCGGTCGCTGTTCTGAACCCCTTTACACCCTTATAATAACCCTATCCAATAGGGATCTTATTCCCATTTTACAGATCAGAAATGGAACTACACAAAGAGAAAGTAACTTGCCAGATGACATAGTAGAACAGGGCCCTACGTTCCGCAGAGGGGTTGACTTGGGGTGGCCACTTTGGGAGTCGCTAGAGTCCAGACAGGGAAGCGGAACTTGCACACAAGGCAAAGAATTCAAGGATGGGGACCAAGACGCAGGGTGTGGAAACCAGTGGCTCTCCCCCATGTTCCTGGGGCAGGGGCCTGAAAGGGGAGCACAGTCTGGGGAGTACCGCGGGTGAAGGGAACATAGTGGGGCCGGGCATGGACACAAGGGGCATGTGGGCAGCTGAGTCCACCACAAGGGTCCAGAGCTCGTGGTGCACACCTCTTCCCGGGGCTTGCACTTGGCCCGGACAAGTCCTTCTTCCCAACAGAGCCTGAATCTGCCACATACCCGTCTCCCGCCCCGTGGCAAGTGGCCTAGACCACCACTAACCATTGGAAGAGGTATGTTTCTGGTGGGACAACAACCAGAAACCCTCGGTAGCCTCTTCCCAAACCCCCACTGTTGCATAAAAGATCAGATCAGCAACAACTTTTATCACTCCCCTGCTTGAAACTCTAACAGAAAGAACAAATAGCAAATGGCCCTGCCCCAACCCAGGAAGCGCAAGGAGGGCTCAGGCAGGCCAGGAAAAGTTGGCTGCAACCCCGGGAAGTCTCCCCACAGTTGGCCAAAGAACCAACTGCTTGGAGCACCACCAGATCTCACGTTCAACGCCATCCTATCCACCAAAAGGCAGCTATCTCTTGCTGACAGGCCCGCCCGCTTGCCTCTGGGACAGGCCCAGCCCGGGGAGGGGTGGGGGGCCAGCCAGCTTGGAAAAGGGCCTGGACACGTGTCCTCTCTCTTTCCTGTGCTTCAGCTTCAGCAGAGATCTGCCCAGCCTTTCTGAATGTCATGAAAACCCTCTTCGTGGGCACGCTCTCCAGTTACGAGGCTGCACTTGAGTTTTTCGCCCCAGACGCAGACATGAGAGATGGGATGATCCAGCTGAGGAATCTGGTGGACACCCTCCCCTCAAACACCACACAGAACATCCTAAAGTTCACGGTAAAAAGCTCCTTTCCCCCTGTGCCTCTTAGCAGCGGATCCCCCCAGTCCCTGGCCTACAACCTCGCCCCCTTTTTTTGGAGCCGTTTCTAATCCAGGAAGGAAAATCCCAGTGCGAATAGTCCTTCCGGAAGCAGACTCGGTCCTCTTACCCTTTTTAAGAGGTTTCTGAGACATAATCAAAACCCTTACAAGCTTAGTTCTTTCTCGAGCTACTGACCCTCTTAATGGACATTGAGGTCTCTACATGCAGACATCTTGGTCTAACTTGGAGTCTCACTCACTATTGTCTTGGTTTTTTCTTTTGTTTGTCTTGTTTTGTTTTGTTTTGTTTTGTCTGTTTTAGGGCAAAGTCTTAAAAACTCCAGCGTGTGCTTAGGAATTAGAAGCGGAAGATCGCCAACTGCTGGAGCTCCTGCGGCTCCCGGGACATTTCCTTCACTCTGTCCCCAGCCTGGCTCCTTTTAATAAATTTTAAGCATCTCACTTTTGTGCCCTGCACCCCTGCCTCTTTTTTGTTCACCTGCTAGAGTGAGGAGGTCGGCCACTGCGAGGGTAAGGTCAGCAGGTGCAGAGAAAGGCCGTGGCCGTGCAAACACGTCTCCAAGGGACCCAGGGGTCTCACTTCCAGACCCCCAACACACACCAGTCTAGCCACACATGGCAAGACATACACTCCTTCTCCTCCGCAGAAAGTCACCCAGGGACCTGCTCAAACTTAACCTATAGGATAACAAAATGGGGTCCGTATAGGGTGGCGGCTGACCTCAGACAGACTCCTCAACCTCCGGCCATTTAGTGATGAAATTAACTAGTCTATAAATATTTAAGCTGATTATGCTACCCAGACACACCTGCAAGCAAAGACGGAGCCTTCCAGAGAGTCCCATCTCCCAATGATCTACGGAAAAGTCCGCTTCTAGCATGTGGACAGAGCAGTTGGGATCCCTTAAGGGCCGGTAGCTCGGCCTCAGCACACCTCACGTCACACACAGCGCACAATCACTCCCAGAAGGAATCAGATTCCTGTAAGACACTTCAGCAACAAAGGCTTCAGGGGGAATAGGTTCAGTCCCTTGATTAGGGATCCAGGGGGTATGGGATGCCGTTGAGAGTGACAGACCCTGACTCCTCAGGGCCATCAGGGCAATTTACACGGGGTCGGTCCCCAGAGATGGTAGGTTAAGTATTTTGTTCACTTCATATATGCTACATGAAATTATTTATCAAACTGTTTTTTTAAGGGGGTGGAGAATAGGGGAAAAAAAAAAACCCTCCTTATGCATTTTCTAGATCATTTATCTGTCCCCATTGTTAGGACATTATATTTCCAGGTTGGTTGGTTTGGCTTAAGTAGCCTCCCTAACCTGTGTGGAGCCCAACGCGGGGCTTGAACTCATGACCCTGAGATCAAGACCTGCACTGAGATCAAGAGTAGGACGCTTCAACGACCTTGCCACCCAGGCGCCCCTCTATTTCCAGGTTTAAATCACAAAAGCCTACAAGTCAAACCATCCATTCATATCAGTCTTCCTTTAAGGACGTCTCTGCCCAGAAGAGGATCCGGGGGCGGGGTGGGGGGCAGTGTCACAGACGCAGGGCAGGTCGGCACTGGGTTACTGCTGTCCACCGTCCATGCGGTAATGCTCTCGCGTTCTGACTCGCACCCATAACCCATTCCCTGAGTCCCTGTTCAGCCAACTTTCCTGCAGAAAGAGACTGTCTTCTATGATAAAGGAGTCTTCAGGCATGAAATCAATCCCTAGATGTTTACTGGCACTTTCGATGTGCGCATAGTGGCACTGGGCATTATGAGGACCCGGGAGCAGATTTCATAACCCAACAAGTATGGGTAAAGCACTTGCTCTGGGCCAGGAGCGGGCGGAGGCCCGAGTATGGCGGTGTGAATGGACTGGGGCTCCAGTTCTCCGCGGGCTGTAATCCCACGGGAAAGCTCACTCGCTCTGGCAAATAAATAAATAAATAAGTCGGCAAACAGGTACATGAAACAACGATAAACACCGTAAAAGAAATCCATGGAGTGATGCGACCCGGAGTAGCTTGGAAAGGCCAACTGTAGCTCGGGAGGCCCCCTTCTTAGGATTTGAGAGGAGACTTAAAGGGGGGACAAGAGCCAGCCACCAGGGGAGGAGGACAGAGTGTTCCAGGCAGAGGGTAAAGCAAGGGGTGAGGGGGATGCCTGGGACACCCCACTCCCTTCTCGAAGCCCCCCTGAACCCAGCCCTGGACCCCCAGGAGAAAATTCAGAACCTGTCTAAAGAAACTCTCCTCTAGGTTCTGTTACCTGTCCCCAAAAGAGCCCAGACCTCCTCCCCAGACCATCTACCCCCGCCTCTCAAAGGGCACTTGTCCCACCAAACTCACACTCCACCCCTCACCCCAGGCTGTGTCTAATCTCAGTCAATTCTGCATCCGGCCTCCCAGCTGCTCCAGCCAGAAGGACGGGTGTCCCTGACCCTGCCCTGGGCTGTGCCCATTGCATCCAGCCAAGCAGGTCAGCCTCCAAAGCCGTCTGGGAACTCCCTCCATGTCCATAGGCCCACCCCTGTCCGGGCCACACCAGCCACCTGTCACTTCACAACCCGGGGGCCTCCTAGCTCACACTCGGTGCCCCTGAAGTCCATTCTCTTCCCAACTAACAAAGTTATTTTAATCACATGAAAACCCCCTTCCACCCCCTCTTCTCCGCGGAGTAAAACCTTCGAAGGTTTTCCAGGGCTCTTAAGAAACTTAAATGCAGAACCTGCCTATCACGGGTTCTCACCTCCTCCGGCTTATTCCTCTGCTGAAGCCACCACCCACCCGCCCTCCCTCCCTGCTTTCAGGTCCCTGCTTTTCTAAGAGCAAAGCCCCTTCCCACCTCAGGGCCTTTGCACGAGCCCCAAGCACCAACAGCTCCGAAGTACTGTTGATTGGTTTACAAAATGGCCCTAGAACAAAATGTGCAAAGTATAGAACTTGTCATAAAGGTTGTGTCCCTTGTGGATATAAAAACCCAAAAAAAAACATCCCCTCCCCGTTCCGTGGCAAGCGGTCCCGGCCTGGCCACACCATCCGCGGACACTGAATGAAAGTGGAGGACGTGCAGAGGGGAGGCGGGCCGGAAAGGGCACCGGTGGAGCACGGGGAGGGAGGGGGCGGCGGAGAGAGAGAGCCCTTCAGTCGGAATTTCCCAGCCAGCACCGCGGGCGGGCGGGGACGCGCCTTCCCCGCCCTTAGCGCCCCGGGGCTGCCGCGGCCTCTAGGGGGCGGTGTCGGCCAAGGTGTCGGGGAGCGGAGCGGGGGGGGGGCGGGGGGAGGAGGTGGCGGGGGGGGGGCGGTACTCGGACCTTGGGGCTCCCACACCCTGCACACCGCAGCGCTGGACAGATGATGAAACACAGCGCCTTCCTCGGACCCTTTTATCGTCTATATGACAGCTTTAATTTGATTTCTGAATTTTTTTTTAAATCAGAATTCTGAGAAATCACAGGGACAGTTCCACAAACAAAGCTGCCGCCGGCCCAAGGGTGCCAGCGATGTGTCATCCCTTTGGGAATTAGTATTAATTCCATTCCCAGACGATTCCGAGGGCGAGTCCAACAGAATCTACAACCTGAGAGGGCCAAGGTGGGGAGGGGGGTGCTGGAGCTGACCTTCGACCGCATTCTGCCCCATTTTTCAAGTCTGGCTGCAGAAAGCACAACCTAGTCATTATCTTTCTAGATGGCTTACTTGCTAGGGGGCATTCTTGCCATTTCTGACTTAGTCTTCACACAACCCAGATTCCAGAGCCCAGGCCCCCACCCCTGCATTGCAGAGAAGGAGATTTCAGATGCAGGAATCTGCCAAACCAATGAAGATTGATGAGCATCGTCCTCCCGCCCCCAAACATGTCCATACACACGTCCACACACAGGTCCTAAGGCCACCAGGCCCCACCCTTCATTGTGGGACAATGCTGAGGGACTGTGGGACAATGCTGAGGGACTGTGAGACAAAGGAGGGGCTCCGGTGGTAAAAATTCCAGAGCAGGTCATCAAGATTGGCCGTTCCCAATGAGATTCCTGACAGAAAGTGGGAGCCTGGTGGGGGGGCCTCCTGACTCTCCCAGCTCCTACACTCACTCCCTCACGGCTCAGGCCCTGGGTTCTTCGGCATCCAGGCCATCATCAGCTCACATACCTTCACCGCCTCCCGTGAGCCATCCACCTGGGTGAGTATCATCCAAACGGATAAGAATCCAGGGCCATAAAAGGTTCAGAATTTTAATTACCTATTCGTCAGGGAAGTGTTTACCTAGGGCAGATACGACACAGGTACCTCGAGATGAAAGGAAACGCAATTACACTGCAGCAAGTGTCCGCCTCGAGGGGCCTCAAGACGTAGGTGGTCCACGAGGATAGGAGAAGTCAACACGGAAATGTGTGTTCGATTTTAAGAGAGTAGAATGCAAGATGAACTGGCCCCAGCCACAGAAAGAGCACGAGTCTGTGGGGTGCACGTTGCCAGAAGCAGAAGGAAGTGGGAGAATTGCAGGAATGTTCGTTGGGTTCTTTTCTGTCTGCATGTGCTTATGCATAAGTTAGAGCTCAGGTCTGCACACTCTGGCCAGCCGCCCACATTCAAGCCATGGCCTGTTTTGGAAGATCTTATTTATGTATGTATTTATTTGACAGAAAGAGAGAGAGTAAGAGCACAGAGGGTGAGGGAGAAGCAGGATTCCTGCTGAGCAGGGAGCCCGATGTGGGGCTTGATCCCGGGACCCTGGGATCATGACCTGAGTCGAAGGCAGATGCTTCACCGACTGAGCTACCCAGGTGCCCCATCCATGGCCTGTTTTTTGAATGGACCTCAAGCTAAGAACGGTTTCTACATTTGAAGAAGGAAGAGGAGAGGTAGAGGGAAAGTTTGTCCACCCTTGTATCATATAAAAAAAAAAATTATAGAATCAGCCATTTTCACTATAAATATGCCAAACACTAAAACACAGGGAGGCCCGTGAATGACTGTAAGCCTCCTGCATTTGAGAAGCATTACACACAAAGTTTCTAAAGAAAAAACTTATGATGCATCCCAACAAAGCAAAAACACAAAAAATAAATTAAAACCCAAGAAACTGTATTTTTAGCATTGTGTTCCTTTTGGTCTTCATACCTCTAAGGAGCCCAGAGGAAAGACCACATTCCTCGACCACACTATCCACTACAGTGTGAATGTGGGTGAACGTGGTCTCTGAAAATAGTCTGTCGCCCCCACCATCTGCCAACAAAGGAACATTTACTCTAGAAGGAAAGAAGGCTGAGAGTCTCAGACACCGCCGGCCGTCACATTGCAAAATCCCCACTTGCCATTGCTCTAAGTCAACGTGTCCCCTGAAGTGACTGATCACCAGGCGAGCTAGCTTTCCACCCTCAACACATGAGACAGTTGAGGTTAGGCTGGCAGAAAAAAAAATCTCTAAATGACTCACAAGGCAGGAAGAGGAAGCAAAACCAGCCCTCATCAACTTTATCAAGATGGTGTGGATAAAATTATGCCTAGTTTATGGCTGAGGCAAGGCCTGCTGTTTGGGAAAGTCAGGGGACGGGTGGGTAGTAATCCTCCGTAGGGTGACCGCCCCTCACAGTGGCTTCAGATGCACGATAAAGCACACCTGGATGGATGCCGGCGGGGCCCCACAAACAATGCACCCCGAAACATGTAATTAGGGAACGCTCCTCCCAAGCACTTACAGAACACACCAATGGGCACATGGGACATCGTGAGAATGAATCATCTGTAGGAAGCCACCCTACATCTTTCCATGAGCAAACTAAAATTATAAAACTATAGTGCACGCAAAGAAAAAAAAATCTAAAAATAGATTCATGCACAGTAGCCAGTGTCGGGGTTTGGAACTTAGATCTGTTCCCCACCAAATGAAGAGATTCATGGCCCTTCACAAAAGTCTAGTTACTAACTCAACGTGTCTGTGGTTGTGGGTCTGCGGTGCCCGACCATCCTGTGTTAACTGAGATGCTCGTAACTACGGCGTGTCCTTTAGGATTCCCTCCCGTGGTTTTAGTGGCCCGAGAGGTATTTCCTCAACCCTGGGACAGGGGGGAGGCTCAGTCAGGGGCTGCCGGGCGGGACAGATGAGATGAGAAGCGAGCCTCCGAGTACTGGGCGGGAGAAGGGTCTTCGGGCTCCCACCCCAACCCCATGTGTCCAATCAGTCTCTAAGTCCGTGTCTTCAGTGTCACTTGACCTTGTCCCCTTCCTGGGGCTCCTTTGCCATGGAACCTAACATAGGCACAGGTTCTGGGGATTCCGACGTGGGCCTCTTTGGGAGTCATTATTCAGCCCCGAAATCGTCTCTGAAATGCCAGTCGTGCTCCCCTTCCACAATACTCTACCCATGACTGCCAGAAATCAAACAGAAATGCCAGGCTTTTGTTTAAAATCCTTCTGGGCTACCGATCTCCTGTAGGATAAAGACTCCTCACCCGGCACCGCAGGCCCTCCTCGGAGACGGGCCCTGCCTGCGGCTCTGGCCTCCAAGGCTTCTGCTTCCCCCACCTACCCTGGGGGTACAAGCAGTGGACGAGGCTTGGGAATAAGGCTGCCCTCCAAATGAGGCTGGAGAATTCCCAGACCGGGGATGTAGTGAGCCGTCTGCGGGGATGAACCAAGAGAGCACCCCTAATGAAGAGAGAAGATTGCTGCTACATCCCGCGCTCCGCCAGGGAGCTGCGGGAGTCACGTGAAGAACCTGGGTGGCATCGAGTAAGCGGAAACCGAACCTGTACCCCCGCTGATCCAACAGAAAGGGCTGGCATGCCGGAGAGGAGGGCTGGACAGTGCCCGAGAGATGAGGTGGTCTTGAGCAGGAAGGAGAAGCACCACAGCATCCATTGGCCGGGAGCCTTGACTGGGTGTCCCCTCAGCCAGGCCCTACAGACCGAGTCGGTGCTCACCCACCAACCTCCAGGATTTCTCCCTCCAGGGGAGAATATGCTCGTCTAGTCTACTAGACTTTCCTCACAGCAGATTAATAAATGGGCTCCTGGGACCTCGCGGGTGGCGCAGGCGGTTGGGTGTCCAACTCTTGGTTTCTGCTCATGTCATGATCTCAGGTGGTGGCACTGAGCCTCGCTTCTCGGGCTCTGCACTCAGCACAGGATCTGTCTGAGATTCTTTCCCTCCCCTCTCCCTTCTCTCTGCCCCTCCCCAACTCTCTCTCTTAAATAAATAAAACCTTTAAAAATAAAGGTGATCCGGCGGCAGCTACAGGTCTGGAGGCTTAGTGTGCAAACTCCTCTGCAAGATGTCCCCTCACACAGGTTCTCTGGTGACGAAGACTGAGGTCCCACTGCTCATCTGTTCCCCCAGAGAGCCCCAAGTGTGTGGTCTATGGAAGACAGACAGATGGAAGGAAGGGCGAGCAGACAGGAAATCAGATGCCACCAGCGCAGGACAGAGGATCCTCCCGGTGGGCAGACCGCCTTCCTCAGGGGGCACTTACCTGTGTTACTGTGAGACACACAGGTTTACACCCGAAAGAGGCAACACGTCCCTGCTGTCCACATCTCCACACCTTTGCAGGAAGTTCCCACGGACGGAAGGACCCCCTCTTGTCAAAGTCACCTGAAGACCCACACTCCACCCTTCATGATCCGTGCACTATGTGGGATACAGCTACACTTAAAAAAAAAAAATCCATCTCTGATCTCAAATTCAAATGTAACTAACTGGGCATCCTGTCTATTTATCTGCTACATCTAGCAAAATTTGTAGTTCCTTCAAGACTCAGCTGTTGGGCTCTTCCCACCCTGCCCCGGCAGCCCCAAGAGCCCCGGGGGCTCTCCCTACCACCAACACGCCTCATCTAGGCTCTGTGGCAAACTTATCTCCCTGGAGCATGTTCCCTTTTATCTGCTTTCCTCTCGAACATGAGCCCCACAAGGATGTGTTCTAAATTTGTGTTATCTTGCCAGTCATTGAAGAAAAGTTAGAAAATCCAGGTAAGCAGGGCACCTGGGTGGCTCAGTGGGTTAAACCTCTGTCTTCAGCTCAGGTCATGGTCTTGGGGTCCTGGGATCGAGCCCTGCATCAGGCTCTCTGCTCAGTGGGGAGCTGTTTCCCCCTCTCTCTCTGCCTACCTCTCTGGCTACTTATGATCTCTGTGTGTGTGTGTGTCTCTGTCAAATAAGTAAATAAATAAATAAAATCTTAAAAAAGAAAATCTGAGTAAGCAAAAGGGGCCGAGGCTGGGGGTGGGGGCTGGTGAGGAAGCCCTCAAAGACGAATCCAGCACAGCGTCCTACTTTTGAGCCTCTGGTGAACAAGTTGAGACCAAAGTGGAAACCAAGACAGTAAACGAAACGTTACACACCCTTTTTATCCCCATCTCTCTTCTTCCAGGCAGGACCACATCAGTCACCAAGTGGTCCCCAGAGAGATAACCCTGACTCCCAAGAAAGATCTGCCCTCACTCTCTGGCCAACCCCTTGAAGGAAGGCACATGTTCCTGGGCAGGAAGTTCTAACCAAAGTCAACGCATTCCAAAAAGTTGGACATTCGCTGTTTCCCCCTTGCTCCTGTCTTTCTTGCTCCCAACAAAGATGAGATCAGCTTATACAGCTGGATTCTCCCTAAACCACAAATCGACCTGAAATGTATTCATTTCACCCTTGATGAGTTTCAAGACCTGATTATTTTGCAATGATAGCAAGGTTGATAAGTGTTAACAATTAACCAGATAACCAAAAAATTACCTTTTGATGTCTCACAGCACAGAACGAGAACTTCTGTATGTAGCCCCATAACGGGAAACCGTGAAAAATCATACACTTAAAGAAACATATTGAGTGACGTGTTAAAAAATAACATTTTTATTTTTGTAGTTGAATAAAGAGGAAAGAGAGAGGAGGAAGAGAAGGTGCTGGGGCTCCGTCTGGTTCCCCAATATAGGGAGGCAGAAGTCATGCATTGACTTCTGAAAATGACAAGTGGTGACTGGAAGCCAACTTTACCTGTGATTTTTTTTAACATTTTTTAAAGGTTTTATTTATTTATTTGACAGAGAGAGAGAGATCACAAGTAGGCAGAGCAACAGGCAGAAAAAAGGGGGAAGCAGGATCCCCATTGAACAGAGAGCCCAATGCGGGGCTCCATCCCAGGACCCCGAGATCACAACCCAACCCAAAGGCAGAGGCTTAACCCACTGAGCCACCCAGGTACACCCTTTTTTTAAACATTTCTATTTGTTTGTTTGCTTGCTTGTTTTAGAGAGGGAGAGAGAGAGAATGGGGGAGGGGTAGAAGGAGAGGGAGAGAATCTTGAGCAGGCTCCTCGACCAGCTCGGAGCCCAACACGGGGTTCGACCTCACCACCCTGACTTCATGACCAGAGTTGAAATCAAGAGCTGGAACCCACTGAGCCACCCACGTGGCCCACTCTCCTGAACTTTGGTGCCAGGGAAGGGAGTAGTGAAAACCAACACAGACCCAGCAGAGATGCTCGATAGATGTTTATTGGATGAAGGAGTAAAAGACAATCACCAGAGCCCGGTAGTTGCCCAAGCCCACCCTGGTTACAAATATAAGCCCACGCCCGATCCCCGTAGAAAAGAAGAGATGCACCAAGTGGAACTCCTGCGGCAGCCCTACACCCAGAACGGGCTGGGCTCTAAAAGCCACCTCGAGGAAGGTATGCCTTTAACTGCAGGTGTTTGTTTCCTTTGGCCCGGCAGTATGTAATTTCCCATTTTTAGAACAATGCTCCAAAGAACAGTCACCAAAACAACTTTCAGAGGGGGCGGTTTTCTTCCTGGCCGCTGCTACAGCCCTGTAAAACAACAATAACAAAGGGAATTTTATTCAAAACACCGTTTGCATCTCTCCATAAAACGGGGAGACCTCTCGTTAGCTTTGCGCCGGCTGAGAGAAGATCCCTGAGAACCCCTTGGTACAGCATCTAAACAAAGTCTTGTCTTGCGGAGGATAGGTCTGGACACTGCTCTGCTGTTGGATCTGTTTTGGTCTTGAAACACCACCCTCTGTGCGGTTCCTAGGCTGTGAGGATGGAAAGGATGTTTGTAGAGAGCCTGTGTCTGTTCTTAGGGTGCCCCGCGCAAGCCCAAAACCGGAAGAGGAGACGGTGCTCTTGAGGACATGCCAATAGCAGACTGAAGGGGAGGACCCAGGAAGGGATGAGGCGCCCCCTCCAGTCTTAGCCTTGACGAAATCCCTTTCATGACCATCTCCACACAGACTTTCTCTCTGCTTTGTAAACTCAAGAAATTGACTCCAAGACTTCAGGAGTCCTCCCCCACGCTCCCCAGATCACACCGAAATCCTTCCCACCGGACCCTGCATTTTTTCTCTCCTCGCTGGCTTCCTGGCCCAGTTTCTTTGACCCCCCCCATGTGGGTCTGCCCACCCTGGATTCATCTTACCCCCTCCCTGCTCAACCATGGTCAGTGACTCCTCCTCCTGCAGACGGAGTCCAGCATCCTTAGTGGGACCTCATCCGGAGCCAGTCTTCCCTTCTAAGCTTATCTTCCAGTAGTTCCTACATAAATCTTTGGCGCCCTCCAAACCGGTCGGCTTAACCACTCCAGACGCACCCCCTGCGCTCGAGGTACCCCTCCCTCCCTCACCTTCCTGGTCCCTTCTCTGTGACAAGATCTTATCCATTTCTGAAAGTCCTACCCAGCTAATACCTCTGTCATACCAGTCTAGCTGAAAGGGACCTCCCCCCCCAACCTCTAACTAAAGCACTGAGACTCTGCCCCACCCGAAGTGTCTCCACTCTAGAGAAATCATTCCCGTAACTTTTTTTTAATATGTGTGCTGAACTGTTTGAAGGAGAAAGGTGCTAAGCTTTAAGAGCCCTGGGTGGAACCAACTCAGTATCAGCTCCAACATTTTTTTTAAGATTTTATTTACGTATCTGACAGAGAGAGAGAGACAGAGAGAGAGGGAACACAAGCAGGGGGATGGGAGAGGGAGAAAGAGGCTTCCTGCCGAGCAGGGAGTTCAGTGCGGGACTCGAACCCAGGACCCTGGGATCATGACCTGAGCCGAAGGCAGACGCTTAATGACTGAGCCACCCAGGTGCCCCAGCTCCGACATCTCTATACTACCCTTTACTGAGCACTTGCTATGACCCTGCTGCTGGGCTGAGGGCTTCTTAGGTATGACCTCATTCAACCCTTGCGGTGAAACTATAAGGTAGGTACCAAGTCCCCTCTTCACAGACAAGGAAACAAAGGCTTTGAGAAGCTAAATAACTTCCTGAGAGCCTCCCGGTTTAAGAGGAGTGAACTGGAGCTCAAGCTTGGCTTCCAGTATTGACTTCTGTAGCCAATGCTTTCTCCTCAGAAAATTTACAACACGGAACAGTTAGGATGAGCAGGGCGGGTAGGAAACCACAGGTTCTTCTCCCAATTAGAACAAATTCATGGAAAGTTTCCCCATTCAATGCCGGGGGTTTTTTTCTTTCTTTTTTAAGACAGTAGAGGGATTTAATTCTGGAATGTCAGGAGACATGACGATGTTTTCTTTAAAAATGCTATCAGGGTGGGCGCCTATGTGGCTCAGTGGGTTAAAGCCTCTGCCTTTGGCTCAGGTCATGATCCCAGGGTCCTGGGATCGAGCCCCGAATCGGGCTCTCTGCTCAGCAGGGAACCTGCTTCCTCCTCTATCTCTGCCTGCCTCTCTGTCTACTTGTGATCTCTGTCTGTCAAATAAATAAATAAATAATCTTTAAAAAAAAAAAAAATTTTTTTTTAAATGGTATCAGGGTGCCTGGGTGGCTCAGACAGTTGAGCATCCGTCTCTTGGTTTCAGCTCAGGTCGTGATCCTGGGGTCGTGAGATCGAGCCCTGCATCAGGCTCCACGTTCAGCATGGCATCTGCTTGAGATTCTCTTTCTCCCTCTCCCTCTGCCCCTCCCCCCATACCCTCTCTCTTGCTGTCGCTCGCTCTCTCTCTTTCGAATACAAATAAATAAAGCTTTTCATTTTTTTTAATGGTATCAAAGGCTTTGATGCTTGGAGGGGAAGCTTTGATGCAGCACCTACATCACCCTAAGATCCCAAGCCAAGTAGCAAGAACAGAGATTGCGGTGCCCAGGTTCCAGTTCTTCTGTTTCGCAGCGGTGAGGCTCTGCAAGCTATTTACCTTCTGAAGTTCCAGTTTCATCTTCTTTAAAATGAGAATAATACCTAGCTGACAGGGTGGTTTGGATGAAGTCAATGAAATAATCTATATAAAACACCTAGCATACATTGAGTGTTCAGTAAATTACTGTTGTCACTACTTCCCTTGGACATAGGAATCTGCATTTCTTTTCATGTTCTTCAATCAAAGTCTACCACATACACGGTCAAGCACACAGGAGTGCACCTGGTGTGAGGAGCACAGAGGGATGTATGGAAGGATTGCATTACACTATTGTACCCCTGAAACTAATATGACACTATACATTAACTAAGTGCTATTAAAATAACATAAAATAATAAAATAAAATTAAATTAACTAAAATAAAATAAAATAATTGGGGAGTCTGTGTGGCTCAGTCTGCTGAGCTCTTGATTTCAGCTCAGGTCATGGTCTCAGGACCTTGCGATCAAGCCCGGGGGCCCTCAGCAGGGGGTCTGCTTGAGGATTTCTCTCCCTCTCCCTCTGTGCCTTCCCACCCTCCCAGCACCCCCCACCCCCTCACCCTCTCAAATACATAAATAAATCCTTGAGATAGAATAAAATGCATAAATGGACAGCCTGATCATCATTTACATATATGCACTTATATAAACACCACCCCAGTCCAGACACAGAACATTTCTAGCACCCCAAAAAGTTCTCTCATGTGCCCTCTCAGTCCATTGCCTCACCAGACAGAACTAAGATTTGACCTCTCCTATGTCAGCTTTGCCTCTTCTCGACCTTCATAGTAATGAAATCCTATAACATGTCATCTTTCACTCCCATGTCATACTCTACTGTAGGAATATGCCACCGTTTGTTTACTGCTTCAACCTGCCGTTGATGGGAACTTCAAGTTTGGAGACAATGCTTTTGAACATTCTTGTACATATCTCTGTGTGGTCGTATCTCTTAGATACATATACCCGGAGAGGAATGACTGAGTGAAGGAGTAGGCGTATCTTTAACTTGAACAGAAACTACCAAACAAGTTTCCTACGGGATTGTACATTTCTACGGTCCACACAGCGATGTATGCTAGTTCCAGTGGCTCTGTATCACCAGTGACCCCTGGTCTTGTCACTTTTTCATTCTAGCCGCTCTGGTGGGTGTGTAGTGCTATGTCCTCATGGTTAATTTTAACGTGCATCTTCCTCATGAGTAAAGTTGTCGAGCACCTTTGGCCATCTGGATATGATCTCTTGTGAGTATTTTTTTTTTAAGATTTTATTTATTTATTTGATAGACAGAGATCACAAGTAGGCAGAGGGGCAGGTAGAGAGAGAGAGGACGAAGCAGCGGAGAGACCGATGGGGGACTCGATCCCAGGACCCTGGGATCATGACCTGAGCCGAGGCAGAGGCTTTAACCCCCTGAGCCACCCAGGTGCCCCGATCTCTTGTGAATATTAAGTCTTTTGCCCAATTTCTATTGTGTCATCATCTTTTGCTTACTGATTTATTTTAAGGACTTTTTACAGATTTTATTTATTTACTTATTTATTTATTTGAGAGAGAGTGAGAGACAGAGAAAACCAAGCAGGGGGAAGGGAAGAAGCAGAGGGAGAGGGACAAGCAGATTCACTGCTGAACAGGGAGCCTGATGCAGGGCTCGATCCCAGGACCCTGAGATCACTACCTGAGCCCAAGGCAGACGCTTAACCCACTGAGCCACCCAGGTCCCCTTCTTATTGATTTATGATGGTTCTTCATAGATCCTGAAAGTGAACACTTGGTCGAATGTATGTATTGCAGATTTCTTCTGAGACAGAGGCTTGCCTTTTCATGTTTTGAATGGTGCTTTTTGTTGAGTTATACTTCCGATAAAGCTCAATTTACCAGTTTCTCTTCTATAGTCAGTGCTTTCGGTGTTGTTTTAGAAAATCTTGTCCACCCCCAAGGTCATGAAGACATCCACTCTATGTTAATTTCCTTTAATCTCGTTTTCCCTGTATCTTCCTCTGGAGTTGGAGATTAGCAGCTTTTTCAATAAGGAGCGAAGTTCGAACAGAAAACCTCACCATGGGGCACCTGGGTGGCTCAGGGGGTTAAAGCCTCTGCCTTCGGCTCAGGTCATGATCCCAGGCCCACATCGTCTCTCTGCTCAGCGGAAAGCCTGCTTCCTCCTTTCTCTCTGCCTGCCTCTCTGCCTACTTGTGATCTCTGTCTGTCAAATAAATAAATAAATAAATTTAATTTTACAAAAAGAAAGAAAGAAAACCTCACCATGACTGGTTTGCCTGGTGTTGCTCACAGGACAATGACTGCCTGTCTTGGGACCCACCAGTCTGTCATCCTAAAGCCAACCTAGAGCATCAAAGAGGACCCCTGCAGACTGGCTATACTTCTGGAATTCCAGAGACCCTAATTTGGGGGTGCTGGGGAACACGTCTTCCAAAATGAGCCAGAAAGGAGCAGGGACATTTGGGGAGGATATCAGTCCCCCTCAGGACTGTTTACACTCTCAGCCCAGCGGCTTACTCCGACACCCTAACTGGGATCACTGGGCAGACACATTCTTCCCATCCTAGCACGCTCGCTGCTCCCCTTTATAAAACTTTTGCCCACACATGTTTCCCCCCCACACCCTGGATTTGCCCTTTTATCATCATTCTTCTACCCACTTGTCATTTCTAGGGCACTTACAATGTCTTTGCTCTTTCCTCCCTTCAACCCCTCTCCTTTAATGCAAGGTTTCCCAGCCTCCCTTGTCATAGATATTTGGGGCTAGAAACTCCTGTGCTACGGGGCCCGCCCCTTACGCTGTAGGACGCACAGCTCTTCTGGGTCCGCCCATTTCCTTCCCACCTTCCTCTGTCAATCAAGAGGCCTGAGGGAACAGCAAGAGGGTGGGAGGCAAATCATAGCTTTTTCAAGCTGAAGAGAGCCTTAGATACGATCTAGTGCAACCCCCTCATTTTACAGATGAGGAAACGGATCCCGAGAGGGGGAGGGAGAGGATACACCACAGCCAAATATGTGGGGGAACAAAGCCAGGCCAAACAGGAAGTCAAAATTCCAGGGCTGGAGGCAGAATTTCCAGTCCCACCAGGGAACCTGGGACTGCTTCCCACAGCAACTTTCTCCCTCCAAGCCACAGGTCCTGTTCCAGAAACAACCAGGGCTGCTCAGATCGAACAGCAGACTGGGATCGGACAAGCCCCCCGCGTGTGCATGGGAGCGTTGATCCCTGAGAGTCCGTTCCAGAGCCTCCAGTGGGCACCGATGACCACCCATGCCAACGGGAGTGTTTTGAGGTGACTAACGCCATGACCACATCTTAGTTTTAATTCTGTCATTGTGAGGGAAATGACGGACATACCACCTGGGTGCACCTGTCGGAGCGGAGGAGTTGGAGAGGAACAGAGGTGGGTGGAGAGCCGGAGGGAGCCTGGAGATCAGGTCTGTTCTGGCCCTGTCACCAAACAGGCAGGTGATGGGATCCCCAGGGCAGCCCCCAAGTTAAGGCTGGAGCCTCCCAAGTTATGGTGGCTATTAACCCCTACTGAGCACTTACTAGACCCTAGACCCTGTTCTGAACACCTTATACATACATGAATTGGGTCTGTCCTCACCCAGCCTCTGAAGGAGACACTGTCATTCTCCCACATTGAAGATGCTGACATGGAGCCGGTAGCCTCAGGTCAAGCAGCAGGATGCCTTCCTGAACCATCTTCGATGACTTCTCGCCAGCACCAAGCTCACCCCCACAAACAAGAGGACAAGTATGAAGACAGAAAGGGGTATGGAAATCATGCCCTTTCCTTGGTCCCAGTCCTGGGCCTTCTGCTCCCATCAGACTTACAAGACATGGGCTGGGGAAATGCCCAGCCCAAGGCCCTCTGAGGATCCCTCCCGTACTGGTCCGGGCGCTGGCCCTGGCCAGAGCCATGCTGTCAAGGACCCAGCACCACTTCCTCCTGCCGGGGTTATGGTGGCGGGAGAACATGGCGCAACCTAGTGGCTCTAGAATCTAGGTGCCATGGGAGGTCCAGCCTCAGATGAACTTTCCTGTATCAGTACCTGTAGCTGGCAGTACAGGAAAGACTGTCCTTCCTCGGCAAACAGGGACAGTTTATAAATAACACTCATAAATGAGATGGAGGGAGTTGCTCAAAGCCCCAGGGATATAACAGCAAACAATAGGCTGGGATTCGAACCAGCCACCAATCCCGCCCGTCCCCAGCGCTCTCAGAGGACAGGAGTCAAACGCCATCTGCCCTTGGAGTGCCGGCCATTGCATTCTCTCCGGCACCCCCACCCCCACAGCTGGGCGGGTGCCTGGACAAGGAAGCCCGAACCTTGTTCAGGGCATTGTTCTCCCTCAGAAGAGGATCTCGAAAGCAGAAGGAAATTAGAAACAACCACACAATGAATACCAGATTCTCCTTTCTCCCGGCTTTGGCGGCCAGGAGATGAAGCAGGGCCGGCTGACGGCGCGCCCCACCCAGCAGCTGCTGGCCCTCCAGGAAGTCCTCCGTGCCACCGGGAAGGGCTGGTCTTGGAGGCTGCTCTGGTTCTCTATCCATTTCTACAAGGTCCATGTTCTTTCTTCAGCTAGATGCTGACTCCGTGAGGGCAGAGATGCACCTGGGGTTTCCTTCCCACAAGGTGTAACGGACAAGTTGCCGGCCCTCTGTGATGGTGGGTTGAGTAACTGATTCCATCCGGGCACTTTCCTAGACACTGCCCAAGTGTAAACTCATCGAATCCCCATAGCCACCCCATGAGGGCAAAACTATCATTAGTCACGTTTTGGTCATGAGGAAGTGGAGTCCAAGCGATGCAGAGATGAGCAGGACTGATCTGACTGCAGTAGCTTTGATGGGACTCCAGGATCCCAGCCCCCCCACTCCTTACCAACATCGGAATCCCCCAGCGAAGCCATGAGACATGCACAGAACCCTCCTGAGGTCAACGTCCAACCCCACATGCCAGCTAAACAGGGTGACCTAAGAGAAGACATGTCCCCTTTAGAACTCTCACCCCGAGAGATAGCACAGGGTGTGGATGGACATTAACAAGCCCTTGAGAAGAAGACAATCTGACCAACTTAGCATCTGAACATGCCTCCTAAGTATTTTTTCTTAAAAAATAACCTCTTTTTTTCTGTTGGGGCCATTATTCATTTTAACATAATGTTGTGTTTTATGCCTCCTACGTAAGTAGGCACCGGCTTTGAATGTTGTGGAATATTGAGCCCATATATCTAGTCAAACTTCTGTTTGCTTTTTGCTGCATCCATAGCTACGATCTGAATAAATAGAGGAGAAAGGTTTGGCTCCCTATCCCACTAGCTGGGCCTTATGCCATCATTCCCCAAAACAAAGGGGAGAAGATGCCAGAAGTGAGGGACCAGGGTTAATGGTGAAAGAAAACACTGTCCTGTTCCAAGGGGTACTGAGCAGAGTCAAAACTCCCCAGACAGGGATGTGGAGGGGGCAGGAAGGCCCTCCCCTAGCTCCCAGTAAGGAGCATCCACATTTTTAAAGCTGTGGGCAGAGGAGAGAGGAGTGGAGCTGTCAACAGCCCAGCCCCCTGCAGATGAGGTCACAGGCCTGGAGGATAACAGCAAAACCCAGCTTGTAAGTGGTGCATCTGGACCTAGGACCCAAGTCCTCTCTGACCAATTCAGGGCATGCACCCCTCCACCTTGTTGCCCATCGGCGGCAGGATCTGGAAGCTCTTGCTGTCTGTTAAGTGTCCTGCATGCTCTAGACAGTATAACAGCCACGCCCCTGACCATGTGCTGAGAGGCTCTGTTCCGCTGAAACAAGAAAACCCAAGGATCAGTCTTTGTCCTTGGACTTTGGGAGTGCAGCCACGCAGATGGACCTGGGGTGGTTTTGTTGTTGTTGTTGTTAGTCTGTTATATCAGAATGTTAAAACAAATGTTCTAACCTTTGGAAAGGTCAAGGTCACCCATTCACTCTCTGCATGAGCCCATTGTCACACAAAGGAAAGGGAGGGGAATCTTCATCCCTGGGCACCTTCACCATCCTGCGACCCTTCTCCCATCTCAGAAGGCATCTGAGTCTCCAGAAAAGCCTCCCCACCCTGTCCAGTAATAGCCACCCGTCTGGTGCACTTCAGCCCATCCCCATGCCTCTTTCAAGGCGAGGGACTCAACTACCCCATCCTGCTTCCCCCTCTCTCCTGCTGGCTTCTTTGGCTCATCCAGTAAACATCTTCAAGTCTGCCCCAAACTGGAAAGATCTCTTTGCATCTGCCTCTTGCGGCCAGAGATTGCCCCATCTCTCCTCTTACCTTCAACATCAAATTTCCTGGTCATCTACCTTCCTCTCCTAAATCTCTCCCACTAATTCGTAAGCTTGTAGTGGACAGCCCGGCCCAACCACTTTATGGGAACTACTCTCTCAAGAGCCACACACAGTCTACGGGCAGCAACTCCAGCAGCCTCCGCTCTATACCCATCCTATGTGACCAACAGAAAAAATGCTTCCTTGTGCAATGTGCCTAGAGCAAGGACGGTGCATCGCTTACTCAAAAGCCATTCCCCTTCTCCTTAGCTGGCACAATCCCAACTTTGTTCAAAGACAGGAAAGTGATTCTTGTATTTCAGCAAGGTGGGCCCAGTCCCTGGTCCAAGGGCAGGCATGTGTCCTTTCTAACCAGTGGAATATGGAGGAACACCTGTTGGAGTCTTCTGGGGGCAGCACTCTCACCATCTCACCCCCCACCAAGAAGAGAGAAACATGTGAGGAGGATGTCTGCCCCACCCTGCTCCTGGTTTCCTGTCTTTGAACTCAGTTGTGTGACGATGTGATGCTTGAGGCTGAGGGAAGGCTAAGAGCACCTGAGCAACACTGGCCCAGAGCATTGCCACCAAACATTTTGACTACGAGAAGAATCATCTCTTGTCTTCATCACCATGGGACAGGTTTGCCATGACCTGGAGCCAGTAGCATCCCCAACCAATGTCCTTCCCCTCTTGGTTACTGACACTTCTCTCCTGTCCCTCATTCTCAAGTCTCCATGACCCTTTGACAGCCCCTCTGCTCACCCCTTGAATATCGGGGTTCTCCTGGCCCTCCGTGCTGCCTCGGTGTGTTCCCTCTTCATCCACTGGCTACTAACTCAACAAATGTCTTCTATATGCCTGGCTAGCCTCATAGAGTTGACACTCTAGGTGGGGGAGACAAACAATACACAAGATGAACAGGTAACAGATCTCAGCTGGTGATCAGTCCATGCTCTGAATGAAGATAAACTAAAGAGGATGTTGAGAAAGATGTGTTACTTCCTCAGGCTGTAGGCAGTGACCCAAGGGGGAGCATTTAGGCTGGAGTTTGAAGGGTGAGAAGGAAAAGCGATGGCAGTGATGGGGCACTGCATCCCAGACAGTGGGAACAGCATGAACCATGGCTGAGTGCCCCAGGAAGGAAAGACACGGCATGTTATGGGGACTGCCAGGAAACCAGTGAGGATGGAGAAGAGTGAAGGGAAGGGGGGAGTCTGATGAAGCTGAGATCTGTGTAGGACTTTGGAAGTCCCTGGAAGGTGGTGGTTGCTATGCTAAGTGCAGCTGGAATTCATGAGGGAAGATGAAACAGTCCAGTGGAATCTGTGCTCCTACAAGATCACCGTGGCTGGAATTTGGAGCCAAAGTAGAAGAGGGGAGGCAGTGTGGACTCACAGTCACCTCAGTGAGAGATGGGGGTGGCTTGGCCCTGGACAGCGGCAGTGCAGATGGTGACGTGTTTCCCTTGTGATGTATTTCCGAGGAAGCAATTAGGGAACTAGCCGATGAGGGGGAGCCCAGCGGTAAGGAAGCGGGAGGCATCAAGGGTGATCCCCATATTTTCTAGCTTCAACACAAGGAAGAGTTGTACCATTGATTGAAATGGAGAAGCAGGTTTAGGGGTAAGGCAGACAAATCATTTTTGGAGTTCTGTTTTGGAGATGGACTTCATCCAAGTGAAGAGAGCAAGAGACAGCTAGGTACTCAAGGCTGAAGCTCAGGGAATTGGGAATTTGTCTAGATTGTCATCCTAGAAATGTATTAAAAGCCATAGGAATGGATAAGATCCACTGAAGGAAGCACAGAAAGGGAAACACTAGGGTCCTCAGGCCACTGAAGTGAGAGATATTATTTATTTTTCACATCTCCCTTTGTCTTCTCCTTGTGATGTCAGAATGCCACATCTTATCAGTTTAAATCCAAAATATCCCAAAAGCTGTCTTCTCTCTCCATTCCCATGATTGTGCCCTTCCAGCCTTGACCTTGTCTCCCCTGGACACTTTCAACAGCCTCCTGGACTTTGGTCCCTCCAGTGCATCCACCATTCTGCCACCGGTGGGGTGAGCCTCCGCTCAGCTGTAGCAAAACTGAAACCAGAGGGTGCAGCAGGAAGCATCAGAGAAGGAGCTGTGAGAATGGGGTCACCCAGACCAGAGCTGGAGAGGCACCCAGGACAGAGAGAACGAGGTGCCCAAGTCGGAAACCACAGCAACTGGGGTGGGTGCAGGCAGACTCCTGCCGTGCACCCTAGTCAGCACCCTGCTCTGGCAGGATTGGTTTATTAGCACAGTTTACTCCCACCAGCTCATGTGGTTTCAAACTTCAAGGTACCCAACACCTGGCACACCAGCAACCACTCTCTACAACAGATGACAACAACAATGCTAAAAATAACAGTGACTAACGTTTGTTGGGTGCCAGGCACTGTACCAAGTGCCCAAGTATCCCCCCCCCAAGTTCATAAAACAACCCCATGAGGGAGACGTTCTAGACGGGGTTCTGAGGTGCAGGGAGATGGAGGAGCCGTGGATAGCAAGGACTTTGGTTGTTGGAGAGACGGAGGTTCATCTGCCGCTACACGATTGGGCTCCATGGGCTCTCCCAGCCTCCTCTGTAAGAAGCTTAAATAGGATAACCTGGGGGATGTCTAGGGGGCTCAGTTGGTTAAGCAGCAGGCCCTTGATTTTGGCTCAGGTCATGATCTCAGGAGTCCTGGGATCAAGCCCCACGTTGGGCTCCACACTCAGCAGGGAGACTGCCTCAGGATTCTCTCCCTCTCCCTCTGCCCCTCCCCACCACTCACTTGCCTGCCCACTCGCTCTCTAAAATAAATAAATCTTGAAAAAGAAAAAGAGAACTTGGTAAAGCCTTTAGTTAATGCCTATCACAAGAAATGTTCAATACCCATCACTGTGATAACTAAGAAAAACAAAAGCCAGCTGGTGTCATTTCCCCATATTAAAAGCCTCCAGTGGCTCCCACTCCCCAAAGATAAGGACTCCCAGGTGGCACTCTGACCCGCCCACGCGACCTGCTCCTCCATCTGAGGCCACTCACTTCCTGAATGAACCGCATTGTTACACCTCCTCGGAGCCTCTGCTTTTGCTGCCTGCAGGAGGAGAACGCCCTCCTGGCCCTTCTCCAGCAGGGAGGGGACAAGAAGTTGTCAGCAGGGAGCTCCAAGAGCCCCCAGCCCTCGCCTCGCTGGACTTACAGACTGGGATCTCTCTCACCTATTTGCATTCTGGGGGCCTCGCACAGCAGCAGCCATTCAGCAGATGCTGACTGAAGTAAGTATCAAAAACTCATGACATTTTCAAAAAACAGTCATGGGAAGGTTGGTGGAGAGATCAGTTCAGGATTCCAGGAAGGGCCGGCATCTCAGCCAGCCCTTCTATCTGTGGGCCAGCGGTATCACCTCCACATGCCAAGGACGGGTCTCAACTCATCTCTTCTCCACCAAGACTTCAGAACAATCCTGGGGGCGAGACTTCAGTTCAAATACCACGGGTGGTTTGGGGAATGCAGCCCAGGGCAAAAGGTCGGGTCAGAGAACGGTTGTCATCTGGTCCAGTGTTCTTCCGGGTCCCTCTGCAACCCCGGACGCTCACCCTGTGCCCATCCCAGGTCCTTGCCCAGCAAGCCACCTGGAAGGCCAATTGCTGGAATGCTTCGAATGACTGCTTACTAAGAAGACTCTCAAGGGGCACCTGGCTGGCCATCGGTGGGGCATGCGACTCTTGATCTTGGGGTTGGGAGTTCAAGACACATTGAGTGTAGAGATTACTTAAAATTAAAATCCTTAAACAAAAAAAGAAGAAGAAGAAGAGGCCTCTAGAAGACCAAAAGCCTTTAGTCTCAAAATAATAATGGTCTCAAAGGACAGATAGTACTTCATGACAATTAGCAAAATATTCCCAAGAAGCCTACCGGCAAATCACATATCCCATCCCAAAGAGAGTAATCACAGTAAGAGATAACACTGCTTCCTACATGCCCAGGATTTCACATCTATAGTCTCATTGTATCTGTACAACACAACTATGATGTGCATGGTTACTATCACCCCCTTTTCAGCAAGGGGGAGGCAGAGGCTATTTAAGAACAGCTTGTGAGGCTATTTAAGAACAGTCTCTTAAGCATCAGACTCTCGATTTCAGCTCAGGTCATGATCTCAGGGTCATGAGAACGAGCCCCACATCAGGGTCCACGCTCAGGAGGGAGTCTGCTTGAGATTCTCTCCCTCTCCCTCTGTCCTGCCTGCCTATCTCTCTTTCTCAACTAAATAAATTAATTTCAAAAGAAAAGAAGAACAGCTTGTAAGTGGGGACCCAGACCTGGAGGCACCCCCCACTCTGGAGCCTGGGATTCTACCCACCATGCCCCAGAGCCTGTGCCATTGCACTGTCTGCAAGAAGGAGCTCTGATCCCACGTGACAGTGGATTAGGAGGATCGGTTGAATTCCTGTAGTTTCTTACCAGCTGCTTTCACTTGGAGGGTGGAGAAGGCAGACAAGCACTTCCATGGTTTTATTTGACTTCTGTCTAAAACTTCCCAACTGAGGGGGTGATGGAGATCGAAGCCAGGAAGTGTCTTCCTCAACCCTTGTCCCCTGAGTCTGAGCTCTTCCTGGGCTCACACAAGGGAACCCGTGAAGTTGCAAGAGGGGTTTCTGCAAGTTTTGCAAGGATAATAGGAGGATCCTATGGCCCTCTGCTCCCCGAAACAAAGTCAGATGTCCCAGGAGCATCCCATCTCTGAACCAAATCCATAGCTAGGTGCTGCATTTCCAGAAGGGTAAACAGCATTATCTTGACATGTCAGAAGGCGTACTTCAGATATTTTAAACCTGTCTTGGCTTTCTCCCACAATTGAGGTTGTTCTTCCCCCGAGCAGAATCTTCCAGCTGGCTGTTATCACTCTTGTCCAACTTGTCACTCATCAGCTTCCCTGAGGACCAGCGTGGCTCCAGGGTTATTTCTTCCACCTTATCCTCACTCCAGGGGAAACCACTATACCCAACACCATTTGGGCTGAGGAAGTTGAATTCATGATAACAATAAGAATAAAATCAGGGGACGCCTGGGTGGCTCAGTCAGTTAAGCGTCTGCCTTTGGCTCAGGTTGTGATCTCAGGGTCCTGGGATCATGCCCCAGGTCAGCTTCCTTGCTCAGTGGGGAGTCGGCTTCTCCCTTCCCTCTTCCCCTCCCCCTACTCATTCGCTCTCTCTCAAAGAATTTTTTTTAAAGAAAGAATAAAATCAGCTATGATTTTTTGAGTACTTCATATGTATCACGCATGACTCAGAAATGAGGAAACTAAGACTCAGAAACACCCCAGAAGACCCAACTCGTCAACAGCAGAGCCAGGATTTGAACCCAGAACTTGCATTTGGCACTTCACGACTATCTTCCAAGAAGGTTACAACCTGGTGTCCATAGGAGCTGAGCAAGTTCTCCAGAGTGTTTTGGCTCCCCTAGAAGGAGGGCTGGCTTGAGGAGACCCTCTAAGTAGGAGATATAGTTTGAATTCTAGTCTGGATTTGGGGGTTCTGTCCCAGGAACACATCTCCCCATAAAAGGACTGTGTCTAAATACATTCTGCCATGGGCTCAGTCAGAAACTCTAAGTTAATTCTGACACAGCTCAAGGGTTTGAAAAGAATGCCCTCTTCCATTTCTAGCACCCTCAGAATGACTATGAACAGAAAGACTATCAAATCCCCAAACCATTTAGCTAACTGATGTGAATAAAAGGCTGAAAAGACAGCCTTGAGATCAAGGTGAGGGAGCTGGAATGTTCGTGGCAACAGCATGTACTGCCCACCCTCACTCCAGCAATAAGAGCCAGGATGCCATCCTTGGGACCCCCGCCTTCTGCCAAAAATCAAAGCTGAATGGCAGGTAAAGAGATGCTGAGTCCAGGAACCCAAGCAGGGACAGATCTTCCCGGATGTTGGGGAAGTCCACAAAGTAGCTCAGGAGGACCCTCATGGAAGAGAAGAATGGGAAGGGGAAAAGAGGGCGCTTGACAAGTGACCTTCACGAGCTCATCCTGGGGTTGAAAGTTAGTGGACTGGCACACCTGCTCCCACGCCGGGCTCTAGGCCTGTCCTTGAAAGCCTCCAAGATGTTGAGGACCTACACCCCAGCTACCTGGTTGTCTGCTAAAGCCCAGATTTGCATTTCCTAAAGAAATGCGTGGACCAGAGCCAGGAGAAGGCCCTAAATGGCCAGAACACCCATCACTGTCTTCCTTAAAATGGTTTCCTGACCCAATGAAAGAAAGCAAGAGTTTTGTGAACCCAAAAGAGCTGGGCTGGGGGCCCAGGGATCCCCAAACTTGCCTTTGTTTTGTCCCCCTAATGGCCAAGGATGCAATCCTCCTGTTTCTTCTAGAGCTACCGTCTGCTCTCCCTTCCGTATCCTGCACACTCACCTCCTCATGCCACCTGTGGAGCTGATGTCAACCCCACGGGCCAGGCTGGGCCCCCTGCAAACCCAGCCATCAACCATAACCCTAGATGTGCAGCAGTTGGCAGCACAGTCCCGAGGGATGGGCCGCCCAGGCAGCCACAGCGTGGCCCCCATGCAAGCTTGTGCCCCACTCTCGCATCAGACTCCCTATAGGGGGGGCCTCTTCTGTCTGATCCTCGGAGATCCTGGCCCAGAGACCGGCCCTTGTTACAAGCTGACTTGTGTCCCTAAACCCATATGTGGAGCCCTAACCCTCATCACCTCAAAATGTGACTTTATTTGGAGACAGGATCTATAAAGAGGTGATTAAGTTAAAATAAGCCCATAGGGTGGGTCTTAATCCAGTCTGACGGTGTCTTCAGAAGAAGAGGAAATTTGCAGCCACAAACAGACTCAGGGACACACGTGCGTGCGGAGGACCAATGAGGACAAGGTGGGAAGGCTGCCGTCAACGACAGAGGCCTCAGAGGAAAGCAAACCCGCCAACACCTTTGTCTGGGACTTCCGAACTGTGACGGAATGATTTTCTGGTGTTGAAGCTCCCTGGTCTGTCTTGGTCTATTTTGCTATGGTAGCCTGAGCAAATTAATACAGACCTCATTTCGGGGCTCTGCCACTTTCTGTGACTAATAATAATAAAGTCTAACCTTTATTCCGCATCCGGCACTGTGCTAAAGCAGTTTGCCTGCCTAGCTCATTCAATCTTCTCAACAACATAAGGAACGTTACCCCATTTTACAGATGGGAAAACTGATGCTCAGAGAAGTTACCGCCTTACCCAAGCTGATACATGACTGCAACGGGATTCAACCTGCAGCCATCACAACATGCCCCTGGGGATGCCCAGGGCACCAGTTCCCAGAAGCACCTGCAACATGAATGCTGGTGCCCCCCTAGGATCCATCAGCTGAAATCCCCCCCCCACACACTGGTGGTTTCAGAAGGAGGGGCTGATTAGCAGTAAGGGGGGAACCCTAGTGATGGAATTAGTGCTCTTATAGAAGGGACCTCAGAGAATGCCCTCACCTCTTTCCACCATGTGAGGACACAGTGAGAAGTTGGTAGGCCCCAACCCGGAAGAGAACCAGAACCTGACCATGCTGGCTCCCTGACCTCAGACTTCCAGGGCTTCGAGAAATACGTTTCTATCATTAATAAGCCACCCAGGCTTCTTGGCCTTTTCTCTAAGATCAAGTGTTAATAAGCCGCCCAGTCTATGGTACCGTGTCGCAGCAGCCCCAACTAAGACAGCACCCCTAAGTCCAGCTCTCAGACCAGATTGATGAGCCCGATGGGTAGAGCCAACATGGCCAGTGGTGACACATGGCCCCAGAGCGTCTTCCTGGAACCCCACGGGTGGCATGTCCTGCCAGGAGCCCATGAACCTCACGTTCCTCCTCTGAAGGCCTGTGGAGCTGTGACTTCACTCCTCTCCCCTCTGAGGGATGCCTCTGCCACATTGTTCTTCGGCAGCGGGCGCTGAGCAAGCCCCCTGGAACCACCATAAGCTCACCCTTCACAAGCCGCCTCTTCAAATCATTCCCGTAGCGAAGCGCCCTTGCGCACTCAAGTTCATCGATTGACCTTAGAAAAAGGGATAGCTCAGAAGCAACAGAAATGACAACTACCTACCTAGAATAAGATGAGGACAGTTCCTCGTCCCCTCCCCCCATGCCAGAAGGTCAGAGCTTCAACGGGCCTTAGAGACCGCCCCCTTTTCCTTCACCAGTGGGTCCTCAGATGCAGCAGACCGAGCCGGGGCGGTGGTGAGCCCGGGGAGCCCGACATCTCTTGCCGCTAACTTTACCTCACTGTCCCTGCAGGCCTCCTGCAGAAAAATGCCACAGTCAAACCCTCTTAATGAACAAAGCCAAGCTTTGTAAGCACGAGGAGGAATAAAATCTGTCGGTCCTGGGACTCATGTTACTGCGCTCATTTCAAGGTAAGCGTTATTAGCTCCCCACCGGGCTTCTCCTGAGCAACGTGAGAGCAGGAGTGGGCTCTGACCCCCCCATCGCCCCAAGCCCCACGTGTGTCTCTCAAGGTGCAGCACCCAAACCCCCTGCCTCAGACTCACCCAGAGGCCTTGATAAATGCAATTTCGATCTACGGACTCAGGCTCTCCAGAGTGGGGCCCAGGAATCTGCATTCCTCGGGCACCCCAGCTGATTCTGAGTCTCACCGCTCTGCCGGCTCCTTAGCCCACTCGGGAAGTGGGCCAGGCCCTGATGTGGGACATCAGGAGGGGAACTGACTGTCCTGGTGTGGTGCAGAGGGTTCCTGGGACATGGGACAGGCACCATCCTAGCCCCCTTCAAATCACACACAAGGACAAGGAGCAGGGGTTCCCAAGCTCCCAGGTGAGATGTCATCTCCAAATGTCTCTTACTTGGTGTTGGAATGCGCTCCAAATGTACTCAGTGTTGAGAGTGGGCGTGGGTGATGTTCTGGGATTTCACAACACTCCGGATGAAAAAATGAAGTCAGGGCATGAGGAGCTGACTCAGGGACTCTAGAAGAGGGGCCGGCTCCCCCAGCGGGTCCCCTGCCCAGAATCTACCATCTCCACCCTGTGCTGAAAGCAGCAAAAACCTGCCCCGAGCCACTGTCCAATTAGGATCAGAGGAGTGACCCTTGGATAGGAGAATCAAGGGGTGTCAGAACCAGAAAGTCTCCTGGAGATCAGACAGTCCTGGTCCCTCACTTCTCAGATGAGGAAACTAGAGTCCCAAAGGGCCACATGATTGGTAGTGTCGCAGAGGGAGCCAGCCAGAAGGTGACTCCAGCTCTCTCATCTCTGCACAGCGACACAAGCCCTTCTGCGGGGCAAAAAAAGAAAATGATAATAGCAGAAAAAGAAACCAGAAATCTCAGTTGAGGGGGAGAAGCCTAGACACATAGATGGGGTAGAGCAACAGGTGCTTAAGGACCATGGTGTCCTAACCCCCCCACACGCATTACAGATAAGAAACAGAGCGACACAGAGGTCACATATATTCCTCAAGGTCATACACAGGAAACATCCTTTGCAGGTCACTGAAGCACTGTCCACAGTGGGACCTGCCAACGAATCCAAAGATTTACTGTATTTGAAATGAGACACTGTGCCGCAGAAGGGAGGGACCAGTGCTCCAGAAGACAGAACTGGAGCCCTGGGTCCACGGACACAGTCCCGAAGCCTTCATCCTGGGGGACTTTCTCCCAGAGGATAGGGGCTATTCTGGGAAGAGCAATGGGGGTGACTTTCGCTTTTCACTTTGAACAGTTTTGAGGGGGCGCCTGGGTGGCTCAGTCAATTAAGCGTCTGCCTTCTGCTCAGGTCATGATCTCAGGCTCTTGGGATCAAGCCCCCCATCAGGCTCCCCCACTCAGTGGGGAGTCTGCTTCTCCCTCTCCCAGTCCCCCTCCCCCTGCTTGTTCTCTCCTCCCCACAAATAAATAAAATCTTTAAAATAATAAAATAAATAAATAAGATTAAGCAGGGAGGCGGAGCTCTTTGGTGGCTTGAGAGAGAGGAGCGGGAGACCAAGCCCTGAGCCGCAGAAAGCAGAGAGATGAGAACAGGGGATTTTAAGGCAGAGGCTGAAATCAAGGCAAGAAGACCAAAGGACCCCTCGGTAACTGGAGGTAAGGTGGGTTTCCTGGAGGGGAGATGCCAGTGTGGTGGCAGAATTGGACTCCAAGTTGCCTTTTTAAGTACCTTAAAAGTAGCTAATCTGGAGATCGTCAAGCATTTCTACTTGTCATAGTCACAGGAGAAAGAGAGCACCTAAGGATTTTAGAACTAATTTCTTTAAAGTATTTTGAGTTCTCCACAACTGAGCATTCAAAAATATTACCTCCAAGTTATAGTCCATGACAAAATGGAAACAATATTCCAGGAATTGGTGCCTCTGTGGTTGACCCAGTAAAACCCTGGCTATGCGGAACCCTTAGGGAATGAATGAGTCACTTTATAGAGTAGAATTTCCTGAATAGCTTGAAGGCGAAAACCTTAAGTGGCAAACAAGTCAACTTTTAAATAGAGGTTTCTAAACTTTCTAAACTGGCCTCCTCACCCCCTGCTTTCTAAAACAGAGGACCCAGGACATAACCTCATTTTAAGGCAGTCCTTAGGGGCTCACCAATGCCTGGAAGGACTCCACTCTTAGGTCCAGAATTTTCCCTCTCTTGCCATCATCCCCACCCCACACCGGTGCCTCACTCCCGCCACCCCCGCCCTGCACTCACTTCATCCCTGGTCCCCACTCCAGGGCCTCATTACTGTGGGTCATCCAGGCATCCCGGAGCTCAACAGCCATGCCCAGCGGATCAGCAGTTCTCTCTGTCTCTCTTATTATAGCTGCAGAATTGGAATCTATCAAAGAAAGGCACAGAACCACATGGCCAGCCGCCACAGATATAGGCAGCCTGTGTTTGACACAGGACACTGCCCTTTATAGAGTTTCTAAAGCAGCCGCACAGGTAGTTTTAGCTCCATTTTGATGACAAAACTAAGATTTGCAGGTTCTGTGAGCTTCGTAAGGTCCCCAGACCAAACACCAGTGTTCTAACCCCAAATCCTTCCACCTTGCTACCGTTTCAATTACCTACTTTGATCACGTGTCTTAAAATCTGCCAAGAGAACAGGCAGAAGGAGCCAAAATCAGCAACCCAGCTAAACCCCTTTAACTTGAAGATTCTTGGAATCAAGCTGGGCGGTAACTGTTTATTTCCGTTATTGTTAAAGTGTAGCTTGTGCGAATCATCGAATCATTGAAATTGCAAATGGCAAAGAAGTATTCCAGAGCCAGCCCACCGAGGTGTTTCTGAGAGAGGGGGTACGGACCACGTGACCAGGTCGGCCCTGTAATTGTGAACATCCCCTAAGGGAAGAAATCAAGGGGTTGGGGAGGAGTGAAAGTATCTGTGATTAAACTACTCTCAGGAGAGCTGGCTTCTGCTCTATTTTTATCTGGAAGTCCTACAGACCGGGAATGTGTTTCTAACGATGGGTCCATTTCCACCATATCCCAGGACAACACCCTTAGTGCCCTGTGTTCCAACAAATCACTTATGACGGAATGCCAGCCGTTTGGATTTCTGTGGAAAGTACACCCCACTGTCACTCTGACTGTTATCCCTTTAAGTTTATGACCACAGATCTCAAGTTACCACCCAGTACTGTTCGGAAAGGCTACTCCGTTTCTTAGCAAGTTCCCTCTCCCCCTGCCCGCGATGGCCATTCCATACCCTCTGCTCTCCCCTCGAGCCTCTTCCCTGCCTCTGTTCTCCGTCCATGACCTCGCCCCTTATGTCACCCAGAAAAATAGAAGCCAGGATCAAAGGCTACCTCTTCTCCCCTCCATCAAGCCCTCGGCCCCTCAGTATCCAACTCTCCCTTCAGGCCAGTTCTGTTGATACAGTGACCACCTGTCCCAGTCTGCCTGGGCCTGGCAGCGGGGAGTGGCCCTAGGACATGGAACTTTCCGTTTTAAAGCTTTCCCAGGATGTGGGACTTTCGGTGCTAAAACTGGGGGAGTCACTCTAAACACAGATGTGCTCCCCCTCCCCCACTCCTTCCCATCGGAGGCCCACCCTCCGGAGGACATGGGGTGCCATCCCCGAGGGCTCCAGTCCAACATCACTCTCTCTTCTGCCTCAACCACCTCTCCCTGTCCACGGACTCCTTCCCCTGACCATGTAGACAAGGCCTAAGATCTTCCTCCCTAAAGAATAAGGAACATCTCCCTGGACCCCACTCTTCTCTCCTCCTGCCAACTCGATTTGCTGTCCTCCCGAGCAAAGCTCTCCCCATGCTCACTGCCTCCTTTCACACCTGCCATTCTTGGTCAACCGCTTCCACTCGGGCCCCCTCCTCTTCCCTCCAACAAAACCTCCGTGGTCAAGATCACCCACACGGCCAAATCCAAAGTGAATTCTGAGTTCCCGTCTTATTCAACCTGGTAAGGTTGGTAAGGGATCAAGATTTTTGCATCTTTATTTCCTACTGATTACAGACCAACACTTTTGAGAAGGAGAACACGAAGGAACAGCTAGTTACAAGAATGAGGACGTGCTTGGGTAAAATGGCTATGAACATAGCTGAATGCCTACTCTGAATTTCTAGAACATGTCCCCCTGACCCAGGCTCTGCTCTAGATCCCATACTCTCCAGCTTAGAAAGGGCCAGTGGTTGGGGGCCTTCTAAGAGGGAAATTTGGACAAAGAGACGCAGATGTGTACAGAAGGAAGATGGCCATGGGTGTGAAGAGGCAGAAATGGAGGCTACAGCCGTAAACCAAGGAATGCCAAGGCTTGCCAGCAACCGGCAGAAGCCAGGAAGAGGCAAGGCAAGAGGCTTAGGCTTCCCTAGAACCTTCAGAGGGCACGTGGCCCCGACAACACTTTCTTTCTGGACTTGCTGTCTCCAGACCGAGAGAGAATAAATTTCTGTTATCTTAAGCCACCTGGAGAAACCAATACGACCCGCAGTTTGGATTTCCAGCCTGGACTGCCTCCCTGAACACCAGAACTCTCTTCGCACATCCGTGTCCTTGACATTGTCCTCTAGCAGTCTCAAACGTGACATGTCCCTAACTGAACTTTGGGGTTTTCTTCCCCAGACCGTTTTCTCCCGGTACACGGCAGAGGCCTTTTGTTAGCTGTTCAGGCCAAAAACGTAGGCGTCATCGTGCATCCCTCTCTCGCCACTGCACCTACATATCCAGTCCCTCAGCAGTTTCTGTCAGCTCTGCGTTCTAGATGTTTCCTCCCCTTCTGCCAACCATCATCACCTCTTGCCTCACTAGACTGTTCCAAAAGGGCAAGGACTTAGTCTGTTCATGGCTCTCCATGGGACCTGGAACGTAATGGGCATTCCATAAATACTTGTTAGATCAATGAATGAAATGAAACCTTATTAATTCAAACATTCCCCTGACTAAGAGTTTGGATCGCACGGATTGCATGGAGCACTGGGTGTGGTGCAAAAATAATGAATACTGTTATGCTGAAAATAAATTAAAAATACATTTAAAAAAAAAAAAAAAGAGTTTGGATCATGTAAACAAAGGCTACCAAGCCCAGCAACAGTAAAATGAAGATAAGGAAGCATTTTAACTATGTGGGGCAATAAACCATTTACAAGCAATATGTTAACCCTGAATCATTGCATACTCACAAGGGTCCCCAGGTTTCCCTCTTAAATGACCTGGTTTACTTGGTGGTTATACAGAGCCTGGGTCCTTCCTAGTTCAATCCATTCGAAGCATAGCCTTCAAAGTAGTATCAGTACATTTCCTTAAAAGAAAAGGCATTATCTACAACTCAAACTTTTTTTAAAATATGTTATTTATTTATTTGACAAACAGCGATCACAAGTAGGTGGAGAGGCAGGCAGAGAGAGAGGAGGAAGCAAGCTCCCTGCTGAGCAGAGAACCTGATGCGGGACTCGATCCCAGGACCCTGGGATCATGCCCTGAGCTGAAGGCAGAGGCTTTAACCCACTGAGCCACCCAGGCACCCCTACAACTCAAACTTTTGCAGTGACCTTTGAGAGCATACACATGCTAGAAACACCAGAGCTCTTCGATGTTTCTCGTCTCCACCATGGCTCGCCTAGCATTCCAAAAATGCATCTTGAAATACTCAAGCCTTTTGACACTGAGGAAAGCATGCTAGAAGCTGGGATTGGTTTGAAGAAGAGAGATAGCCACTCTCTCAAGCAGTTCTCAGCACACCCCATTGAGCCCGCAGCAGCGCCTTCCTCCCCTAGAGGATGTGATCCGTACAATGGGTGGCCCACATTTGGCCATCTTCTCTGTGAAGTTGTTGCATACGGTTCATACCTCTGAAGTTCAATTCAGTTCAGCAAACACTTCCTGCAGCCTGATCTCGGGTCAGACACAGGGCCAGTGCCAAGGGCTCAAAGATGAGTAAACAACACAGAGTCCCTAACTTCCAGAATCTTCCACTGGGGGATAAGTATATTAGTTATATTAATTATATTGGGATTATGTTCACATACCCAGACCATAACAAAAGCTTGGTTGAGGCGGGTTTAAGGCGCCTTGTCCAGCAAGGTAAAGAAACAGGTAATTCCCCGAGGGAGAGAGATGGAGGCATGAGGGATGACCTGAGTCCACAAAGTGGACAACACAGGGAAAGCAGGAAGCCCGGCTCATCCACGCCATACGAGCGCTAGATCACAAACCAAAAATTACATGAAAAAAAAATCATATAATCTAGAGAATAACTCCTGTAGCTAGAATTCTGGCTCCTAGCCACCAAAACCACACAAGTTTCAAGGTTCAAAAACCAACTAATTGTCCCTAGTGCAGAAGATCTCAACAGCGACACCTGGAACATTTTGTGCTGGATAATCCCTTGTCTCAGGGGGCTGTCCTGTGAGCCCTGGGATGTTTGACAGCCCCCCTGGTGTCTTAGCTCAGGCTGTTAGGGCAAAAATACTCGACATGGGTGGCTTAAACTACAGAGATGTATCCCACAGTTCTGGAAGCTGGAAATCTGCCATCAGAGTGACAGAGCACGGGGATTTCTGGTGACAGTCCTCATCCTGGTTTGCCGATAGCCACTCTCTCGCTATATCCTTTTTTTTTTAATTTTTTTAATTTCTTTTCAACATTCTTTTACCAATTTTATTTATATTTATTTATTTTTAAAGATTTTACTTCTTTGAGAGAGAAAGAGCAGATAAGGACAAGCCGACTCCTCCCTGAGCCCAACACTCCAGACCCTGAGATCTAGACGGAGCTGGGCTGGGGGTGGGGCTGCCCTTTGAGCCACTCCCGGGAGCCCCCATGGGGTCACACTGCCCATAAGCTGGCCCGTCCTCAAGAGGAAGTATGAGCAATCTCCTGATTGAGGCAAAGGGTTGGCACCACGTCAGATCTCCCTCCTGGGCCCACAGGCCCGCTTTCCCACAGCGTATGACCCCACTCGCCTACTCGGACTTCCCTCCATCTGCCTCTAGGCCTCGGGTGGGATCTGCCCCCTGTTTCTCTCAGGCGCCCCCACGTGGGCTGACCCCTGTGGCTCTGACACCCCCCAGCCCCCTCCCCCTCCGGTTTATCTCCCCTTCTGTGGCCCTCACCCACCGGTCATCCACGGGTCCCCACTCCTTCCCCGCGCCGACCTCCACTTGTCCGCATTTCCCCCTGGCCTGTGACCCACAGGCTCGTGGACCCTCCCTCGACTGAGTGGGCCACACACTGCTCCCTCCACTGCCCCTCTACCCTGAGCTCCCAGGCTTTGGCCAACACCCTGCCCTAAGGAGTACTTGCCAGAAACCAGCGGCTGCCCACCCCAGAGCCCCACTGTCGCTGCCACCCTCCCCTCGCCCCCTGGGCCTCTCTGTCCACACTGCCTGACTCCCTCCTGCCTCACCATCCCGGTCAACACAGCCCTCAAACCCTGTGCCAGGCTTTCCCCCCTTCTCCCACTCCCAGCCACTACCAGAATGTCTCAGAGGGATCCAGACCCCTACATGAGGATTACTGGGGGGCCCTTGTTTAAAATGCTGTGACAGAGACAGAAGCCAGACACGCAGGAGGACGGACACACACTGTGTGATTCCGCCCATCAGAGGTCTCCGGAGCGGTCAATCCACAGAGACAGAAATGGAAGGTGGATGCCAGGGCCTGGGGGAGGGGGAGCGGGCAGTGAGGGCTAAATGGGGACAGAGTTTCTGTTTGGGAAAGGTGAAAAAGTTCCAAAGGTGGCTGGAGGTGATGGCTGCACACAGTGTGACTGTCCTTAATGACGCCAGACTGTGCACTGGAAAAATGATTAAAATACTCAAGTCTCGATTATGCATATTTTGCCGCAACAAAAAAAAAAATAAAAATGCTATGGGGCGCTAGGGGGGCTCAGTGGGTTAAGCATCTGCCTTGGGCTCAGGTCATGATCCCAGGGTCTGGGATCGAACCCTGCATCACATCGGGCTCCCCACTCGGCAGGGAGCCTGCTTCTCCCTCTCCCTCTGCCTGCCGCTCCCCCTGCTTGTCTTCATGTTCTCTCTCTCTCTCTGACAAATAAATAAATAAAATCTTTAAAAATTAAAAAAAAAAAAAAGCTACGACACAGCATCTTAGGAGTCCTGCAAGGAAGCCCTGTTTTTAAGCAGCTCCCCCCCACCCCGGGAAGATCTTCTGTGAGAACCAGGAGCTGCCACCCCCTCCAGTCCCAGGGCTGCTGAGCTTGGCCTTCCTGATCTGGACCGTCCCTTGGCCCAGGAGAGGTGGCAGGCCTCTGTCGCACCTGCCAAGAGCTGCTTGCCAGGACCAGCCCGAGGGCCACATGAAAGCATGTGAGGAGGCTGCTGACTTCCAAGGGGCTCTCACCTGGTGAAGGAGACAAGTTACGGAGCCGAGGGCAGGGAGCCCACGGAGACCCCGATCCCCGGAGACCCCGATCCCCGGATCCCGGACCCCATCCCTCAAAGCTTTCCTGAGGGGCGAGAGCTGTATCAGACCCTGAGGAATAACTGGCCTGGAGGAGCTTGGGGGTGCTGGGGTGCTGCTGGCCGAGGAATTACACACGCAAAGGCCTCTGGTCCGTGTGAAAAGGACCAGAAGGGAGGGGTGGGGGGTGTGTACCAAGAACAAAGGGAAGCCTGGTCAGAGCCCCCCTCCCCCACCCCCATCCCCCCACCCCTCCCCACCCCCGGGGGGGGGGGTGCGCGGGGTGCACAAAGGCCTAGAATCTGGGTTGCTGGGCTGGGAGGAACTCCCCGCCACAGGAGCACAAAGCTCTCGGCCTCCTTATCTCCTCACACTAGTCCCTGTGGTTCTTGGGATGGTCTCCTGCCTCCCACCGCCTCAGCCAGGCAGGTCTGGTCAGTGGGAACATTCCTTTCTTCCAGCTACAGCTGGGGCTGGGGGGGGTGGGGGACAGGGGCGGGGGGAGGGGGCACCTGGCCCTGAGACCTTCAAACCAAAACTGACTCCCCAGCCCCCTTCCCCCACCCCCATCTCCCGCCCCTGCCACTGCCCCCCTGACTCAACTTCAGATCTGTCGACGGGTTTCCCAGCCTGCTCTCCCCATTTCTAGCGGGAGGGCAGGAGACAGGACTCGGGGAAGCCTCGAGCTCACAGACCCTGCTTCCTGGCAGGCAGGGCAGCCCTTAGCCCACTGCCCGTGACCGCTGGGGGAAGAGTTGGGGGGGGGCGCAGGCAGGACCCAGTGGACTGTTGTCCTGCACAGTGAGAGCCACGGAACCCTCATCCTTGCTCTGCTTGTCTCTGCCCCTTCCTACGTGTGCCCTCCCTGCCGCTGAGAGCTTAGGGACGGGAGAAAACAAAGCACAAGGGTTAAATTGCATTCGGGACTTGTGTTCCAGTTCATTCTAGATACATCAATTCAGAATCTAATCCAGCAAACTTGGGATCAGCGGAGGAGGGCCTGACCCTTTCTGGAAGGCCCTGAACTCTGAAGGCCTGACCTCTGTCCCCGAACAGGGCCTTCCTTCCCGAGCTCTCCGCTATGCGAGGAATTCTGCATGCAATAAAAATTGAAAAAAAAAAAAAAATCCCCCCTGGATTTGCTGCTTTGGGATCTGACCAAGTCGGAATGTGTGTCGCGGAGGAATGCTCGCTGCCTGGGCAAGGTCAGCGACGCGCAGGAAAGCAGATCTCAGCAAATCACGTCCTCCACCTTCCCCAAAAAGCCCAGGAGCTGCCTTCCACGAGAGCCAGACGGAAGAGCGGAGCAGCTGGCAGAAGACGGGCCTGATCCTTCACCACGAGGTAACGAGGGTGAGAAAGAGTTAAAGGCTGAACCCTGTCCTCGAAGAATTCAGACGGAGAAACCCTAACCTCCAGCACCTCGGAATGGGACTGTGTCTGAGGACAGGTCCTTCAAGAAGTGGCTGAGGTAAAGGAAGGTCATCAGAGGGGGCCGAGTCAGTAGGACTCCTGTCCTACCCGCAAGAGGCCGTAAGGACACAGGCAGAGAAGGAAGATGCTGAGGAGACATTATCCAGAAGCCGAGGACAGAGGCCTTGACCTTGGGCTTCTGGCCTCCAGAACTGTGAGAAAATAAGACTCTGTTGTTTCAGCCACTTGGTCTGTGGCACCCTGTTAGCACGGCCCTCACAGGTGGCCTCCTGCCACCTGCCTGAAGAGAAGAACAGAAGAGCTAAAGGGAAGTGAACCTGCTGTGAGTGTGAACAGTCGTGATGGCTGGGGGCTGGGTCCACGCAGCTGCATTTCCCAGGATTCCCGTCCTTCTAGGGTCCCGGGTCAGCGAGGGCCCTAGAGGAATGTATGGCATTCGGAAGGTTTGGAAGGCACAGGAGAAGCACTGCCATCTTGTTCTGCTCTGAAGGAGGCTCAGGGCCCACCTTGCTGGCGTGGGGCGGCCGCTGGGCCTGCAGCAAACCCAGCTCCCAGGCCAGGTGAATGCGGCTCTGGGATGAGGGCCGCAGCTTGCCCCTCGGGTCTCCCCTCCAGGTCATCGTGGAGAAGGCAGGCAGTGAGGGCCAGACATGGTTCCGGGCTGTCTCCCCACTGGCCCTCCCTGATCCGGCCCAGATGAGACACAGGACGGCACCTTACACAGACCGCAGACTGACCTCCCACTGGCACGGGCGCTCGGACCCAGGGACAGAGCCCCTCTTCTCTCTATAGCTCACGGACATTCCACTTCTCTCATCAAATCTTGACTGATACAATAATCAACAGGAAAAAAAAATCAGTCTTAGCAGCTAGCCGAACAGGTGCGCATTTAAGACACATAACCTGATGAGGTCTTGTATGTTTAATTCCCTGAGATAGCGGTGTCGGCGAGTGCGAGTAAGCCTGATGGAGTCAACATTGGGCCTCTCACCAGACGCAGAATCCCAAAGCCTGTTCTTTTCCCAGCGGCTGTTCCCGGCCATGCATCCTCCCACACGGCTCTTCGCTTCCATTCCTCTTGGGTCATCTAGACTAGAGCCTCGGGGCTTCCGTCCTGCCTCCACACCTCCTTCCCACTACCTGCTGCTGGTCCCAAGCCCCTGCTTCTAGAAAGCCACGCTGCAGCACATTTCAAAGTCGAAAGACCAAGACCAAACCCTCTGCCTGGATGTTTAGACCTTTTATAATCTGTTCCCACCCTACTGCCCCCGCCATCCTCCCCCACTGCTCCTCAATGCGTACCCTCTACAGACTGAGGTCAGTCTCACCTTCCCTGCTGGGGGCCTGCCAGGTCTCTCCATCCCTCGGCCACCCCTCGGGTTGTCTCCGTGTTGCAGGACCTCTCATCGTGCGAGGCTCAAATCTTGCCTCCTTCACGAAAGCTTCCTTCAACAAGGCCATCAGGGGTAGCATTCTAGAGAAAGGCCTCTGGAGCTAGCCAGCCTGCATTCAAACCCTGCCTTTGCCGTTACGAGCCCTCCGTCACTCAATCTTTCTGCCCCTCAGATGCCTTCATTGTAAAACAGGCATGTAACTGTACCCGCCTCACAGGGTTTTCCTGAGGATCCATGAGTGAAGTTACCCAAAGCCTTTCCATCATGCCTGACATCTAAAAAGTGCCTGATAAGGGTTAGTCCTTATTTTAGTTTTATTTTCATTATTGTCTGACCCTTCTGCCCATCTCCAACCCTCTTCTCCCCTGAGTTTCTACACCTAGTAATAGCAGAGCCCACATCACTCAAGCACATTATGCATAGTTGATCTTGTACCGTTCGGTGCAATTTCGTGTGTAACAAAGAGGAACAAGAACAGTCTATCTGTAATCAGAACATCAAAAAGCAATAGCTTATGCATGAGCATAAAATATTCCTCATTCCTAATGTGCAGAATAAGCAGGAGAACATTCCCTGCTTCTTCCTGATAGCATTTAACCCCTAAAAAGCCTAGGAGGAAAAAGATGAAAACAACCTTCAGAAACGTAAAGACAGGAGAATGCCTGTCCAACCCCACCCCCCATCCCCTGGCACCACAACGGTCCTGAAACTCATCCTCCTGGTGCATCTGAACACCAAAATGTGACATTTTTGAAGACGTGGTTGTCCCATGAAGAACTACCTGGAAGATGGTCTGATCAGAGGAGGGGACCTCAAGTCTGCATCGGCTCCTCCTGAAATTGAACTGCATTCAAGTTAGGGGAGACCCTAGGGGGCCACTAGATGGTGACAGCATCAGGTGGGGAGGGGGGGCAGTCCCTGGTGCCGTGCAGGCTCTCCGCACTCCCTCCCCAGGACTTCTGGTTTACTGCCCAGACTGTTAAAGGTTCATGAATTAGCCAGTTCCTAGTTCAAGATAATGTAGAAGTCACACAACACTCCACTTTTACAGGACTCCCTTCCTTCAGCTTTAAAATGAGGGCATTAGCGGAACCAGAGGGGAGATAACGAAGCACCCAGCTCTGAAATTTTGCACAGTGTTTTCTTTTTTTTTTTTTAAGATTATATTTATTTATTTACTTACTTATTTATTTGAGGGAGTATGGGGAGGAGGAGCAGAGGGAGAGGGACAAGCAGACTCCAAGCTGAGCCCAGAGCCCAGCTGGAAGGGTGGTTCCCACAACCCTGAGATCATGACCTGAGCCAAAATCAAAAATCAGATGCTTAACAAACTAAGCCCCCCAGGCACCCCAGCACGGTGCTTTCTGGACAGTCAGAGCAGGCAAAAGCAGCCAAGGAGGGCTCTAAGGGTTTAGTTTTTGCCCCAGGCAATCTACAGATTCCGTGCAATCCCGATCAAAATTCCAACGGCATTTTTCAGAGAAACGGAAACAATAATCCTAACATTTGTAAAGAGCCACAAAAGAGTCAAAGCAATCTTGAGAAAGGCGAACCATGCTGATTTCACTTCCTGATTTCCAGCTACATTACAAAGCCACAATAATCAGAACGGTAGGATATTGGCTTAACAGCAGACACGCATATCAAAGGGAACAGAACAGAGAGTCCAGAAACAAACCCATGCACTTATGGACAATTTACCACAAAGGAGCCAGGGATATACAACCGGGAAGGGGTAGTCTCTTCCCTAGGTGAGAGTCTGATCTCCCCTTTCCCTGTGAGCAGAGCAGTATCAGAAAGAAGGGAGGAAAAAAAAACAAACAAACAGAGCTTTAACTTAGCCTTGAAGCCTCTGGTACCTGAGTTCTCCTGGCTGAAAGGTGCCAAAGCCAAGGATGGATATGGCAAGCTACAGGGCTTACCTGGGTTCAAGGCCCAGCTGTGACACTTAGGGCAAGCCTCTGCTTTCCCAGCCATTACATAAGGCTAATAATCACGCTTACTTTACACACGTATTGATTAAAGTGTAAAGCACTTTGCCCAGAACCCAAAGCGAAGTAGGTGCTCAAATCATTGGGCTATTCAGCAACTGTGGACCGGTGTCTACAAAATGATAGACGATTCCAAGGCACTGGGGCACAATCTTAAAAAAAGACTCCACCTTACAGACTTGGCCTTTGGGAGGAAAAGACAGATAAGAAGAAATAACCAAAATAAAGTAAGATTTTCTCAAAAGCACAGGAGAAGAATATGAAGAAGAATCAAGCAGGACAAATGAGACAGGAAGGGGGCTGTGGTTTTAGGTAAAGTCCTCGGAAAAGGCCATTTCTCCATTAGAAGAAAGCACCCTGGAAGGGACACCCTAATCCTCATTGCCCGTGCTCTGGACATGGTACCAACAGAGTATTTCTCTTGGTGTTCAAATGGACATTTCTGCTCAACCATACCTCCCAAAATCGAACGTCCTAGCTGGAAGAGAACTTGGAGAGTCTCTATTTCACTTTGTTGATGAAGGACTGAGACCCAGGAAGGTGGGCTGACAAACCCAGGGCCACCCAGTTCAGAGACAGAGGTTGACCCTGCCTCTACGGCCAATGTTCTTGCCTCTCTTGTAATCCATTGTCTCTGACCATATAAACCTGCCGCCTGGAGCCTGGAAGCCTTTGCTCTAGTTCACAGTTCATTCAGACATGTCCGACAGGAAAAAAAAAAAAATTATCATAGATTTGCAAGAAGACATTCATGAACCAGTGACCCTCATTTCAAGAATTAAGAGTGAGGGGCGCCTGAGTGGCTCAGTGGGTTAAGCCTTCAGCTCAGGTCATAATCTTAGGGTCCTGGGATCGAGCCCCGCATCAGGCTCTCTGCTCCGCAGGGAGCCTGCTTCCCCAGGCTCTCTCTCTCTGCCTGCTGCTCTTCCTACTTGTGATCGCTCTCTCTGTGTGTCAAATAAATAAATAAAATATTTTTAAACAATTAGAATTAAGAGTGAGAGGCCATTGCTTCCAGTGATCACTGGGTACCAAGAATCCCATCACACGCAAAGGCAAACACCACCCGCAAACCACGTATACAGCACTCCTTGGCTGTAAGACCGTCATCAAAAAAACCAAAAACCTGTTTCCATTCTTTTTTTTTTCTCCTTAGATTGTCACCAAAATGTGAAAACAAAACTGTGGATTGTGCTGAATCCTTGAACCCCTCAGAAGAGCCCGCAGAGCCCAGTGCTCTCACCGGGACGTTCCTAAAGGGCTGTTTCTCTTAGGAGAGAATTCCTTGCCTCCATCAGGGACATTTCTAAGAGCCACCAAGGCTAACGGGACCAGCGAGAGCTGATCAACCAGTTGTCCCTTGGCAGCCCAGCTGCCCTGGGCTGGAAGGACCACAGCGGGGGCCGAACACGTCGGCGCAGCTGTCGGGGACACGGGAACATCAGTGGGCCCTTAAGGTGGGGACTTCAACTCTCCACCCATCCATTCAGCAGACACGAACTGAGGGCCTGCTATGGGCCAGGCACTGAGGGATGACAGGAAACCAGACAGAGCCCCTGACAACACGGCACTTCTAATGAGGAAGAAGGAAGTGAGGGAATTGGGGAGTTAAGAAGCGTGGGAGAGCGATAAGGAAATGCATAAGAGACAGAGACAGTGCCTGAGGTTGGGGGAAGGAAGCTTCGGTGCTTCAGGTAAGATCCCAGAGACGGGCAAAGAGTCCGTCAAGGAAAGAACATTCCAGGCACAGTTCACAGCAAATGCAGAAGCCCTGAGCTGGTGGCCCGAGCTCAGTTGCGGAGGAGAGTTGGGGTCAGAAGAGCAGGGAGGGCCAACAGACCTTTGCAACCCCTTGAGATCTCCCTCGAGTGAGACAGAGAGCCAGGGAAGGTCGTGAGTGAGGCGGGACATGAACTGACTAATGCTTTAAAAGGATGGAGCCTGATGCTGTGCTAAGGGACCAGAGAGTACCCAGGGCAGAAACAGGGAAAGCGGTTTGGAAACAGCTGCCATCCTCCCGATGATGGAGACAAGGCGGCCATGATCAGGGCAGTAAGGACAGAGATGCGGAGAAGGGACTAGATTGCGGATCTGGAAGATGGAGCCGATGGAAATTGGTAATCACCTGTGTACAGGCTGTAAAAGAGTTAGGGGAGTCCACGGGACGCCTGGGTGGCTCAGTCGGTTAAGCATCTGCCTTCAGCTCAGGTCATGATCCCAGAGTCCTGAGACCCATATGGCGCTTCTTGCTCAACAGAGAGCCTGCTTCTCCCTCTGCCTGCTGCTCTCCCTGCTTGTGCTCTCTCTCTCTGTCTCTCTGACAAATAAATAAATGGAAACTTAAAAAAAAAAAAAAGAAAGAAAGAAAGAAAAGAAAGGAATTAAAGGAGTCCAGGGTGATGTCCAAGTTTCAGCCTGACCAAGCTGGGGGTAACACTGACGTTCGCAGAGAGAAATACCGTGGGAGGCACCCGGTGGAGGTGGGGAGAAGGGTAAGGAAGAGAGAATTTTCCCAGCAGGTGTTTAAGTTCTGTTTCTTTTTCTTTTTCTTTTTCTTTTTTTAAGATTTTATTCATGTATTTGACACAGAGAGAGAGATCACAAGCAGGCAGAGAGGCAGGCAGAGAGAGAGGGGGAAGCAGGCTCCCCGCTGAGCAGGCAGCTTGATGAGGGACTCAATCCCAGGACCCTGGGATTATGACCTGAGCCGAAGGCAGAGGCTTAACCCACTGAGCCACCCAGGCGCCTCCAGGCTCTGTTTCTAATTGGTAAAGTCAGCCTTGCACAGGAGATGGGCCACATGATCCAGCAGTCCCCCTACTGGCTATACACTCACAAGAATTAAAAGTGGGTACTCGTGCAGGTGCATTGTACACGGTCCACGTTTTGAAAAGCCTCATTCACAACAGCCAAAATGTGGAAGCCACACAAACATCCAGCAACAGATAAATGGGTAACTGGGCGTGTGTATCCAATGGAGTATGCTTCAGCTTGCTACAGCATGCAAAAACCTTGCAGACCTCACGCTTAGTGAAATCAAGCCAGATCCAAAGGACAAATGTAGGATTCCACTGAGGGACCCAAAGTGGTTAAATTCAGAGAGGCAGAAAATGAAACGGGGGTTGCCAGGGGCTGGAGGGAGGAGGGAAGGGAAAAGTAGTGTTCAGTGGGTCCAGAGTTTCTGTCGGGGAAGATGGAGATGTTCTGGAGATAGACGGTAGCAACGGCTGCACAGCGGTGTGTGTGCCCTTGATGCCACCAACCGAACACCTCCAGTGGTTAAAAGGGGAAGCTCTATGTTATGTATACTTTATGATTTAAAAAAAAAAAATAGATGGTGATCTCACAGCTTAGTCCACGGACAAGGGCTCTAGAAGGTGTGCACACACACAAACGCAAATGAAAAATGATTCTCGAGTTGTCCCATGGTGAACTGTGGGGCCAGGAGTACCGCATCCATTCCTCCAAGTGGCTTCGGAGTAAGGGGAGGGAGGCCTCGCAGGAGAGGCAGGGGCCGAACGGGAGCTTGTCCCAGGCAGAAAGGGCAGTGTGAAAGAAGACAGGACTGGGACGCCTGGGTGGCTCAGTCAGTTAAGTGTCCAACTTTTGATTTCAACTCAGGTCGTGATCTTAGGATCATGAGACACGAGCCCGGCGTTGGGCTCCTCACTAAGCACAGAGCCTGCTTGGGATTCTCTCTCTCTCTCTCCTTCTACCCTCTCCCCTGCTCTCTGCGCGCTCTCTCTCTCTCTCCCACTCTCTCTCTCAAATAAATAAATAAATAAAATCTTTAAAAAAGAAGAAAAAGAAAAAGAAAGAAAGAGGACAGGACTGGAGTAAGACATTCAGAGAAGCAAACTGAGCAAAGAAGACGAAACAGCAGGAACGGGCATGACCTGGCACGGAGCGCGGGAGACCTGACGACAGCCTTGGTGACCAAGGGCAAGAGCCCGTGGCAAGCAGTCCCACTTGAGGCTGATGAAGGGCCACACCGGCGACAGCTCAGACTGAGCACTTACTATGCGTCTAAGCCGCGGACAGGGACTAAGTGACTCACACAGCCAACGACCCTGTAAGGGGAGTCCCCCAGTCATTCCCGGGTCACAAAGGAGGACACTGGAAACCTCCCAAGGTCAGAGCGGCAGAAACAGGATTCAGTGCAGCCCTGCAGCCGGGCTCTCAGCCTCTAATCTGCGCACCTCCTGATGGCGGGCAGCCCCGAGGTCAGCTTCCCTGGACTCTACCCTTCCAAACTCACTGGAGCATTTAGGACACTGTGTGACTGGGTCGATGTCTTGATTCAAGACCCCCGCTGGGGGGCGCCTGGGGGGCTCAGTCTTTAAGCATCTGTCTTTGGCTCAGGTCATGAGCCTAGGGTTCTGGGATCAAGCCCCACATGGGGCTCCCTGCTCAGTGGGAAGCCTCCCTATCCCTCTGTGCTCTCGCTCTCTCTCGATCTCAGTCTCTCTCAAGTAAAATAAATAAAATATTTTTAAAAAGAAGACGAAGAAAAAGATTGGGGGGTGGGGAAGAGAGCCCCTTGGTCCAAACTTCACAGTCTTACCTCAAAGTGCAACAACGTCTTTCTGATCAAACCTCCTGATCTGCTTATTTACCAGAACGACTCTCGATGACAACAGCTGACAGCCGTGTTGCCATGACAAATGCGAGTTGTGTGCCGTTCAAACGCGTTTCTAACAATCAAGGGAAATGGCAGAATCCTTCTGAGAAGTTGATGTAGAGATAGCTGGAGGTTCGTGGCGGGGGCAGGAAAGGGTCGTTTCTGGCATCCCAGGGAGGTCACGTTGACACAAAACGCAGCCTCAAAGTCCACGCAAGTGTGGGACGTGGAAGTGGGTTTGCAAGGAGACGTCAGGGTCAGGGGAGAACCTACGACGCGGTCGGTCAAGGAGTCTCCACCAGGGAGAACCGTGCTCTCCCCTCTAGTGTGAACCGAGACCCACGAAGCCACAGCAAGTCCCTCCCAGCCGCACAGATTTTATCTGAATCCCTGGGCTGGGCGGCTTTGCTTCTGCCTTCAGGGCTGGCTCTCAGTAAAGGCTCCTTGACGGGAAGCAACACCATAATCTCAGAGTGTACCAGGCCCTTTGAGGAAGGGGGTCAAATCCCAAATACCTTTCAGTCTCAAGACATTTAATAAGAGGCCAACAAAGTATATTGCAGAGCAAGACCTGCCGCACTGGGAAGGCAAACACTGCAACAAGCTAGAAGCCGCTTCCAGAAGGCGAGAGATGACTGCCCAGCCCTGTGTGAGTACTAGGAAGCCTGCCAGAGGCTCCTGCCATCATTTGTTTCATGTGCTTGCCACAGTGTGCCCGGGGACCTCCCCGGTCTCCACTGGACGTGAAGCCTAGTAGAACCCCAGCCTCCAGGGAGCTGACGCAGGGAGGCCCGGGCACCCCAAGACAGCAAGGGACACTGAACCCAGACTCAGAGGCTCAGGGGGGGCTGGGGGGCCTGATTCAAACGCTCAGAAAAACTGGGAGCGAGGTGCCTGGGTGGCTCAGCCGGTTAAGCAGTTAAGCGCCTGCCTTCGGCTCAGGTCACGTCAGGGTTGTGGGATGGAGTCCTGCAAACACAGGCTCCCTGCTCGGGGGGAGTCCGCTTCCCTCTCCTTCTGCCCCTCACAGCCATCGCTTTTGGTTTTGCTTTCTCTGTCTCTCAAATAAATTTTAAAAATCTTTGTGGGTTTTTTTTTTTTACGATTTTATCTATTTATTTGACAGAGAGAGAGAGACAGCGAGAGAGGGAACACAAGCAGGGGGAGAGGGAGAGGGAAAAGCAGGCTTCTGCTAAGCAGGGAGCCTGATGTGGGGCTCGATCCCAGGATTCTGGGATCGTGACCTGAGCTGAGGCAGCCACCCAACAGCTGAGCCACCCAGGCGCCCTTCAAATAAATAAATAAAATCTTTAAAAGAAAGAAGGAAAGAGGGAGGGAGGAAGAGACCAGGGAGCCCAAGGCACGGGGAAGAGCCCCTCGGATACACCGCAGCAGGGGGACCAGCATCAGGGAAGGGAAGGGAAAGGCGCCCATGGGAAGCTGGGGGGGTCGAAATGGCAGCCGGGTCAGGGCAGCACCCTGGGGTTAAGCCAAAGGTGTGAACCGCACCCTGAGAGAAAAGAGGAGCCACTGCAGAATGTGAAGTGGTAGTAACGTGATCTGGTTTTTATTTTATTTTTTTTAAGACTTTTATTTATTTGATAGACAGAGAGAGATCACAAGAAGGCAGAGAGGCAGGCAGAGAGAGAGGGGGAAGCAGTCTCCCCGCTGAGCGGAGAGCCCGATGCGGGGCTCGATCCCAGGACCCTGGGATCATGACCTGAGCTGAAAGCAGAGGCTTAAACCACTGAACCACCCAGGTGCCCCTGGTTTTTATTTTATTTTAGACGGGCCTCTACTTACAGCTGCCTCCACCTGCGGCAGAAAAATCCACGCGGGGCAGACGCGTGAGGAGGTGGTTGCCGTCACAAATGAAAATCAGAGTCAGCAGCCGTGGAGCTTGGAAAAGCAGGCTGGAATCCGCAGGCCCCCAGAGGTGACCCCGAGAGAGAGTCTAGTGTCAGAAAAATAAAGACGGCGGGACAGGTCCGTGGGAAATGCTGCAGTTTGTGAGCTTTCGGGAAGAGAAGCACCCACGAAGGGCCTGGGAAGGGAGGGGAGAAGCTGCCCTAAGCACTGTGGACACAAGAGGACAAGAGATGTCACTTGGTGAAGGGCAGGGAAGCTTCCAGGAGGGAGGGTGCACTGCGCCAAGCACCCAGACACTGCCATGGGCGGGGTAAGGATTAACCAGAACGGCATGGGAGTGGGGGGGGAGGAAGCCCAGGGGCGATGGGGGGGGCACTAGGGTGAGTGGCAGGCAAGGAAAGAGCCCCCTTTCTAGCATGTTGGCTCCACAGGAACAACCCCACAGATAGCCAAAGGGGGAGGGGTTCTTTAAACTGGGGAAGAAGGGGTGCACAGAGGTATTAGGAAGGGGATGCCAAGGTAGAGGTGGGGTGCTGGCGAGAGAAGGGGTGAGTGAAGGCGACTCACAGAACCCCTGGTGGGATCCCACATGGTGCTGGGATGGGGGAGGAGGTTCCTGGGACAAGGTGAGGGGAGAGCTGATGAGCTCGGACTGCCCAGGGACAGGCTGTCCCCAGGCTCCCGCTGACAGGCTCCACAAAGATTTTCCACATTTCTAGAAAGGCCATACATTCCCTATTTTCCGTGAAATCTCCGGATTTTTTTTTAAAGATTTTATTTATTTATTTAACAGAGAGAGATCACAAGTAGACAGAGAGGCAGGCAGAGAGAGAGGAGGAAGCAGGCTCCCTGCTGAGCAGAGAGCCCGATGCGGGACTCGATCCCTGGACTCTGAGATCATGACCTGAGCCGAAGGCAGTGGCTTAACCCACTGAGCCACCCAGGCACCCCGAAATCTCCGGATTTTTAAATGTGGTGAGCTACCTTAAAAAAAAAACAGTTTAAGTCTTATGCAGGCCCAGATCATGGCTAGGGCCTGGACTGAGCCAAGAGCCCCCCACCCCCACCCCCGCGCCGCCCGCTTAGTGCCCTGTGACCCTGTGATCCAGAACCTTCACTCTCCAGTTACTTCTTCCTCTCTCTCGCCCTTCACGTGGGTGTCTTCCCTCAGGAAGGCCTCAGGGCGCCTGGAAGACACGGTCCTATGTGGACGCTATCATTGCCCTGGTCTCCAGATGGGATGTGTCCTTACCAAGACCCAAGACCATTCTTTTAGTCCCACCACCTTCTCTCACCTGCATTTGGGGTGGAAACTGAGACTGCTCGGCTCGGTTGGAGGTTTCCTCAGGTTTACTCTGGTCTTTGCATTCCAGGGCTGATGGTTGTGATGTGCTCTAACAACAACGACAAGGATTATTAAAGGGTCACTTTTAAAGTCATCCAATTGATTAACATTTCTCGACGGGTATATAAACAACCCAGAGGCCCCAACTTTCCCCACCACCACTTCTCAGCCCAGCCCCTCCTCTCTCACTTGGAAGCTCTGCCTGTAGGAGAAAGAACAGAATCTTAAGAAAGGAGTTGACAAAAACTGAAAGACATCCTGTGGCGAAAGTCTGGTGAACCTTGTATAAGGGGAATGATGCTATCTCGGGTTCATAGATTCAGCAAGCAAGCCCTGTTCCCGTCCTCAAGGATTTTGCAATGGCGGAAGGAGAAAGATAAGGTCCAGTGTAACACTGTGAACAAGGGGCCGTCGAGCAAAGAATGTGTAGAAAGGAGGGTTGTGAGTTACGTCCACTGAGCATCTCCTCTCTGTCCAGCACTGAGCTGGATACCATGGGATGGAGTCTGAAGTCTACTGGGAGGAGTTCCTGAAACTTTATGTGAGAGCTCTCCAATCCTGGGTGACCACCATCTTGGATGGGGACTCCCAACAGGAAGGAAAGCCCACCTGGCCATGGGATTCCCTGGTCAAGGCCAAGACTCCATCTGACAACAACATAGAAACCAGGTCGTAGAGAACATGATTGCGACCAACAGCTCCAGTGAGATGTTCTTTTCATGTGTTTGCACACGTTGAACATCATCCCAAGAAATTACTCTTCTCCAAGACAAAGAAACTTGGAACTTAATCAGTAGAATGAGCCTGGATCTTCAACTTCAAACTGTTGAATTTTCTTATTCATGCTTCCTTCTCACAGTTGGCTGATCTCTCCTGCCCCAAGCTTTCAAAGGGATGTTGGAGGCACTTAAATTTTTCTTCACCATAAAAGTAAGAAAATCCCCTATTAGACCTTCCTAAGGGCTGGACCCATGGATCATTTGTCTCTATGTCCCTGTTTATAGAGCCTAGCAGAGCTTCCCAGGCACTCTGGAAATGTCTGTGGCATGTCTGTGGAAGGAAGAGAGGAAGGAAGGAAGGAGGCAAAGAGGAAGGGGGAAAATAAGATTCTTTTAGCTGAATGATGCTTGTGTTTCTTTAAAAAACCAATGGCGTGAAGACTTCCAAGGCTCCTAAAAGCTGCACATACATTAACCCCATTAATCGAAGCTGATTCTTCTTAGTCCACAGATTTTTAAAATTCTAATAGATTAATCAAGTGTGAATCATTCTAGAGAAACAATCTTGCCTTTTCCAGAAAGGGCTTGGTTGAGTAACTCTCCTCTGTTTCATTTTGTTCAGTTTTCAATTATAAAATGAGACTCAGAAGAAGTTCAAATAACCACAGAAGAAAGGAATGTTTTTTTTCTTTCAGAAAGAACTGAATAATAATAGCAAACACATCAGCACTTACCATGGGCCAAAAGCTATTTTATCTTGTGTGTTAACTCCTTATGGCAACTCTAGAGACAGTAGCTTCACTTATTTTGTTCTACACAACAGAAAACTGAGGCCCAGAGAGTTTGAGTAACTTGCCCAAGATCACACAACTAGGACGTGGCAGTGCTAGGATCTGAAACCAAGCCCTCTGGTTCATGAACCCACACTCTAAACCGTTAAACCAACCACTCAGGTCCAGCAGCATATATTAGAAAATGAGAAAAGTCTGAGCCAAAGTTACTACAATGCCCCAAATAAGAAGTCACCCTGAAGAAAGTATGGCTCTTAGCTACAAGTGTATCTCCTCACAGTGTCCTCTCTTGGAGTAGCTTGTGGCCAAAACTTGAGTGCTTTAAAATAACAAAGTAGGAGCACTTGGGTGGCTCAGTCGGTTAAGCATCAACTCTTGGTTTCTGCTCAGGTCATGATCTCAGGATAGTGAGATCGAGCCCCACGTTGGAACGCTTGAGAGATTCTCTCTCCTTCTCCCTGTGTCTCCCCACCCCAGTCCATGCTCTCTCTCTTTCTCAAATAAATAAACAAATAAAAACTTTTTAAAAAGTGGGGAGTTGGGGGAGGCACCAGGGTGGTTCAGTGGGTTAAAGCCTCTGCCTTCAGCTCAGGTCATGATCCCAGGGTCCTGGGATCGAGTTCCACGTCAGGCTCTCTGCTCAGCAGGGAGCCTGCTTCCTCCTCTCTCTCTGCCTGCCTTTCTGCCTACTTGTGATCTCTGTCAAATAAATAAAATCTTAAAAAGAGAGAGAGAGAGAAATAACAGAGTAATATTTCTAAAACTAGCAAAACGAACATTCCGTAGTAGCTGGACTGGACAAAGGGGTAGGAAGGGAATTCAGTTCCAAGTCTTTAGAAAACGAAACAATCATGCTTTCAAGCAAATGGCTTTCTGATCCAAATACAAAATTCATCTGAAACCACCAAAACAAGTCACAAGCCTTAAAAATCCTACCTCAACCGGAGGAGGAACCCACTGTTCAATGCAGCCATACTGGAGGCACGAGAGATTAACATTAAGTCCTACATGACCCTAAACTAGATGCTGTCAGTGACAAAGAACCAGACCGAGAGAAAGCTGGCAGTGGGAGGAGGGGCGGGGTAGAATTCTTTCCCAGTGCCATTTTGGTTTTATCCTGAATACCGAGGTTGAAAAACATAGAGGAAGGAAGGAATGGCATCGGGAGGAAAAGAGCCACAAAATTAAACAATGTACGATCCTAAATGCCCTTAAAGCTTTTCCTCTTAAAATGCACTTCTCAGTGTGGAAAACATTGTCCTAGGTGGCGTGAGGGCTTGGAAAAGATTAAGGCGGGATCCAGCCCATGACATAGCTTCTATTGTGCTCCAAGGTGGGCCTGATGATAACCTCAAAGCCCAGCAAAGGACCAAACACACAAGTTCAGCTGACATGTTCTGAGCTGATCAAAGGAGAACCCCAGGGGCTGGATGGCAGAGAACACACTGTTGGCTTGAGACTGGACAACCTGGCATCGTCATTCCAGGGCACGGCCACTGTGGGACAGGAAGGGATGTGACGGAAGGACAGGCTGCAGCCATGGAGGTCATCCTCCCCCACCTCCGCACACTCCAAGACCCCACAGTCCTGTGTTTCACATCTAAAGGTCATGGTGAAATATGTGGAGAAAACAGATTTGTGACTATTCCTGATTATTACTCACTTTGTGCAAAATAATTACCAAGTACAGAACACATAGCCGTTAAATGGGATTATCACTGTCCGTGTGGCTATGTCGCTAATGGGAATCACTGACAAGTTCCTGGCCAAGTAGAATGAGCTGAACGTTATTATTCAATCATGAGATCATGGTTTTTGGCCAATAGTAAAAGAGATCTCTAAGAGCCAACAAAGGTGTGGAAAAAGCGGAGGTTTTCACACCCAAAAGTGGGAATGTGTGTGAATACAGCCTTTCGGGAGTGCAATTTAGAGTAGCTTTAAAATGTTCGATGCCCGTGCTCCTTCAGCCAGCAATGACGTCTCTAAGAATCCAGGGGAAGTATTTGAGCGTGTGCTCCAAGAGGTATGTGCAAGGATGTTTGCAGACACTGGAAATAACCTAAAGTTCCGTCTAGAACAATCATTAAACATAGAATTCGTCATCTATGCCGTGCCAGATAGTCTGTAACAGTGAAAAAGAATGAACATTGACCTACATACTGTTAAAGGGGATGGGGGAAGCAAATTGCAAAACAAGACGGTGCAATCTTATTTATGGTTCCTTTCATTTTTTTAACCTTTTTTTTTTTAAGAGTTAATTTTTTTTAAAGATTTTATTTATTTGACAGAGACTACAAATAGCCAGAGAGGCAGACAGAGAGAGAGAGGAGGAAGCAAGCTCCCTGCTGAGCAGAGAGCCCGATGAGGAGCTTGATCCCAGGACTCTGGGATCATGACCTGAGCCAAAGGCAGAGGCTTTAACCCACTGAGCCACCCAGGCTCCCCTTAAGAGTTAATTTCAAGTGATCTACACCCAACATGGGGCTCGAACTTAGAACCCAGAGATCAAGAGTCGCAGAGTTGAATGCTCTACTGAACGAGGCAGCCAGGGGCCCCATTTATGGTTTCTTTTCACCCACCAAACTACAGACATCTGCGTTAACACACAGATGCACCGAGCAAAGTCTGCTGGGCTCACGCCGAGAGGATGTCAGCGGGTTACGCTAAGGAGGAACACGCAACAGGGTTTCGGGGATGAGGAGGACTTCTTGGATTGTTTTCAATGTTTCCCAAAACTGAATTGCTATGTGGTGTAATTAGAAATTAAATTCTGAGGGGGGGGGGATGGGCACAATAGAGAAAAAAATTAAATCTCTGCCAACGTTGGTCCTAAAAACGCCCAACTGTGTGTGCGTTGGGGTGCAAAATATTTTACCAGCGTGATTACATCCACAAGAGGAAGTCGGCTCAGCAAATATTTATTGAGCACCTACTGTGGGCCAGGCACTGTTTGCAACTCTGGGGAAATATTAAAAAGATCTGCCTCGATGGAGTTTGCATTCCAGTGGAGTTCACAGCGGCGTATCCGCTTTGAGGGGAGGGCGGTGCTTCTGGGAGAGAAGCCTGGGCTGATACAAGGTGCCCAGGGTAGGGGGACAAGGCAGAGATAGGCTCTAGTCCTCTCTTCTAGGCCAGGGAAAGAGGAAGAGGCAGGACCCAGAGCACCTGCTGGCCCCTCACTGAACATGGTCTATGTCTGCTCCAACCAGCTGCACAAGTTGGGGTGTCTCTTGTCAGCTGGAAGGCCACCCCCCACTCACAGAACAGGGAATTGCGGAGGGGAGGTGACTCAGGAGAGGCCCACCATCTAGAAAGTGCAGCTCAACTTACTGCAGGGGTCACCAGGCAATATTCACAAATATCAAATCATCATGGGGAGGCCCTAAAGCTAACACCAGGTTCTAGGTCAAGTCTCTCTCAATAAAACGAGAAAGAAAAAAAGTGGAACTGAGTGTGTGGGATAGCCAAGAGATTAACAGTAGAATTCAAGGTGAGAAGGTTAAGGGAATCCTCCTTACCCCAGACCAACCTGCATTTCGAGGGATGGCCAGCAGAGTGCTCAGGGTAAATACAAAGGAATGACTCCATAATAGTGAAATTGTTGACATCCTTGATGAGCCAGTAGGGGGAGATTTCAGGAGATTTCAGGTGGGTCTTTCCTGAGGTCTTCAAATCACACCTTACAGGCACTGGGCTGCCCCACCTGAACCCCCCCCCCCCCCCAACCCTCTCCACCACCCCCCCAGCTTCCCTGTCAAGCCAGTTCACACGGGCGCTGGAAGGCTCAGGTAATCTGATTGGCCGGGAGATTCATGTTTGCTAGGGAAGACTGGCTTTGTTAAGATCAAAGTCAGGTTTCAACCTGTTCCTCCCAAACCTACGTGCAGTCCCTCATAGAGCCCGACCTAGGGCGTGGTGAGCAGCTTTGCATAGCTCTGATGATTTATAAAATCCAAGTGGGTTTTAAAACTTCTCAGTACAAGATAGTGGAAATTAGGCTAAAGAACCACCCCCACGAAGCGCCTGGGTGCCTGGTTAAGCAGTTAAGCATCTGCCTTTGGTTCAGGTCATGCATAGTCTCAGCATCTTGGGATCGAGCCCTGCGCAGCTCCCTGCTCAGGAGGGGATCTGCTTCTCCCTCTCCCTTTGCCCTTTCCCCACTGCTCCTGCAAACGTTCCCTCTGTCAAATAAATAAAAACTTTTCTAAAATATTAAAAAAAAAAAAAAAGAACCACCTCCACTCCATTTCCACTTTGAATTAAGAGAATCAACTGGGGGATTCCTGACCCACCGATTTACGGATGGTCTCTTCCTCAACAGGGAAGTCCTTCCTCCCTCCGGGACCTTGCGATCCGTGGATAAGGAACCAGCACAAACAGCAGGTCAGCCGCCCATGACCAAGTCTGCACTGGGCTGAGAATGGTATTTCTTTCTAGACCAATGAACGTTGCTCGAACACACTGGCCCCAGATTAAAACACACAATTCCTCACCACCTCCCCAGGAGTGATTTCTGATCTCAATGCCTCAAAATCTGCTTTCTAGAAGGACTTTGCCCAAACCTGAGAAAGACAAACACCTTCACCACACCCCAGCCTGGCTGTCCTCGAAGGAGGCTTGGAAACACTGTGAAAGGCATGCGTGGGAGTGCTTTGCGCTGGGACCCCGCACACACTCTCCTGCGCTCACGGGCCTGTATGTCACAGCCAAGTGCTTCCCAGCAAAGTACACAAGGGCTTTGTCTCATTCTGCAATGGTCGGCACTGGCCATGGGGCTATGGGGGCCACCGCTGTGTTTGTCCCGCTCAAAGAGAACAGCCTGATGGGGGTGGGGTAGCTTGCCGCCACAAAGAGCCGGCCAGCCCCACCTTGCTTCAGGTGGAAAACACAACTCTCCACATCCTGGCTGGGCTTTCCGGTCCAGAATTTCACTAGGAAGGAAGGCAGGGAGGGACAAGAAGGCGGGGGAACAAAAGAAGGCGCTTTCTTTGTATAACTCTCTTAATAAAACAAAGCCTGGTCAGGGCACTCCATGTCTCATCAGAAAGACACACATTTTCGATTAATACAAACAAAAATAATCAATTGGGAAGAGAAAAATCAAGTCACAATCCCAGACCGGAGCAATGGGTGACATTTCAGATGCTAGCCACCGGTTTTGGAGAAAAGTAATCAGATTTGGGGAGCCCTTCCTCCTCCTCGGCCCAGCTTTCTCCCCCTACCCCTTCCCAGCTTCAGTTCATGGCCATGGGCTCTCCTCTGTAGTTCCAGTGGCGGCCATCTTGAATGCCCCCCTCCCCGCCCACCAAACCCCCATTCAGCGCCCTTTGCGCTCCACAGCCACCAGGTCGACACCCTTCTAGGTCTCCGGGCTTTTCTTTATCTCCTTTTCCACTCCAACAAGGCAGTCCCGCATGCTGGCCAAGTGTGGTTTGCTGACCAGGCAGCAAGCGTCCCCTGCTTTCCACCCTTGTTAAATCAGACTCATCCACAGCTCAAGGAGAACAGCCGACCTTCAGACCCTTAGCCATGACATGAGGAAACCAGTTCTGGTGGGTGTTTCTTTTGTTGGTTTTCCTGGGTTGGGTTGGGTTGGGTCACAGTTCAGGACTAGGATGGCGAACAAGCAGGCTGCATCCTTCCCTCATAGAGCTGATAGTCTGATGGCGGAGGCAGACACACCCGCAACTAGTAGTCCCTGATAATCTAGTAGGAATAGTACTGAGAACCGGAAGGTACAGGGCAGCAGGAGCACACAGACAGTTGGGGGATATGGGGGTGGCAAGGAAGAATTATTCCCAGAAGAAATGTCCCCCTAAACCAAAACCCAAAGGATGAGGAAGAGAATGCTACTTAAAAGCCAGGGGGCCAGAGATGGCAGGGGATGGTCAAGATTGCTGGGAAGAGCTGAGTGTGGCCCAGAGCCCAGCTTGAGGCTGCAGAACTTGACAGTGGCCAGTCACAAGCAGGGGCAAGCTTTCCTGGGGCTTTGGGCTGGAACACAGAAGGGCTGAGACACACAGGGCTCAGGGTTCATGGCCATCTCTTCCCTGCGTGAACGTGTACATGGCTCAGGCTGTCTTAATACAGCATCCTGATTCCACTCTTCACACTCCGTTAGCAAGAGCTCATTGAATGCCCATGAACACAGAGCAACGGGAACCCAATCCAGCCCGAAGAGAGTCAGCAGATGACACGCCCCACTCCCCATGTTTTTTCCTGTACTTGGTCCTACACCCAGAAGCGCCCTCTCAAAGTTTCTCCAGGATGACGTCACGATAACAGGGCAGGCAAAGCTTTGTGGGACACACAGGAACTGACCATTTCCCCTTCAGAAATCATCAAATGCCGAAAGTGAATGGGGTGCAGGACGTGCTGGGCGGGCTTCTCACCCAGCTCGTTGGCAAGGTCTGCAACCACCATCCCGTGGCAAGAACCCTATTAATCCAAGGTGTTTATTTCCTTTTGATAAACAGTAATTTGTAATTTCCCATTTCTAGGGACAATAATGACTTCAAACAAAGGGCAGGCACCAAAAGCAGTATTTAGAGGGAGCAGTTCTAATCCATAGCTGGATGGCGGCTCAGTGAAAAAATAAATTTTTATCCAAAAAAAAACAGCCCTTGGTTAAAAGTATGAATTTGTCTCTTCGATCTGATTTGGAAGACAAGTCATTTTTGGAGATACAGGGTGCTCAAATAGAGAAAGAAAAGGAAAAAGCCACCTCCTCCGAGCAGGCCCCCAGGACTACCAGCTCTTGCCCCTGCCTATGCATGGCACTAAGTAGGCTCACCTGCTACTCTTCCCTCCCACAGTGAAATTCCTAGAATTTATTTTCTAGGAATTTAGACAATCCACCAAGGCTGCCTCCACTCTCTCACTTAACCTCCCTAATCTGCCTAAAGGGCCCACTTGAAATTCAAATCGTGAGCCGAACTTGCAGTGTTACAAGTAGAAAATGCCCTGTCATTAGTCAGTCCTGCCTGTTCACATTCCAGCGCTCTCTGCTGCCTGGCCCCTGGAGGCGGAAGACACAGAACCCAGGCCATAGGGCGCTGAATGGAAAGGCCTTCCAAAGCCTTCTTTGTCACCTGGGCCACAGTAGGGACCTCAAGACAGGGAGGGGTCAAGTGCCCCTGCTATGGCCCGGGTTGTGTCACACCCAGAGAGAAAAGCAAGACAGGGAACTACCCATGCTGTGCGTGAGGCTTTGCTAAAAGGCTCTCCTGTCCCAAAATACCTGGAGCTGGCCAGTCCCGGGTCCATCCCTGGGACCATCCCTGGGACCAAAAAGCCCTCTTTTTTTTTTTTTTTTTTAAGATTTTATTTATTTGGGGCGCCTGGGTGGCTCAGTTGGTTGAGCAACTGCCTTCGGCTCAGGTCACAATCCTGGAGTCCCGGGATCGAGTCCCGCATCGGGCTCCCAGCTCCATGGGGAGTCTGCTTCTCCCTCTGACCTTCTCGCCTCTCATGTTCTCTCTCACTGTCTCTCTCTCAAATGAATAAATAAAATCTTTAAAAAAAAATAAAATAAATTTAAAAAATTTTTAAAAAGATTTTATTTATTTATTTGACAGACCACAGAGAAGCAGGCAGAGAGAGGAGGAAGCAGGCTCCCTGCTGAGCAGAGAGCCCGATTGGGGTGGGGGGGGCGCTCCATCCCAGGACCCTGGGATCATGCGTGGCCTGAGACAAAGGCAGAGGCTTTAGCCCACTGAGCCTCCCAGGCACCCCCCAAAAAAGCCCTCTTTTTAATGCAAATGTCCCAAAGTGTTCACATATATGGCTCAGTGGAGTACAAAGCTGTGGGCTGAGGAAAGTTTGGCCTAAGGGAAGAGTTAGGTCCCTGCACTATTTGGAGCTTGGGGGCCTCCCAGGGTCAGGAGGCTAGCTCTCCCAGCAGCCACTGGGGAGTCTGGACTTGGCCTCGAGCAACTTCCCAACAACCCCCCAGGGTCTTCTTTCCCCAATTTCCTATCAACATTGCCCCTCTCAAAGTCCCTGCCGGCCCCCGCAGGGCCCATGGCTTGCAGCAGCCCCGAGGTGGGTAAAAATCAGCCCAGCAAAGGATCCCGGGACCCAAGGATGGCCTGTTGATCAGCAACCCTCACCGCTCGGCTTTCCCTCCCAACCTCTCTCCCTCCTACTCCTCTGGGGCCAAGAGTCTCTTTGGGAGGCTCATACACTCCCTGGACCCTGGTGGCCCCATGGTTACAGTATGGAGGGCTTCAGGGTATTAACCGGTTTTGGGCTAGAGCAAAAACCAGAGTTCTGGCTGGAGTTTGGAGGCAAGTGGACATTGCAAGCATGCTGCTTTACTTAGGTTAGAAGCTCCTTTGGGGTGCCAGGAGATAGGGGAACAGGGCTAACATGGCCCAGAGCCCTTCCCCCACTCCCTGCTCCCTGTGGGTCCTCTCTTCCTGCCTTCCCTCCCTTGCAGCTCCCACCCCCGCCCCCACCCCTACCCCCCCACCCACCCCCCCCACTCCCAGCAGCTCATTCCAGGCTTCCCCTCCCTCTCCTGCTCCTCCCAGCAGCCTTGTCCCTCCGGCCCGCCCCCCACCCCACACTCTTCTGCTTTCCCTGTAGATTTCTGCTTCCTTCTTCCCTCATACACCCCCCATCTCCAGAATAAAGGGCCAGTGGCTCCCCTTGGTGGAGGTCTCAGCTCCTTCCTCTTGGGCGGAGTGCAGGCGGCAGGTGGGGGTGGGTGGGGCTACTATGTCCCCCCCTAGGAAGCTCGAGGTGAGGACTGTTAGTTAGCAAGTCCCAGGTAGGTACTAGTTGGCCACAGCCCTGGAGCCATCGGGACCGGCAGGCACAGAATAAAAGGGGAAGCTCTCTCCACAGTTGAGAAGGACTCTGTTCTGCCCCCAGACTCTTCTCACACAAAGCCAGGCCCACCCCCAGAGAGGGAGCCAGCTGGCCCGAGGGAGGGATGCGTGCAGGCCCTGGGCTGTGGAGAGTTCCAGGCTGCTTGGCCAGCAGTTGGGGGGTGGGGGGTGGGGGGGGGTATAACGCAAACGCTTTGATGACAGCTACTCCCTTGTTGACCATCAGAGTGGAAAAAGACCCAGGGTGACACTGAGCAGGAGGGGCTGACGGCAAGGGGGGGCGCTGAACCTGGGCCAAGGGTTCCCTTTACTGGAGGCCTGGAATCTATCTCCTACCTCCAGAATGGGCAAACGGGTGAGAGCCTTTTCCTTTCCTTCCTGAGCACGATCAGACACCAGCCTGCGTGGTCTCGTGTGTCATTCTAAGTTCGTCTTACTCCTTCTCTTCCCCCTCCCACCCCGCCCTGCCTTGCTGAACTTCTCCACCCGCTTCACGTCCACACCTTCCCCTGCTCTTCCCCTCTGCCTGGAGTGCGGCCCCACACTCCGCTCCAAACCTGGAAACAGTCGTGTGTTACTAACACAGAAGAATGCCCGGAGTATTTAACGCATAAGCTTCCCAGTCAGACCTGGCCCCGTTGGAATGCTACCCTATCCTAGCTGTGGGACCCTGAACCTGTGGCTTAACCTCTCTGAGCTTCAGCTTGTCCATAAGTAAGAAAAAGAAAACCCACTTCGTGGGATTGTTATAGAAGCCAAGAAAGTTAAAGCACATAGGATACACAGGGAAGGCCTCTTACAAAGTACTCTGGAGTACTTGCGGTCGCTCACAGTGTTTACCGTACCCCGCCCACACCGTGTGTGTTCACTCATGCCGTCCTCACAACGGCACTAGGACACAGGAACTGTATCACCCCCGTTTTACGGATAAGGGAAGTGAGGCACCAGAGCGGTTCAACCACTTGCCCAGGATCACGTAGCTACGAAGTGGGAAAGCTGATAACTACTATTATTTTATCATTATTATTCCCCTCCTAGACAATAGGCTCATTGAGGAAAGAGGCTTTGCACATACATATTTAATGACTACTTCAGGGCTGTTGTTGAAAGGCAAGGCCCTACCCATTTCAAAAGACTTCTTCCATTTCCTAAAACCTCCCCAGAAAAAGGACCCCAAGTTCCTCAGGGAAGCAACAATGGCACTGTGGAAAAGAAAGAAAAAAAAGTATATATATATATATATTTGTACATTTTTTTAAAGATTTTACTTATTTATTTATTTGACAGAGAGATCACAAGTAGGCAGAGAGGCAGGCAGAGAGGGGGGGAAGCAGGCTCCCTGCCGAGCAGAGAGCCGATGAGGGGGCTCGATCCTAGGACCCTGAGATCATGACCTGAGCTGAAGTGATGCTGAGAGCAGAGGTTTAACCCACCGAGCCACCCAGGCGTCCCCCCCCCTTTTTTTTAAATCACAAGGTTTCGCTCACCCTAGCAGAGTCACCCCTTCCCAGCTCTGTGAGTCACCCTCCTCCCCCTGCAGGGCACCGTCTACCCCATAGAGCGGGGACCAGCGTCCCCGGGGAGGAGCTCAGAGGTAAAGCATCTTTTTTTTTTTTTTTAAACATTTTATTTATTTATTTGACAGAGAGAGATCACAAGTAGGCAGAGAGGCAGTCAGAGAGAGGAGGAAGCAGGCTCCCTGCTGAGCAGAGAGCCCGATGTGGGACTCGATCCCAGGACCCTGAGATCATGACCTGAGCCGAAGGCAGCGGCTTAACCCACTGAGCCACCCAGGCGCCCCGAGGTAAAGCATCTTGTAGACCAGAATACCCCCTTCCCCACGGTCCACAGAGAGGGTCTTTTCCTTCTTAACCCTTCCCAATCCTTGGCCCCATGGTTGGGAAGCTTTTCCATGAAGGCTAGGCCTCCAGCTTGCGGTGGAAAATAACAGAGGGTTTATTTTTTTTAAGGGAACAGAAACCATGCTCCTCAGCAGAATGTTCCCCACACATTCTCCGTGGCCCCTGGCAGTGCTTCTGCGGGGAGCGTTTGGCCTCCAGGAGCCCTTGGACTCCAGGCTGCTGGCCGCCGTGGGGCTATTCAGAGGCTGGTAAACAGCACATGGCATTCTCGGGCATACGGCAAGCATTCATGCACCGAATTCTTTGTCCTCGTGAGGACAGAGACAGAGAGCAGCTCTGTGCTGCAGAGCCCAAAAGCAGAACTGCGTCTCCCGGAGCCCCAGCTGGAGAGCACACCCGGGCTGAGACACGCATGCCACCAAGCCCTTGAGCGCTTGCGAAATGAACTTGCCCAAACTTGGAGCTCTTTCTTGAAAACGTGGGTTTACTCCTTAATTCCAAAGGGAAAGCATGACACTGTGACAATGGAGAAACTTGGCCATCTCCTCCTTAATCAAGGGCTTGAAGTCATACGGGCCCTGAGAAGGGAACCCCCCCACCACCACGCACCGCTGCTAAGGTCTTTCCTGCCCCAAATGCATAACCAGAATCTCACCAAAAGGGAAATGAGCACCTCATCCGAAAACCCCAGGCCGGGGAGGGGTGGGGAGGGTGTGGAGGGGGAGGCGACACCTATTCTACAAAACGGCTGGCTCAATGCATTTAAAATCAATGTGACAAATGACAAAAGGGCTGAGGAGCGGTTCCAGATGGAAGAGTCTAGAAGGAAGAGACCATGAGAACTAAAGGTCATGTGGGATCGTGGGCAGGAATCAAGGCCAAAATGGGAAAAAAAGACCTTGCCAAAAGGCAATCATTGGGAGATTAGTAAAATTTTTAAAAATGGACTGTATGTCCGACGATTGTATTTTGCCAACAGTAAGTTTTTGGAATTTGATGACTGTGCTGCAGATACAGATGATGACATCCACACATGATAAAGTAATTAGAGTAGAGGGTCCTGGTGACCTGCAATTGACTCTCCAATGACTCGGCAAAAACAATGATAATTATAGGGCACCTGGGTGGCTCAGTGGGCTAAGCCTCTGTCTTCGGTCATGGTCCCAGGGTCCTGGGATCGAGCCCCGCATCGGGCTCTCTGCTCAGGGGGAAGCCTGCTTCCCCACCTCCCTCTCTCTGCCTGTCTCTCTGCCTACTTGTGATCTCTGTCAAATAAATAATTAAAATCTTAAAAATCAAATAAATATCAAATAAAAAGAGAGAGCAAGAAGGAAAAAAGGAGGGGAAAAAAGAGAAGAAAAATACACTCTAAGAAAAAAAAAATGGAGCATTGGGGGCACCTAGCCAGCTCAGTCGCTGGAACGTGTGACTCCTGATCTTGGGGTCATGGGTTTGAACCCCAGGTTGGGTATAGAGATTACTTAAAAAGAAAACCCTTTAAAAATTCCTTTTAAAAAATTGTATAAATAGGGGCGCCTGGGTGGCTCAGTGGATTAAGCCACTGCCTTCGGCTCAGGTCATGGTCTCAGGGTCCTGGGATCGAGCCCCGCATCGGGCTCTCTGCTCAGCAGGGAGCTTGCTTCCCTCTCTCTCTCTCTGCCAGCCTCTCTGCCTACTTGTGATTTCTCTCTGTCAAATAAATAAATAAAATCTTTTTTTAAAAATTGTATAAATAATGGGACGCCTGGGTGGCTCAGTTGGTTAAGCAGCTGTCTTCGGCTCAGGTCATGATCCCAGCGTCCTGGGATCGAGTCCCACATCGGCCTCCTTGCTCAGCAGGGAGCCTGCTTCTCCCTCTGCCTCTGCCTGCCATTCTGTCTGCCTGTGCTCACTCTCTCTCCCTCTCTCTCTCTAATAAATAAAAAATCTTTTAAAAAAATAAATAAAAGAAAAACTTAAAAAAAAATTGTATAAATAAGTAAATAAAGGAGCATCAGTCCCATCCTCAGTGACATTTCCCAGCTACTAGGAGTGTCACACCTGCAGAGTAGAGGGGAGCAGAAGTGGGACACGGCGACAGCAAGACGTGCATGCCAGCAACCTGCACATCCCGGCGGGCACTGTGTTTTGGCTTTGGAATACTGGAGACATAGCAGTAAATCAGTAACACCGCCATTGCTCAAAACATTTGACCCAACTCAGCAACCACACAGGAAAATGAGTTGTGCTACATTGTCATCACACCTCGCTCTGGACCCAACCCCGTCCCATCCACCTAACTCGCCATCTTTACTTCTGAGAGGATTAGAAACTATTTGGAAACGGCCACAGCCTCCGAGAATGCATGCCTGATCCCTGTCACAAACGAGGGAAACCGAGGCTCAGAGAGGAACCAAGGTAACGGCTAATCCCACTGACTCCTCCCAGGCCAGTGCGCCTTTCAAGGTTCTGTCCTGGGAATGCCGGAGTATCTTCCGGGCCTGCCGGCTATTTGCAAAAAACTGAAGTCAGGAAGGTCTGTGTTTCCCCAAGGGGAAAAAAAAAAATTCTTTTAATGTATAGGTGACACTGAGAGTCATTTCAAAAGAAAGGAAACAAAATATTCTTAACAGACTCTTCATAGCAGCATCTCCCAAACATAAGTGTTTGTTTAAAACAAAAACTGTCGTATTGGGGCTCGTGGATGGTTCAGTGGGTTAAGCCTCTGCCTTCAGCTCAGGTCATGTTCTCAGGGTCCTGGGATCAAGCCCCGCATCGGGCTCTCTGCTCAGCAGGGAGCCTGCTTCTCCCTCTGTCTCTGCCTGCCTCTCTGCCTGCTTGTGATCTCTCTCTCTGTCAAATAAATAAATAAAATATTTTTTTTTAAAAACTGTCGTATTACTTTATGATCACACCTTAAATACATCCCACGTCATGGGGGCTATTTTAAGAAATCTCAATATACAGGGCACCTGGATGGCTCAGTTGCTTCAGCTCAGACCATGATCCCAAGGCCCTGGGATCAAGCCTGGGATCAGCAGGGAGTCTGCTTTTCCTTCTGCTCAGGAGGCCGAGCCCTTCATCCGCAACACCTAGACTCACTTGCCCTCCAGGGAGAGGCACCAGCAGGACAGATCCCTTCCTTCTGTTTCCCATGGCTGCCAGTTTCTGGCAGATGCTATGGTCCTTCGAGGCTGTAGCTCCTGCTGGCTCCTCTGCCCCCGGCTCACACTGGATGCCAGGAACACCACTTCCTCCCCCAGCCCCCTCCAGGCCTCTTCAGGCCCCTGGGTGGTACCAGCTTCCTGCTGTCCCTGTTCCCATCCCCTTCGACCCCCAGCCCAGCACTGGCTCCGCTGTCCCCGCCCGCTCCTCCTTGAACAGTACCTTTTCAAAGCCTCTGGGCTTCAGCTATCTTCCCGTGGAATTTGGTTTCCTCTAGGGACCCTGACAGATTTAGAAATGAGTTTGTGTGAATGAAAAATATTTACTGTCATTTGTGGGCATGTGGTGCCTTTCAAAGTCACTCCGCTTGCTTTTTTTTAAAGAGTTTATTTGAGAGAGAGACAGTGAGAGAGGGCACAAGAGGGCAAAAGGTCAGAGGGAGAAGCAGACTCCCCAGGGAGCTTGGACCCTGATGTGGGGCTCGATCCTGGGACTCCGGGATCACGACCTGAGCTGAAAGCAGTCGCCCAACCAACTGAGCCTCCCAGGCACCCAGTCACTCCACGTTTGGAATGTCCCCTGAAACACACGACCTCCCACACACAATCACGCTGCCAAAAGCAAGATACGAGGCTGGGGGAGCCCAGCCCAGCCCTTTCCCGGTCCTCTGATGCCACTCCCGCCCGCGACCTCAAGTGTAAGACCTCGTGCATCTGGGCCCCGCAGGACCTGGGGGAATACCAGAGAGCACCCTCTTCTCATCAGGGACTGAGAGAGGGCGGGGGTGGCTGGAGATGAAGGCAGCAGGCAGAACGAGGGAGGGGGGAAATGGAGGAGCCACAGGCAGGGCAAAGAAGAGTCGGGGGCCATCACTGAGAGTCGCTACCAGCCTACAACCCCCTTTCTTAAGCTTAAAAAAAAAATGCTAATTGATATATTACTGACCATCTGAGTCATCCTGCCCACGGGATCTTGCCAGCATTCCCGCTGGCTGTGTACACAAGCACACCCCGCTATCACCCACGCGTCCCACCCAGCGACACCAGCACCGGCCATCTCAATGTGCGCGCTCCGTCCACACCCACAGCTTCAGAATTGAGGAAGGATTCGGGATTGGGCTCTGAGCACCGGAAGAATGAAAGCAGCACTGGGAGGGCTCCCGAGGAGGTTAATGCCTGCATGTGGGTGTGTGTGTCAGTGAGCCCCCGTGTCCTGTTGCTCTAGAGTGTGCACGCGGGGCTGTGCACCTGCCTCTCTGGGACCCCACACCCAACCTCGTGCTCCCAGAAAACTAACCTATGGTTCTGATAGAGGCTAACCCCTTTGATGTCATCATGTCCTTGCACAGTCAACAACTCGGATACCAGAGCAGACCCTTTGGCTCTATGGATACGTGTCCCCGTTTTATGGGGGAAGAAGCAAAGGCTCCAAGGGGTTAAATGTCTTGCCTAACTCACAAAAGCAATGACGGTAGGTCTGTCATCTTAAGAAAAGCAGCAGGGGTCTCAGCACCTCCCTTGTTCCCTCTTTCCAAAACTGAGAGCTGCTCTGGAGTTCCAGAAGCTCCAGGGACGGAACGGATGAAGGGGACAGACTGTGAAGTCCGAGCCAGGACAGGTGAAGCACCCCTGGGCAGACCCCATGGCCATGTGCCGAAACCCCATGGACAAGCTGGCAGTGCAGAGGGGATAGGATGGGGCAGGAGCTGTTACCCGTGGTCTGGGGTGATCTGGGGTGATGGGTGATGGGTGGGGTGCAGAGCTGCTCCTCGGGCAGGAAAGTGGCAGCTCTGGGGAGCAGCAAGGGGAGGAGTTTGTTCCAATCATTTTGGTCTAAAAAGGCACTGCCTTCTGCTCAGCAATGACTGACACTAGAAGCCAGTTTCTAGAAGCACCACCCCACCATCACCACCAAGTATTGTCTGCAGAGCTGGAAATCAAGAGGGGACTCTGGCCACAAGAGGATTTTTGAAAAGTTTAGCAGGACTAGCAGAAACCACAAAGACCCCCTACTATGAGATCAGCACCCTTATTTCAAAGAAGAGGAATCTGAGGCCCGGACAGGGCAGGTAACTTGAGGCCAGCCCGCAAAGCCGCAGCCAAGTCAGAAAGAGATGGCATGCCTCTAACTCAGAGCCAGATCGAGCCCTTTCCACCACTCTGTGGGTCTTGTTCTCCATTCATATCTTATCCTCTTCCCCATTCAGAACCATTTCTGAGTTGTGTATTCCTATCGGAGGATACAAAGTTGGGGTGAGGTGGTCCTGGGGCCCGGGCTGCCAGGGTGCCAAGCCTCTCTAGATTTCTCAGCAATAATGCAGCCGGCCTCACCGTGAGAATCGGGCAGCAAAGACACCCCGCCCCTCCATCACCCAGTAATGAAACCAGCAAATTCCCCGGGACGGACTGAGTCTCAACGGCCGGGGCTGGGTTCGTGCTCCCAACACAGAACACGAAGGCACGAGACATCAGGGTTAATAAACAGCTTTATTGGCCTTCCATTTCCTTAGATTCTCAATTAATTTGCCATTAAAGTGCGGGAAATTTTCTTAATCACGGTAACATTTATTGAAAGAAATCAGAACTAGTATCAGGAATGTGGCGGCCATGAAGGAAACATTTCTCCCACAAGACACAGAACGGGAGCCCCTCTTGTTGAGCTTGCGGGGGGGGGGGGGTCGGCCAATTTGCAAACAGATTCTAATTCTGGCTCACCGTGAGCACCGAACTGGCTAGGACCGCCACCCCTGGGGGGAAAAAAAGCAATGCTAGAGAGATCTAAAAACACCCACCCCGCCTGCCACCTCCTCTGGGTCCTCTTTGGGTGTCTGCTGTTTGAATAGATCCAATCTTAGGAGAAAAGGAGGTCTGGACCCTCTACTGCTTTCTACCCCCACCCCACCCTTACTAACCAAAGCCCCCAAAGTCATTACAATGAAAAACTGGGTTTCCATTGCCCCAACACTAACAATGTTCAGTAAAAATGAGGGTAATAAACACAAAAGCTTGCTTAGTAAACAGGAGCTCTCAGCGTTCAATGCAAAAACAAAAAACAAAAACTGAAATCTCAAGGCAAATCCTGTTGGCTCTGCACACGGGCTGGACGAACTTGGAACCATCCGTAGAGCTCCGGGCCGGGAGCACCAAGGCGGCTGGCTGGCTTTTTTCCGCACTTGCCCCGGGCAGAGGCCAGATCTTCGCGTTATGCTGAGGCTGTCGGTGTGTTTCTCTTTGCAGTTTATATACAAACACACCCAAGGCTGATGTATTTTTACAAATATATGTACACACATGAAGCCGGCTACTCTTTCTTGGAAACCACCAGCTCCACCTCGGGAAGCTGGATGCCAACCTTAGTCCCACTGTCGTTGCTGGAAGAGGAGGACAGTCGGGACTTCTTAGAGGCCAAGGACACTCCACTCCCTTGCAACTTGCCTGCCTCGTCATCACTCCCGGTCACCTCATAATGACCTTTGCTCTTTGACCCCAAGCCACCGAAGGTACCAAACTTCAGCTTTGCGTGTTTCCCTTTGACTTCCCCACCTTCAAACTCCAAGGTCCCGGTCGGGGTGGAAGGTGCCGAGAGCTCCCTTTCGTCACTGAAGGAATTGGAGCGGTGCCGGGGCTTCTTACTTTTAAATAAGGAGAACTTGCCTTTGGGGGATGACGTCTCAGCCTCAGTGTCTCCTTCCAGGGAACCGAGGCTGGCCTTTGAGCTCTTCAGGTCACCTTTGGACCCTGAAATGGACGCTTCCGGGGAGCCGGTGACACCACCTTTCGCTTTAGGTTTGGAAAAATTGAACTTGGGCATTTTGATTTTGGACTTTTTAAGTTTCACGTCAGACTCTTCCCACTCGCCCTCTCCAGCTCCAGCCTGGGCAGTGGCCTCCACTTTAGGGAAGTTAATATCCACCCCGACTTCTCTGCCAATCAGCTCACGGCCAGAGAATGTGAATTTGGGGATCTTCATCTTGGGGAATGTTACTTTTCCAGATCTGCTTTCCAAGTGACCTGGAGACCCAGACACACTCAGCCCAGGACCCTGGAGTCCAACCTGGTCTCCTTTCACGCCTCCTTCTACTTTTGGTCCTGAGAAATGAAGTCCCCCAGCAAACTTCGGTGCATCCAAGTTAAGAGCAGAGGTGGCCTGGGGTCCTTTGACACTCACATGCCCTTCGCCCAGGCTGACAGCTGGGGTGCTGACAACCCCGGAAACATCCACACCTCCCTTGATTTTCGGGCCCTTCAAGCTGACACCGAAATCTGACTCAGGGGAGGCCACGTTAAGGGAAGGCCCCTTGACGCTAATGTCGGGAGCAGCCCCGTGGAAACCTATTCCTGAACCTTTCAGATCGCCTTTGATTTCAGGACCAGAAATTTGCCCTGTTGGGAGTTTCACATTCACGCCTGGCAGCTCTACATCACATCCAGAGGACTTGATTCCAGGCATCTGGAGGTTTCCTCCGAGGCCTTCAACGCTGACGCCTAGATGACTTCCTCCAACAGTGGGGCCTTTCATCTCACCAGTGGCCCCAAGGCTCCCTTTTATTTTTGGTCCTTCCAAGTTCAAGTCCATGTCTGGTGCTGAGACTTGAGGGCCAGAGATCTGAGGCCCTTTCAGGCTCAAGCCCCCGAGGTTCACATCCATAGCTGGTGCCTGCAGTTCTCCAGTCACTTGTGGCCCTTGGACGTTCACGTCCAAGTCGGACCCTGGAGTCGAGATGCCAAACTGAGGCAGCTTCATTTTGGGAAGTTTAATGCCACCTTCGGGGGCCTCCAGACTTACATCAGGAGCACCTACTGATACTTTAGGGCATTTGATGTCACCAGAGACAGCCAGGTCCCCCTGCAGGCTTGGTCCCTTCAGGGTCACATCTGGGGTGCCAAGATTTAACGTGGTATCGATCCCAGGCACTTTCACACCATCTCCTTCCATCCTCACCTTTCCACCTTGACCTCTGAGGTCAAGCCCTGGGGCATGCACCTTCACACCAGGAACAGAAGCATCCAGGTCTCCCTTCAAACTTGGTCCTTTCAAGTTCAGGTCAACATCAGGTCCAGAGATTTTTGGCATAGAGAGGTTCACCGAAGGCAAGTCTACTTTTGGCCCTTTCAGAGACACATCCGGCCCTTCAAGCTTCACATCGGGTGTGCTCAAGCCTCCTTCGAGAGAGGGCAGCTGGGCATGGACCTCCGCTCCTCCCCCTTCCATCTTCACACCAGGGACGCCGATCTTGGGCACTGAAAACTTGGGGAACTTGATCTTTGATTCTGGACCTTGCAGATCTATGTCTGGTCCTTCCAGTCCCACACTTGGGACATCACCCTTTACCTTTGGTCCTTTCAAGCTAACATTCACATCGGGGATGGAGACCTGAGGGCCAGAAATGCTGAAGGACGGTGCTTTGACTTTAGCATCTGGGCCTTCAATGTTGATGTCAGGTGTGTCCAAGTTGGCCTGCACCCTAGGGCCCTTCAAGTCACCCTCTAGTTTTCCTGAGACATCCATGCCCGGCAGCTTGAACTTGGGAGCCTTCACCTTGATGTCGGGACCTTCGACATGAATCCCTGGCGAAGAAATGTCTACATCAGGCGCCTGTATTTCACCCTCCAGTTTGGGGCTTGGGAGGGGGGCCTCAGCTTTAAATTTAGGTGATTTAATGTCAAATTCTACATCTGGAAAGTACATTTTCCCGAACATAGGTTTCTTGGTTTTGGGGGATTTCACATCACCTTTAAGTGTGGCGTCTGGCCCGGTAACGTTGACATCTACCTCGGGGACCTTGAGACTGGCATCAATTTCGCCCCCGGGAACATTCAAGTCAAATCCCTGTTTTTTGGCCTTCATTTTAGGGCCACTCATATGAATTTTGGGCATTTTAAATTTACTCTTCTTGCCCTTGCCACCAACACTAATTTCAGGAGTCTCAACATTCATCTCTGCCTCGGGAACAGTCACATCCAGAGAAGGTGATTTGATGTCAGCTTTAGGGCTTTTTGCCCCAAAACCAAACTTGGGTTTCTTGAATTTGGGAATTTTAATGTCTGGCCCCTCAACAGTAATATCTGGGCTCTCCGTGTGTACATCCAAGCTTGGAGCTTCTAAATCAACTTTGGGCCCTTTGAGGTCCAGTTCAGCACCTTCCAACTTGGGACCAGAAATCCCAATTTTGGGTGCCTTGAAATGCAAATCAACATCAGGAACAGTTACTTTAGGGGCAGATATATCCAGCGATGGCATCTTCAAATGTGGGCCACTAAGCTTGGCATCTGGGCCTTCAAAACCCAGACCTGAACCTTTAAGGTCTACTTCTGGGCCTTTGAAAGTACCTTCGATCTTGGGGACCGACACATCAAAATCTCCTTTGATTTTGGATCCTTTCAAATCCAGGTCAACATCAGGCATGGAGATTTGGGGAGCTTTGATATTTATCTCTGGCATCTTGAACTTAGGGCCCTTCAGTTTCGCATCTGGACATTCAATATTCACATCTGGAACATCAATGTCCACTTTGGGGCCAGAAATGTCAATGTCAGCCTTGGGTAGGTTCACATCCACTTCTGGGCCTTCTCCCTTGAAGCCAGGCATGCTGAACTTGGGCATTTTCACCTTGGGCATCTTCAGGTGCCAGTCTGGACCATGAACGTCCACATCGGGGGCAGCAATGTCCACTTTGGGCCCTTTGATGTCAATTTCAGGGCCCTTGAGGTCACCTTCCACTTTAGGCAAAGACACATCCACATCACCCTTTACCTTGGGACCTTTCAGGTTTAAGTCAATATCAGGCATGGAGATCTTGGGAGCTTTGATGTTCATCTCAGGCATCTTGAACTTGGGGCCCTTCAGTTTTGCATCTGGACCTTCAATATTGACATCTGGAACATCGACATCCACCTTGGGTCCTGAGACATCAATATCAGCCTTGGGCAGGTTCACATCCACTTCTGGGCCTTCTCCTTTGAAGCCTGGCATGCTGAACTTGGGCATTTTCACCTTGGGCATCTTGAGGTGCCAGTCTGGGCCATGGACATCCACATCTGGGACATCAATGTCCACTTTGGGGCCCTTGATATCAACGTCAGGGCCCTTGAGGTCACCTTCAACTTTTGGCAGAGACACATCTACATCACCCTTTACCTTGGGACCCTTCAGATTCAGGTCCACTTCAGGCATGGAGATCTTGGGTGCCTTGAGGTGCAGGTCAGGCATTTTAAACTTGGGACCCTTGAGTTTCCCTTCTGGGCCGTGAATGTCAACATCAGGAGTGTCTATGTCCAGATTAGGGCCTTTAACATCGACTCTGGGGCCTTTCAGATCTCCTTCCAGTTTAGGAACGGAAATATCCAAATCTCCCTTTATTTTAGGTCCTTTCAAGTTCAAATCAATGTCACTCATGGAGATTTGTGGGGTTTTGAAATGGACATCAGGCATCTTAAATTTGGGACCTTTGAGTTTCCCTTCAGGACCTTCAATGTCCACCTCTGGCCCTTTTAGATCACCTTCCACCTTAGGTAATGAAAGGTCCACATCCCCCTTTACTTTTGGCCCCTTCAAATTTAAGTCCAAGTCAGGCATGGAGATCTTAGGGGCTTTAATATGCATCTCTGGCATCTTAAATTTGGGCCCCTTCAATTTTCCTTCTGGGCCCTCAATATTGATATCAGGAGTGTCAAAGTCCAATTTGGGGCCCTTGATGTCAACTTCAGGGCCCTTGAGGTCACCTTCCACCTTGGGCAAAGAAACATCCACATCACCCTTCATTTTGGGGCCCTTCAGGTTTAAGTCAAGCTCAGGCATGGAGATTTTGGGAGCTTTGATGTTCATCTCTGGCATCTTGAACTTAGGGCCCTTCAGTTTCGCATCTGGACATTCGATATTCACATCTGGAACATCAATGTCCACTTTGGGGCCAGAAATGTCAATGTCAGCCTTGGGAAGGTTCACATCCACTTCTGGGCCTTCTCCCTTGAAGCCAGGCATGCTGAACTTGGGCATTTTCACCTTGGGCATCTTCAGGTGCCAGTCTGGACCATGAACGTCCACATCGGGGGCAGCAATGTCCACTTTGGGCCCTTTGATGTCAATTTCAGGGCCCTTGAGGTCACCTTCCACTTTAGGCAAAGACACATCCACATCACCCTTTACCTTGGGACCTTTCAGGTGCAAATCAAAGTCAGGCATGGAGATCTTGGGGGCTTTGATGTTCATCTCAGGCATCTTGAACTTGGGGCCCTTCAGTTTTGCATCTGGACCTTCGATATTGACATCTGGAACATCGACATCCACCTTGGGTCCTGAGACATCAATATCAGCCTTGGGCAGGTTCACATCCACTTCTGGGCCTTCTCCTTTGAAGCCTGGCATGCTGAACTTGGGCATTTTCACCTTGGGCATCTTGAGGTGCCAGTCTGGGCCATGGACATCCACATCTGGGACATCAATGTCCACTTTGGGGCCCTTGATATCAACGTCAGGGCCCTTGAGGTCACCTTCAACTTTTGGCAGAGACACATCCACATCACCCTTTACTTTTGGCCCCTTCAGATTCAGGTCCACTTCAGGCATGGAGATCTTGGGTGCCTTGAGGTGCAGGTCAGGCATTTTAAACTTGGGACCCTTGAGTTTCCCTTCTGGGCCATGAATGTCAACATCAGGAGTGTCTATGTCTACCTTGGGTCCTGAGATGTCAATGTCAGCTTTGGGCAGGGTCACATCCACATCTGGACCCTCGCCTTTGAAGCCAGGCATGCTGAACTTGGGCATTTTCACCTTGGGCATCTTCAGGTGCCAGTCTGGACCATGAACATCCACATCTGGGACATCAACATCCACCTTGGGGCCTTTGATGTCAACTTCAGGGGCCGTTAGGTCACCTTCCACCTTAGGAAGAGAAACATCCACATCTCCTTTCATCTTAGGACCTTTCAGATGCAAATCAAAGTCAGGCATGGAGATCTTGGGGGCTTTGATGTTCATCTCTGGCATCTTGAACTTGGGGCCCTTCAGTTTTGCATCTGGACCTTCGATATTGACATCTGGAGCATCAATGTCCACCTTGGGTCCTGAGACATCAATGTCAGCCTTGGGTAGGTTCACATCCACTTCTGGGCCTTCTCCTTTGAACCCTGGCATGCTGATCTTGGGCATTTTTATCTTGGGCATCTTCAGGTGCCAGTCTGGGCCATGAACATCCACATCTGGGGCATCAATGTCCACTTTGGGGCCCTTGATGTCAACATCAGGAACTTTAATCTCACCTTCCACTTTTGGCAAAGACACATCCACATCACCTTTCACTTTAGGGCCCTTCAGGTTAAGATCAATGTCTGGCATGGAGATCTTGGGGGCTTTGATGTTCATCTCGGGCATCTTGAACTTGGGACCTTTCAACTTTCCCTCAGGACCCTCAATGTTAACATCAGGGCCTTCAATGTCCACCTTGGGTCCAGTCACATCAATGTCAGCCTTGGGTAGATTCACATCCACTTCTGGGCCTTCTCCTTTGAACCCTGGCATGCTGATCTTGGGCATTTTTATTTTGGGCATCTTCAGGTGCCAGTCCGGTCCATGAACATCCACATCAGGAGCATCAATGTCCACTTTGGGACCTTTGAGGTCCACCTCAGGACCTTTAAGATCCCCTTCAAACTTGGGGAGGGAAACATCCATATCTCCTTTCACTTTGGGGCCCTTCAAGTTTAAATCAATATCAGGCATGGAAATCTTAGGAGTCTTTAGGTGCATCTCTGGCATCTTGAATTTGGGCCCCTTCAGTTTCCCCTCTGGGCCTTCAATGTTAATATCAGGAGTGTCAATGTCCACTTTGGGGCCCTTGATGTCCACCTCAGGGCCCTTTAAGTCACCTTCTACTTTTGGCAAAGATATATCCACATCACCTTTCATTTTGGGGCCCTTCAAGTTCAGATCAAGGTCAGGCATGGAGATTTTGGGGGCTTTGATGTTCATTTCAGGCATCTTGAACTTGGGACCCTTCAGTTTCACATCTGGACCTTCAATATTCACATCCGGGGCATCAATGTCCATTTGGGGGCCAGAAATATCAATGTCCGCTTTAGGGAGAGTAACATCCACATCTGGACCTTCACCTTTGAAACCCGGCATGCTGAACTTGGGCATTTTCACCTTTGGCATTTTCAGGTGCCAGTCTGGGCCATGAACATCCACACCAGGGGCATCAACGTCCACTTTGGGCCCTTTAATATCAATCTCTGGTCCTTTCAGATCCCCTTCAACTTTGGGCAGAGAAACATCCATATCACCTTTCACTTTGGGGCCCTTCAGGTTTAAATCAATGTCAGGCATGGAGATTTTGGGAGTTTTGATATTCATGTCAGGCATCTTGAGTTTGGGGCCTTTTAAGCTTCCTTCTACACCTTCCACATTTATTTCTGGACCCTCAATGTCCACTTTGGGCCCCTCGATGTTGAGATCTCCTTTTGGCAGATCCACAGCCATTTCTGGCCCTTCCACTTTTAAGCCAGGCACACCAAACTTGGGCATTTTCATTTTGGGCATTTTCAAACTCCAATCTGGACCATGAACATCCACATCAGGTGCATCAAGATGAACTTCTGGTGCTTTAATATCTACTTTGGGTCCTTTAAAGTCACCTTCTAAATTAGGAGCTGTAACATCTAAGTCTCCTTTGACTTTAGGGCCTTTCAGATTTAACTCTACATCAGGCATAGAAACTTTAGGAGATGAAATACTCAGGAAAGGCATTTTGAACTTAGATCCTTTCACTTTCCCTTGGACCTCAACATCAGGAGCATTAATATCAACTTTTGGACCTGTCACATCAATATCTGGCTTTTTAACTTTGACATCCACCTCAGGTGTCTGAACTTTGGAGCCTGAAAAGTTAAATTTAGGAAGCTTAAAACGTGATTTCTTTGCCTTGCCATCAAGATTGACCTTAGGACCAGAAATGTCCACTTCTGGCCCCTTTACATCCAGCTTGGGAGCTTTAACATCACCTTCCAGTTTGGGCCCGGAAACATCAACATCTCCCTTAAGCTTTGCGCCTTTCAAATTCAGGTCAATTTCTGGCATGGAGATTTTGGGCATATTTACATGCATGTCTGGCATCTTCAGTTTGGGACCTTTCAATTTGCCCTCAGGACCATGAATGTCAATATCTGGAGCATCTACATCTATCTTTGGGCCCTTGATGTCAAGAGTAGGCCCTTTCACATCACCTTCTACATTTGGAAGGGAAACATCCACATCTCCTTTCATTTTAGGGCCTTTAAGGTTAAGATCCAAATCTGGCATGGATATCTTAGGAGCTTTGATGTTCATCTCTGGCATCTTGAACTTGGGGCCCTTCAGTTTTGCATCTGGACCTTCGATATTGACATCTGGAGCATCAATGTCCACCTTGGGTCCTGAGACATCAATGTCAGCCTTGGGTAGGTTCACATCCACTTCTGGGCCTTCTCCTTTGAACCCTGGCATGCTGATCTTGGGCATTTTTATCTTGGGCATCTTCAGGTGCCAGTCTGGGCCATGAACATCCACATCTGGGGCATCAATGTCCACTTTGGGGCCCTTGATGTCAACATCAGGAACTTTAATCTCACCTTCCACTTTTGGCAAAGACACATCCACATCACCTTTCACTTTAGGGCCCTTCAGGTTAAGATCAATGTCTGGCATGGAGATCTTGGGGGCTTTGATGTTCATCTCGGGCATCTTGAACTTGGGACCTTTCAACTTTCCCTCAGGACCCTCAATGTTAACATCAGGGCCTTCAATGTCCACCTTGGGTCCAGTCACATCAATGTCAGCCTTGGGTAGATTCACATCCACTTCTGGGCCTTCTCCTTTGAACCCTGGCATGCTGATCTTGGGCATTTTTATCTTGGGCATCTTCAGGTGCCAGTCTGGGCCATGAACATCCACATCTGGGGCATCAATGTCCACTTTGGGGCCCTTGATGTCAACATCAGGAACTTTAATCTCACCTTCCACTTTTGGCAAAGACACATCCACATCACCTTTCACTTTAGGGCCCTTCAGGTTAAGATCAATGTCTGGCATGGAGATCTTGGGGGCTTTGATGTTCATCTCGGGCATCTTGAACTTGGGACCTTTCAACTTTCCCTCAGGACCCTCAATGTTAACATCAGGGCCTTCAATGTCCACCTTGGGTCCTGAGACATCAATATCAGCCTTGGGTAGGTTCACATCCACTTCTGGGCCCTCTCCTTTGAAGCCTGGCATGCTGAACTTGGGCATTTTCATCTTGGGCATTTTCAGGTGCCAGTCTGGGCCATGGACATCCACATCTGGAACATCAATGTCCACTTTGGGGCCTTTGAGGTCGACTTCAGGGCCTTTCAGATCTCCCTCTAATTTGGGACCTTTGACATCCACATCTCCTTTTATTTTTGGACCTGCTAGATTAATATCAATATCTGGCATGGATATCTTTGGAGTCTTCAAATGCATTTCAGGCATCTTAAACTTTGGACTTTTCCACTTTCCTTCAGGTCCTTCAATATTCACATCAGGACATTCAACATCCACTTTGGGTCCTGACACATCTATGTCAGCCTTGGGTAGGTTCACATCCACTTCTGGGCCTTCTCCCTTGAAGCCAGGCATGCTGAACTTGGGCATTTTCACCTTGGGCATCTTCAGGTGCCAGTCTGGACCATGAACATCCACATCTGGAACATCAACATCCACCTTGGGACCTTTGATGTCAACTTCAGGAGCCTTTAAGTCACCTTCAACTTTGGGCAGAGACACATCCACATCACCCTTTACCTTGGGACCTTTCAGGTGCAAATCAAAGTCAGGCATGGAGATCTTGGGGGCTTTGATGTTCATCTCTGGCATCTTGAACTTGGGACCTTTCAACTTTCCCTCAGGACCCTCAATGTTAACATCAGGGCCTTCAATGTCCACCTTGGGTCCTGAGACATCAATATCAGCCTTGGGTAGGTTCACATCCACTTCTGGGCCCTCTCCTTTGAAGCCTGGCATGCTGAACTTTGGCATTTTCATCTTGGGCATCTTCAGGTGCCAGTCTGGGCCCTGAACATCCACATCTGGGACATCAACATCCACCTTGGGACCCTTGATGTTAACTTCAGGGCCCTTGAGGTCACCTTCAACTTTGGGCAGAGACACATCCACATCACCCTTTACCTTGGGACCTTTCAGGTGCAAATCGAAGTCAGGCATGGAGATCTTGGGGGCTTTGATGTTCATCTCAGGCATCTTGAACTTGGGACCTTTCAACTTTCCCTCAGGACCCTCAATGTTAACATCGGGGCCTTCAGTGTCCACCTTGGGTCCAGTCACATCAATATCAGCCTTGGGCACGTTCACATCCACTTCTGGGCCTTCTCCTTTGAACCCTGGCATGCTGAACTTGGGCATTTTCATCTTGGGCATTTTCAGGTGCCAGTCTGGGCCCTGAACATCCACATCTGGGACATCAATGTCCACTTTGGGGGCCTTCAGGTCACCTTCCACCTTAGGCAAGGAAATGTCCACATCTCCTTTGACCTTAGGACCTTTCAAGTGTAAATCTACATCTGGCATGGAGATCTTGGGAGCTTTGATGTTCATTTCCGGCATCTTAAATTTAGGGCCCTTGATTTTTCCCTCTGGACTCTCGATGCTCATCTCTGGGACTTCAATGTCAACTTTGGGTCCTGAGACACCAATGTCAGCCTTGGGAAGATTCACATCTACCTCTGGACCCTCTGCTTTGAAACCAGGAACGCTGAACTTGGGCATTTTCATTTTGGGCATCTTCAGGTGCCAATCTGGGCCATGAACATCAGGAGCATTTATATCTACTTTTGGGCCCTTGATGTTCACATCTGGTACTTTAATTTTACCTTCTACCTCAGGCACAGACACATCAACATCCCCCTTGATTTTTGGTCCTTTCAAATTTAGGTCCACGTCAGGCATAGAAATATTTGGGGCTTTGAAATGCATGTCAGGCATCTTGAACTTAGGACCTTTCAATTTTCCCTCTGGTCCTTCAATGTCAATATCTGGCCCACTGATGTCACCTTTGAGGTCTGGCCCTTTGAGGTCACCTTCCAATTTGGGAACATCAACATCCACCTCTCCCTTTATCTTGGGACTTTTTAAGTGTAGATCAATGTCTGGCATGGAGATTTTGGGAGCTTTAAAGTGCATGTCTGGCATCTTAAATTTAGGACTTTTCCATTTGCCATCTGGACCTTCCACAGCTACTTCTGGCATGTCAACATCCAATTTGGGGCCTTTGACATCCACTTCCGGACCCTTTAACTCTCCCTCCAGCTTTGGGGCAGAAACATCAAAGTCTCCTTTGATTTTAGGCCCTTTTAAGTTGAAATCAACATCAGGCATGGAGATCTTAGGGGCATGAAAGTGCATTTCAGGCATCTTGAACTTAGGGCCTTTCAGTTTTCCTTCTGGACCCTCAATGTTCATATCTGGCGCTTCAATGTCCACCTTAGGTCCAGAAATGTCAATGTCAGCCTTGGGCAGGTTCACATCCACATCTGGGCCCTCACCTTTAAAGCCGGGCATACTGAACTTGGGCATTTTCATCTTGGGCATCTTCAGGTGCCACTCTGGGCCATGAACATCCACATCTGGAGCATCAATGTCTACTTTGGGGCCTTTAATGTCCACATCTGGCACTTTCATTTCACCTTCTATCTTGGGCACAGACACATCCACATCCCCTTTGACTTTGGGGCCTTTCAAGTGTAAGTCCACATCAGGCATGGAGATCTTGGGGGTCTTGAAGTGCATGTCTGGCATCTTAAACTTAGAGCCTTTCAACTTTGCATCAGGACACTCCAGTTCAACATCAGGCATCTCCACATCCACACTGGGGCCTTTCAAATCGCCTTCCAATTTTGACACAGACACATCCACATCTCCCTTTAGTTTTGGCCCCTTAAGATTCAAGTTCACATCAGGCATGGAGATCTTGGGAGCCTTGAAGTGCATCTCAGGCATCTTGAACTTGGGGCCTTTCAGCTTTCCTTCCGGTCCTTCAATGTTAACATCGGGGGCTTCAATGTCCACTTTGGGTCCAGAGATATCAATGTCAGCCTTGGGCAGGTTCACATCCACATCTGGGCCCTCACCTTTGAAGCCAGGCATGCTGAATTTGGGCATTTTCATTTTGGGCATCTTCAGGTGCCAGTCTGGGCCATGAACGTCCACATCTGGGACATTAACATCCAGTTTGGGTCCTTTGATGTCCACATCTGGCACTTTCATTTCACCTTCTATCTTGGGCACAGACACGTCCACATCCCCCTTCACCTTAGGACCTTTCAAATGTAAGTCCACGTCAGGCATGGAGATCTTGGGGGTCTTGAAGTGCATCTCAGGCATCTTAAACTTAGGGCCTTTCAACTTGGCATCAGGACATTCCAGATCAACATCAGGCATCTCCACATCTACACTAGGACCTTTGATATCAACTTGTGGACCTCTCAGTTCACCTTCTAGCTCAGGCACAGAAGCATCAATTTCTCCTTTCACTTTGGGACCCTTCAAATTCAAGTCCACATCCGGCATGGATATCTTAGGAGCTTTGATATTCAACTTAGGCATCTTAAATTTAGAGCCCTTTAATTTTCCTTCTGGTCCCTCTATATCCAAATCAGGAGCATCAATGTCCATTTTGGGGCCAGAAACATTAATGTCAGCCTTAGGCAGGTTCACATCCACTTCTGGGCCCTCACCTTTGAAGCCAGGCATGCTGAACTTGGGCATTTTCACCTTGGGCATCTTCAGGTGCCAGTCTGGGCCATGGACATCCACATCTGGGACATCAATGTCTACTTTAGGCCCTTTAATGTCCACATCTGGCACTTTCATTTCACCTTCTATCTTGGGCATAGACACATCCACATCCCCTTTGACTTTGGGGCCTTTCAAGTGTAAGTCCACATCAGGCATGGAGATCTTAGGAGTCTTAAAGTGCATGTCTGGCATCTTAAACTTAGGACCTTTCAGCTTCCCTTCTGGACCCTCAATATCAACATCACCAACATCTACATCCATCTTTGGGGTCTTCATGTCAATTTCAGGACCTTTCAAGTCTCCTTCCACTTTGGGAAGAGAAACATCTACATCAGTTTTCAGTTTAGGAGCTTTTAGATTAAGTCCAACATCAGGCATAGAGATTTTGTGAGTCTGTATATTCATGCTTGGCATCTTAAATTTGGGACCTTTTAGCTTCCCCTCTGGACCTTCAATATTAACATCTGGAGCATCAATGTCCACCTTGGGAACTGAGACATCAATGTCAGCCTTTGGCAGGTTTACATCCACTTCTGGGCCCTCACCTTTGAAGCCTGGCATGCTGAACTTGGGCATTTTCACTTTGGGCATCTTCAAGTGCCAATCTGGGCCATGACCTCCCACATCTGGTGCATTAATGTCTACTTTGGGACTTTTGATGTCAACATCAGCTTTTATCTCTCCTTCTACTTTTGGAATTGTTACATCATAATCTCCTTTGATTTTAGGACCTTTCAAATGCAAACCAACATCTGGCATGGATATCTTCTGAGGCTTTATATTCATTTCTGGCATCTTAAATTTAGGACCTTTTATTTTTGCATCTGGACCATCAATATTCACATCTGGAACTTCAACATCCACCTTGGGCCCTGAGACATCAATGTTGGCCTTGGGCAGGTTCACATCCACTTCTGGGCCTTCTCCTTTGAAGCCAGGCATGCTGAACTTGGGCATTTTCACCTTGGGCATTTTCAAGTGCCAGTCTGGGCCTTGAACATCCACATCTGGAGCACTGATATCAACTTTGGGCCCTTTAATGTCCACATCCGGCACCTTTATTTCACCTTCTACATCAGGCACAGACACATCCACATCTCCCTTTAGTTTTGGCCCCTTAAGATTCAAGTTCACATCAGGCATGGAGATCTTGGGAGCCTTGAAGTGCATCTCAGGCATCTTGAATTTGGGGCCTTTCAGCTTTCCTTCCGGTCCTTCAATGTTAACATCGGGGGCTTCAATGTCCACTTTGGGTCCAGAGATATCAATGTCAGCCTTGGGCAGGTTCACATCCACATCTGGGCCCTCACCTTTGAAGCCAGGCATGCTGAATTTGGGCATTTTCATTTTGGGCATCTTCAGGTGCCAGTCTGGGCCATGAACGTCCACATCTGGGACATCAACATCCAGTTTGGGTCCTCTGATGTCCACATCTGGCACTTTCATTTCACCTTCTATCTTGGGCACAGACACGTCCACATCCCCCTTCACCTTAGGACCTTTCAAGTGTAAGTCCACGTCAGGCATGGAGATCTTGGGGGTCTTGAAGTGCATCTCAGGCATCTTAAACTTGGGACCCGTCAGCTTCCCTTCTGGACCTTCAAGGCTCACATCTGGGGCTTCAATGTCAACTTTAGGTCCAGAGATGTCAATGTCAGCCTTAGGCAGGTTCACATCCACATCTGGGCCCTCGCCTTTCAAGCTGGGCATGCTGAACTTGGGCATTTTCATCTTGGGCATTTTCAGGCTCCAGTCTGCACCTTGGACTTCCACATCTGGTGCTTTAAGGTCTACCTGGGGTCCTTTGATGTCCACATCTGGAACTTTCATCTCACCTTCTATTTTCGGTGCTGACATATCTAGACTGCCTTTCACTTTGGGTCCTTTAAGATCCAAGTCAACATCTGGGAGAGTCATCTTAGGAGCCTTAAAGTGCATCTCAGGCATCTTAAACTTGGGGCCTTTCAACTTTCCTTCTGGTCCTTCAAGGCCCAAATCTGGAGCACTAATATCTACCTTGGGTGCAGAAATGTCCACATCAGCCTTTGTCAGGTTCACATCCACTTCTGGGCCCTCACCTTTGAGGCTGGGCATGGTGAATTTGGGCATTTTCATTTTGGGCATCTTTAGGTTCCATTCAGGACCATGAACTTCAACATCTGGGGCACCGATGTCTACTTTTGGCCCTTTGAGTTCCCCTTCCATCTTTGGCACTGTAACATCATATTCTCCCTTCACCTTGGGACCTTTCATATGCAAATCCACATCAGGCATAGAGATCTTAGGAGCCTTGATATTCATCTCAGGCATCTTAAACTTAGGACCCTTCAGCTTTCCTTCAGGTCCTTCAATGTTCACATCTGGAACTTCAACGTCCACTGTGGGTCCGGAGATGTCAATGTCAGCCTTAGGCAGGTTCACATCCACTTCTGGGCCCTCTGCTTTGAAGCCAGGCATGCTGAACTTGGGCATTTTCATTTTGGGCATCTTCAGGTGCCAGTCTGGGCCGTGAACATCAACATCTGGAACATTGATATCCACTTTGGCGCTTTTAAGTTCAACATCAGGAACTTTAATCTCACCTTCCACTTTTGGCACTGTGACATCATATTCTCCCTTTACTTTAGGGCCTTTCAAATGTAAGTCCACATCTGGCATGGAGATCTTTGGGGCTTTGATATTCATCTCAGGCATCTTAAACTTAGGTCCTTTCAGTTTCCCTTCTGGTCCCTCAAGGCTCACATCTGGAGCACTAACATCTACCTTGTGCCCAGAAATGTCCACATCAACCTTGGGCAGGTTCACATCCACTTCTGGGCCCTCTGCTTTGAACCCTGGCACACTGAATTTTGGCATTTTCATCTTGGGCATCTTCAGGTGCCAGTCTGGGCCCTGAACATCCACATCTGGAGCATCAGTGTCCATTTTGGGGCCTTTCAGTTCCCCTTCAAGTTTTGGGACTGTTACATCATACTCTCCTTTTACCTTTGTGCCTTTAACATGCAAATCGACATCAGGTATGGAGATCTTTGGTGTCTTGACACTCATTTCAGGCAGCTTAATATCAGGGCCTTTAAGTTTGCCTCCTGGGCCCGCTATGTTGACATTTGGGGCCTCCACACTGACCTTGGGCCCTGGAATACTGACACCTCCTTTGGGTAGTTTCACATCTACATCTGGGCCTTCCCCTTCAGCTCCTGGAGTGCTGAACTTGGGCATTTTCAGGTTCCAGTCTGGGCCATGAACTTCCACACCTGGGGCACTGACATCAACTTTGGGGCCTTTGACATCCACTTCAGGGACTTTGACTTTCCCTTCTACTTTGGGAAGCGTGACATCTACACCCCCTTTCATTTTAGGGGCAGCCACATTTAGATCTACATCTGCCATAGAGATCCTGCACGTTCCTGCTTTTCCAGGACTACCAAGCGTGGGTCCCGTCAGGGTCCCCTCAAGGCTAGGTGTCTCTGTGTCCACTTTGGAGCCTTTAACTGCCACTTGAGGGCCTTTAATGTCACCTTGTACCCCAGGCACTGAAACCTTAATATCTCCCTTCACTTTAGGGGATCCAAGGCTCAGATCCACATCCTGCATGGAGATTTTAGGTTTCTGCATGATCATTTCAGGAGTCTTGACTTTCGTACCCTTCACCTTCCCTTCCAGCCCCCCAGCAGCAACCTCAGGCAGGCTGACATCACCAGAGATCCCAGGAAGAGTCACTTCACCTGTGGGCAGTGTCACATCAATGCCAGTTCCCTCTCCCTTTGAACCTGACACAGAGAATTTGGGAACTTTCATCTTGGGCATATTCAGTTTGCCCCCAGGCCCGTGAAGATCAACATCAGGGGCTTGAACTTCCACACTAGAGCCAGTGACAGTGCCCTTGATTTGGGGACCTGAAATGTCCACCCCTATGCTCCCCTGTGGCTTGGCACCTTTCAGGCCTAGGTCACTCTCAAGAGATGGCCCAGTGATTTGGGGTCCCTTCAGCTTCCCCTCAAGCCCCTCAATATTGGCAGAAGGAGCACTGACTTCTAGCTGAGGGGTCTGGATGTTCCCGCCAATGGTCAGGCCGGGCTTGCCACCCTTGTGTCCCACAGAGAACTCGGGTGCAGAAATGCTCAAACCTGCTCCGGGGGCCTGGCCCTCAGGCACTGTCAAGACACCGAATTTTGGCACCTTCATAGTGGGAATTTTAATTTTCCCATTAGTGCCACTCTCCAGAGATGGGTCCTGTACCTCCACTGCCCCACCCCCAAGAGAAGACGAAATGTCCGCTCCTGGTACTTGAACCCCTCCTTTGCCACCCAAGTCCAAGCTCTTCGCACTGACACTGACACCTGGGCTCCCCACCTTTATCCCAGGCACGGTGACCTGGAGCTTCGAGTGGCCAGCACCTTGGAGCTCTGGTCCCGAAGCAGAAACAGACCCCGCTCGGATGTCCACAACAGAGCCTGTGGTAGGAGATGCTGCCCCCGAGCCCGAGGGCAGTCTGATCACTGTCTTGCCAGGCTGGGTCTCCACATCCACAGCGGAAATTTCAGTCAGTTTGTGCCGGGGAATCTTGATCTTGAACTCTGGGCTGCTGATATCGATCTCCCTGGCTCCTTCGTGGCCTGTCACATCAACAGTGTAGGCTGTGACCCTTCTCGTCACGGTGATGGTGCGGCTCTGGGTTTCCCCAGGTTCCCCTTCTAGTCCGTCCTCCGACCTCAGCCGAGGCTTGATCTTCGTGGTGTAGATGCGCTGATAGTCCTCGTCATCCCCGCTCTGCAGAAAGACACGGCCGGGAGACGTTGCAGCAGGATCTGCCTGACCACGGACGCCCGGCCACAGCCCAGCCGACAACATGGTTGCCTGTTTACCACAGAAGCTGGGACCAGAACGGAGGCCCACAGAGCCTCCTGGGGCAGAACATGGAGGGGTGAGGAAAGGGGCTGACAGCCACATCACAGGAGGGAAACAAATTATTTGGGGAAACTCTGGGAAGTAAAAGCTATGCGGGAGAGAAGCAGGGTAGACTCCTGCCTTCTGCGGTCTGGAAGAAGGATTTATAATCAATCAATTCTAGATTCCAATCGGCTTGTCAAGTCCCAGGGATGCCTCCCAGCTCTGCATGGATTTGGCCCTTGGGCTCTCAATTCTCAACTCACGGGCTTGTATAAGGGGACAGGAATCCTCTCAGTGACCTGTCAGAAAGCGCTGGTGGAGACTCGCTGTGTTTGGATTAATACTTTCACTTTGAGGACCCATTATATGTTAAATAAACAAGCCATCAAGGAGCAAAGAAACGTCCCCCCCGCCAGGTGCTTTGCTGCCCGGCCTCTGACTCACAGATGAGTCCAGGCCTCTGGAATGAGAAAAATGGCACCTGGAAGGCAGAGCAGGGAACCTGTGAGACTGTTCTGATGAATCTTGCAAAGCACTGACTGTCCTCCTGGCCTCTAGGGCCAGACAGCGTGAGCGGGTTCCACGCTGCAGCACTCTGGACCCACTGACGGAAGGCTTTCAGGGTCAATGGCAGCCACACGCTACACACGGATACGAGCACACCGTCTGGCTCAAGAGAGAGGCAGGGGAGAAGCAGGAGAGGGAACCGCAGGGAGGTCCCGTAGGCAGACATGAGGCTCAGGAAGTGGCCAGTAGGTCAGTGTGGCCTGGTGGGGGAGGCGGGGGGGCGTGGTTTAGGGCACGGATGGGCCGGCCAGGCACTCACCAAAACCACCTCGGAGCTTTGGGAGCTGAAGACTTCGTGGGTCCAGGTCTGGCCGGGCTCAGGGGAGCGGTCCCCCTTGCGATGCAGCTTCAGGCCCACGGTGTGGTGTCCCATGGTGTTCAGGAGCTGGGTCACCTCGCCTGACTGCAGGTTGTCGAAGTAGATGGTGGCACCCACAATCTGGTCCCCTGAGCAGGGCGGAGCAAGAAGCAGGTGAGACCCGCAGGGTCTCGGGAGAACAGCACACGACCACCACAGGCTGGGCCCTCGAGCTGACTTGCATTTACTGCGTGTCGTGACAAGCCTACAGGTGTGGTAATACCCATTGCACAGATGAAGAAAAGTAAGGCATAGGGAGGCCCACTAACTCGCCCAAAGCGGCAGAGTTCCTGGGTAGTGGAGTAGGCCCTAAGGATGATGTGTCCACCACCCTCCAGAACCGCTGTCCCTGAGGACTGTGTGGATCAAGTGACACTGAGCGAGCAGGGGAGGCGAGGGTGGGGCTTGGGTACCGACCGTCCTAATGTCACTGGGACCAGCCCCTGTGGCCTTCCCACCGCCCCCCTCAGCCAAACCACCCCGGCACCCAGCCCACACCCTGAGGTAACTCACCCTCCTTGACCACCCCCGTGCGGGCCGCAGGGGAGTTCCGCATCACCTCCTGCACAAAGACGCCGTCGTCCCTCTGGGCGATGGTCAGCCCGTGGGAGCCGCTGCCCTGCCAGTTGGGCAGCAGCAGCTCCCGGGTCGTGTCCTCTTCCTTCTCCATCTGGGGTGAGGTAAGGAAATGGGGGCTCAGGACAGTGGGGGCTCGAGAGCATGAGGAGACAAGAAAGCCAAGGCTGGCCAGTGCTGTAAATCCCCGGGGGGTGACGCGGCCGTGCCTGCTTCTGCCGTGGAAGTGGTCCCCCTGGCAAGTGAACACAGGCTGCGACCAACCTCGGCAACAACCAGCCCCTCATCCCTTCCACGCAGGCCCCACTTCCCGATGCCACCCACCCTTGGTCCCACCCCCCCCTCCCCTCCGGCACACCCTCCCTCCCATGGACCTTTTGCAGGACTCCGCTCAGGAGCCGATGCCTTGCCAGGAGCCCGCCCCTCCTTCCTCTCTTCTTAGTCTCTCTCGTCGGGAATGTCGGTCACACAGTCTAGGGAGAAGGAGACAGAGATGCTCACGCTCAACGGGGGCCACACCGAAACCCCAACCTTCCCCTACTTCAACACCCTTCGTTCATACATGACTCTCCAACCTGGGATCGTGGAGACGGGGCTCGGGGAGGCCAGACTCGGATATAAACCCTGGTCTCAACCCTTGCTCTGGGGCCTCTGGGTGGCTCATTCAGCGAAGCATCTGCCTTTGGCTCGGGTTGTGATCCTGGAGTCCTAGAATCCAGCCCCATGTCGGGCTCCCGGCTCAGCAGGGAGCCTGCTTCAGCCTCTGCTCTCCAGCTCTCTCTCCCTCTCTCTCTCAAATAAATAAACAAGATCTTAAAAAAATAAAAATAAAATAAACCCGGTTTCTGCACCCTCCCAGCTGTGTGTCCCTGGCCAAGTCACTCAACTTCTCTGAACATCATCTCCTCTGTGAAAACGGAGAGGATGCAGGAGCTCCATGAGGAGGGAAGGAGAGAGTGCTCGAGGGTATGAAAAAACCCAGGTGCCCACGAGTTTCACAAAACACCCATTCTCAGTAGTTCTTTGTAACAGCTCCAGGAAGGAGACCATGTCCCCGTTTTATGGATGGAGAGACTGAGATGTGAGGTCTGCAATAAGCGTGCCACCACCCCTGGGCTCTGAGCCTGCAACTCTCTCCCCTACAGCACATCAGGTCTGTAGCCTTAACCAGCGTGAGACTCCTCTTCTCGGGGTCTCCAGCACGGGAGGCCTGAGAGCAGGAACAGCAGTGCCCTCCCTCCCCGGCTGACAGTGAGTCAGTCACCTGATCCAACCCGGTCCTTAGGACCAGGGGGACCCTCGCCAGCTGGGAGCTCCAGGTGCAACGGGCTGAACAAAAGAAGCCCCAACCCCGCCGCCGCCCCACCCCCAGCCAGCCCACGCCCCAGAGCCTCGGGGACACAGTGAGTCAGGGCCCACCTGGCTGCCCACACAGCGCCAGGAGCCAGGCCCCCATAGGAGCAAAGATGCCCTCCGGCCACAGGGTGAGCTATCAGCTGCAGAGCTGCCCTGGGAAGACACAAGGCAGGACTCTGGAAACAGCCCCAGCCTAAGGCCACCCACGCAGAACAGCAGGGCCGGAGTCATCCAGAAGCCGGTCTGTGAAACCAGGCCGGGAATGCTAAAGCTCAGGCAGGGCCTCGCCCAGAGCCCCACCCAGAAGCTGTTGACTTTCAGAACTTTGTCAAAGATGGATAAATACATGCATGCTGATGGCCTCCTGCACAGCCAGCACTGGAGCAGACGCCGCAAAGAAAACAGGCAAGGGACGGACTCTGCTCAGCCCAGCCCTGCGCCGCGCGCTGCGTTAGACAGTCGCGAGCTTCACCTGCACGTTCTCCCAGCGCTCACTGACTGCGCGCCATGTGCCAGATGGGGAGATTTAAAAGACTTCGTTCCTGCCCTGGATATAAATTATGAGCAAGGTGCTCTGGGTGTGACCCATTTAGCCTCAGAATGTTCTAGAAGGTTGGGAAGCCTCCTGGGGGGGATGAAACATGGAAGGAAAGAACGGGGCAAAGAGAACCTATTATCTGCCAATGCTCTTGAAAGCGTTAAGAGTTTGTTTGCCTCTGAGGACAGGACTGGATCCCCCCAGAAATTCATGGGTGCGTCGCAGCTCTGGTGTCAGGCTGATCACACAGCATGGGCAAAGACAGCAGCTGGACCCCCAGTCCTCCACCCTCTGAACTCACACATGCAGAATTTAGGACATGGGCGCTGCCTAGGAGGCGAGCAGAGCCACAGAGGGTGAGCAAGGGAATTGCCTCTTCCCCTCCAGGCCAGCAGCCGCTAGGGGAAGTCACACTGACCCCTGCAAACAGCAAAGCCACGACTTTAAGGCGCCTGCCCCCAGCGTCCAGCACCAAGTAGCCAGCCCTGCAGACAGAGAGCCAGGCAGGGCAGGGAAGGAAAGCCTTCCAGCCCAAGGGCTTCTCAGCTCTCTGAAGTCACCAGCCAGCCTAGCTCCCCTCCTAAAGCAGGCCCCTTCTCTCGGCCAGCATCCTGGTCCCCAGCCAGCAGGGGCGGAGACAGCGCGCCAGCTCACCCTCGCCCACAGCTCGTCCCCACCCTCCCTCCTTCCCCATGAGTCACGGGAGGCTGCAGCAGCTCCAGACATGCAAAGGGTCACGCCTAAAATCCCATGGACAAAGTGCTTCGTTGGCCAGAGCCCCCAGTGCCAGAGGGGCTGGGGCCCCGGTGGAGACAGGTAGTTGGCTTCCAGGCCAGCTCCTGAGAAGGGAGCCCCAGGCCAGGAATCCCCAGAAGCACAGCTCAGAGGCTCAGGAAGGACTTGCTATGCACCTCTAGCCAACAGCTCAGAAGGAGGGGAGAAGGGGCGCCTGGGTGGCTCAGTGGGTTAAAGCCTCTGCCTTCAGCTCAGGTCATGATCCCAGGGTCGTGGGATTGAGACCCGCATCGGGCTCTCTGCTCAGCAAGGAGCCTGCCTCCCCCACTCTCTCTGCCTGCCTCTCTGCCTACTTGTGATCTCTGTCTGTCAAATAAATAAATAAAATCTTTGAAAAAAGGGGGGGGGAGCCATCGTGAGTGATGAAGGGTCCACAGCCCCTGAGAACAGGAGCCGTGGTACCAGGGGCTGCAGGTTGGCCCCGACAGGGCACCTGCTGGCTTCCTGGCCAGGAGGGGTTTCAACCACCCTGCCAGCCCTGGCCCAGGGCTCTGAGCAACTTCCCTTCCCTCCTCTGCTCTGGGCTATTCAGGTGGCTGCACACAAGGGTGCTGCTGGGGGGGGGGGGGGTGAGACCAGGGTGGGAAGGGTCTGTTTTCCGCATCTGAGTCCCACTGCTCAGTCTCTCCCACATATTCGAAGCCTGTGCCAAGCCCAGACGGGCCCTTCTTTTCCTACATAGGTCAGGTGATGCCAGGCTTCCCCAAGGACCGAGGATCCTGCCCTGTGGCTACTCAAAAGAGGGTCTTTGGAACTCTGTGGAATTCTGCACATTTGGCCAAGTGTCGTAAGTCTTTGGAGCTAGAAGACACCTTATAGCCCTGCTGTTGACATGGTAGTTACATGTGGCTATTTAAATTTAAATTAAGTTAAAATGAATTGTTAGTTTATTGCTTGCAGTAGCCACATTTCAAGAGCTCACCAACCACAGGGCTACCATATTAGACATGGCAGATGTGGAACGTTTCTGCCACTGCACAAAGCCCCGCAGGGACGGCACCGTCTGGTATTTACAGAAGGAGAGGGGGAGGTCCAGAGAGGTCAGGACAGGACAGTGCCAGGGCCCCAGACCCCTGGTCTGCTGGCTCCCCACCCCGAGGTCCCTCTGACACTGGCTCACAGTATCCTTGGTGATGGGAGAGACCGGAGTGGGGACCCTCTAGACAGAGGGCCGCCTTGAGGCCAGAGAAAGTGCGAGATGGTATGTCCACTCCATCTGTGAGGCAGAGACTAGGGGGACACCAGAACTCAGGCCAGAAGCAGCGTGAGAAGAACGAGGCCATCCTGTTAATTCAAAATTGCAAAGAGGGGGCCCCTGGGTGGCTCAGTCAGTGAAGCGTCTGCCTTCGGCTCAGGTCTCGATCTCGGGGTCCTGGGATCGAGCCCCGCATCAGGCTCCCTGCTTGCGGGCGGGGTCTGCTTCTCCCTCTCCCTCTGCCCTGCTCCCTGCTCCTGTACGCACGCGCTCTCTCTCAAATAAATACATTTAAAAAAAAAAAAAAAACCCTGCATAAAGGACGTGCACCACCTCTGCGGACCAGGGATTTGGGGGAGGGGGGCAGGGATGAAACACGGGCAGATCCCAGAAGCTGACTCTTTGCCCAGGGCAGAAGGTCTAGGCCAGGGGTGGCGTCTAAAGGAGCACCTTTCCCCCTCCCCTGCACTTAGGGAACAGAGCCCCTTCCAACCCCAAGAGCCGGTATGAAGCCAGGGAGGGGGCCCAGCCTAACTGCCGCTGCAGCCAAAAATGGCCTCTACAGTGTCAGGATGGCAGGAACCTGCAGAGGCCCCACTGCTGGAGAGACAGGCCCGTCGACCTCCAGGCCTCTGTCCGCCAAACCTGAAGACGCACACCCGAGGGGTGTAAGTCTTAGCATATGCCCAGCATGATGGATACAGGAATACAGGAGGTGATGCTCCACGGGAGACAGAAGTGCTCCCCCCACCGCGGGGAGGAACCGACAGCAGTGGGACTTCTACCCCGCGTGACAGCAGGCCCAGGGGTCATCACACCCACCAGCTGCACAAGCCAGGGAGCAGCACCTCGTGAGCCAGGAAGAACGAAATGACTCACACCCCCCCCCCCAGGTAGAGACCTCCAGCAGAGGGAAAGTCCCCAGCGCTTCTAACAGGACGACGCGCAAAGGACATTCTAAGAAAAGGGAGACACACCCAGAGGGGTGTTCTACTCCCATAAACACCAGACAGCGAACAGGAAGAGAAAGCCCTGCATGGAGAGAAAACCCTCAACGGACAGAAGCAGAGAATTTGGCCGAGCTCCTGCAGTTCCACGCCAGGGGTCTCACTGGACCCCAGACGACCCTACGTGGTTAATAATTAATGTGCTTATTCTAGAGATGCAACGACAGGCCTCGAGCAGTAAGATGACTTGCCCAAGTGCGAATTGGGGTTGAGATGCGAGAGCCCAGGCTTCTCCGACTCTGTGACGCCAGAGCAAACAGTCTTTTCCTGGGTGGAGGAGTGCACACGGGAGGTATGCGGAAGACAGAGACCTACAATGCAGGAGGGCCAGAGAGACACCCACAGGGCGATGGAGGGACCTCCATGCACACCTAGAGGGAGACATGGTGGGAGGGAGCCTCAGGGACAGGGGCATAAACCTGGAGAAAGGGAGGAGCTGAGATTCTCCTAGGGGACCCAGAGACTCCGGAAGCACCAGGAGACTCACCCAGAGAGCCGTGACGCCTTTCAAGGGCCACAAGCAGCAGGAGCGAGGGCTAGTGCCCACCAGTCTCCTGGGCCCACACACCAGCCACTTCCTGGCCAGCAGCTTGGGGACAGCACACCCGGATGGGCAGAGAGTCCCAAGCAACCTGGAAGCCAGGATCGGAGGTCCCCGGAGTCAGAAATCCTGAGCCACACAGACCCCAGCTCACCGACCGCCAGGCTCTCTGGGGCCCCAGCAAGTGAAGGACATGAGGGTCATCCCCTCTGGGGCTTGCGGGACACAAGACCCACTCCAGAGAAAGGCACCAGCAGGGCAAGACACATGCTTCCACTCACTCGGGAACGGGAACAGCCACAACAGCACAGACCCTTGCCCCACACAGGGCTGGGTTCGCTTCCGGGGCCCAAGGCTCCGAACAGACCTCCACGGAGGCCGCTGCCAGAACTCTTGTCGTCTGGAAAACAGCAGGGCCTATTCGAACTGGGGGAGAACAGCTCGGTAATCTCCACAGCCAAAGCCGGCCATCGAGAACATTTACACTCAGCTCATCCTGGGGGGTACAGCCCAAGGGGGCATGTTGTGTGTTGGGGGAGGTGGGATTATCAGGCAGAATATGACTAACATGCTGCAAGACACAGGCGACCTAGGCACTGGAGGGACATTCCCAGAAAGACAGACAAAGGATGCGCACAGGCCACGTGCACGCCGACACGCTCATCAGCCCCGCTCCCCACTCTTCCCAGCCCTGAGCAGGCCCACAGCCCTGCCTTCCCCAGTTCCCAACACACACCTGTCTGGGCAGCCCCAGGACCTGCCCATCATGGAAGGCACCTATATCTGTCAGCCTGGTGCCCGGAGTCTATGTCTCCCTCTACCTGTGTGCGCCTATCTTCTTGTTCCCCGGCCACCTGGGCCACTGGGCCAGCCCACAACTCCCACCAGCAGGGAGTTCCTCCAGCTCGGTCATTCCAGCCTCTCCTCCAGGTCAGCCCCACCAGGGGACCCCCACCTCAACGTCCAGAGGAGCCCCACTCAGACCCTACAGGCCAGCTGATCTCTCCAGCTCTCCCCACTGGCCCTCCGCACACAGCTTCCTCCCAACCCCCCGGAGCAAGCTCCAAGTTCTCTCTTCCAGCAAGGAGGGAGATTCCCTCTTCCACTCATGACCGAGAGGGACTCCCCTACTCCTTGTGACAGGGGACGGGGACAGCAGCCCACTATCCAGCCGCAAGTCCCCGCCCCTGGCCACACAGCCCGGGAGTAGAGAGCTTTTCCCCAGGACCGCTGGGACTAAGACACCAAGTCTGGCGGTGGCACCCTCTGCGAGGCAGGGGTGGTGAAGAAGAACATTCTGTCTCCCCCTGGGGGATGATGACCGCCCCGAGCTGCCAGGGGTGCAGAAACTCCCCAACCACAGGGGAGCTCTCCGCCCAGCGGTCACACCCCGCCAGTGCAGGGGCGCAGGGCCCGGCCACCGCCGCTCCGCAGTGGCCAAGGAGCCACCCCCCAGCCCAGCCAGGACACGGAGCCGGGATCAGCTCCAGGCACTTCCCCTTCCCCTAGAATCTCCGCTCGGGCCTCCAGGGACGGGACAGGATGCCCCTCCCCGACCAGCCGTGTGCAGCACCTCTCGGCATCACTCAACGAGGGCTTCGTTCCCAGAGCTAGCCTCGCCCTCCTGAGGACCTCCCGGTACAAACTCCAGGGCCCAGAAGCTATCCAGGACGCAGAAACCGACTCTGGCCCCTACCTACAGCCCCTGCGCAACCTCCAGCACCAGGGCAGAGACCCACTGCTGTCCCCAGCCCTGGAAGCCCGGGGTGCAAGCAGAGGAACACCCTCCCGCGGGTGATCACACCTCACCGCTAGGACACTAGGGGTCACAGGGACGCAAGACCACCGTGAAACTGCACCACCTGGATGCAAGCGAGACCCGCAGCTGCAACAGCCCAGGAGTCCTCCCGGTGGGAACTGGGGCTGGGGGGGGCTCTATCAAACTCATGTGCACGTGCCCCACCGTGGCCCATCCACGCAGGAGCCCCCTCACTCCCCAGGCCACCATGCACGGAGGAAACCGAGCCTGCCCAGGAAGGCCTGGAGTGCCAACAGGATGGTCACAGGCCAGCTCCCTGCGAGCCTGGATGAAACCCACGGGGGACGAAAAGAGAGCAAAAGGCCCTAGACATGGCCACCGCCTCCACCTGACTGAAGCCAGCACATTCTAGACCTTCTCCCTTCCCCTCCTCAGGCCCAAGCAGGAGGTCAGCCCAGCTCCAGGGAGAGAAACCTGGGGGTGTTGGGGAGCAGTGGGGGGGGGCGGGAAGAGCCTAAAGTGGGAGAGTTCCCATCGCGAGTAGGACTAGCTCTCCTGGTATATCTCTGTCTGTCCCCAGGCGGTTCCCAAGTTCTGAGGAAGGTGGTGACCACACCCCAGAGCCCCACACGCCCCTCCACCCCCACAGCTTTGCCCCAACCTCTCAAACCAGCTCCTCAGGCTCTGGCGGTGTCTCCACCAGCGCCAGCCAGCCGATTCCAAGTTAAGCCAAAGAATCTAGCCGGGCCAATGCCTGGTCACCTCCACCCAGGGCCTCTCTGCGACTCATGCGACCCTGGAGACCCCCAGCCCATTCCCTGCGCTTGTCTGCTGCTGGCCGTCTCCCTCCGCGAGTCCTCCGTGGTTTACTCTCTCGGGCCTCACCCTGGGCCCTGGACTAAGCCTGGCTGGTACAAGTCCCAGCTCTGTGGGGTTATCTCTTCAAGGGGTTGCCCAGACAAGGACCCCTAGCTCACCGCAAAGGCCTCCCGAACCCCCAGCACGAAGCCCCACATGACGGACGTGGCACCTTACACGTCCCTGTCCGATGACCAATGTTCCCGCCTATACGCTTTTCAGGGCAAAGCCTTAGAGAGGGGCTGAGACGCCCTCCAGTCCCCAGTTTGAAGCTCGCAGACCCTGTGTCCTCTGCTAGCCCAGCTCTCCCGGTCCCAGGTCCTCTCCTTCCCTGCCCAGCCCGCCTCCTTCACACCGCAGCTCACCGCTCAGAGCAAGGACATACCCCCGAAGCCTGGGGCGCCCTTCTGCTCCTCACTCTGCCCACTTACCTACCCTGTGCTGGCCCAACCCATCATCCCTCTGGGTCAAGGAGAAGGAAGCCTCCCCCATTCCGCCTCGGAAAGGAAGTGAGTGCCACACCCTGCCCCAGGGATTTCCCTCAAGGCGGGGCAGAGGCCGAGAGGGAGAAGAAAGCAGAATCTGCCCCCCTACTTTATGGGCAGCCTAAGTGTGGAGGCCTGAAAACGCCTTCCAAAGCATCTTCAGTCTCCTCCCGGCCACTCCCAGCCCTCGCCTTCACTCTAGCCCCTACCCTCTCACTGGGTCGGGTGAGACCAACCCAGCCCCTACCAGTGCTGGACCGGGGGAAGGAAAGGCAAGTGATCCCTCATTGGAGGCTGGATCATAACAGGGGAAACTGTTTCAAAACCAATTATTGGGAGCCCAGCGCTGCGCCAGGGATACAGAGGTAAATATCCCACTCTTTTTCTCTCTTGCAAACTCCAGGTCACTCTCTAAGGATCCCCCCCCACCACCACCACCACCAATAGGGGATGGTCCCACTCCGCCTTTCCATAAATCCACTGCACGTTAGCAGGGCTCTGAGCAGCCTCCGCGGGCTCCCTGGAGGCACCCACCGCCCCCTCTCTGCAGCCACACCCAGTGAAAGGCGAGAGCCCACACCACGCACACCACATTGTGCAAAGGCGCCAGGGCCGTCCCCCACCTGGTGCAGGCGCCCAGCCCGAGCTGCGAGGTGCCCAGTCTGCCCACTCGGCTCCCCTCCCACGCAAGGAGCACCGCCAGGCCTGCTCAGACCCCACGTGTCCCTCGTGGCCAGCGCCGCCCAGGGCTGCGCCCCCACATCCCGGGCCCTGGCACTGCAGGGGGCGCCCGGGCCAGCCACGGAGGGCCAGGCCCTCACATACTGCACACCCTCTCCCCGCCTGGGAAAGCCTTACATAACACGGCTCTCCGAACACACCCTAAACCCTCGGCCTTTCCAACTCCACGGCCGGACCCCGTCCCCCAGCCCCGTCTCCTGGAGCGCATCGCTCGTACAGAGACGGCGGCTAAGCCCTCCTCCCGCGCGGAGCTGGCTCCTGCCCCCACCTCCCGCACACAGCCCCTTCCTCCCCCTCCCCTTCGCCCCTCACCACTCCCCCCCCCCCCGAGTTCTGGTTTGAATTAGTCAGCGGCTCCAACCACCACATTCCTCAGGCTGCTGGCGCCGTGCCAGGCGCTGGGGCGGGGGCCATCCCGCCCGGACGGGTTTGGGAGTGGGGTAGGGGAGAGCGCGCCGCCCCCGAATGGGAAGGGGCGGTGCCGGGGGCCGGGCCGCCGCACAGTTTCCCCCCCCTCCCCGCCCACCCCAGCGCTGGAATCTCCCTAATTACGCCCCCCACCCCCACTCCCACCCGTCCCGTCCCGAGGCGCACAGCAAACTTCAGGCAGCGCGGCCTTGGAGGAAGAAGGGAGACTTCTGGAGCGGGGGACGCGGAGGGGCCAGACTAGGGCGGGGCAGCTGGAGGGGGGCTGAGAAAGGGAGAGGCTGGTGGTGCAGAACTGGGTGGGGCCGGGAGGACTCCGGGCGCTCGGTCGAGGCGGAGGTGTGGGGAGCGGGGAGGGACCGCGGAAGGGGCGCGGGGGCTCCGGGAGGGGCCGAGGGGCCGCGGCAGCGACCTCGGAAACTTCTCCAGTAAACACGGAATAGGAGCGGGAGCGGTGTGCTTGAGCCGCCGCCCCAGGGAGAAGGAGGGGATGGGACGGGGACCCACAGGGGACCCCCAGGCCAGGAACCGCGCGCCGCGCCGTGCAACAGAACCAACGCTCAGCTCTCGAGAGAAATAAGGGCTGGAGCAATACCCGCTTCGGAGCGATTTTCCAACTTTGCCCAACTTGCGCCCCAACTCCGGAGGCAGAGTCTGGCTCCCAGGGCGCGACGCGTCGCCTCCCCGCGCGGCGCCGGGGTGCCCCGCTTGCTACACACTGAATCCCCGCAGTGCGCTCGGCCCGAGCGCCTCGCCCCTGCCCTGAAACCCACCTCCCCCGACCCGTTCTCGGAGTCGCGTCCCCGCCGCGCCGCGGTGCGCCGGGTGTCCCTACCTGCGCGCTCAGCCCCTGGGCACAGCCATAGCCCGCGCGGGGCCCCAGGTCGCGGTGCTGCGGCTGCTGCAGGCGGCGAGCCCTGGTCGGGGCGGGTCCGGCAGGGCGGGCGGTGCAGTCCCCGCGGCGGAGCTGCTCCGAGTGGCCGGGCCCCCGCGCGCGGAGGCGGCTCTTGTAACTCCGGCTCGGGCGGGCGGGTCTGCCCGGAGCTGTGGGGAGAGGGCGGGGCCGGGCGGGGCCGGAGTGGGGCTGGGACGGGCCAGCGGGCCGACCCGACGCGGACCCGGGAGCGGGCGGCTGGGGGGCTGGGGGGAGGGGGCGCTGGGGGGCGCGGAAACGAGGGGGTGTCGCGCGTCCGATGGCTGCTTTACCGCGCCCCCCCTCCAGTGCCCCCTGCTCTAACCGGCGCCTGGATCTGCCCCCCAACGTTTTCAGTGTGTGGTCTCCCCGACCAGAAACTCCTCGAAGCTCCCTGAGGCTCATCCTCCCACCTGGAACTGCGAATCAGCTCACTTTGCAAGAAGGACCAAGAGGTTCAGAAAGCGGCTGGAGGGGTGGGGGGCGGGTGCTTGGGTGATTCGGCCGCGACCACCAGCCTGACTCAGACCTTTGAGTTTTCTCTCAACCCAGGCATCTAAACTTCAAATCCCAGGCCCCAGGCCCTTCTCTTGTTCCCAAGCTTCATGCAGCCGCGCCCATTTCTCGCCGTCACCCCCCTTTCTGAGCACCCCCCATAGCTCCCCCCGCTACCGAAAACCGGTCTGTAGACGCTGGCCACACCCCTGGAGTTAGGGTGTCCACGTGGAGTCATCAGTGCCCCACGCACCACGGGGCTGCTCCTGTCGCTGCCGTGACACGGGCGGTCAGGCCGGCAGCCCACCCTCCTCCCCGGGCTCCTGAGGGAAGCGGCAGCTTTAGCCTTGCCTCTACTTACCCACTTCTGACTCGAGCCCTTCCCCCACCTTCCCACTTGCAAGGACGCTGTTTCCAGATTTATTGCCATTTCCCACAGCCACTTCTAATCCAGGAGACTTTATTAACCGCTTAATGATGGGGTGCGGGTCGGGGAACCTTCCGGCTCCCCAGCCCCCCTACCACACTCCCATTCTCTTCTCCCCAGGAATCCTCTTATCCCCTCTCCTAGGTGGCCACCCACTACCCACATCAAGGCAGTGTTCCTTCCTTCCCAAAGGCTGAGGAAGGAAGACCCCCAGGCTGAAGGCCCCCCCAGAACACCCCGCTCCAGACAGGAGCGCCCTCCTCACCGCAAGATCGTGAGTGGGCTGGGGCCGAGACCTGAGGCCCTGTCCTCTGAAATGGCAAACATGTTTACAGGCTAAAAATACCCAGCAGCCAACTCTGCTGCCAGCCCTGGGGGCTGTGTCCCAGGTCCAGTTACCAGCACAGGCCATGGGGGAGGGAAGACACAGGCAAAGAAGTCCTAGCTGTGCCCAGACTCATACAATGGGCGCAGAAAGGTGGAGACACACGTGTAGAAGTTCAGACAGGCATAGACATGCAAGGACAGACAAAGCAGAGACTTGGGCACCCGCATTCTAGATCTCTGTCTCTCACTCCTGTGTGCAAGTGCATTCTCCCTCCTCCCCCCACTCCCTACCTCTGTCTCACACACACACACACACACACACACACACAGATAGGGACGCAAACCCACACCACACACATCACAAGCTTTCCAAACCCAGGCTTTCTAAAGTAGTGCCTCCTCCATTTTGTTCTGTACCCCTTTCCTCGAACCTACCCCTATTTGAAGAAAACACCTAAACTTTTCAACTTTGGGTTGCTTTTAAAAACATATAAGTACCAGGCCCGTGGGTGGCTCAGTCATTAGGTGTCTGCCTTCTGTTTGGGTCCTGATCCCAGGGTGCTGAGATTGAGGCCCACATCGGGCTCCCTGCTTGGTGGGAAGCCTGCTTCGACCTCCCCCACTCCCCCCTGCTTGTGTTCCCTCTCTCTCTGTGGCTCTCTCTGTCAAATAAATAAAATCCTTTTTTTAAAGATTTTATTTATTTATTTGAGAGAGATAGATCACAAGTGGGGGGGGGACCGGCTCCCTGCTGAGCAGAGAGCCCAATGGGGAGGGCTCCATCCCAGGACCCTGAAATCATGACCTGAGCTGAAGGCAGACACTTAACCGACTGAGCCACCCAGGCACCCCAAATAAATAAAATCTTTAAAAAAAATAAATAAATAGGGGCACCTGGGTAGCTCAGTGGGTTAAAGCCTCTGCCTTTGGCTCAGGTCATGATCTCAGGGTCCTGAAACCTGCTTCCCCCTCTCTCTCTGCCTGCCTCTCTGCCGACTTATGATCTCCGTCTGTCAAATAAATAAATAAAATCTTTTTAATCAATAAATAAAAAATAAAAACATGTAAATACCGAGCGCTCCTTATTTCCTTTACTAATGGCTTTTTAATTATTTCATTGTCCGTAACATTTATTCAGCTTTTCACAAATGGAGCCAGAATACAGAGAAATGAAAGCGGGCCTTCATGCCCCAAGTCCGATAATCCTTGTTGACATTTTTTTTTAATAAAATCAATGCCTCCATCTGGTGAAGAATGTAAACAATAGAGAAAGGTAGAGCGGTAAACAGTCAGTGGGTCCCTCCTCTCCCCGGTCCCTCTCCCCAAAAGTAACCACTGTTCACAGTTGACTGAAGGATTTTTAACTTTATGACTCACCTGGTTCCTTGAAAGAGAAAGATTTCCCAGGACATAGTTAAAGGGGAGTAGATTGAGACCTAGGTTTTGGGAATTTGGGAAACATCGCTCCGCGGATAATCATGGAGACTTAGGGGGACAGCCAAAGGGCGTTGGGAGTTTGGAGGGAGGGTTTGGAGCAGGAGAGGAGCGGGGAGGGAGGGTGTGGGTGTCTACCTCCCTGGAGCATGGGCTCTGTCAGCCCCTCAGGAGTGAAAGAGCAGAGGCTAGTGTCCTGGGCTCAAGGCCAACGTATCTGTTCATTGTTTGTTCTGGCCACCCTCTTGGTCAACAGAGAAGGCAGGAGAGGCTGATTTGCAGAGCTGCTGCAGAGCTGGGATTACCGTCCAGGTTCTTCGTTCAGAGGTAGGAGCGACCCCGCTGGTGGGGGCTGGTCCTGGGGACGGGCTCCTGCCGAATTTCCAGCTAGGAGCTAGAGGTGGAGTAACCAAGACCCTTGCCCCATTTAAAAAAAAAAGAAAAAAACTATGGTCTGTACCTGCTGGAACAGGAGCTGGGCTTTCCTAGGTCAGCTTCCTTGGCCCAGGGGAAGGGAATATATTCAACAACTTTCAATGGCTTAAATGGAGACGCATGCTCTTTTGGAAATTTCTGCCGACCCTTCTCTTTCCGCCCTCTGCTGGAGCCCCCTCCCGCCCCTCACCCCTCACCCCCCAAAGCTAGACCGTAATGGTGATTTTGTCTCGGGCCACAGCAGGCCGTATGGTGTGTTAGCTCAATAAATCGTCACATGCTTGGGGACGAAATGGTCTCAGAAAGGGTTAGTAATTCCCCTAAAGTCACACAGCCCTCAGCAGCAGGAGTCAAAACTCCTACCGGCATCCAGGCTCCACAAGGGCAGGGATTTTCTTGTTCTTTGTTGTCTGCCCTGTGCCTGGAGCAGAGGCTGGCTTAGAGCAAACGCTGAAGAACTTTACGGAATGAATGAATGAATGAATGAACTCCAGGGATAACTGCCCCCAAAGTCCGTATCTTTTCCACAACAGTATCCTGAGCCCCACACTTCCTTTTACTCTCAAGCCTCCAGGGACCAATTCCCCCACTTATAGACCTCTCCGGCAGCTGCACAAACATTCACTGTGTGTGTAACACTAGGCCCCGGGGCCCGTGGTGCTGGTGGTGGTGCTGGTGCAGGGGATCAAGATCCTGATGGGTTGGGGCGCCTGCCGGGCTCAGTCGGTTAAGCGTCTGCCTTCAGCTCAGCTCATGATCCCAGAGTCCTGGGATCGAGTCCGCGTCAAGCTCCCCACTCAGGGGGAGCCTGTTCTCCCACTGCCTGCCACTCCCTCTGCTTGTGCTCATGCTCTCTCTGTCAAATAAATAAATCTTTAAAAATTAAAAATTAAAATTAAATAAATAAATAAGAACATGACAGGATAGCATCCCTGCCCTCATGGTGCTTCTTCCTGAAGGAAATGTATTCTGAGCTCCTCACAGGCCTTTGGCTTTGGGAAAATGGGATATTGTCTTTTCTGCTATATCCTTTACACTGACACCTCATTCCCCCGACATACACTCACGGGGGAATTTTTTTGTGGATACACACACAATTTTTTTAGTTAAAAGGAATCACCCCCACCCCCACCTCCATCTCAACTTTGCAAAGAAAACCTTTCTCTTTTGGAAGGTTTCAGATGCCTTGGTGAAAATAAGGGCCACCCGGGGGTCCAGGAGGACTTCCAGCCTCCTGCCTGGCACTCTGTCACATTTCTGAGGCATCTGACCCCACAGGGGCCTGTGGGTTCATTGGCAAAGTTAGGTGAGTCCTAGAACTCGTCATCACTGGGATACCTCAGCTTCCCTAGAAGTTTTGTTCCCTCCCCCCGCCCCCTGCTGGGGGTTCCCTGATGTGTACATGCGTCAAGTGTGTGTGTGTGTGTGATGAACCTTGGGCTTCTCTGTTGCCAGGCGACGTGCCTCTGTTTTGTTCCTATTATGCCTGTTTCCATAGTAACAACAAAGGGAGCTCTGTGGGCAGGCCCCCTGCCAGGGGGATTCCCCTTCCCCTCCCTCCTCGCTGCAGTCCCCTTCTCTAAAATCAGTGTATTACAGGGAAGACAAGACGCCCGACTGCTCAGAGAGTAATCATGGCTTTTAAACTGTGATCCCAGCAAGGAAGTGAAGTGTGCAATCTGCAGTCTCTTTGAAAGCAGACTCCCCGCCCTCCCCAGGAGGGCCCTTTGGCGTGTCAGCCTTAGAAGCAGAGAAATGACTGTTACCCCTTCTTTGAGCCATCTGGGATCTCCCCGACCCCACCACCGCCCCATACACACAGCCCCAGAGATGAGCGTCTCCGCCAAACATCAGCCCCTTCCATGTTCTCTTTCTTCCCTTCCTGATCTGTCTGTCCCAGTGAACAGCGAACCAATCGGGTGATTCTGGGATAAAGACATTACTGCCTAAGCAATTCTGAAACCCCCAAACTCCTAACCCAAACTCAAAATAGGAAGCCAAGTAAGTATCCCAGCTCAGTTCAAACCTCAGCCTGATTTTAAACCTCGGACTGCAAATAAGGAGTTCCTGAACCGCTCAGATCCGACAGCCGGGGTCCCGGAAACCTGCCCATTACACTCGGTCCTAATTGAAATCTTCAGGCCAAAGCAGAACCCAAGTCAAAGCTGATTAGAGAACAAGAGACGACACACAGGGCTCTGCGTACAGACTCTGGAAGGAAAGAAGGCACAGAAAGAGCAACCAGGCAAGAGAAAGGGGACGACGTGGGCAGGGACAGCAGGGCAGGTGGACACGGTTGGTTAGAGAGATGGCCCGGAGGCCTGGGAGGTGAGGATGTGTGGATGCGGAGAGATGGAGAAGAGAGGGGAAATGTGGAGCTGAGATTAAGGAAGAGGCAAAACACTATTGAACAGGGCTGTGAAGGAGGGAGCCCCCCCCCCCCAAAGTAGAGCTCAGAATTGGAGCTGAGGGAGGGAGCCAGCCGGCTCGGCTCCCCAGCAGGGGGCGGGGAACGAGGGGAGCAGCAGCCTCCTCTCCCCCTTTTTTGGACTCTGCCTTTCCGCCACCCTTTCCAACTTCCTCTGCCTTTCCTCCAGTTCCAGGGGAGAAAGGGAGACCAGCCCGCTTTTCCCTCCCTCTGCTGCTTGCACTTCCCAAGTCCAGGCTAAGGAGATCAGGCTGAGCAGTGAGGGAAGGGCCTCGGCTGCCCAGAGCCTGAGTCACCACATAGTTGAGGTTCCTGTCACTCGAAGTCCCGCCTCTGCTACACCCTGTGCCCTCTGCCCGCCCCAGGACTTGGAGCGCTGGGTTGGGAGGTGGTGGCGGTGACCTGCCTTGGGACCTGCTCCACTTCTGGGCTCAATACCCAGCGAGGGCTGCTCCAGCCCTGGATGCCATGCTTCTCTCTGCCTCCAACACCAAGGGTGTGTGGTCCGTTCATCATCGTCGCCCCGCGGCTTTGGGAGAGGCGCCCTCCTGCTCTAGGAACCAAAGTGACTCAGTGAGTGGCTTCGAGAACTGTGGAAAGACTCACATGCACCCTTGATAAGTCACTTCCCCTCTCTGGGCTCGGTTCCTCCTGGGTAAAATAAAGGGACTACCCTTCGCGGTGTCTCGGGCAATCCTGCATACGGTACATTCTGTAAGCCTGAGTCTCGCAGATGGAGCGTTCCCGCTGAGGGGGGTGAGATAAAGAGGCAAGTTTGCTAACCCCTGTCCTAACGGGAGTGGGCGGGGTAGGACACAGGCACCTCCACAATAGGGCCGCCAACACCCTTGGCAACTCGGTGATTCAGACCCCGCCGAGAGTGGGCCTGGCAGGAAAGCACCCCGTGGGTTCCCTGTGACTCAGGGGAAGTGCAGATGTCCCTGAAGAATGACTGGCCAGGGGCCCGCTATAACCAGCTCTATAGCTCGTCTCCCCAAGCACCTAGAAAGTTTCCGGTCCCGGTGTAGCCCCCACCCCCCACCCCCACCCTGGCCTTTGACGGGCGCCTCAGCTGCTTCCACCCCGCCTTACCTGGCCCTGGCAAGCCTCTTCCCCCGGCCTTCAACTCCATAGCCCTCCCTGCCCTGCCATGTCCCCTCGGTTACCCTTTGGCTCTGCCCATCTTCACTATCCACCCCCATCCTGACGGAGCCAGCCAGATGATTGCAAAAGGGCTGAGCCAGCGGGAGAGGCCCTCACATGACAGCTGTTCTTGCTGCAGAGGGGAGGGGGCAGCTGGAAGTAGAGGGAAGCACATTCCATGGGAGAGCCGATCAGAAATAGCCCCAAACCCTGACCGTCCAGCCCCTGCTCTGCGCCTGGCCTGCCCATTGTGTAAACAAGGTAAGGTCAGTAGGCTTCCCCTTTGGAATCCTGAGGAAATGTGGAAGGGGGGCAGGAAGGGGGAAGTTCCCGAAAGGGAGGGGGCTACAAGAATGAAAAGAGCCCAGGAACATCTAGAGACCCAGGGTCACCAAGGGCACCTTTGCCGCTTAGGCAGCCCCACATGCCCATGGGATTCTGCCTTTCCCAAGACATTGAATACAGCACAATGCCCAGCAGCCACCTTGACCGCCATTCCACCCATCCCTTGGGTGCTGAAGCTCTGGGACACCCCAGTAATTCCACTAGAGTAAAATGACAGCCTCCCCCGGGGAGCCATGCCAGCCTGATTAGAGCAAACAGACAGGAGCAGGTGGCTGTGTCTCTAACCTTTTGGGAACCCTGGTATTTTCAGGCCCCAGCATTAGGGGAGACATGCAGAAGAGAGGTGAGGACCCCAGAACTCCATTCAAATGCACAGGGGACCAGAGCAAGTCAGGGAAGTTACCCTCCAGTGTAGCTACAGCTGGAGGGGTGGGCCAGGGAAGCCACAGCCGCCCAGGAAAACCCCTTTGATGTGCGGAGGGAAAGTTTTGGGTTCTGAGGACAAAGAGTGCTGGTTGCCATGAAAACCACAGTATTAATTTCAGAAATGACTGGGTGGATCCTCCAAAACACTTTATTCCACTCCCTTTGACATTCTAGACCCTTCCCCCACCTCTCAAAAGGGGAAGTGGCACATTTGGGGCATGTGGGCAGCTGGTGGGCCGGGTCTGACCCAGTGTGCAGAGCAGCTGTCCAGCTCCAGCTCAAATAGGACATGAAAAAAAGAAGACAATCTAGGTCTTTCTTGGAAGAACTTTAAAGGCTTTTGGCTCTTTAATAAGTGACTTAAGCAGAGGGCCAACAAAGCTAAAACAAATAACTGCTTATAACCAGTATCTACCGGTTTCTACACAGGCTGAACCAAGTCTCAGGCGTTTCCATTCAGGCACTGGGCTCGGTGGATTTTATCTGCGGCGAGGACATGGATGGCGCTGGAGAGTTATCACACTAAATGAAATAAGTCAGAGAAAGACAAATACGCTATGATGTCACTCATAGGTAGAATTGAAGAAACAAACGAACAAAGGAAAAAAAGAGAGAGACAAACCAAGAAATAGACTAACTAGAGAGAACAAACTGCTGGTTCCCCCTGCAGAGGGGGCGGGGGAGAACAGGGAATGTGGATGAGGGAGTGCCCTGATGAGCACTGAGCGACGTGTGTTAGTGTGAAATCACTCAATGGCACACCCGAAACTAACAGAACACTGTACGCTAACTATACGGAAATAAAATAAAAGATTTCATCCGCAGTCAAATGCACCTGAGCCCAGACTCCTCTCCTTTGTCCACCTCCTTTTCTGGACACTCTTAAGATCTTGCCCAGTAAGCGGATAAAACGGCTCCCTCCTTGCATCTCACTCTAGTTCCCCAAGATCACCCCTGTTCTCAGGCCCAGCCCGCTCCCAACTCCCCCTTCCCTTTTGGCCCCATGACCGTGGCTGGGGACCCAGGAGGCACGCGCTGCAGCCTGGGCTCCCGGATGCCAGCTCCAGGTGGTATGCTAGTGGCACAAGCCTCCCCAGCATGTCAGGAAATGGGCCCAACAACCAGAGATGTCCCCCTGGCGCAGGCGCTCACAGGCCACGCAGAGGCGAGCCGGGCGGGGCCGGGAGGAGCCAGGGAGCCAGGCAGAGCTCCAACAAGCGCCGGGGCCCCAGCCCCAGCCGGGATCGGGATAGGGAGGCCGCCAGTCCTAAGCACAGCCCCAGAGCCCCAGGCTGGGCGGTGACTCAGGGCTCCTCTGGGCAGGGCGGGGCCGCACCAACTCCAGATGGCCCTCCCCTCTTTCCCTGCCCCACAGCTGCCGCTAGAAACTCCTGCTGTTAACCTCTTTTTTGCCCACCAGGGCAGGGCAGAAGCCCTCTAGCTCCATCTGGCTTCGGAAGCCCATAGCCAACCCACCCCAGGTCTCAACACCCTCCCCTTGGGCTGCCCCCCCACCTCCGTTTGTGGGTACTGGCCGGCCCCCAAGCACAGGCCTCGTCTCATCCAACAACCTGGCCACTCTCCTCTGCACCAAACCACCAGACCCTGAGGCCCAGGAGGCAGGAGGTGAGGATGAGTCACTCTTCCTGCAGTCCGAGGGAGGCTGGGAGGCGGGGTCCCCCAGCCCGGCCCAGTCCACATGCGGTGCCCGGTCTGCTGCGGCCCACCCAGCAGAAACCCCATTTTCCCCAGCTCGGCCCCACTTCTGGGCCTCTCTGACCTGCCCCTTCAGACCTTCAGAACTGGGGTCTCTCCAGACTAACTCCTCAGCTACCCAGAAGGTCAAGGATACCAGGAAGGGGGTGGGTGACGATTACACAAGCAGAGAAGCAGGGAGGTGTGGTGGGAATCGGAATCTGGGAAGGGAGTCTGACAGGTTAGGTGAGGCCCTGGCACCCAGTGCCTGGCCCAACCCAGCCGGCAACTAGCACTTTTAGATCCTAACCAGGAGCAGCCTGGAATGCTCGGAAGCAAGACAGGTGGCAAGTTTGGATCCAACTCCAGATGACCTGCCAGGGAGCAAACCCTGAGCAAGAACGAGCCCATCCTCGCCCGGCTGGATTCCACATGGGGACTCTGCTCCGCCCGTTCTTCCCAGAACCCTGGCTCTAGCCCAAGTACCCAGAGAGATGACAAGCCTGCCCCCTCCCAAGCTACCAGACCATCTGTACCTGGGAAGCCCACCTTCTTCGCCTCCCAGCTAAGCCCTTCTCTGCGCTTGGACTAAGGGTGGGAGAGAAAGAGCACACGTAAAACCATCAACTAGCGACCAAAGGTTGAGTCGTGACTGTTTCTACATCTGCCTCAGAATGTGAATCAAACTGGAGCTTTCCAACTTCGCCGTGTGTAATAACACGGGGAGACCTTCGATGCTCTTCAGACAACAGAAACAGGAACAGTAGCAACAGTAGGACAAGACAGGAGGAACAAGAACCTGTGAGAAGGGCATTAAGCTCGAGAGAGAGAATATAGTACTCCCGGGTCTGAGTGGGGTTCTTAGGTGGCAAGTCGGGACGGTCCCAAGTTCCAGGAAGCAGCCAGGCCCATTTCCAGCACGGGTTCCAGTGACAGCCACTGGGGTCAAAATCCCATCTCCACAAGCAAGTCTCTTAAATCTCTGAACCCCACTTCCTTGTGAGAAAGTAGGACTACCCCAGAGATGATCCACAGTCAGTCTAGAGCCAACAGGCCAGTCCTGTTCTGAGTAGTCTGTGACTGGTATTTCTGCTTGAAATATTTCAACCAAGACCCTCAGTGCCACCACCTCCCTCCTTCCCAGGGCATCTGTGAGAAATAACGTGAACTTCCTCCACAAACTGTGCTATCGTGCCTTAGCAATCTGGTCCTGAAGACTTAGGCAGTTCCAAAGCCCTATGTCACCGCCCGACCTAACTGCACCCGGCCTCTCCCAGCTAGGCCAAAAGTCAGTGATCACAGTACAGGCAGGGCGAATACAGTCAAAACAGAGAGACCTCTCCTCTACCCTTCTAAGACTCTCTCCTGCAAAAGGAGGTACTGCAGGCCCAGAAAATACCCTGCTTCAACATATCGACTTCCCTTTGAAGAAGCCATCACTCATAAAGGAGGCAGGACAGGTAAGAGTTCAATGTTCAGTTTCCTTTAATGACCCCCATCTCCCCGAAGGGTAGGTACAGGCAACTAGGCGACGGCAAGAGATGTTCATTTGAAGATCTTGCCCTGATTGAAGGTTTTGCCCACATGCTGGAAGGCCCCCTCCCAGGAAAAGTACTCTCGAACCAGCGTCTGGGTCTCCTCGCTGCCAGGATCCAGTTTCCGCCAGGTATATGACTCGTAGTCCACCTGCCAATCTGGACTCAGCTGGGGAGAGAAAGCCAGATTAAGCACGTGGTCAGGTTATCAGACACTGTCCCACACCTGTTACTTCCAGCTCAGAAGCATGTCATCAGATCCTAAAATGCCCGTGACCATGGCAGTCCTTCCTGTACACATTCCTTGCACTCTCCGAATGCCTACAAGCGCGGGAATGGAGGTGGACTTCCCACCCCCTTGCCCCACCCTGAAGAGACAGGCTCCTCCTACACCTTTCCTCACCGGAAAGGCAAGCTCCTGGCCTCGGAAGACCCAGACTCCAGAAATGGAGCTGCTGTTGTTGGTTCCAAAGAGGATGACACTGGCAAAGGCATTCTTCCTCAGTTTGTCCAACCGCTGGAACATTCCTGAAGGGGCGAGGGAGAACGTGCAGTCTTTAGAACCACATCACCCACGGCCTTGTTCCCCCCGACCTTCTTCCTCGACCCACTCCCTTCTTACCAGTGATGAGGTTGCAACTCATGAAGGTCTGGGTGAGCTCTTCAGGGAAGCGGTACTCAGCGTACCACAGAGACCAGCCATCCTTATCAAAATGCTCCCAAAAATACGGCAGCGCCACAGAGAGTGTGTCCTCATTGGAGTACTTGCGCTTAAATTCGTCCAACACAAAGGTACTGAATGGAGGAAAAAAGCAAGGTCAATGTGGAGAAGGTCCCACTGAAGCAACAAAGGGTTGCCAGGTAAAGAGAAACTAAGGGCAAATTTCACTAAAAATGTACTGGTTTAAAGGAAGAGGTCACTGGATTGGCAGATGTGTACAACCTTGCAAGGGAGCAGAGCTAAGGGCATATAACCAGGGGCCAGGGCACTCCTCTGCTCCCTATCTCGGGCCTAAGTCAGCTAGGCTCCAGGAGGGTAGGACCCACGTGGGCTGGAGGGAAGCCCTGCTGCGAGGACAGTGCGGCCAACTGCTGCCCCCTGGTGGAGACCCAGAATGTGCGCTCCTTCTCCGCGGCCACCCCCTCCAGGGCCCTCTCCCACTGAGTCACACTCAGTCCCTGAATCACCCAACTCTCCCCCGCCACCACCACAGGCCTCTTCGGGTTACACACACTACAGTGTGACAGCTATGTAACCGGCAAACGTTATCACAAGGCCTCCGCCCCAGACCTTACACCCGTGGCCTTGAGTCACTCTGCCCAGGAACAAGTCCAGATGCTGCAAAGACCTGAGGGTTAGATCCTTGCAGCAACTTGGCACAGTGCTGAGAAGGCTCGCTGTGCAGAGTCCCTCCCCTCATGGCAGGGTGCTCTTTCTTTTCTTTCCAGTTATAAAACCACATGCTGACTGAAGAAAATCACTGGCAATGCCAGCAAACAAGAGAACTGATTAGTATGTTCGTGTACTTCTGGCTGGTGGCTCTCCAAAGACCATGTGTGTAGTTTTGTGCCTTTTATCATTTAATACGGTCACCCTACCGGGGATTCTTTTTCACAAATGTTTTAAGATTTTCTATTTATTCATTTGCGAGAGACAACACGGGAACACAAGCAAGGGGGAAGGTCAGAGGGAGAGGGAGAAGCAGACTCCTCACTGAGCAGAGAGCCCAATGCGGGGCTCAATCCCAGGACACCAGGATCATGATCTGAGTCGAAGGCAGACACTTCATTGAGTAACCCAGGCGCCCTTTACAAATTTTTTTTAAAGATTTTTATTTATTTATTTATTTGACAGAGATCACAAGTAGGCAGAGAGGCAGGCAAAAAGAGAGGAGGAGGGGCGCCTGGGTGGCTCAGTGGGTTAAGCCGCTGCCTTCGGCTCAGGTCATGATCTCAGGGTCCTGGGATCGAGTCCCACATCGGGCTCTCTGCTCAGCAGGGAGCCTGTTTCCTCCTCTCTCTCTCTGCCTGCCTCTCTGCCTACTTGTGATCTCTCTCTGTCAAATAAATAAATAAAATCTTTGAAAAAAAAAAAAAAAAAAAAAGAGAGGAGGAAGCAGGTTTCCCGCTGAGCAGAGAGCCCGATGCAGCGCTCGATCCCCGGATCCTTAGATCATGACCTGAGCTGAAGGCAAAGGCTTTAACCCACTGACTCACCCAGGCGCCCCTTTTACAAATGTTTTAATAGCTAAATAATCCTCTACTGTATGACTGTGCCATAAACCTATTTTTAAAAACCCTTACTAAATGTTTAATTGGCTCCATTGTTCATTACTATAAATAATGCCAACAAACCCAGAATTAAAAGCCATTCCTTTCCCTCTTCCCAGATAAGGTTAAGGGGGGTGACCTGCCCACTGTTAGAATATAGCAAAGCAGGGCGCCTGGGTGGCTCAGTGGTTTAAGCCGCTGCCTTCGGCTCAGGTCATGATCTCAGGGTCCTGGGATCGGGTCCCGCATCGGGCTCTCTGCTCAGCAGGGAGCCTGCTTCCCTCTCTCTCTCTCTGCCTGCTCCACATCTACTTATGATTTCTCTCTGTCAAATAAATAAATAAAATCTTTAAAAAAAAAAAAAAAAAAAGAATATAGCAAAGCAGATGCTGTCCTTGAACCCTGGGTCCTATGGTCCTTCCCAAAAATACGATGGAGACCTCCTCTGAGGAGCTTCTACCCCAACCATCTGGAAAAGGGACCAGGGATTTTTTTCTTCACACCTTCCTGAGCTGTTAGAACTTCATAATTTATGACCATGTTGTATCCATTTCCCCCCAAATGAGGACAAGCTCTGAACCACTCTGGAAACAAGTGTAGCTGGAAGGCCTTAAAAGGACTGGAACTGGGACACTTGGGTGGCTCAGTTGGTTAAGCGTCTGCCTTGGGCTCAGGTACCGATCATAGAGTCCTAGGATAGAGCCGTGTGTGGGGCTTCATGCTCAGCAGGGAGTCTGCTTGCCCTTCTCCCTCTGACCTTCCCCCCTGCTTGTGCTCTCTTACAAATAAATAAAATCTTTAAAAAAAAAAAAAAAGAGCCAGAACCAACTATTGACATATTGCAGCCTTCATCTTTGAAGACATGACCTTTGCATTAAAAATCCTACAGAAAATCTCTTGCCAGCCCAAAAGAGAACCATAGTAATACTGCTAACTGGTATGAACCTGGGCACCTGGGTGGCTCAGTGGGTTAAGCCTCCGCCTTTGGCTCAGGTCATGACCTCAGGGTCCTGGGATGGGGCCCTGCATCAGGCTCTCTGCTCAGCAGCGAGCCTGCTTCCTCCTCTCCCTCTGCCTGTCTCTCTGCCTACTTGTGATCTGTCAAATAAATAAAGTTAAGCTTAAAAAAAAAAAATGGTATGAATCAATATTCCCAAAAGGATGTAAGTTGGTTTTCTTTAAACTCAATTACATTATATATTTTTTTAATTTTTAGATTTTATTTATTTATTTGACAGAGAAAGACACACAGAGAGAGGGAACACAAGCAGGGAGAGTGGGAGAGGGAATAGCAGACTCCCTACTGAGCAGGGAGCCCGGCATAGGGCTCCATCCAAGGACTCTTAACAACTGAGCTTAACAACTGAGCCACCCAGGCACCTCAGGATATAAGTTTATTAACAATTTTCAGTCTACTAGTGATTTATTTTCTGCCCAAAATATACATACCTAATATATGTGAAAATCTCTAGCTAACAATTAACTGGGTCCATGTTACAAGAGCACACGTAACTCAGGTTAGTTATCACAGCTTATGTACACACACCAAAACTGCTCATTCCTGACCTGTCCTTGTATTAGGTTCAAGGTCAACCACCTCAGTTCAAAAAGAAATACATCTGTAAAGAGAAGCTGCATCTGGAGGCTTCCTTGGTCATGTATGAAGTGCCTAGGCCCAAGATTACACTTCTTTCTCCCCAAATGGGGAAGAGCAGTGCCCACTGTGACCATCTGTGCTAGGATGCTCATCATTTACAAGTCCCCGTGCCCCTATTCTGCCCACCAGCAGTGTGCACCTTCATGCTAATTTATGCCATAAAAAAACATTACAGGGGCGCCTGGGTGGCTCAGTGGGTTAAAGTCTCTGCCTTTGGCTCAGGTCATGATCCCTGCTCGGCAGGGAGCCTGCTTCTCCCCAGGTCTCTCTCTCTGCCTGCCTCTCTGCCTAACTTGTGATCTCTGTCAAATAAATAAATAATCTTAAAAAAAAATTTTTTTTTTTTAATTTTTAAAAAATGTTAAAAACCAGGAGAGCCTGGGCAGCTCAGTTAGTTAAGCACCTGACCCTTGATTTCGGCTCAGGTCATGACCTCACAGAGATCAAGCCCCATTTGTGAGTCTGCTTCTCTGCCTCCCTCTGCACGCCCTCCACAAAATAATATCTTTTTTTTTTTTTTAAGATTTTATTGTCAGGGAGAGCGAGCGAGCGCAGGCAGACAGAATGGCAGGCAGAGACAGAGGGAGAAGCAGGCTCCCCGCCGAGCAAGGAGCCCAATGAGGGACTTGATCCCAAGATGCCGGGATCTTAACCAACTAAGCCACCCAGGCATCCCCACAGAATAAAATCTTAAAAGAAAAAATCTTAAAAAATCTTAAAAAAAAAAAAAAAAAACATCATTACAAAACGGGGGAGGGTGAACCCTGTTGAACCCCAACAGACCAACTAGTGAGATGGTGGACAGCTTTGGGAAAGGCAGAGTGAGTGAGTGAGAAAAGCAGGAGCAAGAACTGCGTGAAGTGGCCGCCGACAACAGAGGTCTCCTAATGCAATTCTAACGAAACGCCAGGGCACTAGCTGAGGACTTGAGTACAGAGAGCAGGCAAGTACTGAATGCCCCCCTTCTAGGAAAACCAACAAGCTTCCTTTCACTGTATTCTTTTCTTTGAAGAACCCTAACCTTTACTGAAAAGGCTGGCAGTGGATGGGGTGAGGACCATCCCATCTTCTTCCTTCTTGAGGGGTTCTAGTCCCCCATCCGGGAAACAACGCCGCAGACAGGCACTAGGGAGTCTCGGTCACCGTCCCTTCTCAATGAGGATGTTTATACCGTTTGCTCACATAGGGCGCCTGGGTGCCTCAGTCAGTTAAGCGTCTGCCTCTCGGATGGAGCCCGAGAGCCCCACATCAGGCTCCCTGCTCAGCGGGGAGTCTGCTTCTCTCTCTCCTTCTGTCCCTCCCCCACTGCTTGTGTGCACACACGCCCTTCTCTCTTAAATAAATGTTTAAAAAAAATTTACCCAATTCTTGAGGATAAACTCAAGAAGTTGTTTTCCTTGCCAACAAGACATCTTTCAATTTTATATGGCAACCTAAAATGGTCCTCGCTATGAGAGGGGAACACACAAAGGCAAAAACTGGCCTTCTTGAATCCCATGCCCCCTTCCCTCTAATATCCTTACCTCTTGGGCAGGTGAGCGAAGGGGTCCTTGGCCTTGGGCTCAGCAGCCAATGCCTGTTCACATTCATCCATCTCCTCCTCAGGAGCAGGGGCAGCAGCCTTTTTCTCCTCTTTCCGCTCAGCCTGGGGCTTCTGCTTCTCTTCCCGAGAACCTTTCTCTTTCCGTGGGGTGTCCTTTTTAGGCTGGCTCTCTGCAAACTTTTTAGCTGGCGCAGAGAAAGGGAGAGAAGTCAGCATCCTGCCTCTCTCCGTATGCCTCTAAAGGCAGTGAGCAAGGGAACGGAAACACAGTGGCAGGGCAACTGTGGAATCTAAGCTCCGCACTGCTCTGTCACCCGCTCCCTGTATGTCCACTCAGCAACAAACACACACCTGCACTACGACTCCTGTATGTGAACACTAAGGAGGGAAGAACATATGCCTGTAAAACACAGGACACTACATAGAACAGCCCGCATTCGGTGGGTCCACGGAACCCAGAAGCCTGATGGGAAATCAAGGGATGGAGACTGAGCGAACAGCCCCGAGCCGGGCCACGTGTTCCTCTACCTCCAGACTCACCATCGAACTGGGCCATCTTCTCACAGAGTTTCACCTCCCCCAAGACAGCCCGGAACTGGGGCTGGTTAATGCAGGTGAGGAACCAGCGGTTGGTATTGGGGAAGGCCTGGCGGAAAGAAGGCTCCAGGACCTGTCAGCACATAAGGGTGGAAGAAGCAAAGGAGAGAAAAGGTCTTGAGAGGTTTCAAGTCTGAGAGCTTTTTCTCTACACCAAAGCTCCACCTTCTCTCAACCCCTGAGAGGGCAGCTCCCTAGAACACCATCTTACCCTGGAAGGCTACTTCCCCTGTACCCTCCTCTTTTTAACACTCCAGTCCAACTTAATGGATACCTGATCCCATTCTTCGTTTACTACAAATCGACCTGGTAGACATGTTCATATGGCACCTTAGCCCTTTTACAAAACCACGTCACACCTACACACTCCAATCTCAAATGTCATGTGTCAGGGCGCCTGGGGGGCTCAGTCAGTTAGGTGTCTGCCTTCAGCTCAGGTTATGATCCTGGAGTCCCGGGATCAATCGAGCCCCTGGTGGGGCTCCCTCTCAGTGGGGCCCCTACTTCTCCCTGTGCTTTTGCCCTCCCCCCAGTTCATGCTCTTTTTCTATTTCTTTCTCAAATACATCAATTAAGTCCTTTAAAAAAAAGTTACATGTCAAACTAGAAACAGAGGTGGGGCAACACAGCTACCAATACTCCTTTTGCCAAATAACAAGGTAACAGAAACTATCTACACATGATACATATTTTTCTTTCACCAAACTTCAGGACCTAGCAACATTCTTAACAACAACAACAAAAAAAGCAAAAAGTATTTCAGAATACCAAACAGTCCTTTAAACTAAACTTAGCTTTGCAACAAACTCCTTCACCACCTTTTTTTTTTAAGATTTTTTTTTAAATTCATTTGACAGACAGAGATCACAAGCAGGCAGAGAGGCAGGCAGAGAGAGAGGGGGAAGCAGGCTCCCTGCTGAGCAAAGAGCAGATGCGGGGCTTGATCCCAGGACCCTGAGCTCATGACCTGAGCCGAAGGCAGAAGCTTTAACCCACTGAGCCACCCAGGCGCCCCTCTTTTACCATCTTTTAGTTTGCTAAGATCAGAGCAAAAATAACCTTTGTCATGGAAATAGACTAGAGCAGTCAGTTCTATAGTACTGGTTCTACAGTATTTAGGTTTTCTTTTCTTTCCTTCATTTTTTAAAAAATGATTTTATTTATTTATTTGACAGAGAAAGATCACAAGTAGGCAGAGAGGCAGGCAGAGAGAAAGAGAAAGAGAGAGAGAGAGAGAAACAGGCTCCCTGCTGAGCAAAGAGCCTGATGCAGGGCTCAATCCCAGTACCCTGAGAGATCATGACATGAGCCAAAAGCAGCGGCCCAACCCACTGAGCCACCCAGGCGCCCCTGGGTTTTCTTTTCTTTTCTCTTAAGATTTTTATTTATTTGAGGTGCCTGGGCAGCTCAGTTGTTAAGCATCTGCCTTCGGTTCAGGTCATGATCCCTGCCGGGGGTGGAGCCCCCATCCGGTTCCCTGCTCAGCTGCAAGAGTGCTCCTCCCTCTCCCACTCCAGCTGCTTGCGTTCCCTCTCTCACTGTCTCTGTTTTTAAAAAAAAAAAAAAAAAAAACCACACACATACAAAACACAAGGGAACACAAATAGGTATTTTTTTTTTTAAGATTTTATTTATGTATTTGACAGACAGAGATCATAAGCAGGCAAAGAGAGAGGAGAAAGCAGGCTCCCCGATAAGCAGAGAGCCCGACACGGGGCTCGATCCCAGGACCCTGGGATCATGACCTAAGCCGAAGGCAGAGGTTTTAACCCACTGAGCCACCCAGGCACCCACAAGTAGGTACTTTTTGCCCCCAGTTATCACACTACTATTCTGGCTAGTATCAGTCCAAGAGCTGCTGGGACACCTGGGTGGCTCAGTTGGTTGGGCCTCTTGTGATCTCGCTCTCTCTCTCAAATAAATAAATATTTGTTTAAAAAAAGTGTACCAGGACACCTGGGTGGCTCAGTGGGTTAAAGCCTCTGCCTTCGGCTCGGGTCATAACCCCAGGGTCCTGGGATAGAGCCCCATGTCGGGCTCCTTACTCAGTGAGAAGCCTGCTTCTCCCTCTCTACCATTCCCCTGCTTGTGCTCTGTCTCTCTCTCTCAAATAAATAACTAAAAAAACTTTAAAATTTAAAAAAAAAAAAAATGTTTTTTTTAACTTAAAAAAAAAAGGGGCGTCTGGATGGCACAGTGGGTTAAAGCCTCTGCCTTCTGCTCAGGTCATGATCTCAGGGTCCTGGGATCGAGTCCCGCATCGGGCTCTCTGCTCAGCGGGGAGCCTGCTTCCTCCTCTCTCTGCCTGCCTCTCTGCCTGCTTGTGATCTGTCAAATAAAATCTTTACCAAAAAAAAAAAAAATTTTTTTTTTTTGAAAAAGAAGTACTGCTCTGCATTCAACACGTCATGTTCTCTGACCCAGTAACCTCAAGACTAATTACCACCTCACTGGTTTTATAACTTACAAGGAAAAGAACTAAAGGAATTCTCTCTCTCCCTCTCTCTCTCTCACAAACACACACACCTCTACCTACAACTAGTCAGTAATGAAACCAAAAACTGAACCTAGCCTGCCTCCAAAAGACCTTGGTACTGAAGCTACCAGCCCTACCTATATCTTTACAACTAAACACAAGCACAGCTGGACTTCCCAAAAAGTACGGAAACAAACTAAACATCTTCACTGCCAAACAGAAAGTCAGGAAACAGAACGTTACCTAACTTCTCAGAAGGAGGGAAAGCAGTCAGGGTACTCAAACTTGAGATCCCTAGTTGTTACCAGACGCACACTCATATCCAAGTCCTTGGCAGAATAAGGGTAAGCTGGAAGAATCATTTCTACCCTCCCTCCCTACCCTCTACTGACGTGATACTTTATAAATGTCACCTGTTTATAGAGCCACAACAGGGTGCAAACAACTGTGATGTCAGCCAGTGTCACACGTTCGCCCACCAGGAAAGTCCTCGTCTTCAAGTGAGCATCCAGTAGGCCCAGAATTCGCCTCACTTCCTCCTTTGCATTCTCTGTGGCCTATTGATTTAAAATGATCAAAAACTTACTAGCAGGTCCCCATCCCTTTCCCTGCTCCTCTCCCCCTAGCAACAGAACCAAGGTTGGTTCTGTTTCATTTCATTTCATTTCATTTCATTTACTAAATTCTGGCTCATTCCCATCCCCTCTCAATGGAGTCAGATCCGAGATCATTCCCAATGTATGACAAATGAAGCTCTTGACACCAAATTTCTTCATGGTGGAGTCTAGATGAATTTCCCACTACACTGACCTAGTACTTTATCTTTGGATTTTAGAAGGGACCTCAGAGATCACCTGGCTTAACCACTCCCCTACCATTTGGGATAGCTTTTCTACAGCAGAGATCTCTTCTCTGACCACTCTCAACAGGCACCACTTCCAGTGGATCGGTGTGACAAAGAACCCAGATACCATCAACCACAGTGCTCAAAATTCACACCCTGACGATGAGGTCTTTAATTATCCACATATTCTTAGCATCTCCCTTTCTCAATCTATTTTATTTCTTACTCCCTGACACTCAGGAGTTGATGCCATCCCTGCCCTTGGCTCCTCCCCCAGTCCCAAGGCTTACCTGCTTGTTGTGGTGCATGATGCCCAAGGTGGGGAAGACCCAGGTACTGGCTGGGGGCACTATGTCGCTATCAGCAAAGCTCACCCACTGCACCACCTGGGCTGCTGCCTCAGGAGTACTTCCCCGCAGCTCCTCATTGCTCACTGCAGAGGCAGAACACAAAGGTCAGAACTTTGGGGTCATGCCAACATCAATCCAAGTCCATGAAAATTCCTCTTCTACACACTCCAGCTCACCCTCATCCTCTCCTAACTCCTTCATTCCAGATCTTCCCATTCCCACACCCACTGCAAATTACCATAGTAGGCAATGGCATTGCTCTCGAATACACAAAATCCATCGTCACCCTCAAATGCTGGAACCTGGGACAAAACAGTCAAAAAGATAAGTAAAATTCAAAAAAATCAGTAAAATTCACAGTAACTTTTCACTAGCCAATCTCAGGAACTCCAATCATTTTGGATAAAAGTTCTTACATAAGGCTGACAACCCTTACTAAGCAAACTATTGATAAACACTACTGGTACTAACTCTAACCCATGAACTAGAAATATTTAAATAATTTGCTATATCTTACAATCTAAACTCTCATAAGAAATGACAAAGATTTAGGTATTATGTCTGTATAAAATCCCCCAATCAAATAGGCAAAAGATCAAAAAACTACGTGTCATATCTCTGTTCATGTACTTGAAAGGATGGCTCCCCACACAGCATTTGTCGCCTCTCTGTTTAGCAAGGTTATTTGTGGATCTCTGTAAGCCCCTTGGTCGGCTCAGGGCAGATACCTGATACATTTCCACCGCAAACAATCGAAACTCCCTCCCACAAACACAAAGCAACCTGTGAATTTTATAACAATCACTGGACAGCTCTGCATTAAATCAACATTTACCTCAAAATAAAAAGAACTTTAAATCACTGAAATGTTAAAAAAAAAAAAGTTATATGGAAAGCTCCCTTTTAAAGATGGAGACCATCTTCAGAGTGAGACAATCTCAGGGCTCCTTGAGTTCTCGGGACCAAAGACCCCTGTGCACTTCCTTACTTACCTTGCCTGCAGGAAATTTACGGAGAAATTCAGGGGTGCGGTTGGTTTGGCCAAAGTGGAAGTGGGGTGGTGCGGAGAGCACGCGGACCTGAGCCCCGCTGTACTGAGCAGCAATGAGGGCCTTGAAGGCCCTCCAGTTTTCAGGATATGTGTACAGGGTCTATGGGGAAAAGGAGGGTGGTATTCATGAGTAAAAAGGTCCCAGTCCTAAATGTCATCTCCCAGGATCAATTCCCTGAGTTATTCCCAACCTGTTCAACTCACTTTTACTCCCCCGGTGAACCGAGCTCTCTAGTATCTGTCGTGTGTAATCAGAGTCCTCTGAAATACCGAAGACAGAACTACACACCAACTGCTAAATAAAGCTTGCTGACAGGCTTGACCTTCCCTAAGGAAGGACATCTCTAGAATCATTCTCACCTCACATATATCTGTCCAGAAACCCAGAACTTGTAGCTCGCGCAGACTCCACCCGCCGACAAACATACACTCCTCCCTTCCCGGAGCCTTGGTTTCATTCATTGATGGTTAGCGAGTACCTGCCTACTCCACTGCTGAGCCGCGCACCCCTTCCAAAGCAGCACCCTTGTGTCTCACACACCCCGACCGCTTCCAAGTTCCCCTCAGAAGAGCCACGGAGAAACCGAATGGCATCTTCTCTTCCTAAACCAACTCGTTCTCCCCAAAGGACCACTCCTTCTTGTCACGCGTCCCGTCCCTCCGGTCCTGTCCCGCAGTGAGTTCCCCGGCGTTGCCTTCTCCTTCTATTAACCCGGCCAGCACGTTCTGACTCCCCCGTCCGAATAGTCCTCCCGTTCCCAAACCTCCCCGCTGGACGAACCTCAACCGGAGACAGCCGTACCTGCCCACAAAGACCCTCCTCTTCACCCCGTCCCTATGGGTGCCCCACAAAACGGTCGCAAAAGTTCTGTCAACCTGCCCGGATCCCACGTCTCGAGGCGGCAACGAACTCGAACCCCTTTCTCAGGCCCCAGACGGCCAGGATCCGACATCTCTTTTCTCCTCTACCCGAGACCCTTCCACCTCTTTGGCCTCCAAGAGTCCCAGCCTCAGTTCCCCTCCAGGGCCTGGAAGCCTTGCACTCCAACAGTACGGTCTCCAGACCCCGGATCACTTCCCCACTCGCCTCCAGAACTCCTCTGACCCCGGAGGGCCCTATTCCGGCAGAGGATGGCGTCGGATACCGCGACCCGGATCGCCGGAGCCGGCAAACTTACCCCAGCCGCCATGGTGATTCCGCAGAGAAAGGGGGTGGGGCTCTCGGCGCTGCCGCAAAGTAAGCCGTCAGGGAGAGGAGCGGGGGAAGGGGAGAGCCGTGGAGAAGCAGCAGCCGCAAAGCGAGGACGCCACAGAAGACATACGCACGACAGTTCTGTATCCCGCGGTGGCTGAATTGGGAAAAGAAGGGGGTGGGGCCTGCTGTTCTGCGCAGAGAAAGCTCGCGCCGGCGCAGTGGAACTCCTGGCTGGCCCGCCACTCGGGCCTGGCCAATCCGAGTCCCGACGTGGAGGTTGAAGGCGCGGAGGGTAAACTGTGAGAACCAGCTGGAAAACCTCCCCTTGTCTGCGACGTGGCACAGCTGCCAACTCCGCGCCAGCGCCGGCTCCCAGAGGCGTTTCCCCTCCAGCTCGGGAACCCGCGGCGACTGGACGGACATCCTGCCGGGCCCCTAACATCGGGACTGTGGGACCCTCACAGGAGCGGAAACAAGTCCTGTGTGGAGAAGCCCATTTGTTCCCGCTCTGGGTTTTTTAGAGAGGATGAATAGCTAACCAGAGCCCAAGTCAGAAACCCTGCCAAAGAGATGTTTCCTCCCATTAAACCACCCTGCGGCTCTGCGATGCGGTCCTGCAAGAAGGGCCCTGGTAGCGGGCCTGAAGCAGTGGCGTGCCCTGCGGCGGGCGAGTGCCGAGGGACAACACAGCGCACCCACGGCGCATCCCTTCCACCCGTCACCCTTAAGGGCTGCCAGTTTACCCATGATTGGATGCCCTTTACCCACGCTCGGGTCGGAAAATGTCTCCCCCATTTTAATCAGAACAGAATGAACTCGGTTAAGTGAGAGAAGAGCCCTGAACCCGTTTCAGGCCGTCACCATGGAAGTCCGGCGGCAAGATACATGGGGAGGCAAACTTGGTACTTCTGCCCGGTGCTGCCCCAGCCGCCCACCCGGCACTCCCATCCTTCAGGAACTCTCCGGAGCGGGCTCCGGGTGCAGGGACACACACACCACAGGCGCTCGCTGCAGGTTGTGATAAACGGTAGGAAGGAAACAAGCCAAGACCTATTTTAGGGTAGCCAAAGAAGACGTGTCTGAGAAAAGGCAGTAAGGTCTGGGGAGGCAAAGTACTGAGTGGAAGGGGGATTACTACCGGATGGAAATTAGAGGAAACTAGTGTTCATTAAACTAGCAGCTTTATTGCCTGTCACAGTCCCTGTCTTCACTTCAGGAGGTTCCGAAGTGCTTGAGGGAGGAAAACCTGTAAGAAATGATGGAGGTCAGGGAACAGGCCTTGAGAATCCTGTACTGGGGTCAGGGTGAGAGTCTGGTCAGCCTGGGAGGCAGAGGCCACAAAGGTCAGGAGCGGCTCTGCCTCTGGCCGCTGTGCCGCACTGCTCAGTCCTCTCAGCTCCTGGGTGACCTGGGCCTCGACGGCCAGCCACTCCACGGTGCTGTCTCCACCTCCACCTCTCTCCTTGGTTTGCTGCTGCAAGCGTCGCCGGGCCCGCCGCCGCCCCTGCCACACTCGGTGCCACAGGGCACAGCGCCAGTTCACAGAGCAGAGTGACACCCCCTTCCCTGTCTCACCCTGAGACCAGTCTCCAGCTGCCTCGAGTCCCCTGGGCTCCTGCTCTGCCAGTGCTGCATGGCCCGACTGACCCTCTTCTCCAGGGGCGAGCTGCTTTCCGGGCATCTGGGTTGGCTCCCCTGGCTGCCCAAGCCTCTGCCCCCAGTCCTGTACCATCTCTCCAGCCTCTACAACCATTTCCTCCACCCCGTCTTCACTGTGATCCCCGATACATCCCTGCTGCTCCTCCTGCCCCTCCTCACAGCTTTTTTCCTGTCCATCTAGTTTCAACCTTTTGCTTGTCCCTCCCTGAGGAGACTCAGGGCCCCCCCTGTCAGACCGCAGTCTCTTGGTTCCCTGTTCTATATGGCACCCTAACGCTTCCCTTAACACCTGGGCCAGGGCAGCAGTGAGCCGGGTGAAGGGGGCAGGGGGTAAGGGGATGGGTGTTGCAGACAGCAAGGAACTAGGGGAGCTGGGCTGCAGAAGGGGGAGCAGCCCCCAGTCCCGGCCCCGGGAGGAACGGCGCTGGTACTGGAGGCTCCGGCAGTAATTGGCTGCCGCTCGGCAGCTGTTCTGTAGGCGCCCAGCTACCCGGCTCGTCACATTGGCTGCCACATTGTGACTCAGGTCAAAGGGGTCCTGGAGATTCATGGGGCCAAGGCGCAAACCCTCCCAGCGATCAGAGGGCAGGCCCCCTGCCACAGGCAGTGCCTGACCCTCCCGCAGGGACAGCAGTGAGCCACGAAGATCCCAACAAGAGACGCAGGAGAAGAACTGGGCTAGCAGAGAACCTGGAGGAGGAGGAAGACCAGGCAGAAGGGGTTACTTAGAGGCCAGAAATGAAATAGGCCTGCACTAGACGCATTCTCTACGAACTTTCTTTTCCCTTCCAAGGAGTTCAGAAGAGTGTCAGAAGCCAGACTTCTTTGATCTTTATATCAACAAGAGGTCCAGCCTCTCTCCCCCCATGCCCCGTGTCCCCAGCAACCTCCTTCCCCAGATGCTGCTCCTTCCCTTCACCAGCAGTGTAACCTTGAGCAGCCACTTAAGTGCTTCAAGCCATGGCTTCTTCATCTGCAAAATGATATTAAGGATACTAGCTATCCCACGAGGTTGCTGGGCGAACCATGCCAGGCCAACAGTAACTGCTGGATATGACCTATAGTCGCGTTTAACACCATTTACTACTACTCCAGAGGGTTCCCCAAACTCACTGAGGGGCTCCTTATTGGTGCTGGGCTCCAGTCTTGAGGCATCCCTGGGGAAACTACAGTCCCAGCCATCAACCTCCACCTGCTCACCCTCCCCTGCAAAGGGAAAAAGGTGAGGGTCAGCCGGAAGCAGGAAGATTTGGGGGTGACAGCAGAGATCTCATTCCTGGGGCAGCTTAGCGCGTCAAAATGAGACACAGAAGCGGAAAGCCGAAGCGAACAAGAAAAAGCGGGTGGCGGCCAGGCCACTGTACCTGCTTTCTGGGTGAGCTGGGACACAGTGGGCAACACAGGAGGGTCCCTGGTCTGAAGGAAATAGATCACGAGCAAGGTCAGGGCGTAGTTACTGAGGAGGGGGCCACTTCCTGGGTAAACAAGAATTCCAGTTAGATTGGAGATGCATCTAACACCCGGGCTGGTTCTCTCAACCCTCGTTCCTGTACAAACCCCCCTCTCTTCCCCGAACCCCCACCTTTGCCCCAACGCCAGTTCAACCCCAAGTCTGTCCTGATCCATTCTCACCTGACAGCCCTCGACCCTGAGCCCAGCAGCGCAGGGTGTACACCAGGGGCCGAACTCGCCCATCCAACTCTGAGCAGAGACTCAGGAAGCGAGAGTTATGCAGGGCCAGCCTGGAACAGGGACAAGGGCGTCAGTGCTGGGGACCCTCGGAACGATCAGCCCAGCCCTTGTTCCAGGCCTGCAGAACGGGGGTCCAGCTGGAATAAGGCCAAAAGAGGGTTTCCCAAGTGTTTGCTGACCCAGTCATGTGAACGGGCAAGCAAAGAAAGGGCAAGCAAAAGGACGTCACAAGTGTTCAGGAAACATGACCTCCTATATGCCTGTCCTAGACCAGACGTTAGAGAAGGTTTCCTTACAGAACTGCTCAAAGCCTTTCATATGCAAAGAAACAAAGACTGGAAGGGAGGGAGAAAGACAGAAAGAGGAAGTAGGGAGAGGGGGTGGGAAAGGAGAAACTGATTTGCACCTAATTTAGCATTTCCCAAACTTATTCAACACTGGAACTCTCTTCTAAATCCCCTAAAAATAGTATTCGAAGGAACACACTTTACATTCGTGAAAGTGGATGCCAGACGGGAGACACGTGGCAGAAGAGGGCTGGGACCCAGCTAGGATAATCTCAAGGTTCAGCTAGTGCTTCCCGCCCCCAAGCGCTCTCTTCACCCATCCCAGAATGCTCAGCTGGACTTCCCCAACCACCCCCTATACAAAGGTACCGGTTACTGAGGGAGACGTCACCGTGAAGACCTGAAGGCCGATGGCAAAACTTGACCACAGGGCGTCGGGCAGTGGGCACAGTTTGGACTCGGTACACTCCAGGGACACAGCCCCGAAGAATGGATCCCACCAACTCCAGCATGGCTACTCCCTCTGTTTTCTCCCCCCTCAGGGCCTCTGCTAGTTCCAGGGCCTTTCCCAGGTCCCCCTCTCCCCGGTCCTCTTGCAGTGGTGAGGCTGGAGGCAGGGACTGGGGAGAGGCGAGGGTCTCAGAGGCCAAAGCAGAGTCCGGAGTCTGGGGTGCCAGTGAAGAGGAAGGAGTTTCAAAATCCAGGGCTTCTGAGTCTTGGGGAGACGGAGGCTGTGAGTCTGGAGGGGAAGCCAGGGTACAGCCCAGGGCTTGAGGATCCAGTGGTGATGCAAGGGCTGAGTCCAAAGATGGAGACTCAGGGGCCTTTGGGGCTGGCTGCGGGCAGAAATGGGTTCAGTGAATATTCATCTCTCCTGCTGTCCCCCATCTGGGCAACATTCCCCAGAATATATCTATTACTGCTTATATGGCAGGTTCCGTTCCAAGGACTTTATATATATTAACTCAGCTAATCCTCACAACCCCTTTTAAAATTAAACATAACTTTAAAAAAAAAAAAAGATTGTGTTTATTTTTTTGACAGAGAGAAAAAAAGAGAGCACAAGCAGGGGGAGCAGCAGGCAGAGGGAGAAGGAGACTCCCCTCTGAGCTAGGAGCCCGATGTGGGACTCGATCCCAGGACCCTGGCATCATGACCTGAGTGAAAGCAGACATTTAACTGACTAAGCCACCCACCAAGTTTCCCTAAAAATAACTTTTAGTGCCACAAAATAAATGGTCTGTATTCTACCAAGATGCCACTGTCATGAAAGATAAAAGGCAGAGGAACTGTAAAGGAGGCTGAGGGGCCAACACTAGCCTGGGACTGGGCAGCTGATGACTGCAGGCAATGGACTGCAGACTGAAACCTCAGAACATTTTACACCTGCGCCAGGGAACACATCCGTCCTTGCTAATGGTACTGTGGCTGTACCCAAGGATGCCTTTCTGTTTCCCCAATAGATACCAGACTATTATGGGCATCGTGTATGTTCTCAAATGACTCTGAAAATATAAAGTGTGCGTGTGCATGTGTCTATATGTAAGGAGAAAGAAAAAACAGACTGATAATTTTTTTTATGTATATATACTTTTTATTTGACAGAGAGAAACACAGCAAGAAAGGGAACACAAGCAGGGGGAGTGGGAGAGGGAGAAACAGGCTCCCCACTGAGCAGGGAGACCAAAGCAGGGCTTGATCCCAGGATACTGGGATCATGACCTGAGCCAAAGGCAGACGCCTAACAACTAAGCCATGTAGGCACCCCTAAATTTATTTTTTAAATAACCCTTTTTGTGGTGCCCCTGGGTGGCTCGGTCAGTTAGGCGTCTGACTCTTGGTTTCACCTCAGGTCATGATCTCAGGGTTGTGAGGTCAAGCCCCACATCGGGCTCTGCATTCAGTGTGGAGTCTGCTTGAGATTTTTCTCTCCCTCCGTCCCTCCATCCACTCGAGCCCAATTTCTCTCTTTTATTTAATATAAATAAAATATTTTAAATAAGGTAGCAAGTATATGAAAACTCTGTACTTTTTGCTCAGTTTTGCTGTGAACCTAAAGTTGTTCTAAAAAACAAAGTCTATTTGGGGCGCCTGGGTGGCTCAGTGGGTTAAGCCGCTGCCTTCGGCTCGGGTCGTGATCCCAGGGTCCTGGGATCGAGCCCCGTGTCGGGCTCTCTGCTCAGCAGGGAGCCTGCTTCCTCCTCTCTCTCTCTCTGCCTGCCTCTCTGCCTACTTGTGATCTCTCTCTCTGCCAAATAAATAAATAAAATCTTTAAAAATAAAAAATAAAAAATAAAAAACAAAGTCTATTTAAAAAAAATACTAACAACCTTTTCCTATTCCAAAAGCAGAATCAATATATTAGATGTTAGAAAATACAGATAAGTAGGGGTGCCTGGGTGGCTCAGTCGTTAAGCTTCTGCATTCGGCCCAGGTCATCATCCCAGGGTCCTGGGATGGAGCCCCACTTTAGGCTCCCTGCTCAGCAGGAAGCCTGTTTCTCCCTCTCCCACTTGCCATGCTTGTGTTCCCTCTCTTGCTGTGTCTTTATCTGTCAAATAAATAAATAAAATCTTTGAAAAAAAAATACAGATAAATAAAGACATAACCCCAAAATTTCTTTATGTTCTTTCATATATTTCTTTTCCAAAATACAGTATTATATACGCCTGTATATAAAAACAGAAAATTCTGTTTTTCTCCTATTAACAATGCCATATATCCTGTGTCAATTCGTATTCATCCTATCTAATACCCATCTAATACATTCACATTCCTGCAATTACAGTAACCCTTTCGGTTCCATCATCCCTGTTTCACAAAGGAGGAACTAAGGCATGAGAGAGACGGTGCTCGCGCAGAGTCCCATAACCATCCCCACTGACTCTTCCCAGATGCTTCCCCAGTCACTCACCTGGGACTCTTCCAAGTCACCCAGATCCAAGAAGAGGTCAAGATCACAGCCATGGACATCAAAACTGTTTATGGAAGAGCCAAAAGGATGGACCACACAGCCTGGATGCCGAGCAGAAAATAAAGGCCGAGCGACATTAGAGAGGAGTGTGGGGTGGAAGAACACAGTGGGGCACAAAGAACGAAGAACAGCCCAATAAATGCCTCTACCTGAGGGAGAACTGGGGGATGGGGGACGGGGAGGGGGGACAGGGAGGGCTCAGACATGATAAAGGAAGTGACTCACCGGGAAAGAACTCTGTGAAGACCTCTTGCATCAGGGCTACCACGAGGCTCCGGAGCTGTCGCTCAGCCTCCGACAACTCCCTCAGCCCCACCAGCTTCACCATTTGTGCCCCCACATCCGGGGCCTCAGCTAGTGCTTTGGCCAGCTGGTCACTGTCAGGGGCTGCTCCTTTGGGGGATTTGGACGCTGGGCTCTGGAACTCCTTCTGCTCCCTTGGTCGGACCCTCAGGCGATGTCCTCCCAGGGTGTGCTGGGGCTGCGACAAGACAGCTTCCCGGGTCCCAATGTCCCCCATCTCCACAATAGCAAACACTCCCTGGCAAACCACAACAGAGGCAGGGATCATGGTTTTGGAACAAAAAATCCAAACACATGGTTTGACACTGAGTGGGATTCTTTAAAATGGGGACCATCCTATGAACTGGGAATATCTGCTTAATGTTTCTGGAACAGGGAACATATTAGAAAACCGATTCTCTCCCTCACTCCCCCCACACATTTTACCCCCCTCCCAGTCTGCCTCTGAAAATCCCATTTTACTTATTCCGCTCTCCCCTGCTCTTACCAAGGACATGGTTTCGCTGCTTATACTCTGAGGCATCCCCTAACTTTTTCTTTTAACTTAAGTAGACCTTTCAGTGTTGATTTAGAATCCATATAATGAGCCGTGCTAGGTGGAAATATAAATATACCCTACCTTGAACAGACTTCCTATCTAGAAATAGCAGCAACATGACACCGTGATGCTATGATCTGGTTGAGTTCCATGATATTCACTGGGAGACAGATAGATTTCTTTTTTCTTGTAAAGATTTATTTATTTATTTATTTTACAGAGAGAGAGAGTTAGTTCACAAGTAGGCAGAGAGGCAGGCAGAGAGAAGAGAGAGAAAGGGAGAAGCAGGCTCCCTGCTAAGCAGAAAGCCCAAAGCAGGGCTTGATCCCAGGACCATGAGATCATGAGCTGAGCCGAAGGCAGAGCCTCAACCCAATGAGCCACGCAGGCACCCCTTTTTTTTCTTTTTAAAGCAAAATGTTACCAGGAACAGGAAAAATACGACTGCCTTGGGGCAAAAGTCCATATCCTTTCACATTCTCTTCAGTAGTAAGGACAGAGCCTCATCCTGCCTGTAACAAGATATGTATATTAACCAAGACAGTGTGATACCGGAGTGCCTGGCTGGCTCAGACCCTGGAGCCTGCATCTCTTGATCTCGGGGTCTTGAGTTCAATCCCCATGTCGGGTGTAGAGGTCACTTAATAAAAAAGGAAAAGATGATGCCTGGGTGGCTCAGTGCGTTAGGGCCTCTGCCTTTGGCTTGGGTCATGATCTCAGGGTCCTGAGATCAAGCCCCACCTCGGGGCTCTCTGCTCAGCAGGGGGCCTGCTTCTCCCTCTCTCTCTGCCTGCCTCTCTGCCTACTTGTGATCTCTCTCTCTCTGTCAAATAAATAAATAAAATCTATAAAAAAAAAAAAGAAAGGAGAAGAAAATAGACAGGGTGACACTGGCACAAAGACAGTCATTCAGAGGAAGGAAATAAAACAAAGACTCTATAAATGAAGCCCATACCTCTATGGTCAACTGATTCTCAATGAAGTTGTCAAGTCTGTTCAATGAGGAAAGAATAGCCTTTGCAACACATGGTGCTGGGACAGCTGGATAGCCACATGTGAAAGAACGATATTGACCGTATCTTACAGCATATAAAAAATGAATGAAATGGGGGGGTAGGGGGGACAAGGGGGAGCAGCCTCACCGACACACAGCTTGATTCACACATAAGGAGTGATAAAATATTCTGGAAGGATAGGTAAATATACTAACAACCCCTAAATTCTGTACTTTTTTTTTTTTAATTTATTTATTTGACAGAGAGAGATCACAAGTAGGCAGAGAGGCAGGCAGAGAGAGAGAGAGGGAAGCAGGTTCCCCGGTGAGCAGAGAGCCCGATGCGGGGCTCGATCCCAGGACCCTGAGATCATGACCTGAGCCGAAGGCAGCGGCTTAACCCACTGAGCCACCCAGGCGCCCTAAATTCTGTACTGTAAAGGTGTGAATTTTATGCTATGTAACTCACAACTCAATCGAAAATACAAGCGCGGGGGGGGGGTGCTGTGCCCTTTCTACCCTCACCTCCACCCCACGCCAAACAACGGCAAAGAACCATAGTGAAACCAAGAAGAAAGGCAGCCACTTGGACCCGCCCAAGCCAATGTTCTGACTCTGAGGATTCACACTACTCACCAGACTGCAGTTCAACCGCAACTATGCAATCAAAGCCCCAGCTAGAAATCAGGTGTGTCTTTGCCTGGCCTTGTCTTTGCATGCACATTTCTCTCAAGAAACTAAAATTCAGAGAAGTTAAATAAGTTGTATTTAATAAGACTGCCTCCAAATAAGGGCTTAATGCCCCACATCTCCAATGTCCCAGTGACTCCCTCAAGGAAAAGTGGAAATGAAATGAGATATTGTATGTAAACCATTTAGCACATGATTGGGGCATAACTGCTCAATAAAAATTTTAGTCATTATTGTCAAAATAATTAGAAGCCTCAGAAAGATGAGGTTTAAGTTCAGAAAAAAAGGTCATTCTCGGGGCACCTGGGTGGCTCAGTGGGTTAAAGCCTCTGCCTTCAGTTCAGTCATGATCCCAGGGTCCTGGGATCGAGCCCAGCGTCGGGCTCTCTGCTCAGCAAGGAGGCTGCTTCTCCTCTTTCTCTGCCTGCTTCTCTGCCTACTTGTGATCTCTGTCTGTCAAATAAATAAATAAAATCTTTAAAAAAAAAAAAAATCTTAAAAAAAAAAAAGGTCATTCTCTACAACTGAAACAAATACAAACAAAAACAGGGATACGGAGTTTTTTGAAAAAGGAATCTGGGGCAGACATTGCCAACTGCCCTCCCAATATATATTCTGCCTTTCTTTCTTACTAACAGAGTCCCAAAGGTTCAGAAGGGCAAGGTGTCCAGCTTAAAGAACTTCAATTCCCAGGCTTACCTGGGGTAACCATGTGATAGAATTCAGGCCAAATAAAATCTTTAAAAAAAAAAAAAAAGATATTTTCCTGGAAAGTAAAGAAAAGCAGGGGAAGACGGCACTAGCCTTTTATATTCTATCCTTCGGACTGCCCCTTTCTCTTAGCTGAAGATGTGCAAACAGCATTATCACAACTAGGAAGGGAGAGTCAGGTGCCAATAATGACAGAGCAAGAAAACTGTAAAGTGCTGGAATGCCCAGGACTGGACTTCTTGGGGGTTTTTTTGTTTTGTTTTGTTTTTCAATATTTTATTTATTTATTTGGCAGACAGAGATCACAAGCAGGCAGAGGCAGGCAGAGAGAGAGAAGAGGGAAGCAGGCTCTCTGCTGAGCAGAGAGCCCGATGCGGGGCTCGATCCCAGGACCCTGGGATCATGACCTGAGCCGAAGGCAGAGGCTTTAACCCACTGAGCCCCCCGGGCACCCCTGGACTTCTTGCTAAGGAGAACAATTAAACCCCTTTTGGTAAAGCCTCTGTGGGTCAGTTGCCGAATGTGATCTCTAAGAAAAACACACCCAGCCCGGCCTAAGAGAAGACGTGGGCTACCAAAGCCATTTGGAGTCACCTAAGCCACGCCTACACAACCAGAGCACAGTCTCAGAACTATAATATGACACAACAGTCTTCCAAAGAACTAAAGAGAAACCGACAAACCATCTGCATAGAAGACCAAAAGGACTACAAAGAAGCAGCTTATTTGTCTAGCACTGTCCAGAGGACAGGGTAATTTGACCAACTAATTTTAATACCTCTCACTCTAAGTTAATAAACTGCTAGCTGGTTTATAAACCAGTCTCTTGTGGGGTTAGGATAGATTTCCCGATGGTGTGGCCTTAAAGCACCTACTTCACTGTAATACTCATTTAACTGTCTACTTTATTCACTAGACAATGAGCTCTGAGCCTGCATGGGCCACATCCATCCCATTCATTATGGAAAACATAGCTCTTAGGCACCTGAGTGGTGCAGTCATTTAAGCACTGTCTCTTGGTTTCAGCTCAGGTCATGATCTCAGGGTCGTGAGATCCAGCTCCATGTCAGGCTCCGTGCTCAGTGTGGAGTCTGCTTAAGATTCTCTCTCCCTCTTTCTCTTTCCCTCTCTCTCAGCTCACAAAGCTGGACTGGTCCAAGTACTGTGGTGTCCATCAAGGAAAGGCCCCACAAGGCACCAGCTGAAACAGGGCTGCTGGTTTCTCTCTCATTTCTTTTTGTATGTGGCACACCGGACTCATTCTTTATCCCAAGAGCCATTCACTCTACCTTGTCCTTGTCCATGACAACACTGGCCACGGGTCCAAATGCCTGGAAGTACTGAGTGAGCTGAGCAGAATCCACATCCCGGGGAAAGCCACTAACAAACACACTTCGGAGTCCCTGGGCCTTTCGGGCAGCTCGTAGTTCTACCAGGTGCCGGTGCTTCCGGCCCCCCAAATGGGCATCTAGGCTGGGTCCTGCAAAGATAATCGCAAAACAAAAATATCCAAATCACCCTTCAGTGTACTTACATGCTGGCTTTACCTAAATGCACTCCTAACTCCTACTAATCCTTCCAAGCCACAGAAAGTGTGACCTTTGAATATATAAAGTCCTGGCTCTTTTCACCTTCCTCCCTTGTCCATTTGCCTATAGAAGATATTCTAAGTGGTCCCCAGGAGAACTAGCTACAAGTTTCTTTTTAAACCATCTCTAAGTACTAGGTAGAGCAACACCTGCAAATTGTAAAAAAAAAAAAACCAAAAAAAAAAACAACCAGGAAACTTAGCCCGATCATGTACAGAAGAACTAAACAAAGCAAGATCCTAGACTACTCCCTCAAGGATGATCTCTAGGTATGGTACAGAGATCCCAAGTGCAGAATTTGAGGTCACACTGCCCAAGTTTAAATCCCAGGTCTGGTAAACTATGTGAGATCTTGGGCAAGTTACTTAACCTCTCTGTGCATCAGTGTCCTGGATGAAAGCATTAATATTTTATATTAATAGTACTTACCACAAATTGAAAATATTAATAGTACCTACCACAAGGGTCTTTTTTTTTTAATTTTTTTTAAAATTTTTTATTTTTTATAAACATATATTTTTATCCCCAGGGGTATACCACAAGGGTCTTATGCAATATAGAGTACCTGGCACAGTCTGATACATGTTGAACATGGGAAAAGTTAGCAATTATTATTTTTATTAAATTCTGGGTCAGCTGTTTATTGTCACCAATGTATATGTTGGACCAAGGAAGACTATGCTGGATTTTTGACTTGCCTCAGGGGGACAAATAGTGATAATGCCATTCACAAAGAAAAAGAACAGAAGATCTTGTTTAGGGAAGATCAGGATTCCAGACTTCAGAAGTGGAATTAGAGAGCGTCTGGGTGGCCCAGTCAGCTAAGCATCTGTCTTCGGGTCAGGTCATGACCCCAGGTTCCTGGGACTGAGTCCTGCATGGCGCTTAGAGCCTGCTTCTCCATCTGCCTCTCCCCCACCCCACCCCCCGCCACCCCGCCTAACTTGTGCATGCTCACTCTCAAAAACAAATAAATCTTTAAAGAAGAAGAATGGGAATTTGAGGTTTCATGGAGTCCCCCGGCGCTGTCACACGAGAACCCTGTCTACTTTGCCAAACCCACCTCCTGGTCATGCATGCCATGCTCCTTCGCATACCTCTACCTTTGGGTAGCTCCTCTGTATGGCTTCCCTTCGTTAATTACTACTTTCTCTGTGATCCTACTGCTCTCCAAACATACCTATTGAGCATTGGAATTGTCCCCACCTCTCGATGGTGAGCTCCTTCATCTCTGAATCCCCTCAGCCCACCCGAGAGCCCAGCGGAGTACCAGACACAAAGGTGGCGTCCAACAGAGACTGTTTAAAAGGGAATAAGATAATGAAATTTTCGTTGTGGAGACTTCGGATACTAGGAAGGAGGGGGTAAAGTGGTGGGACTTCCGCCACTCTCCAATCCCTTGTACAGGCGGAGTAAAAACGGAGACGAGTGACCCTACCAACCGACTTGTCAAGAACTATGACCTATACCCCTAACTTTCGCCAGGACCCACAGACGAGAACTCACAACCACCCCCTCACAAGCCACCGCTTACGGTTGGCTGTAGTAACGTGGCAGAGGCAGCAGCGGAAACCCCCACGGGGCAACGACTGGACATCCGAATCCACTGCCGCCATCGAGACTCTCCAGTACCGACAACACACAACCCGTTCCGCTACCGCCGGAACTCACGCCTACAAATCGCAAGGCGCTCCGAAGCAACTTCCGCCAGCTCATAGGAAGTGACGTAGTATCGACCATCGCGCAGACATACTCCTCCGGAAACAGCTTCTTCGACTCAGGGTTCCGCTTTCATCCCCGTAAAGTCTCTTCCACCAGCTTCAGGAAAAGCCGCCCATCTTTGATACTTATCTGCATGCTGTAAGCCGATTGGTGTGCTCTGAGCCATTCAGGCGTTGATTGGCCCAACAAATCATGAATATTCATGAAGGCGGCCACAAATGCCTGCACCGGGGCCCTTTGAAGTCAACCCACTGTTTCCCTGCTGCTTGGCTGGGGGCGATTCCGCGTGTATCTTCCCTCTAGGGGCGATAGGGACCCGCGGCGCTCCATCCTCAAACCCGTATTTACCTGGCGAATAAAGGCGGAGGATGAGCAGACTTCACGAAGCTCCAGGCTGTTCCTGGACTCCCGAGTTCCTTAGGGCTGCTACTTTCTCTCTGCCCTCAGTCCTCCTTCCAAATGGGTGTTCTGCGACCACTTCCCAGCCGGGTTAGGGATCTATTACCCCACTGGGCGCCTCCCAGACCACTCAGCCACAGCCAGATTGCTGCGGCCCCGTGAGTCAGGCTTTCCTTCTGCAAGAGTGGGCGCCGGAGTCACCGGCCCACCCAAGGCATGCGGTGGGACCCACTATGCCTTCAAGGCAGCGGAGTGAGGATATCGTTCAGAGGATATGCTGCTTTCCCCAGACTGGTATAAGTGGTCAGTTCCTCCTGATACTGCCCAGGTGTAAGCTCGGAATGGGGAGAGTGAAGGGGCTATGGAGCCCAGGGGCAGAGAACGGGATGGAGACGACTCAGAAGGGCTAAGTAGTTCCTGCTGTGGTTATCGGCCCACAGCTCTGGACTGTGAAAAGCACACCTGACCTAAGGCAAACACCTGAAGGTCTATAACCTTAAACAATTCCCAACTGTTGAGGCTGTTGCCCTACAGGGAAGGAAGTGCAGAAGGACCACAGAGTAAGTTTAACTTCACCTACATTCTCCAAGGGTGTGCCTCCTGTTGGTCCCTGCTCAGGCTTCTGTTTCCCAAAACCAAGAAAGCAGGAGACGGTTCTAGAGTGGGCCCCACTATCAAGGCGAGTGCTGAGGCTGGTCTCGGGAATCCTTGAGTAGCAATCTGTGCAAATATACCACAGAGCTGGGTGGTAAGAGACTGCAATACCCCACCCCACCAAAATAGGCTGCATCTTGCCCTGGTCTCTAGCAACTCCCAGAATTTCCTGAGAAGAGTAAGTGTTGGGAAATAGAAAAGCACCTTCACACTTCCCTTCCTGTGGAAGCCACCAACCATCCAGAGTCCTCTCATTCCAACTGCTCTGAACAAATCTGTGTGTCAAGAGGAGCTTGGGTTCCAGCACCACAGGGATCTGGGAAGCAGTTTGAGTCACAGGAAAAAGCTAGCTGGAACAGGCTGCCTGTCCCTGCTGCCTGTCTCCTAAAGCTGTTCTTGGGGAAAGTCCCGTCTGTACCTCCTTTATGATGCGCTGTCCTTTATTTTGCCAATTGCATACACCACCCTCTCCCCTCTCCACCCCCCACAGCAGAGAACAGTTGAGCCAGGAGAAGCTGAAGAAAACAGCTTTTTATTTGTTACTATAAGAACCAATTACAGAATCCGAGGTTAAAAAAACGGACAAAAGATCTTTATTTCTGAGAATTGGCGTACAAAAGGTGGAGAGGGCACAGGGAGGGAAGGAAAAGAGAGAGCATGGGCTGGGGCTGATGCCAGCTTAGGCTTAGGGGCCTCAAACTCCAATTAGGAAAGTCCGGACACCGGACAGGAAGAGAAACCCCCATTAGAAAAAAAAGATAGACATGGCAGTCATGGCAGTGCACGTCCCCCTCCCCCAACCACCACCTCCTATCCATTTACTCTTCCCCCTCCCCCATCCCCTTTCACAAAGGGAGGCAAAATTTTTAAAAAATTAAAAAACCCTCCCCCCAAAACTGTCCAAGACAACTGTGGGTCCTACCCCCCAAAACAGGCTAGGTTCCCACAATGGGTCAAGTTCCTGCAGTGTGCCCTCCACCACCAGGTGTGGAGAAGCGTGGGAAAGGGACAAGCCTCCAAGTGGAAACACCAGAGGGCGCCCAACCCCTCCCAGGACACACACTCACTTGCTCCCTCCCTCACTCACTCCTCTGATACTAAAGGGAAGGGAGGTTGGATGCCCTGGGCACCCGCCCTCTAGCTTTCAGCCCACCTCCCTTCCCCCACAGATGCTCAATCCTCCAGGACAATGGGCTCATTGGTGCTGGCAGGATGTGAGGGTGCAGACAGTGGGACTGGAGGCCGCACTGCAATCAGTGGTGGCTTCACCTTCAGGGGCAAGTTGGGCCGGCGGGCAGCGCGCCGCATTTCCAGATGGGTCAGGGCCTTCCGCAGGGCCCTGCCAGGAAAAGAAGAGTGGAATGAAAAAGGCTAGTAAGACTCTTGAGGTGAAACCCCAGATTTCAAACTCCAGTTCTGCCTTCTGGCCCATTCTTTCCTGACATCCCCATCCCGTACCCATTCCTCCTGGAGCTGGTCTCGCGCAGAACTGGCATTATCCTTACCCACCAATCTGGGCTGTCAACCTCTCAGCCCCTCCCATGGTGGCCTCCCTACCTGGTATCCTTTGTGGCCACAAACACCACCGGATTGGGGGCATCAGCTGGGTTTAGTTTTTGACGCTTGGCTGCTGGCTGTGAGCCGGAACGAATCCCTGAGGCCAGAGGCCTTCCGTTGGCAGAGAAGGGGACCCCTGCTCCTGCCATCTGGAAAGTGGGGGGGGGGGGGGGGGGGGGCAGCACAATGAAAGAGGACTCACAGATCCCAATCAGAAATCAAAGCCCACCCCATCAGTCTGGCTCACTCCAGCTGTCAACTCACAGTTTCATAGGCCCGTTTCACCATAATGCCCCCCAGACCCCGGTTCTGGGTCAGCTGGTTTCTGTTGATTGGCGTCTTGGTACCCCGAGGTGTTTTTGGTTTCAGAGGCGCCTGGGCCACTGCCAAGAAAACATAAGAGAAAACTTAAAGAACTTTCATGCTTTCTCTTCTCTATGTAGTTTCCCTGGGCATCCCCAAAAGCAGTGATGGGGAGAGGGGTCTGTCAAGCAATTCGCACATGAGTGTGATCTTATCATTCACTACGGGTAGTTTATGAGAACTGTTATTAATGAACAAAAGCATAGGCTGTTAGACTTAATCTCGTTGGACTTTGATGGTGAAAGGATGACAGAGAACCTGCCACCACCTGACCGGTTCGTCCCCTACCCAAATCTTTGACGATGGTTGCCAGCGGCAGCCGCACCAGAGGATGAATCTTCAATGGAGTCTTCGCAGCCTTAGGAAGTCGAATGGAGCCTAGAGAACAAAGAAGAAAATTCTTGAAGGGGCTTCGCTATTCAGGCCTCTCCTATGGCCAGGAGCCACATCTACTCGCCTTCCCAAGCACTGTGGCCTGCCATCCCTGCTGTCATTAGACCTCCAGAGAACAGTGGTCTCTGCTCTGCTTTCTGGCCAGAGCATCCCGACCTGCCACTAGCCCCACCACTCCTGCCCTTACACTCCGCCTTGATGGCATTGGCATTGATAGGGGCATAGGGTCGTCGGGCAGCCCTCCTCGGCTGTAACAGGTCCCTGCACATGCGTCTGGCCAGACGGGTCAGCTTTGTGGTCTGGAGCAGGAATGTTTGCCTGTTCTTAGCCAGCAGCTTGGCCCGGTTGGCGCTAGTCGTATAGGGAGAGAGACTCTGGGCTTCAGGTCTAGACAAATGACCCCTCGAGTGTGGCTCCTGGAAGAAAGACATGGGAAAAAGGGTGAGCCCGGATGGACACTGGGGCTCTTCTTTCTTCCATTCTCCACAAAAAGCAATTTGTTCCTGCCTGATCTCCTCACTGCCATCCTGACCTCCCCATCTCTCCAACCACCACCAAGCACCCCCTCCCCACCCACATGCACATCAAACCATCACCATTTAAGGGGTTGGGTGTTCTGGCTTTCACCTAAAGCTCCCATCAATATGCTTAACTGCTCTCCCCGGCCTGCTCCCCATCAGTCCTTACTGTTGTTCCCCGAGCAGCTCCCTCAAGCTGGGTCGGGGTCTTCAGCCCCCCATACTTCTTCCAGTAGATCCAACAGGAAGCACAGAGCCGGCACTGCATGTTGGGTGGGCCCCAGGCGTACCACTGGGCAGACTGTGTGGCTGCAGGAGCACGGAGAGAAGGAGGAAGTTTAGGAAAAATAGGTCACCTGAGCCCCTCAGGTCCTTGGGCCAGAGAAGACCTTACCCACCCCCAACATCCCTATCCTTCCCTGGAACTCACTGTGGCAGCTCTCGCAAGTCAGGCCTTTCTGGAATCCAGCCCCATTCATGCCGGGTTTCGAGCCCACAGAGATGATCTGGTTAGGATTTGGCTTAGTACTAATGGGAACAGTGTGGGGAGAAACCAGGAACTGGTCAAGGAAGAGAATCCTATTTCCACCTCGTGTCCATCATCATTTGACTCTTTGACCCTGACTCCCACCCACCGCCAATCTCTGAGAAAAGCATGAGCTGGAGGAGAGAGAAAAAGAATGCACCAGCCTCCCCCACCTACCACACTTACTAGGTAGGGATATAGACTTGTTTTAGTTTGCTGTCTGCTTCAGCAGCTTTCAACCTTTTCTGCAGGAAGGGAAAAAAGAAAGGAAGAGGCGGATCAGAGCATCTCTGCAGGAGGATGTCATCAACTCCCCAAGGCAGAGGTGAGCAGGAGGCCCCTGGTCCAGCCTCCCCAGCCCAGCCCGTACCTGCTGAATATAGCGGTCTGTGGTTTTCCACATGTAATAAAACTGGACTATGCTGGCGAGTGACTTCCAAGGCAGCTAAGGAGACAGAGGGAAGAAGCAGAGCTGGCATCTGGCCCCAGGTCCTGGTTCCCTCACCTGTCATCTCTTCCACCTCTCCGCCCGGCCCCATCCACTTACGAAGTCCTGGCGAATATCATTGAAGTCCTTCCCGTACTTCTCCAGGGCCTCCTCAAACAACATGGCCTCGGAGGCAGACCACTCCTCCATCTCATCCCGACAGAGCACCGGGCCCCCCTGGGGCACCAGGGTGGACATGGCTTTAGCCAAGTCATAGCCGTTCCTCTGCAACGTATCCATCGCATGGAACTACAGGGAAGGCAGGAAACAACGCTGACGGCCCAAACCCCTCTGTGCCATGCCCTCGGAGACCCTTCCTCTCCGGTCCCAGGGCTCGGCAGGTCCCCAAGGAGCCCAGAATGTCTGACTGCGCAGCCGTATCTGCTCACCAGCGTGATATCTCGGGAGGCGGCGGCTGCACTCATGTGCAGGCTTGGCTGCCGAATGGAGCTGCTGCAATCCAGGGCTCTTGCAAAGGTGCCCACAGCTCTGAGGGAGAGATTGAGAAGTCAAGAAAGAAAAAAGGCATGAGTGGGCTGAGGAACCAAGCCAAATAAGGAAAACACCCATGCCAAGAAAAAAAAAAAAAATCGAGTCCACCTCTGAGAATTCGATGCAAGATGTCCACACCGCCCCCAGCCCATCTTCCCCATCCACCCACCCCTCACCGGGCCACCACGAGAAACTGATCAATCTGCCGGTCTGTGAGAGGGTTGTCTGGGTCCCAGACCTTCATCTCCATCTTCTGTTGGTTCCGATTATCGGATTCCCCTGAGGAACAGGGCGATGGCAACATCAGGGACAGGGAAAGGAGGGTAAGTATCTCGACACAACAGTACCTCGTTCCTCCTTGTCTCCCGCTCGGATTCTGTCAGCCCTCTCAACTCTCAGACTTCTCCTCCCACCTGTGCCCAACTGTCCCTCTCAGGTTCCCAGGGTCTCGTCGCATCAAGGTGGCAGGAGAGAGTCATGAAGACAGGGCAGCAAACTATTCCACAGCACACCATTCACAGACACTACTGTGTTCTGTGACCCAGCAGCCGTATGGTCTGTCCTGTTGCTTACCCTCTGCCAGGCGATCTGGGATCTCAGCTTGGTATTTGCAACCAACTCTGATCTCCCCCTGATCAGCTAGAAGTGTCTTCTGCACAGGGTCAAACACCAGTGAATAAAAAAAGCAGTCCTGGAGACGGGAAGAAAAGGTTAGCAGGCAGCAGTCCTCAGGGGCAGAGGGCAGTAGGGAAGACCCAGAGTTCCCAGAACAGGCAGTCTGTCAGCCTACACCTCGGCACAGTTCTACTTTCCTCTGGCCTCGTTGGGCACACCCCCCCCCTCCTCCCAGGACCTCTCTCTCACCTCCTTTTCCAGGTATTGGCTCAAGATATCCGTCTCATTCAGGAGGGTCACACTGCATTTCCCTCTACAGAAAAGAGGTCCGAAAAACCTGGGTGAGCTCCTCGTTCCCTCTCCACAGCATCTCCAATACACCCCCCCCATCTTCTGAACAAGTGCAAGCAGGCCACAGTGGCCTGGATCATCCCGTACCGTATGTGTGTGGCTGGTAACGATTCAAACTGCCGAGAAAGAAAAAGCTCCCGGTGCTTCAGCTGATGTCGCTGCTGCTCCGATACCCCTGGCTGCTTTGATTCTTCCTCAAACTCCCCTGGGAGATGAAGGAGGAAGAAGCCAAGTCAGAAACTAATTCAGAAAGAAGCCACCCTGGAAACTCTAACCCAGGGAAAACACCTTCTATTTACCAGCTGATTTCTCCGCATTCCCCAGGTACCTGCCTCTCACAGCTTTAGTCCACCAGCTACCCCACTTAGCGCTCTTCCCCATCACAGCGCTCCAACTCCCCATCGCTAACGTTTTGGGAATAGCTGCTGAGAGTGCACAGAACGCCACAGAAACCCATCCCAAACCCAGGCGCCAATGCTCAGAAGCCACTCATAAAGCACAAATCTGCCCACACGAGGCCCGACAAGAATATCACACTTGTCTCTCTTGCTAAACCAGCCTGAGGTCCAGAAACCCTACAAGGTGAAAAATCATCACACAAGGTTGTGCTTACCAGTTCTTTTCAGATTTCAGGACTCTCTTTCCTCTTAAACATCATGCAACCCTAACTACCCTTCACTGTCCACTTGGCTAATGATAAGTTTGTGGGGCTTCCAAGGCCAGGACCTCTCAAGCCAGGGCCAACACCTTCTTCCCCAGGCACTGCAACTCTACCCTGAAACCTTGGTGGAAAGGGTTAACTTGGCTGGGGGCCAACCAAACCAGGAGGGGGCAGGACAGCCACAGGCCCAGGCTCATTGGTGCATTGTTTCCAACCTCAGGGAGAAGGGGGGTGGTGGGGGTGCAGCAGGCTCCACCCCTCGCCTGTGTGCTCCGGAAACCCTGGGCTAAGGCAAGGGGGGGACCACACCCCCCCACCCCCTCTGATTGGACAAGGCCAAGGTCAGCCCCTGCCAGATGGGGCTGTAAACCCCAGAGGGCCAGAGAACTTGGTAGGCCTAGCTCCTCCTTAACCCCTTCATGCCCAAAGCTGCCTGAAATAAGGAAAATAATTTCAGAAGGAGGAACACGAGGAAGAAAGAAAAGAAAACCAAACAAGGAAAGGAAAAAAGAAACTAAAGAAAACAGAAGGAAATATGTTTTTTAAAGGAAGATGAAAGCATAAAGAGAGGGAAAATAAGGCAAAAGGCAAAGATGTAAAATGGAGTGGTGAGAAGACAGAACAGCTGAGGAAGAGGAAAAAGGGCAAGAAAACTTTCCTAGCTTCCTATTCTCTCCCTTCAATGTATTCTCATTACCTCGTGATCACAAAATTAGGCTGTTTCCCTATTACGCAGGCTTCTAAGTACAAGCTCTTCCTCTTCAACCTTGACGTTTACAATCAGCACTCACTGTCCCAATGTACCCAAAACTGTCCCCAAGGGGTCCTGCTTCTCTAAACCCCTTCCCCATCCCCTATTTAAATACTATCATCTCTTTTACACCCTTCATTCAGATACACAGTCTCATACAAGCCATTTTCTGGCTTTCCTTATCATGGTCTCTCCACCCTGCTTCCAACCCCAACGTGTAAAAACAGGCCTCCCTCCGCAGACCAGGCATTTCCCACCCCCAAACTCACACCCCTACTTTTGGGCATGCTACCAGGGGAAACACCTGCAGGGACATGCCTGGACCTCAGACCATGGGGAGGGGGAGTGGGGGGGGTGTTAGGGTGAGGTGGGGGTGCACAGACACTCACTGGCATTGCTATCAGCCAGGCTGTTGAGGCTACTAGAAATGTCCCTTCGCCGGAAAAGGCACACAACCTTTGCCTCCACGTTTCCGTTTGCAGTCTAAGGGGATAAAAAAAAATGGCAGTTAAAATTGGTCATTTTAAAGTGGAAACTCAGGGAGCCTAGGTGGCTCAGTGGGTTAAGCCGCTGCCTTCGGCTCAGGTCATGATCTCAGGGTCCTGGGATCGAGTCCCACATCGGGCTCTCTGCTCAGCAGGGAGCCTGCTTCCTCCTCTCTCTCTCTCTGCCTGCCTCTCTGCCTACTAGTGATGTCTCTCTGTCGAATAAATAAATAAAATCTTTAAAAAATAAAAATTAAAAAAATAAAGTGGAAACTCATAAAGAAGAAACTAACCACTGTGAATAAGGTTCTAAGGGGTGTAAATAGAAAGACCCGAAAAATTCTGAATAAAGAGACTTACACCTATGGACAGACTTCTGAACTTTTTTTCCCCCCAGACTTTCCCTTTCCTTAGACCCCCAGAGATAGAATAGGTACGTTCCCACCCAACTCTCTAAACCTTTCCTGAATACATCCAATGAATGAATGGATGAATATGAATGGGCACTTAGGATCCCTTTGGTTCCCCGCCCCCACCCCCTGGCTTCCACCTGAAGTTAGTGACCTCAGAAGAAAAAGACACCCCCCCCAAGGGGTATGGGGAGGCAGGACAGGACAGAGGTGGGGCTCTGCTCCACTCACCTTGTTGAGCTCCTCAATCCGTCTAACCAGGTAAGGATTGCTAGAAGAATTTTCAAAATAGACGTAATCTGTAGGAGGAGGTGGGGAAGCATCGGGAAGATCAGAGGAGGTGATGGGAAAGACTGAGCACCAGGGTAGGAGAAAAAGTAGGCCTGAGAGGACCAAAGGATAAGGGTCCAGGTAGCGAGGAGCCTGAAATGTGAAAGTGCAGAGACTACCAGAAAACAAGGGGTTCCACCCGTGACCACCTAGTTCTTTTATCAAATCCTTCACTCAAAAGTGAGCCTTAAGAGACGAGAAGCAGTCCCCACAACTCAACGAAGGAGTTGCACCCCTGTCTCGGCCAAGAGAGCAATTGTTACTGACTCTAGCGCAGGGTCCTCATCTTTTAGATCCCAGGCGCACAATAACGACCGGGGGGCGGGGAGGAGGAAACCGCCCGTCGGTTCCCGCTCAGGTGGCAGAGCGGTCGCCTCGGGCCGCCCCCCCCCCGCGCCCCCTGCGTGCCCTGTCAGTTCCTTCGGAATCAGTTTCCCAGGCCCCACTCCCCGACCCAGGGGCTCCCCGACGCGAGCCTGAGAGTGCCGTCGGGGCTGCCCGCAGCCTCTCCGGGAGCCGCGGCGCCCCGCCGCGCTTCGCCGGCCCCGCACCCTCGCTCCCCGTGTTCCCGGTTCCGGTTCCGGTCCGCGCTCGGGACCACGCCGCCCCAGGCGCGGCTCCCCGTGCTGCCGGGTGCCGAGCCTCTCCAGCCCCGGACCCCGACCTCTCCCTCCGCGGACCCCGCAGCCCCTGCGCCCGGTACTCACCCCCCACCCGGTACATGTTGGCCGCCATGGCCGTTCCCGCCGCCGCCTCCGGCCGCACAAAGGGGTCCGGGAGGCTCGCGGGGGCAGGGCTCGGCTCGAGGCGAAGCCCCGAGCACGGGGCTGGCGCTTCGCGGAAGTCTCGGTCGGGCCCGCGCAGCCGGCACCTCCGCTGCCTCAGCCGTCGCGGTTCATCCCGGCCCGCGCTGTCGCCGCCGCCGCCGCTACCGCCTCACTCCCGGGACGCCGAGGCCAGCGCCGGTCCGCTCGGCCTCTTCCGGAACGAGCTCGGCTCCCGCCGGACCGGAGCCAGGCTCCGGCTCCCCCGCCCCCCCGCCGTCCTCGCCAAGCCCCACCAGACGTAGGGCTCTGCCGGCCGCCGGGAAGGCTTGCCCTGCCCGCCTCGGGGTTCGCCTCCTTCCGGAACACCTTCGGCCGATCCGGAGAACAAGGCCCGGCGCTCGGCTCAGGTCGGAGAGCGAGACCCCAGAGCTCGGCTACTTCCGGAAGAGATTCGGCTCCCTCCGACCAACCGCGGCCCGGCGCTCGGTTATTTCCGTTGCAGCTCGGCCCCTCCCCCGAGGGCGGGAGAAGAGTTGGGCTTAACTCTCTCCTTGCCCGAGCCCCACAGCTCCGCCTGCGGCCCCGAAGGACTCGCGCGCCTTCGCGCTCCGCCGGGTTATTTGCAAGCGGCTTTGCCTGTTATTTGCATGAGTGGCCTACGCTCCCCTACCCTTTCCAAACTCCTCTTTTTCTTCATCGCCACCCCCACAGGGCCCCGGAGGCACCCAGCCGAGCCCCACAAAAGGACTGGGAGGCGACTTTGCTTTTGGTTTATTGCCCCTCAGCAGGCGGCGGGAGTCAGGGCCCAGGCTGGGGCTGCCCGGCTCAGCCAGCGGGTCTCTACAGTGTGTGCGGGGGTGCCATTCGCCCCCTCCAGGGAAACGCGCAATCGGGAATGTCTCGAAGTCCAGGAAAGGTCGGCCCCTGGTCCTAGGGGTTTCGGGTGGGGCGGAGCCGCGCCGCAGGGCCGGTGGGTCCCCTCCCGCAGCGGTCAGACGTCGAGAGAGGAGGCGGGGGACAGGGAGGGCGTTCGAGAGGGCGTGGCGGGCGCCGGCCCCGCGCCTCCAGCGCCCAGCACTCGCCATTGGAAGATGCTGGCGTCCTTGCCCCCCAGCGAGATGAGGTGCGAGTCGTCGTGCGTGAACCGGACGCTGGTCACGTGGCTGCCGTGGCCGCCGTACACGAGGCTTGGCGCCTGGGCGAGAGGGAAGACGAGTTGCGGTGGCCCCGGAGCCCCGGGCCTATCCGGCCCGCCCGACCCCAGAGGCCCCAGGAGGCCTCACCTTGGCGCGCGCGCACGGGTACTGGAACAGGTGCACTTTGCAGAAGTCGTCGGCCACGGCCACCACGCGCTCGTTGTGGGAGCGACACAGGGAGTTGATGTCGGTGCCATCCGAGCCGTCTGGCCACACGCCTAGGACGGCGGCCCGCCTCAGTGAGGCCTCTCCCCTTGGCCACCCACGCCCCGGGCCGCACCGTTCCCGGCGCTCAGGCAGCCTCGGCCACCCACTGGCCGCGTTCCAGGCAATCCTTCCCAGTCCCGACAGCCCAGGGCCTGAGGGGCCTCCCGGGCTGGATCTGCCAGTTTCTCGACGCCCACCCCTCGACGCATGCCCCGCATTCCGAGCCCAGGCCGGGCTCCACCTTGCCCCCGACCCCCCCACCCCTCCCTAAAGGTTCCAAGGCCCTGCTCACCATAGACGTGGAAGCCCAGCACGCAGGTGTAAGTGGCCCACTCCCGGTCTCGGCTGTCGTAGCGATTCCTCAGCAGCTTGCAGCCTCCAACCACATCCCCTGGACAGAGGGAGCCCACCCAGCTCAGCTCTAACCCAGCCCTCAGTGGGGAAGACACGGAGACAGGCAGGCTGGAAAGACCTGCGTGTGATCTGGTCACCGTGGTAGCAGCCCTCAGCCCAAGCCAAAACCTAGCCCCATGTGCTTCCTGAATTCTTGGCTCAAGTTCTCCTGACAGCTTCTCATCAGTTCCTCCTCCCTAGATAAGTCAGTCCCTCCACACCTGCCCTGACAAACTTGTCCAAAACAACCTCTTCCTAGTACATTTTTCAAGTCCTCATGGGGAAAGATGTGTAAAACTGGGGGAGGGAGGAATCCCAAATCATAGTGTTTCTCCTCTGTACAATTCCAACCCATCTCCCCCTCTCTAAGCCACAGCCTCTCTACCTATTCTCCTTCAACCCCTCCCAACCAGGAGCACCCCCTGCCAAACAAATGAAACCCACCAGGTTACCCATTCCCCATGCTCTCCCTTCCTTCCACTCACAGTAAAGGATCTCATAGTCCCCAGAATTGGACATGATGAAACTCCCATCCTTGGACCAGTCAAGGTGAGTGATGAAGCTGGAGTGACCCTAGGAGAAAGGGTCAAGAGACTAAAAATGTAGATACTGTTTCCCTTCCTCACATGCCCCTTAGTGCACGAGACCCCCTTCAGGGAGTTTACCTGCTCTGGCAATGCCCCCCCACCCTCCAGCCCAGCCTCCTCACCACACAGCGGCCAAAGCGGCTGGACTTGGCCCCATCACTGGAAACACTATAGATGTAGATCATGTTGTCATGGGAACCGATGGCCAGGTACAACCCATCTACAAAGACACTCACTCAGAGAGGGAAGGGCCAGGGATAGGTCTAGGTCTGGGGTAGGGGGTGGCTCCCACCTGGGCTATACCGGACCACTGAGAGCTGCTCATTGCCATCAGTGATGTCCGACACAATCTCTCGGGTCTCTGTGTCCAAAACCAGCCACCTGGAAGGGAGGGGTGGAAAGCCCGTGTGAGGTTACCTGTCCTGGTCAAGGTGGGGGTTGGCAAGTTGGAGAGTCTCAGATACACCAACAGAAAGGCTGTGATGTGGACAAGTCACCACCAGATTTTTTGTTTTGTTTTTTTAAGAGAGGGAGAGTGGGGGAAGGGGCAGAGGGAGAGGCAGAAAGGGAACCTTAAGCAGGCTCCATGCGTAGCACAGAGCCCACACACGGCTCTCGATCTCATGACCCTGATGAGATCATGACCTGAGCCGAAATCAAAGAGTTGGATGCTTAACAACGGAACCCCTCAGGCACCCCCAACACTCAATTCGTATGCTAGGAAACGGGAAGGGGCCGAGGAGAGAGAAAGGCTGAGAAGCTTCTGATGCCTCTAAGAAAGGAGGACCTAATGGAGTCGCAAGCCTGGCACTTCCCTTTGTTAGTCTCTCCCAAACCCTTCCCACCCCCACTGCTTCTCTATCCTAAGCTGCCACCTCCTCCACTCCCAGGTTTGGAGGGGAGAGTGGTTGAGTGTGATGACAGTTGCCACAGGAGAGCAGGGGAGGCCTGGGCTGCAGAGAAAAGCACTGAGGAGGGAGAGGTGCAGTTGGGGCCCCTGAGCAGGAAGGAGCCACACTCCTCCCCCCCCCGCCCAACCCCCCCCCCCCCCCCCCCCCCGCACACACCCCATTACCGGGGAAGCCTTCCCATACCTCCTGCTTGCCCCTCCCAGGAATCCTGGCTCCTCTCACCTCCCTGTGTTCAGTCCTACAGCCACAACTGCCCCACTGGGGTGGAAGTCAGCACAGAGACCAGTCTCCTGGGAGCGGGGAAAAGGTGAATTTAAGAAGATGCCTTTCTAGGGAAGGTTCCCGAATGGACACCTCGTCATGTTGGTAACACCAAAGCCTTCTCCTCCCAAGGATGAGACGGGGAGGAGAGGGACAGTAGACCTGGGGTGGAGGCAGGGTGTCCCTGGAGCTCAAATGAGGTGATACTCAAAATATTTAACAACCAGAACTGAGCTGGGAAGCTGTGCTGGAGAATTAACCATTTGTTGCTGGAGCGAGGGGGAGGTCGGGGGGCTCAGGGGCAGGGGGGCAGTGTTCAGGGGGCACTGGAGGCATCTGCACAGCAGATTTTAAGTAGCCCATTTGGCCATACCAGTACAAACTGGCTGCCTCCAGAGAGAAGGGAAGAGGATGTTAGGGAAAGAGTGGTGGCCACAGAAGCCATGGTGGGTGTGGCATTGGGGAGCCAGGGACACAGGGCTCTACCTTGAGGTCAATGCTCCAGGCCAGTGCATGGCCCTCCCCATCCCACAGGCAGAGCTGCCGGTCGTGGCCACAGGTGAGGAAGCGGTTCTGGAAGGGATGCGTGCAGAGCCCCCAGAGCTCATCCGTGTGGCCCTGCAGCAGAGCACAGCCTGTAACCTCTGCCCCGCCTCAGTAGCTCTTCCCACCTCCTCCCTGGACCCCTGGGGGTGGGGGACCAACCTGGATTACAGGAGAGAAGCCCTGGGCCAGATCTCCCCTCAGCAATGCATTCTTCGTGGTTCCCACCAGCAGCTCAGAGCCCAGCCCCTCCGCAATGGCCCGCACAGCCCCAAAGTGTTCAGGAATCTGCGGGATGGCGGCAAAAGTCAGGGACCCACTGGCCATTCCTCTTCCTCCTCCCTCCCCTGACACCAGCCTAGCCCTCACCTCCGCCTCCTGGAGGGCCACCAATCCCGGCCCCCACTGGACCAGCCGGCGGTCCCGTCCGCCGCCACTCAGCACAGTCCCGTCCCGCCGGAGACACAGGGCAAAGATGGAACCTTCGTGAGCGTGGGCCTGGGCCACAATCCCGTAGGTCTCTGTGGGCAAAAACATGAGTTGGCAAAAACATCTTGGCAATCGGGGTGCCAGGAAGTGGGCCACTGGAGCAGCCCTGGCTGTCCCAAACGGAGTAATAACTCCCAGCTGTTGAGTACCGGCTGAACACGGTCTCTGATCCTCGGCTACTATTTTCCCCAGTTTACAAACTGGACAACTGAGGACCAAAGATGTGAGGTAACTTCCTAAAGGCCAAACAACCAGAGGCAAAACTGGAATGTGAACCCAGAATCTGGCAGATTCCCAAAGCCCCAGCTCTGCCCCTTTGCCATGATGTCCCTACCCTGCTAGACAGCCCTCCTAGAGGGCCCCTAGACAACCATCAACTGTCATGGTAAAAAGAAAAAAAAAAAGAACATCCTCTTCTCTATTCCCACAGACCCTCTGGGGTACTAGACTCCCCAGAAGCCACCACCCTCAACCGCATACCTTTGGCCCCACCCCTGCCTGGGGTTCTGGAATCTGAGAGGCTCCGCCCCCAGGTGAGAATGTTCCCCTCTGAATCCCCAGTGAGAATGTCTCCATCCGGGAGGAACACAAAGCAGGGGATAAACTTGGGTTTCTTGTATTTCTGGGGGAGAGGCGAGCAGAGAGCAGGGGTCAGAGGGAAGGGCGGAGACCGGAAGTCACGGACCATTGCCATTTGGGGGGACCAGGGTCTACAGTACTCAGCCCAATACCTCCACCTCCATTCTGTCCTCCCACACCACCCTGCACCCATCCACGCCTCACCCCAAAGACACCCTGTTTCCGGGTGAGGGTCCCGTTCCCAGGAACCCCTGTTCCTCCACTCCAGTTCCAGAAGTGGACGTGGGATTTCCCGCTGGTGACAATGCAACTGCTGTCACGAGGGCTGAAGCCAACGGCCAAAACCGAGTCATTGGTACTCTGAAGGGAAGACACCAGATTCAGCCGTCCCAAGCCCTGAGCACCCTCACTTTACTCCACTTTTCAGTTTGCATCCTGACAGCTGGTCTGCGGAAGCTCGGAAACCCCAAGACAAGCCTTCCTTCCGGACCCAGGCCCTGGTCCCCTAAGAGCGCCCCCCCTCCCAGTCACTCACGATGCCGGGACCACCCTAATGCCTGACACGCAATGGATCTCTCCGGAGACCAGAAACTTCCATAGTTCCCTTTCACAGCCTCGGAGAGGCTAAGAGGCTTCACTCCAGGTGACCCAGCCAGAAATGACGTCAAGGTACAGGGAAGTCTGGAGTTCGCTCTGTACTCCCCGGCTCTCAGCTCCCTAACCTCACGGCCATGCCAGGCCACCTGGACTCCCTCCTCACCTTAATCTCAGCCAGCTTCGTGCCTCGGCTGCAGTCCCACACTGACAGCATGTGTTCATTGGAATCATCCACGACACAAAGAAAAGCACCCTGATCCTGAGAATGGGGGACACATCGGTGAGGCCGAGTGAGGCCTAGAGGGGTGTGGGCTCCCAGTCATTAGGCAAGGGCTGCCATCAAGGCTGGAACAGGCAGGAGGAATGGACACCTGTCCCTTTCTCAGGAAAATCGGCTTGGGGTTGGGGGTGGGGTTCCAGAAGGCCAGAACTTTGGAGGCGTCACTGGTGAAGTTCAAGGAGGTGCCTGGGCAAGGAAGCCGGGGATCTAGAGGCTTTGGGGCTGGCTCACCGCCACTGAGAAAGCCAAGGCTCCCACGCCCCGCTCGAAGGCCCCCAGTCCAATCTCCTGCAGCTTCAGCAGGGTCTCTGAGTCCCAGACGTGAACCACCGGCTGCAGGGGCTGGGGGCGTCAGAAAGGGGTCAGGGACTCGAAGGAAAGCCAGGCTGGAATTTCATCCCGTCTGCCTGGTATTGGACTTTGGCCTTACCTTGCCATCTTTATCCACTCCAGCTGTCTGTCCTGAAGCTACACGGACACCATCCGGGTGGACGGCCAGGCTAAGTGGGGGAGGAGACGCTCTAGGGAAGGGGGTCGGTCTCTCAAGACCCCCCAGGACACGTCCTCCGTGCTTGGAGAGCCCTCCTGCTCCTCCACACTCACCCAGACCCCGTTCCTGCCAAGGCCACCGCCCCCATGCCTAGAGCTGCCCACTCCCAGGCCCTGGGCCCCTCACCATCGAACGCAGTCCGTGTGGCCCCGGTAATGTCTCTGGCCGCCACCTCCAGGGCCCCCTGGGCCTCCCTCGGGCCGGTACAGCACCACCACACAGGCAATGAAGTAGACCACCTCCCCAGAGCGCAGCACAAACAGATTAGAGCGGGAGTCACGACCCCTGTACCCATAACTGGAGTAGGGATCACAGTCAAGGAAAGGGTCAGACCAAGGGCAGAATGAGGTAGAGAGGGGGCAACAAAAGAGCTTCTGGCTGGCAGCACCATCAGCAAAGGATGGTAGGGGAGGAGTCAGAGGGCTTCCTGATCCCACGGACCCGGGGAGAAACCATCGAGAAGCTGGGGGGTCCCCAAGATGGGAAAGGTGGCTCCCGTGGGACTGGAGGGGGCAGGATACACCCAGTCAAGGCTGAGGGTCTCCGGGGGTGGGCCGCTGGGCAGCTCCTCAAGGCTGCGGATGCCAGACGGGATGTACATGGTAATGGGGCGGCCGCGAAGGAACATTTTCACTGAGATGCCTTCTACAGAGAGAAGGGGGGTGTCAACCACCACCCTGCAGCCTCCCTTTCAAGAAAACTCTACCCACCACACCTCACAGGTCCCCCACAATAGCTCCTGGGGCTGTAGCCCAAACCCCAAATCTGTCATCCCAGCTCTTCCAGACTCCTCTGTACATACCCAAATTATAGTTGCTCCTCCGAGACCCAGGACCCCCAGGGCTGGAGAGAGGTTCTTTCCCCCCACGGCTGTTGGGAAGAGAGAAAAGCAGAGGGATGGGGTCAGGTTCCAAGACCTAAGTGGGAAAGGGCAGGACACAAGAAGGGAGGTTCCTCTAGATACCCAACAAGGTCTGCCGGCCGTTAGTCTGCATTCGGAGCATTCAGGGCCCCCAGGAGATGGGGACTTTCATCACTACATAAGAGATGAGAAGATTTAGGCTAAAGGGGCAGAGCACATGGCACAAAGCCCTAAAGCCTGTGAGAGACAGTGCGGCATGGCAAGGGGGGGCCCTCTCCTCTAGACCACCAGGCTTCTGGTTGACCTTTTCATTTCTCCATCTGTAAAATGGGACCAAAGTGAATCCAGAAAGGTACACCAGCCCTGCCTTTCAGGGTCTGGGATATGAGCCAGAAAGTCCTTCTCTCACCAGAGGAAAGTAACAGGTGAATTCCCCAAACAGCTCTCACTAGATCATAAAGCAGTAATGTTTCTTGAGAGAATAAAGGAGACCAAGAACAGGGCTCGAATAAACACTCAGGGGGCCTGAGCCCTGTAGGTACTCTGAGACAATTATACTCAGCCACTAGGATTTCCCCTTGCTCTCTAGAAATAAAGCCTGTTAGGACGCTTGGGTGGCTCAGTTGGTTAGAAATAAAGCCTGGTAGATTGGGGGAGGGGGTGGAGGCAGGTGGAGCTGAGGGGTAGGGCTGAAACTCCGAAAACAATCATCTGTGAAAATCAGGACAGCTTTCAGTAACTCTTAGAATCTTGGAAGGTTTGCGGTGATACAGTAGAGCCGGAGTCAGGAAGAGTAGGGTTTGAATCCAAGCTCTAGCTGTGTGACCCCAGGCAAATGACTTACCCTCTCTGAGCCTGCTTCCTCACCTGGCCAATGAACAGCAAGAGACCACCTACCCCCCAAGGATGTCGTGGGAACTGAATGAGGTGGAGAAGGTCGAGGGTTTAGCACAGGGCCGGGTACACAGCAGGTGCCCCAGGAGCACTTGTTCCTTTCTTCCTGTTGGGCAATGAGGTCCCCCCACCCCACCCAGGGAATTGAGGTGAGGGATGTGGAAAATCAAGAGCCTGAGCCTGGGGTGGGTGGGGTAGAGAGGGGCGGGGGGCGGGGCAGGCTGGCCCACCTCTCCGTGCTCCCTGACCGCAGCAACAGGTTAGCCGAGGAAGCTGCCTTCCGGGAGAGTTTCTGCCGAGGCCGCTCTGAGGGGGATGAGGAGGAGGAAGAATTTCTCCGTGGCCTGGTAGGAGCATAGTGAGCAGGTCAGGATCATTCCCTCTGCTCGTGCTCCCCAGTCCTCCCAGCCCTCCTGGCTTCTGCCGCAGGACACTTACGTGTCAGCGCGCTGCGGGGACTGCACAAGCCTGAGGATCCCCGGGGGGCCAGGGGAACCAGCACCACTGCTGCTGCTGCCCCCTCCTTCCGACTGGGTCCCACCAGGCTCTTCACTGCCCCCCTGGGGGGCTGGGGGCCCATTGCTCAGGCTAGGGGGGCCCGGGGATGGCTCCGTCTCCACCTCGGTCTCGGTCTGGGTGCCCCGGCTCACCAAGGAGGGGCCGCACGTGGGGGGCAGTCCTGGGGGCGCGGCAGGGCTGCTGGGGAGACAGTGAATCAACCTGATGCCCCTAGAGATCCCTGGAAGGAAGAGGGTGTGTGACAACAGGCATACCTATCTCGGGTTGGAGCGGGTGTGCCAGGGTCCTGCAGGGGGTTGGGGGGCGCGTGCAGCCGCAGCAGGCGGAGGGCCTCGGCCAGGGCTGCCTTAACCAGCTCCATCTCCTTCTCTTGCACCTGAAGCCGCCGGCTCAAGGACTGCAGGGCCTCCTGAGCAGGGCCCTCACCTGGGAAAAGGGCAAGAGGCACTCAGAATGTACCCACCACGGGGAGAAAGGGTTGAGCGGATGCTGTCTACCCCCAACTTTGCATTCGTCCAATAGGACTACCCCCTTCAAGCAGCCCCAGGCTTGGAGGGTGGCCCAGAGGGGAGGAGAGGGGTGGTAGAGGATCAAGGGCCTCCTTCTGGCCAGGGCGGGCGAGGAGTCTGGCAGCGCTCCCTTCCTGCTGCTGTCTCAGCCTCCGCAAAGACAGGGAGTACCGTGGAGTACCAGGGGGGAAATATGGAGTACTGCCCAGGAACGTGGGAACCACAGAGTGAGGCGCAGAGCGGGTGAAGGATGACGGCCCACCCCAGAGCGGACGCCAGTCTCCAGGGAAGAGAGAGAAACTGAGGAGGGGCGCGAAAGGAGAGGGGGACACGAGAGTACAGTCGTCTGAGGGCTCAGACGACCAGGAGAAGAGATCGAGAATGACCGGAGAGGGTATCAGCGGAGACGCAGTCATAGAGAAGGTCCCAGGGTAACGGGTCAGAAGTAAAACGACCCACAAAACCAGGAGAAGAGGCCCAGAATAAGGCAGGGGACAGAGAAACACCCAGGGGCCCAGAGTAACACGGGGAGTGGATGGCGTTGAAGAAGTTGGAAATGACAGCAGGAGATCCAAATAACTAGGGAGAGCGACCTGAGGACCAGTGGAGGATGCTCAGAGCCCCTGAGGCCGAGAAGCACGCGGGGACGCCACCAGACAGCCGTGGGGCTCTGGCAGCGGCCGACCGGCCGGCGCTCCGGGAAGGGGCACGCCGCCCGCCCCGCCCCGTACTCACCGGGCCCCCCGGCCCCGTCCATCCGGCCCCCGGCTTGCTCCGAGCGGCGGCGGCGGAGGAGGCTTCTAAGCCGCCGGGGCCATGGCCAGGGAGAGGGGAAGGGGAAGCACCCCGGGGCGCGCGCGCGCGCGCGGGTGCCGTGCCACCCCCCGGGGGCGCTGTCGGGCGAGGGGAAAGGGCCTGGAGGGGGCGCTGTGGGGCGGGGGCAGCAGGCTCCGGGGCCCGCCGGGGCCTCGGACTCTCCCGGGGCCGTTCTCGGCTCCCGGGGGTGGGGTGGCGGGGCCGTCCCGGGCCCCAGCGCCGCGGCACAAACAGGCGCCGGACGCGGAGCCGCCAGGAAGCGCGGGAGGGGGGGCGGGACGAGGTGGAGGGGGGAGGCCGGGCCGCCTGGTAACCCCTCCCTGTCCGGGCCTCGCCGCTCGGGACCCGGGCAGGGCCAACTCGCTGACCCCCGGGCCCCCTCCGGGTCTCCGCCCTCCAGGCCCTTCCGGGATCCCCGCCCCCGGACTCCCTGGGGTCCTTGTCTCCGCGCCCCAGCCCCTAGCCCCTAGGGCCAGAGCCGACCCGCCCCTCCCCACTTCCGCGAGGGGCAGGGGCGGGGTCACGAACTGGGCCCTTAGCCCGGGGGCGGGGCTTTCCCTAAGGGGCTAGGCCAAGGCATCTCCACTTGGGACTGGCAGGAGCGGGGGCAGCGGGTTATTAAGGCTGGGGGGTGGGCGGATTCCCAGGGTATTGGGGTCAGGGTGGCATTAGCCCAGCTCAAGCCGGGCTAGGCTGACTCAGCATCCTGTCCCTGCCAACCTTCGTCCCCGACCGCTCTGCTTTTCCTTGGGCAGAGATGGGAGATGGCGCCGGTGTTGCCCCTGGTGCTGCCCCTCCAGCCCCGCATCCGTCTGGCACAGGGGCTCTGGCTCCTCTCCTGGCTGCTGGCGCTGGCCGGTGGCCTCGCCCTCCTATATAGCGGGCACCTCCTGGCCCAGCTGTGGCTCCTCCGCACTTTCTTGGCTCCCTCCTGCCCCTTTGCTGCCCTGCCCCAGGTGGCCCTGGCTGCCGGTTTGGGGGCTCTGGGCACAGGACTGGTGGGTGCGGGAGCCAGCAGGGCCAGCCTGGACGCGGCTCAGTACCCTCCCTGGCGAAAGGTTCTGGGCCCCCTGCTGGTGCTTGGCACTGCGGGCGGCGGGGGTCTTCTGATCCTAGCCCTGGGACTGGCCCTGGCTTTACCTGGGAGTCTGTACGCTGGGCTGGAGGATGGCCTGGGGACTGCCTTGGCTCACTACAAAGACACAGAGGTGCCCGGACACTGTCATGCCAAACGGCTGTTGGATGAACTCCAGCTGAGGCACCACTGCTGCGGGCGCCACGGGTACAAAGACTGGTTTGGCATCCAGTGGGTCAGCAGCCGTTACTTGGATCCCAACGACCAGGAGGTGGTGGAGTGAGTGTTTGGTTTCTCCCCTCCCCCGCCCCTCCTCCTAGCCTCCTTCCCCTCCCTCACCTCCTCCGCCCTGAAAACCCACCTCACCCCACAGGCAATAAATAGAGCGAAGGGACTGAGAGAATTGGTTACAGATCTGCCATTTATTAGGTGTGTGACCCAGGGCACATTACCAAACTGCTCTGGGCCCGTTTCCTCCTCTGTAGTTTGGAGATCATAGGACCCACCTTACAGACTTACTGTAAAGATGAATGAATTGTGCATGCCTCACACTGCACGCGGTGGTAAACCAGTCAGGAAAGGTCTCTCGTGTTGTTTCAATTCTCAGCTCCTGTGCCCTGCAGTTTCTCCCCTGGCCTCTATTTCCAGCCATCCTAACACCCCTGCCCCTCCCCTTGCAGCCGGATCCAGAGCAACGTGGAAGGCCTGTATCTGATCGACGGTGTCCCTTTCTCCTGCTGCAACCCCCACTCGCCCAGACCTTGCCTGCAAAGCCGGCTCTCGGAGCCCCACGCCCACCCTCTCTTCGATCCCCGTCAGCCCAACCTAAACCTCTGGGCCCAAGGATGCCACGGGGTGCTGCTGGGGCACCTGCAGGACTTGGCGAGTGTGCTGGGCGGCGGGCTGGCTGTCACCTTCCTGCTGCAGGTGAGTCAGCCAAGTGTCCAAGGGCTCCCTCCCCTCCTCAGGGGAACACTCGCTGCCTCCAGCGCTGGCCCCGGGAGCACTTGACCCACACGGACGTCTCTCCCCTTGCCTTCCCCACAGATCCTGGTGCTCCTGGGCCTGCGGTACCTGCAGACGGCCCTGGAGGGGCTTGAAGGAGTCATTGACGCGGAGGGAGACACCCAGGGCTATCTCTTCCCTAGCGGGCTGAAGGACATGCTGAAAACGGCATGGCGACAGGGAGGGGTGGCTCACAGGCCCACACCTGAGGAGGCCCCACCAGAAGAGGCACCCCCTGAGGAGGGTCTCCCTGAGGCCTAGTGGCCTGAAGCTTGGGGTGGAGACTGGGAGGGGGCATGGGGAGGGACGGACAGGACTGAAAACCTCACAACTCCTTACTGAGCCTCCACATGATGGTGGTGGTGGTGGTTCCTGGGATTAGAGGAGGAGCGAATGTCAGTCACAGAGCTGGATGGGGTGGAGGGGCATTGGCGAGAAAACTAGGTGTCCAGGCCCTAGCCCCTGTGGCTAAGAGCCACCCAGGGAACAGAAGGCGCCCAGGGTGTGGGGAAGGAGACGCGGGAATGACCAGAGACTGCTCCTTGCACACAGATTCAATAAAGCTTTTGGATGGAAGCCACTGACCTTCCTCTTCAAGGGGGTGGGGGGCCCTGGGAGAGCTGATTTCTGTCTGACAGAGAAGCCAGGACGCCCAGGTTTTTGGACTCTGGTGAGGGTCAAATGCAAGAACCAGACATGCGCAACGAAGGAAACCAGAGGCCCCTCCAGCTTGAGATCTTTTATTCTGGAGGTAGGAGGGGGGTCAGCATGCTCAGGTGGGGAGGGTCCGGCCCAGCTCCTCCAGCCCCCCAACGCATGCCCAGCCCCAATAAGTTACCCAGTTGCTCAGCAGCCCTCCCTCCTGAGCGTCTGTCCTGCTGCTCCGCCCCAGACAGGGCTGACCCGACTCAACACAAGGGCCGCTTGTCCCCAGCCTGTGGGCAGTGCCACATGGCAGGCTGGGGGAGGGGAGAAGCAGCTGGGCCACGCCCTGGGGCTGAGGGGGCAGAGGGGGCCGCCCCCGGCTCTGAGGGGGTCAGGATTTGGAAAACTGCATCCTGGGCAGGCCAGGGGCCCAGTCCCCCAGGTTCGTGCCTGAACGAGAGGCAGTGGTCAGGGTGGGGATTGCCGTCACACCTCCACAGCTGGGTCTGAGCCTCGGCCCTGCCGCTGGAGCTGCTCTTCCTGCTTCATCTTGGGTTTCTCTGTCCGTGTGTGCCACACCAGAACCTGTCCCGGGCGCGCTTCGGTTAGGGCTGGGCCCGGCTGGCATGAGGCCTCTGGGGCCCTCAGCATGGAACGCATTCTCTCACCCCCTCTACACACACAGCGTCCGCTGTGAAGTGTGAAGGGCAGCCCCCCCTCCCCCCGCCACCCCCATGCTATGTGGATGCCCAGGAGACAGCGTGGCAGGAGACCCCTTGCCGACCTGGCTCCCAGCTTCCCCTGCAGCAGAGTAAGCAGAGTTGAATCCGGGCTCTAGAGGGTCCCTCCTGGTCCAAAAGCCCATCCTCTGAGCGTCCTCCACGAGGCCTTGCTCCGCTTCCCCCATCACCCCTCCATATCCCAGAGCCGGATTTCGGCCCATCTCCAGCTCCTTACCCGAGTGCAATTGGCTGCCCGTGGCTCCAGGTCCTTGGGATCCACGAGGTGGCTCAGGAGACTGCTCTCCAGGTGGCCCCGGGGAGCGGTGGCATCAAACTGGGCACTGGGCTTAGCCAACAGCAAGGGCAGGGCGACAGCAAATCCTGCCATATCCACTGGGAAGGGCCTGTTGGGCTCCCACGCTGTGTGGAAGCCCACGACCCGGCCATCCTGTACCCGAGGGCCCTCGAATCGCAGGCCGCCCACCAGGCCCACAGGCCACACTGAGACACCACGGGTCCAGCGCATCTAAGAGAGGTCAGGAGAAAAGAAACAGACAGGGGGGTGGCCCAGGGCCACGGGGGTCACGCGGCCCCACTGCTTCCCCCTCCTCACACCGGTCACCAAGGCAACAGGTGAGGCTGGCCCCACCTGCCTCTTTCCCCAACCCCACCCTAGAGGGGTGGGGAGGGGCTTACCTCCTCGAAGAGTTCCCGGCTATAGGTGTTGTCATCATCTGCAAAGTACACGACTCCCCTCGTGCCGGCTGGAGGGGGGTCCTTCTCTCCCCCCACAGCGCCCCCTCCACTCCGGAGCCAGTCCAGGGCCCTGTTCCGTTGCTCTACCCCACGGGGCCGAACCCACCCGGGTTCGCCCTCCCTGAGCCGCTGGGCCTTGGGGGTGAGGACCGCCAGGTGTGTGAAGAGGAGGCCCGAGCCAGCCAGCAGCCCGGAGACCAGTGGGGTGGGGCCCTCAGCATCCTCCACCAGCAGCCAGTGCAGCCGGGGCACCAGGCTCAGTGTCTGGGACAGACGCACCAGCTCGGCTTTCTGCACCAGCCTGCAGGGGGAAAGAGGCAAGGCGGGGTGGTGGGGGGGTAGGGCTCAGTACCATCTGCTCCCGCCTGCCGGCCAATACACATAACTTCTCCCGGGCCCATTCCGGTATCCCCCATGGTCTTTCCCGAGCCAATACCCAAATTCTCTTTCTCGCCTATCAGTTTCACACCGAGCTCCCCTGCCCTGTTCCTGCAGCCCATGTCTGGAACCCCCCCCCAACCCCAAGGCTCTGGCTGTGGGAGACTACAGGTTAAGGTCACAGGCTTTGGAATCAGATCTGGGTTTGAACGCCAGCTCTGTAAGTGAGTAGGTGAGACACTGGGGGAAATGGGTCAGATCTCCCCAAGCCTCAGTCTCCTTGGCTAGGAAAATGAGAATAACGGTACTTTACCACCGTGCTGTCTTAAAGGTTCAATTATAATGACTTTCTAAAATATCAAGAGGGGGGCGCCTGGGTGGCTTAGTGGGTTAAGCCTCTGCTTTTGACTCAGGCCAGGATCTCGGGGTCCTGGGATTGAGCCCCACATCGGACTCTCCCCCTCTCTCTCTGCCTGCCTCTCTGCCTACTTACGATCTGTCAAATAAATAAATAAATCTTTTTTAAAAAATAATAAAATAAAATACCAGAAGGGCCAGGTCCTCTGCCTGGGTTTCTAAGTAGAGAGATTTAGAGGAGCTCTTTGCCTCATTCCTCTCCACGGGAGGGTTTTCCTAAGTTTAGACAAGAAACTGGGAAGGTGTGGCCAGGCTTCTTTATCCTGAAGACTGCTCTGCCCCAGGGTTGATGCTGTGTGTATGGAAGAGGACAGGGTCTAGAGCTGCCTGTGCCTACACGGGTCAGCCACCTGATTCCAGGCAGGTGTCAGCAGGCTCTTTAGCTATAGATCCAAAACCATGTTTCCCAGTTGGTTTGTACAAGGAGAAAGCTACATTTTAATTTAAAAAAAAAAAAAGTAAAGCTCTTACTTAGCACAGTGTCTGGTAGAAAGTAAACATGCTGTAAATCACAGCTGGTGCAACTATTTCTAGATTCTAGTTTGACTGTCAGGCCAAGCCCTTTCCTACTTCAATTTAGTCAGGGATCCTCCAACTTTCTCACCAAAGGATCCCCGAGAGAGAGAAAGCGAACTCAGAGGCAAGCTCTACATTTCTTTGAAACTTTCTTGTTCTTTCTTCAAATTTGTTAGGAACTGTGTCTTCTATTTCATAGCATACCCCTGTCTCTTTTACTGGAAAAACAACCCTTTTCCCACAGATCTTTGAGGAGAGATGTGGTTCATTTACCCTGTAATTTGGCAGGCCCCAGTTTGAGGAACATCCCCTGGCCCAGCTCCTCTCTAAAGTCATCATCAACCCCAACCTCCCGGCCCACGCAGGCCTCCTGGGTACACCAGAGCCCGTTACCTGGCGTAGGTGGGGGTAACAACATAGATAGTAGGCAGGGCTTCAGGTTCAGGGGGCTGGGCAGGGGCAGGGGGTGGGCGGCGGAGATCGGCTTGCAGCTGGGAAATCCTCAGATCCTTCTGCCGAAGCTGCTCAGCCGCTGCGCGAAGGGGAGGGAGGCAGTCACATGGCTGACCTGGTCCCAGGAAGCAGGAAAGGGGGGCAGAGAACCACAGCATGTTGAGCATCCCAAAGGGGCATAACCTTCTCATTCAACTCCTAGGCAGGGCTGGAGTGTCCTGACAACTTCCCCGACAGCCTCTCCCACACCTCATGGCCTCCATCAGCAGCCCCCTCCAACTGCAATCAATTCCATCTGTTTCAGCTTTCATTCGGATACTGAACTGATCAGCAGCCTCCATCCATCCCTTCTACCTGCTGATCCTAAGGTTACCTTCTGGAGCCATAAAGAACAACTAGATCTCCTGAACCAGGGCAGTCTTTTAAATACCTGAGGATCACGCCCTAAGCCCTGTTTCTCTATGTAAGAGGCAACATTCCATCTGTTCCCTTGGCTGTGTGACCAGAGACTCATAAAATTAATCGATTCCGTTATTGGATAAATATTTATTGAATGCTCCTCGTGGGAGGCAGCCTTAGGTGCTGGGGATGCAGCAGGGAACAGGGCAGACATGGTCCCTGCCTTCATGGAGCTTTCAGTTTAGGGGAGGAAGCAGACACTGACCAAAGAAACAAATTCGTAAAATCATTCCGAATTGTGATAAGAGCCAAGAAGGAAACACACAAAAAAGCAGAGAATAAAAGAGAATGCGGAAAAAGAAGAGTTACGCTAGCTAAACTGGTCAGGGAAAGCCTCTCTGAGGCGGTGACATTTGAGCTGAGACCTGAAGGATGAGAAAGCGGCGGCCAGGGAAGAGCAGGGAGAAAAGCACCGCAGCCCGCAAGAACAGGTTAAGAGCTTGAGAGAGCAATGAGCGTGGGCTTTTCGAGAAACTGTCATGCAGCCAGTGGGGCCGGAGCAGAGCGAGCGAGTGGGAAGGGAAGGGGTTGGAAAGGCTGACGGCCACAGGATCATGCGGGGCCCTGCGGACTCTGGGAAGGAGTCTGCATTCCATCCGAGGTGCGGAGGGAAGCCGCGGCGCATCCTAGAGGGGAGTGCGCTGGCGGCCGCAGAGGGCCATCGGAGGGCCGAGCCGGCTGAAGGGTGTCTGCGCGGGGGTTCATCCCTAGGGCGGGATCCACGGCGGCGGGCGCTCTCCGGCGAGCCCGCCGCCCCCCCGCCCCGCCCCGCTCACCGAGCTGCACCAGCGCGTAGAGGAGGCCGGCGATCGACACCAGGAAGTAGGCGAGAAACACGTTCTTCAGCTTCAGCTTCATGGCGGTGCCGCCACCCGCGCCGGGGCAGGCGGGGTCCGGGGGGACGAGGGGGTCCCCGCCCCCCACCCGCCAGCCTGCAGACCCCGCCCCTGCAGCGGCCCCGCCCCGTGTCCCGCCTTCCCCACGCTTCCCTACACCGGCTCCCGCGAGCTGGGGCCCGCGGCGCCCTCCCTGGCCCACTTCCGGTCAGTCTGCACCCCGCCCCTCGGGTTAATTTCCGGTCCCACAGCCTGGTTCTGGGAACCACGGGAGTGGGTGACGTCACATCCGGCGTGGCAAGCTCGCGTGGCGGGCAGTGGGAGCGACTCTGAACTCCAGTCCCCTTGAACTCCAGTCCCTGCGCGCGGATTTCCTCCTGATTTCCATTCATTCCCTTACCAGACACAGAACCCAGTAACAGTTCTATAAATGCTTGTTACACGAATGAACGAAGTGTAGGACTTCACGTGTCAGGCCTGTGCTCTGGGTGTCTCTCACGCATTGCATCTCACTCCAATGCTGAGATAGGTGGCATTGTCCCCATTTTACGGACAAGTAACCAAGGTTGACAAAAACTACGAATTGTCACTAAGCAGTTTTCTATATCCCATCTGGAATCTCTAGCTCCCTCTAATGCACGTTCCCTACATGGTTGACAATAGGGGTCGCGGTGTATGGGGGGTGGGGGTTAGGAGCGGGGTGCCAAGGCATGCACTACCTCCCGGGAAACTGGCAATATTTGAACTGAGAATTGCATGAACACATCCCTTAACTACTCATAAGCATGAGCCTTCCTGAGCAGTCATTTTCCCTAAAAAAAAAAACACACAAAAAAACCCACAACCTTCTTGTTTCTGGTACAATAAATCTCCAAAACTGGTAGTCTCCAAAATGGAGAAATTTATTTCTTGTCACTGAAACAATGGAGAGTTTTTATTAAAAAGGGATGCTAAGGAAAAGCAGCCTTTTGCATGAGACCATGACTATAAAGCTGTTTCTATTCAAGGACCCCATTGGCTCTGGTCACCACTATTAACTATGCCTGCTAAAATCTGATGAGCTTGCTGGACTCCTCTATGAAAATACTGATGAGGGCGCCTGGGTGGCTCAGTGGGTTAAGCCGCTGCCTTCGGCTCAGGTCATGATCTCAGGGTCCTGGGATTGAGTCCCGCATCAGGCTCTCTGCTCAGCAGGGAGCCTGCTTCCTCCTCTCCTCTCTCTGCCTGCCTCTTTGCCTACTTGTGATCTCTCTCTGTCAAATAAATAAATAAATAATCTTAAAAAAAAAAAAAAAAGGAAAAGAAAATACTGATGAGGCTTATGCTGATGTTAGATGAAAATGTCAGAACCTCAGGCTTCTAAGGATCTGTGGTTCAAGCCAGAACCAGAATCCAGACACCAACAGTTATTTATGGTTTACCATTTTATTGTTTCTCCTTTTATCAAAACCTGTCACAGCTGGGGACCAAGAGGAAGTAAAAAAAATTGCCACAAATATTCCCCCTTGTCCCCTAGTTAGTCCTCCCCCACCCCCCTCCAGGGCTTCGGGCCAACCCTGGGCACACATGATCATCTCCCCCACCCCCCTCAGTCTTCTCCCAGCAATAAATACAGGTGACCGTGATTCGATGAAACCACAACCAATTTCTCCATCTTGAATGCCCCCCAAGGGGACAAAACGGGGGCAAAAGAAGTTTAATGCCCATCCCCTCTTTAAGGAAGAGTGTAAACTTCTTTCCCCCAAGGGACGGGGGGAATAGAACTGCCCCCGTCAGAACTGCAGCAGCTCTAGAAGCAATCAGGGAGAGGAAAGGTTGGGGCGACAGCCAAGAGGATGTTCTCCAGCAACCTCACTCCTTTGATCCATTCATCCCTTATCAGGTAAGGGGTGGTCCCAGTGTATCAGTGGGGCATAAAAAGGGGAGGGCTGACAGAGAAGAAGCGGGAGAAAGAAATAAAAGGAGGGAAAAGCAGTTTGGTGGGAAGGGAAGAGGAAGGAGAAAAGGAACCCTAAAGCTCACTGCCCTCCTGTTCTTCCAAGAAACGGCATCAACACCATCAAGAGGTATGAATGAAGAGGGTCTAGGAGATTCAGGGCCCCCAAAAGAAAGGAAAAAGAAGGGAAAGCAAGGGCCTCATGGTCCCCAGGTCTTCACAGGTGAATGTGCTCCAGTTAGAGCAACAGACTGTTGGGAGGTGATGCGAGACTTGTCGTCAGCAGGGTGGCAGAGGTCAGGAGGTCACAGGAGGAATTCAGAGCCCAGGGACAGCTTCTCATCCTGCCTGGATGTTGGCAGAATCTGAGTCTTCAGATAAGAAAGGTGAAGTCTGGGGAGGGTCAAACTCCACGGCAGAAGGAAGAAGAACTCTCATCACCACTGCGCCCCTCCCGCCCCGCAACAGCCCTTGCCCTATCGCAGGTGAATACTCCAGTCAGACGCCACGCTGACGCCAGGCTTGCGCAGGACCAACACCGAGGTCTCGGGGTCATGCTGGAAGGACAGGCGGCTTTCAGGAGATCCTGTCGGGAGAAAAAAGCAAGTGTTCCATGGTCACGGCAACAGCTACGGCACAGCAACTATTTACCCACAGGCAAGGTGTCCCCAGCCCTGCCCCTACTTCCCCTCTTTCCCCACCCTGGGGGCTAGGCTCACCCTCACCTTTTGTCTGGAGTACCACGGCTGCTGGCTTCCCAGCCCCTATTATCACCACTCGCTCAATCCAGATTGGTGTCTCAAAGTGGCCTTTGGGGTCTGCTGAGCTAGAGGGAACAAGAACAGATGCCAGTCAGGGAACAAAAACAGATGCCAGTCAAGGATGAGACCCGAGAGCAGGATCCTATTTAAGAAAAGAGCACAGGGCACTGTGAGCATCCCCGAGGCTACCACAGACAAATGAGCGCTTCATTACCTGGAGACCAGGCTGTTGCCAGAGAATGAGAACCGACGCAGCAGGAACTCCTGGCGAGTCTGATAATTGAATGTATGCCCATCATCTAGAAAGAGCTCTCCTTGGGCTGTACCCTGAACAGGAAATGGGATAGGAAGAGCCTGAGCCCAAGGGGGAAGGAGGGGCGCTCCCCCGGGGACTGAATCCCAGGGAGGCATGCAGAGGGCTGAGGGGCTCCCTGCCCACGCACTCACCTGGGGACTGAGAGCAACGAAAAGGGTGATGGGGTCATCCTTCATGCAGTCAGAAGAGCGCCGCACTCGCATCCACCGAGGGATAATTGTCCCTCCACGCTGGAACACGGGGATCTAGGGCGAGAACAGGGGAAGAAGCTGCCCCACTGTCCAGGCTTGGGCCCAGCAGTGTCTTTTGCTCTTGCCCATCTGTGCCCATTTAGGTAGCAGACCCCAAAGCACACACTCTCCCCTTCTCGAAACTGACAGGCAGACGGAGCTGGCAGCTGGGCCAGGCATACTCACAGTGTTCAGGGTTACAGGTAGGTACAGGGTCTGGGGACCGTAATGCTTCTGGTAGCTCTGAATGTCATACCACACCTGCGGATGGCAAAAGACATACTAGGTCACTGCACAGGGCCCCCATTCTATTTACTCTCCTTGCCCTTCACCACCTTTCTCCACCACACCCTTTCTCCCTTAACTCACCTCCCCTTGGCCAGGCAGATACACCTGCACGCCATGAGCCCCGGAGTCTGATACAGGGTGAACCAATAATGCATCCCCTAAAACACACCAGAATCCTCTGTGAACTGAGGGGACCAGTTCCCAGGTAGGGAGCACCAAAACACCTGCTGTCTTGCGCCACCGGCTTCACTCACTCCTCCCTCCCTGGGCACCCACAGACCTCTCCCACAGGGGCTTACTTCTTCTCAGCCCTATCCCAACCCACCAGCAATGGTCCCCTCCATTTCTCACCAAGCAGGAACTGATCATCTATACTGAAGGTGGTCACATCCTGAGGATAATGCACCCACAGGGGCCTAGGAAGGAAGCAAGACAAGAAGGGAAGACACCTGCTGTCCTGGCAGAGGTCAAAGATGCTACCCCAGGAACTGGAGATAAGAATGGCACAGGGTGGGGTGCCTGGGTGGCTCGGTGGGTTAAAGCCTCTGCCTTTGGCTCGGGTCATGATCTCAGGGTCCTGGGATGGAGCTCCACATAGGGCTTTCTGCTCAGCAGGGGGCCTGCTTCCTCCTTTCTCTCTGCCTGTTTCTCTGCCTACTTGTGATTTCTGTCAAATAAATAAATAAAATCTTAAAAAAAAAAAAAAACAAACAAGCCAGGAGCTTGCAGCCAGACAGCCCAACTGTGCCGTAGGCCTTAGCTATGCAACCTACCCTTGACCGTTGAACTTCCTCACCCATCTCCTTGCCTCCTCCTCCCCTGCCCCCTCCTGAAACTATTCCACACAGCAACTTTCCAGTGGCCATTGCATCATCCTGGATCACACTGAATTTTCGTCTCCTAGGTCATGTCCTACCTCTCCCTCTGGTTCTTTACCCTGAGTCACACTGGTCTTTCTATCCCTGGAACAACAAACTCATTTCCACTTTAGAATGTCTGCGCCTGAAGTCTCCTGTGCTGGGATTTTCCTCCGCCAGATCACAAAAGTCCATCTACCTCATTAATCAGACCTCACCTCCCATGCCCTTCCCCTACCCCTTTTTTTAAGAATGCCCCACACCCAGCGTGGAGCCCAACATGGGGCTTCAACTCATGACCCTGAGATCAAGACCTGAGCTGAGATCAAGAGTCAGACTCAACCCAACGAGCCACCCAGGTGCCGCTCACACATCCTTCTTCTTAAAAAAGCTATCTGTAGAACCAAATTCCATTACCCTATTCAAAAAGCCTATCACTGCTGGCAATTTTCTTATTTGCTTATTTGTGTACTTTTCTGTCTGCTTTACTCCCAAGGATGGAAGGATACTTGTCGGCCCAGTTTCAGGCACTGGGGAGAGCGATGATGATGCCCAGCAGCAATGTTTACTGCCACTCATCCCCATTAGTCTCTTCTTACTCTTGACCTTGAAACTAGAATTTCTTTCCTTTACGAGGCCCTGGTGAGTGGTGAAAGAGGCCCATAGATGGAGCCCAGTCCCCACTGTCCCTCAGCCACCTCAGCCCACTCCACAAAGACACAGTTGGCTGCCTCACCTCATGACGGGAATGCCTTCACGATGGGCCTGATAGAAGAGGGTGTACCAGAAGGGCAGCAAGGAGTACCGCTGGCCCAAGGCATCTCGGACGATGTCATGGTACTGAGCTGGTAAGAGCCAGGGCTCTCGCCGCCCAGTGTCCAAGTGTGCATGTGCCCGGAAGAACGGCTGGTAGGCACCCATCTGGTACCAGCGCACAAGCAGCTCTGGTTCTGGATTTTTGAAGAAACCGCCCACGTCCGCTGGGAGAGGGGAGGGAGGAAATAGGTTGGAAAAGAGGGCTGCTACCTAAGGAGCTCCCCCGGGCCCCAATCTAGACTCTCAGGTCTCTGTTCACGCCTGGGTTCTGTGCCCTCTACCTGGCTCCTCTCCCCCCAAACCAAGACCCCCAATTCCGCCCCCTCTCACCTCCACAGAAGGAAAGTCCCACCAGCCCCAAGCTGAGACACATAGGAATAGAGATCTTCAAATGGTCCCACTCAGCAGTGTTGTCCCCAGTCCACACAGCTCCTAAGGAAGAGGAGGGAGATGGAGGTTGCAAGCAGTGGGGAAGCTCCGCTTTTCCTACAGCCAACTCCTCTGACCTGCCACCTCTGTTCTAGGGCCCCCAGGGCCCTGCCCCAGATGGCAGAATTCACAATAGCACTCGAAAGGGGACTGGACCTTCCCCTCCCCAGATCCCCTTAAAGTGCACAGGTGCAGGGGACTGGCCCCCAGCTGCTCTCAGACAGCCACATGGACAGATTTCTCAGAGAAGCAGGCCTTGGTGCACCACTCCTCCGATCTGCCCTTCACGCCCCCTCTGTCACAGCTCTATTCTCCAAATCTTACCAAAGCGCTGGGAGCCCGCGAAGAAAGCCCTGCTTAGGACAAAGGGGCGCTCCAGGCCCCCAGAGCGCAGCACCAGCCCGTCTGCCGTTGCCATGTGCTGGATGGAGACAGCAGAGGAGGGGCAGTGAGGACTAAACGCCTGCTGTCATGTCCATTCCCCAGCCCTCAGGCTCTCCTTGCTCGGCCTCTTACCACGTAGAAGCCATAGATGTTATGGACATCTCGGTGCTCCCAGCCCCCATAATGCTGGGCATCCTTAAGCATAGTAACCTCAGGACCATTGAACACAGATGGTTCGTTCATATCATTCCAAACATAGAGGTTGGGAGCTGAGCCCTAGGTACACGAGGCAGAAAATGGGGGCAGAAGGACAGAGAAGAGGAAAAAGATAAACTGTGAGAGCAGAGCACGCCTAGGAATCCAAAAAGTATTTCTCAGGGTCCTATGAGGAACAAGAAGGCCTCCTGAAAAATATAAGCAGCCAGGGGCGCCTGGGGGCTCAATCAGTTAAGCACCAACTCTTGGTATTGGCTCAGGTCACAATCTCAGGATGGTGGGGGTCAAGTCTGGTGTTAGGCTCTGGCCTCAGCGGGGAGTCTGCTTCTTTCCCTCTCTCTCGGTCCCTTCCCCAACCCCCCACTCCCACACATACTCTCTCTCTAATAAATACATCTTAAAAAAAAACACAAAACAAAACAGAGAACCAACCAGAGCAGGGCTGGCCGGCAGAGAATGACGGTCTCAAGGAGGTGGAGTGGGAAGGACAGATGCAGGTAGAGGAGGGGCTGCCGTACCTCATAGTTGTCAAAGCTGAACATGTTGGCCCACCAGGCCCTCATTGTAGGATTGGTAAAATCAGGATAACCAGCGGCACCTGGGACAAGTTAGGGTAGCTGTCAACCTCCGCGGGGCAGACTGGTGGCCATCCCACCTTCCCGGTCTCACAAAAGCCTCTCCCTCAATTCTGGGCCCACCTACCTGGCCAGCACCAGCCCTCGTAGTCAGAGCCATCCCGGGTTTTAACATACAGACCCTGGCTCTGCAACTCTTCATGTACACGGTAGCCAGAATCCACCTTGATGTGGGGGTCCACAATGGCCACCAGCTGCAGGCAAGGAACAGGGATGCTCAGAGCTCTCCAGGGCTGCTGTGCCTGAGGAGACCGAGCATGGCCACAGCCCTCTTACCTTCCGCCTCTTGGAGGCCAAGTGTTCCAGCATGGTAAGGGGTTGGGGGAAACGGCTGGGGTCCCAGGTGAAGTACCGCTTGCCATCAGCATGCTCGATGTCCAGCCAAATGACATCGCAGGGCAGGTTGTGGTCATCGAAGCCCTGATCGACTTCCAACACATCAGCCTCGTCCCGGTAGTTCCAGCGGCTCTGGTGGTAGCCGAGGGAGAAGAGCGGGGGCAATGCCTGGGTCCCTGCAGGCACGGGGGTCACAGTGGGGTCAGGCCCAACCTGGGCCACTGGAACACCCAGAAAGGAAGGGAGGCTTGTCGATGAGACAGAGTGTGAAGGGTGCTGGGCTAGGAAGTAGGCTGAGGCACAGAACTTTTGAAAAGTGGAGTCATCCTCTCTAGAAGACAGGGCCAGCAGAGGAGGCTGCAGGCTGGCAGAGAGGGGACGCACGTACCTGTGAGACTGGCATACTGCCGGAACACATCAAAGGCAGAGGGCCCGAGCAGCAGGAAGACATCAATGATGCCGCTCTCCGACATCCAGCGGACATCCGTCTGCGGAGTCTCTCCGGAGCCTTGCAGGTAGTCTAGCATCTTCCCAAACAGGGTCTACAGAGGAGACCAGACACACAGATCTGACACCCACCCTCTTCGTCCCTGACCCAGAGACAAAGCAGCAGTGTTCTCTTCAGAGTCCTCACACAGCGGGGTCCTAAGGAGTCACTCTGGGCTGAGATTAGATATCATCTCCTCAGGGAGGCTTTTCTGGACCACGCCATCTAAAACAGCACTGTCTCCGTCCCCACCACCTGGCCGCTGCATCTCCTTCTCAACACTTACCACTGCAGAACTCACCCCACTTTCTCACCTGTGTTAACATCTGTCCTCCACCCTGAGAGCGAGAACATTTCCTACCCCAACAGCAATATAACCCCAGCACCTACCAGAGTGTCTAGTACATGACGTATGGTCACTAACAAATGCACTGACAATAAATGCAGAAGGAGCAATACCTTCTCCACGAGCATGTGTTTTCTGGGAAGGGCCAGGGAACTCAAATGCTGCTCCCAAGGCTCAGGGCCCCTTCTCCCACTCAGTCCCTAAACAGGGATCCCCAGGAGCCTCTTCAAAGTAAATTCCCATAGCACACCCACTGTCTCAGGCCTGAACACGTGCTCCCCGCCTGCGTGCTCACCTTCCCTGCGGTGTTGGACGATATGTCAACCCAGGTCTCCGCGGCATTGAGCCAGAAGATGCCCAGGTCCCGATGAGGGCTGTGTGCCAGGAGCACAGGCACAGACCCATACAGGGCCATGGGGTTGTAGAGCTCATACTGGAATACATCCAAATTGTAGAGGCGATATGGCTCCCCACCCCTGCAGGCAGACAGACAGACTGGCCCTAGGCTGTGGCACCCACAACTTCCACCCCACAGATACAGAGTGATAAGAACTGGCCCCCTGCCCTTTCTCAAACCTTTCTCAAACAAGAATTTTTCTTTAAGGTTTTATTTCTGAGGGAGAGTGTGCATAAGCACACTCCATTGGGAGGGGCAAAGGAAGAGGGAGAAGCAGAGTCCCTACTGAGCAGCAAGCCTGACGTGGGGCTTGATCCCAGGACGCTGGCATCACGACCTAAGCCGAAGGCAGACGCTTAACCAACTGAGCCACCCAGGCGCCCCTCAAAGGAGAATTTTCTGATCACCAAAGGTGATCTGGCCTCAGGAATTGATCCATGCTTGTCTGGAGCGTCCAAACTGCATGGATACCACTCCATAGCCCTAACGCCCAACCCCTCTTTCCCGCCCCCATTTCTTGATGTCACCATGGGACTTACTCAGTGACCTTTAACCTCAGGCTGTCTGCATGCTCAGGGATCCCATACACATGCTCCATGCCTGGCAGAGAGAAGTCTAAACCCACAGACGTGGGGCCTGGAGGGAAAGCAAAAGATGGGCTCCAGAGCTTCTGTTTGACAACGAGTCCTTGCATCCCTGCCCAAGGCTCTCCCAGTCCCTCACCATATGGCTTGCTGTCAGAGTGAGTTTTGAATGTCTCCTCCCAGGCTCCTGGCTCATCTTTCTCTGCCTTCCCCTGGGTCTCCTCTGGCTGTGAGGAGGAAAGCAGAGTACCTCCAATCACACACTAGCTCTCTCTTCCCCCGCCCTCTTCTAAATCTCATCCCCAGTGGGGAGACTGAGCTCAAGTTTCCTGGGGGCCTTTCCCCTCCAACCTCCCAGCCAGCCCTGTGCCCAACAACCCAGCCCACTGACTTGCCTTGTCACCATCCCCAGGTGCTTCCTCCGGCTGGGCCCCACCGCCCTCCGCTGGGTCTTTTGATCCTTGCCTGGAAGGTAGGAGAGCTGTCTGCTCCAATCCAGAGGGGGCAGGGACGAGGGGCTAGTGGAAGGAGGGGTAAGGGAATAGAGAGCCAAGGGTCCAAAGGAACGAAGGCATTGGAGGAAGGGACTGAATGTTAAAGCTTGGCAGGGAACCCCAGTGAGCAGATCAATATGCAAAGGACGGGGAGAGAAATGAGAAAGGGAAATGATTAATGCCACCAGGAGGTGCCTGCCACACACAGGACTCAATCCCCAGCCTCTGCCTGCGTTCCAGAAGAGATAGCAGGATGGTTCAAGTGCCTGGACTGGGAATGCCAGTGCTGGCTCTGCAGCCTCTGAGAGAACCTGGCCCCAGCGACTCTCACTGGACCTCAGCCTCTTGGCCAGACACCAGGGTTTTACAAAAGCAAGTGGGTCATACCACGGTCAAGCCTCTACAGATATATGCAGGGACTCAAACAAGAGGTTCTGCCGAAGAATGTTTTCAAGGGCAGCTGGCAAGCAGTTCCACCTAGAGCCTCAGTGCACCCCCACTAAGAGCCAGAAACCCCAGCATTGGGCAGCATCTCTCCACCCCATCACAAATCAAGAAGCTCCCTACACTCCTTAAGGACTTCCAGCATTTCATCTTCCTTCTCCCAGGGGGCTCCCAGCCAGGGGACCAGGGACCAGATACCACGTATCTGGAGAAAGAAGGGTGAGTGAAGGGCAGGGTATAGAAAGGTCTAGGGCACCTTCCCCTGGGGGCCAGAGTGAAGGGTGGGTAAGGGCAGAGGAACAGATACAGTACCAGAGGCCATGGATTTACCTAGAGAAAAGGTTCTTGATCTTATCCCAAATGCTACCGAGCGTGAGACTAACTTTATCCGAGAAACTGGGGCAGGAGGAAATGGGTAGGGAAGGGGAAAAGGAGGTACAAAACCAACACAAAAACAGAAACATAAAAGTGAGTTTCAGTCGACAAACTTCCAGAGATGGGGGGATGGGGCAGAAAAGAAACAAAACAAAACAAAACAAAACAAAAAGGAAGAAAATAAACCTGGGAAATGTGATGGTGTGAAAAGGGGAAGAGGGAAAGGCAGACCCAGGCAGGCCTCCCAGAGGTGGTGCCCAGAGTACAGCTCAGGGACAAAGGTGACTTGCCTCCTGGTCTGTACAGGAAACGGAGAAAACCGCGACCTGGGTCTGCTTCCTACCCTCCCTGACAGCAGCTTCTCCCAGCCTCAGCCCCAGCCCCTACCTCGCGGTCCTGCCACCCTGTCTCCTCCCAGGGACCCAGTGCCAAATCCACCACACCCCTGGGCGCTGGCCTACTAGGTCCTCTCCAGTCCCAACCCCTGTACTCACGGGACCCTGGGGGCCCTCTGGTGCTCAAAAGCCAAGAGTCCTCGGGCATTGACACTAAGCAGAAGACTGCGGTCCTCTAACAGGTCCAGGCGGAATGGCCGTGCTGTCAAGATGATTTTATAGGGTCCCTCAGCCACGGTGAGCTCTACACTGTTTTCATCACGGCCAGAGACAGAAAGCCTAGGAAAGAGATCGAAAGGGATAAAAAGAAGCACAAAGAGCCAAGAGTAGTGATGACACTTTCAGACGGTGGGGAGGGGGACAGTGCCAGGGGCAGACAGATTCACCAAAGGAACGAAGAAGAGCCTGGCAGTGGACCCAAGCATACTTAGAACTTTGAAATGTAACAGAGGCAGCATGGCAGTTGGGGGAGGAAAGGAGGACTATTCAATAGCGAAGTCAGAAAAATAAATTTAGATTAGGAAAAAAAATGGTACCTAATTCCTACCTCATACCAGATATAAGTAACTACTCCAGACAGATTACGACTTAACATTTTAAGGTAAGATTTTTTTAATTTTTTTTTTTAAGATTTTATTTATTTATCTGACAGACAAAGACCACAAGTACGCAGAGAGGCAGGCAGAGAGAGAGGAGGAAGCAGGCTCCCTGCTGAGCAGAGAGCCCGATGTAGGGCTCGATCCCAAGATCCTGAGACCAGGACCTGAGCCAAAGGCAGAGGCCTTAACCCACTGAGGCACCCAGGCGCCCCTTTTTTTTCTTTTTTAAGTAATCTCTACACCCAACATGGGGCTCAAACCCATGACCCTGAGAACAAGAGTCACATGTTCTAAGGACTGAGCCAGGCAGGCGTCCCTAAAGTAAGATATTTAAAAAATAACCTGGAAATAGAGAAGAATTATTTAAACACAACTTAGAAGGGTGCCTGGATGGCTCAGTCAGTTAAGCATCTGCCTTCGGCTCAGGTCATGATCCCTAGGTCCTGGGATTGAGCCCCACATCAGGCTCCCTGCTCAGCAGGGAGCCTGCTTCTACCTCTCCCTATGCCTGCAGCTCCCCCTGCTTGTCCTCTCTGTCAAATAACTAAAAATCTTTTTAAAAATTATACAGGGGCACCTGGGCGGCTCAGTGGGTTAATTCTCTGCCTTCGTCTTGGGTCATGATCCCAGGGTCCTGGGATCGAGCCCCACACCGGGCTCTCTGCTCAGTGGGGAGCTCCCCTCTCTCTGCCTGTCTCTCTGCCTACTTGTGATCTCTGTCAAATAAATAAATAAAATGTTTTAAAAAAAAAAAAAAACAAGTGAATGATAACTTTAGAATAATAATCACCTCTGGGGGCCGTCAGGGCCACATGATAATGAGAAGTATATGATTGGGTTGGGTAAAGGGTATACAGGGAAGGTTTATCATATCATATTCTAAATTAAGTACTTAATAGAGAGCCATGCATGGGGCCCTGGGCTGGCTCGGCTGGCAGAGCATGCGACTCTTAACCTCGAGGCTGTTGGGTTTGAGCCCCCCCGTTGGGTGCAGAGATTACTAATAAATAAATAAATAAACTTAAAAGAGAGAGAGAGAGAGGGAACCCCATGCATGGAATACTCATTATGACACTGTGTCGTGACTCAAGAATTTGAGGAACCGTATCAAGACTATCTGAAGAAAAAGAAAGAAAAAGAGAAAACATAAGGGGAAGGGAAAGGACAGGAGGAACCAACCACACAGACACTGACGCCAGAGGGCAAGAAATGGGGCCTTGTTTATTTACTTTTGCATCGCCAGCCCCTAGCCCAGGCCTGGCACAAAGCTGGAAGCAGTATCTGTCTGCACAATGAAAGAAGAAAAAGGGCAGAAAAGAAAATGCATGTAACAAAGCGAGAAACAGAGCAAGGTTAGGAGAGTGGCAAGGATACTAGAGAGCTGCTATCCCAAAGTGGGGGGGATAAAAATATCAGCCAAACACAGATTCATCGGGAAGGAGAAAAGGACCGTGGAAATGCACAGGTTTCTCAAGAAAAATTTACCGAGATGTCGGGGGATCAGCCACCAATACATCTGACACCCGGTATCGGGGCCGCCGGGGCTCCAGCTCATCAATCCTTATCCGGGTCATGTTCTTTTGAAGCCCCTGGAGCTCCAGCACCAGCACTACCTGTGAGGGTAGAGGTTTGGATCTGGAGAAGGGAGAGGGCTACACCAGAATGCCCTCTGACGCGACTCCCTCCTGAGGGGGTCCCCTCACCTAAGGGACCTGAGATCTGAATTCCTCAGAAAATCCCAAGATGGCTGGGACAGGATGTTGGCTATAGGTTCACCTCTGACAAATTACCCCTTAGCAAGCGTTTCCCCACCCCCACCAGACTCCTCCTTTTCTTCCCTGACCTTGGTAGCCTCGTTGATTAGGCGGACTGTGAGGCCATCGGGACCAAGCTGTAGAGAGTCCAGCAAGGCTCGGTATGGAGAAAGGCCTGGCCGTATGCTTCGTTGCCTCCTGCCAAGTGAAATGGGAAGGAAGGTTCCCCAATGTTCCTTGGTCCCTCTACCACCTGTAGTGTTCCCAGGCTACCCCCCACCTGCCACAGCACCTCCCACAGTACCGTATTTTCCACCCCACTCTCCAAGAAATATCATACTTGCAGAAGGAACTCTCTTCACAGGTCTTAAAGTTGCTTCTATCCACAGCAAGGGTAACTCCCAGGCAGACCCCTAAACAAGCAAGTACCAAACCTGCCCCAGACCTACGGAGGAAAAAGACAAAGAGGGAACAATCAGCACAGAGGTCAGAAAAGGCCCCACCTTCACAGGGAAAGGCCCCTTCCCACCACAACCCTAAAGGGGGAGAGAAATATAAGGAGTCTGGTTAACTAGAAGAAAAGGCAGCGTGGACATGGGGTGAAGTGTCAGGCCTGAGGAGTTGGCTCGCTCACACCTTCCCTTCAAAAGGCAGAGGAAGTGGACACAGGATCTTTGGCCTTCAGAGGCCCTGGTATTGACTCTGGTTACATCAGCTTCTCAGAGGAAAGGAGCAGTAACAGCCAGTCCCAGGGGAAGTGGTGGCACCATGTGAGGAACAGAGAAACAAAGCCAGCCATGCCTTTCCACGGGCAAGGCATTAGGTGGAGCTATAGTGGAAAAGTTAAAGATGTACCCTCAGCTGGCCTGTGGTCAGCTAGAATACCTAGAATCCCAATATCCCTAGCACCCTCGGCATCCTACTGCTAGATCTTCAAAGTCAGTCACCACTACTGGGTAGCCATAGCCACATGTATTGAATCCTAACATATCCCCAGGGACCAGACTAACTGCCTATATCATCAGTTTTCAACTCTCCCTATAGTTTTTAAAAGTATCAGTCTCAACCCAGAGATTCTGATCGAACTGATACAAACAGGGGCCTGGGCATCAGTTTTGAAAATCTCCTCAAACAATACTAATGGGTGACCATCATTCAAAACTTCTTCTTGATACACACTACCTCTTTTTCATTTCTTTCGTTGTTTACTTGGTGAATGTAGGGTTAGAGTTTTACCCAGATGGGAAAATTGAAGCATAAAAGGTTCAATAATCCATCCAAAACTAAACTGCTAATAAGGGGTGAAACTGGGATCAAACTCAGCTCTGCCTCACTCTGGGGCCCAAGTACTTCATGATACACAATACAGCACACCACCTACCAGCAGGGCCTGCCTCATTGAGGACCATTACCCCAAGGTTACCACAGACTGTCACTTCCCCCAACGTCCTATCAAATGACAGACAAAGTACTAATTGACCTATTTAAGCAAGTTAGTTTGAAAGGCATGTTCATCCATTCTCAGTAAATCCGAAACAGAGGTCCTCAAACTTCACTGTTAAGAATTAACTGCAGTGTTTAGTAAATGTAGATTCCCAAATCCGGGGGCGGAATCTGCATTTTAAACATGCTTTTCCAGCAACAGATGTGGGTTGTCCAGGAGCACACTCTTAAATGTGTGTCCCAAGTAGGAAGAGAAAACAAACACAGGCTTCTCTTAAAATCTTAAAACTTTGCAAACTGTTAACAAGGTAACTAAAGACTATATATACATTGTATCCAGCATTAGCCTCAATATGTTTGACAGCTAAAGGTAAGGAAAATCACCAGAAAGGAGATGGCAGAACACAGTCCTCCAGTTCCAGAAGAATGTGAAAAGCAATGCAGGACACACAGAAAAGTGAGAACACCAGGCACTGTCTTTTGAAAGGCCAAGCAGGAATAATTAGAATCAAAAGAAAAAGAAATGCTACAAGAAAACTCAACAGCTAAGCTTATGGCCCAGGTCCTGAGGAGTGACCGCAGCAGGCACCCTGCACCACTGACCCCATGTCCACTTGCCCAAAGCGGCAGTAATCGTAAGTACTGTGAGTTAAATACCCTCTGGAGTTCTAGTTACACAATCTATGCAATGGGCTTGGGAGAAATGCCAATGAGGTTAGGATTTCTAAAAGCTCTTTTCAGAAGTGACCTGTTGGAAGGCCCTAGGAACTCAGAAATGCCTCGAACGCCCCAAAGCAAGAGGTGGTCACAAGCCAAAGTCAGGAATGAGCCGCAGGGTAAGGTGCACCCGTTTATTGTTTCAGATCACAGACTTCAAAAAGTTGAGTTTACAGTCCAATCTTTTTTTTCACTGCTGGTCACAGGACAGGCCTCTCCCACCCCAGTACATCCGTTATGTCCAGGTAAACGCTTTGTGGCGTTGGTGATTGTTTCGAACCGTTTTGTTTTTTTTTTTCGGTAATAGAAACTCGAGATCACAGACCAAAACATTCGATTGCCATGTTGTGTTTGAGCACCATCATCCAGAGAGACCGTGAACTTACGGGATCCTGCCCCAGCCGTGCCCAGCGACCGTGAACACCGAAAAAGCTAGGGTTGGTGTCCATGTGAAGACAAGGGCAGGGCAGGGTCCGGGGCTCTGGGGTGGGGGTGGGGGGCGCGTAGGGCAAGAAGGGTAGTGCAGGCGGGACAGCAGTCCGCGGTGTTTCCCGGATGAGGGGCCCGAAGGACAGTGGGCTGCGTTCCCAGAGGCCCTGTCGCGTCTAGTCCCCGCCCGGATGGCCCCGCACACTGCAGGAAAGAGGCGGCAGCGTTAACCGCCGCGAGCCGCCAAGAGAAGGGGGCGGCTGAGAGCGGCCAAGGCCAAGAAGAGCGAACGGCTGCGGCCCTCATGAGCCGCCGGGCTGGAGCTGGGTGCCCCAGAAGCAAGGGCCCCCAGCGCCGCGCGGATCTACCGCGAGGAAACCGGGGGAGACTGAGGCCACCTCCAGGGGGACAAAAGGTGCTCACGAGGCCGGGGGGAGTAACAGAGTCTCAGGAGGACACACAGGAAGGAGAGATATGGGTTTGGGGGGACCTGGGGGCGTCCCGGGCGTGCCCCCGGGTTCCGGGCTCCTCACCGCCTCCTACGCGCCGCCACTGCCGCTACCGCCGCCATCTTGTGCCGGGTTTGCTCCTTGACCCCGAGCCTCTCCTCCCCCCCGCGCGCGTAGAGCCACGTATCTTAGTGCCCGCCCCTTCCGGCCCTCTGATTGGCCCAACCAGAGAGCGGCCGGGCGACTGTCCCATTGGCAGAGCGCACACAATAAACGCCCGCGTCAGGCGGGCCCAAGGGCGTGGCTTGCGGGCGGGGGGTGGGATTGTCCAGAGCCAGGCGCTGTCCGACTTTACCAGCTCTAAGCATCAGACAGAGGCACTGGACTCTGCTTTTCTCAACTCGGCAAATTTTATTTAGAAAAAAAAGTGGGGGAGGAAAAAAGTGACAGCGCTCTTTAGCCTAGGGTTTTAGAAGAGAAACCTCCACCTTTCTGCAGCACCTTAGCCCATCTCTCTCACTGCTCAACCTCCCTTGGCTTCCGAAGCTTGGAAAAGGCTATGTCCCCTGCCGAAGGAGAGTGGACGGCGAAGGTGCCTGAAAACGGCCAGAGAAAAGGCCCAGGCGGTCAATGTTGCGGTGGAGGACACTGTGCAGCACAGCAAGATGAGGTCCACCCTCACCGCCACCCTCCCTGGAGAAGTCCCGGATGAAGCGGCCACGCTCTGACTGGAAGATGAACTTCTGGGGCAATGGTCCATGCTCCCGGAGAAAGCCCCAGACACTGAGCAGCAGCAGACGCACTTCAAAAGGTGCCAGCTGGCTAAATACCTCGTGCATATTACCCAGGGCTGGTGGCAGGAGGCTTCCCTCTGCCATGACAGCTACCAGGGTGCAGGATGCTTCCAGGTGCCAGGGAGAGTGAGCTGTATCAGGGTGGCGAGAGGCTTCCCAATGACCCAGAAGGGCGGCTAGTAGCCCCCGCAGGAGCACGGAGCAGTAGCAGAGGGCTGGGGGAGCAGCGGCTACCAGCTTCAACAGCTCAAAGAGCAGGGGCTGTTCCCGGAAGCGACGGCCAATGCGGAGATCCCGCTCCACTGTGGCCCTGGCATGCTCCTCAGGGGGCCAGGCCAGCTCAGCACCAGCTGCATCAGGACACACGCTCTCCACCAAGGTCACTGCCACTGCTTTGGCTGCCTCCGGGCTCAGGGTGGGAGCCCCCCAGCAGCCCCCACATTCAGTACCCCCAGGTGCACTACAGCAGTGCACCAGGAGGCTGAGCAGGCTCTGGGTGTTATAGCTCACTTCCTGCTGATTGCGCGACTGGACAAACTTCGGTGGCTTTAGGCCACGACCTATGACTCCAGCATGGAAAACTGACCAAATCCCTCCAGGCCCTGGCACAGCTGCAGTGTGCCGCCGGTTTGTGTCCAACAGGGAGGCAGAGGCCAAAGGAGCGGAGACAACCGAAAGAGTCTCGTTGTCCCTATCCACTTCCCCTCCAAACAGTTCTGCGTTGCCCCGATGTAAGGCTCCCTCAACTAGCAGCTGCAAGACAGCCTTGAGCCCAGCTGGGGAGGTCTGAGAGAGGCGAGTAAGAAGCTGAGAGGCCGATGCCACACCTGGGGGGCCATGCAGCCTCAGAGAGGCAAAAAAGCGATGTACTCCAGCTCTCACCAGCCCCAGGAGTTGGGACGGGGACAGGGCTTCTTGAGGAAAGGGACAAATGGCCAGCAAGGAGGCAGCAGCTTCAGCTACTTCCTCCTCAGGATGTAGCAGGAGAGGAGCCAGGTCAGACAAATGGGCTGATGCAGACTCCCCAAACCGGGCCCCGAGGGCTGCAGGGCCCTCACCACCCTGCTGTTCCCACCCCACTAGCAGTGCCAAGTTACGCAGGAACCGGGCAGTGAAGGGAGGCTGCAGAGTCCCTGCATGTACCCGAGCCAGGCAGCTTCGGAAAGCCAGAGGCAGGAGGCCAGAGAGACTGACCACCAGCCCTGCATATAATTGGGTGGCCAGACTCAACTCTTCAGGGCTTCGGGCCCGGCTCAGGAGATGGCCCAAGGCCTCAGGTCCACAGCTAGGCCGAGTATAGACAGAGAGCAGGCCCAGGAGCTGGTGTTGCCAGAGAAAGCGCTTCCTCTCCAATCTTAACGTCTCTCCACACAGCTCTCCAACGTGGTTCCTTAGCGCATCTAGAAAGGGCACAGGGCGGGGGGGTGGGGGCGGGCCCAGCACCCCTTCCCCAGGAGACCCTCCCCGGTGATGAACCAGTTTTTGCAGGTGCAGCAGCAGCAGCTGGATCAGCCGGTCACAGGCCTCACGTACAGTGTCCGGCACAGCCAGGCCCTGGGTAGTAATGACTGAGGCAGGCATAGCTGTGTCCACCAGAAACTGCAAGAGGCGGTAGGCACCTGCCCCCGAGGCCTGGCTCACCAGGTGCACAGCCAGATTCAGCATGTTGTCCAGCTCCTCTCGGGGGAATCCCTGCAGGTGTTGCTGCAGCTGACTCAGTACAGCTGGGGGCTTAAGGCAGTCCACCAGCTCTCCAGAGACGGTGCCCAGCAAAGCTGGTGACATGACCGCCAGCTGCAGTAGGAAAGGAACTGTGGCCTGAAGGGACGGGTCACCACTCCGGCCCCCAGAGCCCCCTGCCAGGCTATCATGGAACATTCGAAGAAGCTCCCGGCGGATGCTGTCTCCGTGGCGGGAGGCCAGGTGCCCTAGGATGCCTACAACTGAGGCAATCTTGGGCACCCGTTTCTCCCCAGGGATAGCAGGAGATCCAGGGAACGGGTCTATAGAGGGGGTCTGAGAAGAGCTTCCACCACTGCCACCAGCTCCACCTCCAGCCCCACTGTGAACACAGAAATCCTTAAGGCCACAGGAGAGAACTCGGGAGATGATAGTGCCAGGAAAAGAGGAGCCAATATGGGCCACAACCCAGTCGAAGTGTGGGGAATGCTGGACAGAGGTATCCAGCAAGGCATCCACGCAGGCATCTGGGCAACTACCAATGAGAGCTGAGAGACACTGAACATAGATGTCCATTAATGTGCGGGTGGCCCGACAGCCCATCCACAGCTGCAGCAATTCGTTGAGAGAGCCAGTGGCATGGGGCACACGCTGGTGCTGGCCTGAGTATGTGCTGCTCAGCTGCCCCATGAGGTCAATGGACCATGCACTAATCACAGGTGCCCAGGCCTTCGGGTTGGCCCGGATAAACTCAGACAGCACCTGTTGTACTTCCTGCACCACATCTTCTAGACCAGGTCCCCCAGCTGGGACATGGGAGGGTGGGGGTGGACGGAGGTGAGGGGGGCCAGCCACAGGGCTTTCGTCCAGGGTAGCCAGGTGGGCCCGGACACTCTCATCAAAGACTCCTCGCAAGTGGTCAAGCACAGCAGCCCGAGCAGGTGGCAAAGAGCGTAGCAGGAGAAGACCACAGCGAGCATGTTCCCGGGCCGAGAGTTGGTGGCCCAGAATAGGGTCCACGCCAGTCAGAAAAGCCTTGATTTCCTGGGACAGCTCTTGAGCACTGGAAGGAAGCAAGAGAAGCAGACTTAGAGCGCTGCAAGATGTTAGACACATTACGTTCCCCCGTGAGATTTGATTTCTTTCCATGTAAAAGAGGGATAACTGTACCTCCTTCATAAGATAATGTACATGAAGTACTTAAGCACCGTATCAAGTTCACACTCATCACCCAATACTTTTCTTTCAATAATAATATCAATGCTAGGTAACTCATGTAAGGTACTCTCTTAGGAACTTTATATGAATTATTCCAATCCAGACAACAGCCCCAATAAGGTATGATCCCACTTTACAGATAAGAAACCCAAAGTTAAGTGATCAGATTATAAACTCCAAAAGGGTAGTAAGCATTTTTGTGCGCTTCAACATGGAATACCTTTCTATTGAGGCGCCTGGCATATGGGAAATACTCTGTTAAGTATTCACTGAATTGAGTAAATATATATTGTGTGGCTATAACATCTACTTTAAAAACACCTTTCCTGCTTGACTGCGCCCCCCAAAACACAAGCTCTTAAAGAAAATCCTAAGCTCAAACTTGTCCCTCATTAAGACTTCCTAGTACCTGTTTCTTCCCATATTCTGCAAGCCTCCTAAGCACCCACCACCTGAACAACACATCAACAACCACCTTCCAGGCATCTTCAGTGTGCCTAGGAATCATGGTGTCCCAGGATACAGACAACGTAATGCCTGCTTTTCAGCCCTTCCCCTCCCAAAACATATGGCTTCAGTCTTAGGCGTTCAGAAACCAGGGTTATGGGAAGAGGCAAAGTCCCCTTCCTCTTACTGCCTTTTCTGCCAAAGAAGACCGCATCCTCTAAGGGCTCATAGGGCTCCCACCATGCCCTCCTTCCTTAAATAAATAAACAAATAAACAAACCACCCTAAGGTGAGGGAGAGTAGCTTAGTTGGAGGGCAAGGTAAAGGCTAAAGGGAAACATTTTGTGGGTTTCCGGGCCTGGGTTTCCAGGGAGTCTCCATGAAGTCAGGGGACCCTGGGTTCTCTCGGGTCTAAAAGGGGTAGGACAGCTCGGTTCCCAAGCGTTCTGATATCCCCAACTCTTGGGAGAACAAGGCCGGAATCTGGGGTAACTACGCGTTAGGGTTTAGGATGAGGCAAGGCCAAGGTCTTAGGAGTGCGGGCACTGGAGCCCAGAGTTTTGGTGAGGCAGTCCCTGAGTTCTGGGAAGACCCGACCAGGAATCTCTGAGAACCCTGACGCGAGTTCTCGAGGTAGGATCCGGGTTTCTGCCGAGAAGGCTGGGGATCGGCGCAGGGCCGCGCGATGGGGGAAGATGCCAGGGGCTCTAACTACCTGAGCGGCGCGGGACCGTGGGTGGCCGGGGCAGGCCCGGGAGGCCCTGGGGCCCCGGGAGGGTCGCACAACGCGGACATCCCGGAGCCCTAGCCCGAGCCCGAGGCGGGAGCGGCGAAGCGCAGGCAGCGCATGCGCGCTGAGGGAAACCCGAAAGGAACCACCGATTAGGCTTCTCAGGAAAACCGGTCCGGCGACGTCCGCGACCCTCCTACATTGGTTCCGGACCACGTTCGGACCCCAGAGCGGGATCGCGACGGTGACAGCGAGAAGCTGACCCGGCTTCAACCAAGCTGTTTTACCCCCAAAGGGCGTTTAAGACACAAACTGAAGCTAGCTGCGGCTATTCCCAGTTGGATTTAATTATTTTGCCGAAAACTAAAAATGCAAAGTGTTCAACTCACGAGGTTTTAAAAAAATGAAGCACTAGGAACATTTCATCAATTAATAGTGATATTAAATAAGTAAACAAACACTGACAATGGAAAAAAAGCAGTTAAAGGAGAGAAAGGAAGGGGAAACTGGTAAAAAGACGGAAAGAAAGGAGGGAGGGGCAGCTGGGTGGCTCAGTCCATTAAGCCTGGGAGTCTGGATCTCAGCTCAGGTCTCTCAGTCTCAGGGGCGTAAGTTCAAGCCCAGCATTGAGCTCCACGGTGGGTGGGAGCCTAAGAAAGAGAAGGATAGAGAGAGAATGGGGGGGTGGGGGGCTCCTAAGAGAGAAAAAGGAAATAAAGAGAAAGAGAGGAAGCCCAAAATAAATTGGGCTGGCCAGGCTATAGGTGTTCTCCCAGTCATAGGCTGGCGCTTCTGCCCCTCTGTTTAGTCTTCATTGTTTAGGCTTTGCTCTCTCCCCAGCCTGCCAACTCAGGACCTCTCCTCTCCCCTGCAGATAGGTAGTGTGGTAACTGTATGAGGAGCTCATAGGCACCTCTTGAAGAGCCCCCACCACAGCCAGGCTGTCTAGATCAAGGTCCAGCTCTTCCACTTACTGGCTGCGCACTCTCTTTACCCTCTCTGTTCCTATTTCCTCTTCCCCAGTGAGGATGATCGTAGTACAACTACCTCACAGGCAGGGTTTGTTGTGAAAACTGAAACAAGGGAATATGTTCACTGATGTGAAATGTTGGGGTCCAGGAGCCAACGGTCAAGAAAGAATTTTTGAGGGATGGCCGAGTGGGTCAGTTGGTTAAGCAGCTGCCTTTCACTCTGGTCATGATCCCAGGATCCTGGGATTGAGTTCCACACTGGGCTCCTTGCTTGGTCGCGAGCCTGCTTCTCCCTCTGCCTCTGCCTGCCACTCTGCCTATTTGTGTACTCTCTCTCTCTGACAAATAAATAAATAAAAATCTTAAATTAAAAAAAAGAAAAAAGAAAAAGAATTCTTGAGACATCTGTGCAAAAAAGATGTTTTGTTTTGTTTTGTTTTTTAAAGCACAGAGACAGGAACTGTGGGCAGGAAGAGCTGCACTGGGGTTGTGGGGAGTGACTGATAATATATTTTTAAGTTGGGAGGGGGTTAGGGAATGCGTAAAACTCTAAGGTTTCCAGGACCTTGAGGAGTCATTTACTACTGCCTAGTAGAACTTTAGTCATGAGACCCTTCAGATGAGATCTGTGGCCCATATGCTTGGAGGATGATTGCTAACACGTATCTTGGAGGGGGCAGTTGAAGGGGGGAAAAGAGATGAAGGACACTGCCAAAGGGATTTGTATATATTAAAGAAGACTTAGAGGATCCTGGAGGTCAGGCTAAGATCAAACAAAGGTTGCCTTATGCCTCTAGCAAAGTATTACCATTGAAGCAGTTGAGTTCCTGGAGGAAGGTCACTCTGCCTGTCTCAAGTACTCATCAATGGGCTGTAAGTTGTAAGGAAGTTTTTTGTTTTTGTTTTTTTTTTCTGTACTTCTTTAGCCTTTGTTCCCCCATATCATTAATTGCATAGCACTTAGTGACCCGCAATGGTTAAGAAAGCACCATATAAGCATTCATTATTTTTATCACGTTTGTTGAATAAACTCCAGAAAATCAGCTCTTGGACAATAGGAAATTTGCCTATTTTGTTGAGGGCTACTCCTCATTCCCTACAACACTTTTTGCCAGGCACATAGTAGGTTCTTAATAGTTGGTTAAATAAATGAAAAGGAAAATCGGTTTTGAGGCCAGAAGGCTTACTGCTCTCAGTGGAAGTGTGAGTTAGAGTGATACCAGATGACAGTTCCTGAAGATACCTTTGAAACCACTTAAAAACATAGACTTGAACAGAGATCAAAATCTATACTAATGCTTCGGCAAAGCTTGATTTTAAAGTAACCTTTTTCCTCTCTGCCAAACCCCCTCTCCTCCTTTTTTAGCCTTTTGTTTTCAGAAAGCTGGTACCACCCTGAAAAGGACTAAGGAGTCTGGCAGCACCTATACAATTCCTATAGAAACCAGCTAGATTCTGTATTTACCTATAAAACCCCCCAGCCCATTCCTCTGAGCCCCTTCCTTCCGGTGGGCTTACAGTTTTTGAAGGCCACAGCTTGCTACAGGCTCCTTTGTCTGGCAAACCAATAAACCCATTGTTCCTCTTTATCCCAAACTCTTGTCTTCCTGCTATATTTTGGGTCTGAAGCTCGGAAGTTGGTTTTCCAACAACACTTTTGAAGTGATTGTATTTCAAAAGCTAAAGGACTAATTATGGTTCCTTTTTTGTTCTTACATTTTAGAAGTGCAGTAACTTACAAAGTGTATATATTACCTCCTAGCAAAATCTGTTCTAGAACAGTAATATGAGACAATTTCTGCTCCTAACAGTGCTTCAAATTGGGACCCGACACTTCCCATCTCAGAGCCTCAAATTTGGATCTGCAAAAGGAGACTTTTGAACCAGGTAAGTTCTCCAGCAATGAGAGTATTATGTCGTCCTTGCTCTTAATGATTTCATAATCTAAAGGTGCCTTGTTTTGGTGTTGGACAGATCTAGATTCATCTCTGCTATTTATCAGTAATGTAACCCTGAGACCCTGAGACAGTGACCCAAATGTTTGAAGCACATTTCCTCATCTGTAAAATGGGTATGATGTCTCCTGTCTCCCAGAGGTTTTACAAAAATCACTTGAGACCACTTATTAAAAGACTTAACATAATGCTAGATACAGAAATTCTTCAACACAGCAAGCTCCTTCTGCCTTAGATACAGGGGTAGAACAAAATTATGAAGAATAGGTATGCCAAAATATTAAAAATGTCTTTTCTGGGGCACCTGGCTAGCTCAGTTGGTGGAATGTGTGACTCTTGATCTTGGTGTTATGGATTTGAGTCCTGTGTTGGGTGTCAAGATTACTTAAAAATAAAGTCTTGGCGCACCTGCGTGGCTCAGTGGGTTAAGCCTCTCCATTCGGCTCAGGTCATGGTCTCAGGGTCCTGAGATCAAGCCCTGCATCGGGCTCTCTGCTCAGTGGGGAGCCTGCTTCCCTGACTCTCTCTGCCTGCCTCTCTGCCTACTTGTGATCTCTCTCTGTCAAATAAATGAATAAAATCTTAAAAAAAAAAAAGTCTTAAAAAAAGAATATTATTGAAACTAAGGAAATTCAAATATAAAAAAGTCAATATTAACCAATGTTAAATGTGTTAGGTGTGATAGTAGTATTTTGGCTACATAGAATGTTCTTAGGGCTAAAATCTCATCTGCAGTGGACTTTCAGATGAGTCAGCAAAGACAAAAATCTATGGACACATACATATTTGCAAATGCATAGCGATAGAACAAGTGTAGAAAAATGTTATAAATTGGTAAATCTGAGTGCGTATGTAAAGGTTCATTGTACTAATTTCCTAACTTTATTGAAGGTTTGAAATTCAAAATATTAATTTGGGCTGGGAGATGCAACACTGGGCCCAAACCCTCCCTCTTCCAGGAAGCCTGCACTGATTAAACAGGACAGAGAGAATATGCTTTTCCTCTGTTGAACACACCTCCACACAGGTAGCTTTTTACTTTAAGCAAACACCCCAGCCCTGGCTTGCAACAGAAGTTCTGCATGCTAAATGGGAAAAATAATGCAGTTTATTGGAAATATAATCCTGGGTACCCCGCTGGCTCTCAGTACAACATGTCCTCTTGATCTCAGGGTCATGAGTTCCAGGCCTGCATAGAGTTCACTTAAAATTAAAAATAAACCCCAGTAGGGGTGCCTGGTTTAAGCACTCAACTCTTGGTTTCCGCTCAGGTCATGATCTCAGAGTTGATCTCAGGGTTTTGAGACAGAATCCCTATAGGGGGGCACCTGGGTAGCTCAGTGGGTTGAGCCTCTGCCTTTGGCTGGGGTCATGATCCCAGGGTCCTGGGATCAAGCCCTGAGTCAGACTCTCTCCTCAGCAGGGAGCCTGCTTCCCCACCCCACCCTCCTGCCTGCCTCTCTGCCTGCTTGTGATCTCTGTCAAATAAATAAATAAAATCTTAAAAAAAAAAAAAAAACCCACAATAACTCCTGTAGGGCTCAGTAGGGAGTTGGCTTCCCTTCTCCCTCTGCCCCCCTCCAACTCTAAAATCAATCTTTTTTTTTTTTTAAGATTTTATTTATTTATTTGACAGAGAGAAATCACAAGTAGACAGAGAGGCAGGCAGAGAGAGAGGGAAGCAGGCTCCCTGCCAAGCAGAGAGCCCGATGCGGGACTTGATCCCAGGACCCTGAGATCATGACCTGAGCCGAAGGCAGCGGCTTAACCCACTGAGCCACCCAGGCGCCCCAAAAAATCAATCTTTTTTTTTTTTTTTAAAGATTTTATTTATTTATCAGAGAGAGAGAGAAGGGGAGAGAGCGAGCACAGGCAGACAGAATGGCAGGCAGAGGCAGAGGGAGAAGCAGGCTCCCTGCTGAGCAAGGAGCCCGATGTGGGACTCGATCCCAGGACGCTGGGATCATGACCTGAGCCGAAGGCAGCTGCTTGATCCCAGGACCCTGTAACCATGACCCAAGCAGAAGGCAGAGGCCCAACCCACTAAGCCACCCAGGCACCTCAATCTTTTTTTTTTTTTTTAACAAAGATTATTTATTTATTTATTTGACAGACAGAGATCACAGTAGGCAGAGAGGCAGACAGAGAGATGGGGAAGCAGTCTCCCCGCTGAGCAGAGAGCCCGATGTGGGACTCAATCCCTGATATCATGACGTGAACCGAAGGCAGACGCTTAACCCACTGAGCCACCCAGGTGCTCCAAATCAATCAGTTGTAAAACTAAATTCTCTATTTATAAAATCCACCAAAGGAATTGGAAACAAACATGAAAAAGTGACTTGGCCCCTCTGGTCACACAGAGGCAGTGGCACGGCTGACATCAGGACCCTTATCTCATCTACCATCTCTGTAATAATCTGTATTTTTGTTGGAAACGGAGAGTCGGGAGTGTCACGCACTAGGGGGATGGGAACATCACAGAGCCTGGCTTTTCATTGCTTAGCTCAAGTGAACTCCATGGGTCTTACGTCCTAACTGTCTCATTTCCAGGCCCACAGCCCCCCTTCCTGTGGCCCATTCCCGTTCGTTCCCACATTAAATCACACGCCTCTCCGGGAGACCTCTAGGGCTTTATTACAAGCGGAGCTGACTGCGAGGGAGCCCCATTCTCCAGCCTCTCTTCTCCTCTCTCGTCCTCTCAACACAGCTCTCCAGGGCCGGTGACGAGGCCATCAAGGAAGAGGCGTCTGAGGAGAATGAAAAGGAGCAATGCTTCCTCCAAAGTCCTCTGAAACCACCAGAGTCCTTCCGGCTCCAGCTGAGAACCTTCGGGGGCAAGGGGTGAGAATTCAGCTCTCATCTTCAAGGTCCTCCATGTCTACATCCTGGGGGCCTTTGGTCTTCCTTTGCCGCTTGGGCTGCGGTTCACTAGTCCTGGCTGGCTTGGCGGGGGCTTCCACTGAGCAAAAGAAAAGAGGAAGCATTGAAGAACCCCAAGGAATCCAGGCTGCCCCCTCACCCCCCCTCTGTGACCTGGCCTCACCTTCCATGGCTGCTTTCTCTTTCTGGGCCAGCCGGATCTGCTGGAGGAGCTTTCTGCGCTTCTTCCCAGAGAGAGTAATGTTGGCACGTGCGCTGGACCTGAAGGGGTGGTAGGAGCGAGGATATCCAGGTTAACCTGAATCAGCATGGGGTGGTTCTGGGTATTGAAAAGATCTTTGAGGGGCGCCTGGGTGGCTCAGTGGGTTAAAGCCTCTGCCTTCGGCTCGGGTCGTGATCCCAGGGTCCTGGAATCGAGCCCCGCATCAGGCCCCGCATCGGGCTCTCTGCTTGACGGGGAGCCTGTTTCTTCCTCTCTCTCTCTGCCTGCCTCTCTGCCTACTTGTGATCTCTGTCTACCAAATAAATAAATAAAATATTTAAAAAAAAAAAGAAAGAAAGAAAAAGTCTTTGTTTTGGGTTTCTTTTTGTTTTGTCTTTTTGAAAACATCTTTGGATTCAAGTAAAAAGACTGCAGATCTGGGCTCTGAGGTAGTGAGTTCAATCTCTCCAACACTTAGCCATTAACATTCTTAGTACTACTCCCATACATATATAAAGTACTCACCATTAAATGTTAAAATTTGGTATATGGCAGAAACTTGTAAGGGAAAGCTATTTTTCTCCTCTGTTTTCAATATTTTTATGTTTTAAGTGGGCTCCACAATCAACATGGGGCTTGAACTCACGACCCTGAAATCAAGAGTTGCATGCTCGGGTCATCTGGGTGGCTCAGGCACGTAAGTGTCTGCCTTCCACTCAGGTCATGATCTTTTCTTTTTTTCTTTTCTTTTGATTTATTTATTTGACACAGTGAGAGAAAGAGAGAGAGAGCACGCACAAGCCAGGGGAGCAGCCAGCAGAGGGAGCGGGGAGCCAGATGTTGGACCCCATCTCTGGATCCTTTGACTTGAGCCAAAGGCAGACGCTTAACTGACAGAGCCACTCAGCCTCCCCAGTAAATAAAAATTTTGAAAAAAAAAAAAAAAAAAAAGTCGCATGCGCTATTAACTGAGACAGCCAGGTACTCCTCTTTTCAATACTTCTGACACCAGAAAGGTGTAGGGCTTGTCCCACATCAAGGCATTCTCAAATTCCGCAGACACCAACTGAGAATTCTGCAAATTTGACTCAGTTCTGACACCTCTACCTGGAGAGAACATCAGAACCCACAGGCTGGGGTGCCTGGGTGGCTCAGTGGTTAAGCCGCTGTCTTCAGCTCGAGTCGTGATCTTGGGGTTCTGGGATCGAGTCCCGCATTGGGCTCTCTGCTCTGCGGGGAGCCTGCTTCCCTCTCTCTCTCTCTCTGCCTGCCTCTCTGTCTACTGTGATCTCTCTCTGTCGAATAAATAAATAAATAAAATCTTTAAAAAAAAAAAAAAACCCACAGGCTGAGGGCTCAGTCTCAAAAGACTGCCCCCCACTTCAGATGGTGTACTTCTGAATGACCACCTATAAATCAAGGTTCTCACGATCCCCTTCTCAGACTCAATTTACTAAACAGCTCACAGAACTCAGGGAAACATTTACTTGCATTTACTTATTTATGGTAAAAGAATGAGATTCAGGAACAGCCAAATGGAGGAGACGCACAGGGTAAGGTCCCGGCATTTCCATACTCTCCCCACTTTCCCTGAACCTCCTCCCATTCACTAATCAGGAAGCTCGTCAAATCTCTATTATTCAAGAGTTTTTACAGAACTTAATCTTCCCAGGTGGGTGGAGCTTAAATTCCCAATCTCATCACCTGGTCTTTCTGGAGACCAGCCCCACCTTAGGTTATATTAGCATAAACCAAGGTGTGCTCAAAAGGGGCTGGAGGGGGCATAATTGACACTCCTATCACTCAGGAAATTCTAAGGCTTTTAGAACCTCTGTGCCTGCATTCAGACCAAATATTTATTACACCACAAAACTGTATTTACGATGAAAAAATCAGTGGAAGAAAGGGATGGGAAGTCTTTCCCAAGGCTGGGAGGTGGGGCGGGGGCTTGGAAAGTACAAAATCCTACAGGTACTTTTGTGAGAATTGAGTACATGCACACTTATGTGCTTTTTTTTTTTTTAAGATCTTATTTTTTTGGGGGGGCGCCTGGGTGGCTCGGTGGATTGGGCCGCTGCCTTCGGCTCAGGTTATGATCTCAGGGTCCTGGGATCGAGTCCCGCATCGGGCTCTCTGCTCAGCGGGGAGCCTGCTTCTCTCTCTCTCTCTGGCTGCCTCTCTGTCTACTTGTGATTTCTCTCTGTCAAATAAATAAATAAATAAATCTTTTAAAAAAAAATCTTATTTTTTTTTTAAAGATCTTATTTATTTGTCAAAGAGAGAGCACAAGCGGGGGGGGGGGGCGGGAGCAGCAGGCAGAGGGAGAAGCAGGCTCCAGCTGAGCGAGGGGCCCGATGCAGGACTCCATCCCAGGACTCTAGGATCATGACTTGAGCTGAAGGCAGACACTTAACAGACTGAGCCACCCAGGCGTCCCGTGTGTGCTTTAAATTTATTTATAAAAAATCCATGTGGACGTACAATAATGTTACCTGGGGAGGTGGGTGAGTGGGCAGTTCTTACATTTTTGGTGGGGTCCAAGACCCAGAGAGGCTGTGGGCTACCGGTCCTGTGACGGGCCAGCAGAGTGGAGGCACAAACGCTACTTATGTAAACGCCAGTGCACACGCAAAGCAGAGCGGACACTTGCTGGGGCGCTCGGCAGGACGGGGTAAGAGGACTCGGTCGGGAGCAAAGCGAAGAGGGTCTGGCACTCACGCCCGCTTCTTCAGGTGGTGCCGCGTGATCAGCCCTTCGTCTATCACAGCCCCGACCACCCGGTGCTTCAGTCTCCGCTCCCGGTTCAACACCCGCCGTCGCTTGAACAGCTTCTTCTTCAGCTCCTAAGGGGGAGGAAGATGCTAATCAGACGGAAGTCGCGACCCGGGACCCCGCACCCGGCGACTCCAGCCACAGGTCCCATCTCTGGAGAGATGAGAGGCCCCCAGGATGCTTGAGGAAACAAAGTCGGGGCTCCCCCACAATCACCGTTCGGGGCCGGTTGATCTTTCCGCCGGGAGCCCCCATGGCTGCGCAGAGAACCTGACTCCCAGACCGTGTCGCGGCTCTGCGTAACGTGAGCGTCGGTCCCGCCCCTCAGCCTCCGAGAGCCAATAGCAGCTCGGGGGCGGGTCCTGAGCCTATATAAAGGTGCTCGGCAGTACTACCCGCCTTTCGCGGAGGAGGGACAGAAGCGGTTAGCGTCTGGGTTGCGGAGCTGGGTGCCAGGGTGGGGGTTCTGGGCGAGGTCTGCGCACCCTCCTTTTCTTGGCGGGGGTCGGGTGTTCGGTCCCGGTCCCCGTAATGTACGGAGGCAGAGGGAAAGGGCTCTGGTCCCCTCGGCGTCATGTCTTCGGTGCCCGCGGCATCCCGTCCGCCGGTTCTATCCTCAAGCGCCGGGACACGGCCTCCGAGAAGCGTGGCGGAACGGAGGTTCTGCAGGCTCCTCCCTCGTGCGCTCACGCCTTCTCCTTTGATTTCAGGTCTTTGGAACCGCCCCTGGAGCCGGAGCAGTCGCGTCCCCTCTTTAACTGCCCGTTGCAAACAATAAAGGACGATCGTACCCTAATAGGTGTGTGTCCGCGTTCTTTTTTTCGAGGTGGTTGTTAGGCGGTACGCGTTATTCCACAAAGCGGAATTTGCAGCTCTTCTGTTGGACCTCAGGCTCCTGCGGGCGGCATTTCGCGGAAGGCTCTCTGGCCGACCTTGCCGGGATCTCCAGATGGCCGCGCTGCGCCGAACCCTCCACGTGGCGACCCTGGCGGCTGGGGCGCGCCGTGCTTTGGCGGGTAGGGAAGGTGGATAGTGGGAGGGAGGGTTCTTAGTGACCTGGGAGACTAGACCCTGAAACTGATTCGAACCTCAGGGTACATTGCACCGTTTCTGCAGCATATTGATGGAACTAGGCCGGTGGGTGACATGTGCTCCACTCGTGTCCACAGGCTCCCTGGCTGGTAGCTGCCTGGCTGACCGTCGCCTCTGGGATAAGCTCCATGCCGATACCCAAAAAGGCCACGTCCCCACGTTCGACTGGTTCTTTGGGTATGAGGAAACCCAGGGGTTGCTACTGCCGCTCCTGCAGGAGACATCGGCTGTCTGCCCACCGCGGGTGTTGGACGTGGGCTGTGGGACCTCCAGTCTGTGTATAGGCCTCTACACCCAGTGCCCACATCCAGTGGATGTGCTGGGGGTGGACTTCTCCCCTGTGGCTATTGCCCACATGAAGCGTCTCCTGGAAGGTGGCGAAGGCCAAACACCCCTGTGTCCTGGGCATCCTGCCTCCAGACTCCACTTTATGCAGGCTGATGCCCAGAACCTGGAGCCAGTGGCTTCCTCAGGCTCCTTCCACCTAGTGCTGGATAAGGGCACCTGGGATGCTGTTGCCCGTGGTGGTCCGAAGGGAGCTTACCAGCTTCTGTCAGAGTGCCTCAGGGTCCTAAGCCCCCAGGGGACCCTGATTCAGTTCTCAGATGAGGATCCTGATGTGCGGCTTCCCTACCTGGAGCAAGGGTCCCCAGGCTGGAGGGTGACTGTGCAGGAGGTAGGCCCTTTTGGGGGTATTACTTACTTTGCTTACTTGGTTCAAGGCTCTCATTAAAGCCCTCAGTCCTGACCCAAATTTTTCTGTTGGGTGAGGAGGGCGATGGACAGCTTTTCAACTTTGTAAGATGGCTGGGAAGCGAGGATTTGAGGCCTGGCTTCCACATTTACTAGTTGGGTACACAGAGTATGGAATGTTTCTGTCCCCTGGTTCACAAACTGACAGCAGGGTAGAAATAATAACCCGGAGCTAGGGGATTACGGATGATGATGGGTGAAATATGGAGCATTTAGCAATGGCAGGCACAAGAGGGGTGCTAAATAGAGAAGGTACAGTGATTCATTCCCCAGCCCCAATAAACTGGAACGCCTAAAAACAGGAGTTTTGTGGGGGTTTTGTGGGTTATTTTGAGGACTTTGGGTTTTGATTGCTTGTTCTTAGATTTATTTATTCTAGAGAGAGGGAGAATCCCAAGCCATCTCCATGGCCAGTGCAGAACCCAAATCAGGGCTCCATCTTAAAACCCTGAGATCATGTCCTGGGATCGAGTCCCGCATCGGGCTCTCTGCTCAGCAGGGAACCTGCTTCCTCCTCTCTCTCTCTCTGCCTGCCTCTCTGCCTACTTGTAATCTCTCTCTGTCAAATAAATAAATAAAATCTTAAAAAAAAAAAAAAAAAAAATTAAAAACCCTGAGATCATGACGTGAACTGAAACCCTAGTCGGATGCTTAACCAACTGAGCCACCAGGGTGCCCCCATTAGAGGAGTTTTTTAATCAAGGCCTTCTTAATCCAAATCCCGGTACAGACTGACTTGTGTGACCCAGTGGCCTCACCTATAGAAGGGGGAAGACTGAAAGAACCCACAGAACGGCCTCAACAAATCACCAAAATGTTGAGGGAGACCGAAGGAGACTTACCCTCAAAGCTTCTGGGAGGCAGGAGATGTGAATATTCCACAAAACAGCTTTGGCAAACATGGGAGCCTGCTGCTGGCTTCCACAGAGGACAGGGACTGGAGGCTTCATGATAGTCTGTGTCCTCAGGAATCCAGGAGACCTCTTGTTCTCCGTATTCCTGCCCCCAGCCAAGTTCTGGGTTAAAGGTTCTTAAGGGAGATCTGGGGTCCAGTGGGCTCCAAGTCCAGCCTGGGGGAAAAAGAAGTTGGAAGAGCCCATTAAGGGTGAAAAATATTTCTGATCTATTACTGACTTTTTAAAAAATGCTATTTATTTACTTAGTTTTAAGATTTTATTTATGACAGATAGCAAGAGAGGGTGAGCTGAGGGCAGATGCTTAACGACTGAGCCACACAGGCAGCCCTGTTACTGACTTTGAAATAGGGAAACGGGCATCTGGGTGGCTCAGTGGGTTGGGCCTCTGCCTTTGGCTTGGGTTATGATCTCAGGGTTCTGGGGTTGAGCCCCACATTCTCGGGCTTTCTGCTCCGTGGAGGGCCTGCTTCCCCCCTCCCTGCCTCTGTTTGCTTGTGATCTCTCTCTGTCTTTTATAAATAAATAAAATCTTAAAAAAAAAAAAAAGAAACAAATTTGTGTGTTTTGTGTTATTAGAAAAAGTAATATAGCAACTATAATTAAGAGGCTAATTTCAGGGCAGCCTGGGTGGCTCAATCCATTAATCGTCTGGCTCAGGTCATGATCACAGGGTCCTGGGATGGAGCCCCCACATTGGGCTCTCTGCTCAGCAGGGAGCCTGCCTCCCCCTGCCGCCCCGCCCCACTCCCCAACTCTGCCTCCCTCTCTGCATACTTGTGATCTCTGTCAAATAAATAAATAAAATCTTAAAAAAAAATAATTAAAAGTCATCACCCATCTGACATCAGAATTTCCCTCTAAAGTTCAACTTTGCCAGACACCTTGAATTTCTCTCCATCTCTAATCCTTTTCAGGTCTAGTTCCTAAGCACCTACTGTTTGCCTGTACGGGGACACAAGTAAGTTTTCCATCTCAGTCCTGCCCAGAACATCCCCGTCACAATGGCTGCACTGGAGCAGCTGCCTCCCTCACCTGGCTCTTCACTTTGGTCCTGGAAGAAGACCTCGGCCTCCTCTTCCTCATCGGTGAGCAGCAACAGCTCATCATGTGGCCAGCCAAGCTCCCCGCTGTCTTCACTCACCTCAGAGGCTTCCACCACGATGGAGGGCAGGGGGGTCTTTTGAGAGACAGCCTGAATCGGGATAGCAGGGCGCTTGGACCAAGTGGGAGGAGGAGCCAGCAGCCGGAGCACAGGGTGGGGAAGTACTAACCTGAGCATCCTGGTGACCTTCAACCCTGACAATTTCTCCTCTGTCCATCCGCAGAGGGTTCATCAGCCGAGAACTTTCTGGATGCTGGGAGGAGCCTGGGCGATCTCTAGGCCAAGGCCCATCCTCACTGTTCCCTGGCACAAGGGCCATGGGTGCAAATCCTTGGAGCGTGTAGTGGTTGAATTCCAAGTGGAGTACCCTTGCTCAGTACCCTGTAGAGACTGCTCCTTTAATCTTTGGAGCCTGGCCCCTTAATCACTTCTGAGAAGAGAATGAAAAGCTAGGAGATTATGGGCCTTCCAGAGGAGGGGAAAATCCCCAGGTGGAGGAATACCTCCTCCCTGGAGGGATATGGGAATATGTCTCCTCACTCCCTGGGTGACAGCTGAGAAAGGCGGGAGTGGTAGGGGTCAACAAGAGCATCTGAATGAAAGCCCTGGGACTGAGGGAACTTTGCCAACAAACTTGAAATTTCTTGATTCCTTTGGTTCCTGGGTCTCCTGATTTGACATGCTTCTTTGTGTCTTATTTAATAAATATTTATATGGTGTTAACAATTTGACAGGAACAGTGTTAAATGCCTTACATATAATCTCATTTAATTATCCTAAAAACTATGAGATAGATTCTATCATTAGCCCTATTTTCTGATGCAGAAAACAGGGGACAAATAACTTGAATGACTTGCCCAGAGTTACCCACGTAAAAGATGCTTTCTTTTCCAAACTAGAACTCAGTATGTTACTCCAAATTCAGAGGTTTCACTGGCAGGGGGTGAAGGGGGCGGGTGCAAGAGTATCCCATGATAAGAAAAACAGCACATTTACTTTTTTTTTTAGGTTTTTTTCTTTTTTTTAAGTTTTTATTTATTTATTTGACAGACAGAGATCACAAGTAGGCAGAGAGGCAGGCAGAGAAAGAGGAGGAAGCAGGCTCCCTGCCGCGCAGAGAGCCCTATGTGGGGCTGGATCCCAGGACCCTGAGATCATGACCTGAGCCAAAGGCAGAAACTTTAACCCACTGAGCCACCCAGGCACCCCACATTTACTCTTTTTTATAAAATATTTTATTTACTTATTTGAGAGATAGAGCACGAGCAGTGGGGAGGGGCAGAGGGAGAGGGAGAAGCTGACTCCAGCTGAGCTGGGAGCCCCATGTGGGGCTCCATCCCAGAAGCCTGAGATCATGACCTGAGCCAAAGGCAGATGCTTAACTGAGTGAACCACCCAGGCGCTTCCAACAAATTTACTTTTAACAAGTTTAACAGGGGGACTTGGCTGGCTCCAGCGGTGGAGCTGACCACTCATGATCTCCGGGTGGTGAGTTCAAGCCCCACAATAGGTGCGAACGTTACTTAAAAATAAAATTAAAAAGAAAAAGTATTTTTTCCCCACCCAGTACACTTGACTTTGGGTTTTTGTTCATAAATTGAGGGAATTTGGAGGGGATGAGTAGATTGATATGTGTAAGCATCTGGCTGTCCAGTACCTGCTGTTCTGAAAACGCACAAATCATTGTAGGAAACTACAGAGCACAGAATCGACCTGGAAATTTCAGAACTGGGCAACTGCAAACCCCACAGCAACCAGGCCGACAATTCCGTTTTGAATTTCCTGACAGTGAGCCCAGAGCTTGGCCCTCGATGCCAACGCTTCGGGACACGCTCCACTTCCCCCGCTAAACCAGCCCTTTCACACCCAAGCGCTTTGGGCCGACTAGGCCCTCTCTAGCCCGGCTCCTTCTCTATGGTCTCCGCTGCGGGCCGCTCTAGCCTGCGCGGGAGGCAGTGAGACGCCGGGGACGGCTTCCAGGCGGCGAAAGCTCCAGAGGGCCCCGTCGCCGGTGGCGCGGTCGGCCATGGAGACTTTACGCAAAGCGCTGATCGTGGGTGCCCTTCTGGGCGCGGGGGCTGGCGTGGGCTCCGCGCTCTTTGTCCTCGTGACCCCGGGAGAGGAGAAGAAGCAGGCGATGCTGAAGGTGGGAGTAACGGGGGTGCGAGGTGGGGCGGGCGGGCGGAGAGCCCCGGGCTGGGGGGTCAGGACGGCGAACCTTCCTACCCGCAGGAGATACCCGAGCAGGACCCGCGGCGCAGGGACGAGGCGACCAGAACCAAAGAGTTAGTGCTGGCCACTCTGCAGGAGGCAGCGACCACGCAGGAGAACGTGGCCTGGAGGAAGAACTGGATGGTCGGCGGCGGCGGGAGGTCAGCGTGAGCCCGGACCTCCCTCGTGGGCGCTGGCACCTTGCTCCCGCGCAGGAGTCCGGCGCGGCCTTTCTCCTCCGTAGGCCCGGTAGGGAGTCCGGACCCGGGATGCCGCGCCCAGGCCTCGTTGAGACCCCGGGAGCCGCTGCGGGGTGAGCACGTCCCGCCGCCACCCGCAGACGCTGCACTGATAGTCCGTCCTGCGTCGCGGGCCAGGGCGTGGGATGTGGCTAACTGAAGGAACCAATAAATCACGTTCCTCCGTCCGGTCAGTGAGCCCTGCGGTCTGACGCCTGTGTCTAGAGTGTTCTGGGGATCCGTGTAGGGGACGCGGATGACTGTGAGTCCCACCGGTCCTGCAACGACCACGTTTTCCAAACACAAGCCAGGTCATGTGGTCTGAGGGGCCTTTCGGTGATAACCAGGAGACGTTCTCGAAATCAGAACTATCCTGGAAAATCCTGTAGCAGTAGATGCCCATGGAGGACACTTTGGGTGAGGTTGGAGAGGGGCTGTTGGTATTTAGCATGTGCGGTGATGATTTCTGTGGCTACCGAACCGTTGGAGGCCAATTTAAATTGCTGAGCGAAAGGAGCGTGCTTTAAGTCAGACAGATCTTGATTAAAGTCCTGCCTATTACAAAACCTTTCTGAGCCTCAGTGCTGTTTCATAAAAGGTGTTAAGTATCTTGAAGGTTGTTGTAAAAAGATTAACTTGGAAATGTAAAGTGCATCTTTGGCACAGAGCATCACTTCAATAAAGGTAGGGGAGGGGTTCTCCTTCCAAGGATTTCAAGGTAGTTCAGTGTCTGAATCTAGTCATGGCTCTCTTGCAGATGCCACTGAAGTGAGGAAATAAAGCTGGCATTTGGGTCACACCCCACATCCAAGTCCACAAATTCACTCCCTGTTGTCTGTGGGGTTTTTTTTGTTTGTTTGTTTTAAGATTTATTTGAGGGACGCCTGGGGGCTCAGTTAAGTGTCTGCCTGCAGCTCAGGTCGAAATCCGGGGGTCCTGGAATTGAGTCCCGCATCCTTCTCTCTCTGCCTGCTGCTCCCCCTGCTTGTGCTCTCTCTGACAAATAAATAAAATCTTTAATAAAAAAAAATTTATTTGAAAAACCCTGGTGGGGAGGGTGAAAGGGAGTCATAGGCAGACTCTTTGCTCAGTGCAGGTGGTGGGAAGTGGGGGGGACTCAATCTCACAACCCCAAGATCATGACCTGAGCCAAGGCTAAGAGACCCTTAACCAGCTGAGCCACCCAGGTACACCTGTTGTCTATCTTACATCCTGTGGTTCCAAGCAAGATTTCAATTGAAGGAAAAAAAGAAAAAAGGCCAGAACAGTAAGTATAGCTTGATAACACTGAGGTCCAAACCCAGATGGCAGCACTGGGGCTGTTTCAGTTGGTGGATGGTGAACCCCTAAGCCAAACACATTTGTTATGTGTGATCTTCAGTTTAATTGTGGCCTCTTTCTGAGCCTGGGAATGAGAGGGGAAAGGTTAGCAGCTCTTTGAGGGAGCATTAGAGTGAGGGGATCAGCAGCACTGAGGGGCTATGAGCCGGGAGCCTGGAGGTTGAGAGCCTGATCCCTACAGTCAGGCTTCCCCAGGTGTGCCCAGGTTCTGCTGTTGGTTACCTGTGTTGGTTTCAGCAAGCCACGTGCTTTGGTGTCCCAGTCTCTAAAAGGGCATACTTGCACCTATTCCCAGGTAACTGCCTTTTTATCTCAGTTAATACAGCAGTTAAAACTGTGCGGTGCATAGTAAGTACTCAGTGCTTTTTAGTGAGGAGGAAATGCACTTGCAAAGGTCACTGCATTGCTCCTCTGGCCATTTGTGAATGGCTACATTAAAAAAAAAATTACCCTTTTAGGGGGCCTAGATGGCTCGGTCCATTAAGCCTCTGCCTTCAGCTCAGGTCATGATCCCAGGGTCCTAGGATTGAGCCTGTTTCTGCCCTCCCCCTTGCTCATGTTCTGTATTAAATAAATAATTTTTTTTTTAATTACCCTTTAGGTAGCTAATAGTTACTGGAAATTTATTAGGTGCCAGGCAGTGTGCTAAAGCCCCCATCACCATTATATAACACCCACAATAATCTGAATTAACAGGTACTATTGTCCTTATTTTACTAAAGAGGTAAATTGGCTGCTTCAAGAAGTCAAGGCAGGGGCAGGTGGACAGTGAAAAAAGAAAAAAGAAAAAGGCATAGGAATAAGGATTTCAGGCCTATGCACTGCTTTTTACCTATAGGAGCAAAGAGTGCTATCCATTGTACTCCCCAACCCCAACAATTCTCCCCTCTCAACTTCCCAAGCAAATAAAAAAACCCAGATATTGTTACCAAGTTTGTTAGAAGCTTTAGTTGAGGGGTACCTGGGTGGCTCAGTGGGTCAAGTGTCTGCCTTCAGGGGCCCCTGGGTGGCTCAGTGGGTTAAAGCCTCTGCTTTTGGCTCAGGTCATGATCCCAGGGTCCTGGGATCCAGCCCCACATCGGGCTCTCTGCTCACCGGAGAGCCTGTTTCCCTCTCTCTCTCTGCCTGCCCCTTTGCCTACTTGTGATCTCTGTCTGTCAAATAAATGAAATCTTTAAATGTCTGCCTTCAACTCAGGTTGTGATCTCAGGGTCCTGGGATGGAGCCCCTCATGGAGTTCCCTGCTCGTGGGGAGCCTGCCTCTCCCTCTGCCCCTCCCTCTGCCCCTGTCCCCTCCCCTGCGCGTTTTCTTGCTGTCTCTCTCAAAATGAATACATTAAAAAATCTTTTAAAAGGAGCACCTGGATGGCTCAGTCGGTTAACCATCTGCCCTTGGCTCAGGTCATGATTCTAGGATCCTGGAATTGATACCCTCATTAGACTTGCCGCTCCTTAGGGAGTCTGCTTCTACCTCTGCCTCTCCCCCACGCTCATTCTCTCTGTCACAAAAATAAATAAAACCTTAAAGAACAAAAAAAACCATCAAGATGAAAAATAGGGCCTATCCTAAATGCCTTCCCTTTTGGCTTCTTCCTCTGCCTTAATTTTGTCCCTCCCAGCCATTCAGGAAGGAGTCAGGCACATACAGAACTCAGGGTCTATTTATTAGGAAGGAGATGTCAGTGCTTTATCAAAGACGAAGAGGTCAGAGAGGGATGGTGGGATAAAGGCCTCTCAGCTGGGACATTTCTTGGCCACAATGAGGACAGCAGAAGGCACAAGTCCTGAAGATTGAAGAAGACAGCTTTGACCACAAAGATCCTTGCCTTCTGCCCCCCAAATTTCTGGCCTCACACCATCTCCTCCAAGTGTCTTCTGGCATTCCTTCCTTTCTTGGGCATCCCCTTCCCGCCCCCAACCCCTGTTCCTGGTCCCAGGTGTCATACCCAGCTCCTGCAGAGGCCGTTCCATGTCCGCCTCGGAGAAGGCCCGCCGGGGGAAGCCACTGAGCAACTGCACAGGGTCCTGGCCTCCCCCAGGTTCTTCCCCACGGTGGAGCTCCACGTAGAGCCTCACAGCTGCGAGCTGTTCCCGTGCCCGGAACGTCTGGGTCAGTGAGGTCCCATCTGGCAGCCTGACCTGGAGGGCAAGCGAGAAATACAGTGCTGTGAGCATCAAAACTGAGTGCGGTGCCCAAATAAGGAAAACAAGAACTGCATCAAGAGACTGAACCAGGGGCGCCTGGGTGGCTCAGTGGGTTAAAGCCTCGCTCAGGTCATGATCCCAGGGTCCCGGGATCGAGCCCCACATCAGGCTCTCTGCTCAGCAGGAGCCTGCTTCCTCCTCTCTCTCTGCTTGCTTCTCTGCCTACCTGTGATCTCTGTCAAATAAGTAAATAAATCTTAAAAAAAAAAAAGAGAGAGACTGTACCGGCATAATTACTATCTGAAGCAGCCAATGAACCACCACTACTCTGCTTCCCTAAGGCTTTAAGACTGCAGCTTTCTCACAGTTTAACAAACACAAGGATAAGTTCATACAAAAATACATAAATAGCCCACCATACAAATAGCTGTGTAATAAACTAAGTGAAAACATCAACTGCTAAAAAGGTAACTGCTGAGTAAGGCAGAGATACGGTTTTAAATTAAGACTGGGTCAAGAGAAGTTTGAAATCTTTCCAAAAGTAGAAGAGATAGAATTTCAAAAGTCACTTACAAAGAAGGAAAAGGTTTGGCAAAGAGAACCTAACTGAATAAAGCTCTGATTCAGGTGTCTTATAGGCCAATGAAGGGGGTCCCAGAAGCAAGACAGGAATCAGAATCAGTACCTGTATGCGACACTGGTCATATTCCCGCTTGGTGGGAGGCTCCTGGCTGGGAGAGGAGGGAACAGGACCTGGCTCTGTTGGTGGAGAAGGCCGAGAACCCACACTCCCACCATACTGGGAAGACAAAGGAAAACACTGGTCAAGCTTTCACCCACTCGTAAGAGGAACATCGTATGCCTATCCTTTCCCTCTAAAGCTAGGAAAGAGAATTTTTTTTACTAGCCCACCTACTTCTTTACCCCAGTGTCTTCCCAATCACCTACCTTCTTGGCTCTCTCTGCTTTGTCTCTCTCAATCTTTTCCCGGACTCTCTGTCTGGAAAGCAGACAGGAAGAAAGCAGATCAGATGTTGACAAAGCAAACCTAGCTTCCCATCTCATCTATTATCCAACATCCGCATCACCCAGACCTGGCTGCTAACTCTTCAGCCTTTTCCCTCCTCCGCTCCTCAGCAGCCCGGCGCATCTCATCTTCCTGAAGCCGCTGTCGAGCAGCTGACAACTCCTGCCCTTGTTTCCGGCGCTGCCGTTCCCGCTCCAAAGCCTCTCGCTCCTCTCTTTCTTCCCTCTCCCGCTGCTTCTGGGCCACCAGCTCCAACATCCTGTGTTGCACAAAAGAAAGAGCTCAAAAGAGACGGACACAGATCGCGTGAGTTTATAACAGATTCAAGATGAAATACGGGAACACGTGCCCAAAGAGAGATGAAAGAAACCGCCAAGACAGGACAGACCAAGAGTGTTAAGTTCCAGGTTCTTTAATCAGAGTTGTGTATTGTGGACAAGTGGAAGGTGACCCTCAGAAACGTGACTGTCCTTACTGTACCTCTTAGTCTGTTCCTGTCTCTCTTCTTCACTCAAAATGGGTTTGCCTTCTCCAGCAGCAGAGCCGGTTCCTACAAACAAGCAATCAGTGTTACTGCCCGTTCATCCTCCTCAAGCCCTCGTGAATAACCAACACGGTGTTCCTCAGTCAGGACCTTCAGGGCCACCTTGCTCCGGGGAGGTGGGTTCCCTTCCCAGGACATGTCCAAGGGGGGTCGCTAGCGGCTCGTCTACATCGGGGTCGTCTTCGTGCTCCATCAACCTGGCAGGGAAGGTCGGGAAGGAGGTTAACACGGACGCTGGCCCTCCCAGAAGTCCCCCAGGCCCTGCCACCCCATCGGAGCGCTCACCAGTCCATTGCAGCCTCGATGCCCTGGTTCCCTGTGAGGGCCAGAGCCTTCTCCCTGGGGGCAGAAACACCGTGAATAGCGCCCGCGAGCCATGGTGCTGGTCAGGCTGGGGCGTGCAGCCTGAGGCCAGGCTAGGGGAAAGGCCAGTCAGGTCCGCGATCCCCGCGGGCCAAGGTTTGAGGGGCTGCCTTACGCGCGTCCCCTGGGGAAGCCCATCTCGATGAGACTCTCCAGAGCCGTCAGCTCCGCCATGGCGCCGCCACCGCCGCTTCCGCGGGGATCTGGGGGAGGGCGAGAAGGACCGCGCAGGGTGGGGGGTCAGCGCGGGGTGCCCCCGGCCCGCGCGCGGTCCCGCCCGCGACGCCCCAGCTGGGCGCTCTCTCACTTACCCGGCTCTGGACCCTCAGCGGACACCGCCGAGAAGAAAGCCGAGGGAAACGGAAGTGCCCGGATCTGTTTGGGTCACGTGGAGGCGGGCGGGGACGGGTGCCGCCGAGAGCCAGAAAGCACCGCCCGGGCCCAGCCGCCTGGACCCGGCGCGGGCGGGGTGGGCGGCGCGTCCGACTCGCGGATCCAGATGCGCACGGCCCGCCCCCGCCGCCCCGCCCCGCCCCGCCAACTCTCCCCCGCCCCGCAGCCAAGCTGGCACGCCCCGCGGCGGTGGGATACAAGGGGGGTGCGGCCCTGAAACCCGTGGGCGGAATGTAAAAGCCGTCGACCGGTTGGAATGCTATTTGGCAGTGTTGATGAGGAGCCATAGAAATAAATGTACACGGTCTTTCACCAGCTCATCCTCTCCGGGGAACTGAGCCATCCTCCGCCCCACTGACAAAGGCATCTTTGCAGAACACAATTAATTATCTGATCCTGTCATCACCTCCCTGCTTAAAAATTCCCGACACCCCAGTCATTTAGGATGAAATTTAAGTGCTAGTAGGCTGGTTTCCTCCGTTTTATTTGTTGTTTGTTTAGAGCCCTCTCTGAGAAAGAATAACTAAGCACTGCCTTTTGGTGCCTGGCAAGACTGTACCATGGAGGGGCGCCTGGGCGGCTCAGTGGGTTAAAGCCTCTGCCTTCTGCTCAGGTCGTGATCCCAGGGTGCTGGGATTGAGCCCCGCATCGGGCTCTCTGCTTAGCGGGGAGCCTCCTTCCTCCTCTCTCTCTTTTAAATAAATTTAAAAAAAAGAAAGAAAGAAAGAAAAGAAAAGAAAGCAAACCTGGGGTCCCGTCTCCCAAGTGACTGGGAGTTAAGCAGTCCCACAGAAGAGGCGGGACATCCCAGGCAAAGGGACTGTTAGGTGCAATGGGCCTGGAAGAGCAGGAGGGTCTGTTTCACAATATGCACAAGTTAGCCGCAAATGGTGGGAGGTGAAACAGCGCACTAGCCAAGTTTCCATGGTACGGTCTTTTTTTTTTTTTTTTTTTAAGATTTTATTTATTTGACAGACAGAGATCACAAGTAGGCAGAGAGGCAGGCAGAGAGAGAGGAAGGAAAGCAGGCTCCCTGCTGAGCAGTAGAGCCCGGTGTAGGGCTTGATCCCAGGACTCTGGGATCATGACCAGAGCCGAAAGCAGAGGCTTTAACCCACTGAGCCACCCAGCCGACCCCAAGGTTTGCTTTCTAAGGGAATTCTGCTTTGACCACCCCCTTCCCACCTCCCAGCTCCACTAGAGACTTATGGGACTAAGACCTATTCAATCATCACAACAATCTATACGATTATGCTATTACTAGTCACAGGAAACACAGAAAAAGGAGACAAGGTCACAAAGCTGGTAAGTAGCCAAGCTAGGATCCACAACCATGCGGTATGCAGTCACTAAACCACTATGCTGGGTTGCCTGTCCATTGTGGACTGAATAGCACCTTCTTTGGAGTTGGGCATCCTAACTCAGCTCCTTACCTGCAGCTTCAAACCATTTAGAACTTCAAATTTCTCATCTCCTCCCCGGTGATCCTATCTTTTGAAAGACTGTGAAGAGTTAATGAGAATACGAAGAGCATGTCTTGAATAATGAGAGATGGGGCCCCTCATTTGTAAATGAATAAATGCTGAGGAAATGCAGGAAGCAAATAAAACCAGGACACAGTATGGCAAGCGTATTAGAACACATACATTCTTTTTTTTTAAAGATTATATTTAAAAGAGAGATCACAAGTAGGCAGAGAGGCAGGCAGAGAGAGAGAGAGAGAGGGAAGCAGGCTCCCTGCTGAGCAGAGAGCCTGATGTGGGGCTTGATTCCATGACGCTGGGATTATGAACGAAGCTGAAAGCAGAGGCTTAACCCACTGAGCCACCCAGGCACCCTGAGAACACACATATTCTAAATCTATCCTGAGGTCTAACGATTAAAAAAAAAAAATCCTTAATTGTATAATACCATGTCTTTTTTTTTTTTTAAGATTTTTTTTAATTTATTCATTTTGAGAGAGACAAAACATGAGCAGGGGAGTAGGGCAGAGAGGGAGAGGCAAGCTCCCGCTGAGCAAGGAGCCTCATGTGGGACTCAACCCCAGGACCCTGAGATCATGACCTGAGCCGAAGGCTGAGGCTTTAACCCACTGAGCCACCCAGGCGCCCCTATTTTTTATTTTTTTAAAGGTTTTATTTATTTCCTGGGATGGGGGAGAGACAGAGGGAGAAAGAATCTCAGGCAGGCTCCATGCCCAGCTCAGAGCCTGGTGCGGGGCTTGATCTCACAGCCCTGAGATCATGACCTGGGCGGGAAACCAAGAGTCAGACACTCAACTGATTGAGTCACCCAGGTGCCCCTACATCCAGTTAATTTTAAAGATCAATATGCAAGTATACGCTACTCTGAGACATAGGTATGCAGACAGGAAAATGAAAAGGGTCAGGAAAAATGAAAATGTCTTCCTTTTATATTTCCTTTAATGTTGGTACAGTGGAAATACAGCAGACACAGATTGAGGGAAAGTGGGGGAAATCCTTGGATTTCCTGGGAAATGCCCCAGACAGCATGGTTCTCCACCCTATGTCAGTCATTCATTTCCACCCACTTCTGACACAGGTGGACTCTGACACAGGGGTGCCCACCTTCAATATCCAAAGGAAAGGTAAAAGAGGGAGTAGTCTTGCCCCAAACTCCCAAATTGTTCTCAAAAGCCCACCAAAGCCACCAATGTGACAGGGCACTTTTGAGGGTATATGATGGGGATTAGGATCCGCTCACTGCAGCCAACAGGCCTAACACGGCCAGGCCTGATCCGAAAAGGAAAGGCCTATGAGCTAAGAATGGTTTTTATGTTTTTACACAGTTCTGTGGCTATACAAGTACCTACGTTTTATCTTTGATTTTAATCGTCTGGAACTGCAAAGCCTACGTTATTTACCATCTGGTCCTCTAAGGAAAAGGTTGCCACCTCCCCCCCCCCTGCTCCTTTCCAAACCTGAGGCTGGAGCAGGACGGAAAGTCTGGGACCTGAACAAGTTCTGGGGCTGAGCACTGAGACTCAGATAGGGCCTCAGGCTCCTGGCCTTCTACTTTCCACGCATCCCCCTCAACAGCCCCCCAACCCCAGGGCTGCTCAGGGCAGCAGCAGCAGCCGCCTCCTCCCAGGAAACCCAGGCTAAGCTCTCCTCTCCAAGCCTGGGTTCAGCTGGGCCCCAAGAGGCCCCCCCCAGGCTGCTTCAGAGCCCTACTGCAGGCTGGGAGGCCGGCCGGTGGGGGCAGCCCCAGCGCTCACGCAAGCAGAAATGCCAGACCAGAGCTAAGCAGGTCAGCAGGGCCAGCACCGTGCCCACCCCGATGGCTGTGTGCACCAGGGTAACGGGTCTGGGGGGCACGGCCAGCCTGCCGCAGGGCCCGAAAGTCGGGCCACCCACCCCCTCGAGGCCCTCTCCACCTGTCCCAGGCACACTGCTTTCTCCAGCCCCGTTGGCAGCCACCACGCAAACGACATAATCTCCCCCGGGCTTCAGTCCTTTCAGTTCTGCTCTGCGGACCGTGGAGTTGAGCGGGGGCCCCTTCCAGGTGGCCTCACGGTCTTCCCAAAGCAGCAACCAGTACTGGTGGACGGGCGAGGAGGGAGCACACCAGTGCACCATTGCGCTTCCGTCCTCGGCCACCACGTGCACTTCTCCTAGGCGCGGCGGGGCAGGCGGCTGGGCAGGGCTGGAGAGCCCAGGGCACAGGCAGGCTCTGGGCCCAGCCCTCTGCAGCTCCTTGCATGGCACCTGCAGGTGCCGGCAGCTGTCGTAGTCACAGAGGACAGGCGGCAGGGGTGGCCGGGACGTCTCATCTTCCTCCTCTTCCATAAGATCTTGAGGGGCCAAGGGCCGCGTTCTGGGAACTAAGGAGAAGGTGACAGCCAGGAGACACAGAAGGCAGGGAGAGCCCGGCATGGAGTCTGGAAGGGAGGGAGGTGGAGAGGTAAAGACTGCCCAGACCCCATTCCTCCTAGACCCCCTCCCTCAACGAAACCTCTGGGGACAGAGACACACAGCAGGGGCCAATGAGAGAACAGAAAAGAGGAGGGAACGGGCAGACACACTTATTTGTCAACCGACTTCTGAACCGGCTGTGGACTTGGTTTTGGGGGGAGGGGGGCAAACACATGGGCTGCCGCGAGATGGGGGTGTGACCGGCAATGGGTGAAGGCCCAGAAATGGTTAATGAATAAGCGAAGTTCTGGAGGGGAAAAGAAGAGGAAATGATTTACTCAGCCTGGAGAAGAAAGGTGGGAAAATTTCCAGTGGTCAACCAAAGCAAAGATCTCGGTAAAACAATTATCAGTCAGAGACACACACAAAAACCCGAAAGTGACAGAAATGAGACAGAAGAGATGGTATAGAGGGGGAACCTTAAGGACCTCAGCATCCTCCCCACCTGTTGAAAGAGCTCCAGTCCCTGCCCACCCTCACCTCTCTGCCCCCCCCCAGGGCCCCAGCAGCCCCTCACCAGCCGAGAGGTCTCACCGCGGTGCAAATCTCCCACCAGTGGTCTGTGGGCGTGAGGCTGGGGCGACCCCGGGAGCACAGGCTTGCGGGCAGGTTTTGTCAGTGTCCTCAATTTCAATTCTGTTTTGGCTCGAAGCTTTTATACCCTTCCACTGTGATGTCACCACCTAGCCCCCACCCCGCCAGGCCCCCTCCACCCCCCTTTCCCGGTGAATGCCAAGAAGCGGGGCCGGTCCCTTCAGAGAGCCTGAGTCACGGGGCCAGGGATTGGGGGGGCGGGGGGCCGGGAGTCACAGCAGCTGTTTCATCTGGAGGCCAGGATGCCTGGGTTCCGAGATGGGAGTGGAATGTGGAAGGCAGCCAGGAGCCGAGACTCACAAGGCTCAAGCTATGTGGAGGGATGAGGAGGGGCGCAGAGGAGAGACGGCCACCTGTCTGGGACCCGAGAAGAAAACAGCTGTGACAGCATGAGGCCTGGGCTACAAAATGCTGCTTTGGTAAAAATCATACCACATCCATGGCAGTCATTTCCTGTCTTCTGCCTCCCAATGGACAGAGAAAGGGAGGGGTGCAGAGGCCGGAATGATGCAGCCTGGCTCTCCGGACCCGCCCTGCAATGATCCCCCTCCCCAGAGTCACGTGGATGGAGTAGGCCGGATGGGTTTTCTCTCCTTGGACTTTCTAGGCCTATGAATACAGACAGCTGTACCTAGAGCAGTCCAGGTCTGGAGGCCTTCCCCCTCGGCAGGCAGCCCCCCAACAAGACAGTCTCCTCCAATGCAGGAAGGCGGGGAGGATGCCCTGGGAACCTGGGGTTCTCAAGTGGCCCTGAATCCATTTCCAGGAGTCAGGCAAGCAAGCGGCATGAAAATAGTTTATTGGGGGAGCCACAGGATAGGGGAAGGAGTCAGGGGAGAGGAGAAAGGACTGGAATGTGAGGACTCTGCCCCGTTCTCTTCAGGAACTAGAGCAGGTGGGGCGCTGTTTGTCCCCAGAAGGTTCAGAGCTGCCCAGAGTCTCCGGGGCAGGGATGGGGGAGGGGACCTGGGCGGGAGCGGGAGCAGGCAGGTTGGCCTCCGTCAGCAAAGCTGCGTCTTCCCAGGAGCCTGAACCAGGGGAGGGAGAAACAAAACCCCCAATGGGAAATTAAGTAACCGAAGGCTCTTCTCCCTCCACCAATATAACCTCCACCCCACCCGCCAGCCACCTCCACTCCGCCCAGACCTCCGTGCCCCGGGCCCCTCACCATCACTGGCCTCTGGCTCCAGCTCCTCCTCTCCATTCAAGGGCTGCTGATCTGCTTTCTTCTCCTCAGGGGGCTGGCCCTCTGCAGCCACAGGGGGAAGGCAGAGGTCAGACTAGGGAAGGCAGAGGTCAGACTAGAAGAGGCGGACAGGACAACTGAGGACTTGTGGGGACGGAGGGAGGGCGGTTGAGCTGTGGCCAGTACCTGCCCCTGGGGGATCTTCAGGGCTCTCGCTGTCCTCTGTGATGTCTGACAGCTGGGTTGACTCCTCCTGGCCTTGGGGTCCTGTGCCTCCAAAGTGGGTAGAGAACGGGGGCGGGGCTAACGCAGCTGCCTGGGCCAAGCTCACCTCCTCTGACCTGTCCTCCGCCCCTCAGCTCAGCTGCGAGGGCCTAAAGCTTGGGCCACACAGGAGCCCCCCGCCTCCCGTCATGTTTACCTGCATGCCGGGCAGAGATCCGCTGCTGCACTGCCTTCCGCGAACCGTCTCGTTTCCGGACGTTCACCTGTGCGGGACAAACTAGTGAGCAGCAAGGCTGGTCTGGGACCCCGCTGCTCCCCAGCCCTTGGCCACGCCCCAGCCCTTGGCCACGCCCCAGCCCTTGGCCACGCCCCAGCCCGCTCCTCAAAGGAGGATCTTGGAGTGGAGGGGAGGGGAGGGGAGGGGAGGGGAGGGGAAGGAGGTCCTCTGTGACCTGCAAAGAGAAGCGGTGTCGGGGCCAAATGCTCCCCCACACCCACTGCATGTAGCTGAAGAGGACAATGACGCTGAGGAAGGTGAAGTTGCTGGCGACGCCGATGAAGGCGCAGGTCATCGGGAAGTTGTACAGCAGGTACCTGGGGCCAGAGGTAGGTGGCAGTGAGCGGACAGCACCAGTCTCCTCACTTCCCAGGAACTGGTTCTAGGAAAACGCAAGCCAGTGGCACTTGAGCACAGCCTCCCTCGCGCCGGCATCGGCGCACCCTCACCTGAGCCCGGTGAAGTGGGCATGGATGCGGAGCGAGGCCCCGTACATCTGGATGCGCTTGCTGTGGATCTCGATGATCGCTCCGGTGGTCGGCACGTACTGGGGATGGGACCGGGGAGGCGTGTCAGGGCACGTTCCTCTGGTGTCTGTCACTCTTCCCAGCCCAACCCGATGCCCCCTCCCGGCAGGCTCGGCAGGTGGGACTGTGGGCTCCTGGGGGGAGCGGTGCCTAGTCTTCCTTCACCCCTCACCGAGTTCTCCCTGTACTCTGGGTAGAGCTCCACCTCCAGGAGCTGCTTCTGCTCTGCAAAGCCAAACAGCAGGAGGCTGGAGAAGACCAGCGTGTCAAGCATCTGGAGCAGGTCTGAGCGGTAATGCAGCATCACCTGCCGGGGCCAGAAGGGAGAGGCTGGGGACAGGTACCCCCCGCAGCCCAACCCACCCCCCAAAACCGAGCCTCCTGAGCCGTCTGTGAAGCCGGCTGCTCTCTCATTTTCACCTCCTACCACGATCCCCCACCCTTGGCCGAACCATCCCAGCTGCCCGAGTGACAGGTCTGCCCTGCCCGACCATGTCTCCATTCCCCTCTTCTAAGAACCTGCACAGGTTAAGCCCCACACAGTCTCTGATCTTCCCCCAGGCAGATCGACCACCCAGAAGAGACTAAGTTTCAGGACACCACCTGAAGCTTTTTTCTCCATGAAGACATTCAGAGATTTGTTTCATCGTGTGGCTCTGTTGACAACTTACGTAAGAATGGGGTCTTAATATTTATTGAGGACCCACTATGGGCACATAAGCACTGCACATTTCTTCACTGAATCCAGTCTAGTCTTGCTACAGGACTACTACTAAAAGGGTTAAAGAAGCTGTCTCTCGGCTCATATGTTTCTGAGTGAGGATTCCAGGTCTTTGGGGCCCTAAAGAAGCCCATTTTGGCTCCCCTCTTCAGACCTTTCTAAAAGCTGGACACTCATCAGATATGTGGGGTGTCTATCTGGCTTGGTAGACTGACTCCTCTTCCCCATTGTGAGGAGTCCGTGACCTCTGAGCTGGGACATTTTCTCCTGAAGCCCTACCCAGATGTTCTGACCCCTGTTGTCAGCTCCGCACCCTCCCAGACAGGCCAGGAACACTTACGGAGCGTGAAGAAGTGGAGATGATCCGGCCACCTCTGGTGTAGCATGAAATGGTCACTAAGAACATGCCTAGATCTTGATTCACACGGGACTCTGGCAGCTCAAGCTCTAAGGTAACACGGTACGGCTGTCCATACATCAGCACCTGCCCAAGGCAGCCCCCATCTCATTTCAGAAAATTTTATTTTTTTAGATGGTGCTCTGTTCACCTCCCCTCACCCCTTCAAACTCGGCCACCACCAGCCGCCCTGCCCTTGCCTAGCGCAGGAGGCCGCTCAGTCTCTCATCCCACGAAGGTGCTGCCCCCTTGTGGCGGCCGGGACCCTCCCACTTCTGAGATCAGCATCCTGTGACTTGGCTGAAACCAGCTCTGTTCTGAGAAAGGCTGTGTCACTTTTTTTTTTTTTTTCCCCAAAAGTGAACCGTCCTGTTGCCAACTGGGCCATGTGTGACTCAGCCCTGTCCCCGTGAGGCCATCCCCTGGGCCCAGCCTGCTTTCCCTTCCACTATTAATTAACCAAGTGACAGCAGTGTGCATCAACTCCCAAGCCATCCCTTCTCGGTCACTGTCGCTCCACATCAGCTTTATGTCACTCTGGGTCCCTTACCTTGCTTCTGTGGATAGAACCCTGAGGCTCCTAGTGGGAAGGTTTCTTCACTGGGATTAACCTCCAAAGGTTCAAGATTTGCCACCAAACATACTCAGGTTTTTCCTGACTGGTCCTCTATTCTTCTAATTTTTTGTTCAACTATTCTTATCCAAGCATCACCTCCTTCCGGATGGTACACAAGAATCACAGGGGCAAGAGTAAAGCTTTTGTTTTTAAACAAAGGGAATGGATTTAAAAAAAAAAGAAAAAGCCCATCGTGAACCACCCCCCAATCCAGACGTGGCTAAGGGTGCTTTGAGCACTATCACTAGGGTAAAAGGTGGAAAGTCACTGATTAGAGTCTTTCTCTGTACGGGTTCTTATTTCCAAAATGAACTATCTCTTTTAAAAAAATGGATTCCAGGGGCGCCTGGGTGGCTCAGTGGGTTAAAGCCTCTGCCTTTGGCTCAGGTCGTGATCCCAGGGTCCTGGGATCGAGCCCCACATCGGGCTCTCTGCCCAGCAGGGAGCCTGCTTCCTCCCCTCTCTCTCTGCCTGCCTCTGCCTACTTGGGATCCGTCTGTCAAATAAATAAATAAATAAATCTTAAAAAAAAAAAAAAAGGATTCTATGAGACTCTAGGCCCTGGAAGAGGCCAGAGGAAGCTGGTGGCCTCACCGAATTCTTGGAAACATTTTTTTAGGGTGGGGGAGGGCCACAGGGGGAGGAGGAGAGATGAAACAGGTTCCACACCAAGCATGTAGGCCGCTGTGGGGCTCCATCTCTCACAACCCTTCTCAGGGTCATGACCTGGGCTGAAATCTAGTCGGATGCTTGACTGACTGAGTCACCCAGGTGTCCCTGGAACATTTTCACAGGTAGCTCTCTGGGTGAGGTGGAGGAAAATGGGGACTATTAGCTAATCGGCAGGAGTTTCTGACTCAACTATACATCTTATACGGGTGAATTGTATGGTATGTGAGTTTTTTCTCAACAAAGCTGTTTTAACATAGGTTTTTGAACCAGTAATTCTGGCTAAAACACATCATCGCCTCCAATGGGACCCAGGAAATTGACCACCACATTCTTGTGAATGACTCTGTGCCTTTGTGCACATCGGATGGGCAGACTGTCCTTCTGTTCCCCCATTCCGACACAACGTCCACCCTTCCTTCTAAGATCCACTCTGAGCCTCGCCATCACCAGTTTCATACTGATCTCTCAAATTCTTCTGAAATGTGGAAGCTGTACCTTCCACTTGGCTACTTAATGCGATGTATCAATTTCTCCATCAATCCTGCGACCTCCTTGAAAGCAGGACCCCAGCTTCTACTTCTAGCAAAGTGTTACACATAACATACATACATGCTATTTATTCTGTTCCTTCCTTCCTAAAGGTTCCCTGTAAATGGACAAAATGATTAACCTACTTTAATTATCAGGGACCACCCTGATCGGCGTCCCTGCCACTGGCTCTCCCCTCGCCCTGCACCTTTCCCTTCCTCATCCGGCAGCTTCACACCCAATTGTTTCAGGCTCCCCGAGTCACCAGCAGGATCGCCGCACCACGCAGCCACACAACTGTAGGCACCATTTCAGCGCAGATGTACTGTGGTTTGTTTCTAGCTCCTTCTCAACACAGTCTATTTATTATTATTTTTAGCTATAAAAGTACATCAAATCAATGTCTTCACTGAAGATTCTGTAATACTCTCCAAACTCCTTTTCTCAGTAGCCGGATTAAACAATTAATCTGGGGGCGCCCGACTTGATTTCAGCTCAGGTCATCTCAGGGTGGTAGGATCGAGGCCCTTCATCAGGGTCTGAGCTGGGCATGGAGCCTGCTTAAGATTCTCTTTCTCTCCCTCAGCTCCCACCACCTCAAAATAAATAAATAAACAAACAAACAAATAAATAAATAAAACAAAAGGATGACTCTCTGCCTCACAATATCCAACCTTCCACATCACAACGTCCCCTGGGGTCTCAACTCATCTGGACCTGCTAAGACTTCCTGACAGTGTCTGGCTACCTCCTGGTCCAGTGGAAGAGGTCACAGGACACACACAGCCGGCTATTTGTACTGCCAAACAAGGCCGGTCCAAACACCAATCCCAGGGTCCCCCAGATGCTAGAGCTCACACTCCTCCCTCCAGAGTGACCATGTAGATCTATCCTTTGTCAGGAAGTGTCCTCCCATGAACCACTTAAAAAAAAAATTTTTTTTTCAGAGGATTTAAAAATTCTTAGTACACGTGGCCACTAATTACTACGAGTTATGTTGCTAACAACTCAGAAAAACGATATGGATGCTCCTACGGTCCTCTGAAGCACGCCGGGGTCCTCCTCTCTTCCGAGAGCCTCCAGCAGCTTGCCTATTACAAACACATGCATTCCCACTCTGCATCTCCCAGGGCTTCGGGGTTTGCTAAAGCCCTACTGGCCTCTGGCCCATCCCCTGGTACAGTGCTCTCTGATGCACATCACACACATATGTCAAGAGTTTCCTAACCTCACATACAGGCTTTCAAAACTCCTGGGTGGACTGCAGCCTCGTCCAGGGAAATAGCTGATTGGCTCACTGAGGTCTAGAACACCTCTTATCTAGTAGGTACAGCCTGTTTGAAAAGATCTGAGAAGGGCACTGCTATCATCTGTGGCAGGAAATCATCCATGCGATTCAGACTTTTTCTTTAACCTCCCTCTCCTTGAGAGCCCTCCTCTTGAGTCTCTACTGCTCAAGTTCTGCTCGTCAGGTCTTTCTCAATCCCTCCGATTTCAAGTCTCTAAAGGTCTCATGAAACCTCTCTTCCGCTCCCATACTCACCCGATCACGTCCACCCTTAGCCAGCGAGACATTGGCAACAGGGAAGGAGCAGAGTAAGGACGAGGAGGAGTCACAGTCAGTCCTAGATGAGAATGGGGATACTCCACTGAGTTACAGAGTCTGCCTTACCTGTCCGCACACCTCCTTGGCCCCCTACGGCTCCCTCTTGTCCCCCATCCCTTCTTCCAGAACAGGTACCCTTCTGTCAGAGAGAGACGGAAAAGAAATGCAGCCAGGAGATTCAAGACACCTGAACAGTTTTCATTCTCTTCGTGCTACTTCAGCTCATTTCCTCTCGTTACAGTGGAAAGTCTTACACGGGATGCAGTGAACCCCTAGTTGAACAGTTTCAGATTGAAGTGCTTAAGATTCACTTGGGGAGAGCTTGATAAAAATGCAGATTCTTGGGGACACCTGGGTGGCTCAATCGGTTAAATGTCCAACTCTTGATTTCTGCTCAGGTCATGAACTTGGGGTCCTCGGATCAAGCCTTGTGTTGGGCTCCCTGCTGGGCGTGGAGCCTGCTTGGGATTCTCTCTCTCTCTCTCTCTGTTTCCCTCTGGACCTCCCCACCAACTCATGGGTGCATGTGTGCTCACTCTCTCTCAAAAAAAAAATTTTTTTAATTAAATAAAAAAATTAAACAAAAAAAGGAGATTCCTAGGTCCTATATCCCCAGATTCAGTAGTTCTGGTCCGGAGCCTAGTTTGGGAAAATCCCAAAGAATCCAAAGATGGTCTTTTTTTCTTTTCTTCTTTTTTTTTTCCTTTTTTTCTTTTAAAGATTTTATTTATTTGAGAGCTAGGAAGCGAGAGGGAGAGAGAGAAGCTGGCTCCCTGCTGAGTGCAGAGGCCAACACAAGGCTCAATCCTGAAACTCCAGGATCATGACCTGAGCTGAAGGCTGACACTTAACTGACTAAGCCACCCAGGCACCCCCATACATGGTTTTTAAGAGGTTCACAAATCTCAACTTGTAACAAAAATTATACATGGGCAAACCTTTATGTGTGTGTGTGTTTGTGTGTATATATATTTTAGTAAGGTCTACATCCAACATGAGTCTTAATTCATGACCCTAAGAATAAGAGTCAGAGTCATGTGCCCTACCAACTGAGCCATCCAGGTACCCCAGTGCAAACATGTTTTTACAGCAGAAGGCCCAGAGTTTTCATGAGATCATGCCTCCTGAAAGTTTAAGCAGCTTTGACTTAGAAAGCACAGTTCATAATCAGGGACTCAAGACAGGAAAAAAAAAAAATTAACTTTGGACCATTGTTAAGAATGCCCCAACCAGCATCTCTTCACTGGTCCTATTGCCACTGTTAAGCGAAAGGGGGAGAATTTGGCAAACTCTGTAAAATCAGAAGGAACTGAGGTTCCAGGTAAGAAGCAGGACTCTGGGACTTTGTGTACCCTGTTCCCTTGTGTTTCCATAATCTGTGGCATTATTGGGAGTGGATGAAAGTAATGTACAAGGCAACCTGAGGCTTTTGTAATACCTTCTCTGCTGAAGGCCAAGTTGAGTTCTGAGATGACCTATGGGATCTGGTTGCTTAAGAGGTCTACAGTGGCCCCAAGAGAGATCTGACCCAACCCAAACAGAACTGATCCTCACAGTGACAGTCTAAAAGGGGGATTTTCTTCTTCTTCTTTTGAACAAATATCAGCAACCAGAGGCAGAACTAGGATCTTAGAGCCCTACCAACCCAAAGCTTCTTCAGCCTTGGGCTGTGAAAGGTAAGAAGTCATATAAACACACTGGGCTCGAATCTTCTCCTCTGTAAATGAGGGGTTGACCTGAATAAGCACTAAGTGCTCTGACAGCAATTCTCTCAAAGAATCCCTCTACTTTGGTAGAAGACTCCTCTCACCTGTAGTAGAAATGCACGGGGCTGAGGTGGCTGATTGTGGGCATGTAGGAATAGTAGAAGGAGCCATAGAGGAAGACAGACACCCAGAGCAGGAGGAGGATGGTACAGAAGAGCACCCCAAACTGTAGCAGCAGCTTGCGGGCACGACCTGCCAAGACGTGGCCCACTTCCTGGGCCCACAGTAAGGCAGGTAATGGTGGGTCATTGACCATGGCAGGGAGTGCAGAGTGTCTGGCCCCAGGTTCAGGCCTTGAGTTCCTAGCTGCTCTGCCACCTGGACGCCACCCCTGGCCATGGGATGAAGCAGCTGGTGGTTCCTGGAAAAAGACAGAGAGGGGGAAAGAATGGCTCTTTTCCCAGGGGAGGTGGGGACAGGAAGGACAAGCTTACTGGACTGGCTTGGAGGAACTAGAGAGAGCAGAACACAGCCAAGACTTCGTTTTCATATGGCTTTTCTCCAGATGACTGCGTTTCTCAACCAATTATCCCTTATTTCCCAATTATTTCCTTCACTGTGCTTTCTTTAACCCCACTGCCCCAACACCTCAGCTGAACTTGGCTTCTGGGCACCCGAGTCTGGGACCGGCCCCCGGGATACTCATTCATAACAACACACAACACAGAGAGGATGAGCACCTTAAAAAGCTTCTACACACACGATGACACCGAGTCCACACTGCGAGGTGGCTGCACCGACAGAATGCGCGACTTGCCTAGGGCCGTACAGCCGCACTCAAAGCCAACAGCCCAAGCGCGCTCACAAGTGCCTCCCGAGTTCCTCCTCTTCTCCCAGAGCTGCGCTCGCTCCCCGCCAGGGCCGAGCCCCACGCCCGGCAGGGCGTCCTGCACTCCCCGCCAGCACCTGACTCCGGCTGGCGGTGGGCGCGGCGCCGGGAGCCCCGACCTAACCGCGCCAGCGAGGAAACCAGCGGCTCGCCGGCCGCCAGGGCTCTGCAGACTCACCAGCTCGCGGAGGCTGGGGCAACGGCGAGAGGGGACTTCCGCCTCCCGCGGAAGCCCCGCCCCCTTCCGCCGGCCGCCTCTATGGCCTGGCGGAGCCGGACCTCACTCCAGGGCGGGGCCCGGCGCAAGGGGCGGGGCCTGCCGGGCTGCGGGTTTCCCACCTCCGAGCACTGCGTACTGTCCCCTCCCTGCCGTCCCCCTCCCAGACCCGAGAGGACAGGCGCCTCCCTCCAGGCCTCAAGATAAGGCCCAGGGCAGGCTATGAGTCAGCAGCATCCCCCTCAGGCCGCCCCTCGAGGCCGCAGTCGGGGCCCTCCACCCACACCTTCACCACCGGCCATCTAAACCCCCCGCAAAGGGGGAGAGGAGAAGGCACCCAGCTGTCGCCCACTTTTATCGCCCACAGCTCCTTGGACCCGCAGGCGTCCGAGGCAGAGAGCCCTGCTGGCCGGCCGGCCGGCTGGCCCCTATCACAAGAGTGACAGCATTTCAGCTCCGTGTTTTGTCTCCAGCAATTTAGAACGCAACCGACCTCCTCGGACCCTAACTGGACTCTCCCTCAGGATCCCCGCAGCGCGTTATGTACACTAGATCTTAGCAGGCGGTACCTTCTATTTTGTATATGACTATTCACCCCAGATAAGATTCCTCAGAGGGGAAGGTTAATACTGTGTCCATCTTCACATTCCCTGGAACGCCAGCCACAACCCTGCAGGCCTGGGATGTAATCTCTCAAACCAATACCCACACTCCAAAACCCACCCTGGAAGCTCATATAGTTCAAGAAACATCCGAAGACTTTCCCCACAGTGTCCCCTACCTCTTCTTTGTCCGATTCTTTGATCTGGTATCTGCACACCTCTTTTCCCCCAGCTTCTTCTCCTTGTTCTTTAGGCATCTTCCTAATGAACCTTGTTGCCCCTGGATCTTCCACTCGAGTCACTTGTGGCTAGAACATGAAGTGGCTGGTGATCTAGAAGCTCATACCTGTCGCTCATCACATTTTCCTGGATATAGGGAATGGAGGGTCCCTGGGAAAGAAAAGAAGATTCAGGTACTACATGCTATGTCAGAGCAGAGGGAGGAGGGAGAAGGGGGGCGACTGCCCAGCTGATGTCAGATTTTCAAATGAGCAGGGTCCCCCCCGCAGCCAGTACAGACTCCACAGCAGGCGATGTCACAGGTCCAGACCACCCCATTTAAGGGGGTGGGGGGGGAGTTGGCCTGGGCCTCTGCTCTTTCCAGGTTCCTCCTAGTCTGGATTCAGAATGCCTGCATTGGGGGAAGGGCAGCTAATGAGACAGTTCACAGTGGGGGTGTGCGTAGGGGCTGCAGTCACCAGCCAGGCTCCCCCACTGGTCCGGCAGTTGGTATGCTCCAGGATCTGAGCAGCTCCTTCTAGCATCCTTCATCCTTCAGGTACCAGCGTCTGGGCAGTGCCTGAGCTGCCGGAACTGGGACTAGCCCCAGGCAGACCTCTGACCTGACCTCCCCAGTGGACTTCTTTGTATCAGCTGCTTCTGCTGCTGCCGCAGATCTTTTCAGCTGCAACTCCCTGCAAGGTGGGGCACCCATCTCAGGCAGCTTTTGTGCACCCCACTGACTACTCCCCAGGGCTGTTGCTGCCTGTGGCCTCAGGTGAGTAGGGAGCATCCTGCTTTTCTCCCCCTGGGGCTCAAGGGGGCAGGGAGAGGGGGGTTACGAGTCCTCATCAGGGCGGGGCTTTTTCTGGTGGAGGCTTTCAGAGCTGGGAACACACATGGCTGGAAGGGCTGAAAAGCCTTAAACCATTTTTATGTCTAATGATCCGTGGCCCAGGCCGTAGGGGGGTTTGGGTGGCATTTCATCCCACCGTCTCCATTTCCTTGGCCCAGGAAGACAGGGATGGGAAAGAACGCTAGAGGATGAGGATAAGAGAACAAAATACTGGGACACATGACCCCAGTCTTGTAAAGATTGATGAAAAAGGAGCACGAAGGAGGGGTCTTCAGATGAGATTATGCGGCCCCGCACGCCCCACATCATGGTCTGAGCTATCCCTCTCTTTTCTCCAGGATGAAAGGGGAGACCCCTGTGAACAGCACTATGAGTATTGGGCAAGCCCGCAAGATGGTGGAACAGCTTAAGATTGAAGCCAGCTTGTGCCGGATAAAGGTGGGCAGACCCTGGGTCCCATTAGTTGGCCCAGTTAGTTGTGTTGTAGGTCCCCAAATCTCAGGCTAAGATAGATGTTTTCTTTCCTGGACTGCCTGCCCTCAGGGGAGGAGTCTCTGGCTCTGGAAGGACAGCTGTCCTCTGGCCTCTGTGGGGGATGAGGGAGGCGAATACTGTCTGAAGAAGCCCTAGGGGTGGCAGAAGATAACCCATTTGGGGAGGGAGGCGGCTCCCTCTCAGAGGCTCTGGCTAACAACTCCCCTCCTGGCTGTGCCCCAGGTGTCCAAGGCAGCAGCAGACTTGATGACTTACTGTGATGCCCACGCCTGTGAGGATCCCCTCATCACCCCTGTGCCCACTTCGGAGAACCCCTTCCGGGAGAAGAAGTTCTTCTGCGCCCTCCTCTGAGTTGCCCTGTCCCTCGGCACAAGCTCTTCACCTTTCCCTCTCCTAGACCCTTCCTTAGGTCAGTAACTGTCGTGAGCCCCTGAGGGTCCCTGCATCCCCATCCCTAGCCCTTGTCCAGCCCCATGAGGTTATCTGAAGCACAAAGGTCTCCGTCACCGATCTGTCGACCCCATTTCCTCGCCCACTGCGGAGGACCCCAAGTAGCCCCTGACCCAGGGCCCCCTTAGCTCCATCCCCAGAACGGCCGTTCAGACTCTGCCAGCGTCCTGCCGGCTTCTCTCTGTGACCCGCTCAGATAATGGAGAGAGGGATGGGCCGAGGGATGGGCCGAGGAATGGACCGGGTGCTTGCTCTCAGTCTCACCTGCAGCTATGAGAAGGGTAAAGCCATTTGAAGAATAAAGTCATCCAGAGTCTCAGAGGACAGCTCCTGTGTTAGAGTTCTTGGGGGAGAGGACCATCAGTCTGTAGATCTGGGAGTGTGTGCGGCAGGTGGAAGGCTTGGCATACCCCAGGAATAGGGCCAGTCAAATCAGGTTAGACATTGTCTAGGATCGGAGATCGCCGGGATGGCGGGGATGGCGGGCGCGAGAGAGCGTCTCAAGTGGAAGAACTAAGTTACAACAGACACTCAGAGGCTACGGAGAGCACTCACACACGCACACGCGCGCGCGCAAGCACTGAACACAAGCGAAAATGAAAACAGACCGAACAGGGGAGATCTAGGGAGGGATTCCGAGAGCATTCGCAGACCGCAGGAACTCTGGAACGGAGGGGAGGAGCGCGGCTCCAATTCCTGCGAAGGGGCCGGTTTTACTTCTAAGATGGCCGCGCCCACAGCGGGCCCCTTTCCAAGATGGCCACCGCCATGGGACTAGCGCCAATATGGCAGCCTCACGTCACTGGGTTTCACCGTACAGGGCTACCGAGCTAGCCCCATGCTTAAAATGGCGGCCCCAGGCAGCCAGAGATCTCAATATGGTCCCTTCTGTGCTCATCTGGTCTCAAAATGGCTGCCCCTGCCCTTGCCAACTCGATGCCCATTCCTACCCACCCCGGAGTCTGAAAATCGACGTCTCCCCACCCCCCACCATCCAGGTGAAGGCGCACGGGTGGCTATAAGCAAAGATCGTGGGACAAGAGGACCCTCGCAAGCACAGCGTAGCAGGCATACGGGTCGCATGGATCTTGGCGAGGGAATCTAGGCTCTACAGCTTGCCAAGTAGAGGCTCCCTTTGGGGTGTGCCCGGCACCGTTCCTCAGTCGCCTTCTGGTCTCCGTAGGAGCTAGATAAGCTCGAAATTCATTCGGGTTGGGTTTCCTGGTAGGGCTTGCAGTGTTCCCATTTCTCCCTCAGGCCCGTTCTGTCACATCCGCCAGAAGCAACGTCCCCACTCCTAGTGTGCCTACCAACCTTCGTAGTGGCCCCAGCTTGCCTTCTGGGCAGATGCCAAATCCAAGGCTTAATGTCTCACGAGCGCCTCCCAGACTCAAACTTGGCGGAGGTTTATAAGCCGGGGATGCTTTTCTAGAAGCCTTTTCCTTCCAAGGGTGAACATATGGAAGTGGGACCAGCGCCAAGACAGGAAGGTAACAGTCCCGGGGTGTCTGCTCCTCATGCATTATCAACATCCCCCAAATTCAAGGATGTATCTATCCTTCCTGGGGGGAATCCTAGGCCAGCTCGTTTTGTCAGGATACACTTTTGGAGGGGCACCTGGGTGATTCCATTGGTTAAGTGTCTGCCTTCAGCTCAGGTCACCAACCTAGGGTCCTGGGATGGAGACCCATGTTGGGCTCTCTGCTAAGGGAGACATCCCCTCTTCTGCTCCCCTTGGATTGTGCTCCATCAAATAAATAAATACAATCTTAAAAAAAAAAAATACATTTGCGGGGGTGGGAGGAGGCACCTTGCAGCAGTAGGAGGTATTAGGGATATCTACCACCCCCAGCTTCCCCACACCTTTGCACAGGAAACAGTTAAGGAGAGAGGAATGCAGAGAGGAAACCACAGGAATAAAGGGCATCTACCAGGAACTGAACTTAGTCTCCTATGGATGTCTCCACAGGTCCGGGGTACCCAATGGACTTGGGGCACTTTCAGGAACAAAAAGCAGCTTTCCAGCTGTTGAATTTCTGAGCCCTAACATGTTCTGAAGGTCATCTAATTACCTCACCCTAGCAATGAAGAAGCAGGGAAAACAACCTGGTTGCCCTCCTGCAGTGGGGACCTACCCCCATTCTGTTCAGGAGTCCCCATTGGTTCCTTCTTGGTGTTTCATGAAAACTCCTGAAAGGATTCAGTATAGTCTATTTTATTCTTTTAAAGATTGATTTACTCTGGGGCGGAAGGTTAGGGGCAGAGAGAGAGAGAAAATCCCACACAGACTCCCCACTGGGCACAGGGGGCAGGGAGGGGGGAGAAGGGGATGGGGCTGGGAAGGGCTTGGTCTCCTAAGATCATGACCTGAGCTGAAATCAACCCACTGAGCCACCCAGGCGCCCCAAAAAGCATCTTATCTAGAAAGTGTCTGGCACAGAGCTGGCACTCAAATATTTAACGAATGATTATACTATATATGCTTAAATAGCAAGCAATGCAGAGCAGACACTAAGAAACTCTCTTTCTACTGCATCAGGGTTGGGCAAATTCCAGGAGAGTAAGTGAAAATTTCCACATCAGCTCAGACTTGGTAAAAAGCCAGAACGGAAGTGCTCAATAAACGTAATCTTGATATTCACTGTTTTGCTTTTTAAGTCTCTTTTCAATTTTTCTGCACAATTTTCATACTCATCAAATTGGGGGTGAACGGCTGCAGCCCTATTTGGGGACAAAGGGGGCTTAAGACGTTACCAGATGGGTGCCTGAGTGGCTCAGTTAAGCACCTGCCTTTGGCTCAGGTCATGATTTCATGGTCCTGGGATCCAGTTCTGCATCAGGCTCCCCACTCAGCAGAGACTGCTTCTTCCTCTGTCCCTCCCTCCCCCGTCACTTACACGGGCATGCGCTCTCTCTCTCGCAAAGATAAATAAAAATCTTTTTTAAAAAAAGAGATTACCAGAGACCAGGCATTAACCATCAATAACCATTAAAAATGATTAATTTTAAAAAATAATTAGCTTTAAAACTGACTTTAGGGTGCCTGGGTGGCTTAGTTGGTTAAGCAACTGCCTTCAGCTCAGGTCATGATCCCGGGGTGTCAGGATCGAGTCCCACATCAGGCTCCCTGCTCAGCACAGAGTTAGCTTCTCCCTCTGACCCGCCCCCCCTCAAATAAATAAACAAAATATTTAAAAATTAAAAAAACAAAATAAACCTGACTTTAAATATCCCAGAAAATGGGCAAACACTAATATCAAAGATAGCCTTTATGTAAACAAAGCCGTAAGCCTCTGGGGGTCTGAATCTGTGTCCCACACAGAGAGAGGAGTTAGAGCAGGATCTGTTACCTGTTATATCACTACTTTTTCCAAACACTGGTTGTGAGCCTGTGGCATCTCAGCTTTATTAAGTCCCTGACCATTTATTAGAAATTACAGTTAGGGGGCGCCTGGGTGGCTCAGTGGGTTAAGCCTCTGCCTTTGGCTCAGGTCATGATCCCAGGGTCCTGGGATCGAGCCCCACATCAGGCTCTCTGCTCAGCAGGGAGCCTGCTTCTCCCTCTCTCTCTCTGCCTACTTCTGATTTCTCTCTGTCAAATAAAGAATAAATAATCTTAAAAAAAAGAAAAAGAAATTAGTTAGGAGCAGTTCAGTGTTAGCAACACAATAGCGCTCTTGTTAAAGTTACCTTAAAGTAACTATGAAATAACCCCCAACAAACATCTTTCACGGAATAGGGCTCTTCCTCCTAAGTAGTAATGACTTATTAATAAACTTATTTGGCCCCCAAATGGAACCTTACATTTAGCTTTAAGCATCCGACTGGTTTTAGTATAGGCCAAATACAGAGAAGTCAGGATTTAGAATTTATTTTCTCCTACTCCACTGGCTCAAACGCTCAGCCCAAGCAGGCACTATGGGGACTAAGAACCCTCAAGTGAAGGCCTGGCTGGCTCCCAAGTGACTCGCGGAACAGGAAGGGAGTACTAGCCATGCAAGGGGAAAGCCATCGTCGGTTGGACCCAGCACAACTTGAGGAATCACCATCAAAAATCAGTTTCCCCCAGATAACACACTCCACCTCAGTCAGTGCAGCCACAGCAGAGAGGGTGAATTCAATCCAAATGGTTATTTATTCTAAAACTGGAAGCTACTATGCCTACATTTTTGCCAGGATGTAATGAGAACAGGGGAGGAAAAAGTTACAGATGTAAACAATGACACAGTTACATTTTTTTTTTAAACGGTAAAACCCTTTTTTACTGGCCACTTCCAAGAATGCTTTACAGGTTGTGCAAAAACATTTACAGGCTCCATGTGGTGTGCGTTTCCATCTATGACAACTACAACAGACGTCTGATAAAACACTAAACAAGTCTAAGGAAAACAAGGCTAGGGGTCCCTCCTGGTAATCCACATTTCCCCCACTTAACATTTTTTTCACAATAAAAAGACAGAAACAAACCCCAGACATCTACTGTTGTTGTAAGTGATCTCTTGGGTTAAACCAACAAGGATGTGGCAGCTTCACTCTCCATCCAGCAGAAAAAGTTTTTTGTTTTTTTTTTTAAACGATGACTTTCTGGTGTCCAAAATTAACAGCAAGTCCCTCCACTAGCCCTCCCCCAACCCCCAAGACCTCCAAACGGCTTGAGCTTTGTTCCTCTGGCCCCGAGGGCCTGGCATCCACAAACCACATCAGAGACCATAAGAAGATGCTATTCGCCAGAGGACGGAACATTTGAAAGAGGGATGGCAACTTCTGCCTCAGATTCAATTTTCTATTCACATCATCTTGCCCTACGGCTCGAATTTCTACCTCCCTGCCTGGCACTACGAGCAAAGCTTTCTCAAACTCCCTTAATAAGTTGTTAGTGGATTACAGCCAAGTTCATGCAATCACTTCACCCACTGCCACACACAAATCCACGAGGGCCCCACAAGGAAGCAGGCGCCAACAGAAAGGATGTCGTGAGGAGCAAGCCGGCTCCTTCCTACCAGCACCCCCTTGCCAGCCTCGGGGGGCAGAAAGATGTATGGGACGGGGGTGACTGGAGGACCAGGGCGGGGCCTGCATGCCTAGAGAAGGGCTGCACGGAGGGAGTGATGGCAGAGGGAGAGGAAGATCAGATCTCAGCACAAAATTTTTACCCGAGGGCTGCCCAGGTGAGGAAACGGAAGCGGAGCCTCGGGGTAGGCATGGGGTCCAAGCCGGTCCCCCCCCCCCCCCTCCCCGCCACCGACGGGCTAGTGCTGCAGGACACGGTGTTTGCGGAGTAAGCTCTTGGCTGACACAACGCGGGGCAGGAAGAGGACTTACAACTGAAGCGGAGGACGGAAGGAGCATTCCCACACCCCCGGATTCCTGAGCCCAGCCACCGGAAGCTGTTCGTCAAGAACCGGGAGGGTGTCGGTAAAGTTACAAACAAAAAACTATCCCAACTCAAGTCTCCTGGCTAGAGGCCTCTCTGGGGACGAGCAGGGACAGCGCCCCTGGAGGAATCCGGTTTCCAGAAGTCGGGAGGGGGCGGCTCCCTTCTCAAGCACACACACGCTCTCACATTCTCGGCCTCCCCCCCACTTCGGCAGCCCCCACTGAGCTGCCCCCACCCCCCACCCCCCTCCTATCCACTCTCTACCTGTGTATCAAAAAACCCAGCAGGGCCTGTGCCCCCTACACTGTATAAAAGAGTTGCTATTCTCAGCACCTGGGCCCGGGAGCCCACACCACAGGATTCGCCTATGTACATATCCCGCTGCGGCATCAGGAATCCTGCTTCGTTTCTGTGTGAGCTGAAACCCTGAGAAACGCTCCTTCTCTCGCACTACGAGAGGCCAGGTACCCTAACAGAGATGATTTCAGAGACTTCCCGCCTGTCTCGAGCTTGGAAGACAGAGAGCAGAGACTGGCAAAATCACAATCTTCCGGCTGAGGGCGGCAACACCATTCTCCCCCGAAGGTTCTGCGGAAATTCACTGCCGGGTGCGCGGAGCGTGCAGGCTATTCCGCTCTGCGATCGTGAGCCTCGTGAGCCGTCCCGGGCCGCCTCGGCCTGGGAATCCTACGTAACAGAACCACCCAACTGGCAGTCTCCACGCCTCCGCCAAACGGCACGAGGCCCGGGAAAGTGGAGACAGGGACACTTTGGCCTCCCAGCCCACCAGACCAGATATCCCGAGAGGGAAAGGTCGGTAAAGAAAATACAAACGGTTAGTTGGTGCAAGTGATTGATAAGAGCCAATCGTTTATTTTCACTGCCCCAGTCACAAGCTCTCCCTCTGTCCCCACTCCTGCCTGCTCCGGAGAGGGCGCGCTCCCATGCGTGCCCACCCTCTCCGCACCTCCTCAACACTCCCCCTTCCTCGGCTGCCAGTCCAGCTGCCTTAGAATGTCAGAAGGGTGACATTTTCAGTTCTTTTCCTGTCCGAACTGCAGGATACAGGACAGGCAGCCCTAAGTGCTGCTTTCTGCGCAAATGTTTTTTGATTACAAATATCTAACTAGGTTTGAAATGTTTTATAGAATAAGACAATATTCTTTTCAACAAACTTTTAAAAAAAATGTACAGTTTTGTAGTTTCCACCTCCCCCCTCCCCTGCCCCTGCTTGCGCACCCTCCCCCCCACCGCCCCTCCCCGGCAGCTCAGCCCCACCCGAACAGCCCCTGTTTTCCTTGGTTGTGTTTTGGGGGGTGCCTGGCACCCCTAGAGATTCAGCTTCACGGCTGACAGGCGAGAATGACAGGGGCTTCACCGATACCCTTGGTAACCGTAGTAGTTCCTGTAGTATCGGTCTCTGTCCTGGGGGTGGTGGTAGTAGTAATTCTGCCACTAGAAGAGAGGGGAAACCCCGTCACTGGGCGCCACAGCTGGCGGAGGACGGAGAGGCATGCCGTTCATTCCTCTAGTCCTGCCACCCCCCTCGCTCTCCCCGAAGATACTCACATCCCGACTGTACTGTCTGTAATAGTCTCTGTATCTGTTGTACTCATAATCTCGCCCGTAGAACCGATCATAGTCTCCCCTGTATCGATCGTAGAAGTTACGGTAACCCTGAGAAAGGAGGAGCGGACATTTACGGGTGGTCGGCATCACGGTCCGCTGCCATCCCATTTGAAACGAGACACACGTCAGAGCTTGATATGATCAACAGGCTTAAGCTTCCCCGAATAAATTCTTCCAGAGGAACACAGTAAATGGGCAAAACCCTAAGCCCTGAGGAAACAGCCCAAACCGCTCTGCTCCCCCAAGCCAATAGGAATGGCCATCACGACCCAGAGGGAGGAGCAGAAGGAGAGCTGCACTCACCCCTCTGTTTCCAGACTGCCCCCAGTACTGCTGCCCGTAGGCCCGGTTGTCGTAGCCTCGGCGCTGCCCGCCCACTGGAAGAGAAACGGAGAGCGCGCTCAGACAGCTGGCATGGGGTCCTGGCTCCACGTCTGAGTGGAAATCAAAAAGTCGGAGCCAAAGGCAATTCTGGGGGAGTAGGAAGCCTACTTCTGTCAGGCTTACACAATGGTAATTAAAACACCAGCCAGGAGCTTTTTCAAGAGTCTGAAGGGGGAGGGCAGAGGAAGAGAGACACAAGGAAACCAAGCCACCTTGCTTTAGGAGCTCCCCAATTCCTGCAAAACATCTCAGATGGCAAAAGGATAGACGGCAGAGTTAGGAAGAGGAATAAAATCTGCCATTCATAGGATCGCAGACTTTCAGTCTGGGAAGGGACCCCAGCTATCCTATAACCCAGACCTATTATTCCACGCCAATGACACAAAGTCTAACTAGTAAGCTCGTCTGGGGTAGGAAGCTGGTATGCCCACTGCCTAGCACACAGCAGACACTCAAAAATTTTGTTGACTTATACACACACACACAAACAAACATTATTAAAGGGCAGTGAACGCACAGTACGGGGCTCACTGACAAGACATTCAGGAGGAAAATTAATTCTATCACTAGCCTAACTTACTTCATAACCCTCCCAGATTACCGAATAATGCATTCACTTTCTATCTACACAGCTGCGTTGATCCAACAGATAAAGCAGAGAGAAACTTTAGGCTGAAAATCCTGTCTCACTGCACTCCTCCTGGAGCTCTACTGCAACAGTGAGCAGGAAGCAGGCGGGGCACTCGGAAGTAAAACTGAAAATGGGACAGAGAAGCTCAAACACTGTTTTTCAAGGAAAAAACATTTCTGTTGCAAAAGAACTATCTCTCGCTGAACGGAGGATTGTGGGAAAAGCCTAAGATGATGGGGGGTGGAGGACACAGGAAGAATGAGCTCCATAAAGAAGGTACTTCCTTAACACCTACAACTTGACCGGGGGTCCTTGCCTCCACCATGGCTCCCTCTGTGCGCAGCGATGCCGCCGCACCAAGGCAGGGAGGCTGGCAGGTCCCCGGGACTCACCGTAGCCTTGGCCGCGGCTTCGGTTCTGCCGGTTGCGCTTGTTTCGGTTGTTTCGGCGGTTTGTCCGCTTCTCAGAGGGGGGCAGCAGCTTCCTGGCCTCCTCCTTGTACTTAGTGACAATGGGCTGAGCTTCCTCCTTCTCCAGCTCGCCGTATGTCACCTCATCCATATAGTCGCATTTCTCAGGCAGAGAGAAGTTGGCTGTAAGAGGAAGAGAGAAGCTCGAGGTCTGAACAGTGCGTACATGCGCAAGATCTCACCTTGAGAAGCCCACTAGAGGAGGCGCGGGATCTTCTAAGCCTCGTCTACCCATGCCCACAAAGGTGCTGGGTTCATCCCTACTCGCATTTAACTGAATGATGCACTTGCCCTACTGGAAGTTTTTCCCTAAATTTTATCAGCCCCAGGCCAGAGGCTACCTGCGAAGTCTATTTACAAGTTCTCCAGTGATCCATAATAAATTAACAGTGAATTGGGTTCCAGTCTCTTATCAGGACAGAGGCAGGTAGCCAGAGGCTAAAAATACCTGAGAAAGCTTTGGTGTTGGTAAGATGCTGAAAAATCCACTCTTAAGAGTGACTCCGGGAGAAGCTGACCCAAACCAAAATGCACTTACGCATCTAGATGAGCCCAGGAAACAAGGGTACAAGGGAGTTCAATTACCACCTGTGCGCGATGGGCCAGCACACGGGGCCGAGTCGCAGCAGAATTCGGCTCAATGGGGGATCCCCTGATTCTCAGAGAAATCCAGTGACCTCTCTGAAATGAATTCTTCCAAGTGTCTGAGTATCAGGTATGTACTGGCAAAGCTCATTCTGAGTGAACTCAGAGCGTCCGGCTCTCAGGTGTGTCATCAGCTCCCGGGTCTGGGCATTACCACAATTCAAAGAGCCAGCAGCCAATACGACAGGAGGGATGCCAGAAGATGAAGGCAGCCAACGGGGGGGAAAAAATCACTCTCAAGAGAACGACTGGAAGTGGGATCAGTCAAGATGGAGATGATGCTCTAAGGTTCTGTACTGCATTAAAAATTACAGGCACATACCAAAAACCAAAACAAAAAAAAATCCTAATGTGACACTAGAAAGCAAGGTATACCAATGAGACTGTTCACACCAAACACCATAGTTTCGTTTGAACTGAAATAACCACCCCCCCAGAACATAAATTCAATGAAGGCAAAGCCTCGTTTAACTGGCTATTTACTCTCTATGCCTAGGATAGTACTAACAAACAGTAAACACCCCTGAAGCTTTTACTATATGAGTAACTGACTCAGCAAAGCCTCTGCTCTGAGTGGTGGTCTATCACTACCTCCCTTTTTGTATCCTCTCTGCAATGATTCAAGGAGTTACTGCCTCTCTCCAGTCATTTCCGCGTTCATCCATCTACAAGTGCTCATACCCACTCATTTACTCTCCAGATTCACACACACACACACACACACCCTTTGTTAAAGTAAGCTCTCTGCCCAACCTGAGCTTGAACTCGTGACAAAGAGATCAAGAGTTACATGCTCTACCTTCTGAGCCAGCCCGGCACCCCCAGATTTACTCTTTAAATGTGGAGAAGTACTCCAGATGCTAAGAGGCGCTAAGAGGCCCTGAAAAGGTGTGCACTGACCAAGGACAGGCTCCCTAACTTGTATCATGTTAGCCCACCTTTCATCTCCAGCATGATAGACTCAGGCACATCATCTCCCTCCACTTCCTTCCTCAACTCCAGCCTCTTCTTCCAATCTTCCTCATTAGGAACAACCACCACCACTTTCCGAGAGAAAGTCTTGAACAGCAACAGCTTCCGCCGTTGGCCAGAGTTGTACACATTACACTAGGGACAGGAAGGATAACAGGTTTTAGGAATAAAAATGACCACTCATATGCAACCGAAACACTTACGGAGAATCTTTTCGAAGGGAAGCAAGAGATGAGGGGTCGTACAGACACAATTTCCCCTAAATGCTTCAAATTCTACCTAACAGATATTATCCTGTTTTGCACATCAGAAAAATTGAGACTCAGAGAACAAGACTTGTCTGAAGTCATAAACCTAGTAAGTGGTGGAGCCAGGAATCCAAACAAGCTCTTCCCATTACCTCTATTATGTGTGTATAGTCTGGGTCCCTACTCTCTGGTAAAAACACTCATAGAAGGCATCTCTGAGTTTAAAAAACATTATGGCCACAATATAACCGCTCGGTCATAATCAGGTAACCTGGTTCTGATCGTGAATTCAGTCTCCCTCTACATATGCACCCCACTTGGGACTGCAGGCCATTCTATCAGATAAGTTTTCATCTTTGGACCTTCTGTAAAATTAGCTTTCTTTCTTTCGTTCGTTTTTTTAAGTAGCCTCTACACTCAATGTGGAGCTCGAATACACAACCCCAAGATCAAGGGCTGCACTTCCCACTGACTCAGCCAGCCAGGTGCCCCGGTTTTCTGTTTTTGTACCCCCCCCCCCGGCCCCAATGTCTGAAAAATACCTGATCAAGAATGAAGTTCCTCTTTGTCCGGGAAGCAATCTGGACCAGCTTACTAAGGCACTGGGAGGCTTGCTGAACTAAAAGGTCTCTGCTTTTGGGGTCCATCTCTGGCTCCTCGAGCCCCTTCATCTGGTGAGTTCGAGGGGAAGTGAAGAGAAAAACAAGAAGTTATGCAGCAAGTTAAAACCCAGGAGTCACAGGTAAAGGCCATCTCTCTAAATGCCACCAAAGCTATCACAGCAGTTCACTGCTACTCCTCAATGCTGTGAATGTATGTTGTCCATTTTCTAAGAGTCACTTCCAGTCTTGATATGGATATAGGCCAGATTTCACCTGCTTTCAGAAATCTGACAACACAGCCAACGGAGGAAAAAAAAAAACTACTTTAAATATATATTGAGAATTCATTTCTCTATTTGTGGGATCCTGTTCGCAGACACTTAACAGACCCAACTCCATCAGAAAAAGGTTATAGGCCTTTCCTGGGGCCTCCAAAGCAAATACCAAGACTATCCTCCCCCAGGCAACTCACCCTCATTTGATTGAGCACAGTCTCAGCTCCCAGGACATTGTATCTTTTCTCGGGGTTTTCTTTTGCGTATTTCAGTGCCCACTGGGTCTTTCCAGATCCAGGCAGTCCTACCATCAGAATCACCTATAAGCAAACAGAACCAGGAATACCATGAAAAGTGACGGAGGGTCATGTTTACAAAGCCCGATTTAAGAGCATCATATCTGCCCCAGCTCAGCGGAGCTTTAAGAAGCAGCTTTACGGGGCGCCTGGGTGGCTCAGTGGGTTAAGCCGCTGCCCTCGGCTCGGGTCATGATCTCAGGGTCCTGGGATCGAGTCCCGCATCGGGCTCTCTGCTCAGCAGGGAGCCTGCTTCCTTCTCTCTCTCTCTGCCTGCCTCTCAGTGTACTTGTAATTTCTCTCTGTCAAATAAATAAATAAAATCTTAAAAAAAAAAAAAAAAAAAAAAAAAAAAAAAAAGAAGCAGCTTTACGAGAAGCCGTAAAGACCAACTGTTCCAAAGCACAAGTACGAAGGTTTCTGCGCGTTGCCTGGCATACCTCACACTCCTCTATGGTCTTGGGAGGGACAGCGGTGCGCACCCGCTCCTCAACAGGCACAGCATGAATGAACACAAACTCTTCCGGTGGTGGGAAGAAGGGCTCCTCCTTCTGACCAAAGTTTAATTCTACAACACAATTTTTGCAGAGGACATGGGGTAGGAGGGCCCGTTCCGCCAGGGACTCCTTGTTGATCCGGAACGCCACACCTAGGTCTTCTCCGTTCTTGGAAAAAGAAAGTTCTACTTCTTCAGCCTCAAAATTCTACAATAACAACAAACAAGAGCGTTTGTGACTTTACAGGGTTTGAGACTGATTACATCTTACAATATTTTTAAAGAACTCAGACTGCTAAACACAACTAAGCAAACAATGCATCAAATGCACAGAACACAAGACCTGACAGGAAGCAAACTGAAGGGCACTTGGGTAGCTGAGTGGGTTTAGCGTCCGACTCTTAGCTCAGGTCTTTATCTCAGTCATGAGTTCGAGCCCCACAATGAACTCACTGATACATTCCAGACTTTACCTGCTTTCAGAAATCTGAAAATACAGCAAAGGAAGTAGGCTCCTGCCTAGCATGGAGCCTACTTGAGGGGGGGGGGGGCAAACTGAATCCCGAGTGCCCTCTACCCACTCCTTGCTATGAATCCACAACTTTTAGGAGCACTTACAGCAAAGCAGCCAATGACATCATTCTCCCCGAAAGTCTGGCCAAATTCTTCAAACTGCCCATTCTCTGCCTTGAGTCCTCGTCCATCAAAACCATAAGAGAATTCATCCTCACCTAGAACAGTGAACAAATTAGTTACCTACACCCAAATTTCCTATGGAGTAAGCAACACGGCAGCAAACACAACGATTAAGTTAAAAATAACATTACCAAGCTGTGGATGGGAAAAATCAACAGACCATCCAACTCGAAGGAGAGAAACCTCTGTGCAGCCTTCTTTCATTGGGAGATTCTGGGTTACCTGGTCAAGTCAGAAAAGGAACTCTCAGATACTCTGACCAATGCAGGAGCAAAGTCTGAGTTAGAAAGACAAGACTTCTACATGAACTGAAAACTACTATCATAACTCCACATCAGAATAACACCTGTCAATGAACCTAAACCAAAGCTAGAGAGATCGATTTCTTGGTTATTGGAGCTAAGGTTATCATTAAAACGTGGGGCCTTTTACTGCATTAATACAATATTGGTGGGCAGGACCTGAATACATAGTAGTTTAATGAATAATTTAATAAATGAATGGTCTTAATGAACTGCATATACTACCTTGGCCTCAAAGCAGACTTTCCCCTTTGTCACGCCATAAGTACTCCTTGCCCCAGACCAAAGGGTGGGGAACTTCTCTGAGAAAAGTGGCTGCCCTCCATAGCGGTCTTTGCTCACTTGAAAATGGAGATCCGAGGTATCTGTTAGAAAGAAGGAAATCTGTTTATTCCAAAGCTCAACACTCAAAAGCCACCAACAGAACAAAAATACACCTAGTTGTCAAGAATGGATACAAAGTCTCCCATTGCTAAGTCTCTTAAAAATTGCAGGCCAGGAAATTTTAATATCCCAAATCACATCTGACTGGTTGAAAACCCCAACCTTCTGCCTTATACATACACGTGTCCAGGTTCACAAGAGTCTGATCCTCCTCCTCATCTTTTGCCTCTTCTTCCGGGGGTGGTGGAGACTTTGAGCTGTGGGTAGAAGAGAAAAGCAAATGGTGTATCCAAACCCCTCTTCTTTGAGGGGTGTCTGTAAAATGTCTGTAAAATGTCAACTATCAGTGAATATAAAATTCCAGGAGACAGCTGCTTTCAACAAATGAGAAAACAACAACAGGAGCTTTCAAGAGCAGATCCGATCTAATACTTATGCCTATAAAAAACCTATTCCATTTTTAATCCACCCCTCTTTCCAAACTCTCCAATCAACATCAGGTATACCAAAATCAGAACAGACACTCCTTTCAATGAAAGGGACTGTTTCCCTCACCGGCTGTGGTAAGCCTCCTCTCGGAATTCATAGTAAGCTCGGCCATGTTCATCCTTCTCATCCCGCTGTCTCTTTACCCCCCGCCGCTCACCATCTGAGCCTGCTGGTTTTGACTTTTCACTATCTTGGTCATCTCCTACAAAAAGGAGGGAAAGAAAATCAGCAGTTTTCATTTTGGAATGTAGATTAAGTTCAGAACCAATAGCAACTAAAGGAGGAGCTGAGAATCCGTCTAATGAGAACAGCCAGGTTATTCCCACTACATCCATAGAATGTTTTATTTCTAAAGATTATCTTCCTGTCACTAGATGGTATTTTGTCTTAGAAAAAAGAAGGGACGGACCTTATGGGCTAATTAGAGTCAAGCAGTAGATAAAAATTGGACAATTTTTGCATTCTAAATTTATCTGCTTAAATCAGGTCAAACTTGCAGATTTTCCCACCAATATGACATCTTTAAAAATCCCCTAAGTCTTTTTAAAAACTTCGTAGGTTAATTTAATTTTGATTCTTGATTATTAGATTTGGAAATAAGCAAGACAGTTAATACACATTTTCCAACACTGTTCCACAGCTTCATGATATAGATGCCTCAGTGTGAGTGTGTGTACGTATTTTAAAGAGTTTGCCTTTCTAGCTTAGAATGCACAGCCATTCACAGCTTTTACTTATACACCAAACAGACTCAGGTGCAGATACACAGCTGTATTTTTACCGTGCGTTTTTACTGAAAGTTGCCAAGAGCAAACCATTAAGTCACAAGAGACCCATAAATAATACTGCATCTCTACTGCACGTAATTTGGGGCAGAAAGGTGTTGCCACATATTTAGCAACATTCTCTGCCAGAGGGGGGAAAAATACCTGGAATTTTTCCTTAGACTTTGGTAATTTGCAACACAAAGATATTTAATAATAATTTCTTTAAAGCAGCCCTTTATCTCTTAACCTTTTTTACCTGCTATTTGGGATACATGTTAAGTCAAAGGTTATGTAATGGGATTTTTGTTCCAGGACATAGAACAAACAATCTGCAAGTTGCATGTGACTGTCTTAGAATGGGTTCCAATTATACCATGATTACTAATAGCAGCTTTAAAAAATCTGTTATAAAAACTAAGACAACCCACTTCATAGTAAGACTTGGAAGCAGCTCTAGCTTTCCTACCTACTCTGACAGACAGGTATGGATCAGCTCTCACCATCCAACCAATTCAAAAGAAGAAAGGTCACTAACTCCCTGGGGCGACTCTACACATTCTCTTCTGAGGTTACTCAAATGAAGCCACTAACACCTCAATCTTTTCAATTCAGGAAGTCAGGGACCTAAAATGTATAAGGCTGACCAAGTATAAGGCAAATCCCCAAATTTGCCCATCCACGGACTCAGTGGGAAGATTAAAATTTAATCATAAGAATTCAGGTAAGATAAAACCTCTACGAGGGGGTTGGTCAGTTCTAAACGCACTAGATTAAGACCTTCGCTTCACTAGTTAACTATTAAACTCCACACCCTCACACCACTGGCTGCTAAAGCAGGAGCAAGGTTAGACTTCCAGATTTACTGTGTGGTTCAAGCTCCAAGCAAAGTGATGGGGCGAACTTTGGCGAACTTGACTTATTGCTTAATATTTTTAAGGCGGAAATATCAATAGTCAGGTAACCCAAAGGCCAAAGCCTCCCAATAGTGCGGTCTGTCCGTGTAATCGCCAATTTCTAAGCGCATTCCCGCTTTTGGAAAAGATAACCAGTACCGCGGGAAGCTGCTCCACAGGTAGCTCACATGCAGTTCGCGTGCAAAATCGCTCACTTCCAATCCAGGAACCAAGTTAGGCAGGAACCTCCCTCCTGCAGAGAGCAGGGCCGCAAGAGGCAGCCAAACCCCCCAGAAAGGTGGGTAGAGAATGAAAACCACCACCTCCCCTGGGGAGTCCCACCAGAAGGCGATAGGAATCTTGCGCTTTCAGGCAAGTGAGAACGGGGAATCGGACCCCGCGGTGCACAGCTGGGTGCTGGGTCGGGGGCAGTTTGGAGACGGGCTCCGCTGCCAGCTCCTCACCCTGTTCCTCTGCGGCCTTGTCACCCGGCGCCTCAGATCCCGGCGTCTCGTCCCCGCTCCGCTCCTCCGGCTCGTCTTCCTCCCCCTTGCCGGTGCCCTGCTCTTCGCCACCATTTACCCCACCTGACCCCGCCGTGGACTCCTCCGCCGGCTTCTCGGAAGCATCAGGCTCGGCCGCGGCCTCCATGGCTGCCGCCTCCGGGGGCTCCGGCGGCGGCTGCGCGGCCTGGCCCGAGACCTGGGCAGGGGGTGGCTCTTCGTCCTCGTCCTCAAGCAGTGCTTCCTCGTCCTCCTCCTCCTCTTCTTCGTCGTCCTCCTCGTCCCCGCCCGGGCCACCGCCCGACGCGGCTACAGGCCGAGGCTCCGCCTTGCAGGCCCCGCCGGGCCCGGCCCCGCCACCGCCGGCCTCGTCCTCGAGCATCTCGGCGTCCAGCGCCTCCTGCAGCCGCTGCGCCAGATCCACCTTGAGGCCGCGCGAGTCCAGGCCCCGCCGCTGCAGCTCCGACCGCAGCTCGGTCACTTTCAGCCGCTTCACCTCCATCGCCGCCGCCTCCTCCGCCTCCCGCCGCCTCCTCCCCTGCGAACCGTCGACCGAGCCCGACCGCGCAGGCGCCGCCGCCGCCCGCCTCCGCCTCACGCGCCAGCACTGAGCCCGCGCGAGCGAGCGCACGCACGTACGCACGCAGGCAGCGAAGGCCGCGCGCAGCCTCCGCTACGTAGTGTTTGTTTCTCCCTACTGCTCCCCTCCCCCCTTCGGCTCACGGAGCCCCAAACAACGCAGCGGGGCACTGCTTCCCTTACAGCCCTACGGTTCCCCTGCCGCGGGCGGGCGCGCCGAGGACGACGGACTTCCCTCCCCTTACCTCCCGCCCCCTCTCACCCCTCGGCCAATCGCCGCCAGCGGTTTCACCGCGCAGCCGCACCGGAGCCGGAGCCGGGGACTGGCTGCGGTTCAAGTGCCTCGTAGCACGGAGGGGTGTGCGCGCCCGCCTTCCCGTACTTCCAGCCGCGGGCTCTGCGCAGCCGCCGGGAAGCTCCTTTCCCACACGCCCCTCCTACCCCGTCACCACCCTTACTCCCGGCTGGTTTCCGATCGCGCTGTCGTCTTAGGGCTTGCTAGTCTTTCTTCCCTACTATCTATACGTGCGGCAGCTTCTTGAGAAGAAAAAAAAAAGCCAGGAGGGAAGCTGTTGCAACTTGAAATCCTACTAGCAATTGTCTTTCTGTTTAGTACACAAAGGGCTTCCCCAAACCAAGGAATATACTGCGACCCCCTGGCCCTCTTCTCAAAATCCTTCAAGTTCTCTACCCAGCAACACACGCTCGGACCTCGTCTGTTAGCTTTCTTATTGGCCAACTTGAATCGATATCTGCAATTCTGATTGGTCGTGCGTGATCATCCGGATTCTTCCAATTGGCGAAGCTGCCGGGAGATTCCCCGCCCCCCCAGCCCCGGGTTGATCCGCAGGGGCCTGGAGAGGCGGGGTCATTTCTGCGGGATTACTTTTTCGCAGCCGCTTGTGATTGGACGGCGTGGCGCAATGCGCGCTGCCGTTTAGACACCAAACTGTCGGGACTCTGGCCCCGGTACTGTAGGTGCTTCCGCCCGTAAACCGAAGTCGAGGAGGAGACTTCCGTGCCTGGGCGTTTGCAGAGGGCGAGCGGTTGCCCGTGGGGCTTGGGGGACTTGCCACTGAGCTGCTGTGCTGCCGCGTCAGTTTATGTCTGTGGTTTGGGTGCACGGAACGCATTCAGCTCGGTTCCCAGCTTCTGACGCAGATAGAAACAAATGCTTGTGGAATACGTGCAAATAAAGAGCCAGGGTGGCGGCCAGCCCTGTAGCCCTCTTTCTGCAGTTGTCCCCGCCTATTCCCTTTCACTTCCGGGTCAGGGAGGTGTGTCCAAAAGCAAGGAGGAAGCAAAATCCGCCGGCATTCCCACGCCTGCCACAGTTCCTTGGGACGGCCTCTGATTTTCCGGGAGGGCCTGTCCACCCCTCTGTCTCTTTAAGAAATCACTTAGTCTCTGGCTTTACTCTTCCCACATCCTTTGCCTGATTACTCCTGTACGTCTAGAGATCGAAAAATACTGCAGAGTAGAGAGGAAGGGGCTGTAGAAGAAACAAGCGAAACTCATTCCTTGGGGGGCGCCCTGGAGAAGGGGCATTTCCTGCCTTCTCAGACCGGCTACCTCAATTAGTTATTCGCTCCTGTCTTCAGAGCTTCAGTTGCTCTTTCACTTCCCGATTCCGCAAGAGCTCTGGGGAGGCAGAGTTATGGAGAAACGCCTGCAGGAGGCTCAGCTGTACAAGGAGAAAGGGAACCAGCGTTACCGAGAAGGGAAGTACCGAGATGCTGTAAGTAGGTACCATCGAGCTCTGCTTCAGCTGCGGGGTCTGGATCCAAATCTGCCCTCCCCGATACCCAATCTAGGACCTCAGGGCCCGGCCCTCACACCTGAGCAGGAGAACATACTGCAGACCACGCAGACAGACTGCTACAACAATCTAGCTGGTAAGAACAGGGCTGAAGGGCGGGTACAGTATCAGGCAGGCACGTGAAAGTCTGTGAACATTGGGAAAAACACAGACGTGCTCTTCTGTCATGTAATTATTCTGCCATGAATTGAAATGTATTTCCAATCTCTAGGGCTCCCTGCTTCTCAAACTTCACCTGGAGAGTTTAACTGAGCCCCACCCCCCCAGATTCCAATTGAGGTGTAATGTGAGGTGGGAGGAGGATCTACCAATTTGTGTTTCTAACAGATTCCTAGGGGATGTGGTTAGATTTAGGGAATTTTGCACGTTCTGGAAAAAACACTGAACTTATGTTTATGGCGTTGTTTCTTTAATATGTAAAATATAGGAAGAAGCCACTTGCTTTACCCTGTGGTGTCAGTCATTACTAGATGTTTTGGACTTTTCCACGTTTTCCTTCTTCCTATAAATCAGCTCTTGGGGGCGCCTGGGTGGCTCAGGCTGTTAAGCATCTGCCTTCACCTCAGGGTTTTGCTTTGTTTTGTTTTGTCTTTTGTTTTAAAATTTTATTTATTTATTTGACAGAGATCACAAGTAGGCAGAAAGGCAGGCAGAGAGAGAGAGAGAGAGAGGAGAGGAAGCAGGCTCCCTGCTGAGCAGAGAGCCCGATCCTAGGATCTTGACCCAAGCCACTGAGCCACCCAGACGCCCCTCACCTCAGGTCTTGATCCCAGGGGCCTAACTGGGATTCTGCTCAGCTGGAGTGTGCTTCTCTCTCTGCCTCTCCCCCGCACTCATTCTCTTTCTCTCAAATAAATAAAATCTTTTTTTTTTTTTAAGATTTTATTTATTTATTTGACAGAGAGAGATCACAAGCAGGCAGAGAGGCAGGCAGAGAGAGAGGAGGAAGCAGGCTCCCCGCTGAGCAGAGAGCCCCGATTCGGGACTCAATCCCAGGATCCTGAGACCATGACCTGAGCTGAAGGCAGCAGCTTAACCCACTGAGCCACCCAGGCGCCCCTCAAATAAATAAAATCTTTCCCCCAAAAAATCAGCGGGTCACCTGGGTGGCTCAGTTGGTTGGACATGTGCCTTCGGCTCAGGTTGTGACCCTCGGTCTTGGGATCAAGTCTTGAGTTGGGCTCTCTCTGCTCGGCGGGGTATCTGTTTCTCCCTCTCCCTTTGCTTATGTGCTCTCTCTCTCATTCGCTCTCTCTCTCTCTCTCTGAATATTTAAAAAAAAAAAAATCAGCTCTGGGATAACTAGTGTCAACCATCTCCATATGGCCTTGGATGAAGAAACAGATGGCAGAGTTAGTATCACTAAGATTAATCTGTGAAAAGAAAGTAAACTTCTCAGGTCTGTTCTATGGCAGGCAACATAATCATAGTGCTAATGAAATTATTTTGAAATATATTGAAGCATTCTAATGGTCCCAGCCGAGGCCATAGAAATTATTAGGATTAATTTTTATACTTAATGACTGTTATTTTTTTTTTAATTTTTTTTAAGATTTAACTTATTTATTTGACAGGTAGAGAATACAAGTAGGCAGAGCAACAAGCAGAGGAAGAGGGAGAAGCAGATTCCCCGCTGAGCAGGGAGCCCGATGTGGGGCTCGATCCCAGGACCCTGAGATCATGACCCGAGCCAAAGGCAGCCGCTTAACCGACTGAGCCACCCAGTGCCCCCATGACTGTTATTTAAAGGTGATTTTTTTCACTACAATAGTTTTCACTTATGATTTGATGAAAATCTAGCTTTGTTACCAGTGTGTGTCTAGAGCAATTCTTAGACTCAAATGCCAATAATAGTAATTATAGTAGCTAATGTTTCAAGTCATTCAATTCAACATTTATTTGGTAGCAAGGATATGGGAGGATAATGAGACAGATGAAAAGAGCTGCTCTGGGGCACCTGGGTGACTCAGTGGGTGAAGCCGCTGCCTTCGGCTCAGGTCATGATCTCGAGATCCTGGGATCGAGTCCCGCATCGGGTTCTCTGCTCACCGGGGAGCCTGCTTCCCTCTCTCTCTCTCTCTGCCTGCCTCTGTGCCTACTTGTGATCTCTGCCTGTCAAGTAAATAAATAAATAAATAAAATCTTTAAAAAAAGAAAAAGCTGCTTTCGTGGAACATATATTCAAATAAGGAGGTAACGTACTTAATATATGAAGTGATGGTAAGTGCTGGGGAAAGGAATAAAGCAGAGAATGGGGACAGTGAGTGCCACAGGCATGGGAACATTACTTTTAAAGAGAGTGATCAGCGAATATTTTCACTGTCCATGGACCCAAAGGCAAAGACTGTAGCTTCGTCATCCATAGAGCTTCTGCTTGGAGGTGCTTGGGGAATGCTCTGTAAAGACTTACTCAGTTCACCATTTCTGCTCATTGAATGCCTGTCACCCCAGTTTATTTACAATATTTCTCATCTTCATAAAAATTCTGCCAGGTACTTATGATTATCCCCATTTTGCAGGTAAGGAAATGAGATCGTGTCGCTGCGGAAAATCCTCCATTGGTATCTCATTACACTTAGGAGAAAAGCCAAACTCTGACCCTCACCTGTAGGGCCAGACATGGTCCAGCTCCTCCGTGCACTGAACTTGCAAAGCATATTTATTTCTACCTTCTAGTTTTGTAGGATTTCTTCTCTCTCTAGGTTAGCATGTCCTGTCCCTGTGATCCTGGTCATTCAGATCCTAGTTCAAAAGTCACTTTCTTCAAGAGGCCTGGTGTAATCAAGCATCACTCTGACTTCATTCACTCTATCGTAGCACAGTTCTGTTTTCCTGAAAATGCTTCTAAAAATTCATTTGTTTATTGTATTTTCTTCCTGCTCGGGGGCTAGGATGCAAGTATTGTTTACTCATCAAGATGTCTGTCTCGTTCCTCTTCCTGCTGCTCCTAGCTCTGTCTAACATATGCATAACCGGTTGTCCAATAATGAATGAAGCTACATTGATGGATTAGTCAAGTATAAGCCATATGACCACTTGGTGGGGGTATTGTAGAAGGGATGCAGATGTAAGCCTGGGCCCTTTACTGTCCTCAGAAGCCCTGATTCTCCTTTCTTCTCAGCACCATGATTAAATAATACTGTGTTTAATTCCTATGGTAATGAAATAGGGAACACATTTCCCTTCTTAATTATAGAAAGGCTGAACATTGGCTCACAAACAGATTTGTATTTCGAAGACTCCTTATATATACCAAGGTAATAGTGAAGTAATATATTATCAAGAAAGATGGTTTGGGGGTCATCTGGGTGGCTCAGTAGGTTAAGCCTCTGCCTTTGGCTTGGGTCGTGATCTCAGGGTCCTGGGATCGAGCCCCGCATCGGGCTCTCTGTTCAGCAGGGAACCTGCTTCCCCTTCTCTCTGCCTGCCTCTCCTCAGACTTATGACCTGTCTCTCTCTCTCTCTCTCTGTCAAATAAATAAATACAATCTTAAAAAAAAAGAGAGAGAGAGATAAAAAACAACAAAAAAGAAAATATACTTAAAAAAAAAAGAGAGAGAGAGAGAAAGATGGTTTAGGAATCAGAGAGACCTTGGTTCAAACTTTATATTCCATCTGGAAGCTGTGGGATCTTAGGCAAGTTACTTTTATCTCTCCAAGCCTTGATTTCTTTGTCCATTACATGGAGATAGTAACACTGACCAATTTCGTAGAGTGGTTGAGAAGATTAAACGAGATAATCTTTGTTTTTGTTTTTAAAGGTTATGTTTATTTGTTAGGGTGAGCGGGATAGAGAGGGGCAGGCAAAGGAAGAAACAGGCTTCCCCACTGAGCAGGGAGCCTGATGTGGGGCTTGATCCCAGGACCTTGGGAGCATGACCTGAGCCGAAGGCAGAGGCTTTAACCCACTGAGCCACCCAGGCACCCCTGGGATAATGTTCTTATGGAGCACAAAGCATAGTGCTTGCTATTTCCTCACACAATTGATGGCAACCTTTGTTTATAAAGCTGCAGTATGGCGGCACCTGGGTGGGTCAGTCGTTAAGCGTCTGACTTTGGCTATGGTCATGATCCCAGGGTCCTGCGATGGAGCCCCGAGTCAGGCTCCCTGCTCAGTGGGAAGCTTGCTTCTCCCTCTCTCCTCCTGCCTGTGTTCCCTCTCTCATAGTGTCTATCAGATAAATAAATAAAATCTTTATTAAAATAAAAATAAAAAAATTAAAAAGATGCAGTACAATAATTGTTATGAAATGGAGGTTCGAGACAGAGAGACTGGGGTAGAAGCGAAACAATGAAGAAGAATTTTAAATACCTTTCGAAGTATGTTCCTACCAGTTTTAGAACTGGGCTTAACCCAGCACTGGGCACATTGTAAGCATTTGGTAGCTATTAAAGTCACTTATAAGGTATGTAAAGCTTCTGTTTGCTGTTGCAACCCCAGTGTTGCGGGAAGACTGTTTGACACCTGATAGACACTTAAATGCTTTAGATGAGTGAATACTGTTGGTATTGTCCTCCCGTGCTGCCTCCCATTGGCCCGTGGAACTAAGTGGAGTAAGCCCCACCTCCCTCTTCTGTCTTTCTTCCTTTCCCTTTGGCCTGTTAGCCTGTCTCCTTCAGATGGAGCCAGTGAACTATGAACGAGTGAAAGAATACAGTCAGAAAGTCCTGGAACGACAACCTGATAATGCCAAGGCCTTGTATCGGGCTGGAGTAGCCTTCTTCCATCTGCAGGACTACGACCAGGCTCAGCAGTACCTCCTGGCTGCTGTCAACAGGCAGCCAAAAGGTGAGAGAAGGGGATGAGGTGGTGAGAACAGATAAGATTGCACTGCGGAGGTGGTCTCTGCTGGGGAGCGGGGAGTATTTGATTTTACTTTTTCAGTTTATTCTATGTTTTTGCCTAGGCAGTAACACATTCACGTAGTTCAAACTTCAAAAAGTAGAAAGAGGTGCTTGGTAAACTGGCCGCCCTTCTATCCTTGCATTCTTGCCTGCAGGGGAAAACAGTATTGTTTACCCTCTAGAAGTATTTCTGCTTCAGTAGGCTTATCTAGAATGTCCCCGCCTTCCCCCAAAGAGATTTTAAATAAGCATTGTCTTTCAAGTTTCAGTTCCGAGGTTGTAAATAAAATAGGATCTAGATTCCAGGGAATGGGCCTGATGAGCCTCATTTCTGCCAGCCCCCCGCTGGGTCTGGCCTTTGCTTTAAAAGCTGCCACTTTATCCTTTAGCTCAGCAAGGCCCAGGTATGACCTAGAAAAAGGGCAGGCCTGCTGAGAGAGAATTTGAGACTTGGTTCTTTGTTTCTGAAGCAAGGATATTGTGAAGTGGGTTATAGATTCCTGTGCTGGTGGTTCCGCTCTAAAAATTGTCTCCCGTTTTGCATTCTGGCTTAGAGCAGCTAGGAGATGTTAGAAGCAGAGGGTCCCCAAACATAACAATGTAGCAAAAACTGCCTGAATAAATAGGGATGGGGTGGAGGGGCGCCTGGCTGGCTCAGTCAGTAGAGCCTGTAACTCTTGATCTTGGGGTTGTAAGTTCGAGCACTGCGTTCGGTGTAGAGATTACTTAAAAATGAAATCTAAGTATAAAATATAATAATCATAGAACAAATGAATGGGAAAGCTAGTGTGAATAAAGACCTAAAACATGACGCATTTGTTCGTGTTTCATACCTTCAAGTATGGAAGTGAACTGCCAACCATGTATAAGCGTTTTCAGAGTCTCTGTAGTTGTGACAACAGCTCTTTTTTCAAACTCTTTTCCTTTCAAATTAACAACCAGCCAGCCCTGATTGTACAGAAATTTTTCTTCCTGTACGGAAATTTTTTGAAAAATTCGCAGTGGTATTAATGAATGAGCTTTACTATTAAAAGGAATAGTTATAATATATTCAGATCTTAGAAAGATTTTTAAAAACAGAAGTATGGGGGGGGTGGCAGCGGAGTAGGGGGACCCTAGGCTCACCTCATCCCACAAATCCAACTAGATAATCATCAAATCATCCTAAATACCCCAGAGATCGACCTGAAGACGGCAGAACAAATCCCACGACTTCAGGTAGAGAAGAAGCCTCAACGAAGAAGGGTTAAAGTATCCGCTAAAGTCTGATACCCATCATTATGTGTGTTTCTTCACAGGAAGGTTCCTGGGCTCTAGAGAGTAAAAATACTGTGCATACTTTGTAAATCGGAACAAACTTATTCTCCCAGAGAATATGTTTATTCTGCTACTTACACACATTATAATCAGTATGTTTTGCTCTGAACATTTTAAAGGGCCCATTTATGAATTTCGGCCATGGCTAAAAAGAAAATACCTGATTCTATAGAAAAAGTTGTAAACAAACAAACGAAGTGTGTGAACAATCCTTTCCTGCCCCAAAGTGTGATTGTGTTCTAACTGCCTCTAACTGCCTTCTTTCCCTGTCCTAAGATGCCAATGTCCGACGGTACCTCCAGCTAACACAGTCGGAACTCAGTAGCTACCATCAGAAGGAGAGACAGCTCTACCTGGGCATGTTTGGTTAACAAAGAAGGAAGATGCTCCTCCACTTGAACTTGAAAGTTAAAGACCCATCCAGGGGAAACCTGAGCCTCAGCAAGAGAAATTAACCCCATACCTCTCTGACCCAGGTGGATTTCTGTTTTGTTTCGAGCCCTGCACAAACTCCTTGGCACTTACGCAGTCTGGTTTTCTTTTGTTGTTGTGTTGTGCTCTGTTTCTCAGGTCTGTCCATCTGTATTTGTATACCTTTCCATACATGATTCTTGCGGATATTGCCTTGAGAGTACAGTCACCTATAGGTGTGATTAATCCTCTCTGTGGCACAGATTTTAATGGTAGATGTTGTTAACATGTATTCATGTACAGAGGAGAAAGCTAGTAAAGTATGAAAGAATGACAAAAGAATTTTTTTCTCTGTTTCTCAGATGCCCAGTGCCAAAGTCACACAGACCGCAAACTGGGAAACATATTTTTGTGTGAAAACAATTATAAATTGGACCCACATGACTTAAAATGGAAAGATTTGAAATTAACCATTTTGATTAAACCAATTCCTTTTTCTTAATATTCCATGTACATTCAGATTCTTTGTCCCCCCCGTGAAAGTATCTGGTTTCTATTTTTTCTGGTAATAATTTCTAGCCCCTGCTATTTATTGTTCATACTCAGAACATTCATACAATATACTTATTTATTTTTTTTTTTATTAAACTCTTCTATCTTAAGACCTTGAATCAGGCATTTAAGTATTTAACATTTCTTTAGCCGTTGTGCCAAAAAAAAAAAAAAAACCCAAATAAACATTTTAATTTTTAATGGTGCATATGTATAGTATGTTCCTTTCTCTAAGGAAAAGAAAATAGGAAAAACAGATTGCCATGTTGTCTTGAAACAATACCATGAAAGCAGGATAAAAAATTAAATCTTTTCTTCATGTGTCACCTCGTATTTAGCAAGAGCTCAGTTCCTTACAGAGGAGGGAAATAAGGAAGGGTTCTCCTTCCCTAGTGCTGAAGCACCCCATAGAACTTTCTAGAAGCTTTGTCAGTGCAGGCTGCAGATCTGGTGTGGTCATCTCAATAGGGGGCTCCCTCAACCACAAGCTCCTTTGTCATTCTGTGTACTTGTTGGGAATAATGTCCACAATATTTTGAGTGCATGTAGCACTGCCTCGACCTTCATGAGTGGAGGTAGTAAGCATGCGTCACTAGGCATCACCTAACAGATTCCAGAAAGAACAACCAAAAAACCCTCAAACCCTTAGTCTTGCTAAGTACGCGTGAATTCTTCTCCCTTCATCAATAATGTCCCTCCACCCCCAAAGGGTCAGGCTTCTCTTTGTGTCTCCCCCTACCCTTAAATAACAGAACTTAGAATAAAAAGGTTTTCTACCAAATAATCTTGTAAGTCCAAGGACAGAACTAACAGAAATAGAGTATTTCATACCTTTCCCTGCTTAAGTTTCTAAGCCTAGGTTGTTGGCAAAATTATGTCATGGTTGCATGTTTGCTTTGAGCAAGTTTTGCTTTCTGATCTTCTTTTTTCTTTTCTTTTTTTTCTTCCAAAGACTGGATGTTACACTAAGCTATCTTCTGCATCAATGAGGAAAAAAATAAAACTGGTATTTAAAAACATATTTTAGAAATTTATTGCACTAGGGGCACCTGGCTGGCTCAGTGGGTTAAAGCCTCTGCCTTCTGCTCAGGTCATGATCCCAGGATCCTGGGATCGAGCCCTGAATCAAGCTCTCTGCTTCCCCACTCACCCACCGCCTGCTTCTCTGCCTACTTGTAATCTCTGTCTGTCAAATAAACAAATAAAATATTAAAAAAAAATAAATTTATTGCACTAATCCTTTTATTAGCACTGCAAAGAGACCAAGTGGTCAGCCTTACATTTCAGTCTTTATTTCAAAGACCGCCTTCTAATGGAGATGTTAATGAACAAGAAATTTGTCAAAGATAGGCAGTCACCTGTGGGTCTAGCGGAGATCCAGCCAGCCCACATCCTGAAGGAATCCCAGAGGGCACCTCAATCTCTATACTCAGAAGTTTGTGGTGGGGAAGGGAGCTCACCGTACTAATCCTTAATGTTTTCCATGCAGAATTTCAGGGCTTGATTGATGGGAAAGCATTGTGGATATGAAGGTACGTACTTGGGCAAAGAAGGGACAATTTAGACCAATGTCTTCCCAACTCCTGCCCACCACCTTTATAGTTTTGCCAAAACCACATACTACCTACGCTATTATTTTCTTTCTATCTTTTTTAAAAGATTTTATTTATTTATTTGACAGAGATCACAAGTAAGGCAGAGAGGCTGGCAGAGAGAGAGGGGGAAGCAGGCTCCCCGCTGAGCAGAAAGCCCAATGTGGGGCTCAGTCCTAGGACCCTGGGACCATGACCCAAGCGGAAGACAGAGGCTTTAACCCACTAAGCCACCCAAGCACCCCTACACTATTATTTTCAAAGAAACTTTTGGACAGAGGAACGTGATATCCTCACGATATCATCCACAAACTGCCAACTGTGAAACTGTAAGACAAACAACCCAGTTTCCTCAATAAATAAACTGCAGGAGGGGCACCTGGGTGGCTCAGTCAGGTAAGCACCTGACTTTTGATTTCAGCTCAGGTCATGATCTCAGGGTTGTGCGATCAAGCCCCAAGTCAGGCTCTACACTTAGCGGGGAGTCTGCTTGAGATTCTCTCTCTGCTTCAGCCCTACACACCACCCCCCGCCCCCACCACTTGCATTCATAATGTCAATAAATAAATAAAATCTTTTTTAAAAATGCAGGGAAAAGGAGAGAGGAACTTATAGATTAAAAAAGGCTAAGACAACCAAACAAATGTGACTCTGATTCTGATTTGAATTCTGGATTTGGATTCTGATTTGAAAACAAAACAACTGAGGGGCACCTGGGTTGGTTAAGCCTCTGACTTCAGCTCAGGTTATGATCTCAGGGTCCTGGGATCGAGTCCCACGTCTGGCTCCCTGCTCAGTGGGGAGCTTGCTTCTCGCTCTCCCTGTGCCCTTCCCCTTACTTGTGTGCATGTGCTGTTCTTTCTCTCTCTAACAAATAAATGAAATCTTCTATTGAAAAAAAAAAACCCAAAACCCAAAACAATTGAAGTTTGAGATAAGGGTGCCTGGCTGGCTAGTTAGAGTATCACTCTAGATCTCAGGACTGTGGGTTCAAGCCCCATCCTGGGTATAGAGATTACTTAAAAATATTTAGGGCACCTGGGTGGCTCAGTTGGTTGATCGACTGCCTTTGGCTCAGGTCATGATCCTGGACTTCCAGGATCGAGTCCCGCCTCGGGCTCCCAGCCCCTTAAGGAGTCGGCTTCTCCCTCTGACCTTCTCCTCCCTCATGCTCTCTCTCACTTATTCTCTCTCAAATAAATAAATAAATAAAATTTTTGGGGGCACCTGGGTGGCTCAGTCTGTTAAGCATCTGCCTTATGCTCAGGTCATGATCCTGGGGCCCTGGGATCAAGTCCCACATGGGGCTCCTTGGTCAACGGCAAGTCTGCTTCTCCATCCCCCTCTGCCCCTCCCCGCTGCTCATGCTCTCTCTGTCAAAAAAATAAATAAAATATTTTCTTTTTTTAAAGATTTATTTATTTGACAGACAGATCATAAGTAGGCAGAGAGTTTGGCAGAGAGAGAGAGAGAGAGAGAGAAGCAGGCTCCCCACTGAGCAGAGAGCCTGATGCAAGGCTGGATCCCAGGACCCTGGGATCACGACCCGAACCGAAGGCAGAGGCTTTAACCCACTGAGCCACCCAGGCACCCCTATAATAAAATCTTTTAATTAAAAAAAAACGAAAATCTTTAAAGAAGATCTTAAGAAGGGACGCCTGGGTGGCTCAGTGGGTTAAGCGGCTGCCTTCCGCTCAGGGCATGATCCCAGCGTCCTGGGATGGAGTCCCACATCGGGCTCCTTGCTCAGCAGGGAGCCTGCTTCTCCCTCTGCTTCTGCCTACCATTCGGTCTGCCTGTGCTCGCTCGCTCTCCCTCTCTCTCTGATAAATAAATAAATAAATTTAAAAAAAAAAAAAAGATCTTTTTTTTTTTTTTAAAGAAGATCTTAAGAATAAATAAGTTTATGAGATAAATTTGAACCAGAATTGTTGGAGTGGAGAAAAGGATTTTGCCAGTTTTATTGAGTGTGATTATGGTTTTCAGTATTTTTTTTTAGATTTTATTTATTTATTTGACAGACAGAGATCACAAGTAGGCAAAGAGCCAGGCAGAGAGAGAGACGGAAGCAGGCTCCCCACTGAGTGGAGAGCTTGATGCGGGGCTCTATCCCAGGACCCTGGGATCGTGACCTGAGCCGAGGGCAGAGGCTTAACTCACTGAGCCACCCAAGCGCCCCTGGTTGTTGTATTTTTTTTTTAAGATTTTATTTATTTATTTGACAGAGAGAGATCACAAGTGGACAGAGAGAGAGAGGAGGAAGCAGGCTCCCTGCTGAGCAGAGAGCCTGATGTGGGACTCGATCCCAGGACCCTGAGATCATGACCTGAGCCGAAGGCAGCGGCTTAACCCACTGCGCCACCCAGGCGCCCCGTATTTTTTTTTTAAGAGTTCTTTTAGGGGTGCCTGGGTGTCTCAGTCCTTGAAGCAGCTGCCTTTGGCTCAGGTCACGATCCCAGGGTCCTGGTTCGAGCCCCGCATCAGGCTCCCGCCCAGTGGGGAGTTTGCTTCTCCCTCTTCCTCTGCCTCTAACCCCGGCTTGTACTCTCTCTCAGTCACTTTCTCTCTCTCAAATAAATGAATAAAATCTTAAAAATAAATATATTAAGAGTTCCTTTAGAGGTGCCTGCCAAAATCACTTACTGATAATCGGGTAGGGGACTTTGGAAGATTTCATATCATTTGCCAAAACAAAACAAAAACCCAGAAAAGTAAATATATTTTACAATAGAAATAGTATATCTCCAGGTAAATCATCTTTGGAAACATTGGCTTTGGCGACATTAAAATTGGAAATTCAGGGGACGCCTGGGTGGCTCAGTTGGTTAAGCTGCCGCCTTTGGCTAAGGTCAAGATCCCAGCGTCTCTCAGCTCCATGGGGAGTCTCCTTCTCTCTTGGACCTTCTCCCCTCTCATGCTCGCGCGCGCTCTCTCTCTCTCTAATAAATAAATAAAAATCTTGTTAAAAAGAAAGAAAGAAAATAATTAAAATCCTAAATTAGAATTAAAGCTCTAGAGTCATGTGGCTGGCTTAGTCAGTATGGCGTGCAGCTCTGGATCTTGGGGTTGTAAATTCGAACCCCACACTGAGCGTAGAGATTACTTAAAACAAAATTAAAAATCTTAAAAGAATTGTATCTCTAAAGCTGGAGAGCAAAAGGTGGTTGTCTGAAAACTAAATCCGCTTATAGCTCAAAAATAAAATTTCAGTGTGAAACTCTTGGTAGGCTGGAGCCCAACCCTTACCCCCATAAAAGGAAGCTGATTCTGGCTCAGTGAAATGCAGTGTCATCCAACAATTAGGACTGTCCAGCGATAGACTATGTTTCCTCTGGGGATAATGAGTTCTGTTTTTTTTTATGATTATTTATTTAATCTCTACACACAATGTGGGGCTTGAAGTCATGACCCTGAGGTCAAGAGTCATAAGCTCCACAGACTGAACCAGCCAGGCGCCCTAGGTTCTTCTTCAAGCAGGGGTTTCACACTGGCAATAGGAGGAGCCAATGCTGGACTAGGGGTTGGATGAGCTCACCTGTGGTTCCTTGAATTCACGGAGGAGACCATTGAGAAGCCCGGAAATTAGAAAATTCTCTATAGCTTACACCTCTATAGACCGGTAGAGACTGTTCCTGGCGACCAGCAGATACAGTGAGACAACCGTGGCCTTTCGTGTTGGCTGTTGTGCTATCTTCAACATCTCGCAGATTCCTAATTTCCACTGCCAGGGAAACTGGTGTCTCATGCTGGGAACTGAAAGCAAATGCTGGCTCTGGAGGAGAACCACACCAAACAACAAGTCATCTGACTTCTCAAGACCCTCTTTTAGGTGTTATACATGGCCAAGACTGTAACAATGGTTACTGTTTTCCAGACTGTCTAGAGAAATAGTATGCATGATATATACATGTAGACACCATATTATGTCTTGCTTTTAGGAACTGATGTTCTGAGGCAACTGATTTTATTTTTTCTCCCCACCCCCCTTTTTTAAAAGATTTTTTTTAAAAAGATTTTATTTATTTATTTATTTGACAGAGATCATAAGTAGGCAGAGAGACAGGCAGAGAGGGGGGGGGAGCAGGCTCCCCACTGAGCAGAGAACCTGATGTAGGGCCCGATCCCAGGAAACTGGGATCATGACCTGAGCTGAAGGCAGAGGCTTTAACCCACTGAGCCACCCAGGCGCCCCCTTTTTTATTAATATTTTATTTGAGGGGCGCCTGGGTGGCTCAGGTCATGATCCCAGAGTCTTGGGATCAAGCCCTGGCATCGGGCTCCCCGCTGAGTAGGGAGCCTGCCTCTCCCTCTCCCCGGGCTTGTGTTCCCTCTCTTGCTGTCCAATAAATAAATAAATAAATAAATAAATGTTTTTAAAAATGAATAAAAAAATAAAAATTTTGAGAGAAAAAGGGAAAGAGAGAGCACGTTCCAGAACACAAGTGGAGGAGGGGCAGAGGGAGCAGCAGACTTCCCCCACTGAGCAGGGAGCCCAATGTGGGGTCAACCCTAGGACCTTGGGATCATGACCTGAGCGGAGGGCAGATGCTTAACTGACTGAACCACCCAGCTGGCCAAAATTTACCCTTTTAAAGGCAACTGATTGTTTTTAGGCAACCAATAGTTACTCTAGGCAAAACATTGGAAAAGGTGCTCCACTCAGCCAGAACTTACCGTGTGTATGTATGTCTTGCCTTGTTACTGATGCCAAGGAATTAAAGTGGGAATATATATTTGCACAAATAAAATTAGCCATTTGGAAGACAAACTAAAAGGTCATTCCAACACAAGTGAAAGGCAAAGAATTCATCCAGCTGTGAAAATGTTAAGCATCAATGGTTTGCTTCCTTCAATGCCCCAGGTACGGAGTTTCCTTTGGCCAATCTCTGATGTTTGGTCCACCTTCCTCTAACTCAGAAACAGAAGCTCGCCGGCAAGAGCTTCCAATGCAGAGCAGTACAGATAAATACAAAAAGAGAGAAAATAAATTCAGAAAAGTGACTCATTTTCATCTTCTCCTAACTCTTCCTTGTTGCTTTTTTTGCACGCGATTCCTTATGTGCAGAACCGAGAAGGGTTTTTCGGGAGCCTTCCTACCCAATGGCACCACTGTTCACAGAGAACAGAAGAGGAGGCCCCTTCTGTTACCGGCCCAGAGATCCCAGAACCCACCTCAACACCCCAGGCCCCCCTTTCTCTGGGGTCTCTACTGCCAGCAACCACTGTGCGACCACAACTGAGTCATCTGACTCCTCAAGGCTGTCCTCATGCTTTTCAGGTGAGGGAGTTGGACTAGAGGAACTTCAAGATCATGTCAGCTGGAGTTCCTCGCTTTCATTGTGCCCAAGCCCCCATCTTTCCTGTACCACAGGCCTTCCTCCTCCTCCCCCCAAAACCCATCACCCCAGAGCTTCGTGTTTTCTGCCTTCGGGTTCCTCATCTTCAGGGACCTCAACCCACATCAGGACACACAGGCAACGATTTCAAGTCATCGGTAACAGTGTCTGTTGCTGAAACAGTCACCCCCAGACTTTCTATAATGGAAGCAGAGGCGAAGGGGCAAGGGAGCAAAGCCAAACACTCATGAGGATGAACGAGAAAACTGCTGGTTTTCTCAACAACGTTCTAATCCAGCACAGTGGGCATGGTGTTTGAAGCCCAGGACTCAAACTCTGGCTTGCCCCTTAACTCGCCCTTGTGACCCGCAATAGGTTGACCTGATTTTGGGGTCTCACATTTCCTTGCCTGTGGAAAAAGGAAAGGGGAGGGGCGTGCCAATACCTCATAAAGTTGTTGAGAATTAAGGATTTTTATGTATCCTCAGTATAGACCAGGTCCTGGGAGCTTAACTACAATGATAAACCATCACTGGACACGATTCCCTCATTAGTACATTTCTCCTAAGTCAAATCCGTATTGCCCTCTGCCTGTCCCACTTCTTCCCCTCAAAAGCAACCTAACCCTGAACCCTACCCCAGGTACAGAGGTCAGCTTCCTAAAAGATCGGCAGGAGAAGTATGAAAGAATCAGGAGGCATGCAGGTTTGTGGAATAAACCAGCCGACACGGGTCCAAAAAGATACTTTCACTGCTAGCTTTATGGTCCAGAAGGCAGGGTGGGAAGCAATTACAGCTCAGAAAAATGTGCCCTTGGAGAGGAGCTGACCGAGATGCACCCGCTCCAGAAAGTCCTGCTGTTTGGCTGGGTAAAGAAAAACCGGTGGGAAATCTCAGGCCTGCGCAAGAGGTTCATTCTGTTCCGCCAGCAGGGGGAAAGAAAAAGCTTCCAGTCTCTGCTGCCCCCTAATGATGGCAAGAGCAGGCCTAGCATGGGCTTCTGATGCTCCTGCAGGTGTCAGTTTTTGGGGCCGAGTACAAAATCTTTAGGTGGCCCTCCGCCACCGCCACCGCCGCCGCCGCCGCCACCGCTGTTCTGCTTGTCTGCTGTCGGGGAGCCGTGGAGGGGCTGCACTCCTAGGAGGGGGCCAGCCTCTGGATCCGGCTTGCTGCGTTTGGCCAGGTCCTCATTGTGAGCCTTGCGGATGTGTCGGTAGAGGTCCCCTGACTGGGTGTAGCTGCGCAGACAGTAGCGGCACTCGTAGGGTCGCTCACGTGTGTGCACCGTGGCATGTCGCCTTAGTGTGTAAGAACATGAGAAGGTCTTCCCACATGTCTTGCAAGTGGGCACGTCCTCGGTAAAAACCCCAAAACTTCCCGGGGTTGCTTCATACTCAGAAGGCAGGTAAAGTGGCTCATGCAGGGCCGCGGGCGCAGGCAAGGGCGATGTCACCAGTCCTCGGGGATACTGCCCTGGACCTGGCAACAAATGGTAGGGTAGGTGAGGATCTGGGGGCAGGAAGTGATCACTTGGCCCCACCTCCTCCAGTCCGGCTGCTCTCGGCTCCTCAAAAGCCTCTGGCTGAGGGGGCTGTCCACCATACATTGCTCCCCCGGGCGGGAACAGTCCCTCGGGGCCCTGACGCTGTTCCTCGGACACATCGGGCTCCTCATCAGAAATCACAATAGCTTCTACTTTCACCTGGACCAGCTCAGCTTCTGCGGGCGCTGGAGCCTGCGATGGAACTGGGACAGGGACCGGGGCAGCTGCTGGAGCAGGAGGATAGAAGCCTTGCAGTGGTCCCCCAGCACCCCTTGGTTCCACCATCCTCAGACTCTCAGTACCCACATCAAGGGGAGCCAGAGGCTCTGCCGAAACTGTTGGAAGGCCTGAAGACAAGTAGTTTGAAGGAATGGTCTCTGTGGAGCTACTGGGGCTGGCGAGGGAGACATCAGCCACTGGTGCAGGAGGTGCCCGGAGATGTGGGGAGTCGACCTCCACGCCAGGCTGGGTCGTGTCAGCTCCCCCGGGCATTGGTGGCTCATCTGGAGGACAGACTGTCGGTGAGGGAGCTGCAGGGCCTTTCCATTCCCCTTTGCCCCAGGGGCCTGATGTCTCGGCAGATGCCAACGAAGGCTGGGGGCCACGGGAAGTGGGCAAAAACTCCAAACTAGGGGGCTGTGAGTTGGTTTCCTCTTCCTTCTTGGTACTGTCTGCCTCGGCCAGGGCCCGGGCTTGCAGCCGCCGCTTACACACTTTAACGATGTCATTCATGTGCAAGTAGCTGGCAGCCGCCAGCACATCCTCCACGGGGGTATCCCCCCTCAGGACCAGCTGGCCAGCATACATGAAGTCCAGAAGCAGCCCAAACGCTGGGGCCGTGACAATCTCATTGTGGATGCACACCAGATCCCTCTTGTCCAGTTCCCGCTCTTTGTAGAAAAGCTGGAAGAACGGGCTGCAGGAGGCCAGCACAGCCCGATGGGCCAAGAACTGGGTGCTACCCACCATTACGGTGCAGTCACAGAGGAAACCCTGGGACCGCTGCTCTCGCAGGCTCTGCAACAGCTGCTGGCTGTGTTCTGGGAACTCCATAGCACCCCACGAAGGGAAAAGGACCCTAGGAAGGGCCCCACCAGTGGCTCCCTGGGAAGAGAGGACAGTAGGTTAGGGCAGGTAACCTCCCCAGCAACCTTCACCTTAGCCTGAGATTTCACCTAACACCCCAGAGCCTCTGGCAACACCGTCCTGGCCCCAAAACGCCCACTGAAACTACTACCCTTCTTTCTCCTAGGTCACACCCAGGGATCTCTTAGCCCCGCCCCTTCGGCTCAACCTTAGAAGCAGGCCCCGCCCCCACTCGTAAAACCACGCCCCGGAAGTCCCGCCCCCTAACCAGCCTACGCTTCCTCGATGCCCACCCAGTGGCTTCCAGCAGCTTCCCCAACTAGGAGTCTCTTTTGCTTCCAGGCCTTCCCGGGAGGTACCTCTACGCCCCACTCCAAAAACTCCCCTGAGCCTCTCTCCTCGCCTTCCAGGGGCTAAGAAGTCCTAGGGTGGGAACTAGCAGAGAAAGCCGATCCCTCACCCACCAGCGAGAAACCACCGGCGAGCTCCGCCCCCTCCCACCTCCTCAGTTTTAATTGGCTAAAATTGGCCTTCCCTGGGCACGGATTGGTTCACTGTCCACTAACCATCCCCCTGCTCTGAGCGGCGTCTGCAAGTGGGTGCCGGTGGCCGTTACTCCGGAAGCTAGGCGCAGGATTGGTTGGCGCTCCTGTCCTAAACTTTTCCTCGTCGTCCCGCCTTCTTTGCCCTAGAGACCTCCTGATTGGCTGAGCTTCATCTACCTGCGGCGGTAGGAGGGCGGGGAGCGGCTCTATGGAGATAAGCGCAAAGTCCTCTGGCTTGGGCTCGAGGCCCGCGGTTCTGCAAGGTGTTGTGCTCAGGGTGGCTGGGAAAGGGAGAACCCCCAAACCCTAATCTGATGGCTCCAGACCCCTGGGTCAGAAATGGTGGTGTCCTCTCACCTGATCATACCGTCCTTAGCCTAATTCCCGTAGTCAATTTACAATGAAGAGATTAGAGTGCCCTTCTCTTGTCTGCAGGGGCCTGGGAGGTGCTGATGGAAGGGAGGGAGTGGGGGCATGCCCTTAAAATTTACCAGCACAGGAAAATAGGAGAATAAAGAGTGTGGTTACTCCCCCCCCACCACCTTTTTTTTTTAAAGTAGGCTCGATGTCCAACATGGAACGTTTACTCAGGACCCTGAGACCAAGGATCATACGCTCCACCGACTAAGCTACAAGAACATGGTAGCATGGTTTTTGTTTTTGTTTTCGGGGGTTTTTCTTTTTTTTTTACTTTTTCCCCCCCTTTGAGTAAATCTTTTGAGGGTACCTCGGTAACCAGCAGAAGAAGGGGTATTAATTGGGAGTTATCAATACCTGTCTCTTCTCTGACCAGGGCAATGTGTTGACAGGGTTTCCATAGGGGTAACTCAGTGCCCTTCACCCCTTTTCGCCCCTTCACCCATCACACTAAGTATTTTCACATTGTTCTGCAGACAAGCCCTCCAATGAGACCTAACCAGAAATTAAGGACATTAATCAACCTTTCATCCTTGTACTTGAGCCCTGTGGGCCATATTGACCTTGGCTTGAGATCCCATCTTTTCAAGATACCCTCCAAGTCACACTATATTGCACAGAAATTAAAATTAATGTAAGCAACATATCATTTTGGGGGGCACCTAGGTGGCTCAGTGGGTTAAGCCTCTGCCTTTGGCTCAGGTCATGATCTCAGGGTCGTGGGATTGAGCCCCACATCAGGCTCTCTCCTCAGCAGGGAGCCTGCTTCCTCCTCTCTCTGCCTGCCTCTCTGCCTACTTGTGATATCTCTCTCTCTCTCTGTCAAATAAATAAATAAAATCTTTTAAAAAAATCATTTTTGGGGAAAATATATTTTCAAACAAAAAATGTAGTGATAATTAGTGGCAATTTTTTATATTTCCACAAATTTCTTTAATGTCTGGCTTAATAGAAGACTGGTGGATTCTCACATCTGCTTCGGTTTTCAAGCTATTATGAGATATTGTGTTGATTATGTGAAGAAAATGCCTCACACAAGTATTAGTGCATGGAATTTCATTGGCCATGGAGACAACTTTGTGTTCTACTCTGAGTGGAATGGGAAACCATTGATGGTTATTTTTTTTTAAATTTTATTTATTTATTTGACAGAGAGAGATCACAAGTAGACAGGCAAGCAGAGGGAGAGAGAGAGAGAGAAAAAGAAGCAGGCTCCCCGCTGAGCAGAGAGCCCGATGTGGGGCTCGATCCCAGGACCCTGAGATCATGACCTGAGCCAAAGGCAGAGGCTTAACCCACTGAGGCACCCAGGTGCCCCCATTGATGGGTTTTAAGTAGAGGAATGTTCTGATATGATTCTAGTTCTTAGAGGCTTATCCTGGCGACTCAGTGGAGAAGGAAGCATAGAGGATCAAAGTGGGAGGAAGGTGTGGGAAAGGTCCCAGAGGAGATGATGGTGCCTTGACAAATGTAGTGGTGGATGTAGCTGGAGAGAAATGCTAGGTCAACAGAATTTGCTAAAACAAGGGTAGGAAATTAGGAACAAGAGAAAAAAAAGTCAGAATTTTGGCATGAGCAGTGGTATGACTGGTAGAACCATTTTCTGAGAGGCGAGCAATGGGAAATCGAGAGTTCTGCTTCTGATCCTTTAAGTAGAGCTTCCTCTTAGCCAGTTAAGACTTGTGAGCCTGAAGATCAGGGGGAATGTTGGGGGTGGAGATACATGTTGGGGAATGTCATCAGTATATAGATGGTATATTTAAAACCAAGGGACTAGAAGGATCCCCCCTATACAGTAGAGGATTGCTGGAGTTGGTAAGCAGTAAAGTACATAGGCTGTTCAGGAAGGTGAAGCAGTTTGGTTTCTATAGGTTCAGAAGAGATCGGAATGAAGGTGAGTCAGAGTTTGGGCACAAAGACTGAGTGTGTGTCACACTCTGGGATTGCCATGCCTACTGGACCTAGGTTAAAAAAAATTTTATTTAAAGTAAGTTCTGTGTCCATCATGGGGCTTAAACTCATGACGTTGATATGAAGAATCACATGCTCTACTGACTGAGCCAGGCAGACACCCCTGAAATTTCTTGTTTTCGCTTTGCATTTGCCATGTTGCGGGGTGCCTGGGTGGCTCAGTTGGTTGGGCAACTCTTTTCGGCCCAGGTCGTGATTCCAGGGTCCTGGGATCAAGCCCTGCATCAGGCTCCTTGCTCCCAGGACCCGGGGACCACGACCTGAGCCAAAGGCAGACACCCAATGACTGTCGTAGAGGTTACAAAAATAAAATCTTAGGGGGACCTGGGTGGTTCAGTGTGCTAAGCCTCTGTCTTTGGCTCAGGTCATGATCTCAGGGTCCTGGAATGGAGCCCTGCATCAGGCTCTCCGCTCAGCAGGGAACCTGCTTCCCCCTCCCTCTCTGCCTGCCTACTTGTGATCTCTCTTTCTCTTTCTGTCAAATAAATAAATAAAAATCTTTTTAAAAAAATCTTAGTAAATAAATAAATACCAAAAGAAACCATACTTATAATAGCAATCCCTCCCCCCCAAAAAATCTTGAAAAGCTTTGCTTCTGTGTATTTGTGTATTAGTCGAAGTTAGATAACCATCTACCATTTTTTAGCATTTGTTAAGGTCTAACAGCATGCTAAAGATATAATCTCTAATTCCAAAATAGTCTTTCTGCTCTCCAGGGGGCCGAAATGACAGCTTCACCTTGGTTACATAACTTGGCCAAGGTCACACGGCTAATAAAAGGCAGAACTGGGGGTACCTGGGTGGTTCAGTGGGTTAGATCCTCTCTCTTCAGCTCGGGTCATGATCTCAGGGTCCTGAGATCAAGCCCTGCATCGGGCTCTCTGCCCGGCGGCGAGTCAGCTTCTCCCTCTCTCTCTGCCTGCCTCTCTGTCTATTTGTGATCTCTATCAAAATAAAATCTTAAAACATAAAAGGCAGAGCTGATACTGAGTTTAAGACTACTTTCAAAACCACACCCCTAACCATTCTGTAGATCTATCTTCCTAGAGTGTCTGCAGGGTGGTTTTCAGGGTTGTTGTAGTACCAATGGTCAGAGGATTTAGACTTGGTTGGGGGCAGAGGTATCCTAGTTGTTGGAAGAACAGTTGGCTCAGAGGGAGGAGTCCAGAACCAGGAAGAGGGCAGTGGGGATGGATGGTCTTGCTCAGATATCTTCCTCCAGCAGGACCTGCTACTACTGTTTGTCTTTAGAAAACAGTGACTGACATCACAAGGGCTCCTCTCTAAAAAGTGATAGCAGGGGCTACTGGGTGGCTCAGGGGGTTAAGCTTCTGCCTTTGGCTCAGGGTCCTGGGATCAAGCCCCACATTGGGCTCTCTGCTCAGCAGGGAGCCCGCTTCTCCCTCTCTCTTTGCCGGCCTGTCTGCCTACTTGTGATCTCTCTCTCTCTCTGTGTCAAATAAATAAATAAAATCTTTAAAAGAGAGAGAGAGAGATAGCAAATGATAACTGAATCTTCCAACAGACTTTCTTCATGTGCCAAATCTCAGTCCAGCTGGTTGGTAGCCATTGCTGTTCTCTTCCTTCCTAGCTTGTCTCTCTCTGATCCGGAGGCTTTGGAAGCAAAGGGATCAGGGCTTGGGGAGAATGTATCAAGGCCAGCCCAGGCCTGGGGAGCTCAGAGATAGACCAGGTTCAGCCAGTCTTTGCTGACAAAACCCAAAGGCAGAGAAACAAGAGGTGGTGAAGTAAGAAAGGAGTTTCAAGGAGGCTAACACTGGGGAAGACAGAAGCTTACCATCTCAAAGACTGTAGACTCTCTCCAAAGGACTGAAAATACTCCCACATTTCTATAAGGAAAATGCCAGACAAAGGCAGGTGGGTCAGGGGAGGTAGGCGGAGAAGGTCAAAGGGATCACTGTCTTGCCGGCAATCATGGGTGCGGTTTTGCGGGCTCTGGAGAGTCCCTAATGCAGGAAGGGGTGGTTTTGGTTTCCATCAAGGGATGCTTTGCCCTCAGGGTCTTCCGCTTGAGCCAAGAGACGTGCTGGAATGAAGACCCCAACTAGAAAGTTTGAGGTCAAGATGGAGGCTACAGCCCTCTTTTACCCTGGGAAACCATTGGGTTACAAAAAGGGGAGAGACATTAGACTTGAGTCTTGGATACATCAGTCTTGGCAAATAAGTGCATAAAAAATGTTCCACAGGGCGCCTGGGTGGCTCAGTGGGTTAAGCCTCTGCCTTTGGCTCGGGTCATGATCTCAGGGTCCTGGGATTGAGTCCCACATCGGGCTCTGTGCTCAGCGGGGAGCCTGCTTCCTCCTCTCTCTCTCTCTGCCTGCCTCTCTGCCTTCTTGTGATCTCTCTCTGTCAAATAAATAAATAAAATCTTTAAAGAAAAATGTTCGACATCATTAGTCATTAGGGAAGTGAAAATTAAAACTACAATGAGCTACTATACACGTTCACTAGAATAGCTAAATAAAGAAGCCTTGCTGACGGTGTCAAGTGCTGGTGAAGATATCAGAGCAACTGGATTTAGCCTGCATATGCAATTATAGTATTTTACCATATTTTACCACACAGACACAATAGGTGTAAATTAATGCAAGAGCATTGATAATAGTAAACTGTGGGAAAATAACTAGGAAGAGATGAGGGTTTTTTTTTTAAAGATTTTGTTGTACTCTTTAAAGAAATTTCTCTACCCAGGGGAGCCTGGATGGCTCAGTGGGTTAAAGCCTCTGCCTTGGGCTCCTGTCATGATCCCAGGGTTCTGGGATCAAGCCCTGCATCGGGCTCTCTGCTCAGCAGGGAGCCTGCTTCCCCCTCTCTCTCTGCCTGCCTCTCTGCCTACTTGTGATCTCTGTCTGTCAAATAAATAAAGAAAATCTTTAAGAAAGAAAGAAAGAAATCTCTCTGCCCAACATGGCGCTTGAACTTATAACCCCAAGATTAAGAGTCATATGCTCGGGCGCCTGGGTGGCTCAGTGGGTTAAGCTGCTGCCTTCGGCTCAGGTCATGGTCTCAGGGTCCTGGGATCGAGTCCCACATCGGGCTCTCTGCTCAGCAGGGGGCCTGCTTCCCTTTCTCCCTCTCTGCCTGCCTCTCTGCCTACTTGTGATCTCTCTCTGTCAAATAAATAAATAAAATCTTAAAAAAAAAAAAAAAGAGTCATACGCTCTACCAACTGAACTAGCCAGGCACCCCAGACCCAGGAACTGATGAGTAGTAAGTATCTATTAATAATTCTGACTCTAAATACAGTGTTTGTTTCCCCCAAACACATGCATATCAAGTAATTCTCAAATACCAGCTGAGTGTTCTACAATTCAGTTCAATTCTGAAACCATCTACATGGTAATAATATGGGGTTCCACAGGTTAAGGGCTCAGTCCAGTAAGAATGTTCCCTGTCCCCGCCCCCCTGCCCCCTGTAGATGCCAACTGGAAGTCCACATTGTCACCTGAGCTCACCTACTGGCTATACATTCTCCAAAGACTCTTTCTTGGGTTTAGTCAATGTGTTAGAGTGGCTCATGAAACACAAAGATACATTGCACTTACTAGATGTCAGGTTTATTATAAATCAATATAGAACTCAGGAAGAGTTGCATAGGGCAAGGTATGGGGTATGGGAAAAGGGTATGGAACTTCTAAGCTCTCTTTTAGGGCACTTCTCAATCAGTGTCTTCAGGTATTTGCTGATCTTAGAAGCTACCTGAACTCCAACCTTTTCGGTTTTTGTGGAGGCCTCAGTACACACACACCATGGATGAACTTGTTGGCCAAAGGTCAAGGATTCAACCTCCAGCCCCTCTCCTTTCCCTGGAGGTCAGGGGGTTGAGACAGAAAGATCCAACCTTTCAGTCATCAGGTTGGTTCCCCAGCACCCAGTCCCTATTATAAGGTGATTTTCAGATGTTATCTCATTAACATAAACTTGGGTTTGAGAGGGGTTTGTTATGAATATCAAGAAGACACCTTTTAACACCGTTATCACTTAGGAAACTCTAAGTCTTTTAGGAGCTCAGGGCCAGTGCTCGCTTCGGCAGCACATATACTAAAATAGGAGCTCTGGGCCAGGAACAGAGAAGACCGAAAATGTATTTTGTAAGGGCCTATTCCGCCAGAGCAGCCCCACCCTGGTTGAACTGCCATTTTGTTATAAAACTTAAATTGACCCTGCACCCCGCCAGGGGAATTTACTTAAAAGCAAGTCCGGGGGGGTGCCTGGGTGGCTCAGTGGGTTAAAGCCTCTGTCTTCAGCTCAGGTCATGATCTCAGGGTCATGGGATCGAGTCCAGCATCAGGCTCTCTGCTCGGCAGGGAGCCTGCTTCCTCCTCTCTCTGCCTTCCTTTCTGCCTACTTCTGATCTGTCTCTGTCAAAGGAATAAATAAAATTTAAAAAAAAAAAAAAAAAAAAAAAAAAAAGCAAGTCCGGGAAACCAGTCCCACGTAAGGAAGTCTAAGTACAAGGGTGGGTCAGGCCTGGTGGAGGTATTCAATCAGTGGGGGCACATACTGTCTTCTAGCTACCAAGGAGTATGGGCCCCGCCCTTTGGGAGCCTTTTGGCGCCAATCCTTACCAAGGTGTGATAGGCTGGTTCAAATGTCTACTAGGGTAAATTGTAATTCAGCTTGTCACCTAGCATCACTGTGGAGTTTCCTGTGTGTGTTATAATCTCATTGGCCGCCTGTGTGTCGCCAGGCCCAACCACATGGACTTTGCTCTATAAAAGTTAGTCTGGAAAGCAGGGAGGGGCAGCCCCGACCCGTCTGTTTGACGGTCGGGGCTGTTTCCTGATGCTTGGCGCGAAATAAAGCTTTGCTTGACCTTCGCTTTGTATCAGTCTCCTTTAATCACGGACCCATTATTGGGGTACCCAATTTTGGGGGGACCCAACAATTTCTTATTATAAATTACTATCATAGTTACCTTTGGGTTTTTTTCCCTAACTTTTTATTATGAACAATATCCAACACAATTAGAAGGAGACACGTAAGAAACCAATATTAGGGGCGCCTGGGTGGCTCAGTGGGTTAAAGCCTCTGCTTTCGGCTCAGGTTATGATCTCCGGGTCCTGGGATGGAGTCCCCCATCGGGCTCTCTGCTCAGCAGGGAGCCTGCTTCCTCCCCTCTCTCTCTGCCTGCCTCTCCGACTACTTATGATCTCTGTCAAATAAATAAATAAAATCTTTAAAAAAAAACACACCAATATTACCGATCATCCAGCTTCAACAGTTATCAGTGCATTGCCAAACTTGCTTCATCTGTAACTCTGATGTGAGAAACAAAGGCAGAAAGAAATATAGATAAAATTAAATGTCCTTATTGGGCGCCTCCGTGGCTCAGTGGGTTAAAGCCTCTGCCTTTGGCTCTGGTCGTGGTTCCAGGATCCTGGGATTGAGCCCTGCATTGAGCCCACATGGGGCTCTCTGCTCGGCGGGGGGCCTGCTTCCCCTTCTCTCTCTGCCTGTCTCTCTGCCTACTTGTGATCTCTGTCTGTCAAATAAATAAAAATCTTAAAAAAATTAAATGTCCTTATAAATTGCAGCCCACTGACAAATACTTTAAATAGGCAGATTATAACATTCTTCCAGGATCCTGAGTCTTCTTTAGCATATGAAAGTCCTTTTAGAATTTCCCTTATCTTTACTTGCCCCCAATTCAAGGTTGTAATCTGTTGTTCCTCACAGTCCAAACCTATCAGTGGCAGCTCTTTCTGCCCAGCGGTTCTGTCCCCTGTGCTTTAATAAAGCCACTTTTTTTGCACCTAAGACATCTCAAGAATTCTTTTCTGGACATCAACTCTGGACCCCACCAACCTCATCAACAGTCCAAAAATAGAAACAAACAAAAAAAAAACAAAAAAACAAAAACAAAAAAAAATCACCTCTGCCTTTAAAATATATATATATTAATTCATTTGTTCATGATAGAAAGCATGAAGGGGAGGGATGGGGGAGAGGGAGTGAGAATCTCAAGTAGACTCCATGCTGAGCGGGGAGCCCTACAGGAGGCTTGATCTCACAACAATGAGATCATGATCTAAGCCAAAACCAAGAGTTGGACACTTAACTAACTGTGCCACCCAGGCACCCCCGCCTTTTTTTTTTAAGTACAATTAATCTAATTGTAAGTTATAATAATAAACAGCATTAAATGTTTAATAAAGGCTGTATTTAACAGCTTGCTTGCAAAATTTCTCAAATAGTAAGAACTGGCTCGGGGCACTTGGCGGCTCAGTCGGCAGAGTATGCAACTTGATCTTGGGGTTGTACGTTCGAGCCCCCACCCCCTATCAAACACGTGTACTGTCTCTTAAAAAAAAAAATGCTTGGAAGTGAGAAAGGCACTTGTAAATGCCTTGGTTTGGGTAGGGACCTACTTAGCCAGATCGACTCCATCTCGGTTAAACAGCCATTTTGTTGTTTATGCAGTAAAACTTAAACTGACCCTGCCCACCTCCCAGGAGAACTTACTTAAAAGCAAGTCTGGGAAACCAGTAAAATATGGTAGACCAGTCCCTGATAACAGAGCCCAAATACAAGGACCGGTCAGGTCAGGTAGAGATAACAGCCCAGAATGCAAGGACAAGTCCTGCCAGGTGAAGACAATCTCATTGGCCAGGCTCAACCACATGGCCTTTGCTCTATAATAGCTAGTCTGTGGGGGTGCCTGGGTGGCTCAGTGGGTTGAAGCCTCTGCCTTCTGCTCCGATCATGATCTCAGGGTCCTGGGATGGAGTCCCACATCAGGCTCTCTGCTCAGCAGGGAGCCTGCTTCCTCCTCTCTCTCTGCCTGCCTCTCTGCCTAATTGTGATCTCTGTCTGTCAAATAAATAAATAAATAAATAAATAAAATCTTAAAAAAAAAAAAAAAAGCTAGTCTGTGAAGCAGGGGGTCGTGGCTCTCTCCTTAAGAGACAGCCCCGACCGTTTGATTCTCGGTGCTGGCACAAAATAAAGCTTTGCTTGACCTTCGCTTTGTATCTTTCCCATCACATCAGTTTGGACTCCCGCAGTCCCTTCAGAGTGGTAACAGAGGGAGTATCCGAGGTTTTGGGCTTTCCTCATTTCATCCCTCTTGGAAAGAGCTTCCTAACTCCCAGCCCCCAAATAACTGACTTGTCCCATTTCACCCTGGGGACCAAGTGCCTGATAAGAGCTGGTCTGGGAAGGCCCACACACACGGGTTTCAGCAACTCCGATAGCTAAGTGAAGCCTAGAGCCACTGTTCCAGATCCATCATTCCTGGTCAAACACTGGTCCCCAGTGGAGCCTAACAACAAGGAACCAAAATCCTTCTGTGAACCTAAAGAGGACCTCAAACTAGTCTTGAAGCAAGAAGACACAGATAAGTCTTTTTCCTTTCGCCTGCTGTCTCCTCACAGCATGTGGGGAGTTCACGAAAACATGCTCTATTTCTTGCTGGACCCCTGGCTGTACTCGCTCTTGCATTGTGCATTTGGCCTTGCCTCCTAAATGCCCTGACCCACTTTAGATCTTCCAGAATAAAGGTCGTTGAACTCCAAATGGTGGTGGTTCAGAAGGAGCCTCACGTGGAGATCAAACTAGACACCTGCAGGGGACCCCGTGACAGATCCTGATGAGAGGAGCCCTGACTACTGTCCCATCCATGCCCCTGACCAGCGGGAAGTAGCTTCGATCGGTCGTCACCCTTTTTCCCTGACAGTAGTTAGGGTTACCTCTTTAGAGGAGGGAATGATGAAGGATAATTGCAAAGCAGGCAGGCAGGAACAAGGCCCCCCGCCCCTACCTTAAGAGGAAACCACTCTTTAAAGGATTTTACACGGCTCTGGAAGGAGCCCTCCACTCTTCCCCATAGGACAGGTGACAAAAGCCTGATTGGATGACAGGCACAGAGGGTTAATCAGATGAACACAGCCAATAAGCTCGTACAAACCCCTAGACTTAGAAACTGGTGGCAACGTCTATGGGTCCCCTTCCCCCTCGGGAAGGTTGTACTACCACTTTGATATTGCTCAATAAACCTTGCTTTGCTGCATGCCAAAAAAAAAAAAAGCTCTTGTAGCTTGTTCCAGCACCCCATTGTCCTTAAGTTTGCCTTTGAGGGGTCCACAATAGCCAAACTATGGAAAGAACCCAGATGTCCAGGAACAGATGAATGGATAAAGAAGACGTGGTGCTGGGGCACCTGGGGGGCTCAGTAGATTAAAGCCTCTGCCTTTGGCTCAGGTCATGATCTCAGGTTCCTGGGATCGAGCTCTACAACAGGCTCTCTGCTCATCAGGGAGCCTGCTTCCCCCTCTCTCTCTGCCTGCCTCTCTGCCTACTTGTGATCTCTGTCTGTCAAAAACAATAAAATATTTAAAAAAAAAAGATGTGGTAAATATATATGTGTATACACACACACACACACACACACACACACAATGGAATACTACTCAGCCATCAAAAAATTGAAACCTTGCCATTTGCAAGGATGTGGTTGGAATTAGAAGGTATTATGCCAACCAAAATAAGTCAATAAGAGGAAGACAATTATCACATGATCTCGCTCATATGTGAGATTTAAGAAACAAAACAAAAGGATCATAGGGAAAGAGGAAAAAATAAAACAAGACAAAATCAGAGAGGGAGACAAACCGTTAGAGACTCTTTTTTTTTTTTTTTTAAAGATTTTATTTATTTGTCAGAGAGAGCAAGCGAGAGCGAGCACAGGCAGACAGAGTGGAAGGCAGAGTCAGACGGAGAAGCAGGCTCCCTGCGGAGCAAGGAGCCCGATATGGGACTCCATCCCAGGACGCTGGGATCATGACCTGAGCCGAAGGCAGCTGCTTAACCAACTGAGCCACCCAGGCGCCCCACCGTTAGAGACTCTTACCTCTAGGAGACAAATTGAGGGTTTCTGGAGGGGTGGGGGATGGGGTAACTGGGTGATGGGCATTAAGGAGGGCATGTGATGTGATGAGCACTGGGTATTATATGAGACTGATGAATCACTGACCTCTACCACTGAAACCAGTAATACACTGTATGTTAAATAATTGAATTTAAATAAACAAAACAAAACAAAAGTTGCTTTTGAGGAGAGGCTCGCTGGAAAGAGAAATTAGGACTGCTGAGGCCCATTCATCTGCTTCATTGCCCGATCCTCCGAAGGGGATCCATGGAGTCTGAGTGGCCGACTGATGGGCTCAACAATTTTTGGGCAATGTCCATGGGAACTGGTGTATGAACCCTCTGAGGAAGCAGAAGTTTCTGTTGTTGCAGGAGTGTGGGTCAGACCCATTTACAACGTAAAAAAGCTTAGGTGCTGGGCATTGGTTCAAGGCCACAAGGATTGTCCTGGCTCTAGAACCTGAGGCTCTTGTTAAGCCTTTCTCAGGGGTCTGTGTGTCTGGTGGCTTCTCCCTTTTTCTGCATTGCCCTTTAATCAGTCAGGGTCTCAGCAGGGAACAGATGGTATGCTTACTCTGGTTAATTGAAGTGAGTTTAATAAAGGGACTGTCTAGGGATGCCTGGGTGGCTCAGTTGGTTGGGCAGCTGCCTTTGGCTCAGGTCATGATCTCAGCGTCCTGGGATCGAGTCCCACATCGGGATCCTTGCTCGCAGGGAGCCTGCTTCTCCCTCTGCCTCTACCTGCCATTCTGTCTGCCCGTGCTCGCTCTCTCTCCCTCTCTCTCTCTGATAAAAAAAAAAAAAAAAAATCTTAAAAAAAAAAATAGGGGCGCCTGGGTGGCTCAGTGGGTTAAGCCGCTGCTTTCGGCTCAGGTCATGATCTCAGAGTCCTGGGATCAAGTCCCGCATCGGGCTCTCTGCTCAGCAGAGAGCCTGCTTCCCTCTCTCTCTCTCTGCCTGCCTCTCCATCTACTTGTGATTTCTCTCTGTCAAATAAATAAATAAAATATTTAAAAATAAATAAATAAAAATAAAGGGACTGTCTACAAAAAAGTGGGCAGAGTTGAAGGAACTGACAAAGGCTCATCAATTCTTTAAGCTCCTGGTGTGTGTGTGTGTGTGTGTGTGTGTGTTGGGGGAGGGAAAAGGGGACCTGGTTTCTCACATCCAGAGAGAGTGCTGCTTTCTGGGCTCTGATTTTGGCTGCTTCGTTTGACCTGCAGGCAAGGAGTGGGTACTCCACATTTGCTGAACAAACGCCTGCAAGAAAATCTGGAATGCCCAAATATGCAAGAGTCTTGGGGTCGGACTTCGAGAATTTGAATCCCGCCCCTGAGTGATCCTCAAGTGACATCAACCCTCTGGGCCTGGGCCCTCATTGGTAAAGCTTGTCTGGTGGGGCTGCTGTTTTTTGACAGCTACTTACTATGGTTACTGCATGAAAGCAGCCTTCAAATATTTGCTATAGGAATGCATTTTGCTAAAGTGCTTTATTCATGTTGTCTTTTATTAGCTAGTAATTCCGTTTGAAAGTATTTATCTGGGGCGGTTGGGTGGCTCAGTCGTTAAGTGCCCGCCTTGGGCTGGGATCCCTGTCCCAGGGTCATGGCATCCAGTCCCACCTGGGGCTCCTTGCTTCTCCATCTACCTGCCGCTGCCCCTGCTTGTTCTCTCTCTTTCTGATAAATAAACAAATAAATAAATAAATAAAATAAAACAAAATAAAAAATACTTATTTTGGGTTTTCTTTTTTAAGAGTTTATTTGACAGACATAGATCACAAGCGGGCAGAGAGGCAGGCAGAGAGAGGGGGAAGCAGGCTCCCCGCTGAGCACAGAGCCCGATGCGGCTCGATCCTAGGACTCAGGGATCATGACCCGAGCTGAACGCAGAGGCTTTAACCCACTGAGTCCCCCAGGCACCCCTAAAAAAAATACTTACTTAACATCCACTCTAGGGCAGACACTGTGAACTTGTGAACCCAGAGGTTGGACCGCTGGTGGGCGTGGCGAAAGGGGGCGGGGTCCACGGAATCCCCGCCTACGATAGCGATGTCCAATTGGGTCCACGGAGGGGGCAGAGTCCCGCCCAGTTCTCTGGGGCAGGCCCGGAAGCCCGTTCGGGGAGGCTAAGTGTGTTTCCGGTTGGGCGGGAGGAGCGTCTGCTTAGGCGGGTGTGGGTTTAGTCGCCGATCGGTCCCCGCCGGGAAGATGTTCTATCACGTAAGCGAAGTACCGGGTGGCGGCGAGGGCAGGGTTGAGAGGGAGAGCTAAGCGGGCGCCGGGTCGAGGAGTTGCTCCTGACGCCATGTCCCTACAGCGCCTTACTTGGTCTCCATCCCACTTTTCCCTCAGATCTCCCTGGAGCACGAGATCCTGCTGCACCCGCGCTACTTCGGCCCCAACCTGCTCAACACCGTAAAGCAGAAGCTCTTCACGGAGGTGGAGGGGACTTGCACCGGCAAGTGAGTGCCGCGCCCTTCGTGCCGCGTCGCCCGGTGCTTGCAGCGTCTCCCCAACTCCTATAGGTCCGCAAGGACCTGCTACCTACCCTGAGGAACCCTCTCACCCTCTCAGGCACCCCACGCAGGCACTTGCGTCCTGCTGTGGGTTCCCGCGGCGCTGTCTGCAAAGTTGGATCATAAAACTGTCTTCCTTAAGCAGAGAGTGGTCGTTTCGTTGATGCCACAAACATTTTTAAAGCTCCTGCTGTGTGCTAGGTTCTGGGCTGGGCCCGGGGACAACGCAGGCAAGAAGATAGAATGAGGCCATCGCCCATGGGGCTCACAGCACCTTGGGATCATGACCTGAGCCATGCTTAAAGACTGAGCCACCCAGACGCCCCTCTTCTGGTTTTTTCTATCCCACAGGACCAAAGGGCCTGGAACGGCACATCTCTGGGCTCTGCAGAGAAGGGCCTCTCACATGGTGATGTGAATGCGCTGGGATGAGCCCTGGGCTGTGGGTACTTGGGCCTGGGAATAAACACAGGCAGGGGGCCTGGTGGCTCAGTAGGTTAGGTGTCAGACTTGGGCTCAGGTCTTGAACTCAGGGTCCTGGGATGGAGCTGCATGTGGGGCTCCATGCTCAGTGGGGAGTCTCCTTCCCCCTCCTCCTACTTCATTCTCTCTCTCTCAAATAAATAAATAAAATCTTTTTAAAAAAATGCACATGCAAGTTCCTGAACCTCATCTCATCCAGACAGCATCAAGACTGAGGACAGGCCTGGGAATCTGTGTTTTAGTAAGTTTTTCTTAGGTGATTGAGGCATCCCCAAGGTTGAGGTCTCTTGGCTCAAGGACAACAGCCTCCTTGGATATTTATTGTGAAATTATGAGAGCAGCGTTTGGCATTGTAGATACTGATTGGTATTGTGTCTTCTCTCCAGCATTAAGTTCTGCGGGCAGGGGTGCCATCTCTTTCCATGTGTGCTGTCCCCTAACCCCCATGCCCACCGTCTTGTTGCAGATGGTTTTAGAGGCTCTTGTCCACACAGTGCCTTTCTTTTTCCCTTACAGGTATGGCTTTGTAATCGCTGTCACCACCATTGACAATATTGGCGCTGGTGTGATCCAGCCAGGCCGAGGATTTGTTCTTTATCCGGTGAAGTACAAGGCCATTGTCTTCCGGCCCTTTAAAGGGGAGGTTGTGGATGCTGTTGTCACTCAGGTCAACAAGGTGAGACCATACAGAGCCGAGGCAGTTGGGGGGCTGCTTAGAAGATGGGAGAGGGGTCTCAACTACTCTTGCTCACTCTGTGTCCTTGGCTAAGTCACTCTGTGCTTCCAGTTTCCTCACCTGTCAAATGGTACAGTAATCTCAGTGCTGCCTCGCTCGGGGTCCTATAAGTCAGAATGAGTAGTAACCAGTGGCAGCCTCCATTGATTGAGTACTTACTTGGGCCAGGTCCAGCGCAAAACCTTAGGACGACTGAGGCGTGTGCTTTTATTCCTTTTTATAGAAGCCTCCGTGTGGAGGTCATGTGATCCACAAGGTCATGTGATCCCCAAGTGTTCAAGTTGTGGACTGATGAGTCCCAGGTCTTGGGCCTTGATTGGCCTGTATTGGTTTCACTTACAATGGAATCTTGGCAGAGGAGAGACATGAAAGCAGATGATACCATTCAGAGTGGTTTCAAAATATGAAGTTTTTTTTTTTAAGATTTTTTATTTATTTGGCAGAGATCACAAGTACGTAGAGAGGCAGGCAGAGAGAGAGGGGGAAGCAGGCTCCCCGCTGAGCAGAAAGCCAGATGCGGGGCTCGATCCCAGGACCCTGAGATCATGACCTGAGCCCAAGGCAGAGGTTTAACCCACTGAGCCACCCAGGTGCCCTTAAAACGTGAAGATTATTAGAGTCAGATAAAGCTGGGAAGCTTACAAGAGTTGGGGGATAAAAGACAAAGCCTCAAAGACTCGTTGTCCTTCTAGGTGGGGCTCTTCACAGAAATTGGACCTATGTCCTGCTTCATCTCCCGACATGTAAGTCTGGGCATGCTGGGGGTGCTAAGGAGGAGAGATGCCAGTCCTGATCATCTCTGGAAGCACCTGTGGAAAGCGCTGACCAGTCTTGCTTTCCTTTCAGTCCATCCCATCAGAGATGGAGTTCGACCCCAACTCCAACCCACCGTGTTACAAGACAATGGATGAGGTGGGTGGGGAGGCAGCCCATGAGAGGGAGGAAGGAGAAATGAGCCCTCGGAGGGATTTTGGCTTTGTGGGAGGAGGACGGGGGACGGGGGAAGAGGGGGGTTCCATATCTGAGTATCCTATTCCCTCTTCTCTAGGACATTGTGATTCAGCAAGACGATGAGATCCGCTTGAAGATTGTGGGGACCCGTGTGGACAAGAATGACATTGTGAGTCTCTTGCCTGCCCTCTTGCCTGTGCCAGGCAGAGGTGGGAACTGTTGATTTCTTACCACCGAGGGTTCCTGGGGATTTTGTGCTCTTCTACAAGGAAGAGGGGATGGCTGGGCAGAAGCCCTGGGGCTGGGGGTTAGAGGCTAGTCCCGGGCTTGCTCAGGCTTTATTTCCTTTCTGCCTTCCCTCCTGCAGTTTGCTATTGGCTCTCTGATGGACGACTACTTGGGTGAGTGCCTGATCATGCATCCAGGGTTGTTGCATGGAGAAGGGGTGTGTGAAGGCAGGGGGTGGACGTGGGACTTAATGCCTGAGTTGCAGATGAAGAAAACTCAGGACTGTCCGCTTGGAATATCCAGGACATGTACCTCATGGGACAGGGAATGCCTGTTTGATGACTGCCCCCAAGCTCTGAGCCCAACTGATGTGCTTTTCCTGTTTTCTGCAGGGCTTGTGAGCTGAGCACTGGGACCCTCTGCTCTGTTTGGTCCTTATCTAGGAGATATGGTGGTCACACTCCTCGTGGAGTCCAGAGGCCCGGTCTGGCTGCTGTTGGGGAGGCAAAGGAGGCTCCTTGTCCCCAGAAAACACTGGGTGGTTCTGCTTAGCAACCACTCCCCAGTTTTTTGACTGTGCATTCTAACCATAAAGGTCCTGTCTCACGGAAGTGTTACCTCCTTTCTTTGGTAAGAACAATTCTTTCTTAAAAAAGGCTGGAGCCTAGTTGATTGCTAGTCTCTCTTTTGGTGGCCTGATGCCTCAATTAGCCTCAGTGACCCAGGGGATCTGACTAAACCCTTGTGCAGAGGGTTGACGTTGACCTGACTGAAGAGAACGCACTAATGTCAGGTCTCTGGCTTTCAGCAAATGATGCTGTCGTTAGAGCCAGTCCGAGTCCCGATCTAGTTGTAGAGTATTCGCACTTCTTTCACCCTTAAACACAACCAAGGGTGTAGCTGGGCGTGAGGGGAGACGAGATGGTTGGGTAGGGAGAGGGAAATCAGGACAGAAATGACCCGGACTTTGGGATCCCAACACAGCCCTCCCTAGGATGGCTTCACCAACAACGGAGGCCTTTCAATGCTGATCGATCCTTAAGCTGAACTGAAAATGGGAGCCAGCTTAACATGTCCGTAGGGGGTGACACGGTCGGAAGACTGAAACAGATACGCCACCTTCCCTCCCAGGATGCCCACACTGCTTTTGTCATATAATCTCTCTGCCTGGGTATGCCCTCTCCCAGCCGTCTCCTGGCTGCCTGCCGCTCCAGCAGACCTCAATCCTTCTTCTCCCCTCCTCCCTTTTTCTTCTTTTTCACCTTTCTTCTGCTTCCTTGGGAAGCAGAATTGTGTCATAGAAAGCGTGGTATTGGGGTTGGTGTAAAACTGGGTTTCAGTTCTAGCTGGGTGACCTTACGTTTTCTCATGATGAAATGGGCCTACATCCCTCTTTGGATGGTTGCTGCTGGTGTGAGCTCACACGTGCAAGTGGCTTGCAGGGCGTCTGGCCCCTGATAGGCCCTCAACTGTTAATTGTGATGATTGTGCCCTAATGCGTTAAAGCAGTGATTCTGACCTGGGGTGATTTTTGCACCCTGGGGACATGTGGCAGTGACATTTATTTGGGCTGTAACAACTATAGATGGTACTACTGCCTTCTAGTGGGAAGAGGCCAGGGGTGCTGCGTAGCATCCTACCGTGTCTAGGACCCCGCTCCCCAACAAAGAATTACCTGGTTCCAAATGTCAATCATGCCAAGGTCCAGAGACCCCCATAAGAAGCATCCAGAATAGTGGCTGAACATGGTAAGATTTCTCCTTGCATTCACCACTCCTGGACAGATAGATGGAGGCTTTTCCATTCATACCTCTACAGTGTGTCACAAAATGTTTTGTTACTGTCTGCCATTTCTTTTTATAACCTTTATTTCTTTCTCTCTTTTAATTAATTTTTCTTTTTTTTTTTTTTTTTTAAAGATTTTATTTATTTATTTGTCAGAGAGAGAGAGCAAGAGCGAGCACAGACAGAGTGGCAGGCAGAGTCAGAGGGAGAAGCAGGCTCCCTGCGGAGCAAGGAGCCCCATGTGGGACTCGATCCCAGGACGCTGGGATCATGACCTGAGCCGAAGGCAGCTGCTTAACCAACTGAGCCACCCAGGCGTCCCAAGATTTTTCTTTATTTGACAGAGAGAGCCCACAAATGGAAGCAGGTAGAGGCCGAGGGAGAAACAGGCTTCCCACTGAGTGGGGAGCCCTAATGTGGGGCTGGATCCCAGGACCCTGGGGTCATGATCTGAACAGAGGGAAGATCCTCAACTGACTGAGCCACCCAGGTGCCCTCTCTCTGTGTTTTTAAGATTGATCTATTTATTTTAGAGGGCATGAGTGGGAAGGGGAGAGGAAGAGAGAATCTCAGCAGACAGCTCACTGAGCATAGAACCTGATGCGGGGCCCCATCTCATGACTCTGAGACCTGAGCCAACACCGAAAGTGGACCCCTTCTCTGTGCCACCCAGTCTCCCCTAACCAGTTCCTCTTTTAAGAAATCTCTACACTCAGGGTGGGGCTTGAGCTCACAACTCTGAGATCAAGAGCTACCTGCCCCACTGACTGAGGCAGCCAGGTGCCCCTCATTATTATGTAAAGTTTTTTTTTTTTTTTTTAAGATTTTATTTATTTATTTATCTGACAGAGAGATCACAAGTAGAGAGGCAGGAAGAGAGAGGAGGAAGCAGGCTCTCCGCTGAGCAGAGAGCCTGATGTGGGGCTCCATCCCAGGACCCTGGGATCATGATGTGAGAGCCACAGGCAGAGGCTTTAACCCACTGAGCCACCCCAGCACCCCAAGATTTTATTTATTTGACAGAGATCACAACTAGGCAGGCAGGCACAGAGAGGGGGAAGCAGGCTCCCTGCTGAGTAGAGAGCCTGATGTGGGGCTCGATCCAAGGACCCTGGTATCACGACCTGAGCCAAAGGCAGAGGCCTTAACTGACTGAGCCACCCAGGTGCCCCTTTGTTTGTTTTTAAAATTTATTTGATTTATTTATTATTTATTATTTATTATTGGACAGAGCTTTTATTTATTTATTATTTATTTATTTGACACAGAGAGAGAGAGAGAGAGAGAGAGAGCGATATCACAAGTAGGCAGGCAGAGAGAGGAGGAAGCAGGCTCCCTGCCTAGCAGAGAGCCCAATGCAGGGCTCAATCCCCAGACCCTGGGATCATGACCTGAGCCGAAGGCAGAGGCTTTAACCCACTGAGCCACCCAGGTGCCCCAAATAAATTCTTAAAAAAAAAAAAGATTTTATTTATTTATTTGACAAAGAGATCACAAGTAGGCAGAGTAGCAGGCGAAGAGAGAGGGGGAAGCAGACTCCCCGCTGATCAGGGGTCTCCCAGGACCCTGAGATCATGACCTGAACGGAAGACAGGGTTTTAACCTGCTGAGTCGCCCAAGTGCCCCAAGTTTGTTATTTTCTTGATAACTGTGGATTCACAGGCATCCCTTCCCCTTTAAATTTTCTATCTCCAGCTCTTGGGACTGGGCCATGTTTTCCAAGTTTGTTGAATCTGGGACAGTTTCTGGGCTGGATTTGCAGTGAATTTTCCCATGGAAACCACATTCTAGTTGTGCTACCACTATGTTTTATTCTGAGTGGATCACCCGGGTTGTAGGGACTCCCCCTAAGCTGTAAACACCATGTGTGTCACCAAGAGCAAAACTCCTCTCAAGTTCTCAGAGAGAGCCACCCATCTGTAAATTGTGTTGCGGAGAACCTGGAAGTAACACGGCCTAGAAAGGAAGCAATTGATGGACGGAAGCTGCTCGTGGAACCTGGGCACGAGGGTGGTGGTGAGGATGTGGGGGGTGGCACCCATCAGGAAGGCATGCGCTGTCGGGGAAAGGGAGCAAGTGCGGATGGCCTGGAGATGGTCTCCAGGATTCTTCTAAGGTTTTGTAACTGAAAGTTATGGCCTCTTACAAAAGTCACAGGTAACAGGAATATCTGCCTGCTAATGCTAAGTCTTTGACACACATTACCGGATTGTTCACAAGGGTTCCATGGAGTTGCTTCTGTTACTCCACTTGATGGCTGACAAAACAGGTGAGACACCTCAACTAGAATGCTTATGGTCACACAGCTCTAGTGAGTGGTAGGGCTTTTGTTTTGTTTTTAAACTGTCAGTCCAGGGGCGCCTGGGTGGCTCAGTGGGTTAAAGCCTCTGCTTTCGGCTCAGGTCATGATCCCAGGGTCCTGGGATCGAGCCCCGCATCGGGCTCTCTGCTCAGCAGGGAGCCTGCTTCCACTTCTCTCTCTGCCTGCCTCTCTGCCTACTTGTGATCTCTGTCTGTCAAATAAATAAATAAAATATTAAAAAAAAAAAATAAACTGTCAGTCTGGCTCCAGAGCCTTCATTAGCTCTCTTTGCCAGGCACTAGGTGGCTGGGGAGTGAATGGACCCAGCTTTCTTACCTGTGGCCATGTGGGTCTCACTACTGCTTCCCTCAACCCCTGCCTCTACCTGAGCTTGGGGGCACATGGGCCCCAGATAGCTTGAATACAGTGTTAGTATATCCCACAGGCCCCGGGGCCTTCCGCCATTGTCTCCTGCCTCCAAGGTTGCCAGTGGCTCTCCAGACTAAACACCTCAGCCAGGAGATCAGGAGAGGGAGGAAGGGCTAGAAGGTATACAGTCATGCTCCTGCGCGGAATACTCCTTTCTGTAATGAACAGCCTGTTGCCAACTACCTCATCTTGGATGAACATAAAGGAATTGATTCACTGTCTGCCGCCTGTTATGTGGAAGAAGGTCCGACCACAACTCTGTCAAGTGCTTTCATAGACATGATCTCATTTTATCTACAGTAACCCAGTGAGGTGGATATTACTACCCCATTTTGCAGTTGGGCGAAAATGTGGTTAGGTAATTTGCCCCAAATTGGTGGCAGAATTTGGACCCAGGTTAGTCTGACTCCAAATAGTATACTTGACTCACTAACCCCACTTGGTTCTGAGCTGAGAACTGCACAAGTTCGGGAAAGTGTGTGCGGGGAGAACGGTTAAGGAAGTCTACGAGGCAGGTGAGGGCTTATGTTTGGGCTCCTGTTCAGTAAGAACAGGAATGAAAAAGATAGGAGGTAGGGTGTCAGAGTGAGCATGGCCCTGGCGTCTGCAGCTTGCACGTTGAGTTCGGGCCAGTGGGAAGACCCTTCTGTCTGAAGAGAATACCCATCGGGAGCTCCAACCCTATGGCGGGAAAGGGAAGTGCCGGTGATGTTGGAGGGGTAAGCCGAGGCCCAGCAAGCGGGCAAAGAAAACTTTGATTAGACATTAAAGTTTAAAGCTTCGTTGCAGTCGCATAAATGCAAATGCTCGGAAACTCAGGAGCAGACTAGACTAAAGGAGTAAGGACGCTATCCTTGACCATACGCTTTTCAAGCCAAACCATAGGTATCTACTCGCAAAAATTCCCAAGAGCTGTCGCTTTAAGAAGCCCGACGCCTCGGCGTCACGTGACCCCATCGCGCCCAGATGGTTTTACAGCCCCTTCACAGAGGCCAACCGCTTGGCCGGAAGCCCCCGGGAGGGCGGGAACTTCGCAAGGCGCTCGCCGATTGGCTGTGCTCTTGGAGGGTGGGGCCTGCGCTCAGAGAGAGGGAATTAGGGTGAGCAGGGTGAGTGGGCGCAGCCGCCGCCGCCGCCGCAGCCGTCTGGGTAGACACCTTCGCTGCGCCCGGAGCCCTCAGGTGAGCAGGCCCTCGCAGGGCCTCGCACTCTCGGTCCCGCTGTGGGCCGCGCACTCACCGGTCTTAGGGCCGGCTCCTCTGGGGGCCCGCCCCCTTCTCTGACCACGTGACCCAAGTTCGGTAACCCCTGACCTCTTCCACCCCACCCCGCCACTTCTGGATCGGGGATGAAGCGAGGCTTGGTGGGGGGATGCACACCCCCGAGGCCGGTGGCGGTCAGTTCCCACGCTCTTTCCCAGTGTGGCTAGTGGCTCTGAGGATGCAGAGAGGAGATTGGGGTGGAGGGAGACCTTGGTCAGAGCCTGGACTTTGTGCGTCTTAATGTGGACATCCAGTAGGGAAACTCCATCCGCGCTTCCCGCGTGGGCAGGACTTCATATTCTCATTTCACGGACAGGGAAATAGAAACTTCAGAATTATCCGTTGGCGGGTCTCCAACGCCAGGTCTTCGGGCTGGGAATGCAGGCCTTGTTCCCCACACAGCCCGCCACTCCTGATGATTCGGAACAAGAGTTGGTCCCTGCGCCCCACTTAGTGCTCGCTGGGTGGTCTTGGATAAGTCACTGAACATGAACCCCTCAGAGCTTTGATTTCCTTGACTGTGAAATTGACGTAGTACTTATATAATACATATAATACTTATTTCATTGTTAATGAGGATAAAATGAAGTATGAGCCATATAAAGCACTTAGCTTTGTGCCTCAGGCATTGCGTGTGTTTAGAAAAAAATCGCTGTTTTTTGTTCGTTTTTGCAGCAAGTGTTCATTGAGGGCGTATTATGTGCTGACAGTGTGCCCGTCGCTGGGGATGCAAAGGTGAGCAAACAGGCATGATGATCCTAGCTGGTGTGGAGCTGACTATCTAGTGGGGGAGGTAGGAGTTAATCGCAAAGTCACACAGATACGTAATTCCAAACTGTGATAATTGCTTTGAAGGCAAAGTACCTGGACACTGGAGGTCTGAGGAGACTTCCCGGAGCAAGTGACATTTGAACTGTGACTTGAGGAAGCCTCTTAGGAGTCCACTAGACCTAGAGATTGGTAGTGAAGGAGGAGTGTTTCCAGTAGCGCAGTGTCGCAGTGTATGAACGTCCTGGTAGCAGGTGTTTTGCGGGGGGAATGGAAAGAGGCCATGGTGGGAGTGCAGAACACAGGAGAGAAATGTTGCAGAAGTCGGTGGACATGCAGGACCTGGGAACCAGGTCTGTTCTCTATTCCAGAGCCAGTGTGGAGCCACTGGGAGGCATACGGGAGGCCAGGGTAGGATGCCCATTGGATCTAGGGACCTGGAGATCACTCGTGACCCAGTGAGCCTTGCCAGAGAGGAGGAGTGGGGCAGCCCCTGGGTAGGTCACCCTGGAGCTGGAGCCCTGCTGCCCATGGTGCTGACGCCTCACTCTGGCCCTTACGGGCCTGCCTTCTAATTGTGTCAGAGTCATTCATCGGCCACTGTTTTTGTTGGATTCTTACTCTGCCATATCCTGTGAACGGAAGAACAGGTTCCTGCCTTTGGGGAAGACCAGACACATGGGCAAAAAGCCCAGCTGCTGAAAGCCTGACAGTCCCCAGTGGCATAGGGTCAGGAAGACCTTACAGGCCTTCACCTTAGCAAAGAGGAGAGGGTGGGGGCTTGGAGTAAAGGGGGAGGCAGACCAGCCTGAGCGCTGGTGGAGGAGCACAAGGCAGGCGGGAAGACACTAGGCTGGTCTTCCTGGGAGGAGGGATCAGCTTGAACCGCTGTGGAGATTTGGGACCAAACACAGAATGTCAAGCCGGGGAGTTGAGAGTTTCTTTTAGAACCTGTGGGGAAGGACTGAAGGTTTTTGAGTAAGGGGGAAAGTACTGTTTTCATCAAGACTCAGTAGGTAGTGGTTGTAGCAAGAATCAGGGGGAGGAAGACATGACGTTTTTACTTGTAACTGACCATGGTTACATCTTCTGTTGTCCATCTGGGTACTGTTCTAGTCCCTGGCTTCCTCCTGCACCAGCTCATTCGTTCTCACAGCAACCCCGTGAGTTAGGGAGGGCGGGGGCGATTGCCTGTGTTCCCCAGGTTGGGACACCAGGGCTCAGGCTGACAGACCTCGGCCACGTTCACTCAGGAAGTGGTAGGGCACGGCTGGGGCCCAGTTCCGTGAACTGCCAAGGCCAGGCCCTTTCTCAGGCAACACTCCTGTCTGACCCGGCTCGTCTGTTTCTTGCACTTTGCCTCGGACGCTCAGAGCCTCCGTGGCGCCTTGTTGGGGGTTTCTGGAGCAAGAGCAGTGAGCCTGGCTCAGAAGGCCTTGAGGCAGGCTCCTGTGCTCGGAGGGGGCCTGGATGGCTTTTCAGGCCTTCTCTCCCGACTCCCAGCTCCAGCGGAGCCATGTCCGAGCGGGAAGAGCGGCGGTTTGTGGAGATCCCTCGGGAGTCGGTCCGGCTCATGGCAGAGAGCACGGGCCTGGAGCTGAGCGACGAGGTGGCGGCCCTGCTCGCGGAGGACGTGTGCTACCGGCTCAGAGAGGCCACACAGGTCTGCTCCCCTTCCCTTCCCGCATGTTCCCGGCTCTCCCCTCCCCGTGGCCGCCCCCTCCTGCAGGGACGTATTACACAGGTATGGGTGCAGCCCCTACTCGGGCTTCGAGGCAAGGCAACAGAGGAGGCCTCGTCCCTGCCCTCTCCAGAGTTACCTTTGAGCCTGCGGGGCTTCCTGGCGAACGGTGCTGGCTGGGCATGGTCTCACGTGCCCATCTTCTTGACAGCCATGCTGGGCAGGCCACACAAGGTCATGTTCCTATTTTGCATGCGAGAAACTGGGTCGTAGAGAGGGAACATTACCTCAAGGGCTGTTTGCACAAGACCAGCGCTGGAGTCCACACATTCTGGCCTCTGTGCTGGGGTCCTTTTTGCCTCCCAACTCTCTCTCTCTCCTCTGGGGGGACCCCATACCCCCTTCTCTCTGTCCCCTGACTTTGTTCCTCCCCTCTCAGAATAGCTCACAGTTCATGAAACACACCAAACGGCGGAAGCTGACCGTCGAGGATTTCAACAGGGCTCTCCGATGGAGCAGCGTGGAGGTGAGTTGAGCCCAGGCTGCGGAGGCCTCGGCTGGCACGACCCACCTCTCCTTGCCCTGCTCGGGGCTGGCACCACGGAGAGAGAGACACACGAAGACCCAGTGTGCGCACAAGGGAAGCTCATGGCCGCCACGCTGCTGGGGGGCCCGGAGGTTCGGGAAGCCTTCTTGGAAGAGCTGGGACTCGATGCAGGCTTTGAAGGGAGGCGTGCATTAGACTCCGCTAAGAGGGGAAGAGGGGGACGTTCTGGGTAAGGGAGGAGCCTCGGCACAAATGCGGATGTTAAAATGTCCTGTGTAGTTGTTGTGGGGGAGGGACTCGAAGGGAGGAGGTCAGGTTGGGAAGAGAATAGTGTTGGGCCGCTTGGCTGGCTCGCTCAGTAGAGCACGTGGCTCCTAATCTCAGGGTTGGGAGTTTGAGCCCCACATCGGGCATGGAGCCTACTTTAAAAAAAAGGAGTCATGTTTTCAAAGTTGGGTGAGTGTGAGGACCAGCAGCAGAGGGGTGTGGGGCTCAGAGCCCGTACAAATTGGGGTGGAGTGAGGAGCAGCAGCAGAGGCTGTGGGGCTCAGAGCCCGTACAAATTGGGGCGGAGGGCCATGTTCTACTCCCTGACTCAGCGAGTGCTCGATGCTGCGGTCAGATTCCCAGCAACAGGCTTGAAGCCTGGGGCATCTCCCCTTTCTCGGGACTTTTGGGTTTGCCTTAGTGTAGACTCCCTGGCAGGATCTGTAGAGCACCTCTTCCCTCCCTGGATTCAGCCTGCCCTCTGGTCCTCTCTCTGCTCAGGCCGTGTGTGGTTATGGGTCCCAGGAGGCACTGCCCCTGCGCCCTGCCAGAGAGGGTGAGCTGTACTTCCCTGAGGACCGAGAGGTGAACCTGGTGGAGCTGGCCTTGGCCACCAACATCCCTAAAGGCTGTGCCGAGACAGCTGTGAGAGGTGACTGCCCAGGCCCTATGTGGGGCGGGGACAGAAACAGGGTCATCACAGGAGGGGCGATGGGCAGGCTGGTGGATGGAGCGGGACTCAGGGGTGGGTGGTGCTACCACAGGCAAAACCCCAGGCTCACCCATCTCTCTGCTCTGGTTCTAGTTCATGTCTCCTACCTAGACGGCAAAGGGAACCTGGCCCCCCAAGGATCAGGTAAGGGGTGGTAGGGGGAATGGGCTCTGAGCTTTCCTTTCTTAGGAGCCGGCGTGAGGGGGGCACCCCATTTCTCTGATTCTTCATCTGACAAGTATTTACTGATAAATACTTATGGTCCTGAGGGGGCGCAGCCGCTGCCCAGAGGGCTTGGATTTGGAGATAGCAGCCCAGTCTTGGAACCAGTCACGTTGTGGGGTGTTGAATGCTGGCACACAAGTCTGGGCAGCTGGGGTCCCTGATGGGAGGGGTCCATGAGGGATTGGGGACAGAGCAGGAATCTGCCTCGTGGAGGACGGGTGGGAGGCAGAATACAGAGCACAGAGGTGGGGAGAGCGGGCAAGGTCAGGGCTGAGGTCAGGCTGCTCTGACAAGCTGATGGCTACGTGCTCTGGGAGTCCTGTCTGCATGGGCTCCTGGCGGGGAAGGGGGAGGGTGGAGGGAGGGTAGGGGGGGTGAGGGAGAGCAGGCAGGGGAGGCTGGGAGAGGGCTGGGCTCTCCACCGTGACCACCTCCTGCCCATCCGCGTACAGTGCCCAGCGCGGTGTCTTCGCTGACTGATGACCTGCTCAAGTACTACCAACAAGTGACCCGGGCTGTGCTGGGGGATGATCCGCAGCTGATGAAGGTGAGCGAGTGGGGCACAAAGACCAGCTTTCAGGTTCCCTGAAAACCCTTTCAGATGTCTGCTTCTTGTCCACTCCACACCGCCGGGCTAACGTGGCTGGAGGCTGCTGGCGGTGGCGATGTCATGCTCTCAGGCTGATCCTCCTCCAGGGCAGACTCTAACCGCTCTGGCAGGAACCCTTGTTCTTCTGGAACCGGCCACTCAGCTGGGGCATTTAGGGGACTCACGTGGTCAGTACCCCCACCCTTTAATTCTAGAGCCTACGCTTTAGGGTGACTGTTGACCTGTGGCCACGGGGCGGGGGGAAGGGGACAGGCACATGGCAGCTTTCATTTGCCTGGACTTGAGAGGGAGGAATGGGAAGTAGAGGCATCAGGTCAGGTGCCCGGCCGGCTCGGAGACCCTGCCGCTTTAGCCTGTGGGACTCCGCAGGGCCTGCGGGACGCGACCTGTGGTCCGTCCCCTTCTGTCCAGAATCAGGACAGCACTGGTTTGGTGGTCTGCTCATGCATGTGGCCTCTCCTAGAGGGCTTACATCCCCCACTTCTCCACGTGTCTGGCTGTCGCTGCCACTCCCACGGCAAAATTGGGAACGTCGCTAGCGTACATTCCTGCCTCAGGAGCACGGTTCTGCTTCTCCAGGAGCCGGGCAGGAGGCTGGATGGAGGGCCTGGGAGCGGAGCTCCTGCCTCGCCGGCATGTTGTATGCCTTCGTGATACCTGCTAAGGACCTTTATCCAGAAGAGTCTGGGGGTCACAGGTAGCAGAGATTCATGCCTAGGACAGTTTTTCTCATTTACATAACTTTCTTTCTGCTTACAAAAGTAAGACCAGTATTTCATTACAGAAGTATTGTAAAATAAAAGCATACAAACTGGTAAGTGAGGGTCTCTAATAGAAGCGCCTACCTTTTTTCCCCTATGTTTTAACTGTGATTACACTAGTATAAACCAAAGTATTATATTAAACATCTGGTTTTAGAACAGCTGCTTTTCTCCATTAAAAACGTGTCAGACAGGGCGCCTGGCTGGCTCAGTGGGTTAAGCCTCTGCCTTTGGCTCAGGTCATGATTTCAGGGTCCTGGGATCGAGTCCTGCATCTGGCTCTTTGCTGGGCAGGGGACCTCCTCCCCCCCCCCCTGCCTGCCTCTCTGCCTACTTGTGATCTCTGTCAAATAGATAAATAAAATCTTAAAAAAAGAAAGCACAAATAATATTAAAAAAAAACCATGTTAAAACTTAGGTTGTATTCAGTTTCGTGTTGTCACAGACAGGGGTAGGAGTGGGTATGTTTGTCAGTGGGTATTTCTTTCTTTTTTTTAAGATTTTGTTCATTTATTGGTCTGAAAGAGAGGGAAGAAGCAGGGGGAGCAGCAGGCAGAGCAAGAAGCAGACTTCCCACTGAGCAGGGAGCCCAATGCGGGACTCGATTCCAGGACCCTAGGATCATGACCCGAGTTAAAGGCAGGCGCCCAACCAACTGAGATACCCAGGGGTCCCATGAGTGGCTATTTCTTACAGCAGGTTAAATTTACAGAAATACAGTTGCTGAATCAAAGAGTGAGAATGTTTACAATTTTACTTTAGAAATTCTCAACTGTCCTTTAAAAACTGTCCGTTTATCCCTGGGGCTGGTGGATCCAGGGCAGTCTGGCTCCTTCCTTTTCAGATCGCTCTCCAGGACCTGCAGACTAACTCCAAGATAGCGGCCCTCCTGCCTTACTTTGTCTATGTGGTCAGTGGGGTGAGTGAGCAGGCCGGGGAGGTGACCCAGCCCCGGGTAGGGCTGGTGGCGGGTGCCCGCAGAGCCGCTGCCCCCCCGCCCCCTCGTGTGCCCCTCAGCCGGGGTCTTCTGCAAACAGGTGAAATCTGTCAGCCATGACCTGGAACAGCTGCACCGGCTCCTCCAAGTGGCTCGGAGCCTGGTTCGGAACCCACACTTGTGCTTGGGGCCATACGTTCGCTCCCTGGTAGGCAGCGTCCTCTACTGCGTCCTGGAGCCGCTGGCTGCCTCCATCAACCCTCTGAATGACCACTGGACTCTTCGGGATGGCGCCGCCCTCCTGCTCAGCCACATCTTCTGGTAGCCACTGGGCCTAGCCCAACAGGGGGGCGCTGCCACAGCGCTGAGGGGGTTGTGGTGGTGGGGGGGTGGAAATGTTTGGCTTCAAGGCCCTATGTCGTGAGGTCAGGGAGCCTCTTTCCATTTAGAGCTTTCCGGTCACTGCGCTGTGGCACCCTGGGATTGTAGAAATGGATGGCAACTGTGCCAAGGGCTTGGTCCTTCAGCCCTTTGGGTAGTCTTCAGTCCCTGAACAACGAGCCACCTTGTTTGCTTACCTCAGTGTGCCAGGCACCGCCATTTTCTCTGTGTGTCCTGACTTGAGTCCAGTTGGGTGGTCCCGTGCCTCGTTCTCTTCTCTGACCCAATGCTGCGCCCGTAGGACCCACGGGGACCTGGTGAGCGGCCTTTATCAGCAGATCCTGCTCTCCCTGCAGAAGGTCTTGGCAGACCCGGTGCGGCCTCTCTGCTCTCATTACGGGGCTGTGGTGGGGCTGCATGCCCTTGGCTGGAAGGTGAGGACCCTGGCCTTTCCCCACAGACAGAGCCATAAGAGCTCCCATTTGTAAATAGAACAATGGTATTTGTGTGTCTTTTCTTATAAAAATGGTCCATGCTTGGCGTTTCCATGTATAGAATTCTTTCCTGAAGCCAGGCTAGTTGGTAGCCTGACTTTCTGTAGATGAGTGTCTTATGCTTTCAAAAGTCCTACGTAGGGACGCCTGGGTGGCCCAGTGGGTTAAAGCCTCTGCCTTCGGCTCAGGTCATGATCCCGGGGTCCTGGGATCGAGTCCCGCATCGGGCTCTCTGCTCAGCAGGGAGCCTGCTTCCCTCTCACTCTCTGCCTGCCTCTCTGTCTACTTGTGATCTCTCTGTCAAATAAATAAAATCTTTTATTAAAAAAAAAAAAGTTCTACGTGGCAAGTACTAATACATCTCCACTTCATGAATCCCTGCCCATACTGTGCTAATCATGTTAAGGAACTATCCCTCAAATCCTCTTGTACTGAGTATTTTTTTAAGCTTATTTATTTTTTGTAATCTCTATACCCACCATGGGGAACTCATGACCCCAAGATCAAGAGTTGCACACTCTACCCACTGAGCCAGCCAGGTGCCTCACTTTTTTTGTTTTTTAATGTGGATCATATGGTAAATATAATGATAGCTTTATTTCATCTTTTCTAAAGCTATTGCCTTTAATTTCTTTCTATTTTATTGCTAGGACTGCTAGTATCATTTTACATATAACGATAAGGGGCATCCTGTGTCATTTCCAATTTTTTTTTTTTAAGATTTTGAGAGAGACACAAAGAGATAGTGACAGAGAGCATGAGCACAGAGGAGAGCGAGAAGCAGGCTTCCCCCTGAGCCCAGGGAGCCAATGCGGGACTGGATCCCAGGACCCCGGGATCATGACCTTAGCTGAAGGCGGACACCTAACCGACTGAGCCACTCAGGTGCCCCGTGTCATTTCCAATTTTGAGAGAAGTGCTAATATCCTTCTCTTTTAGGCTGACATTTACCTTGTGTTTACTGGTAACCTTTCTCAGATAAATTACTTCATACTGCTTTATAGTCTTGATTTTATTTATGTGTAACTTTTATCAAATGCTTTTTCTGTATTTTTTGATTGATCCTAAGGTTTTTGTGCTTTTATCTGTTCATGCGATTAATTGTATTTATGGATTAAAAAAAAACTTATTTAGAGAGAACACTTGCACATTTGAGAGCAGGGCAGGGGGAGGGGGTAGGGGAGGGACAAGCCGACTCAAGCAGACCCTGCACTACATGACCCCAAGATCACCAAGTGGAAACGAAGAGCCCAACCAACTAAACCACGGAGGCTCCCGTTTATGGATTTTTAATAGTAAACCATCATGACATTTTTGTGTATAGACTCAATATAGTATAGACCTAAAGAAAACCTAAATCTTTTATTGGAATATAAGGCATTTTTTGTATACTTTTGGGCTTACTAAATTTTAAGATTTTGTTCTGTTTTCAGGGGTGAAATCAGTAACAAGTTTCTTCTCTTGTACTGTCCTTGTAGAGTTTTATTATCAGGGTTACACTGACTTCATAGACTGAGGCATGGTGGGAGCATTTCTTGTTTGTTCTTGTGAGATTGAGATGCTTTTTTCCTTGAATATCTGTAGACTGAATTTTAGCAATGATTTTATTTGTGGCTAGGTACCTACTATGGTTAGAGAATTATTCAAGTTTTTAATAGCTGAGCCAGCAGTTAAGTTCTATTTCTCGAGGAACTTGCCCATTTGTTAACATTGTCAAATCTTCAGGCTGTGGATGACCAGCTGGAGAACTCCCTCCCAGCAAAGTGCATAACGGAGGTCACCTCCTCTGTGAAGTCTTAACTTGATACATAATCAGAGACCAGGTCTCTGATCAGTTTTTGGGCAGGTGGTTTGAACTGAGTCCCAGTTTACATCTCAGCAAGAATAGCAGTTGCCTGCTGAGTCTATAGAGTAATAGTTGGCAAATTAAATCCGTCTGTTTCTAGCCCTAGGCATTACTCACATGCCCTCTTAGCCCCTGTCATACAGGTCAGTGACAGTTGGGTCACTTTATATTGTCTTTGTACCTGACCTTTATTGCCAGTGCTTAGCAAAGGTTTGGGTATAGAGTGGGTTCCAAATAAATGCTGGTTGAATATGCCAGGCTAAGAATTTCATATCGGAGATAGAAAGTAGGTCTTCTATGGGAAAGGGTACTTGAGAGGCCATAAGCAACAAAGAGGTGCCTACTGTGTTCCTTCTCTCCCAGGCGGTGGAACGAGTCCTGTACCCACACCTGTCCACTTACTGGACAAATCTGCAGGCTGTGCTAGATGATTATTCCGTCTCTAACGCCCAGGTTAAAGCAGATGGGCACAAGGTTTACGGAGCCATTCTGGTGAGTGCCTGCCCCTTCGGGCCTCTCTTCCCTGCTTGAGCTCAGCAGCTCGCTCACCTGCCTTACTTTGGAAAACTTAATGGGCCCCGGTTCCTCCTAGTTCTTGCCTATCCTGGTTCCTCTGCTCTTGCAGGTGGCTGTGGAGCGACTGCTGAAGATGAAGGCCCAGGCAGCAGAGCCCAACAAGAGCGGCCTAAGCGGCAGGGGGTGCCGGGGCTCGGATGATCTCCCCTGGGACAGCCTCCTTCTGCAGGAGTCTCCCTCCGGGGGCAGCTCGGAGCCAGGCTTTGGGTCTGTCCTCCCGCTGCCGCCAGGAGGCGCGGGGCCGGAGGACCCTTCCCCATCGGTGACCCTGGCGGACATCTACCGGGAGCTGTACGCCTTCTTCGGGGACAGCCTGGCCACCCGCTTTGGCACCGGGCAGCCCGCACCCAGCACTCCGCGGCCGCCCGGGGACAAGAAGGAGCCGGCGGCCGCCCCGGACTCAGTGCGCAAGATGCCGCAGTTGACCGCCAACGCCATGGTCAGCCCGCAGGGCGACGAGAGCCCCCGCGGCGGCGGCCCCGCGGCAGCCTCTGCGCCCGCCGCCTCCGAGAGCCGGCCGCTGCCGCGCGTGCACCGGGCGCGGGGGGCGCCCCGGCAGCAGGGGCCCGGCGCCGGCACCCGCGACGTCTTCCAGAAGAGCCGCTTCGCCCCGCGCGGCGCCCCCCACTTCCGTTTCATCATTGCCGGGCGGCAGGCCGGGAGGCGGTGCCGCGGGCGCCTCTTCCAGACGGCCTTCCCCGCGCCATACGGGCCCAGCCCGGCCTCGCGCTACGTGCAGAAGCTGCCCATGATCGGCCGCACCGGCCGCCCGGCCCGCCGCTGGGCGCTCTCGGACTACTCGCTGTACCTTCCGCTTTGAAGCGGCGCGTCCCCGCTCCCTCCTCTGTAAATAAAGCCCGGCGTCGGAAGTGACGTCTCCGCGCTCGCGTGCCGCGCCGGATGAGGCGGGGCTTGGGCGGTTGGCTTCCTGGTGGCGGGGGCGCCATGGCGCTACCCTGGCTGCAGCGCTTCGAGCTCTTGCTCTTCACCGCCGCCTTCCTGTGCGGAGCTGTGGCGGCCGCGACGCTGACCCGGACCCAGGTGCGGGGCGGGGCCGGGCCGGCCTGGGTGTCGGGGAGGTGGGGTGGGATGCTGGTGCTGCTGTCCGGGCCGGCCCGGTCCCGTCGTGCTGCCGTTCGGAGTCGGTGGGCCGGGTGAGGCCCGGCGGGCGCCGATCGTGCTCTGGCCTCTCAGGCCGGAGTTCTGCTTCACAGCCGTTTCCTCGCCGCAAGGACGAGTCCTCAGGAGTGACTGACAGCACCAGGCATAGTCCGGCCTGGTGGCTCCGGCTGTATAACCTTAGCCTAGTTCTGCAGCAGGATTCGGTCCAGGCCCTGCCTTCATCCTTTAAATCAGACACTGTTGTAACGAGCTCCGCTAGGAAATAAAGCCTAGGGTGGCGGAGATCCCGGGCTGCCGCAGGAATGCAGCCCAGTGTGTGTGAGTGACAAAACAGCCATGTAGAAAACCCCCGCCGAAAGCCCAAGGGTTCCCCCCCCCCCCAGCGTAGACACAGGTCGTGTAACCCTATGAATATGAAGTAGGCACTATTAGGTGGTGGGTTTTTTTAACGGATGGATGAGAAAACCTCGGAGATAGCTGAAGGTTACCCAAGCCCTGGTTTTACTTTAGGATTTCTGCAGAGGGGAGACCAGAACTTGTGAGGCATCTCCGAAGCTCACTGTCTTTTGTTATAACCACCGTCTATTTCCTGATCCTTCTGGCCACAGCAGGCTTGACTTCCCCAGCAGGCCCTCTCCATCACTACTGGCCCAGAAACAGGAACTGACAGTGCATCTAGAACTTCCTAGGGTGGCCCTCTCCTAGCTTATCCCTCACACCTGCTATAAGCCCGCGCTGAGGCGCTAACCAGACATCTCAGCAGCTTCTCTTCACAGGGCTCCTTCAGTGGCCGCTGTCCCCTGTATGGTGTGGCCACCCTGAATGGCTCCTCCCTGGCCTTAGGCCAACCCTCGGCCCCATCCCTCTGCTACTTTGTGGCAGGGGTCTCTGGCCTCCTGGCCCTCTACTGTCTCCTGCTTCTGCTCTTCTGGGTCTACAGCAGCTGCATTGAGGACTCCCACAGGTGACTGCCCTACCCTGAGGGCCGGGGGCTGAGCTGGGAGAAGTCCCATCTCACCAAGGCTGGTTCTCTGTCTCCTCATAGAGGCCCGATAGGGCTCTGCATAGCACTGGTCATCTCAGCTATAGCCATCTTCCTGGTCTTAGTGGCTGCCTGTATCCTTCGATTTGGCACCCGTTCTCTCTGCAAATCCATCGTCTCCCTGAACATTACAATTAGGTAATGGAAGAGGGAGGGAACCCTGGCTGGGGCTGACTGCCTTGAGTCCACAGAGGGGAGCCTCTGTGGAGAGAGACCCTCTCTCTGTCCCTGTCAGTTGCTCTCATCCTGAAGGGCACCTGGGCATGGGAGTGTCCGGTATGTTCCGCCCTTTCTCACCACTGTCTCTCTGACCTCACAGCTGCTCTGAAGCCCAGAAAATTCCATGGACACCCCCTGGAACCGCCCTGCAGTTTTACTCCAACCTACACAATGCTGAAGTGAGGTCCCGGGATGTGAAAGACTGGTTCGAAACCCAGGGATTCCCAGATTGCTATAAGCACCTGTAGTTGTAAGGGTGCTTTCCAGTGAGAGGCTGTGAGGGGCTGAAGGGCTTTCAACCTGACAACGAACAGAGAATGGTGGTTCGTGGGTGGAACCGGATTTGAGATGGCCACACTCCTCACACTCCTGTTCCTGTTTCCCACAGACCTCTTCTTGGGTGAATCTGGTATTGTGGTGTGTGGTCTTGGTGCTTCAGGTGGTGCAGTGGAAGTCCGAAGCCACCCCATACCGGCCTCTGGAGCGGGGTGACCCTGAGTGGAGCTCTGAGACAGATGCTCTGGTTGGGCCACGCCCTTCTCATTCCTGAAGAGGAACCAAAGAATGCTTCCTGCAGCCAAAGACTCTGCCCAAGTGCCTACAATCCTGCTGTCCCCTCCTGGCCCTGTTGATGCTGGGAGCCTGTTTTCCCTCCACGAGGGAAACATGATGATAGCCCCCTGCCTTCCTACAGCTCTTTTTGTACCAGAATATTATATTACTTTCTTCCTTCCTCTTGGTACTGAGTTCTTGGTGGTAAAGCACTGTAGACAGGTGGACGGGGGGAGGACAGAGCTCAATAGACATGGAACAAAAGGCAGAGGTTCTGTCAGTTGCCCTTTGGATGACTCCGCTTTTATTTGCTGTTCGTGAACCTTGGGCGCCCTTGTGTCGTGACCCGGATTGTCACCGTATCTCTAAGGTTCAGTGTTTAGTCCCCTCTGGGAGGGGTTGAGCGACCCACAATGGTTTCTTCACAAGCTGCGGTAGGCACCCACAGTATTGTCGAAGAGTTTTGTGTTGGGGAAGTGTCCAGCTTTGTCTAAGAGGAAGTAGAAGCGCCGGCCTTTGATCTTCAGAGGCAACATAGCAGGAACTTCACCACGGTGGGCCATGCAGGAAACCTGGTTCAAAGGGACGGTGAAGTGAGCACCCAAGCCAAAGGGGGCATGAGTGGTGAGGGTCACCTGCTTTCCTCCAGCCCGCAGCATCACTGAACGCACAGAACGGAGGGAGAAGAGAAGACCAGCACCGAGTACCAGGGTACCTGCAGGAAGACCAATGTTTGGGGTGAGGGATTTCTGTTAAAGAGCCAAGCAGCAACCTTAACAGTGCCCCGAATTAAAAAACAATGGCCATGACAGTCACATTTACCAAGTTCCTCTACCCGACTCTCGTGTTCATCCTTCCTCCCCAACAGCTTTTGTGTACACCCCTGTTTTAAGGACAAGGAGACGGGTCCAGAGCGGTGTAACTGCTCAAGCTCGCAGTACCCCAGGCCTGTCCGAGGGCTTGGCTGGGGGGCCTCCAGGTCGGGAGCCCCGCACTGTCCTTGCTGGGGCAGGGAGGGTCGTGTCCAGCCGCCCCACGTCCCGGTGGTGGGAGGCCAGCCCACGCCTTACCGATGGCACCGCAGCCGACGGCCAGGCCGTAGCGCCAGAGAGCAGAGCGCAGGTCCAGGCGGCCGCGCTCTGCGGGCTCCCCGTCTGGAGGCAGCGCGCGGGCTGGGGGTCGGGCCAAGGCTGCCACAGCCAGGGAGGCCCAGAAGACGCCCTGGCCGGCGCAGAACAGCCCGAGGACGGCGAAGAAGCGGCTCCGTTCATGCTGGAAGAGCAGGACGTCCCGAGGTGGAGCCGCGTCGTGCAGCGGCCGCAGTGCAAGGAACACCCGAGCAGACCACCGCCTCCCCAATGCAGCCATGAATCTGCGCAGCGCCGCTTCCGGGGAGGGACTTCCGGTCGGCCCCCCCCCCCCCCCCCCCCCCCGAGCTTAGCGGCCTTGCGCCTTCATCGGCCCCGCCCCGACCCCCCACTGCGGGCAGGGGCGAGGCAAAAACAATGTAGCACACCAGACACAAAATACAATATCACTCTTTTATCTTAAAAAGTAGGGCGGGTTCTGGGGTTAAGTACACAAAGCACCTAAGTCCTTCGGGGAGTTTAGTGTCAGTTCTACAAAGTAGGCTTTGGCTTCCTGGCTCCAGTGAGGCTCAATCTTCCAGAAGTCTTCCAGAAGTCTTCCAGAAGGCAGGTGAGGAGAGGGATCCAGCAGCCCTTCCTCTGCGGTCACAGTCACGGGGTGGCCTTGGGGCCAGAGAGGAGGAGACAACAGCCACGACAAGAAGACATCAATATCCAAGGGCTATTTTACAAGGGCTTCTTCTGGGGCAGGTCTACCAATCACTTCATAAACGCCACTTCTGGGATCTCACCCTTGGCCTTAGGAAGAAAGAAAAGGTCAATAGAGCCAACCCCTTTCCCCCAAGCCCCCTGGCTGGCTTGACCCTCTCAAGGCCCAGAAATCCCTGGTCTTTTTGCTGCCAAATTCCTGAAACTTACCTTGAGATGAGTAAAGGCCTGGGCAGATATGGTATAGTCCCAGTTATTGTCCTGAAGGCACCTTGAGTGGGGGAAGAACAGGCACCACAATCAGAACCAAAATGCACTCACCCTGCTCACTAAACGCCTCTTCACAATCCTTCCTAGAGAAACACTCACCGGTGTGTGCCAAAATTACATACATTCTTGCACTATGTATTACAAATGAAAAATAAGTAAAAATTCAAATGTCTATCACTGGTCTACTGGATACAAAGGATAAGCAGCTGTCAAAAAAAGTAATTTTTATAAATTACTAAGGTAATCTTTTTATAACAATAGGTAAGACATTCATGGGGTAAGCAAAAAAAAAAAAGTTGCAGAACTGTAAAATTGTTGCTATGCTGATTTAGGCATAGACCACATTTTTTTTACAGGCCATATTTATAAATTTGGGCTTTCAAAATATCAGGAGCACTCATTCACGCCCACCCATACCTCCGTTTACCCCTACTCCTACACGTGCCCGGCACTTACTTCTGGGACCACTCCAGGTTCATGCCAGACTGGGTAGAGAACGCCTGCAGCATCTCCTGCTGCTCTGGGGACAGGGTGGGCACTGGGCTGGAGGAAGGGGTGGGTGCGGGCATGGCGAAGGCTCTCTGGATCTCGTCAGGGCTGGCGTTCCGCACAAACAGCTCGTCGTTTACGATGCACAGCCTTTGGGACAAAAAGCACTTTAGACAGCTGGACAGACAGCCAACCTCAACTTCCCAACATCATTTCTGTTCTCACGTTTGATACTTTTATAATACCTGACAGATTCTTTCAACGCCCCAAAGTTCCCGTCCCCACTCGTGGTCACGTTTTATCATTTACGCCCCTTCCCACAGAAACCGTGTGTGGGGGCAGACGCCAAACACACGGGAATTATACATTCTTCCCCAACTCAGGACAGTTCTTCTCCCCGTGGATCTTCTAGACAGAACAACGAAGTAAGTAGCTTATGCTAGTTTCCCGGTGACAAAACCTGCTCTTCGCTCAGACACCCAGACAGGCAGCGTGGCTCCCGAGCCCAGCTCACGGCCGTGAGAGCCGCCTCCTGATGCCCACTTGCCTTTCTGAAATTCTGAAAATATCCTGAGGACTTGTTCCCCTTTTGCGTCCCCCACCAGTTTCCACATGCTGGCCATGGGTCGGGACTGGGACCCCATGTGATAAGCCCAACTCTTACCCTGAGTTACTGGCAGGAACAGCCACAAACGTCCGGGTGAAGGCTCGCAAAGAATCCCGAGACTTTCCGTCCACTGTAACATCAACAACAACGACGACCCCTCAGAACCAGCTCCACACTAGGCTTACTAAAAGCTGCGCAATCCTGGTCTTACTCGATATGACTAAACTGAAGCAGACCAGACAGATGACCCCAGGCGTACAGGGGAGGAGAGGGGAAGAGGCGTGTCAGAGGCCAGGGCAAACCACCACCAGGTAGCCCAGCGGCCGGTGTCAGGCGCCCCCCCCACCGACTCCCCAGGGCGGAGCTCTTACTAAGCCCCTTCCCAAGACAGAATTTGAAGCCTGCAGATACTGTAAGTTGTCCACACATCCATGGGCTCAAGGCTGGATGGAAGCCCAGACCTGCCTGACCCCAGAGTCTGTGTCCTCCTGATCCTCAGGCTTTTCCCATTTCCCAGACGGGAAAGACAGGTGAGGGGAGGCCTCATGAAGGTGGCTTGGGGGCAGAGGAGGAGGAGGTCAGGGACAGAGAGGGAAGGCAGCTGAGAGGGCCATGGAAAAAAATCTCGCTGTGGGAGACCCACTCTGCAAACTCAGGACCCCAAATATTCTTACCTTCTTTGAAGACCCCGTTGACAGAAAAACACAGCAACGTACTCTGAAAGAGAAAAGGCATCAGCCACCATGCGGGCTCCCGGCCAAAGCCCGAGGCCCCCAGGCCTCGTAAGTGCTCCTTCCTTCAGTTCTGGTTTTTGTGGGGAAGAAACAGATGCTTACCGTCTGCGCGCTTATGTCTACCACAAAGGAGTTGACGTCGTGCTGGGTTTTGGGCAGCTCATTGAGGAAGGCCACGACGTTAAGTCGTGTGTGCTTCAGCAGCCGGAACCGCAGGGCTGTGGGGGAGGAGAACCCAAGATCAGGGGCTGCCACTTGCGCTGGGCCCTGTGACGGAGTCCCGCCCCGCCCCGCCCCATTTCTCACACTGCTGTGCTCACGGCACTTACTTGGGTCTTTGAGTTTCTTCACATTCCTGCTATCCTTGAAGTACTCGGCCAGGTTGCTTCTAGAGGATTAAGTGGAAAAGGAGGCCCGGGTCAGAGCAGCATGCGCGCCAGCAGGGGCTCGCGGGGGCTCCCGGGCGTGGTGCGGGGCAGGCAGCAGGTGGGGACACTCACCGGGCAGGGTTCTGGGGGGTGAAAGGAATGCTGAGGGAGCAGCAGGCCCCATCGTGGTAGGCATCCAGGAGCCGCTGCCGGTCCCCGGAGTCGTACACGGCATAGTACCTGGGCAGAACACAGAAGGGGAAGTCTGACTCCTGGGCTGGCTCCCCAGAGCGGGCTGTACTGTGCCCCGCCCACCGCTCCCCAGCCTCGGGGCCTGCGGTATACTTACTGCTGCAGGAAGTGCAGGACCAGACTCTTCAGGGTCTCTGTTCCAAAGTAGCTTCCCTGGAACCACACAGGTATCAGGACCGCGTAACTGATCCTTTCCTCCCCACCCTCGTCCTAACTGCCCCCTTCCTACCTTGCAGGGCGGCAACATTGTGGGGGCTTCGACATCAAAGGCAATTGGCGGGGGTAACTCATGGCCGTCCTGCAGGAAGAAGTGGAAGTCGGCCGCGTGAGCAGAGAGAAAAGGCTGGTTGAGTAATGAGGCGGGCGAACGCGGAACGAGGGCTCAGAGATCAAGTGTCAAGGACATGTGCAGAAGGTCCAGGAATCCAGAGAGGGGCAACTTTTGTCTACAGGCCTCTTTCTGAAAAGGATCATAGCCTTTGCCAGATTCTCAAAGGGCTCCATGTCTCCAGATTCCTGGTCATACAAACACATGAGAGGCGAGAGCTTCTGGGTGGGAGAGCTTGCGCTCGTTAGTAAAACCAGAACGGGCCCCCGGGTGGCTCAGTGGGTTAAGCGGCTGCCTTCGGCTCAGGTCATGATCCCAGGGTCCTGGGATCGAGTCCCACATCGGGCTACTCTGTGGGGAGCCTGCTTCTCCCTCCTCCCTCTGCCTGCCACTCCCCCCGCTTATGCGTGGACGCTGTTAAATAAATAAACCAAATATTAAAAAAAAAAAAAAAAAAAGACAAAGGAAAGAACAAAGAGCTACAGACTTACCAGGCGTAATAACTTGGGAAATCGTTCTCGAATGGCGCTGTCAAAAACAGGACGCGAGTGAGTGACACTTCAGAGCCACCGTGCCTCCTGAGCTGCTCTAGGAGCAAATACTCCAATGCCCAAGGGACCGCCCACCCCATCCTGCTTGTCTTCTCACTCCTCCCCAGCCTCTGAGCCCTGGGGAAAGAGGCCCCACTCCCCACCTCACCCGGGGCACCCAGGAATGACCGCCTTGAAGACGGACTCTCTTCTTGCTGCCTGACCCGAGCGCCACGAGAGCAGCACTCCCAGCCCAGGCTTTAAGCCAGGACGTCCTTCCCCTCCCTGCCCCCCTTACCTTCCACCTACTCACCTGTGCAGCCCCGGGAGGAGGGAATGGGGTGGGAGCCCAGGGGCTCCGCTGCCTCAACAGGTATCCATCAGTTCTGCCCGGTCTGGCCGTGGCCAAGACCCGAACACACCACAGGGATGGCACAGGATGTTGGGGCAGGGAGATGAGCAAGGCGGGGGCAGGAAGAGGGGAGGTGAAGGAAGAAGACAGGGCAGGAAAAGAAGAGGAAGAGAGAGAAGGCAGGACGGGGCCAGAGCAAGGGCGAGCTGGGGAGACGGAGAGGAGCAGAAAGTAAGAAGACAGAGAAAGCAAAGCCAAGGCCAAAGAGCTGCAGACGGCAAGGAGGCATCCCCGAAACAAGGAAGACAAAGGGAAGAAGACACCCGACACAGCCTTCTCCTTTGGCTGCCCCTTGCCCCGTGGTCCAAGGTACAGATGGGAAACAGGTGCTTGCTGCAGCCGGAGGGCACATGCTGTTGGCCAGGTCTCAGTCTGGTACCTGGGTCCCGATCTCAGCTGGGCGTGGGAAGCGAAGCAGCCATGGGGGCAGGAGACCTCCCTCAGAAGGGGTGAGGGTTCAGGCCCCTGCAAAGTTGGGGGGGTGAGGGTCTGCGCCCCACCTCTGTTGGCCCCCAAGTTCTCTCCTGATGGCCCCTCTGCGACTGTGCCTGTCTTAGGTTGTTCCTTCCCTGAGGAATCTTACCCGTCTCTGGCTAACCAGCCATCCTCCGGGGCCAAGCAGGGTGACGTGAGGTGTGCGAGTGAGGGCGGGGCAGCGCCCCCCGAGAGGGTCAGTGCTCTGTCTCCTCGGTAGCCTATGCCCCCGTGGCCTCCACGCCCAGCGCCTGCCTTGGGCTTCCCTCGCCTGCTGGCGGGGCCCTGGCTCTGGTCACATGGCTTGGGGAACCCAGGTTTCTTCTCCAGGACGGGCCCGGCTCATAGCTCTGGGCAAGAGAGACGGAGTGCATGGCACCAGCTCCAAGAAGGCCTCAACCTCAGCACGAGGGGGAAAGCCCAAGCAACCACCTTGGGCATGTGGACCATGAGAAGAGTCCCTCTTGGCAGAATGACAAGAGGGCCCAGCACCAGACAAAGAGGGAAAGGCCCATCCACGGGAAGTCCCCGGAGGGACGCCATTCTCGGCCCAGGGATACCAGGCTCTTGGCACAAGGCAGCTCCACGTATGGGACACGTACGCAAGACACCCCCAGGTCACAGTAGAAAGCGGGAGATGCCCTTCCTGGAACAGCAGGGTGGGGAGACTCTAGAAAAGGCTGTGTTCGGGAAGAGGAAAGACCACAGAACAGCAAACAGGTAGTCAGGGGAGAAGGAAGGGAAGGAGACCTTGGGGCCAAGCTGGGACACACGGACAGACGAAGGGAGGAGCACGTGATCCTCCCAAAGGACACGTGGTTCAGCTCAGGGCTGCACATCTCCTGCAGACGGGCACTGGTCAGGGTGCATTAGCTCAGCCTCCCGGGGGGTGAAGGTCCCCAGGAGGGGAGACAGAGGCTACAACTGACCTGATGTAGGTAGACTGGTCTCGGAAGGTGTCGCACAGTGGGTTTCCGTCGAGCCACAGCTCTTCCAGCTTCAGACCTTTTATCCTGTCCAACTCCCTCTCAGACTTCAACTGTGGAGAGCGGGGGAGAAAAGAGCGCTCAGGACACCCCGGTAAGGAGAGCCAGCGAGACCCCCAGCCCCGAATGTCCCTGCCCGAGCTTCTGGAGCCTCCTGCCGTCAGCCGGCGAGCCCTCCACTCACTCCGCCCGTGACACTACCAGGCCCTCAGGTCTCACCTCATTCCCGGAGAGGTTGAGGATCTTCAGGCTGGGTGCTTTCTGCACAAGGCTGGACATGTCATCCAGCCTGTACAGCCTGTTGTTGCTCAAGTTCAAGGACAAAAGCTGTGGGCAGGGAAAAGTTGAGAGGAAGCTCTGCTGACGAACCATTCAGAGACACACCTGCCTCCCGACCCCACCCTACCCACCCCAGCCTCAAAAGCCGACAAAGGCCTCACCTCAGGGATGTTCTCCTCAATGATTCGCAGCGCAGCCGCCATGCAGTTCCTGCGGTTCAGGACAACATCGATGTTCTGGGCCACCAAGTCTCCAGGAAGCAGAGAGGAAGGAAAGGCAAGTCTGAGAAGCTTTCCTTCCAGGCTGGAGCTCGTACCAAACCACTCGCAGACCCTCCCCACCCGACAGATCCCCCTCGGCCTCCACCTCCCTGAGGATGACGGCTACTGGCCCTACCTGGGTCTGAACGGAGCCCCTTGAGGTCAAGCGCTTGCTGGGAGCCATCATATCGTTTGCTCATGATTAGCTGCAGGGCAAGGAAAAGGGGCGGGGGGTCACTCGTGCTGTGTGGAGGGCTGGGGATGGGCGAAGTGGGAGGACCGGAGTGGAAACGCGTGACGGGAGCCTGCCTCACCTTTAGCTGCTCGACCTGTTCTGGCTTCAGTTCATTCTGTACCGAATGGGGAGGGGCAGAGGAGTTGATGATGATCGATATCTGGAGACGAGATGGGGAGAGCAGGGTGAATTCCAGAAAGGCCTGAGCTGGGGAGGGAGGGAATGCCCGGCTGAGACCAACCCCCAGGCAGGCCAGGCCCTTTAAACATACCCTTCTGTTTTCCTGATCCAAAATCTTATAGTTGACGGCCTTCAACGCAGAGGCAGTACTGGCATCTTCAACAAAAAACTGGGCCCGTGTGTTTTCATAGTGAAACTGCACGGAGAAGAAACAGAGGCGTGTGAGACTCGGAGCCCAGGGTCCCCCCAAGTCCAGCTGGCCCCTCGCCTTCCTTGGTGTCCCGCCAGCCACGAAGGCCTAATCTCACTCACCTCAATGGGGGTGAAAGGGACATTGCACTTGCTCTGAATCACGTTCAGGAGCCACGACTTGTCGTACTTTCTGCCATAGGGAATCTAGAGGACAGAGGAAAGGCAAGACCTGTACCGCAGGCTGACGGGCAGACCCACCCAGCGCACCTTTCGCACCTGCCAACTTTCACAAGATTTCCTGAAGAAAGGGCCAGTTAAAAGCTTTTTACTCAAGTCAGACACAGACTGCTTCCTCTCCTTTCTGTCCATTTAAACTCAGTATTCCTCAAGAAAATAAAACTTTTTGGGTCTAACAGGTCTAAGACATGATTGAGACCTGGCCCACCCCTCAGGGTTCTTAAGAGACCCCAAACCCCACATGTGGCTTGAGCCACGCGGAGACAGTCAGAGCAGTTCCTCCACTTCCCACCGAGTTAATCACGTTTTCCTTTAGCCGATGTCCCAATCCCCCTACCCCATCCTGCTTGTCACTTCGTCTCCTTTCCCGAACCTGCTCTTAGATGTTCTAGGAGAAAGGACAGACTACTGACTGTAGAGAAAACAGCAGAGAAGATTGACTTTGTCACGTGAAAAGTAAAGACCTTCACTCGGAGCCCAGCCCCCTCTCTCCCTTGCAGCATCTACTTCCCCGGACACTCACTGTAATGTTTTTTTTTTTTTTTTTAGAGGTGGGGGAGGTGCAGAGGGTGAGAGAGAGAATCTCAAGCTGGCTCCACACCCAGCACGGAGACCAGGACACAGGACTCAATCTCGTGACCTCGAGATCATGACCTGAGCCAAAATCAGGGGTCGCTTAGCTGACTGAACCACCCAGGCACCCGGACACTCACTGTAATCTTAAACCAGTTTCTTGAGGTCCCATCCTGGCTGGTGCCAGCTCCTCCTCTCTCTGGAAGAGTTCTGTCTCTCCGCACAGTAACATGAATGCGATCTCGATCGTGCCAACTGTCACCTCGACGGTTGGGTCGGGAAGGATAGGGGTTGCTGTGGGAAAGCAGAGAATAAAATGTCCACAAACACTAGGAATGTCTTCTCAACGGCTTCCCAAGCTGTTGTCAGGATTGCGGTTAAGACTGTTCAAGCATTAACCTGGCCCTGGCATCTCTCACTTCTAGAAGTGGGAAAAGAAAAGGTGTGGGCAGAAGAGAGCCAGATAAGTAAGTGGGTCACTAAAATCAAACCAGATCAACTGGTCACTTACTGTCGTATTCGGGGAACATCTTGGGCATCACTCATTGCCACATCTCTGTCATCTTCCTCCAGGCGGGAAGATCGAATGCCAGACCCTCCTCTTCCAGACCTACGGTTCCCTTCACCATACTTCCACCGGAAAGGACCCCGGCCTTTCTTTCTTCTTTGAGGGAAACTAACGCGGTCATCGTGCTCTGGGGTTAAAAACAACATCGATTAGAAAACATGTTGCTAGTCCGCCTACCCTGCTGTGGCGATCACAGCATCCAGCAGCCTGTGTTATCGAATGACATATACACCAACTATGAGCCCACTTCCACACAAACTTCTGTCTGTTGGGAGAGAGAACCCTCTCTGGGGCTTGGCAGCATGGGGGAAACATTACTGGAAGACAGCGTAGAGCTTTAGAAAAACGAGTCAGAAACTGAAACCTAGGGAGAGAAGAAGCAAGATGTGGAAGTGTGAGAAGAATGTGGACTCGGTGTGGAACCGTAAAGTCACATGAAATCTGCCTGCTCTTGGCCTCCCAAATCTATTACGCCCCTCTCAAAATCTGGATGGTGACCTCTCTCACATCTCTTAAAACCAATCAATCATAATAGTTACATCAGCTTTCAGTAAACATGCTTCTTTCCTTTGCCTACAGAGTACAAATGTCGTATGGTTATAAATATAATCAATTTAAGGGCTTCTTTAAAATTCTTGTTCTCAAACTGCCACACTGAAGTTTTGGGAGTGAGCTCTTTATTTCCTTGGCCAGAAATGCTTAAAAAAATTTTTTTTTTATTAGAGAGAGAGGGAGAGAGCGCACAAGCAAACGCATGCACAATTAGGTGGGGTGGGGCAGAGGTGGGGTGGTGGAGAGGGAGAAGCTATCTCCCCACTGAGCAGAGATCCCAACACTGGTCTCTATCTCAGGACCCTGGGATCATGACCTGAGTCAAAGGCAGATGCTGAACCAACTGAGGCACCCAGGCTCCCCCCAGAAATGCTTTTTTAACTGGAGACAACTCTTAAGATTCAGGTTCTAGTGGCAACTAGGGAGCTCAGCCAAGGGTCCTTGACTGCTCTCCAGGAACAGGACCCTCTGAATGCTGGTGTAGGAATGGCTTCCCCCAAAAAAGGTCCATGCAGGATGCCTGGGTGGCTCAGTCAATTAAATGGCTGCCTTCAGGTCAGTTCATGATCCCAGAGTCCTGGGATGGAGCCCCTCATCCGGACCTGCTTCTCCCTCTCCCTGATGCTCTGCCTACATGTGTTCTCTGTCTCTCTCAAATAAATAAAATCTTTAAGAAAGAAAAAAAGAATCGACTCCCAAGAAGGTGTGCCTCATGCCTAGCAGGCTGCAAACAATGAACCTTAAGAAATGACTACAGGAAGGAAAAAACCAAACAAACAGCTGAATAGCAGACAAGGCTAATATTCACCGACAACTTTCTCCAGGGCCAGGCACTAGGCTCCAGGAACTTGATAGGAATGATCTCATTTAACATACACAAGGGCAAACTTCGGAAATAAGAACAGTCGCTACCTTCTTAGGGAGATAGAAAGATGAGGCCTGGGAGTGGAATTCACTCAAGCTTGGTGAAGACAACTCAGAACTCAAACCTCAGCTGTCATGTGCTCCTAACCGCTTCTCTGGCCTGAAACCCTGCGCAGTGTTCGGACTAGCACAGCGAGTTGGTGTGGAGGTTTAAAATATTAAAGCCAAAGCCAAGGCCGCAGGGGAGGCGGGGCAAGAGACTGGACGCGGTGGAAAAGAGGACACAGGTAGCCGATGAGCACGGCACTGACTCACATTAAAGGAAGAGTCTGGCCGCCAAACTCAACTGACAGGCATCAACCATCCACAAAGTTCAAAGGAATCTCGCCGCCCCACTGCCCGGCCGCCCGCTCCGAGCCGAAGCTCCTCGCAACGCCAGGATTCCCGCGTCAAATCGCCCGGCTCCCAGCCCCGAGGGCGGCCAGGCCCGCGGGTGGCCTCGCCCCCGGCCCGCGCCGCCGCCGTCCCCCGCGGACGCCCGGCCTCTCGCGGCCTCCCGCCCCGGGGCTGCGGCCTACGCCGGCGCCGCCCACCGGGGGCCCCAGATCGCCTCGCTCCCCGCCCTGAGGCCAGCACTGACCGTTGTAGGACTTCCCCTCGTCCGCCATGGCACAGTGAGAAAGCAGGGCCGGCTCAGGCGCGGACCACAACGCCTCCAAACGACCGAACACTCACAAGCGCCCCGGCCGAAGCGCTCCTACGCCCGGCGCCACCGCATTTATTCTGCGAACTGCGTCGCGCGCCGCCGACGTCCCCCTGTGGTGGGCGGTGCCGCCGGAGGAGCGCAGCCGCCTGCGCGTGCGCACTCGGCGGGCGGCCGCGCTGGGGGCGGGGCCGGCCGATCCGCGTCCCGCCAGAGAGAGACCTGCGCTCGCCCTGTTGGACCAGGCCTGCCGCGCTGCCTGCTTTCTTCGGTCCGTCGCTACGCCAGCACCTCTGGGCTAGCGCTGGAGCAAAGAGCAAGCCCCTGCAACCCAGGTCTTTTGAGAGGAACAGGAAAGGGGGTCGCAGGAAGGGCTTCCGAGGAAGGGGAGCCCTGGGCTTTGGAGCGGTAGTGATGGTTCGGAGACCCCTAGCGGTGCACAGCCAGTATTGAAGTCTCAGCCCAGCCCTTTGCCAGCAACCCACAGAAGCTGTGCTTTCCTTGTCTATAAAATGGATTATCAGGGGAGAGAAAACTAAAACGTAAACTCCAAGAGAGCTGGAACCTTGACCAATTCGTGGCTCTTCGTCCTCCAGCTTCTGGCTCAGTACCCTGCCTGGCATGTACCAAGAACTCAGCACTTGTGAAATAAAATGAATTTCCGATCTATGCGTCCTCCCCAAGAAGAGCTGCCGAGTCAAACGAATCGACCATTTTTCCAGCTTTGGCAACCAACTATCTTCACAACCTCCCCACCCACCACCGAGGTGCTGTGCGAGAACTAAGCTTGCGTCAGTAGGGCACTGAGAATGCAAGCAAGACCACCTGCTGAACAGAAACCAGGGAGAGAGGAAATAGTACAATGCCTGGGCTAGAAAAGGCGAGTTCTCCTAGACTGCCCCCACGCACCTCCCCAAAGTTCTAGGGCCAGCTCTCAGGAGTACGGTGATGGTTCTCTCTGTAGCTTGAACCTCCTTTGGGGTGTGTGAGCCATGGGGGTACCCCAGGAACCTCAGAATGATGTGGTGGTGGCTCCTGGCCACGGAGTGTATTAACTTCCCTGGCGGGGCAGGAGGGGATTGTTCTGGGCAGGTGTCTCCTCCACTCTCCTGTGACTGGCTTGGATTTGGTGAGGGGCTTGGAGGGGACCAAGAGCCTCGGCTGGAGCTGGGAACGAGTTCTTCACCTTCTACTCCTGGCAGCAGGCAGAGCTTGTGCGTCATCCAGCTCAAGGAAAAACAGGGGCCAGCCGGCTGAAGCATGCAGCGGAAACAGGCACAGATACTGCTGGAGATGATCCTGAAAGTTGCCACCGATCAGGGCCCCATTCTGGGGTTGTGCTTCCCCCTCTGGAGGGAAGTTTCGAGGCTCATGAAGTACTGCTGCACCCAGGTGTTCCCTGCCCGGAGGCAGCTGTGTGCACAGGGCCCAAAGCTTGGCCCTCAGAGCCATCAGCCCAGCCTTTCAGTTCTGGTACTAGGCAGTGCACTCATTCCACTGGCTGCGAAGGCCCTTCGACGCTCCCACCCAGAAATGACGACATGGCTAGTGAGGCTGACAGTCTTGCTGTAATTGGGAGAAAATGGGCTGCAGCGCATTTGGCAGATTGAGTCACCAGCAGCCAAAGTTGGGGTTGTATAGGCAGCTGAGGGGCTCAGGGCCCCCTGCCTCACATGGTGGAGAGAGGAAGAAGAAAGAGGTCAAATTCTAACCCAGATGGGAAAGTTGGTCCCGGGGGGCGGCTTCACTTCCTCTCCTCCCTCTCAGGAAGGTGGGGAAGGCCATCATCTCCCCTTGCTGCCCAAGTTTCCTTTGGAAGAGGCTGGGGAGTTTCTAAAAATCTCCTACCTAGTGGAGACAACCTCCCCGACCGGCCCCCCAGCTGGCCTCTGCTCCCTTCCAGCCACTTCACAGCAGAGTACAAATCCAGAACTGTGTGTTTCGAGGGCCTGAGGGTGGTGAGGGGAGGACAGGGTGGCCAGAGGCAAAGGGGCAGGGGGCAGGGGCAGTGGCCATTCTCAGCAGTTCCAGGGAAACAGGGCCTTTCTCCCAAGCACCCTGCACAAGGCTCAGTGACAGCACTGGCCACCTGCCCTCCCAAAGGGGTTCCAAACCCCGATGGAGTGCCTCAGAGCGGAGAAGGTTCAGGCAAGGAAGACCACAAAGATGATGAAGAAGACAATGAGGATAAGGAAGATTTTGACCATGAGCCACCGGTTCGAGGTGACCGACTGGAAGTATTTGAGGATCTCTGAATGGGCGGCCTCAACATCCAGCTGGGCTCCGAGGACGTTCTCGTCGATTCTGGGGGTGGGGCGGAAGAAGAGGAAACAGAAGACCACGATTAAAAAGACTGCTGTTGAAGGAGATTTACCAACATGGAAAGAGGGTCGCGATAGTGTGGGAGTGAGAAGTATTTCCATACAGTACGATCCCATTTTTGTGTATATATGCTTGTATATAGAAAGAGCTCTGGAAGGGTAGTGGGGATGAGGCTTGGCTCTGGTGTGAAGATCAGCTCTGCAACTTATTAGCTTGTGATTCTGAGCCGGTCATTTAATTTAACCTCCAGACTCATTTCCTTCCACTGCAAAGGAGGGAAAATGAGAATGAACCCAACGCTGCATCTGGGGTTGTTGTCGGCCTCAAATGGTTAACAAAATGCCCAGCCCACACTAAAAGCCCCCCACATGTCAGCTATTATAAATCTTCTCTTGTCAGTGTTTATTGATTTTTGTCTAATGAGTAACACTGCATTTGTAATATGGGAGAAAATGCTCACAGACCCCTGCAGTCAGGAAATCCTGGTTCTGAGTGAGACAGGAAGAAAAACTTAATGATACGGACAGGAAGTCAGGAGATAGGAAAAGCCCTACTATTAGGAGAACATGTTTCTCCCAGGAACGTCCATCTCTTGAGAGGCGCCTGAGGAAAAGAAAAGATTTCTTGGCTACCCGGAATAGGCAACAATCCTGAGAACCCAATACAAACCCGGGCTTTTGCAAAGGGAGGCCCCGGAAGCAGAGACTGCGGTGAGCTGTGAGGACAGAGAAGCGGGAGCCTGATAATCCAGTTGGAACAAGGAAAGCAAAGCCTGGGCCAGCGGCTGCAAGCCCCAGGCCCCCAGAAGGTAGTCATGAGGCCTGCGAACTACTCTGTCCAAGCGTAGGAGCCCCAAGGGTGCCTGGCTGGCTCGGTCAGAAGACCATGCCTTTCTGGGGGCACCTGGGTGATTCAGTCTGTTGAGCTTCTGACTTTTCGTTGTGGTTCAGGTCATGATCTCTAGGTCCTGGGGTCGAGTCCCAGGTCAGGCTCCATGTTCAGTGGCGTGTCTGCTGGGATTCTTTCTCTTCCTCGGCCCCCCTCTGCTCACATTCTCTCTCTCATGAATAAATCTTTTTTTTTTTTTTAAGGTTTTATTTATTTTAGAGAGATGGCAGGGGAAGAGGGAGAGAGAGAATCTGAAGCAGATGCCCCCTCCGTGTGGAGCCCGATGCAGGGCTTGATCTCACAACACAAGATCATGACCAGAGCTGAAATCAAAGAGTCAGATACTTAACTGAGTGACCCAGGTGCCCCAAATAAATATATCTTAAAAAAAAAAAAAAAAAAAAAAAGGAAGAGCATGCGACTCTTGATGTTGGGGTCATGAGTTCGAGCCCCATGTTAGATAGAGATTACTTAAATAAGTAAATAAACTTTAAAAAAGGCCCAAATACAGGAGTCTAGACTGTACGTGATGCCCTATTTGTATCTGAGTGGCTAACTGAAGTATCAGCTTTCCTACCTTTGGACTGTCATTTTATTTCTCATTATGGGTACAACTGACATTTCATATCCAAGAAAGCTCATCTTGGCAATCATGAATGGCTTTGCTTAAAAATGTATACACAGTAAATGCAGTCTGGAGTAAGAAAGACTTTAAGTCAGAGTCCATGAATGTAAACTAATGGGAAAGGGGAGCCTAGGTGGCTCAGTGGGTTAAAGCCCTCTGCCTTCGGCTCAGGTCATGATCCCAGGGTCCTGGGATCGAGTCCCGCATTGGGCTCTCTGCTCGGCAGGGAGCCTGCTTTCTCTTCTCTCTCTCTCTGCCTACTTGTCATCTCTGTCTGTCAAATTAAAAAAAAATAAATAAATAAAATAATAAACTAATGGGAGGGAGCTCTGGGGAGGGAATTAGGGGTCCGTGGGACACTCAGAGATAGTAGTGGGGAGCAGAAGACAGATATGAGGGCCCACAAATGTGGCCTGAAAAGGAGAAGGGTGAAGAAAACAGGAAAAAGTTAGCACGGTGAGGAGGCTGAAGGAATGTCTTATGGAAAGAAAGTAAAACTATAGAAGGAAGGAATCAAGCATTAAGAAGCTGGAGTCTGGAAGGGACGGCTAGGTGGCTCAGTTGGTTGAGCAGCTGCCTTCGGCTCGGGTCATGATCCCAGCGTCCTGGGATCGAGTCCCGAATCGGGCTCCTTGCTCGGCAGGGAGCCTGCTTCTCCCTCTGCCTCTGCCTGCCATTCTGTCTGCCTGTGCTCGCTCGCTCTCTCCCTCTCTCTCTCTGATAAATAAATAAAATCTTAAAAAAAAAAAAAAAGAAGAAGAAGCTGGAGTCTGGGGTGCCTGGGTGGCTCGGTGGTTTAAAGCCTCTGCCTTCAGCTCAGGTCATGATCCCAGGGTCTTGGGATCAAGCCCCACATCAGGCTCTCTGCTCAGCGGGGAGCCTGCTTCCTCCTCTCTCTCTGCCTGCCTCTCTGCCTACTTATGATCTCTGTCTGTCAAATAAATAAATAAAATCTTTAAAAAAAAAAAAAGAAGAAGAAGAAGCTGGAGTCTCAGGGCGCCTGGGTAGCTCAGTGGGTTAAACATCTGCCTTTGGCCCGGGTCAAATCCCAGGATCCTGGGATCGACACCCTGCATTGGGTTCCCTGCCTCTGCCTCTCCCCTGCTCATGCTCACTCTCTCGCTCTCAAATAAATTCTTTTTTTTTTTAAGATTTTATTTATTTATTTGACAGACAGAGACCATAAGTAGGCAGAGAGGCAGGCAGAGAGAGAGGAGGAAGCAGGCTCCCTGCTGAGCAGAGAGCCCGATGTGGGGCTCGATCCCAGGATCCTGGGATCATGACCTGCGCTGAAGGCAGAGGCTTTAAACCACCGAGCCACCCAGGCGCCCCTCAAATAAAATCTTAAAAAAAAAGAAGAAGCTGGAGTCTCAGGGTGCCTAGGTGGCACAGTCAGTTAGGTGTCCAACTCCTGACTTCTAGCTCAGGTCATGATCTCAGGGTTGTGAGACTGAGCCCCAAACTGGGCTCCCCGCTCAGCCTGGAGTCTGCTTGTCTCTTGCCCTCCCCCTCAGCACCTCCCTATCTCCCCTGCCCTTGTGCATGTGTGACCTCTTTCTAATAAATCAATCTTAAAAAAAAAAAACAAAACTAGCTGGAGTTTGCCTGACCGGCAAGGATAGATTCTCAGAGTGATGGAGAGGCATGAAAACCCAGAGGATGAGAAAGCTGAGTTTAAGTCAGGGAAGACGACAAAAGGGAGGTTGACTGGAGCAGGACGGTAAGCCCAGGAGCTGGAAAGACTATCTGACCGTGATTAGGAAAACTGGAATTTTAGCTTTCGGAGTGTCAATTTCCCAAAGGCTTCATAATGATTGATAGGAGTTGGGTCATATTCAGAGGATATGGAAGCTACTTTTAAGGAGCTCCATGTTGGGACACCTGGGTGCTCAGTGGGTTAAGCGTCTGCTTTTGGCTCAAGTAATGATCCCAGGACCCTAGGACAGAGTCCTATATTGGGCTCCTTGCTCAGCAGGAAGCCTGCTTCTCCCTCTGCCTGCAGCTCCCTCTGCTTGTGCTCTCTCAAATATACAAAATTTAAAAAAAAAAAAAAAAAAAAAGGAGCTCCACGTGGCCAGCTTTAGAAAATCTGACTCTATAATGAAAAACGATGATGGCTGGGGGCGCCGGGGTGGCTCAGTGCGTTAAGCCTCTGCCTTCAGCTCAGGTCATGATCTCAGGATCCTGGGATCGAGCCCTGCATCGGGCTCAGCGGGGAGACTGCTTCCCTTCCTCTCTCTCTGCCTGCCTCTCTGCCTACTTGTGATGTCTGTCAAATAAATAAAATCTTTAAAAAAAATTTAAACAAATAAATAAAATCTTTAAAAAAAATTTAAAAAGAAAAAAGAGAAAACGGTGATGGTAATGGATTACAGTACATCGGATACAAAAAAGAAATCCATTATTCCCAGTAATGTTTAAAGAGAGAAGGCTCCTGTTTTACAGAAGGGTGCAGCTAGTAAATGTAGAAGGGATGAATTAGAGAGGTGCCTCAGTGGTTCAGTGGGTTAAAGCCTCTGCCTTCGACTTGAGTCATGATCCCAGGGTCCTGGGATCAAGCCCCGCATTGGGCTCTCTGCTCAGCAGAAAGCCTGCTTCCCTTTCTCTCTCTGCCTGCCTCTCTGCCTAATTGTGATCTCTGTCAAATAAGTAAATAAAATCTTTAAAAAAAAAAAAAAAAAAGAAGGGATGAATTAGAAAACTGCCACTTGGTCTCACACACAGTCACGCCTGTATCAGGCAAGGACTATCATGGGTCTAGGGAGGCGGACGTTCACAGGCATTCGAAGCGCCACTCTACAGATGACTTAGCCAGATGCTCACCGCATTAAACAAGTGACCAAACTTGCCATCGCCAATAAAGGAATAACCTCATCAAGTGCCCACTGGTAATAATCAGCTATGTAGCTGGCTAACAGTCTATAACCTAGATCCCATCATGAGGCAACACTGAGCTAACACACATGCAGGACCTTCTACAAGAGGCACTGGCCTCCTCCAAGAAAAGTCAGTGTCACGAGAAGCAAAACAGAAGGCAGAGAATTGTTTGTCATCTTAGGTATGATAGTGGCACTGTGGCTGTTCAGGAGAAAACCAATTCTGGAAGGGTGCCTGCTGAAGTCTTTAGGGATAAAAATGTCATGATCTTTGTACTTTCCGATGGTTCAGAGGAACAAAAAGGAGGGAAAGCAAATGTGAGAAAATATTAAGTGGGCAAATCTGAGTGAAAGGAACATAGTGTTCATTTGTATGATCCTTCCAACTTTTCTACTAGTTAGAAATCCTGTAAGTTACAAATCGGGGTGCAAAGCGAAACAATGGAGTAACAGGTCAGCAGTTTTCATACCTCAGAAAAAAAATAAGAATCACGTGCTGAGCATCCCCAAAATGCAGATTCTCATGTCTTATATTCAGAAAGTTTAGAATGGGGCCCAGGAATCTACATATTGAAGACCTTTGGACTAAATCAGTGGTTTCTTTTTTTTTTTAAACACATCGTGCTTCTTTCTTTTTTTTTTTTCTTTAAAAAAGACAGATCACAAGTAAGCAGAGAGGCAGCCAGAGAGAGAGAAAGGAAGAAGCAGGCTCCCCACTGAGCAGAGAGCCCAATGCGGGACTCGATCCCAGGACCCTGAGATCATGACCTGAGCCGAAGGCAGAGGCTTTAACCCACTGAGCCACCCAGGCACCCCTAAATCAATGGTTTCTAAAAAGGGTGTTCAAATCCAGATCCACTGGCATGCAGGAAGCAAAGAGAAGAATGTCTATTTAAAAAAGTTCATCCTTGGGTGGCTCATTCAGTCAAGCGTCTGCCTTTGGCTCAGGTCATGATCTCCGGATCCTGGGATAGAGCCCAGCATCAGGATCCCTGCTCAGAGGGGAGCCTGCTTCTCCCTCTCCCTCTGCTGCTCCCCTGACTCATGTGCACACACGAGCACATTCTCTCTCTCGCAAATAAAATCTTAAAAAAATAAACAAATACAATAAAAAAAAAATTCATCCTTTCAAAATCTCCATTTCTTGTACACACAGTTGCCCACAATTTTTCTCTTTTGTTATTTCCCTTTTGTGTTTCAATCCCCTGTAAAACTGCTTCTGAGCCGTCCAACGGAAGTTGCTGCACTGATGCAATCACTCCCAGCCCCGCAGTCCCCTGGCTACCCTCCTCACCTCACACCTCCTTTTTCAGGGGCACCGAGAAACATCCACTCCTTTCGTCCTAAAATCCCCACCACCTCAGCTTCTAAAGACACATTTCTCTCCGCTTTCTTTTGTCATCTTTCTTAGCCGTCTTCCTCAGCCTCCTGGACAAATCCTTCCCCCTTCTCCCAGGACTCCTGGAGCCACAGGGATCTGTCCTGTCCTTTTTCTCACTTTACCCCTGTCTCGGGGTAGTCTCATCTATGTCCTCGGTTTCACCAGGAGGCCATTGACTCCCCCAAGTCCTTATCTCTAGCCCAGCCCTCTCTGCTGAGCCTCAGGCCACACAGCAAATGCCATTTGGAGGGCCCAGGGAGTCTGACAGTCAGCATGTCCCGAACAAAGCTCGTTCCCCTCCCCCAGCATCCATCTACTTCTCCCTGAGAATGTGGCACACAGGTCCTTTGTGATCTAGCTCTGCCTCTCCAGCTTCCTCCCTCCCCACTCCGCCTGCCTGCCTCCACTAAGTCTGCATTCCTGGAAGCCACCAAGCCCTTTTTCATTACTCAGCTGTTCTGGAATGGCCTTTCCTTTCCTTTGGCTGGCATTCCTCCTCAGGACTTAGTTTGCTATCTTTTATTTCTAGGAGAGGTACCTGGCCTGAGTTCCCTTACCTCCTTCTCTCTCTGCCCTCACCATACTGAAGTGTAACTGTCAGTGCATGTTTCTCCTACTAGACACGAGCGCCGCAAGGACCGGAACGGTCTTTCACCCTCCTATCCCCAGATCCAGCAGGACTAGCTCAGAGCAGCACCAGATGTTTGCTAAACCCATAAAGAAATGAACACTAACACTGAAAGACTCTTTCAAGGAAGACTAGAATGTAAGGTTGCATGCAGATGCAGAGAATGTTAGCTACTTTTTTTCGGATTTTATTTATTTATTTGAGAGCAATCAAGAATGAGACAGATCACAGAGGGAGAGGAAGAAGGAGAAGCAGACTCACCAACTGAGCACGGAGCCCTATGCGGGGCTCGATCCCAGGACCCTGAGATCACGACCTGAACTGAAGGCAGACGCTTAACTGACTGAGCCACTCAGGTGCCCCTAATGTTAACTATTTAAAACACATAAAGGATGCAGAAAGAACCTAAGTAACTTTTTTTTGTTGTTTTTTAAGATTTTACTAATTTATCCATCAGGGAGAGAGCACAAGCAGGGGGAGCGGCAGGCAGAGGGAGAAGCAGGCTCCCTATTGAGCAAGGAGCCCCATGCGGGACTTGATCCCAGGATCCCGGGATCATGATCCAAGCTGAAGGCAGATGCCCAAATGACTAAGCTACCCAGGCGTCCCAAACCCAAGTATCTTTTATGATTCCATTTCACAGAACCTATAACAATATTCTAATATACAAAGTACATCACAGCCTGAGGAGCTACGGTGTTTACGGAACCAACCCAGTAAGGAGTTCCCTAGGTCTCAGCTGAACCAGGGAAGAATCGGTCTTTTGAAGCCTCTTGATTCCAGGACCATGATGGCTAGACTCGTAGCACCTTATAAAGGGCTGGTACTATAGTCGATGAATAAATAAACAAACAAACATCCTTTAAGTAGCGGTTGCCAAACTCCTCCCCCTCCTACATCTCGTCCCCCGCCCTCCGCTCTGAGAGCTCCATCCTACTGAACGGAGAACAGTGAACCAGTCTGAGGAATCGGGCACAGTCTGAGTCAATAACGGCCAAACGTCTCCGAAACGTCATGAGAGATATAGATATACAGATGCGAGAAACTCCGAGAACCCCGGGAAAGGGAAGTTCAAAGAAAACGACATCAAGAGACGTAATAGTCAACTGCTGAAAATCAAAGACAAAACAAACCCACACAAACAAAAAAACAAACATACAAAAAAACCCGGAAAAGCAGCCAGAGAAAAACACATTACATACAAAGCTGAAGTCATCACCACCTTCTCATTAAGAACAAGAAAGACCAAAGCTCAGTAGTGATACAGCTAAAGTGCCTGAAGAGTGAACCTGAAAACCAACCCAGAATTCTATATCCAGGGAAAACATCCTTCAAGAATGAAGGTGCAGGGGCGCCTGGGTGGCTCAGTGGGTTAAGCCTCTGCCTTTGGCTTGGGTCATGGTCTCAGGGTCCTGGGATCAAGGCCGCATCGGACTCTCTGCTCAGCGGGGAGCCTGCTTCCCCCTCTCTCTCTCTTCCTGCTGCTTAAAAAAAAAAAAAATGGAATGACGTTTAGCTAAAATACCAACAAAAAAATTTTTGAAAAAAATTTCCATTGTTCAAAAGATGATAGAGAAAGAGGAACAAAAGGACAAAAAAAAAAAAAAAAACCCAGGAAAAAAAGAAAGAGAAAGCAAATAGTAAAATGGTAAGCCTAAATCCAACCTTATTAAAAAGTACACTATTTTTTAAAAATTTATTTATTTGACAGAGAGAGAGAGAGATCACAAGCAGGCAGAGGCAGGCAGAGAGAGAGAGAGGAAGCAGGCTCCCTGCCGAGCAGATAGCCCGATGTGGGGCTCCATCCCAGAACCCCGAGATCATGACCTGAGACTGAGCTACCCAGGCGCCCCCAAAAGTACACTATTTTTATGGAATCACAGAAGACTCTGAGTAGCCAAAGCAATCTTGAGAAAGAACACAGCTGGAGGCATCACACGCCCTAATTTCAACCTATGCCACAAAACTAGAGTGAGTCACCAGGACAGCCTGGTACGGGCGCAAATACAGACACATAGATCAACGCAACAGGAGAGAGCACCCAGACATAAATCCACGCGTATGTGATCAATTAATCAGAGGAGGCAAGAATATAAACGGGGAAGACAGTCTCGGTGACAAATGTGTGGGGCGACTGCACAGCTACATGTGGAGAGTGACCCTGGACCACTTTCTTTCACCACATGCAAAAATTAATTCACGATGGATAAAAAACTTGAATGCAAGACCTGAAATCATAAAAATTCTAGATGAGAACACAGGTGGCAGGTTCCTTGACATCACTTAGCAATATTTTTGGACCTGACTCCACAGGCAAGGGCCACAAAAGCAAAAATAACAAATGCGAGTACATCAAACTAAAAAGCTTTGGCACAGAGAAGAAACTATCAACAAAGTTCTTTCTTACTGAACAGGAGAAAAGTTTGCAAGTCATTTATCTGATATGGGGCAAACATCCAAAATATATAAAGACTGCATATAGGGACACCTGGGTGGCTCAGTTGGTTGGACGACTGCCTTCGGCTCAGGTCATGATCCTGGAGTCCCGGGATCGGGCTCCCAGCTGCATGGGGAGTCTGCTTCTCTCTCTGACCTCCTCACTCATGCTCTCTCTCACTGTCTCTCTCTCAAGTAAGTAAATAAAATCTTAAAAAAAAAAAAAAAAAAAGACTGCATATAACCCAACAGCAAACCAACAGAAAAACCAACAATCTAATTTAAAAATGGGCAGGAAATCTCTGAAGAGACATTTTTCCAAAGAAGACATCCAAATGGCCAAGAAGCACATCAGATGCTCAACACTGCTCATGATCACAGAAAAACAAATCCAAACCACAAAGAGATAGTCACCTCATACCTGTCAGAATGGCTATCATTAAAAACAAAACAGGGGAGATGCCTGGGTGGCTCAGTTGGTTGGACGACTGCCTTCGGCTCAGGTCATGATCCCGGAGTTCCGGGATCGAGTCCCGCATCGGGCTCCCAGCTGCATGGGGAGTCTGCTTCTCCCTCTGACCTTCTCCTCGCTCATGCTCTCTCTCACTGTCTCTCTCTCTCAAATAAATAAATAAAATCTTTAAAAAACAAAACAAAACAAAAAAGGGGCACCTAGGTGGCTCAGGGGGTTAAGCCTCTGTCTTTGGCTCGGGTCATAATCTCAGGGTCCTGGAATCAAGTCCTGCATCGGGCTCTCTGCTCAGCAGGGAGTCTGCTCCCCCCCACCCTCTCTGCCTGCCTCTCTACTTGTCATCTTGCTCTCTGTCAAATAAAAATCTTAAAACAAAACAGGGGTACCTGGGTGGCTCAGTGGGTTAAGCCTCTGCCTTTGGCTTGGGTTGTGATCTCAGGGTCCTGGGATCGAGCCCCACATGTTGGGCTCTCTGTTCAGCAGGGAGCCTGCTCCTCTCTCTCTCTCTCTCTGCCTGCCTGTCTCCCTACTTGTGATTTCTGTCAAATAAACAAACAATATCTTAAAAAACTAAACAAAATAAAATAGCCAAAAAAAAAAATATATATATATATGTATGTATGTATGTGCTGGTGAGGATGTGGAGAAAAGGAACCTTTGTGCACTGTTAGTGGGAATGCAAACTGATACAGCGACTCTGGGAAACAGTACGGAGGTTCCTCAAAAAATTAAAAATATAGCTATCACATGATCCACATGATCCAGTAATTCCATTTCTGGGCATTTATCCAAAGAAAAAGAAAACACTAACTCAGAAAGATAATATGCACCCCAATGTTCGCTGCAGCATTATCTACAATAGCCAAAACACAGAAGTGTAGGAGTCCACTGATAGAATGGATTTTTTTTTTTTTAAGATTTTATTTACTTATTTGACAGAGAGATAGAAAAGAAGCACAAACAGGCAGAGCGGCAGAAGCAGGCTCTCCGCTGAGCAGGGAGCCCAATGCTGGGCTCCATCCCAGGACCACCTGAGCCAATGGCAGCCTGAGCCATCCAGGTGCCCCATGATCCCTTTCTTAACATGTCATCCCACCATAATTCTCCATGTATATCTTATCACTACCTGAAAATTTCTTGTCAACTCTTTTATTTATTTTTTAAGATTTTATTTATTTATTTGACAGACAGAGATCACAAGTAGGCAGAGAGGCAGGCAGAGAGAGAGAGGAGGAAGCAGGCTCCCTGCTGAACAGAGAGCCCGACACGGGGCTCGATCCCAGGACCCTGAGATCATGACCTGAGCCGAAGGCAGCGGCTTAACCCACTGAGCCACCCAGGTGCCCCTTGTCAACTCTTTTAAACAGCTGTGCTCACCCACCCTCCTGAATCTCACCCCTACGCTATAGAGATGTCATGGTTCTACTCATCGGTGTATCCTCAGCACCTAGAACAGCACCTGACCAGAAACACACACTCCATGAACACTTGTTGAAGGAACCCCGTGGGTAGGCCGGATTCCCTCTACTCTTTCGAAGGGCAGCAAGCTGTCCCTGGGGGCCTTTAGGATGTCACCCCACAGAAACAGAAGGCTCTTCTGCCCGGGGTAAAAGAGAGTCTCACCTCTGAATGGTTTCTTCCTGCTCCTTAACCATGTGTGCCAACTGCTGAAAGATGGAGCCCAGCTCGACAATTGTGGACTCGATGTTCTGCATGGTGTCTGCCCGGCTCTGGATGTAGGAATCCTTCAGGGGAGAGACAGCACCCATGAACTCTAGGAGCTTCCTCAGTGGAGGGCCTGCTTCTTCAGGACCCCTTCCCAGCGTGGCCACTCTACTCAACGCACATTTCAAACACTTGCTAAGGATAGATGAGCATCTCCTCCCCAGTTCTGAGCCCAGGTACCTGCTCATCAATGAGCTGCAGCTGCTGGCTGGTCCGAGAGTCCATCATGTCAATGGCCACATCCCCGGAGGCACGAGACTCTGCCCCCAAAACCACAGCACTGCCCCCTGGGAAAAGAAAGAAAAGGCACTTTGTAGTGCTTGAAAGCAGGTTCAAAGCCCACATGCTCTGGGTTTGAATCCCAGCGCAGGCACTTCCTAGCCTTGTGACCCTGGACAAGTCATTTAATCTCACTGGGCCTCAGTTTCTTCCCCTTTAAATGATGCATAATAAGGGGCGCCTCAGTGGCTCAGTGGGTTAAAGCCTCTGCCTTCGGATTGGGTCATGATCTCAGGGTCCTGGGATCCAGCCCCACATCGGGCTCTCTGCTCAGCGGGGAGTCTGCTTCCTCCTCTCTCTCTGTCTACTTGTGATCTCTGTCAGATAAATAAATAAAATCTTTTAAAAATAAATAAATAAATAAATAAATAAATAAATGACGCATAATAATAGTGGCTTTCTCTGAGGTGGTGGTGAAAATTAAATCAGAGAATGTGAACGAATAATAAAAATGTTAGAGGCATTCTAGCGCACAGGACTGAAGTCAGCCCCGACAGTGAGAACGTGGGAGACTAAGTGTGGATCGTGAAAGCCAGCCGTGGGGTTTGACCTCTGAGAGAGAAATCCTGGCATCTCAAGGATGCCTGTCCATTCTACGCACACCCTGCCCTCGCGGGGTTAGAGGATGCCATCACAGACACAGTAACTGAGTCTTACCCCTCAGGGCTCCCTGCACTGCTGGTGACTTACCCAGGTGGTTGGGGGCCAAGGGCAGGGCTGACACAGGTGCCCGGGAGAACTGTTCCCGCCGATTCCTCTGCTGCTTCAGGTTCTGGGGTTGGGGAAGAAATGCAAAGGTCCCGAGGCCTCTGGGAAGCAGGCATGTTAGAGAGACCCTCCTGTCGGCCTATGACACTGTTACCCATACCCCTCCACTGTTCCTTCCCCATCTCCCTTGGGCCTTTACCCCGATTCCTATGCCTCCTACACAGATGCTTCTTACCTCTGTCCTCACTTCTAAAACTGATTTGAAGTCATTGGACATCGAGGCCAGTTTTGACTAGAACAAAAGGAGAGAGGGTTGGCCAAAGAAGACCGTCTCTCTCTCCCTTCTGCCTCCCCCTCCACCGACTCCAGGTCCCACCTGCAGGGAGACCACGATGGTGTTGGAATGGGTTTGCAGGTGCCGGCCGCTCTGGCTGCCCTTGGCCCTCACAAAGTCCTGAAGCTGGGCAATTTGTTTGTTGAGGCTGTTGATGTCCTACGGAGAGCCAAGAGAAAAACTGTTAACAAACGGGTCCTCGGCCAACGTCTCTCCCTCATGGACAGCTCCAGTAAGGACGACAGGGTGGAAGTTACGAACGATGGGGAGGGTATTTCAAAGTCAGACCAGAAGGGGCTTCTGGGATGGTCCAAGCTCAGTCTCTGCGGAGTAGAGCCAGAAGAGGCAAAATCTGGTCTCATCCATTTCTAAATAACTGACTTTACCCCCCACTTCACCCTCTGACTCAACTCTACCTGCGAGGCCAGACACGTGACCAGAGAACTACTTCGAAGGCCATGATCTCACACCCAGTGCACGCTGGCCAGCAGAGCACCGTACGGCAGTCAGGAAAAGGGAAGAGTCAAAGACTCCGTGTGTCCCAGAAGCATCAACAAAACGCCTCTTATACACAGAACTCCTTTCAAAAGCCATTATAGCAAAAGAGTAAAAGCTGTGACTTGTCCAAGGTCACACATGATGAGGTAAAGTAGCACAGCCCGGCCTTCTACACCAGACCAAGGCATCCTCCGCTCCCCAATCTGGCTTGTCAAGACAGAGACAAAGGAGATGGCTGGGGAGTAGCAGAGAAAGTCTGCCCAGGGGATAAGGGGGAGGAGGAGAGAGAAGAGGTCAGGAAAAGTGAGTTCAAGGCACACACTGAAGACAAACTAGATTCGGCCACTTCTGGAATTGCTCTAACAGTCCCCCCACTTAGCAATCCAGCCACAAGCATTCGAGAGCCACGGACGATATCCACAGCCGACTGGTCGGGCCCTTTGGAGCTGATACAACCTCCTTACAGCGCCACGTCCAAAACCGCACTCCACGGCTTCTCCCCATCAAATCTCGTCCCCCAGAGTTCTGCCTCGGAAAAATGGTACCACTTCCCACGAAGGCACCCAGGCTGGAAGTTTCTAAGTCACATACTCATACCTCCTAAGCCCATCTCTCTGCCACAACACAACCACAGTCTACGGGTCACTCACCGGGCACCGAGCGCCTGTGTCTCTGTGCCACACAGCGCGCTAGGCAGCTTGCGACTTTCTTTGCCCTTACAGTCACCACAGAAGACAACTCCCAACTCCCTGCCAAAAGCTGTTCCCCCCTCTCCCTACTTTTCCCTTCTGGCAAAGGGCACCACCAGTCGCCAGCTGCTCAGACCAGACGCAGGAGAGCCATCCCCATGTCCTCTCCTTCCCCTTAATCCATACGGAGCCTCTGCGGGAGCCCACAGAGAACCCGGCTGAGCCGGAACAGACGCTCCGAATCGGGCCGCTCACCTCCTTCCCCACGAAACCTGCCCTGGACCCTATTGTCACCTTCTCTTAACATTCGCCAAGAGCCTCCTAAGTGACTTTCCCCTTGCAGCCTGCCCTCGCCCATTCGCCCTCGACACAGAGAGCAGAGTGAGCTTTTGAACCAGAAACGGAGCACATCACTGCTCTGCTTAAAATCTTCCAAGAGTTTTCCACTAAATTTAGAACACAAGCCAAACTCCTTCCCTGGCGGACGCAGACGTCACAGGCTCTGGCCCTGCGCATTTCCCTGACCTCACCCCTCCGAGTCTCCTCATTCACATTCGTTGCTGTAACCGCACTGCACTCCCTCTGTGTTTCCGAGGCGCGCTAAGGCGGCCCGCCCGGCACAGCCTTTCCCTTTGCTAGTCCCACTTTCTGAAAAGTGCTCCCGCCACATCTTTGGAAGATGCTTTTTCACCACCATTCGGGTCTCAATGCCCCTTCTCACGGGCCATCCTAGATCACCTCCATCTATTAAGACCCCAGCCGGAGGAACTCAATTTATTTCTTTAATAGGATTCACCACCCTGAAATTGTTTTTTCTATCTACTTGTCTAGTGTCTCTCCCTCTCCCTCCCCTCCCCCTCTCGCAAATAAATAAATAAATAAATAAGGAAGAAAGGAAAGGAGAGAGAGAAGAGGGAAACCCCCCAGGGCAGGTACCGCACCTGTCCTGCTCCTGCTCACTGCTGAATCCCCCAGAACCAGGCAGCTATAGGTCACCCAATAATGTGACTCCAAAAATAAACAACTGAATTCCCACAACCACCCTCCGAGGTAGGTGCTGCGACCATCATAAGGGAACCGAAGCTCAGAGTAGTTAGATGGCTTACCCAACGCTACACCATAGTTTGTGAACTTGGGATCTGAACTCTTCTGTCTGAAACCAGGCAGTGGTTCTTCAAAGCCTATGCAAGAGTGACCCAGTAGATGGTGGCATCCTCTCTCTACTCCCCCACAAGGCCCTTCGTGAACACGGCTGCCCCCGGACAGCAGCAGAACCTCCTCCCTAGACTCTTTGCCCACCCGTGCTCCAGACTGGGTTTTTTTCCCCCTTTATGGTCATTCAACTTCAAGTTTCATGCTCTTAACATTGTGCTGGGAGAGGAAGGAATCACAACGGTACAGATTCTGCTATCCGGGGGCCTTCCAGATAGACTATGCTCCAGATTCTTAGCGTCCTTGTAACATCTGGCAGTCAGGGATTCCATGCTCCTTACCCAGGCCCACAAGGAGCTTCCCAACCAGCCACCGATCTACCCGCCCAGCCTCATCTCCTGTGACCAGCCAACCAGTCAACAAACACTGAGCACCTTCTCTACACCAGACACTAGTACGGGCATTTGGGATACATCTGTGAACAAGCAGGAAGAAAAATAAAAAAGTCTCTGTTCTTGTGGCACTTACAGTTTTTTCTTTTCTTTATTTGGGGGTGGGGGGATGAGGTAGATGGGAGGGAACAAAACCAATAAAGGTAAGTCAGTCAATGACAGAGAATGTTAGAAAGGATCCAGTGCTATAACCAGAAAAACAGCAAGGTAAGGAGATCACAGGTGCAAGCACTGATGTACTAACAGCACGCTCAGGGTAGGCTTCCCTGGGCAGGTAACAGCTCATCAAAGACTTCAACCTTCTCTGTTATAAGCTGGGCCACTGCACACACTGTTTCTTCTGTTGGAATGTTCATCCACGGCCTGCAGGCAAGTCTTGAAACCAGTTCAGACTTCACTCCCTCTAGAAAATCTGCCCCAGGGTCCCCAGACCGTCTCATTCATCTTTTTGTAAGGTCTAGACCCCTTGCCTTCTCCTCACTGTAAGTCTGAGTTTGTGGGACTGGCTACCTTTTGGAGACAATAAGCCCTGAAGGCGGAAATCTTGCCTCGAGCTTTTGTACTATGCTTTGTACACAGCTGATGGCCAACAACATGAGCAGGATGTCTGGGGCTGGCTCTGGAAACTTGCTCTGGACCTCCGTGATAACGGCGACTTGCAGCGCGATCTGATGGGAACGCAGGATCCTGAGGGCCAGCAGCTCACCTGTTTGATGATGTAAGTCAGCTCCTCGATCTCCACCGCTTTATCATCGAAGAGGGACTTGCGCTTTGCCACTGCAGAGACAAAGGAGGCCACGACGGGGGAGGTCAGAGACCAGGCTCAGGGAGAACGGTTCCTCAGCCCTCTCTGGTTCACTGTCCCATCTCTGAAAGACCCCAAGAACACTCACAGATTGTCAGCTTCTCCAGCTTGGCAAATGTGTTGCTGAGGTCTTTCCCAATGCGCCTGGAAACGAGCATCAGTGAGGGCACCACGGGAAAGGGCAGGACAGGGCCTATTCCCACATTAGCTCCAGCAAAACTGAGCTGCGGCCCTCCCTCACAGCCAAGGCCCCCCGAGGCAAGCCTACTGCTCCCGGACCCTGGAGCACCCCACCAAGTAACCTCTCAACTTACTTGGCCATGAGGGTAAATTCACTGCGCTGCCGGACAGCACGCAGAGCCGGCTTGTTTGTCTGGATTCCATTCTGAAATACAATGTCAAGGAGTGACACTTTAGCTCCCCCTCCCCATTTCCAGCTCTCACTGCTTCTTAGGTATCAGCTACATTCTCCAAAGGACCTCCACCGGATGGTCCAAGTTTATCAGTAGCGGTCATTTAGAGCTCAGATCTGAACCTGGGCAAATCTTGACTCCACCACTTATTAGCTGGGGTTTGGGGGAAGTGACTTAAACCATTCTGAATCTGTTTTCTCTTGCGTAAAAAGAAGACAATCCACACACCCCCTGTTGTTGCTGCTAAAATTAAACAGCATGAGGGCCATAAAGTATTTTAGTTAGATGCCTCAGACATTGTAAGCACTAAATAAATGATAGGCACCATTGCCATTTTAGTTCTCCGATCAGGAAATCAAAGAGGATAACTGGAAAGCTCTTGGAGATCATACAGAAAAGCAGTTGTTAAGACCTGAGCAGTAAAAATACTTAAAATTACAATCACTCAGGTCCCACTTTGATTCAAGATGTGTGGACTGAAAGGGAATCTAATTTGTAAAAAAGCATTCCAAAGTAATTTTGGTAAAAACTACTTATCAAAAAAAACTGTTTTAGGGGCGCCTGGGTGACTCAGTCAGTTGACCCTCTGCCTTCAGCTCAGGTCATGATCTCAGGGTCCTGGGATCAAGCCCTACATCCAGCTTCCTGCTCAGCAGGGAGTCTGCATCTCCCTCTGCCTCTGCCCCTCTGCCTCCCCCTGCCTGTGCTCTCTCGCTCGCTCACACTCTCTCTCTGTGTCAAATAAATAAATAAATAAATAAAAGCTTAAAAAAAAAAAAAGGGGCTTTCATTTGATAGATGTAAAAACTGAGGCCCAGGGGCATCAGTTGGCTAAACCTCTGACTCTTTCTCTTTTCTTAAAGATTTATTTGATTTGATTTGATTTGACAGATAGAGATCACAAGTATGCAGAGAGGCAGGCAGAGACAGAGTGGAGGAAGCAGGCTCGATGCAGGGGCTCGAGCCCGATGGGGGGCCTCTGGCCCAGGAACCTGAGATCATGACCTGAGCCAAAGGCAGAGGCTTAACCCACTGAGCCACCCAGGCACCCTTAAATCTCTGACTCTCGATCGCAGTTCAGGTCTTGATCTCAGGGTTAGGAGTTCAAGCCGCACACTGGGATCCACACGGGACATGGAGCCTACTTTAAATCAAAAACAAAAAAGCCCTACACCTCCCTGCTCACCACCACCACCACCCCGCCCCCGCCACAAAAACCCCTGAGACCCAACTAGACTAAGTTTCCTGTGGTCACAGAGCAAATTTATGGTAGGACTACTCCGGAACTAGAACTCAAAGTCCCTGTCTCTGAGCTAAAGGCTCTTTCTAGAACGTGTTCCTTATCCACTCCAAATATACTGCAGCCACCTCTCATCCTGAAATATTCCTTGGAAGATTAGCAACTCCTACCCTCTGGGGGAATTTCTCACAGAAAACTTTAGATACTTGCATCCAGATAGCTGACCCACCCCTTTTCTGTTGCTGAGTAGATCCTACAGCCCCTCCAAACCAGATCAGTTCTGCAAGAGGTCACCATCCCCCACCCCCAAATTATGTCTATCAACAGTGCTGGAGCACAGCCTCTCCCAGATTTCGCTAAGGCTCACTGCTGCCTTTTCCACTCCTGGTCCTTACCTGACGGCTCTGCAGGGACTTGCAGGCGGACAGGAACTCCTGGGTCCGATCCCGGCAGGACATGGTGTTGGGAGGGGGAGGGACCAGGGCCACTGGGGGGGGCAGAGGGGCGATGTCGCTGCTGCTACTGCCAGCAGTTGCAGGGGACAGGACCTGTGTCTTTGAGAGACCCAGGTAGACACCCTGATCCGTGTTCTTAGACCCGTAGCGTTTCCGCGGGATCATTGAGACGCATAACCTCGGACTGTTGTGGAGGGGAGAATGTCATTCCCCAGGCAGCCTCCTTCCCCACAAATCCCCCGCCCCCAACACACACACCCCAGTAAATCCTCGGGCCCCTTCTGCACTTGGCACGGACTTTCGCGCCCAAAGCCACCCGCAGATCCTGGGGCCGGCCCAAGGCGGACAGGTCCCCGCTCTCCAACCCAAATGGTCCCGCTCCTCACACTCTACCAACTTGGCTCCGGCGGCCAGAGCGCGGGCCGGGGGCCTTGAAGCAGGACAGGACCAGAGGCAGGTCCCGTGGCACCGAGGCGCCAGCCCGGCCTGTGCAACTGCCCCAGGCCCTAACCGGGCCCTCTCGTATCCGCGGATCCCTTCGACTCCTGAGGGAGAAACGGTGACCGACCTCCCGAGAGGGACCCACTTCGGTGGGCGGAGGGGGGCGAAAAAAAATCTCTAGGTGTTTATTTGAAACAGGAAGTCCCACCCCCGCCCAAGTCCCGCCTTCTGGAGGACTGCAGCCACTGATTAGGTAATGCCGACGTCTTTCTCAACAGGGACTTCTCTGATTGGACGGCGAAGTATTCCCTCACCCCCGAGCCGGGCCGGCAGGACTGGCCCGCTCGCTCCAGGTTCCCTTCCCCCCTCCCGTCGCCGCCCCCGGAAAGCCGCAGCCCGGAGCGGACACGACGGCCAGACCCCTTCTAGAGCGAGTTCTACCTCCTCTCTGCCTCCTGCCGCCGCCGCCGCTGCCACAGTCTCCCGGGTGGTCACCGCCTCCTCTCCAAGCCAGGTAGCCGCCGAAATCCGACCAGACTGGAAGCCGCCACGTCACCCACACGTAACCCCTCCCCCGGTGACGAGAGGGCGGTGCCACGCCTTTTGGAGCACAGGGACTCGAGAGACACGCCCCCCCACCCAAACGCAAGAGCGACCCCGCCCTCCCATTGGCTAGGCTGCTCGCGACCCCGCCCCCGAGGAACCAGAGCCGGGGCCCGGGAGGCAAGGCCAGCCCCAGGGGAGGAGCCTTAAAGAGCCCGCAGCCCCAGCAGAGAAGGTGCCCTGTGGGCCCGGAACCGGCAGCGGAGGCACTTGCACTCGGGCAGGTACACGTTAGAAACTTTATTCTCTGGAGGCTGGGGCAGACTGAGAGCAGGGCTGGGGTCACCCCTTCTCCGGCTCCTCCGGGATCCCCTCCCGGTTGCTCTTCTGTAACCCCAGCTTAGGATTCTGGGCTGACTGCCTCTTGACTGACCCCCGACGGCTGAACAGGGATAGCCGCCGCCACAGCACGGTGATCAAAAGGCTTTCATTGGACCTCCGATTCCCGCGGTCCTGCGGGTCCTCACCGATCCCTTCGAAGCCTGCGGGGATGACGAGGCCACTGAGCTCTGCTCTACCCTCCCCCGTCCAACCTCCTGGACGGTCCCCATCAGGGCAACCCCTTCTCCCATTCCCTGGGCCCCGTTGGTGTGTCTTGGGTCCCACCTTCGCCTTCCTCCGACTCGGTCTCCTTGGCCCGCTCATCGGAGGTCTGAAAGTCCTTGTCTTGGCAGCAGCCCATATCCCCGAGCGGCCCGGAACTCCGTGCCACCCACGCCAGCCCTCCAGCCTCTTGTGCCTGGCTTTTGTGACGTCAGATATCCCACTGCACCAGCGATGGGAGCAGTCACCCCTCTTTCCTTTCTCCCATCACAAAAGGCTCAGGGTCCTCGTGGGTGTTGAGCTGTTTATTTACAAAATGAGGGCAGGCTCTTCAGGGGCTGGTGGACCCAGGCCGCTGCTTTTTTCTTCGTCTGGTTTGGAGAGCCCCTTGGGTCCGCTCCAAATCAGGGAGCTTCCGCTTGGCAGCTGCCTCCAAGGAGGCCCAAAGTTCATCTGTCTCTGTGTCTTCCAGGGGTGCCTTTTTGGGCTCCTGGGGCTCTTGGGGCTCATCCTGGTGAGTGGGAGAAAACTTAGAGGAATGAGGGGTACAGTAACAGATGGACAGGGAAGGAGGATCTAGCTGGGAAATAATCACTTTTATTTCCTGCTCCCACCCACTATGCCCATCCACGCTCCTGTGTCAACCCTTGGCAGTAATCCTGTTAGGACTGTTAACTATTAACACTCCTCGGAGAACTTAAGTAACTTGGCAGACAAGCGCAGTTCCAGGTCTGTGTTCCAGCTGCTGCTTTTTTCTCTCCCCAGGGAAATGCTCACATCTGTGCCCTTGCTCCCACATTCCTAGACCCAAATGCTTACCTCCCAGTTATCCCTGCCTGACAGGAGAAGGCAGTTCAGTTGAGACTTCAGATAAACCTGCAAAAGATCAGGGGTCTTGAGCCAAGCACACTGAAACAGAAATATGGATGGGGACACAAGGCGGCCAGATCTCACCTTATGCTCTAGGCCCCGTGGATTCCGGATCCTGTGTACCCTCAAGACTCTGTCCAAGCCACAGGAGGCTAGCAGGGGCTTTGAAGGGTGGCACTGTAATCCTCGGACACTGCCCGCCAACCCCTTCAGACAGCCCAGTAAGCGCCCTGGGGAAGGAGGGGGCACATCAGCACAAGCAGGCCAGCCAACAACCATTAAATATATATTTTTTTGTTTTTAAAGTTTTTATTTATTTGACACAGAGAGAGAGAGAGAGGGATCACAAATAGGCAGAGAGGCAGGCAGAGAGAGAGGGGGAAGCAGGCTCCCCGCTGAGCAGAGCCCAATACGGGGCTTGATCCCAGGACCCTGAGATCATGACCTGAGCTGAAGGCAGATGCTTAACCCACTGAGCCACCCATGTACCCCCCATTAAATGTTTTTTTTTTTTTTCTTTTTTGAGAGAGGGAGTGAATGCTCATGTGCAGGTGGGGCAGAGAGACAGAGAGAGAATCTTAGGCTCCACGTCCAGTAGGGCCTGGGGCTCCAACTCACAACCCTGAGATCATGACCTAAGCCAAAATCAAGAGTTGGATGCTTAACCAAGCGGCCCACCCAGGTGCTCCAACTGTCTCAATCACTTTATGTTTCAATATTTATTCCTCAACATAGTGCTGGGACAGGAGTTATTATTGAGATCTCCATTTTACGTGTGAAGGACCTAGAAGTCACAAGGAGTTGAAGTAACTTGTCCAAGATCCTATAGCTTCTGGGGAAATCAGGATTTGAACCCAGGCAACAGGCTCCTGAATGAGGGCTCAACCACTCTAGCGTACCCCGAGACGGAATCCTGCCTTTCCTCCCACCCCTTGCCCTCCCGCAAGGCTCCCTGGTCCACTTACCTTGCCGAAGGTCGATTTCTGCCAGCTGCCCGTGAGTGTTCCCTACGATCACTGAACTGAGGAGGAGACCAGAGGCAGGTGGGGTCAGCAGGAACCTCCTGGAGTCCTCTCTGAGCACCCCCTCTTGTCCTCTCAATACTTACTTGGCCCCAGGAGTGAGGGTCATGGCCGTAAGTGGGTACTCTCCATAGGTGGCCTCTAGGACTGGCCGGCGCTGGGGGGAGGCTGGATCATAGACACGGACCTGGAAAACACAGGGGCATCACAAGAGCACGGCCCTCCAGCTTCTCCACATCGTTACCCCCTCCTTCACCCACCGCTTTCTTGTTTATGACCTACTCTTAGAGAAACTTTCTCATTTGAAATGTACCTCCCCTTCTCTGAATGTCAGTGGGGAGTGGGCAGAGGAGACCTGCTCAGGAGCATGGATGGACAGGACTGAGGGAAGAGGTCCCCCAGGCTGGGAGGGGGCAGCATTCCCATGGGCCACACGTGTGAGCATTCCATCCCTCTAGACTCCCATCTTGGGACAACAAAGTAAGCCAGTCCCACTGTCAGAGTACTGAATTTCAGAGAAATTTAGCCTAAACAACAGAGGAGAGAGGAAGCCCTCAGGGTGTGTTTTGAATGGAGCCATATCACCAAGATCAGATTTCCTTATGCAGGAGTAAAGGAAATGAGACAAATACACTGACCCAGTCCTGCCTGGGTCTTAGGACTTCAAATGAGGCCAGCTGTAAAGATCCCCAGTTAGACCCTCACTCCCTTCCTCCCTCCTATAAAGCCGAGGAACTGGAGGCTGGAGAGGCAAGTGTCAGGCCTGGGTCTCAAAGCAAACCAGAACCTGCATCAAGATCAGAATCCAGTTCTCTTGATGCCCAGTGTCCTCCCATCACACCTGTACCCTGTGTTCCTACAGTGAAGGGGCACCATCTTCTGTCCTCCCTTCCAGCTGGGAAGCGAAGGAAGGCCCACAGTCCAGAACACACATCCTAGGAAGCACTAGGAGGTCACTGGCTCAGCCACAGGACTGGGATGGATGGAGGAAATGCTGCCTCTGAGAACTCAGGGACAGAGCCTGGTGAGAACGGAAGCTGTGCCAAACGATGAGGGATGAGGACTGAGCCTGGACAGGGAGGCTGTTTCTCCAAGAGGCTGCTGGAGCCCAGGACGGGCCAGGGGCGAGATGGTGCCTCACCTGGTGGTACCCTGTGCAGGTGACAAGCTTCTGAGACTCAGGCAGGAACTGTATGTCCTGATCCCAGATGGGAACCCGCAGGTCAAGCCAGTCGTTCCGTACCTGGTCGGGGGTGGGTAGATGGGCGACAGGTTGTGGGAGGCTCATATGAGGCCCTTTCCTTCAGCCCTTCTGCATCATCCCCTAAAGCCCATCTGGTCGTCTCTGACTCAGTCAGTGGCCTCAGCCTCCCTGGACCTCAGCCCCAGCCCCTCCCACCCCCATCACTTACGTTCTTGGCCCTGAACACAGGCTCCTCAGACCCCTGTAGGTCCCACACCTTCAAAGCATTCTCTTTCCCGCCCGTGGCAATCAGATGGGGGTGTGCCGGGTCTTGGCGCATCCTACACACCCCAGGACCCACACTCAGTTCCAGGAGCTGAAAAGAACAGATGAGAGGGGAGATGAGAAGCAGTTCCAGAGATGATAATCTTCCCCCAAAGCCCTCACTTGGTTCCTACAACAAGTGATTCCTGGCCCCCATCTTCCCCAACCATCACCAGCAAGGCAAGGTCAGAGGCTTACTTACTGGGTCAGAGGATGCCTCTTTGTCATTGTCACGCCAGACGCGGACAATCCCAGACTCCACACATGTGATAAGGGTGCTGCAGGAAGAGAGAGGATAGAGTTAGGCTAAAAAAAAAAAAAAAAAAGGTGTACAGGTCTTCTCTGGGCCCCAGTCAACCAACCCACCCCCAGATTCACATTAATGAGATTTTCTCCTTTTTAGGTCTGTCATTTAATATCCTCCACGAAGGGAGGGGTTATCAGTTTTGGAAGTGAGGAGACTGTAGCTCCGAGAAATGACAAGATTTGCCCACACAACTAAACGTCAGAACCGGAGCTGGAAATAAAGTCTGTGACACTCCAAAGCAGAGGGCCTCTGCTATTCTGCAGCTACACCTGGAGGCACCCGGCTCTGCTGGTCTTTCTCAATCTTCAATGGGTCACCAGGAGTCAGGATTAGTAGTCCTGAAAAGACTGAAGTGGGACAGGTCTAAATTTAGGGTCTGGCCGAAGTCAACCACCAGCTTCTTCTCTCCAGTTCCCAGTTCAGGGCTCCAGACACTAAATGTTGATCTCTCCCTCCCACGAAGCCCAAGCAAGTTCCTCCCAGACTCTGGAGAGCCGGAGCCTATGTTCTTTCCCTCATCGGCCCACCTTCTCCACCTTGCTGCAGGCTGTGTCATTTGCCTGGGTTGTGGTGACAGCCTCCCAAATGCTCTTTCCAGTCCATTCTCCATACCCCTCCTTGCTCAAAATCCAATACCCCCACCACCTGCAAATCACAAGTGCAAATCTCAGCCTGGCTCTGAAAGCCTTTTCCATATCATCTCTACCTACCTTGCCCATTTGTATTAAAATGCATCCTCAGCTTCAACTTCCAAATGCTGTTTATCTTTCCCAAAATGTGGTGTAGCCCGACACCATCATGCCCAGGCAGTATCTTCTTTCTAGAATGCTCTTACCCCTTCCTGTCAAAATTCTGCCCATCCTTCATGGCCCTGTGCAAATGTCTCACCCACGGAACTTCTAGATCTCACATGTCAAACCACCACTAAACCTACACAGCCTATTCACAGCCTTCTCCATCTTTGAAAGAAAGCTAGGCCAGGGGGCACCTGGGTGGCTCACTCCTTGGGCGTCTGCCTTCAGCTGGGTCGTGATTCCAGGGTCCTGGGATCGAGCCCTGCGTTAGGCTCTCTGCTCTGGTGAAAGCCTGCTTCTCTCTCTCCCACTCTCTCTGTGTTCCCTCTCTCACTGTGTCTCTGTCAAATAAAATCTAAAAACAAAAAAACAAAAAACTAGGCCAGTTACCTAATCGCTAGCACCTTCCTGTCCTTTACCTTGGGAACTTCATATTGTTGGCTGTTGTTCGTGTCTGTTTTCAAACATACTCAACCCGGGGCGCCTGGGTGGCTCGGTGGGTTAAGCCGCTGACTTCGGCTCGGGTCGTGATCTCGGGGTCCTGGGATCGAGTCCCGCATCGGGCGCTCTGCTCAGCAGGGAGCCTGCTTCTCTCAAACATACTCAACTGTTAAATGACTTGCTCAGGGTCATGCAAAAGGCTACGAAGCCAGGATGCAAAACTCTTGCGGATGCAAACTCCACGAAGGTTGGTACTTCATGTGTCTGGTTTACCTGCAGCCCTTGCATTTCGCCCAACGACTGTTACTCAGCAGGTGTTCAATAAATGCTTGTTATAGACAGGACGCAGGTCCCTGTCACCCAGCCCCGGCCCGTATCACCAGGGGTTGACCGTCATTATTCGGCTTTCCTGCGGGAGCCTCCATGCTGAGCGTTCATCGAGGGGTTCGGTCTTACCCGTCGACCTGGGCGAGGCCTCGGAACGTGCCCTCTCCGCCAGGGCAGTGCTTCTGGCCCTGGAATCGGCCTTCCTCCGTGCTGAAATACCTCACCGTTCTGTCGGCGCAACCCACCAGGATCTGCGAGCAAAGGAGAGCAGGATGGCGATCAAAGCGAGGCTGCCTCCTTTGGCTCCCCAGCTCGGGGCCGAACGGCGGCTGCTCACCTGAGTCTCGCCTCCCGCGCCCCAGCACAGGGCGCTCACCGCCTCCTCGCGCCGCGGCTGTCCCGCCGCCGTGAAGTTCGCCGCCTGTTTGCGCTGAAGGTTCACCCCTGCGGGAGGCGGGTGTCAGTCGCGCCGCGGTCGCGAGCGGGGAATACCTCCCACTTCCCGACGCCGGGCCCAGCCACCCACCTTTCAGGATCCCAGTCTCCGTGCCCACCCACACATGATTCCAGCGTGCCCCTGCAGCCGCCATAACGGAGCCCAGCGGCCCGCGGCCCGGACTTCCGGCGCAGTTATTACGTCATCCGCGCGCGCCGAGTCGTCTGGGGAGGAAACCCTCTCCCGGAGTTTAAGGAACCGGAAGAAGAGAACCTAGCTGGTTCGTTAGGTGGAGTTTGCAGCTTTTGGTTTCGCGGTCGTGAGTTTGAGACTCCAAGTTTCGTGTCGAGATGACTCAAAACAAAAACAAAACAAAGCAAGAACCTGGAAGAGTAAAGATCCCCTAACTGCGACAGCTGGTTTCGCTTTACGAAGACGAAATGTGGAGGTACTTGTGATCTGAAGACTAACTTGACAGTTTTGCTCTCGGAGTGGAAGCCGTCCTGACCGGACCGCGTCGCCTGGCAGAGCCAGGCCTAGTGCGTCTCCCCCCTCCATAGCAGCATGCACATCTGGTTTTCCGTACAAGAGAAGAAGGAAGAGCGCACTTCAGAAACAATTCAGATCACTAACGAGGCTCATGGCTACAACCTCGAGTATAAAAGACACAAAAGGAAGAAAGATGGGGAAATTGAACCCGACGAACTTAAAACAGAAATCCGGAATGTGGAGGTGGGGGCGTCGTTTTTCTTTCCTCCTATTGAGGTTTGGGGATGGTAAAAATCAGCTCCAGCTGAGAGTAAAAGTCTGCAAAATTAAAACTATTCCTCCCAGGGACAAACGGCTACTATACAGTGTCATAAGAGCCCCTTCATTGAGTGACTGCTGTTTCCTTACAGAGAGATTTTTGTTCTCTGAAATTAGAGAACCAGAAACTGTTTGAGATTATATCAGTAAATAAGAAGATCCCACTCTTGCCTGCACAGAGAAGGAGCCCTGGTTTGCAGCTCAGCTGCAGAGCTGCTGGTGAGAGTTCTGAGCATCACATTCCACATTTATCTTAACGTTGTATTACCGAGGAAACAAGCGCCCTGGGTCTACTTCACAGTCCGCGCCTGAGACTGACCTCCTCGCGTCCCTCTGCCCTTGCAGACTATCACATTAAATTAAACCTAAATTCCCATTTGTCTTTAAAATCCTACATTTTGGGACATCTGGGTGGCTCAATCGTTAAGCGGCTGTCTTTGGCTCTCAGGTCATGATCCTAGAGTCTTGGGATGGAGCCCCGCATCAGGCTCCCTGCTCAGTGGAAAGCCTGCTTCTCTCTTTCCCACTCCCCCTGCTTGTGTTCCTTCTCTCGCTGTGTCTCCCTCTGTCAAATAAAATCTTAAAACAAAAATCCCACACTTAAATCCTTTATTTTGTGACATATCCTCTGTTGTGCAGTTTCTCTCGTTATAGGCTTAGACTAGTCGGGGCGACCCAATGATTTGTTTATAGGATAAAATGGAAACCTAAGGGAAAAACGAACGAAGCACTCCCCACAACGCCAACAATTTGTGAATCACAAGAAGTACACTTATTTTAATAAGAAGAGTAATGCCGGCGCGTAAAGTGCAATAGAAATCGTTATTCCAGGGACGCCTGGGTGGCTCAGTTGGTTAAGCAGCTGCCTTCGGCTCAGGTCATGATCCCAGGGTCCTGGGATCGAGTCCCACATCGGGCTCCTTGCCCTCCGCAGGGAGCCTGCTTCTCCCTCTGACTCTGCCTGCCATTCTGTCTGCCTATGCTCGCTCTCGCTCACTCTCTCTCTCTGACAGATAAATAAATAAAATCTTTAAAAAAAAAAAAAAAAAAAAAAAAAAGAAATCGTTATTCCAGGGGCGCCTGGGTGGCTCATTGGGTTGAGCCTCTGCCTCGCGTCATGATGTCAGGGTCCTGAGATAAGAGTCCCGCAAGGGGTTCTTTGCTCAGCCGGGAGTCTGCTTCTCCTCACCTCTCTACCTACTTATGATCTGTGTCTGTCAAACAAGTGAATGAAATATATTTTTTAAAAATTTCTATTACAGGGGCGCCTGGGTGGCTCAGTGGATTAAGCCGCTGCCTTCGGCTCAGGTCATGGTCTCAGTGTCCTGGGATCGAGCCCCGCATCGGGCTCTTTGCTCAGCGGGAGCCTGCTTCTCTCTCTCTCTGCCTCTCTGCCGACTTAAATCTTAAAAAAAAAAAAAAAAAATTTCTATTACAGGGGCGCCTGGGTGGCTCAGAGACTTAGGCCGTTGCCTCCGGCTCGGGTCATGATCTCGGGCTCTGCTCAACCGGGAGCCTGCTTCCCTCTTCCTGCCTCCTTCTCCCCCTACTGGTTATCTCTTCCTGCCAAATAGAATCTTCAAAAGAAAAAGAGAAAAAATGCCCTAGAAAACCTCAAAAGAAAAAAAGAAAAAAGCCCTATGAAGCGCTCTGCACGTGGCAGAACACAGTTTTTTACAATAGAATCGACTTTCAGCAACTTCCTATTTTTTGCACCAGAGTTAGTTCCCCCGAGGGGGGGTGCACCGTTCCTGGAAGTACTGCAATACCAGGTCGATGCGTGGAGTGGACGGAGCAAGCTCCTATTCCATCTCCTAATTCCAAAAATCCATTTAATATATTGTCCTCGGATAGAGGACGTATCAGATATTAAACTGATAAGAACAGATACTACACTTGATCTTAGCCAAAAGGCCGAGAAGCGATACCAAACTTTCACGCTCCCCGCAAGCCTTACCTTTAGTATAACTTTTACGGTTATGGTAACTTTGATGGTATAAAGATTAGATCACTTTTCAATGTGAAGTACTTCTAAAATTCAATTTTCCATTATCTTACTTCATAATAACAGCTACATTTTTTTTAAAAAGGCCAAAATTTTGTTCTTTACTTCTTTGCCTCCTGGTTAGCTCTCGGTATGTTTTACATAAGCCCGCCCCATACTGTTTTTACTTTTTGGGGATTGGTCCACATACAAGTCGGGTGGCAACGTGGGCGTGGCCTTTTCCCCCAGCGATTACCGCGTCTGTGTCAGAGCAGGTTACTCGCGGGTGTGAGAAGAAGGTCGCTCTTAGTGGGTCGAAGACGGTGTGGCGGCTGCTAGCGCTCCTCTCCCGCGCCTTCATTTTTTGAGGCTGTGGCTCCCAGGCACAGGCTTTGGAGATCGAAGAACCGAATTGGTTCTTCACGCTAGTTCGTGCTTGACAACATGGGGCGCGTTGAACGGGGACTCACAGTCCAAGCGATTGCAACTTCCACCCCCAACACACTTCCACTTTGCGGTCTGCACCATCCGTCACCCACCGTGGGCCCTTCGCAGAGGGGAAAAGGGGCCCCGAGAAAGGCCTTTCGTACGGGAGAAAGAGGGTGCGGCCAGCGTGGATAAAACGTAAATGAAGCAGTTCTTTTGTAGGCTCAAAGCCGTCCGGCTGTATGAAAGGGATTGAGATCAGGCCAGGGCTGAGAAGGGACCTCGGTCCCGTTTCCTTAGAAACTGTATTAATATAAATGTGGGACGATCTGTCCGAAACCTCCTTAACAAACTCTACACCCCGCCTGGAAATAGAGATCGAATCTCTGAGTCGAAGGGACTGGGTGGGGACTTAGGTTCTCACTGATATATCGGCTTTTAATTAGCAAAATGTCTGTGATGGATGATTTTAGAGAACGGGGTTCTCAGCAGTGTGTCCCCGATGTTAATAAACAGAGGCAGTTTCACGGGTCCCCATAAGTAAACTCAGAGCCTCCAAGGAGGGGCTGCATTAAGAGGGCGTGGCCAGTAGAACAGTACCCCCAACCCAGAGGCCCAGGTCCTGATTTTCAGGACCTCACAATGTATTACTTTGCATGGCAAAAAGTACGTTGCAGATCTGGTTAAATTAGGGTTTGGGAAAGGAGAGTTTATGCTGGATTATCTGGTGGGTGCCTGTGATCACAAAGGTCCTTATCAGGGATAGGAGGAGGCAGCGTCAGAGTGAGGCCGCATGGAAACATGGATGAGGCATTGCTGGCTTTGAAGATGGGAAGGGGGTCATCAGACGGATGTGGGCGGCCTTCCAGAAGCTGGAAAAGGTAAGGAAACAGATTCTTCTTGAGCCTCCAGAATGGAATGCAGCCCTGCCAACACAGCTTGATATTCGCCCTGTTGGATCCGTTTTGAACGTTTTGGACATCTGACTTCCAGGACTGTAACATAACAAGTTGTTTAAAAAGTCTGTGATAATTTGTTACAACAGCAGTAGAAATACAGGGGCAAAAGCAAAATTGTTTCTTTTCTAAAAAATTTTTAAATTTATTTGAGGGAGAGGTCACAAGTAGGCAGAGAGGCTGACAGAGAGGGGAAAGCAGGCTCTGCATGGAGCAGAGAGCTGGATGCCGGGCTCCATCCCAGGACCCCCAGTTGAAGGCAGAGGCTTAATCCACTGAGCCACCCAGGCGCCCCCAAATTGTTTATTTCAATCTCAACCTTCTTCAAATTCTGCAAGACCCAACCTGGGGCAGGCCACAGCCCCCTGAGTAGCCTTCACCTTCTGCCTAAGTTACAGAGCAGCCCAGAGCGCAGATTTTGGGGGTGGGCTTTGGGGGGTGGGGGGCAGTTCCCCAGGCGAGGCTGCAACACAACAGCCCTGTTCCTCTTCTGTAGCCAAGTGGGGAGTGTTTCCTTCACGGTGTCTGCTGTACTAGCCCTTCCTATCTAAGTCAGGACACTGATAGCACAGGTGCTATAAGATCAGAATTACATTCTCTCTTGGGAGGCTTTTTGTCCATTTGTTTATGCTTATTGAGCAGACATTCTACAATGATAAAATCAGATGTGGCCCTTGCCTTCATGAATTCACAGTCTACTGGGGAAAAGAGGGGTTAGAATCCTGGGATCCACCAGGCAGGAGGAGGGGACTTGGGCGGGGGTGGCTCTGATGACAGAGGTGGAGGGAGTGGGGGAGTTCACAGAGAATGCCTTCATGACAGGCTTTGACGACAGGCAAAGTGAGGCCAAGGGAAGAACATTCTTTCCATGTGCATACATTGTAAACATAGTTGATGCTTTATTTTCATGAAACCAATAGTGTAAAAATTGTCACATAATAATCAAAGGCTTATGACATTTCCCTCTCCCATTTTACATCCCCCCCCCTTTTTTTTTAAGATTTCATTTATTATTTGACAGCTTGAGATCACAAGTAGGCAGAGAGGCAGGCAGAAGGAGCGAGGGGGTGGTGAAGCAGGCTCCCTGCTGAGCAGAGAGCCCAGTGCGGGGCTTGATCCCAGGATCTGGAGATCATGACCTGAGCAGAGGCTTAACCCACTGAGCCACCCAGGTGCGCTGCCTTAGTTTTTTAAAAAACTTCTTTAAAAAAAAAAAAAAAAAAGATTTGAAGCTGGGGGAGTTGGTAACAGAAGGTGAGGGTCTCATGCAGACTCCATGCCAAGCAGAGCCCATAGCCTGGCAGGGCCAATCCCAAGATCCCAAGACCAGGACCTGAGCCAAAATCAAGAGCCGGACACTCAACGGACTCCCAGGAGTCCCTAGGCTGCCCTAGAGTTCTGACACAGTATGCACACTTTTTTAAAATTTACCTATGGATGGGAATCCCTTTTTTCATCATTTGGTATCCATTCTTTCATTCTGAGATGTTCAATATGAAACTATTTCTGTCAACCAGAACTGCCTGTGGGATGGGGATGGAGGTTGGTAAGTGTGCAGACTTGAGGCTCCGGGTGTAGGCAACTATGCAACTGCTCTGAAGATTAACAACACACATAACCACCCCACACACACAACCAGAGCTTCTGCTTTGATAATTCCCTTTACTGTTCTTCATCCCCAAGGCCAGCCTGCCTAAGGACAATTAAAAAGCAAGACTTGGGGGCCCTGGGGTGGCTGTCAGGCCTTGGGAGTCCTGGGATCCAGCTTATGTTAGGTCAGCACCCAGCGGAGAGTCTGCGGAGATTCTCCCCCACCCCTGGCACACTGAAGTATCTTAAAAGAAAAAAAAAGTGAAGATTTGAAATTATCAGGTACATGTGGGGACAGTGAGATTATAAATTCTCAAGTGCCCATTCACATATCTTAACTCCCATTTTCTAAATGCCCAGATACAATGGCACACGTAGACAGAAAGTGGATATTCAGTGCAAATCACATTCATGTACGTGTTCACGGAGTACCCCACCAGATGTCCTGAATGAACAGAAGGGATTTCCCACTGAAAGAACAAACGCAAGGAGGGGTGGCGGGGTGGTTGTCAATTAAGCATCAGCCTTAGGCTGGGTCCTGACTCCAGCTTCCTGCTCAGCAGGGGTTCTGCTTCTTCCCCTCCTTCACCCACCCCCAATATAAGCTGTGCTCTCTGAGATCTTAAAAAGCGGGGTGTGTGTGTGTGTGTGTGTGTGTGTGCAGGGACGATGACCAGGTAGGATTATTGCACTCAAGGTGTATTTACGCCAACAGCATAGACAATGATTGGTCAAGCAAGGTAAGCCTTTTAGCAGTTGACAGAAAATACTTAATTTTATTTTTTTAAAAGATTTTATTTATTTATTTGACAGAGAGAAATCACAGGTAAGCAGAGAGGCAGGCAGAGAGAGGAGGAAGCAGGCTTCTCCTGGAGCAGAGAGCCTGATGCGGGGCTCGATCCCAGGACCCTGGGATCATGACCTGAGCCGAAAGCAGAGGCTTTAACCCACTGAGCCACCCAGGCGCCCCGACAGAAAATATTTAAAGATTTTATTTCTTTGGGGTACCTGGGGGGCTCAGTGGGTTAAAACCTCTGCCTACTGCTCAGGTCATGATCCCAAGGTCCTGGGATTGAGTTCAGCATCCAGGCCAGCATCAGGCTCCCTGCCCCCCTCTGCCTACTTGTGATCTGTCAAAAAAAAAAAAAAAAAAAAAAAAAAAAAAAAAGACACACACACACAACAAAGTACTGTATTATTAAAAAATCTATATTTGTCAGAGACACAGCCAGAGAGGGAACACAAGCAGGGAGAGTGGGAGAGGGAGAAGCAGGCTTCCCGCTGAGCAGGAAGCCTGATTGGGAGCTTGATCCCAGAGTCCTGGGATCATGACCCGAGCTGAAAGCAGACATGTAATTGAGCCACCCAGGTATCCCCAGTGGACAAAATTTTAAGTAGGTTCCATGCCCAGTGTGAAGCCCAACACAGGCTTGATCTCAGGACCCTGATTCATCAAGCTGGATGCTTAAATTAACTATCCAGGGGCCCCTGAGTCACCTCCATAAAGGAACCCAGAGAATTCCAGAAAAAGGGCATGTAGCAATCCCGGGTTTCACTATAGGAACAGAAATGCAAGGGCTGTAGGCCTGATCCTACAGGAAAAGATGCCACGGAAACCATGCTGAAGTTTTGTGTGCAGAAAAGTGCAGCGAAACACCAAAATCTGACACTTTTTTTTAGTGTAAGGGATCCTTGATGGTCATGCCCCACTGGCTCCTAGTGCCTCAGGTTAGCCTGCTAAAGTCATCACCCAAACCCATTCCACACAGTATGGCATAGCAGTTGACGGTGGGGAACCGTAGATCTACTGAGGTTCCCTGAACAATGCTTCCCCCCAAGCCAGACCACAGTAGGCAACCTGCCACACTGAACAATGCTGACAAGGGCAAATTTCCCAAGATTACTTCCTTCTGCTCCGCCAGACACTCAAAACACATGAACAACAATAAATGTTAAACTTTTATTTAGAAAGGTTTACACAACTGTATGCACACTTCCACTAGGTTGTACAAAAAATGACCTGAAAACTTCCTTTTGATATCCCTGAAGAATTGGATTCCTGTAGAGGGGGAAAAAAAAAAAAAAAAAAGGTGAAATTTTCTTTCTAGGTAATAATGTATGTAATATGTTCACCCTACCCTTTAAACTAGTTCACCTTTAAAAACCTTCCTCCAGGCATACCTTTTCTGCTTATCTTTCTCTATTAAATTCTAAACACCAACATTTAAATAGACACTAACCTAGAATACAGGCCTTGTTCTTTCTTCAGACCTGGAAAACAAATACATTCAACTTCAACAAGAGATTTATCACTCTTTCCCATATTTAGAACCCACTTATGATCCCTCAGACAGTTCCTTCTGGAACAAGTTTCCTCTTTTCCCCCAGCCAGCCCCAGTGGGTTCACCTTTACAGGCTCTGGGACTAGGACAGGAGGTAGGACATGTGACTGTTTCTTCACTGGGAAGTTCTAGTTTGGGCCACCCTGCACCTAGATTTACTCACCTGACTTCGACTGGAGCCCAGGAGAAAAATGGCTCAGGGTTCCTGCAGAAGAATAATTGAGAACTAAGCCTCTCAATCATCCCTAGGGGTCTCTGCTGCTTAGAGCAAAGGCTTTTTGAGTTTCAGCATGCATATTTTACAGTAACCACCAGGTAGTCCATGAACTTCCTACTGGCTTAAATGTCACTTGATAAAACTTTCCACTGCTGTCACTTCATTTTAAGACAAGCTCTCAGCTCAGAAAATACCTTTCAGTCACAGTGATCAGACTGGGGCGGTATTGAATTCATCACTGGTGAGGGGGAGCTTGTTGTGCAGGTGGTTCAGAATGGTCAGAGACAAGAGACAAGACTCCGCAGTAAGCCAGTCATGTCTTCTTATAGCTACCCAAGAAAAATGACACCCAACACACACACACACCCCCACAGACCCCAAAACACCTGACAAATTTTATACAGCAGCTGAAAGACAGTGTTACAAAGGCATTTACCTCAAGTCACTCTTGGGCTCCACAAAACGTACTGGACCTGAAACAGTTAAGACCAGAATCAGTAATGCTTACCTCCAACAAAAATTGTTCCCACTTAAAATTACCATTCCTTGGAGAATCAGACTTCTGAGTCTCAACAGCAAGCCATCAGCCGAACGAGATTCCATGTAAGTCATCATGCATTTAAGGCCCTCAAAAGGCTATTTTTTTCTACCTGATATGCTCCACGTACTACATATATAAACAACTCACCTTTGAACTAGCAAGCAGGTTATGGGTAGCAGCACCTAGAAAAAGACGAAAGTGTAGGTGTATAAAAAGCCCTTCCACATAGCATCCCTCTGCTCCTGCCTTCACCAGTTTCTCAGGTGTTCACTTATTTTCATTGTGTAAGTCATAGTGAGCTAGTTTGATTCATCACAGAAACTGCCTATCTGGGGCATGAACCAGACATCAATCGACTAACCTGTCAACTCTGGAGGCTTTGGGGTAACACACAGGAACAAGCTGCTTCTGAATGAGAAAATCACAGAATTAGTAAAGGATCTAAAACAGCCCAGTCCATCCTAACTATGGTCAACAGATTTAAGCTAAAAAAATGCTACTGACAGGCATATGCTGTACCTCAGACAGTTCCTTATGGAACAAATTCTCATCCTCTCTCCCAGTTAGCCCCAGTGGGTTCACCATTACTGGCTCTGGGGCTATGACTGGGGTAAGACAGGATGCTTGCTCTCCTCACTGGCACATACTCTGCCAAGCCACAACCACTCAGGTTACAAGTACTCACCATTCTTAACACTTGCCAGGAGTTCAACGATGGGCAGAAATCTTGAACATCTAGAGGAAATAGATCAAGGGACCCCTGGCTGGCTCAGTCCGTGCAACATGTGACCCCTGGGCTCGAGGTCATGAGTTTGATCCTCACGTTGGGAATGGAGTCTACATAAAATAAAAACATATCTCTGGTCACAACAAAAACAGCCACGATGAGAAAAGCCATCCTTTGGATACTGATCTCCTATACATGCATATTTATCACAGTACTGTCGGAAGCTACTTACCGTATCACAGATAAATGTATCACCCTCAGGACAACCTGCAAAAGGGGAACAAACGGTTACCTAAAAATACAAAGTGGAATAAAGTTTCTTCGTTAACAAAAACTGCCATCAGAACTCTAACATGCTATTAATTGTCGCACCTCACAGAGGATCAGCATATCTATTCAAATCATCTGACAGTTGACATGGGTGAGGGAGAGCACACCCTCCCAAGAACTCTACTGTTGGGCTGCTCTCCCTCCACGGCAAAATCATTCCAAGAACAAGCTGGAAGGAGCAAAAAGGCAACATGGCTCCACTGCCCATTTGCTCTCCTGGTTGTAGGCATAACCGAGAGGACACTCCAATCCCCCATTTCAACAGTTTAATTACCTGTATTCACCCAGGCAGACCGTTGGGTTGCTCAGGCCTAGTGATGAGATGCTAGAGCAGAAAAGAAAGGCATGATGATGTACCCAGGAAGAGTCGCTCACAGACCCTGGAGTACTCCCGGCCCACTTCTCAGCAGGAAGATGACATCACTTTTTAAGTTCAGCCATATGCTTGTCTTTTTTATGTTCATCATTGAGTGGTCAGCACAATTTGGACGAGAGCAAACCCCACCAGACCCCATGCCCACCCGCACCTGCAGAAATCGCCTCATACCCACCTGGAGCATCACAGTGAGGCCTAGTTCGCAAGGATCAGGGGACAGGTCTTGTCTCGCCCTCAAACCTCTAAGGTCTTTAGAGCCGAACCGCATCTGAAAGAAACCGAGGAGCACCCCTCACTTAGTGCCGTACCTCGCAGTCCCTCTCACGTTCGTGCCCTAACACTTCCGGGCCGAAACCCCACACGTCTGCTGCAGGGCGGTGCTACTCAGTTTTTAGGTTTTCTCCACTGAGCCATCAGAAAGAGAGAGTTCAAGTTAAGTATCATCCCCGTAGCACCCCCCCGGGGGCCTGCGTCAGCTGCACAGCAGAGAAACAGCGGGAGAGGATGACCACGAACACCTACCCACGCAAGTCGGCTCTTCTCCATTCTGCGGCGTTCAAAGGTGCGCCCGAACCCTGCGGACAAAGGGACATTAAATCCACACCCGTGACTTCACGTTCGCTTTGTCTTCCGGAGCTGCGACTGTGCTGGGCTTGGGCTGGGCGAGGCCCGTCTCCTCAGAGAGTCTTTTCCTCACGGAGCTCAGTACAGGTCTGTGAAAAGGTTCTCATCACAGAGAGGGCCGCCGCCACGGCCCGCCGTCGCCATTTTGTCCTTTACAAAGCTCGGCGGCGGCTCCGCGAATTCAAGGCCATGGCCAAGATTTTAACCCTCCCGCGCCAACCAGTAAACCCAGCCTAACACCCTCAAGCGTGCTTCGCTCACTTGACTTAAAAAAATAATGCAGGGGGGGCGCCTGGGTGGCTCAGTGGGTTAAGCCACTGCCTTCGGCTCAGGTCATGATCTCAGGGTCCTGGGATCGAGTCCCGCATCGGGCTCTCTGCTCAGCAGGGAGCCTGCCTCTCAGTGTACTTGTAATTTCTCTCTGTCAAATAAATAAATAAAATTTAAAAAAAAAAAAATAATAATGCAGGGAAAGTAAGCACTCACCCAACTCCGTGGAAAAATGAGACCGAAGGCCTCCCGCGAGATGCTTAAATACCACCTCGCAGAGGCCCACGGGACTTGTGGGAGGGACTATAGCGGACGCAGGCGTATAGAAAGAGGGCGCGCGGAGGAAAAAAAAAAAAAAAAAAAGTGAGAGCGCGCGCGAGCCCGGGGAGTTGTGGGTAGAGAATTCCCGGGAAGGCGGGAGTGCTGTGCGCACCCGCAGGAGCTGGGGCGGGAAAAAGACGCGCATGCGCTTTAGGGAAGGGCGCGGTCGGCTTTGTGGTTATGGTTGGGGTCTGGACCGCTACTTTTTTCTGGGACCAGGACGCCGAAGCCGAGGCTTCGCACCTGTGGTGGGCGACGCTCTGCTTCGGTCACCGGTGCCAGCACCCCCTGCCCCCCCCCACACCCCCTATACCGGTGTGTAGGCTCTGCCTCCACAGATCCCGAACCTCCTGAAGTCTCGACCGGTGTCATCTCGGTCCCGCGCCTGCCGCCCAGCGTCCATTGCAGCGCTGGGGCGCAGGGTTTTTGCATAGCGGGTGGCTGTGGGGAGGTCCTTTGTATGGAGCCATTTTGGTAAAGTGAATCAGGCTGTAAGTGCTCCGTTTGAGCCTTCCGACAGGGTTCCGATTTTTCCTGAGCTGCCACCTGTGAACTGCTGTCTAGTCCGCTGTCGTTGGAAGCTTGGCTTGTAGTTGAGCCAATGTTCGCTATCCTTGGAAGCACCGTTTTAAGCACACTACACGACTTGATTACTTTAGTTCTCCCAAATCCCAAGAGAGCCCCATAACTAGCCCCATTTTATAGATACGGGACCCTAGATGCAAGGAGTTCTTACAGAGGGGCTTGCAACTCTCACCTGATCCTCAAGGTGGTTCCAGTCACCTCTAGACCATTAGGACCAACTAGCTTGGTTCATCAGCAATTTGCGGTAAGTAGTCGGTATACTTGCCGGTTTCAGAAACATGGACTAAGCTCTGACTGTGTGCTCCTCTGTGTGACCTCACCTAACGCTGCAACCCGGGGAGGAAGCTATTAAGGTAATGTTACAGGTGAGGAACGTGAGGTCTAGGGAGGTTAAGTAACTTGCTGCGTGTTACCCATTTAAGAGATAATCAGAGCCAAGCAGTCTGCAAATTCAGGCTGTCTGATTCCATGCCGGCACATCTGACCACTAGGCTTTACGACTCTCATCTTAGAGTTACTGCTCAAGGTAGTCAGGGAGCAGGCAAATGCACAGGAAACAAATGGAATGATCCCAGGGCTCTGTTTCTCAGTCTTTTTGTTTGTTTTGTTTTGTTATCTCCCCTTCCCCAGGAGCCTTAAGAAGACATTTCTCTCTCCAGTCCCACTCATGAAATTTTAATACCACTGGTATGCTGTATATTTGCTTATGTACCATGGCCCTTTGAAGGGCCAGAAACCTCTTTAATATCTAAGATTTTTCCATCTCTCCCCCTGCCAAATCAATTGTCACTCTCAGGGGCAACAGTGTCCCTATGTGTGTCCCAGGGTACCCTAACAAGTATTCACAACTGAGAGAATTCCAGTTTGAATACATTTAGGGACTGAAATAAATTTATTTATTCAGCAAATATTAATTGCTTGCTCAAATACATGGTTGAAAAATTATAACAAAGTATATAGAAGATGTGGGGGTAAATGACTGACTCAGTTGAAGGAGTCGCTGATTCTTGATCTTGGGGTCCTGAATTCAAGCCCCACGTTCAGTATAGAGATTACTTAAATAACTAAAAAAAGCCTGAAGTATTTTACATATGTGTGTTTGTGTGTGTGTTTTGTGTATGAAACAGTTAAACTATGAACAATTCAGAAGGTCCACACTAGGCAGAAACAATATAGAGGGGTTGTGTGTGGAAATGGGAGTTGGGAAATGCTTTATGGAGTGCCTAGGCCTTGAAGAGTAGATTAAACAGACTACAGGGGTGGGGGTAGATGGGAATTCCAGTTAAAATTTGAGCACAGGGAGCACCTGCATGGCTCAGTCGTTAGGTGTCTGCCTTCTGCTCAGGTCATGATCCCAGGGTCCTGGCATCGAGCCTTAGGTGGGGCTCCTTGCTCAGCGGGGAGCCTGCTTCTCTCCCTCCTGCTGCTGCTCCCCCTGCTTGTGTTCCCTTTCTCGCTGTCTCTCTGTCAAATCAATCAATCAATAAAATCTTAAAAAAAAAATTGAGCACAGGCTTGGAGCTGGAGCAGAAAGGAAGTGTATGAGTGTAATTCATGAATGATGGGCTGGAGGGGAATCGTAGAATATAAAACTGGAAAAGATTTCCTGGGGAAGGCCAAATGAGGAGGGTCTGGAATGCAAAGATTATATGAACCGTAGATGATGAGGGGGAAAAGATAAAAGTTTTTGAGCAGGGAGGTGATAGGAAACTGAGAGAGAAGATGGAGACAAGGACATTAATTAGAGTGTCCGAGTAGTTTAGTCAACAGGGAAATGGATTCTGTACTAACAAGTGCACTGGCAATGGGAATGGAAAGAGGGGATTTAAGTCAGGGATCTCCAACTGACATATGTGCAGATTTGTAAATAATGCCCCTAAGTGATATGAACTGGTGGGGACAGTGGCAAACTAGGCCGCTTTTTAGACCAGTTGGTTGTCGCCTTGCTAAAATAGTGTCTCTGGGGGTGCCTGGTGGCTCAGTGGGTTAAAGCCTCTGCCTTTGGCTCAGGTCATGATTCTCAGGGTCCTGGGATGGAGCCCCGCATTGGGCTCTCTGCTCAGCAGGGAGCCTGCTTCCTCCTCTCTCTCTGCCTGCCTCTCTGCCTACTTGTGATCTCTCTGTCAAATAAATAAATAAAATCTTTAAAATAGTGTCTCTGTGTGAAAAATCTAACCAAGAGGATCCAAAAATCCAGAACTGTTTATTAATTTGTCCATTTTATTATTTTTTAATAAAAATAATTTTTTATTTTATCCGGCGCCCATGAGTAGGATTTTTGAAACAGAATTGGGGAGATTTTGTGTATGTCAAGGGGAGACTGAAGTTTGGTGGAAATAACGCAAGTTTCATTATCCACGGAATAAACACTGATTTTTTTTTCCTATGGATAAGAAAGGAGATTGTTCTGGAAATGAAGAATGTAGTAGTCACATGAAATGAAACTCTGTGTGTGTGTGTGTGTATGTGTGTGTAAATACATTTACTTGGCCAGGATCAAAAGGCTTGGGTGTCAAGTAATGAGAAATGGGAACAATGAGATGAAACAATTAGCGGAGGGTGTTAATGTTGTTATATTAACATCCAGGGCTCGTGTGTGGCTCAGTTGGTTAAGGCTCTGACTTCAGCTCCAGCCATGGTCTCACCGTCAGATGTGGAGCCCTGCCTCCAGCTGCCCGCTCAGTGGGGAGTGTGCTAGAGGTTCTCCGATTCTCTGCCTCTCCCTTTGTCCCTCCCTGCCCCGTGCTCTCTCTCAAATAAATAAACAAATCTTAGAAAAATATTAATATCCATTAACTGCTTCCCATGGAACCCGGGGAAGGTAGTATAGTAAGTGCTTTATGTGAAGTATTACCTCAGTTGGAAAATAATTTTTGGGTGCTTGGGGGGCTCAGTCAGTAGAGCGTGCGGTTGGGGGGTTGTGAATTCAAGCCCCACTTTGGGTGTGGAAACTACTTGGAAACAACGACAACAAAAATCTCATCCCTGGTGTACAGGTAAGAAAACTGGGGCACCTGGGTGGCTCAGTGGGTTAAAGCCTCTGCCTTCGGCTCAGGTCATGATCCCAGAGTCCTGGGATCGAGCCCGCATCGAGCCCCGCATCAGGCTCTCTGCTCAGCAGGGAGCCTGCTTCCTCTTCTCTCTCTCTCCCTCTCTGCATCTACTTGTGATCTCTCTCTGTCAAATAAATAAAACCTTTAGAAAAAAATGAAAGAAAACTGAGTATTAGATCGTTACTCACCCAGGGACACAGAGCTACTGTGGTTGAGCTGTGATTCAAACCTGGTCTCTACTTTTGACCCTGTTAAAATTTTTTTGCCTTTTTCCAAAAATTGGAGAGAGGCCAAAGTGATTGCTCAGCGTCCTTCTGATGCTGTAAAGTGAGCCAACACATCTTCGGGGTTATCTGATTTTCTAGGGAGTGTGTCCTTTTTTTCGACTTCCTATTTACTCTTGATTTGGTTATTTTATAATTCTGTGATATCCTTGTGTGACATTAGCCAGTTTTATTTTTTTATTAGCCAGTTTTATATCTACTTATGAACAAATTCATATCAGCATTCTTGACTGATGGATTCGAAAATACTCCTTTCCTAGAATTCTCCTTTGAACCAGTCTTAAATCTTATTTGTTCTCTCATTAGTAGGTTGCATAAAATCTTTCTTTTTAAAAGGTTTTATTTATTCATTTAACAGAGAGAGAGAGAGTGAGTGAGTGCATATGCAGGGAGAGAAGCGGAGGGAGACAGAGAAGCAGGATCTCTGCGGAGCAGAGAGCCTGATCTAGGGCTCCATCCCAGGACCCTGAGATCATGACCTGAGCTGAAGGCAGATGCTTAACCAACTGAGCCACCCAGGCACACCTTTCCTGTGGTTTTTACAACAAATTTTATCTGGCTCCCTGGATCTGATTTCCTCCCTTTTAATCAATCCATTCTCTACCTTATAGCAGGGAGATCTTTCCAAATAAAACATTTGTGGTCAAGTCTCACTTCTCGGCTCATAATCCTTCAGTACCCTTTCATAGTCTTTAGGCTAAAGACCAGGCCATCAATATAGCTGTCAAGACCCTTGCTTTCCTTGCCAGTTTCTTTCTTTTCTTTTCTTTTTTAAAGATGATTTATTTATTTATTTGACAGACAGAGATCACAAGTAGGCAGAGAGGCAGGCAGAGAGAGAGAGAGGAGGAAGCAGGCTCCCTGCTGAGCAGAGAGCCCGATGCGGGACTCAATCCCAGGACCCTGGGATCATGACCTGGGCCGAAGGCAGCGGCTTAACCCACTGAGCCACCCAGGCGCCCCTTCTTTTTTTTTTTTTAAAACCTCCTGTTCTCTCCCCAAGCCTGATTCCACCCTGCCGCCCATTGTAACTCTTTCAGGTTCAAGATCATGCCTGTGGAAATCATCGTTATATTCCTGTTGCCTGGCAGAATGCAAGACACTAAGAAGGACTCAATATTTTAGTTAATCTCCGTAAATTTCGAATGACCTTTTTCCAGCTCCAATTCATTGCGCTACGGGGTCCGGCGAGTTCGCTCAGGGAGCAACCCTGCCCCCAGGTGGCTACGAGAGGTACTGCCTCCCTAAAGGGAGGAAGAGATTATGCAAGTAACCACGGCTCTGCTAGGAATCGGGAGACCCGCCCGCAACCTCAGTGGAGAAACAATCAAAGTTTGAAACCAGAATTATCTGGATTGTGGTGAAGCATGACCTTGGGAAGCAATAGCCTGGTTTCAGGGAGATGAGGATGTTGAAAAGTATAACGACGGGCTCGAGTGCGGTGTTTGTCGACCCGAGGGAGGAAGGTTTGGGATGATGGAGGGTTGATACCGGTATTAGCGATTCTCGGCCTTTTGGCTAAGATCAAGTGTGGTATCTGTTCTTACCAGTTTAACATCTGATGCGTCCTCTATCTGAGAACAATGTATTCCACTGATTTTGGGAGTGGGAGCTGGAATGGGAGCTTGCTGTGTGTACTCCACGCATCATTTCCCTGGTCCCTGGGTGTTGAACAGGGTTGATGTACTTGGAGTTAGATGAACTTCACATCAGGTGTCCCGCCTGGGAAGAAGAGCTACCACAGTGGGAAGGACAAAGAGAAATCTCTGAAACTGCCCTTTGCTTCCCATTCTCTTCTTAACCCCTTGCACTCTGGCTCCGGTACTGGCCCCTCCACCAAGGCCACTACTGATCTTACTCACTTCATCCCAGAAGATACTTTCATCTTTTATTTTTTTTTTAAATAAAATATTTTTAAAAGATTTTATTTATTGGAGAGAGTGAGAAAGTGAGAGAACATGGGCAGAGGGGAGGGTCAGAAGGAGAGGGAGAAGTAGATGTCTTGCAGAGCAGGGAACCCAATGCGGGGCTTGATCCCAGGAGCCTGGAATCATGACCTGAGCCAAAGTCAGACATTTAACCGACTGATCCACCCAGACACCCCCTGCCCCCTTTTAAAGTAATCTCCACACCCAACGTGGGACTGGAACTCAGGACCCCAAGACCAAGAGTCACATGGCTCACCATGGAAGCAGTCAGGTGCCCCAATACGTTGTGCTTCTTGGCCTCTCAGTAGCATTTGACCCTGTTGACCTGCCTTTCTTTTCTTTCTTTTTTTTTTTTTTTAAAGATTTTATTTATTTATTTTACAGAGAGAGATTACAAGTAGGCAGAGAGGCAGGCAGAGAGAGAGAGGAGGAAGCAGGCTCCCTGCCGAGCAGAGAGCCCGATGTGGGACTCGATCCCAGCACCCTGAGATCATGACCTGAGCCGAAGGCAGCGGCTTAACCCACTGAGCCACCCAGGCGCCCTTGACCTGCCCTTCTTCCTGAAGTTGCTCTCCACCCTTGCTTTCTGATACCCGGCACTCTCCTGGGTCTCCTCTTGCTTCTTGGCCATTTTTCACGCTCTATCCCTACACGTTCTTCAGGGTTCTGCCCCAGTCCACTTGTTTTCTCACTCACTATGCTCTGCCTAGACCAACTTACCCAGAATCTTAGCCTCATTTACCATATACATATGCTGCCATGTCCCCAACATCGTCTCAACCCAGGATCTCCTGACTGCACACTTTTGTATCTAACGGTCTGCCGGACATCTTCACTGGGATGGCCCATAACCTGTTCAGCTTGTCCAAAACTGAATTCATCATCTTTTCCTACAAATCTGTTCCTTCTCCAATGGGCCCTCTCTTGCTCAGTGGTCTAAACCAGGTGTGGTCATTATCTCCAGTGCTGATAAACTGTAAGTGGTCTCCGGTCAAAGACTTCCAGGAACGTATTTGTATTGGAGCAACATGAGTTTATTGCTTGTTACAGGGAGGAGGAACACATACCATGGGAAACCACAGGGTGTCTCAGTAGGAGGCTGTTAGAACTTATTTTAGGATCTGGGCTTGTGTTAGGTGTTTGGGGGGAGGGTTTAAACAAGTGAGGCTTTACTTTGGATTCATTGCTTTTGGGAAGTGGCATCGTTTATTATTGGGTATCTTTTTTTTTTTTTAAAGGATTTTATTTATTTATTTGACAGAGAGATCACAAGTAGGCAGAGAGGCAGGCAGAGAGAGAGGGAGAAGCAGATTCCCTGCCGAGCAGAGAGCCCGATGCGGGGCTCGATCCCAGGATTACAAGACCATGACCCAAGCTAAAGGCAGAGGCTTAACCCACTGAGCCACCCAGGCGCCCCATTATTCAGTATCTGAATAAGTCTTATCTAGAAGGAGGGAAGACAGTGGTCAGATGAGGCTAACCTATGATTGGTAAAGAAACAACAGTCACTCATATTAGCAGGATAGGGAGCTGCTTGGACTTTTGTGATTTGGGCAGTGTTCATGTTTTTTCTGTGTTCAGATGTTATTATGTAGAATGGGCTTCTTTTGATTTGACCCATCATGATCAGAGTGGCCTTGTCTTATGTTGATATTCTGAAATTATGTTCAACAGGAGAACACCAAGGCCTTGGTGTAAGTGCCAGGCCAGCTTCTAGATATCAGCAGCTGCTTTTCTCCTTGTCAGTACCCTAGCTTAAGCCATTCTCCCCAGGATTTCTGCTGCAGATTTCCAACCTGGTTTCCTGGGTCTGACTTTACCTCCTGCTCCTTCTTCTCTCTCTCCTTCTTCTTCTTCTAGTTTATTTTTAAGTAATCTCCAACCAACAGGGGGCTTGAACTCACAACCCCCAAATCCAGAGTCCTATGCTCTACTGACTGAGCCAGCCAGGAACCCCTGACTTTACCCCCTTCTAATCCATTCTCCATATTATAGCTGGGGTAGTCTTTTTCTCTCTCCTCCCTCCTGCCCTCCCTCCTTTCCATCCATCCTTCCTTCCTAAGATTTTTTATTTGAAGAGAGAGCTCAGAGGGAGAGAGGAGAGGCAAACTCCCCGCTGAGCAGAGAGCCCAACACAGGGTTTGATCCCAGGACCCTGAGACCGTGACCTGAGCCAAAGGCAAATGCTTAACTGATTGAGCCACCCAGGCACCCCAAGAATGATCCTTTTTTTTTTCTTTCTAAAAATATTTTATTTATCTATTTGAGAGAGAGAGAGAGAGAGCATGAGCAGGGGAGAGGGCCAGGGGAAGAAGGAGAAGCAGACTCGCTGCTGAGCAAGGAGCCAGACATGGGGCTCTATCCCAGCACCCTAGGATCATGACCTGAGCTGAAAGCAGACGCTCCACCCACCAAGCCAATCAGGTGCCCAGAGTGATCTTTTTTCTTTCCTTCCTTCTTTCTTTTTCTTTTTTTTTTTTTAAGATTTTATTTATTTATTTAACAGAGAAAGAGAGAGATCACAAGTAGGCAGAGAGGCAGGCAGAGAGAGAGGGAGAAGCAGGCTCCCTGCTGAGCAGAGAGCCTGATGCGGGTCTTAATCCCAGGACCCTGAGATCATGACCTGAGCTGAAGGCAGAGGCTTAACCCACTGAGCCACCCAGGCGCCCCACTTTTTCAGTTTTAATGTCACTACTGCATTCCTTTCCTTGTGCTCCTTGACCCATTAACCACGTCCCCGAGGGCAGAAATCGCATCTGTATGATTTATTTTATAGAACAAGGCATCTGTTTTGTAGAACAAGGCATGACACTGGAATTCACTGAACGCCTGCGCTGTGCTTTGAAGTAAGCTTCTGAAGAGGTTGTTAGGAGAAATAGTCAACTGTAGACAGCTTCCTCGCCAAGGGCAGCTCTTGAGATGGAAGCAGTGTCTGCCTCCTCCTGGCAGCAAGAGGCACTGCCTCCGTTAGCGGAGAAGGGGCAGGCAAAGGAACAGCGCTCTGCTGGGAGCTGGGACAAGGGCATTGACCTCTGGGAAAAATTCAATTTGAGAACAGAATGTCTCAATTCTGCCAGTGGGAAGGTCTCCCAGGGAAGGGTTCGACTGGTTTTTGGAAGAGTTGCGATGTGGAATTTTATCAGGGACAGCTTTAAGCCTGCTTTTATTGCCTTGAGTGAAAATTTGGGAAGCAAGGTCTGATGGGAAACTTAATTGTAGGTTGTTTTGTTTTTTTTGGTCCAAGATCATGAATAGCATGTGTTCTTATCATTTATTGTTTTGTAAATCCTCTACCTGAGGGTATTTTATGAAGTGGATTTTTGGAACAGGGAGATTGAGGGGAGGCTGGCTCCGTCCGTTCCACAGACCAATCTGAGAGCACAGTACCTCCGTGAATGGTATGGGTCTCCCTTTCGGGATAGCAGTCAGTTAAAATGCAGACTGTCGGTACTCCACAGTGTCTTCTGGTTTTTGAAATAAAAAATTTAAGGTGAACCTGCTGTCTCCCCTCTTCCTTTCATGCTTTATTTGTGATGCACATTTTGTCTTTTCTGCCCTGGTTCTTTAAGATTTAGTCATTTGTAGTATTCTATTGAGAAATTTTCTACAAATTATTTTGTCCCCTGGTGATAGGCATTTTTTCAGATGACCAAATATTTGATGCTTTAACCAATGCTGCGTGAGATCTTTTTGTATGTTGCTTTGTGGACATGTCTGAGAGTTTCTCTGGGCTGTGAATCTAGAAGTGACATTTCTGGATAATAGCAAGGGTACTTTCAGTTGTATAGACTGTTGCAAACTGCCCACATATCCTGAATTGCAATTCTCTGCTATTCCTGCATAATCCCGTCCTTGCTGGCAAAATAACTGATAGTTTATTTTGAAGGTTAACAGTTGTTAGTATAAATGGCAACTTAAAAAACTTGGGGGGGGTACCTGGGAGGCTCAGTTGTTAGGTGTTTGCCTTCAACTCAAGTCATGATCAAGCTCCCTTCTCAGTGGAAGTCTGCTTCTCCCTCTCCCACTCCCCCTGCTTGTGTTCCCTCTCTCACTGTGTTTCTCCCTGTCAAATAAATAAAATTTAAAAATCTCAAAAAAATTTTTTTTCTAGTTGTTTGCTCCTGGCATGCAGAACAATTGTTTTGTGTCTAGTTTTCTTTTTCTTTTTTAAAAATTTATTTGACAGACAGAGATCACAAGTAGGCAGAGAGGCAGGCAGAGAGAGGAAGGAAAGCAGGCTCCCTGCTGAGCAGAGAGTCCAATGCGGGTCTCCATCCCAGGACCCTGGGATCATGACCTGAGCTGAAGGCAGAGGCTTTAACCAACTGAGCCACGCAGGCGCCCCTTGTGTCTGGTTTTTATTGAACTCTTCTTCTAGTAATTTGTGGATTCAATTTGATTTTTCTTTTTTAAAAATATTTTATCTTTTAAGTAATCTTTCACACAACATGGGGCTTGAACCTACAACCCCGAGATCAAGAGTTTCTTGCTCTACTGACTGAGATAGCCAGGCACCCCTCAACTTGATTTTTCTGTACAGAATTTTCTGTAAGTAAGTAGAGAAAAACATTTAAGTGTCAATTTTTCTTGCAAATTGAATGTTAGTGGGTGCCTGGGTGGCTCAGTTAGATGGGCATCTGGCTTTGGCTCATGTCATGATCCTAGTGTCCTGGGATCAAGCCCCTGCATCGGGCTCCCTGCAGTGGGGAGCCTGCTTCTTCCTCTCCCACTCCCCCTGCTTGTGTTCTTTCTCTCTGTCAAATAGATAAATAAAATCTTTTTGAAAAATTGAATGTTAATTACTTATAAAAGTGTTTTGTAAATTACTGGTAGTAAACTAAATGTGAGACCTGAAACCATAAAAAACTTGTAAGAGAACACAGACAGTAAGGTCTCTGACATCGGCCATAGCAACATTTCTTCTAGATAAGTCTCCTTAGACAAGGGAAATAAAAGCAGAAATAAACTACTGAGACCTCATCAAAATTAAAAGCTTCTATGCAGAAATGAAGGAAACAGTCAACAGAACTAAAAGGCAACCAACTGAGTGGGAGAAGAAATTTGCAAATGACATATCCAAAAAGGATTAGTATCCAAAATACATAAAGAACTTTACAAATTAACACCCCCAAAAACAAATAATTCAGTTAAAAATGGGCAGAAGATACAAACAGACATTTCTCCAAAGAAGACATTCAGATGGCCAACAGACACACGAAAAGATGCTCAGCATGACTCATCATGAGAGAAATGCAAATCAAAACTACAATGAGATACCCCTCACACCTGTCAGAGTGGCGGAAATCAGTAACAGAAGAAACAGCAAGTGTGGAAAGAAAAGGAACCCTCTTGCACTCTCAGGGGGGAATGGAAACTGATGGAGTCACTATGGAAAACATCATGGAGGTTCTGAAATTACCCTACAATCCAATTGCAGTGCTGGGTATTTACCCCTTGCCCCAACCATAAAAAAACTCTAATTCAGAGGGCTAGATGGAGCCCTAGGTTTATAGCAGCATTATTTACAGTAGCCAAATTATGGAAGCAGTTCAAGTGTCCATCGACAGATGAATGGATAAAGGAGATGTGGTCTGTACACACAATGGAATATTATTCAGGCATAAAAAAAGAATGAGGGGCGCCTGGGTGGCTCAGTGGATTAAAGCCTCTGCCTTCGGCTCGGGTCATGACTCCCAGGGTCCTGGGATCGAGCCCCGCATTGGGCTCTCTGCTCCACAGGGAGCCTGCTTCCCCCTCTCTCTTTGCCTGCCTCTCTGCCTACTTGTGATCTCTGTCTGTCAAATAAATAAATAAAATCTTAAAAAAAAAAGAATGAAATCTTGCCACTTGCAACATTGTGGATGGAGCTACAGAGTATTATGCCAAGGGAAATAACTCAGAGAAAGACAAATACCATACGATTTTTTTTTTTTTAAGATTTTAATTTATTGGGCGCCTGGGTGTCTCAGTGGGTTAAGCCTCTGCTTTTGGTTCAGGTCATGATCTCAAAGTCCTGGGATCGAGGCCTGCATTGGGCTCTCTGCTCAGCAGGGAGCCTGCTCTCCCCGCCCCGCCCCCCCCACCGCCTCTCTGCCTACTTGTGATCTGTCAAATAAATAAATAAAATCTTAAAAAAAAAAAAAAGACTTATTTATTTGAGAGAGAGAATGTGACTGTTGTGGGGGGGGGTGCAAAGGGAGAGCAAGAAGCAGGCTCCCCACTGAGCAGGAAGCCTGATGTGCGGCTAGATCCTGGGACCCTGAGATCTTGACCTGAGCCTAAGTCAGATGCTTAATCAACTGAGCCACCCAGGTGCTCCAGACAGATACCAGAGGATTTCATTCATATGTGGAATTTAAGAAACAAGACAGATGAGCAAAGGGGGAAAAAACAGAGACAAACCAAGAAAACTCTTTTTTTTTTTTTTAAAGATTTTATTTATTTATTTGACAGACAGAGATCACAAGCAGGCAGAGAGGCAGGCAGAGAGAGAGGAGGAAGCAGGCTCCCTGCTGAGCAGAGAGCCCGATGTGGGGCTCAATCCCAGGATGCTGGGATCATGACCTGAGCTGAAGGCAGAGGCCTTAACCCACTGAGCCACCCAGGCGCCCCAAACCAAGAAAACTCTTAACTTTAGAGAACAAGCTGGTGGTTACCAGAGGGGAGGAAGATGGGGGAATGGGTGAAACAGGGGATGGCGATTGAGGAGTGCCCTTGTCTTTTTTTTTTTTTTAAGATTTTATTTATTTATTTGACAGACAGAGAGAGCACAAGCAGAGGGGAGGGATAGAGCCAGAGGAAGAAAGCAGGCTCCCCACTGAGCAGGAAGCCTGATGCAGGACTTGATCCCATTTTTTTTTTTAGTATATGTGCTGCTGAAGCGAGCACAGGACTTGATCCCAGAACCCTGGGATCATGACCTGAGTCAAAGGCAGGCACTTAACTGACTGAGCCACCCAGGGGCCCAAGGACTGCCCTTGTCTGGTGAGCACTGGGCGATGCATGGAAGTGTTAAATCACTATATCATACAACTGAAACTAATATAACACTGTATGTTGGCTATATTGGAATTAAAAAAAAATATTGGTACTACTGTTTTAAAGAAACTGGCTAATCAGTTGTAATGCTGCTTTCTAATTAGAGGATGAAAGGGAATCTTTGTTCTCAACTTGCTAGAAGATCCATTTCCTTTAACTTTTTTTTTTTTAAGACTTATTTATTTATTTGACACAGAGAGAGACAGTGAGAGAGGGAACACAAGCAGGGGGAGTGGGAGAGGGAGAAGCAGGCTTCCCGCTGAGCAGGGGGAGCCCAATGTGGGACTCGATCCCAGGATGCTGGGATCATGACCTGAGCTGAAGGCAGACGCTTAACAACAGAGCCACCCAGGTACCCCTCCAATTTCCTTTCTAACTAACGCTCTTTTTTTTTTTTTTAAAGATTTTATTTATTATGTGACAGAGAGAGAGCGAAAGAGGGAATACAAGCAGGGAGAGTGGGAGAGGGAGAAGCAGGCTTCCTGCCAAGCAGGGAACCTAATGCGGGGCTGGATCCTGGGACCCTGGGATCATGACCTGAGCCGAGCAGATACTTGATGACTGAGCCCCCCAGGAGTCCCACTAATGCACTCTAAACTGGGCCAGAAGCAGTAACTGTTTAACCAGCAGTTCCTCATAAAATCCCAACATAACGACTGGTATTTGAACCATAAAACTTGGAATTTTATGAGGAGAGAAAAGTTAACTACCGCATACCAAGAACAGTTTCAATTGATAGCACTAATAGAATCATCGATTAGATAGTAATCAAAAGTGTCTGTGTGTGTTTAAAGATTTTATTTATTTACTTGACAGAGAGAGACAGTGAGAGAGGGGACACAAGCAGGGGGAGTGGGAGAGGGAGAAGCAGGCTTCCTGCTGAGCGGGGAACTCAGTGGAGGGCTCAATCCCAGGACCCTGGGATCATGCCCTGAGCTGAAGGCAGACGCTTAACGACTGAGCCACCCAGGCTCTCTGTTCTTTCTCATTAAAACCTCTTGCTTAGGGGCGCCTGGGTGGCTCAGTTGGTTAAAGCCTCTGCCTTCGGGCAGAGTCCTGGGATCGAGCCCCACATCGGGCTCTCTGCTCTGCGGGGAGCCTGCTTCCTCCTCTCTCTTCCTGCCTCTCTGCCTAGTTGTGATTTCTCTCTGTCAAATAAATAAAATATTAAAAAAAAAAAAAAAAAAAACCTCTTGCTTAAACCAAATGAGTGGGACACTTTTTCTGGCTACTCTGGAATCTGTGCTCCCCAAGTTGCAATTTTGGGACACCAATTTCACCTCCTTTTCTTGGTTGACATGACTACGATCTGTTTTCTGTTCAGAATATTGACACCACAGAATATGAGTTTCCACACCAAACAACTTTCTAATTCTGTGCCCCACACTGGAAGGCTTACCACTTCATTTGACTTGACATTAACCATCCTTGGTTTGCATAGACCCCACAGGTTAAGGGCTGAGTCCTACAAGAGTGCCCGCCGGCTACAGCAGACACTGATCTCAAGTTGTGGGTCCCAGGTTACCCACACTTCTGAGTTGGCTATAAATCGGGGTTCTTACAAGCCCCTCCTCAGGTCTGAATTTGCTGTAACAGCTCACAGAACTCAGGGAAACACTTTACTTACTAGTACCAATTTATTATAAAGGATGCTATAAAGGAAACAAATGAACAGTCAGATGAAGAGGTACATAGGGTGACTTTGGAAGGATTCCAAGCACAGGATCTTCTGATCCTGTGGACATGGGATGTGTCAACTTCCCTGTCCATGTTCATTAACCCGGAAGTTCTCCAAGCCCAATCGATTAGGGTTTTTGCAAAGGTTCCATGACGCAGGCATGATCATTGGCCTTTGGTGATCAACTCCATCTCCAGCCCCCTCCCCTTGCTGGAAGGTGGGCGATGGGACTGTCCTGCCTCTGTTTTTCTAGTGGGCAGTCCCCACCCCGAAGCTATCACCAAGATTGGCCTCCTTGGAAGGAAAGACTTTCTTATCACCCAGGAATTCCAAGGGATTTAGGAATTCAGTGTTAGGAACTAGGGACAAAAGCCATGTTTGTGTACTCTGTCTCTCTCTCTCTCTCTCTGCTTTTATCATATCGCAGTTAGCCATTTATAAAAAAGACAAGATTGGCCTTTCTACCTTATACCATAAATAAAGATCAATTAAAGATGGATTAAAGACTTAAATGTCAAAAACAAAACCTTACATTTTTGCATGGAAAGTGTTGATGAAAATCTTCCAGACCTTAAAGTAAAGAAAGACTTTTTTAGAGAAAAAAATTTTTTTTTTGTGGGCGCCTGGGTGGCTCAGTGGGTTAAGCTGCTGCCTTCGGCTCAGGTCATGATCTCAGGGTCCTGGGATCGAGTCCCGCATCGGGCTCTCTGCTCAGCAGGGAGCCTGCTTCCTTCTCTCTCTCTCTCTGCCTGCCTCTCAGTGTACTTGTGATTTCTCTCTGTCAGATAAATAAATAAAATCTTTAAAAAAAAAAAAAAATTTTTTTTTGTTTATTTTTTAGTCATCTCTATACCCAACATGGGGATCTAACTTACAACCCCGAGACCAAGAGTTGCATGCTCTCCTGACTGACCCAGCCAGGGCCCCCAAGAAAGATTTTTAAAATAAGTCACCAAAAATAAAAACATGAAAGAAAACATCGATATGTTTTTTTTTCCCCCAAATCCAGATAACCTACCAAGACCAACAACAATTTTATGGTTAACTTTTGTTTATCAAAAGGTGCCTGAGTGCCCAGATCTTGGTTTTTAATACCTTTCTCCAATAAAAGAAACCAGGGCTCCTTGGAGAAGTGGCTGATTGTGGGGCTGGGGCTCTGGTGTACAAAGAAGATGAGCCCAGACCATTCTGTAGAGCCAGCACATAAGGAAGTGCTCAAAACAAGTGTGTCTGAGGGAGAGACAGGGGGACGGGGGAAGAGAAGTGTATTAAAGGAGCCAACCCGACAGAGCTCACAGTGGCCAAAGATGGAAAAATTTGAAGGAAGACCCCAATAATATAGTATTGAATTCTAAACCAAAGTATAAAATAAATATCCATGAGTCCGTACTGACATAAAGAAATGACTAGATAAATAAAGGAGACGAGACAAATCTCCTGTACAGAAAATCCCACGTAATTCATGTAGATAGCGCCCCCTTGCCCACTCCACGGAGGGGGAGCTTAACTCCACACCTTGACTGTGGCTGTACTTAGTAATCTTCTTCCAAAGAACGTGATGAAAGAAAAATTTTTTTTTAAAGATTTTATTTATTGGGGCGCCTAGGTGGCTCAATTGATTAAAAATGGCTGCCTTTGGCTCAAGTCATGATCCCAGGGTCCTGGGATCAGCAGGGAGCCTTCTTCCCTCTGCCTGCCTCTCTGCCTACCTGTTTTCTGTCTGTCAAATAAATAAATAAAATATTTTTTTAAAAGATTTTATTTATTTGTTTGACAGAGAGAGATCACAAGTAGGCAGAGCAGCAGGCAGAGAGAGAGGGGAAGCAGGCTCCCTGCTGAGCAGAGAGTCCGATGACTTGAGCCGAAGGCAGAGACGTTAACCCACTGAGCAACCCAGATGCCCCATAAATAAATAAAATATTTTTAAAAAGAATAAACTTAAAAAAATAAGATCTTATTTATTTATTTGAGAGAGAGAGAGAACAAGCCGTGGGGAGGGGCGGAGGGAGAGGGAGAGAAGCAGACTCATGTCTGAGCAGGAAGCCTGATGTGGGGCTCGATCCTAGCACCTGGACATCATGCCCTTAGCTGAAGGCATATGCTTCACGCAGGCACCTGACAGTAGAAAGTTCTGAAAGTCACAGGGGATGGGAAAATGATGTCACCCACCAGCATTGTGGGACTAGGATGGTAGAAGGGTGTGATGTTGGAGGGCTTCAGTCGGTTAAAGCTGAGTGAATCTCTTATTACCATTTTGCCTCTGGCATGAGATCAGTATTGTCTCTGATCAGATAGATACCTGATGTCTTCTATCCAAGAATAATATGTTAAAAATGCTTCTTTGTCTCTTCTGTAAATTGATCTGCTAGATCTCTGATGTTTCTCTCTTTTGATACTTGGTTGCATTAGAGAGAAAGGCTCCCAGCAGTGTTGTTCATTTGTCTGATTTACTTGAGTGCCAGATACTTTTCAGATGGTGTATCTATTTCTCTTCTAACAGGTGGCTTTAGTTGTATTTCCTTTACTCTTTCTGGCTTTTATCCCCCCTCCTTCTCTGCTTTCATTTCCATAGTGCTTTAACTTCCAAATGCTCAGGGCCTTACCTTCAGCCATGACCCAGTTTTCAAATGTCTGAACTCCCCAAAGCTAATGGATATTTTATTTAACTTACTTTCTTTTTTTGGCATTGGGATTTAAAAAAAATTTTTTTTTTTAAGATTTTATTTATTTATTTGACAGACAGAGATCATAAGTAGGCAGAGAGGCAGGCAGAGAGAGAGAGAGGGAAGCAGGCTCCCTGCTGAGCAGAGAGCCCGATGCGGGACTCGATCCCAGGACCCTGAGATCATGACCTGAGCTGAAGGCAGCGGCTTAACCCATTGAGACACCCAGGTGCCCCCCCCAATTTTTTTTTTTTTATTAACATATAATGTAGGGGCACCTGGGTGACTCAATGGGTTAAGCCTCTGCCTTCAGCTCAGGTCATGATCTCAGGGTCCTGGGATCAAGCCCCGAATCAGGCTCTCTGCTCAGCGGGGAGCCTGCTTCCCCCTCTCTCTCCGTCTGCCTCTCTGCCTACTTGTGATCTCTCTCTTTCTCTGTCAAATAATAAATAAACTATTAAAAAAACCCATATAATGTATTATTTGCCCCAGGGGTTACCTTACTTTTTTTTAAAAAAGATTTTACTTACTTACTTACTTACTTACTTAGAAAGAGAGAGAGAGAGGGAGAGAGGATAAGCAGGGGGAGGGGTGGAAGGAGAGGGAGAAGCAGACCCCCTGCTGAGCAGGGGGCTGGATGTGGGGCTCCATCCCAGGACCCTGAGCTGAAGGCAGACACTTCCAGCTGAGCCACCCAGGTGCTCCAGTGACTATTTCAGAAACAGAGCCTGGACGCTTTGTTTCTGGGTCTTTGGAATAATGCCTTGGGTTTTGGCAAAGTTGTAGAGTCTATTGGACAGACAGTCTCCTAGAGAATTTTAAACTGTCCTTCCACCTTGCTCTGACTTTGGAAATCCTTTTTGTATTTTGGCTCAGATCAAGTATAGTTGGCCCTTGAACAACACGGGGCAGTATCACATAGCTTATATGCAGATTAAAAAAAGTTTCCCTTTCTTTTCATTTCCTGAATCACGTTTTCTTTTCTCCAGTTTCATTGTAAGAATACAGGATATAATGCATATACCCTACAAAATATGTGTTAACCGTTTACATTATTGGAGGGTTATTAGTGGTTAAGTTTTGGGGGAGTCAAAAGTTCCATGTAGGGTTTTGGCTGCGCCACTAATTCCTGCATTGTTCAAGGATCAACTGCCATCCTCATTTGCTGGCAAGCACGTGACATGAATTTTTGCAACGGGGGGTTAGAAAGGAATTCTCTCTGTACACTTGGCCCTCTGTATTTCAGGGCCCAACCCCCTGTCGGCCCGCCTGAGTGTAAAGTGCTGAAAACACATGGCCTCATGGGGCCTCTGGACCTTCGGACCCCTTTTATCTCCGCCTTGTTCCAGCCTTCTCTTGAAGGCTTAATTCTTCTTGACAAATGATCTACTCTGCACTCCTACGTAGATATTAAAATTTTATATGTATCAAAAGACACTGAAGGATCCGAGTCTCCCGAGCCACCTTCTGCCCTCTTTCTCTCCATTCCTTCCCTTAGATCTATTACTTCACTTTGGTTGAACAAGCTATGGTTTGTTTTTCCTTCCTTCCCTCTCTTCTTTCTTCCTTCCCTCTTTACTTTTAAAGATTTTATTTTTTAAGTAATCACTACACCCATTCTGGGGCTCAAACTCACAACCCGGAGAGCGAGAGTCACGAGCTCCAAGGACTGAGCCAGCCAGGCGCCCCTGTTTTGCTTGCTTATGATAGCATACAGTGTTATTCACGTGTTCTTTCACTTCTCCCCATTTATCTTCGTCTGCTGCTTTTGTTGTTTCTAAGAAGGGAAATATTTGGGTTTGACTGGTGTAATTCATCCCCGCATTTTCCAAACACCTGTGACGCGCCTACTTAAGCTACTTCTGTAAGTAGGCAGGGCCGTGGACATAGCACAAGGCCCCTGCCGCTTGTCCACAAGTGCGGACACTCAGAAAAGGAAATGTAATAAACAAACAGGGTATGTGTTGTAGCAGAGGTGGATGGAAAAAGAATTCTGTTGGAGAAGTTGAGAAAAACCGTCATCTGAGCTAGGTCTTGAATGAGCAGGAGCTTCTTGAGGTTGAGCAGAAGGGAAGGACACAGAATGGCAGGTGCCGAGATGCAGACGACTGACCCAGCTGGGCATGCTGTGGGACTGGCAGGTGTTCGAAGGCTGATGTCGCTGCGTGGCTAGTCCCCGTGGAAGGTGTGTGGGGAGGTGATAAACTTGGGGAGGTCAGTGGCGAGCTTCTTCACTGCACACAGAAGGAGTTAGCTTCTTCTGTCTGGAAGCATGGCGGGGGTTGGTGTGAGTGAGATGGTATGTTCCCAGAGATGTTATGTTGGACTGTCTTAAGCTTCTGACCCCAGCTCTCAACCTTGAGCTTTCACCCTGGAAATAAAGTCTGTTCAGCGCCTCTGGCTGGCACTTATCTGCCATGCCCAGGGCACCTTGGACTTACTATCATAGTTGCGCACTCCTCTGACATCCACCCTATACCCCCTGGCCTGCCTCCCTCTAGTTCTGGCTTTCCTAGGTGGGGGTGGGCTGTGGCATGCAGAACGGGAAAGGCAGAAGATGAGCCTTTCCACACCTTTGGCTCTCCTCTGGACCCCCTTTCTGTCTGCTGTTTCTTCAGATCTTGGCTTCTGCTTTCTTCCAAATACACAGCTATCTTGGCTTCCAGCCCAGGTGGAGAGGGAGAAAGAACTTGTTTCCTTCAGCTCTTTTCTGAAAATAACCCGGCTGGCACTGGTCAGGAACAATAAGTTCCCGGCGTCTGGGCCCCGTGCTGTTGATGTCCCGCAGTCCCTGTTACAAACCTGTTATTTTTTTCTTGCTGTGAACCTTGTCTCTATCCCACTTCCCCTCCATCCCAGGATCTCCGTGGAGGGAGGTTAGATGATTTTCAAGGCCTCCAAGGTTTAGAACAGTGAAGTGATGGGGGCGCGGGGGCGGGTGGGTCAGGGAACCCCGGGCACCCTGGGGAGATCGGGCTCCTCTGTGGGAGGCCCTGCAAAGTGGGGAAAAGGCGGTCTGTTGTAGGAAAATGGTGGATGTCTCTAACTGAGGCCCAACCTTGGAATGTTTGCTACAGGCCCGAGCTTGCCCAGCAGGCGCCCAAGGCTCTTCTGGATGTCGGATTCCTCGCCGCCCGACATCCTGGAGCCAGAAACTGGGGGTGGGGTAGGGTAAAACCGAGAGTGTCAGCTTCAACTCTCCTGTCCGAACAGATTCGTCTTAAAACATCATGAAGATCGGGTTAGAGTTCCTTTGGTCAAGTTAATAAAAACGCATTGTGGTGGGCGCCGAATAGTTGCAACGTGATGAACTGTCTGAACTGGACTCAAGATGAGTCTTGAAGGACGAGGAAGCCCTGCGGGGAAGCGGAGGTCTAGCGCCAAGTCCCAGAAGCTGGAGGAGACGCAGCAAGATCGGGGAAAGAGGGGAGCTCCGTGCCGCCGGCTCAGAGAGCGCCAGAGGCCATGCGAAGTGGGAACCACCACGCGGTGGCCTGAGCCCCAGGCCAGGGGCAGACGGAGGACCGCGTCCGGGTGCGCCCCCGCTTTCGGAGTGGGAGGGGAGGGGCCGGTCCCCCCGTGGCTCTGGACTGTCCCTCCAGGTCCCCTTCGCGGGGCGGGACAAATCAGACTCCGCCCACCGAAAAGAGGCTCAGCTCTCTGGGCTTTGGTCTGGAAGGAGCCGTAGGGGCCCAGAAAGAGCGATCGGGGCCGTTCCTCTTTAAGGGGGCGGGGGGGGCGGGGCTCCCCGGTCTCTTCCCGGAGGCTGCGCCCATTCCCGGGCAGACGCGGACGCAGTAGCCGAAGCTTGTGCGGGGCTCGCTGGTACCCGGAGCCGGTGCCGAAGCCGTGGTGAGGCCGGGAAGGTAGGGACAGGAGTCCAGCCACCACTTGACCGCAGGCTGCATCGTGTCGCCGGTTCCGCGGGCACCATGAGCCAGGACACAGAGGTGGACCTGAAGGAGGTGGAGCTGAACGAGCTGGAGCCCGAGAAGCAGCCGATGAACGCGCCGTCCGGGGCGGCCACGGCGGCGGTCGTGGCGGGCGGCGCGGAGAAGAACGGTCTGGTGAAGATCAAGGTGGCCGACGACGAGGCGGAGGCGGCGGCCGCGGCCAAGTTCACCGGCCTGTCCAAAGAGGAGCTGCTGAAGGTGGCGGGCAGCCCCGGCTGGGTGCGCACGCGCTGGGCGCTGCTGGTGCTCTTCTGGCTCGGCTGGCTCGGCATGCTCGCGGGCGCCGTGGTCATCATCGTGCAGGCCCCGCGCTGCCGCAAGCTGCCGGCGCAGAGCTGGTGGCACAAGGGCGCCCTCTACCGCATCGGCGACCTTCAGGCCTTCCAGGGCCCCGAGGGGGGCGACCTCGCCGGTGAGCTCCGTGCGCGGCGGGTTAAACCCGGAGTCCTGACCCCCTCCCCGCCCCGGAGTCGTCCCGCACCTTCCTCCCTCTCTTGGAGGAAAGCCGCCCTCACTCCCTCTTGGCGCGGGGTGTGGGTACCTGACTCAGCGGCTTCCCTTCCCCTGCGGCTCCGGAAGCCGGGCGCTGACGTTTCTCAAGTAATGTGCCGGGCATCTTACATCAGCACCCCTGGGTCTTGTGATCGAAGCGCACCCCCGACCCCACACTGAGTTCCCGGGAGAGGGGAGAATAGGGCGGATCAGGGGCCTCCCGGAGGGGCTTCACCTCAACCCTGCTTCCCGGTTTCAGGCCTGAAGGAACGTCTTGATTACCTGAGCACCCTGAAGGTGAAGGGCTTTGTGCTGGGCCCAATTCACAAGAACCAGAAGGATGACCTCGCGGGGACCAACTTGGAACAGATCGACCCCACTTTTGGCTCCAAGGAAGATTTTGACAGTCTCTTGCAGTCGGCCAAGAAAAAGAGTGGGTGTCCTGGAGTTGCCTGGGAAGCAGCTGAGAAGGGCTTGGCTTTCTGGCCATAGGAAGTACAGATTAGGAATTTTATTGGGTTCAAAAACTGACTGGGTCTGAGTTTTCCTAAGGCAGGTATGGGGGAAGTTTCTTAGGCTTTAGCCTAAAATTGTCATGTGGTTCGGAGACATAATTGCTTTGTGTCCAGCCCTTTTACTTCTTGGCTTCAGTGCCCTTGTTTGCAAAATGTAGGCTTTTTCTGATTCACTGGTTTATTTTTATTTTAAGTAGGCTCCATTGCCCAGTGTGGGACTTGAGCTCATGACCCTGAGATCAAGACTCACATGCTTTACTGACTGAGCCAGCCAGGCGCCCCTAATTCAGTGGCTTTTAAACTTTCAGAGGAGCGGATCCTTTTGAGAAAAATAGCCACATGAAATCAAAGGGTACACTTTGGGGGTGGGGAGCCCAGGGCCCCATAACTCAGCCTTCTCCGCTACAGTGTGTGCCTGCTGCCCTAGAAGATCTTAAGGCTGGGTTCAGATCTAAGCATGTGTGCCACATGATATATACCAAATAGTCTGCCGGCTTGCGTTTGTTGATTTCTAACTTTTCCCTCGCCCCAGAGTCTTTCTCATGACTCCGGTTTTCTCCATTGTTCCAGGCATCCGGGTCATTCTGGACCTCACTCCCAACTACCGGGGCCAGAACTCGTGGTTCCTCCCCACAGAGATTAACTCTGTGGCCGCCAAGATGAAGGTGAGTGTGTTGATGCTGCTGGCAGGGGCAAACTGGATGTTGGGGCTGTGTTGAGCCTCCTGGCAAGCCCTGTAAACGGAACCTGGCTCCAGCCGAGGGGACCCTGGGTCCTTGGAGCCAAACTGGCGCACTCCTCCCGCAGGCAGGATGGGTGGCCAACAGCACCCCCCCGCCTTTTGCTTGTTCCTTTTCTGACCAGTGATTTTTCTTGTTTCCTTGACTCTGATGGTAACAGTGCCAGGAAAGGAATTTCTCAGATGTCAATCTGGATTTGATTTTTCTTCCCTTTGGGAGAGGAAGCCCTTTCTCTGTGGGACTCCTGTTCTGTCTGGTTTCCCAGCTCTTGTTTGATGTGTTCTGGAGCAGAGCCCAGACTGAGCTTGTACGTGTCTGGGTCTGTGCCATGTGTTCTGTATGCGTTCTGAATTTCTCTGTGACCACACAGGGACCCTATCATCTCTTGTCTGTAAATGGAAAAGCTAAGGTTCAGAGGGGCTTGCTGTGTTTAGGGTTGGAGGTCCTAGATAGTCTCATTTCTGTGATCTGCCTTCCCTGAGTGAAGGTATAGGTGCAAAGACTGCCCAGCAGGCTGGGAATGGGACTTTGTCGTCTGAGCTCCTGGTGCCTGGGTTCTAGGACACTGACCAGGTCAGCAGGGGTGGAGTAAAAATGGACCAGACCCTGACCCTTTGTTGGCCCCTGTGACTCTGAGTTAGAATTCTTTACTCCTAGCATTTCCATAGGACCCTTGGTCAGCCAGTTCAGCCCTTGCTAATTGCTGGAAGATGCTTTAAGAGTTATTGATGGAGGGGAGGGTGCGGGTGCACCTGGCTGGCTCACTCAGGAGTGATTCTTGATCTCAGGGTGACTCTTGATCTCAGGGTCGTGAGTTTGAGCCCCACGTTGGTGGTGATAGAGTTTACTCTAAAAAAACCCAAACTCTTAAAAGTTATTAATGCAGGGATGTTTTTAGATGGTAAATGGTGTGGCGTGAGGTGTGGTAGCTTCAGATGAAAAGAGAGGCAGTAAAAAAAAATGAAAATGGAGGTGAGAGGAGAGAGCACAGGGCCGGGGGCTGTGGAGCTGGGGGCCCCGTGTTCTACATTGACCTGTTGCCTGGAATTCAGGCCTGGGCCTGTGCTGCAGAGCTGACTCCACTTTTCAGTGGAGACTTTCACTTTTAGACTGCCCCAGGGCTGTGCTTTGAATTATGCTCTTTCATCCTTGGCCTTGCTCTGACCTGCTGTCTTCCTTCTACCCTTCCCAGGCCTCAGGACGCTGGCAGAGGAGTAAGGACACTTGTGGGATCTTGGCTAGCATTTCGGGTCCCGTGTCCGCTGCTCTCGGACTGTGGTCTTGGGCATGCTTCCTTGCTGCTCTGGGAGTGTTGCCTCATTTCTGACCTGAGCATATAAGCATTCCGCACATTCTAAGGGTTAAATGAAGTTACGTTTACGAACGTACTTTTTCTCTTGGGCTTTTTCCTATAGGTGTCCAAAGGTGAACCTGTGCGATTGGCCCTGGGGAGGAACAGAGAAGTGAAATGCCGCAGCGTTAAGAATCAGTCATAGTTCAGAAGCGGGTGGGGTGGCGGTTAGGGACCAAGGCTAAACCTTTATGATAGAGGTGGTTAAGTGAGGCTGGTCAAGGCAAGTGACTCTCCCAAGGTCAAGGGGACATGCATCCTGGACAGGGTTTGATGTGGGTGGAATTTTTTTTTTAAAGATTTTGTTTATTTGACAGAGATCACAAATAGGCAGAGAGGCAGGCAGAGAGAGAGGGGTAAGCAGGCTCCCCGCTGAGCAGAGAGCCCGATGTGGGGCTCGATCCCAGGGCTCTGAGATCATGACCTGAGCTCACAGCAGAGGCTTAACCCACTGAGCCACCCAGGCGCCCCACATGGGGTGAATTTTGTAAGCCTTTGTCAGAGTATCAATACCTTTTCCCTGTTCTTTTGCCCCCTTCCCTGTAGGATGCTCTGAGTTTTTGGCTGCAGGCCGGTGTGGATGGGTTCCAGGTTCGGGACGTGGAGAGTCTGGAGGTGAGTCCCTTTCCATGTGAGAGGCAGAGCCTGGGTGAGAGCAGAGGGACTCTCGAGGGCTTGGTAGCATTCCCTTGTCCTTGACTTGGCTTTTTCTCCTCCAGGATGCGCCTTTGTTCCTGGCCGAGTGGCAGAACATGACCAAGAGCTTCAGTGAAGATAGGTGAGGGCTAGACCTCTCCCGCCGGCTCTGCTGCATTCTGAGATGCTCCCGTTGAGGGCTAGGCCCCGGGACGAGGACTTCCCAGTCCAAAGAACCTTCTCCACCTTCATTCTTTTCTTGCTCTTTACCAACCTGGCCCCCCACCCCTGCTCTGTGCAGGCTGCTGATTGCCGGGACCGAGTCCTCTGACCTTCGGCAGATCCTGAGCCTGCTCGGGTCCACCAAGGACCTGTTGTTGACGAGCTCATACCTGTCAAGCTCTGGTTCCAGTGGGGAGCGCATGGAATTCTTGGTCACCCAGTATCTGAACGCCACTGAGGATCACTGGTGCAGCTGGAGCGTGAGTACCATGGTGTGGGGGGGAGGAGGCGCCAGCTGGTGGGCAGGGGTGGGGGCGCTCGGGGAGGCAGGGGTGTTGGCAGATGGAGGCAGAGGCGGGCTTTGGGGTTCACCTCCGTGCGTCCATTCCCGCAGCTGTCCCAGACAGGGTTCCTGGCTTCCCTCGTGCCGGCTCACCTCCGCCGTCTCTACCAGCTGCTGCTGTTCACCCTGCCCGGCACCCCGGTTTTCAACTACGGAGATGAGATTGGCCTGGAGGCAGCTGCCCTTCCTGGCCAGGTACGGCTTGCCGCCTACCCCCCCGCACGCTGTGGGGAGGTTGTGTGGGTGGCAGCAAGCAGACGGGTGCCTTGTCTGAAACCGAGTCTGATCCCCGGTTAGTCCCCTGATCGGTCGCTGTGCGGCCTCGGCAGGTCATTTCCCTGCCGTCGCCTTGATCATCTCTTCTGGGATATTGCGCTTCTTGTAGGATTCAGTGAGAGCCTATTTTAAGATGCGGTGGCCGAGCTGACCCCCGCTGGGTATTCGGGTGGGAGCCAGCCCTCGCCTGACCCCTCATTCGTTCATTCGTTCTCGCGTTCACGGGACTCTGTGCCCTCCAGCAACTCCTGGTTCAGGAGAGGGCCCAGAGGAGTCCGAGAAATGCAGGGCAGCCCTTGCTGTGGTCGGGGTAAGGGCACGAAGGCGCTGGCTTACCTTTAGCCATAGGCTTGGAGGTTGGTACCCCGGCTGATGTGCATGGAGCTGCCGTCTGGTTACTCCGCGGTTTTCTGGGGTCACTGCTCTGTGCCCCCCGCAGAGGATACAGCAGTGCACAGGAGAGCTGCAGGTGGTGAAGTTAGATAATAAAACAGAATGAAGGTGCCCGGTACTGCTCAGTGCTGTGCAAGAGAGAGCAGGGCCCGGGGCCTGGAGGACAGGGATGGGGGACGTTTTCTGTCGAGGGGCCATAGAAGATCCGGTGGGGCAGCAGAGCAGAGGCCGGAGGGCTGTGAGGGAGCTGGCTATGGCCGTCTGGGAAAAGAGCCCTCAAGGGTAGAGCCCTGTGTGGGCAGCGACCCGAGGCACGAGCCTGCCTTGCTTGTCCAGTCGAAGTCAGGCCACGGTCGGGCCACACTCGGGGACGGTGTGGGACAAGGAGAGGGAGGAGAAGGGAGAGCGGGCCCAGGCCTTTTCCAAGTCCTGTTTTCTCTGCTCAGCCTGCGAAGGCTCCATTCATGCTCTGGGATGAGTCCAGCTTCCCCAACACCTCAGGACTTGGAAGTACCAACATGAGTGTACAGGTAAGGGTTTTGGGTGGGCCAGGCCTGCTCAGCAGAGGGTGGGCAGGTGGCTTCTAGAAGCTTGCGCCGAGGGGCGTCCTTCATCTTTTCCTGCTCTCCGTGGTCCTTTGCAGAGCCAGAGTGAAGACCACGGTTCCCTCCTCTCCCTGTTCCGGAGGCTGAGCGACCAACGGGGCAAGGAGCGCTCTCTGCTGCACGGAGACTTCCACGTGCTGTCCTCCCCTGAGCCTGACCTCTTCGCCTACATCCGCCACTGGGACCAGAACGAGCGCTTCCTGGTGGTGCTCAACTTCGGGGGTGTGGGCCACACTGCCATGTTGGGGGCCTCTGGTGTGCCGGCCAGCGCCAGCCTGCCGGCCAGTGTCAACCTGCTGCTCAGCACCGATGTGGGCCGTGAGGAGGGCGTGTCTCTGGAATTGGAGCACCTGAACCTGAAGCCGTATGAAGGGCTGTTGCTCCGCTTCCCTTACGTGGCCTGACAGGACCCCCCTCCCCTCACCTGGGCCCTTCAGATCCTGGTTTCTTTTCCTGCTTTTTTTTTACTGTTACAGATTACAGAGGAAACCCCAGATTAAAGTGTGTTCTGGCTTCAAATAAAAGCCACTCTCATCTGGTGAGGTCTTGCCTTCTCTCCACTTCTCTGTCGGGGCAGGGGCACCCCTCCCTGCTCCCCCTCCCCCTCCTTCCTTCCCCTCTGCCCCCATCCCCCCAGACCTGCCCATCCTGATCAGAGCCAGAGAGTTTCGTGCATCTGCTCTAGCCCAGGGAGGGAGGGGCCTTTCAAGCTCACAACAACATGGGGTCCGGGCTAGGACTAGCATCGGGCTGGGAGCCTCTCCTGGAGGTCTTGGGTCTTAACTGCTTTTTCCCCTTCTCTTCCTCAGCAATGGTCTCCAGCCAAATGTGGTCAGGTTTCCTTGTTTTTGCAGACTTGGCCTTTCAGGGAGGAAGAGGGAGAGGCGGGGGGGCTTGTTTTCCAAGAGGTACTTCTAAAGGATACTGGAGGGCATTCGTTCAACAGGACTCGCCTGTGTCCTTAGCACATTGACAGTTGTTTCCGGTGCTGGGGTTCCAGGAGGGAACAAAGTATAAAATCCCTCTCTCCTTGGGGCTTCTAGTTCAGTGCGGAGATGGAGGAGAAAGGTGAATGCCATTTAGAGGGCCGCGGATGCAGTGATGGGGAAACAGTAACAGGGGAGGGGGGGCGGGGCCCGAGTGGAGGGAGTTTGGGGAGGGGCTGGAGGCATCCTCTCCTGGAAGGGGTTGTTGAAATGGAAGGAGGGGGTTCCTTTGCCAGATACCTGGGGAAGGGGGCGTCCCGGGGCCCTCGGGCAAGGGTATGCCTTACTCAAGGATCAGGGTATGGGGTCTCATTGGCAGGGGTGAGGCAGATCACGAAGGTCCCAGTTAAGGCAGTCACAAAGAATTTGGCCAATAGCACAGTCTGAGGACACAGTCCCACATAACTGCCCTCACTTCAAACACCAGCTGCAAGTCACAGGCCTCAAACCATCCTCTGTGGATAGTTTGCTAGAATGACTTACAGAACTCAGGAAAGCCCCAAGATGATGGTGTTTTAATAGCGGAAGGATGCATGTGCCACCAGAGGATGGGGTGTGTAGGGGGGAGTCTGGGGGGGCTCGAGGAGTGAAGCTCTCAGAGGGTTGTTGTCCTCTCCCCGTGGAGCACTGGACCCTGGTTTATGATGCCCAGTGTGGCCCAGCAGGGAAGCTTCCCTGAGCCTACATGGCCAACCTCGAGTCTCCACTTCCTCCCAGAGGTCGTGTGTCCCAAAGCACTTCTTGTAAGTCACACTGTTAGACTGACTGACGTCTGAGGGCTCCAGGTAAACACTCCTGTCAGGACATTTCAGGGCCTTAGATGTTGGCTAAGCTGAACTGTGCTCCACACACGGTCTGAGGGAGTGGGATGGCAGTTGGAGGGCTCCGAGCAGCCAGTGTGGTCCGGCTTTGATTTTCGAGGACTCCCGGGCTGTCCTGCTAGCTGGGAGGCTAGGTCGGGGGTGGTTAGGGCTGCGGTTTACTAGCCTTACGGGGGTAGCAGTAGTGGACGAGCTATGTGCACAGACTTTGCAGGTAGATCCATGGGATTTTCTGTAGGATCTTTCTCCGGCAGTCCTGATCCTTAGGTTGGCCTCACAGCCCTGGGGGTTAAGTTGGGCCCTCCCAGCTTTCTTAGGGAAAAGAACAGTTGATTCCTACAGGATGGAACTGGGCCTCTAAGGGGGTCCTAGTACAGGGGACAGGTCAAGAGACTAGATGCTCCAGTGAAGGCCTGATCCACGTTTGCTCACTTTGGTTTCCCTCACCCTGCACCCGAGCCAAGGCTGCAACGGCATACACTCTGGTGCCAAGGTCACAGTTCCCGTGAAGACGCCCTTGGCAGCCAGCCAGCTGGGCCTCGGTTCTTTCTGCCTTCCTCATCCCTTCTGCCTCCTACTTCCTACCGCCTCCGGGTTCTGGCCCTTGTCTGGTCTGGGCCGCTCCTCCCTGAGGCTCCGCTCCCAGGGGGCTGACTCCAGCCTCCCTGTTTCTCTCTCGCTCTGCCCTGGCCTCCCCTCTGGCCCGGGAGGCATCGCGGTATCACTTAAACATGGAACCTCATCCTGATTTCGTGCTTTGCAATTTCCTGTAGACTTTCACTTTTTCGAAAGCCCTTTCCCTGTTACAGTGGGGTATTGAGTAGCCTAGGGGGGTTCCTGGATATAGAAAAGTCAGGATGATTATAAGGTTTTGGCCCAGTAGTGGGGAGACTGTTAGAGGAACAGGTTTAGTTTTTACAAAGATCATAAAAGACACCACGTGAACTGTTTGAAGGCGTGTGTTCAGTGGCATTAAGTATATTCACGCTGGCCTGACCAACGCCACCATCCACCTCCAGAACACCATCATGTCGACCTAATGTACCCATTGAACAGAACTCCGTCCCTCTGTATTTTAAATTTTTTTAAAAAAGATTTTATTTATTGGAGCACAAGCAGGGGGAACAGCAGGGAGAGAGGGAGAATCAGACTTCCTGCTGAGCAGGGATTTCCCCATATGGGTCTTGATCCCAGGACTCTGAGATCATGACCTGAGCCACCTAGGCACCCCCACCCCCACCCCTGGCCCATATTCATTTTTATTTTTATTTTATTATTTTTAAAAGATTTAATTTATTTGACAGATCAAGTAGGCAGAGAGGTAGGTGGGGGTGGGGGGAAGCAGGCTCCCTGCTGAGCAGAGAGCTCTATTTGGGGCTCGATTCCAGGACCCTGAGATCATGACCTGAGCTGAAGGCAGAGCCTCAACCCACTGAACCAGCCAGATGCTCCCATATTCGTTTTTAAAATAGAAAATGAAGAAACCAAACATTAAAGGAAGACACAGGAACTCCCAAAGATACTGGGGGACATCCTGGTCATGGTCAGACCTTTGTGCCATGGGGAACATGAGGAGATCAACGAGGGGCTCTGAGTCTGCAAGACCCGAGCCACGGGGGGGGCCTCACATTCACCCCTGTGTCAAAGGAGGAAGGAAGTGAGAGGCAGATATAGGCAGAAGCCCTCTCAGCCCCCCAACTACCCCGTGAAGGAGGAATTCTCACCCCTCCCCCATTATCATAGTTGAAGCAGGTGGCCAGGATGCAGAGTCCTCTGGAAAAATCTTAACATTCACTGTCCAGTGAATTGGAATCTCCAAGGGGGTGAGCCTGGGAGTTAATTTTTTTTTTTTAAGATTTTATTTATTTATTTGACAGAGATCGCAAGCAGGCAGAGAGGCAGGCAGAGAGAGAGTGAGAGGAAGGGAAGCAGGCTCCCTAGTGAGCAGAGAGCCGGATGTGGGGCTCCATCCCAGGACCCTGGGATCATGACCTGAGCTAAAGGCAGAGGCTTTAACCCACTGAGCCACCCAGGCGCCCTGTGGGAGTTCATTTTTAACCCGCTTTCTCAAATGATTCCCACAGCACTTTGGGAATCACTAGATCAATGTTTTGCAAACTTGCTGAATTATATCTGAGGAGCAAAGAGGAGGGCCAAGAAGTCCCAGTTTTTCTCCTGAATGTCCTGTTCCAGCAGGATCTGGGAGAGGACATCAGAATCTCTGTAAGAAGCTGAGATAAGAACAGGACAGAACGCGGCTCTCACTGGTAGGGAGCGATATGATCAGGTTTGAGTTGCAAGAAGCTCACTCCGGCGCTGGTGTCGGGGAAGAAGAGGAAGGTGGCCAGGAGCCCTCTAAGAGGCTGCCCGAACAGCCCGGGGAGGATGCAGAACTGAAGGAGGCAGAGGCTGTGGGGTTGGAGAGGAGGGGATGGTTTGGAGAGATGTTTCAAGAGAAGAAGCTTCCGGGGTCACCTGAGTGGCTCAGTGGGTTAAGCCGCTGCCTTCGGCTCAGGTCATGATCTCGGGGTCTTGGGATCGAGTCCCGCATCGGGCTCTCTGCTCAGCAGGGAGCCTGCTTCCTCCTCTCTCTCTCTCTCTCTGCCTGCCTCTCTGCCTACTTGTGATCTGTCTGTCAAATAAATAAATAAAATCTTTAAAAAAAAAAAAAAAAAGAAGAAGAAGCTTCCGATTTCCTGAGTGCCTAGGAAGGATGGACTTGACATGAAGGAAGAAGGGAGCTGTGCGGTGATGCTGAGCTTCTGGCTCCGGTGGCTAGGAAGCAGCCCGGGGTCCTCGAGCTGGGTGGGGGAGGCAGGAAGAGAAGCAGCTATAGGCGGGAAGGGGACCAGCTCTGCGTAGATATGCTTGGGTGTAGGTGTCCTTGGACTTGTGGGTGGAGGCTTCCGGCAGGGGAGGGTCTGCCGCTCAGCAGAGGGGTAGAGATGGGGTTCATACCGTGAGTGTGAAGGGCGCCCTGGGGAGCATGGGGGGGGAAGAGGGCGGAAGGGAGAGGTTGGAGCCCCGAAGCCTGGCACCATTTACAGGACAGACATGGAAGAGGGGCCCGGGAAGAGAACAGAGCCCTGGGGGTGTGCGGGTGGGAAGGCAGGACGAGGAGACCAGGCTGGTGTCAACTAGAGCAGAGCTGTCCCAGGTGGCCTTCAGTTTGGTGACGTCATTGGTGGTCTTCCGGCAGCCCCCTCCAGACCGTTTCCAGGGGACGATGGGGAAATGGAGTTTTCTAATTCTAAGGGTAGGAGGGATTCGCACAAGTTTCTAGATAGTCTTAGTGGGTGCTCCTGGTTTTCTTCAGCAGCAGAGGAATTTATTGAAAGGCCATCAGGAACTGCCAGGAGGAGGGAGGACCAGACTTGGAAAATGGGCAGGAATCAAGTGCCAAGCAGCAGGAAGGACAATTGTCTTTTCACTGGAACAGCCTGAGAGGCTGCCACCAGGGGACACACTGCCAGTGTGTGTGCGGTTGGGCCCAAAGCCGTGGGCTGTGGGGATGGGGCGTGGGGGACACTGAAATTCAGACCCCAGGTCCCATGCCTGCCCAGAGGGGCACCCTTTCCCAGTTCACACTGGGGTGCTGGTTAACCTATGGTTAACCTAGGGGGAGTCCTGGATATAGAAGGGGTCAGGATGATTATAGGTTTTGGCCAGAGCAGGCAGAAGACAGGATGTACCTTGACTGAGGTGGGGAAGACTGCCGGAGGCACAGACTTAAAAGGAGAAATAAGCAGTTTGGCTTTGCTGCCTCTGAGATTGGACAGGCACCTGGTGGAAACGTCAGGATGTTAGCAGGGCGTACTGCCCCAGCATTAGCGCAGTGACCTGGGCTACAGATTTGAACCTGGGAGTCAGGGGTACAACTGGCACGGAGAGCCGCAGAATGGCAGGAGGAGACCAGAAGGGTAAGGGTAGAGAGGCCAGAGAAGAGGAGCAAGGGGCCAGAGCAGGTGAGAAGCCAGCAACAGACACCGAGAGCGAGGGGCAGCGAGGTGGATGGGAGGGGGTGCCCTGAAGACCAGGCACTGGGGAAACATTGGGTCCCACGCTGCTGGGGGGCCCAGTGGGAACACAGTGTCTAGGCTGTTACGTTTATCAGCATGGAGGCCTTTGGTGACCTTGACGAGAGCAGTTTTGGTGGAGGCTGCGGCAAAAGCCAACTGGAAGGGGCTCCGGAGGGTCCAAGGAGAGAATTCGGAGTCCGTGCCTGTAGACAGGGAGCTATTAAGGAAGAGACGGAAATGAGGGGGTAGCAGCAAGAAGGGACCAGACGTCTTTGGTTTCTTAAAGATGGGAGCAGCGACCCTGCATTTGCTTAGGTGAAAAGGGAAAATGCCAGAGGGAGGACCCTGGAGGGGTGGATGCCTTGCGGGTGGGAAAGGGGGCAGGATCTAGGGTGAGGTTGTGGGGGGAGGAGGGCCTGCGATATCGCACTGTCACACGCGAGGCACGCAGACGAGGACGGAGTGGCGGGGTAGACGTGGTGGGAGTTTGTGGAATTCTACCCCCCAGATTGCTTTTTATTTTCTCGGTGAAATAGGAAACAAGGTCCTTGGCTGAGCGTGAGGACTGGGGCCTCCCCAGGGTGGGAGGTTTGAGGAGTGGGGACACGTATGAATAAACATCCAGGATGGTCCCATTCACAGCGTCTGGAGGGAGACTGACAGCAAGCACCTCATCTCCCGGTTAGATGTGCGGAATCTCGGGGACACCCCAGACCTTGGCAGTCAGCACCTGAATTTGCACGTTGGATCCCAGGTGACCCAGGCGAGCTCCAGGTGGACAAGCCCTGATGTAGGAGAGTGGGAAGGCCATGTAGATGGGCCGCCTGGCAGTGTAGACAATCCTTTTCGGACCTGCCTTTGTTCCTCTTGGTGCTAATGGAATGTCAGCACTTGGCCTTAAAAATTCCAGGTCCCAGGGCACCTGGGTGGCTCAGTGGGTTTAGCATCTGCTTTTGGCTCAGGTCATGATCCTAGGGTCTTGGGATCGAGTCCCGCATCAGGTTCCTTGCTCAGCAGGGACCCTGCTTCTCCCTCTGCCTACTGCTCCCCCTGCTTGTGCTCTCTCTCTCTCTGACAAATAAATAAATAAAATCTTTTTTTAAAAAAAGATTTTATTTATTTATCTGACAGAGAGAGAGATCACAAGTAGGCAGAGAGGCAGGCAGAGAGAGAGGGGGAAGCAGGCTCCTGCTGAGCAGAGAGCCCGATGCGGGACTCAATCCCAGGACCCTGAGATCAGGATCCGAGCTGAAGGCAGAGGCTTAACCCACTGAGCCACCTAGGCACCCCTAAATAAATAAAAATCTTAAAAAAAAAAATCCAGGTCCGTCTAACTGGTGGAGATGAAAATAACCCTGGCTCAGCCTAAAGAGAAAAAAATGTTCCCTTTTTTTTTCTGAAGCCACGGAAATGAAAGCAGCTTCTTTCCTGCAGCTGAAAACCATTCTTGCAAATGTTACTGCTTACAAGAGAATCTTGTCAGACAATCACATGTAAGAGGCGGTTGCTTTGTCCTGTGAAAGTAACCTTTAACTTTTACAAAGCTTGTGATTCTGATCGCTTGTCTTCCTTAATAATGGGTTGCCCTGGCAATAATATTTAAATTCACTTCTCTGTTTTCTCGAAGGTATAAATACCTGTGAGTTTCTTTGTTAAGGCAGAAGGGGAGCATGGGGCACCTCCCTCGGGTCCCACATGCCCCACACACCCCACACGCAGGAGATAATGGAATCCCGGTGATTGTGACTGTGAGGTCTCTACAACAGACTTCGAGGGTCTGGTCTCGTTCAAATGAACACCCAGGGGACAAGGGCACACCTTGTGGGGGTGGAGGGCAGGGGGCGCGAGAGGTCCCCGTGTTAAGGATACCTTTGGGAAGAAGGCCAGGAAGCTGACCGAGGACGAGTACAAGGAGACGTGGGTGGCACCATGGGGCCCACTGGCTGATGGTGTCGGTCTACGAATGTGGCAGGACCTTTTCTCCAGCCATCCTTGGCTGTCCACACATGGGATCAGGGAAGCTGGATGGTGGGGTTCATCTGGGTAGTCTCTTTGCAGTGGAAACCCGGGGCCCGGGGGCCGTGGACAGCTGTGGCATGGATGAGAGATTGCCCGGTGCCGGCTTCTCAGGGGAGGAAGCTCGACGGCAGGGGAGGGGAGAAGCAGTGCCTCCCTCCAGGCAGCAGCTGAGCACTCTGGGATAGTAGGGAGGTCTCTCGGGCTGAGGAGATCATGACATTGGCTCTGCCCCGTCTAAACCCATTAGCTCAGTTTCCTCATGTAGGAGATGATCTGAACTCTTTACTCACAAAACTTACGACACCAAATTTTGTGTGTGTGTGTGTGTGTGTGTGTGTGTATTTTCTCACACCAGCCAACTTCTCCTACAATTCAGTTCAATTCTTCTACAGTTCAATGCAATTCTGGCACTATCTACCAGGGTCCCTCTCAGATCCCACAGTTCTAAGGGCTCAGTCCCCCAGACTGCCATTCTTTGAGATGCCCGTCGTAAGTGCCAGGTTGTCCCCGGAAATTCTGACCAACGGGCTAACAATTCAAAGGGCTCCATGGGTTTCAGAATTCTCTAGGACGATGCACCCAACTCAGGAAAGTGCTTTCCTTACCATTAACAGTTTCTTATAAAAGTTACAACTCAGGAACGGATACATAGAAGAGATGTAAGGGGCAAGGTTCCGGGGAGAGAAGGTGCACAGGGAACGTCCATGCCCTCTGGGCATACATACCACCCTCCCAGCACCTTGATGTGTAAGCAGTTCTGGAAGCTCCCTGTTCTCTGTCATTTAGGAGTTTTTATGGAGATGCCATCATGTAGGCATGACGGATCAAGTCCTCGGCCAGTAGTGATCGGAAGGAAATCTCCGGCTCTTCTCCCTTCCCCGAGGTCATGGGTGGGACTGAAAGTTGCAAGCCTCTTTTTAGGGGTTGGGTCCTCTGGCAACCAGCCCTCCTATCCCCCTCGAGCTCTGTAGGGTCCCTCCACACCAACGGTTTCATCTTGTCATAAACTCTGATCCTGGTTCCTGACACAGAGCTCCCAAATCCCTTGGAATTTCCTGGGTGATAGGAGTGCCTTTTTTTCTAATGTGATGGCTCTCGTTAGGCTCCTGGATAGCTTTGAGAGGGGCCTTAGGAGCTTGGAACTTTGAGCAACCATTTCAGCTTCCAGGGAGAAGAGAGGGACTAGAGGTTGAGTTAATAATCCACCACACTTACCTCCATAAAATCCCGGCAGTATGGGGTTCGAGGGGTCCCCAGTCAGTGAACACATTCTTGTGCTGGGAAGGGGGTGCACCCCACTTCCATGGGAACAGAAGGTCCTGACTCGGGACCCTCTGGACTTCACTGTTCCTCTGTCCATTCTTTATCGTCTCCATCATATAACCCGTAAATGTGTTTATCCAAGTTCCCTGAGCAAAGTATTGAACCGGAGGAGGGGGTTGTGGGAATTCCCAACTTGTAGCCAAATCAGACAGAAGTCTGGGTCCCCTCACGACCCACTACTTGAGATTGGTGGAATGAGGGGGAAGTCTCGTGGCCCTGAGCCCTTAGCCCGTGCGATCTGATGTTAACTACAGGTAGATAGTGTCAGAATCAGTTGTTGGACACCTGGCTGATGTTGGAGAATTAGCTGATGTGGAAACAAACAAACAAACAAACAACTGCTATTTGGTGTCAGAAATTTTGTGAGTAGAGTGTAAAGAAAACAGAATTTTTAGTGGGGCAAGAAAATTCCAGACAGAGGAACTAGAAGGAGTGAAAAGCATGAATGAGTGGGCTTGGGGCCTGTGTGAGGACCAGGGGAATTTCCGGGGCTGTCTAGGGTTCATGGGATGAGGGGGTCACAGAAGAGCCTGGATGGAAGGCTGTTGGAGGCTGATGGCCTTGCATTTTTATCTCAAGCTATTGGCCAGTTGTTAGCAAAAGATTGGCAGCATCGGATCTATGTTTTGGCAAAATCCCCTTGGCTGAAGCGTGGAGAATGAACGGGAATGGGATCAATTAAGTCAGGGGTTGGCAAACTACGGCTGGTTGGCCTGGTTTTGTACCCATTGTAAGTTAAGAATGAGTTTTGCATTTTTAAATGGCTGGGAAAAAAAAAATCAAAGGAAGAATAAGGTTTTGTGACACATGAATATTATATGCAATTCAAAGCTCAGTGTAATTTAAATAAAGTTTTGTTGGAACACGGCCATGTTCATTCACTTAGGTATTGTTTATGGCTGCTTTTTCCTACAATGGCACAACCGAACAGTTGTGACAGCGACTATAATATGTAAGTAACTGCATAATATCCTTAATTTTGCCTCTTGGTCCACAGAACCTAAAATATTTACTATCTGGCCCTTTATAGAAAAGGTTTGTTAACCCCCGAATTAACGGGTATTTTAAGCAGTTCAGGCACTGTTGCACTAGGGTGGTGATGGGCAGACAGGGAGCGCTGGACGAATTTAGGAACTGTTCAGGAGGTGGACTGACCAACTGGTACAGGGAATTGAGAAGGAGAAGGAGTCCAAGATGATGCACAGATTTCTGAATTGAGTGCTGCGTGGATGGTGGTGCTAGCCAGGCCAGGAACACCGGGAGGGGGAGTAGAACTGGGGGGCGTACCGGGACCTGTAGGACCTACGGGGAGAGTGACGGTAGTTTTCAGGCTTATTTTGTGTGATAGTCTGATTCCTGGAGTTAGGCAGTTTGTGTGTGTTAAAGATGCAAAGAACAAAGGCATCACCTCAAAGTCTTTGGAGCTTGCGGCTGGTGTGGGACACCTGCTATTCCAAAGGCTTTGGTGCTGTAAAGGTAGGCGGTACCCTGTCTAAATGTCCAGCTGGATCAGTGTCTGTTCTGTGCAATCAGAGCCCGGCTCCAAGAAATGAAACTGATGATTCCAAAAGCCTGGGGGGAGGCCCTGGGAGAACATGGGGGGGCTGGGCTGTCCTTCCATCCCAAGCACCCCCCACCCCCCTGCCCCCATCTGTCTCTTACTTGTCTGGTGAAGCCGGCGTACAGGAGGACAGGCTTGCCCCAGCAGGTTTAGCCTGGTAGCCAAGTGAACTGGTCCTTCCCGGGCCTCGGGTTCCTGCCAAGATGTGGGGCAGTTGCTGAGGTGGCCAATGATCTACTCTATCTTTTGCCTTGGGGTCCTGCTCTCTGGGAAGAAACCCCTGGCAGGTTTTAAGCGCCGAGTCTCGGCAGGGCAATTCCCTAGGTTGCCAGCAGATGGCGCTCAAGTGATACTGTGAGAACCGCGGGGTGGCGGGGAGGGGGCAGTCCGGACGACAAAGTCCTACCCGGTGCCCCTTCTCTAGGCCCGCTCCAACTTGGTAGGGGCATTCACAAAGCCACCTCATTCTTTCCTCACTTCCTGTTCACGTTGGAAACAGCCCTTGTTCCCAGGGCCAAGGAAGACACCTTCAGGGCAGGGTGGTGGGGGTGGGGGTTGCGGGGGTGGTTTGGGATGTTTGGGGTGGACTGACGCCATATCCAGCCACCTTCTCCTGTCAGCCTCAAGCCATTTCCTCCATCTTCTGGCAGCTGGCTTTGAAGGACTCTTGCTACAGAGGCTTGCAGGGCCCAGGCCCCATGTTTGGGATGCTGCCTTCGTGGACTGCAAGTCCTCCCCGACCCTCCTTTCGGCAAGACCCACTTCTCCCCCCCCACAACACCCCCTCCCAGGCGGGGGTGGGGGATGGGCCTCTGGACTCGGTAAAGGCACGGCTGGAGGTGTAGGGAAATGTGTGGGTCCCGAACAGCCTCGAACTCTGGTAACACTGGTCATTGCTCGCGGAGCCTGGGAAGGGCTTTCTTCCTAATCTCTCCAGCCCTCTTCCCTCTTCTGCCAGGAGCTCCTTCCCCTTGAGGAGACTGAAAATAAGAGACTTGCCTAGGGTTGCCTGGTGGGGGCCATGGGCAAGGTAGGACTCGCGCTTGCGACAAGGGACAAGTGTGAACCGCTAGCCCCATTCCTGATGGGAACACCAGGACCTCCCTCTCCTGGCTTCCGGATTCCAGAGCTCCTCTCCTCCTAAGGCTGCTGCTCGGCTTCCTCACTCTCTCTGCCGCCAAGACTGCTTTTCCAGTGCCTTTGCCACAGGGCCGGGCATTGAACCCTAAAGGGGGCTCAGGGCTACAAGGGAGCAGTGGTGAAGAATGGGTGCTCCCAGCGTCTAGAGGTGACATAGTGTGGGAAGCTTTCCTTTTTCTGGGGTGCTGACTGCTGTGTGTGTGTGGGGGTGACCTTCTATGCCCTCTCTGTAAAAAGTTCAGCCCACCCAGGACCTCATTCCTTTAACCAGCATTTCTCAAACTTTAGCCTGCATCAGCACACCCAGAGGGTTTGTTGAAGCACAGGTTGGGCTCGCTCGACCCCTAGAGTTTCTGGATCAGTAACCCTGGGGTGACTCCACTTAGAGATCTAACAAGTTCCTGAGTGATACTAATGCTACTGGTCAGGACGGTGGTGTCTTCAAAGATTAACTCGGGAGGTCTGGGTGGTCCAAACCCGGCACATTCTGGAGAAAGGTTTGGTCCTCGTCCAGGGTCGTGGGAGATCACCCCAGGCCCTTGGAATATCCCACCTGATAAGAGTGTCTTTGTTTACCTGAGGGCCCTGGGTCTCGTGGTATCAGATTAGCCTCGGAGGGGCTGGACACTGAGTAACTAAGGCCAGCCAAGTGGGTCAGCCAGGCTTACATGAGCAATTTCCAGTAGAAACATTGGACACCAAGGCTCAGGTAAGCTTTGTGGTTGGTAATCTTTCATGCATGTTGTCACACATGGAAGGCTTAAATGACTTCTTAAATGACCCCATGACTCCTGCTGGGAGAGGACAACTGGAAGCTTGCACCTGGTCTCTTTTAGACTCTGCCCTATGTGTTATTAGCGTTTGCTGATTTTTTTTTTTTCCCCTAAAGAGGGGGAGTCAGAGTATACAGAGAGAGCAGGGGAAGGACAGACGTGCCCAGTGTGGAGCCCAGCGCAGGGCTCCGTCCCACAACCCAGAGATCATGACCAGAGCACAAATCAAGAGTTGGTATGCTTAACCGACTGAGCCACCCGGGCGCCCCTCCTTTGCTGATTTTAATTTATATTCTTTTACTGTAATAGATTTTAACCATGAGTGTAACAGCTCTGCTGAGTTAGGTGTGTTTTTCTAGCAAATCATTGAACCTAAGTGTGCTCCTGAGGACCCCGAGAACCACTACTCTGTGCTGTGGGGCTGACCTCTCGAAGATTCCTTTGCTTTAAGCTTTAGGGCCCCCTCACCCATGAGATGCCTAGAACCTGGCCTGAGGGTCCCCTTTATGGAGTGCTTTGGTCTGGACCCCAAGTGTCCCCTCTCCCTAGTCCACGGGTCAGGAGGCTGTGAATTGCCTGGAAGGCTGGGTGTTGCTTTGTAGGCTAACCCTGAATGGTCCTCCTGGGTCAGTGGGCCCTGGTCTCCCCATCTGTAAATGGAGCCTTGCAGCAGTTCTACTCTCTCTGGTTCTCGTAGGCCCCCAGAGCAGCCACATATGACAAAGCTGATAGAGCATATGCTGGGCTACGGGCAAGGGCAATGTATTTTACTTGGCCTCCCTACCGCCCATGAACGACCTACTCACCTGAGCCGGGGACCTTGGAGTGCTGGGGCCCACGGGTTTCAGGAGATCGAGACACTCAGTGCTGCCCCTGCTGGGACTGCCTGTTGCACAGTACTTGGGCCCTCTCTGTCCCATTCTGCCCTGGCCTAAGCCCAGGCCCAAGATTCAACATAGGGAAGAAGGCCCCAGAGTGCCCTCTGGGTATGTGGCTTTATTCACAGACTCAGCACTTGCTGAGAATAAAAGGAAAGAACATCGGGGGTGGGGCCAGGCTGGGTCCGGAGATTAGGGCGGCTGGGAGGCCATGCACGGGTTGGACTGGGAGCTCACAGGAGAGGACCCGTCGGCTGGGCCAGGCCTGTGTGGGGCAGGCTGGACGCAGGCAGCATGCGGGAGACCTGGCTAGGCCTGCGTGGAGCAGTCCATCAGGTGGCGGCTGTGAGCCAGGGAGGGAGGGAGGGACCGAGGGTTTCTCTGGGGCAGAGGGTATGGGTGTGGGGCTGGACAGCAGGCACCCCTGCCCCTCATTCCCAGGGAAACGACAGAGTGGGACAGTCAGAACACCTGGAGCCTGGTCCTGCTCCTGTCTCGGGACTTGGTGTGTGACGGCAGCCAAGCTGGTCTCTTCTGGTGACATTGTCCTGCTGATGCTTGGACGTTTGCTGTGGGGACACTCTGGGGACATCTGTAGGGAGTTCAGACAACCCTGGAGAGTGTGCCTAGGACCCAGCTTGGGCGCGGCAGGGGTGGGGTGGGATGGAGTGGGGGGTGGAGGTGAGGGGGGTGGGGGGGCTGTGCCCGGGGAGAGAGGGGATACCCAGTATCCAGCCAGGGGGTGCTGCCTTGGAGCCAAGCTTTCCTTTCAGTGGTTGGCATCAGCTCCCTGCTGTTGGCCCGGGGGTGGGGTGGGGCGGGGCCGGGTACCATCTCCCACCGCCATCCCCCCATGGGGCCAGCCCCTGGGCCAGGGATGACTGAAATGTGAACCTACTTACTCCTGGCCTGGCCTGCTGGCTCCCCACGGATTTCCTGCCTGAAGGCAAACAAGGGATCTAAAAGCTTGGATCCTCCCCTCCCCTGCCTTCTTCCTGGTGACAGCCCATTCCCACCCAGCAGGGAACAGAAAAACCAGTTCCCCCGGTTCAGGTTCGTTCCCTGCTTGGGAATAGCAACAGTTTGGAAAGCTGGCAGGGTCTGTCTGGGCTGTCCAGGAAGGTGACCTACGGCTCTCCCCCGCCCCCTGGAAGCCTGGTGAGGACAGAGCAGGGCCCTGGGTCTGAGGTCGCAGCCCCTGCCTGCTTCCTTCCTGCTGGGCTGTCCCAGGGCCTGGGGTGGCGGGCCTGGACGCCGGCTAGGGGCCCTCAGCACTGGCGGGAGGGGGTGCGGTGCACAGAGCCCGGGCGCTTGGGGATCTTGCGCCAGCGACGCTTGTCCCAGCGGCAGAGCAGCAGCAGGCGGAAGGTGTCCCGGAAGGCTTTGTTGCAGAGCGCGTAGCACATGGGGTTGATGGTGCTGTTGACGTAGCACAGCCAGTAGCCCAGCTCCCACAGGGTCTCGGGAACACAGTTCTTGCAGAAGGTGGACACCAGCACCATGATGTTGTACGGCGTCCAGGTGACGATGAAGGCCAGCAGAATGGCGCTCAGGGTCCGAGCCGCCTTCTTCTCCTTGACCAGCGAGAAGGTCTTCCGCTTGGCCAGCTGCTCCTTCCCCCGGGGCTTCTGGCTCTTGCCCGCCCGCTCGCGCCCCTTCCGGGTTGGCCTCTTGACCGTGTTGGGGGAGCTCCGGGGGGGCTGCTTGGCCGGGGCCTGGGCCTCGGGGTCCACCATGGGCATCTTGATCACCACCTCGGAGCCGGGCTCCTCCCCCTCGGAGGACGTGAGGGACTCCATGGAGCCTTCATCCTCTTCCTCCTCTTCCTTCCAGCTGTAGGCCTGCAGCAGCCTGGGCGCCCGGCAGCAGCGGCAGCAGCGGCCCGGAGGGGTCTCTGGGGAGCCCTCCGTCCCCCGCTGGGACCGCTCAGAGCTGCTGCTGCTGCCGCCCCCCTTCCCGGGCGTCTCGGAGCCCTGCAGGGCTGCCAGCTCCCGGGCCCGGTTCTCCGTCTCCCGGTAGATGCGCCAGTAGAGCGTGCACATGACCGTGACCGGGAGGTAGAAGGCGGCCATGGCTGTGCCGAAGGTGATGATGGGCTGCGAGAGGAACTGGATGTAGCACTGCCCGGCCAGGACCGTCCGCTCCCCTACCAGGTACTGCCAGAAGAGGATGGCCGGAGCCCACAGGATGAAGGAGACCAGCCAGGCCAGGCCGATCATCAGGGCCGCCCGGCGGGGTGTGCGCTTGGCTCGATAGCTCAGGGGCCGGGTCACGGAGAAGTAGCGGTCGAAGCTGATGAGCAGCAGGTTCATGACGGAGGCGTTGCTGGCCACGTAGTCCAGGGCCAGCCAGAGGTCGCAGGCCAGGGTGCCCAGAGCCCAGTGGCCCATGAGTAGGTACGTGGTATAGAGGTTCATGGAGAAGGTACCGATGATGAGGTCGGCACAGGCCAGGCTGAGCAGGAAGTAGTTGTTGACTGTCTTGAGCTCAGTGTTGACCTTGAAGGAGATGAGTACCAACAGGTTGCCTGTCACTGTGGCCAGGGACAGGAGGCCTGTGGTGATCCCAATGAAGGCCACTTGCCAGGGTCCTTTTCCTGGTGCCAGGACGGTGATGTTGGGGCTGACGGCGGGTGGGGCCGAGGTATTCATGGTGGTGGGCTGGGGTTGGGGGGGGGGCAGCCCCTTCCTCTAGTCGCGGTACAGGGCTTCCTCAGGGGGAGGTCATCACCTGGAACAAGAGGACACGAGCTTTGGTTGGGTTGCTGCTCATCTCTGATAGCTTGGGGTGGAAGGTGCTGGGGACACGGCCTCTGCTTTCTTGGACCCTTAGCCGAGACATCATCCCTTCTCACCTGCGGCCACTCGCAGTCATTCATAAGGCACCTTCCCAGCCGTGAATGGATGTGCCGGCAGCCCTGGGGGGTGGGGATTTGGAATCCAGAGATGGAATCCTCCTCCTGGCTTCACCGTTCAGACTCCCAGCCTCAATTTTCTCATTGGGAAATTGCTACTAATTCCTGTCTTGCTTCACTCCTGTGGCAGGAGTCGGGAGACTGGCTTTGTATACAACACTGCCAAATTTTCAAAGCACTTCACTCAATTTTATTAAAGCTCTCATTTACTAGGTAGTTACTACATGCCAGACACAGGACTAAGCACTTAACTGAATTACCTAATTTAACTGTCGTACATCTCTAGGAGGAAGGTCTCTTAGGCTCCCCATTTCCCCGAGGCAGCCGTGGCTCCAAGCGGCCACTAGAGCAGGCCACAGCGACAGAGGAGGTGAGTATGGTTAGAACCCACGTCTCTCTTTTACTTTGAGCATGCGGAGCTCCAGCAGGATTCTTCCATCAAATAAGGCGAGATGGGAAGGCCGGGGCAAGGCTCTAGAGAAGATAAGGGGGAGGTTATGTTGCCGTGACTGCATGTTTCCCTGGGTGTATGTGTGAGAGCACGCGCATGTGTGTCTGTGTGTGACACAGAGATAGAGAGAGAGAGAGAAAGAGAGGAGGGAGGCAGAGTTTGGAGCTGGATCAACCCCTCTCGGAGGGCAGCTGGGTAAGTTGCTCTGGGTCTAAATGCTTGTCTGGAGGTAGAAAGTCTGGAGGGACAGGCTCCTGGGTGGCTCAGTCGGTTAAGCATCTGTCTTTGGCACAGGTTATGATCCCAGGGTCCTGGGATCGAGTCCCGAGTTGGGTTCCCTGCTCAGTGGGGAACGTGCCTCTCCCTCTGCCTGCCACTCTGCCTGCTTATGCTCGCTCTTTCTCTGACAAAGAAACAAAATCTTAACAAAAAATGAAAAAGAGTCTGGAGTGAATGCAGGCCACGGTAGTGGGGCGCTGTTGGCAGGGAAACTGAGGGCCTCAGCTCCCAGCAGGGATCTGGCCCCTGATGAGGTGTGGGAGCCCCCTTCTGTCTCCCCACTCTCTCCCTGGGTCCAAGCTGAGTGAGGGGCAGCAAGGGGAAAAGGAAGATTCCCCCACATTTTTCTTGAAACTGGAGTCCAGCCCAGGCACTAAAGGACTAAAGGTGTGTAAAGGGAAAAGCCGGGTCTCTTAGCAACCTTAGCCGGAGAACCCCACCACTCAGCCACCATTTTGCTGTTTTTTGTTTTGGCAGGTCCCTTCCTGTCCCGGGCCTCAGGCATCCGTCTGTCCTTGGAAGACTGGGGTCTCTCCCCACATGCTGCTATGGTTTCAGGGGTTGTATCATTGGAAAAATTTCAAGGGAGAGACATCGGGCACCGGGCTCTGGTGTTCCTCAGGAACTGGTCTCTGACAGAGAGATGAGGGCGCTGTGTGCCTGTGAGGAGGTCAGGGCATGACAGGCGGCTGTGACAGCCTGTGACCGAGGGTGTGTGGCTGAGGTCATCTCCACCGGTCACGGGGTCGGGGCGTGAGAGGGACTCTCAGGATGGCAGTCGGGAGTGTGACAGAAGGAGCGAGAAGGACCGTCGCTGTCAGCGTGTGCTTGTGCGTCTTGGGCCGTTTGCACGTCAGGAGGACACAGCACGTCATGGTGGAAGGGCCTGGACAGCCTGAGTCACACTGGCTCCGCTGGGACCCAGGCTGTACCATTTATTTCCAGGGTATGGGATCGCTGCTGGCAGTGTCATTGCTGGGTGCCTCAGTTTCCTCAGCTGGAAAACAGGAATGACACTAGTCCCTGGCGAATAAATCAAGGAATTGTGAGGCCGAAATGGGTCTATAGATGAAGAGTGCCTGAGGCAGGCCTGGCACCACAGGCCTGAACTTGGTTCCCGTGATTCTTAGCATGTGTGCCGGTGAGGGCTTCCTCCTACAAGGGTTTGCTCCTTTTACTTTTCTTTTTCTTTCTTTTTTTTTTTTTTTAAGATTTATGTATTTGAGGGGCGCCTGGGTGGCTCAGTGGGTTAAAGCCTCTACCTTCGGCTCAGGTCATGATCCTGGGGTCCTGGGATTGAGTCCCATATCGGGGCTCAGTGGGGAGGCCTGAGTTCTCTCTGCCTGCCTCTCTGCCTACTTGTGATCTCTGTCTGTCAAATAAATAAATAAAATCTTAAAAAAAAGATTTATGCATTTGAGACAGAGAGGGAGAGAGGGAAGGGGGGGAGGGGCAGAGGGAGAGGAAGAAGCAGACTCCCCGATGAGCAGGGAGCCCAACATGGGGCTCCATCCCAGGACTCTGGGATTGTGACCTGAGCCGAAATCAAGAGTCGGCTGAGTGAGTTTCACTGATGGAGCCACCCAGGCACCCCAAGTGTCTGCTCCTTTGATTAAAAATTTCTTGGGGTGCCTGGCTGGCTCAGTCGGTGGAGCATGTGACTCTTGATCTTGGGGTCATGAGTTCAAGCCCCACGTTGGGTGTAGCGATTACTTAAATAAACTTAAAAGAAATTTTGAATACTATGACAATAGCAACTGCCAACGATAATGATCATTGTTACTATTCAGTGTTCCCTGAGTGGCAGTCGCTGCTGAAAGCACTTTTGTGCATTACTGCATTTAATCTTAACTGGGAAGCACGTGACCTAGGGGTCGCTCTTCTCTCCATTTCCCAGGTGAAAAACAGAGGTTGGGAAAAGCAAGATCAGGCAGGTAAGGTAGGAACCAAGATCTGAGCCCAAGCACTTCATTCCACTGAAACTGTATTTATAAAAACCGATGGCTGGCTTGGAGGCTATCATAGTTTGCCAATTGGAATTTTATCTGTCTTTTCTTTAAAAAAAAAAAAAAGATGTTATTTATTTATTTGACAGAGAGAGAGACAGCGAGAGAGGGGGCATAAGCAGGGGGAGTGGGAGAGGGAGAAGCAGACTCCCCACAGAGCAGGGAACCCGATGTAGGGCTGATCCCAGGACCCTGGGATCCCGACCTGAGCTGAAGGCAGATGCCTAATGACTGAGCCACTCAGGTGCCCTTGGAACTTTATCTCTTAAATTGTGGGGTTTTTTTTTTTGTTGTTGTTGTTGTTGTTTTTTAGTAATCTCTACACCCAGTGTGGGGCTTGAACTCATGACCCTGATATCAAGAGTTGTGTGCCCTTCTGATTGAGCCAGCCAGGCGCCCTGCCAATTTGAATTTCAAAAATATTATGCTGAAATATTATTTGTCTTGGGGTGCCTGGGTGGCTCAGTGGGTTAAAGCCTGTGCCTTTGGCTCAGGTCATGATCCCAGCGTCCTGGGATGGAGCCCCACATCGGGCTCTCTGCTCAGCAGGGAGCCTGCTTCCCTTCCTCTCTCTCTGCCTGCTTGTGATCTCTGCCTGTCAAATAAATAAATAAAATAAAATAAAAAAAAGAAATATTACTTGTCTTGCTTACTGAATTGTTTTTTTTTTTTCTGAATTGTTTTTATTAAAGATTTTATTTATTTATTTGACAGACAGAGATCACAAGTAGGCAGAGAGGCAGGCAGAGAGAGAGGAGGAAGCAGGCTCCCTGCTGAGCAGAGAGCCCGATGTGGGGCTCGATCTCAGGACCCTGGGATCATGACCTGAGCCGAAGGCAGAGGCTTTAACCCACTGAGCCACCCAGGCGCCCCTTGCTTACTGAATTTTGTTGCATTATCTTCCCGTAACCAAAGGCAGGTGCTGGGCTGGAGGCTGGCATGGGACTGTGCCCACGGAGGCTTTCCCTGGGGAGGTACTGGTGGATGTCAGCAGCTGTGACACTGTTGCCCTGCACAACTCCTGCCCCTCTCATCTGAACTCAGTGCTCTTTAGTGCCCATTGCACAGATGGAGCAACTGAGGCCCAGAGAAAAGGGGGAAGAAGGCATGGTGTATCTCCAAAGTCTCTTGGCTCTTATCGGGTGCCGGCTCCATTTCCCAACCCCTCAACCTCCGGTGCTTTGGGGCAGCTCTGGAGCCCCCCGTAGTTCCCTGGGTCAAGATGGGAAAAGACTAAGTCAGAGTCAGACAAGATGAACTTGCTGACCTCAGAGGCCGCACCCCAAGCAGCTGCTGGGGCGTCCTGTCTGCCGGGGCGTGGTGTGGCCATCAGCTCTGCGTCAAGGCCTCCCATCTGTCTGGTCCCACACCACCACCCGGCTAGGCTTGGGGTTGGGGGGTGAGGGAGACAGTTTTGCCTCAGGTGTAAAGTCAGAGGTGCCCCCAAACTCAGAGTTCAAGAAAGTGGATATTTTAATGCAATATTTAAAAAGTTGATGGGGTGCCTGGCTGGCTCGATGACTCTGGATCTCGGGGTCGTGGGTTCGAGCCCCATGTTGGGTATAGAGAGTACCTTAAAAAAAAAAAAAAAAAGGAAGCTGATGCACAACCATCCATCATGAATAAAATTTTAAAGAAAGGCAGGGTCCAATCTTGCACTTGCGCAAACCATCCGATCACCCATGACTCACCCTGATCTTGGCCCTGGTTTCAATGAAACTTTATTTATAAAAACAGACGGCTCGCCTATGGGCTGTCTAGTTGCTGATTTTTTTTTTTTGTAAGTTGATTTTTAAAAACGTAACATTACAATATTATTTATCTCGATTAGTGAGTTTTTGTGTGTCTTCCCTCAAAACTGTCTCTTCCTAGCGGTGTGATCCTCAGCAACCGTTTAACCTGTCCTTCCTCGGCCACCATCTGCCAGCTGCTGGGGTTCACAGCATCCAAAGCACGTCTCTGGACTTATTTCTGGCTCCTCAGTCCCACCCACAGCCCAGCCCCCTCTTGCTGTCCAGACCCCAGCACAGCCCCGCTCCAGTCCTAGATTCCTCATTTGTTTTTTTTTTAATTTCTTCTCTTTTTAAAAATGTGTTTTTATTTATTATTATTACATATATATATATTTAAAGATTATTTACTCATTTATTTGAGAGAGAGAACAAGCAGGGAGAGGAGCAGAGGAAGAAGGAGGTGCAGATTCCCTGCTGAGCAGGAAGCCCAATGTGGGGTTCCATCCCAGGACCCCCGAGATCGTGACCTGAGCCGAAAGCAGACACTTGACTGGCTGAGCCACCCAGGTGCCCCAGCTTTGATGAGTTTTAAAAGGGCTTTCGGAATGGAGGATCTATGGGAAGTGGTCCTTGGAGGCAGTCCCCCTCCTTAAGGGCTAGAAATCCCTCCCACTAACTCATTTTTCTTTTAAAAATATTTTAAAAATTTATTTGTTTATTTATCAGAGAGAGAGAGAGAGAGAGAGTGAGCACACACACAGGTAGGCAGAGAGGCAGGCAGAGGCAGCGAGAGAAGTAGGCTCCCTGCCGATCAAGGAGCCCGACGCGGGACTCGATCCCAGCCTGGGATCGTGACCTAAGCCGAAGGCAGTGGCTTAACCGACTGAGCCACCCAGGCGTTCCCCGCTCACTCATTTTAACAGCCACGCTGATAACCACCATCATGAATCACGTCCTGCATGCCAGACACTGGATGTATGCTATCATTTCCTGTACTCCATGGGGCACCCCAGCGGGGGTCTTATCTCTGTTTCACAGACGAAGACACTGAAGTTCGACTTGCTGATGGTCTCACAGTGGTGAGAAGTGGAGGACCTAGGATTCGGCCCCGGGGCTGCGGCTCCTAGGTCTGCGTTCTCCCCGCTTGGCAGACTCCTCTGTACCCCAACTAGGAGCTGGAGGGACTAAGGCCTCCCAGGAGAGCAGGGGCAAAGAGGAGGTAGTGGTTCTGGGGAACTGGACCCCGATTCTTCCACTGCCTGGATCTTCTGAGCTCTTGGGCTACTGCCCAAGGACAGAGTCATCAATAACTCTGCCTTTCCTCCCCAGTCAGAAGCAGAGGCCGCCCCCCAAACCTCTTTCAGACAGAGATTTGCTCAGGAGAACATTCCCAGGGGCCTGCTCTGGTCCCTGCGGTGTGACCTTGGGCAAGTCACTGTCTCAACCTGGTAATCCTTCTGTAGGCTGATGGTGTGTGAGGATGTGTGCATTGCTGAGCGGGAATAAGAAATGGTGGTGGGGTGCTGGTGGGGTGCCTGGGTGGCTCAGTCGTTGAGCAGCTGCCTTCGGCTCAGGTCATGGACCCAGGGTCCTGGGATCCAGCCCAGCATCGGGCTCTCTGCTCAGCGGAAAGCCTGCTCCTCCCTCTCCCACTCCCTCTGCTTGCGTTCCCTCTCTCGCTGTGTCTCTGTTAAAAAAATAAATAACATCTTAAAAAAAAATGGTGGGGGTGAGTCTCTCCTCTGTGGGTGTCACGTCTGGGGTACCAGAAGGAGGCGAGGAAGCAGGAGGCGCTTTTCTGCTCAGGACTGTGGCCTCCTGCTGAAGGCTGTTGGAGCTTTTAATAATATTATTAATATTATCATAACAACTGGCATTCACTGATTGTTTACCATATATCAGACCCAGCTCTAAGCTTTCTAGTTATGATTAAATTGACCTGCTACAACTCCTTGTGAAACAGGCTTTATTGTCCTCAATTTGCAAAAGGGGTGACACAGGTTTTGAGGCCTTAAGGACCTTAACTCTTTATTGCAACCAGGATGTAGACCTCTTGGACCCCTGCTTACTCTGATCTGCTCTTGTGGGAATGGCGGGCTCCCCAGCCTCCTCGCCCACCTTGGCTGACTTGGCCAACCCAGAGTTTGAGGTTTGAGTCAATGAAGAACCAGTCCTTCCTTTAGAATCTGGCCTGGGTTTGTGTATGTGTGTGTGCGTGTGCGCGCGCGCGTGTGTGAGTGTGTGTGTGTGTGTGACAGTGTCTGTTGTCGATCTGCGTGATGTGTGATGACAGCGCTATGGAAGGGGGAGGTCTAGCCGTAGCTCTCTGAGGAGCAGGGTAGGGGCTGCGTCTGCTCTCATTCGCTGCTTTATCCCAGTGCTTGGCACACGTAGTTTCTCCATAAATATTTTGTGGAACAAATAAGTGAGTTTGTACGTGGGGTCCTCCTGTTTCATCTCAGGCTCAGGAGCATGCCCCCTACTCCTTCTGGCTGTTGCTTACCCTCACCTGCTGGGTCCCTGTCTCCTGGGTGAGGCCCTGTCTGGCTTGAGAGCACAGGAGAGAAATGGCCAAGAGCATCCTCACCTGTTCAACGGACCAAGGAACCTCCTGACTCACCTGCTGCCGGGAAGCTGAGCACAGTGATAGGACAGGCGCGGGCGTGGGAGGGAACCTGTCAGTGCTGGGGAAGGAAGAAGTCAGCCTGGGCTTAAAGGGTTAAGGGATGAGGTCAGAGCCTCTAGAACAGCAGGCCAGACTACTGACCGCCAGAGCCTTGGATGGATCCCCAGGGGCTGGGGATCTGGCTGGCAAGAGGAAGGGGGAGGCCGGGAGCGATTGCTGGGGAGAAGGATTCCTGAACACTGGGGTTCCTGAATCTTACCCCTGGTCGAGTGGTGGAGAAGGGGAGAGGGAGAGTGAGGGGTTGCTGGGGAAGAGACTCAGGAGGGAGGAGCGAAGCCATCTTGTGATTCTGGGCCTGGAAGCTGGCGGAGCCCTGACTGGAGAGAATGAGCAGTACTGGGGAGAGGGAGATACAAGGTAGGGTCCGTGCGGCTGGGCTTCTGGGGTTTCACATGTGCAGGGAGGGGGGCATTCTTCCGGCCGGGTCTTCTGACGGGTCCCTTCTGCTGGGCCCTTCATCCAGAAGCCAGCCTGTCACAGGCGGCTTTCTCCCCCTGGGTTAACTTTTCTCTAAAAGTAGCTCTTGACCCATTAAAGGTGCACAAAACTCCTACCTCCAATGCCTGGCCTTGGCAAGGAGGGGGCAAACACATGCAATTTACCACATTTTCAGGCTCAACAGTCACCACTGAGAATGCCAACTAGCCCTGGGGAGAGCAGGAGCCATCAGTTAAAGGCTCGTAAGTGCGCTGCCGAGCCGGAAGAGGAGCGTCAGCCCTAGAACCACTGCCAAACACACTCACGGCTGATGGACTTTAACCAGTTCCCCGACTTGAGCCAAACCATGCCAGAGCCAGGCAGTCGGCAGGCTGGGCCCTAGACCTCACTCCGCCAGGTGGCATCATCAGAGCTCCGCCCCTCATCCACCTCTCCACTTGCCCCCTGTTCTTCCATCCTTGAATTCTCCTCCCCATTTCCTTTCTTCTCTCTCCCTCCCTCCCCCATCCTTCTAGGCATCACCATGGCATCACAGCAGAGCAGAAACCCAGCAAGATAGTCACCCACCTCTCCCCGCCCGCCCTCCCCTCCGGAGCCCAAGCTCCTGCCTCCCAAGGCTTGCTGTTCCCCTCACCCCGTCATCTTTCTCGGGGAGGTGGGGGCGCAGTGTTGCCCTGAGGGTGGGGGGGGGAATGGGGTCCCAGCCCAGGAGGAACCTTCGATGTCCCTTCTGGGACCATGAGCATGTCCCTTCTCCTTCCTCAGCCTCAGTCTCTTCATCTGTTAGATGAAGAGGTTCCTTTTTAGGGCTGACGTGACCTCTGCCTAATCCCTTCTTGACACTCCGGACGCCTCTTTGCCCTTGGGGATCTAGTTCTCAGACCTCCAGGCCCCAGCCCTGGAGACAAGAGTCACATCTTCCACAGCCCCGTTTCACCATCCCCTCCCCTCCCCGCGTTCTGTATCACAGCAGCGATCATGGCTTGCCCAGTGGCTAAGGTCAGGGGGCAGAGAACTAACTCTTATCTGACAGTTCAGTGAGCAGCTGATTACTCAGGGATAGGAGACTGTCCGGCTACAGGAGACAATCTGACTCCTTCCGGCCAGTTGGGAGAGGGGGGTGGGTGGCTGGTGGTGGTTGGGTCAGCCTGGGTGGAGCTGTAGGTCTGTTTTGTGGCAAGAGGTGAGCCTCTCTTGCTAGCACCGAGAACCCCTTAGCAGCACTTGTCTGAATGACCGAATGGGAGCTGACCACCCCCTTCCCAGCTGCCGGCCCTGGGAGCTGGCGAATCTGCAGAATCAGAGCTGGTGGCCTCCAGCCCCTCCCTCCGTACATCGTGGGGTCTGGGGGCTCCTGGGATGGGTCCCTGCATGGGTGCCCATTAGTACCGATGCATTAAGAGGCTACAGGACTGAGACCTACTCTGAGGTAGCCCAAGATACTGTGGACATAGGGAGTGCTCTCTGGGCCCTTGCACACGTCAGGGCCACGTACCCTGACTGGTGTGGCCTTCCATGTGCCCATTTGTTCCCGGAGAGCCCTGGGGCTCTTGGCCTGGTCCCCTGCTGGCTTCTGGCCTAACACCCACCTTGGCATCCAGCTTGTCCGTCTGGCCAGCAACCTGGTTCAGTCCATCTTGGGGGGGTTGAAGGTGGATGGGGGTGGTGGGAGTCAGGGTTCCCTGAGGGAAAAGAGGAGGAGGTTCTGGGACGGGCACCCCGATGCTGGGGGGGGGCAACCTCCCACAGGATGCTGGTGGCAAAGGCTGCCCTCTGGCCCCCTGCCCTTTCCACTCTGTCTCTGGGATTCTGGGTCCTCTGCCTGCTAGGGGGCGGCTTAGTCCCTCTGGGCTCCAGGTCCAGTTTCCTAAGGGGAGGGGTCTCCATCTTCTCTGCCAGCTGAACCCCAGAAAAACATCGGGTGTATCTGTTCAAAGCCACGACACCGGGTGTTTGGAACAGCCACTGTCCAGTGCTGCAGAGCCCCCTTGGTCTCTAGACCCCTCCTCGGCCCCCTCCTCTCTCCGGAGTTCATCCCCATTTCTTAGTCCTCTGTCTCTGCTTTGCTCCCAGGACCTGCTCTTCCCGCCCCCATCTCGGTGGAGCCCCTCCCGAACCCTTCCAAATGTACTCACCATGGGACTGGAGAAGGGTCTGTAGGGTCCTCAGCCCCACTGCCTCCCCGGGGGCCGGCGGCGTCTCCAGGGACCCAAACACCTGGCTCCCGGGGGGGAGCTGCGCCCTGTGCTGGCAGCCGGAGAGGCACAGCCAGTGATTGGCATGTCCCACCCCCTGGCACGCCAGCCTTGGGGGGGAGGGAGGAGAGGAAAGAGAGGGAGGGAGGAAAGGGAGAAAAGGAAGGGAGGGGGAGCTGGAGGGAAGCCTCAGGCAGCGTCTGGGGTTGGACTGGGTCCTGGAGCATGCCCCCCTCCTCCACTAGGGCACCTAAGTCGAGCCCGGAGAGAGAGGAGGTAGGACATGGGGGAAATGAGCCCAGGAAGGCTAAAAGTCCAGAACGGGAGAGAAGGCGGATACAGGGAGACAAACACCCACACCCACTGCACACAGACTCAGCGGCACACGCGCGCGCACACACACACACACACACACACACCCTCACAAAGGCACACTGTTTCCCCGGGGCTCCTTCCCCCACCCACCCTTAGAGCCCCCAACCGGTGCACACCATGTCCCGACACACACAGCCTAGCATTCACATGCTTGTTTCCCTCATACACGCCCTGTGCCCTGCACATGCCCACGCGCCCACCCACCCACCCAGCCCCACACCCTGCCCTTCCTCCCTGCTGCGAAGGAGCTAGCTAGATTCCTTCTGTTTGGAAATGACACATTGGGCCTCACGTGAGAGGCTCCAACTTGGAACAGACCCAGAGGGCTGGCGCACCCGCCCCAGGGGCTGGGCAGACGTGTCCGCGTGCTGGGCTGCATGCTCTTGTGCCCGTCCCTGCTGCAGAGCCCGGGTGTGAGGCTATACAGGGGTCTGGTTGGAAGGGAGGAGCGGGGGGGGGGCGTGTGCTCACTACACGTGCTGCTGAGTGTCCCCCCCACGCGAATGTCCCCGAATACCGTGCAACCTGTGTAAATGCAGGTGTCGCCCGTTGGTCTGGAACCAGGACGTGTGTGTACACGTGTATCTGTATTCGGTGTGTGTCTGAGTGTTGCCCAACTGTGGAACTTGCTAATTCTCCCTCCCTGCCTCCACCTCCCTGCCTGCTCCACCCCCACCTTCCACTTGGAAGACAGACAGACAGACAGGCAGACAGACAGCTCTCCTCCCAGCTTGTCAAATTCTGTCTCCCCTGACTCCCACTCAGGGCTCACAGGTGTGTTCCTGGGAAATGACAACCATGCCCTTATTCCCCACCCGCCTTAGTCCCACTGCTTGGTCAGTACCCCCCCCCCCCCCCCCCCGCCCCCCGCCGGCTTTTGAACTTCTGTGCTGAGTTTCCTCAGAGATAGAATTCTGGGGGCCTTTTGCATAGAGCCCAGGGTTCTGTGTGGCCCTCACTTGGCCCTAGAGACAGTCCGGGGGCAGGGGGGACTGACCTGGGGAGGGAAGCTGGGGAGCCCTCTGCTGGGCTGCTGTGTCCTCTGCCCCACTGGGCCATGCCCAAGCTCTGGGGTGGAAGATAGAAGGACAAGGATCATCTATTAGTCCCATTATGCAGATAAAAAAACTGAAGATCAGAGGCGTGGTTAATACGTGAATGGACTCAGGTCCCTTGGCTCTGAGGGGTTGAGACCTGCCCCCCACTTTTCCCCTGCCCATTTCCCCACCAAACACCCCCTCTCAATCAGGAGGCCTGTGGATAACCCAGGGCTTCCTCAGGCTGCAGCCCAGTTGCCAATGGAGCCAGGTGGAACAGGCACGGGAGTCCCCGGGGCTTGGCCAGCAGCCATGGGACGCCAGCGGTGGGCACACGTGGCAGGTACATGAGGGGGATCTCTGCGTCTCAAAGCCAGCTGCGGGTAGAGCAAGCATCCAGGCCACCTCCCTCCTGAAGCAGAGGAGACACGGCAGCTTGGAGACAAGTCCCAGCAAACCCTTCCCACCCCAGGGCCGACCAGCAGGTCAGGGGTGGGGTCAGAACGCCACAGGTCCCTGTCCGTGGGCGCGGACTCGGGCTGCCCCCTGCTGGGCGGTCCTCGGGTTGCGCCTGCGGCTGGCGCGCGCGGTGGGGCTGCGTGTACTTGTGCGCGTACACGTGGCTGAGTGTGGGGGTGTTAGGCCTCCGCGCTCAACATCCATTTCCGAGTCTGAATCAGGCTCTCTCCTTGCCCCCTCCCCCCAGTCTCCTTGGTCTCCCTTTTCTCTTCTCCCACCGCCTCTGCACACGTCCCTTTAGAAATAAAAACACTTATTTTGTAGGCGGGGGTGGGGTGGAAGGGGGAGGGTGTCCAGCTTTCCCTTGCCTCTTCTTGAGTGCCCCTCTCTGTCCCAGGCGGTTTCCTCCTTAAGTCCGTGAAGCTGCGGAGGCAGGGGGATGATGTCCCCCCAAACCCTCCTCCCCCCCTGCCTGTATGACTCTTCTCCGCCCAGACTTGGCTCGGTCCCCTTACCAGATGGGGAAACTGAGGCAGGAAGGGAGGGAGGGCCTGGAGAAGCTCTCCCACCCGGCTCTCTCACCGCCCCCGCACCCGCGCCGGATTTAGCCGCAGGGAGGCTGGGAACATTGTCTTTATTTTAAGCCTCCGAGTGAGGCACGAACGCTGCTGCTCGCGACAAAGGGCTTGGCTAAGCAGCGGCAGGCGGCGCACGTGGGGGTCCAGCCCCACCCCCGCTCGACGCCCCCCAGCAACCCGGGAGCGGCCCGGCCTGACCTCAGCCACTTCTCGCTTCTGTCTGGCCGGCTGGGTCGCCGCCTGGCGCAGGACACCCGGGTCTCGGCTCCTGCGGGTTGCTATTTTTGGTCCCTTGACTGAGGAGTCACTCCTCCCGGCCACCGAGGGAGCGCGGGGCTGTCGGCGGGCGGGGCCGGGCCCCTCCCTCAGCCTCCTTCCGGGGAGGAGGAGACAAGCGGCCCTGGGTGCGAATCCGACTCTGCCTTCTTCCCGGCTGAACCGCCCCGAGCAAGTTAGGGCCCGTGTCTAGGTCTGTTTCTTTATCCGGGTCACGGAAGTCAGGCGTTTGACCCTCAGTTGCGGGTTAAACGGGGCACTGTCGTTTCGCCACCGGTGAAGGCCATGATCGTCGTTATTTATAACCCGCATTGAGCACTTACTACGTGCCCGGCGCCGCTAAACGCTCTACATTCATTAACTGGTTTGCTTCTCCCCACAGCTCCCTGAGGGAGTTTCTATTATTATTCCCATTTTACAGATGAGTAGGTTTACAAGCGGTGCGTAACCCCGGGGCTCCGTGGCGGGTGCGGTCAGCGTGTCTCGGGCCACGCTGGGACTGGGGTCGCAATGGGGGTGCGCCGGCTGCAGCTCCAGGAATGGCAGAGACCTGCTGGGCGACCGCGTGGGTTGAAAGGCGGGGGCTCCTGGGGGAGGGCTGCGAGGGGTTGGGGACAGGAAGTGAGCGTGCTCGGGGAGTGTGCTGGTGCTCCGCGCCCGAAGCCCCTCCGTTTAAACCCTCCCCTCGGCTTGTACACCCCCAGAAGCTCAAAACCAGATACATTTGCCACTTGTCAGTGCCGCTTCCTCTGTCCTGGGAAGAGGCCGGAGTGGGCGATTCTTTTTGTTCCCACCGGACCACCGGACCTATGAAGTCGAACCGGTTGGGTCTCAGTGCCCTGAGGAATGGGCGTGGGTTGGAGGTCTCACCGGCCGTGGGAGGTGACCTCGGTTCTGAGCCGGGGGGGGGGGGGGGGGGGGGCGGGGTCAGGGAAGGCAGCTCTAGGCCTTCAGCCTCTTTACTCCCTGACAATTGGGGCCCGGGAGAAAGTGGCTACAACAACAAGCATCATCTTGGGACAGGAGATCGAGGTTTTCCGATCCCGTTCCGAAGTTAAGGCCTCTGTTCGAGAAACAATCTCCCTCTGCGCCCCGGACGCTTCACTTACCGGGCGGGGCAATTTGCAGGTACCTACAGGGCAGCGCCAGGGCCCCGGGCAGCCCAGCTCTACCCGCCCCGAAGCCTTGAGGTCGGCTTCCGGAGAATGGATGGGTTCCGGGAGACCCAGACTCTGGTTCCTTGCGCGGCCTGGACCTGGGCTGAGCGCCGCCTGGTCATTCTGGCGGCTGGAGCGACAGGGGTCGCGCCGGGATGTTGAATGTGGGAACAGAGGTGACGCATCTTGGACAAGTCTGTGAATCTCGGTTGCACGGGGCTCCGGGGGGGGGGGCAGCGTTCCTGTTGGGCGTCCTTAAGCGCTCTCTGTCCCGCCTATGAGGACAGGACCTCGGAGTCCAGGTCACTTGCTGCCGCCTAGGAGTTGGACGCACAGTGGACGAGCGGCCCAGACCGAGGGAGGGGGCACTTTCCCCAGCGCTATGGAGGCTGTGCTTCCCACTCAAATCTCTCCGGTCAAAAACGTTTTGGAAAATCTGATTAACGGTGTCGATTTTGCTCCGCCCGGTCAGCGGACACCAGGTTCCCAAGTTTGCAGCAACCGGTATATGCGCCCTAGCCTTGGACTTGACCCGATGTGAGACTGCTGGAGAAGTGGTGTAGAGCTTTGGGCGGGCGCGTCCGGCCGGATCCCCAGAGCTTCTCTCCAGCCCCCTCCCTTCCCATAGCTGAGTCCACGTGTCCGGCGAGTGAGCCGGGTGAGGCTGGACTGATGTCAGGGTCCCCTGTCCCTGGCTGGGCTAGATTGGCTTCCCTGCCTCCTAGCACCCCCTCCTCCCCGACCCCCGTGAGCTTGTACGCCTTGTCCTCGAGTCCCCACCAGGACAGAGACCGAAGCTCGAAGCCCACAGTGGCGAGGAGTGGGACGTAGCAGGGCGAGAGGAGCCTAAGCCCGCTCTTTCTCCTGCTCACCTCCCCCGCGAGACCCTCGCCCCGGGCACGGGCCCAGCAAGTACGTCAGCTGGCAAGGCGCTGCCCACCCTCCCGGCCTGCGGGGTGGTAACCCTGGCGCGGCGGCTCTCCACAGTCCTCCGCCTCGGTGCGGCTGCTCTCGACCTACCGGAGGTACCCTCCGCCCCTCGCACCTCCGCCGCGCCCCCTAGCGGCCGGGCTACTGGTCCCGGAGGGGCGGGGCGAGAGGCTGGGCGGGGGCGGGGTTGTGCCTTCGCAGGGAGAGGAATAGTACAAAGGCCTCTTTCTTGACCTACAGCGCAGGTCCTTCGTGTGCAGGGGTGGGTAGGGATGGTGCAGACCCCTCTCAGAAGTACCTTTCATTGCAGCACTTACCCTTGGCTAACGCATTCATGAGCGCTTTACGTGCACTTGTCTTATGTAAACTTCGTGATATCCCCACGGTGTGGGTGCTGTGATTTCCATTTTACAGATAGAAAACTGAGGCCCAGAGAAGTTAGGCTAACTTAGTCGGCCCTCTGGACTCCCTCACAGTTTGTGGATCTTGGTCCCAGCTTCCTACTAGTTGAGAATTCTTCTGGGCCCTTTATGAGGAGAGGTATCCCGGAAATTTGCTAAGCCAGTGTCCTTCCAACAGTTCTTCGTCCAGCTGTCCCGATTTAATTTAACAAATACGTAACTTTGTTCTCAATGTTTTACATTAAAAAAAAAAAAAAGATTTATTTATTTGGGAGAGAGAGCGCCCGCGGGAGAGTGCATGAACGGGTGTGGAGAGAGTGGGGAAAGAGGCAGAGGGAGAAGGAGAAGCAGGCTCCCCGCTGAGCAGGAAGCTTTATGTAGGGCTTCAACCCAGGACCCTGAGATCATGACCTGAGCTAAAGGCAGATGCTTAACCCCTTAACCCACTGCCCCTCCCAGGCGCCCCTCAATGTTTTACATGTTTTAACCAATTTAATTTTTGTAATAACCCAACATAGTAGGTAGTATTATTATACCCATTTCACAGATAAGGAAACGGAGGTACTGAGAGGTTCAGTAATCTGTTTAAGGTCGCTCGGCTTGTGGGTGCCAGAGCTAGGCCAGTAGACTCCGATCATCGCCTTTGCCTCCATCCTAAAGGTCCCCCAAATGTCAGTATCAATGCATCCACATCGCCTTCCCCTTCTCCAACCTTCCCCCCACCCCGCTCCAATCCCTGACTGTAGGCAATCAGTCTTTCCGCTAGGGTCTCGGTCCCCCCCTTCCTCGCCCCCTTGGCGCCTCCGGCCAGCCTCAGCTGCTGAAGGCCTGACCCGGGCAGGGATTGATAGCTTTGGGCGACCTCGGAGGCCGCCTGTTTACTCCGCCCGTCGGCACACGCTGTGATTAACAGTGCACAATCGAGTTAGGGCCGGAGCTCCGCGGCTGTGGCTTGGGGAGGGGGAGGGGCCTCCCAGCTAGAGTCGCCTCTCCCCGGGCCGCGTTAGGCGTTTGCAAGTAGCCGGAGACCCCCGGAAGACCGAGAGGGTGATGTGCCCGGCCAACGAGGTTAGGGCGCTTGTGTCCCTCAGGGGCTGGGGACAAATCTTCACTGTCTTTCTTGTCCTTGCCCTTTCCACCGAAGGCGGGAGGCTCCGAAGGGGAGGGGCTGGGTGCCTATTAGAAGAAGGAAAACCCTTCTAGCAAAATGGCGGCAGCACTGAGCGAGGAGTGGGAGGGAGCCAGGCTGTCTCTTCGTTGTGGAAGGTGGAAAGCAGCTCTGTCTGGACCTCTAGTGGCTTAGTTCTGTGGTGGGTATGTTTTCCTTCTAGGCCTGTGGTCCTCTTCCTTGAGCATACGTCTAGCCTGCTTTAGCTTTCCGGCCATCACCAGCCAGGGGGGTGAGTGTGCAAGCCACCTGGGGTGAAGGAAGACAGGGATGAAAACCCAGGTGGGCAGCCCTTTATATGGGGATCCTTTTGCTCCCTTACCCTACATTCCAGGGATAGGCTTCCAGAGTTTTGTTTTGTTTTTAAGATTTTATTTATTTGTCAGAAAGAGAGAGAGACAGAGAGCGAGAGCGAGTGAGCGCACAAGTAATCGGAGAGACAGGCAGAGAGAGAAGCAGGTTCCCTGCTTGGGGAAAAGGATCTTGGACTCCATCCCAGGACCCTGGGATCATAACCTGAGCCGAAGGCAGATGCTTAACCCACCGAGCCACCCAGGTGTCCCTGGCTTCCAGAGTTTTAAACCAGTAGTCACTGTTTGAAAATGACACAGTGCAGCCTGGAGTAGTAGGTCCTACTTCCTGCAGGTTGATAATGCAACCCTATCCTAAGGCAACAGTCTGGAGTCTTTGCTCAGCAGTGTGCTAAACACAAGGAGGGGAACAGATAAAATCAAAGCGCAGAAGTCATGGGTTTGCTGAGCTAGCTAGGGGATAAGATGATCTTGGGGAACGTACCAGGGCAGACCAGAGCCCATGAACTTCCTGGGAATAGGAAGAAAGGTGAAGTATAGGGATGCTCTGTGGGAACTGGCTCCACTGGGGACGGTATAGGGCTGGCTGGGAAGGATGGTCTGGTTCTGGATCTTCTGTAGGATGTCAGGGCACGGAACTGTTTGAGTCAGGTTGGGGACCCAATCTAGAATCTTGTGGGAGGGAAGGAGTCATGGCCTTTCTCCCAGCTTAAGTTTACCCATCTCTAAATGGGATGGGCATAGAGGTGAAGATGGACTAGATGGTCCCAAAGGACTCTCCCAGCTCTGATGTTCTTTGCAGAGGGAACACCTGGGGTTTAACTCAGTTCTGCCTGGCTCTGAGCCCTTGGCACATCACTCCCCTTCTCCGAGCTTTGGTTTCTCAGAAGTAAAAAAGGAGGTTAGGTTAGCCTAGCGTTCCTCAAAGTCTATTTTGCAAGACTTTAGTAGGTGTAAGTGGTAAGAAAAAAGGCCTCCATGAGAAAACGGGAAATTAATTAGGCTTTTTTTTTTTTTTTTTTTTTTTTTACTGCAGGAACCTATCAGAACCTTCAAATGGCGAACATGAACAAAGAATCTCGGTGAGGCAGAGAAAACATGCAGATTCCTAACCCTATCTCACTGCAGATTTTTAAAAAAGATTTTATTTATTGGGGCGCCTGGGTGGCTCAGTGGGTTAAAGCCTCTGCCTTCAGCTCAGGTCATGATTCCAGAGTCCTGGGATTGAGCCCCGAGTTGGTGTCTCTGTTCAGCAGAGAGCCTGTTTCCTCCTCTCTCTCTGCCTGCCGCTCTGCCTACTTGTGATGTCTGTCAAATAAACAAATAAAATCTTTTTAAAAAAAGATTTTATTTATTTATTTGAGAAAGAGACAGAATGAATGTGCAAGTGGAGAGGGGCAAAGAGAAAGAATCCGGGGCAGACTCCGATGCTGAGTGCAGAGCCGAATGCGGGGCTTGATCCCATGACTGCAAGATTGTAACCAGAGCTGAAACCAAAAGTCGGAGGCTTAACCGACAGTGCCACCCTGTTGCCTCGACAGAATTCTTTTTTTTATTTTACACATGAGCATCTCTTAGGACTGGCATCAGAAGAGCATACTTGAGTCACAAGAGCACTAGCCTACGTAGAAACCCTCCAGGTACCATGTGCGAAAATTCTAGGCCTTCTCTCCACCCTTCAGGCCTGGACCCTGTCCCCATCAAGGGCTCCTTTCCCTGGCTCCAAACTTTTCGGGACACTTCTCACCCCGGAGCCCCTTGCTCTACTTTCTTTAGTGTGTCCTTCTTTGTGTCTGGCTTCCTGTGAATTTCCCTGACTCGGCCTTAAAGGGCTCAAATCAGTCCACTGCCTGCCCCTTCCCAGATTCTTTCTGGTTGCCAGATGATCTGAGGGGTGCCATCTGGCCTCTCCTGGTGGGGGTCAGTGTGATGGCTTCCCATAGCCCTGCATGTGGTTTCCTGGTTCCCAAGCCCAGGTCACAGCCCCAAGCTTCCCCTCACCCAGCCTCCAGCCTTCCAGTCAACAGACCTCATTCCCTAGCTTACAAGGAGGAGTCTGGCCCCAAGGATCCTGGGTTCCAGCTCCAGACTCTGAACTTTGAACCTCATCTCCGGGCCCTGGTCCCGCTTCCCACCCATGACTCTCAGCCTTCCTCTCCAAAGCTCTTTGTGAGATTTGGGGTTCTACCTGGTTAACAGGTCACCCCTTCCCTGTCCCCAGCTGCATCTGCAACCCACTTGGTCTTTGGGCCCGACCAGAGTCAAAGGAGAGCCAGGGTGGTGGGAGAGAGTGATTGCACATATTGGCATCTCGAGGGGTGCTCTGCACCGTGTTACATTAAAACTCCCCTCCCCAACACAAGCCTGGTCCAAGGCGAGGGAATCCTTTGGAGGCAAAAATATAGATTATGAACTAGAACATTCTAGTCAGGTAAGTGGTAGGAGGTAGGAAGTAGAGGCAAGGGCAGAGGTCAGGAGACCCTCCAGGGGAGGGTGGTGTAGGTTGGGAGGTGGGTAGAGGCAGAAGCCTGACTCAGCAGGTGGTCCTGGAATGAGGCTGGGGACAAGGGCCAGTCACGGGGGTCACGGGGTGAAAGGAGCCATTTTACAGATGTAAAGGCTGAGGCTCTGTGACTTGCTGAGGGCCACGCAGACACCCAAATTGTCTCTTTGTATTATGATCTCAGTTTACAGTTCTCAAAGTGCTCTCTCTTCATTACTTTCTCCTTCTAGAAATTCTCCCTTCCTTCCTCCTTCCTTCCTCTCTTTCTTTCTATTTATTTATTTTGGGGCGCCGGGTGGCTCAGATGGCTAGGTGTCTGCCTTCGGCTCAGGTCATGATCTCCAGGTCCTGGCGTCGAGCCCTGCGTCTGCCTCCCAGCTCAGCAGAGAGTCTGTTTCTCCCTCTGCCTCTCCCCCTGCTTGTGCTCTGTCTCTCTCTTTCTCTCAACTGAATAAATCAAATCTTAAGGAAAAAAGACCTATTTCTTTTTTTGAGAGAGAGAGTGAGATGGGGGAAGGGAGGGGCAGAGGGAGGGGAGAAGCAGGGTCCCAGCTGAGAGGGGAGCCCGATGCTGGCGTGATCTCAGGACCCTGGAATCATGATGTGAGCTGAAGGCAGATGCTTAACTGACTTGAGCCACTCAGGCATCCCTAGAAATACTTTCTGTACTTGTCTCTGGGGACACCCCCTCTTGGTTCTCCTCCTCCCCTCCCTAGCTGTCGTTCCTCAGGTCCCTTCGCCAACGTTCCTCAGCTTCTCATTCTCTAAACTTTGAAGGTCTGGGCTGAGTCTTTGGACCTTCACACCTACTCTCAGGTGAACTGTTGCCACCCACACTCTGATGAGACCCAGATTTAAGTTTCCACCCCGGCCTCTCCTCTGAACACCCAGTATTTTCTTAACCGTAAAATGGGAGTGACGCTAGCTCGATCTCGTGGGGCTCTCACGCAGATTAAATGAGTTCAGCTTCGTGAACCGTTGGGAGGGCGCCGGGCTCAGCTTGCCCATGATGGCTGTAGCCACGATTATTGTTGTCACTGTTATTACTGCTGCCTGCCAGCTCCATTTGGAAATCTAGAATAATCTCAGACATGACTCATCTCAGCCCCCAAACCTGATCTTTCTGGAGCTTTGCCCATCTCAGTTGATGGCAACTCTGTCTTTCCAGTAGTTCAGGTCCCAAATCTTGTAGTGACCTTTGATTCCATTCTTTCTCTCACATCCCAAGCCACATTTATTAGACAGTCCTGTTGTTTCTTCCTTACCTATATCCAGGGTGCGGCCACTGTGGTCTTGGCCAGTGCCGTTTCTTCTCTCTTCTACCTGGACTTCTCTGCCGTCTGTTCTCAGCACAGCATTCAGAAAGTAAGACAGGGCCGGAGTTAGCGTGAGGCAAGAGAGGCAAGTAAGACTGTTCTTCACCCTAGGCCCAGCCCCAGACCGCAGTCGGAGAATTGAAATCTTTCTGGGACGGTGGGAGGTGGGGCAGGACAGACGGCCCTTGATGGTTCAGGGGTAGCAGAGGCCCCCCCAGGGCAGTAGCGGACAGGACATTGCTGGCCTGTAAAATGGAGGTTGTGGGTCTTGTCTTTGAGGAACTCAGGAAGATCAGTGAGAAAATGGACAGAAACCCTGTCTTTGGTGGTGGTGCGGGCTGGGCTGGCAGGCGGGAAAGCCGGAAGAGGGGCAGGGGCCCGGGGCCCGGGGCAGGGGGCAGTACTGCCTGGGGGAGGGGGCACTCACAGGGCTCCCTCTGGTGTGGATGGTCCCGAACCGGTCATCCGACCGACCGGGCAGGGTGAAGCAAGTGGAGAATCTGAAGGAGATGGATGGGTGGGTAGGAGTGATCCCAACAGAGGTCGGACCAGGTGATGGGGCACCTGGGTGGCTCAGTGGGTTGGGCCGCTGCCTTCGGCTCAGGTCATGATCTTAGGGTCCTGGGATCGAGTCCCACATCGGGCTCTCTGCTCAGCAGGGAGCCTGCTTCCTCCTCTCTCTCTCTGCCTGCCTCTCTGCCTACTTGTAATCTCTCTCTGTCAAATAAATTAAAAAACAAAAAACAAAAAACAAAATGTCCAGCCTGGGGACAGGGTCTCAGGGGCAGCACCACGGCGGAGAAGCGGAGCCAAGGGCAGAGGGGCAGAACCAGGGACGGGGAAGCCCTGGGCTGGGAAGGCAGGCGAGGCTGAGAGGATGGGGGAGGGGTCAGAAGTCGGAGGGCCGGGTCAATGCTAAGGGGCAAGTCCAGGCCCGCCCAGAATAGGCCCAGGATCTAGAAACAGACATCTGGGTCAATGGGATTAGGGTATCCGTGTAAGAGTCCCGCGGGGGCGTATCTGCCCCGTCCCTGCAGAGCCTGGAGGGGATCATGCTCTCCTTCGCCCTCCTTTCTCGGGCCTGGGACAATGTGTGCTTGTTTTGGGGCGCATCTGGAGCCAGCCCGGGAGAGGCTCCGTGGGCCGGGATAGAGTCCCATTAGCCCAGGACCGGGCCAGAACAGGCCTTGGATTGATAGATGTGCCTCTAACCCTAACCTGACGGAGCAGCCACAGCTCGAATCCGCCTGCTCCCACCTCTCTGCAACCACTGCCAGAGCTCCTCCTCACCCCCACCCCTCCTGGCTCAGAACTGGTACCAGGACCGGGAATCCTCAGTGCTGGTCCAGACCGCAGTTCAAGCCGTCAGCCTCCATCCCTCTTTCTCTGGGTCTCCCCAGGGCCATTAATACTGGGGTTCTGGCCAGCCCGGGAGAGGCAGGCAGGTGAGAGAGGGGCCCCGGGGTCTGACGACCGAGACCAGATCTTAGTGACTCCTGGGGCTGTGTTTTGCCTCGCCAGGCCTCATCCCTGGGGTTGGGGTGGGGTGCAGATCACAGAAGAGCAGAGTCTGGGTGGGAAACTTAGGTTAATTGGACGTCCTGAACAAGAGGCCAGGTGGGTATAAAGCGGTTCTTCGCTGCCCCTGCAGCCGGGGCGTGGCCGGGAGCACAGAGGCTTGCTGCCTCCCTGTTCATCTCCCCCTTCATTTTCAGATGTTTGCACCTGTCTCAGAGGGAAAGAGTTTCAGAGCCTCCTGATTGGCTCCCCTCCCTGTTGTTCCCTTCTTCGCTGCGAGGGTAGACTGATGGAGGGGTTGCAAGTGTGTGTGTGTGTGTTGGGGGGGGGGTGTGGGCCGACGCATATGGTTTTTCATTGTAACTCTAAGGACAGACATACAGGGAGCAGAGAGAAGTGGAGAGGAAGGTGGGCGCATGGTGTGAGTGTGTGTGTGTGTGTGTGTGTGTACTCATGCATGAATTCTACGGACAAGCCAACTTCTGGGTTCAAGAATAGGCTCCATTACTTCTTAGCTTTGTCTTACCTTCCTCAAGGACAATAATAACCCTTCCTGAGGATGATAATAGTACTTACCTTATGGATCACTGAGCATTTTGATATGTGTAATGACATTACAGCGTCAAACAGAGTAGATTTCCTGTCCTGCACCTCCCCTGTGTTCCACCTGTTCAACCCTCCTTGCTCCTCCAGACCTCTGGAGATCACAAGTAGGCAGAGAGACAGGCAGAGAGAGAGAGAGAGGGAAGCAGGCTCCCTGCTGAGCAGAGAGCCTGATGCAGGGCTCGATCCCAGGACCCTGGGATCATGATCTGAGTCAAAGGCAGAGGCTTTGACCCATTGAACCACCCATGCACCCCATTTTCATGTTTTTTAATGCCACTGAAAATGACACTGTTTTTTAAATTTTAATTTCCAGTTGTTAATTGCTAGTGCATAGAAGTGCAATTCTTTTTCTTTTCTTTTTATTTTTTTTTAAAAGATTTTATTTATTTATTTGACAGAAAGAGAGAGAAAGACAGTGCGAGAGGGAACACAAGCAGGGGGAGTGGGAGAGGGAGAAGCAGGCTTCCTATAGAGCAGGGAGCCTGATATGGGGCTTGATCCCAGGACCCCGGGATCATGACCTGAGCCGACGAAGGCAGACGCTTAATTGACTGAGCCACCCAGGTACCCCTAGAAGTGCAATTCTTTAAAAATATTGACCTATACCCCACAACCATGCTAAGCTCATGTTTTAGTTGTGGTCGCATTTGTGTAGATTCTATTGGATTTCCCGCATAGATGATCACTGCATGATTGACAGTTGGCTGATGTAGAGTGGCCACTGTGGGTGGGCCGGAGAGGAGCAATGGGAGAAGGTGGACATAGTTGCTTAAAAAAAAAAAAAGAAGTTAAAAAAAAAAAGATTTACCTATTTATTTAATCGAGAGAGACCGAGAGAGAGAGTGCGTGTGGGCTTGTGTGTCCATGAGAGCCGGGGGAGAGGCAGGGGGAGAGGGAGAAGGAGAGAAGCAGACTCCTTGTTGAGCGTGGAGCCCATCGCAGGGCTGGATCGAGGACCCTGAGATCATGACCTGAGCTGAAACCAAGAGCGGGCTGCTTAATGGGCAGAGCCACTCAGGTGTCTCTGGGCATAGTTACTTTTTTAATGAATGAAATGGGCTTAGGTGGGTCCGGCTAGGAGCAGGGATCCAGGGGAGGTGTTTCTCTGGAACCACAAGTCCAGAAGAGGTCCCTCCGGTCCTCCCCTGGCTGTCATTTCTCCAGCCCTCCTCTTGTGGTCCATATCCAGGAGATTCAAGGGCTCCTTCTTCTACTTGCTGCCCCTGTGCAGTCCTTGAGAGGCCTGGAGTGAGACCATCTGCTGCTCCTGTGCCTTCTGCCCCAATTCCCATTCCAAGCAGGGTTCAGGAGTAGCCCTGGGGGATTATTTTTAGGTGTCTGTACTCAGCTCTTCCCCTTTAGGTCCAAACTGCCTACTGTTTCCAAGAGCCAAGAATCCCAGGAAGGAATCCAGGGGACTCACCCTGTGAGAGCAGGACCCCGGAGGCTCAGCAGGCAAGAGGCCTGGATTCTGACCTTGGCTCCACCAGAGTCCCCTTGAATGACCCCAGGTAGCCTCTCCCAGGAGCCTGGATTTTTTTTGGTGAAACAGGGCTGGATCGAGGAGCTATGAGCCGCCTGTGGGTCTGAGGGCAGGGGAGGCTAGGGGAGGGTGCCACCACCTTCTCCCCTCGTCCTGTGCCGTGTTGGGCAGTGGCTGGCCCAGAGTCTCTGGCAAGAGGACAGTGATGGGTCAGGCAGCCACAGGGTCTGCTCCACAAACAAGGAGAGGCAAGGAGGGGTAGAACTCAGCAGTCAGGCTCCCCAGCGGGCTCGGAATTCTGCCTGTGTCCTGCTGAGACCGCTCTGCCTATGGGGAGCAGGAACACCTTGGTGAGGCCACTGGGGCTTTCGGGTGCCCTAACTCTGCCTGCTAGCCTGCTCCCTCTTTTCGCATTCCCTGCAGGGCCAAATGCCTGCACTGGCCTTGGCTGAAAGGAAGGTGGGAAACAAATGGTTTGGGAACCAGGGAGCCTGGGATCTGGTCCCGATTTGCATCTGCTGTGTGACTGTAAACAACTTCCCAACCCATCTTTCCCCTGAGCACCAGACTGCACGTCCAACTTCCTACTCAAAGTTTTCATTTGGCTGTCTAAAAGGCCCTTCAACTGTTCGATGGTCAAGGGACTCTTGATTTCTATCTCCAAGTCTGCTCATCTTCTAGGTCTCTCCATCCTGGCATGTGGTGTTTGGAACAAGCCAGTTGCTCAGGTGCAAGTGTCTCGATGCCTCCCGGTCCCTTCTTTCCCTACATCCAGAATATGAATCGGGATGCTCTTCGAAACACGTTCGGAGTCAGGCTCTCTCTGCATCTCCACAACCACTCTAGGCTCTTTCCACCTTTGCCGGTACCACTGCCGTCGATTCTGGTCTGGTCTTCCCATTTCTGCTCTTGTCCCTGGAACTCTGTACCCCGCCTATTCTCCACGAGGCAACCAAAGTGATTTTTAATTTTTTTAAATTATTCTTTTAAGTTTTTAATTCCGGTCAGTTAGCATACAGTGTTCTGTTAGTTTCGGGTGTAGGATATAGTGACTGAACACTTCCTATATCGCCTGGTGTTCATCACAACAATTACACTCCTTCAGTCCCTCCTAGCTTCCCCATTACCCCACCCTAAAGTGATCATTTATTTATTTATTTATTAAAAAAAAAAAGATTTCTTTATTTATTTAAGAGAAAGAGAGAGTGCAAGCGCAAACACCAGGAGAAGGAGAAGCAAGCTCCCCTCTGAGCAGGGAGCCTGATGCAGGGCTTGATCCCAGGACCCTGGGATCATGACCTGAGCTGAAGGCAGATACTTAACCAGGTGAGCCACCCAGGCGCTTCCTCCCCCATCGAAGTGATCTTTTAAAGCCAAAACTCAGATCATTTCACATTCTGTTTAAAACCACGCAGTTACATCTCACCATGCTAGAATACTATCTGACCTCCTTGCAAATCCCTACATGATTGGTCTCTGCTGTCTTCCATGCTTCTCGTATGCCCTGTCCCTCATTCTCATCAGGGCCTTCGGGCTTACTGTTTACCTTTAATCTTTCCTGGGGAGATTTGCCTTATCACCCTGATCTTACCTAAAGCAGCTACCTAGTCATTCTCTTTTTCTCTACATTTTTTTGGGTCTCAAGTGCAAAGACACTTTCATTCACAACTCTATTATCATTTATCCTTGCAACGTTCCCTTATTTCATTATTAGTTGTTCATTATTCCTCTTTATCCCCATAACCCACTCCACCCAATGCCCTCCCTGCCAAAGTCAACTATTCTATTGTGTTTGATGTATATGCTTTCATTTAGATATGTTCTTGTAAAACATGTATATTTTGTCTGCACATAGTTTAATTGACCTCAGCGGTACAGGTAGCAGCTCTCGTTCGATTGCTCATCTCATGCATCGCTCTGTCTTGAAGAGATTTCCATGCTCTTAGGTGTTTGCCCGCCGGTATCAGTCTATGGTTTACCTAAAACCTAGCTTGCCGCTACCACCCGTGACCTCATAGGACACTGCACTGAATGTCCTTTCACATGAAGCCTTAGGGACCCTTGTGAGAAGTGCTCAGAGATACAGCCCCAGGAAGGGAATTGCTGGGTCACTGTATGTGTGTGTATGTTGCCCTCCAGAATGGTGGCATAGCCTTCACTCCCACCAGTGTTATGTGTGGGCCATGTGGGGACGTAGGAGTCCTGTATTCCTGCATGGCCACAGCACTTGGCACTTTCCAGCTTTTTAATGTTGCTGGTTTAACTGTGCAAAGTGATGATCCCATTCTTCATGTGGTTAACGTTTTAGACTTTATTGTCTTTAAAATGCCTATTAACTCTTTTTTGCCTGTGTTTCTACTAGGGTTCTCCTTTTTTTCTTGTTGACTTGTAAGAGTTTCATGTATATTCCTTTTTTTTTTTTTACAATTTTAAAAAGATCTTTAAAAGAGATTTTATTTATTTATTCGAGGGAGAGAAAGCATGAGTGAGAGACAGCATGAGCAGTGGGGAGGGACAGAGGGAGAAGCAGACTCCCCACTGAGCAAGGAGCCTGACGTGGGTCTTGATCCTAGGACCCAATCCTAGGTCCCTGGGACCATGATCTGAGCCAAAGGCAGATGCTCAACTGACTGAGCCTCCCAGGCACCCCCTTAATATTTTTAATATTAGAACTTTGTCAGTGTTAAATGTTGCAAATATCTTCTTCCAATCTGTTGTTTATCTTTTAAATTTTTCATGTTCTTCAATAAGCAGAAGTCCATTTCAATATAATCAGATTACTATCATCGCCATATATCTCTGGCCCTGTCTCTGTTTTTCTCCTTCTCTGTCTGTGTCTCTAAGCCCTCTCTTCAATTCTGTTTCTTGCACCGTGAAGGCTGCATACAGACTACGGCTTTATTGTATGTCTTAGTAGGTGGTATAGTGAGTCTCTCCTTGATTTTCTATTTCAAAATTCACTTAGCAATTATGGTCTTTTTTACTCTATACATTTTAGAGTATGTTTTTGGAGTTCCTAAAAAGTAATTGAACTGAAATTCTGATTAGATTCCATGAATTTCTAGAAATGAACTTGGGGAGGATGGATTTTTTTTTTTAAGATTTTATTTATTTAACAGAGAGACACAGTGTGAGAGGGAACACAGGAGGGGAAGTGGGAGAGGGAGAAGCTGGCTCCAGCAGGGAGCCCTATGTAGGCCTTGATCCCAGGACTCCCGGATCATAACCTGAGCCTAAGGCAGATGCTTAACGACTGAGCCACCCAGGTGCTGGAGGATGGCATCTTTATTACACTGTCATTTTTTTTTATTTTTATTTTTATTTTTATTTTATTTTTTAAAAAAGATTTTATTTATTTATTTGACAGATGGAGATCACAGAGCAGCAGGCAGAGAGAGAAGAGGAAGCAGGATCCCCACCGAGCAGAGAGCCCGATGCGGAGCTCGATCCCAGGACACTGGGATCATGACCTGAGCTGAAGGCAGAGGCTTTAACCCACTGAGCCACCCAGGCGCCCCTTATTTCTATTTTTAAAGATTTATTTATATGAGAGAGAGAGAGAGAGGGAACAGGGGAAGGGAAGAAGGAGAGGGAGAGAAGCAGACTCCATGCTGAACCTGGAGCCTGACATGGGGCTCGATTTTATAACCCAGAGATCCATACCTGAGCTGAAACTAAGACTGGATGCTCAACCAACTGAGCCACTCAGGTGCTCCCGCATTATGTCATTTATTTATCTTTTTTAAAAAAGATTTTTATTTATTTGACAGGCAGAGATCACAAATAGGCAGAGAGGCAGGCAGAGAGAGAGAGGAGGAAGCAGGCTCCCTGCTGAGCAGAGAGCCCGATGTGGGGCTCGATCCCAGGACCCTGAGACCATGACATGAGCTGAAGGCAGAGGCTTAACCCACTGAGCCACCCAGGCACCCCCACATTATGTCATTTAAAGAAGAGTGTGGGATCTCTCTCCTTTTACTAAGATAATCTTCATGATCTTAAAAGAGTTTAAAAAATTCTTGCCATGGAAGCCTTGGGTGTCAATTGCCTAGTGATACTTAGCTTTTGGCATTATTCAGAATGGTATCTTAATTTTCCAAGATTTTCTAGATTATTTCTATAGGTTATTGTTATTGATTTTCTGGTAATTTGATTTTGTATCCCACATCCTTGCTGAACTCTCTTCTCAGTTTTGTTTGTTGCTTTTATTGATTTATTTGGGTACGTGATCATATTCTTTCTAAATAACGACATTTTAAACACTTCTCTTTTAAATTCCTTATTTCTCTTTCTCTCGTAGTAGATCTTTGTTGGCCAGGACCCCAAGTACTAAGGTACACAGTTGATTCAGAGGTCCAAGAGAATGCACATAACTTTCCCCATCATGTATATGTATAGTATTTGCCTTGATGCTTACCTCTCTGGGTCCCTGATTTCCCTTAGATGGTTGGCCTAGTTTTCTTTTAATCTTATTCCAGATCTCTGGTGCTTTTAAGGACATTTTAAAATACTTTAAACTTTTTTGGGGCTTATTTTCAATGTTATTTTGTTATTTTAATGGAAATAGAAATCCTTTTTCTGATTGATTTCAGAAGTTCGTTATAAATGCTGGATACAAATCCTTGCAAATACCTTCTTTTACTCTTTTCACATTATTTATAGTGAAACAGATGGCCAGAATTGAAAAAAAAAAACCTGAAAGCAGAAAAATTTAATCAATGTTCCTGTTTTGGTTAGTCCTTTTTATGTCTTAAGAAATCCTTTCCTCTTCAGAAGGAATTAATTTTTGTTTAAGATTGAAATATGAGTTGCACTTTATTTATTTTGCATATGGGTGAGTAGATGTCCTGATACTATTTATTGATTGGTCCATGTTTTATCCAGTCATCTGCAATGCTCCTCTACAGCTTTCTCCCGTGCGGGGGTCTGTTTCTAAGCTTGGTCTTCTTTCCCACGGGGCAATTTGTTTTCTCCTGATCCATCATCAACTGTCTTAATTATTACATTTTTATAATAAGAGTTTATGATATGCCTTGATTTCTGGTAGGGCAAATCCTTCTACTTCATTCTTTAAAAAAAACAAACAAACTACTGTAGGGGTGCCTGGGTGGCTCAGTCCGTTAAGTATCCAACTCTTGATCTCAGCTCAGGTCTTGATCTCAGGGTCATGAGTTCAAGCCCTGTGATGGGATCCATACAGGGGGTGCAGCCTACTAAAGAAAAAAAAAAAAAAGGAAGAATTGGAGCACCTGGATGGCTAAGTTGGTTGAATGCTAAGAGAGAATTTTGCTTGTCATTCTTCCTCTCCCTCTCCCTATGCCTCTCCCCTGGCTTGTGCTCTCTCTCTCTCTCTCTCTCTGAAATAAAGTCTTAAAAAAAAAAAAAAGAACTATCTTAGTTATATGTGGCCCATTGCACTTTTAAAAAAAAATCTTTTTTTTTCTAAAGATTTTATTTATTTATTTGACACAGAGAGAGAGATCACAAGCAGGCAGAGAGGCAGGCAGAAAGAGAGAGGAGGAATCAGGCTCCCAGCTGAGCAGAGAGCCCAATATGGGGTTGGATCCCAAGACCCTGAGCTGAAGGCAGAGGCCCAACCCACCGAGCCACCCAGGCGCCCCCCGTTGCACTTTTATATACATTTTACAATTTACTTTTTATAGTTTTTGGAAAAAATCCATTGGAATTTTTAAGAAGATTTTATTTATTTATTTGAGAGAGAGAGATAGCATGAGTTGGGGGGATGGGCAGAGGGAGAGAGAGAAGCAGACTTCCCACTGGGCAGGGAACCCAACAGGGATGGGGTGAGGTGGGTGGGGTTCAATCCCAGGACCCCGAGATCATGACCTGAGTGGAAAGCAGATGCTTAACCAACTGAGCCACCCAGGTGTCCCTAGAATTTTTTTTTAAGATTTTCTTTTCTTTTTTTAAAGATTTTATTTATTTATTAGACAGAGAGACAGAGAGAGAGCAGAAGTAGGCAGAACAGCAGGCAGAGGGAGAAGCAGACTCCCCACTGAGCAGGGTGTCCAATGCGGGGCTTGATGCCAGGACCCTGGCATCATGACCTGAGCCAAAGATAGGCACTTAACTGACTAGCCACCCAGGCACCCCTAAGATTTTGTTTTCTTTAAGTAATCTCCACACCCAATGTGGGCTTGAACTCACAACCCTGAGATCACATCCTGTAGCAGCTGAGCCAGCCAGATTCCCCTCCATTGGGATATTGATCAGAATTGCACTGAATTTATAAATCAGTATTGGAATGACTGACATTTTTGTATTATCTTATGTCAATTATGAGTTGACCTCAGATTTCTTATCCATGTATATAATGTATTTATTTAAGTTTTTGAAATACCTTTCAGTATAATTTAAAAATTTTATCAATATAGGAATTAAAAAATTAAAATTTCTAACTACTTTTTACCAGAGCAGAGAATGCAATTGATTTTTTATTTATTGCCCTTGTATCCAGCCATCTTGCCAAACTTTACTATTTCTAATAATTTCAGATTTTTGTAGAGATAATTATATCTTCTGTAAATAGTACCAGTATTGATTTTTCCTTTCCAATCCTAGTTCTGTTATTTGTTATTGTTATCCTGAACACTGACCATACTTTCCAAGATTATACTGATTAGAGGAAGAGACAGCAGGCACACTGGCCTTTTCCCAAGTTTAAAGGAGATGCTTCTAATGTTTCACCACTAAGTATAATGTTTGCTGTGTATTTTTGGCAGATGTTCCACATCAAGTTAAGTTTCTTTCTATTATCTGCTTTATTAAGAATTTTTAATAAACATTAACTTTTATTAAAGATTTTTCTACTTTTATTAGGGTTATAATCTATTAATATGATGGTATTAATATATTTTCTCAGGTTAAACTACCCTTGATTTCCTGAGATTGACTCTTCATGGTCATAATGTATTATTATTATTGTTTTTTTTTTTTAAAGATTTTATTTATTTACTTGACAGAGATCACAAGTAGGCAGAGAGAGAGGGAAGCAGGATCCCTGCTAAGCAGAAAGCCCAATGCGGGGCTCGATCCCAGGACCCTGGGATCATGACCTGAGCCGAAGGCAGAGACTTAACCCACTGAGCCACCCAGGTGCCCCAGTTTTATTTAGGATTTTGTATCTGTTTATAGTGATGTTGTTCATAATATTTATTTCACAACAATATTCCTTCGGATTCAGTATCAACTGTTTTCAGAGAATGAATCTGAAATAATTTCATCTTTTTCTCTTTTTGGGGGAAGCATTGGTATAGTATTGGAGGAATGGTTTTTTAAAAGTGTGGTGGGGGGCACCTGGGTGGCTCAGTGGGTTAAGCCTCTGCCTTCGGCTCAGGTCATGATCCCAGGGTCTTGGGATCAAGCCCCGCATCGGGCTCTCTGCTCAGCAGGGAGCCTGCTTACCTTCCTCTCTCTCTGCCTGCTTCTCTGCCTACTTGTGATCTCTGTCTGTCAAATAAATAAATAAAATCTTAAAAAAAAAAGTGTGGTGGAACTCACCTGTGTTATTATTTGGGCCTAGTGTCTTCTTTGAGGCAAGATTTTAAGATTTCCTATTTAGACTTTTACACTTTATTCTAGAATTAGTTTTCCTATATTATCTCTTTTAAATTCATCAGCATAGACTTGTTTATGAATATTTTGTGTCTTTGTAAGTACTCTAAAGCTGTAGTTCAGTTTCTTTGTTTAGTCTTAATATTTGTTCATGTCTTCAGTCTGTTTATTTTATTTTTTGATTATTGTTACCAAAGATTTGTTCATTTCATTGAGATTTTCAAAGATGAATTTTTTTGTTTTGTTGACTCTCTTTTATATTTTTGTTTTCTATTTAATTTATTTCTGGTACTATTATTATTATTATTATTTAAAAGATTTTATTTATTTATTTGACAGAGAGAGATCACAAGTAGGCAGAAAGGCAGGCAGAGAGAGAGAGAGGAGGAAGCAGGCTCCCCGAGGAGCAGAGAGCCCGATGCGGGATTCGATCCCAGGACTCTGAGATTATGACCTGAGCCGAAGGCAGTGGCTTAACCCACAGAGCCACCCAGGTGCCCCCTGGTACTATTATTATTATGTGTGTTTTTACAGGTAAGATAACCAAGCATTGGACCAGTTACTTTATATGCTGGAGCTATATTCTTTTTTTTTTTTAAAGGTTTGTTTATTTATTTAAGTGGGGGAGGGGAAGAGGAAGAGAGTGAATCCTGAAGCCGACTCCACATGAGAGTGGAGCCCAGTGGAGGGCTTGAATGGGGGGCCCTGAGAGCATGGCCTGAGCTGAAATTAAGAGTATGACGCTTAACTGACTGAGTCACCCAGGTGCCCGCAGAGACATATTCTTAACCATTGAACTTTCTTTGGTCTTAAAGTGTATTTTGACTCCTATCAGCATAGCTACCTAACTTCTTCTGTTCAATATTAGCTTGGTTTATATTTTTCCATTTCTTTTTTTTTTTAAAGAGTTAATTTATTTATTTGATAGAAGACACAGCGAGAGAGGGAACACAAGCAGGGGAGTGGGAGAGGGAGAAGCAGGCTTCCCGCTGAGCTGGGAGCCTGATGCAGGGCTCCATCCTGGGAATCTGGGATCATGACCTGAGCAGAAGGCAGATGCTTAATGACTGAGTCACCCAGGTGCCCCTATTTTTTCATTTCTTTATATTTAACATTTTCATGTGCTAACATTTTAGATCGGTCCCTAAACTGCATGGAGTGGTAAATAAAATTAACTTGAAATATCTCTGCCTCTTAACCGGTAGGTTTAACCTATTTACATTTATTTTGGTGACTGATATAGTAGGAATCCGTGACACTTCTAACTTTCTGTCTTAAACTTGTCTTAATTTTTTAAAAAAGATTTTATTTTATTTATTTGACAGAGATCACAAATAGGTAGAGAGGCAGGAAGAGAGAGAGAGCCCAATGTGGGGCTTGATCCCAGGACTTTGGGATCATGACCTGAGCCAAAGGCAGAGGCTTTAACCTACTGAGCCACCCAGGCTAAGTGTCCTTTTCCACTTGCTGTGGGCACTCCCTCAGCCTCTCACCTTCTCAGCCTGTCCTGTCTTCTCAGTCTGTATCCATCCACCAGTTTTCCCGTCTCTTACCTGAAAAGGAATGGACCTACCACAGTGGCAGAGGCAGAGATGGTGAACAGCAGGGGAACACAATAGCTGCAAGACTGAGGGCTGGTCTAGGTCCTTGGTTAGATCCTTCCACAGACTCATCTGGGAAAGCTGCCTGGATAGATGAGGCTCAGGACCTGGGGTCCCCTAGGGATCCATATCCCTACTCCTTGCCCTGGAAACCACCAGATGTCTTAGGTTCTAGGGTGATGGTAAGGACAGGCAGAGTCCTTGTGGGTTGTCACAGAAAGTCCCAGGTTCTCTCCTCCATACTCAGCTTGGCGTCCTCTTCCATCTTTCCATTGATCTTGGCCACTTTCTGCCCAGGGCCACTAGGGTGAGATTCAGCCTTCCCTAGAAGTAGCAGAGGGTGGACTCAATGAAGAACCTGTGGGTTGGGGCAGGAGGGAGCACCATTTTAGGCTGGGCTGATGAGTTGTTGTTATCCAAGAAGGGCATAGGACAGAGCTGGAAGACAACTTGGAGAGGTGGAAAGAATTCTGACCTGGGAGTTTGGAGCCCTGGGTTCTACTCTAAGGATTGCTACTATCTTCTTTGGAGACCTGACACAAGTCTTGCTCCTCTCTGGGCTGTGATCTTCCCCATCTATCAAACTGGGCATTGATTCTTTTTGATTTCACCTACTTTGGTACTAGGGGGGAAGAGAGGGAGTTCTAGGAAATGCTCTGCTCATCTTATTCACTTATTGTGAAACCTCTACCTTACCCTCAGGCCCCATGCACATGGAGTAGATGAAGACAAAGAAGGACAGAGAAACCAACAGTTGCAAGTGGTGCCAGTGGGGCAGAACTTAAGCTATGCCAGCCAAGAGGAACTGGCCATGGTTGGGTATAAATCCAATTAGGAGGTTCAGACCTGGTCAGGCATGGATGGCGAGCCACTCCAGGCCTGGGGAGAAGAGTGGAACTCAGATCAAAGTCAGGGTTTGTGCAGGTGTGTGTGCGTGTGTGGTGCTGTAGTCTCTTCCAGGTGGATATAAGGATCCTTACATTGGAGCAGAAGGACTACTCTCTTGATCTCAGTCCTGCTTTGCACCTCTAGACCCCTCAGAGGATAAGGCAAGGGTGGTTTGATCAATGGCAAGGTTCTGTGTATGTGTGAAGCAAGGGATGGGCTGGAAGGGTTTGAATTCCCAGGCATACTCCAATGCAGCTTCTCCAACCCAAATATTCATATTTTCAGGCTTCCCCCAAACATTGTTTTTGCCCACAGCCACTCTTTCTGTACTTGCTTCAACCCAGTTTAATTCAACAAACAGGGCACCTGGGTGGCTCAGTGAGTTAAGCCGATGCCTTTGGCTCGGGTCATGATCTCAGGGTCCTGGGATCGAGTCCCACATCGGGCTCTCTGCTCAGCAGGGGGCCTGCTTCCCTTCCTCTCTCTCTGCCTGCCTCTCTGCCTACTTGTGATCTCTGTCTGTCAAATGAATAAATAAAATCTTTAAAAAAATCATTCAACAAACATTTAGGGTTGCCACACTATGCCATGCCCTTTGCTTACCCTTGGAAATAGAGATGAATGAACCCTGCCCTCAGGGTATCCTACACAACTTTTATTTCCTCCAATTGATCTTACTTTCTGGCCTCATATATTCAGTTGTATATTCTATTCTTTATGCCTGGAACTCTGTTCCAGAAACTTATTCCCTTTCACTTTCTGCTTCAATTTTTGGTCAATTCTGAGCTTAGATGTCACTTCTTTGGGAGAAATTTTCCCAATTCTGAGGTCCCACATCACCCAAGATGGCTCCCATTACAACTTTAAGCACACTAATTTGTAACTGCTTGGCAGTCTTCCCCAGGAGACTGTTAACTCTTTGTGGTCATTGATAGTGTCCTCTTGTTCATTTTGTATCCCCAGTGCAGGGTATGACACAAACTGCCATCTGAAATCGTGTTCAGTTGGGCACCTGGGTGGCTCAGTTAGTTAAACATCTGCTTTCAGCTTAGGTCATGATCCCAGGTCCTGGGATTGAGTCCCGCATCAGGCTCCCGGCTCACTGGGGAGCCTGCTTCTCACGATGCCTGCTGCTCCCCATGCCTGTGCTCTCTCTCTCTCTCTGTCAAAGAAATAAATAAAATCTTAAAGAAAAAGAAATTATGTTCAATAAATGAGTGTTGAATTAAAGGCTCACGGTTTGATAGGCCTCTTTAAGGAACACCACTTAATTTCTATAAAGTCTTTACTCAGTTCATCTTTTCAGGGATCCCTAAGTATCTGGGATAGATTCCAGCCCTTAATGATCAGAACCACCAAAGAGGCTGTAATCTTAGTTTCTTTCTGCCCTGGGTGTTGCCTACTTCAAGAGAGGCTCTGATAGACGGGGATGCTTGGAGAGATGGGCTCTTTTAACTCAGGGAAGGAGCTAAGGTCTGAATTTGTCAGGTCTGCTGGTCCATTGAATCCCTGTGACTCAGGAGTCCCCATGAGACTGGCCCTTCCCAGACCCTTCTCATTCAATATCAGAGAGTTGCTCCTGAAGCCAGTCATAGCCATGCCCGAGAGAAAGAGGCAAGCACAAGGGGCTGGGAAGTTGGGTGTAAAGGCAGAAGACACTGGTAACTGCAGATGGGTTCAGATCAACCCTTCAGGCAGCCCAGCATGTGGCTGGGAGAGGAAACATGTATGGAGAGCACATGGCTTCCTCCTCTGGCCCATTTCCCTGGCTGTCTTGCCCTTGGTGCCTTGGGCAATCTAGCAGATGCATGTGAGGCTGCCCAGATGTGACATAGGTGGATGCAGAGATGGAAAGTAGAATACGATAAGATGAGGGCTGTCATCTTAAGACCCTGAGTACGGGGAGGTGTATTGTGTTGCTGCTGTCCAGGGTCCTGACATATCCCAGCGCACCTCCGTGGAGGGGCCCACACCCTCTTATCAGAATCATAGCGGTGTATTTATTTAAAAAAATTTTTTTTAAAAAAAGATTTTATTTATTTATTTGACAGAGAGACAGGGAACACAAGCAGGGGGAGTGGGAGAGGGAGAAGAAGCCTTCCCGCTGAGCAAGAGCTGGATGCAAGCTTCTACCCAGGACCCTGGGATCATGACCTGAGCATGAGACTTAATGACTGAGCCCCCAGGCAACCCAGCGGTGTGTTTAAAACAACTCAGATGATGAGTCCCGGTCTAGTCCTGTAAGGTAAGCTAGAAACCTATTTTTTTAAAAAAATATTTCATTTATTTATTTTAAAAAAAGAGAGTATGAGAGGGGAGAAGGTCAGAGGGAGAAGCAAATTCCCCATGCTGGGAGCCTGATGTGGGACTCAGTCCCCAGACTCCAGGATCATGACCTGAACCAAAGGCTGTCGCTTAACCAACTGAGCCACCCAGGCGCCCCTAGAAACCTAAGTTTTAACAAGTTTCCAAGGCTTGGAAACTGATGCTCTGAGGTGTGCTTGGTACTGTGGCTGTTGGTCTATAGTGACTCCTATTAGACGATTCCCAAAAGATAGTGATCTTTAATTAAAAAAAAATTGCAATGTTTATGGTTTGGAAAATGAATATGGCTATGACTAATATTTTGTGAAGAATAAAGCTCATTTTGAGTACCTTTGATCTGCTATGACATTTCTAATATTTGAAAATTTTATTTTTTAGGCCAACACCTCCATTTTATAGAAGGAAAAACCAAGCCTAAGAGAGGTTCTGTAACTTCCTCATGGACTCACAGTTAGCTGTAGATCTGAGTCAGGAAACCTAGATTCTTGTCCTTCTTTGTTGCTTTCTAGCTATGTGACTGTACTTTTTTCTTTTAAAAGAGCAAACATTAAATATTTACTTGTTACAGTCAGAAAATAACAAATTGTCACAAAAGCTAAAAAACATATTAATGGAAAGTGAAAACTTCTCTTCTTTCTGATTCCACTCCTTGGAATTCACAACTGACAGCTTTCTTGGGTTCCTTCTAGACAGTTTGGATATGTTATTTAATATCCCCGAACTTCAGTTTTCTCATTGGCAAAATGCAGATAATACTACCACTTGTACTGGCTTCACAAAGGTATTGTGAGAGGTAAATGAAATGAAGTGACACATGGGAAATGCTGATTGACTGTTGTGTGATTCCTACAGACATTCCAGACATGGTTAGACTTGGACGGATCAGTCATGTGTCCCTCCCTAGATCCTCAGGGATGCCAGTCTCCCTTCCATGTCCAGTCTAGAGAGCCCTTTGCTCCAGATCCAGCAAAAGCCTGTCTGCCAAGGTCCCAAACATCAAGCTTGCAATCAGCATTCCTGCCATGAAAATGGATTGGCTCAACGGAGGCAAGGTCTTGTGTGTGCACACAAGGTCCAACTGTGAGGAAGGAAGAGCTGGGTCAAGGAGAGCTGGAGTGGCCTCAGGGAAGCCCCACTCTTCATCTCCTGGTGGGGATGAGGGTTCTGAATTGGGACCAGCACTTACAGAGTGCTTCCCTCTCCCTGCCACACAATCTTTCCCATCACCTTCTCCTGGCGAGATTGATTCAAATTATTTCAAAATATGTAAAAGTTGCCTTTTGGGATGCCAACTCAGACTGCTCCCCCTTCCCTGGGCTCTAACCCTTCACCCTCCTTTAGGGCTACTGAACCTGACCCTCTCTGGGCATAGCTGAAGAAAACTGACCCAGGAGCTGGATTAAGCTAATCAGAATATGTTTATTACAGATTTGGAAATGTGACTCAGAGAAGCAAAATTTATAAAGATACCTAAAATAGGGTAGGAGGGACAAGTTTGGCACAATGTAGAAATGGAATTGAAATATGAGAGAGTAGGAGAGAGAGCAGGAAGAGGGGAGAATGAAGTACTCTAGTCAGAGAGAAGTCACAGAGAGAGCTCAGTCAGCGCCAGAGAAAAAGGGATGAAGAGCTCCCTTCAGCTACCTGATCCCAGTTTCTCACAAGGCTGGGCTCAAGCTCTTGACCTTGGGTTCTCTGAAATACTTTTTCATCTTTCTATTAACTTTCCATAAGCAAATCGGAGAGGGTTGTGGTTATTTGCAGTCCTGAAATAACAGCAATTGGATACTGTAACTGGTAGTTTAAATTTTGTTGCTCTTTTTAATGACTATGAAGAAAAAATTGCCATTTTGAAAATAGTTCTATTCTAGGTGGAGTAAAACAGTTCTGGAGCCTGCAGAAAAATCATATTGCTGACAGATGTGCCATTAGAATTAAGTCAAAATAATAAATAGATGTGGTATTTCTTTTACAAGTAAGCCCTAATTTTTAGACACTTTTGAATGTATTTTAAAACTGTCGTTTCTTTTGTTAACAGAAATAAGAAAAGGGGGCTGGAATGACCAGGACAATTAGGGAATTCCCTCTAGATGTGTTAATATATATCCAAATGAATTCATCTTTCAAGTGTATTTACTTGATAATTTTGATTTGGTTGGAGAGAAATCCTTATTGGTGAATATAATTATTACTGTAGGACTTTTACCATAGATACACACATTCACATGTTGTAGAATTTGGGATGTCAACATTTGAATTCTTTCTCCTAAGAGCAATGGACTTTCTTGCTGTTTTATTAAAATAACTATTATTTCATAGTTCTATATGTTGTCTGATATATCTTTAATTTTTATTTATTTTTATTTTTTTTATAACAGATTCTTTTTTTTTTAAAAGATTTTTTTATTTTATTTATTTGACAGAGAGAGATCACAAGTAGGCAGAGAGGCAGAGAGAGAGAGGAGGAAGCAGGCTCCCCGATGAGCAGAGAGCCCGATGCGGGACTCGATCCCCGGACCCTGAGATCATGGCCTGAGCCGAAGGCAGCGGCTTAACCCACTGAGCCACCCAGGCGCCCCTGATATATCTTTAATTTGAAAAAGATGATGGGGGCTGTGTCAGGCTGGGAATTAATTTTAACGATATTTTAATGGAAATACGTGAATGGAATATGACTGTAGAGGGGCACATGGGACACACTGTGGTGAGTGGGTTAAGGATATTATAGACAGGATGGAAGGATAAGAAGCAAGATGTAGGAAAGAGGGAAGGAGTCAGAGGAGTGCAAAGAGAATAAGGTCTGTATGCAGTTTAGTGATGAAATCTATATGTAGTCCAGATTAGAAATTGATCCATGATACAGAATACTCAGAAAGAATTTCTCTGCCTCTCGTTCACTCTAAGATGATCGTCACCTACAGAAATAACAGTTGCATGGGGCTTCTACCATCCTAGGGTTAGTACTGGCTTTTGCCATCTGTGTTCTCTTCATGTGCACCTGAAACCCCAGATATCAGACATTGCTGTGTGCTCCTGGGCTTCGTGTATACGTTATCACTAACAGGAAACAATCTCTTGGAAAAAATGATGTTGGGTTTAAGGGTGACTAAGAAAATTGCAGCCTTGGTTAGCTCTGGACTGCTAACTTGAGAGAGATTATGATAAATGACAGCTGCTGTGAGACTGATTCAGGAAAAAGAAAAGGAGAAAAAGAGAAAACAAAAAGGCAGTGGAACCAGGAAGCAGAAAGGTAAAGTGGTGGCTGTTAACATCTGTAGAACCGGACTGAACAAGGAGACTCAGGCTGGGTCATTCGTAATAACTTATGCCTTCCCTCCCCTACAGTCACTGGACCAAGGGTAGGCACATGACTCAAGACAGCCAATAAGTCTTTCATAGAAGGTTTTAAAAGCTGGAGCTGAGAAACAGAAACCCTTTTTCTCCCTGGTGAGAAAGTCCTTAAGATTGAGCTCAGATGGGGCGCCTGGGTGGCTCAGTGGGTTAAAGCCTCTGCCTTCAGCTCAGGTCATGATCCCAGGGTCCTGGGATCGAGCCCCGCATCGGCTCTCTGTTCAGCAGGGAGTCTACTTTCCCCTCTCTCTTTGCCTGCCTCTCTGCCTACTTGTGATCTCTGTCAAATAAATGAATGAAATCTTAAAAAAAAAAAAAAAAGATTGAGCCCAGAATCGCCAGTGGCCATCTTGTGAAGGTTTCTGTGCACAGTGGACATGCACAGCATGCAAAGAGAAGCACAGATGAGAGCTAGCAAGGGTCCTGATGACATCCGTGGTCTTGGTTACTATTGTCCCTAGAGCCAGCTCCTCCTCTGCATAACTTGTGGTTGGGAGACTATATGGTCTTTTATTGCAAGATTAGCTTGATTTAAATTATAGCCATTAGTAAGAAAGGATTCTGACTAATATAGTTCAGATGGAAGCTGCTAGTTATTGCTCAGGACATTTTAATTGAGAAGACAACAAGGAAAAGAGCTCAGGCAGGATTTTATTATAACCCATACACCTATAGCCAGGATCATTTTCTTGTTATATTTATTTATCTTCTGCTTTGCATTCAGAGTGCTGAAGCATCCCTGATGGGGTCATTCCAAGGGGCAGCCTGGGCCTTGTTTCTCTCAGGTGACCTGTGCTGTTGTACCTACCAGATACAGCCATGTGGCCTGGGTAGGGTGTCTTCACTAAAATCAGGCTTCTTGCTTAAGCCCTGTTAATTTGTGAGCCATTTCATTTGCTTCACAACTCAGAAGGTCCAGCTTCACACTGGGTCATAAGTAAACTTCCTATTGTCCTAATGAAATATTCTCTGGTGCAGGCATAGGCTTTGACATTATTGGCTCAAGGAAGAGGTATCCTGGCTGTGCTAATGAAATAGGACTCATGCTTATGTGTGGTGGTGGATGATGGTTCCATCCACCATGACTGTTGGAAGAGGATTTGATTATCTTTGGCATCTCTATACATCTCAGGGATTGGGAGAACTATGTGCATCTGACTTTGTTGATCATCGACACCAAACATGATACATTCCTTCCAAATCTCCATTTTGAAGGAGATCCAAGGTGCTCACCCAGATTCTTTGTCCTACATGGCAAGAAATAGGAAGATTGGATCAAACTGCCTGTTCTTGGGGCACCTGCATGGCTTAGTCGGTTAAGCGTCTGCCTTCAGCTCAGGTCATGATACCAGAGTCCTGGGATCCAGCCCTGTGTTGGGCTCCCTGGCATAGGGGGAGAGTCTGCTTCTCCCTCTGCCTCTTACCCCACTTGTGCTCATTCTCTCTCTCTCTCTCTCACTTTCTCTCGCAAATAAATAAAATCTTAAAAAAACAAAACAAAACAAAACCAAACAACTGCCTGCTCTTTTGAACATATGAGCAAGCGCTAGGTTGATCGATCCTGTAGTATTGTCAACCTTGGAAAGCAGAATGTAGAGTATTTTTTTAAAGATTTTATTTATTTATTTGACACAGAGAGAGAGATCACAAGTAGGCAGAGAGGCAAGCAGAGACAGAGAGAGAGGGAGGTAGGCTCCCTGCCGAGGAGAGCGCCTGATGCGGGGCTCGATCCCAGGACCCTGAGATCATGACCTGAGTCGAGGGCAGAGGCTTTAACCCACTGAGCCACCCAGGCGCCCCCAGAATATAGAGTTTTAAGAAGGGAAATGGGGAAGCAGAATTGGAAGGACTGATAACATACAAATTAAGATGGGTGGACATGGATGTCTTAGAACTTGGGTTGAGGCTGGTAAGTAATGAAGAAAGTCCCCCCAACTATGCATGGAGGGAGATGGCATGTGATGCCTGCTTCCCTCAGAGAGGGGAGGACTAGCCATGCTTAGTTACCTTCTGCTTCTTTGTGCTGGGGCTTCTAGTGGGAGTATGGCTTAACTCTGATCAATGCAGACAGATGCTGCATTAGCAAGTTTGGGGACTAAGCTCTACCATAAACTTTTCTTAGGACATCTCTGCAAATTCCTGACCAGTAAGCAGTGGGCTACATAATTCCACTACATTGTGCCTTGGCATGATGAGTAGATGAAGGGTGGACTCCTGAGTCAGTTGCAGGGTAAGGGGAGGTGCATCAGTGTGCTTGCACTGAGCCAATCAGAGCCTTTTCTAAGAATTTGAGTTAAGATACACAGAAACATTCTGATTGGTAGTGGGCCCTAAATCCGAGAGAAAATGAAGCAGATCTGGGACTGGTGATCATGTTACAAGATGAACATGCAGACAAAACGGGCTGAGGAGGGACTTAACTGTATAGAGACACCTCCGGTGCTCCAGTTCCCGGTTCCAGTTTCCACGAGGCCTGGACATACTTTGTTTCCCATCACTGGATTCCCTAAAATCTCTGAATCCTTACAAGAATTCCCCCATTTCTCATGAGCTGATTCAAGAGATCTCTTCCTTGCGACCAAAAGACCATTGCCTGAAACAGTTGTTAAGAGCATGATCATTGTGACAGCTATGAAGTGTGGAAGTGTAGAATTCGGCTGGATGAACCACTTTGCTAGGTTGACTCTGCTGGTGTGTGTGTGTGTGTGTGTGTGTTTGAGGGGCATTAGATCACTAGAGATGAAAGGACACTCCGTAACTCTATTCTCTTTCCCATCTTAGTTCCTTGGCTGCTCTCCATGTCCTGGTCTCAGCTGCTGAAAGCTCTTTTTAGATGAAGTCAGAAAACTGTTTTTGTCTCTAGGACTCTGAGCCCCGATATTCCCTGCTCAGGAATAGTCCCTTTGCCCTCTACCACCCACACACCTCCTTTCCTGTGAGGGCTTCCATAATCTCCTATATCAGAAAGTTTGCAACTCCAACCACAGTTCTCTTACCACTCATTTTGGGCAAAGGTCCTCATATCTCCAGCACTTTCCCATATTTAGGCAAACTCGGGTTAGGGTAACACAGTCTGTGTCTGTGTGTGGGGATGGTAAGATGGAGATGCAGGGGTTGGAAGGGGATTAGGGGGCCCAGATACCCTCACCTTAGTCACAATGGTGGAAGGGAAGGTGCTGTTGTTGTAGATCTAGTCACTGATGCAGAGCTCTGTGGCCCCCATGCTGTTGGCCTCTGGGCTATTGGGAAAGGGTGGACCCTATTGGAGAATGGTGAAGGGGAGGCAGGACCTGGGCTGTCCCTGCCTGTCTTGCCCTTGTTGAGATTGGCATTGGCAGGTGGGCAACAGAGGTGCATGGGGATGGTGGCAGTGAAATTCTGTATAAAATTGGGCAAATATGTCAAGATCAGGGGGAGGACCACCATTGTGATCTGAATCTTCTGGAGGCAGCTGACACCCCCCATCTGTTGCAGGAGGTCGCTGAAGGCCATGGGCAGGACCTAGCAGAAGCAGCTGGGCTGAGGTATCCTGGTCCTTCTATCTGTTTTCTGTCTCTCCATGCAGAGGGAGGAGGAGGATTGCACTTTGTCTCTTCAGCTCATCAGTTCCTGGGTCTGCTGTAGCCCTAGGCTTCCTGATGACCAGCAGTAGCTTTTATAACTTCTTTAAGACTCCGGAGACAGAGAGAGAGAGAGCGAGCAGGGGGAGGAGCAGAGGGAGAGGGACAAGCAGACTCTGCACTGAGTGTGGATCCTGACACGGGACTTGATCTTATGACCCTGAGCCAAAGTCAAAAGTCAGATACTTAACCAGCTGAGCCACACATGTGCCTCTATAATATTATCAAATTTAATCCAATAATATATAAAAAGGATAATACATCTTGACAAAGTGGGGTTTATCCCAGGAATGCAAAATTGATTTAACTTTATTATTTAAATATTAAATTAAAATTAAATTAGTATTAAACATTAATATTAAATATTAAATAAATATTATTATTTTTTGTTTCAAGTTTCTATTTAAATTCCAGTTAGTTAGTTAATATATAGTGTAATATTAGTTTCAGGTGTAGAATTTAGTGATTCATCACCTACATACAACACCTAGTGCTCATCACAGTGTCTTCCTTAATATCCATCACCCATTTTGCCCATCCCCCAGCCTACCTCCCCTCCAGCAACCCTCAGTTTGCTCTCTATAGTTAAGAGTCTGTTTTATGGTTTACCTCTCCCCCCCATGTTTATCTGTTTTGTTTCTTAAATTCCACATACAAGTGAAATCATATGGTGTTTGTCTTTCTCTGACTGACTTATTTCACTCAGCATGATACACTCTAGTTCTATTCAGGTCATTGAAAATGGCAAGATTTCACTTTTTTGATGGCTGAGTAATATTCCATTGATTCTATCTATATATATACATATATGTATATACACATATATACACACATATACATATACATATATGTATGTGTATATATATATATCACAACTTCTTTATCCATTTATTAGTCAATGGCCATTTGGACTCTTTCCATAATTCGGCTATTGTTGATAATGCTGCTATAAACATGGGGGTGCATGTGCCCCTTCAAATCAGTATTTTTGTATTCTTTGGGTAAATTCCTAGTGGCGCAATTGCTGGATCATAAGATTTAACTTTAACTGTAAAATAATCAATGTAATTCATCATGATAGTAGATAAAAAACACTGTATGATCATTTTGATACATGCAGAATGAGCATTTAACAAAATTCAATAGCCACAGCACCTATGAAAAACATTTCAGCAAACTAGGTGTAACAAGGGACTTCTTCAAACTGATAAGGGACGTCCATGGAGAGACATCATACTTAATAGTGAAAGACAAAATGCTTTCCTTCCAAGTTCACTCTCACCAACATTGTTTTGGAATGTAATAATGTAAGTAAAATAAATGAAGGAATTCCAGAAAGGAAAGAAGATAGACATCTGCCTTTATTTGCAGACAATATGATTGTTTGAACAGAAAATCCTAAGGAATCTGCAAAAGAAGTTACCAGAATTAATGAGTGATTTTAGCAAATTTTCAGGATGCAAGGTATGTATACTAAAATCAAGTGTATTTCTATATAATAGCAATATTCAATTGGCACTTGAAATAAAAATATCATTAATATTTGCATAAAAATATGAAATGTTTAGGAATAAATTTGATAGAATATCTGTGAGACATATAAATTGAAAATTGTAAAACATTGCTGAGAGATATTAAAGAATATCTAAATAAATGGGGAAATATATCATGGATTGGAGCACTTAATATTATTAAGATGTCAGTTATTTTCAATATGCTCTATAGATTTTTTGTAATACAAACTTAAACTGTTCCAGCTATTTTTTAAAGATTTATTTATTTATTTATTTATTTGACAGAGAGAGAGAGAGAGAGAGAGAGATCACAAGTAGGCAGAGAGGCAGGCAGAGAGAGAGGAAGGGAAGCAGGCTCCCTGCTGAGCAGAGAGCCCTATGTGGGACTGGATCCCAAGACCCTGAGATCATGACCTGAGCCGAAGGCAGCGGCTTAACCCACTGAGCCACCCAGGTGCCCCTGTTCCAGTTTTTTGAGGTCAAAATTTACAAGTTCTTTTAAAATGATTTATTTATTTATTTATTTGTGTATTTATTTATGTATGTATTTATTTTTTATAGAGAGAGCAAGCATGAAGGGGGGAAGTAGCAGAGGGAGAGGGAGAGGTAGGATCTTAAGCAGGCTCCACACCCAGTGGGGAGCCCAATGCAGGGCTTATTCTCACGACCCTGAGATCGTGACCTGAGCCGAAATCAAGATTTGGCTTTCTAACCAACTAAGCCACCCAGCTGCCCCTGATTTTAAAATTTACATGAAAATGCAAAGGTTCTAGACTGGCCAAGACAACTTTGGAAAAGCTAAACAGTGTTAAAGAATCTACACTATCTGTGTTCAAGACTAATTATGAAATTACAATAATCAAGACAGTGTGGTGTTCATGCAAAGATAAATAGATCAGTGCTATGGGATGGAAAGCCCAAAAATAGAGCCACACACAGGGACATTTGATCTTTGACCAAGCTGTCTAGCCAATTAATTGATGAAAAAACGTCTTTGAGCAAATGGTGTCGGTACAGTTGGATATCCATACGCAACCTCTTTCCTCACGTTATTTACAAAGATAACCTCAAAATAGAACACAGACCTAAATATAAGAGTTAAAACTGTAACATTTATATAAGAAAGCTTAAGAGAAAATTTTTGTGTCCTTTGGTTTGGCAAAGATTTTAAAAATAAGACACACAGTGCCTGGGTGGCTCAGTTGGCTGAACACTGGACTCTTAGTTTCTGCTCAGGTTGCAATTTCATGGGTCTTGGGGTGGAGCCCTGTGTCTGGCTCTCCACTCAGCAAGGAGTCTGCTTGAGATTCTTTCTTTCTCTTTCCCTCTGCCTCACCCCCACTCATGCATGCACGTACACTCTATCTTTAAGAAAAAATAAAATAAGACATAAAAAACATGAACTATAAAAGAAAAACCTAGTCAGCTGGTCTTCATCAAAATTTTAAAACTTTCCTATTCAATGGCTTTAAAAAAAAAAGATTTTATTTATTTATTTGAGGGACAGATCACAAGTAGGCAGAGAGGCAGGCAGAGAAAGAGGGGGAAGCAGGATCTCTGCTGAACAGAGACCCCAGATGAGGGGCTCGATCCCAGGACCCTGAGATCATGACCTGAGCCAAAGGCAGAGGCTTAACCCACTGAGCCACCCAGGTGCCCCTATTCAATGACTTTTTAAAAAGATTATTTATTTTTATTTTTTATTTGAGAGAGGTAGAGAGAGAGAGTGCGCAAGCAGGGGGCAGGGACAGAGGGAGAAGAAGGAGAAGCAGACTCCATGCTGAGTGGAGAGCCCAATGCAGGCTTCCATCCCAGGACTCAGGATCATGACCTGAGCTGAAGGCAGTCTCTTAACTGCCTGAGTCATCCACGTGCCCCTAAACTTTTGCTATTCAAAAGTCACTGATATAAAAATGTGAAAGCAAGCTATAAACTTGGAGAAAATATTTGCAAAACACATATCTGGCAAAGGATTTGTCTCTAGAATACATTAAAAAAAATTTCAACTCAATCATAAGAAATCGAACAATTAAATTAGAAATGTGCAAAAATTTTGACCAGATATTTTACCAAAGAAGAGATCTAAATGGAAATAAGCACATGGAAAGTTGTTTAACATCATTAGTCATTAGGAAAATGCACTTAAAACTATAATAATGTACTGCTACACATTCACTACGTTGGCTAAAATTTAAAGTATGGATCATACCAAGTGTTGGCAAAGATGCAGAGCAACTGGAACTCTCCTATATACTGCTGGTGGGAATGTGAAATGTTATAACCACTTTGGAAAACTGGCTGTTCTTAAAAACTTAAACAAATACCTTACCAAATATACTACCTAACCATTCCATTTCTTGGTATGGAAGCCTATGTCCACAAAGAAGGGGCCTGAGGAAACTTTTGGTGGTGATGGATAAGTTCATTTTCTTGATTGTGCTGATAGTTTCACAGATGCGTGCATCTGTTAAAACTCATTAAATTGTACACTGTAAGTATGAGCAAATAATTGTCTTTCGCATTTCAATAAAGCTGGAGAAATATAGTAGTTAAGATGTCTTTAACTGCTGATCACAGAAAAATCAACTTACAGTGGCTTAAAGAGGAAGAAGAATTTAAGTTTAAATTCCCATGCTTTACAATTAGAGTAGAGGTTGGTGGCTACAGGATTGGTTAAATCAGAGGCTCAATGATGTCATCAAACCTCAGGTTAGTTCCACCCTTCTACTATGTCACTTTCAGTTGTCGTAATCCTTGCTCTGGTTTCCCTGTTGGGTCGCATGCAAGATGGCTGCCGCAGTTCCAGACATCCATCCAGACTCAGTATTGTTTACCACCTAAATCTAAAACTTGACCAATTCAAGTACTAACAGGCTGTTTGTGTTCTTCTGTGGGTGTGGCTCACGGAACTTGCTTCTGGGTGTAGGCTTCTCTCAGGGGAAAAGTTTAGAAGAAGCTGGAACAGACCTCACTAGAGCTGGTCAGGGAGACTGAGGCTCAATTTCATCTGGCTTACAACTCCAGCTTTTTGCAATAGAGTCAGCCACAGTTCTATGACTACAACATGAGCATGTGGAGACAGTCACATCTCAGAGAACATCATTAGATGGTTTTCTTGAGAGAAAAGGAACAATGGAGGAAGTGGGTTCCATCCAGAGCTTTTCTTTTGCTTCTTATCACACAATTTTTTAAATACATATGAAGGTAAGTTGGGGGTTTAACAGAGAGTAATTTAGGAGTTCCAAACTTTATGGCTGTAAGCACCATAAGATAACATAGATGTGTGAATCTGATCAGGTATAAGACAATATGGAGTGGTGAGGTCTATGGCGATCTAGACAGTAAAACCCTATCCCCACCAAAAAATAGAGCATGGAGAAACAAAACCCCTATGGGCCAGTTTGACACCCCTATAGGAGTTTGAGAATAAGGGATATACATTAGTTCCCGACTGCTGTTGCATCAAATTGTCCAAACTTAGTGGCTTAACACAGCACAAATCAATTTTCTTATAGTTCTAGAGGTCAGAAGTCTAAAATCAATGTGTTGGTGGGAATTTGTTTCTTCTGGAGGCATCAGAGGTGAAGCCATTTCCTTGCCTTTTTCAGCTTGTGTTTCTTGGCTTTTTGTTCCTTCTTGTACCACTCCAAACTCTGGTTTCTGTTGTCACATCTCTGATTACCTACTCTGGTCTCCTGCTTCTCTCCTCTGTTCACAAGAGGCCAACTTAGAATATCCAGGATAATCTTCCCACCTCAAGATCCCTAGCTTAATCTCATCTGCAAAGTCCGTTTTACCATGTAAGTTAATATATTCACAGGTTCCAGGTATGAGACTGTGGACTTCTTTGGAGGTACCCATTATTCAGCCTCCATGTGATATGAAAGCTGAACTGATTGGACATCCATTCTCTAAGGGGTCATGAAAACTCTTGGAAAAGGAGGGAAGAGCCTAGTGAAGGGGCTTGGTGCGGACTAAAGCCTGCATTGTGGAGGTGGGTTCTGGGATACAACAGCAGAGCTCAGGAAGGGAGGTGACTTCTGGTGAGCACTCTACCAGGGCCAGGCATTTGAGAAACCTCCTGAGTGTGCCATCCTAGCCAGGATGTGCTCAGAGCCATAGGTAGAGAAACTGAGGGTGGCCACAAATGCCACCTACCAATCCTGGCTGAGGATAGGACTTTGTGGTTAAAACTGGGTAGAGCATCTGAAACCTCTGGAGCAAAGCATGACGGTATCAAAACTCAGGCTCAGGGCACCCAGGTGGCTCAGTGGGTTAAGCCTCTCCCTTCGGCTCAGGTCATGATCTCAGGGTCCTGGGATTGAGCCCCACATCAAGCTCTTTTCTCATCAGGGAGCCTGCTCCCTGCCCCACACCCCCGCCAGCCTCTCTGTCTACTTGTGATCTCTCTCTCTCTCTGTCAAATAAATAAATAAAATCTTAAAAACAAAAAAAACAAAACCAAAAAACCTCAGGCTCAGAGCCAGTGTGAAAGGATGGGATGCGAGCCAGTGTTCTGCAGATGGCTCCTTGGGGGAGATAGTCAGAAGTCACTTGCTGGTGACTTTAAAATGGGAGGAAAGTAGGGTTCCCTTTGGTCAAGGGCATGGGGTGAGCATAGGAAGTTCCTGGCCAGGAGCTGGGGAAATGGGTTCTGTGCAGATGGTGTGAGCTATCTGAGTCAACACCAGTAGTTGGGCCAGTTGGGGGTGTGTGCAGTAGGGGCAGGCCAGGGACTGTCTCTGGTGGAGGCAGGAGCAGATACCAGGTGATCTAAACACAGAAATGAGAGAGCCCCAGGAGTCACAGCATGCCTGTGTTTCTGGCAGGGTTTTTGAGGCAGGGACAGGGCAAATCATTGATCCCCAGGCCTCCAGATCTACAGAAGCAGGGCTAGAAGCAGGTGACCTCCCTCCCAGTCGTGGTCCTGTCTCCCTGCTCAAGGCTGGTGAGGATGTCATTCTAGGTGCCCCTTGACAGCCATGAGGTCATGAGGTCAGTGCTTCCAGAGAAACAGCAGCATGGGGAGGGCTGGTGGCCCTTGAGCATCTATTGGATCCTCCAATGGCCTAAAAATTCTTAGGGAACATGGGGAGTATATGCACAAGGGAAACACCGAGTCCCCAGAGGTTCTAGGAGGTGGGATGGGTCATCATAATTTCAGCTCTGCCCACTTTGCCCTGGAAATCCTGCTGTCTGAGCTCCTGTGAGCTGTCCCAGGGCTTTGTGGCTTTTTCAGGGGAGCCATGGTCTCCCGATCCTCTCCAGGTAGCCTTGATTCAGCTAGAGCCCTAGGGTCCCACCTGGAAGACAATGTGTATGCCTCAGAGGTGTGGACTTTCCATGAAGGATGAGGGGCTGGGGAGCTGAGTCAGCTGCAGGGGAAAGAGTAATGAGGAGTGTACCAGGAGACAAGTGTGACCAAGCAAGCACAGCTACAGCAGGGCATGGCCAGTGCCCTGACTCCTCCACTTATGGATGCTAATAAGGCTATCTTTTCCATCCCCCTGGCTTCCCTGCAATGATCTCCCTTGCTAACCCAGTGATCGGAAGGATATGCTTGTCTCTTCCTGACTGTGACCCGTAAACTGCCTTCCATCCCTCCTCTCACATGGTTCCTACCAGGATTCTTTTTCTCTTCCCCCTTCACTCTCTCTCTCTCTTTTCAGGCCAGGAGGGAGGAGAAGAAGTCAGGCCTTGGGGGTTCCAGAGGCCGAAGTCTCAGAGCCTTACAACTCGGGGCAGAGGGGTCAGGTCCATGCATTCCGGAGCCAGATTGTCTGCATTCAAACCCCGACTCCCCAATTTACTGAACTTGGTGAATCTGGACAAGGGACTTAACCACTCTGTGCCTTGATTTTCTGGGCTGCAAGATGGGGCTGACAATGGGACTTATCTCTAGAAGGTTACTGGGAAGATTAAACGAATCAGTGTATGCAAAGTGCTTAGGACAGTGCCTGGCACCAAAGTAGCCCTCAGTGCTGGCGCTCTCTGGTTGGGTTCCACCCTCCCCTTTCCCTCCTCCCTTGTCTCCACTAGCCCCGGGGCCCTGGAGGAGGCAGAACAGCAAAGAATATCCACGGAGGCTGGTGGTGGGAAGGATTCGGGGAACGAGTGGGCGGAACATCCAGCAGAGGAGCTGGAATAGCAAACTGGTTTTGAGTTTGGACTCTGCAGGAGTCTAGGGGAGCTGGGGCCAGCCTCCTGACGTCATATCCTCTGTGGTGCTTGTTCTCCCGCTTTGCCGCTGGAGTTTCTCATTGGCCCTCGCGAGGGGGGAGGAGCCTGAGACAAAGCCTCTGATTGGCTGCTTTTATTCAGACACTTCTCAGTTTCCAGTCTGATAGGGAGGGGTGGAGCGTAAGATATTTAAAACTCACAGAAATATTTGAATGGGGTAGAGAAGAAAGGAGGGAGGGAAGAGGGTGGGAAGTAGGGGCGGGGGAGCGGTTCCAGGTAAAAGATTCTTGTCCAGTTCTCTGGGATGGTTTATAAAGTCCTGGGGGTTGAGGGCAGGGGACTGGACTGTATGAATTTTGGGCCGCTGGCTGATGTGGAGTGGCTATTATATTTGAGACGAGAGAGATAAAAAGAGATGTTGCACACAAACCTTTTAATGACGCGGTCTTGGTGGAGTCTGTTCAGGGCGGGGACCCCTGGGAGGTGCTTTCCTGAACCACAGTCTTGACCCGCCTTGGGCCGCCATTTCCCTCTTTCCCTTCCCGGAGTGGGTGGCTCAGGACCTGCAGGACCCTCACTCCCTTTCGGGCTCTGTGAGGCCCCGTGTCAGTGCTCAGAGTACATTCTCGCGTGCTGAAGCCTGGAGCGGGACCATCTGCTTCTGCTGCTCTTGTTCCTGCCGCCTTGGCTTTCCTCTTCTCCTGGAGGGCAGGAGAGCGGCGTCCTGGGTATGCAGCGTCCAGGCCAGGGCTAGGAGCTGGGGGCTACCAAGGGGCTCTCTACTCAGCCGCGCCCAACTACCATTCTCTCTGCCCCATCTATTGCTCCCTGGGGCCAGGACCCCCAGGAAGGACTCAAGGAGACCCCAGCCAACTGGGGAAGTGGACAAAGAGCTCTGGCCTGAATGGGTTTGAGTCTCGGTGCCACCCCCGCCTGGGCGCCTGAACCGGGGTAAGTCCCTGCTCCCACCTGCTCTCCATGTCCTGCACCGTGTCTGGCAGTGGCTGGCCCAGGGTCTCTGGCAGGAGGGCAGTGACAGCGCTGGCGGCCACGGGGACCGCGCCGTAGATGAAGAGGGGCACGGAGGGGTAGAGCTCAGCAGTCATGCTCACCAGTGGGCTCACGATGCTGCCCACACGGGCCATGGTGCTGCCCATTCCCATGCCCGTCTGCCTGTGGGGCCCAAGGTGTGGTGGTGTCAGTCACTGCCCTAGCGTGAATGCTGAGGTCCCAGCTGAATTCAGGGTCAGGGCAGCTCAGGCTGAAGCCTCCCCCACCCCCCGCCCTTCTTCCCCACCCCTTTGATAGCAAGTGAGTTTGGCATTTGTTCCGGAGATTAAAAACAGACAAACAACAAAAACAGGCTGGGAAGGGCTGTGGCCAGAGAATCAGGAGACTGAATTTTGCCTCTGGCCTTAACTGGCCATGCGACCAGAGGAAGAGTCCCTTTTCCTCTCCGGCCCTCAGTTTCCTGAGCTGTCAAATGAGACAGTTAAGTCAGGCCAGTGGTTCTCAGATCTCCTAGGGGATTTTGAGTTAGAATTGTCCCAGCCCACACAGTCCTATTGGATTAGAATCCTCAGGGGACAGGACCCGGAAGCTGCATGTTGAGAGTATGTTAAGAACATTCTCTGAGGGAACCGAGGTTAAAAACCTTGACTCAGGAGACAGACGGTTTGGGTTCAAATCCAAGCTTCCTCCCTTACAAGCTGTGTGACATGGGGCAAGTCACTTGATCTTTCTGTGGCTCAGTTTTCTCAATGGTAAAATGGAAATAGTCACGGTACCTACCTTAAAGGTTTATCATGAGGATTCAATGACTTGATACTTATAAAAAGTTTAAGACGATGCCTGGTGTGTAGTGTTTTATACTGTTGTTCTTTCCCATTAAATCCTCTAAGGGCACAGGACAGCAGCCATGACCCTGCTGCGTCCCTAGGGAAGCCGGGCCATTCTTTGACATCTCATGGGAATTTTGCGACCCATTTTTTAACGTAGACACGTGTTTCTTGTTTCTCAATGCAAAAATGCTCCCCCCGCCTTTTGGCACTCCAAAAGCAATGCTGGGTTTATCTGTACAACCACCAAGCACAAGCAGTATTAAATGTGGCTTTTGTGAAAAGAAATTACTCTCCCGTTTGGTCTTTGGTTTCAGACATACTTTGGTTATAGACACACTTAGCTTATAGATGAAATTTAGGTTTGGTGGCTGCTTCTAACTTGTGGTTTAGATCAAGGTGGATGCGGGGTGGGGGACCTCAATGAATTGCCTCTGAGATGTGTCTTCTTGGCTCTCTACCCTGCCCCAGCTGGTGACTCCTTTTGAGATCTTTTCCTTGGATCAGGTAAGGGCTTAGCGGGCAGGTGTATCTGTGTTAGCCACGAAGTGTGTACTGAGCTTGCACAGTTGGGGGCTGAGAGGGGGCCTTGGGCTACGCATGCTGGGCGGTGTGCTCTGGGGTCTGACCTATGTGTGTGGGGATGTCTTGTCTGAAGTCTTCTCCCACAAGGCTCCTACTCACCGGATCACTGTGGGGTAGAGCTCCCCAGTATAGAGGAAGATGCAGTTGAAGGAGGCAGCCAGGCAGCCTTTTCCCAGCACAGCAAGGGAGGTTCGGACAATGGACTGATCTGGAGAGAAAGGAAGGGGTCAGTGGGAGTTTGGGAGTGGGGCACGAGAATCTGGGGATAGGGTTAAGGATGAAGGACCAAGGTACTCGTGGGTGCTCACCCTGGGGTACCACCCCATTGACCAGGATGCAGATGCCTGCCAGCAGCAGTGAGGCCATCTGGGCAGGCCGGCGGCCCAGAGAGTTGATGACAAGGAAGCCCACCAGCTTGGCAGGCAGGTCCACAGCACCAAAAATCACCTGGATTAGGTAGATGTTCACGCCAAAGCCCTGCAGGTCCATGACCAGCCCGTAGTAGGCAAAACTAGTGGCAAACCTAGTGGGGGAGGGACGAGGGGTATGGAGTTGGTTAGGAAGGGTTAAAAGTGGGGGTGCTCATTCAACATAGGGGTGAGCTACACTGCGACCCTGCTTCAGAAGCTAGAATTTGCCTTGGCTAATCTGTCTTCAAGCATTTAGTCTAAGTGCAGGGTAGTCCTCCAAGACCCCAAATTTCTCACTCTTCTGATAACTAGTATCCCCCAATATATTAGGGGATTTTTCACTTAGTTGAATGTAAAATTCATCTAGTTTTGGTCTTTATCTTATCTATTGATGCCGGGCTGAGGGCAGGTGGATTTTCAAGGCACATCTTTAGAGTCAAGGTGTTAGGAAATGCCAAAGCTTTGCAGACCTAGGCCTGGTTCTGGGATGGTTGTGCTTCTTACGTTGTCCAGAGCCCACAGAATGAAGCTCAGGTTATTGGATAGGACCCAGAACCTGGAGTAAATCCCAAATTGGAACCAAAACACTCACTGGTAGAATTGTTGAATGTGCTTTTCCTAACTGTTGTGGCGTTATTCTGGTGATGGGCTCAGGAGGGAAGCACATCAGAAGGATTATGGGGAATGTTGCAACCAGAAAGGAACATTTTTGGCTGATACCAGCCTTGGTCAACGTGTCCTTTTGGAGATGAGTTCTAGGCATCTTATTGCCCGTGCTTGTGTTTCTGGCAGGCCCTGATCAGGTAAGATCAGGAAAGTCTCCAAATGTTTTGCAAGCCAGACTAGTCTCTGCCTTCAAGATGTAATTCTATTGACTTTGGGGCTGATCCCAATCCTGAGGAGGTGTTTCCATATTGCCACAGAGTGGATAAAAGGAGAAGGTGGAGAGACCGAAGCCCAGTGTGGCGATCGGAAGTGAACTGAGGGGAGGTCGTCTGGTTCTTCACGATCGTCCCTGGTGGAGGATTACAACCCCTCATGGCAGGTCCGCTGACTTTTCCTCCCTTCTGTCTGGCCTCTTCCACCCACTGCGTCCACTCTCTCCCCAACCAGCCTCCTGTCTCTTGGTCTGTCTCTGTCTATCTCTCTATGGCTCGGTCTGTCTGGGCCTACCACAGCATGGAGAGGCAGAGGAAGAGGTGGCGAAGGGCGGGGCAGCGCAGCAACTCCAAGGCGGAAGCCTGGCCTTTGCCCATGGTCAGCTCCTTTTGCAGACTGGCCCGGAGCACCTGCCAGGATGGGCAGGGCTCAGGGCCTGGACTCCTCCAGAAACTCCTCCCAGCCTAACCCCTTACTCAGGGAAGCCCTCTGAGACCTGGGTTCGGGGTTTGAGGGTAGAATCCTCATGGGGTGTCATGGGAGGCCTTGGGGGGGTCTCACCTCCATACTTAGCTTGGTGCCCTCTTCTCGCTTCCCATTGATCCAGGCCACTCTCTGCAGGGCCCTGAGGGTGAGGTCTAGCCTCCCGGAGGAGGAGTACCAGCGGGCTGACTCGATGAAGAACCTGGGAGCGGGAGGGTAGGGGTAGGTGTCTACATGGCTTCCGTTCCCTTTGGCTGGGCTGGGGGCAAAGGGTGGGCTTCCCAGGGGTCTGCAGTGGGATTGTATTTCAGGCTGGGAACCCAGGGGTTTTGCCAAATCCCCCTCTCTAGGACCATAAGACAGCGACCAGCTTGGTGATGACCCATTCCCAAATTCAGAAGCTCAGCTTTGGGGTCTTGGGTAAAGGCAGCAACACAAGCAGGTTGGAGAGCCAGGGGGGAGCTGAAGAACAATATCCCTGGGGTGGGGAGGGAGTGGGTAAATCCTTCCTCCCACAGCCTCAGTTCTCCCATCTGTCACACGGAGGCACTGGGCTGGGTTTGACCTTCTGGCCTTGACCTTCTCTGATTCTGTGTGTTGGAGTGTGCTGTGGGATCTGGGGGATGTCTTGTCCCTTGAAGCCCTCTGGGCAGCCCTTGGGCACTCCTGCCCACCCCGGGCCCCACACACCAGGAGTAGATGAAGAAGGCGAAAAAGGGCACGGAGACCAGGAGCTGCAGGTGGCGCCAGTGGGGCACGGCCAAGGCCACACCGGCCAGGAGAAACTGGCCCAGGCTGTAGACATAGCCAGTCAGGGTGCCCACACAAGCCCGCGTGTGGATGGGCATCCACTCCACATCTGGAAAGAAGGTGAGAACAGAGTGGTGCCGCTGACCGGGTTACCCAGCAGGTCGACACCCCTGGGCTGGGCAAAGACCCCTCTCTCCACCCAAACTTTGATCTGTCCGAGGGCTCAGTGGAAGACACGTCGAATGAGGATGCATGCCATGACGGGGGAAGTGGAGGACTTTCGGTGGAGGAAGGAAGGGGGAGATCGGTTTGGAATCTCTAAGAATTGTCCCCGCCACTCCCCCACTCTGTCTTGCTGCTCCCCAACCTACTGTCCTGGCGAGCGCCCCTTTACCCTTCGGAGCCTCTCTGACCACTCAGTGCTGGCTTTCCTCAGCATGGGCCGATTCGGTGGCCAGAGCAGCTGATGAACCATCCTGGTTCATCCCTGACCCCCAATCCATAGATTCCCTCCTGGACTTGAGGGACGACGTTGGGTAAATCCTTGCCCTTCTCCCCAGTCTCAGGTTCCTCCTCGAACAATGCACATTGATGGCTCCTGGACAGACCATGCTCAGGCCATAAGTGTCTTTGGTCTACATGATGCTGGCTTGCCCCATGTTAAAAACATGGAATTAATTTCCAACATTACAAAATTGGGCTATTTGACATTAATAAAGAGAAGAGGGTAAGATCGGACAGCCCTGACCCTTCTGGCTTGAGCAGCTGAGTGGTTGTGGCCCCTCTGGATGGGGCTGTGACCCTCCTTTGTCTAAAGTCCTCAGCGTTCCCTAATCCCTCCTGTACCCAGTCAGTTTCAGTCCTTTATGGGAACGGCCTGGCCCTAAAAATGGAGTTTGCAAGCATGCCTAAATGACAGGTCAGGATGGTATGAGTCAGGGGAAGAAGGCTGTTAGGTTGGCTGCCCAGACCAGGGCAGGCGGGACTCAGGTGGGGTTGGCTGGGAGAGGGAGCCGGAAAGAGGCTGCTGGGTTGGGGGTCAGAGAGGAGTGGGTAGGGGCCCGCCCTGCCCTCCCGGCCTCCCTCACTCAGTGTCATGCAGTTGAGAGCGATGCCAGCCAGCGACATGCCGGAGAGGAGCCGGAAGGCACAGTAGACGGGGAAGTTGGGAGCGAAGGCTGCGCAGGTTCCTGACACGGCCGTCTGCAGGTAGTTCAAGATCAGCAACTTGCGGCGGCCCAGCCTGGGGTGGGGGAGGGGGGAACAGCAGCAGGGATCCTGAGGGCTGACCGTGCCAGGACGGGTGGGGGAGAGGGGTGCCTGCCCTGGGGGAGGCTCTGGGCTGGGGGTTTCTTTTGAGGACCTGCGCTGTATCCTGAGGCTGGCCCTGTAGGTCCTCAGACCAGCCCCAGGGGTTCAAGGCCAACTTCCCACCTGGTTCCCATGAACCCAGCTGAGGCCCAGGCCCAGCCCGGCCCCGTGGCTCTGCCCAGGACTGACCTGTCTGCCAGGTAGCCGAACACCATGGCTCCGAGAAGCACCCCTACCATGTACAAGGACTGGGCCAGCTGGCGTAAGGCCCTGTTAGAGCACACGAGGTCCCACTGCGGGGAGAGGGGGCAAGGGTCAGGCAGAGATGAGCCTGGGCCGCGGGGCTCCCCTCCCCCTCCCTTGGGCTGGCCCTCTGAGACCTATGCCACCCTCTTCCCCTGACATTTCTCTTTGCTGTTTGCTTCCCCGGTCCCGGTAGCCGAGAGACTTTTCTTGACTCGAACATCCCCCTTTTCTGTAAAGGCCCCCATCTTGAGTCCCTTTCTTCATTTTTCCATCTTGGCCTCTGGAGAATCTAGGACAGTCTGTGTGTGTGTGTGTGTGTGTGTGTATGTGTGCATCTGTCTGCCTGTCTCAGAGGGGAAAGCAAGTCTGGCTGGCCTCTGGAGCCGGGGGCCCAGGTGTCCTCACCTCGGTCACGATGGTGGACGGGAAGGTGCTGTTGTCATAGATCCAGCCATTGGTGCACGGCTCTGTGGCCCCCGTGCCGTTGGTCTCTGTGTCGTTGGGAAAAGGCGGTCCCTGTCGGGGGGCGGTGAGGAGGAGGCAGGACTCGAGCTGCCCCTGCCCGTCCCGGGGCAGCCAGGCCTCCAGGTCCCCGTCCTGGCTGAGGTTGGCGTCGGCAGGCGGGCGGCAGTGGTGGGTAGGGATGGCCGCGGTGAAGTTCTGCAGGGTGTTGTGGGAGGCCATCAGGAGCAGGGGGAGGACCACCAGCGTGACCTGGATCTGCTGGAAGCGGCCGACACCCCCCACCTGCTGCAGGAGGTCGTTGAAGGCCATGGGGCCGGGCCGGCCAAGCGGCTGGGGGCTGAGGACTTCTGTCTGGGTGTCCCTGAGCCTGCCGTCCTTAGCTGGAGCACAGAAGCAGCTGTTGCCTCCGCAGCTGAGTTGTTCCTAGAGCCGAATCGGAGCTGGCTCTGTGGGGGGACAGGAGCCTGGCTGGCTGCCCCTCCTTCCTTCTCTCTCTCCGTCTTCTGTCCCTCCCTTTCCCTTGAGCCCCCCCTCACTTGGGGGTGGGGTGCTCAGCTTTCAGGGTCTGCCGTAGCCCTGACCCCTGCATGGGCAGGATTTAATCCTTGGCCTGGAGGGAATGAGTTAAAGTGTGACTTGGTATCAGAAGGATTAACCCTCTGAGTGTCCTTGTGTCAGTGGAAATTCTCCAAGTGGGTATAAAGGGCAGGAGAGTGGACCGGAGTGGGGGTCCTGAGAGGGGATGTACTGAGAGGGCATGTCCGGACATCCGGGGGCAGGGGGAGCCAGGTGGGACCTTACTGTCTTCCTTTTACTGAGAAGACTGGGCTCTGGGAAGTGTGGTGGCCTCTTGAAGGGATTCTGTCCTTTTTAGTGGACAGGATCCAAGCAGTCTGTCTTTGAGAAGGGTTGCCAGAGAAAATACAGAACTCTCAGTGTCGGATCAACAAATACATTTTATTGTAGTGTAAGTATATCCCTAATATTACGCGGGACACGCTTATACTAAAAGAAAATCATTCACTGGTCTGAAATTCAGATTTAACTGGGCATCCTGTATTCTTATGTGCTAAAATTGGCAACCCCCGTCTCTGGTCTCCTGGGGGCAGCTCATATCTCATAGGACTACAGCTTTGTTCAGATGGAAGTAACTAAAGAGGTCGGAGGCTACTTTTGAAGGAGCAGGACCTAAGACCAACATTTGTACATGATATAGATCGATCCTTTCAGGGTCTCAGCTTTTTACCTTCTGGCTTTTTCTGTTTCCAAAATTTTCCCTGTGTCTTATCTCTGTCCATAATTTTTGTTTTAACTTTTTTCAGTTGAGCATGAACTTATTTTATTTGCAGCCACAACTCAAAGACAATCACTTGTTTTCCTCCATTGATTTGGCTGCTGAGGCCGGATCACCCAAGATCAGGGCAGTGCCGAGTTCTGGTTGGGTGGGCTTCTGTGAGTTCTGATTGGCTGGATCATGGGTTGGGAATGCCAATAGAGCCAGTGGCTACTTCTTGCTTTTATTGAATTTAATTTTTTTTTTTTCTAAAGTAGGTCCCATACCCAGTGCAGAGCCCAGTGAGGGGCTTGAACTTACAACCCTGAGATCAAGACCTGAGCTGAAATCAAGGTGCTTAATTGACTGAGCCACACAGACACCTCAACAACTTCTTGCTTTTAATTTGCATAGTGCATGGTATAGGAAACGTGGACTCTGAGTCAGTTTACGTGGGTCTAAATCCAACCAAAAAATGTCTCCAGACATTACCTTAAGAGACGTCTCAGACTTATTTTGAATAATGATCAATCCCATACCTGCTTGGCCAAGGATATTCCAGACATACAGATGACTTCTACCAAAATACTTCCAAGAGAGCACATGCTCTTATTGGAGTAGGGGAAAGGTTTGCAAGGTGAGGAGGAGAACTCCTCTTCCTCCACATTCTGCTGGACTACAGCAGAGTAGCTTGGACCCTGAAGCATGGCAACCCTTGCCCTTCCCAGGTGTACCTAGCCAGTTTTGCCATTGGAGGAGCCAAATCAGGACCCTGACCTTCCTGGGTCCAGGCCAACACTCTTCTACCATGTTCTAACTCAATTGTTGATTTGAGGTTTCATGCCAGACTCTTCATTTTTTTTTTTTAAAGATTTATTTGCTTATTTGACCGAGAGAGATCACAAGTAGACAGAGAGGCAGGCAGAGAGAGAGAGAGACAGAGAGAGGGAGAGAGAGAGAGAGAAGCAGGCTCCCTACTGAGCAGAGAGCCCAATGCGGGGCTCCATCCCAGGACCCTGAGATCATGACCTGAGCCGAAGGTAGCGGCTTAACCCACTGAGCCACCCAGGTGCCCCTCATGCCAGACTCTTCTTTGTGGGGTATTTCCATCTGGGGTCTCTGGCTGTCCCTCCCTCTTTCCTGCCTTCTATGGGCTGTCTGTTCATCCCACCTCACCAGGTTCTTTGGCATATGTCTGAACAGCATAGATGGTTAGAGTTCTAGAGTTTTGTGGGACATATCCAAGCCCCATACGAATTAGCTGATGCAAAGGCCCGTGAAGAGAGGGGGTATTTCTCAGTTCTCCCAGGCATAAATCTCCAAGTCTTATTGTTGAGGGGAAGCAGTTTTATTTCTGACTTCTCCTGTAAGGACTCAGGATGCCCTGCTATTGTTGTACAGTTTACGCAAGCTACAATCTCGTGGATGAAGTTGGGAGGGTGTTTACTATGCGCTGAGATACGTGAAGTCTTAGACTGCTTCAGACCTATTTTGTCTAACTTCAAAGACAGGTTATTTCCTGCAGGTTTAGAGGTGAGCAATGCCCGGCTAAAGACGTCTTAGAGCTCATCCAGTCTCATGTACAGAAAAGAATAGGGAGGCCCAGAGAGGGATGTAACTCAGCCCAGCCTCCCTCCCCCCACCCAGTGTTGGTTCTGGGCTGGGACCCAGTGGGTGTCCAGATGCCTGACAACGTTCTCCAGGCCAAGGTATATAAGAGCCTTGTGGCCTGGGGATGTGAAGACAGCTGGACAAACAGCTTGGGGGCTCTGGGGCCAATCTCCTGCCAGGACTTAGTGCCCTCGTGGGGGCGTGGGAGGAGTGTTGAGGGCAGTGGGGGAGATGGCGGTCCTACAAGCACCTTCCCTTTTTGAGCATGCGCCCAACCCTACTTTTGAGAAGAACTCCCTCCCTAGGGCCTGACCAGCTCCAAGCCAAGCTGAGCCTGGAAAAGGCTCTGGAGACTCCAGGGACTCCATTGTGGTTGGCTCCTGGGATCATCTGTCTAGCAAGGAGACTTCCCACCAGCCCCCCAGCTCCTGGAGGGTTTCTGGAGGGAAGTGCTCCTGTGGCGAATGATTGGCAGAATGCGAAATATCCTTTAGGGACATTCTGAGTCATTAATCACTCAGAGTTGGACTCCCTGGACTGACTGGAATGTGGACTTCAGTTCTGGCCATGCTCACCCAGAAGAGGTCAAATCTGGGACTTCTGATTGGCCAAGCGCCACAGAACCACATACCATCAGAGACAAATGCTGTTGCTCACATGAAAACGTCTCATTGTACAGATAAGGAGACCAGGGCCCAGAGAAGGCGAGGGATTTGTCCTTGATCACACAGCAGACCCATCTAGATCTCAGCCCTCTTGATTCCATTGCTCTTTCTATCATGTTAACAGCCATCACATATCTCAGATTTTCTGAGACATCCAGTTTTTTTTTTTAAATAATTTTATTCTGTTAAATGGGATTTAAAGTGTGTCACTACATGCGATTTTGATTTTGGTTGTTTTGTGAGGTTTTTCAGATAAATGATTTGCAGGTCGGAGGAAATGCTCTTGCTCAGATCACAAGTCCTAAGTGTGGGTTTGAAATGAATGGCTCGGGGAGAATCAGGCAACTCCAAGTGCCTACACCAGGCACATGGCAACACTCTGAACAAGGAGCCAAACTGTGAATTGTATGTCTCATGGCCTGGTTACCCTGGCCAATGAATGGTGCAGAAATTAGAAATTCATCCCAAACTGCCATGGAAAGCCTGGATAGGAGGCGAGTAACCAATGCAGTGGCTCAGTGTGACGATTCTGCCCAAGAGAGGGGCTCCATATTGCATGACAAGTCCCTGAGCCAGTTGGAGGGTGAGTTCAGGGACTGAGAGCAGGGAGTAGGGAAAGCAGGAGGAGCCAGAGCTCTAGAGGAGCAGCAGAGATGGGAAAGGTGGAATCCAAGCTGGGGACTTGGGAACGGCCAGAAGAATGGGCCATGTGCATCCTGACCGGCATCCTGGTTCACCAGGTGTCCTGACCACGTGACTGCGAAGCACTTTCCCGGGCATCTTCTTTTCACCTTCCTGCGTGTCTTTGCAATAAATACCCTGAAACAGCTCAGAAATGGTTACGGCCAGGACATCCTGGGAGCCACCCTGAATTCTGGACGGCTGGAAGTTGGGGGGGTGCGGCGGCGGGGCTAGTGTTCCTACCTGAGCCCAGTTTTCCTCCCTTCAGGCTGAGCCCCAGCCAAGCCACCCCGGGGCCCACTGAGCCCCAGCCAAGTGCAGTGGGGGCTGGGTGGGAGCCTTCAAGGGCTGGGCGGGTACTAAAGGCAGGGGGTAGGGGGAGGCTGGTGCAGTCTGGGAACTGACAGGAGTGGAATGAGGCTACATGGCAGGTGCGAGGGGGAAGGTATTGAAACTGAAGCCAGTCGAGGCAGGTTGGGGCCTGAGCGGGTTGGGCTCTGAGTGGGACCGGCCTTGTCACAAGAATGTAGACTTCATCCCACTGGGAAGTCACTGAAATGTTGAAGCAGGGGGGTGTAACACGCTCTCTCTCCTGTTTAGTAAGCTCTCTTCCAAACATCTAAATACAGATTTGAGAATAGTGGACTCTGCGGCTGGCGGTCGCGGCCCTGGAGTGTGTCTGAGTTGTCTGATTGGTGGCCGTGACCTGCTGCTGAGGGCTAGAGCTCAGCCAGTCCCAACGGAGATGTGCTAATAGGGTAAAACGCACCCCAGACTCTGAAGACTTACTATGAACTGAAAGCTGTAAAATACCTTTATCGATAACTTTTATATTGATTACATGTTGAAATGGTAATAGGTGGATATCTGGGGCTAAATAAAATATATTATTATTATCATATATACACACACTTAAAATTAATTTTACCTCTTTTTAAGAATGAGCTACTAGGAACTTCAAATCACATAAGTGGCCTGCATTCCATTTCCACCGGACCTCCCTGGCAAGGGATGACGGAGGAAGGGGTCTTAGGAAAGAATTCTGGGGAACGTCAGTGTTTAGGAGATGATAGAAGGAGAGGAGCTGCTTTTGGAATTGTTTGGTTTGGAAACATTTGAGTTTAGCTTAAACAAAACAAAAGCTATTCAGAGAATTCAGGATATTTTCTCGCGCTCAGTATATCCAGGGCCGAGGAGGACCTGGGGCCTGGACTCCGTTAGGAATCACTGTGAGGGGCGTCTGGGTGGCTCAGATGGTTAAGCGTCTGCCTTAGGCTCAGGTCATGATCTCCAGGTCCTGGGATTGAGCCCCACGTCCGGCTCCCAGCTCAGTGGGGAGCCTGTTTCTCTGTCTCCCACTCCCCCTTCCTGTGATTACATGTTGAAATGTAATCTTTCTCTCTCTCATATGAATAAATAAATAAAATCTTAAAAAAAAATCAATGTGAATAGTCTCACCGAGTCTTTTTATCTGGGCCCTCGTGTCTGTGGTTCTCCTTTTCTCAGTGCCTTTCGCTTTGTTCTTTCTCGGCAGCCGGCTTTCTCTGACCCACCGGCCTTTGGGTCAGCCCACCCTCCTTCCCAGGACAACGACCACGGCAGGGACTAGAACCTCTGTGACTCAGACTCCCAGCCCAGGAGGGAACACGTGATGAATGAGACCTGGTTCAGGAGGGCCGCCTGGTCCAGACAGTCATGACCAAAGGTGGAGGTCATGGAACAGCTCAGTTGGCAGGTTCTGGGGGTGTTGACCTTTGAGGAAGGGGTAGGGGCAGGATGGGCGAAACTACATTTTGTAGCATTTGCAGGAGACCCTCCAGGAGAGTCTGAAGGAGCAGCCACAGTATGGGAGGGAGCTGCACACGCCACCCCCTCTGCTGCCGGCCCTTCTCCCCCGCCCCCTGCTCCCCACCCCACCGCATCTCAGAAACCAGGGGACCCAAGTCTGTTGAGAGGCCAAGTAACAGGCAGGATGAAGATGCCCTTTGGGTTCAGCTCAGCCCTGGGGGCACAGCTGTTTCGCTGAAGGGAGGAGGCTGGAGAGCAGTTTGAAGATGTACAAGGTTAGAAGGTACAAGCCCGAGAGGCATCCAACTTCTTTATAAAGTTTAGTTATGAAGGAGAGAAATTTTGAGACGGTGTGGCCCCTGCGGAGAGATACGGTTCCAGGGGGGGCTGGTTGGTTTGGTTCGTTTTTGTTAAGACAGGAGATGCGGGAGCTCATTTGACATATGCTGAGAAATGAGCCAGGAGAGAGTGAATGGGTGGAGGAGACCTGAGGGGCAAAACATCCAAAGGCGCTTTCCTTTGGACTGGGTGCACAGCCCCAGTGGGAGGATTGACTTCCTGCTGGGATTGGAGGGAACTCAGGGAACAGAGTGACAATGGTGGCCCTTGGTTATGGCTACGCTTTTCGCATGTACACACGACACAGAGCTGTCCAGGGGCCTGGGTCTGGGCCATGGATCAGAGACCTGGGGCAAGCAGATGGATTGGATGGGGACTGGAGCAGTGCTGGCTTCTGCCTGCAGCGGCTCTGGGCTTGTCTTGTCCTCTGCTCACACGCATGCTGGGACACGTACTTGCCCACAGGGTACTTCCAAGCACAGGACTTGCTATGGACAATATTGGGTCCTTGCTCAAATTTGCATGTTGATGCTCCAGCCTCCAGTGTGATGGTAATTGGAGGTGGGGGCTTCGGAAGGTAACTGGGGATAGATGAGGTCATGGGGGAGGGCATCATGGTGGGACTAGTGTTCTCAGAAGAAGAGACAGCAGAAACCTTGCTTCTCTCTCACTGTCCCCGCCAAGTGAGGACACAATAAGAAGGTGGACGTCTGCACGGCAGGAGGAGGGCTCCCACCGGAGACTGAGTCTGCTAGCGCCTTGATCTTGAACTTCCCAGTGTCTAGAACTGGAAGAAAGAAATGTTTGTTGTTTATGTGGTCTGCCTGTGGCGTATTGTTGCAACCTGAGCAGACCTGGTGTATATGCAGCTCTGTGCACTTGTACACGTGCACACGGGTTCCCATCAGCCCAGCCTCTCTGTACCCGTGTGCCCAACCCTGCATGTGACACATAAGTCCCAGTGGATGGTTATGCATTGCATGTGTCTGCGTGGCGGCCAGCTCCCTTCTCCCTGCTTCCCCCACTCCTGAGCATGGTGGCCTGAGTTCATTGCCATTTATTGAACGTTTCCAGCGAAGGAAGGGGTGGGGAGCAAGAAAGGGAAGCTGTCTTTGTTTAAGATTGAGCCAGGGAGCTGGAGGGGACTTCAGGGAAGGGGGCTGGGTCAGTGGGGGAAGGTGGCCTGTGGGGAAGGGCTGGACAGAAGAATGACATGGCCTCGGCTGAGGGAGGATGAGGACAAGGGTAGGGAATGGGAAGGGTTCCCTTTGGGCTGGAGCATGGACCTACTCAGGGCCTCCCAAGGTGCCCCCAGAGCCCAGAGGCAGGCGAAGACCTGGCTAGGATTCGTTTCGGAAGGGCAGGGAAAGGAGGGCTCTGCTGTCTTCAGCTGGGGTCCCGGCCCCGTCCACAAGGCTGCAGAGGGATCTTCTGGGATGCTTTCTCTGCTTCTGGTTCCTGCTTTGGTTTCTTTGCCTGCCAGGACCTAGGGAAAGAGAGCTCAGGAAAAGCTGCCGGTCGGGACCTGCTTCCCCAATGAGGAGTTCCAGTGGGACCAGAGGCAAGGGACTGACCAGTTTTCCACGTCTTCGATAGTCTCTGGCAAGGGCCGATTGAGGGTCTCAGGCAGGAAGTAGGCGGCACTGCCTCCAAGGAGGGTGACGGTCCCAAATATAACACTGGGGATGAAGGGCTGTAACTCCCCCGTGATTTTCACCAGTGGGGCCGACATGCTTCCCACACGGGTCCACATGTTGCTTACGCCCATACCTGTTTGCCTTGGGAGAATCCAGGGCACGGATTGGCAGCCTGTGTGGGTCTTAAAGGACAGCTGTGGGACCCCTGGGCAGGGGCGGGAGGATGCCACAATCCCACCTGACCCCATATCCTTTGGCTGGGTCAGCCCCAAGCCCAGCACCTACCGGATGACCGTGGGGTATAGCTCGGTCGTGTAGAGGAAGAGGCAGCTGAACGAGCTGGACAGGCAGCCCTTCCCAAACACAGCCAGGACTGTCCTCAGCGTTGGCAAGTCTACAGAGGGAAGAAAAGGTGACGGGTCTTTGCCTCAGAAGCACCCGAGTGCTTTCCCTCCTCGGCAGACTTTGTCTCCCTTTTTGCTTTGACTGTTGGAAAGCTCAGATCTAATTTAAATTTGAGTAAGAGCCCCTCTGCTGTTTCTAGTGCTTTGCGGGCTGTCCTGCTGCATCCATGTTTTCCCCGGCTCTGATTTCCTTCTCCCATATTTTGTTGTATATATGCTGGTCCTAAAATAGCTCACGTTCCTTTGGGAGGATATGGGTGTATCAACACACAAACGTCTATATAAACGTGGCTTTTCCAAGGTCGTGGTGGGAGTAGTTTGTGGGGTCTCCCCTGAGCGCTGAGCTCCGTGGTTTTCACATGCCAGCTCGCCTTCCGCTTAGCGATGTCAGGCAGACCATGCTCCATCCCAGAGCGATCCCTCACACTGGCCAGACACCACCATACTTTGCCCAGGCTGGGTCAGATCTGGAAAGGAGCTTTGGTATCATCTAGCCCAAATGAGTCATTTTCTAGATGAGAAACGTGAGCCCCAGAGAGTTTCAGGGACCTGCTCAAGGTAACACAGAGAATTAGGGGCAGAGCCAGCAGAATTGGGATCCCAGGCAGCCCACTTTCCAGTCGGCGGCAGCCTGTGTTGCCCACAAACACGTTGGGCTGCTTTCAGAGGGCTCTGGCTTAGTCCTGGCTTCTCACCTGAGGGCACAAAGATGATAGCCAGGATGGCCCCTCCTGCCAGGAGTAGAGCACCCGCCTGGGTGATGTGTCGGCCCAGATGGTTCATGGAGAGGACGGTGATGAACTTGGCCGGGATGTCGACCCCACCAAAGATGAGCTGGAGGATGTAGAGGTTGACTCCAAAATCTTCCACACTCATAGCCAGACTGTAGTAGCCAAAACCAGTGGAAAACCTGAGGGGAAGAGAGTGATTGGTTGGTGCCTGCCACTAGACTGGGGTCTCTCCCTACACTGGTCACGGGGTCATCGGGAAGATGAATAGTTTCATTTCTTATCCCAACCGCAGCTGATCGGTACAGGCTGCTCAGAGAGCTCTCTGAGATTGTGCAGGGCTCAGTGCTGGGATGGATTCGTTATGTCTGACAAGAGCACGGTCTAGGGTGTGGTGGCAAAGATTCATATAATTGACTCTAGAGAATATCAGGACTGGTGAGACTCTGGGAGACCAAAGGAGGTAGGAAATGGTCCCTCTTGGTTGTGTAATAGTTGAACATCTAGAATGGGAGAAGTGAGAGTCAAGCTGTGTGCCTGGGTCAGACGCTTCCTCTTTCCCTCTCACAATCGTGGGATCTCTTTTGAAGTCCTTGGACATATGGACCCTATTCATGTGGAGATAAAGGAGGGTCTCTGAACCAGGTCACGGAGAGGGCTTTGCAGGAGCTGTAGAATGTCAGATAGAAGAGATGACTCGGAGAAGCGTAATTTCTGTCTTCAGGCTGTGAGGGCCAGCCTTGCTTCGTGTGGTCCCAGAGGGCAGAGCTGGGCCAGTGGGGGCGGTGGTGGAAAGGCAGAGAATGGGGCAATGGACATAGCAGGGATGGGAGCTGTGAGTGGGGAAGGGGTTTGGAGTATTTGCCTTGTGGGTGGGGTGGGCATGACCTGACGGGGAAGCAGACACTGATGGCCGGGACTAGGTGTGTGGCTGGGACACAGGAGATTTATTTCCAGGGTTGGGGCTGGGCTGTGGCAGCCCAGGGAGGGGATCTCTTGACTCCTCTTGCAAGTACCCTAGGCCTTCCCCTTTGGAGAACCTGCTGGAAGCCTTGTTCATCGCTCCTGTTTGGCAGAGATGCGCGGGTGTGAGCAACGAGGTGTGGTACGTTACCAGGCCAGAGAAAGACAGAAGGTCACACGGCGCAGGTTGGGCGTCCGGAAGAGGTCAGCCATGCTGTACTTGGCCTTGGCCAAGGAGATCTCCTTCTGCATGCTGAATTTGAGATCCTTGGGGCAGAGGAAAGAGAGGGGTGCCATTAGTGATTGGCTGCTGGGCCAGAGGAAGGAGGGAGGGAGGTGCAGGCCTGGTGTCTCTAGAAGACTTTTCCTGGGGCATTGGATGTGATGTTGGCTTGGAATCAGGGAAACAGAGGCAAGAGGAGGGTTCCTGGTCCAGACTGTAATCCCTCTTGGCTCCTACCTCCACGCTGAGTTTTTCTCCTTCTTCCTTCTTGCCATTGAGGGCAGCCATCCACCGGAGTATTTTCAGGGCCTTTGAGAATTTTCCAGACAGGACCACCCAGCGTACAGACTCTGGTATCCACCTGGGTGCCAGAACCAAGTCACAGTGACTCCCCCCCACGCCAGAGCCTTTTTGGTGGGGCCAGAAGAACACCAGCATCAACAGGGCCCAGGACAGGAGGTCCAGAAACCCAAGCTGTTGTACTGCAGATTTCATGGAATTTAAACTTGGCCAAGCTTTGCACCTGGGCTGCCTGCTGCCAGCACAAATTCTAGCATTCTCTTCTTCCCTTTCCAGAAGAGCCTTTCCTCTGCCCCCTACCTGGCTACTTGTTATCGTTGGGTATCTTCCTTAGCTAGGAGCCTTGGTCCTGGGCCAAGGCAGGTGGATCCTGGGGAATGGACGGCATGTTCAAAGCTAGACAGCTGGACGTTCCTGTATATCCTCCTCCCCAGCCCTTCTTGGGCCACCTCCCAGGGCGAAGAAGGGGCAGGGCTTCGGTCCTGGGGCAGCTTGAGAAGGTGGCTCAGGTTAGGGTTATGGCCTAGAGGACGGGTTTGAGGCAGAGGACCAATTCTGCTGGAGTAGGAGCACAGCATGAGGTCCTGGGATCGGCGAGTGGGAAGCCGACCTCACATTCCCCACCTCTAGGCTGTACTTTTGGGCTTGGTTCACCCTGAGCAGACCCTGAGTGTCACTAGGCAAAGAGAAATAGAGGAGAAGGAGGCGTGGGGAAGAAGGAATGATATTTTTAAAAAGCCCTGTCTGAGGGGTGTCAGCTGTGGCTGTGGCCACCATAGGCACCAAGGACCAGACTCCGTCCTCCTCTCCCCAACAAGAGGAACAGTGGCTCCCCATCAGTGAGCCTTCCTGTGGACCAGGCCCCCATGACCCTGGATGACAGGCGTTACTATCTTCATTTTGCCTAGGAAGATCTTGGAGCTCAGAGTGGGTGAGGCTTGTCCCAAGTCCCAGGGAGAAGGGGCCTGAGCTCTCGACTGTTCCCTGCTGACACTCTGCTGCTCTTTGGTCCCTGTCTTCTCTCATCCCAGGCTGTGAACATTCCCGGGCTCTACCCTGGACCCTTGGAGCACCTGTCCATCCCCTTCTATAAGAATCTACTCTCATTTTCAAATGGAGGTCTGTCCCTCTTCTATGTCTTTTTGTGTAACCCTGGGGGATGGCTTTACTTCTCTGAGCCTCTGTTCCCTCATCTGTCAAATGGGACAGTGATGCCTCCTTCATACAGAGAGGTCATGAGGATCCGGATGATTTAAGGGGACTCCTAGAACAGGGCCTTGCACACAGGAAGCGCTCAGTAAAGTGTCACTCTGTGTCAGTTAAACATCGGACCCTGGATCCCAGCTCATATCTTGATCTCAGGATCCTGAGGTCAAGCTCCACACCGGGCTCCATGCCCAGCATGGAGCCTACTTAAAAAACAGAAAACAAGTTACACTTTGGAGTTTTCCTATTTTCAACATGTCCTTAGCTTCGATGTGATGATAGTGAGCCCTTGACCTATTTGGGGTCTTTGATTCCAGATACTTCGATTCTCCCAGTTCCCCAGTTTGGGCTTTCCTCTCCTTTCTACCTCAAATCTAGAAGTCCCCAAATCCTGTGGATTTGTCCTTCAAAATGCCTCTCAGACTTGCTCCTGAGGCTCCTCCTGCCCACACAGTCATGTGTCTCCTTTAATCTCCACCCACTTGGGTCGGTCCTTGGGTCACAAACAGAAGCTCGGTCAGGCCTTTCGACACCACAGACACGTTCATTCTCTCTCCCTCCACACGAAGCTGAGGCTCCTTGGCTTTCTATTCTGTCCACAGCCTGACCCTGTGCCTCTCAACTTGGCCCCTTCGTCCACTGAGTGCCCCCCAGACACCTGGTCCTGCCGCACACCTTTGTGGATTAATTCCTCCTCCCTGGATTGCCCTTCCCAAATCCGGGACAGAGGTGTCCTGGGAGAGAGTCCACCAGCCTAGTCAGACACGGTCTCCCCCTGTTTGGCCCCCGCGGGCGTTAAGGAGGGAGAGGTAAGAGGTAGAGGAGAGGGCCACATACCAGGACAACAGGAAGAAGACGAAGAAGGGAATGGACACGGTTAACTGTAGCCAGCGCCACTGGGGGATGGCATAGGCCAGGCCAGGCAGAATGAACTGGCCACAGGTATAGAAGTAACCCATTAAAGTTGACATGATGGCCCGCATCTGGATGGAGACGCACTCGACATCTGCAGGAGGAGCCCAAGGACCAGATTAAGATTGTGTTGGGCCCTGGGCCACCTCCGGATGGAGGGGCACCAGCTCCTGCCCACCATCCCATCAGCTGCTTGACCTGACCTTGATCCTAAGGCTTCATCGCCCCCGTTTTATAGATGCTGTGACTAAGGCTCAGGAAGGTAGGACTCAAACTTAGGTCTTTCTGACTTCCAAGCCCACAGTCTTTTTTTTTTTTTTAATTATTTTTAAGTAATCTCTATGCCCAACATGGGGCTCGAACTCACAACCCTGAAATGGAGTCACATGCTCTATCCGCTGAGCCAGCCAGGCACCCCCACCCCACCTCCAAGCCCACACTCTTGAGTGTCTCTCTAGAGGCAAACGACTTCCCTCATTTTGCTTCAATGTCCTTATCTGTAAAATCAGGACAACAGTGTGGCCTCCTTGTGTGTGTGGACGGAATGGGATGGCATCCCCCCAAGAGTGTCTGGCCCGGGGGTGGGGTGGGGTCCTCGTTGTGGATTGATGTTGTCCTTATGCTCAGAGGGGGCCTCTGAGATCCTGAGAGGGGCAGCACCTTAGGCGACCAAGGTCACAGCGAACCTGCGTTGAGCCAGGCCCTTGGCTTCAGGCTGGGGTCCCCCGACTCCTGCTCCCTTGCTCCTTCCCCCTGTGGCTTACTCAAGATGGTGGTACTCAGAACAATGCCCGAGATACTCCAGCCGCTCAGGAAGCGGAAGATGGTGTAGATGGAGAGGTTGGGGCTGAAGGCTGCGCCGGAACCGCTGGCCGCCAGCAGCAGGTAGCTACAGGTCAGGATGGGCTTCCGGCCAAACCTGGAGCTCAGACGAGTGGAAGGACCAAGTTAGCCCGGTGAGCTAGGTGAGACATGACTCTGCAGGCCTCAGGGCAAAGGGTCGGACCCCCCACCTCCCCAAGGGCTGGGCAGGGCATGTAATCCCCTCTTTAGACAGAGCCTGACTGGTAATTGCTATTTTGTTGAAGGCTGGCAGTTACAGTTTCAAGTTAATGAGTGATCGCCTCCCCGCCCCAGCTCAGTGACCTGAGCAGAGATCAAGGGACTTCCCACTTCCAAAGAGTCCATGCACCCGCCTCCACGGCCACACAGCCTCTATACCGTATCGGAAAACCTCGAGGCTTTCCCAGGGTCTGAGGAGGTGGGAAGACTCCGGTTGTGAGGGCTTTGGGGCAGAGGGAAGGCTGCACCCCAGCAGGATTGGGACATGCCCAAGGCCACAGACCAGGGACGGTCCTTCCTGCTTCCCCCAGTTCTTTGCCTCTTTGGGGGCAGTGCATAGGTGGTCAGAGTGAGGTGGGATGTCCCCGTAGGTTGTGCCGCCTCCCCTCCAGAGGCCCCCGTGTCTCACCTGTCCGACAGGTCTCCCAGCACGATCCCCCCAATCAGTATCCCCGCCATGAAGACAGACTGGGCCACCTCTTTCAGTCTTCTGGAGTCACACACCAAGTCCCACTGCGCAGGAGAAAGGTCGTGCCAGCCTGGCTCGGTCCAGACCGGCCCTCCCAGCCAAGCTCTGCCGGAGCCCCACGGTGCCGGCCCGCTCCTGGCGTCCTCACCAGACTTCCCTGAACCTGGACCCCCCTCCCAGGCGCCAGCTCTGTGTTCAGCCCAGCCCGGGGCTCCTTGGGTCTGCCTGTGGCTCTTTGGGTCCCTGACCCCTGGGGTGCAATGACAGTTCCTCTCCAGTGTATGTGGCCCGTCAGGGGCTTGTAGAGTCTGCTTAGCTGTCGCTTCCAGGTATGTTCTCAACTCCTGCGCTCGTCCCCTCCCAACTCGCCTGCACCCCGTGCTGCAAGGTCAGGGCCGGCCTGCAGCCTAGCTCTCTCCCTCTCCTCCATGCGGGCACGGCTCTGTGGCTGACACCTGGCTCCGTCCCACATCTGTCTGTGTCTCTGAGATCGCTCCTTCAGGTCCACATTCGCTTTCGGTTCCCCCTTCCCTTCAAAGCTGAATCTTTTGGAAGAGAAGCTAAACTTGCTCTCAGCCTGGCCTCATCTTCTGCTCATTGCTCTAGTCCGCCCCCACCACTCCACTGTCACTATGCTCACCAGAGTCGCCGTGAGGTCTTTTTCACTAAGCGCACTGGAACCTTCTATAGCTTGGCCTGCCCTGATGCTGCTGATGTTGACCTCTCCCTCCCTCTGGTCTCTCTCTCCCTATTTACCACTCCTCTTCCTCCATGGGCTCCTTTCTCTCTTAAAGATTCCCTAAGACTCTTTCTGGAGCTTTCTCTCTTTTTATCCATTTTCCTGAGTGGAGCATCACCTGCTCCTCTGGCTTCAGTGTCTATTTTATGAGGAAGACTCACTCCAACCCGTATCTTCAGCCCAACCTCTCTTCTGGCCCGGAGAACAGTCAGTTCAGCTGCCTTCTTGAAAATTCTACCTCGATGATGTCTCACGGTCACCTCAGAGTCATAAGACTTGTCACCCACGGTTCGCGGACTGGGAGCCTGTCCTTTGCCTCATCTTCTTCAGTGCATCCCCATGCCATCCTCCAGTTTCTAACTTTTGAATATTTCTGGAATCTGGATTCTTCTATCTCTACTAATATCTTAGTGCAAGATTAATAATAATGGCCGATTTTTATGGAAGGCTTACAATGCACCAGGCACTGCTGTAAGGAAACACTTCCCAAGCTTTAACTTCTTCAGTTCCCACAACAACCTCATGATGGGGCATGACGACCGTCATCATCCCCATTCTAGAGATAAAGAGACTGAGGCCTGCTGATGATCACTGTGGCGATCTTCGGACAGGTCTCCCAGCCTTCGATTTCAGTTCCTCCTGTCCTTGCTTCCCCTGCTAACCTGAATGGCTTCCTAAAACCCCTCTCAGGTCAGGTTCCTGTCTTGCCTAAAGGACTCCCTGGCTTCCTCCTGCCCTTTGGGTAAGGAGAAAGCTCTGTTAACACAGATTTAGAAAGCCCTCATGCTCTCGCCTCTGCCTACCTGTCTGGCCTAATCTCTGCTAATCCCCAACACGCACCCTTTGTCTAGCCGTCCTGAACTACTTGTGTAATGAAGTGGAGAATTTTATTCAGTAGAAATGCCTCACAAGAATGTTTTGGAAGTGAAACAGTGTGGGCGAGAAACCATACGTCCCAGGGAGCCCTGTCCACATTCCTCTGCTGGAAGTGAGGGGGATGGGGTGGATGAAGACTCCAGGTCAGCTATCTCCAGGCAGCCCAACATGGCCAGCAAACCCAATGGGCTCTTCTGGTTGAGAAGGGAGGCTTCAGGGTATGTGTGTGGCATGGTGGGAGGGCAAAGGGTGAAGGAGGAAGTGAGGGGTGTGAGGAGGAGTACACCAGAGGGTGCCTGGAGAAACTTCTGGTACATTGTGGCATGCTGTGGAAAACTGCTTTAGGAAAATCTGAAGTAAAGACCTAGCACCCGGCTACTTTCATTCACACCCCACCCCTTCCACAGTAAGCACATTTCTCAGGTGACCCAGTCTCTGAGTGGGGGCATGTTCTTGACAGTGCAATGGAGCGGAAGAAATGCTTATTACTTCCACCTCGTTTGATTAAGGGAGAAGCATTGGTCTGGACTTGATTGTCTCCCCTCTTCCTGTTGATGGGAATGGTGACAACTAGAATGACTCAGGAAGTCATGTGTTGAAGATGGCAAAACTGTTGTTAGTCTGGGTCCCTGAATGACCCTATGGGGCAGAGTCACCCATCGACCTGAAATTCCCACCTTAGAACTCTTGCATGAGAAAGAGAACCACGTCTATGACCTGCAAGCCATTGAATTATCATTGACCCTTTCGTTATGGCAGCATAGTCTATCCTGATACATCCCACCAGAAGTTGTAGATGGACACTTGATTCCCTCCCCCCCAACCTCCATGTTATTTAGTGTCTCAAGAACAAATCTTTCTGCTTGGATCCTGAGAGGGTCAATGTCAGGCCCATTTGGATTAGTTTAAGGCTGTTGCCCTTCTGTATGGTCTGAGACTAGATTGCCGCGTCTTGGTTTCTACCACACTACTTGCGGTGAGGTATGCATTAGAATAATGGTCACGAGCCAGTTTCTACTTGAAAGCTGAGCCGTGTAAGGAAACACCATTCCTAGAATGGGCTTTGACTCATGTTTAAAACAAGCCTGAATCCTTATAATGGCCCATAAATCGCTGCAGGATGAGCAGACTTATCCCTGTTCCCTCTCTGCTCTCATTGGCTACTACACGTCCTCCACAGACTCCACTGGTGTTGGTCTTCCTGCTGTTCCTCGGACATCTCAGGCACCTCAGAGTCTTGGCATATGGCATTTTCTCTGCCTGGAAAGTTCTCCCTTCAGAGAGCCACTTGACTTGCTTCTCCACCTCTCGCAGACCTTTGCGCAAACATCATCTTCTCAACGAGAGCCTCCTTGACCACCCTATTTAAAATCGTAACTCCCAGTCTACATTACTCCACCCCACTTTATTTTCTCGATAGCATTTGTACCATAAGCTATAACACACAGTTCCTTTTTGTGTGTTTATTTCTCCCTCAAGACCGTCATCTTGATGAGGGTACAGTGTTTCGTCTGTTTTGGTCACAACTGTACTTCCCTTGCTTAGGACGGTGCCTGGCACATAGTAGGCACTCAGTAAATATAGGTGGGATTGAAGGAGTGAGCATTCTACAGGAAGAACAGAGAGAGGGAGAACCTTAGTGGTTAAGATATGCTGATGTCGAAATGAGAGGTCATATGGTCCACATTCCAGATACCACCTGGAGGAGAGTTTTGCTTTGCCACAATGAGCATATGTCAGGATGGAGAGTGTCTAGGCTATAAACATAGGATGTATAATCCCGTGTCAGCAGGAAGGACTGAAAAACTTCACAATTAGGCTGGAAAAACGTCTATGGCAAACTGTCTACTAGGGAATGGTGAAATGAGGGTTTAAAGCTTAGAACAAGAGCTTTGTGGTTAGACATTAAAAAAATCTTGGGTTTCAAATGCACACTTAGTTGTTCCCAGAGATTTCATGGTTAATAAAACTCATTGGAGTTGATGATAAAACTGTGGCCAGGGTTGCCCTGCAGATCAGCACAAATCCATGGGGCTCGGATCTGGAACGTGTAACTGCTATGGGTTGAATGGTGTCCCGTGAAAAGTTAGTCTGGAGTTCTAACCCCTAGTGCCTCAGCATGTGACCTTATTTGAAAATTGCATTGTGGCAGATATGATTAGTGAAGATGAGGCCGTCTTGGGGTAGGTCTGGGCCCTTAACCCTCTGTGACTGGTGTTCTTATAAGAAGAGAAGTTACAGACACATAGGGAGGACGTCTTGGACAATGGAAGCAGAGATTAGATAAGCCAAGGGACACCAAGCCTCACGGACAATCATCAGAAATTAGAAGATGCAAGAAAGGAATCCTCCCTAGAGCCTTGGGAGAGAGCATCCCTACACCTTGATTTTGGACTTCTGGTCTCCAGAGCTGTGAGACAATAGATTTCTGTTATTTTAAGCCACCCTATTTGTGGCACTTTGATATGGAAATTCTAGGAAACAGATACACTGTGTGGTTCCTGCATGTTTGAAGTACCTGTGGGCTTGGTAGGTGGTGATGGGAAGGGGATTGGGGATGGAAGAGTCTGGCCATGAGGGAACCAGAAATAGAGAGAACTGAAGAGATTTTTAAAGGCATCCTGGAATTCTGGGGGGGAGGGAAGATACCTAGAGACATTTGGGGCAAGCTTCTGTGTGGTTAGCTGTAGAAGACCCTTGAGAAGGCTGAAGGCTCGGTTAGTCTCAAAGGGGTTGAGGGTGTGTGGTTTATGTTCCTTTGACTTTGACTCCATGCACAGGCTGGGCCACATGTGGTCTGTGGTTTTAGTCGGGTTACACTGTGTGTGTTCCTCTCTGCCTTTGAGCTTGTCATCATGCCCTTTTCCTCGTCGTGTTGCCAGACCTACAGGCAGGTACTGGTGACAGAACAGGAAAGCTCAAGGCCCAGAGAGGAATCGGAGGGGCCCACTTGGACCCCCAGACTGAGCTGGGCACCCACAGGACCGAGGTTCAGTCGTGTGGGAGCTGCGGGCCACAGCTCCCCTCCAGGGAACCCAGAGCCCACAATCCATGCTCCCCACACTTGCCAGACTTGAAAGAAAGGCCTTTGTTTCCTCTTAATGTCCTGGTAAAGCTCTTTCTGAAAAATTCCAACCTTATCTCTGCGGAACTCAGAGAAAGGAATGTGTGGTCGCCTCTGCCAGGAAGGCTTAGGGGATCAGCGGGGGAGGGAGACTCCCTCCACTCTGGCTGGACCCTGCCCTGTGCTCACTCCCATCCTGGCCAACAGTCCTCCCCACCTGCGCCTCCTCCTCTGGGAGGGAAGTTCCTTGTTATCTTGTTATGCAGATGCAGGAACTGAGGCGGAGAGGGGGGCTGATGCCCCAAGTCATGGGCTGTGAGAGTGGAGTGGGGACCCACCCTCAGGCTTGCTGTTTCCACGAGGGGAGGGCTCGGTGAAAGCCGTGGAGTGTGGCTAAGCTGCTCAGGGGAGCTGGGAAGTGCTGTGACAGCTGATTTCCCTTTTCCTGGAGGTTCCCCTGCTCTTCTGGTGGGGACATCCCCTCTAATCTCAGGACACCTCTATTAGCCATAATAGTGAGGGCAACAGCCACAGAGGCCACAGACATTATAGCTGAAGGCTCCACAGGGGCCTTGCGTGGTCTCCTGTCGGGCTCACCCTTGCTCTGTTCTTCCGTTTTATGGATGAGCAAACTGAGACTTCTGGCCTCATGAGATTCCTAGTACAGGGCAGAGTCAGGATATGAACTCTGTTGCTTGACCCTGGATCACGAGCACACGCGGTTGGTCAGGGGGGTGGCCCCTGGCCTCCGCTAACTAGGGTCACTGAGTCAGGTGCCACACACCCTTATTACCACCTTCCGTACCGGGGCTGGCACATCCAGACCCTGCCTCCGCTCCAGAGACCCACCTCTAGGTAAGGCCCCGCCACGGTTTTACCCCCGCCCCATGGGGAACTGAATCCTGCTCGCCCCACCGCAGGCAGGTGGAGGACGGATTTGCCCCAGATGGAGCGGCCAACAGAAAAATCACTGTGCTGGTAACCAGCAAATCGCTGGGTCTGGCCACGGACATTTTCCCAGCTGGGCAGGGACTCCTTGCTGAGTCAGGGAGCCAGGCCGACCCAGAAGAGGGTACAGTACCCTGAGGACTGGTGAACCCCTGCGTTTGTCGGGATGCAGATGCCCCTCCTTCCCCCCAAGGGCTGGAATGGTGTCTGGGCACTTGGCTGGCACAGACGTGAACGGATGCTTGACCAAGGACAAGACCTGCAACCTCTGTTCTTCGCCAGGCTCCCTGGAGGGGAAGCCACTTGCCAGCAGTCAGCAGGATCCGAGACCCCCTGAGGGCCTCTGCCAGGCATGGCCTTGGCCTTGGTTCAGCATCCGCTGAGCCCTTCCTGTGCTCCTGGCGCAGGGATGCAAAAGATGTTTGGAGGGGCGCCTAGGTGGCGCCCTGGGTTAAGCGTCTGAGTCTTGGTTTCTGTTCAGGTTGTCATCTCAGGGTTGTGAGATCCAACCCTGCGTTGGGCTCTGCGCTCAGCCTAGAGTCTGCTTGAGTTTCTCTTTCCTTCTCCCTCTGCCCCTCCCAATCATGCTCTCTCTCAAAATAAATAAGTCTTAAGGGGGGAAAAAACAAGATGGGTTGAGGACCTACATTCCCTGTCCAGGAGGAAGCCACCAGCCAGGGAGGGGGCTCTTGAACAGCAGCCCACTGGGGCCACAGGGTACTCGGTCAGAGGGACCGACTGTGGGTGGGGTTATGCAGCCTTAAGGAGCCCCATTGCCTGCCCTGCTTCACGTCCCAGCTCCACCATTGATGGTGGTGCCTGTGCTTTTGTTTGCTCTGCTGTACTAACGGGACAATTAAGGTGCCAGCCTCAGGGTTGTTGTGAAGATTGAAGGGGTTAATAAAGGCCGGTCCTGAGGCATGGGGAAAGCCCACAGTCAGGTGTAGCGATGATGGTTATGTCACTGCTTCCTGCTTGATTGTTGTCCCTCCAGCTAGCTTCCGTGTTTTCAGAGGACAGACAGGGATGGTGGCTTTCACTCCTCCTCTCTGATTTCCTGGGGGCCAGCTGTACAGCAAGTCGCCCATACATTTGGAAATTTCATAGTATTGAGGCATCTTTGATGCCCTCCCTGCCCCTCACCTCCATGTCCGTTGTGTCCCCAAGTCCCATGGATTCTGACTCCCTAAACTCTCTGGTATCTATTTCCACTGTCCCTTCCACTGGTCCTCATTTCCCTGGATCCTTGTGGTGAACTGCGAACTGGTCTTCCTACTCCTAGACTAGAACTCTCCACCAGACACTCTCCGTCCTGCCGTCAGAGGGAAGGTGATCTGAACACACCCCTCTACTGCTCAACACCCTTCGAGGGCTCTCTGCTGTCTAGGGACAGAGGCTACACCCTCTCCTTAGCATCTAAGCCGGGCGGCCTCTTCTCCAGCCCCACGTCTGGTGGCCTCCACGCTCCACAGCTAGCGCCTCTAGCCTTCCCCTGTCTCTTGCCATCCTGACCGCTTTGTTCTTATCCTGCTCCTGTGACCAAGCGTTTGACCCCCCACACTGTTGCTTTGGCCTGGGACACGCTTGCCCACTTCAACCTGCCTGCTTCCTCTCTCCTGGTCACACCCAGCGGGGTGTCGCTGACTCCAACTGGCCCTCCTGGGCCCCCCTGCCCCCTCTGGGCCAGGCTCCGTTCTAGCTGCTGGGGATACAGGGAAGCAGCTGGAAATCTCTGTCCCAGGAAGCTTGCGTGTTGCACGCATGGCCAGGGGTCCTCGAGGGGTGGCTCTGTCTCTTGCTAGAGCTGAGTTCCTGGAGGGCAGGAGGGAGCAGGTGGACTGTGACTCTTTGTCCTCAGCAGTAGGCATATAGTTTTTAGTAAGTGTTTGTTTGCTGCATTTCAGGCACTGAGCTTGGCCCAGGGGAGAAAAGGCAACTATAATATGACCCAGGGTTATTAGAGTCAGCGGGTGTCATAGCTCGGAGCATGGCTCTGGGGAAGGGAGCCCGTGTTAGGATCCTGAATCTGCCCCTTTGCTCGTGGCGTGAACTTGAAGGAGCTCCTTAACCTCCAGGCTTCGTCTTTTCCATCCAATCTGAGAAATGAGCTTATAATACAAACTATCTTACAGTGCTGTCAACAAGACTAGAAGTGTTAATATCTCTGGGCACCTGGGTGGCTCAGTGGGTTAAAGCCTCTGCCTTCGGCTCCGGTCATGATCCCGGGGTCCTGGGATCGAACCCCGTATCGGGCTCTCTGCTTGCTTGCTTCCTCCTCTCTCTCTCTCTGCCTGCCTCTCTGCCTACTTGTGATCTGTCTGTCAAATAAATAAATAAAAATCTTAAAAAAAAAAAAAGAAGAATATTTCTCAAGTTAATAACTCTCAAGTGCTTGGAACAGGGCCTGGCATGTAGTAAGTGCTTTATGTATAAATAAATATTCACGGAACACGTGAAAAACAGTTATACAGACTAGGAAGTTAGAGAGTCTTGGGTTCAAATCCCACCTCTGCCAGGTCCTAAGCACAGGTATTCCAGGGAAAGTTGTGGATGAGGCTCCGTGTGCTGCCGCCTGGGATTCCGGGAGCCCTCACCTATAGCACGCTTAGTGCAGAACCGGCGCAGGGCAAACCGTTGGAAGTGCAGCTCTCAGATGAGGCAAAACAGCGGCCTCTCTGTTCAGGGCTCAGATGCCACGCCCCCTCCGGGAAGCCTCCAGGGAATCCCGCTAGAATCCTGCAGTTCCTCCCTCCTTCCTCCTTCCTCCTTCCAAGCACCGTGGACCCCTACCCCCCTCTGTGCCTCTTAGGGGCGAGCGTTTGCCTTCAATCCAGTCCCGAAGACCGACCAGCTGTGTGATACTGGACCCTCACTTCCCTTCTCTGAGTTTTGGTCTTTCTGATCTGTAGAAGGAGCAAAAATCACGTTCGACAAGATATCGCGGTGAGAATCACAACTGTCTGCAAAGCACCAAAATGTGCCAGGCGGTTTGTGGATCCTTCCCAAAATGCCCGTTCCTGGTTCTTCTCCCCGACTCCCCGCACCACGGTCTCCTGACTAGCCTGTCAGTTCATCTGAGGGCGGAGGGCCGGACGTACCTCTGTATCTCTGTCGTTCCCCGGACGGCAGGTCATAGAATCAGGAAAGAAGTTAAGGGTTGAATGCATGGGAGGTGAACCCAGGCATAACTCATGGCGGGAGAGGGCGGTTGGGAGGTCTGGGCAACCCTGTCACCTTGGGCCCTGCTCCCTCCTCCACACACACTCCCATCTCGGGACCTTCACACAAGATGCAATTTCCTTCCTTTTCCTTGTTGCCTGGTGAACTTTTGAAGGACATTAGCTCAGCTTGAGGGTCACTTCTTCAGGGAACTGTTCCCCCCAGGACTGCCCCCCCACATCCTCACGTCACCGCCCCTCCCTGCCCCCATGTCCAGCCCTAGGCAGCCCTAGTCTAAGGTCACAGCCCTAAGTACTCTGAAGTTGTAAATTTACATTTCTTTATGGGGTCCTTTCCTCGGGTGATGTCCTGCAGGGCTGAGGACCCTGGGTAGCAAAGACAGTGCACTTCTGTATCCTCAGAGCTCAGCACTGGGTTTGTCCTAGAAATGGGCTGGCGACTCTCTGAACGTGAAGACACCGAACTTTCTGGTTCGTCGGCATCTGCACCCAGGTCCTTCCTCTCTGCCTGCCCAGCGACCCGGCCTCTGGTCCCAGTCCCAGGGAGACTAGAGCCCAGACTGTTGTCCCGTCCCCGAGCGAGTGGAGGAAGAAGGGCCCCCTCTGTGCGTACCTCAGTCACAATGGAGTCCATGGTGTGGAGGTCATAGACCCAGCCGTCCAGGCATGGCTCCGTGGCCCCCTGGGTGTTGTTGGGCAGGCTGGTGTTGGGCGGATATATGAAACGGAGGCACGTCTCAGGCTTCCCATCCAGGCCCTTGGGGAGCCCCCAGGGCCCGGCGGAGGTGTTGGGGGGCAGGCGACAGTGGTGGGGCGGCGTAGCCGCTGTGAAGATCTGCAGCAGGTAGTGGTTGGCCAGGCCCAGGACTGGGAGGCCCAGCAAGACCATGTTCAGGTACTGGAAGGTACCTTTGCTGCCCACTCGGTCCATGAGCTCAGAGAAGGCCATGGTGGATGAAAAAGAGCTGCAGGAAGGCACCTGGCGAGGGAGAGGGGAGTATGCACTTGAATTTGGTGTGCCTATGCGGACAGGTGTGGGAGCACCGTGGGACAGTGGGCCAGGTACACGGAACAGCATGCATATAAACATGTACAGATGTGGGGCTCAGGTGTGTGTGTCCACACGTGGATACGTGAGCACATACCCAGCGGTGTGTCCAGGCACAGGACCGCAGGTGCGGCGTGTGTCCAGGTGTGTGTGTTCATGGGGTGTCTGCTGTGATGTGTGTCTTGAGGCTGGAGTGGAAGGTGCAGCTGTGGGAGCTTGGGCGTGTGGCTGGGTGTGTAAGTTTACCTGTGCTCCACGAGGCTGCTCACACAGGCCACGTGCACATGTGGCACAGGACAGCTGGGACCCCAGGGCCCTGGCCATGGACATTGGCAACAGGGGCCAGATGGTGGTGGTGGGGGGGGAGGTGGGGAGGTCCCTGCTCACCCTGAGCGGACACAGGCTTGGAAGAGCCCAGGTCGCCTGCTGTGAAAGTCTCCCCAAGCCCCAAGCCTTCTGGCTCTTGGCTGTCCTCTGGGCCGGGGTCCGCCAGACTGGGGCAGTGGAAGGAGTCCCAGGCAGGTCCCAGAGGGCGTAAGGGGCTCGGCCAGTCGCAGAAAGGAAGCCAGGCCAGAAGCCCTGGGGGCTTCTCAGGGGCCTACATGGGCCTGGACTTGGGCGGGGGTCCCCATTCCTCCTTACCTGGTAGCTGGTGGGGGCCCAGTTCCTTCCGCTGGGGCCGGCGGTGGAATGTGGCCGAATCCCAGGGTCCGGCAGCAGCTGCTGCACTTGGGGCAGCTCAGCTCCAAGGAGATGTTTTTGTGCCTGCCCCCAGGGGGACTTATATAAGGCATAAGTTCCTCAGGCTAATGTTTGACTTTCTTCTGAGTATTAATGGTGCTGGCATGGGAGGGCGCTGTGGACACACCGAGCCCTGCGGTCTTCAGAGGGCTGCCTCAGCAAAGGCTGGCCGGTGGTGTGGCTGAGCCCAGAGGGGGTGCTGGCCAGACTGAGGGGCAGGTGATTAGGGCAGGCTGGTCTGAGGATAGTCTGGGTGGGGTCTGGTCTGAGTCCTGAGGGCCCTGGGTCATCTCTGTGCAGAGGGTCTGTGGGATAGCTCTGAGAGGGGTGTTGTGTGTGTGGGCAGAAGACATTCTGCCGGGCATCACTTCCCCTGCCTGGTGCCTCCCGAGAACGGGCCTGGAGACTTGTCCCCTGGGAAATGGTGAGGCGGGTCCAGCAGAAAGTGGCACGGCTGTCTGTCCCTGAGGGCTCCAGCTGTGATTTGCTGGGCTCCTTGGCAGCCAGGGCTCCCTTGCCTGGGTCCCAGGCTCAGGGGAACAGCTTCTCTTCTGATCAGCTGTGTCCCTTTGGGGACAAATCGTGGTCCCTGGTGTTTTGTTCTTTTCTCTGAATTATTTTAACTCTCTAATAATGTTTTTCTTGCATAAAACATGGGGAACACAAATAGGCCAAACAAAACAAAATACCCAGCCTCACCTGAGAGCCAACCCCGTGTGCTTTCTGATGTATGTTCTTCTAGACCTTTCTTCCTCAGGGACTGTGGTCTGACCCTCATTCTTCTGCAGCCAGCAGGAGGCTCAGGTAACCTCATGGCCTCATTACTACTCCAAGCATTGTAAATTAGGAGACTAAGAAACAGAGAGGTTAAGTAACTTGCTCACGGTCTCCCAGCCGGGGAGGACAGGGACAGTGTGGACCCAACATCTGCAGAGTCCGTGGGCTCTCTCAGAAGCATCACCTTGGCTGACTTTCAGTGTCCCTCCTGCGTGCTTTTGCCCTCTGGTTCTACCTGCAGGGACTTTGGGGAGCAGCCCCGTCCTATCTGCTCTGGGGGGTTGGGGGGCCCACCTAGGGCTCCCCTTCTTGGCTGGGGAGGACTCGGTCCCCTTCTCCACCCAGGCAACACCCAGCTCCCTGGCTCAGGCTGGCCTCAGCCCCTGAAGTCTCTCCTAGCCCCTCACCACCGCCCCCTCCGGGGTGGGGTCAGCCGCTGGGGCTCTGCTCCCCACCTGGACTCAGCAGTAATTGATGTTTTCAGAGTGGCCTGAGGCAGGGCGAGATCCGGAGTCATCAAAGGAAGATTCAATTATGCTCCGAAGCAGCCAAGGGGTTGTTTTAGGAAGGTTTTCGACTGCGAAGCTTGCAGAGAGCTGAGCCGCTGCTCGAGCCCCCCTGTTCCAGGCGTTCGGCCCCCCACCCCCCCGTGAGATTTGCTGGTGCCTAATTGGGCCTGCGTTATCCGTCTGTTCCTGTCCTAGCGGAATGTTGTCTAAAGGAGCCTGGTGACTTCCCGTGGAGGCTGCTGGAGGTGAGCCAGAGTACAGATGTGCAAGCCCAGCTGCGGGGGTGGGGGGGCGGCCCAAGCCCCCAGGGAACGTGCCTGGATTCACGTATCTGGACTGAGGCATTCTCTTAGGCCCCCAGGGACTGCGTCATGAACCTGCTGGGTGACCTTGGGCAAGTCACCTCCCTCTGGGCCTCTCATTGCTCCTCATTAGTTAAGTGGCTTACACAACCTCTCCAGAAATCTTTTATTCAGATAGTATATTGGGTTTGTAGGATCAATGCATAAGGCAGCGGTGAGAGGAGGGAAGGCGGAGAGAAAGCGGCCCCTCCATCCCCCGCGCCTGCCCCGGCTCACCCTTTCCTTTGGCATCTTCGGACCCCGGCCGGCTCTGCCCGAAGCCGCTCCAGTTACATTACAGGATCCTTCACTCACTCTGGCCTTGCTGTGATACTAAATCGAATAGGTTGAAATTAACTTTTTTTTTTCTTTAAAGAAATGATGCATCTGGGAAATCTCACATGCTAAATGCATTTTTAGCTTGGGATGTGGAAATGCGGTTTTCTTCCTCCTTCCTTCCCTCTCCCTTTCACCCCTTCGTCTCTAGTCGGAACCCATCCCGCTGTCCTTTGAGCCGCACGGGGCTCAGTCAGTGGCCCCCGTCCCTGCTGGGTCCCAGCACAGGCATGTGTCTTCAGCTGGAGGGGCCCAAAGAGTCCTCAAGTTCAAGTCCAACGTCCTCACCTTACACGCACAGAGACCAAGGTTCAGCGAAGGTTCAGCGTACTTCTCCGCATGGTGCCGCCGTCTTTCTAAATCTTCAGTTCAGGGAAGCAGAGGACACGCCATGACAAGTGAAAACAGGGAAATCTTACTCTGCGGGGAATAGTGGGGAGTCTAGGTGTTCTGGCCAATTATGGGGACCACAGTGAACTTTCTGGGGGCCATCTACTCTTACCCACTCACCTGTTCATTTGTTTGTTCATCTCACCATCCATCCGTCTGTCCGTCTGTCCATCTGTCCCTCCATCTGTCTGTCCACCCACCCCTCCAACCTTCCAATGTACTTTATGCTGTGTATGTATGAGGCCCCATGCTAGGAGATAGGTGCCTGCTCTACCCTCCTGTTTGCTGTCAGAGAAAACAGCAGCCCAGAAACAATGACAGCATGCAGGGGATTGGCCTCAATGCCACAGGAGAGGTCCATGGGGTTCTAGTCCTTTCCAGAGAGGGAAAGAGTGATTAGGTTTGATGGATTGGATTACCGTGGATTGTCTGGAGAAGGTGGTGGTTTTTACACTGGGTTTGGACAATGGGGAGGTAGAATCAGGGAGACACCAGCAGACCCAGGGGTATGAGTGCAGGCATGTTTGGGGAAATGGGAGGTGAGTTGGATAAGCAGCGTGGACAGAAGCCTTTTCCCCACCTCAGTGGTGGCCTTGGTTCCAGGGGCTGGGACAGAGCTGTGATCGTCTCAGAGGGGTGGATGATTCTCTTGGCTTCTCTGTCCTGTGCAGGCGGAGGTGGGGAAGATCTTGAGGCTTGTGGGTCACCAATGGAGTCATGTTCAGTGGTGCCTAAATTCACTGTGTGGAGTCTGGGCCTCTTGGCCCTCATAAAGTTCCCATCCGGTTGGGTGGGTCATTCGAGCCTTTTAGGTGAGGGGGCCTCCTGGCCCCTCATGGGTTCTTGAACCCATCATGGGTTCAAGAAGTCAGAAGCTGCAGCATGTTTGGGGCCTGTCTCGCTGCTCAGACTGTGGCCCTAGGCAGGGATGGAGAGATGTTCACTAAATTCTCAAGGGCCAAGAGCTACTCTTAAGGCTTCATCACTGGCTTACATGCCCCAGATTCAGTCCCTGTCCTTGGGTGGCTCTTAACAGACTAGGTGTCCGGTATGGACCTGAACAAAGGATTGTCCTCTGCCCTCAAACCCTAACCAATCCCTCCTTCCCCTCCATTTATTCTAAAATTTCCTTCACTAGGAGCAAGGCCATTCAGGAAAGAGGGGTCTTACATGCTTGAATTGGAATCTTGCTAGTTCCGTGGCCTTGGGGGGTTGTGTCACCTGGTTAAGCTTTAGTTTTCCCACCTGTAAAATGGGGATTAATTCTTACCTTATAGGATTGTGGGGATTTTAAATAAAGTATATAAAACCCTGAACACAGTGCCAAGCACGCAGTATATAAAACCCTGAATTTGAGGGTCAGTCCCAAGGGAAGGGGGGCTTCGGGAAGCCTGAGCGGTCCCAGAAGAAGAGGAGGGAGGGAAGTGGTTGCTAGGAGAAGGGAGCCTGGCAGGGGTGCCCTTTGGCCCTGGGGGTCGCAGGTTGGAGGGGCTTCCAGGAGGCAGGGGGAAGGTGGGGGCTCCTGAGGCTGTCCTTGGGCACCTGGAGTATATCCTGGCCCAGCCAGTCACAGCCGAGCCCGTCATGTTGCCAGGCAGGCTGGGCCTCAGCTGTTACCCCAAGTAGGAAAGGTCAGGGACACAGCTGCCAGGATGGTGGAGGGACTCTGCGCCCAGAGCCCCCAGCCCAGGGCAGGCCAGCAGTGGCGCTCCCTGCTGGTGCCTATCAGGAACTGTATCTCTCACCTCCAGGGCGTGGCCAAGGAGTTCCGGAGCCCACCTGCCCGTTGAACCCAGCACAGAGCACGGATTTCTGCGGATCTGGAAACCTCCACACTGGACGACTGCTCTAAGAACCTGAGGGAGGGGAACCCCTGATTACAGGCTGATTCAGCAGACGTCTCAGTCCCCATGTCCCCAGCACTGCTTTCTGCTCGTGAAATGCCTTAAACCAGAGCTGGCCGACGCAGATGCCCACGGGGCCAGGTGATGTGGATGAGCAGGGTGGGCTAGGTGTGGGCCACGGCGAGTGGCCCCGTGCACCCGAAGGTGCAGAGCGCATGTCCAGTCTCAAGGGGGCAGCGGTGCTCAGCACCAGCTGGTGTTGCCATGGGAATAGGCAGGCTTGGGGTTGCCAGAGCTTCAGATATTTTAAAAATAGCTTGAAATCTGGACTTTGTGAAATTTTCCAATTGTGTAGGCGACCCCTCCTCCCACCTTCTGGAATCCCTTTGTCTTTTCTGCCTCTACCACCTCTCAGAGTCACAGACTCCATCCAGTGATTCCTTGTAGAACAAGGTAGGATTTCCTCGGGGGCTGTCCTCACATGTGCTCCCTGCTGGACCTCAGGGTTTGGTGAGAAGGGCCGTCGGGTGTTGGTTCATCCGGCAAACACGTATCGAGCACCTGCTTGGCGCTGGGTCTGGCGCAGAAACGTGCGGAGGACGCGAGAAGTGCAAAAGACACAGAGCGTGGCCTGGGAGGGCCACAGAGCGCTGGAAGGAGAGCGGAGGGGACAGGTGTCTGTGGAGCCCGTGCCAGGGGCCAGGCACCCTGAGGACACTGTCCCACGTGCTTCCCCACCAAGGCCTCGTATCAGAGCGGTGGTTCCCTGTCTGCAGGCAGCCATGACGGGGGTGGGCGGCTTTGGCTCCACGCTGTGTTCATGTTCTTTCATCATCTTTACACTCGCTGTTCCCAAGGCCAGCTCTTCCTCTGCTCTCAGATGTCCCCTCCTCACAGAGGCCTTCCAGGATGGTCGAGAAGGGCCCCCAGCTCTAGGAACACCTTCTCTAACAGGCTCCATGCGTCACTGCCCGGAACTGCGTGGTCGCTTGCGTCTGCCTCTCCTGCCCCCCAACCAGGAGGCCGTGAGGGCAGGAGGGCCTGGCTCTGACCTGTTCGCTGCCAGAGTGCGCTTATGGTAGGAGCTCGCTGAGTTCAAGCACAGCAGGTTCCGCTCTGTCCACAAGCACCCCCCCCCCCAACGGCCATCTCTTTTCAGGAAGCAGTGTCTGCGGGGCGGTTCTCAGCCCTGGACCCCATCCGCCTGGCCCTAGTGCCTTCACTTGCAAAATGGGCAGATGGATACTAGTTCTAATGTTATGGGGCTAGGAGAAGGCCAGGTGTGCGTGGTCCTGTGAGGTCGTAGGTCTGAATCCTGTGTGTGTGTGTGGGGGGGGGTGGGTGGCCCTGGGTCCTGGCGGGTGGGTGGCCCTGGGAGCTTGGAGCCCATCTCACAACCCCCCCTCCCCAGCAGCACAGCGCATTTTTCCACTTGCCTTGTTTCCTGCCACAGGCCTGCTCCGCCGTTGACCTGCCTGTACTTGGCAGAGACGCTGAGGGAAAAAGATGGGCTGAGGCTCCCGGAGCAGCCAGTGCGGGAGAGAAGAAGCCACAGATGCAAGGGTGGGGGGGGATGTTCAGAGCCTGAGAAATCCCAAAGCCACTGCCTACTCTTGGTCCCTGGGCTTCCAGTCTCCCCCTGGGGGGATGAATCTTCACCATGGTGTGGGCAAGGGCTCCTGCCCATAACGGGAGGGGTCTTGGGGACCGGTGTGTTGGTCAGAGAGGCCAACAAGCAGACATGTAGCCGCCTGGACAGGGGAGGCAGCCTGGAGCTGGAGGCTGTACTGGGGTGCGGGGAAAACAGTCCTGTGGTTTCCAGTCAGGTGCCTTGTATCTGCTGATTGTACAGGGCGTGGGACCATAGACGGCTGTCTGCCTGGGGTACGGGGGCCGTGGTGGCCTACCCCGGGGTCGGTAGGGTAGTGTCACCAGTGCTATTGACGAAATGCAGCTGGGTAAGTTTCTCAGACTCGTGGAGAACTCGACGCTGAGATTTACGATATCTAAGTAGGAGAACGGAATCAGAATCCAAAGGGATTGGAGGGGTTGAGTGCTGGGCCTGCCGCTTTCTAGGTATGCCCCTTCAGTCAAGTCGCATCAACTTTTGGAACACTGGCTTCCCCATCTACAAAATGGGGGCAACGTCGCCTCTCCGCCGGTGCCGTGAGGGTCGGTGAGACGACCTGTGCGCGGCAGCCAGCTCGCGCTGGGGTACAGGATGGCTGCGGCTTTGTCTAGTGGCAGCGGGAGCTCCTTGGGGCCAGGGGACTTGTCTTTCAGTGCTGTGTCCCCAGTGCCTGGTACGGCGTGGGCACCGAACAAATGTTTGTCAGATGAACGAACAAGATGAAATTTGACAGGGATAAATGTCAGTTCCTGGACTCGGATCCAAAGACCCAGCTGCACAGAGATGCGGTGGGGGGGCAGGGGGTGGGGAGAAATGGCTCAGCCATCAACAGCACATGCGAGAAAAGTCGAAGGATTCAAGCGGGCAGAGATATTGGTCAGCATGAGGTGGCCTGCCAAAAAACCAGGAAGGGCGAACTCGGGTGGCATCACAAGAGGCTCAGGGCTCAGAAGGAGGGAGGCCATCGTGGTCAGACCAGCCTCTAGAGCCCCATACCATTCTGCGTTCCCCCTGTGGTGTGCTTGCAGGAATCAGGGCACTGAGCTTGGACAAGGGAAGTGTCCAGGGTTACAGGGTGACGCTCAGAGCTTGCCTGTTCTACCTGCATGGGCGACCAGCACGTGGCTCCAAGCCTCAGTTTCCTTGTTGGAAAGTGTGCCTGCCACAGGCTGGAGCTCACTTGGCTGCTGGGGAACAGCAGGAATGGGGGTCTGAGTCTCGCTGGACTCACTCCCCCACGTCTGCCCCGCTGATCTCCTCAGCACCAGGGTTGTTCACACGGGAGGACAATGGGCAGGCAAGCTTTGGGCGCCGGCACCTGTCTCTTGTGCCCTTGGAGAGTATTACAGGACGGCCCCTCCCACCCTGACCTCCTCACTTTCCTCCTTTTGAGGCTGATCCTGGAGTCCAGCCACTTTACCCGCAGCCAGCTTCTTTCTCGTCAGCATGTTTTGGGTGTAGGACTGTGTGTGCAAAAAGCCTGGGCTCCGCGTTCCTCTTCCACCCACCAACCGCGCTGTGCGCCTGCCGCGAGCCTGCCTGGGGGCCCGGTGCGCCCTCTGGTGGCCACAGGGGGCACTGCGCGGGGCTCTGCGGGAGGTCTTGGAGCGGAGCCCACCGGAACCACGCTGCAACTCAGACAACCTGGTAAAAATCCTGGACGCCATCAACAGATGAATGGATAAATACAATGTGGTGTATACACACAACGGAACATTATTCAGCCTTAAAAAGGAATGGAATTCTGATACATGCTGGAACATGAGTGAGCCCTGAAAACATGCTTAGTGAAAATCAGACACAAAACAACAAATATTGTATGAGTCCACGTATAGGAAAGATCTAGAACAGGAAGATTCATACGGATAAAAAGTAGAGTAGAGGTAACCAGGGACTGGGTAGGGGGAATGGGGAGCTATTGTTAACGGGTCCGGAGCTTCTGTGTGCGATTATGAGAAAATTTTGGAAATGAATGGTGGTGATGGTCACACAACATTGAGAAGGTACTTAATGCCACTGAATTATACACCTAAAATGGTAAGAATGGTAAATTTATGTTATATCTATTTTATCACAATTTAAAAAGTTCCGAGAAAAACCCTGGACATGCCACTTAAAAGCTGCATGACCTTAGTTAAGTCACTTCACTTCTCTGAGCCTCCGTGTCCCCATCAATACTACCTACGCCATGGCCACCACCCTGGTGCAAGCCAGCCCTTCCCTCGCCTGGAGGATTACGAACAGCCTTCGTGATGGTTTCCAGGTTTCCCTCTTGGGCTTCTTACCCAAGTCTTTTTCTTTTTTTCTTTTAAAAAAATTTTTATTTATTTATTTGACACAAAGAGAGACACATAGAGAGAGGGATCACAAGCAGGAGGAGTGGGAGAGGGAGAAGCAGGCTTCCCACTGAGCAGGGAGTCCAATGCGGGGCTTGATCCCAGGACCCTGGGATCATGATCCCAGCTGAAGGCTGACGCTTAACGACTGTGTCACCCAGGTGCCCCATCCTACCCAAGACTTTTCCAACTAAGCTGCATAATATCTAAAACTATAAACCAGATCAAGTCACTTGCCTGCTTAAAATTCTCCCCAGACTCCTCCCGTTGGCTGACAGATCTGGGTGGTGACCCCTCTCCTCTCTCAGCACTTCCTGTCCCCCCTTGTTCCGGAGCTGTCACTCCGTGCTCCTTCCTGCCCCCAGGCCTCTGGCCTTGCTGGTTACTTTGCCTTGAACACGGATCTCCAGATTGTCTTGTTTAGCTGACTGCTTGTCACTGGGGTCTCAGCTCATATGTGGCATCGCTCTGTACCACCCACTCCAGTGTTGCCTCGTCTCCCAGTCTTATCGCGTGTATCCTGCTTTATTTCCTTTCTCTGTAACAGCAGCCATTATCTGAAATTGTCTTATCTTCTTTATGGAGCTTGTTTATTCAACTGGCTGGATTTCGTAGGGTGCAAGCGGGAAATAGTTCAATTTTTCTCACCCCACTGCCTTAGCACATGGTTTGTCTCTTCTCTCTTCCCCCTCCTTGAAAATATTTCAGGGGCGCCTGGCTGGCTTGGTCGGTAGAGCGTAGGACTCCTGATCTTGGAGTTGTGAGTTCAAGCCCTACATTGGGTGGAGAGATTACTTAAAACTAAAATCTGTAAAAAAAAAAAAAAAAGAGAGAGAGAGAGAGAGAGAGAAAGAAAACATTTCAATTAAGTGTAGTTTTATCCATTTCTTTCTGATATTAGAACAGTTTCAGTTTCTGGCATCAAAAATTCTGATTCTTTTAGGAGATACACGTTGAAGGATTTAGGAATGTGCTGTGATGGCTGAGGCTTGCTTTCAAATGGTTCAGCCAAACCATGAACGTGTGTGTGCGCACACACACACACACACACACACACACCCGTCAACAATTTTTGGGTGAGCATATGGGTGTTTATTGCACTATTCTTTCAACTTTTCTGTGTGTTTGAAAATTCTTGTAAAAAGTTGGGCAAAAAAGAAACTATTTTTGCCAAGTTAAAAAATAAGGCTCGTCCTCTCTCAATAGATATATTTATCCTCCATTCAGTATCAGCTTCTCCAATGCAAGCCGACCGGGTTCTCAGCAGCTGGGAAGGAGGGTGGTGGGTGTGTGGTCACAGAGGGTCGGCTCTCTGAGATTCACCTCCTTCCTCTGGGGAAGGCAGCTGCATTCTGGCTCCTGCAGAGGGGTCCAGAAGGGAGGAAGGGGACTCCAGGTAAAGGGTAGTGCTCCTTGATGACGCTGTTGTCACACAAGGAATGTGGATTGGTGGCCTTGCCCCTTGGAGGGCTCGGCCAGTGCTGATCCCCATGCAGGGAACGTCTGATCCTGGGGAGTGCTCAGACCCTGCCCAGTGCTCCTGACAAAGCCTCTTTCTGTGCCCACAGGCAGCCCTCTTGGGTGAGGTCCCTTTGAGAACACTCCAGTCCAGCTCCCTTCTGGATGTCCACTCTGGCCATGGTGGGGGGCAGGTCTCGCCCCTGCAGCCCTCTCTTCCCTCTCCTCTGCCAGGCTGGAGACTGTTCCAGATTTCTGGTCTCCATTTCCTCCCACCTTCTCTCCCTGAACTCTGCACTGGAGACTGCAAGGCTCAGAGGGTCAGCGGCTCAGCCGCGCCCTGGATGACAGTGTGGGGATGACATGTCCTCTCTGGCAGCCTCCGCCCCCCCACGGTGGCACTCCTAAGTCCCTGGCACCTGACTTGAGGGGTGGCGTGTTTTGGGGGGGTGTGCGTCAACACTCTCTCCCTCCTCCTGGGCTGACCACTTCCTTTGGAGAAAGTTCCAGCTCAGAACTGTCTTTCTTGAACTTCTTAATGTCGTGGGCATAGACTGGGGGTGGGGAGCAGATAGGACTTGCTTTTGTTACCTCTCAGTGAGCCAGCCGAGGTGGCCCTCTGGGCTTTGGGGTCTCAGCAGAGAGCCCTGAGGGCAGGAAAGTTCCGACTGGAGGTGCTGTCCGCTCTAGTTACTTCTTGGAGTCTCTGTAGAAGACAGCACAGACCAGAGAGCATCATCATTACCCACTACCAGCTGACCGTGAAAGCAGACAGAGGCCACACTGCGGTAGGTCGGGAGGTAGGATGCACAGACCAAGAGTGCACAGCAGAGAAGCCGGGTGGACCCAGATCCCCCGGCCCGCCCCAGGCTCAGCCTCATCCCCACCTCTGCTGAACCAGCCAGACCCAGTCTTTATTATGATTATTATTGAAAGTACCTGCGAGAGGGGAATGCCATGCAATCCTAGTTCATTCCAAGCCCACATCAGAGATGCTAGTGTCGGTTAGCTCCCTGTGACATTAAACTTCACGGGTCAGCTCTTCCTCTCAGCTCCTGCTTTGGAGGACATCCCCGCTGAGATGCCACATTTCTTTCTTCATTGATTTCCTTGTACTCTTCGCTGGTACGGAGGTGTCCTCTGGCTGGGGGCATGCTCGGCCACTCACTGGCCTTCCTTCTTGCGCACCGCCCCTTCCCAGTCTGGTGCCAGTCTGTGTGATGGAGATGTCCATGTTGCTGTTTGCTCTGACCCCATGGGAACCATTAATCTGGCAGCCTCCTGGGGGTGCTGAGAGGTCCAAGATGGGGGCTGCATCTGGCATTGATTTACTGGCAGCCACCCAGCCTCAGTACCCAGACATTTGGCTTTACACACACACATACACACACACACACACACACATTTTAAAGATGTATTTATTTTTATTTTATTTTGAAGATTTTATTTATTTATTTGACAGAAAGAAAGACAATGAGAGAGGGAATACAAGCAGGGGGAATGGAAGGGGGAGAAGCAGGCTTCCCGCTGAGCAGCGAGCCCAACATGGGGCTCGATCCCAGGATCCCGGTATCATGACCCGAACAGAAGGCAGACGCTGAATGACTGAGCCATCCAGGTGCCCAAGATTTATTTATTTATTTTTGGAGGGAAAGAGGAGAGGCAGAGGCAGAGGGGGAAGGAGAGAATCTCAAGCAGACTCACCGCGGAGCACAGACCTTGACAGGGGGCTCGATCTCACAACACTGAGATCATGACCTGAGCGGAAATCCAGAGTTAGACTCTGAACCCACTGAGCCAACCAGGTGCCCCTGGTTTCTGACTTAGAGATGACAGGAGGCCTTTGGTTACATTATAGTTCTAGATACCTCCTCTACTCCTCACCTTCTTGTCCTGGCCGAGTGCCTACAGCCCCTGGGCCCATGGCCAACAACGTGAGCCAGAGAAGTGCCAGGGGGTTGAGGGCAGAAGCTGGGTTTGCAAAGCCAACCATGAGTGGTGTGGGGCATGTCATTAGCTGCACCAGCTCTACACAGAGTAGGGACTGAATGGTCAAGCAATTTCTCCTGGCTGTGCTGTGCCTATGTGTGTGTGTGTGTGTGTGTGCACACGCGTGTACACATGCAGGTGCACAAATACGTGTGTGCACACACACACATCGGGAGGGGTGGATTTCCGTGTTGCTGGATCCTGAACTACAAATCAGGTGCTAAAAAAGAACTAAAGGTTTATTATACTGATCAGTTATCTCCTAAAACTCAGCGGCTGACAACAGCAATGATTTATTTTGGCTTCCGCCTCTGTAGTTGGCCTGGGAGTCAACTAGACCCCGTCTTAACTCTTGCTGGGTTTAGCGTGCTCAACCCAGAAAAGAAAATGGTTCTGATAACACAGGAGGCGCAGAGAGAGGACATGCGCACGCACTGTAGTGCGCTTGTGCGCGTGTGTGCGCATGTGTGCGCATGTGTGCGCACGGCGTTGGTGTGCGCATGCGTTTACGTGTGACGGGCATGCGTGCTTGCGCGTGTCCGGTGGCTAGGGCGCAGGGTCTGGGGTGGGGTCAGACAGAAGTGGTGGTGGCTTTGAGGGGGAACGTGTGTTTGCACGGTGCGGGGGCGGGGGTCAGGGAAGATACAAATTAAAAGTAACCAAACAAGGAGCACCTGGGTGGCTTGGCTGAGCATCCGTCTGCCTTCAGCTCAGGTCGTGATCTCAGGGTCCTGGGACCAACGCCTGGGGAGGGCTTGAGCCTGCTTCTCCCTCTTCCTTTTTTTGCTTGCTACTCCCCCTGCTTGTGTTCTCTCTTGCTGTCAAACAAACAAACAATAACATCTTTTAGAAAATCCTCTAAAAAATAACAAAACAAGTTAAATTCTTCCTATTGAAAAAAAAAAAAAAAGGAAGAGACTCTCTCCCTCTCTCTTCTTAGAGCATTCAGCTTAGAAACCTTGCAATTTTAAGTTCTGCCTCTTTGAAATATATGTAAGTCTTTTCATAAGCGAAGACTCTTGCCAGCTCTACATCCCAAGAATGTTTCCTGAAGGACCTGGAATCCATCTCCTTGAAATGGAATCATGGAGGAAGAAAGCGCCCGTCCCCCCTTTTCCGTGGGGGAGTATCGGCCTGACTTCACCGGTGCCTGCTTCCAAGTTGCAAACCTACCTCCTGTCATAGAGACGGGAGGAAGGTATTTTTCTTCCTCGTGAAGGCAATTAGCAAACACAGGTAACTACCGTAATTGCTAGGAACGTTTAGCATGAACTGTGTGCGACTTGCTGTCAAGTCCTCTTGGTGGGGGAGAGGTTGTGTCTATGTGTGTCCATGTGTGTACTGGGCCATCTACCTGGCCTTAGAAAAGGAGCGAAGTCTTCCTTTGCTGTCTCTTTGCCGGTTGCCCGTGATGTGCAGCGCATCCCGGCTGAATCCTTATTTAATAATAAACCTGCGTTCCTTCCCTTCTACTTTTGCAGAGAGGTGTTCTGGGTTGGCAGGAGATTTTGTCTAATTTGTATTTTCGCAGTCAGTGTCTAGGCGCCCTCCAGCGATTTTTGGGTGCACGAAAACGTGCATCTTTTCCAGAGAGAGAGGGGGGAAGCGGCATGGAAGTCTCCCAGCCCCCCCGGGGCCTCCAGGACCACTGGGGCCTCCTCCGCCAGCCTTCCTGGAGGCACCTCTCCCAGGGAAGGGGGGCGCCTCCTGAATGAACGGTCACAGCGGCGGCTGCGCACCTCGGCGTGCCTCGGACCATCAAGCGGTAGAAGCCAGCCGGACCCGGGCCCAGGACAAGAGCCCGGGGTGGGATCGCGGCTGCTGAGCGGTGGGAGGGGCCCACGCCTCCCCCGCGGAGACCCACCGCCCCGCGGCCGGGTAGCCCCGCCAGCCTCCAGATCGGCCCGGGACGGCTCGGCAGCGACGCCGTGTGGCCGCGAGGGGCGCGGGCGGCGGGACTGCCGCTTCTCTCCGTGTCCAGACTGACCCTGTGGACAGCTTCAGCTGGGGGCAAAGGACGATAATAAGGCAGCCGGGGCCCTGATCAACCGACTGGGGGAAACAGTCGCTATCATCTAACATTTCCTGACCACCAACGAGTTATAGCGCGACAGGCATCCCTCATCCCCACCTGGGTCGGGGGATGGGGTAGGGAGGGGCTTGGGTTTGGCCTCAAGGTGTCCGTTTCCCACATTGCTTGAAATAACGCATCGACTGTTCAGTGACGTGTGTCGTGGGCTCCGTCAGGATGTCCCTGAAACAAAACGGCAGCCCCAAAGCAGCCTCAGCAAGGCGTCTCACACCCCAGCGGCTACATCCCTTAGGTCAGGGACGGGAGGGCTCCCAGGGCCACTGGGCTGCATTCCTGGAGCTTTCCGTGCTGTGCTCCAGGGAACATCTTTCACACATAGAGTCGGTGAAGTGGTGCCTCCCGATGGCAATGTGCCTGCGCACACAGGCCGGTGAGGGCTGGGCCCTCACTGGGTGTGGGAAGGGAGAGGATGGCTCCGATGTGTCCCAAGGATCCGGATCTAGAGGGCAGGTGCTCCTGGCACAGGAGTGGTACATGGATAATTCCTTGTGTACTAATTCCTGCCCATGGGCATACGTTGGGAAACATTCTGTGCTTGGGTTGGGGGGGGGGAAGAGAGGTTGATTATTACTGTATGAGTTTGCTGTGGCCGCTGTAACGAATCGTAGTGACTTAAAGCAACACAAATTTACTGTTACAGTTCTAGAGGTTAGAAGTCTGAGGGAGTCTGGCTGGGCTTAAATCAAGGTGTCAGCAGGGCTGTGTTCCTTCTAGAGGCTCTAGAAGAGACTGTTTCCTTGCCTTTTCCAGCTTCTAGAAGCTGCCCACATTCCGTGTCTTGTGCCCCTTCCTTCTAGCAACCACATTGCTCCAACTTCTGCTCCCATCATCATATCTTCTCTGACTCAACCACTGATCCTATCCAGATAATCCAGGATGACTTTGATCCTGCAATTTTCTTGCAATCACAAGACTGGCAAAATCCCTTTTGCCCTGTAAGGTAACATATTCAGAGATTTGGGGGATTAAGATGTGGATACCACTGACATTATTCTGTCTACCACAATTTCTGGTGTCTGTTTCTTACTTTGGGCTCTCTTATAAGCATACTGAGCCTGAGACATGACAAAGTGGTTTATTTAGGAGGTGGTCCCAGGACACACAAAAGGGCAGTGGGGAAGTGGGATGGGGAAGGGTGGGGGACCAATAGATGGTGTTTCATCAAGCCAGATACCCCTGTGGGCACCTGGAGCTGAATCCCACAGGGGAACTGCAGGAGACAGCATGGAGCTTGTGTCTCTGAGTTATTCCTGCACCCAGGCTGAGGGAGCTGGGGTATTTTGACATGAACTCTGGCAGCCACAGGTCACAGAATGTTGTGCAAATAATTAATTCCCCTGCACTTGGAGGCTGCCCTGCTTGCAGAGAGCAGGCTCCAGGGGCCAGAGAAAGCCTGTTGGTAAGGCAATAGGGAGTCAGGCCATCAATGACTAAAATGGCCAAGACCAATGGGCTGTGGTCAGGGTGTCGACAGTCCCTGCTGGTCAGCCATAGGTAATGGAGGAAGGTGTGGTGGCAGCATAGCAAGGCTCTGTGCACCTCTATATTCTCAGGACTCCTAGGAAGGGCATGTGGCCAGGCCCAGGAGTCAGTCCACCTGGTTTACTCTACGGGTGAGAAGGGAAGCAGGTGTAGTCACCACCCCCTCCCACAGACACCATCCCCTCTGTTCACAGACACCATCTCATCTGACCTTCCATGAAATAGAGACCCCTGATAGGACCTTTGCTCACTTGGAATCAGGGTGTGAAGTTTCTGGCACTCAGTGGAGAAGGAAGGAGTGGGGGGATATTGCAGGAGAGGTGTGAAGTGGGGGGGGGGGCAGAGGAGTAATCACCCAGTGCCTCATACCGCAACTAAGCCTTGTCTGCGCTCACCGACTTTTCCCAGCGACGGTTCTTCCTCATCTTCTCCTTCCCCTCCCCCTCCTTTTCCTCCTTCTCTAGTGTGCATTGTTAGAATTACCGTGTTTTGTCATGTTATAATTAGACTACACACCAAACACATGTCCAAACACCAGCTCTGACTTGTACCATCATTTACTATAACCTTTCCTTATGGAATTATTCAAACATTTATTAAGATCACTCAGCTTCAACATTTATCAACATTTGGTAACTTTTGTTTCACCTATAGCCTCCCCTGCTCCATTTTATTCTCATTATTTAAAAGGACAATTTAGGGATGCCTGGGTGGCTCAGTCAGTGAAGTGTCTGCCTTTGGCTCAGGTTATGATCCCAGGGGTCCTGGGATCGAGTCCTGCATCGGGCTCACTGCTCAGCAAGGTGTCTGATTCTCCCTCTCCCACTCCCCCTGCTTGAGCTCATGCTCTTTCTCTCTGACAAATAAATTAAAAAAAAAAATAGAAGGATAATTTAACATTATCATCATAGGGAGGAGAAGATCTGAAACTGAACAAGAGTTCTTTAAATGGGAGAATTTTAGATGAAGTAGGAATATTTACTATCTTATTTTTTCTCATTTTACTGCACACCGATACGAACTTTGTCATAGATCGGTATTTGAGAACCACTTATAAAATCCTTTGTCCTAAGTGCATAGATAAAAGGACAAAGACCCAGAGAGAGAGAAAGAGCGCAATATGGCCAAGGTCACTCAGAGAGGAATGGCAGGGTAGACCAGAAGTGTTCTTGGAGCAAAGACTCACCTGAAGCAAGATTGTGCAAATTATCTTTTCCCCCAGGAAATAAGAATGATCAGGAAGTGGCCCATGATATTATCCCCTCCCTGAATGCAGAGTTTGACCCTCTCTGGACATGAACATTTATTACCGGATTGAGGTGACCTTGAGGAGCTATACCAACTGTCTATTGCTGCCTAACAAACCAGTCCAAAATGTAGACGTTTAGGGCGCCTGGGTGGCTCAGTCAGTTAAGCCTCTGCCTTTGGCTCAGGTCATGATCCAAGAGTCCTGGGATTGAGCCCCTCATTGGGCTCCCTGCTTAGCAGGGAGGCTGCTTCTCCTTCTGCCTGCTGCTCCTCATGCTTCTCACTCTCATTCGATCTCAAATAAATAAATACAATCTTTTTTTAAAAAAAAAAAAGATGGAATCCGTAGCCTTTTATTTATTTATTTATTTATAAATATTTTACTTATCTATTTGAGAGACAGAGAGCATGAGTGAGGGCAGAGGGAGAGAGAGAAACAGACTCCCCATTGAACCTGACATAGGGCTGGATCCAGGACCCCGAGACCATGACCTGAGCCAAAGTCAGCCGCTTAACTGACTAAACCACCCAGGTGCCCTCCGTAGCCTTTTGATAACTCAAATCTCAGAAATGACAGCTTATCACTTTTGCTGCTTTCTGTTTCACCCAAACATTTAAAAACTAACGTTTATGCTCCTGAATCGTCAGTTACACTGACATCAAAGGCCTCAGCAGGCTCTTGGGTAGGATTGACTTATCTTCTCTTCCCTTTGTATTTGTCAATGAGGAGGGGCTTTGAGAAGTTAAAACTGTTTCTGAAGTACATGTAGCCTGTAAGCCACAGTTCAAACCCGATCTGCTCAGTTCCATACCCCAGTTGTGCCCTTTCCATCGGGCCATGTTGCTTCTTGAGGAGAGAGTGGATTCTGTGAGGGACCCTCAACAGCCTATTGGTGGTTGGCTTCTTTTCCACTCAGTTGACTGGAATCAGTCTCCTGGGGCTGTTGTAACAAAATACGATAAGTTGTATGGCTTGAAGCAACAGAAATTGTCTTGCCATGCTGGAGGCTACGAGTCCAAAATGGAGGTGTTAGCAGGGTTGGCTCCTTCTGAAGTCTCTTAGAAGAGTCTGCTTGATGGGCCTCTCTTAGCTTGTGGTGGCCCCAGGCATTCCTTGGCTTTCCGATGCATCACCCCAATCCTTCTTCCCCACGTGACATCTGCCGTGTGTGTGTCTGTGTCTTTCTGTGAGGACGTCTCTGGGGCTGGGTGAGGCGTCCTCGCCTCATTCCAGTATGACCTCATCTTCACTAAATACATCCACAATAACCTCCTTCCAAATAAAGTCACATTCTGAGGTAATGGAGGCTGGGACTTCCACATACCTTTTTTGGGGAGACACAATTCAACCCATAACAGACTCTGAACAGAACTGAACAGAGTAGAATTTAGGACATTTGAACTAGTTGGGAAAAATTACAGGCTGGAGGGGTATTTCCCTCAGCAAGTGTTCCTGTCAAGGAATCCCAAGCTGTTGACCAGGGTCAGGAGGAGAAGATATCCTTAGGAAACCTGGGGAGGGCTTATTCCAAGACATATCTTTCTGTGTGTGTGTGATTTAAAAAAAAATTATTTTATTTAAATTCGACTAATTGACATACAGTGTATTATTAGTTTCAGAGGTAGAGTTCAGGGACTCATCAGTTGCCTATAACACCCAGTGCTCATTACATCGAGTGCCCTCCTTAATGCCCATCCCCCAGTTACCCCCTCCCCCCACTCACTTGTGATTTTTTAAAAAAATTTATTTTTTATTATTAGCATATACAGTATTATTTGTTTCAAGGGTACAGGTCTGTGAATCATCAGTCTTACGCACTTCACAGCACTCACCATAGCACATACCCTCCCAATGTCCATCCCCAGCCACCCGATCCCTCCCACTTCCCTCCATTCCAGCAACCCTTTATTTCCTGAAATTAAGAGTCTCGGATGGTTTATCTCCCTCTCCCGTTTCATCTTGTTTCATTTTTTCCTCTCTCCCCCTATGATCATCTTCTGCCTTGTTTCTCAAATTCCACGTATCAGTGAGATCATATGATAATTGTCTTTCTCTGACTGACTTATTTCACTTAGCACAATATCCTCTACTTCCATCCATGTCATTGCAAATGGCAAGATTTCATTTTTTATGGCTGCATAATATTCCTATACATACATACAGACAGACAGACATACCACATCTTTTTCCATTCATCTGTCAATAGACATCTGGGCTCTTCCCATAGTTTGGCTATTGTGGACATTGCTGCCATAATGTCCAGGTGCCTATAATGTGCAGGTGCCTGCTGAGATCACTACATTTGTATATTTGGGGTAAATACCCAGTAGTGCAATTGCTGGGTCGTAGGGTAGCTCTATTTTCAACTTTTTGAGGAATCTCCATATTTTCCAGAGTGGTTGCACCCACTTGCATTCCCACCAACAGTGTAGGAGGGTCCCTCCCGGCCATCTCTAAAGCCTCTTGGGCAGTGCCTGTTCAGATGAGGGATAGGCATCCCCCATAGGAGTGGAGGGTGCTGGAATGCTGTAGAAGCTGGCTCATCTCACTCTGCTCCAGGCCAAGAGCTTCTACAGTAGAGATGAGTGTGTTCTGGAAGAAGGCTTCTTACCTGGCTATATGCACTCTTGGATCAACGATCATCTCAATGTTAGCTGGGATCCTTTCATCTAGTCCTGTGGTGAGTTCTTTAAATCTAGAGTTTATTAAGAAAACAAGAGGCGGGGCGCCTGGGTGGCTGAGTGGGTTAAGCCACTGCCTTTGGCTCAGGTCATGATCTCAGGGTCCTGGGATCGAGTCCTGCATCGGGCTCTCTGCTCAGCAGGGAGCCTGCTTCTTCCTCTCTCTCTGCCTGCCTCTCTGCCTACTTGTGATCTCTCTCTGTCAAATAAATAAAATCTTAAAAAAAAAAAAAAGAAAACAAGAGGCTATCTTGAGAGTGATAGAGACTCCGGTCTGAAATGAGAAGTAGGTAAAAATCCTGGATTTCTCTCCCTTTCCCTCAACTCCTCCCCCTCCCATCTAATCCAGCAAATGCTGTTGGCTTTACCTCCCCGGTGAAGCCCAGTCCTTCCTCTTCTCTTTGTGGGGTCCATGGTCAAAGGAGCGAGACTGATACAAAGTGAGGGTCAAGCAAAGCTTTATGTCGCGCCAAGCATCGAGAATCAAACTGACCCGTCAGGGCCATCTCTTGCAAAGAGGCGACCCCTCCCAGTCTCACAGACTAACTTTTATAGAGCAAAGGCCATGTGGTCGAGCCTGGCCACACACAGGGGGCCAACTGAATTACAGTTTACCCTATAGTAGTTATTTGAACGAGCCTATCACTCTGGTCAGAATTGGCGCCCAAAAGGCAGGGCCCACATTCTTGGGTGGTTAGGGAGGTGCTTTCCTGATTGCATGTCTCCACCTGGCTTGACTCATCCTTGTCTTCTGGGCTCTGTTACCTCCCCCTGACCTGACGCGTCCTGGTATATGGGCTCTGTTATCAGGGGCTGGTCAGTCATATTTTTCTGGTTTCCCAGACTTGTTTCTAAGTAAGTTCCTCTGGGGGGGGGGCAGGGTCAATCTAAGTTTACTGCATAAATAACAAAATGGCTCGCTCTGGCGAAGTAGGCCCTTGCACTCTTGTCCTTTACTGCTTCTTCCTTAAGTCAAGCCACCTCTTCCTCCCTCCTTGGGACCGCTGCAGGAGTCTTCCGACTGGTTCTCCTCCTTCCGTCCTTGTTCCCTACAGTCCGTTTTCCACCTAGCCTCCAGAGTGCTGTTGTAGAAACCTGAGTCCAAGCATGTGGGCGCCGCATTAAAACCTCTCCTCATACCCCTTGACTTTCAAAGTCCCACACAGTCTGGTCCCTGTTTACTGAAAGACCCCCTCTTCCCTTGCTAAAGGCTTGTTTAAGTAACCTGATGTCCCCACAGCACCCCCTCTCCCCTTGCTGAAGGCTTGATTGTTCCCATAGCCGAATGACAACATATATCCTGCACAAGCAGGATGTCTGTGATCACCCGGTCTGTCAAAAGAAAAGACAAATGAAAAGTAAAATGTAACTGGGACTTTCCAGAGTGCTGACCCAAGGAACCACCAGAACGCCCTGACCCCAATGCCCAATCATGCCTGAATCAAATTAATCAATTAGACTCCTGTAACCATGCATATCTGCTCTGTAGGATCGCTTCCTGCCACCGCCTCCCGCCAGAACAAACCATTATGTCCTTGCCTTGAACACAGTGCCTGACAATGCTTGATTTAAGTTAACCAATCAGATCCCTGTAACCATGCATCTGCTTCTGTAAGCTTGCTTCCCGCCACCCCAACCCTGCCCTATATAATCTGCTCCCCAACTTAGCCCGGCACGCTCAGCCCACAAAGGCTGATGTGTCCGCAGGCGCCTGTGTAACCAATAAACCTCTTGCAACTTGCATCCAGTGGAGGCTTGGTGTCTGCTTCTTGGGTGCGGATCGGGGGTCTTTCATTTACCTCCATCTGAAACCACTTGTATGAATTTATTTCTTCCTCGTGTCGATGCACAACGACCCAAACTTTTAGAATTTCTTTTAGAAAGGAAGTGAGTTTTCTTCGAGCCCCAGTGAAGACAGTGTCCCAGGGTTCCACAATCTTCACAAAGAAGAGACTGCTCTGGAGAAGGAATGTGGGATACAGTGCCACATAGTTTTGTTGTTGTTCCCGCAAGAGTCACAAATCATCACGATGAAGGGCATTTCACACAGTGACGAACTTTATCTTATGCTGTTAGCGTCTGCGCAGTTGCAGACCTCAGAGATGTGGAATGGGGCTCGGGGAGCTTTTTACCCTTATCTTTAGTTTGAAATGTTTCTTTTAGGTCATCTGCTAATGAAACAGATGTACAGTGTGTGCTCAGGGCAGAAAGAGAGCCCATGCTTTGAAGTTTGGTGAAGTCATTCTGACCTGGGTAAAAATATAGTTTCACTGGGGGCCCAGGAGCAGGGCCCGCAAATATTAGAAGTTGAAAATTACCTTTGTCACTTGATAGGATCTGTTCCTTCCTCTGTCCCTGTCCCCTCCTCCTCCCATTAGAATGTAAATCTTCAAAAGTGAGCATCTTATCTGTGTGCTGATCATGAGACACGGAACCTGGCCCGGTGCCCTGTGAGTGCTCAGCCAACCTGTTTACCATGCAGGGGACATAAATGAATTTAGGCAAGGAACCATGGTAATTCTGTACTTAGTTCTGACATCGACTTTTGGTTCTTTCCACTGACAAAGTGGTGAGAGTCCTGAGCCAGGTGGTAGAAGGCATGATCAGGATTCTTCTAGGTTCTGCTGGTACTCTTTTAGGCATCCAGACAATGCTCCTGTTTCCCACTGACCTCGGGTGCCCCAGGACCTTTTCCCACGTTGCCTTCTTGCTGGACAGAGCCTGGCCTCAACCCTTACGTCAAGTACCAGATCATTCCACTAGAGGGCATGCGAGCACAGGGTTAAGAGTTGGGGATCTGAAGGCGGTTCTTGTTTGCATCTCTTCCCTTCCGGGTGTGGTTCTGGAGTGCAGACAGTGGGATGAATCCTTGGGAAGATGATGGAGAAGGAAGGCAACAGCCTAGCGATGGCAGAAGTGCAAGATGGAGCCAGTGACAATATAACAATACAACACACACAACGTGATGGTTCAGAATTAGCGGTTTTCTTGTTTTGTTTTGTTTTGGAAGTGGGTTGCCTAGGTTCCAAAGTAAAACCTTCTCTTTGAAGACAGTCTAGAGGTTATGCACATTATTTATGCTCACATCCCATTGTCCAGCAAACACCGCTGCTAAGGATACATGTGGTCACCCTTTTCTGCAAGACAGGCTGTGAGATGTAGCTTTTTTCCCTGAGTGGTCAAAATTCTGTAGTATGGAAGGAAGGGAAAATAGATATTGGAGGCTTCCTGGCAGTTTTGAACCACAGATCCTCAAACCCGCTGAGGTTAAAGAAGCAATCTGGGTTGCAAATGAACTGATTTGTAGTTAGAGGAGGGGATTCCTGAGGTAATTCAGATCCAAGCCACTAGGGGCGCCTGGGTGGCTCAGTGGGTTAAGCGACCACCTTTGGCTCAGGTCCTGATCCCAGGATCCTGGAATTGAGTCCCGATTGGGGCTCCTTGCTCACCGGGGAGCCAGCTTCTGCCTCTCTTGCTCCCCCTGCTTTTGCTCACTCTCTCTCTCTGATGAATAAATAAAATAAAAATCTTAAAAAAAAAAAAAAAAAGATCCCAGCCACTAGTTTTTAGGCTTAGCTTTCTTCTTTGTTTATAGTTTACTTTGTTACATCAGGTAGATTTTTGGATTTCACAATCTGGATCCTCTCCCTAACCCCCGTCGATGTTCTTTTAGAATCTTTAGGATTATGCAGAACTGGTCAGTTAGCATTATTTAAATCTTCTGTTTGCCCTCTGAGCATCTTACTGTATATTAATGGAGTCAGGTGGAATTCTTATCTCCTAGGGCGAGAGGGATGAAGCCTGAGGGGTCAGCTCTCTCCTTTTTACATTGGGCTGATTCATCCCTTTGGAACACACCCTTGACCCCTGCCCCTTGTAGCTGGCTGTTTTAAGGCACTGCTAGCTGTTGGAGCTCCCATCTACTTGATTTATCATTGATGCAGTCCTGTTCTTCATACACTCCATACTCTTTCCAGATTATTTGATTGATTTCCTTCTCTACTTATACAAGTGAAAAAAATGCATACTAATTATGGAAAGGAATACACCTACACTGGAAGAAACCAAAGGCTCAAATATGTAAATTCTCCTTGTTAACAACAATCACTTCCTTTTTTTTCTGTTATTTTATTCCACGCACCTCTCCCCCTCTTCGTATTAACCTTTCCTTTTTGAATGTTATTTATTTATTTATTTGAACTTTATTTTAATTCTTGGAATTTTACACACATACATTCAAAAGTTGAACTTTTTTCAATTAACCCTCCTTCCCTTTATTCTTTCCATCCCATCTCTCCTTCTTCTCTTCCTCCTTGTACTTCTCGAGCCAAAATTATTTCAACATTGCAAAAGGGAGCCCCTATAAACTGGTTTCTTGATTCTTTAAACATTGCCCTAGAAATGCCTGAGAGCTCAGTCAGTTAAGCGTCCGAATCTTGATTTTGTCTCGGGTCATGATCTCCTGGTTGTGAGATCCAGCCAGTGTCAGGCTCTGTGCAGCGTGTGGAGCCTGGTTGGGATTCTCTCTCCCACTCCCTCTGCCCCTCACCCCTCCCCTTCTCTAAACAAAAGAAAAAAGAAAAGAAAAGAAAAAAATAAAATGTTGCCCTAGTATTTTCACAGCATCACTGCTTTCTGGAAACTGGCGTGTTCATCCTGTATTTTTCCTGTTTCCAAACTTACTGTGAGCTTTTTTCAATAAGCCCTGGTTCCTTTCAGTGGAGGACAGCATTCGTGATTAAAATCTGGGTTTTGGGGGCACCTGGGTGGCTCAGTGGGTTAAAGCCTCTGCCTTCGGCTCAGGTCATGATTCCAAGGTCTTGGGATAGAGCCCTACATCGGGCTCTCTGCTCAACAGGGAGCCTGTTTCCCTTCCTCTCTCTCTGCCTGCCTCTTTGCCTACCTGTGATCTCCATCTGTCAAATAAATAAATTTAAAAAAACTTAAAAAAAATAAAATCTGGGGTTTTGCATGAGTGTTGGTGGCAGGTAAAAGCACCATTACTGTGGGGCTAATTTTAGTGATAGAGCTGGAAAAGATACTCTTTTTTTAAGTTTAGGAACTCATGCAGTGTTTATGTTTTGTGATATGCCCGTAAAAGAGGTCAGTTTTTCAAAAATATTCGATTGGACTCTTAGGGTTGCTTCCATGTCTTGCTATTCTAAATAACACTACAATGAATGTGAGGGTCTGTAAATCTCTTCAACATCTGAGAGTGATTTCATTTCCTTTGTGATTGCTGGATTATATGGCAGTTTCGTTTTAAATTTTTTAAAAAAACCTTTACTCTGTCTTCTATAGTGGCTGTGCCAAGTTACATTCTTACCAAGAGCACACAAGGGTTACCTTTGCTCCACCTTGCCAACAATTACTTCTTGCTTTCTGATTAGAGCCCTTCTAACAGGGGTGAAGTGTTAGCTCATTGTGGTTTTGAATTGCATTTCCATGCTAATGAATGATGTTGAGCTCCTTTTCATGTCACCCTTAGCCATCTGGATGTCTTCTTTGGCAAAATGTCTATTTATTCTTCTGCCTATTTTTTAATTGGATTTTTTTTCTTTTTGCTATCGAGTTGTATGAGTTCCTTGTAAATTTTGGAAATTAACCCCATATCAGATATACAACTTGCAAATATTTTCTCTCAGTCTGTAGGTTGCCTTTTCATCTTGTTAACTGTTTCTTTTGTTTCACAGAAGCGTTTTAAGTTAATATAGTCTCACTACATAGTGATGATGGTCACACAACTTGTTAATGTACTTCATGCCACTGAAGGAACACTTTTAAATGATTAACATGGTTAATTTTATGTTGTACGTATTTCACTACAATTAAAAATAATTACTACACACAGAGACATGTATTAATAAATCACATTATAGGAGCCTCGTAACAGTGAGTTTGGCTTAAGAAATTTATCTTCCTTCAACAAAATGAGATCTGCAAGAATATTGAAATGTTGGAGTTTATCCGATACATGAGAACAATTATCCTTACTATAGCTAACAAAGTAAAAACAAGATTGAAAATATTTGCTGGGATAAGAAAATTTATAAAATAACATGATTGTGAAAATAGTAGGGCTTTAAGAAGTGAAAAATACAAATGATGTATTTGACAGCAGATTGGATTCAGTTTTCCCTGAGATCCTACAAAAAAAATGAGCCAACTGAAGGATATAAGAAGAAAACTGTATTCGTTTAGTTTGATGAGGGAGCAGGAGGCTGGCTGAGGACAAAGCAAAAGCTGGCACCTTGCACCCCCTCTCCACCCTCTCTCCTCGGTAATGTGTGTGACATTCCTCAGGCACCCCTGACTGCCATAAGCGAGAAACAAATAGTTAATTTGCAGAGATCACAATCCTGCAAGACAGGAGTGTCCCTTGGTTTACAAATGTCCTAGAGATTTACAACAAAGAAGCTATCTAACAATAGCACAATTTCCAGAGGCAAATAACTCAGTTCCTCAAGCCTTAAATAAAGTTAAATTTCTTCTAAACCCAAATCTCACTAACAAGGACACTTGATAGGAGAAATGTGAAGCTTTATCTCTAGACCTCCAAGATAGTGTCGAGAATCATTCCCAAGCATGTGGCCCACTGATATACATCTAAAGGGTCTCACAAGAAGATTTTTACTACTAGTAATAAATAACCTTTCTCCCAACAATAGCCTGAGACCTTGCTTCCAAAATTCCTTAGAGACTAACATCACCCGCTTTGTTCTCACCTACCCAACTCCTGTGTAAATAATCAGCCACTCCTCAGGATAACTGCTCAGCAGCTCTTTCTGCCCACCGGTCCTGTCCCCATGCTTTAATAAGCCACCATTTTGCACCAGAGATGTCTCAAGAATTCTTTCTTGGTCATCGGCTCTGGACCTCAGCCCACTGAACCTCACCTAGGTTCTAGAACTTCATCAAGTTGACTCCAGCAGTTCTAGGAAAAAAAACCTTTCAAGTTCAAGAGATTGAATATTATAAAAAAATTTCTTGCTCACTCAAAAAGTAAGTACTGTAAGTTAGGCAGATTTCCTTGGCTGTTCTCATCAAGTAAAGATCTGGATGTCTTTCTATGAATGACTTTGACATCTTTGAGTCTTTTTCTTTCTTCCAGACTGGTGTGTGTGTGTGTGTGTGTGCATGTGTGCGTGTGCACAAATGCAGTTTTTCAATAAGTAAAAACTAAAAAACAGTCTGGGGTTGTAATAGATATTATTAATGTAATTTATAATTAATTTCATTTACTACATTTATTTAAATAGGTTTTGGGGCATCCAAACTAGACATAAAGCTTTCAAAGGTGAAAGGCATTTTGCTTCATAACACTAGAAAAACCACTGGGCTGATATTCATAGTAAAAAAAATCATCTCTAGATGATGAAAATAGGCAAAGTTTCAAGATGCCATTTTCTCTTCATTGCAGGTGTGGGTAGAATTAATTCTCAGCCAATGAAAAGACAAATTGGATGTAATCATTTTAGATTTTTCTTTCTTAGCATTGATTTTCAAAATACTTGGGACATCTGGCTATGTGCTATGTAAGAATTTTGTTTAGAGAATTTCCATGAAGATCTAGTTAAAATGAATTTGCAGAATTACTACCATTATCATACTACTTATTAACTTGTGTTTCAACATCAGTTTCTCCAACGCTTTCTGTACTTGACCCTCAGTCAATTGTGTGTATAAATGAGACAACAAACAAATTAAAATTCCAAACAGTCCAAACCATCACCAGGAATGGCAGTTCAGCTGAGTGGGAAATTCTCTAAGTCGTGAGCACATTCATCTGCTCTTGACCAACTGTTCCACTTTGTCACACAGAATTCTTTTGGTTCCATTAAAAAAAGACTAATACATTAAAGCTAGTGTGTTAATGGAGACAGAGGAAAAATTAAGACGTGCTTCCAGTTTTAGATAAGATTTGAAACTGGCATGACCTATTGGTATCGCTCCTCAAGCCCAGCCCTAGAGGTGCCAGAGAAGTAAGAGAGAGAAGTTCATGGATAAACTCCAGTAAAACCTGGGAGAAAACCGCAAGGAGGCAGAGGAGGTTGGATCACAGAGTGTGGGTGTATACACTAGCAGGCAGGTGCATAAATAGGCTCTCTGCAAGAAGACATTTCAGATATATTATTCCTCACCCCATATAACTTAGGGTGGATCATTTCCCTATCTCTGCTATCTTATCCTCCCCACCAACTTTATTCAGATATAATTGACATATGACATTGTGTAAGTTTAAGGTGTACAATGTGATGACTAGCTACATGTACACGTTGTTGAATGTTTTCCACAATAAGGTTAATTAACATATTCTTCTCATAATTACTGTTGTGCAATTACTATTATTCTGATGGAACATTAAAGCTGTTCTCTCACAGCAATTTCCAAGTGTATAACTATAGTACCGTGGTGTACCTTAGATCCCCGGAATTTATTTTGTAACTGGAAGCTTGTACCCTTTGACCAACGTCTCCTCATTGCATCCACCGTCCCCGACCCTGCTACTGGCAATCACCTCTGTTCTCTATTTCTATGAGTTCAGTGTTTTCGGATTCCACACACAAGTTATACAGTATTTCTCTTTCTCTGTGACTTATTTCACTAGGCATAATGCTCTCAAGGTCCATCCAGTTGTCATAAATGGCAGGATTTCTCTATTTTTGATTGGCTAAATAATATATAATATATCATAATAACAGTACATAAATACTATATATATTTTTTATCCATTCGCCCATCAGTGGACACTTAGGTTGTTCCATGTGTTGGCACTTGTGAGTAAGGCTGCAGTGAACATGAGAATACTGGGGCACCTGGGTGGCTCAGATGTTAAGCATCTGCCTTTGGCTCAGGTCATGATCCCAGGGTCCTGGGATCAAGCTCCGTGTTGGGCTTTCTGCTCATCGGGAAGCCTGCTTCTCCCTCTGCCTGCCTCTTCTACTTGTGATCTCTCTCTCTTTGTCAAATAAATAAATAAAATCTTTAAAAAAAAAAACCATGAGAATACATATATCTCTTAAAGATAGTAATTTGATCTCCTTTGGTTATATTCCCAGAAGTGGGATTGCTGGATCATATAGTACTTCTGTTTTACATTTCTTAAGGAATGTTCATATTGTTTTCTATAGTGGTTGCACCAATTTACCTTCCCACCAATAGTGCCTAAATGTTTCCTTTTCTCCACATCCTGACCAGCATTTATTATGTCCTGTTTTTTGGAAAATAGTCATCCCAGCAGGTGTGGCTTTGATTTGGGTTTTCCTGAGGATGGGTGATGTTGAGCATTTTTTTCAATACTTGTTGGCCACATTCATGTTTTCTTTAAAAAAAGGTCTATTCGGGTCCTCTGCCCATTTTTTAATTGTTTAACTGTTGTGGTTGTTTGTTGCATGAATTGTATGAGTTCCTTATGTATTTTGGATACTCACCCCTTGGATGTACGGTTTTCAAATATCTTCTTCCAGCCTATAGGTTGCGTTTTCATTTTGTTAATTGTTTCTTTTGTGATTCAGAAGCTTTATAGTTTGATAGAATCCCACTTGTTGATTTTTTTCTTTTCTTGCTTGTGCTTTTGGTATCATATCCAAAGGCCATTGCCATGGAGATTTTCTCCTGTTTTCTTCTGCTAGTGTAATCAAATAGAGATAGGTCATACTGGAACAGGATAGACCCTAATCCCATGACTGGTGTCCTTAAGAGAAGAGAGAAATCTGGAACACAGAAGCACATAGGAAAATGCCACGTGATGATGTTGGTAGAAATTGATGGGTCTACAAGCCAAAGAAATCCAAGAATTGCCCGCAACAATCAGAGGCAATGGATGATTCTCCCTTAGAGCCTTCAGAGGGAGTATGGCTCTGCTGATACCTTGACTTGGACTTCCGGTCTCTAAAATTATAAGAGAATAAATGTCTGTGGTTTTTAAGGCACCAAGTTTGCAGTACTTTATTATGGCAGTTGTAGGTAGTCATTCGCTTGGCATCCCACACTCTAAGCATACTGGCCTCTGCCAGCTTTTCAAATATTCAGGCTGTCTTCCACCTATGAACTTTCAAACAACCTGCTTCTCTTAGCTGAGTAACATTTCCATTAATTATTACCCTACCAACTCTCACTACTGACAAATATCTTTCAAGGGTCAGCTTAAGAACGTGTCTTTGCAGGAAGCCATCCCAGTCTCTGGAGATTTTATTAGGAAACCTGCTACACTATCATTTTACATTCTATTTGTCATGTAGCACAATGATTCTTAACTTTGGCATGTTTCAATGTCCTAGGTAGATTTTGGAAGTTCAAATCCTCGCGGCCATGCCCAGTTTCTTATTTAACTGATCTCACTTGTCGATGTTTGTGAAGATCCCATTCAGTTGAGGGAGCTACCACTGGAAGAGGAGGAAATGGTGACACTCTTCTGAGGCAAGGGAAACAAAAGCAAACATGAACTATTGGAACGTTGTCAAGATAAAAAAAAAAACAGCAAAACCCTTCTACACAGCAAAGGAAACAGTCAACAAAACTGAAAGGTGGCTTACCAAAGAGGAGAAAATATTTGCAAATGACATATCGGGTAAAGGGTTGGATCCAAGATATATAAATAACTTATCAAACTCAACACCCCCCAAAACAAATAATCCAACTAAGAAATGGGTAGAAGAGGGGCACCTGGGTGGCTCAGTTGGTTAAACATCTGCCTGTGGCTCAGGTCATTATCCCAGGGTCCTGGGATTGAGCCCTACATTAGGCTCCTTGCTCAATGGGTAGTTTCTCCCTCTCCTTCTGCCTGATGCTCCTACTGCTTGTGCTCTCTTTGTCTCTCTCCGTCAAGTAAATAAATAAAATCTCTTTAAAAAGACAGGGGTTTAAAAAAATCAGTAAAAGAACTGAACTTTATCATGCTGATCAGAGGCTGTCATTTTTTCATTTCATAAGTCACTTGTGGGACAAGGTGTAATAAAGATTCTGTTCAGTGAATTATTCTGAAGTAGGAGTTTCAAAGCCCAAAGTTGAAGTGTCACTTGAAGATATTATATAGGTACTTATATACCAAGAGATAAAACAAATTTCCAATTATTTTGACTGATCTTGCAAACAAGTCTACCAATGAGAAGAATAGGAGTCTCTCTTTCTTTGAGATAACATTTGATTTAATTAGAGTTCAAAGTTAGTTTAGCTATTATCAAAATAAATTGTGAATATTATTTATTACTCATGAAATGTAAGGAGATTTTGCATATTTCATCTTGAAATACCCTGCTAAATACTGACATTAATCCACGAGCATATGATTTTAGTTGAACGTAAATTGCTTGAAAGACATTTGCAGAATTCTATCAAGTGTTCTATTTTTTAAATTTAATTATTTTTATTAACATATAATGTATTATATGCCCCAGGGGTACAGGTCTGTGAATCATCAGGTTTACACATTTCACAGCACTCACCATAGCACATACCTTCCCCAGTGTCAGTAACCCAACCACCCTATCCCTATCTTCTATCCCCAGCAACCCTCAGTTTGTTTCCTGAGATTAAGGGTCTCTTATGGTTTGTCTCCCTCCCCATCCCATCTTGTTTCATTTTTTCCTTCCCTACCCCCACAATCCCCCGCCCTGCCTCTCAAATTCCTCATATCAGAGAGATCATATGATAATCATTTTTATCTGATTGACTTATTTTGCTCAGCATAATACCCTCTAGTTCCATCCATGTCACTGCAAATGGCAAGATTTCATTTCTTTTGATGGCTGCATAGTATTCCATTGTATATATATACCACATCTTCTTTATCCATTCATCTATTGATGGACATCTAGGTTCTTTCCATAGTTTGACTATTGTGGACATTGCTGCTATAAACATTCAGGTGCACATGCCATTTCAGATCACTACATTTGTATCTTTAGGGTAAATACCCAGCAGTGTGATTGCTGTGTCATAGAGTAGCTCTATTTTCAACTTTTTGAGGAACCTCCATGCTGTTTTCCAGAGTGGCTGCACCAGCTTGCTTTCCCACCAACAATGTAGGAGGGTTCCCCTTTCTCTGCATCCTTGCCAACATCTGTCACTTCCTCACTTGTTAATTTTAGCCATTCTGACTGGTGTGAGGTGGTATCTCATTGTGGTTTTGATTTGTATTTCCCTGATGCCAAGAGATGTTGAGCACATTTTCATGTGTCTGTTGGCCATCTGGATGTCTTCTTTGCAGAAATGTCTGTTCATGTCCTGTGCCCATTCTCGATTGGATTATTTGTTCTTTGAGTGTTGAGTTTGATAAGTTCCTTATAGATTTTGGATACTAGAACTTTACCTGATATGTCATTTGCAAATATCTTCTCCCATTGTGTCAGTTGTCTTTTAGTTTTGTTGACTATTTCCTTAGCTGTGCAAAAGCTTTTTATCTCAATGAAGTCCCAATGGTTCATTTTTTCCCCTTGTTTCCCCCTGCTTTTGGTGATGTTTCTAGGAAGAAGTTGCAGTGTCTGAGGTCAAAGAGGTTGCTGCCTGTGTTCTCCTCAAGGATTTTGATTGATTCCTGTCTCACATTGAGTTCTTTCATCCATTTTGAGTCTATTTTTGTGTGTAGTGTAAGGAAACGGTCAACTTTCATTCTTCTGTGTGTGGCTGTCCAATTTTCCCAACATCATTTGTTGAAGAGAATGTCTTTTTTTTTCCATTGGACATTCTTTCCTGCTTTGTCAAATATTAGTTGACCATAGAGTTGAGGGTCTACTTCTGGGCTCTTTATTCTTTTCCTTCAATCTACGTGTCTGTTTTTGTGCCAGTACCATACTGTCTTGATGATTACAGCTTTGTAATAGAGTTCGAAGTCTGGAATTGTGATGCCACCAACTTTGGCTTTCTTTTTCAACATTTCTCTGGCTTTGGGGTCCTTTCTGGTTCCATATAAATTTTAGGATTATTTGTCCCATTTCTTTGAAAAAAAAAGGTATTTTGATAAGGGTTGCATTAAATGTGTAGATTGCTTTAGGTAGTATAAACATTTTCACAATATTTATTCTTCCAATCCATGTACATGGAATGTTTTTCCATTTCTTTGTGTCTTCCTCAATTTCTTTCATGAGTACTTTATAGCTTTCTGAGTACAGATTCTTTGCCTCTTTGGTTAGGTTTATTCCTGGGTATCTTAGGGTTTTGGGTGCAATTGTAAGTGGGATCAACTTCTTAATCTCTCTTTCTGCTGTTGGTGTATAGAAATGCAACTGATTTCTGTGCATTGATTTTATATCCCGACACTTTACTGAATTCCTGTGTGAGTTATAGCAGTTGTGGAGTGAAGTCCTTTGGGTTTTCCACATAAAGTACCATATCATCTTCAAAGAGTGAGAGTTTAACTTTTCCTTTGCCGATTCAGATGCCTTTTATTTCAATTTGGTTTTCTGATTGCTGAGGCTAGGACTTCTAGTGCTATATTGAAAAGCAGTGGTGATAGTGGATATCCCTGCTGTGTTCCTGACCTTAGGGGAAAAGCTCAGTTTTGCCCATTGAGAATAATATTCACTGTGGGTTTTTCATAGTTGGCTTTGATGATATTGAGGTACATAACCTCTATCCCTACACTTTTAAGAGTTTTGATCAATAAAGGATGCTGTAATTTGTCAAATGCCTTTTCAGCATCTTCTGAGAGTATCATATGGTTCTTGTTTTTTCTTTTATTAATGTATTGTATCACAGTGATTGATTTGTGGATGCTGAACCAACCTTACAGCCCAGGAAAAATCTCACCTGGTTGTGGTGAATAATCCTTTTAATGTATTGTTGGATCCTACTGGCTAGTATTTTGGTGAGAATTTTTGCATTCATGTTCATCAAGGAAATTGGTCTTTAATTCTCCTTTTTGAAGGGGTCTTTGTCTGGTTTTGGGATCAAGGTAATGCTGACCTCATGAAATGAGTTTGGAAGTTTTCTTTCCATTTCTATTTTTTGGAACAGTTTCAGGAGAATAGGTATTAATTCTTCTATAAATGTTTGGTAGAATTCCCCTGGGAAGCCATCTAGCCCTGGGCTCTTGTATTTTGGGAGATTTTTAAAAAAGATCTTATTTATTTACTTGACAGACAGAGATCACAAGTAGGCAGAGAGGCAGGCAGAGAGAGAGAGGGGAAGCAGGTTCCCTTCTGAGCAGAGAGCCCGATGTGGGGCTCCATCCCAGGACCCTGGGATTTTGACCTGAGCTAAAGGCAGAGGCTTTAACCCACTGAGCTACCCAGGCACCCCTATTGGGAGATTTTTGATGACTGCTTCAATCTCCTTACTGGTTGTTGGTTTGTTCAGATTTTCTATTTCTTCCTCGTTCAGTTTTGGTAGTTTATATGTCTCTAGGAATGCATCCATTTCTTCCAGATTGTCAAATTTGCTGGCATATAGTTGCTCACAATATGTTCTTATAATTGTCTGTATTTCCCTGGTGTTGGTTGTGATCTCTCCTTTTTCACTCATTATTTTATTTATTTGGGTCCTTTCTCTTTTCTTTTTGAAAGTCTGGCCAGGGATTTATCAATCTTATTGATTATTTCAAAGAACCAGCTCCTAGTTTCGTTGACTTGTTCTACTCTTCTTTTGGTTTCTATTTTATTGATCTCTGCTCTAATCTTTATTATTTCTCTTATGCTGGGTTTAGGCTATCTTTGCTGTTCTGTTGAAGAGGCAAAAGTTAAAAAAATTAAAAAAGTAAAGTAAAGTGACTGTTATTGTATACTGTCTCTGTTCCTTTTTGGTCTATATTACTTTTGGGCTCTCTCTTCACTTCAAGAATCCCTTTTAATATTTCTTGTAGGGCTGGTTTGATGATCACAAATTCTTTGAGTTTCTGTTTGTACTGGAAGCTTTTAATCTCTCCTTTTATTTTGAATGACATCCTAGCTGGATATAGTACTCTTGGCTGCATATTTTTCTCCCTTAGCCAGGGAGAAAAATAGCTGCTACCATCAAATATTTCTACCCTTGTAGGTTACAGAACTCTTATTCCTAGCTGTTTTCAGGATTTTCTTTTTGTCTCTGAGATTTGTAAGTTTCACTATTATATGTTGGGGTATTGACCCATTTTTACTGATTTTGAGGGGAGTTTTCTATGCCTTCTGGATTTTGATCCTTCCCCAGATTAAGGAAGTTCCCAGTATAATTTGCTGCAATATACCTTTTTCCCCCTTCTCTCTTTCCTCTTCTACTGAGATCCCAGTTATTCTAATATTGTTCTGCTTTATGTTATCACATCTCTTTAATTCTTCCCTTGTGATCCAATAGTTGTTTATCTCTCTTTTTTTGAGCTTCTTTATTATTCATCATTTGGTCTTCTAGATCATTAATTCTCTCTTTTGCCTCATTTATTCCAGCAGTTAGAGCCTCCGGTTTTTTTTTTTTTTTTAAATTGCATCTCATTACTAGTATTTTTTATTTTGACTTGGTTAGATTTTAGTTCTTTTATTTCTCCAAAAAGGGATTCTCAAGTGTCTTCTATGCTTTTTCTTTTTAAAGCCCAACTAGCATCTTTATAGTTATTATTCTGAACTCTAGTTCCAACATTTTACTTACGTCCATACTGATTAGGTACCTGGAAGTCAGTACTGCCTCTTGTTCTCTTTTTTGAGGTGAGTTTTTCTGTTTTGTCATTCTGTCCAGATAAGAATAGATGATTGAGAGAACAAAATACTAAAATGGCAACATCAACTCCAGAGAAATATACACTAAACAAACTAGAAGAGATCCAAAACTTGGGGGTGGGGGGTGGAGAGGGAAAAAAAAAGGAAAAAAAATAAGAAAGAGAAAAGAGAAATAGAAAAGAAAGAGAATATAATCAGATAAGTAAGCAGAATAGAGCAATACACTGGATTCTGTGTGTATTTTGGTCTGTTTTTTTAGAAAGCTAGATCCCAAAATTTTAAAGAAAGAAAAACTTATATATGTACAAAAATAAAATTAAATATAGTAAAAGGATAGAATGTAACTATAAAAATGAAAATTAAAAGACAAAAAAAAAAAAAAGAACAAAAGAGAAAGAGAAAGAAACAATAGCAGCAAAAAGGAAGGGATATAAACAGACAGGTGAATAGAACAGGAGGAATATATTACCTCCTGAGTGTATTTTGGTCAGTTTGTTAGAGGAAGCTACATCTCAAAATTGTAAAGAAAAAAATATATACAAAAATAAAATTAAGTACACTGGAAGGATAGAATGTTAACTGTAAAGATGAAAACTTAAAAAAAAAAGGACTTAACAAAATAAAACAAAAAACAAAAAAAAAAGAAGAAGAAAAAAAGGGAGAATATGATCAGGTGGGTGAAGTGAACAGAACCATACACTAGATTTTGGATGTATTTTGGTCTGTTAGAAGAAACTGCATCCCAAAACATTAAAGAAAAAAAAACCATATATAAAAATAAGATTAAATACAATGAACAGATAGAATGTAATGTAAAAATTAAAAATTAAAAAAGATTTTTAAAAGGAGTTGATAAAATGAGAAGTTGGTTGAAAAAGAAGGAAAATAATAAAAAAAAAAAGAAAGAAAATTTAAAAAATTAAAGTTGAAAGACTAAGGAATCATGGGGAAAAAAGCTGTGAGTTCTATGTGCTGTATTCCCCTAGGGCTGGAGTTCTGCAGTTCTCATTGATCAGTAAACTTGGTCTTGGCTGGATGTTCTTGCTGATCTTTTGGGGGAGTGGCCTGTTGTATTGATTCTCAAGTGTGTTTGCCCGAGGTGGAATTACACTGCTCTTGCCAGGGGCCAGGGCTAAGTAATCTGTTCGGGTTTGCTCTCTGTGACTTTTGTTCCCTGAAGGCTTTCTGTGTGGCATTATAGGATGAGAATGAAAATGGCTGCCTCCCAATCTCTGGTCCTAGAGGAGCCAAAAGCTCAGGGCCCCACTCTTCAATGAGCCCTCAGAGAAAAACTGACTTGGCCTGTGACTGAGTGTTTCTACCTCAGACACATGACCCTGTGGGAGTTTAGAGACTCCTGGGGCATGCTTCCCAGCCACTCCTCCCAGAGGAAGAAGGGAGATCTTCCCGATTCTGCTGCTGATGGGTCCCTGCTCAGAGAGCAGTCCCTGACTGTGCTTCAGTTCATCATTTATGACAACCCCAACCCAACTCCTGGGCTCACTCTTTGCAGCTGGCTTCCCTGCTCCAATACCTGGGAGCTCTGTTGCACTCAGGCACCCCTGTCTTCCTGTGACCCCAAGGGTCCTGAGATCACACTGCCCCAGCTAGGGTTCCATCCCTACCTAGCAGCCTGAGTGCTGTTACTCACTGGAAAAGACTTCTAAAAGTTCCATTTTTGTGCTCTGCTGCTATATCACTTGGTGGTAGCTGGCTGATAGAGGCTCCCTCCCCGCCACAGTCTATCTTCCCATATATTTCCTTGGATTCACTTCTCTGTACCTCTTATCTAGCAGAAAGTGGTCTCTTTTCTATTTGTAGAGTTGCAGCTATTCTTTTCTTACACCTCTGATTGAGTTCGTAGATGTTCAGAATGATTAGACAGCTAGCTAGCTGAATTACTAGGACCAGATGAAATTAAGGTCTCCTATTCTCTGCCATCTTGGACTTTCTCTCTGCCCTCAAATCTTTTGAGGCAAGTGGATATTTTCAGTAAAGTCACAGATATAATTATCTAGCAAAATACTTAGTAGCTGACAACTGAACTTACTTAAAAGACTACTCAGTGAATGATACTGATCTTACAGGCTCCTGAGATACTGAGATACTGACCTTACACGCTCCTCCTAAAGTAGACTTTAGGTGGAAATACACCTGTTCAAGGATCTGCTATTATTTTCAGAAAGGTGATGTGTGAATATTCAAAGGTAAACTGCTTTGTGATGTTTCTGTACAAAGAGCACATAGAAGGGATTTTTCTTCATTAAGACTGAATTTTGGTTAAAGGTTGATAAAAGCCATCCTTAGTTAAAGCAAACTGGAATATGTTTGTAACTGAAGTTCTGCTTCAGTTTAGATCATACCATGATCTTTGTGATTTTTTTTTTACAAGAATTATAAGAGAATTTTATTTTATTTTATTTTTTAATTTTTTTTTCAGCATAATAGTGTTCATTGTTTTTGCACCACACCCAGTGCTCCATGCAATCCGTGCCCTCTCTAATACCCACCACCTGGTTCCCCCAACCTCCCTCTCCCCGCCCCTTCAAAACCTTCAGATGTGATTTTAAGATTTTCAAAATGAGGAAATTTCAAAATGGAGGAAGGAAATATTATTCTGTAATAGTTTATTTTTACCAGATTTATTGAGTCATTCAAATACCATTTGGGACTCACTTTCCCTACTATTGCTATAAATAAAACAGTGTTGTATGTTTATATGTATTTGTATGTTATATATTTATTTATGTTTATAAATGAAACATGATGTCAGTGTTTCAAGGTCTCATAATCTAGTTAATAAGAGACATAATCTAGTTAATAATAAACATTTCTCCAAAGATGACTTAGAAATGGATAACAGTTTATATGAAAAGTTGCTCAGCATCACTCATTGTCAGGGAAATACAAATCAAAACCACAATGAGATATCATTTCACACTGTTAGAATGGTTAAAAAAACCCACAAGAAATAACAAGTGTTGATGAGGATGTGGAAAAAAGGGAGCCCTCATGAACTGTTGGTAGGAAGGCAAACTGGTGCAGACAGTCTGGAAAACACAATGGAGGATCTTAAAAAAAATTAAAATAGAACTACCATGTGATCCAGTAATTCCACTGCTAGGTATTTGATCAAATTACTCAGCCACCAGAAAGGATGAATACTTAACATTTACAATAACATGGATGGAACTGGAGGGTATTATGCTGAGTAAAATAAGTCAGTCAAAGAAAGACAGTTATCATATGGTTTCACTCATATGTGGAATGTAAGAAATAGCACAGAGGATCATAGAGGAAGGGAGAGAAAACAGAATGGAAAGAAATCAGAGAGGGAGACAAACCATGAGAGACCCTTACTTATAGGAAACAAACTGAGGGTTGCTGGAGGGGAGATGGATGGAGCGCTAGGGTAATTGGGTGGTGGGCATTAATGGAAGGCATGTGATGAGCACTGGGTGTTATATGCAACTGATGAATTATTGAACTCTACATCTGAAAATAATGATGTACTATATGCTGGCTGATTGAATTTAAATTAAAAAAAGAAAAGAAAACAAAAACACCAATTCAAAAAGTTATATGCATTCCTATACTTACTGCAGCATTTACAGTAGCTAAGATATGAACTATACATACAAACTATAGGTAAAAAAAAAACTTGGAATGGCTATATAAGTATGAGAAAACATGTGCTTGCAGACCAGGAACACTATCAGAGATAAAGAGGCCTCATTCATAAGGACAAAATCACCATGGGGCGCCTGGGTGGCTCAGTCCGTTAAGCGTCTGCCTTTGGCTCAGGTCATGATCCCAGGGTCCTGGGATTGACCCTGGCATTGGGCTCCCTGCTCAGCAGGAAGCCTGCATCTCCCTCTCCCCCTTCTCCTGCTTGTGTTCCCTCTCTCTCTATGTCTCTCTCTGTCAAATAAATAAATAAATAAATAAAATCTTTTTAAAAAGAAAAAATCCTTAATCACCAATTAAGGATTCTAAACACAAGCACAGAAAAGATCCTCAAATATATTACATAAGCAAATAAATAAACCCTTGCACGGACTTACCACGTCCTTCCTCCTGTATTTACATGGTAAGGAATCTAGTAACATGAGTTCCTGGTGTAATTTAAACAGAAGTACAATATCAGTCACGGAAAGGTAATTGCACCACATGCCACTTTGTTCTAATTAAAAACAAAGGATTGGGGCACCTGGGTGGCTCAGTGGGTTAAGCCTCTGCCTTCAGCTCAGGTCATGATCCCAGGACCCTGGGATCGAGCCCTGCATTGGACTCTCTGCTCAGCGGGGAGCCTGCTTTCTTCTCTCTCTCTCTGTCTGCCTCTCTGCCTACCTGTGATCACTGTCTGTCAAATAAATAAATAAATAAAATCTATAAAAACAAAGGATTGTAGGGCACCTGGGTCTCTCAGTCATTAAGCATCTGCCTTCGGCTTGGGTCATGATCCCAGGGTCCTAGGATTGAGCCCCGGATTGGGCTTCCTGCTTGGTGGGAGGCTGCTTCTCTCACTTCCACTCCCTCTGCTTCTGTTTCCTCTCTCACTCTCTCTCTCTCTCTCTCTCTCTGTCAAATAAATAAAGAAAATCTTAAAAAAAAAAAAACAAAAAACCCCTCAAAAAAACAAAGGATTGTATACCTTAACTGTTTTAACCTAAATTCAGTACCAAGCAAGAAAAACACTTGCTTTTTGTTCTTTCCACAGAAAAATCACACAGCCATTCACTTTTTGTCTCTCAAACTCTGTATTTTGGAAATGGCTGAGGATGCATTGACAAGCTTATTTTAGCTTATTTAGAGAGTTGTGTCCATGCCAAAGTCCAACTCTCACTCAGAAGATCATTGAGGACAAGCACATTTAGAGATTAAAATTTTAAACAGGTATCTTTGCCAGCAGAAATGCCTCTGGTAAATAATTTTCTCTGTGACTTTACTAAAAAATTAACATCTCCTGATTCCGGGAGGACTAGCAATACTCTTTCCTTGGCTCTGTTGTAGGAATGATTGATAAGAAACTGGCACTGGCTTAGTGTGAATTAATAAAAGGAAACAGTTTTCTCCCTTTGAATTTATCTCTTTAAAGTCTTCTCTTGAGGATCACCTGTTCACACTCAATGGCCTTTCAGGAGCTCTTGGATCAAGTTGGTGGCCTGGGGAAATTCCAGATCCTTCAGATGGTTTTAATTGTTCCCTTTTTGGTGATGACAGCATGTCAAATGTTTCTGGAGAACTTCACTACCGTCATTCCTGGTCATCGCTGTTGGGTGCACACCCTTGACAATGACACAGTTTCTGATAACGATAGTGGGATCCTTAGCCCTGAGACCCTCCTGAGAATCTTCATCCCACTGGACTCAGATTTGAGGCCAGAGAAATGTCACCGCTTTATCCATCCCCAGTGGCAGCTTCTTCATCTGAATGGAAGTGTCACCAACATGACTGAGCCAGACAAAGAGACCTGTCTAGATGGCTGGGTGTATGACCAAAGCTCTTTCCCCTCCACCATCGTGACTGAGGTAAGAGGCCCCGTTTAACTCTTTTAAGTATACGGTCTGGGTTTTTATTTATTTGTTTGTTTATTTATTAATTCATCGAATGTCTTTTCTTTTTAAAGATTGTATTTATTTATTTGACACAGAGAGAGAGAGAGAATAAGTGGGGGGAGCAGCAGAGAGAGAGGGTGAAGCAGGCTCCCTGCTGAGCATGAAACTTGAAGCAGGGCTGGATTCCAGGACTTTGGAATCATGACCTGAGCCAAGGGCAGATGCTTAACCACCTGAGCCACCCAGGTGCCCTGGGTGTTTAGAATAACGGGATGAACATGGTTCAAGTCTTGGATTACTGTGTGGGTACTGTAGCCAGCTCTCTTTCATTCTTCTAGCAAATTTTACTTAACATAGAGTGCAATATTGGTTTTTGGGGTAGAATTCATTGATTCCTCCTTACATACAATACAGTGTTCATCACAAGTGCCCTCCCTAATACCCATCATCCATCAAGCCCACCTCCCTCCCATCTCCCTCCGTCAACCCTGTTTGTTTGTTCTTATAGTTAAGTAACACTTATGCCTTGTTTCCCTCTCTCATTTTTTCTTTTCTCCTTTCCCATATGGTCACCTGTTTTGTTTCTTAAATTCCACATATTACTGAGATCATATGATATTTGCTTTCTTAACTGCCAAACACTGACGTTGAATTTGAGGTCAGTGAAATCAACCAACTAGACATGGATTCCACTAAATACAGTCTGAATACTAATGATTAGACAAGTAAGTACTTGATATAGTGTGTGAAAAGTTATTATCTGGTCACTTGTTCTCAGCCTAGCCGCAAATTGGAAGTAACTGTATTAATTAAAAAAAAAAAAATCTCCATGCCCTGGCTCCTTCTCAGAGAAAAAAATCAGAGTGTTTCACTTAAGGTAGGAAATGCAGGCAACAGTATTTTAGAAAATCTCCTCAGTGTTTTCAGTGTGTAGCAAAGATTGAGAACCACTGAGGTACGGAATGCTAAGCACATATCAAGATGGGGCCCCAATATAACCCAGAAGATTTAGTTGAGGATTTCTGGAGAAAGTCATGCTTAAATTGAGACTTGGGTGATACATGTAAGTAGATGTAGGAAAGGAAGCCTGGGGAGCATGTCCACTGACGGCTGTTGCAGCAAGCGCACACTGCGGGATTGTAAGCTGCTGTGAAACTACTCGGTGCTGACTTCCTTCTCTTCCAGTGGGACCTAGTATGTAATTATCAGTCACAGAAATCAGTTGTTCAATCCCTATTCATGGCTGGAATGCTGGTGGGAGGCCTCATAGGTGGTCATCTCTCAGACAGGTGAGTGTCTCCAGATCTCACTGCTCTTATTCTATGGTGTTTTCACCAGCTTATGATTAACTCTTTCATAAAGAAGTCTTTATTGGGTTCCAAAATGCAATTTATGCTGTTATGGGTTGCCTTGGTTCCTTAGGAGCTAGAGATGGAAGTGGAGAATTAGAGTCTGTATGATAAATGCCATTTTGTTGTCATACATATCTTTGTACAGGGTACAACAGTGACATCTCCATAAAACCTATGGGCATTTTAGAACAGTATTTATCAGAAGATACCATAATACTTCATTTACAAAGATGAGAAGGAGTTACCTATGGGCAGGGAGAGAAAGGTACTCTAAGACAGGGGGTTCAGCTTGTCTAAAGACATGGATACAGAGAACAGCATTGGAAGCTTCAGCAGGGCTTCTCTGTTAATTCCCTACTGGACCCAGGGAGTTAAGTGCTTATAAGTTTTCAGACTGATCATCATGGCATTGTTGTCCAACTGTAATTAATAGACATCGATATAAAACATAATGAGGTGGCATTGAAGTTACATTAAGAAATAATTGTGGCTAAATCTGGCTGCTTGATTTTTGTTAAAAAATAAAGGGGGGGTATTCAGGCTTTTTAGAGATAAATTTTTGCAACCATATGAAGTAATTAGTCTAAAGACTTTGCATGTCATGATTTGTGTTGTGAGAAGTTTGGGGTGTCCTGCACCTGGCAGTGCCCATCGTGAAGTGGCAGCCAACCATGGAATGCATAGACTCAGGTCTTCCTTGGAGGAAATGGAGATTTAGAGTATCCCTTATTGTCTATTAGAAAAACTTAATTTAATCTTTCAAGTGAAAATTGAGATCTCTGAGTATATCACCCTAAATGTAATTCATAAAAGATATCAGGGTCAAAGTGTTGATATTGACTAATGTTTTGACGGAGTCCTTTTTGATGATTCATCATAAAATGCTGATTGATGAGTTTATATGAGCTTATATAGGGTAGTTTATATTAATTCATATAGGGTAGTATATGTGTATGTGTCTGTGGGGATGGGGGAGAAGAAGGTGGATATGACAGAATAGGAGAGTAGAAAATTTGGTGAAGAAGACCGAGCCTTATAGCTAAGCTACAGATTTTGAATTGAACATAAATAAAAAGCTTCTGAACCATGGTCTTGGCACCAAAAGTATAGGCAATGAAAGCAAAAATAGACAAGTGAGATTACATCAGACTAAGAAGCTTCTGAACGACAATGGAAACAATCAACAACATGAAAAGAAAATCTACAGAATGGGAAAAATATTTGCAATCCATATATTTGATAAAGGATTAATATTCAGAATATAAAGGAAACCAATATAATCAAGAGCAAAACCAAAACCAAAATGAATAACTAGATTAAAAAATATGGAGAGGAGAAGGGAGTTAGGGGAAATTGGAGGGGGAGATAAACCATGAGAGACTGTGGGCTCTGAGGAACAAACTGAGGGTTTTGGAGGGGAGCTTGGGTGAGCCTGGTGGTAGGTATTGTGGAGGGCACGTATTGCATGGAGCACTGGGTGTGGTGGCCTAAACAATGAATTCTGGAACACTGAGAAGAAATTAAAAAAATTAATAAAAATGTAAGAAAATAGGCAAAGAAACTAAACAGATATTTCTCCAAAGAAGACACAGAAATGGGCAACAGGCTTATGAAATGGTGTTTAATATTTCTGACCATCAGGGAAATGGAAATCAAAACTACAAAGAAATATAACCTTACAGCAGTTTGAATGGTTATTATATCCAAAAACTTGTGTGAAGACCAATGTCAAGAAGATTTCTCTCTCTCTCTCTCTTTTTTTTTTTTTCCCTTTTAACTAGGAGTTTAATGGTTTCAGGTCTAATTCTTTTTTTTTTTTTGAATAGAGAAGACAATTCACAGCATTTATTCAAGTTAATTCATTTCATTCAATAATCTGTCATAGTGTTGCTGTCACCATTCATATTACTGTCATTACTGTTTCTCTTTCAAGAGGACCATGCTTTTAAAAACTCTGTTGGATTTCCATGATGTTTAACTCGATGGTTAAAATTTTTTTTCTTGGGGCACCTGGGTGTCTCAGTTGGTTAAGCTCAGGTCTAATTTTTAAGTCTTTAATCCATTTTGAGTTAATTTTTGTAAGTGCGATAGATGGGGGTCAAATTACATTTCTGCGTGTAATTTTCCATTTTAGCCAGTACATTATTGAAGAGAACATCTTGTTTCCATTTTGTATTATTGGATCCTTTATCAAATATTAGTTGACCATAGTACTGAATTTTTAGATTAGCTTTAACAATTTTTTGGTTGAGTATTTAGGATTTTCACTATATAAGATTGTATCACCTGCAACAGAGGCAATTTAATTCTTTGTTTCCAATCTTATGTCTTTTATTTATTTTTTCTTGCCTAATTGCTCTTGCTAGGACTTCCGGTGCTATGCTGAATAGAAGTGCTATAAGTGGGCACCCTTATCTTTTCCTGAACTTAGAAGAGAATCTTTCAGCCCTTTACTGAGTAGAATGTTAGCTACAGGCTGTCATATATAGCTTTTATTTATTTCACAGATTTTGGTATGTTGTGTTACCATTTTTATTTGTTTCAAGATTTTATTTATTTCTCATTTGATTTCTTCTTTGACTCATTGGTTTTCCAGTTGTTTAATTTCCATATATTTGCAAATTTTCCAACTTTCCCCCTGTATTTCTAGTTTTATCCCCTTGTGGTTGCAAAAGATGCTTGATATAATTTTAATTTTCTTAAATTTTCTTGACCTAACATATAATCTGTCTTGGAGAATGTTTCATGTGCACTTGACGAAAATGTGTATTTTGCTGTTGTTGGGTGAATGTTCTATGTGTGTTTATAATGATCATTTTTTCTAAAATACAGTTGAAGTCCAATGTTCCCTTATTGATTTGCAGTCTGGATGATTTATTTATTGCTGAGAACGGAGCTACAATTTTTGTGGTTTTTTTTTGCTTCTACCTTCAGACCTGTTAGAATTTGCTTAATATATTTGAGTGCTCTTATGTTAGGTGCATATTTACTTATGATTGATATATCTTGTTGATGAATTGACCCCTTATATAATAACCCTCTTTGTCTCTCTTTTTTAAATTGGGGAATTCAGTCCATTTGTATTTAGAGTAATTATTGATAGATAAGTCTCATTAATTCCATCTTATTCATTATTTCCTGGCTGTTTTGTATGTCCCTTATTCTTTTCTTCCTCTTTTGCTGTCTTCCTTTTGAAAGATCATTTTCCTTAGTGGCATACTTTGGTTCTCTTCCCTTTATCCTTTGTGAATCTAATGTAGTTTTTCGTTTGTGGCTACTATGAGGCTTACAAAAAATATAGATATAACAGTTTATTTTATAGGTATAAAATAAATGAATGAAATAAAAACAAACCTTAAGTTCATTCACATATAAAATCTCTACCCTTTTACTTCCTCTTATTTATGTTTTTGTTATGTTAAGTGTTCTTATAAAAAATAAAATATAAAATGGTGAAAGAAACCTTTTGCAGTTAATATGTATGGCATAGGTTGTAATGATGATTTCACAGTCTATACTTAATTCCAAACTCAAGTTGTAAACATTAATTATGTACAGGTTTCGTATGTTAAAACAGAAAAGCAAAAAAATTAAATAATATATGGGTACTAGGTCTGGTTTTTGATCTGGAGTGCCATTGTTTCTAAGTCCTCTTAGGTGAAAGAACAAGGACCTGCAAGTGTGTATTCTAACCCATATATATAAATGTGCATAAATACTTCTATGTGTAATCATCTGTATGTATATTAAGATACACATGAGTTCATACTAATGTTTCCAACTCTAATCTATCACTATAATGACCATTCTAGTCTCCTTCCCTTGCTTATCTGTGAATTCCCTCCCCCAAAGTGAAAAATCTGTGTTCTACCAACCACCATCCACATAGTCATTTGTTCAATTCCACATGTGCATCAGCATCAGAATTGTTAACCTGTATCTTTCTTGGGAAACAACTTCATCAATTAGATTGTAGGGCTTATGTGTAGGTTCTTTAGTTTTATATATTTTAGGCATGTCAAATATCATTTAGAATTTTGCATGCTATTGAAGTTGGCATCAATTCAAACCATATTTTTAAAATTTGGGATGTTAAATGTCATTCCATGGTAACCACAAAGAACATATCTCATAATAGACACAAAAGGAAACAAAAGAGACTTGAGGGGACACCTGGGTGGCTCAGTTGGTTAAGCCACTGCCTTCGGCTTGGGTCATGGTCCTGGGGTCTTGGGATGGAGTCCTGCATCAGGGTTCTTGCTCAGCGGGGAGCCTACTTCTCTCTCTGCCTCTGCCTCCATTTGCTCTCTCTCTCTGACAAATAAATAAATAAATAAAATCTTTAAAAAAGAAAGAGACTTGAAATGGTACATAGAAAAAATCAAGTAAACATAAATGAAGGCAGTAATGGAAGAAATGAATAATGAAAAAGATAAAAGACATACAGAAAACAGCAAAATAGCAGAAGTAGTTCCTTGTCAAAAACTAATTTAAATATGAATAGATACAATCCTTCTAACAAAAGGCAGAGATTAGTACAATGCATAAACAAAACATGATCCAGCCATAATAAAACATGGTGCAACCATATGCCGTGTACGAGAGACTCGTTTTAGATCTGTAGACACAAATAGATTCAAAATGTAAGAATGCAAAGAGATGTTCCTTGGAGGGCATGTATTGCATGGAGCACTGGGTATGGTGCATAAACAGTGAATTCTGGAACAAAGGAAAAAAAAACAGTAATTAAAAGAGAGCTGGGTTGGCTATAATAAAAGACAAAATAGACTAAATAAAAAATTGTTACAAGAGACAAGGATGTTATATATTGATACAAGAGTCAGTTCATCAAGAAGCTGTAACAATCATAACCACATATGCATGAAAGAAAAATGTTCTCTAACATATGTTTCAATCATTGGCATAATTGAAGAGCAAACTAATTGTCTAGTAGTAGTTGAAATCTTCAATGCCTCACATTGGTTGTTGTTTTTTTTTACTTTATTTTTTATTTGTTTGTCCACTATTTATTTATTACAAATTATGCAGACTTTAAAATGAATGCAATTTTTATGAATGCTGCTTGATGAGTTTTGACAAATGCATAAACAAGTGTAACCACCAGTTCAACCAGCCATGATGGAAATATGGAAATTTCTATCAACCCAGATGGAACAGTTGAACATTTTTTAGGCAATTCGCATCCCTAAACACTATGCTAATTTATATCAGCATAGAATTTTATCTGTTCTAAGACCTCATAAAACAGTATTTTTTGTGTGTTTGGCTTCCTTAGCTGAACTAAAAAATTGAGATTCCTACATTTGGTTGGATTTCATTTCAGTTCTTTCTTTTCTTTTCTTTTTAACTTCTGAACTTCAGCTAAAAGCATTCTCTTTCAGGACATAAGTGTTCATTTTTCTTGGATAAATGTCTAAGAGCAGAATTGTTGCTTTACAGTCTATTTTTAACTTTATAAAAATACCTGATTTCCAAAGTGGTTGCTTCATTTGTAACTTACACTGAAAAATTATGAGATTTTAGTTATTCTGTTTCTTTAAGAATATTTGATAATGAGATTTCAGTGTTTATTAATACTAGTGGCTGTAAAGTGGTATTTCATTGTTTGAATTTGCTACTTTCCAATATCTAGCAAAGGCAATCTCTTTTAAATGTGCTTGTTGGTTATTATTTTGTCTTAGTTTGTGAAGTCATAAGTGTTTTGCTCTTTTGGTTTGTTATCTTTTTATTGATCTATAGAAGCTATCAATATATTCTGATAAAGTCTATCAGAGGTATTTAGGGAAATATTTTTTCTCAATCTGGCTTATAGATTTTTCTTTTTTAAAAAATGATTTCTTTGGGGTGCCTGGGTGGCTTAGTGGGTTAAGTTGCTGCCTTCGGCTCACGTCATGATCTCAGGGTCCTGGGATCGAGTCCCGCATCAGGCTCTCTGCTCAGCAGGGAGCCTGCTTCCCTCTCTCTCTCTCTCTGGCTGCCTCTCTATCTACTTGTGATTTCTCTCTGTCAAATAAATAAATAAAATATTTAAGAAAAAAAATGATTTGTTTGGAAGAGCAGTTGTATTTAGTTATAATATAGTCTAGTCTATTATTTTTTCTTTTATTCTTAGTCATTTTTTGTCTTATTTAAAAAAATTGTTTATCACAGGGTTACATAATATTTTCCTATACTTTATTTCTTATACTTTAACTTTTACTTGTGTATGATATCAGGTAGAAGGTTGAGGGTTTTGTTGTTGTTGTTGTTTGTTTGTTTTTCTTTCACTCTTTTTCCAGCGTCTTGTGTTGAAACTTTTTTTTCCTTTCCAGGTACTTGTCTTGATACCTTTGTCAAAAATTAAGAAAGTTTGGGCAAATAAAATGTGGATTAGTTTGCAAATTATTTGTTCAGACTAATTGTATTTATTTGGTTTATTGCTGTTAAATATAATTTTCTTTTACTTTAAAGATTTTTAGTAATATTTCCACTTTCATTTCTAATCTTGGAAGTCTTTATTTTTTCTCTTCTATTCTTTATCATTCTTCCTGTTTTTTTTCAAATTAACAAAATTATTAACATATAATGTATTATTTTTTGAGGGTTACAGGTCTGTGATTCATCAATCTTACACAACACACAGAGCTCACCACAAGACATACTTTCCCCAGTGTCCATCACCTAACTACCACATACCCTTTCCCCACTCCCCACCAACAACACTCAATTTGTTTCCTATGATTAAGAGTCTTTTACCGTTTGTCTTCCTCTCTGGCTTCATCTTGTTTCATTTTCTCTTCTCTTCCCCTATGATCCTCTGCCTTGTTTCTCAAATTCCACATATCAGTGAGATCATATGATAATTTTCTTTCTGTGATTGAGTTATTTCACTTAGCATAAACCCTCCAGTTCCACCCATGTTGTTGTAAAGGGCAAGATTTCATTTTTTATGGCTGTGTAATATTCCATTGTACATATATACCACATCTTTATCCATACATCTGCCGATGGACATCTGGGCTCTTCCCATAGTTTGGCTATTGTGGACATTGCTGCTATAAACATTGGGGTGCAGTTACCCCTTCGGATCACTACATTTGTATCTTTGGAATAAATGCCCAGTAGTGCAATTGCTAGGTCATCAGGTAGCTCTATTTTCAATGTTTTGAGAAACCTCCATATGGTTTTCCATAGTCAATGCCTCAGTTTTAATAATGGAGTAACATCTAGACAGAAGAACAGTAAGGAGTTAGAGGACTTGAGCAGAAACTAGCATGGCCGACCGACATGCAGAACTCTCTACCTGACAATAGCAGAATATACACACTTTTCAAGGGTACACAGAACATTATTTCGACTAGACTGCATTATAAGGTGCAAAACCAGGAATCAATAGACTTCAAAAGATCAAAATTATATAAAATATCTTCTCTGATTATAAGAGAGTGAAACCAGAAGTCAATAGCAGAAGCAAAACTGGAAAATTCAAATTCATAGAAATTAAACAGCACACTTAAAGACAACTGATGTGTCAAAGAAGAAATCACAAAGGGGTTTAGAAAATACTCAGATCAATTTAATAAAAATGTCAACATACCAAAATTTATGGGATGTAGTGAAGACAGTGCTCAGTGGGACATTCATAGCTATAAATACCTACATTAAAAGAGGGAAAAGAAGTGTAATGATGTCAGCAAGAGGACAGAATAGGAGGTCCCTAGGTTTATCCCCATATCGCAACAATGATTTAGCCATCATCCAAAGACAAAAACGCCTTTGTTGGAACCTTAGGATTCAGGTCAGATTTTCAAAACTCAGTAGAGGTTAAGATTGAGAAGGGCAGACTTGAGAAGCATTCTAGTAACAGGCCCACTGATTGTGGTCTTAGCTGTGGACCAGAAAGGAACCTGACCCTTGCAGATCCAGTTCCAACCCAATTTTTCTGTGAATTTGCCACAAGCCACATCCACTAAGTGATCCAGGAAGTGCCATGCTCATTGGTGACCTTGATTACAGACCTACTGGACTCAGACCTTACCGCAGGTCTTGAAGTGGTCCTGTGACACTGCACACCAAGGATCAGGGCAGTCTTGCCAGTCCAGGGGCCTGGCAGGAGCCACACCAACTTATACCGCCAGTAAAAGGCCCACTAAATGGGTATCATCATGGACCCCACAGCAGCCACATCACCCAGCTCCAGCCTCACCCAACCATGATCTCAGAGGCAGTCCCAACAGTCTGGGTACTCAAAACCAATCTATAAAGTCAAGAAGTGTCTGCTCCTTCAAGGAAGAGAAACCAATGCAAGGCTATACAATCATGAAGGATCAGGGATACATGATACCATCAAAAGAAACTAATAAAGCCACAATAACTGTCCCTAAAGAAATCGAAATCCTTCAACTTTTTGAGAAAGAATTCAAAATAATTATCTTAAAGAAGCTCAGAGAAATACAAGAGAGCACTGATGGACAACTAAATGAAATTAGGAAAACAGTACACGGACAAAATGAGAAGTGTAATAAAGAAACAAAAGAAAAAACATTAAAAAAGAACCAAATAGAAATCCTGGAACTGAAGAATCCAGTGACTGAAGTGAAAAATTCAACAGAGAGCTTCAACATCAGACTCGATCATGCAGAAGGAAAAATAAGTGAACTTCAGGAGAGGTCTTTTGAAATTATCCAGTTAGAGGAACAGAAAGAAAAAAAAGTTGGAAAAGAGTTCAGAAAGCATATGAGACTTATGGGACAAAATCCAGTGAGACAATGTGTGCCTTATGGTTGTCCTAGAAGGAGAAGAGAGAGAGAAAAGGACAGAAGAATGCTTATTTAAAGAAATAATGGCTAAGAACTCCTCAAATCTAGAGGAAGAAATGGACATCTTGATTTATGAATCCCCAAAGTTCCCAAATAGGTAGAACCCAAAAAGGGTCAATGGCAAGTCCAGTAGAACTGAATAATCAAATAATCACAAGTTAAAGAGAGAGTTTGTAAAGCAGCAAGAAGAAAGTGATTTGTCAAAAACAAGGGAATTGCCAGAGGACAATCAGTAGACTTCTCAGAAACCCTGCAGTCCAACAGAGAGTGGAATTATTTTTTTTTTTTTTTTTTTTTAAGATTTTATTTATTTATTTGACAGACAGAGATCACAAGTAGGCAGAGAGGCAGGCAGAGAGAGAGGAGGAAGCAGGCTCCCTGCTGAGCAGAGAGCCCGATGTGGGACTCGATCCCAGGACCCTGAGATCATGACCTGAGCCGAAGGCAGCGGCTTAACCCACTGAGCCACCCAGGCGCCCGAGAGTGGAATTATATATTCAAAATATTGAAAGAAAAACCTGCCAACCAGGGCACCTTAGTGGCTCAGTGGGTTAAAGCCTCTGTCTTTGGCTTGCGTCATGATCCCGGGGTCCTGGGATGGAGCCCTACATCGGGCTCTCTGCTCAGCATGGAGCCTGCTTCCTTCTCTCTCTTCCTACCCCTCTGCCTACTTGTGATCTCTGTCTGTCAAATAAATAAATAAAATCTTTAAAAAAAAAAACCCTGCCAACCAAGGACGCTTTATCTGGCAAAACTGTCTCTTTGTACCATATGATTTCATTCATATGTGGAATTTAGGACACAAAACAAAGGAACAAAGGGAAAAAAGAGATATAAGAAAAGAGATATAAGAAATAAGATATAAGATATAAGAAACAGACCCTTATCTACAGAGAACAAACTGATTGTTACCAGAATGGAGGTGGGCAGGGGCTTGGGAGAAATCCGTTATGGGGATCAAGGAGTACACTTGTCCTAATGAACCCTGACTAATGTGTAGAATTGATGAATCACTATATTGTATACCTGAAACTCACGTAACAGGTATAAGTAACACAAGTAAGTATACTGGAATTTAAAAGGCTAAAAATGAATGAATGAATGAATAAGATGAGATGAAAAACAAATAAAACCTGAAAAAAAAAAGAATGAAAGAGAAATAAAGACTTTCCTAGATAAACAATCACTGAGGGAATGCGTCACCACTAGAACTGCCTAACAAGAAGTGCTGAAGGGATTTCTTCAAGTTGAAACAATGTGGCACTAAACAACAACATGAAAGTTTATAAAAGTGTGTGTGTGTGTGTGTGTGTAATGGGGGTGTATGTGTGAAGTCATAAAGGTGACATAGGAAGACCCTGGAGTCAACCCCCATGGAACACACCAAAGAGCACCTAAATGTAGAACAGCCCTCCTGAGGATGAACTGAACTGAAGGCCACTGAACATCTGCACAACAGAAGACAGAACAGCAAAGAGAACATCCAGAGAGATAGCAACATGGTGACCAAGGGAACCTCCATCCCCACGCTATGAGGGATAGTGCTGAAGGACTGGGAACAGCTTCCTCTGTCCTTGGGCACAGAAAAAAAAAAAGCAACTAATATCACACTGTACGGTAACATACTGGAATTTAAAGAAAAGAATTGAGAAAAAAAAAGTGCAGCTAGCATAAGTAAAGACAGCACTAGAATTTCACCAGCCAGATGGAGGAGGAGCTGCAGGAACACTCTCCAGGTCAGAGGGACTGGCTGATGCTCCCTGTCTATTTTAAAAGCCCAGACCAGTGCAGGGCCTGAATGCCATAACTGGCTTGCTGCCTCAGAGATCCCTGGGTCCACAACCTCACACCAGCCCTGGTCGAGCTGGGACACAGAAAAAAAGCTGTAGATTTTTGGTTTTTGGTTTTTTCCCTTCTTTTCTTTTTTCTTTTATCCTACCCCTCCTTCTCCTTCTTCCTTAAAGCCATGGTTTAAAAAAGCAAATATGCTGAGTGAAATAAGTCAAGCAGAGAAAGTCAGTTATCATATGGTTTCTTACTTACTTGTGGAGCATAAGGAATAACACGGAGAACATTAGGAGATGGAGAGGAAAAGTGAATTGGGGGAAATTGGAGGGGGAGACAAAGCATGAGAGATTGTGGACTCTGAGAAACAAACAGAGGGTTTTGGAGGGGAGAGGGTTGGGGATGGGGGAGCCTGGTTGTGGGTATTAAGGAGGGCACATTTACATGGGGCACTGGGTGTGGTGCATAAAAAACGAATCTTTGAACACTGAAAAAATAAAATTAAATTTAAAAATTTAATAAAAATTTTAAATAAAATCACATATTTTTCTAATTAAAAAAAGCAACTAGCATATCAAAGAGCTAGCCTAGAATTTTGCCAAACAGGGTGGAGGGGAGCTCTTCGAATGCTCTCCAGGTGTGTGGAGCTAATGGACTCTGTCCACACTTCCCCTCTAACATGAAAGCCCAGATCAGAGCACAGCCTGGGTGCCCTAACTGGCATGCCACCTTAGTGAAACCTGGATCCCTAGCCCACACCAGCTCCAGGCATCCCACCAAGGCAGTCACAGGGCAGTGTACACGGGGACACTCCTGGTTAATGTTCACTACAACCCTAGTCTTTATGCTGAGGGGACAAGGGGGCAAAGTGCCCCAGAACACTCCAGAACCACCTGATTTGTTTTAGTTGGCTTGCATCTGCTTTAGCTTTAGCTGTTTTGACAGCTACATGGAAAGCCCCAGGACCCCCAGCGCATATCAGCCACAGGTCCAGGAAGCCAGCAAAAGTCACCCGCCACACACAATCTACACTGGGGACAATCATACACAAGGTTGTTCCTTCAAGTTTAGGAGAAGTCACTCTTCTGCCAGATTTATAAAAACAAACAGAGAAAGTCAAGCAAAATAGGGAGACAGAAAAATATGCTCTAAAAGAAAAAAAACATCAGAAAAAGAACAAAATTAAATGGAGATAAGCAATATGCTTGATAAAGAATTTAAAGTAATGATAGTAAAGATACAGACTGGAGAGAAGAGTGGAAGAACTCCTTGATACTTCCAATAAAGAGATAGAAAATACAAAAAAGGACCAGTGTGGAGGGTATTATGCTGAGCAAAATAAGTCAACCAGAGAAAGACAATTACTACAGTTCCATGTATATGTGGAATATAAGAAACAGGGTAGAGGACAATAGGGGAAGGGAGGAAAACAGAATGGGAAGTCATCAGGGAGGGAGAAAAACCGTGGGAGACTCTTAGCTCTTGGAAACAAACTGGGGGTTGCTGGAGTGGAGGTGGGTGGGGGGATGGGGTAATTGGGTGATGGGCATCTTGTTTCATTTATTCTTCTCGTACCCACTTAAGCCCCCATGTTGCATCACCACTTCCTCATATCAGGGAGATCATATGATAGTTGTCTTTCTCTGCTTGACTTATTTCGCTAAGCATGATACGCTCTAGTTCCATCCATGTTGTCGCAAATGGCAAGATTTCATTTCTTTTGATGGCTGCATAGTATTCCATTGTGTATATATACCACATCTTCTTGATCCGTTCATCTGTTGATGGACATCTAGGTTCTTTCCATAGTTTGGCTATTGTGGACATTGCTGCTATAAACATTCGGGTGCACGTGCCCCTTTGGATCACTACGTTTGTATCTTTAGGGTAAATACCCAATAGTGCAATTGCTGGGTCATAGGGCAGTTCTATTTTCAACATTTTGAGGAACCTCCATGCTGTTTTCCAGAGTGGCTGCACCAGCTTGCATTCCCACCAACAGTGTAGGAGGGTTCCCCTTTCTCCGCATCCTCGCCAGCATCTGTCATTTCCTGACTTGTTAATTTTAGCCATTCTGACTGGTGTGAGGTGATATCTCATTGTGGTTTTGATTTGTATTTCCCTGATACCGAGTGAGATGGAGCACTTTTTCATGTGTCTGTTGGCCATCTGGATGTCTTCTTTGCAGAAATGTCTGTTCATGTCCTGTGCCCATTTCTTGATTGGATTATTTGTTCTTTGGGTGTTGAGTTTGCTAAGTTCTTTATAGATTCTGGACACTAGTCCTTTATCTGATATGTCGTTTAAATTTAAAAAAGAATTAGAGTTGAAGAATACAACTGAAATAAAAAACACAGGAGAGGAAATCAACAGTAGATTAGTGGATGCAGAAGAACATATCAGTGATCTGGAAGACAGGGTAATGGGAAGCTCCCAAGCTGAACAGCAAAAGGGGAAAATAATTTTTTAAAAATGAAGATAGGTCAGGTCACCTGGGTGGCTCAGTCAGTTAAGCATCTGACTCGATTTTGGCTAAGGTCATGATCTCAGGGTAGTGAGGTTGAGCCCTGCATTGGGGTCTGTGCTTCAGCAGGGTGGAGCATGCTTAAGATTCTCCCTCTAAAAAGAAAAGAAAAAGAAAAAAGAAGAAATTAGAGAACTAAATAAATGGAAACATCCCATGTTAATGAGGTAGGAAGATGTAATATTAGGAATAAGTCAGTAGTACTTAATGCAATCTATAGTTTTTATGAAATCCCTATCAAAATCCAGTATTGTTTTTTGCAAAAATGAAAAAGCTGAACTTCAGATTCAGATGAAATTGCATGGGGATCCAAATAGTCAAATGGTGTTGAAAAAGAAGAATAAATTCAGAGGACTTGTGTTTCCTGGCTTCAGAATTACTACCGAGTTACAGTAAATGATTACTATGGTTTTGGCATATGGATAGACATATAAATCACTGTAGTAGAGCTGAGAGTCCAGAAGTAAACTCATACATTTATAGCCAACTGACTTTTGAACAAGGGTGTCAAGGCCATTCAGTGTAGAAAAGAACATGTTCTTCAGCAAATGGCATTGAACTGAATTTTCACATAAAATAGAATGAAGTTTACAGAGGGATACCAACTCACACCAGTCAAAATGGCTAAAATTAAAAAGTCGGGAAACAATAGATGTTGGTGAGGATGTGGAGAAAGGGGAGCCCTCCTACACTGTTGGTGGGAATGCAAGTTGGTCCGATCACTCTGGAAAACAGTATGGAGTTCCTTAAAAAGTTGAAAATAGAGCTACCCTATGACCCAGCTATTGCACTAGTAGGTATTTACCACAAAGATATAAATGTAGTGATCCAAAGGGACATATGCACCTCAATGTTTATAGCAGGAATGTTCCCGATAGCCAAACTATGGAAAGGGCTCAGATGTCCATCAACAGATGAATGGATGAAGAAGATGTGGTATATATATATATAATGGAATATAATGCAGCCATCAAAACCCATGAAATCTTGCCATTTGCAATGCCGTGGATGGAACTAGAGCGTATTATGCTAAGCAAAATAAGTCAATCAGAGAAAGACAAATCATATGGTCTCACTGATTTGAGGAATTTGAGAAACAAGACAGAGGCTATTAGGGGAAGGGAAGGAAAAGTGAAACAAGATGAAACCAGAGAGGGAGACAAAACATAAGAGACTCTTAATCTCAGGAAACAAACTGAGGGTTGCTGGAGTGGATAAGGGAGGGATGGGGTAGCTGGGTGATGGACACTGGAGAGGGTGTGTGCTATGGTGAGCGCTGTGAGTTGTGTAAGACTGATGAATCACAGACCGCTACCTCCAAAACAAATAATACATTATATGTTAGTAAAAAAATAGAATGAGGTTTACCCCTACCTGATGTTCTATGCAAAAATTAGCTCTAAATGAATCAATGATCTATAAAATTCTTAAAGCATAGAAATAAATGTTTACAACCTTGTAAACAAGAGCACAAACAACAAAAGAAAAATAAGTAGATTGGATTTCATAAAAATTAACATTGTCATTATCAAGAGAGTTAGAAGACAACCTACAAATCAGTGAAAATATTTGCAAATCATATATCTGAAAGGGGCTTAATATCCAGAATACATAAAGAACACCTACAACTCAACAACAAGATGATAAATCATAAAAATCAGCAAAGATCTTGAATAGATATGTGGAGAAATTGAAACCCTTGTGCACTGATGTTGAGAACAGAAAGTAGTGAAGCCATTGTGGAAGACAGTTCAAAAATCTAAGCAGAATTGCCATATGAACCAGCAATTCCCTTCCTAGGTGTATACTATAAAAAATTGAAAACAGGGACTTCAACAGGTAGTTGTACACTGATGTTCACGACAGCATTACTTCTATAGCCAAAGGTGAAACAATTCAAGTATCCATCAACAGATTAATGGATAAACAAATATTATATATATATGTATATATATATATATACACATGTATATGTGTGTGTATACACACATATACATGTATATATATATACATACACATATATATGTGTTTATGTATATATATATATGTAATATTATTCATCCAGAAAAAAGAATGGCATATGGTACAACACAAACAAACCTCAAAACAGTCATGCTAACTGAACTAAGACAGGCACAGAAGGACAAATGTAAGCATTGCCTACATTTCATAAAAATATCTAGACTAGGCAAATTAGTGGAGACAGAAGGTAGATTAGAGATTACTAGAAGGAAGAGAGGGAAGGGAAGAATGAGGAGTTGTTGCTTAATGTTTATAAAGTTTTTTGTCTAGGGTGATGAAAATGGCAATAGTCATGATCGTGAAATATGATGACTGTAATTAACCACTGAATTGTACATCTGCAAAAGATTAAAATGGCAACTTTTGTATTATATATATCTTCCCACAATACATATATTGAAAACTGTCTCCAACTATCATTGTGAATTATATTTCAGATTTTGTCAATTTTAATTCATGTGTTTTGTAATTTTTTGAGTGTATATACACTTGACATTTTCAGCATTATTTCTGCAAATGTATTTTGTTTTGAAATTCATTTTATTTGATATTAATATAAAGACTGCGGTGTTCTTCCTTTTGCTATATGAATTGTATATCTTTTTCTATCATGTACTTTCACCCTACAGTATTTTAAGTACGATCATTGACAGTGTGTGTGTGTGTGTGTATATATATATATATATATATATATATATATATATATATATATTTAACCTATTCTGGTAATGTCTATTATTTGATAGACTGGGCTATTAGCAATACATTTGGTTGTGATTGTTGTTATGGTTTTGTTTCAGTCTACCATTTTATTTATTTATTTTTTGTTTTCTGTCTTATTTCTTGGGTGACGATAATGATTGTGATGTGGGATCATTTGTTGTTTTCATTCCTATGTTTCACACCTTTTGCCTTTTGGGGGGAATTATTTTAATATTTTTGGAATTCTTTTTCAAATATTGCAGAGGATTTCCCAATCTTAAACTTTGTCCATGTATTTTTCTTACTGAGCATGTAGACGAGCAGATTTTATTTAGTCCCACTTGTTCCAACTATGACTCCATTTTCCTGATGCCTAGTGATCCACAGAGTTTCCTTTTCTTTGTCTTTCACGTTTCTCCCCTCAGTCTACATCTCATGTAATTCTTTCCTCTGAGAAATTTCTCTAATTTTCTTTCTTTGAGCTGTGGCACTCTTACATTCTGTTCTAGATAAGGCATGTTGCTTGAGGCCTATATATCCAACTTTAACAGAGTCCCTCTTATACAACCGTTAAGCAACTTTGATTGTTCCACTGATGTAACCATCAGTTCCGTATCAGTTTAACCTTAACCTGTATGGTCCTAGAGACCCAAGTACACAGCTCTCCTGCGTTCTAGACGATTTACAGACTCCCTACTATGCTAAATACATATGATAGTACAATGGATGCTCATAGTATACTACAATTTCCAGTATTTTTTCTTTTTTATATGTTATCACTTGGTATGAAAGGCCTCCTGGTGATTGGATAATAAAGTTTTGTTACTGTTTGTCTACATTATGAACACAGTTATTATTTTTGAGATTTCTGTTGTTTTAGCTCTTCATTTGTCAAACTCTCAGGTACAAAGAATCACTCATTAAAATATTCTCTAAATTTCAGAGTATGCTTTTGGTTTTCTTAATTTGTGTGTGTGTGTGTGTGTGTGTGTGTGTGTTTTTCTGCACAAATTCTCATTGCTCCCATAATCTAATCTGACTCTGTTTCTTAGGTTTGGGAGAAAGTTGATTCTCAGGTGGTGTCTCCTACAGCTTACCATCGTTGGGACCAGTGCAGCTTTTGTTTCCAACTTTCACATTTACTGCTTACTCCGCTTCTTGTCTGGTTGTTCTTCCATCATCATCCTGGCAAATGATGGTATGCTCAGTAAGTCAACAATTTTGTTCTTCTCCATTATCCAAGCCTTGAATTTGACCTTGAACTTTTACCTTTATCTGATATTAATATCCCAATTGGGTTTTCTTTCAGTCACAGAGTGGATAAGGCCTCCATCTAGAGTAATGGTAATAACAGTGATATCCTGTGCCTTCAGTGTGGGACACATACTCTTGGGAGGACTGGCATTTGTCTTTCGAGAGTGGCGCACTCTGCAGCTGGTGGTGTCTGTACCTTTCCTTGTCTTCTTTTTCTCCTCCAGGTATGATCCTTCTTTCTCGTTTTGCCTTATGGGAACCTGGGACAAAAATGAGGACTGAAGGGGCGCCTGGGTGGCTCAGTGGGTTAAGCCGCTGCCTTCGGCTCAGGTCATGATCTCAGGGTCCTGGGATCGAGTCCCGCATCGGGCTCTCTGCTCAGCAGGGAGCCTGCTTCCTTCTCTCTCTCTCTGCCTGCCTCTCTGCCTACTTGTAATCTCTCTCTGTCAAATAAATAAATAAAATCTTTAAAAAAAAATGAGGACTGAATTGCAATATATTGATTTTCTTATTTCCCAGACCCTTTCTTATTGTCTGAACCTAAACCCCATGCCTTTCATCTGTTCAGTCTGTGCAGTTTCATAAGCAGAACAGGAAGTAATAAGGCCCTTTCTGTCTGGGAGTCCTAGGTATTTTTGGTTTTGTTTTGCTTTCAGTCCTACCCAGTGTAGTGGTCATAGAGTTATTCCAGTATTATTTTCCTTAATATAAACTATAGACTCAAATATTTCAGAAATAAATTCTTTTAATTCTTTTTTTTTTTTTTTTGGCTTTGGAGTGAATCAAGTTATGGTAGTTTTCAGATTTTCATTTTTGTAGGTGAAGTTGAATAAAAGGAAGAGGCAGCAAATTTATTCAAAAAAGAGCAGCATGGTTTCTTCAATACTAAAGTTTGGCATGCAGATTGAATGATTGACATCAAATGTTAACTCCCTTCTCCCTTAAATAATTTTAACAAACACTTATTTATGGGTAACCTCATTCCTGTACTTAAAACCATTTAAAGGAGAGTCAGGTTTAGTTCGTCATGGAGACACACTATAGATTTCATACAATGAGAGGAGTTCAGAGACAGAGGAGAGTGTAATCCATGCCAGACTTATCCGTTATACCATTATATCCTCATAATTATCCTATAAGGAAGATGGTACTACTGCCCCCATTTTATTGATGAGAAAACTGAGGCAGATGTAAATAAGTGACTGACTTACATAATAAGTTACCAACATAGCTGGTAGTGGGAGGAGTACTTCTTTGTTGGGTTTTACATTTACATTATTTAGGGACTTATTTTTTTTTAAAGACTGTATATTATGAGCACAAATTTGGTAGAACCAAATTATGCATGAGGAACTCTCAAGCTTAAGCTTCCTATGCTTCTTTGAAAATCTGCTGAGTAAGTAGACAGGCGAGTTGCCTCCAGAGTCTATGTTTCTGGCCATAAAGATGTACTGCAATGGACTGGTCTTTCTTACATTTTCCTAGTATTTGTGAATTGAAACTTGAGTTTCTATTCCTAACCCAAGAAGTGGTGGATATTAGATGGAAGGCTAAAAGCATCCATAGTCAATAATCATATGACAAGTAAGCAAGAGAGACTTGACTGAACTTGTGTGCTCTTCTTCCTTCAGGTGGCTGGTGGAATCTGCTCGGTGGCTTATTATCAACAATAAACCAGAGGAGGGCTTGGAGGCACTAAGAAAAGTTGCATACACAAATGGAATGCAGAATGCTGGAGATGCCCTGACAATGGAGGTGAGTAGGAAACGGAAGGTGGTTACTGGGTTAGGAGGAAGACTAAGCAGACTCCTCCCCCTCCCCCTCCCCCAGCCCCTTCTTCTTCTTCTTCTTCTTTTTAAAGATTTTATTTATTTATTTGACAGAGATCACAAGTAGGCAGAGAGGCAGGCAGAGAGAGAGGAAGGGAAGCAGGCTCCTCGCTGAGCAGAGAGCCTGATGCGGGGCTCCATTCCAGGACCCTGAGATCATGACCCGAGCTGAAGGCAGAGGCTTAACCCACTGAGCCACCCAGGTGCCCCTCCACCTTCTTCTTATTGAGATAGACAAACTGTTTTCCTAAAAGGGGCAGCCAAGAAGGCAAGCTCGGTTCCCTAGTCTTTCATGGCCACCTTACACAGAAGCTGCTTTGATCACTGTGCAACCCATCTCTTCCTTTAGTTCACCTCTTCTTCTTCTTCTTTTTTTTTTTTTAAGATTTTATTTATTTATTTGACAGGCAGAGATCACAAGTAGGTAGAGAGACAGGCAGAGAGAGAGGAAGGGAAGCAGGCTCCCTGCTGAGCAGAGAGCCCGATGCGGGGCTCCATCCCAGGACCCTGGGATCTGGACCTGAGCCGAAGGCAGAGGTTTAACCCACTGAGCCACCGAGGCACCCCCCTTTAGTTCACTTCTTGATCTAAATCTATAACCTATAACTCCTGTGGATGACCTGCACCTCTCCGTGGCCTCATTTACTTTCTTTTTTCAAATTTTTATTTAAATTCTGGTTAGTTAAAATATAGTGTAACTTTGGTTTCAGGAGTGCAATTTACTGATTCATGTGACACCCGTGCTCAACACAACAAATGCCCTCCTTTAATATCATTTTTGCTGCCAAGGTCAAAGAGATTGCTGCCTGTGTTCTCCTCTAGGATTTTGATGGATTCCTGTCTCACATTTAGGTCTTTCATCCATTTTAAGTTTATTTTTGTGTAGGATGTAAGAGAATGGTCCAGTTTCATTCTTCTGCACGTGGCAGTTTAATGTTCCCAGCACCATTTATTGAAGAGACTGTCTTTTTTCCATTGGATATTCTTTCCTGTTTTGTTAAAGGTTGTTTGACCTCAGAGTTAAGGTCCCATTTCTGGGCTCTCTCTTCTGTTTCATTGATCTATGTATTTGTTTTTATTGAAATTTGCTATTTACAAGGATGTGGATGGACCTAGAAGGTATTATGCTAAATGAAATAAGTCCATCAGAGAAAGACAAAGACCATATGATTTCACTCATATGTGGAATTTAAGAAACAAAACAGATGAACAGAGGGGAAGAGAAGGGAAACTAAAATGAGATGAGGACTGAGAGGGAGGCAAACCGTAAGAGACTCTGAACCCTAGGAAACAAACTGAGGGCTGCTGGAGGGAGGTGAGTGCGGGGTAGGGGTAACTGGATGAAACGCATTAAGGAAGGCAATTGATGTGATGAGCATTGGGTGTTCTATGCAACTGATGAATCACTAAATTCTGCCTGTGAAATTAATAAAAAATATCATTTTGGTGTTTAATATCCTTGAGTTTTCTTTAATGCTCTACATCTTTCATAGCCCGTTCACACCTGTGATTGCATGTACAATAAGTTATGCTGGAAAGAAAGGGAGTGTATCTCTCCTGTCCTGTTGGGTACCGGTGCTCACCACAATGCCTGACACCATGTTGGCAAATGAAACATGTTTGTTGCTATTAAAGGGTTTGAGATCCAGCATGCAGGACGAGCTGGAGGCAGCACAGACCAAAGTTACCATTTGGGATTTGTTCCACACCCCCATCCTGTGTAAGAGAACCTGTATCCTACTATTTGTGAGGTGGGTTTCACAGAGTGCATGACAACCTTAAAAAGGGGGAGACACGAATCTGTTTATTTCAAAGGTTCTAGCAGTGTTGTGGGTGCAGGGTGTGCTGATTTGAAGATACAAGGTGAGGAAAACAGACTGGATACTGCTGCGCTGGGAGACGGGCAAAAGGTTATAAGGAAACTCACCATATGATGAGGAATTAATTGCATCATATTGCTCCATTCTCATCCTGGGAGATCGATGCTGGGGCTTCCACCACAATACAGATTTTGACATTTAGTTTCCTTCACTTTTTCTTACAATTTTCCCAAATTTTTATTTAAATTCTAGTTAGTTGACATTCAGTGTAATAAAATCTTACTAGCAGTAACATGAAGAGATTGTGAAGATATACAGCTTGATAAACATACCAACGGGGAAAAATATAAGCAGCACCTAGATCAAGATAGAAATTCTAATTCCCCAGAGAGTCCCCTCATAGATCCCCTACAGTGAGAACCACCATGACACTGGGTCAGCTCTCATTCCCTCCTCACTGTTTGCTTGCATGCCACATAAAACTTACCAACAGTCCTGCTCCCCATTACCATAGAGGTGTGTTGTCTAGTCTTGACTTTCACATGATAATTTGTAGATCCCTGGTGGGAACCTGTGATTATATTTCCTATGGTACAGCTGGTGCATGTTTTCTTAAATTCTGGCATTTTCTCTTAGCCCTAGAAAATCATATATGAGCCTTAAATTCCCTAAAACTGTGGCAGACCTCAGGTGCCCCTCAGATAAAGGGGGGACACAGGTAATCTCTTTGCAGCTTCCGTCACTAGTTGACCGATTTGAGCAAGAACTAGTTGAGTTCTTCACAGTATTGGGGTTGAAGGAGAAGAAAGACTCACAGCATCCTGACGACACTCAAAAAAGAAATTCTTTTTTTTTTTAAAAGATTTTATTTATTTATTTGACAGATAGAGATCACAAGTAGGCTGAGAGGCAGGCAGAGAGAGAGAGGAGGAAGCAGGCTCCCTGCTGAGCAGACAGCCCAATGTGGGGCTTGAGCCCAGAACCTTGGGATCATGACCGGAGCCGAAGGCAGAGGCTTTAACCCACTGAGCCACCCCGGTGCCCCAAAAAAGAAATTCTCCCTAGATTTTAATCTTTGTATCATCCAGTTTGGTGATTGGGACAGGTTAAGTTTCCCAGTCATTGCCAACTCTTTGCTTACAAAGACGAAATAACAACAGAAGGAGTATTGTCTATATATATTGCCAGACAATTATTTATGGTAACTTTAAAATTATCCTTAAAATAATGTATTATACAAATCAGACTAGGTCTTTACTCTTTAACACCAATCACTAGCTGTCTGGGTTAAAGTAGACATCAACTGCAACACGTAGGCTTTAAATCTTACGGCATGTGTCTTTCCTCCTTTGGTCATTACAGATTTGCAATCACAATACCCTTTTATGGCATCATGATCAATCTACAGCACCTTGGGAGCAATATTTTCCTGTTCCAGGCGATCTTTGGGGTCCTCACTGCCATTATCCGATGTCTTCCTCTTTTAGTACAGAATCATATGGGCCGTCGAACAACCCAGACACTTTTCATGTTCCTGGTGGGACTTTCTGTTTTGGTCAACACGTTTGTGCCCCAAGGTGAGAGAAGGCTGGACTGTAGGGGAAAGAGATGTCTTTTCCCCCATCCTCTAGGGATTGTACTGGTCACACTTGTCTGAAGCAAGGAGTAAAGAGCTAAGTATTCCCCCAAACTGATCTGAGGGTTTAAGGCAAATCCTGCTAAGAATTTGTTGGGAAAAGAGTCAAAGGTCCATAATGGGCAGCTCAGACATATATTTCTTTTTGTCACATCCTGGAAGTATCTAGAAACTGGTGTTTTTATTCCTGACAGTTTCTTCAGGATAGCAATTGATCACTTGCCTTTTGGCCTTTCACATTTTTAATAACAAGCATGAAGGGCCTAGGTTTTGCAATTATATCTCAGGTGAGGACACAATGTGGTCACTTGTTCTGGTTGGACTCTTGTCACCAGCTTTGAAGACGAGTCAGTTTCCTGATTGCTCTGTATCCACATGTGTGTGTATGGTCTTAGGTCACCACGACAATAGCCCTTGCTTATAGGAGTCTTCTTGACTTCCAGGAAATGAAAAATTTCCCCTTTTTTCCAAGTAGTGAAGGAGTGTACAATAGGAACAGGGAATTAAGCAGATTAGAAGTCTAGTCCATTCCAGTTAGATGACTTTGTATGCTAATAGAATGATGGGATGTAATGACCAGGAGATTGTTACTGGGCATTATGGTTCAGCTATATCCCAGTGCAGGAATGTACCCTACAGCATTACAGATTGTGGACTCTACTCCTCAGAATATCATTAGTGGTACAGGCTTACTCCCTTACAATAGAGTCTTTTCTAATAGTGTAAAGCTATAATTAGATTTCTTTTCATATTATTTGAAACTTCTCTTTATTGGTTCCCAAATTCTGACATTTTTTTCCCAAATAGAAATTTCCATTCTTGGTTTCATAAGAACCTGGGATCTTCCTGGTTTTATCAATGAAAATCCCTATTGCTAAAACCCCCTAATTCCAAGGAAAACCGGGATGACTTGTCACTTTAAATTCTGCACTTTTATTTTAAAGTTTAGACAACTGTAAAATTATCAAGTTTAGAGCTAAATCTTAGACCCAGTAATTGTCCACAGGACTGTCCCACTTTCTGCAATAGGGCTGTAATACTGGGCAGAATTATTAAAAGCAAATCTCTGCCAGATTAAACTCTTCATCTCCTTCTTTAGAAAATCTAAAGATTTTCAGGTGTGAAGAGAGATTTGCTGCAACTAACCCAGGTAATTTCATGTGTTTTTTAGCACCTACATTGACAACTCTACATTTCTCAGTTTATCAACCACCCCGCTCTTCTGGCACTATAAAATTGTCTATAGTATAGCTTAAACAAACCCACACCATACAAAGTTTTTTTTCCCCCCTAGCTAAATTTGGTGGATGCTGATTCCTTCAGCCCAGATTTTTTAGTCTCACTGGCCTTTCTGCCTCCAGAAATGCAGACCCTGCGTGTGGCTTTGGCAAGCGTGGGAATCAGCTGTGCTGCTGCTTCTGTCACTAGTTTTGGTGTCCACATGTTGGAGCTCATCCCCACAGTCCTCAGGTATGAGTTTATGGACATTCTGCCAGGGCATGAAAGAGGACATTCTCAGTTAATAGGCATTTATTGCAAGAATAAACATAATATGGCCTATTTATTATAGGGGTACCTGGGTGGCTCAGTTGGTTAAGTGTCCAACTCTTGATTTTGGCTTGGGTCATGATCTCAATGTCTTGAGATAGAGCCCTGCATAGGGCTCCGTGCTAAGCATGGAGACTGCTTGAGAATCTCTCCCTCCCTCCCTCTGCTCATCCCCTTCCACACTCTCTCTCTCTCTCTCTCTCTCTCAAAAAAGACCTGTTTATTATAAAAGCAATCATTTGTAATTTTAACAGTAATATGATAACATTTTAGCCAAAGTTTATTGAGAACTGACTTTGTGTCATGCTTTGTGCTGAGTAGTGCCTTTTTATTTATTTATTTATTTATATTATGTTAGTCACCATACAGTAGTTTTTGATGTCGTGTTCCTTGATTCACTGTTTGTGTGTAACACCCAGTGCTGGTGGTGAGCAGTACTTTAATGCATCATCTCATTAATCTTCCAGACAACTCATCAGGGTAGGTGCAATATATAATATTTGTGTAAAATTATAAAATCAATTTATGAATTTGAGCCTAACAAAGACAGCTGGGAAATCATAGAGCAAATCTAAAAAACAAGTGTTTGTCACCAAACCCCATATATTTAACAATTGTGTTCTAGCATCTTCCATCTTTTATGAAGTCAGAATAATGTATCTTAGGTTGCTTGTGCAGATTTTTATCAGATTATTATGTATTGTTGTTTAACCTGCAGGGCACGAGCTTTCGGATTAGAAACAGTGGCTAGTAGGTGTGGGGCAACGCTGGCTCCCCTCTTGATGATGCTAATGGAGTATCTTTCCATTTTGCCCTGGATCATCTACGGAGTCTCGCCCATTATTGCTGGTCTTGCTGTCCTCATCCTACCTGAAACAAGAAATCTGCCTCTGCTTGACACCCTCCACGATGTGAAAAATAAGTGAGTAAATCTTCTAGCCACCTCCTGGGAGGAACTGTATGCCTTAGGTCTTTGGGTGAGGAAGGCAAAACACCACATGAGTCCTTCAGATCACTGAGAAGGTTCTGCTTTGCCTGGGATACTTTCGTCTCAGGCCACTGCCTTTCATTAGTGGCAGGGTCACTTCTAACCCCTGTGAGTTCCAATCTAGATTGCAGAAATCCCCTCTGCCCAGATCTCATCAGTAGTTTCAGTGGTGAAGAGATGAAAATTAGCTCTGTTGTGATGGCACATATTACCTAGCTTCATAAGAGACACACATTCATGATGGTATCTCATGATTCTGAGATCCACAGGACACTTGGATATGAAGGGGAAAGAAATATCATGGCCAATAAAGGAATCATGTTAGGAAGATCACATAGAGTTAAAACTTTTTTTGGAAAGATAATAGAGGAAAGAAATCTTGTTTAGGCATCTTGGTATTCAGACAATTTTGCTGCCATGAGTAATGGAAAGATTGAGGATAGAGAAAATAAAAACCAGCAAAATATTTTAAATGAGATAAAGGGTATATTCGTTTCCTGGGGTCTCCATACTCAAGTTCCACAAACTGAGTGACTTAACAGCAGAAATTTATTTCCTCAAAGTTCTGGAGGCTGGGAGTCTGAGCTCAAGTGTCAGCAGGGCCACATTCCTTCTGAAGTCCTTAGGGAAGTGTCTGTTCCAAGCCTCTCTTCCAGCTTCTGGTATCTTTGGCTTGTGGCAACATAACTCCAGTATTCACATGGCATTCTTCCAGGCAGGTCTCTGTGTTGAAATTTTCCCTTTTGTGATACCAGTCATAGTGATCAGGGGCCCAACCTACTCCAGTATGACCTCCTCTTTACTAATTATATCTTCAACAACTATATCTGAATGTGATAATTTCACATTCTGAGATACTGAGAGTTAAAACTTCAATGTATGAATTTGGGGATGGGGAAACACAATTCAATCCAGACAAATGAGGGAATTCTCTTAAGATTGTCAGTCTACTTCTTGACTTTCCAAAGGGGTGACTGGTGGGAAATCTGAAAAGACCAAGTGAGGGTATCAACTTTTAAAACTGTCTTCTTGGGTCTTACTGCAGGAATTTCTTGGATCTGCACAGGCAGCAGAGACTTTTCCAACATTAATATCAATATGCCATGAATTTTGTTGGGTTATAAAAAGCTGATAGTTGGAGGACTTGTTTGTACTTGTGCATGGAAAGCACACAAACTTATTTTTATCTTTGTTTTTTTTTTAATATTTGTTTTTGCTTGTTGAATGGTTGATTGGTTGACTGATTGTTTCTGTTTTGCTTTTCTAGCAAAGAATTCTCAAGAAAGGTAAATGAAATAAATTCCTTCGTAAAAGTGACAAAATTTTAAGGTGTTTCCATGAGCTGACTGGTGAGGAAAAGAAATACTATGAAATAAAAATAAAACACAAGAATGTTCTTTTATATCTACAAACTACCAAGAAAAATATACTGGAAAACAAATCTCACTTACATTAATTTGCAGTTAAATAATTTTGGGGAACACGTAATTCTATGAATAATCTAATATTTTTGGAAAGTGGTTGAAAGTTTCAAATTTATTGGTAAATTACTAATACATATTCAGAAACAAAGGAAAACCATGGAATTAAGATGTAGCTGGCTGAGAGAAAAGGGATCACATGGGTGATGGGGATTAAGGAGAGCACTTGCTGTGATGAGCCCTGTGTGTTGTATGTAAGTGTTGAATCACGATATTGTACACCCCAAATAAGAAATTAATATCACACTGTATGTTAACTAACTGGAATTTAAATAAAAACATGGGGGAAAAAAGAAAAGGGGACAGAAAACTTATTGGAAAAAATAATCGCTAAAAACTTCTCAAATCTGAAAGAAACAGATATCCAGATCCAGGAGGCACAGAAAGTCCTACCCCCCCAACCCCAAATTCAACCCAGGAGGTCCACACTAACACACATAGTAATTGAAATGGCAAAAAGTAGTGATAAAGAAAAAAAAATTAAAGCAGCTAAACAAAAAGATAGTTATCTAGAAGGGAAATCCCATCAGACTATCAGCAGATTTTTCATCAGAAACTTTGCAGATCAGAAGAGAGTGGCATGATATATTCAAAGCACTGAAAGGGAAAAATATGCAGCCAAGACTACTGTATCCAGCAAGGCTATCAATCAGAATAGAGAGAGTGATAAAAAGTGTCCCAGGCAAACAAAAACTAAAGGACCTCATGACCACTAAACCAGCCTGGCAAGAAATATTAAAGGGGATTCTTTGAGTGGAAAGGAAAGACCATAAGCAAGATTATGAAAAGTAAAAAACACAAAAGCAGTAAAAACGTTTTCAAAAATGCTTTTACTTCTTGACTTTACTTCTTTTACTTTTAAAAATCTTGACTTCTTGACTTTTACTTCTTTTACTTTTTAAAAATCAGTCAAGAGATTTATAAAATAAAAGGTTGTAAAATAGGACATGACATATTTATTTATTTATTTATTTATTTATTTATTTTTAAAGATTTTATTTATTCATTTGACAGACAGAGATCACAAGTAGGCAGAAAAGCAGGCAGAAAAAGAGAGGAAGAAGCAGGCTCTCTGCTGAGCAGAGAGCCGGATGTGGGGCTCGATTCCAAGACCCTGCTTTTGAGCCAAAAGCAGAGGCTTTAACCCACTGAGCCACCCAGGCGCCCTGGACATGACATATTAAAACATGGGTTGGGGAGGGGAGTAAAGAATGGGTTCAAATTTGAGTAAAGAATGCATTCAAACCAGCAACTAATATAGATTGTTAAATGCAGAAGATGTTATATACAAACCTAATGAGAACCACTATTTGAAAACCAGTAATAGATATGCAAAGAATAAAGAGAAAGGAATTCAAGTATATCACTATAGAAAGCCAAAAAACCATGAAAGAGAGCAAGAGAAGAAACCATCAGAGAAAATCTATAGAAACAAACACAAAACAAATAACAAAATGGCAATAAATACACACCTATCAATAATTACACTGAATATAAATGGAGTAAATGCTCCTGTCAAAAGACAGAGGGTTACAGAGTGGATAAAAAAAAGTGACCCATCTATATGCTGTCCACAAGAAACTCATTTCAGATGGAAAGCCACCTGCAGATTGAAAGTGATGCCAGTGGACATCCAAAGAAAACTAGGGTAGTGATACTTATATTGGACAAAATAGACTTCAAAACAAAGACTCTAACAAGAGACAAAGAGGGGTACTATATAGTAATAATGGGGACAAGCCACAAGAGGATATAAAAATTGTAAATATGCACCCACTATGGGAGCATCCAAATACATAAAACAGCTAATGACAAACATAAAGGAAATAATTGATAATGGTACAATAACAGTAGGGGACTTTAATACCCCACTTATGTTGATGGATAGATCATCTAAGTGGAAAATCAAGGAAGCAGTGGTTTTGGATGATACAGTGGACCAGGGGGCTTTAACAGACGTATTCAGAACATTCCATCCTAAAACAGCAGAATACACATTCTTTTCCAAGTGCACATGGGACAAGTTTCAACAAATTAAAAAAAATTGAAGTCATACCATGCATCTTTTCTGATCTCCATGTTCTTAAACTAGAAATCAACCACAAGAAAAAAACCGGAAAAAGCACAAGTACATGGAGGTTAAATAACATCTACTAAAAAATGAGTGGGTTAACCAAGAAGTTTAAGAAGAAATAAAAAATTACATGAAAAAGAAAATGAAAACACAGTGGTCCAAAATCTTTGAGATGCAACAAAAGTGTGTCCAAGAAAGAGGTTTATAGCAACACAAGCCTACCTCAAGAAGCAAAAAAAATCTCAAATAGAAAACCTAACCTTGCACCTAAAAGAACAAGAAAAAGAACAAACAAAAGCCAAATCCAGCAAAAAAAGTAAAAAAATAATAAAGATCAGAGCAGAGATCGATGACATAGAAACTAAACAAACAAACAAAACAAAAACAAAAACAAAAAACAACCCAGTAGAACAGATCAAGGGAACCAGGAGCTGGTTGTTTGAAAAGATCAACAAAATTGATAAACCTCTAGCCAGAGAAAAAGGAGAGAGAGGGCCCAAATAAACAAAATCACTAATGAAAGAGAATAGATCATCAACACCACAGAAATACAAATAATTGGAACGGAATATTATGAAAACCTACATGCCAACAAATTCAACAACCTAGAAGAAATGGATAAATTCCTAGAAGCATATTATGTACCCAAACTGAAGCAGGAAGAAATAGAAAATTTGAACAGACGGATTACCAGCAATGAAATTGAATCAGTAACCATAAAACTTCTCAAAAAACACGAGTCCAGGACCAGATTGCTTCACAGGTAAATTGTACCAAACATTTAAAGAAGACTTAATACCATTCTCAAACTGTTTCAAAAAAATAGAAGAGGGAAGAAAACTTGCAAATTCATTCTATGAACCCAGTATCACCTTGATACCAAAATCAGATAAAGACACCACAAAAGAGAGAGAAAGAAATACAAACAAGCCAATATCTCTGATGAATATAGGTTTGGGTTTCAAGTTCAGATGGCAGAGTAGTATGGAGATCCTATGCTTGCCTCATCCCTCAAACACATTCTGAACACCCCGAGAAACTGATGTGAATACTGAGAGAACAAACTGCCCAGCTAGAGGGGGGGAAAACAGCCACATCCAACGGTAGGAACTGCTGAGAGTTGATTTGGGGGAAAAAAGAAGTGTGCTTTTCTGCATAGGGGAGGGAGCCCTCATCATGGAGAGGAGTTTGAGAGGAGAGAGAGAGAGAGAGAGAGAGCACGCAGGGGATTGCACAAGAAAAACTCTTCCCCAAAACCACTGACTGGGAAAAGGAGAGGGGCTGACTACCACAAATCTTTAGAAGCAGAGGAACTCAAAATCCGAAGTTCAAGATGTTGCTTGGGTCCTGCCTGGCCGCGCAGCTGTGCTCCAGGGAGGAAGGACGGTAGAGACCAGGGAGTGGACAGCGTTCTCTGAGGATCCCCCGGGGCCCCAGGGTAGGAACAGTTTCCCTCCTTGGAGTGCATTTGGGAGAGGTAGCACTGCGTCTCAGGGAAAAAAAAAAAAAAAAAAAAAAAAAGACAGGAGCCCTGGAGGGGCCCCGTAATTAGAATAGCAGCAGAGGCACCTGCTGAAGGCAGCTAACCTAGAAACCAGCTTTTGGCTGCCCTTTACCATAAACCCCTAGCCCCACATTGTTGTTTGACCACTTTTCTGGGACAAGCTGGCACCGCCGACAGTGTGGCCCTCTCCCAGAGGATCAGTGCCAGTCTGCACCACACCGGGGCCCCAGACTCTGGAGCTTTGAAACCCAGCGTGACACCTGACATAAAGCGCAGGAGAACTGTGCCACCTGGTGGGCCGACAGACGCGATGGAGGCAGGGATCTGATGGAAGCTGGGGACACAAGAGGGGAGACTGTTGGTTCTTCTGTGAGGACTTCCTGAACAGCAGCAAATGGGAATTCCCTACTCCTGGGATGAGAGTAGGGTGAGGCCAATCTCCCCCCACCCCACCACCAACACAGACTTCAGCGAGCAGCACAGCGCCCCTAGTGGAGACCGTAGCTTCTTACACCAAGCCCTGAGCCCCGCAGATCCATCTTTACTAGGGCAAGTCAGGCTGAGAACCATCGCAGGAGCCCCCTCCCCTAAAAAACCACACCAAGTCTATTGATCATAGAGTGCTGCTGCCAAGCTTCAGCTTTAGGGGAGATAGGATCTAGCTTCCTTTAACAAGCCGACCAAAACACACCTAGTTAGAATTTGCCATGCGGAGGACAAGTTGTTTTTTTTTTTTTTTTTTTTAATTTTTTATTTTTTATAAACATATATTTTTATCCCCAGGGGTACAGGTCTGTGAATCACCAGGTTTACACACTTCACAGCACTCACCAAATCACATACCCTCCCCAATGTCCATAATCCCACCCCCTTCTCCCAAACCGCCCCCCCCCCCCCCGCAACCCTCAGTTTGTTTTGTGAGATTAAGAGTCACTTATGGTTTGTCTCCCTCCCAATCCCATCTTGTTTCATTTATTCTTCTTCTACCCACTTAAGCCTCCATGTTGTATCACCACTTCCTCATATCAGGGAGATCATATGATAGTTGTCTTTCTCTGCTTGACTTATTTCGCTAAGCATGATACGCTCTAGTTCCATCCATGTTGTTGCAAATGGCAAGATTTCATTTCTTTTGATGGCTGCATAGTATTCCATTGTGTATATATACCACATCTTCTTGATCCATTCATCTGTTGATGGACATCTAGGTCCTTTCCATAGTTTGGCTATTGTGGACATTGCTGCTATAAACATTCGGGTGCACGTGCCCCTTTGGATCACTACATTTGTATCTTTAGGGTAAATACCCAATAGTGCAATTGCTGGGTCATAGGGCAGTTCTATTTTCAACATTTTGAGGAACCTCCATGCTGTTTTCCAGAGTGGCTGCACCAGCTTGCATTCCCACCAACAGTGTAGGAGGGTTCCCCTTTCTCCGCATCCTCGCCAGCATCTGTCATTTCCTGACTTGTTGATTTTAGCCATTCTGACTGGTGTGAGGTGATATCTCATTGTGGTTTTGATTTGTATTTCCCTGATGCCGAGTGATATGGAGCACTTTTTCATGTGTCTGTTCGCCATCTGGATGTCTTCTTTGCAGAAATGTCTGTTCATGTCCTCTGCCCATTTCTTGATTGGATTATTTGTTCTTTGGGTGTTAAGTTTGCTAAGTTCTTTATAGATTCTGGACACTAGTCCTTTATCTGATATGTCGTTTGCAAATATCTTCTCCCATTCTGTCAGTTGTCTTTTGATTTTGTTAACTGTTTCCTTTGCTGTGCAAAAGCTTTTGATCTTGATGAAATCCCAGTAGTTCATTTTTTCCCTTGCTTCCCTTGCCTTTTGCGTTGTTCCTAGGAAGATGTTGCTGCGGCAGAGGTCGAAGAGGTTGCTGCCCGTGTTCTCCTCAAGGATTTTGATGGATTCCTTTCGTACATTGAGGTCCTTCATCCATTTTGAGTCTATTTTTGTGTGTGGTGTAAGGGAATGGTCCAATTTCATTTTTCTGCATGTGGCTGTCCAATTTTCCGCGGAGGACAAGTTTTAAACACTCCCCCTACAGGCAAAGAGAAACTCTGCAGGGGACTGACTCAAGGGAAGAAGCAGGCAAAACGCAACCTCAGATTGCATACTCTGAAACACTTCCTGAAACACGAGGCCCAAGAATGTATCTGACCTCTTCTTAATGCAACCATCACTCTCAGGAGCGGGAATACAATAGGCTTTCCTAACACACACAGTGACCCAGACAGAATGACAAGATGGAGGAACTCACCCCCAAAAGAAAGAAGAGGAAGAAACGACTGCCAGGGATTTAATCTGATGAATATAGAGATTAAATAGTAGCAAATCAAATCAAATCCAACAATGCATTAAAAAAAAAATCATACATCACGATCAAGTGGGGTTTATTCCCAGGATTCAAGGGTGATTCAATATTTGCAAATCAATAAGAGAAAGAATAGAAACCATATGAACATTTCAATAGATGCAGAAAAAGTGTTTGACAAAGTACAACATCCATTCATATAAAAACCCTCTGCAAAGCAGGTCTAGAGGGAACATATCTCAACCTACTAAAAGCCTTATATGAAAAACATACAGCCAACATCACACTCAATGGTAAAAAATGAGAACTTTTCTCCTAAGGTCAGGAACAAGACAAGGATGTCCACTCTTACAACTTTTATTCAACATCATCCTAGAAGTTCTAGCCACATCAATTAGACAACAAAAAGAAATAAAAGACATTTGAATTGGCCAGGAAGAAGTCAAAATGTCACTATTTGTGGATGGTATGATACGATGTATAGAAAACCCCAAAGACTGCCAAAAAAACTACTAGAACTGATAAATGAATTCAATAAAGTCACAGGATACGAAATTGATGTACAGAAATCTGTTCAATTCCTATACACTAATAATGAAACAGAGAGTAAAATTAAGAAATCCATCACATTTACAAATGCACCAAGAATAAAATATTGAGGAATAAACCTAACTAAAGAGGCAACAGATCTGTACTCTGAAAACTATAAAACACTGATGAAAGAAATTCAAGATGACACAAAGAAATGGAAAGACATTTCATGTTCATGGATTAGAAAAATACATATTAAAATGTCCATACTCTTCAGGGGTGCCTAGGTGGCTCAGTGGGTTAAAGCCTCTGCCTTCGGCTCAGGTCATGATCCCAGGGTCCTGGGATCAAGTGCCCCATTGGGCTCTCTGCTCGGCAGGGAGCCTGCTTCCTCCTCTCTCTCTGCCTGCCTCTCTGCCTACTTGTGATACTCTCTGCCTACCCTGGGATCATGACCTGAGCCGAAGGCAGACACCACCCAGGCACCCCGGATCCTAGTTTCTTATTTCTTTGCAGGCACTGCTCACTTCGCTCCTCAAGGTCTCCTCACTTCAATTTGTGGAAGCCCAACAGTATCCCCAACTCTGACCCCTCGTGCCTCTGGCCCTCCTCTCCTTAGATCCTTCCTTCAAGCAAGCTGTTGTGCCTGCCGAGGTATCCTTTTGGGGACACCAGAGCTAAGGACAGGGATCACCCAAAGGCTCCCCGAATTTCACCTCCCACCATGAAAAAATTCTGACTACACTGGCCTCACCCACATGAGGTTCTGCTCTGTTGGACTGGAAACTCCACAGAGTCAGGGGTAGGAACCGTAGGATACCGAGTAGGATGCCGATCCCATTTTGTCTGTGCCTTTTGAAACTGCTGCGTGCCCCCTTTTGAAACTGACTTGGCCATGTTGTGTGAAGCAACTTTTCTCCATGCTGTGCTTGGGACTCAAGTCAATGAATGTGGTTGCTCACTTTCTCAGGAAATGTGAAAGTGGAAATGCCAAGTGAATCCTTTTGACTCACTGGCCATCTTGCTATCTTTCTAGGTAAGTGTACAGTCTGGCTTTAGAGGAGGTCCAGGTTCCATATCCAGTCGTCTCTCCTCCAACTTAGAACACTGCCTCTCATGTGTGTGTACTCGCCGCTGAGAACCCAGCTACTTACGTCAGTGAGGGGAAAGTGGCAGAGGAGAACCTCACTTCTTACTCTGACCTTTACCCCCAAACTCTGCCTTTCTCCTGTTGCTCAGCATGGCCTTCTCCTGCCCAAAGCCAACCCCTTCATGTTCACAAGGGGTCTCGCTTCCTCATATCTGCTCAACGACTTGACTCCCATCATCTTTCTTTTGTTACAAAACTCTCATGAGTCATTCTGCTTCGTGTTCTCCCTCCTGTCCCATTCTTTTATTTAAAAATTCTTAACTATGGAACTTATTTATGGACAGAAGACTGTCGCTCTCGCTGGCAAGAACGACCCGCAAACGTGAGGGGTGGCAAGCTTCTTTATTAGTTCTCTCTCTGTCCCGACAGTCTCTCCGCTTTATATCCTTTACCTCGGCCAATCACCGATCTAGTCCACGCCCCTCTCCCTGATCGCGCTGCGAGCACGGGCTCACCCATGCTTGCAGCCAGCCAATCAGTCTCGCTTCCTCAATCCCCGGGCACCTCCGCATACGTGACTCCTTGCATCTATTTCATGGCTCTCCACAGAAGACAGTTTTAAAGAGGCATTCATATGTACACCACCAAAATGAAACAGATATTGCCTGTTTGCTGGGCGGTGTTGGTACAGAGCTTTCCTTAAGAAAGGAAGAGGGTTCTGATCCTGGGGAAGATGGACTGCATCTGCTCTCTTTAACCGAATGCATCTTAAAAACAAGAAAGAAGGCAAGGGGTGACTATTTTAGACTGTGAAAAGTATATCCTATTAACATATTAGTATGGGTGGCTCACTCAGGTGTCCAACTCTTGATTTTGGTGCAGGTCATAATCTCATGGTTGTGAGATCGAGCCCTGCTCGGGGCTCTGCGCTGGGCGTGGACCCTGCTTGAGATTCTCTTACTCCCTCCACTGCCCCTTTCCCCCAAAAATACATAAATAAAATCTTACAAAAACACATTAGTGTGGGGCACCTGGGTGACTCAGTGGGTTAAGCCTTTGCCTTCGGCTCAGGTAGTGATCCCGGGGTCCTGGGATCAAGCCCCGCATCAGGATCTCTGCTCAGCAGAGAGCCTCTTACCCCCCACCCCACCCCCGCCTGCCTCTCTGCCTACTTGTGATCTCTGTCTGTCAAATAAATAAATAAATAAATAAATAAAATCTTTAAAAACCCCACATTAGTGTGCCTAATAATAATAGCACAAAAATGGTTAAGGGAAGAAATAGAGCTACAACAGAGTGAAGTTTCTATGTCATATTGGAATCCAAACATAAAATTGTTTCTGATAAGTTATGACATGTGCTCTCAGCTCTAGAGCGACCGCTGAGGAAAAAAAAAAAAAAACCAGTTAAAAATCCTTAAATGAACTTAATGATACCCTAGAAATAGTCACTTGAAACAAAAGGTGATTTTGAAAGAAGACCAGAGGAACAAAATAGTTAGGACGCATAAAGGAAAAAAAAAAAGCAAAACAATCGATGTGATGCCAACCATATCAATAACATCTACAATCCAATCAAAGTGGATAAAAGCAATACCCAGCTGCATGCTGTCTTCAGAAAATATACTTTTGATTCAATGATACAGATTAATGGGAAGTAACAGGTTATAAAAAAGACATACCATTCAAACAGCAGCCACAAGACAGCTAGTGTGCTTGTACAAATATCACAAAAATAGACTTTAAGATAACAACTAAGGCAGGACGCTTCTGTGGCTCAGTTGTTAAGTGTCTGCCTTTGGCTCAGGTCATGATCCTAGGGTTCTAGGATCGAGCACCGCCGCATCAGGCTCTTTGCTCAGCAGGGAGTCTACTCCTCCCTCTCCTGCTCCTCCTTTTTGTGTTCCCTCTCTCGCTGTGTCTCTCCCTGTCAAATAAATAAAATCTTAAAAAAAGAAAAAGACAACAACAAAGGAAAAAGAGGGACATTTAAGGATGATAAACAGGTCAATTCATTAGAAAGATATAATAAGCATGAATATTAATCAGCATGAACCCTAAAACACATGAAGCAAAAATCAACAGAAGCGAAGGCAGATGTGGAAAATGCAACAATAATAATTGGAACTTTCCATAACCCACTTTATGAAACAGAGAGAACACTAAGGCTGACTATCAGCAGGGACATAGAAGACTTAATACCATAAACCCACCAGACCTAACAAATACAGAACACTTTCCCCGACAGCACATCACAATATTCTTCTCGTCAAAATGCTTCTCACACAAAGCATTCTCCAGAATGGATTACAGATTGGCCTATTAAAGAAGCCCTTAGACACCGTCAAGGATTGAAATAACACAAAGTAATGCTGTGGAGAGAGAGTTGGGTCAGTTTCCTTCCAGTTTGATATGGAGCAGTAGAATTATCCTGAAGACTCCCCGCCATGTTTTCCCACGATGCTCCTTTTGCAATAGGGTTACCAGTGAACACATTTCATTTACTTTGTGTTTTGTAGTCATTCTTTTTTTTTTAAGATTTTATTTATTTATTTGAGAGAGAGAGCATAAGCATGGGGAACAGCAGAAGCAGAGGGAGATGCAGTCTCCCCACTGAGTAGGGAGCCCGACTCGGGACTCAATCCCAGGACTCTGGGATCATGACCTTAGTCGAAAGCAGACGCTTCACCAACTGAGACACCAACTTCACCAACTGAGACACCTAGGTGTCATTCTTGAAAGGATTCTTATAAAAAGAAAAACAATTTGGGGGAATGGATGGTGACATCAGAAAACAATGAAGAGATGCTAGAAATTATGGTAAATTCTCTGTCTTAATTGTAGTTTTAGAGCTTCTTCCTGGATACGGCCACAGACAGTCACTTAAAGAAGGTTCTGTCAGCCCTCTCTTTCTGAGCCACATTTTTATTCCTTTCAGTATTCCCAAAGTCCTCATTTTTTATGGTAGCAACCGTTCAAAGTAGCCAATCTTATCATGTACATGAGACACAGACACAGATGGGGCCATCAAGCATAGCTCCTTAACTCCACCTCTGTAGTTCTGTAAGTCTTGTCTAATGCTACGTAACAAGGCTCCTCTTCACCCAATTCCCATTAATATGCTCTGCATTTTCCTGTAGCCCTCTTACAATTTTGTTAAATTAGCATTTGGTGAGTGGAGCACAGGACACTGGGTGGTACCCTGTGGTTCAGTAAAAGACCACAGGAGAAACTAACATAGAGAAGTTTACGACTTGAGGTCATACCTTGAAGGGCAACTTGGGGAGAGCAAGGCAGGTGCAGACAGAAAGAGCAACAAGACTTGGGGCCCATGCCCTTATTAGGGGGTGTGGGTGGTGTGCTTTGAGTTTCCCTGAGCTAGGGCTACATTGGTCAGTGCAGACCAAAACAGTAGGGTTTTGGTAATAAGGCCCATGGGTGGGTCTTATTTCGAGGAGACTTGGTAGTTACTGTGGGGTGAGTGTTTGGAGACTCTAGGGCCAGGAATTAGCATTAGAGAGTGGGGTAAAATTTCTGCCCATTTGGAGAAACAACTTATTGTTTAAAAGCTTGAGGTTAAGTGTCTGACTTAACCTATGCTTGAGTCAATTAAGTGTCTGACTGGCTCAGGTCCTGATCTCAGGGTCCTGGGATTGAGCCCTGCATCAGGCTCCCTGATCAGTGGGGAGTCTGCTTTTCCCTCTTCCTCTGCCCTCCCCGTGCTCATGCTCTCTCTCTCTCTCTATCTCAAATAAATAAACAAAATCTTTTAAAAAGTAAAATACAATAAAAGCTTGAGGACCATGTCTCTGAGTAGACCATTATGTTTCTCTCGGTCTGGCCATGGGGGGGGCATAATCTAGGTAGAAATTCCATGAGATCCCATGTTCTGCAGCTCATGATTGAACACTTGGGAGGTGAAATGGGCACCTCGATCTGAATCCATAATGTCTGGTGGGTCGAAGGGGATGAACATACATCTGGTTAAGAGGGAGATCCTGTGATGGGAGAGAGCTGGCTGGAGAGAGCTACCGGCCAGAGTCCAGGTAAGCTACAGGGGATGGTGGATGCATACATACCTAATAGCACCAGCAGGGGGCAGCAGTGGCCCGATGAAACACATTTGTCAGCCCTAGAGGGGTCTGTCACCCTGGGGCCCAAGTCTCCCCCTGGGAGACTTTCAGGGTTTTGTTTGGGAACAAAGGAGGTAGTTATCTATCACCAATTTGGCTAGAGCCTGGGTGAGGGCTCCCCATGGCCGTGTCTGTACACCCAGTCAGTGAGGGCTGTCACTCCCCAGCGGCCTGATGTAATATGGGCCCACTCAGCACTAGTGGGTACGGCATCTTGGAAGGAATAGTCGTGTCTGGGGCAACGTCTGGTACTCTGGGAAGTCATTCGTGTGGGGTCTTGAGACATACATGTCTTTTGGATAAGGATCTGCAGTGTAGTTATAATGTTTCTGGTGTCTGCCGATGTGTGTGTGCGTGTGTGTGCAGGCACGAATGACCATAACCAGCATGTGTAAGTTGGCTGTTTCTCTCCAAGTGGAGGCACCCCAGGTCGGCTTTCTCTGAATCATGAAAGTACCCTTTTGCCATTGTCTAGGCCAGACGATGAGCCCCTCGGCTACTTCCCAGAAGTCGGTAAAAATGAGCGTCCTTGGAAGTCTCATTTGTGTGGCCAGGCACATCCTTACCGATTCTGCTTGTGGGACGGAGCCAGGAGAGCCCTCCTGACCAGGGACAGGCCAGTAGCAGGATGATACGCTGCAGTGTCCCAGCAGGCTGCCTCGCATACAAGGATGCTGCTGTTATCAGTGAGAAATACAATTCCCTTTCCACTTATTTTTTTTTTTTAAAGATTTCATTTATTTACTTGAGAGATAGAGGGAAAGCACTCAGGGGGAGTGACAGGGAGAAGCAGACTCCCCGATGAATAGAGAGCTCGATCCCCAGACCCTGAGATCATGACCTGAGTGGAAGGCAGATGCTTAACCGACTGAGCCATCCAGACACCCCTCCCTTTCCATTTTAGACAGTTGGCTCCAGTGGGCTCCCTGGACCACCAGAGAGGCTGGCATTGGGGGTGCTGCTAGCTGCACCTCAGTACCAGTGGGCAAGGGGCTCAGCATGGGGGAAGCCACATCCTCTTATAATTTGGAAAGGCCCTTAACATGAGGTTTAGCCCTTCCTGAAGGACCCAGAGGGGCCTCTGGGGCGATGTCAAGCCTCTGCTGGGTTGAATCTCTGACCAAAGCAGGATAACACTATGTGGGAAGCAGTAGACACTGTGAGCTCATTATTGCCTTTTTAAAAGGGCCCTGTAGTCTGCCAAGATTTGGTGTTCACATTGTGTGTACAAGGCTGCTGTCTAGGGCAGATGGTTGGTCCGAAACCCATGGGCAACCAGATGGAGCCAAGTTTAGACCAGGAATGCCACCGGTTATAATCAGGTGTTGACAGTAATTCTACACAAAAGTCTGAGCTCAGATGGACTAAAGGCAGGGCCTGCTCTAAGTCACCTGAGGAAGGTTCTTCCTGATGGAAAGAGGCTGATTTGCTTGCAACAGCATCAGTGGGCCTCAGTAGAATGGATATGTATGACATGTGTTGCCCCCAAGGGTGAGGAGACCTCACACGTGTTGTGCCTGCTGAAGCAGGAGGCTTGATGGTTTGGGATCGTTGTGTTCCAGAAAGAGGGACTCCGTGGCTCTCAGCTGGTCACCCTCTGCCCAGAAACCCGACAGGAGTGGCCAGGCCTTGGCTCTTACAATGGGCAATGATGCATTCTCTCTGCTATAAATGTTGTGTCACCAGAAGTAAATATCCCTGTGTGGCATCCTCAGAGGCCCCCATGATGGAATGTCATCTATATGATGGTGAAGGGGGCAGCGGGTTAGTTTGAGTGGATTTGGATCTTGTCTGCAGAAACTATGTGCAAGGGGGGGGGCTACTCAGATCCCTGTGGGCAGCCGAGGAAATGTATATTGGGCGGCCTCAAAAGTGAATGCAAATTGAGGCCAAGAGTCTTTGGTCAGTGGAACCCAATAAGACATGTTGGCAACAGCCAGGAAGCAGAGAGAGGTCCTGAGCCTTTGCATACCATCTGTTATGTCTACAATACTGGGAATGGGGCCTCAAGGGCAGGAACCTGTGCATTTAAGTTCGTATAGTCGATTGTTAGTCTCCATTCATTGGTGGTCGGTTTTAACATTGTCTGGAACTCTTAAAGGGTGAGATGGTAGGCCTGATGATCCCAGGTCTCTAATGAAGGTCCAAAGGCCTTCTGTACTTTGTTTCAGCCAACATTTTGGTGTATTTAACATTTTCTCTAGAGGAGGCAACTGGATGGGTTCTCATGGGCAGCTTCCAAGAGGAAAACCAGGAATTTGGATTTATTCCCAGACATGTCACTGAGTGAGGGTCTTCATACCTCTCCTAGGAAGAAAGAGAGCTAGGCGGCCACCACCACCGGCAACTGTTCTAGAAATACAGTGCCACTAGACACGTCAAGACTAATATTCACTCCCTTTACAGTTTTACCCGCCACGTCTTGTAGACTGTGGGAAGTTTCCTCGAGGAGTTGAGAAGGGTTATTTGGAGTTATCCTGACTGAGCTTCTATGTCTAACAGGACCACCAGGACTGTAAATGGATGTTTGTCCCTAGAAGGTGGGACAAGTTCCAGGGAGCCACTGAGTCCCTCAGGGTAATGCTCTAGGGGACACTGCTAAGCTGCAGTTGGGGAAGGGAAGTTTTGGGGGACAGAGGGGACCTTGAGAACTTGGGCCACCAAATCTGGGCTCTGTGGCGAGGTAACTGCTTGTTTTAGGGAGAGGAGTTTGCACCAGGGCCATCCAGATATAAGGTCATTAGAAACCCTAACTGGCAGAGCTGTTCATATAAGGCACTCTCCTGTTTAGAATCATCTTAAGCATTGCTTCCCAGTAGGGTTAGCATGGGGCTTTGGGACCAGGAAGTGGGAAGGGTATTCTGCAAGGAGCGTTGCAAGGCCTGGACCCCAAGGGCTGGCATTGGGGTTGTGGGCTGTCTCTGTGTGCCCTGTAAACTCTGGGAATCTGTGTGTCTCCTTCCTGGCAGAACACCATGTATGTTCCCTCCAGGACTCCTGAATAGCATAGGAGGCCTCATGAAGTAAATAAGTCCAGACTTGTAATTGGGGGGAGTCACTGTAAGAAGGGGCTTACAGGGGTCCCTATTAGAAGAATTCTCTGGATTTGGGGTCGATTTGGGGCCTCTTTAGAATTAGGTATATAGTCCAGATCATCTGGGTTGCTATGTTCAAAAAGATGAGAAACCCATTGGACCATACCAATCTTAGGGAGAAGGAGTTGGGCTTCATCTAGTGTCTTCTGTTGATGTGGAGCCTTTGCAGTGACAACCATGACAAAGGGATGTGAGGTTTACATTTAGTGGGGAGCATGATAACTTCCTTAGGTGTTTTAGATACCAGCACCGGGTGTTCAAGCTATGCACAGCTCGGGACATTAGATCTTATACCACCATGCCTCAGAAGTGGGGCCCATGATACCCCATAGGGCTGGGGTGGGGAGTGAGGTGTGACGGCAGCCAGGTATACAGCAATAGAGGGACTGCAGACCCAGTCTTCACTTGCCTTTGCGAGGAGCCAAGCCTTCCCCAACGCTAAGGGCCCTGCCTGGTACCTTTATACAGCAGGCCTACACTTGGATGCCGGTCGCTACTCCCATGTCCCAGCCATGAACTAATGCAACAAGGCCTTGAGAAAAATCATAGCTAATTTACCTAACAGTTGGCTCTACTTAGAGTTGTGAAATACACTCAAAGTCTATTCCCTGCGGGGGTAATTCACCCTCTGTGGGCATTAGCAAGCAGAAGACACACCCACCCACCACCACACACCCACCACCCTGAACTGAGTTCAGGGCATTCTTCCCTTTCATTTAAGGATAATGCATGTTCACAACCAGGTAGTTTCATTGACCTACCCTGTAGAATCCCAAAAGTGTAACCACTTTCCTTTTTTTCTCTCCCTTTTTCACTTGTCTTCAGTCCAGGCTGGCAGTGTTTCTGCTGGCATAATGAAATCACCTGAAATCACTTTAGCAAGTGATGGCCCAGCCACATTTCGGATGTTTTCTCCAGAACATTCTTTCTCATTTTTTTGCAACATGTTTACGCTAAGAATTTTCAAAATATTCAAGTTCTGGTTTGCTTACTACTTCTATGTATCTCTCTCCTCTTCCATCTTACAATGAGAAGGAAGGAGAAGCCAGGTCATACTTTCAACGCTTTGCTTAGAAATCTCCTCAGTTTGGGGCACCTGGGTGGCTCAGTGGGTTGGGCCTCTCCCTTCGCTCAGATCATGATTCCAGGGCCCTGGGATTGAGCCCTGCATAGGGCTCTCTGCTCAGAGGGGAGCCTGCTTCCCCCTCTCTCTCTGCCTGCCTCACTTCCTACTTGTGATCTTTCTCTGTCAAATAAATAAATAAAATCTTTAAAAAAAAGAAACCTCTTCAGTTAAATATTCAAGTTCATCACTTACTAATTCTACTTTTCACAAAACACTAGAACACAATGCAACCAAATTTATTTGAAAAAACAAGGTTTTTTTTTCCTCCTCCAATTTCCAGTAACATGTTCTGTCCATCTGAAACCTCACTACAGCCATCTTTAATAGTCACGTGTCTACAGATATTCTACTCAAGATGGTGTACGCCTTCTCTAAGATAAAAAAATAAAAAACAAAAAACTTTCTCTAAAGCTCTCTCTTTTTTTCTTCCTGATCACTCAAAAGAATTACCATTAACATGCATATTTCTACCAACAGTTTCTTCAGGGCAATCTAGGCATTTTCTATCATGCACTTTAAAACATTTCTAGCTTCTCCGCATTACCAAATTTTAAGGCCACTTACTTCTATGTTTTTAGGTATTTGTTACCAAGAGGTAAAACTCCATATGACAGTACCAAAATCTGTAGCAATACCCAGGACAAGGAACAGTAGGGATAGAAGCTATACATTAAGCCAACAAGACAGGCTCCCACTCACATGTCTGAATTAGCTACTGCCACAGCTCAGTGTCAAAATGTTGGGTCGATTAATATGTCAATGTTGGACCAACAACACCATGTCATTTCTCCAGGAGACCAACTAGAACATGGACACTGAACTGGTCATATTAGATCTTTCTCAAGACCAAAGGGGAGTGATTCGTCTTAACTGGAATCAACCCAGACTAAGTATTTCTCTTTCTTGCCTTTACGACTCAGCTAGAATAACTGTTCAAAGGCACAGAGGAGCACTGATTCACCAACATAAACATATTCATTACACTTCATCGAGCCGAAGAAGACATGGGGTGTGAAAAAAAGGCCTGTCAATGGGTTCATGACCACCACATCCCTGATCGCCTGGTTGAAATTCACACTCTATCACATGGAAGCTGCCAGCATCATAGAGTGATGGGATGGCTTTGTTAAATTTAAAGGGCACTGGGGAGCCAGCTAGCAGACGATAGTATGCAAAAACTGGAAATTATTTCCAAATTAAATTACATACTCTTAATCAATGGCCACTCTATAGTTCTTCATTCCCCATTGGTAGAATAAATAGTTCTGAGAACAAAATGGTACAAGTTGAAATAGCCCCATTTACCAAACTCCTAGTACTCCACTTGGGGATTTTGTTCCCTTTGTCCTTGCAAATCAGGCTATGTATATGAGCATAGAAGTCCTGGTATCCAGAATGGGAACCTCTCTACCAGGAAACACAGGAAGAGCATCATATATTTAATTATGCCTACCCCACTGTCATGTCCTTTTCCTGGGCTAAGAGGCCAGAATTCAAGGAAAGGAGTCACCAATTGGACTGGATTAATAAACCCTCAATGTCAGCGGGAGGTACAGATGATCTTTCTAGTATATCTACATATTCTTTTCCTCCAGAGTTGTTCCACTTGCAGGATGAGGGGGGACCATCTTGTGGTACCTCCCTGTCCAACTCCAATGGTAAAGAGACATGGGAACTTGCCAGCCCCTGGAAAGAGCATGGTGTGTAGAAAGTCTGACCCCCCAAAGAGTAGGCCACTGCTCCTGGTATGACTCGTAGACCAGGACTGTGAGGGGTACCTAGAATATGTTATAGCAGAGAGAGGGAGGGAGAGAGAGAATAAATAATACTTGTAGATCTTAGATTAGCTGCAATGATGGGATCTGTAGTTCACAGACTAATTTCCTCTTGTAAGTTTTCCCTGAAAGAAGTTATTCCATGGTGATTGAATTTATTACATAAATCATATGCGTTGACCCAGCATGAGAGGTGGACTGTGTGGGTAGTTCCTGTACACCCCTAGATACACCTAACCACTGGGAGTTTTGACAGATGGTGGCTCATGGCAGGATTTAGCCCTTGGAATTGCTCTCGGCCAAAGGAAGTGGTTCAATGTTACATCCCAGGGGCACTGCCTGTATCCAATAATCGGTCAATGTGGGGTTGCAATGGCTTATTCTGTGCCTCAGTTACAGACGTTTGTGAAGAGTCAAACGTGTTTTAAAAAGAACAAAAAGTTGGTTAAGCGACTGCCTTCGGTTCAGGTCATGATCTTGGAATCCCAGGATCGAGTCCCACATTGGGCTTCCTGTTTGACATGGTGTCTGCTTCTCCTGCTGACCTCTCTCCTCTCATTTGAACATCACAGCACACGGACTCTTACCCTCATCTCCCAAAGAAAAATAAATAAAGAAAGATATTCATATTATATAATGTTCTCCCTCCCCAGTATTCAACCATCACATTGACAGGGCTCTGGGACAAAAAACAGTGGATTACCAGGGAAAGAGCTGCATGACCCAGATTCTATATAAGGGATTTCTAGGAGATTCCATGTAAGAAGACCAAATGCAATAAGAGAGAAGAACAAAGCTAAATAAAACCAAGTACGCTAGAGGAGATTGAAGCCTCTGGCATATACAGATACAGAAGACATTAAATTAAATTAAATACAGCCTGTCATCTAGCCAGATTGACTTTAAACCTCACACTAAAAGCCTGTTTGTCTCCATCTGACCACCCGATGCATCAGACACAAAGCGAACAACAGATGGTCTCAGATAAGGCATAGATTTTTGGAATTAACAGACCAGGAACTTAAAATGACTGAGACAAAGCATGAGAGACTGTGGACTCTGAGAAACAAACTGAGGGTTTTGGAGGGGAGAGGGGTAGGGATATGTGTGAGCCTGGTGGTGTGTATTAAGGAGGGCACGTATTGCATGGAGCACTGGGTGTGGTGCATAAACAATGAATTCTGGAACACTGAAAAAATAAATAAAATAACTGAGATTAACATGCTAAGGGCTCTAATGGAAAAAGTGGGCAATATGTTAGAACAGTTGGGTAATACCAGCAGAGAACTAGAAACTCTAAGAAGCAGTAGAATGGAAATGCTGGAAATCAGAAACTCTGTAATGGAAAAGATGGATGCCTTTGATGGGCTCAACAGCAGCCTCATGGCGAAGAGAAGAATAAAATAAGATGAAATCAGAGAGGAAGGTAAACCATAAGAGACTCTTAACTCCAGGAAACAAACTAGGGGTTGCTGGAGGGGAAGTAGGTGGGGGGAGGGGGTAACTGGGGGATGGGCATTAAGGAGGGCACGTGATGGAATGAGCACTGGGGGTTATATGCAACTGAGGAGTCACTGACCTCTATCCCCGAAAGTAATAATATGTGATATGTTAGTTAATTGGATAAAAAAAAAGTATCTGTAAGCTTGACAGCTAGTTTTTGGGAAACTTCCAAACTTAAATGCAAAGTGAAAATAGAATTTTAAAATTTAACAGAATCGGTAATTGTGAGACAGCAGCAAACTGTAATAATCTTGTAATGGGAATATCAGGAGAGAAGAAGGAGGGAAAGGACCAGCGGAAACTTGAAAGTAACCATGGCTGAGCATCTTCCCAAATTAAGGACAAACACCGCATCGAAATCAGTGGCCCAAAGGAGATTGATTTCTTTCAAAAAGAGACACACGTATCCAGGTAGAAATTGTATCATTGTTGCCAGAGTTCGGGGGCAGGTAACCAGGATTGCATGTTAAGTCAATAGAACGGTTTCTTTCGGGAGGTGATGAAAATGTTCTAAAATGAAGTAATCGTTATGGTTTCTGAGTTTTCCCAGATTTTAGACTTAGCAGAAAAAAATACTCCAAAGCAGCTATTAAATATGTTCACAAAATACCTTTGAGAACGAAAGACAGACATGGGAACAATGACCTCAGAGGATATGTCAGTAAAGAGAACGCATGACTTGGAAGGTACAGTTGCTGAAGTGTTAAACCCACCAATTGCCTCAAAGGTTGATCAAAATGGTAGCAAAACAGAATCATCGAACGTGAGGCTGGGGCAAGAGGCTAGCGTTATGTCACACGAAGAGCAGAAAGAAAAGACACTGGCGAATTCTCCAAGATGGCGTAATGGCCTTTGAGGAACAGAATGTAGCCTTTTCAGATTGGATTCTTTGATTTAATAATTTACATTGGTGGCTCATCCATGTCTTTTCCTGACTTGATAGCTCATTTTTTTTCTTTTCTTCTTTTTTAGGGTGATAACCCCTTGTCTGGGTAGACCACAGTTTATTTACCCCTTCACCCCCCGAACGGACATCACAGTTGCAGCCAGATTTTGGCAGTGATGGAGATAGCTGCTGCAGGGATGCACACATCCCTGTGCGGGATTTTGAGTGGACGTAAGTTTCCATTTTATTTGGGTAAATACCAAGAAGCATGACTGTTCCTGTATTTTCTGTTCAGTTCCTCCATAGCCCATTGCGTGTTAGCCACATGAATGTTTTGTAATATCGGAGGGTTGTTATTTCTGTTCTTCTGTCACCGACTACAGGAAGAGACCCTTAGAGACCGTGTCTTATCCACTGCTGTGTTCCCAGCACAGAAAAGGCCCTCACAAAAGTTATCTGAAGGAATCAACAAGCCTGTGGAAGTCAACCTCTTTAGGAACTTATCACTGCCTTAGCCTCTGCCCTCTGTCACTCTCCACTCTGCCCACCTTTCGAGTTAACTTATTATTAGTGTGAATTCGTGGTCCGATTTGAAGTGAAGCAGAGGGTCACTTTCCACCAGGGAAGGATTGCACCATACTCCACGTGCTTTTGTTTACTCGGGGTTATTTTCATTAACTCTTTTAATCAAAATCAGTACTACACTAAACCTTTAGGACTTTTCACAGGAAAATCAAAAAAGGTTCCCTTTTGGGGCTCTCAAGGGACACATTCTGCAAAGAACTGGGATCCTTGTAGTAGGTTTATTCTGTGTTATTTACAGATGTGGGGATCAAAGTCCAGTGACATTTCAGGGCACTGCTGACGAAAAGACTTTTCACAAAGTGCACCTTTAAACAGTGCTAATGGTCAGCTGTTGGAGGCATCTCAGCAAAAATACTTCTCTGGGACTTTAAAGAAAACGGCTACCCACCTGATCCCCAAACAATTTGGAGAATCAGCTTCCGTGGCCCTGGTGGAGGTAAAGCGGGGCCCATTGAGGAAAAAGTGGGGTCAGGATCAACACAGGCTTGGTGTGACGTAGTGAATGGAGACCCTTCTCCCTTTGAATTTTTCTAAATAAAGTCCTTTTGCCTTCCACGGGGGATCACTTGTTCAGCCTCGATGGCCTTTCAGGACCTCTTGGATCAAGTTGGAGGCCTGGGAAGATTCCAGATCCTTCAGATGGTTTTCCTTAGTCTCTCCAGCCTCATAGCGTACCCTCATGTTTCGTTGGAGAACTTCACAGCAGCCGTCCCTGGTCACCGCTGTTGGGTCCACATCATCGACAATGACACTGTCTCTGCTAACGGCACTGGGATCCTGAGCCAAGAGTCCCTCCTGAGAATCTCCATCCCGCTGGACTCAAACCTGAGGCCAGAGAAATGTCGTCGCTTCATCCATCCCCAGTGGCATCTCCTTCACCTGAACAGGACCTTCGCCAACACGAGTGAGTCGGACACAGAGCCCTGTGTGGACGGCTGGGTGTACGACCAAAGCTCCTTCCCCTCCACCATTGTGACTAAGGTAAGACATCCCGTTTACCTTTTGTGAGTACACAGTCTGGGTGTTTCGAAGCAGCACAAATAATGAACATGCTTCAAGCCTTTAATCGCCATATAGGTGTTCATTCTTCATTATTTCAGGAAGTATTCTTTATTAAATGCCACTAATTACGTATTTAATGAGTCTCAGGACTAAAGAGTAGATGTGACCTTGCAATTATATGGCTTTTATTCTTAGGAAGACCAAAGTTTAAGCAAGGAGTTTATGTAATGGGTTAAACTTGTTACGCTCGTGAATTAGAAACATCAGGATATTGATCAAAACCTCGGAGCACGGACTGTGCCCGGGAGCAGCCATGTGAGATCTGCAGTAAAACTCTGCCATCGGTGAAAGTTTAAAGCTTCTCCAATGATTGCATTCTGCGGCCGAGTTTGAATCACTGAGTATGAAATGAAACAAGGCATTAATGTAGCCAACAAATTTAGATGAATCCTTCTAGAGGAAGTTGTATTTAGGCTGACACTTGAATGATAAAGATCAGCTGAGGCAAAAAAAAAAAAAAAAAAAGAACGAAAGAAAGAAAAAGAAAAAGAAAAAAGGAAGCTGGAAAGGAAGAAGCCTGCCTGATATAAAGAAACATAAAAGTCATTCGAGTAGCTTCCATCAGGTTTCCACTGAGGGGTTATGAGGTGCTATGCAGTGCTCTTTTGCCGGTCTCCTTCTCTTCTAGTGGGACCTGATATGTGAATCGCAGTCACTGAAATCAATGGCCAAATTCTTATTCATGGCTGGAATGCTGGTGGGAGGCATCATATTTGGTCATTTATCAGACAGGTGAGTGTCTCTGGATCAAGGGAGTATTTTGTTGAACCAACACATCATTCTTCCATGAAGACACACTTATTGTCAATCACACTGGCCTGGGGGCTTCTGTGGTCTCCAGGGATATAGAAACCCATGGGGGTTCAGTGTAGCAGGTGCTGTCAGCTGTGATTCCCACATACAGGACACAGAAACAGCATCTCCGTCAGACATAGGGACATTTTCGGACAGAGTTTAGAGAGGAGGTGACACAACATGTGTTTTAGGAGGATGGGGAAAAGTTACCTATGGGAACAGAGGGGATGTATCATGACATAAGATTTGGGCTATTTGAAGACACAGATACGTAAAACGATGTCCCAGACTTTGGCCAGGAAGGCGTGTTCAGTGCCTCCTGGACGCTATGAACTGAATGCTTATGGATTTCCAGAACATGGTCACCATGTCCCTGTTTCCCACGGGTGATGGATAGGCATTCCTACTAAACTTGTTGTGTCCATAAAAATATGTCTTGATGGTGTACAGAAAACATGTGTCCAGTGGCCTTGATTTTTGTTTTTGCAAAAACTGTGTTTTAAAGGTAAGTTTTCAACTATGTATTTAATCTAATGACAACTGCTGTCACCATTTGTGGTGTTAGAAATTGGAGAATCCTGTGACTGACAGTACCACTTCTGAGTTAGACAGCCATGCATGTTAGCACCAGGCATGTCTCCTCTGGGGGTTATGGAGAATTAAGATTCCCCTTACTACTTACCAACACGATGTCATCTGTTACGTCAGTTGGAAACTGTGAACTCTGAGGGTATGACAGTAAATGTAGCTTTTAATAGTGTTCCAAGTCAGAGTGTCCATTTCTAATGGTTCCATAACACAGAACCACCCAGTTACAGAAATAAAAATAAAACCATATCTCTGTGGTTGATTCATTTTTTAAAAAGAATTCCAAGATCATTCAGTTGGTAAAATACAGCCCTTTCAACAAATGGCTCCGTGACAAATAGATATCCACATGCAAAATAATAAAGCTAGATCCTTACCTAAAGCCATAATAAATATTAACAAAAAATGGGTTAATGACTTAAATACAAGAGCTAAAAACCATAAAACTCTTAAAAGAAAATGGGGGCAGTGAATCTATATGACCTTGGGTTTGGCCATGAATTCTTTGTTATGGCACCAAAAGCATGAGTGATGAAAACTATCGATAGACTGGTCATCATCAAAAATTAAAACTTTTTGCACCTCAAAGCACATTATCAAGAAAGTGAAATGATAACCTATGTAATGGGAGAAAATATTTTTGTAAATCATATGTACGCCATAAAAATAGGAAACAGACCAATGGAATGGGTTAAGTATTTGGCATATATGAAGAACTCCTACGCTAAAAAACAAAAAGACAAAAACCCCACATTTTAAATGAACAAAGGACTTGATTATACATTTCTTTAAAAAAAGATGTACAAATGGTGCATAAGCACATGAAAAAAGTGTTCAACATCATGATATTGAAAACAATGTAAGTCAAAACCACAGTGAAATACACTTCATACCTACTAGAATGGCTATAATATAATAAAACAAGATGGGGGGGGCTTCTGAGTGGCTCAGTCGGTTAAGCCTCTACCTTCCGCTCAGATCATGATCCTGGGTCCTGGGATGGAGTCTCGTATTGGGCTCTCTGCTCAGCAGGGAGCCTGCTTCTCCCTCTCCAGCTCCCCTGTACCTGTGTTCCCTCTCTTGCTATCTCTCTCTGTCATAAATAAATAAAATCCTTAAAACAACAACAACAAAACCAAGATGGAAAACATCATGCATTCACAAGGATATAGAGAAATTGGAAGTCTGCTGACAGGAAGGTAAGATAGTACAGCCACTGTGAAAAATACTTTGGAAATTCTTTAAAAAGTTAAATGCAGAGAAACCATATGACCTAGCAATTCCATTGCTAGGTATAAAACCAAAAGAATTGAAAAAGCGACTCAAACAAGTATTTACACAACAATGTCATTGCAGCATTATTCACAACAGCCAGAAAGCAGAAACAACCCAAGAATCCATCAATGGCTGAAGGGATAAAAGGGGATGTGTATATCCAATGGAATGCTTTTCAGCCATAAAAAGAAATAAATTTTTGGTCCATACTGTAATACAGATGAACCATGAAAATATTATACAAAGCAAAATAAGACAGGCACAAGAGGACAGATACTGTTTTCACTTCTATGAAATAACTAGAATAGGCAGATACATAGAGAAAAGGTAGGTTAGAGATACCAGAGGGTGGCGAAAAGAGGACTGGGACGTTATTGCCTAATGGACACAGAGTTTCTGCTGAAGATTTTGAAAATTTCTGGCAGTGGATAGTGGTTACACAACATTGTGAATCTAACTAATCCCAGTAATTTATAACTTTAAAGTGGTGAAAATGGCAAATTATATTTTTTACATATTATATTGCAATGAAAAAGGAACAAAATCAAGAGAATAAGATGACAAGTCACAGGCCAGGAAGAAGAATACTTGCAAGAGATTTATCTGAAAAAGGGGTTTTAATCCAAAATATAATCTTTTTTTATTGTGTTATGTTAGTCACTACAGTCCATCATTAGTTTTTGATGTAGTGTTCCATGATTCATTATTTGTGTATAACACCCAGTGCTCAATGCAATCCATGCCTCTTTAATACCCATCACCCGGCTCACCTATCCCCCACCTCCTCCCTTCTAAAAGCCTCAGTTCGTTTCCTGGAGTCCATAGTTTCTGATGGTTCAGCTCCCACCCCAATTTCTCCTCCTTCATTTTTCTCTTCCTTCTCCTAATGTCCTCCATGCTATTTCTTATTTTCCACAAGGAAGTGAAACCATATGATAATTAACCTCGTTTGACTTATTTCACTCAGCATAATCTCCTCCAGTCCCATCCATGTTGGTGCAAATGGTGGGTATTCATCCTTCTGAGGGAGGCACAATATTCTATTGTACATATATACCACATCTTTATCCATTTGTCTGTTGAAGGTCATCTCAGCTCTCCAAAGTCTGTCTATTGTGGACATTGCTGCTATGAACACTGGGGTGCAGGGCCCCTTCTTTTCACATCTGTATCTTTGGGGTAAATACCCAGTAGTGCAATTTCTGGGTCCCAGGGTAGTTCTATTTTTAGTTTTTTAAGGAATCTTCACACTGTTTTCCAAAATGGCTCCACCAATTTGCATTCTCACCAGCAGTGTAAGTGGATTCCCCTTTCTCCACAGCTCCTCTAACGTTTGTTGGAGCTTTGTTGTTTCTTGCCTTGTTGATTTTTGCCATTCTAACTGGTATATGGTGGTATCTCAATGTAGTTTCGGTTTGAATTTCCCTGATGGCTTATGATGTGAACACTTTTTCATATGTCTGTTAGCCATTTGTAGGTCTTCTTTGGAGAGGTGTCTGCTCAAACCTTCTGTGCATTTTTTGACTTGATTATCTGTTTTTCGGGTGTTGAGTTTGAGAAGTTCTTTATAGATCTTGGATATCAGCCCTTTATCTGTAGTGTCATTTGCAAGTATCTTCTCCCATTCTGTGGGTTTCCTCTTTGTTTTGTTGACTGTTTCCTTTGCTGTGCAGAGGCTTAGATTTCTTCATAATTGTCAAACCTTGGAAGCAACCACCATTCCTTTCAGTAGGTGAATGCATAAATAAACCATAATACATCTAACAATGCAATATTATTCAGTCCTAAAAGCAAATGAACAGTCTAGCTATGAGAAGACATGGAGGAGTCTTGGTTGCATAAAACGAAGTGAAAGCCGATCTGAAAAGGCTATACACTGTATGATTTCAACTCTGTGACATTCTGGAAAAGGAAAAACTGTAGAGGCAGTAAAAAGATGAGTGGTGGGCAGGGGACAAAGAAATAAATAGGCACATTACAGAGGTTTAGATCAGTGAAACTACTCTACAGGAGACTGTAATGGTGGGTACCTGTTAGTATACATTTGTCGAAAGCCATAGAATGTACAACACTAAGACTGTACCCCAATGTAAACTATGGACTTTGGGAAATAATGATGCATCAATGTAGGCTCAATTATATCAAATGTCTCACTTGGTGCAGGATATTGATGGGTAGGGAAGCTGTGTGTGCAATGGGACAGGATATATGGGAAATCTCTGTACTTTCTGCTCAGTGTTGCAGCCAACTTAAAACTGCTCTAAAAATAGTCTATCATAAGGAATAACATGGAGGACATTAGGAGAAGGAGTGGAAAGTTAATTGGGAGAAATCAGAGGGGGAGATGAACCGTGAGAGACTGTGGACTCTGAGAAACAAACTGAGGTTTTCGGAGGGGAGGAGGTGGGGGGTTAGGTGAGCCTTGTGGTGGGTATTAAGGAGGGTATGTGTTGCATGGAGCACTGGGCGTGGTGCATAAATAATGAATCTTGGAACACTAAAAAAATAAAACAAGATGGAAGAAAAAAAGAATTATAGCTTATACCAAAAAAAAAAAAATAGTCCATCTTTAAAAAAGAAATACAAAAAGTATTTTAATAAAGAAAAGAAAAAATAAGAAAATGTGGATCACAAAGCCTAAAATGATAATTATCTGGCTTTTTACAGGAACTGTTTACTGCTTCCTGGAGTAATAGCACTGAGGCTCTTTGCTCATTCTCTCAAATCGTTATTTCTCTCTGCTCGTTCCCTTCTATAAACCCTATCGATCCATCTTCACATAGTCTCTCTCCTGTGTCCACATGATTGTTAAATCCATCCAGGGAATTTTTTGTATTAGAAACTTCTTTTTCAGCTCTTGAATTTCAATAACTTTGGCTTACCTATATTGCTGCCCCTATGAGAATGTCTCTTTCTAAGCTTTGCATTTCATAGGCTAAAATCATAGATTATTTCTCTTTGAGAATTGTTCTATGACCACTTTAAAATCCTTGTTGGTTAGTCCTAAATTTTCTCTACTTTCAGCAGAAATCCAAAAGATTTCCATTCTCTAGGGAATGGAGTTCCATTTTCTTCATTCTTCACATAGTAGGATATTATAAATAATATCTTGAATATTATAAATATTAAGTTGCAAAGATTCTATTTTCCATTATTACTCACCAGTAATACTGATTCCTTTATTTTAGCAGAAAATTTTCAAGCCTCAGACTGAACTAAAATCTATTTCCTTTCTTTTTGAAGATTTTATTTATTTATTTGACCCAGACAGAAGACAGATCACAAGTAGACAGAGAGGCAAGTGGCGGGTGGGAGGAAGCAGACTCCCGCTGAGCAGTGAGCCCGATGAGGAACTTGATCCCAGGACCCCAAGATCATGACCTGAGCTGAAGGCAGAAGCTTAAGCCACTGAGCCACCCAGGGCGCTCCTTTTTTTTTTTTTTTTTTAAGGTTTTTCCTTTTTTTAAAAAAAAGATTTTATTTATTTATTTGAGAGAAAAAGGGTGGTGGGGGGGGAGAGAAACAGACTCCTGCTGAGTAGAGATCCGAACATGGGGCATGATCCCAGAACGCTGAGATCATGACCTGAGCCAGAGGCAGAGGCTTAACCAACTGAGCCACCCAGACACCACTAAAATCTATTTCTTATGCAGAAGTTCCAACCTCAGTTCAGATCTTTGTCTGTAGTTGACTTGCTTTGAGCTTATTCTGCATGTACTTACTCTCGGGGCTATTTAGGGGATGTGTGGTAGACACAATTGAAGGATCCTCTCTTTGCCACTTTCCCTTGCTGGGACCCTCACTCCCTTTGATGTTCCCAGTTTCCCACCTTCTGTGACCTGGTTCCCCAGATCACAAAATGCATGCCATTCACTTCTCTCACTGTGTGGGTTGCCCCTTATTCCAGGCTAATAGCTCTGGAAATAGGATCTTCCTTGTATTGGTCTCCATCTGCCCTCTTCGACAAGAGCAAACACTCCCCACCACAATCTACCTGCTTCTGTTCACTCTCAACTAAGCTCAGGTAGTTACTTTTTGTGCTCTGTACATGTGTCTTTTCTGAAGGAGTGAAAGACAAGCAGTAGGGTTTAAGACCTTATTCCTGTAACCTGAAAGGTACCCATCAGAGCCTTTTAAGAGAATTATTATGATAGAGTATTTATAAAATATCATTCTTGATGCTCCATTGATAATTAAGTGGGAGAGCCAGAGTGGGGGGTAGAGAAAACATTTAAGAGGCTATCAAAATAATCCTTAGGAAAGATGATGGGAGTTTCAATTAGGAAGGTGTCTTGGAAATGGTAACAAGTAGCTCTCTTTGGAACATACTTGGTAGGGAGATGCAACAGTTTCCTGATGGTTTCTGGTTTTTAAGAAGGAGGCTTTGGTGTGGCAAAAAGAAGATCAAGGATTGTATCTGTATCTTCAGCCAGAGCAAATGGATACATGCTAATATCATGAAATGAAGGAAAATAGGAAATGACTCATATAAGAGTAGAAAGTTAAGACTTCTGTTTGGGGTGTAATAAATTGGAAGTGCCTATTAGTCATGGAGATTTCAAGTAGAGGAAAACAGTGCTGAGTATGGACTTGCTTGAAAACATTCTGTCCCAAATATAAGCCCTGGCCAAGATTACATTCATCTAATAAATACCCAAGCTGCCATCTTCCCATGACTGTCCCATTAAAGGGGAATATATGGCCAACCAAGGAGATTCTAAAGTTTTATTTATTTGAGAGAGGTAAGTGGCAGGGGAGGGGCAGAGGGAGAGAGAGAGAGAGAGAGAATGAATCTCAGGCCGATTTCCTGCTGAGTAGGGAGCCCGCCAAGAGGCTTGATCTTAAGAACCTGAGATCATGAACTGAGCCAAAATCAAGTCGGACACTTAACCAACTGAGCCAGCCAGGCATCCTTAGAAACTACTTGTGTTTTTTAATACATGCATGCTAAAAAAAAAACTAGGAGTGATGTGTCACGTGGTTTGTAACTGCCATTCAGATGGTTCAACAGAAAAAGAAAGTGTGTGTGTGTGTGTGTGTGTGTGTGTGTGTGTATTCACAAAGGCAAAGAAATACAGCAAATATAGCAAAATGTTCTCTAGTGGTGAATCCGCTTGAGATTTACAGCAGTGTTCATTGCAGTATTCATTTAAACTTTCATATCTGACAATGTTCAAAATAAAGAGCTATGAACAAGTCCACTCAACTGGGAGCCACATACATCAGAAATATATGTTTTAAATAAAATTGGTAAAAATGTATACATAATTTTGTAACCTCTTTTAACGCATATGTTTACAGTTCTACATCATGTTTTCTTTTCCAATTAAAAAAAAATTTTAGACAGAGTCTTGGGGGGAGGGACAGAGGAAGAGGGATAAAAAGAATCTTAAGTAAACTCCACACCCTGTGTAGAGCCTGACTTGGGGCTCAATCTCTCGACTCTGAGATCATGACCTGAGCCAGAACCAAGAGTGGGACATTTAACTGACTGAGTCACTCTGGCACTCCTCAAATAAAATATTTTTTTCAAATAAAGTAGAGAAAACTATACCAAAAACAATATACACATCTAAAACTTCTCTAGTTACGTCATCAAACACAATTATTCTAACATTACTGTGTTAGCCAACGTAGCTAGTTACAGTAAGAACCCTAGAATCAAAATTGGGATTTTAATAAAATCATGATTCTCACTGTCCTCACAGCGTGGTATGGGTCATGTGGCTCCCCCATCCTCTGAGCAGTGGCTCAGGGAACCAGCATCTTCCATTGTGTGACTTTTTCATCTGCACCTTTTTTGTTTCCAGCCATGCTGTCCAAGAGAATGAGCAGGACCCAAGTGGACCTTGTATGAACAGGCCTGGAAGTGGCCTTGGTCACTTCTCTCCACAATCCATGGTCAGAATGCAGACCTGTGACTCTAACTTAAATAGAAGGCCAGGAAGAGTCATCTTCCTCAACATCTGGGAAGAAAAAAAATTGGTGTACATACAACCAAATTGCATAATCAATAATTAATGAAACAATCATCTTTCTATTTTGCATGGCACAAATTGTTCTTCCTTTGACTATCAATTACAGACAGTTGAATTATACTCATTTCATGAGACAGTGTCATCATTAGTTTGGCCATGAATTCCTTTCATGTTTGTATATATGTGTTTCATTTCTTCCCTTATGTCCCAATCCCAGTTCCTTCTTCCCAACAGGGGTTATTATAATGCATTAACTGTATTTCTTTAAATTCATATGTGCTTTTTGCCAAAATAAATGATATTGGTTTACATATATTTTAATTCACAGAGGTATGTAAATGTGTTTTTTAAAAGATTTTATGTATTGATTTGACAGGCAGAGAGATCACAAGTAGGCAGAGAGGCAGAGGGGTGGGCTCTGCTGAGCAGAGCGCCTGATGTGGGACTCGATCCAAGGACCCTGAGATCATGACCTGAGCTGGAGGTAGAGGCTTAACCCACTGAGCCACCCAGGCACCTCTGTAAATGTGTTATTATCTTATACTTTCTCTTTTGTACCCATTGCTATGTTTTTTGAGGTACATGCACATTCCTATGTATATTTCTAGTTCATTCCTCTAATTGGCGCCCTGTGCTCTACAGTGAAGATCCATGATGACGTTCCTTATCCATTTTTTGGTGATGGACAACCACACTGTTACCAAATGCCTGCTGCTCTAAATATCACTGTATTTTAAAGGTTTTTTGTTTTGTTTATTTATTTGAGAGAGAGAGTGTGCATGAGCAGGGGAAGAGAGAGAAGCAGACTCCCTCCTGAGCAAGGAGCTGGACATGGGGCTTGATCCCAGGATCCTGGGATCGTGACCTGAGCAGAAGGCAGACACTTAACCAACTGAGCCGCCCAGGCGCCCCTAGATACCACTACATGATATATCTTTAATACAGCTGCTTTTCATTTTGACTGACCAAACTTTCCAATAGTTGTCATTACATAGTTTCATTAACCGTAGCATTTCTTTATCTAGATTTTATTCCATTTCAAATGGAAATGTGAGTGTATATAATATAAATACTCAGAATATAAAAGATTTAACACTATGTTATAATGGAAATATTCTGTAAGCATAGCAAGGATTTCAGGGTTTTTGTGCAATCCCACTGTTTGTCCATTCCTGGTCATACAGAACCAGCACAGGTGTCTCGTCTACATTGTCCAGAGAAAGGTCCTCTCTCCCAGAAAACTGAAACACTGAATTCTCCTTCCTTTTTAAAAATACCTTCTTGGGGTGGCTCAGTTGGTTAAATGTCTGCCTTTGACTCAGGTCATGATCCCAGAGTCTTGGGATTGAGCCCCACATTGGGCTCCCTGCTTAGCAGGGAGTCTGCTTCTCCCTCTCTCTCTGCCTGCCACCCCCCCCCCCGCTTGTGCTCTCTCTCAAATAAGTAAATAAAATCTTTTTAAAAATAAATAAAATAAAAATACTTTCTTCTTCTCTGTTTCTTTCCCTCATCTTACCTAATCTTTTCCTCTGACAATTCACTCTAAACTAAGTTCTCTGAGTTGTGGCTCCCTTCTTTAGAGAAACATGTTCTAGGCCTATAAAGCCAGACTGAGCAGAGACAGGCTCTAACACAACCCATCAGCAAGTTTACTGCATTGTTCCCTGGATGATCCTTTCATATAGTGTGTTTATGACGTGCATGGTCCCAGAGTCCCCAAGTATAGATTTAGATCTTGTCTTAGTGAGCTCAAGCTACCACAATAAAACACCAGCAACCAGGCGGCTTAGACAACATAAATTTATTTTCTCAAATTCCAGAAGCTGTGAAGTCCAAGATCTAGGTGCAGAGAGATTTGGTCCCTGGTGAGAGCTGTCTTCCTGACTTCAAGACAGCTGCCTTCTTGCTTTAGCCTCACATGGCAGAAAGAGGACAGCAATCTCTCTTCTTATAAGGGCACTAACTCCATCATAAGAACCCCCCTCTCATGACCTCATAGAAACCTAATTAGCTACCACAAAGCACATCCCCAAATACTATTTCACTGGGTATTAGGTCTTCAATATATGAACTGGGGTGGAGGCAGGGGATGCAACTCAGTCCATGCAGCTCCTCATGTTCTAGAAACTGCACAGAGTCTAGTGTGTCATCTGTCTCTGTTAGTACAAGGGACCTTTGTGATGTGTTAAAATTTCCAGGATTGCAATCGGTCTCATATGACTTCAGTGGGTCTCAAAGTTCTGGTAACAGACTGGGGAAGAAGCTTTGTTACACTCAGTATCTATTTACCAACAGGAGGGTTACTTCTGGGATGATCTCCTGATGACTAACTAGCTCTTGATCTTTTCAAGTTCCAAGGGCAAAGTTTCACTTATCAAAACATGCACTAAATTTCAATGTGTGCCTTCTTTTTTGTTAATTTTCCCCACAGGTTGCTCTTATTCCCCCATCTAACCTGTTCCCCTTCCTCAGGTTTGGGAGGAAGTTAATTCTCAAGTGGTGTTTCCTCCAGCTGGCTGTTGCTGACACTTGCGTAGCCTTTGCGCCCACCTTTGTCATTTACTGTGTGCTACGCTTCCTGGCTGGCTGCTCTACCGTGAGCATCATGATGAATAATATTATGCTGCGTAAGTAAACACGTGGCGTCTTTGACATTTTCCAAGCCTGGACTTCGACTTTGAGACTCCATCTTGGAATTCAAAATCCTGTTTGTGTTTTCTGTCAGTTGTAGAATGGACAGTGCCCCGATTCCAAGCCTTGGGAATAACGGTGGCAGTCTGCACGCCTTGCATAGGACAGATGATCCTGGGAGGACTGGCTTTTGCCATTCGAGACTGGTACACCCTTCAGCTGGTGGTCTCTGCACCATTATTTGTCTCTTTTCTTTTCTCAAGGTAAAGGCTTTATTTTTCCCTTTGTCTTAGAGGATCCTGGGGTGCAAGATACATGGAATCAGGTCCTGTGAATTCTGTTTGGTTCTTAGTTAAGAACTCGAGCACATGCTCTCTTAGTAAGGCCTATGCACATTTCAAGGAACTGAATGGGTAGAGTTGCCAGATAATTTCAAGGACATTCAGTTAAGTTTGAATTTCAGGTAAACAACAAAATCTTTTTGTAGAATATTCCAAATATTGCATGGAGCATAGCTACACTAAAAATTATTCACAGTTTATGTGAAATTTCTCTCTCTTTCTCTTGTTTTAAAGATTTTATTTATTTATTTGACAGAGAGAGATCACAGTAGGCAGAGAGGCAGGCAGAGAGAGAGAGGAAGGAAGCAGGCTCCCTGCTGAGCAGAGAGCCCGATATGGGGCTCCATCCCAGAATCCTGGGATCATGACCTGAGCCGAAGGCAGAGGCTTTAACCCACGGAGCCACCCAGGTACCCCATGAAATTTCTCTTTATCTGAGAGTTCTGTATTTCTATTTCTCAGCCTGATAGAATATAGGGTGTTTTATTCAAGTAAAATTTCACATAAACAACAAATACTTTTCAGGATGAGTAGGTCCAAAATATTGCACGGGAGATGGTTATACTCAAGAATTATTCATAGTCACTATTTATCTCAATTCAGATTTAACTAGACACACTATTTTTATTTGCCAAACCTGAAAATATTCCCGAGAATAAGAGTGAGGGGGTAATATGACTCCTGCTTTATATTGCCGGTAGTGAAAAGGTACTGCATGGAGAGGTCATCCTCCCAGTTTTCTAGTTATGGTAAAGAGGAACGTAAGTTTGTGTTTCCTGGTATAACAGAACAAGAGGTAGATATTAGATGGGAAGGGAGAGGCATTTCAGGACAAAGCATATGGACACATATGGCTGCACCTCTGTCTTCTTTGATCAGGTGGCTGGTAGAGTCTGCTCGGTGGCTGGTTATCACCAACAAATTCGAGGAGGGCTTAAAGGCACTGAGAAAAGCTGCACAGAGGAACGGAAGGAAGAATGCTGGAGAAGCCCTCACCGTGGAGGTGAATAGGAAGAGAAGTGGGTTATGGGGTATAGGAAACCTGTGACCTTGGTGTCTATAGGGTGAATAAAAGGTGGGGACACAGTTCTGGCTTCGGGTCCTCTTACCTCATTGTCCTGGTTCTCAGTGGCCATCCACGTTGTCTGAGTTGATATAAAGAGAATATCCTGTTGCTGGGAACTGAACACAAGATATTTTTACTCAATAAGAGCAGATAGCTCTTAGTGTTTATAATCATAAAGATTGTGTATTTGTTAAAGAAAGTAATACAAATGAAACCATTTCTTTCCATTCATATTCTGATGGCCTTTTTTTGAGGAAAGTAAGACCAGTAGAAGGGAGGCTTAGTGACCATGCAAAATAGAACATGGCAACTTGGTCATACACTCTTTCACCCATGGTAGTTACCCCGTGCCTCTATGGACCCCTCTGTTCTCTCCAGGAAACATGGCATTGGCCACAATAGTCCATACCTCTGCTTTGTGGAGTTTACATTCTATTTATTACAAGTTCCAAGAGCATGACAAGTTCCAGAGAAGTCTCCCCCGGCCACTGCGGGCCTGGATGACAGTTATTGTTATGGATCATTAAGTAAACCCTTCAGCCTATCATGAACATGTACATTATTTATCAGAAAATTATAATGTGCTAGTCATGGTGCTTGATCCTAAATTGCAGTATGGGACGGAATTCCATTTTTATTAGTATTAGTATTTATTAGTTTAGTATTAATAAGAGAAAAATCAGGACATCTTAAAATTAACACATATTATGAGATCTGGCTTCTTAAACTTTTAACTGTATAATAACAGTGTTGTAATTGTAAATACAATGATCTCTCAAACTTTTTTGTCTTGCATGACTAAAACTCTATACCCATTGAATAGCAATCTCCCATGTTCCTTCTCCCTGCTCCCTGATAACCACAATTCTATTTATTGTTTTATTTATTTTAATATTTTATATACTTCATATAAGTGGAATTGTGCAGTATTTTTCCTTCTGGGACTGCCTTATTTCATTTAACAAAACTTCCTTGAGATTCACCTATTGTAGCACCTAGCAGGACTTCCTCTGTTTATGAATGAATCATATTCTTTTTTTATGTATGCATCACATTTTCTTTACCCATTTATCCACTGGTGGACATTCAGTTGGTTTCCTTGGTTTGGCTATTGTGAATAGTGCTGCAGTGAACATATGTGTGCAAATATCTCAAGATCCTGTTTATAATTCTTTGGGGCTTAACTTTAACCTTTCTGTTTGCGATGGTAGGGGAATGGAAAGGATTCTCCTAGAGACAAGGAACCATCATCGTCCCCTGTTTAATTGGAAAAGGAAAGGGTTAGGGTCTTGACAGTCAAAGAGGAGCAATAAAACATGTTTGAAGACATGTTCAATGGCACATCTGAAGGATTTTTCTTAAAACCACTTTATGCGAGTGATGAATAGCGAGATTCTACCCCTGAAACTAATAATATGATATGTTAACTAACTTGAATTTAAATAAAATCTTTTATAAAAACCCAACTTTATGGAGGTATGACTAACATACAAAGAGCTGCATGTATTTAATATATACAAGTTGATGAAACTAATAAGTATACATCCAAATGTCGACACCACAACCCATGCAATAAACATATCCATCATCGCCTGAAACTTTCTCCTGCCCTTTTTATTCATTATTTTTGTGATAAAACTCAATGCAAGACCTCCTAATAGCAAATTTTCAATATATAGTATAGCACTGTAACTAGAGACACTATGCTATACAGTGAATCCTTAGAACTGATCTCACATAAGTGAAACTTTGTACCCTTTGACAAGTATGTCCTGGTTTTCCACGCCCCCCAGCATCTGGCAAATACTATTCTGTTCTCTGCTTCTTTGTTTCAGATCTTACATCTTAGTCTCTAACCCTTTGTGAGTTGATTTTTGTGTACAATGTAAGATGTTTCCGGTTTCAATCTTTTGCATGTCAGTATCTGTTTTCCACAACACCATTCATGGAAAACACTATTCTGTCCCCAGTGTGAATTCTTGTCACCACTGTCCGAGATCAAGTGACTGTGTATGCTTAGTCTAATGCTATTCTGTTCCATTGGGCTATATGTTTGTTTTTATACTAGTACCATACTGTAGCTTTGTAATATATTTTGACATCAAAACATGTGATGCCTCCGGTTTTGTTTCTGTTCATAAGTTCTTTGATTGTTAAGGGTCCTCTGTGTTTCCATATGAATTTTAGGATTGCTTTTTTTTCTTTTTTAAATTTAAATTCAATTAGCCCACATACAGTACATCGTTAGTTTCAGATGTAGTAGTCAATAATTTATCAGTGCTTGTGTTTTCTTTCTTCTAGTGAGGAACAGCTGACATACAACATTGCATTGGTTTCAGGTATATGGCATAGTGAGTCAACAGCTCTACGTTATACTATGCTCACAAGTTTAGCTGTTGTCCCCATACAGTGCTAGCACCCCACCATTGGCTATATTCTCCATGCTGTACTTCCCTACTTCATGACTTATTCATCCCATAACTGAAAGCCTATACCCTCCACTCCACTTCATCCATTTTGCCCATCTCTTCACCTCCCATCCCTCTGACAACCACTGGTTTGTTTTCTATATTTATTCATCTGTTTCACCTTTTTGTTTTAATTTTTTAGATTCCAAACATAAGTGAAAATGTATGGTATTTGTCTTTGTCTGACTTATTTCACTTACCATAATATCCCCCCAGGTCCATCCAGATCGCCACAAATGGCAAAATCTCATTCTATTTTTATGGCTGAGTAATATTCCATTAATATATATGTCATATACATACATATGTATTATGCATAAACACACCTTCTTTATCCATTCATCTATCAGTGGACATTACACTGCTTCCATATCATGGCTATTGCAATAACACTGCAATAAACACAGGGGTTTTCTTTGGGTAAATGTTTAGTAGTGGAATTACTGGATCTCATGCTATTTCTATTTTTAAATTTTTTAAAGATTTATTTATTTATTTTAGAGAAAGCGTGAACATGCATGGTGAGTCAGGGAGAGGTCGGGGCAGAGGAAGAGGGAGGGAAATCCTCAAGCAGACTTCCTGCTGAACATGGAGCCAAATGTGGGTCTTAATCCAGGGACCCTGAGATCATGACCTGAACTGAAATCAAGAGTCAGATTCTCAACTGACTGAGCCCCCATGGTGCCCCTCTATTTTTAATTTGGAAGGAACCCTCCATGCTGTTTCTGCACCAATTTACATTCCCATCAACAGTGTTATATCCTCTTATTGAACTGTTCCCTTTATCATTAGGTAATGCCCTCTCTACCTCTTGTTACCATCTTTTTTAAAAGTCTATTTTGTCTGACATAAGTATTGCTACCTGGCCCCCCTTTTTTTCTTTTTGCTTCCATTTGCATGGAATATCTTTTTCCATTCTTTCACTTTCAGTCTGTATGTTTCTTTAGGTCTGAGGTGAGTGTCTTGGAAGCAGCATATGGAGGGGGGGGGTCTTGTCTTTTATTTATTTATTTATTTTTGGTCTTGTCTTTTAAAATCCATTCTTCCACCATATGTCTTTTGATTGGAGACTTTAGATGATTTACACTTAAAGTAATTGTTGATCTAGATGTATTTCTTGCCATTTTGTTTATTGTTTTCTGGTTGTTTTATTGTCTTTCTCTGTTCCTTTCTTCTTCTTTTGTTCTCTTTTCCTGTAATAGATGACTTTCTTTAATGTTGTGCTTGGCTTTCTTTCTCTTTATTTTTTTGTGTATCTATTACAGGTTTTGGTTTATGGTTTTCATGAGGTTCATATATAGCATCCTAAATATATAGTAGTCTATATTAAGTTGATGACCACTTAAGTTTGGACACATTCTAAAAGAACTTCCTTTTTATTTCCTTCTCCATATTTTATGTATATAGCACCGTGTTTTACATCTAATTACTGTGTGAGCCCCCATAACTAATTCTTTTTAAAAATTATGTTATGTTAGTAACCATACAGTATGTCATTAGTTTTTGATGTAGTGTTCCATGATTCGCTGTTTGCATATGACACTTGGCACGGACACCCAGTGCCAATTCTTTACATGTAATTGATTTTACTACTTTTATCTTTTTAAAAAAAAATTTTATTTTTTATAAACACATATTTTTATCCCCAGGGGTACAGGTCTGTGAATCTCCAGGTTTACACACTTCACAGCACTCACCAAGGCACATACTACTTTTATCTTTTAACATTCATACTAGCTTTGTAAGTAATTGCCCTCTACCTTTACTGTATGTTTGCTTTTACACATGAGATTTTTTCCTTCCAGAATCTTCTCACCTCTAATTATGGTCCTTTCTTTTCCATGTAAAGAAGTCTCTTTAAGGGGCGCCTGGGTGGCTCAGTGGGTTAAGCCGCTGTCTTCGGCTCAGGTCATGATCTCAGAGTCCTGGGATCGAGTCTCAGCAGGGAGCCTGCTTCCCTCTCTCTCTCTGCCTGCCTCTCTGCCTACTTGTGATCTCTCTCTGTCAAATAAATAAATAAAATCTTAAAAAAAAAAAAAGAAGAAGTCCCTTTAACACTTCTCACAAGGCCAATTTATTGGTGATGAGCCTTTTTTTTTAAATTTATTTTTTATTTTTTATAAACATATATTTTTATCCCCAGGGGTACAGGTCTGTGAATCACCAGGTTTACACACTTCACAGGTGATGAGCTTTTTAAAAAAGATTATTTATTTATTTAATAGAGAGAGCATGTGCACATGTGTGGTGGCTGATGCAGAAGGAGAGGGAGAGAAATCCTTTTTTATTTTTTTAAAGATTTTATTTATTTATTTGACAGACAGAGATCACAGGTAGGCAGAGAGGCAGGCAGAGAAAGAGAGGGAAGAAGGCTTCCCGCTGAGCAGAGAGCCTGATGCGGGGCTCCATCCCAGTACCCTGAGATCATGATCTGAGCTGAAGGCAGAGGCTTAACCCACTGAGCCACCCAGGCACCCGTGTGGAGATAAATTTTAAGCAGACTCTGTGCTAAGCACAGAGCCTCACACAGGGCTCAATCTCGTGACCCTAAGATCACGATCTAAGCTGAAACGAAGAGTCAGATACTTAAACTAGGTGCCCCTGGTGCTGATGAGCTTATAAAACTTTTGTTTGTCTGGGAAACTCCTTTTCTTTCCTTCCCTTTTGAATGGTAATCTTGCTGGGTAGAGTATTCTTGGTTGTAGGGTTTTTTTTTCTTTTCAACACTTTGACTCTATCATGCCATCATGCCACTCCCCTCTGGCCTGCAAAGTTTCTACTTAAAAATCAGCTGATAGTCTTATGGGGTTCCTCCTGGTATGTAACTAGTAGCTTCTCTCTTGCTACTTTAAAAATTCTCTCTTTATCTTTAATCTCTGGTATTTTAATTATTGTATCATTGTGTGGAACTCCTTGGGTTCATCTTAATTGGGGTTCTCTGGCTTCCTTAATTTGGATATGTGTTTCTTTTCCCAGGTTAGGGAGTTTCTCAGCAATTATTTCTTCAAATAAATGTGGGTTTTTTTTTTTTTTTTGCCCCTTCCTCTCTTTTCTTCTTCTGGGGCCCCTATAATGTGAATGTTTGTTCACTTGGTGTTATTCAAGAGATCCCATAACTTATCCTCATTTTTGAAAAATTCTTTTTTATTGTTGCTTTCAGTGTGTTTTCCATTATCCTGTCTTCCAGATCACTGACATGTTCTTCTACATCCTCTAATCTACTGTTTATTCCCTCTAGTGTCTTTTTCATTTCAGTTCTTATATTCTTTATCCCCGATTAGTTCTTTTTATATATATATTTTTTCTATCTCTTTGTCAAAGTTCTCACTGAATTCATCCACACTTCTCTCCAGTCTGATGAGCATCTTTATGACCACTACTTTGAACTTATCAGGTAGATTGGTTATCTCCATTTCATTTAGTTCCTCTTCTGAGGTTTTATCTTATTCTTTCATTTGGAGCATATTCCTTTGTCTCCTAATTTTTCTTGGATTTTTGTGTTTGTTTTTATGAATTATGTGGAACACCTACTTCTCCTAAACTTGAAGGAATCATCCTGTGTATGCTTATTGCCTGTGTAGACTCTCTGTACCTGGTGACTTGTGCTGTATGGCTAGAGCTGTGGCTGGTGTGGGCTAGGGACCCAAGGGATTCTGTTTTGGGACTGTCCTTGGTGGGTTGCCTGGCGCTGAAGTGGGCATGGGCCAGGGTGTCCCAGGGTTCTCCATGCAGAGGGCTCCCTGTAAGGACAGCTGAGCTGAAGTGAATGCAAGCCTGGGGTTCTTGGGGGGCTCTCCATGCAGAAGACATCCTAGCAGGATAGCTGAATCTTAAGCGGTGACAAGCTGGGGTATTCTCTGGTCTCTCTGCACATTCTCTCATTGGTTCTCTCTGTGAGTTCTGAAGCTGAAGTGGGTGCAGGCTAGGGAGTCCCAGGACACTCTGTGCAGGGGACACTGTGGAAGGCCAGTGGAAACTGACGTGAGTTCAGTGCAGATGAAGAGGTGGTCCAGGGAAGTTCACTCAGGAGATGCCCTGGAAAATCATTTGGGACAAAGGGGGGGTTAGAGTGGGAGGTCCTGGGGTGCTCTACACTGGGGATTCCCTGGCAAGTCATCTGGAAACAGAGTGGTGCTGGCCTGGAGGGTTCTAAAGGGCTTTGCACCTGTGTCATATAGATGAGACAGCTGGAGCACTAATGAGTGTTGGTCAGAGGTGTCTTGGTGTGCACCACACTGGGCCACCTTGGTGGGATAGCAGGCTGGTGTGGGCTAGGGGTCCAGGGCTTACTGAGACAGTAGACTGGTGAAGCTGCCTGGACCCTGCTCCATCTGCACTGTCAAGGTTGTAAGGAAATGTAAACCCTGGTGCTTGCCAACTTCTCTGACCTGGAAAGAGTTCCAGTAGCTCCCCTGCCATTTGGCAAAGTTGTAGGGCTTAACCTTTTATATTTCATATGCTCTTTTAAACTGGCTTTTTTTTTCTGTGCCCCAGGGCAACAAGTCTGCTCATAGTCCCACTGCAGTTTGCAGTGTCTGAGGTGGGAACTCCCTTTGTTATTGTGTCTCCATTTCTCTTGCCATTCTCTGCGTGGTCTATCTTTTCTTGTGCAGAAGCTGTTCAGTCATCCCTCAGATCTTCTCCAGGATTAATTGCTCTATAAAGAGATATAGATCGGTGTGTTCTATGAGGGAGGTGAGTTCAGGGTCTTCCTATGTTGCCACCCTGGACTACTCAGGATTGGTTCTTTCTTTTTTTTGTTCTTTTAAAAACATTTATTTGATACTTCATTCTAAAGGATTTGATGCATTTTATAGCATTCACATATGTGAATCACTTGTGAGGAAAACAGAAATCAAAATTTAAAAAACATTAAGACTGTATAAAGAATAACACTAGGGGCGCCTGGATGGCTCAGTGGGTTAAGCCTCTGCCTTCGGCTCAGGTCATGATCTCAGGGTCCTGGGATCAAGCCCCACATCGGGCTCTCTGCTCAAGTGGGGAGCCTGCTTCCTCCTCTCTCTCTCTGCCTGCCTCTCTGCCTACTTGTGATCTCTCTCTGTCAAAAAAAGAAATAAAATCCTAAAAAAAAGAGAATAACACTAACGCATAGACTATATATATATATATATATATATATATATATATATATATATTCTCCACATGTATTTTGAATCCATCCAGCCATTTTTCAACTCCACTGCTACCTCTATAGTCCACATCCTTCTTCCCTCTGGCCTAGTTTCTCTCCCACCTCCACTGTTGCTCTCTACTCATCCCTTGCTCAGAAAGTAGCTAGAGTGGCGCACCTTAATGGCTCATTCCGTTAAGCATTCAACTCTTGGTTTTGGCTCAGGTCATGATCTCAAGATCCTGAGATCGAGTCCAACTCAATCCCCATCAGGCTCTGTGCTCAGTGGGGAGTCTGCTGGAGATTATCTCCCTCTGCCCCTCCCCCCACTTGTGCATGCTCTCTCTCAAATAAATTAAATTTTTAGGGGGGGGGGAACCGAAAACAGCCAGAGGATACTTTAGAAACATAAGCCTGATCCTCTAAACCACCTTCTCCTGCCTAACAACATCTATAGGTTCTCTCTTGAATTTAGGATAAAAGTCAACGTCCCTCCATATGACCCACTAAGCCTTTTGTGGTTTGGTGCTGACAACTTCTATCAGCCACTGTTGATTTTGAGCTGCCCATTAACTATTTGTACTTCCTGATTGCAACCTAGTTTTCTTTTAGGGAATCACCTCTTTACCTTTGGATAAAACAGTCTGGTGGAACCCTCAGTCTGGTGGCCTGTCTTTTCCTAGGCATGGGGCAAGCTTTTTTTTTTTTTTTTTTTTTGCCAACATATTTTAAGAACAAGGCCAATAGATGATCTGAGAATGAGTCAACTGACAGAGGTAAAAGTTGGTTAAAGTTGATTGATCCAAGAGGCAAGTACCCAGACCTGGCCATACCTACTACAAGACTCTTCTTCCTGGACTTCCTGCTCCTAGAACTTTGGAGATTCCTGAATCCCGCCTATTTTAAATCCTTTCCATCAATTCAGGATTGTTTTCTCTATTTCTGTAAAGAATACCATTAGGATTTTGATAGGGATTTTATTAAATCTATAGATCACTTTGGGTATTATGGGTATTTTAACAGTATTAACTCTTTCAATCCATGAATATGGGATATCTTTCCATTTTTTATTTGCCTGCTTTAATTTGTTTCTTCAGTGTTTATAATTTTTAATATACAAGTTTTTCATCTCTGGTTAAGTTCATTTCTAAAGACTCTATTACTTTTGAATTTATTGTAAACAGGATTTTAAAAAAATACCACACCCAGGGTGGAGCCCCGTGTAGGGCCTGAACTCACGATCCTGAGATCAAAACTTAAGCTGAGATCAGGAGTTGGATGCTTAACTGACTGAACCACCCAGGTGCCCTGAACAGGATTGTTTTCTTAATTTCATTTTCAGATAGTCTGTTGCTGGTGTATAGAAATGCAACCGATTTTTGTATTTTGCTCTTGTGTCCTGAAACTGAATTCATGTATTGTTTCTAACAAAATTTGGAGATGTCTTTAGGGTTTTCTGCATAAAAGATCATGTCATCTGCCACCAGAGATAATCTTTTTTCTTCCTTTCTGGTTTGAATGCCTTCTGTTTCTTTTTCTTATCTAATTGCTCTGGCTAGGACTTCTCAATCCTATGTTGAATTAAAGCATCATTCTTGTCTGGTTCCAGATCTTAGAGGAAAAGCTCTAAGTTTTCCACCATTGAGTATAATGTTAGCTGTGGGCTTTTCATATATGACCTTTAAGGTAAGTTCCTTATTTCTTGAAAGTTTTTAAAATCATGGATGTGGATTGAATGGTGTCAGATGCTTTTTTACATCTATTGGGATGATCATATATTTTCTAACCTTCAATGTTTTCTAACCTTCATTCTGTTAATGTGGTGTATCACAATTTTAAAAATATGCATATGTTGAATTATCCTTGCATCCCAGGAATAAATCCAACTGAGTCATGTGTGCAGCCTGTGTGTGCTGTTGAAGTTGGCTGGCTAATACGTTGCTGATAATTTTTTCACTTATGTTCATTGGGGATACTACCCTGTAGTTTTCTTTCCTTATGGCGTCTTTGTCTGACTTTGGTTTCAGAGTCATACTGCACTCATAAAACAAATCTGTTAGTATTTACTCTATTTTTTGGAAAAGAATGAGGAGGATCAGTGTTCATAACTTACATGTTTGGTAGAATTCACCTGTGAAGCCATCTGGTGTCAGGCTTTTATTTCTGGACTACATTTTAAAAAAATTTCTAGTTAGTTGACATACAGTTCAATATTGGTTTCAGGAGAAGAGTTCATTGGCTCATCATTTATATATAATATCCAGTGCTCATAATAACACATGTCTTCCTTAATACCCATTACCCATCCCTCTCATCTTCCAACCACTTCCCTCCATCAACCCTGTTCTCTATACTTAAGAGTCTCATGATTTGTTTCCCTCTCTCTCTCCTTTCCTCCTCCCAAATGTTCATCCATTTTGTTTCTTAAATTCCACAAAAGAGTGAAATCATATAGCATTTGTCTTTCTCTGATTGACTTATTTTCCTTAGCATAGTACACTTTAACTCCATCCATATCATAGCAAATGGCAAGAATTCATTCTGTTGATGGCCAAGTAGTATTTCTAAATATATATATATATATATATATATATACACATACATACACATACACACACACATACATACCTATATACCACATTTTCCTTATCTATTCATCAGTTGATGGGCATTTGGGCTCTTTCCCTAGTTCGGTTGTTGTTGATAATGCTGCTATAAACATCAGGGGGCATGTACTCCTTTGAATGTGTATTTTTGTACACTTTGGGTAAATACCTAGTAGTGCAATTGCTGGATCATAGGGTAATTCTATTCTTAGCTTTTTGAGGAACCACCATACTATTCTCTAGAGTGGCTGCAATAGTTTGCATTCCCACTAACAATGTAAGAGAATTCCCCTTTCTTCACATCCTTGCCAACACCTGGTTCTTGTGTTATTAATTTTAGTCATTCTGACAGGTGTGAGTTGATATCTCATTGGGGTTTGGAAAATTGAAAATTTTCATTAGATTTTGATGTAGTGTTCAATGATTCATCAGTTGCATGTAACACCCATGCTCCTCTCACCATGTGGCCTCCTTAATACCCATCATCCCAGGGTATTTGTGCATTTGAAGAAGCAGTAGCGTCTTCCAGTCTTTACAGTCTGCTTAGCAGGAAAAGCCTTTCACCACTCACCTTGGCTGGAGATTCTGGGTAAGCCAGTTAGCAGGGTTGATCAGTGGGTCTGCTCCTTGGGCTCATGGATGTGTGAACCTTTTGCCAGGGTCTGCAGGTAGATCCACTGCCAGCTTCATGAAGAGGTGGGCCAGGTTGTGGGCTTGCTAAAGCCTCTCTGAAGTAAAGCAAGGGTGGAATGTGAATAGCGAGAGAAGGACATAGCCTGGATTACAGATGTGCAGGAGCTGAAAGCTACTTGAATGTAGTTACATTTGAAATGGGCCTTACAGGTTGAGGTAAAACTAGCCAGGTTTAAACCAAGCAGGGATATGACTAAATTTCCAATTGAGAGCAGTCCAAATGGCGGCAGAGGGGCCAACCCAGTGGTGTGCTAGTAAATGTTTAACACCTAACATTATAGGAGGGGAGAAAAAAGCCATAGATCTCAAATTTGTGGTGATCATCAATTTCTGTAGTATGAATACTACCACCATTGTCAACAAAAGCCACCAGCATCATGGTGATTGTTTTACAAACTATCTAAAAATTTAACGAAGGGCTTTTGTGTATTTGTACCTGCTAATTCCAGGACAACAATGGGCAGTTTCATGCTTTTCACCCCCACATGGTGTTATGATGGGCACAAATAGTTGTGTTTTTTTTTAACTAGCAAAGGACAATCAGAGAAAAAGAAAAGATTAATTTAAAAAAACAAAGATCCAGCAGGCTCCCATTTGAATATAGGCTTCCTCTTTCTTAATTAAGAATTTTACCAGGTACGAGTTGCTCCTTGACTTCCCATAAATGACCTGACATCACCTCCCTAAATTCTTCTGGAAATACAACTCACATCTCTGCTCACCAAAAGTGAATGGCCAGTGTGAAATAACCCATCAGCATCTCCCAGACGTTTACTCTGATACTGGATATGATTTAGGCCAGTCTCACAGGCATGGCAGCCCTCATCTGGCCCAAGTTTAAGGTATGCTTGGAGCCCATCCTTAGAGTACTGCCTATGACAATGACCTGTGTTCATGAGTTTCTGGTGTTAGTTGCAGGAAGGAGATGCTGTCTTGACTCTTCTCTTCCAAAAGCACAAAGCCAGCATTTTGCTGCTTGAACTAGCTCTGCAATTGAAAAAGACATTCTTGGGATGCCTGGGTGGCTCAGTTGGTTGGACGACTGCCTTCAGCTCAGGTCATGATCCTGGAGTCCCACATCAGGCTCCCAGCTCCATGGGGAGTCTGCTTCGCTCTCTGACCTTCTCCTCGCTCATGCTCTCTCTCACTGTCTCTCTCTCAAATAAATAAATAAAATCTTAAAAAAAAAAAAAAGAAAAAGAAAAAGACATTCTTAATCTGGTAGGTCCTCACTTAGATGATCTTACATTTCTCTAAATTCCCTTCCTCATGGAATTTTTCCAATGGACTTCATGGTATTGTTTCACTTGTAAAGGCAGGATGAGAATTAAGTCAATATTATTGGAATAATTAGTAAGTAAGTATTTGAGGTTTGCTGGATATAATTCCATCTACATATTTATAACCTAATGTATGGGTAGAAAGTCTTCATGAAAAGGTGCTATTATTTTTCTCTACCTATTTCTTCTCCCTCTCCATCTCCTCCTCCTCCTCTCCTCCCCTCCTCCTCCCTCCTGTCCTCCTCCTCTCCTCCCTTCCCCCCTCCTCCTTTTCCTCCTCCTCCTCCTCCTTCTTCATGACAGAGAGATCGGGGTTTAGAAATACTTAATAACCTGCAAGGTATACACCTAGCATGCTGCAGGGCCATTAAGCAACTCCAGATTATAACCAACTTGGGTATGAGTTATTCTACATCAAGATGCCACCCTGGTTTCATTCTCAGATTTAATTCTAGGCATCACCTTCATGGAAGCACAATATGCCAGGAATTCCCTCAAAGATACTGAATGAAGAACCAAAATAAAGGCTCTCAGGAAATGTCATTTTTCCTGAGGTAAACAGCTTCTTTGCAAAGGATGGCTGGCTGAGAACCAAACGTAACGTCCAGGTCTTTCATGCCCATCTAGCATAAATGGAGCTTTGGACCTTAATCCAAGTAACTCACATTTGATTCCCTTCCTGATCTGAATATCTAACATACACACCCTTTCTGATGCCTGACAGCCCACTCAGATCTTGTGTTTAAAAATTCTTTTATTTTCCCGAGGCTCCTTCAACTCCCTAATTCACCTTTCACATGTCAGTGTCTTTCTGAGGTCTTGATTTCCTCCTAAATATAACAGCAAGTGGTCTAGCTTATCCTCTGTAGGGGGGTAGGGGGGGGCTCCTAATGCTCACATTGTGTGACAACTGAACAGTTTCTTGTGGCGGTTGTTGTTGAAGGTTTTGAGATCCACCATGAAGGAGGAGCTGGAGATAGCACAGGAAAAACCTTCCGTGCCTGACTTGTTCCGCACGCCCATCCTGCGCAGAAGGATCTGTTTATTGTCCTTCGTGAGGTAGGTTTCACACTGTGCATGAAGAATATTAAAATAGTGGAGACATGAATCTATTCCTATCAAAGGATACAACAGGCTGTAGGGACAGATTTGGAGATAAAACGTGAGGAAGCCAAAGATAATTGTGTTTTTTAGTTACAGAAAGACTGACCCAGAACTAATTGTGCAATGAGTTTTGTTTATTAGGTCAACTTACCAATGGAAATGAAAGCTGTGAACTTCAATCACAGTAGAGATTTTAGCTTTAAGTTTCTTCACTTATTAGTTTCCATGTCAATGGAGATAAAATCACAAAGAGTTGGGATGTCTGGCTTGAGCCCCACACTGGGTGTAGAGATCACTTAAATAAACTTTAAAAAAATTCTTCAGTGCACCAATGTATATAGCTTGATGGATATTTGAATATGTAAATGTGCAACCATCACTCAAATTAGGATATAGAAAAAACTCTAAAACCCTTGAGTGCCTCATAAGAATTATGTATTCTTTCTTTTTTTTTTTTAAGATTTTATTTATTTATTTGACAGACAGAGATCACAAGTAGGCATAGAGGCAGGTAGGGAGAGAGAGGAGGAAGCAGGCTTCCCGCTGAGCAGAGAGCCCTATGTGGAGCTTGATCCCAGGACTCTGGGATCATGACCTGAACCGAAGGCAGAGGCTTTAACCCACTGAACCATCCAGGCGCCCCAGTATTCTTTCTTTAAAAAAAAAAAAAAGATTTTATTTATTTATTTGAGAGAGAGAGAGAATACAAACAGGGTGAGGGGCAGAAGGAGAAGCAGACTCCCTGCTGAGCAGGACTCCTAGATCATGACCTGAGCCAAAGGCAGATGCTTAACTGACTGAACTACCCAGGGGCTTCCCTCATTGTATATTCTTAAGAATACCCTCACCCACCAATTGTTACCAAAAAGTAACCATTATGACCTCCAATTTATGCAATATTTTGTGATAGTTTTAAAATCACCACCACGTAGAATATTCTACAAAACAGACCGTACCTTTGTGCTTGAATACCAACCACTGGCTGCCTGTCTGATGATATTTATGATTGTGGTCTGTAGAACCTAGGGTCTAAACGTAATGACATCTATCTTTCTTCTTTTGTTCCCTGCAGATTTGCAACCTACATGCCCTTTTATGGCCTGATTCTCCACCTCCAGCACATTGGGAACAATGTTTTCCTGTTCCAGGTTCTCTTTGGCATGGTCAGCCTCCCTGCCAATTACATTGCCCTTTTGGCCCTGAATCATATGGGCCGTCGAGTAAGCCAGATGATTTTCGGGTTCTTACTTGGAATCTTCATTCTAACCACCACGTTTCTGCCTGAAGGTGAGAAAAGAGCACAGGTTGGAGAAAAGAAATATCTCAGGGACTTAGGGACTAGACTCACACAAGGAAAGGGAGAATATGGCTCTAATGATTCCCCAAAACTGATCTGAGGATTTAGGACAGATTCTACCATTATGCAGCTGGGAAAGAGTCATAGCTCAGTAAGAGCTGGTGCAGACGTATGGCTATCCTTATCACATTTGAGAAGTATCTGGTACTGTATCTTCCTTAAAGTTTCTCTAGGAGACCAATTAATCACTTGCCCTTTTGGCTTTGACCGATCACACTTGTAATTGTAAATGACAGTATCATGTCCAATATATATTAATTTTATCTCATATGAGCACACAATACCCTCATTTCTGCTGTCTGGTTATTTTCTTATTACTACAGCTTCGGTGACAATTTACTCCCTGATGTCTACCTATATTCACTTGTGTGTCTTGTATTAGGTCACCATCACTGCAATCATGGTTTAGGGAAGACTTTTGATTTCAAGAAAATAAAAGTATCTTGTTTTCAAGCAGAGAAGCAGGCTTTAGGAACAAGGAGTGAAGCAGTTAAAGCCTCTCTTAGAATCTATTTTACTAAATTAAATGATCTTATGTAATGAATAGAGGAACGGTGGTGGTCCCGTGCTTTGCCTAATTCCCAGCATAACTGTGTATGTTACAGGATCCCAGACTGGTAGCTCTACCCTCATCTTGGATGTGTGCACTGATGCATGTTTGCTGCTTGACCACAAGTGTACTCCAATGTTGTAACACTCTCATGATATATCTTTTTAAATTATTGAGTAGAAAATGGACTCTGAGATTTCCTTTCAGAGGTTTCCAAAGTCCAACAATTGTTCCCCTAACACAGGTCTTTATTCTTAAATCTTCAAATATTGCTCTAGATCAAGCTAGTCTCCAGCTTATCCAGAACATGATACAAATGTCTTATTACTCTCTGCCGCAATACTAGCCCCACGTTAATATCATGTGTGCACCCAGGTTTTAAACTCCTCAAGGGCATTGATGAGTTTTACGTTCCTCAGTAATTGTTCATATGGAGACCCACTTTATACATGAAAGGCAGAGAAGACACTGGACAAAATAAATGAAAGTGAACTCATGTTCCCCTCTCCATCTTTGGCAAATCTCTGATGTGTAAGGGAGAGGTAATAAAATAACTCGGGTTTTTTATTCTCTGTTTAAGTTGTAACATACAGATAAGTCACATTTCTCAGCTACTAGTCACTCCACGTTCTCTGCCTCTGTGCACTTTTTCTACAATGTATTTAACACATGCAAACATGTCCAATTATCTTTTTCATTTGTTATTTGGTGGATGGTGACTCTTTTAGCTCTGATTTCCTGAGTCTCGCTGGTCTTCCTCTCCAGAAATGCAGACTCTGCGTGTTACTTTGTCAACTTTGGGAGTAGGAGTTTCTTCTGCAGCTCTCATGAGTTCTTCTGCCCATGGAAATGAACTAATCCCTACCATAATCAGGTACAAATCTCATGGAAGCTCTAGCAGGGTCAAAACAGACCTTCCCCAGCTAATTAACATTTATAGTGGAAAGAACACTGGTGAGTTATCAGAAGCATCAATTATAATAGCTTTTTTTAAAAAAGATTATATTTATTTATTTATTTATTTATTTATTTGACAGAGAGAGAGGGAGAGAGAGAGAGAGGAGAAATACAAGCGGGGGTAGTGGGAGAGGGAGATGGAGAAGCAGGTTTCCTGCTGAGCTGGGAGCCTGATGTAGAATTCGATTCCAGGACCCTGGGATCATGACCTGAGCTCAAGGCAGACACTTAACAACTGAACTACCCAAGCGACCATAATAGTATTAATAGTAACAAAAATTACAACCTAAATTTAAACTAAAATTTATTAAAATTTGACTTTGGCAAGGCACTGTGTTCTTTTTTAACATACCATCCCAAATAATCTACAGAACCACTCAATGGTAGATGGTATGGATAAGAGTATTTTTTAAATGATGAAAGTATGTGCTAATGCACTTATGCACTTGAAAAAAATTGCTAGCAAACATGACAGCATATTTGAAATATAAGAGTATATCGTCAACCTTCATGTATCTAAACACTATTATGATATCTCCCATAATTTAGACAAAATAATAAATCACAAATTACCTGCGTGGATTTATACCTGTGTTTGTATTGTTTGCACTCCAAGGGCAACAGCGACAGGAATCCTGGGAATTGCTTCTAACTTTGGAGCAGCCATGGCTCCCCTCTTGATGATCCTAACTGTGTATTCTCCCCACCTGCCCTGGATCATGTATGGAGTCTTCCCCATCCTCTCTGGACTTGCTGTTCTCCTCCTTCCTGAAACCAGGAATCGGCCTCTGCCTGACTTCATCCAGGATGTGGAAAAGGAGTGAGTAGACCCCCTGGCTGCCACTTAGGGAAACCGTGTGCTCTAGGTCTGTGACGAGGAAGGCAAGACACCATTCAGGATCACTGTCCCCTGGGAAAGATTTATGAATTAAAAAAAAATCTTTTTGATTTATTCATTAAAGAGAGAAAGAGCACAAGCAGTGGGAGAGGCAGAGGGAGAAGGAGAAGCAGACTCCCTGCCCAGCTGGGAGCCCATCGTAGGGCTTGATCCCAAGATTCCAAGATCATGACCTGAGCTGAAAGCAGACACCCAACCATCTGAGCCACCCAGGTGCCCCTATGAGTTTTATTTTATTTTATTTTTAGTGAGCTATATGCCCAAATGGGACTTGAACTCATGATCCCAAGACCAAGTCACCTGCCCAGCAACTGATCCAACCAGCTGCCCCTCCCAGGGAAAGATTTAGACCTAGACATATGTCATCTGGTCAGTGCCTTTGGTTTAGCTACAGCTCCATACCTCTTCACACTGACTTTAGACACCCCGTGGCTCCCCAGGTCACACAGACTGGCTCTGCCCAGAGGCCAAAATTAGGTGCCTTAGGGTGACAAACACACCCTGAAGGTATTTCATAGACACACACAGATCCAGACACCAGGATCTCATCCCTCAGACCCCAGCAGCCCCCAGCTGGGGGAGTGCAGTGAGCTCCCCCGAGTGTCTGAGGACTGCCCTGGTCACTGAAGAATCTGAATCTACCTCAGGGAAAGAGTCTTGTTGGGCTGCCTGTGAGATCCAGACCAGCTGCTGGTTTCTGCTGGGAATGCAACTGTTGAGAAAAGTGGGAAAGGAGGAGTAAATATTGGTTGGTTGGTTGGTTGGTTGGTTGGTTTTACACAGAACAAGAAATTTTATTATCTTGAATGCTGGTGCATTCAAACAAATAACAAGTTTAATTAATCAGAGGGAAACCTCATATACCATGGCAGATTTCTGGGAAGGTTTCAACCCTTTAAAGGTTGAAGGCATAATTGTTCCGTCTTCTTTCAGATGGAGGGCTTCCTTTTTACTTGACATTTTTACTTTAACAGTTGTTATGAAGTTCAACCAAAGTCTTTGACCTGTAAGGTTAAATGGAAAACAGAGTGAAAAAAATTGTTAGTATTAGATTTTGTTTTCTTTGTTCTTTCATATACATGGTACTATCTAACTTTGAAATTTTCATATGGGCATCTTAATTTTTGAGTTTTTAAAAATGGTAAGACCATGAATTTTCTTGCTTTATGGATCGTAGTAGCTTCACAAATGACTAAGATACATGTACAAACAAAATTTCAGATGCTCTCAAAAACATATTTGGAGATATGGCACATGCGAGATATATTTCTTTTTGGGTCCTTATCCTTTTGGGATACTGAAGAAAACCCAACTTAAAATATAGGCATTTTTTTGGTCATGGGGCCCACTAAAAAAGGAAGGAAGGAAAGAAGGAAGAAAGGGGTGCCTGAGTGGCTTAGTTAGTTACATATCTGACTCTCAATCTCAGGTCAGGTCTTGATTTCAGGATCATGAGTTTAGCCCATGGGCTTAAATGGGCTCCATGCTGTGCATGGAGCCTACTCAAAAATAAAATAAAATATAGGCATTTTAATTGATCAAAAATTTTTAAACTTTTAAAATTTTGAAGAATTTAAAAAAAAATTTTTTTAAGATTATTTATTTATTTATTTGACAGAGAGAGATCACAAGTAGGCAGAGAGGCAGGCAGAGAGAGGAGAGGAGGAAGCAGGCTCCCTGCTGAGCAGAGAGCCCAATGCGGGACTCGATCCCAGGACCCTGAGATCGTGACCTGAGCCGAAGGCAGCGGCTTAACCCACTGAGCCACCCAGGCGCCCAGAATTTTTTAAATTTTTAAAAATTTTTAAAAGTTTAAAAAATTAAAAATTTTTTAAATGATCAAGAATTGGAAAACGGGCGCCTGGGTGGCTCCGTGGGTTAAAGCCTCTGCCTTCAACTCAGGTCATGGTCCCAGGGTCCTGGGATTGTGCCCCACATCGGGCTCTCTGCTCAGCAGGGAGCCTGCTTCCTCCTCTCTATCTGCCTGCCTCGCCGCCTGCTTATGATCTCTGTCTGTCAAATAAATAAATCAAATCTTAAAAAAAAAAAAAATCGGAAAGGATTTTTAAACTTTTGTATATCGCCCTTACCTCTTTCAAATCCCTTTGGCCTCCAGATCCCTTGGCCTCCAAAGGTGAGAGTGGGAGTTGAAACTATGGAAGCTGCCTTCCCAGAATTTACTCAGATCCTTTGGGCAGGGGTCCTGGTTTTAATCAAAATTGATGGATCAAGAATCAGTTTGCTTTAAAGAATGCAGGACCTATATGTTGACTTGATGTCTTCTCATTTTTGTGCTTCTTTGTTGGTTTCATTGTATTTTTACCAGGAGAGAAGGCCTAAGAAAAACAAAGAAGGAAGATACCTTCATGAAAGTGACACAGTTTTAAGGAGTTCCAGTAATGAACTGCTTAATAAAGGAACAAGACAGAGGAAGGAAAGTCAAGATCATCCCCAGATACTGGAAAGATCTGTAAAATAAACAAAACAAAAAGCTATAAAGGAAACATGGATCCCTTTTATAATTGCAGAACTAAGTAACTATGCAATAGCTACAGTTAATCATAATGAGAAGTTTGGGGAAAGCCCTAATACTTGAAAAGGTTTTTTTATTCTTGATGTCTCGTAGATATACAATGTTCTATTAGTTTCAGGTACACCACTTAGTGATTTGACAATTCTATACATTCAAAGTCATAATATCTTTTAAAGGAATCATAGTAAAATATGTGCAAAATTATAGACATCCAGCATCTTTCTGGACAGAGAGGTAGAATAGAATTTAAAAACTTAGATTTTGCCCCAGTTAATTGGTAGAGTAATTGCTGGAGTAATTACAATGGAAAACTCCATCTTTGGGGACAACTCCAAAAAGAGTTCCATATGTATCTACAAATCAATAATAGGCAAAATGATTCAGAAAAATGAGGCTCATGGAGGGAGGATGAGGTAGGTTTTGGGGGCAACATATGCTGGAATGAGACGCAATAGGTCAAAAACACAATAGCAGATGCCTTTACAAATCCAAAGAAGTCCAGAATGATAAGGTAGCATAGTTGACACTTGAAGTTTGATCATTATCAGTGATTTCATTATCAATGATTCATTGATCATTATCATTATCAACAAATCATTATCAATGATTTATGATGATTAAGGGTATCATAAATCACTGACAGAAATAAGTAATTACATAATAATTACCATTATATGATTTTATAAATAAATGCCTGGGGCGCCTGGGTGGCTCAGTTGTTAAGCATCTGCCTTCGGCTCAGGTCATGATCCCAGGGTCCTGGGATCAAGCCCTGCATCAGGCTCCTTGCTCAGCGAGGAACCTGCTTCTCCCTCTCCCTCTCCGTCTGCTTATGTTCCCTCTCTTGCTGTGTCTCTCTCTGTCAAATAAATAAATAAAATTTTAAAAATAAATTAAAAATAAATAAATAAATGCCTAATTTTTAAACTTCATTCCCTAAACCAAAAGAATACTCCATGTGATTAAAAAGATATATAGAACAATTAAACCATGTTATTCAATACAAAACCTGGCTACAAAATCTTGGGGTTACAAAAGTGTTCTGCATAGTAAAGCAAATGCCAGAAATCTAAATGCCTAAATACTCGTTTAAAACCTCTGTTGGTCCAGCCCTAGAGATATAAGAGAAATCTAGAATAATACTCATAAAAATTATAAAAAGCTGTAAATCTCTAGTGGTGTACCTTTATGAGATTTTTATTTTCTTTTTTTGTAAGTCTCTGTATTCTAAGTTTAAAAAGGATAATGCACCATTTAAAAATATTATAAGGAATTATCAAAAATAAATTTCAGAGGCACCTGTGTGGCTCAGTCACTTAAGTGTCCGACTTTTGATTTCAGCTCAGGCCATGATCTCAAGGTTGTGAGATTGAGCCCTGGGTCAAGCTCCAAGCTAGGTGTGGAGGCTTCTTAACATTCTCCTTCTCCTTCTGCTCCCCCCACTAAAAAATTGCAAAAGACAAATTAAAAATTTTCAAAATGGTTCTATATTAATATGTATATCTAATAAATATTCATGAAAAGTACACAATTCAAGATTAAATAGTCAAAAAAGAAAAAGCAGGGGTGCCTGGGTGGTTCAGTGGGTTAAGTCTCTGCCTTCAGCTCAGATCATGATCTCAGGGTCCTGGGATCGAGCCCCACATTGGGCTCTCTGCTCAGTGGGGAACCTGCTTCCCCCTCTCTCTCTGCCTGCCTCTCTGCCTACTTGTGATCGCTCTCTCTCTGTCAAATAAGTAAATAAAATATTTTTTTAAAAACCCAAAGCATATAATTTTCAAAGAAAAAAGTCTTGCAACTAATGGATCATTGAACACTACATCAAAAACTAATGATGTGTTATACAGTGGCTAGCTGAACATAATTAAAAAAAAAAAAAGAAAAAGGTCTCATAATAATGCAAACCTGTACAAAACCACTGGAATTTAAAGACGTTCAAGCGAAAATAAAACACTGAAGAACCAAGAGAGACTGTGGACTCTGAGAAACAAACTGAGGGTTTTGGAGGGCAGGGGAGTGGGGTATGGCTGAGCCTGGTGGTGGGTATTAATGAGGGCACGTATTGCATGAAGCACTGGGTGTGGTGCATAAACAGTGAATCTTGGAACACTGAAAAAATAAAATTAAATTTAAAAAAACAACTTTTATTTTCCAAAAGACCAAAGATTTGTAAATAGAAATTTGTTAATTGATGGCAGGATTATAAAATAACACTTACTATGGAACTGCTTAAAACACTGGATAGTGTCATTATATAGAACTCTAAAAATCTTTAATTAATCCAGCAATCATTTGTTTGGCATATAATAGTCATCAAGCAGTATGCTGGGAACCTTGGATACAAAGAGGAAATGAGGGGTGCCTGGGTAGCTCAGTCGGTTAAGCGTCAGACTCTTTTTCAGCTCAAGTGATGATCTTCAGGTCATGAGATCGAACCCAGCATCAGACTCCATGATGGACATGGAGCCTGCTTAAGATTCTCTCCCTCTTCCCCTCCCCTTCTCAAAAAAAAAAAAAAAAAAAAAAAAAAAGATCATGACATCAAAGATATAAAAGGGGAAGGGTAAAAGGAAGGATACTTGATAAGTGAATGAAGATAAATTGCTATCAGCGGAAAAAGGATTATTTCATGAGATGTTTTCTGTAGACCTCATTGTAACCACCAGGCAAAAATCTAGAGCAGAGACACAAAACATAATAAAGGGGGAGACTGAGAAAATCACCATGGAAAACCACCAATTTACTAAACTAGACAAAAAACAAGAAAGAGAAACATGGGAAAAACAAAGTTAACAGAAAGCAAAAGATGGAATAGCAGTAGTAAATTCTTACATATTAATAATTACCCTAGATGAAATGGCTTGAACTCACAAATCAAAAGGCACAGAGTGGCTGAATGACTTAAAAATTACCTGAATATATACTGCTTGCAAGACAGTGAAAGCATGGAAGAATAAATTCCAAGCAAGTGGAAACGACAAGGCAGGCATAGCCTCACTTACATCAGATAAGATAGACCTCAAGCCAAAAAGGGTAAAAGAAGACCAAAGAAAGGTTATTATATGATATCAAAGAGATCAATACATCAAGAAGATATAGTTATCACAAATATATATGCTTCTAATACCTAAGCATTGAAATATATTAAGCAATTAATAACAGAACTTAAAGGGGGACACCTGGGTGTCTCAGTTGGTTAAGTGGTTGCCTTTGGCTCAGGTCATGATCCCAGCATCCTGGGATGGAGTCCCACATCCGGCTCTTGCTCAGCGGGGAGTCTGCTTCTCCCTCTGCCACTCTCTCTGCCTGTGCACTCATTCACTCTCTCTCTCTGACAAATTAAAAAAAAAAAACCCAGAACTTAAGGGAGAAACAGACAATACAATAACAATAAGAGATTTTAATGACTTACTATCAGCAATGGATAGAACAGCCAGCCAGCCAATCAATAAGAAAATACTGAAATTGAAATGCACTCTACAACAAATGGACTTAGTAGACCAGAGCATTCCACCCAACAGCAGCAGACTACATCCCTTTCATCCAATATTCAAAGATGTGTAGTCTCATATTTTTCTCATTTCTTTAAAATGTTGAATATCTAAATGTATAGATATAAACAAGGCAATTAAAAATTTCATGCTTTAAATCTCTTGAACAAACCAGACCCCAACTTCAGTCCACTGCTGGTACAACACCCATGCTGGTGCCCTTGTAGAAATAAGTTTTAAAACACCCTGGTGGGGGGTGACTCAGGGTGTGGACATGGGCTTCTGGGACTCAGACAACTACCACAGTGATCACAGTTTTGCCATTTAAACACCAGTCCAAGCCTAGACAAACCTGCTCAGCATTGGTTCCTTGAATCCTTTCTCTTTGCATATCTAATGCAATAGCTCAAATTCCTTTATTCCTTGAGTAACCAGTAATCCTGTTTGCCTAACTATTTGCCTAATAATAACATCCACTTTTGATGTCAAAAGTATCCCACTGAGTATGAAAACTTTAGGGTCACTCTACATATTCCTGACTGGAAAGAGACTACATCTAAGAGTTTGGAGAAAGGAAATCATTGGTAATGCATTCAAGCCTTTTGATGATGATTAAAAATTTTATCATGAACCCTGATCTGAGACACTGACCTTGAGTCATATACAATGTCATCCAGATTATTATCGCCCAAGCCTCCTTTGGGATCATAGAAGCAATAAATGATTGGGTAAAAAGAAGAAAATAATGAGCCGTGCTCACTGTCACAGATTAGAAACTGCTTCCTGGAGACTCTGCATGATACCGTCCTTATTCCTACACAATATTAAAAGGACTCTCAAGACGTCAGTTCTTCCCAACTTGATCTATAGATCCAATGCATCAAAATCAAAATCTATGCAGATTATTTTGTAAATATCAACAATTAATTCTGAAGTTTATATGGAGAGGCAGAAGAGATTCCTCAAAAAATTAAAAATAAAACTACTATACAATACAAAAATTCTACTTCTGGATATATACCTAAAGGAAACAAGGAACACTGTGTTGAAGAGGCATCTGTACCTGCACGTTTACTACAGCATTATTTACAACAGCCAAAACATGGAAACAACCTAAGTGTCTATCGTCGGATGAATGGATAAAGAAGTAGCATGAAATACCATTCAGCCAGAAAAAAAGAAGGAAACCCCACCATTGGCAACAACATAAATGGATGTTGAGAACATTGTGCTGAGTGAACTAAGTCAGACAGGGAAAGACAAATACTGTATGATCTCACTTAATGTAGACTCAAAACAAAACAAAAAACACACATAGAAAAAGAAATCACATTTATGGTTACCAGATGTGGGGCAGTGGGAGGGATTGGATGGAGGTGGTCAAATGCAATAATTTCCAGTTGTAAGATAAATAAATACCGGGGATAAATAAATACAACAGGGTGGCTATAGTTAATTCTGCTGTATGATATATTTAAAAATTGCTAAGAAAATAGTCTTCATCACAAGAAATTTTTTTTTCTTTTTGTGTCTCTATGAAGCGACTGCCGTTAACTAAATTTATTGCGGTAATTTCACAATACATGTAATTCAAGTCTCTATGTTATATGTCTTAAACTTACAGAGTGCTGTGTGCCAATTATATCTCAATAAAATTATGAAAAAATATGCATCCATCATCATAGTACCTAAATAAATTAAGCAAATATAACAGATATAAAGGGAGAAATAGACAGCAAAACAATAATAGTAGGGGATTTATTTATTTTTTATTTTTTATTTATTTTTTTAATAATTTTTTTAAAGATTTTATTTATTCATTTTGACAGACAGATATCACAAGTAGGCAGAGAGAGAGGAGGAAGCAGGCTCCCCGCTAAGCAGAGAGCCCGATGTGGGGCTCGATCCCAGGACCCTAGGATCAGGACCTGAGCCGAAGGCAGAGGCTTTAACCCACTGAGCCACCAGGCGCCCCAATAGTAGGGGATTTAAATACCCCGTTTTCAACAATGGATTGATCATCCAAACAGAAAATCAATACAGAAATAATGAATTCAGAGTATACTTTATGCTAAATGGACCTAAGTGTTCTATAGACATGTGGGGAACATCCCATCAACAGCAGCAGAAAATATATTCTTCTCAAGCACATATGGAATGCTCTTCAGCATAGACCATATATTAGGACACAAAACAAGTGTTTCTGCCAGCTCGGCTGCCTCGTTTCCTGCTCACTGTGGTTCTTGGCTGGACTTTCTATCATGACCATCTTTGCAAACAGTGTTATGCTCAGTAAGTCAATACTTTTGGCCTTGGGCACTTTCCAAGCCTTGACTCTGACTTTGACATCCCGCCTTTGCTTGAACTTCAAACCCTGTCTGTTTTATTTCGGTTACAGAATGGACAGTGCCCCTGTTCCAAGCACGGAAGTGACTCTGGTAATCTGCATCAGTAGTTTTGGATGTAAAATCTTACGAGGTCTGGCTTTTGCCATTCAAGGTTGGTGTACTTTCCAGCTGGTGGTTTCTGTGCCATTATTTGTCATCTTTCTGTCTTTAAGGAATAAGCTTTCTCTTAGTCTTAGAGGATCCTGGAATGAAAGATGCATGGAATCAGCGTATGTGGATTCTGTTTGATAAATACTTGAGCATGTTCTTTACTAATCTGTGATTTGAAAAGCTGAACAGACAAGGTTGTCAGGTTGGACACTAAATTAAATTTGAATTTCAGACAAACAACAATTTTCTAAAATAATAATACCTCAAATGTTTCATGGCACATAGATACTCTGAAAATTATTCTTTGCTTGTGTGACATTTCTATTTGTTTGAGGTTCTGTATTCTTGTGTTCTACCTGGATAAAATACAAGATGTCCCATTCAATTCAAATTTCTGGTACACAACAAATAATATTTTAGTATAAGTATGTCCAAAGTAGTGCATAGAAAATAGTTTTACTAAAGTTATTCACTGTTCATTTGAACACAAATTTAACTAGGCACACTGCACTTATTTTCACTAAAATTGACACCTCCCCTGAATAAAAGGGGAGCCAATACAACTCCAAGTCTTTATCCTAAGCAGTGAAGTTGCACTGCATGGAGGGGTCGTTGTCATATTTTTCTAGTTATGGTACAGCAAGAAGTAAATCAAATATTTTCCAGCATAACTGAAAAGGGGTGGGTATTCGATGGAGAGGAAAAACATGTAGCTGCTGGGAAAGAAAACTTCCTTGTACCTTTTTAGATTCTGTGGGTGGCCTGAGAATTAAACTGACATAAGACAGAGTAGTAGGAGAAATACACACAAATTTATCTATATTTTTATAGGTACATGGGAGTCTTCAGAAGAAGAATGGGAAAAACAGGAAAGAAAATTAAGAGAAAAGAGGGGAAAAGGAGAAAAAAGCAAAGGGGAAGGAAAATGAAGCTTCAAAAATCCAATAGCCCTAAAGGCATATATACCTTTTGACTACACACGCACACACACAAGCAGTAAATCATGGCAATGAGATGAAACAAAGAGACTGGGGCTGGGGGTGGTAATTTGTGAGACAGTGAGTAGAAAATATGTGGGGAAATTAAGGGTAAAAGTTATTTTATTATGAGGGTTTTTTTTTTTTTAAGTTTGTATAAGTCCTTTTTGGCATCAACTCCCAGTCTCTACTGATAGGAATGTTCTCTTCCTGGCAATTCACAGACCTGTACCCCTGGGGATAAAAATACCTTATATGTTTATAAAAAAAATTAAAAAAAAATAAAGATAAAAAAAAAAAAGAATGTTCTCTTCCTGGCACAGAAAAGACATCTTTGTCATAGGAAATTTCATTACCTACTTTCAGGTAGAAAGACAGGTTGGAACTCTTCCTGCATCTGCTGTTTCTCACGTGCCTTCAGCTCAAAATAATCAGTAGGGCAGAACAGCCTATTTGGGGAGGTACCTTCTGAGCATCTCCACATCTCAAGACAAAGAATGCATGAAATATGGGCACATGAGACTTGGCTGCACCTCTGTCTTCTTTGATCAGGTGGATGACAGAGTCTACTCTGTGGCTGATTATCACCAATGAACTTGAGGAGGACTTAAGCTTAGAAAGGCTGCACACGGGAACAGAAAGAATGTTGGCGATGCCCTAGCCATGAGAGTGAGGAGGAAGGGAGCCGGATAGGGACATGGGGAAGACATAATCTGATATCTTTATTAGTTAGTATCCATAACAGGAATGGAAGGTAAGATTACAGGTCTTCCGAGCTCACTTTCCTGGTTCTTAATGGGTTTCAAGATCATTTGGGCCAAGTTAGAAGGGAATATGTTGTTGTTAAAAGTATTAAACTCATATTTTGCTCAATGGAGGCAGGAAGCACTGAGTATTAACAATTGTAAAAAGTGTGTACTGGTCTCACTCTGTCTAAGGAAAAGTAATAAAAACTAATCTATGCCTGTCCAGCGAATTTTATGGCAGCCATTTTTCAGAAGAGTAAAGCAAGTAGAAAAATTAGTGACCGTGTAGAAGACAGCATAAGAAGAGTTTCCTATTCATTCATTCATCCACACGCATTCATTTATGGGGGATGTAGTGAGCGTCTACCTGTGGCAGGTTTTGTTCTATCTCTGGAAATATGTAATATTCCATTATTCATATATACCACATCTTCTTTATCCATTCATCTATCAATGGACACTTGGGCTGCTTCCATATCTAGCCTGTTGTAAATAATGCTTCAATGAGCATAGGAGCACATATATTTTTTCAGATTAGTGCTTTTGCTTTCTTTGGGTAAATACCCAGTAGTGGAATTACTGGATCATACGGTATTTCTATTTGTCATTTTTTGAGGAAACTCCACACTGTCTCCCTCAGTAGTTGCACCAATTTACATTCCCACCAAGACTGCATGGGGTTCTGTTTTCTCTACATCCTAGCCAACACTTGTTATTTCTTATCTTTTTGATACCAGCGATTCTGACTGGTGTGAGCTGGTATCTCACTGTGATTTTGATTTGCATTTCCCTGGTGATAAGTGATGTTGAACATCTTGTCATGTGTCTTTTGGCCGTTTGGATGTCTTCTTTGGAGACATATCTGTTCATGTCTTCTACCCATTTTTAATTGGATTATTTGTGGGGCTTTTTTGATGTTGAGTTGTAGGAATCCTATATATATTTTCCCAACACCATTTATTGAAAAGACTCTCTTTTCCCCACTGTATATTCTTGCCTCATCTATCATAGATTAATTCACCAGACAAGCATAGGTTTATTTCTCGCTCTCTATTTTGTTCTACTGATCTATGTATCTATTTTTGTGCTATACCGTTTTTGTTTGTTTGTTTGTTTGTTTTTTGGTTTTTTCACTCAACAAACATTTATTGAGGGCCTACTATGAGAAAAAAGCCAGAAGCAGCCAGGTTAATATATCTTTGTAATATATCTTGAAAAATCTGAGATTGTGATACCTCCAGCTTTGTTCTTCTTTCTCAAGATTGCTTTGGCTATTTAGGATCTTTTGTGGTTCTATATGAGTTTTAGGATTATTTGTCCTAGTTCTGTGAAAAATGGCTGGTATTTTGATAGGGTCTGCATTGAATCTGTAGATTGCTTTGGGTAGTATGGACATTTTAATAATATTAATTCTTCCAATCTGTGAACATGATACATCCTGCCATTTGTGTCATCTTCAATTTCTTTCATCAATATCCTATAGATTTCAGAATATAGGTTTTTCACTTCCTTTATCAAATTTATCCCAAGGTATTTTGTTCCTTTTGGTGCAATTGTAAATGGATTGTTTTTTAAATATCTCTTTCTGCTACTTCATTATTAGGGTACAGAAATGCAACAGATGTTAGCTGTGAATTTTTTTTTTAGATTTTTTATGTATTTATTTGACAGACGGAGATCACAAGAAGGCAGAGAGGAGGAATCAGGCAGAGAAGAGGAAGCAGGCTCCCTGCTGAGCAGAGAGCCCAATGCCGGGCTCAATCCCAGAACCCTGGGATCACGACCTGAGCTGAAGGCAGAGGCTTTAACCCACCGAGCCACCCAGGCGCCCCAGCTGTGAATTTTTTGCTATGACTTTTTGTCATGAATGAATGTTGAATTTTGTCAAATGTTTTTTCTGCATCTACTGAGATGATCACATGGTTTGTATCCTTCACTTTGTTAAAGTGATGTGTCATGCTGATTGATTTGGGGGATATGAAACCATTCTTTCATCTCTTTAGTGACAAAGAGATTGAGGCTTAGAGATGTCCTGTTACTTTCCTCAAGGTATATACCTAGCATGTTGCAGAGCCATCATATAAGGCCAGGTTATAAAATCTGGGTGTAAATCATACTACACCAAGCTCTCCCCTGATCTCATTCTCAGATTGAGAACCATCTCATTCATGCAGCACAGCATGCCAAGATTTTTCTGAAAGAGGTAAATCCAAGAACCATAATATAGGCTCTCAGGAAATTATCCTCTTTCCCAAAATAAACATTTTTTTTTTTTAACTAAGAGGGGCCAACTAGGAACCAAGCTCAATTGCCAAAACTGTCATTCCCATCAGATAAAAATGAAGCATTGGAACATAACTCTAGTTACTCTTCATTTAGTCCCCATCCAAATCTAAATCTCTAGACTACGCACCCCTTCTGAGACCCTGCAACCCAGTTGAGTCTCACATTAAAATGTCATTGTCGCTACGTAATTTCCCTCAGTCCCCCTAGCCCCCCAATTCACATGGTACTTCTACACTTGCCAATGCATCTTTAATGGCTGTATTTTCCAGTATACAGAAAAACAAGCCATCTATCTCGTCCTCCATTATGGACCATACGATGCCTACATTTTGGGGAAACTCAGCGATTTCTTGCTGTTGTTGTTGAAGGTTGTGAGATGCAGGAGGAGCTGGAAGCAGCACAGAAAAAAACCCTTCTGTGTGTGACTCAGTCTGCATGCCCAACCTGCATAAAGGAATCTGTGCTCTGTCCTTTGTGAGGTAGACTTTACACACAGTTCATGAAAAATATTAAAATACTAGGGATATTTTTCTGTTTGTTATTTCAGAGGATACAACACGCTTTAGAGATAGATTTGAAATAAAATCTGAGGAAGCTACAAAGATAATTGCTGTTTGGAAGAGATGAAAAAACCAAAGCAAAACAAATTGTGTCATGAGGAGTTTTATCACATGGCCCCACAAGGCTCATCACTGGAGATGATGCTGACATCTTCAATCATGGACAGGCTTCGCTTTAAGTTCCTTTACTTGTTTGTTTTCTATTTCAACTGAGGTAAAAGTATAAACAGTAAAGTGCAGCTCAATCAATATTTCTATGTGTGAATATATAACCACCACCCAGATAAAGATATAGGGGAAAACTCTCAAACTCTAGAAGGTCCCATTATGTGTCTTCCACCCCCCAATAAACTTAACAATGATTATAACCTCCATGATCATATCATTATTTAGGATAACTTTTAAATCATTACCTTGCAAAGAAACTGTGTTTAAAACGTACCCAGAGATTAGCTTTAATCAGGTGTTGCAAGACATGCACACTTGGAGATAATTATCATGAAGGAGGTTTATACTCACGGATCCTTAGAAAGAGAAGGCATGGCATGCCGGAGAGGGCTATGTGGAGAGCACCAGGGTCAGTCCGGAGGCAGAGAGAAGAAAGCATAGCCCAGCACCTTTTTTTTTTTTTTTTGCAGTTTTGGTGGGAACAGGAGAGGGTAGGTCCCCCAGTAAGGTCAGTATAGGCTCTGGGCTATAGCAGTGACCCCTAGTTGTCCAGAACCTGGCCCTGGGGTGGTTTAGGCAAGGGTTCAGGAATGTTCGTGTGGTATGTAAGCTTGATAAAGGAAATGGTTGGGGTTGGAACTCTGGGTTGGTGGTTTGTGTGTCAAAGGCACACTTACGGGGAGTTTTATGCCTATGACTTAGCTAACCCTGGGAGAGGCAATCTCTCCAAGGTCAAGAGCCTAAATGTCAGAGTTTCAAAAATATGGAAAATAGGAAAAGATAGTCAACATAAATATTCTACAAATCAAATCGTACCTTTATATTTTAACACCAACCTCGGCTTCCTGGCTCGAATCATCATGTTTAGGACAGAGAATCTAACCCTTACGGCCTTAGTCTTTCCTCTTTTGTTCACCACAGCCTCACAGTTGCTTATGGCCTGACTCTCCACCTCCAGCCCACGGGGGAAATGATTTTCTGGGCCCAGATTCTCCTTGGCTTCGTCAACCTTCCAGGCAACTGGGCTGGATTTTTGGCAATGAGTCCCCCGGGCTGAGTGAGCCAGATGACTTTTAAGTTCCTGCTGGGAATCTCTCCGTTTTAGCCATCACATTTGTGCCTCCAGGTGAGAAAAAAGCACAGGGTGGAAAATAGCTTCTCCGTGTTCCTCCAGGATTGTGTGGATCACTGGTCTGACCTTCTGGTCTGAAGCCAGAAGGAAAGGGAAGATGGTGTTCCAAGGATTTCCTGGAACCCTTCTTGGGGTGAGCACAGTTTCTGCCATTACATTGCTGGGAAGGGAACCACAGGTGAGCAAAGGTCAGCTCAGATATATGATTGCCTTCATCACATCCTGGAAGTATCCGGAAACTGGTGCCACCCCTTGCTAGCAGGTTCTCTAGGACAGAAATTGATCACTTGTGTTTTGGCTGGTAACTCTCTATAGTAAACGTGGAAGATATGGGTCTTGTCATCGTATCCCATGTGAGAACACAATACCCTCACTTCCTCTGTCTGGGCTCTTTTTTTTATTACTACAGCTTTGGAAAACATATACCCTCTGGTAAGTCCGTAGCCATTCACGTCACCTTAACTGCAACTCTGGTTTAGGGATGTCATCCTGACAGCAAGAAAATAAAAATTCCTTGTCTTCCAGGAGAGGAGTGCACGGTAGGAACAAGGCATCGAGTCGTTAAGAAGATCCCTTAGGTCTCTTACTAAGTGGAATGATTATATGTAATAAGTGGGGCAACCAGGGTGGTCCCCAGGCTCCACCTAACTCCCAGGACAGTTGTGCATTTCATAGGATCCCTGATCGGTGGTTCCACGTCTCCTCCTGAATGTCAGCAATGATGCAAGCTTGCTGTCTTACAACACAGCCCACTCCAATGTTGCAACACTCTCTTTTATATTTAGAGATTGAGAGACAGAGCTGAGGGGAGAGACAGAGGGAGAGGGAGACTCTTAAGCAGCCTCCACACCCAGTGCAGAGCCCATCATGGGACTCAGTCTTAAGAGCCTAGATCATGCATGCCTGGGTGGCTCAGTGGCTTAAGCCTCTGCTTTCGGCTCAGGTCATGATCTCCAGGTCCTGGGATCCAGTCCCGCATCAGACTCTCTGCTCAGCAGGGAGCCTGCTTCACCCTCTCTCTCTCTCTGCCTGCTGTTCTGCCTACTTGTGATCTCTCTCCCTCTCTCTGTCAAAATAAATAAGTAAAATATTTTAAAAAGAGAGAGAGAGAGAGAGGTAGAGAGAGCCTGTAGATCATAACCTGAACCGAAATCAAGAGTCAGACACTCAACCGTCTGAGCTACCCAGGCTCCCAGGAGTTGCTATTTTATTATTCTCTCTTCTGCAGTGCTAGTCCCATGCCAACACTGCATAAGCTCCTAGGTTCATACGGACTCCTACAGTCTACAGGAAGGGCAGAGGAGACCCTGGACAGAATAATGAAAGCAGCTCCTGTCGGACTCAGCTTCCCCTCCCTCCTTTTCTGGCAAATCTCAGATACACAAGAAGAGTGGATGAAATAACGCAGACCCTTTTATTCACTGCAGCCAGATTATGAAGGTCAATCGCGCTACTCAGCAGACTAGCCACCACACATGCTCTCCTCTGCACGATTTCTCTACAGTGTATTTTAGAAGCGCAAAAGCATCTCCAAAAAAGACCTTTTTGGCTTGTAATGTGATGGATTCTGATTCTTCCAGCTCAGGTGTTTTGAGTCTCACGGGTCTCCTTCTCTCCAGAAATGCAGATTCTGAGGCGGGGTTTGGGTAGCTTTGGTGAGGAGTTTCTCCCACCGCTGTCACCACTGTTTCCACTCATGGAAGTGAATTCATGCCCTCCATAATTGGGTCTAAATCTCATGATGCTCTTTCTTGATCAAAACAGACATTTCCCAGTGAATTGACACTTACTAGGATAAGAGAACCAGGATGAGTTGGTTGCCAAAAGCATCATATAGTGATGATAATAGTGATTATAATAGTGATTAATAGTGATGACAATAAAAATTATACCTAAATTTTATTGAAAGCTGAGGTTTTGCCTGGCCCTGGATTAAGCTGTTTAATGTAACATCCCGTGTGATCTTCTGAATCCCACAAAGGGTAGACACTATGATTAACAGTATTTTTTTAATGATCGAATTTTCTTAATGCTCAATTAAACTTGAAAAAAAAAAAACATGGTTAGCAAAGAAGAGAGATTTCCAAAGAAAGAGGATGTCATCAACCTCCCATGCATCTAAACATACTGATATGCCATCTTCCATAAACAAAGCAAAGAATAAACTACAAATTATATGTGTGGAAATTCACTTGTTATTTTATATTATTGTTTGTACCCCCAAGAGCAATAGCCACAGGAATCTTGGGAATTGCTGCTAATACTGGAACGGCCCGGGCTCCCCTCTAGATGATCCTAACTGTGTGTTCTCCCCGCCCGGCCTGGATTGTGCATGGAGGCATCCCCAGACTCCCTGGTCTTGCCGTCCAACTCTTTGCTGAAACCAGGAATCAGCCTCTGGTTGACTCCATCTAGGATGCGGAGAAGGAATGAGCAGACCTCCTGGCTGCCCTGGTCTGATCTCTGATGAGGAAGACAAAACATGAGTTGAGACCACCCACCCCAGTCTCCGAGCCAGACTATTCCATGTGGTCATTGTCTTTGATTTAGCCACAATCTCATCTCTCCGCACACTGACCTCAGACTCCCCAGGTCACGCAGACTACCTCTTCCCAGCCTGCACCATAGATTTAGGGGTGATGAGGTCAAAATTGGGTGCCTTAGGGTGACAAACACACCTTGAAGGTATTTCACAAACACTCCCAGATCCAAACACCAGGCTCTCATCCCTCAGACCCTGGCAGCCCCCAGCTCAGGGAGTGAAATCAGCCTTATGGGGCTGCGGATTCCTGTGAGCCTGCATGACTCTGATTCCAATTTTCCAGAGAAAGAGAACCAGTAGGATGTGTACATATACAGAGAGACATTTATTTTAAGGCATTGGCTCATGAGACTGTGGCGGCTGGCACATTTGAAATCTGTGAATGGGGAGCAGCCTGGAGACCCAGAGAGGAGTTGAAAGAAGAGATGAGTTTCTCGGTCTGAAGGCAGTCTGGAGGCCAAGTTCCTTCTTCTTCCAAGGGAACCTGTCTTTTTCCTTTGAGGTCTTCAATGGACTGGATAAGCTTCCCCCCCACATACACACACATACACGTTATGGAGGGTAATGTGCTTTGCCCCAAATCGACTGGTTTATGTATTAATAATATCTAAAAACTACCTTCACAAAAACATCTAGATTGGTGTTTTATCCAACACCTGAATACCATAGCCTAGCCAGATTGATGTATAAAATCAAGCACCATGAGATGTAAGGACTGGCTTGGTCACTGAAGAAAGAGGACAGGAGCCTGTCCCCCAGATGACAGCGCATCTCAGGGGAAGAGTCCCATTGGGCTGCCTGTGAGAGCCAGACCAGCTGGTTTCCGCTGGGAATGCAACTGTTGAGAAAAGAGGGGAAAGAGTTCTAAATGTTGACTTTTTTTTAAAAGATTTTATTTGTTTATTTGACACAGAAAGAGAGATCACAAGTAGGCAAAGAGGCAGGCAGAGAGAGAGAGGGAGAAGCAGGCTCCCCACTGAGCAGAGAGCCCAATGCGGGGCCCGATCCCAGGACCCTGAGACCCTGATCCAAGCTGAAGGCAGATCACCCTCTGAGCCACCCAGGCACCCCAATGTAGACATTTTTTTTAAATTTTTTATTTTTTATAAACATTTATTTTTATCCCCAGGGGTACAGGTCTGTGAATCACCAGGTTTACACACTTCACAGCACTCACCAAAGCACATCACTAGTTTTTGATGCAGTGTTCCAATATTCACTGTTCATGTACAAATAAAACTAGAAAAATAAATAAATAAATAAATAAAAGCAAAAGACCAAAAATTAAAGAGTGCTCATTATCAAGGCCAGTGAGAGGGCAGTTAAATAGAAATTCATGAACCAATAGCAGAATCGTAAGAGAGTTTCTGCTAGAAGGCTGCTAAAAACGCAATTTGGCGTCATTATCGAGAACTTTGAAATGAGTCTTCATAATCCAGCAGCCATTCACAGAGCACATAGTGACTACCAAGCAGAGGGGTAAGCACTCCCCAGACGAAGATGGATGAAAACAGAGGCCTCAACAGAGGGAATGGTATATAGCTCAGTGCATAAGTACAGGCAGGTGCAGTCTCATAGTTCGATTTTCTCTATGGCAACATAATTTTAATTTAAGTCCCCATTTCCTCCAAGTTGGCAGTAAATCACAGGTTGGTTAGTTTTGTGGATTCTTTTTATGACGCTTCCCTACCAGAGCTATCTGCAACCCATGGACATGGGTGGTATACTACAGGGATGGGGTGGGGAAAAGCCAGGGATTATTAGTTATCTGTTTAAAAAGACCACCAGGTTACTACTGGCCCTGGACACTCTTGGCTGCTACGATGTTGACATTCACCACCACACAAGGCCTTGGAAATAGGGCTTCCAGTCTGGCTGCTCCCCTTCCTAAGAGCCACTCTGTTATGGGCCTGCTGCTTCCCTGGGGGTGCTACCAGACCTCAGGACTGAATCCTTGCCCCCCACAACCTGCAGACCCTGCCCCACTTTCCACCCTTCCCAAGCACTCAACTTCTTTCCTCTCTCTCCTGATCTCTTCCAGAGAATCTCTAGTGTTCCTTGGGGACTTTAGGTTTTGAAAGCAAAGCCAACCAGTCTTAACAAGCTTCTTCCATTTTTCATCTGGAAAATGCCTTCCGAGAGACAAAACAAAACAGAAAAAGCACAGATAGGATAAGCCATAGGAATGTGGGAAAGACACAAAGGAAATTCCAAAGAAATCATCCTTAATATTATTGGCTTATCCAGCTACATCCTGCCTCCTAATGAGATGTTTGGGGTCCTATTGTGAGAAAAAACATACAGAACCTATTGCTGTTCACCTTGAAGGATGATGGCCAGTCCATGGGTTCTGAGGTTTCCAAAGGAGAGTGCCCTCCCATTCTTCATGAGCATTTGTCAGTGGTACAAAGATTGAAAAAGAACTAGGGGGGCGCCTGGGTGGCTCAGTGGGTTAAGGCCTTGCTTTCAGCTCAGGTCATGATCCCAGGGTCCTGGGATCGAGCCCCGTGTCGGGGCTCTGCTCAGTGGGGAGACTGTTTCCTCCTCTCTCTGCCTGCTTGTGATCTCTGTCTGTCAAATAAATTTTTTTAAAAAATTTTAAAAAAAAGAAGAATTAGGTAGGAAGTGGCACTGTGAAAGATGGGAGAGGAGGAAGCACTAGGAATCCATCTTTTCATCTGGACAACAAAAGTACTGGCTCAGATCGTGATCTCTGGGTCCTGGGATTGATCCCCAAATCATGTTTCCTGTTCAGTGGGGAGTCTGCTTCTCTCTCTCGCCCTCCCTCTGCCCCTCCCCACCACTTGTTCCCCCCACTCTCTCAAATAAATAAAATCTATAGAAAGTATAGAGTCTATTCAAAGTTTATGGCTTCCAGATGAAGTCTTGGTTGATCAATTGTTTTTCATTTTAGTCAATTTCAGTCACTAGCACAGCATTGGCCACCATCCAGAACACCCATCCTGGTAGGCAGCCATGCTCACATTTCTGGAACAGGCTACAGGAGCCAGGATGGGCAAAGAGGACCTGGTCCTTCAGACATCAAGGATCTGTGTTCCCTTGCTACGTCTGATCAAAAAGGTGCATACATAGAGGCAGGCTGCCATCAGCACAGACCCTACAGCCTGAAACAGCTCCCAAGAGATTTAAAGAGAGAGAACCTATTATTTTTCTCTTTTTTCTTTTTCCCCATTTGCCCCTTTTGGGAGCTATACATTTAAGAACTAGGACAATCAAAAGCAACCACATAAGGGTTCCCAGCTGGCTCAGTCAGTAGGGCGTGCGACTCTTGGTCATGGTTTGTGAGTTTGAGTCCCACGTTGGCTGTAGAGATTACTTTTTAAAAAAATGTTTTAAATCTTATTTTAAGAAAACCCACCAAATATACAGAGAAATCTAGACATCACCACTCATGCCCAAGTAAATTTCAAGCTCAGAAAAGAACCAAAAAGACCTTAAAATTTCACCTTGGACTGATCTCTATCAGAAACACCCCATAACAGTTTTTGTTCTTTTTTTTTTTTTTTAAGACAGAAAATCTGACTTCTAGCGTTACCATATTAAGATTCAAATGTTAGATTTACAGAAAAAAAAAATCACAAGAGACACAAAGAAACAGGAAAGTTTGACCCATTCAAGGAATAATATAAATCAACAAAAGCCAGTCCTAAGCCCAGAGGATGAACTTACTAGATAAAGACTTTAAGGGGCATCTGGGTGGCACATTCAGTTGAGCAACCAGCTCTTGATTTTGGCTCAGGTCATGATCTCAGGGTGGTGGGATTGAGCCCCACATCAGGCTCCATGCTCAGCAGGAAGTCTGGTTGAGATTCTCTCTCCCTCCCCCTCTGCCTCTCCCCCCCTATACTCTCTCTTTCTCTAAAATAAAAAATTTTTTAAATAAAAAATACATGGAATGCTAGAACTATATCATCAAAAATGTATTTAAAAGGCCTGGGGCAGGGGGCGCTTGGGTGGCTCAGTTGGTTGGGTGGCTGCCTTCGGCTCGGGTCCTGATCCTGGAGTCCCGGGATCGAATCCTGCTCCCTCTGACCTTCTTCCGTCTCATGTTCTCACTCTCTCTCATTCTGTCAAATAAATAAATAAAATCTTTAAAAGGCCTGGGGTATTTAACCAGTGTTATATTTTTATGCAACATAAGATATTATTTTTAAGTAATAACTCATGTTCTATTTTTTCTACACACACACACACACACACACACCAATCTTCAGTTAACATCTTCATGCATGCACTAGAGTGATCGTACATCCTGGTTTGTCCAACTCACACCTGTTATCCTGGCGTAATTACTCAGTGTCCCCTTTTACTTCCAAAAGTGCCTCAGTTTTGTTTTTATGATCATCCTACCTAAGACCTTTTTTTTTTTTTCAGGTCAAACAGCTAGAAATGAGTCATTAAACTAGACATGAATTACCATGTCATGGCAGGGAACGTGTTAAGATAAACAAGCAAATTATTTACCTTGGGTTCAGAAATCTTCGTCCAAGTATAGGAAAGAGTTAGGGAGACAACTTATTTAGTTAGTCTTGTCCTCCATACCACCCCTTCATCCCAAAGATTAGTAAAGACCTTCTGAGCTGGGGAAGGACTGTCTGAGAGGAAGCAACAGGAGAATAGGAGCTTATCCAGGACTCTGGTCAGAGTATATGCCCCACCATCCAAAATAGAAAGAATGAGCTCTCCCACTTAGCAGGAAGTCAAGGGTATAAGGAGATGCATTCATGGAGAGAATTTGAAAACAATCAATAAAACTTTCCAAGTCAATCTCTGTTTTATTATCACCATCCATCAGCCATTCAAAATAATATAAGTGATAAACTCTTCCCACCCATCCCAAAAATACTTTGTCAGTCCAAGTTCAAAATAATTGATGTGATGACTGCTAAATTTTAATAATATATCTGTAAGCTTTAAGTGAGTACAGTTTTGTTACTTATCAATATTGTATCCACATGGACATTGATTTGGGGGCACTGCCTGTTCCGCAGTTTATTCTAGGTATCTGTGGACCCAGCCACACTCACACTCAGACACACACACGCACTGTGGACTCACTCACTTCTCATTCAAGAAGAAGTCCTTGAGGATTCAGAATCACACCAGCTCACTCTGGGCACTAACGTGTGTGTCTTCAATCCTGTGGTGTGACATATTCCTGCCTTCCCTTAGTGGTTTCAAACAAATGATGAAAGTGCAGTGATTGGAAAGAAAACAAACTTGAACTTGAATTACTTAAATTATGTCATTTTCCGTTGCCATCTGGAGTCTTATCAGTGTTTAAAATTTACACCAGTAAAACATAGTGCCAATCGTGAGATGCCACACTTTTTTGTTTGGCAGGTGAACGTTTGATTTCATGTAACGAAATATTGCATTGAACTTGACTAGCATTTTCCAGCTGGAATCTACATTTTTTGAAGCGCACACCTCTTTTAAAACTAAAGAACAAAACAGGAAAACAAAGCATTAGGTACAGTAGTGGTCGCTTCTATTGTACCTTTTGCTGAGGTCTCCATCCTGTTGTGTGTGGTTTTTGTTTTAATTTACTTACTGGACAATTATTTACAAAAAATATCATATCAGGCTGTAACCAGAGGGTCAAATTCAAACGACAAGGCAGAATAAAAACTGTGGAGCAAAGGTATAAGGAGGTGCATTGCAGTAGTGGTACTTGTGTTAGTTGTTTTCTTTTATCTGATTGTTTTACTTGCTTGGTTATATATTCGAAATTCAATTTAAAAATTTTCCCTGTCTATTCCGGCTGTGAGTATTATTTGCTTATTTCATGATTATTACTGAAAACAATTTTGCCATATAGAGGATGGAGGGCTTAAAGTATGAGCTATTCCCGGTGACGATTATGCAAGGTGCTGCCCCTTCCCTGCCCCCGCAATAGGGTTACTGAGAATAGATGAACTCGTGTCCAACTCCCAGAGGAAACTCCTGTCACTTGACAACACTCTAGAAGTTTCCCTGCCACAAAGGCAAGGAAGCAGCGGAGTATGGATGGCTGGCTGCACGCCAGGAAGTGGCGCCGCGGCCCGGCGGCGAGAACAGCCGGAGCTAACTGATAGCTGGAGGGCGGTTCCCCCCGGTGGACAGCGGTGTGAACTGCACCCACGGGAAATGCTCCGCCAGGCGTTGGGGATGGTCGCACCGCGGGTGGAACAGTTCACCCACCGCAGATGCGAGCCATGCGGGAGAGGAAAGAGACCGCACTCGACCCTCTTCCGTGTCACCTCAGTATCATCCGTGGGCAAAAGAAAGAAAAGAAAATACAGGGAAATGGCTCGGTTTAAACCTGAAATGGCTGAGTAAGTCCGCCATCAGGCGGAGCTGGGACTTTAAACAGACGGAACGTTCTTTTTTTTCGAAGTTATATTTGCGCAGAGCCTAGTTACGTGGCTTTAGAGGAAATCTGATCTGCAACTCTGACACCGGTGTTGAGTAAAATCCAAACATCCCCCAAACAGAGATGGTTTTCGTATTTGCAGACAGAACCGCATCGATAGCAAAGGGCAGGCAACAGGGCGGTCCCCCCACCCCCGCTCCCCAACTCCCCCATCCCCCCTACACCCCCCCCCCCCGGCCGTGGACATCTCCTCCACTCGCGGAACTTCTCAGGGGGCCTTTTTAAATTGTCGACTCCCCAGAAACCATCAGGGTGCCCAGAAAATGTTAAGTATAGTAGAAACTGTTGTGGGTGGCCTACGCATGTGGTGTCCTGTCCATTCGCCACCTGCTTCAGGACCGAAGGATGAATTTCCCACGTTCCCACCTGCTGACAGTGTTGATGGCTCCCAGCTCCCAACTGAGACGCTCTCTGGGAGAGTCCCCCTCATCCTCGACAGCCTGCAGCCACCAGCGGATAAGTAGAGAGGCCCACTATTGAAGGACAGCCCGGAGGGTCCATTGAGTCTCCCGAGGTCGCCTGTAGGTTGGCTCAGGCTTTTGCCAGACTCTCTCTGCCTGGTCCTGCTGCCTCCTCCTCCCCCAGTGAACTTCCTACAGCAAATCTCTGTCTCAGACTCTGGGTCCCGGCGTCTGTCCCATGAGTCTGGACGGAAGGATCACCTTTTGGGCATCAGAACATGTTCTTGGTCCAACAGGAAGAAAACAAGCCAAGACGTCCTGCAGTCCTTTGCTCTTTCTGTCTCTCCCAGTCCTTGACTTCCTAATCCACAAGAATCACATGGTTCTGCAAAACCGGCCCATTACGTTATTTTCAAGCAGATGTCATGAAGCCCTCAATGCAGCGGTCCTCATCTACTCCGGGATTTGACAGTCACTTACACCAATAAATTCCTCACTTTGTTATTTTGTTGAATTTTCCAACCTTTGCAACTAAGAGGGCCCTAAGACAGGTCCGCCTGCAACTCTGGGAATATCTAGACAAGAAGAATTCAAGAAGTGTCTCCCAGAATAATTCCCCATATTTGGAGAATGACAGATCAGTCATGATACATACGTATCTTCCCACATTTTTCTTATGGATCTGCCAGGATCCTCATGCTTGCCATGTGGGTATAAGATCTTGAGTGACGGGGCGCCCGGGTGGCTCAGTGGGTTAAAGCCTCTGCCTTCGGCTCAGGTCATGATATCGAGCCCCGCATCGGGCTCTCTGCTCAGCGGGGAGCCTGCTTCCCCCCTCTCTCTCTCTGCCTGCCTCTCTGCCGACTTGTGATCTCTCTCTCTCTCTCTCTCTCAAATAAATAAAATATTTTTTTAAAAAAGATGATAGTCATTAAAAAAAAAAAAAGAGAGAGAGATCTTGAGTGACAAGGGTGGGTAAGCCTTCCCGCCCCGCCCACCCCACCCCTTCCAAGCCCAACCTTACAGACTAATCTTCCAGTTGATGCTCTTTGCCATATCAGTCCTGAAATGTTGATTCGTATCAAAGAGACCCTGATGTCCTGTGACTCCTTCGTCCCTCCCCAGACTGAGTTTTTCTCCACCTCCCATAAAGATGATGGCACCGTGTTGCTTCGGCTCTGTGGATCGTGACTGTGTGTGGGCAAACACAGCTCAGTGCCGGAATCCTGCAGAACACGTCCATCCCAAAGGTGGCACAGATCAGCCTCAAAAGTTCATCCTCCCGACTAATCTCTACTCCTGCTCAGCCAGGAGCCAGAGACCCGCCGTTGGGTTCATGTGCGGACCTTGCCTCTGCTTGGTGGGCCCTGCGGAGAATGCACTCCTTGGTTCTGCCCACACTGTCCTGCATCTTTGAGCCTTAAGTACTCTCTTCCCCTAGTTATCTCTGGGTTCATTATCAAGCAGCTCTTAAAAAAAAATAAAGTAAAGCCACTCAATGTCCTTACTTCACCAAGCAGAGTCATTACTGCTATGAACATGTACCCACGTAAAGCCCTGGATTAAGTGGGTCGAGCGGGGGCAGCTGTTTGAGGGGCCACAGGGTCTGCAGAGAAGGTAAGAAACATACGGTCAAGGGAGGTCCTAAAGCATTTAAAATAGAACGGTGTGCACGCTCCGTGAATGCCACTATTACTACTGTTGTCTGTCCCTAGTGTGGAATTCTTACCAATGGTTGGCAGAGCACGTCTGAGAGGCTTCCCACCCAACAGATGCTGCCCTCCACCTCCTGTCCCCTGCTGCCTATAGAGAGCTCTCCCCGCCTCACCCAGAGCTGCCCCATTTCTATTCCTGGTAAACACCAGCAGCTTGATGACATCATGCCTGAAGAGAAGGTTCTGGGCTGTGACATGGGAGCCACAGTGGACTTTTCTGACTCACGACTCCTTACTGCCACCCTAACCCCTGCTCTGAGGTTCTGGGAAAGGTGAAGGAAACCATCTTTCATCGAGGCGAGAAAACAAGGGTATGTGGCCTCTCCTGATTTCCTGGAAAGCGTTTCTTTTGAAGCAGAAGCAGAAGTACCCAAAAGTATTCATTCACAAAGCATCCCCCACGTGGCCACAGACTCAGATATGCTTTACCCTGGGGTTGAACTTTAAGCATATCTGTCTGAAAGCAAATATAAAAATCTTTTACATTAAACCTAGCAAGCTGAACAATTTGAGTCAACCAAAAGATTAAAAAATACCCACCATAAAAAAGCAAAAACAAAAACAAAAACAAAAACAAAAAACAAAAAACAAACCCGAAACCAAAACCACTTCTTCTGCGCCGGGGAGAAGCCATGGGGCCCAGTTGTCTTCTCATTACAGGCTCTGCCTAACTGACGGATGGCTTCACTTGCGCTGGGAAAAGACAGTTCGAGAGAACAGAACCTTATGTGGCTCACAGAGCCTTCCCCAAGTTTGTATGACCATTTACTGTTCTGCTAAAGCTAAAAGAAGTTTCAGTAGGAGCAGCGTGGGAGTCAAAATGGTCTATGACCATTAGAAGGCAGTGCGTTCAGTTCCCACAGCCCTTATGTTGGGCCAGACCACGTTTGGCTCAAGTATCCAAGACCCGCAGATTCGGAAGCCAGCCTTCCCTCTAAAATCTTGCTTTTGTGGATTGGGAAACGCAATCCTGTTGGTGGGAACGCAAGCTGATCCAGTCACTGTGGAAAACAGGATGGAGGTTCCTCAAAAAAATTAAAACTAAGCCATAAAAAAGAATGAAAGCTTACCATTTGTAATGACAGGGATGGAGCTAGGGAGTATTATAGTAAGTGAAATAAGTCCCTCAGAGAAAGACAAGTACCATAGGATTTCACCCCTATGTGGAACTTAAGATACAAAACAAACGAGCTAAGGGGGGGTGGGGAGCCAAGAAAGAGACTCTTAACTGTAAAGAACTAATGTTTACCAGAGGGGAGGTGGGTGGGGGGTGGACGAAATAAGAGATGGGGAGGCCTGGGGCTCGATCCCAGGACACCAGGATCATGACGTGAGCCAAAGGCATACGCTTAACCAACTGAGCTGCCCAGGCAACCCGAGTCTGACTCTTGATTTTGGATCAGGTCATTATCTCAAGGTTGTGAGATGGAACCCTGCCCTCAGCCTGGAGCCTGCTTAAAATTCTCTCTCTCCCTCCGCCCCTCCCCCAACACTTGCTCTCTCTCTCTCTCAAAAAAAAAGGGAGCAGGACACATGCAACCTAATGTGTATTGCAGCATTATTTTCAAAAGTCATATTACTGAAGCAGCCCAAGTGTCCACCCATGGATGAACGGATAAAGAAGATGTGACAGATTCATAGAGAAGGGGATACTCCTTATCCACGGAAGAGAACGAAATCCTGCCTTTGTCCCAACATGGATGGATCTAGAGGGTATAAGCCTAAGTGAAATAAGTCAGACAGGGAAAGACAAAATACCACATGATTTCACGCGTAAGTGGAATGTAAAAAACAAAACGAAGGAGGAAAAAAACGCAAACAAAAGCCAGACTCTTAAATACAGAGAACAAAGTGGTGGTTGTCAGAGGGCAGGTGAGGGGGGATGGGTGAAACAGGAGAGGGGGATTAAGAGCACACGTTGCACGAGGAGCACTGGGTCAACTGCAGAATTGCTGAAACATTATATTGTATACCTGAAATAACTATAATGCTGCATATTAATTATACATGCACTAAAAAATTTTTTAATTAAAAATACATACATTTCCATAAAAAATAATAATAAAATCTTACTTTTTTGACCAAGTTTCCCTCCTGTGTGACTACAGGAGACCCACTTCCCTCCCAAGGTTTTCCCAAGGATGTTGACCTGGAACAACCCCCCGTCCTGGGTCTGCTTGATTCTGACGGACTGCCTCCATCAGTCCCTGGGCCTCTTGTCTCTGCAGCAGTCACTGTCTTGGGTACCACAGCCTTGCACCCCGGCTCCTTCATCCCTCTTCTCAAGACAAGGCTCGAGAAGAACAAAAGGTGATTGTGAGCATTAGAAGACACTGGGAGCTGCTTATCTCTGCTCCCCTCTGCCCATGTCTCCCCTCGACCTCTGGCCTGATGCCCAAGAGGAGGGCTTCATTCTTTGACTCAGCTGGTATCCCTGACTGACATGTGTTCCACTCTCTCTCTCCCACTTGCAGCCAGTGATAACAAATCCTTTGACCCTCATAATAATCTTCACAGAGCTCATTTAGTGTTTCCTGATGTTGCCCTTTCAATCAGTAAGCCAAGCACCCAGATTGAGAACAGCCCCTGCTGGGTCATGTGTCATGACTACTGGGCCCCCTACTGTGAAGGGACGCAGCACAGTCAAGTTCTTTGACTTTCCCTTTGACGTGCCCAGTGGACCAACACCACCACTGAGCCCACTTCCTTATCCCCCCAAAGGGAAAAGCAATCAAAACACTAAAAAAAAAAAAAAAGAAAGAAAGAAAGAAAAAAGGCAGACAAACAAGAGATCTGTGCGTAACATCTCGAAAACATTGGCATTTACATGGCTTTCCCGGAACAGCAGGTATGTGCCTTACAGCTCCAAGATGGGGAAGGCTCACCCGAGAGGTTCCACCCAAAGCAGAGAATGCAGTTATGACCATAGAAGGCAGGAGCTGCCCCAGGTTTGTAAACAGCACTTTAAGAGACCCTCCTCCCTCCCACCCCACACCTACAAAGTGTAGGGCATGCGTTCCAGAGCTCGCAGCCTCACGCGCACCTGCGAGGCAGGAGGAAACGCTGTCCAGCAGGTGTTCTCCACCCCACGCCCCACACTATGTCTTGTGTCCTTCCAACCGATGCAACTTCTTGCTGCTGTCCCTAAGCGCTGCCGGTGGGTTCAGGCCAACGTGGGGAGAACCAGGATGTGGCACGTGCTAGACGCTCAAAAAGGTTTGTTGCATGAATGAATGAACATAAACCCTGATACACAACTGAGGCCCTCGGCCCCACTGGGTGCAAACTGAAAGAAACCCCAGAAGTGTCCTTCTGTCTCAGACCTAAGCAAGAGATAGATGAGCCCTTAGTTCACAAGTTACTAACCACTCTCTGGCATGGAGGAATTGTCTGTCTGTTTACCAAACAAATCTGTTTTTTTGGATGAGTGATAACTACGGTCTGGGAGGTCAGAGTCAGAATCAAGAAGTTCACTAATATACGACAGAGTTAATTCAAAACTAAAAGGAATATACTTTACAGGAGATGAATTCCTGGTGGTTGGGTTCTACTTCAAAGGAAGCCTCAATCTAGACCATAACGAAAAAGGAGCTGAAGGGAGTAGTAGTGGGAGCTCAGGGGATTCTAGGGGGTGGGGAAGAGATGGTTGGAGGGACTCAGGGTAATAATGACTTTATCCTCCTCATAATTCACAGAAATGAGGGCATATGCTCCAGCAACCAACCCCTGGAACCCCCACGCAAAGCAGAGAGAGAGGTCATTGGAAAAGGCAGATGCAAGACAGAGACACACATCCAGATCCAGCATCTAGACAACAGGAGGATGCAGTCAAGTTCGGATTGCTGGGAAAAGAGTGGGAGGGGGAAGAAATGGAAGAGTTTCGCTGAGAGTCTACTTCGTCCAAATAGGAGAAAGGCTCACGGGCCATCCTAACAGATCTCATGTGAAATGCTCTGGGGGCTCCGTCCTGCTTCTGTCCACATCACTCACGGTTCCTAGCCATTCTGAGAGGCCCTGTCTAGCCTTCCTGGATCCCTTCGTCTCTCAGCGAGCACCAACAGGCCCTGGTCTTCATTCTAGATCTGTTTTCATGCCAACAGCAGTCAACACACACACAAAAATCACTCCTTCCTCTCCCTCGTGCGCACAGAAGTCCGCGGAGGAAATTATTTTAAGTATTTCTCTGAAATCAGTGAAAATAACTATTTCCAACTTTCCAGTAATTCTAAGGTAGAAAAGCAAAGGAAATGTTGATCATACTTTAAAGCACGGGGTGTTCAGCAATAGAGAATAAGGCTGGTGTATGATTTTGGATTAAGCACAGGGGACCCTGCATAGCAAGCCACTGAGCTTCCTTCAAGCCCTCCTGCCCCCGCACAGCGCTGCGGGTCAGGAAGAGCTGGACGCGCGTGAGGGCGACAAGCTAGAGACATTCTAGTTCAAGAACAAGAACTTCTGAAAAAGAGCTCTCTGTTCCTGGGAATGTTCGAGCAGAGGTTTCCAGGATGGCATAGGTGGTATTCATACATCACAGACCAGAGTCAGCCTGAGAAACCAGCAAGACCCTTCCCACCGGGAGGGAGATGACACAAGCCTAGGAAATGCCTAGCACGGTGCCTGGTGCCTAACAGAAGCATAATAATAAATATTACATAATAATAAATATTAGTTTCTTCTCACCCCGAGAGTCCACGGATCTAGGATCACATATATTGGATGTATTTCTGGAAGGGTCTTTGGATACATTCTAGATTCTTCCAGAAGTTCACAATTTACTCGAGTGGGGCTATGGAAAAAGAAGGCAAGGGAAGGCAAGGAGGCACGTCGTCCCTGCTGATGAGAGCATCTCCTCCTCTGCTTGCAGTTCCGAGCTCCTTCAGGCCGTTATGGGCTTGGGCCTGATGCTCTCCACGACGGCTGAGATGACCGCTCCCGCAGCCTTCGCGCCTTCCATCAGTGCGTGCTCCACCTGCAAAGCAGACCAGTCCACAGGACACTCAGGGGTGATCCCAGGCTTGTGCCCTGCCCCATCATTCCCCTTCAGCACCCGGCCTGCCTGGAGGAGGAAGTAACCTGTGCTAGCCTCTATTTCCAAAGATCCTAGCATGGCAAGGGACCTAGAGAAGTCGGGATGGCCCAGAATGGGACATCCGAGGCAGACGCACTCCCTGTCCCTCCAGGGCATCATCCATGGCTCCTGGCCTCCTTGGTCCCTCAGAGCCATTCACCCAGGGTCTGCCTCTGGAGTAGGGGCAGCGAGGCAAAGGATCTCAGCGTGCCTGAGCCACTGAGACCTTCATCTACATACAGGGAATCTGAGAGCCAGGGAGGGGAACTCACTTGGACAAAGTCATGGTAGGAATCAGTGTCTGAGCGTGGCCCACACTCCAGAGAAGGCTCCCTGGCTTCCATTTGGTTCATAGGGTCTTGTCATATACAAATGTCGTGGGATGGGAGATCCCTGACACCGGAACCCCCAAGCCCCCCTACACTGGAGCGAGGCCTCGGGGAACGGAGTGCGGGCCGGGAGAGGACAGAAACAAAGGATTTGAGCCCAGTACCCTGAGGGGACACGAGAGCCGCAGAAAAAAAAAAAAAAGGTGTTCCTTCTTTAATTCTTCATGTCTCAATCTATCAAAAAGGGGATAATAAATGCACCTTCCACTCCGCTCATGGGGTTTAGTAAGGATCAAATAGGAAAGAGGGCCGCTCGGGTTGTCACAGATCTTTTGAGCTATTTTTCAAAGCCCTTGAACACATGGACTGTGCCTCATTGGGATTATCCCCACCCTGTGTGGTGGGGGGTCACATACCCAAACACAGCACGGGCCAGGCCAGTAAGACAGGCGAAGCTCGCAGGTGGCACGTCGACCCCCACACGCCCCATCTAAAGAGACAGCCACTACTCGGCCAGCAGAACACGGGCCTCAGGGCCTGATCCATCAGTTGTTCTAGAATGGCTGTGAATCCAGATCTTTTTATATAAAATTTCTATATTTGGGGGGTGCCTGGGTGGCTCAGGGGGTTAAGCCACTGCCTTTGGCTCAGGTCATGATCTCAGGGTCCTGGGATCGAGTCCCGCATCGGGCTCTCTGCTCAGCAGGGAGCCTGCTTCCCTCTCTCTCTCTCTCTCTCTCTGCCTCCCTCTCCGTCTACTTGTGATTTCTCTCTGTCAAATAAATAAATAAAATCTTAAAAAAAAAATTGTTAAAGCCTGTGCCTTTGGCTCAGGTCATGATCCCAGGGTCCTGGGATCAAGCCCCGTATCAGGCTCTCTGCTCAGCAGGGACCAGTTCCCCTCTCTCTGCCTGCCTCTCTGTCTACTTGTGATCTCTGTCAAATAAACAAATAAAATCTTTCTTAAAAATTTCTATATTTTTAAGTGTTGGTAAGACCTACAAATTAAAAAAACAAAACCCAACAACAACACTACCCATCCAAGCAAAACATGTCTGTGGGCCAGATGTAGCCCCAAACCTCACTTTACCCCCGTTTTGTGAAAGAACAAACAGAAAGAAGAGTCTGACCAAGGGTCCCAGCTCTACAGCCCAGAGCCTCTGTGCTCCTCCATGGGCTGACAGAGGGGAAACCACCTCCTGAATGGTGGAGTCCTGTGGACGGAGAAGGCCCCCGGCTCAGCAAAGAGCACGAAACCACTGACCCCCCGCTCGGATCACCGAGGAGATGACAAGCCCCAAGGAGGCTCAGCCAGAAGCCACTGTCCCAGCCAAAGTCGCCGCACCTGCTGGCTCCGGGGCACGCCGTATCTGAGGTCATTGACAAAGTGCTCGCAGTTCCCTTCGATCAGGCTGTACTGCACGATCTTGTTGATCATCTTTCTCGTGCGCTGGAGGATCTGGTCCACGGGCAGGGGCAGGTACGTCCCGTCCAGCTTGTTGTTGACCTTCCAGGAGCAGCCGTGCAGCACGTCCTCCAGGCGGCTGTACTTCACCACCGCGCGGTTGCTGAAGACGGAAGTGATGCTGCCCACCTCGAATTCCTCACCTGGGGACCAAGAGGAACAGAAGCTGGAAAGCTGCGAGGGACTGTGGGGTTGGGGGCGGGGAGGCGGGTAGTGTACTGGCTCATCTAAGATGTGCGTCAAGCGGCTTCCCTCCAAGGCCTCGGCTTTAGCATGGCCGAGGACAGCAAGTGGATGACATGAACTGCGCCCCCGCCTTCGCCACCCCAGTGAGACACCTGTCACCTGGAGATCAGCCCATCAGCATTTTTTTTTTAAATGACAGATGATGTTGAGCATCTTTTCCTGTAGCGGGGCACAGGAGAGGGCTTCGCCCTGCAGGGGGAGGCGGGACCTGAGGAGGAGGACTGAGCCTTGGGGGTGAGGGCCGTGAGCATGGTGTGGCCACAGGCCTTTGGTCCCAGGACCCTTCTGCAGTTTCATCCTGAGTGGACAGTACTAACACAGGATGAAAAATTCAGAAGGCATCAGAGCATACGCAGGGGTGTCCCCTAGCCTCCCCTTCTCCCAGCGCCTCCTAGTCCCTTCGCCCAAGGGGACCACTGTGACTAAGTGTGTCTCCTGTTCTATCTTCTTCCATCACCACATCCTCCCATCAAATCTCCACTAAATTTTAATTAGTCACCAGTTGAATCTCAGCCTTGTACTAGGCGACCTTGAGGAATGAAAGGAAAGCTGTGTGTCGGGGAACAGTCAGAAAGAGCAGGGCGACGAGCCAGGAAGCTGGAAGCAGCATCTAGGGGCCATCGGAACGTGCAGGCATCTGCACCCCTCCTGGGGAAGCCTCAGAAATAGGAGGAAGGACACCGAGGCTCAACGAACACAGGGCCACCAGGTGCACTGCATCTCCCTTGGGGCTGGACGCTCGGGGGCGTTGGGTGGACAGAGATCAAGCTCCGCACCCAGTCCACTGAGGGCCAGGAATGCGCTGAGTGTTTTTTTGGCGAATGAAGGGCAGCTGCTGAGGAACCCAATAACTAAATGCACTTGTTCTTACTCTGCTAACTTCAGTGTGAATATCAATATGTCAATAGAGTATCCACCCTTACTCGGGGCAGCCAGATGCACCACGCAGTCGTCTTCCACGTAGATGGCCCAGTGCTCATAGCCAATTCGAAAAATCTCAATCAGGTCTCCGGGTCTGGGCCTTGGTTTGCCCTGTGAGGGGAGAAATAAGATAAAATAAAGAAGCTACACCTGCCCAAGGAACTCCGGAGACCCTGTCTGGGGGGGATTAGCTAGAGTCGGCCTGAAGACACAGGGTTTTATTGCTTTATAGAAATCCAGGCTGCCAGAAGCTCTCTTCCCATGGACGGTGGGTAGTGGGGGATGGGGGGCTGCTCCCCTCCTGCTGTCACTCGGGTTATTAAAGCCACAGGCTAACTGTGCCAGAGGCCGATGTATTGCCACTGGGCTCCAAATGTGCCCTCCAGATAAGCTCTGTGATATGTGCTGGAGCTCTTTTAAGCTTTTCTCCTTAAAAATGAGCACTTCATTAAGCATTGCAAAAGGGAAGGGTTCTCCTGCAGGTTCTACAGGTTCTAGCTTGCAGCAGGGCGGGGGAGAGGGATGGTCAGTGATGGGTGTGAGGACCTCCGGCGGAGCTCTACCTGAGCCAGAAGCCTCCGACAGTCATTTTCTCAGCCCTTCCACAGAGAAATCAGTGCCCAAACACCTCCAGCACCTGCTGGTGTCTTGACTCCCTCTGCACGGATCCCACATGGACTGATCCAGAGGGTCCCCCCAAGTTTGCATGCTCAAACCACCTGCTGAGAGCCCGCCACACTGCCCCCTGGCCAAACCAAACTTCTCTGATCTCCTCTCTAATGAGGAGGTTAGGAAACCCCTTCCAAGTCTGTCCTTCCCTGAGAATTCTCCCTCAGGCCTGGGAGGCCATGTTGAGTTTCTTCATTTCTTATAGTTACTCTTATATAGTTTAACAATTTTTTAACCTTTCCCCTGTTTAATCTACTGGGTAGTTTCTATCTCTTGATTGGACCCAAAGTGCTGATACTCTATCCCTTCAAAGAGGCCTAGGGAAGAGACAGTGTGTGTGTGTGTGTGTGTGTGTGTGTGTGTGTGCCACACATGCCTGTATGTGGGCACAATGCAATAGTGTGTACTTAAAAATTTATTAAGAGGGTAAATCTCATGTAAAGTGCGCTGTCTTAGCACAATTTAAAAAAAAAAAGAAAAGAAAAGAAAACCTAGAGCTTTGCAATTGCAAACCCAAACTAAAAAAAAGAAAAAGGAAAAAGAAAAAGAACTCTCTTATCCCCTCCTTCTGTACTATGCATCCCTCCCAAACTGTCCCTAAGTTTGTCGGAGGGGTCCTGGGAAGAAGTTCTGCTCACTGGTTACTCCCTGAGAAAGCACGCTGGGCAGTCAGAGCCCACAGAGACCTGGGGAGCCCTGGAGTGGATCATCTAGCTTCACATTGTGAAGCTAGATGGCCCCACCTACCCATCAGCTTCACAATGGCTTTGTCACTTATTCAACCATTTGCCCACTTTAGTCTAATTTCCTCAAGGTTGTATCTCACCTCCCAGGTGCCAGCTCTATTTTCCTGGTGGAGGACAGCCCTTTGCCTGGCAAAAATTCACAGAAGTAAAAGGGGGTACCTGTTTCTTTTCTGAACTACAATGTACAAAATTTACAAATTTACAAAACCATCACCACCATCCATTGGACTTCATCAAAATTTAAAAACTTTGTTCTTCGAGAGCTCTTGTTAAGAGAATGAAGACACAAGCCACAGACACTGAGAGGATCCTGCAAAGCATGTATCTGATGAAAAGCATGGACACAGAATTTCTGAAGAAACCAAGGGGGGATACGGGCAAAAGGATTTGGAAGCTTCACCAAGGAAGATGGATATGGAAGATGTTCAACATCGTCAGTCCTTAGAGAAATGCAAATTAAAACCACAATGAGACCCTTACAGACCTGTGACGATACCAACAATTAAAGAGACAACCAAATGCCGATGGGGAGGCACTGGAACTTCCACACTCTGCTGGCGGGAATGTAAAACAACACCACCGGTTTGGAAAATAGGAGGTTAGAAATGCAACTACATATGGGGGAGCCTGGGTTGGCTCAATTAAGCATCTGCCTCTGGCTCAGGGTCCTGAGACTGAGCCCCGGGAAGGCTCTGTGCTCCAAGAGGGAGACTGCTTGAGATTCTCTCTCTCCCTGTGCCCCTCCACCCCTTCTCTCTCAAATAAATAAATAAAATTAAAAAAAAAATACTTCTACCGTATGATCTAGCCATTTCATTCCTAGGTATTCACCCAAGAGAAAAGACAAGATCTGTCTGTACAACATCTGACGTGCACACAAATGTTCGTGGCAGTTTTATTTCTAATAGCCAAAAACTGGTAACAGCCCAAATGCCAATCAAGTGATGAATGGACAAACAATGGTGTATTCATACAATGCATTCCTACTCGGTAATAAAAAGGAATGAACTATTAATCACACACAACAATATGGATATAACTTTAATTACAAGAAATTATGTGAAAGGAGACGGACAAAAAGAGCCTAGACAATATGATTCCATTGAGGAATTCTCTAAAAAATGCAAATTAATGTATAGTGACAAGAAGCCAGTCAGGGGCTGCCTGGGGAGGGGGGAGGGGGGAGAAGAGGCGGGATTTACAAAAGAAAACAACGTTTCGGGAGTTATGGAGATATTCATTATCTTGACTGTGGTGATGGTTTCATGGGTGTACACACACCATACCAAACATATCCAACAGTATATTCTAAAAATGTATACCTTATGTAGTTATAGCTCAGTAAAGCTTAATAGAGTTCAACAAAGCTGTTTTCAAAAAAAATTTTAAGGCACAACCAATATCCCAAATCAATATGCACTTCAACCTGCCACACAATCTAAATAAAGCAAAGAGTCTGTAGAGAAGTCACGGGCGTATTAAAGATACACTCAAAGAACTCCTGGGATTCCCACCTCAGCGGCTTGCTTTGCCAATTTCCCGGCGCTCTCGGGCTTCGGGGCTGAATTCAACTCTGCTCTTTTCTCCTTGGGTGTGGTCTCCAAGTTAACTACGGGCTTCTCCCTAGATGAATTTTGTGATCACAGAGTTAACGAATAACAACATTTCACCATTACTGGAAATTCTGTATTACTTCAGACTTGTGATTTTCAGATCTCTTTCAATTTCGAGACCCTAGGAAAGAAACAGTTTCCCCAAAGCGTGTTTCTGTGATCACGCTCTTAGCTGCCTTACAAAATAATTGCCGTTTCCTGCATTTCGAATGATCATTAAACTAATGATAGCACTGAGTAGATTTCAGGATTTTTTTTTTTTTTTTTTTTTACTGCTGATCATCTTTCTTACATTATCAAAATGACACCTGTACATAGGTTTAAAGAAATGGTAACGGTCCATAATGGCTTCTAATGAAATACAACAGGGCTCTATTCCCTCCCTTCCTTCTGCCCATCCTACTGGGAGAGGCAAACCCCTTGAGCTGTTTCTTCCAACAACTAGGTCCATAAATCTGAGAAATCTTATTATGCCTCAATACTGTAACTGCATATATCTTGAAAGAAATCAGTATATTTTGTTTCTTGAACCAAAACGTTATTTTGAGAGGACTGAAACCAACGGCAGGAATAGCTTTGGGATAATATAGTGAAATATATTGGGGTCAAAAAGGCCTAGGTTTGGGGGGCCTGGCTGGCTCAGTCAGTAGAGTGTTCTAGTGTGTGTCTCTTGATCTCAGGTTTGTGAGTTCAAGCCCTATACTGGATGTGGAGATTACTTAAAAAAAAAAAAATCTTAAAAAAAAAAACAAAAACGGGGTTTGAATCCTGGCTCTGATCCTTGCTATCCAACTTTGAGCTAGTAAATGAATGTGTCTGAACATCAATTTGATTATCTATAAAACAGAGATGAGAGTATTTGCATCTCAGAGTTGTCTAGAGGGTCGAGAGGGTTAAAAGAGAGAGGGCCGCCTGGGTGGCTCAGTGGGTTAAAGACTTTGCCTTCAGCTTGGGTCATGATCCCAGGGTCCTGGGATTAAGCCCCGCATGGGGCTCTCTTCTCGGGAAGCCTGCTTCCCCCCTCCCTCTCTGGCTGCCTCTCTGCCTACTTGGGATCTTTGTCAAATAAATAAATAAAATCTTCTAAAAAAAAGAGAGAGAGAGCATAATATATACACATCTGGTACATTATCAACCAAAAAATGGCATTTTATTTGCCGTTCCCCCATACTTTACCGCTTCTCCAAAGTATAGTGTGCGGGGATGGAGTATAGCTCTTTGGGGAACAGTCAGACCCTCACAATTTTAAAAAGAAGCAAACCATGCTTTATTATTATTATTATTAGGATTAACATATAATGTATTATTTGCCCCAGGGCTACAGGTCTGTGAATCACCAGGCTTAACACAATTCACAGCACTCACCATAGCACTCTCCTCCCCAACATCCACAACTCAGCCACCCTAATCCTCCAGGCTCCAACCCCACCCCTCAGCAAACCTCATTCTGTTTCCTGAGATTAAGAATCTCTTATCCTTTGTCTCCCTGCCCAGTCCCATCTGGTTTCATTTTTTCCCTCCCTAATTCTCACAACCCCCACCCCCGGCTCTCAAATTCCTCATATCAAAGAGATCAAATGATAATCATCTTTCTCTGATTGACTTATTTCGCTTAGCATAATACTCCCTAGTTCCATCCAGGTCCTTGCAAATTGAAGCAAACCTTGTTTTTAATGAAAGTGAACTGAGGCAATTTGCAAGATCACATAATTCATTAGTGAGACCACGTGGCCACGCGGTAAACCAGTTCTCAGGGTTCTGGAGGCCTTGCGGCTAGAAACTGCTGCCCAGCAGGTCCCGCCAGCGGGTCCCAGGCCTGGTGGTCATCTATTACCCAGTGCACAGCAGCCCTCCCCTCGCTGGTTAGGAGGCAAGTAGGCTGGTTCCTATGGAAACCAGCTCGGGATTTGCTTTATAGGATTGTTACCAAAGTCGGTTCTCCAAAGTCTTCCCCACCGGAAGACCTAGTCCTTCCACACGGAGACTCTTACCCCTCCTGGCTGCTTCTGCTCAGCTCTGAGGTTCCCTGCTGTGGCTCCTTGGGCGAGAGCTGGACCAACGCTTGAGATGATTCTTCTGATAGGGGGTGGGGGGTGGGGAGGAGGAGGATGCTATTTAAACCACAACTGCCTGGACATCTGGGTGGCTCAGTCCTTAAGTGCCTTCAGACCCAGTCATGATCCCGGGGTCCTGGGATGAAGCCCCACATTAGGCTCCCAGCTCAACAGGGAGCCTGCTTCTCCCCCTCCCTCTGGCACTCCCCCTGCTTGTGCTTTCACGCTCTCCCTCTCTCTCTCTCTAATAAATAAATAAAATCCTTAAAAAAATAAATGAAAAACAAACCACAACTGCCACCTACAAGGAACAAAATCTATGGAAGGATTGTTGGAGCGAGCATCTTGACATCTCTGTGAAGGTGGGCTCAGAGCTCCAGTCGAGAACCGTGCCTGGCCCGGTCAGCCCTCAGATTTGGGGTGAGGAAGTGAGTGGATTGTGAGACTGGGTGCTGGAGAGGTCTCAGTTCCCCTGGAAAGAAGAGACTTTGGAACTCCCAGGGATAAGCTCGGGGAGGGGACGAAGTGAGATCCCAGACATCCGGGGGCTAAACCTGACAGCAGAAGCTTCAGCGGCCCTTGAGTCCTAGAGCCATCGTCAGCTGTCCTGGAGCTGCCAACTCTGCTTCCAGCTCTACCCCGAACAGAGTCAGAGGGGGGACACCCGAGGGAGGCGCTGGACGCCTGGCTCGCTTTGGTTGAATTACCAACGAAAGATCACTCCAAGTATGCGCTCATTCCGGTTAACCGGCATTTCGCACCGCCAGCACCTAGCTAGGAGAAGGAGCCTTGAAGGCATCTCTGGTGCCTTTTCTGGGGTCCGATGGAGGAGCCGGGTTCCTGCGGCCCGACGGAGGAGAGCACAGCGGACCCGCCGGGGGCTGGTGGCCGGTCCCCAAGCAGCGTACCTGCGGCTCCCGGGACGGGGCCGGGGCGGGGCCGGGGGAAGCGAGAGAGGCGACGCCTTCTCTCCCCGCGGGCGGCGGGGCCCAGGCCCATCCCGCTTCTGCGGCTCCGCACCGGCTGGGACCCCGTCGGCTCTGCGCGGGGCTGGCGGAGCCGGCGGGGTGGGGGGCGCTGGCGCGGCGCGGTGAGGACCTGCGGGGGGCAAGGGGGCAGGGGGGCGCCTGGCCGCGAAGCCAGGGCGCGCAGCAAACGGCGGGGGCGCGCGGGCGCCGTGCGCACGGCTGGGGGAACAGACAGGGCGCTCGTGGCGGGGGGCGCGCTTAGAGGCCCAGGAAAGGCGAGGAAAGTCGCGGCGGAGGTCACAGGGGGTGCGGTGGGTTAGGTGGAAGGCCGCGCAAACAGTGGGCACGAAGGCTGGAGGTGCCATCGGACGCGGCTGCAGAAGCGGACGGAGGAGCGACAAACGCACTGATGCCACCTTGGGCAGGCCTGGGGCGGCACGCTCGGGAGTGAAGATCTTGAGGGAGTCACAGCTTTTATTTGAATTATTTATATAACTTAAATTATATATTTTGTAACTAATTATTATATCCTACGTAATATATACAAAAGAACACAGGGAGGGGCCCTGGGTGCCTCAGTCGGTTAGGCGTCGGACTCCCGATAATGGCTCAGGTCTTTATATCAGGGTGTTGAGTTCTAGACCAAGGATGGCTCCATGCTGGGCGCTGAGCTTACTTAAAAAAAAAAAGAAAGAAAGAAAGAAAGGAAGAAAGAAAGAAAGAACATGTGGAATACATGTAATTGTGAAATGTAATAAAATTATTCTCCAGGGACGCACCAGTCTACTTAAGAACGGGAATATACCTAGCACAGATGCTCCCACGGGTGCGCTAGTCCCTTATCCTATCTCCCTGCCTCCCTCTGCCTCGGGAGAGATAACCTCTCCCGACTCTTCTATTACGCCCTTGCTCTTTTTTCCTAAGGATTTTATTTATCTGGAAGAGAGCGAGCACGAGCCGAGGCAGAGGCAAAGGGAAAGGAAACAGCAGACTCCAGGCTGAGTGGGGAGCCCTTCCCGGCGCTCGATCCTGGGATCATGACCTGAATTGAAGGCAACGCTTAACCGGCTGAGCCACCCAGGCACTCTTGTGCCTTTGCCTTTTTTTAAAGTAGCTTTGTAAAACCCCTTCTTTGTACTTCTCATCCATCCTTTCCTTCTGTATATTGGAAGCTTTATAGAAACGGTATGCTGTATGTTCCGCAACTTGCTTCTTTCGAAGCTGTTTCCATGATACCTACATCTTACTGTATAAATCTGTAAGTCATTTCCCCTGCTGGAAAACAGTCCATTCTGTGAATGTACCGCAATTTATCCATCTGGTGCCAAAGCCACATGGTTACTTCTGAATTTGGAATTAGAAATTATTGAAAAGAACCCAAATTGTGCCCTGACAATGCTTGCAGGAGATTCTACAGAATTTAGTACCTGGGAAGGTATGCAAAGATTCAACTTTATGACAAAACATTAAAACATTTCTCCAAGTGATGGCGCCAATTCAACGTCTACCAGCAGCAAGTAAGAATTCCTGTGGACTGGGCTGCCTGGGTGGCTCAGGTGGGTTAAAGCCTCTGCCTTCCTTAGGATCTCAGGGTCCTGGGATTGAGCCCCACATGGGGCTCTCTGCTTGGCGGAGAGCCTGCTCCCCCTCCCCACCCCCTCTCTGCCTACTTGTGATCTCTGTCAAAGAAATAAATTTAAAAAATAAAAAAAATTTTAAAAAAAGAATTCCTGTGGATTTACATCTTCACCAACGCTTAGTACTGTCATATTTGCTTTTTTCAGGCAAATGGATATAAAATAGTATTTTACTAAGAAGTCTTACTGGAAGTTTTTATTTGCTTTTCACTGATCACTAAGATTGAAACATATGTGTGTGTGTGTGTGTCTCTCTCTCTCTATATATATATATACATACATATATGTATATATATAGACACATATATATGTAGATATAGAGAGAGAGATATATAATCAGCCAATTAGATTTCCTCTTGTAAAAAGTGACTTTTCATGTCTTTTGCCCAATTTTCTCTGGAGTCGTCAGTTTTATTTGTTTACACTTATTTTCTTCCAGGTAATGGCTTGTCTTCACTTTCTTTATGGAGTCTCCAGTTAAAGAGAACTTTTTAACTTTAATGCGGTAGAGTTTATCAGTCCTCTCTTTTGTGGTTAGCATTCTGCATCTTGCCATGAAGTTCTTTCTTGCTCTGAAGTCAGAAAGATATTCTTCTACATTTTCTTGTAAAGGTTTTAAATGTTGTCGTTTTCATTTAATCTATGTGGACTTGATTTTTTTTTCCCCATATGAATAATCCCCGTACTATTTAGCTCAGCCTGGCTTATTTGTAGCTTCTTCTTCCCCCAGGAATGAGCAAGACGACCTGTGTTAGGTGTCAGACTTTAGAAAACAAGCAAGAATATCGTTGGCTCTATTCTACTCCACTGGTAAATGTGTCTGTCCTCGTGCTCCTATCAGGTGATCTTAATTACTAAATCTTTATAATAAGTCTCAATATATGGAATTCTGGAGACTCCCCCCCCCCTTTATTCTTTCACAGGAGTTTCTTAACTATTCTTGGGCTTTTGCCCTTACATAAAGATAGGTTGCTAAATTGCTCAAAATACTCTGTTGAGGGGCGCCTGGTGACTCAGTGGGTTAAGCCTCTGCCTTTGGCTCAGGTCATGGTCTCAGGGTCCTGGGTTCGAGCCCCACATCCGGCTCTCTCCTCAGCGGGGAGCCTGCTTCCCCCGCCCCCCAACCTGCCCGCCTCTCTGCCTACTTGTGATCTCTCTCTCTATCAAATAAACAAATAAAAATCTTTAAAAAAAAATACTCTGTTGGCATCTTGATTGAAATTACCTTGAATCTGTATGTCAATTTGGCAATTTCGAATCTTTACAAAACAGAGTCTTCCAATCAATTACATAGTATCCCTGTTTGTGAGGTCTTCTTTAACATCTTCCAATGAAGTATTTTTTTATAATTTTTAAAAATTTTTTATAAACATATAATGTATTATTAGCCCCAGGGGTATCTGTGAATCGCCAGATTTACACACTTCACAGCACTCACCATAGCATCTACCCTCCCCAATGTCCATAACCCCACCACCCTCTCCCACCCCCCCCCCACCCCCGGGTCACCCTCAGTTTATTTTGTGACATTAAGAGTCTCTTATGGTTTGTCTCCCTCCCAATCCCATCTTGTTTCATTTATTCTTTTCCTACCCCCCAAACCCCTCATGTTGCTTCTCGACTTCTTCATATCAGGGAGATCATATGATAGTTGTCTTTCCAGTGAAGTATTTTTTTGTAAAGACTTCATTTATCCATTTGAGAGAGAGAGAAAGAGAAAGCATGAGAGGGGAGAAGTTCAGAGGGAGAAGCAGACTCTCTGTGGAGCTGGGAGCCCGACGTGGGACTCGTTCCCGGGACTCCTGGGTCATGACCTGAGCTGAAGGCAGTTGCCCAACCAACTGAGCCACCCAGGCGTCCCCAATGAAGTTTTATATTATTCTTCATAAAGATCCGATCTTCAGTATATTGTGTTTTTCCCTCTTCTCGTTGGGAAGTTTACCCAGTATCTTTTCATTTATTGCACTTGAAATTTTAACATGCATGCTCAAAGTCCAAAATTAATATCTTAAACACCCCTCTGCAACAATGCAAGGATGTCAGAACATTCACCTCTGTCTTCCTCTCCCATGTTATTTTAGTTTTGCCCTTTTTTTTTTTAGCCTGAATTCACATAATTACCATTCATATATCACACAGACATTCGTTTAGATTTGCCAGTTGGCCACTACCACTCCTCAGCACTCCTTCTTGCATCGCAAACCTTCCCTCTGACGTCATCTTTCTTCTTCCTAAAACATAGTCCTTAGGAACTCCTACCATATATCTCTCCCGGCTCTCATGGTGCCCGGAGGAGACCCCACACACCCTTCCATCAGGAAGTAAATACGTCTGCTTCTGTTTCTTTCTGCAGTGTCACCAACATCGATGGCCAGTGCTAAACTATATTGGGTTTCAGTAACCGAAAATGATTGGAAAGTGACAGGAACCCAGCAGGAAAAAGAGAGTCAGCCTACATGGTCAAGAGCCATGGGCGAGGAAAAAATCACGCTACATCAAGTTTTTGGTTGAGATTCTTCCCCAAACTTATGTTCCATGGGGGAGGGAAGACTGTTCATAGGATAAACATCAAAGGAATGAAAAGTGTTGTGTTAGCCTACTGAATGAAGTTATGGGGGGTGTTTGTTCTTCCCATTTTACAACACTTCCATCTAGATGGTTCGACCTCTGTGTGGGGGGAGATGAATAAAAAGTGGCTGGCTTTGTCCTATTGGTTTTCTCCTCCAGGTGTATGTCGTCTCTCTTCAAGTCGAAGCTCCTTGAGAGCAAAACAACCTCCCTGTAACGACCACAGCACCTTGTTGCACAAAATGGCAGCAGATGCAAACATTCTCTCACAGGGCAGAGCAGCACCCAAATAAGTTGAAACTGTCTTCTCCAGAGTGTATTAACAAGCTTTCAGGCAATAGCACCTCCATGCCTTCAACAGATGCTGACTAAAATACAAACAATCATAAGAGAATATTATGGACAATTATAGGCCAACAAATTGGGCAATCTGAAAGACAGGGGTAAATTCCTAGAAACGTATAAACTAACAAATGTTCAGGGACTGAACATCCCCTGTCCAGGCCATTTCCTGCACCCTCCCCCTCCCCCAAAATGGTCCTGCCTGGAATTAGCCATCTCCCCACCTTCCAGATTGAACCCACAGCTTCTCTGTTTTTCCATCAGTTTACCAGACTCTTCCCAATCCTTTGGTTCAAGATGTTGGAGGCTTTTTTTTTTTTTCTTTTCCCTTTGGTACCTTTTCCTTATCTTTCTCACCAGCCTGCTGTCCAGTTCTGTCGATCCTTCCTGCCCAGGATTTCTATTCATTATCCTACTGTCTGTTCCAGGATGGTGCAGAACTGGTCCCGAGAGAAGGAGGATCTGTGAGACTCTCCAGGGACCTGGAAGGGAGCCAGAGAGACGGAGGCTCAGATGTAGACCAAAGTAGGTGAATATGGGCATTAGTTTCTCTCCAGGCCCAGAGCTATACCCATGCAAGAACACGGATAGGGGAAGAAGTTGCGAGATCAAAGAATGGGGGAGAAAGTGGCACCCTGAGGTCCCGATTATGATTCCCTGGCTACTAACTGGTTCCTCATAGACAAATAGATAAATTTGCCTCAGTGACAATCTGCAGCCGGTGAGAAGAGCAGCCGCCTCCCTCCCGTGAGCTTGTGCCAGGACTCCACGGCTGCTGGGGAGAGACAGAAGGTGCTGGTGGCCAGATAGGAGCCCGAAACCACAGCTCCAGGTAGTCAGTCATTCCTTTTTTTTTTTTTTTTAAGATTTTATTTATTTGACAGAGATCACAAGCAGGCAGAGAGGCAGGCAGAGAGAGAGGAAGGGAAGCAGGCTCCCCACTGAACAGAGAGTCTGATGGGGGACTCCATCCCAGGATCCTGAGATCATGACCTGAGCCGAAGGCAGAGGCTTTAACCCACTGAGCCACCCAGGCGCCCAGTCATTCATTCTTTAAATACATTTGAACACTTGGTTGGTGTCAGGCTTGCTTGGTGCTGAAGGTCTAAGTGTAAATTTGCCCTCATGGAATTTTTAGCTGGGAAGTAGGGAGAGGGGGAGACAAACATTAGACAATTCTTTGATATATAATGACCAGTTATGATAAGGGCTCAGAGGGACAAGCCCAGGTCTAGGGAGCTGGAGTGGAGGGGGGGGCACCAGCCTGGGGCAGGGAAACCCCTCCCCCCTCCCATCAAAGTCAGGGTCATTATCAGGCCTTTCCCCTCTCCCACAAGTTCCCCTCCCTCTGGCTCAAGAAAAGGGATTTGTCCTCTCCCACTCCTGGACAGACCCACAGACGCGAAGGCCCTCTCTCACTCTGTAGCCTCGCATGTTCCACAAGCTCTGGAGTCATGCTTTAAGCCCAGCCAGGTCCCTTGCAGCTGTCAAAACCCAAGGAAAGGAGAAATGAAATGCATCACCTTCTTCCCTCTGCTTTGGGCCCTCATCCGCCCCCACTCCCGACCCCTGCAACGGTCTTGGCATTCCAGGGGGAGACCAGCTACAACCATTCCTCTGAATTGTGCTCTGCCCCCCAAAATCAGATATTGAAGTCCTCACCCCCAGGAAATAGAATGAGACTCTATTTGGACATAAGGCCCTTTTTAAAAGGGTAATTAAGGTAAAATGAGTTCATATGGGTAGAATTCCAGATGATTTGTCTACTTATAAGAGATTAGGACACACACCGATCAAGGGGCAACCCTCCACAAGCCTCAGTGGGAAAAAAAAAAATCCTTGCGGACACCTTGATCTTGGGCTTCTAGCTTCCAGAGTCACGAGAAAATGAACATCTGTGTTTAAGCAGCCCAGTCTGTGTTATTTTGCTATGCTACACTCCTTCCTCGATTCAGAGGGGGACTGAGGCCCGCCAGGAGGGTGGGGGAGGGCACTTTGCTTCAGGCTGAAAGGACCAAGACCCAGGCCTGCCTCCCAGCAGCAGGGCCCCCTGGCTTGCCCAACAGGATTCTCCACCTCGGTTTCTCCTCCACGGTATGCATCCGGATTATTCTGTCTTAATACATCTCTGATTGAATTTCCCCATACAAGAACCTCCTGCAGCCCAGCTCCTCCTACCCAGCAAGAGCCAAGCACACTTCCTGGTTCCGCACCCCAGACCCTGCCGGTGAAGGCCCCAGTCTGTGAGGGCTTCTCCAACACCCACATGCATCAGAATCACCTGGGGAGCGTGGTGAAAATCTCACCACCAGAGAGATTCCCCTTCCATAGGTCTGGGGTGGGGCCCGGAAGGACACATTTCTAACAAGCTTCCAGGCCACGCTGATGCCACACTTGAGGAGCTCCGGCTCCGCTGTCTTTCCCCAGAACCGCCCCAGAGCCTGCTCTGCCATCAGAGCAGCTTTCTTCTTCCCTCAGCTCTCCAGGCCCTGGAGCCTCTGCCCAGCCTGGGCTGCCGCCAGGAGGGTCCCACAGGGGGCTCAGATCCTGGGACCTCCCAAATCAGGATAAAGTCGAGGGGTTGTGCCGCCTTTTAAAGGGAAGGCTTTATTGGAATTCGAACCAAAACTGGAGTGACTCCAGTCCAAAGACTGGGGGATCTCAATGAAAAGGCAGACAGCTGGGTCCACCCCCAGACCCCCAGACACAGACCTCCCGTGGAGACACTCTTCGGAAGTCACCGCCTCAATACACAGATGAGCAAAGGGAGTCACAGAGAGGGCAAGTGACTTGGCCCAGGGCACACAGCAGGCGCACGTTAAGCAGAGGCTGAGCTAGAACCCGGATCTCCTTGGGTGTGGAACATTCTGCCCACTGCATCTCACTGCCTCTTCTGAGCCTCCAGGGGGCGCTCCTCTCCTCCTGCCCCTTTCTCCCCATCCTCCACCTCCTTTCTGACCACAGCTGGGCCCTGGCATTTGTAGCTAAAGATGAAATGGAGCCCCAGGGGATTATGAATCATGCAAAAGGGGAAAAATGGGGGAAAGGGCAGGGGAAGCTCTCCGCCGGGAGGGGGTCGGGCATGCAAAGCCACTCAGCCAAGTCCCAGAAGCTGGGGCGGGGCTTGTCCTGGGACCTGCCCACATGTGCCACCCACGGACCTCCGACTGGGGAGGGCTCCAAGGGGAGGCCGGGGAACCACAAACAGCAGGCCGGAAGAGAACCTGTCTCTGCCCTCCCTTTGCAACAGCTTGGCGCTTCAGAGCCCAGTGCAAGTGGGGGCAGGGGGCTGGTTAGTTAGCTGCTTAGTTCAAGCTTCTCGCTCCTGGACTCGGATTTCTGCTGACAGCCCCAATCCGGCTGGCGGGACTGGATCTGGGGTGTGCACCAGGGGTGGACCACTGCCCAGTGCTGCCCTCTCAGGCCTGCTGCGAGGGGCACCGGGACCCTGCTGGATCCAGGCTAACCGCCTGGGTTAACCGCTGAGGCTAACCGCTAAGGGAGTTGTCCTGGCACCTCAGATCCTGGCTGGGAAAGGCAAGTCCGGCCAGTGGGGGCAGGGCCAGGGCTCCTGGAATCTGGATCTGCAGGCCGAGTTGGAGGTGCTCCATTCCCATGTCACCTGGAGAAAAACTAGACCCACTTCCTGACCCTTTCATCCTGCAGCCGCCCATCTTCCACCCGGTGAGCAGCCACTCTGGTCTGGAATCTCCAGTCCCAGGGCTCCCCCCAACTCCAGCGGGACCCAGACTCCCAGGCGGTGGGTGGAGAGGCCTTTGGGTTTGGGCCATCCCCTCAGCACCTGCTCCTAGACTCTGGAAGGCCCTCGTGAGCTTAGCGAAGTGGCCGACCAGCTAATTCCCACTTGGGTGGGAATGATGGGGCTCACCAGGTCCTTTCATTTTAAAAGCAATAGAGCCAGGAGTCAGGGCTGTGCTCCTGTCATGTGAAGGGGGCCAGGCTAGGAGGATCTGGGGCTCCTGGGGCACTGAGTACCTAGGGTGGTCTCATCTCCAGCCTGGAAGAGAGTTACGTTGGAACTTCCAACTCAAGGATGGGTGTAGGGGTCCTCATGTCCTCCTCCTGCTCAGTGCCCACATGGATTTGCTGAAGTCTGGTTTTGCTTTACAGAAGGCTGAACGCCCAGCACACTCCTTCCTCCCATTAATAATGCTAATTATCACTTTCTCTTGACTGCGCTTTCTCCCCCTGGGAGAGCTGGGGCAGCTCGGTAATTACTACAGGCCAGGCCTGGAGCCTGGGAAGTGGGAGGGGCGGCAGGACTGAGCCTGGCTAAGCCTTGGGCCCTCCGACAGCCAGCTGGGAGCTCCAGCACCTTCCCGGATGCCTGAGTAATGGGGTGAAGCAGCTCCCCAGGTTACAAGCTCCCTCCTTGCTCTGCAGGCTGCGAGCTCCTACCTAGAGGGCAGCACTGTTGGGGCTCAGGTCCTTCTAGGTGGTTCGGAGAACACGTGAAAGCCAGTCTTGGTTGTGCTGATGTGTCCCTGGGATATGTTCCCATTTATTCTGCAAACACATATTCACAGCCCACACTGTGCCAGGCGAGGCCCTGAGCACAGAAGGGAAAAACAGGGCTTCAGCTCCGGCTAGCCTGAGCCTCCAGCAGAAACAGCCAGCCCCCTGCTTTCCCTGTAAGCCTGCCAGTGGCCAAGCTGGCCATAGAATGAAGCATTCCGGGAACACAGGGGATGGAAGGAAAAACTCAGTCACCATAGTGGACAGTGCTTGGAGAAGGGTCAGAGAACCTCAAAAGACCAGTTGGATCTCGCAGGGCCAAGGTAGAGCAGAGGAAGCGGCTCTGAAAAGGCAGGGAGTTCTAAACTGTGTGTTGTGTTTTAGGAATTCTGCATAGCTTCTGTGTGGGGAGAGGTGTGCCTGGGAAGGTAGGCTGGGCGGTGGTTGGGTATCTCTGCTGGTATCCATATCAGGGTCCCAACTTGTCCATTCTTCTGCCTGCTGCCCGTCTCTCCTGCCCCCCCGTTCCTGGGCTTGAGCCAGTAAACAGCCTCAGGACCTCGATGCCGGGTGCTGGAGGTCAGGGCAAGTCTCACTGAGGACCCTTCTGTGCCCAGGGACCTGGGAAGAGGGGCAGGGCTCTGCCACCATGGGTGCAAGGGGGGATGCTCCTAGGGGGGGATGGAGCTGAACTTGGCTTCCCTAGGGCAACGCGGCTTTGACATGTGAGGGTCCAGGAAAGAGGAAAAGGTGGAAGAGAACCCTAATTTTTCCCCCATAAGGACATTTTCTGTTGGGGGCAGGAGAATGGAGTTTTCTTGTTCTTCTCTCCCCCACCCTCTGCCCACCTGATGTGGGGATCCCTCGTAAGACCCATTCCCCAGCCCCATATGGCAAGCTCTACCCCCTTGTTCAGGTGGTTCCTTATGTTGCGACAATTTTCGGTGGCCTGCGTGCGGGCAAGATGGTCATGCTACAGGGAGTGGTCCCTCTAGAGGCACGCAGGTAAGGGGGTACTCCACGGGGCTGCTGGAGCTCAGCCCCAGAGGCAGCGAGCTGGAGGTTCCTCTCTGCCTTTGGGGTCTCGGGGTTTCCGACCAGGGGTGCCCCTTCAAGAGCACCTCTCCCCAGGTTCCAGATAGACTTCCAGTGCGGCTGCAGCGTGCACCCCCGGCCGGATATCGCCGTCCACTTCAACCCTCGCTTCCACACCACCAAGCCCCACGTCATCTGCAACACCCTGCACTCGGGGCGCTGGGAGGCCGAGGCCCGGTGGCCCCGCGTGCCCCTGCAGAGAGGAGCCCCTTTCCGCCTCCTCTTTCTCTTTGGAAATGAGGACATGAAGGTGACGGGAAGGGATGGGCTTTGGCGTCTAGAACCTTCCTCCTTCTCCTCCTCCTTCCTTCCACCGAATTCTCCACGTCACTGTGAGGAGGAGCATCCCCAGGAGGGCTTAAGACCTGAGAGGACTGAGCAGCCGCCGAGCCTCGCTCCAAGCTGCCCTGGGCCCACGTGGCCTGGGACCCATGGCGGCAAGAAAGCTCTCTCGTGCCTGGCCCTGGCCCTGGGGAGGGCACCAGAGCCATAGTCCTAGCAAGTTCTTTAAGAGCCTGCAACGTGATGGGCCCTGTTCTAGCCCCTCAATATCCACTGGTTAGTGAGTCACAAGGTGGGTGACTCACACCCTGCCCATCTCATGACGGCGGCGGGGGCAGGGCGCAGGGAGCGAGGACTCCCCTTCAAGGCTTTCTCCATGGATGGGAACTCCTGCCAGAAAGATGGCAGGACCTTGACCTCTCTGGGGGAAAGGGGAGCTGATGGGAGCCAGCAGCAGAGGGAGGCCCCTGTGGGGGAGAAGTCTGGGGCTTCTGCTGCTGCTGAGGGATGGCCTAGGGAAGTGTTATGTCGGGGCAGAGGGACAATCAAAAGGGCCTTGGTTCCAAGGTCAGCTGTGCAACCTTGGGAAGATCACAGAAGCTTCCCACACCTTGGGCACCTCATCTGCCAAACGCGCCTGTCTCCCAGAGTGGGTGTGAAGTTAAACAAGGGATGGGCCAGGTAAGAGCACCCCACGAGGCCAGGCGGATTCAGTGCACACTAGGTGCTGCTGAGCTGTCTGTCTGTCTGTCTTTCCAGGTGAGTGTGAATGGACAACACTTTCTCCACTACCGCTACCGGCTCCCGCTGTCCCGTGTAGACACCCTGGGCATATTTGGTGACATCCTGGTGGAGGCTATTGGATTCCTGAACATCAGCGTGAGTTCCCTGAGTGGCGACGGCTCCTGCCTCCCCCTGGTGTCTGGGCGGGCCCGGGAGCCCCTGCTGCCCCGAGCAGGCCCTGTCACACCCATTACAACCATGGTAGAGGGGATCCATCAAGGTGTGGGATTCGAGTGGGGTTGAGAAGGTATCCACAGAAGGGGACCCGAGAGCAATGGCCAGGAGGCTATCTGCTTGGACACTTGGAGCCAGGGGACCCAAGCATCAGTAGCTCTGTCCTTCACCCTTGAGGAGCTTATGGAAAATGCAGATTTCTAGGACCCGCCACCAGACATGCCGACTCCCTAAGTCTGAGGTGGGGCCTAGGAATCAGCATGGGCAAGTGCCAGGTTTGAGAGCCCCGGACAAGGCCTGCAGGGAGAGTGAGGACCCACCTAAGCCAGCCTCGACCCACCCCAGGGCATCAGCAGGGTAGGCGGGAGCCCCGCAAATGACTCGCAGAGCTTGGCGGGGCTGAATCCCATGTGTTGCGTCTCCTCTTCCCTAACAGCCATTTGCGGAGGGCGGCAGCGAGTACCCAGTTGGATACGTGAGTTTCTGGGGAGCAAGGATGGCCCTCATGGTTCTGGCCACACTAGCTGAGCCACCACTGTTCCCAGCTCCCCTGGCTTGACCTGCTACTCACTGGACTTGCCCAATTCAACAAAAGCCAGCTGCCCCTTCCCTCACTGGGCAGTTGCCATGGATACTGGTCACCCCCCTCATTGCCCACAAGCCTGGATTTCCCTCTCCCAGCCCGAGCCAGGGTCTGCTTGGGAAGATGGATGGGGTGAGCTGGCTGTGCAGGGTGGGCAGAGCCCCAGGGCTCCTATCAGAAGATCCCGCCAAGTTGGAACTTTCTGTTGTGTCCACCGGGCGAGGGAGCTGGGATCGGCCTGCAGGACAGAGGGGGAGATGAGGTCCAAGGCCACACAATAAGTGAATAACAGGACCCTCTGTGCAGGTCTAACACATTCTTCCAGACCCAGTGTCCATCTGAATCCAAGAGCCCCCCCCCCAGCGCTCCCATTGTTCACCTGCATTGTTTTTAAGAGAGACAAACCCAAGATACACCCAATTCTTCATAATAATATTGAAAAGCTCTCTTTCGCTGAGCAAACTTTGCATGGTTTCCATGTCTCCTTTCTCTTTCTTTCTCTTCTCGACAGCCCTTCCTGCTGAAGAGCCCCAGCCTGGTGAGTGACCTCCCTCCTGGGTCACCTTGAGGAGGTGTCGTCCTGAGGAAGCACGCCCCCCCCCAGGTGGGAAATGCCCCCAGCATCAAGGTTCCCTCTTCCTTTATAGAAACCTCCAGCTTCGTTTTCCCTTTGCTCCATTTATTCTGCATACCATTATCTGAGATTCTTCTGTGCCAGGCCCGGTGCCAGGCTCCAGAACAGAGGGACCAGCCAGTCCCAGCCCTCCAGTGGCACACAGGCTGCTGGAGAGACAGACCAACGAACAGGCCATGACAGTCCAAGATGCACCAACAGGGGACATATTGTCACTCATGGCCCCCGGGAAGAGGGGGCGACCACGGAGCTCAGCCCTGAAAGGCCAGGGAGAGCCGAGGCCTGCGGTAGATGTTCGATAAATGAGGATAGTTGAGTGTCCTCCTGGCCGCATGCCTAGAGACAGACACCTGCCGCAGGGCTCCCCTGGGGCAGCAGCTCTCCCCACACCTCTGCGCGCCTCCCTTGTCAATCATCTCCCATCTCCCTACAGGAGGTGCCCTGCTCACGTGCCCTTCCCCGGGGTCTCTGGCCCGGACAGGTCATCGTGCTGCGGGGGCTGGTCTTGCCGGAGCCCAAGGAGTACGTATCCACATGGAAGGGAGGGGGGAAATCTCTGAGTCGATGAGCTCCACAAGTGTCCCCTCTTCCATCTCTAACACCACTGCCCCGTCGTGGAGCTTGTGGCTGCGAGTGTGCTCAGTGCTTAGTTCCAACCACTGAGCACTGGACGGTGCCCAGTGTTCAGGTTGCCCCCACGGCCCCGACAGCCCCAATTCTCGGAGAACCCTCCCTGCCTGTCTATCTGTGCAGGCCAACCAGCCTCTCATCGTAGGTGCCAGCTGGGGCCTCTGGAAAGGTCCTTTAAGGGCTCACGCTGAGACCCAGATAGAGAATTCATCCTCGCAGGGTGACATGGCACAGGGTTTGGGAAACATGGCCAGGCAGCCCCAGAGAGAGGACCTGGTGCTGGGCAGTGGGAGCTTGGAGCCATACACCAACTACACGGGTGCTGCCTAATCTTTCCAACAGGGGGCGCTCCTGCTCCACTCCCGAAACCTACGCACTCCAAAGCCACTTTCGCTTTCTTTTTCCTTCTTTTGTTCCTTTCCTCCTTCCCTCCAGCTGGAACTGCGTTAGATTTCATGACCTTTCTGGGCCCGATCGCCTGGGTTTGACTTACTACCTGTGTGCCCCTTCAAGGCAGTTACTTTTCCTTTCTGTGCCTCAGTTTCCTCGTTTGTAAGAAGAGGTAATAATAATGCCAGCTTCAGGGGTGGCGTGCATGCTCAGAACTGGGCCGGGCACACAGTAAGTGCTCTACCAATGTGGGGTTCATCAAAATGATCTCCATGGAGGGGCAGGAAGGAAGGGAAGTGCCTTGTCTTCTCCCTTTCTGTTTTGGTTTTGTTTTCTGGAGTCCCTGACCTCAGTGAACTCTTGCCCTGCCTGCTCTTTCTTGGGCGGTCCTGTGAATTCTGGAGTGGGTGCTCACCATAGCCCCAGACAGCATGAACCTCCAGAGCCAGGCACAATAGGGTTGGAGTCCTGGTTGGAGTCCTGGCTTGGAGCCACACACCAACTATACAGATGCTGCCTAATGGCTCCAGTATGGGACCGTGTGGTCCCATGAACAGTGCAGTCTTGGGGCAAGTCACGACAGCCCTCTGAGCCTGGAGTCCTGAGTTTCCCCATCGGAATAAAAGGAGAGAGATCATCTCAGTCCTACAGGGAAAATGAAAAAGTTTCCAGGTTTACAAAGAATACCCTCCCCCCACAAAAACTTGGGAGACATGATATCAAGTTCATGTCCTAGTTCAAAGTCAAATGGCTAGTATCAGGGATGCAGCAAGTAATCAAACTGCTCTTTCTCGAGGGCCGGACAGGTGACAAAGAGCGAAGCCCTGGGTTGGGAAGGAAACATGGAAAGAACCACTCAGGCCCAGCCTTCTGATTATTTTTAAAGAAGAAGCAGCAACCCATCTTTCATATAAACTTTCCCAGTTTTGGAACATGGTATGACCTTGAAGTTGAAGAACACGTGGACCAGCCAAGACATTTTTCTTTTCTTTTCTTTTTTAATTTATTTTATGAAGTGGTGTGCTACTTATTTTTTTTTAAGATTTTATTTATTTATTTGACAGACAGAGATCACAAGTAGGCAGAGAGGCAGGCAGAGAGAGAGGAAGGGAAGCAGGTTCCCTGCCAAGGAGAGAGCCTGATGCGGGGCTCGATTCAAGGACCCTGAGATCATGACCTGAGCCAAAGGCAGAGGCTTTAACCCACTGAGCCACCCAGGCGCCCCCAGCCAGGACATTTCTACAGGCCAATTGGACCATGGACCGCCAACAGGAAGACTTAGCAGTGCCTGGCGTTCAGCAAGCCCACAGTAAATGCTGTTACTCTTTTTTTCTGGAATCGACTGCAGCTTGAACTGGACAGAGGAAGTCGGAGTTGGAAGGCACAGAATTCGTCCGCATGAAAAATCTGTCCTCTCTCCGTCCATCCCCGTAGCACAGGTGTGCAGCTGCCCCAGGACTTCACTAGGTGTCTGAGGACAGTCCGTTACCATCCAGGGCTGTGCAGGACAGGGAGAAGAGAGGCAGGGAGACACTGAGGCCTCTGGGAGTTCTGAGGCCAATGGGAAGGGCTTGGGGCTGGGGGCTAGAGGCTCTGTGTGGTGCACTCTCCGGGACCCTGGCTTTCCAAGCTTCTTCCCAGTGGTGAGCCCTTGCTGGTTCCTTCCCAAAGCTGGAAATGTCTGGCGCATCCTCCTAGAACAGATCCAACGAAAGTCCCTGGAAGACCCGCCCAGGCTGCACCTTCCCCATCCCTCCGCTTCCATCCCCTCCCCTGCTTCGCTGCTCCACGCTATGCCTCCTGGTCTCCCTGGTCTCCGGCTCTCAGGCTACTATCAACCACTTCTTGACGCCCGAGGCATCAGCCACCAGTAACTTCAGAGGCGTTGTTTCAAAGGAAGCTCCCTGGACATGAAAAGGAATCTGGCTCCCCTCTGAGGGGGGCAGGTGCCAGGCAGCAGAAAGGTGCCAGATCTGGAGTCCTGCGTTGTGCCCAGCCCAGCCCAAAGCCTCGTAGCTATTACTAGTGACGTAGTGACAGACCCAGCCATGTGACTTCTTGTCCTTGTCACTTACACGGGCTGCTAAACCTCAAGGCACAGGATTTCCGGGAGGACTCTGTAAAAACACCTACCGTGTGCCAGGCACTCAATAACTTTCACATACCCTATCGCTTTGTTCCTGTCAATAGGAGGGATTGGACTGTAGAGTGATATTTGTTACACAGTGGGTGTGATATGTGCTGATTACAGGCCCGGTGCTGTTCTAGCACTTTAAGAGTTCTAGCACAGGAGAGCTGGTGAGGCAGGTACAGTGCCCTTCTCCCTACACTACAGAGCAGGAAACTGAGGCACAGGGACGTACAGTAACCTCCCCAAGCTCCCAGGACTAGGAAGCAGCAGAGCAGGATTGAACCCAGGTGGCTCACACCTCCACATGATTTGCAAAACACTTAAGACAACACAGCATGAAGCACCCAGTGTTAGCTACTACTAATACGATTCTCCCCATCTCGACAGGGGAAAACAAGGCTCATGCAAGGTCTTTTGCTCCCCTGTGGGTGGCTCCAGCCTGTGGGTGGCAACGTGGGGATTCCCACCCCCTCTCAGCTGCTCCCCCACATCCGTCCCTGCACTTAGGGTCTGGCAGCCTCGGCTCAAAGGAGTCACGGAGCGCCTCCTCCCTCCCCTTCTTGTAGCTTCACACTGAGCCTGCGGGACGAGGCCGCTCACGTGCCCGTGATGCTCCGGGCTTCCTTCGCAGACAGAACTCTGGCCTGGATCTCGCGCTGGGGGTGCAAGAAGCTGATCTCAGCCCCCTTCCTCTTCTATCCACAGCGATTCTTCGAGGTCAGTCGCGGAGCCAAGTGACCTGGTCCCTCCGGGGCTGGGCACAGAGCAGCATTCCCATGGGGAGACAGGGGTGCCTCCTAGGGCTGGGAAGCCAGAGCCTGCCAGGAGGAGCAGACATCCAGGCCACGGCTCTCAACCCTCCATGCACCCGCCAGCGATCCCACACCCAAAACGTGGATTTAATCAATCAGAGCAGACCCTGGTTATTTAACACCCCCCCCACACACACAATGACTCCAAAGTGCTACCAGGGTTGAGAGCCAGTACTCGCGGGAAGACAATGGGCACAGATGGTGGGACTGAGGCCCAGGGCTGGGACGATCCTCATGGAAGGTCACAGCGGTCTGATGACAAGCTGGACACCCAGGCCTGTTCCTTCCCACAACCGGGTGTCCCACGGTCCAGTCTTTGTGACCTCCGAGGGGAGAGCTCGCTGGGTGGGGAGTCAGGCAGGCAGTGGAGGGTCAGTCTGTCCAGAAGCCTGTCTTTTCCAGGTGCTGCTCCTCTGCCAGGAGGGAGGGCTGAAGCTGGCGCTCAACGGGCAGGGCCTGGGCACCACCAGCCTCCAGCGGCAGACCCTGGAGCGACTGCGGGAGCTCCGGGTCAGTGGCAGTGTCCAGCTCTACTGCGTCCACTGCTGAGGAGTGAGCCGGGGACCCCGCCAGGGAAGGGGAGGGCCAGGCCCGGCACCCCTTGATGTAGCTCCACTCTCCACCCTTCCTTGAACTGTGTGCCTGTCACCACCACCAGAGTCTGCAGGGGCTTTGGGTCCCACAGCAGAGGGAAGGCTCCTCCAACTCGGGGCCCCCTCCCCCAGGAGCCCGGGACTTGGTTCTCTCCTCCTGCAGGCCCTAGACAGGGGGGAGCGGGAGCAGCCTCATAAGGACACTCAAAGGTACGGTGGCTAAGGGGCACCCGGGTGGCTCCGTCAGTGAAGCATCCAACTCTTGATTTCAGTTCAGGTCAGGATCTCAAGGTCATGAGATCGAGCCCCACGACAGGCTCTGCACTCAGCAGGGAGCCCGAGAGTCTCTCTCTCCCTCTCCTTCTGCCTGCCCGCTCTGCCCTGCTCAAGCTCTCTCTCTCAAATAAATAAAATCTTTAAAAAGAAGACGATGACGATGACAGTGGCTTAAAGCATTGAGACATGTGTTTCCTTCTCATCTAATAGTTCTGGGGAAAACGGTCCCCAGTCAGTGGTGCAGCTCTGCTCCCCGTGGACCTTTAGGAGGGTCCCAGCCACGGTGCCCGCATTCCCAGGGCACCGGCACCATTTGGGGGGCTGAACCTCGGCTGCCGCCATCCCTAGGTTTCAGTCACTGAGAAAATAATTAGGGAATGTGGACACGGCCCACCAGCTTTCAGAAGCCCCAGCCTAGGCTTGGCCCACCCTGCGTAAATTAGCGTCTCCTCCACAAGCAATAGGTCACGGGGCCACGGGGGCTAGGAAGGCTGGAAACAAGCTCTAGCAGGAGGGCCACGTGCCTGGCCACATGCCTTGCCACGGCTCCTCCGCTGTGATTCCTGGTATGTGGGGATCTGTGTGTACCGCCTTACTTTGTGTTTTCCACTGCCTGGGCTAGTTTTCCCTCGTATTTTCAACCTCCTTGCTTGCTGCTGGATAGATGAAATCTCTATCACCCTCCCCACCTTTTTTTTGTTGTTGTTAGAGTGTTTTGGAAGTTTGAAACTGCATTCTACACTTCTGGTGGTTTTATTAGTAATAAAAATCTTGGGCGCCTGGGTGGCTCAGTGGGTTAAAGCCTCTGCCTTCAGCTCAGGTCATGATTCCAGGGGCCTGGGATGGAGCCCCGCATCGGGCTCTCTGCTCAGCAGTGAGGCTGCTTCCTCCTCTCCTCTCTCTGCCTGCCTCTCTGCCTACTTGTGATCTCTGTCTGTCAAATAGATAAAATCTTTTTTTTTTTTTAAAGATTTATTTATTTATTTATTTGACACAGAGAGATTACAAGTAGGCAGAGAGGCAGGCAGAGAGAGAGAGGAGGAAGCAGGCTCCCTGCCGAGCAGAGAGCCCGATGCGGGACTCGATCCCAGGACCCTGAGATCATGACCTGAGCCGAAGGCAGCGGCTTAACCCCCTGAGCCACCCAGGCGCCCTAGATAAATAAAATCTTAAAAAAAAAAAAAAAAAAGACAAACTGCGGTTAAATTGGGTAAGCCCCAGTTTAGGAACTCTGTCTAACTGACACATTTTGGTTCCTTTTTAGCAACCTCAATAAACCCAACTTTAAAAAAATAAAAAAATAAAAAATAAAAAGCCTAGTCCATAGGGGCATCTGGCTGCTCACTCGGAAGAGCATATAGCTCTTGATCTTGGAGTCATGAGTTCGAGCCCCACATTGGGCGTAGAGATTACTTAAATAAATAAAGACTTAAAACAAAAATTAGTCCATGGAATGTAAGAACATGATAATCATTTAAAGTTCATTCAATTAATTAATTCATGAAAGGATGAGAGGAAGAACCTTGCTTTCTTTTCTTAAATATTTTTTTTAAAGATTTTATTTATTTTATTTGACAGACAGAGATTACAAGTAGGCAGAGAGGCAGGCAGAGAGAGAGGAAGGGAAGCAGGCTCCCTGCTGAGCAGAGAGTCCGATGCGGGACTCGATCCCAGGACCCTGAGATCATGACCTGAGCCGAAGGCAGCGGCTTAACCCACTGTGCCACCCAGGCGCCCTCTTTTCTTAAATATTAAAGACACTGATAAACATGAAGTTGAAGCTAAAATACACTCAAAAGCAATCTCCTGGGCCAAGACACGAACACTTTCAAAGTAAGATCAGCTACTTCCACCCATACCCTGACTGCACATTCCCAATGTCCAGGGAGTTCTTCAAACATGCTTGTTCCTGGTCCCCACCCCAGAGCGATGAAATCGGAATGTCTGGGTGTGGGCCCTGGACCTCAGAATATTTTTAAGATCTCCCAGGAGAATCTGACATGCAACCAGGATTGAGAGTAACTATTCAAGCCTTGAACACTCTGGAAATTTCCATAGCCTTTGACATATGAAATTTGTCCAGGAAAGAAGACGCCTCATGCCAGGCCAGCGGAGCCCTCGGTAGGGACTAGTGACCAGACCGATGAGAGCCAGGCTTGAGGGAAGGGACCCAGGCTATGGGAGGGCACGGTAGAGGGAAGGGAAAAGTAACGACGCCAGAGAAGGTGGGGACACCCAGAATTAGGGAGCCAAGACCCCAGTACATAGCAAGAGCAGGAGGGAAAGTGGAGAATGTGCCAGACTCAAGGAGACGGGATCTATGCTGCTGAGTCTCAGGGAGACTCTGGGACCCCTCTGAGCCACAGCTCCCTCCAGCATAGAATGGGGATGGTCCGTCATTGCTCTGATCACCCCACAGGGCTGTGAGCCTCACATGTGAGCAGCCGTGTCCGTTTTCCAGTACTTTCCCACACATTCCATGCCAGTAAAAACCCTGTGATGTAGACAGGATAAGAAGAAAGCCAGGCAGACTGGCCCAGTAACTTCTCAGAGATCATGGAGCTGGGCAGGGGCGTGCCAGAGCCAGAACCAGCTCTTCTGTTCTCCTGGTCCGTGCGGGCTCTCGGGGCTCTCCGCTGACTCTCCCCCGGAACGCGGCTCCCGAAGCATACAGCCTGAGTTCAAATCCTGCTGCCTCCGCAAGCTTAGACGTCATGGCTTTAGACAAATTCAGCGTGTTCACATGGAAAGGTATGGGCAGTCCCATTAATCCAGCAGGATGGTGGTGACTTTAGGAGTCACAGGCACTTAAAATGCCTCATACTGAGTTGGAACTCCAACTCCAGAATGGTGGCTGCTGGAAGTGTAAGAGATACTAATCCGCACCCACCCTCCCCGCCAAGGTTGCCAGCGCCCCTCCCCCAGCACGAGCAGAACCCTAGGAGTTGACATCTCCCCTGTGAGGACACATTTCAGATCGGTGATGAAGTCCTCACCATCACTTTCCAGACAGGTGGACGCCCTCCGTTCGAGGATCTTCTCCTTCACAGAACTAATGACCTTGTCTACACACGCCAGAGCTGGTGGTGGTCATGGGGTTGTTGACTCGGTTGCTTTAGGATGTGCAGAACCTACTGGGAGTTGTAGACAGACACACTCTTCACTCTGGGGGGCATCGCTGTGGCACCAGGAGTCAGAAGCAGAACTCACAGATTCTGAAGGGCCCGGTGTCTCCATGGGGCCAGGCTGACGCTGTGTGGACCGTTTTGCAAACAAGTTCTGTTTGGGACCCACGCGAGGGCTTGCCTTAACAAACAAACAAACAAACAAATGCAATTCAGTTGATGTACACCAAATCTCATCCTGTAGAAAATAAAGGTCCAGAATTTTCTATTTCCAAAGAATCCAAGGGGTTTCATAGGAAAGAACAAATAGGCACTTGCTCATGCTTCTAAACCCAAGCATTGATGTCTAAAGAGAAAACATTTTCCCGCTTGCAGGGGCTACGTTCCCATCCCCCTTGTGGTTGGCCCCGTGCTCACAGCCAGTCTGAAAAATCTCCAGCCGGTCTCCGGGTCTGGCGTCTGGTCTGCTCCATCGGCGCATGGGGGAGAACAGTGAGGTGCGAGCGCTTGTCGCATGAGGGATGCTTGGCCCTGCTGCCTCCCTTTGCACAGGTGCCAGACACTGGAATCTGGCAAAAACAACCCACTCCCCCACCTCCGAGTCGTGGAAAAGGAGGGGGTGTTCCGGGAGTACACGTTCACTCGGATGTGGGTTCACACGCACGTGCGTGTGTGGCTGTGTTTCTGCCCGTATGTTGTCATGACAACGTACGTCCCAGCATCTTTCTGACCTATCCTAGCACCACAGCTGGCCAAGGCAACACTGGGAAGTCCCCGCTGAGCCCCTCCCTCCTTGCAGACCTGCCATGAGCCACCCCCCTGCACTACTCGTGGTGTCCACGCCCATGTCAAGGCCCTCCCTTCCATCCGCTCCTGGCCTTGGGATGCTTTTCTTTTGTCTTGGCGGAGGTCCTGACAGCCAGCTCGGCCAAGGAGCGGGATCTCGGGGGCCACAGAGCTGTAGGCAGGGGGTGGACCTCTGCCAACCAGACTTCCCACCTGCACAACCTGAGAAAGAAGCATTATGTCCTCTTGTTCAGAGGCAGGAACTGGGATCCTGGAGGATGGTGATTTGTTCAAGGTCACTTGTGTGAAAAGGCTGAGCTGGGTCCCTCCTCTGCCCACATCTCCCACTAGTGGCCCCATGGCCCTGTCTTCCAGACCCCGTTCCTTGATGTCAGTATTCGACCCAGGACACCCCAGTGGCAAGGATCAATATCTTTTCTGTTCCTCTTCTTCTATGTTCCTGATCTGGACAGTGACATCCTACACTCCAACCCCTCATTCCAGGCTTCCCAGTCCCAAAAGAGAGCCATCCGAAGGCCACCATCTTCCTCACACACCCCTTCCCTCCACCCCACCTCCACCCCTGCCACCTGTGTTCAGCCACTAAGTCCAGTCCATGCTAACTCTAGAAGTTTCTCCTGAATTCTCCTCCTCATCCCTTTCCCACCCTTTGACATGGTTCAGGGCAGCCCATGTCCCTGCTTCCATGACCCCACAGCCTCTTGACCAGTCCCCCTGCCTCCTGTCCCTGCTACCCCACATCCAATCTCCCCAAGACCCACTGTGATTTTCCCAAAGAGCACATCTGGTCATGACCTTCCCATGGCCTACCAGTGCACACACTTTGGGCAGCTCAAAGGCCCCGCTGACCAGCCCTTCCTCAGCCCTCCTCACCCTCCCCGCCCTCTGTCCCCAGGTTGACTGGCTTGGCCTTCACCTCAACACAGAGCTGGCTCCTGTCTCTGGTCTTCTGCATATCCGTCTGTCTGAGTCACAGTCACCTCCTCACCCCCTCCCTTCCTCTTCTCCCCAACATCAAGCATCCTTCTGAGAAGCTGCCCTCAGGGCCCCAGACTGCCTCAGCTGCTACTCTCTGGGCCCCCAGGTCCCTGGGACCTGTACCTCCCTCTGCATGGATCGTGTCCTGCTGGGATTCCCTGTGTCTGTCTGCACCTCCTTCTGGGCTTTGAGCTCCCCTGGGGCAGGATACTGTATGTTGCCCCCAGGCTCCTTCCTCTCCAGGATCCAGTGAAGGGTCTGGCCTGGAATGGGGGGTGGCAGAGGGACTCTGCATGGAAAAGGCGCTGGAGGGGCCACGGGGCAGGGACATGGGGCCCAGCGACTCCCTTCTCTCAGCTGGGACACGGCAGGCCTGGGAGTGCTGAACACAAGGCCTCAATTTACTTCATCTCTAAATACAGAAGGGCCCAGCCAGCTACTGTCATCACGAGCCAAATTCGGAGCTTGACCCCTATCTGGATGGGGACACAGGACAGTTCTTTCGAGTTTCCTTCCAGACAGCCTTTCTTTTTCCAGGTTATAAGACAAAAGGAATTGTTCCATTTCCTGGAATAAACGTACAGACGTATCTTGTGTCTTTCAGCGGTAAACCACAGAACAGAAACCGAGCCTGCCTGCAACTTCGATCACCCAATAGGTGAGACTGGTGCGGAACCGAAAGGAAGGACAGAAGAAGGAAGGGGAGTGACCTACGTGCTGTTGGGGGAAGGGCAGAGCTCCAAACCCTGGCCAGGAGCAGAGGCAGGCAGAGAGGGGATTAGTTCACCTCCCCAAGCCTTTCCCCGAATAGAGGCTTCTCCTGTGAACTGAGTGTGAGCACGCTGGGCCCTCACGGCCCAGACAGGCACAGCTTCTAGAACAAGACCCAGCTTCCTTCACGTGTCACTCACCATGACTCCCCCTCCCTACAAGCCAGGCATGCGATGGAGCCCTGTGGACACAGACAGCACATAGCCCCTCGGCCAAGACCTCATAGCCCCCCAGAGAAAGCACGCTTTCTTATAAGAATGGAATATTCATACGAGTTTTCAAAATAGCAGCTGGTGCCCACTCTCCCCAAGACCAACAATGCAGACTGAGGGAGCCACTCACTGTAGATTTTCCTTTATAAGCAGGAGGACTCGGAGTAAACCTCCACTTCCAGGGAGTGGAGGTTAAGCAAGTGTGACACCTGCTGCTCTCCTGCCCCGCCTTCCAGATGAACTCTGAGAATCTCACTTTTGGTTTCATGCTGCCCTGCTCAGAGTCGATCACTCACTAACCAAGCAGCGAACAAAACTCTGAAGCCTAAAAAATGACCATGATGGACAATCACACAGGGACTCTCGACACACAGAAGTGTAAGAGAAATAGTGTCTCTGGGCAGCCACCCCTGACCCAGTCTTGAAGCTGGCACAACCTCCCCCACCTGAGGATTTCATCAGCTTTGCAGTGCCAAAAAACAACCCCAGGAGCTCAGAGGCTTAGCACAACAACCACTTCCTTCTTTCCGTCACCCGGGGGCTGGGGTCAGCTGAGAATCTTCTGGGCTCTGCTGAGTTTGCATCCTGGTATCCCAGTGGAAGGAGCAGCCTCTAGCTGGGACATGTCTTGTGACAAAGGACACAAGAGCCGAAGAAGCCGAGCCTAACCATGCACTCTCGTTTAAAACTTCTGCTCAGATGTGGGAATCGAAATGTATGCTTGTTTGCTCCCCTCGGCCAAAGCAAATCCCATGACCAAGCCCGAAGTCTGTGAGGAACATGGACAAGTCCCATGATAATGGCAGGGAGATATCATCTTTACGGTAAGGGAGCATAACAGGGGATCCTGTCTACCGCAAGGACATTCTTTCCATGGCCCTTCAGAAACTTAAATACCAGGAGGTATTTGGCTGGAAGGGACTGGAGAGTGATTTTTTGCCACAGCAAAAAGCACAGATGGGATCTAGGTTAGGTTCTCTTGGGCACAAAGTATACACTGCATTCACTGGAACATCTTCAGCTAAAAGTAACAGAATTAAACTACAACAGATTCAGCAGTGAGGAAATATCACTATCACTTGTATACCAAGAAGCCAAGAGATGGCGGGGCTTGTCAGAGGACCCATGATAACATCAAGCACACCCCTACCCTCCTCCTGTCATCAATCACGTTCTTCTCGGTGTCTACAGTATCAGCCCTCATGGGGACAAAATGGCTGCAGCAGCTCCATATGTCCCATTCTCACATGACTGTGTCCAAAGGCAGAATACAAGGTTATTTATCATGTGTCTCTTTTTACCAGGGAGCAAAATCTTTCCCAGAAACATTTCAGACAAACTGGCTATTTGTAGTCATCATCATTCTCTGAGGCAGGGGCCCATTTTGGTTTCCCAGACCAATCAGGATTCTAGCCATGAGAAGACTGGGAAGTCAGCATATCAGTGGGTCTTTTTTTTTTTTTTTTAATTATTATCCAGTCTGACAACATGTGTCTTCTGATTGGGACATTTAGCCCATTTACATCCAGGATAACTATTGAGAAATATGAATTTAGTGCCACTGTTTTGCCTGTAAGATGACTGTTACTGCATATTGTTTCTGTTCCTTTCTGGTCTATGTTACTTTTAAGCTCTCTCTGCTTAGAGGACCCCTTTCAATATTTCTTGTAGGGATGGTGTGGTGATTGCAAATTCTTTTCGTTTTTATTTGTCCTGGAAGCTTTTTATCTCCCCTTCTATTTTCAATGACAGCTGAGGTGGATAAAGTATTCTTAGCTGCATATTTTTCTCATTTGGTGCCCTGTATATATCATGCCAGCCCTTTCTGGCCTGCCAGGTCTCTGTGGATAGGTCTGTTGCCAATCTAGTGTTTCTGCCATTGTAGGTTACAGACCTCTTTTCCTGAACTGCTTTCAGGATTTTCTCTTTGTCTCTGAGATTTGTAAGTTTTACTATTAGACTGGTCAGAGTGTTGACCTATTTTTACCGATTTTGGCGGGGGGGGGGGTTCTCTGAGCCTCCTGAATTTTGATGCCTGTTTCCTTCCCCAAACTAAGGAAATTCTCCACTATAATTTGCTCCAATATACCTTCTACCCCCCACCCCCTGCCTCTCTTCCTTCTTCTTCTGGGATCCCAATTATTCTAATATTGTTCTGTCTTATGGTACCACTTATCTCTCAAATTCTCCCCTCATGATCCAGTAGTTATTTATCTCTCTTTTTCTCAGCTTCTTTATTCTCTATCATTTGGTCTTCTATATCTACTAATTCTGTCTCATTTATCTTAGCAGTAAGAGCCTCCATTTTTTTTATTACACCTCATTAATAGCCTTTTTGATTTCGACTTGGTTAGATTTTATTTCTCCAGAAATGGAATCTCTGGTATCTTCTATGCTTTTTTTTAAAGCCCATCCATTAATAATACAAGAATAGTAGGGGACTTTAACAGTCTTCTCACTGACATGAACAAATAATCTAAGCAAAAGATCAACAGGGCTTTAATTGACACACTGGACCACATGGACTTCATAAATATATTCAGAACATTCCATCCCAAAGCAACAGAATACACATTCTTCTCTAGTGCACAAGGAAACATTCTCCAGAATGGACCACATCCTGGGTCACAAATCAGGTCTCAATTGGTACCAAAAGATTGGGATCATTACCTGCATATTTTCAGACTCAATCACAAGAGGAAAATTGGAAAGAATTCAAATATATGAAGGCTAAAGAGCATCCTACTAAAGAATTAATGGGTCAACCAGGAAGTTAAAGAAGAATTGAAAAAATTCAATGGAAACAAATGAAAATGAAAACAAAACTGTTCAGAACATTTGGGATGCAGCAAAGGCTGTCCTAAGAGAAAAGGATATAGCAATACAAGCCTTTCTCAAGAAACAAGAAAGTTCTCAAATACACAACCTAACCTTAGAGCTAAAGGAGCTGGGAAAAGAACAGCAAATAAAACCTAAACCCAGGAGGAGAAGAGAAATAATAAAGATTAGAGCAGAAATCAATGAAATAGAAACCAAAAGAACAGTAGAACAGATCAACAAAACCAGGAGATAGCTCTTTGAAAGAATTAATAAGATTGATAAACCCCTGGGCAGACTCCTAAAAAAGAAAAGAGAAAGGACGCAAATAAGTAAAATCATGAATGAAAGAAGAGAGATCACAACCAACACCAAAGAAATACAAACAATTATAAGAACATATTATGAGCAACAATGTATCAACAAATTAGACAATCTGGAAGAAGTGGATGCATTTCTAGAGACGTGTAAACTACCAAAACTGAACCAGGAAGAAATAGAAAACCTAAACAGACCCCAAGGAGCAAAGATATTGAAGCAGTCATCAATTCTCCCAACAAAAAAGACCCCAGGGCCAGATGGCTTCCCAGGGGAATTCTACCAAACATTTAAAGAAGAATTAATACCTATTCTGAAATTGTTCCAAAAAATAGAAATGGAAGGAAAACTTCCAAACTCATTTGACGAAGCCAACATTACCTTGATCCCCAAACCAGACAAAGGCCCCATCAAAAAGGAGAATTACAGACCAATATCCCTGATTAACATGGATGCCAAAATTGTCACCAAGACACTGTCCAATAGGATCCAACAGTACCTTAAAAGGATTATTCACCACCACCAAATGGGATTTATTCCTAAGCTGCAAGGGTGATTCAGCATTTGCAAATCAATCAACATGATACATCACACTAATAAAAGAAAGGACAAGAACCATATGTTCCTCTCAATTGATGCAAAAAACATTTGACAAAATACAGCATTCTTTCTTGATTAAAACTCTTCACAGTGTAGGGATAAAGGGTACATACCTCAGTATCATAAAGCCATCTATGAAAAACCCACAGGAAATATCATTTTCAATGGGGGAAAATTGAGAGCTTGTCCCCTAGGGTTAGGAACACGGCAAAGATGTCCACTCTCTCTCACCACTGTTATTCAACATAGTACTAGAAGTCCTAGCCTCAGCAATCAGACAACAAAAAGAAATAAAATGCATCTGAATTGGCAAAAAAAAAGAAGTCAAACTCTCCCTCTTTGCAGAGGACATGATATATAATGTGGAAATCCCAAAAGACTCTACCCCAAAACTGCTAAAACTCATACAGGAATTCAGTAAATTGACAAGATATAAAATCAATGTACAGAAATCAGTTGCATTTCTATACATCAACAGCAAGACAGGAGAAAGAGAAATTAAGAAGCTGATCCCATTTACAATTACACCCACAAGATATCTAGGAATATATCTAACCAAAGAGGCAAAGAATCTGTACTCAGAAAACTATAGAATATTCATGAAAAATTGAGGAAGACACAAAGAAATAGAAAAACATGTTCATGGTTTGGAAGAACAAGTGTTGTGAAAATGTCTGTGCTACCTAGAGGAATCTACACATTTAATACAATTCCTATCAAAATACCATAAACTTTTTTCAAAGAAATGGAAACAATAATCCTAAAATTTGTATGGAACCAGAAAAAAACCTGAATAGCCAGAGGAATGTTGAAACAGAAAAGCAAACTGGTGGCATCACAGCTCTGGACTTCAAGCTCTATTACAAAGCTGTAATCATCAAGACAATCTGGTACTGGCACAAACAGACACATAGACCAATGGAACAGAAATAGAGAACCCACAAATGGACCCTCAACTCTAAGGTAATCTAATCTTCGACAAAGCAGGAAAGAATGTCCAAAGGAAAAAAAAGACATTATCTTCAACAAATGGTGTTGGGAAAATTGGACAGCCATATGCAGAAGAAGGAAACAACCATTCCTTACACCACACACAAAAATAGACTCAAAGTGGATGAAAGACTTAAATGTGGGACAGGAAACCATCAAAATCCTTGAGGAGAACATGGTCAGCAACCTCTTCGATCTCAGCCACAGCAACTTATTTCTAGAAGCATCACCAAAGACAAGGGAAGCAAGGGTAAAAATGAACTATTGGGACTTCATCAAGATGAAAAGCTTTTGCAGAGCCAAGGAAAGAGTCAACGAAACCAAAAGACAACTGACAGAATGAGAAAAGATATTTGCAAGTGACATATCATATAAAGGGCTAGTATACAAAAATCTATAAAGAACTTATCAAACTCAACACCCAAAGAACAAATAATCCAATCAAGAAATGGGCAGAAAACATGAACAGACACTTCTGCAAAGAAGACATCCAAATGGCCCGCAGACACATGAAAAAGTGTTCCACATCACTTGGTGTCAGGGAAATACAAATCAAAACCACAGTGAGATACCACCTTAGACCAATCAGAATGGCTAAAATGAACAAGTTAGGAAAAAACAGATGTTGGCAAGGATGCAGAGAAAGGGGAACCCTCCTTCAATGTTGGGAATGCAAGCTGGTGCGGCCACTCTGGAAAACAATATGGAGGCTCCTCAAAAAGTTGAAAATAGAGCTACCCTATGACCCAGATAAAAGATACAAAGATACAAAGATAGTATCTTTGTAAATATACAAAGATAGTGTACTGACAGGGCACGTGCACCCCAAAGTTTGTAGCAGCAATGTCCACAATAGGCAAACTATGGAAAGAGCCCAGATGCCTATTGACAAATGAATAGATAAAGAAGATGTGGTCTATATATACAATGGAACATTACGCAGCCATGAAAAAATGAAATCTTGCCATTTGCAATGACATGGATGGAACTAGAGGGTATTATGCTAAGCGAAATAAGGCAGTCAGAGAAAGACAATTATCATATGATTTCATTGATACGTGGAATTTGAGAAATGAGGCAGAAGAGGGTCACAGGGGAAGAGGAGAAAAAATGAAACAAGACAAGACCAGAGAGGGAGACAAACCGTAAGAGGCTCTTAATCTCTGGAAACAAAGGAGTGGAGGGGGTGGTGCGAGGGATGAGTGGCTGGGTGATGGACACTGGGGAGGGTATGTGCTATGGTGAGGCTATGGTGAGTTCTGTGAATTGTGTAAGACTGATGAATCACAGACCTGTACCCCTGAAACAAATAATACACTTTATGTTAGTAAAAATTAAAAAATTAAAATTAAAAAAATTAAAAGTGCAAAAAACAGGCATAAGAAGAGGAAGAAGAAGAAGAGGAGGGGGAGGAGGAGGCCTGGGAGGTGCAAGTAAGTGACTATTTGAGGAAACAATAGTGTGGGCCAGGGCTCTATACAAAAAAAGTGTTCAGTGGAAGAGTATCTACAGGCAATAACTACATTCAAACCAATCAGACGAGTTCCTTCTGAAATTCAGGTCAAGCAAGGCTGAATATGGTGCAGCCCTGTGCGCCGCGGGAGCCTCTCCCTTGTCTTCTCCTAAGGGACTGTTCTTTCCTTGTATCTGTTCTTTGCTGACCCAGTGTGGATTTTTCATGCTCTCTTTTGGTTCCCCCGCCCCAAAGCGAGGTCTGGAAAGTGCCATTTCATAGCAGTTTATAGACAAGGAGCCACTGGAACCCGGTACTCCTCCAAATTCTCTTGAGTGTACTCTCCACATGTCGATAGTCCCAACATTGTGGATCCTGCTTCCCAATTTAGAATTTAAAAACTGACCTTCCTCCCTAAGTGCAAAGAGGGATTTAAGTTCTGTTGGCACACGCACCCACAGGGGTCTTGGTGTGCAGTGAATCATACTGGGGAAACCGCTAGGTCCCCAGCATTTCTTTCATGGGTGGAATATTGCTTTTGGCTTCCTTCCAGTTGCTTTCTTTTGGCTCTTTCTGCATAAGAAAGGATCAAAGGATCAAAGACAATATAAGGGGATCTAACAACTGTTGCTACATCCCTCCCAATTACGCCTTGGGGAATAAGTGAAGAAACACAGGATATACAGGATGGGTTTATATTCTAAGATGGAAAATTCCACTTATAAACCTGGTAGTCTGCTGGATATAATCCAGGGATTTCCTTAGCTTTAAGCCAGTTTTTTTTGTTTTTTTTAATCTCTGAAAATTCTAGACATGTTCCTCTCCAGTCACAGTTTCCTGATACCTGCCATGGATCCCTAGGAGTAAAATCGGGAGGAATATGTACAGAACATACTTGCGATGTTTTCATAGGGCTTTTCTTCAAAGTAAGTTGGTGTCTGCTGTTCTGGAGGAGATCTGGGTCTGTGATCCGACTCAGGTCTGGCTACTGAGTAAGATGCCGTAATTCTGCATCAGGCTTCTGACTCCAGACATAAAGGATTCTCAGCTGTGCAACTCCAGTAAGAATGAGTTGACTCCTCAATTGTTTTCTGTTCTAGGGACCGACTGACCACATCCCTGCCACCGAAGATGCCTGTGAGCAAACAATTTTTATTCATACTCCAACGTTTTTTTGTCTCAGGGAACCTTGTCTGACGTGTTTAAATGTCCCTGGTTTGGGATCGCATCACCCCTATTGAAATCAGGAGTCTGTTTCCATGGACTCACCTCTCACTTATGTTGCTTGCTTGCAAAGTAGAGCCTCTCCTGTGCTTTTTAAGTGGCACATGGCTTGGGCCAGAGTCCCGCTCCAGATGGGGAGCCACAAGAGGAACAGCTGAGGGGGTCAGACCTCAGCTGCAAAATCCACCTAACCACTTTGAACCTGAAGACAGGCCTCAGAAACAGAAGTCCAATGTCAGAGGGGGCTCCGGCTGGGCCAGCGATGGCCAGAGCCACATCCCTTCTGAGACTCTAGGTCCACAGACTCATGGTAGAGTCCTCACTCTTAAAGAGGAGGTAACTGACACTAACCAAGAGAGGCAGTTGCCTCTTTCCTAAAAGAAAGAAGACCTTACTTGGCACTTATCTTTTTTCTTTTTCCATTTTGAACATGACCTCAATGCAGGGAGGTGAAAGGTCATGACTTGTCAGGGAGGAAGAATATCCTCTACCCTTTCAAGGTCCTTCTAGCTGACTAAGAATTAAATTGAGGGGGACCTGCGTGGCTCAGTTGGGTTAGGTGTCCAACTCCTGATTTCAGCTCAGGTCGTGATCTCAAGCCCCATGTTGGGCTCCCTGCTCAGCTTGGAATCTGCTTAAGACTCTCTCTCCTACTTCCTCTGTCTCATCCCCTACCCCACCCCTCAAATAAATAAATACACCTTTTTTTTTTTAAAAAAGATTCCATTTACTTATTTGGCAAACAGAGATCACAAGTGGGCAGAGAAGCAGGCAGAGAGAAAGGGGGAAGCAGGCTCCCTGCTGAGCAGAGAGCCTGATGCGGGTCTCAATCCCAGGACCCTGGGATCACAACCTGAGCCGAAGGCAGAAGCTTCAACCCACTGAACCACCCTGGTGCCCCAATAAATACACCTTTTTAAAAAAAATAATTAAATTGAGATGAGACAGATTAACAGGAGAAAAATAAAATTTAATTTTGTGCATGTGGGGAATCCACATAGACATGGAAATTCCAAAGACAGTCGGGCAACATGGGGTATATATGTCATTCTGAACTAAGGGGGAGAGGTCTGAAACTGAAAGAAGATATGCACTTCAACAGAAGATGAAAAAGTAAATGTTTGGTAAATATTTGCTGGACCACCCAGAGATGATGGGACATAGAGACTGTTGTTCAAACCTGCCTTACTAGGTCCCTCCCTGTTTACCATACTTAGTTCATAGTATAATGTACTTATCTATGGTGATAAGTACACTTCTATTCCTGGAGCAGGACTCCTAATAAATTCTTTTAGGCATTTATGGGAGAGGTAAAGACCACTTCCTGAATCTACTGCTAAATCTGATTGCCTTTAACAGGAAAATAATCTTCATGCCAAGGTGGCCCATCTTAGGAAAGCCTGCTTCGGTCCCTCCAGACTCTTAGGCTCCTTTCAGAAATAAAGCTCACTTGGAAGCAGATGGATAGTGCGGGCCTGGGGCCAAGACCAAAGGAACCAATAGATCTTGGACCATCAGGATCTTGGGTCCAAAGAACCTGAAGCCAGAGAATGACGTTAGTAGAGGGGGTGCCCTCCCTGAGCCCCCCAAGCATAAGCTCATTCTGATGGAGGTCCTGCTCACAGCAGCAAGCCTGCTTCATTCTCTGCCGGCCGCTAAGCCGACTGCCCCGGCTTCTCCCGCCAGACCCTGTGGGAAACCAGTGTGATTGTCTGAAAACCAGCTGCAGCCTCTTTGTAGCCTTATAATAAAGCCGTTATGACAGTGGATGGGAAGCAGGTAAGCACATCTTAAGTGCTGGTGACCTAGCCAGGGGCCATCTCCCCATCCCGCCCCCACCACACACATGGTCGCTGGCCTTCTCCCAGGCTCACAGAGCCCTGCTGTTCACGGGGCAGCAGGAGCCCCTCTGCAGATCCAGGTGACGGGCTGGAAGCGTTCTGAGACTGCCCAGGAAGCCCTCGACTGGTTTAGGAGAAGAAAGGTGACCCAGTTCCAGGCAGTGAAGGGCGGGAATGAGACAGTCAGGGGGTGACGGGAAAGCTGTAACTCCCAGAAACCCAGAGGCATGTGATAGGTGATGCAGTCGGTTGGGCGTCGGACTCTTGGTTGCAGCTCAGGTCCTGATCTCAGGGTCATGGTCTCGAGTCCTGCGTCCGGCTCCAAGCTCAGCACAGAGCTGGCTTCGAAGTCTGTCTCCCTCTCCTACTGCCTCTCACCTGATGCTCACACGAACACATGCCCTCTCTCAAGATCAAACAAATAAATAAATCTTTTCTAAAAAGAGAGAGAGAGACACGTGATGAGAAACATCTCCCTTCACTGCCTTTGGACACTGCCAGGTCAACACGTGCCCCTCACGTCTGTTGCAGCCGCAGCGGACCAAGGCGGCTGGCCTCCAGGTAGCTTGAGACCGTAGCAGGACTAACTCCATCTTGAATTCACTTGGCTTTGAACGTTTCTCCCTCCCCTGTTACTCCACAGTAGACCCATTCGTAGGCTGTAAGCGCACTGGGGGAACTCGCTGACCTTGGGGTAAACCCGAATGTGGGAACTAGCTGACCTTTAGATTTTAATGAGAACACTGAATTAAGACCGGACACATTGCACAAAATAAACTAACCAGCACATTCTTTCACGTCACTCCCTAAGCCTTCATTACTATGAGCTTGTAATAATCAGTTCTGTTTAGAGTTTCTTAGGGAACTTGAAGAACCTGGCCCAGGTTTATTGAAGACATTTGATTGATGGCTCAAAGCCTGGGGAAGCTTTGGCAGGTGTCTTTTTCATTCCTCTTCTCCTTTAGAAGACCTGCCTGCATGGAGTTGGGAGGGTGAATTTTGGGGCCATCAGTACGCCATCTTCTCTCTTAGCTAGCTTTCTTAACAAAAATCATTTTCCATGCCCCAACACTTGGTCTCTCTCCATTTACTGGCATGTCCTACAGTGAGCAGATCGGACCTGGTTTCAAGGACAAGCCACAGTGATTCCCTCTTCTGAGTTGGGTAATCACTGGCCCTTCCATATAGAGCAAATGTTAACTCTCCTTAAAAAAATAAAATAAAATAAGGAAGTTTATGATGGCTTTTGAGTGAATCTGCTGGTTATGTGTATGACTCTTGGCCTCAGATCAGGTCTGGATCTCAGGGTCAGCCATGTGAGTCCTGCTTTGGGCTCCAAGCTAGGTATGAGCCTACTTTCAAGTTTCAAGAAAACAGATTTTTATGCAGTACTTTTTAAAGAGTATCAAAAGGAAAAGTGAAAGGAAAACTCTCAAAGTTGCTATAAAAGTGGGTCCACACACAGCTGAATAGCAGACACCACCATGGCTGAGGTAAGCCTCCTGGGACTTTCTATCTGTGGCTCTCCAGCAGCAGGGCAGCCCCCTCCTCTAAGGGACTGAGTCTGGGTTCCTGGTCTTGGCACACTGAACTCCAGAGTTTGGAAAGACTTTAGAAGGATGTTATGGAAAAGTCTTAGTTGTTTCAAAGTCCCTTTTCCTGCAGGACAGTGAGGGCTTCGGGCCCAGTGAGCCTCCTCCATCCTTTGGCTCAGCACGGGGCGCAGGGGCTCCTGGGGAAGGAGCTGTGGTGGGTTGGGGACTTCGCTCACCTGAGCTGGGAAGCACCTGGTGTGTGGGCCTGGGGGTGTGGGGGGTGGTATTCCAGGACTTGGGAAGTGAGGAGATCCCCAATATGCTTATCTCCCTCAAGGGGGCTGGAGTTCAGTGCCTGCCCAGCTCTACCCGCCCCCCTTGCTCTTCCCTCCTTGGCATCTGTCCTGCCTCGGTAGGTATGCTGCAATTCCAGCTTTCTGACTCCGGACCTCCCTTTCGTTTGTTTTTTTTTTTTTTTAAGATTTTATTTATTTATTTGACACAGAGAGAAAGGGGAGCTACAGGCAGAGGGAGAGGGAAAAGCAGGCTCTCTGCTAAGCAGGGAGCCCAACTCGGGGCTCGATCCCAGGACTCTGGGATCAGACCTGAGTCTAAGAGAGTCTCTTGACTGACTGAGCCACCCAGGTGCCCCGACTGATCTCCCGTCTTGTCAGCCCTGATGTGCAGATCTACACAGGTCTAGGCAGGGGCAGGCCGGCTCCCCGGTTGGTGTGCACTGAAGGGGAAAGAGTTGAACTCAGGCAATTCCAGGAAATGAGGCCGTTCTCAGAAGCAGCCGCCCAGTCTGCACCCAGCTGATCATGGGGGTGGGCCAAGGGATGGACTGTTGTCAAAATAAATCTGGCTTTTGTTGCCCGGGCAACCTCTCCTTCTCCAAGCCAGCTGGGTTGACCATTTAACTGCCAGCAGCTCCTGTGCAGGAGCTAACTAAGCTAACTAAGGTCTGGGCTGACCTTAGTTAGACACAGAATCTCAGAGTGAAAAATCCCCTTTTGATTCCAATATGGGAACCATCCCTGGGCCTGCTGTGCCCTGGCTGAGAGAGAGGAGGAGCAGGGCCCCATGTCCCTGCCCCGCGGACCCTCCAGCCCCTTTTCCATGCAGAGTCCCTCTGCTGCCCCATTCCAGGCCAGACCCTTCACTGGATCCTGGGGGGCAACATACAGGATCCTGCCCCAGGGGAGCTCAAAGCCCAGAGGGAGGTGCAGACAAACATAGGGAATCCCAGCAGGACATGATGCATGCAGAGGGAGGTACAGGTCCCAGGGACCTGGGGGCCCAGAGAGTGGCAGCTGAGGCAGTCTGGGGCCCTGAGGGCAGCTTCTCAGAAGGATGCTGATGTGGGAAAGAAGAGGAAGGGAGGGGGTGAGGAGGTGACTGTGACTTAGACAGACAGATATGCAGAAGACCAGAGACAGGAGCCAGCTCTGTGTTGAGGTGAAGGGCAAGCCAGTCAACCTGGGGACAGAGGGCGGGGACGGTGAGGAAGGATGAGCTGCCCAAAGTGTGCGCACTGAGCCCTGAGGCCATGGGAAGGTCATAGTGAGATGTGCCCCTTGAGAAGGCCACAGTGGGTCTTGGGGAGACTGGATGTGGGGTTGCAGGGACAGGAGGCCAGGGTGGGCATAAGGGATACAGTCAAGAAGCTGTAGAGTTGAGGGACTGGCTGGCTAATCAGAAGAGCATGTGACTCTTGATCTCAGGGTCGTGAGTCGAACCCAGCTCCGTGTTGGATGTGGTGATTACTAGAATGAATAAAATTTAAAAACATAATACTCAAGGCTGTGAGGTTTTAGAGGCAGGCCCAGAGACTGTCCTGATGAGTTCAGAGGGTAGGAAGTGGACCAGGACATGAATTCAGGAGAAGCCCCCAGGGTTAGATTTGGTAGTTGGATATTGGCGTGACAAAGAGGACTGAGGAAAGCTGACCCTGGGTCCCTGATTAGCTGGCCTGGAATGAGGGACAGAGGGGTGTGGTTTGCTGAAAGCAGGCACAGAAGGAAGAGAAACTGAAACATTCTCCAATCTGATGCTGTGGAAGCCTGGGAGCTGGTGGGGGGAGGGGGGCAGGGGCACTGAGGAGCAGGAAAGTGGTGTGGATGCGGAAGGAGGCATGGGCAAATCAGGGGGAGAAGAGGCAGCTCAGCGCTGCCCAGCTGAGTGTTCTGGGCCAAGCCCCTGTCTCTCTGATCCTCAGTGGCCCACCTGAGCAATGGGGTGATGCTTCCTTCCCCCAGGACTGTAGAAAAAGTGCCTACAGAGGCCTGCTTTGTACATGCTGGGTGCAGGCCCCCTCGGGGCCAGAAGTTGGCCAGCCCTACAGATCCTCAGGTCCCCTCAGGATGCTGTCAGCTCATGTCCCTTGGGTTGGCATCTCCAACAGCGGGTGTCCTGGGGCTGGAGGGGACAGAATCTGAGGAGAGCAAGTGCCTGGTGCAGCCATGGCCACTGAGGCTCAAGAGGTGTGCAGAGGGTCGAGAAGCTGCTGACTCGCCTCCCCGGCTACTGGGGAGGAGTCTGGGGCTCCCAGGCTCGGAAGGGGTTTTCACACAGGTGGTCATGTCCACACATACAGGGGCAGGTGTACAATGTACCTGCACATGCATGCTCACCAACTTGGTGTGCACACAAGTACACCAAGCACACACATGCAGACCAGACATACACACACACAGATGTGCCCATGAGTACGCCCAACACATACATGCAAACCCAACATACACACACACACTAGTGTGTGCATGACAATGCCCAACACACACACGAAAACCCCCATGCAACACAAAAGATGTATCCCACATACATGCACAATCCCAACATATACAGCACACGCTGATATGCAGGTACATGGAACACAACACAGAGAACACACAAGCACCACATGTACATATACACATGTGTGCTCCCCCACATGCATGCCATACAACGTGAGCATGCACACACGTGCATACATCATAATATGCACGCACTGAATCAATCTCCACTCCCCTATTCCACAAGGACATTTTCTCCAAGCTTCCAGCACCCAGTTGTGTGGAACTCTGGAACATGACGGCAGGATCAGGACCCCACAGGGCCCAGGAGTTCCCTCCCACGCCAGGCTCCCACCAAGTGGTGAGCATCACCCAGTGGGGTCCCCAGGCCAAGCTGCAGGGCCCCAGTTGCGCTGTCTACTGTTGCCTGGAAGGCTGCTTACACCACCTTGGGTTTTTGTGTTACAGTTTGGTCAGGAACCCAAACCTGGAGACCTGATTGAGATTTTCCGCTTTGGCTACAAGCACTGGGCTGTCTATGTGGGAGATGGTTATGTGATCCACCTGGCTCCTCCAAGTAAGCGCTGTTGGAAGTATTATTTTGTTAATTTCTATAATCATTTGTTCTGTTTTTGAGATTCCGTATATGAGTGAAATCATACGGTATTTGTCTTTCTCTGTCTGATGTATTTCGCTGAGCATAATACCCTGTAGGTCCGTTCACGGTGCCACAAATGGCAAGATCTTTTTTCATGGCAGAATAGTACTCCATAGGGAGTTTAATTTCTGGAGCTTGGTTGCCCCTTCCAGCCTTTCAGCCTCAGTAAGGGCAGTGGCGGGTGTACCTACCGGGTCTCCCTGGGGACCCACCTCTAGCAGTTGCTGCCGGGTTTGGGTCCCTCTGCTCCAAGAAGGGTGGGAACTCCTCATCCACCCCCTTTTCTGCAGTCATCAGCTTTGTACTTGTCAAGGGAGTATGACAGAAAGAGGGAATCACAGAAGGTTCATAATCTGTTCTCCCAGGGAGAAGGGGGTGCTCAGCCCATATATGCATAACCAAGAGGGCCGCAGAGGAGCCACAGGTGTAGAAGGTCCACTTCTTTAGAAACGTTACCACTCCTCATTTCAGTTTAGGAAGCCAGGGCCCAGAGACCAGAGACCACAAGCACCTTCTCCAAAGCCACACAGCCTGTGACTGACCCTGCTCCCTTTTCCCTTCCCCTCTGCTCTTGCTCTTGTGGATGGTGCCAAGGGCCTGTGGAAGGACTCCTACAGGCCTGCCCAGCACGGATCCCTCTGTTTCCTCTTTGTGAATCCTTAGGCGAAGTTGCGGGAGCTGGTGCGGCCAGCATCATGTCCACCCTGACCGAGAAGGCCATAGTGAAGAAGGAACTACTGTGTGATGTGGTTGGCAGAGACAAGTACCAGGTCAATAACAAACACGACGACAAGTACTCGCCGCTGCCTCCCAGCAAAATCGTCCAGCGGGCGGAGGAGCTGGTGGGGCAGGAGCTGCCCTATTCGCTGCCCTGTGAGAACTGCGAGCATTTCGTGAACGAGCTGCGCTACGGAGTCCCCCGCAGTGACCAGGTGCGTCCTCAGCCTCGTCCCCATCCCCAGGAGCCAGACCATTCCGTCAGCCGGCGGGGGATGGGCATCGGGCACCTAGAAGGCCGAGGAGGCCACGCTCAGGGTAGGGACGAGGGTGGGGAGACGGGCAGGTCGGCCCCGTGGGCCGGCGCCGTTGTGCACCATGACCCACGATGTGAGTCACCGCCCGGGAAGAATCCTGTGTTTTGGACAACACTGTTTGTCTTTTACCCACTTAAACATTGCTCAAAGTGAAGAAAGCACATGAGAAGTTTCCTTTTCCCAAAACAATTCTGAGGCTTTAACACGGAGAATAAACAGCTCATTCTCGGTAGTCTCGTAGAATTCCTGTTTATCCACATTTAAAAAAAAAAAAAAAAAGTAGATTTCTTAGCACTTCTAACGAAGGACAGCTTTCGTGTTTCATAATATTCTGCTTTATGACCTGTGCCACCCACCTGCGGCCCTTTTGGGGTCAGAGCTCCGGTAATCAGGCTCCCCCAGCAGCCAGGCCCTTGAGAAGTCAGTGTCCCCCCCCCCCCCCCCCGCAAAAATGTTCACTCTCGGACTCACCAGGGCCCCCTGTCTTGTGTTTGGTTTCTTTGCCTCCGCACCGAGTGCGCTCACAGCGAGCTGTTGTTGATTTCCTCGACAAAGTTCCTTTTGTGCGAAGTCGAAGTCGCTGTCTCCTGCATTCTCCCTCCATGAGGTTCTGTAAAGAACCAGGGGCACATTGTTCCTCCTCCCTTATCTGCGACTGTTTCTCCCACCCTGACAAATCATTTAGCAAGGAAAATGCTGGGAACGAGAGCTTTCATGTGGGTACCCCCCCCGCCCCGTCATGTGGGTACCCCCCCCCCGAAGCCGCTGCGGCTGCCACAAAGCCACGCCTGATGACCTCTACCGTGAAGGTTAAAGACTGACTCGCAGTCACATCTTGGGTCTGTAGCTTCGTCCAGACCTTGTCATCCTGGCCTCTGGCTGCTAGGAACCTCAGTTCTGGGTACCGTGTGATGTCAGGGACACTGGTGTGTTTCCTGTCATGGCACACAGCCCCATGGGGCCCACTTAGGAGCAGCGCCGAGATGTATTTATTTTTAGCCCGTGAAGACCTCCAAATTCTTCTCTCTAATGGTCATTAAGGGTTTGTGGCAGCCACATGCATACAATCTAGGCAAGTTCTGTGCTTAGGGGAGCAAGGGCAGTGCCGACCGTGTCAGGTAAGGGCATTAGTTTTACGTACAAAGTTCATATTTTCTTATTTTTTATTCCTGGGATTTGGGGTACATGGTCCTCACTGGACTTGTTGGCATAAAATCATGATTAAACATCTTTCTCTTTGCTTGTTCTTGATTCTGCTTAAACCCCTGGCTTGGCTCGTGGGTGAGATTTCTAGATCTATGTTGGTGACTGTCTTTCACGCCCTCGTGTGGGAAAAAGTACGGTTTTGCTGATTTGGGTCATTGGGCCTTCATTGGGGACAGTGGCCATGAGAGCAGACTCTCCATTTGCATTGTCACGGGGTCTGTGTCCCCAGAGCTGTGCCCGGATAGTGCTGGAAATAGGAAGAGGCTGAACTTTCTCTCTGTTTCTTGCTGATCTGAACTGTTTCCACTGGGTTCTGTTCCCTTCAGTGTCGCTGCTGCACCTGATGGAACATGCAGGCGCTGGAAAGGGGGCCCTAAGGACATTGTGGCGCAGAGACTGGGAAAGAAGCAGGGGACAGGGCCGCGGGATACACTGGCCTTGCAGCCAGACTGCAAATTAGGGCAACAGACTAAAGTGTTGGGATGTTTTCTGAGTCACCTGCTCATCTTCCTAAAACACCGTGGTCTTTGCCTCCCCTGTGGGATGGTTTCCTCATCATCTTCTTACCTTTCAAGTTTTTTTAGATGTGGCATTGGCATTTGAAGTTGGAGGGTGCAAAAAGATTTTGTATCAGGTTTCTGGGCTGACGAGGCAGGCTGCTATTTCTTTGTCCTTTTTTTTTTTTTTTCTGGAATAGTTTTTAAAATTTAAGTTTTAGATTTTCAAAGTAATGCGAGCGTGGAAGTTGTAAAGATAGCCAGTTCTCAAAAATCCCCTCTTTGCTCCTCCCCATCTCACCAGACCACCATTCTTTTCTCTTTTAGCTTGGCACAGGAGCTCCTCCTTTGCACAACCACCTTCTGGGGATTTAGGGGCTTAAAATACCCACAGAGTAGGTCGAGTTGGCCTTGGGCCCGTGCACAGCCCTGGCCAGCGGCCTCCACCCCGGGGTTCTGTCCCCATCCAGCTCTCCTCTCCCCATTTCCCTGCCAGTATGTGTTGACTCCTGAGTTGTCGGGTGGGCCAAGGGGCACATGAGTCTCCTGGAACTGAGTGTTCTTGTTGAACAGACCGCCCGTCCTCAGATCCCCGACAGCGTGTGACCTCCCCCTCCCTCTCTTGCAGGTCAGAGATGTCGCTATGGCGGCCGGCATCGCAGGAGTGGGCTTGGCAGCCATGGGCCTCATTGGAGTCATGTTCTCAAGAAACAAGCGGCAGAAGCAATAAGTTGAAGGGCCTGACCCATCGGCAGGGACGTTATCCACTGAGCGGGTCTGGTTGTGCCAGAGGTTTTGCGGTTGGGTTTGTGGGTTTCATTCTGTTTTATAGTGAGGCTTATTTTTACAGAATAAAATAAAGCCCAGCAAGGGAGCGCTTTACTGGAGAAACCGCAGCAGGAACTGGCTGGCGTCAAGTCTGTTGGGGGCGCAGCGGGGCTCGGGGCCTGGCCACGCCAGCGGGCGCCCTGGGCCTTGGGCGCTGTCCTCTCCCTTTGTCTCTGTGGCTGTGGCCTTTGTCCTGGAGGAGTCAGCCCAGCTCTGGCTGTCTCAAGGCTGGGGTAATTCTGGTAATTCTGGTTGTGGGGAGGCAGGGGAGCAGCAAGGGAGACCCGCAGCCCTGACTGACGGGCCACAACAGGACCCATCAGACAGCGAGGACCCTCGGCCTGGAACTAGAGCCAGCTCGGGTTCTCGGACTCTGCAGCTGGATCTGTGGGTGTTTGGCGGAGTCAAAGCCAAACCAAAGCCGACGTCTGCCACGAGGAAAGTCAGTAGAGGCTCTTGCCGATCTTGTGAAATCCTTTTCTATCTCCCTCTGTTCTCCACACCTGGAATCGTGGTTACATATAGGAGGTTGGGTAAGGGGCAGTATCCTACTTCAGGAGGCTACCACAAGGTCTTACAAGCAGTGGGGCACAAAATCAGAACCTTTAGAAGTCTGTTCTGGTGACAGATGTCCCTGGCTGAAAGCCACTCAGTTGGCAAAACAGGGCGGAATCCCAGGTGGTCTCGGGATGCCCGGGGTCACAGAAAGAATGGAGGTGCCCGAGTGCAGCAGAGTTCCTGATCATCTGAGCAGAGAAGCCATCTGCAAATAGCGAACCTCCACACTGTTTTTTTGCTCCAGGTTACCATAAATCACCAACAGGGTCAGGGGACTGCTTTCCCAGCAGGGCCCTGGCAAGCTGCAGAAATATGGGGAGACACACCCCCCCCCCCCGGAGGAATGGGGAGGTGCGCACAAGAGTACTCAAAGTTTGCAGACTCCAAGCTGGGTGGCGGGCCAGAGATAACAACGCTGAGTCAGAGGCTGGGTGAACACAGAGTGAGGAGGGAAACCATGGAGATAAGAGTGACTGCTTGTCTGTGAAGGTGCCCTGAAGATTTGGGGGGTGCAAGCATTCAGCCCTGGGGCTGGAAACCCCAGCGGGGACTTTTTCAGCCCTCCATTGGTTCTGAAAGCCTAAAGGGAGCAGAGGAGCGCCACCTACTGGATTCTGGAGCCACTTACACTTAGCCCAGTCCAATGACAAGGGAGGGCAATTCTGACCTGGGTAGAGCACCTGACCATCATTGCAATAGGGACCTCCCCCAGACGACCGGCAGGAACATCCCTCATGCGCGAAGTTTACCCATCATAGAGAACTGCAAAGTTTCAGCTCTTGGGGGAAACAGTATATAGTATTTGTTGGGTTTATTTTTTTATTCTTTAGTCCCTTGGCATTTTTTTCAGCTATTTCCTTCTTTCAATTCTTTTTTATTCTTTTTAAATTTTTATAATATAAACATATACATTCTATACATATAATTTTTTGTTTCCTTTCATTGTATTTTATTTCAGTTTTGGATATATGTAGGTTTTGCTTTCTTTCCTATTTCAAGATCTAGTTTCCTTTAACAAGCAAACCAAAACACAACCAATATCTAGTTATTTGTTTTGTTTCTAGTTTGATTTTTTCTTCTTTCGTTCTGTGTCTGTTTTTTTTTTTTTCCTGTTTTGTTTTGTTTCTGTTGCTTTTGTTATTGTTGTCTTTTGTCTTTCTTTATTCTATTCCTTTCTGGACAAAATGACGAGACAGAGATATTCACCCTAAAAGACAGAACAGGAGGTAGTACTCACTGCCAGGGATTGAATCAATGTGGATATAACGTAGACGTTTGAAGTAGAATTTAAAACAATGATTATAAAGATACTAGCTGGGACTGAAAAGGCATAAAAGAAACTAGACAATCCCTACCTGTAGAATTCAAAGAATTTAAATCTAGTTAGGCCAAAGTTTAAAATGCTATTATGGAGATGCAGTCCCAAAGGGACACTCCAAAAGTGAGAATAAGTGAGGCAAAGAAAGAGTCAGTGATATAGACAATAAAATGATGGAAAATAAGGAAGCTGAAAAGAAAAGAAAAAGACCACTACTGAATCTCAAAGGGAGACATTGAGATCTTAGTAATTCCATAAGTGAAATAATATGCAGATAATAGAGGTCCCAGAAGACAAAGAGAAGGAGAGGGGCAGAAGGTTTCTTTGAACAAATTATAGCTGAGAACTTCCCTAACTGGAGAACAGAAACAGACATTCAAGTCCAGGAGGCCAGAAAAACCCCTCCCCCCAAAAATCAATAAAAATAGGTCAACACCTCCACATATACTAGTGAAACTTGCAGATTCCAAAGATAAAGATAAAATCCTCAAAGGGCTAAAGGTTAAGGACAAGAGGTCCTTAACCTACCAGTACAGAAACATAAGACTGGCAGCAGGGCTGTGCACAGAGACCTGGCAGGCCAGAAAGGACTGGAAGGATATATTCAGGGAATAATAAATGGGAAAAACATGCAGCCAAGAATACTCTGTCCAGCAAGGCTGTTATTCAGAACACAAGGAGAGAGAGAGTTTTCAGGACAAACAAAAACTAAAGGAACTTGTGGACACTAAACCAGCCCTGCAAGGAATATTAAAGGGGATCCTTTGAGTAAAGACAGAGCCCCAAAATAACAAAGACCAGAAAGGAACAGAGACAATCTACAGGAACCACTACTTTACAGGTAATACAATGAAACCAAATTCATATCTTTCAATAGTTACTCTGAATGTAAATGGACTAAAGGCCCCAGTCAAAAGACATAAGGTAACAGACTGGATAAAAAAGCAAACCCATTGATATGCCGTCTGCAAGATACCTATTTTAGTCCCAAAGTCACCTCAAAATTGAAAAGGAGGCAATGGAAAACCATTTATCATGTGAGTGGATTGAAAGAAAGCTGGATCCTTATACCAGACAAATTAAATTTCAAACCAAAGACTGTAATAAGGAATGAGGAAAGACATTATATCATAATTAAAGGGTCTATCCAACAAGATCTAACAATTGTAAATATCTATGCCCCTTACTTGGGAGCAGCCAATTGTATAAGTCAATTTGTAACAAAATCAAAGAAACAGATCAATAATAACACAGTAATAGTAGGGGACTTTAACACCCCCCCCTTAAATGGATAGATCATCTAAGCAGAAGATGAATAAAGAAACAAGGGCTTTGATTGACACACTGGACCAGATGGACTTCACAGATATACTCAGAACATTCTATCCCAAGCAACAGAATACACATTCTTCTTGAGTGCACATGGAATATTCTCCAGAATAGATCAGATATGGGGTCACAAATCAGACTGGGATCATTCTCTGGAAAATTTCAGACCACAGTGCTTTGAAACTGGAACTCAACAACAAGAAGAAATTTGGAAACTCAAACTCCTCTTTTGGGAGGCCTGCATGCTTATGTTTACTTTTTGAGAGAGAGAGAGAGCAAACCTGTGCATGGAAGTGGGGAGAGCATGAACAAGAGAGAACCCTAAGCAGGCCCCACCCCAGCACAGAGTCCAACGTATGGATGGGCCTCGATCTCAGGACCCGGAGAGCATGACCTGAGGTGAAATCAAGACCAGGAGCCTAACCCCTGAACCACCCAGGGGCCCATGGAGGCCTGTATCCTTCTTCACGGTGTGAGGCTACACAAGGAGGAGGGGAGACACACATGTGATGCATAAGAACAGGAAACATGGGCCTGTCCCAACCTGGGCCTCAGTGAGTGGAATTGTGTGGGAGACTCTGGGCCGTGAACATGAGGACACCACCAGTGTCGGAAGATGCCCCATCCTCCAGTTATCCCTGCTCCTGTCTCGCTTCCACAAACGATGGGATCTCTCACCACGTCCTTCCTCTGCCTCATCACTTCCACACCCAGTGCTCCTGCTTCCTCTCCACTTGGGCTCGCTGGGACCCCCAAGTCTATGATCCCATACCCCTCCTGCAGCCCCTCTTCTCCCATCAGCTCAGCTCCATCTTTCCTGCTGAGGGGGGCCACTCTGGGTGTACCCTGACCAGTTCCCCAGAGTGTGGTGGGCTCAGCCTTCCGATTGGCTGCCGTGCATCAGGTGCTCTCATTCGATCAATCAGCTCTGCCCCATGAGGCGGGGTCACCCGGCTCAAACCTGAGATCCAGACCTTGAGGTCCAGACCTGATTCAAGGCGGAGAGTCAAACGCTGAACCAACCGAGCCATCCAGGTCAGTGCCCAGGGGCTGCTCCTCCAGCATCTCCATTCTGCTTTCACAGCAGGCTGGATGAAGGGCTCAGTACTTCTTTGGTGAACACACATTTGGCAAACGCCTAGGTGTGCCATGAAATTTGGTCTGAGGTTTGCTTCGTTATCAGCTGAGGGTGAGGCCCGGGGAAATGGCTCACAGGAAGGCAGTCGGACACTTCCATGGTTACCATTAGGTGCCCGTTGAAACCCGAGAGGTGCACGGGAATGTGACAGCCCAGCTGATTTCCTACCATGGGGGCCAGACCATGGCTCACAGAGATGGTTCTGGGGCCATAGCAAGCCCCTCGCAGGTGCCAGCCTCCTTCCTCTTCACAGGGTGGGCCCTCAGCACAGATGGGGCTTCTGGCCAGGTAAGGGGGTGGGAGCGGAGGGGCAGAGACCTCTTGTTTCTCCCCCACTGTTCCTGATGCCAATGAACAGACATTCCAGACATGAAAAAAAATAAATGCAAGAGTTGGAATCCAATTTTTTCTTTTCCAAATAGCAGCAATAGGTAGGGGAACCAGACCTCATGAGAGATGTGAGTCAAGGAATGTTCCACGGGTCAAGCCCCAGGCTCCCAGCAGCTCTTGAGATGCCAAGATTGGTGCTGGCTCTGCAGATCCCGGGTGGCTGGGTCGTCACGGGTGCCCATCAGGCATGGCTCACCTGCAAATCCCTCCCTGTGGAACTTATTCTGGGGCCAGGTTTGCATCCTTGTTCATCACAAACATTGGTCCATAATTCTCCTTTTTGGTGGGGTCTTTGTCTGGCTTGGCAATCAAGGTAATGCTGGCCTCAGAAAATGAGATTGGAAGTTTTCCTTGCATTTCTATTATTTTAAACAGTTTCAGAAGAATATGTTTTAATTCTTCTTTAAATGTTAGAATTCCCCTGGGAAACCATCTGGCCCCGGGCTCTGTTTGTGGGGAGATTTTTGATGACTGCTTTAATTTCCTTGCTGGTTATGGTTCTGTTCGGGTTTTCTATTTCTTCCTGGCTTAGTTTTAGTAGTTTATTATCTCTAGGAATGCATCCATTTCTTCCAGATTGCTTATTTTATTAGCATGTAATTACTCATAATCTCCTATAATTATTTGTGACTGCATATTTTTCCCATTCAGCACCTTAAATATATCCTGCCAGTCCTTTCTGGCCTGCCAGGTCTGTGTAGACAGGTCTGCTGCCAGCCTTATGTTTCTACCCTAGTAGGTAATCACCTCTTGTCCCAACTGCTTTCAGAATTTTTGTTATCTTTGAAATTTGCAAGTTTCACTAGTATATGTCCAGATAGTCACCTATTTTTATTGATTTTGAAGGGGGTTCTCTGGGCCTCCTGGACTTGAATGTCTTTTTCTGCTCTCCGGCTAGGGAAGTTCTCAGCTCTGATTTGTTCATATTGTTTCACTTATGGAATTGCTGAGTTCTCCATGTCTTCCTCCAAGATCCAGTAGTGATTTTTTCCTCTTCTTTTCAGCTTCCTTATTTTCCATCATTTTATTGTCTGTATCACTGACTCTCTCTCCTGCATCACTTATTCTCACTTTTGGAGCCTCCATCTGGGACTGCATCTCCGCAATAGCATTTTTAATTTTGGCCTGACTAGATTTAAGTTCTTTGAATTTTATAGGAAGGGATTCTCTAGAGTCGTCTATGCTTTTTTAAGCCCAGTTAGTATCTTTATAATCATTATTTTAAATTCTACTTCCAACATCTACGTTATATCCACATTGATTCAATCCCTGGCAGTGAGTACTACCTCCTGTTCTGTCTTTTAGGGTGAATATCTCTGTCTCATCATTTTGTCCAGAAAAGAATAAAAGAAAGTGAAAAGACAACAATAACAACAGAAAACAAAACAAGCCAGAGGAAAAAAAAAGCAAAAACAAAACAAACTAAGAAAAAAATCAAACAAGAAACAAAACCAAAAACTGATCACGGGTGTGTTTTCCTCTTTCGTGTTAAAAGAAACTAGATCCTGAAATAGGAAAGAAAGAAAGACTTAGATATATCCAAAACTGAAATAAAATACAATGAAAGGAAGCCAAAAATAATATAGACATAGTAAATATATATATGTGCTAAAAATTTAAGAATAAAAAAGAATTGGAAAAAATAAGAAAATAGCTGGAAAAAATAATACTTAAGGACTAAAAAATTAACAAAAAAAAATTTTTAAACCGTGAGTGTTATTTTCCCCAAGAGCTGAAACTAGGCAGTTCTCTATGATAGGTAAACTTCATGCCTGAGGGATATTCCTGCTGGTCCTCTGGGGGGCGCCCATGTTACAATGATTCTCAGGTGTCTTTCCCAGGTCTTTGCCCTCCCTTGTCATTGGACTGGGCTAAGTGTAAGTGGCTCCAGAATCCAGTAGGTGGCGCTCCTCTGCTCCCTTTAGGCTTTCAGAACCAATGGAGGGCTGAAAAAGACCCCGCTGGGGTTTCCAGCCCCAGAACTGAATGCTCGCACCCCCAACTCTTCAGGGCACCTCACAGACAAGCAGCCACTCTCGTCTCCATGGTTTTCCTCCTCACTCTGTGTTCACCCAGCCTCTGACTCAGCGTTGTTATCTCTGGCCCGCCACCCAACTTGGAGTCTGCAAACATTGAGGACTCTTGTGCGCACCTCTCCACTCCTCCAGGGGGAGGGAGGGGGGCTCTCCCCATGTTTCTGCAGCTTGCCGGGCCCCTGCTGGGAAAGCAGTCCCCTGACCCTGTTGGTGATTTATGGTAACCCTGAGCACAAAGCTGGCAGGGCCGGGGGGGGGGGGGGGGGGGGCGTGGCACTGTTTACAAACGGCTTCTCTGCTCAGATGGTCGGGAACTCTGCCGCACTCGGGCACCCCCATTCTTTCTGTGTCCCCGGGCATACTGAGACCAAGCTGTCCCACCTGGGAGTCCACACTCCTTGGCCACCTGGGCGCCTTTCAGCCAGGGACATCCCTCACCAGAGCAGACTTTGAAAATTTTCTGATTTTGTGCCCCGCCACTTATAAGACTTTGTGGTAGCTTCCCTGAGTGGGCTACTGCCCCTCGCTCTACCCTCCAATATGTCAGCCCGGATTCAAGTCTCTGCACCTCCTACCTTGCAAAAAGTGGTCACTTTTCTATTTGTAGGATTGCAACATTTCTTTTCTCAGATCCCCGATTGATTTTGCAGGTGTCCTGAATGATCTGATATCTAGCTGAATTTCGGGGACCGGATGAACTTAGGGTCCCCTCCTCCTCCACCATCTTTACTTCTCCCAGTCTTGGCATGGCTTTCGGATCTCATCGGTCCCTCTGACATTCGAGAAAACAGATCAGCATCCAAAGGAATGAGGATGTCACCTATTATGGGAATTACTTCAACTTTGGTCTAATTGCTATTCCTTTAAAAAGCAAAGAAAATAATTCCTCAACTTTGGCTTGTATTTTGTAACTGGTGGTTCTGCTCTGGGGGTTGGGAGCTGTTGTTCCTGAAACATTTCCAGCAAGACCCGAGTTGGACACCTTTTCACCTGACGCTTCTTTGTATTCTCCTTCGTTTTGCACACATTTTTGAACACTGAGCTTGTGTGCGGCAGTGGACTCGTGCCCCAGACACACTCATGTTTGAGGTGACGTAGTTCTTTATGGATCGTGTCATCAGTCGGTCAGAGGTCCTCATGAGTAAGCCCGGGTGATGTGTGAGGGCTGCTGTAACAAAATCCCACAGTTCTAGAGTCCGGTCCTCAGAACTCAAGCTGTGCACGGGGCCGCACCCTCCTGAGCCTGTGGGGAAGAGTTCGTGCTTGACCTTCTGGTTCCTGCTGGTCTGCGGGCCGTCCTTGGCATTCTTGGACCTTCGCTGTAGACCTTCAGTCTCTGCTACTGCCTTCCCTCTGCGTGTCTCTGTCTTGACATTGCATTCTTCTCCCTGTGTCTGTGTGACTTTTTCTTTTTCTTTCTTTTTATTTATTTGACAGAGGTCACAAGTAGGCAGAGAGGCAGGCAGAGAGAGAGGAGGAAGCAGGCTCCCTGCAGAGCAGAGAGCCCAATGCGGGGCTCGATCCCAGAACCCTGGGATCATGACCCAAGCCGAAGGCAGAGGCTTTAACCCACTGAGCCACCCAGGCGTCCCTGTGTGACTTTTTCTTATAAGGACATCAGTCATGTTGGCTTAGGGCTCACCCTAATGACCTCGTCTTAATGTGATTACCTCTGTGAAGACCCTGTTTCCAGTAACCTGTCCTGGTGGAGATCTTCCTTCATTCTAAGCCTCTTCATAGAGGCTGGATTCAGTTCTATCACCCAGTAATAGGACATCTGTCACTCTCGTTTTTTTCTGTATTTTTAAAAAGTTAATAGCATAATCATTGTGAAATTAGAAATGATGTTCTTGCAAAAAATTGGGACACCTTGGATAAAACTGAAGTCCCCCTTTCTGGTCCCCAGAGATAACCACACATCCGGTTTGAATATATAGTTTCTGTTCTTCTTCTTTGTAAACAGGTAGGTATCCAGATAGGAAATATATAACATGTGGCAACAAGCCGTATGCAAACGCTTTGAAACTTTATGTGTTTTGGGATTCAAAGTTTTTTGGATTTTAGATGGAAAATATTTTAATTGTGTATAAGCATGTGATCGAGGACAGGAATAGGTATTCAGGTGATCCCTCCTGACCAATCATTTACTGTTTCTGCAGGGAGCGGCACGCCTGATTCATGAAATGGAATAAATAAAGCTTATAAGAAGCCTCACGTCCTTTCAAGACAGATTTTTCCTTCAAAGGAGTTTGCCACCTAACTTGGGTTTTTAGAGCTTTTTGGATTTCAGAATTACAGAGAAATCATGCATGTTGTAGTGTATTTGTACGTGTGTTTTGTTTAGTTTATATATAGTATTTTACATGTATTAGGTATTTTTTCTCAGGCCTCATTTTATTGTTTTAACAAAGTAATACATAGAGAGAGATACAGTTTGAAAGTCAGTAGTCTGGTAATGGTCATAATAAAACAGAACACCCTTTTGACCTCCTATTTCCTTTCTCCAGAGGTGATCGCTTGTCTTTGGGCTGTGTCTTCTGCTATTTACTTCTAATTTTTTCAACAACATACTTAGACTACTCCTTCTGGATTTTTTAAAAAAGATTTATTGATTTATTGATTTGACAGACAGGGATCACAAGTAGGCAGAGAGGCAAGCAGAAAGAGGAAAGGAAGCAGGGTCCCTGCTGAGCAGAGAGCCCGATGCGGGGCTCGATCCCAGGACCCTGGGATCACAACCTGAGCTGAAGGCAGAGGCTTTAACTCACTGAGCCACCCAAGTGCCCCTCCTTCTGGATTCTTACAATTGAAAAATTAATAACTTGTTGTATAAAATTAGGGTTTAACACCTTTACCACTCTCCTGCCCTCAGCCACACCTTCCTTCCCCTCATAGTTAGATCTATAACTGTAGATCTTCCAATAGTCAGATCACAATTTTTGGCTAAAAAAGTATTCAATTGCCTTATTCTATGGATATATTTGTATGTTCTTCCTAAGGTTTCTTGTGAATTATGATTGCATTTCTTTTTTTTTTTTAAGATTTTATTTATTTATTTATTTGACAGAGAAAGACACAGCAAGAGAGGGAACACAAGCAGAGGGAGTGGGAGAGGGTGAAGCAGGCTTCCCGCCCCAGAGCAGGAAACCCCACACGGGGCTCGATCCCAGGACTCTGGGATCAAGACCTGAGCCGAAGGCAGACGCTTAATGACTGAGCCACCCAAGCATCCCTATGATTGCATTTCTTGTAATGAATTACCTGTATCATCTTCTTTGTTAGTTTAGTGTTCTCTGTGCTCATCACTAATGTATCCAGAAGGAAGTGGCTCCAAACACCTCAGTACGGTCTTCATAGTTCAGACTCTGGTTTATTTCCCCCCGGGGAAGCACCACGCGTGGGCACAGCGCTCTCCTTGTCCCCTCCTGGACTGCCTCTTCTCATCCTGGTGCACAGCTTTCCCCCTGGCAACTTCTACCTCCCACTTTTTCCCCTTGATGTAGACTTTCAAGACCGGCTCTTCTAGCAATTTTCAAATATACAGTGTCATATTTTAACTATAGTCAGCATGCTGTACATTACATCCCATGACTTACTTATGTTATAGCTAAAAGTTTGTACCTTTTCACTCCCTTCACCCATTTAGCCTGTTCCACACGACCTCTGGCAACCAACTACTTTGCTCTCTGTATCCATCACCCTGGTTTTTTGGTTTGTTTATTTGGGGTTTAGTTTGGTTTTAGAGTCCACATATCAGTGAGGTCATACAGTATGTGTCTTTCTCTGTCTGACTTATTTCACTTAGCATAGTACTCTCAAGGTCTACCCCTGTTGTTGGAAATAGTAAGATTTCCTTCCTTTTATGGCTGATGAATATTCCTCCGAATATATATGCCACGTCTTCTCTATCCATGCATCCCCTGCTGAACGCTTAGGTTGCTTCCATACCTTGGCTATTGTAAATAATGCTGCAATGAACACGGGGGTGCATATGTCTTTTTCAGTTACCATTTTTTTTCCCTTTGGATAAATGCCCAAAAGCAGAATTGCTGGAGATGGTAGTTTTATTTTTAATTTTTTGATGAATCTCCCTATTGTTTTCTGCCATGGCTGCACCAATGTGTATCCCCACCAAAAGTGCATGAGGATTTCCTTTTCTGCACATATTCACCAACACCTGCTATTTCTTTTCTTTCTGATACCAGCAATTCTAAAAGGTGGGGGGGGGGTATGTCATTGTGGGTTTGATTTGCATGTCCCTGATGATTCCTGATGTCGAGAGTTTTTTTCATGTTGGCCATCTGTATGTCTTCCATCTTCTTAAATTGAATGACTAACTTGTTAACTGATACTTTTCTCTTTCCTAATATAAGGATTTGTGTTATGAAATTTCTCTAAGCAACTCTTCAGTTGCGTGGCCCAAAGATCAATATCTAATACTTTTGCTACCATTCAGTTCTGAATATTATCTAATTTCCGTTATGTTTCCATCTTTGTCTCATAACTTGTCTAACAATGTGCTCTAAGACTGCTCAAAGTAGAAGGGTTTTCTAGCTATCACTTTGTTATTGATTTATTAATTGATTTCATAATTGATAATTTAATGGCATTATGATTAGAGAAGATATTCTCTATGTTATCAGTCCCTTGACATTTGCTGAGACGTGATTTAAGGCCCCACATATGGCCTGTTTTTATAAATGTTCCTTTGTGCATGGTCAGAAGTAATCTGTATGCCACAATCATACTATGTATATATATAGTGCCATATATATTAAATCAGCTTGGTGGTAAGTTTTTGTGAAATATTCTATATCTTCATTGATTTTTGCATCTCCTCGATTTATGAGTTCCTGATGGAGGTGTAATTCGATCTCCCACTATAATGGAGAATTTGTCAGTTTCTCCTTGCAATAGGCCAACATTCTCAGAATCTATGTTGAGATTTGTATTCGATGAATAATCGAGAATTATTGTATCTTTCTAGTGAGTTGGGACTTTCACGGAACCTCCTGGAGTGTTTTCCTACACCAACGACCAATCCTGTGATTCTCCAGACACCAACTGGGTGTTGAACAACTCATTTCAATTTTGACACTGACACCTGGGAAGTAGCGTGGACCCCACAGTAAGGCCTCAGTCCCAGGAGACTGCATCCCATCCCCCCTCCCACCTTCAGGCCCCATACTTCTGACCATGGGTTATAAATCAGGGTTCCCATGACCCCTACTAGGTTCAATGACTTGCTGGAACAGCTGACAAAACTTAAGAAGGCACATTCCTTATGTTTAGCAGTTGATTATAACGGGTAAAACCCAGGAAAAACGAATGGGAGACCTGCATAGGGCAAGACATGGGGGCAGAGGGAGGCAAGGCACCTTCATGCCCTCCTCAGGCACACCACTCTCCCTATAGCTCATGGGTTCACCAACCCAGCAGCTTATCAAGTCTCCCCGTTCAAGAGTTCTTATGGGGCTTCATCTTCAAACTCACTCCCTCTCACAGAGATCAGTGGGATTTGAGGGGGACACTCAAAGTTCCAGTCCTCTAATGACTTGGTCTTTCTGATGACCCGCCCCATCGTAAGGCTCTCTCTGGCATCGGCACCTGAGATCAGCTCATTAGCTCATTAGCACACACTTAGGTGTGATCAAAGGGGGTTCATGATGACCAACACCAAATACTCAGGAAATTCCAAGGAGCTCAGGCTAGGGACCAAGGAAAAGACCAAACATATTTCTTATTATGCCATAATTTTTAATGACCTTTGTGGCTAGTAACAATCTTTGCCTTAAAGCCTGTATTTTTTTTTATATCAATACAGTTATGCCAGCTTTTAGTTAGTATGTGTTCTTAGTCCTAGCATATCTTTTTTAATTTTTAAAAATTATTATATAATTCACCGAAATAGATCCAAAGGTCTTATTTTATTTAAATGTTCAGGTTCAAATTTCAGATATATTTTAAAGGTTTTTCTATGTAAATTTCTTAACATATAGAAAGTACTAGAAAGACCAGTACAATGACCACCTACATATCCACAGGCTAGACTAAATACTTTGCTGTTTTGTCATATTTGCTTTATCTGCCTCTATTTTTTTTTAATTTAGGTCATGTGTTTATATAAGCCTAATATCAAGTCACTTAATAAAATTAATAATTCTTTAAAATTTTTTAATGCCAGTCCACATTTGAATTTTCCCAATTGCCTCAAATTGCTTTCACAGTTGTTTTTCACATTTTGTTGTTTTGTCCCCAACATGCCTTTCAATCTAGACAGCCTTCACACACTCTGTATTTCTCCTTCACAGCATGACTTTTCTTTAAGACAACTGACCAGTTGTCATGTAAAATGTTCATCCTTTGAATTTACCTTTTTTTTAAGGTTTTTTTTTTTAAGATTTTAAGGTTTGGGTTTTTTTATTATTATTTTTAAATAATCTCTCCACCCAATGTGGAACTCAACCTCACAACCCCAAGATCAAGAGTCACATACTCTGCCAACGATGCCAGCCAGGCGCCCCTGGATTTTAATTTTTTTATCTGTATGCTTTACGTGTATCTGCTATAAACCGTATTCCTTGAATCCAGTTTCTAACCCAGTAAAATGTTTATCTCTCACTTGACAAGTGTAGTCCATTTATATATATAGTGATTACCAACCAATATAGCTGCAATTCATTTTTCCATCTTATTTGGTTATTTCTACATATCCCACATTTTTGTACGTAATTTTTATTTTCTTTTTTTTTTAATCTTTTTTTTTAAAGATTTTATTTATTTATTTGACAGACAGAGATCACAAGTAGGCAGAGAGGCAGGCAGAGAGAGAGGGGGAAGCAGGTTCCCCGCTGAGCAGAGAGCTCCATGCGGAGCTCGATCCCAGGACCCCGAGATCATGACCTGAGCCAAAGGCAGAGGCTTAACCCACTGAGCCACCCAGGTGACCCCGTAATTTTTATTTTCAACTGAACTGGGATCTTGGTTTTGTTTTCTTGTGCTTATTTTTCCTCATTCCTTTTCTTATCTCTAATTAGCTTGGAGCTCTCCACTCTGCGTGGCTCTACCTCTTCTCCCCTTCTGCCATGTGAGACGGGGGCCTTCAGGAGACCCACCCTTAGACTTTGACCTGTGTCCCCTTCTTTTGGGAGCTTGAGAACTGGTAGGAGATCAACGGAGCTGAGACAAAAAAGAAAGAAAACTGCACCAGGAGAGAGAACTAGTCTATCAGCCCTGGGACGCGGATGGGCTTGCGTTTACCCTGGACCAGATTGGGGCTAAGCAGGAAAGGGCTGGCATGAAGCCATGTGTAAGTCCTGTCCGGGCTTCCCACAGGTCTCCAGACAACCAGGGCTGACAGAGGAAACATTTGCAACCAGTTGGAGAAGCCTTGCCCTGTGGAGGGAAGGCCAGCTGGCCCCAGCAGAGAATTTCTGAGGAAGAAATCCAGAAGAATTTCTGAGACATGCAAGTCTCCTCAGAGAAATGGCCCCTTTGACCATCGGCCATGTCCAGCGACCTATACCAGCAGAACTCAAGGGATCAGCAAGAAAGGTCTTGCCTCATCCCCAAGCCCTCCCAAGAGGGCGGCGCAGCAAGAAGGTCAGTCATGGGGGCGGCCATGCCAGGAAGGTCTGAGGTAACCGTGCCCCATGGGACCCAGCCACGGGGCAGAGCTGACTGGCTGAGGGGAGTGTGGAGCTGAGGGGACACGGAAAGAGGGGACACGGGAGGGGTGTGGGGTCCCAGAGTTGGGAGTCCACAAGCTAGCCCAAGTGGAGAGGAAGCAGGAGGGCGGGGAGTGGAAGCAACATGGCCGAGGAAAGGTGTGGAGAGCAGAGAGCAGAGGGACACAGGAGAAGATTTCACAAGATCGGCAAGAGCCTCTACTGACTTTCCTCGTGGCAGACGTCGGCTTTGGTTTGGCTTTGACTCCGCCAAACACCCACAGATCCAGCTGCAGAGTCCGAGAACCCGAGCTGGCTCTAGTTCCAGGCCGAGGGTCCCCGCTGTCTGATGGGTCCTGTTGTGGCCCGTCAGTCAGGGCTGCGGGTCTCCCTTGCTGCTCCCCTGCCTCCCCACAACCAGAATTACCAGAATTACCCCAGCCTTGAGACAGCCAGAGCTGGGCTGACTCCTCCAGGACAAAGGCCACAGCCACAGAGACAAAGGGAGAGGACAGCGCCCAAGGCCCAGGGCGCCCGCTGGCGTGGCCAGGCCCCGAGCCCCGCTGCGCCCCCAACAGACTTGACGCCAGCCAGTTCCTGCTGCGGTTTCTCCAGTAAAGCGCTCCCTTGCTGGGCTTTATTTTATTCTGTAAAAATAAGCCTCACTATAAAACAGAATGAAACCCACAAACCCAACCGCAAAACCTCTGGCACAACCAGACCCGCTCAGTGGATAACGGGATAACGTCCCTGCCGATGGGTCAGGCCCTTCAACTTATTGCTTCTGCCGCTTGTTTCTTGAGAACATGACTCCAATGAGGCCCATGGCTGCCAAGCCCACTCCTGCGATGCCGGCCGCCACAACGACATCTCTGACCTGCAAGAGAGGGAGGGGGAGGTCACACGCTGTCGGGGATCCGAGGACGGGCGGTCCGTTCAACAAGAACACTCAGTTCCAGGAGACTCACGTGCCCCTTGGCCCACCCGACAACTCAGGAGTCAACACATACTGGCAGGGAAATGGGGAGAGGAGAGCTGGATGGGGACAGAACCCCGGGGTGGAGGCCGCTGGCCAGGGCTGTGCACGGGCCCAAGGCCAACTCGACCTACTCTGTGGGTATTTTAAGTCCCTAAATCCCCAGAGGGTGGTTGTGCAGAGGTCGAGGAGATGAAGGCCGGATGGCTGAGCTCCTGGCGGCCACCAGGCAGCCCTTGTGGCCAGGGGGAGGCCGTGCAGGAACGGCTCTCGACGACTTACCATGTCACACCTGTGTCCCCCGGGGGAGCAAGGACCTCTCCTGTGTCACTTGTCTTGTTCCTCGCTGCCTCCCCCACACCCGGTTCCGCCAGGCACAAGAGTGCTCTTTACCGGTTCTCAAAGAAATGACCCAACTCGGAGTAGGAGTGACGCTCTACCTCACATTATTAGTATTTCTGACTGCATGGCTCATACCAGGAAAAAGAAGTGTTGCAAAAATAAGAGTAGAGCGTGCCTGGGTGGCTCAGTGGGTTAAGCCTCTGCCTTCTGTTCAGGTCATAATCTCAGGGTCCTGGGATCGAGTCCCGCATCGGGCTCTCTGCTCAGCAGGGAGCCTGCTTCCCCCTCTCTCTGCCTGCCTCTCTGCCTACTTGTGATCTCTCTCTGTCAAATAAATAAATAAAATCTTAAAAAAAAAAAAAAAGAGTAGATTTCAGGGTAAAAAGTCCCAAGTCAAATTTCACTCCCCCGGAAACCTGACAAAGAGTAAAGTAAGGCATTTGTTTTCGGTGTCATTTCACAAGGACCCACAGAACTCTAAATTCTAAGGCAGCAGTGGGAAAAGTTGAGGATCAACCCAAATTATAATGGGATCTTCGGGGAAGGTCAGCTACTGGCAACACCAAGCAGCTCTGGAAACGGGAAGAGAAGGAGCTTCAGCTGGGTCCCTGGGGCCCCCTCCCCCCACCCACCCACCCAACTACAACAGAAGTTGGAAGTTGACTCCTGCAGAGGGAGAAACAGAAAACCTGGGGGCCTGGGAATTGAGAAACGCATGTGAGGATGTGGCCAACATATCAAAAACAATGCTAATTGTGACTCTTGGCACTCCTACCCATCTCTGCTTCCAGAACACTACCTACCACAGAAGAGTCAGGAAGACCTTCCTGGGGGATCTGACCTGTCCAAGTGGAAACAAAAGTTACTTGGGGCACCTGGCTGGCTCAGTCAAGGGAGTGTGTGATTCTTGATCTCAAGGTCATGAGTTTACACCCTTCCTTGGGTATAGAAATTACTCAAATAAATAAATAAAACTTAAAAGAAAGAAAGAAAGAAAGGAAAGATACCAATATCGAGGATTCCCAAACAAACTACCCACCTGTATCGCCCAAGTGAAACTTAAAGTCAACAAGCCATTTGTCCCCCCCCAGTTCACTCGAAGCTTCCATTCAGCAGCAAACCCCCTTCATCATGAGCATGTCACCAAGATGTGCCAGAAAAGCCAGAAAAGGCAAAAACACAGATTCTCCCCTAGAACCTCCAGAAAAGAACAGAGCCCGGGGCACCTTGATTTTAGCCCCGTGAAACCATTTTCAGACTTCCGACCTCTAGGACTATGAGAAAATCACGTTGGGTTGTTTTTAGCCACTAAGTTTGTGGTCGCTTCAAGAAAGAAAGAAACCCTTCCCCAGTCCCAAAAGGAAATTCATAATATACCACAACACTCGGCTGTGAGTAAAATTTACATAAACATAAAACACTGAGTAGTAACTTAATAAAAATGTATAATATGGGCGCCTGGTAGCTTGGTTGGTTAAGCGTCTGCCTTTGGCTCAGGCCATGATCCCGGGGTCCTGGGATGGAGCCCCGCATCGGGCTCCCTGCTCAGCAGGGAGTCTGCTTCTCCCCTCCTCTGCCTCTTCCCCAGCTCTCTCTCTCACTCTCTCTCTCAAATAAAAAAATCTTTAGGGGCCCCTGGGTAGCTCAGTGGGTTAAAGACCCTGACTTCGGCTCGGGTCATGATCCCAGGGTCCTGGGATCAAGCCCCGCATCGGACGCTCTGCGAGGCAGGGAGCCTGCCTCCCTTCTCTTTCTCTGCCTCCCTCTCTGCCCACTTGTGATCTCTGTCTGTCAAATGAATAAATAAAAATCTTTAAAAATAAATGAATTTTTAAAAATCTTTAAAAAGTGTACAATATAAAAATTGAGTGTGACTGGGGGAGGGGAGGGAATGATGGTTTAAGCAATTTAACCTTCACTTAGCATAAGGAGTGGTCAAAAGAGCATATCTAAATTTTTTGAATAAAATGATGGTAGTGGGGCACCTGGGTGGTTCAGTCGGTGAAGCATCTGACTTCAGCTCAGGTCATGATCCTGGGGTCCTGGGATGGGCCCTATGTCGGGATCCCTGCTCAGCAGGGAGTCTGCTTTTCCCTCTCCCCCTGCCCCTCCCCCACTTAAGTTCTCACTCTCTTTCTCTCAAATAAATAAAATCTTTTTTTTTTTTTAAAAAGCTGGTAGTGTACACGTATTGTTTAGAAATTCAGAAATAGGTAAATGCCAAGCTAAAAGAGAAAAGAATGGTGGCCTGGTGAGATGGGGAGGAGCAAAGAGGGGATTTTTGAGAACTGGCTATCTTTTTTTTTTTTTTTAATATTTTTATTTATTTATTTGAGAGACAGAGAGAGCATGAGAGGCGAGAAGGTCAGAGGGAGAAGCAGACTCCCCATGGAGCTGGGAGCCTGATGCGGGACTCAATCCCGGGACTCCGGGACCATGACCTGAGCCAAAGGCGGTTGCTTAACCAACTGAGCCACCCAGGTGCCCGAGAACTGGCTATCTTTACAACTTACATGCTCGCATTACTTTGAAAATCTAAAACTTAAATTTTAAAAACTATTCCAGAAAAAAAAAAAAGGACAAAGAAATAGCAGCCTGCCTCGTCAGCCCAGAAACCTGATACAAAATCTTTTTGCAACTTCCACCTTCAAATGCCAATGCCACATCTAAAAAAACTTGAAAGGTAAGAAGATGATGAGGAAACCATCCCACAGGGGAGGCAAAGACCACGGTGTTTTAGGAAGACGAGCAGGTGACTCAGAAAACATCCCAACACTTTAGTCTGTTGCCCTAATTTGCAGTCTGGCTGCAAGGCCAGTGTATCCCGCGGCCCTGTCCCCTGCTTCTTTCCCAGTCTCTGCGCCACAATGTCCTTAGGGCCCCCTTTCCAGCACCTGCATGTTCCATCAGGTGCAGCAGCGACACTGAAGGGAACAGAACCCAGTGGAAACAGTTCAGATCAGCAAGAAACAGAGAGAAAGTTCAGCCTCTTCCTATTTCCAGCACTATCCGGGCACAGCTCTGGGGACACCAGACCCCGTGACAATGCAAATGGAGAGTCTGCTCTCATGGCCACTGTCCCCAATGAAGGCCCGATGGCCCAAATCAGCAAAACCGTACTTTTTCCCATACGAGGGCGTGAAAGACGGTCACCAACATAGATCTAGAAATCTCACCCACGAGCCAAGCCAGGGGTTTAAGCAGAATCAAGAACAAGCAAAGAGAAAGATGTTTAATCATGATTTTATGCCAACAAGTCCAGTGAGGACCATGTACCCCAAATCCCAGGAATAAAAAATAAGAAAATATGAACTTTGTACGTAAAACTAACGCCCTTACCTGACACGGTCGGCACTGCCCTTGCTCCCCTAAGCACAGAACTTGCCTAGATTGTATGCATGTGGCTGCCCTTAATGACCATTAGAGAGAAGAATTTGGAGGTCTTCACAGGCTAAAAATAAATACATCTCGGCGCTGCCCCTAAGTGGGCCCCCGTGGTGGTGTGCGGTGACAGGAAACACACCAGTGTCCCTGACATCACACGGTACCCAGAACTGAGGTTCCTAGCAGCCAGAGGCCAGGATGACAAGGTCTGGATGAAGTTACAGACCCAAGATGTGACTGCGAGTCAGTCTTTAACCTTCACGGTAGAGGTCATCAGGCGTGGCTTTGTGGCAGCCGCAGCAGTTGGGGGGGGGGTACCCACATGAAAGCTCTCGTTCCCAGCATTTTCCTTGCTAAATGATTTGTCAGGGTGGGAGAAACAGTCTGCAGATAAGGGAGGAGGAACAATGTGCCCCTGGTTCTTTACAGAACCTCATGGAGGGAGAATGCAGGAGACAGCGACTTTGACTTCGCACAAAAGGAACTTTGTCGAGGAAATCAACAACAGCTCGCTGTGAGCGCGCTCGGTGCGGAGGCAAAGAGCACAATCAAACACAAGACAGGGGGCCCTGGTTAGTCCGAGAGTGAACATTTTACGGGCGGGGTGGGAGGGGAACGCGCTGACTTCTCACGGGCCAGGCTGCTGGGGGAGCTGAATTACCGGAGCTCTGACCCCAAAAGGGCCACAGGTGGGCGGCACAGGTCATAAAGCAGAATATTATGAAACACGAAAGCTGTCCTTCATTAGAAGTGCTAAGAAATCTGCCTTTTTTTTTTTTTAATGTGGATAAACAGGAATTCTACGAGACTACCGAGAATGAGCTGTTTATTCTCCGTGTTAAAGCCTCAGAATTGTTTTGGGAAAAGGAAACTTCTCATGTGCTTTCTTCACTTTGAGCAATGTTTAAGTGGGTAAAAGACAAACAGTGTTGTCCAAAACACAGGATTCTTCCCGGGCGGTGACTCACATCGTGGGTCATGGTGCACAACGGCGCCGGCCCACGGGGCCGACCTGCCCGTCTCCCCACCCTCGTCCCTACCCTGAGCGTGGCCTCCTCGGCCTTCTAGGTGCCCGATGCCCATCCCCCGCCGGCTGACGGAACGGTCTGGCTCCTGGGGATGGGGACGAAGCTGAGGACGCACCTGGTCACTGCGGGGGACTCCGTAGCGCAGCTCGTTCACGAAATGCTCGCAGTTCTCACAGGGCAGCGAATAGGGCAGCTCCTGCCCCACCAGCTCCTCCGCCCGCTGGACGATTTTGCTGGGAGGCAGCGGCGAGTACTTGTCGTCGTGTTTGTTATTGACCTGGTACTTGTCTCTGCCAACCACATCACACAGTAGTTCCTTCTTCACTATGGCCTTCTCGGTCAGGGTAGACATGATGCTGGCCGCACCAGCTCCCGCAACTTCGCCTAAGGATTCACAAAGAGAAAACAGAGGGATCCATGCTGGGCAGGCCTGTAGGGGTCCTTCCACAGGCCCTTGGCACCATCCACAAGAGCATGAGCAGAGGGGAAGGGAAAAGGGAGCAGGGTCAGTCACAGGCTGTGTGGCTTTGGAGAAGGTGCTTGTGGTCTCTGGTCTCTGGGCCCTGGCTTCCTAAACTGAAATGAGGAGCGGTAACGTTTCTAAAGAAGTGGACCTTCTACACCTGTGGCTCCTCTGCGGCCCTCTTGGTTATGCATATATGGGCTGAGCACCCCCTTCTCCCTGGGGGAACAGATTATGAACCCTCTGTGATTCCCTCAAGGTCATAGTCCCTTGACAAGTACAAAGCTGATGACTGCAGAAAAGGGGGTGGATGAGGAGTTCCCACCCTTCTCGGAGCAGAGGGACCCAAGCCCCGCAGCAACTGCTAGAGGTGGGTCCCCAGGGAGACCCGGTAGGGACACACGGCTCTGCCCTTACTGAGGCTGAAAGGCTGGAAGGGGCAACCAAGCTCCAGAAATTAAACTCCCTATGGAGTACTATTCTGCCATGAAAAAAGATCTTGCCATTTGTGGCACCGTGAACGGACCTACAGGGTATTATGCTCAGCGAAATACATCAGACAGAGAAAGACAAATACCGTATGATTTCACTCATATACGGAATCTCAAAAACAGAACAAATGATCATAGAAATTAACAAAAGGCAGAAACAGAAAGAGAATGAACTGGTGGCTGGTTGCCAGAGGGGAAGGAGAGGGGAGATGGCCAAACGGGCGAGGGGAAGTGGGAGGTACAGGCTCCCAGGTACCCGGGCAGAAGTAAGTCACGATGATAAAGGGCACAAGCTTGGGGAATAGAGTCAGCGGGGTTGTACTACACTGTACAGGGACCGGTGGTAGCTACATTCGCGGTGAGAACAGCATACCGTATAGACCTGTCCAGTCACGGCCCCGTACACCTGTAACTAATGGAACATTGTGTGTCAACTCCATTTCAAGTAAAAAAATAGAAAACTCAAAAGAAAGGGAGTCTAGGGTCCATCCAAGGACCAGGGTGGTGGGGAGGGGAGGCTGACATCAGCACCAGACCGGGCAGCCCTCCCAAGCAGCCAACCTACACAGCTGCGGATGATGGCAAAAGATGTGGGCCCCAGAGAGACCCACTGTCCCTCAAAGAGCCTCTGTGGCCCTGCTGGGATGGGATCTCCAAGGCCCTTTCCCACAGGGGAGGCGTCTTGTTAGGCGGGCCACCATGGGACAGCAGAAGCAACGGCAGGAAGGGCTGCTCAGATTCCAGGTCTTTCCAAAGACGACTAGCCCCCTTTGCCCTGAGTAGATTTGTGAGATTTTGGAAGAGGAGTTCGGGGGAGTTCAGACTTGCTACCAGAGGGGCGGGAGGCATTTGAGGGAGCCACTGGAGTAAAGAATAGAGCTGGTAGCATGCAGCGCTCTGAGTCTGGGGAGGAGGTCAGCCTGGGAATGGGACCAGGTGAGTTTCAGCCCCCAGGCAGGGAGCACGGCAGGGCTGAGACAGGGATGGGGTAAGCAGGGTGCCTGCAGCACAAAATTTAAGGAGGCTCCAATTCTCAGGGCCAGGCCCGTACAGAGTCAATCCCTAAGAGGGAGGCTTCCTTAAGCTTTGTGCTGTGGGTGCCACTCTGGTGGGAAGTTCCATAGGGGATCTCTGGGTTTAGATTCTGACTGTATCACCGAGCGGTGCTAGGTAACCTGGCTGAGCCAACACTGGCCACAGTACAGACTTGGAAGCTTCCTCTAAGTGTGATGGAAAAGCCAGGCAAGAATTTTAAGGCATTTCTTCCTGACTGGTCTTGGGTGAGTTCTGTCTCAGAGCTGGTGAGAAACACCCCCACACCCTGGTCATTGCCTTTTCCTCATCCCCCAAGGAATCTGCCCTATCAGCTTGGGGTGCCACAATGGGAGAAATGGCCAGGCGAGATCTGGCGCTCCGGCGTGGTTAGGTACCAATAGCAAGATGTCTTCAGGAAATGCCAAAATTGAGCACCCTGCCCCCAAGTTCAAAGCCACAACCATTAGGCTAGATGTCCAGTTCAAAGGCGTCAGCCTCTCGGACTACAAAAGAAAATACGTTGTGTTCTTCTTCTGCCCTCTTGATTTCTGTATTGTGTGCCCCCTGGAGACCATTGCTGTCAGTGATTCAGAATTTAAGAAACTCAAGTGCCAAGTGGTTGCTTTGTCTGTGGATTCTCATTTCTGTCACCTGGCATGGATCGACACACCCAAGAAACAAAGAGGACTGGGACCCATGAACATTCCCCTGGTATCAGACCCCACGTGGACCCTCACTCAGGACTGCAGAGTCTTAAAAGCTGCTGAAGGCACCTTGTTCAGGCGCTTCTTTACTATTGATGATACAGTTTCCTTTGGCAGATGACTGAGGATGACCCCCCCCCCCAAATCGGCTGCTCTGTGAGTGAGACTCTGAGACTACCTCGGGCCTTCCAGTTTACTGAGAAGCCTGGGAGAAGGCCCCCGGCTAGCTGAAAGCCTGGTAATGATACCATCAAGCCTGCCACACAGAAAAGCAAAGAATAATTCTCCAAGCAGAAGCAAGCACTGGGCTGTTTTAGGACCAGGCTGCCGTGGGCGGCCAGGAAAACAAAATCTCTTGTGCACATACTGTCACGCTGAAAACACGGGACTTTAGATCCAGTGCAGATGTGGTATGGGGCAGGACAGGCCTGTCCTGCAGGGACTGGGATGGCCAGCCTTCCTACCTCTGCAGAGAATGGCCTGAGCCGCGCTGTGGGGTAGATCAACTGATGTGAGAGAGCCAGTAGGGAGACACCAGTTTTGATCTTTTGTGGTTTCTGTTAAACTTGAGCAGAGGGGAAAAAGAAAAAAAAAAAAGGAATTTAAAGGACAGAAGTAACATAATCCAATTCATACTTTAGAATGATCACGCTGGCTGCCCAGGGGAGGAGGGGCGGAGCACGGCCGGGCAAGAGGCAGACAGAACAGCCGCAAGCTGCAAAGCTTCGGATGGGCAAGACAGTGCAGATGGTGAGAAGTGATCAGACCTGGAGTCTCTCTTGGAGAGGGAGGCAACCCGATTTCCTGTTGCATTAGATACGGGTAGAAAAGATCAAGAATGACCCCTAAATTCTGGCCTCCAGCAGTTGGACAGCGTCATTCACAGGAGCCTTTCTTTCAGGGCACGTCAAGTTCAAGGCGCCAATCCAACACCCACGTGGAGATGCCAAGTAGTCAAGAGGTTATACAACTCTGAAGCTGAGTGGGGAGGTCTATGCTGAGGGGGCTTAGGAAACAGCCACCAATGGAAAGTACTAGAAGCCAGGGGCCTGAGGAGATTGCCTGAGTAGAGTAAGGATGAGGGATATAGAGGAAGAGGAGGAGCCCACACAGGAGACCGAGAAGGAAGGCCCCAAGTGAGAGAGGAAGAAAGACAGGCTTCCGATGAAGATCAGAGAGAGGTCACTCGTGTCAGATGCTACTGAGAAGCCAAGTCAGCCTTGACCGGAAGACCAACCTTCGGCTTTGCCAAGATGTGGAGGGTCTTTTGGTAGCCTTGATAAGTGCTCCTTTGCTTATCAGTTCAGAGGGCTGGTGGAGGGACCCAAAGACAGAATGACAAGAGGAAGTAGATGATGGAAGATTCGCTCTACAGGAAATTAGCTAGAGAAGACGTGAGACGTGAGGTCAAGAGGCTGTTCCTTCTGGAAGTTATTACAGCAGTTTCCATGCCAGTTGGGATAACCGAGCAGAGAGGGGGACCAAGAGAATATAAGAGGTGAGGAATTTGAGGAGCAAAGGCCTCACAAAAGTCAGAGAGGGGGTCCAGGACCCACATACAGAGGTACAGAGGCTGGCGTGTTTTTTTGTTTGTTTGTTTGTTTGTTTTTTAAGATTTTTATTTGACAGAGAGAGAGAGAAAGCACACAAGCAGGGGGAGCTACAGGCAGAGGAAGAGGGAGAAGCAGGGAGCCTGGATTCAGGGCTCAATCTCAGGGTCCCGGGATCATGACCTGAGCTGAAGGCAGATGCTTCCCCAACTGAGCCACCCAGGTGCCCCCAGCGGCTGGCTTTTTAAACAAGAACAGGGGCGATTTTTTTGTATCTTAACCAAAGAAAAGGCAGAGTAGGAGGGTGCAGACCGTGGTGTGGTTCATCGGGCTGGGGAAGGTGCCACACGCTCTGGTTCCTTCTGATTCCTCTGTATGTACAGGGTGAGGCCATCAGTTAGGGATAAAGGGGTGGGCAAAAGACAAAGAATGTTCAAGAATGTCACAGCTACCATGTCCACAGCAGCCAAACACGGGAACCAGTCAGTGTCCTTCAGCAGAAGCATGTATAACGGGCTGCGGTATTTTCATATAACAGAAAACACACAGAATGCAAGAGAACTCCTCCTACCACTCACAGACCGAGGACTCTCCGGGGAAAGGGAGGAAGCCAGACACAAAAAAAACTCAGGCTTTGCGGCTCCTCCCACATGAAGGTGTAGAACAGACAAAACTAGTTCACAGCAAAGGAAGCTCTCAGAGCAGTTGTCTGTCGGGAAGAGGAGGGTGGCTGCAGAGCCATGTGGGAGCCTCGTAGTGTAGTGGAAATGTTCTAGATCTTGATCTGGGTCACTGTCACATGGATGGAGGATTTATTTTTTAAATTCATTGACTATACACTTCACTATATTTTCACACTTTACTGTATTTATGTTATACCTCAGTTTAAGTTAAAAGTTTAAGAAAAGGGGGGCGCCTGGGTGGCTCAGTGGGTTGAGCGTCTGCCTTCGGCTCAGGTCATGATCTCAGGGTCCTGAGATTGAGCCCCGCATCGGGCTTCCTGCTCAAAAGGGAGGCTGCTTCTCCCTCTCTCTCTGCCTACTTGTGATCTCTGTCTGTCAAGTAAATAAATTAAAAAATCTTTAAAAGGAAAAAAAAGTTTAAGAAAAGGGGTGGGGGGATTCTCACAATGGTTCTCCTAGTGAAGCACTCTTAGCTTCAGTTTATAGATAAGGAAACCGAGACTAGAGAGTAGAAACTAGATTCCTCACCAAGCCCACATCCCAAAAGCCCATGCTCTCTCACAGAGTTTTACACTGAAGAGGTGAATAAGTTTAATTAAAACCCACAGTATCGGGGCGCCTGGGTAGCTCAGTGGGTTAAAGCCTCTGCCTTCGGCTCGGGTCATGATCCCAGGTTCCTGGGATCGAGTCCCGCATCGGGCTCTTTGCTCAGCGGGGAGCCTGCTTCCTCCTCTCTCTCTGCCTGACTCTCTGCCTACTTGTGATCTCTGTCTGTCAAATAAATAAATAACATCTTAAAAAAAAAAAAACCCACAGTATTTAAAACAAGAGCCATCCCCTTGGAAGCCCACCTCAGCCCCTGTAGGGGACCCCTAGGGTTCCAAGGAGCAGAGTTTGAAAACTATTGCCCCATACCAACCTGCCTTCTTGCAGCACTCAGGAACCAGCCACCAGTCGGGGACCACCAGTCGGAGAGAGGCGGAGTTCCCTGTCACCCACAGCTGCCCCATCTCCCACTCCTCCCAGCCCCAGCACGGCGGAGGCCCTCAGTGCCCTTACTTGGCGGGGCCAGGTGGACGACATATCCATCGCCAACATAGATGGCCCAGTGTCTGTAGAAAGGGCGGAAGATCTCAATCAGGTCTCCAACCTTGGGCTCTGGCTGCAAAACCAAGAACAAGGCGGTTAGAGGGGGTGCGAGTGAGACCTTGGAACCAGGTGGCAGAGGCTGGGGTCCCTCGCCAGAGGCCGTCAGATTGGGAGGGTGTCTCCCCGACGTTCCCCAGCTGGCCTAGGGCCTGACCAAGAATTGGCCTATCTCTGGCCATAGTGTCCTCCTGGCTGCTTACCCGATGATGAGTGGCTGAGTGTGTGGATGTGCGTGTGCGTGTGAGTATATGAGTAAAGGACACTCCTTTCTCCTGTGCACTAGAATCACACCAACGTTTCCGACACCAGATCCGTGGTTTCTCCACACCACGCAATCTAGTCCTCGGTGGAAACGGACTGGATATCCTACAGTTTATCTCAATTCTGACATTAACTGCCCAGACCTCACACAGACCCCAGGGGTAAAGGGCTCAGTCCCACCAGACTGCCCCCCCACCCAAACTCAGCGGCAGCCACCTGTCCAGATTGTCCCCTGCACTTCTGACTTACTAGCTGTAAATCAGGGGCTTCCATAACCTCCTCCTCTGCTAGAATGGCTCACAGAACTCAGGAAAACAGTTTACTTAACTAGATCACCAGCTTGTTACAACGAGTACAACTCAGGAACAGCCAGAAGGCGGAGTGTCGGAGCGGCGGGGGAGGGGCACAGCCACCACGCCCTCTCCAGGGGACAGTCTCCCAGCACCTCTGTGTGTTCACCAACCCAGAAACTCCCCAACCCCTTCAGTTTTTATCAGGACTGTGTTACACAGGCAGGATTGATTACGTCATTGGTCCTAATGATTAACTCACCGTCCAGCCCCGGAGATAGGGCTGAAATTTCCAGCCCTCTAATAGGTGTGTTCCTCATCACCTCATTAGCATAAACTCAAGTAGGGTGAAGAGGGTTTATGATGAATAACAGAAGACCCTCATCTCTTATCGATCGGGAAATTACAAGGCTTGTAGAAGCCCAGTGCGGGGAATTGGGGAAAAAGACCAAAACTGTATCTCTCATTACTTCCCAAGCAGTGTGTGTAGGATGAGTGTTGTGTTAGGGGGAAGGTGGGGAGCAGCAGCTAGAAGCCCTGTCCTGCTGAGGATCGGGGAGTACGGAGCAGAGCTGGAGAAAACCTCCAGAGGTTCAAGATCACTTCCATTCAGCATTACTGAGGCGCCAAAACAACAGACACTGTGCTAAGTGCTGGGCGTGCGGGGCATTCCATTTGGACCAGAATCGGGGGTGACAAGCTTCTCTGGTCTAAGCCAATCTTAAATCTCTTTACTGAGCGAGGCAACTATCCCTTTAGAAGACCTAGAGAAGGATTCCCTCTGTCCTCTGGCCAAGTCTTCAGGAGTGGGCTCTGACCTGCTTGCTCCTCGTGGCCAGACCCGTAGGGATTTGCCTACATTCCACTGCCAAGCTCCGTGGACCTGACTGAGAAAGTCCATCAAGGATGCCCTGGGGAGGACTCACCCCTGCATGGCCTGCCTTAGGATAGAAACAAAGAAAGTGGGAAGAGCCAATCACAAGGTCAATGGCAGCGCAAGGTCAATGGCAAGCGCATTTCCATTTATACAAACAGTACAACTGAAAATCTGTATTACATGTGGCAGGAAAAGAATCCTTTCACAGAAATGTTATGTATAAATCAGGTTCTCTTATGCAGTGATTGTAATTAGTCTGCCAAAAAGAAGGCACCCAAACCTTACGGAGAACCTATTTCGGAACAAGAGACAATGGTCACAATTTACGGATCCCACTTGCTTTCCAGAAGAGAAGGAAAAAATATTGTTGGTAAGAATTAGGGAGCCTTCAGAAATGCCCCAAAGGGAATTTAACTGGTGGGGGAGGAGGGTTCCTCCATGAATAAGCAAGGACATAAAGACAAGGCAGGAATCCTGCCCTGGGGAAGGCCACAGATTCAACAGGAGACAGTGTGGGCGCCTGGGTGGCTCAGTTGGTGAAGCAACTGCCTTCAGCTCAAGTTGCAATCCCAGAGTCCTGGGATTGAGTCCCACATTGGGATCCCGGCTCCACGGGGAGTCTCTCTTTCCCTCTGACCTTCTTGCCTCTCATGTACTTCCTCACTGTATCTCTCTCAAATAAATAAATAAAATCTTTAATAAAAACAAACAGGAGACAGTGTGAACATCAGTAATACAATGTCAAGGAATGAGCAGTCAGTGGTCCACAGGCCCGAGGAACTCACTGTGCTCCAGACAAATACCAGAAAAAGGTGGCCTACATGTAGAAAGTCGCCTGAAAAAAAAATTTTTTTGTATTACAATGACAAAAATATCTACAAAGAAATTCACCATAAACACCCCAAGATAATGGGGCAGCAAATGCATGGTGATGGGTAGAAGAAGCCATACCCCAAAAGCAAGTCAACGTCATATCCCATTTATGTCCTGTTCCAGAAAGGGTATCATTATAGGACAGAAAGTGATCGGTGATTGCCAGGTGCTGGGAGTGAGGTAGGGAGCGGACAACAAAGGGGCAGGAGGAAACTGGGTAGGGGAACTCAGCTTCCCCAACCGTTCTCTGTCTGACGGCGGTGACAGTTATGCAGTTGTATGTTTTGATGAAAACTCATGGAAACAAACACTAACAGGGGTCCTGGCTGGCTCAGTGGGTGGAGTGAGCGACTCTTGATTTCAAAGTTGTGAGTTCTAATCCCATGCTGGGGTAGAGATTGAAAAAAAAACAAATATAAACTTTTTAAAAATTATTTTTAAAAAGGAAATGAACACTAAAAGGAATAAATTAGACTTAGGTTTTTTTCAACACAAATTTTTTTAATGTATTTAAATTTTTTTTTAAATTTTGGGGTACCTGGGTGGTTCAGTCAGCTAAGCGGCTGCCTTCGGTCGGGTCATGATCTCCAAGTCCTGAGATAGAGACCCCAGTCAGGCTCCCTGCTCCGCAGGGAGTCTGCTTCTTCCTCTCCCGCTGCCCCTCCCCCCCCCCACTGCTCATGCACTCTCTCACTCTCAAATAAATAAATAAAATCTTTAAAGATATTTGAGAGAGAGAGAGAGAGAAGGAGAAAGAGCACAAGCAGGGGGAGAGGGAGAAGCAGGCTCCCCACTGAGCAGGGAGCCCAATGTGGGGCTCAATCCCAGGACCCTGGGACCATGACCTGAGCCAAAGGCAGCTGCTTAACTGACTGAGCCACCCAGGGACCCCTAAAAATTTTTAAATTTTAATAGCTATCTACAGTTTGAGAGGAAAAAAGTGTTGATTTTTAAAATACACAATCAGGGGCGCCTGGGTGGCTCAGTGGGTTAAGCCGCTGCCTTTGGCTCAGGTCATGATCTCAGGGTCCTGGCATCGAGTCCCGCATCGGGCTCTCTGCTCAGCAGGGAGCCTGCTTCCCTCTCTCTCTCTCTGCCTGCCTCTCCATCTACTTGTGATCTCTCTCTGTCAAATAAATAAATAAAATCTTAAAAAAATAAAATAAAATAAAATACACAATCAAATTGCCTGCCCCTTTCAAGGGCAAAAGTACCTATTTCCAAATATGCACAAGGTCAAAACATAATACCACTCAAGGACACTTTTTTAAAACAAAGTGACAGTGCGCCTGTGTGGCTCAGCCATGGAGCATCTGCCTTTGGCTCGGGTCATGATCCCACGGTCCTGGGATTGAGCGTGGCATTGGGCTCCTTGCTCGGCAGGGAACCTGCTTCTCCCTCTGCCTACCGCTCCCCCTGCTTGCACTCTCTCTCTCTGTCAAATAAATAAATAAAATATTTTTAAAAAGATAAAAAATAAAAATGAAGTGAAAGAGAGTGCCTGGGTAGCTCAGATCTCTAAGTATCTGCCTTGAGCTCAGGTCATATCTCCAGGTCCTGGGATCGAGCCCCACGTGGGGCTTCCAGCTCAGCAGGGAGCCTGTCTCTGCCTCTCCTTCTGCCTCTCCCCACTACTCGTGCTCTCTGTCTCTCTCAAGGGAATAAATAAAACCTTTAAAAAATAAAGTGAAAGGTGGTGGGCTGATCTGCGGAGCCCTGCCCGCTAGTTTCTAACTAGTGCAAGGACTCCATGTTCACATGGCAACAGGGATAAGCTTTTAGACACAGAGCTAAGTGGAAACATGAGAATGAGCTCTGCAATGCAACCCCACTTGTATCAATTAAAGATACACACACGCAAACCAATGATACACATCTTAGAAGAAGCACACCTGAAAACATCATTTTAAAAAACCAACAAGAGGGGTGTGTGGGTGGCTCAGTGGGTTAAGCCGCTGCCTTCTGCTCAGGTCATGATCTCAGGGTCCTGGGATTTGAGTCCCACATCGGGCTCTCTGCTCAGCGGGGAGCCTGCTTCTCTCTCTCTCTCTGCCTGCCTGCCTCTCCATCTACTTGTGATCTCTCTCTGTCAAATAAATAAATAAAATCTTTTTAAAAAATAAAAATAAAAAACGAACAAGAACAGAAGCATATGGACTAAAGAACACACACTAAACACATCAGGATGCCGGCTACTGGGAAGATGGAGGAAGGTATGATAATATCAGGAAACCAAAGAAACCTAAGCCAAAACCCACAAGACAGGGGTCACATAAGGGACCAGTGAGGACAGGGTGCCATGCACTGAGACGATGAATGGTGTCACCCTCTATCCTAAAATCCAGCTAGAGAAACAACTCCATTGAGTCAAAGCGAAGAACTCCAGGAACCAGGTTATAAAATTAGACCTATGAGAACAACAGCCCAGGTGTCATATTGGTTGCCTCTGCTTATTTCTGTATGCAAGCTCAGAACGGTTTTTACATTTTGAAAATGGTTGGGGGAAAGTCAAAAGAAGCATGTTCTGTGACATGTGCAATTACAGGACACTCAGACTTGAGCGCGCACAAAGCTCTATTGGCACACGGCCACACCCCATTCATTTACATCTCGCCCTGGGCTGCTTTCTCTCTACAGCAGATGGGCTGAGGAGTGGCAATGGAGACCGTGTGACCTAAAATCTTCCACTCATTGGCCCTTTACAGAGAAAGCTGGCCAGCTCCTGCTGTAAGAGAATCGACTGTGATGCCTCCCGCACTCATTCCACAATCTCGTGGGGATTCACTGCCAGGTGGTTCTTCCTAGGAAGAAGGGGGCTAGCAGGAGGCCCCAGGAAGAGAGCTCCCTCTCCAGCCCAGGGCTCAGGGGACCCCCCAGCCCGCATAGTAACCAGGGCTCAACTACGCAACGCAGGCTCTAACAAGGGCAAAGCTGAGACTCTGCCTGTGCCCACGGGATTTCAGAACAAAAGGTCTTTATCCTTCCCACAAAAGCAGGATTACAAAGAACTGCATTAACAACCGTTTTCCTTAGCAAGCAAACTGAGGACCAATTTCTGGCCTCCGAAATTATCGGAAAAACAACCTAAATAATCATTAATAGGACCAATTAAATAAATGATCCTGCATTCATATGTCCATATGTACATACTGTCGCTAGAGAAAACAAGATGGATTTATGTGAGCAGACATGGAACCGGTTGAGAAAAGCACATTGAAAAACATTAATATCCCATTTTTGCTTAGAATATATTTTTAAAAATTAAAATAAAATAAATACTTTTTTATACATTTATAAGCAGAGTCTACTATACATTAAGCATGATCTAAAGAAAATACACCAAAATGTTGTATATTTTATACAGTGGGGGTTTGGGATTCAGACTTTGACAAGTTATATTATTTCTTTTTTTTTTTAACCAATATGAGTTACTTTTATAATAAAAACTTTTTTAAGATTTTTAGATGGAGAAAAAAGTTCCTCAGGGGGATGAGCCTGAAGTTTTCTCTCTTCATTTTTTAAAAAAGATTTTATTTACTTATTTGACAGAGAGAGAGATCACAAGTAGGCAGAGAGGCAGGCAGAGAGGGAAGCAGGATCCCCACTAAGCAGAGAAACCGATGTGGGGCTTGATCCCAGGACCCCGAGATCATGACCCAAGCTAAAGGCAGAGGCCCCAACCCACTGAGCCACCCAGGCACCCCAATCTCTCTTCTTTTTTTTTTTAATTTTTTTAAAGATTTTATTTATTTATTTGACAGACAGAGATCACAAGTAGGCAGAGAGGCATTCAGAGAGAGGAGGAAGCAGGCTCCCCGCTGAGCAGAGAGCCCGATGTGGGGCTCGACCCCAGGACCCTGGGATCATGACCTGAGCTGAAAGCAGAGGCTTTAACCCACTGAGCCACCCAGGCGCCCCCCTCTTCTTTATTTTTTTAAAATATTTTTAATAATCTATTTATTTTAGAGTGAGAGTAAGAGAGAGCATGGGGTTGGGGGAGAGGAACAGTGGGGGAGAGAGAGAAGAATTTCAAGCAGACTCCTCGCTGAGCACAGAGCCTGGCACAGGACTCCATCTCAGCACCCCATATTCATGACCTGAGCCAAAATCAAGAGCCAGTTGCTTTACTGACTAACCCACCCAGGCGCCTGGTGCTTGAGGTGTTTTAACAGGAAAAGGTGAGTATCATCTATCACCAAAACCTCTTGAAAACATCTCCCACTTGGAACCTATAAATAAGATCGTATTAATGATCCCTAAAAATCAATCACATTTAAATGTAGGATATAAAACTATAAACAAATTTTAAAATAATATAGAGGCCTTTGTATCAGGTCTTAGAATAAAGACACTCGAAGGATAAAAGCCGAAGAAAAAGACACAAAGGAAAAGAGTAAAAGGTTTTACAATTTAAAAAATGTTAAAGGTCTTATTATTAGAAATTTCTATCACTGCCTCTTATGTCCATGCTCCCTTTTAAGGGAAAATGATGGCCCGCGGTCCCCGCTGCCCAGGCAGCTGCCATATTTCCTATCCTGTGACCACCGCCTCCCACACCAGCTGGCGGGACCTAAGAAGGCAAGTAGGTCCCATCCTCTGATCCTCCACACGTGTCCTTCAACTAAGACTTCTTTCCTCGACCTGGCTTACGTGGACTGCTGGCTACCAATAGCCAAATCAGCCAGACCAATACATTCTCTGCATTGAAAAAACAACAACAACAAAAAAAAAACCCCACAAACTACCAAGATAAGCTAGAAGAAAATGACAGCAAATGTAATATCTTTAATATATGAAGAGTTTTTATGAATCAATAAAAATGATTTAAATTCCAAAATCAAAAAGGGGACAAAGGGCATGCTAAATAACTTTAAAAGGAGAAATACGTTATTACCACTAATTTAACTAAACATATTCTACCTCACTTGTAATCAAATAAATGCAAATTAAAAACTGGTTTGGGGGGGCGCCTGGGTGGCTCAGTGGGTTAAGCCGCTGCCTTCGGCTCAGGTCATGATCTCAGCGTCCTGGGATCGAGCCCCGCATCGGGCTCTCTGCTCCACAGGGAGCCTGCTTCCCTTTCTCTCTCTCTCTGCCTGCCTCTCTGCCTACTTGTGATCTCTGTCTGTCAAATAAATAAATAAAATCTTTAAAAAAAAAAAAAAACTGGTTTGGGGGGAAATTAAAATACGAATATTAAAAATAAGAAAAGATACAAGTAAACACGCACTGTCAGCCATTGCTGATAGGAATAGAAATCATTACAACACTTCTGAAGGGCAATTTGGCAATTTTTTTTTTAAAGATTTTATTTATTTGACAGAGAGAAGTCACGAGTAGATGGAGGGGCAGGCAGAGAGAGAGAGGGAAGCAGGCTCCCTGCTGAGCAGAGAGCCCGATGGGGGACTCGATCCCAGGACCCTGAGATCATGACCTGAGCCGAAGGCAGCGGCCTAACCCACTGAGCCACCCAGGCGCCCCTTGGCAATTTTTTTTTTATAATAGTTAGTGACTACGACAGTAGCCAACATCTTTTTTTTTTTTTTAAGATTTTATTTATTTATTTGACAGACAGAGACCACAAGTAGGCAGAGAGGCAGGCAGAGAGAGAGGAAGGGAAGCAGGCTCCCCGCTGAGGAGAGAGCCTGATGTGGGGCTCGATCCCAGGACCCTGAGATCCTGACCTGAGCTGAAGGCAGAGGATTAACCCACTGAGCCACTCAGGCACCCCAATTTGGCAGTCTGTATCACTAACCTTAAAAATAGTCATACTCTTTGACTCAATTTCTATTTATAGACCAAATTTTAAGGAAATAATCTGAAATGCCTACAAAAGCTGTCTACCAGAAAGTGACATCCAATGGTGAAACATCAGATACCTAAAAATCCTATGTAAAAAAATTATTTAATTCTTGCCATATTTAGGGTTGCCTGGGTGGCTCAGTCATTAAGCATCTGCTTTTGGCTCAGGTCATGGTCCCAGGGTCCTGGGATTGAGCCCCGCATCAGTTTCCCTGCTCAGTGGGAAGCCTGCTTCTCCCTCTCCCTCTCCCTGTCCCCCGGCTTGTGTTCCCTCTCTCGCCATCTCTCTGTCAAATAAATAAAATCTTAAAAATCTTAAAATACATATATATATTATATTTCTTGCCAAATTTATATACTAGGACACTCTATATTTTAAAGTTCTATTTTAGAAAAATACCTAATGACAATAAACGGCCATTACATAATGGTTAATGAAAAAGCTTTATACAAAACAGTATATTTTTTTAAACTTTTTTAAAAAAAGAAAACACGTAAAGAAAAGCTGTGGAAATATACCAAAATGTAAACTGTTTATTGGCAGTCAGTGACATCTGGGGTATTTTTAATTCTTTTCTAGTTTTCCAAAATGCTTAAATACACATATATTCATTTTAGAAGCACATACACACACACCAAAAAAAAAAAAAAAAAATCCCTGACAAACATCAGAGTGTTCAGTTTGGGGTAAGCTATACGATGACTACTATGTAATAAAATAAATACACACCACAGAAAGACTAGAAAGATACACACCAACATCTTCACAGGGAATCCTTCTGGGTGCGGGGCTAGGGGCGGTTACTGGAATTATTTTGCTTCCTTCTCTCTTTCTGTATTTTCCAGCTCTCCTGCAATGAGCATTGTTAAGTTCATAGCATGCTTCCTGACATTTTATTATGAAAAATTTTCAGACATAAAATTTCAAGTCTCAAGCATTGAAAACCGAAAGCGCTGTTTGGTGAACATCTGTGTACCCAACCACCTACTAGCTACACTTGTATTACTGTAGTTGCATTATTCTAAATACGCCCACCAGCTCATTCCGGCTGTTGAGTATCTTTAAATTCTTCTTTTAAACTCCAATTATCGTTGTTTGAGAAAAGCAGAGGTTAAGTGCTGAGGGGATCCAGGACAATGACAAGGGCAATAACGCTGTGTGTGACGTGCTCTAACTCTGCTCTTGAACCCACCGGGTTCCTGACTCTGAGCCTGCAGCCTTTATCCCCAGCTGTGGTTCTCGGACTCGAGTCTACACACAATTTGCTGCAGAGGGGGGTGTTGGTATGCTTCCAGGATCACCGTGCCCCTTTTTTTTTTTTTAAGATTTTATTTTTATTTATTTGACAGTCAGAGATCACAAGTAGGCAGAGAGGCAGGCAGAGAAAGAGAGAAAGGAGGAAGCAAGCTCCCCACTGAGCAGAAAGCCTGACGCTGGACTCGATCCCAGGACCCTGAGACCATGACCCAAGCTGAAGGCAGAGGCTTAACCCACAGAGCCACCCAGGCACCTCTCACCGTGCCTTTTTAACAAATATTCTCCTCTGCCTTAGGGCAGCTGTAAGCGGCCAAGGATGCCCACCTCTGCATGGGAAGGTCAAAAAAAACATTTATTTGCTCACTCAACAGATGCTCACAGAGCTGGATGCCAGGCACCAACCTGGCACCTGCCCCGTGTCTATGAACAAAGTAAAAATCCCAACCTCCATGAGCTTTGGTTCAGTACCAGGGAGAGAGACAGAAATGTTTCCATTTCTTTTAAGCCTTAGTAAAGAACTAAATCATCTAGAATATTAGAAGAGATGCCAAATAAAAAAGAAAGAAAAGGGAGGGCAGTGTTACAGGAGCTGGAGGGGATGGGGTGGCAACAGAGGCTGCCGTATGAAATGAGGGGTCTGGAAGGCAGACAGAGGGCCCGACAGATGTCTGGAACATTCAGGCAGAAGGAGCTGCCCGAGCAATGGCCCCAGGTGTTTGAGGAGCAGCCCAGAGGCCAGTGTGGCTGGAGCGGAGGGGACAAAGGCGGAGAGAGGCGTGCAGGTGGTGGAGACGGCTCAGAGAGGCAGGGCCGGAGGGATGACAAGTGAAGGGTTCTGGATTGCTACCAAGGTCAAACCTACAGGGTTTGCTGATGGAATGCGGTGGGGCATGAAGGAAAGCGGGGTCAAGCTCACCCCAAGGTGATCTGGCCAGAGCAAGGGGGAGGCAGGAGGAGCAGGCTCGGGACAAGTGGGTGCCCCTGCTTGGGGTGCTGGCGTGAATCGCCCACCAGGTAGCCAAGTGGAGAAGCCAGGGAGGCAGCTGGAAACGGGCCTCTGGAGGCCAGGAGTGCGCTCTAGGGTGAGGGCCATGGGTGGCCTGCGTGAGCGCGGCTCCTCTCAGAGTTGGAGGCCAAAGTCCGGCTGAACGGGCCTAAGAGAGGAGGGGGAGAGGCGCTGCAGATGATGCTAGAAAAGGCGCCCCTGAGATTTTTGGTGAAGTCCTGAAGCAGATGAGAGGGTCCGCATGTGGTATAGATGGAATTCCAACCCAAATCCTGCACTTACCCCCTCATATCCTCCGGCAATCTGAGAAGGTGGTGGGGAGGGAGTGGCCTTAAGGGGGATGATGGAGACAGGGAGGCAGGGGTGCGGGCAGCCTGAAGCAGAAGCACAGCTGTGAGGGGACAGCCAGCTGCCCGGCAGGGCATTTTTTTAAAGCTTCCGGGTGGTTCTACAGTGCAGCCCAGAGTGAGAACCGGAGGAGAGGGTATCTGAGGGGAGAGAGCTGTGACCCTGAACATCAAGCTGAGATGAGCAGACACACCTGATTTTGCACGTGGGGAAACTGAGGCTGAAGGAGAGCAGATCACTTACCCCCTCCCATCGATCTGAAAGTGGCAAAGGGGTGGCTGAAGCCCCAGCCTCTTCCCTCACAGGAGAAAGGACACAGCCAAGCCCTCCAGCAGACGACTCAGTCTGCAGCCCCTGCAGAGTCAGCCACATTCACCCCTGCAGAGTCACCCACATTTACCCCTGCGGCTCTGATCCAGTGTGAGACCCTCAGCTGTGCATCCCGCACAGCAACAGCACCTGGAGAATTTTCAACCCAAGCAGTGAAACAAAACAAAACAAAACAAAATGTGCTTCTTGAGGCACCTGACTGGCTCAGTCAGGGGAGTGTGTGACTCGGAGGTCGTGAGTTCAAGCCCCGTGTTGAGTGTGGAGCCTACTTAAAAAGTAAATAAATAAAATAGATACTTTTTTTAAAAAGAATGTTTTTAAAACATTCATTTAATTTAATTAGTTAATTTAATGTTTTTAAAGAATGTGCTCCAATTCACACACATCCGGTCCCATTTAGACTCATTGGTCAGAGCTTTGCGATTTTTTTTTTTTAATGAAATATTTCAGATGTTCCCAAAAATACAGAAAGTAGGCTACTGAACATGACTCATGAGCATGTCTAAATCCAGATGGATTTCGTTTTCAGAAAAAGCATACTGACTACAGCCTCGGGGCTCCAGAGTCAGACAGTCTGGGTTCAAATTTAGGCTCTGCTCCTTCCTCAATGGACAGCCTTGGACAAGTTACCCAACTTCTCGCAGCCTCAGTTTCCCCAGCTGTAAAGTGGGAAGAACTTATGGGGTTATCCTGAGGATCAAACGAGGTAACACATACAAAACACTCAGCAAACACCACAAATACATAGGAACACTTCAGTAAATGGCAGTTTTTGCTGCCACTGTCACTGGGTGTGTTTTCATTATGTTTGATTTGGAAAGTTCTCAGTTCCAGGACCAGCTGGAGATGCCGTGGAGGTTGTGAAACCCAGCCTGAGAGCAGGTTCTCCTTGTTCTCAAAACCACATGCTGTGGCAAGTGTGGAAATTCTGATCTCCCTTCAGATCCCCTTCATTCCTGATGTTCTGGGGAAACTCCTGGAAAATTACAAGAAAGACTGAAGTCCAACGTGGGTGCTTAGAGGGGATTTTCCAGCAAAGTGCTGGTTCAAGGAGAAAAGGAAACCTGTGAGGGGCTGGGCATCAATACTGACTATCCAAGTCTGCGTTTTCAGAAGCAGAGCCCATGTCCACCCAAGATTCAGCCCCTCTCTGCTCTACTGCTGTGTGACCTTTAGGAATCACAGAGCCTCTCTGGGCTTCTCTGGTACAGTGCAGCCATACAGACCCATCCAGCAGTTTGTGTGAGGAATAACTGAGATCATGGGGCAAAAGCTGTAAAACCAAATACTTGGGAGAGGGTAGAGACCCTGTGCCCCTGGGTGGGTGGGTGCAGGAAGCATGTGAGGGAGGGAGGTCTGACCACCCACACTCTCCAGCCTCAGCCCTAGAGAGAGGGTAGAGGAGGGGCTGGGTTGACATAGCACCTCTTCCCTTGCCAGCTGCTGAGAAAGGACCGGGGGCAGCTCTAGTGGGTACCAGGTCCAGCCCCTGTGAGGATCCTAGAAAAAGGAGGCAAAATTTCCAGGGCCTTCCAGGCTCTTGGCCTCCAGGCCTGAGGCCGGGGCGATGCATGAATCAGGACTGCCTCCTAACTCCTCTGGAAACCATGATGGCCACCGCTGCTATCAGGCACTGCGTGCACACGAGTTATCTGTTATTCTTAACAGCCGCCCTATTTTATGGGTCAGGAAACAGCTCAGAGATGGGAAGTAACTTGCCCAAGTTCTCAGAGCTCCCCAAGAAGCAATGGGAGGATTCTACTGTAGGTTTTCCTGAATCCAAGGGCCAAATTCTTTCTACTATACCAAGGAGTTTACACGAAGGTACTGACTTCCAGTAAAAGTCACATGGTGAGCTTTGCCTCTACATCACGCTCATTCTAAGCAACTTTGGAACACAGAGAGGAGAGAAATGGTCAGCGCTGGCCCCGACCAGGAGGTGTCACAGGCTGGACTAACAGGCTCAGAGAAAAGGGGAACCCTCCTACACTACTGGTGGGAATGCAAGCTGGTGCAGCCATTCTGGAAAACAGCATGGAGGTTCTTCAAAGTTCAAAATAGAGCTACCCTATGACCCAGCAATTACACTACTGGGTATTTACCCCAAAGACACAAAGGTAGTGATCCGAAGGGGCACGCGCACCCCAATGTTTATAGTACCAATGTCCACAATAGTCAAACTATGGAAACAGTCCAGATGTCCATCAGCAGATGAATGGATGAAGATGTGTTTCATATCTACAGTGGAATATTATGCAGCCATCAAAAAAGAAATCTTGCCATTTTCAACAATGAGGATGGAACTAGAGAGGATTATCCTAAGCAAAATAAGTCAACCAGAGAAAAATAATTATCATATGATCTCACTGATATGTGGAATTCAAGCAACAAAACAGGATTGTGGGGAAGAGAGGGAAAAATAAAACAAGATGAAATCAGAGAGGGAGACAAACCATAAGAGACTCTTAATCATAGGAGACAAACTGAGGGTTGCTGGGGGGGGGGCGGGGAATGGACATAAAGGAGAGCACGTGTTGTAACGAACACTGAGTATTATCTAAGACTGATGAGTCTCATAAATCTACCTTAAAACCAATAATATGTTAATTAACTGAATTTAAATAAAAATAAAAGGCTCAGAGAAACACTGGCTGAACAGGAGACAGGCAGTCTCTCCATCCCAGGGAGGTCCAGACAGCTGCTCTAACAACAAATGACATTCGACAAGCCCAAAGAGGCAGGCAGCCGCACACTCAAAAGAGCAGGAAGGTGGGAGCTGTATTCCTTGGGTGCAAATAGGGATAAGCTGTCCATAGAAATTTTTTAAACAATAAGAACACACCTTAAGCGGGGGCGCCTGGGTGGCTCAGTGGGTTAAGCCTCTCCCTTTGGCTCAGGTCATGATCTCAGTCTCAGGGTCCTGGGATCAAGTTCCACATCGGGCTCTCTGCTCAGTGCAGAGCCTGCTTCCCCCTCTTTCTCTGCCTGCCTCTCTGCCTACTTGTGATTTCTCTCTCTGTGTCTCAAATAAATAAAATCTTAAAAAAAAAAAAAAAAAAAAGAACACACTTTGGGGTGCCTGGACATCTCAGTCGGGTAAGTGGCTGACTTTAGCTCAGGTCATGATCTCAGGGTCCTGGGATCAGGCCCTGCATCAGGGTCCCTGCTCAGTTGGGAGTCAACTTGTCCCTCTCCCTCTGCCCCTACCCCTGCTCATTATCTCTCTCTCCTTCTCTTTCAAATAAAAATATTTAAAAATCTTAAAAAAAAAAAAAAAGCCTGGGTGGCTTAGTGTGTTGAGCCTCTGCCTTCGGTTTGGGTCATGGTCTCAGGGTCCTGGGATGGAGCCCCGCATCAGAATCCCTACTCCGTGGGGAGCCTGCTCCCTCCTCTCTCTTTCTGCCTCTCTGCCTACTTGTGATCTCTCTCTCAAATACATAAATAAAATCTTTTAAAAAAACAACAATAAAAACATACCAAAAGTTGGTCTGCTGTGTATCAGGTACCAATTTTAAAGAATATTGATGACAAAATACTAGTGACTTAATTTTAGTGATAAAATACTACTCACCCCTCCCCCAAAGCTATCTCCTTGAAGTTCTAATTGCTGCCATTACTATTAAGATTTAAGATTTAATTACATCCATGAGCCTCAAATAAGCACATTTTTATTTCTTTTTCTTTAAAAAACTTCGTCTTCTACATGGAAGTTCGATCAGAGAACACTCATTTGTTTAGTCTGCGGACACACAGACTTAGCTACTGTTCCAACAGTAAGTTCCAAGTGGCTCAGTGATTCGAGCTCATGCTAGGCACAGTTTGTGCACCGACTCTCAAGGTCCTGCATTTTCCTGTGTTTCAACGCAGAAGACAGAAGAGTTGGCTCTCCCAGTGCCAGAAGAAACTAAAAGAGAAGCGGATCTCTTTTACTGAGAACTAGACTCATTCTAAAACAATGGATTAAATAAATGTCAGTACCCACTATCACTCAACAGTTTCCTCTGATCTTTTGCAGAAGAAGGAAAATGGAAGAATTTTGCCAAATAAGATAAAAACATATGATGAATTTTCTGGTGATGATGTTTCAGTGAAAATATTTCGTATGTGGAGATATTTAAAAGCCACTAGATTGATTTTTTTTTTAGAGACATAGGCAGTATTGAAATTTCTGGAATTTACTCCGAAATGTGATTTTTAGGAATCTCTGACAAACCTACCCTCACATTTAAGACTTTTCCTAGTTGTATATTTGTGATTTCATGTGAGAGGAGCTTTTGAAATTAAAATTAATAAAAAGTGCCCTTCAGTCAGCTTTGAGCAAAAACAGACGACAAAGCGAGCTCAGCTGAATACGGAACATGGACATGCAAAGATCAATCCTGACAAAGTCACAGACAACTTTCCAGAAGTAAAAGTTCTAAAACAGAAACTGTCTTGTTCCTATTATTCATGACCATAACCAATCTACATGCAAGAGTAAGCTTTCTTTCAAAACTACATTCATGCAATTAAAAACTTCTTTAAAAGATTTTATTTTTAAGCAATCTCCACACCCAACATGGGGCTCAAACCCACGACCTTGGGATCAAGAGTCACAGGCTCACCAGATGCCCCAAATTAAAAACTCCTAAACTCCTAATCCATGACTTTTTCCTATTTTTCTCCATAATATTTACCTTATTTTTCTTTTTCTTACTTTTTTTTTTAACTTTTGCACTGGCATGATTCCACATACAAACCTCCATAAATAAGAAAATTTTCACTGTTTCTTTCCTGGATACTCTTAACTATCTGCTTCATGATTATTATTGAAAACAGTGCTGTCAGACCAAGGAAAGGGATGTTTAAAATGACCACTAGAGGCATCATCTAGGCCAGGTCCACCCTGTTTCCGGTCCTGGCAGCATCTTTTTGTGGACTGAAATAGTAATACCAGTGAATTACAGGGGAGCACTAGCTCTGCGTGGGGAGCACTCTTCCCAGCACGGCCCGTGTATTAAGTCTTATACACTCTGGGGAACCGACTGGCTTTGAGACAAGAAGTGCTCAGAACAGCGCCCCCGCAGGCCTGTGCCCCGCCAAGGGAACACGACCCCAGATGGGTCTACATCCGAGGCCGGTGCCCTGAATCCCTCCATCACAAGTTCTGGTAGGTCGAAGGGAAGCATTTGCTAAGCCCCTTTATGATTTCTGAACCAGATCACAGGGTAGAAAAAGGAAAAGTGAAAGCCGAGAAATTGCTGTCGGGGCTGATCATGGGGTGAGTCAGCCGAGACCGGAAAAGCCCGGAGAAAAGGTTAGACCCAGGCAGGGCCTGGAGCAGCAGGTGCAGCCCCAAACACCTGGCGCTAGAGCCAGTCCAGATGTTCTGGTCTGACAGGCGGGAGGTGGGGGGGGGGGAGGATAGGACAGGGCCATCTGGGAACAAGTCGTGCCTTGCTGCCTCCCTGCTCCCTGATGTCCTCCCTGCTGTGGCATTTGTTTCAAGAGGAGGACTGAGACATCTGGACCAGGAGAAGGCTAACCCACATGGGACACCTGATGGCCCGCGGCTGCGGGAGGTGTGGTCCCACATCCTCCAGGATCCTTACCCGCAGCAACAACTCAGGCTCCAGGACAGTGAGTCCCACTAAAACTCAGCCCTTCCGCAGCCCACAACGCCCCACACTTACCATGGACGCGCGCATCTTTTTCCGTCCTGTGGACCCTCAATTCCAGGCTGGAGTTGGGTGTATCCGCTGTGTAAAGGCCTGAGGCAGGGGAAGCAGGAATTCATTATGTCATTAATCGGGAACTGTGTTCCCAGGACCCCCAAGATACCGCGGATTCTGGCAGAGACCGTGCGCGGTTCTCCTCTGACCCTTCCCAAGGCCACCAGCTTACTCTTGGCGTTCCTCACTCGCCCCCTCCCTGTCCCTGAACTTGGCTGTGAACTTACGAATCCCTTGAAGAGTCAGGGGAGGCTCACCAGACACCTGAGAGGCGGCGGCGCAGCCCGGGGAGGACGATCATTGTCGCCTACCCATGGTGGCGCTCGCGGCCCGGGGTGCCAGGGGGCGCGGCTGCTGGCAGGCTGCCCCCTCACTTGTTTACGCCCGCCTCCCCCACCTTCTCCGTCTCCCACGCAGCGGTCCGGGGGCTAGAGAGCCACCCCGAGCGCCTCATCCTTCCTTAAGTTCGGGGAAGGGCCGCTCCACCCACCTCTCGAACTTGGGAGGCAGCGCACCGCCAAGGGACCGGGTTTAATGGCCGCAGAGGCTCCAGCCGGCGTAAGGTCACCCGGCTCCTCCCCGCGCGGCTGACTAATGAGAGCCTCGCTGAGCTCCCGGCCCCCGCGGCAGGGACAGCCTGCTCCTGCCCCTGGGGCAGACCCGCAGGGATGCCTCCCACTCACCGCCACTGCCTACGCCCTCCGCCACCTAGAGGCGCCCCTGAACCCAGTTCCAGCGCCACCACCTCCTCGCGGATTCCACATACGCGCCTCGGGCCGCCCATCTTGTATTACACGCCGCGCTGGACTGTCCTCCGTTGACTTATCTCCTCCATTCAAGTGGGCTTACAGTTTAAAACTATATTAAATTTGAAAACCATGTGAAGGCTTTCAGAGGTCCGGCAGAAAGAAAGCCCTTTTCACGATTGGGTCTTAAGCCATCAGATATCCCCCAAACCAGGTCCACAGCTCGAATTCCATGAATGAATGACCAGACACAGGCCCTTCTGGCACCAGGCTCTGGCTGGACTCTGACTCCCTAAGAGTGGAACGAGCTCCTGTTCATCCCTCTTGTCCCCACTCCCAGCCAGCCCTGCCCCTTGCCTTCGAGATGCTTGGGCCACATCCTGACCCAGTCACTTGCTGGCTGTAGGGTCCAGGACACCCGTCCCCCTCTGAGCCTGGTCTATTCATCTTGTAAACAGAGCAATGGTGATGCTGGACAATATGTAAGATCACAGGTGAAAATACATTCCCCGAAGGGAGAGCCGCAGATGAAATGATGCTTACGAAGCACGGAGCCTGGTGCGTGGCACGTGGTAAATCCTCGTGGGGACACGTCAGCTGTTAACAGGAGGAAAAGCACAGACTCGTCAATGACATCACACATCAGTCACCAGCTTCCCAATGGGAGAGTCAGAGGCAACACAAATACATACCAGAGCTTTATGGGCATTGCTACTCACCCAACAAATCGTTTTGCATATTAAACAAGTGACTACCCGTAATGTACTCCAAACCCAAGGTGCAGAGGTTGGGGTTGGAGAACACCAGACTGACTCCTGCTTCTCCGGACTCTCTGCTTTCAGAACTGCCCAGAGGTGACTGCCCAATTCCTGAGTGTTGTGCCAGGGAAAGCAAAACAAAAAGCATCCTGATGAATGAGGGTGTCAGGAAAGTGATTTTCATCTTCCACACAGCGCTACAAAGTGGAGCTCTGTAAGACCCCAGGCCAAGAAGCTACCACTCGATGTTGGTGCCGCCACCAGCGAGAGCGTCCCCAGGCCCGTCGCCAAGTCCACCACCAATGTTCGCATGGGAAGCCATGCCAGGATCAAACTGAGCGCGGACTCCAAAGCCTCTGGTCTTTTCTGCAACCGCAGCCATGGAGCCCTGCTCTTGGTGTGGCAGGGGATGGGGTGATGGTGGGCCGAGGCAGGGTCATGGTCATTATTTGCAATGTCCCCATTCTCTGCCTTCTAATGAGGACAGTGGCTCCCCCAGGAGAATCTAGTGTTTTGGAGTCTCTGAGAAAGTTAAGGAAAAAATGGCTCAAATTTATGCTGAAGACATGAGACCCTCTGGGGATTCTGAGCAGGTGGGGTAGGAGGGGTAGCAAGGCCAGGGCAGGAGAAGGAAAGGGGGAAGGGGAGAGAGGAGAGAAAGAAAGAAGAGGCCAGCCAACCACATTTAAAGGAGCAGAATCCATTAGGAACACTTTGTGAGAACACGAGGGTTTCTGTTACTTGACATTAACTCTCAACACCTGAACACTCATCTGGGGAAAACTCCCATCAAGGTCAACTGAATATAGTCTTTCTTCTTTTTTTTGAGTAGGCTCTGTGCCCGATGTGGGGCCTGAACTCAAGACCCTGAGCTTAAGAGTCCCTGCTGACTGAAAACAGGTTTTTTAACACTCACCCAGGCTACTCTGGTGTGGCTTTGTGACCGTTGGACCAGAAAAATCAGGTTTTCGTGAAAGAAAAGGAAGGTGAAGTGTAATTTCCTCCTGGAACCGATTTCTGAAACCCCTTAAGTCCACTAATGAGAACAAATCTGAGAGGCTCTGAAGAGCTTCCCCTACATAAATGTGCAGCATAATCACCTACTTCCCTTTGAAAGAACATTCCTGAAATGTTCCAGGCTTTCTCATTCTCCCATTTGTTAAATGGAGCAACAGTCTGGGGCACTGGGGACTGTGATGGGCATTTGTTTTTTGTCTGTCCAGCAGTCTTTCACTTGGTGACTCTGTGTTTCCGGTGGACCTGCCAAATCACCGTGCCACGTCACCCTGAACTAGGAACACATGTGACCTTAGTCCGGCTATCAGGCCCCAGCCCCCAGGCTATAGCAACTGACCCTGAAGGAACATATGACCCAAGCCAGACCAATCAGAAGCCTTCTCTAAGTTGGAGCTATGTACACACACATTTTTAAATAGGCAGTGGGTTAAAAAAAAAAAAAAAAGGGCTCTTCCCCCTGGAGACATTAAAGAGGTATGATGTAAGACTGGAACCATCTGTCCCTTACCTCCCCTGCAGCACAGAAGAAATCCATCTGCAAACACAGATAATACAGCCGCCACAGACATGAGGTAATTGCCCTGTTGACACATGAGTTCTTCCAGTGCCTGATGTCAATTTTGCTCCCAGACATCCAGTTACCATCAGTTCTTCTTTGATTCTGCTAGAGTTGAACTCATCTTTGCAAACTGATAGATGGTAATCAAAGGCAAGAATGTCAATGCCCCAAAGACAAACCATAGTTTGCTTGGCTTCTCCCATCCACACACGCCCACTTTCCCCACCTGTCTTTCCTTCTCCCCGGCTTGTGCTACGGGGGGCATCGCCACTCTGATGGTAGCCCTCCGGTGTGCTCCATACCTTCCCTATCCTACCAGTTTGTCAGTTTGCACTTTCCCTAACTATACTGCGATGAACACAAGTGCAACAGCTAGCCTGGCACCTTCCATATGACCACCATGAGAGAGAGACAGAGGGAGAGAGGGAGGGATGGATGGCTACTGACCACACCAAGTATATGTTTGTTTAAGATTTTGTTTATTTCTTTGACAGAGAGACAGATCACAGGTAGGCAGAGAGGCAGGCAGAGAGAGAGAGGGAAGCAGGCTCCCTGCTGAGCAGAGAGCCCAATGCAGGACTCGATCCCAGGACCCTGGGATCATGACCTGAGCCAAAGGCGGAGGCTTCAACCCACTGAGCCACCCAGGTGCCCCCCAAGTATATGTTTTGAACTATAAACATACTAGAAGTCTTACTGCAGGGCCAAATGGGCTATGTATAGCAATTAGCCAGTATTTGGGAAGTCCAGTGCCATTTCTCCACTGGCTCCAAGGTCACCAGTGATAGATAGAGCTTCATCCCCTCCCAAAGAGGAAGCATTCAACCAGACGGGGCAACCAAAGGAAAGTGCTGCAAGTTCAAGGGTCCTCACGAGTCCGTGTTACTGTAAATAAAATTTGTGTTTGATTTTAAGCAATACGTCCAAGTCCTCAGCCTTCTCCAGCACTAAGCTAGCAACACTGTTCGGTACGGTTTCACGGATGGAGAAAGGGGACACACCCGAACCACGTTACCACTAACCACCCCAGACATGGAGTTATTATCCCTCCCCTCAGATATCCTGTTCACTTGGCCAAGCCCAAATCTATCTCACAGACCTGCCTGTATTAAAGAACGGAGAAAGAAACAAAATAAAACACAAGACTTGGTGCTATAATCTTTATTCAATTAAATGACCTTACAACTAAGAAACAGAAAACATGCTTTTAAAACTAATAGCATAATCTCAGCCCATTGCACTTTTAAAAACGGGTATTAAATTTTAAAGCCATTCAAAGGCAAGGGTCTGGGAGAAAGAAAGTATTTTCAACAAATCATTTTATAAAGAAAAGAAAAAGAAAACTTGTAGACGCTCAGGATTAATATGGGTCCCTTTAAAGCTTAAGTCCATGGCAGCATTTAGCCAACTAAATTAGGAAGCTTCAGGAATCAAATGCAACCTTTCCTCGGTCAGAAGAGCACTACAGTTAAATTTTAGTTCCGGCACATGAAAATTCCTTCCAAGGAGGAACATTTTCTTTTGAAATCTTTCTGCTCCTAGACCTGTTCTGGAAAGTTCCTGTTATGGGGGTACTTCTGTCACGAATTTTTAGTTATTTTCTCCTTCCTTTCTGTTTTTATTAGCTTAAGGTGTTCTGTGCACGAAAGATGAGGGGTTCAAGTCACAGTGCTAAATTTTCCTTTTTAAAAAACACCCTTCAAAAAGTGTTTTTTTTTTTTAAATCCTAATTACATCCGTTAGTAAACAGGACACTTGTACATTCATTTTTCAGAGAAGGCACTAGGATATCTTAATTTAGAAAAACAGCTTTAACAAGCTTAGCTAATTCTCTAGATGAAAGACATCGCCCCTATGACTCTGAACACGGTGAGCCATCGGTTATAGTCCTGGCAGCAGAGAACCTATCTGGAGCCGCAGGCAGCACCTGTCCGTCCGCTCGGCTCTCTCGCCGGTCTCTGAGCCACCTCCAATACTGATATCAAAGGGATGATTCCAGGGCCAAAATCCAGACCCACGGAGGCAATCCCTGACATAAAGCTAGTGATCGGAATGGTTTTAAACAAGTCTCCCAAATATGTCTCAGGCACTCTAACATAGATGAGAGCCAAAACATAACTACAACACGATGTAAGTAAGAAAAACTAACCCATCGCAGCAAATGGGCTCTTACAATGGGAAAAAAACACTTAAACAAACAGCTTGTACTTTCATGACTGAAGCTTGTCTTCATTATGCCATACTCCTTGACTAAAATTTTGTCAGATCTAAATGTAAGCCAGGAAGATGTAGCCCACGCTGGCTTCCTTGGATGGTAGCCATCCTAAATCCTCCTAAATTACATTTCAATATTTCTTTGGGGGAAAAAGTCCGATGAAGACTTCTATATAAACTACTTAAAAAAAGAAAGAAAACTCCAGGAAAAAATAGAACTTTTTTTTTTTTTAAATCACTTTTGCCTGGGCTTAGGTCAACCTACTTATCTGTAACTCATCCATAGTACATAGGGACCCATCCAAACTCACCCTATCCAAGACACCACTTTTATAAGGCAGGTAAAACACTGGCTATGGCCTGCTAACGGAACGCTCGGCCAGTAACGAGGCAGTTTGCCTGTTTATTTGCCTAAAGCCTTTCATCTCATGTTAAGAGACAAGAGAAAGAATGGATACAGCAAAATGATATTCATAGGCAATTCTACCAAGTACGAAGACAGCGTTAATAGGTAGCCCCCCGTGGAACAGATCTCTTGGTATATCGCTAAAACGGTACAGCTCTGAAGACACTGGGTCATCACACATGATCACTTCCCCCCACTGTATCTACAAACCAATCCAGAAAGATTTCTCATGAAAGAATTGAAATTTTGATTCTATTATTTTAACTATAAAGAGCTAACTGGATTTTTTTAAAAAATTTTTCCTGAAATGAACACTTCCTGTAGACATTCTAAAAACCTCCTTTTATACGTTAATAGGACAATGCCCCCATATAACTGCTGGAAACATGCAAACCATAAATGCTTCTGTGAAAAGGCTGGTCAGGAGTGGCAGAGCTACACACACCAGGCAAACATTTGCAGTGTGAATGCCTAAGCAATGTCTCTGACCCACAAACTAAAGGCTAAGGGAAGTTTAGAGGTATAAGACATGCTTTTCAACCTGGTTATAAATCTCCCTGGACTATTCAAAGCCAGCAATGAGAATGCATCTTTTATTGAAAAAGTTGATATAAAACTACCAATTTACTGGAAAAATAGAGAAAAGAAAGCCAAAGAAAACTCATTAAGGATCATCATTGAGAAAACTTGATCCAATGCTTTCCAGAGCCAGAATAAGTTAACCTAGAAAGACAAAAATAATAAGGCTTCCCCAGGGAATTAACCAAATTATTTAAGATCAAAAGAGAAATGGTGAATTTGAACAGTAACTAAATCCTAAGAAAGGCATACATTACCACATACTGTAATGTATGCCTTTCTTAGGATTTAGTTTACTGGTTTGCTTTAAAAATTCTAATACTTTAGTATTAAAATACGTTTTAGACACATCATCATTTTCTCACCATTAAAAGCATCACTCTAGACAACATTTGAAATCCATAAATGTGCCTCTACAATGCATTAAAAGCCAAGTACCTCAACATCTGCAAGGCCTTTAGCAAATATTATGAACCTTCAGGAAGATGTGAGGCCACCTGAAAATGCACCACAATTTCAAAGAGAAGTTTCCAATTTAACAGTCAACACTAAGCATCACTGATATGCAAGTAAACAGTTTTTAGAACAAGCTGGAACTTTCCTAAAATTTAATGGCAATTGAATAAACTAGCAAGAACTTCAGGGCAAGATGGTATGTAGACATGAAAAAATATATAAAATGCTTGGAATTAATTCAGACCCATAAAAATACTTCAGTGGTGAAGTGTTTAAAGTAGTAAGAAGAAAATTCTTTGATAAAGAGATTACACGCTTCTTTCTTCTGCCTTCCATTCAGACTTCTTCACGTATGTAGAATCTACACTTGGGTTTCACCTTAGCCTTTCTATCTCCCTCCCACAATAAAAATTATCTTAAGAATTAAGGCTCTCCTACCTGAAAGTTTATGTAAATACTTACAGGCAAGTTTTATGGAGTTTAAAAATCCACAATTCACCATTATATTATAATCAAAGGAAAAGGCAATTCATAGATAAAATGTTATCACCCGGTCAAGGTAAATAAAAAGATTTCTTAGACACTTCTAGACCATGTCCACATTTGGGTGTGACTTCAGTCCTCACTAAGCCAAAGCTATTTTAAAGCTACCAGACTAGTCAAGTGAGGTTAAAGAAAGGAAGATTCACTGAACAAAAGTGACAAATTTTAGCTTTATTATTAAAAAGATTAGTGGCCAGGAGAACATAAGTAAATGTTTTGGATAAAGACCTGATTTACTCCTAGGCCACATGAAACAGGACAACTGAAGGCAGTGATGTCTGGTCATGTCTTCCCTTTCGTCCTCAATAAAGTTCTGTTCTTATGTAGAACTCTTGAAACAAGACCTCTTAAATGACAACCGTGAGATATATAGAATACATGTGTGTATATAAACCTGCAAACAGTGAATCTGACCAAGGCACAAGTTCAAGTGACTTATCAGAGGTCACACAGTTCATTTAAACTCAAGCTTTTTTGTTTAAAGTATCGCACTTACTCTTTTCATTATGAGCCATTCTGGCTCTTCAAGGCATGTTTGCCTCTTTTCTAAAAAGAAGCTAGAGGAATGAAGGCAAAAATAAAATAAGAGTATGTTCCAACAAAACTGTCAGCCTGTCAGTAAAAGACCATAAATTTCAGTGTATGGTGGATTTAAATAGGCTGTGGTTTTTCCACACTCTCTGGCAAGCAGGATTTTTTGACATTATAAGATTTTAAAAGTGTAATGGCATCATTTTCAGTCTTTTGTTCTGAAGCTTTTGCAAGTTTTGTAAACATTTTTAAATAGTAAGGTATAAAAGAACAGACCGGTTTCACCCCAAAACAGCATCTTTCATGAGGTTATTCTTGATTCCCTCCCTATTGTGTCCTCAAAAGCCTGGATACAATCTTAAAAGGCACTAAGTGGTACATACAGGATTTAAAACCACATTTGCAGTTTTTCCTTTAGCTTTCTCCCCCATAAAGTGCACAAAGCAGAGAGTAATAAGAAAACAGACACAGGCGTGGATCTATATCAGCAAGGAAAAGAAATGCTTCCAATAGCAATGGAAGTAGGTTTAAGAATGTGAAGCCACGGGAAAGGTCTGTCTATTAATTTATTACTGCTGAGTTTCAGCTCTTCCCAGGTGATCCCAGATCTGCGTTCCTCTGGACTTGGACCTGGCGTGGCAGAAATCCAGACATCAGGAAGGGCTGGCGGCGTTCTCCTTGGATCCCCTCGTCAAGATGCTATTGAGCTTTTTTATCCACAGGGGGCCTCCCAACAACGGCATCCCTCATGGCAGCCTGAGTGGAATTCCCCATATGAGAAGTAGCCTGCAAGAGTCCATGGATTCAACATGTCAGTTAATAAAAGACAACCCAGCACCAAGAGAAAGACTTCGGAGGGAAACCTTCAGAAATCTCTGTCTACATCATGGGTTAGGTTCTCAGAAAATAGGGAAATGGGGGCGCCTGGGTGGCTCAGTGGGTTAAGCCGCTGCCTTCGGCTCAGGTCATGATCTCGGGGTCCTGGGATCGAGTCCCGCATAGGGCTCTCTGCTCAGCAGGGAGCCTGCTTCCCTCTATCTCTCTGCCTGCCTCTCTGTCTACTGGTGATCTCTCTCTGTCAAATAAATAAATAAACAAATCTTTAAAAAAAAAAAAAAAAAGAAAGAAAGAAAGAAAATCGGGAAAAGAAAATGCAGGTGTCAGGGGAGCCTGCGGCAGCAGAGACTTAGCTAAGCCTCTGCTCTGCTAGCCTAGTTGTGTGGGAAGCCATCTTGGCTCCTCAAAAGCTTCTGACTTAACGGATCCGTTCACAGTACTCAGAGAAAGAAATCAGGCTCAAAGATCCCTGCACCTGGAAAACACGTCAATGTCAACAGCCATTGGCTTTGTGAAAGATTTAAAGCAAAAGAGATGCCACCCGTTAGCAGAACTCAAAACAGAGAAATTTCCCAAGCTCCTGATTTTCAATGAAGCAAATTAACCTCGGAGGAGGGGAGAATCACACAGGAAATGTGTCTGAAGAGCATGTGGTTAGAAGCTCCCCAAGAGTAACACAGTATGTCTAAGTCGGAACTTTCTCGCATTAGAGGGCAGTTTTTAGGCATAAAAACAAACTATGAGGAATAAATATTCACATTCTAAAGAAGGATGATACAACGTAGTGCCCATCAAAAAACAAAAACCGGCCAGGGGAAGTTTCTCATGCCTTCTTTCACTGTGAAGCTCTCCCAAGTGGCAACACTCTACGATAAAGGCACAAGCATCTGTGGTTGTCACCCGCAGCCTGGTCAGTGGCCCCACTCACCTGCTCTAGTACGTATGCGGCGCCAGAATCAATTGCTCCTCCCAGCTCGCGATACTGACCAGAGTACCTGATATAGCCCCAAGTAAGAAGTGCTATTAACAGCAGCCCAACCATGCAGTTGAACAGCTGGGCCACAATCTCAAGACCAACAAAGCCAGTGAGGCCTGAGGCTATGTACAAAATCACGATGCCCGTGAAAAGCACCGCGGGGGTTCGGAAGGTGCTGAAGACGTTCTTGCTGGCATTGTGCTTGCAGAAGTTCTCATAGAGCTCCCTGATCTCCTCCTCCAGCTCCTGCTGGTAATGAAGGCTAAAATCCTGCCCACCCATCTTCTTGGTCTTCCTAAAATGGTCCAGAGCAAGCTGCTTGAATTCACAGTGCTTCTCCTCTAGAATGTCTGGAGACAAATAAGGTTTCTCTCCCCCACAAACCTAAAAAGAATAAAGACATAACATGTTGAAGATCCCTTTGAAAACAAGTGCCCAAGGAAACAAGTGAAAAAACTGAAAAAGTCAGAACATTTTAAGACATGAGAAATTAACTTTAAAATGATGACCAAGACCGGTAAAAGTCTGGGTTCGCTTCCTCTGAAAAGTACACTGAAATAAGCAGGGTGACATTAACAGAAAGCCTGCTTTCTTCTTGCTTAGTAATGGAAAGAACTAGAAGACCCCAATTACCAGGGGGACCTGAACACAGCTTTGTTGTCTCGTCGACTTCAGATACATTAAACAGGATCAGTTTGAGCTTCCGAAGTCAGCCACAGGCCCAGGTGACAGATATGTTAGAATAAGACACGTGCCCAACATACCTCCTCCATGTTGTTATAATAAATGTCTTTGGCGGACGCTGCAGCTGCTAAATTGTTGGCTTCAGCAGTGGCCTTTTAAGAAAGGAAAGCATAAACTCTGAATCCCCTCTTTCAACATTCTTCCACAAACAACCAAGTGCCAGTGTCCTCTCACCCTGCCCCATTCTTCCTTTTTTTTAGGATACTTCTGCCATTTTTTAGGTTTCTACATTGCCCAATTTATGAAAGAAAATATTCCTTTTCTGCCAAAAAATCCTTATACATAGAGTCTTTATCATCAATTAACCTCTAGAAATACCATTAAGAAATAGATGTGGGTCAAAAAAGAAGGGAAAAAATTTGTCTTTCTGTGAACTTCAAACTCTAGCTTTCTTTTTGAAAATATTTTGTTACTAAAGAAATAAACATGGGGTACCGGGGTGGCTCAGTCAGTTAAGTGTCTGCCTTCGGCTTGAGTCATGATCCCAGGGGCCTGGGATGGAGCCCCACATCAGGCTCCTTGCTTAGTGGAAAACCTGCTTCTCCCTCTGCCCTTCCCACTGCTTGTGTTCCCTCTCTCGCTGTCTCTCTCTCTCTGTCCAAGAAATAAATAAATTTTTTTTTTAAAAGAAACATTTGACAGTAAACAGCCTTATGTTCTGCACATGAAAGTCAGAAATTGTGTTAACAAAATGACATCTTGAAAATAGCAAAATGTTGTAAATAAAAGTGGCTGAAAATAAAAAATCTGACCAGTAAGCAGTAAATAGGTATGCCAGGACGTGTTCTACTAAAGCAGACAGCAGGTAACAGGACAATAATTTGTCTAAGATAACTGGGCCTGTTCTACCTGGGTATAATAAAACAGTGCTCTCCACAGTACGTTTGGTGGGAAGACCAGGCCCAGTGAGGGGCCGTTCTGCTTTAACTGTATCCCCATGAATATACACAAAAAACCAGGTGGCTTTTTAATTTACTGGGTGGCTCAGTAAATTAGCATCTGCCTTTGGTTCCCTTGTGATCCCAAAGTCCTGGGACAGAGCCCCATGTCAGGCTCCCTGCTCAGTGGGAAGCCTGCTTCCCCCCTCCCTCTGCCTCTCCCCTGCTTGGCTCCCTCCCTCCCTCTCTGTCAAATAAATAAATAAAATCTTGTAAAAAAAAATAATAAAAATAAAAAATAAACCAGGAACAGTCACCATGAAGAATGTGCTAAAAATTAACATACTTCAGCATAAACAGGCAAGGAAAGCAACAGTATTCCTTTTTAAGTCTTATTTATTTTAGAGATACAGCACGTGCCCAAGCGGTGGGGAGGGGGGCTTCAGGGAAAGGGAGACAGAGAATTCTCAAGTAGACCACCCCACTGAGCACACAGCCCTCCATGGGGCTTAGTCGCAGGACCCTGAGATCATGACCTGAGCCCAAATCAGAGTTGGACACCTAACTGCCTGAGCCACCCAGGCACCCACATTCTCAAAGGCTTGTGAATAGTGGCTTGTGTGTAGGTCAACAAGTATCAAACAGTATCATTTAGGACGTCAAAGAACTGCTTACCTGAAGCATAGATTTGGGATGAGGCAGATCTTCTCCTTGGTAAATTTTAATATATGCCTTAGAATATAAACATAGAAATGACTGTGAAAAATGTGATTCTGTCACATTTAATACTATTTTAATGTTTAGAAAGTGACCAAACTGCATTTTCCTAAAGACCTAGATCAACACCCAGGAATTAGCAAAAACACAACACACCTTTGAGTGCATGTTAGCATTTTTTAGTTAACTAAAACTGTTCTCAAGCAGCACGAGCCTAGCAAGACTAGGAGTCCGACCAGATTCCCCATGCACACTGGCCTCACCACTACCTGTGGGCACAGTGACCGTCCGCCTTGAAGAAGCCATGTCACATCTAGGTGCTGTCTCCTCCTACTCACGGCAACTTCCTAACCACCTCCTGTCCACACCATCTTCCTTGAGGAACAATCTTCCTTTAGCCACAGTAATTACTCCTCTAAGAAAGTGCAAAGAACATCCATTTGGTTCTTAGACCGATACTGCCACCCAGTGGCCCACTCCTGGAAGGACACTGGAGGCTCTGAAAATGCCTCTCCCCATCTCCCCCATGAGAAACTTGTCCCTAAGCTTTCAAATAGTAAAATTCAAGTTAGTTTATGACCGAGATCAGTTTTCCCAGAAGTCAAATATTTTGATAATTAAAACCCATATTTACCTTAAAATACTCCAAGAGCCCCCGACAGGTGACTTTTGAGCCATTGATCTCCTTTTCCATTAAGTTCGCCGGGTTTAACACAAATGGGATCAGGACCTGTAACTGCTCTTTGAATTCACTGGCAATATCTGTTCACAAGACCACGAAGAAGAAAACAGTAAGCCAAACAGGTTTATTCGACCAAGAAGGGCAGAAAATGCAATCTTCAGTCTACCTATTTTAACATTTGAAAGTGAGGGGAGGCAGGGGCGCCTGGGTGGCTCATTCGGTTAAGTGTCTGCCTTTGGTTCAGACCATGATCCCAGAGTCCCGGGATGGAACCTGACATCTGGCTCCCTTCACAACGGAGAGTCCACTTTTCCCTCTGCCCCTCTCCCAGCTCATGTTCACTCTCTCTCGCTGACAAATAAAATCTTTAAAAAAAAAAAAAAAAAAGGAAAGGAAAAAGTGAGGGGAGGGAGTCGCAACCATGTCTGACACTTTCTGCCCACGGCCACATCGCTGATGGACCCCTGTGAGAGTACCTGTACCGTCTCGTTCCTTCCCTTCTCGAGATTAAGGGCTGCCTCGTCCACAACAGAACACGCAGAATATCCTTCCCCTGGTTTTCGTTCTGCGGGAGGTAGTCTACTCCGTAGCATTTCACAAAATCTCACTTTTTAAAGAATTTTACTAACACAGTCTTCAAAAAAATCAATTATCAACCCTTCCAGTCCTCTCCCTTACCACACCTTCACGTTCCCCTTGGATCCATGAGAAATCACTATTCATCATCCACTTGCTTTTCTGTTGTTCATTTTTACGCTAAGAGAAGCAGGAGCACCTATTGCTCATGGCATTTTTTTTTAATATTTTATTTACTTATTTGACAGAGATCACAAGTAGGCAGAGAGGCAGGCAGAGAGAGAGGAAGAGAAGCAGGCTCCCCGCTGAGCAGAGAGCCTGATGTGGGGCTCGATCCCAGGACCACGGGATCATGACCTGAGCCTAAGGCAGAGGTTTTAACCCACTGAGCCACCCAGGCGGCCATCATGGCATTTATTTTCTATTATCTCCTCAAGATCTTCTGGGCCATCCTGAAAGAAAAAGGCTACTATCTCAGGAAAGAGGACAGCTCCTTTGCAGCTTCTACAAAACTCCCACTGAGGGTTCAGGAGAGCCATTAATGAGAGCTCCTTCCTCAAAGTGAGAACAGGCTGGTCCATCTCTGAAGACACAAGGGAATCAAAACACAAGGAATCTTCTTAGATTGCCAACTAATTCAAACATCAGCTGAAGAGAAAGTAACCCTAATATATAAAACTGAGAAATCTGACTTCAAATTTTATTCATTCAACAGTTTTTCAGAACCTTTTCATGGCAGACATTGTTGTAAGAGTTGGGGGCAGAGCAGGGAATAAAACAAAGTGGCTTCTAAATTTTTCCAATTACAAATTAAGACTCTCTGTAGAAAAATCTTCAGGTTACTTTTATTTCCTTAGATTCTTTCCTTGGAATATATGGTCCTCTAAAAGCAATTACTAGATAATACAATGACAATGTACACTCCTGGAAGACATTCAAAATGAATTTTAAAAAATCCCTAAAGCCAGACGATGATTAACATTTGAAATACACCCTTTCCTTTCCACGGTGCCTATATATTGCTGTCATTTTTGTGAAAGACTGTACCAATTTATACCTCTCCCACCAACGTATAAGAAGGTTGTTTGTAACTCTCAACACACTAGACATTTTTTTTTTTAAGCAATCCTACACAATATGGGACTCAAATTCATAACCCCGAGATCAAGTGTCAGGCTCTACTGACTGAGCCGGCCAAGGGTTGCAACACACTAGAGTTTTCTTGTTTTTCAAATCGTTACTGACTTGGGCCTTCTGCTTGACAGTACTCCGGACTGGAGAATCTGAGGAGGCCTTCTCCCTGACAAGAACCTGCATACAATCTGTTCCGTTGCGTTGCTGGACCTGGACGTGCAGGTGGCAGCAAGGGGGCAGGAGGGAACTGGACCAGAGCGGCGCACTAAGTTCACGTGATGCTGCAGCTTATCTGAGGCTGTTCCCTGCGACGGGGAAGCTAAACTTTGGGCAAAATTAACTCCTAAATTAAGCTGAAACCCGAAAGGGGTCTGCAAATGTCCAGGTCAGTAGCCTCTAGCTCCCTGAAGAGGCACTTATCACTCTGCAGGAAAAATCAGGAGCAAGTTAAAGATGTCCATTATTGTTGCTTCTATCCAACATGGCACTAGGATCCTCATCTTCCTACAGGTCCACAACAAACTTTAAAAATATAAAATGTGATGTGGAAAAAAAGCAAAAACTCCATTCTTCATTAAGTGTCATAGACAGTACCTACTATCTACACATATAAATTACTAGAAATAATGGGAGTTTAGCAAGTTGCACAAATGAAAAGCATTGGCTTTTTTTAAAAGATTTTATTTATTTATTTGGACAGAGAGAGAGCACAAGTAGACAGAGCAGCAGGCAGAGGGAGAGAGAGAGAAGCAGACTCCCTGCTGAGCAGGGAACCCAATGAGGAACTCAATCCCAGGACCCTGGGATCATGACCTGAGCCAAAGGCAGATGCTTAAGCAACTGAGCCACCCAGGCACCCCAATGAAAAGCATTTTTAAAAAACCTAACAAATTATAAATAATGGGAAGACAGAGTATTCAATAAATGATGTCAAAGTATTGGTATCTATAGAAAAATAGAAAATGGATCTCTACTTCATACATACACAAAAATTAGTTCCCAGTGGATTAAACACAAATATGAAAGACAATACCTAAGAGAGAGAGAGACAGCAAGGTGTGTGTGCAGGTGTGAGTGTATGGAGAAAGGAAAGGATTTTCTAAAACAAGACTTTAAAAGCACTACAGGGGCACCTGGTGGCTCAGTCGTTAAATCTCTGCCTTCGGCTCTGGTAGTAGTCACAGGTTCCTGGGATCAGGCCCCGCATCAGGCTCCCTGCTCAGCGCAAGGCCTGCTTCTCCCTCCCCACTCCCCCTGCTTGTGATCCCTCTCTAGCTGTCTCTCTCTGTCAGGCAGATAAATAAAATCTTAAGAAAAAAGAAAAAAGCACTACATAAGATCAAAGGTGAATGAATTGAACCACATTAAAACTAAGACACCATAAAAAAAAAAAAAAAGACAAGACAGAAAATGGGAGAAGATATGTGCAACATATAACTAACAAAGTTTCATATCTTACAGTACACACAAAGGGTCTATACATTGCCGAGAAGACAAATCCAATTTAAAACTGAACAGGCATGAACAGGAACTGCAGAAGAAAGGAAGCACAAATGTACATAAACACATGAAAAGATATTCAATCCCATTAGTAACCAGAGAAATGCAATTCAAGGCCACAATGACATACTGTTTTATATCACTAATTTGGCAAAAGCTCGTATCTGGTAACACTAAGCATTGCCTAGGAGATGGGTCAACGGGAATCTCTACATACACTGATGAAGGCAGCGGAACGGGAGCCACCACTCTGGAACATACTCTGACATTAGCCAGGAAAGGTGAAAATATACAAACTCTACCCTCCAGGAATCCTGCTTTTAAAGCACATATACTTGGAGGACCCCCATACATGCACATATACTAAAATGTCTGTGGCACTATTCATAATAGCAAGAAACTAGAAAAGCTCATGTTTCCATTGAGAATAAACTGTGCTATATTTGCAGAAGGCACAATTATACTACAATGAAAGTGAATGAACTAAACTACATGCAGTAACACAGATAATATCAGAAATGAAACACTCGGGGGCACCTGGCTGGTTTAGTCCACTGAGTGTCCGACTCCGATTTCGGCTCAAGTCACAGTCTCAGGGTAGTGGGATCGAGCACCGTGTCAGGTTCCGCACCAAAGGGTAGAATCTGCTTGAGACTCTCTCTCTCCCTTTCCCTCGGCCCCTCCTCTCACTCTAAGCTAAATAAATAAAATTTTTAAAGATTTTATTTATTTATTTATTTATTTGAGAGAGAGAGCATGAGACACAGAGAGAGGAAGTATGAGTAGGAGGAGGAGGGCAGAGAGAGAAGCAGATTCCCCATTGAGCAGGGAGCGAGCCCAATGTGAAACCAGATCCCAGGTCCCTGGGATGATCCGATCGAGCCGAAGGTAGACGCTTAACCGACTGAGCCAACCAGACACCCTAAAAATTTTTAATTAAAAAAAAAAGAGAGAGATAAAACACTCATTGAAGGGGCGCCTGGGTGGCTCAGTGGGTTAAAGCCTCCGCCTTCGGCTCAGGTCATGATCCCAGGGTCCTGGGATAGAGCCCTGCATCGGCTCTCTGCTCGACAGGAAGCCTGCTTCCTCCTATTTCTCTCTGCCTGCTTCTCTGCCTACTTGTAATCTCTGTCTGTCAAATAAATAAATAAATAATCTTTAAAAAAAAAAACACTCAATGAAAATACAAGTTAGCCACATACTATTTTTTATAAGATTTAAAAATTAAAGAAACTTAGCAACAGACTACATGTTTCAAACACAAATAATGATTTTTTAAAAAAATTCGAGAGCAAAATAACCAAAATTGAGAATAGTGGTAATTTCTACGGGGAGACAGGGAGGTGGGCTAGGGAAGCAGCACACAGGAATAGGAAAACAGCAGCACACTGGGAATGCTGACTGGCAAACCACAGCCCTGGAGCCAAATACAGCCGGCTAAGTGTAACTGTCCATCCAGTTTTCTGAAAACACACCATGTCTTCATATATGCATTGTCTATGCATTGTTATAAAAGCAAAGACAAGTAATTGGCCCACAAAACTTAAAATATTTACTATCTAGTCCATTACAGAAAAAATTTGCCAATTTTGATGTTCATTATATGAGGTTTTGTATCTTACATATGTAAGTTCTATGTATCCTTTTACATATGTAGTACTTTTTTGCTTTCTTTTAGATACCTAATAGTACATTTTAAAATTTAATGGTAGCTCTTTATTTTAATTTGCTTTCATTTCTATTGCTGCTAGTTAGACCAAACTTTCTACCATATTGGTTCATCAATTGATTTCCTCTTCCCCTACCAGGTGATACAGATATATTAGAATATAGTCAGTCTTCACAAAATAAACAAATATGCTATCTTCTATCCTTATGTATACTATAATCACTGAAATATTTTCTCCAATTTGTTTGCCTTTTTTAAAAATATGCATAATATTAGGTATTCAAACCAATACCATTTTTCCTTGACAATTTCTTTTGTTCTTCCTAAGTTTAAAGAGTCCTTCCCCAATTCCAGAGGTCTAATAAAATTAAATTTTCCATGCTTTAATTTTTACAATTTAATTTTGTAATCTACGTAGACTTTACTTATGCCTCATAAATTAAAATCTGCATGACAGGGTGCCTGGGTGGCTCAGTGGGTTGGGCCACTGCCTTCGGCTCCAGTCATGATCTCAGGGTCCTGGGATTGAGTCCTGCATCGGGCCCTCTGCTCAGCGGGGAACCTGCTTCCCTCTCTCTTTCTGCCTGCCTCTCTGTCTCCTGTGATCTCTCTCTGTCAAATAAATAAATAAAAATCTTTAAAAAAAAAAAATCTGCATGACATTTCTCTCTAAATAGGAACATGCACTTCTCATCTCGACCGATTCCCACTCCATCTTAAATAACTGATCAATTATAAGAGCTCATGACATCAAGAAAATTTTTTGTTTTTTTTAATCTGTCCCACCTAAGTAAATGGGTACCAACCTTCCATCAAAATACTCTTAATTCCACAGTCTCCTCAGGATGGCGCCAAAGTACGGCCTTTACCAATTTTAAAAAGGGATTAACCCCCATATTACACATCGATTAGTGGCTTAATACATGATAAAGGGGACATTTCAGTGGGGGTGGAAGGGGAGGTTGGACTATTCAGTAAATATTTCTGGGACAAATGGGGAGCCATTCAGAAAATAAGATGCATCTAAACTGGAACATAAATTATAACAAAAATAAAACTAAAAAATTTCAAGGAAAAAAGTGGGACAAATTCTTTATAACATGGAGTGGAAAACCGTAAAATAGCATACAGCCTATGCTAGTCTGTGTAGATTCATATTTGCTTGCACATACTGAAGAAACCCTGGAAGCTTGGAAAAGGAAGAGACTTTTCACTGAAAACTTTGTAATTCTTTGGGGGTTTTAGACATGTCAATGTATTACCTATTCCAAAAAAAAAACCCAACCAAACAAAAACCACCCTTTTTTTATGGTTTCAACTTTTATCATACTAAAAGACTAAGAATTTCAAAAACATTTCACTCAAGAAACTAGCACAATCTAGCAGCAGACTGTTCCTATATTCGATTTTACCCAGATTTAATAGGTCCTCAGCTATTAATGCTTCTACAAAGGCTGTACCAAAACACTAGTTTTAGACTCAGAACAGACAAGAACTACTTCCTGACAGACGATCTCAAAATCTCATGGTGCCAAAGAAGATCGGGCCCTACAAACTCTTGTGTTTAATTTCTAACTAAACAACTCAGGGCTACTGCATTAGGTCTCTCTGCTCTAGAAAACAGAGAGATGACAGCTTTCTTTATGATGATGACAGAGTCATCTGTGTCTGTTGAAGGGGTCTCAAAAGTGAGCTAATCTAGCTAACAGGAAGCAGCAGATGAGCAGTGATTAAACCAAAACTAGGACTGTGTTCGGCAAGTTGTTCCCCTCTGAACAAATGGTCCTTCTTTGGGGGACAAAAAAAAAAAACAGCAAAATAAAATCACTAAAATAATCCCTCAAGTACTTAAAAGAACATTTGCGGAAAATCTAACTCTTACTAAATGTAGCAATAACATTAAGGTCCCTCTATGGATTAGCCCCAACTGCTCTCAAGCAAATGATGTCTTCCAGGCTATACGGAATGGGGCTTGCAGGATCTCAACCGAGTCATCATACAAGTATATACTTGAAAAAAGACAACACGTAGGCATTTTCTTTAACTCTGAAAACCACATCAGCTCCAGTGACAGGTCCCTACAATAAAGTTTATGTGGTTCTCAGTCAAGCACTTGCCAAATACTCCAAGCCACTGTGCCCAATTTATGCTTCACTCAAAACGCTTCAAACCTTGTTAAAAAGGTTCCCTAAAATTACAAAAAATTCCATCTGCAAAGCCCCTAAAAAGTACACAAACCTTTGCAGAGCTAATAAAAATTCTTTATAAACAATCCTAATGACTACAGTTCCTGAAACAGACACATAAGGCAGACTATAAATACATATATTTTTTTAAAAAGATTTTATTTATTTGACTGAGAGAGAGAGTACGCGAGGACACAAGCAGGGGGACGAGCAGGCAGGGGGAGAGGGAGGAGAAGGAGAAGCAAGCTCCCCTCTAAGCAACAGCCCGACATGGGGCTTAATCCCAGGACCCCAGAATCATGACCTGAGGTGAAGGCAGACACTTAAGCAACTGAGCCACGCAGGTACCCCTAAATATTTTTAAAGTAAAGCAAATAAGGAAATTTTTATTTTTCATATCTTTTCTTTTAAAAACATAATTATAAATGTACATTTTTAAATGAATACAATCATACAACATATGCTATTATGCAATCTTTTGACATTTAATAATATGTCGTAGACATCTGTGTAAACACAGATTCATCTATACCTTAATCTTTTAAAGGACTTTGAATAGGGGCATCTGGGTGGCTCAGTTGGTTAAGCATCAGACTCTTGATTTTGGCTCAGGTCATAATCTCAGGGTCATGAGATGGAACCCCACGTCAGGCTCTACAATGTGTGTGGAGACTGCTTAAGATTCTCTATCCCCCCTTCTTCCTTGCTCTCTTAAAAAAAAAAAAAAAAAGGACTTTAAATAACTTTTAAAATAAACTTTGAAAAGTGCAAATGTATCATAACTTAACCAGTTTCTCAAGAACACCCATTTGTTTCTAATTATTCCCTATTATAATTACAGTGATATATGCCCTTGTCCATGTATTTTTATCTACTTATTGGATAGTTCCTTAAGATACTTTCCTAAAAGTGAAATACAGGATCAAAGGATGTAAACATTTTAAGTTTTGAGACTGACCCATAAAGACTATGAATTTGTACCAGTACATTTGCACTTTCTCAATTACTGTGATGCTAGCTGTATTTTCATGAGCACATACTAACCATCTGTACTTCTTCCTTTGGACTTGCCTTTTCATGTAAGAGTAAGACTTTAACCCATCCATAAATGTGTTTTTTTTTTTAAGATTTTATTTATTTATTTGACAGAGATCACAAGTAGGCAGAGAGGCAGGCAGAGAGAGAGAGGAGGAAGCAGGCTCTCACTGAGCAGAGAGCCTGATGCGGGGCTCGATCCCAGGACCCTGAGATCATGACCTGCGCTGAAGGCAGAGGCTCAACCCTCTGAGCCACCCAGGCACCCCCATAAATGTGTTTTAAAGTTCAATGATGAATGAGGGAAACAGTACATAATTACAACACTAACAACTACTTGTACAGAATTTGCTATTTTATAAATATAATAGGAAAATCAGTACACTGAATATTTAGTGAAAAGCTGTACATATTTATTTATTTGTTTGTTTATTTATTTTTTAAAGATTTTATTTACTTATTTGACAGAGATCACAAGTAGGCAGAGAGGCAGACAGAGTGAGAGGAGGAAGCAGGCTCCCTGCAGAGTAGAGAGCCCGATGCGGGGCTCGATCACAGGACCCTGAGACCATGACCTGAGCAGAAGGCAGAGGCCTTAACCAACTGAGCCACCCAGGCGCCCCAAGCTGTACATATTTAAATACATACAGGGTTGAACAGTATCCCCCAAAATGCATGTCATCCTGGAATCTCAGGACATGACCTTGCAAATTTACAGATGTAACTAGTTGAGATCATACTGGATTGGGGACAGCCTAAATCCAAACAGTGGTGTCCTTATAAGAGGAGAGAACACACAGAGACACAGAAAGGCAGTGGCCATATGATGACAGAGACCAGAGCGACACACACAGCTCCAAGCCAAAGGACGCCAAGGCCCACCAGCAAACCCCAAAAGCTAGGAGAGAAGCTGGGAGCAGATTTTCCCTCAGAGCCCCCAGAAGGAATCACTATGGACGCCCTGATTTCCGAATTCCAGTCTCCTAAACCTGTTAGGCAGTAAATTTCTGCTGTTCTCAGCCACCCAGTTTGTGGTACTTTGTTGGCAGTCCTAGGAAACAGATATAAATGCACACCCAACAGTATAAAAAACTTCAAAAGTCGGGGTTTAAAAATGTTAAAAAGCTCTTCCTATCTCCTGGGATAACATAAAAGTGAATTTTTTTTTTTTTAAGATTTTATTTATTGACAGAGAGATCACAAGCAGGCAGAGAAGCAGACCGAGAGGGGGAGGAAGCAGACTCCCTGCTGAGCAGAGAGCCCGATGCGAGGCTCGATCCCAGGACCCTGAGATCATGACCTGAGCCGAAGGCAGAGGCTTTAACCCACTGAGGCACTCAGGCGCCCCTAAAAGTGAATTTTAAAACAATGTTTTGAAACATTATTTGTTTGAAAATATGGAGAAACGCCTTTATGTATATCTCTACCTGATGACCTGAGAGTATGCTGAGGCTCAACTGCACGAGGGAGTCACTGAAGCCACCCTCTCCCCTGCAGCCTCATTTAGGAACGCCCCAGACACCTCCCCTCCCAGTGATGAACAAACCTGACGTTAGGTTTGGTAAAGGTATGTCTAATGGTCTAATAAGAGTGTTAAAAGCCTAAGGGAACACATCACCTACATGCTCAACTTTCTCTAGACTCCACTCAGAAAAGTCGCTTGCAACTGCTTTAAGGTAAAAGGTTCCAGCTCCAGTGTTGCCTGAGCAGACTTCTCTCTAAAGCTAGACCCCAAATTCCGATTTCTGAATTGCCATCTAACAGGCTCTAGACGTCTCCTGCTCAGGAAAGCTGCCAACCACATAAAAACACAACACAGTGACAAACAGAAGACAAAACTAAGTCTCTCAAACTCCGTTTCTTCTGCACTATGAAGACCAGCTGGAATGTAAATCTTAGACTGAACAAGTACGTTAATGTTCTTGGATCAAATCAGTCAAGTAAGCTGAAAATGATATAGTTTATGTTTATTACGAGACTATGAAAAACTCCCACTTCAAAAGCCACGTTCTCCTGGAAACTAAACATTATATACCTTTAAATTATTTCCCCCAAAGTAACAGAACTTCTATTTTAGTCCAATAAGACTTTGGGGCAAAAAGAATCTAGATGTGGGATGCCTGGATGGCTCAGTGGGTTAAAGCCTCTGCCTTCAGCTCGGGTCGTGATCCCAGAGTCCTGGGATCGAGCCCCGCATTGGGCTCTCTGCTCAGCGGGGAGCCTGCTTCCCCCGCCTCTCTCTGCCTGCCTCTCTGCCTACTTGTGATCTCTTTCAAATAAATAAATAAAATCTTAAAAAAAAAAAATCTAGATGTGCATCTCTACCCCGCCCCCCACCCCCCCCACTTACTATTGGAGTACTCTGAGCAAGTTCCTTAACTTTCCTAAGCCAGTTTCTCCGTCTGTGAGATAAAGGAGACAGTATCAGCTGATGGAATCACTGGGAACATGAAGCAGGAAAGAAAACTAGCCCAGCACTGCTGCTGTGGCCTGAATGTTTGTGGCCCCACCAAATTTGTATGTGGAGATCCTAACCCCTACAGGGGATGGTGCTGGCAGGTAGGGCAGATATGAGCGGTGATTAGGTCATAGGGCAGAACCCTTGTGAATGGCACTTGCATGTTTATAAGAGACTCCACGGAGCTCCCTAGCCCTTCCACGCATGAGGGTACAACCAGAAGTCTGAGAACAGCAAGACAGCCTTCACATAACCGTGCTAGCACCCTGACCTTGGACTGTCAGCCTCCAGAACCATGAGAAATAAATGTCTGTTGTTGGTAAGCCACCCAGTGTAAGGCATTTTGTTATAGCAGCCCAAAGAGAAGCGGCGGGAGATGCGGCGGGAGATCCGGCGGAGCCTTGAGAAATGGCAGCTATTTTTATTGCTACTTTCCTGGTACCTGAGAAGCTCAGGTAAGTTCATAAACAAAGGGGCTAGTTTAACACACGTAAACTGAAGGCTGGGCATTACATGACTCAAGGCCTTAATGAATAAGGAACAAAAATAAGAGAATGGAATCCAAGAGTCCCGACTCTAATTTCTCTAAGCTGCTACCTAGTCAACACTTCCTGACATGCACATATGACCCAGCACCAGGCTCTGCACGAATCACAAAGATGAAAACACGCAGCCATGCCACGCATCACATTACCTTCCTTTTGGAGACTTAATTGTACTTGCTAAGTATCAGGTAACCAATGTTTAGTGTTCCTTTCTTTAGTGCTTTTATCTCTTGTAAGCCAGTAATTACAACAGGCCTCTTACACAGATCATTAATGAATCTGACCACCACCATGTCAGATGGAAAAGTTAAGGTGAACTCTAATGGTCACACCAAGGCAGAGGCAGAAACCGAAGCCGACTCTTAGTACCAGTCTCTCTAAGCTAACGTGCTGTCCCTCTGCAGCACTCGCTGGATCTATGCCTGACAATCTCTGGTCACTACTTAATTCCAAAAACTGAATCTAAAGTAACATAATTTGTAACACACCTTTCAATTTCCCATCAAAGTCAGGGCTTGTGGCCACCTGGAGTCCAGGGTGTGGTAGGAGAAAACAGGTGACGTTGGAGAAACACGAGTGAATGTGATTTCGGACATTCTGAATTTCCTCATGTTGATGTTCTTTTACCTGCCAATGAAGACCAACAATTTACAAAAGACCATTTGTTTTTCTTCACTAGGAACCACTAGTATAGGACAAAGAAAAGATTTCCCAACTCAGATGGATCATAGCAGCCTACGTTTTGTCCAGTAAGAAACCTCAGAACCCTAGAAGCAATAAATGCATACATTTGATTAACCACAGTTTGGCTCCCACAGCAACCAAAGAACAGGGACTGAAGAGTTGCTTAATAAACAGTATTGCACAACACTTCCGAAGAATGAGAGATGGTTGTGGGCATGAAGGAGGATCTAACTAGTTAGTAGTAATGGACAAACGACTCCTGTATTTTACTTTTCGGAGAGCAAGCTAAGCCTGTTTATATCTACCCCAAAACAGAATTTTGAAGAACAACAGAACAAAAGTTCTGAATATGACATTCTTTTTTTTTTAAAGATTTTATTTATTTATTTGACAGAGATCACAAGTAGGCAGAGAGGCAGGCAGAGAGAGAGGAGGAAGCAGGCCCCCTGCTTCCCTGATGTAGGGCTCGATCCCAGGACCCTGAGATCATGACCTGAGCCAAGGGCAGAGGCTTTAACCCATGGAGCCACCCAGGCGCCCCTGAATATGACATTCTAGAGGCACATATAGAACCTGGTGCAAAATGTGCAACAGAAACCACGATCAAAGCTTGGACCAGAGTCCAGAGACCTTCAAAATTCCTTCAAAGCCAGAGTCCTTGCTGTAATCCCTGTAGCTCCATACCCAGGCTCTTCACTCCTACACGAATACCATTATGCACCAATATTCGTAAATATTTAATACACTTAACAGAATTTTCCATATTCTGCTTTAAATACTACAGTTAGAGGCAAATGAGAAAGTTACCACTACTTTCTTTATAGGTAATTCCTCAGAAGATTATATTTCTACTCACCTGTAGACGTTTATCCAAAAAGGACATCCCTCCCTCTAGTCCATAGCTGTATTCGTAAGGGAAACTCCAGTCTCGAACCAAAAACATCAGCGTCTATTTAGGAAAAGAACAGAACATATTATTAGGCTGCATACATTCATTTTCTTTTTCTTTTTTTTTTTTAATATTTTATTTATTTATTTGACAGGCAGAGATCACAAGTAGGCAGAGAGGCAGGAAGAGAGAGAAGAGGAAGCAGGTTCCCCGCTGAGCAGAGAGCCCGATGTGGGGCTCGATCCCAGGACCCTGAGATCATGACCTGAGCCGAAGGCAGAGGATTTAACCACTGAGCCACCCAGGTGCCCCTGCATACATTCATTTTCAATATGACTGAAATACTTCTTTGCAAAGAGCCAGCTTTTTCAAAGGCGGCAAGAAATTATGAAGGATTTATTTCTTCTGTAAAGTCTTAGAAACTTTATAAGCACTAGGAGGACATGTAGAAGTCAAATGTGAGGTGAATATATCCTATTGGCTGTTTTTGTTCCCATGGGTTGACCAGAGTAGAAGGAAGAGATCGAGGAGAAGATGTTAAATTCAGGCTCTGCTCTACAGGCAAGCATGAGGAATGTAGTAAAGGACAAGAAAGGACATGGTACCAGCTAATCATGAAATCAGATCTACTTTTAACATTAGAAAGAAAACTAAATAATAAATAATAGTACTTAATGCTCCCCTAATCACATTGAGGTTACTATGCATTCTCATCCTTGTGAAACAACTGGCTAAAGCAGGGGCCAGAAAACCTTTTCGTAAAGGATCTAAGAGCAAATATCTTAAACTGCTGTAACAAACAGCAGCTATGGAGGACCCCTGGGTGGCTCAGTCGGTTAAGTGTCTGCCTTCAGCTCAAGTCATGATCACAGGGTGTTGGGATTGAATCCCACATCAGGCTCCCTGCTCAGTTGGGAAAGCCACTTCTCTCTCTGCCCCTGTTTGCACATGCTCTCTGTCTCTCAAATTAAGTAAATAAAATCTTTTAAAAAAAAGAAAGAAAAGAATAGCAGCAGCTATAGACAAATGAGTATAACTGTGTTCCAATAAAATTTTATCTGCAACTTAAAAGTCAGTGTCTACAGCTAATTTATACATGTCATGAAATAGTACTTTCTTTCTTTTTTTTTTTTTAAGATATTATTTATTTGAGGGAGCAAGCAAGCTAGACAGAGAAAGCTTGAGCAGCAGGGAGGCAGAGGGAGAAGCAGGTTCCCTGCTGAGCAGGAAGTCAGATGCAGGACTCAATCCCAGGACCCTGGGAGGATCGTGACCAGAGCCGAAGGATACCCACGTGGCCCAATAGTATTACTTTTTTATTTCAACCATTTAAAAATATAAAAACTATTCTTAACTCATAGGTCACATAAAAACAGACAGCTAGCCTGATGTGGCCTGTGGGCTACAGTTTGCTGATCTCTGAACTAAAACAAAGACATGAGGGCAGCTGGGTGGCTCAGTCAGTTAAGCATTCAACTCTTGGTTTTGGCTCAGGTCATGAGATCAAACCCGATGTGAGGCTCAGCGCTCAGCAGTGAGTCTGCTTGAGATTCTCTCTCGACCTCTACCCTCCCCCAACTCGCAGGCACACCCTCTAAAATAAATAAATCTTAAAAAAAATAAAATAAAACAAAGACATGAATTACATTTACAGTTAGCATTCTACCTGGAAGGGCTTTTGGAAAATTTCATCCATTGCCAGACGACCGTATTCTGTGAAGAGCTTTAAAAAAGAAGAGTTAACGGTTTGTTAGGCAAATTATTTAAAGTATTTCTATGGCTATTATTTAGCGAAGATTCCATTTAACGACTCAATGCTACTATGAGACCAAAGTTCTACAGTTTCAAAAGCCTGGAGAGCCATGAACCTTAAGATAATCTGTTATTCTTCTGTCTCACATTCCATGTCCCAATTCATTAGCAAACCCAGAATCCAACCACTCACAGCTCCCAAGGGGCTTGGAATATCACAACAGCTTCCTAACTGGTCTCCCTGCCTCAGTCCTTGCTCCATCCCCAGACTATCCCCAGGACAGCAGCCACAATGGCTCTGCTATAAGGTCAGTTAAATCACATCATGTCTCTGCTTAAAACCCTCCAACCTCACAGTAGAAAAGCCAGTCCCATCCAGTGAGATCACTCTTCCTCAGATACGCTGTGCACACTGCTGCCTTAGAGCCTTTGTTCCAACTCCTCCTTCTGCTGTAAGGTTCTCCCCCAGATAACTGCACAGTCCACTTCTTCACCCTTTGCCGTCTTCACTCAAATGGCTCCTTCTCACAGAAGCCTTCCCGACCATCCGTCTCAAAGATTACAAGTTTCCCCACAATTCTTCTTACTCCATGTCTCTTTTAAATATCTTTCCTTAACCCGTCTCACTGTCTAATATACTATATATTTACTTATTTTGATTAGTTTCTGTCTTCACTACTAGAATTTGCGCTCCAGGAGGGCAAGATGTTGGTCTGTTCCCTGCACTACTGCATCTCTGGCAGCAGGAAGAGCACTGGGCCCAGAGCATGTACGCCAGGCAAAGGACCAAATGACCACATTCCCTAAGGTCAGGGCTTACACAGACATTCATCTCTATGTCCTCATGAAGCCTCTGACTAAAAATATAGCAAAATGAAGTTCAAAAGTTATAAACTCACAGGACAAAGGGGATGAGAAATGATATGGCAACAAAGAAGAGTTGTCCTAAACACTCCGGGAGGAAAACGGACCAATGAAAACTATCCAGGTTTTGGCTTTCTCTGCCTTATCTGTGACAGACAGGCCAACAAGAAAGAAGTAGATTCTCTCAGCAGAATCCCTGACAGGCTCAGAAATTAGAAGCACCAGCCACCATGAAGGAGGGGGTGAGGGAGCAGGGCTAACAACTAAAGACACATTAAAAGTCTTCGGAGAGAGGACCTACACTCCCAGATCCTGCTCCCTCCCTGTGCTCCAAATCCTCTTCCTGCCCCCACAGAAGATGGGCAGTGTGCTGTCTGGAGGGGATAAACCAGAAAGAACTTACACTTTGATACCAAACTGATACTTTGATACTTCAGCCAAAAGGAGTAAGGTTAAGTACCCTACTTTACTGGAAACGGACACTTAGGTCAAGGTCTACATACCCCAAATAGTGAGACTCAGCCTCCCAACCTGGGGGAACCACACCAAGCTTCTACCCACCCAGGCAGGAGTTTCAAGAATTCTCTGGGGAAAATGACAGCCCCAGAACATGTTACAAACAGACATTCAGGGGTTGCAACAAAATACAGTCACCTCACTGTGATCAGAAGCAGTCACAAGGTCAGCCCTCTTGCCAAAGGTCCCGGTCAGATTTTTAACAGTTCACTCTTAAATACACATGCCCAAGGACACCAGACCTTTGAGAAAAGCTATTAGCAAGAAAGACGAAAACCTGTATCCTTCAATTCCAGAATATCGTCTTATATTATTCCTTTTATAATTTCTTTCCCTCCATTTTCTCCGTTATGTTTTACTAAAACATCTCTCATCATTAACAGACACAACCTCTCCCGAACTGGTGCTCCAAGTTCCCTCGTCTGTTGTGCCCTCCCATTCTCCCTCTCCTCCACTCGCCCCCCCCTTCCCTTTTCCCCTCTTCTCACCCCCCCCCCCCACCCTGCCCTTCTCTCTCTGCTTCGCTCCCTCTGGTGGGACTTCTGCTCTGTCCTTTCATTCAGCCCGCAAGGGAGATTTTCTCCAATTTAGCTTCCATCTCCTTCTCTACTGAAGTTTCCAATTTTACTGACACAGTGTTCATTTCCAAGTTTTTGTTTGTTTTCTGAATGTTGCTTTTTAATAGCATCCTGTTTTTTCTTGGTGCAACAGCTGCAACATTTTATCTTGGTGAACATATGCATTTACAAAGACTGAAGAAAAGGCCCACACCAAGGTACATTACCATGAAAATTCATGCCAAGAATAAGATCTTAAAAGCTTCAGATAGAAAAAGGTCACATACAAAGGATCAGATGGTGTGGGACTTCAGCAGCAACACTGGAAGCTGGAAGGCAATGAAGCAATGCCCTCAATTCTAAAAGAAAATTAATTCTATCCTGCAATTCTACAATAAAATTAAAATATTCTCAGACTTAACAGAACTCAAAAAATGTATGTATCCTATGTATCCATTCTATTCTTTCTCAGAAAGCCAGTGAAGAATGTTTAGAATTAAGAATAAACCTCCCCCCAAAAGGGGGGGATAAACAAATAAAAGATTCAATAGGATCCAACTGCAAAAGGAACTGAAAAGAATTCCCAGGCCCTGATTTCAAGCTGTATTACAAAGGCATAGTAATCAAAACAGTATGATATTGGAACAAGAACAGACACAAAGATCAATGGAACAGATTAACTTTCTAGTCTCCAAAAAATAAACCCCTGCATGTATGATCCATTGACTTTATGAAAAGGAAGCCAAGAACATACAACAAGTCAAGGACAGTCTCATCAACAAATGGTGTTGGGAAAACTGGACAGCTACACGCAAAAGAATGAAACTGGACCATCTTCTTAACACCACAAACAAAAAGTAACTCAAAATGGATCAACGACTTGGACATAAAACCTGAAACCATAACACTCTTAGAAGAAAACATAGGTGGTGGGGCGCCTGGGTGGCTCAAAACCCAGGTGGGGCACCTGGGTTAAAGCCTCTGCCTTCGGCTCAGGTCATGATCCCAGGGTCCTGGGGTCAAGCCCCTCATCAAGCTCTCTGCTCAGCAGGGAGCCTGCTTCCTCCTCTCTCTCTGCCGGCCTCTCTGCCTACTTGTGATTTCTGTCTGTTGAATAAATAAATACAACCTTTAAAAAAAAAAAAGGGAAGAAGAAGAAAACATAGGTGGTAAGCTTTCTGATGTTAAGTCTCAACGATTTTTTGGATTTGGCAACAAAAGCAAAGGCAGCAAAAGCCACAATACACAAGTGGAACACATGAAACTAAAAAGCTGCACAGCAAAGAAAACCACCAACAAAATGAAAAAGCAACCTACCAAGTGAGAGAAAATATTTGAAAATCATTTTTCAGATAAGGTTAATAGCCACAGTATATAAAGAATTCGTACACCTCAACAGGAAAAAAAACAAAAACAAAAACAAAAACCCCACAATCCAATTTTAAAATGGGCAGAGGGTCTAAGCAGACATTTTGCAAGGAAGATATACCCATCTGGTACTTCATGGCCAATGGGTACATTAAAAAATGCTCACCATCAATAATCTCAGGGAAATGAAAATAAAACCATAATGAGAAACCTCCTCACACCTATTAGAATGAATATTTACCAAAAAGAAAAATATTAAGTGTTGGTGAGAATGTGGCAAAAAGGGAACCCTTGGGCGCCTGGGTAGCTCAGCTGGTTCAGCGACTGCCTTCGGCTCAGGTCATGATGCCAGGGTCCCAGGACTGAGTCCCACATCAGGCTCCAAGCTCAGCAGGAAGTCTCCTTCTCCCTCTGACCTCCTCCCCTCTCATGCTCTCTCTCATTCTCTCTCAAATAAATAAATCTTAAAAACAAAAACAGGGGCGCCTGGGTGGTTCAGTGGGTTGGGCCTCTGCCTTCAGCTCAGGTCATGGTCTCAGGGTCCTGGGATCAAGCCCTATATCGGGCTCTCTGCTCAGCAGGGAGCCTGCTTCCCTTCCTCTCCCTCTCTGCCTGCCTCTCTGCCTACTTGTGATTTCTGTCAAATAAATAAACATAATCTTAAAAAAAAAAATACAGAAACGACTAGAGTGACAGGTGTCTTATTACTAATTGATAGAGCTAAATTCAGCCTCTATGAAGAAGGGTTAGAATGAAGGAGGCTCTCCACCAGGACACGTTATTGGCAACAGGGTCTTCAAAGAGGTAGTCACATTAAGATGAGGTCATCAGGTGAGCCCTAAGCCAACATGACCGGTGCCCTTATAAGAAAAAGTCACACAGACACAGGGAGAAGAATGCAATGTAAAGACAAAGAGACACGCCGAGGGAAGGCAGTAGCAGAGACTGAAGGCCTACAGCAAAAGCCAAAGAATGCCAAGGATGGCCCGCAGACCAGCAGGAACCAGAAGGTCAAGCACGAACTCTGCCCCACAGGCTCGGGAGGGTGCGGCCCATGCACAGCTTGAGTTCTGACGACCGGACTCTAGAACTGTGGGATTTTGTTACAGCAGCCCTCACACATCACCTGGGCCTACTCATGAGGACCTCTGACCGACTGATGACACGATCCATAAAGAACTACGTCACCTCAAATATGAGTGTGTCTGGGGCACGGGGTCCACTGCCACACACAAGCTCGGTGTCCAAAAACGTGTGCGAAACGAAGGAGAATACAAAGAAGTGTGAGGTGAAAAGGTGTCCAACTCGGGTCTTGCTGGAAATGTTTCAGGAACAACAGCTCCCAACCCCCAGAGCGGAACCACCAGTTATAAAGTACAAGCCAAAGTTGAGGAATTATTTTCTTTGCTTTTTAAAGGACTATAAATTAGAGCTAACTCAAAGTGATCCCCATAATAAATGACACCCTTACTACTCTGCATGTCGATATGTTTTCTTGAATGTCAAAGGGACAAGTGCGATCAGAAAAACGGGCCAAGAATTGCATTCAACTCTGGAATACCCCTGGAAGAGTATTTTACAGGAATAACATGTAAGAAGAGCTGCATGGAGAACAAAAGACAACGACTCATAGTAGTAGTAGTAACAGTAATAATAAATAACGGCTCACAGTTATTAAGCACATAATGCTATGCATTTTATAAACAACCATTCCTAGCCTCACCTGGATTTTTGCAACAGCGTCACTGAATGCACACCTGTCCCTATATATCTAAACAGCCAGAGTGATCCTCTGCTTAAATATCGCTCCTCTCCTCAAAACATGCCTCCTACACCCATTCCCTGTGACGAAAAGCCCAAGCCCTTGGCAAAGATCAAGCATCAGCAGGACCTAAATGCCTCCCTGACTTTATCACTAAGCCTCCTCCTGTCACAGGGCACCTGGGTGGCTCAGTGGTGAAGAGCCTGACTCTTGATTTTTGCCTCAGGTCATGATCTCAGGGTTGTGAGATCAGGCCCACACTCAGCAGTGAGTCTGCTTAAGATTCTCCCTCTCCTGTCCCTCCGCATGGAGGGCGCGCGCACACACACACACACACACACACAAGCCTCCTCCTATCACACCTCCTAGTCCTAACCACTGGCCTCCTTGCTGTTCCTCAATCCTGCCAAGCACCCTCCAGTTCAGGTGTTTCTTCTTGCTGCCCCCTGTCCTGTATCACTTCCTCCCCAGATATACAGCAGGACTTACTCTCTCACTTTCTTGGGTTCTGTGCTCAACTCAGTAAGGCCTACCCTGATTATCCCACAGTAACAGGGTGTAGGACCACTGTGAGCCAAAAACCTCCTCCCCATAGTTCAATCCATTACTAAACCTATTCAGCTTTAAAATTTCCCTTCGTCTTAAAACTTTCAAATGATACATTATGACGTTAAAGTTTTTATGATGAATACATACCTGTAGCTGCTGAAGATCGTCTTCCTGAATGTTCTGGGACAAATTATAAATCTAGAAAAGAAAAATCCAGATTGATAACCACTCTAGCTTCACTTCAAAGGAATCCCAAATAAGCCTAGAGCATTGAAAAGAAGCTTTGTACAACTAAAGGTTTACCCCTAAGAACATGAGTTCTGCTCAAACAATATTACCTGTCTTTTGGAAAACTATGCATATAATGTTGAAACCACCTAATTCTTCCTTTACAGCTTAAAATCAGTTTTCCTAAGTTCTTACCAAATCTCTATTTCCTATGTAATTAAAATAATTTCAATTTCCACTTTTCAGACTCTTCTTGGAGTATTTTATACATACTTATAACCGAACTGGAAAAACAGGTAAGCTCTTTCTTGAGCTTAATTTATAGCTATAGCCCAAAAAGAACATTTACACATCACCTAGGCATTGTGATAACAGAACAATTGAAAACAGATGTACTCTCCCTCTGCCTTATTTCCTCTGCAAACTTTTATCTTAATCAAGTGGTGATACCTGAACAGAACTAGTCATGGTGCTTAGAGCGAAGATGGTGGCACAGTCCTTCACAGTAGACTGGCTGTCAAACGCCCCCTGGGTATCCATCAGAACAACTGCAACCTAAGAGAAAGGGAAATACCAACAAGATATGCTAGCGTGAGAAGGGGAAAAACATAGAGAAGAAACTGAGAAATACAGGTAACAATTAAATGAGGCTTTGGCACCTGTTTGTAATTCTACAGAAAAGTAGTTATTGAAGTGCCTTGTCTTGATCAGAGAATTTTCCTGGAGATTATCTGCTCTGACCTGATGAGATGGTATGAAACAGGGACCCACAGAGCCCCATCAATTAAAAGAGTCAAATGTTGAGACAGATTAACCCACTTACCAAGCCAGTCATTCACAAAAGTAATTCACAAAAGTATTCACAAAAGTAATAATATGATTATCACTTTTCTGTTACTTATATATCAGGTCCCATTAATCTCATTTTATATTTTTGAGTTTATTTTCATACCCCTAATCCCCACTGTGGTAGTACAAATGTAAAAATCCATGCAAAAGAAAGCATTATGCCAAATAGAAACATAAGATCAAACCAAATAAAGTTTCTAGCCAGCCTCAAACAAAATTTAAAAATTTTTAATTAAAAAAAAAAAGCTTTTATATAGCAAAGTTAATGATCAACAAAACAAAAAGGCACTACAGAATAGGAGAAAATATCTGCAAATGATGTATCTGGTAAGGGGTTAATACCTAAATATATAAAGAACTTCTACAACTCAACACCAAAAAGGAAACATTCTGATTAAAAAGTAGGCAGAGGAGGGCGCCTGAGTGGTTCAGTGGGTTAAGCTGCTGCCTTTGGCTCAGGTCATGATCTCAGGGTCCTGGGATAGAGTCCCACATCGGGCTCTCTGCTCAGCAGGGAGCCTGCTTCCCTCTCTCTCTCTCTGCCTGCCTCTCTGTCTACCTGTGATCTCTCTCTGTAAAATAAATAAATAAAATCTTTTAAATAAATAAATAAATAAAAATAAAAAGTAGGCAGAGGATCTGAGTAGACATTTTTCCCAAAAAGATATACAAATGGCCAACGGACACATGAAAAGATGCTCAACATCATTAATAATCATCAGGGAAATACAAATCGAAACCACAATGAGATATCAGTCAGAATGGACAGTATCAAAAAGAAATAACCTGGGGTGCCTGGCTGGCTGAGTGGGCAGAGCATGCAACTCTTGATCTCAGGGTCATGAGTTCAAGCCCCACACTGGTATAGGGATTAATAATAAAAAATAAAATTATAAAATAAGCGTTGGTGACATTGTGAAGAAAACAGAACCCTCATACACTGTTGGTGAAAATGTAAACTGGTGTAACCACTGTGGAAAAGAGTATGGAATTTCCTCAAAAAATTAAAAATAAATAACAAGTATTGATGAGGACGTGGAGAATAAAGAACACTCAACCACCACTGGCAGGAATACAAACTGGTACAGCTACCTTAGAAAACAGTAGGGAGGTTCCTCAAAAAAACTAAAAATAGAAATACCATATGATCCAATTAGTTCCACCACTGGGTATTTACACGAAGAAAACGAAAACACTAATATGAAAAGGTACACGCACCCCCCCGTGTCTACTGGGGCCTTATTTACAAGAGCCAAGATATGGAAGCAGCCCAAGTGTCCACCAATACATAACTGGATAGAGAAGACGTGGTATACATCTTTGAATATTACTCAGCCATTAAAAAAAAAAGAGAAAGAGAAATCTTGCCATTTGCAACAACATGGATGGACCCAGTTAGTATTAAGCTAAGTGAAATAAGTGAGACTTAGAAAGACATACAATTTCACTTATATGTAGAATCTAAAAAACAAAAGTACTCTTGAATACAGAGAACTAGTGGTTGCCAGAGGGAGGTGGATAGGAGGACAGATGAAATAAGTGAAGGGGACTCAGAGGTACAAACTTCCAGTAATAAAAGAAGTTAAAAAGATGAAAAGTACAGCATGCGGAATATAATCAACGATATTGTATTAACACTGTGTGGCAACAGATGACGACTACACTACCACAGTGAGCAATGAATAATGTACAGAACTATCAAATCAAGAGGTTGAAAGTAATCTAACAGTTAAGTTATAGGTATCTCAACTATACTTCAAGAATTAAAAAAGAATTTTGGGGTGCCTGGGAGGCTCAGTGGGTTAAGCCTCTGCCTTCAGCTCAGGTCATGACCTCAGGGTCCTGGGATCAAGTCCCGAGCAGGGAGCCTGCTTTGCCCTCTCCCTCTGCCTGCCTGTCTGCCTACTTGTGATCTCTCTCTCTATCAAATAAATAAATAAAATCTTTTAAAAAACAAAAAAATTAAAAACAAATTTTTAATTAGAAAAATAAAACCACCATGAGATACAACTTCCCACCTACTAGACTATAATCAAAAAGACCAACAAGATCAGGTGTGGCAAGCATATGGCAAGCCTGGGAGCTTCCTGCATTTCCAGTGAGAATGCAGGGTGCTACAGCTGCTTTGGGAAGCATTTCTGCAGTTTTTCGAAGGTTAGCTATGGAGTTCCCATACAACCCAGAAACTCTACTCCCACATATATTCCCAGAAGTAATGAAAACATGTTTAATCCTACAACTCATCAGGAAGGAAAGATCATTCTAATTAGAATAATCTAATTAAATAAAGGACTTGAATAGACATTTCTCCAAAGATGACATACGAATGGCCACCAGGTATGTAAAAAGGTACTCAATATCACTCATCATCAGGAAAACACAAATCAGGGATGTTGGGTGGCTCAGTCCATTAAGCAATTGCCCTCAGGTCATGATCCCAGGATTCTGGGATCGAGCCCATCATCCGGCTCCCTGCTCAGTGGGAAACCTGCTTCTCCCTCTCCCCTTGCTCATGCTCTCTCACTACCTCCCTCTCAAATAAAAATAAATAAAATCTAAAAAAAAAAAAAAGGAAAAAAGAAATCAAAATCACAATGAGATACCCTTTCACACCTACTAAAATGGGTATTATCAAAAAACAAGAGAAATAGGGGCACCTGGCTGGCTCAGTCGGTAGAGCAGGTGACTCTTGATATCAAGGTCATGAGTTCAAGCCCCAGGCTGGGCACAGAGATTACTTTGAAAAAAAGAGAGAAATAATAAGTGTTGGTGAGGATGTGGAGAAATCAGAGCCTCTGATCATACAGCTGCTGTGGAAAATAGAATGGAGCTTCCTCAAAAAATTAAAAATAGAACTACTTGGGGCGCCTGCATGGCTCAGTCAAGTGAAGCATCTGCCTTCGCCTCAGGTCATGATCCCACATACTGCGATCAGGCCCCACACTGGGCTCCCTGCTCAGTGGGAAGCCTGCTTCTCCCGCTCCCACTCCCTCTGCTTGTGTTCCCTCTCTTGCTGTGTGTCTGTCAAATAAATAAATAAAATCTTTTAAAATAATAATAATAAATTTTTAAAAATAAAAATAGAGGGGCGCCTGGGTGGCTCAGTGGGTTAAAGCCTCTGCCTTCAGCGCAGGTCATGATCCCAGGGTCCTGGGATCGAGCCCCGCGTTGGACTCTCTGCTCAGCGGAGAGTCTGCTTCTCCCTCTCTTTCTCTCTGCCTACTTGTGATCTCTGTCTGTCAAATAAATAAAAAAAATAAAATCTTTAAAAAAAATAAAAATAAAAATAAAAATAGAACTACTTTATGATCCAGCAAATCCTCCTTGGGTATATACCCAAAAGAATTCAGACCAGTATCTCGAGATACCTCCATTCCCAGGTTCGCTGCCGCATGATTCACAAGAGCCCAGACATGGAAACAACGTAAATGCCCATCAGCTGATGAAGGAACAGAGAAATGTGGGATCTACCTACAATGGAATACCACTGAGCCTTAAAGAGGAAGGAATCCCGCCATGTGCAACGACACGAATGAACCCGAAGGATATTAGCTGAGATAAGCCAGTCACAGAAGGACAAATACTTCTTGATTCCACTTATGTGAGGTATCTGAATAGTCAAACTCAGAGAAATAGAGAGAAGAATGGTGGTTGGCAGGGGAGAAGGGGAAACGGGACTTGTTTAATGGGTATAAAGTTTCTGTGATGCAAGACGAATGGGTTCTTGAAATCTGCTACACAACACGGTGCCCATAGCTGACAATATTACACCGCATACTAATGTTATTAAAAGGGTAGAACTCATGTTAAGTGCTTTTACCACAGTAAAAACAAGGAAAAAGAAAGGATATGTTCACACCAATACTGGTACATGAATGTTCATGGTAGCATGATTCGTAATAACCACAACGTAAAAATAACCCAAGCATCCTTCAAATGATGAAAAGATAAAGTGTGACACGTCCACACAACACAGCATTATGCAGCCACAAGAAGAAATGAAGTACTGATGCATTCTACATCATGGATGGGTCTTGAGGGCACTGGGCTGGAATCACCAGCACCAGGCTGGTTGGGTAGAGGGGTCAGGGAGGCCAAACACAGAGACCGCAGATTGTATGACTCTGTTTGTATGAAATGCCCAGAGGAGGCAAACAGATCCGTGGAGAAGGAAAGTAGATCAGCAGTGGCCAGGGACTGGGATAGGAGGGAAATGGGGAGTGACTGCTAATGAGAAGTGAGTTTCTTTCTGGGGTGATGAAAATCTTCCAGAAGTAGATGGTGATGATACTTGCTCAGCCTCATGACTATACTAAAAACTGCTGAATTATGTACTTTTAAAGCATAAATTTTATGATATATGACTTAGATCTCAATGAAAAAGAGCTCAAACTGGCATATACTTACTAACTAGAAAAATAAGCCTGTATCAGGGAAATAAGAAGACTAAAGACAGGCTCTGGAGGAACAGGAGTCATACATACACTCAGATACTAAATGCTGGATATTTGGGGGAAATGGTATTCTTTCATGCAGTGAAATGGTAAACTCTCATAAATACTGTCAAGAACAATTTGGCAGAAGCTAGAAAAAGGCGGAATGGGCCTCTTGGACCTAGCAATTCCACTTCCAAGTGGCTTTCTAATGTTCTGAACCAGAACAAAGAGAAAGAAAAGTATACTTAACATTCTGACTAAATATACACATACATAAGGCTAAAACTAAATTTATCTGTGTACTGCACTCTACCACTTTTCTACTGTTCTAGTTCTTTTTTTAATATTTTACTTATTTATTTGACAGACAGAGATCACAAGTAGGCAGAGCAGCAGACAGAGGTAGAGGAGGAAGCAGGCTAGAGCCCGATGCGGAGTTCGATCCCAGGACCCCAAGATCATGGCCTGAGCCAAAGGCAGACGCTTAATCCAATGAGCCACCCAGGCATCCCTCTAGTTTTTTCTTTTTAAATACTGGTCATGAGCCAATAAATTGATTTCTCTACCATTAACGGGTCATGGTCAGAGTTCACAGAACCTGGAGTCACGCTTGCACATTTACTCAAGGAGACATTTAAGCTTTGCGCAGTGGCAGTATCGTAGCCAATGAGGTTTATCCGAGGCGCGATTATTGCTAATTGAAAACTCAAGGAGACATTTAACAGATCATTCACTGTAGCAAGGATTATAAAAATTAAAAAAAAGAAAGAAAGAAAGAAAGAAAGAAACAATCTACATGTTCACCAGTGGGTAAATGGGCAAATAAAAAAAGATATATTCATATGAAGACAACCACATAACAGTTAAAAAGAATAAACTGGAGCCACATATTTAAGAATGTAGATTTTCAATTAAAAAGTAAAAACAAATAATCTACTTTTTTAAAAGATTTTATTTATTTAGGAGAGGAAGAAAGAATGCACAAGCAGAGGCTTGACATCATCATCCTGAGGTCACGACCCGAGCCAGAATTAAGAGTCGATACTTGACCAACTGAGCCACCACCCAGGTGCCCCCCCAAATTATCTATTTCTTTAGCCAGATAAATTGTAAGCTAAAATCTCACCAGCTATATTAAAAAACAAGAAAACCACGCAAAACTGTTATTTGGGTAACTTCTAAAGAACTGCTTATTCGTATGACATTTACCCAATATTATATTGATTTTTAAAAGCTCTCCTGATCCTGCTGAATGTCTGAACATAATATTTTTTTAAAGAGTAGAAATGCAACAATGAGCTATCCCTACACCTCTACTGGAATGGCAAAAATCGAGAAGACTGACAACATCAAATGCTGACAAGGATACAGAACAAGAGAACTTTCACATTCGTTGCTGGAAAAAATGCAAAATGATACAGGTACTCTTTGGAAGACAGTTTGACAGTTTCTTACAAAACTAAAAATCCCCTTGCCATACAATCCGACAATCAATGTCCTTGGTATTTACCCAAATTAGTTGAAACTTATGTTTCAACATAAATGCTTACACAGCAGCTTTATTCATAATTGTCAAAACTGGAAGCAAACAAGAAGTATTTCAGAAAAAAAAAAAGAAGTATTTCAGAAGGTGAATGGATACACCGTGGTATGTTCAGACGATGGAATATTATTCAACGATAAAAAGAAAAGAGCTATCAAGTTATAAAAAAACTGAGGAACCATGAAAGCACACTGCTAAATGAAAGAAGGCAATCAGAAAAGACTACACATTGTATGATTCCAACTACATGACATTCTAGAAAATGCAGATTTCTGGAGACAGTGTGAAGATCAGTGGTCGCCAGGAGTTGAGGAGGAGGCGGGAGCAAACAGGCAGAGCACAGGGTTTTCCGGCAGTGTTCCTACTGTCTGAGACAGCAACGGCGGCTGCACACTATTACACACTTATCGAAACCCAGAGACCATAAACACAAAGAGGGAACCCTAATGCAAAGCATGGGCTTTAGTTAATAATAGTATATCAATATTAGTTCATTGGGGTGCCTGGGTGGCTCAGTGGGTTAAAGCCTCTGCTTTCGGCTCAGGTCATGATCTCAGGGTCCTGGGATTGAGCCCCACATCGGGCTCTCTGCTCAGCAGGGAGCCTGCTTCCTCCTCTCTCTCTGCCTGTTTCTCTGCCTACTTGTGATCTCTGTTTATCAAATAAATGAATAAAATATTTTTTAAGAAAGTTAAAAAAAAAAAACTTAAATAAAAAAAAGAAACCTATTACTATTTAACCTTTTAAAATATACTCGTGCTATTTTTAAACCATGCACTTACATTATTTTCAGATGAATTATCAGAGTACACATTAAAGTTCTTGTCCTGTTGCTGTTTTTGTTAATTAACAAGTCTTTTCTTCCTTACCTTCTTCCCACCAGGCTTCTCCACAGTAAAAACTTCACTCCAGATCTGAATCCCTGTTGTTTCTGGGTCAGAGCCCCCTCTCCATGAAAACCCTGTTAATGGTTCTTCTGAGTCACCCAACCAATTTGAATGGCCACCTTCCTTCTATAGGAAAAAAAAAGAAATTTCCATTAAGTCTTAAATTTTGAGTAATTTTACATATCAAGGATAATCGACGAGCTTATTTTGCTCTTTTGGATATTTTCCAATCTGAAATGAAACAATTCAAATTTACCTGGAAATATAAATATCGTAGCATGAAGTCCAGGAAGAAGGACTTGCCCTTTCGGAAGGCACCAGCCACCGACACCACCACCACATCAAGGTCTCGGATGTGGTCCTGCAAGAGAATACTGGCCAAGGCTTTCTCTTCTAGCTCATAGGAATGCTGGTCTTTCTGAACCAAAACAACCTGCACTGGGCCAGGCTTTCCACTCTCCATGGCATCACCTAGATTGTTGTAGAGAAAAAGAAAATTAGTTTCCAAATCTTTTTTAAATTTGTATTTTTGAACATGGGAAAAGCAAAAACTTTTTAAATGACACAAAAGCACAAACAATAAAAGAAAAAATGACAAATTAGACTCCATTAAAATTAAGAGTTTTTGTTCATTAAAAGACATCATTAATGGGAGGATCGGGTAACTGGGTGATAGACATTAAGGAGGGCCCGTGATGTAATGAGCCCTGGGTGTTACATAAAACTGATGAATCACTGACCTCTACCTCTGAAATCAATAATACATTATATGTTAATTAACTGAATTTAAATTTTAAAAAAGACATCATGAAGAGAAAGTAAAAATGAAAGCCACAGACTAGGAGAAAACACCTATATCCAAAAGACTCACATCCACAGTCAATATAGAATTTCTTTTTTTTTTTTTTAAGATTTTATTTATTTATTTGACAGAGAGAGAGATCACAAATAGGCAGAGAGACAGAGAGAGAGATGAGGAGAAGCAGGCTCCCTGCTGAGCAGAGAGCCCAATGCGGGACTCCATCCCAGGCCCCTGGGATCATGACCTGAGCCGAAGGCAGAGGCTTAACCCACTGAGCCACCCAGGCGCCCCTCAATATAGAATTTCTTAAGAAAAGGACAAATATTCCAATTTTAAAACAGTAATAAGCAGGGCACCTAGGTAAGCTCAGCCAGTTAAGCGTCTGCCTTTGGGTCAGGTCATGATTCCAGGGTCCTTGGATCAAGTCCCAGGTCAGGCTCCCTGCCTCTCCTCCCTTGGCCCCTCCTCCCTGCTCGTGCCCTCTTTTCTTCTTACTCTCTCTCCCTCAAATAAATAAAATCTTTAAAGATGAGCAGAGAGCCTGAGACAGGGCTCAATCCCAGGATCCTAAGATCATGACCTGAACCGAAGGCAGATGCTTAACCCTCTGAGCCACCCAGGTACCCCAATAAATAAAATCTTAAAAAAAAGAAAAAAAAAAGATTCACATCAACTTTATTCAAAATAGTCCCAAAGCAGAAACAATCCAAATGTCCATCAATAGTAGATAAGGGTGCCTGCCACTGCTAAGCCTTTTAACATACATTTTATTTAATCTTCAGAATAACCCCATGTGGTAAATAATACAGCCTCATCTTTAAAAATAAGGAAACTAGGGCTACAAAAGTTAAATGTCTTGTCCAACATGTTCCGGAGAAAAGCTCAAAACGCTCTTTATGTGCTAGGACTTGCAGATCACTTTTTTTTTTTTAAGATTTTATTTATTTATTTGACAGAGATCACAAGTAGGCAGAGAGGCAGGCAGAGAGAGAAGAGGAATCCGGCTCCCTGCTGAGTAGAGAGCCCGATGCGGGGCTTGATCCCAGGACCCTGAAATCATGACCTGAGCCGAAGGTAGAGGCTTAACCCACTGAGCCACCCAGGCGCCCCTTGCAGATCACTCTTAACAACCTAGTCAACATTTTAGGGGCAATTAATTCTTTACCTCACAATTAAGCACTAACTAGTAGTTTCCCTACCAAAGTTGAAAGCAGAAAGATATCAATTCCTTGAAATTCACAGAGCCACTCAGCAGCTATGGATTTACAGAAAGTTTACAAAAAACTACCAGTGTGGCCTCAGGGATGAAGCAAAGCACTATTTCCCGAAGTATAAGTATGCAGCACTGGTATAAAAGATGTTTTCATGTAGTTAAAAGGACATTGTTTTAATAATTACGTATTTTCATGTGTATAAGGAAACAAAACCATGTTTTAATGGTTTACTACTTAGAAGAATGTTAAGTTTAAAAGATGAATCAATTCAAAGTAAATTGAAAAACAAATATTAAGCAAAGCACAGTACAGGCAAACAGATATGGCCAAAATCACAAATACGGTCCCCAAATTGCTTTTGTCTGGGAAACACTGAAGGCTGTGTGATCACAGTAAAAAAGTCAACAAAACAGCTTGCCTGCCAGATTCTACCCATTGAGCTATGGGAATTACTACTCACTTTTTATACTTAAAATATCAGAAAGTAACAAAAGGCTCTTCCCACTTTTATATTTTTATCAAACTAGTGGAAAACAAGTTATAAATATACTTAAACTGCCACGATGTCCTTGTAATAAATGTGTATTACTATCTTTCTTTCCCATTACTGCCTGGGTAAGAAGGAAACATTTCTGTGAATAATAATAATCTCTTGCGGTCTTTTTTACTGCCACAATAGGAGGTGAATCCAAGACCTAAAGACCTTCAATCTTTCATATGAAAGAACTATCGAGGGCACCTGGTGGCTCAGTTGGCTAAGCGTCCACCTTCGTCTGCTGTCCGCTCAGGTCAGGATCTTGGGGTCCTGGGATCGAGTCCCGCATGGAGCCCCCTATTCAGTGGGGAGTCTGCTTCTCACTCTCACTCTGCTCCCCCTGCTTGTGCTCGCTCCCTTTCTCTGTCAAATAAATAAAAATAAAATCTTAAAAAAGAAAAAAGAACTAACAAGAACTCACTCAGATCTTATGGATAAACCAGTGTTACGTACTGCACAAGACTCAGAGCAGGTCCAAACCAAGTCCCTGTGGTGGCTGGTTGCTCCCCCAGTAATTCATTTTCCCCTCCTGCTATGGCAACTGATTTTTAGCTGGGCATCAAACTGCCCAAAAGAAATCTTCAACCCAACCTTGCAGCGGGAGTTATCACTGTGTGACTCAGTTCAGACTGGAAATGATACAGCAAATTCTGGGGCAGGCACTTTCCCCTTTCCTGCTCTCTGGATGTATTTGGGGGAGGGAGTCATCATGCACCAGGCGCATGAGGGCAACGCCCCAGAAATACTGGAGCTACAAGAGAGGTAGGGCCTTGGACTTCGTGTAGCAGAACTGCCCTGCTGGCCCACTTTTATGTGAAATAAATAAGTAAATAAATGTCTACCTCGTTTAGATTAACTAATTTGAAGGCTCTATCGGATACAGCCAAACCCAGGAACCAGTTTAAGAGTCCCCCAGGATCTCACAATTAAGTTCATGATACTGGCTCTTTCCATTTCATCTATTAAACCATTAAAGTCTACAGAACAAAGCAGACACACAACAGATGATCACAGGAAGAATGAATCTGTCGGGCTGTAATATAGCGGAAGGCCACAACCCTGAGAATGCAGGTGGTTTTGCCAGAGCAACAGACACAGAAGGTAAGGTTCCCTGGGCTACTGACAAGACGGAATAACCCAATGACAGGAACGTATGCAGTTATGCACAATGAGCTGTACTTCAAGAGAATCTGAAGACCACTGAGGACAGTTGTGGGGGGAAAAGGTGATGAAGCCCTTCACTCAACTCTTCCTCTCCTTCTGCCCAGAGAACAGTGAAAAGGAAGAGAAAACCAGACTATTTTAGTTGGAGGAGCGGAGCTGATCTTGCATTTCTCTTCGAATGGTTTACTGGACACACTGGATTTAGAAAGATCTTGCTCCTTTGGTTTCCATCCACTTAAGGGAAAAATCATTGTGAACCGCACACGTCACCAATAATCCAATTTAAACAAATAGAGTTGCTCACTTTTCACCATATCATCTTTCTCTCTCATTTTCTAAGACAAGACAGTACCTTTTTTTCTAAAAGATTTATTTATTTTGAGAGAGAGCAAAAGGGAAGCGAGGGGGAGAGGAAGAGGGAATCTCTAGCAGACACGGCACTGAGCATAGAGCCTGACACAGGGCTCACTCTCGCGACCCTGAGATCATAACTGGAGCCAAATCCAAGAGTCAGATACTCAACCGACTGAGCCAGCCAGCTGCCCCCAAGACAGTATCATTGATCTTCCAAGTAAAAACTTTACTTTTACTCACCCCTTTCCAGGTGTCATCTAAATGCCATTTATTCTTTTAAAAAATTGCTAAAAGGGGTGCCTGGCTGGCACAGTTGGAAGAGTATGCAACTCTTGATCTTGAGGTCATGAGTTCAGGCCTCACATGGGAGGCAGAAATTACTTAAATGAGTAAAACTATAAAAATTTTAACAAAAAAATAAATGTCCTTTGCCGATTTATCCCCATATCTCAGGCTCCCCAATCCCTTACGATGTCTTAATCAAAACCTCAGGACCTTCTCCCTTAGATCTTACCACCACCTCCTGATCTTTCTCACCTATTAGGTACTATCCCCAAGTGTTGCTTTAATGATGCGATCTCATCCATTAGGGCTGACCTCCTTCAATATAGTACATAAATACATCACGATAGCAACTACATAAGGGCTCCCCAAACACTTTATGGATCAAGGACTCAAAGCTAAATCTCCATCCTCTAAGTCAAACCCTTTCACCATTCTCCCCACTTATTCCTCACCCTCCCTCGTCCTCTCAGACAAATTTACTTTCACTGGTCTTTCTACTGAAGAAACAGGATTCTGGTCCTGTCCTGCCTTGATTCCAAAATTTCAAATGTATAACTTATTCAACCACTTGTTCCCATGGCCTCAAAAACACATCCCTCCCCCCCAACTCCAGGCAAAGACTGACCCTTCAACACCCACCTTCTCCTCCCTCTGGCCCAATCCTTTGCCTATCACTTTACATGGTATACTTAAAAAAAAAAAAGAAAAGAAAAAAAAAAGAAAGAAAAAAAACACGTTCTGGAGTCTAGATACAGCAGGGCTTGAATGCTTCCTTTCTGCCCTCTAGAATGTAAGCTCCATTAGGGTAAGAACTTTTGTCTCTGCTGTTCAATGCTATATCCCCCAAGACCCCAGAACCGTGCCCATACATAGTAGATATCCAAAAAATATTTCTGGAATAACTGAATAAACTCCACCACTTAGTCTCAATGTAACTATGGATAAATTTCTAACCACTTTCAGGTCCATTTATTTAGAAACTGAATACTCATCTCAAAGCTCAGAGTCCAATACATACTAGAAACTCATAAAGTGGTCCCACTTTCCTATTTTTACTAAAACCTCATACATACTGTATTATCCCACCCATTCCAATATTAATATTAATCATGACTTATCACTCACGTGGGAACTTCTGGGGAGTAGGGAAACTGTTATACTCAGCCCCAGTATCTAAAAGGAAGAATAACAGTCTCCTAGTATTGTGAGCACTAAACCCAGTAATACTTGCCAAGCACCTCAATAAAAACCAGTTTCTTCCCTTCCCCCACTGCGGTCTCCTTTCTTTCTGGGCCAAACTCCTTGAAGGTGTGTCTTCATTCATGTACCTGCCCATTCCCTTCTCATTACCTTGCAACCTGACCTTCCTCTCAACCTCCTTGCTGAAACTCTTCGTTTATCAATGACCTGTCTTGCCAAATCCAATGGCCCTTCCTTGATTCTCACTTCACCCTCTCTGCATAACAAAACACAACTGGCATCTGCTTCTAGAACTCCTGAAAACCTTTGGTCTCAGAGACAGTGCCCATTTCTAGCTCCCTTCCAACCTCTTCACCATCTTTTGCTACTTCTTTTTCTCTTCAGGCTCCTCTGAGCGCCACGGGTGCTCTGCTTCCATCTCGAAGTTCTCCTTCACTCCCTCACTGAGCTCTTTTATTAGTTCACTATACCCTCTTTTGGTGATGCAACGTCATTAATTCCCAACCTGCATTCAGGTCCAATACACAACTGCCTCAGGGACAGACGCACCTGGATACTCCACTGTCACCTCCTTCTCAGGAGTAGTGTGTAGAAATATATGGGCACAAGAGTCAAGAGACGAGTTCCTGTTCCAGTTCTACCACTAACAACCTATGTGACTCTGGGCATGTCTAGTTTGTGGTCTCAAGAGTGAAATGAGTCAAGATTTAACTTCTAGAAACCCTGCAGGACTAACACTCTCTGTATCTATTTATGGTATTGTCGCAATGAATCCTCAGTTACTCCACTTCTTTCAAATCTCTACTTCTCAGCCTCCACAGCTTCCCTGACTCCATCTTCCTATATACCATATAGCTCCAAATCCATTTATTTCCTTTTTTATATGTATATTTATGTGAGAGAGCGAGTGAGCACGGGGGAATGGGGGGGAAGCGGGCACAGAGGGAGAAGGAGAGAGCATCTTAAGCAGACCCCACACTGAACGTGGAGCCTGACACAGGGCTCAATCCCATGATCCTGAGACCACAACCTGAGCTGAAACCAAGAGTTGGACACTTAACCGATTGCATCACCCAGGCTCATTTCTCCCTCCTAGGACTAAAGCTTGTTTTGGCAAAGGTGGTTATTCTCCGGTGAGGCAGAATGTACAGGAAAAAGGCCTTCCCCAACACTTAGGGCCCAGCTGTAGAATGACTGTACAAACCACATGATTAAATCGTTTTACTTCTCTGCGTCTCAGTTTCCTCTACAAAATCTGGCAGTTAGGTGAAGCTATTGTTTTTCTAGCTCTAAGAGTCAGTGACTCTTCAACAACTGAAAATTTCCTGAATGTCTAAACTGGCCAAACTTGCTAGGTAACCTATACATCCCTTGGGTTAAATTTAAATTGTACAGGCCTGGCTAAAGAACAGATCAAAATTTATAATGATAAAAACATTAAAGCAACTTGCTCAGTAAGGACTCACACAAAAGTTTCTGAGGTTTGGGGTTTTTGTTTTGAGGGTTTTTGGGGGGAGGGAGGAAGGGCTTCCCCTAATTGCAATGAAATTACTCTCACTTCTCAGGAATCTTAAACTCTGGAGATCTTACCTCCAGGAATGTTATTAAAAAAACCTTTAGGGTGCCTGAGTGGCTGAGAGGGTTAAGCCTCTGCTTTCCGCTCAGGTTGTGATCTCAGGGTCCTGGAATCATGCCCCGCATCAGGCTCTCTGCTCAGCAGGGATCCTGCTTCCCTCTCTCTCTGCCTGCTTCTCTGCCTACTTGTGATCTCTCTCTCTCTCTGTCAAATAAATAAATAAATAAATAAAATCTTAAAAAAAAAAGAAATAAGATATTTTAAAAAAAGAGAAAAAGAAAAACCTTTAGGGGACAACCTTTTATGCCTTTTCCCTTTAGTAAAGCAATTATTTCCCAAGATCTAGATAACCACTCTGAGACAACAGTAATCCTCACTTATATGAACAGTTAATGCTTATTTAGATGAAGAGTTGATGCTGTATTATGTTCATTTATATGAATAACAGAAGAGACATTTTGTACACACAGATATGGCCTGACTATAGCCACATCTGTCATCCATTTACACATAAGTGAACTGAAAACCAATGTTTAAAAAAAAAGAAAAAAAAAGACGAATAGACCAAATACTGTATCATATTGCCAATTCTGATTATTGCTGTAAATAGTACATGGTAATACTGAATCAGTCATCATTTCAGTTATATAAGAAGTGCTGAAAATTCTTGGATAATTAAAAAGACTTTCGGGGCGCCTGGGTGGCTCAGTGGGTTAAAGCCTCTGCCTTCGGCTCAGGTCATGATCTCAGGTCCTGGGATCGAGTCCCGCATCGGGCTCTCTGCTCAGCAGGGAGCCTGCTTCCTCCTCTCTCTCCGCCTGCCTCTCTGCCTACTTGCGATCTCTATCTGTCAAATAAATAAATAAACAAAATATTTTTTAAAATAAATAAATAAAAAGCCTTTCAACAGTCCATGTGGAAGCTACAAACTTTTTTCTAATTACTTTTCAAGTACTGATTTAGCCTTTACTTCTGGCACAATACAACCTTAACCCAGACTAACCAGTAGGTTTAAATGTGCCTGTTCAAATAATCTCTGTAATAACAGCATTCAACAGCCTGGCTCTGCACTAAAATGAGAAGAACAGACAACCCAAATAGAAAGAAGCTGAAAGACTAACAAGTGAAACTAATTCTCGTAAGGAAAACTGTAGAGATCTGAGCAAATGACAGCATTAACTCTTCTAGAATGATCTAACTCTGAATGTTTGTCTTAAAGATGTTTTATTTGAGAGAGAAAGAGAGAAGGCACACGGAGGGGCAGAGGGACAGAGAGAGAATCTCAAACAGACCCCCTCACTGAGCGAAGAACCCAATAGGGCTCCATCTCATGACCCCAAGATCACAACATGAGCTGAATCCAAGAATCAGATGCTCAACTAACTGTACCTCCCAGGAGCCCCTGCAGCTACTTTTTAAAAAGTCTTTTAGATTGGGGTGCCTGGGTGGCTCAGTGGGTTGGGCCTCTGCCTTCAGCTCAAGTCCTGATCTCAGGGTCCTGGGATCAAGCCCTGCACTGGGCTCTCTGCTCGGCGGGGAGCCTGCTTCCTCCTCTCTCTCTGCCTGCCTCTCTGCCTTCTTGTGATCTCTCTCTCTGTTAAATAAATAAAATCTTTTTAAAAAATGAATAAATAAAAATAAAAAGTCTTTTAGGGGCACCTGGGTGGTGCAGTCTGTTGAGCATCCATCTCTTGTTTTGGCTCAGGTCACAATCTCAGGGTGCCGGGATCAAGCCCCACGTCAGGCTCTGCACTAGATGTGGAGTCTGCTTAAGATTCTCTCTCCCTCTGCTCCTTCCACTTATGTCACCTCCTTCACTCAAATAAATGAATAAAATCTTAAAAAAATAAGTCATGGGGCGCCTGGGTGGCTCAATGGGTTAAAGCCTCTGCCTTTGGCTCATGTCATGGTGTCAGGGTCCTGGGATCGAGCCCCGCATCAGACTCTCTGCTCAGCGGGGAGCCTGCTTCCTCCTCTCTCTCTACCTGCCTCTCTGCCTACTTGTGATCTCTCTCTCTCTGTGCCAAATAAATAAACAAAACCTTAAAAAAAAAAAAGTCATTTTAAAAATGCAAAAGTAGCTGCAGAGGCTAAATAAAAGTCACTGAGACTACTGAATCATCATCAGCCTTTCCAGTCCTATGGAAAACATACATTCTGGGGGCGCCTGGGTGGCCCAGTGGGTTGAGCCTCTGCCTTCGGCTCGGGTCATGATCCCAGAGTCCTGGGATCGAGCCCCACATCGGGATCTCTGCTGGGCAGGAAGCCTGTGTCCCTCTCTCTCTCTGCCTGCCTCTCTGCCTACTTCTGATCTCTGTCTGTCAAATAAATAAATTAAATATTAAAATATATATATGTGTGTATATATATGTATATATATACATTCTAAGAAATAAGTTCTATTAAAAAACATTATAGGGAAAAAAGTTTAAATTCCCCTCAAATATTTGAAAAGACCATCTGAACAGTGATAAACTCAAGGAAACTAGTTAACTGTAAGCAAGTACAACTGCTTTTTCAGAAAATTCATACAGAATTAAGTTAATCAATTCAACAATGCACACCAGGTTCCTCAAGCTCAGCACTACTGCTATCTTGGGCTGGGTAACTCTTCGTTATGGGGAGCTAGTCTGTTAATTGTAGGATATTTGGCAGCAACTCTGGCCTCTACCCACTAGATACCAGTAGTGCTACCCCTGGTTCTCAGACCCAAAAATGTCTGCAGATATTGCTAGATGTCCCATAGCTGCAAAATCCCCCCAGGTGAAGAACCACTACGGCAAAGCCGGCCCCAGTGCTCATCTTTACTATTCAGAGTTCCAAAGAGCAGATTAACTACAGTTTCAGAAACATTTCACTGAGTAGAGTGTATGACTCAGGGCAAAGTTATGACCTGAGTTTTCCACTCTCCTTTTGAAACACATTTACTAAAGGGCAAGAGGAACACACCCAAAACCAGAAGCACACTATTTCATGCCTTGTTCTCGATGGCAGTCTTTAAAGTCCCTAACTCAGGCAAGGCCAGAGAGAACGTATCATCATGTATGATGGTAAACCCTCAGCCAACTCAAACTGCTGGGTGTGGTTCCATTTTGCTGATGGTTGGGAGTGCTTTTTTTTTTTTTTTTAATTTGACAGAGAGAGATGACAAGCAGGCAGAGAGGCAGGCAGAGAGAGGGGAGGAGGCAGGCTCCCTGCTGAGCAGAAAGCCCAATGCGGGGCTCCATCCCAGGACCCTAGGATCATGACCTGAGCCGAAGGCAGCGGCTTAACCCACTGAGCCACCCAGGCGCCCTGGGAGTGCTTTTATACAGTCTATTTTGTCTTAAGGCACTAAGTATGCTGGTAGATACATGTACATTTTTTTTAAAAAAGATTTTATTTATTTATTTGACAGAGAGAGATCACAAGTAGGCAAAGAGGTAGGCAGAGAGAGAGAGAGAGAGAAGGAAGCAGGTGCTGAGCAGAGAGCCCGAAGTGGGACTCGATCCCAGGACCCTGAGATCATGACCTGAGCCAAAGGCAGCAGCATAACCCACTGAGCCACCCAGGCGCCCCGATAGATGTACATTTGTAAAGCTGTTTCAATAAAAAAACTACCTATACCCAACAGAAGAGAATATGGAGAAAATTTACATTGGAATCAATTAAAGGGTTTAAGAGGGAACTTATTCTCAATGCATGTGTTACAACAAATCTTTATACTTGAGCACAGAATGCTGAACAAAACCACATTTTGTCAATTTTGTAGTGGTTTATGGATTTATAAAGACCAATTATGACTATACAGTACTTAAGATTCAGAAATGCAGAGACTAGGTTAAATCTAAAAATGATGCCAGGGGGGCACCTGGGTGGCTCAGTGGGTTAAAGCCTCTGCCTTCAGCTCAGGTCATGATCCCAGGGTCCTGGGATGGAGCCCCACATCGGGCTCTGTGCTCAGCAGGGAGCCTTCTTCCCTTCCTTTCTCTCTGCCTACTTGGGATCTCTGTCAAATAAACAAATAAAATCTTTAAAAAAAAAAAAAAAAAGATTCTCTTTGGGGCGCCTGGGTGGCTCAGTGGGTTGGGCCGCTGCCTTCAGCTCGGGTCATGATCTCAGGGTCCTGGGATCGAGTCCCGCATTGGGCTCTCTGCTCGGCAGGGAGCCTGCTTCCCTCTCTCTCTCTCTGCCTGCCTCTCCATCTATTTGTGATTTCTCTCTGTCAAATAAATAAATAAAATCTTTAAAAAAAAAAAAAACTTTTAATAAAAAAAAATAAATAAAAATGATGCCAGGCTATGCTATAGAAAAAAATTATTTTTTTAGTAGACTGAGTTCAATATTCATCTCATTTGACACTTCCCTAAAAATAAAAAATCACCAAAATCAGGGTGCCTGGGTGGCTCAGTTGGTTAAGCATCTGCCTTTGGATCAGGTCCTGATCCCAGGGTCCTGGGATCCAGCCCTGAAATGGCTCCCAGCTCACCAGGGAGACTGCTTCTCCTTCTCCTTCTGCCCCTCCCCACTGCTTGTGTGCACAAGCGTGCCTGTCCAGGCTCCCTCTGTCTCTATCTCAAATAAATAAAAACTTAAAAAAAAAAAAAATCACCAAAATTCATTTGGTTACCTGAGGGTTTTGTGTTCCAGATGAATAAGGTTTTCTTAATTGTCAATATTTGACTTGGATTCCTTATGATTTCAAGACATAAAAAGTTAATCTTATTTTTTTTTTCCACTGACTATACCAGCAAAGGCTATTTTCTAACTTTTAATATGCTTTAGCATATTAAATCCACAAGTTCATAAATACATCAACAAGTTCTCTCGATATACATACTAATAAAAAGCATCCTTTACAAATTTCCAAAGAGCATCAACTTCTCAATACACTGATATTATAAATCAAACTTCCTATTAAGTAAACAAATCAATTGAAATGTAAGCAACCACCTATAGGGAAATTTTATTCTCTATTAGTATGCAAATTAGAATTACTCAAAGTTCTTTTTTTAACGTTGCCCGGCCACACAATGAATTAAATCACAATCTGTGGGTCCCATGCACTGTCAGGTTTAAAATACCGCAGGTTATTCTAATCATGCAGCAGAATGCAGATCCAAAAGCCCAACTAAAGGTTTTTTTCTTTTAATTAAAGCTTTCCCCTCATTTTCCCCCCTTTGATGTTTTTTAAAGAATATACTCCCAGGGGCGCCTGGTTGGCTCAGTAGGTTAAGCCTCTGCCTTCGGCTCAGGTCATGATCTCAGGGTCCCAGGCTCTCTGCTCAGCAGCGAGCCTGCTTCCCTTCCTCTCTCACTGCCTGCCTCTCTGCCTACTTGTGATCTCTGTCAAATGAATAAATAAAAATCTTAAAAAAAAAAAAAGAATATACTCCCAAAACCTCAAAGACAACTTGCAAAAATGTTTTAAAATTTAGATTAACTTTAAAATGCAGCTGTGTTATTCGAACAATTTCTCAGTTCACAAGGCCATAGAAACTTTAACAGGTATGCCTTATAGGCAAATTCTAGTTCCCAACAAGTTCACACAACCTGGGGTTCCCTATTTCACTGGAATCTTAATATGTAGCCAAACTGTTAAGTGACCTAGCACTGGGGATTGGGGGAGGTAGAGAGAATTTTATATTAATTTACTGCTTTTTATAATTCTCTATTATCTCATTTTAAATTAGTGTGCATTTATCCTTTATTCTAAGATTTAGAAATCATAAAAATGAAAAACACACGAGCTCCACCACAGAACACCAAGTTAACAAACCCTATTCTAAACAACTTCTATTGAGTGAAAGCTACAGAAAGTATGCTGGTATAGGTATCTATCTTGTTGTCATTTTTCCTAATTTCACGGTTACTCCAATGAGAGAGTAAACGATAGCTAATAAAACAACGTGCTGTCCTGTTAATTCCTCATTACATAGAACTCCTTTTCATCCACGCCTTTCCTTTACAGGTGGTAAAACAGAAACAGGGATTTCTAGACTTCAAGCTAGTTTCTATGGAAAGTGGGGGGGAAAAGCACTAATTTGAATTTCAGTTCACTGCACTACTGAATCCTGACATGGATTTAAAACCACGTAGGTTTCGCTTCTCCAAAAGCAAGACAAAATGTGAAACTGCGTTTTTCGTCCGTTAGTTCTTTTCTCCCTTTCACAAATCATTCCACCCAGCTTCGTATTCAACTTTGAGGGCTGAGATTTATTAAGATTCTTCAGTGTTTTCATTGCTTTTAGATTTCGCAAGTGAAACTTCTGGCGATTTCAATAGCACACACATTAAGCAAGAATAAAGCCAGGTAAAATGACAGGTGAAGTATCCCTCAATCTTTGATGACTTTCCACTTGGTTTTTCTTTTACTATTCTTTCTGTCTTCAGGAAAGCAAGAGAACAACGTACGATCCCGAACGTACTAAAATAACTTCCTAAAAAGCCATTAAGGCCACATTCTTTTATTTCGTTTATGGAAAGAAGTGCGGGTTTAAAATCAACTTTCCTAATGCTTGCCAGCGCCTCGAGGTCGTTAGGATAAAAATAAAGCTTCCAACTCCAAGACACTTCGGAGCTGTCAAGCGCTTTGTCAAAGACAAAGTAAAGCATCTGCCTTTCCGCTGGGACCGGGACCCCGGTTGCGGGCCCGCGAGCCTGCGGAGCGCCAGGCGGGAGGGAGCCGCAGCCCCGGAGCGCGCGGCTCCGCCAGGGCGGGGCCGCAACTGCGGGGCGCCGCCCGCCAGTCCCCCGGCCCTAGAGCACCGCGGGCCTCCCCCTAGCGCTGGGCCCAAGCGCCCGGCCCGACCTCCGACGGCTACCGCTCCCACCGGGAGCCGAAGGAAGCGCCGCCCGCGCCCCGCCGGCCGGGCCTCGCTAGCAGCCCCCGGCCCCGAATTCGCGGGCCGAGGGTACCCCGGCGAGGGGCACGGGGTCCCAGCCCCGGGACGAGGAACGGGCGGCGGTGCGGGCGGGCGTTCCCCTCGGAAGGAGTCGGGAGCGCGGCGGAGGGGCCACGGAGCGGGCCCGGGGACAATTGGGCGCCTCACCTGCTCCTCCCGAGGCAGCCGCTACCGCTCGCTGAGGGGACAACATGGAGCCTCCGCCTTCAGCAGAAGCAGCAGGGGCGCAGAGAGGGGCGGGCTGAGTCGGGAACGACCGGGCCCAGGAGGCGGGAAACGGGCGGGGCCTGGACTCCAGAAGAAACTGGGCAGAAGGAGGGGCACGCAGAGCTTCGAGGGAACGAACACAGGGCGGGTCTACGAGGCCCGACGGACCGCGCTCCCCGAGACCGGCAGTGGGCTTGCCGGAGCGGGAAGGCGGGGGCGAGAAGGGGAGGCGCACCCGGTCAAATCCCGCCACCGCCCGACGCGTACGCTGGAGCGCGCGAGCGGGCTGCGGGCTACCTGGGAGTGCGCCTTGGGTGCGATGGTCCGTTGGGAATTGTAGTTCCACGCTCTCTGGGTGCCCCGCCTGCGGGTCCCTATTCTGCGCACTCATCTGGGGCGGGGAGGAAGCGGAAGAAAGGGAAGGGGCTTGGCGCGTCTGTTCGACGACTGAACTACAACTCCCAGCAGGCCATCCGGGGAGGGGAGGGGAAGGGCGGGTCGGCTCAGGCCGGGGATCGCCCGCCCACCCCGCCGAGATCTTAGCGTTGAGACCCGCCCGGGGGGCGGAGGACTTGGGATGACCGGCCACAACCCCCACCTGCCGCGTTTGACGGTTCGGTGTTTAAGGACTAAAGGACCAAAAGGAGGCCTTAAACCTGGATGACGTGAGCGTCACTGGTTTTTGTTTTCTTTTTTTAATAACGATTTTGACTTCACAAGGAGAGGAGGACGTGACTTCATCATCATCATCGTCAGTTTCACCCCATAATCGCATGCCTGGCCAAGCCTGGTGATGGACCATCAGCAGCACTCTAACAGCTAAAACTTCCAGTAAAACTCCTTCCACAGGCTCTGTCCAGCCTAAGCCATGGCCATGTTTTGTAAACGTCAGGTTTACAGGGGCTTGCTTTAGAGGTACTTTTGCAAGCACACCCTACTTAAACTGTGTGTTAGGTCCATAAAAACAAGGTTCTCCGAAAATGATTTTATTCACACGTCACATGTGATTAAGAAAATGTAAGTTGTAAATGTAAGTTGAAAATGTAAGAATCTTGTTTGGGTTTGCTGGGGTAGGGACGGTTATCGGAGATTAGTAGCTGGTGGATCTTACGGGAGGCTAAAACAGCCATCCCATTACCACCCCCTCTTGGCATCACCATATCCTCATTCATTAGACAAATTATTATAATTTCTTCTGCCTCTAACTTTTTAAATTTTTGCTTGCTTGTTTGTTTTTTTTAAGTAATCTGTACACCAGACCTGCGGCTTGAATTCACCACTAAGAAATCAAGAGCCGCATGCTCCTCTGACTGAGCCAGAAAGGTGCCTGCCTCTGCCTTAACTAATACTATAATCTACCCAGAACCTCCTTCCAGTTACCTTCCCGCCCTGCCAAGCCTTTGAGCTGTTTTTTTTGTTTGTTTCTTCCTACTTCCCAAGTGATTAGGACAGAGGTGAAGAGTGAGAGATAATTCTGCCTAATCTTATCTAAAATCCTATTTTGATTTCTTTCACTCTGCCTTCCTATTTTCCCCCAAACTTGAGATTACTTGAATACCCGCCTCTAGGCTAGAGATTTAAGAGTCTCGATTAGATCTAGCCCACTCAGGCCGGCAAGAAACTAGCCAGTAGTGGTTATTGGGGTTTCACACTACTTGTGCAGAAGGCAGGACCTACAGGATATGACACAAGTCCAGGCCATTATGTGGCATGCTCAGGAAGAGAGAGGGGCTAAAGGCCAATGTCTTGTCACAATTGCAACACACAGTGTAAGAATTTAAAACTGCACACATATCCCAGAATTCTCCAGTACCCTTCCCTGTCCAACTTCGTTAGACTTCTTACCATCTGACTTGTGTTTTATTTTTATTTATTTGAGGGAGAGAGCACGAGTGGGCGTGCTCTGAGGGGCAAAAGGAAAAGCAGACTCCCCACTGAGAAAGGACCGCCCCCCAACCGCCCAGTGATGCAGTGCTTGATCCCAGGACCCTAGGATCATGATCTGAGCTGAAGGCAGACACTTAACTGACAGAGCCACCCCAGATACCCCAGACTTATGTTTTAAGTAAAACATAATCTTTATGTTTCTCTTCCCACTAGAAGAGGAATTTTGTCCGTTTACTTTCTTTACTGCTATATCCACAGTGCTTCATACAATGCCAAGCAAATAATAGAAACTAATATTTATTGAATGGATGAGTAAAGAGGGGATATGGAACATTTAACACTGCTCACTCACTTTTATTGCTCCCTTAATATACGCCCCTAACTTTTGCTTTCGAACAAAATACCCTGCTCTATTTTAAGGGCTCCAAATAGAGATCCACTGAAATCCATCCTGTTAGGAGGTCACCAGCAAACACGGGCAGACACAAATCTGTCTCAATTAATTTCATCCAAGTCAGTGTGAGCACATCAGCCTTCCCCATACCTTGTAGAAGTTTTTAGGATTTAGAACACAGTCCAAATTATGGATAGATTTTAGGATTAGTCACAGCTTAGAAAGCTACTCCTGTAAACGAGAACTACATTTTATTGTTAGTGTTGTTTCTTTCTCAAATAACCAGGGTCATCAAAACAGTGGACATTCAAAATGCTAAATATTGATGTTACTGATTACAGCCTGTCCTCAGCCATCTTACTCTGGATTGAGTCATCATGTATTATGATCAGAGCCTAAGCTTTCCTTGTGGTTTTCCAGAAGCAGGTGACAATGCAGACATGTTTGAGTGGTTAAGACCACAGTATTCAGGGTCAGACTCACCTGGGCTTTGCATTTTGGCTTCAATACTTACTAGCTGTGCAAAGTTGGGTGATTTATTTAAACTCTTTGAACTTATTACCTATTGCCAAATGATTTGAGTTGTTGTGGGTTAAATGAGATGTAAGTATTTGGCAATTATGACTGATGTATAGTTAGTGCTCAAAAACTGGTAATCATATTTCATTCTGGAAAGCCAAAACAAAGTCATAAGTATCCAAAACAATCAAGTATTTATGAATCACAGAAATAACAAAATTGTTTTCTGCAGTGACATCCACCATGACTCAGGTCCCAAAGCTTTCCAAAAATAGCTTTCCAAAATTGTTATGTGCCAGGCATAGTGCTAGGCAGTATTGCTGATATATACATAAGACATACTCCTGTCCTCCAGAGACTCAGTCTTGTGGGGTAAACAGCCAAGTAAATAATAACTCACTGGGACTGTGCAGGGCCTTAGTTCAGCCTTTTCTCCTATCGCCTACTCATAGGATCCATGTTTAAGCAACAGTCTGAGACCTCAGAAGGGACAGATTGGACTACTGACATCCCTGGGCATCATTTAAAAAAAAAAAAAAGATTATTTTAGGGAGGAGGGGTAGAGGAAGTGGGGAGAGAATCCTCAGCCTCCCTGCTAAGCGGAGAGCTCCACATGGGGACCCTGAGATCCCAGAACCCTGGGATCATGACCTGAGCCTAAATCAAGAGTCAGATGCTTGGGGCTCCTGGGTGGCTCAGTCAGTTAAGCATCTGCCTTCGGCTGAGGTCATGATCTTGGGGTCCTGGGATCAAGCCCAGCATCAGGTTACCCACTCAGCAGAAAGCCTGCTTCTCCCTCTCCCTGCCACTCCCCCTGCTTGTGCTCACGCTCACTCGCTCTCTCTCTGACAAATGAAAAAATGAAATCTTAAAAAAAAAAAAAAAAGAGTCAGATGCTTAACTGACTGAGCCACCCAGGCAGCCCGACTATTTTCTTTTTATAAACTATGACACCAAGTAAATAGCTCATTCTATACACGGAACAGAAATATATTAAATATTTAATATACAAATATTTAAATGATGCCCAGCTGGGCACCTGGAGTCTTGGGGTCCGTGAGACTAAGTCCTGAGTCAAGTCAGGCTCCGCACTGGGCATGGAGCCTGCTCAAGATTCTCTCCCTCTCCCTTTGCCTCTCCCCTGCCTCTCTGAAAAACAAAAAAGAAAGAAAGAAAAGAAAAAATAGTCAATCCAAACTCACAGACTGTTATAAAGTTGGAATATCAGGCCCTCAACATGGAGGTAACACACTAAGACTCCAAGACCTATGAGCTCCTTCATTATTGTTCTTGTTAACAGCGTGTCTCTCTGCCTCTTCAAAAGGATACTAGAAAAGATCACTAGAATTTACTATTAAGGAAAGGAAGCAACATATCTAACTATGTATAGCATGCTATCATTTCTGTTAAAAAGAGTAAATGAGGGGGCACCTAGGTGGCTCAGTTGGTTAAATGTCTGCCTTTGGCTCAAGTCATGATCCCAGGGTCCTGGGATTGAGACACGTATGAGGGAGGTGGGCTGGTGTCCCTGCTCAACAGAGTCTGCTTCTCTCTCTTGTTCTCTCTCAAATAAATAAAATCTTTTTAAAAATTTTTAAGAAAGAGTGAATGAGGATAAAGATTTGTTATATTCACCTTTGCATTTGCCACAAAAAGCTCCCAACAGTACTTACCTATGTGTGTGCAGAGGGGGAGACTAGGAGCTGGAGAGGGGTTAATAACAGAAGAAAACTTCAAGGTATATATACACTCATCTGTGAGTAGAAATTGCTCCACAGAACTGAGAAGTTGCTATGCTCCAGTGAGCACTTTAAAAATCCCATCTGAGCCCTTCCCTACCTGTAAACATTCACTGAATCCCCATTAGCCTTAAAAGGAAGCCTCAAGGGGGACCTGGGTAGCTCAGTGGATTAAGCCGCTGTCTTCAGCTCAGGTCATGATCTCGGGGTCCTGGGATTGAGTCCCACATCGGGCTCTCTGCTCGGCAGGGAGCCTGCTTCTCTCTCTCTCTCTCTCTGCCTACTTGTGATCTCTCTCTCTGTCAAATAAAATCTTTAAAGAAAAAAAAAAAAAAAAGGAAGCCTCAAGCAGCAGCTCCTTCTGCCCATGGGTCCTGTCCCCGTGCTTTAATAAAATCACCTTTTTGCACCAAAAAGAAAAAAAAAAAAAAAAAAGGAAGCCTCAGTTCCTTAGTGCTCTATTACTGCTTTTCCACACTGTGGCCCCAAGGCATCTTCCCCATTTTCTCTCCCTCTTGTTAGCCCTTGGCTCTAGCCAACCTGGGCTAACCACACCCCAAACACCTTACATGGGGTCATGCTGCAGATCCTCCAGCCACCACAGATGGCTGTGCAGTCTATGTGTAGGTCTAAGGCAGCCCATGGAGGGGAGGGGCAAGAGGGGATCAAATCTAGGCCAAGTTCTGCTAAACAAGCCAGCATTGATTAAAGTGCATCATGGGTTGGGCTGGGAGAAAGGGGTGCTCTTCTGTGACTGGTCTGCCCAGAAGGAGGTCTTATTGTACACTTGCAAAAAAGCAGCCCCTGGCATTTGCTTCATACCATTCTCCTCTGCCTATAGTGACCTCCTAACATTCCAAACTCCCATCTGACTTCGTGCTCCTTCATAAAACCTCCCCAAGCCACTACAACTCCATAGTGATTCCCTCTCCCTTTAAATTCATACAATTCACTTGCCATCTAAAACAACAACATAGCTTTGTGTTGCTGGGGGTTGTTTTGGTTGTTATAATTTTTATTTTTATGTGAGTATGTTCTAAGCCCCAACTAGCTTGTAAGCTTATTGAAGACAGGACAAACATTTTTTGGATTCCTCCAAATTTCCCAGCAGAGTGTCATTCACTCAGCATGTGACCAGTAAACATTTGCGGAACAAACCATACATACAAATAACATCTCAAGCAAGAGTCAGTCTCAGGGAAGTTTACTGGTATAGCAAGAGGGAGCAGGAAGGAAAGGTAGCTTCAGGAATTGGACCTACACAAGGCCTCTGATGTAAAAAATCTTGAGTATGAAAGGACCACCAAGACAACCTCAGTGTCTTGATTTTTAGCTCTTTTCTTTGCTTCTAGTTACCATGAAAACAGGTTTCCTTTCCGAGGAGGGTCTTGAGATCCTAGCAATTGCTGTCAGGACTAGGGAGCAGCACTGTTAATTTCCTTATCCAGCTCCTAATAACATACGTTTTTTAAGCTTTTGCATTTATTAGAATGGCTAGATAACTAGCTTGGTTATCAGATTGGTTTGTATTTCCCTTTGTCATCCAAAGGACAGATTGCTGCGTTGTCAATGGATGCTGTTAAGTGTCAGAGTAAGATATTTGCCACGAAGTTATTTTGGGAAAGATCTTCTGTGCCTTTTTTTTTTTTTTCTTCAGAGCCCTGTGATGGCTAGTTTTTTTCCTATCCGAGCTTTATCTGATCTTAAAAACTGTCAAGGGCAGATGTCATCCACTTCCTGTTCTAGAAGATTTCCACTGGTCAGATCGCTTTTTCTCTGGGTTGCTGCCTGGCTCACCACCTCCCCCTTCACTGCATCTCTACAGGTCTGCCAATCTTGGATTTGCCCTTCAGGTCATTGACTGATTGCTGCTTTAGCAATAATAAGGCTTATAGTTTTCATTGTGGTCATTTCCAGTTTATGCTCCCCTTTCTAAAAGAATTATGCATATTCAGATATTTTAACCAGGTGTATAGAGAAGACTTTCTATTTCACACTCCAACCAAAAACAAAAACAAAAACAAAATGAACAAAATTCAGTATAAGCTAGATATCTGGTTCAACTAAATTCCCTGTTAGGACTCCATCTAGGCCCTAAATAAAATTCAATTATGTGTATTTTGTGCCATATTCTCAAATTTTAATACCTCATTTACCGTCCTCCATAACTGCAGCCAGGATGTGATCTCTTGGCTCTTCTTTTTCTCAGTGGCTCAGCTATTTTTTCCTTCAAAATATATCTTCTTTACCTGATAGCCTATTTGGAGGAAAGGACAACCTTAAGACCCAAGATGGACCCCTCTCTGGGAACAGAAACAACCTAAGAATATGAAGCAGGTTCTGCGGCTGCATTGCAATGTGACTGGAATGAGTAATAGTTTTTCATTCTGTATAGCATCTTGCTCCACCTACCAAATAGGAAACAGTGCCATCTCTGCCTCAGGGTGATATTACGACACACCCAGAAAAATGCACAAGGCACCCTGCAGAGTGGGCCTATCCACATTATGGTTTTCACTTTTCATTGGCGTCACAGGCAGAAACGCAACAGACAATAGACATCTGCTCTGGAATTTATGGGAAAGACATACTCCAGGTAGTGGAAGCAAAAGAAACTAATATCGTTAAAACACATAATCCGCCGACCCTAAAACATTCACAAAAGACGTGTAAAGAGACACTAACCTGCAGGGCCCCCTCCCACTTTGGCCGCAGTGGTGGGCGGAACTTGGCACTTGGCCACGCCCCTTGCGTCTAGTTCCCGGAGGGGCGCGGCCCAGCCCGGCCTCTCGCGCGGACGCAGCGTGAGGCCAGTTTTGCCCCTCCTTCCCCGCAGGAGCGCGGAGGGACAGTTCTTGCGCTTGCGCCCTGCGTCGCTGGGCGCCTAGGCGCGACCGCCGCCCGCCCGAGAGCCCTTTGTGCGCCTGCGCGCTCGCGCTCCCGCCCTCTCGCTGCGCTCGGCTGAGTCAGTCAGTCTGTTGGAGTCTGTCCTCGGAGCAGCAGGAGCGAAGGGACTTCTGAGAGCCAGCTGCTTGGTTATTTTCTTTCCCCTCCCTCTCTCCCGCCCCGCATCTCTCTTCATCCCTTTCCTGCCCTTGCTCGCGCAGCCATGGCGGAGCCGTCGGCGGCCACTCAATCCCCGTCCGTCTCCTCGTCGTCCTCCGGGGCCGAACCCTCGGCGCCCGGTGGCGGGAGCCCTGGATCCTGCCCCGCCCTGGGGGCGAAGAGCTGCGGCTCCTCCTGTGCGGGTGAGGCGCGCCGGGGGAACCCCGCCCTCGAGGGGGTTGTTTTTGGGGTCGGGGAAGGTAAATCACCCTCGCCTGCTGGAGGCTTCAGCCCCCGGGAACGAGCGTCTGGAAAATGGGCTGAGGGGGAGGGGAGCGTAAGGTGGTGCAGGCGGTGAGGAAATAACGGGGTGTGAGACAAACAGGTTGGGGGCGGGGAGATATTCTAGGGAGTGGGCGTTAAAACCGAGGCAGGGCAGGTGGGGAAAAACACCAGTCCGGGGGAGCCGTCCGCTGAACCGGGGTGATTTAGTGGAGGATTAGAGAGATTGAGAGGATTGGGGCAGGTTGGTTGTGGGAGAAAGCACCAGCTACGATTTTGAAGGGATGATGGTGAAAGGGTTGCATTGCAGGTTTACAGACAGATGTTGACATAATCGGAAATTCATGGTAGTCTTACAAAAAAATTTTTTTTTCGTTTTCCGTGGGGAGGATAGGAAGTTTGATGGAAACATTGTAGCCGTTTTCTATACTTTTTTATCTGCTTATACTGGTTTTTTTGTTTTTGGGTTTTTTTTGTTGTTGTTGTTTTTTGTGGCTAGACTCTAAATGTCCGCTTTTCTGAGGCTACGAGGTAAGAGGAGGCGTGATGAGAATAGCTCAGGGAAGATTTGGGAGGGAGCAGCTGATGGTCCAAGATGGATCCGTGGCTGCATCTGCAACACAGACTGCTCTTCACTGGCGCGGCGTGGGGGTGGGGACAAGCAATCAGTTGCTTATATTCCCGAAGATAATAGAGTCATGCCACGCCATCAACACATTTTGATTTCATGCTCTCTCTGGGCTGTTATTGATCGCAGTGTAACAAAAGGGGGTGTTTAGCGCAGAGAGGGGGGAGGGGGAGAAAAATTAGACAAAGCAGGAGCTGGTTGAACCCCATTCTCCTATCCGTGTGAAAGACTAGGAGCGAAGCTGCAGGCCGCTTTTAGTTTCCATTGTAAACGCGTTAGCCTGCTGGTGGGAGCTGGCTGGCAGGCCCCAACTCCCCTCGTGCAGAGATCTGCAGTGCAGATGCCTTCTTGAGGGGGGAGAAATATGCACCATGAGCAGGTGGTGGTTCTTAAAGGAACTCAATCTTTGAAAAAAAGAAAAAAACCTTTTTGTCAAAGTGGGCCATGAGCCTGGGAGAGTACAGATAATTCTGCCTTGTATTTAGTTACCTTAAAGGATTTTGAGGGATTTTAAAATACTTCACTGTCTCCTTTGCCAGAATCTTAGGTTGATGTAAGGAATGTAGAATTTCTGATCTTTGCTTTAAATACCTTCTCTAAGTGTTTGGGTTTTGTTTTGTTTTTTGTTTGTTTTTTTTTTTTAAGTAATCATATCCAAGGTGGGGCTCAGACTCACAACCCCAAGATCAAGAGTTGGATGCTCCACCAACTGAACCAGGCAGGCACCCCTTATTCTCTAGGTGTTTTTGAACAGTGGATTTCTACAAAGAAGCTTTGGTACCCTGCTGGATTTTCCACTGTGGTTTTGGCCATTTCAGTAGAAACAGTATCAAAGGAAGCTTCTGCAAGGTCAAGATTAGCTGCCCAGATAAAGGAATGAGGCAGCAAATTTAGAACTCTTGTTCCCTTTAAACCACCAGCGTTTCTCCTCCAAATTTTCATGTTCTCTGGGCAAAGGTCCAGATGAACAGCAGCTTCCCTATAACTTAGCAACTTGGTGTTTTGGATTTAATCACTTGTCGTTGCTTACCGTTTGGTTGTTGGCCCTTTGGTACACAGCTTTTGATTCTTCCTGATTATAAGTTTTTGGTTCACCTGCAAAATGGATACTGTGTCTTAAATTCTTACCTATTGCAGATGTGTATTAATATTATTTACAAAGCATTAATACAGTTTTGGTGGGCCTCACTTGTCACTACTTGAAAACTTTAGCTTAAGATCCTGCAATGTGTAGTTGCCATTCATTGGAGAAGCTCTTCTTCCCTGCAGAATATTTTCTCCATACCTCAGAAAATGTCCTAGGCTTCTGCACTATGAAGATAAGTTGAAATTTGTCACTCCACAGTTTAACCTATTTAAAATGGATATTTGAGGGGCGCCTGAGTGGCTCAGTGGTTTAAGGCCTCTGCCTTCGGCTCAGGTCATGATCCCAGGGTCCTGGGATCGAGCCCCGCATCAGGCTCTCTGCTCAGCGGGGAACCTGCTTCCTCCTCTCTCTCTGCCTGCCTCTCTGTCTACTTGTGATCTTTGTCTGTCAAATAAATAAATAAAATCTTAAAAAAAATCTTAAAAAAAAAAAATAAAATAAAATGGATATTTGAGAATCTACTTGATTGTTTAAAAAATCTGCTAGTGTTGATTAGACCTTCACCTTCACATTCTTTCACCAAGCTCCTCTTGGTTTTAGAGACTTTGAAAAAGTAAAAGAAGTGGTTGCTTGATGTCCTGAAGGAAAAGCTTTGTCTTGATTAACCTGTCCAGTAAAGCTTTTAGAAATACTAGTTCCTACTAAAGGTCATAGGTTATGTGGCACACTCTGGTCTAGTGCCTCAGGTACTGGCACAGGAGCATTGTAATATGCTTAAGGAAGTTAAGGTCCAGAATTGGCTTTCCAGATTTCTACCTTAGAAGAATATAAAAAAGATCTCAAAGGCAGAAAAATGGAGATTAAGGTAAAAGATTTAAATATTTGGTGTACTTTTCAGGAGGAGAATTGCCTTTATTAGACGTCATGTATAGGTACATATCTGTTGTGTGGACTTTAAAGTTGAATCTTTTTTTTTTTTTTTTTTAGATTTTATTTATTTATTTGACAGACAGAGATCACAAGGAGGCAGAGAGAGAGGAGGAAGCAGGCTCCCTGCTGAGCAGAGAGCCCGATGCGGGGCTTGATCCCAGGACTCTGAGACTATGACCTGAGCTAAAGGCAGAGGCTTAACCCACTGAGCCACCCAGGTGCCCCTAAAGTTGAATCTTTATAGCATTCGAAATTCTGTAACTTGCCAGAGACTGTTCTTTATTATTGCTGTGAAAATCATGGTGCCAGAATAAAGCTGCATTTCTTTTTTCTATTCATGGAAATTAACTCAAAGCTAGAACAGCTTGGACAATTTTAAGAAAAAAGGTTTTTGTTTTAAATACTTATTTTCCTTACTCATGAAATTTAGTTGTTCTATGTAGTTTTTATGGCACCATTTCACATTTGTCCTATCATGTCAATCAAATATGAGTATGTAATTTGCATTTTCCGTCTTAACCCTTAGACATCTACTTGTTCAGCACTGACATTAGCTGTATTTTATTCATGTCAGATTTTCAGTGGCAGTATAACATTGGTGATTTGAGCTTCAGAGGCACAAAATTTCAAGCCTAATTCTGTCCTAATAATTGTGCATATTATGAGTCTCTGCAATATGACCTAGGCAAATTTACTTTGTGCCCTAGAATCTGAACTCTTACTAAGTAAAAATAACTAATATTTGATACATCTGTTTGCAGGTTGCAAACTGTTTGCACATACATACAAAATAGCGATTGAATTATAAGCAAGAAATCATAATCTTCATGATGATGTAAGATCTGAGATGAAGTAAGATTTGATAGGACTTCTTTTTAAAACTGAATCTGTTTTGGGTGCCTGGGTGGCTTAGTTGGTTAGGCTACTGCCTTCGGCTCAGGTCATGATCCTGGAGTCCTGGGATGGAGTCCTGCATCAGTCTCTCTGCTCCACAGGGAGTCTGCTTCTCCCTCTGACCCTCCCCTTCTCTTGCTCTCTCTCTCATTCTCTCTCTCAAATAATAAAATCTTTAAAAATAAATAAATAAAAGTGAATCTGTTTCAGGTTTTGACCTTTCATATTAATGTCATAAAGCTACCACCCCTTTCATTCACCTTGTCTGTTAGAAGGGAAGTGGAAGACAGCCACAGCGTTTTGTAGATAGCTTGACATGACACCAACATGCTTAAGTATTGAAGCACCTGGCTGGCTCAGTCGAAAAAGCACATGACTCTTGATCTCAGGGTGGTGAATTCGAGCACTACGTGGGGTGTAGAGATTATTTAATAGCTTTAAAAAATACATGCTTAAGTATTGTTTGCGGCATTCTGACCATAAGTTTAGTTCTGATGCACTATGAACCTACTGTCACTGGAGGCAAGAGTACAGAAGACAGCAAGAATGGTCATGTCAATATGGTTTACATTTGCCTGTTGAGTTGGGTGAGATTTTATTTGCCAGGAATAAAAGGTTTCTTTTAAAGCTTTTTTCCTCTTACAGTCACATTCACAAATAATTTAACCACTCTGATGAAACAAACCAGTCTCATACATTTGACAGGTGTACCTTAACCCTAAATTGAAATCTCTAGAGGATTGTTCATTAAATTGCTGGTAAGTGTATCATGTTTTTAATTTTTATGATTTTAGAGATGGTCTGAAAACAAAATAAAATAAATATCATTGCTTTTATTTTGTTCTATGGCAAGGAAATTACATATTTGTCCTAATACAGGACTCACTGTTTTGTTTTGGTGGGGGAAGGTCGATTCCTGTTCATGTTTCAAGTGCTTGTCAATGAAGTTTGGTAGTGAAGGAATTGGTGACATGTCACTGAAGTTTAGGGAAAGTTAAAGTTTCCAGTTTTGTTTGAGATTGTTTGTTGTGTAGAAAAGCACTTCTCTTTAGTAGTAATCCTGGAATTTATGGTTTTTGTAATTCCAAGTGGAATTATAAAGGCTCCAAATAAATGAATAACTATGCATATTGTATGTACTTAGCTTATAGTTTGTGTTTGACTTTATTGTTAATGATGAATTTATAAGTACCTCCTAAACTGTATAAACTTGTGAAAAATATATAAATTTTATAATAAAACTTTTCAGATAAAAATTACCAAGTTGGCCTTATGTTCCTATAATTATCTCATTCAGAAATGACCCAGGAAACTGGTTTAACCTTTTATTCAGTTCACTCATAACAGCTGTTAACTCTAGAATTATTTTTGGTCATTGGGTATGCTAAAGATGTTTTGAAAAATTGTGTATGCTAGGTAATTTTAGCTATAATCAGTTTGGCTTGTTGAAGTCTTCTGCTGCATTTCCATGACGTATATAAGACATGTTACTCTGTGATGCTGCAATTTCTCAGACAGAATCCCTTCAAATAGGATTTGTGTTTTTATTTTGTTAGGAAGGAGTATGGTATAATTGTCAATAGGTAGCCCTCTCATTTTTTTTAAATTTCAAAGAAATATACTTCCCTGTTTTCTCCAGCTGTTTTATTTCTCCCTGTAACCACGTTGTCATGACCAGGAGAAGTGTGATCTTTCTGACACGTTCCTCATTGGCTACTTGCCCTTAGGATGTATTTAAGGGTATTTGGGGAACATTTTTTAAGCAAAACCGATACGGATCCCCTTTTGTCTTGTTACCTGAAGGCATTTCAACAGTGAGAAAAAGTGTCTTCATTTTATATAGGAAGTAAAATATTTGGTTTTTATGTCTTACATTTATTTGTGTACTGCTTTATGGTTTAAGTTTTGCCCGTACATTAACTTAATAAATGTTTGAGCATACAGTAAAGCTTTTTGGAAGATAGGCAAACAAAACAGATCACTAGAGGCTGTATTTAATAGGAGAAAGCCTTATGTTATGTTAATCTGTGACATATGCAGTGATATAAGCCTCATTTTACAGATGAGGAATCAGGCTCAGAGAGATTAAGTTACATGTCTAAAGGTTTGTTGCTCTAACATTGAAGGTAGGATAAAACTAAGGGATTGAGGGCCCAATTCAGTTCTCTTTTAAATGATACTCACTGCCTGTCTTTAACATTTGAAACAACATGTGCTAAAAATCATCCAGTCACCCTCTTTACTTCAGTTTCTGGTTGAAGTTAAAATTTTGATTTCTGGTCCCGTGCTTCCTAAGCCAGCTGCCTTTTTGCTCCACTTGTCTACAGAATCTTCTCTTGTCACCTTCACTAGTTATTTTCCACATTGTTAAATCCGACGGCTCTCAGACCGCATCCTAAGTGCCCTATCAGCAGCTTTTGGTAAAATTGATCACTTGCTTCCTCATTGAAATACCTTTCTCTTTGGTCTTCCATGACACCACATATGCTCATTGGCTGCTCCTGTATCCTTTGCTAGTTTTTCTTCTTTTTTTAAATTTAAGATAGAGTTCACATAACCTAAAAAGCACCAGCCACGTTATAAAGTGGCTTTTTGTATATATACAAGGTTGTGCCACGATTGCCGTTGTCTAGTTCCAGAACATTTTCATCCCTCCCAAAAGAAACTCTATACCTGTGGCAATCACTCTCCATTCCTTGGCAACCACTAATCTTTCTGACACTGTGGATTTTCATAATATTGGTCTTTCATATTGCTAATTCTTTTCTTGTCTCTACTTGTAACATGTGTAGTACTCCAGGACTCAATTCTCAGAACTTTTCTCTTTGCACTGATCTCATTTATGATATCCATCTTGTGGTTTGAAATACCATCTGTAAAGTGGTGACTTGTAAATCTTTATCTTCAGTCTTCATGTCTGATGGACATCTCAAACTTACTGTGTCTAGACCTGAACTCCTGATCTTTCCTTGTATAAATCTGTTCTCAAAGTCTTCTGCATCTCAGTAAGTGGCCATTCGTCATCCATCTTTTGCCCAAATCAGAAATCTTGAAGTCACCCTTGACTCCTCTCTTCCCTTCACACAGTATCAGCAAATCCTACCGATTCTACCTTCAGAATCTATCTAGCGTCTAACCATTTTTCTCCACCTTCATTGTTATCACCCTGGCCCAGGCTGCTATCCTGGCTCTCCTGGATTATTGTGCTTCTTCCTAACTGTTCTTGCCTCTTTTCAGTCTGCTTTCCGTACAACAGCTGGTGTAAACCTGCGAAAAAATAAGTCCGATCATGTCACTTATAGGCAAATGCTCCAGTAGCTTTCGATCACATCACAGTCAGTGCCACAGTCCTTAGAGGGCTGTTGAAGCCTTATGATATCTGGCCTCAACCTCCCTCTTACTCACCCAGCTTTATATACTGGCTCCCTTGCTCTTTTCCACATCAGGAATACTCCTCTACCTCAGAGTCTTACTTGCTGTTCTCTCTGCTTATAATGTTCTTCCCCATATATCCTCCTCACAGCTTTTCTCTCCCTCACCTTTCTTAAGTCTTTGACTACCTTATGTAAATTGCACACAAAAAAATACCTTATAGGCCTCCTCTGCTTTATTTTTCTTACCATCTGTCATATTCTTCTGTTTACATATATATGGTATATAATCTGATTTACTTTATTGTCTGTCTTCCACATTAGATACAAGATCCACCAGAGCAGGGGTTTTTGCTGTTTTATTCACTGCTCTATTTCTAATGTCTGAGCAGGACCAGGCTCTCAGATATCTTTGAATGAGCAACTAGTTATTTTTGTTCAGCTACTAAAATTACAGGTATTCAGTAAATATGGAATGAATGGAGAAATTCTATACCCAGAAGAACATGCATATAAGCAAAGTATTGCATAGGCTTTCACAAGGTCCATCGTTCATGGACTACTATGAAATTGTTCATGGAGCACAGGTTAAGAATGTTTGGTTTTTGAAAATTAGAATACGAGTTTTGCAAAAACTTAACCCCTGTGGAAATTGACATATCCATGAGAGTATTTATGTAAGCCCATAAAACTATATCTGTAATAAATATATCTTGTGTTTAAGATTGGTTTCTTTTATTACTCTCTTTACCTCTGGACTCATGGTATTCTTCACTAATGGCTTTAATCCACAGAAGTTTCTTTTCATAACCACTTGAATGCCAAGTTTTGGAATGTTATGAAGAGACTCCATTTCCAATACTCAGTGGTAGGCTAGTCTGATGTGTCAGAATTAGTAAGTTTAGGGACGCCTGGGTAGTTCAGTGGGTTAAGCCTCTGCCTTCGGCTCAGGTCATGATCTCAGGGTCCTGAGATCGAGCCCCACATCAGGCTCTCTGCTCAGCAGGGAACCTGCTTCCCCCATTCCTCTGCCTGCTTTTCTGCCTACTTATGATCTCTCTCTCTCTCTCTCAAATAAATAAATCTTTTAAAAAAAGAATTGAATATGTTTTTTTTTTTTAAATTTTAATTTTTTTTACTCCTTTTTTTTTAATTGTTGGGTGTCTGGGTTGAGGCACCTCAACATTTGGTTGAGCATCCTACTCTCTTTTTTTTTTTTTTTTAAGATTTATTTCTTTATTTGGCAGAGATCACAAGTAGGCAGAGAGGCAAGCAGAGAGAGAGAGAGGAGGAAGCAGGCTCCCTGCCGAGCAGAGAGCCCAATGCAGATCTCGATCCCAGGACCCTGAGATCATGACCTGAGCCGAAGGCAGAGGCTTAACCCACTGAGCCACCCAGGTGCCCCTAATCTTTGTTTTACTCCTAACAAAATCTGAAGTTTTGATTCAGTGCATTGATCTTGAACATTATTTGGAAAAGGTTAAGACATTTCCAAAAGTACATGTAGTGTTTTAGAAGTTGGGTTATTGAGGGGCTCCTGGGTGGCTCAGTCAGTTGAGCAGTGGGTGGTTGGCTCAGGTCATGATCCCAGGCGGCCTAGGATTGAGCAGCTTCAAGCTTCCTGCTCAGTAGGAAACCTGCTTATCTCTCTCCTCCCCTCTCGTGCTTTCTGTTGCTATCTCTGTCTCTCTCAAATAAATAAATAAAATTTTTAAAAAAAAAAAAGAAAGCCTAACAGAAATAAATAAAATGGACTGTGTAAGTAAGAAATTGGTCACAAGTATTTGAATGACACAGATTCTTTTTTTTTTTTTTTTTTTTTTTTAATTTTATTTATTTGAGAGAGAGCATGAGAGGTGGGGAGGATCAGAGGGAGAAGCAGACTCCCTGCAGAGCAGGGAGCCCCATGCAGGACTTGATCCTGGGACTCCAGGATCATGACCTGAACTGAAAGCAGTCACTTAACCAGCTGAGCCACGCAGGTGCCCCTCTGTTAGACTTTCTAATTGTGTTTCTTTTGCACCAAGAATTCTGCTTGTTCTTCCTCTTGGACTGCATACACATTTACTCCATAAATGTACAAAGAAAGCCTTTCAACTTTGGGATGCACAAGAGTTAAAGTGGAAGGTGCTTAGTGACTTGCATCTAGAGAACACAGTGTGGAAGGACAGTGGAGCAGTACTGCCTGGAGAAACCAGGCAAACCATCTCAGCCAGGGGATCAAGGTTAACATCTTCAGTGATAAGTCATATTGATAGCATGTACCCTTGATCTGTTATGACAAGGATGCCCTTTACCTAAGTGGTAATCTTCTCTAAAACTCCATTCTGACCATGAGACAAACTCAAATTGAGGGACATTCTGACCAGTATTCCCCGTATATCTGACCAAAACTCCTCTAAATTATCAAGATCACTAAAAGCAAGGAAAGTCTAAGAAATTGTCATAGGCCAAAAGAGGCTAAGGAGACATAGTGACAAAAACGAGGTATGGTATCCTGAATGGGATTTTGGGGCAGAAAAAAGGCATTAGGAAAAATCAATGAAATAAAAATAAACTATGGAGTTTACTTATTAGTGATGTGTCAGTGTTGGTTAAATATGACAAATGTACTGCCATATTAGTGTAATTTGTTAACAGTGGGAGAAACTGAGTGATTTATATAAAGTAACACTCTACTACATCTGGGCCTTTTCCATAAATCTAAAACTATTCTAAAAGTAAAAGCTTCATTATTTTTTAAAGAAAGCCTTAATCATGAAAAAGAACTGCTTTGGACAGGACACCTGGGTGGCTCAGTTGGTTGAGCTGCTGCCTTTGGCTCAGGTCATAATCCCGGCGTCCTGGGATCGAGTCCTATATTGGGCTCCTTGCTCAGTGGGAGCCTGCTTCTCCGTCTGCCTCTGCCTGCCACTCTGTCTGCCTGTGCTCACTCTGACAAATAAATAAATAAAATCTTTAAAAAAAAAAAAACTGCTTTGGCTAAGGCAAGGAGGTCCACTTTCATCATTAATATTCAGTAATACAGTGGAGGTCCTAACAAAAATATAAAGGAAGAAAATATATATAGATAAAGGAAAAAATGGTATAAAGTTTGGGGGGAAGAGTTGGTCTGCCTATCCCTGCAATTCTGGTAGGACAGGGGGTATGAATTGGCTCAGTGAAGCAGCTTCTACGGAAATGATGAGTTGCCATCAGGAATTGTGGTCTTGAGAGAGTGGAAATACCCTTTTCAGAGAGCCTAGGTCTATAGACAAACAAAAACTGTAACCCAAATCTTAGTTTTTTGGGTTGTTTTTGTTTGTTTGTTTTCTTTTGAGAGTAAGCAAGGGAGAGCACAAGCGGCAGGGTTGAGCAGAGGGAGAGGAAGAAGCAGGCTGCCTGCTGAGCCAGGAGTTAGATGGGGCTCCATCCCAGAACCGTGACTTGAGTCAAGGCAGATACTTAACTGACTAAGCCACCCAGCGGCCCCATGACAAAAATCTTTTAAAGGTAGAAAGAAAAGATGTTTGAAAGAGCTAATGAATTTCTAATTTTCATTGTATTAATCTTAGATAAAATTTCAGACACTACTTTTCCTTATGTATTGGAAGATGCTTTAATAATCTGTGGAAACTAACAAAAAGGCAGACATTTTGAGGTTAAATATGGAAGTCATTCATTGAAGTTGTTCCTGAAAGTCACCTTGCTGCTTTTCTAAAAATACAGTTTGTGTTCTGTTGGTATTAAAGGGCAGTTTTCACCAAAATGAACAGTTCATTGGAACAATGTTTTTACTGGGGGTTAGAAAACTCAAACAGATTTATTTGGTTTATTTTCCCCCCATCTCAGTAAAACTGGAGTCTCATGTCCAGTCCAACACACCTCTCTTTCTCTCCCCCTAACAATATCTAGCACAGGCTTGACCCAAATTTGAAAACCTACACCAGTGTGCCATTTGGTCTTTTTCCTCCTGTTTTCCATTTCTTACCCACTCCATATGCTGCTGGAGAGAAGGGTTAAGAGGTAAGGGGACAAGGTCTTATCTTACTGGTCTGATGGAGTTTTAAAATATAAACTAGTAAATTTTTAGGTCAGTAGCATACGCATGTCAGATCAGCAATATCAGGACAGGTGATGTGACTGGTGGATAGGATCATAGAGAAAGAAAGCCACAGATTTTCAAGAAAAGTGCAGGTTTAAGTACTGATAAAAGCTTCAGGGGTGTGTGTGTGTGTGTGTGTGTGTGTGTGTGTGTGTGTGTTTTAAATCTTAAATGAGTTTTGTAAGGATTTCATTTAATATGTATATAAATATTTAGGTTAGTGTCTATCGCAGATATTCAGGACTCAGTAAATGGAAGGACCTGTTTTCAAAGAGGCAGGATTTTGGGGGGTAGTTTTGACAGTTTGTTGCAGATTGAAGACTTAGTACAATTTGAAAATCTAGTGGTGTGAACACTGAAAAGATAATTTACTCAAGTTTTATTGAAAGACCTGGTAAGAGATCCCATTTTAGGTGTCCTTTTTCTTCTCTAAGGTTGCTAATATGTTCCTTGAAGAAGGGAATAGATACGTGTTAGGGATTTATCTTTTTTTTTTTTTTTTTTTAAGATTTTGTTTGTTTATTTGACAGCACGAGCACAAGCAGGGGGAGCAGGAGAAGGAGAAGCAGGTTCCCTGCTGAGCAAGGAGCCTGATGTGGGACTCGATCCCAGGATCCTGGGATCATGACCCAAGCTGAAAGCAGAGGCTTAACTGACTGAGCCACCCAGGTGTCCAGGAATTTATAATTCTTTTTTTTTTTTTAATATCTATTTATTTATTTATTTGACAGATCACAAGTAGACAGAGGCAGGCAGAGAGAGGTGGGGGGAGCAGGGTCCCTGCTGAGTAGAGAGCTCTATGCAGGGCTTGATCCCAGGACTCTGCAATCATGATCTGAGCTGAAGGCAGAGGCTTAACCCACTGAACCACCCAGGCACCCCAGAATTTATAATTCTTGAAAAATGTATGTCCATAGCAAAATTCAGGAAAATTAAAAATACAAAGAAAATTAAAAATCAGTGAGTAGTACCACCCAGTTAACATTTTCGTGTCTATCCTTTCATTTGTAACAAACTGATAAACTTTTTTGAAATAAGAATATGTGTTCATTCTTTTCAAAATCTCAAACACAGAAGAAAATATACTTTTTTAAATTTTCATAATCACTCTACTCAGTGAATATCATTTACTTTTTTTTCTTACATGAATTTGTATTTTTTACCAAAATGGGGTCGTGTTGTTGAAATTTTTCAGTGTTCTTTATTCAGTGTGCTATCAACATCATTTAGTGTCGGTAAATTCCTGTCTACAGCAATTTTTAATGAATGGTGTACCATTGTATGGATATATTGAAATTTATTTAACCAGTCTCTAATAGACCTTTTACTAAGTCTACTAAACAAAAAACTGATGCCAAGATTATACTGTAGCTTTTCAATTAAGTCTAGGGCTCTACCTGCTGCCATGGTTCTTTTTAAAACACATGTGATATTGTCAGTCCCTTACCTTAAAATTCTCAGTGATTCCTTATCCCATATAGGATATAATCCAGATTTCATAACATGACATTAGAGTCATTTAGAATTTGGCCAGTTATTCCTTCTTTCCAGAATGCCTTCCTCTGCCATGGTCACTTGACCATGAAGACCAAGTTTACCATCTCTTCTGCAGTGTACCCTAGTGACCTGACTTCACAGCAGTCCCACAACTCAGCAGTTTTACTGGTTTGTATTTCTCTTTCAGTTACTTGTGGGCTTAGCTGTCATCTTGGTATTCCAGTGCCGATACAATGCCTAGACCCGCAAATGGTTACTGTTGTTACTGAATGATAATGTTTGATTTAAGTAATAGCATATGAGAATTAAGATCACCATTTTTTTTTTTTTTTTTAAAGATTTTATTTGACAGAGCGAGACAGGGAGAGAGAGGGAACACAAGCAGTGGGAGGGGGAGAAGCAGGCCTCCTCCTGAGCAGGAAGCCCTATGCGGGGCATGATCCCGGGACCCCAGGACCATGACCCCAGTCAAATGACTGAGCCACCCAGGCGCCCCTAGATTACCATTCTTGAGATTAGTTTCCTATGGCATAAATATGGAATATGAATACAGTATGGTTTTGTAAGTTAGAAGATTTCATGCAATATTGTCAGAAACTGTCACTGGTTATCTGTGCTTTGTATTAGAATAGATGCTATGTATAAGAATTTTTATGTTGAAATTTTCCGTTATGAGGGGGTGTTAGGTGGAGGTGGATAGTCAAGTTCGTAGGATCCTTTTTGGCTGTGGGCTAAACTTATTAGCATTTTTTTTTTAGGTTTATTCAGACTTAAACTCATCATCTGGGAGAGATTTAATGTTGAAGGTAAATATAGGGATGAACCCATCCGGAAACACTGAAGAAACAGAGGAACACTTGCTTTAGAAAAGGAAAGGAGAAAAAAAAAGAAAGAAAGAAAGAAAGGAAAGGAAAGGAGAATGGGGCACCTGGCTGGTTCAGAGTATGCGACCCTTGATCTCAGGAGGAGAGATTGAGCCCCACGTTGGGTGTAGAGATTACTAAAAGCAAACAAGACAAAAACAACCAAAAAACGATTTTTCATTTGTGGTGGTAAATGAGATGCTTCAGCTTGATATAATTAAAAAGCAATGAATTTTAAAATTCTGGTCCTGAGTTATTGAATTGTGCCTGTGCTCCACTAAGCTCTCCATTGCTGTGCCTGTGCTCCGTTGTTTCACGAAATAAATTCGTACTTATTGATGGAAGTTATAGCCCAGTCCTTTAAAGTAATCAACCTCCCTATTTTGAATATTTGTGAAAGCATTTATAATTGCAAGGAAAAAGGAGTAAAGGCCAGTATATTTAGGGACACTTTGTTGGGGGGCTGCTTTTCACATTCTATTTTTATTCATTTTTTTCCATTTTTGATGAAAAGGTAATGTATATATGCTTTGTAATGTATACAGCCAAAGGTCGTAGTGAAAAGCAGATCTCCCCCACTTCAGACCTCAAAGTCCCTCTTATTAGCAACCGGGGGGGGGCACATGTTGTACACTTCAATGCTTTGCTTTTTAATTTCTTCAACTATATCAACATACATAGCTGTTATTTACTCTTTCTCGTAGCAGCTTTTCATAGCGTACTTTTTCAAACAATATTCCTTTGTTTGGATGTAACTAGTCTCCTATTGGTGGTCACTTAGAGTATCCTAATACTTGTAACCAGTGCTGTTACGAATATTCCCATATACATGTGTTTGAATTCTATGCTAATATTGTAGGTTAAATTTCTCGAGGCGTAACCAGCCAAATTAAAAGGGTGACTATTACTGGTGGGGACAGTACATGCATTTATAATTTTGATAAATGTTGCCAAATTGAGAGGAGTATAATTTTAGAAGGTGGGATATTTCTCATGCAGTCCTGTTTTCCTAGTGGATTATTTGTGATTTTTTTTTTTTAAGTATTCAGGGTCTACTTTGCATATTTGCCAAGTATATACCTTTAAATGCTTGTATTAGTGACTAACTCTTCAAAATGCAGTTGAGAATGATTAAAAGCAAATATCCGTTAGTACTCAGGTACCTCTTTTTTCTTTCCCACAAAGAGTCAAAGAGTTGCAGGATAGTATCATCTTTCTTGAGGTTATACTTGTTTAAAAATGCTAGAGGTTCCTCTTTTTTCTTTGAAGGTGAGAATATATGACTAAAACATTTGAATTGATTAACTTATAGAAATGCATCTTGAAAATGAAATAAGGTTTTGCTGCCAGGTGAGTGAAAGCAGTAAATGGAAATAAAGATATGAGTTTTCCCCTCTTGTTTAAACCCAATGAAATTATGATGCTTGCCCCCCCCCCAAAAGTTGGAGAGTTAAAGTTAAAATTCCTGTGTGAGGTTGTCAAATTCTCACGCTCTATATTTTCTTTCAGATTCCTTTGTTTCTTCCTCTTCCTCTCAGCCTGTATCTCTATTTCCGACCTCACAAGGCAAGTCTGTCATTTTTTTGTGTGCATTAATAAAAGAAAAATGTTGAGAAAGAGGCTGTAACTGGGGACATGAGGCACAAGTTTCCTATTGCTCCCAAATCCCTTGAGATACAGACTACAAGGCAGACCTTCATATTTAGTAGTTGCATTGGATTTCCTATAACGGTTAATAAAATAGGGTAAGACTAGTTAGGTGAACCCTTTAAAGGACATAAACTTTAGGTATAGTTTTCAGCATTTCTTAAAAATTATAAACTCACCCACAGAATTTAGAGCAGACAGAATTGTAGCTCATAAAACAACCCACTGTAGGATGCATTTAACCTCCTGATTTGCAGTTATGTAACTGGTTTGGAGTGGTAGTGGATTTGGGGGGGGGAAAAACAGTATTAAAGTGTGCTTCCACTGAACTACCAATGCACTAACTGAGCTGGAGTACTTTAGTGTGAATTTATCTGAGATTTGTCCCAAGAGCTAGGCTGGTTCCAAATTGCCTGGGAACACTGAACCAGTCAGTTGACTTTTTGGCAAGCAAGGCTTGTTTTCCTAGAGATTAAGCTGTAGCTTTGTGGGATTGTTTGTTTACTCTGCTGGCCAGTGAAAAAGGGAATCAAGTGTGATAGCTATATGTTTGTTGGGGTAGCACTACCAAGAATCTGCAAGAGAGAGCACTGTGCTCTGTTACACTAATAATAAAGCAGTTTCATTTGTGTGGTTGTAGTCAACCTAAAATATAGGTCAATGGGAAATGCTTATTTTTAAAAAAGGTAATTAAACTCACTAGATAGGTCTGAAAAGCCCTGTGCAAACAGATTATTGTCCCAGCTGGATTTCTCTAGATGTAAAGTCTGGATGCTGGTTTGATAGGAAGGCTTTGACCTTCTAAGAATGAAAACGAAATGGGTTAAAGTGAATGTAGTATATTTTTTATGAAACATGGTAGATAATTTGTTGCTTTTAAATCAGGCTGATAATATTAGGTTCCCCGGCCCCTTTGTAATGTATCTCATTGTATGAATTTGGGTAACTTGTGGGTCAAATCATGACCTTTGAAATTAAGTGTTTACATTAAAAGTAGATATTTTGTGAATATTAGAAAAATAACTCAAACCTCCAAAGTGACTGGACATCTGAAATCCAACCAGATTGATTTTAAGAGTTTTTTTCCTTATGAGTAATTTAATAATTTAGGCAAGTGGGTATTATATTCCAGTTTATCTGGAATTTTTCCCCCAAATCTGGAAGATAAACTGGTAAAAACATCATAACGTAACAAATGATTACATTTTCTCTATTGTAAATATTTCAGATCTTTTAAAATACATTCTTCATGGTTATAACCTTCAGCCACTTTTTTCATACAGAAAGGGGATAATTGATATCCTAAATAGTGTAATAATGCAAGCCAAGTACAACATACCTAATGTATGGAATGTTGACAAGATAAGTGTCATAGCTTAAAAAATTATACACACATTCAAGTAGAATAGAGTAAATAAAAAGGATTTTGCTAATTAAAAACTAACATTTAAGTAGGCTTCAGTGTCACAGTGAATATGAAAGTTTGTAAAGGAAAATAGATTTGCCATTTTTCCTTTTTGCTTAAAAAGTTATTTTGAGCAGTGTAGATTCAGGATAATGTTATTGTTAAACGAGTATTATAAAGAGGCAGTTAAAAAAAGCCATATCCCTGAAGGTGTTCCAGTCTAGCCATTATTACCACTAGCTTTTTTCTCCTGCAAAAAAAACACATAATGGAAAAGTGACCCAGGAGGTGCTCTACTTCGCTGGCAGGTCTAGAGATCAGCCTGTTGTTTGAGGAAACACCTTGGCAAGTGATTAGATGCATTCCAGAGTAGCCAAGAATGGTAGCTTCTAGTGTGCCTTATAAAAATAAGGAAAGAGGATGTTGGTGTCCTTGTTTCACTGGATTAAAACCCTTGGGGAGATAGCTGGGACCAGTCTGGCCCAATGCAGAGCTTTCAAAGTGGCTGCTGCCACCAAGAGGAACCTTGAGTCCATCACTGGCATTAACCCAACTAACTCATCCGTCTCTGGCTTCCTTAACTCTCAGGCACTTACTTTGCCTTTGAGACTGGTGTCTTGCTTTTAGATCTCTAAGCCATAGTAACAATTTAAAAAAAAAAAAAATAAGATTATTTATTTAATTATTTATTTGACAGAGATCACAAGTAGGCAGGGAGGCAGGCAGAGAGAGAGAGGAGGAAGCAGGCTCCCCGCTGAGCAGAGAGCCCAATGTGGGGCTCCATCCCAGGACCCTGGGATCATGACCTGAGCTGAAGGCAGAGCTTTAACCCACTGAGTCACCCAGGCGCCCCCATAGTAACAATTATTAAGTATGACATTTTCATGTTTGAGAATGACCTCTTCGATCCTGAAATAGTTGTTGTTGGCCTCCAGGGAGATGAATGTACAAAAAACTGCCACTAATTTGTGGGCTGGATAAAGGAAGGGCAGTTAAATTTTCAAGAGAGAATTATGTAATATTTATTAAATTGTAGTCCTTTGAAGTAGACAGCTATTTAAGGTAGCAAAGCAAACTTTTTGACAGCCATTAAATACATTTGTAATGACGTATTAGAATAATCAGTTTCTTTTTAAATAAGTTGTATTCCTAACTAGGTCCTTTGTAGTCTTTTCTCATTGATTACTTTTTTCTTATCAAGCAGAATTTAATTTCAGCCTAATTCCTAAGTGTTTCAAAATAGGGGAATAAATTTAAGTGGTGTTTTCCAATAATGTAAAATAAAGATATTAACAGATGTATACATGTAGGCTCGTTTTTATTGAGCTTTTACTGTGTTCCGTACTTTATGAGAATTGTTTCATTTAATCCAGCCAGTTTCATAGAGGAAAGGTTACTAGCTCATTTACCAGTTGACATGGGTTTAAAATGGTGCAGTAACTTACTCAAGATCACAGAGTGAATAAATGACAGATGAAGGACTCCAAAGTCCATGCTCATAAGCACTGCCTTATGGTAAAGATGATAAAGTATATTAGTTGTATTTTAGGGTTTGCAGATATTGTTAGAGATGTCATTTTGAGGTTAATGCTACAGTCATAAGAGCGGGGGAAGAGGCAGAAATTACTATTTTAGCCATATCGTTGCTGTTAGTGATGTAATTTAGTATTGTGGGGGGGCTGTGCTCCCTCCATGAGCACAAAATCAAACTGCAATTTGGTTTCTACTTCTGAAACCTTTGATAAGAGTGGAGGCTGAAACATACACTGATTTTCTTCAGAAAACATGGAGAAAAAGTAGATAAAAATAAGATGGGAAAGAGGGGAAGCTGAGGAACTGGAAGCACATTTGCAGTAATGAACATTTGCATTCAGTTTGAGTAATGCAGTAGGCATCTGGAATAGGAAGTTAAACACTGAACTTTGGGGCAAGCATTTGAGGAAAAAAATTTGCCAGTTACAGCCTTTTTTTTAACAAAAGCAAAACATTTTTCTTTGTACAGAAGAGACTTTTTGTTTAGGATCTAGCTTGGCTGCAAAGTGTCTGCTGGCTAACTTCCTATTTTGATGCTGTGGCTGAAAGTTGCTGATACTGTTTTGCACGAGAATTTGTCTTTCCTTCCTGTTTTGTGAACATGAGAAATTTCAAGTGTAGGAAAACCTATACCTGAATATTTCAAGCCTCCCTTGTATGAATATGCATAGTATTTCTTCGCTGATGTGTATGGCTTTTCCATGGTGCAACTATCCTTTTAATTAAAAGTAATGAATTTCCTTAGTGAGGAGGGAGGGGAAATAACCAAATAGTATCTAATAGTATCTAAAACAGAATTCCTTTTTTTTTTTGTTATGATTTTATTTATTTATTATTTGAGAGAGAGACAGAGCATGAGAGACAGGGTCAGGGAGAAGCAGATTCCTTGCAGAGCAGGGAGCCTGATGCGGGACTTGATCCTGGGAGTCCAGGATCACAGCCTGAGCAGAAGACAGTCGCTTAACCAACTGAGCCACCCAGGCGCTCCCTAAAACAGAATTCTAAGCTATTCCCTTTTTTAGGGAGAACTCTGATAATAGGATATGACATTCATTATTTACTATTCTAGATCACATTTTTAGTAATTAAGTTACCAACACCTGAATAAAAATATTAAATCTTTTTTGAAAAGTCCGTTTGGGGAATAAGAAAGTAAAAGGAAACTTATGAAGGATAGAGTAAACAGTATTATGAAAAGGGGTTTTTTTTGTTGTTGTTGTTGTTTTTTTTCATTTTGGTGTATTTACTTGAAGTGAACACAGTATTCACTTGGAAGTTGATTTTTTCATCGTGTCCTTTTTTTTTTTTTTTTAAGATTTTATTTATTTATTTGACAGAGATCACAAGTAGGCAGAGAGAAAGGAGGAAACAGGCTCCCTGCTGAGCAGAGAGCCCGATACAAGGCTCGATCCTATGACCCCCAGGACCCTGAGCCGAAGGCAGAGGCTTTAACCCACTGAGCCACCCAGGCGCCCCTTTTCACGTCCTTTTTAAGTCCCCACCTTGTTCTGAGATAAAATACTGCAGGCATAGAAGAGGGAACATTGTTCCTGAATTCCCACACCTTAGTCTCCAGTCAAATGGGGCTTTTGCTTTATTCCAATCAAAATTTCGTGTGAGTCACTATACTTTAAAATGAGTAGATTGAAGTATTTAAAGCAGGCACAAAAGGACTGCCCATTCCCTACTAACCTGTAAGCTGTGCATCTGGACAAGGACAGGGACAAGAGTGAGAGTCAAAAGCATCAGGCTCATCTCCTGTGGGATTTTTACGGGACTGGAGTTCTGAAGTACAGCTTAATTTTTTTTACCTTTATAAAATTCATAAAGTGTAGTACAGCTCTGGTTTTCAACCAGGTTCATTACCTAGGAAACTTGTAATGCAGATTGCATCGCGCTCAGGAAATTCTGAGTCACCTAATGCAGAGATCATACATGAAGTACTAGTAGTTCTAAAGTTTGAAAGGGAGTGTCAAAGATGGCATCCAAGACTGGTTTTGTGCCATGTTGTCATATTATTCAGCTAGTTGACATCGAACTAAAATCTACTTTGACCTTGGTGGTAAAATGAAACCTTTTGTTCAGGAACAGTTCTTTTTTCTTTTAACATTGCCTTCGAATTTTATGTGTTGGGCTGCCTTAAATGTCTTTACCTACACAGAACCCAGCATAATTCTTGGAATGCCACAGGCATTCGTTTTGTAATAACTGGTTCAGAAGTTGCATCACCCAAACTTTTGAAATAGGTAAAAGCTCTTTAAATTACTTTAAATTACTTTTTATTTGAGAAAGTGTCTGAATCTCTGAATGAGGATTTATATACTCTCCCCTTATCAAAAAAGCATATGATCTGGAGTTTCTGTGTCAGGAGAAAAAAGAATTATTATTTTATTATTTATTTATTTATTTATTTATTTATTTATTTTGAGAATGTGGTGTCTGTGGACATTTACTGAGGATTTACCAAGTGCCAGATAGCACTCTAAGCACTTTTCACGTATTAACTCATTTAATCCTCACAGCAGTTCTCAAGTTAGGTTTTTTAGTATCACTGTTTTTTTAGAGAGATTAAGCAACTTGTCAAGGCCACATGATTAATAAGTATTGATCAAATGATTTTGCATCTTTTTTTTTTTTAAAGATTTTTATTTATTTATTTGACAGAGACACGACAAGAGAGAACACAAGCAGGGGGAATGGGAGAGGGAGAAGCAGGCTTCCCACTGAGTAGGGAGCCCGATGTGGGGTTCGACCCCAGGACCCCGGGATTATGACCTGAGCCAAAGGCAGACTCTTTTTTTTTTTTTTTTTAATATTTTATTTATTTGACAGAGATCACAAGTAGGCAGAGAGGGAGGAGGAGGTAGGCTCCCCGCCCAGCAGAGAGCCCGATGCAGGGCTCTATCCCAGGACCCTGAGATCATGACCTAAGCCAAAGGCAGAGGCCTTAACCCACTGAGCCACCCAGATGCCTCCGAAGGCAGACTCTTAACGACTGAGCCACCCAGGCGCCCCTGTTTTGCATTTTGAATTTTTTGATGTGGGAGCGGTCTAGAAATTTAGACTGCCAACTTAGTTTTCTTATCTTATTTTGAATAGTACACTTCACTTAAGTGGGGACTTACAAGTATTTAGAGTTTAGGAAGATACAGGTAAGCAAGAAGCTCAGTACTGGATAAATTTGGGAACATTCTCAGGTTATGACATTTTTCACCTCTTACCGTGTGTAATTCCCTTTTTAAACAAACCTATTAGGTGTATAGATCCATACCAGATTTTTAAGTAATTAGAATTCTTGAAAATGAATATGCACATTAAATCCTATTACAGCAAATACCTGAACTAGAAAATACTAGAATATTTTGACAGACATTGATTTTGAGTGATATTGAAAGTCCCTTGTAGTGCATGTGAAGGGTTGAATCCTTTGAAAAGGGAAAGGGAATGGGCATTTTCTGAGATGTAAGATGATTCAGAGTCATTCTGTCAGGCACTTTTACAGTGTACACGGTGTTGTAAAAATGAACAGCCTTCGAACTCCTGGCGTTTTCTGCTGTTTTGCAGTCTTGGACAACACCAATGACTATTAAGTGCCATACTCACTAATTGGAGGAGTCTTTGCTTATGGGAGCCGTTCTAGAAAAGGCTTAGTAGATTCTGGTCTCGTTCTATTTAATGTTTTCATGCCTTTATAAACTCTTTACTTCCAGCCCAGTTTTTTCCATTGTCTGGGTACAAGTCAGCTCTGTCCAAGTTTGTTAGGGCTTCATCTAGCCAAAGAAACTTCTTTTCATTTGCTGAAATTCTAAACATGATGATTAAAGTTGAAGCACAGATGCGAATGCTAACTTAACTTTGTTACACATGGGAAAGCTTGATTGACAGTGGTGAGGGCTGGCACCTGTATCTCACAGTCTAAGAGGAGTTAGAGCAGCATTAAGCTCTTTTTGCCCCCAGGCCAACCCCCCCTCCCCGCAAAAGCACTATCTACTCCATATAAATTCACAAATTATAAATATCACAAAATTATTATTAGGAATATGACTGAAGTTTTTTTGTGTGCATAATAGTGACATCATATTAAAGAATTAATTAGAGAATGTTATAAGTTTTATTTATTGCAGAACTTGCTGATTTCTAACCTAATCTTCTAGCTTTACCTCAGATTATTATATACCTAACTTAAAACTTCTGGAGTATTAAGAGTTCAAGGGGAAAAAAAAAGAGTTCAAGGAATAAAGGAGAGAAACAAGGCTTGGAAAACTGACAAGTTTGTGTCTGACAAAGCATGTTAGAAGGGTTCCACCATGCTTTTTCCCCCTGGTAATAAGCGCATTCTTCTGTTAGCTTTCAGGGTAGGTTGCTTCCTTTTTCCTTTCTTCCAGCCCACCACCATCACCACCACATCATCATCATCATTGTACTCACTGATTCTGCTCATTGTCTGTCTCCTGCTCTGGGCGCAGGTGCTCTTACAGCACCACAAACACAAGGGATCTTTTGTTTTGTTCACTGCTTTTAATCTAGTTTCTAAGGCAGTGTCTGGCACATGATAGGCACTAATATTTGTGGAATTACTACTAATTCATTTTGTCCACTTCTGTCTAGAAGATGATTGGTCTGAGTCCTCTGATACCTTAGTCTCTAAAAACATTATTATAAGCCTTGCATTCCCTATAAAGTGGGAGTCAGTTTTGATCGTGTCAAGAGTTCCATTCATGTTTGAAGGGAGGGGCTCCCAAACAGTTTTAATCTTTTTTTTTTTTTAAAGATTTTATTTATTTATTTGACAGAGAGAGATCATAAGTAGGCAGAGAGGCAGGCAGAGAGAGAGAGGAGGAAGCAGCTCCCTGCTGAGCAGAGAGCCCAATGTGGGGCTCGATCCCAGGACCAAAGGCAGAGGCTTAAACCCACTGAGCCACTCAGGCGCCCCAATAGTTAAACTATTCTAAAGGTCGGATTCTATTATGTGAAATTTCAGTGATGTGTTGAAATAGAGGAACTTCATCTGGCATTTGGAAACATTTTTTATAATAGTTAATTCTATTTTTTGGAGTAAGATATTTAATTTTTATTTCTTTTCAGCCTTATAAAATGATTTTTAATAAAGTCACAATTTTGCTTCTGTTATTCAGCTTCTCACATGAAAAAGAGCATAAGCTGAATAAAAGTCATCCCATATGTTTTTCTCTTCCACAAATTCACAGTCCCTCATTCACACTCAGCGCTGTGCTGTCCAGAGCCTGTTCAGGTCTCATCTGACCAGACTGAATCTTTGATGCACTCATTTGGAACTATGTATTTAAGACCTACTTGTTCTAACTCCAGAGATAGCAACAATGTGCAAGAAAGACTTACTACACTTGGGACAGTCTTGATCTTTTCTTCAGTAAAAACTTGCTAGATTGGAAAGTTGGAAAACAATGTGATAAATCATTGGCTGCTGTAGTATTAATAATTGATAGATTTAATTAATCTATTACTTTTAGAGGGATATTTTCTGTTTTAAAAGGATCTCTGGTGTTAACTCTTTTATTTTTAAGATTTTATTTATTTGAGAGAGAGAGAGCACGAGAGGGGGCAGGGTTAGAGGGAGAAGCAGGCTCCTCACTGATCAGGGAGCCCAATATGGGGCTCCATCCCAGGACTTCAGGGTCATGACCTGAGCCAAACGCAGTCACGTAACCATCTGAGCCACCCAGGCGCCATGGGGTTAACTCTTCTTAATCACAGAATAAACCTTACCAGTTTGCACAGTTTTGTGTTGGTTAGATTGTCACATTGGTGCAAGAAATTTTGGAGCAGGCCAATCATTTCATACTCTTTTTAGTTTAAAATGAGGTCGTCTAGGGGTCCCTGCGTGGCACAGTCATTAAGCGTCTGCCTTCCGCTCAGGTCATTATCCCAGGGTCCTGGGATCGAGTCCCACATTGGGCTCCCTGCTTGGTGGAAAATCTGCTTCTCCTTCTCCCACTCCCCCTGCTTGTGTTCCCTCTCTTGCTGTCTGTCTCTCTCTCTCTCTCTCTGTCAAATAAGTAAATAAAATTTTTTAAAAATAAAAATAAATAAATAAAATGAGGCCGTCTATACCTGAGACCAATCTTCCCTGTGGGTAGAGTAGAGTAATTCTAGTCTGATTCTTAGGCTCAGGAGGGGATCCACTGTATCTCCTGAGAATCAAAAAGAACAGTGGTCACTTTTTTTTTCCTTCTCAAACTGTCAGACTATAACAGTGGGTTTGTGGAAGCTCTGTGTACTGAAATGTGCAGCTTACAGATGAGAACATATCAGTACTTCATAATATTAAGTTGTTTTATATTGATTACACTGAATAGCTCTACCAAAAAAACAGGGGGAAAAAACTTCGCCAGATTTCCCAATCTCATTACATTTCTTTATGCTTTACCTTTACAATGGAAAAAGTAGACGGAAATATATTTGTCATGAAAATCTTTTGTCATCTGCAATTTGTAGCATGATACAGCTTTTCTGTTTCACTCTTGGCACTTTTTATGCATGTTTTATAGGATAGCTGTTGATCGTTGTTTTGTTATATATTTTGTGTGTGTGTGTGTGTGTGTGTGTACATCCTGTGTGTATGTAACTTGGAAAATGAAAAGCATGCTGCTTGGCCTCACTAGTTAATGTGTGATTGTACCTGGTAAACAAACTTTTTTCTTTCAAATTCTGACCATAGAGGGATTGAGCTCTCTTTGCTCTGATGAGCCACCTTCAGAAATTATGACTTCCTCCCTTTTTTCGTCTTCTGAAATGCGTAACACTGACCTTACTATACCACACGGAGAAAAAAGCAGTGTGTTAGGCAGCCAGCCTATTTTAGCCAAAGAAGGAAAAGACTGTTTGACCCTCCTAGATGCGAAAAAAATGGAAAAGCCTCAAGGGACCAATAAAGGCATAGCATGCTCCCCAGTTTCTGTTGCAGAAGGCGTTGAGTATAACCGTCCTTCCATTCCAGCCAGTTTCCCAGAGCGTCCTGCTTTTCTCTCAGAGGAAGTTGGTCTAATGGAACAGCAAATAAATAAAGATCAGGAGTCCAAGAACCCAAATGAGGTAGCAGGAACCGATGATAAAACCGGCTTGGAGGTTGCTGACAAGTTCACTTTGCCTCCAGCCCAGAAACCACTCACCCAGGAGCCTAAGGCACAAGGCGTTTGTACATATTCCTTATCCCCATCTGAACTTTCAGGAGGTGATATTACTGAAAAGGATTCCCCCGAGTCACCATTTGAAGTAATTATTGACAAAGAAGCATTTGACAAAGAATTTAAAGATGCATATAAGGAGAGCACAAATGATTTTGGTAGTTGGGCAGTGCACGTTGATAAAGAATCGTCTGCAGACATTTTGTTGGAGTCTAATGACAAATTATTTCCGCTGAGAAGTAAAGAGGCAGGGCGCTACCCAACTTCTGCGTTACTCACTAGACAGTTTTCGCACACAACTGCAGCGCTGGAAGAAGTGTCTAGATGTGTGAATGATATACATAACTTTACTAATGAAATACTGACTTGGGATTTGGTTCCCCAAGCAAAAGAAGAGAGCAAGAAATCTGATTACATCACAAAAACTACAGGACTTGATAGGAGTGAATATAATTCAGAAATCCCAGTTGTAAATCTTAAAACTAACGCTCACCAGAAATTTCCCATTTGTTCTATTAATGGGAGCGCTCCCATCAAATCAGCAAGTGACTGGGCACCGACCTCTCTCCCACAAGAAAATGCTGTCATTGAAAAACCTATGCCAGACTGTCTCCATTCCGCAAAGGAAATTAGTATCAAAGGCGTGGGAGGCAGTGTGCAGAAAGAAGATAATACGCTTTCAGAGTTACCTAGATGGCCTCTTGAGAAAGGTGTCTCTTTGGGTTCTGGAGTGGCCACTGTGAAAGTGGTCTTACCTGACGGCCACCTAAAAGGTGACGTGAACTGGCAGAGCTCTATGTTAGCAGAAGCCACAGAGGCTGATAGTTCTGCTGAGTCTGATGACACAGTAATAGAGGACGTCCCAACCAATATTTCATTTGAAAGTAACAAAGTTCAGGCTGAAAAACCTGTTTCCGTTGCAAGCACTATTGTAAAAAGAGATGAAAGAGAAATCGAAGAGGTTGTCGGTGGCAGCAGGGAAAGTAAAACATGTGAAACCTTTGAAGGGCCAGTCAGTGGCTCTGAGGCAGCACAAGTTCAGCCTGATAGTCTTGAAAGGAGTGCAACTGGGGAGGCGGTACGTTCCCAAGTACCTGATCGGAATGGCATGTCGGGAGACGTGGGGCAGTCAGGCAGCATAAGCGAAGTTGCTCCTGAAAAGCCCGTTGCAACTGAGAAGCCCAAACTTCCTTCAGTTCTGTCTCCAAGTGTTCTTAAGGAGAGAGAATTCTCATTACATGTGACAACGTCTGCCTGTTTGGAGTCAGTACATGAAAAAAGTGTTAAAAATGCAGATGATTCTTCCCCAGAGGACCTGATAGCAGCCTTTACAGAAACCAGAGTGGAAGGAATTGCAGATAAACGTGCAGGAAATGCCTTTCAGGCAACATCAGAAAAGACTTCGGACTTTAAAGCAACTCTTGCTTTGGAAGCCTTGCATGAAACTGAATCAGGTGATTCTGAAATTAAAGACGTAACAAGCAAACACCCTGAACAAAGCAGAGAGACTAACGACGGAAGTACGGTTCTGGATGTTTTCCCTGCCCAAGGTACTCCAGCAGCATCTCTTGACTTAGAACAGGAACAGCTCACAATCAAAGCTCTTAAGGAGCTGAGTGAAAGGAAGGTTGAGAAGTCAGCTTCTGTACCGGGTAGTGCAGAATCTCCTCCTGAAGAAGTATCCAAGCAGATTTTCACATGTGATCCAGAATCTTCTTGGCTTCAGAGATCGTCTGATGTCCTAGAACACACAGAAGTTAATGCTGGATCTGATCTTGGGATTTCCAAGAAGCCCACAATTAGCAAAGAAACCACTAGGGTAGAGACTATTTCGAGCCTTAGTATGACTGAAGTGGTAAACAAGCAAGTCCTAGCAAGACTTCTAACAGACTTCTCAGGTAATCATTTACATTAGAAATACTGCATGTGATTAATTCTGCTGTGGTTGATTACTTATTAGAGTGTCATCTGATTTTATGTCACCAAAATTATGGCTAGAATAAAAACAACACTGCATAATGGGGAAAGGTAGAATTTTTTGTGTGGTTGCCTTGATTGGTCTCTCTTATACAAAAATTTCCCAAAGCAGTAGACCACTTTTTAATACTCTCCTTAAAACATTTTTTATGTTCCAGTTTTTTTCCCCCCCTCAAGGTTCTCCTTTCCTTACAGGTTGGCCCTAGAGCAGTTGCTGCGTTAAGAATATCCTTAGACATTTATTTATTTAGAAAGCTTGCTTTTAAATCTCCATAATAGTAGAACTGCTTGTTACCACTTGGGTTTTTGGCTGTGGACCTTGTGAAATCTATTTAGCAATCAAAGATCAAGGAATTCCAGCTGGGAACGACAGCAAATGAAACTTTTAATTAATGTGATCTTATACTACAGAGATTTTACACTCTGAAAGTAGGTAACCAGTAATGTATTATAGTACTGTTTCATGAGTATTGCATAAGAGAAGTCATGCATTCTTCTACTTTGGACCTTACTGAATACCCTTTAGGCCAAATTTATTGTGTGGTACTGGAAGCCCTTCCCGTTGTCTTGTCTGTTTATTTGAATGATTCCTTTTCTTGAAATCAGCATTTAGTTAAATTACTGCAAATGCTGTCTGTTCTGGGATCTTGGAAGGTGTAAGCAGAAAAGGATATGTAAAGGCTTCCAAAAGGGACCCGCAACCTCTATGTTGTGCAGTCACTCTTAGGTGCTACGTAGGGATCTGTGGTTTTGCAGGCTTCTCTGACAGTGGATCCCTCTTTTCGAATGAAATGATATACAGAGTTAGACTATTTAAAATAAAAATAAGATTTTTTTGTTGGCATAAACTTATAAAAGTGATTATACCACCCCCACCCCCCCGCATAAACATTGTATTTTGCATAGAATGGGGAGGAGGTCCAGCCCTTAGCGACCACTGACTGTTCTATCCTGGTGGCAGCCAGAGCACTGCTCAGCTCCCCCTACTGGGGTGTCTGTCAAGAGCTTGTCCTTCGCCAGTGTGATGTGCCTCATTAGGTGCCCATGCCCTCAGCGTTGCCTTGGCTTGCTCATGTTCTCTGTCACCTGTGGCCCTGGTTGAGGTACATGACTGGGGGGGGTCTCCAGAGCCATGGCCGCTGCCCTTCAGCTGCGGCACCTTTACCTTTTATTTCCTTACTGAAGACCACAGGCAGATTACTTAGTCTTTCTAAATTTTAATCTTTAAAATAGAGATAATCGTGCTTACCTTATGATATTGTGGGGATCAAATGTGGACATGCAAGTGATGCAGTGCTTAGCACATAATAAATACTCATTTAACACAAAGTACAGGACCTGGCATGTGGTAGGTACTGGGTAATTATTTGTTAATTGTGAGTGAATTGTTCAGTATCAGTGAAAACATTGAGACTGTTTTATAAACTGAAAAATTTGAAGAAGCAGTGAAGGATGACTGTTACTCTTCTAGTAATTGAAGATCGCTGAGCTTGGATAGAGGAGTGCTGAGTTTTCATTGTTGCTTTATAGCTTCTAGAAGGCTTTGAGCAGTTAAGTGTATTACCTTTTGGGGCCTCAGTTTCCTTCTCCATAAAGTGAGGATGTTTCAGGAAATGATCTTCAATATAATTTTCATAATGTGACTCTGACTCTGGTATATTCTAGGTTTCTTTGTAAATTGTTGTCATAATTCTCACAGGTTGTTCTTTTGAGTGATAAGGCATATGGGAATTAGGCTACAAGAATTTCAGTGTCTAATTTTGGCAAATTCCTGCTTTAGCGTGACCTCAGTTAACTCACCTAACTGGTTTGGCATCTTCCTTTGTTAATATGGTAATAATTATTTTGCTCTGCTTTATGATGTTGTAGTAAACAAAGTACTGTGTAAATACTAATTATTAGTAATTCTTAACCGAGTTATTTAATCTATTGTGAGAGGTGAAGAGGGCTATGGAAGCTTAGGATATTTGTCGCTGGCCAAATTCTATCATTAGTAGACATTTTTAGATGCTAATTAAACACCAGTATAATTAGACCAAGAAGCTAAAGGGCTTTCCTTTGCAGACTTCAAAATAGAAAACCTTTTTAAGTTGTCTGTCTTTATGACTAAATCTTTTAAAATATAACTACTTCAGCAAAATACATCAGTCTCTAGTTCTGAGTAGTAAATCTGAATAGTCTTGCCTTTAAAGTAAAACCTGTTCTGTAATTATGTTCTGCCTGCAATTATGGGGAAAATAGGCAAAAGAAACAATGAAAAATAATAATGGGTTTTTTTTTTTTTGCTGTCTTATGGGATATTGTGTACAAGTTTGTAATGAAGCATACACTTCATTTCCTTTATGATGCTACTATATATATATATAATTCAATAATTCTGGTATGATCTATGGTATAACGAATCATTTGGGGAAAATTTAGATCCTTGCTCATATACCTAACTTGGTGAAGACAGGTTTTTGGATTTTAGTATCCAGATTGGCAAGAATACAAGGAAATAGGCAGGTAGATATTTTGGTGATAGGTAGATGTAAGTTTTTACAACTTTTCTGGAAGGCATTTTGGCAGTATGTAACAGAGTCCTAGAACTGATCTAGCAGTTTTGTTTCTAGGAATTTATTCTAGGGGAAAAAAAATTATGTACAAAAACAACTGCAAAGTTGTGGAAGTTTTTGTTTTTTGGGAGGTTTTGGGCTTATTTATTTATTTATTTATTTTAGACTTTATTTATTTTGGGGCACCTGGGTGCTTCAGTCATTAAGCCTTTGCCTTTGGCTTGTGTCATGGTTCCAGGGTCTTGGGATCAAGCCCTGCATCAGGCTCTCTGCACAGTGGGAGGCCCACTCCTGCTTGTGTTCCCTGTCTCGCTCTCTTTCCAAATAAATAAATAAATAAATAAATTTTTAAAAAAGATTTTATTTACTTAGAGAGCTCTAGCAGAGGAAGAGGGAGAGAGAGAATCTTTTCTTTTTTTTACTTTTTAAAAATTTTTAAATTTTATTAACAATGTATTTTTATTAACATAATTTTATTAACATGTATTATATGTATTATACATTACATATAATGTAATATAATATCTGATTAAAATATAATGTATTATGCATATATACATATAATGTATAATGTGCTTTTAAAATTTTTATTTTTATTAACATATATAATATTTATTTTTATTAGCATATAATATATAGCCCCAGGGTACAGGTCTGTGAATTGCCAGTTTTACACACTTCACAGCACTCATTATAGCACATACCATCCCCAGTGTCCATAACCCAACCACCCTCTCCCTACCCCTGGCAGCCCTCAGTTTGTTTTGTGAGATTAAGAGTCTCTTATGGTTTGTCTCCCTCCTGATCCCATCCTGTTTCATTTATTCTTTTCCTACCCCCCAAACCTCCCACATTGCCTCTCAACTTCCTCATATCAGGGAGATCATATGATAGTTGTCTTTCTCTGATTGACTTTTCGCTAAGCATAATACCATCTAGTTCCATCCACATCGTCACAAATGGCAAGATTTCATTTCTTTTGATGGCTGCATAGTATTCCATTGTGTGTGTGTATACATATATATGTGTGTGTGTGTATGTATACACATACCACTTCTTCTCTATCCATTCACCTGTTGATAGACAACTAGGTTCTTTCAATCGTTTGGCTGTTTTGGACATTGCTGCTATAAACATTCAGGTGCACATGCCCCTTTGGATCACTACATTTGTATCTTTAGGGTAAATACCCAGTAGTGCCATTGCTGGGTTGTAGGGTGGCTCTATTTTCAACTTTTTGAGGGACTTCCATGCTGTTTTCCAGACCAGTTTCCCCAGGTTGCATTCCCACCAACAATGTAGGAGGGTTCCCCTTGGGAGAGAGAGAATCATTTTTTTTTTTAAGATTTTATTTATTTATTTGACAGACAGAGATCACAAGTAGGCAGAGGCAGGCAGAGAGAGAGGAGGAAGCAGGCTCCCTGTTGAGCAGAGAGCCCGATGCAGGACTCGATCCCAAGACCCTGAGATCATGACCTGAGCCGAAGGCAGCGGCTTAACCCACTGAGCCACCCAGGCTCCCCGGGAGAGAGAATCTTAAGCAGGCTCCACACCTGGCATGGAGCCAGTATTGGGGCTAGATCTCATGAGCCTGAGATCACAACCTGAGCCAAAATAGGGTCAGATGCTTGGGATGCCTGGGTGGCTCAGTCAGTTAAACGTCTGCCTTCCGCTCAGGTAATGATATCAGGTCGTGGGATCAAGCCACACATCGGGCTCTGTGCTCAGCAGGGAATCTGCTTCTACTCCTATATTCTCCCCCTCTCTCTCTTTCTCAAATAAATAAATAAAATCTTTAAAAAAAAAAAAGATGCTTAACCACCTGAACCACTCAGGCACCCTTCAAAGATGTTTTTATAGTGCTCCTTAAAATATTGGCAGGTTTATTGGTCAGTGTCTTACGACCTATCTGTGCAAATATTATGCAGCCATTGGAGTTGTTAAAGGTTGGTTTTGTTTTTTTTTTTTTAAGAAATGGAAAAAATTTTAAAGGTATGGAAAGATATACACTAATATTTCTATATGTATAGTTAACTTCTGTGAATTAACATTAATGGTCATATTTGCTTCCAAACTAAAGAACACTTTGATTACCACCAGACCCACTTAATTCCCTCTTCCCTTCCCCAGAGGTAACCACCATCATGGAGCTGATAAATCCTTCTAGCTTGTTGTAAATGTATGTGAATGGAGTATTGTTTAGTGTTTTCAGACCTTTATTAATATCATCTCTTTTTTTAAAAAAATATTTATTTGACAGATAGAGATCACAAATAGGCAGAGAGGCAGGTGGTGGGAGGGGGGGACAGGCAGGCTCCCTGCTGAGCAGAGAGCCCGATGTAGTGTTTGAATCCAGGACCCTGAGATCATGACCTGAGCTGAAGGCAGAGGCTCAAGCCACTGAGCAACCCAGGCGCCCCTAATATTACCATCTTTGTTATGCAACTTGTTTCATTCGACATTAGGGTATTTTCTTAACTCTTTCATATTGAAATATAAAAAATTTGAATGAAGTGAATAATTTATTCATTTTAACAGCTATGTGTAGTAATCATTTTATCTATGTTATTTCCCTTTTGATTAGGATGTGGGTTATTTTCCATTTTTTACACTTAGACACAGAGCTGAAATTAACATCTTTATAATTGTCTGATTTTACACATACACAGATATTTCTCTAGGGTCAGAGTGCCACCACTTACTAATTTAACTTCTAGGTATGTGCGTTATTTTTTTTTCTTAAAGATTTTATTTATTTATTTGACAGACAGAGATCACAATTAGGCAGGGAGAGAGGTGGGGGAAACAGGTTCCCCGCTGACCAGGGAGTCCAGTGTGAGGCTTGATCTCAGGACCCTGAGATCATGACCCGAGCCGAAGGCAGAGGCTTAACCCACTGATCCACCCAGGCACCCCTCACAATTTTTTGTTTTTAAGTCCTCTCTACACCCAGTGTGGGTTCAAACTTACAACCCCAGGATCAAGTCACACACTGTACTGACTGAGCCAGCCAGGTATCACCTGATGTTCATAATTTATTAATAAAAATTGTATTATTGAACACCTAGCAGAACTTTTATCATATATATGATGAATGATTACAGTAAGAAGACACATGTTAGAAAAGAAAGTATTCAGAATAATTATTAAAAGTGAATCTAGGGGCGCCTGGGTTGCTCAGTGGATTAAGCCGCTGCCTTCGGCTCGGGTCATGATCTCAGGGTCCTTGGATCGAGTCCCACATCGGGCTCTCTGCTCAGCGGGGAGCCTGCTTCCTCCTCTCTCTCTCTGCCTGCCTCTCAGCCTACTTGTGATCTCTCTCTGTCAAGTAAATAAAATCTTAAAAAAAAAAAAAAGTGAATCTAGGGGTACCTGTGTGGCTCAGTCGTTAAAGTGTCTGCCTTCCACTCAGGTCATGATCTCAGCATCCTGGGATCCGAGCTCTTCATCAAGCTCCCCTCTTCAGCAGGAAGACTACTTTTCCCTCTCCAGCTCCCCCTTGCTCGTGTTCCCTCTCTCATTGTCTCTCTGTCTGTCAAATAAATAAATAAAATCTTTAAAAAAAAAAAATGAATCTAGGGGTGCCTGGGTGGCTCCGTCAGTTAGTTAATTGACTCTTGATTTTAGCTCAGGTCACGATTTCAGGGTCATGAGATTAAACCCTTCATGGGCTCCATGCTGAGCGGGGAGTCTGCTTAAGATCTCTCTCTTCCTCTCTGTCTGCTCCTTTCCCCACTCACACATGCACACATGCTCTCTTTTTACTTATATTTATTTTTATTTTTTTATTTAAGATTTCATTTACTTGACAGAGAACAAGTAAGCACGAGCAAGGGGAGCAGCATGCAGAGGGGGAGGGAGAAGCAGGCTCTCTGCAGAGCAGGGGGCCCGACCGGGGTTCAGTCCCAAGATCCTGGGATCATGACGTGAGCCGAAGGCACATACTTAACCGACTGAGCCACGCAGGTGCCCCGTCTCTCTTTTTGAAAAAGAAAAGTGAACCTATACTGGCGTGCTCGGCTGCTTAGAAGAAGCACGTGACTTTTTTGATTTTGGAGACATAAGCTTGAGCCCCATGTTGGGTGTAGAGATTATTGAAGAAAACTTTTAAAAACTTTTATTTTAGATTTATTTATATATCCACACACAGTGAAGCTGAAGGAAATTTGTAGAACAGTCACATCACAATGGGTTCTCTTGCAGTATGGTCAAGTAAACTTTGCTGGAACTGACCTTTCTTGCATATAACTATACATTTTGGACAAAATTGGAAGAGAAAAAAAGACCTGAAGGCACTGGAAAATGAACAAAAGCAGGCAGCTTCTGAAAAGGAACTGACCCTTTTAAGAAGAAACAGCATGGAATGTGTTTTCCATTTTAACTGCTTTTAGCCAGACAACAGGCTGAAGTTCACACCTGGCAGGTTGGTTAAAACTTTCATAGAAAACTTGTAAGAGGACAGAATTTGGGTCAGCCACAACCATTCAGCCACTGGAAAGGTTTGGAGGAGTGCTGGAAAGGAGAGATCTAGAGAGTGAGAACCTAAAATTCTGTATACATATTCTCTATACACCTCTGTTTAACCCTTGAACTATACACGCGCATGGAAGACTACAAGCAGCTCAGCTAAAGAGAAAAGAAGGGAACTAAGTGATGCCCAAGAGGCAAGAGTTTGCAGTTTGAGTCCAGCCAAATTTAACTGCATGCTGAGAGATATATAAGCACTTTCCAAAAGAATATAACAGAGCCCATTATGTACAACATAATATTCACAGTGTCCAAGATAAGTGCAAAACCACACCTTTTAAAAACTAGGAAGATACGACCCAAACTGAAGAAAAAAGACAAGCAACAGAAACCAACTTCATTTGTTGGGATTCGGAAATGGGTTTTAAGGCAGCTATTCTGATGAAATAAAGGAAGGTACACTTGTACTGAAGGAAAAGAAAGGAAATCTCAGTTGAGAAATAGCGCCAAGAAGGAGCCAAGTGGGAACTGTAGAAGTGTAAAGTACGGCAGCTAAAATTAAAATTCACCAAGTGGTCTAATACAAACAAAATGGAGACCACAAAGGGAAAAGTCAGTGAATTGTTGATAAATGAGCTGAAAATCATCCAACCTGAAGAACAGAAAGAAAAATCCATTACTGAACCTCAGGGACCTTTGGGACATTATTTATAAGATCTAACTCACAACTGGAAGTTTCAGAAGGAGAGGAAAATTGAGAGACACAGAAACATATTTGTTGATAGAATACTTTAAAAACTCTCAGGTTTATAAAAAACACATTTGCTGTTTAAAGAAGCTTAGTGACACCTACTGGGATAAGGACAAAGGAAAAAACATACCTTGGTACATATGTCAGGGGTCCCCAAGACCACTTCAGGCTCAGTTATTTGCTATAAGGACTTAGAGGATTCAGAAACTGTTAGGCTTAGAGTTACCAGGTTATTGCAACAAAAGGACATATTAGAATTGGCAAAGGGAAAGGCATGGGATACAGTCCAGGAGAAACCAGGTGCAGGCTTCCAGGTGTCCAGTGGATTCACACAGAGATGCCTTTAATTTTCCCATCAGTGATGTGACAGCATGTGTGGCGTTGCCAATATGGGAAGCTCACTCGGTGTTTGGTGTCCAGAATGCCATGCAGTGCCCACATGACTGACCTCGGCTACTCAGACCCCCCAGAGCAAAAACAGATGTTTGCCATAAATCATATTGTTAGGGCAGACTTACCTGATCACACTGGTGCAGCATGGCTCAAGTCCTCAGGCGTACAAAAACACTTAGCAGCCAGAATATCTCAAGGGCTCAGAGTTCATGTCCCAGCTACCAGCCAGGGGCCAGTCCTAAAGACAGACCTTGGCCTGTGCAGGGTTTGAGCATTTCTGGCCTATTGAGTTAACCCTTTCCTACACGGTATTGTTTTTAAATTACTGAAGCCAAAGGTAAGGAGAAAATACTAGAAGTAGCTAGACAACGATGATACGTAAAAGGGAGACAATAATTAGAGTTAGCTTCTTACCAGCAACCACAAGTGCCAGAAGACAGGGAAATAACGTAAAGTGCCAAACAGGGGAAAAAAATTGTTGACCCAGATCTCTCTGTTGGACAAAAATACCCTGCAAGAATGAAGGCAAAAGAAAGACATTATAAGATGAAAGAAAACTAAGTTGTCACTGCACTGTAAGAAACACTAAAGTTCTTCAGATTAAAGCTAATTGACGCCAAATAGAAACTCAGACCATCAGGAAGAAAGAGCATTAGAAATGCTAAGTATCTGAAACAATATTAAATTTTTATTTTCTCAGGGTGCCTGCTGGCTCAGGCCGTAGAGCATGACTCTTGAGCTTGGGGTTGGGAGTTCGAGCCCCACATTGGGTGTAGAACTTACCTTAAAAGAGGCGGGGACCTGTGTGGCTCAGTGGGTTAAGCTCCTGACTCCTGGTTTTTGGGTCAGGTCATGATCTCAGTCCTGAGATTGAGCCCCACCCTTATCGGGCCCCACACTGAGCATGGAGCTTGCTTAATTAAGATTCTCTCCCTTTCACCCTCCCTCAGCCTTGCTGCTCAGGCACACACTCTTTCTCAAAAAAGGGGGCAGGGGAGACCTAAGTCAATTCTGTCATTATGTTAGTAGACTAAAATACTACAATCAGTAGAGTGGCAGACTACCTAAAACTGCTAGACCCAACATATCCTGACTATAAAAGGTGCACGATAAAGACACTGATAGGTAAAAAATAAACAAATGGAAAAATATATACCAAAAATATATATAAATGAATACCATGCAAAAGTTAAGTGTAACAACAAAGGGTGTTACCAGAAATTTAAAGTGATATGTTGTCATGATGAAAGGTCTCAAGAAATCTTATAGTCATAAAGGTGTATGTGCCTAGTAACAGCTTCAAAATACGTGAAGCAAAAATTTACAGAATTAAACAGGCACTTCTAAAATCATAATTGGAGATTGTAATACCTTTGTCAGCAGTTGATAGACCCACCCACACATGTGCGTACACACACTGAGCACAAAATCAACCACTTTGACCTAGATGGTATTTATAGAGGACTATCCTACAATGGCAGGATACACACTCTTTTGCAATTAGACAAGAAATACATTTACCATATGCTAGACCATTAAAAAAAAAAAGTAAATTTAAAAGATTAAAAACCCAGGGCGCCTGGGTGGCTCAGTGGGTTAAAGCCTCTGCCTTCGGCTCGGGTTGTGATCCTGGGGTCCTGGGATCGAGCCCCACATCGGGCTCTCTGCTCCGTGGGGAGTGTGCTTCCTCCTCTCTCTCTGCCTTGCCTCTCTGCCTACTTGTGATCTCTCTCTGTCAAATAAATAAATAAAATCTTTAAAAAAATTATTAAAAAAACCCATACAAAATATGTCCTAAGACCATAATGAAATCAGATTTCTTTTTAATATTTTATTTATTTACTTGACAGAGATCACAAGTAGGCAGAGAGGCAAGCAGAGAGAGAGGAGGAAGCAGGCTCCCTGCGGAGCAGAGAGCCCAATGCGGGACTCAATCCCAGGACCCTGAGATCATGACCTGAGCCAAAGGCAGAGGCTTAACCCACTGAGCCACCCAGGTGCCCTGAAATTAGGTTTTGAAGCAATAAAAATAAGATACTAAGAAAATTCCTAAGCATATGGAAGTTTAGCAAGCTGCTTCACATAATGTGTAGCTCGAAGAAGTTGCAGGAAAATAATTTTGATGTTTTAAACTGAATGATAGTGAAAATGCAGTATATCAAACTTTAGGAATGTAATGCTGAAAGGGAAATTTATATAGATAGCTTTGAATGCTTACATTAGAAAAGAAAAAATCGGGGCGCCTGGGTGGCTCAGTGGGTTGGGCCGCTGCCTTCAGCTCAGGTCGTGATCTCGGGGTCCTGGGATCGAGTCCCACATCGGGCTCTCTGCTCAGCGGGGAGCCTGCTTCCTCCTCTCTCTCTCTCTGCCTGTCTCTCTGCCTACTTGTGATCTCTCTCTGTCAAATAAATAAATAAAATCTTAAAAAGAAAAGAAAAAATCTACATTCAGTGGTCTAGGGTTTCAACTTAAGAACTTAGAAAAAGGGGCCCCTGGCTGGCTCAGTCTGTAGAGCGTGCAGCTCTTAGATCTCAGGGCTTTAAGTTGGAGCTCCCTGTTGGGTATAGAGATTCCTTAAAAATAGTGTTTCAAAAGAAAAAGTCTTTTCAAAAACTAGAAAAAGAAGTGCAAAGTAAATCCACAGTAATAGAACGATATTAAAAATAAGCACAGAAATCAAGGGAATAAAGAACAATTAACAAGGCCAAAATTTGATGCCTAGAAAAGATAAGCAAAATTGATTTCTTGATTAATCAAGAAGAGAACCAGAATACCAATATCAAGCATGAAAAAGGGGTTACTACTTCAGATACTATGGATATTAAGAGGATAATAGAATATTATGAACAACTTCATGCCAATAAACTTATCAACTTTGATGAAATGAACAAACTCCTTGAAAATACAACTTATTGAAACTTAACACAATTTCTGTTAAATTAATTTTCAAAAATCTCTCACACAAAAACGTTCAAGTCCAGGGTTTTACTGGCACTCTAAGGAAAAAAGAGGAGAGAACACTTTGTAACTCTTAGACAAGAATGTAGTAATACTGAAACTGGATGAAGACAATGCAAAGAAAATTATAGACTAATAACCCCATGAGCATAAGATGAGAAATCCTTCACAAAATATTAGCAAATCAAATCAGCCATGTATCTAAAGGTTAATGCCCCTTGGCTAAGTACAGTTTGTTCCAGGAATACAAGCTTAAGACCGTAGAATCAATCAGTGTAATTCACCACATTAATATAACAGAAAAACTGATTATTTCAGTCACTACAGAGAAGGCATTTGAAAACGCTCAACATCCTTTTTCTGATTAAAAAAAAAATTTTTTTTCAGCCAGCTAGGAATAGAAGGTAATCTCCTCAGTCTAATACATGATATTTATTTAAAACTCGGCTGACATCTGGGGCGCCTGGGTGGCTCTTGACTCTCATGGTACAGAGGTTGCCAAGAAGATGGCGCTAGAGCTAAGGGAGATGAGAAAATGAAACTTTCAAACAGTAGCATCAAAAGCATAAGATAGGAATAAATTTAACAAAATAATGTGTAAGTCAGTCCTCTGTACTCAAAACTGCAGAGAGAAGCTTAACTGTCTGAAAGGAAAGCTCTGCTATGCTTATGGATTGGAAGCCTCATTATTGTTAAGATGTCAGTCCTACCCAGATTCATCAATGGATTCAATTGAAAATCCCAGAAGAATTTTTTTCTGTAGAAATTGATAGGCTCATTCCAAAATGTCTTTGGAAATACACACAACCTAGAAAATCCAAATCGATTTTGAAAAAGAACAGTTGAGGACTTGGAATACTCACTTCAAGACTTAAAATTCCAGTAATAAAGACATTGTGGTACTTGCAAAGGAGTCAACAAATAGATCTAAGAAACAGAGGATTCAGAAGTAACTTACCACAAATTCAGTAACTTGTTTAAATCAGCACTTCAGTTACCTTGGAATATTCATGGATCAGAAGGCTGGGCACAGGTTAGCTGAAATTAAGTGTGCTCTGAAAATACCAGGTATGAACAGGATTGTGATCTAATCGGAGACTTGGGGTTCTCTTCATGGATTATTGGCAGAGTTCAATGCCTGGAGGCTGTAGGACCAATCCCCCATTTTCTTGCTTGCTGGCTGTGGGCTGGGATTGTATTCCGCCTATAGTCTCATAAGCCTTTCCTAACATGGTAGTGTGCTTCTTCAAAGCTATCAGGAGAATTTCTCTCAAGTCTACTACCAGATCTTACATAACAGGACAAGTGACTACTGTCCTATCAGATTCACAAGCCCTGCTCACTTTGGAGGCAGGAGGGACCTGCACACCAGTCAGCAGGGGTCTCGGGAGCCATCTTCGCATTCTGCCTTCCGCAGTCCCTACTTCACATGATATGCAAAAATAAATTTAAAATGCATCAGAGACCTGAATACAAAAACTAAAACCACAAAACTTTCAGAAGAAAGCATAGAATATCTTCATGAATTGGGGGCTTAGGCAAAAGTTTTTTACACCATAGAACGCACTAGCCATAAAAAAAAAACTCATTTAAAAAACTCGATAAATTGGACTTTGTCAAAATTAAAATCTGCTAATTAAACGATGCCACTAATAGGCAAAGCATTGACTAGGAGAAAGTATTTACAGAACGTGTCTGATGAAGGACTAGCATCTAGGAAATATTAAAAACTACATTTCAACAGTAAAAGGACAAACAACACAAACTGAGCAGAAAAGATTCTGACATCTCACAGAAGAAGAACAAATGACCAGTAATCCAATAAAAATGTGTTCAACAATGGAGTCTTCCCAGAATTAAAATCAAAATAACATTGCTGTACATCCATCCAAATGGCTGAATAAAAGACTGACAACACCTAATGTTAAGTTGTGGAACAACTTAAATGCTCATGAATTACTGGTAAGAAGGTAAAATACTCCTGAGAAAGGTTGGTCAGTTTCTTAGAGGATTAAACATGCCCTATGACCTTGTAACTCCACTATGGAGAGATGGAAATGTGTTCGTACAACAACTTGTTATGTTCATAGTTTTAATCGTCATAGCTCAAAACTGGAAATAGTGAGTTGTCCATCAGCATGGGAGTATAGAACCTGTGATATAGCCTGCAGCAGTATTCATGATTCTCAGAAATTATGCCCAGTGAAAGAAGCAATACAAGAAATTCATACTGCAGGATTCCATTTAGGTGAAACTATAGAAAAAGCACACTGGGGCACCTAGGTGGCTCAGTGGGTTAAAGTGTCTGCCTTTGGCTCAGGTCATGATCCCAGGGTCCTGGGATCAAGCCCCATTATCCGGCTCTCTGCTCAGTGGGGAGCCTGCTTCCTGCCTCTCTGCCTACTTGTGATATCTGTCAAATAAATAAATAAAATCTTCTAAAAAAAAAAGAAAAAACTGCTCTATGTAGGAAAAAAACCAATTACTTCTTGGGATGTTGGCTAGGAAGGAACATGAGGAAACTTTTGGGGGTAATGATGATAATCTGTATTTTGATGGAGTTACATAGGTGTATTGTCTTCAGAGTCAGTGAGTGTATTGTGTATTTCCATGTATACAGATTTTAACGTCAAAAGGAAAAGAGTAAACATTGCACTTCAGTTGGAACTGGAGTAGATTTCCTCTTGGTGATTTACTTTTAAATACATTTCTGAAAAATGAAATGGACTCATGGACAGATACGAGGGATAGTATGTAATTGCATACAGGTTTCCCCTACTATCCAAAAGTAGGGCATTCCTATGAAACCTTTGATGAGCCAAAACGAAAAGTGAAGATTATCCCCCCCCTTTTCCAAGAGTTCACATTAAGCCACTTTGCTCTTATGAAAGACTACGTTAGTACCAATTTTTGCCTACTGAAAGAATCCAAAGAGGATTTTTGCTTTTATGAAAAAAGCCATGAGCATGCCAGTGTAGGTTTTTTTTTTTTTAAAGCAAAGTGGCTTAATGTGAACCTTGGGGAAGCAAGGGATACCTGTGTCGTAAAACATCAGGAAATAGTGGTGATGGTTGCACAGCAATGCACATGTGCTTAACATCACTGAGTTGAATACTTGAAAATGGCTAGATGGTAAATTTTATGTTACGTGTATTTTACCATGATTAAAAAAAAAAAAGGAATATGGTAAATGTAAGTAGTGTTTATATGGGGTGTTCACTCTGAAGTCATCACCTTTGCAATATGGTGGGGGGAAATAAAGCAGAGGGAAGAGACAAGCTTTTCCAGTTATTAAATAGATTTGTATTATTTCCGTGGGGGAAACACTGAGTAGAACTGCTGGGGAAATGGAGAGAATGAGATCTCAAAAGTCAGGGGTATGTGTATGACCTAACACTTTATTTTATTTTTAAAATTTCTTTTGCTTATTACTGATAAAGATTTTAGAGATTGCCAGCTTTTTTAAAAGATTTTATTTATTTATTTGACAGAGATCACAAGTAGGCAGAGAGGTAGGCAGAGAGAGAGGAAGGGAAGCAGGCTCCCTGCTGAGCAGAGAGCCCGATGCGGGGCTCGATCCCAGGACCCTGAGATCAGGACCTGAGCCGAAGGCAGTGGCTTTAACCCACTGAGCCACCCAGGTGCCCCGATTGCCAGCTTTTATAGAAGATAATTGTGTGTCCTATAGAAGTCTGAAGCTACAGCACTTAATCTCTATTGCTTACCTGATTACCAAAGACATGTACAAGTATACCAGTAACTACAGCAGAAATAGAGTGCCATGACCTGATTAGCATGGAAGGCAGAATTAGAAATAAATGTGTGCAGAAGGCATAAAATTACTTTTTAAATTTGATTTGGCTTTCACCATTATTAGTAATTAACTAATGCTTTGTTCAGTTTTAGATTGGGTCTGGTGTTTTTTGCAGGCTTAAGTTCAGACTTTTCTTAATTGGAGAATTTAGGAATTGTCTAACATGTGCGAAGAACCAGCCACATCTGAAAGGAAGGAAAAAAGGACAAAACACTAAAATCAGAGTTCTGTGTCTGTTCCATCGTGATTCATCACTACATTTTTTTTTAAAATTTTATTTATTTATTTGACAGAGATCACAAGTAGGCAAAGAGGCAGGCAGAGAGAGTGGGAGAGTGAGCAGAGAGCCCGATGCGGGGCTTGATCCCAGGACGCTGGGATTATGACCTGAGCTGAAGGCAGAGGCTTAACCCACTGAGCCACCCAGGCACCCCAACCACTACATTTATTATTTTTATTTTTTATTTTTTATTTTTTTAAAGATTTTATTTATTTATTTGACAGAGAGATCACAAGTAGGCAGAGAGGCAGGTAGAGAGAGAAAGAGGAGGAAGCAGGCTCCCTGCTGAGCAGAGAGCCCGATGCGGGACTCGATCCCAGGACCCTGAGTTCGTGACCTGAGCTGAAGGCAGCGGCTTAACCCACTGAGCCACCCAGGCACCCCATTTATTATTTTTAATTATATTCTTTAGATAAGTTCAAAAGTTACATTTTCAGATCCACCTAGCGATTTTGGGTGGAGAGGTAGTCAATGCCGTTTTGTGCTGTGTGCTTTATAAATCTGAAATCAAGGGCAAAGGGAATGTTAGGTTATTTTAATAAAGGAAAAACTCTTTTTTCTTGACAGTCTAAGAGGAGTGCTAGTTTGAAAGGGATTCCTACAGATTTCTTTGGCCTGCTGTCAGGTGTGTTCATGGCCGAAAGCATATATGTCTATCTTTTACAGGAACAGCTTCATGTTTGGTATGATCCTTCTGTGCCTTTTTGAAGGGAATGTCTTGAGTTAAGGATAAATCTGTAGCAGAGCAGTCTATTAACCCATTTCAGCAGTCACAAAATTTGGATCTAAATATGTAAACACATTATCCAATGTCTTTTACAACTCAAAAAGTGGCTTCATTTATTATGAGCTATTAATGTAAAAGTCATCAAAATCAATGTGAAAATACATATCTTTCTTCATGTAAATAATTGTTCATATAAAAAAAAGTAACTGCCCATTTCCCCTTTATTAATGAATAGTTTCTCTTCTGTCATAAAGCCTGGCTTTTTTTTTTTCTTTTTGTTATTTCACCTTTAAATTTTCTTAGAGATGTATATTACAAATTTTGAAAAACTAATGAATATAGAACGAGTTGAACAGACTCTTGAGTTGTAGATATATATATATATTTTTTAAGATTTTATTTATTTATTTGAGAGAGCACAAATGGTGGGGAAGGGTGGGGTGAGAGGGATAAGCAGACGCCCACCCCGCTGAGCTTGGACACCCCCTCCCCCCGTCCCCAGCCCCAGGCCCCATGACCTGAACCAAAGGCAGACACTTAATCAACTGAGCCACCCAGATACCCCGAGGTGGAGATTTAGTTAAAGTTGATTAACTGCTAAAACCTAAAATTTCTTAACATATTTCTTTCTTTTCAGAATAAGCATTTCAACAGCCTTTTCTTCCTTTGGAGAGTAAAATCATTTGACTTATGGGAAAGGCTGAATGAAGTTAGAGTTAAACCAGGAGCTTTCCCCAAACTTAGTAATAAAAATCAATAGGTAGGGACTCAACAAGATTTGCTCACCTTCTCACTCAGATGGACAGGTACCATTTTCTTTTTCATTAGCCTTGAGCTCACCATTGGATGTGTTAGTGCCCTCTTTTGGCATAAAGCGGGTACTGCAGTTGGCATTCTTAATATGGGCAAGAGCTAAACATCCTTTTTTCTTTTAAAAATTTTTTAAAATTTAAATTCAATTAATTAATAAAATATGTATTATTAGTTTCAGAGATAGAGTTCAGTGATTCATAACTCCCAGTGCTCATTATATCACATGCCCTCCTTAATATCCATCACCCAGTTCCCCATCCCATTACCCCCTTCCCCTCCAGCAGTGCTCAGTTTGTTTCCTATGATTAAGAAGCTCTTACAGTGTGTCTTCCTCTCTGATTTCATCTTGTTTTATTTTTTCCTCTCTTCCCCATAATCCTGTTTTGTTTCTTAAATGTCCATATATGAGTGAGATCATAGATAATTATCTTTCTCTGATTGACTTACTTCGCTTAGCATATTATCCTCCAGTTCCATCCACACTGTTGCAGATGGCAAGATTTCATTTTTTTTATTGGCTGAGTAGTATTTCCGTGTGTGTGCGCGCACGCACATGTGATACTAGATACAAGTCAAGTACATTCTTTGCAAATACTTTCTCCAGTCTGACTTATTTTTTATTCTTTTAAGTGTCTTTCAAAAAAGCCAAATTTTTAATTTTGATAAAGTATAATTTATCAGTTTTTTCTATTACATGCCAGATGTTTATTTTCTTCTAGTAGTTATATAGTACTAGGTTTTACATTTAAGTCTTTGATCCTTTTGTGTTCATTTTTGCATATCACATGAGGTGTATAGATCAGAGTTCGGGTTTTCTTGCATATGGATGTCCAGTTCAGACACAATTTGTTGAAAGACTTCTTTCTCCACTGAATTGGTTCTGCAATTTTGTACAAAAATAATTTGTTCATATATGCATGGATTTATTTTGGGACTTTGTATACCATTTCATTGCTCTTGTCTTTCTTTAAGCCATTGCTGTACCATCTTGATAATGGTAGCTTTATAGAAGTCTTGAAATTACATAGTGTTAGTCTTCCAACTTCATTCTTTTTCAAAGTCAGTTTGGCTTTTTTCGGTGCTTTGATTTCCTTAGGAATTTTAGAATCACTTTGTCCATTCCTACAAAAATACTTCCTGGAATTTTTGTTGTAACATCAAATTGTAGATAAACTTGGGGACAATTAGCACTTGTTAAAAACTGATTTTTCAGTTTTGAGCCTTTGAACCCATAAAAACAGTATAGCTTTCAATTAATGTAGGCCTTCATTAGTTTCTCTCAGCTATGTTACACAGTTCAGTGTACGGATTTTGTCAGAGGGTGTAGCTCAGTGGGTAGAGCATTTTGACTGCATCTTTTGTCGGATTTATGCCTAAGCATCTTATATTTTGATGCTATTTTAAATGGTATTTTCAGCTCAATTTCTGGGTAATACTAATACATGGAAATAGAACTGATTGTATATATTGACCCTATATCTTGCAGCTTTGCTAAACTCACTGGTTCTTTCAGCTGTTCTGTCGATTGCATCACGTTTTCTAAATAGACAGTCAAGCCATCTGTAAATAATAGTTTTACTTCTTTTCCAATTTGGATGTGTTTTATTCCCTCTGCTTGACTTGCTACACTGGCTAGAACTCTCCATACAGTGTTCAATAGAAGTAGTGAGAGAGAACATCCTTTCCTCTTTTCATTAAATAGGATATTAGCTCTAGGTTTCTTGGAGATTCCCTATGCCAAGTTGAGGAAATTTTATAACCTAGCAGCTTGCTACTTTTGAAAGGTTGCTGAAACCTTGCTAAAAGATTTTATCAGAGGGGCTATTAGATTTTCTTAAATGCCTTTTCTGGGGGCGCCTGGGTGGCTCAGTGGGTTAAAGCCTCTGCCTTCTACTCAGGTCATGTTCCCAGTGTCCTGGAATAGAGCCCCATATCGGGCTCTCTGCTCAACAGGGAGCCTGCTTCCTCCTCTCTCTCTCTCTCTCTCTCTGCCTGCCTCGCTGCCTACTTGTGATCTCTGTCAAATAAATAAATAAAAAATCTTTAAAAAAAAAAAAAAAATGCCTTTTCTGTATCTTTTTTGAGATGATCATATGATATTTTTTAGTTTTAGTATATCAATGTGGTGAGTTAATAGTGAATGATTATGAATGTTAAACCAATTTTGCATGTTTGTGGAAAAACCCCACTTGGTCACAGTGTATTCTTTTTATATATTGTTGGGTTTGATTTACTGAAATTGTGTTAAGGAATTTTTGCATCTCTGGGGTGCCTGGATGGTTCAGTTGGTTAAGTGTCGCCTTCGGCTCAGGTCATGATCCCAAGGGTCTTGGGATCGAGCCCCACATCAGGCTCCCTACTCAGTCGGGAGTCTGCTTCTACCTCTGCCCCTCCCCTTCCTTCTGCTCATGCTCTCTTGCACACATGCATGCACGTTCTTTCTCTAAAATAAAATCTTAAAGAAAAAAGAAATTTTTGCATCTGTGTTCATGAACAATATTGCTTGGTATAGTTTTGGAGTCCAGGTAATGCTGGCCTTCTAAAATGTGTTGAAAGACATTACCTTTTCATTTTATTGGATGAGTTTTTGTAGAATTGGAATTATTTCTTGTTAATGTTTGGCTGAATTCCCCAGTGATGCCATCTGGACCTGGAATTTCCAGAGTGGGAAGCATTTTATTTGTTTTATTTCTTCAATAGATAGGGGACTAGTCAGTTTATTTTTAGAATGAACTTTGGTAGTTTGTGTCTTTGGAAGAATTTGTACACTTTATCTAAATTATCTAATTTAGGGGTGCCTCGGTGGTTCAGTGGGTTAAAGCCTTGCCTTTGGCTCAGGTTATGATCCCAGGGTCCTGGGATCGAGCCCCACATCAGGCTCTCTGCTCAAAGAGGAGCCTGCTTCCCCCTCTCTTTCTCTGCCTGCCTCTCTGCCTACTTGTGATCTGTCAAATAAAAAAAAAGTAATAAATAAATAAATAATCTAATTTATTGGCATACTGTTGTTCATAATACTCCTCTTTTTTTTTTAAAGATTTTATTTATTTATCTGACACACCATAGAGAGAGCACAAGCAGGGGAGCATCAGGTAAAGGGAGAAGGAGAAGCAGGCTCCCTGCTTGGCAGGGAGCCTGATGCAGGACTGGATCCCAGGTTCCTGGGATAATGACCTGAGCCAAAGGCAGACGCTTAACCAACTGAGCCACCCAGGTGCCCCCTTTATTATCCTTTTAATGTCTGTAGAATCTGTAGTGATGTCACCTCTCTTATTCTTGGTACTAGCAGTTTTTTTACTCTTTCACCTTTTCTTGATCAATCTAGTTAGAGTTTTATCTGTTTTACTGATACTCTCAAAGAACTGTGGCTTCATTAATTTTGTTATTTTTCTGTTACTTGTTTCACTGATGTCTGCTCTGATTTTTTAAAAAAGATTTTATTTACTTATTTGAGAGAGAGAGACCATGAGCTGGGGGAAGGGCAGAGAAACAAGCAGACTCCCCGCTGAACAGGAATCCTGACAGGGGGCTCAATCCCAGGACCCTGAGATCCTGACCTAAGCTGAAGTCACTCAGCTGACTGAGCTACCCCAGTTCCCTGATGTCTGCTCTGATTTTTTTTTTTTTAAAGATTTTATTTATTTATTTGACAGAGAGAAATCACAAGTAGATGGAGAGGCAGGCAGAGAGAGAGAGAGGGAAGCAGGCTCTCCACTGAGCAGAGAGCCCGATGCGGGACTCGATCCCAGGACTCTGAGATCATGACCTGAGCCGAAGGCAGCGGCTTAACCCACTGAGCCACCCAGGCGCCCTGCTCTGATTTTTACTATTTACTTTCTTCTGTTTCTTAGGGTTCAGGCTCTTTTTCTAGTTTTTTTAGGGTTGCAGCTAAGATTGTTCATTTGCTATCTTCTTTGTTAACACAGACACTTTCGTACTCTATATTACTTTAGTTGGATCCCACAAATTTTGTTGGTGGTGGGTTTTTTTTTAAGAACCCACAAGTTTTTATTTTCATTCAGTTAAAAACACTTTCTAATTTCCCTGTTGATTTCCTCAGAAGTGTGTTTAGTTTACAAATAATGGTTTCCCCAAGCTTTCTTTCTGAATATCTTTTGTTAGAGTTTCTAATACAAATACCTTGTAGTCAGAAAACATAAAAGTGACTTGAATCCTTTAAAATGTTTTGGGGGTGCCTGGTGGCTCAGTAGGCTATATGCCTGGCTCTTGATTTCGGCTCAGGTCATGATCTCAGGGTCATGCGATCAAGCCCCATGTCAGGTTCCACGCTTGGCATGGAGTCTACTTGAGGTTCTCTTTCTCCTTCTGCCTCTCTCCCTCCCCCACATCACGCGTGTGCATGTGCGCTCTCCCTCTCTCTCAAAATAAATCTTTAAATGTATCAGGACTGTTTCATGGCCCAGGATTTGGTTTGACTTGGTTAATGTTCTGCATATCCTTGAATGTGTATATTCTGCTGCTGTTATGCAGTGTTCTATAAATGTCAAGGTCAGATTGGTTAATAGTGTTTTTCTTCTGTATTTTTATTGATTTTTCTATCTACTTTCTGTCTTAGAGAGAGGGATATTGAAATTCCTTTTTTTTTTTTTTTTAAGATTTTATTTATTTGACCGAGATCCCAAGTAGGCAGAGAAGCAGGCAGAGAGAGAGGAGGAAGCAGGCTCTCCGCCGAGCAGAGAGCCTGATGCGGGGCTCAATCCCAGGAACCTGGGATCATGACCTGAGCTGAAGGCAGAGGCTTTAACCCACTGAGCCACCCAGGCGCCCCGATATTGAAATTCCTAACTATATATATTATGCCTTTATTGAGGTATAATCACATATACTATATATACAAATGGGTTTATATAATATATATTAAATGTATATAATATATAAATGGATTTATATATAAAATCCATTTAAAATGTACAACTGAATGTTTTTTATCATCACTATCCAGTTTTAGAACATTTTAGTCCCCCTACAGAAAAGAAACCCCATACTCATTAGCACTTACTCCGCATTTCCCACCACCACAGCCCTAAACAACAACTAACTGTATTGCCTGTGCCTATAGATTTGCTTATACCAGATATTTTACATAAGTGGAATCATGCAATATATGGTCTTTTATAATTGGCTTCTTTCACTTAGCCTGATGTTTTCAAATTTTAGCCATGTCTAGCAGGTAGTGCTAGAACCTTTTTATTACTGTGTAATAATTACATTGTATTGATATATACTGCATTTTATTCTGTTCATCAGTTGATGAATTGTTTTCCCTTTTTGGCTATTGAGAATAATGTTTCCGATAAATATTAGTGTACACAAATTTCTGTGTTGTATGTTTTTATTTCTTGAGCATTTGCCTTAGAGTGGAAATGCTGGGTCATATAATAACTATGTTTAGCTTTTTGAGGAACCGCCAAACTGTTCTCCCAAGTGGCTGCACCATTCTTCATTCCCACTAAGAATGTAGGAGGGTTCCAGTTTCTCCATGTCTTTGCCAGTCGTTGTTACTGTGTTCTTTATGGTAACTCTCCTGGTGGGTTCATTGTGGTTTTGATTTGTACTTCCCTAATGACCAATGATGTGGAGCATCTTTTTATGTGCTTATTGGGCATTTGTAGTCTTCAGAGAATTGTCTATTTACATCCCTTGTTTATTTTGCAGTTGGGCTATTTTTTAATTATTGAGTTTTGTAATTCTTTACGTATTCTCATTATTATATTTTGGACACAAATACCTTATCAGATACATAATTTGCAAATATATTCTGTCACTTTCTGACTTGTGTCACTTTCTTGGGACCATTTACAGCATAAAGTAATTTTGATGTAGTGCTGCTTCTCTGGTGTTTCTTTGTCACTTGTTCTTTTGGTTGATTCATCACTGCCTAACCCAATGTCACAAAGATTTACTCCTGTTTTCTTTTCTTTTTTTTTTAAGATTTTATATATTTATTTAACATAGAAAGAGCACACAAGTAGGGGGGAGGGGCAGAGGCAGAGAGAGAAGCAGGCTCCCCACTGAGCAGGGAGCCCAAGGCGGGGCTCAATCCCAGGACCCCGAGATCATGACCTGAACTGAAGGCAGACACTTAACCAACTGAGCCACGCAAGCACCCCTTCTGTTTTATTTTTTAAGTTTTTAATTTCGGTTCGTTAACATACAGTACAGTACAATACAGTGTTATATATTAGTTTCAGGTGTACGGTACAGTGATTCAGCAGTTTCGTGCATCTCCGGTGCCCATCACGAGTGCATTCCTTCATTTCCATCACCTATTTAACTCCTGTTTTCTTCTAAGAGTTTTGAGATAGCTTCTCACTTTTCTGAAACAACTATTTATCTTTTTCTTTTTCTGTAAATCTTCACCACCTTGCCCCCACCTCAGCTGGTAACCTCAACACTTTTTCATTGAGAAACTAGAAGCATTCAGAAAGAAATCCCTCTTCCTGCAGTCTTCACATCTGTGAACTGGCCTGTGCCTCTCATCTTCGCTGCTCTAACAAGGGTCAGCCCCTTCATCTGGGCTCTGGATCTCTATCCTGCCTTTCTCCTAACTACTTCTGCTGCCCCCTTCAGCCTCTTTGTGTTTGTATCCTCATATAAGCATGCTTCAGTGTTTCCCATCTTTGAAAAGCTTTCCCTTGGCCCAAATGTCCCTTCTCCCCTTCACAGCCAGACTTCATAGGCATTTCTTCTCACACGGCCTTCACATCTCACCACTGATTGCTCTTCCGCTCCCTCCAATTCCTTGTGCTCGTATCACTCCACTGAACAGCTTTTTTTTTTTTTTCTTAAGATACTATTTTATTTCGACAGCATGAATGAGGAGGGGCAGAGGGAGAGAGAATCCCAGTCTCAGGACCCTGACTGAGATCATGACCTGAGCCTAAGTCAAGAGTTGGGCGCCCAGCTCACTGAGCCACCCAGGTGTCTCTGCACTGAATAGTTTTAATCAGAGCATCAGCTTCTCTCCATGTTGCCAAGTCCATGGTTACCTTTTTCCTTATTCAAGCTCAGCAGAATTCGCCAGTTTCCACACCTTCTCCTCAAAGTACTTCTCTCTCCACTTCTATGATACCATACTCTCCTAGTTCTCTCCTGCCTCCCTGGTGATTGCTTCTGTTTCCTTCCACTAGCTCCTCTAGTTTTACTCCATTATTAAATATCAGAGTGCCATTGAATTAAGACCTGGGCTGCCTTCCCTATCAATCGTAGGTAACCTCGTCCATTTTTTATGACTTCTAAATATTATTTGTGTACTGGTGAAGTCCAAATGTATATTTCCTGCTCAGACTTGTCCTGTGTGCTGTGCACTGGTGGATCTGCTTTCTTTAATTATGGATATCTCGAACATCCATCCCAAAATTAAAATGCTCTGTCCTCTGCTCTTCCTTAGCCCACCTCATTAAATGACACCACAGCCATCTATTGTGTCCCACATTTAGTCCACCACCAGGTTCTACCTGTTCTACCTCCAAAATATAGCTCTGATCTGTCCACTCTTTTCCATCCTGACTGCCCCCATCCTAACCTGAATGACCATCATCTTGCACTTGAACCTCCATGTTAGCCTCCTTACGGTCTCCCTGCCTATACTGTTGCCCACCCCAACCCATTTTCTATGCAGTAGAAGTGTTCCCTCTTTTAAAAATACAGTGTACCGTGTTACTCTCCTGCTTGACCTTCAGCGGCTTCCCATTTCACCTGAAGTTAAAATCCAAGCTCCTTACCTTGCTCTTTGAAAGTACTCCATGATCTAGCTCCTGCCAGTCTCCAGCCTTGTCCATCCTCTGGCTTCTTGCATGACCAGCTCCTTCTCATTTTTCATATCTCACTTTTCATGTCAGTCTTCCAAAGAGCCTTTTTCTGACCGCTAGATTCGCTTGTTCCTGTGGACTCACACATTGCTCTCATCGTGGCACAATGGATTCATATCCTTGTGGGCCTCTGGGACAGGTGACACTTAGCTTGTTGCTATTCATGCCTCTCTTTCCGCCTGGGAAGTAAGTAAGGATCTTGTTCACCTTGTTCACTGTTGTATTATATTCCCAGTGCCTAGTACTTGCCTGGCATGTGGTAGGCACTTAAGCTTGCTGAGAGAGGCGGTGGGTGGCTCAGTTAGTTGAGCAGCTAACTCTCAATTTCAGTTCAGGTCATGATCTCAGGGTCATGAGATCAAGCCCTGCCTCAGGCTCTATGCTCAGTATGGAGCCTGCTTAAGATTCTCTCTCTTCCTTTGCCCACAACCCTCCCCCTCCTGCACACACACTCTTTCTCTCAAAAAATAAAAATAAAAAATCAAGTTTGCTGAGAGAAGAGGGGGCTGGGAAAGGAAGGAAAAGAACACATTGAAAAGGAATTTCCGGGGCGCCTGGGTGGCTCAGTGGTTAAGCCGCTGCCTTCGGCTCGGGTCATGATCTCAGGGTCCTGGGATCGAGTCCCGCATCGGGCTCTCTGCTCAGCGGGGAGCCTGCTTCCTCCTCTCTCTCTCTCTCTCTCTCTCTCTCTCTGCCTGCCTCTCTGCCTACTTGTGATTTCTCTCTGTCAAGTAAATAAATAAAATCTTAAAAAAAAAAAAAAGAAAAGAAAATAAGGAATTTCCTATTTTTAAAAAATTCTGTACTGAAGTAGGAGGAGCAGATAAATGAAAGTAGGAGAGAGAAAAAAACATTTTATGGAACCAAACCATTGCAGTGTCTTGGTGCTTTTCTGGTTGTGAAGCAAACACTAAAACCAAGTCTAGAGGCTTCACCATTTTAAACTTTCAGCAGCTGCCTCTTTTATTGCCTCTTTCTTTCTTCCTTCCTTCCTTCCTTTCTTTCTTTCTTTCTTTCTTTCTTTCTTTTTCTTTCTTTTTAAGATTTTTGTTTATTTATTTGAGAGAGAGAGAGAAGGAGAAGCATCAGCTCCTGCTGATCAGGGAGCCTGATGTGGGGCTCCTTCCCAGACCCTGGGATTATGACCTGATCCAAAGTAGACACTTAACTGACTGAGCCATCAGGTGCCCCCTTGCCATTTTCTTCATGTGTTTTGTCCTACTAACTTGCCCTTGACAATCAGAGGACAGCACTTCCAGACTGTGCCACGTTCCTTTATTTGGTATCGTATCGTATTGTGTACTCAGATCCTTGGTCCACTGTACTTGATGGGCTCCAGGTGCAGAACCTTGGCCTCTGTGAGAGGAAACAAATGCAGACTGTGGTTAATTAGCCCATGCTTTAAGCACTTAACAGCAGATCTGAAGAAAAATAAAGCAGAATAAGGAGATGGAGCGTGATCAAAGGAGGGGTATGTTCAGTGGGATGGGCAGTCTGGGGGCAGTATCCCATGAACCAGGACCCAAATGAGGTGAAGGAACAAGTCATGTGACATTGTGGAGGAAAAGCATCTCAGCCCGAGGTTTGAGGGATTAATCAGCCTGTTCTTTCCCTCTGTTATAGCCCCTTTAATCAGTGTGCCCCTTTTCTAGAGACCATAATTCTACCATTGAGTTTTGTTTGTTTTCTTTTTTTAAGATTTTATTTATTTATTTGACAGACAGAGATCACAAGTAGGCAGAGAGGCAGGCAAGGAGAGAGGAAGAAACAGGCTCCCTGCCGAGCAGAGAGCCCGATGTGGGGCTTGATCCCAGAACCCCAGGATCATGACCTGAGCCGAAGGCAGAGGCTTTAACCCACTGAGCCACCCAGGCACCCCTACCATTGAGTTTTTTTAAAAAGATTTTATTTACTTGACAGAGAGATCACAAGTAGGCAGAGAGGCAGGCAGAGAGAGAGGAGAAAGCAGGCTCCCCGCTGAGCAGGGATTCCCATCCCAGGACCCCAAGATCATGACCTGAACTGAAGGCAGAGGCTTCACCCACTGAGCCACCCAGGTGCCCCTCTGCCATTGATTTTTAAGGCCTAGCCTAGGGACTTCTGTACTGTTGTGCAGGTTGTGTACTGCACACCTCTATGGGACACGATTCACGTATGTTATCCCTGTAGGTTTCACTATTCTTCCAATGGTCTTCCAGCAGATGGCAGTAAGGTTCATGAATATAGGGTGGCTTTTGCTAATCTAGATTTGGGTGTACACTGGTGTCATTACCTCTCTTAGATACATTGAGCCCCAGTCTTTTTTCTCTCTGGGCCCCAGTCTTACTTGTAAGCTTTTCTTTTTTCTTTTTCTGTGTTTCTTTCAAATATTTTAAACTTAAAGAATTCCAAGTACATTACAAAAAACTCCCACGTAAACTTCATTCTAGTTCACCAGTTGTTAACATTTGCCTACTTTTGTTTTATTTCTCCCACCTCCGCTCCATAGGTACATGTTTTTTTCTTTCTTTTCTTTTCTTTTCTTTTTTTTTTTTTTAAGATTTCATTTATTTGAGAGAAAGAAGAGAGCACAAGCAGAGCAGAGGGAGAGGGACAGGCAGACTCCTGGCTGAATAGGGAGCCCAACATGGGGCCTGAAGCCAGGACGCTGAGATCATGACCCAAGCTGAAGGCAGAAATTTAACTGACTGAGCCATCCAGGCACCTGATACATGTTTTTTCCGGAACTGTTTAAGAGCTGATTGCAAACATCCTGCCCCTTCACACCCCTTTCCACTTTAGAGTGTTTGTGTTTGTCTTCGTTTGGGGGGGGGGGTTATGATTTTATTTATTTATTTGACAGAGATCACAAGTAGGCAGAGGCAGGCAGAGAGAGAAGCGGGGAAGCAGACTCTCCACTGAGCAGAGAGCCCGATGCGGGACTCGATCCCAGGACCCTGAGATCAGGACCTGAGCCGAAGGCAGAGGCTTAACCCACTGAGCCACCCAGGCGCCCCATCTTCGTTTTTGAGCAAGAATTTTTTTCAGGAATGTACATAGCCACAGTACACTTACTATATTTAGGAAGTTTAATATTGGTACCATATAGTTGACCCTTGAACATCATGGTAACAAGCAGTGAGTGCCATGTAGTCAAAAATTCACCTATAAATTTGATTCTCCAAAAATGTAACTACTAATTGCATACCATTAACCAGAAGCCTTACTGCTAACGTGAACAGTCAGCTAACACACATTGTGTATGTTCTGTGCACTGTATAATATATGTTCAAGAGTAAGCCAGAGAAAAGAAAACGTCATTATGAAAGTCAAAAGGAAGAAAAACTACATTTACAAGTACTATACTGTATTTATTGGGAAAAAATCCACGAGAATGAGCGTGGATTCAAGCACCTGTTGTTGAAGGATCACCTGTGCTTTTATTGGTTACGTAGTCCGCGTTCAGATTTTGTCTCTGTCCCAGTGGTGTCCTTTACAGCCATTTTTACCCCTTGATCCAATGTTCAGTCTGTAGTCCTCACACATGGCATTTATGTGTTCTCAAATCTTATCTCCTTTATTTTTTGCTGTTTTTTTTATTGAGGAATAATTAAGTACAGTGTTGCACATACGGGGTGTGCAGAGTAATGGTTCAGCAGTACTGTGCATTACTCGGCGCTGTAAGTGTACCCGCTCCAAATCCCCTTCACCTTTTCACCCCCCTCCCACCTCCCCTCTGGCAAGCAGCAGTGTATTCCCTGTAGTTAAGAGTCCGGTTTGTCTCTTTCCTTTGTTCACTTGTTTATTACTTTCCACGTGTCGACGAAATCATAGGGTATTTGTCTCTGTTTGACTTAGTTCACCTAGGGTTATACCCTCTACGTCCATCCATGTTGTGAATTTCTCAGTCTGGGTTTTCTGGTGTTTTATTAGATCTTGGTTGTTATTGGCAACAATACCACAGAAGTGATGTTGTGTTCTTGGTGCAGTACACCAAAGAGGCACATGGTTAATCTGTTCCACTCGGAAGCATTCTGTGTTGAAACTGTGCTTGTGGTCTTAGGAGCAGAGACGTCTATATACTGCTTAGTATTTGCTCTCCTAAGAAGGCAGCACGTCTATATACTGCTTAGTATTTGCTCTCCTAAGAAGGCAGCACGTCTATATACTGCTTAGTATTTGCTCTCCTAAGAAGGCAGCACTCTGTTCAGCTTTCTGTCCCATCAGGTGAGCCTGATTTGCCTCCCAGCTCTCTTCCTTTGCATTTCCGTCAGGAATCCTAATGCCTGTTACTTCTCCTAGTGCCACATCCCTTGTCTGGACTCCCCAGCCAGGGATTGTTTCTTCTGTACAGCCAGCATACCTTCAGGGTAAAAGTTTCAAGTTAGGATATGTTGGTTTTAGCAAGGTTAGGCTTCAGAGGTGAATATTGTAGCTGGACCATGGGGAAGATCTAGGTGCCAGGGGGTCCCCTTGAACAGAATCAAGTTCATTTTACCCTGAATCACAGTCTTACAGACCTGTCCTGTTTTGATTATAGTTAAAATGTGAGTGTTTACTGCAGGTCACTAACAATGCTAAGCATTCTACTGCATTGGTGTCCTATAAAAACAGCTCTAGGAAATAGGTGTTACTTTCTTTTACAAAAGAAAAAACAAAGCTTTAGAATAGTCATGTAAGACAATATGGCTAAAAATTAACCAGGATCCGAACTCCTATCTCTCCAGCTCTAAAGCCCTTGCCCTTCTTCATGAACAGAAGAACACAGCAAAAGGACCATTTGTGTTGAAGTTAATAACCTTCACAGGTTGAAATTCAAATACAGGGTCCTTGCTAGATTGATGGTAATCACTAGCAACTTTTACACACACTTCTTGAGTCTTTAAGTAGAAGAACTTAGATCTTTCCAGTCTGGCTGTCCCTCACCACAAGACCCACTTGTCTGAGACAGTCTTGATTTATACCTATTTCCTAACAATTAGTAAGAGTGTCCCCATTCATTTTCACAGGTATTGCGGTTTAGATAATAATGTAGTTCCCCACCCACTGTCCTTCCTGAGTTCTGTTCGGGTTAACAGAGAGACTGGGGTTCCCTTGTGGCCAACACGAATAGAGTTGGGTTTCATTTTATCCACCTCTCTCTCCTGCTCCCACCCCATTTATTATCCATACCTTAGCTTTGGTTTTATAGTGACCAGATGAATTTGTCGCCATGGTTTGCTTCATTCAGTCAGCCATTAAAGAGTTTATCACACTTCTTCTACCCTTTCTGTTGAAACATTTCAAGACATTGGTATTTTATCCCATTGTACTTCAGTAGCCATCTCTAAAAAAAAGAAGTTTCTAAGTTTCTGTGAACCTGTACAGAAACCGCAGGAACCGTTTGCAGTATGAGTCCTCACTCCTGACCTACAGTTTGATTTTCATTTATCAGATTCTCTTAAGGAGCGGTGCGTCTGAACTGCGTGTTGTGTAATTACATTAGCGTAATGCTTCTCCGATGTGCAGGACACAGCCCAAGAGCAGGCCTGGCCATGTGCTCCCGGGTAACCTGTGTTCCCTTTTCTTTTGGCAGTGCACGATCTGATTTTCTGGCGAGATGTGAAGAAGACGGGTTTTGTCTTTGGCACCACACTGGTCATGCTGCTCTCCCTGGCAGCGTTCAGTGTCATCAGCGTGATTTCTTACCTCATCCTGGCCCTTCTCTCTGTCACCATCAGCTTCAGGGTCTACAAGTCTGTCATCCAAGCTGTACAGAAATCAGAAGAGGGCCATCCGTTCAAGTGAGTGGAAGTATCACAAGTAACACTCACCAGTTTAGAGAAGGGGTTTGCTGAGGATGGCGGGACCGGACTAAGGGAAGAATTAGCCCAAAGCAGCTGATCCCTCGCAGGAACCGTCAGCTAGAAACCTTGTCTCTTCAGAAGGGACCAAGTTAGGAGCCAAGTAACTTTTGGACAAACGTTTAATATCAAAGACGACTGCCTGAACTCCTGAGTGGGGCCTCCAGGACCCCCAGTTAGATGGGGTCCCAAGGACATGCTTAAGTTCCCTATTATATAGTTAACTATTTTTGATTTGGTTTGGTTTTGGCTTTGATTTTTTAAACATTTTTAATTTAAATTCAGTTAATTAACATACAGTGTATTATTAGTTTCAGAGACAGAGTTCATTGATTCATCAGTCTTATTTATATAAGACCCAGTGCTCACTGCATCACATGCCCTCTTTAATATCCAACACCCAGTACCCCTGGGGATAAAAATATATGTTTATAAAAAATTAAAAATTTTTAAAAAATTAAAAATTAAAAAATATATATATCCATCACCCAGCTACCCCATCCCCTAGTCCCCCCCATATAGTTAAACCTTAGAACAACTTTGAAATCTCAGTATTGAGGCTGTGCTCTTGGCAATACCAGAATTTGACATGCTCACTCTTCGTTGTATTACTGAATTACTCATCTCCTTCTTCTCTCTCCCTTAGTTTTCTAACCCTCCCCTGCCCCCACCCTTTAGTTCTCTTACTACCAGGAACAAGTCTTGAGGTCAGTAGGTCATGCATTTCTAGAATCCACTTGCTAGCTTTTCTGTGTTGTAACTTTATTTTTTTTTTAAGATTTTATTTGTTTATTTGACAGAGAAGGATCACAAGTAGGCAGAGAGGCAGGCAGAAAGAGAGAGAGAGAGAAACAGGCTCCCTGCTGAGCAAAGAGCCCAATGCAGGGCTCGATCCCAAGACCCTGAGATCATGACCTGAGCCAAAGGCAGCAGTTTAACCCACTGAGCCACCCAGGCGCCCTTGTGTTGTAACTTTTTTTTTTTTTAAGATTTTATTTATTTATTACACAGAGAGAGATCACAAGTAGACAGAGAGGCAGGCAGAGAGAGAGGGAAGCAGGCTCACTGCTGATCAGAGAGCCTGATGCGGGACTCGATCTCAGGTCCCTGAGATCATGACCTGAGCCAGAGGCAGCAGCCTAACCCACTGAGCCACCCAGGCTCCCCTGTGTTGTAACTCTTAACAAATGTTTTCCTCACACTTTTCCTCTTGGAAATCTTCGCCCATGAACAATTTTAATATTCGCAAATGGCAGTTTTTTAAAAGCCTTTTTCTTATAGGGAGAGAAACTTCTGTGACCTCTCAAGACTATGACAGAATCGGTGTCTGGCTGCAGCTCTGGTCCTTTTTTAATTTTCTCTTGGTGAAAATAGAAGACAGTTTAAACTATATGTGGCATTTAAAAAGTTATTGCCGGGGTACCTGGGTGGCTCAGTGGGTTAAGTCTCTGCCTTCGGCTGGAGTCATGATCCCAGGGTCCTGGGATCGAGCCCCGCATCAGGCTCTCTGCTCAGCGGGGAGCCTGCTTCCTCCTCTCTCTCTGCCTGCCTCTCTGCCTGCTTGTGATCTCTCTCTGCCAGATAAATAAATAAAATCTTAAAAAAAAACAAAAGTTATCGCCAGTTAATTTTAACAAATCAGTAGCTGTTCACTGAGTGAATAAATATGACTTTTGCCACAAGCTCAGGGGTCTTAGGATTTTTCCTCTTTTGCAGGATACTGTTGTGGATCATGAAATGTATCATGTCAAGTTGTATAAGTTATGGCATCTATTTTTTATAACTTTTGTATTAGGTAGTAAATACTTTCTTAATAAATAGAAAAGGAAAGCTTATCTGTTCCTTTTCTGTTTTTCCCGCAAGACTGTAGGCTCTTTAAGGCAAAAGCAGTCTTTTTTTTCTTGAACGCCAGCACGTGGCAGAGGGTCTGATACCCAGTAGGCACTCACTGAGTACTGAGTGAATGAAACTGGTTATGAGCGCATGCTTACATCTCAGTTCTCTGGCGCATCTGTGAACAGAACCCAAGTCTTTGTCTTTCTCTATAGTTGTGAACCCTATCAGACTCAGTATCTCCACCGTCTTTTTTCTTTTGTTAACAAATATTTTATAATGCCTCTTTTAATGTTTTGAAATGAAATTCATAGATAGCTATAAGCAAAATTTCAAAAATAGACTATACTTGTAATAGAAAGGAATGAGAAGATGGAAGGTCTTCTCATATCCCAGTCAATATTTAACTGCTTGGACATGACTATACACCCACAAAAAACAATAGAGACATTATATACTTACACTTAGATGTGTAATCTCCAATACAGATGTGACTTTCCAAAGTGATCTAAAATATCTTATTAAAGTTCAGAATACACAAAATACAGTCTTTTTAGAAAATTCAGGGTATGTTAAAACTGGGGGAAATACCTTGTTTTTATATGTCCTGCGCTTTTGATCATTACAAATGAATATCCTATGAGGCCATAAAAGTTTATGCACGGCATAGGACACTACTTTATTGTGTATGACTGCCCCACACTTTGCAGACATCTGGCATCTTTGCCTCTGTCTGCTGAAAGACGATGGGGCCCTCTCCCCAGCCCATGACAGAAAAATGCTCCTACAGATTTCTAAAATGTGCCCTTGGGGGAATTTCACACCCTAAATAACTGCTCTACTAGCAAAGATGTTCTTCCGTGTCAAATGTATGACTGTTGTTTCTTCTTCTGGAAGAGCCTACCTGGATGTAGACATTACTCTGTCCTCAGAAGCTTTCCATAATTATGTGAATGCTGCCATGGTGCACATCAACAGAGCCCTGAAACTCATTATTCGTCTCTTTCTGGTGGAAGATTTGGTTGACTCCTTGAAGGTCAGTTGCTTCTACAGCTTTTGGTGGTGAGGCTGAGGACAGCCAGGGACTAAGTTATAAATCAGAGGAAAACCAGTAAATAGGGTTTTATCACACAAAACCAAGTGTATGCTTATCTCAACCAGCCTGTGAAAAATGGAGGTAGGAGTCAGGAGAGGAGGAGACATCTCCTGCCCCCGTGGAACTAAGTGCCCTCCCAACAAGGGCAGCATCACTGACCAAAACACAGTCACAGTTTGTCTCGGAGCTTCAGAGAACTACGGAATTCTCTGATGCACCCTGCAAGTGTGTGGTGCGGACGAGGTAGAACCTTCATTGTGCCATTATAATTGTGTGTGGCATACGTCCCTAAGTTTATGCAGACTTAATTGGCAAGGGGAGAATGACATCAGTTAACCTAAATTTTGCATTATGATGCCTCCTGCGTAATCCTCTGATGTTGGCTTTCACAGCTGGCTGTCTTCATGTGGCTGATGACCTATGTTGGTGCTGTTTTCAATGGAATCACCCTTCTGATTCTCGGTAAGGCGACAAGGAAAATGTCTCCATGCTCTTTGAAGTACAGCTAGCCCTTGAACAACACAGCTTTGAACTGTGGGATCCCACTTATACGCAGATTTTTTGCAGTACAGTATTGTAAATGTATTTTCTCTCGGGATTTTCTGACTAGCATTTTCTTTTCTCTAGCTTACTTTACTGTAAGAATACAGCATATAATATACATACAAAATAATATGTTGATCGACTGTTTGTGTTCTCAGTAACGCTTCTGGCCAAGTTTTAGGGGAGTCAAAAGTTCTGTGCAGATTTTTGACTGTGTAGGGTATCCATGCTCCTAATCCCCATGATGTTCAGTGGTCATTTGTAATTGGTAAAAAGTAGGAGCCAAGAGAATGCCCGGCATGTCTCCACTCCTTCCATGTGGCCCAGCCTTTAACATCTATAAACCTTGAATTAGACGTTGGAAGAACCTGTGTGGCCATAGGGTTTTTGAAAGGGCCTAACTGTAAAGGTCCTAACTATGAAGTGAAAATAGAAGTAAAGGAGAGTTGCCTACATTTGTGTTAAATATAGGGATCTTACAGAAATCATTTTCATAATTTAGAAATTATTTGTGATACAAAGAAAGCCTGTGTACCTATAGCTAACCGTCCTTAATTGCGAGCCCTAAGTAGGATTTCTCATATTTAAGATCTGTGTTTCCCCGTATTTCATGAGGAAAATGTATATTCCTTGAATCTTGGGTCTTTTTGACTGTCTCACATGTACACTTGCTGTGTCCTATGATTCTCTTACAGCCGAACTGCTCGTTTTCAGTGTCCCCATTGTCTATGAGAAGTACAAGGTAAGCACTTGCCTGTTTTGAATCATATATGCCTGTTGATGTATGACTAGCTTTAGTCCCTTTTTTAGTTATTGAAAATTTGGAGCGATCATTTTCTTTCTTTTCCTTTCCTCTCCCTCCCTCCCGCCCACCCGCCTGCCTTCCTTCCTTCCTTTACTTATTTTAGAGAGAAAGTGCACAAGCAGGAGGGGGCAGGGGGAAGAGGAGAGAGCATCTCAAGCAGGCTCCACACCCGGCTTGATCTCACGACCCTGAGATCACAGCCTGAGCTGAAACCAAGTGTAGGACACTTAACTGACTGAGCCACCCAGGCACCCCATGAACGATCATTTTGTAACCATTTCTGCAGTCTGAGTTTTAAGTCAGGAGCCTGTGAGAAGTAGTGGTTTCCTCTACCAAGAGAAACTGAAGTGTAGGAGAGAGAAGGGTAGGAAGGTACCTTTTTATGACTTGTTGTATGTCTTTTAAGTTTTTCATGGGGATGCATTATCCGTTCAAAAAAATAAGTTGAAAAAATGCTTAAATAAATAAAAGCTGATGTCTGAAAAGAAATTTAAACTGTCAAGGCTATTATGGGACTCCCATCTGTGTGAAGAGATGATTGCTTTGTAGAATGGTACAGCCTTGCCAGATGCTCTGAAGTTGTTCCTTATAGATTAAGTCCTCAATCAACAGACTTTTATTTATACCTTTTGATATTAAATGAATTAGTCTTACCTAGGAGCCAAAACAACATTTGTGATTACAGAATATAGGTTAGATAATTTTTAGTATTTACAAAATGCTTTACTCCAGTTTCTATAAAGGAAATACCTAGCAAGTAAGACCTTAGCAAAAGAAACAAGAGATTTTTACTTCAACAGACTATTATAAGGCGTTTATGGCATAATTTAAAGTCTGAAACCTGAAAGGTTTTGGGGGTGGGGTTGTTTTGTTTTGTTTATGGGCTCCATGCCCAGTGTGGAGCCCACCACAGAGCTTGAACTCACAACCCTGAGATCAAGACCTGAGCTGAGATCAGGACTCGACTGAGCCACCCAGGCACCCCTAATACCTGAAATGGGGAGGAGGCTTTTTGGTTTTCTAAGATTTTATTTATTAGATAACTAGAGAGCACAAATGGTGGTGGGGGGAGAGAGAAGTGGGCTTCCTGCTGAGCAGTGAGCCTAATGTGTGGGGCTCGGTCCCAGGGTCCTGGGATCATGACTCGAGCCGAAGGCAGATGCTTTACCAACTGAACCATCCAGATGCCCCAATACCTGAAGTTTTTAAATACTCTTAAAAACTGGGCATTAGGGGCGCCTGGGTGGCTCAGTGGGTTAAGCCGCTGCCTTCGGCTCAGGTCATGATCTCAGGGTCCTGGGATCGAGTCCCACATCGGGCTCTCTGCTCAGCAGGGAGCCTGCTTCCTCCTCTCTCTCTGCCTGCCTCTCTGCCTACTTGTGATCTCTGTCAAATAAATAAATAAAATCTTTAAAAAAAAAAAAAACTGGGCATTATTGGGGCGGTTGGCTGGCTCAGTTGATAGAGCATCTGACTCTTGATATCATCAGGGTTGGGAGTTCAAGCCCTGCACTGGGTGTGGAGCCTACTTAAAATAAAAAATAATAATAAATTTTAAAAACTGATGTTATTCTCATTTCCCAGAATATGCAATAGTGTTTTTAAGAAATGGTTAAACTAGGTAACATTATTTTCAGGAAAATTGTTAATCTGTGTGTTGCCATAACTTGAGTCTCTTCCCTTTCCTTAAAGACCCAGATTGATCACTATGTTGGCATCGCCCGTGATCAGACCAAGTCGATTGTTGAAAAGTAAGTATACTTTAATTCCACGTTTTATCAGAATGTGTGCTTTTCTTCCCCAATTATTTTTGGCCTCTTCTATAAATACTGACTCAAAGAAAGAAATCTTGATCCTGAAGAAAAATGTTGGTTAATAGTTTGGTTTTTACTACAAATTATTTCATCCTACTTCCTTAGAAAACATTCTTTGTATCTTAGATTAAAAAGGAACCATGAGGGACGCCTGGGTGGCTCAGCTGGTTAAGTGGCTGCCTTCGGCTCAGGTCATGATCCCAGTGTCCTGGGATCGAGTCCCACATCAGGCTCCTTGCTTGGCAGGGAGCCTGCTTCTCCCTCTGCCTCTGCCTGCCATTCTGTCTGCCTGTGCTCGCTCGCTCTCCCTCTCTCTCTCTCTCTGACAAATGAATAAATAAAATCTTAAAAAAAAAAAAAAAAAAAAAGGAACCATGGAATTAGAACCTTTTGCCTTTCTGACTTGGCCTTTTAAGTGTCTGAAGCTACCCCCCGCCCCCCACATTAATCTATTTTAAGCCAAACTCTTCCCTCCTTTTTCAGAAATAAGAGGTTTGGGGGGGCTTTTTGTTTGGTTGGTTAGTTTTTTAGATTTTATTTATTTATTCGACAGGGACACAGTGAGAGAGGGAGCACAAGCAGGGGGAGTGGGAGAGGGAGAAGCAGGCTTTCCACTGAACAGGGAGCCTGATGTGGGGCTTGATCCCAGGCCCTGGGATCACGACCTGAGCCAAAGGCAGACACTTAAGAACTTAAGACACTTAAGCCACCCAGACATCCCCAGAAATAAGAGCTTTACTAAATAAATGACTCAAAACCAATGCTACTTTTCCTCAACTACCAAATCCCTGTTTTCTCTCCTTTTTTTTTGAACCAATTTAGTATTGAAATCAACTAATAAACTATTGGTAGACATTTTTATGACTCCCTCTACCAGGGAGCCATTGGGGTTTCTTTGTTTAGTTTTTTTGTTTTGTGCTTTTTTTTTTCCTCCCAATCATGTCAAACACTAAGGAACCCACACTTCAGCTAAAATGTTGACATTTAAGAAATAGAACACAAGCAGCTAAACCTCTTTTGTGCACCCTCTTCCCCGCCCCAGTCCCTTTCACACCTCCAATTTTAGTGCTTTTCCCAATTTTGATAAGGGGGAACTACAAGTATATGTACACAGTTCTGGCTGGATGCCAGGGTCTTTACTTGCTATTTTGCTTTTACACGTATGCATTAGAGCTAACACCAGGCAAGGACAGTTAGCACAAATATGTATCTGGTTGCTGTTTACTTCTGATTGTGAAATATAGATGTCGCTTAGCTTTAAGTCTCATGTCTTGGTCAGTCCCTGTTGTGGGATCTAATTGTGAAGAGTGGCTTTGACATTGGCTGAGAGGTATGTGAATGCCCTTAGTGAAGAGTAACCTATTAATGCACAAAATAAAGGGTGGCTTTGGTGTCCGGCGAGGGGCCAGGAACTGTTGCCAGCTCCTATAGTCTTTTTATCTGTCACCTTGACCCTTGACTCCTGGTTCCTTTTGTAGCGCTAGTGGGTCACCTAGCCTTCCCGGAGAAATGGGTTCTTGCGCTGCCAGTGTGTGGAACACAGCAGGTGTTAGGCCCAGATCCCCTTAATTCTTCTCTGGAACCCCAAGTGAAGGACCCAGGAGGTGCAGGCAGTACAAGAGGACAGGCCACAGGCTGCCAGTGGCATTGCAGCAAGGGCATGAATCTTTGCAGACCCCTCAGCTCATCCCAGACCAGACTCGGCCCCGCATTTTTCATCCAGAGTAAACCCTCATGGGAGATTGTACCACAATCTCCAGCAAGCCCATGGCCGTCTTTCGGTGTCACAAAAGTAAAAACCTAGGGGTGCCTGGGTGGCTCAATAGGTTAAACCTCTCTGCCTTTGGCTCAGGTCATGATCTCAGGGTCCTGGGATCGAGCCCCGCATCGGGCTCTCTGCTCAGCAGGGAGCCTGCTTCCCCTTCCTCCTCTCTGTCTGCCTACCTCTCTGTCTACTTGTGACCTCTTTGTCAAATAAATAAATAAAAATCTTTTAAGAAAAAAAAAAAGTAAAAACCTACCTCTAATGTCCTTTCTCACCTTTTTCTTTCTTTCTTTTTTTTTTTCCTTCAATAGGATACAAGCAAAACTCCCTGGAATCGCAAAAAAAAAGGCAGAATAAGTACATGGAAACCAGAAATGCAACAGTTACTAAAACACCACTTAATAGTCATAACGTTCTTACCTGTGCTATGAAGGAACGTGCTCAGTGTCAGCTCGAGCCTGCATTCCAAGCTGCTTTTTCTTAATTTGTTTTCACCCCTCCTTTCCCGTTACCCTCAGTATCAAGCACAAGAATTGTTGGACTAAAAAAAGAACTGATACCTTAGGATCCAAAAGAATAAAGAAAGAGTCAAATTACTAGGATAAATCGTATCTTAATGGTGGCGGAGCTTTTACTTGTAGCTTGAAAGGGGAGAGGTTGGAGGTCAAGGAAAAAATAAAAGAAAGCACTGCTCTTGGACTCTGCTCTCCAGGTCTCAAGGACTAGTCTTCCCCAGCTTCCCATCGGAGTTTTACCCTTATTTTTATGTTAAGAAATAATGATTAACTTATGAGGAAATTATCTGGGGACAGGAGTAGGATTCCTTCCTGTGGGTTTTGGCGAACCTCTGATCCCATCTTCCGGCCCCACAATGTGAGCAGCTACTCCTAATACTCGTCTTCGTTGCGTAATGCTAGAGCCTCCAACTCTGTGAATAACCTGTAGGTCAGAGTGAGAGTTCCTGATTCCCAGAATGCCGCCTGGGAACCAAGAACGGAAATGGGAGGTGGGGCTGGGACAACCCTCCCCTCCCGCTCCCCGCAGGAAAGGAAAGTCTCTGCCATTTGGGAGGGCGGCGTCTGTGTCTGTTCTCGTGGGCACCAGTGCTGGGCTTGCGCTTGAGAACTCCTTCCTGGATGTGCTTTCCACCCTCTTCTCTGCCCACCTCACCTCAAGTTGAATAAATATGGTTGTACTTTTCTTATTATGAAATACATGTCTGTAACTGCTGTACACTGCTGTAAACTTGGTAGAGAAAAAGTATAATCTGCATGTGGGCTCCTCAGTTGTTGAGTTCTTGTAATCCTGTCTCAGTCCATGGGGGGGGAAACATTCTCAAGAGGCGACTATAGAAACGTAAAAGGTCTTTTTTGCTTTTTGTCCTTTCTCCACAGCTTCCTCCTTCACATGCTACATCTTTAACCTGTGCTCATCACTGTACCCTAAGGACCAAAGCCAAGCTGGCTTGAGAGGAGACTGTGTGTCTGTGGTTAAGAGACCACAAATTAGTGTAAGAAAGTGTGTTCTGTGGTTCATACGGAGTTTTCACTTTGAGGCTAGCTTCTGGGTGTGTGTCCCGTGTTGAGGGTTCCTTTCATCTTCAGGCATATGAAATGTCTCAGCACCTGTCTTGGCCCAAGGTGCTTCTTTTGAGAGAGTTTCCCAAGAAGTTTTAGGTGAGGGCGACCAGGCAGGAGCAGATTGTGTCGATGGGGCTCTGTGTACGATTGAAAGATCCACAGAACAACCCAGACGGACATCAGATGGAGGGCCGTCAGGAATCTGATTCCTGCTGAGGCTTCTTCCAAAGTGAAAATTCAGTCAACTTGAAAGAAGTCATCTGTGAGAGTTCCTTCAGGTTGTAAAACTCCTAGTCCTGATAGTCCAGAGGGAACGTGCGTTGGTGACTTTAAAGTAAGGGCTACAGTCTTTGACGGTCCCAAAGCACTACAACTCTCTAGAAGGTAGTGGAAGTTTTCTTTCTACTGTTTTGGAAAAGTTACTTCAGCATTTAGATGGGTAAAAGGTACCCTTGCCTTACTCCATTTTCCTATTTACTTAGCCCCCTTTCCTTTTTCAGTTTTAAGCTGATTTCAGTTGGAAACACATTCTGCATCCTGTCTTATGCCCTCCCAGAAAGACAGTGCTCTGATCAGCTTTTTGGGCTTCCCCTCCAGAGGACCCTTTTCTGCACTGGAAGCCTCCACACCTAGCTCTTCTGTTGTTTTACTGCTGTGTTTAGGTAATTGGACAGATCTTTGTGCCACACAGGAGTTTCGTGGGGTTTTTTTTGTTTTGTTTTTTTTTAAGGAAAACCTATAGATGAACTATTACTAATGAAAATGTGCGTGTATGTACGTGCAACATGAAAATACAGTAGCACCTAAGGAACTTGAATCTTGGTTCCTGTAAACTGCAAATTGATGTGGTATTAATAAAAAAGAAAAAATAAAAAAAAAACACAGTGACTGTGGTGTCGTTCTGCTACCTTTATTCTTTATACATACAGTTTGGGTAAAGTAAGAACCAGGCTTCCACCAGCCTCCATCCCCACTCCACTTGTGAGGCTTTAAAAATTAGCTCATAGTTGAGGCTGGTAATGATTCCCAAGATTGCCTAATTTCCATAGTAGAGCAAAGCTGTTGTGTTTGGTTTCTGAAAGATCCCAGAGACCCTCTTAAGAGGTGACCTTAGGAGAAAGAGGGTGAGGAGTGGAAGGGGCCGGCGGGTCTGCTGTCCCAGTTCAGCCTCACACCAACCTCAGTGGGTCGCCCGCCCGCAGCGTGAAGCAGCCTAGACGTCAGAGTCAGTCACCATGGAAAGTGGAGACCACATACATCAGAACCTTATTCCTTCAGATTTAGTCTTCCCCAAAACTAAGGCTGCCATGACCCTTAAGCTGGATTTTAAAAATTTATTCAACATACCTCTTAGAAAACTTAGGCTGAAATTTTTCTTTAAAAAATAACTGAAGCCAACAACTTCACAAATACACATACAAGTAATGTTCGAGTAATGTCACTAACGTGGCGTATAAATATGGATTCAGAGTAACATTTACATATTGGCCATAATAGCAAGCATACCATTAACAAAAAATTCATGAAGAAACTTCACCTGTTCATGTCAGACTCCCGAGGCAAGGAGGAGGCACAGAGAGAGGACGACCTGACCCCCCCCACTCCCACCCCAAGAGGCGGTAGGGGCGGTCTAAGCAGGAACCCCTACAGTGGCACTGGGCCCACACCTGCTCAGATCTTCAGCTTCGTGAGCACTGGAGGGCTTATCCAAAAGGACTGCTGGGTGCTGCCATTTCTGATTCAAGACGGGGCCCAAGGATATGTGTTTCTAGTAGGTTCATAATGTGATGCTACGGGTCCAACGGCCACACTTGGAGAAGCCCCTGGGGTGCCTGGGGCTGCCTCTCAATGAAGACCCTCATTCCTGTCTTAAGGCTTCCGTCCCTGCCTGTCCAGTGGAAAAGCCCTTCCTGACCAGCTCTCTGTCCTGGCTTACCTGAACGTTGGTGGTGGGCTTGGGTAACCAGAAGAGGTCACCCCAATCTGCCTCCTGTTTTGGAACAGGCAGAGTCGCAAAAGTGGTAAAATACTCATTCTGGATCTGAAAACAACATGCATGAAGAAAAAGAAAAGAATGGCAGTGCCCCGCCCGGTGCCATCCGTAATCCCTGCTCTCAAGCTCTTAATACTGACTCACAACCCCTGGAGGTTCAAACACGGAATTCACTTCTCAGCCAACTGACAGCTCGCGCAGTACTTCCTGAGTCCCTGGGGCACCTAGAACAGAACACAACGCCAGAGCCCTTGCCCTCCTGGGGAGGCCGCAGGACAGGGGCCGTCAGCCGCGCTCCTGGACTTCCGAGGGAGGAGGCGGCTGCCGGAAACCTGGAGCTTAAGTCGGAGGCGGCCAGAGCTGCCCTAGACGACACCGGTCCCAGGGAGCCATGCATGTCTTTGCCATCCCCGGAGGCCACCCCGCTCTAACGGCCTGTGGCACCCGGTCCCACCCTTTGACAGGCCCCATGGGAAAAGAAACCTTAATTGACCAGAGATTGGAAGGCCGAGGGGTGTAGTGCAAACAACACTGAGTTGGGAGTTGAGCTTTTTATTCTATTTCTATACTGTTCCTACCTGGCTGTGTGTGATCATTTCACTTTCCGAACTTCACTACCTGTCTGCGGAAGGGGTCGAGGGGGCGGGGACTGGTGGATCTCCAAGGTCATTCAGACTCTGACAATCTTGAATTATATAAAAATGCTATAAAATCCATGGTATAAAATCCAATTCCCAATCAGGACAAGTCAAGGGGACTGGGCCTGAGGCACTTGAACCTTGGGCTCTGGCCCGGGGGTGCTGGATGAGGAAGGGCTTCCTCTTTGCTGTCCTGCGTTCCCACCCACAGAGGGAGACCCTGGCCCCGGGTGCCGGGGCCCCTCTGCCTCCAGGCCTCCCCGGCAAGTCCCACGTTCCCACTTTCAGGCTGTAAAGACCAAAAGAACCGGCCTGGCCATGTGAAGAGCAGACACAGGCCCAGAGACTCCAAGAAAGGCCTGGAGAGTCACACATTAGTGCGGGATGTTTGGGGTCCCCCATCCCCACCTCGGTCCTCACTCTTTCCTCCTTTCTCCACCACCTCACAGCTTATCTCTGATACACGTATAATAAATAAGACATTTGCACGTAAGGGTGACTGGGACAGCTCTCTCCCCGCCCCTCTCCCTTTCATATAAAAGCATTAAATACAGTTTCAAAATAAAATACAAAGAGCAAAAAGGGCCTGATCTCGGGGCCACCTGTTCTCCACAGGAGAATGAATCTACACGCCCCACTCGGACCTGCCTGGGAGATCGCGGGGCCCCTTCCCGGCCCCACCGGGCCTGGCGCTGCCGCGGGGAAGAGAAAGGAAGGCCGAGGCCCGGCCCCAGGCCCTTGGGGACTGAGAATGGGTGGCACGTCCACCGTGTACGAAGGGGGACAAGGAAGGGACGGGAATAGAACGCCAGCTGCCGGGACCTCCAGTGCCCCGGGCTCGGACCAACGGGGACCCTAGAGCAGGAGCGCCCGACTGGGTTTAGGGGAAAACGGAGGTCTTCGGAGCAGGAGAGGAGCAAAGGAGAAAAGTGCTAATCCCTTTACGACATCGGGGGCCAGGAGGGCGCGGCAGGAACGGGGGAGCCGGAAGGGGCCGCGGGGCGCGCTGTCCCCAGAGCCCCCCCCCCCCGTAAGGCTGGCGCAGCTGCCGGGGCCCCGGCCCAGCTCCGCCCCCGCCTCTGGCCGCCCGCCCGCCGGCGGTCCAAGCGTCCTCCCCGCCCCGAGCGGGCTCCCGAGCCCCGCCGCCCCGCCCTCCGCTGGAGGCCCTCGTCCGCAGTCCCGGCCTACGAGCGGCCGCGAATACCAATGAGGGCCGGGGAGCGGCCGCCCCCGACCCGGGGGCCGTGCCTGCCGGCGTGCAACGCTACAGGGAGCTGGGCCCCGGCCAGCGGACGCGGCCGGCGCGGCCCTCCTGCCCCCCACCAACCCCCACCCCGCCCTCGGGGCCCTAATACTGACAGTCGGCAGCCCCCACCCCACCCCCACCCCGGGCCTGGCGCGGGCTGGGGCTTCAGGCCCTCCGTGCACACGCTTGGCGGCCGCGCTGGCCTCTCGGGAAACGTGGGGCCCCGCGCTTTCCTCGGCGCACCGACGGGCCCGGGGGGGGGGGGCTCCCGGGCTGCGAGCGGAACCCGCGACCCCACCCAAGTCCTATCTCCGCCCGGCCCGGCCAGCGGGGCGGGGGCAGCGGCGCCGGCTGCTAGGGTCGCGGGAAGCAGGGTGTCCGGGCCCGCGGGCCGGCGGAGCACAGGACGGAGCCGCCCTGCCCGCCCCGCCCGCCCCGCCCGCCCCGCGAGCCCGCTACGCCCGGCAGACGGCGCCCGCTTTGAGGTCCGCGCCGCCGTCGCGCGGCGCCGGGGCCGGCGGCCCGAAGCCCTCGTGGCCGTAGCAGCGCAGCGCCGCCTCCTCGTAGGCCTCCAGGATGGTCTGGCGCTCCTCGGGCGTGAAGTCCATGGAGAAGGGGTGCACCTGCAGGATGTGCCGCTTGATGGTGCTGACCTTGAGCGTGGCCAGCGCGCCCCCGCACACCATGCACACCAGGCCGCGCCGGCTGCCGTCGTAGTCCATCAGGTACTCGCCCCGCCAGCGCGGCTGGTAGTTCCGCCGCTGCTCTCGGCTGCGGGGCGGGGGCGGGGGCGGCGGCGGGGGCAGCGGCGGGAAGGCGAGTCCTCCGGGCTCTTGGCCGTCCTCGTCATCCTCGTCGTCCTCGGTGGGCCGGTCCGACGGCTCCCCTGGGGAAAGGGGGACATCGCCTAGGAAGGGACAAAGGAGCGCATTGGAGCCAGCAGAGGGCCAGCCGCCCGCGTCTCGCGTCTCAGTCCCGCCGCCGCCCACCTGGGCCCACCGTTCCCGTCCTCCCCGATATGCCCTTCAGCCTTCCGCTCTCCCCACCCGCTTCCACCCAAGCACTCCCAGCCCTCGGCCCCCGCCGGGCCCGGGTCCCTGCCCCCACTCTCCCGCGCCACCTGCTCTGGCCCTGCGCCAGCTCACCCCACCACTCCTCCTCCTCTTCCCCACCCCCCTCCTCGGAGGCTGCGGCTGTGCGGGGGGCGGCAGGGTCCCTGGGGGGCTCGGGGCGGGGCAGCCCCAGGGCCAGCAGGTGAGCTGCCTTCTCGCTCCACTCCTGGGCGATGAGGGCCCTGACCGGCCCGCTGAGGCGCGTGGAGCCCGGGTGGCGCTGGCGGATGTGCCGCTTGATGGTGCTCATCTTGAGCGAGGCCAGCGCGCCCCCGCACACCATGCACACCAGGCCGCGGCGGCCGCCGTCCAGCTCCATGAGGTACTCCAGCCGCCAGCGCTCCTGGTAGCGGCGACGGTGGTCCCGGCCCCGCGGCGACCGGCCCCGGACCCCCACCCTCTCGCCCTCCTCCTCCTCCTCCTCCTCCTCTGCGGGCCCGGGCCTCTCAGGGACCCAGCCAGCCTCTTCCTTTTTTACGTCTGGGGGACTGAGGTCCTGAGAGGAGAGGGCTCCAGCAGTGGGGGCGGGGTCCCGGCTCTTTCTGGTCAGGTCCTGGGGGACGAGGTCATCGTCTGTTGGGGAAGGGGTGAGGGAGACGGGCTCAGCCTGGTGGCAGGGTTGCCCTTACCCACGCAGAGGGGTCCTCACCCCAGCCCCAATCTAGAGGCCCCAGCTGGTGTGGGGTGTATGTATGTGTCTGTGTCTGGGGGTGGGTGGGTGTAGACAGGAGTCCCTCCCGGTTTTGGTCACAGACCCCCACTTTGCAGCCCTAATATGGGGGGGAGGTCTCGGCCCTGGGAGGGGCCTCGCACCTGGTGGGGACTGAGGGAGCTCAGACAGTGTCTTGGGCTGGCCACCCCAGGCTTGCAGCAGGGCGCTGCGCTGCGGGCCGCTGAGCCCCAAGGAGCTGGGGTGCACCTCCAGCACGTGGGCTCGGATGTCGTCCAGGTGCAGGCTGGGCAGTGCCTGGCCACAGGCCATGCACACCAGCCGGTTCCCCCGAGGGTCATAGTCCATGAGACACTCTGCCCGGAACCAGTTCTGCAGGGACTCCTTCAGCCTCCGCTCCAGCCGCCGGGCCCCCAGCCCCCTGCTGCCCCCGGCCCTCCGGGAGGCTGAGAGGCGCCGACGCCGAGCCCGGGGTGCCACTGGGCCCCCTCGCCGCTGGCATCGGCTGCCCTCACCAGCTGGGGCTTTGCCTGAAAGGGTTGGAGGGAGGGAAGGAACTGAGATGCTGGCCCTCCAGGGAGTGCCCCACCCCCCACCGCCACAGCCAGGTCCTCCACTAGCCTGTCCCTCACTCTAGACTCTGAGCCCCCAGCCTGACCTTGGCCCTGCTCTTCCTCTCTCCTGAGGCCTGAACTCCTCCAGCTCCTGCCTTGCACACAGACCGGAAACTCTACCCGCTCTGCCCTGACACCCAGATTCTAGCCCCTTCCCCGGACTTCACCGTCAAGCCATACCTTTCCAGCACCCTCTACTCCTAGCCTTCCCCCCCAGCCCCACGAATGCCCCCACCTCCACTCTCCTTGCTCCTTCTAAAACCACAGAAGGCCAAGACCATCAGAGATGCTGCAGACCCCTTCCTCTCACTGCCCCGCCCCCAATACTGTACAAGAAGGACAGACCCCCACTGACACTCACTCCAGAAAGTGAGTTAGCTGCCTGAGAAGCCAGGGCTGGCCCTAGGGGGCCCCGCCCACCACCCAGGCCCCTGCCTCTCCAGGTCCTGTGTTACCTGGGCCCTTGGGTGGGCAAGCTTGCAGGCTAGCCCCTTCCTCCTCCTCTTCCTCTTCCTCTTCCTCCTCCTCCTCGGCCCCCTGGGCCCCCAGGCCCTCGGACTCTCCACAGGCCCCCAGCCCCAAGTGGGCATCCCAGCTGTTGCTGATGACTTCCTTCTCCCGGGGACTCCAATGCAGGGAGTAGGGGTGCTTCTGGCGGATGTGCCGTTTGATGGTGCTGAGCTTGAGCGTGGCCAGGGAGCTGCCGCACACCATGCACACCATGCCATGCCGGGCAGGGTTGAAGTCCATCAGGTACTCCAGCCGCCAGTGGTCGTGGTAGTAGCGCCGGTGGTCACGGCCGGGGATGCGGCTCTTTCCAGGCCTCGAGGCCCGGGCCTCACAGTGGTCTGAGTATTTCCTGCCTGAAGATGCCGGGCCCCTGGCCCTGGAGGAGGGCAGGGGGGCGCTCCCCCAGGACCCCAAGGCACCCCCATCCAGCTGAAGATCTTGCCCTAAAGGGGAGGGGGGAAAGGGAGACAGTTTTTCAATGCCTGATATCCAGGAAATGAACCCAGGGCGGGGATTCTGCAGAGAAAGGGGGGTGGGGGAGGGGTCGTTTGGTGAGGGGGGGCAGGAAAAGGATGGCAGCAGCAATAAGAGGGATATGGGAGAGCCCCGGAGTCAAAACATTGGCCCTTTACAAAGCGTGAGGACCCTTTAAGAGAGGACCAAGAACAAAAGGATGCAGGGCACTGCCAAGGGTCTAGCTCTGACTTTTTAAAAAATAAAGTGAAGGCCAAGGCGGCAGCCAGCTCTGTATGGCCCCCTTTCTGGCGGCAGGCTGTGAGGGAAAAGCCAGGAGAGCAGCAGGCCGGGGCGGTTATGGAGCAGAGCGGGCAGTGGCAGAACAAAGGGGGCATCTGTCTGCATCCAGGGCTGCACACAGGACCCACCCGTCTGAGGCCCCAGCCAGGAGGGCCCCACCCAAACATCTTCTCCCTTTTTCCAATAATGCCTCAAAGGCAGCCTTCTGAGAGTTCCCTTTGGGGGGGCTAAGCATGGCCAGTTTCCCAAATACAGGCACCCCTGAGAGGGGAGGGATCCCCAAGACAAAGCTGTCAACACCTCCAGGGACAGGAGTTTCTAGGACCCTGGCGTCCCTAGACTCTAGGGAGAGCCAATGACCCTGCAAGGGGATGGCTCAACGGAAGGGAGTGGCCACCACCCACCGAAGCCCATTAAGTCTTTCTGGGGATTTATTTTTTTGCTCTCGCAGAGAACCAGCCACTGCCCAGCAATCAGGGGGCAGGCACTGGAGAGGCCCAAGCACAGCACACTAAGCCAGCGGTGTGCCCTTTTGCCAAACAGGCAGACACCCCCAAGCAGTCCCGACCTTCCCTGCAGTTTGGACTCTGTTTTATTTAGAAAAGGGTTTCCTGGCCACATAAGCTGAATGGACAAGTGTGGTCATGCTCCCACTGGAGAATCTCAGGGTCAGAGAAACAAAAGACAGGACCAGAGAGGACTCCTGTCACCATTGTGGGTTTTTTGTTTGTTTTGATTTAAGTAGATTCAAAGAAAAAAGCACTGGCTTCAAAGTCAGAGACCTCGGTTCCAGTATGGTTTCACTGGTAACTTGCTCTGTGATCTTTGATAGGTCATGTGGCTCTCTGGGCCTCAGCCTCTTTGTCTGAAAAGGCACCGGAGAGCTAGCTGGTCTCCAAGCATCCTTCCAGCGCCGGATCTAAGCCTGTCTAAGGTGGATTGGCCCTTTAAGAGCCCAAAAAAAGGGGAGGAGCTGAGATTCTTTAAAAACAAAAGGGGATGGGGAGTTTCTGGGAGGGGAGCTCCGAGATTAGGGCAGTCTCCCTAGCCCGGACTGAACCGTCACGGGTCTTCAGGCGGGGACCCGGCAGCAGGGGAATGAAGAACCACAGCGTCCTCGGAGAGCGAGCGGGGAGGACGGGCTGGTCCTACTATAGCTGACAAATTGTGGCAAAATTTTCTTTAAAAAAGGGAGGCGATAACGCGCGGACAGGAGGGGGTATCTGCCTTTGTGAGGGAGCCCATCCCTTTAAAAACTACCCGCGGTGGGTTAAGGTAGCGGTGGGCCCCCCGAGGCTCCAGCCAGCGCTTTCCTAGAAAGAACGTTGGGGCGGGGTGGGGGGTGTTGGAGAAAAAGGTTTCCTGTCTGAAAGCAAGGCCACGGGAGGGGAGGAGCAGCCCGACTTAAAGCAGCGGAGTTCCCAGCTCAGCTCCTCTGGGGGAAGCCTCCCGAAAGGGACCCCCCAGTCTGGGCAGACTTTTAAGAGACAAGCCGGATAAGGGAGACCACCTGGGAGTCTGAAAGAGAAAGGGGCGGGGGCGCAAGTCCAACATCCCAGAGCGCGCGCCCGGTGGCGCCGGGCCGGGCCCTTTGGAGACCCCTAGGCCTGGCCTTGAAGGCGGGGGCCGCGGGGCCCTTTAAAGGGGAGGGAATCCGCCCGAGCCCCGCAGGCGGACCCCGGTAGCTGGGCGGGGGGCTCCCCTGCTGGCCCTGCAGGCGCGATCCGCGCCCGCCAGGTGGCGCCCCCGGCCGCCCTGCCCGCGTCCCCCCCTTTGTTCGGCGGCGGAGAGGGGCCCGGAGCCCGGAGCCGCAGCCCTCCCCTCCCCCCATGCCGGGGCCCCCGCCCGAGCCGCCGGCCCCAGCTCTTACCGCCGTCGTCCTCCTCGGGTTCCGCGCCGCCGCTCGATCCGGCGGGCGGCAGCCGTCGGCCCCGTGCGGAGGCCGCTGTTGGCCCGGGGCCGCCCCTGCCGCCGCCGCTCCGGCTCCGGTGGTCCCCGCCGGGCTCCATGCGCTGCGCTGCGGAGCGGGGCCCCGGGGCGGCGGGGCGCGGGGCCGCGGGGCCGGCGGCGGCCCGCGCGGGGCGCTCGGTGCTCGGGGCCCCGGGGCGCGGGGCGCATGCACGGGGCGGCTGGCCGCACGGACGGCTGGCTGCTCGCTCGGCGGCGCGGGCTGGACCGGGGTGGGGACTCCTGTCTGGGGCCCCTGGGGCTCCTTTAAGGGCTCCTGGGTAAATTTAAAGGGGCCGCGCGCTATTTCCTCCTGCCAGCTCGCGGGGGGCTGGAGGGGAGAGGCGGGAGGCGACGAGCTGGCCCGAGGCTCCGCAGCCGGCGCCCGCCCGGGACGTTGGGAGCACAGACCTCGCCGCCCTCGCGGGCCCGTACCGCCGCCTCCGGGGCTCCGGTCCCGGCTCCTGAAGGGTCACTGAAGTGGCGAGGGGCGCCCGCGTCCGCTGCGACGCGCTTCCACCCGGGCTCGGCTCGCAGCCACTGCCCCCTCGGGGCATCTCAGCGCCTGGCTCCCCGCACCCGTGCCGGCCGGAGACCGCCCGGTGGGAGGCCCAGGGTCCCCGCCCGGGCTGCCTCCTCCCGCGCGAGCTCGGCGCGGGCCCCAGAACGGACGCGACTGGCAGGGGCCCCAGATGGCCACGGCCCCGCCGAGAGGGTGGAGCCGCGGGGGCGGCCGCGCCCCCTCCCGCGGGAGCCGCCCCGGAGCGCCGGGAGTTCGGGCTCCTCCATGGGAGGGGCGGACGGGCGAAGCTCGCCGAGAGCCGGCCGGGGGCGGGGGCCGCAGCTGCACAGACTCGGGCCGGGAAGAGGGGGCGCGCTGTAGACTCGGGGAAAGCCGGCTGCGCCGGGGCTCGACGCTGCGGAACCGAGGGGGCCCCAGACTGAAAGCCGGGAAGAGAGGGCGTGCGCCGAGGTGACTCAGGCTCCGGCCCCCGGAGGCCTGGGGGTGCCAGACGAAGCCCTTGACGCGCCCCCCAAACCCCCGCCCGGCCCGAGGAGGCGAAGAACGCTGACCCCGGGCGGGGTGTCGAGCACCTCGGGACGCGCGCCACCGCGGCTGCGAAGCGCTGGGACGTACCCTGGCCGCAAGCCCCGGGATGCCTTGGGGCCCCCAGCTCCCAGGAAGCGGAGAGAAGGGATCCCGAGAAGCAGCGGGGGGCGCGGGTCTTTCCGCGAGGACCGGCTGGAGGAGCAGGTGCTCGCTTTGCCTGTGGTTGGTCGCCCACAACAAAGGCGATTCCTAGAGATCCAAATTACAGGGTGCGGAGGCCATGCAGGGTCTTATTATCTCGAGGTGGGTTTTATGCTTTTCCCTGGGGAGGTACCCAGAGATCCGTCAAAGAAGTCACCCTGGACAGACTCGTTCGCCCATCCAGCACCTACTGTGTGCCAACACGCTTGTAGACGCTGGGCGGTGAAGGAGACAGACAAGACTGATACTGTTTATGACTTAACAGGCACCAACGGCTTATAAAAAGGAAACAATTCCAGCCCTTCGGGAGCCATGGGAAATATTAAATTACTTGGAACACAGGAAGCCTATCCCCTAAGCGTTCGTGAAGAGTGGCCCAGAGCTAAAATTTCTTAAATACTTGAAGGTGTCTGTCACCACTTGGAGATGTTGTCCCCATGATGACCCGCGAGATACCTCCTTGGGTAAACTGAGTCCCGGCCCTCCAGCTCTGTTCTCTGCACCGCTGGCCTTGCTTTCAGGTTGCAGCTGCGCTGTTTGCAGCCTCTTGGAACTCTGGGACCCTGATGGTGATGACAGACAGTGCTATGAGATGGGGGATTCCTTGGTTCATTATGTCCTTCACTTGTGCCGATCCCGGGCCATAAAGGGAAAATGAGATACAGACCTGACCTTCAAATGCTCCTAAGTCTGGGTTTAAAAAAAAAAAAAAAATCACAAAGGTAACCCATGACCAGGACTGGCCATTGTGCAACACTCTGGCTATGTGTCCTGCCGGTTCTCTATCAGTATAAATAGGATATTTTTTTAAAGATTTTATTTTTAAGTAATCTCCACACCCAACGTGGGGCTCGAACTCACATCCCCCACATCAAGAGCTGCTCTACCCATGAGCCAGCCAGGCGCCCTTAAGTAGGATCATTTTATTTGTCACCAAAAAAAAAGTATCAAAGCCACCCGGAGCCATTTTTTTAATGCGTGGTGCTTCTCTCCTTGTCTACATCCAGCTCGGCTCCAGAAATGGCTCCCAGCTCTGTAGTCCTGAAGCATTCTCGCCAACTGATGCTCACAGCCACCCTGTGAAGATAAAGCTTTGTTCTCATCACCAAAAAAAATTACCTAACACAGCCTGGGAGGGGGTGGGAATGTTTCATCCGCCCTTTGGAGCAGATCTTCCCTTGTGGGGTCTCCTGCAAGATGGGCAAGCAGTAGTAACCACGACCACACTGCGACTTTTCATGGGACCTATGGACTTTGGGCTCAATGTGTATCTTCCTCTAGTTTAAAAAAAAAAAAAAAAGATTTAATAGATTTTTGTGGGCCCTTCAAACTTCTTTATTTTCTCTGATGTGAGGAAAGATAATGCCTCTTCTTTAAGCCTCGAATGTCACTTTTTTCTCTTCTGATTTTAAAGTAAATTCAAATGTTTCCATGAGCCCCTATAGCTATCGTAGGTTCTAGGCACTATGTCCTCAGTGCCTGATGCTAAGACAAGTCTTGAAGGGCTTCGACCAGGTTGCCGGGAGGAGAAAGGAGCTAGGGCTTTCCTAGCCAAGGCCAGGGAAGTGCCTGGGGTGGAGGGTTTCCAGTGGGAGAGACAGAAGAGGAAATAGGAATGAGCAGGGCCAGGGCCTTGGGTGGGAAGCTGAGAGTCTGCATTTGTCCTGAAGGCATGAGGAGTGCCTGGAGCCTGTGTGCAAGGCGTTCTGGAGGCAGCCTGAGAACACGAGGGAGGGAGCGAGGAGGGAAAGATGGGGACACTGGCAAGCAGTCCACAGAGGGGACACTGGCAAGCAGCTCACAGACCGCAGTGCAAGTAACATGAAGGCAGCGGAGGAGAAGCAAAAGGTTCAAGTGGGGCCGCAGGATGTGTGTGCCATCTTCCCAGCACACAGGGGGCGATCTGGGGGCGAAATGTCACCTGTGCCCGGGGCTGAGTCATGCACCCCGCTGTCTCCCAGGAGGAGTGGATACCTCTTCTCACCAAGGAGCAATGTGTAAAGCAAGCATGCACCTGAAAGCTGCTTCCGCTCAGAGGGGGCATCCTTCCCTAATTCACAAGCCCCAAAGGGGCCCTTTTCACTAATTTTTAACAAAGACCCCCTTCGAAGCTAGCCACAGTCCTAGATTGAGCCGACGAGAGGGTAGAATCCACAGGACATGGAGCAGGATTCAATGTGCTGATCAGAGAAAGACCAGGCTCACTCCCAAGCCTCGGGTTGAGGGGGGGCAGGAATATAAAAGACGACATAGATTTGGAGGGTGGAGACACAATGAAGTCTGGGAAAAGATAAACTGAGGCATATTAAAATTTTAGGAATTTGTTTACACAAAATCGATTCAAGCGGGGCAGCGCCAAACCAGAGTGGTTAGAAGCACTCTGTCAACGGGAGCTGGAGAAAGACTAATAGAGAAGAGTCGGAAGCAAAGTAAGGAAGGTATTGATTGGCTATAGCTTGAACTCCTGGTGGCTGTTGGCAATTGGTTGCCTTTAGGTCACACTTTGGTGACCTTGAGGTAGTTACAGGCTTAGATCTGGGTTTGCTTATATAGGTGCCGAGGGCGAGAGGCACCTCTGTCTAATGGCCTCCTTGTTGAATTAATTTAACAATTACTTCCATTTGGTCATCCTTGCATGGTAATAGATGGACCGCAAATTCAGTACCGGTACCACTCTCGGTCACCATCAGAGTTAAATTGTTCTACCGTAATGTGAGATTTGTGGTTACGATGTCAAATCCATCGGAGAATTGCTTTGGCCATTTGTCTGTTGTGCGTCTTTTCTTATTTTAATTTATTTATTTGGAAAAAAAATTTATTTATTTGGGAGAGAGAGACAGCAACAGAGATAGTAAGAGAGCGCACTAGCATGGAGGAGAGGGAGAAGCAGGCTCCCTGCTGAGCGGGGAACATTACCTGAACCAAAGGAAGACACACTGAGCCACCCAGGTGTCCCTGTTGTGCGTCTTGTTTCTTGTTCCTCCAAGAGTAGGGAGACTATCCAAGGTGCTGATGGCTGCAAACATGCATGGACGATCTCGGAGAGAACTCAGTGCCCCCAGAGAGATGATAATGCTGACTGTGAATAGAATAATGCCAAGAGGCTGACATCAACTCTTAGCCAGGGTCCCCATGAGCCAATCCAACCAGAACCTTCTAAGTCAAAGCATGTAACTGATGAGGTACCAAACTGTTCTAGCCAGTAGCCTGTTTGCTAATCTCTCATATTTGAGTTTCTACACAATGGGAAGTTGATCCAGGGGCAGTAGAAGGCTTTTTATTGCGGTACAAACATCTCCTTTTTCAGCCAGCAAGTAACTGAAAGCAATTCCGTTGCCAAAAATCATGTTAACGAGAGACTTTAGGGACATCTGTTGTCCAACCATGGCCTGAGTAGTAGACTCAGCGATGGTTGCCAAGGTCAAGGACAAGTTTTTAACCACATATTTGTTTGTGCTCATTGGAGGGGAAGGAAGAAGGGACCGTCCCAATGACACCTATCCAGAGGGATACATCTGCTGGTAAACTTCTTCTTAGTCATAGTATAAATTCAAAGGAGCAGACCAATGTTGAGTTTCTGAGGTATGATGAAGGGTCAGTGAAATGGTAAATACAGCAACCACACATTCACACAGCCCTTGCACCCTCCAGCTGTCAAGACAACGAGTGGGCCAAGCTTAGAGGCCATTGCCAAAACCTCCACATGTGAGTAGTAGCTAGGAGATATGCCTAGGACTCCTTCATAATTATTAGCATGTATGGTGGGCCCATTGGTGTTAGCATCATTCATAAATTCTGAAATGACTCAGTATTGTAAAGTTTTAATTCATTATGCCAAAGTGTATTTCCACCAGGTAAAGGAAGCTTTCTGTGATCCTTCTACAGATGGTCAAACCTTCCATGAGTTAGAAACTTCTGGGAACAATACTTAAGAAAGATTGCCCTTGAACCTCATTGGAAGGGGCCACACCAGGTTCTCCTGGTGGGACGCCTGGGTGGCTCAGTTGGTTAAGCAGCTGCCTTCGGCTCAGGTCATGATCCCAGCGTCCTGGGATAGAGTCCCGCATCAGGCTCCTTGCTCCGCAGAGAGCCTGCTTCTCCCTCTGCCTCTGCCTGCCATTCTGTCTGCCTGTGCTTGCTCTCTCGCCCTCTCTCTCTCTGATAAAAAAAAAAAAAAAAAGTTAAAAAAAATACTGTATTATCGCATATTGAAAGACCACCTGAACATAGAGGCCCAAACGTAAGCCTAAAGATGGTCTGATAAACACAGACTGCTCTGTAATGTCTTTCATATATTTTCCTCCGACCCCCGCCAACAGATCTCATTTTCCCATCCCAGGGTTAGGTAAAATTGAGGCAAAGAATGAGGGTCTGTGGATTTAGCATTTTAGCTTTATAAAAGGGGCCTGTGGGAAATTTAGGCATACAGTGGCATGTGGGATGTCAGTGAAATTACTTGTAGGGTGAACTAAGGGGGTCTCTATCGTAAAATCCTGATGTTGGTATGGCATGACCAACCGAGCAATTAGCCAAGTTTCCTGTAGTAGTATTATTTGTGAAATTCTAATTATAGTGCTGCCTTCCCGTGCTTTAATAGAGAGAAAAGCAAATAGCAAATAGATAAAAGGGATAAAGATTTCATATTGGAGATGAAGATCTTGATCCAGTATCTTGGGAGAGCTGTCCGCCTCAAGATGTTGATGGCTTCTGGGGAGGAATCTCCCCAGCCTGTTTTAATTTTAGATCTCTGCCTGGAATGCAGTCCCAAGAGTCTGGAGGAGCCCTTTTCAATTGGGAGATGGGCGCCTAAGGTTCAAGTACCTCAAATTTGGCTGCCACCTGCGTAGTGAGGAGAACCTGGTGTGGCCCCTTCCAATGAGGTTCAAGGGCAATCTTTCTTAAGTATTGTTCCCAGAAGTTTCTAACTCATGGAAGGTTTGACCATCTGTAGAAGGATCACAGAAAGCTTCCTTTACCTGGTGGAAATACACTTTGGCATAATGAATTAAAACTTTACAATACTGAGTCATTTCAGAATTTATGAGTACGAGGGGCGCCTGGGTGGCTCAGTGGGTTAAGTCTCTGCCTTCGGCTCAGGTCATGATCTCAGGGACCTGGGATCGAGCCCCCCATCGGGCTCTCTGCTGAGCAGGGAGCCTGTTTCCCCCTCTTTCTCTGCCTGCCTCTCTGCCTACTTGTGATCTCTGTCTGTTGAATAAACAAATTAAAAGTCTTTAAAAAAAAAAAAAGAATTTATGAGTACGGGAGACACATGAGTTTCTTTTTTTTTAACACTTTTTTTTTTAAGATTTTATTTATTGATTTGACAAACAGAGATTACAAGTAGGCAGAGAGGCAGGCAGAGAGAGAGAGGAGGAAGCAGGCTCCCTGCTGGGCAGAGAGGCCAATGTGGGGCTCGCTCTCAGGACCCTAGGATCATGACCTGAGCCGAAGGCAGAGGCTTTAACCCACTGAGCCACCCAGGCGCCCCGACACATGAGTTTTTATCAGCCAAAGACATGGGTCTTTCTGTTACCATTTCCTTTATAACGCATTACTTTATGCCTTCCCAAAGGTATTGATCTAATTGCCATCAACGCCAATGGTAGAACTTTTAGCCGTGGCAATCTAGTTGACTTTGTTAATTTAGGTAGCTTTGGGAGAAATGGGTTCCCCTGTCACTGGCGATCTCTCCTAGGATACCCCATAAGGAAATATATTTTCTAAAATTTCTTAGTCATGATTATGGTGTCAGCCATCCTGCATGGGAAGTTTTCAATCCATCCCAAAAACATACAGCCGCAAGAACATACTGATAACCCATTGCAGGGAACAACTGAATGAAATCCATTTGTAAGTCTTCACGTGCCCCAATAGGTGGTGGGGATGCTCCATCTAACTTAATGGTCTTTCCAGGGCTATGGGTTGGACAAATCAGTCCCCAAGACTGGCTAACCAATTTGGTAGCCAAAATTGGTAAACCAGTTATGAGACCTCAGAGCAGTTACCCGCGCACCATAGTTTTTTGTAATTTGGATCATTTCATCTGTCCCACAGTGAGTTGCAGAATGTAGGGCTTTCAGTAATGGCATTTAGAAAGAACCCAGCAGCCACCTGGGCCCTCAGTGAGTCATCTAGTTTTGCACTTGCACCCTCATTCATTCAAGTTGCCTACTGGAATAATTTTAGTGCTGGTCAATTTAGCATAGAAGTCCGCTAGAGTACTTCTTGATACTCAGCTTCTGTATTCTAGTAGGATCTTCAATGTTAATCGTTGCAAGTTGTTAGGGAATAGAATAGCAGGGAGTGGTTCATTTATTTCTTGGGGCCCATTTTTGATGGGGGTTTCTTTAGAAATGAGGAACCCTCTCTGTTTCCATAACATGCCCAAGTCATGGGCCATCCCATAGGTATACATGCTATCAGCATAAATGCTTATTGATTTTACTGTGCGTAGCTGACAAGCCTGGGGTCGGGCATGTGGCTTTGCTTCATCACACAGACTTGAGTTGGGAAAGATTTCCCCTTCCAATAGTTTTAAGATTTTATGTATTTGACAGAGAGAGAGAGAGAGAGCTAGCACAGACAAGGGGAACTGCAGAGGAAGAGGGAGAAGCAGACTCCCCTGTTGAGCTGAAGGCAGACGCTTAACCGTCTGAACCATCTGGGCACCCCCCCCCTTTCCAAAAGTTTATATTGAGTTGTTACAGAATATCATGCTCAATATTTCCCTAATGAACTCTGGGTTTTCCACTGTGTCCTATGAGTCAGTGCAAGCCACCTCACACCCACCCAGGTATGGTGGTCCATCCCGTTGTCAGGCAGGGAAAGTAGAGTAGCAGAGCTGGCTGAGCAAGGTGCCAACCACTTAAGGTGGAGGTCAGAAGATGAGAGGAGAAGGTTCTCATAAGGCATAAGTCTACCTGCTGAGAAACGTTGAGCCTGATCAGAGAGCATGGGGTACTTGGAAGTGTCAGACATGTACTAATACCAGTTCTGCCAATCTAGCTGCTGTAGCCAGAGCTTTCCAACAGTTTGGATATGGTCTGGCTACTGGGTTTAACTGTAAGCTATAGTAAGCAACCAGTCCATGTTTTCCTCCATGCTGCTATGTTAGAATTCCTAGAGTCTGCTTATCATGCTTGTGGACAGATAAGATAAAAGATTTAGTATAATTTAGGAGCCCTAGGGCGAGATTTTGTTGTAGAGCTAATGTTAGTTGGCTAAAGCCTTGCTCATGATTATCTTCCCAGGGTAAGGGCACTGGAATTGGGACCCTTGTAAGCCCATACAGGGGAGTTGCAATGAGAGAAAACTTTGGAACCCAAGATCCACAATATCCTACAAATCCAAGGAAACCCCTTAACTGTCACTTAGTTGTGAGTCTGGGGAAGTCTGGGATAATCTCTATTCTTTCAGATGAGAGACAGAGACTGCTTTTGCAATCAAACAATGTCCTAGGTTGGGGGCCTTGCCTTTGGAGAAGAGTTTTTCATTGGAGGCTTATGGGTTTTGCAAGCTAAGTGCTGTAATAGATAAACCAAAATCTATTTCTTAGGCCTCCCTCCTGGCGGGGATGTACCAGTAGATCATCTCCATATGGAATGACTGTAGAGTTGTTAGGGAACTGTAAGTTTGCCAAGCCTTGATGTTAATAAAACCTGTGAAAAAAAATAAGGACAGGCCTTCAGCAATCCAGGTATACTGTTGGTTTTTCCAAGCCAAGGTGGATAAATACTGATTCTTCTTGTCAGCTGGGCTCCTACAGAAAGTGGAGCTGAGAGCCACCACTGTGAACCATTTTAAGTTTGTAGGTATATTAGACAGCAAGGTGTTGGGGATTTGGAACTCCAGGGAACCTTGGTATCACAATTTTACTGACTGTATGCAGATCTTGTACAAAACTCCAACCTCATCCATTTGATTTTTTTTAAGATTTTATTTATTTATTTGAGAGAGAGAGTGGGCAAGATCGAGAGCACATGAGCAGGGGCAGAAGGAGAGGGAGAAGCAGGCTTCCCTGCTGAGTGGAGAGCCGGACCTGGTGCTGGATCCCAGGACCCTGAGATCATGACCTGGAGCTGAAGGCAGACGCTTAACTGACTGAGCCACCCAGGTGCCCCTATTTGATTTTTTAATGGGTAAAATGGGAGCATTGCAGGAGTCAGCCCTTGCTTCATTTAGTCTTCTCCAACTGTCTCCAACTGTGAGCGCCCTCAGATACCTTCTGGTTTTAGTGGACATTAAGTCAACTTAGGCAGGGATTTGAAATATTTTTATGGGTTCAGCTCTCTTAATTTTGCCTTTGTTGGTTGAAGAAAAAGCCCATAGGCATTCAGGCACTTCTGAGAGATCAGGGCTTTCATGCTTTCTTTTTTATTTTATTTTTTAAATTGTTCTTATTTGTTAAGAATTTAAAATTTTAAAAATTTTTATTTATTTATTTAGAGATAATGAGAGCAGCAGGAGGGGCAGAGATAGAGAGAGAGAGAGAATCCCAAGCTGATTCCATAATCAGCAGGGAACCCGACACGGGACACTGAGATCAGGATCCCAGCTGAGATCAAGAGCCGAACGTTTAACTGCACCACCTGGGCTCCCCAGAGGTCATTTCTCCTGAGTTAAATTTTACATGTCTCCTCAATTTGGAAAGCAGATCTCATCCTCACAGTTTTACTAGGGCAGGGCCACACAGGACGAGAGTATGGGTCCCCAAAAATGGTCCTAGTGCCATCTGGACTGGTTTAGATAGAGGTACCCTTTGAGCTTACTTAGAAACTCTCACTACAGAAATACACCCTTTACTCCAAGGGGTTTTCCCCTTTATGAAAGCAGGGTCTCACGTGGATACAGTGGCTCTGGACTTCACCGACATTAAACAGGCTCCTCTGTGAATGTTTACCTTAGTGCCCCCTTGCTCATTTAGAGGCATCGTAGGGAGTGATTTACCTGACGAGCCCTCATAGCCCATCTATCCTTATGATTATTTTGGTAATCTGATTTTGCAAGACTTCCCCCAGAGGGGAAACAATCTGGATTCCTAGGTGGAAGTCCATGAAAAGATGGGTTCAGGGGACACCTGGGTGGCTCAGTTGTTAAGCTTCTGCCTTCAGCTCAGGTCATGATCCCAGGGTCCTGGGATTAAGCCCCACATTGAGCTCCCTGCTCAGCCCCCCTGCTTGTGCTCCCTCTCTCGGTGTGTCTCTCTGTCAAATAAACAAATAAATACATTTTAAATTAATATATAATGTATTATTTGCCCCAGGGGTACAGGTCTGTGAATCATCAGGCTTACACATTTCACAGAACTCACCACAGCACATATCCTCCCCAATGTCCATAACCCAGCCACCCTATCCCTACCCCCCACCCACCACCCAGCAAACCTTGATTTGTTTCTTGAGATTAAAAGCCTCTTAAGGTTTATCTCCTTCCCCATCCCATCTTGTTTCATCTTTTCCCTCCCTACCCCCATGACCCTCAACCCTGCCTCTCAAATTCCTCATATCAGAGAGATCGTATTATAATTGTCTTTCTCTGATTGACTTATTTTGCTCAGCATAACACCCTCTAGTTCCATCCAGGTCATTGCAAATGACAAGATTTCATTTCTTTTGATGGCTGCATAATATTCCATTCGTTGTATAGCTGTACCACATCTTCTTTATCCATTCATCTGCTGATAGACATCTAGACTCTTTCCATAGTTTGGCAATGTCCATAGTGGACATTACTGCTATAAACATTCAGGTGCACGTGCCCCTTCAGATCCCTACATTTGTATCTTTAGGGTAAATACCCAGTAGTGTGATTTCTGGGTTGTAGGGTAGCTCTATTTTCAACTTTTTGAGGAAACTCCATGCTGTTTCCCAGAGTGGCTGCACCAGCTTACATTCCCACCAACAGTGTAAGAGGGTTCCCCTTTCTCCACATGCTCACCAGCACCTGTTGTGTCCTGACTTGTTAGTTTTAGCCATTCTGACTGGTGTGGGGTGGTATCTCATTGTGGTTTTGATTTGTATTTCTCTGTTCCCGAGTGATGTTGAGCACTTTTTTATGTGTCTATTGGCCATCTGGATATCTTCTTTGCAGAACTGTCTGTTCATGTCTTCTGCCCATTTCTTGATTGGATTATTTGTTCTTTGAGTATTGAGTTTGATAAGTTCTTTATAGATTTTGGATTCTAGCCCTTTATCTGATATGTCATTTGCGAATATCTTCTCCCATTCTGTCAGTTGTCTTTTGGTTTTTTTTTTTACTGTTTCCTTTGCTGTGCAAAAGCTTTTGATGTTAATGAAGTCCCAGCAGTTCATTTTTGCCCTTGCTTCCAATGCCTTTGGCAATGTTTCTAGGAAGAATTTGCAGTGTCTGAGGCCAAAGAGGTTGCTGCCTGTGTTCTCCTCAAGGATTTTAATGAATTCCTACCTCACATTGAGGTCTTTCATCCATTTTGAGTCTATTTTTGTATGTGGTGTAAGGAAGTGGTCCAGTTTTATCCTTCTGCATGTGGTTGTCCAATTTTTCCAACACCATTTGTTGAAGAGACTGTCTTTTTTCTATTGGACATTCGTTCCTGCTTTGTCGAACATTAGTTGACCATAGAGTTGAGGGTCCATTTCTGGGTTCTCAATTCTGTTATATGGAGCTATGTGTCTGTTTTAGTGCCAGTACTGTACTATCTTGATGATTACAGTTTTGTAATAGAGCTTGGCGACTGGAATTGTGATGCCACTAACTTTGACTTTCTTTTTCAACATTCCTCTGGTTATTCGGGGTCTTTTCTGGGTCCATAAAAATTTTAAGATTATTTTTTCCATTTCTTTGAAAAAATTGATGGTATTTTGATAAGTAGTGCATTAAATGGGTAGATTGCTTTAGGTACTTTAGACAGTTTCATAATATGTGTTCTTCCAGTCCATGAGCATGGAACATTTTTCCATTTCTTTGTGTCTTTCTCAATTTCTTTCATAAGTACTTTATAGTTTTCTGAGTACAGATTCTTTGACTCTTTGGTTAGGTTTATTCCTAGGTATCTTATGGTTTTGGGTGCCGTTGTAAATGGGATCAACTCCTTAATTTCTCTTTCTTCTGCCTTGTTGTTGGTGTATAGAAATGCAGCTGATTTTTGTGCATTGATTTTATATCCTGACACTTTACTGAATTCCTGTATGAGTTCTAGCAGTTTTGGGGTGGAGTCTTTTGGGTTTTCCACATAAAGTACCATATCATCTGTAAAGAGTGAGAGTTTGACTTCTTCTTTGCCGATTCAGATGCCATATATTTCTTTTTGTTGTCTGATTGCTGAGGCTGGACTTCTAATACTATGTTGAATAGCAGTGGTGATAGTGGACATCCTACTATGTTCCTGACATTAGGGGAAAAGCTCCCATTTTTTTCTCCATTGAGAATGATATTTGCTGTGTGTTTTTCATAGGTGGCTTTGATGATATTAAAGTATGTTCCCTCTATGCCTACACTGTGAAGGGTTTGCTTAAGAAAGGATGCTGTACTTTGTCAAGTGCTTTTTAAACATCTATTGAGAGTATCATATGGTTCTTGTTCTTTCTTTTATTAATGTATTGTATCACATTGATTGATTTGTGGATGTTGAACCAACCTTGTAGCCCAGGAATAAATCCCACTTGATCGTGGTGAATAATCATTTTAATGTACTGTTAGATCATGTTGGCTAATATTTTGGCGTAACTTTTTGCATCCATGTTCATCAAGGATATTGGTCTGTAATTCTCCATTTTTTTTTCATCTTTTTTAAAAGGGTTTGTTTATTTATTTGAGAGAGAGAGAGACATAGTGAGAGGGAGGGAACACAAGCAAGGGGATCTGCAAAGGGAGAAGGAGAAGCAGGCTCCCTGGGGAGCCCAACATGGAGCTCGATCCCAGGACCCCGGAATTATGACTCAAGCCGAAGGCAGGCACTTAACTACTGAGCCACCCAGGCGCCCCTAGGGTTAGGTTTTATACTTGAGACCTTTCTTGTTTCTTTCTTTTTTATTTATTTATTTTTTCTCTTTTCAGTGTTCCAGAATTCATTGTTTATGCACCACACCCAGTGCTCCATGCAATACATCCCCTCCATAATACCCAACACCAAGCTCACCCAACTTCCTACTGCCCTCCCCTCCAAAACCCTCAGTTTGTTTCTCAGAGTCCACAGTCTCTCACAGTTTGTCTCCCCCTTTCTTGTTTCTTGAGAAAGGCTTATATTGCTATATACTTTCCTCTCAGGATCGCCTTTACTGTCCCAAAGATTTTGAACAGTTGTGTTTTCATTTTCATTTGTTTCCATGAATTTTTTCAATTCTTCTTTAATTTCCTGGTTGACCCATTCATTCTTTAGAAGGATGCTCTTTAGTCTCCATGTATTTGAGTTCTTTCCAACTTTCCTCTTGTGGTTGAGTTCTAGCTTCAGAGCATTGTGGTCTGAAAATATGCAGGGAATGATCCCAATCTTTTGGTAGCAGTTGAGACCTGATTTGTGACCAGGATGTGACCTATTCTGGAGAATGTTCTATGTACACTAGAGAAGAATTTGTATGCTGTTGCTTTGGGATGGAATGTTCTAAATATATCTGTGATATCCATCTGGTCCAGTGTGTCATTTAAAGCCTTTATTTCCTTGTTGATCTTTTGCTCCGATGATCTGTCCAATTCAGTGAGGAGGGTGTTAAAGTCCCCTATTATTATTGTATTATTGTCTATGTGTTTCTTTGATTTTGTTATTAATTGGCTTATATAACTGGTTGCTCCCATATTAGGGGCATAGATATTTAAAATTATTAGATCTTCTTGTTGGACAGACCCTTTAAGTATGATATAGTGTCCTTCCTCGTGTCTTAGTATGGTCTTTGGCTTAAAATCTAATTTATCTGATATAAGCATTACCACTCCAGCTTTCTTTTGATGTCTGTTAGCATGGTAAATTGTTTTCCACCCCCTCACTCTAAATCTGGAAGTGTCTTTGGGTCTAAAATGAGTTTCTTGTAGACAGCATATTAATGGGTTTTGGTTTTTTATCCATTCTGATACCTGCATCTTTTGATTAGGGTATTTAGCCCATTTACATTCAGGATAACTATTGAGAGATATGAATTTAGTGCCATTTTATTGCCTGTAAGGTGACTGTTACTGTATATAGTCTTCATTCCTTTCTGGTCTGTGACTTTTAGGCTCTCTCTTTGCTAGAGGACCCCATTCAATATTCCCTGTAGGCTGGTTTGGTGTTTGCAAATTCTTTCACTTTTTATTTGTCCTGGAAGCTTTTTATCTCTCCTTCTATTTTCAAAGACAGCCTAGCTGGATATGGTATTCTTGGCTGCATATTTTTCTCGTTTATTGCTCTGAATATATCATGCCAGTCCTTTCTGGCCTCCTAGGTCTCTGTGGATAAGTCTGCTGCCAATCTAATATTTCTACCATTGTATGTTACAGACCTCTTGTCCTGAGCTGCTTTCAGGATTTTCTCTTGTGTATTTTGGTCTGTTAGAAGAAACTACCTTCCAAAATTTTAAAGAAAGAGAAACTCATATATATATATATATATATATATATATATGAGTTTATGTAAACATGATTGAAGGGATGGAATATGACTATAAAGATGAAAATTAAAAAGATTCTAAAAAAGAAATAAGAAGTTGGTTGGAAAAAGAAAAAGGAAAAGGAAAGTCTGTTCTCAGGCTGGAGACTAGAACAAAGCCATGTGCTACGTTTAGGGTATACCCAAATTTTTAAACAAAAAAAAAAAACACCTATATATATACAAATAACAAGGTTAAATACAATGAAGGGATAAAATATGACTATAGCATGAAATTTTAATATATTTTTAAAGGGTATTGATAATATAAAATAGTTAAAAGTTAAAATAGCCTTACCTCCAAGGAGACCAAGTATCTTCAAGTGACAGAAGTGCTCCACAAACTAAAGCTACAGAGTAGAGGGATACTGAGAGAAGAGAAGCAGCCAGCCTCGGCCCAGTCCACCCCAAGCAACAGCCCCCACTCTTCCCTTCAGCACAAGTCCAGAGGCTGGCTCACTTCTGGTCCTTCCACAGCCTTACCTGGCCCATACCCTGGCACCATGGATTCTGCAAGTGGGGACAAGGACAAAAACTTGGTGGATAAATGGAGACTTTTTGGACCAAGATCCCTCCAGAAGTCTGATTCAGGAGGTTTTGCCATCCAGACTTACAGAGGAGCCCAGAAGCCTCCAATGGAACTGATTCATGTCCAGGCCACCCAAATGGCCAAAGATCCAGCAACCTTCAAGCCACCCAAGATGGACATGCTATTGATGGAAGGGAAGAAACCACTGCCGCAGACCCATAATCTCAAACCCCTTGACTTAAATGTGCTCACACCCACTGGCTTCTAGAGCTCTTTGTATTCCAGGGACTCTGGATAGAGGGTATCTTGTACCCAACTCCCCTTTTACCTTGGCTTTGACATAGGAGAGGTTTTCTTGTTTGTTTGCTTTTTAAAGATTTTGTTTATTTATTTGACAGAGAGAGATCACAAGTAGGCAGAGGCAGGCAGAGAGAGAGGGGAAAACAGGCTCCCTACTGAGCAGAGCACTGGATGTGGGGCTCGATTCCAGGACCCTGGGATCATGACCTGAGCCAAAGTCAGAGGCTTTAACCCACTGAGCCACCCAGGCAGCCCCAACCCTTTTTTTTTTTTTTTTTTTTTTTTGCTTTTAAAACCTCTTAAACTGAAGCTAGAGCTGGAGATACACTTGGTTTTTGAGAAATGTTAATGGGAAAAAAAAAAGAAATGTTAGTGCAAAGCTTGTCCTTGCGTGTGTGAAAGAAACCATTTTGTATGGTTTAAAGTTAAATAATCCTGGTGGTGACGTATGGGGGACCTCATTAGTCATTTTTGTATCATTTACCTTAGACGAGAACTTTGATCATTGCTTACTACGTAAATAATATTTCTGTTGTTCTGGAACTGAGGCTTCTTGACTTCTTTACCACTGTAAACATGTGCGTGACCTAGCCACGGAGTAGAGGTGTGCCCCAACTAGTTGAGACTTTGATCCTCTTGACTGTACACTTCCATGTGCTCCAGGCTTGTCAGCTGGGGGGCCTGAGATCTGTTTGGCAGCCAGGGCAGCAGGGTCCCCCACTTCCTGGGCTGAAACCGGAGCATTCCTCTGTTTGGTAGCCTTCCAGGTCACTTTGTCCTGCAGCCACTTCTTACCAGAACACTTCTGGCCAGTGCTGTTGGAGGGATGCTTCGCTTTTTTGTGTCTCAGAACAAACACTAGTCTTGCATATCCTATTTTGCACTTTTAAAGATTTTATTTACTTATTTATTTGACAGACAGAGATCACAAGTAGGCAGAGAGGCAGGCAGAGAGAGAGGAAGGGAAGCAGGCTCTCTGCTGAACAGAGAGCCCGATGCAGGGCTGGATCTCAGGACCCTGGGATCATGACCTGAGCCAAAGGCAAAGGCTTTAGCCCACTGAACCACCCAGGCGCCCCTCCTATTTTGCACTTTTAAAATGAAATTAATTTACCTCCAATCTGATTGAAAACTTCCTAAGGGAGAAAATTCAGGCTACTGGCTTGGTATAGATAAACGGATGTTAAACTTTTTTCAGGTATGCGCAAAGTGTACCTATGTTTAGATGGTAGTCTTGAGGTTCACGTGAAACTAGTGTCATCCTATTTTGATTTTTGTTTCTATTTTCATTTTCTTGTTCAGGCCAGGCATAAAATTTTTTTTTTCTGAGAAGTGCAAGAATTTAAAATTTTTCTGTATGAAATCATTGCCCCCAAGAAAGAGCTACATACTTTTATAAATAAGTTGCAAAGGAAAAGAACTAAGGAAGCCACTTTATTTGTCCTCACCATGTATGTGTTCATTGTCTTAAATGCAGTCTCAAATTCCCACTGGTTTTTTTTTTCTAATATTTTATTTATTTATTTGACAGACAAAGATCCCAGGTAGGCAGAGAGACAGGAGGGGGCAGGAAGCAGGCTCCCTGCTGAGCAGAGAGCCCTATGCGGGGCTGGATCCCAGGACCCCGAGATCATGACATAAGCGGAAGGCAGAGGCTTAATCCACTGAGCCACCCAGGCGCCGCCCCCCATTTTTTGTTTTGGATTCTATCAAGTCTACATAAGGAGCTGAGCCGACCTTCCCATAGAGAAGCCCTGGAGTCTAAAATGATCAGAATAATTAATTTATTTGTTTCTTCTGTTATGCTTGTATCTCTTATTTGTTTTGACAATAAACAAACTTCTTTTTTTTTTAAGGTTTTCTTTATTTGTTTGACAGACAGAGATCACAAGTAGGTGGAGAGGCAGGCAGAGAGAGAGAGAGAGGAGGAAGCCGACTCCCCACTGAGCAGAGAGCCCGATGCAGGGCTCCATCCCAGGACCCTCATGACATGAGCCGAAGGCAGAGGCTTTAACACACTGAGCCACCCAGGCACCCCCAATAAACAAACTTCTTAAACTGCTTTCTCAAAAAAAAAAAAAAAAAAAAGTTAAAATACGAAAGAGAAAAAATTTTAAAACAGAATAAGAAAAAAGTAAAAATTTTAAAAAATCTAACTTTGGAAGACTAAAGGATCATGGGGGAAAATCCATGAATGCTATATGTTGCTTTCCCCTAGCTCTGAAGCTCCTTAATTTTCATTGGTCGGTCAACTCTGTTTTGGCTGGATGTTCTTGCTGATCTTCTGGGGAAGGGCTTGTTGCCCTGATTGTGATTCTCAGATGTCTTTGCTTGAGGCGGAATTGCACCGCCCTTGCCAGGGGCCAGGCTGAGTGATCTGCGTGGGTTTGCTCTTGGAGCTTTTGTTCCCTGAGCGCATTCCGTACCGCTTTGGAGGATGGGAATGAAAATGGCCGCCTCCCAATCTCCAGCCCAGAGGAGCCGAGAGCTCGGGCCCCACGCCTCAGTGGGCCCTTGGAGAAAAGCGCTCAATCCCTCCCACGTCCCTGGTCTCCGGCCACACTCCAAGCTCACCCGCCTATGACCAAGCATTTCTGTCTCTGGCACACGGCCCTGTTTGGAGTCTCCAAACCCAGCAGATTCCTGCCACGCACTCCCGCACCACTCTCCCTGAAGGTGAGTCTCCCCAGATCTGCCACTTCTAGGGTCCCTGCTTGAAGAATAGTGGTCTGACTGTGCCACGGATCATGGCCTAAGGTAACCCTGAGCTGAGAGCGCACTCCTCAGCCTCGTTTCTGCAGCAGCTTCCCTGCTCCAATACCTGTGAGCTCTGCCACACTCAAACACCCCCTATCCTTCTGTGACCCTGCGACCCTGAGACCACACTGTCCCTGCGAGGGCTCCACCTCCTGCTTAGCCTCTGGAGTGATGTCTCTGAGTGGAAAAGACTTCTAAAAGTCTGGATTCTGTGCTCCGCTGCCCCACCGCTTGCTGGGAGCCGGCCCCTCCCCCCCCACCACGGTCTATCTTCCTGTCGCTTTGGATTCACTTCTCTGCTCATCATACCTTCAGGAAAGTGGTCGATTTTCTGTTCCTAGAATTGCAACTCTTCTTCTCTTCTATCTTTTTGTAGATGTTTGTAGGTGTTCGAAATAGTTTGATAACTATCTAGCTAAACTCCTGAGACCTAATGAGAGATATCACAGTCTCCTACTCCTCCACCCTAAAGATCTTTAAAAAGAAAAAGAAAGAAAGGAAAGGAAAGATGGGTTTAGCAGGGGGCGTTCCTTTGGTTCCCATGCCCCTGGTCGTTTACAACACAGGCCAGCATTCCGGGGTGCAGTATTCCTGTCTGGAGGAGTTCTAGGTTTCTGTCTTGCCATGTGTGCGTGGAGGTCCTCTCTGACCCTGGAGCTGTTGTATGTCCTCTGTGTCATAAGTGTATTGGCTTTTGCATTGTACCTGGCTTTGTGTTTTTTTTTTCAAAATGCTCAGCAAGGGGGATGGCTTTCCAGCCTAGCTTCTGTTCCTTTGTCAGGCTACCTAGTTTGGACCTGGGCCTTCTAACGAATAAGGAAGTCAGGACACTTTTCTGTGCCTGGGTGTCATAAAGCCAAGAGCATTTCGCCAAAAGTGTTTCCAATCTTGTCTTATAGTGTGAGACTGGCTCAGATTTCCTTTGTTTGCAAGATGGGATGATAGACCAGTCAGTGTTTTGAGGAAGTCCTCTCAGCTAGGTCTTGGGCTATTTTTCTAGTACATTTTGGCCCATCCCTGGCAGAGCAAGTAGTACATGGGTCTTTAATATTGCTCTCAGTATCTTCCCATTTGGCTTCAGCCATCCATTTTTGGGTGATACTGGGTCCTAATGTCATATTAATAAATTGGAAGAGATCTGGGAGCACCAGACATAAGTTCCAATTAAATTCTAAATTCCTGGGGCACCAGGCTAACTCAGCTGGTAGTCATATAGGGTCATGATCTTGGGGTCATGAGTTTGAACCCCATATTGAGGGTAGAGTTTACTTCCAAAATAAATAGATAGGGGCACTGGGGTGGTTCAGTCAGTTAAGCATCTGCCTTTGGCTCAGGTCATGGTCTCAGGGTCCAGCCACATCGGGCTCCCTGCTCAGTGGGGAGTCTGCTTTTCCCTCTCCCTCTACACTTCCCCCGGCTTGTGCTCTCTCTTGCACAAGCTTTCTGTCTATCTCAATCAAATAAATACATAAAATCTTTAAAAAGATGTATAAAAAGTACTCTAGGTATCTTCTGAGAGAAAAGGCAATTGAGTAAAGGGATTCATAGGTTCAGAATATTTAGAGAGGGGGTAAAGAGAAAGGGCAATCAGACAAGTTAGTCAGTGTGCCTTATAGATTGACTATCAACTTGTTGCGTAAGGTTTTCATTTGCCTTTTGTAAAGAATCTTTTAAAGAGCCAATTTTTTATTCACTTAGCTTTTTAAAAAAGATTTTATTTATTTATTTGAGAGAGAGAGAGAGGGTGTGAGCATAGGGAGGGAAGAGATAGAGGGGGGTGGACAAGAAAACTCCCCACTGAGCAGAGAGCCCGATGCGAGGCTCGATCTCAGGACCCTGAGATCATGACCTGAGCTGAAAGCAGCCGCTTAACCGACTGAGCCACCCAGGAGCCCTTATTCACCTAGTTTCTTAGAAGCTTCCTCATATCAATAAAAAACGCATTCTGTTGTTTTGGAAAAATTTGGGATACTTTCTTTCTGGAGGAATTTTCAGATTATCTTTAGTAAGGTTAGCCCGCTGGTTCAAAAAATGCAGGTTCTGTGACCATCATTTTTATACTTATAGGTAGCTGGGGTCCTAGATGGAGGAGGCCCCAGATTGTTTGGATTCAGAGGAATGTATTTTTTTCTTTCTTTTTTTTTTTTTTCCCCTTGTTACCCGAGGCTTTGTCCTGGACCCGGTCCAACTTAAGTCAGACCCTGTCTGACCTTGGGCTCAGTCCAGTTTCTAAGCTGGACCTCATCTGATCCTGGACTCAGTCCAGGTGTTTTTACATGAGCTGATCCTGGACCCAGTCTGGAGAAAGAAACATGAGGAAATTCAGAGAGGTCTTTTAAATGCAAAAACCGAAGGAGGTGGAATCAGAGAGGGACCCACCAACTTCAGGGGCAGTGAGAAAGCAAAGAGCTCCATGGCCCTGTGAGAGCTGGCGGCTGGCTGCTTGCTGCTCCCGGGCCTTTGGGGGTCTTCTTCCTCTCCCCCTGCTGACCAGAACTATGAACCCATAAACTGAGGCATATTACAATTTTAGGTGTTCATTTGAGCAAAAATCAGTTTGAATTGGGTAGTGCCGAAGTTAAGGTGGTAATGATGTGAAACACTGGAGTCGGGGAGCAAATGGTTGAGCAAGAATTCTTGAGATGTCTTCAATGCCAGAAAAAAAGGGGGGGGGTGATTTTATTAAACCATAGGGACAGGACCTGTGGGAGGAAGAACTGCTGCGGGGTTGTGAGGAGTGGCTTGCAAGTTGGGAGGGGTTTAGGGAGAGTGTAAATCTCTAAGGTGTGTAGGACCTTGAGGGGTCATTTACTACTGTCTAATAAAACCTTAGTCATGAGACACTTCAGATGGAGATCAGTGGCCCACATGCTTGGAGGATGATTGCTAACATGTATCTTGGGGGGGGGGGGCATGGCATGTAGAGATGAAGGACTTTTCCAAAGGGATTTTCATATGTTAAAGGAAGCTTCAAGGATCCTGGAGGTCGGGCTAAGGTTGCTTTTCGGCTTCAGCCAAGTGTTAACGTGGAAGCAGTTGAGTTCATGGAGGAAAGTCACTAGGTCACTTTGCCTGCCCCAGGTACTTGCCAACTGGCTGTCAGTTGTAAGGAAGTTTAATTTTTTTCTGTATTTCTCTTAGCTTTGTTCTCCACATGAGTTAGAAGCACTCCATCAGGGGGAGCGTAGAGAAACTTTATTTATGGGGAAAAGGTGGAAGCAAAGTGAAGAAATTATTGATCAGGGTGCCTGGGTGGCTCAGTGGGTTAAGCCGCTGCCTTCGGCTCAGGTCATGATCTCAGGGTCCTGGGATCGAGTCCCACATCGGGCTCTCTGCTCAGCAGGGGGCCTGCTTCCCTTCCTCTCTCTCTCTGCCTGCCTCTCTGCCTACTTGTGATCTCTGTCAAATAAATAAATAAAATCTTTAAAAAAAAAAAAAAGAAATTATTGATCAACTATTGCTTCCATTCTTTTGGCTATTATGAGTGGTGGTTCTTAGGTTTTGCTTTCATAACCTTGAGGGACTTACAGTCTCAGGTTTAGGTTTGCTCAGGCAGGCGTCCTGCCCATAGAGCCACTTCCATCTAATGGCCGCCATGATTAATTCACTGAAGGTTCTCAGAACCGGCCTCAGATGCTGGCCTGCTGCTGAGTCCCCTGCTCCTGGTTGCAGGGATGTCTCCAAAATGGCTCCAGTGTCCTACTCTTCCTGATCTGGCATAAACATTTGAGGATTTTAGTCTTCCCACTGCTTCTCCAGACTACTTAGGACAAATTCCACAACAGTCCAACTCCTTGATTTGGCCATAAGCAGAAATGTAGAAGAGCAAGGAGAGATTAACTAGCAAGTCTTTCATTCCTGTCCATCTTTAAATGTGTCAAAACTGGCCGTGTGGGATTCCTCTGTCCCTTTTCTATAACCTGTCACCCAACACAGAGCATTCCAGTGGTTGCTTAATGCCTCATTAATCCTAACTGTTAGTTTGAGTCAGAACACTTTTGTGGTAAATGACAGAAAACCCATCTCAAACTGGTTTTAAAAACATTTTTTCAGGGGGAGAGGGTGTATTGTTTTTGTTCTTGCTGCTGTGGGAGAACTAGCAGGCCACTGGGTTTGAAGGCTTGGGTTAATAGAAGCAGAGTAGCAAGATTGTTCCAGAAAGGAAAGATCTCAGGAGTTGAGGGCAGTTCTGACAGGATTCCAGGGGAGGCATAGAAGAGATGCCTATGGACACTTCCAAGGTCTTGGGAGCAGTAGGGAAGGTCTCTGTGGATTGTACTCAAGGAGAAATTTGCTGAGCTCTGAAAAACTGGGTCTAGCAATGAGTTTAGGTGATCAGAAAAAGAGTCACCTGAGAAAGTCAGAGTAATGCGGAGATCTAAAGCAGGGCAGGAGGGGCTCAGGTAAGTGCAAGTGGGGACGATCATTCCAGGCATTCTAACACGTGCAAAGGGAACAGACTCCTATTAAGAAGGAAGTACTGGGGTGCCTGGGTGGCTAGGTGGGTTAAGCTTCTGCCTTCAGCTCATGTCATGATCTCAGGGTCATGAGATCGAGCCTTGCATCGGGATCTCTGCTCAGCAGGGAGCCTGCTTCCTCCTCTCTCTGCCTGCCTCGACGCCTACTTGTGACCTCTCTCTCTGTCAAATAAATAAATAAAATCTTAAAAAAAAAAAAAAAAAAAGGAAGGAAGTACTGAGGGTGCCTGGGTGGTTCAGTCAGTAGATCATGCAACTCTTGATGTCAAAGTTGTGTTTGAGTCCCACATTAGGTGGAGAGATTACTTCAAAATAAAATCTTTAAAAACAAAACAAAAGTAAAGTAGCATGGATGAGGTATGGTGTGAGGTAGGGCCAAGCATGCAGGATTTTAAAGGCTCTGTTAAGGAGTTTGCTCTTTTTTCTAAGTGTAAGGGGAGGAAACTGAAGGGTTTGTAAACACTGTGTGTGTGTGTGTGTGTGTGATTATCAGATTTATAATTTGCAAAGATAACTGTGGAAATATATTACAGGAGAAAAAGAGTAGAGGCAGGAAGACTGGATAGAAGTCTATGGACTTGGTCCAGGACAGAAATGAGGAGCCACTAGGAATATAGCCACAGTGGTGGGAAATGCAGAAAGGAGGCAGATTCCAGAGTTCCTGCAGGAGGGAGTTCGACAAAACAGGGGGACAAACAGGAGATGGAGAGGGAGGTTCCAGGGGTAAAGGAGCTAAGGAAGGGCTAACGGGTTGCTATGAGCTAGATGTGCACGAAGAGCAAGGACAAATATCATTTATGCAACCTACATCCATGCTTCTTTCTGGAAACAGCACTGCCATTTTCCCTTTTGAAATTCTTCCTCTTCTCACACTCCAACCAAGTGGTTTGGGTGTGACTGGTCTCATCCCCCTCATTGAAGAGTTGGTGTAAGTCCGATATGGTTGCCAAATAAAGTAGAGGAAGCTTAGGACATACTGATCTTCAGACTTTGTTCATTGTTTATCTGAAATTAAAATGTAACTGAATGTCTTGTATTTCTGTTTACTACATCTGGCAGCTCTAGACCCAGGCCTACTAAGAGGACACAGGTTGGTTTGGGAAAGGTCATGAGTCCTAAGCCAGGCTGATGATGGCTCCCCCCATTGACAATTGATGGAGCTCTCAGCAAAGAGGCTCTTATTTTGGGGTGCCTGGGTGGCTCAGTGGGTTAAGCCTCTGCCTTCAGCTCAGGACATGATCCCAGGGTCCTGGGATCGAGCCCCATATCGGACTCTCTGCTCAGCAAGGAGCCGGCTTCCTCCTCTCTCTCTGCCTGCTTCTCTGCCTACTTGTGATCTCTGTCAAATAAATAAATAAAATCTAAAAAAAAAAAAAAAGAGGCTCTTATTTTCCACCAGGTTGGAAAGCGAGCAGAACATAACATCAGCTGCAGGAGAGTGCCCAAGACCCAGATCTGGCCCATCTGAATATTCCTTCATATTACAATGCTGGGTTCACAGCTGGACACAAAACCCAAGCAAAGTCAGCAAGCGTCAAGCATGGGGCTAGTGATGGAATTATCGGGAAGAGAGATCTCTGTGTTGCTGAGCTGGAAGAATGTAAGCCTAGGGCTCCTGCTAACCGTGTGAGGCATATAGGCCTGAAAGTGAAGCCAGCAGAAGTAAGAGGTAGAAGCATGGATACTGAGTCTTGTCAGTATCATGTGAGCCCCTAAAATCAGCCAGGGCCTGAAGTCACCCTGAACTTTTCACTTAACTGAGCCAATAACTTTCCTTTATGGCTTGAACCAGTTTGACTTGGAATTCTGCCACTTGCCTCCAAGAGACTCCTGATTAGATGAAGACCCCTGGTTCAGTTTTGTACATTGTTGAGTTTGAGATACCTACTGATGTCAAGTAGGCTGTTGTCTCTACAGGTCTGAGCTGGAAGTTTAAACTAGCAATTCTCCTTTTCTAGATGGTAATTAAATTCCTCATGCCTAGAACCCAGCCTGGCATGAGGTAAGGATTCAATAAACATGTGAATGAATGAGTTAGCAGTCTGATTATTCTTTAGTAGCCCTTTAAAACCCAAAGTTCTTTTTCTTTAAGACTTTATTTATTTATTTTTATTTGAGAAAGAGTGTGTGAGTGTGGGGAGAGGCAAAGGGAGATGGAGAGAGAGAATCCCAAGCAGACTCCCTGGCGATCATGGAGCATAACAGGGGGCTCAATCCCAAGATTGTGTGTGTGTGTGTGTGTTTTGTATGTATTTTTTTTTAATTTTTATGTTTATATATGGCAATGTATAATGGAATATTACTTAGCCATCAAAAAGAATGAAATCTTGCCACTTGCAACAACATGGATGGAGCTAGAGTGTATTATGCTAAGTGAAATAAGTCAGTCAGAGAAAGACAAATATCATATGATTTCACTCATGTGGGATTTAAGAAACAAAACAGATGAACATATGGGAAGAGGGGGGAAAAAGAGAGGGGGAAATAAACCATGAGAATCTCTTAATGATAGAGAACAAACTGAGAGTTGATGGAGAGAGGTGGGTAGGAGATAGGCTAGATGGGTGATGGGCATTAAGGAGGGCACCTCCTGGGAGGAGCACTGGGTATTGTCTGAAATTGATGAATCACTGAATTCTACTCCTACAATCAATATTGTACTCTATGTTAACCAACTAGAATTTAAATTAAAAAAATTTTTTTTTAAAAAAAGCTCTTTTTCCAACGAAGATATAGAGTTTTCAGCATGTCAGTGCTCCCACTGCAAGAATTAAAAGGAAAAGAAAAAAAACAAAGATTGCAAAAATCGTCTTTTTAAAGACAGCAGAGAGCTATAAATGCAGTGCTCTGAATGATTGAGATGAACTAAAATTTCAGAGAGTGAAGAGGTTTTCCTCCCTGGATGAACTGAGGATCACTGCCCAGGTCTTCTTTTCTGGGGCAATTGTCAATTCTGGGCACAAAAGTTTAGCTCAGGCAAAGGGACTCTACAGGGAGAAAGAGAAACCAGTGGAGCTTTGGATGGCTCTGAGAAGCTGCAGGCTTCTACATGCTCCTAAACAAAAGAGCGAAATCCTCCACAGTCTCATAGCAGTGAGAAGACCAGATCCAATTCGAGAAAGAGAGTCTACTGGAAAGAAAGGATATTTGCCAGATTTTCAGGATGTGTGGGGCAAGAGGCAGGAGAGTTAAGCTCAAAACTTCCAATACTCAGAATAAAATCTCCCGCAGCCCATAGGCTGAGATGGAGAGCTTCCAGACCTGAGGAAGGACCATGCCTGGAGAATGAGGATGAATCAACAGTAGACAGAGTCTTTGTAAAACTGGGTCTCATCCCCATTCCAACTCCACCAGTTACTGAATGGATGTGATCAGTGTTTTGGTGCATGAGCCTTAAAGAGTACAGGTAGGACATTCTCTGGTGGGAGATAAAATCATCTGTATAAAAGACAATGGTTCTTGGGGTCCAGTATGTACAAAACTTGGACGTTACCTCTCTGTCATAACAAGTAAAAAAGTAAACCACCTGAAAAATCAACAATTCTTAGATTTGTAAGAGAAGTGAGGTCACAGCAAGAGATAGAAGGTCTCAGAGTGATAGGGACATGGGCAGGGAGTCCCAGAAGTGAGGGCAGCAGTTTGCTGGAGAAACTGGAGAAACAGGTACAAACAGAGAATCACAACCTCCCAGAGCAGAAACCCAAAGCTGAAAGCTCCATGGGAAGCAGTGCTGGGGTAGAGAAAACTGGACTATAAGGGACAAAATGCTGGAGGCTCAGCGTGGACAGCTCTGAGAGATAAAATTGCTGGGTGGACTCAGTCATAAAGGGACCCTACACTTTTGTAAGTTTTATCTCTAGGAACGTGACCTGGTTTTCGCAGTGAGTATCAGAGAAAAATCCCCTCATGCTTCTGGCAGGGAGAGGGGAAAAGTAACCATTTTGAAGTATGCCAAGTAAGGGCTCCTGGGTGGCTCAGTTGTTAAGCATCTGCCTTCAGCTCGGGTCATGATTCCAGGGTCCTGAGATCGGGCCCCACATCAGGCTCCCTGCTCAGCAGGAAGCCTGCTTCACCCTTTCCCATTCCCCCTGCTTGTGTTCCTGCTCTTGCTGTGTCTCTCTATGTGAAATAAATAAATAAAATTGTTTTAAAAAGAAAAAGAGAAGGAAATATGCCAAGTATTCTGTCCTTCTTAACAAGATCTGCCTTCAAGTAAAACTGTTCAGAGGCACCTCTGGCTCATGTGGTAGAGCATGTGATTCTTGATCTTGGGATCATGAGTTCAAGCCCCATATGGGGCCTGAAGTCTACTTAAAAAAGCAAACAAAGTGAAAAACAACAACAACAAAGCTATTTAACTAGAGCCTAACTTTCTGGGGGGTTTTCAGAGCCTAACTGACCTGGGGGAAGGAAAATACCCAACTTCAGAGAGCTCTAGCCATGCTATCCTGCCTAAGGGAGGAGGAAACAACAGCAATGGCTCAAGAAGCATATGTGAAGTTTACAGTCTAGAGGTAAAGGGTAACTAAAAGACTGTGACCTAATCATGAGACTATAGCATGCCTCTTCCTCCCTACCCTACCTCCGCATTACTACAGGCTAATCTACAGCAGTTCCTTATACCCAGTACCTCATGTCTCATTGTTAGGAAAAAATTATAAGACAGGGTGACTCAGTCTGTTAGGTGTCTGCCTTTGGCTCAATACATGATCCTGGGGTCCTGAGATCCAGCCCTGTGACGGGCTCCCTGCTCAGCAGGGAGTCTGCTTCTCCCTGTCGCTCTGCCTCTTTCCTCCACCTGTGCTCTGTCTCTCCCTTTCTCTCTCTTTCAAATAAATAAAATCTAAAAAAAAAAATTTACAAGACACACTAAAAGCCAAAAAAACAAAAACATGGTTTGAAGAGACAGAGCAAGCACCAGAAGCAGACTTAGCAGGGATGTTGGAATTTTCAAACCAGGAACTTATTTATATATTTTTAAAGAGTGTAGTATTTTATTTAAGAGAGAGAGGGAATGAGTGGGGGTGGGGGGAGATGGGCAGAGGGAGAGGGAGAAGCAGACTCTTTGCTGAGCTGGGAACCTGGCATGGAGTTTAATCCCACAACCCTGAGATCATGACCTGAGCTGAAATCAAGAGTCAGATGCTTAACTGAGTCATCCAGGCACCCTCAGACCAGAAATTTAAAACAACTATGATTAATATGCTAAAATTATATCCACTAAGGGCTCTAATGGATAGAGAAGGCAGAATGAAAGAACAGATGGGCGATCTGAACAGAGATGGAAATCCTATGGAAGAACTGAAAGAAATGCTAGAGCTCAAAAACCCTGTAGCAGAAATGAAGAACACCTTTGGTAGGTTTATCTGTGGACTTGAAACAACTGAGGAAAAAAATCTCTGGGCTTCAGGACACATCAAGAGAAACCTCCAAAATAGAAAAGCAAAGAGAACCAAGATGGAAAATGACAAAACAAATCATCTAAAATCCTTTGGACAGCTATAAAATGTGAAGCATACTCATAATGGGAAAATGGAAGGAGAAGAGAGACAGGAACAGAAGAAATATGAGAATTTCACCAAATTAATATCAGATGCCAAATCACAGATCCATGAAGTTCAGAGAACACCTAGCAGGATAAATGCAAAAACAAAAACCTATAACCTGGCATATCACCTTTATGCTACAGAAAATCAAAATAAGTTAAAAATTCTGAAATACCTGGAGGAGGGGGAAAAAACTCCTTACTTCTAAAGGAACAAAGGTAAGAATCACATCCAACTGCTCAGAAACCATACAAGCAAGAGAAGAAAGTAGAATGAGATATTTAAAGCATTGACAGAAAAAAACCAACCAACCTAGTATTTTGTACCCTGTGAAATTATCCTTCAAAAGTGAAGGAGAGGGGCACCTGGGTGGCTCAGTGGGTTAAAGCCTCTGTCTTCAGCTCAGGTCATAGTCCCAGGGTCCTGGGATTGAGCCCCGCATTGGGCTCTCTGCTTGGCAGGGAGCCCGCTTCTTTCTCTCTCTCTGCCTGCCTCTCTGCCTACTCGTGATCTTTGTCTGTCAAATAAATAAATAAAATCTTAAAAAAAAAAGTGAAGGAGAAATAAAGACTTCCTCAAACAAAAATCTATAAGAGACAAAGTAGAATGGTGGTTTCCAAGGACTAGGGGGATGGGGAAATAAAGAGTTATTGTTTAATAGGTATGGAGTTTCAGTTTTATAAGGTGAAAAGGGCTATAGCAATGCATGGTGTTGATAGTTACATGACATTATGAAGAATGTATTTAATATCACTGAACTTTACATGTAGAATATTTAAGATGAAAAAAATAAGATGGGGTGCCTGGGTGGCTCAATTAGTTAAGCAAATGCCTTTGGCTCAGGTCATGATCCTGTTGTCCTGGAATTGAGTCCTGCATTGGGCTCCCTGCTTAGTTCTGCTTCTCCCACTGACCTTCCTCCTCTCACATGCTCGCTCTCTCTCTCTTTCTCTCTCTCTCTCATATTCTCTCTCTCTAAAATAAATAAATAAAGTCTTTTAAAAAAGAAAAAAGAGGGATGCCTGGTGGCTTAGTTGTTAAGCATCTGCCTTCAGCTCAGGTCATGATCCCAGGGTCCTGGGATCGAGCCCCACAAGGGGCTCCCTGCTCAGTGGGAAGCTTACTTCTCCCTCTCCAACTTCCCCTGCTTGTGTTCCCTCTCTCGGTGTCTCTCTCTCTCTGTGTCAAATAAACAAAGTCTTTTTTAAAAAATAAGATGATAGGGGCACTTGGGTGGCTCAGTGGGTTAAGGCCTCTGCCTTCAGCTTGGGTCGTGATCCCAGAGTCCTGGCATCGAGCCCTGCATCGGGCTCTCTGCTCGGCAGGGAGCCTGCTTCCTCCTCTCTCTCTGCCTGCCTCTCTGCCTCCTTGTGATCTCCATCTTTCAAATAAATAAATAAAATCTTTAAAAAAAAAGATGATAAAGATGATAGGTAAATTTTAAGTTATATGTGTTTTACCACAATAACATAATGAAAAATCTGTAGGAGGAGAACTATAAACTGATGGAAGATATCAAAGAAATAAATGGAAAGGTAGTCCATGTTCATGGATAGGAAGAATTAATATTTTCAAGATGTAGTTTTTACCCAACTTGATGTATAGATTCAACGCTATCGTAATCAAAATCTCAGCAAGTTACTTTATGCATACCAGCAAACTAATTCTAAAGTTTATATGGGGAGGCAGTATACCCAGAATAGCCAATATAATATTGAAGGAGAACGAAGTTAGAGGACTGACACTCCCCAACTTCAAGACTTACTACACACTAGGATGCCTGGGTGGCTCAGTTGGTTAAGTGTCTGCCTTTGGCTCAGTTCATGTTCGAATCCCACATCAGGCTCCTTGCTGAGCAGGGAGCCTGCCTCTCCCTCTGCCTGCTGTTCCCTCTGCTTGTGCTCTCTCTCTCTGACAAATAAATAAATAAAATCTTTTTAAAAAGTAAAAAATTAAAAAAAAGACTTACTACACACTAATCAAGACAGTGTAGTTTTGGTGGAAAAGTAGACAATTAGATCAATATATTCTATTGATATAGAATATATATCAACATATCAATATATTCTATTGATATATATTCTATATATTCTACTCTCTCTATTTCAATATATTCTATATATATTGAATATATATTGAATATACAGAATATATATTTCAATATATATTCAATATATTTTAATAATATATATTGAATATATATTCAATATATATAGAATATATTGAAATATATATAGAATATATTGAAATATATATGAATATATATAATATATTCTATATATTGAAATAGAGAGTCCAGAAAAGACCCACATAAATATAATCAATTCATCTTTGACAAAGATGCAAAGACAATACAATGGATAGAAGATAGTCTTATCAATAAATGGTGCTGGAACAACAGGACATCCACATAACAAAAAATAAATCTAGACACAGACCTTCTGCTCTTCACAAAAATTAACTCAGAATGGATCACAGACCACAGACCTTAAAATGCAAAACTATACAACTCCTAGAAGATAACATAGGAGAAAATCTAGATGGCCTTTGGTTTGGCAATGACTTTTTAGATATATCATCAAAGGCACAAATCATGAAAGAAAGAATTGAAAAGCTGGACATCATTAAAATTAAAATGTTCTCACTGGGTGTAGAGGTTACTTTAAAAAATAAAAGAAAATCTTTTTTAAAAGCTAAAAATTTCTTCTCTGTGAAAGAACTCTCAAGAGAATGAAAAGACAAGCCACAAACTGTGAAAAAATATTTGCAAAATATTTTGGACTGTTACCCAACATAGACAAATAACTCTTAAAATTCAACAATAAGAGAACAACCTGATTAAAATATGGGTCTTAGTCCATTTGGTCTGCTATAACGGAATACAATAGATTAGGTGGTTTATAAACAACAGAAATTTATTTCTCAACAGTTCTGGAGACTGGATGTCTAAGGTCAAGGTGCAAGCATGGTCAGGTTCTGGTAAGGGTTTGATTCCCAGCATTATGAGACATCTCACTGTAACCTCATGTGGTGGAAGGGGTTAGGAGGCTCTCAGGTCTCTTTTATGAAGGTACTAATCCCATTCAGGAGGACTCTGTTCTTATGACTTAAGCATATCCCAAAGGCCCCACCTTCTGATACCATCACATTAGGGATTAGGATTTCAACATATGAATTTTGAGGGGACACAAACATCCAGTCCATAGTAGGGCCAAATACTTAAACAGACACCAAAGAAGATGTATATATGGCAAATAAACACATGAAAATATGCTTCACATCATATGTAATCAATTTTTAAAGTTAAATTAAATGAAAATCTCATCCTAAAAGGAAAAATATTAGAATTATTGCCCCGGAAATCATGGGTATCTTAGTCAGCTAGAGCTGCCATACAAAAATGCCACAGACTGGGAGGCTTAAACAACAGAAATTTATCTTCTCACTGTTCTGGAGGCTGGAAATCCAAGATCAAGGTATCAGCTGATATAGTTCCTGGGTGAAGACCCTTTTCCTGGTTTGCAGACAGCTGCCTTCTCACTGTGTTTTTGCAAATAGGTGGGGGGAAGAGAATTCTTGTTTTTCTTATTCTTCTTAAAGGACAAGATCCCATCATGGGGGTCCCATCCTCACTTCATCTTTTTTTTTTTTAAGGTTTTATTTATTTATTTGACAGAGAGTGATCACAAGTAGCCAGAGAGGCAGGCAGAGAGAGTGGGGAAGCAGTCTCCCTGCTGAGCAAGAGGAGAAAGCAGAGGATTAACCCACTGAGCCACCCAGGCGCCCCCCCATCCTCACCTCATCTAATCCTAATTTCCTCTCAAAGGCATCAAGCCCAAGTCCCTTAGGTTGGGAGTTAGGGCTTCAACATGAATTTCTGGAGGGGGACACATTCAGTTCATAACAGAACCCAACTAATGTAGAATCCACATTACATTACATTGCATTTCCCTAAATAAAATCTTTCTGTGCTTTTATATAGCTCCCTTAAAATAAGCCTAAGTGACCACAAAACAGAGTGAAATCAATAAACTGAATTCCACACCAGCTGGCTAAGCAAGATTTCTCCACAGTAAATGGTTGTTCCCAGGACAATTCCTTGGACCTACTGCTTTGCCTGCTTCCTTCTGGTTCCTGGTGAGGGCTACGGCAGCTGGGCCACTCCCAGGACACCTGCTGACATACCTACTGTGACTGCAGCAAAACAGAAGGGAAGTGGGTCACACTCAACATCAGGAGTCTAACATGTACCCTAAAATTCATGTGGCATCTCAAGGGGCTCCAAATAACCAAATCAATATGGAAAAAGAACAAAGTTGTAGAACTCATACTTTCTGATTTCAAAACTTAATATAAAATGATCATTACCAAAACAGTATGGTGCTGGGCTTTAAAATATAAATAAAATAAAAAATAAATTAAAACAGTAAAATAAAATCTTTTTAAAAAATAGACATAGGGGGGCACCTGGGTGGCTCAGTGGGTTAAAGCCTCTGCCTCCGGCTCAGGTCATGATCTCAGAGTGCTGGGATCGAGCCCCACATTGGGCTCTCTGCTCAGTGGGGAGCCTGCTTCCTCCTCTCTCTCTGCCTGCCTCTCTGCCTACTTGTAATCTCTGTCTGTCAAATAAATTAATTAAATCTTAATTTAAAAAAATTTTTAAAAATAGACAAATGTGTTGAATAGACATTTCTCCAAAGAATACATACAAATGGCCAAACAACACATGAAATGAGACTCAATGTCATTAGGTAAGTAAAAACCAAAACCATAATGAACTACTTCATACCCATGAGAATGGCTATAATCACAAAAGCAGAAAAGAGCCAAGTGTTGGTGGGGATATAGAGAAATTAGAACCCTCCTATAATACTGGTGGGAATACAGAATGAAGCGGCCACTTTGGAAAACAGTTTGGCAATTGCTCAATAATTAAATATGGTAGTAGCACATCATGTGACAATTCCACTCCTAGGCATATCCTCAGAAGTGAAAGCGTTCAAACAAAAATTTGTATATGAATGTTCACAGAAGCACTATTCATGATAGCCAAAAGGTGGAAAGAACCTAAAAGTCCGTCACTGATGAACAGATAAATAAAGTGGGGTAAGTCCACACAATGTAAAATTGTTCAGCCTTAAAAAAAGAATGAAGTGGGGCACCTGGGTGGCTCAGTGGGTTAAAGCCTCTGTCTTCTGCTCAGGTCATGATCCCAGGGTCCTGGGATCAAGCCCCGCATCAGGCTCTCTGCTCCTCTGGGAGCCTGCTCCCTCCTCTCTCTGTCTGCCTGTCTCTCTGCCTACTTGTGATCTCTTTCTCTCTGTCAAATAAATAAATACAATCTTTAAAAAAAAAAAAAAAAGAATGAAGTACTGGGGTGCCTGGGTGGCTCAGTCAGTTAAGATCCCGGCTCTTGAGCTAGGCTCAGGTCTTGATCTCAGGATTGTGAGTTCATGCCCTGCATTGGGCTCCACTTTGGGCTCCTCCCTGGGTGTGGATCCTACTTAAAAAAAAAAAAAAAAAAAAAGAAAGAAAAGAAAAGAAAGAAAGAAACAAAGGAAGAAGTAATGGTAGATATGCTACAACATGGATGAATCTTGAAAACATCATGCCGAATGAGAGAAGCCAGCCAGAAAAGGCCATGTATGGTATGATTCCATTCATATGAAATATTCAGAATAGGCAGATGCAGAGAGACCGAAAATAGAGCAGTGGTTGCCAAAGGCTGGGACAAGGAGAATTGGGAGTGATTGCTTGATGGGTACAAGGGTTTCCTTTTGGGGTGATGAAAATATTCTGGAACTAGATTGTGCTGATGAATTCATACATTGTGAATGTTCCAAATACCACCAAATTATAGGCTTTAAAGTGGTTAAGATGGTGAATTTAATGTTCTGTATATTTTAGCACAGTTTTTTTTTTAATTTATTTAAAAGAAAGTCTTAAAGGGAGCACTAAGGTTGGATAATTCAGTTTCTCACCAAAAAGCAGATTGGCGGGTTAGCTTTTCTGGGGATCTCTGTTTCTTCTTAATGGTTCCAAGATGGCTGCCACAGCTTTCAAGTTTCCCATGCCCACGTGACAATATCCTCTTCTTAGAGAGGAAAACCCTTCCAAGAGCCCTCCAGCAGACTGTTCCTTAGAATCTCATGGGCTAGAGCCCCATCACATGCAGACCCAGAAACCAGAAACCAAAGGAAATGGGATTCTGTGCTTGGGTTAGACCAATTATACTCTGCCTGAGGCTGAGCATAAGGCTTTCCTTCCTTCAGCACGTTGTTGCTGAAAAGAATTTGGACTCTATTAGCAAAGAAAAAGAAGGACGTAACTATTTCATAAGCAGGTGGTGGTGTATGCCACATCGCTCTTCTATGGTAATGCCATCCCATACACACTTTGGAAACTCCCATACATCACTCTCAAAAAAGTAGTTCAGACGGGATGACCCCACCCTCAAGCATCAGGAGGGAACAACAAAAGTCACAGTGTTGTTTCAAGGACGGGCATATGACCTAGTCTCATTCTTAGGAGGTATCCTCTGAACTTTTCTGGAATTTCCTGGACAAGATGCATTTACTCTCTGTTGAGCTTAATAAAATGCCAGATTGTAAACTTGAGATGGCTATTGATGTGAAATGTTAGGGTCTGAAACGAACTGTCAAGAAAGAATTCTTGAGACACCTTCGGTGCCAAAAGGGTGGTTTTCATTAAAGCACAGGGACAGCAGCGGGAGGCAGGAAGAGCAGCCCTGGCGTTGTGAGGAGTCACTGATTATATACTTTCAAGTTGGGAGGGAGTTAGGGATAGCATAAGCCTTGAAGAATTTGGAAGCAAGCTTTCCAGGTTTCCAGGACTTTGAGGGGCTAGCTGTCGTTAGGAAAAGGTCATGTACTACTGCCTAGTAAAACCTCAGTCATGAGACCCTACAGATGTGTATCAGTGGGACATATGTTTAGAGGGTGGTGATGATCGCTAATGTGTATATTGGGGAGTTGGGGTAGTATAAAGGTAAAGGAAGTTTCCAAAGGGGTTTTTTATGGGATCCTGGAAGTTGACTTAATGTCAAGCTAAGGTTGCCTTTTGCCTCTAGCAAAGTGTTAACACTGAGGCAGCTGAACTCCTTTTGTCCTTAAGTAGGCTCCACACCTGGTATAGAGCCCCATGTGGGGACTGAACTCAGGCCCCTGATATCAAGGATCAAGAGCTTGGGACACCTGGGTGGCTCAGTCAGTTAAGCATCTAACCTCAGCTGAGGTCATGATCCCAGGGTCCTGGATTCTAGTCCCACACTGGGGTGCTTGCCTGCTTCTCCCACTGCCCCTCCCCCTGCTTGTGCTCATGCATGCTCTCTCTCTCTCTCTCTCTGACAAATAAATAAATAAATGAAATCTTTAAAAAAAAAAAAAAAGAGTGGAAAGCTTAATTGGCTGAGCCACCCAGGCACCCCTAGGCAGCTAAGTTCCTTGAGGAAGGTCACTCTGCCTGTCTCAAGTACTTATCAATGGCTATAAGATTTTTTTTTTTTAGATTTTTATTTATTTATTTGACGTAGAGAGAGAGATCACAAGTAGGCAGAGAGGCAGGCAGAGAGAGAGAGGGGGAAGTAGGCTCACCGCCGAGCGGAGAACCCAATGCGGGGCTCGATCCCAGGATTCTCAGATCATGACCCGAGCCGAAGGCAGAGACCCAGCCCAGTGAACCACCCAGGCGCCCCTCAATGGCTATAAGTTTTAAGAAAGTTTAATTTTTCTTTTGCCTTCATTCTCCACTTCAGCTACAGTGTTCATTTTTGCCACCATATACTAGATTTTGCCTGAAAACAAACTCAATGCAAAAGACTGAGCCTGGAGTTGGAGAGAAAGGACATTCCTGAAACTATTCTGCGTGCTCCTGAATCCAGCCATGTCTGAAGTCAGGCTTTGTGATCCATGGGCCAGTACATTTTGGTTGGCCTTTGGTTTCTGTCATTTGCAGTGGGAGAGTCCTAAGTGATACAGGAAACAAGCAGGGGGCAGATCATGTAGGACTGGAATGTGAGGCTAATAAGTCTGGACTTTATCCTGGAGTAGCTGGGAACCAGGGAGGGGTTTTAAGCAGGAGAAAAACATGGTCCCTGTTGACAGAAATTGGAGTCCTTCCCTCTGGCCCAGACCAAAACCAGATCTGCTCCGTTACACTGGTCCTCAAATCCCAAATCCCACCACTATCAACTTTATCTGAGGTAGACCCTAAATCAAAAAATCTTTAATGAGTGTTGGCATCGCCCCCTGGGTAGTAAACCAGTCAGCCATTAAAAAGTATTATGGATTTATAACACCAAGACCCAGGCAGTGCAGGAAGGAACAGTATCTGAAAAGGTAAGTTGAGAGCTGTGCAAATGGGCAAGAAGATGACTTTTTAGATATATTTTTACATTTATTGCTTCCAGAAACTTTGGGGGTGGGGCGTAAAAGATGTGCTTACTTAAGAAGAAACCTAATAAGGGAATCAGCAGGCTTTGCAGGTTTGACGCTTTCCACTGAGTTAAAATTGGTGGGTTCGCCTCGTTCATCTTTACTCTTGGTGCTAGAGGCCATTCATCACCCAGAGCTTGCTGGCCCGGCAGGAAGTGAACATCAGTGACCTTCCAGCTCAAGCCCAGGACCCACTCTAGACAACAGGATGCAGGAAGGAACACAGAAGCAAAATCTCCTCCTGTGGAAAGGGGTGGAGTCTTCCTTAGGAAGAGAAGAGTCGTCTTATTTAGAGGCTAAGAAGGAAGTTCACGTTCACATGCAGGGTGAACCTGAGGACCAGAAAGCAGTCGGAGGAAGAGAAGCATCCATGAGGATGAAGATGGAAAGAAGCCTCAAGTCCTCTGATGCTTTTCTACGTGACACCAGGGAATGTGCAGGGGAGTCAGAATTATAATCATTGCTCCTTTTATAATGTAAATTCCTTCTGAAAACAGCCTAATTCAGTGTTTTGCAAATTGTTTAGCATGCGTAGGAATCACCTGTAGGGCTTGTTACAAATATAGATTCCTGGAATCCTTCTATAGATTCTGATTTTGTAGAGAGAGTAGAAGCTGTTATTTATACCTGTTCAGCATCCTTCAAACTGCCTTTTGGTACCCTTTGGGGAAACACATTCATTCATTGGTAAACTCTGGTCCCTATTGGTTCATGACAGCTCCACAGGCCACTCACTTTTAGGATGCACGTGTGTGAGTGCTAAGTAGGTTCCCACAGGCTCCCTGTGCTGAGCTGTCGGAGAAACCCTAGAACAAAAAGTGAAAGGTACAAAGTGTGAAAGCTACAAGGTGTGGAAGAGGGACCATGGGGTTGTACCTACACAAAGTTGGCAAAGCCCACAGAGAACTTGAAAAAGAAAAAATAGTAATGATAATAATAATAAATTTTTTAAATAAAAATAAATTTTTTTTTAAAAACGGAAAAAGAGACATGGTTGAGAGGACTTGAAGTAGCGCACAGAGAGAGCTCCTGGAAAGTCAGCTTCTGGAAGTCTCAGAAAAATTCCATTAAGTCCAATCCATTACAAGAGGATTCGTGGAATCAGCTGTGTGACTGATAGACCCCTGAGCCTCTAGCAGGACGGCTGTAACAGAAACAATGGGCCACGACCAGGGTGGGCAAGGTTATGGAGAAGCTGGGCCCTTCTTGCATTGCTGCTGGCAATGCTGGATACAGCCGCTGTGGAAGACCATGTTGGCAATTTCTCAAAAAGCTGAACGTAGAACTAGCCTGTGACCCAGCAGTTCCACTCCTAGGTATACACCCTGAAGAACCAAAGACAGGTGTCCAAAGACTTGTACATATATGTTCACAGCAGCGCTATTCACAATAACCAAAAGATGGAAGCAACCCGAATGTCCATTGCTGATGAATGGATAAATAAAATGTGGTGTGTGTGTACAATTGATTATCATCCAGCAATAAAAAGAAATGAAGTACCAATACATGTTGCCAGAGTGAACTTGGGAGGTACTATGGTCATTAAAAGCCAATTACAAAAGGCCATACTGTATGACTCCATTTATATGAAAAGCCCAGAATATGCAAATGTATAGAGACAGAAGGTAGACGGGCAAGTGGTTGCTATAGGATGGAAGTGGTGCTGGGGAAAATGAGTTGGGTCCGCTAATGGGTACGGGGTTTCCATTAGGAAGGAAAAAATTATTCCAAAATCACATTGTAGTGATGTGGATTGCACAAGGAACTGGACGCTTTACATGAGTGAATTGTATGGAATATAAATTCGATCTCAATAAAGCTGTTGTTATTTATTTATTGCTTTTTGAGAGAGAGGTTGGGAGAGGCAGAAGGAGACTCTTAAGCAGAATTCATGCCCAGCATGGACCCCGATGTGGGGAGGCGGTGGTGCTTGACATCCCTACCCCCAGATCATGGCCCCAGCCCAAATCAGCACTCCGTTACTCAACAGGCTGAGCCACTTAGGCACCCTTGCCTTTCAGGTTATTAAAAAATAGCTTTATTGAGGGGTGCCTGGCGGCTCAGTTGGGTAGAGTATGTGGTTCTTGATCTCAGGGGTGTGAGTTCAAGCCTCACTTTGAGCATGGAGTCTACTTAAAAAAAATTGGGGGCACTTGGGTGGCTCAGTCGTTACGTGTCTGCCTTCCGCTCAGTTTAGGATCCCTGGGTTCTGGGATCGAGCCCCGCATCGGGCTCCCTGCTTGGTGGGGAGCCTGCTTCTCCCTCTCCCACTCCCCCTGCTTGTATTCCCTCTCACTGTCTCTCTCTGTCAAATAAATGAATAGAATCTTTTTAAAAAAATTAGTTTTATTGCAGGGCACCTGGGTGGCTCAGTCAGTTGAGCAAGGGACTCTTGATTTCGACTCAGGTCATGATCCTGGGATCCTGGGATCGGGCCCAGGAGTGGCTCCCCTAGTAAATAAACCTTTTTAAAAAATAAATAAATAGGGGCGCCTGGGTGGCTCAGTGGGTTAAGTCGCTGCCTTCGGCTCAGGTCATGATCTCAGGGTCCTGGGATCGAGTCCCGCATCAGGCTCTCTGCTCAGCAGGGAGCCTGCTTCCTCCTCTCTCTCTCTGCTTGCCTCTCTGCCTACTTGTGATCTCTGTCAAATAAATAAATAAATCTTTAATAAATAAATAAATAACCTGAAAACCCCATGTCCCAGGAAACCCCTCTGTCACTCGGGCCAACCAGGAGGGTTTGTACCCCTCACACCACTGGCAGCCATATGACATTAAAAAAATAGGGGTGCCTGGGTGGCTTAGTGGGTTAAAGCCTCTGCCTTCAGCTCAGGTCATGATCCCAGGGTCCTGGGATCAAGCCCCCCATCAGTCTCTCTGCTCAGCGGGGAGCCTGCTTTCCCCTCTCTCTCTGCCTGCCTCTCTGCCTATTGTGATCTCTGTCTGTCAAATAAATAAATAAAATCTTTGGAAAAAAAAGAAGAAGAATAACAAGGAGGTTGGGGAGAGAACACAGGGCCTGGACTATAGGCTTGTTGTGACCATGCTGTGTAGGGAGGCAAATGTTTATTTCTTGCTTACCCATCTGTGGGTGGACTGTGCCTCTTGTAGGCCAGCTGGGCTCAGATAGACTTGAGTGTCTCCCATGGACGGACCCAGGCTGAAGGACCTGCATCACCCTGGGGCAAGCTCTTGTCATGTTGGACAGCACAATGAAAGGCCAAGCCACACCATGTAAATATCCACAAAGCCTCATCCAGGATACAGCCTACTTCACCCCTGCTCATGCTCTATCGGCCAACACAAGTCACACTGCCTAGCCCAAAGTCAGTGGGATGGGAAAATATTCAATGCCTAGTAAGAGGCACTGAAAATTCTCAAGGTAATGGGGCTGGATGTGTAATCTTATTACAGGGGGAGTGGAATAGTTGAAAACAAGCCAATCTACCACAGCTACTGGGCCACATACTTGCCATTCCTGTCTTATGAGACATTTGTCTAATGTTGTGGCATGGGGATCATTTTTTCTTTAATAGAAATTACTATATTTAAAATTATGATTATAAAAGTAAAAATGTCAGACAATACAGAAAACTTGTAAAAATGTAAAATGAAAAATGTAAAAATTAGCCAGAATCCCATCATTCAGGGTTAGACAATGTTAATAGCTTCATGTTCATTCTTTTTTTTTTTTAAGATTTCATTTATTTATTTGACAGAGATCACAAGTAGGCAGAGAGGCAGGCAGAGAGAGAGGAAGGGAAGCAGGCTCCCTGCTGAGCAGAGAGCCCAATGCAGGGCTAGATCCCAGGACCCCAGGATCTTGACCTGAACCAAAGGCAGAGGCTTAACCTACTGAGCCACCCAGGCGCCCCTTCGTGTTCATTCTTATATAATTTCTTACATATAAATTAATCACACTGATGCTGTATTTAACATAATCAGGATCATGACATACATACTGTTTTGTAATCTCTATTGTCAGTTAAAATTTCAAGAATACCATTCTATACAAAAACAAAGAGATCACCAGGCTCCTGGGTGGCTCAGTCATTAAGCACCTGCCTTCAGCTCAGGTCATGATCCCGGGGTTCTGGGATCAGGCCCCATATCTGGCTCCCTGCTCAGCAGGAAGTCTGCTTCTCCCTCTCCCACTCCCCCTACTTGTGTTCCTTCTCTCTCTCTGTTAAATAAATGAAATGTTTTTTTTAAAAATAGATCATTTTTTAAAAATTTTTTGAGAGCGAGAGAGAGCAAGCGACTAGGGGTGGAGAGAGGCAGAGAGAGAGACTCTTAAGCAGACTCTGTGCCCAGGATAGAGCCCAACCTGGGGCTCGATCCCACAACCCTGTGTGAAATCATGACCTGAGCTGAGATCAAGAGCTAGACACTTAACTGACTGAGCCACTCAGGCGCCCTAGATCATTATTTCTAATGTTCCTATGATTCTTATGGTACTTACACATTTTGTAATGTGTAATGTGTAAAAATGTTTATGTTCATGAACATTTTTCACCAATAATTCTGTTATCATGACACATTGATTTCCATTTCTCATGTTTACTTTCGATCTGTATCAACGTTATTCAATTTTTTTGCTTCGGCATAAGCATCACATACTTGTTTGTGGGTTTGCACACTTAGCAGTATTTCATAAATGCTTTCCCATGTTGTTACAATCTGGATATTCTTTATGGTGATAACACACCATCATTTGTCAGCCAGGTCCTGTTAGACGCTAGGGTTAGTGCTAGGATCTTACTGTTACATTTATTCATCCCAGAAATTCTTATGGCATTGATTGGCTGGGGCTTTTGATTGTTTTTTTGGTTTTGCCTTCTTTTCCACCATTCTTCCCTTCCTATGGAGCGGAGGTGGGCCAGGTGCTGGCATTTTCCAGCTGCTGAGTTCAGTAGTAATTAAGTGGTTCAGTAAGAGAAGTTTACGTGGTTTTATGTAGATTACGTAGTTTTATTTGGAGCAGTTTATGTAAATTTACATCGTTTGGAGCCAATTCTCAGATACAGGGATCGATAGTTGTCCTCAGTAGGAATGGTTTCCAGATTCTCCTGCTGCCCACTAAGCTGTTTCGGCTCATTTTCTGGCACCAAAGCGCAGGGCCAGATGTCACTTGGTGATACGAGTGTGCCATACAGAGCCCAGCCCCAGAAGCTGGGCTTCATACTGGCAGGCAGTGGAGGAGAAACAATGTTCAAAGTATACAGAGCTAGAAGCTAGTCTAGGGAAGGAGCGGCCACATCGCCTGCTGTGTGGGAAAAGCCCATTGACATGGAGAAAATAAGTCTTCTATGCAGAAAGAGGCAGAGACCACAGATGAAAAGAATGTCCTCGTGGCATTCGTGCCTTGGGTCCCGTTATTCCCAGAGTCTGCCTGGGTCCCTGGGCGTTCAGTGCTTCCTTGAAATCCACAAGTCAACAAATCCCCCATTTTGCCTGAGCTACGTTGAGCTGACATTTTTTGCAATGAGAGCCCTGAAGTGCAGGGACCAAGCCCGTGCTAACAGCCCAGCCGCTGAGCCAATGCTGGAACTAGAAAGATAGACAGAAAAAACGGACCTGCCCTCTAGGAGCCCAGAGACCACAGGGGACTGGGACACGCAAACAAATCATCAGAGTGTGCTATGCCCGGGGTCCTGGGATAGCTGTCCCAACTGAGTCATGAGCCAAGAGAAGGGGACATCTGACTACATGCAAGAACTGAGTAACATTTCACCCAGCACCTAGGAGTGAAAGTATACTAAGTTTCAGGGAATGAGTAGTTCAAGCGGCAAACATTGCTCTGATATCCATGTTGGGTCATTATTTTTCTCCTTTTGGATGACTTCAGATGACTTCAGGGTAACTCTTTTTTTTTTTTTTCTTTTTATCAGGTTCTACACTGGGAGCCCAATCCAGGGCTTGAACTCATGACCCTGAGATCAAAACCTAAGCTGAGATCAAGAATCAGACACTTAACTGACTGAGCCCTTCAGGTGCCCTGTTGGCAATCAGATTACTGAGCCAAAGAGCATGGATATTTATTATGGCTTTTGCTGAAGATCACTACAAAATGACAAGCAAGTTAGAAGCAAAGCCACACATCCACCCTCTTTTTTTTTTTTTTTTAAGATTTTATTTATTTATTTGACAGAGCGAGAGAGATCACAAGTAGGCAGAGAGGCAGGCTGGGGGCGGGGAGCAGGCTCCCCGCCAAGCAGAGAGCCCGATGCGGGGCTCGATCCCAGGACCCTGAGACCATGACCTGAGCTGAAGACAGAGGCTAACCCACTGAGCCATCCAAGCCCCCCCCCCCCATCCATCCTCTTACGTAGCCTTCAACAACCCTCTCCATGTGTAGAGCTTCATACGACTTTATTTCCTGCAGCACTTCACTGACTGCCGGAGTCATCACTGAGACCCTAAAACGCCACCAAAAGTAAAAGCTGTACCAAGAGGAAATGCTTCATCCCAGCCTGAGCCTCCAGCCCAGGGGACACTACGGAGAGTGGCCTGGAGCAGCCCATTGCTGGAGCAGGCCATCTGTTCCCCCCTCTCTCGTCTCCAGGCTGTCCTTCCTGTTTCAGGAATCTCATACTCCAAAGCCAGATTTACAGAGGGAAAAGATGAGTTAGGACGTACTTGTTTAGGAAACCTACCCTCTCTCCTCCACAGGGGGCTGTCTCAACAATTAAGATTCCACTTCCATCGAGGGGCTTGGGTGACTCAGTCGGTTAAGCGTCTGCTTTCCACTCAGGTTATGATCCCCGAGTTCTGGGATCGAGCCCCGCGTCAGGTTCCGTGCTCGACCCGGAGTCTGTTTCTCCTTCTGCACCCTGCTCCTTCTTCTTTCTCAAATAAATAAATCTTTAAAAAAGGAAAATATTCCACTTCCTTCGGCAAGGTACTATGTAGTCAGTGGGTGGGAATTCCCCGTAAGATGGTCTGGAGCTCTCCGTCGGGTCCTCCGTGCGGAGAAGGCTAGCTCAGCAGTTGGGGTGATGGAATAGAGCCCAGCTTTTGCAGCGGGACAGAATTACACTGTCATTTGCAAGTCGTTCCATTCAAAGGACTGATTTCTCTCAGACTGGATTGCTTCATGTATATACTGGAGCTAATAGTAACTACCCTTTCGTTGATTTAACGAGGACTTCAAGTTCACAGAGAAGCAGAACAGTAATGGAACGAGCCAGGACAGGGCACAGGCAGAGCCAGACCAGAGTACTGCTTTTGCAACTAACTATATTCCATTAAACCTGAGATATCACAGATTGCAAGAGAAGCCATGATCTTATGTACCCTTAAGAAAAACCCTGCCAGGAGCTCCTGGGTGGCTCAGTGGTGTGAAGGCTCTGCCTTCAGCTCAGATCATGATCCCAGGGTCCTGGGATCGAACCCCACATCGGGCTCTCTGCTCGGTGGGGAGCCTGCTTCCCTTCCTCTCTCTCTGCCTACTTGTGATCTCTGTCTGTCAAATAAATAAATAAAATATTTAAAAAAATAAAATAAAATAAAAACCCTGCCAAGGGGCACCTGCCTGACACAGTCAGTAGAGCATGTGGCTCAAGCCCATGTTGGGTGTGGAGCTTACTTTAAAAAAAAAAAAACGACAACTGCCAAATTCTGATACAATTTCTTATCCTTTGTACCTGGTTTTACTCTCTCCATCAGGTGGCTGACCTGGGGAGCTCCCTTTGCATTTCATTTTTAGTTAAAGATCTCTTCCAAACTTACGGATATTTTGACAGGCTTTTATTTTTTTTAAGATTTTATTTCTTCATCTGACACACAAGCAGAGGGAGCAGCAGAGGGAGTGGGAGAAGCAGACCCCCCACTGGGCAGGGATCCTGACTCAGGGCTCCATCCCAGGACCCCGGGATCACAACCTGAGCTGAAGGCAGGTTCTTAACTGACTGAGCCCCCCAGGTGCCCCTTGACATAGACTTTTATTATTATTCAGTCTTTTTTTTTTTCCACTTCAAAGATTGAATTTTAATTCTTTTTTTACCTTTTCAAATTTTTATTAAATTCTACTTAGTTAGCACATAGTTGGATATTGGTTTCCGGAGTAGAATTCAGTGATTGATCACTTACATATAACACCCAGTGCTCATCACAACTGCCCTCCCTAATGCCCTTCACCCATTTAGCCCATCCCCCACTTCCTTCCATCAACCTTCAGTTTGGCTACATATAGTTAAGAGTCTCTTATGGTTTGCTTACCTCTTTTTTTCCCCCATCCTCCATGTTCATCTGTTTTGTTCCTTAAATTCCACACATGAGTAAAATCATACGGTATTTGTCTTTCTTTGACTGACTTATTTCCCTTAGCATAATACATTCTAGCTCCATCCACATTGCTGCAAATGGCAAGGTTTCATTCTTTTTGATGGCTGAGTAGTATTCCACTATGTATATTTGTACACACGTGCGCACACACACACACACCCCAGATCTTTTTTTTTAAAGATTTTATTTATTTATTTATTTGACAGAGATCACAAGTAGGCGGAGAGGTTAGCAGAGAGAGAGAAGGCAGGCTTCCTGCTGAGCAGAGAGCCTGATGTGGGGTTTGATCCCAGGACTCTGGGATCATGACCTGAGCCGAAGGCAGAGGCTTTAACCCACTGAGCCACCCAGGTGCCCTGCAGATTTTCTTTATCCATTCATCGGTCAATGGACATTTGGACTCTACGTAATTTGACTACTGTTGACAATGTTGTTATAAACATTGGAGTGCATGTGCCCCATTGAATCTGAATTTTTATACCCTTTGGCAAATACCTAGAATTGCAATTGCTGGGTCCCACGGTAGTTCTATTTTTAATTTTTTGAGGAACCTTCTGTTTTCCAGAGTGGCTGCACCATTTTGCATTCCCACCAACAGTGCAAGAGGTTTCCCCTTTCTCTGCATCCTCGCCAACATCTGTTGTTTCCTGTGTTGTTAATTTTAGCCATTCTGACAGGTATGAAGTGCTATCTCATCATGGTTTTGATTTGTATTTCCCTGAAGATGAGGGATGTTGAGCGCCTTCACGTGTCTTTTGGCCATCTGGATGTCTTCTTTGGAAAAATGTCTATTCCTAAATATCACTCTTCATATACATAAAAATGAATGCAAAATAAATTGGCTAAGGTTGTCAAAGCCCTCTGACCAAAAACCACCAGGGACACAGCTGTTGTCAAAAAAAAGTTAGGTTTATTTAATTTGCTTCTGTAAAGGAGAATGTACCCTAGGGAAACCCTCATATGAGTCTTTAAATATGGGTTTGCATTCCGCGGTTCTGTAGAGGGATTAGGGAAGTGTGGGACCATTTCTGGATTGAAAGCTGTCAAAAAGCAGGGGCAACTTAAAGACTGGGTTATATATAGTCCTAACTAGTTCATCTAGGAGGCAGGGGGACGCAAACAGGGCTGGAGTTACCAACGGTAAGGAAGCAGCAACCACTCAGAGTCAACTTTGTGGTCGTCAAGGGGTCTCACCGATGTCTCATTCTGAACGTGATTTATTTTATTTCTGCTGGTAACATTATGGTCTGAATATCAGAGGGGTAATCTTAAATGTTCTTGGTATTCCTAAAACTTCATCGTAATGTCCATTATAGAAAGCATCCCCATTCCAAAGATGTTAAAAATGTAGAAAAAACGCTCATCTTAGATTTGATGAAATAGGATTCTTGGTGTATTACCTTGGGCAAGTAATTTACCCCTTTAAGCCTCAACTTCATGTTCTGGAAAATGGGAACAATACAGTCTACCACATAAGACTTGTGAGGACAAACTGCCTGGTATAATATTGGGTGTATCACTCAGAGTCCAAGAGGGTAAGAGGAACCACTCTAGGTATGTAAAACAAAGAATTTAAAGCAGGGTGTTCCTGACGCTGGTGACAACAGTGCTGGAAGGGCTGAGTAGTCCCAACAGGGGACAGAGAGGCAACACAGAGATTAGCAAACACAGGGCACTCCCCACCACTCCTAAACTGGAGGGACAAATGGAGGAGAGGGAATTAACATAACCTGGAAGTGAGTTGGGACTCACTCATCCCCCAGACGTTGGGACCACAGAGGAGTTTTATCTATGACTAGAGACCTGCCCAAGCCTGAGCAAACAAGAGAAAGAGAAGAAACACACTGGCTTTATCTTTCCTGCTATCTTCCAGTCTACTGCTACTGGCTCCCATGGGCCAAACCCACACCTGATGGCCCCAGTCCTGGGAGCCTGAGGATCTGGACCCATGCAAGGCAGTAGAGAGGAGAGCGTAAGTTCAAGGAAGGGATCCCTGCACAGCTTACCACGTGATCGAGAGATAGAAATGACTGAAAACGGCTTGGTAATACCTTTATTTGTAAAACCTTTAAAGTACGGGGTACACTTGAAAGTAACAAAATTATTCACTTAAAGACCCACGGTAATGCAGATACCCTAGCTCCTATTGGCTCTTCAGCCCCCAACCCACTATATACATTATTCTGAATTATTCCTGTGTCTGGTCTGATATGGTGGCATTTTAAGATGGATTTCCAGTGTCAGACATTTTCTCAACCGACATCTCAGGAGAGCTTCTGGAGCAGAGGGGGTATGCCCATTCTGTGTCACGGAGGTAAAAGCTCGACCTGAGTAGGATGGCGGCGAAGCAGTGTCATGGCAACTGGACTCCGGTCTTGGGGCTCTCAAGAATTTGTGTGCCCCTGGGGAGGTGCACAGTCTCTAGACTCACGTTTTAATAAATGGAAATCAAAGCCATCGGGGGTGGTTTGCGTGTGCCCACACTCCACTTGGCTCTTCCACCTTCCGCATCCCCTTGTCCAGAAGCCTCCACAATGTCTTCCGAGAAAGGATGAGGTCGTCTAAGAAAACAGAGAACGTGCCCAAGGTCACAGAGCTGGCAAAAATCAGAAGGAATTCCCTATCCCCCCTTCCCACGCCAAGGCCCTTCTCGCCGCTCCGCCGGATCCTTTCCCGCCCGGGGCATCTTCTGGCGGCTGAAGGCTCGTTCGGGAAACGCAAAGGCGACCCCCAACAAAACCCCACGGCACCTGGCAGCGCTCTCGACGCCCGCCAACGGGCGCGATCCGCAGCCCGAGGGACGACGCCCCCCAGCCCGCGGGGTCCGGGGGCTTCTCCGCCGGCCGGCAATGCCCGCCTCCGCGCCGCAGGCCGCCGGGGAGCGCGCGGCCCTCCCCGCCGCCCTGCGGGTCCCCGGGCGGCTAACGGAGCCGCGTGCCCGGGGCGGGGCCACGCGCGATTGGCCGCGCGGGGTCGGGGGCGGGCCCGCGGCGGGCCGTCCGGGAGGGCGCCGACAATGAGCCTCCATAAAAGGGAGCGGCGGGGGCCTGGGGCCCCGGATTGAGCCCTCCCCGCCCGGGGTCCCGACGCGCTCGGTCTCGGGGAGGCCCGGACGCGCCCGTCGCAGGCCGGGCAGTGAGCGGCGAGCGGCGGGCGGCGGGGAGGGGGCGGGGAGGGGGCGGCGCGGGGCGGGAGGCGGCCCCTGGCTGCGCGCCCGGCCTCCGGCGTCCGGTCACCGCGATCTCCCCCGCGCGCACACACACCGGCCGCACCATGGCCCTGAAGGCCGAGGGGGCCGCGCTCGACTGCTTCGAGGTGACGCTCAAATGCGAGGAAGGGGAGGACGAGGAGGAGGCCATGGTGGTGGCCGTAATTCCGCGGCCTGAGCCGATGCTCAGAGGTGAGGATGGAAGGGGACCCCACTTCCGCGTCACGGTCCGGGCCCGGGCGCCCCCTCCCACTCCGCAGTCTGGGGGCTCCAGCGCCCCCTCCCCCCCCCCCCGGTCTGGGACCTGGGCGCCCCCTCCCCCTCCGGCCTGGGGCCCGGGCGCGCTCTCGCTCCGCCCCCTCCAGGGTTTGGAATCTGGGGCCTCCCCGAATTCCCTCTCTCCCGCCCCCGTCCGGGGTCTGGAGCCTTCGATCCACACCCCGCGCGCTCCGGATCTTCCGGTGCCCGAGCGCCCCCACTCCCGGGCCCCGCACCGGCGGCCGCGGTCTCCCGCCCCGCGGAGCCAGAGGCCGGCGCAGGGGCCAGGCTGTGTTTTAGGCCGAGGGGCAGCAAGGCCTTCAGGGCCGAGGCCGGGCGCGCAGCCTGGTGTCCGGAGAGATCCGAGGATGCCGCCCGCCAAGGGGAGGATTTTCAGGGCCCTCTACGCAGAAAGCTTTCCTGTCCCCCAACTCCCCTTGCATCCCGGGCCTTCCACTTGCGTAAGCCACAGGTGTCAGATTCAAGCGCTTCAGGGGTGAATGGGATGGCACAGAGCACACTCAGATTCGGAAGAGAAGCGCTTGCTAGGGGTACCCTCTGCCACGCAGGAAGGAGATTGGCCTTGGCAAGGGATTCGAGGAACAACCTGGGAGCCGTTGATTTCCCCTCCCCCTTTACCAATTTCTGTAGTCCGCAGGATCTTGCAGACCATTAGAAAACAAAGGGCCATCTTAGTTGGAAACTTAATACTCATGAAAATGCCAAAAAAATGTTCATGGAAATGCAAATATCGTTTTTATTCTCCAATACCTCTTCCCGTAGGGGGGATTGTTCACCAAAGAGGTTGAGAGCAAGGCCATTTATTTAACCTCAGCATCACACGCTGTTTCCCCCCACCACCTCTCTCATCCTTTTTTGGATTCTGGAGGGTTATAAAACAAGTCAGGGAAATAAAGGCAGCTACCCTTTATCTCAGAGCTTGCCATCCACCATAGGTTCTTTCCCTGCCTGTGCTAGTATTTACCGAGGGCTGGAGGCCAAGCTGTCTCAGTTCATCCTCTCAATAACCCTGCAAGAGAGGCCCTGTTCCCCACTGTCAGGGATGAGGAAATAGAAGTCCAGAGAAGTTAATTCATTCAGTAGGTCTTTATTAGGCACCTGCTGTAAGCCAGGCAGTTTAAGACTGGGCACGCTAATGACTATGAGCAAAGATGACAGAAAGAAACACCCCTTCTGGAATATATAAATGAATGACCCAAGACCAACATAATTAAATGCATAGGGTGTCAGGGACTCATAAGTGGTTCAGAGAACACCAGAGCAAAGGGAGGAGAAAAGAGAATGGGGGTGTTTTATTTGGAATATCACGCAGTCGGGAAAGGCTTCTCTAATGTGAATCTTGAGCGCAGTCCCAAAGGACATGAGGGAATGAACCTTGTGGACAGTGGGAGGGAGGGAAAGCACTTTAGGCAGAGAGGATAGCCAGTGCACATGTCTTAAAGCAGAAGCTTTTTGAAAGATTTGGGTTAGGAGGAGAAAGGACGAATTCAAAGTCTTTGGCCTGAGCACCGAGGACGGGCCTCCCATGTGCAAAGACAGGAAGGCTAAGATGTAGGCCTGGGACACATTCAAGTGGTATGGCCAGACAGGCATCAGACACGTGCATTTAGATGCCTCGAGTCTGGCCGGAGGTACAAGTAAGGAAGTCATCAGCCGGCAGGCAGTGGGAAGAGACTGTCAGAGCAGGGAGGTAGACAGAAGGGGTCCGAGACGGGACATGCAGAGCTCTCTCTGGCGACAATAGGTTGGAGATGAAGTCAGTCAGTCCCTCGTCAGAGATTGTCCGCATGCCACCACCTGCTAGGCACTGTTCTGGAGTCTGGGGGTCCAAGTGTTGACAATCAAAAGTCATGCAGCGGGGAGACACTGTGCGCGAGTAACACCATGTTAGACCCGGTGGCGGTGTGGGCTAGGGAGGACATGGTGGGGGGTTGGGTAATGGGGTGCCCAGCATTCTGCATGGGGGCCGAGAAGGCCGTCTCGAGAGGATGGTTCTTCAGCTATGCCCTGAAAGAAGTGAGAGAGCCGTGAGAAGGAGGAGAGGAGCCAGCACGTGTGACCCCAAGAGAGCCCCAGGGAAGTAAGAGATGAACCAACAGGAGGTGGTGCCCGGAAGCTGAGCAACCAAAATCAAGCTGGAAGAAGTGATGAGTCAAATGATGAAGTTTAAGAACTAACGAACTAACGGCCGGGTTTAGCATTGGTGACTTTGGCAAGAGCTGTTTTGGAGGAATGGTGGGAAAGAGAGCCCAATGGCAACCAAGAGGTCAAGGTTCCCAGTCACGTGGGAGATAGGTACAGTCCAGCCTTGGACTTGGATCTTCTGAATCCTGGCCAGTTCGCAGACCCAATTCAAAAGCCACCTCCCTGTACAGTCCCTTGGCGTTAGGACGGCCCATATTTTATTTCATCCCGTCTTCTGAGGTGAGAAAGAGGTGTGGCCATGAGAAATCGCAGAGACAGGCTGACATGGGTCTCAGCCTGCCGCCTTTGTCGAGTTTGTGTTCCATGCGCACAAAGCAGGTGCCAGGCAGACCCTTGGGCGCAAGATTACACCTGCACATGCTCTGGGAGATGGGAAAGGGATTCTCATGGGGTGTGGTGGCCTGTTGAAAGGGCCTCGCCCAGTGGAGAAGCTGGCATGCCCCGTCATTCGAGGACAGAAGGCCCACGAGCATCTCCTGCATGCCAGGCCCTGTAGGGACAATAGATCAGATGGACCATTCTTGTTCTCAAGAAAGGCCACAGTGTGGCGTGGATGTCAGATGTAGATCTAATCCCCCACCAGGGGGGGGAGGTCAGGAAGGCTTCCCAGGAGTAAAGGAAATTGTCGGACTCATCAGGGTGGTCTGGACAGACGTGTCAAGGCTGAAGACCTGCAAGAACAGCCTGTTGGAAAAGCCTGGGGAACTGTGGTTGGAGCCCAGGTGGAGAGCAGAGAGGCAGGGAGCTAGCGGATGCCGAGGCACCCAGGGAAGGTTTAATAAGGTTATGGTCTTTAATAAGGTTAAGGTCAGTCTCATGGGCGGCAGGGGAAGGGAGAGAAAGACTTTGGGTGGGAATGTTCCTCCCCCCGCCCCCCAGACTCCACCAAGTTTGGGGAACCATGTTGTAAGTCTTCTAGGCCACGGGCACCTTTCCTGCTAACGCCTCCTGCACGTCTCCCTCTGCAGTGGCCCCGCAGGAGAAGACCCCCCCGCCCAGGCCCAGCCTGCTGGAGGCAGGTGGCGAAGGCTGTGAGGAGCCCAAGCAGCAGGTGTCTTGGGAGCAGGAGTTCCTGGTGGGAAACAGCCCAGGAGGCAGCGGGCGGGCACTGTGCATGGTGTGTGGGGCGGAGATCCGGGCCCCCTCGGCGGACACGGCGCGCACACACATCCTGGAACAGCACCCTCACACCCTGGACTTGAGCCCTTCAGAGAAAAGCAACATCCTGGAGGCCTGGAGTGAGGGAGTGGCCCTTTTGCAGGACGTCAGAGCCGAGCAGCCTTCTTCACCAACCTCGGGTAGTTGGAACGGTGGGGTTGGCGGGGTGGGGGTGGGGGTGGCCCCACAGAACATTTGGAGCTTACTGGGCGTGCACCCTCTCCAGACTCAGGCCAGGATGTCGAAGTTGACCCGGACTCCGAGCCAGACCCTGCCAGGATGCCGGCAGAGATCGTCGTTCTTCTGGACTCTGAGGAAAACCAGTGTCTCCCAAAAAGGAGCCGGCCCAGGGGCCTCCGCCCCCTCGAGCTTCCTGGTCAGTCTCGGGGAAGCCCTTGAGGCTGAGCCGGGGAGAGGGGAACACGCACCCTGCACCCTGCGTTCTCTGCGGAGAGGGGCTGCGGGGCTCAGGTGTGGACCCTTTAAAAGGTCTGGGGTCTTCTCGTTCTGCAGCTGCCCCTGTCTCAGAGCCAGGAAATAGGAAGCCCCGTGGTCAGAGATGGAAGGAGCCCCCTGGGGAAGAGCCGGTCAGAAAGAAAAGAGGCCGACCCATGACCAAAAACTTGGACCTGGACCCAGACCCCGACCCAGGTGAGAGGAAGGCCCCGTGCTTGCAGGTGTGGACATGGGCTCTGGCCGCAGTGCTCCAAGAGGAAAAGCCAAGCAGGGGAGGGAGATGGTCTAGGCCTTTGGATTCTGGCTTCAGTGAGGATAGATGGCTCCACCTCCCGGACTCCCATTTCCTTCCTATCTCTCCTTCCAGACCCCCCGTCCCCCGACTCACCCACAGAGACTTTCGCGGCCCCCGCTGAGGTCCGACACTTCACCGACGGCAGCTTCCCCCCGGGCTTCGTCCTCCAGCTCTTCTCCCACACGCAGCTCAGGGCCTCAGACAGCAAGGACTCCCCCAAAGAGGGGAGAGCTGCAGAAGGAGGCCTTCCCCAGCCGGAAAGCCCCTCTCCAGGTGAGCTCCCGAGAGGGGATGACAAGGGAGGGACAGGCAGGCTGCGTCCTGGGGCTCGGGCCTCCTCGAGGCCCCTCTGTACCAGGGCCTTGGGTGTAGAGGTGGTCAGCACTCGGGTCTCCTGAGAGACTGGAATGACAGGGACTGGCCAGAAATCTGAACTAGCTCCTTGGAAGTGTCCTGGAAGTGATCCGTCAGGTTGGGCAAGGCCAGTGCTCCCCCAGGCCAGATACCCAGCTCCACACTTAAGGCTGCTCCCCCCCCCCGGGGTCTGTGGTGCTCCGCTCACCCTGTTGGAGCAAGGGCCTGAATGGACCCATGGGGAACTCAACACGCACCTCTGCGCACAGAGCAGTCCAGTGACTTGTCTAATGATAGCAGTAAGTGCTTGTGTTTGTATCATGTGTAACCGATTTCCAGAAACTTCTATACGTGGTTCATCAGGCCCTTAGGAAAGTCTGTTTTCTGCAGGGGAGATGGAAGTGGGAAGGCTGAGTCTCAGAGCTGGTTCCTCCTTCCCTTGGTCCTCGTATTCGTTTCCTGTGGTTGCTATAACAACCTGTTCGTGGTTTATGAGAACGTGCTTTATTCCTTTTCAGTTCTAGAGGTCAGGAATGGGCCTCACTAAGTTAAGATCCGGGTGTCAGCAGGGTTGTGTTCCTTTCTGGAGGCTCCAGGGGCAAAGACTTGACTTATTTGTTTGACAGAGACAGAGAGAGCAGAAGCAGGGGGAAGCATCAGGCAGAGGGAAAGGGAGAAGCAGGCTTCCCGCTGAGCGGGGAGCCCGATGTGGGACTCGATCCCAGGACCCTGGGATCATGACCTGAGCCCGAAGCAGAGGGTTAACTAACTGAGCCATCCAGGTGCCTGTCCTGCCAGCTTTTTAGAAGCTGTGTGCAGTCCTTGGCTTTCGGTCTCCTTCCGTCTTCAAAGCCCGTAGAGGTTCCAGGGCCAGGAGAGTTCTTCTGAGCTTCGGCCTGACTCTTCTGCCTCCCTCTTCCCCACTGGGACTGGGAGTACATGAAGCCCACCCAGATCATCCAGAACCATCTATTCAGTTTAAAGTCGGCTGACTAATCCTCAACATTAATTCCACGTGTAGCCTTAATTCTTTCTTGCCGTGTGACAAGCCACAGTCACAGATCCTGGGGCTGAGGCTGTGGACATTTTTAGGCAAAAGTCCCAGAGTGAAGCCGTGGCAGAATTCAGTTTAGACCAGAATGCTTTCTGGGAGGGCAGAGGCTGAGCCTGGTTTCTTCAGCTGTCCAGGACAGGCATCTCGGGCTCGGGAAATGGCCCTTGAAGGAGTGACCGAGTGACCCACAGCACCTTGTCCCGGCCTGCCTGAAATGTGCATCCGGAGTTAGAGCCCAGGGAAGGTAGCGGGAGAAGACTGTGGCTCCCCAGAGCGGCGCTCTCAGAGAGGAGGTGGGCTTTTTGCACAAAGAGAAAAGCAGATGTGCATCTCGCCCTGCCCTCCCCTCCCCACTCCCCAGCAGGGAGCTGTTAACAGTCCGGTTTGTATCCTCGAGACCTTCTGCAAAGCTCAGGGTGGGCGTGTTATGCACACGCACTTTTGCTTAATGTATTTTTTTTTAAGATTTATTTGACAGAGACAGCGAGGCAGGGATCATCAGCGGGGGGAGTGGGAGAAGGAGAAGCAGACTTCCCCACCGAGCAGGGAGCCCAACTCAGGGCTCGATCCCAGGACCCCGGCCGGGATCACGACCCAAGCCGAAGGCAGACGCTCAATGACCGAGCCACCAGGCACCCCTCGCTCAATTATATTTTACCAAACCAGGCTCCGCTTTTCCTCGTCTTGAGGCAGGCATCAGGCGTTCACATAGGTCACGGTTTTAACTGTCTCAAGTTTCAGCTTGAGCCACATTCCAGTCCTGCCTCCCCGAGACTACGCTCTGCTGGGACTTGAGCGCTCCCCGAGCCTCCTCGTCCTCTGCGGCGGATCCCTGCTCTAAATGGCTGGCCGCGCCCACTGTTTAATGGGTCTTCTGATTTCATTCTCAAAAGGGAGCCTTCATTTTGAGTCCCGGGCTACCCTGTGCCCAAATTCCACCTCCCTGGAGTGGTGAGAAGCTGAGAAGGGAGTCCCCAAGGTCACAGGTTCCTTTGGGGTGTGTGGGCAGAGTCTGAAGTCGTCAGGTTCTCCCATCTGATTGACGTGAGAGGGTCTTTCTCGGCGGGTGGCAGAATGTAGAGAACCCACAGCAGCTCATTCCTGAGGCAAGCACTCTGGAAGATGACACGAGTGAGGACAGAGTGTCTTTGTCCCCAAGAAACTGACTGTCTCTTTGGGGGTACAGGTCAGAGGCAGGGACACAGCCACCATAGTTCTGTGCAGAGCAAAGGGCCCAGAGTGGTGGTCGCAGACTGTTTCAGGATTGCAGAGCTTGGACAGATTTCCCGAAACCATGTGAGGCTTCAACCAGAATGTCTTCACGTTGAGTTGCTTTATGGATTGAAGTTCTTGGAAGATTTTGAGTAAAGATTCTGTCACTTTAAAAAATCTTGAAAGTCAAGGATTTAGAAGTTGGGAAAGGTCACTGTGGTGTGGTCAGCTGAGCTGATGGAAAGGAATGTGAAGCAGAGAAGACTTTCTGGAACTTTCCATGGGCCTTGCAGGGTGAGGGTGGGGAGGCGTCCAAGCCAGGAGAGAAGGACGAGGCTTGAGGACCCCACCCACAAATGGTGAGAAAAAGAGCCTCTTGGTCTTGCTAGTGTCTGTGTAAGACCTAGAGAGCTGGCTCTTAGGATGCCTTGACCAGGCTCAGTATGCTTCCAGGCTGGACCAAGGGAAAAGGTGTGCGTGTGCGTGCATGCCTGTGCTCATGAGGGTGAGCGTGGGTGAGCTTCACAAGGGACAGGGTCTTTGTCTTGTTGACTGTTGGATCCTCAGCAGCCGGTATGGGGCCTGGCACAAAGAAAGCCCTGCGTAAAGATTTACTGAAAGAAGGGTGGATAGCGGCTACCCTCGCTTGTCATGTGGCAGTGACATTTTCAGAGTTGCTGATCAGAAACAAGACTTAACAAGAGAAAAGCACCCGGGCCCATCCTCTGGAGAAGGTTTGTGCTTGTACACATTCACGCACAAGTGTGGGGGGAGGGGGACAGGAGCCGGAGAAGCAGAGGGGCTTGGGTCCCCAGGATGGAGGGGGCCAGCCCTGGGTTTGGAGTGCTGAGGGGGCTCAACTTGTCCCCGGACTGATAAGTCCTCCTGGTCTGCTCTTTCACGGCCGTGGGGCTCAGATGGTGCCTGCTTTCTGGAAGGGCACCCCACATCACGGTCGCCTCACTGTCCTGATGCTCCCCTCCCCACCACTCTCGGCTCTGCCCTCCATGCTGCCAGAAAGAACTGGTACGTAATTCCGTTGCTTTGAGCAGTCCCCAAGTCCGTGAACTCTTAGCACATGCTGAACTCTGTTAACATCTTAGCATGTCACCCGTCTCCTTAAATCCCCACAATCATGTTACGCCGTGTTAGGAGTTCCATTTTGGAGAAGAGGACATAGCCTCGAAGAGATACGGCACCTGTCTCAGGGCCCTTCACCTAGTAAGTGGCAGCCTGTGTTTCCACCTGTACCCAGCCCCCTGCAGCCTCCAAGCCTTCTCTCTGCTGCTGGGGAAGCCCGGGGCCCCTAACGCCTGGCTAGAGCCCGTCCCCTCCCTGCTGGCCGCTCTGTCCCTCCCTCTCTCCTCTTTGTCCAGGGTCCGTGTTCACCTCCAGATCTCACCCGGCAGCCTAGGCAAAGCTGTGATTTCTCCCTTCGTGACCCCTCATCCCTCCCTAGCCACTGTCTCATTTGTTCCCAAACCTTTTCAGGGAGGCTGGGGAGCGTTTCCCACACTAACCGGCCCTCCTCTCTCGGAGCCGCTCCCGCCCTCTTCCAATCTTCCCATCTCCTGCTAAAATTGCTTTTTTCGGCAAGGTCCCCACTGACTTGGCTAAAATGAAAATCCAGCGGTCACTTCTCAGTGCTGGCCTTTCCCCAGTGCGACCGTAATCACGATACCGTCCCTCCCTCCTTCCCAGATCTGCTCTGGTCTTGGGGCTCCCCGGACCACTGGCCGGGTCTCCCTCCAGCTTCACCAGACGTTCTGTTTCCCCAGCCTGTCCTTTCACACGCGGCTCCCCGAGTCCGATCTGACGGTTCTCTCTCCTCCTCTTTCTTGAGTGTAAGTAGCTTCAGGTCAGGACATGTATCTGTTTCATTTCCTGTGATCTCCCCAGAGCCTGGCACGGGGTCCAGGTGCTGCTTACGTGTTCTGTGAGTGAGTGGTTAAGTGACGGACTGGATGCCTCAACCTTGGGGCAGGGCCTTCCTCACTCCTGGAGGGACCCAGTCCAAGTTCATGTGTTTCCAGCTCCCACCCAGATTCCCCTGGTGACATGCCTGTGGTTGTCCAGAAGATCTATGGAACTGCCTTATCCAAACTGAATCTCCCCCTGCACCCCCTGCCCCCAGCCTCTCTCATCCTCCCCAGCCTCCCCTCCCCTTTTGCATTCCGCACTTTGCTCAGGCTAAACCCTCAGGATCATCCTCTTCCCGTTTCCATCAAGCCCTGGGCAAATCGTGTTAGCCCCACCTCCAAAATGGGTTCAGAATTCTGAATTCTGTCACCCTGTCACCCCCTCCGCTGCGGCCACCCTGGTCCAAGCCATCTCTTGCCTGGTTCCTTAATGGCCTCCCCCCTGGCCTGCCAGCTTCTGGTCTTTGCCCACTCTGGTCTCCTCTCCTACGGAAGCCAGGGTCCCCGGTGCAAACCGAGTTAGATGCTGTCCCTGCTGTTCACGTCACACTCCCGATAAAAAGCCAGAGTCCATGGCGACCAGGGATGCTCACCGCAGGATCCCGACTCTCCTAAGCAAGCCGGCCTGCTGTTCCTACAACGTCAGGCAGGCGACCCCCGGGGCGTTCGCGGTCACCCTTCCTTCTGGCTGGAATGCTGTTCCCTGGCCACCCACATAGCGGACTCTCTCTGTACATCTTTGTTCACATACCCGCCCCACGAGGCCCTCCACGCTCTCCTGTCCCCTTCCCCGGTGTCTCTTCTTGCTTCCCTTTCTTTCCGATGTGTCTGAATGGAACACATTGCGTTCATTGATCGTATCGGCTCCCGCCACGGGATCAGAAGTTCCAGGAGGGCCTCGTGGTCTGCTCCCTGCGCTGCTGGGACCCCGGTGGTCAGAGCCGTGCTGGGCACAGGCTGGGCGCCCACTGCCTTGCTGTTGAACTTGGGATCCGGCCTGTCCTCACAGAGCTTGGAGTTTGTCAGACACAGACCGACTTACCCAGAGCAGAATTTGGCGATGGCCACTGGTGTGGAGTTTGGAATGTCAGCAAACTGTACAGCAAAGCTGTGCCCAGTTTCCCAGCCACCTGTTAGAGCGCGTCTCTAAAGACAGTGTAGGCCAAATGCCACAAGTGGATCCTTCTCGAAACAGACATCCCGACAGTTGCAGTCACCGTGTTCGGTTTTGCTTTTCAATGTGAAGTACTTCAGCACGTGCCCGTGTGGCGGGGGACATTTTTTGTGGCTGCTTGAAAGCCATGGAGAGTCTGCTCTTTCCTCTAAGGCCTGGTTTTGCCTTTTCAGAACCGCTGCTCCCCACTGCTGAGGTGGACGTCTGATCCCCGTGGCGTGGGTCCTGATGGGAGGGAAGAGCCCAGGGAAGCTCTCAGAGCAGAACTGGGATGCTAGCCCAGGGCATGCCATGCGGGGCTCTCGCCTTAGCTTCCGGATCTACCCGTGAGCCCCATGACAGGCACAGCTGCATTTTACTTGGGTAGGGGGTTCCCCACACCCACCCCCTCTGCCCACACAGGGCAGAAGCCTTCAGGCTAGGGCGCCCAGGAAGTTTTAGATGAAGCAGAGTGAGCCGAAGGGAGGAGCCGAGGCGAGTAGACACACTGAGCATCCGTGCACCAAAGTACGTGGGGAAGGAAGCCCACGGGCTGCGTCTGACTTAACACCTGAGAGCCCGTGACCTCATCTTCTGGTTGGTCATGGTCCTCAGATGAACCAGGAGTGCGGCTTCCTGCCTTGGGCCCCCCTCGTACCGGGCCCCGGACTGTGGAAGTGAAGGCCTGGGAGTGGAGGTGCGGTTTGCAGAGGCCTTTGGGGGGCATCCTTGCAGTGGGGGGTCCGGAGGGCCCTGACTTCTGCTCTCTGCTCCCATCCCTGCCCAGCTCCCCCTCCGGGGCTCCGCGGGACACTGGATCTGCAGGTTATCCGCGTCCGGATGGAGGAGCCCCCGGCAGTCAGCCTCCTGCAAGACTGGTCCAAGCACCCCCAAGGCGCCAAGAGTGTGGGAGCAGGTGACCCCCCAAACTGGCCGGCGGTTCTGTCAGACTCCAGCACCACTGTGGGGGCCCAGCCAGGGGCAGGGGGAGGTGTGTAGGCTCTCACTTTCCCGGGGAGGGAGGGAGGGAGGAGGCAGGGTCCCCCTTTGGCTTATCACTCAGAGCTGCCCGGCTCGGCCACCTGATGGAGAGAGTTAAACCAGGTGCCAAGGCAGGATGGAGGAGAGGACGGGGGTGGGGGGGGCAGCATTTACTGCTACTTGGGGGCACTGGAAGGTGTCTACCCCTGGCAAGGCGCAAGGCCAGGCCCTGAGATCTGGGCGAGGCCGGCCTCAGGGCTGTCGTGTGGTGCGGCATTGGGCCTGTGGAGAACACCTACCCCCACCCTTTCGCTGACCCTGACCTCTCTGTCCCCCTTCCTTTCCCCCTCTAAACCCCCCACCATTCTCCCTTGGCACAGTGCCTTACACAAGAGGTGGTCACGATGGGGTTTGAACTGAGTCCCACTACCTCGGGGGATGCCTCTCCTCCCCCACCTGTTCAGGCTTCTAAACCAGGAGGCCCGAGCAGCCCACCTGGGGGTTTTGTTCACTCACTCCCTCCTTTTCACCTATTTTCCTGTTGTATATATCTCCTTTGTTGACAATAAATTATTTTTTTTTATTAAGAGCGTTCCGTCTGGGCCATCATTGGGGGAAGGAACTTGCTAGCAGGATATCTGGTCTCCCGGAGCGACCTTGAGGGGAGGGAGAGCAGACCAGGGCCAGGCGACAGGGCGCCATTGGCCGGAGGACCGGCGCCCAGTCGGTGCCGGTCACAGGGCGACGCCTCGCCCCTTCCCCGAGGCCTTGAAATGGGGTCACAAACAGCTCTTCTTTAACATTTTGGACCTTCTAACTCCCTTGGTAAGTCTCTGTGCAAGAGAGACTGTTGGGGGTGGGGGGACGCCATGCCCACCCTAGTCGCTGACCCTTCTAAGGTGAAATGTTCGTGGCCAGCCTGCAGGGGGTGGCCTGGCCCCCGGATGAGGTGGCACCCGGCACCCTGCTCCAAGCCGCCCTCTCCGTGGCTTCATTAGATGCCCTCTGCCCCGTTCCCTGGACTGAGAGGTGGCCCACTTTGGGTTTCTTCACCAGACCCCTTACCCTCTAAACCAGTGTCCCAGCCCAGATCTCTGTGGGATTTTGTTTCTCTCTCATTGGTGAGAGGGGCATGGGGAGCTCCCTGTCAGACCCCAGACCCCACTGTCGCCTTTAGAATCCAGAGGCACGTGGAGCATTGGGACAGTCTGGCCCCTGCTCTGGGCGGCTTCACGTGCATTCACGTGCATCCACGTGCAATTCTGTGCATCCAGGGAGAAGGGAAGGACTCCAGAGGGGGAGTTCGCCCACCACACTGACCCAGCCAGGTTTTGAGATTAACCGGAAAGCTCCTCTTTAACTCCAGGAGTATCCGGGTATGAGCCACTACACGGTGCTGTGTGCTTCTCTGAGCTGGTGTGGGCCACGTGTGGGCGATCTCCGCGGGGTTGCTTCCGGGTACTTGGTCCCGCTCCCCATCTGACCAGCTTGGGAGAAGGAGCGAGAGGCTGTGGGGCCCTAGTCGGGATTAAAAGGCTTGTGGAGAACAGGCAGTAGACGAGTGTGGGGTGGCTTCCCCAGTGTGTGACAGGAGGGCCCCCAACTCTCCTGTATCTCCACCCCTGTTTCTGCAAATGGGTAGAACTTCTGTCCCACTTAACAGGAAGGAATAACTAAGGCTGCAAATCGGGCTTTGAAATAACAAATGTGAATCATCGCAGGTGATGTCTTTCCGTCCTCGCAATCGTGTGACTGTGTTTACATTGATGCCAGTGTGCTTTTAACTCACTGTGGCTGTGTCGCGGGGTGTTTACAATTGAGAAAATGTCTCAAGCGCGCTGTAAAATCGTGACGTCCAATGCCCCTTCGCTGCTGTTCATGTGATCGATGGCCAGCCCGCTAGACTGCGAGCTCCTTTCGGGCAAGGACCAGGCTCATTTTCCTCATTTTCCTAGGACCCTGCTTGGGGCCTGGCACATCGTAGTTGCTCAATAAATGTTTGTCAAGTGCCCTCTTGGTGTGTCTTCCTGTGCACCTGGCCCCCAGAGTGCACACAGCTCCCCGCACAGGGGTGGCGGCCGCAGTGGCTGTGGAGGGCACGACTTTCCGGTGACTTCATCCCCACATCTTGGTTGCCGAGGGTCTGCCCAGCCTCGGCCAGGACCGTAGGGACTGTGAGTGTGGGGGGCTGGGAGCTCCCAGTGGGCATCTCTGGGTTTCCGGGGAGTGGTGGGGAGAGGAGTGTGTCCCCCTGCCGCCCTCGCCGTCTCCCCCAACCCCAGGCCAGATGCTGCTGCGGCTCTCCCCAGACAACAAGGAAGCCTCGAGCGCTCTCAGTGCCCAACTTTCTCCAGGTGTGATGCTCAGCCCCATCAGGACGTTGAGTGAAGGGGTCAGGCACGAAGGGGCCACTATCCCCAGTTCCTGACACCCTTGCCTCTCGTCCCCTTTGCTCTCTGAAACAGGCTGCCTCCTGCTCTTCCCAGCTGCCCTCCTCAGGGTCCAGGATGGGGCGATCTTTTTGAGCTGTATAGCTCAAACTGGTCCAAGACAAAAAAGGAAGCAGCCTCTTCCCTCCTCGAAGAGAAACTGGTGTGTGTGAGGGTGTGGATGGGAAGAGAAGACACTCGCTGGGCCCTGCGGGGCACCCCAGCTGCTTTGCCCGTCCAGGCCAGCCTCTGCAGCTCCCACAGTCCAACCTCCCTCCCTCTCCCCCGCCCCAGATCTGGCCCTCGCCCCCCCATTGCCCGCACACAGCTGGGTAGCTGGTGAGACCACAGAGCCCTCACACCCTTGAAGTGTGGTGGAAGGTTGGGGAGCTGGAGTGGGAGAGAGCATCTGTGATGGGACCGCAGCCTCTCTGTGTCCCTTGAAGGAGGCCCAGCTGACCTGCCTGGGCCACCCACTCATTGGGTCTGCTGCTGGCGGGCACAGCGACAGGTAAGTGTGTCTATCTTCCAGCCCTCCTGGAACCACGTGCATTGGCCCAGAGCCTTCACACCAAATCTGGTCAGCTCCTCATCCCACCACAAAAAACGCACCAGCCTTGACAGGAGGCAGCAACACAGGACTTCCGGTCTCCCCAGCAGCCCTGTCAGCACCTTAGGTCTCCAAAGACCCCACATCTGGGCGGCCTGAGGAGGCAGGAGCCCCAGGGGCTGGGCGAGCACCCTGCAGGGCTCGGATTCCTCAGACAGGACTGAAGGCCCCTGGGGGCAGGCAGCAAGCTAAGAACTGAGCACAGACAGGACACCGGCCTGACTCCATTGTGGGTCACCCCCCACACTGTGCCCATTACACAGGTGAGGGGTCGGGCCCAGCAGGACGAACGAGATGACTTGCCCGCCGTTCCAGAGCTGGTGAAGGAGCAGAGCCAGGCCAAGCCCGGATCTGTCTGACCCCTGGGCTCTCGTCCTGAGCTGCATGGCCTGTTTCGGCTTCAGGAGGACTGAGACCTCTTCCCCTGAGAGCCTGGGGACCTGCGGTCGGTTGGTGAGGGTAAGAGGCAAGAACGGCGTCAGGTGAGAGTGGGGACGGTCGTTCACGATGACGACTGCTCAACACCTCTTCTGCATTCAGACAGGGGTGCCCAGTGCCCTCGCCATGCTGATGCCCACAGCACTGCCTCCCCCCGGGCCTAGCTCCTGCTGCGATCCTACCTTGCAGCCGACAGTGCCAACTGAAGGGGCTTCAAGCAGACGCCGAAGGGTGCTCATCTCAGCATCCCAGGTGACTGTATCTGGGCACCAAGCTGAGGGCTCTGAGGAGGAGGGAGTCCTGCTCCTTCCTTGTCCCTTTTCCAGAAAATGCCTTCCAGGAAATGCCACCCAGACACCATCCCTTCTGGATTATTTTAAAGCAAATCCCAGACAGGTTGTCATTTCATCTGTAAATAGGTCTGCTTGTATCTCTAAGAGGCAATCTTCAGTGAAACACATCAATATCACACTTTAAAAATTGATTATCCCAGGATGCCTGGGTGGCTCAGTCATTCAGCGTCTGCCTTCGGCTCAGGTCATGATCCTAAGGTCCTGAGATCGAGTCCCACATCAGGATCCCTGCTCAGCAGTGAGTCTGCCACTCCCCTGCTTGTACTTTCACACTCTCTCGCTCTGTCTCTCTCTGGCAAATAAATAATATATATATATATTTTAAAAAGGGGGGTGCCTGCGTGGCTCAGTGGGTTAAAGCCTCCGCCTTCGGCTCAGGTCATGATCCTGGGATCCTGGGATCAAGCCCCGAGTCAGGCTCTCTGCTCAGTGAGGAGCCTTCCTCTCTCTCTGCCTGCCTCTCTGCCTACTTGTGATTTCTGTCAAATAAATAAATAAAATCTTTAAAAAGGGGGGGGTGGCTCCTGGGTGGCTCAGTGGGTTAAGGCTTCTGCCTTCGGCTCAGGTCATGATCTCAGGGTCTTGAGATGGAGCCCCGCATTGGGCTCTTTGCTCAGCGGGGAGCCTGCTTCCCCCTCTCTCTCTGCCTGCCTCTCTGCCTACTTGTGATCTCTGTCTGTCAAATAAATAAACAAATCTTTAAAAAAAAGTTTAAAAAAACATAAAGGGGCGCCTGGTGGCTCAGACTTTGAGCATCTGCCAAAGTCCTGGGATCAGGCCCCATATCAGGCTCCCTGGTCAGTGGGGAGCCTGCTTCTCCCTCTCCAGCTCCTGCATGCCAGTGTTCCCTGTCTCACTCTCTCTCTCTGTCATAAATAAGTAAAAAAAAATTTTAAATAAATGAAATTAAAATTAAAATAAGTAAAAATACTTTAAAATTAAATAAAAATTAATAAATAAAAATTAATAATCACCTGACTGGCTCCATCAGTAGAACATGGGTCATGAGTTCAAGCCCCACCCTGGGCATGGAGCCCACATTAAAAACAAAAACAAACAGGGCGCCTGGGTGGCTCAGTGGGTTAAGCCGCTGCCTTAGGCTCAGGTCATGATCTCAGGGTCCTGGGATCGAGTCCCACATCGGGCTCTCTGCTCAGCAGGGAGCCTGCTTCCCTTCCTCTCTCCCTGCCTGCCTCTCCGTCTACTTGTGATTTCTCTCTGTCAAATAAATAAATAAAATCTTAAAAAAAAAAAAAAAAAAAAAAAAAAAAACAAAAAAAAAAAAACGGGGCATCTGGGTGGCTCAGTTGGTTGAGCATCCAACTCTTGATTTCAGCTCAGGTCATGATCTCAGGGTCCCAGGACTGAGCCCCAAGTCCATCAAACTTCATGCTCAGCAGCCAGTCTGCTGGAGATTTTCTCTCTCCCTCTCTCTCTGCCCCTCCCCCCAATCTCTCTCTCTTTCTCTCTCTAAAATAAATATATAAATTTTCTTTTAAAAACTCATAATTCCGGGGCACCCAGGGTGCTCAGTGGATTGAGCATCTGCCTTTGGCTCAGGTCAGCATCTCGGGGTCCTGGAATCGAGTCCCTCATTGGGCTCCCCGCTCAGCAGGGAGTCTGCTTCCCCCTCCTCTCTCTGCCCCTCCCCTCATTCGTGCCATCTCTCAGATGAATAAATAAAATCACTGAACAAAATTTATAATCCCTTAATGCCATCTAATATCCAGTCAGTGTTCATATTTCCCAATAGGTCCATGAACGTCTCTGTTTTTAATTTTCTAACTGCGGTAAAAATACTCACGCCATGACATCTGCCATCTGATGGTATCACATGGGCAGCGGCTACGTGCGCTCACACAGGTGTGCAGCCCCTCTCTGGAAGTCTTCCACGAGCCTCTTTTCACAGCTGATCTGTTTGAATCAGACGCTAAGTCAGGTCCATACATTGCATTTCAACCTATGACAACCTTTCTTTCCTTTTTTTTTTTTTTTTGTCTTGTTTCTTTTTTCTTGTTTAAGAATACGGTGCCTTGTGTCTCTAGGTTCTGTGAATAGAATTTCCTCCATTTGGAATTTGGCTCCGTTCGGAATGCACCCCTATAACACCATTTGACATGCTCGGAAGCCTTCCTCTTCCCCGGGAGGGGACATTTAAGTAGGGAGCCATGCAGTTCAATGGAGAAAGGGCATTCTGGGCAGAGGGGGACAAGGCAAGCCAAAGCTCTGTGGCTTTCATTCCCGGGGGTTCACAGATGCCTGCTACATCCAAGCCCCGCAGGAGGCACCAAGTACATTCCCAGGAACCACAGAATGTCCCTGCTCTCCTTGGAGCTTGGGCTCTTCTTCCCAGGGAGGGCGGCAGGAGAGGAAAGTGGGAATTTCAACTACAGACACCCTGTGTGACGGCTCTGGCTGTGACTCTGCAGCCGTGGATGCTCAGGGAAATCATCTCGGCACACGGATAAGTCTGGCTCAGCCTGCTACCCGCCTCCTCCAGGAAGCCAATTAGAGCACTGGACACCAGCTGGTACCAACTCCCTCTGCCAACTCCAAGTCAGCAAGTCCAAGGCCCATCGGACATCCTTCTGAGATGGGAACTCCTTAAGGACCCGTCTTCTTCATGCCGCCCCAGGCTGCTCTGATTTCTGCCAGTCCTTCCTTGCAGAGCTTGCTTATCCCTGGAGTCAGACTCAGGGTCACCTCCCCTGAGAAGCCTTCCGTGCTACTCCCTGCAGGTCCCATGCTCCCTCTGAGCCCTATGAAAAACCACCCACTGCCATTTTCTCCTTGGCTTCTCCCAGGACATCTGCCAACGTGGCCGCTCAGCTCCCCATCCAGGATGCCCAGCCTTTTCAGTGACAGCGACAGTGGCAGAACGATGCTGCCCAGGGACAGTGACCCAGTGTGGAAACAGGGCTTGGTTTAAAGGGTAACTCCTCCCAGGAGAACAGACTCCACAGGTGGGTTCTCTGCCTGATGTCCCTTCCCCTCCCGCCCTTGCCCCAGGGTGGTTGGCACTGGTCGTGCCATCTCAGTGGGACCACACCGAGCAAGGCTGACAGGGACACCATCCCCTCCTCCCCAGGCCGCGGTCCCTGGCCGCAGCTGAGGAAGGGTGAGAGGGATATGGTTGCTGGGTTTGGGTTTTGGAGACTGTCATAGACCTCGAGCTGTGGTAACAAAATACCATAGACGCGTGCCTTAGAAACAGCAAATCCATTACTCACCGTTCTGGAAGCTGGAAGTCCAAGATCAAGGCGCTGGCAGATTCAGAGCCTGCTTCCCGGCTCACAGAAGGCAGTCTTCTTGCTGTGCCCTCACTTGGACGAAGGCACTGGGGAGGCCTGTAGGGCCCCTTTTAGGAGGGCACCAACCCCATTCTGCCCAGGAGGTCATGCTCAACCCTCAAGACCTCATCACCTCCCAAGGCCATCACCATGACCTTGGCGGTTAGGACTGCAACATAGGAATCCTGATTGGGTGGGGGGGGCACAGACATTCAGATGATACCATTATAGATGACCCCATAGACAGCAGCCAGTCCAGCTCCCCCTCACCGTACAGACAAGGAGCCTGAGACCTCAAAGGAGGAAGGGAGTTTCCTAATGGCTCACGTGATCCATTAGCAACAGAGCTGCGACCAGAATGGGCTCTCTTACTTCTAGTCCCGTGTTGTTCTCCAGGGAAGCAGGGAGGTTACGGCAGAGAGAATTAAAAGGAGACTCAGGGAGGCTGGTTAGATGATGTCTTATAATAACAGCAGCCCACACAAAGCGTTGGCCATCCATCGGGCTCTGTCTAAGCACGTTTCCTATACTAACTCATATCCTCACCCATCAACCTTGTAAAGTAGGTACTTTTATTCTCCCCATTGAAAAGATGGGAAAATTAAGGTAGAGAGAGGTTAGGAGGCTTGCCTAAGATGACAGAAGTACTAAGAAGCCCCTCTGGCGAGGACACCTGAACTTGACTCCTCTGGTCCCACAACAGTTCCGCAACAGGGAACTTCTCTCATCCTGACTGAGAGAGCGTCCACAGGGTACCCAGCTCTCCATGCGTGTTAGCAAAACCAAGAAAGAAAGGGGAATGCGAAGGGTAGGGCCAGCCCTGGGCGCGTTTGGGCAGGGGCACTGATAACGAACATTCTAGTCCAGGGGTGCTCAGAGGGGCATTTGGTTCTCACACGCCAACATCTCTGAAATGCCCCGACTTCAGTGTGGCGTCTGGGCGTGGTGATAAAATGCATGATGGAAATTCAGAGACACCAAGAAAAACAGGATAATGCTCTGCGAGATGGGAGGGTCTGTGGTGAGTCAGAGGGCACGCGTGGGTCTTGCCTCACCGCAAACACTGGACTCTTGACCAGAGAGTAATTCTGGTCCCTGCCTCCCAGCGTGGAGAGTGGCCTACCGGGAATGAGCGTGCTCTGGCTCTGGTGTTTGGGAGGAGAAAGATGAAGTGTCTTATTTCAGAGCAGTGAGAACAAGGATGTCTTCCATTTGAGCATCGTTCCCTCCCCTTGACTTCTTTCTTCACTGTCCACTGACCCACTGCCCCGTGGGAGCGCTACCCTAACCCCTTTGTGCCCACTGGGGCTGGGAATCCCACAACCCCTGCCTTCCCTGATTCCAAAGAGCCTCATGACTTCTCTGGGACCCTGGTCCTGTTGGTCGATTTCTACCTGGTCTGAGGACTGTGGTAGATGTCTTTTTTTGTGTTTGTTTTGTTTTGGTCAGGTTAGAAAACTTGGAAGTACCCTGAATTCCTCTCTCACACACCCCCTAAGCCAGTCCATCCAGAAACCCCCACAACCCTATTTTCCAAATACATCCCCAAACCAACCACGTCTCACTTACGTCCACTGCTGCTGTTCCTCTCCAAGCCACTGTTATCTCATCCCTAAATTATCCTAAAAGTCTTCTTCTTGGTCTCCAGGCTTCTTCTGCACCTGCCCTTCTGCTTTACCTTCTTCTCGACTCAGCAGATGGTCTGATCATGTCCCCGCAGCGGCTCTCCAACCATGCCAAGGGAAAGCCAGAGCACGGTCCACCAGGCCAGACTCCATGACGTCTTTCTGTCCTCTTCTCCTACTACGCACTCCCTCTCTACTCCAGTCCCAGTAGCCTTCTTGTTCTCTTGCCCCAGGACCTTTGCACTGGCTTTCCCTTCTTGCCTAGAATTCTCTTCCCCCAGATACCCATAGATACTCACTCCCTCACCTCTTGTACGTGTCTAGTGTCACCTTCTGGGTGAGGCCAACATTGACGACCTTAATAATGCAACTCATACTCTCCCCACTCACCCCTGCAATCCCGATCATCCTTAGCTGACCATTTTTATTTCCCATAGCCCTTAATCCTTACTGTTATGCTTGGTGTCTGTCTTCCTGTAATTGAGATTTAAGTTCCCTAAGGGCAGAGATCTTTGTCTATTTTGTTCACTGACCTAAGTGAGGAACCTAGAACAATGTCTGGCACATAGTAGGGGTGCCATAGAGATTTGTGAATGGATGGGTTTGCAGATTGAAGGGGGTAGCTGTGTGGCAATAACTAATCTTTGAGGGGAACTAGGTAAGTTAGGGGATTTGAGAAAGTGATGCTTGAATTGAATCTTGAAGTCCATCTGGGAGCACACGGTGGCGCAGAACACCGTGAGAGAGCTTGGTGGCAGGGCAAGAACTTGGGGGGATGGTGTCAACCAGTGATACCAAGCAAGGTTAAGTTGAGGCTAGACTGTGCAAAGCTGTGAATGCAAGCTAACACTTTTCTTACCACCGGGACCGGCTCCCAAATTTGTGGGGCCCAGTGCAAAATGGAAACACAGGGCCCCTTGGTAAAATTTCAAGAGGGTGATAGCAGAGTATTGAATCAAACTCAAGAGTAGTGATCTGTGGGACCGCGTGGTTTCCAGGCCCAGGAAGCCAGCTCTGCAGATCTCGCATGGGAGCCGGTGAGAGCCTTCCAGTAGGGCAGAGATGTCATTGGAGCTGGATTTGGAGCAGATTATTCTGGCACGTCTGGTGAGATTAGCTTGGAGGGAGTCTGGGCATGGAGACCAGTTGGGCAGCCTTGTGAGGAAGAGGAGGGGATGGGTGAAGTAGGCGTGGGCACTCAAGGACAGAAGGCAGGGGTGAGAACTGGAGTGAGTTAGAAGCATGGAGGAGGTAGAGTTTGCTTAGACAAGAACATGGCCAGGAAAGACCCCAGGGCACCCTCCATTGCTCTTGCAAACCCCTTGCCCCTTTTCCCTACTTTCCAGACCCAAGCCTTGGAGTGGTTTGGGGCACAGGAATCAGTGGTGTGTCTCCCTTTGGCCACCAGAGGGCAGATGATTCTCATGGATTTTCCAGATGAATTTGGGGTGGGGGGTATTGGACTATCCTCCCGCCTCACCTCTTCCTCTCTTTCCCTCGCACCTCCTTCTGTGCTCCTTCTTCCTCAATGATGGGGCGCCTGACTGGACCCAGAATGGTCCATGAGGAGGTGTCCTGGAGCACCGTAGGTGGCACCTGTTGCCTTAGAAAGTACTCCATACTGCAGTTTGTTGCATCTGTCCAGCTGCCTATTTCTCTGGGTGACTTGGCCAAGATGGGAGTTGAAAGTCAAGTGTCAGAAGTCCATCTAGCACCTTTCCCCACAATTCCTGGGGCCTATCTCCCCCTGTACCTTTGGGGACTTGCTGCTAGAGCCTGGTCTCGGGCTCCTGCGGGAACTCTGGTTTCTGTCCACCTTAAACTGCTGTTGAGCCCTGGGGTGGGGTGGGGCAAGTTCCCATAGGTCCAGGGTATAATGGGTTGGGGGCAGCTCAGAGCCAGAGGAATGAAATCATCCTACTGCCTTGCCCTGGTGAGACAGACTAGGGGGAAGTGAGGAGTGAACTTCCTGTTGGAGGTGGGGGCTCTCAAAAGATAGGAGACCTCACTTTATTGATGAAACTGAAGTCCAGGAAAGGAAGAGAACTTCTCAATCCTGAGGAATCCTCATTTTCAACCAGTTTCTTTTTTGTGTGTGTGAGTTTTCTGGTCTTAGAAATGAAATGAAAAATGAATTAAGATGCGACTGTCTCCTCTGCCTTACCTTACAGGGGTATTTTAAAAGGTAACCGGCGTGACTCAGTATTACCATAGTGCAATGTCGTTTTGTGCTATTTTGAACAATTTAAAAAAAGAGGTAAGTGGAATTCAAAGACGTTATTTGGAATGTCATCCCTGGAACAAAGGCATGAATTCTCTTAATATAAGGACGTCAAGAAGCCTAAACTCAGAGATGTTATGTAATCTTTCCAAGATCACGTCGTATTTTTCATTGCACCGAGCTGGGGCTGGAATGCAGGGCTGGGGGAGACCCCCGCAGCCTTCCACAGCCGGGAGCCAAGGACGCTGACCTGGTGCCCGCCCCGGACCTTAGGGGACACTGTGGACTAGATGTGGGGTGTATGGATAAACAGAAGCCCAGAGAGACGATGGCAGGTGAAGACAGCTAGGTAGGTCATAACGCTGCACTTGACAGGTGACACACATGTTGATAGGCTGGATGATAAAGGAGACGGATTTTATGAGGGACTGGCAGACTGATGAGCACACACGCAGACAGGGAAGTTGCTTTAGAACCAAAGGATGCCAATCGTTGGGATGCTAACAGCCTTATTTTCTATTTAGTCAAATAATAACGTGCGCAGGTGATCCGCGCTCCCGGTTGGAGGTTTGAAAAGGCCCGGAAACTGACGGAAAGAAACGAAGAGTCAGGCTCTGGGCACTACCCGAGGGAACTCGGGGTTCGCAGGGCCTCGGGTGTTGCCGGAAATGGCCGACGACTGCCTTGCGCTGTGGGGCGGGACGGGGGCGTGGCCGGCTCGCTGCACGCGGCGCCACTTCGGGTGTTTCCGGAAACCGCAGCGAGCCTGCCTGAAGTGGGCGGGGAAAGGCCTATGGGCGTGGCTGGAGTCTTCCGAGTGGCTTCGTGGGTTTCCGTAAACAGAGCCGAAGCTTGGGCTTCGGAATCGAGGCGGTGCGCGCGTCCCCGGGGGTTACCTTCTTCGGGTGTTTCCGGAATTCACCCGTAGCCCGCGGCCGAGAGGAGGAGGCGCGCCCCCCTCCCGTTCCTCGCCGCTTCGGATGTTTCCGGCTGCTGCCGGCGGAAAGAGCCGAGGGCCGGCGGTGGTGGCGGCCATGTTGGGAGCAGCAGGTCCGGCGGCGGCTGCCTGTGTGCCGGGCGCGGAGCAGTGCCGCTGAGGGCAGGGGAGGAGCGAGGCAGGCGGCCGGCTGCGGCGGCAGAGAGTAGGCGGAGCGGCGCGGCCCGGCCGAAAGGCGGCACAGCCCAGCCGGGGGTCGGGGGGGTGCGGTCCGGAGCCGCTCGGAGCCGGCGCGGCCTAGCCCGAGCGGCGCATCCCCGGGCTGGCGTGAGCGGCTGCCCGGCCTCCCCGCACCCCCGGCCGGGGCCCATGCGGCGGGTGCCCCTGCTGTGAGAAGCCCCGCCCGGCCGGGCTCCGCGCCTTCCCTTCCCTCCCTTCCTCCAAGCTTCTCGGTTCCCTCCCCTGAGATACCGGCGCCATGTCCAGCGCCCGGACCCCCCTACCCACGCTGAACGAGAGGGACACGGAGCAGGTAAGGAGCCCCGAGGGCTCCCCGAATTCTCTGGCTGGGCCCCTGCACCTTGCAGAGCCTCCTCCCTCCTCTGCTCTCCTCGTGTCCCTGCTGCCACCCTGCAAGCCTCGGCTGCCCTGTCATCTGGCTCTCGGCCTCGCACATCCCCCTCGGAGTCCTGTCCTGGGACCCACCTCGTCCTGACTCCAAGCTGCACACTTGTCTTTTCTGCTGACCCCCCTCTCCCCTCACCGCCTTCCTGCGCTCTTCCGTGTTACCTCCCTAGCTTTCCCTCCTCTTCCCTTTTTCTCTCAGGGGCCTTTCTGGTCTTCCTCCACCCACGCTTAAAGCCGCCACCCTCCCGCTCCTCGAAGAGCACCCCGCGATTTGCCCCAGATCGTCGTCCACCCCTCCCTCCGTCTCTCTAGTGTTGCTTCTCCTCCTCCCGCACCGGTTCTCCCAGTCCCTGCTTATCACCCTCAGGGTCCCTGCCCCGGAGTGTTCTCGATCCCTGTCCTCTTCCAGTTCCCCCAGCCTTCCCCCCCTTCCTTCTCCGAATTGTGCTCTCCCTCTTGCTTGCAACCCACCAGCTCCACCCTCATCACCTTTCCAAATGGTTCGCCTACTCTTTGCTCATCACTTTCCCTTCTTTTCTCCAGGAGCTCCCTGGTGCCTCGCGCTGGCATTTGTTGCTTCCGTGTTTCCCAGACTGCTGTCATGCGCATAGTTTTCCCACAGGTTGTCTTTGGGGTTCCAGTCCGGAGGGTTCCCTTCAGAGCCTGGATCCCTCGGGTTCTGTTCCCCCAGGTTTGCTCTCAGTCTCCGGGTTTCCGGTTTTCTCCCGGAGCGCTTTACCGACCTGCTCCCTGGACGCTCCCGGCCGAGGGAGAACATTCTCCCAGCCCCACTCTGCCAGTACAACCTGTTGCTGAGTCCTTTCTCTGGCCACGCTCCCTCACCATCCTTGCCCTTCTGCCTTCTCACACTGCCACACAAACCATGATGCCTTCCTGTGTCTTCACTCCTGGTTCTGTCACTTTTTAGTTTCTTCCTCCTTGCTCGATGCCTTCCGGTCTCTCTACCCTCACCCGGTCTTCCTTGCTCTGCCTTTTACCCAGCGTTGCCTTTCATCTCCGGATTAGTCTCTTGCCTTTTCCACATCATATTTCTTGGCCCCACACATGCCCCCGTCCAGTCTTTCCCGATTGGCTTGTGTTTGTAACTCCCGGGGCAGGCACTCAGTATACTAGTTTCTTGAGCTACACTGCCCCCCCCCCCGCGCCTCCTCCCCCCCGCCGGCCCCCACCTGGCAATCACTGCTATCATCTGTCACCCAAGCTTTAGCGTTTTCTGTGTCACCTCACCTGTGAGCTCAGAGGCATCCACTTTCCACCCCTCCTCTTGCTTTCACCCCGTCCCTTGCTGACTGCTAACTGCCCCGGGGAGAGTCCCCTGCCTCCTTCTCACCCTTGTCGGTGGAGAACTTTACTAGGCCCAGAAAAACTTGACTTGAAAAAGGAGCTCTTCTCCCCCGGGGCTGCAGCTGCCTTTCTGCATCCTCTCCCTTACGACATCCTTTATGTTTTCCTCTTGTTGCGCTCTTTCTTCGTAGCTCGGTAGAATGTTGTTCTATTCTCTTGCGTGTTCACATCCTTCCCTGGAAAATCTGCCCTTGTTGCGTTTTCCTGCATTTTTCTCTCGTGTCCCCCGCCCTCGCTCTGTCACCTGGGCAGTCAGGAACTCAGGGGGAGTTCTGGTCTGAGTTTTTCTCTGCACCGGTTGACCCTTTTGTTGCTGATGGACTCATTGCTTCTGGGGGTAAAACGAGTTGAGAGGGGGGCCCGGTGGATTTCTGTTTCATCACTGGGTTTTGCAACTGGCTGTGCATGGGACTGAGGTCTTTGGAAACCGGAGTGTGGTCTGTATCTCCCAGCCTCGCCCCCGTTTGCCAGCTGCTAGTCTCCTTGCTGGGAACCGCTTTTTCTACGCCCTCCTGAGGTGGCCTGTTCCATTCCTTTTCCTATCACCACCTTTGTCTTAGCAGGTAAACCCTGCTAAACCGGAGAACTTTCCCAGACTGTTGATTACAAGCGGGTAGGAGGAGGCCAAGTGACTGACTGACACCCTCAGGCATGTGGGGAGTGGCGGCGCCGTGCCTGCTCGCTGGCCAAGGCTGTGGGGGGTATTGTGTTCAGCAAAGTAGAGCACGGACCGCCTCAATGTGGTTTCTTTGTGCTGTTTACTAAATGTAAATGTATTCTCGCCGTGGTCTTTTTCTTATGATGTGTGCATTGATTTCCTCTCTTCCCCGCATGGCTCGCAGACTGCTGAGCGCGTAGTAGGAAGTCGGTGCACACCCATTGATTTTGTGAGAGCAGGAATCGGGTGAACCATTTGGGAATGCAAGCTGCGCTTTGATAACGGAGTCTGGAGCAGTGGCTGCATACTTTGTCATCCTGTTCCAAATTTACGAATTACTCATCCCGTTTGTACTTTATGGACTAAAGTGCCCCCAGCCGCTTCACCGCTTCTCCTGGCGTTCTCAAGGTGGCCGATGATGCTGTCTACTTGACGTTAAGTCTCGCCCCAGCAAAAGCGCAGCCTTTGGAAAAGCTTGGATACACCTACCCCAGGCAGATGCCTGTATTTTTCACAAAACAAGGAAAAGGATGAGTAGCAGCCCTCCTGGTCACGAGGCCAGGGATGCCAGAAGCATTGGCCTCCTTTAGAGTAGATGGTGCCACCAGGTAGAAAGCAAAAAAGCCTCTGGTCCGGTTGCGATTCTGGTCCCGGAAGTTCAGTCGTTGAAGTAAGCCATAATGTTGTAAAATAAAAAGCGAGGAATTTGGTTGGGCTGATTGCTTCCCCACAAAGATGCTCTATCGCTGTATTTAGGTTTAAATTACTTACACTGGTTTCACCAGGAAGTAGGTAAACAAACTCTCCTGGTTGTCTTTAAGCTCCCACCCCTTGTTGCTCTTCCTCTCTCCCTTTCTTTATTAAAACATGTGGCTGATGAGAAGCTGTTTCCAGGAGCTCTTTGATCACATCTGAATTAAACACACATCACACACACACACAGAAAATGTGGAAGCATAAAAATAAACCTTGTGTTGCAGGGAGAGTGCCTGTTTGCTGTCGACTCTGCTTCTCGCAGGGAAAGTGGGAGATAAAAGAAAGTCAAGCCCCGTAGTCCCGAGATGGTTCTGTGACACCTGGTTGCAGATGTGCTTTCTCTCAGCCATAAACTCTTCTTTCATTTGCAGAAGGAGGGTTGTGACCTGGGGCTGGTAGTTTTGATTCTCAGTCTGCGAGCGGAGCCTTCTGTCCACTTTTCCAAATGGCTCTGCTGGCCCGGAGGCTTGGCAGTGGTGAAAGCAATCAGCAAGATGACTGTTTGTCTTCCAGCCGGGGCAGCAGTAATGGGCCAGTGTGGAGGGGGTCCAGCTTCCAGAGTTCTGCTGCTGGCCAGAGCTTCCCGTAGCTACACCTGGTAAAGGGCCTACTGGCTTCAGACCTGCCCCACCCCTGGGCCTCAGGAACCAGGAGGGAGGCCTTCTGACAGAAAGCAGGAGCCTTTCAGTACCAGCCCTGCTTCGGCCGCAGTGGGCAAGGGAGGGGGTCGCTGTCATTCTGTTGGGGAGTGAGCGGTGGTGTTGATTCTTTTGGGTGGTTCTAGGAAGAGGATTGTGGAAGTCTGGCTGAGGCGAGCAAACCTAACTCAGAGAATCCTGTAACGAACAACTGAGCCGCTCTAGACACACATCCCTTGGATGCCAGTGTTGATTCTGGCTGAACACTGCATCGAATAATTTGGTTTTAGCGTCGACTCTAGCAGAGAGCTGGGTTGGCTCTCATTTCCCTGACGTGTCCTGGGGGCTGTGCGGCGCTGTGCTCTGGGGGCAGACTCTGACTTCTGCCCTCTGACTCTGGCCAAGGGCTCCTTAGTGGTGCTGCCTTCTGGTCAGGGGTGTGGTTGGATGACATTCTCACTTCCTGCATGGCCCTAGAAATTAGAATGAGGCCCTGTAAGAGCAAGGGCTGTCGGAGTCGGGAGCTCGCGGAGTTGCTCACCAAACCATTATCTTTGAACCCAGTAAAGGTAACCACCGAGTGAATTGTAATAATTTCTCTAATCTGTGGACTTTGAGAAGTAGCTAAACAGATGGATGCAAGAGAGTCGTTGAAACTTGGCCTGCTTTAGATTAACATCAAGTTTGCACAGGGAATGACTGCATCTTTCAGATGGTGACCAGAGATTGGGCCTAAGATTCTTTTCACTGTCAGTGTCTTAACTGATGCCGGTGAGATAGGAAAAAATTGAGAATATGCCTGAGAGGTTTGCATGGTTAGAGCTCTGGGAAGGCAAAAACTTCTCCGACTATACACTTTCCCCTTTGGACAGAACAACCCAGTTCTCAGTGGGCATTTGACCAGGACTAACCCATTCCTCCATGAACTCTTTCCCATTGCGCACTTAGCCACCTGGCTGGCCTTTCTCTTCTCCCAGGAGCTTCCCTGACTTTCCTACATATGTATTATGTCGGCTGGAATGAATATTTTATGCCTAGAGTGCAGCCAAGCCTCAGACTTTGTGGCCCATTATCGACAAGCGGGGTGGGGGATGGGCGCCACCTTTGGCCCCATGATAACTCTGCTAAATGGACTCTCCGCCACCCCACCTCCCCCCAGCAGCACTTTGAAGCCTATTAATGGACCGGGATGAAGTAACCTCAGCAGATGGAAAGGGCAAGGAGGGTGGTTGTCCTTCCTTTCCCAAGACTGCCTGATGAGGCTTTCCTGCAGTAAGCGGGTCCCGCCGCAGCCCCCCGCCGCCTGGTTAAGCTGCAGACTGGCTCCTGGGCCGCCTCCGGGAGAGGAGATGGAGAAAGGGTTTGATTCTGTCAGAGCTGGTGGTGCTGCCAGGTTTGCCACTTGCCTAGCAAAGCAAAACCGAGAGTGATTGGGGAAAGGGTGGGTGGAGCTTGAAACCTAGGCTTCCTCCTCCAGCGGAAGTTCAGCAAAGTGACAAACCAGATAGGTGGCTGGGTTTCCTTCTCTTGATGGAGATGCCAGCATTTGTACCTTTTTGCACTTCTCGCTTGGATTCTCCAGGCTTTCTCGCAGCCTTCATCAAACACGAGTGAGTCACTGCAGTGTTATCTGTGCATTTCCCCCTTCTGTCTCAGCAGAGGGAAGAGTAAGCCTTTACAAACTTTGTGGGGGAGGAAACCACCCATTTCCACTTCTGGCATGGGAAGAGGCCATCTCTCCCGACGTTAACTCTGAAAGCTCTAGCTCTTGGAGCAGAATGTCACCATCCCACCACAGCCCTTTTGGTGTTGGCCGCCGCTAAGTGCCATTGCTGTCTTTTGGGCTGTCGGTGCATCTGATTCTGAGACCATACCAGGAGAGAACCTGGTGGCCTCTTGGTTTCCACTGATCCTCCACTGAAAGAAGGATCCCAGGGGGGCCTGGGAGGCTCAGTGGGTTAAGTGCCTGCCTTCGGCTTGGGTCATGATCTCAGGGTCCCGGGATGGAGTTCCGCATCAGCTCTCTGCTCAGCAGGGAGCCTGCCTCCCCCACTCTCTCTGCCTGCTTCTCTGCCTACTCGTGATCTCTCTCTCAAATAAATAAAATCTTTAAAAAAAAAGAAAGAAAGAAAGAAAGAGGGATCCCAGTTCTTTCTCTTGCCCACTAACCCTGCTCGGGGCTTTAGGGGCTACAAATAATCCTTTCACCTGTCTGTCTGCTTTGGCTAGAGGGTTTGAAGTTTCTTGGTCCCTAGGCACTCTTTCTCCCTACTTCCATGTATCCCTACGTTTACCAGTAGAAAATGAGGGCAGAAGCGCCAGAAACAAATGCATTTCCTTTTGCTCCTCAGACGGTTAATGTTAGGCTTATGAAGCCGGGTAGGCACAGGTTTGGTAGGCGAGGGCAAGGTAGACACTGATATTGATGGCTGCTTGAGTCCAGAGGGACAGCAGATAGGAGCGGAGAGGCGGGGGGTGGGGGGAGGGAGAGAGGAGAAAAGGAGGGGTGTGTTCAATGATTGGCTCCAAGCCACCTTTTTCTTTATAACATAAGGAAGGCGGAGCAGACCTGAGGCTTCTCTGTAGAACCAGTCAAGCTGGTTTTGAGCAGCCTCGGCCTATTTTTCTTGTGTGCTCTTTGGGAAGTTGGCAATAGAAAGGTCTGCCTCCTCTGGGGCTCTGCTCATTGAGATAGGAGTTTAGATGAGATCTGTAAACATCCCCATCCTCTCCCAGTACTGAATGGGTCTCTGAGCCGGGCGTCTCTGCAGGAGCAGGCTCTCTCTACACCCAGGGATGCTCAGGGCAACTTTGTCTTACACACCTTTCACCGGACACTCTAAGATACGATTTCTGTTCTTGCCCCCCCCTGCCGCCGCCACCGCTAGTCACGGCTTGGCAGAAGGCCCTCCAGCCTGGCCCGGGAGGAGAAGACACTGGGTCTGTGGCTTGGGATGGGAACGGGTTCCTGGCTGTTGTGATCTGCTGGCTAAATCCAGTAAGACACCCCCCCTCGCTCCCCCACCTTTCGGCTTGATGCGGTGGGACTATCTGTCCAGGCCTGTTGGGGAAGAAAAAGGAGAAAGAAAACTTTTTGGTCTTTGGCAGTTCAGCAGGTACTTCAGCCATGGGGACAGTGAGTCTGTTGCCGGTCTGTACCTGTAGGAAAGGTGGGAGTCTTCAGTCACCATGTGCTGGCACTTCCTGAACAGCGAAAGGGAAGTCTTCTCCGGGAAAAGACGGGATTATAAGGCACCTATGCCCATCTAGCAGGATTGTTTTCCCAGTCCCCCACTAAACGGAAAACTCCCACACCCGAAAGTTCGCTGATTAATGAGTGAAACCACCTGCAAACATCATTCCTGCCCTTGCCCTTGCTCTTGCCCTTGTCCTTGGGGGCGGGATGCTCCTGTCGATACTACGATGAATGTACTCATTGCTCCTCCTGAGCACCATTTCGGTGAAGGTTTTGTTTTATCACCCTCCACCGTCTTCAGATCCGAGGGTCTGCTGGCCTTCCCCTACCCCCCCCCCCCCCCGTCATCTCCCCGCCTCCCCACCACAGATGGCCATCATCTGAGTGTCTTTGCATGTGGTGTTGGATGCACTTGTGGCTTGTTGCTTTGTTTTTGCCCACAAGAGTTTGAATTACTGGTTCTCTAGTCACAGGAAGTGGGGCCCCTTAGGCCTGCTTGGTCTAGCAGTAGCATTCTAATTGAGTTGAGCTTATGGCAGAGTTGCAAAGAGATCCCAGCACTTGGAGACTTCCAATAAGTGGTGTGTTGTGATTACAGCAGGTTCTCCAGATTCCATACCCTGGACTGGAGTCTTGGTCAGTCTCTACTCTGACCTCGGGCTTACTTAATTGCTCCAGGCATGTTTGCTCATCTGTAAAAATGGGGTAATGCTATCTTGTAGATATAGTTACTGGGGGCATTAAAAGGGGTACTGAATATAAGGCACTTAGAATAATGGCTGGCAGGACATCGTAATCACTGTCCTCACCATTTAGTGAAGCAACTCAGTGGGTTTTTCTGAGCACCAACAGCTCCGGGTCAATGTATGTTGGAATTTCTCTGAATTGATTAAAAGAATCTTGGTTTCTTTTAGTCATTAGGGTCCCTTAGGTGCTGTTTCCAGCATTTTTTTTTTTTTAATTTGTTTATTTTGGGCGCCTGGGTGGCTCAGTTGAGCATCTGCTTTTGGTTCAGGTCATGATCCCAGGGTCCTGGGGTCCACCACCATCAGGCTTCTTGGTCAGCGGGGAGCCTGCTTCTCTCTCTCCCTCTGCCTCTCCCCCTGCTTGTGTTCTCCAGCTCTGTCTCTCAAATGAGTAAAATCTTAAAAAAAAAAAAATTGCTTATTTTAGGGTTTTTTTGGTCTTTTTTGTTTTGATTTTTGTGGGTGTTTTGTGTGTGTGTTTAAGATTTTATTTATTTGACACAGAGAGAGATCACAAAGTACTCAGAGAGGCAGGCAGGGGTGGGGGGTGGGGAAACAGGCTCCCCACTGATCAGAGAGCCTGATGTGGGGCTGGATCCCAGGACCCTGAGATCATGACCCTAGCCTAAGGCAGAGGCTTAACCCACTGAGCCACCCAGGCACCCCTTGTTTTTGTTTTTGAGCCAACCCCCTATCTGAGTAGAAATGCTATTGGAGAGGTTTAGATACTATTGAGATCACTTTAAAAAATGGATTTTACTTTTTTTTACAGGATATCAGTATTGGGTGATCTTATCAATTTTAAAAAGAAAAAGAAACACCCCAAAACATTACCTTCTGCTTGCCCATATTTCGGTGTTATGAGTGGTGGTGTTGGTGGTGGTGTATATGCAGCCTCATCAGGGCCTAGAAGGCCAAGTCCAAAGTCACCAGAGCATGGGTTTTTCTGAGTGTTGGGATCCGGTGTTACAAGAGGCCTGCTGAGCGAGCCCAGGGGATTTCTTTCACGTTCCTTTCTTCTCAAGTGCAGTATTTACCCTTTGGCAACAGGAGAAAGCTCCCTGTTTCTCTTAAAGACCACATGGGAACTTAGCAGCTAATGATTTTAGGTTCCTTTTTCACTAGCAAGGGGGCCTTCAGGGGCAGGTCCTTGTTATCTCTGCTGGCTTCTCTGAAGTGAGAAGAGAGCCTCCCCTTCGTGAGGCCTGGAAGGGTCTCGGCCATTTCTCAGCGGCTGCTCCTAGGAGTTTGCGGACTTTGAATCTTGGGCTGAGATTTTGGTCTCAGTCCGTTCCTTGTTTATCTTTATCTCTCCAGCTTCTAGAGCCTGAATGCCTGGCCAGTACAGCAAGTAAGTTGCTTCCTTTTCTCACATTGCAGCTGCCAAGGAGAAAGGTAACAGTGTCGCCTCAGAGCTCATCAGGGAATATTTCTTTCACTGTATTTTCCTCTTCCTTTTGACCCCTCTGCTGACTTCTCTCACTTCCTTTTTTTTTTTTTTTTTTTTTTTTTTCTGTTTGGTTTCTTTGAACTCTGTTGCTTCATTATCACTGTCCATCTCGGGTTTTCATCTCCATGGCCCACTCTGCCTGACCTGTTTCTGTGCCTCTTTTGTGGCCTGGCTCAGGAGAGGGATTCTGATAGTCTGAGAGCTCCTTCATGTATAGAATCCCAGAACCACCCAGTCCTTTCTCCTATTCGTCTGATTTCTATAAAGTTAAGGATTTGCTGCTTTAGAAAACATTTTCTTTTTATGTCTCTGGAGCCACCTTCTTTAGTAAAGCCGGGCTTGGCAATCTGACAACTTATTAGGGGCGGCATCCCGGTTTCCCTGGTGACAGGGTCTAAGTTAGTTCTCGGCTGTTTTCCCGTGGCCTGCCCGGAATGCTACAACACTGGACCCTGTCCTGAAAGAGATCCAAGGAGAGAGTTGTTAATTCTGGTAATGCAATATTGAATGTGGTCCCCGAAGTGTGATTTGAGGACCCTGGGGCTCCCTAAGACCTGTTTGGTGGTACGTGAAATCAAAATGAGTTTCATCCCAACATTAATGCAGTATTTGCCCTTTTTCACTCTCATTCTGTTGGTGTACAGTGGAGTTTTCCAGAGGCTGAGTGATGTGTGCTGACATCATCACTCTGATTAATGAAATGTGTGCTTCTGTATTCTTGTGTTTTCTGGAATGTTTAAGGTAGTCCTTTAAGGTATAAATATGAAAGTTTGCAAGGATGAATTCAGTTTGTTCTCAGTACTTCTCCTATACTCTTAGCAGCTGTCTTCAGTTGTGCCTGCTGTAATCCCTGTAAACCTCATTATTGTCCTATAAATCATTATTTTGAAATGCCAGCATTTTCCTGGCACCTTCGAGGAAACAAGTAAGTACAACTTGCAAAACTTACTTGTAAAAGCTTTGGGGGAAAGGCTAGAATATTTAAAATTTCACTTACAACTTATTTTTGCACTCTATTCTAAAACAGGAAAATTTATCCTATTTCTCTTATATTTAAGAATGGATTGTTGGCTTTTAAAAAGGGAGATTAGAAGATTTGCGGTCTCTCTTTACTGAAACGGACACATCAGGACACATCAACAAGTGAAAGGGAGGAATCTGAAGAACCTAGGCAGGACTGTAAAATAGAAATGAAAAGTTATTAAAGGAGATGATACTATAACGAAAGCTGTCTTCTCAGCAGTATAGTTGTTAACAATGTACTTTATCAGGTCTTATGCAACAGAACACGTCTGTGTAGTATTACAGTGCTGGTTAAGTTGCAACATCGTGTCAAGACCAATCATTCAAAGCTTAAAGAAAAAGGAATTTGAGTATTTTAAGCATACATACCATGAGCTCTTTAAAAGCCAGAATTTGCTCCAGCTTTCCAGCCTAGAAATGGAAAAAATCATTTTTCTTACCGGATAACTTTTTGACATCGCTTTGGCTGGAAAAGCCCGCCCAGTAGCCGAGAGACTAATAAAGTCTTGAGCAGCGGGCATTGCTGACTGCCCACTGGCTGAAAAGTCAGTAAAAATCCAGGGCAGGAGCACTTCATGTGTTACTCTGACTCGTCGAATTAAAGATCTAGCTACAAATACGAAGACTGAGTTCATATCTTGTTTGCAGAATTGTTCTTTTGCCTTACCAATGTACAGACTTACAGACATGGCTCAACCTGTGTCTGCACCAACTACACCTCAGAGAATTTTGTTTTCTGTGAATGCTCAGCAGCTAACGCAAGTAGTAATAAAGATGCAAGGGGCTCAGTAACGCTCTTAACTTTCAGGGTTCATGCTGGAACAACTTTGTTTCCATTTGCACTATTGGTGCAGAAGCAGTGACAGAGAAAAATGCTGGCATCATAGCGTGAATCAAGGCAGTGAGTGGCACTGGATTCTACTAGTGGTGGTAGTCGGGGACTTCTTTCCTGCTCTGTGCTTGTCGTTTTTTTTTTTTTTTTTTTTTTTAAAGCCATTTTACTTAAGAATGTCTTAGATGAAGCACTAAAAATTATTAATTTTTATTAAATCTCAATCCTCTAATAAAAGTCTCTTTAATATTTTGAGTGATGAAATGCCAAGTGTCCTTGGAGCCTCGCTGCTGGATAGCGTGGTACAGTGACTGTCCTGAGAAAATGCACTAGTGTGTTGGAGCTGAACCAGCTGCATGGGTCATCGTTTTTACTTGAAAGAAAAACTGGCGGATAAACTCTGGTTATTCATACTCGAGTGTTTAGTGGACATTTTCTTGACGTTGAACGGAGTGAGTCTGTCACCATTGCCAGTGATAACATCCAAGCTTTCAGGCGAAAATGAGACTTTTCAAAAACTTGTGTTTGTCAAAGAGCTTTTTGATGAGATCAGTGGTAAAATGAATGGAATATGATTTTTTGATACTGTATGAAATGTCAGTATTTGGAAATTCTTTATAATTCAACAAAGGAACATTTCCCAGATTGTCAGTAAGTAAAACATCCCCTCACAAAGTACAAGATAACCAGTGGATTTTAACATAAAAGGACACAAAAAATTCATTGATAAATTTTCAGATTGCACATCGCAACTAGCTTTTACAAACTACTGCTTTTGAGTTTTGGTCTAGTGTCGAAGAAGATAAATTCTCAGCCTTTGAAAGGCTGTTAAACATCGTTTTCCAACTACAGGTCTGTATGAAAGGAGATTCTCTTTATATCTTAAAACCAGAACAACAGATCGAAGCACATCGAATACAGAAGCAGATATAAGAAGTCGGCTCTCGTCCATTAAGCCAGACATTAAAGAGATGTACAACAATGTGAAACAATGCAATCTTTGCCATGAATTTAATTTTGTTTTAGAAAACACAGTTTTTTCACACAAAAATGTAGGTTTTCCGTATAAACATCTAGTGGGCTTAGTGTTTTGAGTGAATTAATGAAAATATTTTTTAAGTTACCATTTCAGTTTCTAACAGGGTAGCTATTGATAGCTGTAACCCCCATAAACAAAATATTTCTGCAGTCCTCAGTAATTTATTAAAGAGTATAGAGAGTTCTGGAGATCAAAACGTGAAAAAAACCTTTGTTTGTAGACAAAACTTGAGCTGATTGTCTATCTTGGGTTGGTTACTTGCGGTGACTTCATGAGGAGCCCCTGTTTACAGTTCGTGCTGCTATATTGTCCTGTCTGGGCCCCAGAGACTTTGACCCAAGCTAACTTATTTCCTCCTTATAATACGGACAGCATTGGCCCCTTAAGGTTTTTCGTTGTTTTATCTGTGGCTTTTTGGTTTATTCCCCCTCCCTCTTTTTCCTTAAAATTTTTTCTTTTCCCCATTTTCCCATTCTCTTTATTCTTTTAAGTGTTCCTCATTTTTCCCCCTAGTTTTTTAGTGTGGAGTTTTTCGAGTTTTTGTCTGGTATTGTGTTTTGATTGAATTATGAGATAAGTTCATGGGGAGGACTTCCTTTGGCATGTGTGAAATTGTGATTTGGCAAATACAGGTATTTTTGGATGTTTTTTTCTCTTGTTTTTTTGTTTTGTTTTGCCTTGTTTTTCATTAAAATAAGTAACTTAAGGGGCGCCTGGGTGCCTCAGTCGGTTAAGCTTCTGACTTTTGGTTTCAGCTCAGGTCATGATCTCAGGGTTGTGAGATCAAACCCCACATTGGGCTCCACGCTCAGTGCAGAGTCAGCTTGAAATTCTTTCTCTCCCTCTCTTTCTGTGCATGTGCACTCACGCGCGCGCTCTCTCTCTCTCTCTCTCAAATAAATAAATATATATATATTTTAAAGTAACTCATGTTTACATGCAGTGGTGTATTATGTTCTTTTAAATGGATGGATACATAGTTAAGTCTTTTTTATTTCTTATATAGTAACTATTAATAGATATAGTGCATATAAACAAAAACTTTTGGGGGACTCCCGTTATTTTTAATAGTTGCAAAGAATTTCTGAAACCAAAAAGTATAAGAAGCACAGATGTAGACAAAATTTGGATTAATTCTCCCTGGTTTTGGTTGGTCAGTGTCTTGGTAATTTCATAAAAAAAAATTTTGCAATTCCTAGCCCCTGTTTAGTCCTGGCTGTGCCTCAAAGAGGCACTTGCCGGCTTGGTTTGCTGTCACTCTGGCGGAGGAAACTGGTTCTCAGCGACCTGATCCAGGACTTTGACCAAAGTTAGTTCTTTTTCTTCTTCAGATACAGAGCATTGGCCGTGTGAGGTTTTTTAAACAGGTAATTTTTATTTTTAAATTTTGAGATAATGTTAAATTTAGAAAAGTTGCAAAACTTTTCTAAATTTAAGAGAGTTCCTATACATTCTTCACTCTGCGTCCCCTTGTGTTAACATCATAGATAACCACAGAACGTGTATCAAAACTAAGAATTAATAACTTGGTGTAATACTATTAACCAAAACTAAGAATTAACCTTGGTGTAATACTATTAACCACAGTGCAGAACTTGTTCAGATTTCATCAGTTTTTCCACTGATGTGCTTTTTCTGTCCTAGGACCCACTTCAGGATCCCACATTGCGTTTTGATTGTTATGTCTCCGTAGTCCACTCAGATCTGTGACCATTTCTTAGTCTTGCCAGGTCTTTTATGACATTGACCATTTTGAAAAATACTGGTTAGTTTATAGAATGTTCCCCAATTATGGTAACCTGAAATTTTCTCGGGGCCTTATGTTCTAATTCCATTTTTTCGTCGTGGTGAGACACACATAAAATTCACATTTTAATCATTTTTAGGGGTGCCTGGGTGGCTCAGTGGTTTAAAGCCTCTGCCTTCGGCTCGGGTCATGATCCCAGGGTCCTGGGATCGAGCCCCACATCGGGCTCTCTGCTCCGCGGGGAGCCTGCTTTCTCCTCTCTCTCTGCCTGCTTGTAATCTCTGTCAAATAAATAAATAAAATCTTAAAAAAAAAATTCACATTTTAATCATTTTTAAGTCAAGTGGCATTAAGTACATCCACAGTGTTATGTAACTGTCTTTATCATTTCGAGAAATTTTTTGTCATCTCAAACAAATTCCGTATCAATTAAACAAGAACTCTCATCTCCCCCTCCCCTAGCCTCTCGCAACCTCTGTTTTACTCTCTATGAATTTGACTACTCTAGGGACCACATGTAAGTGGAATCCTACAGTATTTGTCTTTTTGAGTCTGGCTCCTTACACTTAACATAATGCTTTCAAGGTTCATGCATGTTGTAGCTTTTTTTTTTTTTTTAGATTCTATTTATTTATTTGATAGATGGAGATCACAAGTAGGCCGAGAGGCAGGCAGAGAGAGATGGAGGAAGCAGGTTCCCTGCTGAGCAGAGAGCCTGATGCGGGGCTCCTAGGACCCTGGGATCATGACCTGAGCCGAAGGCAGAGGCTTTAACCCACTGAGCCACCCAGGTGCCCCATGTTGTAGCTTTAATTCCATTTTTTTTTTTAAGATTTTAATGTATTTATTAACAGAAATCACAAGTAGGAAGAGAGGCAGGCAGAGAGGGGGGGGAGGCAGGCTCCCCGCTGAGCAGAGAGCCCAATGTGGGGCTTGATCCTAGGACCCTGAGATCATGACCTGAGCCGAAGGCAGAGGCTTTAACCCACTGATCCTCCCCGGTGCTCTTTAATTCCACTTTAAAAAGTTAACTCAGGAGGTGCCTGGGTGGCTCAGTCACTTCAGTCTTGGTTTTCAGTCTTGGTTTGGCTCGGTTCCTGACCTCAGGAGATTGAGCCCCACCTACTCAGCAGGGAGCCTCCTTGAGATTCTCTCCTCCTCCCTCTGCCCCTCCCCCACACACCCTTGGGTGCGTGTATGCTCTCAAATAAATACATAAATCTTTAAAAAAAAATGTGAACACGGGTTTTACTCTGATGACATGTCTTGAGTTGATGTTAGAAAATCTAATTATTGGGACATGTAGTTGTAGTGAGCTTAGTAATATTTTAAATGAATTAATAGTGTAACATTTTCTCAGTTTTAATTATAATACAGTCGTTATAACCCACATAAACAAAAGCTCTTTGAGGTCCTTGGTAATTAAGAGTGTAAAGAGAGTGTAAAGGGTTTCTAGAAGTGTGAGAATCTTTTGTAGACAAGCATGGGGTTGATCATCTCTGTCCTCCATTGGTTGGCTACTTGATATGACCTCACACTGAGCCTTTGTTTTGCAATTCCCTGAGTGCTGGCTGGGCTGCTGGAAGGTCCTCGCTGCCTGGGTTTGCAGTTATTCTAGCTGAGGAAGCTGGTTCTTAGTGACCCGAGGGACTTTGACCAAAGTTGGCTCTTTTCCTCCTTCTAATACGGAGCATTGGCCCTTTTTTTTCCCCCATTAAAAGGATCATTTGGCTTACTTGGATTTCATCATGACAGATTTTTTTTTAAGCTTCTGCGTTGGCTATTGGTCAATTCCAAATTTGAAAACAGCAAAGCTTGCTTAGCTTCTATCCTTGAAGAACCTTGGTGCCCATAATAGCTGAAGGCCAGTGGGCTGCAGTCGCTCACTGCGGCCCTAGCACCAGCAGTCTGTTCCTCCTGCCGCTGCGGAGCCCACAGTCTTTGTTCCTATTTTTCTTCCATGCTTAACTCTTTGGTGGCCCTGTTTCTGAATGAAACATGCCCGCCAAATCCCACACTTGATGGAGAAACACTTTATTTTCTACTGTAAGAGGTAAGCAGATTTGGTAACAGGGTGCGAACTATCTTTGCTTGATGAGTCTTTAAGGGACAGGTAAAATAGCGGTAGATAACAAAGTTTCGGAAGTATTTTAGCATTCTCCACCTTGTTCTTTGGCTCGTACTCATTCTCCAATTCCCATGACCCCCCTGACTTTGGAAGGCTTCCCTTGGGGCAGCTAGGAGTAGACCTTGGGGTCTCCTCTAATTGTCACTTGTACCAGCTTGAGGCGGATCTTTTAAAATTCATCCCATTTGCTCAGAATCACTTCTCATCGGGTCATTAAAAAACAGTGTTTAATCAAGTGCTCAACTTATATCAATTTGAGTCTGCATATGGACTTGCAGAATTATAGCTCCATTTCCCATCACTCAGCAGTCCCATAATCCTCTGCTTTTTACACAAAGCTTGCTTCTTTTCAGATTCACATGTGGCTTTCATTTCAATTCCAGAATTGAATTTGATGTGCTTTTCTCTCTCTCTTCGGCCACTGGTCGGTACGGAAGATAGACTTTTGCTATCAAAGGAGATTTGTTCATTCTGTTAGCTAAGCCAGACTCCGTAACAGTGCCTCCTGGATGGCCCTATAGTACATTACTTTTCCACGTGGTTAGGGAGCTCTAGAAGGGACCAACTGGTTGAGGGCTTGAATGGTTGACTACCCCTTCCCATCCTCGCTCACAGGGCATAGTTTCCGCTGAGGCCACTGGCTTTAGCTATAGACATCATAATAGCCAATACGGATTGAACACTTAACCAATATGGATCCCAGACACTTGTTTAGCTGTCTTACGATGATTAACTCATTTAATCTTTGTGAGATGGTAGGTCCTCCTGTTTTACAGATGAGGAAACGAGAGGTCCAGAAATGTTGAGTAGCTTGCTTAAGGTTACAAACCTGAGCGGTCCAGTGTGTGTCGGTGTCAAGAGCAAAACTTTCTTGACTGTGGTGAACCCTTTGGTTCTGCTTCAGTTGTATCCACGCAGTAGGAGGTAGGTAGATCCCTTAGGATTTGCTTCTAGTCTGTGGGGAGTAAAACCTGTCTCCCAGGTTGGCTTCTGAGTGGTCATGGCCTCCTTGGCCCCAGATTGTTTCTGTTCTTTGTGGCCCAAGGGTGAGATGCGGCTCTCTGGGCTTACCTTTGTGGTCTTGACCGCTCGTATAAGAGCTACGGAAAACTTTTTTAAAAAACTTTGTTATTTAATCCTGGCTTCTGATTGTCCTCTCTGTGTCTTCTCATCTTCTGGATTTTTAAGGACCATTTCAAAAAAGCCAGAGTCCCGAGACCTAAAATTGGTAACCAGCAGTAAGTACCTCATAGCATGGGACCGCTTAGATTCCTAGATTTGACTGTCTTACCCTGTAGTGCCTGGGAATTGCTGGGATTCTAGAACTCTTTTTGTAGGTATTCCCCCACACCTCCCTTCCCCCCAAAAAGGAAAAAAAAAAAGCTTTTGTGCGTGGATCTTAACTGTATGTTTTATCACAAAAATAACGTTCTCCCTTTACAACCCTCTACGTGCCACTGACACAGAGGCCCAGAGCTGCTTGCTTTTGGCCGTGACTGCCAAGGGCGCTGAGCACCGCAGCTGGTAGTGCCAGGCCACTGTGTGCATTCGGTTCTTGCCAGTTCAGTCCTGGGAGCTGAGCTCTGGCCGTCCTGCTGGGCCTCTCTCTCCCGTTGCTTGTTTTATGTGCCACTACTTCCTGTTTGCTTTTGTTCAGTCTTTCTTTTGGTTCCCTGCTCTCTCCCGAAGCCAGCCCCCCACAGCCATGCTTACGGCTCTCCCAGACCTCTGCTGTTGTGTCTAAGACTCATTGTTCTGTGCCCCTCTATGGAATTTTAATTAACTTGAGTTTAGGAGTTTATGATTGGATTTACTTGCTTGTCTTACCTGCGCAATAGTGCCCTTTTCTTGATCCCGTTCGGCATTTGGAGTTTTATTAGCAAAGTTCTAAAATTGTAAGGCTGTTGTAAGATGCCAGCATGGAGCGAGGTGAAGCAGTAAGCTGCTGCCCTTATTTCAAGCCTCATTTACCCACCTGTGCCCCTCTCATTGTCCTTGCAGAGGAAGAGTCGTACTTGGCGTTCAAACCCGATTTCGCTTTTCCAAGATCATGGTTATGTGCATTTCTAAATTACTGTAGAACCCGTCTTTTTGTTACCGGGTGAAACCAAACTCCAGGTAGGTTACCTGGAGAAGCAAAGCCTGTGGGCCCCCTGGAGAGGGGTCACCCCTCTCCACACCCACCTCCAGTTCACTTTTATCTGCTAGCGGAGGTAGCCGCTGTTCGCACGCAGGTGTCTTTTAGTGACGCAGGCCACCGCGTCCTTCGAGAGTGCATGGCAGTGTTTTCTTAATAATAAAAAGGCTGTCGTAATGGGTTAGGCCCATAGGGGCTCGGCCCTTCTATACTTGTATTCCCAGGGAGCAGAATCTCTACCTTAATTACCACGTCGCGCTGGCGGAGAGGTGTGGCTGCTAATTGATTAGACCACAGTCCTTTGCATTGATGCGGAACTGTTGGGGTGGTTTTGCTTTATTTCGTTTCTAAATAAACAAATAGATTTGAGCCAGGTAAGTTTATTTTGGAGGGCTGAAGAGCCGAGTAGGGGGTGAATCTCCTGTCTTTAGCGCCACTTCAGTATCCTTTCCTAGCTTGGCGGTATGCACTGCATCGGCTCCCCTGCCGTCCTGGTGTGCGCCGTGAATGTGTCTTTCCCCTCCCTGCCGCTCTGTGTGCTCCCTCTCTGTCTGGTAGAACCAGATTCCTTTATTTGGTTTGCTGTTCGTTCCCTCCTATCTTGGAATGGCTGAACTCTATTCTGAAGTGTATTTTTAAGATAGTGTTTAAAAGCAAACACCCTGCCTTTCTTGAAACCACAGAAACTGCTTGTGAAACAGCCGCCAGGGCAAGCTGCCAGACCTGTGCTCTTAACCCACCCCAGTGACACATGTCAGACCCCGGCAGCGCCCCGTAGTCCTGACGGTGGCGTGAGGATTTTCTCAGTAATACGAGTGTAGGTGCTGAGCTCCCGGCTTTGCCTCCAGGATGCCCGCATTATAACCCTTTTCCCAGTAAACCGTTCCAGAAGAGTCTTGTGTAGCTAATCTGCTACCTACTCTATAGGAAAGGTTTTAAACAACAAACCCAATTCCCATTCCCCCTCACTTTTTTTTTTTTTTTTTTTTAATTTTAATTTCAGGAAGTGATTTTCTTTTGAGATGATTTGGACCAAGCCTCTTACCAGCTTTTCCCATTTACCTTAATTTTTTATTTTTACCTTAAAGTTAGAACTGGCTTCAGAATTGTTTTCCTCCACAATGGAAGAGAACGTGGGCCTTGATCTTATCCCCAGGTCCTGAAATGACTTTTTTTTCTTTCTTTTTCCTTTTTTTTTTTTTAAGATTTTATTTATTTATTTATTTGACAGAGATCACAAGTAGGCAGAGAAGCAGGCAGAGAGAGAGAGGAGGAAGCAGGCTCCCTGCTAAGCAGAGAGCCCGATGCGGGGCTTGATCTCAGGACCCTGGGATCATGACCTGAGCCGAAGGCAGTGGCTTTAACCCACTGAGCTACCCAGGCGCCCCATCTTTCTTTCTTTCTTTTCTTTTCTTTTCTTTCTTTCTTTCTTTCTTTCTTTCTTTTTTTAATGGCATAGAATTTTCTCCGTTTGTCTAGGGAATTTTATTTCTTTCCAGGTACTTTCAGAAATGAGTATTTGTTCCTCCCTACTACCTTCCAGAAGAGCTCTGCCACTCTGGTACTGCCAGCTCTGCCACTGCTGGTAGCCCGATAGGTAAGGGTCCTGTTTAAAAACTGGGATCAGTGTGCACTGAGCCCTGGCACTGATTGAGTGGGAGTTAAAGGGGGAGATGGGGCTTGATGACCAACAGTTGGGACATAAAAGGAAAAATATATAAATGTGGCTCCCTCTGCAGGGTCAGCACTGTGGTGGGGGTTCCAGATGCCGAGCTTTAAGAATCCCTTGCAAACTTCCCCAAGAAGTTTTGTTCTCTTAGTTTACTCTGACTTCATTTCCGTGACCTGAGTACCTGTTCTGACTTTGTGTTTAAGCTCTTTCCCATCTTTGCTTGTCTGTTAGGCCTGTCCCTAGTTTCCAGATGGGGAGGAGACCAGGAAGGCTCAGTGCTTGGCTCTTCAGTGGTTCTCCCTGGATTGGCTTCCTCTCGGGCTGTCATCCACGACTCAGCACTGTTGACTCAGTGGGCAGGCATTCCCATTCGCTGAAGGCCCAGGGTTTATACAGATCCTGGCAGAACTCTGTGGTCCTAGCTGAAAGCGGGACCTGCGACTTTCAGATCTCTTCACCCATGGTTCTTCTGAAAAAGAACAAAAGCCATAGACGTAAATTGGGGGGAATAAGTGGACTGTTAACTCTAGTTCCGATTTGGTCCCACATTGGGCTGCATGATTTGTGCTTATTTATCTCTCCTGCTAGATAATCAGTTCTTTTGAAGTCTGGGCTGTTTTTATCTTTTTCTGTATCCCTTCCTCCCCCAGAGTCTTTTGGAGTGCTTTATGCATGGGCATGTCTCAATTATTCGTGAAATAAAAAGGCAGAAAAATTTTGAAATAGGCATTCTTTACGGATAGCCAGCCTTGAGGGAGTGTGTCCATGTTGATTTGTAAATCAGACACCTCTCTATCCAGTTTTTGGACATACGAGTCTTAATTTGTGTCTTTTAACAGGTGTAGTGATGACTAAAGAGACAACTTTTTCAGGATGAGAGGGTAAGGAGAAAGGTTAACGTTACTGGATTTTGTTAAGCACCCAGAGAGGAAACCCTAGGGGGAGAACACACTGCCGAGGAAGCCTTGTCTGGCTTCCTGAAGTAGGGACCGGGGCCGGAAAGCAAGCCCTCCTCCTTTTGCGGAGTTTTCTTCTTGCCTCGGACACACAGCATCTCTGGCTACGTCGTTGCTTCTGGTTAGGCTGGCCTCATCCTTCTCTCTCTTGGATGGGTGAACAGAGGCACACTGAGTGTTGGGGATTTTGTCCAGAGGTGGCGAGATCATGTGGTCTGCATCAGAAACTGGAGTTATTTATAGTGGGCGAAAAGCTCAGGAGCATGGCACAGGAAGAACTAATTTCACACCACCTCAGTGCCTGGTGATGATGAGAACCCAGATTTTTCTTTGAGCATCTCGGGGGATGATGAGTTGCTTTTCTGAATTGACCCAAGAACTATGAGATCAGGGACCATGTTTTCCAGGACTGTTGTGGGTAGGGCAGGAATGAGAGGATGACCATTTTCTCCTTTCTTCTTGATTCCCTGGTCCTTGTGACTCAGGGTGTGAAAGCTCCACCTGACTTTTGAATCTCCTGCTTTTGAACTGGTGCAGAAGGCGCTAGTTGTGTTAGGGTGGTGGCAAAAGGACCTGTTGGACTGGTCTGCTGGGACCCGCCTTCCCCCCCTCCCTGGCACGGGGCAGGGAGACTGAAACTGCTCCTTGGGGCTCTGCCAAGCCAGTCTGTCCTCGTGGGTCACCTGCCCAGGGCAGTCAGGTGGGCAGCTCCAGACTCAGGAGCTCCCCAAGGAGCTAGGCTGCTGGGGAGTCCTGCTGCGGGTGGGCTTGGTCACGGGGTGTGCCAGTGTGCCAGGAGGTGCCCATGTGCTGAGGAGCACCTCCTGGGTGCGGCTGACACTCAGTGTGCAGAGCCCTGGGGCCTGCTGGAAATAGACTCTGTGTCCCCGTAACTGTCCCTTGTGCCTTAGAGCCACGCTTATGGTAGGCAGAGAGTCTGGGAGGGTTGAGGAGCTTATAAATTGTGCCTAAATGAAGTCTAGGGAGGGAGAGGATCCTTCCCTAGGGCACCCTGAGTTCAGGGTTGTAATGTTTCTAAGTCTGGGGTAGTCACCTGAGTAAACTTTAATTTTTTCAGCCCTTGGCAGAGGAGATATTTCAACGTGTGAGCCTGGTGTCCGAGGCATATTATGTATGGAACCAGACTTTCAGGCAGGTTGACCCTATATAAGCCAAGGAAGGTCAGGATGTGGTCTTGAGGATGTACAGACCATGCCCACTTCCTGCTGCTGTCTCAGGGGCAGCCTGGAAGGCTTATGAGCACAGAGGCCCTGAAAACCCTCATGCCCACACAGGACAGACTTCATTTTATAGGTGGGGAGACACAGGGCGCGCAGGAGGGTGAATGGCTTGCTCAAGGTCATAGAACTTGTTTGAATGGGACCAGGTCTGGAATCACTCTATCTCTCTCGGGGACCTTGGCACTATACACCCCCTCACTTCCACTTCAGAGGCAGTCCTACTGCTTAGGAGGCCTGCATAGGCGCTGACCCACAGACCTCATGGCAGAAGGGAGGCTGGGAAAGGACAAGTGGAAGGGCAGCAGGCCCCAGCTCCACACGCCGGATATGCATTCTGAAGTCCTGCCAGGCACTCCATCCGTAGAGGTGCCAGAAGGCCTTGGGGAATGGATTGAGAGCAACGGGCACTAGCGTTCTAGCCCTGACCTGGTTGGAGGGCTCACGTGAGGCAGAGTTGTGCTGAGAGCTGTCAGGTGAGGAGACTCTGGGAGAAGCAGGAAGACCCTGACCCTGACTTTCCCTCGTGAATTAGGAAGACATTTATAGAGAGCCTGCTAGGTGCCGGATACTGTACCCAGGCACTGAGGACACAGAGATGACCCAAGTCCTGGAAATTTCCCTCAGGCTGCTCTCAGTCTTGAACAAGACAGCCACCAAGAGTTGTGAAGTAGGCCCTTCAGCAAGCCACGAAGTCCTTGTTCAAGAGGCTTGAAGTGATGTGTGTCAGGGACCTTGTGAAGTCAGAGGAGTGGAGCAGGGAAAGCTTCCTGGAAGTGATGTCTGAGCCGAGGCTAACCAGGAAGGAAAATGGGAGTGCATGGTGGAGGAGAAGTGTTCCAGGCAGTGGGAGGCAGTAGCAAAGGCCTGGAGGTCGGGGAGAACATTCTACATTGGAACACTGTTGGCTGGAGCCCAGAGTGAGACTCTAGGAAGGGCCAGGGGCCAGGCTGGAACTGCAGGCAGGGAAAGGGAACCAGCCAGCTCATTACGCAGCTGAAGGAAGAATCCAGAAGCCATGTGGGTCTGGACTGAAAATCCATTTTATGGATTGCGTTGGTATTTTATGGATATGTAAACATATATGTCTCTACATAGACATTTACACACGTACACACGTGCACACAGATACATAAATGCGTTGGAGGAGCGCTGAGCCTGTGAAGCCGTCTCTTCCTCTTGCCAGTGCCCAGCGCCCTGCTGACGTGACTGTTGGTGCCCCCCACCCCATGTTGCAGAGTGAGGGGTGGGACTGGTTTTTTACCTGCTGGTTTGGGTGGAGAGGAAGCTGAGGCTACCGTCCTGGTCAGGGGACTGTGGCTTTAGCTTTGGGGCGGGCTGACTAAGGACGCTCAGAACCGATTTCCCTCTTCTCCTAGAGGAGTGACTCTCAGGCCACTGCTGCCACCTGAGGTCCTGGCTGGCTTTTCAAAGGCAGCCTGTGGAAGGCCCCTGGTAGCATTGGGTGAGAAAGAGGAAGGACCTGGTGGCTGTCCCTCCTGCCACTCTGGACAGACAGTTCTGTCGCTCAACAGCACCTCTCTGTGGCAGCCTTGGGCTCTGCTCTGGCGAAGGAGGCGTTCTCTCCTCCCCGTGGGAGGGGCCGTCATCTGTGGCTTCTGCTCTGCCCTTGGTCACAGAGTCACTTGCGCAACACAGCCAGTGAGAGTCCCCCTGCCGGCCTGTCCTCAGCTGCTTGAGTGGCAGACCTTAACTTCCAAGGCTGGAGAGGTGACCACGCTCCAGACTGCAGGGTTCAGGGCACAGCTGCCAAAGCATGTGAAGAGTGACCCAAGGTTAGAGCATGGACTGTCCACCTCAGAAAGGCGTCATGGGAGGCTGGGTGGCTCAGTGGGTTAAAGCCTCTGCCTTCGGCTCAGGTCATGATCTTGGGGTCCTGGGATTGGGTCCCACATTGGGCTCTCTGCTCGGCAGGGAGTCAGCTTCCCTCTCTCTCTCTGTCTGCCTCTCTGCCTACTTGTGATCTCTGTCAAATAAACAAAATCTTCTTTAAAAAAAAAAAAAAAAAAGGAAGGCGTCATGGGACCATGTTTCGGTTCAGACTGCATACGGATGCTGCCCTGCACATGGCTGGGCTGTCCCCTCCCCTGCCAGGGAGTGAGTTTTGTTCCTGTGCTCGCCTGGCTTTTACTGTTTCCCCTTCTGCCTTTCCCCAGGGACCGTAAACCTGCCCACCTCCTCTTATGTTCTCGTTCTGATAGGAGTACCATTCAGAGTTCTTGGCAGGGGACCAACTCACTTCTATCCATGTTGGTTTCCCCTCCTTCTCCCAGTGTGTCTGATGTGCGCGTTCCCCAGAGTTCCTTCTGTGGCTGGTTGGCTCTGTAGGGCCGAGATTGGAGCGCGCGCTACGGGAACTCAGCTGCTGCCCTCCCTGGTTTTAGGGGCGGAGCTTGAAAATAGAGAATCATAATCTCCCTTCCTCCTCTTCCTCCTCTTCCTCCTCCCCCCCCTTTATCCCCCTCCTCCCCTTCCTCCCCCCTCCCGCCCCGTCCCACCCCCAAAACTGCCAAGCAAACTGGAGTGACCGGCTCAGAGGCTCCAAGCGGGGACTCAGCCCGCCTCACTGCCCCGCATGACAGCAGCTCTCTGGAGGAAGATGAATGCACGCGTGAGTATGTGAGCGCCGGAGCACATTCCCGTCTCGGGCTGGTTCTGTGTGGCAGGTGTGGACGCACGTGCTGTCAGGGAGACCAGGGCTGCTTAGAGGAGATGGTGACCCAGCCAGGTGTGTGTCTGCCCAAGGCCCACCCCCTGCTTCTCTGAGGCATGGGGAAGTGGAGGCCCCCCCAAACAGCCCTGCTCTTCGAAAGAGCTCGGTGGGTGGTTTGGGGAGGTTGTTCTTGGAATCCCTTGCAGTGTGGTACCCCTCTTTTCCCTAAGCCAGGCTCTCTGGTTCCTAAGCCGGACTGCTACCCTCTGTTTTCATAGTAGGGGTCTATCTTCCCTGGTCTCAGCTAGACTGAGTAGAGGGTTAGGGAAGTGGTAGCTGCTCCCCTTTGCTAGAAGGGGAAATTGAGGGAGGGAGCGCAGGTTGCCAGCAGGTGTTTGACCGGCCCTCTTCTGCCCATCTTTCCAGCCAGCCAGGGAACACCCAAGTGGAAACACCTTGCTGCTAAGGCTCAAGCGCCTGGGGCAGTGACCAGACCAGAGTAGCCCAGGCTTGCCCAGAGAGGGGCCGGTTGGTTACTTAGGGGCTGTGACAAATGGCTTTGTGGTGGAACAAGGTGGGGGAGAATCTCATTTCGCAGAGCCAGGGGCCAGCTTCTCTGCAACTTTGCTCTTAAGAGCTTAGGCTGCCTGGAGCCACGGACTCAGGGGCTGACCTCTCTCCCCTCCTCCTCCCTGTGTCTTGTGACCAGTGCTGCCATTGTCAACTTGACTTGCTGGTTAGAGAGGATGATCCTCATTGGGTCCCCAGACTCCCTGCCACCTGAGTCCCTCTGCCCTGGAGCTGTCCCTGATTGCCTCCCTGTTCTGGCTTTGAGGAGGCAAGAAGTGGTTTAGGAAGTTCTGTTTGGGTAGTTTGACTTCCGGTTGGCCTGTAGACCTCTGAGAATGGAGTGCTTGTTTCATCCAAAGACCCCCTCGGACCCTCCCTGCGTAAACCCCTACATAAACCTACGTAAACCCTGTGTAAACCTCCCTGCGTAGACCCTACACCTGAGACATTTCTTGGAGGGCCAGAAAGGCTTTGCTTGGGTATGAATTTAGTTTGGGGCTCTTCGTGGGGGACTATGTTGCCCTTAGTCTCGCCCCACCCCCAAAAAACCCTAACATTAACCTTTCGTACAAAGAACATTGAAAGAATTGAGCAGTGCCTCAAGGTCACGGGATCATAAGTGCATTTGGCTTAGTTAGCTGGTTTGGTGTTGGAGATTTCTGCTTTATATTTGAGCAAAAGATTTCTTGACAGGAGGCCTCTGAGCCGTGTTGCCAGTGCTTGCCCTGTGTACAGGGTTTGCCCCCTTCCCTCCCCTGACAGGTTGTTTTAATCCTCTTGCCTATAAACAAGTGCAGCAGAACGTGTCCGGCCAGCTCACATGACCTTGGTTATCTCTTCACGGGGTAACCAGCATCAGTTTTAGATACCACGGTCACTTGACGTGGCAGAGCTGTCAGGGTGAAGAGGTGGAGACACCAGGAGGAAGCCTGGGTCTGCCAAGGACGGTACCGTGGTCCCCTCTTACCCAGTGTCACTTTCCGCGGTCACCCGCAGTCCAGAAGCAGATGGCCCTCTTTCTGACATAGCGTCGGAAGGTCAGTAGTCACCTGACGCTACGTCCCTCATGGCACTTCATCTCAGCACGCAGGCATGGTGTCCTCTCCCATCCGGACGAGAAGGGGGAATACAGTACAGGAAGATACTTTGAGAGAGCGCGTTGACATAGCTTTTATTACGGTATACTGTAAAATTGTTCCATTTTATTATTATTATTTTTTTAAGATTTTATTTATTTATTGGACAGACAGAGATCACAAGTAGGCAGAGAGGCAGGCAGAGGGAGAAAAGGAAGCAGACTCCCCGTGGAGCAGAGAGCCCGATGCAGGGCTCGATCCCAGGACCCTGGGATCATGACCCGAGCCAAAGGCAGAGGCTTTAACCTGCTGAGCCACCCAGGTGCCCCGTTCCATTTTATTATTAGTTTTTGTTGACAGTCTCTTACTGCGCCTAATTTATAATCAGACTTTGTCACTGGTATGCATCTATAGGAAGATACGTAGTATATAGTCGATCCTCAACAACATAGGGGTTCAAGGTGCCGACCCCCACACAGCCGAAAATCCGTGTATAACTTTAGACTCCCCCAAACTTAACTACCCATAGCCTAATGTTGACCTTACTGATCGCGTGAACAGTTGATTAACCCAGATTTTGTATGTTATGTGTGTTATATACTGTAGTCTTAAAATAAGCTGGAGAAAAGAAAATGTTACTAAGAAAGTCACAAGGAAGAGAAAATACATTTACAGTACTGTTCTGTATGGAAAAAAATCGGTGTATAAGTGGATCCGCACAGTTCAAACCCGTGTTGCTTATGGGTCAGCCATATACAGGATTTGGTATCATCTGTGGCTTCGGACATCCGCTGAGGGGGTCCTGGAGAATATCCCCCATGAATCAACAGGGACTGCTGTTAAGTGTGGGTATATGTGACTCCTTAGTGGGGACTTGGCGGCAAAAGTCAGCGCCTGTGGGACAGGGGCGAGAAGGAAGGCAGTTTCATTCCTCCTGCTTTTACTCTTCCTGAATTCCTACTTCCGGTGTCTCGTTTCTCTTTCTCCTCTATCTCAAATCCTGGCTTCGGGGCCCAGGACCTGCAGCTGTTTCGGGAAACTGCCCCTGAGACAGATGCCTGCTAGTTCATGGATACAAAACCCAACACCAAATATCCCATCTTCCCAAACAGTGATCTTGTGTTGTGTGATGGACAGCTGGTGGCAGGAGCCCGGCTGCCGCTGCTGAGTCTCAGAGCCCGAGCCGCCCCAGAGCTCGGAGTGCCGGAGTGCCGCGTGGTTTCCATCACCACCCCCCCCCTGCTCCCCGCATGCCGGCTTCCCTGTCTTACTGAAGAGGCAGTACTCTTCAGGACGTGCCAGGGATTCTAGCCACACTGTGTGTGAGTTGTGTGTGTCTGTTTCTTAACGACTAGGCACATGTCCCATTGTGACTGTTGATTTGCAAGCTTCCAGGTCCGTATATCTAGAAAATATTGCCGACATTGTATATCATGGGAGCTGTGGGGTGCACGCTAGATTTTCCTAGGGTAGGATGTGTAGGTTTAATATGTTTTCAATCAGGGCAGGGTAGAGTGGCCTTTTCTGGAAGGGATAAAACAGTTGAGCCGCTGGAGCCTTTGCTGGCTCTACCAGAAACCCAAGTCCAAGTCCAAGCTGTGCCAAGAGATGAGCAGAACCTGGTCTTCATCTCCGGAGCTCTCCCAGGCCAGTTTGAAAAGATGCATGCACCTCAGGGATCTTAGTTCCTTCTGTGCCTCTGGGGTCTTTGTGGTGGTTGCTCGGACTAGGTAGAACAGTACAATGGGTAGTAGTGGCCTCCTGCTACCCAGCTAGATTCTTCTGATCAGAGTTATCCTGGGTGGGTTTTTTTCCTCTCAGTCTTCAGATCTTTATTTAAGCCACCACGCCTGTTAGTAATTAGAGCTGCCCTTTGGGATGTGTTGGGGAGGGTCTGTTTGCCTCTGTAGGTACCCTTTCTTCCTTGCACTCTCTAGGTGAATTCAGAGGTGATGAGCTAGAGACTAGGCTGCTTGCCTCCTTCAAAATAACCAGCATTCTGCTGTCTGCAGCCTGCATAATAGTGCATTTAACAGTGCCCGACAGTGGCCCCCTCTTTCCCCAGCTCCACTGTCAGATGGTGGTGTCGTTCCAGAGGGCTTCCACCAGCACTGAGCCAGTCTGTACCAAAGATCCCTGCTCCCAGTTCCATTTCAGAGGTCGGAAAACTCCGACTCACAGGGACACCTGGGTGGCTAAGTCGGTTGAGTGTCTGACTCTTGGTTTCGGCTCATGTCACGATCTCAGGGTCCTGAAATCAAGCTCCTAGTTGGGCTCTGCGCTCAGTGTGGAGCCTGCTTGAGATTGCCTCTCCCTCTGCTCCTCCCACTTGGGCTCTCTCAAATAAATTAATCTTAAAAAAAAAAAAAAAAGACTCTCTTCCTAGGACTTTCTTTGAAAAGATGAATTAACTGTTAAAAGTGCTTGTTAAGAAAGCCATGGATAATGGCTGTCTTCTCATGTACCATCTCTTCTGCTCCCTAGGTCAACTGCACAATCACTAGGGCACCCTGAGTAGAGTGGCCATTGCCACCAGAAAATGACCAGGGTTTGGCTTTCGGGGACACCGAGGCCTACTGGCAGAAGCTGACATAGACACAGTCTCGCTGAGAAGCTTTCCAGTCTTTCCCACCTAACTTCTAATGAATGAGCCTTTTCCCAAACATCTGGCCGGCTAGCAAAGGCACCTGCCCAGGTCGTGGCCACTTAGTAACAAGGTCCAACAAGTCTCCATCCTCAGTCCAGGGATGAGGCCACAGTGGGCCCAGTGAGATAGATGGGAAGCACATCCCAGGCTTCAGGTGCCAAGCAGGGAGACCATTCTAAGGAGCATATGCCCCTGATCTGTCGGGGGACAGTCCCAGGCTCCCTTTTCTTCTCTCTCTAGCTGGAAGAGAGAAAGCCAGAGAGGTCTTCCATGATGAGCCCTTCTTTCCTGGAAGGCAGTACCTACTCAAAATTCCTTTTGAAACTCCAGCCTCATTTCTCACCTCTGCCTGGGTTCATTTCTCCTCAGACCCTGCCTCCTACCTGAACACCCCAAGTGCTTTGAAGCCTTGTCCCCCAACTCCAGTCCTTTTGTTCTAAGCCCTCACCCAAGGTTGGAAGGCTGTAGAGACTCAGTTACTGCTACCCGTGCTGCTTAGGGAGCAAAGACGTGTTCCTAGGACCCAAGGCAGAACTCTTGAGTTAGCTTTCCCGTTCTGGGCTGTGGTTTAAATCTTCGGTACGGTTGACATACCACTTCAAGTTCAATGGCCGGCCCTTGGGAGCTGGCCTGAGACAGTCACCATTTGTTCTTCTCCGAATCGAACTCTTGGGAAGTTGGGGATTTCTTGACCAATGTGCCCAGCCTATTTGTATATGCTTTGTATAAGTGTTCTCATTAGTCTGTTGGCCTTCTGGATGCCACATGACAAAGACAAACAGAAACATACAGGGGCGCCTGGGTGGCTCAGTGGGTTAAAGCCTCTGCCTTCGGCTCCGGTCATGATCCCAGGGTTCTGGGATCGAGCCCCGCATTGGGCTCTCTGCTCTGCAGGGAGCCTGCTTCCTCCCCTCTCTCTCTGCCTGCCTCTCTGCCTACTTGTGATCTGTCTAATAAATAAATAAATAAACAAATCGTTTAAATCATCCCTACTTTAAAAAAAAAAACAAAACCAGAAACATACAGAGGTACCACTTCACACCCAGAAAGGTCGTCTGAGAGCTACACTCCCTCCCGCGATCGCTCTAAGGGATGGGGGAGACCAAATTCTCAATTTTAGCTGATTGGGCTTATTGTCAGGAGGCACTGGAAACAGCCCCCACTCCCCTTCCCCGACCAGTCCCACCACTCAGAGGACGCTTCCACCTGTGAGCCAAGCAGCCCCCTGGGGGTTTGCTGAGGCCAGGCACAGCCAGTTGGGTTTTTAATGGTCACAGAAGCAGAGCAGCCTCACTGCGGCCCCACCAGGTGGGGACCATCGTGAGGTGACATGGCAGTGATGACCTTAGGTGGTTTCTCTTCCTTATTCCCCAGCTCGAGCTCCAACCTCTGGCTGTGGGGACTGCTGGGGCAAGGGCTGTCCAGTGTTCTTCCCGTATTTCCTTCTGCTCCTTCAACACCCTCCTTGAGGCTGGAGGAGCAGGGAGACAGTCTTTTTTCCACTTCCAGAGGAAGGTGCAGTGGAAAGAGGCACAGTGCTGTCTTATTCAGCACCTTCCAGTGGGGAGCTGGAACTGGATAGGACCCAGAAGGCCTGTTTCCCAGCCTGGAGCTGGAGCTGCTCCTCGGCGTGAAGTCGTTCTAAGGAAACCACTTGGGAAGGGGCAAATACAAGGGGTTAAATCTGAACTCAGGTAGAGAGGCTGTTGCATAAATGCCGAGAGAGGTTTTTTATGGGGGTTTTTTTGTTTGTGTGTATGTGTGTGTGTGTGTGTGTGTGTTTTGTTTTTTTTTTTTTAAGATCTCGTGCTTCTTTTTTACTTTGTGTTGGCAAAAACCCCAGGAGAAGATGGGAGATTCTGGGAGGAGATGATTATGCTGGGTGAGTCAACTGAGCTCCCCAGCTGCCGTTTTTAGTTCCTTTGCTTTTCTGTAACAGGAGGCAGCCTGGGGAGGGCTGGGGGCAGGGTGGGAATGCCAATTTTTGCAGCAGGACAGGAGGAAGGTGTGTATGGGTGAATTTTATTGGCGTTCCAGGGGTGACAGGGCCTTACAGTCATTACATCGGTTCAGGGAGGAAATACGAAAGCCGAGCTCTCAGTGTGCCAGAGAATAAATGTCTCCTACAAGTAAGTCACTGTCACTTCCCCAAATCTTAGAATGGCCCGTCCCAGCAAGACACAGTGGTTTTGGATAGCAAAGCAGGTGTGAAATTGGCTATGGAGAGGCAGAGAGCCGTCTTAAGTTGCGCCCAGTGGTTTTTGGGCATCAGGAAGTTCAGAGCAGAGCCCCCCACCACCATGATGAAAGGAGGGGCCTTGGGCTTGTTTGAGGGGGGTCAGGGACGGGAGTGTGGGGCGTAGGCCCCCCATCCCTGGCTGTGTCTGTGTTCTCAGTCTGTCTCCAGTCCACCTCTTGATGACATTTGCCAACATCATTGTGTCAGGAGAGAGCACCAAGGGCCTTGTCACCACCTGAGGAAGTTAGTTCGTGGAACTAATGCTTTCTAGATGCCTTCCCTGCTTGGGCGAGGGGATCTTGTGGCTTCCTGCCCACTCGGCTGTGTCTGCAGAGGACAGAGATGCGGGTTACTGATGCCGGGCCCAGAGACTCATTAAGATGACCCTACATGTTTTCTTACTTATTCCTCCATACCCATTTATGCATTCAGTACCGATCGCCGACCCCTGCTCTGCGGTAGAGGCCTTGGTGTGGCGGTGAATCCGACCTGGGTCCCTCCCGAAAGCTCTGTGTTGTGGGAAGGCCGGATGGGGAACCAACAACTACCTTGAAAGAGGAGAAAGGGGTCTTGTGGCAAAAGGTCTTGATCTTTCTCCTGCCCTTGTGGCACCTTCCAGGAGGGGGACTGGAAAGATCGATAACTTGTATCACTTTTATTCCTCAAGTATTTTACCACGGGCCAGCCGGGTGCAGGTACTGAGTGTCTAACTAAGGGCATATGAGGGTGAGCAAGACACCGCATCTGACCTCTCAGAGCTCGAGGAGGCTAAGGTGTGGCGACACAGGGTCCGATGAGATGAACGGGTACAGACGGGGTGCCGTGAGAGCCAGAGAAGAGACCGATCGCACTCTGCTCGGAAGGTGTCTGGATAATTCCTCAAACAAAAGGATTTGGGATAAACTAGGGATAAGCGTGTTTACTGACCTGGATCCCTTAAAAGAAGATGTCACATGAGAGCGGGAGCCTTGCTTTCAGTGTGTGTGGGTGTGTGTGACTCTTCGTACCACACTTCCGAGCCGTTTCCTCCCCCGCAGCCAGAGTGGCGGAGCTGGGGTCCCACTGCAGACCTGGGACTCCAGCCCTTTGCTCCACCATGTACAGCCAGACAGTGCTGAATAAAAACGTAAGCTACAAAGGAAGGAAGAGGGAGGCCCAGGCACCTCAGCTGCACTGGTTAGACTCCCATCAGCCCCCCACAATCCTCTGTGCAGTGAGCCAAACCTTTCTGCTGCAGGCTGCCTTCTGCCTCCCCCAGAGCCCTGGGCTGCTGGCAGGCGGACGCTCTCCTGTGATATGGAGGAACTTGTTGGTCTCCATGGTTACAGTAACCCACTGGTACGGGCGGCGCCGAGTGGAGCGCGAGGTTGGCAGTGTGAGCTTCCCCCAGCCCTTGGCACCATGTGGTACTGGTATGTCGGCTGTTTCTTGGGCCTCTTCTGGGAGGAAGGAGTTAAGGAGCCTGTGAGGAAAGGAAAAGCAGGCACACCTTCCTCCTCCTCTGGGCTACCTAGAGGCCAGAGGCGTGGCTGCCTTCTCATTCACCCACTTCTCTTGGCGAGAGCGGTTTTAGGTTAGGAAAGAGGGTCCTTTTTGCCTGACAGCCTAGCCATGGTGGACATCGGACTTCTCTGTGTTCCAGGAGCAATACCAGCTTTATTCCACTGGTGCTTTTGGTCAAGTTCTTAGAGATGATAGCTCTTCTGGGCTCAGAGGACCCCTTGAGATGGGAAGCAGGTTCCTATCCAAAAGAGAAGCAAGATCATAGGAAACATTGTCCAGACTTACCGAGCGCCGGGCCCTGCGGTCCACCCTGGTGTGCATTTTTCATTTTGTCTTCACGCCGATCTTGTGAAGTGGGGACAGCTGCTGTCCACATGTCCCCAGTGAGGAAACGGGGATCTAACAAAGTCAAGGAATCTTGGTTGTGCTCAGTGAACTAGTAAGGAGCAAAGGCAAGCCTCCCGCCCCAGGCCCCTCGGCCTCCAGAGGTCTGTTATGGTATCCTGCCTCCCTTACCAAGTGAGCAGAGATACTGCGGTGAGTCTAATGTAACACTCACTTCCCTCCTCTGTTTCTGGAAAGCAGGAACCAGATCTCTCTGAACTTTGTAACTAGCCCTGGCTCCAGAGGTAGGCCCGCAACAAAGGTTTACTGAATTAGCAACAGTAATTGGGGATTGAGATAGAGACCAGACCCCAACGAGCAGATTCTCAGGGACGAAGTGGGACTGGAAGCTGCCAAAGCTCTGGCTGCTCCGTAGGATCCGCCCTGTTTGAGGAAGAGCCCGGCATTTCCAGTGGCTTCGAAGGCAGGAGATTTGGGGGATGAGCACTGTACGGTGGTGTCCACGCATGCCAGGGGGCGAGCTGGAGGTGCCGGACCCGTTCTGGTCGGTTCTTGCCTGCTGGTCCTCCCAGGCACGTGCTTGCTCCTGCCGTGGCTGCTCGGAGGCCTACTGGCTGCTCCCCCTGGGCTCAGGCTGCAGTGCTAGGGCGAGGCTGGCAGCTCAGAGAGCCAGCAGGCAGTGACCCTCCGTGCTTTGGGCTTTGGGCTTCATTTGCTTGCTGGCTCTGCAGGTCCCCTCCGTCAGGGGGACACCTGCCGCTGCTAGGAGGGAGCAGCCGTCTGACACACACAGCCCCACCTCCCTCCTGCACCAGGCTATTAAGGGAAGGTGAGGCCCCCCCCCCCCGCCGGCGGAGCCATCACAGTTAATTTTGGGGGCGGGGAGGTGGCACCCGACCTCTCCACTGGTCAGTGCTTCCTGCAGCCTTATGAGATCTCTCCTACCCACAATTCCCCTTAGGTTTCTTGACTCTTGGCAGTTGAGAGTGACAGTTGCTCAGGATTAAAGGGTACAGAGAGGGTTTCTGGATGCGGCGAAGGAGGAAGGGTTAAAGAGCTAGCCATTTGCCACGGCCCTGTGACTTGTCAGCTCAGTCATACCCATTTCTCCCCAGCCTCTGTTTGAGGTCAGTGCTCGGTACTTCCTCAGTTTACAAAACCCCTTACTGCTTCCCACCAACAGGATTGAGGAAACAGTCCTCTGTCGCATTGCAGAACCCTAGGGACTGGAAAAATGAAGCCATTTGATCGTACTCTGATGACCTCTGAGTGAAGAGGCAGGTGGTCGCAGGCCAGCCTGAGCCCAGGGTCCAGAATAAACCCTAAGCTCTTGCACTGAGACCGGGGCCCACTTTGGAGAAGGGTGAGGAGCAGGGTGTGCTGTGGGACCCGATGGGTGTGTCCTTGCAACAGCCCTACGCACTGGCCTGAGCCAGACACTGGCATTCCTGTTGCCCTGGGTATCTCCCCCCAACCCACCTCTCCGCTTCCTTAACGTCTTTTGGGGGAAGCCAGCAAAGGGGGCCATGAGGAACAGCAGAGTGCTGACCTGGACACCAAAGGCCTGAGCTCCAGTCCCAGCTCAGTGCTGGGGGGCTGTGGGACCTTGGGCAAGTCTCGTAACTTCTGTGCTTTAATTTCTCATCTTTAACGTGAGGATGCAACAGTGTGGGTGCGGAGGACATAGGGAGTGTGTGGCCCCAGAAGATAGTGTCAGGAACGTTGAATGTGGTGATCTGGGCTCCTGTGTCAGGCAAACACTGAGTGGCATGGTCCTTCTGGGATCTGTGCTCAGGTGCTCGGAGGGCACAGAGGAGGTTTTGCCCTTCCCTAGGGGGCTTTATGGCCTACCGGCAGGAGATCTTTCAAAAGCTGCTTAGTGGGAAAGATCCTAGCCTAGAGATATGGGATGAATTCGAAGTAGTTCTGGGAGCCAGAAGGAAGGCGTGACCAGAACAAGGGAAGGCTCCAGTCACCCCACGTTAGCAGATGCCCAGACAGGAGAGCTCTGTAGTAGGAAGGTGTGAAGACCAGCATCCCGGCTGTCCCCGGCCCTCAGAGTTCTTAAAGCAGTGCTGTTGGAGGGTGTGCTGGTGGGGACTTGTGGAGGCTGGGTAGAAACCTAGGGATGGACTCCCAGAATGGGGGCCAGAAGGGACTTAGGGGCATTTGGTTGGTTCCCCATCTTTGGAGCGAGATTCAGGATCAAATGTCTTATTCAGTCAGTGACAAAGGTTTTTAGTCTAGAACTCATCGACATCTAAAGGGGCTTCACAGGGTCCCTGAACTCCCTGAAATTATGTCCAAAATATTTTGCATGTAAGTGGAATATGCAGTTTTCTAAGTTAAATACTGCTTTTCGTGAAGCAGGAGGTCCGTCTGCCACTGTTGCTTGACTGGTTTCTGCTTAAGCCCCATCCTGTTCTCCCATGGGTGGTTTACTGGGCTTTGGCAAGGCTGCTGCTCTGCGGGTCAGCCTGCCTGATTCACGCGTACTCCTCCCAGCTAGTGGGAGCCCCTACCCAGGTCCCACCTGCTGCAGGTGAGATAAGACTTTATGGCAGCCCCACTGGAGGGAGCCTCCTCGCCCTCTCCCAGCTGTTACCCAGCAAAGCACCGTGGGGAGGGTGGGGCAGCCCACTTCCGGGGAGGGGGAGGGGAAGGGAGAAGGAAGTTGATCTAAACCCGCCCCTCTCTCTGTCTCCCTTCCTTCCCGTCGGTCGCCCGCCTGCCCCTTTCCTCCCACCTTGCTCCCCGGCGTCGGTGTCCTGTCCTGGGACTGCATGCATCTTCTGGCCACCAGGCCCTGGCCTGCGGGAAGCCGTGGGGCTGTGCGTCCCTGTTGCTCTCCTTGCCAAGCCGGGTCTCTCTCTGCTAGTGGTGGTTTCGGTTGCGACACAGTCCAGGTTCCCAGGCAGGAGCCGCTGGGGCCTGGCTGCTTCACTGTTTTTCACTGAGGAGGTGGTGGAAGGTGTCGCCTGCTTCGGCTGAGTAAGGGTGGCTGGCAGAGCCGGCAGCCCCCGCCCTGGGCCTGGCTCTTCCCGGCCTCTGTACTTTGCCCTCGCTGCCTGACAGGTTCTGCTGTGGGCTCTGCTGAATGGAAGTTGCTGGTAGTCCTTGTCCCTTTCTCCAGCCGGGTATGTTTTCCCCCTCTCTGCTGTGGGATTGCCCCCTTCTCTCTCCTTCCCATCCCAGACACAGGATCTTTAAAGAATTGCTGAATGGAGCCAGGCGGTAGCACAGGTAGGAAAATCCCTGGAAAGAGGCGCTGGCTGGGAAAGGAAGAGAGGCCACAGAGGTTGAGTCAGCAGGCGCACCCCGAGTGAGAGGAGGGGGCGGGTGACAGGTGAGGCCCAGGGAGGGTGCTCCGGTGTTCCAGTGAGGGGAGCCTGGGATCTGGGGCAGGTGTGCTGGGCTGGCGCCCAAGGGACCCTTTTTTCCCCCACAGTGCCTGCATTTACTTTCCCTCTGGCCAGGGCATACCTGTCTCTCACCCCTCCCAGCCCCGGGGAAGTCTCAGGACACTTGAGGCCGAGCCTGAATGCAGAGCCCCACAGTGTGAGCTTTGCTGGGCGAGAACTGTTGGTAGGAGCCCCCAGTGTCAGGGAAGGGGCCCTGCCTACCTGAGTCACCACTGGGCCTCTGGGGTGGAGGCTGTCTTCCGGGTGAATCTGGCAACACGCCTCAGGCTGAGTTTGGAGATCCCAGGTTGAAGGGCCTGCTAGATAGAAGGTTCTTTCTTTTCTCCCCGGGTCCTGTATTCCACCTCCCTGCTGTTCATGTCCTGCTTCTGAGTCAGGCCTGCTAAGTCACCTGTGTGGTCTAGCCGTCAGTTCCAGATGCCGCCTCGCAGGGTTCTTTCTGAAGGCTGCCTGAGACTCACGCTGGCAACTCGCAACAGAGTTTTCCAGATTCTGAGGGCCTGGCGGTGGTGTTCTGTGGGCCAGGGCCTTGGGAATGTCGGGTGTTCCTACCTTACTGTGAGCAGGGAGGGCAGACGTAGAGGAAAGAGTGTGGCTTTAGCCAGACCCTGTTTCTTCCACCCAGAAGGGCGGCCAGTCCGCAGCCCCCCACCTGGTGGTGAGATCTGGATCCAGGGAGGGGCCGTGCTCCAAGAAACATTTCCTACTGGAGACTTTTTCCTTTCTCCGCTCCCTTCCTCTGCTTCCTTCCCTGGGCTCTCCTCACCTTGGCCCACATCCCTGCTACGGAAATTGTCTCAGAGAAGAGAAAAGGAAGGAGAGGTCTTTGGTCTTTGAGTCCTGACAGTTGGGTGATTTCAGTCCTCTGAAAGAGGAGTGGGTGAATTTGGGAGCAGGGGATCAAAGAGCACGGGTCTGGTCCCCGTCTGGTCGCCTCCCGTGGAGGCTAGAAGCGCTGGTGCAGGCTAGCCGCGCGGCCCGGGAGGCAGGCCATCCGCCGCCCAGCCTGGACCCCTCTCCGGCGGGGAGGGCCAGAGCATCTCTTGGTGTCTTGACCTCCGTTGAGCGACCACTGGCTTAGGAGGGCTCCGGTCAGAGATGGAGGTCTTGTTGCCAGAGACCTTTGACTTTGCAGACGGTAGTATTTGGGATCTAAAAATGATAGCAGTAGTGGTTGCTCTCCCTTGAGCCCTGGATGCAGCATCTTAACGTGTGTTCTCTCACCGGATGTGCTGCCACTTTACAGATGAGGAAACTAATGGCGGTAAGTGGGGGAGCCACGACCCAAACCTAGTTCTGCCGGACAGAGCTCCTCGGCCCCCACCAGACCATCTCCTGACGCAGATGTGTCCTCTTTTGGATGGTTTCCTGCCCTCTTTGTAATAATCCCATCTCCCTCTTAAGGATGGTGTTGATAGTAATAAAGTTAGCTTGTGTGGAGGCATTGGCAGATTTAGGATTTGGACACTAGCAGTTCATCTCTGGCATTTGCGCTCTCAGCAACCCCCTCTGCCCCTGTGAGGAGGGAGGGGGATGGCAGAGCTTCTCTGTGGTTATTGATGTGCCTGACGTCCCGTGTGTGTGTGTGTGTGTGTGTGTGTGTGTGTGTGTGTGTGTGTGTTGAGCCTGGCGGGCGGTGCTGTCCTGTTGTGCTGCACAGACAGACCAGCCTGGAGGCCAGAAACCCCAGGAGGCAGAGCGAGGTCGGGAAGGACAGTGGGATTCCCAGATTTAGCTTCAGAGGGGCAGAGGGCCTGAATCCTCAAGTCAGCACTAAATTCCTATTACCACTTTTGAGGACTTGAGACTGCCAAGCTCCTGCTGCCGTTGGCTCATATCCTCCTTAAAGAGGGGCATGACAAGAAACTTAAGGGGTGAATTGGAGGTTGCCAGGGACACTTTGCCACCCATCTTCCTCTCATGAGAGCTGGGGCCCCTGTTCATGGCCCCTGAGGCAGGCCAGGTAGGACGGTGAGCGGTCTGGCCGCACTTGCTGGGCGGGTGGGGCTGAGAAGACGTGGGCCGTGGAGGCCCAGCCTTCGGGACCCTGATGGAGGGACTCAGGGTACCCTTCGGGGCAGGCACTAGCAGGGCCTAGGAAAGCCCTTCTCTGCAAAGGGGTGTGAACCCTCGGGTTGCTTGGGAAGGGTGAAAAAGCAGGTGTTTGAAAAATCTGCTGATCTAGCAAACGCTGAAGGCCAACCAGAGGTAAGTGAGCAACAGGGTGTCTGAAGCAGAGAGGGCAAGAAAACTGTGTGGCCTGCGGCCAGCCGACTACAAAAGCCCTGGGGACGAGGTGGACCTGAGAGGGTTGGTAAGGACTCGCAGGAGAGAGAGCGTTTCCTAAAGGGCGAGAAGAGGTTGAAAGAGACTCAGCTGAGAAGTCAGGAAGCTCTTCCTTCAAAATCAACCATATGCACGGGATCTTTTTTTTTTTTTTTCCCTCGAATGCCTAAATCCATGAGCTCTTGGGATCTGAGTCAGACCGCTTATCCCAAACCAGCCAGCAGCTACTGCGCAAAGAGAAAGAAAGGTCCTGCGTTGACACAAGGAAGAAAAGGGAAACATCCCTAGCGGGCTCTGTTTGCGTTGTGTTCTTGTTTTTCTGCCTGGAAAGCGTATGGTGAGAGAGGGAAGCTTCTCACAAGGAACCCTGGACAGTTCCTTGGGTGCCGTAGCAAGTCCTTTAAGCCCAGCTTGTGGAGGGCTTTATGACAGCCCAGCCCAAAGGGGCCGTGATAGGAAGAGCGTGGACTCACACTCTTCTGGTCACCCTGCTCTCCTCCACACTGTGTCCCTGAAGTTAACAGGGTAGCTCTGGATGGTTCTGGGATGTGGCTCTGGCAGTGCTTTGCCCTGGTATGTGGGAGTGATGGCATCAGGCATCATTTCCCTTGGAGAGGTAAAGCCGGGCTCCAAAGGAGACTGAGACCAAACTCTTAACACTTTTATTCAAATATAATTCATATGCCATATAATTCACCGTTTATTTATCTTTTTTTTAAAGATTTTATTTATTTGACAGAGATCACAGGCCGAGAGAGAGAAAGAAGCAGGCTCTCGGCTGAGCAGAGATCCTGATGTGGGGCTTGATTCCGGGACCCTGGGATCATGACCTGAGCCGAAGGCAGAGGCTTTAACCCACTGAGCCACCCAGGCGCCCCAATTCACCCATTTAAAGTGTGCGATTAAGGGGCTTTGAGTAAATTCACGGAGCAATGTAGCTGTCACCACAACCAGCAGCTCATTAGGAAACGTTCGTTAGCACGGAAGGGAACCCCACACCCCTTAGTCGTCACCCCTAAATCCCCACCCTCCTCAGCCCCAGACTAATCTGTCTCTATGGATTTGCCTATTCTGAACATTTCAAATAAATGGAATCATACAATATATGGTCCTTTGTGACCAGCTTTGTTCACTTAGCGTCCCGTTTTCAAGATCCTTCCCTGTCGTAGCAGGTTGTCACTGCATTTTATTGCCGACGACGATTCTGCTGTGTGGCTTTTCCACAGTGTGTTTCTCTATTTGTCAACTCATGGCCACTCACATGGTTTCTACTCTGGGGCTCTGGCGAGCGTGGGGTGTTGCTACCACCTCGAGTCGGATGTCCGCTCCATTTCTCTCAGGTGTGCCCCGAGGAGCAGCGCTGCCGGCTCGCATAGCCACTCTGTGTAGCCCTCTCAGGAACACACACGTCTTCGTGGGAATGTGTGTTTTCATCTGGGTCGGACGGTTTTTTGTGTTTTCTGTTTCTGCATCTGTTCAGTACCGCGTCCATTCTTTCTGCTTTGTCACACTCTCGTTCGAGCCATGGCCTGTCTGAGGGCAGACGATCGCCTTGCTCAGACCCTGTCGCCCAGTTCGTTTGCGGCACAGGTTTCATGAGCATTGGCCGTAGCTCCGATCGTGTAGGTGCGGGGATGTCCGTGAATAAATGACGGACGCCTGCCCTCGTGAGCCTCCCTTCTCACCGGGATCGACCACTCATGAATGTAAAGCGATAGATAGTAAAAGTAACGGTGAAGTGTTGGGTGCTGATGAGTGGCTTTGAAGTCTTCCTAATTGTTGGGCTCCTGGGACTTGGCCGCGCCCCCCTTTCCCCAGTGTGAGCCGGCAGCGGGCGGCCAGCAGGAGGCGCAGGGCCTGGTGGGTTATTGCCAGCGGTGGTGGGACAGCACAGGTCCTGAGCTCCCGCGCCCATAGGACGCTGGCCCTGGACCGGACACTCTGCTCTCTTGGAGTGAAGACTGGCTCATTTCTCCTCTCCTCCCCCTCCTCCTCCTGATCCTCTGCCTGCCTGCCAGCCCCCTGCAGTCCACCCCTTCTTCTCAGCACTCTGGCGTTTTTTGTGGAGAGCTAAGGGCAAGGGTGCGGGCACAGAGAGGGCGGGATCCGGGACCGTGTGCCTGTCTCCACCCTGCAGCCCACCCTGGGACACCTCGACCCCAAGCCCAGCAGTAAGTCCAACATGCTGCGGGGCCGCAACTCAGCCGCCTCTGCTGACGAGCAGCCCCACATCGGCAACTACCGACTTCTTAAGACCATCGGCAAGGGCAACTTTGCCAAGGTGAAGCTGGCCCGCCACATCCTGACCGGGAAAGAGGTGAGCTTCGGGGGCGTGAGGCGCGGTGGGACGCCTGTCCCAGGCGGAGATGCCATCCCGGTTGAATGGAAGTGCTGAGAGGGAGGAGGCAAAGGGAGGGAGAGCTGAGCCCCGGCTTCAGCCTGCTCGAAGACCGAGTCCGGGCCTTTTGTCTCCTTCGCAGGTAGCTGTGAAGATCATTGACAAGACTCAGCTCAACTCCTCCAGCCTCCAGAAGGTAAGCACATGGCATCTTCTGTTCTTTTCTAAACCTCTCTGTAGGGGTCAGTGACTTACTGAACCCAGGTGGGCCTCTCCTTGGATCCTTAATTTAAAAAATTTCAGGTCATTTCACTGTCCCTGCTGCTCTGTGGGGCTCCCTGTGGGGCTCTGATCAGATCCACATGTTGACCCCTCTGAGTGGGCTTCCTGGACCCAGGCACTGGCTCTTTTTAGTCTTTCTGCCCTTCCCCACCATTTGGCCTATCTATCTGACCTACTTCCTTCATCTTGTTATCTTCTGGCCTGTGGCCAGCCCTGGGTTGGTAACCATTACTAGAAACATGTGTTTGGTGACTCCCAAGATTTGGAATGACCCAGAGGAGTGGCTTTAGACCTAGACGTACAAGGATAGGAGGCAGGGAGCCCTGCCACCAGATTTGTGCCAGCTACACTTTAGGGATGTGAGTCTAGAAGATGAGGGTTTTTAGAAGCTAAATCCACAGTTTCGAGCCTGACAGTTCGTATAGGTGAAGGACAGGTACTCCCAATCTGCCTTCTCATTTCTAGGCTCCTCTTGGCTAAAAGTCTAAGCCATTTGCATGTAGATGAGGTTGAACTTTTTCTTCCCTCCTTGACTTACAGTGAGAAACTGAGGTCTGTCTGAGCTAGCTGCTCGGATGGGCACACATACCCCCTGGTTGGGAAGCTATGAAGAACTGGTGGGGACACAAAAAGGAGGCTTCGGTCGCAGAATGGGACCGCTTGCCAGTGACAGGTTGATGTCGAACTGGAAACTCTGTCCTCTCCCCTCATCCTGGGCTCTGGCAGTTAGGGGAAGGAGAAGGTCTCCCATCTGGCTCCCGAAGAGTTAGCTGCCCCCGTCCAGGTCAGTTGGATTTCCTGGTGCCCTCATACTCCCCTGACCGTGGCTCAGATTTCTTGACCTTGATTCACCTAGTTCTATCAGGAGGCGGACTGAATTTTTCTTTCCACGACCGCATTGTGTTATTTGAGTTAGGAGAGGCCATAGGCTCATGCTGACCGCTGCAGTGGGATTTAGGAGCTTGGGACTAGGGGCTGATATTGGGGAAGAGGCACTCTTGGACTAGCAGGGTGGAGGTTCAGGTGCCTTGACATGCTGGCAGCCAAAACCAGAGTGGTTCCTGTTTTCTCTTAGCCCTGGGATCCCCTCAAGGTTCTTTGGTTCACAGGAAACACTACTGTCATCACCAGGGCTTTCCTGCTTAGAGCTTTCTGGAAGGAAGGGAAAGAGGGCTCCTCGACATGTTGGCTCAGCCCGTGCGGGATGGAAGCCAGCTTGGTGTGAGCCGTCCGGTCTCCGGTGCAGGCCACCCTGCCATATGGTCACTGCCACAGTCGGCCAGGCCGTCTTACTTCCTGTATCTTTTCTCTCCTTGCCTCTTCCTGACCAGCCGGCTGGAAGGCACCAATGCCAGACAAATGTAGCCATTTTAAAAGCCTTTTAACACACACTGTTACCAAGGCCAGTCTGATGCTGGCCAAATCACTCTGTTTAAATTTGATCCCAGCAGTGATCCGTAAAGAGGACAATAGTGAAGAATCTATCCCCCCAGGGTTCTCAGTGAGCCCAGAAAACTCTATCGTTCTCCCAGGAGAATGCCCCTCCCAGGCCAGTAGGACCCCAGCGGGGTGGGGGTGGGGGTGTCTGTACTGCATGGGATTGGGGGCAACCCTGGCCACTGCCTCTGGCCCCATTTCAGTGTTACTTCACTGCTGCTTACCACCCGTGAGGTGGTGTCCAGGATTTTTTGCCTCTTCATCCAAGACAGCTGCTGGACCAGGATAGAAGGCAAGAGAAACCTGGGCTCTAATAAGAAAAGGGAGCCAGGTTCAGAATCCAGTTCCCAAAGACTGGAAAACCTGTCTCTTGTCCCTTTCATGTCCACCTCACAGAAGCTCTCGGATCTCATTAAGGGGAAAAACCATGCTCATTTGATTCCATAAACTGTATCCTGAATTAGGTCTCCAGACCTCTCCTTCCTGCAAAAAAACCAAACCAAACAAAATATAAACAATTAATTCTGCTCTTTGTGCAAATGGTGAGGCCTGGAAGTTACCAAAACCCCACCTCCAGTCCTCTGGCCCCCGCAGGGGGGGATGGAGTTCGTTTCTGTCATCTTTCTTTATGGAAATACTTGGTTTGGAGTCCCTGATTTTGTTTCACAAAGAGAGCGTGAGTGTGTGGAGGTGGGTTTGATTAAAATTGGCATCAGCTATATATAGGAGCGGCGGCTTCTGTCACCGCCCCAGAGGCCTGGGGAGAAGGGCCTGCCCACTAGTGCAGAGCCCTCTGACTTCTGTAAATCAGAAGATGAAGGGGGTCCCCTTCAGAAACAACCCCCCTCCAACACACACACACAGAGACCAAGCTAGAGTCTGTTTTGTCACAACTTCAGTGACAGTCCCGGTCCTGAATATTCATGTACAGGGGCTCACACTCCCTCCTTCAAAGGCGCCCGGCCAAACCCGTCTGCTGTTTGGGGGTTGGATTTGGGGAGACTGCAACAGGGCACGTGGCTGGTCTATCCAGATGCTGAACCCAGGCTACCAGTCACTGGAACCCCGCTTTCCTCCTGCGGCTGCTTCTGCTCTCGTTCCCCTGCTTCTGAGCCTCCAGGGACAGGCCTGGATGACCGGGACAGCTGCCCTCTTTCTATTCTCTGCCTGTTTTCTCTTTGGGGAGAAGAATCCTAACAGTGGCTCTGTTTGGAGGGAACCCAAGGGAAGCAAGTTAAGCAAGCATGACCCTTGGTATTTTCTTTCCTAGCTATTCCGCGAAGTAAGAATAATGAAGGTTTTGAATCACCCCAACATAGGTGAGAACAAGATGTCTTCCTTCCCTCCTTCCTTCCCCCACAGCACGGCCTCTCTTCCTGCCCGAGGGCATGCTGCTTTCTGGAGTCCTTGCGAATGACTCTGGGGAAGCCCAGCTCAAAATCCAGCTGTGCCTCTGGTGCACTGGGCTGTCCAGATGAGTAGTGTGGCTGCTGCGAGAGGAACTTTCTCTCGTGGGGGATAGGGTGAGGGCTTTGGTCCCAGGCTGCCTCTGCTCAGATTGGGGTCCTAACTGTGCCCTCTGCTTCTTCTCTGACTTGTGACTTGGCCTTTTCTTTTGTAGTTAAGTTATTTGAAGTGATCGAGACTGAGAAAACTCTGTACCTTGTCATGGAGTACGCCAGCGGAGGTAGGTGTGGAACTGCCCCTTCCTGTGGGCACACACCCCCATCCCCCATCCCCGTCCCCATCCCTCAGCCCCAGTAGGCTCCGACCTGGACCCCACCCTGTGTCTTGCAGGAGAGGTGTTTGACTACCTGGTGGCCCACGGCAGGATGAAAGAAAAAGAGGCTCGAGCCAAATTCCGCCAGGTGGGTGTGGCTCCTGCTGCGGAATATGGGCCCGACCTCTGCGCCCAACCTCTGCGCCTCTGTGCCTTGGGCTTCGGCATGTAGGAAGGAGCTGCCACTCTCTGAGTGGCCTGTGGAGGGTCCCTCGGGCTTTGCCTGTTGCTGTGGCAGTGCAGAACTAGCTCCCGGGTCCCATGTCCGCCAGCCTCGGGTGCCGCTGGGCTGACCGTCCTTCCTTCCTTTCAGATAGTGTCTGCTGTGCAGTACTGCCACCAGAAGTTCATTGTTCACAGAGACTTAAAGGTAAGGCTCGCTCCTGTCCCCCATGTCTCTTGAGTCGGAGTGGGGGTCGGCAAAGATGTAACCATTGGGCCCTGCGTGTTCAAGGAAACACGAGCTTTTAATTTTTCAGAGATGATGAGGAAGCCCCTTGGGCTGCTTCTGCCACAGGCCTCACAACTGGCCTTAGATCTCATTCCGACGGGCAGACAGAGGGCCGCTGCCCCATCGTTGCCAGGCACGTCACCTTCCGGGGCTGCCAGGCATGCAGGGAGCGCGGCAGGCTCTGCTGGCCCTTCAGGCAGCCTGGCCGCTGACCGAGGGCAGAACGGTGACTGACCCACAGCGGGCGCGTGCTCGCTCAGCTCTCTCCCTGAGATGCTCGAGTGTGAAATGCCTCAGAGGCTCCTGGCCGCCCGAGTCCAGGCAGACGTGGCTGCGATCAACCCGAGCCTGATACAGCGGAGCCCCCAGAGCCCCTCCAGCCCGCTCTGCCCTCCTCCAGCCCAGCCTCCCCACACTGGGGGCCTGCCCTGGAGTTGATGGAGAAAGTCCTGAGACTGAGGATGGCTTCCTGTTTGTGCTCCCTTCCCCGTCAGGTCCTTCTGGGTCCCTGGCTTACTGTCGTCCGCTCGGTCCTGACATTTTCCATCTTACCTCCCAGGCAGAAAACCTGCTCTTGGATGCTGATATGAACATCAAGATTGCAGACTTTGGCTTCAGCAACGAATTCACTTTTGGGAACAAGCTGGACACCTTCTGTGGCAGTCCCCCCTATGCTGCCCCAGAGCTCTTCCAGGGCAAAAAATACGATGGACCCGAGGTAGATGTGTGGAGCCTGGGAGTCATCCTGTATACACTGGTCAGCGGATCCCTGCCTTTTGACGGACAGAACCTCAAGGTGGAGTGAAGTGCACACTCGGTTGTTCGTTTGTTTGTAAGATTTTATTTGTGGGTAACCTCGACACCGAACAAGCCCCGAGATCAAGAGTCACACACTGCGCCAACTGAGACAGCCGGGTGCCTGGGACTTAGATCATTTATATTGTCCCCTCTCAGCCTCTGGTCTTACCCCCTGACCTCTCTAACCCTTGCTGCCGCTACATTTTCCCTAAGCCAGAGCTTCAGAGAAGGGCTTGCTAAAGGTAGCAGCAGACACGGGGCCTTCTGTGCCCAGTGTCATGGCCTCCATTCTTTCCTCAAGGGATGGGATAAATTGTGTGTCCGTTCTCTCCTGCAAGGCGCGGGGATGGCAGGCCTCGGGCTGGTCAGGCTAATGGGCACAGGGTGTTTGACCCCAATGCTTCTCTAGTGGGCTGCCTTGTTCAGACTCTTGCCTCCTGCCGTGTCTCAGGTATGTCTGCCTGGTCAGCCTTCAGCTCTCAGGAGCCTGGATATAAGCTTTCTTCCCTGGGCCCTGGGGTGATTTGAATTTCCCTCCTGCTGGGGCGCCTGGCTGGCTCATTTGGCAGAGCAGGCAACTCTTGATCTCAGGGTGGTGAGTTCAGGCTCCATGTTGGGCATAGAGCTTACTTTAAAAATAATAAAATAATAAAATTGCCTCCTACCCAGGAGCTACGGGAGCGGGTACTGAGGGGAAAATACCGCATTCCATTCTACATGTCCACGGACTGTGAAAACCTGCTTAAGAAATTTCTCATTCTCAACCCCAGCAAGAGAGGCACTTTAGAGGTGAGCAGCCTGGAGCCCAGGTGGCTGGAAAGTCCAGGGAACGTTCCCAGGGACACCTCCAAGTTCAGTCCCCTTCCTCCCTGTCCATACCCTTTCTTTTGCTCCCCAGCAAATCATGAAAGATCGATGGATGAATGTGGGTCACGAAGATGATGAATTAAAGCCTTACGTGGAGCCGCTCCCTGACTACAAGGACCCCCGGCGGACAGGTGAGGCTCTGCAAGCTGTGAACTTGAACTCCCTCAGACCCGGGACCACCTGTAACCGTATGTCCCCCCTTGCAGAATTGATGGTGTCCATGGGTTACACACGGGAGGAGATCCAGGACTCGCTGGTGGGCCAGAGGTACAACGAGGTGATGGCCACCTACCTGCTCCTGGGCTACAAGAGCTCCGAGGTGTGTGTCCCCTGCTTTGTCCCCTGCCGGCCAGCTCTGCTGTCACCAGCACCCCCGTGCTTCTGGCAGCCGTGGAGGGCAGCAGCTCCTCTCTGAGTAGGTGTGCTCTCCATGGATGAATTTTAAGCCTCAGCACTGGTGGATGAGACTCGCTGGCCTTTGCTTGCACTGGTCTCTGTCACAGAATGACTAAGAAAGCTGGTGGGGTCTAGGCCTGGGCCTGGGTTCCTGTGTGGGTGAGTAGATCTGGCCCCGTCTGTGTTGATTAGGCTGGATCAGTTCTTTGTCTTTTTTGGTTTGGCATGGTTGGGTTTTTAAAGATTTTATTTGAGAGAGAGCGAGAGAGAGCAAGCACGAGTGTGGGGAGGAAGGGGCAGAGGAAGAGGGAGAAGCAGGCTCCCCGCTGAGCAGGGAGCCCAACATGGGGGTCGATCCCAGGACACGGGGATCATGATCTGAGCTGTAGGCAGACGCTTAAACGGCTGAGCCATCCACGCGCCCCAGGATCAGTTCTTTGTTGATTTAGAAATCTTTCTGTCTGTTTCCGTGTGTTTGTGTCCCTCGGCATCTGGAACTGTCCACCTCTGGGTGTTCGGGTGTGTGGGTCTCTGTGCCTTTTTTATAGGAATCTTGAGTCATTGTGTCGCTTCTACTTAGTGCTTCTGTCTGGCTGTGTATATCTGTGCGCGCGTATGTCCGTCCTTCTACTTAGTGCTTCTGTCTGGCTGTGTATATCTGCGCGCGCGCATGTCCGTCCTTCCATCTCCTCATCTGGAGGCCTCGTCTTTGCTCTTCTCCCCGTCTGGGTAACCATGCCTGTGTGTGAGTCTGTGGGTGTGTGTGGGAGTGGGGTCTCGCTCACCATCTGCGTGTCCCCACATGCACTCTCGTCTCCCTGCTCTCCGCCTGGTAGTGTTGGACTCTCGGTTCTCACCTTAGCCTGCTTGGGAGGTAACTAGCCAGGGGCAGGAGGGTGTGGTCTCCGAGTGTGAAAGTGTGTTCACACTTTCACACAGGCTTATCCCTCTATGGTGGTAGGGGGGTCCTTTGTGTGCTGGGGGCCGGTGTTGGGCGGGGGAGGTCTTAGGCTCTGTCAGGATCTGTGTCAGGGCCTGTCTCCTGGAGTGTTCAGGTACACCTGGGTCCTGCAGGGGCCTATCATGTGAGTGTGGGGTGGCTTTGTGTCGGGCAGGGTGGTGTGTCCTTGGGTCCATCCGCACGCATCTCCGATGACTTGTGCCCCCCTTTGCCTCTGCTTGCAGTTGGAGGGCGACACCATCACCTTGAAGCCCCGGCCTTCGGCCGATCTGACCAACAGCAGTGCCCCTTCCCCCTCCCACAAGGTACAGCGTAGTGTCTCGGCCAACCCCAAGCAGCGGCGCTTCAGTGACCAGGGTGAGTGCTTCGGAGGACTTGCAGGTGGGGGCTCACCCCTCTCCTGAAGGGGCACAGATTCTGGGGGCTGGGGATGACACCGCTGAGTTTCAGTCCCAGTTGAGCCACTTGTTAGCCTTAGGCCGAGCCATGGAACTTCCCTCACCTTCTGGGACCTGGGGTTTGCCAGGTTGCTGGCAAGACTTTTTAGGAGAGCGCCGCGCGTTCGTGTGCGCGGCCGCCACTCGGTGGGCCACTCGCCCTTACCTGTTCCCGTCACCCCTCTGGCCCACAGCTGGTCCTGCCATTCCCACATCTAATTCCTACTCTAAGAAGACGCAGAGTAATAACGCAGAGAATAAGCGGCCTGAGGAAGACCGGGAGGCAGGGCGGAAGGCCAGCAGCACAGCCAAAGTGCCTGCGAGCCCCCTGCCCGGCCTGGAGAGGAAGAAGACCACCCCCACCCCTTCCACGGTGAGCGTCCCTCAGGGCCCGCCACCACCCAGCCCTGCTCCCTTCCCCGCCCCCCTCCTACTGTGGGGTCTGCCCTCCCGGCAGCTCCCTCTGGCCACCCACTAGGTCTTAGCTCCCAGGCCACTTTTGCTTACTGTGGAAAGCCTACCCCCAAGAGGAAAAGCAGAATCCTTTCCTTTCTCTACTCTTCTGTTCCTGCTGGAAGGCGGAGGGGAAGCCGGTTCTGTGAACAGAAGAACACTTTGGTTTTCTGTGATACAGCTCTGCCCTTTATTCCCCACAGAACAGCGTCCTCTCCACCAGCACAAATCGAAGTAGGAATTCCCCGCTTTTGGAGAGGGCCAGCCTTGGGCAGGCCTCCATCCAGAACGGCAAAGACAGGTGAGCTGGCCCAGGCCCTGCCCACCACGCTGCCCCTGAGCCCTCTCTCACAGCAGTGACGTCCGTCGGCAGCCCCGCCTCCCCGCCCTGCTCTCTGGAGTTCCGTCCTGGCTCTGTCCAGTCCAGCTTGTCCACACGCCAGCACCTCCCCCTGCTCTTCCCCCACTCCCACTCCCCCCTACCCCTGCCACCGTGTCCTCTCCCCTGTGTTCCTGGGACTGCTTCTTGCAGTGGGCAGACCAAGGGAGACTCCATGGTCATCTCAGCTGCCTTCTGGCTTCTTTCTTTCTTTCTTTCTTTCTCTTTTTTGTTGCTGCTGTTGTTGTTTACTTACTTATCTACGCAATGTCCACACCCCGTGAGTGGGTTTGGGGCTCAAACTTACAACCCCGAGGTTGAGTCACACCCCTTCTGACTGAGCCCGGGGGCGCCCCTGCCTTCTTGGTTCCTGACTGCAGCCAGGGCATGGCAGCCGTGCTCCTCTCGGCGTCAGCGCCTGAGGCTTTGCTTGGGGGTCCCCAGCTCAGAGCAGAACCCTGAGCTGCCCACCTGAAGGGTGTACGTGTTGAGGGTGACCCTGGCTGGGCCTAGCCAAACAGATCCCCCCTTAGCCTCGACCACCAGCATCTCTTGGTGTGTTGCCTTCCTGGCTCCTCCTTTTCTGAGCTTACTGAAAATTCCCCTTAGCAACACCCTGCTCTTTCTGTCGGCAAAACATCCTTGTTCTTAGAATTCCTAGGAGACCAGCGCAACCCGGAGGCAGTTACCTCCTGTCGGCTTTCCTGCACTTTCGGTTTCCTCCCCCGGTTTTGGCCTGCCTCACTCTCCTCACCCGCCCTCCACTTCCCAGTCCTGCCTTCCTCCGCTCTGACTGGAGTCCCGTGGCTGCTCCCCAGACCTGACCTGACCCGACCTGCCCTGCACCTGCCGCAGCTCGCTCCCCACCCCTCACCCCCAACCGTTCTGCCCTGCCCTTGCTTCCTAACCTTAACCTCCTGCCCCCCTCCCACCCACCCCTAACCCAGGCCTCTTCGCTGCTTTTGTCTCCTAGCCTAACCATGCCAGGGTCCCGGGCCTCCACGGCTTCTGCTTCCGCCGCGGTCTCTGCGGCCCGGCCCCGCCAGCACCAGAAATCCATGTCGGCCTCCGTGCACCCCAACAAGGCCACTGGGCTGCCCCCCACGGACAGTAACTGTGAGGTGCCGCGGCCTAGGCAAGTGTGCTGGGGCAGCTGGCGCGGCGGGTGCCCTCAGCCTGCCCCACCCCCTGCGCCCCAAAAGCCCTCCCCCCCTCCCCGCCCCGGCCCCAGGGTGCTGCTCTGCTCTTGGCATCTTAGCCACAAGAAATGGCTCTGTCCCCTACAGTCAGGAAGTAGAGAGAACAAAAAAAGAGCTTAATGCCCCTCTTTTCCTCCAGTTCTCCCTCTCAGAACAGATATGCAAGAAGCCGCCCCGAGGCTCCAGAAGGAAGCCTTTTTGTTCTGAGCCTTCCTGGACTTCCTTAGGACCCCAGGGACAGTCAGCACCAAAGGGACTCAATCCTTGAGGGTTGGTCAGCATTGTCCCCTTGAGGTTCCAGTGCGCCTAGCTCCCCAGGAGCCACTTCTCTCCGGCCTGTACTGCTCTCCACACACGCATCCTCCGTTGCCTCCCTCCCTCCCCCGAACCATCTCCTTCCGCCTCCGCCTAGATGTCCTCCTTGCCGGTGTCCTCGGTGGTCACACCCCTTCCTTCTGTGTCCTCCGTGATGGCTGCCTCTGCCCTAGCATCCCCTTCCCCCGCCCGGGGCGCTGCAGGTGCTCCGTGGTAATGGCGTGCTTGTGCCCTGACACCTCTCCTCCGCCCCCACCTCTTTTCCCACAGCACAGCCCCCCAGCGTGTCCCTGTCGCCTCCCCCTCCGCCCACAACATCAGCAGCAGTGGTGGAGCCCCAGACCGAACTAATTTCCCCCGGGGTGTGTCCAGTCGAAGCACCTTCCACGCTGGACAGCTCCGGCAGGTGCGGGACCAGCAGAATTTGCCCTACGGTGTGACCCCAGCCTCTCCCTCTGGCAATAGCCAAGGCCGGCGGGGGGCCTCGGGGAGCATCTTCAGCAAATTCACTTCCAAGTTTGTACGCAGGTGAGTGGGGGTGGGGAGGCGCTTAGGGCGGCAGAGAGAATAGGGCCAGGCCCTCCTACCTGCCTGGGAGTGGGGGTGGGGACTGCCGACAGGGTCTTGGGGTTGGAAGAGGCCTTGGGAAGCCTAAGGAACTGGTGCTTGTCAGCATCTCACGATCCGAGACCCGTGTGTCCCTCCCAGGCTCTCCCTAGCTCCTGTACGCAGCCCTCGTTCTCCGGCCCGAGAGCAGATGGCCAGTGCCGCCTCCTCTCTAGGAGAGTGTGAACTCAGATGCTAAAATAAAAGCCCCCCCTCTTCTCTCCTGGGTTCCCATGGAAACTTCTATTTGGTGACGCAGCTGCAAAGTCATGAGGCCTGAGCCAGGCTGGGCCGGCAAGGAGAGTGTTCCTGGTCCTCTGGCTCGGCCCTCTGACCGCCTTCCCCCCGACCCGGCGGGCTAGGTCCAGCTGCGGTCGCTCCTCCCCAGGGCTCGCCAAGATGAAGGCCTGTCGTAAATGAAGTAGCCGCTGGGGGCCAGCCTGGCCTCTTCCCTCGCAGCCAGCCCCGTGGGTGGACGCTTTCCGAGGTGGCGAGCAGGGTGGGGGTTCTCTTCATGAGGTTTCTCACACCTGGGCCCCAGCCACCCCGAAGAGACAGCTTCGATTCCTAGGATGCACCCAAGCCATCGCGCCTGGCAGGATGCTCCCTATGTCCCCACCTCAGCGGAGCTCGGGAAGCAGCAGCAGGCTCGCCGCCCTTGCCGCTGCTCTTAACTCAGACGGAGAGCCAAAGCCCTGGCCCTTCCAGTCCCAGAGCGCAGGGCTGCGGGGCAGGGCGGGGCGTCTAGGACTCTAGTCTCGCTGAGCGGCTCTTCCACGTGGGGTGACCCTCGAACCTATAAAGCCCACTCCCCACCTGCTTATCCACATACTGTCTTGTTGGTTTTTTTTTTTTTTATTTCTTTTTTTATTTTGTCTTTTTTTGTTTGTTTTTTTAGAAATCTGTCTTTCAGGTTTGCCAGAAGGTAGGCGTTCAGCCCTCTGTGTGTGTGTGTGTGTGTGTGTCTGTGTCCTGTTGTCCTACCTCCGTCATTAACTCCCCTTTTCTGGCTCTTGCTCCTGCCTCCATCTGCTAACCACGTCTGTGTGGCCCTCTCTCTGCCATCTTAAAGGGATGAAGACTGCCTCTGACTGGGCGGCCACTCAGGGCAGGTGACTTTGAAAATGAGGGGCCAGTCCCGAGGCACAGGGGACCTTCTCAGGGAATTCTCCCTTTAAGATTGTCTCGTCACCCCCACCCCAGGTTTGGGTTTTGGTCGTAGCCCTGGGTTTCTTCCCTGGCCCTTTCCCCCATCTGTGCATGCGCTGTGAAGGAGCTCCAGGAGGGTTGCAAGTGCATCTGGGACGGGCTCTCCTTTTGGGTCTTTGGGTCTTTCCCTTCTCTGGTCCCCTGAACACTTCAGGGCTGTGTGAGCTCGCCCCTGTCCTAGGGACAGCAGGACTTTGGAGGTGCTACAGGGACGCCGGGGTCCCAAGGCTTTTCAGTCTGAGGCTTCCAGGCCCTCAGGAGCCTTTGCCTCAGGAGTGGGCACAGCACCCCCTTCTGGCAGCTCCTGCAGAACTAGGCCTGCCCCCACCCCCACCCAGCACACCTCCTGCCTCCCGCAGGATCAGGACGAATCAAGCCACGCAGCTTCTCTGGGCCCATGTTCTCTGGATAGGGACTGTGGCCTCCAGAGAGCCAGGGGCCGGGATGTTCTAGGGCTGGGGCCGTCTACCTCCTAGCCCTGGCAACAGTGGGAGATCCCCCTCACCCCAGCTCAGGCATCTCCCTTCTTAGGCCAGAACCTGGCTCTGCCACCTCCGGCCTTATCCTCACCCTCTCTGGAAGCCTGGGTGGGCCAAACAAATACCAAGCTGAAGACCAAGGGCCGGGTTGGGAGCACTGGTTCCCCAAGACTGTCAGCCCCGGCTCTGTGCCGGGGCTAGGACACCTGGCAGACATGTCGGTGACCCAACTGACTAAGGGCCAAGCCAGGGTCCCTAGGCTTTCCCCTTCCCACCCACTGCTCCCCACCCAGCTCTTCACTGCATGGCTGGCTGTTGACTCACAGGCCCTGGTGGGGGCCTGCCTTGCTGGGCGCCTCCACCCACAGGGCAGGGACCAGGTGGGGCTGGGGAGAGCAGCAGGCTCTTTCCCCGGCACAGCCCGGGCTCCCTGCTTGCAGCGCGCTTGTGTGCATTCGTGTGTCTGTTGTGTCTTTGTGTTCCTTTTCCATGTGCTGCCGCTGCTCTCTCTCATCCGCACATCCCTGCCCTCCTCTGCAGCCCCCAATGTCCCGGCTCCAGGCATCCGTCTTCCAGCCAGGAGCTGGAGAAGCCGCTCAGCGGGGCCAGACCTCTTCCCCACCCACCGTCCCAAGGTGCTGGCCCTGCCCTGCCCTCTGTCCTCCCTTCTGCACGAGCAGATGGCCTAGCGGCCTGGCAGGCAGGGGGAGTTCTGAAGGAATGGGGGAGGCGGGCTTGTCCACGGGCGGCCTCGCGTCTCTTCCCCCCCACACCCCATCTCCAGGCACCCGCCCCCAGGCTTGCTCACTGTTCCAGCTCTCAGCCCTTTGAGCCTCCTGAGAGAGGCCTCCTTCTGACCCCCACACACACCACGTGTCCCCGCGCCCCCCCCAGCCCAGCCCCTTCCCCTCAAGAGGACTGCGGCCCTAGGGCCCGCGGGTACCGGTGTTGAAGAAGACCCATCCACGGTGTGAGGCCCTGGCCGTGGGCTGGCGGGGGAGCGGCCTCGTGCCATGGCTGCGCCCCCCTCCTCCCCGGGACCAGAGGCTCCGCCTCCCCAGCACTTGTCTCTGGGAGCGTGGGGAGGGACAGGCCCCAGGCGCTGGGCTCCCTGCTGCAGAGGGACAGTCCGGCTGCTGGTGTGAGGTGCTGCAGGGCCGTGGTGGCCTGCCAGGTGACGGGCAAGTGGCCTCAGAGCTAGGGTCCCGCTCACCCACCGGCGGCCCCTCACCAGACCCACCCTCGCCTGGGTCTGCGGCGGTGGAAGGAGCGAGAGGTCCCAGCACTAAACTCTCCCTCGCTCTGTTTTTTGAGGAACCTGAATGAACCTGAAAGCAAAGACCGAGTGGAGACGCTCAGGTGAGAGGGCTGGAGCCGGCACCAGCCCCGCCCGGGCCACCGGGCTTGCCACGAGCCTCCCGCACCTCTCCGCCTTCTCTGGCCCCCCGCCCCCCCCCCCGCTCTTCTCTGGTGGCTCTGCCCTGTCCCCACCGTCCCGGGGCCTCCCTTTCCTCAGAGAAGCCCCACGCCCCAGCTGCAGTAGCTGTGGGCCCTTCTCCTCAGCTCCGGTGCCTTCTGGAAGCAGGAGCCCTAGGCTGGGTGGTTGGGGCTACAGATTGCTCCCCATCGACCAGCTCTCTTTCCGCACCTCAGCCGCTGCTTTCTGTCCCGTCTGTGAACTGCTCAGGGCTGTTGAGCACGTGCTCTCCTTTCCTCCCGGACCCTCTGCTCCTCAGAGAAAAGCATGGAAATGTCACCCTCCCCTCCTCTCCCCTGCCAGGGCCTGGCTTCTCCTCCCCTTCTCTGCCCTCCCTGAGAGACGGAGGTCACAAAACTAGCCACCCCTGTCACCCTCCCTCTGCTTCCCCCCCACACCAGGTCTGATGCTCCCTCCCTCGGCGCTGTCGCCTCCGGGGCACCCTCCGTGCTCTTCTCTGGTCTTGGTTGGGGGGCCGGCTGCCAGGGTGGCTCTCCCGTGGGTAGGGTGCCCCGGGCCACGCCCTGACCCCCTGCCTCTGGCCTCTCTGCAGACCTCACGTGGTGGGCGGCGGAGGCAATGACAAGGACAAAGAGGAGTTCCGGGAGGCCAAGCCGCGCTCTCTGCGCTTCACGTGGAGCATGAAGACCACCAGCTCCATGGAGCCCAACGAGATGATGCGGGAGATCCGCAAGGTGCTGGACGCGAACAGCTGCCAGAGCGAGCTGCACGAGAAGTACATGCTGCTGTGCATGCACGGGGCGCCGGGCCACGAGAACTTCGTGCAGTGGGAGATGGAGGTGTGCAAACTGCCGCGGCTCTCTCTCAACGGGGTCCGATTCAAGCGGATATCGGGCACCTCCATGGCCTTCAAAAACATTGCCTCCAAAATAGCCAACGAGCTCAAGCTTTAACGGGCTGCTGGGAGCCGGGGGGCGCCGGAGGCGGGCCGGCCGGACGGAGCTGCTGGGGCCGGGCTCCCACCCACCCGGGCGAGACTGCGGTCGGGATTGCCGTGTCTCCCCCTGCTGGCACTTCTCCCCTCCTGCCCTTCTTGGTTTTTTTCTTCCATGTTTTGGGGGGACAGGAGACGGTCCTTTCCCCCCAACATTGACCCCTGCCCGGAAAGTCCCCCTTCCCCCTTCTCCCCCACAGGAGGCAAAGGAAGGGGAGGGGGGCGGGGGGGGCAGGGCTCCCCCTCGGTACTGCGGTTGCACAGAGTATTTCGCCTAAACCAAGAAATTTTTTATTACCAAAAAGAAAAAAGAAAAAAAAAAATCCCAGCGGCCACCTTTCCTCCCTGCCCCATTGGGACAGTCGAGACTGGATCTGTGGGGTTTCCCGGGAGGGCGGCTCAGGGCTGGGACACTCAGGCAAGAGTGGTGGAGTTCCCTGTCAGGCCCTCCGCCAGGCCCACTTTGGGCTTCTCCCCTCTCCTTCCCCCCTTCCCCTCCAAGCAAACCACCAGAGGTGGCCTTCCCCTGACCTCAGGCCCCAGGGCTGGAGGCCTGGATGGCCGGGCCAGGGGCCAGGGGCGGGGCGCTGCGCAGCCCTGAGGTGGGGGGGTCGGGGGTGGGGGGGTGCTGGCGGCTGCCCTGGGCTGGCAGGCGAGGCTCGGGGCTCCGCCCCCCCCCCCCACACTGTACCCTCCGCCCCTCCTTCCCCAGAGCTGGGCATTTCCTTCCACAAGCTGCTGTGGGGACTTTTGTTCCCCTCCTCAAAAGTCTGTGCCATCTTCTCCCACCCCTCCTGGGCAGAAGGCGGGGGGCTGACCCCCCCCCCCCCGCTGGGAGAGGGGAGGGGACTGCAGGGCAGATAGGCTCCTCGGCCCCCAGGGGGCCGCCTGGGCTGCTAGTCTCCGGAACAGGGATGCTGGGCGCTCCGTTATGGGAGAGCCTTTGTCTGAAAGCACAGCCCCTCGCCATTCCTCTCCCCTGCCCCCTTCATTGGCATTAATCTGGGCACCAGCTAGTTCCCTAGCAGTGACTCCCCTCACCACTCATCTCCCGGCCTTGCCTTTTCTTCCTGACACTGTCGCCCCTCCTCTCAGGAGACACTGCCCAGGGCCTCCACAGCCGCCTGGTGGGGGGCTGGATAGGGCAGCGGGGGGCCGGGAGCCTCTGCCCTCCCCCGGGGGTGGGGGGGACAGATCGGCCTAGTGACTCCCAGCTTGCTAACCTCCTCGGCCAGCGTGGGAGTGGCTGGTTATGGGCGCTTGGCTGGTGGCGGCCGCTGCAACCCTTAATTTATTTCTCTGCTGTTTCTGTTCCTGAGAAACTGGGGGAGGGGGGTCCTGCACAGAGGCTGCCCCTGCCCTCACCTGAGTTGTACATTTTTTTGTGATGGGTTTTATTTTTTATTTTATTTTTATTTTTATTTTTTTTTTTTTTGATTTATGATGACTCCACTCCTATTCATCACCCACCCCACCCCCCCCAAGCCCAGGCTCCGTGGCAAGTCAAGCCCTTAGGGTCCCAGGAAGGGGCATAGCCAACCTCAGCCCTCCTGCCCCAAGCCCCGGCTGCGGGCTCTGGGCTCCGGGCTCTGGGCTCAGGCTCCGACCAAGGGCTCCCCCTCCTTCTGTCCCTCCCTCCCTTTCCCTCCTCCTCCCTCCCCACCCCTCCTGCCCAGTGGAACAGCCCGGGTGCTCTGAGGGGCCGGGAGGGCATGGCTTGGCTCCCAGAGGGGGTGGTGGCCCATGGAGGGGCTCCCAGGCAAGGTGGCCCCTCCCCACCCACCCTCCCACACCCGCACTTAGTTTCTCCTCTGGATCAAACACGTAATAAAGAGAATGTTTGGAATCTGAGCTGCCTCCTCCTGTTTCTTCTCCCAGCCGGGCAGGGACCCAGTCCCCCTGGGCAAGATGTGGCTCAGCTCAGCCCAGCCCGCCAGCCTTGCAGGAGAGAATGGATTCCTGTCTGGGGCCTGGGGGAGGCCAGTGCTGGGTGGCTGCTCCCTCCCATCCTCAGGGCACAGACAGGAAGCAAAGCCCAGGGCAGTCCACACTGAAAGAAGAGAGAGCACTCGGTGAACGTGGAAGATTTTATTTATTTTTAAAAAACATTGAAAAATAAACCCATGTCTGCATATGTTCCCAGCCCTCCTTTCTCTAAGCTTTCAGGCCGCGGGTCCAGTGGGCACCCTCAGAGCTCAGCACTTCTCGGCAGACTCCAGAAGACAGGAGAGCTGCCCATCCAGTTCTGCCACACTCGGGCCCCGAAGGAACCTCTCTGCCCACCTCCCCCCTCCAGCCCCCTCCCCACCTCACCCGGACTTTATTGCTAAAAGAAAGGAAAGAGGAAGAACAGCCAAGGCTGTCCTCTCCCCCATCCCCCAAGCTAAGATCACTACCCCCTCTACACAAAGGGCCAGACCCAAAGGCCAAGCCCCAGCAGACTAGGAGGCAGCCATTCCAGCCCCAGCCAGGAAGAGCAAGGACCCTCAGGCCAGCTCAGAAGGCCCCTGAGCCCCAGCCCCTGGCTGGGGTGGGCGCCGAGAGACTCCACTGCCAGAATCCTGCAGAGCCCACAGGTCCAGACTGTGCCCACTGGCAGCTCTGGGACTTTGAAAGACCTGCCCAAGAGCTCGAGTCCCTTCCGTCCTCAGTGAAGCCAGAGGTGTCCAAGGATGGCCAGCAACGGCGTTCTGGAGCCTCTGGAGGGTAGAGGGCCTCAGGGCTCAGAGTGAGGGTGCCGGAGGCTCCAGGGGGGCTCCAATCAGGGTGGGTGGGGGCTGAGGGCCAGGCCGGGCACCGTGGCGGGAGGCAGCCAGAGCAGGGCGGATGAGAGGTGGTGGGGGCTGGTTGGGGGCCAGGCGGGGCTGGAGGAACCGGCCCTGCTGGAGTGGAGGTGGCTGGCGGAGCAGGGTGGGCGCCGTGGGCAGAGGCGGCCTCAGCAGCGGCGGCGGCTGGGACAGCGAGGCAGGAGGCGGCGGCGGCACGGTGGGCAGCGATCGGGGCACAGACGTTGAGACGGAGGTGATCTGCACCTGAGAGGTGAGAGAAGGGGAGACCAGGTTCCAGCACAGCCTCGCCCCCACCTAAGACCACAGCCGGTCCCAACCCTCACTCTCAGCCCCTCACCTCATCGTCTTCCTCGAGGGCTGGGGCCGGCAAGGGGGCCCCTCTCCTAGCCTCCTCCATTGGGACTGGGGCTCCGGGGGCCCCATCCTGCTCGGCCTCCCATTCCTGCAGCACCTCCTCCAGGTTGAAGCGGCGCCGATAGCTCACGAAGAAGGTCTTCACCTGGGTCAGGGTCTTGTTTCCAATGACCTCGGCAATAGCCCCGAAGTCTTTGCCGTACCTCCGGATGGCTACAAGGGTCCAGAGCGCAGCCAAGTGTGAACACCCCATGAGAAATATTTCCTTCCCTGACCCCTCCCTTCCCTTCTGCCCCAGGTCCTTGGAGGGTGGGGAAAGATTCCTGGGGCTCTCCATAACGCACCCCCCCCCGCAGTCTAACCCACCTTGTACGGCCAAAAGCTGCTCATCGGTGGTCCAGCGGGAGTTGAACTTGGTGTTGGCCTGGAGAGCAGAGGATTTATCCTTTGAACTCAAAACTATGCAAACAGAGGGCCCTGCCCCCCAGAGCTCCCCTTTCGGCTCCCGTGGGCAGCACGGGAGTAGCCCCGGCTGCACCCAGGCCTGGAGCCCCCTCACCTCCGGGGGGCGCAGTGGATCGATGCCCCCCTCCAGCGCTTGGCGGAGGCTGCTGTTGGTCTGCTTCATGCTTTGTACCTGAGAAGGCCGAGCAATGACCCATCAAGCTCTCCTGCCAGAGAGGCCACCAAGACCAACTCTGGCCACGGCTGGACTGCGCCAACACGGCTCATGGCCACCCACCCACCACCCAGCTCACCCCTCCCGCCCCACGCGGTTTGTCCCCCTCTTACGGACCAGAGGAGTTTCCTCAAAAGGCCCAGAAAAGAAGACCCAGTTACCCAGAAGCCTAGATGATACGGCAGAGGCAGTCGGGGCATCTGGACTTCTCCCCTTGCACCCCAGCTGTGCCCAAAATTGTAGCTCCCTGGGCTGCCCGCCACCCCCTCCACACGGCCCCTTCCTCTCTCAGGCCCCCACCTGGCGCTTGAGGGAGATGAGCTGCGAGTCAAGGCCTCGAAGAGTGAGGTTGGCAAGGTCTGGGCTTCCTGACACAGCCGTGAGGCCCTCGGGGCTCAGGTACATGCCCTTGGGTGGGCGACGTCGGGTTCGCAGCGGGTGGTGACGGTACTGAGACCCCTGGGCCTCCTTCTTCCCGGGGCCTGGCCGGGTATTCAGGGGCCGAGAGGGCAGAGGCTGCAAGGGAAAGGACAGGGGTGGGTGGTGTGGAGCCCAGCGACAGGGCAGGCGGGTAGGCAGGGCCAGACCTCACCTCTCTCTTAGGGTCTCCAGCATCCGGCTCTCCCTCACTAACGGCTCCCCGGCCCTCTTCAAGCTCATCGCTGTTGACACAGGGGCCCGGAAGGGAGTGAGGCAGAGGCCAGGGCCACCCCCTCCCCAGGGGTCAGTGCCCCCCCCCCGGGGCCCCCAAGACCCCCACCTGTCTTCTTTGTCCTTTCGGCCCCCCAGCCGCCGAGCCTGTCTGTCCATCACGCTGGTCCGGCTGCGGGTCTTCTTCCACGAGTAGTAATACTTCACCAGGCTGGGGATCAGCTTGTCAGGGAGCTGGAAGGACAATGCCAGAGGCTGGGGCCCACCCCACGCCCGGGGCCCACCCCACGCCCAGGGCCCACCCCACACCCTGCACCCACCCGCCGGGGCAGCCTCATCACAACCAGAAGGGCTAAGGAACACTTGGCTGGGGCGAAGGGGCTTTACCATCTGCTGGATCCGCTGGAAGCACTTGCCATGGAAGCCAAAGGCCTGTTCAAACAGCACCTTGTCCTCCACGGTCCACTCGTCAGGGAACGGGGTGAAGTTGGCCAAGTCGGCCAGCGACTTCTCCACATCGTGCTTATGCCACAAGAGCATGCCCAGCGCCTGGTCCGGGAGAGGGAACAACTCAGCTCGGCTGCCCCCAGCACTGTCCCATCCCCACCCCGGATACCCATGGGGCCAAGGCTCACCTGCTCAATGTTGTAGCCATGCTTCTCCTTGGCCATCGCAATGTACTTGTCAACTGCAGGGATGGGAGGGGCCCGGTATTGGAGAAAGGGTTACCACTCCCGACCCAAGCCTGCTTGCCCAGATGGAGGGAGGCCCCCAGGGGCTGGGCCCCCAAGCCTGAGTCCCAGGGCAGGGGCTGAACCCACATACCTAAGCCTCCAGCCCAGTAACTGACTGGCATGAACCCAAACCCCCAGCTCCCAAGGATGTGACCGAACCGGGATCTTGCCCACTCACGCTTGGCATCTGACACACAGTGGTTGGGCGACCACACCAACATCCCCTTCAGCTCCTTGTTACTGTAGCGGGCTGGGCTCTCTGAAACACAAGACCAGAAAGGGGAAGACCTTCGGCTCAGCCTAGCAGCGCTGGTCTGGACCCGTGGCCAGAGGGTGGCAGAGAAGTGGGGCTTGTGAGGTGAGGCCCAGAAGGGAAGAAGGGGCAGAGACCCAGACAGGAAGGCAGCGCAGGAAAGCTAAGCCCATGCCACGGGCTACCCACCCCCCCCCGCCCGCCTGCCTGCCTGTCCTCCCAGTGGGCACCAGCCAAGGGCTCCCCCAGGTGGGGCTCAGGGCCAAGCCAGGGGCCCTCCGCTCCCCTCCCTTCGCAGCCTGTCCTGCCACTCACCAGGCTTGCACTCCGGAATTACGGCCTGGTAATTGGTTCCAACGCGGATCATGCTGTCTGTGGAGCCAGGGGGAGGCAGTCAGGACTCCAGGGAGGGAGGGGGGGAGGGCAGGAGGATGTGGCGGGGAGGGGGTGGGGGGCGCTGGCCCGGGGCTCTCCCTCCTGACCACCCAGGGCCCTCACCTTCTAGAAGGCTCACTTTTCCCTGATCTTTCCCCTCAGTTACCCTCAGCCACAGAAGAAACTGGAAGATGAGAGACCCTGCCTAGTCATAGCCCATAGTGGAGGTGGTTGGGGGGCGGGGTGGTGGCGGGGACAAGGGGCCAGTTTAGAGCCCAGGCCAAGTAGAGCCCTTTGTTCTGGCGGGGGGTGGAGGGGTGGGGAGGGGGGTCTGCTGCCCCTAGACCTGGACCATAGCCCTGCAGGGAAGCCAAGGCTCCTCCCCACATGAGCCTCACAGCTCGGTGTGGAAGTGTCTTTCCAGCCCCTGACCCAGCCAGACCTCAGTCCCCCGTAAGGTGGCAAGGTATGAGCGGCCCAAACTGCGCCAAGGAGGCCTGCCTGAGTCCTTCAGAGACTGAGGGCAGGGCAGGGCAGGGCAGGGCAGGGCAGGCAGGGCGGGCAGGGCGGGGGTGGGCAGGGCCGCCTCCTCGGCAGCTAGGGGCCCAGCCTCCAGACTCCCCGAGCCGGCAGACCCCGGGGCTTGGGGAAGAAGCCAGCCAGAGGCTCCAGTCCTAGGAGGCAGGAGACACGAGTCGCAAACGCCCGTGGTCGGCAACTCTCCCCCCGCCCCACTCGCGTCCCCGGTGCTGGTGCACCTTTAACCCTAGGCCGCCGGGCTCACCGTGCGAGTGCTCCTCCTCGCTGCTGTCATCCTCCGAGTGGGGCTGTCCGCCGTTGGGCGCCGTCTTGGCCCGGCTGCGGGACAGGATCCCGGAGCCCGCGCTCGGCTTCTCCATCACCGAGGGCATTACCCCGCCCAGCTGCCCCGGGGGGCGCGGGAGCCTTCGGAGAGCCGCGGTGGTTGCCGCGCTCGCCTCGAGTGCCGTGCCCGGCCCGGCCTGGAGAGGTCGCCACTGAGGCTACGAGAGGCAGGAGGTCAGCGTGGCCGGGGTCCCGCGGGGCAGGAGCCCTGCGGACAGCTCCGCGCTCTCCGCGACCCCCACGGGCGAGGGCGTCAGAAAAGTTTGTGCAGAAGTGGGGTACGCGGGGGATGAGCGCAAGGTCCGGTGCGGCTGGGACGCGCTCGCTCCGGACGCTCCACGGGATTGGGGCTCCCCCGGAGAAGTCGGGGCACCCTGCCTTCGGGGCGCCCCGGGACCCCAACGCCCTCACGCCCACGCAGTTGAGCGGGCAGGCGCTGCGGCGCAAGTGGCGCCCCCCGCGGGCTGCACGCCTCTCGACTGCACCGGGATGCCCCCGTCCCCGGGCGGGGACCCCTGTCCCGACCAGACCCCTGCCTGCGACGGCAGACGGCGGGGTCCCGGCGGTGGCGGCGGCGGCGGCGGCGGCGGTGGCGGCGGGACGGCGCGCACGGCGCGCCGCGCTGGGCAGAGTTGCCGGGAGGCGGGCGGAGCGCAGCCGCGGGCGCCGCCTCGCACCCTCCCCGGCGCGCTCGCTCTCCCCGCCGCGCTCGGGCTGCTGCTCGCCCGCCCGCTCTCCGCCGCCGCTCGCTCCTCGCGCACACAATGAAGCTGCTGGCAGGGAAGTAGTGCCGGCTGCGGCCTCAGCACCCCTCCCCCAGCCGATGCCTCCGCCAGCTGAACATCTGGCCCTGGGGTGGGAGGGAGGGCCCGGGGGGCGGGGCCTGGGGGCCGGGGCTAGACCTCCAGGGGGTGGGGTCAGGGCCGGGGTGGAGAGCGCTTCCCTCCGCGGGGCCCCGGGGCTCCCGGACTTGCCCCCGGGGGGAGACCCCGACTGCCCCCCAGGAGTAGCCGGGGGTCAGCTCCACCCACGCGCACACCAGTCCCGCACACCAGTGGGCTCGGGTTACTGCCGCCTGCCCCCGGGGCCCTGAGGCCGCCTGCCCGCCCGCCCGGGTGGAGCCCAGCTTTTCCTTCCATTTCCCTTCCTGCCAAGGAACTCCCCGCCCCCCCTTCCGCAAGGGGGACCCCCTCCCTCTTGCGCCCTTGGGGGCCAGAGCGGATGGGAGGCCGGACAGGCGAGGAATGAATTCCTCCAAGAGCTACTGGGCCCAAGCCTAGCTTCTGGTGCATCTGTGGGTTCCCAGGGGTCACCTCAGTTCCCTTTAACTGCTGCAGAATGCACCCCAAAACAGTGGCATAAGGGGCCGAGGACTGGGGAGTGGGAGGTGTAGGGGAAGGTCTGGACCGCAGGGAGTGGGAGGAGCCGGGTCTTCTCCCCACTGGGTTCACTGTCACCCCAGCTGGGAGCAGCATTCCCCCTCCCCCAGGACCATCGCGGGCAGAGTGACAGACCGGGAAGCGGGTAGAGCGGCACAGACGGAGATGGGGGAGGGGGTGGGCAGAGACTTTCAAAGCCAGACCCAGCCACCCTGCCAGGCACACAAAGAGCCAGCGCACACACCGGCGGCGGCTCGGAGCCTGCGAGCTGCGCCCGTGCGGGTCCCTGCCGCCCAGGGCACGTGCTGCAGCTCACACAGGCCGAAGCCCCCGCCTGCCGCCCCTCCTACCCGGAGCCCCAGATTCCTAGACACACCTCCACCGGGCACACCCCGCTGTGCCCAGACCGAGCCGATCCTGCGCTAGCACCCTCCTCTCCCTTCCCTTTCTCGGCCACTCTGTAATCAGATTCCTAAATTTAGAAGCAACCCGGGGCCCAGCCAGGGATCCCCGCCCCCACCCGCAGCCTGCGGCCAGCCGGCCGGGGTCCTGCGGTCGGGCCACGACCCGGCTGGGGCCGCCTGGTCCTGGGGGCTCCTGGGAGGAGTCCAGGCAAGTCAGGCACCACCCCACCCGGCTGCGGCGCTGTCGGGCCACATGGGGCCACCCAGCCCGCGGCCACGTAGCCCGCCACACCTCGGTCCAGACCTAGGGAGCCTTTTTCCTCCTCTTAAATCATGGATTGGGCACCAAGCCCCAGGGTGGGGAGGGAGGTCTGGTCAAAGGAGGAGAATAAATGGGCCAAGGGCAGGTCTGACTTCAGGGGGTCTGCTCCAAGATGAAAAGAGGCTCCCAGCCTGACCCCTCCTGAGCGGCAAGGTGCCACCTCCTGGTGCCCTGCACCTCCAACCCCCTCCTGGCTGGGAGGGCTGCCCTCTCCCATACGATGGAGTCTTCCGTCTTGCCCACCCCGGGGCCTCCAGTTAGGCTGGGCCTCAGTTGGACCCCTGCCCCCCACCTTTGCCTTCCTTCTGGGCTAATACCTAGCGAGGGTACGGGGCCCAGACCTCACCCCCAGGCCTCAGCATCATACTTATTTTGGCCTCCTTCCTCCTCTAGGGCTACCCCAGGTACCCCCAGTCACTGGCATCCCCCCATCTCAAGTCCCCCTCTCCCCCCACCCTCCCCTCCACCCTGGCCCCTGTTAAAAATCTCTTTCTGCTCCCACTTCTCCCTAGAGTCTGGAGCTCAGGGCCCCAGGAAGATTCTGCTATGGAGGCTAGGGACAAGGAGAGGAGGCTTATTCCTTGGAGTTGGTGGGGGTGGGGTAGTCCCTAGGCCCTGGTGCAATGAAGCTTCTACCCAGGAGGTGGGACAGGGACAAGGGAGAGGTATCTGAGGAGTTTGGGGGCAACTGTGGGGGCCAAGGCGTCCAGAGAGGAGGCTTATTCCTAATGAACAGCCCCCTCCCAGGGGCAAAGGCAGGGAGTTAAGAGGGGGAGGGGCAAGGCCCCACCCTCCCACCTGCTGCCTCTGCCCCCTCCCCAGCTGGCCCCCTCTTTTGTGCAAAGCCACACAAAGGACAAGGGGCCCCGGCCGGCCTGGCCATCTGCTCCCAGCAGCCTGAAGGCTCTTAAAGAGACAGCACCCCCTCCCTGCCGCCCGGGGGGCTATGGGGCGAGGGACAGGGGGAGCCGCTCCTCCATAAGACCTGATCTCAGTGGAACCCCAAATCCCACCCACTTTTTCCTGGCTCCCCCAGCATCCAGGTCAGGAATCATCTTCCCCCAGCCCAGGCCCAGGGCGCAGAGGTGCCACGTGGCCAGGAACATGGGGGTGTGGGAGGGGAGAGACAGAGAGGCAGCCCAGGGACCAGCCCCTCCTCTCCTCCAGCCTTAGGCGGCGGAGGGGCCAGCAAAGCTCGATTGCGCGGTCCTGGAACTGGGGTCCCTCACCTCCCTGAGGCCACCTCTGAGCTTTGTGAGAGCCGCTGGTCTCTGGGAATCACCTCCCCGCCATCTTCACTGGTGAGCTCCCACTCACCCTTCTTCGGGGAGGATGACAGTGCCTTCTTTTTGAGGGCTATAGGCCAGGACGCAGCCCATCGCCTTGCAGCAAACCGGCGATCTGGGCACCTTTATTTCCTGAATTTCCCGGTGGAGGAAACTGAGGCTTTGCTCAGCCCCGGGCGGGGTGGGGGTGGGGGGAGCACCCCCGCCGCAACCTACAGGCCTCCAAAAAGCCACCCACCCTGTCTGAGGCCTGCCTTCCTCTCCTAAGCCAGATAAGACCCCTCACCCCTGAGATTCCCCAGGGAAGCCAGACCGAATCCCAGCTTGGGGCTTCTGCCGCACTGCTAAGGGACATGAGTTTACATTATTTGTGTGATTGTTTATTTCCTGTCTGTCTCCCTGCTGGGCTGTGGGCAGGGATTGTGTCCACTGTGTTCCCTGTGTCCTCAGTGCCTCGCATACAGTAGGCACTCAATATTTGCAAAAGGAATAAGTGCCAGAAGCGTCCCCCACCCCCCGCCCCAAAAAGTCCTCTTCCCTGGGCTCCTCTGTCCTCTGCCCGTGGGGCATCTTGCCTCCTCTCGGCAAGGTGAGACAAGGGACAAAGGTTGAACAGGGATGCTGGGAGAGAAAAGCAGGGTGACCTTGAGAGAGCTACCGGGGCCTCCCCTTGTGTCTCCCTCCTCCCAAAGGCGGGGGCAGCTCCAGCCAATCCTGAACCCGCAGCCCTGCCAGACAGACTGGGACTGTCCCGAGCTCTGGCCCTGCAAGGCTGGCCGCTGTGGTGTGGTGCCTGGGACCCCGGCCAGGCCCTCAGTAGCCACAGCCAAGGGGCTAAGCTCGGGGAAGGAGGAAGGCAGGCGGGCAGGCCCTGGGGTGGGGGAGGGAGGTTGGCCGAATCTAAGGTGAAACCTGGCTGGGCCACTGGGGGGGACCTGAGGGGAGGTGCCTCCCTGGACTGGAGGCCTGGGGCGGGGAGACAGAGTAGGGGAAGTGGACAGGATGGCCTCCTGCATGGAAGCGGTGGGGGTGAGGGGGGAGCTCCCCCCAGGACGCCCACCCCTCAATCCTGCCCAGACAGGAATCCCATTCCTCCGGCTCCCCAAGCCCCCTGGGGCCCAGGGCGCTGTCCTCCCCCTGTCTGGGTCCAGCTCAGGGTCCCCCGCACTAGCCCACACTCCCACCCAGGGCTGTGAAGAGCTGAGAGAAGGTGACAGAGGTGACGATCCGGTGCTTGGCACCGCCTCTGCGTTTTGGCCGCGAGAGGAGGGAGGTGAGGCCCTCGAAGCATCTGGAGTGGTGCTGGGGGGAGGGCAGAGCAGGAGGCAGGAGGTCAGCAAGGAGACCCCAGGCTTCCTGACACCCACGCTGAGGAAATCTGACTCCCTGGGCAAAGCAGGAACTGGGGAGGAAGGGTCAGCAAGACCTTCATTCCGAGAGCCCAGAAGAAGACACAGAAGGCGACAGGAGCTCCCTGGACCCTGCCAGCGGGTGGGGAGGATGGGGGGGTGGGGAGCGCTTCCAGACCCAGGAGCCAGCTCCGTTTCTCCGGAAGCCAGGAAGGGGGCCTCCCCTTGCCCTCACCTGGGTGACAGCTGGCGCCCTCTGGCGGTGACAGCGCAGACCGAGGGGTCCGGCCTTAGCCTGGCCACAAATGTCCTCCCAGGGAGAGTGAACCTGGCGCCCGAGGGGCCCATTCTCTTGGGCTAAGTGTATGGGATCTAGGTCTCCCCACCCCCTCGCTGGGCCATTTAGAGTTACTGAGCTTTAGATCCAATCCCCAGCAAGGATCCTTGGCCCAGGGCCACCAGAACCTCCCAGAACACAGTCAGGTGGGGCAGGAACCCTTACAGAAATGGCAGAGGAGACAAGAACAGGGAAAGTGGAGCACGTGGGGGCTCAGATGGTGAAACATCTGCCTTGGGCTCAGGTCATGATCCTGGGGTCCTGGGACCAAGTTCCACATCGGTCTGCTTCTCCCTCTCCCTCTGCCTGCGCCCCTGCTCATGCTCTCTCTCTCTCTCTCTCTCTGAATCTCTGTTTCAAATGAATAAATAAAACCTTAAAACAAACAAACAAACAAACAAGGAAACAGGGAAAGTGCAGGGGCAGTGTGGGCTACTGAGCGCAGATCTGGGGTGAGTCCTGGCTCTGTTTCTTGCTTGCTGTGTGGCCTGAGGGGAGACACTTGGCCTCTCTGAGCCTCAGTGTGTCCCTCTCTCAAAGAGAATAATAATGCTGATACCTGATTATTGGGAGGTCCCACATCATCTCGGATGGACTGTAATTTGAACCTCTATCAGTGCTGGTTTCCCTTGAAATTAAGGGTCCTCTGGAGCACCCACCAGCAGGACTGGAAATACCCTCTCTGCTCTCTGAAGGGGCCCAGGCTCTGTGGACTGCCTGAAGGCCATTGCCCCCCAGGGTTCCTGGGTCTGACCTCTAGTGCTAAAAACTCTTCCTCTGTGACCTCTGACACCTGACACCCTTCAGAACCATCCACCAACCACTTCAGATTCCCGCCTTAAGTCTGATCTCTCTAATTCATCATGCACACACAGCTGGATACGGATTTTATTTTGAAGATTTAAAATTCATTTTTATTTATTTTTTTAGAATGAGTGGGGTGGGGAATACAGGGAGAGAGAGAATCCTGAGTAGGCTCCATGCCCAGAACGGAGCCCCAACACGGGGCCTGATCTCACAACCCCAAGATCATGACCTGAGCCGAAATCAAGAGTGGGATTCTTAACCGCTCAAACCCAAATCCCCAAGGTCAAGCGTCACATGCTCTAGCAACTGAGCCAGCCAGTGCCCCCGGATTCTTTTTTTTTTTTTAAGTAATCCCTATGCCCAATCTAGAGGGCTGGAACCCACAATCCGGAGATCAAGAGTCCCATCTTCTTCCAAATGAGGCAGCCAGGCACCCCTCTGGATACAGATTCTTCAGTACTGCTTGTATCATGGCTCACTCCTGCTCAATAACCTTCCAGTTGCCTTCCAGGCACAGTTGAACTTCTCTCCCAGCCCAGCGACTCAAGGGCCTTCTAGCCTGGGGTGTTTTTGTTTTGTTTTGTTTTTAATTTATTTATTTGACAAAGATCACAAGTAGGCAGAGAAGCAGGCAGAGAGAGAGAGGAAGGGAAGCAGGCTCCCTGCCGAGCAGAAAGCCTGATGTGGGGCTCGATCATAGAACCCTGGGATCATGACCTGAGCCGAAGGCAGAGGCTTTAACCCACTGAGCCACCCAGGTGCCCCTCTAGCCTGTTTCTGATCCAGCCAAGCAGGTCTGTTCACCATCTGCTGAGCCCCACCTGGTGCCCCAGGTGCCCCATCTGCCCTGGATGCTGGCCCAGCCCACCTATTTGCATGCCCTACGCCCGGCCCCTCCCTTGGGACCGCTGGCTCCGGAGAACGAGTCGGCTCCAACCTGGCACGTGCAGGGCTCCTGACCCGGCAGCCAGCACCCTTCCTGCCCCCTCTCACACCTCCCCGACTGCCCCATCTGCTGCATGGCTCTTAGCACATGACCTCGCCTCCCACTTCCAGAAAGAATTGAGGACACTGGGAGGAGCCCCCTCCAAGGCCTGCCCGCACACCCAGAGCTTCAGCTCTTTCCCTCTCCCAGATAAAACTGCATCTTCTCTCTTCAAGACCAACTCACTCCCAGGCTCCTGGGTCTCCCCCTCCACTGACGGGCCCACAGGTAACCCCCACACACACACCAACACACCAACACACACGCACCCCTCGGTCTCATGTTCACCATCCCCCGGCTGTCCCTTTCAGCTAAGCTACTGCTGCCTTCTCCTCTCTCTCTCTCTCTCAAGCTGGGCATCTTAAAAGAGTTGTTCACACCCTTTATCCTTGTCTTCACCTCCTACTCACTCCCCAGCCCACTGCAGTGCGGATTCACCCTCTGCCACTCCGCAGAGAATTTTCTTGCCAAGGTCACCAGTGGCTGTTTTCTCTAAATGCAAAGGACTTTTGGCAGGCACGGGTCTCCCTCCTTGTCTGAGCAGGACTGGACGGAGAGGGGCCGTCCCACTCCAGATGTGAGTCCCCCCCGCCCCCCCGCCCCAGTCACCCCTCCTGCCTGCCTCCTGATGCTCACCCTTGATGCTTCAGGTCCAGCCCACATCCTTAACTCCTGGACTGTGGACTCTCCAGCCTCCACCTCTAGCCCAGACTCCCTTCCCAGGCTCTGGACCGCCATATCCAACCGACTGCCTTCTGGATATCTGCTGGCGGTTATCTCAGGGACCTTGTGCTCATCCTGTCCAAAACAGACCTCAGCCTCTTGACCAGCCATTTGCATTCCCACTTCCCCTTCCCATCCTTACCCAAAGTAGAGACAGAGGTATTGCCCTGCACACCTCTCTGCGCTTCACTTCCAAGTACATCAGTTTCCAATTTCTGTCAATCCCCTCGCCCTGGGCTGTCCCCATCCCATCACTGAGCCGGCCTCCCAGCTGGCTTCCTTGCCTCCTCTCCTGCTCCCTTCTAATCTGTCCTTTATTCAGCAGCCAAGGTGATCTTTCTCAAATCCAATCTGATCACGTCAGTCCTCCACTGCTGGTTACCCTTGGCTGAAGTTCTAGCTCCTGATCATGACCTATCTCCTTCAAAATCTGACCTCCTCGGGTGCGTGGCTGGCTCAGTTGGTGGAGCCCGCAACTCTTGATCTCAGGGTTTTAAGTACGAGTCCCACGTTGGGTATAAAGATTACTTACAAATAAAACCTTAAAAAACGGAAAGTCTGACCTGCTGACATCCGTTCCCACTTTGCCTTTTCTGAGAATCCGTATGGTGCCATTGAACCCCAATGTCAGCCTTTCCCAAGGCCCTGGACAGCATGATTGGTTGAGAAAGAAGACTAGCAACCCAATTAGCACGTTGCAAATATGGAACAAAGGCCATGGAGCTGAGCCAGGAGTGCTGGCTGCCATCTTTGATCATCAAGGAAAGCCAACACTGTGGATGTCACCATGAAGAGAGTGGTGGGGGGGGGGGGGGACTGACTTCTCAGTGGCATCGTTGAGCTGCTGGATCAACTTACCTGAAGCCACTGATCCCCTGAAGTTTTAGTCATATGAGCCAATACATTCCCTTGATCAAGCCTTGTTGATTTCAGTTTTCTGTCACTTGCAACCATAGCCTCTAAAGCAGCACATCTGTCAACACCATCCCACTGGAATTATGCTTTTTTTTTTTTTAAGATTTTATTTATTGATTTGACAGACAGAGAGATCACAAGTAGGCAGAGAGGCAGGCAGAGAGAAACGGGGAAGCAGGCTCCCTGCTGAGCAGAGAGCCTGATGCGGGCTCAATCCCAAGACCCCAAGACCCCAAGACCATGACCCGAGCTGAAGCCAGAGGCTTAACCCACTGAGCCACCCAGGTTCCCCAACAACCTGCAATTCCTTTGTGTCATTCCTTATACCTGGAACGCTGTTCTCCTTTTCCTTGTTGGCCAATTCTCCATTTGAGCAAAGGGAAGCCCTTCTGACTGCCCCAGCCCCTCTCACTCCAGAGGTTCCGGGAAATCACTTCTGCCAGATCTCCCCTGATTCACACTGCCGTGTTGGGAGCTCCTTAGGGAAGGCAAAGACTTACAAAACAGTAGGAGCAAGATCCAACTTCTTTTTTTTTTTTTTTAAGATTTTATTTATGTATTTGACAGAGAGAGGGCAGAAGCACACAAGCAGGGGGAGAGGCAGAGGCAGAGGGAGAAGCAGGCTCCCCACTGAGCAGGGATCCCAATGTGGGGCTCGATCACCGGACCTTGGGATCATGACCTGAGCCAAAGGCTGTTGCTTAACCGACTGAGCCACCCAGGCGCCCCAAGAGCCAACTTCGTATAATCATGTAACAGCCAACTTATTTGATGACCAATTATTTGTTCATAGCCACATGCCCAGATCCTAGATTAATACAAGTGCATAGTAGAAGGTCTGATAACTATTGGTTGAATAAATTGGCAAATAAACAAATGAATGTTTATAGGCATCAACCACTGTGTGCAAAATGCCTTACCTGGTTTTTCTCACATCCTCCACAGTAGCCCCTCCACAGTAGCCCCACGAGGTAGGTATTCTAGGAATCTTTTTGTTGTTGTTGTTGTTTAAGATTTTATTTATTTATTTGACAGAAAGAGAGCACAGCAAGAGGAGTTTCAGAGGGAGAGAGAGAAGCAGGCCCCCCACTAAGCAAGGACCCCCAATGTGGGGCTCCATCCCTAGACCCTGGGATCATGACCTGAGCCAAAGCAGACTCCCAACTGACTGAGCCACCCAGGTGCCCCTAGAAATCTTCATTTTATAAGTGAGGACCTGAGGCTTCTGAAGATGTCCTGCCTTAGATCACACAACTTGTGTGATCATCACAACTTGTGTGATCTAAGGCACCCTGGGATCGTGACCTGAGCCAAAGGCAGAGGCTTTAACCCACTGAGCCTCCCAGGCACCCCGAGCAAGTCCATTCTTAAACCAATCTCAGGCCAAGGATTCCAATGGCTGGATTGGACCAATTGTGTTGGTACTCTGGCTGATCTCCAAACAAAAGGAAGGGGGGGAGTGGAGTTTCTTTCCTGGCAGACATGGACTTTGGACCTGAAGTCATGGCTCCCAGGTACCCACCTTTCCTAAGATGAGAACCACAAAAGAGAGCTACAGCTCCTGATGGAAAGCAGGCTCATGGGGCCCAATGGTGAGCCTGCAGGGACAGATAACCCAGAACAGGCAGACAAGCAGTGGTTTATGAACTCTTATAGTTAGAGGTATCCAGTTATTCATTCAACATGAGTTTACTGGCCATTGTCTCCTCCTCTGCCAAGTCTGCATTAGTGGGCGGGCTACCTGGTGATGGCTGATGAGGGGACTCTGTGTCCACACTTTGCTTCAGCAGAAACAGTGCCAGGAGGGATTAGTAATGTCTGTCCTGAGTGCAAAATGGGAGGGGGTGAGGCAGAGAGAAGGAAACAGAGTGAATTAGGGGTAGAAAGACCTTGATCCTATATACAGGATCCTGGAGTGTTGTTAGAGGCTGAATTGTCCTTCCCCAAAATTCATGTGTTGAAGCCCTAATCCCTAGACCCTCAGAATGCGACCCTATTTGGAGATAGGGTCTTTATAGAGGCAACCAAATTAAACTGTGGTCATTAGGGTGAATCTTGGTTCAATATGACTGATGTCCTTGTAAGGAGGGGACATCTGGACGCAGAAAGCCATATAGGGAGAATGCCATGTGAACATGAAGACGGCCACTTCTGTGGGTCAGAATCTCAGCAGTGAAGTTGGGCAATTCTGCCTTGGGGTCTCCCGTGGGTTTGCCATCAAGATGTTGGCTAGGGCTTCAGTCATCTGAACTCTTGGCTGGTGTGGGACCAACCTCTTCCAGTGTGCTCACTCACTTGGTTAGCAAGTTGGGGTCAGCTGTTGGCGCAAAACCTCAGTTCTCCCCCATAGGGACTTCTCCATGGTGCTGCTTGTGCTTCTGGCTTCCCACCCCATCTTCCCTCTCTCCTCCTACTCCCCACCCCAGCCTCTGCCCCCAAGGGACCAATCCCAGAGCCTCAGGCAGAAGTTTGATCTCATCTTAGAGATCTTGGAAACCCCACCCATCACTTCTACAGTATTTTATTATTACAGAAGTCAGCCCAGAGTTAATGTGGAAGGGAATTGGGTAAGGTAAGGGCACAAAGGCCAGGAGGTAAGAGTCACTGGGGCCATTTTGCTAGCTGACTGCTATGTGCTGGACAAGAGCGCTGGTCCCGTAGAGGATTCTGGGGGCCAGAGTCATGAAAAGTCTGACAGAGGGAGCTTAGGAAAGATGGAGCCCAAAGAGCATATTAGTTTCCCAGGACTGTCCTAACAAAGTACCCCATACTGGGTGGCTTAGAACAATAGCAAGTCAACTTCTCACAGCTCTGGAGGCCAGAAGTCCAAAGACAAGGTGTTGAGAGGGTTGATTCCTTTTAGAGCCTCTCAGGGAGCATCTGTCCCATGAAGGCTCCTGGAAATCCTCTCGTTCCTCGGCTGCTAGCTGCATCCCTACAGTCTCTGCCTGTCTGTCCTCATAGGGCCACGTTCCCTGAGTGTGTCTCAAACCTCAATCTCTCTCTTTTCTCATACAAGATACCTGCCCTTTGGGCGCTTGGGTGGCTCAGTCGTTGAGCGTCCGCCTGTGGCTCAGGTCATGATCCTAGGGTCCTGGGACAGAGCCCCTCATTGGGCTCCCTGCTCAGTGGGGAGCCTGCTTCTCCCTCTGCCCCTCCCCCTTCTCGTGTCTCCTCTCTCTCTCTCTCTAGTAAGTAAAATCTTTAAAAAAAATATCTTCTGGGGCACTATTCAAGCCCATTATAGGAGGCACCTCTGTGGAGGAGCTGGCTGAGGCCGTGACCTACTGGCGCCATCTGCCAGGACTCAGGTATCACCTCTAGGGAGCCTGCTGCCTGTCCTTTGTGTCCCACAACACCTGTGCCCCCCACCGTCACTGCCACCATGATTCCTTCAGCTAACATTTACTGAGCACGAAAGCCATGTCAGACGCTGAGCTGGGCCCCAGGGGTACGGCAGTTAGTTAGTGTTGCCAAATTTAGTGCACAAAACTATGGGACACCCAGGGGGAGAGGAGAAAACAAAAAACACAGGACACCCGGGGAAATCTGTATCTCAGAGAGTGAGTTGAGGTTTATTCCCCGAATGGTGTTGGCAACCACGACGGTGGTGGAAGAGGGAGGCACAGCCCCCAGTTACAGGAAGCCCACGGTCTTATGGGGGAGCTGGTGGCAGCGAGGGGCCTCGGTGCTGTGAGAAGAACAGCCATGGGGAGACCCCCAAGAAAGCGGGCCCAGGCTATGTCAGTGAGAGTGAGAAAAGGGTTCTGGTGTCCAGGCTGGGACCCTAGGGGTGAGGACCAAAGAGGGTTTCTGGTGAAGGGAACACCCAGGCAAGTCTTTGCAAGGAGAGGGGGACCCCTGGGCAGGTGTGCAGGGGCCAAGCACGCAGGCACCCCCCCCACCCCCCCACCCCCCCCACCCCCCCGGCTCTGAAATCCTAACAGAGGCTGGGACCTCAGAATGCATCACTGGCCTGATCAGATGTGCATTTTAGAAACAGGGGCCTGCAGGGTATCACAAAGACCAAGGAAAGAATGGTGTTTGGAAGGAGTGAGGAATAGGTCAGATCCTCCAAGGAGGTCGAGAAAGATAAGGACAGAAGCGTGTTCACTGGCAAACTGCGGGAAGCATCTGAGGGAAAGGTTGAGGGAAGGAAGGGACCCTGAACGGAGGAGGCCGGGAGGAGGAGGCTCAGCTCCCCAGGGGGTGGGAAGGGGAGGGTGGGGGCACATTCAGATTCTTTTTGGGAAATCCTGGGACTCTGCTTGTTGATGGCACGATATAGATATAAAGTCGGCCTCACCCCACCCCAGTTGTGCTTTGGTATCGTCTCCCTGGCCTGTTCCCCAGAACAGAAGACAAGCAGCCTCCATGCCTCCTTGGTGGGTAAAGGAATGAAATACTAGTGGGGAGCAGTTCAGGGCTGGTAAGTAAGGGGAGGCAAAACAGTGTTTGGGCGAGGGGCTGTCCTGGGAGGAGCTGGAGGAAGAAGGGTCTAGGAAGCAGGAGGGAGGGGTACCGGGCCTGGGAGAGAGGAGCAGACCGTGGCCCTGTACCCAGGGATGTGAGAGGGGGCGGGGCAGGGGTGGGGGGTGGGGGAGTTGTTGCCCGGGAGTGGTTTATGAGGCAGTGTAGACATCCTGGTCTAAAGGGGCAGAGGTTTGTCAGGGAGGGGAGGCAGGAAGGGGTGGAATGGGTGGGGAGATGAACTTTTGTACCTCGGGAGGGAATTCCTTCGCCGCCTCAGGCCATGCCTGGTGCCTTCCCGCATCCCATCACATTTAATCTCCTGAAATTCTCCCAACCTGCCTGGAAGAGGAGACCGGGAGGAAAATGATTGCTGTGGGTAGTCTCACTCTAGAAATAAGACAACCGAGTCTCTGATTCTTGAAGTACTTTGCCTAAAGTCACAAACCTTCTACACAAACCTCTCTCTCTCCGAGAGAGAGAGAGATTTTAAACCCAGGCTGGTCTGACCCCAAAGAAGGCTCAGTCCTCCACCACAGGAGACCAGGGAAGCCCCAAGGAGAGAAAAGCCCACAATCAGCAGGGAAGGATACTGATGGAGGGCAGGGATAGGGCATTGGACTTTCTCAGGCCTCTCAGGGGCGCAGGTGATGTCACCTACCCAGGGGACTGCTGGGCTCACCTCCCAGGCTTTGTCAGGTGTCCAGCAAATTCCAGGAGCCTGGAGGAGGGTGGACTCAAGAGGAAGGAGAGAAGAGACAGGGCACGAGGCAGTCATGATGGCAGGGATCTGTTCCCCTAAACAAAAGTGGGTAAGGCGACCAGGGAAGTCTGGGTTAGGAGACAAGGGAAGTCGAAACAGGGTGGGGACAGCTCTGGGGTGGGGGTTGAACCTGATTCCCACCTTGCCCCTCCTCCCTCTGTAAACACCCTGGCCCACTCCTTCATGCTTCCCTGGCTCTGCAAATACTGTTCCCTCCCCTGGAATCTCCTTGCCTCCTCCTTCAAGGGCAAGTTCACAGGTCCCCTGTTCGCACCTTCTCCTCCCTCCCTTAGCTCCCTCTTCTGGTCCCCAGCGTGGCGGCAAGCAGGCCTCCCTTCCCCCCCCCTTCCTCTTTCCTTCCTTCCTTCTCACTTTCTCTCTCTCTCTTTTTAAAGATTTTATTTATTTGACAGAGACAGATCACAAGTAGACAGAGAGGCAGGCAGAGAGAGAGGTGGGGAGGAAGCAGGATCCCTGCCGAGCAGAGCGCCCCATGCAGAGGCTTAACCCACTGAGCCACCCAGGCCCTGTCTTTCTCTCTTTCATCTTTCTTTCTACTTTTATTTTTAGTAATCTCTACATCCAAGGTAGGGCTGGAACTCATGACCCCGAGATCAAGAGTCACGTGCTTTTCGGAGAGTCAGCCAGGCACTCCAGGCAAGCAGATTTTCTCACCAAGGAACAGGGTTCAAACTAAAAGATTCATTCATTCCAGTCTACCTACATTTCTTCATAGTCTCGTCCAGCTTGAACTACCATCACACGCTGGCTGCGCGAAAATGTGTGTCTCCTGTCTGGACCTGATCACTCCAAGTCTCTATGAGAATGAACAAAAGACATCTCTAGGGGCGCCTGGGTGGCTCAGTGGGTTAAGCCCCTGCCTTCGGCTCAGGTCCTGATCTTCCTGAAATCCAGCCCCATGTCGGGCTCTCTGCTCAGCACGGAGCCTGCTTCTTTTTCTGCCTCTGTCTGCCTCTCTGCCTGCTTGTGATCTCTCTCTCTCTCTCTCTCTCTCTCTCTCTGTCAAATAAATAAAGAAAGAAAATCTTAAAAAAAAAAAAAAAAAAAAGACATCTCAAGCCTGACATCTCAAACGTGACGTGGTCCAAACGCAGTTCCTGATCTTCCCCAGCCCCGCCCTCATCTTGCTCCTTCCAAATTTGCCTGTGTCTGTTGAGATCTCTCCACCCTTCCCATCGCACAAGCTAAAAAACTCAAAAGGGGTGTGTGAGTGGTTCAGTCGGTGAAGCATCTGCCTTTGGCTCAGGTGTTGATCCCAGGGTCCTGGGATCTAGTCCAGCTTTCGGCTGCCTTCAATACACACCAGGCCCTGACTGCCTCTCCCATGTCCACTGCTGTCCACCTGCTACAAGCTTCATTGCTCCTGCCTTGACAGGACCAGTGGCCTCTGCATAGGTCCTCCTGTGACCCTCCCCTTACACTCTCTTCCCAACTCAGCAGCCAGCTGGTCCCATGAGCACAAAAGCCACTCCACGGCCCCTCCACTCAGACCCTCCAGTGGTGTCCCAGCCCATTCTAATCCCAAAGTCTTTCAAAACCTCTAAGCCCTAGGGCACCTGGCTGGCTCAGTCGGTACAGCATGTGACTCTTGATCTCAGAGTTGTGAGTTCAAGCCCCATGTGTGTTGGTGGGGGGCAGGCAGAGCTTACTTAAAAAACAAAACAAAATGTACAAGTGCTATAAATGATCCTCTCTCTACCTGTCAGATTTTACCTCCTACTTACCTCCCACTGGCTCGCTCTGCTCTGGCCACACAGTACTTAACTTCTTGCAGTTCCTCAAACATTCCAATCATATTCCTGCTTGGGGGTTTTGCACTGGCTGTACCCCCCAGCCTGGAATGCCCTCGGGTATCCATGACTTGCTCCCCTCCCTCCTCTAGATCTTGATACAAAAAATGTTACCTCATGTTTGCCTTCTGGAGTATCCTAGTTAAAGCACTAAATCCTGGGGCGCCTGGGAGGCTCAGTGGGTTAAAGCCTGGGACTTCAGCTCAGGTCATGATCCCATGGTCCTGGAATCAAGCCTGGCATCCTGCTCTCTGCTCGGCCGAGAGACTGCTTCTCTCTCTGCCTGCCTCAGCCTACTTGTGATCTCTGTCAAATAAATAAAATCTTAAAAAAAAAAAAAAAAAAGCACTAAATCCTGACCTTTCTTATCCCCTTTCCCTGCTTTATTTTCCTCCATAGGACCGATATCATCTACCTTATCACATATTTTACCTGTTTATTTAGTTTATTATCTGCCTCCTCCTTTTAGCCTACAAGGTCTGCGAGGCAGTACCTTTTCTGTTTGCTATGGTTGTTTTCTTCGCTGCAGGGTCAGTGCCTAGCCCACGGTGAGCACCCGATAAATATTGCTTGAGTACCCGTTTGGGGGCCACCACTGCGCTGGGCACTGAAGATGGGCTCAGGAGCAGAGCCAGACAAAGTCTGTGAAGCTTAAGTCTTGGGCCGCGGTTGTCTCACTTTCCCAAGTATGACCTTAACCCGGGGAGCTCTCAGGAGACTGGCTCCAACCCTGGAGATCGATCCTGGGGTAGGGCGCAGGGGTGTGTAGAGCGCACACAGCTCCCCGTGGGACTGGGATGCAAGGAGCCACACTGGCCTGCTGGGAAGAACCTGCACGCCTGAGGTCTCATTGCCACAGCACCAACCCCTCTCCATTAAATAGTTGTTACACGCCCGTTTCCTCTCTAAACAGTGAAGTTTTGGACTGCTCCTCTCTGTGGCCCCCGGGGTTAACACAGCGTAGACGCTGGTAAATGTTCGCAGAGACTCAGAGCCAACGGACGGAGGGTGAATGAATAGAAGACGGATGAATGAATAACGGGACTCCAGTTAGAAAAGGAATTTCAAGAGTTCAAGATCTAGAGGGTGGGAACGTTTCCAAAGAGCTCCCTCGGTGCCCGAGGGTTTGCAGGAGGGGCTGGGGCGTCCGAGGTCAGGACGCGTTTGGTCCTGTGCGAGGGTGGCAGCTTCGCTGGCGGCCGGCCCGCCGCGGAGGGGAGGAGCGCAGGGGTTAGCGCTGCCACTCACCCAGCCGCCAGCCCGCGCGCTTCCACCGGCCAGGCGCGGCCGTTGCCATAGCTACAGACACAGCCGGGAGACGAGGGGGCGGGCCCGGGCACTACGTCATTCCTAGCGCGACGCTGCTCCGCGCCTCCCGCCTCTTTCGGGTGCGAGACCCTCGGCCCGCCTCCCCGGCTCTCCACCTGCGCGCTTCCCCCGCTCGCGCCCTCCCCCGCTCTGCGCCGGCGCGGTGCCCGCCAGGGCGCGCAGGAGAGCCCGCGAGGCGCATGCGCGGTGCGGGGCCCGCCGCCGCTCTGGTGTCGCCGCCGCAGCCGTCGCTGCCGTTGCCGCCTCCCTACCGGCAAGTGTGGGAAGGAGGAGCTGAGGGCCGCCGCCGCCGCTGCCGCCATGGGGGTGAGTGAGGCAGGGAGAGGAGACGCGAGGGCCGGCAGCGCTCCCCGTTCCGTTCGTCCCCCTGAGCCCCCATTGTTCCTTGAACCCCCTCTCACGTGACCCCGACCCCCTCCGGCCTCACGTGACCCCCAACCCCCACATGACCCGACTCCCACATTCTTAGCATCCCCACACTAGGCGCAGCCCGGGGATCCCTTGGGGAGCCCCCTTCTCCGGGCCCCACCCCCTTGGGTGTCCCCCGTCCCTCGCGTCGCGCCCCCCCAACCTTTCTGACTGACCTGTTATCTTCTTGACCACCCCCTAACCCCCGGGGCTGACCCTGGGGTACCCCTCGCCCCCAGGGGTCACCCATCACTTGGCTGTCACCGGCTTCGCGTCTTCCCACCTCCTAGGCCGCCCCCTGGCTTGCAGGGAACTGAGGCCCAGAGAAGAGGCACCCAGCCAAGGTCACACAGACAGTGAGCAGGGACCAGACCCTGCCTCGGGCCTCCCCAGCCCTCAGCCACTGGCTGTTGCTTCCCGCTACCCGGATACTCGGTGAAGCGGGGTCCCCTACACCCTTTGCAAACCTCTCCACCAGGATCCTCCTGCTCCTGAAACGCCCTCTTCCCCTCCAACGGAGGCCTGCTCTCTCGGCCTTGATTATTACTTGGGTCGTTAGTACTCTTAAGTGCTGCAGGTGGCTTTGCAGGGGGAAGCTGTGCAGAAGGTGAGCAGGGAGGGAATTGATGGGGAGTGGGGAGGGGCACTGATGGCTCCAGACCCAGAAGAATAGCGACCACCTGTTCTGTGTGTGGCAGCCTGGAGGTGCGCCCTTCTCTGGCATGTGCCGATAGAGGGCTGGGCAGAAATTGTTCAAATACTTCTGCGAACTCACCTTCCTAAGTTCCAGTTAGAGTAGTATCAGTCACTCTCCTGCGAAGGGAACCGGTACTCCCTGGTACTTTATAGTTTTTACCTGGAATTTTTACCACCTTTAAGGAGTCCTGACTTGGGACCCAGAGATGCCTCGGTTCCAGCCCCATCTTCCTGGCTAGCAGCGTGATACTGGGCCTGTGACGTGGCCTTTCTGAATTTGAATTTCCTCCTCTATGTAAAGTGGATGATGATACCCGCCCTCCTCAGAGAGGAGAGGATTAAATGAGATAGTGGATGCATGAAATTGTGGCTGTTGTTTCTGCTTGTATTCTCAACCTTGATTGGAGTTATCTAAAATAGATCTGTGCTATTTTTAACCCGTTACTTTGTCCCTACTGTTGTTAACCTAGATTTTCTCTCCAGTGATAATTGAACAAGTCAACTTGTTAGGCCAAAATGGTAGTTCCGATCCATGTCCAAGCACTTTAGGTAATCCATGTCGTCTTGTTTCAGCAAGGAATTTGGGGTACAGTGTACTTCATGTGTAGAAAATCAAGGTGTATTTAACCCAGGTTTTGGTGAAAGGTCCCAAAGCCCAGCTCTTGTTGAAATGAGGTAAAAATCTGTGTCCCTGGGATCACTCGGTGTCTACCCAGCAAAGCCACTGCAGACGGGGCAGCAGACAAGAAGCAGAACATGCCATTCTGGTTCAGCACTTCCTTTGTTGGTTGAGTTGAAAGAGCAAGACTCAGCGATGCTGCGACCCTTGCTTCCTTTCCTCCTGTTCCTCATACTCCACAGATGTGTTTCTCAGAACGGCCCCTGCCTAGTCTCTTCTGGCGTAAAACTCACTACAAAAAAAGAGGGACTTGAATCTTCCTCCCTGGAACAGTGCTGGAACCCTGTCATTATCCGCCTTCCTCCTGGGTGGGGGCAGCAGACTCCCCACCTCTGTGTCAGGAAGGTCGGTGTTTGTGGCAGGCGCCATCGACGGGGAGGGCCCTGCTCTACTAGACAGCCGACCTCAGGCTAAGAGAGAGTAGCCTCAGCTGGATCACCCTTCTCTTCAAAGTTCCTTCACCCTTGCTGCCACAGACATGTTGTCTTTTAGGAATTGGAATGTAGATCTCTGGCTCCCTTCCCAAAAAAGGAGGGTTTTTTTGTTTTGTTTTGTTTTTTTGTTTTTTCTGGATCCTGGATACTTTGCGGGGTGAAGGCTTGACACTGAAATCTAAGAGATGCCAAATCTCTTGTCTGAAAGGTGCCTTCTGTGCCCATCTGTGCGTGTTTTGGTTTTGAGTGTCTCTGTGAGACCTGGCAGTCCTGACTGCATGTGGAGATAACTGCTTCGAGAGAGCTCGCGGGGGGGGGGGGGGTTCCCAGCTGCAGGTGAAAACACCTGCGTCACACTTTAGAATGCATGCTGCACACGTGCAGTTGATGTCGTGGAAGAAGCTTGGATGTTAGGATTCGGACCTGGATTTGAATGTTCGCTGAGCCATTCGACAGGTATGGACTTAGTACCTGCTGTTTGCTGAGCACTGAGTGGGTGTGCATTGGCTAATGAAGCCGGTGTGACCTCTGGCTCGTGGAGTGTTACTGTGTGGTGTGAGTGGAGGGAGAAGGTGGCATGGAGAGACCTCTCTGAGAATTCTGTTCACTGGCTCTGTGACCCTGAAAAGTTCTCTGACCTCTCTGTGCCTCAGTTCTCTCATCAAAGAAGTGGGCACACATAGCTTGTTACTGTAGAGGCTAAAATAACACCTGTTTATTAAAGCATTAGCAGAGTATGTGATGTTAGTGGATCCTCCTAACCAGAAATCCTTATTTTTTATATCTAGTACATTGTATCATTTTGTCTTCATAACAGTCCTGTGAGGTAAAGGCATTGTTAGCCCCTTTTACTGATAAGGAGATGGAGATCCAGAGAAACTAAGTGACTTGCTGAAAAGAGATTAAGTAACTTGCCCAAAGTCACACAGCTTCTAAGTGGAGGAGCTGAGAATCAAATCCAAGTCTCTTGACTCAAAAATCCCACACTCTTTTTATTATATAGAGCTCCCTTGGGAAAGACACTTAACCACAATGAGCTTTACTGTTCACTGTGCTTATTTCCCATTTTAATTAGGAGAATTTTCCTGTGTCCCTGCAGGATAGCTTTACCTACACGAGGCAGGGCAAAGCTAATTGGAACAGCAGGAGACCACTTTTCCTAGTGTGTGCTAGGTTTGAGGGAGAGCCCCTGCCTGTCTGCCCTGGGCTGCTACGGCCTGCCACATACACCGTGCGCGGGCAGCTGGGCACGTAGGGGTCTCTCTCATCATCTGCCATCTCGGGCCATGGCAGCCCTGAGCCTCACACTGAGGATTGTCTGGCTGGCCTGTTCCCTTGCATGAATGAGCCCATAAATCTCCTGGAGGCCTGGGGGCGGCCCTCCTGCTGCTTGTGCTTAGGAATTACTTACTGCTTGTGCTTAGAAATGAGATGCTGTGGAGCGAACCCACGTTTCAGTGCTTTCTGGGTCCCGGGAGTCACACTCGCCTTCCAGCACCTTTGATCTTAGCTCTGTGTTGTGTGGAGAGAGAACTAGGGCGCAGGGTGGAGGAGGGGGTTTGCCTCTACCCTAAGGTGACTTCTGACCTGTCCTTTCAGGGAGTCGGTGAGGCCAGCATCCGTGTCCCCATTTTTCCGGAGACAGACTTGCTTTCCCAGGTCATGCGGGGGCAGCAGGAGGAGCATTGGCCTGGCGGGAGTGATGCCAGGGCTCATGTTCTTTCCTGGAGGCCGGCTGTCTCGGGTTTCCGTTCCCCTCCCTCGGCGCGGAGGTAGGGCCGGGGCAGCACCGAGCTGGCAGGGTGCGTCCGCCGTCGCCGAACTGGAAGGGTGATGAGAAGTGAATTGCCCAGCGGCTGCCCTAACAGCCGCGGAGGTCTGGACTACACCTGGGCGAGACTGAGAGGAAAGGTCTGTTGACATTGATGTCGGCCTTCCCACTGGAGACAGCGGGGCTGGAGGAACAAACACTAGGTCCGGGGCCCAACCCCTGGGAGTAAGTCCCCCTCTCCCATTTGTTCTTGGGGGAACACTGTGCCTTTGAGCCTCAGTTTTCTCATGTGGGAATGGAGGTGCTGGTTGTTGCCCTGAGAACCGAAGCAGACGTGTGCGGAAGTACTCTGCTAGCTGAGCGCCTTTCATGATGTTGTTTTGAAATTCAAACCCCCAGTGGAAAAGATGGGTGCTCTAAAGCCTGTGTGTGGTCGAAGAGGCCTGGTTCTGTCCCCTCCAGTCCTGCTCTTCTGTCTGCTCCCTGCTTGAGGGCATAGGGGATGGGAGCCCGGGGCTCAGCAGCATACAGTAGCTGCTGTAGGACGAATGGACACCTAGAAGAGCAGTCCCTGTGAGTTCTTTGTGTCTGGACTCTTGCCTCCTGGTCCCTGGAAATAACAGACAGTGTCATTCCCAGAGATCTGAGGGTAGAATTTATCCCGAGAAACTTTTCCAGCATCTGGCTTTTCGATTGGTTCCCCCTTAACCGGTGCCAGCGTCAGGGCTCAGGTGCATTTGGAGGGAGTACAGCCTCTCTCTGATGAGCTCAGGAAACAGAGGTGGAGTCAGAAGAGGCAGTGAAGTGGGTCAAAAAGCAAAGCCATCCCGCCAGTGCCTTCGGGTGCCTTTGGAATTTGGGCCAGGGGGTGAGCAAATCTGGGGGCATGTGCTGCCCTGGTCTTCCTAGGGAGCGAGAATGAGAGAACTCTCCTTGGTTGTGTGAGATGCCAGAGTAAGTCTCACCAGCCTCCTACCTCAAGGGAGGTTTTATGAGCCTCATGCACCTCCTGCAGACAGGGAAGCAGACACAGAGGAGGACTGGTTGGGGCCCGAACACCACTCTGCAGAGCAGGAAGAGGCTCTGGGTAATCTGTCAGATTCCAGAGCATGGGCTCTTTCTCCTGTGTTACTAGCTTTTTACAGGAGGGTGACAGGATCCGTGTAGGCCTGAGAGACCCCCCATGGGAGCCATAAAATAGGATTTGCTCTATATGTGGTTAAGGGTGGTTTGCCATTGGAGCCCCTGTGCAAGGACATGCTCCCTTTGCTCCCCCCCTCCACACTCCCCGCTGCCTGTGTGCCCTGCACCATGGCTTGCGGACCATGTGTCAGCATGGCCTCTTTGCACAGTTGAACCCCTTGAGGCCCCCTGTCTGCCCTTGTCGATACTGGGTGTGCAGGGTGCCTGCCACTTAGGTCTCTTGGCCGAACAGTGCTTCTGGGGAACAGTTCTGTCTCCTTAAGCTAGAGTGCTCTGGTCTCAGCTTAAAAAGGGGACCCAACACCCCGAGGGGCTCCCCCAGACGGGATCTCTGTCTTCTGAAGCTGGAAGACACTGAGAAGGCTGTGAATAAACCTGTCCTTAGGAACAGCTGTCAGCGGCTACCTCAGATGGCATCTCCTCCTTGAAACCTGCCCTGAATGTGTCTAAAATTAGTTGTTCCTTCCTTAGGAGCCAGTGGATGAGTGCATATTTATTAGGCACCTGCTGGGGGCCAGGCCCTACTGCGGGCATTGTCATGTGCTCTCACTGGGTCCTCACGGTGACCCTGCTTCCCTGCTTCCCAAGGGTCGGTGCCCTTTTTGACAAGGAAGCTGAGAAGTCTGGTGACGCTCCCGAGCTCTCACGACTAGAAAACACGTGCGGCTTCCCCATCCCAGCAAGTGTGCAGCAGCCAGGGTTGGCAGTTCCTGCCACTGAGGACAGGCCTGTGGGCTCGGGGCCTGACTCTAAGGTTCCTCAAAGGGAAAGAAGAGTCTTTGGTTGGCCACAGCCCTTCCAACCAACTTTGCTTTTCCCTGCTGCAGAGGAAGTCAAGCAAAGCGAAGGAGAAGAAGCAGAAGCGGTTGGAGGAACGAGCAGCCATGGATGCTGTCTGTGCCAAAGTGGACGCAGCCAACAGGGTGACTCCCCTGCTTCCCAAGTCCCTTCCTCCTAGAACTTGAGCTTGGTTTTTCATTTGACTTCTTTTGGCGCCACCCTGTGGCAGAATTTTGTTACTGGCCGACTGAGGAAAATGAGCCCAGCCTGAGAGTTGCGGGGGAGGGCCAAGGATTGGCCTAGGTGTGCAGGGAAATGGGAATTCAGATGAAGTGGCTGGGTGGAGTATGGAGCGTGGGGTTCTCCATCTCAGGGTCTTGAGTTCCGGCCCCACCCTGGGAGGGCAGCCTACTTAAAAAAAGAGAAAACCCAACGAAGTGGCTGCTTCTCTCTGTGGATCTCCTTCCATAGCAGTGGAAGAGGGTCTGGAGAAAAAAAACATTTTTTTTTAAAGATCTTATTTATTTATTTGACAGAGCGAGATATCACAAGTAGGCAGAGAGGCAGGCAGGGGGGGCGGGAAGCAGGCTCCCTGCTGAGCAGAGAAAATTTTGTTAGGATTTTGCATTTTGGAGAGGAAACGTCCCTGGTAACATATGGTATAGTTTTCTCATTCATTCCTTCATACATTTATTGACTCTGAAGTACAAAGGACTGTGCTGGCACCGGGGGCAGGGGCAGCAGCCTGGTTCAGGGGCCAGAGTCCAGGAGGGAGGAGTGGTGAAGCGGCTCACCCAGGCGGCCCCGCTGAGAGCAGGCTTGGCTTTCAAACAGGACTGAAGAGGCTCTGGCCATTCTTCCTGCTCCCATTCCATATCCTATTCCATTTTTGTTTCTCTCTTTTATTATTTTTTAAAGATTTTATTATTTGGCAGAGAGCATAAGCAGGGGAAACGGCAGGCAGAAGGAGAGGGAGAAGTAGACTCCCTGCTGAGCCGGGAGCCCGATGCAGGGCTTGATCCCTGAACCCCGGGATCATGACCTGAGCCGAAGGCAGAGACTTTAACCTACTGAGCCACCCAGGTGCCTTTTTGTTATCTTTTTAGCCCACCCTGTAAACAGTCCACATTTATAAAGAGGTGGTTCAGGGACATGATTATGCCATTTTGGGTTTTTGACACGGTGGGGTTAGTTAGGGGCTTCTTAGAAGTATGCAGGTAAGGGGCGTCTGGGCAGCTCAGTCAGGTAAGTGTCCAACTTTTGATCTTGGCTCAGGTCATGATCTCAGGGTCTCGAGACCCAGCCCTGTGCTGGGCTCTGCACTCAGCATGGAGTCTGAGATTCTCTCCTCCTCTGCCCCTCCCCCTGAGCCTGCACACGTGCACAGCCTTCTGAAAATAAATAAGTAAAATCTGAAAAAGAAAAAAAAAGTTTAAGAAAAAAGAAAAAGAAAGTATGCGGGCAGATGGGGCACCGGGTTGGTTCAGTTGGTAGAGCAGGCAACTCCTGATCTAGAATCACGAGGTCCTAGCCCCACAGAAAGGAAGTTTGCAGGTGGATCATGTACCCTCCGGTTTGGGGGTCATGTGACCTACAGGCCAGTGTTCGTGTTAGGCTAGCAGAGTCTCTCCTTACCTTGTGAAATGAAGCTGACTAAACTGTCTTGGGCCTCCTTACTAGACCCTGCCTGCGTGTGCTTTCAGAGCCGAGGCAGGCGAGCGCTGTCTGGCGGCTGCTCCTGGATGGAGGGCCAGGCCCCGCAGCGTGGCTCTGCACAGTGTTTCACCGCAGGGAGAGCCTGCGACTGCACCGCACACGTTTGTGCTACTCTTTTCTTTCCCTCCGCAGCTTGGAGACCCTCTAGAGGCTTTCCCAGTGTTCAAGAAATATGATCGAAATGGGTAAGTGTTTAACACTCCTAATTGTTGTCTCCTTGAGTGTCTGAAGGAATTCACTTTCCCGGAGTGTGCTTCCTCCGACCCACATTTTCTCATTTTTTGTTACAAAAAAGGAGAAGCTGTGTTGAGTGTCTTGATACAAAAGCACCTGATTAGGTGACAGAGAAATCTGTAAATGAACAAAGATTGCATCATCTTAGACTGATGTTTCCTTAGGATTTGATATTCTCTCCGGGTGTAGAATCATAGAGCTGACTGCCTTCAGCTCGGGTCATGATCCCAGGGTCTTGGGATCAAGCCCCACATCGGACTCTCTGCTCAGCAGGGAGCCTGCTTCCTCATTCCTCATCTCTCTCTGCCTGCCTCTCTGCCTACTTGTGATCTCTGTCTGTCAAATAAATAAAATCTTTAAAAAAATAATGATAATCATAGAGCTGAAACAAACTGGAAAACTCATCTAGGGGGCGCCCGGGTGGCTCAGTCGGTTAAGCGGCTCTCTTCCACTCCGGTTATGGTCCCAGGGTCCTGGGATCGAGCCCTAGGTCCGGCTCCCTGCTCAGCAGGAAGGCTGCTTCTCCCTCTCCCACCACCCCCTGCTTGTGTTCCCTCTCTTGCTGTGTCTCTCTGTCAAAAAAATAAATAAAATCTTAAAAAAAAAAAAAGAATTAAAATCATCTAGGCTGACTTCCTCCTTTTGTGCAGAGGGGAACCAAGGCTCAGAGAAGCTGAATAAGATTCCTAAGCCACGTAGTTTCTCCCTGGCTGCTGAGGGGGCTTTTAATTCCCAATCTAGGGCTCTTTCTGGGAGTGTATGGTGTAATTGTTAAAAGCCACTTACTGGGGCGCCTGGAGGACTCATTGGTTAAGCATTTCAGGTCATGATCCCAGGGTCCTGGGATTGAGCCCCACTTCTGTCTCCCTGCTTGATGGGAAGCCTGTTTTTCCCTCTCCCATTCCCTCTGCTTGTGTTCCCTCTCTCACTGTGTCTCTCTCTAATAAATAAATAAAACATATATATATATATTTAAAGCCACTTAACTGGCTGTATGACCCTTGACCCTGGACTTAACCTCTCTGTGCCTCCATTTTCTAATCAGCAGTGGGTCTGATAATAGATGGTTTGGGGAGGATTAGGTATGAAGTGCCTCATACCTGGAGCTTACCAAAACCTAGGTCAGTGTTATCACTACTATTACTGCTACTAATCCAGTTTCCTGCCTTAGGATCTGGGTTAAAGCCCCCTTCCCCTTTCTGTCCATCTGGTTATAAAATAGGAAGCATAATCTGTCTTATCAGAGCCGCTCTTGGCTTAGGGAAAAATGGGTTATGGTTTTATTTTATTTTATTTTTTTATTTTTATTTATTTATTTATTTATTTATTTAAAAGATTTATTTATTTATTTGACAGACAGAGATTACAAGTAGGCAGAGAGGCAGGCAGAGAGAGAGAGAGGAGGAAGCAGGCTCCCTGATGAGCAGAGAGCCCGATGCGGGGCTCGATCCCAGGACCCTGGGATCATGACCCGAGCCGAAGGCAGAGGCTTTAACCCACTGAGCCACCCAGGCGCCCCTTATTTTATTTTTTTAAAGTTTTTATTTATTTTATTTATTTGTCAGAGAATGAGAGCGAGCACAGGCAGACAGAGTGGCAGGCAGGGTCAGAGGGAGAAGCAGGCTCCCTGCCAAGCAAGGAGCCCGATGTGGGACTCGATCCCAGGACGCTGGGATCATGACCCGAGCTGAAGGCAGCTGCTTAACCAACTGAGCCACCCAGGCATCCCTGGGTTATGGTTTTAGAGAATCACAGCTATGGGTTTGAAATAAAACTGTTCTTCTGATTAATTGTATTCAGGCAAGCCACAGTCCAGACAGCCCCATTTTTTGGTCTGTTGAACGGAGTGATGAAGCCAGACTTGTAAGGTTGTTTTAAGGAGGAAAGAGGATTATGTCCAGTTCTGTAAGTAGCAGCTGGTTTGAGTGTTTCAGTGAACAAGACAGATAAATGTAAATATATGAACTATGAAATGATCACTTTATTTTTTTTTAAAGATTTTATTTATTTGACAGAGATCACAAGTAGGCAGAGAGGCAGACAGAGAGAGAGGAGGAAGCACGCTCCCCGCTGAGCGGAGAGCCCGATGTGGGGCTCGATCCCAAGACCCTGGGATCATGACCCGAGCCGAAGGCAGAGGCTTTAACCCACTGAGTGCCCCATCACTTTATTTTTTTAACCCAGGCACCCCATCACTTTGTTTTTTAAAAATATTTTTGTTTATGTGACAGAGAGAGACACAGCGAGAGAGGGAACACAAGCAGGGGGAGTGGGCGAAGGAGAAGCAGGCTTCCCGCTGAGCAAGGAGCCTGATGTGGGGCTCTATCCCAGGACCCTGTGATCATGACCTGAGCCAAAGGCAGACACTTAACGACTAAGCCACCAGGCGCCCCATGAAATGAACACTTTAGTAGGCGATCCTATATCTGCTTTTCGCGGCTTTGTCTGAATTTCTTAGTACCACGTTAACGTGTCCTTCCTGTGATCAGACGTAGTACAGTTCCTCCAGTAGCCTCGCCTTTCAGTGTCTGGGAAGTCCTCTGGCACAGTTTAGAGATCCCTTACTGTGATGTCTTCTGTGTTCCATATTCCACATTCCTATTGACTTTCAGAAATACTGGAACAGTTCTGAAGCACGCATTGCCAGCTAACTCTGGGCTCCTTTGGTGCCTGGAATTTTGTGTGATTTGTGTGGCTGTGATCCTGCTTTAATGTACTTAAAGAACTAAAGTGAAAGAGAAAGAGAGAGAGAACTCAGATTAGTGGAGAATTCCTACCTCTAGACCAACCTTTGGAAAATAGATGGCTGAGCCAGAGGGCACGCCGTGTGGGGTGTTTCTGACTATGCCATGGCCAGCACTTAGAAAGAAAGGAAGACTCTTCAGAGCCAAGATGTTCCAAATTTACAAGACTGCGCGCATGTGCAGCTCATATGGCGGGCCAGACAGCAGAGGCGACAGTCATTTTGAATGGAGACATTCCCTGAGGGGTCGTGTCAAGGGCCATTGGAAGGGCCTGATCTGGGACCTCTTTAAGGACTTTGTGTCACTGACTTTGGTCCTGTCAGAATGTGGCACTGTCTGGAGATTGGGGTTCCACGGTTCGGCCACGGAGCTGAACTGTGCTTTACTAACGTTTCTTTTGGAGTAAATAAATGATGAGACCTTAATGTCTATGGCATCTGTGAGTGTAAGAAAACCTCATGGTGTTGGACCCTGCTCCACCTGGGTTGGTCAGCCGAGAATACCTGCTGTGTCCTCAGAGGAAATGGCAGGCAGGACCCCTCCGGGGGCCTAGGGACCATGGTCTTCTCAAAAGGCCTGAGGTGACCCAGCCACTTTCAAGGTGCTGTGGCTGCCCAGTGAAGAGTCAGTTCAGAGACTAAACACCCACGGGCAGGAACTGAAGGATCCGAGAAGACTTCAGGATTCATGGCGAAGCGCGGCAGAGGCTGGAGAGAGCAAAGCGGTAGCAGAGAGGGGTGGAAGTTTACAGAGTGCAGACACCGCTGAGGGCCTCGCAGGGCAGGCAGGAAATGGGACTGTGGTCAGGGCCGTGGGCCGGCCATGAGTTGTCAGTCTCAGCCCGAAAAGGCTTCGTTCCTTCAGCGGCACCTTCTCTAGTCACTACGGGGAAGGCAGGGCGCAAGCTCGGCTTCTCTCTGTGGGTGAGCCGAGACCAGGCCCGCTGCGCTGGGAGGCCGTCTGGGCAGCGGGCCGCCCTCAGGCCTGCCACCGGCTCCACTCACCACCCTTCCGTCTTCTTCAGGTTAAACGTCTCCATCGAGTGTAAGCGAGTGTCCGGACTGGAGCCGGCCACGGTGGCCTGGGCCTTCGACCTGACCAAGACCAACATGCAGACCATGTAAGTGCGCCCTGACGGGAGGGGGGCCTCGCTCCTCCCCTTCCGGCCCGCCCCGCCCTGACTGCCCCGTGTGTCCCAGGTATGAGCAGAGCGAGTGGGGCTGGAAGGACCGGGAGAAACGGGAGGAAATGACGGATGACCGAGCCTGGTACCTCATTGCTTGGGAAAGCAGTTCGGTCCCTGTTGCCTTTTCTCACTTCCGGTTTGACGTGGAGTGCGGGGATGAAGTCCTGTACTGGTAGGAGCCCCAGCCTGCGGTCGGCCTTGGGGAGGACGTACTGGCGCTGGTCTGGGCACTCAGCCGCGTGGCGGGGTCCGCTGCGCCGGTCCGGGTCTGCGGGCTGCCGGGGCCCTGGGTCCTCTGATGGGCCCTGCCTCCCCGGGCTCACTTGGCTGCTTTCTTCACCCAGCTACGAAGTGCAGTTGGAAAGCAAGGTGCGGCGGAAAGGCCTGGGGAAGTTCCTCATCCAGATCCTGCAGCTCATGGCCAACAGGTAAGGGCGCCCCGTGTGTCGCTGTGTTGGAACGGTCTTCTGAGCCATCCACACTGTTCTCTGAGCCTCGGTGGAGGACAAGGCTCATAGGAATGTTTCAGAAGAGAAGCATCTAGAACCCTCTCAGTAAAGCTGCTCTCCTCCCTGCTGGGATTCCTGGTTTTGTATGCGTGGCTCCAAGCAGCAGGTGCTTCTGAGCGCCTCTTGTGCCTGAAAAGTGGGGTGCAGAGAGAACGTGGCGAGGAAGCCAGTTCATTGGGGGCCCAATGCCCGCGCGGTCTGATCAGCCCCGGAACAGAAGCAGCGGGTGCTGTGAGCGCCCAACACGGAGGCTAGATTGGGGCTCAGGGTGTGCTTCTCAGGAGCAAATGGGAGACAGCAGGCAGAGACAGAAAGAGGAGGCATGAGTTAGCCTGTGTTTCTCTTTCTGGAAGGTGTTCTCTGCTTTCTTCTCAGCACACAGATGAAGAAAGTGATGTTAACTGTATTTAAGCACAATCATGGCGCCTACCAGTTCTTCCGAGAAGCGCTGCAGTAAGGAGCTGGGCCAGGGTGTGGGGCCCTCTGGGTGGTGGGGGGTGCCTGTCCCGGGGGCTTTCTCCTGGTCCTGGCGCTCATTCATCCTGAGGGCTGAGCTCCTGGTCCAGTGGTCCTGGGGAGTGGCCTTGGGGTTGGGGGGATGGTGCAGACATGCCCGGGGGCTGTGCCCTCACTCCTAGGGGTCTCGTGAGTGTGGCTGGTAGAAAAGTTTTTGGGCTGGGAAGGAAGGCCGTCCACTACCTGCAGCCAAGCCTCTCCTCCTGCCTGCCTTGCAGATTCGAGATCGATGACTCTTCCCCCAGCATGTCTGGTTGCTGTGGAGAGGACTGCTCCTACGAGATCCTGAGCCGGAGGACCAAGTTTGGGGACAGCCAGCACTCCCATGCGGGCGGGCACTGTGGCGGCTGCTGCCACTGAGCTCCCAAGCTAGAATGCTCTCTCCAAGGCCTGTCTTCTCCCTGGGCTCACGTTACTGGCCAGGTGCCCTCAGAGCTGTGGCCTCCTCAGCCCTGCGCGTGCCCGGCTGCAGCCCGAGCGCACAGAACCCTGGGGTGGAGCGGCCTGAGCCGCCCGCCCTCCGCCCTCCTGGAAGGACAGTGTGCGCTGAAGGAGCAGAGAGGAGACGGGCTGAGGGAGGGGCTGGCGGAGGCCGGGCACGACGCAGACCCTCGCGCAGCGGCTGCCTTCTCGCTCGGCCCTTGTGCCCTCGAGCACGAGGTGCCCCAGCTGCTCTGCAGGTGGATTCCTGACAGACCGTCCCCTCCCCCCGCCACACACACACTTGGACAAATGGGCTGTTTTATACCTATCTTTAGAAAAGTCCAGGAGCCCCGGGTCGGGGTCTAGCTGGTCCCCAACGAGGACTGGACTGGATGCAGGCTCTGGACGTTGAGACCAGCTTCGGAGGGAGTCCGGTTTTGTAGCCGAGTGCTCTGATGGAGATCATGGGAAGGTCTCCTGTGCCACGACACTGGGAGGCCAGGGAGCTCTTTGTAGCTGTGCTTCTGTGGACTGACACTTAGTGTGGAGGCATCCCAGGGGACCGGCCCGGTAGGTTCCATCCATCTCTGCCTCGTCGTCGATGGGAGGACCAGGAACAAGGTGTGGCTGGGGGCCGGGGGGTTCCCCCCGAGGAAGAGAGTTGCTTCTCTGGGCTTCCGGACTTTGCTGCATTCTAGCCGAACCTCTTGAACTGGCAGTGACTTGAGCTGTCCTGTCACAGAAACAAGCCAGAGGTCCTGCCAGTTCCTCTCTGTCGCCCCCCTACCACTTGTCCTCCCCCGACTCACCTCACCCAGTACCTCTGTTCTTACTCTCAAGGGGAAGAATTACTTTAGGGAGCCCTTCATCTTTCCCCAGAAGGACCCCTCAGGTTCCCAGCCTCTTCAGTGCTGTTGCCTCTCATATCTTGGTGCTGATCGCTCTCTGAGGGGGCACAGCCCTCCCTTTGCAGAGAGCCCCCAGCCAGCAGCAGGCCCCACTGCCTGCACTCCCCAGCCTTGCCCCTCGCTGCCTCAGTGAGGCCTGGTGCCACCGCCCTGGCCGGCAGCCCCCCGGCTGCGGCAGGAGTGCCTCTCGGTGGCCAGACTGCGCTGCTCTCCCCTCTCCAGTGTCCCCCTGTGGCCGCGGACTGGAGCGGGGGAGAAGGCCTTCCTCTTCTCTCCCGGGATGGGGAGACAGGGCGGTCAGAGCTTACACTTGCCCTGGTCTCGGGGCCTTGTGTCCCTTCCAGGGAAGAAAACGACCAAATCCTTATCCAGGAAAAAGTACCTGCCGCCTCCCTTTGGACATCCTTGAGCCCTGCTTTAGGGAGTGTCTTAAAGGTTCTAGCCTTTGTGGAGTTGCGCTCTTGGAGGTCTGTCCCGACTTCAGAGTCAGCCCAGACCCCACACTCCGCCCTGACTCAGGTGGTCTCTGCTGGCAGGTCTCCCCAGAGCTGATCTTCCCCACTTTCCTGCTCGTGCAGGGGCCTGTGCGCTCGGCCTCCCCTGCCCAGCCCGGCCTTCCGCAGAGTGCTGTGCCTGTGCGATGCTGTTGACCACGCAGGCAGCATGCGACAGGGCACTCCCTCACAGAAGGCCTGGCAGCTTTCCACTGGAGTGAGCCTGTCTCTGCCCTGCCTTCCGCCTCCCAGGGGATTCTGTGGGGGGAGGGGTGGGGGGCATTTTAAATTGCCGGGGAGGGCATTGGTGGGCTCCTTCCAAGAATCATGGAATGACAGAAGCATGTTTAGGAATTTTTTTTTTTCCTTTGATCCCTGTCTGTTGACACAGAACAGATAAATATTTATTGTCTTAGATCATGGATTTCTGATACCTCCCACTCAAGGGGATCAAAAGGAACCCCACTGTAAATTCCTCATAAGGTGAGTTCAGTGTATGTTGCTTTCTCTGCGCTTGTCGGACCCCTGCCCGCAAGCCCACCGGCAGATGGAGGGCTCAGTGCCTCACCTGCTCCTGCAGCCTCTGCCGCCCGTTTCTGGGCGGCTCGGGTCCCTCGTGGGGGCAGGAGACCAGCAGCTCCCTGTGTTTTGGTGTTGGGCCCGTTCACGTCTCAGACAACCATCTTTCTCCACTTCGCCAGGTCTTGGTTTTGAGAAACAGAGCAGGCCTTTTGTTCTCTGGCTGTTTTGTGTGTTTTGTTTGGGGCATGTTAAAATATTTTTTTTAAGATTTTTTTCTTTTTTTTTTTTAGTTGTATTGACTCTATTTCAGGTTATTTTTGTTGATGTCAAATGTGTGTATGACATGTATATGGTTCTTTTTAACCCTTTCTGGGTTTGGGTTTTTTTTTTTAGAGGAAATTGAAGATAAACTCCTTGATATATATATTTTTTTCTTTAGCAACTTCTTATCACTGGAATCAAAGGGAAAAGTGATCTCTTTTTGCATTGGTTGTATTTGTATGTCACAAATAAAAGACACTTTGTTCAGCTGCTGGGATCGTGTCCTGATACTGGGGTGCCATGGCCAGTGTGGTCTCAGGGGACACCCCGGGCCATCACACTGTCCCATCGTTGGGCCGAAACCCTGGGAGGCACGAAGCTGTGAGGCCCCATGCCCCTTGCTGCGAAAGAAGCCTTGGCTTGAGGAACCTTGAGGGTGTCTGCGCCGAACGGTCAGAGAGGGGAATGTTTGTGCCACTTCCCACTGGCCCTGGGTGGGGGTCAGAAGTCTTACAAGGGTTGCCTGCTTTGCATCTTGGACAGAGTCCCAAACCAGGCTTTGCAACATTTGACATCTTTGGCTAAATGTGTGTGCACTTGTGTGGGAGTTCACTAGATTGAGAGTGTCGGTGTTCCTTTCCTCCCTTTTACACTATCGGCTTACTCCGAATATTCCTCTTCTCTTAAAAAAATTCCAAAGCCCTCTTCCCTCCACTCACAAAAGAAAAAGGCTCAGAGGAAGGGTAACTGGTCAGGCCTGACAGGACAGGAAAGTTAGAAGCTGGGAGAGGCTCAGCCCCTGGCATGTGACAGACTCTTGTCACACAGCTTCTCCCGGGCAGACTCTTGCCAGTCCTTGGCCCTGTGTGAGCTGGGAGGAGAGGCAGGAAGTAAGCTAGGCCAGGGCTTCTGGGGTTCAGAAGCGCTAACTGTGGACACTGGGGGGGGCCTGCCTCCCCAGGCTTCTGCTTGGTGATCCTATCTGCTAGGAGTTGGGGGGGAAGGAGGAGGCTGGGGGAGCCCCAGGCCATGGGTATTGTGCTCAGGCAGGGCCCTGATCTGGGGAAGGGGGAGCAGGGTTAACAGCTGTTTGGTGGGTGTCCCTATGGGTGAGACCAGCCGTCCCCAAGTGTCCTTCCTCCTGGGGATGGCTTGTGCTATTGTCTTACCTTGGGAGCAGCAAGAGAGGCATCACAACCCTTAGGGAGAGAGCGTTTCACTGGGCTGATCATACAACAGATTTCCCATGTGACAAAATTCTGTCCCCGCCATCCTCAGGCCCAAGTTCTTTGTTCCTTGCAGGCTGCTTTAATCCCAGCCAGGAATTCCTCGGAATGACATCCGCTTGTCACAGGGCAAATGGGCAGGATTGGAAGAGTATGGGACCCCTCCTTGGTCCCTGCTGCCTGGGGTCTGTGCCCACCTCTTTGAGGGGCCTGGACTCCTCTTTGGTCCTCCAGTGATGGAGCCCTCCCTGCGGCTGCAACAGAAGCTGCTTCTCCAGTGGTACGGGGTGACACACCGGCGAGCTGACAGAGCAAAAGGCACCAACCCCGCAGAAGTCTTCCCTTTCACTCAGGGCATGAGCTGGTCTGAAAAGGACTGTGTTTTGCCAGTGGAAGCAACCATGATTGCCTGGTGATTTCCGCTACCAGGTTTTGAAGGTGTTGGTTCAACTGCCTTGATGTTCGTGGTGCGGGGGACTGTGATTTCCTGTGCCCAGTCCGCAGTGCCCCAGTATATGGTGGCGCCTGGGCAGGATGTGGTCCTCAAAGGGCTCTGTGGACGTCGGCACCACACTTGCTGATGGAGTTCTAGGTCGCCTCGTGGATCCAGGCTCCTGTTGGTCTTAAGGCCCTGTCTTCCCTCTCAGGGCTTGGCCTAGAGAAACAAAGCTGGCCTGTTGAGAAGGCCAAGGTGGAGGAGACAGGCTTGCTGCAGAGGAGACCTGGAGGAGGGTGTTGGCACGGGTGGGCAGTGCCTGTGGCCTGTAGTGATGACTCATCTGTCAGGCAGCTGTGTAGCTCTTCTCCAGAGCGGGGCAGGCAGCTGAAGCCCTCTGGTCCTCACCGTAGGGCTCCCTACCTTGGCTTTTCCTGGATGTCCTATGTGATCTCCCCATCAACTGGACGGGGAAGGAGTGATGGGTTCCAGGAGAGGCAGGCTGTGCCAGAGCTCACTGGATGTCCCAGCTTCGGAACCTGCAGCCCGCTTAGTCCCCGCTGCACCCCATCACCCGCCCAGATTGGAGAGCAGCCCCTGAGCGAGCCCTCCCACAGCACACGTGCACACGTGGCTTTCCGTTTCCTGGAGGTGCCGTGTGGAAGCAGAGATGAACCTGTAAACCTCCACTGGCTCTAGGAGTCCCTGCGGCGCGATCTTCATCCTATGAAGGTGAGCATTTGCCATGGGTCCGCAGGTCCTCGGGGCTATGCTGCCATGGGTCCGCGGGTCCATGGGTCCACGGGTGCCACTGGTCCTCAGGGCTACAGCCAGAGGCAGATGGCAGCAGCACACAGACTTGGCAAGAAAGGTCAAGGCCTCTACCATGACCTGGATCATCTTTTCCCTCTTGGCCTTGAGGTTGACTGAGTCCTCCACAGCAGCGCAGGATGCTCCTTTAGGCGCAGGCCCACCAGCACACCCTGGGGAGATGGGGCTGGGGGTGGGAGGGGGGCTTGGGTGTGCTTGGGGGGTGGTCCAGCCTGGCAACTCCACGGCTCCTCTGGTCCCAGGTACCCATCTATATCATGGAGCCGGGAGCAGCTTTGCGGACCTGCCGAGGTCCTCCCGGGAGGCCTGTGGGCTGTCAGCCGTGGCGAGTGGGCAGCCCCTGCCATGCCTGCGCCCCTGGGCTTCACCAAGCCTGAGTGCCTGTGGCGTGGAGCCCGTGAGTGCCGTCACACATGGTTGCTGGCTGTGGGCTGTGTGCCGGAAGGGGTTAACCTCGGCTTGGCTCCTGGAGAGTGTGGGGGGGGCAGTGGCTGAAACTTTCCAACCAGCTGCCACCCCCTGGGGTGCTGGGCTGGACAGCTGCATTCCACGGGGGAGAGCAGCACCCCCTGTTGCTCTACACCTCCCTCCCTCCCCAAGCCGCCTGACAGCTGTGCCCCAGGAAGAGCAGATGCCCCTCCGGGCCTCTGCCTGCACCCACCCCGTGACTCCTTGCCCTGCCTGGACCAGTGCCAGCTTAGGTTTCCCTGTCAGCCTTCGCCTTCTGGTGATGACAGCACCTCCTGCCTCTTTCTCCCCCTGGACTTTGCAGGAAAGCCCCCATTTTGCAGATAGGGGAACCCCTGGGAACCAGGAAGGGAAAGGGCCATTCTCTAGGTAACCCAGCAAATTAGTTTGAGACCTACAGCCCCTTCTGGATAGGCCTCTGCTGCCACCCCCCACCCCTGGGGGACAGTGCCTTCCAGGCCTATGGACAGGTTATGGCTGTCCTCAGTGAGAACCCTGGCGGGGGGCGGGGGGGGCTCCCTCACCTGTAGCCCTCCCCTCTGCCCGGCCTGGGTCCAGTGCCTAGCACCCACTCCACATGCCAGGAGGAGAGTCTAGGCCAGGTTCTTAGCAGCTCCAGGGTGGGGTTAGGTGCTCCAGGAGGTGTTGAGTTCCGGAAGGGGTGTGTGCTGCGGGAGGGGGCATCTGAGGGGGCAGCCCCTCCCCAGGCCTCATGGGTTCCATGTTTGGACAGAGCCGCTGTGGGGCCAGCAACTTGAATAAGATCCCAGGCCCGAGGGGGGGGGCAGCTGTGAGATGGTATCTCACAGTACCTGGTATCTCCTCAGCCCATATATGACGCTCAGGACCTTTGGGGCCTGGATGGTGACACTGGTCTCAGGAGTGGGGACCAGCGGCCCTATCCAGCCCCAAGGCTTGCGATCTATTCCTACCGCCCCATTCAGGGAGTGGGGAGTGGGGAGACAGTCCGGGCCCTGGGATCAGAACTAGGACCCAGACTGGGACCTCTAGGCCTCATGCCCATAGAGCTAGAGCCAGAGCCTTCCAAGAATCTGAGTGTGTGTGTGTGTGTGTGTGTGTGTGTGTGTGTGTGTCCCCTCTCAGCCTTTTATCCTTGGACACCTACCTCTCTAGATATTTATTTGTTTTATGACGATGAGATCATATCACACATTTGTTTTCCTTGCGTTTTCTTATCTGTTCTGAACTTTTTAAACTGAAGTGTCGCAGACAAACAGAAATTTGCATAAGATGTGAACAGACAGCCACACTCGTGATGGAATCATCGCAGTGAACACGATTTTGTCACCTGCGCGCCTCTGGGGGATCCTGTGCCCGCCCTCCTCCCCCCAGGAGTCCCCCCACCTGACATCTGGTCCCCTCCCCCGCGGCTGCCCTTTGTTTGCGGGGGACCACGCAGTCCTCAGCGTGTCTAGCACGGCCTCTTCTGCTCCCCAGCACGTCTGTGGGACTCCTCTGCTGTCTGTGGCTGTAGTGTGCTCTCTCGGGGTTCTGCTCAGTGCTGTTTTGCTGTATCGGTGCACCACACCGGGCTGTCCCTGGCTTCGGGGACAGGTCCGGTTGGTAAGAATCCGAAAGGCAGACCCAGGTGCAAACCTGCCCTGGGGTTTGTAGACTTCAGGGGCGGCCCTCACGCCCCACCTGGCTCTTCCTTGCTCAACTTCTGAGAGAAGCTGGATGGCGATCAGGAGAGCTGGGGAACAGAGCACAGAAACCTCTCCTTTGCCTCCTGCCAGAGAATGTGTGGCTCCCCAGGGAGTAACCCAGGGAACCCCAGAAAGGCCCGCCCTAAAGTCTCTGGGCTTCCTGCCTGGCTGTGCTCTAATCTGGGCATTACTGCTTTGGCGGAAGGACAAAGTCAGGAGGGCAGCAGGGAGGTCCCTGCCCTTCCTTCCTTTCAGTGACAGACAGCCGCCAGTGTCTGATGCCCCTAGGCTGTGCCTCTTAGGATGGAGGTGGTGGTGGGCGGCGCAGTTTGGAAGCATCTGTCTTGGGCAAACTGTTTGCCAAGGCCCGGGCAGGGTGAGGGAAAGGGGCCTGGTAGCTAGGGGGCGGGGCGGGGCCCAGACCGCAGGGGTGTCAACGATTGTCAGGAAGGGGAGGAGGAGGAGGAGGGGAGGAGTGGAGAAGGGTGCTGGGTAGCTCAGGGCCTGGGAGCCCGTTCCTCCAGAAGTTCAGGCATAGTCTGTTGGGGGCACTCTGGGTCTGCTGCTACCTTTCTGTGAGCCTCCCCCCCCTCCCGCACCCCGACACACACTCCCTGCCCCTCTGGGGCTGAAGTTTCTCTTCCACAGCCCTTGTTTTCCCAGTCCCTCTGATGCAGGCAGGCTGGGTCCAAAGACCCAGGCCAGGGGTCGCCCATAACCAGCCAAGAGGGGCCTCAGCTTCACACAGGAGAGAAACCAAACACGAGCCAGTGAAACTGGAAACAGTTTATTGAGCAGTGTAAGTGACAGCTAGAGACTGGCAGATGGAGTGTCCGGGAGAACTTGGAAGGGAAAGGAGAGTAAGTTTCAGCATCGCTGGGGATAGGGACTTGTACCGGGAAGGGGTCTAGGGTACGTGTCCCTCCAGGAACCTGGGGTAGGCTCCGATCACAGGCTAGCGTCGAGCGAATAGTAGGTATTATCCATAAATTACTGAAGGTGGGGGTATTGATGCCAGTGTCAGCCAGGGTTGGTTGGAAGCTAATGGCCTGGAACGTGTTTGGGATCTGGCTCTTAGGCGTTACCAGGTGTTTTGGACCTAGGACAAAACTCAGAGGATGATTCACTTCCTTGCTTCCCCCTTGAAGTGGGAACAGGTTCTTTGGCTTATTCAGAAATGGGGCCTAGAGGAAAAGAAAAACAGCAGAGACAGAGCCATTCTAATTTTTTTTTTTTTTAATATATAGATTTTAAGTAAACTCTGCACCCAATGTGGGGCATGAACTCACATACCTGAAAGCAAGAGTTGCATGCTCTACAGACCAACCCAGCCCAGTACCCAAGACACAGCTGTTCTAAAATGAAGTCGCTTGGGGCACCTGGGTGGCTCAGTTAGTTGAGTGTCTGCCTTTGGCTCAGGTCCTGGTTTCAGGATCCTGGGATAGAGCCCCGAGTGGGGCTCCCTGCTCAGCAGACAGTTTGCTTCTCCCTTGCCTTGCCCTTTGCACATGCTCATGTTCTCTCTGTTGCTCTCCTCTTTTTTTTTTTTTTTTTTTTGTTAAAGATTTTATTTGTTTGACAGACAGAGACCTCAAGCAGGCAGAGAGGCAGGCACAGAGAGAGGAAGGGAAGCAGGTTCCCTATTGAGCAGAGAGCCTGATGAGGGGCTCCATCCCAGGACCGTGAGATCATGACCTGAGCTGAAGGCAGAGGCTTTAACCCACTGAGCCACCCAGGTGCCCCCATCTGTCACTCTCCTCTTAAATAAATAAAATAAAGTCCCTTGTAAAAAATAGAGGTAATTAATTAAAAATAAAATAAGGGGCACCTGGGTGGCTCAGTGGGTTGAACCTCTGCCTTCAGCTCAGGTCATTATCTCTGGGTCCTGGAATCCAGCTCTGCTCAGCAGGGAGCCGGCTTCCCCTCCTCTCTCTCTGCCTACTTGTGATCTCTCTCTCTCTCTGTCAAATAAAAATAAATAAATAAATAAAAATAAAATGGAGCCCTCAGTTTCCCTGCCTCATCTTGCCATCTCACCCTACCCCATCTCCACCCCCTGCCAGAGTCTCTGATGCCATTGCCCATGATGTCCAAACTGGAACTTCTGGAAACTCCCTCTGCAGTAGCTTATGTGACCATTAAAAGCATGGGTTTTGGAGCAGATAGACCTGCCCTGGAATCCTGGCGAGGCAGCCTGTAGCTGTGTTATCTTGAGCAGATCAGATCACCCAGGTCTCTAAGCTTATTTCCGCATTTGTTAAAAAAAAAAATCAAAAATTAAATTTGAAATAATAGCAATTCCCTCGTGATGTGTGCCAGCCTCTTTGGGAACAGTGGCAAACCAGACACATGTTCTGCTTTTGTGGCCCCCAATCTAAGGACAGAGACTGACTCTGTGGGTAGTGCTTAATAGGGGCTGCTGGGCACAAAGGTGGCACAGGCTTCCTGATGCAGTGCCACCCTCCCTGCCACTTCCTAACACATCAGAGAACTTTGGATAGCTTCTCATTAAGTGCTTGTTTATTGTCCGTCTCTCCCCGCTGGAATGTCAGTTCTGTGATAAAGGAGTCCTTGTCCACCTTGTCTGCAACAGTTCCTGGCAGACGTAGGGACTAGTAAATGTATGGCAAATAGAGGCGCCTCGGTGGCCCAGTGGCTAAGCGTCTGCCTTCAGTTCGGGTTGGGATCCCAGGGTTCTGGGACGGGGTCCCACACCTGGCTTCCCACTCTGTGGGGAGTCTGCTTCTCCCTCTCCCACCCCCTGCTTGTGTTCCCTCTCTTGCAGGGTCTCTCTCTGTCAAATAAATGAAATCTAAAATCTAAAACATATGATAAACTATCAGTAAGTAGAGTCATGGAAGTAGGAGTTGACTTGAAAGAGGAAGGCTAGCTAAGTGAAAAGTGTTCTAAGTAGAACTTAAGATACAAAGAAGCAAAGGCTTGGGGGTGGAGAGGATCAGAGAGCAAGGAGGAAGGTGTCGAGTAAGTAGAAATGAGGCTGGACATTGATATCCAGAAATTGGGATTTTGTCTAGCAGTGGGGAGCTACTGAAGGTTTTTTAAGTAAGTGTATGACTTGGTTAGATTTATGTTTAAAAAAGAAGGGGGGTGCCTCTGCCTTCATGGTCTCAGGGTCCTAGGATCGAGACCCATGTTGGGCTCTCTGTTCAGCGGGGAGCCTGCTTCCCCCCACCCCTCCTGCCTACTTGTGATCTCTCTCTCTCTCTCTGTAAAAAAAAAAAAGAACAAAAAAAAAAAACTGGGGCGCCTGGGTGGCTCAGTGGTTAAACTCCCTGCCTTTGTCTCAGGTCCTGATCCCAGGTTCCTGGGATCCAACCCAGCGCATTGGGCTCTCTGCTCAGCGGGGAGCCTGCTTCCTCCTCTCTCTCTGCTTGCCTCTCTGCCTACTTGTGATCTCTCTCTGTCAAATAAATAAAATCTTAAAATATATATATTTTAAAAAGATGAGAAGGGAGGGAGCCAGGAAGGAAAAAAGGAAGGGGATGAGAGACCGGTTGCCACTGCATGGAGACTGGAATCGGAAAGGGTAACAGAATTCAGTTACAAGGTTGGTGTCGGGGGTCCAGCCAGAAATAACGGAGGCCTGGCGGAGGAGAATTTCTGAATAGAGGGATTTAAGAGTATGAATGGAGGGAGGAGTCAGGAATGCCGCCTCATTTCTGGGTATGTGATTGGGTGGTTCTGGTGTCACTCAACTGACATTGGAGGGGGGAACATGACTGAAAGAAACGCCCCTCCGTGCCCCGCCCATCGGTGGTGGGATGGCGTCGATTGGCTCTTTCGAGGAACGCGCCAAAAAATGACGGGGGCGGGGCGGGAGGTGTGTCCCCGCGTCATTTCCGGGAGACTTCCGGGCCGCTCTTTTCCGGCCTCCCCGCAGCCGGAATTTCCGTCCCGCACGGCCATTTTGACTTCCCGACCTTGGGCTACTGCGGGCTGCTGTCCGTAGTCGTTCCGTGCAGCTATGTCTTTGCCCGCGGTGCAGCTGCTGAGGGGCCTGACGGGTCTCACCCGGAGGCTCCCGGTGCAGCGTGCCCAGATGCATTCCAAGCCGCCGCGGGAGGAGCTCGGGACCATGGTGAGGAGTGGGGCGGGAAGGGCACGGGAGACGGAGCGGGCCAGACTGGGGTCCTGCGGCGAGTTCGGGGCTGGCGGGTCTGGTACCGCAGCCTAGCGGGGGGCGGCAGTGCTGGCGCGGGCGTGTCTGGAGGGCGTGAACGAGAGGGACAGTGCCCGGCAACAGTCGGGGATCAGTCAACCCCAGGATCTCGGGTCAGATCCTGCCAGTCACATTCCTGTCGCTTACGCGCTGCGCAGTCTCGAGCCCTTAGCCCTCTCTCTAAGCCTTATCATTTACTGGGGGTGCCTGATGACTGTCAGCGACGATGATGGTTGCTGCTGCTGTTCATTATTAGGGAAGGTGGGTCTTGGTAATTTCCAGAAATGTGGGAGAGTTTAACCCTAAATGACTTTCACCTGTTTGGCACTTTTATGCATTTGCCTCCGCGGCGGAACTCGACCTTGAATGCCAGTCTTGAGAATCCAAGGCGGCGGGCCCCTGTGAGGATCAGAGGCCGAAGAGCTCTGTGGTTGAAGAAATAGTAGTGACCCTAATTGCATCTGGCGTCTGCTGAGCGCCTGGGGCGTGCTGGGCACTAGCAAGACTGCTGCGCCCGTCCCTGGGACCCTGAGAACAAAGGGCCATCCTTTCTAGTTCCTGGTTGAGGGATCGGAAATCTAGGAGCACTGTCTTCAGTTGTCAGAAGTCAAACCTCCAGTAGCAAAAGTAGTAATTTGAACTCAGGTCTAACCACCAACTTGTGCTGTGATCTTAACTGCTGTGGGGAATATGGAGGTGGCTGTGAAAAGTCTTTTGTCCCCAGCTTCAAAGGTTGAATAGCAGTCCTGGAAAGGAGATTGGAGGAGAGGGGTTCTTTTGGGGTTTTTTGTTTAAGATTTTATTTTTTATTTTTAAGTAATCTCTACACCTGGTGTGGGGCTTGAACTTCTAACCCTGAAATCAAGAACTTCATGCTTCACTGACTGAGGTAGCCAAGCACCCAGAAGAGATGGGGTTATTTTAAGGCAAAGAAGGGGAAGTACATTTTACCTTATCAGCCTGTGCAAGGTTCCTGGATCCCAATAAACCAAACAGGTTTATTTATTTATTTATTTTAAAAAGATTTTATTTATTTATTTGACAGAGAGAGATCACAAGTAGATGGAGAGGCAGGTAGAGAGAGAGAGAGGGAAGCAGGCTCCCTGCTGAGCAGAGAGCCCGATGCGGGACTCGATCCCAGGACCCTGAGATCATGACCTGAGCCAAAGGCAGCGGCTTAACCCACTGAGCCACCCAGGCGCCCCAACCAAACAGCTTTAAATCCTTGTTTCTGTCCCTTCACTTTATCATCTCATGGTGGATTGATTGTTCTGTGGATCCTAACCCAGGCTGCTCCCCACCCCCATATCGGACCCTTTACCTCAAGGCCTAGAGTAGGCCTTGGATCTGCTGTGTCCCTCCTCTGGAGCCGGAATCCTGACTCCCTGAAAGGGGCTTTATTTATTTATTTATTTAAAGATTTTATTTATTTATGACAGAAATAACGAGTGAGGGAACACAAGTATGGGGGAGTCGGAGAGGGAGCCCGCTTTGGGGCTTGGTCCCACGATGCTGGGATCATGACCTGAGCCGAAGGCAGATGCTTAACAACTGAGCCACCCAGGCGCCCCTAAAAGGGGCTTTCTGCTGCCTGGGAAGACTGCTCAGACTACGGGAAGCCTGGGGGAGTCCTTATTCTGCGGGTTCCTTCTTTCTTGTGCTCTGTAGGATGTCGCTGTTGGGCTCACCGCCTGCTTCCTGTGTTGCCTCCTGCCATCGGGTTGGGTGCTGTCGCATCTGGAGAGCTACAAGAAGCGGGAGTGACGGGGGCTGTCCTGTCCCTCACCCTGTGACCTGACCACCCCGGCCTCTCCTGATCATGTCTGCTGCATTCCTGGCCGGATCATGTCCTTCAATTACAGTGACCTCTTCCTCAATCATGACCTTTCCATTTCTCCATGGTGACATCCTGGGACCACGTATATCGATTTGAGGCCCTTCTGGGTAGGGCCCTCCTTGTGACAATAAAGTCTACTTAAACCTTGCTTCCGAAACTCAGTGTGTGGTTGGCCTGGGCTCCTGCCTCCACACTTCAGCTGAGGCTGCTACTGGGCGGGGGTGTGGAGAAGGAGGCCCTGCTGGCCGGCGGTCCCTGCTGGCCGGCGGTCCTGTGGTAGGTCCTGCGTGCTCAGCCGTTCCTGCTGTCTGGGAGTGCTGCTTCCTTTGCCTGCTTTCCTGTGTTTGAGTGCTTTCTGGCTTCTGGGGAGGACACATGCTCCTGTTGTCACGGGGCAGCCCGCCTTGCTTGTCCCCTCTGGCTCTCTTGCTTGTGCCAAGCTCAAGGCGGTGCTGTGCGTCCATCTGTGTGTCTGCCCTGCTCCCCGGGGCCGGTCCTGCAGCTGGAAGCCCTGCGCGTGGGGCCAGCCTCCGCTTTGCTCCTGGCCAGAGGCTCCAGCCATTTCTCTGGAGCTGCTTGTCCTTCGTAGATGGAGGCGTTGCGTCGTATCTTGCTTTTTCATGTCAGCCCCAAGGCGCCTTTTAGTCCCTTGTCCACAAATGCCCGTGGGCTGACTGGCTTCCTCGTTCCCTGCCTGCTTCCCTGTCTCTTCCCTTTCTCGGCTTGGGGCCTCTGCCGCTCCTCCATTCCCAACGCCCTTCCTCGGTGACCCTGTGCTGGCTGTGGGCGTCTCCCTGCTGGGATGGGGCCTGGGAAGCGCTCCACACTGAGCTGGAATAAAGACTGCACGCGTCTGGAAAGAGCGCTCAGACCTGTGGAGGCCGCCGCAGCTCTGAGTGACTCAACAGACAGGTTCAGTGTCTCCTGTGGATCTGAGGCGTGAGTGTGTGGCTGACTTTAGGCCCCGGGTGCCCGCACACAGCCCCCCGACCCTTCTTCCGAGGGGCTTGTGTGTCCTGGCATCTGCTAACAGAAGCTGAGTGTGGCTCCTGCCCCCCCCCCCTCACTCGGCCTAGTCTTTCCTGGCCTTTTCGTTCGGTCTCTGATGCTCACGAGCCCGAGTGTCGCCCTCGGGACCCAGCACCCGACTCCTGCCCATGCTTGCTTCCCTGAGGGGTGGGGAGTTGGTTGCCTGCTTCCTAAAAGGCTTTCCCTCCACACAAACCAGACTTTGTTGTCTGGAGTTAGAGGGCCCAGAGGTTGTGCGTATTGGGCCACTGACCAGGGAAGGGGACGATCCATTAGCTGAGCGCGGGGCGTCCACGGTCACCCACGGGGACCTCAGGAGCCCTTGTCTGGGCGGGGATGGCGATCCCCTCCAGAACAACTGGGGGGCTTCCGTCTCACGCCTCACTCTGGGAGGCTTTCCTGGTCACGCTTCCTGAGCAGAGGGTTCCGAGCTACTTGGGTCTTGGTTGGCTCGGGTTTGTTGTGGGCACAGAAGAGGCCATGAAGCTGCTGCAAAACGATGTGACACCAGAAGAGCGTTTCTATGGTAACCGCACGGCCTGCCAAGACTTCCTACCGGGTGTCCCCCCATTTTTGTGCCTGTGGAACGCGGAGCGACAACTTCAGCCCAAAGCTGTGCATCTCAAGCCACTGCTCAGGTTGGTGGGAAGCCAGTGGTCAGGGCCACGTCCTCCAGAGTCTGCGTCTGAGAAGGTCCTCAGCGAGCCCTTCAGCAACTCTGGTTCCTGTTCCTCCGCAGGCTGAGTCCTGCAGCAGACGTGGGGCTGGAGGAGAGTGTGGGGTGCAAATCACCTGTCACGCTTGAACCTCATCCTCCCCTTGGTGTTCAGTGCGGCCAGCAGGTCTGACATCTGGCCACCTTTCACTGTTCCTAACCAAATTGGGGCCCTGGGTCCATTCCCTGCCGAGAAAACAAGACTCCTTGTGCTCCCAAATAGCATTTAATCAGTCGGTGTGGGTGTGTGTTAGATCCCGAGCCTGGAGGTGTAGGTGTCTGCCCTGGAAGGCACGCGGGGCTGAGGGAGGCTGCCCTCGTAGATGCTAGAAAGTCAAGAAAAGTGTATTGAGAGTCAGCAGGCCTGGGTTTGAGGCCTGGCTTGGCCATTTCTTATATGACCTTGAGCAAGTCATCTGGCCTCTCTGAGCCTGTTTTCATGATTGTAAAGGAACAGCAATGTGGCGGGCAGAATAATGCCCCTTCAGAGATGTCCGTGTCCTCATCTTGGGACTTGACAGATGTGATTCCTGGTAAGCTTGTTGAAATGGGAGATGATCCCGCAGGCCCAGTGTGACCACAGGAGTCCTTAAGTGGGACAAGAAGAACAGCAGATGGTGGATATCTCAAGAGATGCCCCCCAGAAGGACTCTGCCCATGGTGGTTGGCTTTGAAGACAGTGAAAGTGGGTCATGAGTTCAGAGATGCAGTGGCCTCTGGGAGCTGGGGACAGCCCTCAGGTTACAGCCAGCAAGAACAGGGGACCTCAGTCGTACAGGCGCAGGGAACTGGCTCTGACTGCCTGAGTAGAAACAGGTTCTCAGAGCTTCCAGAAGGAAACGCCACCTGCAGATTCCTTGACTTCCATCTGCTGAGACCCATACCAGAGCTCTGACCTCAGGAACTTTATGTGAAGTTAAACATTCGTGTCATTTTTAGCCACTAAATTGGTGGTGATTTCTTACGGCAGCAACAGGGAAGCTCTTGCAGCCTTCTCGGGCTATGAGGAGCTCTGGGGAGGGGCCGGCTCTGGGGCATCGGATCCTGAACGGACAGAGGTGCTCAGGGATGTGAGGCATTACTGGAGGGGTTTGCCCCAGTGAGGAGTGAGGGTTATTGTGGGTGTGGGAGGAGGGCAGTGGGGGGCTTTCTCTTTGCCATCTCCACCCGTCCTCTGCTTGCTTTTTGCCTTAGGTGGTCTGAATCCTGCCAGCGAGTGTCCGCCCAGCCAGCCGCCTGAAACTACAGCCCCTGCCCAGCCTCGCCGGCCCGGCCTCTGCACCAAGGCCTTCCTAGACCATGACTTTGGAGCGGGCTGCCTTTGGACCATCATGGGTTCCTGGGGCGAGAGCTGCCACGGTCCACCTGGGGTCCGGGTCCCCCCATTCCAACAGATGCCCGACTCCCAAGCTGGCCCTGGGAAGGGCCACCAAGCCCTCATCTTCGGCCCACCCTGAAGGTTTTCTTCTGCAAAGCTGTCTCCTACAGCCTCTGTGCTGTTCGTAAACTCTGTCTCTGGGGCTGAGCTTTTAGTCTGGGTCCTGGTACGGAGTCTCCTCTCTGTGCCCCTGATAGCGCCCATGAGACATGGAAGTGGGGGGTGCCCGCGGGGCTCTGAAGAGGCACCTGTCGTGTCTGTGCAGTGGAAAATAAAGTCCTCTGCTGCTTGTCACCTTTGTGACTGTTTTCAACAGCAGTCGGAACCCAAGTGCCAGCGCTGCCTGTTTTGTTGCAAAATTTAGTCATGGCCGGCGGCGCTGCTCCATTTCTGAGAGGCAAATGGGGAGGGAGAGATATATGCCCAGAGCTCCACAATGACCCCTGCGCATGTGCAGTGGGATTCTAGATGCTTTGGGATAGGGAATCAAAACCCTAAAATGGTAAAAGTAATAGAAGAGGCAGAATGAGGGTAAGAGAACAGTTATTAACTGCCACATAAATCAGCATACAGAAGATCAGGGTGAAAGTTAGCCATCCTGGGCTCGATTTGAGAGCCAAAACCTCCCTCTGGCCATTTCCTACCCCCCCCTTTGTTTTTTAAATATTTTAATTTTTTTTTTTAAGATTTTATTTTTTTGAGAGAGAGCAAGAAAGAGTATGAGCAGGGGGGAGGAGCAGAGGCAGAGGGAAAAGCCGACTCACCACTGAGCACAGAGCCCAAATGTGGGGCTCGATCCCAAGGGCCCACGATTGTGACGTGAGCTGAAGGCAGACACTTAACTGACTGAGCCACTCAGGTGTCCTTTTTTTTTAAGATTTTATTTTATTTTAAAGATTTTTATTTATTTATTTGACAGACCGAGAACATGAGTAGGCAGAGAGGCAGGCAGAGAGAGATGGGGAAGCAGGCTCCCTGCTGAGCAGACAGCCTGATGCGGGGCTGGATCCCAACTCTGGAATCATGACCTGAGCCGAAGGCAGAGGCTTTAAGCTACTGCGCCACCCAGGCGCCCCAAGATTTTATTTTTTAATAATCATTAGACCCAGTGTGGGGCTCAAACCTTCTACCCTGAGATTAAGAATCTTACCCTCCACCAACTGAGCCAGCCAGGTGCCCCTCCAAACCATTCTGCCTAAGAGGGATAGGGCTGGGCAGCAGGTTGAGAGGACCCTTGTTTACAGGTCCATTTGTATACTGAAGAGACAAGTCTGGGGTTTTTATTTATTTATTTATTTATTTAAATCCACGCATTTGTCAGAGAGACAGCGAGCACATACAGGGAGAGCAGCAGGCAGGGAGAGAGAAGCAGGCTCCCTGCTGAGCAAGGAACCCCAAGTGGGATTCGATCCCAGGACCCTGGGATCACCACCCAGGCCACAGGCAGAGGCTTAACTGACTGAGCCGCCCAGGTCTGTTTTTTAAGCCTGACACCCACCCCCGGGGAGGGAGGTGTTTACTTGGTGTTGGCAGCCTGGCTGGGCTCTAGCACCGGGTCACAACTCGCACTCCTTCTCACTTGTCAGAGCAGCTGTTTCCTGCCCTCGCCGTTAGTCCCAACCCCAGCTCCCTCATGTCCCTGTCTGCCCCACGGATGCCCTAGTCAAAATATGAAGGTGTAGAGGCGGAGTGGTCTTAACGTAGTTTTCGTTTTCAAGATTTTGAAAAGCCAAATAGAAATCATGTGGCTGTCATCAACTCTCTTAGCTCCTCCTTGGGGAATACCAGTTCTGCTAACTGGAGAGCTCACTGGCAGTTCCAGATTTCGGTGTCAAAATGGGGAAAAGGAATGAAGAGTTAGGTAAGCACCGGTCCAAACAGGGTGGACACTTTGCTTTCTTGAGCTCTGAAGCAACCCCAAGGCTCAATGATCCAATAAATAGTAGTTTGCAATGCTGCTGGAATACAAATCTGGCTGCACCTACCCCAGGACTGGGTGTAGCTCATGAGAATATTCGGTCATATTCCACTCCTGCACAGCCAGCGGGGAGTCTGAGGGGTCTGCTTGGGACTCAGGCACAGCCTCCTCCCGGCCTCAGACACTGCTGAAATGTCACGAAGAAGTTGGGAAACTGAGCCACAAACTAATTTCTCTAAACAATAGCATCTTTAGCATCTAAGACCTGCCGCTTTTTTTTTTTTTTTAAAGTAAACTCTATCCCCAATATGGGGCTTGAGCTCACGACCCCAAAATCAAGAGCTGCACGTTCTACAGATTAAGCCAGCCAGGCACCCCGCCCTTGCTGCTCCTAAACTTATTTTTGGGTAATTCACAGGCAATTTTAAAAAAATATTTTATTTATTGATTTGACAGATAGTACAAGAAGACAGAGAGGCAGGCAGAGGGAGAGGGAGAAGCAGGCTCCCCGCTGAGCAAGGAGCTCAATGTGGGACTCGATTCCAGGACCCTTCGGATCATGACCTAAGCGGAAGGCAGCCACCCAACCGACTGAGCCACCCAGGTGCCCCAATTCACAGGCAGTTTTAATAGGCTACACAGAGACATCCTGAGTGCTCTTTACCCAGTTTCCGCCATTGCTAAATCCCGCAAAACTACTGGACAGCACATACCAGAGTATTCGTACACTGTCAGGATATAGAACATTTCAGGGGCACCTGGTTGGCTCAGTAGGTAGACCATGCAACTCCTGATCTCCAGGTGGAGAGTTCAATACCTGTCTTGGGGGTAGAGTCTCTGAATCTCTGGTTGTGAGTCTGAACCCCACATTGGGTGTAGAGATTACTTAAAAATAAAATCTAGAACATTTCCATTTCCACCATTTCTAGAACATCTCCATTTCCATCGCTCCTGCATCCTTTTTACAATCACAACCACTCCCCTCCGGCCTCCCAACCCTTCCCTTAACTTCTGACAACCACTAATGTTTTCCATTTTTATCAACTCAAAAAGAGGAGGGGGGACTCTGCTTTTCTCCTAACCAGAGAGGCACGGAGTCCAAAGTTAGGTTCCAAGACTTTGGCCTTGACCGTAAGGGACGTTCTCCCCGCCGGAACAGGACACCGACGTCCGCTCAGAAGCGAGACCCCGTGGAACCGGGCGGTGATGCCCTGGGGCTCCCACGTTAGCACGATCCTCCGCCAGGCTCTCCCCACTGCAGGCGGTGCCAGGAGTTCCGGGGTCCGCAGCAGCACCGCTGCCTCCGGTGATTTTAACCTCACCTTCCCACTCATCTCGGTAACACAATCCGCGCTTCGAACTCCAGTGCAAAGAAACCTGAATTGCCTCCGGGAGGCTCTTGCCGTCGGGAACGTCGGGCAACGGGAAGATGGAGACCAGCAGGAGTGCGGCTGGAGGGTGGGCGGGGCGGCAGCCGCACCTGACTGCGAGCCCCACAGGTGACTGCGCCCGAGGGGATCCCGTCGCTAGGGGCGTTGCCAAGGAGGGGCCACGAGGAGGGGCTCCCTTCCGGGAGGAGGGCAACTGCTAACCCGGAAGCGGTCGGCAGTGCGGCGCTGTTTAAAGATGGCGGCGGAGGAACCTCAGCAGCAGAAGCAGGAGCCGCTCGGCAGCGACTCCGAAGGTACTGACCCGGGGAGGACCACCCGGCCCGGGCTAACAGGGGCGATGCCGGGTCGCCGGTTCCCGAGGAGGCTGGGCACGGGGCCGCCGGCGGCCGGAGGCGAAACGCACGGACGGCCCTTTCTTCCACTGCCACCGCCTCCCCTCCCCCTCACAATGGAAGGAGCCGCTGCCGCGACCCTCGGCCGGCCGGGCCGGCGGTCGAGCGAGCGAGCGGGGCGGGCCCAGGCCTGCGGCTCTTTCCCTCCGCGCGCTCCCGGGGCGGGGCCTGAGCCGCCCCGCCCCCCGCCCAGCCCCTCCGCGCCGGCCGCCCGGCTCCCGGGTCCCCAGCCCTCCGGTCCCAGTCCTTGCAGTCGGGCCGGGGCCTATAGGCCGGGCCCTGGCAGCCCGCCTTCTCCAGAGCAGCCCGCGCCCGGCAGGGCGTCGAGTTACGCCAGGCCGCGGAGCACAAAGGACTGGGCGGGCCGCTCGGGATGCTGCGGGCGGCCGCCGTGCGTGCCCCTGAGGACTGCAGCCTTCGTTTCCGGTAGAGCCCCCTCTTCTGGCTTTGCAGCCCCTTTCCGCCTGCCTAGGCATTGTTTTCTTAGACCTCTGGAGGGGGACCTTTCAAAAACGGTGCCGCCCTCTCCCTTTCCACCCACGGTTAGGCCGCGGGGACCGAGTAGGTCAGTTGAGTGGGAGAGACTGCCGTGTTTCAGGGCAGCGTAAGGGACGGGTCAGGGCCCCACTGAGGATCCGGGATGCCCAGGCCCGAAAGGGTTGGTCTTAAAAATCATTTAGCGCACACACACCCACTTCTAACCGCACACTGGAGAGACTGAATGCTGGGAGGCGCAGGCCCCCGGCAGGGACTTTCTCGGGATCACACGAGAGAGGGACCAGAGATCAGGTCTTCTGGCTTCTCACCAGTGGCTGTTGAGGGTGGGGTCCACAGGTTCACTGATGAACACTTACCAGTGTGCCTTCAGGGTACCCCCCCTCCCTCTTGACACTTCAATGAGGGGAGAAAGGTGGTGGTAGCCCCGCTTTCCAGCCGAGGAAAGGCCTCTGCAGCGAGGTAGCAGAGGAAATACTGTGGTAAGGAGCCCAGACTTTAGAATTAGGCACACCTGGGTTTGCGCTCAGGCCTTTGCTAGTTATGACCTTGGACAGGTTATTTCGCCTGTCTGCGTTTGGTATTTGTAAAAGGGGCATTAAGAAAACCCAGCACAACAGAAGGCGGAAGGGTGTGATGGACTAAAGTGCAGGTTTATGGGACGCTGTCCTCCAGCCCGGAACTCTGCCTCCTCATCTTACTTTCCCCAAGAGACCCTGCCTGGCCCCAGAGCATTCTTGGGCTGCTGGGAATTGATGTTAGAAAGTGAGGGTCAGGGGAGGGGGTGTTTAGAGCTGAATGAGTACACCTTGGGGCAGAACACATCTTTGCCCTTTCATTTTAAAGATGAGAAAATGAGGGCCTGGGAGGGAAGGGAGTTGGCCAAGATCACACCATCGGGGTAGAGCAGTGTGTGAAATGCAGACTTGCAGATTCCAGGCCTGCCCTTCCTGGTCCTGGCTGCTCGTCACTGGCCCAGCTGCCTGGCATGGAGAGAGCTAGGGCCCACGGTAATCCTTGGCTTGCTTCCTTCTTCCAGGTGTTAACTGTCTTGCTTATGATGAAGCCATCATGGCTCAGCAGGACCGAATTCAGCAAGAGGTGAGGGGCTGTGGCCATTGGCCCTGTTGTGGGGAAGCATAGCCTGGGCCTGAGGCCTGTTACTTATCTCTGCTGTGGAAGCCTCCTCCTCTCCAAGCTGTGCTAGGTTCTGGATGTCTTGGGGAGGGACAGGATGGGGGGTGTCATTGTGGCACGGGGTGATTGCTTTAGCTCTCCTCCTTTAGGTGTTCTGGCCGTTAGGTGTGGGTCACTCCATCTGCGTGCCAGAGCGTGATAGATTTCCTTCCCCCTGCAGATTGCTGTGCAGAACCCTCTGGTCTCGGAGCGGCTGGAACTTTCGGTCCTGTACAAGGAATATGCTGAGGATGACAACATCTATCAACAGAAGATCAAGGTGGGAGCCTGGCTGAGGGGTAGGAGTGTGTCTGCTTCAGACCCGCTCCTTGCTGGCCTGGCCTCAGAGAGGGTTGCGTGTTGGGGGAGCCCTCTGCTTGCCTGTTCTCAAGTGTGCGGGCTCAGGAATCAAAAAGACCTCGATTGCCAGCCTGACTCTGCCGTGCAGCAGCTGTGTCCTCGGCAGGTCCTTCAGTGTCTCTGAGCTGTGGAATCCTCTGCTGTGCGATCAGAATGAAGCAAGCATCTGCTCATGGGGTGGTTGTTGAGGCCTGTGGGGCCTGGTGCAGGCTGGGTAGGAGCTGCGGTCTCCTGCTGCTCGCCAGGGGGCTGAGCGGCTGGGAGAGGCGGGTCCTGGCAGAGGCACTTCCTGCTGCCTGTCTCTGGGATCTTGTGGAGCGCTAGCCAGCAGTGGGGCACAGGGGCCTGCGGACCTGTGCAAGGCCCAGCTCTCTCACAGCCTGAGGTGAGACCCTTAACCACTCGCTCTCCTTGGGAGCCCACACAGTGAGTGTGTGTAAATAGTATCCGGTGGGCACAGCTTGAGGGTTTAGTAAATCTCCCTACCCCCATCGCCGTCCCAAGATCAGAGATGCTTCAAGCCTTCCTCCTGAAGGGAGGGGCCTTTGGGGTTATGCACATCAGGGGCCAGGGAGCTTGGTGATGGAAAGTGGCCAGGGAAGGTGGTAGACGGTACCGCAGCTCTAGCAGAAGCCCCCAGGGCAAATAAGAGTGTCCATGCCTATCACTCTATTGTTTCTGGATTTGTTTTTCCAAAACAATCCAGAAATAAGGATTTTGATGTGAATCTCCTACTTCAAATGTAAAATGTTCTGTGGCCCAAACAGCACACCTGCAGGCCAGATCCTGTGGTGTGGGGCCTGTGGTCTACTCTGACCCCCAGCTCAGAGTGTGATTTACCCAAGAGGACTATGGAGAGCTGACGGCACTGGCTTTGGGGCCTGATAGATCAGGATTCAAGTTCTGGCTTCACTTTTGGCTGTGTGAATTTCGGCACTGAATTTCTTGGAGCCTCTGTTGTTCTTCCCGCTGAGTCATTCAGCAAATGTTTGAGTGTCCACTGTGCGTGGTCTGTGCGGGTGGTCTGCCCTAGTGCTGGTGACACCCCTACTCTGTGCCAGGAAGGTCCTCAGCCTGGACAGCAGAACCCAAGCAGACGTGGGCGCCTCTGCTCCTCTGTGAGGGTTTAGGGCAGTGGACACTAGCTGGCCGCAAAGGGCCTGGCACGGGGCAAGTGCTTGGGATGATTGTAGTAGCTTTTCCAATAGCTACAACAATCTGGGCTCTAAGTGTGCATTGTGTGCTGTAACTGACCGTTTGTGAGCACGTGCTGGGGGCCGGGCACTGGTCTGGGTACCGGCAGCAGAGTGAGGAGCTGACTCGCTCCTGCCCCCACAAAGCTCGTGTGTCCCAGTGGGAAGACGGAATCAGGCAGAGGGACTTAGGGTGTCAATGGCAGAAGGCGGTGAGGGCTCTGGAGACAAGTATAGCCGGGAAGGGAGAGAGGGAGTGGGAGGTCAGGTGGAGGGCCGAGCCGAGAGGGTGGCGTTGGCGTGATATCCGGGGAGCAGGCTGTGGGCGCTGGGCGGAGTGGGGCAGGCCAGGGCCGGGCTGAGGTGCTGCGGGGGAGCAGCACAGGGCTGGGAGCCGGCCCGGGGCCAGGGAGAGGAGGAGTGTTCACAGGTTTCTCTGGTTCCTCTGGCTGCTGGAGCAGGGACACCTGGGAGGAGGCCTGGAGGTGGGAGTGGGGGTGGGAGGAGTGCCCGAGGGTCTTGAGAAGCTGCCGACAGGAGACTTGGTGGATTGAAGCCTGTGTTGGATTGGGGGTGGGGGGCGCTGGCGGTGGTGATAGGTTTTGGCTAGAACAGCCAAGGGGCCGCGCCTCGCACTTGCCCCCCACCCCGAGGGGTGGGCTCTGAGGTGAGGGGCCCCGTGGGGGTCAGGATGGGCCCATGGGGTTGGGCAGCCCAGACAGGACAAGCAGGTGAGGCACAAGGTTGGGAGTCAAGGGCCGAGACGGGGCAGGCGGGGAGTTACATTTGTGGCTGTTGGAATCCCGAGAGCAGCAATGGTGAGGGATGAGTGACGCTGTCCCAGGCCCGAGTGGGGTGACGCGTGCCGCGCCCCCCCCAGCCCCCCCCGCCGCCATCCCATGCAGCCACTGCAGCGGGAGGGCGTGTGTGCAGGTGGCGCGTGCTGTGTGCTGTCTTGTGTAGTTTGGTAGCGGCCCTGACAAGGTGAAAAGACAAGGAAGACACGGCGAGGCTAGGGCCCGTGTGCTGTGCACGGGACAGGCTGGACGAGGAGGGGTGGAGCGGTGGGTGGATGGATCACGTGACGGGGGGCGTTTCCCCCACCCTCGTGGCAAAGGCTGTGAGCAGCCAGTCTGGGGAGGAGCGGGCTTGGCCCTTGGATTGAAAGGGCAGGTGTGGCCTTGACTAGAGTGAAAGCCTGCTTGGATCAAGTTTGCGGGAGAGCAGTGGGGACTGTGGGCGCCGACGACGTCCAGAGCAGTTTCGCTGTAAAGGAGAGAAATGGGGTGGTAGCTGGGGAGGAGTTCGTTCTCGTGAAGCAGAGGATTTTTTTTCTTTAAGCAAGAACCAGCCTTATATTTGTATGTTGAGTCTAAACCAGTAGGGAGAGGGAAATGCGTGATGCAGGAGGGAGGGGGCGCTTCCTGGAACAATGTCCTTGAGCCCAAGGGAGGGGACCGGCTCTGAGGTGGACCAGGGGGGCGGCTGGGGGAGCCTCAGCCCCTCCGGGGAGCAGGAGAGAAGGCTGCGGCAGGTGTCCCGGGGCTCAGGGGTTCTCGGTGAAAGTCCTCAGGAAGAAAGCGAGGTCACTGGGAAGAGGGGGGGTTAAAGTGAATGGAGCGAATGGAGCGGGCGTGAGATGGCCCAGGGGAGGGAGGCCTGGCAGCCTCAGTGGCCCACGTGTGTGGGGAGGTCGGTCAGACGGAGGCAGTGGCGTCGGGTGACGGGAGGAAAGCAGAGCTGGCCCTGAGCAGGGGCCTGTGATCAGGCAGCGGGTGGAGGAGACCAGGGATGCTGTTCTCCAGGCGGGGATTGCCGTGTGGAGCCCAGCCCTGGACCCGCATCCTAATTTTTTTGCCCTCGACTCATGATTTGAAAGACCGCTCTCTGGAAAAACCGTGTTCGACCAGCACGAATTCATCTGGCCATTTTCAGGAAGAAACGGCCCGTGGGCCCAGTTGCCCGGCAGGCCCGGGGGCTGGTGACGACGCCCGGATGCCCAGCAGTCAGTGTGTGCCTAAGTTCTGGGGTCCTGAGGCTGCTGGGGCTCCAGCCAGTGGGTCTCCCATCCGACTCCCATCGCCGGAGTCAGTGGCCAAGGATGGCAGGTGGCTGCTGGGAGCTCCGTTGGCCCTGCTATGGTGTGACCTCTGTCAAGGACAAGGATGGGGGGTGTTCCCTTGGCCTACCCTGGTTCTGGCCTGGTGTTGACGGGCCTGGGGGTGGGGTGGGGGTGCTGCCTCTTTGCAGGATCTCCACAAAAAGTACTCCTACATCCGCAAGACCAGGCCTGATGGAAACTGCTTCTACCGAGCTTTCGGATTCTCGCACTTGGAGGCGCTGCTAGACGACAGCAAGGAATTGCAGCGGTGAGGCGGGTGGGCGCCTGGGCGCAGTGGGAGTTCCAGGAAGGGCCGCCCGGGGCTCCTTCCCACTCTTGGGGCCTAGGAGGTGCAGCCCCCAGCTAAGGCCCTAAGGCTGGGCTCCTGCTTTGGTGTTCCGTGCTGAGCTGCACCACTGTGCCCCCCTGCCAGCCTTGGCCGGTGCCCCAGCTCTGGGCCAGCCTTGCTGCTGCCCCGTGAGCCCATGCCGGCCTCCCTTGCCCCCTCCCCCTAGGTTTAAGGCGGTGTCTGCCAAGAGCAAAGAGGACCTGGTGTCCCAGGGCTTCACTGAGTTCACAATCGAGGATTTCCACAACACGGTGAGCCCAGCCATAGCCCCATCGCCCTCCCGGCCGGGGTGGGGGTGGGGTGACCCGGCCGCGGCGGGGCTGACCCCTCTGTCTCTCGGGCGGCAGTTCATGGACCTGATCGAGCAGGTGGAGAAGCAGACCTCCGTGGCCGACCTGCTGGCCTCCTTCAACGACCAGAGCACGTCGGACTACCTGGTGGTGTACTTGCGGCTGCTCACGTCTGGCTACCTGCAGCGGGAGAGCAAGTTCTTCGAGCACTTCATCGAGGGCGGGCGGACGGTTAAGGAGTTCTGCCAGCAGGTGCCGCCCCCCCCTTTCCCTCTGGCCGTGGGGCGGGTGAGGGGCACGGGGGGGGGGGCAGGGTGTCCCCCCCCCCCCCACTGGGCTCTGACCACCCCACCCCGCCCTGCCTGTGCTGCAGGAGGTGGAGCCCATGTGCAAGGAGAGCGACCACATCCACATCATCGCGCTGGCGCAGGCCCTCAGCGTCTCCATCCAGGTGGAGTACATGGACCGCGGCGAGGGCGGCACCACCAACCCGCACATCTTCCCCGAGGGCTCTGAGCCCAAGGTGTACCTCCTCTACCGGCCAGGACACTACGATATCCTCTACAAATAGGGCCGGCCCCGGCGTGCCACGGCCCCGCCTGCCCTCCCCTCTGCCAGGCGCTAGACATGTACAGAGGTCTTCTGTGGTTGTAAATGGTCATATTTCACTCCCCCTCCCCCCGCCCCATCACGCAACCTTCCACGTTTTATTAAAGGGGATGCTGGTGGTGAGCCGCGTGTGTGCGTGTCCCTGCTCTGCTGCTGCCTGCCTGGCCGCTGTGTGTCTGGCTGTCCCCCTGCCGCCCCCTGTCCACACCCGAGCCCCCCCACCAGGAGCAGTTTTGAGGGGCCTAGGCCTCTTGGGGACCCCTCCTGGTTACCTGCTTCCTTCCCTTCAGGCACCCAGGCCTCCCTTCCTCTCCTTAGCTGGCTCAGGGGCTTCCACGAGAATCTGGGAGGTTCTTTGGGGCCTTGCCCAGGGACCTAGGATTTGGGCTAGCCCAAGCTTCAGGCTGCTCCCTCCTAGGCCCTGACTCCACCAAGCTGTCCTGCTCAGGGCCGCCCTCCCCTCAGGACAGGTTGTGAGGGTCGGGCACCCCCATGGACCCCGCAAATGGTACCCACCTGGCTGGGGAGGGGCAGCCTTCAAGCCGGCGCTTGGTCCGTGGTCCTGAGGTCGAGGCAGGGCTTTGCCAGGCGCCGTTCCTCCCCACCTCTCCCCCTGCCTGTGCCTGCTTTGCACCCCCTTTGCTTGGGCCACAGTGTCTCTGCATCGCCTGCCTTTTTGCCTTTACCTCTCTCTTCCTCCAGCCCAGCACATGTGGGCTCTTGGCCCCCAGGCTGTGAGCTCCTCGGGGGCAGGCCCTCAATAAATGTCAAGTGCTGCCGCCCACCTCTGCCGTCCAGCCCGTCCCTCCGCCCGCCCGGCTCACCAAGCGCTCTCGCCACCCTGTTAAGCCAGAGCCACCCTGTTAAGCCAGAGCCACCCTGTTAAGCCAGAGCCACCCTGTTAAGCCAGAGCCACCCTGTTAAGCCAGAGCCACTCATCTGCACCTCTGGGCTGCAGCCTCCTTCCCCAGCCAGCACTCAGACAGGAGGCCTGCTGCAACAGGGGTGGTCTTTATTAGAAGCCTGGAGGTGGGGGTTGCTGGGAGAAAGGGGAGGTGCTGAGGGAAAGAAGAGGGTGGGGGGTGGGGCCCAGGCCCAGCTGCAGCCTTCAGGGACCTCTTAGAGCTGGGAGCGAGGTCCAGCAGGCCCCGGCCAGTCTGTGGGCAGAGCAGAATGGTCAGGGAGTGGGGGCCCTGGGCTTCCCCCAGCCTCCCAGGCTGCCCTCCTGGCTTTCCTGCGTGGGGGTGAGTGGGGGGCAGGGAGTGAGCCCCTGTGTTAGTGGTCAGGTTAGTGGGCAGCCACGTGGTGGGCCAGGCCCTGCTTACCGGTCCTGGGCAGGGTGGGCGGCCGGTGGTTAGGCTGGAAGGCAGAGGACAGTGAGAGCCTGCCTGGGGTGGCTGGGGGCGGGGTGGAGCCAGCGAGGGCGCGGGGGGGGGGGGGGCGCTACTCACCCACGGGGAAGTAGTGGGGGAGCCGCTGCAGGTAGATGCTCTCGTCCTTCTCCAGGAACACGCAGATGATGAGCCGGTCCACCTGCGCCAGGACCGGCTTAGCCTTGGCGGGGGCCACCCGCACCCAGGCTGCCTGGCCTCACTGCTGCCCCCACCGCTGCAGGTTTTCACCTGCCTTGCTCCTGGGGGTGGGGGAGGTGCCCACAGACCCTTCACCGAAGCTTCGCGGTTCACCGCGCTTGACCGCCCCCGCCCGGGCTCAGGAGAGCAAACTGGTCCGAGGGAAGGGGAGGGGCTGCATCGAGGGCTGGTTAGCGGAGTCGGGGTGCACCCCCCTCATCCCTGTCTGATCCCCTGGACCGGGCCCAGGACTCACCTTGTCCTTGTGTTGCTCCAGCCACTCGCGCAGCGTGGCCAGCACTACCTCCGCCGCTGCCTCGCTGGGGTAACCTGGGGACCCCGCCGGGCGGGAGTGAGCCCAGGGTCTGGCCCGCCCCCTCACCCTCTTGGGACCCGCCCAACTCCACCCCTTTCCCCCGTCGGCCGGGGTCCCTTCCAGCGTCTGGGCCCACCCACTTCCTAGCCCCGCTCCGCCCCCTTCCATACCTTCCCCCCCCGCCCTCCACGCACCGCCCCCAACTCACCAAAAACGCCGGTGGAGATGCAGGGGAATGCCTGGAGCGGGCGCGGGAGGTGAGAGGGAATTGGAGACAGCGTCACTCTCCGCCCACCTCCCGCCGGTCGCCGGGGTGGGGGGTGGCGCGAGGCTCCTCCCGGGGGCCCAGGGTCCAGGCCGCCCCCACCCACCGCCTGGAGCCCCGCCCCCTCACCGCGGAGCGGAGCCGATGCTCCAGCAGCAGGTCGAGGCTGCTCAGGTAGCAGCTGCGGAGCTCCGCCGCCTGGCTGGCGCTGGGCTCTCCGTGGGCGATGGGTCCCACCGTGTGGATGACATCTAGGAGAGGCGACGGGGTCAGACCGGCCGGGGTGTCCACGGGGTCAGAGGCTTACTCCCCCTGCCGGCCTGGGCCTGGAGGACACAGGAAACAGGACCTCTCCCCAAATTCTGAGAATCCCCGGGGAGGACCCCACCCATGCGGGGACTCAGGTGTGCCCTCGAGCTCAAGTGCTCTCTTCTATAGTGACTGGCAGGTCCGCCCTGCCCTCACCACGTCTGTACGGACCCGGCTGAGACGTGGGGCAGAGTGGGCGAGCGAAGGTACTGCTCCCTCAGCTCGTCCCCTCCCCGGCTCCACGCATTCCTCTCCCGCCACCCGCTTCCCGGTGGGTTTGAGCGGGGGCCGGCTCCTGGCACTAAAGGTTAATCAGTGACCCCTGAGGGGGCCTCCAGCAATTCTGTGGGGGCTGCTCCCCTAATCCCGCAACTCCAAAAACTGCCCTGTCTACGCCCTACAGGAGTGGGGGATGGGGTAGGGACTCACACTTGGCCGGCAGCCGGTAGCCGCCGGTGATCTTGGCCTTGCCGGTCTCACAGCTCTGCAGGGTCCGGCACTCGTCAGTGAGCAGGGGTCCGGCGGCGCGGTGGATGCAGCCGTCCACTGTGGGGCAGGGGGCAGTGAGCCCTGGGGCTCCCCGCATCACGCCTGAGCCCCTTTTACAGAAGAGAAGGCAGAGGCCCGAGCACAGAATACTCCAATCCTCTCGGCTGTGCCAGGACTTACCGGGCCCCGCGCCTCCTCCCGCGGCCTCCAGCCGCCGGCAATACCCGCCGCCCCCACTTGTTCCACATCTGGAGAGGCCAAGGCGCCGAGGCAGGCGGCGGCGGATCCGGGAGGGAAGCGGCGCGGGGCGGCCGGCAGGGGGCGCGCCCGGCCCACCCTGCTCATTCCCCGCCGCGCGGCAGGTGCGCGCGCGGGGCGGGGGCCTCCCCCTGCCGGAGTGGCTCCGTTAGGCGGGTCCGCGGCAGCAGGCTAGGGTGTCTGGCCAAGGGGAAGGTCGATCTTCCGGCTCTGGCCCGGATGCCCCACCGTGGGGCCCGCGACCAGGGGCCGCCTCCGCCCGAGAAGCCCGGGGATGCCGACAGGCACCGCGCACCCGATCGCAAGGCGACCCCTCCGGGCCGCGTCCAGGACCCACTTCACAGATGAAGAACCTGGGGTCACCCAGTTACAAATGGCAGATGCGGTCGGGGCCTGGAGCCTGGGTCTTCCAGCCCCTTCCGTGCGCCACGCGGGGAGGTGGACGGGGCCGCGGATCCGGGGAGCGCAGGTGGATCCGGGAGCGCGCCCCTGCTCGTTAGCGAGTTGCCTCGTTAGAGCATCCGGCTTAATTGCGGCGGGCCTGGGCTTGTTTATCTGAGGGCGGCTCCGCAGCCTCAATAGGCAGCGACCCTGGGGACGCGGGCCCAGATAAACACCTCGGGCCCGGCGGGAGGCGCGGAGGAGACGCTCCTTCAGCCCGATCTCTCTCAGGCGCCACAGCCCGAGCAGTCCTGGCGGGCAAGGCCAGGCGAGGCTCGAGTCCGCTGTGCCAGTGGGGCACCCCGGCGAGTCCTTTCCGCTGGGCGTCCACGCCTCATCTGGAAAACTGCCACAGCGACCCCACCTCCGGGGAGGGGTTGGCACCCTGGCCAGGAGAACGTGACCCACCTCCGGCCGCTCCCTAGCTCCCGGGGCACCTCAGGCTCCTATCAGGAGCTCCTTGGCTCTGGCTGCCTGCACTCACCATGCCCAGCGGCAGGATAGAACCCCCATTTCTCCATTTTGCAGATGCGCAAACCAAGGCCCTTCCTCCTTCATCCCAGCCCCACCCCCAGTATCTTGGCCCAGGTCCAGGGACACCAGCTGGACCACCCCCTCTTTCTTCTCTTTTCTTTTGTGCCCTGTGGGGCCCAATTAAACCTAATTTTGTGACTTCACTTGGAGCCGCACCAGGCGATTTCCCAGAGCATCCTGCGGGGGTGGGGTGGGGGATGGATAGGGTAGCGGAGTTGGGAGAGCCCTGGGAGGGGTCTGGGGTAGGACCCTATCCCCTCCTCTCCTGTGCAGGGATGGGTAAAGGCAGGCCCAGCCGTCGGAGGGGGCGGAGAGTGGGACCAAGGCAGGGCCCCTGAGCTCTGAGTCCAGGTGGTGCTCAGCCTGCATTATACAGTGTCCCTGCGTGGTGGGCCCCATTCTGGGTGAGGTGCCAGGTGACTCCTGGCTTGCGCGTCCAACAGCGGGGCCTGGGGAGCTGGGCAGCCTGGGTTCCAGCCCCGGCTCTGCCAGTCACAGATATGTGGCCTAGAACATATTACTTAACTTCTCTGGTTCTCAGCGGCCCCATCTGTAAAATGGGCTAATAGTAGACATCTATCTCCCAGGGCTTTGGGAAGGATTAAGCAAGTTAATTTCTGTAAGGGGCTTAGGGCACGGGTGAAGGTGACATGTGTGTGTTGGCTGTTAGGGCAGTGTGATAGCAGGAGAATGTGCTCCGGGTGTGTATTCCTGGGAGTGAGGGGAGGTGGGGTCCAGGCATCCAGGGCTTGGGGCGGTGGTAAGCACAGGCACGGGTCTCAGCCTCCGCTCCCTGGGGCCTCCCCACCCTGCCCCAGCTGTGTCAGCCACTTGACACCGGGCTGCCTGCCACCTCCTGGTGCTGTCCACCCTGCAGGCGCCCTTGGCCTGCTGTAGACACTGTGTGGAAGTGAAGCTCGGCGCCCTCTGTGTTGCAGGGACTTAATGTTTCCTGCAGGGAAACAGGCCCTTGGGACTGACCTAGGAGCATGAAGGGGCGGAGGGAATCCAAGCTCGAGGAAGCCTTGGGCCAGAGCACCCTCACCCCCTGCACCACCGTCCAGGCCAAGGGCAGGGATCAGGACTGCCATGCCAGTGCCTAGGGGATCTGTTCCCCGCCCCCTCCGCCGCCCCCCCCCCCAGCCCAGGCAGAGATGAGGGACAGGCTCTGGGCCCCAGCCCTGCCACCCTCCCCTTCCCCAACAAGGTGGAGCACAGACACCCCCCCCCCGCTCCTGGGCCCCTCCCTGTCCACACACCAGCCTGGTGGCTCCACCGATCCACGGTCTCCAAGGGCCAGAGAGCTCCACAGCCTGCTGTTCTTAGCCACAGGCGCAAAGGGTGGCCCCGACCTGACTCCCCGTGTGAACCGTAGCCCCCCAGGGCTCTGCTTCCTAGGCCCTGTCCTGACTCTTGCATGGGGGGAAGCAGAACCCTAGACCCTGCAGGACATGCCTTCCCGGGGTCTCTTCCAAGGGAGACGTTCTCCTCTCCCATCGCCAGCCACCTGACCCCGGGGGGCGACCTGGTGGGAAGGTGGTGACCCCAATTCACACCAGTTTACCCTTGATCCCTTCCCGGGGACCTTCAGCCACATCCTAACAAAACTCCATCCTCCAACTCATCTCCTGCTCCATCCCAAGTCAGCAGAAAACCTGCCTGCCCCCCCCCCCCGGGGAGACAGAACCATGTGCAGCGGGGGGAGGGGGGGGGTGTCGCCTTCCTCAGACGTCTCTGCTGGTCCTTCCCCACCAGCCTGCTGTAAGGGCCACTCAGCCTCCTCCCCCAGCGCCCCCCACAGCCCCCCGCCCCCGCTCCCGCTCCAGGCTCCAAGCTCTGGATCCTGAGTCCCAGCCCACACAGCCTCTCCCACAGCGCCTCTGGGGGCTCAGCGGGTCACATCCCCCCTTGTCGGTCCTGCCAGCCACCCTAGGAAGTGTTACTATTTTCCCTGCTTTACAGAAGACCACACGAGGCACAGAGAAGATGAAAGACTTGCCCAGGGTCACACAGCTGGAGCTCTACTTCCTCTAGGAACGCAGAAGGCTTTCTCCGCGCCCCCCCCCAACCTCCCTCCCATCGTGGCTCCCCCCTCCCTCTTCGCCCAAACTCAGTCTGCTGTCTGCACACCGCTCTTTCCTGCAGTGGGGCCCCGTCCCCCTCTTCACAGTAACACATCACCTTCCCAATGGAGAGACTTTGGGGCTCTGGTTGCCCCGTGGTTGGGGGTCTCAGCGCCCCCCACGCAGCTGACCATCAGCCACCTCTGTCCAGCAAGGCTGCCTTGGAGATCGTCCACCTGCCTCCTGGACCTCTTCTGTCCTGGCCTGTGCACGTCAGATGGGGTCTGGGGGCCCTGTCTGTCCCCCACACCACCTCCCCATCTCTGACCCTGCCCTTCCTGGCCCTTCGGAAGGCCCCTGCAGAGCCCACCACAGCCCTCCTGGGTTCCCCCAACCCGCCCCCCTCCACCCTGCTGTGTGGCCTCTGCACCTGCAAGGGGCCTGGGGGTTGCTCAGCTCACACCCTGCCCCTTCCTAGGAGGTTGGAGGGGGTCAGGAGGGCCCCGGGAGTGGGCAGGGGCTAGAGCCAGACCCCCCCAGAGCCCACAGAGGCTGACGGCAGGCAGGGTCCTGTGGGGGCCATTTGCCAAGGCGCTTAGGAGAGGTTGGCCGCTATTAGGGTGCTGTAATATTCATGAAGGGAAGATTAGATATTTAAATTTATTCAGCAATAAATGCGTCTCAGTGGGGGAGCATTCCTCACGCTAAACAAACAAGCAAGCAGGGGCTAATTAATTATTTACAGGAACAGGAGGCTGCCTGTGGCCTGGGGGAGGGGGGGCAGTTATGTCCCTGCCAGGGGGCAAGAGACCCCAGGCCCTGGGTCGGATCCCCCATCTCCCCCCCCCCCCCGCTGCCCTGTGGGTCTGGCCCCCTGAGTGCCCCCTTCTGGGATTTCTTTTCCCAGAAATCCCACCTACAAGCCTGCTGATGGCTTTGGGCAAGTCACTTCCCCTCCGTGTGTCTCCACTCTACCAGGTAACAGGACCTCCTTCCCCATTCGGCTGAGGATTCAGTGAGAGACGCATCAAAATGCCCTGCACTTTCTCACATGGTCCCCCTGGGTCACTTGTTTTCCAGGTGGGGCGGGGGAGACCTAGGCCCAGTCACCCACCCTGTAGGCAGAAGGCTGCTCTGCCCAGCAGGCTCTTGGGGGCCTCTTTTGCCCCAGGGACAGATGCGCTGCTGGTGGGAGATGTTACTGAGAAAGCCCTGGGCAGAGAGGGCTGGGGCGCTGGGGATGAGCTTGAGGCCTGAGGGGGCTGGGGGAGGGGCCCGCCTCTTAAGCGCAGGAAGCCACCTGGGTCTGGGCCTTAGGGACCACTCCCAACCCAGACACCTTCCCCTGAAGGTCCCCCTGAAGCCCAGCCTGAGGAAAGGCCCCCTGCCACCAACCAGCCTGGGTCTAGCATTCAGTGGCTCCCCGAGCCCCCACCATCTCCAGAGAGATCCCAAAGGCCAGGGCTGAGAGAACTGAGTGGCTGGGGAAACTGAGTCCCCGAGAGGGTACCAGTGGGGTCAGGGACAGATGCCTAAGCCGCTAGGATGTCTCCAAGCCCCAGACCCTGAGGAAGACAAGCGGAGCCAGAAAGCCCGGAGAAATGACCTAGCCCAGGGGCACGGAGCCCCCTCCTCCCTCTGTCCACCCTACACTCTCCATCCCCGGCCTCCAGCCTCGTCCTGGGCCCCAGCTGAGCCTCGGGAGCCATGAACCCATGGGATGCCCATTGCCAGAACCACCTCCGGCCTCTGCCCACAGCCCCGCTCACGGGATCCACAAGCCTGCACTGGCCCCTGTTCTGTGAGGCTTGGCCTATTGGGGGAGACAGAGCCCACCTTGGCCAGACCCCACCCTTGTGGTGCCAAGGCCGGTGGGCACCCCAGGGAGAAGATGGATGGACAAGAGCTCCAAGATGTGATGCGAAGTTCATTACCGGGTGAGATCAACTCCTTAAATGGGGATTTGGAAACATTAGGCTTCATTACATACACAAAGGCGGCGTCTCATTCATCATGCAAAAATCACTCCCGTTATTAAAATCCCCACGGCAGCTGCAGGAAGGGGCCTGGCAGCATCTTGCCCGCTGAGGGTGGGGTGCGAGCCCCGGAGGCCTCTGCTAGAGTCCCCACTGGGTTGGGGGGGCCTGAGACCTCCTGTCCCTCCTACCCAGGGAGGAGGCCTTTGGAGGGCTAGGAGTGGGGAGCACGGTTCCCTCCAAGGACCCAGTGCCTCAGGGTTGTCATCTGCAAAGTGGAGCAGTTAGTGGTACCCCCAAACCCCGGCGCTGTGCTGAGGGTCCCCGGGATCCTGCAGGAGAGGCTCCACGAGGCCCGGTCCGCACCCTGAGCGCTCAGTCCAGGCATGCTGCTGCTCACGACGCCATTGCCACCTGGGCTGGGGCAGAGACGCCTGGGGTCTTTTCTTGGGGAAGGACACGTCACTCCCTCACCCCTACCTACAACCTCCCACGGCCTCCACAAGCCCATGAAATGAAGTCTTCCACCCCAAGTGAGGCTGGGGTCCCCTCTAGCCTCCCCCGGAGAGGACTGGCCTCTGCATCTCTCCCACCTGCCCAGCTGCGGGGTGGGGGGGCTGCCAGCTGCTGGCCCCATGCAGGGAGGGGATGGGGGGGTGGTCTACCTCACTGCAAGCCCTGAAGCGGGAGAAGATGTAGCTGGACAATAGGGAAAGAGGGGTGGGAGCAGGCAGGCCCTGTGTGCAGTTGGGAGGGCTCCCCTGAGGAGGTGGCATCCGAACAGAGCCCTGAGTGATGAGAAAGAATGGGCTTTGGAAAGCTGGAGGAGGCGGCCTCAGGCAGAGGCATGGGTGGGCCACAGGGAGAGTCCAGGGTGGGCTGGGGGTGAGGGGGAGTGGGAGGTGGGGGAAGGGGGCAGGGAGGGCTGCAACTGTGGGACTCATAGAAGGAGCTAGAACTGCTTCCGTGGCAGCCCTGAGAAATTTGAGCAGGGGCAGGGCGTGGCCTGGGACAGCCTCTGGTGTGGGGCTGCGGCGGGGGTGGGGGGGTGGGTTTGCTGTTCCCCATGGAATGCTCCTGCGGGGTCTGCTGGGCTCAGGCCAGAAGCCCCCCCCCCCACAGACCAGCCTCTCCCCCAACCCCCACCTGGCACACAGCGGGGCTCCAGACTGGTTTGGGGACTGGGTGCTCAGCGCTTGGGGCCCCTACTTCCCCTGAGTCCAGCCCCTTCCAGGCAGGGTACGGAGGCCACCCCGTCTGACCACTGTGCCCCGCCGTGACTATGGCCGTGGGCAGCCACTAGGCAGAAGTGGAGGCCCTGATGATGCTTGGAAGCTCCCATCCGAGGCTTTGCTAATCCTCCTGGAGCCTGCCTGGCTCTGAGCAGAGGGAGCCAGCGGGAGCGGGGAGAGAGCGAGAGGATGAGAAATGGGGAGCGGGCAGGCGAGCGAGAGAAACGGGGAGCGGGCCAGAGACGCCCTGTGGCTGGGAGAGACAGAGAGACAGAGACAGAGAGACACACAGAGACACAGCGACAGAGGCAAAGACAGAAAGAGAGACAGGGGCAGAGACAGGGAAAGATAGAGGCAGAGATAGGCAGAGACAGAAGCAGAGAGACAGAGACAGAAAGAAAACGTGAGAGATAGGAGAGATAGGAGAGAGGAAAGGGGCTGGGGCCACAGCCCAGGCCAGGGCCTCAGTGTGGTGAGGAGAAGGTGGGCCCCGGGGTGGTGGGCTTTCCTCAAGCCGCCGCCGGGGGCCAGGGCTGGGCTGTGAACACGTGCCCAGGTGCCCAGGCTAGGTGAGCGGGGCCCTTGGGCACAGCTGGTCTGCACACAGGTCAGCCCTGAGCACCTAACCTTGGCCAGGAGGTGGATAGACAGACACCCCGTGCATGTCCCGTCGGAGCAGAGTCGGACAGGGAGGTATTTGGTACTGAGATAACCACACAAATGGGAGTCTGATGACCACGGGTAACAGAATGCCAGCCCACGAGGTGCCGGGGCTGCTGTGTCCTCACACCCAGGACGGTGGCAGGGCATTAGTAAATGGAGCAGGACAGAGGGTGGTGGTGGTGGGAGGGGCTGCCCTGCCGTCAAGGTAAGGAGGCAGGACGGTTGTGGTGGGAGGCAGAGGAGCCTTAGGTCCAGGAGCAGCACATGCAAAGGCCCTGTGCCAGGAGGAGGAGCCGTGTGCCCAGGGTCAGGTGTGGGCACAGGAATCGGGGCTGCAGGGGGCCCAGTGGGCGGGAAGGTGGGCAGCCGGGCCGCGGTGGGGCCAGGGCTGTCTGCTGCCGATTTGCTGGGGCCACGGAGCTCTTGTTGGCAGTGAGCGGCCACGGAGGGGACCAGCCCTTCGGGGAGCCGGCCAGGCGAGAGCAGAGATGGCGGCCGCGTGAGCAGAAGGCGGCCCTGAATTAATCTGTCACTAAAGCTTGGCCGTGGCAGGCGCAGTCATGATTTAGATGAATAATTGAAACGCTCTGATACATTTATTATCCCTTTAGTGCAAAAGTGGCAGAGAAAGACGAGGGGTAATTGAAAAAGAGCGCACAAATCTCCGCGAGAAAGCCGGCTCCTTATCGCCAAGTAAACATTTCAGTCCTAATAAACAGGAGAGACACGCGTCAGGGCCCTGTCGATTCCCATCCTGATTTAGGGCCCGCCTCCCTTCTTACCCTACAATAGGAGAGCGGTCTGCTTTTTAAAAATATACTCGAGCCAGTGAAAGTCTCTTCAGGAAGGAGGCGGGGAAGCAGGCGTGGCCTCCCGAGGTCCGGGGACTGAGGGTCTAGTGGGTCGGTGGGCCGAGCCCACCCAGTGTCCCCAGTGCACCTGCCAGCGCTCCGCGGGGCCTCGCCACGCCTCCTTGCGCATCGAACTCCTATTCACCCTTCAGGGCCTGAATCAGATGCCCCCTCTGCTGGGCAGCCTCCTACCGAACTGCACTGCGTCTCTCTGAGGACAAAGCCCAGGAGCCCTGAGTCCCCACCGCCACCCACACTCAGAGAGAGCCCTGGAGAGGAATGAGGGTGAGGGCGGAGTCGAGGGGCTTCCCAGAGACTCACTGGGCTCCCTTCACCAAGGCCCTGCAGGCCAGGCCCCAGGCCTCCTCCTGAGTCACTGCTGTCCCCACCCCCTAACTCTACCTCCCCCCATTCCTGCCTGCTGTCCCTCTCCTCCCCACCACCCCAGGGCAGGGCTGTGGGACCTGTGTGCCAGCTCGGCTCTCTGCTGGCTCTCAGGGAAGGGCCCCACATACAGAGAGTGCAACAGCCCGCCCATAAATGGGCTTGGAACCCCCTAGAACCCAGTCCTGAGGAGAGTGCGTTCTTGTGCGCTCTAGTGGGGAGATAAGCGATAAGACCGAACCTTTCCACTAAAAGGGGAATCTGTGCTCCGGAAAAAGCCACAGAGCAGGGGGAGAGGGTCGGCTGGGGCCTGCAGCCCAACTCCGAGTGGCCGGAGCAGGCCACCCTTGCCTGATGCTTGCGTGGATGGGGGGGCAGGGGGATGGGGGTGCTGACGGTGTAGGTGGGTGGACAGGTGGCAGGAGGCACGTGGTTGATGGGGAAGGAAGACAGATGGGTGGTGGGGGTAGACAGAGGAGTCGGGGGTAGATTGGTGGGTGGTGGGGGCAGGTGGAGGGGTGGGGACAGGAGGGCGGGGAGTGAGCAGAGGCTGAACCCCCGTGGGGTTGGACGCAGGAAGAGAGGGAGAAGCCTCAGGTGACCCCGCGGGAAGACAGATGCGGGGTCTGGGTAGAGCCGGGTGGGAACCTGGGCCACCAAGTCCTTGCTCCTGCTGCCGGTGGCTCCCACCCAGGCAGTCAGGGGGAGGTTAAGGCTGGATAGAGCAGCGGGGGGCACAGGCGGCAGACACGGAGGGCAGAGGACATCTCAGAGGGCTGGGACCATCTGGGCTCCAGCCCTAGGCAGGCTCCAGGCCCCCAAGCCCCAGCCTCGCCCCGCCCGCGGTCCCCTCCCTGCCACCTCCACCTTGTTCCAATCACATTAGCAGAGTGACAGCCCCAGCGAGCTCTTGCGGCGGCTCCATAAATCTCGGCCGGTGTTAAAAGGCTGGACTCCAGGCCCACTTCCTCCTGGGTCCCGGCCCACCCCATCCATCTCTGCCGCAGGCAGGCAGCCCCTGGGGCCGGCGCTGCCGGAAGGGGAGCTGGAGGACCCCTCCCTACCTCCCCACTCAGTCTGGCCAGAACAGGTGCTCTTTGACCTCTCAGAGGGAGGTCGCCAGGCCACAGCTGAGCCCCTCCCTGCCCTGCCGAAACCCTCAGTGGCTCCCACTGCCCTCCCCAGCAAGTCCTTCGCGGAACGCGGGCCATCCCTGCCTGTCTGCAGTTCATTCATTCACTCAACAACCCTTTCACTGAGCACCTGCCACAGGCGTCAGACCCAGGTCTAGCTGCTGGAGACCCAGCAGTGCCCTCCGGAGCTTTGTTCTCAGAGGGGCAAGAGCCGATCAGCAGTGACGGCGACAAGTGAGTTACAGGGCACGCGGGGCGCTGGGAGACAGCAGCTCCGGGGCGGGCTGGGGTGGGGAAGGCAGGCGGCAGCGGCGGCGGTAGGCACAGGCAGCTGCGGTTTCAATGAGGGTCAGGGAGGGCCGCCCCGAGAGGGTGGCGAGCCCACGGGCCAGAGGCAAAGGGAGAGGCCGCGGGCCGCAGCTGGGGAAGAGGGTTGTGAGGCGAGGGGACAGCGGGGGCGCAGGCCTGGGGCAGGGGCAGCAGGGAGGCTAGTGCCCGGGGAGGGGGCCTGGCCAGTGGCTGGGAGTCTGGCAGGCGGCTGGGGCCCTAAGAACTTGGCCTTGGCTCTGAGTGACGGGAGAGCCCTGGCAGAGTTTTGAGCAGAAGAGGGGTAATAATGACCTGACTTAGGATTTAAAAGGCCTACAGCTTTTTGTGGTCTTTTGTCTCCCAGAAGGGCAAGGCTACAACTCCAGCTCCCCACGGGCACCGGGAGGCTCCGGCCTCCTCTCCCCTTGGGGGGGCTGCGATGGCTCCAATCTTCTGAGTCTCCCCAAATGCCCCATGTTTTTCCTCACTCTGGGCTTCACCCTTGCTGTTCCCTCTGGACAGCACACCCTTCCCGTGGCTCTTTGCTGGCTGCCTTCCAGCCATCCCTCAGGTCCCAGTGTAGGCGCCACCTCCTTCCAAGAGCCCTGCTCCGCCATCGCACAGAGCACGCGGGGGGTGGGGGTGGGGGTCTCATCTGACCTGTGAGCTCAGGGAGGGCAGGGACCAGGCCCCTCTGGTCCGGCACCCTGCTCGGGTCCCAGCACGCGGTGGGTGCTAGGTGCTCAGTCCCTGGGGGAATGTCTGAAGGCAGAGCACAGCAGGTGGCAAAGCAGCCACAGCCCCTGCGTCCTGCAAAAGGGACAGGCTTCAGCAAAAGGTCCTGGCTGGACCCCCAGCCCCAGTGAAGCCCGGCACTCCGTGAGGCCTCCGGGATAGCTGTGACCTCCACAGGGCCAGTGGAGGAGAAGCGGGGGAGGGAGAGAAAAAAGCTCTCGAGCCACAAACAGACCCCCCGCCACGCGTCCTGCATCCTGGCCGGTCACCGACAGCTCTTAGCACTGTTCTTATTTATTCCTGACCTCAATGGCCCTTTTATTTTTCCCCCTTTTAAAACCTGGCCTGGGCCCCGCCACTGCTGCCGTAAACACGGCCCCCGGGGATTTATCCGACGGCGCATTAACCCTTGCCCCCCAGCTCACCAATCATGCTGCTGCCTGTGCCGACAGCGGGCGGCCCAGCCGGTGGGGGCTGAGGGGCCCGGGAACCAGGGGCTGGTGTGGCCCGCCCGGGCAGGGCTCCCCAGGGGAGACGGGCATGGGGTGGGGGAGGGAGGAGCAGGGACTGGGCCCACCTTGGCCGCGCGCTGCCAAACACGTAGGCCGCGTCCCTGCAGGCTGGGCCCACCCTGCTCTTCCCAACTTGCCCACCTGGTGCTGCTGGAGCCCCTGCTTGGTGGCGGGGAGCCACAGTGAACACACACGCGCCTTCTGGGGGGGCCTCACAGCCCGCAGAGCGCTCCCTGACTTCGAGAGGCCTTCTCCTGGCTGTAGGGCCACCCTCCGAGGTCATCAGAGTGGAGCAGATGGGCTAGCGTGCCCAGGCGGGAAAACTGGAGCCGAAGGGCTGGGCTTTCGCTCCCACACTGCAGCCTCCAGTCCTAGGCCTCGTCTCTTTAACCCTCACATGTCTGGCCACGCTGCGACCCCCAGTCCCCCAGGTGCAGACCAGGAGGCCTCTTTCTTCAGAGCCTGGGGGCCTGCTGGGTCCCCCGGTAGCGAGTGGGGCCAGTCCCACCATCCAGGGCTCTGGTGTTGTCCCCAGCAATGGCAGGCCAGGCTTGGCCGAGGGGGTGGGTGTCAGAAAAGGTCAGAGATGGAGAAATGGGGGTGGGCGCACAGTAGGGGTGATGGGGAGGGCTGTGGGGGGCAGGCGCATGGCTGGTCATGGAGGCCCAGAGGAGAGAAGCAGCCATGCAAGGAGAGATTTCAGGAACCCAACCCCCAGGCCCATGTACCCCTCTACAACCCCCACCCCCCACCACCCCCCAGCCACAGAAGAGCCCACTTACCGCCGCCGCCTCCGAGCAGGGAGCTGTTGGCTGCAAGAGAGAGAGAGAAAGGCCAGTCAGCTGGGGAGTAGCTGGTGGGCCAGCAGCTCCTGGAGAGAGAGGGGAGGTGGGGGGCAGAGAAGGGGGGAGGCGGGGTCTCCCTCTCCTGCTGGGCCCGGGGTTTGCAGGGTGGAGGGGGCCCAGCTGCTCACCCCGGAAACAGCCCTGTGCGGGGTCTGGAGCGGCCGCAGACCTGTGGCCACGTGTATCCTTTCATTCATTCACTCTGGTGACCCAGTGTCTCGCGAGGCCCATCTGTGCCAGGCCTGGTCCCTGGCTTTGGAGCTCGCAGGACACAGCTGGAAGCCACTAGAAATCTCTGTGCACCTGTACTGAGTACTGCCCAGGGAACGAGTGTGGGGGTGGGGAGGGGGTAGGGGTGGGTGTAAGAACATGAGCCCGTGAACCAGGGCTGGGGCACCCAACAGACTGCAGGGACCCCATCCCGGGGGCAGCACGGAGAGGGCACAGAGCCCTGGCACTGGAACCGAAGCTGGATCAGCAAATGGCCGACTAGAGACTCCTTGCTCTGTGCCTCAGTTTCCCCCCCGGGGAATCTCCCAGGGTTGGCGTGAAGGCCAAGGCAGAGAGAGGGGTCCTCAGCTCCAGCCCCCTCCCCGGGGCCAGGGCGCTGGGGCTGACCTGTCCATCTCGCTCTGCTTGGCCTGCAGCCCCCTCCTGCTTCTCCATGGGGCTGACGGGAGGGCAAAGCGAAGCTGGCAGCTGCTCGGCCCGCAAGTCAGGGCCCCTCACCAGCCGGGCTCTGGCTCCTGGCCTCGCAGCTGCCTCTGCGCTCACTGCTGGGGCCAGTGAGGGGAAGTGACGGGCGAGACGGGACAGGTGCTGCCCAGGTGGGGGACCTGCTGTGCCTCAGCTCCTCTGGACCCTGGAGTCCAGGCTCCCAGGTGGGGCCTGCTGCTCCTCCACAGACCCCGCACCCCAACTACCTTCTGGGGTCCCGGTGCCGCCCCTCTGCGGGAGGAGCACAGGGAGCAGAGCCTGGGGCCAGGGGTGGGGGCCCGTCCTCCCGCCCGGGGTTCCGTGCAGACACCGTGGACCCTGCTAAGTGGTGTCGGGCGGCTCTGAGCGCCTGGTCTCCCAGAGCTGACAGCTCTTCGCTTGGGGAATAATTAATTCCACAGCCCGAAAACCCAGGGCTGCAAGTTGCCACGTTACTTGCGAGATTAATACAAGCAGCTAATTAAGATGGAGAGGCGAGGAGCGGCCGGGCGCTCCCACAGCAGGGCTGGGGGCTGCGGGAAGGCGGGAGGAAGGCCGGCCGAGCAGGCCCGGAGGCGGCTGGGACCCGGAGCCCCCGCCCGAGGAGGACCAGGCAGGGACCGCCAGGCAGATGCGGGCAGGCGGGCTCCTACAGGGCCCTGGAGGACCCTGGGGCCCCCAGAAAGCTCCATCCCGGCGGGCGGTGAGGACCCTCGGCTGGGCACAGATTGAGTGCTTCGCACACATGATCCCATTTAACAATCCCAGCAGGGTGCCACGGGGGTGCGAGGCTCCCATTTTACAGATGAGAAGCCTGAGGCTGGGGGCTGAGGGGCATCGTGGGGGTGGCAGGACATGAACCGGGTCTGGCTGTAGCCAAGCTGTAAGGCAGGCCGACCTCGAGGGCAGCTCAGGGAGGGTCACTGCCGTCCCCGCCCCCAACCCCGGCTGGGCCTGGGCCCGACTCTTCCACACTGCGGCCCTTCAGACGCAGTCTGGACTTGCCCCCCCCCAACCCCAACCCCACCCCAAGGGTCGGGCTGCAGTGAGAGGGGGCCGGACCTGGGGACAGCCCTGCCCTGGAGCCAGCAAGGGAGGCCTGGGCATCTGGGGTTGGCCCAGAGCAGTGCTGGCAGCTGTCGGAAGCTGCCCTCCACGGCCTCTCCCCACCTCCCCCCCGTCACCTCTCTCTCTTAATTAACACCGGCCGCAAACGAGCTGGCTCCCGCTCACAGGGGACTCGGTGCCAAATGTGTTGGCAGCGAGCCTCGAAGGGGCGGGAGGGGAAGGGGCGCTGACCTGCCGTTCTGCAGGCCCCTGTTGGAAGGGACCTACCCTACCGCCGCCTGGTTTCCCTTGAACCCCACCCCGTGTTGGTCTGCCCAGGTCGGGGATGAGGTGAGCTGCCCCGATGTCCACCAGGCCAGGAGCACTGGAGGGCTGAGTGGGGGGACTTGATCGGGGCGGAAAGGATTTCACCGGGCTGAGCCCGAAGAAGGGCAAGCAGGTGGCCAGGTCGTGTCACCTGTCCCAGGTGGGAACAGGCAGGCGCTGGGTCTCAGTCTTGGGCTACCCAGAGGACCTGGTCACTAGCTTGTGTGTCCCACGTATGAGGCTGGTCTGCGTGTCCCCTTCCTCCAGCCCACTAGGCTGACAGTCTCCGGCTCCTCCTCCTCCTGCTGTCCCCACCATGCTCCCTTCAGTTCTAAATCACAACTGGTCATGAGCCCATTTTTCAGATGAGAAAACAGGTTCACAGAGGGATGGGGAAGGGAGGGGAGACCTCTGACCCAGGATGGCTGGTTGTCAGCCTGCCTTCTCCTTCTCCTTCTGTTTCTTTCTTTTTTTTTTTTTAGATTTTATTTATTTATTTGACAGAGAGAGATCACAAGAAGGCAGAGGCAGGCAGAGAGAGAGAGAGAGGGAGGAAGCAGGCTCCCCGCCGAGCAGAGAGCCCGATGCGGGACTCGATCCCAGGACCCTGAGATCATGACCTGAGCCGAAGGCAGCGGCTTAACCCACTGAGCCACCCAGGTGCCCCCCTTCTGTTTCTTTTTAAATACTAATTTTTTAAAGTAATCTCTACACCCAGTGTGGGACTCGAACTCACAACCCTGAGATCAAGAGCTGCGGGCTTCACTGACGGGGCCGCCGGCGCCCCAGCATCATCCTCCTTGACCCCACGCGCTCCCTGTGTGTTCCCAACACCGTCTTGCCGAGACACGGTGGCGGGCGAGTAGCCGCGAGCTGCGGAGACAAGCACGGGGCTTCCAACTGAAGCCAGGGGTCGTGACCTGGCCCCACCCCAGGGACCCCAATATGGCCCAGCGAAGCAGGGGTCTCGGAGCTCCTAAGCGGCATTGCCCGGGACTTGGGGAAGGGGCATGAGGCCTGCTCCGGCTTTGGTGAGGGTGAGGTAGAGGGGGGCGGTTGCCAGGCCACAGCATGCACCCTGGGGGCTGGGGGTGCCTTTCCCCAGGGCTGCCACCCTGTCTGCTTACGGGTCGCCACGGCAAGGAGCGGTGGCCCAGCCCTGCCTCATCCCCCACTCACAGACACGCGTGCACCGTGCTCCACGGGGCGTCATTAACTAGCTCTGAGCCTCGGCACTGAGCCCGTGACCTTGGGGTAGAAATGAGGTCCACACCCCTTGATGCCAGTCACTGCCAAATGCTCTGTCCCCTGACAGGGGCCCACCAGGGTAGGGGCTGAGGGTCCCCGGGGACATCACCCCCCGCCCCCGGTATATTCTGCCTGCCCCTCCCTGCCCCCCACCTGCCCCTCATGCAGGGCACTTGCCCAGGCGGTCATTCCACCCTTCTCAGGCCCAGGGCACCTCCCCCAAGGGCCCCAGCCCCTTCCCCTGCCCCCCAGCCCTTGTGCCCCCCCCGGGGGGGCAGGGTGGAGTTGCTCCCCAGTTTGGGCCCCAGCATCCGGCCCACCACATCAGGGGCTGGCGTGTGGTCACTGAGCCTGGAAAGGGAGAAAGCCAGACCCCGAGGGCTTGGCCACTGTCCTTACAGGTCAGAGGAGGCCCCGGGCGAAGGCAGACAGACCTGGCTGGCCCCTTCTTCATTCTCAACCTGAAGCATTTTAATTGGTTCCTGACGTTTGCCACGAGCCACCAAGTACAAAGAGATGAAGAAGACCCAGTCCCTGGGCCTCAGGAGCTCCCAGGCCTAAAGGGTAGGCAAGGGAGGGACAAGATCTGGTGAGGCCTGGCAGCTGGGAGGGCTTCCTGGAGGAGGTGGTATTTGAGCTGAGGCTAGAGGAGGGAGGCAGCAGCACAGCTTCAGAGAAAAGGAGAGGCCTGCAGGGGAGGGGCAGAGCAGGGGCCCTAAGGAGTCTGAGCATTTCCTGGGGCAGAATGAGGAACTACAGGGGTTGGGGAAGGAGCTCTGCAGGCTGGAAGGAGGGGCGGGCTGGCAGGGACAGAGCCAGGGCACTGGACCTGGGTGCTGGGGAGGGGCCGGTGGGGGCGCCAGAGGGAGGCTCTGAGGCACACAGACACCTCCTCTTCTGACCACCTTCTGGCCACCCACCCCTCCTGCCCCTGCCAGGCAGCCCCTAGTGAAAAGAATGGCCCCCACTTTGAGGGCCGGGCAGTGCATAGTGGGCATGGGCCAGAGCCCATGATATTTTTAGGGACCCATGAATATGTAATTTCTTTTCAGATCAGAAGAGGAGGGGTGAGGGGTGCCTGGGTGGCTCAGCTGGTCCAATGTCCAACTCTTGGGGTCTGCTCAGGTCAGGATCTCAGGGTCATGGGACCAAGTCCGGCCCCCGCTGACTGGTGTGTCTGTCTCAGATTCTCCCACTTCTGCCCCTTGTGTGAGCTCACATTCTCTCTCTCTAATAAATAAATAAATCTTTAAAAATATTAAAAACAAAATCAGAAGAGTAAATGAACTTTGAGTCTGAAATTATTTTTAGTATATAATGTTAATACATTTTGTCTTTATGCCAACAAACTCATAAAATCAGCTTCTAACATACATTTTTTTTATGTTTGTTATTAATTGTTTTATGTGGTTAAGTGATCCTCTAATATATTTTGCTAGAAAAAGGGCCCACAATGGCAGAAGTGCCAGGGCCTAGGCCTGGTAAACTTGTACTTGCTCTGACTTCTTTTTTTTTTTTTTTTAAAGATTTTATTTAGATCACAAGTAGGCAGAGAGGCAGGCAGAGAGAGGGGGGGAAGCAGGCTCCCCACTGAGCACAGAGCCCAATGCAGGGCTCAATCCCAGGGTCCTGGGATCATGACCTGAGCCAAAGGCAAAGGCTTTAACCCACTGAGCAACCCAGGTGACCCCTTGCTCTGACTTCTTTAACCCTTACCCTGTGTGGAAGGCATGTTACTAACCCATTTTACAGATGAGAGAGCCGAGCCATAGAGAACTATGTTCTCATAATGCAAATTTGGGCATCTCCTGTTTTATCCTGGTTTCCTGTTTTATCCTGGTTTCCTCCCAAAGCTCCCCTGTGCTCTCAGGATAGAGAACGGGGCCCAGCCTGGGGCCCACTGGTTTCTCTCCTCCTCCCCTTCCCCTCATCTCCCCATGGGCCACACTCCAGGTCCTCAAAGTGGCTCCATTTCCTCCAGCCCCAGGGCCTTTGCATGGGCTGCTGCCTCTTCAGAGGAGACCCTGAGAGCCAGCGTTGAGGGGCACACCCAGCTACCCACCTCCGCTCCTGAGGGCCACAGATCACTGCCTCCAGCCTCCTTACCTCCCAGGTCAGTGCTGTGTGTGTCCATTCATACTTGTCCCCAACTCCCAGCCCTGAGCTCGGTACTCAGCAGGTGACTGCCAAGCATTTACACTGGGTTAAGGTCTATGGCCAGAGTCACTCAGGGAGGCCACCCTGTCTGCCCAGCTCTGCAGCCATCAGGACTTGTGGAGGAGCCTACCGAGGGGCCCTCTGGAGGATGGACCTGGGGTGGGGAGCATGCAGGTGACGGGGCTGGTCCAAGGGCAGTGGCAGGAGGCCACAGAGGAGCCGCCCAGCTCGTCCCTGACACATCCTCCAGGCTAGGGTGTGGGAGGCAGAGGCCAGCGGTTATTGTGCGGGGTGGGGGTGGGGGCCGCAGAGAGGAGATCCAGTGACCCGAGGAAAGCGCTGAGCAGGTTACTGGGCCGGGGAGAGCCCTGGTGAGCAGGCACAGCGGTGACTTTGAGCTGGTCACAGCCCCTTGGTGTGCGGAGGCTGCCGCCGCTGCTGCTCCAAATACCTCGTCCTGGTCCTCAGTGCCTGCAAGGCTGCCAGCCACCCCCCAGCCTCGGGGAATGAAGGCTGCTCCCCCAAAACCCCAGCCCCTCAGCCTGGCCCACTCCCCTCCCCCTTCCTCAGAAGGCTAGATCTCAGCTTCCTAGCATTTGACAAATACAAATCCAGCCCCTACTCTGTGCCAGGCACTGGGACACAGCTGGGCCAGGCGCTGCAGGCACAGAGCTCATTATCCAGGAGGCAAAGAAACAACAGAACAAGAATGAACTCGAACAAAGATTACCATTTGTGCCAGAGGTTAGGAAGTGAGGAGAGAATGGCTGGCCAGTGAGTGAGGGTGGGGTGGGGTGGGGGTGATCTAAATGGAGTCAAGGATCTGCTGAACATAAGGAGCCAGCTGTGAGGGGCACCCCCCCGGGGGGCGCGGCCTGTGCAAAGGTCCTGAGGCAGAGGGAGGAGACCATTTGTAGCTGAAGCAGAGTGAGTTGGGGGAGAGAAGTGGGAGAGGAGGTCAGAGCCAACTGGGGCCAGAGCAGCTCAGAGTGGACATGAAGGGGACCTGCTGGGGACTGCATTATGGAGGTGACCCCCCCAGGCCTGGAGCACCCCACAATGCCTGTGTGTGCCCCATCATTACTGTTCTGTTGTAGCCGCCCCATGCCTGGGTGTGAGCCCCCATGGCTCCCCAGCACCCCAAAGTCTGGCACAGTGCCTGGTGCCGGCAGGCCAGACCGCTAGTAGCCCCAGCCCCACCTGAAGGGTTAGGGGAACGGGCTTTGTTCTTGGGACACCAGAGCAGTCACCCGCCTCCACTTCCTGCAGGCCTGCGCTGGGTATCCGTGTTACTTGAGGGTGAGTTGTTTAAAACACGCTTTAGATTAGAAATGTCCCACAGATGGAATAAAATGTGACATGTGCTGAATTTTTGAAGATAAAACAAGAGACTTCAAAGGCATCTCAAGCTGTGAAAGCAGTTGCCGTGTTTGACAGACTTGGTCCCCCAGGCCAAGGTCACTGTCCTCTTAGGTGGGGCTACCTGGGGGTGGGGAATGTGAGGCTTCCTAGACCTTCCTCAGGCTGGGAGGCAGGGGCCTGACATGTGCACACACACCCCTTCCCGCCCTGTGGACAGATGGGGAAACTGAGGCACAGAGCAGCAAAGTGAGCTGCTCAAGGTCCCTGCTCTTAGTCGGAGGAGCCACCATTCTTGTGCTCTGCAAGTTCTGGTCCTGAACCCCCCAGCTGTGATCTTGGGCCCCTGGGGCCTTGAGCTCTCCTGGGGGCAGAGATGATATAGTTTAAAATCACTATAAAACCGGGTGCCTGGCCGGCTCAGTCGGAAGAGCGCTCGACTCTTGATCTCGGGGTTGTAAATTTGAGTCCCACATTGGGTGGAGGGATTACTTAAAAATGAAATCTTAAAAAAAAAAAAAGCCTATAAAATTGTTAGGTCCTCAGACCTCCACCGTGGCAGTGGGTGTGAGGGGCTGGGGTCCCTGGTCAGCCAGGGAGAAGGGGGTCAGCCTGCTAATGGGCCGGATTAATAATTTTTTTAAAAAGATTTTATTTATTTATTTGACAGAGAGAGGGCGGGGGCGGGGCAGACTCCCTGCTGACCAGAGAGCTTGATATGGGGCTTGAACCCAGGACCCTGAGATCATGGCCTGAGCGACCTGAGCTAAGGGCAGAGGCTTAACCCACTGAGCCGCCCAGGGGCCCCTGGATTAATAATCTTAACAGCAGGTTCTTCCTACCAAGGTTTGCTCACCAGCCTCCTAGGGAGAGCTGTGGGGATCCTGCAGTCTCTGCAGCTCCCTTTCACAGATGGGGAAACTGAGGCTCAGGTAAGTCTGGGGCCCAAGGCCACACAGGTTAGGGTGGCAGAGAGAGGGTTTGAATCCTCTTGGCCTGCCAGGAACCTGGGCTACTAAGAATCCCACTCAGCCAGATCTAGCCTGTCTGCCCTCAGGACTGAGTCCCCACTCCGTCTTCTCTGAGGGGAGCGCTGGGATTCCCTAAATTTGTTGGGAGCGGTACCCAGCTGGGATCCCCCTTCCAGGGTTTCCCTTTCCCACTGGCCCTGTATCAGCCTCCCTTTGCCATGGAAGGGCCTCCCCCAGTCCTGCCCCACACCTCCTGCCTCCCATCCTTGGTTCCAGAGCCCCCGGTCTCCCCCAGGGGGCCTTCCCCCGAGACCTCTGCCTACAAAAGCCACCCAGAAAAAAAAAAAAAGAAAGAAAGAAAAGAAAAGAAAAAGGCACCCAGTTGGTTATTTAAGCTCTAAGCGGGTGCCCTGGCTGGGAGAGGCCCCTCCTGCCTGGGTTTCTTTGGCTCCACCTCCGCCGAGATCCGACTTCCCAGACATCCGTCCCCAAGCTGGACCCCAAGCCCTTGGAGCCTCAATGTCCCTCAACACCCTTTCTCCATGCCCCGTCCCCAGGCCACTCCTACTTATTGGTATTTTTGTTATACAAGAAATTCATGTCGAATGCCCCAAATTGGAGGATACACATAAACAAAAAGCAAAAGAAAATGAGTCACCCATTAGCTCATCGTGCAGAGTGCGGGCTTTCGCCCCTGCCCATACTCTCCTGCAGGACCTCTTTAGAGGAAAACAAAAAATAGTTAATAACGCATTTATTGAGCAAATTCTCTGGGCCAGGCACTGGGCCAAGTGTTTCCAGTGGATTCTTTCATCTTTCCCTCCCCCCCAGAGCCTAAAGAGAGGGCCCTGTTCTTTTTCCCACTTTACAGATGAGGAAAGAGAGTCAGGGCAAGGTGTCAGGCCTCGCCCAAGGTCACGGAGCTGGGGGGTAGGGGGAGCCGGGGGTTTGAATCGGTCTGATTTCCAAGGAAGGGCTGCTGAAGGCTGCAGCGCTGGGGGACCCCCAGCCGCACAGGACCTCCCCTCCCCCAGGAGCCAGGGGGCTGGCGCTCCCAGCCGCGCCATTAGCATAACCATGAGCATCCCTGAAACCCAATTACCAGGAGACGGCTTGGGCCCCAGCCAGCCGGGTGCAGTCTCCTTCTCCGCAGGAATGAGGGGCTGCGGCCGAGGGAGCCGAGTGGACAGCAAGAGAAAATGTCCCGGGTGGGGGGGAAGCAGGAGGCCCCCCTCCTGCAGCTGGGAGGGGTGTGAGGAGGTCCCCAAGGCAGCCTTGACCTCCTGGCTCAGCCCCAGTGGAAGAGGCCTCAGGGTCATAGCTTCCTTCACCCCCAGCTTGCTGGGTGACCCCAGGCAGGCCCTTGCCCTCTCTGAGCGTCAGTTTTCTTCCTCGAGGAGAAAACCCGGGTGTATTGGAGCAGAACATAAACCATGGGCTTGGAGAAGAAAAGAGAGTGTTGGCCCACTGGTCCGCTGCCTCTCACCGTCCAGTCTGTCCCCTCCAGCAAATGATCCTTTTCTATTTTTTTCTTTTTTCAAGATGTATTTATTTATTTTAGGGGGAGAGAGAGAGAGAGAGAGAGAGAGAGCGCGCGCGCGCGCGCGCGCGCGCGCGCGCATGAGCAGGAGCAGGAGCGCAGGAGCACGTGCCCCCTGTAGGGGGTGGGGTGCGGAGGGAGAATCTTAAAACTCTGAACTCCCCTGAGATCATGACCTAAGCCGGAAACCAAGAGTCAGACGCTTAACCAACTGAGCCACCCAGGCGCCCTTTTTCTACTGACCTCATGCGCACGAAAGCTATGCAGCACATGCACGGTTGCCCCGATGTGCACCCAGCCCACCCCCTACTCCCCACCCCCAGCCCCACACACAGGACCTCACAGAGGAGGGCAAACCCTCCCCCCACCTATGGAGGAACCCGCTACCTTGAATTTGGTGTGTATTTTCTTTAGAGTTTTCCTTTGTAGGCCCCTCAGCAAGCTATGACCTTGGTCTGTTCGTTTTAGCTATAAAGGGGATGGGCTGCCCCAGTTCCCAGGGCTGCTTGGTCTGTCTTCACTGCTGTGTAATATGCCAGACTGGGGCTGGCCCGCCTCCTCCAGCTGTCCTCCCTCTGACCATCAGCCAGGAAGGCTCCTGAGGAGCATCTTTTTTTTTTTTTTTTTTTAATATTTTATTTATTTATTTGACAGACAGATCACAAGTAGGCAGAGAGGCAGGCAGAGAGAGAGAGGAGAAAGCAGGCTCCCTACAGAGCAGAGAGCCTGATGCGGGGCTCGATCCCAAGACCCTGGGATCATGACCTGAGCCGAGGGCAGAGGCTTTAACCCACTGAACCACCCAGACGCCCCTGTCCCGGGGAGCATCTTGTACACCCCCAAACCCACGTGCTGCAGCCTGTCTCCCGTACACATACACTGGGGGTGGGGGTTGTGGGGGTTGTGAGATACGCACATCTTTACTAGTTATTGCCAAATTGCTCTCCGAAGTGGTTGTTCAGATGATCGCTTTAAAATATAAATTAGATCATGTCACTTTCCTGCTTAAAACTCTCAAATAGCTTCCTATGACACTTAGAATAAAATCCATATTCCTCTCCATGAATGCACGGCTGCATACCACGCTCTGCTTCCCCCAGTGTCCTGGCCTCCTCTCTTCTCTTCCTTGAATGGATCTGGTTCTTTTATGACCCAGGGCCTTTGCATATACTGCTCCCTCTCCCTGGCACACCCTTCCAGCTCTTTCCAGACCCGCTTCTCCTCAGCTTTCAGGTCTCCATGACAACGGCGCCTCCTCTGACCCACCCAATGAGAGCTTCTCCTGCCCGGTTCCTCTTCTCACCTTGTTTATTTTGAAGACCACACCTTGGTCCCATCAGCAGGATCTTGTCTAGGAATTTGGTTACTGGTTTTAGCCAATGGGAGAGGACCTAGCATGCACTGTTCATTCCAGGGCCCCTGAAGCCAGCACAGGCCTGGCACCAAAGACCTACTCTTACTATACTGTTCACTCCTCCTCCGACAGACATTGATTTGCCCTCTGGTCACAAAGTCTGGAGGGATGAATGAGCTCTGAGTGTTAGGGAGGGAGGCAGTTCTGGGGAGGGGAGTGTGATCAAGCTGAGGGCAGAGGGTCAGCCCGACCCCAGGGGGCTGGGGTCCGTCTCCCAGGGTGGGGAGCCCTGGCAGGTGCTGGAGCGGGAAGCAGCAGGGCCGGGACTGCACTTGAGAAAAAGCCTCCTCAGAGCTGAGGGGGAGAAGACCAGAGAGGATGGGCTGGAAGACAAGGGCAGGGAGGGAGTAGAGAGGACCGTGGTGGCCCAAGATGGGTAGACAGAGGACAGGAGAGGTACTGCTGACCTGCAGAGACTACTCAGGGACTCAGAGGACCAGGAGAGACAGGATTGGATCCGGCATGGGATCGGCTTCCAAATGTGGCGCAATCCGGTCCCCTCCCTGGACCCCGGCAAGGCATCCTGGCCTAGCCCAGCCCCTCCAGGTACAGATGGAAAACTGGGACCCTAGAAGGAAAGGAACCGGCAGAAGATCTCACAGCTGAGTCCTTACCCTTGTTGCTTCTAGAATATCAGGTGCTGGACTGAGGCCAGACAGACATTCCCGTCTCAGAAGAGAGGCAGAGAGGCAGCCAGCACTTGCTGCGTGGAGAATTCGAGTTAGACACCAGGAGGGACTTCCTCAGAAACTCTACCCACCAGACACAGCCTCTGCTATCTGTGTGACTCGTGTGACTCCCGGGACACAAGGCCGGGGAGGTAACTCATTCAAGGTCATAGCCAAGAGAAGGTAGTTCTTTCTTTCTTTTTTTTTTTTTTAATTTATTTATTTGTCAGAGAGAGCGCGCATAAGCAGGGGGAAGCGGAAGGCAGAGGTAGAAGCAGGCTCCCCACTGAGCAAGAAGCCCCACGCGGGACTCGATCCCAAGACTCCGAGATCACAACCTGAGCTGAAGGCAGATGCTTAACCACTGAACCACCCAGGCGCCCCCTGAGGGCGCACTTCTGTCTGGTTCTAGAACGTCTCCGCCTTATACTGGGGCACCAGGAAGCCACCAGCGGGCCGGGCGGAGCGGGGGTGAGGAGTCCTAGCTCCCTCCCATCCCAGACCCCGAGGGTTGGGCAGCCCAGGGTGCCCCCTGGCCTGTGGGCCTCAGGGTGGTGGCCATTCTCCCCCACCCCCAGGCCCCTGTGGGGACAAGAGAGGACCCCAGCCTGGCTCTGGCCCTGGCTGCCCCAAGCCTGCCCTGAGCTAAGCGCCCCTTCTCTCCACCCCCCTGCTCTCCCAGCTGGGGCTCCTCTCCTAGGAGGGAGGGGAGGAGGCGGGAAGGGGAGGAGGCTGGCAGCGGCAGCCATTGGTATGCGAGACTGCGCCTCAGCCCCTCCAAAGCTCAGCCTTTCTGCTCAGCTCTTTAAGAATCCCTCCTTGCCGCTTGGTGGTTGCTGAGCAACGACCCCCCTCCCCCCCCAGCCCATGGCCGGTGCCCTCCCCCCTCCCCCCTCTCCCCTCTCCGACTCCTCCCAGCACCCCATCTCAGCAGTATACTTAGCTCAGAACCTGCCAGGCCTGGCTGCACCTTTGCGTAGCAGGTGAGGGGGCCCTGGACCATCAGGACTCAGGGAGGGGGACCCCGAGCTCAGGACACCCCACGTGCACACTCCCATTGGCACTCCCCCCACCCCCACTATCTTTAGTGGCTTGAGTTGCTCTGAGGTGCTGGAGCCCGCTGCAGGGACGGAGGGGACCCGAGAGGAAGGGGTCAGGAGCTGTCTGAGTCCCTGGGGAGGTGGCCTGCAGAGGCATCAGGCCCAGGAGCCCCTGTGCTGTGCGGTAGACAGAGGCAGTAAACTTGGACTGAGCCAGGCGGTGGGAGAAGGGGGGGGTGACGAGGAAGACAGAGTCTGCAGCCCCAGAAAAGGAGTCAGGAGAGACGCAGTGATGGGGTAGGGGTGTCACTGGAGGCAAGGATCCCCCCAGGAGTGTCTGAGGCTCCAATCAGCTTAGCTGGGGGCTCTCCCCCCCCCTCCAGCCTCCACCCTGCCCTCCCCCTCTCCCTCCTCAGGCCCTCTGGCTCCCCTGAGTCTTGGGCATGGGCCTTGCCTTTGCTCTCACAACTTCCTTCCTCATCAGCCTTCCTGCCCTTCCAGCCTCACCTCTGCCTCCCCCTCCACACCCTCTGCCCCCTACCCCTGCCACCATCTACTCCCCACGCCTTGGCGCATGTCGTTCTCTCCACCTGGACTGTCATTCAAGACACAATCCGCGTCCCCTTTCCCGAACTTGGGATGTGTGTAACAGGTGAATGATAGCCAGAGTCAAGAATTGCTCAAATCACCATAGAAAATGTTACCTCTGCTGGGAATAATGGCTGGGTGGGGGGAGGGAGGAAGGAGAAGAGGTAGCCCCCCTCCCCGGGTGTGTGGCACAGATGAGGGGTGGGGGGCAGTGATGTCATCTGTGGGGAGAAGAGGAGGCTCCCCAGGGAGAGTAGCTCATCAGAGACAAGCCTCCCTACGCCTGCCAGGGCTGGGGAGGGCGGGCCAGCTCGCCCCGCTTCTCGCCTCCGTCCAGTGGACCGGAAGAGGGACGTGGTCTGGCCCCTCCGGTAACCCCTGGACCGTCATCTCAGAGGCAGTTGCCAGCTTGAGGGATCACAGGTGGCCTTCGGCGGCTCTGTCACCATCGCCTTACTGGGCAGTTCTCGGTTAGCCTGAGGCTTAGTCTCCACACACGGGTCAGCTGGGGAGGGGGCGCAGATGTTTATAAAACCCGCACCACCGAACGCGGGCTCGTGTTGTCGCACATTCTTGGAGAAGCGCACAGGCCGCCAGCCCGCACCCACAGGCCCCTGCACCGTAGTCAGTGTCCAAGGACACCCAGACCCACACATCTCATGTAAGCACAAATGGGGCCACGCGCCCCCACGGAGAAATCGAGGCACCGGAGAGAGCAAGGCGACCTCACCAGGGAAGAGGGTGCTCAGGGAGGCCCCTCACAGGACAGGACCCTCAGACCCAGGACTGAGGGGTGAGGAGCCGCTGGCTTGGCCCCGGAATGGCAGCAAATCACAGGGAAATGAGGCCGGGAGCGGGGAGTTCCTGACCTGACCTTGGCTTTTCCAGAACTTTCCTTGGCCCACCTGCTCCCATTGCTACCCTGGGGAATTGGAGGCTTTGTCCCCCTGGCTTTGTTTCCGCTGTGCTCACTCCCTGGCGCCCTCTCAGGGACTCCCCAAGGGCTAGGGGCCTTGCCCCCTCCTTACTCAACCTGAGTTTCTGGGCTGGGGCTCCTGTACACGTGGGGGGGTGTGTGCCTCAACCTTTTGTGCAGTGCAGGATGGGAAGGTTTAGCACACGTGGTGACAGGGATTCTAGTGGCATCAGGACATGGATCACAGAAGTCCAAGAAGCTGGCAGAACTTTCTGGTGAGGGCTGGTCCGTTCGGCCAGGTCTGTGCTGCCAGCCAGTCCCCGGGCCACGTGCCTGTGGTTCATGGGGCGTCACCTGGGGGGCCAGGGTCTGGGGGACAGGGAGGACAGGTTTTCAGGGACTGATTCTCTGCCCCACCCCACTCTGGTGCCCCCAGACCGAGAGGACTGTGGGGATCTTGGAGGGTAGTGATTTCTAAAACCAAGAACTGTCCTCAGGACATGGTTGCGGTGGGGGGGTGGGGTCGGGGGTGGATTCCAGTCTGAGACGGGGCGGGGTGGGGGGGGGACTCCAGTAGGTGGCCCTCTTGCTCATGTTTGGGGCCAGAGGGGTCCTCCCCTCCCTGAAGATGCCACCCAAGTTGCGGCCTGTGGGGGAAGCTGAACTTCTGTCTCTCAGGTGTCTGGCTGACGTCCAAGATCATGCCCTTTGAACATCTGTTCTCACCCTCTGAGTGCGCTGTCCCCTGACCACCACCCCGTGGGCCGTCATTCCTGGACAGCCAGGACAAAGCCTCGGGCGAAGGGGTGCCTGGTGATGGCCCCTGACCACCAGAGGGGCCACTCTGTCCCCCACAAGAGTCAGGTCCACCCTTCCCCCACCCCCAGCCCAGAAGAGGCCCAAACAGGGCCAAGCGCAGTACATCCTTGGGTGACAAGGGTCTAACCACGGTGAGTCCTGTGGCCACAGCTTCACAGCGTAGAGGGCGACCTCACCCCCTGTCACCCTAGCCCAGGAAGGTCTGGGAGGACCCCACCAAGACGAGAAAAGTGAGCAACAGGGGGAAGGCCCAGGGTGGCCGGTGGGTAAGGGGTGAGGTGGCAAGCAGGCTGCTGATGTCGGGACTCCAGAGGGGACAGGCAGGTGGCAGGGCCGCGGTGACCTTGGCTGTCCGGTGGTGGGGCCCGCTGCACCTGGCTGCAGACTGCGCCTGGGTTATTGCCGTCCTGGGAGCAGAGCAGCTGGGGCTTGGCGAGCCCAAGGTTGAAGCCACAAATCGTCCCTGGGTGACTGGTGTTGCCTCCCACTAAGCACTGCATGTCTGAGAGCTCAGAGTTCTAAGCAAGTTCAGTCCCTGGGGCCAGGGCCCTATCCCCAGCACCACCCACTGTGCCCTCAGGGAGCCCCGCTACTCACGGGAGCAGAGGGGGGTGTGTGGGGTGTGTGTGCTTGGGAAGCATCTGCTGAATGCACACAAGGGATCCAAGGGATCCTAGTCACACTCCCTCCCTGGCACCCTAGTCCTTTCAAGATCAAGGCCAGGCTCCACAGGCTCCTTCAAAGCCCTGCACCCCCCCACCGTCTGGATGACATCACTCCCGTCATCTTCCATAGCCCCCAGCCCCCCCCAACCCCCCCCAGCCCCCAGCCCCTTCTCCCCGGCTCCCACCAAGAACTCCTGATCGCCAAACCCTGGGCCCTTTTATGTCACAGCCCCCGGGGAACAAAGGTGGAATAAGAACATTCCCCCTGACCCTCCAAGACCTAGGTCAAGAGCCACCTCCTAGGGGAAGCTGTCCTTGGATGTCCCGGCTGACTTGGCCCCGTGTTGTGGGGTCATGTGGTCACAAAGCCTGTTTCTCCAAAATCCTCCTAAGCCATCACTCTGGGTGTGTGTGTTGTGGGGTGGTAACCAGCCCTCCTGCTGTGTTTCCGGCATGGCAGGGAAGGGGCTCGGCAGGTGGGGGACAGGATCCAGCAGGGCCGCTGGCTTTTGGTCTATGGTGCCTCAGAAGTGCCCAGCACACAGAGGACCTCCAAGAGCATTCCCTGAACCGTGCTCATCACTGGGCACGAGCCGGTCCGTTGGCTGGGTGGAATACCATGCAGCCATTAAAACCACAATTATGAAGCAGGTATTTGGATATCTAAAGGCAACAGACAGAGCTAGAGACAGCCCATCCGTTCCACTCTGAGGCACCGAGTGGAAAGGGGCCCCTCCTACAGAGGGTTCCATTTAGAAGAGGGTGAAGACACAGCACCCACTTCCTGAGCAACATGCGTCGCGCCCCGATGGAGGCACAAGGGAGACCCCCCCGGGGGGCTCCACGTCCATCTGGGGGTCTGGGGAGGCGGAGGAGGAACCACAGCTCTGTACAGATTACAGCCGCAGGTGCCTGGACAGGCCTGGAAGGGAGCGGAGGAATGGGGCTGTTGACGCCACAGGGCGGTGGCATTGTGGGTGATTTTTCTTTCCTTTATTGTTGGTTTAATGTTGTTTGGGCAATAAATAAAAATTGGGCGAAAAAAATAGCTGTTTGGTGAATTGAGCAGAAAGCCACAGAAGGGAGAGAGGGAGTTAAGGGGAGGGAAACTAGGAGGGAGAGGTGAGGCGGGAGAGGCCAGAAGGCAGGGGTGCTCACCTGAGGCCTCAGGCAAGGCCTCAGTCTGCTCCTGGGCTGGGGTGGGGAGAGGGGGAGGGGAAAGCACAGGAGGTGGGGGGGGCTGTGTCCGTTACTGAGACCTTCCCCCCGGAAAAATCTGGAAGGCATCATAGAGGAGGGGTGGCCGAACTGGACCTGGAAGGACAGCAGAGAGTGTGATGTGGCCCCCAGAAGCATCTCACAGCGGCCTGGGCCTGGGACAGTGGGTGGGAGACAGGGTGATGGGTGTTGGGGGAGGGGTCCAGGCCAGACTGTGGGGAATCTGGGCATGGGGGACCTGCCAGCAGTGGGGCCTTGAGGAAGGGGGTGTCTAGGCAGAGGCAGGGGCTCACTCAGCAACCCTCCAGGGAAATGGGTGGCAGGATGGGGTGGTGGGGCTTGGTGACAAGGTCTGACCAGGCCTGAGGCTGGTGATGAAGAGTTCCTTGGTATCCTACACAATGCGGAGAGCCCTGGGACTTCTAGACTAAGAGGAGGGAGGTCTGGTGCCCCACCCCACATCCACATCAGACTCCCGCACACAACAGGCGCAGACATTTCCAGAGCCCCTAATGAGTGCCAGGCACTGCCCTCCTCTGCTTCACATTCCAGGGCTCCTTCAAGCCTCACAGGAAGTCTTGGAGGTAGGTTGTTAATGCTCCCATTTTACAACAGAGGACACTGAGGCTGGGAGAGGTTAAGAAACTTGCTCAAGGTCACAAGCGGCCAGTGAGGCGAAGGGCGGGGCTGGGGTGGAACGGGGGCGTGCCCCACCTGGGCAGCTGCGTGGAGCACCCCACCCAGGACGGATCAGATGTTTAGAGCAAGGCAGGTGAGGGGGGTCCCCATGGGGAAGGGGAAGGGAGGAAGCGGATACCTTGGCTCAAGGAGTAGGTGGTGGGTACCTGTTTGTGAATGAATGCACCGGTGGACGTGAATGAGTGAATGAATGAATGAATGCATGGCTGGAACGGTGGATGAATGAGTGGGTGCAGAGAGGAGCTGTGTAAGGGGAGGCGGCACGAGAGGGAGAACCCCTTTCTTTCTCCCCAGCCCCGGAGCTGGAGGCTGGCTTTGGAAACCTCCCTCTTCGCCCCCGGCGGGTTAGCTCCCCAACCTCCTCCCACCCCCACCCCCCCTCCCCGCCCCCAGCCATTTTAGCCGAGGGCAGGGGGAGGAGGACGCGGAGGCCGTTTCTTCCCGGCTGGGCCCGAGTCCCCGCGCGGCGGCGTAGCCTCCCGCGCCGGGTCCCGCCGGCCAGTGCGCAGCGCGGCGCCCCCGCCCCCGTCGCCTCTTCCCCGCCCTCCCCCCCACCCCCCCTCGCCTGCTGCCTCCCCCTCCTCCCCTCCCTCCCTCCCCGCTCCGCGCTCGCACGCACGGCCCCCGCCGCCGCCGCCGCCGCCGCCGCCGCTGCCGCCGCCGCGAGGGGAGAGGCGGCCGCACAGCCTGGTTCCCCGCGCCCTGCTCGCCGCCGCCACTCGCGCAAGCACCGCTGCCGGCCCTCGCCCCGCCGGGCGCACCCACCCGGGCACACGCACCCCGGCCGCCGGGCGCACCTCGCGCACGCCCCCCGCGGCTCCGCCGGGCGCCCGAGCTGGGCAGATGCGCCGCCGCGCGCCCCCCGCCCCGGGCCCGCCACCGCGCTCCGCCGCGCGCCGGGGGCTCCTCTCGCGGGCCCCCCTGGGCGCCCTCCGGCTCGGGTTCCCGCCCGCTCCTTGGAATAACCCCTGAGGCTTCAGCCGTCGCCGCAAAGTTTCCCGAGGAGACCCGCCTCCCCGGCCGCTGCGCAGGTAAGGAAGGATGCATGGGGCGGGGGCCGGGGTCCGCGCGTGCGGGACGGGGCTCCGGAGCCGGCGGGGCGGGGGCCGGGAGTGCGCGGAGGCGCGGCGGGGTCGGGCCACCCTGTTTTGCCCGAGCGCCGCGGGGGCCGCGCAGCCTTTGGGATTTGGGGTGGGGGGCCCCGGGTCGACAGCCGAGCGCCCGCGGCGCTGGCCCCGCCGCGGGGAGGCGCGGGGTGCACGGCCGGCGGCTCCACTCTCCTGAGCAGGGGCTGGAAAGGGCGGGGGCTCGATCGGAGCCCCAGCCCGAGCCCTCGTTGCGCCCCCGGGGAGGTGGCCCGGCTCGCAGCGAGGGGTGGGGGCGCCAGGCTGGGCTGCCCGGTTCCGGCCCTGGCCCCGCACCCGGGAACCCGAGGGTTAGGGGCGCGCGGAGAGAGGCAGCCGGCCGGCCCGGGCGCCTCGCTCCCGTCCCCACCATCCGCGTGAGTCACGGTTGGAGCGAGGTTTTATTTTTAAAACGACTTCAAGGGGGGCATAAGCAGCCTCCAACTTCCCTCCCTATGCGCGCTGTAGACTGTCAACCGTGTGTGGGGCCGGGGGCCTGGGCGGTGCACCTGGCGGGTGGAACGGGGTGGGGGGCAGCCGCGCTGGAGGCTGGGGGCAGAGGAGTCCCCCACCACCTCAAGCTGGTTGCCGGGCGCGGCCCCTCCTCTCCGGGGCTGGAGGCCCAGGGGCGGAAGGCTGGCGAGTGTTGTTGCCCAGCTGCAGGGAACCAGGCTGATCAGAGCTCTCAGGAGGTGGAGAAAGTTGTGGAGCTGGGCTATCAGGGGGCTGCCCCAGGCTTCCCAAGCCTGAGGGCTTCCAGGCTCTCCCGGGTGTATGGTTTGAAGAGAACACAGCCCAGCTGAGGTGTGCCAGGCCCCTGAGGGGCCGAAGCCAGAGTCCTGATGTGAATAAATAAGCCGAGGCCGGGGGCAGAGGTCTGGGATGGCTGGGTCCTTCCCTGTCCTGCCCCACCCTGTCCCCTGCCTCCTCAGGAGGCACAGAGGCCAGCCCGGCCGGTCCCCCACCCCAGGTAGCTTAGGAATCGGGGAGCAGGCTGCCGGCCTGGGGCACAGAGCCCCGCAGGATGCAGGAGGCCACTGGCAGAGGGATGCCGGCTGGAGCAGCCCCTCTCTGCCCAGTAGCCGTGGAGAAGGTGGCCACACTCGGGGGCTCCAGGCTGTTTCTGGAGTGAAAGCCAACTGCCTCTCTTCCTGCCAGCCCCAGAAGGAGAGGCACGAACATCACCTGTCAGCTGGTGCCGACTCCGTGGGCGACTGTTCGGGGCTTCCTCGGAGGTTTAAAATGGAAATGGCCTGAGCTGCCAAGGCCAGTGCGCGGGAGGGGATGGTGCCCAGCTGGGCAGGCAGGCAGAGAGGCTGCCCCGGTAGGCTCGAGGGGCATGAGGAGCCGAGGGACTGTCACATCCTAGCTCAAGGGCCAGCCATGGGCAGGTTATGCGAGTAGGGGAGGAAGGCAGACTGGAGCATGTGGCTGTGGGGGGAACACAGGGGCGCCCCCCGCCCCACCGCCTGATCTCACAGAGACAGAGACCAGACCTTTCGATACAAAGCCTCCCCAGCACCAGTGTAAGCCAGGCGGGCCCCCGGGCTGTGGCAGCCTATAGCAACTTCCTCCAGACCATGCGCCTGTGCGCCCTTGCTTTACCACCTACGGCTTGCGAAAGTCCCTCTGCCTCTCTGAGACTCAGTTTCCCCTGTCGCTCAGCGGGGTCAACTGTCCCCTCCACCTGAGGTTGAGCTTGGCGGGGGATGGGGAGTGGGACTACATTACAAAATGGGGGGACATGGACAGATGTCCCTGCTCCTGGGCTGGAGGGGGTCCCTGAAGACTGAGGGCACGTGCGGAGGCCTTGGAGGGCTTGGGGGTCAGGTTCCCTCCCCGCCTGGAGACTGTGGGGGGCTGCAGGCTGACTCTGACCATCAGCAGCGACAGCACGCTGCCGGGGGCCCCCCTGTGTTTCCTCCGAGGCCTCGTCTCTAAAGCCCCTGGGAGGCGCACCGAGTCTGTGTCTAAGGTGGTGGGGAGGGGTGCTGCCACCTTCCCATGTCACCTGCTGCCAGGGCTCCAGCGGGAGCAAGATGCAGCTCCGCACAGCTTGGGGCCTGGTGGCTGAGGCCATGTTGCCCGCTGGGTGACCCCAGGCCTTCACCTCTGGGGACCCCGCTTCCCTGCCTGCAGAGGGGGATACAGTGGCGGTCCCACTTCGTGAGAGCGGGGGGAGCACCCTGAGTGCAGGAGAGGAGGGTAGGGCCGTGCACAAAAGATGGGCAGGTTGTGTCTGTACTTACTTCCAAATTAGCGGAGTGAAAGACATGAGGTCCGGCGGGACCCAAGGATGAGGCCCTTGGGTTTCGTAGGGCGCAGCCCTCTCTGCCCGCCCAGCTGGGACGGGGGCATTGGTGGCGGTGCCAAGTTCAGTGCTGGGCGGGGCATGTGTGACAGGGGTGGGGCCAGGGAAGGGGCGTATGCCCTGCCCTCAGTGTGGCTGGCCCCACTGCGTGTCCTCGGGGAGCTGGGGACCTGTTGGTGGCCACGTCCCCAGCCAGCCAGGCTGCCCTGGAGTTAGGGCCGAGAAACGTCTTGATCCCAGAGACAAGGCCCATCTGAGACTGTGCGCAGGGCTGGCTAAGCTGGCCAGCCCTTGTGCCCGAGGGTCCTCTGGAGGTGGGGCTCCTGGCGGGGATACTCCGCCCAGCCCGCTGACCCAGAGCAAATGCCTGGATCTTGTGGGGCTCCAGATGTCCTCCTCTGTAAGGCAGGGTGCTAGCGGTACCCGCCTCGGGAGCCCCACTCTGGCGTGGTCCCCATGAAGCTCCTAGCCCAGACTTCATGCCTAGCAATGTGGGACCCTGGTGGTCTCTACCCTGGGTTCATGAAGGGTTTCTTCTGGCCTTAGGGTCACAAGAAAGACTGACTCGGCCCCCATCCCAGCCACTGAAGCCCACTTCCAGTGGGATGGCCCCCACTCACTGGCAGGGGTTCTAGCCCCAGTGCCTGGCCCCCAGTGGCAGTGATGATGTCCAGGAGGGACGGGGTGAGGCTGGGGGGGTTTGCCTTGGGGCTGTCACAGGAGGAGGTGTGAGGGGTGTGGACAGGGCTGGAGGTCCTTAACACTTGCTGTGGGATGGGTGCTTACTCTTAGGGGCGGTGTCTGTGGAAAGGTGGGCCCGGCTAAGGCCTCAGGCCCTGGGTGCTGGGCCCTCTGGGAGGGTGGGGGTGGGGTCCCTTCCCCAGAACCTGCACTTTTGTCCCCGAGACAGAGTTCAGGCCTGCTCTGGCTTGTGCCAGGCCACAAGGCAGCTGCATGCTGTCCTCCGCCTGGGTGCAGTCACCTTGGGGAGGCCGGGGTGGTGGGCCACAGGCCGCACGGCGAGGAGGAGACCCAGGGTGCCCCTGCCAAGCTCTGTCCGCCCCCACCAGCCAGCCCGGCATTCTCCAGCAGCAGCTGGAGCCGAGAGGGTTCCACAGAGAGGGGCTGCATTCGTGCAGGCCTGTGTTTGCCCGTGCGGCGGGTGGATGCCTGTTTACCATCGCCTGCGGGGCCCCTGGAGCCCAGCTGCTCCCTGGGGTCAGCGGCTCTGAGCATGACGTCAGCATCTGGGGGCCTCGATTCGCCGGTGGAAGTTGTGTGCCAGATTCCCCACAGCCCTGGGTTTTGTATTCCCACCGGGGCCTTGCCTGTGCCCCTCCCACCCCACAGAGTTGGGGCCAGAGCTGGGCTGGGGACTGTGGGGAGGGGACTGCAGGGGGGCGGGGTGGCATCGCTGGGGCAGGTGGGGGCAAGGAGCCAGCAGCCGGCTCTCCTGTCTTCCCCTCTCTCCCTCCTGCCTCTTCATTTGTTCATTTGTCCATTCATTCATTCATTCATTCATTCATTTATTCATGAGCTAGGTGTCCGAGCACGAGTTATGGGCCAGGCACCGTGCTGGGCTCTGGGGAGAAAAGAAGCAACCTGACGTCTTGCCTTCAGGGAGCGTACAGCTGGGGAGTTGGGGTCAGATAAAAATCAGAAACTTTCCCCCCCCTGGAGCGGGGGACTCAGCCCCGTGAGGCCGGGTGACAGAGGTGCCTGCTGGGGCTGGGGGTCTCGGAAGGAGGCGCTTGAGCCGGGGATGTGAAGCGAGGACAGAAGTCAATGAGGAGAAGCACAAGAAACATGGGCCCGGCAGACAGAACGAAGAGGAGGGCCTGGGTGCCTGCGGACCCCCTGGCAGGTGTGGGGAGCCGGGGAGGGCTGGGTAGGCAGCATCTTCAGGCCTGTGGCCTGTCTCCTGAGTCCCTGGTGCCCTGTCCGCCTTCATCTCTCACAACTCCTGGGCCTGCCTTACGGACCGCCTGCCCAGTCTTTCCGGGCGGGCCACTGAAAGGGTGGGCTTCCTGGGCCCAGGTCCCTGTTCCTGACAGCTGCGTTTCCTCCCACATGGGCCAGCTGACCCGGCCTCCGATGGACTGGGAAGGAGGATATTTGGGCTTGTTTGTGACAGGACAGCAGTCTCTGTGTAGACAGGGCTGCAGGTGCTAAAGGGGGTTCTCTAGGAACCCTCGCCTGGCTCTGAGTGTGCCCCTGCTCAGGGCTGGGGCACTGGGCACAGCCTGCGCCGGCTGCCGGAAGACGGGAGGGAGGCAGTGGGACCCGGCTGTATGGGGCTCGGCTAACCACTAGGGGACACTGCCTCCCAGGCAGAGCGCAGGACCCAGGCATCCGGCAGCCCAGGGGACCCCCCGCTGGCTGCAAGGCTGTGCCTGCCCAGGCCTGGCTGGGCTGTTGGTAGGGGGTGATGGCTTAGTACTTAATAAAAACCTGGATTAAAACTGGGGTCGCTGAGGCACTCGCCATGGCTGTTCCCGCCTGCCTTGCTCTCGAGAAGCTGCTCCGTGGCACTGTGTTTCACTCCCCGTTCCCTCCTTCTGCCTGAATTAATCGTTGGCACCAGATTACAACAGATTTAGCAAACTGTAAAAAAAAAAAAAAAAAAAAAAAAAAAAAAAAAGGAGAGAGAGAGAGAGAGCAAGCGAGGAAGAGAGAAAAGAAAGGGGAGCCTGGCTTCGGAGAGGAGCCGGCATTTATCTACAGAAGCAAATTGCTCTTGTCTAACCTGTTCCCCCATCGCCCCTCCGCTCCCCATCCCTGGTGATGCCTGGGAAATTCTTCCCCGGGGAAAATGTCCTCAAAAATGCCGCTGGGTGGGTGCTGGCGCCGGGATGGGCTTTTCCTGGGGGTGGCCTGCCAACAGCTGCCTGGTGGGGGTACGGTGAGCAGAGGGGAGAGCTGAGTTTTCAGGAGGCTGTGGCGGACACCCAGGGCCAATCTAGGGGGGCAGTGGGGGGAGCCCCATGGTTGGCTGGTCCTGAGTGGCGGCAGGGCTGAGGAGGAGGAGTCGGGGGCCAGGTGGGCAGCCAGGATGGTTGAGGGTAGGGACTGTGTCTCTCCATGTTGTTTACTCATGTGTCCCCACGCCAGCTACGGGGCCTGGCACATAGTAGGTGCTAAGTGTAGTGTGGGCTCAGTGAACAGGTACAGGAATGGTGAGCCGGGACTGAGTGCCCCCCTCAGATGGCATGGGGGGCTGCAGAGGGCCCAACCTGCCAGCTGGGCGTCCTAGGGACAAAAGCCACTGGACGGAGCTGCCCACAAGGGACACACCCACCTGGGTCCCGGATCAAGTGCCGACCAAGGTTCCCTGCAGACCCTGTCCAGCAGCTGCCTGCTGGCTTCTTGGGATGACCTTGATTTAAACACATTCCTCTGCGGTCAGACTTGAGGGGCCTGGTTCCAATTCAGGGGATCTGGCTGCTGGTGGGTCAGTCCCACTCCCTGGATCCTGGGCGTTTGCATGGGCCCCGGGAGGCCTGTCCCAGTGAAGGCATAGGGTGGCCTTTGGTCAGCCACTGGGCTTCTGGATGGGGCTGGGCTGCTTCGGCCGAGAGAGGGATGTAGGCTTAGCGGGGTACCGGGGGGGTCTCACTCACTTTCTCAGAGAAGCTGCCCGTGGTGGCCCCGGCCTGGAGCTGGCCACAGAGGAGTCATCCCCGGTCCCAGCCCTGCCAGGGCCATGTCAGAACAGAGAGGGAGGTGTGTGTCGTGCTCACACTTCTGGATCACATGTGCTTTCACAAACACATTCTTGCACCCAGAGGCTCACACCTAACCCTTCTAACCCACCTTCCCTTACTCGACCCGAGCCAGGCTGGGAGGTGAATGAACCGCATGCACACCCCACCTCTGCCCCCGGGGGGTCCCATGCTCAGTCCCGGCCCGGCCCATGGATACAGAGAGGGCTCCTTGGAGGGCAGAGGGGGCCTCGGAAGCCCTTCCCCTCCTCACAGAGGCTGCGCCCCCTGTAGACTGCCCACCAGTCCAGGGAGATAAACCACACGTACTCCCCGACCCTCCCGGTCACAGTAGATCTGCCTGTGCCTCAGTTTCCCCACTACTGCTGGCCAAGGGGATGGACCACAAGGCCCTGAAGGGCCCAGCAAGACCATGGCTCTGGGGCACCTGGGTGGCTCAGTGGGTTAAGCCGCTGCCTTCGGCTCAGGTCATGATCTCACGGTCCTGGGATCGAGTCCCGCATCGGGCTCTCTGCTCAGTAGGGAGCCTGCTTCCCTCTCTCTCTCTCTGCCTGCCTCTCCATCTACTTGTGATTTCTCTCTGTCAAATAAATAAATAAAATCTTTAAAAAAAAAAAAAAAAAAAAAGACCATGGCTCTGGACTCTGAGTCCCAAGACCCACCCGTCCCACCAGGCTTGGCTATCGTGAGGGCTGGGCAGTACCAGGCCCTCTGCCCGGCCAGCTGTGCCTGGCTTGTCTTCTTCCCACTGCCGGAGTAGGGAGACTTAGGCACAGAGTGGGGAAATGCCCTGTCTGAGGCCACGAGGAAGTCAGGATCCACCACGAGGCAGCTGGGCTGTGGGGAATCAAAGTGCTGGGCTCTGGAGTCTGGGGGACTGGGTTTGAATCCCGCTTCTGAAACTTATCAGCCGGGTACCCCTGGACACCTCATCCCTTTCTGTGCCTCAGCTTCTACTGTGAAACTTCTACCTGTGAAATGGAACCACAGAGCGCATCTCGGGGTCAGTACGAGTGCGATGCGGGAAGGTGTCTGTGGAAGGGCTTCTTGGGAAACTGGGGTTCTCACGTTTCAGTGGCTATGACAGGCTCCCCCGGTCCAGGGCTGGGGTGCTGCCTCTGTCCGGGGCTCTGTGGAGCTCCGGGCCTGGGGAGGGGTTCGCCTCCCGCACTCAGGGGCACCCACCCGGTCTGGTGGTCAGGCTCGCAGGGCACCTGCTCAGCTCCTGACTGGCCCCTCACTGGGCAAAGGTCAGGTCTCCTATATCACCTGTGCCCAGGCTGGATCCTCTTGGATGGGGTCAGGCAGGAACTCCCTTGGGTATTTACTGGGTAGCCCCTGTGTGCCAGACCTCAGTGTGGAAGCCAGGCTGGGGACCAGCGGACCTCAGTGCCTCCCATGAGGGCAGCAGAGAAGCCACTGTGGCTCCTGAGTGTTTACTGTCTACACCGCCTGTCGCAGAGCCACACTAAGGACCCTACCCATGCAGGATCTCCTTGTGGCTTCACAGCTGCCGTTTCACAGAAGGAAGAACAGGCACAGATGGATAAAGTGATCGGACCCAGGTCGCACAGCCAGGACCCGGCACCTCACCCTGTTAGCGCGCCGGCACACCACTGCCTGGGAGATGGCGGTCATCGTCCTAGCCGGAGTTGACACGGTCGGGCCTGGCTGCGTGCCGTCAGTATTCACTGGATTAATCCCCACCACAAGCCTCTGAGGGAGGTTCTGCAATTATCCTGATTGTCCCCTAGGAAAATGAGGCCCAGGTGGAGTGACCTGGCCGAGGTGACAAGGAGGAAGGGCGGCGACCATAGGGGCAGATGTGGTCCTGCTCCATCTGGGTCCTTACACGTGCTCTCACAGACGGGAAACTGAGGCACAGAGGTGGCAGGTAACCCCAAGGTCTCCAGGGCCTTAGCTCTGTCTCTCGCAAAGCTTCTCCTTCAACCATGCCCCTCCCAGAGCTGGGGACCTACCCAGGTACGCGGGCTGTCCCCCTCTGGCCTCAGAGCCCAGACCTCCTGGAGCGCCCCCCCCCACCGGCCCCTGGACTCTGCCTGCGACCCCTGAGGCCCCACCGTGCGCAGGCACCTGCAGGCCTTTGCCAACACGTGACGTCATTCAGCATCCCTGGGGTAAGGGGGTCAGGGAAGGGCTCACAGCAGAGGTGCATCTGAACCCTGGAGGGAGGCGGGTGGGGGGCTTCCTGGAGGAGTCTACCTCAGGGCTGTTATGATGGGCCTGGTCCACTGGGGCCGAGGGCGAGCAGTCTGGGTGGCCGGCATGCGCTTTGTCCCTCCATCACCGAGTGCTTCTCTCTGGGCCCAGACGCTGGCCCGTGATGTCAGCAGGTGGCCCAGCTGGGCCTTGCACCCCCCCGGTGCCCCCTGGAGGAGCAGGGCCCCAGGGGCCCCAGAGGGCATGAGCGGCCCGCGGTCATGGAGCAATCTCCATTAGGGCCCGTGAGCGTGAGCGAGTGGCTGCAGCTCCTGGAATCCTATTAAAAGCTTTTTCATTGTTCCCCGCGATATGCTCCACTCCGCCGGGACCTGGGCATGTTGATAATTTATTTGTGGAAGGGGAAGGGGACGAAGAGCACAGGGGAGAGGAGGAAATGTCATTATTTACTTAGCCGGCTTTCTGCAGCATGGCCCTTCCATGGGGCAGCTGGAGTGGGGGGGTGCGCCATCCCTCCCCAGTTCAGGAGGTTGGGGGGGTGGGGGAAGCCTTGGGGAGGTGAAGGCCATGTCCTCTGGGGGCCGGTAGAAGTTCTGAGAGTCAGAGAACCTACAACTGAGAGGGTACTCCCAAAAGCTCTGTTCAGCCCCAGATTCTGGTGTGGGCTAGGGGAAGAGTATGGCTGAGGCCTCTTGCTGCCCTGACTTTGGCCCAAGTTGGGGGCAGTGGCAGCCTTGCTGGGTCCTGAGGGTGCAGAGTGGAGAGATGGCTCCAGGGTCTATAGGCTGGGAGACGGGAGCCAGGCACCAGAAAGGAGAGACTGGGGGGCCCCACATGGCCCGCATGGGCCAGCACCCCAGATACCCTCAGTCAGGAAGTGGTCTTGGTTTCCCCGGGGGGCTGGGAGGGAACGCAGAGCCAACAACACTAGCTTCCCATGACCAGCATACGCTTTGCGCCGAGTGCTCCATGGACGGCGGCCCCGTCCTCACACTTCATGTGGCCCCGCTTTATTATTTCCTTCCTACACATGAGGAAACTGAGGCACAGAGGGTCCCGGTCACACAGCTTCTCAGTAGCAGGGGTCGGATTCGAACGCTCGCCTCTCTCAAGTGTTACTGTGTCCAGCACGGGCTCCTCGGAGACCTGGCTTCCCCTTGCTCCCCAGTCCCCCTCTTCCAAGGCGAGGAAGGCCAGACAGAGAACCGGGGTCCCCTCCTGGCAGACACTCTTGAGTGTCCAACTTAATCATCACAGTGGCACTGCAGGGCTCAGGCATCCTTAACCACCCCCCCCTTTTACAGAGGAGGAAACAGGCTCAGAGGGGTGACCCCATTTGCACAAAGCAGTGGGGCCCGAGCGGGAGTTGAACCCAGGCTGGTTCTGGGTTCTTGAAGTGTCCCCTCTGCTGGGCACCAGTCTGCCTGGGGGGTGGGAGGGAGCCCCTCCGTGCCCCAGGATGTTGGGGCAGCCGCGGGCAGGGCTGGCTTTGGGACGAGGAGCCCACAGAGGGTCAGGTCCTGGGTGGCTTTCCTTGGCCCGAATCCCCTTCGGCGCACAGTCCTGGCTGGCTGGCTCTCTGACCCGCCATGATGGGACAGATGGGCTGCCCGGCCTCCCTGGCCCGGCCCATCTAATGCAGATACTGCCAGAGGTTTGATGAACTCACACTTAATCAAGTCACTGACTTGGAGATCATCATTGGCTCCCCATTTCCTGAAAAAGTGAGTCGAAAGCCCTTGGCCTGGCCTTTCAGACCTTCTCAGCTTGGCCCAGGTTAGCCTGCCTGCCTTTCTTCCGCTCCCTGCCCCGTTAGGCCTGTGGCTGATGTGGCTTCCACACCTTTGCTCTTCTCCTGTGGGGAAGGCCACCCTCACTCCCCACATTGGAGGAATGCTCCCTCCCTCAGGAAGCCCTCCAAGACTGACCTGAGGAACCAGCCCTGCCTGCCTCCCATCTGCCCAGCCCATGTTAGGCCTCCTGTAGGACACTGGAGCTGGCTGTAGTTCCCAAGGTCGCCCCACCTCCTCCCGCCTTTATTCTTCCTCCTTCCTCTCCCTGGACCCCTACCAGGTGTGGCTTCTGGCATTCAGGGAATTCATTCGACCAAAGCTTCCTGAGCCCAAGGCACATTGATAAATGGCCGTGGTCTTTACAGCAACCCCACAAAAACGGGCCTGAGCCCATTTTATGAAGGAGAAAGCTAAGACTCAGGGAGGTTTGGTCACCAGGCCAAGGTCACCCCCCAAGTCAGAGGCTGAACTGGGGAGGAAGTGGCTGCCAGGCTGGAGCACCGATGGGGTAGGGATCGCCAGGCGCTCCCTGAGCCCTGGCCGCCTGCCTGGCCCCCAGTAGAGCATGAAACACAGGTCCTGTTTGATTCACACAGACGCCGGGGGTCGGGGATGTACTCGGAGGCTCCGTTTTACAGATGAGGAAACTGAGGCTAAGAGAGGGAGAGATGCAGGGGGGCAGAGCCCCAGGCCCACAGCGGCTTCAGAGAGCCTGGGGTGGGGGAAGTTGGGGCTTTCCGTCCCTGTGCTGGGCCTGGACTGTCACTTTGGAGCAGGGTTGGGGGCAAGCACTGTCCCCCGAGGTCCCCAACCTGGCTTTCTGGCCTGTGGCCCGCCCCAGCCACGGATCCTCCGGTGAGAGGCCGGGGAAGCGGTGTGCCCAGCAGTGGTTGGGGGGTGTGGGCCCTGCCCCCACAGCAGCTGCCTGCCTGGCCGGGTGGCCTCACAGACAGACAGGGCTTATGAGAGCCAGGCCTTCAAGGGGAGCTCAGCTCCTGCCGGCAGCTGCTCAAAGGCTTCATTGTGGCAGGAGGGCCCTTCACGGGCAGCTGCCCCCGCTACGGGCACAGACAGAGCCCAGCCTTTGTGCCAGCGCACTGGCCCTGCCCTGACCCAGGGTCAGCCGGACAGAGGCTCTTGTCTAAAGGGAGCCGGGGACCTTCCTGGGGAGGGGCTGCCCTGGGCCCACCCACGGCCTAGGATGGGTGTGGTCCGTGGAGCCAGGCCCTAGGAGCCCCCTCCCACCTCACAGATCCCATCGCTGAGGGGGCGGGCGCCTGGGTGGAGGCTGGCTTGGGGAGGGGGTGTGGCAGCTGGAGGGTTGGCAGGACACACAGTGACCACGTGGTGACTCCAGGGTGTCTGCGGGCAGGAGGCATTTGCCTGTCACCTCACTGATGCCACAAAGCAGCTCTACAAGTCGTGGACAGTTCTTTGCCCCATTTTACAGGTGACCCAACTGAGGCCTTGGGGGGTTAGGACATCATCCCACCATCACATGACTCTAAGGGGAGCCCCGGATCCCACTCCAAAGCCTGTTTATAAGCTGCCCGCCCCCCCGACCTGAATGACCACCGGAGTGCCCCACCCCCTGCCTCCCTGGATCTGCATGGCAGTCCTGTATGAGGGGCCCCGTCACCCCCGTTTGGAGCCAAGGAAGCTGACACCCTGAGAGATGATGGGGGGCCTGCCATAGGGTGGTGTTGGACAGACTGCGGTCCCAGCAGGGGGAACAGTGGAGGAGTCCTGGAGCTCCAGGAAGAGGGGCTGAGCCCCCAACTCCGAAAGTCATGCATGGGAGGAGCGTCAGAGACCACTGGGTTATACACCCAGTGTGCGGTCAGGGACCTGAGGCATGGAATGGGGAAAGGGGCCTGGCCCCAGCGCCACAGCCTTGGGGACTGACCATGGGGCTGCCAGCCATGGTCCACCGTCGACCACTGGTCCTGGATGGGGCAGGGGTATATCAGGAAAGTAAGTGCCTGGTGTATGCCACAGGCCGGGTACAAAGCATTTACCTGCATTAGCAGCTGATGCTTGCAAGGATCCTATAAAAGGGGCACCATTATTATCCCTGTGTTATTAATAAGGAAACTGAGGCACCTGTCCCCCAGCCACAGCTCTGAGGTCAGACTCCCCAAGCGATCTAGGTCTCCTAGCTCAGCTGCTTTGACCAGCTGTCGCCTCCCCCGCAGGATCTTGTCCACTGGTACAGACATCCTTATGGCTCAAGGTGGGAGGAGCTAGTGAGGGGGCGGGGCTCGGGGGATGGGGGGATGGGGCCAGCAGCTGCTCAGTCATCTTCCGCAGGGCAGGTGCAATCCTGCTGCGGAGCTTGCCTTCTCTTCTGGAGCTGGAGCCCCTTCTCCATCTGTGAAATGGGTGCCCATCTCGTGAAACCCCTTCCCAGGAGAACCACAGGTGAAGTCCTGTCTGCAGATCCCCTAACTGCTGCGGCTGCCCTGGGCTGGACTCCCACCCTCCCAGCTCTGCCCCTTTTATTCCTCCCCAAAGATTTCAATTATTTATTTGAGAGAGAGAGAAATTACGTGCGGGGGGGCAGAGGGGGATGGAGCAGAGGGAAAAAGAGAACCCCAAGTGGACTCCCTGCTGAGCACAGAGCCCAATGTGGGTCTTGATCCACTAACCCCAAGATCATGACCTGAGCTGAAACCAAGAGTGGGACGCTCAACCAACAGAGCCACTCTGGCCCCCCTCCCAGCTCTGCCCTTGAAAGGATCTGTCCCAGACCTAGACCCCACAGCCCCAGGGAGGAGGTCAAAGCCTCCCTCAGAGCCTGGTGGCCTGGGGATCGCTCACGGCCAGCCCAGGCCTGGATGCCGGATTAGAAATAATTAATGCTATTAATATTCATAACAAGCGGCCTGGTGAAATGATGAGGGTGATCATCTGCTCTTCCCTTGGGCTCTCTCCCGTGGACAGGAAATCAGGCCCTCCCTCCGGCCCCAGGCCGCAGTGCCTCCTGTCCAGGGCACAGGTGACCCCTGCTGGGCAGCCAGGTGTCAGGCTCCCAGCCCTTCCCCAACCTTGACAGTCCCCTCCCTGGGCCCTTGAACCAGCTTGGGGTGTGGGCGGGGACTGTTTGCCTCATTTAGCGGGAGGGGTCAGAGGCCTGGAGGCATTAAGCAGCTCTCCAAGGGCTCAGTCCCAGGGTCTGACTCTGAGTCCAGGGCTTTCTCTACTCGCTCTTCTAGAAATGGGCAGTCTGCCCCAGGGTGGCCTCCCTAGGGTATCTGCAGCTCCGAGGGCAGAGCCTGGTGCAGCCCACCTGGTAGGACGCAGCCCAGAGCGTGACTGTCTGGACTCTGATGCCGGCTCTCCTGCTGCCTGACCATGTGGCCGTGGCCGTGGAGGCGTCCATGCCATGGCATGCTCACCCCGTGCTCTGGCCTCCAGGGGTTACCTGGCAAGCACAAGCCTAGCGCAGGAGAGCCCCACAGTCAACAGCTCTTTTCTGAGCACATTCCTTCCTGGGCTGCACTGAGCAAAACATCGCCCTGCCCCCTGCCCTCCCCTAACTCCCTCCACCACCACATCTGAGGATTCGAACCGGGGAAGACAAGCAGGTTTGTGTGGCCCAGGGTTCCCTACACATACGTGCTGGAGTGGGGCTGAGGGCAGGGCTGCAGCTCGGTGTCCAGGTGGCCTAGGGGCTCTGCGCAGGGGCCCAGGTGGGTTCTGACCCATAGGGGGACCCAAAGGGCCCTGAGCGCCGAGGTCCACCATCATTTGGCCCGTCGTCTGAGCCAGGCCTTCCACGTTCCCTGCCTTGCTTTGTGGGGCCTTCTTGTTGCCGGCGGCCCTGTCCATCCCCTCTAAGTTCTCACTCAGCCTTGCCCGGGGGACAGCCTGATGCCCCCACCAGGCACTCCAGGGGTTGGGTCCCAAGTATTCTGCCCACCCATGGTGGGGAAGGGGGAGTGGACTCCAAGGACGCCATCCTCTAGCTGCAGCCCCCGGAGTCCTAGGTTCTAGTCCTCCTGGCCGCTCACCTAGCCGCCTCTGGGGGCCTCAGTTTCCTCATCTGTAACAAGGGGCCAGGGATGCCAAGATAGGACGATGCGGGCAGAGTTTGTCCCTCGTAAATGCCCAGTGGGAGGACGGAAGGGGCTAGTCCCTGCGGGTGAGGCAGCTGTGGGCAGACACAGCGCTGACAGCCCTCAGGACACCCAGATGGGCAGTGGCGTGGGGGTGTGGGTCTTTGCGGCTGGGAGGAGCTGGGGTGGTGGTGTGTGGGACTCCAGCAGCATGGCCTGACACTAGGGGTGGGACAGCCGTGTGGCACCCCTTCCCTCCCCGGGGCCTGGTGCTGAATGAGTCTCATGATTATGGGGCGGGGGCACGCTTGCTGGGACCTCACTCCTGGCTCCCAGGCGGCAGCAGAGCTGTCGGCCGCGAGCAGGCTAACAGCTGTTTGCGCGGAGACTAAATCTGTCCGTCTGACAGCCGCCGCCACCGCCACCACGGTTTCAGCGTGGGAGTGGGTCGCGAGCTGACAGCTGCGTGTCCACCAGCCCCAGGCTGTCTGGGCGGCCCCGAGGCCTTCCCCATCACGGCGGCGGGGCTGAGGCTCGGGACCCTCCTGGGGGTCTCCCACACTCCTGTGTCCTAAACCATAGCGTGTCCCGGGACGTCTGAGCTCACCCCCTGCCTGCCCCCGCACCCCCCAGAACACCAGAGCCTCACTGGGTGCCTTCGGATCCTGGCGGCCACCCTCCGCCTATTCTGGGCTCCTGTCTTTCCTCTCTTGGGGTTTTGAGAGGGAATGCGAGCGAATGTTCTGAGGCTGCGTGGTCCCTGGGCCCGTGTTTTCTGTTCATGCTTTTCCTGCTCAGGCAGGAGGTTGTCAAGGTCAAAGACGGGGGCTACTCATGAACTTGGCCGGTATCCTGGGGAGTGTGTGGGGAGGAGGCGGCCGCGTCCCCACACTGCGTGAATTCCTCCTTGACGGAGGCCTCGGTTCCCAACCAGGGATGCTGGGCTCCAAATGAAGGGTGACAGGACGCTCAGATGAATATTGTCTAGAAGAACACCTTTGTGAGCCGTGAGGAGTTGTGAGAATTATTTTCCTGTCGCTCTGGGGAAGGACTGAAACCCTGACAGGACGTGGAGCCTTCGCCTCTGCAGAGGCTGGCGGGACGGGTGGGACCAGAGTAGCACACAAGCCTCCGCTTCTCCTGCAGGGCCCTGGGCAGACACGTCTGGTCCTTCCCAGCCCCGGGAAGGCGGGCCTGGGAAGGGAAGCTGCCTGGGTCCCCCTGGCAAGGGGTTTACAAATGAGGAAGAGGGCTCAGAGAGACAAAGTAGCTTGTCACAGCCACCAGCCTCTAGAGGTAGAGGTGGGATTTTTAATTTATTTTTTTAAAGATTTTATTGAGAGAGACAGAGAGTGAGGGCGCGTGTGTGAGGGAGCAAGTGAGCGGGGGAGGGAGAGAATCTGAAGCAGGTTCCACGCCCCCGGCACGAGGCCTGATGCGGGGCTCCATCCCACGACTCTGAGATCATGACCTGAGCTGAAACCCAGAGTCGGCCACTTCACCAGCAGAGCCCCCCACGGGCCCCCCAGAGGGGGACGTGGGGTTTAAATCCCCTTCTCCTGACCTTAGTGCATCGTGATCGTGGAAGCTTGCGGTTTGGGGGCTCCTTGCCCAGGTGGGGTTCTGCCACGGTGCCGGCTCCCTGTGGGACCGGCACGGGCTGGCCAGGCTTGGTCTCCTTACTATACTGTCCCTCCCTCCTGGCCTGGTAACCTTTCCGTGCTGCAGCCCGCCTGTGCTTCGTCTAATTATGGCTGCTTACATTCTGGGCTTTTAACCGCAGCCAGGCGGTGCATGTGAATGCGGGACTTCTGGATCCCCCCAGCGCACAGAGCCCGACAGAGGGGTACGAGAGGTACGAGGGCTGGGGAGGGGGTCAGCGGTGGTGGCCTGGGGCCTGTCCGAAGCTGGGGGCTGGGCTCAGGGCCCTTGGATGGGCAAGCTGGTGGCAGGTAGGGGGCTCCTCTGCTCGGCTCCAGGGCTGCCTCGGCATAGCCTCATGCCTCGTTAGGAGGTGGTTCTGCTGGCTTCCAGGTTACCCTTTTAATTAAGCCAATTAATTAGTGCCTTTAATGAAGCAGATGAACTAGGCCGGGCTCTGCAAACGGGGCTGTTGCAGCCCATGGTTTCCTGCAGGTTGGGATTTTGGAAGTGGCTGCCCAGCCAAGCCTCCAGTCCTAGGGGGCTGGGCCAGGATGTCTGTGTCCCCCGTAAGAGCAGGACCCTGGGGCTCCCTGGCTCAGCACGGCCACCTGCCCCAGGGCTGATGCGGAAAGAGCCTCGGGGAGAGGAGAAGCCATCTACTGAGGGCCACCCAGGGCTAGCAGCGGGGCTCAAATGTGAGGCCAGGGCCCGGGTTCCCTGCGTGCCGTCCTGCCCGCCACCTGCGTGGCCTGGTGCTGGTTTCTTTACCGAGCGTTTCCTATGGGCTGGGCACTGTGCTGAACGCTCTGCTGGTCTCCAGCGCAGTTCGGGAAGGGAGGCCTGGCCTTGGGGGGGCAGGAGGTGTCCCAGCCTGTGAGTGGCCTGGCCCCAGGCTTCTCCTGCCTGTCTGGAGAGAGGAACCAGAAGGAGAGACTCCGAGAGGACCTGCAGGGAGAGGCCGAGGAGGCCCCCAGCTCCCCGGAGACATCTTTATGAGACAGGGACCCGCCGGTGTCCTGGGCACAACACACTTGTGCCCTTAGTGCGCCTAGCGCAGGGCATAGGTGAGAGGAGGGCCTCCCCGGGGCTGGAGGACAGATGGCAGCCTGCTCCGGGGTGGCTGGGCCTCACAGTGGTAGTTGGCTCCGCCGTCACGGGGGAGCGGGAAGGACTGCCTGACAGCGGGGAATAGTAACAAGTTTCCGAAGGCAGGAGCTGCCTCCCCAGGAGACTGAGCGTGCCAGGCAGCGGGCCTGACCGGAGAGCTTCAGGAACACCACTCTATGAATTCAAGGTGGCTTTGCCCGCGGATCGCAACCCAGTGGGTGCTGGCTCTCCTTAAGGTGCTCTCGGGGCCCTCACCCGTTTCAGTCCCGGTGGTGGGGGAGGGGAGGGGAGGGGGTGCCGCTGGTCTACATACCAGGGCAGGCCAGGCCACCTTCCTGTGCCTCGGTTTCATCTTCTAAATGAGTGAGTGCTTCCTGGGGAGAGACAGAGATGCCCTCATCTCTCACTTTGAGAAGACAGAAATTCCCCTCCATCCGGCTGTCTAACCTACGAACTTTCCTGCTCTGGGGCTCCGTCCCCACCCGGCCAGCCCCCTTCTGCCTCGATGAACCCCCCTGTCCCGCATCCTGCCTTCTTGAGGCGCACCAGGTGGTACTTTCCCTTCAGCTTTTAAGGACATTCTAGTGTTTCTTATAAAAACCAGCCCCCCCCCCCCAACCTCCCTCTCCCCTCTAGCTACTATGTTCTGTTTTCTACTCCTCCCCTTCACAGTGGAATTTCTCCCATCTGGTATTCCCCAGCCCACTGCAGTCTGGCTCCCACCTGCCTTTTCCTTCCTTTCCTGGGCTGACATTGCCTCCTCCAGGAAGCCTTCCCTGCTGCCCCAGGCTAGCCCCAAAAGTTGACCTTTATCTCAGCCAACCAATGTGCCCTGAGTGCAGTGCCGGGCCTCACTGCACTGGGTCTCTAAATCCACTGTGGCCAGCACAGGGCCTGGCAGGAAGCCCAGCCTGGGCGACGCACTCCAGTAGCTCTGCCTCTGTTTTACCTTGAGAGGGACACTGTAGGGTAGGCGGAAGACAGGAATGGGAACAACAAACGCCACCATCAAACTCAGACACACTTCTTTAAATACCAGCAGGAAGCAGACCAGGTTCTGGGTGGGGGGAGTTGCCCCCTTCCAGCAGGAACCACAGGAGACAGGCGCAGGGGCGGGGGGGAGCACCGTGGAGCTGGGGCTGGGAGTCTACCTGTCCCCATCCTACGTCCCTATCCTACGGGGCTTCCCTCCCACAGGGCCAGGCAGGAGCTGGGGAGCATCTCACCTGAGTCCTTCCCCAGCCCAGAGCACAATGTGACATTCTCTACTGTACTGTCCCCATCAGGCAGTGAGCTCTGTGGAGGCATGAACCTCATCTCCCCTCTGTTCCCCAGGGCCTGGCCTCAGGCCTCCCATCCACAAAATGGGATCCATTTGTCCTTGCCGGCAGGAGGGTGTATTAAGACAGGAAGAAGAGGAAAGGGGGCTCAGGAGGTTACTCTGACCGCACCCACCGCCCCCATACGGAGCCAAGGCACTTGGGACCAGAGCCCACTTTGCTATCAGTCTTCCGGGCCATCCCGGCCTGGACGCTTTCCCAGAGGAGCTATGTGGCAGGGCACAGCCCATTCCCCCATTCCAACCCTCCCCCCAACCCCAGCTTCCTGCTCCCCTACCCCCCACAGGCTCTGCTCCAGTGCCAGAAGGAACAGGCCCTTCCTCCTGGTGGAAATTCACACCCACAGCCTAGCCAAGCTGTCTGCAGGGAGGAGGGGTGAGGAAGGGGGAGCAGCTGTGGGAACAGGAGGCTCCACCAGAGAGTGGACAGACAGAGATGGGGCCCATCTGTAAGTGACAGCCGACAGAGAGCCGGGGTTGGCGTGGGGCAATGGGTAGGCCACCAGCTCCACCGCAGCCTAATGGGGGCCCTCAAAGCCTGGGGAGTGCGGGTTCGTGAGCGCGGAGTCTGGGTGGCAGCAGGCCAGGCTGCTTGTGGGACAAGTGAGGAGCTGACACGTTGGGAGAGTCCGTAAGGGATTCTGCCCACCAGCGGTGCTCCCTAGGGATAGCTGAGAACACAGTGCGGGTGCTAGACCAGTCCTGGGGTCTTCATGATGTGGGCAGGGGTGAGATGAACCCCCAGCTGAGGTGTGAGGGGCCTGTCTCACTCCCCTGGGAAGAAGCCTAGCCCATCTTCGAAATCATATTTGTACTTCCCAACGCTCCAGGCCTGGGGCTGGTCTACACCCCAGGCTCACTGCCACAAAGATAGCCCCCTCCCTTCTTCCCTGGCATCCCTGCCCAGCCCAAGGCCCGCCCTGGCCTTCCTTTTGGCCTCTGCCTACCCCCAGCCCCCAAGAAGCCTCTCCTTGTGGAATGCTGGAGCCTCGTGGAAGGAGGAATAAGGGAGAGGAGGGGCCGGGCATTTACTGAGCATGAGGGTCACAAGCCCACTGAATTCTCATGGCCCTTGAGCAGACAGCTGTACCCCCACTTTACAGATGGGGTAATGGAGCCCCGGTTTGGAACTCAGGTGGGTTTGACCCCAAAGCCAGTTATCTGTGCCCTGTGTCATCCCCGGGGTGTGGCTGCCCAGACAGCACTGCGGGATGCATCCCCATTTCTAGTCTGGAAGGCCAGCTCAGCCCCACCTTCTGCTCAGCCCTTCCGGGCCGCCAGCCCCTCTCGGATCTGTGAGCCGCAGCGTGATCTGCTAATATCTGGCTGCGTTACATACAATTGCAAACCCATTATAGTCCTATTTTCTTAATCTATGACACCTTATCACAGCCCCTGGTGGCACTGGGTTTCTGAGCATTGTCCACCCACGGAATTATTAACCCTCTCATTCAGTGGCTGGTAGAGGGGGTAGAGCCTCAGAGCAGGGGGACCTGCCCTTCCTGCCCTGAGCGGGGGCCAGGGCTGGGGCAGCTGGAGACCCTCGCCAGCCCGACTGGGTGCTCCCCGCTGCTCATCTCAGCTCATCTCATATCCCCTGAAGGGATACTTAGAACAGGCAGCCCTGGGCAGGGCTCAGCCTGGACAGTCACCTTTGGTGGGGAGAGGGCCTGGGAGCGGGGCCGGGATCTAGCCGTGGCTCCCCTGCATGCCAGGCCTGGCTGGTGGGAACACCTGCAGCCGCACACCTGGACAGGGGAGCAGCAGGGCAGGCCTCTCTCCGGGCAGCTGCCTTGTGCCTTCTGGAACGGGCAGCAGATGCCCCAGGCCTGGAGACGCTGTGAGGACCCTGGGGAGGGGGCCCAGCAGGCCCAGCAGATGCTGAGTGCAGCGGGCACGGCCCCGTAATTGGGCAGCCTGTTCCCAGATAAGGCCGATGACACTGAACAGCTTCCCGCTTCACAAGGGCTGCGGCCGCTCATTTCCTGCTCCCTCGGCCGGCGATGCCAATTACCTCGCCTCCTGCTCGCCAGAGGCGGCTTCTGGGGCGGCCAGACCATTCCTCTGTCATTGGCGGGGCCTGGATCCTCTCCGGAGGGTGGGAGGGTGTGGACAGGGCAGCAGGACCAGCGACCCCCACCCCCTGCCCGCGCTGGCCACCTCGCACTGGGCATGGCTGGAGGCAGGGGTGTGACACAAGGACCCAGGCCACCCTGGGAAGGCCCCTTCCTGCTCCTGGGCTGAGAAGGCGAGCGGGTATGTGAACAGAACAGACAAACGGGGCTCTGGCCACCCCTGGTCTTCCAGCCGTTTTCTCAGCCTGGCCCTCCCCTCCCCCATCCCATATGACTCCCTGGACAAGTCACTGAGCCCTTGGGGACCCCCTGCCTCCTCTGTAAAGCTGGGGGATGGGGCAGTGCCCTCGCAGCTTAGGTGTGAGGACCAGCTGGGCACTCAGAGGGAGCAGCTCGCCCAGGGAAAGGACACGCTGCTCCTTCTGTGTGGACACTCAAATTCTGCCCACTGGATGAGCACAGGCACCCATCTGGCACTAGGGAGACTGAGGCTCAGGTGGGGGTTTGGCTAGTGCCGGGGGGGATGACTTGAGCCTGGCTTTTCTTCACTGCAACCCCAGAGGACAGACTTGGGGGAAGGGGCCAGCTAACCTGGGGCAAATGTCGCCTCTGGGCGCCCATCACCCAGTGGGGAAGGGGGAGAAGGGCCGTAGGGATAGCAGGGAGGGAGGGCTGAGAAACTGCAGCGCCCCTTAGGGCAGCCCGGTCCAGCCTCCGACCTGGGATGAGTGAGCGGCAGAGCTGGGACTGCCCTGCTACCTGTAGGGGTGGTGGGAGGAGGTGCCCCCCAAGGTGGGAAGCTGGACCAGGAAGGTTCACCTGCTCTGAGGGGGCATCCCCGAGCCCTTGCGGGGCCAGACCATGAGGTCTCGGGCGGTGTCTGCGCCTCCATAAGAGGTCTACGGGGCCAGTCCTGAGGCGGTGCGGAGAGGGAAACGGAGGCCCGGGCCCAGAAAAGGGTAGATTTTCCAGCCTACTCCAGGCGGAGTCAAATCCCCAGACTTTCCAAGTCGAGGTCCATTCCCGCCCGCTGGGGCCTTAGAGGTGGAGCCTCTTGACCTCGAGAGGCCCGCCCCTAGGTGCTGATTGGCTGTAGCTCACCCTGACCCAATAGGAGAGGAACCTCGACGGCCCTAGGGGCGGGGCTCGGGAGCCCGGCGCCCAGACCAGAACTTGGGCTAGGGGGTGCGGGCAAAGTGCCCGCGTACCCTGCTGGCGGGGAAGGGCGACGCAGGGACGGCTAGGGGTCCTCTCCCACACGGCGCGGCGGGGGGGGGGGGGGGGCGGACGAACAACTCCCTAAGGGGCAACTAACAGACCAATTAAGCTGCCAATAAAAAATTTAATCAAGTAATAATGCACCTTACTTTGTTTAATTAGTGTTCTGTCAAGTGAATGAATATTTAAGGCGCGGGTGGCGGTGCCAGCATCTGCCCAGCGGGCAGAGAGGCCGAGCCCACATTTCAATCGGCCTGACAGCTCCCCACGCGGGCATTGATCGCCGCCACCGCGGTCCAGGAGTCCTGAGAGCGCAGGGCGCGGGTGGGAGCTCTCCATCCTGAACAAGAGGACCGGACCGCGGCTGCTCCTAAACCCCTGTTAGGGACTCAGTTGCTTCATCTGTAAAGTGGGAGCAGGAGACCCGGCCAGCTCTGTCAGTCCTAAAAAACCCAAAGATTGATTTTGTTTCTGGAACCCCAGAGTCCCTGGCGGGGACATTTGGAACCTGAAAGCCCAGTCTGTGCTCTCTGCGTCCTCCAATTTTACACCCTTAGAATGCCCAGAGTCTGTCGGCTCTGTGACTACAGGGTCAGTAGTGTGTGCCTGTGTGTCCGGCGATACCCTGGGAGGGAGCCTCTCCAGCGCCCCAGCCTGAGGACTGAGAGTGGGTCTTTCTCCGGCCTGGAGCAAGGTCTGCCTGGGCTATACTACTGTTCGCTGGCCCTTTGATTCATTCATTCAGCAACTGGGGAGCTCGTGCTCCGTGCCAGTGTTTCTCTCCCTGGAAAATGCGGGACTAGTGCTGCCTCTCAAAGGCCTGATCTTGGAACCCTGCAGGCCCCACGTCGCCCTCGTTTCCCTTGGCTTCTCTGCCAGCAGGTGGGTGCGGGCGGTGGCCCGAAACCTCAGGACCGGGCGTGTCGGCCCCGCCTCGCGGGGCTCGTTTGCATATTCATGCCCTAGGCGGGCATGCGCACCGCGGCGGCCGGGCGGCGTCTCCCTCCCCGACCCTGGCATCCTCACCCTCGGCCTCTTCCTCTTTCCTCCACGGAAAGGGCCCTGCGCACCCCCAACCCCGCACCCCAACCACCTGAGAGCCTCGCACTGGAAGGACTTTGGTAATTATTTGTTTCAGTTGAGCTGTTTTCAGTCCAGGCTAGGCTGAGTCTTGTAATGAGTATGGATTTGCCAGTAAATAAGTCCCCCGCTTCTAACCCCTGTAATAAATGCATTTGGAGTAATCTGGCGATCACGCGGTGTAATTGCTGGCTGTCAGGGCAGACGGATGCGCCGCGCTGACTTTGCCGCCGTCTGCCCTTCCTTCACGCTGCGCCGCCATCCCCGCCCCCGGCTGGAGGCAAGGGCCCTTCTGTCAGGGGAGAAGCGGCCAGGCCTGCCCGGACCCCAGGCCAGCCTCCGGAGCCTTCGGCTCCCTCCTAAGCCGGACAGCGTCACCCACCTCTGACCCCAGTGTCCGTCCGCACCGAACGCCTTGATTCAAAATGCAGGGTCCTAGGTGCCACAGCCACTGACTTGCTGGATTGGATTGTCTGCGCTGGAAAACGCCTCCTTCTGGCCCCAAGTTAGGCAGGCATCCTAGGAAAGCCCTCTGTGGAATATTAGGTTCTAACTTTACTTTTCAAAGGAGAACATGAGACACTCTCGTACTTGCAGCCTTCCCCGCTCCCCGACCATTTCCACGTGCTGCCCTTGGCTACTTTTCCAAATAATTGCCTTGTTGGTGCCCCCGAGACTTTGTCCAGGCCTCTGCCAGGCACGCTGTGGCCCCTTCTCTGCCTGGGGGGGGGTGTCCACTCAGCCTTGCTCAAATGTGCCCACCTCTGGGAAGCCTTCCTGAACTTCCCTAGACCCAGAGTCCCTCCTCTTTTGTGTCTCTGGCTGGACCTCCAGTTGTCTTTTTACACAGGGGCTGCGCCTCCCCTGCATTTCTTTGAGCAGCTCTTTGCACCTAGCACGGTGCCTGGCACACAGTATGCGCTCAGGAAACATGAAGAGCCCTGACTGCTTCTACCCACCCACAAGGGAGCCCCAAGTTTGTGGGCTGACCAGGGCCGGGCAGAGGTCTTCCCAAATCCCAGGGTCTTGTATCTGCCAAGTCAGATGGGGCATTGTGGATATGGAGGGGGAGCACACACAGGGGCTTCAGCCAGTTCAGTCCAGCCTAGTCTTGTCCCCTGGCACCCAGAGTGGGGTGAGTGTGAGGTTCTCGTAACAACTCGGTTAGCATTTACTGAATAGCCACACTGTTGCAGGCACTGTTCTAGGCTCTTGGTGTGGAGCTGCACTGACAGATGCTGACCTTGGACAAGACTGTCAGATTGCCATGGGGCAGGGAAGGAGCCCTGCTCTGTGTCACCTGCGGGGAAGTCATTGTGCTAAAGGCTCTTAGTGCTCTTGCTCTGCCTTCTGGGGCCCGACCCAGCCTGAGGCCCTGACTGCCACCCCGAAACCCGGCCACAGAGGGCTGGTGTTCCTGGAGGTCCCACGCAGCAGAGGCTGCTGGGGAAGGCAGGGGGGCCCTCCACCCTGACACCAACTCCTGGGCTAGCCCTTCCTGGCCGGGCCCCTGGGCTCCTGCACCACTCCTGTGCTCTGGCCTGGCCTGGGGCTGGGACCCCGAAGCTGCACAGGATGGACTCCTACCCTGCCTCACAGCTGTGAGGGATTCAATGAGATAACTGGAGGGAAAGCAGGGTGGCCTGGGAATCGTAGGGGGTCAGGGTTTCATCGCTCCGCACAGTCTGCAGAGGAATGAAGCCTTCCAGCAGACCTGGCCGTGGAGAGGCCATGGCAGGGCAGTCAAGGGCACGGGTACAGAGACCAGTGAACTTGGGCTCTGTGCGCCCTCAGGCTGACCACTTACCCTCTCTTTCTCAGGTTCCACATCTGAGCAGCAGAGAGAGCGAGAGCGGTGTACTCCCCATACGGTTACTAGGGATCGAGGTTGTAAAAAAGGCCCTAGCGTGTGGGAGGGGCCGCCCGTGTCCACTGCAAGCCGGGCCCACGTGTATACCATATACCGTGTTTACCAGATGCCAGGGAAACCCAGGGCGTGAAGGAGGGGGAGGAAAGGAATTCGGAGGAGGTGACGTGGGAATTTTCTTGGAGGATGAACAGGAGTTTGTCAAGGGGTGGAGAGAGGCTTCTGGAAGCCTCCACGGCTGGCTAGCACCCCTTCCTGCAGCTTCTTCCCCTTCTGCTTACTAAAGGTCCAGTGGGGATAAAACGGCCTCCAGAGCAGTGAGCTCTGGGTGACGGAGGTGTGTGTGTTGGAAGGAGCAAGAAGGCGGGGGCGGAGGCCAGCCAGTGCAGGGCACAGCAGAGGGGATGGGGTGGGGGGCTGGGTAGCAGGGGACACGCCCCAGTGTGTGGCGACAGGCGGCTCCCCCCCCACGGCCCCCCCACGCAGCAGCCAGGGCTGGCTCCCGACCGGCTGTCAGCCAGCAATCATGTTTAATAAAGGCCCCAAATTAGACAGCGAGTCTAAGTAAGCACCTTTGGTCTAACAATGCAATTAGCACAGACAAAGCCTCCCCTTCCTCCTTGGCCCCAGAGAGGGTGGAGAAGGACAGTCAGAGCTTGGGCCCTCCCTGGTGAGCTGTGGGGAGGTCTGCAAAGGACCCAGTGACAGACTAAGAGGTGGCCATGAACCCCGTCTGAATGACTGGCGGCTCCGGTTATCGGCAGGCAGCCGCGGGGAGAGCACATCTTCTGCGGATCTTTCTAGGTTATCTGGCTTTGAACGGCAACACCCATACATAAGTGAGGTCTCCTTCTCTCCGAGCCCCCCCGGCTCCTGGAGACCCTCTATCTCTTCCTTGCTGTCCTGCATCTTCTCTCTCCTTTTCCGAGGACAGAGGCCGACTGGGTTTGCATGAAAAAGACATCAGTGAAGGGGGAAAAATCCCAAACTGCATAGCCGGGCTTGGGGGACAGACAGCAAGCAAGCCCCGTTGCCAGCTCTGTGTGTAGGCCTGTTTGCATTGGGGTGGTTGTCCCACCTGGGGGAGCCCATCGGATGCCTCTGGGTCCGTAGAGAGGGGGGCCCTGGGGTCTGGGAGGCTGAGCAGGGTGATGCTTGGCCTGGGGTCCCAGGATCCTGGCTTCTCAACACTCTTGAGACAGACAGGTTCTCTTTACTCTTGGTCGAAGAGCGGGAGGCCTCAGGCTCAGCCCTGGTGGGTGCATACATGACGCACGACCTTCCCCTGAGACCTGCCCGCTGGCTGCTGGGAACCCGGCTTCTCCTGTCTGGCCCTTTTAAAACCCAGAGCGTGCAGCGGGTGGGGCCTCTGGCCAGACAGGAACCCCCTGTCTGGGGGGGGGGAGTAGGAGGGCTTTCTCTGAGTTCTCCCCATCCCTGTTCCCTCTCACCCCAAAAGCAGCCAGGCCTGGCACCTACCACCCAGCAGAGGCTGGCAGAAGGGGGGCTGCCTGCCAACACCTCGGGCACCCCGTGGCCAGGAGCCCAGAGTTTCACGAGGACCTTGCTCAATCATTTGTTTCTTCACTTATTTTCTGAGTGCAGAGCCCACTGAGGACAGGCTAGGCAGGAGGGACACCCTGGTCACCGAGTCAGACTCAGGTCCTGGCCCTCCACTGTGAGCACAGTCTGGTGGGGGTGGGGATAAGCCAGACATGGGGCAGTGACTGTGCTGGGGACACGGGCTGTGATGAAGGAGCCTGGGACAGACCCCTGACCCAGGCTTGGGGGCCCTGGAAGACTCCCAGAGCAGAAATGGGCTGGACACTGGCATTGGTGGCCAAGGAAGGGGTGCGGGCCAGTGTTTCGGGAGCAGGACTGGGGTTGGAGAGGCGTGGAAGTAAGGTGCAGAGGGGAGGGGTGGGAGCAGCACTGAGCAGGAGGGGGGTGATGCAGAGGGTGCCAGGTTCAGCAGGCCACACACAGGAGAGGGTGCTTGATTCAGGGATGCGTGGGGGGTCTTGGAGGGCTTTAAGCCAGGGCCTCACGAAGAGTTCACTCCCTCTCTCCACCCTCCCCTCCGAAACCAGACGTTCCCTAAGGCTGCAGAAAGCATGGCAGGCAGGGTGTGTGCTCGTTCTGGGCTAGACAAGATTTAAAAGATGAAAAGCAGAGCTCCCCCTGCCACCCCCACCAGTGCCTAGTGAGCTGGGTAGGAAGAAGACGCAGCCGCGGGAATGCAGAAGAGAACACAAGAAATCCTGCCTCAGGAAGGCTTCCCGGAGGAGGAGGCAGCCCTTTGGGAAGGCCTCACTGGGTGAATAGGAGCTCACCAAATAGATACAAAGGTGTATTTGAGAGTTCCCCTCCTTAGGAGATCTCTGGCTCCAAGGTGGGAACACGGGGAGGCTTATTACCCTCCAGGTGCTTCTGGACACTCAGAACCTATGTCATCCTCAAAGTGCCCTTCCAAGGACCCCATTTTATAGAGATGGTCTAAGGTCACGTAGCTGGAAAGTCGCAGACCCAGGACTCGGACCCAGGCAGCCAGCTCCAGAGCCTGCACTGGGAACCCTCATGCATGCCACCCCGAGACACAGGGGAGGTCTACACCGAACCCGTGTTGTGTGCCAGGCCCCTGCCAGGTGTGGCAGAGGAGCTCCTAGAGGACCCCCAGCATCCCAGCCCTCCTCCTGCACACCGGGCAGTTCCCGGGGAGGCTGCACGGTGGCCAGAGACTCCCAGTGACTGCGCCCCCTGGTTCATTTGCCAGGGGCTGGGCAGCTTCCCAGGGGACGCGAGGCTGGAAGGGCAGAACGAAAGGCCAGGCTGGCTCTGCTGAGCGCTGTGGGAGGGCTGGGAGGCCCACCTGTGGACGGGCCAGCTCCAGGAGGTGCGTGGGGGAGACCTTGCTCATTCCTGGGCAAACAGCAGCCTCTGATGTGAACGTGAAACACAGATTCAGTACCTGGGCCTTCCCGCTCACAAATCGTGCCTCCCGCCCAGGTGCCCCGCTCGGACGCTGGCTCACATAACAGGTTGGGGCAGGGGACAGACCTCATCCCCAGCTTCCCAGCAATTCTCCCTGGGGTACAGGGACCCAAAGCAGATACCAGGCTCTGCCCCTCTGCTGTCCTTCAGAGGGGTGACAGCACAGACATGCCATGGCTCACACACACCACTCGCTCCCCCCTTCCCCGAGCAGGTGGCGAAGGGTTAGGGTGCCCAGGTATGAAAGGGCCCACTCCCCCCACCCCGTGGCCATTGAGGACATGCCTTGTGGGGGACCTGGCAGGCACAGCCCCGGCTTGGGAACCCCGGGTGGCTCCAGAGCTGGTTGCTTCTCCGACTGCGGGCGGTTCTGCCAGCACCGAGGGGGTCTGGGAGGAGCTGGGCAGCCCACTTCCTGCTCCTGTCCATTTAACCAGCGGCTTGCACTTTTATGAGTGGGCTGGCGGTGAACTCATCCCCGTTACAATGCACTCAGGGACCCTGACAACTAATTTAATTTAAAACAGCCTTGCAATAAAAGCTCAGAACGGAAAACCGCCGAGTCTTGGGGGTTATTTAACAAATTGCCTCACAGATAAATACATTAAAATGATTCTCAAACTGGAGTCGTGCGAAGTTGAAGTAAAATTAAGAAAGTCGAATCAAAATGTAAATTAATGGCGTTGAGATATAGCGTTTGAATTGGCAAGAGTCACGCTCGGGGAGCATTGGCAAGGGCTCTGCCTTCTGTTCAGGTGACGTGGCGCCTCCAGGCAGTGCCAGAAACCCCTTCGGTGCCAGGCATCGGGGAGATGGGGGTGTGGGGAGAGGCTGCGCCAACCCCCCCCACCCGCCGCCGGGGCCCAGCTGGCCCACCTGTCCGTTCTGCTTTCTGGGAAGATCATGTCTCCCAGCCACCCATCACCAAGTGTGAAGTCCTCGGGTGACGGCTATCACCCACACTTACTGCTCAGCGAACCTTCCAGCAGCCCCACACCTCTGGCTGGGCCTGCAGTCCCATTTGACTGGCCAAGGAGAGCACGGGCAGGAGGAGAGGGGCTCCACCTGCAGAAGGACTTTTGCCTAGAATCTTCTACACAGCAAGGAGGGGCCTGATGTCACTTTTCTGTCTGTGTCTCTGTTTCTCTCCCCGCTGAGGGGCAGAGAAGGCAGGGCTGGGCCGGCTGCCAGCCTGGTGCCCAGATCATGGGCTCAGAATCCGGCTCTAGTCTCACAGGGATGCCCTGCCCCTGTGCGCACCGGCGGGCCTAGCTACCAGGCAGCCCTCCCGCCCCAGGCAGGGCCAGCCTCTCCGCTTCAGGGAAGGCGCTCCGAAGTGAAGGGGGGCTTGGTAGGAGGTGGGTACCCATGTGACCCTACGCCCCTCCCCTGGCTGGCCCCAGCCACTTTTCTCCGGGCTGGAGTGGCCGCAGGTGCTGACAGACAGCACTGGGAACATTATCTGAAGCTGCCTTTCTTGATAGTGCCATGTGCTAATCAGTCTGGGAAAGAAAAGGAAAGGGAATCCCCAGGGAGCAGTGGCAGGCGGGGCGGGGCGGGGTAGGGGGGGATGGGGCAGGAGATGCAGCCGTGGAGATGGGGGGGGGAGTGTGAAGGTGCAGGCAACCGCCCCTCCCCCCTCCTGGGATTGCAGGGTGATGGAGAGAGCAGAAAGGCAGTGTGTGCATGTGCGTATGTATATGTGTGTGTGTGTGTGTGTGTGTGGCTGGAGGCACAATGGACGTCTTCACCTGGAACCACGAGCCCATCTGATGCCCAAGACAGCTCTGAATGGGGAGGGGATGGCACCACCAGGGCTGGCCGAGGCGCAGGCTGTCAGCTGTCGGAGTGGGGTGGGTCCACCAGGCCGGCTTGAGGAGGGGACGGCGCTCGGGCTGAGCACAGCCCCTGGAAGGCCCTGGCAGTTCCCCTGGATGGGGGTGGCCAGGGCTTGACCCCATCCCAGGCCTGGGGGAGGCAGTCCCCTCCCTGCAGGGTCCCAGGCAGCGCGCTCATGCGGGAGGGCGTGTGGTGACAAGGTGACACCCTGGGCCTGGCCGGGGCAGATAGTCTACCTGAACGATAGTCTACCTGAACGCATCGCTGGGGCATCTCCACAGGCAGGCCGGCGGCACCAGACAACGCAACAGGCTTCTTATCGACAGTCATTAAGTCTTTAGCAAATGGTTTAGGGAGAAAAGAGCCATGGGGAGGATTTACGTGGACCTCAGAGGCAAAAGCTGGCGCACTTCCCGACCCCCCAGGGCCCAATCACTGTCCACAGCAGGGGGGAAAGGCCAGGGGGTCCTGGACACCTCCTGGAAGCTGGGGGTGGGGGCCTGGGGAAGGTGGCAGCAAGCTCGGTGCTGAGCTCTGCCTGCATCTCGGTCCTCCCAGGACAGACACTGTGACCATCACATTCATCCCTCGGACAGATGTGGCGGCTCAGGACCTCAGAGGCCAGGCGGTGTGCTGGGGTCACACAGCCCATGGGGGGACTCAGCAAGGTGACCCTGACTGGTGATCAGAGCCCCTCCACCCCCCAACAGGAGGGGCCAGGCCTGTTCCCTGCCACTGGGGAGAGGGGCGGGAGGCTTCTCCAGGCCTCCGGCAAGTCCCCAAGCCTCCCAGAGCCCGTGCCAGCTCTCCTGTGAAGTGCAGCCGCCACCAACCGCCACCAACCGCCACCAACCACCGTGCTGGGCCTGGGGAAGGGATGTGCGTGGAGTGTTTGGGAAACTAGAAACGCTAGACAAACAGGAGGCTGGCAGGCAGCTTCCCCCACCCTCCCGGCAGGCAGTGGGAAGCCCCCCTTCCCCAGGCGAGCCCCACACGGCAGGTGGGGCGTGTTCCCACCGCACCCGCTGCCCCTCAGGAGCAGCGAACAGGGTTCTAACCCGGGTAGGCCTGCTGGGGCCCAGAGGGCCGCCCAGCTGATCGGGGCAGATTTAACAGGACTTTGAAAAATAAAAAAGGTAAAACAGCAAACGGCTGCCCGCTCCTCCCGCTGCAATAAAAATGGATTTATTTGTTCGTGGAATGAAATTTAATAACTTTGGTGGGAGATGAGGCGTGAACAATAATAGTTTTTTCGCTCTTTCTCATTTTGGAATGGGGTGGGGGAGGGGTGGAGAGGAGGAAGGAGGAGCGAGGCGGGACCGTCTGGTGCGCTCTCGTCTGGGACATCTGGGACGCTGCTGGGGAAGCTGGTGCTCAGGGGTCCACGTCTTCCAGAGCTCGGTTAAGTGAACCGGAGGGGGCTGGCTCTATTCATTGCTCCAAAGGCACAGTCCATCCAGTCCCTCAAACCTTTGCATTTGCCACGCTGGCCACGCTCATCTCTTCACGTTCCCCTGCGCACCTGTCTTTGTCTCTGCTGGACCCTCCGCTGGCAGAGCCTTTCTGCTCTCTCAAAACTCTGTTCATCCAGACCCCAGGCCGAAGCAGCCCTGCAGCCCCTCTGAGCTCCCCATCAGCTCCGCCTCTCTCAGGGAGCCGCCCCTTCATTTTCCACCCAGTGCAGGGCTGTGGCGGTGCCCCCGACACCGGGATTCGCGGGGCCTGGCACAGAGTGGCTCTCTGGCAATCTGTGCTGCGTGAACAAGTGAGGGACAGTCGAGGGTGTTTACCTTTCCCCACAACCTGTGGCTGGGGTCCAGGGCCGGGCTGAGGCCAAGGAAAGAGTCCCCTCACCAGGTTCCCAGGCGGCCACTTGCTCGGGGACAGGCCTGGGGCCAGCCTGGGGCCAGCCTGGAGCCTATCCCCAGCCAGGGAGTCTGCTCCTGGAAATACCTGCTCTTCCCGCTACGACTCACGTCACTTCCCCTCTCCGGGCCTCAGTTTCCCCATTTGTGAAGCGGCTGTGGTGTTTTCACGAGTGGTGCTGCCCTCTGTCAAGCGGGAGCCCAAGGATCAGGCGGGACCTAAGACTCTGGCGGACACAGATCTTTCGGGGGGGACCTGAATAAGGACTCCCCCAGGCCAGGCTGTGTGCAGGGGCTGGGACCGGCAGGAGGCCTGGGTGGGGCCCTCAAGAAGCTGCCCATCCTGCCTGGCGGCACCTCCAGGTCTGGGCTTCCAAGGGGGCCAGGCGGCTTCCGTGCTGCACGGACGGGTCAATAACAAAACAAACGCGCTATTGACCGACTGCCTCGCACTAAATCCTCCCGGCAGACAAGATGATGTGAGCCCGATCGACGGCTGAACTCCTAACCCGCCCGGCCCTGCCTGGCCGGCAGCCAGAGGAGGCAGGGCTGGGGCTTGTCGAGGCCTCGCTTCATTCTGACATCCTGACCTACCGCCATGGCACAGGTCAGGTCCCCAGGAGTCAGGCAGAGGGACAGCAGCCTGTTGGAGGCATGTAAGCAGGGCCCATGGGGGATGCAGGTTTTAGAAGCCAAAGTGCAGAAATCCCAATCAGCTGATCCAGCTCTTTTGTTTTTAACGAAAAGAATCACAAAACTTCAGACAAGTGTGAAAACATATACGTGGTGTCCCTGTAAGTTCCAGAGCAGAACGAGAAACCACGCGCACTGACTCCACCACGCAAATTAAGCCCAGCAGTCAAATGCCCCGACTGCTGGGTCAAAATACCAGCTGCGTCACTTCCTGCTGTGTGGCCGTGGGCATGTCACTTAACCTCTCTGTGCCTAGGTCTCCACAGGCATAAGATGAGGGTAATAGAGAGTACCTCACCCTGCCCTGGTTATAGGGTTGTTCTGAGGATGAAATAAGATCCCGAGCCTTGGGAGCACAGGAAGAGGTAACTGTTCCCAGAATTTGGGGTTTGTGTCTTCCTTGCTTCCTGTCACAGCTTCACCCCATGTGTGGCCCAGGGCTCTCTCACCTGGTCTTCGTAGGGTCTGTGAACCCCAGGACTCCCGTGTAAACGTCTGGGACGGTTCATATTTTCCAGGAAGTGGATCAGATTCTCAAGGCGAGCCCCCCCAATGTGTCCCAATTGCCCCATTTTATGAAGGGTTTTAGGGCCCAGAAGGGGCTAGAACGCCGCCTGTGGTCAGCCTGAGGCAGAGGTGGCGGGCTGTGGCTGACTCTGAGCCCTTCTATCTGCTCCAGGATCCTCGGCCACAATAGGGAGTCTGGGGAGGGGGCCAGAGACTTCCCCCCGCCCCTCACTGCAGATTTCTGAGGGTTCATGGGTCCCTTGTGCAGACCCCTGGCCTACCTGATGTTGAGCACCTGTTGTCTGCCGATGGCGTCTGGTTGGGACCTGCGGGGCCACTGTTTCGTGGTCTCTGCGGATGCCCACCGTCCCTCCACCCACCCTCACTCCTTTCAGAGGCAACCTGGGCCAGGGGTCTCAGAGGTTCCAGAGGTCTACCTTCAAACCCTACTTGCCACTTCCTGGCTTCTACTGTGGCTGAGTTATTCAGATGCCTAGAGCCTCAGTTTGGGCATCTGTCAGATGGACAGAACAGGGAAGCTTGGGGAGGATTAATCGAGGTCCTATGGGGTGCCTATTAACTTATTAGTTCTAAATTAGCAGCTGTGCCCGGCCAGCCGTGCCCCAGGTATACGAGGCAGCCCCAAGACGGCATTGGGGGTGCACATCTGCGGCTGGGCTGTGAGCCTGTGTGGTCTGGCGCATCAGATGGTGTGTGAGTGTGTGTGTGCGCGTGGGTTCTCGCCTCCCAAACACACTCCTCAGGGAGTAAAATCTGGGCCTCGGCCGGGTAAACACTGCAGCTTCCCGTGGGGGAAGCCCAGGAGACTCAGGGAGGGGAACCCCTGAAGGCCCCCGAACCTTGCAGGGGCCAGAGCCACAGCGGGGACCTGGGTCTGGTCAGGCCGTCTCTGGGCTCTGGGGTCGGAGGGCTGGCTGGACTGAGAGTCAGAGAGGGGAGGGGCGCTGGGGCTCTGACCACTGGGAGGGTCTTGGAGGTCCAGGCACCAGAAAGAGGGGAGCCCCACATTCCCATAACGACTATACTTGGGGTGACCTGTCTGCCCAGCTAGTCAGAGGGATATTGGGGGGATACCCCCTCCCACTCCAGTCCTGCCTCACCCCAAGGAAGAGTCATCTAGAATTCACAAGGAGACAGGAAGCCGGTATAGGGCAACGGTCTCCTTTTGTGACGGAGAAACTGAGGCATTCAGGAAGGACTTTCCCAAGGCCCCAGAACTGAGTTGGTGAGGGTTAAGTTAACGAGGGCCATTCTTTACCTCTTCTACCTCCTCCACTCCCATGCATCCTTTGAGGCTCCAGCGCTGGGAGAACTTTCCTGATCCCTGTGCTCTCACCTCTAGGTCTGTAAGGGCAGGTTCCTTCCCTCCTCCCTTCCTTGCTTTCTTTTATTTGAGAGAGAGAGAGATCGAGAGAGAGCACAAGCCGGGGGCGGGGGGGAGAGGCAGAAGGAGAGGGAGAAGCAGACTCCCCACTGAGCCTGACGCAGGGCTCAATCCCAGGACCCTGAGATCATGACCTGAACCAAAGGCACACACCCAACTAAGCGAGCCACCCGGGCGCCCCATGTAAATGGCAGCTCTCTGTGCTGAGCCCTAGCTCTGTGTCCCTGCCCTGCAGGATCCCATGTGACTCTCAGAGCAATCCCTGGGAGAGAGGACTTGTCCTCATGTTGTAGAGGAGGACATAAGCTCAGAGAAGCTGAGTTTCTGGCCAGGGTCACACAGCAAATAGGAGTGGACAAGCCACTCTTAACATCACCTCTGTGCCCCAGCCTGCTTCTCCGCACGCACGCCGCTGCAGTCCTTCTCACATTCCTGTGCCGGGCTGTCCTCAAGGTAGGACCTGTGCCCTCCCTGTGTACCCAGATGCTCGGACCCCCTTTCTCCCAGGAGCCAGACATCATTAAATTGCCCTGTGGGTACTGAATCAAATCACTCCCAAGTTCCCGGAACTTGGGGTGGGGAAGGCTGTGGGTGCCCCCGTGCTCTCTGGCCTCACTTTCGGATCCAGAACATCCCCCTTCCCACCTGGGAGCCTCCTGCACGGTCAAGGGAGATGCCATGCTGGGGCCCAGGGGTTACCACCCCATCAAATCAGCTGGGTTCCTGAGTCCCCTAGAGCTGAAAAGGGAGGCATAGGGTCCAAGACTGCCCCAGCCACTTGCCTGAGTGAGAAAGGGCACGAGGACTGGAAGGTCTTGACCTTAGGGCAGCCTGGTCTCCACTATGGCCCCAGAAAGCACTTACATTTCTCTAGGATTCTTGTACTCAGAGATGATGGGAGGCGAGGCTGGCCCACGGGGTGGCTTAGGAGGCCCTCCCCAGAAATCGTGCTCCACTCTGTGTCCTGGGCTGGGCCCCACCCTCCTGATGAGCCCCCACCCCCGGCACTGGCAGAACCCGCCCTGCCCCTGGAGACCCTCCTGGGTCTGAACCAGTCCCAGGCTGCTGTCCCAAGTCTGGCACTTTGAAGACCTCGTTTGGGAGGGCCCCAGTCACAATCCACGATTGTGCTCACTTTCTAGATGGTGTAAGTGAGGCTCAAGCTGAGTAAGCCGCCAGAGCCCCGGCTTCAGCAGAGGCTGGTTAGATCCTCTGCCCCTGTGGCTCCTGCCCTGGGGGGCGCTGGATTCTCTCCCCCTTCCACACTGATTGGAAGGGGCAATTTAGCCCTGTTCCCGAGGAGGGGAAGGGGGGCCTGGAACCCAGCCCTGGGCAGCAAGGCAGCTGGAGGCTGCACCCAGAGGTCCTACTCGCCGTTCTCACTCCTTTCCCTGCTTCCTCACGGGTGTCTCCTGGCCACAGAGGCATCTCCCTACAGCACAGATCCTACCAGTCACCTCCGAGGAGCTGAGGCCCTGGTGAGACTACAGAGGGCCTCCACCCCGACCTCAGTGACCTCCTCAGGTCCTGACACAGTCGCCTGTCCCCCACTCTCCCTGTGCCTCTTGAATAAGCCACGCTCATGCAGCTTGCTTCCTTCTCCACCCACCCTGCAGATTTCTACTTTGTCAGCAAGGCTCCGCGGGCCCTCTGCAAAACGCCTTCATCCGCAGTAGGGCCTCCAGGCTTCCCACCTCCAGCGTCCAAAGATGCTTCCCACTGCGGCCTGCTGTAGCAGCTCCCAGGGTGGGACAGGACAGGACAGGACAGGCCTAGAGGCTCCCCAGGTGCCCCGAGTGGCCGAGCACTCTGATCCCCGATCTGTCTCCAGGGCCCAGAGTAGGGCCTGGCAGAGCACAGGTGGGCCATATGCTCCGGGTGAAAGAATGAATGAGCATTTCCTCTGTGCTGGGCCCTGTGCTGGCACTGAGCGTCCACAGACCGCTGTCTTTGGAGTCACTCTGAGCTTGCAGACACTATCAGCTCATTTAATTCCCACACGGCCTTGTGCAGTGAGCGCAACTGTTATCCGCATTTTCCAGAGGAGGCAGCTGAGAGTCAAATGAAATCGCCCAAGGTCATACAGCTGGGAAGATGGGGAGGGGAACCTTCCTTTTTTTTTTTTTTTTTTTAAGGATTCTCTTTATTTATTCACGAGAGAAGAGCTCTAGAGAGAGAGGGAGGTAGAAGCAGAGGGAGAGGCAGGCTCCCCGCAGAGCAGCGAGCCCGATGCGGGACTCCATCCCAGGCCCCTGGGATCACAACCTGAGCTGAAGGCAGGCGCTTACCCGACCGAGCCACCCAGGCGTCCGGGGCCCTCCCTGTCTGTGTTCAGGTGACGAGGGTGGCTTGGCTCCCAGGGCAGAGGCTCTGACAGAGCAAACACCTGCAGGCCTCTTCCACTTCTGCAGGCGCACCGGCCGAGGCGGGAGGTGGCAAGAGACTTGCTCCAAGGAAAGAGGGGGGCCAATTTGCACAAAAGACTGGATGTCCGATTACATTGGGATATCAGGGAGAAATAACCAATCATTCTTGTAGCATAAGTATAACCCATGTGATCTTTAGGACTTACTTATACATCAAGAAAGTATTTGTTGCTTGTCTGAAATATACCAGTAAGTGCGTCCCTTTATTTTATCTGCCAGCCCTTCTAAGAGGTAGAAAAGAACTTGGGAGGCAAGAGGCAAGATGTACTGTGAGGTTCAGCCCACTCCGAAGCCCAAGGAGCTGGCCAAGGCTTGTTACCAATGGAGCTAAGGCGGGAGCCAGGCTCCGGACTCCCATGGTGGGCTGCTCAGGGTGGGGGGGTTGGGCCAGGCCTGGTGCCACTGTCTCCCACAGCTTAGCAGGGCTGCCCCCGCCCCTCTGCCAGGTGCCCGCTGCCAGCCACAAGCCACCCAGCCGGCGGGGCCCCTCCTGTTCAGCTTCTCCCTCCACGGTCCCTATCCTCATGCTTCGCCCATGCTCATCTCCTCGGCCTGGGGCTAAGACTTCCGCACATATGGGAGGGATCCGCACTGCGTGAATTTTCACAGTTGGGTTCTCACCTCCTAAAAATAGGGCTGAATGATGGATGGGAGCTGTCGCCAGGCCCTCCAGCCGCGGGGCACTGGCAGTGAGGGAGGGGGATGGGCCCGGAGGAGGGGTCCAGAGACCCCTGGCCAGGGCTCTTGACCCCAGGGTGACTCTCCAGCCCTGCTGGGCCCTTGGCCGACAGGGCAGAAGCTGCCATGTGCTTGAGGTCTTAGGAGCAGGGCGTGAGCCTCTGGGAGGGGCACCTGGACAGCACGAGCAGCAGTGGACCGAGCACTTCACCTGCCCAACAGGAACCCCCGTGAGCAGCCGTGAGCGTCCAAATTCGGGCAGGCTTGCGGCCATGCCTGGGAACCGAGGACCTTGTGATGGGGCTGCCCTGCCAGCCCCCCTCCCCGGCTGGGCCCTGTTCCTTCTTTTCCCTTCTTCGTCTCTAAAGGCCCAATCGCCCGGCCTTGGGATCCAGGTGTTGTTGGGAATTTGCAGAGACACGGCCGGGGTTCAGGCTGCAGATAGGAAGGTGGGCGGCACAAGGGCTCCTGGCCTTCTAGCTTTCAACACACACACATACACGCTCAGCCCAGGCGGGGACGGACACAGCCACCGATGGGGGCATGTGTTCACAGACAGGCACATGGACATGCCCACACCCACCTCACTCCCTTGGTCTCTAGAGACACTGGGTGCCAGGGCTCCAGCTGGTATCACTCTTGGTCATTTGCAGTCACCTAGCACTGGGACAACCTTCCTGAGGCAGGACCCCCACAACCCAGGGCTGGCCGGGGCCTCCAGCTGCCCAGGGACCCCAGAAGGCTGCCGCTCAGCCGACTTGAGGCCTCCCCAAGGTGGTGGGTAAAGCTTTGAGACCATTCTGGCCCCGATCGTGGCAACGGCATACATGTTTAGACTGTGTGGAGGACTGTGGCCTAAAGCCGGAGGAGCCCCTGTGGGCTGCACCTGGCCTCCCTCCCCCAGTCTGCCCTCTGCTGGGGTCCCAGGGACGCACCCCCATATCCCAAGCCTGGGTGATGCCATGTTGCGTCTGGGAGGGGCCTGCCCCCCAGTCCTGCCTGCAGTCCTCACGTTAGCACCCTCCGGGCAGTGCCCAGTGATGGTCCCTCCCTCCCCTCCTCAAGACCCAGGCACTGCCCAGCCCACGGATGCTGGAGGAACAGGTTGTGCCTCGTGCCGGAAGGACACTGCTGCCCAGGAGATGGGCGCAGGTCAGAGACGTGAGGACACTCCCCACCCCCGCCGGCTTCGGCCCCTTCTCCATCCTAAAGCCCCTCCTTGTCCCATCCGCTTGTGTTGGCCGATACTCTCTGGGGGGGACGCGTCCTCGGAATTACGATATTAAATGCAGCTGCGCCGAAACATGGCCTCAATCCAATTATGCCAGGAAACAAGAGGAGCCGCTTAGGCTAATCTGGTTATTCCGCTCCGGCCTCCCTTGGCAGCCACACAGGGATGCCCAGGAGGGGCAGCTGTCTGGGGGGGCAGTGGCGCCCCACGGGGTCCCACAGGGCGGCCGCAGGACTGACTGCCCGACCCACCGCGGCACGGCCAGGGCACGTGGTTCCTGCTGGCCGGAGAGCCACTGGGCTGTGCAGCTGCTTCTTGGCTCCCAGCCGGCTGGGAGAGTCCTCAGTTGATCATCCTACAACTGCTTCCCGAGCTGGGAGCTTCCAGGTGCCCTGGCCGCATCTTCTGGACAGGGGGACCTGGCCGTGAAGGGACAACTGGGGCTCTGCCCTCAGGGAGAGCACCCTGGAGCTGGGGAGACAGATGGAGGGTAAAGCCGAAAGATGGTTTCAGATCGGTGATGGCAGGGAGGAAGACCCCTTTGAGGAGGGGACAACAGGCCGAGGTCAGCTGGGGCCGGGGGGCAGTGCTGGCGGGGGGAGACAGGGGTCTCCTGCAGGCTGGACCAGAGCCCAGCTCTGTTCTCAGGGGGAAGCTGGATGGGTCTGGGGTGTGACAGCAGGGGTGGGCGTGCCTGGGGCAGGGTGGGAGCCACACATGGACAGAAGTTGTCCTGAAAGGATTTGCAGGTGACCGTGTTGGGGATGAGGAAGTCGGCAGGCCTCCCAACCTCTCCGTGCTCCTACCTGAAAAGCCCTCCAGCGCACGTGCCGCTTTGTGATCACAGGGGCTCTGGCCGCTTTGTGATCACAGGGGCTCTGCCCGCTTTGGTGGGGGCCTCCGGGTCAGACAGACCGGCTCTGCCCTGTGGGAGGTTGTGCTTAAGAGAGGAGACAGATCGGTACAAGCGCTCATCAATCTGGCTGCAGGAAGGGGAGAGTTCTGAGCAGGGGACAAAATCGAGGCCAGGCCTGGGGGGCAGTCAGGCATGAGAAGACGGGGGGGGGGGCGGCCAGAGTGTGGCTGTCACACCTACACTAGTGACGAACATTCGTAAACCGGCAGCAGGCCAATAGGAAGCAGAATCGGGGAGGGGGACTCCAGGCCGGCTTGCAGTGCCGGGTGTGGCCCCACGGCCCCGACTGAAAGCAGAGCCCCCAGAGGAGGGCAGTCGGGGAGCACAGTGGGCTCACCAGTCCGGTCACAGCACAGAGGCTGCATGGGAGACCTTGCCGGCTCACGACACTCCTCCTGTCCCCGCAGCAACCTTATTTTGTCTACTTAAGGCCTACACTTGGTCATTCTTCTCCAATCAGCTGCCATGAATCCGTGAGTCTGGGGTGTCCTGCTTCTTGGGCACGCTCAGGGACATCACAGCACTGTGGTCCTGGAGGCTGGACCGTGCCTGGTGTTCGTGTGGGCCTCCCACCTGCTTTGCCACTTGGAAGGCGCAACAGGACACGGAGTGGCCAAAGCCCGTTCCCAGGCGGGGGTTGGCAGCTGGGCACCCCTGATCTCAAGGTCCCAAGCCAAGCTGAACAGGCCTGTGCCTCTCCCTCTCTGCCTCCTCCTCGAACAGCTGAGAAGCCAGAAAGAGGCACAGGGCCCATTCTCCACAACTCACAGACGGGAAGACTGAGGCCACAGTTCTAGGAGCTACTCAGAGGAGCTAGGGGCTCAGTGGTGGGGAGTTCCGCATCTCCCTGGACTCCAGACTCTCTCCTGGGCACAGCTTTCCTCGTGGTGTGTCCTAACAGCTGTGTGGTCCCCACAGCTGTGTCAACAAACCGGCCACGCACAGCCATTCCCACCTCCCAGAAGCATTATGAAGCGTGAGCTCCTAGGTGTCCCAGGCCGGAGCAGAGAGCCTGGGGTTGGGCAGGATCGGTTGGGGATCTCTGCTTGCAGTGTTCACCCCAGCAGAGCCTGGCCAGTCTGTGGTGGAGGAGGGGAGCCGGGCCCATCTCTCCAGGCCCCTCCTGGCTGCCAGGCCTGGACGCCCTCCCTGACCCCGGGAAGGAGATTATTTAGGAAAACAGCGTGGAGGGCCGGGAGCAGGTGATGGCTGGAGGAAGCCAGGCCAGGCTCAGCTCAGGCTGAGGTGATAATTGGGGCCGGAGGATGGTAGGGAGCGGGGCCAAGTGACTGAAAGGCCAGGCTGCGACCAAGAGCCTGGTCCTGTGGAGTTAAAGAAGCCCATGAACATCAGAGCCCAAGGCCAAAGTGAGGTTCAGATTTAGGTAAGACTCAGGGGCCAGGGGCTAAAGGCCCCACCTCTAGATGTGGGCACTAGAGGGAACGGTGAGGTCCCCAGCCTGGAACCCCAGACCTCAGCTCTGCTCCACCGTGTGGCTCTGGGTACCCCATGTGGGGCGATTGGGGGCTTGGGGTGTCACTCAGGGGCTTCTGCTTTGAGAGGAATCGGGGGAGATTCCTGGACTTGGGCACTGGAGAAGGTGAAGACCCCCCCCCCCCCAGCCAGGCCTTCCTCCCTCAGCTCAGACTTCACCAGGTCCCAGAAAGCACAAGCACTCAGAGACAGGCCACGCGTGCCCACCACCCCCGTCTGTCCCTGCCCCAACCTCTTTCCCTTTATCCTCTCTCCATGATGCAAGAGCTCCCATGTGCTGTCTGTTTCCCTGGCATTTTGCCACCTTATCCTGTTAACAACCCACTGGACAGGCATCGGTATCCCAGCTGACAGGTGAGGGAGCCGAGGCCCAGAGGCGAAGTGACCTCGCATCAAAAGTAAGTAAAGAGTAGGGGCGCCTGGGTGGCTCAGTCGGTTAAGTGTCTGCCTTCGGCTCCAGTCACGATCCCAGGATTCTGGGATCGAGCCCCGCATCCGGCTCCCTGCTCAGCTGGAAGCCTGCTTCTCCCTCTCCCACTCCCCCTGCTTGCGTTCCTTGTCTTGCTGTGTCTAAGTCAAATAAGTAAATAAAGTCTTTAAAAAATAATAAATAAAGAGTAGGATTTGAACCCAAGCCTACCTGCTTCAGAGCCTGGCATTTTCCACCCCACCAAATTCCCTTCTCTCGATCCCCTCTTATGAGGTTGTATTTCTGTAAGCTGCCGCAAATCCTCTAGGACGAGGTGGGAATAAATAAATAAATACATAAGTAAATAATGAGAGGTTGCCGCCAGATGCCCACACCGGTCACAGCCGGGAGCGGGAGGCACTGTGGGGAGGACTATTTCTAGGCCCTTCTGCCAGTGTGTGTGTGGGGGACAGGGAGCTCCCCGGGCCTCCCCACCCCAGCCCCAAGACTGGTGCTGCAAAGGTCAAGGGTGAGTCCGAGGCTCATTGGCACCCGCCAGGGGCAGGGGCACAGTGTGGGGGGCTGGGAGAAGCAGAGCCTGCCTGGCTCCTCACAGGGCTGCTCACATCCTCAGCCCAGACCCTGTTATCATGCAAATATGTTGACACACGAAGCCTTCCACCCTCGTGAGCCTTCAGCACTGGGAGGATGAGCTCAGCCCTTGCAAGGGACAGAGCGGCGTCTCCAAGCAAGGGGACGCCGGGTCACCCAGCCCAGACTGGAGAAGAGGGTGTGGACGGCTGCAGCACTTGGGAGGGAGGCCAAATCCAGGCTCCCCGGTCCCAGGGGATCTGACGAAAGGAGCCCAGATTGCTGGGGGCGGGGTGAGGGTGGCTCAAGGGTAAAAGAGGCCCCCAGGGGTATGTGGTCCCCCTCTGACACCGTGCTTTTAGTTCTCCGTGCCAGGGTGCTGGGCAGCCCCAGCTAAGGGTCCACTGTTGGCCAGGGGTTGGCAACAACCCACTCTTCAGAGCAGAGTGGCCCCGGGGCATTGCTGTGGGTCACTTGGCCGGAGTCTCACTGTAGAGCTGGAGGGCAGAGGTGCTGGGTTCGGGCCTTTTACTGCTCCCTCAGGAGGCTGGGCGAGGGGGGAGACCCTCCAGAGGGGGCATCTGGTGCTTGTCTCTCCCCATCCTGCCTGTACCTGTTGGCGTTCGTGCACATGTGAGTGTGTGCGTGTGGCTGGGGGTGGCTGTGGGCGTGGACAGGAACGCGTGTGCACGAGCACAGGTGCCTTCCACAACCGGAGAGGACTGCAGCCTCCCTCCCGCGCCCTCAGCCTCCTCCCTGGGACAAAGGGACTCAGCCTCCGAAGGTGACATGGCTATTTCTGAGCCTGGATTCATGCCAGTGGCAGCATGTGTTTTTGTGTGTGTGTGTATGTGTGTGTGTGCGCACGCGCGTACCCTAGACAGGAGGAGCTGGAGGGTGGGTGGCAGGAGTTGCAGGCGGCAGTGAGAGGGCTGTGAGCTCCGGCTCAAAGCATCTGTGCTGGGGTCGGCCCTGCTGACCTCTATAGAGCTCTTGGGCAGTTTCCTCATCTGTCTGAGCCTCACTTTTCATATCTGTAAAATGGGTGCATATTGCTTACTCAGGAGAGCACCTAGGAGGGCCCCAACATATGGTGGTGGGGTAAGAACCATGACAGGGCCACTCGGAAGGGAGGGAGTCAGCCAGGAGGACACAGGGTTGCCCACGGTGGCGGGGGGTAGTTCCGGGGCCCAGAGACAGGGCAGCTGGGAGCTGGTGGGCGCGGTGAGACTCTTCTGGAAGCAGTGCTGTCCCTGGGCACTCAGGGACACCCGGTGGAGGCAGTTCTCGCCCAAAGCCAATTCTGTCCTGTTCAATTTCGAGTTGAAGTGCAAACAAAGCCCAGCGCCCGCTGCTCCCACCCCAGATCAAATTTGGCGCTATGATTTCTCTGCGGGCGGCGGCCTGCCTTCCGGGGAGGGACCCTTAGGGGAAGGATGGCACCAGGGCCAGGCCCAACCACGGGGCTTGTGGGCGGGAGCCATCAGGGCCTAGACCATTTTTGTCTGGGACAGCTAGTTCGGACGGTGGGGCTCTTCCACCCAAATTAAATTTTAACTCAGCTCATAAATCTTCAAGTCGGTCCCCTGCCACCCCCACCCCCGCCCGGTCTACCACCAGCCACAGCCCAGGGGGAGCCCTGGGGGAGCCTCCTTGGATGCTGTGTGGCTGCTTTGGGAAGAAGGGACAGAAGTGCACAGACCGTCCTGAGGGTTCCCCTGGCCACCAGCCACTTGGGCTGGGCCTGTCGCAGGTGGAAGCTTAGTTCTGGGCTAGGGTTCGGTGGGCTCTGCTGGCAGAAAGGCCCAGATTCCAAACACAGCCCCGCATCTTGTCAGGCACGACCAGCTTAGGTCAGTTTCCGAACATCCGGGGCCCTTCGTTTGCTCAGTGGGGGAATGACTGCACCCCTTGTCGGTAGGGATGTGGGGAGGAATAAGGGGCGTGAAGTAGATAAAGCTCTGGGGCCAAGGGAGGTGGCCTGGGTACCCCCACCCGATGGCGAAGTGGCCTTGTCTGCGGGACCAGCCTCCTTTCTTTGCTCCCCTCCCCCCAGAGCACTGGGGGGCGTGCGTTTGGACATGGGTCTGGCTGGGAGCCCCCAGGGCTGGGCTGGGGAATGAAGGGCTGGTCATCCTGCCCCAGGCCCCCGGGCAGGGCCAGCGGGAAGCTTCCCTTGTTATTTGCTCATCTGTGGAGGGATAAGGTATGGGGGTCAGCTTGGGGAATTTCATGCCCTGTGGCCACCTCCCGCTCAGAGGAGAGAACATTCCTGTTGTGGCCCCAAACCTCCCCTCCCCCAGCTTTCTACTCTCCAGCCAAACGCCCCCCCCCATGTCCCCTGTGGAACCCCATGGCCCTAGGATGAAGTCCAGGCCCCTTTCTCTTGTGACCCCAGCTGACTGCACCCCCGCTTTGACGTCACCTTCTCCCGGCACCTGCACGGAGTCAGCCCTTTCTCTGCCTACCGACTGCTGCTCACGCTTTAGGAATCAGACTGTACACATTCAATCCACGTTTAGGGAAAAAAGAAAGGGAGGGAGATCCTCCCCATAGTACAGGTGACAGCACTGAGAGCGCTAGGACACGTCCAGGTCTCCAGGCAGCAAAGGAGCCCGGGTGGGACTTGCAACCTCATCCCCTGCCTGCCTGCTGACTTCTGCAGCCCCCAGGAGGGACAGCAGCAGGAAGGAGCCTGCCAGCCCTTCCCTGAGCCTGTGGGTGCTGACGCCATCCACTCTCCTCCGTGGCAGGGCCCCCCCCCCGCTCCTGTCCCCACACCCCCATCTCCTGGCTGTCGCCTCCCTGGAACACATCCGGTCCTAATGCAGGGTGCCTGGCTCGCCCCGGACCCCATCCTCGCCCTTCACGATCCCGGGCCCCGCCGTCGGTCCACCACCCTCCTGGGCTGCCTCTGTCCACGCGGCGGCCACTCCGCCACCTCCCGGGGCGGCTGCCATGGTGATCTACACCCCCCAAATGCATATCTGTCCTCCGCCAGCGGCGCGCAATTAACATTCCCACCCGTAAACGATGCGGGGCCATATTTCACCGGCACCCAAATGTGGACCACAAAGGCATTAACATAAATGATGGTGCCGTTAAGTGAGGCTGAGATTTCCGGGCCTCGCAGAAGTGCACCTGCACAGGGCTTGTGGGCCAGGAAACCAACGGAGCCCGCCCTCCTGACTCCCTGGGGCCCCCACCCCATCTCCATACCCAGAGCCCCCAGGAACACAGAAGAGGACTCAGCCTGCTGCTGCCCCTCCCACATGGGGGATGCTGCTTCTGCTGCCTGGGGAGGGACTATGGGGGGAGATCAGGGTGGGGAGTTGCCACGTTACAGATCTCACTACCCAGGCCTCCCAGCACCCCCAGAGCCTACGCCCTTGTTTTTGTCAGGGCTCCTACTTAGGGCAACGGGGAAGGGCCCAGGCCAAGGGAGGGGCCCTCGGGGTGTGTTTGGCTCCCATCCAGCAGGTCATGTGCTCGGGAACGAGGACAGGCGGCGTCAAGCCGGCCACACACGCCCCTGTGCCAACCTTCACCACCCCTTGCTGGAGCTCAGGCTGGGACGTGGGGGACCCAGGTCCCAGGCTGCCAGGTGCTGCCACGGATGCCCCGAGGTGACAGCGGCTGGTGGGATGGACACGGTGTCCAGCCAGCCTGGATGTGGGCGGCTGGAAGGAAGGCTGGACGCGTGGCCCAGCAAGGCTTTCTCCGCACTATGGCAATCCACTGCACACTTTCCTTGGGCTGTTCTGGAAGCCAAAAGAGGGCCGGCAAGGGCGGATGAAGGCTTAGCTCCTCATTTCTGGTGCCAGGGAGTGGTGGGAGGAAGCCGGGTCGTGTGGGCAGGGGAGTCCAGGCCTCCCTGGCAGCCAGCGGGAGGGCTCTGCTTGCCGGGGAGGCCCACCATTTGCCATGGCCTCCATCGCCGCCTGCCTGCCCCGGCCTCCTACTCTGCTCCTCCCATGGCCACCTGGGCCTTCAGTGACTCCCCAGCCCCCTCCCAGGGTCCCAGGAGCTCTGTTACTCAAAGTTACTCAAAGTGCTCGGCAAAAATAAAGTTGAGCCCCCTGGGGAACTCCTCCAAGTTGAGTTGGTAGCAGTTGCTGCCTCCTCTGGGAAGGGACCAGGCCAGGGCACTGGGGAGCTGTAGCCAGGAGACGGAAGGGCGTCAAGAGGCTCAGCGGGCAGGCAGGGCTGGGGAGGGAGGAGCAGCAGGGACTCGGGGGCAGAGAGGCCGGGCCCAGCCTCCACTCTGCTCCTCCAAGGCAGAGAGACCTTGGATGGGCATGGCTGCTCTGGGAGCTGCCGATCACCCACCAGCGGGGGAAGAGAGGCTCCTGGTGGGGGGCCGGGATGTAAGCCTGAGGGGATAAGCCCACCTCTCTTGGGAGACAAGCCACCTCCCACCTCTCCTTCCGCTGCTCACCCAGGACAGCAGAAGGCTTCGGCTGTGAGCTGTGGGACGCCTGAGTCCCTGTGCTCCCAGCTCAGGGGCTCCTCAGCAGGTACCCGCACATGGTCCTCCCTGCCCCGGGGGTGCTCCCTGCACCTCCACGCCAGCCCCGGGGCCTCTGTCCCCATCTGTGTGGCAGCTACCTGCAGGGCCCAGCCCTGTGTCCCACGCCCTGGGCCCCCAGAGAGGGGCTGTACACCATCTGCCTGGTAACACCACCTGTCCCTGTGGCTTCAGGCCTTCCAGCCCTTAAACTGGGACTTTCTGAGTTTCAGTTGCCTTGACTGTGAAATGGGGAAAATATGCTTCCTCAGAAGGCCACGAAGAGTATGAAACGAGTCTGTGCGGACGGGAAGAGACTGAACATGAGTCCTTCGCACGCAGTAGGCCCTCTGTGGGTGGAGACAGCCGTTCTGTTACTACTCGAGATCGTGGTGTCTTTACAGTCACTGGTGGTATTGGGGAAACCAGCGAGGGAGAGTGAGGCCGGCCCCACCTGGTGGGCAACAGTCCCGGAGAGAGAAGCGGAGGCTGTCGAGAGAGGGTCACCCAGAAAGAGAGATGTGGCCAGGGACCCCGGGGTCCATTCCTCTGAGCTCCTGGGGCTCCCCGTGGCTGGAGGCAGCCAGATGCCATGGGTGTGAGAGTCCGCGGGTGACCAGGAGGTCCCACGGCAGGCTGGGGAGTGATGTAAAGGGACAGCAGGCACAGCCTTTTGAAGTCCCATGGGCCTCAGAACAAGACGATGCTGGGTGGGTGACAGTGAAGGGGGTGGCCTTTTCCGTCGGCTGAGAGCAACCATGGGTTCTAGGTCAGAATGAGCAGGGCGCCGCCTTGACTCTGCTATTTACCAACTGCGAGATCGGGGTGAGGGGGCTGACTGTCCCGTGTGCCCAGGGTCTGTGCGGAAACCAGGAAGGTCCCAGGCAAACCAGGGCCTGTGGTGACCTCCATCTCTGGGCCTATCTCCTCACCTGTACCATGGGAAAGCAGCCCTCCCGGGGGTGGAGTGGGACCAGGATTCGACCCAGGAGAGGTCCTGGGAGAATCAAACCAGACCCAGCAGGGCTCATGGGCTGAGCGCGCGGGGCTCCTCCAGGCCCTGGCTGTCCTCGGGAAATGGATCCAAGGGTGTTTTTCCATCCAGGGGCCTAATAGTCGGCAGTAATTCACCGTCGCGTTTCCCGGTGGGTAGGAAATCCACAAATAAGTGAATTCAGGCAGCAGGGCACAATTATGGAGCCCAGTGCTTTATTTCCCCATCCCGTCTCCAGCCCCAGCCGGCTTCGGGTCGATAATAATTTATGTCGCAGCCCCCGCAGCAGAGGGGAGGTGGCCCAAACTGGTTACGTGGGCTTGGAGTCCCCCTGCCTGTACCAGCGGCGTGCTCACAGGAGGCTGGGAGGAACGGGTGGGGACTGGGGAGGAGGGGGACGTGGAGGCCGTGGGCAGGGCGGCCACCAGCCAGGGGAGACGCTCTGCAGCCTCAGGCCTGGTCCCTGACCACCGATTAGGCCCACCACCGTCCATGGCAGGGGCGTCGTGGGGACGAAAATGGGGCCGGGGAAAGCAGTGGGTCTTGCCCCCACGCAGTTTGGGCGGTTGTCCTACGCCCAAGTTCCCAGGGAAAACCTAAGGGGGGAAAGTGATGGGGGACCAGCCCAGCGGTGGCCTTGGCCAGAGTCACCTCCACGGGACACTCAGAGTAGAATGCAAAGCAGAGGAGTATCTGCTGGAGGCAGGGCCTGGCCTCTGACCTCTGGGCCAGTTAGGGGTCTGTATCGGGGACCCTGCCGGGAGGAGGGGGAGAAGGAGAGAGGGACCCTGTACGGGTGGGGCAGCTGACACTCGCAGCGGCCAGGGGAGGGGGTGCAGGGTGTCCCGGGGTCTCCGCGAACAGCCCCCCCTGCAGGGCGATCGAGCAGCATTTACCCTGCTGCGGAAGGAGCCGGGCTAGGATTCGGAGTTCATCATTTACGTGGCTGATTTCACCATGTTTCATGTTCTGTCATGTCTCCCGCCGTTAGAATTTCATTCTTCCCTCTGGGGACATTTGGACGTGAAAGAGGGATGCTGTGGGGGCGGCGGCACCAAGCTTCCCCGGGTCCCTGGGCCGGGCCCGTGCGAGGGCCGAGGGCCCAGGGCAGGCAGGGGAAGCAGCTTTACAAGAGAGCTCGTCTCGCAGGCGACAGTAATGACAGCTAACTCCTGTAGGTGTGCGGAGTGCCGGGGCCAGGCGTCTGTGCTGCCTGCAGTCCTCACCACAGGCCTGAGGGCGCGCCCCTCACCACCCCACCTCGGGAGTGTGGGAACTGATGCCCCAAGATCTCACACGCAGGCCCCCAGTAACACAGGGGCTGGAGCTGCCTGAGGGGCCCGACTCCCCCTCTGACTCCAGGCCGCTGACCACCTAGTCCTCCGGTAACAGCCCTCCTAACCCCAGTGCCGTAGGGTGGCCACTGGGCCCCAGCATGGTGGAGGGCTTGTCCAAGGTCATCCAGGGCTGAAGCGCCGTCCCTGTCCCCGCTGTCCAGCCCCCCTTTCCTGGGCCTCATGGCCTCTGGCCTTTCTCTCAGACGGAGGCCTCTCTCTGTCCCCGGCTGACCCCAGCCACACCTGGGGAGGCCTCAGGCTCCATCTCCTGACGGGAGCTGGGCAGAAACCTCACTTGCTGAGAGTGGACAGGGGAGAGGTCACGTGGCTGTCCAACCTTAATTAAAGGGGCCCCTCCTGAGGACCGGGGCCGACAGCACACCTTGCTGTACTCACAAGGCCCGCCTGGGCCCCTTCTCGACTCCCCACCCACCAGAAAGTGGGACCACCTTCCTCCTTGGCCTATATTAGGGGCAGGGGATGTCCCGGGGGTAGCTAGTGGGTTGAGTAGGGTTGGCCCCCGCCCTGGCCCCTGTCAGGGGCCATGTGGCCCTCCGGGGTGGCCTGTGGCATGGCACAGCCTCAAGGCCAGCCACTCAGAGAAGCCTCCCCTTCTCTTGTCTTTCCGCCTGGCTTTTAAAAAAAATTAAACACGGATGGTTTCATCTTGGGAGAATTAGTATTCCAGGCAGGGCTGGGGGATGTGATTAGAATGTCAAGGCCGGAGCCACGGAGCTGTAAGGGAAGGGAAGAGGGGCTGTGGCTGGCAGGGGCCCTGGGTGGGGGCCGAGAGTGCTGGCCTGCCCAGGAGGCACGATGGGCCTTCCAGGGCAGGCGGCTTCTAACCCGCCCGTGTCCCGATCATGGGGAAGGCTGAGGCTGAGCGTGGCCAGTGGGGCTGGCAGCGAGTCCAGGACTGGAGGAGGAGGAGGAAGTACTGGGACAGCTTAGGGCAGAGACTGGGCAGGACATGTGGCCCCAGCCCCGCTCCCCTACCCCATCCATTCCCCCTCTCATTCAGCTCTCATGTGCTGAATGTGTGTGCCTACTACGTGCCAGGCACTGAGCCAGATGCTGGGAGGCCAGGAGCCAGGGACACACCTGTCCTCAGCCACCAGATGTCCCTGACACAGACCACTCCTGGGGACACAGCAGGCACTCACCAGAGACTGGTTCGCTGGACATGTGAGGGGTCTTCCAGAGTGTGCTTTGAAGAACAGGTGAATCTTGGGAGGTTACCAGGTAATTGCTGGAGCAGATTTAAAGTGCCATCTTTGCAGCAGGACTTCTCAGGGCCTTTAATGTATGTTCATTGGAGGGGGTCCTGGGTGGCTCAGTAGGTTAAGTGTCTGACTGTCAGTTTAGGCTCAGGTTGTGATCTTGGGGTGTGGGATGGAGCCCTGAGATAGGATCCGGTCTCAGTGCAGAATCCGCTTCCTCCTTCTCCCTCTTCCTGGGCCCCACCCACTCATGCCTGCTTGTGCACACGCTCTCTCTCTCTCTCTCTCTCTCTCTCAAATAATTAAATAAATAAATTAGACGTGCTCATGGCCCTGTGAACCTGGGGGGAGGGGCGCACAGCCCGCAGCTTCCACTGGTGTGAGCACAGCCCACTTGTCCCCTGGCCACCCAGGAAATGCTGGTGTGGACACAGAGCACGGGCACAGCACCAAGATGAGTGGGTTTATACCCGGGCTCCACAGTGGACCCACTGGATGACCTGGGCGGGCTCTGGAACGTCCCTGTTTCCTCAGGTGGGAAGTCGAAATGGTCATAACAGGGCCCGTGGGCTCAGTGAGGGGGGTTCACCTGCCTCGGACTTCATACGGGCTCTGTGTCATCCACATGGGGCATCTGCAGGACTCTGTCAAGTTAGCCGGGTTGTTGTTGCTGCGGCTGACACGGTCTGTGCCCTTAAGAGCTCACAGCCCAAGGCGGGGAAGACCATTAGAACCCAGGGTGCAGGGCGCCTGGGTGGCTCAGTGGGTTAAGCCGCTGCCTTCGGCTCAGGAGGGATTCCACTAAGGAATGGAATCCCTCCTGAGGGTCATGATCAGGTCATGATCTCAGGGTCCTGGGATCGAGTCCCGCATCGGGCTCTCTGCTCAGCGGGGAGCCTGCTTCCTCCTCTCTCTCTCTCTCTCTGCCTACTTGTAATCTCTCTCTGTCAAATAAATAAATAAAATCTTTAAAAAAAAGAACCCAGGGTGCACAGTGCCAGGGCCAGGGTGGGGGGAGCCCGCAGAAGATGGACATGGGGTTCAGCAGGGGGGTGACAGAGTGGCTGTGGGAGCAGGCCTCAGGGCAGGAGGCCTGGATGGCCAGGCCCTGCTGGACGTGTCAACTCCATCCAGCCCCCCTGCCCTCGAGGGGTCTTCCATCCTCAGACTGGCACCTCCTGTCAGTGGTGGGCTGGGCCATCATTGGGCATCTCTGTTACTGATTTCTTCCTTAGTGGAATCCCTCCTGGTACGTTTCTCCTGGTCCTTCTAGATCCCGGTCCTCCCGGAACAGGTTGGTCTTACTTCTATAGGTCAGCTGTCCAGAAAGCCAAGGACAGGAGGTGCTGCCTTCCTCAAACAGCCCCTCAGTCCCTGCCCCAGGGCCTCCGGCCCCCATCACTCCCCCCGGGGGTCCTCTGTCCTGCAGCATGGCTGTGCCTGTGGTGGGGCCCAGCACTGAACAGGGCTCCGGTTTGGTCTGATGGGGCGGAACCAGGGAGGAAGCAGGGTGCATGTGACCGCCTTCCGTGCCCAGTTTGTCCTCCCTTTAACACAGCCTGTCCAGACCCAGGAGCTGGGCCCCTCCGTGCCCGCTCCAGGCAGCCACCTCGCTCTGCAGGCACAGAGAAAGCCGGGCTGATGGAAAGCAGGGTGCCCAGGGAGCCAGCGAGGCTAGGGACTTCCTGATGGAGGGGACACCTGTCAGCCTGAACTGAAAGGTAGGCTCCTGAGCGAAAACCTCTCGAGTCACCCCGTCTGCCCCCATCTGAGCGCAGGGAGCCTGGCAAAACTGTTTGGTTACTAACCTCGTGGGGCCGATGCTAGCAGCTGAACATGCAGGTGCAGAGGGAAGGATCATTTATTTCTGGGAAAAGTGGCCCAGGGAGGCTGACCCAGAGGCCAGAGGCTTGGCAATGCTGGACTGCCAGCTCCTCGTTTACCAGGATTCAGAAAGTCGCCCACCCTCCCATGACCATGGCATCTTTGGCTGTCCCTGTGGTCCCCAGGGGGGCTGGGGCCCAAGTGCCTCCTCCCCCAGGGTACACGCAGGGCAGGGGCCTGGGTTGACTTTAGCCCAATGCCCCCCAACCTGGGCCTGCTACCGGGGCAGTAAGGGCCTGGGTTTTGGTGGCCACAGGTCCCAGCAGCCCCTGGGCAAGGCCAGGCCCTGTAGGTTCCAGGAGCAAAAGGGGCCTCGTTAGAGACAGCTTCAAAGAGCCTCGTTATTACAAAAGTGTGCTTTGAACCCTTCTCCTTCTCTCCTTAAGGCAGCCTCCCCAGTGAAAAGGAAGGTACACAATGAGCCGCAATGAAGCAGCCTCGGAGGAAAGCCAGGCGTCTGCAGGGCAGAGAGGGAGCCCCAGTCCACCCTCGCGGGCCGGCATGAAGTGTGGGCTCCCTTTCTTCCTTTATTTTAAACGGGCTCTCTTTTTCCCCTTCCTCCTCATTCAGCGGGTCTCTCAGACTGTGCTTTAAGTCCTTTTGAAGTGTTACAACCATTTTCTCCTCTTTCAATTAACAAGAAAAGGAAGCTAATAGCTTTCGGAGCCACTCGCTGTAAGTATTAACAAAGTCTGGCCGTGCGGCTGGGGCGAGCAGCTCTGGGCCCGCATGTTTACGGGAAGGAGGGGAGGGGGTGGGAGATTTCGAACGCGGAGATGAAAATCCCTTGGCACGGGCTTCTGTGGTTCAGGGAAACGGGAAAACTGGGAGAGCCAGGCGAAAGGGCGCCCGTCCCTGGGGGCCAGAGGCTGGCGTGGCCGGCGGGAGGGAAGTGGAGACTTCTGGAAGAAAAGGCAGCTTCCACCAGCTGCACCCGGGTAGCCTGGACGGTCCACGTGCACGGCCTGGGATCCGTAGCTTGTGGCTTTCACTATGGTCAGGGGTAGAGGTCCTCATGGGACTGGCAGATTTTTTTAAAAGATTTTATTTATTCATTTGAGAGAGAGAGGGCACGAGTGTGTGTGGGGCACGAGCAGAGGGGAGGGGCAGAGGGAGGAGCAGACTCCCTGTTCAGCAGGGAGCCTGATGCGGGACTCGACCCCAGGACCCTGAGATCATGACCTGGACCGAAGGCAGATGCCCAACTGACTGAGCCACCCAGGCACCACTGGAGGACGGGCATTTGAATACAGCATCTGGAGGGTGGGTGCGGAGGGTCCCCAGGGTACACACCAGACCACAGCCCCTTCCTCTGTAAGACGGAGAGCTCCTGAAGGAACCCAAGACAGGGGAGCAGGCTGAGGGAAGCAGGGGGCAGGGGAGGGGAGCTGACAAGCCCTTGAGCGGAGCCTGGGTTCTGAAAGCTCCTGGGCCTTTTCCCCGGGGCCCCTGTGACACCCCTCCGCCAGAGGCCGCACACCTGCCAGACACCCCTACAAAGCGTGGCTCCACACAGCTGCCCCAGAGCACCCACACGCAGACCATGTAGGACCCGTTTCAGAGCCAGGGTGGCCGGGGGCCCCCACTGAGAGCACAAGGAGGCACTGGTGGCCCAGGGGAGGGGGCAGGACCAGATCTTCTGCCTCCAGACTCCACCGCCCACTACAGCCGAGGGCCCCGGTGTGGGGAATGCATAGAAGTACGCCTATTTGCTGGCAGCACTAAGCTCATCACATCCTGGGATCCCCCAGGGCTGGGTCACAACAAGGCCTGCGGAGTAGGGCCAGGCCAGGAGGCAGCCTCCTTCCTGGGAGCCGGTGGGCAGGGCGCCACAAGCCTAGAGCAGGCCTGGGCTTCCAGTCCTGTCCCCTGTCGTGAGCAGGCAGGCTCCTGCCGCTGTGCCGCTCCCTGTAGGCAGAGGGGCAGGCCTGTGGCCAGCGCTGTGCTCCTAGCCCTCCTCTGCCCTGCTTGAGAGGCTGAGAGCAGCCGTCCGGAGCCCACTGAGCCTAGTGCTGGAGGCTGGCCTTGCCCCTCGCCGTCCCCCATCACCCTGGCAGCTCACCTGGGCTTGTTTTGGGGGGGGGGGGTTCCACCACCTGCCCCTGCCCGGAGATTTCCAAGGCACACAAGCATTCCAGGGGCAGGGAGCCACTCTAGATGCCTGCCTGCTCTTCTGTCCCGTTGCCGCCCAGGGACAAGAGCACCTGTATGGTGATCTTTCGAGTCCCTGTTGCTCAGCGGCACCATGGGGCCCTGGTCCAACCCGGCCTCCAGACCACCCAGACGGGGCAGGTGAAGGGCTGCCAGGCCTAGCAAGGCAGGCAGGCAGTGAGCAGGGGACAACAGTCTGGGCTTGTTTGGGCCCTGGGCTGCCCTGCCAGCCCAGCACCAGGAGACGGGAGTGGATTCAAGGCCACCTCTGTCCGTAACTGCCCCCACCCCCAGGTCCTGGTTTCAGCTCACACGCAGAGGCGGGGAGAGGGGCGAGAGGGCGGGCGGCCGGGACATCCAAGTCCTGCGTCTTTTCTCCGAGAAGCTTGACCCAGAAGAGCAGCCCCTTGGGACCCCAGAGCTGCCGGCTGCTCTGCCCCGCTATGACCCGCCTCCCCTGCTCAGGGGTCTGTGTCTGAGGGTGGGCCTGGCAGGCAGCAAGGGCTCCCGCGGCTGTGGCTCCCCCACCCATCCGCCGAAGTCTGGGTTTTGTCAGGAAGCGGTTTAATTAGCAGAGCGGAGGCTTGGGGTTCGCGCTGTGCACGCAGCTCCCGCCTCCGTCTCTTCTCACCAGCGATGGGGTGCCGTGCTGCAGTGCCAAGCCCGGGGGCCAGAGCAAGCGAGAAGGGGGCAGGGTGGGCCATCTCTCAGTGCAGAGGGAGGAGCTGGAGCCTCTGTACACACCCCCTGCAGAGACCTTCTGCTGTCCCCGCCCCCCAGGGCCCCCAGACGCACCCCTCCAGGCAGGCTCCGAGCCCCACAACAGGCGGGCTATGCGGGGTGTTGTTTCAGTCCACCCCCCACTAGCAAGGAGCAGAACGGGGCGGGAACCCACTGGGCCTCCAGGCCTGCCTTCAGGGAGACTGCCTAGCCATTCCTTTCCTCTGAACCCCACTGTTCTCTGCCCCCAGCTCAGGTCCCCACCCCTGTTCCTGGGGACACCGTCCCAGCTTCTCACTGGGTCCCTCCCATGCACCCCAGCACCCTCCAGTTCTCCACGAATGTCCAGTCATGCTTCTCCTTGACTTAATATATTCCCTGACTCCCCAATGCCCTTGGTAGGAAAACCAGACCCCTCAGCAGAACATTCAAAACTCCCCCCAAGGCCAGAATCCCATCTCCCGTCAGCTCAGATCCCTGCCTTCCACTAACTCAGAGCTTTGAGACACCAGCCTTCCCACCACCCAGCCCTCCCACTCTGAGCCTTTGCATATGCTGTTCCCTCTCCCTGAAGTGCCCTTCCTGCCCCATACCTACTGTGAAGTCTCTGTTATGGGAACAGTCCATACACCCAAGTGGAAAAGCTCTCCCTGCCCTGTGGCCCCCAGACCACCGCCCACTGCCCCCTGGAGGGAGGGACACGGCCGTGACAGCTCCCAGGTCCATGCAGCCACAAGAGAGGAGTGACCCACACACTGCAGTCACTGTGGGGGAAGAGCAACAGGCCCCGTGGATGGCCGTCCTGGTGGGAGGAAGTCAGCAGCCACAGAACAAACTCTGGGTTTGAGTCACAAAGAGCCGTTTCATCTATACAGGTCGGATACAGATGCTGACCTCAGCCTGGAAGTCCCAAATAAAAGAAACCCTGGGTCTCCTCGCTTGCGCCAGCTTTGACCTGCTTGCGACGATCTAAACTCTGCCCTCTGTGCCACGGGGCAGCTCTGCCCAGGAAGGGGGGAGCAGGCGTGTTGTTCATTTAAAATACCACTCGACCTAAGTTACCAGCTTAAAGCCCACCTGGGTCTCCAGCAGCACGTACCAGGCATCTGATTAATGATACACACATAATAATCCATCCCTAAGAGCCATAGGTTGAAATGAAGCAGGAGGGCTAATTGCTGATACAGGAATTAATGTCGGTGAGAACCGATCCTCAGGGCAGCGGGGGACTGCAAAGCCAGAGTGTTTCCACTTCAGGGCCAGAGGTAGTGGGGGGAGCCCTGAAGTCCAAAGGTAGGGCCAGGCCCTAGAAGATGGACAGGACAGGTAGGTGGTTGCGGGAGACCCAGCCACACCTGCCCCCTCTCTAGCTTGCCCGAGTTCACATGTGACTATCACAACATGGGAGTCAGGGGAACCCCAGAACCACAGCACGGTGTTGCCTTCCCCATGGGGCTCCCAGTGATGCACCCTCCCAAGCTGGGCAAGGTGGGCTTTTTGCTCCCATAGGGCTCTGTGTGGGTCTCACACTGTGGCCCTCCGAAAACCAGTGGCCTTCCCACTGGACTTCAGGCTCCTGGGGGACAGGGGCTCCTCTCTGGATCCCACATCTTGCATGGTGCCAGGAGCAGGACTCGATGCAGTACATGTCTGGCTGGATGGGGGAGAGAGGGAAGGATGGACGGAGGGATGGATGGACAGATGGATAGGTGAACAGACAGAAAGATGGACAGGTAGATGGATGGAGAGAGAGATGGAGGGAGAGGGCAGTGACAGATGCATGGATGGATGGACAGATGGAAAGAGACAGGCAAATGGATGGAGAGACGGGGAGAGAGAGGGACTGATGTGTGGATGGACGGACGGACAGACGGACGGATGGATGATTGCATGAGAAGGCCTCAGGAAACCCAAGTTCGCTCAGGGCAGGGGGCCCAGGGGCCACCGTGGGTTTGGTTGATGGCATGTTTCTGTTGCACCGAGACTCCGTGTCACGCAGAGAGGGGGACTGGCCCCGAGGTCAAGGCCCTGGCTGTCACATGGGTTGTGCGACCTTGGACAAGCGCCCCCTTCTCAGTGTCATGGTCCTCCCTGCCCTGCCAGCTCTACTGGGCTGTCCCCAGGCTCAAGGGAGATGGCAAAGCAGAAATGACCTGGGAAAGGCGGAGGCAGTTTGTCCCCCGCAGACAGTGTCTCTGTGCGGGGCAGATCCGGCCCAAGTGGAGTGGCACAGACGTGTGGGATCGTGCACTTGGCTCCCTTTCCCCCTCTCAAGTTTCTTTTAATACAGTTATGATGCTATTACGTATAACAAAAAGTAAGACTGTAAGAATCTCAAGCACTTACGAATGCAAGCTTTTATTATGTTGACCCCAAAAATGGTCTGTTTGGCAGAGCTGAGACCTGGAGCCTGTCGGAGCAGGGAAAGCCGAAGCAAGGGGCGGCGAGCACAGACTGTCCTGTAGGGGGCGTACCTATGCGCTGGCCACAGGGGCCCTGGGGCCGAAGCGGGGCTCCTGGGGCAGAACCCTTGGACCGCACAGATTCATTCTGACCTCGCTCCATCCGAGCACTAGAAGGTCCACACGCCGCACTCACTGCAGCCTGGGCTTCTCGACCCCCTCGCGCACCCACTGGGGACGGGAGATATTTGCAGGACGGCGCATTGACGTATTTATTCCTGGGCTTGTCAGGGAGCAAGGGTGGCTTCCAGCAGTTGCCGCTACATACCCACACGCGGGAGGAGCTCTCCCCTCCCAGGCACAGCCAGCCAGGCCGACCCAAGATGGACAAAGTCGGATGGCTCCACCAGGGGCCTTGCTCAGACCCCATTTTTCTCAATGAGAAAGGAGAGTGGGGGGGGTCACAGGGTGCATCTGTGAAGCCTCTACTGTGTACAAGGCGCTGAGCCAGGTCCTGGGGGATCTGACTTGGAGAAGCAGAGGTAGTCCCTTCCTGGGGGCAGGGAGACCGCTCCTTTCAGGACACTGTGGGTTTATGGGACCACGGCCCCCCAAGGAGGAGGGCGGCCCAATGCAGGAGTGGAGGGGTGATGCTGGGCGGACTCTTGCAGGAGTGGGGACGGTGTGGGGGAGAGGCCTGGAGCAAGCCCTGCTTGGGCATTCCGGGGACTCCCGATGGACACCCGCAGGGGCTCCATAGGCTGCGGAGGAGCTTTGCCTTTATCCTGAGGACTGGGAAAAGGGCCCAGCGCTGGGGGGGGAGGGAGCCGCCCTCCTTGATTCTTAACTTCAAAAATGGTTCTTAGCAGTTCTTTGGCAGTTTCTTTCTGTCGTGGGGGATCAGCAGCTCTGGCCGGCTGGAGCCTCTGGGCTCCGAGGACACGGCCACCATCCTCCCGAAACACGGGGGCCCCAGCCCCTCCGCTCCCACCCGCAGCACTACAAACCAGTTTCCCCACCCTGCCTGGCAGGGAGGCAGATGACCTCACTGGACTGTCTCCATCTCTCCCTTTCATAGAGAAATTATGCTTTCTAATTAGATGAAATCACGCGGGGGTGACAGCAGTAAGAACCCGTGCCATAGCCTGGTACTCACCCCTCATACAGGGACGGTCCTGACCTCCCCTCCTGCCCAACAGCCCCCACCTTGGAGGAGCCGCACCCCGTGTCCTGGCTCGCACCTCGGCTAGCAGCAGCCCCTGGCCATGCAGGACCCATGGGGCTGTCTGCTTCTTGGACCCCCTTCCTCCTGGGGAGGCATATACCCGGTCAGCCTGGTCAGCCCCGTCAGCCTCTGCCTGCACCCTACCCCTCGTCCCCTGTGCACCCCACCAGGTCGGGCGTCCAGGGGGCAGTGCACTCAGCCCCAGTCCGGGCTCTGGGCTTATGAAAACATGCACCCCTAAAGATCCCTGTTTTTATGTGTAACCGTCCCAGACAACCAGCGTTTCTCAAATCAGCCACCTTCGGCCCGACAAAGGCGAGTGCCCAGATGCAGCTGAGCCCATCTGGATCCGATTTCAAACCAGAGCTAACACTCTCAGATGTGTCATAAAAGCCCTTTTCCAAAGAGGGGCTCCTGCAGGGGGAATACGGACACCGGGGCACCGCAGGGCTTCGGCATGCCACGCTAATGAGAGGCAATCCGGAGGGCTCGGTTTTGTTTTGGATTCTGAGGACCGGCCAGCCCTACGCCCCAGGTCTCTGTGGAAGGGGAGGATGGCCTTTGAGGGCACTGGGGGGCGTGGAGCCCTGACCCCGGGCCTAGGAAGTGGGGCGGCTGCAGGAGGCAGGCCGGGGACTCCGAGACCCAACTTCCCCGCTTCCCCGCTGCTCCTGCTTCCCACGGCGAGGAAAGGCAGTGCTGCTTCTGGAAGCCGAGGCCGCAGTGGCCCAGTTGGATCCTTTGAATGACATTTTGCGAGAGGAGCAGGTGCTGGGGGGAAGCGGAGCCAGTGCTGGGCCGGGCAGGCAGCCCCTGCACGGCCAGGAGCCCTCAGAACTTCTCTTCTCTTTCCAGTCCCTCCGCCCCCAGCAAAAAGAAACCGGGGAGCTTTGAGGAGGGTGCTCTGCGCGGCCCCCTGTTTGTTGTCTGGATTTGAGACAGGCAGGGAGATGATGGGGAGTCCTCCCTGCCCCCCTCCGGCTCACTGGAGAGCAGTTTCAAGAATGCGGGGTCCAGGGGGATGGGAGGAGAGGGGGCCGCGGCCCAGGCTGCCCGCCCCTGCGTGGCTCCTGATCTCCCTGGGTTTAATCGCTTGTATTGTTTTTTGGCAGGTTGAGGAGGCAGGGAGTGGGTGAGCAGGACTCCTTTTTGGACAGACAAGACCAGGGGCTGAAGCAGGAATAACTCGCCCCTCCCCCCGCCTCCCCGGCAAGGAAACCTTCTCCGAGGCAAACAGGAGAAGCCAAGCAGGGCTGCGCGCTCCCCCCAACATCCTTCCAAAGAGAGGGATGCGGGGCCTGACGGCTCAGCGGCGCGTGTCCGCAGCTCCAGCCCCGCGGTGAACATCTGAACTCCTCAGCGGGGTAATGGACCCCCGCCTGCCCCCCCGGAGACGCAGCCTGAGTGGCAGGAATACCGAGTCTTTGGAGAGTGGCTCCCTCCCAGCTCTGCCACGCAAGAACGCTCTCGGCACCGGAGCCCATTCTGCCAAGTGACTTAAAGGGATTAAAAAAAAAAAAAAAAAAACTTGGTGAAGAAAAGGGGGTAAAAGCCACGAGGAAGCCTTTCAGAGGAGGCGGCGAGGCCGACAGACAAAAGGGCAAAAGTTGAAAGGGGACAGCGAGAGGCCACCTCGGCAGGATGGACGCCGGGCTCTAGGGCATGCCTGGGGAGCAGGAGCCCAGAACCCCCTCGGGTTGTGCACGGGAGTCCCGGGGCTGCAGGGGGTGCCTCGGCAGGCCCCCCATGCATGCCCCTCGCTCCGGGGGGAGAGGCCAGCGGCGGCTGGAGCCCAAGGGACAGAGTGTGCTACCCCAGGCCCGCGACCACGTCTGAGCGTGAGGGGCCCCGCAGAGCAGAGTGCGGGGCGTCCTCTCCACTCCCCGGGGCGCCCCTAGCTCCACGCAGCACCCCAGCCCTGCGGCCTGCACCTGAGTGCCAGGGCCGCAGGGTCGGCATGTGAGTGTGTCCAGGCCCACCTCAACGGGAAGCATCCAGAACAGAGATCCCAGACAGGCCCAGCAGCTCAGGAGGTAAGGCTGCAGATGGGCTGCGGGTGGCCCGGGAAGGCCCAGTGGCTCCTCGTGCCGGAGACGGCTGCTCTCTTTCCCGCTGGGTTGCACTGGGGCATCAGAGCTCCCCGGGTCTGCAGCTCTGCGCCACAGCCCCATACAGACCATCGGGCAACCAGCAGTTTCTGCTTGCCAGGGGAGGGGTCTTCTGCTACCTGGCGGCATGCTGTACCCCCAGGTGGGTGGGTACAAGGGTTTTCTGGAGTAAACCACTGCTCCAGAGCTGGGGTGGGGGGGTGGGGGATGGGGTTGGTGTCTTACTTTGAGCCCCTCTGAGTTCTGCCCAAAGCGGGCAGTCGTGAGGCCTTGGGGGAGGCAGGACCTTGGGTGACACTGGCCAGGGCACCTGCTGCCCTCCCACTTGGCTGGGAGGACCCAGGTTGGGGTTGGGCCAAAGCCACCACCCGAGACCTCACACCTGCTGGTCCTCAGGCTTCACTGCTCTGGCTTCCAGTCAGCCCTGCTGCTGGGGAGAGTGGCTTGCTGGGGGCCCCGGGATGGGCACACAGCAGGCCCGAGCACCCCTCATCCTCACTCAAGCAGCAAACGGCCAGGGCTGGGCAGGTGGAGAGCTGGGTCCTGCCTGGGGGCAGGGGGGTGGCTCCACTCTTCCGGGCTTCCCAGAGGCCCGGAGGGAAGGCTTGTGCCTCCCTAAACACAAATTCCAGGCCACTTCCAGCAGCGGCGCCCAGGGCAGGGCAGGGAAGCCCCAATTCATTACCAAGATGGAAAATGACACTTCTCTGCACGCTTCCCCAGGAGAGGGGCTGATTTATGACTGCGCCAGAGCCCGGACATTCGTCAGCGCCGCGCGACGCGCACGCCGTCTGCGGGGGCATTAATAGCCGTGTTATTAGCCACCGGCGTGAAGGATGCCCTGCGGATCGGCTATTTGCTGTTATTTATTATGAAGGCGCGCCAGCCCAGCAGCGGGGCCGACGGGCGTCACCATCGCAGGGAGTCTGTGCTTGGCCCTGTCCACCTGGACTCCCCTCCCTCATCCCTACCACAGGCTCTCCCACTGTCCCATCACTTGCCCCTGCTCACCTCCCAGCCCCGAGGAGGGGTTGGGGTGCAATTCCTGGAGCCCACAGCTGCTCCCCAGGCCTGCACCCCTAATATTTATGGAGAGTCTGCTCAGCGTGGGGCTCTGCCTATGGTGAGCTGTGGAGCGAGTGTCCTTTCATCCCGAGGCAGAAAAGCAAAGAGAACCAAACTGGGGGGCCAGGCAGACATGGATTGGTGCCGGGTCCCTCTTGTTACGAGCAGTTTGACCTTGGGCACATCCCTTCCCCTCCCGGAGCGCGCTCCCCCACTTTGTGCGCTGGGTACATAGGCCAGCTGGAGAGGTGAGGAGGTCCTGGAGGGCCTAGCCTGCCGCAGGCGCTCCCTGGCCAGCTATTGCCACTAATGGGGCCCCCCATCTGGCCAGAGGGGTCTGCAGACCTGCTTATGGGGGGAGGCAGCCCCCATGAATCCCTGTGTGAGCTGGACACAGTGCACCCCCCCCCCCCCCCGGTGCCAGTCCTCTGCCGAAAGGGTTTGAGAGTTCAGGGCCGCGGTCAGAGAAGGTGAGCGCCGTGGGGGAGGAGTGTCTGCGGCTGCTGGACCAATCCCTTCTGCCCTCTGGGCCTCAGTTTTACCTCCCCTGGGAAAGGCAGACAATCTCCAAGGTCCTGTGACTCCCCGATTCCAGAGTTCTGGTTGCTGGGGGGGGGGCACCCTTGGGCGTCTCTGTGAGGTGGGAGGCAAGGGGCCTTCCAGAACGTGAGGCTGACCTGAAGGTAGAGCTATGGTCAGGCAGTGCCAGGCCAGCCCCCCGCTACCAGAGATGAGCGGGGCGGGGCGGGTGGGCAGGCAGCCAGACGTCTTCCCCAGGTTTCTCCCTCCGGGGCTGAGCAGGGCCCCCTGGGCAGCTGAGAGCGCAGGGAAGAGCACTGGACAGCGAGTCCAAGGCCTCGGTCTGTGTCCAGTTCCTCCACCACCGGTGGCACAGTTCAGACCAGGCAGTCCCTCTTCCTTTCTGGGCTACTGGGCCGAGGGTGCCTGGGTGGTTATCCCCTCCAGGGCTGGGGCCGAAGTGGAGCCAGCCTCTCTCTTCTCTCTCACTGCCTGTTTCTAGGTTTTAGATTGCGGCGGCCTTCCCTTTGGCATCTTCATTCACTCATAAATTCACTCACTCATTGACTCATTCATTCATTCACCAGATGCTTATCAACACTCCCCTGCCAGGCTCTGGGCTAGGCTGGTGAACGGGACAGAACGTATCTTGGTTTAGAGGAATTTACATTCTGGTGGGAATGTTTGGACCATCAACTCAGGATAAGAAGGGGATCTCTCCAGGAGCAGGGCCTGCGTGTGGAAGATGCCGCACAGCTCCCAGGGTCAGAGGAGAGCACCACCAGCCAGCTCCCAGCCTCTGTTTCATGATCCTGCTCCTCTCTCTTGGCCCCTGGCTGCCTGGATCCTGCAGGCTGCTGGGAAGGCCAGCAGCACTGACCCTACAAACCCCGGGGTCCCCTCCCCACTGCCCTTCTCTTCCTTCCTTCCGTTCCCTGCCCCAGAGAAAAGACATCAAGCCCCTCTTCTAGCTTCTGAAACTCCCCTGCCCTTTCCTTTTACCTTCCCCAAAGGAATAAAGCCTGCGTCTAGGCAGCCTGACTAAAAATGCGCGCAGACAGACAGAAATATCAGGAATCGGGATATCTTATTAAATAACGTGGGGAGAGAGGGAGAAACAAAATTACACATGTCTCCTTTCATCTCCCCACCCCCTCCCGGCCCTGCATAGTTTAATATCGCACACTGTTATCAATATAATTAACCTCCTAAGACACAGTTTTAAAGTCTTGTTTTTTTAAAGGGATTTGCATTCTCTGAAGTTCAGGACATCCCGCCGCCCGGCACCGCCCAGACGGCCTACGCAGCGAGGTGAACTCGAGGTACATTTTTAGGGGATTTGCATACCTGTCTGCAATTACCGCCAGTGATAACAGCTGATGCATAATGCATACAGCATGAAATTAGAAAAATAATTAACTTTAGGTTTTAAAAGAATCCCCTACCACCAACCCCGGCCCCCACCCCACTCCGCTCCCCCTTTTTCTACAAGTTCTCAACGGCACCTGTGGATGAGAACTGGGGCAGTCCCGGGGCTCACAAGGGCCTGGAGGGTCATGGCAGACGACTCCCTGCCCGAAGGCGGTGCCTTAAATGTGTGGTGGGCTTAGAGCCCCCTGGGCCTGAACAAGGGCTTGGAAAAGGCCCGCTCCCCAGAAGTTCCAGCTCGCAGTTCCCATCTGGATCTGCCTGGGAGCGCTGCCTACTGCTAAGACGGGCATGGTCCCCTGTTGTATAGGCCACTCTGCAGGCCCTCTGCTCAGGCCTGAAAACAGCCATCGCTTATCCTCCCAAGACCCAGGATAGGCGGATCACTAATAGTCCCATCTTACAGAGGAAGGCCTGAGACCCAAGGCCCCCCTTAGGTGGAGATGCTGGACTGAGCCCGGGCGGGCCCCCTGGGCTACTGGCGTTACAGGGGTGGGGATGGGGGACTTCCTGGAGGTCGGAGGGATGGGGACGGGGGGGTGGCAAGCTCTTCCAGCCCCCCACCTTGTGGCCCACCTCCTATGGTATTGCTTCGAGTTAAGCTGGAGGAGTAGTGCTGGCTGGTGGGGAAGAAAGCGGGGGTCCCTCACTAATTTAAGCAAAGGTTTAATTTAGGAGTCATCATGGGTGTGGAATGAACTTGTCTTGGTGAAGCTCCTTTTGGGGCCAGGGTCTCCTGCCTTACCCCTTCTGGGCTGAGGAACTGCTTCTGTCCCCAGCCTGCCCTATATACCCTGCCCCTGCCTCGGGCCCGGCTTTTCTGGGAAAGTCCTGGTGGCGGGGGGCATAGGAAAGGGAAGGGCGAGGGGCTCCCTAGCTCAGCTGTTTGGGGAGCCCTGCCAAGACAGGTGGGCAGTTGCCCGGAGAGGGTCATGGGAGCATCTCGGGGTCCCTCCCCGGGACAGGGTGAAGCAGCCCTTCTTTCTAAAACCACTTGGTCCTGTGCTAGGCGCTTTGCACAGCCCCTCCGCTCTTGTCCTTCCAGCAGGATGGTGCAGATGAGGAAGCTGAGGCCCAGAGACGGGTCACCACCAGGCACACCGTCAGGGACTGGTGAGGCAGGATTCAAACCTAGCTGTGTTGTCCCCTCCCTGCTTCTAGTTCACGTGCCTCCTTCTTGGGGTGAGCACCACCTGGAATTCTCAGATTCCCAAAGTGGGGGGCTGAGACCATGCCCAGCACTTCGGGGGACCCAGCATCAGGGCACCCCCATGAAAGCTGCCTTCACTGCCTGCCCTACCTTCCCTCTGCTGCCTGGGACCTCCAGCTCCTTTCAGAAACATGCTCGGGCCCCGTGGGGTGCTCACGGCTCACTGTGCCCCGGGAGCCTGCAGCAGTAGCCACCAGCTCCCAGCCTGCATGCCAGGGTCTATGCTGGGCCTCGCGTCCTGCAGCCGCCCCCTGCGTGTTGCCCTCCCTCCAACCTCCCACTTCCCAAGGGGAGTCCCCAGAAGTCCCTGGGCCTCTGGCAGCCCCAGCTTGTTGGGATGTGGGGAAGACACCAGGCTGGGGGTCTCCAACAGGGACGCGCCGCCATCCAGCGAGCAGATAAACGTCTCCCACCAGTGAAGCGGTGGTGAGCAAAGCCCACATGGGGCCGGCTTTGTAGCAGGTCAGGGAAAGCTTCCCAGAGGGGACTCTAAGCTGAGGTCCCGGAGGAGCAGAAGCTGGCCTGGCAAGGCAGGAGCAGGGAAGAATGTCTTGGTGTCCCAGATCAGGAACAGGGCGGAGCAAAGGCCCAGGGGCTGCACAAGGGAGGTCAGGGCTTGTAGCAACTGGTGGCGGGTGGGGGGTGGTAAGCTGTGGGCTCCGGCCACTCACACCCCCTCCCTGGACCTGGACAGTCCCCTGGCAGAGAGGCTGGAGCATCCCAGGGTCACAACAGGAGGGCCCAGCTATAGGACCAGGGTTTCCACCATAGCCTGGGGCATGGGGCTAAGGAAGCACAGGGGAGAGTGGAGGGGACCCAGCATCACAGCAGTCAGCAAGGAGCCTGTCGGGAGCCTGGAGGTGGCACAGGCAGGATGCGAAGCCAGGTTTCTCTGTCCTGGAAGATGGCAGGAGCTAGTGACTGAGGGAGAGTGCCAAGAATGATGGCCCGGGCTCCCCCTTGGTGAATGGGTGTCTGGATCCATCCAGCCTGAGCCACCTCCCTTCTCCCTTCCCTGGCCCCCAGGGAAGGATCCTGCTGTCCACCATGGTGCCGGCGGGTCATAACTCCCATCAGGCTGAAGTCTGCAGAATCTGCCCAGCAAGTGACCCCGTGGAAGATGGGCGATCTACCGGGTTTAATTTGATGGCCACATAAACCGTCAAATACACGGCAAAGGAATAAAAGAGCCACCTGGCACCGGGCATTAAAGGCTGCTCTGGGAAGGCATGCTCTCTTCCTTCTCACCGCCCGCTCCGCCCCCCCCGGTCCTGCCCCGAGCTGCAGCCTTGTGGAAGGGGTGGCAAGGGCAGGCTCGAGCCAAGATGGATGAGGCCTGCAGACAGGGGAAGGGAAAGGCCTTGGGTCCCTGCCTCCCAACTGCTTCTTGGTTATCCATCAGGCATCTCTGAAAGGTGCAATTTAGACTCTATTATGATGCCAGGGCTTCCGGAGGCTGAGGGCTGTGGCCATGAGCTGAGCGGGCACGGGGAACTGATGTCTGCCAGAGAATGTGGTGGCTGGCCTTGGCTTTGGCCTTAGCAAGGCTGCCCCACCCTGCTTAGGGCACCGGTGGGCCGGGGCCACCTACATCCCATGTGTCAGGTCTCAGCAGCCGACAGGTCAAAGAAGGTGTGTGTCCTCTGGCCAGATGCTGGGGCCCTGGACAGAGGGACTCAGACTTGACCTCTGAGAGTGAGGCAAGGTAGCCTTTGAGCAGGCTTAGGTCTTCCTGTCCCCTGCACCTGCTCCAGCCCTGCATCTTTGCAGCATCTTAAGATGGGACATCCAGGCTCTACAACCCTCCTGAGTATGCGTCTGTAAAGGGGGTTGGGTGAGACCCGGCTGGTTGGTCCCCCAGGGCCTGGGTTTATATCCCTGTCCTCTGAAGGTGGGCATGTCCAGGTGTTGGGGTGCTCCTGGATCTTCTGGACCACTAGACAGACAAGTAGGAGGATGGATGGATGGATGGATGGATGGATGGGTGGGTGTGAGACCTAGGGGAGGAGGGGTTGTATGAAGAGCAGTTTGCTAGACGGAGGGGAGCGGTTCTGGGATAGAGAGGGACAGACAAGGGAGAAGGTTTGACACTGGTTGAGAAATGGAGACATTCAGTCCCTGGGGCAGGAGAGTGAGGTCCCCTCTGACTCGTTTGGTGACCAGGTCCTGATTCTGCTCTGAATGCTGGGCTGGGCCAGATTCAGGCTGGGGCCTCGGCTCAGATGCAGGAGGCCATGACTGTGTCCCACCACCGAAAAGCCTTCAGCCTACAGTTATGTGGCAGACCTTTGCCGGCGGCATGAAGACCCCTCCCCAACTGAGAAATGAAAGATCATTTCTCTTTAATTGATTTTTTACCACTATGAACAGCGAAACAATAGGAGAAAAAATCTAGGCTGCAATTTTTCCATTTGTGAAAACCGAAATTATACCTTGCTGCTGATTCCCTCGGCGTGGACCCCTCCCCCCTTTTATTTCTGTCATTTCTTCAAATGCAAGAAAACAGATAAAAAATTTTTCTTTTCCAAATAGCTGCAAGCTTTGTGACTGGGGAAGGGGATATGGTGGGGACTGATTTCCCACACAACACGGGACGAGGAGCTAGAGCGCTGCGGATAAAAAGGGTTTCCCGTAAATACACAAGAAAGTGATCTCGCTGACACCTCGTTCTTCTGTCTGTAAAACCCGTGGGTGACAAATAGGACATGTTTTAAAACCAGACAATGAAGCTCCTTGCTCTCCACTGCTCACCAGTGGCGATTCAGCGGCCTCTTTTCTGTGGATTCCACTGACACCCCCTTCCTGTGCGCTCACGGGCCTCACGGAAACGAGCGTTTCCCTCAGACCCTGGGAACGAGCCAGACGGGGATGAGAGTTTCCGTTCCAGTGAGAAATGCAGGCTCGAGATCCATAAAACACACCTTAAATCCATCCCATCAACATTGACCAGCCACTTTTAGCATTAGCCATAAAGACTGGCTTAGTATGAAGCCTCCAAAGAAGAAACAGACACTGCGGAGCGGCTTTCACTAAATTAATCTCACCCGCGGCTGGACATCACCGCCCGGGCGGACCGAGGCTGCGGCCGCATCATTCACAGACATCTTTGCCCCCGATGGGATTTCACGTTGGCCAGATGTCGTTAGTGTCTGACCCCGGCCCGAGGGATCACCCGGGACGTGAGGCTGGTCCAGGAAGGGTCGCAGGGCGAGCGCTTAGAGGTTTGACCTCTGTCCCGCGGCGACCCCTGCGGCAGCAGGCGGGTGGGCGCCGAGACTCACTCTCACCGTCTGTGTCTTGTGCTCCCTGCAGGTGTTGAGGCTGATCAGGCGGGGCCCGGCGCCCCCAGCCATCCACCATGGTGGTGGCACCACCCACCGCCACTGCCACCACCACACCCGCTGCCACTGTCACGGCCACCGTCGTGATGACCACGGCCACCATGGACCTGCGGGACTGGCTTTTCCTCTGCTACGGACTCATCGCCTTCCTGACGGAGGTCATCGACAGCACCACCTGCCCCTCCGTGTGCCGCTGTGACAACGGCTTCATCTACTGCAACGACCGGGGCCTCACCTCCATCCCCACCGACATCCCCGACGATGCCACCACCCTCTACCTGCAGAACAACCAGATCAACAACGCCGGCATCCCCCAGGACCTCAAGACCAAGGTCAGCGTGCAGGTCATCTACCTGTACGAGAACGACCTGGACGAGTTCCCCATCAACCTGCCGCGCTCGCTGCGGGAGCTGCACCTGCAGGACAACAACGTGCGCGCCATCGCCCGGGACTCCCTGGCCCGCCTCCCGCTGCTGGAGAAGCTGCACCTGGACGACAACTCCGTGTCCACCGTCAGCATCGAGGAGGACGCCTTCGCCGACAGCAAGCGGCTCAAGCTGCTGTTCCTGAGCCGGAACCACCTGAGCAGCATCCCCTCGGGGCTGCCCCGCACGCTGGAGGAGCTGCGGCTGGACGACAACCGGATCTCCACCATCCCGCTGCACGCCTTCAAGGGCCTCCACAGCCTCCGGCGCCTGGTGCTCGACGGCAACCTGCTGGCCAACCAGCGCATCGCCGACGACACCTTCAGCCGCCTGCAGAACCTCACCGAGCTGTCGCTGGTGCGCAACTCCCTGGCCGCCCCGCCGCTCAGCCTGCCCAGCGCGCACCTGCAGAAGCTGTACCTCCAGGACAACGCCATCAGCCACATCCCCTCCAACGCGCTGGCCAAGATGCACCAACTCGAGCGCCTGGACCTGTCCAACAACAACCTCACCACGCTGCCCCGCGGCCTCTTCGACGACCTGGAGAGCCTGGCCCAGCTGCTGCTGCGGAACAACCCCTGGTTCTGCGGCTGTAACCTCCTGTGGCTGCGGGACTGGGTGAAGGCGCGGGCGGCCGTGGTCAACGTGCGGGGCCTCATGTGCCAGGGCCCCGAGAAGGTCCGGGGCATGGCCATCAAGGACATCACCAGTGAGATGGACGAGTGCTTCGAGACGGGGCCCCAGGGAGGCGCGGCCAACGCGGCTGCCAAGACCACGGCCAGCGACCGCGCCTTGGCCACCACACCCCAGGGCTCCCTCTTCACCCTCAAGGCCAAGAGGCCAGGGCTGCGCCTCCCTGACTCCAACCTTGACTACCCCGTGGCCACGGGCGAAGGCGCCAAGACCCTGGTCATCCACGTGAAGCCCCTGACGGCGGACTCCATCCGTATCACGTGGAAGGCCACGCTCCCCGCCTCCTCCTTCCGGCTCAGCTGGCTACGCCTGGGCCACAGCCCCGCCGTGGGCTCCATCACGGAGACCCTGGTGCAGGGGGATAAGACAGAGTATCTGCTGACGGCACTGGAGCCCAAGTCCACCTATGTCATCTGCCTGGTCACCATGGAGACCGGCAACACCTACGTGGCCGATGAGACGCCGGTGTGCGCCAAGGCCGAGACGGCAGACAGCTACGGCCCCACCACCACGCTCAACCAGGAGCAGAACGCTGACCCCATGGCGGGCCTGCCCCTGGCGGGCATCATCGGCGGGGCCGTGGCCCTAGTCTTCCTCTTCCTGGTCCTGGGGGCCATCTGCTGGTACGTGCACCGGGCCGGGGAGCTGCTGACCCGGGACCGGGCCTACAATCGGGGCAGCCGGAAAAAGGACGACTATATGGAGTCCGGGACCAAGAAGGATAACTCCATCCTGGAAATCCGCGGCCCTGGGCTGCAGATGTTGCCCATTAACCCTTACCGCGCCAAAGAGGAGTACGTGGTCCACACCATCTTCCCCTCCAACGGCAGCAGCCTCTGCAAAGCCACGCACACCATCGGTTACGGCACCACCCGGGGCTACCGGGACGGCGGCATCCCCGACGTAGAGTACACCTACACATGATGCCAGCCGCGCCGCCGGCCGCCTCCACCCCAGCTCCCGCCGCCTCCTGGCCTGGCCACGGCGCGGCTCCGCCCGGCCCGCTGCCATCCCATAGAGCAAGGAGAAGGAATACCATGATGACTTTCCTAGCAGAAAGCAAAGTTTGGGAAGGGTGGACACTTTTGTAGAACACAACAGCAGAAACAAGATCTCTCTCTCTCTCTTTTTTTTTTTTTAAAGAATAGAAGGCAGGAGGGGGATTTGACGTTGCTGAAGACATAATTTATACCAAATTATGCCTGTTGGGGAGGGAAGGACTAAAAATAATATTGCAGGAAGGGTTGGGTCAGGGTTTTTCGTTTTTTTGTTTTTTCCTGAACTGGAAAGCTACTACCTGTACAGCGTCTGTGTACGCCTCATGCTCTGTTCAAGGCCATCACAAAAGAACCGTCAGAGAGAACAGCCAACACGCAAAGCCCCCACACAGCTCTCGCTGCCGGCTGCTTGTGGGTGACAACGACATGACGGAAGGTTTTCAGGCTCCTCACAAAGGAGAAGGGGAAGAAAAGATCTTTTTGCTACGGAGATATTGTCCTAAAACCTCTTCCCTGGTTCTTTCCGTATCATTTCCCTTACAGATTTGCAGAAAGATCACGTCTTTCACTGCATTCTCTGAACAATGGTGTAGTCAATTAAAAAGCAAACTGTCTTTTTCCTATACCGAAGCCCTCTTCAGTTCCGTGCACCACGCTCCGTGGATGGCCCCCGGGGAAGCTGTGGCTTCCCAGCCACGCGGACGTGCGGCTATCTACCTGTCGATCTCTCTGTCATGTCTCTCAGTACAGATGGGTAGATAGAGCCCCATTTACGGTCCTTACTACTTCTTGGGTCAGTTCGTACAGTTTCCTGAGACAATAGAGTCACGAAAATGTTGCTCTCTCCTAGAAATCATTGAGTAAGTAGACAAAGCGTGTTGGGGGTGGGAGTGGGGAGGGGACAATGCTGTTCCTAAAGGCGGAGGTGTATCTGTCCTGGTTGGGTGGCCAGGGAGACCCCGGGCAAGGGGTGCCCGCGGTTCAACCCTATCTCAGGTCGGCGAGACCTGAGCCGTGCTCTTTTCTGGTACAGACAAAAGCGTTCTTTGACGGCCAGTGTCCTCGTCTCTCTCCCCACTGTCCACCCACCCCCAACACACAGACGCAGTCACCTCGACAGTGACTTTCTCTTTCCTCTGTGCCATATGCTTCCTCCTGGGACAGGTAATTGGCGCAGGGACTTTTTTTTTTTTTTTTTATCCAGCTGATTAGACCTAATGGTTTCCATGGCTGCTCAAACAAAGCCCAGAAAAAGACATGAACGTTCTCCGAAGAGCCCCGGGAGACAGCAGCCCCCCGAACGCAGAGCCTCAGCCGTACCCACCCCCGGCACTCTGCTCTGGAGAGGGAAGACCAGACCTCCAGAAATACCAGCTCCAAAAGGGTACTGACCAGGGCCCTCGGAAGAATTCAGGTTTTATTTCCTAGCCCCCCACCCCAGAACTGGGTTACCATCACTTATCAGCGGGCGGTGTGGTTTGGTGAGCCATGAGATTGAAATGATAATGGAGAGAAGGGAGGCATGGTGCCCAGGGTTCTGCGGTCTCCTGCGCCCTGGCCCTTGGAGAGCTCGGGCCACCACCTGTCAAAGTGCGCCCAGGTGCTGTGCCAGGGAAGAGCCACATCAGATGGGAGACACTGGCCTGAGGGCAGGGGAGGTCGAGGAGGTGTCCGGCTCTGGCAGAAAGAGGATGCTGTCCAGACAGGCCCGAGGGCTGGCCACTCACTGGTCATGGAAAGATGTGACTGGTCCCTTCAGGGAAAAGGCAGGGGTTGAAAGGAATGGCCGGAGAGCTGTGTGAGCAGGGTGGGGGGAGGCGTGGCCCTCGCCCGCCAGGCCGGAGGGAGGGTCTCGCCCCCCAACAGGGAGGCCGGCTCCCCAGCCCCAGGGAGAGGCGCAGGGCTGGGACACACTCCGCTAGAAACTAAGTCTTTCCCCTCCCCTTTGGTCCACTTGAATCATTTTCTCATACAATGAGATCAGGAGAGAGATTTTTCCAAGCCTTAATTTCATGTCTGTGTGAAGGTCGCCCTCTCTTTGGCTTCAAGCACCGACACAGGCCAGTTCTGGCAGCTAGGGGAGGAGTAGAGAGGGTATGTGAGGTCTTGGGGCACTGGCTCAGGAAGAGGGGGAAGGGACAGAAGCCTGAGGTCCCTGCTGTTTCTGAAGTGAGGTCTCCTCCCTCACGGCACCACCCATGCCTTCTACCGATGTCCCAGGCCCTGGCCTCCTCACGGCCAAGTCCCTGCTGCTAACATGCTTGGATCCCCAATCTTACTCCCCTTTCCCCTTGAACATACCAGGAGGAGGTCAAATTATCCCCTTAGAGGTTAGGAAGGCATTTGGGGGACAGTAGGTGAGCCTGGAGTCAGCCAGTGAGGTCCAAAAGGCCTGCAGGCCTGGGTGGTCAGCTTCCTTCCCTACAATACAGATCAGGCCAGGCCCACCTATGGTGAGGTCACTGGGGTCTCCCGCTCCCCGGGGGCTCAGACAGGGGCTCACCGAGGGCTCGCTGCAGGCATCCTCCTGCCTGTAGGTGCTGAGGATGGAGACTCACCATCCAGGCCCTGGGGTCTGCTCTCAATTTTCCTCTGCTCAACATCAGACATCCACACGGAGGTCTTTCTGAGAGCGAGCCCCCGAATGTCTGCTGCCTCACAGCCCCCCAAGCCAAGGAGTGGGCCTGAAGTTGGGTCCACGCTGAACCCCTGTCCCCTCCTGGTCCAACTGCTCTGAGTGCCCTCATAAGGAGAGAGATGCCGCAGAGCTATCCAGCCTCCCCAGCCCGCGGCAGCATGTGAGGACACAGGGCTCGTGGAGACAAGCCCAGGGCCCAGGCTACCTACTGCTGCTGTCTAAAATGCCCCTTCCACGGGCGGCCGACCTGACCTTTACAGCCTCTAACTAGCCAGAACAACCTCGTTGGCCTCAGCATCGACGAGTGTTTTCTGTGGCATTTATAGCAGGTTTTAAGTTTAAAAAAAAAAAAAAAAAAAAGAGCCCATGACACTTCTTTGGTTAAGTGGTTTACCCTTCGTGGTAATTAGATGTAGTGATTAGAATCTCTTTTCTATTACATGGCAATTTTCCTTTAAATTTCCCCTAAAAAAAAAAAAAAAAGTGGGGGGTGCAGGGGGAGAAAAGGGGAGGCAGGAGAGGAGGCTGCCAGGCGAGTCATTTGCATTTTGCGAATGAGGCCTCTTGTAAGCTCAGCTCAGGCGTGGGGCCCAACGTATGGAATGCTTAAGAGATTACTAAGAATAAAATCTATTAATTAGTCATACTCAATTCCGCAGACATGATGTGCATCAAAAGCTTCTTTTCTTCCCTTTTCTCCTTCCCTTTTCCTGCGGTCTCCCCGAGGAAGCCTCCATCTTCTCCAAATTGGCTCCGGCTTCCTGGGCCGCCTCCACAGGAACATGGCGGCCGCGTGGCTGACTAGAGGGCCTCTCCACCCAGGGCCGGAAGGCCAGGTTTGGGGGCAGGAGGTGGGGCAGTGGTCCCTTCCGGCTCTGAGGGACGCCGGCAGGAGAGGGGACAGCAGCTAGGGAGATGGCAGTGGCTGCGTGGTGGCGGCGGGGGGGACTGGGCTTCCCCACCCAGAGCCCAAGGCCCCTGCCTGCCCTGTGCCTCTTCTCCCTCCCTCTTCCTCCTTCCTCTAAGGGTCCAGGGAGGCCCACCAGGAGCAGAAAGTGAGGAGGGGCCAGGAAGGGTCTCCAGAGAGGTAGAGGAAAAGCATGTTTTGTAAATCCACAGCCTCAGTTTCCCCTTCTGCAAAGTGGAGGGCGGGCTGAAGCAGGGGTCGGGCTTCACCCCAAAAAGCTGGGGGCTCTAAAGGCCAAGTAAGGGCTCCTCCCTTGCACCGATTCTGGAAGTTTCTAGTTGACCCATGGCAGGTGACAGAGGCCCAGAGTGAGAGGGACAGGTCGGTCAGGTGAGGCTCCTTGCAGGGCCTGGGGTGGCTGACAGGCCTGGAGAAGTGGCGGGCAGCGTGCCCAGGACGCCCCTGAGCCTCCCTCCTTCACCTGCTTGGAGCTGAGGCAGGAGGAAAGGCCAGTCCCTGCCCCCCTTACCCCACCAAGGGCAGCCCAAGTCCCAAAGCAAACCCACTCCACTCCGGAAATCTGCTTCTTGCCGAACACACCAGGGAGGAGGACGGGGCTTCTGAGCCTCACGCTTATGAAAAATACAACAAGGAAAATTGGATGCGGCAGACAGGGAGCAACGGAGCTGGGGAGGCGACCAGGAGAGAGCTGGGGCATGTGCTGGGAGGAAGGGCTCTGGGGTGCACAGTGGCCCGTGTCCCCAAGAACTGGACCTGCTCTCAGGGCCAGGAACACAGCCAGGGGCAGCTGTAGGCACGCTGCGTGCCCTGTCCCTTCCCTGTGCTCGGATCAGTGCAGGTGACGGGGCGGAGGCCTCGAGCTGGCTGGGCGCCAGGGTGAGTGCTAACAAGCAATTCACAGCCCTGCACAGGCCTTCCAGAAGGCAGACAGAGGAGGCATCTTTTTTCTTAAGGAGGGATAAAAAGGCTCAAAAATGCAAATCATTACCGTTTACAACCAAGCGAGTCTGCTAAATTGATTAGAAGAGATTAAACTCCTTGGAGGTGAGGGGAAAGGGGGATTTTTCGCATGTTATGAACCTGCCCCCAGTGGCAGTGTGCAAAGCAGGGCTTTTCCAGGCTGGCTCCCGGGCTGCCCCCCAACAGCCCCAGGAGGAGCTGGGGGTCTGCGAGGGCTGATGCCACACAGGCGGGAGCGCACAGTAACAGGCTGTGTTGGGCAGAGCCTGGACTCAAGCACTGCTCAGGGAAGGTACTTCTGCCCCGGTTGCCTGCCTTGTGCTTGGGCCTCTGGGACAGGGTGGGCTACGCGGCCCACAAAGGTCATTCAGAAGCTGTCCCAGGCCCCAGCAGAGACTCCACCCCTGTCCTCCAGATTCTGTCTGCCTTCAGGGATGAAGGAGCTGGTCTAGTTACTTAGAGAGTAAGACTCTAGGGCCATGCACTTTTTTGCTTCCTTTCTGTCCCAGGGTGGGTCTGTGATTCATTCCTCCAGGAAAGGGTGCGGTGGCAACCAGAAAGGGAAAACTCAAAGTCAGGGAAGAGAAACCCCCTGCTAGCACAGAAATAAGATAGTGAGCTCTCTGTCACTGGGAGCATTCAAGTACTTGATGGGGATATGGCTGATCTTTTCCTCCCTAAGTCAAGGCCTTTGACTGTAAGACCCTGGTTTCTACCCTCATTTTATCATTTCCCCAAGACCCTATATGGAACCTATCAAGAGATGTTTACTGTGCTGTTCAAAATGACCAGCATCCCCGAAAAGCCCGCAGCCGGGCCACCCAGGCCTGTCAAAGAGCTGCTTGTGCCAACAGAAATGCTTCAAAATCCCCATCCTCAGGGTCCAAGGGGCACCAGGAGAGGAAGCACAGACACGCTCGCTCCATCTTGGAGTCTGGAGCTGGAGGCCGGAGGGTGACCACCCCCTGCGGCTGGTCCCTGTTCTCCAAGCTGGGACCCCCACCCCGCAGCGCGCCCTCTGATGTCCCACCCCCGGCCCCCTTCCCCTCCCGACACACAGCGCTGGGGGCTCCATCCATCCTTCCTAGCCAGGTTGACGGCTGCCTGGGGCATTTTTCACTCTGTGTTTTTAAGCATTTACCATTTCTTTTGAAATGGTCCAAGTAGTTGCCTGAAATATCCACATCTGCTTCTTTAAAAACACTCACAAAAGGATCCCCTTGGCTCCTGAATCCCCCCAAACACCCCTGGCCCCTGCCTCCCTTCTCTCCCCTCCGCCTCTGCATTTTTAATGTATTGTTTCTCTCTGCTTTCGGAAATTCTCCCGTCACTGGGGTCAGCCGCTTCTCACCATAAGTGGAGGTGCAGGTGTGCCTCAAACCCCCAGTGCTGCGGGGGCCAAGCCAGCCCTTTCTCCATGTCACCCCCGAAAGACACTGTGCAGGAGGCCGAGCCGGTGAGCTACCCTACTCCCCAGACAGAGCCTGGCAGGCCCTGGGCTTTTTGGGACCACTGTCCCCGAACGGCCCCTCCCGCTCCATTACTAAGATGCCGCACCCTGCGGAGGTCTGACCGGGGCCCCACTTCCTAGCAAAGCGAACCCCTCAGACACCTGCGGCCACCACGGTGCCCTGGGCCCTCTTTCCCACACCTACCCACACTGCCCCCCACTCCCGCTCCCACCTGAAAACCCAAAAGCCAGAGTCTGTGGAGAGTCCCTGCAGGAGGGTTGGCTGTCATCACTCCAAAATCACTTATAGGGCCATCAGGGTGAGTGGCCGCGCTGGCGAGATGCCAGGTCCCCATGCACCTCTGCACCCGGTCACTGAGGCCCAGCACAGGGCCTGGCACACAGGGGCGCTCCATTCTCTCTTCTCAGAGCCTCCCTGCCCCGTTTGCTGTCTGCCCACCCCGGGCTCAGCGCAAAGGTCCCATGCGGATGTGCTGGCAATGGCCTCCCTCCCATGCCGCACCTGCCTCACCGGCAGCCAGCACGGGGAGGGGCCCCTCTCAGTGGCTTTTCCTCCCAGAAGCATCTCACTCTGCTGTCCCTGGGACGCGCCGATCACCAGCTGTGAGCCTGAGGGGGGCATCCGGCCACCGGGCCAGCTCTCACAGCCAGCTTGACTCTGTGACTCGGTTTCCTCTCGCCGAGCAGGGCCTCACATAGGTGACACCTGGGTGTCTCCCCTTGCCTGACGCTCCCGTCCAGACTGCCTGCTGCACCCACCGCCCCCCCAGCCACCGACCTGGAGGAACTAACCAGGCTTTCTCCTCAAGACAGAAAAACCAACACAACTGGGCGACAATCAGCTAACGCAGACACGGGGCGGCCGGGCTTACCTCCCCAGAGCCGGGCCACCGGGCTCCTCTCCTCTGCCCCTTGCAGGGCGCGTGTTTGCATAATGTCCTACCCAACCCTGGCTGGTCTAGTTTTTGGAAGGTTCTGGATACCCATGAAGAAGACACACCACCCTGAAACTGGCCTTAGGTGTTTTTTTTTTTTTTTTTTTAACCCAACCCAGCTGAGACACCCACTCTGGCGTCCAGAGCCGAGCGCCAGGCTGCAGCACGGGGCTGGGGTGGGGGGAATTCTTTGGCTGGAGGACCCTGGTGCCTTCCAGCTCATAAAGAGATGCTGAGAGCCGTGGGGAGGAAGCCAAATAGCCCAGCCTTGGAGGTTTGTCATCTGCGAGGGAGAGAGACGGCGTTGGAGGCTTGGGGAGGCCACGGGGCTGTGAACACAGGCGAGCCTGGGCTCTGGCGCCCTTGTGCGGTGTGGCTGGCAGGAGCGGACGCCCGCTAATTATGAATGTCACCAGGCAGGTGTGGACAGGGAGGTAAAGGCAGGAAGGAAACTAAGAGAAACCCCATGCCTCAGCACCACAGAGTGACTGTTTGCTAAGAGCCACCGATGACAATTCCCTCTCCTGACGTTAAAAGGTTGTATCTCATTTGGTATTGTAAAGATTTCTGGAGCCACTCGGCCTTCGCTCCGTGGGATCCATTCCCAGCGGTCCAGGAGGAGGAGGAGGAGGAGGCCAGGGAGGGATTCTTGGCCGACCCTGGAGGATGGGACACAAGGCGGGGTTCGCGGCCACAGGAGGGCTCGGGGAGGGCGGGCCCGTGACCAAGGCCCCTTCTGCCTTCCTGCCACCACCCTGAGCTTCCGCCGCTGGGCCCCCACCTTCCCCACCTGCAGAGCCAGCCCTGGGAGGCCAGGCGGACACTGCTCCTGGTCTCTCTTCCTCCTCCTCCTCGGAAGGGTAAAGCAATCTCCGGGGCTGAGTGACGGGACTCCCCGCACTGCGGCCTGCGGCCGTCTGAGACCGGGGTCCCGCCTGCCTCAGTCCCAACCTCACCCCCAGACGGGGGTTTTCGGGAAACCGAGTCACCCAAACACCCACCACGACCACAACACAAACCAAAGTGCACTGCGAACCGCCCTTTGGCCTCCTTCCTGTAGGTGCCTTGAAACTTCAATGTTGAGATGAATGTGATTAACTATTTGGTCCTTTTTTCTGTTTGTCTGTTTTCATATAAAATGTCCAAGTCCATTTTCCTTGTCCTTTCTTGAAATAAATAGAAAGATTTAACTTTTACAGTCATCTCGGCTGCTGACTCGGCTTGGGGTCCGGCGTCCCAGGGGCCAGGTGTCTGCAGCCCCTCCCCAAGCCCCCTACCCCCAGGTTCAGCTCTGCCTTGTGGAGCCCACACCACGCCCTGGCACAGAGCAGTGGCCGGGGGGGACAGAGAACCTGGGGTAAGTTCCCGGGGCACGATCAGGATCAGAATCATGAATCTGTAGCAGGGCAAAGGGACCTCAGACCCCATCCCATGGGCCCTGGGAAGGTAGACTACCAGCTGAAGGCCGACTCCAAGAGTAGCCGGCTGTTAATGGGAGCTGTGGGTTATCCCATGAGAGCTCTGGCCTCCATGTGGGCAGCTAGGTTAAGGCTGGAACCGGATGGGCGCTGGGGACACCTTGCTGTTCCTCTACTGGGCACACACCAGCCTGGGTTCGTCCCCAACTGCCCAGACACCCAGACGCCCCCACTATACGCTGGGGCCTAGGTGGGGGTCACCCCTGCCTAGATGCGCCCCCACATTCACAACTCTCTAAGACTTCTATGATAACTCATACCCCAATGGGGGAGAAAGGAAAAAAATTATTTTCCATGAGAACAATAGCGGTTTCTGCTAAATTTAACTTAAAATAAGAACTCATTACTTCTGCCTTAGATCTGATTGTGTGTCTGGATGTGGGTTAATGAGTTTTTTCCTCATATTCCAAGGAAGCAAAGTTATTTCTCGACATGCCTCGATGGCGGGTGGCTGGGCCGGGGTGACACAGGCATCCCTGTCCCTCCTTGTGTCTCTTAGTCCTCATCTCCCACTGTGGTAGGAGCCAGCCAAGAGAGACCACTCCAAAGAGCAGCCCATGATGTGGCCTTTGGGCAAGGGCCAAGTGTGTTTCTGACCCTGCCTAGGCCCCAGTACACAGTGGGGGCACAGGAGAGCCACCCAGCCCTTACTGACATGAGACCCGTTCTCTGGGGAGCCATGTTTCCCCTGGGAGTGTTTCCCTGGACGAGGAGAGAGAGCAAGAGAGAAGGCCTGGGGCAGGGGGGCAGGAAGACAGGTCCAGTTCCGGAGCTCCTGCTTTGAACGCTCTGTGTGGCTCCTCCGTAAGCTTAGGAAGGCCCAGCCTCCAGCCATGCCTGATAATCTCCCTGGTAGGCCTGCCCTGACTTGGGCTCCTGGTCTGTGCCTTGGCTGATTTGTGGGCTCAGGTGCCCCTGAAGGCCCTGGAAAGTTCCACTCGGGCACTGTGTCTGGAAAAGCTGTCCCCTCCAGCCCCACACCAGGCCCACAGCGCTCGGGTGACGGGTTCCAGCACCTCCCTCACTGGCTGGTCTCACCAGCCACCCCTTCAGGTCCCCCGAGCACACTTGCTGGGTACGCAGGAGGCATCCATAAACGTGAAGTGAAGGAATGAGTCAATAAACACCAGTAAATCAATCAACCGGCAGATCTATTGATCAATGCGGAGTCCCAGGAGGGGCAGCTCGCCACAGCCCCAATGTCCCAGTAATCTGACTTGTTACTTTTTCCTTCTTCCCGCCCCGCCCTTCCCACCGCCCCAGGAGGGCAAGGGGAGTGGGGGACTGGGGCTGAGGCCCAGATGGGCCTGCCACTCTGTATATGCAGTGGCAATGCCAAAACCCAGCACAGCCACAGGGCTCTTTCCAAGCCGGGGTAGGAGCTGAGGGTTCCCAGACTGGGTTCCACAGACAGCCACCGTCTGCGGATGTTCTTGGAAACCCGCTAGAGGCAATGCCAGGCTGACCCAAGTGTTCCGTTTCAGGAGGGACAGGGCAAGGGGATGAGGGCACCTCAGGCTGTAGTGAGTGCCCTCCAGGGTGGAAATCCAGACAGGGCTGGGTCATAGGAGGGACTCACCGGGACCCATTGCGGAGGCTCTAGGATCTGTATTTCAGGCCAATGGAAAGAAGACCTAACTAACTAACTAACCCTTTCTGACGAGGTGTAGGTGAGAGGCCGTGAGCCTCGTCCTCACAGGAGAGCAGGCAGAGCTGGCCGCCAGTCCCTCGAGGGGCTATGAGCTCTGGGTGCTGGAGGGGATCCACCTGTCTCCCTGTCAGCTCTCTAGATGGACCCTGGGAGACAGGACCCCCACCACCCCCTCTTCAGCACCTGCCTTGCTCTGCTCCAACCAAGCAGCTTCTGGACCTTTCCTCCCCGAAGAGCTCTCAGGACTCACATACATTGAGGTTACCGGCAAGTATGGGGAAAGACCCCAGATGGCTGCCCTGTGGCCAAGGGGCTTCGTACAGCCAATTCCACTTGATTGGTCAGACGCAGGACTAAAAGTTCCAGTTCAAATGGGACAGGAAAAGGGTGGCCAGTACTCCTGTACCTGGATCCCACCCTGTACCTGGGGCCTTACCAAGCATCCCGGAAAAAAAAAGCAATCAAAGCCCAAACCACACCCCCACGCCCAAGTTCTGTGGCCAGTCCTCAGCACCCCGCTTAGGAGGTCCCAGACGGAGCAGGGGACACCCAGCCAACCCCAAAATACCCCCTCAGTGGGTCTGGGTGGTGCGTGCTCATTGACCCTTGGGCGCCCAAAACCAGGCAGGCTCCCGGCCTGGCCCCGACGCTGGCTGCCTCGCCCGCCCTCCGCCATGCCCCAGGCCCACTTGTCCACACCTGCCTCCCCGCCGGCCCGCCGGCCCACCACCCCACCCGGCGCCTCTGAAGGACCCTCTCCTCCCGCGGCAAGGTAAATAGGTTCTCTCGAGCTACTAACTGACAGCACAAATGAAATCCCGGCGCTCCCCCTCCGAGATTTACAGGGGAAGTGAAATCTTATTTGCACTGCTGCCAAGCCTGGGCCGCGATGAAATTATGCCTCGAGAAGAGACCCGGCCGGCTCCTCGCAGAAGCGGCTGCGTCAGAGACGGGCTTATTAAAAGCCACAGTGGCCACATTTCAACCTGTTTCAGGTGTTAAGTAATTTACTGCCACCCAGAATTCAGTGGCAGGTTTTTATCATTTTTACTTCCGTGACGCAGACGAGGGCCCCGCAAAGTCCCTACATAAGGAGTTGCGGGTCTGTATGCTCCCTGTCGCCCCCCACACCCGCCAGCACTGTGGAGGAAACTGGGGGAGCAGGAGCTGGGGAGGGGGTGAGGGTGTAGGGCCGGAGGGCCAGCCGACAGCCCTGACTCTCCCCAGGGTCACATCAGGCTTGGCCAAAGCTCAGAGTGACAGGGAGACAGGCTCTAAGATCCAGGAGCCCAGGGGTCCCCCCAAAGTCCCTGCCAGCAGCAATAGTGTAAGCTCTGTGACAGTATAGACCACCTCTGTCTCAGGACCTAACAGCCCACCCCATGACCGAGCCTTTACTGAGCACCTTCGGTGGGCCAGGCCCTGCCCAAATTAGGGCACTGCAGGGGGACCCCCAAAATCCTGGCCCAATGGAGCTCTCGTTCTACTGGTAAGGACTGAATAAATATTTGTGGTGGTTGATTAAAATCTCTGAGAGGGAAACAAGGCCTTGAAAGGAAAGACGGGGGCACACTGGGCAGCAGAGGGAAGGGGCAGGAGGGAGGAAGCCCACGTTCCTGAGTGTTCCTGAGCTACGGGCCAGCGGCGGCGGCAGCCTGCAGGCAGGACAGGCTCCCGGAGCACGGAGCACGAGCAGTGAGGGCTCCATGCCCTGCCTTGCCCCTCCCCGGGCCTCCCGAATCCCCCCAGGGGAATGCATGACCTCACGTTCCCAGGAAGCCAGGATGGGGAGCCCTCTGTGGTCTGGAATTGTCCTCTGAGCCCCTTCTCTGCAGTGCTGGGTGGAGGGCTGTTTGATGCCTGCTGGCTTTGGGGGGATTAAGCCTATTAAGGAGGCTACTGGGGGCTTATCCGATGCCCTTTCTGACACCCACCCCCCTTCTCCACCTGTTTTCAGATACTCCAGGAAGACCAAGGGGAATCTTCAAAGTCCAGGCTGAGCCAAGAGCAGAAATTCTTTAATTAGCTTTCTCTTGGATTGGGGCCCTGGCAAATGGATTAGCTGTGGTGGGTTGGGAGAAAGGGACTGGAGTCCTCCTTCAAGCAGAGATTACAAGCCTAGGGTGAAGGGCTGCCGGGGGGGGGGGGGCTGTCACCGGGGATGGCGGATCCCTGAGCAGGCCCTCCCCAGTCAGTGACTCCCCGGGGGGCCCGCAGATGAAAGCTGTCACCAGGAAGATGCAGGGTGTGCGCTCTCGGCGAGGCCTTGGTCCTCGGGAGCTGGCGCGGAAAGATGCTTGGCGCGGCCGGGCTGTGTGCCTGGGTCTCCTAATGAATGTGCTTCCTTCCCAGGTGGCCGCCCAGATCTGGAACTTCATAATTAGGGGGGATTTCCTAAAGGGGTGCCCATCTGTGAGAGGTAAGGCAGCACGGCCCAATGGTGGCAGGGACCAGACATCTGTCACTGTGTCCCATCCTCGCTTATCCACATTTTCAAGTGAGCAAACTAAGGTCCACATAAAAGGAGTTGGCCCAAGGCCACAGTGGCACAGGTTATAACTGGAACCAGGTCCGTCCAGGCTCCTCCCACTGCCCCAAATCCTGGCCCCCAGGGCTCCCTGAAGAGGCCTGAAGAGTGGCAGCAGGGAGGGTCTGTGAGCCCGGAGGAAAAGGCACAAGTGAGCCGCCACCGAAAATTGAGGCAGGGAAGTAGGCCTCGCCATGTAGGCCTCTTCCAGGAAGCCTTCCCTGACCAGCCCACAGCGCTCTGGATTCCCCATCAAGGCACTGACTGACAGCCTGTGCTGTAATTCTGTTGCCCTTATTATACACTGAGCACCTCATAGAGGCAGGGACTGGGTCTTCATCCCCCATACTCTCTGAATGAAGGCAGAAGGGCTGTGCCCACCTCAGTCTGGGGACAAGAAAGAAAAGCCCAGTAGGAGGCTGGGCCTCCAGAGCAGAGGAAGGGAAGGATCCCAGGAGACAAGGTCCAGGCTAGTGTCTCTCCGGAGCCCGGGGTTCTCTTGCTGGCCGGCTTTGCCCAGGGAGGTGCACAAGAAGTGGGTAGGGGGAGGATGCTTCAAAGACTCGGAGACCCAGATTCCTGGGACCAAAGCCGTTTGAAGTACACTCCACTCGTGCTCTCCCCCTTGAGCTCTGCATCAAAGGCAGCCCTGCTGTGGTCCGGCCCTGCTGCACTCTACAGATAAGAGCCGCCCTCACAGGGCAGGCTGCGAAAGGGCGTCTGGGCCACCCCCAGCTTCCCCCTGGCCTCCCTGCTCCCAGTGCAGGAAGCTGAGCCACCCCTAGGCCCCAGTCTGGGCGCTCCGGCTGGCTCCCCCGTCCTAACCCTCTGGACAGATCGGCACCAGGGTCCGGTCCCCAAAGCTGTTCCAGCTCCCTGGGGGATCTGGAAGCCCCAGCACCGAGGGCCCACTGAACGAATGAAGAAGCACAGAACTGAAGGAACCACTGTCTACAGAGGGCGCATGGGCGGGAGGTGTAACCCAGGTCCAACAGGTTGCAGCAGGAAGGAGCTGTGAGGGGCGGGGCCAGAAAGACCAGGGATAAGGGAGCTGGAGGGGGTGGTGAAGGGGGGAGCCCCCCCGGGGAGGGTGAGCCAGGGATTTCAGGCAGTGGTGGGGACCCCGCTGAGACTGGATCGGAGAGCTGTACATGTTTTCTGGCTTAAAGCAAGTATTCCCACACTCCTAGCTTGTGCTGGTTTGGTGCAAGCCGCTGGGGTGAGCCCCAGAGGGGCCCCCGGCTCTTGCCGACGCAGCGCCGCACCTGCGAGATTCAGGACTCCCAGCCCCTGCCTCTCCGGCGCTGAAGAATGATGTCTCTCATTTCAATTAGCCTTTTTCCTGATTACTAGCGAAGTTCTGCATCTTTTCGCTTGTTTACTGGCCATTTGTTTCTCTCCTACCGGGAATCACCGGTCTCCATCTTTTGCCCATTTTTCTTATTGATTTGTAGGAGCTCTTCACATATTAAGAGAGAAGCAGAAAAGGAGCCTTCCCCTGGGCAGACCCTCAGGGCCTCCCTCCAGGGTCCTCGGGCCCAGGAAAGGGAGAAAGATCTGCCTGGGTTCCTGGCTGCTCCCGCTGAATCTGTACACTCATCCAGCTCCCAAATGGCCAACTTTGTCAGAAGATGAAGCGCCTTCTGCAGGTGGGAGTCCCTGCCAGGCCCGCGTCTCAGCTGGCAAAACCCAAAGGGCTTATTTTTTACTTACACTGAGAAGCCTACACTGCCAGCGGCTGGCAGGGTGCTTCTAATGGCACCGAGGGGAGCCAGCAGGTGTAGCCAGGCGTGGAGGAGGGAGGGATGACTGCCACCATTCCGGGCTGTTCAGCGGAGGCCATCCCACCAAAGGGGCAGGTCCTGAAGCCTCTGGCCGGCCCTCCCACCAGAATTCCAGGGCTCCCTCTGGCTCACACCATCCCTGCACCCCTCCTAGCTCTGAGGGTTCCTAAAGAGTGACCCAGGCCCGAGAAGACACCTCTGAGCCCTACCCGCTCGCCCTCCGTCACCTGACCAGCAACCCCACGGTTTCTTTTGTCCCCAGTGCCTTCCGTGTCTCAGCGGACGAACGACACGGCCCGTAAAACTGATTTCCAAAGCCTATAAAGGCAAAAACATTTAGGGAGCCAGGAAGAGTCCGGCCCTTCCTCTCCTGGAGTGGTGGCTGCCTGGAGCCCCCGTGGGCCCTTCCGCAGCTGGGGCCGGTGCAGCTCGGGGCCAGCCCACACACCTCCTCCAGCCAGGTGGTAAATGGCCACTGGCCACATGTTCCGAGGGGCCCACAGCAGCCGGTGGGGGGAAAGCTGCAAACTGCCAGCTCACCCCTTCTCTGACGCCCCTGCCCGGGGCTGCACCGGCTCCCCTAGAGCCCGGAAGGAAGGACTCGGCGGCACCCCATGCCACCCGCTCGCTCATCCCCCATGAAGCACCTGGCAGAAGGGCCAGACTGCCGACCTCTCGGGCCACCATCTGGAGCCGGTTAAGGTCACCGCACGGTGGTCAGAATGGGCGAGAACCCCCGGCCGAGGGTGGCCTGGTGCGAGGCCTGAGCGATCAAGCCCAGCAGCCGGCTCTGCCCTGTCCTTGGCTGAGGCCTTCCAGAGCGCACACGATACCACCTTAATGGCAGCCACCGTGACCCCTGGATAATAAGGGAGTTGGAGTCCCTCCGGGGGCCTGGCTCAGCTCCCCGCCCCACGCCCTCCAATCACCCTCCACCCTGGGCCAACGAACCGGAGAGACACCGAGAACTCTAAGCGGCTACCACGTGCCCACTCCCTTTCATTCATTCACTCACTCACTAAATCAAGGGCGACGTGACAGAGTGGAAAGTACTAGGACGCAGAGCGAGCTCTGGTTCGAGCTTCCCGACTAGCCTGGGGACAAGCCCCTCTACAGTCCTGCTCTGCAGCTGCTCAGCCTGGAAAGGGGGGACACCAACGTCACCTCCCCCAGCCCAGATGGGGGGATGACGATCACCCCCCCTCCCCACTCAGAGAGTTGCCAGATGAGGGTGGGACCGCCGTCTGAAGCTGGGGGTGACAGGACAGGAGGCTGGGTCAGGGATGAGGGCAAAGCTCAGAGGGGCAGACACGGAGGACAAGGCCCACCCGCGGGCAGCAGGAAGGACCAAATGACCCCAGTGGTCTTTCCAGGCGAGGATGAAGCAAGTTCGGGAGACACGGCATTCAGGCATTAAAGGGCCACCTTCAGGGAAGATCCATTGTACGACCCACAGATCCACAGGCGGGGGGAAGTAAGGGACTCCCCACCCTCAGGGCCTGTGGGGACCCCCCCCCATCAGAAGTCCCCACCCTCTTTCTCCTCCAGGATCAAAAACACATCCTGACATGGAATTAGCTCAGCCTCCAGCTTAACCACAGGATGTGGAGAGAAGCAAGGATCTTCTTCTAACCAGGGACGCCCCCCTGCAAAGGGGCCCCGGAGTTTCTGCGGGGCACCGGGGGAACCGGGGTGCCAGCCCACGGGAGCGTGGCGGCGGCCTCCAAGAGGCTCTGGGGCTGGCTGTGGGGCTGAGAGGCGGCATTTGCATGGAGAGCGTTTCGGTGGCTTTGGAATTTATGCAGCTGCCCGTGTGATTCCGGAGGCGAGACGAATCTCCGGCCGCTTTTCTCAGCGGGAACAAGTCTTTCCTCAAATCGATGGTGACACATTTTTAAACTCTGATATTAAGGAGGGAAAGATTTTTCTGGCCCCCTGGGGGCAACCCTTATTAGTCACTGGCTCATCCGAGAGAAATCGCAGAGGCAGACCCAGTGGGCCCTGGCAAGGCGAAAGGCCCAGAGGCCAGGCTGGCTAACATGGGAATAGACAGTGACAAACAAGAGGGCAGGGGGGCAGGCGTCGTGAGTCTGAAGCAAAGCTGTACCGGAAAGACCTGGAGAGCGAAGTTAGGTTTGGGCTCTGGAGCAAGGTACCCAGTGTCCGCGGGGGAAATAAAGAACCACTGGTATGGGTGACAGAGGGGAGAATGGAGAAGAAGGGAGAGCAGAAAGGGGCATTAAGCTGAAGTATAAACTGATTCCAAGTGCGAAGTTATAGAAGCTAAAACCTTGTTCCCCATCTTGCCCTGGCTGCCAGGAAGCTCAAAGCCACTTTTCACATTCAGCAGCAATAGACTTGTTCAGCCTAGTTTTGAGGTGTCAACCAGGCAGGGCCAGGGTAGATGTCAGGAGCCAAGTTGCCCCAAGCAGCCCCTAAGAACATCAGATAGAACAGTGGGCACGAGTCGGGGTCTCTCGGTAGACCAGACACCGGCATCGAGTGGCAGGTGGTAGGGCTGAGCAGGGGCCCACAACCAGGCACGGGGCCATAGGCTGGCAGGGTGGAAAGCACACACCAAGGTCATCCAGGCCTAAGGCTTTCAGGTGTGGCCAAGAGCCCCAGGCTCAGTGTCCCCCGTGTCCCTTGTTTCTGTTTATCCCTATTTTAACGATTCCCTAGTTTTATTGTACCTATTTTTCAGTGGAAATAGGTGGGTTAAACATTTTTTAAAAATCAATTGCAGCTCAAACGCCCACTTGCTCGGTGATAACAGCCACCATTTATTGAGTTCCAACGACTTGTCACATTTGCATACATCCCACTCCATCCTCTCCATCACCTTGGGCGGGGATGGGGCTCTCCTGCATTTCTAGATGAGGAAACTGAGGCTCAGAGGGGAGGTGTATTCTGGTCAAGGTCACAAGAGTTCACAAGTGGCCACGGCAGCCCCATCCAGTCTGTCCCCTGGCATGTCCCGATTCCCACCCCTGAGCGCCAGAGTCCAGCACTCAGCTCTGTGCACCTGGAGGGGGGTGGGGCGGGTGGGGATGGAGGGGTGGGTTCCTGCCTGCCTGCCCTGTTAGCAGAGAGACAAGGCTGAGTCAAGATCAAGGCCGGAAGGCGGGAAAGACAGCCGGGGGACCCACAGAATTCCATCGTCCCCTGACCCCGCCTACAGCGCCCGGGTCCCCTCTCTGCCAAGCCCCGAGGCTTCAGCCACAACCCGGCCCACCTTCCCGTGACCCTCACCGGGAAAGTTCCCCGCCGGCTGCCAGACGGGATTTAGCTCCTTTGACAGTCAAAGCTGCAAAGCTCCCGTCGCAAATGTCAATTCTGGGCCATTTGCTTCGTAGATTTTAATGTTCCTGTTTCTCCTCAACATCCTCAGCAAGGTAGCTCTTGCTTTTCAAAAGGGACGTGGTGTTTGATGATGTTTAAACCGAACGTGAAATACAGCCAGGCGGCAATAATAAAACAGACGCGAGCCCTGCTGGCAGGGGAATGGCTGACAGCCGGGCCTCTCTCTCCCCACATGCTACTCCACAGCTAAGCTCCTATTTTTATGGCAATTACAATGTCCGACGAGGGAGAGGAAGCAGCGATGGAGAGGAGGAGGGTGGGAACCGCGTACAAGGACCACTTGTTGCTGCCGGGAGCGGGGTGCAGCGCATGGGGTCTTAATGAGGAGGAGCGGGCAATGCCCAGCGAGCGCCCCGGCTGCCGCCCCCAGACCCCTGCGGGACCCCGCTCCACACCCCTGGACCCGAGTCCTCACTGGCTTCCGTCTCCTAACACCCCATGGGACAGAAAGAGCTGTGTCACCTCCCTGGCCTGGGGGGGCGTGTGGGGAGCAGGAGTCCCCCCCCCCCCCCCCGCCGGGCAGCCTGCCTCCACCTAGAGGACCTCGGCCGCCACTGCCATGGGTGGGCAATGCCGCGTGCAGAGCCCTGTCTGGGGATGGAGATGTGGGGACAGCAGGTGCCCGCCCCCCAGGGGCTCCCCAAGGCCCCCCACCTAGTGGTATAGCTGGAACCCGCAGCTACCCTTCCCCAAGCCCCTAGGGCCCCTAGGTCCCCTTCCCTCTCCTCCGGCAGGGCGCACCTGTGGGCACGGAAGCTGAGAGAAGCTGTCCGTGGAACTGGATTTTACCCCGGTCTATTTCACAAGTGGCCTCTGGCCCCAGCCTGGCCACCCTCCCCAGGGGCAGCTGTACCCTCCCAACGGGCGATCCATCCAGACAGCAGGGAACGGGAGCCCGGGACAGGGCCCTACGTATGTCCGCGCCTACCAGCAGGGCCTCAGGAAGCATCCAGACAAGCAACGTGCAAAATGAAGAAATGAGCCCCAAGGGTGAGCTTGGATGGAGGAGGGAGAGGAACGGAAGACTAGAGGCTGCGGGGGTCCTGGGGGAGGCTCCGGCCCTGCCAGTGTGGGCCTGCCATGGCCACTTAGCTCCTACTGGGAGAGCAATTCGGGGACCAGCCTGCTCCAGGAGAAACATCCCCAGGCCCGGTCCCGCACCGGCGGTTCCCATGGAACATATACCCTTCCCCGCTGATGGCTCTGCCACAAGACGGGGGGAGCCTGGCCCCTCTGCCCTGTACCCCACGGTCAGGAAACCCCAAATCAGGAACGACCCCTGCCTCAGCCACCCCGGGCCCTGGAGGGGCTCAGTTTCCACAGGAAGGAGAAGAAGGAGGTACCCTCAGCCATGCCCTGCCCCCAGCCCTGATGAGCAGCAGGTGCCCTGCAGGCCCCATCCAGCGGGTCACAGCAGCCCTCCCTCCCAGACCACCACAACGGCAGCCGACGCAGGAGCCGGCATTTCCAGACTCTACTTTATCCTGGACGTTGCGTTGTCTCCTTTCCAACTCCCAACAACCCCAGGAGCTGGGACTGACTGTGCTCTTCTTCCCACGATACAGACAAGAAAACTGAGGCTTGGAGGTCACATGGCAGGCCGAAGGTCCCAGAGCTTGCATGCCATGGAGCCGAGACCCATACCCAGGCCGGCAAGTACCCTGCAGGGCCCTGAGATGGCCACAAGAGCCGGGGTCGAGGGGGGGGCGGTCTAGAAAGTGGGGCGCAAGGAGACTGGCTGAACTGTGGATTCTCTTTCAGGCCATGTTACGTCCTGAGACCACCTGCCCCGTTCCAGCCCACCTGGGGCTGGGCCAGGCCTCAGCCAGGAGGCCCCAGGGTCAGGGCTGGGAATAGGTATGAGCCCCCCCGGGGGGTCTGGAGAGAACAGCTTCAACCCAGCACCCCTGCAAACAGCTCGGGCTACAGAGCTGGGTGTGGAGAGGAAGGGAAGGGGCCCCGGTCCCTGGGGAGGGTCCGTGGCTTCCACGGGCTGCATCCAGACCCCTTCACCTCAGGGACACAGGGGACCATCCGTCTAATGGGCAGGCAAGCCACAGCCTCCTGGACAGGCCCGAAGCCGGCTGGGCAGCCTCTTGCCAAGGCGCTGGCGGAGCATTCTGGTAGAGCAAGCCAAGGGCTGCAGATCCAGCCCTTTTCATGCTTGGCCAATTTAATGGTCCCCATTAATTTCAAAACACACACATTCCCACAAGCTCCGGCCTCCTCAGCTCAGTGCTCAGGATCGCGAGCGCGCTGGGAACACAGGCAGGCACACAGGTGCGGGCGCTGGGGCCAGCCAGCCTCAAGGACAGGGAGGAGCCGCTCGGCAGAGAGTGGGTGGGCAATGGAGCCCTGACATGTGTCTCCTGACCTTGTGTCTGTCCTGAAGGGGAGAAAAAAGACAGGGAGGAAGGGCCCAGCTCTGGGAGTCAGGGAGGGCTGCTTTGCCACTTTCCTGCTGTGTGACTCTGAGCAGGTCACTGTCCCCCTCTGGGCTTAAGATACGCTCCCATTTTCCTGTCCAAGCCTGCAAATGCCTTGAGGGCAGGCACCAGGTCATACCGAGACTCACACAGAGCCGGGAACCTCACAAGCAGGCCGCACTGTGTACTCATATGCAAAATAGACCCCCCCCTTCCAGCCCTGGCATCTGTGACCAGCCATAAGGGGCTGAGTGGTGTCCGGGCTGGGGCAGGAGGAGGAGGCCCGGGGGGGGGGGGGGTCCCTGGCACATCTAATTCCTCCCTCTGTCTGACCCATTCTCCAAGGCATTCAAATAGTCATTTATTCAACACACTTTCGTTGAAACTCAGGACAAAGGGTCAATGGGTCGAGGGTCCATGGCCTGCCTTCGTGCTCCCTGTGGAAGGACAGGAAAGACCTGGCTCATACACAGGAGACTTGGCAGAAGACCCTAGGGTGGAAGGAGCTTTCCAGGGTCCTCGAATCTTGCCCACTGGCCAAGCTCAGCTCGCTGGACCAGGCCCTGTGAGTCCTCAAGGGAATCTCAATAATTCAGGAGGGATCCATCATTTATGAATTTATGTAACCGCTTCTCGACCTTGTGGAGATAAGCCGCCCTCCTCCTCCAGTGGTGGAAATTAGGCCTTGGCACTGTCTCGCATGTTCTGGGGAGGGGGCCAACTGGACCTCAGGCCTCCCTGCTGGCCTTCCGATCCGCTCTGCCCCTCACCCCAGACTAGAAGCAGAGGGAGCTTCTAAGCATCCCCCTGAAACCCCAAGTCTGAAAGGGGAGGGTTTGGTTCCTGACTCGGTCTTTTACCAGCACTAGGGCCCCTTCGGAGCCTCAATTTCCTAGTCTGTAAAATGGGGCAAATACTAGTTCCTGCCTCAGAAATGAGGCGATGTGGGGGACAGCCCCTGGCTCAGACACTGAATAACAAGTCGCCCCCAGCCTCAAAGCAGGGGCTCCAGGGGTGCCACCAAGCAGACCTCAGGAGCCCACAGCCCACAGGTGACAATGCACCTCTTTGACCTGAAGAGAAAAGGGAACAAAGATGAGGTATTTCCACACACCCTCAAAAATACAAGGATTTCCGGGGCACCTGGGTGGCTCAGTCAGTTAAGCCTCTGCCTTCAGCTCAGGTCATGATCTCAGGGTCCTGGGATCGAGCCCCGCATCAGGCTCCTGCTCGCAGGGAACCTGCTTCTCCCTCTCCTCCCTGCTCATGCTCCCCCCTCTCTCACAAAAATAGATAAAATCTTAAAAAAAAAAAAAAATGAGGATTACCTGGAAGCTCTAGGGTCTGGCAAATCTCCCCTTGCAGCACCACTACTGGTTAGCTGTGTGGCATTAAGCAAGTTACTTCACATCTCTGAGTCTCAGTTTCCCCCACTGGCACTGTGGGCTAATATAATAATACCAGGAGGCCAGGAGAAGTGGCACGGGAGTGCGTACAGCCTGGCCCTGGAAGGAGACCCTCACCCAGGACTGGCCAAGGCCTGTTCCAAATCCCTCGGAGCTTCCCCAAGCGCCTCCCACAGGCCCTGCTTCATCCTTCCCCGCAAGGGATCCCCCCCGCTCTGCCCCTCGAATGCCTTCTTCCAACTTCTGACTCAACGTCCCCCGTCTTTTGTTGTTGTTTTGAAGATTAATTTACTTATTTGAGAGAGAGAGAGAGTGTGTATGTGTGCACATGAACAGGGGGAGGGGCAGAGGGAGAGAAAGAGAATCTCAAGCTGACCCCCGATGAGTGCAGAGACCGGTGCAGGGCCCCCGAGATCTTGGCCTGAGCCGAAACTAAGAGTTGGCCACCCAACTGACTGAACCACCCAAGTGCCCCCACCCCGCCTTTTTTTTTTTTTTTTAAGATTTATTCATTTATTGTAGAGGGAGAGAGAGAGAGTGGGCGCTCCCTTCTCAGCACAAGCACCGCCTCCATTTTGCCTCCTCCAGGCAGCCTTCCTGTCTCCCCCACTCTGCAGGCAGGACTTCCAGCCCTCATGTACTTTGCTGTTCTTCTCCATTCACGGGTCTCACCTCACAGTTGGCATTCCAGAGTGTGTCTTTTGTAGCCCAGGGCCTACCCTGATGCCTGGCGCAAAACAGGCCCGCCACACGGGTTCGCCGAATGAAGGAGAGGCCGCACACCGATTCAAATCCCGACGCAGTCACCTGCCCTGGTCTGATCACTGAGAAGCTACCTGCCTCAAGGATGCCTCGAGGTCAGCGTCACAGGGTGGGTGCTGAGGGAGGGGTGGGTTCTCACTGTGTGCCCCCAGGGGCCTCAAGCCCAGCAAAAGCCCAGCTGCCCGCAGGCAGCCCATACCCGCCCCCCCCCCAACTGCAGAGAGGCTGCTGGCCTCGGAGGCAGCCGGCAAGCCTCAGCAAACACATTTAAATCCGAAGTGACAGATAAAGCGATTTACGGCGACAGTTTAGCGTCAGCTCACTTCCCACAAGGCAGCCAGCGTCCCTCAGCCCCTCCTGCTTGCTAGTCCATCAAGGCGGTCTCTAAATCATGGACTCCCAGCGGTGGCCCAGGGACGGCTGGGGCTGGGCTCCGGGGGGGGGGGGGGGGGGGGGGGGGGGGGGGGCAGGCAGCAGAGGAAGGAGGAGGCGAGCACCGGGCTGGCTCCCGAGGAGGAGGGGGCGAGGGCAGATTTTCACAAATCAAAGACCAAGACTTAGGGAAACAGAGTGCCACTTCACGCCTTATTTTAAATAAGTGGCTTCAAAACTCCCAGCGAGGCCAGCTTGTCGCGGTGAAACATGGCTCCCCACCCGTTCTGCACGTCCTGGCGTGCCCGCCTAGGCCCCTCAAAGGCCTCGCTGACCTGCCTTGCCTCGCGCCACCTCCTGGCAGAATTAATTGGTCCCTGCGGCGTCGCATGCCACTTTGTTCAGACCTCACTCCCAGGGCTTTGTCACATTATATTCTACTTAGCTGCTCTCGCACTTGACTTCCTGATAACAATTTACTAGGGGCTCGCTGTGTGCCAGGCCCAGGGCCCAGCACGGGATGGGCCTGAATTCCTGGCGTCCTCACGCCCACCCTGGGTAGGGCCGAGGATGCTCCCTTTTTCAGATGAGGAAACAGGCTTGGAGCGGCTTGGCTGGAGGCCACCAGGCCACCATCCGGAATGCTGGGATTCCAATCGGCCCCTGGTCTCTGTGCCATAGCCCTGACTCGCTGGCCAGAGATGGCTTCGAAGGGAAAGATTCCTTCTGTCCTCACAAAGTCTCACATCCATCCCTGCTCTGTCCCATTATGCCCTGAAGGCCAGTCAGCAGCGGGACCCTGGGGCTGGCCAAGAATGGAGGTCTTTCTTTGTGTTGAGACATTTCCTGCCTGGGGCTCAGCAGTCTGCCAAAAACTAGGGACCCACAGGCACAGGCCTGGTGAGCTGGGAACCTCAAGGGCAAGGAAGTGGCCCAGTCAAGGTCATCCCCACCCACCCACCCTGCCCATGGCAATGAGAAGATGGAAGCATTCCACAAGCTGAGGCACCCCCCTCCCCAGGTAGAGACCCACAGATCCCAGACCTGAGCTGTCTCTGGAGGAGGTGCCAGGCACGGCTGGCCCCAGACACTGCCTGAGGGGAGGTGTCATAGGCCAACCTGCAGGGACAGCCCTTGAGAATCTTCTGCTCCAGAACCGGGGGCTGCAGGGGGCTCCCCGGTTTATCTTGCCAGCATGGCAGCCCAATTTAATTAAGATGGATGCAGCGTGCCCCCATGGGTAGGAGCCATGGCTGGCTACCAGATGGCGGGAGCCTGACACTCTCTGGGTACTGCCCGAGCAAGCAGCCTGGGCAGCAGCCCGTGAAAACACAGCCAAGGTGGGCCTGAGCCTGTGCCATACCCGGATGCTTGGGGGGGGGGGGTAGTGGTCCTACTCATGTGACCTCCAGCCCTGCCACCCACCTGCCCGGCATCCCTCCACAGCACTCTCTGCCCCAGCGCCCCTCCACATACTACACAACATACTTCTCATCACAACACACACACCCACCATCACAGACACCACCCACAGTACACCCGCTCCAATCGCGTCTCAAATACCAACAGAGTGCGGTAAAAAGCAGGCCTGGACTTCAAAAGCCAGAGGACTGGCTGGTAAACAGCCTGGTCGCCCCATGTCCTGACAGGGGCCGGGGGGGCAGAGTGGCTCGGTGGGCAGGGAAGGAAGTAAGCAGGCCCCTGCCAACCCCAGTGGGTGGGAAGGAAGCCTGCAGAGAGGCGGGAGACACCCCAAGCCCACAGCTCTGCAGGATGGTGGGAGTTCTGGGGATCCCAACCACCACCCCCCCCCCCGCCCCCGTTACCTCGCAGGTCCCTCCCTGCTCCACTGTTGCAGTCCCTGCAGCTGGAGGGAGGCCCAGCCAGCGATAGCACCTTTCTGCCCTGCCCAGCCCCCACCCCCAACCAGCGAACAGCGACAAAAAGAGACACCCTCCCCACTACCGCCCCCACGCAAAATCCAGAAAGTCCAAAGCTGACCTCAAGTCCCCAGCCCAGTCCTACCCACACCGCTCCCCACGGGACCAACACTGGCCTTAGCTTCAAAAATAAAAATGTAAAAACTCCCACCCCGCTATAATTGCTCGCTCCTTTTCCCCATTGTGGTGGCTCCGCGGTCGGCGCTGAGAAGCAATTATTCATGGCTAATGATTATAATCAAGTCAAATAGAATTTAATGGACACGTATTCTCTTCCTGCTTGAAACTTTACATATGAATTAAGCACATATGGGTTTCACGAGGCACAGACCAGATTTATGCAGCCCCGAAAAGCCCCACGTTGCCGCGACTTTTATTCTGCTAATAAACAGGCTGATTTACGGGCGCCGCCGGGTGCGGAAACCGCGATCTCTGCCGCCCCCTGGTGGGCGGCAGGCCCGGGCTGAGCCAAGGCCGTGGCGGGGGGGAGGGGCCGGGGAGGAAACCAGAGGACTCTGTTGGGGGGAGGGGCTCCAGGCCAAGACCACCAAGGACCCCTGGGGTCTGAGTAGCGGCAAGGCCCCGGGGAACACCGGTGCCGGGAAAAGATCTTCCGGAGGACCCAGAGGGGAGGCTGGCTGTGTGCAGGAGCCCCCCATGCGGAGCCTGCCTCAGACATTCCCTGGGGTTCCACACCGGTTCTGGGTACCCCCTGCCATGAGACTCTAGAAAAAAGGGAGACCCCAGGAAAACATTCCAAGAAGTGCTGAATAAACTGAGACAAGCAGGGAGAGATGAAAGCTGCTTCTCGGCAGGAGGCACCCAGGCTCCCTTGGCACTCCTGGGACAGGGTTGATACCCAGGATGATGACTGGGGCATGGATTCTCGCAGCAATGAATGACAGAGGCAGGGGAAGAGGCCTCGGTTCATGCCAGGGGGGGTGTGTGGGGGGGTGCACGAGCATCACAATTTACGCACTGGCTCTGAGGTCCCTAATGCCCCTGGCAAACCAGCGAGGGGGCTGTCCACCATCCGCATCCTGCAGAAGGAGAGATGGGAGCCCAGGCACGTACACAGATGGGTCCCCAGAGAGATGCTGCGACCCCTCCAACCCCCAGCCCAGTGCCGCCGAATGCAGCCAGGACCAAAGTGCTATTTGGAGAGCGAGAGGGGCTGACAGCCACGGCACTCAGGAGCCTGGCCAGGCACAAGGACACTTCAGAAGAGCCATGAATCACACCCACAGCTCCACAGGCAGCCTTCGGAGCCCCCGCCCTGCTCCTGCTGCATCCCACCGACACACGACCTTGGTCTCCATCCCTCCCTCCGGCCTGTCAACTACCCGCCCGGCTGGGAAGGGGGTGATAAGATGCCCCACGTTTCCCTGCAGCCACTTTGCCGCTCATCAAGTAAACTATAGGCAGGGGATCCTCTCCTACCCTCGCCCCTGACCCTCAAAGCCACGGGCATGCAGCAAAGCAGATCCACAGGCCTGCAGGATGGAATCCTCAGCCACTGCTCCAAGGCTTGGTCCTCACACCCCAGACCAGCCCTCCTGGGGCCAGACAGCAAGAGGGCCCTTCTCCTCCGGGCCACTAATCCATCTGCCAACCCAAAGTGGCTTGTCTCAACCTCACATCTCCCCAGATGGAAGCACAGGCCTGCTAACAGCCCTCTTCCCTCCCACCCCCATCCTAGTGGCCCCAAGAGAAACACAGCAGGAGCACGAGCAGAAACCCAAAGAGGATCGAGCTCCCTCTAACCCTAAGTAGGGACTCCTGCCTTTATGTCACTGGTCACCTGTGTGCCGAGACGGGCAATGTGGGGGGAAGGGGACACCTGTGTGACCGCACAAACAGGCAGAGACATGCAGAGCAAATGCCACAGCCAGAAACACAACCCGGATCACGACAAGCAGGCCTGGGGCAGGCCGAGCGGCTCTGTCTCCCCAGGTCCCACAAACCCAGCCCCTTACCAGGAGGAACATCAGCTCCGCCAGGTCCCAGGGGCACTCGACAACAACAGGACAGGTCTTCCCCTAGCCAGCACTGCGGTCAGACACAATGGTCACCAGGACAAGGACAAGGAGGAGGAGATCTGAGATGCTCCTGGGGGAGAGGGGGCAGGTGCTGAGACTGCACAGGTGGGGAGGTGGCAGCAAAATGAGGTTTCCCAGAATAAGAGGCTCTGCCCACGTCTCCAGACGTTTCTCTACGAAAGCTCCTCTCCGTGAAGCTTGGTAAGCAGGCGAGCAAGGGCTGGGGTTCAGCCTCCATGGGCCCTTGTCCCACGAACCTCCTGGGTACCGGGTGGACTTGACTGTCCCTTGACACCCACTCTTGACCTTGGCCAGACAACCACAGTCTGGGAAGAGAGCACCCATCTTCCTTCTGCCCCCAGGAGGGGAGAGAAGAGGTTCGTCCACTCATCACAGTAAACTGCCGAGTCAGCCGGAGCCCCGACAGGAAGCTGAGCCTTGGGCACCAGGGCCTCTGCCCCCACCTTTCCCTTGACAAACCCCCTGGTCTGTGCCAGGTCTGCCGGGGGGGGGGCATGGCAGGCAGGAGGCAGAGGAGGGGGAGTGGTGGTGGGGCGTCTGCAGCCCCTGAGGTCAAACCGCCCTGTTCTGGCCTCCGCCTTCCTGGCAGGGCAGCCCGGCGCACTTCCAGCCACGCTCTCTTCCTTCCTGGCCGCTAATGGGGCTCCGAGCAGCAAGGCAGCTCGGCCAAGGCGCCCCCGACATAGCAGGTCAGGGTTTCGACGGAAAGGAGTCTGTGCAGCCAACACGCTGGGCTCCTGTGGCGCCAGCACGCCCTCCACCTCCAGCTGCCCGAGCCTCGCTGGAGCCAGGTGGCGTCCCCCCATGCCTGGCTCAGCAGACTGGATGGAGCAAAGGTGACAAGGCGGCCACCCAGGTCCCTGGCTCAGGCCAGCCAGACGCCCCCACTCACCAGCATTGACGATGGCGTCCACCTCCAGCTTGGTGATGTCACCTCGGAACAGGGAAATCTTCTCGTTGAGCTGCTTGTCCTTCTTGTACTTGGGCTCCTCCACCTTCGCGGTCACCCCTGGACCAGCAGAGGCCGAGGGACGGTTCAGAGAGAGGCCCTCACTGCACAGTGACCTCCATCCGCCCCCCTCCACCTCCAGAGGCAGGGGACTGGTGACACGGGCACTGGCCATCCGCAATGATCACGCACCTCTCGCTCGAGGCACACGCGTGGTCCCCTTGAACCTTCCCGAGGAGGGATTAATGTCACCCATCCCCATTCTACAGACGTGGAAACTGAGGCCTAGGCAGATGAAGTAACTCGCTCTGGGTGATGGGCTGTCAGGCCTACAGTGTGCAGGACTTCCCACAACTGTGAGGAAGCCCCTCACAGTTGTAACTGTGAGGTCGTGGCTCCCAGACTCAGTTTACCCAACAGTACAATGGGGATAAAAACTGAACTCTCCTCAGACCCGGTTCGTAACTGAAGTGCCCCCCACACAGCAAGTGCCCCGTGCGTGCTGCTGCCATTCTTCTTGGCGTGGTCAGTATGAGGCACCCGCCACACGGGGCTGATGAGGCCACCCACCAAATGGCCACCTGCCCCTCCCTGGCGCAGGGCCTACCTTTCGCCGTCTCTTTCCAGGTCGGGATCTTCTTCAGCCTGATGAAGTCCCTGCAGAAGTAATGTTCCTCCCGCTGTTTGTCACTCAGGCCCTTCAGAAACGCTGCAGGGGTAGGATGGGGCAGGCAGGAAGGAGCGTCAAGGCAGGCAGGGAGAAGGGCGGTCCAGGGGGCTTCTCTCCTGCCCCCGTGTCCCTCCTCTCCTCACCTGGACTCTCTCCTCACCCGAGGATGTGAGCCAGCCGTCCACGTCCACCCTTCCCGCAGGCACATTACGGGGTGGGAGAGGTTGGAGCTAGGAGGCCCCTAGACCATCCGGCCCGGCCCTCTTTGTTCAGGAGAGAAACTGAGGCCCAGGGAGACAGAGGGCCTCTCTCGGGTACCACAGACCTGAGTTCAGAATGCAACTCTGCCCCTTCCCGGATGTGTCCGCACCTCTGGGTCCCTGATTCCTTCGTTTACAGGCTGGGAATTAAGAGGCCCCTTACGGAGTAACTTCGCGCTGACTCAGTGCACATAAGGAAAACAGGCTGGTGGCACTGGACGAATTATATTCCCAGTTACATCCTCAATGGGTGACGTCATCACCATGGTTATTTGTAGGCAGCAGGACACGTGGGACAGGACAAACATCCTCAAAGAGCCAAAGAACCAAGCAGATCTGGTGCCTGTTCACAGCCTCCCCCCCTGCCCCTCAGCACTGGCAGAGAGGTCCCCACAGATGCCCGGCTGGCTTCTCCCAGTGTGCGCCAAGGGAGCAGCGAGAATTGTCTCCATCTTACAGATGAGGACGTGGTCACACAGCTGGTGAGTGGGAAGCCAGCCCCCCACCATCTGCTCACAGACTCTGGGTCCACCAGACCTGGTGTCCTTGCTCTAGCCCTGCTCCCTGGGCCTGGTCTTCCTTTTGGGTGGCCCAGGGACGCCTTCCAAGGTTTCCCAGGTGCACAGAGGTCCAGGCTTCTGACTCGCGGGCTCCCTCTGCCGGCCTGACGTCACCAGGCACCCGGGCTCTCAGCCCGGCCTTGGACTACCCTAGACCACACGCCCCCCAGATAGAGCGGCCCTCACTGACCCCTTGTTGGGGGGCGGGTGACAAACAGCAAAGGCCACACTCAAGGAACTCAGAAAGCATCAGTGGAAGAGGAAGGGTTTGCCTCCCGGAGCCTTCTGCGGAAAAGACCTCAAAGGGCAGATGTTCGAGACCGGTGGGTCCTCCACACATGCCCTCCAGCTCGCAGAAGCCAGTCCATCCAAAGCCTCTGTCCCTCCAGGGTGCACGAGGAGCAGGGAAAGGGCCCAGCTCACAGTCCAGCTCAGATTTATGGTTGGCATGATTCTAAAAAGCTCGCAGCATCCCAAATCTGCTTCAGCTGGGGCTCAGGCCAGAATTCCGCGTTCTGGCAGCCGCTTCCGACCCTCTTCCACAAACGCCTACGACGCGCGAGTCCTGCATACGGTACAAGGACATAACACTCACTGAGGCAGACGTGGTCCTGGCCCCTGGGAACCCACCATCCAGCAGAGGACACGGAGGCTGAGCAGGCCAGCGGCCAAGCTCTGGGGACGCGCAGGGGGCGGGACAGGAGGCAGCAGCAACGGCCGGCCTGGGGCTTCTTCAGTGAGACTCCGAAGAGAAATGGGAGGTAGCCGGGGCAGGGAAAGGTGCTTGACCACCTGAACAGTATGTTCAAGGTCGTGGGTGAGTGAAACTCAGGGCGTGGGGCAGAGGGCGGGCACTGGGGGCTGTGATGCTGTGAGGGGGTGGGGCCCACTGCGCAGTCGCCAAGGCTGTTGAGGCCTGACTTCATCCCAGGGGCACCTGAATCAGATCAAAGATGCTTTCACAGGGGCGCCTGGGCGGCTCAGCTAAGCGTCTGCCTTCAGCTCAGGTCATGATCCTGGGACCTTGGGGTTGAGCCCCACATTGGGCTCCCTGCTCAGCGGGGAGCCTGCTTCTCCCTCTCCCTCTAGTGCTCTGCCTGCTTGTGCTCTCTTGCTCTCTCTGTCAAATAAATAAATAAAAATCCTTAAGATTAAAATCTCTCCCCACCCATGGGGAGCCTGGGTGGCTCAGTGGGTTAAGCCGCTGCCTTTGGCTCAGGTCATGATCTCAGGGTCCTGGGATAGAGTACCGTATCAGGCTCCCTGCTAAGCAGAGAGCCTGCTTCTCTCTCTCTCTCTCTCTCTGCCTGCCTCTCTGTCTACTTGTGATCTCTCTCGGTCAAATAAATAAATCTTTAAAAAAAAAAAAACAATTCTCCCCACCCCAAGCAGCGCCACTTTCATTCTAAGAGGCCAAGGTACCCAGTGTGGATGGTCCCCTCTGTCACTAGTGTGTCCTGAGGCTCACAGCCCATCTCCCTGCTCCCCTTTCTCAAGAGGCTACCTTCCCCACTGGACACGTGACCCCACGTACACTCTGAGTAACAGGCCAAAGGCTCTTCTCTTTGTGTGCTAGGGGAGGGTGCTGGTATCTGGAAAGAGCTCAAGTGCTTCTCCAAGCCTTGACTACCCGCTTCTGTAAAGTGGGAGTAAAGGGACCTCCCTCTGGCTCTGAATGAGAAACAGAACAGGCTTCCCTGGGTACCTAGCGAAGCTGGCAGGCGAGGAACAGACTCGGGAGGGGAGGCCCGGCTCCCTGCAGCCCCTGCCTGGCCAGGGCCTGGCCAAGCAGGGGGGTGGCGGGACGGCTTGCTGGAGGCGGTTGGTACCTCTAGCTTCTCTGCCCTCCCCCAGAGGCTGCACGCCCGCTGGAGAAGAGCCTCATCACCAAACAGCAGGCTCCCTCTGAATTCCCCATCCCCTCCCCTGGCCGCCCCCTCTGCCAGGCAGCTCCTGACCCTGCTTGGGAAGTTCTTCCCCTCGACCTTCTCCCCTTTCCCAAGCCTCCCCAACTGTCTTCCAGATGCGACCTCCTCCTGCCAACTGGGAATCCAAGCCTGGCTCGCCCTCCCTCAGCCCAGGCGGCTGCTCCCCTTCCAGGGGACTCACTCCTCCGTGTCTGCCCTCAAACACCCTCTCATGCCCCCTCTGTGTCTCAAGGTCATAAAGCCTCCCTCAACCCTGGATTCCGCACCCCGCAGCTGTGGCCTCCGCTCTCCCTCCCCCACTGCCCCCACTTCCTCCCTCCTTCCCATGCTCCCCCAAGCCCTCACCAGCCTGGCCCCAGCTCTCCACCAAGGCCAAGGTCAGAGACACCACACGGGTCCCGTGGCCCTCTGTAGTGTCCCTTCTGTCCTCCCTTGTGCACTCAGGAACCCACCCCCCATCTTCCCCCTCAAGACCTTACCTCTCCTGGATCCCCCCTCTTCACTGGCCCTCCTGTCTCCTTGCTGCCTCCCTTTCCTTAGTCTGTGCCCTCCCCGTCATCCTGACATCAACCCCAAGCATTCTAAACCCTCTTTCAGCTAATGGTCCAGGGCGCTACACCACCAGCCCCTCAGCTCTCAGCCAGGCACCAGGCATGGGCTCCTCAAGGCCCACTGCCTGCTCTCAACCTCAGACTTCCTCGTGTGCAAAACTGAACTGCCAACTCCTTTCCCCATAATGTGTTTTTTTTCTCTCCTTCGTTCTTCCGCTTCTCAATGAACAGCCCCAGATTCTGCTAGAACCCCAAAATGAGGGGAGTCCTTTCTCTTAGTCTCCTGGCTCCATCCATCTGTAGGCTGTTGGATTTATCCCCACGATACCCCCAAAACCAAGCCTTCTGCTCTTCCCGGATAGGGGCCAAGCCATGATGACTCCCTAGCACCACCCAGAAGGCTTCTACCCGCCGTGGACTCCCCATGTCCACCCAATAGTCTGTTCCTCACTCAGTAGCCCAGGAATCTTTGGGGCAGAATTCTATTTAAAGCTGTTGAAAGCTCAGTTCAAAGTCCAAGCCCTTAGAGAGGCCCACGTGGATCCCTGCGGCTCTGCCTCCTCTCCTCTGTTTGCCTCCCCTCAAACTAGCTCTCCCTCCTACACCTCTGCAGCCCTGGCACATCACTCACCTTTCAGATCGTGCCCACAGCCAGGCCATTCCCTGCCTCAGGGCCTTTGTACCTGCCACTGCTCTGGCCTGACCTTCCTTTACAGGCCTTCCCCACTCTCAGAGTAGTCCCTCCCCTACCAGCTATACTTTATTCCTCACTTGACCTTGGCCTCTTGGGGATCAGGGTGTTTACGTTGGATGCCCACCATCTGGCACAGCGCATGGCATGTGTGGGCGTCCATGGGTGTCTGTAGGATGAATCAATGAATGACTGAGCTGAGACCCAAGCGTTGGGGGCATGTCTGCCAAGAGAACAGAGTCGTCCAGGGGGAGGAGACAACATATGCAGAAGCCCTGAGGTAGGAGAGAGCATGTGAGTGGGGAAATGGAGAGGAATCAAGAACGGCCAGACCAGAGAGCAAAAGCAGGCTGTGGCAGCCATCTCGACTTGTGGCCTGTCTGAGGAACGGAGCCTGGGGAAGGAACGTCCTGCTGTGGTTTCGATCCCTCTTGCTCCTTGGTCCCACCAGGGTTGGGCTCACCAGCTCCTGACATCACGTTCCTGGGCAGGTCACTTGCCCTCTCTGAGCCTCAGTTTCCGCATCTCTAGAAGAGGGACCAGGCAGGCCTGCCCTGAGTGAGAAGGGACTGCCAGGTTATCTCGCAGCTGCACGGAGCGGATACGCGGTCCTTCCTGTGAGCAAAGACTCGGAGGGCAAAGCGAAACAAGACCAAACTGGGGCAGAGGACTTGCCTTTTGCAACCTGGAGGCATAAGTAGGTAGAGGAGCTTTTTGAATTGTTTCGGTGCCCATATTTGTCATCTTGCACAGTTGAGACCAAAGATATGTGTCCGAACCCAGGGCGGGAAAGTGAAAGTGCCTGCCATGAAGCTGCAGGGGCTGGCCAGTCCACACCCAGGCCAACCCCACAGGACTCCCGTGTGCAGAGTCCCTCCAGCTGAGTAAGCCCCAGGTACCCCATGGGACTAGTCCGGGGGTCCTGGAAATGGCTAGAGTCCCCTAGCAGATGCCATCTGACAGAGGGCAGCACCCTGCCTTCCGGAAGAAACAGAGGTATGTCCCGGCCACAGGCAAGCCAAGAGGAGACCTGTCCTCCCTAAGATCCGAGGGCTGATCTGAGTGGCCCACAGCCCGCACAGCCCCCTCTCTCCAGCAAAGTCCAAAAGACGGCTCCACTTCCCCGAGTGGGAAGACAGCCAGAACTTCTGGCTCTGTTACCAGCCGACTGGCGCTGACCTTGGGGACATCTGTCAGCTTGTCCCTTCCAGTTCATGGTCCCCGGGCACACATCCCTTGAAGCCAGCATGTGGGGCACCATGACCTTATCTCCAGAGCAAGGTCGAGGCCCGAGTGACCCCTGAGGAGCGACACACTGCACGGGTCTCTGAGTTATGGGGCGGGAGAAGCCAATTCTGATTCTCCCTGGCTCCAAGGAACCAAGGGCCATCCTCATCACCTCGGCTCCATCTGTCAGATAGGCCCCACGTGTTTACAACATTTTCTCCCTCCTTTTGCCAGAAGGACAGATGTAGAGTGCACAGGCGAGTTTTATTTTTCTTATAAAAGATGTAAAACATACGTTTTAATTTTCTTTCCTTTCTGGAAAGGCGAGAGTATTTCACAGCTCAGTGAGACAGGTGTTGTAAAAAGATGTTTGCAGTAAATTTTGATGGGGTGGCCTGACCCTGGACGAAGCTTCCAGCGGCTCCCGGGCACGAAAGCCGAGCTGGAGGAAGCAGGCTGCGCCAGAACCATAAAGCACACCGGGCGAACGGGAATTCAATGATGTGTTTTAAGAAGTGTCTTTATGGCACTTTGCTAGACGGTGTTCAGAAAGGTGAGAGCGGCCTGGCACGGAAGGAGCCCCTCCCCCCCCACCCCCCAGACAGCTGGGTGGACTGGGCTGATAGCAGTGGGGCTCTGGGAACACAGCAGCAGGGGCATTAATTACCAGGGCTCATGGCACCCCCCGAGACCAGAGTCTCATCCAAGTGCACGGCCCGAGCCACGGGGAGACAGAGCATGAAGCACCTCGAAGCTTTTCTCCTCTCCCTAGGCCCCCTGCCTCTGCCCACACTGGGGCGCACCAAGGCTGCTTCCCCAGAATTCAGGTGGGAGAAGACCCCCCCCACCAGATCCCAGGTGAGCCTGAAAGTTTCCCCGGTTCAGTAATCAAATCAGAGAAATCATCCGCTCCCCATGAAACCCCACGGGGGCTGGAATGAGTCCTTATCACTGCCTGGTGCAAACGGAAGCTGGAATGCAGGAGACCTAGTCCGTAGCACTGGGGGGAGGAAACGTGGCTCAGGATATGCAGGTCATGGGCTCCGGCATCTGAGACCATGAGGGAGACAAGTTTATACAAGCCCCGTGTTGCTGTGGCCCAAAACAGGGCAGAGAGAGGACAGAGGTCCAAGGGGTGACAAGAAAGGGGGTCACTGGGAACCCTTGGTACACCATGGACCCTTTTATACACCACTGTATACATAATGGTTTCCAGTGTGATCCCAGCACAACCTGCAAATCAGGTGCCGGTCGTCCCATTTCACAGATGAGGAAACTGAGGCTCAGGGAGCAGGGAAGCAGCGGTGTGGGGCTGGCCCAAGGCTGATGGCACCAATGCCCGTGCTCTTCTTAGCAGACAGCTCTGCCCCCACTGCAGGTCAGAAGGAGGGTCTATGGTTTCCCCTGCAGTGACACAGCCCCTACACGCCCCCAGTGCCCAACCTTAAGTCCCCTCACATCGAACTGCCTTTAGAGTGTGACGGTTTCCGCAGCCTTGTGACAAAAAGGCACCACCTGCGGGGATAGGGAGGCTTCCCATCACTGAGACAACTGCAGATAGAATTCTCTGGCCAGTAAAATCAGATACTACAGAGATCTCCCCAAAGGACTGACGGGCTCTTACCCAGGAAGATCCAGCCTGGTAGTATTTACTTATCCAGAGGGAGAATGGGTCTATGGGTGTGGCCAGTCTGCTTAAGAGGGAGAAAAGGAATGCCTTTCCCTTGGCAGAACTGGGCCATGTGTCCAGAGGACTCACTGGGCCGGGAGCGGAGGCACTCTGCACCCAGAACCCAGCGCAGGCACTCAACAGCATAGAGACTGAACTACTGAGCAAACACCCAAGGAAGGGGATCCTGGGTGGGTGGGTCCACGCCCTGCAGGGAAGCTTGCCCAGCCTGCCCAGGGTAGTGGAAACCGCTTCCAAAATCATTCAGCCAGCTCTCCAACTGAAAAGACATGCTGCCCAGTGAACTTGGGACTATAATCTGGCTTCCAGAAGAGGGGGCCCTGCCCACGCACACTTTCCAGACCCACCACCATATTTCCCACCACAGCTGCCCATCAACCTTCCCACCTACATCAGGCTCTTGTGAGTTTGGTGACTGTGTGCCAGTCTTTTTTTTTTTTTTTAAAGATTTTATTTACTCATCTGACAGAGATCACAAGTAGGCAGAGAGAGAGAGAGAGAGAGAGAGAGAGAGAAGCAGGCTCCCTGCTGAGCAGAGAGCCCGATGCAGGGCTCGATCCCAGGACCCTGGGATCACGACCTGAGCTGAAGGCAGAGGCTTTAACCCACTGAGCCACCCAGGCGCCCCTGTGTGCCAGTCTTTGAGACACGATGATCCCAGGCACAGACAGGCATTTGGAGGCCTGGGTAGATCCCCAAGAGAAAGGCGAGCACATGTCCATCAAAGACATGGAGAGGAATAATCCCAGCAGCTTTATTCCCAACAACCTCAAACTGGAAAGCAAAATGCCCATCAACAGGAGAACGGGTACACAAAACGTGGTGTATCCGTACCATGGAATATCAGACGTAAGACGGCAAACTGTCAGTACACCGCCCAACCATGAGCAGAAGGTGTACCGGGACACACTGTATGCCTCTGTTCGTATGAAGGTCGAGAAGTAGTAAGAGGTACTGATTGCAAAGGGGCTAAAGGAACCTTCTAAGGTGTTGGCAACCTACTGACCACAACTGGGTATTTAGGTAAAAATACACTGACCATATGTTCACCTGAGGTCTGTCCACTTAGACCGGAAGCTCTTCCACTTAGACCGGAAGCTCAAAGTGTAAACCAAAAAGAAGGAAGAAAACTATGCGGGGTCTTCAAGGACCAAAGCGTAGAGCCCAGTCAGAAGCAGGGTCCAGCTGACGCAGCTCCCCAGCATGGCAGTTTTAAAAATATGCCCCCAGGGGTGCCTGGGTGGCTCAGAGGCTTAAAGCCTCTGCCTTCAGCTCAGGTCATGATCCCACAGTCCTGGGATCTAGGCCCCCATCAGGCTCTCTGCTCAGTGGGGAACCTGCTTCCCCCTCACCCCCACCGCCTGCCTCTCTGCCTACTTGTGATCTCTGTCAAGTAAATAAATAAAATCTTTAAAGAAAAAAATGCCCCCAATTCCTTGATCTTTTTCTCTTCCAAAGGTGGAGACTCATTTTCCTCCCCTTGAATGTGGGCCAGACTCCACGACGCCCTTCGAAGCCCCAGCATAAAGCAGAAGAGTCGGCATGGGACTTGAAAGACTAGGTCACAAAAAGGCACTGTGGCTTCTGGGTTGGTCTCTGGGGGAAACTGCCTGCCATGTCGTAAGGACAGTCAAGCAGCCCAGTGGAGAGACCCCCAGGGTGGTGGGTCTGAGGCCTTTCCCCACAGTCACTCCATGGGAGGGAACCCCCCAGCCAACACCGACAGAGACACCCACCCCCCCAAGCTACTCGTAGGTTCCTGACCCTCAGAGACTAGGAAGTAAGAAACGTTTGCTGTCCCAAGCCTTTGAATTTGGGGGTAATCTGTTACTCAGTAATAGGTCACTGAAACACACAGAGCACGCTGACAAGCCTGCTGGGGTCTTCACACCCAAGGTCACCGCTCCTCACACCGTCCCTGACTGGATCCTGGAGCTCAGGTAGCCCCATCTGCCACGGTTTCTTCACAGCTTTGGCCTTCGCCTGGCACCGGCCCACTGGCTTGACCACATTTTCAACTGTTTCCTACCCCTAGCAAAGAAGCTCCTTGAGGGCAGGGACCCTGTCACTCACAGCACCAGAACGGTGCTGGCCACACTGAAGGCGCTCGGTAGATGAACGAGGGGCGCCCGGCTGGCTTGATCTCAGGGTCGTGAGTTTGAGCCCCCTGTACGGATTACTTCAAAATAAATAGACTTAAAGAAACGGATGAATGGATGGAAATCCCAGCTCCAAGCAGAGGCACCCCAGCAGCCTGGGAATCCCTGGCCTGTCAGCTTCACAAGGTCTGGAAGTTTTCAGGGCCATCAAGGAATGGGAGAGGGCGGGAAGCTGATCCCAGAAACGTGACTGATCCAGGAGCCAGGGGCTGGGCCCCCTGCCTCCCTAGCTCTCTTTCCCACCAAGCTGGCTTGCTGCCCCTAAGAGAGAAGGGGAGGCAGGTTCCCTGCGGGGACAGTCCCCCTGCCAGGAATCTCAGCCAGCCCCCTCACTCCCTGCCCTAACCAGGGTTCTAGGGCCAGGGCTGAGGCCATGACAGACACTCTGTGTGGGCGCTGAGCCAAGCCAAGGGCTTTCTGCCTGCACTTGAAGATCCCGGTGGAAGAACACAATTCAGGACAGAAGGAAAGTCATCTTGAACTCCACCTCTAGTTCGGAGGAGGCCTTCCCTTTAGCCTCACCCTCCCCCGCAGCCCCAGACCTACCTTCCGTGCTCCATTGGCTGTACCCACTCGGCCACAAAGGCCCAGCCAATGAGCCTTCTCCCCTGTGCTTTTGAAAGGGGATCCAGCCAGCAATGGTTACAAGAGCTCTGGGAGCAGGCTCTGAAGGGCAGGGGCAGCTGGCTGAGCTTCGGGCCAGACTACTTGGGACGCTGCAGCAGGCTGGATTCCCTGTTCTGTGTGAGGGCCCAGGGTCCGGCTCTGGGACTCATGCGGGACCAGGACTCATGACCAGTCCCAGAGTGGGAGGAAATGGCTTGATTCCTGGGGGCGCAGGGTGTCATCGTTCTCACAGACAGAATGCCCCGTCTCTGCCCTGTGTCCACCAGGAATGGGGCAGAAACTCTTCACAAGTGGCCAGAGGCCAGGGATGAGGGCAAAAGGGCGTTGGATGACCGGCTCAGAGAGTCAGGCCTTCAGGGTAAGGGTAGGTGGAGGTGGGAGCAGCCTGCAGAGAGAGGGCGCTCTGTGGGGCTGTCTGATCCTACCAGGTGGAGACACCAGACCCAGAACTGTCCCCTCAGTCCATTTCCCCGCCACTCTGCCTAAAATGCCACCACTTGAGAAACCACAGTGCACAAAGCATGGGGAATTCGGGAGTCTAACGTCAGCTCTGCCAAAACTCTCAGTGACCTTGGCTTCTCAGCTCAGTTTCCCTCCCGTGCAAGGGAGTAAAGTGGCAGATCCTGGATGACCCCTGGGGGTGCCCTGGGACCCGTGCGGGCGGGGTAAGGTCGTCCTCCCCACACTGCCCCGTAGGGGACCTGCCCTCGGTCCCCTCGGACGGAGTGAAGTGGTTTGCGGGGCTGGGTACACGGGGGGCGTGGCTGCCACTGGAGGGGTCCATCCCAGGGCGCCTCTCGGGTGGAAGGCGGTGCTGGTGGCGGTACTGTCCAGCCGGGCAAGGCCCACGTGGGGCCGCCCTCGCCCCCTCGCGCCCCCCTCCTGCTTACACTTACATTTTGCCTCCTTCCAGTCGGTGGAGGTGCTCAGGTCCACCTTCGCCGCCATGGCCAGGGGGGCCCAGGTGCGCACCCCGGCGCTCCTCTCCGCCCCACTGCCGCCGCCCCCCAAGCCCCAACTCCCGCTGGGGTCCGCGCGCCGGGGCTGTCCGCGCCCAGGGACGCCGGGGGGACCGCACGCGGTGCTGCGGGTCCGCGTGGCCCCCGCGTAGGGGCCGGACCAGGGGCGCGGGACGCAGAGCAGCTGCCCCGCCGCGCGCAGCTGTGCCAGGCGGCCGGACACTTGGCTCCTCAGGGACATGAGCAGGCGGCGCGGGGCGGCTCCCCGCCCACTTGGACTCTATTTACGGGGCTGGGAGTCTCTCCCTGATCCGCTCGGGACCGAGCGGCGTGTGCTGGCGGCGACCGGCTCCGAGCCGGCGGGCCGCGCGGCCAGAAACCCCGAGCGCGCCGCTGGGCACCCTGGAACTTGTAGTCCCGGCCGCCGGATGGGCCCCCGCACTCCTATACACACGTGCGCGCCCCAGCCGGGCTCCGCCCTCTCCCCGGCGCCGGGATCGCGTCGGGCGAAAGGCTCCTGCTTCTTCGAGGGTCGCGCGGCCGCCAGGCGCCGGCTCGGGGCTCGCCGCCAACCTCCGGGTGTGGAGAGCCGCCCTCCCCGCCGCGCGGCCCTGGCCCGCCTCTGCCCTCCGTCCCCGGCGCTCGGCGCTCGGTACCGAACTCGGACAGCGGGGCGCCGCGCACCACTCCGCAATCCGATCCCGCCCCCAGTCCCCACGAGCCGCGGTCCCTCCCGGCCGCCTGGCCGGCCCCCGGGAGGGGACAAGCCGCGCGAACGGGTAGGTCTGGTTCGGCGACTTTCCCCAGGGAGCTGATTCCCGGGGGGTGGGCGGGGATGCGACTGGAAGCAAGGGTGCACACCGTGGAAGGCAGAAAATGTGCGTTCCCGGAGGCGTTCTCGGGTGGAACGACGGGCGTCATTTTTTTTCTTTTTATTTTTTTTTTCTAATTTTTTATGGAGACTCTGTAGATTTTTAAGTATAAGTTTGCTTATGTGTTTCTACACTGTCAACATTATTTGAGAAATATAATAGTGGATATTTTTTTAAAGATTTTATTTATTTATTTGACAGAGAGAGATCACAAGTAGGCAGAGAGGCAGGCAGAGAGAGGAAGGGAAACAGGCCCCCTGCTGAGCAGAGCCCGATGCGGGACTCAATCCCAGGACCCTGACATCATGACCCGAGCCGAAGGCAGCGGCTTAACCCACTGAGCCACCCAGGCACCCCAATAATGGATATTTTTATAATCTGAGGAGGAGCCAGGGTCCCGGAGAAGATTCCAGTACCAGCTTGCCACCCTGGGGTACATAGGCCGCTTGAGGTGCACTTCTTGAGCTGTAAATTAAAAATAAGGTGGGCCCGTCCGGGTGGCTCCGTGGGTTGAGCGTCTGTTCTTCTATCCAGTGGTGATCCAGGAGTCATGGGATTGAGCTCCCAGAAAGCCCCCGTGCAGCTCCCTACTCAGGGAGCCTGCTTCTCCCTCTGCAGCTGCCCATAATGGTGCTCTCTCCCTCTCTCTCTCAAACAAGTTATAAATTAAGATCTTTAAAAATAAATAAATAAATAAAAAGACAGGGTTTAGGTCAGGATGTGGTAGTCAGGCCCTCAGGATGAACGAACGTGTGGGTGCCCTCAGCACTTGCCACTTCTCCTGTACGCAACCTTGCCAGCTACAGCCGGGACAGCAGCCGTGTGCAGGGCCCTGGGTACCAGGGGGCACTGAACTAAGCCCTCTGCTTGCATTTGCTGTACCTTGAGCTCGTGGTGTGCTCCCAACGGCCAGGTGAGGCTGCAGGAACCAGCCGGAGGTCAACAACAGCACCTATGAGGGTCAGAGCCCAGACTGAGGCCTGGTAGTTTGGTTCTTATCTGTGTTCTGGAAAGCACTGCGCCTGAAGCATGTAGGTGACCCGGTGTGTGTTCTCTTGTTGCTATAACAAGTTACTGCAAATGTGGTGGCTTCCACTCCACAAATGCATTACCTTGATGTTCTGTAGGACAGATGTCTGACAGGGGTCTCTCAGGGCTAAAATCAAGGGGTCAACAAGGCTCTGTTCCCTTCTGGAGGTTCTTTCTGGCCTTTTCCAGCTTCCAGAGACACCCACGCTCCTTGGTTCATGGCACCCTTTTGCCATCTTCAAAACCAGCAATGTAGCATCTCCCCCAACAGTTCTTCCATTAGTGGCCCCTTGCCTCTGACTCTCCTCCGCTTCTCTGACCATTTTCGAGGACCTGGTAATTATGCTGCCCCCGCCAGGATCATCCGTGACAGCCTCTCTGTTTAAAGTCTACTGATGAGTGACATTAGCTCCATCTGGAACCTTGATTCCTCTTTGCTATGCAATGTAACATATGCGCAGGCTCCCAGGATGAAGATGCAGACACCTGTCGGGAGCGGTTATTCTGCCTACTGTACCCCTCCTTGCCAAGGTCTGGGGAGGAGGATGTAGGGAGAGACAGGGGGCCCCGCCATGGAAAGTCTTGGTGCCAATTAGGAGGCTGCCTTTCTGCACAGAGGCTGAAATCCACATCCCCCAGAGCCAGGCCTTTGAAACCCCTTTGCACACTCTGGACATCTGTACCAGTCCTTCTGATTCTTTTGCTGGGATTCAGCTCTGTTCTCATCTGGCAGCCAGAAGAAAGAAGGTTCCAGCTCACAGCCTTCCGCTATCTAGACTAACAGAGGCCTGAGCCCCCCACACAGTTGGATGTGGGCAGGGAGGCACAGTTCTGACCGGGCAAGGCAAAACCTCCTCATAGAGTTTGAGCCAGATCTTTTGAAAAAGGTAAAATATTGCCAGGTTCCAAAGGTGTGTGTGTGAGTGGGTCAGAGACACTCCAGGCAGAGAGACACCCAGAAGCAAAGGCCTGAGGAGTGCCAAATCTTCTAGCAAGGGCTACAGCATCGTCGGAGACAGTGAGCTGAGGGATTCTAATATTGTAGAGGGGCTCTTGTGCAGAGAAAAGCTACCTACTGCTGCTTGTGTTTAAATGAATACTGTATTTATTAAACTTATAAATTAAAGGAAGAACTAGTTTTTCTTAAACATCCAAGTGCAACTTGCAAATCTAGTTTTCTATTTATAAATCTGCTAATTTTTGTATAAAAATAAGAACAATTACTTTCACTTATTCTTTGATGCATATTTAATTAACTCATAGGTTCAACAGATTAAATTCTAAAAATGAATGCCAATTACAAACTTAGGTAATTAAATTCCCTAATAGATTTTAAACTACATGTTCCAGAGATGAGATAGCTGGTCTTCTCAAACACCTTGAACTCAACATCCTACAGGCATTTTTTTCTTTTTTGTTCCTTTTTCTTTACAAACAGGGAGGAAGTGGGGGAGCGCTGAGGACGCTCTCGCCACCCACCGTACTGTCCTCCCAACCAAGCATATTATTTCCTAATCAGGTAAGCAATTTTTAAAAAGATCTTGGTCATTTATGTATTTGACGGGGGCGGGGGGGACACAAGCAAGGGGAGTAGCAGGCAGAGGGAGAGGGAGAAGCAGGCTCAGCAGGAAGCCCAATGCGGGGCTCCATCTGGGGACCCTGGGATCATGACCTGAGCCAAAGGCAGTGTCTACTTAACCAACTGAGCCCCCCAGGCGCCCCAGCTAAGCAGTTCTTCTATGCTAATGGGTTACACTTGTAAATATGATCAGTCGATTCTCTTAAATGTTTCCAGGCTGTTTATAGACTTAGATCCTTTTACATTGTCTCAGTTGTCTGTTGCTGCATAATAAACTACTGAAGACTTACTTACTGACTTGGAATAATAACCGGGCATGGAGTCAGCCGTTTGGTCTGGGATAAGCTAGAAGTTTCATCTGCTGGTCTTGCCTGGGTCACTCCAGTGGCTGCAGGCATCTGACCCCCTGCCTGGGGCCGGGGGCCCTGGGATCGCCTCAGTCCCACGACTGGCAGTTGGTGCTGGCTGTCAGCCAGGCCCCTGGGTTCTGCTCCACGGGCCCCTCATCCTCCCCCAGGCTTGACGGGGGCAGCTTCACAGAAGGCTGGTCTCAAGGACCCGCTGCAAGAGAGTGACCCCAGAGGCTGCCGCTCTGCCTCCTGAGGCCTGACTCCGAAGTCATCCATCACTACCACCAAATTCTGTCGTTTGACACGGGGTCACAAGGTCAGCCCAGATTCGAGGGCGGGAAGAAAGAGACTGGATCTCTTAATGGGAGAAGCAGCCAAATCTCATTGCAAAGGCAGCATGCAGGGGTGGGAGGAATTATTACAGCCATTTTATCTAATTAAATCCATAAATTGGGGGCGCCTGTCTGGCTCAGTTGGAAGTGCGTGCAACTCTCAATCTTGGGGTTGTGAGTTTGAATCCCACACTGGGTGTGAGATGACTCTTAAAAAAAAAAACAACACAAATCAAATAGGACAGATTGATTTAAATGTCTCAAAACCTTAAGCAAACACTACTATTAGGACAATGTCACAAAACTTATTCCTAGGGCGCCTGGGTGGCTCAGTGGGTTAAGCCACTGCCTTCGGCTCAGGTCATGATCTCAGGGTCCTGGGATCGAGTCCCATATCGGGACTCTGCTGAGCAGGGAGCCTGCTTCCTCCTCTCTCTCTCTGCCTGCCTCTCTGCCTACTTGTGATCTCTCTGTCAAATAAATAAATAAAATCTTTAAAAAAAAAACAAACTTATTCCTACCCCAGTACCAAGATTCTGGGTTTGCTTTGCAGGTTTCCACACCTTTCAGGGCTGCAAAACCGCCAAAGGAGCAGATTCCATCACAGCGGGGCCAGGGGTGCGATGAGATTTGGGACCACAATATGGTGAGGGGTTTCCTGATCCTGGTCTGAGATTTTCAGAGCAGAGAGAGACCCAGAAGAATTCTGCCAGGTCTAAAGGAACCCCCAGGGACGCCTGCGTGACTCAGTGGATTAAAGCGTCTGCCTTGGGCTCAGGTCATGATCCCAGGGTCCTGGGATGGAGCCCCCGCCCCTCCCCGCATCATCAGCTCAGCAGGGAGCCTGCTTCCTCCTCTCTCTCTCTGCCTGCCTCTCTGCCTGCTTGTGATCTCTGTCAAATAAATAAATAAAATCTTAAAAAAAAGGGGGGAGGAACCCCCAAACCCATTCCTCTCTCCAGGAGCCGAATTGCAGAGCCCAGCGCATCCCTGTTTCCTGGGAATCTCTCAGTGTTCAACCTGACCCCATTGTACCAGGGCACCTTCCTTCTTTTTGTTGCTTCAACGCAGGTGCACTAGTCCCTGTGCCTCCGAGGTCCCCCGAAGGTCTTCACTATGCGATCGCCATTTTGAGCGTCCCTCCACCCAGGCTGTAATGCAGTCTTCATATTTGACCTTATCACCTGCCTGTATTCCATTCTACTGTTTGTGTCATGGGCCAATATCGTCCAGTCATTATAACGGGAAGCGTGAAAGGAAGAGCGGTTTAGGAGGTCCTAAGCATCGGTGGCGCCTAACTGTAAGTTACCGCCCTGGGCGGCAGAGGGCGCCCCTTTCCCTGCTTCCTCCCGGGGCGGGTCTGAGGACCAGGTTGGGGATCCCAGGAGGACTGCTGGGCCTCCCCAGAGAAAGGGCCCTGGCGTGGCCGGCATTGGCTGTCCCTCCTCCGACTTCAGAGAAGGCCTTGGAAGAAGGTGGACGTTCAGGGGATACTTAGCTTGAAGTATATAAAAGCCTCAAATAGTGGGGCACCTGGGTGGCTCAGTGGGTTAAAGCCTCTCTACCTTCATTTCAGGTCATGATCTCAGGGTCCCCCGGATCAAGCCGCACATCGCACATCGGGCTCTCTGCTCAGCAGGGAGTCTGCTTCTCCTCTGTCTCTGCCTGCTGCTCTGCCTACTTGTGATCTCTCTCTGTGTATCAAAAAAATAAGTAAAATCTTAAAAAAAAAAAAAAAAAGCCTCGAATAGTATCGTTGACAAGTTTTTGTTCCAAGATTTTATTTTTATTTGTTTATATTTATTTTTAAGCGGTCTCTACACCTAAGGTAGGGCTTGGACCACAACCCGCGAGATCAAGAGTTGCTGGCTCCGCAGATTGAGCCAGCCAGGTGCCCTGATTGGGACAAAGTCAAATGACACAATGAATCATGGTTATGAGCGGAATCCTCTTCCCCCCAGATTCTTAGGTGGAAGTCCCAACTTTGGGTCCTCAGAATCTGACTGCATTCAGAGAGAGGGTCTCCGAACAGGTGACTGATAAAAAAACGAGGCTGTTAGGGTGAGCTCTCACCAGTCTAAGTGGTGCCCTTGTAAGAAGGAAGTTGGACACGCAGAGACACAAAGACCATGTGAGGACACAGCAAGAAGGCGGCCATGTGCAAGCCAAGGCCAGAGGCCCTGGAGAAAACTAGATCTGCCAACACCTGATTTTGGACTTGCAGAACTGTGAGAAAATAAATCTCTGTTGTTTAAGCCACCGATTCCATAGGATTTATGTATAGCAGTCCTGGCAAGCTCATACAACACCCTCTCCCCAGCCCTAATCCGCGGAAGTATGCATCGGTTTTGGTACTGGCTGCGCATTCTTCTAGATTCTTCCCGAGCATTTATAATCATAAGTGAAGAAATACACATACAATTTCTTTCTTTTTTACAAAAATAGAATTTGGCCACAGACACTGTTCCACAGCTAACTTTCTTCATTCCATAGGACATCATGGGCATGTTTCCCTGTCATTATCTACCCAAGCCTTCTTTTCTTTCAAATTAAATTAAATTACAGTTAAACTCAATTAATTAACATGCAGTGTATAGTTTCGGAGGTAGAGGTCAATGATTCACCAGTTGCATACAATACCCAGTGCTCATGCCAAGACATGCCCCCCCTTAACGCCCATCCCCCAGCCATCCAACTCCCACCCACCTCGCCGCCAGCAAGGTTTGTTTCCTAGAGTTAAGAATCTCTTATGGTCTCTCTCTCTCTCTTTTTGTCTAATTTCTTTGTCCCTCTCTTCCCCTATGATCCTCCATTTTGTTTTTTAAATTGCACATATGAAGGGTGTGTCGTTGAGCATCTGCTTTCGGCTCAGGTCATGGTTCTAGGGTCCTGGGATCGAGCCCCGCAACAGGCCCCCTGCTCCATTGGAAGCCTGCTTCTCCCTCTCCCTCTGCCGCTCCCCCTGCTTTTGCTCCTCTCTCCCTGTGTCTCTCTCTGCCAAGTAAATAATTATAAAATCTTTAAAAATAATTCCACATGGGTCACCTGGGTGGCTCAGTGGGTTAAAGCCTCTGCCTTCGGCTCGGGTCATGATCCCAGGGTCCTGGGATCGAGCCCTACATCAGGCTCTCTGCTCAGCAGGAAGCCTGTTTCCTCCTCTCTCTGCCTCTCTCTCTGCTTACTTGTGATCTCTATCTGTCAAATAAATAAATAAATAATCTTTAAAAAATTTTCCACATATGAGTGAAACCATATGATTCTTTCTCTGACTGACTTATGTTGCTTAGCATAATACGCTCTAGTTTCATCCACGTCAGTGCAAATGGCAAGATTTCATTTTTAATGGTTGCGTAATATTCCTGTGTGTGTGTGTGTGTGTGTGTGTGTGTGTGTGTGTGTAGACCATATTTTTATCCATTTATCTGTTGATGGACACATGGGCTCTTTCCACAGTTTAACCATTGTGGACATTGCTGCTATAAACATTGGGGTGCACATGCCCCTTTGGATCACTACATTTGTATCCTTTGGGTAAATAAATACCCAGTAGTGCAATTGCTAGGTCATAGAGTGGCTCTATTTTTAACTTTTTAAGGAAACTCCGTACTGTTTTCCAGAGTCCGAGCCTTCTTTTTATTTTTATTTATTTATTTATTTTTAAAAAAGATTTAATTTATTTGACAGAGAGAGACACAGTGAGAGAGGGAACACAAGCAGGGGGAGTGGGAGAGGGAGAAGCAGGCTTCTTGCAGAGCAGGGAGCCTGATGCAGGGCTCGATCCCAGGACCCTGGGATCATGACCTGAGCCAAAGGCAGGCCCAGCCTTCTTTTTAAGGTTCCCAAATATTCCATTCTGAGCCCGGGTGGCTCAGTTGGTTAAGCGTCTGTCTGCCTTAGGGTCTTAGGATCTTAGGGTCCTGGGATCAAGTCCCATATCTGGCTCCCTGCACGAGGGGTGGCGGGGGGGGGGGTCTGCTTCTCCCTCTGTTCTTCCCCCTGCTCATTCTCTCTCCCTGTCTCTCTAAAATAAATAAATAAAGTCTAAAAAAAAGCCACAAATTTCCATTCTATGGTGACAGCATTCATAGTTTCCTTTCCTTTCTTTTTTCTTTTTGGCTTAAACAGCAGAAATTTATTTTCTGTGGAGTCTGAGAGTCCAAGATTAAGGTGCTGGCATTCTCAGGTTCTAGGGAGGGCACTTGACCCGCCTTGTAGATGGCTGCCTTCTTGCCTGGCTTGCTGGCTTGTCTTTCTTTCTTTTTCTTTTATAAACATATATTTTTATCCCCAGGGGACTGGCCTGTCTTTCCATGGCAGAGAGAGAGAACGCAAGCTCTCTGTGTGTCTTCAGGGCACTAACTCCATCACAAGGGCCCCACCCTCATGGCCACGTCTCAACCCGAGCTGCCTTCCGAAGTCTCCACCTCCGGTGCCATCACACTGAGGACTGAGGGCTTCAGCGTAGGACTCTGGGGCCCACAATTCAGTCCAAGAGGTAGAGACAGCGTCTTGTTTCCCAGCATCCTCCACGGATGTGCATGGTTGCCACTCCTTCTGCTGTGACAAACATCCTTGTGCCACCAGGCTGGGGTTAACCTGTGGGATAAATTCTGAAGAACGGAGTTGCTTTTTGCATTTTAGACAGATGTGGCTAAGTATACCTTCCCACCAACCGGATGTGCGAAGGCCTGTTTCCCCCATGCTCACCCTCTCCGCCACGTGGTGGTTTTCGAGAAACAGGTGATGGAAAGGAGAAGGTGAGGTTGGTGACATTTATCTCTGAGGGGATCTGACCGTCTGGCCCAGGGAAGGGAAACCAGAACCGGGGGTGAAGAAGTCCACGGGAAAGAAAGAAAGTCCGAGAGCCCCTCTGGGAGAGGCTGAGGGACCCGTAGTGGGAGCAGAGAAGGCACAGGTTTTATTTGCTCATTTGCCACGTGCTTACAAGCATGAGCAATGTCCCCAGCCTAGACTGTGCTCAGCGGTGAACAGAGCACCAGCCCTGCCTCTGTGGAAACTTCTGGTGTGAGAGACACACGGTAAACAAGGCAGCAAGCACATGTCATTTCAGGCAGGGCCTAAAGCCACAGAGAGAATGAATTCGAAGGGCTGGAGAGGCAGAAGCATGGGGAGGCGGAGGGAAAGGGGGAGGCAGCACCCAGGGCCACGGGGGGTTTGGTTCCATACGCTTCTGGAGGGTGTCGGTCAAGGGTGAGGGGCAGCTGAGTTTTATTTTATTTTTTTAAAGATTTTATTTATTTATTTGACAGAGATCACAAGTAGGCAGAGAGGCAGGCAGGGGTTGGGGGTGGGGAGCAGGCTCCCCCCGGCTGAGCAGAGAGCCCGATGCGGGACTTGGGTCCTGGGTCCTGGGTCCTGGGATCATGACCTCAGCTGAAGACAGGGGTTCTAACCCACTGAGCCACCCAGGCACCCAAGCACCCACCAGCTGAGTTTTTATTTTATTTTATTATTATTTTTTTAAAGACTTTATTTATCTATTTGACAGGAATCACAAGTAGGCAGAGAGGCAGGCAGAGAGAGAGAGAGAGAGGAGGAAGCAGGCTCCCTGCTGAGCAGAGAGCCCGATGCGGGGCTCGATCCCAGGACCCTGGGATCACGACCTGAGCTGAAGGCAGAGGCTTTAACCCACTGAGCCACCCAGGCGCCCCCCGCCAGCTGAGTTTTAAACGGTGCTTCTTGGCAGTCTTGGACACAATGGCACTCGGACGGGCATGGGGGACAGAGCTGGAGTAAAGTGGGAGGGACAAGCACTGTACCAGCAGGATTTCTAGCCTCAGCAGGAAAGAGGAAAGCATGGAACAGCCCTGGGGTGAGTCCTCTGGTTGTCTGTTGTCTCTTGCTGTGCAACAAACTACCTTGTTTTGACGGCTGAAGACAACAGCTCTTTGATTAAATCTCATGATTTGTGGGTCAGGGCTCAGCTGGGTGATTTTGTTCCACGCAGCCTCGACTCGGGTCACTCAGTGGTATCAGGAGATGAGGCAGGGCTGGGGGGCCCGAGAGAGCGTCCCTCCCCTTGGCTGGGATGTCTCCAGGCACTGTCAGATGTCCTCTGGGGCAGAATCAGCCAGATCGAGACCCAGAAGCTTGGGATCAACTCATCTGGACTCCAAGTCCCCATCCTACCCAGCCGTGAGGGAATCTTCCCCTGGTTACAACTAGGATTCTCGTCCAGGTGATCTCAGATCATGGGGGCGGGGCAGGGGGGGCACATATGGTGCCCTAAACCTGAGGAAAGGTTCCAATCCACCACCATAGCTGTTGTCAGGGTTCTCACTGGGCTCAGCTCAGTGGTCCCCTGAATCCAAAGATGCTCTCCTCCTACCCAGACCCCAACCCTGCACCTCTCATAGGATATGGCCTATGAGCACACCCTGAGAGTCTTCACAAGCATCTTGCGAAGTTTGTCCCCTCTGCCTCTGGTCACCTACCAACTCAAAGTTTCCCGGTCAAAGCTAGAAGATGGCTGGAGAGTTCATGTGTCTGTGTCTAGCTGGTAGAATTTGCTGGCAGACTAGACATGGTTGTGAAAGAGAGTTTTCAGCCTGAACCCGTCCGGGAATAAGGCCACTGGTGGGAAGGAAGCCAGGGGAGGAAGAGTCTGGGGGGAGACTATTGGGAAGTCCACTAGCGATCCAAGTGGAGACATCAAGGAGACAGCTGGGTAGAGAAGTCTGGAACCCAGGAGCAAAGCTGGGCTGGAGATGAAAACGTGGGAATCATCTGAGGTGCTATTTATAGCAACGAGACTGAGATCACCCTGGGAGGAGTGTGGAGAGCGAGGTCCCAGGCCGGGCTCTGGAGCTCTCAAATGATTATCAGGTAATAATTACCATCATTTCATTTCTTGAAGCATCTGGCACAGTGCCTGGCCCTCCGTACAGGTTCTCTGAATGGAAGAGAACACAAGGACCCGTTACTAACCCCCATGCTTTCCCTGCTAATCAGCATTTGGATTCTACCGCAGCAGGAGAGCAGGCAGTTAGAATCCCTCAGGTAAGTGGGAATGAAAACACTCTTTAGGCATTTTCCAGAATGGATGGGATGGAACTTTGCGATCACTTGCAGAAGGAAAATCAGGCTGTCTTAAGAGTCCCACTCCAAAAGGGAACATTCTTACTGGCACAAAATTCCATGTTCCACAGACCCCCGAGTTCTGAGCTGCCACCACTCCCTCCTAATCCATTCTCCACTCCTGCCCTGAGTCTCCTGAGCTCCAGCTGTTTTCCTTCTTCTCATATAGGGGGAACTTCAAAACCTGGGGTTTGCTCTGTGGGGAACACACACATTTACTCCTTCAGTCTCTCATCCGCTCCAGATCTGCGACCTCAGACTGACTCTGAATACAGCCTCCGCCATCTTGCTCCCCACCCTTGAGAGCAGCGGCCCCAAAATAGCAACATGAATCATTCTGGAACCGTCGGGTAATACAAGGCCAGGGCACCCTTCTGTGGCAGCGCCTCTGCTGGTGTTCCAGGGCTCTGGGCAGAGGGACCCTGGCCGGCTACTGTCATCTCCTCCCCATCCCATTCCAGAGGGCTGAGTCCACCAAGAGATTTGAAAGCCCAAGTTGGTGAAAAGTGTTAACATTTCTGAATGTCAGAGGGGCTTTACTGTGACCCTGAATAAGCTTTAGGGGTCCCTGATTCCCATCTCTTATAGTTTTCTTTCCTCAGAGGGGACTTTCCAAATGTTATGTTTTGGGTCTGAAGAGACTTGAAAATGGGTGATTTTGTTCAAGTCTCCTAGTAACCTTGAGAAGTCATTGGCACTTCATCCCCATTTATTGGCAAGGACCCCGGAGCATAGAAGAGCCTTCTTTGTGTTCCTTGAAAATTTCAAGCTTGTTTTAACCTCAGGGCCTTTGCACTTTCTGTTGTTCTGTCCGGAGCCCTGTCCTTGGCTGGCTTCTTGTCATTCCAGGTCTCAGGGATCTTCACTAACCACCCACCTGCAGGAGCTCCTTCCTTCCCTGCTTCCCCTTTACCCCTTACCTTCTGCTTTTTTTTTTTTTTTTTAATAGCACTCACCACTATTTTCATTTCTGTATGTTTTTATTTAACAAATGCATACAATGCTTTCTCTGTAGGTAGGCAGTGTTCTACGAGCATTACAAATAGCAAACAATTTAATCCTCACGACTGTTTCACCCACATTTTAAAATGGAAACAAAAGAAACAGAGATGTTAAGCAGGTTGCCTGGAGTCACACAGCTGATGAGTCTAACCATCATCTCTCCCACTAGAAGATCCACACAAGCAGAAACTGCCTTTGTGAGCTGTTTTGTTCTCTGTCGAGCCCCTGCATCCAGAGTAGGGTGCCACACGTACCAGAACTATATAAAAGATGTCAGTGATGATGGAACGAGGTTAGACAAGGGGGAATGGGAAAGAAGCCTGGACAGAAGCGTGGGGAGATGGAGAAGGAGCTCCTCTGGGGGGCAGTCAAGAGCATGGTGGTCTGGAGACAGAGCCAAAGAGAAATGAAAGGTCTTGTCAGCAGGCTGAATTCAGCTGACCAGTAAGATGCCAAAAGCCTGGGTATCACCTTCCTTCCTTCTTGAGTTCAACCCATCAATAGATCCTGTTGGCTTCTCCAAAAGTTGGAACCCAACTGTTCTCACACCTCCTCCGGTTCCACTCTGGCCCACAGCATTGTTACCATTCTCCTGGAGCATGGCAACAGTGTCCTGAGAGGTCACCTACACTGCGGCCAGAGGAGTCCTAATAAAACTATGTCAGATCATGTCCCTTTTCTGTTCAAATCGTGTTGGCATGAACACAATGGCCTCTCAGCCCAAGGACCTGGCCCAGCTCTGAACCCGCCCCTGCTTTCTCTTGGCCCCACTCTCCCACTCCCTCCCTGCTCCCACTATCCTGGCCACCCCAATGCTGCTCCCACCCCAGGACCTTTGCATGTGCTGTTCCAGGTTCATGGTTCTTCCCCATTATTTTCCATTCATCTCACTCCCTTACTTCCTCGAGTCTTTGCTCAGATCTTAGCTTCTCACTGAGATTTGCCCAAGCCAGCTTATTAAAAATGCAACACCATCCCCCTCGTCCAAGACTCCTTAATCCTTTCTCTGCTTCATTTTTCCCCACTGCACTTAGGCAGATATAATATGCTATAAGCTTTTTTGGCGTGTCTGTCACTAGAATGAGCACCCATTGACTTCTGTCAGGTTTGTTCACTGCACTTTCTCCAAAGCCCACAATCGCATGACGTATTCGGTTATACTCTATGGATTAACGAACACCTACTATGTGCCAGACGCTGTGCAAGGCTCCTGGAAAGCACTGACAAAGGAAAACAGACACGAGGCCCCTGTGTCCTAACAAAAGGTGGGAATGACATCCAAGTTGCTGGTTTAATTTGCGACTGGACACACACATAGCCCACAGTGCAGTAAAAGCAAGTAACAGGCACAACTTAGTGTCCTTGTAGGACCGAGACTGTTAAGGAACCCTGACTGCTCATCTTAGCCTGCAAAGACCGAATTAACCTGGCAGAATTGGTGGAAGACGGACGCCAGCAGAGGGACCAATTTGTAGGCAGGCCCAAAGGGAAGGCGCCCACCTAGTTTAATGAACAGAGAGGTCAGCGGGCTAGAATTCGGTGCTGAAGACGGAGGACAGGGAGAAAGGCCATATTAAGTGGGGCTGCCAGAGGAGACGGGCAGTGAGCCCCAATCTAAAGCCTCCCAGAACTTTAAGCAAGGGATGTGGACGTGCAATAGCTCTGGTGGCAGTGTTGACAAAGGATCAGGGACAGCGCGGCTACAAGAGGAAGCTGTGGAGACTGCCAAGGAGTGGGCACTTAAAACCCTGGGCAGGGACGGTACGACCCAGATGGGAGGATGGCAAGGACAGCACGCCCCAAGACCCTCACCCAAACCCTCTCCAGACCTGGCATGCGGCTTCTTTGTTCCATGAAGCACCCACTGGTCCAGGAGCAAAAGCAGCCTCCCTCTCCCAAGCCCTCAGCCCTTCCGCATCCCCGGGCGCTGTCGCACGTGCGGGGCCCTCCCAGGCCGCCGCCGCCGCCACCGCCGCCAGCAGGTGGGCAAGCACCTCACTCGTCTTTGACCCCGTCCCCCTGCACCTCCGAATAAGGGCGGCAGCTCCCGCTCACCGAGCGCTAAAGACGCGACTGCACGAAGGGACACCTCCCACGGCCCTAAACGACCAAAACCCGTGACACGAGCGGGTCACACGGAACTTGAGGGATGCGTCCCCACCGAAGGGACCCGGGGAGAGAAGCCGGGCTGTCCCACCCAAATCCCAGCTCCTTCGCTCTTCCTGGCTACGCGGCGCCTGAAAGCGGGCTCTGGGCCCGTCCCGGGCAGGGCGCTCCCCCGAGGTCCACCCAGACGTCACCCCCACGTGCTGGGACCCCCCGAGCGGCTCTGCGCCGCCGCCGAGGAGCGAGTCGTCAGGGCAGGACTCGCGGCCCACGGAGGCAGGAAGCGGCCCGTAGACCGGGGCACCGACGGCCACCGCGGCCACCGCGGCAGAGAGCGACTCTGGCCGTGAACTCCCATAAACCACTGCAGAGACGATATCCCTTCCACTGCCGTTAGACGAGCTGCCACTTAAACCTATCAGCGAAAAGTGGCAGTGATTCTCCGCCCAATCGTCATCTTTTTTTAATCTGAGGGTAGTGCGGTCACGGAGTCCGTCAGCCCAATGGGAGAGGTGGAAATTTCCAGAAAGAACGGGACCAATGGGCGCGGCCAGAGCAGCCACGATTGACGGACCAAGCGGCCAATCCCTGTCGCAGAAGCTCGCCCCTCCCTCCAATCGTGGAACCTGGGGTGGGCGGTGCCTTCCGGGAAGAGTCCAATCCGGAGGCGCGGGGGAGGCAGGGCTGAGGGATTACTCTCAACTGTCCAATGACAGAGAAGCAAAGATGATGGGCTAGACTTCAAGCCAATAGTAGGGAAGCAGAGAAAGCCCCCTCGGGGAGCGTAACCAGTGAGCAGGCGAGGAAGAGGCGGGATCCTGGGGTCCCGGCAGCTTCTAGTAGGTTCCAGAAGGCGGCGCGTGCGGTTGGGAACGCGGAGCGGACGGAGTCGATTCAACGGGGTTCCGGGCCGGGCTATGGAGCAGGTGAAGGGGGAGGGGCGGCCCAAGGCCCCGGGGCTCCTCGGACACCGGCTGAGGCCGGGCCGCGGGTGGAGGAGCGGGGCGGGGCGGGCGCCGGTCGGGGCGGCGGTCTGGGGTCGGCCGAGCAGCGGCCGCGGCGAGGGCGTGAGGGCCGCGGCCCACCGGGCGGGAGGTGAGCAGTGTAGCGAGGCGGGCCGCGGGCAGCGCCGGGTCCACTCCGCGCCTGCCGGCTCTGTGAGGAGGGCCGGCGGGCCGGCGACAGTTCGGCCTACGTCCGGCCCGCGGCGGGAAGAGAGGCCGTGGCCGGGCCCGGAGGCCTCCCGGGAGGTGGCTCTCGGCTCAGCGGAGGGGGCGGGGGGGACATGCTGGGGGCGCTGGGAGGGATGGAGGTGGGCGAGACGCCTCGGGAGAGGCGTCAGGGGTACCGCGTCCACACCGGGGTACTCGCCGGCTGGGAGAGCGGGCACTGCCGACGGAGAAGCCACGGGGACTTGGACACAGTTAACTTGAGAAGGAATGCGGGGACGGGAATACGCTGGAAGTGGCCAGCTGGGGGAAATCCTACTCTTCTCCATCTGGAAGGGCCGGGGTGGAAGAGCGGAGAGTGAAGGTTTGGTGAGCGGCGGGCCGGCCTCTCTGCCTGATGCAGGAAAGGGATGGTGCCGCCAAAGTCCTTGGAGCGGCTTCCATCTCTACCAGGGTTTTACAGATGTGTGTGCCGCCCCTCCCTCCTTTCTTTTCGGTTTTGTGTGTATGTGATTGGAGAGTAACTGAAGACTGATATTTCTGGAAGGTTGGCTTCTGATTACACAAGGAGGAATCGGTCGCTGTAGAGGATCTAGGCTATGTAGATAAGCAGCAAGAAGTAAGTTATTTGTCTCGGCTCAGCGTTTTTAGGGACCGAGTTTGTAGCTGCTGCTGGTTGCTTTCCGCCGCTTCTCTATATCCTCGGCGGCCTGGAGATTGTGAACGGCCCGGAGAGATTTTTTCCGCAGTCGGACACTGTCATTGAAGTGTAGCGGTTCAGCAGGGGCGAGAAAATCGGCCCCTTCTTTTCAGTGTATCTGCAAAGCCTAGTGTTGGCTTTCTTCAGGTATAGCCATTGGTGCTTTGATCAAATTTAGAGCCTCTTTAGTAAAACAGTGGAAATGGAGGGATGATAAATTTTCTGTTCACTCTGGATAATTAAATTGCAGCTGGGATTAAATAGGCTACGGTAGAGACAAGAAAAAAAGACTTCTAAAGTGAGAAACACAGTTCTTGGACCTTCAGAAAGGGGTTTGCTTCTCCATTTATCAAAATAGGAAAAAAAAAACTTTTTTAAAGTTGAGGTGCCCATTGTAGATGGAGCAGATGTGCAGGTACACTGTGAATGAATGACTAAACTCAGGGCTGCGACGTTTGCCACCACCAGCGACTGGCATTTTAACTCCGGGTGTGTCCCAACCTACTCCAGAACTCATTCACCATGTGATTCCTCTGCCTTTGCTTTTCATCTGCAATTGGGACATCTGTATTCCAGTTTTCAGAAGTACTGAAGTTGGACAGATTGGAGTGTCCACGATTTCTTCTTAGTACTTTTCAAATAAATCCCAAGGTAAAGTACTTTTTATCTTAGACCCAGTGCAGAGATACAGCTGTGTAACATATTTAACAAAATAGCGCCTGGGTGGCTCAGTTGTTAACTGTCTGCCTTTGGTTTAGGTCATGATCCCAGGGTCTTGAGATCGAGCCCCACCTTAAGCTCCCCGTTCTGAAGGAAGCCTGCTTCTCCCTCTCCGACACCCCATGCTTGTGTTTCTGCTCTTGCTGTCTCTTTCTGTCAATAAATAAAATCTTAAAAAAAAAAAAAAAAGTAGTGCTTGCTATTATGTGCATTCTGGGCTGGTATCCCCCCACCCCTTTTTTTTTTAAGATTTTATTTATCTGACAGAGATCACAAGTAGGCAGAAAGGGAGAAGCAGGCTCCCCGCTGAGCAGAGAGCCCGATGTGGGGCTCTATCCCAGGACCCCGAGATCATGATCTGAGCTCAAGGCAGAGGCTTTAATCCACTAAGCCACCCAGGCGCCCCTGGGCTGGTATTTTCTATTCTATCTTTAAGTGCTGGTCATGACCTACAGACTTGATTTCCATACCTACTGTGGGTCAGCACTCAGTTTGGCAAATGATGTTTTGTAGGGTAGGCAAGGATTTCATGGAGCTGTTCTCAGCTGCATCACAATGCTAGCGGAGTTTTAACTTTTTACTTTGTGGTGTCCTTCCTGGGTTCTAAGATTTTTTTTTTTTTTTAAGATTTTATTTATTTATTTGACAGAGAAAGATATCACAAGTAGGCAGAGCAGCAGGCAGAGAGAGAGGGAGAAGCAGGCTCCCTGCTGAGCAGGGAACTTGATGTGGGGCTCCATCCCAGGACCCCTGAGATCATGACAGAAAAGCAGAAAAAAGCCAAAAGCGGAGGCTTAACCCACTGAGTCACCCAGGCGCCCCCTGGGTTCTAAGATTTTTATCCTTTGCTAGATTTGGCGGTCTTTTCCTTTATTTTTTCCATTTTTAAAATTGTAAAAAATTTTTTTGAAGATTTTATTTATTGGACAGAGATCACAAATAGGCAGACAGGCAGGCAGAGAGAGAGGGGGAAAACAGGCTCCCTGTGGAGCAGAGAGCCAGATGTGATACTCATCCCAGGATCTGAGCTGAAGGCCGAGGCTTAACCCACTGAGCCACCCAGGCACCCCTGGCGGTCTTTTTCTGACACATTTTTTTCTCAAGGTCATCTAACCTCTCTGGTTAATGGGTGGAACATTCCTGGTACGTGTGCCTCAGGGTTCCAGAATGGCTTGCATCTGTATGTATTGGGCCATAGCTGGATGATAGAGAATGATTAGTAACTAGAATGCATGCTTGATCTCACCAAATGTGTTTGCATTTGAGATGTGGCCCTTTCACTCCTGTAGGGCATCCTTCTTAGGAGAAGCCCTCTAATTTAAGACCATGTTTTGAATATTTGAAAGGATGAGAGATAAAACTGCTAGTAGTGTTTCATTTTCTTGCGTACTTTGTATAACATTTGAACAGGGCAAAAACCGATTTGAGGGTCTAGCTGTTTACTCACTAAGGAGCAGAGCAGTGCTCTGCCCTGCCGTGAGAATGGAAATAGAGTCTTCCATGATGGTGGGTGAGCGTCTTGGTGCTCCCAGAGAAGCGGGCGGGAAGCCTGTAGGTTGGGAGCATGTGTCCGGACACGCTTCCTTCTATTCCTTCGTGAATCCTTCTGTGAGGAGCAGTGTGGCTCCTGTGTTTTGGTTTATCATTTGGGCTTCTTGACAGTGTAAGCAAATGAATTTGTTTTCCCATGAAAGGACCTTGTGAGTGTGCCCTTCATCAGCCCTAAGTAGAGATTTGGGGAGAGTGGCTGGGATTCCAGTTCACACTGGAGCTAGTGGAGAGCAGAGTCAGGCTTTTTTTCCTGGCTACTTACTGTTTTCTGGTTGGTTCCAAAAGGTGTGGGAGATGGTAAATGAATTCATTAATGGGTTCTTTCTTTCGGTGTGTAAAGTAACTCTTTTGTCGTGATAACTGAAGACAGGTAGAATTCACTTAGAAAATTGGGACCAAGCAAGTGTGTTAAAGGAGAGAAGAACTACACTGGCTGTTCTTCCCCCTCAGGTAAATGAGCTGAAGGAGAAGGGCAATAAGGCCCTGAGTGCGGGCAACATCGAAGACGCGCTCCAGTGCTACTCGGAGGCCATTAAGTTAGACCCCAAGAACCACGTGCTCTACAGCAACCGCTCGGCGGCCTACGCCAAGAAGGGCGACTACCAGAAGGCCTATGAGGATGGCTGCAAGACCGTGGACTTGAAGCCTGACTGGGCCAAGGTAAGCTGTGGGCGCGCTGGGCTCTCCGGACTTCGCAGAAATGCTCTCCGGTGCGCTGGGTCTACACACGGGGCCCTCCTGACCCGGCCCGTTGTGTGTCGCTGCGGACGGATGGCGGCATCCTCCCCGTCTGCGCGGGGGCCTCACGCTGACGGCACAGGCTGCCAAGTCGGAGATCAAGTCCGTTGTTGAGACGGGCCTTAGCGCGAGTGCTGCTGAGACAAGTGAGCACCGGCCAGGGTCCTGAGAGAAGCGGCGGTGGGGAGAGGGCGTCTTTGCTCTGTGGCTGGAGTCCTCGTTCTCAGTCTCGGCGGCGTGCGCTGCTGCTGCTGCTGTTTTTCGGCCATGGCGCGGACGCCTGTTTGTCTTGTGAAATGTAGAGCACGTTCTTCGGAGTTCATCTACTGGATTTGTCCCTAGGTGGCCTTTATTTTGTTTTGTGTCTTTTTTTGCTGGTTTAAGGGCTATTCGCGGAAAGCAGCAGCTCTTGAGTTCTTAAACCGATTTGAAGAAGCCAAGCGAACCTACGAAGAGGGTTTAAAACATGAACCAAACAATCCTCAGCTCAGAGAGGGCTTACAGAACATGGAGGCCCGGCTGGCAGGTAGGCGCCAGTGCACTGCTGGTTCTTTTTCTTTTTTTTTAAGATTTTATTTATTTATTTGATAGAGATCACAAGTAGGCAGAGAGGCAGGCAGAGAGAGAGAAGGAAGCAGGCTCCCCGCTGAGCAGAGAGCCCAGTGCGGGGCTCGATCCCAGGACCCTGGGATCATGACCTGAGCCAAAGGCAGCGGCTTAACCCACTGAGCCACCCAGACGCCCTTCTTTTTCTTTTTTAACAGGGTTAACTTTGAGTTTCCCCACGTACGTATCAGGCTCAGAGGCTACAGGGGCGTCGTGGCTCAAACCGATTTCTATAACGTGCTTTCCTTTGTTTGGAACAGAGCGGAAGTTCATGAACCCTTTCAACATGCCTAATCTGTACCAGAAGTTGGAGAATGATCCCAGGACCCGGCCGCTGCTCGCTGATCCCACCTACAGGGAGCTGATAGAGCAGCTACGAAATAAGCCGTCCGACCTGGGCACGTAAGTCAAGGCAGCGCGGTTTGCCGCTCGAAATGGACGAAATGGACGTAAACATTGTGCTTTGTCCCTGGAATGTTATGGCAGGGCGTGGAGGGGGTGGGAGCCCCTCCTTCAGACAGCAGGGTTTCTGTCGTCCTTTCTTCTCTAATAAACGGTGGGTATTCGTTGGTTGGTTTTTTATTTCTGGAAAGGGTCCAGTGGTACATGTATCAGAATAATTTGGAGTTTTCTTTTCTAAGCCTCCGTCCGCCTTCACTGTTTTACTGTAATTCTGATCTGGTACCAACTCTGTCCTTCCCGTGCGCACCAGATGCTGTCTCTCGGCACACTGGAGCAGGAACTGCTGGTTGAGATGAGCGTCAGGTGTAAAAAGCTGTTATTTCCTAAGTCACGCTGGTGTCTGTGACTCCTGAGATGAGATGGAGTATACCTGTAGTTCAGTGCTCTGTGTATCTGCTGCCTCCAAGCAATAAGTTTGAGGGCACCTGGGTCGCTCAGTGGGTTAAGCCTCTACCTTCGACTCGGGTCATGATCTCAGGGTCCTGGGATCGAGCCCCGCGTCGGGCTCTCTGCTCAGCAGAGAGCCTGCTTCCTCCTCTCTCTCTGCCTGCCTGTCTGACTACGTGTGACCTCTCTCTCTCTAAATAAAAAATACCTTAAAAAAAAAAAAAGTTTGAGGGCTCGTACCTCATCTTAGGCGGATTATTGGAGGGTGGGGTATCCCCAGGGGTGGCTTGTGGCCAGAGCACAACCTAGCAGTTTTTCTGTGGAGGAGACGCTCGTATACGGTGATCTGAAGCTTAGCAGTCAGTGGGGGTTTAAAATCAGTTGCAGGGAAGAATAATTATGGTTTTCTTTTCTTTTCTTTTCTTATCTTTTTTTTAAATCAATACTAGGAAACTGCAAGATCCCCGGATCATGACCACTCTCAGCGTCCTGCTGGGAGTGGACCTGGGCAGTATGGATGAGGAGGAGGAAGTGGGAACGCCTCCCCCACCTCCTCCTCCCAAGAAGGACACTAAGCCAGAACCGATGGAAGAAGATCTCCCAGAGAACAAGAAGCAGGTCTCGTTTTTTCTCCTTACTGTCAACATTCCTAAACAGGCTAGTCAGCTGGCAGTCCCTGTCAGCGGGAGCACTGTGGGTTGGGGCGGCTGTAACGGTTTTTGAGCATCTGGTTGCCGTCGTTACGAGAACGGTCAGTGTGTTAAAAGGTTGACTTGCCAAGCGATCTCCTAAGCATGGTGGATCTTGGGCTAGTGGCCCGGGTGCTGGTCAGGGCAGGCCGGTGGAGTTGCGTGTGGGACCCTTGTCCCCCTGGGGTCCAGAGGAATGTCTACGCATCTGACTGAGGCTCCTGTGTTCTGGTTGGATGGGCGTGTAGTTGAAAGTTGTCCAGTTAGCAACACAGTCTCCCAGAGCGGGAGGCATGTGCTTACACGATTTTATTTCCCTCCTTATAAATGGGAACAGCAGATTGTTTCCAGATTTAGCACCATCAGTTGGGTACGTGTTCGTTGTTCAGGGTGTCTCAGAGCTGGAAAAGAGCCCCGTGATGCGGGTGGTAGCGCGCTCTTCTCTGGAGACCTGTGCCCTTGGGTGGGCAGCCCCTTCTCCTCCTCTCCCTAACCCTCTGCTGCTGTTTCCTGAAGACCCCTGCCCCTGGGCGGCCCCTTCTTGTCCCCTCCTCGCTCCTTTGCTACTGTCCCCTCACAGTTGAGACCCCAAGGTGACTGCGCAGCAGGAACTGATTAGGCGCAGCCTCTCGCAGTAAAACCGGGTGCAGGACTTCTGTCCTCTTGGAGGTTGGTGCGGGCTGGAGGGGTTTCCTCTCCCCTGGAGAAGCTCTCTGCTTTTCAACAGCCTCAAGGAAAGTAGATGGAAAGGGGGGGCGCTCCAGAGGAAGTGGAGATGAAAGGTTTTTTTGTTTTTAGGGTTTTTTGTTTTAAGATTTTATTTATTTATTTGACAGATCACAAGTAGGCGGAGAGGCAGACAGAGAAAGAGAGGAGGAAAGCTCCCCACGGAGCAGAGAGCCCGATGTGGGGCTTGATCCCAGGACTCTGGGATCATGACCTGAGCCGAAGGCAGAGGCTTTAACCCACTGAGCCACCCAGGCACCCAGGAGATGAAAGTTGTAAATTTTCTGTTCCAGCAGTTAGCCCTTCCCTTTTCAGTCCATAGCTGGTTGAGGAGAGGCCGGCAGATGTGGAGACTGGTTTGTCATACGTGCTGTACAGGATCGGGGACAGGTGCCAGGCTCTTGCTCTCTTTGCCATCTGGGTTTGATTTGCTCAGTACTCCTTCCACACTTCCATCTAGGCGCTGAAAGAGAAGGAGTTGGGGAATGAGGCCTACAAGAAGAAAGACTTTGACACAGCCCTGAAACACTACGACAGAGCCAAGGACCTGGACCCCACCAACATGACTTACATGACCAACCAAGCAGGTGAGGCCGAGGCCAAGGGGTAAGCGTGTCCTCCGGCGGTCCTGGGGAGAGACCAGGACTGACTCTTCCTTAACCGTCCTGCCTGGCAGCTGTGTACTTCGAGAAGGGCGACTACAGTAAATGCCGGGAGCTTTGTGAGAAGGCCATCGAAGTGGGGCGCGAAAACCGAGAAGATTACCGACAGATTGCCAAGTACGCGTGCCCTTCCGGCTGTACCTCACGTGGTGTGGAGGGGTCGATGGCCGAGACTTATATGTTCCTGCATGGGGAGGAGGGTTGCTGGCCACACGACCTGCTCTGTTAACAGTGGCCTGGAGAGGAGGCCGCAGGCATCGAGACAAAAGGTGTTTGGAGGGCGTAGTGTCCTAGCAGTGTTGGGGGCCTTGTTCCTAGTTGCTGCTGTCTTTGCTCTTCAGGAGCTGACCCTGTCCCTGCTCTGCCCTTAGCAAACTCTTCTCTTGCTTGTTTTTGTCAGAGCTTATGCTCGAATTGGCAACTCCTACTTCAAAGAAGAAAAGTACAAGGATGCCATTCATTTCTATAACAAGTCTTTGGCAGAGCACAGAACCCCAGATGTGCTCAAGAAATGCCAACAGGTAGGTACAGAAAGAACAGGGATGTTCTCTTAAATTATTACTACTTGTAGTTGCAGGTGCTTATTAGCAAACCTTAAGTTTTTGGAAGTAGCGTTTTTTGGTCTAGAGTTTTATAGAACATCCTTGTCATTTGACAGCAGTAAGGAATAACGCGGGTTGTTTGCTGTACTTTTTTACTGGCCAAGATTTTGACCTTCCGCTGAGGGTCAGTGCACTGAGTATTATGGTTCTTATTCGAACTTTTTTTTTTTTTTTAAACCTTACACAACCAAAGTGTGTGTTGTGCCAGTTGTCATAAAGTGTGGTGGGAGGGGTGATTATATTCACGAAAAGATTGGGTCAGAATGTTTTTTTTTTTTTTTTTTTAAGTATCATTTATTTGGGGGGTGCCTGGTTGACTCAGTGGGTTAAGCTTCTGCCTTCGGCTCAGGTCATGATCTCAGGGTCCTGGGATTGAGCCCCGCATCGGGCTCTGCTCATCAGGGAGCCTGCTTCCCCTCCTCTCTCTCTGCCTGCCTCTCTGACTACGTGTGATCTCTCTCTCTCTCCCAAATAAGTAAGTAAAAATCTTAAAAAAAAAAAAATCATTTATTTGGGAGAGTGCTTCTGCACACATGAATGGGAAAAGGGGCCGAGGAAGAGGGAGAAGCAGCCCCATGCAGGGCTCAGTCCCCAAACGCTGGGATCATGGCTTGAACAAAGTCAGATACTTAACCAACTGAGCCACCCAGGCGCCCCAAGAATAGTCAGAAAATTTTGTTATGGACACGTGGAATATTTTTATTATCTTGCTTGTCTTTTTTGTTGTGTTTTGTATGGGGTTGGTTTTGTTTTATTTTGTTTCTGTTTTTCTGTTGTTTTTTTGTTTTGTTTTGTTTTGACGGAGGGTCAGAGGTGAGTAGAGAGACTCTTCAGGCTCCACGCCCAGTCTAAGCCAAAACGAAAACAGTTGGATGTTTAACCCAGTGAGCTACCCAGGCACTCCATAGTGATAATGAAGAATGTGTCGTTTTTTAAGTAATGTCCGCACCCTGTGTGGGGCTTGAACTCAGCCCCGAGATAAGACTTGCATGCTCTTTGAACAAAAACTAAAATGTTGCCCATGGTACTTTCTGGAAATCAGAGTACAAGTCAGGACTTTTTTAGTGCAGTATTTATATTCGGGAGACTTAAAATGATCATCCAAAGGGTTATCGTTTCTTAGGCGGAGAAAATTCTGAAGGAGCAGGAGCGGCTGGCTTACATAAACCCCGACCTGGCCTTGGAGGAGAAGAACAAAGGCAACGAATGTTTTCAGAAAGGTGCGGTGCGCCTCAGGCCGGGGCGCTTGCGTGAGAGTGGCGCGGCTGTCCCCTGTGCCCTGGCTGCCCGTGCGCCCTAGTCCCTGGTGTGTGTGTGATGGGGGCGGGGGGTTGCTTTTTGCTTTCTAAACAAGTTTCTGTTTCTTATTCAGGGGACTATCCCCAGGCCATGAAGCATTATACAGAAGCCATCAAACGGAACCCAAAAGATGCCAAATTGTACAGCAATCGAGCCGCCTGCTACACCAAACTTCTGGAGTTCCAGCTGGCGCTCAAGGTGGGCAGGTGGGGACGCAGAGTGGCCGCGTCTGATTGGCCTGCGGGTGAGAAGCGCGGGCTTCCCGCTTCCCGAGTTGTCACCAACACCCGCTGGAGGCTCTTCCTTGATCTTAGAGTCAGGGTGGTGGGGTATGTGCGGTGTTTGTAAAATGCGGTATCGAAGTGTGCTCTGTCCTGGCCCATCAAGCTACATTAGTGATTGGGAGCATTTGGAAAAATGGATCCTGAGGGGGAGCCTGTGGGGCTCCATCAGATAAGCTTGTGGCTTCACTCAGGTCACAATCCCCACGCGGGCTCCCTGCTCAGCGTGGAGTCTGCGTCTCCCTCTGCCCTTCCCACTCGCTCCTCCCCTGGGTGTGTACACTCCTTCACTCGCTCGCTCTCAAAAAAAAATCTTTAAGAGAAAGAAAACTGGATCCTTTTCCACCTTCTGTGATGCTAGCTACTTCTTCCTTCGTGATCCCCCTCTTCTCTGTCCTGAGCTGCTCAGCATGTGCGGCCGTGGTACCCAGCACGTTCACACCGCGCACAGCCCTCCGCACTGTGCACCTCTGGAACCTCGTCATCTTCCCAAACTGGAACCGCAGCCTTTCTGCACTAACTCCCCGTTCCCTCTCCCCCGGCTCCCGGGACAGAGCAGCCACCATTCTGCTGTCTCTGTGAAGCTGACTCCTGTAGGGACCTTCTGAAAGTGGGACCGTCCAGTGCGTGTGCTTTCGTATCAGGCTCCTTCCACGAGCACCGTGTCTGCGGGGCTCCTGCGGTAGCCGAGGTCCGCGTCGTCTCCCTTCTGAGCGCTCAGAGCTGTTCGGTTGCACGGACCTGCCCCCCTCCTGTCCCTCCTCTGCTCCGTCGGCGGCCTCAGTGGCCGTTTCCCCCTTGTGGCTACTGGGGTCCTGTAGCCGTGGCTGGGGTGTGCAGTGCCTGTTGGGGCCTCAGCTTCAGTTCTTTGGGGGTGAAGTGCTGTGTCACTGAGTGGTTCAAGGTTTGGATTTTTTTTAAAATTATTTTTATTTATATATTCTTTGGGGAGACCGCAGTATTGTTTCCCACAGTGGTTTTATCATCTGCTCTGACTTCTTGATGAGGTCAGTTAGCCCGTGTGCTGTTCTCAGTCACGCTGAGCGTGGTCAGGTATGGTTCTGTCCGCACCGTGAAGGGGGTTTGTCCCCACTCTCTTGAACACGGGCTGTCCAGGGCCTGTTGGTGATTTTTAAACTGTTCCCCAGGTGATTTTTAAAATGTCCAAGCTTGGAGCACTTTTTTTTTTTTTTCCTTTTTGGGTTAAAGATCTTGCTTATATATTTGAGTGCCCAGGTGGCTCAGATGGTTAAGCATCTGCCTTCAGCTCAGGTCATGATCCCCAGGTGTTGGGATCGAGCCCCATGTCAGGGTCCCAGTTCAGCGGGGTATTTGCTTCTCCCTCTCTCCCTGACTCTCCCTGGTTGCATTCTCTTCCTACCTCTCAAATATATGAATAAATTAGATTTTATTTATATGGGGGGGGTGGGGAGAGAACATGTGTGGCAGGAGGGGCAGAGGGAGAAGCAGACGCCCCGTGGAGCGGGAAGCTGTATGTGCTGGAGACCAGGACCCAGGTGCCCCAAGTCTAGAGCACCTTACTACCGTAAGGTGACAAAATGTGACTTGTGCGGAGACCCCCAGTACCTGAGTCCATGATAGTTTTTGTTATTGGTGCCACTGTGTTCTGGGCCCTTGTCTGGTTTTTAGAGATGTCACTGCTGTGGTATAAGGGCGACATCAGAGCCAGGTTGGTTCGCCAGGTGGCCACCTGTGAGGGAGAGCGCTACTTCCCCAGCTACCGGACCATTTCTGGGCTAGCTTTATGCCAGAAAAGGTGGACCTGGGCCTGGGTGTGAAACGATAGTGTATGGCAGTTTTTTCCCCAGAATTTTCCATTTCAAAGGCACTTCAAACAAAAATACCCAAGCACCTGTGCGTCCTCCACCTCCTTGAGTGGTGGATGAGTCTTTGCCAGACCGTTTGTGAAAGGGAATGGGAAACGTTGGGCGCACCACGCCTCCGCTCTAGAGTGCTCTTTTCCTGAGGCGTCTTTAAAGCCCCTGATAATAGCGGGACGAAGGTCGGGAGGCTGGGTGCTGTGGGCCCCTTCAGATTTCCCCACTTGGCCAAAACTGCACATTTAAGCTGTCGTGATCGAGGCCCATGGATTTCATCTGGTTCCACGTGTATTTTCTCTCTCTCTCAGACTAGAAGTTTCCCACTGTTGGTAGGATTTTGCATAAAGTCACCCTTTTGAAGAGTCTGGGCTCCTTGTCTTCCTTGGGGTGGTCCGTAGTCGGGATTTGTCAACGCTCGTGGTTTCACTTAATTTGCTTTTCTATCCTCTGCTGGACCTTCTGTGAAAGGGCCTGGGTGTCCGCGTTAACGGAAGCTCGGGAAACGAGACAAACTCGTGGGTCTGGACGGCGTGTGCCGCCGGTCATTCCAAGGGATCCCTCTGCCTTCAGATAGCTCGTAGGAAGGAGCAAGCCTCACTTTCTCCTCTTCTCTCTCTTCCAGGACTGTGAGGAGTGTATCCAGCTGGAACCGACCTTCAGTAAGTGCTTTTCCACTGCCGCCCCCACCCATGACCCCAGCGGGGAGATGGAGATGGAGTGGGGGATGGGAGCTAGCATCCGCAGGCCTGATGGAGACTGGGGTTCCCCGGGGCAAGGTGGACGTGGCAGCCTGCAGAGCCCCGTTCTGAGGACGCCCCACTTTTCCCACTTCTCTGTAGTCAAGGGCTACACCCGGAAGGCAGCCGCGCTGGAGGCCATGAAGGACTACACGAAAGCCATGGACGTCTACCAGAAGGCCTTAGATCTGGACTCCAACTGTAAGGTGGGGCCGCTCCTGCTTCCTTCGGCCTGTCTGGCCTATCGTCTCCCCCCTTCTCCACTCCCTGTTAGCTGGCCTGGTGGAAGCAGTGAACCGGTCGGTGCTAACGCCCCCCTCTCTGGCTTTGCTGGGGTGCAGGAGGCGGCGGACGGTTACCAGCGCTGTGTGATGGCCCAGTACAACCGCCACGACAGCCCCGAAGACGTGAAGCGACGCGCCATGGCTGACCCCGAGGTGCAGCAGATCATGAGCGACCCGGCCATGCGGCTCATCCTGGAGCAGATGCAGAAGGACCCCCAGGCGCTCAGCGAGTAAGTGAGGCTGGGGAAGACGAAGACAGGAAGGCTAGCAGCCGGGGGCACGAGGCTGGTGGGGGGCTACCGTGTCTGGCTTGCGCACAGCCGGATCACCATGATCGCCGGAGCGCTCCGTCGGAAAGACCCACTTTGCTGGGAGAGCGGCCTCAGCTTCAAGCTGTGTCCGAGGGTTTGTGCGGAGCAGGCCTGGCACGGTGCTGCCTGCGGGCTGGCCAAGGCCTTCCCGGAGGGGTCTTCGCCAGGCCTCCCATTCGGCCGCCTTCTATTGGGCCTTGCGTGGGGTTTGCATTCAGGTGTCTCCGAGAGCAAGTAAGACGTTTTTAGGTTAAGTCTCGTTTCTGACGATTTCGCTTTTCGTTCGTCAGACACTTGAAGAATCCTGTAATCGCACAGAAGATCCAGAAGCTGATGGACGTGGGTCTGATCGCAATTCGGTGATGACTCGCTCGTCATCCCCTCCCTTCGCCCTCCTGTGGAAAGAGGAGCTGGGACCGCGGCAAGCAGCGCGGAGCAGAGGGGAGAGCAGGGGAGAGTGAGCAGCTTCTCTCTATATATTTATATAGACCTACGTGGAAGATAGAGACTCGTGTTTGCGTTACTCGCACCGCCGCTGCCTCTGGGCCCTCCCAGCACACGCATGGTCTCTTCCGCTGCCCTTGGGTTCCCTGTTCCCTTCCCCGCCCTCCGTCGCCGTCTCAGCTGCTCTCCCATAGTTGGTTATTTTTTATTTGGGGCAGTGGGCCTGTGGGGATGGGAGGCTGTTCTTCCCCGACCTCGGGTCCCAGCTGTCGTCACATTGTTAACTCCACGTGCCCTTCTCCAATAAAACAAGCCAGTCGGGCGTGGTTATACATTGGCATGTCCTTGTGATTTTTTTTTTTTGCCAAGTGACCCTGAAGTACCTGTCCCACAGGGGTTAGAGCCTGAAGTGTGTGAGAGGTGGGAGTGTCCGCTGCCTGGCTGCTTTTCCAGGGAGGTGGGTCTGTGGGTCTGGGCGTGCCTCGGTCACTAGGTGGCACTGTCGCCCAACGAGCTGCTTAAAGGGAGCCTGGGGCCTTCCCTGCCCAGAGTGGCGCCAGCTCCAGAGGTCCAGGTCCACATTCAGGTGCTTTCCCGCCCTGTCCACGCTTCACAGTCTGCTCTCAGAACCAGAAACCAGCTAGATCAGGAACGCTGGGTCCCACCCCAGAACCACAACTTTCCCATTGGTAGAGGCTTCAGACCTCTGTCTCCAGAGACCAGATCTGCCAGCGGCTCCAGTCTTAGTTTTTATTTTACTATTATTATTATTTTTTAAGATTTTATTCATTTATTTGACAGAGATCGCAAGTAGGCAGAGAGGCAGGCGGGGGTGGGGGGAAGCAGGCTCCCCGCTGAGCAGAGAACCTGACATGGGGTTCGATCCCAGGACCCTGGGATCATGACCCAAGCTGAAGGCAGAGGCTTTAACGCACTGAGCCACCCAGGCGCCCCAACAGTCTTAGTTTTTAAAGAACTCCCTGCTCCTGAGGCGCCTGGGAGAGGCTCAGTCATTGGGTCGTCTGACTCGGTTTCAGCTCCGCTCATGATCACAGGGTCCTCGGATCAAGCCCTGGATGGGCTCTGTGCTCAGCGGGGAACCCGTTTGAGGATTCTCTCCCTCTGTGCACACAGGTTCTCTCTCTAAAATAAATCTTTTTTAAAAAAAACCACTGCTCTCACTCTTAGCTCTTTGCTCAGAGGAGGCTCCTCTGCATCTGTCCTCAAATCCTGGTTCATCCTGCACCGGCTGCCTCCGCCGGGCAGCCTGAAGTTTAACCCTGGTGAGGTCAAAGTCCTGTACCTGACATGCTCTGGTGGGGTTACTGTCTGCCCTGGGCCCCTGTCTGTTGGCCCCACTGTCCCCAAAAAAGGTCAGTAATGACATGGCCAGGGCAGTGACTGGAAGGGCCCGAGAATGACTGTGAGGCTGTTGAGGACAGGCCCAGGTCCTGGCGGGACCTTGGGCTGCTGCCTGGATGATCACAGCCCTCAAGGAACCGCCGAGAGAGGCAGAAGAACATTAAACCCAGTCCAAATCCTCACTTATCCTGTCAACATTGCCGGACAGATGCAGCCCCAGTCTTCAGCTAGAGAAATCTCTGGAACCATCGAAGAGGTCCTAGAGACTGCCCAGTCCGTGGGCTGCAGTGTGTGGTGCCCAGCCAGTGGAGAAGTACCAAAGAAACCACTTCGATAAAGGATCGTTTGACAACCAAAAAAAAAATGCCTCCCTGCTCAACTGAAAGGTTTTTGATTACACTTGAATGTGGTTGCAGCAAGCGATTTCTACAGCCCTGGACTGGGGTGGGAGTGAGACTTCCTCATTTGCTCCAACAGCACAGCTTTCTGAGCTGGGAAGCTGCTGAGGCCAGCAGCCGCGGCACTTCCTGCCGCCTTGACTTTGCATACACTGGCCTTCCCCTGGGAATCTCCAGCAGGCCCCTTCCTCCCTCTGGGTGGCAAGTGCAGAAAGCCTCGTCTCCATGGGCGTTCTGCTGCTCCCTGGTTCTCCTGACACTCTTCTGGCTCTGTTCCCTCGGGCCCCAAATGGATTCTCTCTGGAAGGGCTCCCGTTCCCGCCGGGGGCCAACAGCGAGCACCAGTCCTCTCTGCTCTACCAAAGCTGACCTCCCAGTGCCGGTGGTGGGTCCCTCCAGAGTCACATTTGAGTAGGGACTTGACGGGAGTGACCTTTGGGGTATTCGGGGTGAGCCGGAATGTCATGTGGAGGTGACAGGTTGGAAGCCTTGAACCCTGGAGGGGTAGGGCAAGAGGTTGTGGATGACCAGGGCCCCATTCCTATTCAGCTGTTGCCCTGGGCAGCTCGAAGTTCTACATGTTTGGAAACCGAGGCCAGCACGGGGGACAGGAAAGACTTAAGGAAGTTGTTCCCTCCTGGTCTTTAAGGATCTACTTCTTGGTGATAAGGGACCTACCCTACTGGAGCTCGCTTAAACTTCCAGCTTCCTAAATTACCTGGATCCCATGCCTCCCTGTGTGACTTTCCCTCTCGACAGCACAGTGATGTGCTGTGACCAAAAGCCCCCCACCCTCCCACTTTGTGACAGGCTGGATTTAGGAGATGACTTCCTATAGGGGACAATGGGTGTAGAGAACCTGAGTTGGTGACTTTCCTGGTTTGAACCGAGCTGCTTCCCTCCAGAAGAGGGGACACTCGGTGCGGTGGTGGGCCCCTCGCCTGCTCTTCCCTTGCTTCCTGTGCTCCCCAGGAACAAAGGTGGGGCCTCGAACAGGAGCCCTTGGGGCAGAAGAGCCCTTGGGGCGTGCTGTCAACTGGCTTCCTGCACCGGCCTGCCCGCCCTGGGGAGGGGCTGAGCCCGCCCTCACGATAAGGACTGCCCTCCCTCGAAAAGAAAGCAAAGGGGGAAGAGTCCCTCACTGAGCTGCAGGTGTTCAGGCTGAGGCAGGGAGTGGCTGACACTCCAAGCCGCCCCCCCCCCCCGCAGCCCCCAAACCCTTACAGGCAAGGTAAGCTGGGGCGGCGGCTGAAGGCGCAAGGACCCCGTTTCCTCACCCCCCTGCAGAGCCCTGCTGCTCAGCACGCCTCTGCCCATGCGGCAGCCCAGACTTCTCGGCGCCCCAGAGAGGCCTTGGTTGGCTTGGGATGTCAGGATCCGAGCTTTGGGCCAGGAGTGGGAGTATTTTCTGACTTGGGTCCCCCACCATTTCCAGGCCTCGGCAGCTGCCAGTATCGACTCGGGGGTGACATGTGGGCTGGGGAAGCAGATGGAGGTTGTGCCAGGTTCTGGCATCAAGCCTGGTGATCTTGAGCGAGGCTCTTCTTACTCGTTCCGGGTCTCAGTCTTCCTGCCTGTAAGATGGGAGTGGGCTGGAAGCGCCGTGCGGCTAAACCACCGGTAACGGCGAGAGGCTCTGAGGCCTGTGTCTCGCGGCTGCCGTGACATCCTGGCCCGTGGGTGCGCTCTCTGCTTTCCTGCCTGTCCAGGTCACCAAACGCCACTTCTACTCAAACGTGGGCAGCCTCCGAGGCCCCAGCACCCTGCCTCCTTCCCCACCCTCTGCAGAGCCGCCGCAGCCATGGCGGGCATGAAGACGGCCACCGGGGACTACATCGACTCGTCCTGGGAGCTGCGGGTGTTTGTGGGAGAGGAGGACCCCGAGGCCGAGTCTGTCACCCTGCGGGTCACGGGAGAGTCGCACATCGGTGGGGTGCTCCTGAAGATCGTGGAGGAGATCAGTGAGTGTCCCATGGCCCCCGCTGCTGACCTCAGCGCCACGGGGCCGCTGTGACTGGGTCCGTGGGCACTTCCGGGCCACCCGACTGTGCTGTGCTCGATAACCCCGCCACAGTGACTCAGGCACCCGCTTAATCATTTGGTTCCAAAAAAGACATTTCCCCAACTTCCCCTCCCTCCCGCAATCTTCCCTCCCTCCCTCCTGCTCCTGCCGGTTCTGCTAAGTCCCCAGGGAGCAGCCACGGGCTGTTCACCCATGTCCCGGGCAGGAGGGGCCTGGCCCCGGGCGGGGGCAGAGGCTACATTTGAGGTCTCGGGGGAGACCAGGGGACGCGGGGCCGGCTCCCATACCCTCTCCCCGGAGCGGAAGCCCTCCGCAGGCTGGTGACGGGCCTAGCCTGGGTGGGAAGGCCCTGCCCCCACAGGAAGTTACAGCAGGGCAGCCTGTGGTATCAGGCGTGGAGAAGAGCAGGGCTAGTGACACGGGGGCTTCTCATCCCCTTTCCCTGCCCGGGGGTCAGGGCTGCCCCTTCCTGGGAGGGCAGCAGGCCCACCCTGGTAGGCAGAGCCAGAAGGCAAGCCCACGATCATCTTAGTCCCTGGCTCCTGGGTCCTGGGCCACCTGCGGGAGGCAGGGGCAGACAGGCTTCCTCACGGCTGGCCAACCCGCCACGTGCGGCCTGCGAGCCCGGTGGGCTGGCTTGTGGACGGACAGGTCCCGGGACAACCCAGCCATGAGGCCGAGGTAGTGAAGGGGCTTCCAACAGGCAGGGCCCAAGGAGGCTGTGAAAGCAGAAGCGGGAAACAGAGGGTCCGGGGCATCAGGCCAAGCTGTAGACAGGCATGGACTGAGCCAGGGCAGAGGGGCTGAAGAGATAGGGCCCCAAGGGGAGATCTGGTTGGCTCTAGGGCAGGGGACACGAGCCATGCACAAGCCTAAATAAGGAGTCAGGCGGGCGGGCGGGCAGAGCTGATCCCCACACCTGCTGCTGGGTCCCCCCTGGCGGTAAGTCCCTTCAGCTCCTGTCCCCTGCAGTGAGGACATTGCCCCCACCCTTCCCAATCCCTCTCATTCCTGAGTGTATCAGATGTCCACTGAGGCTCCGTCAGGCCAGACCCCACGCCACGCCAGCCCCTGCCTTCCTGGAGTAAGGCCAGGTGGGTGAGACCGACCGTCCAGCTCCCAGCACGGGGCTGAATGGAGGCCTTGGCACCAGAGGCGAGAGCACAGGGCCTGGAGCCAGAGGGGGTGCACGCAGCCAGGATGGGGAGACTCCCTAGCAGAGTCCTGAGAGGGGCTGCAGCACAGGGGGCAGGGGCAAGGTGTGAAGTTGGAGCGCAGGGCATGTGCTCTGGGCTTTTCTGGGCACGACCAGAACAGGGGATGGGATGGCTGCCTTTAGGAGTTTAGACTCCTGGAGGCAGAAGCAACTCCTAAGCAACTCTAGACAGGCCCCTCGGCTGAGGGGTGAGCTGGAGGCAGGGAGACAATCCTCCTATGCTGCGCGGTGCGGACAGACCGGAGGGTGGCTTTTGGAAGTGAGATGGGCATCGATGACATGTGGGAGCTAACAGTGGAAGGGAGATTGCTCGGGCCTGGCGGGGAAGTCGGGTCGCCCTAGCCCCCAGATGCCCTGCGGAGGGGCCAGAGGGAGAAGAACCCCGGACCAGTGTCAGAAAGACCGAGTTTCACGCAGGCTTCAGGGACTGAAAGTAGGAGTTACCGCATTTCTGTCCCACAGGCAGGCACGGGGCCTGTAAACATTTTTCTGGAGCGAGTGAAGCCAGTGGGGGTGTCCTTTCGCCCCTGGCCTGTGGGTTTCTGGCCCAGGGAAGGGCCTGGTCCCGAGGTATGGTGTGTGGGGATGGAAGCAGGAAGATGAGGCCGTAGAGGCAGGAGCCCTGGGAAGAGGCCTGGGTCGGGGAGGAAGGGACTCCCAACCAGAGAAGGACAGGGACAGCCCGGGAAAGGGGCCGAGGAGGACAAGACAAGAGCCAGAGGTCCAGAGGAGATGGGGAAGGCGCCACAGGCCAGAGCAGTGAGGACGGGCGGCTCCAAGGACTCTGCGAGGTGGGACAGATTGAGCCAGAGAATGTCTTGCCGTTGGCCGCTCTGCTGACCGGAGGGACGAGGAGTGCAGGTGGAGACAGGGACAGAGCACTGGGTGGGAAGGGCTTTGCACACCCCAGAGGGCTGCCTCCGTCCACCCTTTGTCTTTGTGATCGCCACACACCAGCCCGCCTAGACGGAGCCCTGTCATCTGTCACTAGCTGCGGGACACGGAAAGTTCGAGGTTCAGACTGGATCCTCCCTCGCGGGCATTCACAGGCCTGAAGAGCGTGTCACCCACACTGAGGCAGGCGCGCTTCTGGGCCCACGGGCTTGGGAGGGTGACTCCTCACATCTCACAAACCACAAACCCGAGGCCCAGAGAGCGAGAGGCCTCGGCCAGGGGCACAGAATGTGTAACCCAGGAATGTTCGTGGACGGCCTGCTGGGCCGGGCACAGTGCCAGGGCCCCAACAGAGCCTCGGCCTCCCAGGCTCCTGGAGCGCCGGCGAGAGGCCCGCCAGCCAGGAGTCCCAAGCGCTGCTGTTCCAGGGCAGCTTGATGGGCCGGGGTGCATGAGGCGGAGGCAGGAAGATGGGGACACCTGGATCCTGGGGGCGGGGGGCTCCCTTGGAAAGTGATGTCACAACTCAGCCCCACAGAACCAGCAGGGTGAGCTGGCAAAGAGCCATCCTGCTGTGACCTCAGTCCCAGACCCCCAGCCAACCCAGCCTGGCCCTGTGTTGGCCTGGGCTGGTGTTCAGCTCCCCGGGGGGCCGGGCCCTCCATGGCTAATGCCCCCCCCTTCTTCCCTGTGGCCCCACAGAGCGCAAGCAGGACTGGTCAGACCATGCTATTTGGTGGGAGCAGAAAAAGCAGTGGCTTCTGCAGACGCACTGGACGCTGGACAAGTATGGCATCCTGGCCGACGCCCGCCTCTTCTTCGGGCCCCAGCACCGGCCCATCATCCTGCGGCTGCCGAACCGCCGGGCCCTGCGCCTGCGAGCCAGCTTCTCCCAGCCCCTCTTCCAGGCCGTGGCTGCCATCTGCCGCCTCCTCAGTGAGTCCCCTGCTGGTCCCCGCTCTTGCGCCCCGGCGAGGGTCCTGCCCTCCCAGTCAGGCTGTGGTCATGTGGTCCTCGCAGTCCTGTCCCCTGTCACGGCCCCAGAGTCCTGGGAGTGGGCAGGGAGGTTCCGGGGCAGGACCCCAGCCCCTGCTAAGGGGCCAGCTCCCCTGCAGGTATCCGGCACCCCGAGGAGCTATCTCTGCTCCGGGCTCCTGAGAAGAAGGAGAAGAAGAAGAAGGACAAGGAGCCGGAAGAGGAGTTGTATGACTTGACCAAAGTCGTCCTGGCTGGGGGTGAGCATGGCTGGGCAGGTGGGGTGGGGTGGGGTGGGGTGGGGGCTGGGCGCTGGCGTCCTGAGGCGGGGCCTGGGGCTGGGGCCTGTCTAACCCTGTCCTGCACTCCAGGCGTGGCACCTGCCTTGTTCCGGGGGATGCCAGCCCACTTCTCGGACAGCGCCCAGACGGAAGCCTGCTACCACATGCTGAGCCGGCCGCAGCCGCCGCCCGACCCCGCCTTGCTCCAGCGCCTGCCTCGGCCCAGCTCCCTGTTGGACAAGACCCAGCTCCACAGCAGGTGTGCAGCCGGCCGGCTCTGTGGCCTGGGGCTCGGTCCCCATGGGTCTGGGCTCCCACTGCCAGGGCCCCTGCCCTCCCCTGGATCCTTACCCCAGATCCCCACCTCGAGTTTCCAGGCCTGTCTTATGAGTCCGCTTTCCCTTCACCACAGCCCCCCCCCCCCAGCCCCCCTCCCCCTCCCAGGTCTCCCTCCCCACCCAGCACTGCCTCTGCCGTGGCCCTGACTTCTGCCTGCTCTGTGGCCCAGGTGGCTGGACTCGTCGAGGTGCCTCATGCAGCAGGGGATCACAGCTGGGGACATGCTCTGGCTGCGCTTTAAGTACTACAGCTTCTTCGACCTGGATCCCAAGGTGGGCTGGGCCGGGGCTCAGGGCCAGGGGCTGGTGCAGTGAGACATGAGGACTTAGGGTCAAGGGTCTGGGCTCTGGGAACATGAGGGACTAGCAGGGTGTCTGTCCATCCATCCACTGCCTCATCCACACCCCCGTCTGGGCAGTGTAGACAGTGGCGGGCGTCCCTAGGACGCCTGTGCAGGTGGGAGGTGCCTGGCACCTGGACTCAGAGAAGGCTTCCAGGAAGGGGTGACGCTGTGATCTGCAGGTTTGCCCTGCATGCTCTCTGTCCCCCGCTCCGTTCCCTCCTGCTTCTTACTAGGCCACTTGTGACCCCCATGAACTTGGGGGGGTTCCAGATGCCCTGTCCAGACTCCCCCCCGACTCTTCCTCCTGTTTCCACAGCCTGGCAAACCCAGAACGCCCTCCTCAACCACCCTTACCCCTTAGCCCGTTATAGCTCCCACGCGTGTGATCTCAGGGCAGACCTTCTCCCGAGACCCTCACTGGAGCACTAGACTTGAGTGTCCAGGTGGCTCCGCTCCGTTCACGGGCCTAACAGGCATGTCAGACTTCTGCCTGAACCGGAAGTCGTGATTCCCAGCCTGCCCCACACATCCTCCACCTTTCGCAGGTTCTTTGCAAAAGCTTTCATGGATTCGTTACTTACGCCATTCTGGAGCCATTCTGGAGCCGGCTCCTTCCCTTTCACGGTCGGCCGCTTCCTCTCCTGGGGACTATGTTGTTCCCTTCCCCAGCTCTCCTGCCTTACTTTGGTTTGAGTGGTCTTCCTGATTCCATTTTATCTCTTTTATTTTAGTTTATTAGCTATACTTAAAAAAATGGTTTTGGTGGTTGCTAGAAGGGATTTAGTACACAGACTCTATTACCATCCGGAAATACTCAAGGCTTCTTCCGGAGAAACTTACAAGACACTTGCGTTTCCCGTCCCGGCCTGTACATGCTGGTTCTCACACACTTCAGTTCTGCCGCTGTCAAAGCCCTCAAGACACTGTCATTCCTGCTGCTGTCATTATTCTTACAACGGCTATATTGAGAAATCATTCATATACCATATCTTCTGCCCATTTAAATGGACACCCTGATGGTTTTTAAGACATTCACAGACTTGGGCAACCATCAGCACCGTCCATTTTGAAATATTTTCATCACCCCGAAAAGAAAACCACACCCACCATTTATCCCTCACCCACTGAGCCCCAGACAACTCCTAATCTCCTTTCCGTCTCCATAGATTTGCCCATCCCGGACATTTCCTACAAAAGGGATCAGCCAGTATGTCGCTTTTGGTGGCTGGTTTCTGTTTTCATGTTTTAGCATGGTTCCGTTTCATTCCTTTTTACTGCAAAGTGGAATTTCATTGTAGGAACAGACCACATTTTATTGATCCATTCAGAGATTAATAGACATTTGGCTCACCCCTCCCCCCCCCCACCCAACCACAGGTTGGCTATTATGAATAAGGCTCCTATGACTATTCATTCAGATACAAGTTTTGGGGTGGTCCTATCTTTTCATTTCTTTTGGTGTAGACCGAGGAATAGAATTGTCCAATCATTATCGCTATTACTTATGCTTTAACCCTTCAATCTCTCTTTTTTTTTTTAATTTTTGGTGGAACTTTTGTGATAACTGGAAATTCCCAGGCAATTGTAAGAAATAATACCCAGAAGGCGGCTGGTTGCTTCAGCTGGCAGAGCACAGGACCCTCACCCTCGCCTTCTCCTGTACTCTTTATTCCCCGGGGTAGATCCCCATTTCCAGCTGCTCTCTTTTTCCGTCTGCCTGAGGGACTTTAACATTTCTTGTGGTGCTGTTCTACTGGTGATGATCCATTCAGCTTTTGTATGTCTGAATAAGTCATTATTTTGCCTTTGATTTTAAGACTTTTATTTTTAAAGATTTTATTTGTTTGACAGAGAGAGACACGGTAAAGAGGGAATGCAAGCAGGGGGAGTGGGGAGGGAGAAGCAGACTTCCTGCAGAGCAGTGAGCCCAATCCCAGGATGGGCTCCATCCCGGACCCTAGGATCTTGACCTGAGCCAAGGGCAGACGCTTAATGACTGAACCACCCAGGTGCCCCTGATTTTGAGAGAGATTTTAACTCGGTGTAGAATTCTTGGGTGATGGTTTTGTTACTTTCTTTCTTTTTTTAAAGATTTTATTTATTTGACAGACAGAGAGAAATCACAAGTAGGCAGAGAGGCAGGCAGAGAGAGAGAGAGGGGAGGAAGCAGGCTCCCCGCGGAGCAGAGAGCCCGATGTGGGGCTCAATCCCAGGACCCTGGGATCATGACCCGAGCCAAAGGCAGAGGCTTAACCCACTGAGCCACCCAGGCGCCCCGATGGTTTTGTTTCTTACGGTACTTTATTTATTTGTTTATTTATTTACTTATTTTTAAGATTTTATTTATTTGAGAGAGAAGGCATGCAAGTGAGAGTACCCAAGTCAGGAGAGAGTGGCAAAGGGAAAGGGAGAAGCAGGCTCCCCACTGAGCAGGGAGCCTGATGGGGGTCTCGATTCCAGGACCCCTGGGATCATGACCTGAGCTGAAGGCAGAGGCTTCACTGCTTAACTGACTGAGCCACCCAGGCGCCCCATCACTGGTTTTAAACAGTATGATTATCATACGCCTTGGTTCCCTTCAGGTTTTTCGTGCTTGGGGTTCAGTGAGCTTCTTGAATATGTGAGTTGATAATTTGTATCAAATTTGGAAAATTTGGGGTCATTGTTTTTTTCCCTGCTCCCTCCCTTGATAGGATTCCGGTTATATGAACTACTAGACTGCTTCACTTCATCCCACAGCCCACTGATGCTCTGTTCCCTGTTCCTTTTTTTGTGGGGTTTTTTTTTTTTTTTGAAGATTTTATTTATTTATCAGATAGAGATCACAAGTAGGCAGAGAGGCAGGCCTGGGTTGGCGGGGGGTGGGTGGAGGAGGCTCCCTGCTGAGCAGAGAGCCCGAAGTGGGGCTCCATCCCAGGGCGCTGGGCCGAAGGCAGAGGCTTTAACCCACTGAGCCACCCAGGCTCCTCTCTGTTCACTGTTTCTTTTTAGGTGATTTCTCCAGTCTTGTTTTTCTATGTTGCACTTGAGTAGGTCTCTTGCCCTATCTTCAGGTTTACTAATCATTCTTCTTCCATGTCGAATCTGCCATGGATATCATGCCTGTAAGTTTAATTGTGACCTTTTTTTTTTAGTAGTTTCCATGACTCTCCCTAAAATGCTCCTGCCTTGCTACCTCCTTGAACACCCATGATGCTTTTGTAATAACTCTGCATGTTTTTATCTACTAATTCTTCCATTTGTGTCATTTCTAGATTTGTTTCTTTTTTTTTTAATTTTTTTTTTAAGATTTTATTTATTTATTTGACAGAGAGAGATCACAAGTAGGCAGAGAGGCAGGCAGAGAGAGAAGAGGAAGCAGGCTCCCCGCTGAGCAGAGAGCCCGATGCGGGGCTCGATCCCAGGACCCCGAGATCATGACCTGAGCCGAAGGCAGCGGCCCAACCCACTGAGCCACCCCGGCGCCCTCTAGATCTGTTTCTATAGGCTCTCTCCTTGTTATGAGTTGTATTTTTCTGTTATTTTCATGCCTGACCATATTTTCCCTTTATTTGGGGGGGGGGGTGTTTTATTTTATTGTGGTTTTTTGTTGTTGTTGTTTATTTTTCTTTTTGGGGGGATAAGATTTTATTTATTTGTTTGTTTGTTTGAGAGAGACTATGAGCAGTGTAAGGAGCAGAGGGAGAAGCAGGCTTTCTACTGAGCAGGGAGCCTGATGCAGGGCTCAATCCCAGGACCCTGGGATCAGGACCTGAGCTGAAGGCAGACTCTTAACTGACTGAGCCACCCAGGCGCCCCTTGTTGTTTTTTTTCTTTTTCTTTCTTCTTTTTGTCCTGATCATTTTTTACTTAATGCCAGACAGACACTACAAATTTTATGTTCTTGGGTGCTAGATTTTTGGGGGTTTTTTTGGTAGTCCTTTAAGTATTTTTAAACCTTGTTTAGGGATGAAGTTAAACCACTTGGAGACTCTTTGATCCTTCCAAGGCTTGCCTTGAATGTTAATGAGGTGGGACAAAAACATCCTCTAATCTAGAGCTAATTTGCCTCATTACTGAGGCATTGCCTTCAGAGAATTCTATCTAATGTACCATGCATCGTGAGGCTTCTCTAATCTGGCTTTTGGGAGTGTGAACCATTGCCACTCTTAGGTGAGCTCTGGTGAATGTTCCATCTGCTCCTTTCAAGTTTGTTTTGTTTTTGTTTTTGTTTTTCATCAGCCTTGTGTAGTTTCCTTACGCACATACACTGATCAGTGCTTAAAGACTCAAGAGGAGCCCCCTAATGATTCCAGAGCCTTCTTTCTGTGCAGCTCTCTCCTCCACAGAGTTCTGCCTTGGACTAGCTGCCTTGGACTCACCAAATGCTCAACAACATTTCTTCAACTTGGGGAATATGCTGGACTGTATTTGGGGTCCCCCTCTTTGTGAAGCTCTCTCTAGGCAATGGGCTGGGCCAATCAGGATACACCATGTTTGTTTCCCTTCTGTCAGGGATCACTGTTCTGTATGGTCTCTTGTCCAATATCTACAATCTACTGGGTCATTGTTGCTCTCTTTTGGGGGTCTCTCTTGTAAGATACTTTCCATGTAGCTATGGCTTCTCTGGGGTCTTCACAGTGATGAAGTGGGAAGTTCCATTGCCAAGCCCCTCCAACATTGTATCCCAATCACAATACTCTTTTCAAACTGGTGGGTTGCTTTTTTTTTTTTTTTAAGATTTTATTTATTTATTTGACAGAGAGAGGGGGATCACAAGTAGGCAGAGAGGCAGGCAGAGAGAGAAGGGTAAGCAGACTCCCCCCCAAGCAGAGAGCCCGATGCTGGACTTGATCCCAGGACCCTGAGATCATGACTGGAGCCGAAGGCAGAGGCTTAACCCACTGAGCCACCCAGGCACTGTGGTGGATGGCTTTAGGATATCAGTCAGTGTTATCTTTGTCATGTCATGGAACCATCGAAGCTGGCACTCTAGACCCACAGCACAACTGTTGTCCTTGGACTACTCTTCCCTATTTCCTGAGCATCCCTCTGTTGGACCCCTTGGTTCCTGACTCTCATGTGTTCCTCTATTGACTAACGCCTTCGTTTGGATGAAACATTTATTTTAATAGCTTCCTGTAAAATGGTAAATGATTTGAAATCCTGCATGTCTGAAAAGGCCCCTGTTCTACCCTCACTCACATGATAGTTTGGCTAGGTATAGAATTCTAGGTTGGAGATATTTCCCTGCTAAATCTGAAGCCACCTTCCCATGGTGCTCTAGGTCCCGGTGGTTCTACTGAGGAATCTAATGCCATTTTGTTTTCAATCCTTCCATGTGAGACCCTTTTATTTTTTCTTGGAGAGGGAGGGGAGATACCAGAAGCTTTTAGTGTTCTTCTTATCTCCTGATGTATTAAAATCTCTCGATAATATGTCCTAGTATGAATCGGTCTTCCTTGATTGGTGTGCACACTTGCTGAGCCCTTCAGATGAGGAACTTGAGTCTTTCAGTTCTGGAGAAATGCCTTAAACAATTGTTTAAATCATTTCCTCCCACCACTTTTCTGTTCCTTTCTTATGGAACTCTGTAGATATTAGACCCCCTAGATTGCTTCTTCAAAGAAAAAAACATAGACATTTATCTCGTTTTTCTCATGTCTTTTTTTTTTTTTAAGATTTTTTAAAATTTTAAGTAATCTCTATGCCCAGTGTAGAGCTCAAACCCACAATCCCAAGAACAAGAGTCCCATGCTCCACTGACTGAGCCATCTAGGTGCCCCTTGTCTTTCTCATTACTAAGTTTGTTGTCTTTTGTTTTACTTTCTGGAGAGGGCTTTGACTTATCTTTTTTTTTTTTTTAAGATTTTATTTATTTATTTGACAGAGAGGGAGAGAGGGAACACAAGCAGGGGGAGTGGGAGGGGAAGAAGCAGGCTTCCTGCCAATTAGGGAGCCTGATGCAGGGCTCGATCCCAGGACCCTGGGATCATGACCTGAGCCAAAGGCAGACATTTAACGACTGAGCCACCCAGGTGCCCTGACTAATCTTTCAAATGATCTATTGAATTTTTAATTTCTGCAACTGTATTTTTTTCAAGTTCTAAGAGCTCTTGTTTTTGGAGTATTCCTTTGTAAGGTTTTTTGTTTGTTAGTGTAACATACATTTAGAAAAATGTACAAATGTATCCAATACTTCAAGCAGCAAGATGTCACCTGCCCCCAGAAGCCCCTTTCATACCCCTTCTGGTCAGTATCTCCCTGGGAGGAAGCACTAATGTTAATTCTAACACTATAGATCTTTGAGCCTGTGTTTGAAATCTACATATGTGAAATCACACAGTCTGTACTCTCTTGCGTCTGGCCTTTTTCACTCGGCATTATGCTCATACTAGTATGCTCATACAGTGCATACTATTGTAGCTTATTTCTTCTCATTGGTGTGTGACATTCCCTTATGTCAATATACCATAATTAATTTTCCATTCTACTGATGGGCATTGCAAAGTTTCCAGATTGGGACTGTTATGAATAAAGATGCTATGAACATTCCAGTAATGTCTTTGGTGAATATATGTACACATTTCTATAGCATATGTGCCCAGAGGTGGAATTGCTAGATTAAGGGGCAGCTTTGGTTTAACTATAGCAGACAGCTGTTAAGCAGCTTTCCGAAGTGGTTGTACCAGGTTACAGCCCCCATCAGCAGGGTCCAAAAAGTTTGCTTTTTCCACAATTTCACTGGTGTGGCACTGGCGTTTCCATGGTAGACATTCTGGTAGTTGTGTAATGGTGTCTTACATGGTTTTGTTGTTGTTGTTGTTGTTTTTAAGATTTTTATTTATTTGACAGAGAGAGAGAAATCACAAATAGGCAGAGAGGGAAGCAGAGAGAGAGATGGGAGGAAGCAGGCTCCCTGCGGAGCAGAGAGCCCTATGTGGGGCTCAATCCCAGGACCTGAGATCATGACCTGAGCCGAAGGCAGAGGCTTTAACCCACTGAGCCACCCAGGCACCCCTTTTTTTTTTTTTTTTTTTAACAGCTTTACTTAGATATAACTTGCCTACCATAAAAATCACTCATCATAAGCATTCAGTTTGATTACGTTCGGTAAATTTATACACCGGGTAGCCATCACCGCAATCAAGTTTTAGAACATTTCATCACCCCCAGAAGGTTCTCTACTGCCCATTTGCAATCATTCCTCCTCCCACACCTCACCCCAGACATCACTGACGTGCTTTCCATGTGGCTTTCACAGTTCCCTGATGACTAATCAAGTTAAGCCCTTTCTCATTGGGCTACTGGCCATTGGAAGATCCTCTTTGGTGACGTTTTTGCTCAACTTCTTTGCCAATTTTTAATATTGAGTCGCTTGCCTTTCATACTGCTTCGTAGGAGTTCTTTGTATATTCTATATATGGGTAGTACTTTGTCAGAGAAATATGTGATGATAGTTTCCCCCTGTACTTTGCCTTTTCATTCTCTTGGTTTATTTTGATAAAAAGAAGTTCGTAATTGTAATACAATCTGTCTTTTATTTTTAAACATTTTTTTCTTTTATGATGAATATCTTTTGGGTCCTGTTTAAAAACAAATCTTTTTTGTTCCAAGGTCACAAATAGGTAGACCCACTTTTCTCTAAAAGCTTTGTTGTTTTAACTTTCATGTTTAGATCTGCAACCCAGCTGGAGCTGATATTTTTATGTGGTGTGAGGTAGGGGAACAAAACAATTAAAAAAAAAATACGGGTATCCAATAGACCCAGTATCATTTACTGAAAATGGAATCCTGTCCCAGTGACAGCAAGGTCACCTTTGTTGTAGGTCAGGTGAACATAAGAGTGGGTCCCTGACTCTCTGGTTCCCTTCATCAATTTGTCTCTCTTTACCAATGCCACACAACCTAAAATTCTGTATCTTTATAATTATGTTCTTTTTTTTTTTTTTTAACATAGCATCACGTTTTTGTGCTCCGAGTACAGCATTTCGTCTCTCTAAGGATTCTGCCTGGTTGAAATTTTCTTCCTCTCCCTACTGTCTTGGTTCCCTCCAAGCTCTTGTCCTGTCTCTGTAGTTCCTGCCATAGTTGTCCTTACCTGGGGTGATCCCTGCCTGCCCTTTCATATTGAGAGGCAGGGCTGTAGGAACCCATAGAAGCCCCCCCAATGGATGAAAAGGGCTTAGCACTTTGGGGGCTCCCTGCGGGTGCTGGGGTAGGCCTGTCATCACCACTCGTTGGGGGAGTTTTCTCTTTGGCTCATCAGTTTCTCAGCAGTGAACCCTCTGATCTCCTGACTGGGAATAGAAGGCTCATTGTCAAAGTCTTGGGTGCCAAGTAGGGAAGGGCTGGGGATATCCCACCTTTCAGGATGTCAACCTTTCTCTTGGTACATCTGTTTGTTTGTTTGTTTGTTTGTTTAATGCATTACTTTCATTTTGTAAAAGATTTTATTTATTTATTTATTTGACAGATTTTTAAAAAATATTTTATTTATTTATTTGACACACAGAGATCACAAGTAGGCAGAGAAGCAGGCAGAGAGAGACGGAGGAAGCAGGTTCCCTGCTGAGCAGAGAGCTGGATGCAGGGCTTGATCCCAGGACCCTGGGATCATGACCTGAGCTGGAGGCAGAGGCTTCAACCCACTGAGCCACCCAGGCACCCTGGTGCATCTGTTTTAAGCACAGCAGCCCCTCACCCAGGCAGGTCTAGAGAACCAAATGCAGGGGTGCCTCTGGCTCACCATCTCCAGAGAGTAAATCTCTGGCTTCTGCCATGCCTGGCTGTCACTTGGCTGCAAGGAGTGGGGGACACTGGAGGGGGGGAACACCTGCTCCTTTTATACACCTTCTAGAATCATTTCAGCCCGCCCTCATCCCTTAGCCAGAGGAGCTCTGTCCGGAGCCTGCCAATGGCTACCACGCACACTGGATGCCTTTGTCCATGTCCATGTTCTTCTTGCTGTTTGTTTCCTGCCTATTTTCAAAACTCATTCATGCCTTTTCTACAGAACAAAAGAGGGGAAAGACCAAGAGATCCCAACTCTCTTGCACTGTAATTCAGTTCCCATTCATGTTTCTGCTTTCCCTTTGCCAAAACGTTGTCAGCGGGTCGTTCAGCTCTTTTCTTTGTCCTTTTGGATTTACTCTTTTTATGCCTTTGCATAAACTGGTGGTGGTTGGTTTCAGGGGGAGCATAGGCGTGGCCTTCTGTGGGTAACTGGGATCCCCCTTTGAGCTTTGCACTCCCTGTTCCTTCTTTCTGGAATGTTCTTCCTATCACTCTCCCATTAAGTGGCCCATTGCCATCCTCAGGTCTCAGGGCAGTCTGTCACCTCCTCAAAGAAGACTTCCTAGAATGCTTCTTCATGTGGAGTAGTTCCCTGTACCCCAATTCCATTCTCTCTCTTCGCCCTCCTCCTTGGGGTTGTCCTTGCCTGAGAGCATGAGTGAATGGCGCCATGGAAGCTATTTCCTTTATTGCTCTTATCACAATCTTGAATCATCTTTCTTATAAGGTTGATTGGTTTATTCAGTCCCCCTTCTGCCCCCACAGGCAGACAGTAAACACACAGTCAACTGTGCAAGAAGTCTTACAGGGAAAAAGGTATCACTTGCCTGGTCAGGCCTTAAGGCTGGCATTGAGGTCCGCTGCCCACGTGGGCCCACGAGCTGAGCATGCCACTGTGCAAAGGCGGGGCTGGTAGCTGAGGCTCACAGGGTCCAGGTACACAGCGATCGGGGCAGTTGGATCCCAATCGAACCCAGCCTCCCCCACCCCCGCTGCAGACAGATCCGGTGCGGCTGACCCAGCTGTACGAGCAGGCTCGGTGGGACGTGCTGCTGGAGGAGACCGACTGCACTGAGGAAGAAATGATGGTGTTCGCAGCCCTGCAGGTGTCCGGTGGGCGGGGGGACCCGGGGCGGGATAGGGCGCTCGCTGGGCCCAGGGCAGGGAGGGTCTTCCGAGGTGGGGGACCCATCTCTGGGAAGCCCCACTTGGGGCACTGTGGGCCGCCCGCTCAGCCCTCCCTGGCTGCGTGCCCCACCCAGTACCACATCAACAAGCTGTCCCAGAGCGGGGAGGTGGGCGAACCGACTGGCACAGACCCGGGGCTGGACGACCTGGACGCGGCCCTGAACAACCTGGAGGTGAAGCTGGAGGGGTCGGCAGCCACGGATGTGCTGGTGAGGAGGGGCTCTGGTCAGGGCTTGGGTTTGGGGTCAGGGTCAAAGGTGAGGACCTGATGATCCCCCTCTGACTCTTCGTCCCCACAGGACAACCTTACCACCATCCCCGAACTCAAGGACTATCTCCGGATCTTCCGGTGAGCTTGGGCCCAAAGTCGGCAGCCCTGCCGGAGGGGCCCCAGGTGGAGAGAGAGCCCAGGAGGGAGGGAGGCAGCCATCACCAGCCTCCTGCCTCACCCTCAGGCCCCGGAAGCTGACCCTAAAGGGGTACCGCCAGCACTGGGTCGTGTTCAAGGAGACCACCCTGTCCTACTACAAGAGCCAGGATGAGGCCCCGGGGGACCCCATCCAGCAGCTCAACCTCAAGGGTGAGTGAGGGTGGCCTGGCCAGGACGGAGACAAGGGCAGGAGCTGGCTCAGGGGCCACCTGGCCCACCTGTGGGCTGGGGACTTAAGTTCTCACCTCAGTTTCCCCCTGGGGGCGGGAGAAGACACCGTCCGCCCTCACGTGTTCGCCCGGGGACCTCTCAGGCAGGGCTCCCCACTGCCCCCACCCCGGCCAGGCTCCCACCTGCCCCTTCATCTCCCTCTAGGCTGCGAGGTGGTCCCTGACGTCAACGTCTCAGGCCAGAAGTTCTGCATCAAACTCCTCGTCCCCTCCCCTGAGGGCATGAGTGAGGTCTACCTGCGGTGCCAGGATGTACGTCCGGGCCGGGCTGAGGCTGGTGCGGGGAGGGGGCCCGGGGCCGAACCACAGCCTGTTCCTCACACCGCAGGAGAAGCAGTACGCCCACTGGATGGCCGGCTGCCGACTGGCGTCCAAGGGCCGCACCATGGCGGACAGCAGCTACCCCAGCGAAGTACAGGCCATCCTGGCCTTCCTCAGCCTGCAGCGGACGGGCGGCGGGGGCTCGGGCGGCCACCCGCAGGGCCCTGACGCCGCTGCTGAGGGCCTCAACCCCTACGGCCTTGTCGCCCCCCGCTTCCAGCGAAAGTTCAAGGCCAAGCAGGTGCCAGCCAGAGGAAGTGGGTGGTGGGAATGACCACAGCAATTCCCTGGCCACCCGTGGCCCCAGAGTCCTCTCAGAGCCTTCCTTTGAAAAGGCCCGTGCTCACTCATTCTTTCCCCTAGCCGTGTCCTTGACATTGAACAGGCCGGTCCCCACCCTCTGGGATGGGTCGCGGTGCAGCTGCCCACATCCACCCCAGGGCCTGGCTCAGCTCCTATCTGCTGAGCCCTGAGAGGGTGCTCGGTGGCCCCACCCCTGCTCCGGGCTCAGCATCCAGTCTCTCCAGTGGGGACATGCAGGGGGTCTCAGGGACGTTGATGGCCACTCACTGGTGTGGTCCTGCAGCTCACCCCACGGATCCTGGAAGCCCACCAGAACGTGGCGCAGCTTTCACTGTCCGAGGCCCAGCTGCGTTTCATCCAGGCCTGGCAGTCCCTGCCCGACTTCGGCATCTCCTACATCGTGGTCAGGTATGGGCCCCGCCCCTGCCCGCCGTGCCTTCCCCGGCTGCCTGCTGTGGCACCCCGAAGCCTCCCTTCCTTCCTGCCCTCTGTGGGTGCTGTGTGGGCGCCCCTGCCGTCCTGTGCCCCTGCAGCAAATGCTAGAGCGAGAGATCAAGCCAGGAGGGTGGGAGCCCCAGCTCGCCCCTCTGGCTCACACTCTCTCCCGCCCCCGGAGACTAGGTTCAAGGGCAGCAGGAAGGATGAGATCCTGGGCATCGCCAACAACAGACTGATCCGCATTGACCTGGCCGTGGGCGACGTCGTCAAGACCTGGCGCTTCAGCAACATGCGCCAGTGGAATGTCAACTGGGACATCCGGCAGGTGGGCCAGGGGTGGGGGGAGGGGGGCCTCCAGGGGCAGGGGCAGGCCCAGCCAGGGCAGGACAGGGGCTGCTCTCCTCCCCCTCCCCCACCAGCCCATCCGTCTGCCCATTCTGCAGGTGGCCATCGAGTTTGATGAGCACATCAATGTGGCCTTCAGCTGCGTATCAGCCAGCTGCCGAATCGTGCACGAATACATCGGGGGCTACATTTTCCTGTCCACGCGGGAACGGGCCCGCGGGGAAGAGCTGGACGAGGACCTCTTCTTACAGCTCACAGGAGGCCATGAGGCCTTCTGAGGTCTGTCTTATTGCCCCCACTTTGCTCACTACCTGCTCTGGCCACGCCTAAGCCCACACCCTCTCCAGACATGCCCCGAGCTGGGCATATTCACCTGCTGTCACTGGCTTCGCGCAGACAGGGACCTAACCGGGCCAGACTCTGCCATCCCCCAGGCTAAGAAGGGTGGGTTATGAGCTCACACAATACCCACCTTTCCCTTGTCCAAGTGGCCGGGACCAGCACCACTGACCCAGCTGGGCAATCCGAACACATGAGGAAGACTGGCTGTAGCTACAGGGTGATGATAATTCATGGTTTCAAACGGGAGCTTTTTTTTTTTTAATCTTTTTACATTTTTAAAAAAATAAATATTTTATTGTTGAGTCATCCTGCTTCCTCTGGAGCTGTGCTTGGGGCCACTCTGATACTCTGTCTCTTCATTACCAGCCAAGGAAAGGGACTTTCCTGAGAAAGAAACAAGATCTTAGGGAAAGGGAGACCAAAGTCAGCCTGGGCTGGGAGCTGAGAGGGAGGAGAAGGCAGAGGGCACAGGCTCCATGTACAGGAGAATGGTGGTGGTTCTCACGGGTGGGGCGAAGCTGCAGGGCCTCCTTGAAGTACTTGGGAAGCAGGAAGCCATCAGCATTCCCCGGGGTGAGGATCACTCCATTGGCAGAGCGGAAAAAGGGGATTCCATCTGCAGACAAAGCCAGAGGTGTGACTCCTGCTCTATCTGAAAGCCCTGGGGAAGTCCCTGCTGTGTCCAGGCTCACCTGCCAAGGCCCGGGGTCCGTCAATGAACACGGCCACTTCACAATTTGGCCGCATGCCTGTAGAGACAATTGGAGCTGGGGCCTGAAGCATTTGGGGGCCCGTTATCAAACCTGGGAGGCTCAGTGGGGGGAGGTCCTGGGATCAGGGGCAGGGATGGGGCTACCGCAGCATGCAGAGCACGGAGTGGCCTTGGACAAGAGAAGTTATGATCCTTGGAGAGAGAGCCGATAAAGACAGCTGGGGAGGGCTACTGACCACTGATGACACCAGGGTCCCCAGGCAGTCCCAGAGCCAGGTGGATATGTGTCCTTCCCCGGCAGGATAGGCCGTTGAGCAGGATGGATGGCCAGTGCTGCCAGAATGTGCCATGGACGAGCCTCAGGGGCAGGGCCTGTGGGGTCTCCAGGGGCATCAGCTCCAACTCCGGTACCTGGGATGGTTGGGGGAATGCATGGCAGTGAGCCCCCCACACACACGGGCAGGGGTCCTACCTGGCTCTCCCACTGGTCCCCTTAGCGCCCACCTGCAGGGAGTGACCCTGATTGGCCCGGATGAGAGGGCCTGTGCCGGGGTCCCCTGGCTGCAGAGCAAACCGCTGCTTCTCGTTGGTGTCCACGACTCGCTGCACATCTTCAGCCGAGAAGCCGTGGAACTGGGGTAGCTGCAGGAGGGTACCCAGGGGCACGAAGCCATCTGTGGGCAGGCAGGGAGCTTGGGAGCTGACCTAGTCCTGGCCTGGGCCAGAGTTAAGAGCGGGAGCCAGAGGAAACCAGAATAGGGCCTGGGCTCGGGCCAGGGTGGTGGGGGGCAGGTCACAGGGGTTTTATCTGTGAGAGTCTCCCCTTTCTGGGCCTCCGTTTCCTCAACTTCCATAGGAATAGGACCTGCCTTCGGGAGGGTCACAAAGATAAGGTACCCCTGTTTTAGCACAGTACCCTGACCAGAATGGATGCTCAGTAAACACCAGTTACTTCAACAGGCAGGCTCCTGGGCTCTGGGCCTCGGTGCTCCCTGTACATGGAGGAGATGGGCCCTCTGTGCTGTCCCCACAGGGCCACAGGGTAGGGCAGTCACAGATAAGCTCACACTGCTCCCTCACTTCCAACCACTCACCTCAGTCCCCAAGACTCACTTACCAGCCCTCATGGGAAGCCCCAGCTTCAGGGCCCCGTGTCGCAGCACGTAGGAGAGAGCCTTGGACAGCTGCACATCTTGGTCCTGTAAGAGCCAAAGGTGGCCCCAGCTCCACTCCCACCCGTCCAGCATATTCCGGGGAGCCAGGGCACCAAGTCCTCCTCCTCTACCCTCCCACCAAGAAAGTGGGGGTGAGGGTGGCGTGGGCGCACCTGTCCCCGGGGTCTGTGAGCCCTTCTACCCCTGGATCCTGTGGTTTCCTGCCTCCTTCCTCCACGGGAGTTCATGGCAAAGTCCTGCGAGGAACAGTGATAATATGGGGACTGTTAAGGACCCTCTCATGCCCCCGTCCTGCCCAGCAAGTCACAGAGCCTCAGGATGTAAGACCTGGGAGGGGGATATTCTGCTCATTAAATTCACTTCCCACCCCAAACTTCCTGGTGCAGATAGGGAAACTGAGGCCAGCAAGCAAGATTTGCCCAAGGTCACAAGCCGAGCCCCCCGCCCTCCAGGCTCGCGGGCTGCCCCTTAAAGTGGGCCTCAGGAGGCGGCCCGGCGTCCAGGCTAACGGGGCGGAAGCGTCAGGGCCGGCGAAGACAGACAGAATTAGCGGGTGGGAACAGACACAAGCCAGCTGGGCCTCACCAACTCCGAGGCATCGCAGCGACCCCGCCGGCCTAGGCGCAGCAACCCGCCCATGAGAAGCGGGGGAGGAAGGGGGAGGGCACTTCCGCTTCGGGAAAAGGGGCGGAGCCTGTGGGCCGCGCAGTCCGGTGAGTGCTGCTGGAGGCTGGCGCTTCCGGATCCTGCGAGGGGTCTGGCGCACCAGGGGTTGGTGGGAGGACCCTGGGATTGGGAGAAATGGGGATAGATGGGTGACTGGACTCAGGACCTCTGGGTGGTAGAGATGCACGGGAGTCCTGGGGATGTCAGGCAGCAGGAATCTCGGGGCTCTTGCTGGGATAAGACACTCTCCTGCCCAGGGAGAGGTCAGAGGGGATCAGAAGGGCTGGGGGAACCCTAAGGAGGTCTGTGGCCCAGGGGGCCAGCTGCTTGGCTCAAGGATCGCTGTGGGGCTGTCGGGGTGACGGTCCCGGCTGTGTCCTCCCCCAGAGTGGCCCTGTCCAGATCATGGACCCTGAGGTGTCTTTGCTGCTGGGGTGCCCCCCAGGTGGGCTGCCAGAGGAGCAGGTACAGGCTGAGCTGAGCCCAGACCATGACCGTCGCCCACTGCCAGGAGGGGACGAGGCCATCGCTGCCATCTGGGAGAGCCGGCTACAGGCTCAGCCCTGGCTCTTTGACGCCCCCAAATTCCGTCTGCACTCCGCCATCTTGGCCCCCACTGGCTCACAGGGACCACAACTGCTCCTGCGCCTGGGCCTGACTTCCTACCGAGACTTCCTGGGCACTAACTGGGCTGGCTCAGCGGGGCAGCTGCAACAACAGGGCGCCACTGACTGGGGTGACAAGCAAGCCTACCTGGCAGACCCGCTGGGGGTTGGCGCCATGCTGATCACAGCAGATGACTTCTTTGTCTTCCTGCGTCGCTCTCGGCAGGTGGCAGAGGCACCTGGGCTGGTGGATGTGCCCGGGGGGCACCCTGAGCCTCAGGTGAGATGCCAGGCTAGGTGCAAAGGCACACAGACACAAAAGGCTTTGTTTTCCTCATCCCTTTAGCGGGGAGGGTGACCTGGTGCTTATCTGGGTGGGAAACTAGGGGCTGATGGGGGGCATGGGGTGAGGGGTGGGGAACAGAGGACTAGCTGGATCTCTGGTTATCCATATGGAAATGTGAGCCTGGGTCAAGGGATCACCAAGATTCTTACTCTGTGCATAGCCAGGCCCTAAGGGCCAGCAAATATGGGGGAGGCAGGGAGGGAAGAGATGAAGAACAGGGGCTGAGCCTGACCTTTCCCAGGCCGTGTGCCCTGGTGACAGTCCCCTGCACAAGAACCTCCCTGGGGAGCTGGTGGTGCATGAGCTCTTCTCCAGCGTCCTCCAGGAGATCTGTGACGAGGTGAGTGGAGGGTGGCCCAGACAGGCGGGCAAGAAGGGAGGGGGTAGAACATGACAGAATTCCCCAGGTATGGGCTGGCAGGAGGGTCTGCAGGCATCTGGCCTTGGGGGAAGAGCTTGGCTTTGCAGTTAGGCACAAGTGGAGTGGAATTCTAGCCCTCCTATCTGTGTGCCTCAAGCTCCTCTTCTTTAAAATGGGAACAAGAGGGGCGCTTGGGTGGCGTAGTTGGTTAAGCATCTGCCTTTGGCTCAGGTCATGATCCCAGGGTCCTGGGATCGAGCCCTGTGCTGGGCTCCCTGTCCAGTGGGGAATCTGCTTCTCCCTCTGCCATTCTTCTGCTCTCGCTCTCTCTCAAGTAAATAAAACCTTTAAAAAAAAATTTTTTAATGGAAAAAAAAGGAACAATGATAAATGTCTTGCTTACTCCACTCCCCCACCCCACCCCACCCCTGTGCCGTGTGTTGAAAAGAGGAGTTAATGAGAGTCCCAGTTGCTCCTGACTTCCCTTGGGTGACCCTGGGCAAACTGTTTAGTTTCTTGAGTTCTCCTTTCCCATCTGTAATATGAACATGCCTAAGATCTGACATTTTGTGATTCTGGGCACTTGAACTACTAACCGTAAAATGCTGTACAAGGATAACGTTCTTCATTGAGACGGGCAGGGATGTGGGCAGTGGGCACTGACGGGTGGACCCCCTGTCCCAGGTGAACGTGCCACTGTCCACTCTGAGCCAGCCACTGCTGTTGGGCATTGCCCGCAATGAGACCAGTGCCGGCCGCGCCAGTGCTGAGTTCTATGTCCAGTGAGTGGACTCTGGGGTTCAGGGTTCTGGGGTAGGTGGGTGGTCCAGGGGAATGGCTGAGGCAGCTGGGGTTTCCCTTACAGGGCCTGGACACTCCCCAAGCCACCCTCCTGTCCTTTTCCAGGTGCAGCCTGACTTCTGAGCAGGTGAAGAAGTACTACATGGGTGGGGGAGCTGAGGCCCACGAGTCTACAGGAATCATCTTTGTGGAGACACAGGTGTGAAATGGCAAAGTGTGTCCTGCTTGGACAAAGAGCTGGTGTTGGGCTTGGCACAGGCCAGGTGATACATGTCTGTTTCCCTGGAGCTGGGTCAGATGGGGCTGCGAAATCTCTTAGAGCTTTCCTCCAGAGCCAGAAGGCCTCTTTGGGGATGCCCTCAGTCCAAGAGAGGGCCAGGAACCTCTTCAGCCTCCTTAACATGTCTCCCTAGAGATGGTGAAGTGCACAGGGTTCTGAGGCTTAGGAATGCTGGGGCACAGCTCCCACAAGAGACCTGAGGGCTGGATGTTGGGGGTCTTACTCTCTCCCCACAGAGGGTACGGAGGTTACAGGAGACCGAAATGTGGACTGAGCTCTGCCCGTCGGCTAAAGGTGCTATCTTCCTCTACAACCAAGTCCGGGGAAGTCCCACCTGAGTCGCCCGAGGGTCCCCAACCCTAGCACGACTTGGAAGACAATAAAGGGCTTTATTCTTGGATTCCATTGGCATCTGCTGTTTCTGTGAGACAGAGATAGACCGCTGGGAGAGACCTGGGTGGCTGCGAGGCAGGACGAGCGTTGGGAAACAACAAAAACCCAGCCTCCGTTCTCCCTCTGCAAACTAGAATGACGACGAAGCCCCCTTGCCAGGCCGTGGTGAGGGTCCGGGCCTCCTATGGGGTGGAAGCTGCTTTACGAAAGCCGTCTTGCTGCAGAGCAGAGTAACAGCCATATTCCCGGGACAGAGCAACGGAAGCGGGGTCGGAGGCCTCAGCGAGGGCAGGCAACGTCCCTCCGGCTTCGCCAACCCGCGCGCGTTGTCTTTCCGCAGGTCCGCGGGCCTCGCCCTCGTTGGGTGGACCCGAGGCGCCAAAAGCCAATGGGTGTGCGGGGTGTGGCCTTTGACGTACGTCCGGACCTTCGGGTTCTGTGGGCGGGGACTCGGTGTCTAGGCCAATGAGAACGCGGGGGCGGGGTCGCCCCGCATAGGGGCAGGAATAGGAGGCCGCGGAACCTGTGAGCGCTGCGGGGGCGGGGCGTGGCGGGCCCCTCCTTCACCCGCCCATCCCAAGGCTTCCAGGGTGGGGAGGGGGTCCCCGGCGTCCGGGACAGCTGGTCCCGGACACCGAGGCCAGTGTGGGGAGGGGCTCCGGACGCCCCGGTCAGAGGCAGGGGCAGGTCCAGGACACCGGGGTCTGGTCCTGAAGAAAGGAGGACCCGCCGCCCCTGGGTTCCCCGGGGCAGCTTCAGTTTGCCTTCGCAAGTAAACGGGGCCAGGCCCTTCCCGTTGGCCCTGGAGTGCTCGAAGTGTCCCATCCTGGTCCCCATGCACTCTTCTTTGTGGCCTCCTTTCACCAGCCGCCGGCCTGTCGCCATGCTGTCCCTGTGCCTGTGCCGGTCGTGGCACCACAGCCCTGCCACCCGGCTCTTCTCAGCGGCCTCCGGGCAGCGGTGAGTCGGGGGCAGGGGGCAGGCCCCTATCATTCAGTGGGTTTCGTTGAGGAGGGCCTGCCCAGCTCCAGGCCTGGATCTAGGCGCTATGATAGTTGTGATCTCTGTACTCTGTGTCAGGTGCCTTACAGGCTAGTTTCAGGAAACGCTCGCCTTCACGACTGAGGACACGAGATCAAAGATTAAGGGGTGACCCCCAAGATCATACAGCGAGTTAAGTGGAAGAAGTAGAGTTTGAGTCCAAGCCAAACTCCGTGCTCTTTTCATGACTGTAGTGATTGTCAAGCATCACTGTGCAACTCTGTGGGCGGGGGTGGGGTGGGGTGGGGGTGTGGCTTACAAATATGCAGATTCCCGGGCCTGGTTCTGGAGAGTCTGATGCGCAGGAATGAAGTGGGGCTCAGGAATCTGGTTTTGGGGGGGTGTTTGCTTTTGCTTTTGTTTTTTTAAACAAGATTTCTGGGTATTTATGCAAGGGGTCTGAGGGCTACACACTGAGATGTTCTGATCTGCACCATACCTGAAATGCTCAAAAAGGGAGGGATGATTTGCAGGTGGAGCTCCCTTGGCCTCAGCTTCCTTACATCCTGGTTCCTTCCTTCCTTTCTTTTTCTTTCTGTTTTTCTTTTCCTTCCTTCTTTCCTTCCTTTCTCCTCTTTCTTTCTTCTGTCCTTTCTTCTTTTTCTTTCTTTTCCTTTTAGTCTTTCTTTCTTTCTTTTTCTTTCTCTCTCTTTCCTTCCTTCTTCCTCTTTCTTTCTTTCTTTTTTTTTTTTAACCTCCTGGTTTCTGAATTGAGGAGTGGGGTCGGTCGGTGGGGGGGGGTGCTGGGAGGGGGAGGGGAGGAATATCCTCTGTGTTTCTACAGCCCCTGCAGTTTCTGGCCTATCTCCACAGGTCTGGCCCCAGGAACTACTATGAACTGTTAGGAGTGCATCCTGGTGCCAGCACTGAAGAAGTTAAACGAGCTTTCTTCTCCAAGTCCAAAGAGGTACCAGTGGTCCTAGATGGGGAGGAGGGACAGTCAGTCTGAGCTGGATAAGGTACATTTCAGATTCCCGGGAGAGGAGTTGAGTGGCTCAGTCTGGATGGTGCCACATCCCTCAGCATGCAGAGAGTGGGAGTTGCCCCCAGGGCAGAGGTCTGGCCAGTTGGGAGGAAAGGTTGGGCCAGGAGCCAAGGATTCTGTGTGATGGGCTGGATGTGGTTCTTTTGAACTGCCTGCTCTTGAGAAAGCCTGGACCAGGAAATATAGTGAGAGCCAGGCAGCAGGTGGGGAGGGCTTGAACAGGGGAGGGGGCAGGAGTCTGTGCTTCCTTACTCTCTGGCCTTCTAGAAGGGTGGGCCTCCCTGAGAGGGAGGATTACTGGCCAGGCAGGGCCTCTGGGGATGGTTTGAGCCTTTGAGGGTGGATGTTACTGGGCTGGGTTCTGTGAAGGGAAATGGAAAGAGAGCTGACCGGAGTCCTGTCCCACCCCAGCTGCATCCCGACCGGGACCCTGGGAATCCAGCCCTGCACAGCCGCTTTGTGGAGCTCAGTGAAGCATACCAAGTGCTCAGCCGAGAGCAGAGCCGCCGAAGCTACGATCACCAGCTATCCTCCGCAAGTCCTCCAAAGCCTCCAGCAACCGCGGCCCATGCCAGGTCTGCTCATCAGGCACACAAGTATCAGGCACACAGGTACAGTCGTCCTGCCCCTTGCTTGCCCCACCACCCCCAAGTCCCCTAGGGAGCCTCATCCCACACTTCCTTTCTCCTCCCTCCCAGCGGCTCCTGGGAACCCCCCAATGCCCAGTATTGGGCCCAGTTTCCCGGTGTGAGGCCTCAGGGACCAGAGTCGAGGAAGCAGCAGCACAAACAGAACCAGCGGGTTCTAGGATACTGCCTCCTGATCATGCTGGCAGGCATGGGTCTGCACTATGTCGCCTTCAGGTGACTCCCTGCCTTCCCCCTGGGCAGAGGGCGGAGGATGGTGGGGGGGGCTCAGTGTGGTCAGTCATACATCCACACCGCCTCTGGGGCCTGCACTTTTGTGTCTCTCCAGCTAAGAATGAAGTAGGTCTCCTGAGCATCATCTCCTGGGAAAAGGCAGCTCTGCTCCCACTAAAGGCTAATGTCATTTTCAGGTTTTTTGGCATTTGAGGGTAAATCTTTGGTGCTGCTGCCAGGGCGTGCTGGAGTCAAGCAAGATCACGCACAAGAAGGAAATATGTTGTAACTGGGCCTCACTGGCAACTGTCCTCACTTGTTGGGCAATCGGCTGTCTCCCTGCCACTCCTTTATGCATGCCGTGGGTACTGAGGTCTACAACAAAGATACCTAAGGGCTGATGCCCACAGCCAGCAGCCTGCTTAGCTCAGTGGTAGAGTGACATGAACACCCTTTCTAGTCTCCTGTGAGGAGGAACACCCTGATGTTCGGAGCTGTGGTCACCCCCTTCAACAGGGAAGCCAGGGACCTGAGTCACCAGTGGACCCTGGAGAAGCCGCGGCCCTTCTGGGCCCCTCTCCCCACCTAGCACAGGCAGTTGGCCTGAGGTCCTCATGAATGAGGAGACCCTAGAGCGGCCTGGATGGCGTTGGGGTGTGTTTGGGGGGCCGCAAGGATTGGGATTAATTGTAACCCCCTTGCAGGAAGCTGGAGCAGATACACCGGAGCTTCATGGATGAAAAGGATCGGGTCATCACAGCCATCTACAATGACACACGGGCGCGGGCCAGGTCTGTCCCAGCTCCGTCCTGCCCTCTCCCTTCACTGTCCTGGCACCACTCTCTGGGGTGCTCTGTCCTGACCACCCAGGTGCTCTCCCCTGCAGGGCCAACAGAGCCAGGCTCCTGGAGAAACTGCAGGGGCAGCAGCTGCAGCCCCCACCTGGAGGCCCAGGGATCGCGCCTCCCAACACAGGCACCCGGCCGTGAGCCGCTCACTTGGACGCGGGCTGCCGGTTGTTCCCTCCTTGCTACCCCGCGGGACTTGCCACCCCTCGAAACGCGTGCAATAAAGTGCTTCTCAGAGCTCAAGTCCGGCTCCTTGCTTCAGGCCCAGCGGCCCCCTCCCGGGGCCTCGCCGGGAGAACCGCACCCCGCCCTCCGGGTCCTGGCGGCTGCGACCCGGGAGCCCGGCCCCCTGGGCGGTGCGTCCCCTTTCCCCTGCTGCGGCGGGAGGGGGGTGTGTGGAGGGGGCGGGTCCCCGCGGCGGCCTCGCCCCCACTCCCCCGCCCCGCCCCCGCCCCGCGGCCCGGTGGGGAGCGCGTGTCTGGGTCACATGAGCCGCCCGCCCGCCAGCCCGGGCCCGGCCCCCCGCCGCCCCCACCGTCCCCGCTGTCCCCGCCGCCGCCGCCGCCCGCCGCCACCGGCCGCCCGCCCGCCCGGCTCCTCCGGCCGCCGCCGCGGCGCTGCGCTGCGCTGCCTGCGCTCAGGGCTCGGGAGGGGGCCGCGGAGGAGCGGTCCCCCGCGCCCGGCCCCCGCCCGGCGCGCCCGGGCCCGCGCCATGGGGCTCTGGCTGCCGCCGCCCCCCGCGCCACCGGGCTAGGGCGATGCGGGCGCCCCCGGCGCGCGGCCCCCGCGGGCACCATGAGCCCTCTGCTCCGCCGCCTGCTGCTCGCTGCGCTCCTGCAACTGGCCCCCGCCCAGGTACGTGCGTCCCCAACATCCCAACCGCCGGCCGTGCCCTCTCTCAAGGTTGGCGGAAATGGGGAGACGCGGATCGGCCTCTGCCTGGGGGACCCGCGGGGTCGGGCTGCGGACCGGGGCGTGGCGGGGATCCGACCAGGGCATCCCCCGGGAAGAATCCCTCCCCGCAGGCCCGCCGAGCCGCGGGCCCGCCAACCCAACCCCGGGCCACTCCCCTGCCCCACCCCGTCCCCTGGGCTCGGCCGAGGGCGGAGCCGCTCCGTACCCTTAGGACTTGGTTCAGTGCCCACTGTGCCCCCTTCGGACCTGCCGCCTTCGAATCAGCGGGGCCACCAGGCTTGGAGATTGGATGCCACCGCTGCCGCCACCACTGTCCTAGCCTGGCTGGGGAGGGTCTCAGGTGGCCAGGAGAGGACAGGTTAAGCTAGAGTGACCCCAGAAGCAGAGCATCCTGGAAAAGTGTCACAGAGCAGTTGAAGCCTTTTGATGGCAAGGGCAGAGCCCTGGGGACAGCCACAGGGCCAGCCCTTCCTTGAGTGCACCTTGGGTCCAGGTCCCTTCTCTCCTACAGGGCCCTGTGTCCCAGCCTGATGCCCTCAGCCACCAGAAGAAAGGTAATAGAAACAGTAACTCTGAGGTGCCTGGGTGGCTCAGTGGGTTAAAACCTCTGCCTTCTGCTCAGGTCGTGATCCCAGGGTCCTGGGATTGAGCCCCACGTCAGGCTGTCTGCTTAGTGGGAAGCCTGCTTCCTCCTCTCTCTCTCTCTCTCTCTCTCTCTCTCTCGGGAAGCCTGCTTCCTCCTCTCTCTCTCTCTCTCTCTCTCTCTCTCTCTGCCTGCCTCTTTGCCTACTTGGGATCTCTGTCTGTCAAATAAATAAGAAAGAAACAAACAAACAGTAACTCCTGCACTGAGGAGGTCTGTCCATCACGTTGTGTGATCCCAGCCACTCTCCAAGACACAAACTCTTCTGCCCATAAGAGAAAGTGGAAGCAGTGGGGTTCCTAGGTTCCTGGGCAGGGGAAGGAAGGTTGTGAGGGCAGAGAGAGGGCCAGTGGAGGGGGGCCGTGACACAGGAATTAGGGAGAACAGCTGCCGGGGGTTTGGGGGGGAGACAGGAACCAGGGAGGGGCTGCAGGAACCCCAGCGGGGTCTTAACCCTTGCGCATCTGCCCCCAGTGGTGTCCTGGATAGATGTGTATACCCGTGCCACCTGCCAGCCACGGGAGGTGGTGGTGCCCCTGACCGTGGAGCTCATGGGCACCGTGGCCAAGCAACTGGTGCCCAGCTGTGTGACCGTGCAGCGCTGCGGCGGCTGCTGCCCTGACGATGGCCTGGAGTGCGTGCCCACTGGGCAGCACCAAGTCCGAATGCAGGTGCTGGGGCCAGTGCAGTATGCCCAGCAGGGGGTGGAGTCTGGTGCTGGGGGTGGTGGCGCAACGGTGGGGGGGGGCGGGGTTGGTACAGGGGGTGGGGGGGGCAATGGCCAGAGCCGCGGCTGGTGGGCGAGCTCCTCTCTCTCCAGCCCGTGGAGCAGTCCCTTCCCCTGTCTCTCTCTCTCTCTCATTGTCTCTCACACTGTCTTCTCCTCCATCTCTGGAACACAGATCCTCATGATCCGTTACCCGAGCAGTCAGCTGGGTGAGATGTCCCTGGAAGAACACAGCCAGTGTGAATGCAGGTGCCAGCCAGGCCCCTCTTCTGAGCTCAGAGACCGGGTTCCCGGGGTTGGGGGGGTGTGGTGGCGCACATGGTGGTACTCCACAGTGGGGACCAGATTGCCAGGACTCCGACCGGGGTAGGCCTGGGATCTGGGGTAAAAGAGTAGGAGGCTTGGCTTTTCTGATCCTCTTCCTCCTCCTCGTCGCTGTCTGTCCCTCTTACTTTTCAGACCAAAAAAGAGAGAGAGTGCTCTGAAGCCAGACAGGTGAGTCTCTTGGGCTCTCACTGGGTGGGGAGCCCAGGCCCAGCAGCCAGGATGAAATGTGTGGGTGGGTAGGGGTGTGAGTGTGTCAGGAAGCTGCAGTCCTGTCCCTTCTTTCTCCTCCCACTGTGCCCCCCCACCCCCTTTTCCTCTGCTCCCCAAGTCTGTGTGCTCTGGCCCAGAACCAGCTCCTGGGAAGACTTTTCTTGCCCACCCCAGACACATTGCTTCTCCTCCTAGGGCTTCCACTCCCCACCACCGCCCCCAGCCCCGCTCCATTCCGGGCTGGGACTCTGCCCCCGGAGCACCCTCCCCAGCTGACATCACCCATCCCACTCCAGCCCCAGGCCCCACTGCCCACGCTGCACCCAGCGCCGCCAGCGCCCTGACCCCAGGACCTGCCGCTGTCGCTGCCGACGCCGCAGCTTCCTCCGTTGCCAAGGGCGGGGCCTAGAGCTCAACCCAGACACCTGCAGGTGAGGAGCTACGGGTGGCATCTGTTTGGGAAGGCTACAGGGCCCCGGGAGCGGGTGCGGGGTGAGCCCTCCAGGGAACGGGAAGCTGCTGAATGTGCCGAACAAACATTTACCAAGCATCCGCGGGCACCGCAATCAGTGTAAACAGAGTTCACGTTCTCATGGGGGAGGCAGACTTGAGGATATGGGAGGCCAGCAGAGGTCAAAGGTTGAGGTCAGGGGGCACCCGACATGGTCTCCCAGAGGTCAGAGAGGCCCCGAAGGTAACCTCAGCCTGTAGTCAAGACGAGAGAGATGGCTCTCCACTTGGTGAAGCTCTGGGCCCTCCTGAAAGCCTCCGTGGGAGACATTTGTCCCACCTTGGGGTCTCTGTGAGAGGCCAAAGGACACTGTGGAGTCCTTGTCCACCCTTGTCTGAGGTGCGTCTCAGCCACTCCTCCTTTCCACAGTGAGGCCATGGGGTGGCATCACGTGGGCAGGCCAGTTGGGGCTCCCCAGGAGTGGTAGAGAATGGGGTTCACAGAAGGTAATAAAGGGGTGAATGTAGAGAAGCAGGGGCCGAGCCGTGCCTGCGTGAACCGACCCCTTCCTCCCTCCCTCAGGTGCCGAAAGCTGCGAAGGTGACACGTTGCTTTTCAGACTCAGTCACTTGCCCTCACCAGCCACCCCCCTCCCAGAGGGGGACAAGAGGGCAGTATGTTGAGAAGAGCCCAGTCGCAAGATCTCCATGTGGGCAGAAGCTGCTCCAGGCCCTGGGCCTCTCAGAGGACTTCCCAGCTGTCCCAGGTCTCTCCAAGGCTGCCATCCAACAGGGTGGACAGCTGGGCAAGGAGAGGTGCAGGCAGCACCAGGGGTCCCGGACTAACTCAAGAGAGAAGGGGTCCCGTCTCAGTGTGCGACCACCATGTACGAGTGAGCATCTTAACAGCTGGCTCCATCCCCTCCCTAAGAAGACACCGATCCTCCGCACATACTGGGAATTGGGCTTCAGTGTGAGAACTGTGACCCCCAAGCCTGATAAAAGAGATGGAAGGAGCTATCCCTGCCTGTGTCCGTTTGTCACTGTCCTGGCTGGGGCATTCAGACATTTGGCGTCACACCGCCTCCTGGAGCCAGAGCTGGTCTGACTCCCTTGTGTGATGGAGGAAGCAAGGCCTGAGGTCCCTCACCAGGTCACAGAGCCGGAAATTTGTATTCTTTGTAGTCTCTTGTCCCATCCGGGCCCTGTCCCTCCTGCTCAACACAGAGGCTCCTTTCTGGAAGGAGACGGCCTACTGTGGCCCGTGAGCTTGACGTGGGACCCAGATCTGCGAAATGATCTTGGTTGTCACTGTCCCCTCTCGAGCCTAAGCTTCCACATGTGCACTTGGAGGGAATGGATGAGTGCTCTGGCCCCCATCCTTGGGCTCCAGGAAAGTCTGAGTATGTCTTCCCTTAAGAGAAAAACCCATCCTCTCGGCTGGGCAGGACCCTCTATATGTAACCTACTTCCTCTAGCTTAACTCTGAAGCCACGCACTGCCCTGTCCCCACCTCCCTGAAAGGGAAGTACCAAAGGGCTGTGGCTGGTGGGCTCGGTTTGGGAGATAGATCCCCTCAACCCCAACCACATGGTTTTCTCCACCTTCACCTCCCTTCCCCTTGGGCTCCCCTCACCAGCCCCTGCTCGGGACTCTCCTGACTTTTGTCTGACCCAGCCTAAGCTCAGTGCCTGGCCCTCTTCCTGCGGCCTCTAGTGTTCCTGGGGTGGAGCTCAGGGTGGGGGGTGGGGTGGTGCGGGGAACCAAAGGCCAACCTTGGGGACCCAGTGCTTTGCCTTGCTGAGAGAGGACATTCAGGGGCAGAGGTTAATCCTAAGTGGTTACCCTAATGGAGAGCTTCTCTGAGGTGTGATATTGGAGGGCATGGTAGTGATCTTATTAGGACGAAGGCAGGAGTGGGGTTCAACCAGAAGAGACAATTCCTGTGACTACCAATTTCAAATCATTTTTCTCAGCTATGCTGTCACTGAAAATGCCATAGCTCAACGGAAGTGGGACAGATGAAGGCTGGAGGCCCAAGAGCAGCGGCTCCCTCCCAGCCCACTCAGTGCTGGAGACACACAGTGCTTCATATGTGCCCCCTCCCTTAGTCCTCAATTCTAAGGTTGGCGCCGCTGATTAGCTTCCTTTGTTAATTGACGAACAGGATCAGAGAGGCTGATCGACCCGGGGTGTGACCTCCAGCTAGTTGTCTCTATCAGCTGGTTTAGGTTTCATTGCCTCCCAACTACACGTTCATTACTTCAACTGAGAGATGTTGACCGCGCACTGCTGGGTGCTGGGGCACCTGAAAATACCAGTCTGGTTGGGGGAACCGGCCCAACCAGACCACTGCCATCGTGACTCCGGTCAGTGCGTGGCAGGCAGAGGCAGGTCTGGAGGCCAGCGCGGAGCAAAGGGAGAGCATTAGCCGCTGGCCAGGGCCTGGTGGATCCCCTCATGGCCGCAATCCCACAGTGGCCCTGTCAGGTGGGTGCTGCCAAGCCCGGGGTACAGAGACTCCAGATCCTACCAGGCCCAGGAACTCGCTCAAGGTCACATTGCCAGTCAACGGCAGATCGCAAATTCAAACCCAAGTCTGAACCCCAGGCTCCTTCCATTGCAACGAACTGGAGATTGGGGATCACGAAGTGGCCCAGGGACAAACCGGAACGCTTGGGAGAACCTGGGAATGAATAAAATGGCGTCTCAAGACCCCCTCCGGGAAGCCCCGTCCGCCTGACCTCAATTTCACCTCGACCGGAAGTGCCGAAGGCACTTTAGGAAGTAACTTTCACCTAACCTTACCGACTACCCAGCCACCGGAAGCAGCGCGTCATCACGTGTTGGCGCGAGGGCGGGGCTGGGGGAAAGGCCGCCCCACCGGGCGTGTGGCAGCGGGTTTCGCACAGTCCAATGAGGGCGGGCGGCGTGGCCGGGCCGGGTAGCGACGATGACGCGCCTGCGCAGAGGCAGCAGCACGACTGGGGTTGACTCCGGGGGCGCGGAGAGGAGGTGAGCGGGGGCCACAGCCCGGGCTGGGGGGAGCCGGGGTGCAAGGGGGCAGGCTGGATCAGGTCGGGCAGGAGCGGGCCGGGGCTCCGAGCATCAACGAGGGATAGGTTAGGAGGAAATTGGGAGTTGGGGTCGGAGCTGTCTGGGGATGCCGCAGGGGGAGGGTTCTCACGCCGCACGGGGCGGAGCCCCGGGAGTCGGGGCGGGACGTGGAACAGAGACGGGTGGAACCTCTGATCTGGTTCCAGTAGAAGGCGGAACTCCGGGGCTGGGGGCGGAGCTAGGATCGGTGGGGGGCGGAGCCTGGTCTTTGGAGGAGGAGCTGGAACAGGCGGAAGGCGGAGCCTCGGGTGTAGAGACCGAAAGGGACGGAGCTCAGGCGCTGGGGGCGGGCCTTCAGCCGGTGAGTGGCGTGGCTACCGTTCAGGAAAAGGGGTCTGGTTCTGTCGAGGGTGGGGCTCCAGAGCAGGGGGCGGAACTACGTCCTCTAAAGGGTGGGGTCAAGGAGTCAAGCGAAGGGGTAGGCCCAGGTAATGGCCCGGGGCGTCCACGCGGGGGCGGCCTCCGTGGGGGCCGGGCCTGGGGACGCGGTAGGCCGAGAACTCCCCCTGGAGAGGTGGTGTGGGTGGAGCGGGCTCGGCGGCCACCCGACACGGGACCAGTCTGGGTACCCCGCAGGCCCCCGAGGGCTCAGAGCTGGGGCGGCGCCCCTGGCGGAGGCACAGGCCCGGCCTGGGGGGTTCCTCCGGAGGATCGGGGCTCCCAGGAGCCATCCAGCGGCGATGTGTGGGTCCCTCGGGGCAGGCCCCCTGCAGCGGCCGCAGAAGTGTGGGTGTGCTGGGCGGGGGGCAATTGGGTGTGGCGTGAATGGGGTCGCCCTGTCGAGGCAACTGCTGGACAGCCAGATAGGGTCTGGACTTTGCGTAAAGGTACGGGTGGGAACTGAAGAGTGGAGCTGGGGACCGGGAGGGAAGGAAGGGCTGGGGGTGAACAAAGGGGCGGGGCCCTGGCTGCTGTGGCCTCCCCTGACCCCCTCCCCCCGCTGCTGGGGTCCTCGGGCAAGCCCCCTTCTCACTGGACTGGTAAGTGTGGCCGCGAAGCCCCGGGGGATGGGGTGGTGACACGGGACAAGGGGATCCCCAGGGGCAGGCAAGTTACGGTGGGGGTGGAATTCTTCTGGAACCTGCCCCTATTCCATGCCTTCCCCGCCCTACCCTCCGGTCGGTTGGTCGGTCGGTCGGGGTCTGTCCCCGCAGAGACATGAGGCTGAGCTGGGTCCTGACAGTACTGTCCATCTGCCTGAGCGCCCTGGCCACTGCTGCGGGGGCGGAGGGCAAACGGAAGCTGCAGATCGGGGTCAAGAAGCGGGTGGACCACTGTCCCATCAAATCGCGCAAGGGAGACGTCCTGCACATGCACTACACGGTGGGTGAGGGAGTGGGTCATTTGGCGTGGGTGGGGCTTCTGGGGACCTGAGGAGACTTGGAAGCCAGATCTCTCAGCCTACAAGGTGGGTGACCTTGGGCACCTCCCCTTTCCCTTTTACGTAGTTTCCATAGTTCTCCCCTGCTGTTCACTGCCTGATCCCCAGGTTGGCACCAGCAAGCAGTGAGTGTCCTATGAGCTGCCCACCCAAGGCTCTGTCCCCTTCTAGGGCTATGGCTGCCAACGGGGAAATGGAGAGCCAGCTTGGGGAGAGCAGCTGGGTGGGGAGGTATCTCAGAGTGGACCCTCCTCTTCACTGGCCTTTCCATGGTCCCACAGGGGAAGCTGGAAGATGGGACGGAATTTGACAGCAGCCTGCCCCAGAACCAGCCCTTTGTCTTCTCCCTGGGCACAGGCCAGGTCATCAAGGGCTGGGACCAGGGGCTGCTGGGGTGAGTCAGGGGGCCGTGGGTGTGGTCCATGAGGTTGACTGTGGGAGGCAAGCCCCGGGGATGGGGTGGGGGGCAGGGAACCTGGGTGCTTGCCCTGTGCAGATCGTGTGTTGCCCTGCAGGATGTGTGAGGGAGAAAAACGGAAGCTGGTGATCCCATCAGAGTTGGGTAAGAGGCCCTTCCTGAGCCTGAATGGGGGAGTTTAGGGTGTGTGTCTGGGGAAGGGTGAAGTCTGGCTCAGCCTCTGCATTGATCTCCACCCCATCCATTCATTATGGCACATGCCTCTTCCAAGTCTAACTATGCTCAGCAGTGAGAACAGGGCAAGACCCCTGGGACACTTGATTCTGGAACCCGCTCTCTGCCCCCTACCTGACCTTTTGTAGCCCCTTGCCATCTCCATTACACGTTCTCCATTTCTCGCTTTCTTGTTGAGATGGGCAGAGGCCTGGCTTCAGGCTGGGTGTCTGCAGTACACCTCTCCCTTGGCCTGGTTACACCTCACTGTTTCTTTGTGCATCTTTGACAGGGTACGGAGAGCGGGGAGCTCCCCCAAAGATTCCAGGTAATATACCTCCCTGCCCCCCAGGGTCCTGCACCCATCTTGTTTCCCTGTGGTCCTGATTCTCATTCTGTCCCTTCTTCTCCCCTGCAGGCGGCGCAACCCTCGTGTTCGAGGTGGAGCTACTCAAAATCGAGCGACGCTCAGAACTGTAGCAAAACTGGGAAGGGGCAGTGGAGAGGCCCCCATCAGGGACCAGACTGTTTAAAAAAAAAAAAATACAAAAAACAAAACCCTTAAAGTCTGTGAAGTGAGCCTGTGTGTATTTGTGGGCCCCAAGAGACTGAGAACCCACAGCTTCAGCCAGTACCCCTTCCCCCTTGGCACCACTGACCCATCTTCTTGCCTTGGGTGTAGGCTCACTGGCATGGGGATCACAGTGGCCAGGCCCTAGGTGGCATGGTGGGCGGCCCCTGGCCCAGAGGAAAAGGAGTGTTCTTGCCTGCCAACAGCAACACCACTTCCCCCAGTTCCCAGCCACTTCCAGCTCTTGGTCTGGGAGCCAGCACTGGGCTATCGCCATGGCTACATGGCCCTCAGGAAGGCCTGCGGTCACCTGGGAAGACGCTGAGCTGGCAGCAGTCCAGTCATGGAGCAGTGTGTCCCCCCTAAAAGAGACCAGCTGAGCCTGTGAGCTGCACCAAAGGCATATCCTAGCTTTATTAAAGGGCCGCGCCGCAGAGTCAATATAAAAACACAAAAAGTCCCATCAGTTTAATAACAATAAAAAACCCCAAAAATGGAAAACTGAGGGGGCAGGGAAGAGGCCCCTGGGCCAGGGGCACGAGGAGCCCTGCTCATGGCACCAGGCCTGGCCGCAGGGCCCCCCCGGGTATTGCTGTTGCTACGAGGTCGGGGGGCAGCGATTGTCCTGTGGGAAGCCACCATTCACCGGGGTCAAGGACCCTTATTTCTTCTGGGGTGTGCTCAGCTTCTGCATGCCCCGGATCTTGTCCAGCAGGCCAGAGATGAAGGCCTGAACAGAAGGGAGGGCATTAGGGAGACCGGACCGCATGATGACAAACCCAGGCACCTCTCACCCCAGCCTCTGGGGAAACCACTTACTTACCTCAGTGGGTTTGTAACAGTCAACCAGCAGCTCCTAGGAGGGCATGGTAGGGGGTAAGTACAGCTGTGAGTTCTAAGACACAGGGACCTAAAGTTCACCTGTACCCACTTCCAAGGGACTGGGGCCACTCCCAAGGCACAGATGATGTCACAGCCATTCAACAGCTGGGCAAGCACCATTTGCCCCATTTGACGGAGGCAGAAGCCGAGGCTCACCATCACAGAGCTGAATGACTACAACCAAAGAAGGCCTAAATCTAGAGACTTGCTTACCCAAGGGGCAGTGCCTCCAGGCAGCCCTTTCCTCCCTGATCTCCCCTACCTACAGTCCTGCTGTCTCTCCTAGTCCCTCTCTCACCTTGACCCTGGCAGCCCGGGTATCATCACTCTCCATGTCCAGGAGTTCGTCCACATCAATCTCCAACTCTGGGATCTCCTCCTCCTGGGGTGGGGGTGGGGAAGGAGGGAGAGACAAGGGCCTGAGTTGGGAGAGAGGGTGTGAGCTCTAGCTGGGGCCCCTGCCCAACCGCGGGATGAGCCAGCCTTCTTCGCCCAGTAGACAGCGGCAGCTGTCCGAGGAAGAAAACAGATCAGGCCTGTGCCAAGGCAAAATGCCCAACGGGGAGGGGGGGGAGCTTCCTGTCCCTGCCAGTTGGGCACCGTGGGTGCCAGACAGGGCCAGACAGCTAGGGCTGGCGGACCCTGGGCTGAGAACCCCGCAGATGTGTTGCCCCAACTTCCCGCCCCCCACCCAAGTCAGCGCACAGGTGGGGCCAGCTGTCTCAACTCCTCACAGCCCCTACCCTTCCCCCAAACACCTGTCACAGCTTCCCAGGAGTGGGGAGGAAGTAAAGGGTGAGGGGTCAGTGGGAAGGACCCAGGGCTGGTAAGGGGGAAACAAAGAGCCTATACTTTGCTGAGGGGGGGGTGCCTGCCAACCCTCCCCCCCAGGAAGCCTCTATCCAGTCTTGAGCCAGCTGCATTCCAGGGCTGGTCTAGGGCAGGCAGCAGCACAGGGCAAGACCACTCCTCCACCCTGCCCCCCAGGGGCCTGAGTCACCGTTTGAGCAAGGAAGGAGTCATGGGGTGGAGAACCAGAACCCAGAGGAAGGCTACTTGCTCCTACACCAAAATGGAGCGGCAGGCTGGCCCATTAGAACAGCCCAGACCCTGTACGATCCCACCAGGCTCGTGCCTTTTAACCAGATACGGTTAGCAAGCACCAGGTAGGTCTCTTTGCACTGCCCGCCCAGGCTAGCCTCCTGCCCATGCCTCAGGCTATCCCTTGAGGCTTCTAGAAGACCCCTAAGCTTGACCACAGTAGGGACATGAGAGAGTCACGAGGGAGAAGACTGGAGTGACTTAAGGTCAGACAAGAAAGAGCACACACTGGGGGCGGGGAGTATAGAAAGGGAGGGGAGCGCGCGGAAGCGGAGCGCCCATTGACTCTGGGTGACAGGCAGGCGCAAGGTGGGGTTCCCAAGCAGTCCGACTAGGGAACGATCTTAGGGTGTCAGCGCAGAATAGGGGACACACCTGGCAGTCGTAGAGGCGAGTGAGCTGCTCCAGGATCCACTCCTCCAGGTTGAGGCGCTTCCGTAGCTCCTTGCGGTCGTACTTGACTGTGACCTTCCCTTGGCGCCTCACTGGGCCCTCGTCGTCTGCGCCGCCCGGGCCCTCGCCTGCAGCCCCAGGGGGGCTCTGGAAGTAGACGCGGGGCCCTGGGCCACCACTGCCTGGTCCGGGGGCCGGGGCCGCCAACGCCGCGCCCCCCGCGGGGCCGCTGTCCGCCATGGCGGCCGCCGGGGCCACGTGCGCGCGTCGGGCCCCTCCCTGCGCCGCCGCCTCCGGGACGCCCGCCGGCTGGCTCCGGGCCGCTGGCTCGGGTTAGCTTGCGGGCTCGGCTCCGAGCGGCTCGGCGGCGAGGGCGGCGGCAGGGGCGCCCGGGGGCAGCTGCAGCATGCGGAGCCCCCGGGCCTGGCCTGGCCGCGCCCCGCCCCCTCCCTGCCGATCCGCCCGCCCTTTGTCCCCCGCCGCCGCCGCCGCCGCCGAAGCCGCTTTCTCTGTCTCGCTTGCTTCCCCCGCCCCCCGACCACACCCCCTTAAAGGGCCAGTCCCTCTGCAGGTCCCTCACTCCCACCCGCCCCCGGGCAGCGTATAGGGGAGGGTCTAGCAGTCAGGGGTTTGGGCCTGGCTGTTTGATAATCCTTTTTAACCTTCCCGCCTCAATCCTGGCGTTTTAGGCGCCTGGTACCGGGATTTGGGCTTCTGCCGGGATCCTAGTGTTCTGTCCTTACTGACGCAAAAAGAGGGGTCATCTGGGAATGGAGGGGTGTGGGCAGTATGTGCAGGGCGGGGGTCTGGAGAGGAGACGTGGGAGCCCCCACGGTCTGGATCCTCCGGTCCTTGCTTGGCCAGAGGAGGGCAAGCAGCCTCCTCCGCCGTAGACCGACACGTGGACCAGGTTCCTAAGGGTGGAGGGGCGGAGAAAGTGGACAGGAGCTGCGCAGGTCCCCAGAGGCCCTACTGGGCGAGGACACACAGCCCCCATGGTGGAGGCCCAGGTTAGGGGCGAGCGGAACCGGCTGAACGGCCTGGAGGGCTAGACCCTAAGCTGCCACCGCCCACCGGCCAAGATGGCGGCGGAAATGGAATTATGGGAAATGTAGTTCCCGGAGTCTGGCCGGACCTGGCCGCCCCTCCCCCTCAGCGGGGCCAGAGCGGGGAAGCGCAGGACTTGTTTGGGGCGCCCTCGTTCGGCTGGCTTCCACAGGGCGCGGCCAGCCGCTCCTCACCGCACCCCCCTCCCCGCAACCGCTGTGTGTACAAAGAGTTAACTCAGGAGTAAAGAGCCGGGAAATGGGGGGGCGGTATCCCCGATAATAAAAATGATAATAACAGTTGACCCATAAAAAGCCTTCGTCCGGTCAGTTTCACACAGTTGGCTCCAGCTTGAGACCACCTCATTCGCTCTCCCACAGATCGTTGCCCTGCCGCACCTCTGTCCTTCAGCTCTCACAGGCGCCTTACCTGGCCCACCTTTCCCGACAGAACGTGCATGTCATTTCCGCACCCCGCGAGATCACCCCTATCTCTGCATGGTCTCTCTCCTTCATGGCATCTCTATCTCCCACTTCTAGACTATGTGCTCCGTGGGGCCAAGAGCTGTGTAGCCCTTGTTTACTGCTGGTGCCCAACGTGGAGTGACCGGCTGGGCTTCAGACCCCTGCGTATGGAGCAGATGACCCGATTCTTGCAGAACTCCCAGCGCCGCGGGTGTCAGACTTGTAACTGTTGGCTGAACACGTGACTGGATGAAAGAATGAATGGCTTTCTCTGTGCCTGGCATTTCCTCAGAAGCCTGTGGCCGAGATTCAGTGAGAAAATACGTGGAAGGATCAAAGACAGGACCACAGAGGTCAGCTTGTGAACTGAGCTTGTGAACTCAGCCCCTCTGAGATGCTTCCATGGACGGCAGGCTTGCCCTCCCCAGACCCAGGCTGATTCTCAGCATCTGAGGGCCAGTGAGTGGTTCTGTCCCAGCCTCTCGAAGACACCTTCTCTCTGGATGTCAGAGAAGCCCACTGCAGTAGAAAGGGCTCAGAGAGAGGCTGTGACTGGCCCAGGGTCACACAGCTGGTGCTGCCGTCAAACTCGAAGCCAGAACTTTGAGCTTACCCTGTCGCTGGGAAGAAGAGATGATGAACGCAGAGGGTGAGAATGGTATGTGTTGCAGGAGCGGCAAAGTGGGCTTCGGCCTGCAGGGCTTGGGTTGGGGGCAGGCTCTCAGGGCTCATCCCAGGGCCCATTGAGCAGGCTCATGCCTCCTCCCTCCCCAGCCCTTCTCCTGGCCTTACCTTCCTGTCCACCCACCTGGGGCAGCCTGTGGAGGGCTGACCCTTGCTCTTGCATATCAGGCAAGACCCTGATATGTCTTTTCACCAGGAGCCCCATCCCTGGCCTGGCCTCTGGCTCCCCGCCTGGCCTGTGGGAAGAGCAATTTACCCGAGTCCAAATTCCCTACCACACCCCACCTCACCCACCAGGGCAGGTCTGCACTCTCAACCACAGCATTGCTTCAGGCCTTAGGGGTGCTCATAGTTAAGAGGGGCACCCCTGGGGTTTCTCTGGGCAGGGTGGGGAGGAGCTGGAGATGCTCTTCCTGAAACTCCCTCTCTCCACTTTCTATGCCATTCCCACTGCTCTGGTGCCTGCTCCCTCCCTTCCCAGGGCCACCCCACCCTGAGAACAGGGTGGTCATGCTGGCTTGCAGCCTTGTGGGAGGCTGGGCTGTCCTGCACAGCCCCCTGGAGTGGAAGAACTGGGTTCAGATCCTCGCTCTGCTCAGCACATTGCAAGGCTGTGGACCTGTCACTTACCTGCTCTGAACCTCTTCTGGGGGGCTGATTTTACCAATCTCTGGTGTCTGGGGGCCCCAGAGCTCAGTGCTGAGGGCCTACATCCCAGCCCTTGCTCTCCTGCCTAAGCCCTCCTGGGACTGGAGTGTGGGGCGGCCGCGGCTCCTCATCCTGCCAGCCTCAGACTGTGGCCTCCCCAGCCCCACCCGACCTGAGGTTCCAGCCCCCTCTCCACCAGAGTGCTGCCAAGGTTGCTTTCAGCACCTCTCCGAAAGCACAGGCCCTGGAGAGGGAGGGTCCCGTGGGCCAAGACCCGCTCTCTTAATCCCTTAATCGAGGGTAGAGGCGGAAAGGCTGCGTTCTTTCCACCATTATTACAGCTTGCCGAGAAACCCTATTACCATTACCAAGACTGGAAGAAAGTGTCCGAGGAGGAAGGAGCCCTTTAATGGGGGCTACCCTGGCCTCAGGGGACATGGGGTGGAGATGGGGGGTGGTAGGAGGGAGAGGCTCAGGCTCAGGAAACAGGCTCTCATCCTGTTTTCCAAGGAGCTGCTGCCCAGTGTATCTATGAGGCATCCCTGTCCAAGGTCTAGAGCCCCAGCTCTGCCCCAACTAGCCCCAGCACTGGCTAGCAGGCCCCCTGCTTCAGAGCTGACCTGTGCCCTTTCCTCTTTCTCCCTGATGTCCCCCAGTCTGCTCGCACACTCAGGTGTCCAGCTGCCTGCAGCTGGGGGCATCTTGTACCCGTTTTTTTATTTCATGCTCCCACAATCTCCAGTTTCTGGACAAGGTGACTGAGGCACAGAAGGGCTAAGTTCTGCTGGTAGACTTGAACCCATGCCTGGGGGAGCAAAGGCCAGCCCTCACCACCCTACATGGTTCTGCCCAATGAGACCTGGTGTTCTCTGGATCTTTGAGCTTATGGCTCTGCTGTTCTTGTGAGAGAGGACTAGGGGATCACACATTCTGTCCCCCTTTCTTTGTCTCAAGGGCAAGGAGTGGAGGCAGGATGAGTCAGCCTTCAAGTCAGAGGGCTAAAATCCTCCTGCAAAGTTGTGTGACCTTGGGCAAGTCTCTTCAACTCTCCTGGCCCCTAGGGGAAATACTTATCCCACCCCACAGGATCTCTGCCAAAGGCTAGGAGATCCCTTAGGTTAGAGTTGGTGTCCAACAAGGTGGAGATTTTGAGGATGGCCAGCGCCAGGCTGGGCTCCCCTTAGGAACCTGAGAGCCTGGGGCCAGGGGCCTGCAGGGCCCGCTCCTCCTTGGCTGACCCCTCCTCCCCCAGAACCAGCTCTAGTCTCTTTCTGGGTTTCTAGGTGACTTGGCTGGCCCCTCTGGATGAGTTCTACTTTAAACCTACTGCTGCTAGTGTCTCTGTATTGGGGGGGCTCCCACAGGGGCCCCCAGGCAGGAGCCCCCCCCCCCAGCCAAGCCCTGCGGGAGGGGCTGCAGCCCCTACCTATTCCAGTGCCCATGCGCCTTCCCCCCTCCCATCCCTGGAGCACCGATTTCAGGGCACCTGCTGTAGGCCAGGCACCACAGAGCCCCTCCTCAACCCTCCCTTGTCCATGGACACCCGCGAGGCTCCTGAACCCTCTGGGCAAACGAGCAGTTGTCTCCTTCGCAGGGTTCATTAGGAAGCCCCACAGGGACAGGGCCCAGGTTGAGTCATGGGGGTCTACAGAACAGGAAGTGGGCTGTTCTAGGGCTCACAAGGGAAGACCAGGATGCTTAGGTCCTTAAAGAAGGCAGCAGGCACCCGGCCTCCCCAGGCTAGGGACGGGGGAGGGGTGCCTGCCGGCAGGAGGCCCATTAGCTGGCTAAGTGCTCCACGGGAGGGGGGACCGAGCTGCTGCAGGAGGGGGGTGAGGGGAAGTGAGGGCGGGGGTGGTGGGGTGGGAGTGGCTTTTCCTGCACTCAGTTAAGTGCTGCTGGAGTGTGGTGGGGGCAAGGATCTGCGCCCCCCCCTCGCCCATGCCTGGCCCTCCGATAGTACCCTAGCCCCGTCCCTCGGAAACCTAAGCCGGCTGACCCCCTCCCAGTCTTTAGCAGCTCCCTATACACCCACTCCCTCTGGCTGCACCCTAACAACCACTCTGGCCTCAAGCTCTGCCCTCCGACCCCAGGCAAGTCCGGACGAGCAGCCCCGGCGAGCAGCCCCCGCGAAGGGTCGGGGTCCAGGTTATGCCCCTTCCCCATCGCCCCCTCTGGCTGCAGTCGCCGCCCCAGCCGCTAGGGGGAGCCGCCGACCCGGGGCGGGCGGGCCCGACTTGGTGGGAGGGGGCGGTGCCGCTGCGGCCCCGCCCCCGCCCCGCCCCGCCCGGGCCCCGCCGATTCTCTGGTCTGTCCCGGACAGACTGGCGGGCGGGCGGGCGCTGACGCCGCGGGGCCGGAGCGGGCCGCGCGGGAGCGCGCGGAGGGAGCAGCGGCGCCGTCTGTCCTCGTCGGGGCTCCGGGGGTCCCCGACTCGCCCCTAGCCGGGCCATGGCCGGCGCCAGGCCCGGCGTCCACGCGCTGCAGCTGGAGCCGCCCACCGTGGTAGAGACCCTGCGGCGCGGGAGTAAGTTCATCAAATGGGACGAGGTAAGCGCGGGGGGCCCCCCACGTTCCACCCAGTTCCTGGGACTCCCTCGCCCAAGCCCAGTCAGACCCCGGAGACCCCCACCCGAGCCTGGCCCGGCCACGGCGCCCCCCCACCCCGAAGCCACTCTGGCTGTGCTCCGGAAACTTGAGTCCCCAGTCGTGCCCGTAATGAAGACTTTGTCCCCCACTCCCAGCCCCAGTCCATTCAGCTGTGGAAAATTTGGCTTTCCACTCTTTGGCCCGGAGACTTGGAACCCCGATGAATCCCCCCCCCCCCTCTTTTCACTCGTCCTTCCCACCCTCCCCGCCTGCCGGTCTAATTCTGATTCCCCCAACCCTGGCCTGGTCCTCAGACCATTGCCTGGCACTGGGCTCTGTCTGGAGGACCCTGACTCCAATCGGGCTCAGCGCACCCCATTCTTCCTAGTGCCCTACCCTGAACATTGTTCTCCATTCATCACTTTTTCAGCCTGTTCTTCCTGCACCCCTTTGCCCTGCTTCAGGAGCCCATCCCAGCTCTCTGCTCAGGAGGGCAGTCAAGTCACCCCCTAGTGGAGTCTTTGCCCCCACAAGTTCCTGGGGAACTTTGCTCTCCATTTCTTAGCATCAGGGACTTTGATCCCCAATAAATTCTTGCCCCCCCCTTTCTACCTGCCCTGCCCCCTGCTGCTTCCCAGATGCCCGGGTCCCCACCTGCGGCTCTCCGACCCATCCTGCGCCCCACCCCCGTTTTCACACCGCCCCCTCCTCTGCCCCTTGGGCCCTCTCCTTCCCCAGGGCCTCCACCGGGCCCGCCTGAACCTCCCCGTTGCTCCTTCCCAGTCAGGCCGGAGGCCTGGAAGACTCTGGGTTCCTTTCCGGCTGGGTGGGGCGGGTAGGCGTGGGAGCTGGGGGGAGGGGCTGGGGGCGTGGCCTGAGGCAGCAGGTGTGCCTTAGAGGGGTGCCTGGGAGCTCCGGGGACCGGGGGAGACCCCTCCCCCCAGTCCTGCGTGCGGGGAAAAGTTTCTCCTTTTCCTTCCAGTGTGATAAACCCAAATAAGGAAGTGGGAACTGGGAGAGGGCCCTGGGGGTGGGGTGGGGGTTGCCGACTGGGACTTAGGGCTGAAGAGCAGGGGGCCTGGGCTGTTTTTGAAGGCCAGACACTGGGAGTGTGGCAGAGGAAGGCCCTGGGGTCTGTACTCATAGACCTCCCCTCCCCTCACATTGCTGGGGGACCTGAGCCTCAGGGTTGGGAATCCCAAGGAGGGGCTGAAGGTGGGTGTGAGCACAGTGAGATGGGTTGGCCCAGGCACCCCCAAAGTTCCAAGGCCTCCTGGCCTTTATAAGAAAAGAGATGGGCGGGGCTGGTACGGGTCCCCAATTCTCCAGAAACAGAAACCAAGTCTGGAAAGTGGAGACTCATCCCAGTCCCCACTGTGGGGTTGCAGCTAAGGCCAGGAGTTGGGCGCCTAGCAGGGGTCCTGTTTCCTTCCTTCCCAGGCATCTGGATTCTGGAGCCAGACTGCCCTCGAGCAAATCCTAGGGCCTTTCTTGACCTTAAGCAAGCCACGTAGCCTCCCTGTGCCTCAGGCTCCTCAGGCTCCTGATCTGTTCAATGGGAAGAACAGTAGCACTTACTGTGTACTTCGGGAGATTGTTAGGAGGGCTAAGTGAGCTCCTAGAGGGCCGCTGACCCTGATGACCCCCCCACCCCCCGCCTTGGCTGCTGGTCCTGAGTCACACAGGGGTGGCCCTGGGAGTGTGCCAGAGACCAGATCCTCCTCAGAAAATAGGGCTGGCATATTCTTCCCTGTCCTCCTGCCAGCCGCAAGGCTGTTGGAGAGAAGACAGAATTCGCTGTCCAGTCCCAAGGGCAGGGCGCGTCCCCTTCTGGGGGGATTTAGTCTGTATTCTGTAAGACAGGGTGAGGCAGAAGACTGAGGCTCCTGTCGGGTGCAGGGCATGGGGGGGGGTGTCATGGGCTTTGAGGCCGATGTCAGGGCTGACTGGTTGTCATGAGGCCCTGAGGGACACAAGACGTGTAGAAGTCAGACTTCCAAACCATCTGCTTTCATCCCATAAATATTCTCAAGGGGGCTTCAGGGTGCTCCGACTCTGGGGAGGCCTCCCCAAGAAGGTGGGTCAGATTTCATGGGTCGAGAAGGAAGGAAAGAAAGGCTGTCCTAGCAAAGGAACAAAAATGTAAGAGCTGGAGGAGGGGAAAGGTAGTGGTTCCTGTGACTGAACCTTAGGGTCAGAGACAGGTGAGGCCGGGAGGGGCCTTGGGACCCCTGATGCTATGCCAGGGACAATTGTGTAAGCTTCATCCTGAGGACCCTAGGGGAACCTGTGGGCTGGATGAGGCTTCATCGCGACTCACCGGCAGAAGCACTGAGTGGATGGCCTGAGGGAGCCCAGGGCCCAAGCCCGAGCCCCAGCCCTCACTCACTGACCCCTGCCCTTCCATCCCGTCCCCAGGAGGCCTCCAGTCGGAACCTGGTAACCCTGCGTGTGGACTCCAATGGCTTCTTTCTGTATTGGACCGGACCCAACATGGTGAGGGGGGCGGCGGCGGTACTGCCTGCTTAGGTCTAGGGCCCCTGGCCCAGACCCCCCCCACCACCACCCACCCAGGAGGGTGGGGCCCAGCTGCCGGCTGACCTCTCCCACGGCTCCCTGGACAGGAAGTGCTCCGGGCGGGGGCTGAGGCTGGGGCTGCAGCAGGGGGTGGCCACTCCCTGGCTTGGGTGGAGATCTTGGGGGCCCCTGGCTCTTGCCCCATAGCCTTTCAGACCCAACCTGGCATCTGGTTTCCCCAGGAGGTGGACACACTGGACATCAGTTCCATCAGGGACACGCGGACGGGTCGCTACGCCCGCCTGCCCAAGGTAAGTGGTGGGGGCCCTGAACTAAGAAAGGGAGTGAGGCCTTGGGGCTGGGAATACCCCTCTTTACCCTTGGCTTTCGACTACTCAGGACCCCAAGATCCGGGAGGTGCTGGGCTTTGGGGGCCCTGATGCCCGGCTGGAGGAGAAGTTGATGACGGTGGTAGCTGGGCCAGACCCGGTGAATACGACGTTCTTGAACTTCATGGCCGTGCAGGATGACACAGCCAAGGTGGGCTGGGGCCCAAGGGTCAGCCCCAGGGGAGCCACCACCACTTAGCGTATGTCGCGCGGGAGCCTGTTCTCTGCCCCTGTTTCTAATCATCCTCTGACAAAGCAGTATTTAAGCCACATTCTGTGGCTCCTGCCTGATTCTGGGTGTCGGCTCGGGCTGGGCCCACCCCTCTGTTCCCAGATCACCCCCTCCCACCCTCACTCCGTCTCCTGACCCCTCAGGTCTGGACCGAGGAGCTGTTTAAGCTGGCTATGAACATCCTGGCTCAGAACGCCTCCCGGAACACGTTCCTGCGAAAAGCGTGAGTCGTGGGCCTGGCCGCAGGGTGGCGAGGACTCAGGTGACCACGGCTGGCGTGTGACCCTGAGGCCTCTGCCTCCCCAGATACACAAAGCTGAAGCTGCAGGTGAACCAGGACGGACGGATTCCGGTGAAGAAGTGAGTACCCCTGGCCCTCAGTACCTTCTCTCCTGTCCCCATCTGGGTGATCTTCGCCCCCGTGACTCTGACTCCTCTCACCTGCCCAGTATCCTGAAGATGTTTTCAGCAGATAAGAAGCGGGTAGAGACTGCACTGGAATCCTGTGGCCTCAATTTCAACCGGGTGAGGAGGCCGAAGCAACATAGGGAGAGTGGGGTGGATGGGTGCCCGGTCTTTGGGGGCCAGCTGCCCTGGGTTCTCACCCCACACTTCTGGGCTCCCCCCAACCCCCACCCCAGAGTGAGTCCATCCGGCCCGACGAGTTTTCCTTGGAGATCTTCGAGCGGTTCCTGAATAAGTTGTGTCTGCGGCCAGACATTGACAAGATCCTGCTGGAGATGTGAGCAGGGCTGGGCCCCCCTCCGAGCCCCCAGTGCTCTGTGTGTGGCCTCTGCTGGCATTCCTTCCAGCACAGTGAGGGGAAGCAGAACTTCCGGGGGTCCCGTGGGGGCCGGGGCTGGGGCGGTGCTGTGAACTGCTCTGTGCTGACCCTTTGCATCACCCTACGCCGGGGTGGGGGGACCAAGCAGCTTTGATGAGAGCTGTGGGACTTGCCTGAGCTCATAGAGCAAGTGGCTGCTGGAGCCGAGGTTGGGTCCAGCGTCCGGAAGCAGTCCTGGCAGGCCAAACCCTTGGTGGCTTCCGAAGCCCTTGCTAATGGCAATGCCAGCACCTCCGGGTTAGGAAAGTGGGTGGATGGGAAAACTGAGTACCAGAGTGGGCAGCCGTTTGCCCAAGTCCCAGTCAGCAGGTGCAAGAGCCGACCCCAACCTCCCGACTCCTGCTCCGAGGGCAAGGGCATGGTACAGGGAATGGGGACGGTCCAGCCTGACCTGTCAGCCTCCTGCCCTGTCTAGAGGCGCCAAGGGCAAGCCTTACCTGACGCTGGAGCAGCTCATGGACTTCATCAACCAAAAGCAACGGGACCCGAGGCTCAACGAGGTGCTGTACCCACCCCTGCGGCCGTCCCAGGCCCGGCTGCTCATCGAGAAGTATGAGCCCAACCAGCAGTTCCTAGAGCGAGGTGAGTCCGTGAGGAGCCCATCGGAGGGGCAGGGTTTGGGGGGGCATCAGGAGGCGCCCCGGCTGAGCCTGCTGACCCCACCCATCCCCCAGACCAGATGTCCATGGAGGGCTTCAGCCGCTACCTGGGCGGTGAGGAGAACGGCATCCTGCCCCTGGAGGCCCTGGATCTCAGTGCGGACATGACCCAGCCGCTGAGCGCCTACTTCATCAACTCCTCACACAACACCTATCTCACAGGTGAACGAGCCCCCCACTGTGGGCAGCTGGGGCGGTGGCCTCCGTGCCCTCTGCCCGCGGCCCCTCCTGTGGCCTCCCTCCTTTTCGGGGTGGCCGGCCGGGAACAGGCAGCCCACCCTGGGGGGGGACCTTGGCTTCTCTGCATGGACGCCTCTCCTGGGTGGTCTGGAAGGCTTCCGTGGGGAAGGGCTGAGGCCTGCACCTGTCGCCTGTAAAGGAGCACTGAAGGCCGGGAGCAGGACACTCCTGGGTGCTCTTCAGCTGGGAAGGAGGCCGGAGGCAGGGCGGGTGCTGGGGCAAGTAGAAGTGAGAAGGAGTGAGAAAAGGAGGCAGGGCTAGACCACAGGGCACGGAAGGAATTTGGATTGATCCTAAGTGGGCGGGAAAGGCTTTCTGGAGGGTGTCAATCAGGGGAGGTCACGAGACCTGGTATGTTTTGGGAAGCGTGACAAGCCAGGTGCTCCCCGGAGATGGGATGGGAGGCAGGGAGGGGCCCCAGGCAGAAGGTAATAGAGGCCATCCGTGGGTGGAAGGAGAGGGAAGTGGGGGGCCGTGGGGGCGTTGGGCACGACTCCCCGCTGCAGGTCAGTAGCTGGAGGCGGGGGTGGCGGGTGTTTATCCACAAGAGGGTGAGTCCTGGAGGAAGAACCCATCAGCAGCCAGCGCTGCTCGATGCTGACTCTGCCCGGCTTGGACGTGAGCCAAGGGCTGGGTGGCAGGACACAGGCCCTGCCCTGGGGGATTTCGGGAGAGATGGCGCTGGTTCCACAGCAAATTAAGGAGCGATCAAGGGCTGGCCAGACGGCGTGCCAGGGCCGGGCTGGGCTGCCACTGGGGCCTCCGTGTCTCCAGCGGGGCTGGGGCAGCGCAGGCCGGGGGAGGGGTGGTGGTGAGTGGGTGAGGAGACCGCGGGCCAGGCGGTGCTGACCGGGCCTCGACGCCAGCGGGGCAGCTGGCCGGGACCTCGTCGGTGGAGATGTACCGGCAGGCGCTGTTGTGGGGCTGCCGCTGCGTGGAGCTGGACGTGTGGAAAGGCCGGCCGCCCGAGGAGGAGCCCTTCATCACCCATGGCTTCACCATGACCACGGAGGTGCCGCTGCGGGACGTGCTCGAGGCCATCGCGGAGACTGCCTTCAAGACCTCGCCTTACCCTGTCATCCTCTCTTTTGAGAACCACGTGGACTCGTGAGTGGGCCCCTGACCTGAGGACCACCGCCCCCCACCACCCCCATCGGTCCAGAGGCAGCCATTCTGCCATGGCACTGTTCCTGTGACCTCTGACCTGAGGATCTTTGTCTACCCTGGGGACGTCAGCTTCGCACGCCACCCCCCCCCACTCCCCCCGCTGTCCCCGGAACCTCTGACCTTTAACCTTGGCCCCGCAGGGCAAAGCAACAGGCCAAGATGGCCGAGTACTGCCGGTCCATCTTTGGGGACGCACTGCTCATTGACCCACTGGACAAGTACCCGGTAGGAGGGCTTGGAGCTGTGGCAGGGCATGGGGGGGGTGGTGAGGACTCCCCGGCGGGCCCTGACCTGTCTGTGCCCACCAGCTGGCCCCAGGCGTCCCCCTGCCCAGCCCGCAGGACCTGATGGGCCGCATCCTGGTGAAGAACAAGAAGCGACACCAGCCCAGCACCGGTGTCCCCAACAGCTCTGTGCGCAAGCGGCCCCTGGAACAGAGCAACTCGGCCCTGAGCGAGAGCTCGGCCGCCACCACTGAGCCCTCCTCCCCTCAGCTCGGTACAGCCCTGGGCCCAGCCTTTGCCGACCCTGAGCTCTCGCCTCACTGAGCCCCACTTCCCTGGCGGTCCTCCTCCTGCTCCCAGCCTGTCCTTCCTTCTCACTAAGCCTCTCAGCCGAGGCTGGGACCTCTGACTCCCGACCCCGGGCCCTGACCTCCCCAGACTATAGCCTGACTGGATTGGGTTCCATCGAGTTCCTGACCCATCAGTCTCAGCCTCCCCCCGCCTCACACAGCCCTCCTCTCAGCCGCATTATAACTCTGAATTCTGACTTCTGGCCTCAGTGAACCACATCCTCATGCTTCGGCTCTGACCCTTTTCCTGTGACCCCTCTGAGTCTGCCCACCCAGCCGGGGATACTTTGAGCTAACCCTTGAGCTCTTACTTTGTTAAGGTCGTTTGTACTACCCACCCCTGACCGCTCGCCTCACTAAGCCTCCTCACTGGGTCTGGCTCTGATTGACACCTGACTCAGAACCCCACCATGTCATCCTTCGCCCCCACTGCCAAGGCAGTTGTACCCCAGTTCCTGGTTTCTCACCCCTCTGAGCTGCCCCACCTGCCTCTCTAATGGACAGAACTCTAACCTTGACCTTTGACCCATGACCCCTGTGCACTACTACTGGGTTGAATACCATCTAACTCCTGACCTCTGCTCTCTCCCTCCTTGACCCTGACTTCCCCACTGAGTCACCTCCACAACCCCTTCTGACTCCCAAGTGTCTGTGTTCGTCCTGACTCCCTGTGGCCCTATCCTCTGCAGGGTCCCCCAGCTCTGACAGCTGCCCAGGCCTGAGCAACGGGGAAGAAGTGGCCCTGGAGAAGCCCAGCCTGGAGCCTCGCAAGTCTCTGGGCGAGGACGGGCTACAGCGGGGCACTGATGCTCTTGGATCTGCAGACCGTGAGGATGAGGAGGAGGATGAGGAAGAAGAGGAACAGACAGATCCTAAAAAGCCAACCACAGATGAGGTCAGCCCTGGAGGTGGGAAGAGGCAGAGGGAGCCTGGATTAAGGACCCAGGCATTTGCTGAGCCCCTGTCTGGCCACGGTCCGGTGTTAGCCCTGCTGTTCTGGAGTCCATGGTGGGGAGGGTGTGTAGAGGGGGGAGAAGGGGTCTTAGGTAAACAGGCATGGGAGCAGGTGAAATTGTGCTCACGACTAGGCTGGGGAGAGGCGAGTTAAGCGGTAGCATTGTGGGGAAAGAAGAGAAGAATGACCTGGGCAGGGAAATGGGGCGATTGGACCTAAGGAAGAGGGATACCATGTGCAAAGGCCCTGTGGCAGGACGGGAGAGTACAGGAAGTGGCCACATAAGACAAGGGAGTGTGGAGTTCTGAGGAATGGAGGTGATAGAAAAGGTGGGTCCATGAGGTCAGATTTGGTAGGGGCCCAGAGTGAGGAAGGGTGCGGGCAGGGGTGGCCAAGTTCGGTATTGCAAGTGTTGGGTTCGGGGCTCTTGGTGGGCCACAGAAGGGACATGGCAGCATAGTGGCTGGAAATAATGGCTCATCCACATGGGAATCATTGAGTCCTGGGGCTGGATGAGGAGTGTCAGCTTCCAAAGATCAGGGAGGCAGGAGGCAAAGGAGGAAGGTGGGGGCCAGGGCAAGGTCCCAGAGGGAATGGGACCAGGACTGATAAGCCAGAAGGGGCTGGGGCCCTTGCTGAGAGCCACTGGGTAGCGTGATTGCAGAGGTGGGTGGAGAGTCAGCCCCTCCTTCCTGACGGGGCAGGTGAGGGAACTTCTGGCTGAGGGATGGGTGCGTGGCACTGCTGACCCTTCGTTTGGGGGCCACAGGGCACTGCCAGCAGTGAGGTCAATGCCACCGAGGAAATGTCCACACTCGTCAACTACATCGAGCCTGTCAAGTTCAAGTCCTTTGAGGCTGCTCGAAGTGAGTGGGTTAGGAGACGGTGGGAATAGGAGCCAGCCCAGCCTTGCCAGGCCTGATCGCCCCCCACTCCTCACCCCTCAGAAAGGAACAAATGCTTCGAGATGTCATCCTTCGTGGAGACCAAGGCCATGGAGCAACTGACCAAGAGCCCCATGGAGTTTGTGGAGTATCCTTCCACATTGCCAGGGCAGGCTAACCAGGGTGGGGTGCTCAGACGCCGGCTCAGATGTTTTGACCCACTGACGCCACCCACACAGGGTCCTGACCCTCGAGCACCCTGGTCTGGGTTTGGGGCTAGCCTCGGAAACTGCTCGGGGGCGAGGCAGAGAGGCAGGGGGCCAGAGGGGCAGCTAGAGCCAAGGCCAGGCAGTGGCTTCACAGGAGCTGAGCACAGGCCTGGCGTGCCAGCCAGGAGGCGGGGGCCAGTACACGGCATGGCCCCTGACCGCCAACCTCAGATACAACAAGCAGCAGCTCAGCCGCATCTACCCCAAGGGCACCCGCGTGGACTCATCCAACTATATGCCCCAGCTCTTCTGGAATGTCGGCTGCCAGCTTGTCGCGCTCAACTTCCAAACCCTGGGTGAGCACTAGCCCGCCTCGACCCTCTGGCCTCTGACCTCACTGACTTCTGCTCAGGGATCCTGCTCTCATTGTCTTGTAGGGTCCTCTGGCTCTATAGTGCTAGATCTCTACTCCGAACCAAGACCTCTGCAAACCCCACCTCCTGACCTTGGCTGGTCCTAGACCTTAGCCCCTGTCTGATCTTTCCAGAGTCTGGAGCCCTGATCCCATTTGATCAGACCCTAGACTCCCTGATCATCCCGCTGCGCTCAGCTGTCCTTCCTGCCTCCTCATCCCATGGGCCTTGGTGGCCCTTGGCCTCCCCCTGTCACCCCCAGACGTGGCGATGCAGCTAAACGCAGGCGTGTTCGAGTACAACGGGCGCAGCGGCTACCTGCTCAAGCCCGAGTTCATGCGGCGGCCGGACAAGTCCTTCGATCCCTTCACCGAAGTCATCGTGGACGGCATCGTGGCCAATGCCTTGCGGGTCAAGGTGGGGCCAGGGAGCCAGGGATGGCTCTGGCGGGGTGTCCTTGGGGTGGGCCTCTTAGCAGGGACCTCACTCTCCTGCCCCCCCACCAGGTGATCTCGGGGCAGTTCCTGTCAGACAGGAAGGTGGGCATCTATGTGGAAGTGGACATGTTCGGCCTCCCCGTGGATACGCGGCGCAAATACCGCACTCGGACTTCTCAGGGGAATTCCTTCAATCCCGTATGGGACGAGGAGCCCTTTGACTTCCCCAAGGTGAGCCTGCTGCCTGTGCCCACTCTGCCAGGCTCTCTTGGCAGGGGGAGCCGCAAACAGGCACGTGGTAATAGCAGGGATCAGAAGGCAGGGGTGCCGAGGGACCCCAAGCCTGGGCCTGTCCCCTCTAGGCCCCAGGTAGGCCCTGTGTGTGCCAGGGTCAGGCTCAGGCTCCTTGCCCTCTGTAGGCTTTGAGAAGAGGACAGGAAGGGGAGACAGCAGGAGGGCCTCCGTGAGGCATGGGTGCAGCTGCCCTGTCTCCCGGGCAGGAGGGACTGATCTGGGCTCACAGACACAAGCTCACACAGGCTCATCCCTGCCCCGTGGAAGGGTTGGGATCCTCTGTGGCCTGTGGGAGTGGGTGTGGTCTCAGGCCAGGACCCAGGACTCCCAGTCCAGGTCTAACCTGGCAAGGCCCAGAGCTGTCCCATCAGAGTGGTGCCTGGAGGGGTCTGCCTGCTGAGTGGCACGGCTGACGGATGGTCAGTCGCTGGGTCAGTGGTCTGAGGGTCTGCTCGGGGTGTTGGTCTCAGTCGCGGTGGTGCGCTGTGGCTCAGTGGGCATAGCAGCCACGGGTCAACTACAAGGCTTGGTGGCGCTCTGGGTCCTCAGGTGGTGCTGCCCACGCTGGCTTCCCTGCGCATCGCGGCCTTTGAGGAGGGCGGCAAGTTTGTGGGGCATCGAATCCTGCCCGTCTCGGCCATCCGCTCAGGTGAGGCCATCCGGGCTCCGGGAAGCATGGAGGCGGTGTGGGCGGGGTGCGGTTAGCGGGGCCTGGCCACCTCACTGTCCCACCCTCGTAGGGTACCACTACATCTGTCTGCGGAACGAGGCCAACCAGCCGCTCTGCCTGCCGGCCCTGCTCATTTACACTGAAGCCTCTGACTACATTCCTGACGACCACCAGGGTAAGCTGGAGCTGGGGGACCTAGGGGGACACAGGCCAGGCAGGGGCCAGGGCGCCAACACGGTCTGCTGGTGGCTGAGCCAGATGGCCCCCATCAAGGGGGCGCTAAACAGGCCTGACAGCAGGTTCTGGGGTCCTTGCGCGGAACCCGAACAGCGGGGAAGGCGTGGCCTCGGGGAGCATGTCTCTAAAAGCCTGCCCTCTGCCCCGCACCCAGACTACGCGGAGGCCCTTATCAACCCCATCAAGCATGTCAGCCTGATGGACCAGAGGGCCAAGCAGCTGGCTGCCCTCATTGGGGAGAGCGAGGTAAGCCAAGGCAGGTCAGGGATGGGTGGGAGGCAGCAGGCTCAGGCTGACCTGGACCCTGGAGACTGCTGGTGGGGGAGCGGTGGTGGTGTGGTGGCGGGGCGTGTGGCAGGGGGCTGGGTGGGGAACGCAGTGCGGGCTGATCTCTGGGGCTAGTCCTGGCGAAGCAGCCTGTAGCCTTCCCCACTCTGTTGAGCCCACCCCAGCCCCAGCTGGTGCCTGGTCCCTCTCTCCAAGTAGGGCTGGATTCTGTTCGCTGCCTTACTGTGGATGCCAGCCTGAGGCATTTACCCACAGCCTCTGTCTGGAGGGCTGATTCTTCTTTCTGGCTTCTCTCATCCAGACCAGATCATAAAGCCAAGTGAATGCTGAGTTCCAGATCTCTGCCTGGCCGGGTGGGAGCCCTTTTCACGCCCTCAGCTCATAGAACGCCCCCTTCCCCTACCACCCGAGTTTGGTCCTGCCACCCCAGTGTAGGCATGGGAATGCCCAGGCTCTCCAGCTGGGCCTCCAGCCCTCGACTCTGCCTCCGACAGCGGCATGGGACAGGGCTTCTGGCTTCTCTGACTCAGTGGGCTCAGCAGCCCTGGGTTACTGTCCACACATTAAGGAGGTGGGAACTACCCTTTTCGCCTGTGAGAGGCCTTCAGGACAGACCTGGGCTGGCATTCCTCCAGCAGCAGGGTCAGAGTTGAAGTGCCGAGTTCAGCTGCTTCACCAAAGCCATTGGAAGCCACAGAAGCTTTTAAAACCTGGGGTCCTGGGAGACAGGAGCTGGGCAGCGGTGTCTGCGTGGAGGGGTCGGGAGCAGAGGCTCACCCGCACGTCCAGACCCGGTCCCACGGGGCCTGTGGCCGGCAGAGAGAGGCTGCTTGGAGCTGTTAGCGGGAGAGGCTGGTGCCCACTCCGCGGTCACTTCCTTTGCTGATTTAATCAGGAGCCAAGCAACGAGGAAGATGAGCAGCTGTGGGCAAGGGTGGAGGGGGACTCGGAGAGAGGAGGAAATTTGGGGTGGGGCCAAGGCTTTCCTGAACAATCTGGAAGTTCCTGACCACACGCAACAGGGCCTGGCATCCTAGAGACATGATCTCTCATTACCTTTCCCACACCCTGGGAAAAGGGGTTTCGATACGTTTATTGGAGACCTCTTATTTCTCTCGTAGGTGTTTCAATGGCCCCACGTTGATAGATGGGGAGCCCAGGCCAGACCGGCTGAGGGAAGCCAACCAGAGGCACTGGGGAGCCCTGGGAGGTTAGGACAGCATTTCTGGAAAGAGCCTTCTGCTTTCTCCCTGTCAGGCTCAGGCCAGCCCAGAGACCTGCCAAGAGACTCCGTCTCAGCAGCTGGGGTCCCAGCTGACCCCAAACCCCACACCCAGCCCACTGGACACTTCCCCGCGCCGGGCCCCAGGCCCGGCCACGTCCTCTAGCAGCACCTCCCTCAGCAGCCCAGGTAAGGGGCGGCCTGGGCCTTGGGGGTAGCCCCGCCGTGCTCCCGCCCTGCCCCCCCCCTCCTCACAGCCCCGCCTCCTCTCTGCAGGCCAGCGGGATGACCTCATCGCCAGCCTCCTCTCAGGTGCGGGGCAGGCCTGTGCGGGAGGGGAGTGGGGCGCTCCCGGGGGGCCCGCCAGCCCCCGCCCAGCCCACCCGTGCTCTGTTGCTCAGAGGTGGCCCCGGCCTCGCTGGACGAGCTCCGAGGCCACAAGGTGCTGGTGAAGCTCCGGGGCCGGCAGGAGCGAGAGCTTCGAGAGCTGCACAAGAAGCACCAGCGCAAGGCCGTTGCCCTCACGCGCCGGCTGCTCAGCGGCCTGGCCCAGGCCCGGACGGAGGGCAGGTGCCGCCCACGGCCGGGTGTCCCGTGAGTGTCCGGTGTGCCCTGGTGTGACTACGAGGGTGTGTGTGCATGTGGGGTTTTCACTCGGCGGGGTGGGGGGGGCATGGTGGGATGGCCGAGGGCTGCCCCTTGACCCCCCGCAAGGAGTCAAGGTGTGGTGCCAGGGAGATCGAGGAGCCATCCCACGTGGGTCCCCCCCCGCCCTGCCAGGGAGCCAGGCCTCTGCTGGAGTCTCCCATGAACAGCCTCTCTTTCCAGAAGCTGTTGCCCTACAGGCTCCCACATTTGCATGGGGCTAATGGACTTGTCGGTGGCATCACAGACCCTGCCCCCCACCCCCACCCCGCCCCGGCTGGTGTCTGCCGTTGCCTGTTGGGATCTGCCCTGCCCGCTGCTACCCTCCCAGCCCAAGTCCATGTGACAACCTGAGGATCACCCAGTCGGGTTCTTCCTACAGAGGTGGGGAGAACGAGGAGGAGGAGGAGGAAGAGGCGAAGCAGTATCAGGAATTCCAGAAGAGACAGGTGCAGAGTCTCCTGGAGCTGAGGGAGGCCCAGGCCGATACTGAGGCTGAGCGGCGGCTGGAGCACCTGAGACAGGTGAGGTGGGCCGGTGGCCACGGGGGACGGCCCGCCTCCTGGACACACCTGGCGTCAGCCTGGGTTACCCGTTGGCCGCCTGTGTCCGCAGGCTCAGCTGCGGCTCAGGGAGATTGTCCTGGAGGCTCACACAACTCAGATCAAGAGGCTGAAGGAGGTGAACGAGAGGTGAAGGCCGAAGATCTTGTCGGGGTGGGGTGGGGCCTCCCTTGTTCTCAGAGAGCAGAGGAGACCCCCGGACCTGCTGTTGATCCTTTCTCCGCCCCCCGCCCTGCTCTTCCAGGGAGAAGAAGGAACTGCAGAAGATTCTGGACAGGAAGCGTCATAACAGTATCTCAGAGGCCAAGACAAGGGAGAAACATAAGAAGGAGGCGTAAGGGCCCTGGGGCCAGGAGCCGCTGGGGGGCTGGCAGCTGCTGGGGGCTGGGCAGGCAGGGCTGGGGGCCGGGCACCAAGCCCCCTCTACATCGCTCCCTGCAGGGAACTGACAGAGATTAACCGCCGGCACATCACCGAGTCGGTCAACTCTATCCGTCGGGTGAGTGAGGCTCGGGTCCCACCTTGTCCCCAGCCCACCCCTCTCTTCCTGAAGCTTGTGTCCTGGGGCTCCTGGGTGGTGCAGTTGGTTAGGCGGCTGCGTTCCGCTTGGGTCATGATCCCCAGGGCCTGGGATCGGGCCCTGCGTCCGGCTCTGCTAGATGGGCAGCCAGCTTCTCCCTCTACTGCTTGTGCTGTCTCGCACACGGGCTTGCTATCTCTCTCTCTAAATAAATAAAATCTTAAAAAATCTTAAAATAAAATCTTAAAAAAAATCTTAAAAAAAAAAAAGGAAAGAACAAACTTGTCTCCTTAGTGCCTGACCTATGGCTACATTGCCCTAGAGGGACTTCTAGAACCTTTTCCTCGGGCTCTGTCTTGCCCCAATACATCCAGAGCCAACTGTCTGCAAAGGTGTCCCACGGCTTTGGAGTCTTTGGGTCTGGAACCTTTGCTATAAGGGTCACCTCAGAACCCCGGCCCCCCAGCCCTGGGATCCTGTACCTGCCTGACCCTTGCCCCTCCCTTAGAGACCCTTGGTTGAGCCCAGCCCTCATCCCTACTCCCCCTGCAGCTGGAGGAGGCCCAGAAGCAGCGGCACGAGCGCCTTGTGGCTGGGCAGCAGCAGGTCCTACAGCAGCTGGCAGAGGAGGAGCCCAAGGTGAGGCCTGCGGGGGGCGGGGGGCGGGCACCCAGAGTGCCGGGGGGACGGGGCCCCGCCTGTGTGACACCCCTCCTCCCTCAGCTGCTAGCCCAGTTGGCCCAGGAGTGCCAGGAACAGCGGGCAAGGCTGCCCCAGGAGATCCGCCGGAGCCTGCTGGGCGAGACGCCGGAGGGGCTGGGGGACGGGCATCTGGTGGCCTGTGCCAGTAACGGTCACGCACCTGGAAGCAGTGGGCACCTGTCCGGCGCTGACTCGGAGAGCCAAGAGGAGAATACGAAGCTCTGAACTGGACGAGCTCGAGAGGTGGCCGCAGGAGGGGTGCTGGGAGGGCAGGAAGCTAAGACACTAATGCCTTTTTTTTTTTTTTAACTTTCTATCTTTAGAAATTTTATTTTTTTAAACTGGGGCGAGCACCCCACACTAACTCCCTTCTTTCACCCTCCTGGAGCCCCATTAGTCCCCAGCCCCTCCTTCCTGCCTTCAGTCCTAAGGAGGGTGCTGGGTCACTGGGCCACCCGGGTTTTGCCCTCCCATGATACCCACGCCCCAGAGTGGGAGCTGACTCCCTCACTTCCCCGGGGAACACTGGCAGAGACTTTGAGCTCTGGGAAGTAGGGGGTCATATGCTTTCTCTATTCTTTGGGAATCTTTTTTTTTTTTTTTTTTTTTACATGAATAAAAGTGGATTTCAGGGACCCTGTGTGCCATGTGGTTTGGGGTGGGGGAAGTTCTGGAGAGGACCCTGGGCCCTGGGCCTGGCTCTGCTGTTCTTCTGGGGGCTTTGGTTTCCTCATCTATAAAATGGGCTGGTGGGCATTGTAGGGTTGAGGTTAGGCCCCCAGCGGAGGGTTGCTAGCTTTCAACCTTGAGACCTCCTTGCTTGGGTCCTTGCAGATTCTCCCAGTGACCTGACATCCAGTGGCCTCCCCCAGGCTTTCCTGCCTTTATGGCCTCTGTCCCTGACCCATTGCTTCTTGCCCCCCCCCCGCCCCCCGCCAACCTCCACTTACATTACTTTTCTCCCCTCCTGGGCTCTTCTAGTCCTCCCTTCACAGAGGCTCAGGCCTCTGCTTCAGGAAGCCTTCCCTGCCCCCCCTTCCTGTGGCCTGATAATGACCCAAGCGCCCAGCATCTTCCGCTGAGGCTGCTCTGGGCCCCTCGCAGGCAGTTGACTCTAATTGGGGATGGACCTGGTCTGCTCAGAACTTGCCCGGGCTCACAGTGATACATATGGGGGGCCCTGGTGGTGACCCTTGGGAGGAGGGGAGCTGGCCATCACAGATGCTCACAGGGACTGGGAGACCCAGCATCCCCCTCATCCCTGTGAGGTAGATGTTACGCCTGTTTTACAGATGAGGTTAACTGAGGCCCAGAGCAGAAGTCACAGGTGCCAGGCCACAGCTAAGTCAGGATGTCCTGACCCAGAGGCAAGGCGGGCCTGGACCCTCTGTGGCAGACTGTCTTGGCCTTGGGACAGCCTGCGTGGAGTGGTACAGACCCTGCTGTGAGGGTGCGGCTAGGTTCTGCTGCAGGCTCAGGAGCTCAGGCTGGCACTTCTTCAAGGCCTCTCCCGGCTTCCTGGCGCTTCGCTTCCCGGCCTCACGGCCTCCCTCCTCCAGAGGAAGGCAGCCTCTTATCTGGGCTTATCTCCTGCCAATTGAGTGTTTTCTTTCTTTGTTTTTGCTGCAGCCTCAGGCAAACAGACAGGGTGGGGAGGTGATAGAGAAAGGGCCAGCCCTGCTCTGGGCTGGGGGCCTCTCCCCTTTGCCCTGTTCCCTCAGGGTTAATACCACGGCCCAAACCCTCCTTGCTTCTGTGGTCAGGCCTGGTCTTGTCTCCAAACTGGCCTACTCTATTCTGTGGCCAGGCCACTCAGCCACCAAGGCTTCTCTTCCTAATTTGGCTGGCCGCCACCTGTAGAAACACTCCATGTCAGTCCCTGGGTCCTCAAAGTCCAAGCTCAACTCCAAACTTCCTGGGATGACATTCCAGCCCCCTCAGAATCCTGGCCTCTGCTGCTCCCCCCTCCCATCCTTCCATGGGTCCACTCTTTACAGGGAATGACAGTTCCCTCTTCCACATCGCTCTTCAATTCCCAGGGCTAACTCACCTCCTCCCTGAAGCCCTCCCGGACTTTGCCTCACCCCGGTTCTGAGTCCCTATTACAGCACTCAGCTGGCGGTAACTCCACTCTGAGAGCCTGGTACTCCCCCTGCCAGGAAGCTTGAGGAGCTGTGGCGTAATTCAGCTCTGTACACCCTGTACCAAGCGCTAGCTGGTCTATAGGGGGCGCCAGTAAATCTTCCTGGAATTGAGCTCCGAGCTCCGCTCCCAAGCCCTGGTGAAGCTCCAGTTCTCCTGTGACCAGTCCGGTCACAACCCTGGGCCCAACCTTCCGTTGCCCCCCTCCCCCGCTCTGAGCGTCCCTGCCAGTTCCCTGAGCAGAGCTGGCCCCAGGCCGGCCACACAGTAGCTGTTTGAAAGGGCTGACCCAAATAGGAACAAATGACCCTCCCTGGGGGCCGGCGGCACGGTTTGCAGAGCGCGGAATTCCGGCGGCCCGCCGGCCTGCAGTTCCCAATTACCATATTAGAGATAAGGACCTGCAGGTCCCAAGGCCCGCTGCGCTCTGCTTTCCAGAGGCCAAGAAGCCCTGGCTCTCTGGTTGCCGCCTGGACCCGTTCCCGGTCTCGGTTCCAGGGTAAGTCGCTCAAAAAGAGCCTCACTTTCTCTTATGTGTAAAGCGAAGACTTCTTTTGAAACTGCATGTGCTAGCACTGCCCCTGCCTGCGAAGCCCCAAGCGACGGAAAGAGAAGACTCGGCGGCACAAACGCGGGCTTTATTAAGCACATGTCGCTGCAAGCGATGGCCCCCAGCGACACCGCGGAGGAAAGGGTTCTGGTGAGAAGTCAGGACTTCTTCGAATTGCAACTTGCAGACGATGAGGGTATCCCATCGCCGGGGGCGGGATCACAGGGCCACTTCCGGCGGCTAAGAGCCGATAAAACTTCAAAACTTCCGACGAGGACAAACCCCTCCGTGCTCTTCGTACACACCGGAAGGAAATCGGGCTTTGGGTCAGATCACCTCCTTCGAAAAGGAAAGGACTGATCCTCTTTCTTGCATAAAGCCTGCGGAAAAGACTTCCGCCCACACCCAAGATGGCCGCCGGCGGCGCCGGGAAAGGGGGGGGTTTCGGGCTGTGGGACGGGTCATTGGGAGGGGGCGGAGCCTCCTCTCCCCAAGTTCCGATCCCACCAGGACTGGATGACGCGCGTCCAACTGGGGCTCTGTCGCATCTGCGTGGCTGTGCCTGCGCTCTTCGGGCGAGGAAGCCCCTTCGGGTGGGAAGAGAGGGTTAAATGAGTTAGCCTGTCGTGGCAGCCCAAGTCGGAGCCCTCCACCTCTGAAATCCACCGCTGAGATGCCCGGGGCCCTAAACCATACATAGCTCCCCGCATGCCCTGTACGAGTGGCCTCCTCACCACTTACGGGAGCTCCAAGGGTCGCTTGGGCCCTCAGAAATGGGACTGGTTAGATCCCAGACGCACCCTGCCAGGGGCGCTGGGGGAGAACGCTTAGGACCTTGCGAGTATCAGAGCCCGAGACCTAGCCTCGAAGCCCGAACGGCAATTCAAGCACTAAGTAATTCTGAACCTGAGACCGAAGAACCCGGATATCCGAAAGGGGCCGATCGCGAGCACAAATACCAGCATGCCTCGCGCCCCGAGCATCCCGGAAACTCTGGCGCTTTGGCCTTCTGATCCTCGGTCCGGACTACAGATACCGGCAGGCACTAGGACGCAGGAAGAGTGGCCCGGGGCGGGGTGGGGTGGGGTGCCCCGAACTACAGATCCCGACATGCTTTGGGGCCGGCGCTCACCTTGAAGGAGCCCTGGAACTCGTCGCTCATCCTCCGGAGCTCGCGGCCGTAACGCAGTGCCGCACAGAGGTTGGGGGGCGCTGACCGCGAGCGCCCCCGGAAAGGGCTAAGCTCTTCTTCCTCCATCCCCTCATCTTCCTCGGTCCCCGCGGGGTACGAGCTGTGGCGACTCCGCGTCTCCACAGCCCCAGCGCCTGCACAGGGAACGGAGGCGGCATGAGTCCCCACTCCTCTGTGCCTCCAGCTTTGCCAAAGCCCTCGGCACCAGCTCCCTGCCCGCTGATGTCCCTGGGTGCCCAGTAGCTTGGCAGGTGCCTCAAAGTACCTCCGAGACCCAGTTCAGTTCCTTCATACGTAAAGTGAGGGAAGCTCGTGGGGCTTTTGTGAAGATTCGCATTAACTTCTCATTAATCCCATAAATCTTAATTGAGCCCCAATAATGGGCCAGGCCCTTAGTGTATTAAATGACCTCTGCTGCTGTCCGCGCCCGGGCATAAGTCGCATAGCTATCAGCGCAAGGCCACGGGGCCTCAGGGCAGTCCTTGGAGGAAATCAATCACTTGGATGAGATCTCCTGCCTTAGGCAGGGCTGAACTCCAGCTCTGCAAGTGACCTGCTGGGACCCATTTGTTTCACTGTTGTGCCCTAGGGAGACCTTGGGCCCTGGAGAGCAAGGACCTGTCAGCAGCATGTCTGTACCTCCCAAAACACCTGCTTTGAAGAGTCTGGAAGGGTCTGTTGACTTTTTTTTAAGGTAATGATTATGGAGCACTTACTATGTGCCAGCCCTGGGAATTCCCTCATGCTCCCAACCAGCCTAAGAAGGGAGTCCTAACAAGACCTCCATTTTACAGACGAGAAGACAGAGGCTTAGAGAGTGGAGACTTGTCCACAGTCGCACAGTATGATGTTCTCAGGTTGGAAGTCTCTAGACTTCCGGAGCCCAGTGATCAATAAATGAGCTACACCTCTTCCCTTATCAGACCACCCTTGAGCTCTGAGCCAGTGTGCTTACCCGTGTAGGGGTGGACCTGTCCCTGACTACCAGTGGCAGTGGAAAGGTCACATAAAACAACGTGAAAGTGCTCCGGAAACTGGAAGTACACGACAAGTTGTCTTTCATGGTCACCTCTCCTGTGTTCTTAGTCTGTCTGACCTGTGTACTGTGTGCCGTTCCTCCGCTCCCATCAACACCCATCCCCAAATCTAGACCAACAAAGACCTAGAACCAGTCCCAGGAGCAGAAACCCAGAGCTACCTAGTACCGTGAAAGCCAGCAGGGAAGTGGTGCAGGGGAAGGTTCTCAGGGCCCCCAGCAAGGCCCATCTGTTAGGAAAGGCATTGAGGAAGTAAGATTTAGGCTCAGAAGCCATGGCAAAACGGTGTCTCAGCCTCTCCCAGAGGACCTTATGCAAAGCCCTGTGGGTCACTTTCAGGGGCCATAGGGCCTCCAAGGGGCCCAGTTCCAGAGACGGGACTAAGAAAGCTAAGAAGGAAAGAGGGTACGGGATCCAGAAAGGCCTAGGCTAAGAGGGTGGTCCGAGCTCCTGGCTGTTCTGAGCTTTACGGAAGTCCAGGCCCGAGGTCGGGCAGGAACACCGCGAGGCCTCTGAGGAGTGAGGTGGAAGTGGGGAACAGGAAGCTAAATCAGAAATCAGGACTAGGGATACAGGCTGGAAGAGTCAGGAACAGAAACACCTTGACAAGGACACGCCCACCCACTGAGCCCTTATCCAGTTCTGTGGGGTGTGGGGGCGGGGCAGAGGCAGGGCCCCACCTCAACCAGTTTAATTTCCTGCTTTGTGATTTTAGCCCCCACTCCTTTATTTTAAGATTCTATTTATTTATTTGAGAGAGAAAGGGGAAGAGAGTGCATGCTCTTGGGCAGGGGGTGGGGCATGCTGAGTAGGAGCCCCACTGCGGGGCCATCCAGATGCTCCACCTTGGGCCCTTCCTACTGGGGCCTCAGTGTCTTCCTCTATGAAATGGGGGCAGGGGTGGCTCAGTCAGTTGGGCGTCTGCCTTCAGCTCTAGCCCTGCATGGGGCTCCCTGCTCAGTGTGGAGTCTGCCTCTTCCTCTCCATCTGCCTCTTTCCCAGCTCACACTCTAATAAAATAAAATCTTAAAAAAAAAAGGGGGGGGGGACACCTGGGTGGCTCACACGGTTAGGGGGTTAAATGTCTGCCTTTGGCTCAGGTCATGATCCCAGGCTCCCTCTTCCTCTGCCCCTCCCCCCATTCATGCTCTTTCTCCAATAAATAAATCTTAAAGAATAAAAAAATAAAATAAATAAATGGGGGCAGTCCCCGTCTCCCAGGACCACCCCAATAACAGATGAGACAAGGAGAGAACCAGGTTCTGACCCCTTTTACATCCTGAAACCTCCCAGCTTCCCAGTGAGGCAGCGGCAAAGTCCCAACCCCCACCCCCCTACTCATGCTACAGAGGAAGAAGTGGAGGCACCTAGAGGTTAGGAAGTTGCCAGAGGTCCTGCGGCGGGCACACCCTCCTGGCCATTTAAGGGCTCAAGGAACGTCAGCTATTCTCCTTCACTAGCTTTTAAGAAAGCGCACAACCCCTACACTTGACAGACGCCAGGTGCGAGAAAGTCAGAAAGCAAGTGACTTGTGGGTGGCCACTTGGTCTGGATGCCAAGCCCCCCGCCGGGAAATCAGAAGAGCACTGGCCATGTCAGTCAGCCTCACAGTTCTTCACCTGAATCAATTCATTACGTCCCCACCACACCCTGTGAGGAAGGTTCCTCACTGTCCCCATTTTACGGAGAAGACTAAGGCCCAGAGAGGTTAAGTCACTTCCCTGATGTCACCCAGCTTGTAGGTGGCAGAGCTGGGATCCAAACCCAACCAGTCTGGCTCCAGGGCCTGTGTCCTTAATGGTCATGCCCCAAGTTCCCAACATCCGCCTCACAGGCCACCTTGGGGGTGCCACTCAGGGAAGGCATCTCTGGGCCCTCCGTGAGTGTCAGCCCGACCAGGAACCTATCCTCTGGAGCAAGCTGTTTCCGCCAAAGCGGTGGATTTCGCGATGCCAAGCCAGCCACCATCAGAATGACAACCATACATGTAAACTGAGCTTTTAAAAGTGTCCTTCTTTGTACTGGAAAAAAAACCTGAGGAATTTTCTGTGAACTCCCTGGGGCAGTGGACATGCTCACTCTGAACCATCTCACTCTCCAATCAGCTCTCGCCTGGCACATTCCCACATCCCGGAGCTGGACAGAAAGGGCCTCTCCCCACTCTGGGGAAGTGAGGTGGGAGGGAGAGGGAGCAGCTCCTGCCTGGGCGAGAGCTAGGGTGGGTGCTCAGGCTTGCCTACACACACCACCCTCTCAGGTTGCCTGAGGCTGGGGTGTGGGGAGAGGGAGGGACCTCCGGTGGGAGGGGCCCCAAGCTCCAGCAAAATTTTAAATTCTTTACCATGGGGCCTCTGGGTAAGTGGGTGGGGGCCGAACACACCTAAGTTGACGCTTTCGAGAGCATCCTTACACACTTGATCAAAATGCTGGTGTTCCAGGCAGCTGGAGGCAGTGAAGCTTGGTCATCAGGCAACTCGGGGTTTGAATCCTGCTCTCCTGCCTGCAGGGGCTCACCCACTGCTAGCCTCCCACCCCCAGCAGGCAACCAGGCTGGTGGCCCAAGCTGAGCATGTGCGTGGCGCCCATCAGGTTCCAGCACCTGCAGGAAGCCCAGGCTCCTTGTCTACCCTAAAGCCATCTGGGGTACAGAAATCTCTTACTGGCCTGCAAAGAACACACCCCATCTTGCTCGGAGCTGCTGAATCAGAAAAACACTCTATAGCAGGAGCTGGCAAATGTTTTCGGTAAAGGGCCAGAGAGGAAATGTTTTGGGCCACTGCACGCCACACGGTCTCTGTGACAACTACTCAGTTCTGTGGTCATTGCTTGAAAGAAGCCATGAACAATATATAATTGCGTTGTTGTATTCCACTAAAATGTTTATAATGTCAAAACCATTCTTAGTTCACAGGCTGACAAAAAAAAATAGGGATTTAGGGACGCCTGGGTGGCTCAGTCAGTTAAACTGCTGCCTTCGACTCAGGTCATGATCCCAGGGTCCTGGGATTGAGTTCCGCATCGGGCTCCCTGCTCAGCAGAGAGCCTGCTTCTCTCTCTTCCTCTGCCTGCCACCCTGCCTCTTCCCCTGCTTGTGCTCTCTGATAAATAAACAAATAAAATCTTAAAAAAAAAATAGGGATTTAGCCTGTGGCTGTGGTTTGCCAACCCTTGCCCTAAATCCAACTGTGTCTGTCCTCTGCCTGAAACCTTCAACGGCTCCCCATTGCCAAGGAAATAAAGTCCAAACTCCTTAGTGTGGCTTTCAAGGTCTTTACATTCTGGTTCTAACTTAACCTTTCTGTGTCCATTATCAGGAGGCATGGGTTGTCCATGTCTATGGCAGTCCTCAGCTCTGCTCAGGGTTTGGGCCAACAATTCACATTAACAACAAGAGCAACAGGGGCACCTGGGTGGCTCAGTCAGTCGAGTGACTGCCTTCGGCTCAGGTCATGATCCCAGCATCCTGGGGTCAAGTCCCATATCAGGCTCCTTGCTCAGTGCAGAGCCTGCTTCTCTCCCTGCCTCTGGCTCTCCCTGCCCAAATGCTCTCTAACAAATAAATAAAAATTAACAACAACAATGGCAACAACTGTTGCAGTCTCGTAAGAACAGCAAAGGCTCCTCTGTGCCGGGCACTGTCTCTTTTTTCTTTTTTCTTTTTTTTTAAAAACAAAGATTTTTATTTATTTATTTGACAGAGGAAGGAAAGAGATTACAAGCAGAGAGGGGGAAGGAGCCTCCCAGCTAAGCAGAGAGCCGATGTGGGGCTGGAACCTAGGACCCCGGGATCAGGACCCGAGCCAAAGGCAGAGGCTTAACCCACTGAGCCACCCAGGTGCCCGCAGGCACTGTTTCTAAGCACTTTTCCTTTTTTTTTTTTTTTGCGAAGCTTTTTCTTTTTCTTTTGAAGATTTTATTTATTTGAGAGAGAGACAGAGAGAGTGAGAGAGAACACGAGCAGGGTGACGAGTAGAGGGAGAAACAGACTCCCTCCTGACCAGGGAGCCCGGATGCGGAGGCTAGATCCTGGGGCTCCAGGGTCATGACCTGAGCAGAAAGCAGACACTTAACTGACTGAACCGCCCAGGTGCCCCAGCGCGTTTCCCATATTAACTGATCAGATCCCCCCCATAAGAAGGGAAAGTTTCTATTCTCACTTTACAGGTAAGAAAACTGAGGCAGACAGTTAACTCGCCTGCTCAAGTTCAGCCCCCTAAGGGAGGGTGAGGAGGTGTTTGAACCCTGTGGTCTGGCCTCCCTCCCCACCATCCACACACACTCCCAGTTGTTCCTGTTCCCAGTGCACCTACCTGTCCAGGGCCCTGGGCTATGCGCTGGGGCTGTCACAGCACAAAAGGTGTCACAGTCTCTGCCCTGGGGACATGCACACATCCATTCCCACAGGGCCCAGGGGTCAGGGAATGTGGACTCGGGACTCCGGGACTCAGCGGGCCTGGAGGGGGCAGGGGCTCTGTGGCTCCCAAAGAGCAATCCCCCCCTCCCCAACCTTGCTGATCTTTTCTGGGAAAATCATTTGCTTTTTAGGCACTGAAAACTAAGTCCAGGGGCGCCTGGGTGGCTCAGTGGGTTAAAGCCTCTGCCTTCGGCTCAGGTCATGATCTCAGGGTCTTGGGATCCAGCCAGGCATCGGTGTTGGCTCTCTGCTCAGCAGGGAGTCTGCCCCCCCCCACCCTCCTCTGCCTGCCTCTCTGCCTACTTGTGATCTCTGTCAAATAAATAAATAAAATCTTTAAGGAAAAAGGAAAACTAAGTCCAGAGGTGGGTGGGGGGAGTGGGTACCTGGGCGAGGGAATGAGCCCTGTTACATGCAACTGGTGAGTCACTGACCTCCAACTCTGAAACTTATAATACAATCTATGTTAATGAATTGAATTTAAATTAAAAAAATAAAACTAAGTCAAAAGTTTAAGAACTCCCATCAATGGCTACTTTCTCCCTTGCTGTCCTCCTCAAGGAAGGGTCTGGAGCTTGGGGAGGCGCCCCCGCCCTCAGGCTACACACTCACTGGTGCAGGAGCTTCCTCCAGTCCCGAACCGAACCCCGTTCACTCCCAGGACCCAAGTGGCCCTTCTGCTTTCCAGCCTCTCCCTCCTTCCCCGGGAGAGAAGCTTCAGGAACTCCATCCTAAGCCTCGCAGCTTCTACCTGGCTGGCTCCCTCCCCTAGAAGCCCACTCTAATGATGCCAGAACTCCCAGAGCCAGGCTACACCCCACACCGAGACCACTGCCTCTCTGTGCAGACACCCTCCAGCACCCCTCCGCAGCTGGGCTGAGTCAGGCACAGCTCTGGCTAAACTCTAACTCCCAGCTGGCCCCTTGGACCCCCAGGCTGAAGAAAAGCATAGCCATGCTGCCTCCACTGAAATTCATGGCATGGGTGCCTGGGTGGCTCAGTCAGTTAAGCATCTCAGGTCATAATTCCAGGGTCCTGGGATCCAGCTGCACATCTGGCTCCCCGTTCAGCGGGAAGCCTGCTTCTCCATCTCCCACCCCGCCTGCTTGTGTTCCCTCTCTCTCTCGCTGTGTCTCTCTTTGTCTCTGACAAATAAATAAGAAAATAAATAAATAAATAAAACCTTAAAAAAAAAAAAAAAAAAGCGTCTGCCTTCGGCTCAGGTCATGATCCCAAGGTCCTGGGATCTTTACCACTCAGGCTCCTTGTTCAGTGGGGAGTCTTGCTTCTCCCTGTCCCTCAGCCCTTCCTGGCCACTCATGTTCTCTCTCTCCCTCACTCACTCTTGAATAAACAAGCAAAATCTTTAGGGGGGAAAAAAAAAGTTTATAATTTAGGGGCGCCTGGGTGGCTCAGTGGGTTAAGCCGCTGCCTTCGGCTCAGGTCATGATCTCAGGGTCCTGGGATTGAGTCCCGCATCGGGCTCTCTGCTCAGCAGGGAGCCTGCTTCCCTCTCTCTCTCTCTCTGCCTGCCTCTCTGCCTACTTGTGATTTCTCTCTGTCAAATAAATAAATAAATAAATCTTAAAAAAAAAACGTTTATAATTTAAAAAAAAAGAAACTGGCCACGTGGCGCCCTTGACATTGCCCCGCCCACCCCGCATACTCTCCCACCCCGCATACTCTGGGCTTGGGGACCGATGGCCACTTCAAGACTGATCCGCTCTCGTCCCACCCTTTCCTGGAGAAACTGGCAGCACCCCCAAGAGAAACTTCTGCTGGGGCCCCTGAGTGACTCAGTTGTTAACCGTGTGCCTTCGAGGCTCAAGTCCTGATCCCAGGGTCCTGGGACGGAGCCCCGCATCAGGCCCCCAGCTGAGTGGGAGGCCTGCTTCTCCCTCTCCCACTCCCCCTGCTTGTGTTCCTTCTCTCACATCTGTCAAATAAATAAAATCTTTAAAAAAGGGAGAGAGAGAGAAAGAGAAACTTCTTCTACTTCCTATCTACTCACAACCTCCCACTCCTGTCCACTGTCTCGCATTTAGCTGAGCCAGCCCTCCCCGGGTGCCAGACCCCAGTGTCCTACTCGAGGACTTCTCTCTAGTTAGTGTCCCTTCTCTCCTACCTCATATGGTAGTTCCTTGGCTCCTGGATTACCCCCCTCAGCTTCTAGACAAGCTATTTTCTTTCCCCTTAAACCACAAAACAACAACGGCAACAAAAACACCACCCCCTCCTTGGGTCTTCGCTGCACCCCTTTCCTGGAGCACCGCTGCCCAAAGGGGGCTCCCCTGTCTCCACCTCTCTTCCCATTATCCTTCCCTTCTGAACTGACGTCAGCCTTCCCCCCATCTCCTCACCCAAACTGCAACGGCGGCGTGTGTTGGCGACTCCAACGGCCCTCTCCCAGATCTCCAGCCAGAAGCAATCCCCTGCTGCGTGGGCCCTGCCAGCTCCTGGTTTCCCTCCTATCCTGCTAATTTCTTCCCTGCTGCCTCCCTCAGAAGGTCAAGGCCCCAGGCTCAGAGCAGCCCCCCCCCCCCCCCTACACTGGCTGCCTAGGCCTCAGAGAACACTACCTCTGGGACTGACAACTCCCAGGTGTATAAATCCCTCTTGGGCCTATCCAACCGGCTGCCCAGGAGGCCCCCCTACCCTCACTTGGCCCACACCAGGCTCCTGATTTGGCTGTAGCTCCATCAGAGTCAAGGGCAGGGTCCTCCAGGTGCCCAGCCCAGACGCCTCGAGGCCCTCCCTGATTCCTCTCTCTCCTGCACACCCCCACACCCAGTCTGTTGGCAAATCCTGCCAGTTCTACCTACAAAATAAATGTGTACCACTTCCTCTGCCTCCAACAGGCACAAGTCATCATCCTCTCTCACTGGGACTCTCCCAGCAGCCTCCCCTGCAGCACCCCCACGGGGCTGCTTTTGCCCACTGCATACTAGTCCCAACACAGAGGCCCTGGTGAGGTTCTTGATTCCGTATCAGACAGCCCTGCCTCTGCTCCCGGTCCTCCCCCATGTTTTCACTCAAAGTGAAAGCCAATGTCCTGGCACAGGCCTTCCAGGCCCCGCCCACATGCTCCACCCACCATTCATCTTCCCTGAGGCATCTTGACCTCTCCCCCCCACCTCAGTGACCTAGACTGTGTCCTGCCTTCAGGGCGTTTGCAGGGGCCCTTCCCTAGGCTGGGATATTTTTCCAGTTAGGATCTGTTTTTCTGGGGACAGGGGCAGGGCTCACCTCTCACCCCCTTCTAACCTTGCTTCCTACCATGCTGGGCTGACCCTGACCACCTCCGGCAGAGTCACTCCCCCAGCCTTCTGGTACTCGGGATCCAGAGAGAAAGTAGAGAATGCTTCTGGCACCGCCAGGACTGCAGGGCAGCATTTGTTTGTTTGTTGATGGCCTGTCTCTTCCCACTCAACTAGAACCTGGAGGCACCACAAAGAGCAAGGACTTTTATCTCTTTTGTTCACTAATGTACCCCCTGGCGGCTGGGGCAACACTTGGCACAAGTGAAGCCCTGGATACTGAAGGTGAAGAGGAACCACGAGGCCTGGTGGAAAGCCGAGAGCAGCCAAGTGCAAAGATCTGGACGCTAAAGGAGTTAAAGAAAGTCTTTGGGGTTCAGTCTGACAAAGTGTGTGTGCGCGCGGGCTGGGGAGGAGGACTTCGTAAGCCTTCTTGTTCGTGAGCCTGGGAGTAGTGGTCTTTCTGGCTTCATGATGTTAAGGATAGGTGTTTTGTTTACAGAAGATCTCTATGGTTGTTCTAGGTGCCAAGACCGGGGGTGGGCACTGGGGAGGTGGACACTGGGGAGAAATGGCTGCCATTCCTCCAGTGGACACTGGATGGACATCCTTTCTTTCGGCTCAGCACTGGGTCCCCTCGCTGAGTGTGTCCAGACCCCTTCTCCTCCATCTGTCTTTCTTGTTATGTAAAAGTAGTGTTGTCGTATTTTAGATTTTATTTACTTATTTGACAGAGACACAGGGAGAGTGGAAACACAAGCTGGGGGAGTGGCAGAGGGAAAAGCAGGCTTCCCGCTGAGCAGGGAGCCTGATGCAGGGCTCCATCTCCGGACCCTGGGATCGTGACCAGAGCCCAAGGCAGGACTGAGCCACCCAGGCGCCTCTGTCTCCAGGTGATTTCTGTGCTGGTCCTAGGCTAACAGCTACATTCTTTGAGCATTTACTATGCACTGGCACTATAATTAAGTGCTTCCTATATATTTCTGGTATCATCCCAACAGCCCTACAACAGTGGTGATTAATTGCTCTGTTTTACAGAAGAGGAAACTGAGGAGCAGACACGTTAGGCACTTACTCGAAGCCAGCCAGTTAGTGGGGATGCAGCTGGGATGTGGGGAGCTGCTGGGCAAGGTGGACAGGCAGGTGGTTGGGGGGTGGGTACCTACCTCCATGGTGGCTGCTGCTGGCCGGCTGCCCCTGCTGGTGACCAGCTTCCCCTAGGAGGCCTGGGGCCGTCTGCAGGTGCTTGCCAAGGCCTGGGGGTTGATCCCCTGTGGGGCTGGGGCCCAGGCCCCTATCTGCAGGGCTGGAGTCTTCCTGCTCACTGGGCTCAAACTCTGGGATCTGGAACATGCTCTGGGCTGTGGGGGCAAGATGGCAGGTAGTTAGGGCACAAGCTGGGGCAAATGGTGACTGGTGAAGGGAGGGGCAGATGACTGTAGTTCCCTCTCCCACCTTAGAACCCCACGTTCACCCTGCTTCCCAGGCCCAGATCTGTCCACTGAGCCTAGCCGGGCAGGTCGTTCAGCCTGTCCAAACAGGACCGAACTCTCCTCTTTTGGAGCCCTGGTGCTGTGAAGCAGTCCCAGTCCCCTACTCAGACCCAGGCCCAACCTGCCCTCGGTGGCGGCACACGAGTCTTACCCCAAGCCCGATCTCGAGGAGGCCCCTGACCCGGGCCTGCCGCCTCCCTCTAGTACCGAGGGAGCCCGGCCCTAGTTGCCCGGGCAACGGGAACTGTCACCGACCCGGCCCAATCAGCTCTTGAAATGTCACTAGGGCTGGCCAGGGGGCGTGGCCGCCCCGGCCCAGCCTCCGCCCCCGCCGGCGGACAGGCTCCCTGCCCACCGTCGTTCCACTAGGTCCCTGTCTCGCCTCCCGCCGCTCAGTTCCCGACTTCCTTGTGCCCGAGCCATGTGTGGGAGCAGATGAGGGATTCTCTGGGTCCCCATTTGGAACCTGGAGACCAGCTTCTGCTGACAAGCCCTTCAGCCCCTCTGGGCCTTAGTCTCCACTCCTGTAGAATGAAGATAATGACACCTCCCTTAGAAGCCAGACAACTTTGTAAACCGAGTGATTACTGTGGGTGAAAGCACTTTGCAAAGGCTTCAGTTGAAGCTCAGCCGTCGATGCAGGTGTTGTTGCTGTTGTCCCTGCTTCATCTGGATGACATTGTCGTTGCTGTTGTCACTGCTCCGTGTGGACTGGGTAGCCGGGTCGGGAAGTCCCGCTCCCTCTTCCCCACGGTGGAAACCTCGCACCGCCCGCCTCGGGGGCACTACTCCGCGCCAGCTCAGGAGAGCTCGAGATAAGCGAGGGAGCCTCCTCTCCGGCAGGATGACTGCCCCGGCGCAGGAGAGGGGGTCCCGTTGAGGGCGGCCGTAGGACTCGCGGAAGCAGGCAGCCGGCCAGGTGAGCGGGAACGGCGGCCCGCCGGGGAGTGGGGCGGGCGTGCCTCCCCGGGACTGCGGGGCCCTGCGGGTTAAACCCAGGGGGCGGGGCCCGGGGGCCATCTTGGCTGTGGGCGGAAGTTTCCTTCCGAGAGCGGGTGAGGGGGAGTTGTTGCCGCCCCCCAGGCCGGGCGGCGCAATCTGGATTTGGGGATAGGGAGGAGAAACCTGGGAACTGGCGGCCCCCCAAACAGACGAGGGCAGGTGGCTCCGGGCACTGCCCACCCGGGCGCCCGCCGGATGCGGTTCCGCCCCAGCGTCTCGGCCTCCCGCTGCTTCTAGTAACCCCTGGCGCCCGCCGCCGGCGCACCTCGCGCCAATTCTCGAACGGCTCCGCGCCGGGCGCGGCGCGGGCCTGCGGAGCTGGTGGGGGCCAGACCCTCCGCATTTAGCGTAGCGAACGGCGCCCGCGCAGGCGCAGGCGCAGGAGGGGGCGGAGCAGCGGGAGCCGGGGAGCTGGGGAGCCGGAGCCCCGGGTCCCAGCGACCAGAGCCGGCTCCCCCAGCGGCGTCCTGAGCACCCGGCATTGGCCTCCTCCCGGCCCTCGAGGCTGGAGAGTGGATGCTGTGGGGGGTGGGGTGGGGGCGGGGCAGCGTCGTCCGGAATTCCGAGGACGGAAGGCAGAGGCCACCCCCAATCCGGATTATTGGAGGGGAGAGAGACCCCCGGTTTGGTGGGGTGGGGGGAGAGCTGGGCGTTGAGCGTCCCCCGCAGGGGCCGCTGCCTTCAGCCGAAGGATATCTGCCGGCTCTCCCCCTCCAGCCGGGACGACTCCGACGACCAAGGCCAGGGACCCCTGTCCTTCAGGCTCTGCACCCCCTCATCCTGGCTCTGGGACTGGCCCAGGGAGGATATCCTGCCCACTTCCCGCCTCTGCCTTCCAGAGGGTCTGTCCTTCCACGCCCCAGAGTAAGGGGGCTGGGGCTGCGCTGCAAGGGCAGGGTCTCTCTGTTGAGGGGGAAGGGCCTGGCCAGCTCCAGTTTCTTTTCTCCTGAGCTCCCCATCTCTGTCCCTGCTCCCTGCAACCCCCACCCCTCCATATTTATTTCCCTGGCCCCCTGCCAGCCCCTCCATCTCTTTCTCTGGGATTCAGGCCTCCTGTCCTGACATGGAGAGTAACCTGTCTGGCCTGGTGCCTGCTGCTGGGCTGGTTCCTGCGCTGCCTCCCGCCGTGACCCTGGGGCTGACTGCGGCCTACACCACTTTGTATGCCCTGCTCTTCTTCTCGGTATATGCCCAGCTCTGGCTGGTACTTCTCTATGGGCACAAGCGTCTGAGCTATCAGACAGTGTTCCTGGCACTCTGTCTGCTCTGGGCTGCCTTGCGCACCACCCTCTTCTCCTTCTACTTCCGAGATACCCCCCGAGCCAACCGTCTGGGACCCCTGCCCTTTTGGCTTCTCTACTGCTGCCCTGTCTGCCTGCAGTTCTTCACCCTGACACTTATGAATCTCTACTTTGCCCAGGTAACCATGGTAACGGGTGGGGGTGGGCTGTGGGGTGGCAGGCCCAAGGGCCCAAAGGAATGATGGGCATCTCTGCTCCCAGGTTGTGTTCAAGGCCAAGGCGAAGCGCCGGCCGGAGATGAGCCGAGGCTTGTAAGTACATGGGATGTATGGGCGAATCCCCCAGGCCAGGGGCAGGGAGCAGCCTGGTGTCTGTTTCTTTCTTGCCCCCTGACCCTGTGCAGTACCAAGGCCGGGACAATTTAGCAGATGTTTGTGATAGAGTCATGAAAAGTTAGGCACGTGGTACAGACAGCTCAGCAAAGGCACTGCACCTGTGAAGGGCAGCATTGATGGAAACAGCCATGCTAGTGTGAAGGGATAGGGTCCCAGCCTCATCCCCAATGAAAGAAGAGCTGGAGGCTCCGGCCCTCAGAAGCCCCAGACCGCATTTGCGGCTGACCTTGGGCGGTGATAAGCTTGTCGTTTGTATAACGTCTTCCAGTTTATTAAGAGCTTTCACAAACACTATTACAACTTCCCTGGGAGGCTGTTATTATCCCCATCTGAGAGATGAAGAAACTGAGGCCTGGTAAGGTAAAGCCACATGTTCAAGGTCATAGATCTGGTGGAAGCCAGAACCAGGGCTTAAACACAGGTTTCTTTCTTTTTTTTCTTCCCTTTCCTTTTTTTTTTTTTTAAAGATTTTATTTACTTATTATCGAGAGAGAGAGTGCACAAGTGGGAAAAGGGCAGAGAGAGGGAGAAACAGACTCCCCGCTAAGCAGGGAGCCTGGGATCACAATGCAGCCAAAGGCAAACACTCAGCCTCAACTGACTGAACCACCCAAGCGCCCCGACCCCACGTCTCTGACTCTCAGTCTTGTGCTCTTTCTGCTCTACCATAGCTGTCAGTCACTGTCTGACCTCTGTGGGCCTCGGTTTCCCCATCTATGAAACTGGAGAGCCAGGGTTCAGATTGGTTGGTCTGGATTGATTCTGATTGACTCTGAGGGAGTTGAGGGGGGGGGTGTCAGTGAGTGCGAGCGATGGTTTCCTGGGGCTGACTGTGCTGTGGGCTGCAGGCTGGCTGTCCGAGGGGCCTTCGTGGGGGCCTCACTGCTCTTTCTGCTGGTGAACGTGCTGTGCGCTGTGCTGTCCCGCCGGCGCCGGGCACAGCCCTGGGCCCTCCTGCTGGTGCGAGTCCTGGTGAGCGACTCCCTCTTTGTTATCTGCGCACTCTCTCTTGCTGCCTGCCTCTGCCTTGTCGCCCGGCGGGCACCCTCCACCAGCATCTACCTGGAGGCCAAGGTAGGGCCACAAGCCCTGATCCCCGGGTGTCCCTTGGGGACTTTGGGTAGAGAGGGAGCTGGAGCTTCCCCTCCCTGAGGGTCCTCTTTTTTCATCTGTGCCAGGGGACCAGTGTGTGCCAGGCAGCTGCGATGGGTGGCGCCATGGTCCTGCTCTACGCTAGCCGGGCCTGCTACAACCTGGCGGCCTTGGCCTTGGCCCCCCGGAGTCGGCTGGATGCCTTCGATTATGACTGGTACAACGTCTCTGACCAGGTGGGCATTCAGCACAGCAGCTGCCTCCCTAGTGGCCATGGCTCTTGGCCCCCAGTTGGCCTCGACTCTGTCTGGGTCGCACCCCCCCCCCATCCCCCTGCACAGTTGTGGATTGATACAAACTGTCTTCCCACAGGCGGACCTGGTGAATGACCTGGGGAACAAAGGCTACCTGGTGTTTGGCCTCATCCTTTTTGTGTGGGAGCTGCTGCCCACCACCCTGTTGGTGGGCTTCTTCCGGGTGCACCGGCCCCCGCAGGACCTGGTAAGGGCCAGCAGAGAGGGGTGGTTGCCGGGGAATCCCTGGCCCAGGGTTTGGCGGGGCAGTGGGAAGCCAGTGGTGGGGCAGGAGAAAGCACGATGCTGGTTTCCTCCCCCAGAGCACCAGCCGCATCCTCAACGGGCAGGTCTTTGGCTCCCGTTCCTACTTCTTTGACCGGGCTGGGCACTGTGAGGACGAGGGCTGCTCCTGGGAGCACGGCCATAGCGAGAGCACCAGGTAGGAGCCCTGGCCCTGCTTCAGGTCCTCCCAGCTCCCTCCATTGAGCCATGGGGACCTAGAGCCTGGTCCTGCCACTTTCTCCCCTGGCCCCACCCCTGCTCCGCCCCTGCTTCCTGTCTGTACTGGGTGAGGTCTCTTCTGCTTCCCACCCCAAGTTGCAGTTTGCCATAGTCTAGAGGGTTCAGGCCCTAGGTACTGCAAAGGCGGAGGCCCTGGGCCGTGTGCTCATAAGCCTCTCTCCCTCCGCCAAGTCTTGGGATTGTGGCCCCGGTGCCTGCCTTGGGACTGATCCTTGTTTCTCTGCCTGCAGCATGTCGGGCAGCCTGGGCTCCGGCAGCTGGTACGGTGCCATCGGGCGGGAGCCGGGCTGGTGCGGAGGCAGCCAGACACGGACCACTCCTCTGCTCTTCTCCCAGGTGCTGGGACCAGGTGGCCACCACCACAGTCTCTACTCCACCCCACAGACGTGATGCCCTCCCACTGTCCCCGCTAGAACCCCCAGACCCTAGTCCTCCCGTCCCAGGTCCCTGTGCCAAGTTCATCTGCCGCTTCTTGCCCAGGATCATGAGAGGCTGTGGCCGCCTCTGCCCCTGGCCGGCTCCTTACTACTCCTGTCATAGTGAGCTTGTGCTGTCCCCTAGGATGGGGGGGCGTGGCCTGGCTGCCAGATGCCCACAGCACCTTGGCATGACCTGCCGTCTCCACTTCTGCACTGGAGCCACCTACCTCTCCTGCACCTGTCACTCAATAAACAGTGTCTGTGCCCCTCGTCCGTTCGCTGTCTTGTCTATTGTCGCCTTTGTGTTCTTCGCACGGTGGCCTGTACAGCTGAAGGCTGATCAGACCCAGGCCCTCCCAGGGTGTGGCTGGGGGGGGCGGGGGCACTTACCTGACCTAGGCTGGTGGGCAGGGAGAGGGAGGAGCCTGCAGTCAGAGGGGAAAGGAGGCCAGAAGAGTCTGTCCGCACTCCAGTGCCCTCTTCTCTTGACAAATGTCTACTCTCGCCTCAAAATCCTGCTTCAGATGTCACTTCCTTTATGAAGCCTTTCGTCTCCAGGTCAGGGAGCTATGCCCCCACTCCAGGGTCCAGTGGCACTGTGATTATGGGTCTCTTAGGCCTGTTCCCCTTGCTGGGTTGGGATTTCTGGAAACCCTGTTTCCCTGTCATCCTCCTAACCTGGCATTCTGGGCCAGGAATTGGTCCAGGGCCATGGAGGAGTTGGCCTGGGACTGAGAAGCCTCCACCTCCCCTCTCCTCCACCAGGTGTGGATTTGGCCGAAGAGTTGGGCTGCCCCCACAGTGCCTGCCTCATGGCCCGGAGGGCCCCTTCTCTGGCTCCCCCTAATACCACGGTCACTGCCTTCTACTGCCATGGCATTGGCAGAGCTGACCTCTGTCCTGTGGCTGGGAGTCATTTATCAGAGGGTCTCTCTCCTGTCCTATCAGAGGGCCTGATCATCACAGCTCATCGGAGTTCTGGGCCCAGCACAGATCCTGTCTTGAAACTCTCCGCTTGGGATGCTCCTGGGCACTGGGCCTTCAGGGCTTCCAGCAGGGGCATCTGACACGGACAATCAGCTTGAAGCTGAACAGCCACTCTCTGTTGAAATGAAGATTGCTAATCTTTGTAAGACACTTTATTGTGTGTGTCAGCTCTGTTTTGAGCATTTACAAATAGTGACCTCCTTAATGCTCAGAACAGCACTCTGAGGCGAGAATTAATCATGCCTTTTCTGTAAGTAGGGACAGGGAGACTCTGGGGAGCTTGCGAACCGCATCTGCGCCCTCTGCTGGTAGGGGGTGGTCAGCCTTAGAGCCCAGGCTTAAAGCCACCCACCGTGGGGGCTGAAGACCCCAGGCCGGAGAATTTTAGGAGAGTTCAGGGTTTCAAGAAGTGGGTGGAAACAGAGGGGAGCAGGTCCAAGGCCTGCCTGGGCCCTGGCTGTTCAGGCTGTGGGGGAGGGATGGTTCCATGCTGCGATGGCCACGGAGGTGAGGACAAGGGATGGCGCAGGAGTAGAGGTAGGAGGTGCCCCGGCATGACTTTCCAGAACTGGGTCCCAGCCCTACCTCGGCCAATTCCAGGTTGTTTCAGTGGATCCCTAACCCTTTGTCCCGCAGGGCCGCCTCCCTCAGGAGTGCTGAGCCCATGGGCCAGGGTGTCCCCAGGGGCGGGGAGTTGAGGGCCCTTCCGATCCGTAGTGGGCCTGGGAGATGCTGGGAGATTAGCGTGGCGCCTGTCCGGAGAGGTGAGCCGGCAGATGTCCAGGCCGGGGCCGTGCCGCGGGCCACACTGGATGGCCGGCGGGACAATACCAGGATTCCAGTCTGAGACTCCAGGCCGGACCCAGCGGCGACCCGTCTCGGGTTCCTCTGCCCCTCACCTGCCGAGACCCGCTGGAATTAGGGGGCTGGGCGGCCGCAGGTAAGGGGCTGCGGGGCACGGCGCTGGCTGCAAGGGCGCGGCAGGGAGGGAGGCGCGGCGCTGGAGGGGTTAAGCTTGGAAGGAGGGGGTTTCTGGCAGCGGGAGGGGGGTCCCAGCCCCGGCGGCCGCCCGCTCCGCCCCTGCCGCCGCCGCCGCCTCCGCGGCCCAGCCGGCACCGGCGAGGCCGCGCGGGAGCTCGGGCCGCAGCCGCAGCCGCAGCCGCAGCCGCAGCCGCAGCGGGGCCGACAGTGAGTGCGGGGCTGACGCGGGAGGGAGTGCGGAGCGCGGGCGGGACTCTCCGGCAGGGAGGGGTGCGCGGGGGGCGACCGGCCGGGCGGGGCGCGCACCTCCCTCGCGTGGGCGCCTCCGAGAGTCGTGCGGCAGCGCGTCCCGCCGCCCGCAGGCTCCCGGGCGTCAGCTTTGAAGACTCGGGAGGAGGTGGGAGTCAACGGCGGGTGTGCAGTGTGTCTGGGTGTCGGGCGCTGCGCGGTGGCCCGGCGGCTTGGGTGTGTGGACCGGAGTGTGTGCACACGTGCGCGTGGACCTCGGGTGCCTCGGCCCGGCGCGCACGGCCCCGGGGGGTCCGGGCGTGCAGGTGGAGTGTGTGCGTGCAGCCTGGGCGGCGGGGCGGGCGGGAGCGGCAGGACGGAGCGTGGGCGCGCGGGCCTTTGTGCCTGCGGGTGTGCGCGTGGGCGCCGCCGCCGGCTGTCCCGGGGGTGCAGTGCTGTCCTGGAGGATGCTAACCCCAGGGGCCGGCCCTGGTCGCTCCCGCCCTGTTCCTTCCCGGAACCCCGCACGCTCCCGGCGCCCCCATCCCCGCCCCGCCTCGCCTCTGCGCCGCGACCGGGACCCGCCCCTGGGTTCCTCGAAAGCCCGGCAGGACACTGGGAGACCCTGGAGGCTACCTGCCGGGCCCCTCGCGGCTCGCGGCCGAGCGGGGAGAGGCGGGAGCGGGGAGAGAAGCGCGAAGATCCTGCAGCAGCCGCAGCGGAGGAGCCGGGACCCGCCATCCCCGTCCCCGCCCTGCGCGGTCCGGCCTCTCCGCCCGCTCCCCCTGCGCGCGCCTCCGCGCCCCCTCAGCCTGCAGCTCCGGAGCCGGTTCCTCACGCCCCCTCCAGGCCCCCTGGCATTTTTTTGCTTCCCCGGGGGTCCCTCAGCAGGCTCAGTCTCTCTTACCCCTTCCACTCTCCTTCCTTTCCCTTCCCGGCGCCCTCTTCTCTTCTCATGTCCCGGAGTTCCCGGACAGGGGCTGAGGGCCGGGCAATGGAGGTAAGGGGGGGGGGGCGGACAGAAAAGGTGGGGACTGGGAGTGCCCTGGTACCAAGTGTCCTGGCAGAGGGACGTGAAGAGAAGTCATCTATGGGCAGTAGGGCTGGGGGCTCCAAGGACCTCTGGGTGTGTGGGGGCTGGAGGAGGAAAAGGGCGGAGGGGTGGCGGGCTGAGGGATTGACCCCAGCATCCCTGGTTCTACCCACAGTGACCGCAGCTCCCCAGGAGCCCCCTGCCCGGCCTCCCCAGGCGGGCAGCGGAATTGGACGGGCCCCTGGGCGCGCCATGCGCAGCACCACGCTTCTGGCACTGCTGGCACTGGTCCTGCTCTACCTGGTGTCCGGTGCCCTGGTGTTCCAGGCCCTGGAGCAGCCCCATGAGCAGCAGGCCCAGAGGGAGCTGGGGGAGGTCCGAGAGAAGTTCCTGAGGGCCCATCCCTGTGTGAGCGACCAGGACCTGGGGATCCTCATCAAGGTTCGTGGGTGGGCAGGAACCCCCTTCAGGAGTCATCCGTGACCCCCCAAAAGGAGCTGACTGCCAGTGGGGCCCTGCACTGGCTTGCCGCCTCCAAAGGGCACCCAGTGAGGGAAGGGTGCAGCCAAGGGATCCTGGATGGAGGCTGACATCCAGGTCTCTGTGTTTTCAATATGGTGTCCATGGGGACATTTGGCTGCCTTGCTTTTCCTGGCCTTGCACTGAGCTCCTGGACTGGTTCCTTCCGTGTGATGGTGGTTGAGCAAAGGAACCAATGAAGGAAGAAATGAAAACGTGGCTGGTACACACAAAATATGTTACCTTGTCACAGGCCTAACACACTGGTTCCTGGTTGCCAGATGAAACCCAAGGTGCCTGGGTAATTGTGAATTTTAGCCAGTAAGCAACGAATACTTTTAAAAAATACATGTGTCCCATGCAGTATTTTTATTTACTGAATCTGGCACCTTACACTGGTTTCTGTACTTCTTTGGAGTCCCAGATGCCTTGGAGATGCCCAAGAACACTGTGGATACTCCCTTACCCCCTGGAAAAATGCACTTAGATTCAGAGGGTGTCAGAACACATTTCAGAGGGTTCCAGGATGCCCTAAGCCTGCCACCATGGATATCAGGTTTGGCACCCCTTTCCCCCCAGGACACATGTTTATGATGAGGCTAGAGGAAGGGGTGGGTTCAGGTTTGGTTCAGTAACTAAAGAAAGTTCTGGGCTTCAGCCTCCTGGGGTGCTAGCACGTAAGCACCTTTGTTGCTTCTGTGATTTCTGAGTCACTTTCATATAAACAACCCAAGGATTAACTTTAATAAGTGGATGTTTATTACTTTGAAGAGTAATTGAAGAGTACCCCTTCTCCCCTGCCTCTTCTTTTGGAGGGAGGAACCATGGGCCTGGAGGCCCCAGTGTTCCAGCTGATTCCCAAGGTGGGGGGCAGGAGCAGGAGCAGAGATGAGTGTGGGGTGGGGCTGGGACTTAGGCTGCTTGACATTGACTCTGACACTTCCAGAATGCCCAGAGAGGCCTGGGCAGGAGGATGTGTCTGGCCAGACCACAGGGCAGAGTGGGGGAGGGAGGGAGTCTGACCTATTTTATCTTCACGATGTAAAGGCTTTTTTCCTGGATAAAAAAAGAAGAAAAGGAAGGGCAGAAATTAGAAGTGTGGGCGACAGCTGCTTTCTCTCCCACAGCTAGGCAGTCCTGCAGCAATTATGCACCTACTGTGTGCTAGGTGCTGTGCTACTACACCAGAGGATGAGCAGGGAAATTGCTATGGGGTGTAACAGAGGCAGGCTCTACACTAGAGGATGTCACTTTGGGATAGGGGGACAGTTCCACGGACAGATCACTGTAGGATTCAGTGGAAAGGGAGCATTCCTTGCTTCCTTCTTTGTTAAACACCTGTTGTATGCTGGGCTCTGAGCTAGGTGCTGGAGGCAAGGAGGGAGATGGGGTGGGGGTGGGGGGTTTTGGGAGGAGCTGGTAATTGAAATGAGGCAGGTGAGAGAGAAAGGTAGAATTTAGAGATGTGTGATTGGTTTGCAAGAGACCTGCAGGCAGAGAAACAGCCTGGGCAAAGGCGTGGAAGTTGGAAAGGCACAGAGTGTTTTGCAGAACTCGGATTTAGCAGATGCCTAGTCATTCGAAGCAAAAATTAGAACACACAGGATGACGAGAGATTTTTTTCCCCCCAAGCAGAAAATTTATTGGAAATGTCTTGCAAAATAAAATTTAAATCACCTTAATCATACATTTCACTTCTTGGCTTCATTTAAGAATTATTATTACAGGAGGTGGGATGTCTCAGAAAATCTGGGGGTACGATCACATTGCAGCTTGGGTTTCAGATGGGGCCCCAGGAGAGAAGGCTGGGGAAGGGGAGGTGGGGACTAGATGAAAAGGAGCTGAGATGCTGGCCTGGGAATTTGGACACTCTTCTGGGGCAGACAGTGGTGAGCTATGGAGGATTTGGGACTGCCACTTTAGGAAGATTAATTTGGAATGGGTGTTGCTAATGAGGATTGCAGTCAGAATGTGGTTTTGATCTTCCCCACTGTCTCTGTGCCTTGGCTCTGTGCCCCTTGGGGAACGGCCCCCTCTGCCCCCCACCCCCCATTGTGCTCTCAAATCTGTGTCACTTAAGGCAGACACTCTGACAACACAGACTCTGTCTTGAAGGGACCTGCAAGGTGGCAAGAGAGGCAGACACATGGTATTTCATTAATTTACTCCTATTTATTGAGCACGTACTATGTAAGCACAGGGTTTGGGTTGGGTGGGGGTTTGTGTGTCCATGAGCCTTCCAGTCTTGGGTACAGAATTTGATGGTATATGAGCCTTCCTGGAAAAAGGTTCCCTAACTTCCATCAGATTTTTCTAAGGCAAGGAACTAAAACTCAGCTTTCCTAGGGGCGATGGGAGTGGTGGAATCTGTGGAAAGTTGGAAATCACTGGGCATGGGACTAACTTAAATGCACAAGGGTTATTTTAATTCTTCACAACTGCCTGAGGTAGGCGCTAGCAGCATTGTCTGTTCCTGACAGAGGCAGAAACTGAGGCACAGAGAGTTAACTTGCCTCTGGGGTCACAGAGCACTGAGATTTGAACCCAGGCAATCTGGTCCAGGTCTGCTCCTGATCTCTGTAAACTAGAAATCTTTTGTGTGAAATTAAGGGGCAGATAATGAAAGTCTTTTTTTTTTTTTTTTTTTTAAGATTTAGTTATTTATTTAGAGAAAGAGTGCTCTAGCACACACACACTCTTGCAAGAGGAGTGGGTGGGGGGAAGGGGCAGAGGGAGAGAATCCCAAGCAGACTCCCTGCTGAGCATGAGCTCAATGGGGGCTCAGTCTCAGGACTCTGAGATCCTGACCCTGAGATCAAGACCTGAGCTGAAATCAAGGGTCCCACCCACTGGCTTAACTGCCTGACCCACCCTGGCGTCCCAGCTAAAATATTTCTAAAACAATGTGGAGTTGAAACACAATTGGGCCCCCCAGTTTGCAATGTCTGCTCCAAGGGAATATCCTCAGGAAGCCGGGAGGGAAGGGGAGAGCTGGGAGGGGGAGGAAGGAGGATGCCACTCTGGAGACTGGAGGGTCAGGGGCTTGGCCAGGACAGTTACGAAGGGCTGAGGTTCCTCCTTCTGCGCCTTGTCCTGCAGGATGTGGCTGATGCTCTGGGAGGGGGTGCGGACCCTGACATCAACTCCTCCAGTAACAGCAACCACTCAGCCTGGGACCTGGGCAGCGCCTTCTTTTTCTCGGGCACCATCATCACCACCATCGGTGGGGGAGGGGACTGGGCACGTGGAGGGGGGCTAGGGGCTTTCTCCTGGGGGAAGGTGCAGAGGGAGGAAGTGGAGGCCAGGCAGCCCCTAGACTTCCTGCACGGCCCCTCTGCCCAGGTTACGGCAACGCGGCCCTGCGCACGGATGCGGGTCGCCTCTTCTGCATCTTTTATGCGCTGGTGGGGATCCCGCTATTCGGGATCCTGCTGGCAGGGGTCGGGGACCGGCTGGGCTCCTCTCTGCGCCGTGGCATCGGTCACATCGAAGCCATCTTCCTGGTGAGCTGTTCCTTGCCCTGCGCGCCCTCGCGCTGAGCTCGTGTTACCCTTGCCTATGTCCCCGCCCTTCCCGTGAACGCGCGGGCCTCGAGGACGCGGGAGCCTCGCGCACTGGAGCCCCGACGAGGCGGTGGGGGTGTGTGTGTGACTGGAGGTTTTGGCGACGTCTTCGGTCCCTCCTACCCGTTGCCCTTCCCTGCAGAAGTGGCACGTGCCACCGGGGTTGGTGCGAATCCTATCGGCGGTGCTCTTCCTGCTGATCGGCTGCCTGCTCTTTGTCCTCACGCCCACGTTCGTGTTCTGCTACGTGGAGGGCTGGAGCAAGCTGGAGGCCATCTACTTCGTCGTGGTGACGCTCACCACGGTGGGCTTCGGGGACTATGTGGCCGGTGAGGCCACCTTTCTTGCACTGCACTTCCCTATCCACTTTATCCATGCCCAGGGACCCTGCACTCTTGTGTCTCCCTCCAAATTCCCTGTGGTGCGTGGGCGCTCACAGGCACTTGCTCCAATCCCCACGCGCCCTCGCGGAATGCACCTTCACGTTTTTGCACGGATGCAACAGCTCATGTGCCCTTACATTCTGGCATGCCTGCACCCCGATGCATGCTCACACATAAATTAAGTGCGCCCCTCCTATGTGTCACATTCTTATATATGTGCGCCCCTCCCATATGCCCACATTTTGGCGCGCGAGCACACTCACTCGCGTATTTTTATCTGGCACACTTTCAAGTAATGCACACTCGTCTTGCATGCGTTCACACACACCGATTGATTGCCCCGGGGGAGGCGGATGCTCTCACTGAACTGGGAAGAAGGGAGGTAAACCAGGAGCTCACAGGCTTAAAGCCTGCCCCACAAATCAACATCTTTCTGGCCTCCCCGGTGGTATCCCAGGCGCCAGCCCCAACCAGAGCAATGCAGCCTACCAGCCGCTGGTGTGGTTCTGGATCCTGCTCGGCCTGGCCTACTTCGCCTCGGTACTCACCACCATCGGGAACTGGCTGCGAGTAGTGTCCCGACGAACTCGGGCAGAGGTAGGCGCCCCGGGTCGGCGCTTGAGCCGTGCCGCTGATGCGCTGGTACCCTAGCAGCGGGTTGATCAGTCGGCCTCCCTTCCACAGTGTGGGCTTCTCAAAGCAGGGACTGAGTGCCGCCGCCACCGCCCCCCCCCCGCCCCCGCCATGTGCACACGGCCCGGGGGCAAAGGGTTAAACTTGGATCAGTTTGCTGAGGACTCTGTCTCCGCTGTCAAGAACCGGGCTGAGAAATTTAGGGAGAAAAAACAAAAAACCAAAACAAAAAAAAGCAGGAAGCCCAGTTGAATGTAACTTTCAGATAAATAGCAAGTAACATTTTAGTGCAAGTATATCCCAAATGTTGCACGGGAGGGACATGCATATATTAAAATTTTATTGGTCGTTTATCTGAAATTCACATTTCACTGGACGACCTGTGTGTTATGTCACGCTGCTGGCCGCGCCGGCCAAGGAGCTCGAGAGAAGCGCAAAGGTCTCTAAGGGGCACGGGAAGGGTAGCTGAAATCAACCCAGGGCTTTCTAGAAAAGCCCCTGGAGGAAAGGTCTCTTAGGTTCGGACGGAGGAGAGGAGAGTGTGTCGCTGGGTGATGAGTGTCCCTCCCCCCCCCGCCTCTCTGGCGCGCTGAGATAGGAGGACCGGGGGAAAAGGGTGGCCGCGCCTGATGGGGTAGGTTCCCGGGGTCGCAGAGGCGGTCGAGGACCCCGCGGTCGAGGACTGCCTTTACTTTTCGCGCAGATGGGCGGCCTCACGGCGCAGGCCGCCAGCTGGACCGGCACGGTGACGGCGCGGGTGACCCAGCGAGTCGGGCCCACGGCACCACCGCCGCTGGAGAAGGAGCGGCCCTTCCTGCCTCCGCCGCCGTGCCCGGCGCAGCCCGCCGGCAGGCCCCCGTCCCCGCTCCCGGTGAAGGCCGAGCCGCCCTCCCCGTCCTCCCCGTCCACCCCGCCCACGGCCTCGGCGCTGGATTACCCCAGCGAGAACCTGGCCTTCATCGACGAGTCCTCCGACACCCAGAGCGAGCGCGGCTGCGCGCTGCCCCGCGCGCCACGGGGTCGCCGCCGCCCCCCTAACCCTCCCCGGAAGCCCGCGCGGCCGCGGGGCCCAGTGCGCCCGCGGGAAAGAGGCGTGCCGGCGTAGGGGCAGGACCCCCGGCCCGGGCCTCTCCAAGGGCTTCGTTCTTGCGCTCTCCCCGGCATGCTCTGCTTGTTTGACCAAAGAGGCCTCTCTCGACCGGACCGAGGCCTGCGGAGGAGGCTACGGGCTGCCACACTCCGCTCCTGGCCCTTTCCTCACTTCATCCATTTGCAGACTCCCCCCCAAGGCTTTCTGTCTCGCTGTCTCGGCTGGGCCCGTCCCTCACCACACCTCACGACTGTGCCTCAAAAGCCTGCATCAATAAATGAAAACAGTTTGCACCGCTGCGGGCGTGCGCGCTCCGGGGACGCGAGTGGGTGTGGGAGTGCTTGCGTCGGGCCACCTCCCGGGCAAGCCAGGCCTCCTGTGACAACCCTCTACTCACCTCCCGGGGCCTCCTCCCTCCTCCCCACGCCTGCACCCGAAAGGGCCACGCTTGGGCCGGTGTCTCCGCCAGGAGGCTACCGGGTATAGGGTCCGGAATAGGAATCTGCCATGGTGTTCTGTGCGTCTCCAACCTCAGCGCAGATACGGGGCGGTGGGGACGGGGAAGAGAGAATGGCATCTAGCGTGGGGGTGGGGGCTGCAGATTGAACTCTCCCTCGAGAGACCCGCAGCACCATTCGGGAACGCGATCCGGCCCCTCCCCGCTCCTGGAGCGTGACCCCTTGCTCCTCGCCCCGAGGCCTGTGGCGAGCCGGTCCGTTGGGGCAGAACCATGGACGAAAAACCTTTCGGAGTAAGAACCCTTCCTTCCCTGGCCTCCTCCCCCCTGTGAGCCCCCAGCCAGGGTCCGTCCTGGGTCACTGGCTCTTCTCTCCCCCTGCCTCGGCTGTGAGCCCACTCGACAGGCACGGTCCCAGCTGGCTCTTCCTCTCCTTCCCAACTCCTGGAGGCCCTTGGCTTCCCTCGTTGTATGTGGCCCACAGGCGTCTTTGGGCAGCCGAGCCTCAGACATGTCGAGCCCAGAGGACATCCGGAATCTGTCAGACATGTCGAGCCCAGAGGACATCCGGAGTCTGTGGACCAGGGCCACGCTGTCGCAGCCGAAGCTGAATATGCCGCGGTCCAGTGTTTGCGAGGACTCGGACGTGGAGGGCAGCAGCGTCAGCAGCAAGTCTCACCCGTGGTACAACCAGCAGGCCAGAGGCGACTCGGACGGTGTTTGGGAAGAATGGGGTATCAGAGAGGACAAGGACAGTTTCAAAGAGGAGGATCTGGACAAGCCCTCCGCGCTGGCGCTGGAGCTAAGTCGGGCCCGCTCCCTGGGAAGCCATTTAGAGAAGCAGGACGGCGATTCCAAGGAGTCCAAGACGGACACCGGTCAGTGTGGCCTCACAGGGCTGTGGGTATCCACAGGGCAGGGGGCTGGCCAGGACCTCAATATCTGTTGCTGTGAAATAGGGGGTGGAGGGGGAAGCTGTAGGATCCTTTTCCAGGATTCCCTTCCCGGGACTGGTGCCAGTGTTCGCCTTCTACGCTTTAAATCAACCAGACATTCTTGGAGCGCCCCCTACCGGACAGGCGTCGTACAGGGTCCTGTGGCCATAGCACGCCAAGTCCGGGAGACACCTGCGGAAATGCGCAAAGGCAGGGCGGTACGACCCGTGCTTCTCATGGAATCACTGGGACGGTAGAGAGGAGGGAGTTATTTCCTTGTGTATGGATTTGCTGTCGTTGAGGAGGTGCCTGTCTTTCATTCACTCAGTCATTGGCTACAATTTTTAAGTACCTACTTCTTGCTGGGCACTGTCTCGGACTCCCCTCTCCCCCTCGCCCGGGCCCCTACCTACAAGGGGCATTAGAACGTATAACAGTATTTTTTTTTTAAAGATTTTATTCATTTGACAGACAAGAGATCACAAGTAGGCTGAGAGGCAGACAGAGAGGAGGAAGCAGGCTCCCCGCTGAGCAGAGAGCCCGATATGGGGCTCGATCCCAGGACTCTGGGATCATGACCTGAGCGGAAGGCAGAGGCTTTAACCCACTGAGCCACCCAGGCGCCTCAAGAATGTATAACAGTATTTTAATGCATTTTGAGTGCTTGCTGTGTGCCAGGACTGTCTTTGCATGATCACCTTAAACTTCACAACCTTCATAAGGGTCTATTTCTTTTCTTTTCTTTTCTTTCTTTCTTTCTTTTTTTTTTTTTTAAGATTTTATTTATTTATTTGACACACACACACACACACACACACACACACAGCGAGAGAAGGAACACAAGCAGGGGGATTGGGAGAGGGAGAAGCAGGCTTCCTGTTGATCAGGGACAGGGCTTGATCCCAGGACCTAGGGATCATGATCTAGCTGAAGGCAGACAATTGAGTACTGAGCCACCCAGTCACCGCATACTTTTTTTTGTTTTTGTTTTTAAAATTTAATTTATTTATTTGACAGACAGAGATCACAAGTAGGCAGAGCCAGGCAGAAGGAGAGGGGAAAGCAGGCTCCCCGCTGAGCAGAGAGCCTGATGCAGGGCTGGATCCAAGGACCCCGGGATCATGACCTGAGCTGAAGGCAGAGGCTTTAACCCACTGAGCCACCCAGACGCCCCCCCCCCCAGGGGTTATTCTTATTACCCCATTTGACCATGAAGAACTTGAGGGTCAGGAATTTTCAGTCACTGCTCCTAAGCCTTGTCTGATGGGGAAGTCAGAACTGGAACCTGGGTGGGTGGGACGATAAAACCCAGGGTAGTAAGCTACTGTCCCATACTGTTTCCCAATAAGGTGGTCTCTGAAGGCCACTCCCCTGCCACCACAAGCCTGCCCCTACAAGGGAAGACCCAGCAGTCCACAGATGACTGACCTCTCTTTTTCTCTTCTCCCAGAAATGACTTCCTCAGAGTCATCACTCAATATCTCAAAGCACACACCTCATCGAGCCTACTGGATGGAGCAGCAGAACAGGGTTAGAAGTACCCAGGGAGACTGGGGATTTTAGTGGGGTGGGGATGGGCAAGTTGGGAGTTGCAGAGGTGAAGGGATAAGGGTGGTTTGTAAAGGGGAGGGGCAGGCAGCTTGGTTGGGGGTCTTGAGGCTAGAGGGAGCAGGTGGGGCATTTCAGCTTGGGGCAGGGCTGGGGTCCCTGGGACATCTGAGCCTCTTGCTGCCTCTCCAGCTGCCACTGCCTCTGATGGACCTCATGGAGAATGAAGCTCTGGAAATCCTCACCAAAGCCCTCAGGAGTGAGCTACTACCCCCACCGCCCAGACCCTGGGGGATTTTGCAGGGGTTGGGCCTCTGGGAGTGGGGATTCAGGCCGTGTTTGCCTTGTCAGATTCCCTTACCACCCACGATATTCCAGGAGCCCTACCAAAAGTAAAAAATTGGACTGGACACAGGGATATCCAGTGGGGAGAGCATGATGTGACAGTCAGGGGCCTGGGCTCCGGCCTTCATGCAGCCTCTCTCTAGCTGATGTGGCTTTTCTCCATTCCCCAGTGGGGATGACAGTCTTTGTGTGGCTTTGGTCCCCTCCCTTGGTGCTGTGAGGAACCTCTGGACAGTGGATTATTTGGGTCAAAGTTCTCTCATTTGCCCTGCTTATAATATAAGACAGGGATGCTAGCTAATGGGTCAGGATGAGTGGTCCAAGGGGTGTCCACGAAGCTGCCCTTTACCACTGTCCTGGTTCAGGCCTGCAGCACTCTAACCTTGCCCTCATCCATGATCCATCTCAACACTCTCAGCCTCCTCCACGTCCCCCATCTGGAGTACAAGTGTATGACTTGACCTTTAAAAAGAAACCAAAACAAAAAAACCTGTCAGGGCCCAGCACCTTGGGAGATCCAGTTTTCCAGACTAACACAGACCCGAGGGCCGAGCACTCCTGCTACCCCAGATCACCCACGGTTCCTCAAATCTCAGGTGCAGCACTGCTGCTGGGGACGCCATGCCCCTGCTCACTGCCCTGAGCGGCCCCTCTGCTCTGCAGGCTACCGGTCAGGGATTGGCTGGGACCACTTCCTGACCAAGCAGCTGCAGCGATACATCGAGGGGCTCAGGAGGCGCCGGAACAAGAGGCTGCGCCTCTTGATGCACTGAGAACACCGCCTGGGGCTCGGGCTGGAGTGACAAGACAGCCCGGCTCCAGTCCCTGGGCCCCCGGCCCGTGCCCAGACACAAGCCCGACCCTGTCCACATGGAATTTGAGTCCTAGAGAAATAAAAGACTCTGTGCACGGTCGGTGAGTCAGTGCATGGCTGCCCGCGTGAGGCGGACGCACGTGGCTCCGCCTTTCCCCGTGACCTTCACGCGGTCACCGCAGTGACCTTGAGCGTTCTCCGTCCTGGCTCTATTGGCTCCGCCTTCCCGGGACTCGAAATCCAGGACTTCTCGCATGTTTTATGCCTGCTTCTCCCACCCTGGGTCCAGCAGCTGTGTGGAGATACTGGATCTGCGGTCCAAGTGCCCCGGTGGTGTAATCTTGGGGGAAGGGTGAGAAGGTAAAGGGGCAGCACCTCCCCTCTAGTTTGGGCATGCTGGGCCCCGCCCCTCATGCATATGCAGTTACACTAACCTCTCCGCTCCTCCCGCCCTCTCATTTACATATGTAAGTCGTCTCCCTGTCCCGCAACTGCGGCTACCAAGCCACCTCGCCCACTTCGATCGCGCACAGCGCTCCCCGCCTCCTTCTTTACGTAAGAGCGCTCCTGGTTCCAACACCCTCTCGGAGCCTCTCCAAGTCTCCTCTGGCCCCGCCCCCTCAGCTAGTGCACCGCTTCTACTAGGCGGCGATGGGCGGGACCTTCATGAAGGACCGCCCCCTGGCATCGCCGGCTCCGCCCCGACTGGTCCGGGCACGCAGGCGCTGCCCCGCCCCTCTTGTCTGATTAGCATAGGGCGCCGAGACCCGCCCCCTGCTTTGCATGCGCACGGCCGGCCCCACCCCCGCTGTCAGCTGGAGGAAGCAGAGTAGGAAGCGGCCGCGATGTCCTTTTGTGTCCTACAAGCCGCCGGCGGCGCCGCCGAGTGAGGGGACGCGGCGCGGCGGGGCGGTGCGGCCCGAGGAGGCGGCGGAGGAGGGGCCGTTTGCGGCCCCAGGCTCACCCCGGCGCTCCGGGCCGCTCGGCCCCCATGCCTGCCCGCCAGCCCTGCCGGAGCCCCAGGTCCGGGGGCGGAGGGGAGCGCCGCTGCGGGGGGTGGACGGGCGGGGCGCGGGGGCCATGTGCGAGCGCGGTTGGGAGGCGGGCGGGGGTGGGGCGGGCTCCGGGCGGGGTCCGGCTCCAGGTCCACCCCGGGTCACGGTTGGGACCGGGTCCAGGGCCACACGGGGCTAGGGTCCGGGCGGGATCCCGTGTTGGGGTCTCAGTGCGTCGGCCTGGGACAGGGGCCGGTTCTGGCTCGGGCTGCAGGTCCCGGCCGGGGTCAGGCTCGGGCCTCGGATCCAGTCCCAGGGCAGGGTTCAATCCGGCACCTGGAGCAAGTCGAAGTCCCAGGGGCGGGCCTGTGTGGAAGATAGGGAGGGCTCCCTGTCTGAGAAGGGGCTCTGAAGACCACGTGGGGGCGCTCGAAGGGGCCTTGGGCCACCCTCCTCTCTGGGTCAAAGGTCATCGCACCGGCAGGGGAGAACTTCCTCCTCCTTGGCGCTCCCCGTTTACTTCCTGATAACCTGATAGAGGTCCCCCGCGGGCGGAGGGGGAGGGGAGGCGCAGCAACTTTAGGCAACTTTCCGTAGGTGTGCGCAGGTTGGGGGGGCGGGGCGCCCCAGAGGTGGAGGATTCTGCGGGCGGCTGGAGTGTAAGAGTGAATGTGCTGGCGGGGGTCGGGGGTGGGGTGGGGTGGGGTGTAAGGAGGTGGCCGCGTCCTCCGGTGGGCCTGGGATTGGCATGGTGGGGCAGGAGGGGCGCTGTGTCAGGTGTGAAAGGCTCTTAGTGTGTTTCCACAACGGTGTGTGTCTGTGTGCGTGTCAGTGTGGGGGCATGGTGTGTTTGGGAGTGAGTGTGTGTGATTGTGAGTCTCGAGTGTGACTTTGTTTATGGGCTGTGCGCTTGGGCAGGAGCATGAGGGAGAACCTGGGCTTGGGGAAGGCCCTGTGTGAGAGCCGCCAAGCGCCCAGTAGAGAGTGAGCATGTGTGAGCGGGTGAGGACACCTGAGGACCCAGGTGAGGGGGAGTGTGTGAAGCCACCACCCGCCCTTGTGTGCCTGCTTTGGGCTTTTGAATGGAGGATGCCCAGGTGAGGGGGCAATCATCGAGGTCCCCAACATTGGAAGAAAATTGAGAGGTATCTCTCTAGGGGCTGGGCATTCCAGATGGGGTTGAAGGTCACTTGGAGACTAAGGCTATGATCTTCCTTGGCCCGGGTGGGAGTAGGAAGTTTCCAGACCTCCCCCAGGTTCCCAAGTGGAAGACCTTGCCGTCAGTTACTGGCCCTGGAGGCTTTGGAGACTCTGTTCCCATGGCAACAGCTGGGGGGAAGCCTTCTTCATGGGCAGCCCTTCCTTGGACTCTGCTCTCCTTCCCTCCCCCTTGATGAGCCTGGAAGCCTGGCCCTAGGCCCGGGGTTGGGCAACCAGGGTGGCACTGGGACTCCATCCCCCATCCCAGTGTCTCCCTGTGACCCGACAGGTCTCTCCCTGCAGGTGACCAGCGCCATGTCCAGCCAGGTGGTGGGCATTGAGCCTCTCTACATCAAGGCAGAGCCAGCCAGCCCCGACAGCCCAAAGGGTTCCTCGGAGACCGAGACCGAGCCCCCCGTGGCCCTGGCCCCTGGCCCAGCTCCCACCCGCTGCCTCCCAGGCCACAAGGAAGAGGAGGATGGGGAGGGGGCTGGGCCTGGCGAGCAGGGTGGTGGGAAGCTGGTGCTCAGCTCCCTCCCCAAACGCCTCTGCCTGGTCTGTGGGGATGTGGCCTCCGGCTACCACTATGGTGTGGCATCCTGTGAGGCCTGCAAAGCCTTCTTCAAGAGGACCATCCAGGGTGAGCCCCCACCGCGCTCCTGTACCCTTTGCCCTCTGGGCCTACTGCTACCCAATGGGTGCTCTGCCAGGTGGAAGTAGACGGTGGCGGTACCACTTGGGGTTCCCAAGTTCCTCCTCCCACCTGGGAGTGCCATTTCCCTGAAAAGTTAAATAAAGGATGTGTTGATGGCTTGGAAGTAGGATGTGAGGGAGGGCTCGGGAAGCCTAGGTTTCTGGGTACTGGAGGCCTAGCACGTTCCACAGTGGCTCTGAAAAATTGGAGGCAGCCTCTGTCTGCTTCTAAACTTCGTTCTTGCTTCTGGTAGTTCCTGACCTCTCTTAGCAGCATGGAACCCCTGCCACCCCGCCTTGGGTAGATTTCCCCAAAGCAACTCCAGCAGAAGGCAGGTTCTCATGGGTAACTGAGAGGGGCTGCCTCATACTTCAGCAGCGGACTTTTAAAAAGACTATTACTCACTGAATTCTCTTAGGAACACATACCAAAACCTGAGTAAGCAGGATGGAGATGTAATCAGCATTACTTGGGATGCTCCTGTTACTTGTGTTTTTATAGGAAACACTGCTTGCTTTGAGGCGATAACGTGTACTTTTGGAGAACATTCCTTGAGTGCTAACCCCGTGTCAGACATGATGCCCCCTGTGTCCGTGATCTCTTATTCCCCCAGCCGCCCATAAGGTGGCCAGTGCTGTGACCGCAGTTGAGGCCCAGGAAGGTTTTTTAAAACTTTGTTCAAGTCCCACAGGCAGAAGGTGGTAGAAGCCGGACTTGAACTTGGGTTGATTGCTGCCTCTGCTTATTACTTACAACTGAACTTCGGACAGATGGCTCCCAACTGATTGTGACATTGCAGTGGGTTTTGATTTGACCAACACCCACTGCTCTAAAACCCTTTGTGCTCTCTAATGGTTCCGAAGGCCAGGGAACTAACAGGCCCAGGCATTCCTACCCGCCCTGGACCCCTTCTCTGCCAGCTTTGTTGACAAATCTTTATTGAGCCCTAACCACAGATTGTAATCATTTATTGAGCTTTTGGGGGCTGTGAACCATGTGGAATATGTTACCTTGACATTCCCTTTCATTCTTACCAGGAATCTTTGTAGGAAGGCTTGTTTATATTTATTGATATTTTTAAAGATCGAATTTATTCATTTGAGACAGATACAGAGAGAGAGAGAGAGAGCATGAACAGGGGGAGTGGCAGGCAGAGGGAGAGGGAGAAGCTGACTTCCCGCTGAGCCGGGAGCCTGATGTGGGCTTGATCCCAGGACCCCAGGATCATGACCAGAGCTGAAGGCAGACGCTTAACCATCTGAGCCACCCAGGTGCCCAGAAGTCCTGTTTTTATCCCAGTTTTATAGATGGGAACACTGAGGGGTTGGGGGGCTTGGGTATGGGACTTGCCCAAGGTCACACGGTTGGTTAAGAGGTAGTGTCAGGGTGGGCCCCAGGCAGTCTCCAGACCCCTTGTTCTTTACAGACCTGTGCTTTGCTGTCCTGACCACTATGCCCGTGGACATAGCTGGGACTAAGCCATTTATACTCGAGCGGAGGGGAGAGAGGAAACAATGACTCGTACAAAACTCTGTTGTAGTACAGCTGTTTTAAGTGCTGGAGGGGGAGGAGTGGGATGCATGCCAAGGAACCTGGCTGGGTTGGAGGCTCTGGAGAGGTCTTCTTGGAGGAGGTGTCTTGAGCTGCGTGCACAGCCCTGAATACATAGGGTATAGGAGGAGTGTGTCAAGGGCATGTTGGCTGGTTGTGTCATTCGGTTCTGGCGGTAGCCCTGTGAGGCTGGGAGGGCCACCCCATGTTCATTCAGCGGCCATTACATACCAGGCCCTGTTCCTAGCACTCGGCCGTCCTGGCCCTCGTGGAGCAGATGCTAAAGGGGGAAGACAGATGGTAAGAGAAGTAAGTACGTGTGTAGCGGCTCAAGGCGTGCTGAGAAATGATCAGGCAGGGCAGGCGGCAGGAGAAGTCTGCAGAGGAGCCCTGACATTCTCACAGTGGGGCCAGGGGGGTTTCCCTGAGGTGACGGGGAGCAGAGTTCAGAGGGAGGTAAGGGAGCAGTGGGCCCTGAGCATGGCGTCTGTGTGAGGAACAGAGTGTGAGGGCTGAGGGGAGAAAGGTTGAAAAGCTGGGGGCTGGAGGCCTCACAGGCCTCACAGGCCTTCCAGGCCTGGGCTTTTACTCTGAGAAGGGACATCGTTGGAGGATTTGGAGCAGGGGAGGCGGGTGGGATCTGACTTGGGCGGGACGGGTTGTCTTGGCCCCTGTGTTGTCATTAACAAAGGAGAAAAGGACAGAGGAGGAGGTCAGTGAGAAGGTGGGGTGATGGTGACTCGGGGCGCAGTGGGTCAGCATCTGGACAAGGGGCAGAGGTAAAGCTGGCCAGGCCACGCTGATGGGCTGGATTTGGGTATAAGAGAAGAATCCAAGATGTTTTCTGGATTTCTGCTTGAGCCACTGGAGAGACGGAGTCGTAGGGTTCGGAGTGGTAGGTCGTGGGCTCCATTTTGGACAGGTCAAGTTTGCCACGCCTTCTAGACCCGCACGATGCTGAGGCAGTGGCAAGTGAGTCGAGTTCACGCAGTCCTGCTGAGAGAAACTGGAAGGCCCACGCCCGATGAGCTCACCGGGGAAGTGAGCTGGAGGAGACGAGGTCCGCGGGCAGCCCTGGGGTGGGTCCTTCGATGGAAGGAGTCGGTGGGAATGCACAGGAATGAGAGTGGCCAGTGAGGTGGAAGGAGTGGTGTCCTAGAGACAAAGGATGACAGGTGTCCAGGTGTGTGTGGGAGCAGGACATGATCACGGCATCAGATGCTCCTTCAGGCCAAGTACTTCCCGCTGTGGAAGCTGCTGTGGCCTCGACGAGAGCAGATGGGGTTAGTAGAGCCCAGAGATGTGGCTTGACAAGGGGCTTGGGGCCAGGATCAGCCTGACTCCCTGGGCGCAGTCAGGAGCCCCCAGCCCAGAGGCCATTCCCTTCACCGTCTCGGGCTTTCCTGCCCGGCTCAGGGCACTCCCACTCTCCCAGACCTGTGTTGGCCCGGGACGAGTGAGGGCCCTCCTGTCCTCTGGGCCCCCTCTGGACCCTGGGAGGCCGCCACTGGAGCCCTGTCTCTTGTCGGCAGGGAGCATCGAGTACAGCTGTCCGGCCTCCAACGAGTGTGAGATCACCAAGCGGAGACGCAAGGCCTGCCAGGCCTGTCGCTTCACCAAGTGCCTGCGGGTGGGCATGCTCAAGGAGGGTGAGCGCTGGGCAGGGGCTCACGGAGCGCAGGGCGGGGGTAGCCGAGGCCTGGGGCCTTCTGCAGGCAGCGATGGGGGACTGGGTGGGGTGGGGGTGGGGCTCCGCAGGGCAAGCAGCCCCCAGCTGCAGGGACACAGCCCTGTCCTGCCATTCAAGGAGTACGTCTGGACCGCGTGCGAGGCGGGCGACAGAAGTACAAGCGGCGGCCAGAGGTGGACCCGCTGCCCTTCCCGAGCTCCTTCCCTGCTGGATCCCTGGCAGTAGCTGGAGGCCCTCGGAAAACCGGTGAGTGCTGTGGGCCCTGGGAGCTCTAGGGTTGGGATGGGGCTGGGACACGAGAGGTCCATTGGGTGTCAGTCATCCCGAATGGATAGCGTGGGCATTGGGAGCCCGGTTTGCCCGTCTGTTCCCAACACATTTCCCTGAAAGCATACTTTTGAAAATACCTTTTTTTTTTTTTAAACCAGTCCCTGAGTAGTACACCTGGGACCAGGGAAAGATTTTTCTCACACTCGGAACCTGTTCATGGACTTGCTTTCCTGGGGAGATCTTAGGAGCCCTTTCCAGAGAGAAGTGTCCAAGCCTGGCTGCCCAGTGGCTATTAAGAAGGCCATGGGGTTGGGGCAGGGGTGATGGCTAATTTAGGGAAGGTGCTTGACCCCGAAGGGGCCTTCAAGGTGATGACTTCAAGGGCATCCTCCACCTGTCCTGGCAGCCCCTGTGAATGCACTGGTGTCGCACTTGCTGGTGGTTGAGCCTGAGAAGCTATATGCTATGCCCGACCCGGCGGGCCCCGATGGACACCTCCCAGCTGTGGCTACCCTCTGTGACCTCTTTGACCGAGAGATTGTGGTCACCATCAGCTGGGCCAAGAGCATCCCAGGTAAAGGGCCCAGGTGATCTGGGGCTTCCCTCTGCAGGCCAGGCCCGGCTCTGGTGAACTTGTTCAGCCAGGTCTGCTTCCCACTGCCCTCCAGGCTTCTCGTCACTGTCACTGTCTGACCAGATGTCAGTCCTGCAAAGCGTATGGATGGAGGTCTTGGTGTTGGGTGTCGCCCAGCGCTCACTGCCACTGCAGGACGAGCTGGCCTTCGCGGAGGACCTGGTCCTGGATGAGGAGGGGGCACGCGCCGCTGGCTTGGGGGAACTGGGGGCCGCGCTGCTGCAGCTGGTGCGGCGACTGCAGGCCCTGAGGCTGGAACGTGAGGAGTACGTCCTGCTGAAGGCCCTGGCCCTTGCCAATTCAGGTGAGCCTGGGCGGACGCTGACGGGAGTCTCCTCGAGGCCCTCCAGGTCCTCACCCTGGCCATGGCCCAGTCTCATTGGGCAGACAAGGAAGTCTGTGGCTTAGGGAAGAGTAGTGATTTGTTCAAAGTCTCAAAGAAGGCAAGGGCAGGTCTGGGAACCGAACGTAGGATTTTGAGCTCTAGGGCCATCCTTTTTTTTTTTTTTCTTCAAGATTTTATTTATTTATTTGACAGAGAGAGATCATAAGTAGACAGAGAGGCAGGCAGAGAGAGAGGGAAGCAAGGCTCCCTACTGAGCAGAGAGCCCGATGCAGGGCTCGATCCCAGGACCCTGAGATCATGACCCGAGCTGAAGGCAGCGGCTTAACCCACTGAGCCACCCAGGCGCCCTCTAGGGCCATGCTTACATGGAAAAGTGAACCACTCAGTGGGAAGGAAGAGGGGGAAGAGCAAAGGGGGCCACGGGGGCCACCGTTGAGGGAGAAAGCAGGGGGCCCTGGCTCATGCGCAAGAGTGGAGTGGTGCCTCGGTCAGCCCCTCCAGTCTGCGTCTGGCTCCTCCTCGAGCAACATCCGGCAAAGCTCAAGCATCTGGGGGCTCTGCCTTTTCTGGAGACCGTCCGTGTCCACAGCGTTCTCTCCTCCTCTCTTTGCAGACTCTGTGCACATCGAGGACGCCGAGGCTGTGGAGCAGCTGCGTGAAGCTCTACACGAGGCCCTGCTGGAGTACGAAGCAGGCCGGGCAGGCCCCGGAGGGGGTGCTGAGCGGCGGCGGGCAGGCAGGCTGCTGCTCACGCTACCGCTCCTTCGCCAGACAGCGGGCAAAGTGCTGGCCCATTTCTATGGGGTGAAGCTGGAGGGCAAGGTGCCCATGCACAAGCTGTTCTTGGAGATGCTCGAGGCCATGATGGACTGAGGCAAGGGGTGGGCATGGGTGGGGGTGCTGGCAGGACCCGCCCAGTATGGGGTCAGCCCCAAGGGGGCAGAACTGGGGTCCGGGCAGTGCCACAGCCTGCTGGCAGGGCCAGGGCAATACCATCAGCCCCTGGGAGCAGGCCCTACGCCCTCCCCTCCCCCCTCCCAGGGGGTCTTAGAAGCTGGGAATGTGTGCGCCCAGGCTCTGGGCACAGTGCTGCCCCTTGCAAGCCATAACGTGCCCCCAGAGTGTAGGGGGCCTTGCGGAAGCCATAGGGGGCTGCAGGGGACATGTGGGGGGGCAGAAGCCTGATCTCAGGGAGGGAAGGGAGTGGAGGCCACAGTCTCCCAGTGGGTGATGCTTTTGCTGCTGCTTAATCCAACCCCCTCTCCAGAGCAGAGGGGGATTTGGAAAGCAAAGGCCCCTGCCCCCTTCGCTCCTCTCCTCATCATTTGCATTGGGCATTACTGCCCCCCCTTGAAGCAATAACTCCAAGCAGGCTCCAGCCCCTGGACCCCTGGGGTGGCCAGGGCCCCCCATCAGCTCCCACCCAGCCTCCTTGGGGGGGTTAGGGAGAGCACTGCCTCTATGCCCTGCAGAGCAATAACACTATATTTATTTTTGGGTTTGGCCAGGGAGGTGCAGGGACATAGGGCAAGCCAGGGCCCAGAGCCTTTGGCTGTACAGAGACTCTATTTTAATGTATATTTGCTGCAAAGAGAAACCGCTTTTGGTTTTGAACCTTTAATGAGAAAAAGAAATATATCGAGCTCAAGAACACTGTGTTTCGTGTGTCACTGGGTCAAGGTTTGGGGATACAAGACAGACCTAACAAACATATTATACATAAACAAAACCATTTGGTTACAGACTGAAAAACTAATGCCTGGCGCGGTTAAGTCTCGGTTTCCTCATCACTCAGCAGCATGTTAGGGATTCCGCGACTGATGGGGAACAGACGTCCGGACTCTGGGCACTGCAAAGTGCCCTCCAGCACATCCACCTGCGGGGGGGAGGGGTGCGGGGAAGGAGAGGGGGAACAGAGCTGAGCACGGGCAGCCTGTGGCTGTGATGGCCAGAGAAGCAAGCGATGGGCTGGTTCTCACCTCCAGCAGCACGTGGTGCATCTGCCTCAGGAATTTCTCATCATGCTCATACCCTTCAATCGGCCCCTTGGGCACCTCGACCAGATGCAACTGTGGGCAAAGGCCTAAATCAGCTCTGGGCACCCCGCCCCTTGCTCTGAAACCAGGTTCTCCACCCCCCTCCAGGCCCCGGGGGAGCACGGGCGTGGGGGAGGGTCCTCACGGTATCCGCCGCCTCCAGAAGCGCCGCCCACTCCACCTTGGGTATCATACGCGCCACGAAGTCGGGGTTGAACTCCACCGGGTTGATGCGGACCTCGGTGGCCTGCGGGGAGGAGGGGTTTTGTTAGGGACAGGAGCCTGGTTCCCCCATTCCGCCCAGGAGACAGGCGCGAGACTGCCCCCGGCCGATACCTGGAGGCGCAGCGGGAAGCCACGGGGCCCCACCCCCCGCACATGCGAGCTCAGCAGGTTGTGGGTGAGCAGCTTCATGTCGCCGCAACGCGTTCGCCGCAAGCCGGAACCGGAAGGAGGCAGAAAGTCCTCTGCGTCACTTCCGGGGCCGCTCCATTCTCGTCCTATTGGACGGCTCGGAGGAGCGGAACTGGCGAACATGCTGGAACTTCTCGTGCTAGCCGGAGTAGAGGTATTTGAGGAGCTTGGTCGGATCACGCGCTCCTACCGGAAGCGTCCCGGCGGGAGATGGCTGCGGCGCAGGCCCAGTGGTTTCCTTTAGCTACAAGTCATGCACACTGTACATCCTACGTAAAGCAGCCGCAGTGCAGGGGCCTGCGCTGTATGCAAAATAAACAAGTTTTTCTTCATCACAGACGCCCGACACTATCGTCTCCCGCCCCTCGCTTCCGGCTAAGGAAAAGAAACATTGCAGGAACCCGTAAACCAGCCGCTTCACAACAGCGACACCCCATCCTTCTACGTGAATAAGTTGTGCGGCTACCGAATGCCCCGCCCATTCGTAACTGCGCCCTTGGTCCAGCCCCAAATGCAAATAAGCCGAGCGCCCCAGAAGTTCCGCCCCTGCACGCACCGCTACGCCAGCGCAATAGAGGAGCCTCGCTGGGGGCGGGCCCGGCAGTGGCTCCGCCTCTCGGAGAGGGGACTCGCTTTGGGTTCCTCCCACCAGGCCCGCCCCCTGCCACCGCCCCGCCGCTAGGGCGGAACGGCTGCGCGGTCCAGGATGGGCGTGCGGCTTTTTCAGCTGCGTGTCCTGAGTCGTCGGGCAGGCTCGGTGCTCTTCCCGGCAGCCCCCGTCCAGTCTGCAGCAGCGGCGGCGTCGAGAGCAGGCGGGTGCCGGCAACCAGGCAGGGAGTGGACGCTTGGAGGGGCCTGCGGTTTCAGAAGCGCCGCCTCAGCCATGGCCCCAATCAAGGTGACCGCTGGCCGGGACCGGCCTGAGCTCCCATCCAGCCAGTCTTCCCAGTGCCCTCCGTCCTGCTTGTCTGGGGAGAATCATCCTCCTTCCTGCCCTTCCGGACCTCTGTTCACCCTGCCAGGGACTCTTCCCGCAGTTGTCCCTCATGCCCCCGGCAGCCCCCGCACCCCCGTGGCTGCTCCCTCCCCAGTTTTTGCCAATCTTCGGGACTCGTATTTTATCTCCAGGACAGCCCCCAAGGCGCTCTCAAGCCTTCACCCTTTGTACTGCCGCTATGCGTGATGCGTCTCCACCATTTTTAGGCGATTGAATACCATGGCCTCTGCCTTCTGGAACCATCTCCTTTACCACAGGACCCCTTTTCAATCTCCATACGAGCTCCTGCGCCCCCCCCCATACTGTCCTGTACATTTTCGTTACATTCCTGGGCATCATTCTTCACCCCATGGTCTGAAGCAAGTGTTTTCTCCTAAAGCCCTACTGTGTCTACCCTGTTCCACTTCTCCCATGGCTAATTCCCACTTTTCTGCTGAGTCTTTCATCCCTTCATCTGGAATGACCCCCGGATTCTGGGAACCACCTCCCTTCCCCTTCCACACCCTTCTGAGACCTGCTCCTCTTCCTGCTTAATCTAATTCCCAATCCCTGATTTGTGTGTCCTCTGACTCCCTGAAACCCTCACACACTCCCAGGTAGACTAATCCAATCCCTTTGAGAGATGCCTTTTATTTAATGCCCTTCCCCCCCAACTTTTCCATCTTCTGCTCTCTTATCTTTTTCTCTTCCTGAGGGCTGGACACCAGACTTGACCAGGGTTCTCTCCCTCCCTGTTGTCAGGGTCTCCTCCTCGCCCCCAGATAGATCGATCCCCTGCCTCTCCTTCCCTACCCATTTGTCCCACTTCTTTCTGGTAGGAAGTTGACTCCTTGATTATGCAACCTCTTGCAACACCCAGAGAGGCCTCCTCTCCCATTTTCTGTGGTCACCAACAGACTGGTAAAAGGAACTGGGGCCATCTTAAAACCTGAGGGTGTGGAGGAACCAGGTGGTTAGAGGAGAGGGGAGGGCGGCCGGGAGGGAATTCTGGAAACTTGGACAGGTTAGGACATTACAACTCTGTCCACTCTGCTGCACTAGGAGCAAGTGCCTGGTCTGGTTTAACACCTTGACCTTGGCTTCTCCTTACCCACTCCCTCATTCTTCTACTCCTTATCTCCTTATCTAGTCCCTTTGCTCCTTCCAGAGTAACCAAGTCACTCCTTACCAAGTCCTTCTCTCTAGGTGGGAGATACCATCCCTTCCGTGGTAGTCTTTGAAGGGGAGCCTAAGAACCAGGTGAACCTGGCAGAGCTGTTCAAGGGCAAGAAGGGGGTGCTGTTTGGAGTCCCTGGGGCCTTTACCCCCGGCTGTTCCAAGGTGAGACCTGCCCTTCTGGGACTCAGCAGTTGGAATCTTGTGTGCGTGTCTGTATTGTTCCTGAATCCTAGGGTGGCTTGCAATGAGAGCGTGTAGCTGTCGTGACAGTTAAAAAGCCTATCAGAGTAGGACGCCTGGGTGGCTGAGTCCATTAAGCGGCTGCCTTTGGCTCAGGTCATGATCCCAGGGTGCTGGGATGGAGTCCTGCATCAGGCTCCCTGCTCAGTTGGGGAGCCTGCTTCTCCCTCTCCCTCTGCCGGCTGCTTCCCCTGCTTGTGCTCCCCCGCTCTCTGTCAAATAAGGAAATAAAATCTTAAAAAACAAAACAAAACAAAGCATACAAGAGCTTTGAGAAAAATGTGGTGGCTGTGAAAAGGTCGTGGGGCCAGGAATATAGGAGAAAAGGGTATTGTCATTCAATCCAACATCTGTTATTGCTGCTGTTGCTGATTGGCATTGGCGCTGTGGGAGATACTTGGGTAAATAAAGTATAGTCACGTCCAAGGGAAGTTCACGGTGACCACAGAGTGCTCAAATTTGGATCCGGGCTTCCTTGCCGCCAAGGCCAAAAGGAACTGGCTGACATTTCTAATTGATCAAAGATATTGGAGAGGGAAGTGAGGAGGGCCTGGAGATAAAGGGAAGGCGTTGCAGAGCCAAGGCATTTAATCTCTCTGTTAACCCTCTGTTTCCCCTCCTAGACCCACCTGCCTGGATTTGTGGAGCAGGCTGAGGCTCTGAAGGCCAGGGGGGTCCAGGTGGTAGCCTGTCTGAGTGTTAATGATGTCTTCGTGACTGAAGAGTGGGGACGAGCTCACAACGCCAGAGGCAAGGTGAGGTATGGGTCCTGCGGGGGATCCAGGCCAGCCTGGGATTTTTCTTTGACCTTTACTTTCTCCTTAGGTTAGGCTCTTGGCTGACCCCACTGGGGCCTTTGGGAAGGTGAGTGCACTCTTGCAAGCCCCACCTATAGGGTGGTCCCTTTGTCAGGCCGTGGATGCAGGAACTTGGAAGGGAACAGCTGGTGGGGGCGGGGCTTGGTCTGTTCTGGAAGTTTCTAAGCCTTGTCTCTGGTTTTCCTTTTAGGAGACAGATTTGCTATTAGATGATTCATTGGTGTCTCTCTTTGGAAATCATCGGCTCAAGAGGTAAAAGCAGGAGGGTCCTCTGTGGGGTTCCCCTGCCACCCCTTCAGTCTCCATTCCTTGTCTCCAGGCCCAGGCCATTGTAATTGGCTTGGTTTCGCTCTCCTTTTAAAGATTTTCCTATTTATTTTGGAGAGAGCGTGAGTGTGCAGAGGGAGAGGGAGAGAGTCCTTTTTTTTTTTTTTTTAAAGATTCCATTTATTTATTTGATAGAGCACAAGCACGGGGTGGGACAGAGGCAGAGGGACAAGCAGGCTCCCCGCTGAGCAGGGACCGCCCCCCCCCCCCAGTGCCTCCCCCTGCAGTGGGGCTCAGTCCCAGGATCCTGGGATCATGACCTGAGTGGAAGGCAGACGTTTACTCGACTGAGCCACCCAGGTTCCCCGAGGGAGAGAGAGTCTTAAGCAGACCCCACGCTGAGTGCAGAGCCCGATCTCATGATCGTGATCTTGATCTCATGGCAGGTTCTCCATGGTCATAGAGGATGGCACAGTGAAGTCCTTGAATGTGGAGCCAGATGGTACAGGCCTCACCTGCAGCCTGGCCCCCAACATCCTGTTACAGCTCTGAGGCCCTGGGCCCAAACTCCTTCCACCCTTTTCCATTTCACCTGCCCAGCCCTGGACAGAGGGCCCAGTCCAGCCTCAGCGGGGGCTATCAAGTGGGAATGGTGACCAAATTTCTGCAGTAAACACTTCTGGATCACAGTTAGTTGTTGCCTTTTTTTTTTTTTTAAGATTTTATTTATTTATTTGTCAGAGAATGGAAAGAGGGAACACAAGCAGAGGGAGTGGGAGAGGGCGAAGCAGGCTCCCCGCTGAGCAGGGGGCCCGATGTGGGCCTCAATCCCAGGACCCTGGGATCATGACCTGAGCCAAAGGCAGACACTTAACAACTGAGCCACCCAGGCGCCCCTGATTTTTCTTTATTTTTTTTTTAGACTTTTTTTGGGGGGGGGGCAGATAGAGATTACAAGTATGCAGAGAGGCAGACAGAGACAGAGGAGGAAGCAGGCTCCCTGCCGAGCAGAGAGTCAGATGTGAGGCTCGATCCCAGGACCCTGAGACCACGACCAGAGCCGAAGGCAGAGGCTCATCCCACTGAGCCACCCAGGCGCCCCTGATTTTTCTTTCTTTTATTTTTTAAGATTTATTTGAGAGAGAGAGAGCATGTGTGTGCATTGGGGGTGGGTGGGGGCAGAGGACGAGAAGCAGACTCCCTGCCGAGGCTGGAGCCAGGACCTAGGGCTCCATCTCATAAACCTGAGGTCATGAGCTGAGTCAAAATCAAGAGTCGGGCTCTTAACTGACTGAGCCAGCCTCCTTGGATTTGAGTTGCCTTAGGACAGTCAGAACTGTGAGGGTAGTGGGCAGGGGCTGATGGGGTACTAATGGGGGATGCTGATTGCATTAAGGACATAGGGCCTTTGAATGAAGTGTTAATGAAACGTCCCGTAGAAGCTGGGGAAGGACCAGTGATCTGAGGAGCAAGGGAAGGAGCATCTGTGCGGAGGGAGTGGGCCCTAGGAAGACGCGAGCTTGGCTTGCAGCTAGGACTTCTGCATTGATCACTGGGTGCTGGCTGACCTCACATAGACCATAAACCTCAGGGTAGGATTGTTGGCTTTGGGTGCCCCCCTACCTGGGCCAGGCTGAAGGGTGAGTTGATGGGGATCGGGGGAGAAGATGCCGGTGAGGCCTGACCAGGGCTGGGTGTGCTGTAAGGGCTGCGGGTCAGAGCGGCCGGCATGGTCCGGGCTGCAGGCCATTGCTATCTGCAGGTCCTGCCCTTGGCCTCTGCCTTTTGTCCCTGGGAAGCCTTGCACTTGGCATCAGGCAGCGATTACTGGCTCCTGCTGTGTTTAGGAGCTCACAGTCTTTTTTTAATTTTTTAGTTTTATTTGACAGAGAGCACAAGCAGGGGGAGAGGAAGAGGGAGAAGAAGGGTCCCCGCTGAGCAGGGAGCCCAATGCGGGGCTCCATCCCAAGACCCCGGGACCATGACCTGAGCCAAAGGCAGATGCTTAGCCAACTAAGCCACCCAGAGCCCCCACGGAGCTCCTTGTCTTAGGGAGGGCAGGTGCTTGGAGCTGCCTCTTCAGGTGCAGTCAAAATCCTCATGATGATCCCGTGGGGTGTGAGCCTGAGAGGCTTGGGGGGAGAGAGTGCGGGAGTCAGCGGCCGCCAGCTCCCCCATGGGCTGTGTGCCCTCCTCCTCTTCCCTGCAGAACCTGTGCCCCCCGGCACCTCCTTGCAACTAGCGCAAGCCGGGTCCCGGACGCTGCCACCCAGCAGCCTCTCTTTCTTTTACTCCTGGCCTCTTCCAACTGAGGCCCAGGAAGGCCTCTGAGAGGAAGTGTCATCTCCTGGGTGGACACACTGTGTTTCAGGCTGGTAGAGAAAGGGCAGGGCAAAGGGGCCTGGAGCAGTGGGTTCTGGAAGCCTGGTGCTGTACCTGGCAGGGCCGTGGGCATGAACTTCCTGGGCTGTTGGTGCGCTGATGTTAAAACAGACCCTGAGACAGTCACGCAACACATCTCCAGCTAAAACTCACCCACCTGTCCTGACCCTCCCAAGGGCACAGCAGATCTGATCTGGAAGGCCAAGGGTTTTACTCAGTATCAGCAGTTCTGGCCTTTTCTGGGTCCAGAGTTCCTTTGAAGAGCAGCTGAGAGCCATGCCCTTTTTCTTAGAAAATGCATTGGGCGCCTGGGTGGCTCAGTCAGTGAAGCGGCTGCCTTGGGCTCAGGTCACGATCTCAGGGTCCTGAGATGGAGTCCTGCATCGGCCTCCCGCTCTGCAGGAGCCTGCTTCCCCCTCTGCCGCTCCCCCAGCTTGTTCTTGCTTGCTCTCTCCCTGTCAAATAAATAAATTGAAATAATCTTTTAAAAAATCACTTAAAAAAGGAAACGCACATTTGCACATACGTATGCACAGTGGCACATGTGAATACCATGCTTTTTAAGGGTTTGCAGGGGGTCCCCTGAAGTCCTCCCAGAGATCCCAGGTGAACCCCCCCACTCCTGCCTGGCACTCATCATATCAGAGTGGGGTCACTAGGCTTTGGGCTCAGACCACTAGACTGAATCCTGACCCGCTACCAAGAAGCTGGTGACCTTGGGCAGTCTTCCATTTTCCTTGCCCCCACTTCCCTCATCTTTATTTTATTTATTTATTTTTAAAGATTTTATTTATTTATTTGGCAGGCAGAGATCACAAGTAGGCAGGCCGGCAGAGAGAGAAAAAGGGGAGCAGGCTCCCTGCTAAGCAGAGAGCCTGATGCGGGACTCGATCCCAGGACCCTGAGATCATGACCTGAGCCGAACAAAGGCAGAGGCTTTAACCTACTGAACCACCCAGGCGCCCCTTCCCTCATCTTTAAAGTCGGAATAATCCAGCCCACCTCATAGGGCTGCTGGGAACCAATGAGAGTTTATGTAAAGCACCGGGCACAGTGCCTAGCACGCAGAAAGAACCCAAAACATGGTTATAAAGAGAAAAAGAAACAAAGAATCCTTGCTTTCCACCACGCAGTCTCTGCGTGGGTAGAGAAAGAGCTAGAGGGGCGCCTGGATGACTCAGTCAGTTGAGCGTCTGACTCTTGGTTTTGGCTCAGGTTGTGATCTCGGGGTCATTAGATCGAGTCCGGCATCCAGCTCCACTGGGCACAGAGCCTGCCTGGGGTTCTCTCCCTTTCTCTCCCTCTCCTTCTGCCCCTCTCTGTGAGTGCTCCTTCTCTCACATAAGTAAGTAAATAAATAAAATCTTGAAAAAAGAGAAGGAAAGAAAAAAAAAGAGCTAGGAGTTAGGAGAGAAGTCAAACCTCAGTCCTGTTTTCTGTGATTGCGATGTCTATGCCTCCCTGGGCCTCAGTTTCCTTATCAGTATAATGGGCTAGTGACTCTCTTTTTATCCGCTGTGTGTAGGTCCCCAGGATTCTCCATACATTGGCTGGCACCTGAGGCCTTGAAGGTTAAGGAGCTGGGAAAGTGTCCCCGGGGGGAGTCTTGGCCAGGCCCTAGGGTGTCAGACCTGAGCTTTTGAGAGAAGGAGAGGGTTGGAGAGGTGCTATCATTCCTGGCCCAGACCTTGGGCTGTAGTTATGCAGGTCCCACCACCACGAGGATATTGACCCCGAGGGAACCCATGCTTGGGGTTTGGCCACGCGAATGTCGAGGAGTAACAGTGCAGGGAGAAGATCGTGTGTGTGTTGTGGGTGTGTGTGTACGCGCACACGTGTTTATACAACTTGGGCAGAAGTTTGGATAACATCTGTGTGGATGGATGGATTTTTGGTCTAATAAACATGCACACCAGTTGGTCATATTATTAATATTTGTGTTGATTCTCCCCGCTTGAGCTGGAAGGGTTTTTTTTTTTTTTAAGATTTTATTTATTTATTTGATAGAGATCACATGTTGGAGGGGAGGCAGGCAGAGAGAGAGAGAGGGGGAAGCAGGCTGCTGAGCAGAGAGCCTGATGTGGGCCTCAATCCCAGGACCCTGAGATCACGACCTGAGCTGACGGCAGAGGCTTTAACCCACTGAGCCACCCAGGCGCACCGGGATGGAAGGTTTTTGTTTGTTCGTTTGCTTGTTTGTTTTTTATTGAACACAGGTAAGGTGCCCTGCTCAGGACATGTTTTGGGAAACAGTAAAGAAATGAAGGATGAGAGAGAGAAAGAGAGAGAGAAAGCTATCCTTTCTCCAGTTTCCTGAATATTGGTTCTCATTGTTTCAGCATAAATTTGACCATAGCACATTTGAGTGAGAACTAGATTTGCTTGAGGGTGATAACAATTCCAGTGACTTGAAACAGAGGCTCACAAATATGCAGTAGGAAGGTTGATAGCCTAGTGCTAGTACAGCAGCTCTGTGATTACAAGGGACCCATGCTTCTCCTATCTTGCTGCTCTGCCATTTTAAATATCTGCCTTCTACCTCACAATCCAATGTGGCTGCTTGAGTTCCAGCTACCACAGCTGTAGTTCGGCCAGCAAAAAGTCCATGCCAGCTGTCTTTTAAGAAGGTTTTCTGGAAGCTCTCACGTATCATTTCCACTTAAACCTAACTGGCCAAAGCTTTGTTGCATGGTCACACCAGCTGAAAGAGGGGGCTGGGAAATGTCCAGCCTCTCTCCTGCTCCCTGCAAACCTTGGTCTCCACAGTCACCCTGATTCCCCAGCTTGTGGGTTGTCCGGCCTCTTCAGCATCTCCTAATGATGTTCACCACCTGGGATGCCCCTCCCTTTCCTGCCCCTGCCCAAAGCTCTCTACCCTTTGAGGTCGCAGGTCAGTCCTGTTTGCTGAGGACCACTGCCCCATTCCTGTCCCTTGCCTGAATGAGTCCCCATGGGCCACATCCTCAGCTTCATCAAGGATGGAGGTTTTTTTTTTTTTTAAGATTTTATTTATTTATTTGACAGAGATCACAAGTAGGCAGAGAGGCAGGCAGAGAGAGAGGAGGAAGCAGGCTCCCTGCTGAGCAGAGAGCCCGATGCGGGGCTCGAGCCCAGGATCCTGGGATCATGACCTGAGCCGAAGGCAGAGGCTTTAACCCACTGAGCCACCCAGGCGCCTCGAGGGGTTTTTGACATGTAATTCACATATCATAAAATTCACTCTTTAAAAGCACAGTTGAGTGGTGTTTTGTCTACTCACCGAGTTGTATGACTGTCACTGCCACGAAGACGGATCTTGAATCTCAGCGACTTCTCTCGAGATGAGTGACACACATGTGCTCATCCTAGTTATGAAAGGTGTGTTCGGACTTCTGGAGGGTTCTGCTTGCCCTCCACCCCCCATGCCCCTGAGGTCACATCAAGAATCTTGCAACCAGTGGTGTCCCCAAAGCCCAGCAATGAGCATGCCAGGCACGGGCCCTGCGGACACCACCACCAGACGGGACTCCAGGTGCCAGACCCCCGATGAGCGCTTGCAGTGTGTGAGGGGGAGCCGGGACAGGGCAGCTCAGGTTGGGGTGTTTGGGGAATGGCAGAAGGACTCTGGCCACTAGCCCGCCCTGCCGTGGGGTGCGGCAGGGGGTATGGCTTCTAGGTGCGGGCTGAAAGGTGACCAGAGGACAGCTTGGTGAACAGAGGTGGGAAGGGTGTTCTACGTGCCGGGAACAGCCTTGCCAAAGTCTAAAGGTGAGCGAGGGAGCCAGGTCTGGGCTGAGTGGCCCACTTGGCGGCAGAGATTGGGGGACTTTGTCCACAAGCCTCCGGCTTAACTGGTTCTCTCGTTAGACATCTGGGTGGCTCCGGTATTTGGCCAGGGGCGGCTTCAGAGACTTTCTATTTTCATTCCCTCCTGGGCACCTTCCGCGGGGCGTGTTCCCCAATGCTGGAGTGTTGGCTCATTGGGCTCCGGAGGTTTTATTGGTCTCTGGAGACTCTGAGGCCATCGTGACAGCCGTCAGTGATGCACGCGTGTGCTTGTCTCCTCGCCACGTGCCAGTCCGGGCTTCACCCTCTGGACTTAGTTTTGCTAGCTTAATGGGCATTTAATGGTATCTTGGCGCTGTCTTTCATGCATGTGTCTTTAATTATGAGGGAGGCTGGCAACGGCCTGGTTTGGCGCCGCTCTCCCTGCGCTCGCTAACCGGGTGCTGGGCTCCAGCCTCGCTCTCCCACTGGCCCCCCACAAAGCAGCGGGGAACAGGGGAGGTGATGCAGCTTTTGGGGTTGCCCGTCGTTTTACTGACCCCTGCACCCCTCTGAGCCTCACTCTCCTTACGTCTGACATAGGGATTCATTTGCTTAAAAACAGGACTTTGGCTGACTTCTGTCTTTTGGCTCTGCCTCTTCCTGGCTGTGTGGCCTTAAGCAAGGGATGTAACCTCTCTGTGTGTCAGTTTCTTCATCGTCGTGGTCTCCGTGGCTCGGCAGAGCTGAGTAAGTCTAGGAGGGAAAACGATGGGGGTCTGCTTTATTTTTTATTTTATAAAAAGATTTTATTTATTTATTTGAGAGCGAGAACGAGCAGGGGAAGGGACAGAAGGAGAGGGAGAAGCAGACTCCCCGCCGGGCAGGGAGCCTGATGCGGGACTCGATCCCAGGACCTCTGGATCATGACGTGAGCTGAAGGCAGACGCTTAACCGACTGAGCCACCCAGGTGCCCCTGGGGTCTGCTTTAGAAAAGAGAAAATCTTTTCCCCAAAACAGGCCATGCAGGAAGACCAGCAGGGTGAGAAGGAGCCAGACAGTGGGGAGAGAGAGGTTGCGTGTGTGTGGGGGAGTTCCAGGTTGGAGGAACAGCAAATTCGAAGGGGTCCAGGGTTGGAGTCTGAGGAAGCAGGGAGGGCCAGGAGGAGTCAGGGCTGAGCTTGGGGGTGGGGGGGCAGTTGGGCCCACCCGGCAGGGCCAGGTTGGAACTTGACTGAAAGCACAGGGAGAAAGCCCTTGGAGGGTTTTAAGCAGGAGGGGTTCATGAGTCAGTATTTCGCAAAGACTCTGGGCTGGGGGTGGAGGCTGCCTGGAGGACTGGGCCTTGGTAAGAGTGTCAGGGCGAGGGAGGGCGGGTGCCCCCTGGGAGTGTGGGGGCGCCCTGGGGAGAGCAAGCCAGGTGTCAGATGTGGGGGGTTGTGCGGTGTCATGCTCTCTTCAGCTGCCGGGACGTCTTGCAGGTGGTGCCCTGAGTCCCTGGGGACCTGGCTCAACCCTGGGCAGGTGGCCCTGGGTCCTGCCCTCCCTGGCTCTGGCTTCCTGCTGCCTCCTTCCATTGGACAGCTGGTTCCAGCCACCTCATGGAGCATTTGTGCTCCTGCCCAACTCTGGCTCTGCTGTTTCTACCCCCAAATGGTGGGGCAGCAAACCACCCCTTCTTAGCACTTGGGTGGGGAGGAAGGAGTCCCCCAGACAAGACACCAGAAGCCCAGGTACCCAGAAGTTCTTGGAGGCTGTCTTTCTGTTTTTAATTCTTGAGCTTGGGGCCCAGAAGTTTAGGGAACTGGGCCCTGGCCGGACTACAGGGGTGCCTTGTGGGGGTCTGGGCCTGCTGCAGGCAAAGGGCAGAAGTTGCCCTCTGACCTGGTTGGTCCCAGGCTCTGGCTGGATTTGGCCACCCCTTGCCCTGGCCGCCCTGGGCTCTGCTTTCTCAGACTCCAGGGTCCTCCTACCTCTCTGGCCTTTGGGGTCAGACCGGGGCTATCCAGAGAATTCAAAACCAGAGGAGAACTAGGAGATGGTATCCCTCCCACTCTTGACCTGTGCAGATGGGGAAACTGAGCCCCGAGGGAGGAGACTGCCATTGGTTATGTTGTCCATTTGTCTGTCTGTCTTTCTCCGCTTCTTGCCTGCCTCCTGGATCCCCATGCTGGCCATAGTGGAAACTGAACTCCCTTAAAACTACCGGAACAGTGCCCGGGGGTGGGGGCGGGCTCAGCTGGTGAAGCGTCAGACTCTTGATTTCTGCTCAGGTCCTGGTATCAGGGTTGTGGGATCGAGCCCTGTGTCCCGCTCCGCGCCCAGCGCCCAGTGCTGATCTGCTTGTTCCTCTCCCAACCCTTCTGCCCCCGCTTCACACACTTGTGTGCACTCTCTTTCTCTCTCTCAAAATAGAAAAATAGATAAAATCCTTTAAAAAAAAAAAAAACTGTCAGAAAAGGATACCTGAGAAAGGCAGTCACTAGAGCACCACAAACGTTTAAAATATTCGTCAGCGAGACACAGCTTAAACGATGATGGGCTAGCAGCACAGTAGAGTACCACACAGCCGTTACAAAGGCTGAGGCCAGCGGTTCTGAACGGAAAAGAAGCAGCCTGTAGAATATTTCGAGAAGGATGGAGGAGCACAGCCCTGTGTGTGGAGACAGACGTGGGCAGCTGCATCTCCGAAAGGACACAGAACATGCTAGCACGGGGAGCAAAAAAAAGGGTTGGGAGTCATGAGGGAGAGAATGATTTCTTCTCTATCCTTATGCACTCTTTCTTTTATTTTTTTATTTTTAAAGATTTTATTTATTTTATTTGACAGACAGAGATCACAAGTAGGCAGAGAGGCAGGCAGAGAGAGAGAGGAGAAAGCAGGCTCCCTGCTGAGCAGAGAGCCTGATGCGGGACTCGATCCCAGGACCCTGAGATCATGACCTGAGCCGAAGGCAGAGGCTTTAACCCACTGAGTCACCCAGGCACCCCCACTCTTTCTTTTTTAAAAAAGATTTTATTTATTTATTTATTTATTGGGGGGCGGTGATGGGGGCAGAGGGGGAGGGAGAGAAAGAATCCTCAAGCAGACTTCCCACTGAGCAGGGAGCTTGAGGCAGGGCTCGATCTCAGGACCCCGGGACCACGACCTGAGCCAAAGTCAAGGGGTGCCCTACTGACTGAGCCACGCAGCCACCCCCTCCTTCCACATTCTTGACACTTTCGACCATGTGTCTGAGAACAATTTTCAAGGGAAAAATCTCGTCACAGGCCAGGAGCCACTCACTGTTAGACCCCGACACACATCCCTCAATGGCTAACTGAGCCTTGACCCCCGGATCTCTTTGTCATCTGCTGGGGAGGCCCGGCCCTCCCTTCCACTCTCCCCAGAGCCTCCCTGGGCCTGACTTGGCTGAACCAAGTCAGAGAAGAAGGTTGAGGCGCAGCCAGGCGTGTGGGGAATGACAGGTGTGGAAGCCATAGGGTGACACAGCGCTGGCCCCTGTGGCTTGAGGAAGGGTGTGCCGGGGAGGTGTTGAGCAAGGCAGGGGCCCTGGGTCGCGGAGGGGTTAGGCGCTGTCACCGTGCTTGGCTAACCGTGAGCTGGCGTTCTGGGAGGACTTCCTGGGCCGGAGTCCTTAGGCGGGCAGGGCTGCAAATAGAAGCTAAAATCCACTGGGGGTCAAATCTGGATGGACCGTTGATCTTATTAATACTAAAGATAACAACCACACGGGGGACCATTTAGTGAGCGCTTCATCTGGGCCCCAGCTCATGGAATCCTCCTAACAACTCTCCTAGAGGATTCTCGGCGTCTCTAGATGTGTCTCAGGAGGGTGGAACGGTGGCTGAGCTCTTCTGCTAACATGCCTGCACACCTTCCCATTGCCGGGTAAGACCTGGGTCGCTGTGGCCATGAACTCCTTGCTCTTTACATGCCGACCCCACTGTCTTCCTTTAGGTTCTACCACTTAATAGCTGTGTGACTTTGGGCAAGTTCGGAACTCTCTGGGTCTGTTTCCTCCTCTGTAAACTGGAGACCCTGAGTCCTTACATCCCATGTTAGTCTAATACAAATGAGTCAGTGAGCGCAGTTTTTTAAAAAGACTTTATTCAGGGGCACCTGGGTGGCTTAGTGGGTTAAGCCGCTGCCTTCGGCTCAGGTCATGATCTCGGGGTCCTGGGATCGAGCCCCACATCGGGCTCTCTGCTCAGCAGGGAGCCTGCTTCCCCCCTGTCTCTCTGCCTGCCTCTCTGCCTACTTGTGATCTCTCTTTCTGTCGAAAAAATAAATAAAATCTTAAAAAAAAAGACTTTATTCATTTGACAGAGGGGCAGAGAGAGAAGGTGCACAAGCAGGGAGGGGGGCAGTAGGCATGGGAGAAGGAGTAGCAGACTCCCGGCAGAGCAGGGAGCTCGATGTGGGGCTGGATCCCGGGACTCTGGGATCAGGACCCGAGCCGAAGGCAGATGCTTAACCCACTGAGCCACCCAGATGCCCCTTTATTTATTTATTTTAGAAAGAGAGGGAGAGAGAATCTCAAGCAGACTTTGTGCTGAGAGCGGAGCCTGACACCAGGCTTGATCTCGCTACCCTGAGATCATGACTTGAGCCAAAAGCAAGAGTCTGATGTTTAATCGACTGAGCCACTCAGATGTTCCCAGCGTGAAGTTCTTGTAACCATGACTGGCTGCCAGTAAGCCTGTGTGCCACGGTTGTTGTTACCCCATATTTCATCAAATGTAAGATGTCACCCATTGAAAAATAATAGATGCCACTCAGGGAAAAAAAGAATGCTGCCGGTTGACTATGTCTCAAGTCTCTTTCATCACTAGAACCTTTACTTTATACTTCCCGAAGGAGCTGTTTATGACTTAGACAGAAATTCTCATATGTAATTCAGAGGCATACATAAAAGGGAAAATAGAAGCAAAATAAATTGGTTTACGGTATTCGGAAAACTCCTTCCCATTTAGACTCTGATAGAGACGGAGGCGCGATGTTTCTGTGTTTCGCCGCCACCTCCCCTGTGAGCCCTGGTGAGTCCTGCAGCGCAGCCCACCCCAACGATCCATCAGACAACTCTGAAGCCCGCAGCCCCAGAGCTGTCGCAAGCCAGCTTCTGGACTTCCGCTTGGGGAACTGTACCGATAAGTCTGGTTCTCTTCCCTGGGGCCTCACACCCTTTGAGTCCCGGGGTTAAGGGAGTGCCTGCTCGGTTCTTGCCTCCAGGGCTTCCTTCCTTCGGAGCTGCTGACGCCCTTTCTGCAGGGTTTGTTGCTTCGAAGCATGGGCGTGTGCAGGCAATGACAACTCTGTTAGGACTGTGGCCAGCCGGGAGACAACTCTACCGTGTAACCTGACTTGGGAGATTTCAGTGGGAGCAAGGAAGTGTCTTGGAATTGATGACACAGGAATAATCTCTGACCTTCGTGCTGGGGGTGGGGGGCTTCCATCCCTCCGGAAGGAGCCCTTGCATATGCTGTTCCTGCTCTCTCTCTTCCTCCCCTCTTTGCCTGCTTCACCCCATCATCCCCGGTCTCAGCTTCCTCATGTGGCCCCCTGCAGGCTGCCTTCCCCGACCATCCCAGGAGTCAGTCCCTTCACTGTCCATGCACATGGTATAGCTGCAATATTACATTTGAGCGCAGGTGTGATTTTGGGGGGTCATCTCCCCAGTGAACTGAGCCTTGTGGGTGCAGGGACTTGGGGGCTTTCATTACACCCCAGTATCTAGCGGTGTCTGGCAAGGCGCCGGCAGATGAAAGAATGAATGGAGGCGCCCTCGGGGAACTGGGAGGTCCTCCTGGCCTGTTTGTCTACAAGACATGCTGGGAGTCTCAGCAGTGCAGGGGTGGGGTAGGGAGGGTGAAGAGGAGACATGTTGAAGGCTTCTGCACTATACCCCTTCCTTCAGAGGCCAGAGTCCAGGCCACTTCTGGTTCAGAAGGGGAAATGGAGGCCTGTGAGGTCAGATGTCCTGTCTCAATCTGGTGTGCAGAGAGGATGGGGGAGGGTAGGGCGGAGGAGGGGGACTCACTCCTGGCTGGGGTTCAGAGGAGGTTTGTCGGGGTGGCAGCATCCGACCTCCCCAGGCTTCTGGGTTGGGAGCGGAGCTAGGGTGAGCTTGAGAAACACCGACGGGAAAGCGAAGCCGGCCATGTCAGAAGAGGCAGGTGTGAACGCCCCGACTCACCACAGGAGGCCCAGTGTCCTTGCAGAGGCCCTGGAAGACAAGAGGCCGAGGTCCTCTCCTCTAGTTTCAAGTTTCCAGAGGGGTGGGGGACTCACCCGCCATCATCCCCTGTGCCAGGAGGGCTGCGGGAGTCGCTCCGGGATGGCCCTGAGCCCACCTTCCCCTGCTAAGCTCCGGGCCAGTTCTGTGGCCCTGCAGAGATGCTGAGAGGATGTGGGGTGGTGAGGTGGGGGCTGAGGCAGGACTCTGGGGGTGCAGAGGCCCGCCTGCTCCCGGAAGGAGGAAGCTGCAAAGGCTGTCTGTGGCTGGGCCTCGGGATCCCCAACCAGAGGAACTTCCTCTTCCTCTCCGGGGCAGGTGTAGCTGCCACAGCGGGACCCACACCCTGACCGTGTCATGGATGGGGGCAAGGGGCCCAGACTCAAAGACTTCCTGAGTGGGAGCCTGGCCACCTGGGTGAGGGGGCAGGTGGGAGGCGAGCGGGAAAGAGAAGTGAGCAGCCAGGACGGGCTGGTGCTGGGTTTGGAGGAAGGTCCAGCAGAGTGGGGAGGGGGTAGGGACTGAGGGCAAGGGTGGGCACAGATGTGGGGCTGGAGAAGTCGAGGTAGCTGTGGGGCTGGAAAAGGAGTCCAGACCCAGGGGCCAGGGGCATTCAGGGAAGAGGTGAGGAGGAGGCTCAGGAGCTGGTCAGAGGGGCTCGGGAGTCACTCTGCTGGTAGGGGAGTTCCTAACCCAGTCGGCTGACCTGGCTTCGTTCCCCACAGGCGCTGGGACTGGCTGGCCTGGTAGGAGAGGCCGAGGAGCCGGAGGGGGAAGAAGAGGAGGAAGGAGAGGGGCCCCTCTGCCCGGAGAAGAAGTTCTTGCATCTCAGCGATGGGGCCCTGCTCCTCCGGGTGCTGGGCATCATGTAAGAAACCACAGGCCAGCCTAGAAGTCTGAGGTGGCCCCTCCCACAACAAGCAGCTGGGAGGAGCCTGAGGGCTGGTGGGAGGAGCCTGAGGACTGGTGGGAGGGGCCTGGTTGGGGGAGGTGGGGCCTTGATTGTGCCCCCTCCCACCTAGCTCCCTGTGCCCACAGCGCTCCGAGTTCTCGAGGGGGACCTCGAGTAGTCGGTGGCCGAGAGGGTCCTGCACCCCGGCGGGTGCGGAACCTGAACCACCTATGGGGCAGGCTGCGGGACTTCTACCAGGTGAGGGGCTGGGAAGGGGCGGCTGAGCCTGGGAGGCCCCCATGGGAAGGCCCCACTCCTAGGTCCTGTCTCCTTTGACCCCAGGAGGAGCTGCAGCTGCTGATCCTGTCGCCACCCCCAGACCTCCAGACGCTGGGGTTTCACCCCTTCTCAGGTGCTCTCTTCTACCACCCCTGCCTGCTTCTATCCCCTGGCCCCACCGCTAACTTTCTGTGGCTTGTGCTCCGCAGAGGAGGCGGTGGAGGAGTTGGAAGGCATCCTTCGGCTGTTGCTGGGGGCATCAGTGCAGGTGAGCAGGGCAGGGCAGGGTAGGGTCCAGCTCCGAAGGAAGACGTGGAGGCTTCCTGTGCCAGCATTTCCACCGCGTCTCCCCGCAGTGTGAGCACCGGGAACTCTTCATCCGACACATCCAGAGCCTCAGCCTTGAGATCCAGAGTGAGCTGGCTGCTGCCATCCAGGAGGTACTTGGGCTGGTCGAGAGCCTGGGACTGGTACTGCCACCTGGGGGCACCCTGCCCCTCTCCTTCCTCTGCTGAACTTCTCTCCCTACCTGCTCAGGTGACCCAGCCTGGGGCAGGAGTGGTGCTGGCGCTGGCTGGGCCCGAGCCTGGGGAGCTGGAGCCTCCAGAACTGGAGATGCTGTCTAGGAGCCTGCTGGGGACTTTGTTAAGGCTGGCGCGGGAGCGTGACATGGGGGCCCAGGTAGGAGGCACTGTGACCCAGGTGGAGGAATGGGACTGTGGCGCTCCAGATATGGGGGGGAGGGTGATGGGGGTTGGGGCCCAGATATGGGGTTGGAGTTGAGGGTCTTCAAGAGCAGAGCTGCAAGTGCCAGATGTGGCTTGTGGTGACCGGGGGGCATGGGTTGGGTTACCTCTGGCTTCTGACCCTCGACTTCCCACAGCGGGTGGCTGAACTGCTGCTGGAGAGAGAGCCGGCCCCCTTGCTGCCAGAGGCTCCTGCCAGGGCTCCCCCAGAGGGCTCCTCCCACCACCTGGCCTTGCAGCTGGCCAACGCCAAGGCCCAGCTGCGGCGCCTGAGGCAGGAGCTGTGAGTACCCCAGTCTCGGATGCGCCCTGGAGGGAGAGGGGCGATTAGACGTGGATAGAGACGTGGTGGCATCAGGCCTGGGGGTTCTGGGTCCCCAGAACCCTCCAGCGTCCCTTTTCTCCAGGGAGGAGAAAGCGGAGCTGCTTCTAGACTCCCAGGCAGAGGTGCAGGGCCTGGAGGCCGAAATCCGAAGGCTCCGCCAGGAGGTGCGCTCAGATGCTCCCTGCCGCTGCCGCATTCCCTAGCCCTCTCCTCACGCCTCCTCTGTCCCATCCCGGGCTCCTTCCCCTCCCCTAATCCCTCTGGCCCGCGGCTGGCCGTCCCCAGCTCCGCACCGTCTGACTCAGGCCCAGGCGCTGTCAGGACAGGCCAAGCGGGCCGAGTTGTACCGCGAGGAGGTAGAGGCGCTGCGGGAGCGGGCCGGTCGCCTGCCCCGCCTGCAGGAGGAGCTGCGACGCTGTCGCGAGCGGCTGCAGGTGGCCGAGGCTTGCAAAAGCCAGCTGGAGGTGAGACGGGAGGCGGGGCCTGAAGAGGGCGGGGCTCCGGGCGGGGCCTGGAGGCGGGGCTTGCTGGGGACCCAGTGGACCAGTAGGGGAAGCGACTTGGGGCCGGGAGAAGAAAGGTTGGGGTCTAATGGGCAGAGCAGTCGCGGCTAGGAGAAAGGGGTGAGGTGGTGTCTGGGGAGAGGCTGTCTGCAGAATGGGGCAGACGGAGAGGAGAGGTGGGGGCGGTAGGTAAGTGTAGGTCCTGGAGAGGAGGATGGGGCCGAGTGCTGGCGAAGAACTGTCTGGAGAGCGCCCTTCGCAGTGGAGCCTAGAGGGATGCCACCTTGGGAGGGGGTTCTTGGGGAAGAAGGGGCCTGGCCTACATCGGAGGGGGCGGGGCCAGATGCTAAGGAAGTGGTACCTGGATGGACCCTGGAGAGGGAGGAGCACGTGGGAGGGAGAGGCGGGGCCTGGAGAGCAAGCGGGCGCAGGGTCGGATGAAGGAGGGAAGGCGGGGTCTGTGGCCCTGGAGTGCTTGGGGGGTTAGCATCACATCGCCACTTGTTTCTGCTCCCCCCACCAGGAGGAACGGGTTCTCTCCGGGACTCTGGAAGCTTCCAAGGCGCTCCTGGAGGAGCAGCTGGAGGCTTCTCAAGAGCGCTGCGCTAGGCTGCACGAGGCTCAGCGTGAGAATCTGCTGCTGCGGACCCGTTTGGGCGAGGCCCATGCGGTGAGATGGCCCGAGTGACCCCCAGTCAGTGTCATCTGTGACCCTTGGCGACCCCAGTGGTTCCCCCAGAGTTCTCTAGTGCTCCCTAGGACCCTTGACTCCTTGTTTCCCCTAGTGATCTAGCCCACACGTTTGGTCTGGCCGTGGTGGGCAAGGCTTGTCTGACCCTGACCCGCCCCCAGGAGCTGGACACTCTGCGGCATCAGGTGGAGCAGCTGGCAGAGGAGAACGTGGAGCTGGAGCTGGAGCTTCAGCGGAGCCTGGAGCCGCCCCTGGGGTCTCCGGGGGAGGGTGAGTAGGGCCCCTGCGGAGGGGCTGTCTGTGGGACTGGCTGCCTGTTTTCCTGCAACTCCAGTGGGGATGGCTTCTGACTTCATTCTCATCCCAAGGTGTTGGGGGTGGGGGGAAGAACCAGGGATCTTGGCAAAGGGTGCAGAGGGGTCCTAACCTCATCTCCCATGTCCCAGCCCCTGTGCCAGGAGCAGTCCCCTCACTTCATGATGAAGTGAGAGAGGCAGAGGCTGGGCGGTTGCAGACCCTGGAGAGGGAGAATCGGGAGCTTCGTGCCCTGCTGCAGGGGCTCCGGGGGCAGCCTGAGGGCCGGGTGAGTCCCCTCCTCCACCCATTTTAGTTGGTCCTTCCCTGCCTCCTCCTGGGGGCTTGACCCTTCCTCTCCTGTGCCCTCAGCACCCCCTGCTGGAGGAGCGGAGCGAGGACTCCTTGGTTCCTGAGCTGCATGCGGCTCCCCAGGCTTGCCTGGCCTCAGACGAGCGACCCCGGGATTTGGTTGGCCAGGTCCGGGATGAAGGCTCTGAGGCCTCCGGCCCGGCTTCCCCAGTACCAGACTCGGCCCTTGAGAGAGTAGCTGTGCTTCCCCAGGCTTCTGACTCAGACGCACAGGTGATACAAAGGCCCCTCCCGATGGCTGCCACGGCCCCCCAGACTTCAGACTTGACCCTCCAGGAATCAGACCACGTTGGAGCAATACAGGAGCCCCTGGAGAAGGCCAGCCATGGAGCCCTTCTCCAGACTCCCAGCACTGTGGTGGCCCCTCAAGGTCCAGGGGTAGAAACTCAGGCCGAGCTGTTGGGAGGAGAGACTGGAGAGTCAGGGCCCAAAGCTCAGGTGCTGAGACAGGAGGGCCCTGCAAGCAAGCCTGGATCCTCAGAGCCCAGCCTCCGTGCGCAGCTGGAGGAGCAGGAGACCCTAGGCCAAGGGCTGGACCTACCCCAAGGGCAGAGAGAGGCCAGAGAGCATGAACAGAAACTGGAGGGGACGGTTGGGGACCCAGGCCAGCAAAATCCCCAGCAGAAGCCGGAAGGGGCCCTGGAGGCCCAGACCTGGGAAGGGCCCATCCCAGGGGAGATCCTGGCTGGTGATGTCCCTGAGCAGGAGGCCATGAGGGAGGAGGTGACAAGACTCAGGAGAGAGGCCGAGGCCCTTCGAGCGGAGCTAGAGGCTCAGGCCCGGAGGCTTGAGGCCCGAGGCATGGAGGCTGCCCGCCTCTCTGAGGAGCTGGCTCAGGCACGGAGGGCAGAGACGGAGGCCCATCGGGAGGTGGAGGCCCAGGCCCGGGAGCAGGCTCGACTGCGGGAGGCAGTGGAGGCAGCTGGCCGGGAGCTGGAGGCCGTGTCGCGGGAACGGGAGGCGCTGGTGGAGGCCCTGGCAGCTGCAGGCCGAGAGCGGAGGCAGTGGGAGCGTGAGGGGCCCAGACTGAGGGCCCGGGCGGAGGCAGCGGAGGAGCGGCTGCAAATGCTGGAGAGCGATGGCCGCCGGCACCTGCAGGAGGCTGAGAGGGAGAAGCAGGCCCTCCAGGAGGTATGTCCGGGCTCACAGCCTGGGGTAGGAAGTAGGGTTCTGGGCTGGTTGCTGGGGTTTGGGTTATCAATTCCATCAGTGGCCCCAGAGTGCTTGGCACCTACTGGGGCTGGAGAGAGAAAGGCAGAGTCCACCCCTGCCTTCCAAGAGGTGCTGGGCCCAGGACACTGGACTGATGGATGTCCCCTCTCTCTGGTGGGGTGGGCCGTAGGAGGAGATAAGAGTGTGAGTTCGGAGCCAGACTGCCTGGAGGTTCAGTCCTGGCTCTCGGACTGTGGGAGCCGACTCCCCTCCACCCTATTTCTCCTTCTGTAAAACGGGGGCGCTCTTCATCGCTGTCTCGGGTCTTTCGGGAAACCAAGGGCGATAACTGTGTGATGAGCCTAGTTTATGCCAGACAAAGGCTCAAGACATGTTAATTATATTTTAAAAAGATCTATTTATTTATTTTGATTTTTGAGAGAAGGGGGAAAGGGGCAGGGGGTGAGGGTGAGGGCAGGAGTGAATGTCAAGCAGACTCCAACATGGGGCTCGATCCCACGACCCTGAGATCATGACCTGAGCCGAAATCAAGAGTCGGACTGTTCACTGACTGAGCCATCCGGGTGCCCCAAGACAAGTTGATTATTATTAATATTATTTTTAAGATTTTAAAATTTATTTGAGAGAGAGAGTGTGAGTGCAGGGGGAGGGGCAGAGGAAGAGGGAGACAAGCAGACTACCCACTGAGCAGGGATCCTGACCCGGGGCTCGATCCCAGGACCCCAAGATTATGACCTGGACTGAAATCAAGAGTCAGACACTCAAGCAGCTGAGCCACTCAGGTGCCCCAAGACCTGTTGCAAAGGATGCAGGAGGCCATGGGAGAGGGAGCTGGTGCTGGGGTGGAGGCAAAGAGGCTTTGGAGAAGGGTGTGAGGAAGGGTCGGGATCCCACTAGGTGGGAAGGGCACTTTAGAGGGAACGGCATGTGCGGAGACCTGAAGGCATTACAGATGCTCAGGTGCCTGATGGGTGGGGGGTTCACCAGTTCACCAGCAGGTTCGTACTGGGCAGGGCCTCATCTTCCTTTCAAGCCGAGGAAGGAGTTGTGGTGGTTCTTGGGAAGGAAATGATCTCAATGACCTTTACATGAGGGCCATGACCTTTAAACCCAGCAGGGTGTTGAAGGGGGGGCCCCGAGTTGCGAGGCCCCTCGGGGGAAGCGGAGGAGGCTAGGAGGCGATAGGAAGGGTGTTCAGAGCTTTGCGCTGTGGCAGTATCGTAGCCAATGAGGTTTATCCGAGGCGCGATTATTGCTAATTGAAAAGGAAGGGTGTTCAGGCCCGGGGCCCCATGCTGCAGGGGTGGGGTGTGCACACTAGGAATCAAATCTTCCAGCTGAGCCATTTCCAGTCTCATCCCTGTTGTCCAGATGAGGACCCTGAGATTCAGAAAGAAGGGGTCATTTGCTGAGAGCCCTCTCGGGCGGAGAGGAGCTGGAACACACTGTTGGGTTGACCCGGGGTGAGGCGTCAGGCAGAGCAGGGCAGGGGAGTGGGGGAATGGGGGTGCGGGGGGAAGGTAGGTGGAGAGGGGGTCTCTGGGGTTCACTCTGTAGGATGTGACTGAGCCACACCATCAGGCACACCCGGCTTCTGGCCCAGATCTCCGACCAGCTGGCTGTGCCGTTAGGGGCATGGTCCTTAACCTGTCTCGTGTCCTGGGAAGCTCGAATTCAGATGACCTGCCTTCCCAGTGACCGTGGAGAGCTAGGGGCAGCTGGGGAGTGGGGATGCCAGCAGGCGGGCAGGGCAGGTGAGGGTAAGGCGTGCTCCGAGGACTGAGGACTGAGCGCTGGAAGAGCCTGAGGACAAAGGGGAATTTTGTGAGATTTCCTGGGCAGAGCGGTTCTGGTGATGACTGGGTGTGGTGTAGGCGGAGGTGGCTAGACCGGGGAGGTCAGGGAACCTGAGGCCAGGCGGCCTGTCCCTGTGTGCTGGGTGGAGGGCAGGAGGTGCAGTGGGGGCAGAGTGCTGAGGACCTGGAAGAGGCCAGTTCTGGGGTTTGGCCCGAGGTTCAGGTTTCTTCATGGGTACCACTGTTCTTTCTACCCTTAGCCCTTGGGTTCTCCTGGGTGTGGGCCAGCAGGCAGCAGGGCCTCATGGAACTCGTAGTTTTTCCAGTGAGAGGCAGTGGCCAAGGGTGTCCAGAAGGACAGTCGCCCCAGGGGAGACTCGGTGGGGTTGCAAACCCAGGAAGGTCAGAGCAGCAGCGGTAGACTTGGTGTCCAGAGACAGGCTTTGGTAGGCAGCTGGTCCGAGTTGGCCCTGGCTTGTGGTTTCATCCTGCCAGGGCCCCTGCATCTCAGAATGGTTTGGTCTATCTCTGCATCCCGCTCTGCCCCCTTCCGCAATGGTGCAGCCCAACCGCCATAGGACTCCGGCCCCTCTCTCCCCACCCACCAGCCCCCTCTGAGGTTGGGCCTGACATTCACCCAGTTCCTGTCCTCTGTCCCCATCCCTCTGTGGCCCAGGGCACTCCTCCTGTCTGCCTCTTCTAAATCCCTCTTTCCCTCACGTGGCCAGCATGGCCTCATCACGGAGGACACGGCTCGCTGCCACTGGGCGCACGAGGAACCGTGGGCTCAGAGAGGTAAAGACACTTGACTGGCGAGCGTCTCTGACTCCTGGACCATGGGTCTCCTTCCTCCGCCGCCAAGCTTACCTCCCAGCTCGTCCGCAGTCACTCTGAAAGGTGGCCAGGCTTTGTTCCCATTTTACAGATGGAGAAGTAGAAGGCCAAAGGGTTAAAGATCTTGGCCCAGGATGGGGCGCCTGGCTTGCTCCATCAGTAGAATACATGACTCTAGATCTCAGGGTCATGAGAACCTACTTATAAAGATATTTTCCTAGGGTGATGGAAGAAAGACAGAAAGCTAGGTCTCCAGATGCCATCTGGCCCTCCCTGGGGAAGGATGGGGGAGGGTGGTGGTCTTCCCTAACGCTCTGAGCCTGCTGTGCCTGCCCTCAGGAGCTGGAGAAGGCCGTGGTGCGGGGCCGGGAGCTGGGCTCGCGGCTGGAGCATCTGCAGAGCGAGCTGAAGCAAGCCGCCCTGGAGCGCCAGGAATTTCTCCGGGAGCAAGAGCTCCAGCACCAGAGGTGGGGTGTGGCCCCAGGGCAGAGAGGGGGCAGCCGGGACTGGGGGAGGGGTCGGTGCCACGGCTTCTCCCGACAGGTACCAGGGCCTGGAGCAGCGGCTGGAAGCTGAGCTGCAGGCGGCGGCCACCAGCAAGGAGGAGGCCCTGAGGGAGCTCAAGACCAGGGCTCTGCAGCTAGAAGAGGAGCTGGTCCAGGTGAGGCGTGCGGAGCGCTGGCAGCCTCGTCCTACCCCGCTCTCCATCCTGCCTGAGCACATCCAGGGCTGTGCACGCTCCGGTCCCTCTAGCCCCATGCTGGTCTTGCCCCTTGAGTTTTGGCCCGTCTTTCGCCTTGTGCCCCATTTGGGGGCATCTTGGAGAGTGCCCCGTGCTTGGGGGTCAGGCGGACCCTGCCCAGGCTCTGGAGTCTTCCGGGGTCCTGGAGCCTTGTTTCCCTCATTCGTCTGGCGGACGTACCCCAGTGGCTCTGCTTGGAGGTGCCGGCTGTGTTTCTCCAGGGCCTCACCGCTCCCGAGTGAGCTCAGTTACGGCCCTTTTTCTTGGCTGGCCATTGTTTCTGAGGCTCCCAGCTCAGGGCTCAGCTCTGGGGTGTGGGGAGGCCCAAGAACAGGCAAGGACACAGGTCACCATAACACGGGGTGTCAGGGGACAGCGGGCCCCCAGCAGAGCCCCTGGTGGGTGCATGTAGCTTGGCTGGGGGGGAAGTGGCGTTGAAACCCGAGGCCCAGAGGAAAAGCAGGGTGGAGAGAGGCTGGAAAATGCTGTAGAACTGAGTGACACAGAGCAGGGCAGATGGAGAGTGACAGATGGAGTGTGGGGGTGGGGGAACCCATGATGGATGGGGGAGGGGCACGGCCGAAGGGGTGAGGGTCCCCTGGGTTAGGTTCTTGCACCATCCTCAGGCCTCCTTCACGCTCCCGCGTGACCTCCCGGGGCCTCTCCTTGCAGCTGCGCCAGGGCCCCGAGGGGCTGCAGTTGGACAGATACGCTGAGCCGAGGACCCCGGGGGCCCAGAGTGGGCGGCTCATCGAGGTGGAGCGCAGCGTGAGTGTCGCCCGTGGCGGGCATGGGGAGAGGGGTTTGGCCCAGTGGCCTGGCCCCTGCTGACCCCCCACTCCTCTCTGGGCAGAATGCGACGCTGGTGGCCGAGAAGGTGGCTCTGCAGGGGCAGCTGCAGCACCTGGAGGGACAGCTGGGGAGTCTGCAGGGGCGCGCCCAGGAGCTCCTGCTGCAGAGCCAGCGCGCCCAGGAGTACAGCAGCCGCCTGCAGGTGGGTGGCGGTCTGGGTGCCCTGTCCCCTGCCCTAGCTCACGCCCCCTTTCCTCTGCCACCCACTGTTTTCTCTGCCCTAGCTCCCAGCCTACCGCCTTTCCCGTTGCCTTGTGCCTGACCTCTGAACACGCTAATCGGCACCCCTCTTCCCTGCTCCTGCTCCCTTGTACTTGCCCCCTCTGGCCCGGTCTTCCCCCTTCCCCTCATCTCTGTGGTTTTGCTCAGCTCCATCCCTCTCAACAGCCAGCCCTTAGTCCCTACTGCTTTCCCTGCCCTTACCCCGCCCCGGTTTCCCCACCCCTGCCCTGTCCCCTCCACGGCCTGGCACCAGCACCCATCTCCGTGATACCGCTCCCCTCTCCTTGCCCTCTAACCCTGCCTCTGCTTTCTGTTCCCTGTCGCCCCCGCTCCAGTGCTCTGCCTCTGTAGTTCTCTCTTGGATCCTCTGCCCTGCCCCTCGCCTTTTGCGCCCAGTCCCATACCTCTTTCGGAACTGGGATCACACCCACTCCTCTGCCTAGGCTGAGAAGTCTGTGCTGGAGATGCAGGGGCAGGAGCTGCACCGGAAGCTGGGGGTGCTGGAGGAGGAGGTGCGGGTGGCGCGGCAGTCCCAGGAGGAGACCCGGGGGCAGCAGCAGGCTCTGCTTCGCGATCATGAGGCCCTGGCCCAGCTGCAGCGGCGGCAGGAGGCCGAGCTAGAGGGACTGCTGGTGCGGCACCGTGACCTCAAGGCTAACATGCGGGCCCTGGAGCTGGCCCACCGGGAACTGCAGGGCCGGTGAGCCTCCCCCAGACTCCCGGCTTCTCTCCCCAGCACCCCCAACCTGCGTGGAGCAGACTCCCTGGGTGGGTCTGACCGCCCCCTGCTCCCCCTGCCCAGAAGCACCACCACTCAACACAGCCAGCTCTGCTGCCATGGCCTCACGTGTGGCTGGGCTCTGGGCTGAGCTCACCCCAAGGCTCGTTCTTCATGGGCAGTGGTGGGCACCCCGCCAGCATTCTGCTCCTTGGCTTTGTTTGGGGGCCGGTGCTTAGGAGAGGGCAGACCCCAGAGAGTCTGGCCGCCCGCTTGCTCCGGCCCCAGGTCTCTGCAGCCCTCTCGGTCCCTGTGCATCCCAGGCACGAGCAGCTGCAGGCCCAGAGGGCTAGCGTGGAGGCGCAGGAGATGGCCTTGCTGGCAGAGCGAGAACGCCTGATGCAGGACGGGCATCGGCAGCGCGGCCTGGAGGAGGAGCTGCGGAGGCTGCAGAGCGAGCATGACAGGTACCAGCCCTGGCACGGGCCCCGCTGCTCTCCGGCCAGGTCTCTGTGTTCCTGTCTGCGAAGTGGGTTGGTGGTGAGTTAGACACTGTCCCTGTGGGATCCCGCTTTGGTTGCTCTCCCCCAACAGGGCTCTTCTGGCCCCCGTGGGAGGCCTGGGATGGGGACCGAGTGCCCTGGGAGAGCAACTCTACCGGGTTCTGCAGGGCTCAGAAACTGCTGGCCGAGGTGTCACGGGAGCGGGGTGAGCTGCAGGGGGAACGCGGGGAGCTGCGGGGCCGGCTGGCGCGGCTGGAGCTGGAGCGGGCCCAGCTGGAGGTGCAGAGCCAGCGTCTGCGTGAGTCCAACCAGCAGCTAGACCTCAGCGCCTGCCGGCTGACCACGCAGTGCGAGGTGTGGAGAGGGGTGGGCGGCGGCCTGCTGGGGGCTGGGGAGTGGTCCGTGGGGGGTTGGGCAGGGACGGGGGATGGAAGGTAGCCACCTGGAGCCCCATTAAACCCCCCACCTGCCCTACTGTCTGCCTCCCACCCCCCCAGCTGTTGACAGAGCTTCGGAGTGCGCAGGAAGAGGAGAACCGGCAGCTGCTCGCCGAGGTTCAGGCCCTGAGCCGGGAGAACCGGGAGCTCCTGGAGCGCAGCCTGGAGAGCCGGGACCACCTGCACCGTGAGCAGCGCGAGTACCTGTGAGCAGGCCATGGGGGGCCCAGCTTGGCTGCCCAGAGCGGGGGGCGGGTCCTGGAGACCCCGTGCCTGCTCGTGGGGTGATGCCCAGGGAAAGGGCTGGGGCTGACCACCTGGGACTCAGGACAGCAGCGGTTCGCCAACACTGGATTAGCCCCAGTGTCCTGAGCCTCCCTCCTGCCTGGCCTCATGCCTGTGTCCTCCCTCCTGCTCGCAGGGACCAGCTCAATGCGTTGCGCCGTGAGAAGCAGAAGCTGGTGGAGAAGATCATGGACCAGTACCGAGTGCTGGAGCCCGGGCCTCTGCCCCGGATCAAGTGAGGGGCCCGTCCACCCCCTGGAGCCGGGGATCCTCCCAACCTCTGCCCCTGCCCTGCCCGCTCCAGGCCCCGATGAGGGTTTGCCTGGCTTTTGCCATCCCCAACGTGGCCCTCTTGTCCCTCCTTCCTCCCTGGCCTTACCCCCTCTTGTGCCCTCTTGCCCCCAGGAAGGGCAGCTGGTTGGCAGACAAGGTGAAGAGGCTGATGCGGCCCCGGCGGGAGGGAGGCCCCCATGGGGGGCCACGCCTGGGGGCCGATGGGGCTGGCAGCACCGAGAGCCTGGGGGGCCCCCCAGAGACGGAGCTCTCCGAGGGCAGGGAGGCAGATGGGACAGGTGGGTCTGGGGGCCAGGTGACCAGGATGGTCCCTACCCCATGTCTCCTATTCTCACCCTGGTGCTTGCCAACGCCCTTGGCTCTCCCTTCCTCTTGTGTACCCCGCTGGCCTTCCCTGTTGCAAGCCCCTCAGCTCGTGCCTCCCTCCTGCCAGCGCTGCCACTCATCCCATCCTGCGGGCCCGCAGCGGTGTTTAGGACCTCAGAGCAGCAGGGGACTTTAGCAAGAGGTCATTTATCCCAGGCCCAGGGAGGGGACATGCCTTGCCCAAGGTCATACAGTGGGTTAGTGTCAGAGCCAGCTCAGGCCAGCCTCCTGTCCCCTCCCTCCTTCACCCAGACCTCACCCCTGCCTCTTGCAGCCTCCTTTCCTTGCCCTTTAGCAGCATCAGCCCGCTCGCCCCTCCGCTCTGCCCAGCCCCTCCCTGCACAGCTCCACACCCTGCCTCCCTATACCTTTGCAGGATCCCTTTCCCCTGCACCCATGCGCCGGGCCCAGAGCTCCCTCTGCCTTCGGGACGAGACTCTGGCAGGGGGGCGGCGGCGGAAACTCAGCTCGCGATTCCCGGTGGGGCGAAGCTCTGAGTCGTTCAGTCCCGGGGACACCCCCAGGCAGCGATTCCGACAGCGCAGGCCGGGCCCCCTGGGTGCGCCCACCTCCCATGGCAAAGGTGAGAGACCAGGGTCCCTGCTCCCATTTGCTCTCTGGCTCCCTTGGACCCAGCAGCCCCTTGGCTTTCCTTCCGGTCCCTTGGGTCTCCGCACAAGCCCTGCCCACCTCTGCTCTGGTCCCCATGGCCCATTGGCTGCCTTGTGCTCTCCCAGGACCCAGCGTGGGGTGGGATGGCTCTATCGAGACCCTGTCGGAACACAAAGCCGATGCTGACGGAGAGGGTGAGTGGGGGTATCTGGCCTGCCGGGGCCCGTGGTGCATCCACTCATCTACTTGACAGTGAGCCTTTACCGAGTGCCAGGTGATATACGCTAGGGATACAGCAGGGGATCCAGCTGGAGATACAGCAGCGAGCATTCGGGTGCAGGAGGGAGATAGTAAACAGTGTGCATAAAAATAATAATTATCTACAACGGCCCTGTCCAGTGGAAATAGGACGTGAGCTACATGTGTAATTTAAAATTTTCTAGTAGCCTCATCAGGAAAGTAAAAGACTGGTAAAATTAATTTTTAAAAAAGATTTTATTTATTTATGGGGAAAAAGCCAGGGATAGCAAGGAGAGAGGGAGCAGGCAGGAGAGAGAGAAGCGGCTCCCCACTCAGCAGGGTGTCCGATGTGGGACTTCATCCCAGGACCCTGGGATCGGGACCTGAGCCGAAAGCAGACACTTAATGACTGAGCCACCCAGGCATTCCCCTGGCTTTTTTTTTAAATGGCTTTATTTATTCAGGTAAAATTAATTTGAATAACATATTTTATTTATCCCATTATACCTGAACTGTTACCATTTCAACCTGTCATCAGTGTGGAAATTCATTAATGAGCTATTTTAATTAATTCATTATTATTAGTTATCCTTTATTAAAGAGAGAGTTTGTATTATTTTTTTCTTGCTACGACCTTGAGCCCAGTGGCCGTTTTACACTCCGGCACGTGGAGGTTCAGATGGGCCACATCTCCCGTGCTTGGTCCCGCGCTGGGCAGCTCAGCCCCAGAATGTTAGGAGATGGCCATGCTCTGGGAAGGACGGAGAGCAGGGGGAAGGTCAGGAGCTCTGGGTGGGGCAGGTGGCAGTTTTGACTATAGTGCTCAGGGTGGTCCTGAGGGAGGAGGTGAAGTGGGAGCAAAGACTAGGAGGTGAGAGTTTTTCCTGTCAACATGCCTAGGGACAAGCATTTCAGGCAGAGGGAACAGCTGAAGCAAAGGTCTGGCAAGTTCAAGGACAGGCAAGGTGGCCAGTGTAGCTGGAGTGGGGGTGGGGAGGGTGGGGGGTGGGGAGCTGCGGTGAGCTGCAAGGGGCAGTGGGAGGGGCAGAAGGTGGAGGGCCCTGGGGGGCCGCCTGGAATGCTGGGAGCTCCTGTGGGAGCGGGTGTGAGCTGAGCCTTCCTCTTCAGGCCTCGAGGTGCAGGAACCGGAGAAACGCCCTCTCACCCCTTCCCTCAGCCAGTGACGCCCTGTGGACTGGGGGCTTGGGAGTGCGGTCCTTTCACTACCGGAGTCCCAGTGCGGGCCTCTGGTCGCCCAAGAACTCAGGGATCCAGGCCACCTGGAGCCAGTCCTTGGACAAGGAGGCCTGGGCCCCCAGCTCCTCCGATGCCTACCCTGGGGCCCTGAGATGGAGCAGGGATAAGCCTGTGGACAAAGGGGACAGCTGGTCCCCAGGAGCAGCTCCTCGCCAGGGTACTGGCTCTGCCTTGCGGCCCTCGCTGAGGAGGCCGGCTCTGGGTGACCCCCCAGCTGAAGGAGATGGGCAGAGGTGGGCACGAGAGCCCACTGCTTGGTCTGGGCGGGGGGCCAAGGACTGTTCACTGGGGAGGGTGACCTGGGCCCCTCTCTGAGCTGTATCTGGGATGCAAGGGTCATGAGAATAAAGCCGGGATAAGACCAACTGAATCTGTGTTCTGTGTCTGCTGGCCGTATCCAGGAGTCCCAGGGCACCTGCGATGCACACAGCCGTAGTCTGTGTGGGCTGGGTTCCTCCGTGCCCGTGGGCTTCCTCACCCTGCTTTCTTCGAGAGATGGGCTAGTCGGGCTTGCTTGGATGTCCCAGTGGGCTGGGGAGGTAGGGTTCTGGGCAGCCCAAGTCTGGGCTCTGTCTTTGCTGAGAAGGCGGGGTCTGGGCTCCAGGGAAGCCCCAGATGCTCCAACCCCTCCTCCTCCTCTACTTTTACTTCTTCCTGGCTCCTCATCCTCTTTCCCCACCCCTCAAGGGTTGAGCTCCTCCCCAGTGGGTTCTCAGCCCAGTGGGATGTCACCTAGTGTCTCAGGCTTTCATGGAGGGACACAGGAGGTAGAAAGACATTGGTCTCTGACCTGGGCTTCCAGAACGACACCCAGGAAAGGGGCAATTAGGCTAGCTGGCAGGACGTGAGTCAAGGCACCTGGTGGCGCCCGGGGCAGGGTGGGGCTGCCAGGGCTGAGGTGAGGCAACCTGAATGGGGGGGTGGGGGTGGGGTGGGTAGAGCTGGGAGGGGTGGCCCACGCTTCAGAGTCTGGTGAGGTGGGAATGGACCCCAGCCTCCAGCTGGGCTGAGGAGCTGAAAGGCCCTTCCCATAGCCCTCCGCCTCTGGGCTCTGGTGGCCATCTGCTCTGTTGGTGGTTCCTGTCAGTGGTCAGGGAGGCTCCAGAGGACAGGCCAGCCAGGGGGCCCTGGGTGGGACCATGAGAGGAGGCTGCCTGTGTGGCTCTGACGCCTTTTTTTTTTTTTTTAAAGATTTTATTTATTTTATTTGACAGAGATCACAAGTAGGCAGAGAGGCAGGCAGAGAGAGAGAGGAGGAAGCAGGCTCCCTGCTGAGCAGAGAGCCCCATACGGGGCTCAATCCCAGGACCCTGGGATCGTGACCTGAGCGGAAGACAGAGGCTTTAACCCACTGAGCCACCCAGGTGCCCCTCTGACACCTTTTTTGAGGTTACTTTGGGCTCTGTGCTGGGCTTGGGGACCACAGGAGACAGAAGCACAAGAGGGGCGCATGGCACTGGTTGGGCTTCGAAGGGTGGCAAGGGCCTGAGGTGCTTTCACTTGTCCACTCTAAAGAGATTTGGTCAGGAAATCAGTCACTCCTCCCTGCCACAGCGGGAGACTCGCCCGCACTGCCCCCTCCCCACCGTGTCAGCGCCGCCTGCAGGCGCCACCTGGGCAGGCACCGCCCGGACACGGGGTCCTCAGGGAGCCCCAGGAGCCCAGGCCCTCCTCTGCAAAGGCAAGTCCAACACGGAGTGAGAGGCGCTGGACCGAGGTTCCTCGGGCAGCACCTGGGCAAGGATACACCTGAGGCTTCCAGGTGTCAAGGGAACATATACATCCCCTCCCCGCTTTGCGCTGGTCGGGTGATCAAAATCGAGTGAGTGAACTGAGATCTTGATGAAAACTCTCACTGGCCTGGTGGCTAAGAACTGGACAGAATCGCTTGACTGCCGGAGGTCCGGTCCCCTGGAGGGGGCGGCTCAAAGGCGCCTGGGTGCCCCCCCCCCCACCCCCGGGCACGGCCCGGGTGTCTCAGCTTCAGCGGGCACTCCCGGGGGCAGACATCTGGCTCGGGAGCGTCCACCCAGTAGAGGCTCCAGGATCTCCCCCGACCGCAGACGCGGTTTGCAAAGGGTGTTCCCAGGACCCCAGGAGGGTCGCCCGCCGTCCCGGAGCGCACTGCCCTGCGGCCCGCCCCGCGCGCCCGAGGGAGCCGGGCCGCCCCCGCCCGCCCACCGGCAGCCCGGCGCTGTCACGTTCCAGCCGCCTGACTCAGGCCGCGCGGGGCGGGGAGCGGGAGGCGGTGCCGGCGCCCGCCTCGGCCCCCGGAGGCGGCACCAGGAAGCGCCCGCCCCGGCCGGAGCCGCCATGTAACCGGCGCCGCCCGGAGCAGAGCCGCGCGGGGGCCCCCCCGGCGACCCGCACGCCATGGGGGACGAGGACGAGGACGAGGGCTGCGCCGTGGAGCTGCGGATCACCGAAGGTGGGCCGTGGGGTGGCCGGGGGGCGCGGGACCGGGTGAGGGCCGCTGGGACCCGGCCGGGGAGGGGGCATGCACCGGCCGGGCTCATTCGCCTCCTGTGCCCACAGCCAACCTGACCGGGCACGAGGAGAAGGTGAGCGTGGAGAACTTCGAGCTGCTCAAGGTGCTGGGCACGGGAGGTGAGGACCCCCACACCCCCCTGGGGGCAGGTGTCCCCGGACTGGTGCCCTGGGCCTCCCAACCGGCACACCCGCGCCTGGTCCTGGGCCAGGCCTCCAGCGATGCCCCCCACCCTTTCCCGCTCGGCCCGCCTTGCCTGCCCCGCCCTGCCCTGCCAGGGTTTGCATGCCCACTCCCAGGGACATGCCTACTCCTAGCGCTGCTCCACATTCTCGTGGCTCCTCCCTGCGAGGTCCTCGGGGATTTGCCAACACCCTCCAGGCTTTGCAGCCCTCCTGAGGGATTTGCACACCTCCTCCCCCGAGCGGTATGGGAGTCTGGTCTCCTGCTTTGCTCACTCCCAGCTTTGCACAGTCCCCGGCCTGGGTTTTTTGCACATCCCTCCCTGGTCCACTTTGCATCCCCCCCGCATCTGTCCCATCTGCCCAGTTCTGCCTGTGATCTGCCCCCACCCTGCACGGCAAGCCTCCCGGAGTTGCACGCCTTCTAGCCTGTTTTGCACAGTCTCCTCCCCGCTTTTGCAGACCCTCCGGGGCTGCATACGCCTCCCGCACCCCAGCTCCCCCCACCCAAGTCTCCATCAGCCTTTTGCACCCTTGCCTCTCTCTCCAGCTCCTTCCCCCGGTTTCCACACCCTCTGGGTTGGCATCCCCCCCGCCCCGCCCCCACCAGTCCGCACCACCCTTCGGCTCACGGTCTGCCCTGCGCTGGCTCACTGCTCCCACAGCCTACGGGAAGGTGTTCCTGGTGCGGAAAGCCGTCGGGCACGATGCAGGGAAGCTGTACGCGATGAAGGTGCTGCGCAAGGCCGCGCTGGTGCAGCGCGCCAAGACGCAGGAGCACACGCGCACCGAGCGCTCGGTGCTGGAACTCGTGCGCCAGGCGCCCTTCCTGGTCACGCTGCACTATGCCTTCCAGACAGACGCCAAGCTGCACCTCATCCTGGGTAAGGGTGGGCCCCTGCTGACCTTGGGGGCCACAGCGGCAGCTGGGGCTGCTCCGCTCCATCAGGGCGGCTTCCCACCCTCCACTCCAACCCCCAGACTACGTGAGTGGAGGCGAGATGTTCACCCACCTCTACCAGCGCCAGCACTTCAAAGAGGCTGAGGTGCGCGTGTACGGGGGCGAGATCGTGCTGGCCCTGGAGCACCTGCACAAGGTGGGTGAGGACCTGGGCTCGCTGTGGCTCTGGGTCTGGGCCTGGTGCCAGGCCGCCCCACAGGGCAGCCTGGATGCGCTCTCTCTTGGGTGGTCTCGGTGGGGGCCAGAGTCGCTTCCCCAGGCCTTCTGGAAGGGAAGGCCTTAGTGCTGCCTGGGGAGGGGTCTCTTTCCTCTCCCCTTCTCTGCCCCCCCCCCCAGCCAGTACCTCCTCAAAGGGGGTTTCCTCTGACAGGGAACTTGGGGCTGCTCCCGGGGCCATACTCCACAGAACTTCCTCAAATGGAGACCTCATGCCTTGGCTCCCAAGGCCTTGCAATGGGTCTCTTCACCCAGGCTCTCCTCCTTCTGGGTCCTTCGGGCCTGTTCCCAGGGAGTCCTCCTTCCTTGCTTTTCCCATGTGATGGGAAGTGGCTTTTCCCATTTGATGGCCCGGGCCTGGGCCTAGTCCTGCACTGGAGATCCCTTCTCTAGGGGGGGCTCCCCTTATCCCGAGCTGGGTTTTGGTGCCCTGGCACAAGCCATAGGAGGGGGGGCTGTTGGGGAGGAAGAAACGTCAGTGCTTCTCTTGCACCTGCCAGCTGGGTATCATCTACCGGGATCTGAAGCTGGAGAACGTGCTGCTGGACTCCGAGGGCCACATCGTCCTCACGGACTTCGGGCTTAGCAAGGAGTTCCTGACGGAGGAGGTGAGCGAAGGGCAGTCTTCCCGCCTCCCGCACCTCTGTTCAAGCCTTCGCCTTCCTTTCTCCTGCTCCGTGCCTGGCTCTGCGTGCGTCATGGCGGCGAGGTGAACAGGTGGGGGGCCCGCCTGCAGGAGGCTCCCTGTGCTCTCACCCTCCCAAGCCCAGCAAGTCCTGCTCTGAGCCTTGAGCACTGCTGGGTGCCCACATGGGTCCTCTTGCCCTCCCAGAAAGAACGAACCTTCTCCTTCTGTGGCACCATCGAGTACATGGCTCCCGAAATCATCCGCAGCAAGTCAGGGCACGGCAAGGTGGGTTTGCGTGGGAGTGGGTGGGAGCGGCGGTGGTGGGGAGGCAGGGGCGGCCACAGGCCCTCACCCTGGCTCTGCCCCCGGCAGGCTGTGGACTGGTGGAGCCTGGGCATCCTGCTCTTCGAGCTGCTGACCGGGGCCTCGCCCTTCACCCTGGAGGGTGAGAGGAACACGCAGGCAGAGGTGTCCCGGTGAGCAGGGCTGGACGAGAAGGGGAGGTGGTGAGGGGCCTGGGCACAGTTGGGGAGGGGGCTCGCTGCCCCTGACGCCCCCCCAATCCTCCCAGACGGATCCTGAAGTGCTCCCCTCCCTTCCCCCCCCGGATCGGGCCCGTGGCACAGGACCTGCTGCGAAGGCTACTTTGCAAGGACCCCAAGAAGCGGCTGGGTGCGGGGCCCCAGGGGGCCCAGGAAGTCAAGAACCACCCCTTCTTCCAGGTGAGGCTGCTGACTCTCCCCCACGCCTCTCTGCATACTACCCAGGCCAGGCCACTGCTCTGGGTTGGGGGATGGTCTGAGACCAGCTGGTTTCACCTGACTTAGAAAAACCACCCCATAACGTGGGTTTGTTTTTCCCATCTCTGGTGCAACTTGGAAGGCGTGTTTCTGGGGGAAAGGATTGTAGGTTTGTTGACCGTCAGGGCTGGCAGGGGCTTGAAAATGGCTTCATCAGGTCCTTCCACCGGACAGGTTCAGAGAAGGGAGGCGACCTGCTCCGGATGGCACAGGAGATGGTGTAGAGCTGGGGACAGCTTGCAGGTGTCATCAGCAGTCCAAGTCACACTTAGGGTTCTCTGCACCCACCCAGGCATTCTGTTCTTTGTTCCTCTACTCTCTGTGTGCCTGTCATTCTGATGGGCAGTTGGTCAGCCACTTGGGTTTTGTTCACTTGTTAAGAGCACCCACAGGTTAGAGGGCGGGGTGAGATGAATTCTGTTTCCTGGCGAGATCTTGCTGGCTCGAGTGCTGTGTGTGGCTGGTGTCCTTGCCTAGCAGGGCCCTGTAACAGTGAACACCTGCCGTGTGTTGGCTCTTTGCTGATTATTTCATGTAACCTTCAGAAGCATTCTGATGATCCCCATCTTTCCAGATGGAGAAACTGAAGTTCAGAGAGGGTAAGTCATTTGCCCAAAGGTCACCCAGCCAGGAAGTGATGGAGCTCAGATCCAAACCCAGGTCTGGGTGATTTGAAGCCCAGACGCTTCTTTGCTGTGTCCTGTTTACTTGTGGCATCAGATTTGCCACTTGTCTGACATCCTAATGGAAGTGTCCCTTTCTGGGGATTTACTGCGGGTCAGGCACTCAGTTATCCCTGCTACGAATGCTGTTTCCAGTCTTCCCACCACGGTCCATTGGAGATGCTTTCTGAGACAGACCTCGTGGTGAAGTTGTCCCTTCGTGGGGGAAGGGGCTGAGCAGCGTCAGTTTCCTTAAGTGGACTCCTCAGGCCCCACCCTGAGCACATGCCAGCCCCTGGATTCTGGGAGTGGGTTGATTGGCAATCAGACTGGAGAGGCGCTAAGGTCTTTGAGGCCCGATGCTTAGAAGGTGTGTTCCCCACAGTACCCCTTCTCTCAAGATAGCCTCTTTGGTGATAGCAATGCTGAGGTCCTGGTGCCAGACCTGGGGCCTTCGAGACCAAATCAGGCCTCTTGGCTGCAAGTGATAAAAAGTTCAACTCAAAATGGTGATATCCCTGGAACAGTTTGACTGCCAAGAAAAGAGACAGTGGTCTAAATAAAACAGAGGTTTATTTATTTATTTCTGTTCTCATGTAAGAGGTTGGCGGGCCAGGGCTGCTGTGGTGTTTTCATAAATACAACCTCCTTTCTTCCTTTTTTAATGCTCCTCCATTCTTAGCATGCAGCCTCCAGCCCCAGGGTTGCCTCTTGGTCCAAAATGGCTGCTGGAGCACTTGCCATTTAGGCTCTAATCTAGGCAGAAATCAGGGGGGAAAAGGGGAAGGGCAAAATGGGCACGTGCCAACTTTCACCTTCCTCTTGAGGTTCTTTCTCTGGATTCTTACGTTTTTTGCTTACAGGTTATGGGTCACCCCTGAGTACAAGAAAGTTTGTTAAATCCTGGGTTTTAGTTATGTACATTGCTTCCTATAATAACATCAGGGCTATGGTACTAAGGAAGACAGGGAATATGGAAGTAGGGTGGGCGACGAACAGTCTCTGCCATCCTAGCTTAAACATAAAAAGGCATGTTTTAGCTCCTGTATTTGAAAAGTCTAAGGAAAAGTGATGCAGGCAAGGCTGCATCCAGGTGCTGGATTTATGGTTATTAAGAATTTCTTTCTTTATCTTTTGAGTTTTCTGCATGGGAACTTCATCATTAGACCCTGAGGGGTCCTCAGAAGCTCCAGGCCCATGTCTTCCCAGATTTAAGTCCAGTTGAAGAAAGAGATTTGTTTTGCATGGCAACACTATCAAAAGTCCCAAAATTGACTGAGTGTGGTGGAGGGATGATTTGCTAAGGGAAGTAGGGGTGTTCTTATCAGAGCGAGAAAAACAGAAGCCAGGGTGGTGGGTAGAACAGCTTTCCACCCAAATCCCAGAGACCCTTGCCTCACTGAGGAGCAGTCCAGGGAGGGTGGCTTGAGGGGACAGGGGTTTTAACTTCCTACCCTTTACCCCCAATCTCTCATTTTGCTTCCCTAGGGTTTGGATTGGGTTGCTCTAGCTGCCAGGAAAATTCCAGCCCCTTTCCAACCCCAGATCCGCTCTGAGCTGGATGTGGGCAACTTTGCAGAAGAATTTACTCGGTTGGAACCTGTCTACTCACCCCCTGGCAGCCCCCCACCTGGGGACCCTCGCATCTTCCAGGTGAGTGAGAGCTCACAGAACCGCAGGTGCTGTAGAGACAGGATGATACTCTTTCCACCCTGGATGGGGCCTGACCCTTGGCCCTGCATAGGCCCTGTGTTCTGATCAGGACTCAGCATCCTCCCCAGACCCCGTCCACTGGTGGGGTAGCTGGAGTTGTCAGTCATACACACTGTCGTGGTAGGACACGTCTTTGAGTCACATGGTTATCTTTAAATTTCATGATAATTTCTCTTCTACTCCATATATCTATTGTTATGTAAAGATAGTGTTTTAACTGTTCAGTTGCTTAAGTGGACAACTAGAAAGACATGCTGTGTTTATACTGTGGCTTTGCATGTTCCTTGGCAAACCACATCACATTTGTGGAAGCTCAGGCCCCCTCCACTCAGTTTTAGAAGCTTAGGCCTTTTGTACAAAGTCAAACTCCTTTGCTCGGCATTCAAGATCCTGCATGATGCAGTCCTTGCTCAGTGCCCTAGCCTCACTGCTCACTATGGTCCCACCTGGTATACTAGCACCTACGAACAGAACACATGTCCCTGTTTTTGCACTTGCAATTCTCCATGGCTGCACCACCCCTGCCCCCGGGCATTCCCATTCACCTTTTAAGCCTCCTTGTGTGACGCTGCTCCTGTGTGAATTTTTCCCCACTGCTCTGGTCCTGTGTTGCCCTCTCCTTGTGCACCCATCCTCTGGAGACGGCACCTCCTTCTGAGCACCATGTCAGGCTGTATCCTAGCTGCCTTCCTGGGACTGCCTCCCCTGGTCTGGAAGCTCCCAGAAGGCAGCGACTGCATTTAATTTCTGTATCCCTTTGCCCGGTGTGGGGGCCTGGCCTGGAGGACATGGTCCCCTAAATATGAAATAAGAACAGGCCAGTAGCAAGTGTAGATGGGTCAGCGCCCCTGTGAGGCTCTCCTGAGTGATGACTGTGTTGGAACAAGCCTCCACCGATGGTCTCGCAGGTTTTTTTTTTTAAGCTGTATTTACTTTAGAGAGCGAGAGAGTGGGTGGGGGGGGTGTGCAGAGAGAGAGAGAGAGTCTCCAGCCGACTGAGCATGGAGCCAGATGTGGAGCTCGATCCCACCACCCTGAGATCATGACCTGAGCTAAAGCCAAGAATTGGACTCCCAACCGACTGAGCTACCCAGGCGCCTCTCATTCATTCATTCATTCATTCAATGATTCAGAAATATGTACTGAGTGCCTACAGTGTGGCAGGCACTGATCTGGGCCCTGGGGATGGATCAGTGAACTTAAGGGACAAGTGTGGAGCCTGCGTTCTCCTGCACAGTGGGCTGTGTTTTTAGGAGAAAACAATCCGTTGTTAAACTTACTCTTAAGAATTCCTTGAATTGCCTCTTTGTCTTTCCTCAGTAGCCCCCCCCACCCCCTTGCAGAGGAGGCCAATGTTTGGTTTGAGAGGAAGGCATAAAGCTTTTTTGTATTCAGTGGGTGGATTTGAATTCTCATAAGCTAAGTGTGTGTGATGCCAGGCCGGGGCCCTTTCATGCCTCGGGTCCATCATTTTCTGGGTCACTGCATTGTGCTGAATAATGCCCTTGGCACTCGGGGGTGGGGGGTGGGTTTACTGTGATGGGAACCGTGGAGTCACACACTGGTGGGGGATGTGAACCCAAGTGATCACAGAACAAGGCGGAATGAAATGTTCACACACCTGTGAGCACCGGGATACCAAAGCAACGGTCTCAACCACCCACTCTTGTTCAGGGTCTTCCCCATGAGCCCTGCCCCTCTCTGGGTCTGGGCCTTCCAGGGACTGCATATGCACCTCCAGCCCTTATGCCCATAAGCCCCCTCCACCCCCGCAGGGATACTCCTTCGTGGCGCCCTCCATCCTGTTTGACCATAACAACGCGGTGATGATGACAGATGTGCTGGAAGCATCTGGCGCTGGAGACCGGCCTGGCCGGGCAGCAGTGGCCAGGAGTGCCATGATGCAGGTGGGCGGGGCCAAGATGGGAAGTTGATTTCGGGGTGTCTGGGTTCGGGGATTCCAAAGCTGGCTTCCCCAGGAGCCCACGGTGTCACCTCGGTGAGGTTTGGGGCCTCTCTGGGGTGGCGCGTGGCGTGGCCGCAGGGCTCCCAGGTAGGGTCTCTGACGCGCCCCCTTCGCCGCCAGGACTCGCCCTTCTTCCAGCAGTACGAGCTGGACCTGCGGGAGCCGGCGCTGGGCCAGGGCAGCTTCTCGGTGTGTCGCCGCTGTCGCCAGCGCCAGAGCGGCCAAGAGTTCGCGGTCAAGATCCTCAGCCGCAGGTGGGCGGGCCCGGGGAGGGCGGGGCCTGGCAAAGCCGCGTCCAGGGGGCGGGGCGGGATGTGGGCCCAACTGAACCCGCCTGCCTCACCCCCAGGCTGGAGGGGAACACGCAGCGAGAAGTGGCCGCCCTACGGCTTTGCCAGTTGCATCCAAACGTGGTGAAGTTGCACGACGTGCATCACGACCAGGTGACCCTTTCTTGGGCTGGGGCACAACGCAGGGACCCACGGGGCTGTTCTTGGAGGGCGGGTGGGCGGGGAGGCAGGCAGGAGGCCAGGGCTGAGGACTGGGTGGGTGGGTGGGGGCGCTGAGCGAGGTGGCAGGGCAGGGAGGTGGGATTTGAGCTGAGGATAGGAAGGGGGAGCGGAGGATGCTCAAGGGAACAGAATTTGAGGAAGACGGGGAGGGGCTAGGATTTGGGGCCTAACAGTGGTTTTGGGGTGGTCTTGAGTTCTGTGCTCGAATAGGGGGCAGGAACTGACGCTGCGGGGGAGGCCTGGCCAGTGGGTGGGCCCGGCGGGGATGGGGTGGCGAGGTCCATAGGTAGGTCGGTTGGTAGGTCGGACCTCGACCCAGGTGGTGACCTCGCCCTGTCACTCGGGCCCGCAGCTGCACACGTACCTGGTTCTGGAGCTGCTGCGGGGCGGGGAGCTGCTGGAGCACATCCGCAAGAAGCGGCACTTCAGCGAGTCCGAGGCGAGCCAGATCTTGCGCAGCCTCGTGTCGGCCGTGAGCTTCATGCACGAGGAGGCGGGCGTGGTGCATCGGGACCTCAAGCCCGAGGTGGGCGCAGGGCCTGGGCCGCCGGGGAGGGCTGAGGCGCCGAGGCCTGGCCTTTGACGTCCGCCCTGCCGCCCTCCCAGAACATTCTGTACGCCGATGACACGCCCGGAGCCCCCGTGAAGATCATCGACTTTGGGTTTGCGCGGCTGCGCCCGCAGAGCCCCGCGGGGCCCATGCAGACGCCGTGCTTCACGCTGCAGTACGCCGCTCCCGAGCTGCTGGCGCAGCAGGGCTATGACGAGTCCTGCGACCTCTGGAGCCTGGGCGTCATTCTGGTATGGGACGGGGTCCCTGGGAGGGTTCAGGGTGCCTGGAGCCTGAGGTCAGAGGGCTTCCTGATGTGGACCAGCAGGGACACCCCCGAGGCAGAGTACAGGGGTCCTCTTGGTGGGGGTGGCAGGGTTGCTCAGAGTCTGGGGTCAGGGCCTCCGAGTCTTAGGGATCAGAAGTCAGGGTTGAGCATCACACATGGGCCTCAGGAGTCACCCTCCTGGAGAGGGGGGATGGTTCTGAGGATGGGCTAAGTTAGCCCCCTGGCCCCTCTTGGCTTTGCAGCCAGGAGCGGTTCTCAACTCCCCCTCTCCCCACCTCTCCAGTACATGATGCTGTCGGGGCAGGTCCCCTTCCAGGGGGCCTCGGGCCAGGGTGGGCAGAGCCAGGCGGCCGAGATCATGTGCAAGATTCGTGAGGGGCGCTTCTCTCTTGATGGGGAGGCCTGGCAGGGCGTGTCTGAGGAAGCCAAGGAGCTGGTCCGAGGTGAGGAGGGGAGGAGGGGAGGAGGGGCGGGAGGGGGTGGGAGGTGTCATAGACACAGGTGTCCTTGGGGAGGGGGCGGCCATGGGGTCGTGCTGGGGCAGGGATCGACAGTGGGTTAGGTGTTTCATCTGGGGGACTGGTCAAGGAGAAGAGTGGGGCTGTTGGGATCTCTCTGGGGTGCAGACCCCACACACGGCCCCTCCTCAACCCTTCCCTGCCCTGCTCCAGGGCTCCTGACGGTGGACCCTGCCAAGCGGCTGAAGCTTGAGGGGCTGCGGGGAAGCTCATGGCTACAGGATGGCAGCGCGCGCTCCTCGCCCCCACTCCGGACACCCGACGTGCTGGAGTCCTCGGGGCCAGCTGTGCGCTCCGGGCTCAACGCCACTTTCATGGTGAGGGGCGGGGTCTGTGGGAGGTGGGGCTGGGAGGCGGGGGGCGGGCCTCTGGGAGGCCACGCCCCCAAGCCCAGAAAGGTGAGGTGAACCAAGGCCCGGCCTCTGGTTGGTGGGCACCCAGACCTTTGGGTAGGCTGGAGGCCAATGACCTGTTGGCCTTGACCTGGTGGAATGGGAGGGAGGGTCCCGAATGCGGTCAAAGCTAGGATCTGGAAGTCTGAGGCCCGGCCGGTGGTGGTGGCGCACTCACCCCCTCCTTACTGCCAGGCCTTCAACCGCGGCAAGCGCGAGGGCTTTTTCCTGAAGAGCGTGGAGAACGCGCCGCTGGCGAAGAGGCGGAAACAGAAGCTGCGGAGCGCCACCACCTCCCGCCGCGTCTCCCCTGCACCCGCCGCTGCGGGCAGGGCCCCCGCCGCCAAGGGAGCCCCCAGACGAGCCAACGGCCCTCTGCCGCCCTCCTAGCCCCTGCCACAGTGACCCCTCCTTCCCCCATAGAGTCTGTGACCTGGGAGCCTCAGGTGTCGGCTCCGCCCCATCCCCAGGGATTACCCTTGCCTCCCCCCCCCCCCCCCAATCCCAGACAGAGCAGAAGTATTTTTATAAGCAGAGATTTTTTTATGTCTTACCAGATAGAGTTAGAGATGCAGGGAGGGAGGGGCCTCTGCTGAGACCAGGCCTAGTCCGGCGCGAAGGCACTTCTCCCCCAGGGGGCTGCTCCACCCTGAAGGGCTCCTCCCCCATTTCTCCGCACTGAGTTGCCAGGGGGAGAATCTGGGACTGCTCCCCTGCCCCCCCCCCCCCCCCCCCCAGGCCCTGCTCTTGGGAGGGGGCTCCCCTCCAGCTGTCACTTTATGGACTGTCTGTGCAATTACGTCCACCAAAGACCTGTGTTGGGGGGGGTTCAAGGAGAGGCCCTGGGGGACCCCTGAAGCATTTCTGCCTCACTTTATGTCACCTGCTTCTCCCCTGTTGGGGCTAAGGAAGGAGGTAGGCAACCCCTAAAAGGGGAGGCCCCTTCTCCCCACTCCCCCGCTCCCCCTTGGCACAGCTGCCTCTGGCTGGGGCAGGGCCTTGAGGGTCTGGGCTGGGCCTCTGCAGTCACTGCCTCAGCCCATCCAGGCTGTGCCTTTGACTTTAAAATAAAAGTCCATCCAGCGCCGTGTGGGGCATCTGTGTGTGTGAGGAGGGTGTGCAGGGCAGAGGGCTTGGGGCAAATACATGTTCAGCCGAGCGGGCCTGGGGACTCAGAGAAGAGGAATAGGGCAAACCCTTCTTCTGGGCAAGACCAAGCCCTTGGTCCTTGACCGTTGGCCTGAGCGGCAGGAGGTCCAAGCAGTCATCTCGGCTTGTATATTCAGACAGCTTGGCCAAGTATACTTTAGAATTCTCTTAGTGGTTAAGTAATAGATCCTAAATTTCCATTAGCGGGGCGGGATCTGGACACAAACACATGATCAGGGCCCAGTTTCTCAGTCTGAACTTTTTATTCTGCTTTATTTTCCTTTTGGCCCTAGGATGGGTGCTGGGTGCTCGAGGGGCTACAGACTGGAATAGGGTGAGAAAGACGGTCTTCGTGGCAGCATTCCCCAGGGAAATGCCAAGATGTACACTGATTGGATACACTTGGGTCATGTGTCCATGGTGGACCAATCACTGTGCTCAGGGATGGGGGTGTAGCTTGCTGTCTATGTGGATCACGGCCTCCCCTTTGGAAGCTCATTGGGTGAAGGGCAGGAGGAGGGGTGGGCCCTTGAGAGAGGTCAGTTGCGCAGAACTCGGTTCTGGTCCTGGTCCCGGAGGGCTTGAGTGAGAAGGGAGCCGCCTGCATTCGAGGCCCGCGGAACCATCCGCGTGGCCCGCCCCAGCAGAGTGAGATGGCCCCCGCTCTGGGATCCCTGATAGGTAGCTGGGCCATTGCCCCAGCGTCTTTGTGGGCACCCCGGGTCAGAGCTATTTGTACAGTGCAGAGAACCCTACCCCAGGGTTGACGGGATAGTGACACGCTACGTGTCTGTCTCCAGGCCTTCTCTTCCCATATTACCCTGTGGGGGCAGCTCACGGGGGACCTTGCCTTCCCATCCTGAGGTTTGCCTCATTCAGGAGGAGGTCCCCAGAGGACATGAGCTTAGAGATGCTGAAGTCAGGGCAAAGGCAGACAGGCTCGGGGTTGGGGCTGGTGGGGAGGGTTCCGTGCTTGTGGATAGAGGGTCGTTGGGTGGTGACATCCATCTGTGTCCCATCCTGAAGGTCTGAGAGAGGAGGGAAGGGCTAGAAGAAGAGGAGAAGGGGAAAGCATCCAGAATTCAGAGTCCTGCGTTACTGACTGTGGCAGGAGCAGCTCACCAAACAGCCTCAGGCTTCGCCATTTTTTAAAAAAGAGGGTCACATGACTGTTAAGACCAACTGGTGAATGAACAGATGTGACACTGTGGTCATTCAGTCATGAAGGATTTACTGAGATTTACCAGGTCTTCCGATGCGCAGGGATGGACCCAAGCACTCCGCGTGGATTAGCTCCCTGCCTCCTCGCCGCTAGTTTATGAGAAAAGCATCTTCTTCATTTAAGAGATGAGAAAGGTGAGCCTCAGGGAAGGTCAGCACCTTGCTCAAGGTCACGGAGCTAGAAGTGCATTTGATCCCGGTGGGCCGATTCCAGAATTCCTTCAACCCCAGGAGTTCCGTTGTAAAGATGGGCTTTAGTTTTATCCCAATGCTGGATGTTCCGATTTTTCAGAACTTGGTTTCTCTCATGAATGATGCCGAGACAAACATGTTTGTACACAAATCTGTGCATTTAAGAATAGCTTTATTGAGATATAACTCATATAATGTGTTATTTAAGAGCCCATTTAAGACTACAGTTGAGTGATTTTTAGTATTTTCAGAGTTGTGCAGCCATGACCGTGGTCTAATTTTAGAACACTTTTCACCTCCGTGGGAAATACTACCCATTGGCAGTCACGCCCCATTGCCCCTCAACTCTCCAGCCCAAGGCAACCACTTGTCTGAGTCCTGTCTCTATAGGTTTGCCAGCATACTTTGATATACATTTTGAAATACACTTTCAAATAACCTTTCATAAATACTGCACGGGCATATAGTCTCAGAAGCAGGATATGAAAATGTCCCATTTCATTCTATGCACTGAACATTGTTGTTAAAAAACATTTGTTGGGGCACCTGGGTGGCTCAGTGGGTTAAAGCCTCTGCATTTGGCTCGGGTCATGGCCCCAGGGTCCTGGGATCGAGCCCCATGTTGGGCTCTCTGCTCAGCGGGAGCCTGCTTCCCTTCCTCTCTCTCTTCCTGCCTCTCTGTGTGTCAAATGAATAAATAGAATCTTTAAAAAACAAAACAAAACAAAACAAAACTTTGCTAATATGATCGATGAAAGTCTTTCGTCTTTGGTCTCCTTACCCTTTTATCCTATGTAACTCACCCCAAGAAAGAGGTCTTCTTGGCCTCATTTTGTGGGTGAAGATACTGGGCCTCTTGGGGGGAAGGCTGTTGTGTGTGGAAAGGGCTGGGGTTCAGGGGAATGAGCCAGCCTTGATCTGAATCCCGCCTCTGCCCTGTGTGGCCTGACTGCGTATCAGGGGAGACAGCTGTGACTTGGGTATAGGCTGGGCAGGGTGTGAACCAGCAGAATGGGTGGGGAGAGGCTGGCCACAGGCTGAGAGGTGGGGAGGACAGAGGTAAGTGATCAGAACCTGCCATCTGGCAGCCTGCTTTTACACCTTGACGTTGGCCTCTGAGCAGGCCAGCCTTAGTGGATGTGGAATCAGGAGAGTGGAGGGGACTCATCTTTTTTTTTTTTTAAAGATTTTATTTATTTATTTGACAGATCACAAGTAGGCAGAGAGGCAGGCAGAGAGAGAGAGAGAGAGAGGAGGAAGCAGGCTCCCCGATGAGCATAGAGCCTTATGCGGGGCTCGATCCCAGGACCCTGGGATCATGACCTGAGTCGGGGGCAGAGGCTTTAACCCACTGAGCCACCCAGGCACCCTGGGACTCATCTTTCTACACCAGGCCTCTGTCCCACTCGGAAAATGGCCTCAGAGGGGGGCCATCTGAGTGGCTCAGTCGGTTAAGCACCTGACTCTTGGTTTTGGTTCAGGTTATGATCTCAGGGTTGTGAGATCGAGCCCTGCGTTGGGCTTCACGCTCAGCACGGAGTCTGCTAGAGAGTCTCTCCTTCTCCCTCTGCAGCTCCCGCTCATGCTCTCTCTCTCTTTCAAATAAATAAATCTTTTAAAAAAAGTAGCCTCAGAGAGAAGACTCGGGGCCCTGGATCTGTTGTCCCGGAGAAGGCCTGAGACATTCACGTTCCCCACAGGTCACTGTTAACTAACTACTGCTGGAAGTGAAGTTGTGGCGCCAGCTTTTCGTCCGTGCTGTGTGCAAGCACTGTTTGACTCTGGGCAAGTTGCTCCTCCCTAACATTCCCTGGGTCTCTCAATAAGAATGTTCCATAGAGGAGCACCTGGGTGGCTCATTCAGTTAAGCATCTGCCTTTGGCTCAGGTCATGATCCCAGCATCCTGGAATCAAGCCCTGGGACTCTCTCTGTGTGGGGCTCTCTGCTCAGTGGGGAGCTTAGAACAAATATTTCACAGTAATGGAGTAGGGATTGCAAACTGGCAACCTGTAGGCACAGGTAGAGATTTTTTTTTTTTTTTTTGGGTGGGGACTGTAGCACATTTTTTTAAAAAGATTTTATTTATTTATTTGACACAGAGAGAGAGAGAGAGAGAGGTCACAAGTAGGCAGAGAGGCAGGCAGAGAGAGAGAGGAGGAAGCAGTCTTCCCGCTGAGCAGAGAGCCTAATGCGGGGCTCGATCCCAGGACCCTGAGATCATGACGTGAGCCGAAGGCAGAGTCTTTAACCCACTGAGCCACCCAGGTGCCCCTGTAGCACAAGTTTGAATGAGAAAATGCATGTGACAGTCTGGATGTTTGACTTTTGTTGAAAACTGGAAGGGCTGGCAGCCCTGGGGCACTCTTCCTGCTCTGCTGGACCAGCCAGTGCAGAATCGTGTTGCCACCACAGAGAGGGCCCCTGCTTTCTAGTTTGCCACAGTCCCCACCATTCCCTATTGCTCACACCAGCTCTGGCCCTCATTTATCTCCTTGGCCTTTCGAGGTATTTGAGTTTGCAACTCTGCAAAGTCCTTCCACATTCACTGTTGCACAAAAATGGGGCTTGTAAAGGGCAAAGAGGCAAAGGACCTCTTTGACCTTAAAAAAATTTGTTTGTTTCAAAATTTAAATTTAGTTTATATTTGTTATGAGATATAAAGCCATGATTCAAAATTCAAAGGATACAATAGAGCACATCGTGAACGAAATTCCCTTCCACATGTCCTGTGTTACTGGGGGCACTGATGTTCCCAGTTCTCCTGTATTTCTGTGTGGACACATTTCATGTCAAGTCAGACTAGCATAGTATGTATAGGTGATCAAGAAAAGTTCACCTTCATTGAATGTTAATTTTTTTTTAAGATTTTATTTATTTATTTGACAAAGATTGAGAGATCACAAATAGGCAGAAAGATCACAAGTAGGTAGGAGGTTGTGGGGGGTGGGAAGCAGTCTCCATGCTGAGCAGAGAGCCCGATGCAGGGCTCGATCCCAGGACCCTGAGACCATGACCTGAGCCAAAGGCAGACGCTTAACTCACTGAGCCACCCAGGTGCCCCTGAATGTTAATTTTTTAAATTAATTAATTATTTAACTTTAAGTATTTCATTTATTCATTTGAGAGAGACAGAGAGAGCACAAGCAGGGGGAGAGGCAGAGGCAGAGGGAGCAGCAGGCTCCCCGATGAGCTGGGAGCCTGACATGGGGCTCTATCCTAGGACCTGGAGATAATGACCTGAACTGAAGGCAGATGCCCAACCATCTGAAGCAGCCAGGTGCCCCTTTTTATTTATTAAAAAAAAAAAAACAATTTATTTATTTATTTGAGAGAGAGAGCACAGGCAGGGGTAAGGGGCAGAGACAGAGAGAGAAACAGGATACCCCTGATCAAGGAGCCCCATACAGGGCACAATCCCAGGACCCTGGCGTGATGATCTGAGCCGAAGGCAGAGGCTTACCCAACTGAGCCACCCAGGTGCCCCTGTTGAATGTTAATTTTAGGGAAAAAGGCTTCTGGGTGGCTCAGTGGGTTAAGCCTCTGCCTTCGGCTCGGGTTGTGGTCTCAGGGTCTTGGGATCGAACCCCACATCAGGCTCTTTGCTTGGTGGGGTACCTGCTTCCTCCAGTCTCTCTCTGCCTGCCTCTCTGCCTACTTGTGATCTCTCTCTCTGTCAAATAATAAATTAAAAAGAAATCTTTAAAAAAAAGAAAGAAAAAAATCAGGAAATACAAAAAGGAAAAACCATTGGTGGCATTACTCATAGATAATCTTGTTAACATTTCAATGCATTCACAACCAGATTTTTCTTTACCTTATTTTTTTTTTTATAAAGATTTTATTTATTTGACAGAGAGAGATCACAAATAGAGAAGCAGGCAGAGAGAGGAGGAAGCAGGCTGTTTTTGATTTCTTGCTATTTTATTTATTTATTTTAAAAGATTTTTATTTATTTATTTGATTTGATGAAATTAATTATTTATTTTTAAAAAGATATTTATTTATTTATTTGACAGAGAGAGAGAGAGAGAGAGAGATCACAAGTAGACAGAGAAGCAGGCAGAGAGAAAGGGGAGAGAGAGCGAGAGCCCGATGCAGGGCTCGATTACAGCACCCTGAGATCATGACCTGAACTGAAGGCAGACACATAACCCACTGAGCCACCCAGGCGCCCTATTTATTTATTTTTAAATATTTTATTTATTTATTTGACACAGAGAGAGATCACAAGTAGGCAGAGAGGCAGGCAGAGAGAGAGGGAGAAGCAGGCTCCCCACTGAGCAGGGAACCCAGTTTGGGGCTTGATCTCAGGACCGTGGGATCATGACGGGAGCTGAAGGCAGATGCTTAAGGACTGAGTCACCCCAGGCTCCAATTTTTTGCTATTTTAAACAGTGCTGCAATGAACATCCTTGTGCCTACATCTTTGCTCACCTGTCCAAGTATTTCCTTAGGATACATTTCCTAGAGGTGAATTAATAGGCTAAAGGATTGCTCATGCATGCACATTTTAAAGGCTTTTGGTATATATGACCGTATTGCCCTTCAGAAAGATCTTATCCTTTTATATGACTTGCAGCAGCATGGGCAAGATCCAAGATATGCTGTCTCCTTGAAAATGAAACGACGCATCTTCCTAGCCCTGTGTGTCCTTGCCTGGCCATCCACGTTTGTGTTGGCAGAGGTCCTGGAAGTTGCCGGGGGCCCGTTTTCCCCTGCGTAAAGTCTGGCTGGGCTGTGATGGTGGAAGAGGGGCACGTGACCCATGAACAGGGTGATGGGAAGCCCCGTCCTCTCTCCCTTTTATGCCTGCATGGGTTGGGGTGTCTGTACAGAGAAGGTGGAGGGTGGGCCCGAGGGAGCCCCCACCAGGGAGCTGGCATGCAGTGAGGGCAGGTGAGGTGCCGGTGGGAACACTTGGCCACTAAGTGGCCTTGCGACTCTGACAATCTGCGGGGGCCTGGGTCAGTGTTGCCTCTTGAGTGAAGTGGGAATAGGGCAGGACCCACCTGGGAGAGCTGGGGGCGTCCAGCAGGACTGCGGCAAGATGCCCAGCATACCATGAGCTCTCCACAAATGCAGATTAAATCGAAAAAGGAAAAGGAAGAGAACCCAGGGAAAATTCAGAATCGGCTCAGGCATGCCATCGACAGGGACTCGTGTCCAGGCAAGACATCCGGAATGATCCGCCCATCCTCTAGTGATCCGTGACTCTTTGCCTGGGAGCCCGCAGGGGCCCCCTCCAGCTTGTGCCTCAGCTGATGATGTGGTCCCCTCTCTGTGGCAGGAGGCCCACGTGGGCACCCTCCCCTGCTGCTCCCCGCGCCGGGACGGGAGTCATCTCTCAGCTCTCCTGACCTGGTGTGGTGTCAGATGCTTGAGAACGAACCCACCAGCTGGGAGTGGGAGGTGGTGGGAACACACTCTCGTGTGTGTGAGCACACAAATGTGTGAGCAAGTGAGTGTGCAAGTGGACGGGTGTGCGTATGCGTGTGAACATGGGAGCGTGTGAATGTGTGAGAGCACATGAGCATGTGAAGGTACACGTGTGAGATGTGTGAGGATGTGTGTGAGTACATGATTGTGTAACCGTGTGAGTGTGAGTGTGTATGCACTGAGCTTGTGAATGTGTGTAGTGTGTCAGCGCAGATGTCTGGGTGTGTGCGTGAGTGTGTTGTGTATCATGGATGTGTGAGTGTGCAGGTGTGTGTGTGTGAGCAAAGTATGTGTGTAGCGTGTGTGTATGTGAACGAGAGCACGCGTGCATGAATGTGTGTGTGCGCGCGTGTGTGTGTGCACACTCTCCTTGGGCACTCTGTGGGAGGCATGGAGCCCGGGGTAAAATCTTTGCAGCAAATGCTTTATTTTTTCACTTTATCCCTGCTGGCTGCGCCTTACTAACCATGGGGATTTGTGGGAATCAGATTGGGACTCTCCGCCCAGTGGGGCCAGGCATGCCTCGGGCTGCAAAGGTGAGTAAGAAGGTGACGTGGGGCTCAGAGCTCAGCTTCTGGGAACGTTCCTGCCGGAGTCCAAAGCTCCCTCCACCAGTTCTTAGCTGGGTCACCTCGGGTAAGTTACCGAGCCTCTCTGTGCCTCAGTGACCTTGTCTGTAAAATGGGGAGAATTATACTTGCTACCTCCTGGGGGTTTGTGAGGGATAGATGGACTAAAACATGCCGAGCACTTGGAACACGGGCCAGGTGTCGCCAAATGTTGGTGATGGCGCAGAGTGGCAGTTGAGGAGGTGGCGGGGGAGGAAGTGTCCCTTGGGGTGAGGCAGGGGGTTGCTGCCGTCTAAACTGGCGGACCTGGGCTGGCTCCCCCATGACCGTGAGCACTGGCCTCCCACCACATCTTTATAGAAAGGAAACCCTCACTTCCTTGCTGATAGAGGCATGGAGTCCAGACAGCAATTCCTTTCAGATTTCTGAAAACCTTAAAGGTTAAAAAAAGGACTTTTCAGCAGGGAAAACAGATTTATGGAAGGTTAACTTCCATAAGGTGCCTGTCCCAGCAGCCTTGCATTTGCTAGCTGATGGGCCGGTGGTACCCAGCCAGGGCAGGTGGGTTCTGGGGGTGGAGGTGGTGTGCAGCCGCCAGGCCAGTGTCTTCGCAGCCCCCGCCTCTCTTTTGCTCCCTTCTTGGACCCCCGTCCCTCTGGCTTTCCCTGGGGTGCGGGAGACAGTCATGCTTTGAGTGAGGCTGTGGGACACCTGAAACCTTGGCCAAATGGCAGCCCGGTGTGCCATGTCCTTGGGGAGGAGGACTAGGTGACTCCCTGGGCTGTCTCTGTCTAGCTGAATCCAAATTTCTGGGGCGTGGAGCTCGGAATCTGCCTTGTTGCAAACTTCCGTGCTACATGCTCGGCGTTTAGAGCCAAGGATCTCATCAACTTCCTGAACTTTCCTGCGGGAGGAGGCTGAGGCACATGGAGAGGAAGGGGCAGTCGCAGGGCTGCGGAATGGCAAGGCCTGGCCTCCTGATGCTCCAGCTGGAGTTTTCCTCATCGGGCCATGTTTTTTGTAGCGTGGAATTTTCCATAGGGACCCAGATCCAGTTTTATGGTAGATCTCAGAAACCAGCGTCTTCTGCCAGAAATTCAGGCCATCGCCGCTTTACCGGAAGGAGGGTATTCTTTGGAGTAGGGGGGTTTGCTGTGTCCCCCGCCCGCATACCCAGCTCCTATGCACATTCCTTTCCTGCCCAGCGGGGGCCAACAGGTGCCGCAGGGCCCGTTTGCCAACAGATGTCTCTGCAGACCGGTCACAAGGTCGACTGCTGAGAAATCTCCGGACACAGCCAGACAGGAGGGAGGAGAAGGTGTCTCTGAGCCCGGGGAACCCAGGTGGGCACTCATGGGTCAGCGTGGGCGGAGACATTTCTCTCCCAGAGGCGGTCAAGGGCGCCAAGCCGACCCTGCAGCTCAGAGCTCTATACAAGGGCTCCCCAGTCTGCTTCTCCCCTGGCTGAGGCTTGGAGACTCACAATGGAGGGTTCTCAAAAGAGGGAGCCAGATCCAGAACAAGGATCTCTAGTTGCCTATGAAAAGAGGAAAGACTTTCTGGACATTTCCCTCAACAGCAACTAGAATAGTAATGATGTTGATCCCATCTATCCAATCACCTGCACGAGGCCCTGTGCTCACCACTGTTGTCGCTAGATCAGACTAGTAACTGTTAGTGCTGTTGGGCACTTGGCCCGTGCCAGGAGCCAGGTGCTGGGCCAAGCACTGTCTAGGGGTGATTTCATTTCACAAACAGGTTCTACATTATTATTATTATTATCCATGGTCGTTCCATTTTATGGATGAGGGAAGTAAGGCTCTTAGACAGCAGTCATCCAAGGTCACATGATGGCTTCCAGGGATGCCAGCCCTGGACCCCACGACTCTCCCCTGTAGACCTTGGGCTCTTAATCACCATTTTATCGTCCACCTTTAAGGCATTTCCCCCCAGCAGCTGTGGGTTATCTGCTTCCCTCTGCTGTAAGTGTTAGCTTTCTTCGCACTGAGGGTCCCGGGCTCGCTTCAACTTGCAGAGCCAGGGAATACCGGCTCTGGGCTTTCTGTATGGGAGGCAGACATGCCAGTGGCCTTTTTGGAAATAAGTCCTGTCAGTCATCAGGTGGCATTGCGGTGTCCCTCATCTCAGTTCAGCTCTCCATTCTATCAACAGCTTAGCACCACAACGTGAAGACTCTGATCAGAAAGACCAAAGAAAGGGTTACAGAGTAAACTCTTCCAAGGAGAAAAGCAAACTACATAAACAAAAGATGGATGAGGAGGAACAAACTCTGCAGCTTGGGAGACAAGGATCCTGAGGTCCCAGTGGACCACCAGCTGAGCGTTAGTCAACTGGCTGCTATTTTAAATACCACTTAACCGTGACATATGATAGTGGACTTGTTAAGGCGAACACCACAAAACAGTATCACATCTCAGGGGTAGAATGGGCTGAGAACACCTGACACTCCGCTTCTTCTTTTTTTTTTTTTTCTGCCATAATCCTTGTTAAGGGACTTGTGTCATTCTCATTTGTGCCCCTGGTCCCCCTCCCCCAAGAAACCAGGTGAGAAATTAGTTTAAGGCTATATTCCCTTACTTTCTTGAGCTCACAAGAAAGTGCATCAGAGGCTGTATTTGCTTACCCTATAGCCACCCCCCTGTCTTCCTTTGACAACAGCAACAGAAGGCCTGTGATGTTGGGGGTTACAACCCCACGTTCATTGGCTTTCAGAAAGGGGTCAGTAATATGAAAGCAAAAGTTACTGGGCAGGGTTTCTGGGAAAGCTCTTCAAAGGAGGCTGACTCAGCAGGGAGGCAGGTCCTTTTAACCTTTGCCCCTTTTGCCTCTCTGCTGCCTGGGTTGTGGATATGACAGCTGGAGCGGAAGTAACTATTTGGGGATCATGAGGTGACTTAAGGACGGAAGCCTCCTGTTAATCATGGCAGACAGCACGATAGAGGAACCTGGGTCACTGATGGCTACAGAGCTGCTGTCTTCACTCTGGGCGAGACTTCTCTTTACCAGAGAGGAAAATTTCACCTCCATCTTATTCTAGCCTCTGTGATTTTGGTTCTCTGTTACTTGTAGTCAGGCGCAGTTCTTAACTGACACCAAAGGCTTCGAGCACAGCGGAAGCTTCCTTCCCAGCTCTGTTCGTGAGTAAAGCGGAGTTTGGTGTGGATGTCCCGGATTGTTGCTGGGTATCCAGACCGGGAGGCGGAGCCTGCTGTTTGCAAGCCAGGGACCTTGAATTGGCCTGGCCCTCTTTGCAGGAACGGGCGGACACACGTGGAAATTTCACGTCTTAGGACTGGAGGACGAGGATGGAAGTGTTTGGTGTGGCGGTGCCCAGGGAGAGGAAGGGAAGGCAGGAACGCTGGACAGGAGAGAGGGCTGCGGCTGAGACCTGTGAGCTGTTTCTCTGAGAGGTGGTGAGCCTCTGGCTGTGTCCCTTTGGGGCCTGGATGACACAGGACAGCACAACTATGGGGTGGGCACAGAGCCTGGCATTTCTGTCCCAATCCCAGCTCGATCCTGACTCTGTAGGACCAGCAGTCTAGGAACACCAGGGGCGGCTCAGAAAGCTGGGGTGTGTGTGGGGGACTGGGGGGGAGGACGGGATAAGGGTTGGGAGGTAGGGGGCTGCTTTCCCAGGGCGGGCCAGCGGAAGCAGGGGATGCAAATAAGGCTGGGGCGGAAGGCAGGTTTGGCTCCTACCTGAGCATGCGTGCAACACCCCGAGGGGGCTGAGGTGGGCTGGCCCTGTGGGCGGCCGCTGGGCGCTGGGAGGCTTGGCAATTTGTGGATCTGGAGAGACCTCATCTGTATCCCCAGGAAGCTGAGCTGGTTATCCTGGGAGTTGGAATCTGATGCACTCAATTAACATCATAAATCCTGCTGGGCTCCTAGGGCGGCACTGACCTCGGGGAGACTCACCCCTTCACAAACCTGGTTTCAGCAACTGCTCCATAAATAATCTTGAAGTTCACCGTCCCCTTTGCTGTCCTGGAGCTCACCCCAAATTTTCTGTCTGTTCGGTATTTGTTTATTGAATCAGCAATTTAGCCAGATGGATTTAAAGGCATACACAATTTTTTTTTTTTAAAACAAAAACCACTTCTGTCTAAACAGCTCTGTCTGCAACCATCTGCCCAAGACATCGTCCTCAGAAACATCCCTTTGCCAAAAAAGGAAAGAAAGAAAGAAAGAAGGAAAGAAAGAAAGAAAAGAGAAATATCCCTTTGCCAATCGGTGCCCATAATAAAGATCAGAGACACGTAGAAAGGATCAGAAGCATAACGGCCAATGAGTCTGCAGCCTATAAAGCGTAGCTTGTCCTCAGGATTAGGTGGAGAGAGATTTTTTTTTTTTTTTTTAGAGAGATTTTAACCTTCCTTTTGCAGATGGGGAATCAGAAGGAAGGTCTTATTTGCGGTGATGTGGACGGTTAATGGGTGGAGGATCCAGATTCTTTGAATGTGGTCATACCACCTTCCAGGCTATTAGAATCGAAGGAAGATGGACTCATTTATTAGCCAAAATACTTGTTTAAATAGAATAAAAGTGCCAGCCGACTGGCAACCATCAACTCTGTGTCTGGCCCGGAGCCAAGTGTCTTCTCTATGCAATTACACTCAACACGCACAACAGAGCATCCTTCTCTCCCACTTACACCTTCTTAAAATGCTGGATTTTCTTGCTTTCTCTCTTTTTTAAAAGATTTATTTATTGAGCGAGAGCAAGAGAGAGCGCATGAGCAAGAGCTCGGGGAGGGGCAGAGGGAGAAGCAGATTCCCCACCCCATCCCAGGACGTGGAAATCATGACCTGAACCTGAGGCAGACGCTTAACCTTGGCCAAAGTCCCTGGAAGGTGTGGGGTGCACACTCCCTTGCTTCCCGATAGCCTCCCGTTGTCTACAACGAGTGAGTGGGGTTACGTCAGTTAATAGCAAGCCCAGTGCGGGCAGGTATGGAGCTAGAGGGCAGAGGGAGTGTGCTCTGTGATGGCCGAGTTTCCGGGAAAGCCTGGCCCAGCTGCGGGATCAGATTCGGGCACCAGCTGGTTAGAGGCCTGGACACAGCTCTGGCAGGCAGCTGGCCGCTTGAGCCAGGCTGTGCTTCCATTGTGGGGCCCCCCCCACCCCGCCATTGTTAGGTGGGAGGGGCAGGTCTGGGGGAGGGTGCTGGGACATGGGAGGGACTGGATCTTCATTTTCCGCCTTCAGTGGGCACTGCCGGAGGGACTTGCTGTGGCCTGTAGGGGGCAGGGGAAGGACAGGAGGGTGGACTTCCTTGGGAGGAGAAAGGATGTTGGTGGGTGGCCATGGATCCTGGGGTTCTGTGCCTTGTAGCAAAGGAATGAAGGAGAGGGGCCGCTGGGGAGGAGGCAAGAGACTAAGCCACCGCACAGCGCAGGTCTGAGTTTTGCTCCGAGGACTCAGAAATTCCAGGCCACTGCTGAGAGCCCAGGTTGATGGGAACAGGCTAGTTAGCTCCCTGCAGCTCCCCACAGGAGGTGGGAGGGAACTGCCTTAAATGAGCATTTTGTAAACTCTGTTCCTTGGAGCTCAAGGTGTTTGTAAGGTATGATAGGTGCTTTGTAAACAGATTTTGTGGTCGGCTCTCTTCTTTGCTGCCTCTTGGAAGGTCATAAAGCCCATCCGTATTCTAAAGGCTCTGAGAAGTCCTGCAGCACAAAGCCTATCTGACTCAGGGTTTCCTGCTGCATGCCCTTGAACACCTGTGAAGTACCAGGATTCCCTGAATGTGGTTTGGGAAACTGCACTGGATGCTGCCCGCTCTGGGGCTGGACATTCTCTTGGAGGCAGGCCAGGCTTGTTACAGGAGGTGATTTATGGGCTAGAGAACCAATTCATTAATTTGCAGGAAAGCCATATCTGCCTGCCTAATCGATCGATGGCAGCAATTTGCCAGAGGCGGTCCCTCCCAGCGGGGAATTAAATGTGGAGGCCAGCAATGGCTTGGAAGTTGACTGGGGAAGCCCAAGGAGGAGAAAGGAGTGGATATTCTCTAGAAAGTCTGTTTTTACCCCAGCCAGGCGGTAGCTAAATAGGCTTCTTGTGGCGAGATTATCCTACATCTCTTTCTTTATGTGGTATCTTCTAGAAACTCATGATGACCTGCGGGCAAAGAGCAATAGGGGTACCTGCTCCCTGTAAGCACCTCACAGGTCCCCCCCCAACCCGCCTCCAGAAGGTGCCAGTTTTTGAGTGGGGGAGGGGAGCCAGATCCGGTCCAGCCAGCCCAGACTGCACAGCGAGGTGCTCCGCCTTTGGGCCTTAAGACTCAGCCAACCAGTGATTCCCCGGGGCATGTACAGACCCAGTGCTACGCGGAGCATCTCTGAGAAGCAGCCCCTGGTTGGTGGCAAGCCTGGTAGACACCGAAGCCTGGGTGCCAATGACCTTGCAGCCTGTGCATCGCATTGGTCTCTGGTCAGGTGGTCCGGAAACAGACTTGGGGGTGGGGATTTGCGGGCAGGAGGTGTCTTGGACCGGCTGCCCCTGGGAATCCCTCCTGCAGAGGAGTGAAGGACATGGGACTGGATGGAGGGAGATGTGGAAATGCAGCCAGAGAGGGCTCTGCCAATGCCAAGGCAGCTCAGGACAGCTCCCTCTCGGCTGCAGGTGTCCTCTAGCGGAGGTTCAAACCCCGGGGCCCGGGTCAGTTGTTGAGGGCCAGTCCTGGGGGAGGGGGGCACTCCACTACCATAAGCCATCACAGGCACCATCCCAGCACCTGGGAAGGAGGGTATCAGCTCCGCAGGTGACTACCTCACTGAACACCTCCGGGTCCTCGAGAGCATCCCATCAGAAATTGGGTGTTACCAGATCCTCGGAAGTGGACGTAGCATCTGTCATCACTTGGGAATGGGCTTGGGCCGAGATGGTACATGAGCAGGCGGCTCGGGTCGCTTTGACCCTGACCCCTGGGCAGCCTCCCCTGATGACACCCGGCCCTGAGCACACCTGATGGGGGAGAAGACATCATGCGCCTGGGTCACAGGTGCTTCGGCACAGTTTCCTGGCATTGAGTGGAAGTGATGACTTCAGCCTGGTGGCCCTTTCCAGGGCTGCCTGCGAGGTCACTGGTGAAGGGAAACCCTTTGGTGGGCAAAGGTTCAAACACACCACTGAGCTTTCTGCTTTGTTTGGACAGCCGAGAGACCTGGCATCGACAGTTCACGGGCAGCTGGTCACGGTTTTGCTGGGGCGGGGGGTGGTTGGCAAAGGAGAGCCCCAGGTCAGATCCGGCCACAGCCTGATTTTATAAATCAAGTTTTAGCTGAAGGCTCAGAGATTTGGAAAGAGCAGGATCGGGAGGTGGGAGGCAGAGGGGGTGAAGAGGTGTGGGTGAAGACATCGGTGGGCATTCTCAGAACGGACGTACACCGCCAAGACGCTCGTTTCTGATGGGAATGCTCCCCAAAGGGTGTCCCTCCGGCGGAGGGGGCTCTTCAGAGTCAGGGGAACAGAGTGACAAGGGCGTGAAGGAAAAGAATTTCTCTGTGGATGTCGGTTGGCTTTCCCCAGCCAGCCCAGCCAGCCCAGTGCTTGCTCAATGAGTTCAAGTTTAAAGCGGTCGTGGGGGCCCAGAAGGAGGGCATCTGGGGGTGAAGCGATCAGAGTGTTCTTCCTTCCATCAGGGCTGAGCTGGTTGGATAATGCTAATAAGACAGCGGCCCGTGAGGGACCAGGAACCATTATCCGAGGCCTCTCGGGGCCTTATTCACTGGCACGGCTCCACGTCGCTTCTGATCAAGGAATTCATTTCACAGCATAAGAAGTTTGGTGATGGCCTTTGCTTGTTGCAATTTTCTGGTCTTAATGAATACCTTATTAGCCCCAAGCAGCTGGCTGAACGGAATGGTGGAATGATGTACTGAAGGCTTACTTAGGTTGCCCGTGGGCAGGCAGCACTTGGAAGGGACGGCATTCTGTGTAGGATACAGTGTATGTTTTGAACCCATGACCTGTTCATAGTGTGCTTCTCCGTGACCAGAACATACGGTGGGGGGGGGGGGGGGTCCAGGAGCCAAGAGGCAGAACAAGACTGGCTTCTTTCCTTCCACCTAATACCCAACTCGAAGATTTTCTGCTTCTCTTCCCAGCGGCTTTGGACGCCGCTGGTTTGGAGGTTTTGGTTCCCAAGGAGGGACCGTTTCTCCAGGGGACACTTTTTTTTTTTTTTTTTTTTTTTACTGAATTGAGTCTGCCGCCGTTGTTCAGCCACAGAGCCCACAGGCAAAGAAGGAAGTTACTCATTGTTGGAGTTACTGGTCCTAGTTATCAAGAGAAATGGACTTCCTGCTCTGTAATGCACATTTTCTTCAGTCTTCTCTCTTCCTCTTTCCCTGATCTTTTCCTTTTATTATTTGAGGCAAGCTGGAGGTGAAACTTACCTAGGTAGCACAAGTTTCGGCAAGTTTCGGATGGGACTGAATTTGGGGATGGCTCCCATGTCCCGGAGGTGGGTGGGCTGCTTGCCTCCCAGGATGGATGCCATCCATGACCTTTGGGACTTTGCTTCTGCTGCTTTTGGGGAGAAGGTGAGAGTCTGTGTATGGAGGATGGTTTCACTTTGTTATTATTATTTTTTAAAGATTTTATTTTTTTGACAGAAATCACAAGTAGGCAGAGAGGCAGGCGGGCGGGGGGAGCAGGCTCCCTGCTGAGCAGAGAGCCTGATGTAGGGCGCGATCCTAGGACCCTGAGATCATGATCTGAGCCGAAGGCAGAGGCTTAACCCACTGAGCCACCCAGGAGCCCTTCACCTTGTTAGGTTAACGGAGCTCTTTTTGTTGTTGTGCAGAAATTCAAACCTTTGTAGAGGGTGTGGACAGTGGCCGAGTAGGGGAAGAATGGACCATTATCCAATCATTGTCTTTCAGCTTGCAATCCCGTTCTCACAAATTCTCTTATGTTGTGATGCTGGAAGTGGGATATTTCTGCTTTGTTCCCTGTCTGCCTGCTGGGGTCTGACAATAGGGGGTGTTCTAGGCTGGAGGAACATGAGGGGTCTTGTCCCTTCCCGCCCCTGGGAGCATCACGCCCACAAAACCCTATTATCCTGGCGGCAGCCCCTGGGCCCCCTGGGTGTCACCAGCACCAGCTGCAGTGGCTGTTCCTCTGAGGTCTGCTTTCCAGGCCCCACTGGAACCCTCTGCCCAGCTTCTGGGTTGAATTGTTCCAGTCTCGTTTTGTCCCTTTGCTGAGGGCTGGGTGTGTTCCCCAAACCGCGGACTCCCTGACACCTTAGAGTTCTCCTTTCTGCCTTTCCAGTTCTTCAATGCTTAGCTCATACTTCTGTATATGACATGTCCCCTGCTAAAGTAACATGTGATTTCTGTCTCCTGCTGCAACCCTGCTGGTTACAGACCCAGGATCCTGTAGACTGTGCCTCGTGGGGTCCCCATGGAGAGCCATCTGCATTCACCAGGGTCTGCTGTCCCAACAAGCCCTCACCAGACTCGGCCCAACGTGGGAGCCAGGGGTGAATCCACCCACTGAGGTCCTGCCAGCCTCCGGACCCCACCTCCAAGGGCATTGCCCTGGGGCTCAGGCCATACCCATCTCCTCGCCTGCAGTGACAGGGTCACCATGAAACCCACAAACAACCCTCAAGAGCCCAGCCCCGTCCTTCTGTGTCCATTTTCCTGGCTTCCTCTGAGACCCGTCAGCCCTCCGTGGGTCCTCCAGCTCCTCGTGGGGGAGGATCCCTCACAGCGGCTTCCGGAAGAGAGAAAATCTGCCCCACCCCCCTCCCAGGCTGCAGGCAGGCCACTCCCATTGTCTTTGGAGTTTGCCCTGGTCTGTTTCTAATCTCTAAGTCCCCTCCCATATCCGGGGACACTACGAGCCTCGCCTCTTCTTGTCCCACCTATCAGAGCCCTCCAGAGGCTGAAAAGTACTGACGCCATTTGTAGGGGTCTTTACTTTTCTCCTGAGGATACCCCTTTCTCCAATCAGCTGGGGTAGCATTTCTTTATCTTCCTGTCTCTCTGTCACCATCCTGGTCTGGCTGTAAGATCGGTTTCTGAGCCCGTTCCCTTTCCCCTTTAGTGAGTATGCACCGCGGGTAGCTGGCAACTGAATCCTGCGGGAGCGGCTCTGACGCGGCCTGCTTGGCTTTGGGGCTTAGAAGGGTTCCATCAGTCTGCCTTGTAAGAGGCGGTGGAGGGCAGTGGTAGGAGGCAGACCTCAAAGCTGGACAGCCCAGGTTGAAGCCACTGCCCCTTCCACAGCCAGCCGCGTGATCTGGGGTACGATGGACGTGCTCCGTGACTCAGTTTCCCCTTCTGTAAATGCAGGTAGTACCTTATCCAATGCTCTGAGGCGTAGTGTGAGAAGCCAACAGGCTAATAGGTGTAAGGCAAAGTGTGCCTGGCATGGAGTTAAGAGCCCTGGGTGGGAGAGAGTGGTCCCCCTGCCGCACCCTCCACACTCTCTGGGGATGCAGCTGCTGAGAGCCAGTCTAGGGCTTCAGACCCGCATTTCCGCACAGTGTGGCTTCAGTGTAAACCCACTACAACCCTGGACAGAAGCTGGCTGTTCTGGCTGGCTCTCTGGACAGAGAGCTCCAAAATAGCATCTTCCAGAAGGATTTCCAAGGGTAACCAATGACACATGATTTAGCCTCACATTGGGGGGACCTGTGCGGTCTGGGGTGGACTCAGTAGGAGAGGGTTAGCCAGGCTGCTCCAGTCCTGCAGAGGCCTTGGCCGGCTCCTGGGAGCTAACCTCTGGGCCCTCGAAATATCCTGCACGATAGGGAGTCTTGGTGACCCAGGAGTCTGGTGTGCTCTCGAAGTGGGACTTACGGCAAATGCCTGTTTCTGTTCACCTGGGCCTCTGGCCTCTGCTTCAGCCTGTCTGAGCCTCTGGGGAGGTTAGAGACAGAGCAGTTAAGATCAGTCATGCGAGCGCCCCTGGCCTTCAAGCCTGACTCCCAGTACAACCCTGGACCCCCAGGCTTGGGGGCCATGCGCGTTATCCCCGAGAGAGCGAACATCGTCCACAGGACTCCAGGGTGAGAGGACAGCTGGAGACTCGGCGGGTCTCACCTTGAACCCCATCTGCTGCACCTTTCCCTTTGCTGATTTTAATCTGTATCTTTTTTTTTTTTTTTTTCCTGAGATCTGCCATGATTGTGAGTACGGCAGCTTTTCTGAATCCTCTGAGTCCTTTCGTCAAATCATCGAACCCAAGGGGAGCCCTGCAGACCCCTGACACAGCCTTCCGTTCCTTTTCATCTGCTCATTGGTAAGACCCAATAGGTCATTGGTCACATCCTCTGGGAAGCCTTCCCCCCTTCTGGGCTGGTTTGAAATCCCTCTCTCTGCCCTCACAGCCTCCCCTCTTCTCTCAATCATTCCGTGCAGTTCCCATTTATCTTTTTTTTCCCATCCTTGTGCAACTAATGTCCTCTTGTTGTGTGTGTGTTTTTTAAAGCTCTTATTTATTTACTTGACAGACAGAGATCATAAGGAGGCAGAGAGGCAGGCAGAGAGAGAGAGAGGAGGAAGCAGGCTCCCCGATAAGCAGAGAACCCGATGCGGGGATCGATCCCCGGACCCTGAGATCATGACCTGAGCCAAAGGCTGAGGCTTTAATCCACTGAGCCACCCAGGCGCCCCTTGTGTTTTTACTATCCTTATTAAGCCACTCAAATCCCATCCAGAGTGAGGTCGGCTGGCACCAGACACGCCGTTCTCTGACCATGGGGTTTGATGGAAGAAATCCGTTGTGCCTGTCCTCGGACTGGTGCGGGTCACGGTTAGCTGTCTGGGCTCCACTCACGCCCTGACCTCTGCAGGCTCCCGCGAGAGAAGGGGACCAGCTGAGCCTTCTCCAGCTGCTGCCTTGGTGTATGTCTCCCCAAAGACGTCTTTTACAGGGACTCATGCTGTGGTTCTGAGGCAAGATTGTCATCTGAGCTTGGTTCACAGGCCTGGCACGCTGGGGACTGGTCAAAAGGGAGCTTTGATCCCATAGGGGTGGGGCTGGGGTGAGGCAAGCGAGGTGTCCCTCCCCTCCAAGGGGCTTCCCCCTTCATGGAGGCCCTCACCTCCTTGCTCAAGCTCTGCCTCTGACGGCTGTGAGAATGTCTCCTTCCTTCTAGGCGGATGCTGGAAGCGAACGGGACTGGCGTGGAATGTTCCGTGCATCTGAGTTCTTTGCTTCTGAGCACCACCTCATACGTGCCACTCCAAGCCAATCCAGCCATTCATTTGATAAATATTTATTGTGTCCTCTGTGCCGAGCATGGTCCCTCGTGTTGAGAGTCTAGCGGGGAATGGAAAAGGGGAAAATCCTGCCCTTGTGGAGCTTTAATTTCACTGGAGGAAAGTGAAGAGATGGACTGTCTAGTAGGTGAACCCCAGTGAGCGACAGAGGTAAAACGACATTGGGGAAGGTGGGCGAGGGCTGAGATTTTTAGGAAGGGACTACCAAGGAGAGCCTGAAGACCCGAGGGAAGGGAGGTGTGAGTGGGGCGGATAGCAGGAGGAACTTTCCAGGCCAGGAGAGCGGAGAGCTGGGTAGGGAGGCAACGGGCCGGCTGGGGCCTGGGGTGGGGGTGGAGGCAAGCTGTGGCTGAGGAGTAGCAGGGTTGAGGCAGGAAAGGAGCAGGATGCTACCCTGGCCAGGTGGGTCCTGGCAAGGACTTTGACTTTGACTCTGAACACCATGCAGGTCATGGGAGGCTTTAGAGCAGAGGCAGATGTGATCTGCCTTGGCTTAGCTAGGCAAGGATAGAAGCTTGGAGACCCTTAAGGAGGCTCTGGATAGAGGTGACTGTGGCTAGGACCAGGGCAGCGGCAGCGAGGGGTAGTCAGTGACAGATTTTGATGGTAGAGCTGGTGGAGGTTGGTGGGTTTATTTATTAGAGTAGAATTCATATACTGTGAAATTAACCACTTTAAAGCGTACAAACCAGTGGACTTTAGTACATTCACATTGATGGGCAACTGTCACCCAGATCTCTCTAGGTCTGAAACATTTCCATCACCCCAAAGGAGAGCCCCGTATGCAGTAAGCTTTCACTGACCAAGCCCCCCTCCCTCAGACCCCAGCAACGGCTGACCTACTTTCTGCGTCTGTGCATTGACCTGTTCTGGATGTTTTATGTAAATGGAACCAAATGTTGGTTTTTTGGGGTTCTGCTGGACAGACCACGTGTTGTATATCCATTCATCTGGTGATGCACGGGGGCTGTTTCGACTCTTGTAAATAGGATTGCTGTGAACATACATGTACAGGTCTTTGGACATACATGTACATGTCTTTGGTTCTTTTTTTTTTTTTTTTTTGATGTCTTCTGTTCTTTGGGGTGTATGCCCAGGAGTGGGATTGCTGGGTCCTAGGCTAGCTCTACATTCACCTTTTTGAGGAATTGCCAACATGGTTTTTCACGGTGGCTGTATCCTGAGTTCCCAGCAGCAATGTGGGAAGAAGGATCCAACTTCTCCACAACCTTTCCCACCCTGGTTATTGTCTGTTTTTTGTTTTTTAAATGACAGCCACCCGCGTGGGTGTAGAGTGGTATCTCATCGTGGTCTTGATCTGCATTTCCCTGATGAGTAATGGTGTTTGAGCATCTTTTCACGTGCTGGTTTGCCCTGGGCTCACCCAGGGCAACAAGAGGCTGGAGCTGTCTATGGATGCGAGGGGGAAGGTGGTGGGAAAGGCACTCAGTCTGACACTGTTTTGGTCCCCTCCGCCAGGTACAGCCATGGACCTGGCGTTTGGCTGTGAGGCATTGACAGTGGACTTGCTAACGCGCCTCTGGGATCCAGGCGACCTTGGATGAGAGCAGTTTCGCTTGCAAGCCTGCCTGGCGAGGGTTTCTGAGCCAATGGGAGTGAAAGCGGAGAGGGTGGAGGCCACCCTACCTAGGGGGCTGCTATGGGTTTTGCTCCAAAGGGAAAGAGAGAAATAAGACCGCATTTGAAGGGGGAGAGAGATCCAAGAGTGAGTTTCTGAAGTCCCAGGTAGGAGAATGTAGAGCTGATGGGAATGTCTGAGCTCAGATGCGGGAGGAGGGGAGATTTACTGGAAGGACATGTGTCCTTGACCATGAGAGGCTCTGCTCTGTGTGGCCTGGAGGGGTGGCTCTGGAAGCAACCAGGACAGAGCCTCTGGGATCAGGAAAGAAGGAGCAGGGCAGGTGTGCTGGGGGTGGTGGTGAGGAAGTTCTCAGAGCAAAACGCTGGGAGGACAACAGCCGAGAGGGAGGAGGAAGGGGTGTGTGTGATGCTGTAGCCGCTGGGGAGAGGGGTTGGGCGGAGGGGAGGGTATTCCCTGGGGGTGGTGAGGGTGGGGTGGGGTGGGGGTGTGTGAGCCTGCTTGAGGTTGGCCGAGGGATCCAGAGCTGTAAAAGGCAAACGTGCCGTAAGCAAGCATCGTCTGCACGCATGTGGCCTTGCCCCCGCGAAGCCCATTGTTCACATTTACAAACCGAGCATTTTAACTCCTTGTTAAAGCCCTGTTAACCCATATAGTCTAGTCTCGGCTTTTGTGCTATGGCTACCAAACTCAGACTTCCTTTCTTTCTTTTTTTAAGTTTTTATTTTACTTCCAGTAGCGCTAACACACAGTGTTGTATTAGTTTTGGGTGTGCCGTATAGTAATTCACCTGGTCTATACGTCACCAGGGGCTCATCACCGCAAGGGTCCTCCTCAGGCCTCATCTCCTGTTGCACCTGCCCCACCCCCCCTCACTGTAACTGTCAGTTTGTTCTCTGGAGTTAAGTCTATTTCTTTCTTTTTATTTTATTTATTTGACAGAGAGAGAGAGAGACAGAGAGAGAGCGCACAAACACAAGCAGGTGGAGGGCAGGTAGAGGAAGAAGCAGGCTCCCTGCTGAGCAGAGAGCTGGATGCGGGGCTTGATCCCAGGACTCTGAGACCATGACCTGAGCCGAAGGCAGAGGCTTTAATGCACTGAGCCACTCAGGCACCCCTAAGAGTCTGTTTCTTGTCTTGTCTTTCTCCCTCTCTCTTCCCACTCCCTTGGCTTGTTTGTTTCGTTTCTTAAATTCCGCACATGAATGAGGTCATACCGTATTTGTTATTCTCTGACCGACTTACTTCACTCGGCATACGGCTCTCTAGCTCCATCCATGGCATTGCAAAGCTCAGGGTTTCTGACTTGGTGTCCATGACTCCCTGGAGTCCTCAGACATATTGTCAAGATTCATGAGTGCTTTACAAGAATTCTTAAATTTAGGGGTTTCATGTCAATAACATGTCAATAACAACTGAATCACTCCATTCTGCGGCACTGAGATGACCACGCGTGCACATTGCCGGGTAGTTTCATGCTCACCGTGTGTGTGCGTGCACGCGCGCGTGCATGCGTGTGTGGTGTGTGCGCGTGTGTGTGCGTGAGAGAGAGAGAGACAGCGTGATGGAGTATTCAATGTCTTGGCTGATGGGAACAGAACAGAGGCAGATTAATAAGGGGCTGGTGCATCCAGGCAGCGGTTCCAGGGGAAAACTGTGGCGAGACAACCCGCAGAACCCGCTTTGCTACCACTGAGCAGCGGGTGATTTAATTTTAACAAAATAACATCATTTTTATGTTCATTTAGTGCTGCTTGACTTTCACTGCTCATTTGTTTTGTTTGTGTTTAATCTGTGTATTCATTTTGGCTTCTAGTTCTGTAAGAACTAGGAACATAGCTTTGGTGTTTGTCCATGCAAAAAATAATTTGTCTGACAAGTGGTGCTGGGAAAACGTGATCTCCCCATGCAAAAGGGCGAGGTTTGACCCTTACCATGAAACGCACACGATGTTAACTCAAAATGGATCCAAGACCTAAATGTAGGAGCTGGAACTATGAAATCCTTAGGATGAAACATGGGGGAAAAGTTCACATTGTTGGGCTTGGCAAAGATTTCTTGGATATGACCCCAAAAGCATAGACAACAAAAGGAAAAATAGATAAATTGGGTCTTCTTTGAAATAAAAAAACTTTTGCTGTCAAAGGATATTATCCATAGAGCAAAAAGGGAACTCATTGGATGGGAGATAATGTTTGTCAACCACAGATCTAATAAGGGGTTAATATCCATAATATATCAAGAATTCCTAAAATGCAGCAGCAACAACAAAAACCCCAAACAACCCAATTAAAAAGAAGAATTCTTAAATTTAGGGGTTTCATGTCAATAACATGTCAATAACAACTGAATCACTCCATTCTGCGCCACTGAGATGACCACGCGTGCACATTGCTGGGTAGTTTCATGCTCACACTTGACCAGACATTTCTCTGAAGAAGATTTACAAATAGCTATTAGGTGCATGAGAAGATGCCCAATGTCACTGATCATTAGGAAAATGTAAAGCAAAACCACAATTAGATATGAGTTCATACTCATTAGGATGTCTATTATTAAAAAAATAATAATACCTGTTGGTGAGGACATGGAGAAACTGGACCCCTTGTGCACTGCTGGTGGGGATGTGAAATGGTGCCCCAGCTGTGGAAAATGGTTTTATAGCTCCTCAAAAAACTAAACATAGAATTACCATATAGGCTTGGAATTCCACTTCTGTTTATAGACCCAAAAGAACTGAAAGCAGGTGTCTCGAAGAGATATGTGTACACCCATGTTTGGCTATTCACAACAGCCGAAACGTAAGAACAGCCCAAGTGTCCATCAGCAGATAAACAAAATGTGGCATATATATCCAAAGGAATATTAATTTCAGTTTTCAAAAGAAGGAGATTCTGATACCTGCTATAATGCGGATGAAGCTTGAAGGTATTTTACTAAGTGAAATAGCCCATCACGATAAGACAAATCTATATAATTCCACATACAGGGAGTCCCCAGAGAAGTCAAGGAAGACAGAATGTGGAATGGTGGTCACCAGGGGCTGGGGGAGGGAGAGTGGGGGATACCGTTTCATGGGTACAAAGTTTCCATTTGGGAAGATGAAAAAGTTCTGGAGATGGGTGGTGGGGATGGGAACATACTTCATGCCGTGGAAATGTACACTTCAAAGTAGCTAAAATGGTGAATTTTATGTTAGGTATATTTTACCACAATAAAATAAAAAACAAATTTAAAAATCCTAGGAAGGAGTTCATCAGTCTTCCAAAACTCTGGGGTGGTTCTGGTCTTAGCCAGAGTTTCCTAAGAGAGCATGCTGCCTGACCCCAGGCTCCTCCTCTGGGCTCTGTTTGTGCCCACTGGCAGTGCTCAGCCTTGCATCACCTCTTCTGAGGGCGCCTGTGAATCCACTGTACCTCCCTGAAGGGAATGGGATGAGGGAACACTTGGTATTTTCTGCCCCTCCTCAGGTCAAAATCAGCACCAGGAGCTGTTATGGAGTACCCACTTATGCCTGCTTGAATTCTGACAACAAGCTTGTGACTTGGCAATTTATTAACCTATCTGAGCCTCAGTTTGCTCTCCTGTAAAATGGGCATCTTAATACCGATCCTGCAGAGTAGTTGTGAGTTGGGTCAGGGGCACCCATCCTCCCGTTTCTTTCCTGGATCCCACCCCATTGCATCTAACATGTCAGTTTACCTCAAGTTTGCACCTTTGAATCTGCTGTGGGCTTGGTCACCATATCACCAAACTTGTTAGGCTTAGGTTAAGAAGTTTAATTAGGCTCAGAGGAAGTTAGAAGCCTGTCCTAGAGGTCAGGTCCTCAAGCCTCAGAATGTGGACTCATGACATCTTTTTGGTCCCCAGAGACATTCTTCTGTAGCTATGTGGGAGGTTTCTGTGCTCCAGACTGTGAGGTTGCCAGACAGCAAGATCTCCCATGTTTTGGGCAGCTGTGGAGTGATTGTGTGACACCGATTCTGAGAGGGACAAGGCTCACTATTCTCTGGACTGCTCAGACTCCACCATGCTGAGCCCTGGGAGGAGTAGTGATGAGCCAGGAAGCATTCTGAGGAGGACAGCCAAGATGAAGAGATCCCAGAATACAGCATCCCATGAGGCACTGGCATAGGAGGACTGTATCAGTCAGCTGTTGCTGGGTTCTGCTGCATAACAGCCACCAAAACTTAGTGGTTGTAATAACAAAGGTATATTCGTGATAATGGTACAAGTTGCTGCGGTTCTGTGCTCCACATCCTCTTTACTCCAGGGTTAGGCTGAAGCATCAGCTAGGAAAGTGCTGTATTGGGTGGGGGGCAGGGGTTGGGGGGGTAGTGTGGTGGTAGAACCATGTAAAGGCTCTGAAACCTCTACTTAGAGTGACGTGTAATCACTTCTGCTCAACCATCATTGGTCAAAGCAAGTCACATGACCACGTCCGTCACTTGTGGGGGTGGGGAGATGGGGCGCTCCCACACGGAGGGCTGGCGACACAGAGGAGATGCTCAATAACCACTGAATGAATGAATAAATGATTCTCTGATCCAGGAAGGATTTAAGCAAAGCATGGATGCCCATTCGTATTTGTTATCTACTGCTGCATTACAAATTGTTCGCAAAGTTAGGGGCTCCATGCAACAATAAATATTTATTATCTCACGTAGTTTCTGTGGCTCAAGAATTCAGGAGTGACTTCCCTGAATGGTTTAGAAATGAAGTTTCTCATTATGTTGGAGCCAAGCTGTTGGCGAGGGCTGAGGTCCTCTGTAGGCTTGACTGGCTAGAGGCTCTGCTCCCAGGATGGGTCACTAACAGTCGCTGGGGAACTAGGGCTGACTTTGGTAGGTGGCCTCAGTCCCCACCATGTAAAGTCACCCAGAGGGCTGCTTGCATGTCCTTACATGGTGGCTAGATTCCTCCAGAGTGAGCGATGCAAGAGGGAGCAAGGCAGAAGCCACAAAGCCTCTAATGACTTAGTAGTAGAAGTGATATACCATCCTTTCTACAATAGCCTATTAACCGGTTACACAGGACTTCCTGTGCACCATGGGAGGAAATGTGAACACCAAGAGAGGGGATCCCATGGGGCCGTTTACCATAACCTGCCCTCTGGTCCCTAGTCAGTCATGTCCCTCCTACATGGAAATATTCTTACCTCCTCCAGGGTCCCCTAAAGTCTCATATCACAGCTCATAATTTAGAATATCATTATCTAAATCAGGAACCTATGACATTTCCTGGGTGAGATTCCCCAAGTATTTCTCTCTGGGTACAGTTCCCCGTGGTCTGAAGATGCATGAACTGAAAAGACAGTTATCTGTTCTTCTCACCCACCCGCCCACACAGCGTACAATATTGTGAGAGGCTTAACCATCAGAGACACTCTCCATTCAAAAAAAGGAGACATTGGGAAGTCCCTGGCCAATAGCAATAGTGAAATATATCAGAATCTTCAATGTTGGGAGTTCTTTTCTTGGAACTTAATGGCTAGGAATAATTCTCCATGGCTCTTGGCTCTGCCCTATGGAATCTTGGTTTTTCCTTCAGAGCCATATTTCCTTTTCCATGAAAGGCAGCTTATGTTACAGTTGATCGATTTTCTCAGCCTTCTTCCTGCCTGTAGAGGTTTGGAAGCCCAAAGACATTCTTTAATTTTGAACTGTCTTTGTCTCTATCAGCTCAAGGGAGCAGTGGTTTTACCAATACAGTTCTCCTAAAGCCTTTATGGATGTCCTGTGAATCTTATTGGGATTGGCTCCATCAGACAAATCTCTTTGAGATAAACCCTTTTCCACTTTGGGATGCTGCTAAGACTACAGAGGAGTGACCCCTCTAAGCTTGCTTAGAAGCCTTATTAAGTGAACGGTCCTCCAAAGCGACTGACCCCTTACATTTTCTGATACTCAATGGCAGATTTTACAGTCCCTTCCTCAGTTTCATCTTTAGCCCACATTTTCTGGCTATTTCTCTGGATTGGCTCTTTTCCCAGAAACGGTCTCTTAATTTTACCATCATTTGCCATCTAGAGAGAAGCCAGGGATTTTCAAAACCAGAAAGTTCTCATTCCTTTACATTTCACAGCTACTCCTTCTGGCTCATTTCTCTTCTGTCTCATCCTACTAGAACAGGCAAGAAGAAACTAGGTGGAAACTCCAAAACTCTGCTTGGAAATCTCGTGGGCCCGATCACCTAGCACATTAAGTACATTTTCTACTTTCCAAATTCCCACAGGTGACAATGCTGCTAAACTTTTGGACATCATGTAACAAGAATCTCCTTTCATCCAGTTTCCAATCACATCTTTCTACTTTTTCTTTAAGTCCTTTAAGTACTGACCTTTAAGTCCTCCAAGGCCATCAGGCTCCAACAAGCTGCTGAAGCTCCCGACTGAATATCAGAGTTGCTATGGGTCATGACTCCTTTGTGCCCCCAATTTTCCCACCTTCCTCAGTGCCAACCCATTTCCTACACAGAGCATTTGAATTTGTCTCTTCAGTCTATACTGTACTTCTTCCAGATAGCCTCATGGCTCGTTCTCTTGCTTAATTCAGATTACCACTGAAATGCTGCCTCTTTAGAGAGGTTGTGCGTGCTACTCTATCTAAAATAGCGTCCCCGGGATGCCTGCGTGGCTCAGTCAGTTAAGGGTCTGCCTTCAGCTCAGGTCATCATCTCCAGGCCCTGGGATTGAGCCTCACATGGGGCTCCCAGCTCAGTGGGGAGTCTGCTTCTCCTTCTCCCTCTGCCTCTTCCCCTGCTTGTGCTCTCTCTCTCAAATGAATTTTAAAAAACTTAAAAAAAAATAGCATCCTCATTCTTTCTTTCTTTCTTTTTTTCTTTTAAAGATTTTATTTTTATTTATTTATCAGAGAGAGAGAGAGGTGGAGAGAGCAAGCACAGGCAGACAGCGTGGCAGGCAGAGGCAGAGGGAGAAGCAGGCTCCCCGCCGAGCAAGGAGCCCGATATGGGACTCGATCCCAGGACGCTGGGATCATGACCTGAGCCGAAGGCAGCTGCTTAACCAACTGAGCCACCCAGGCATCCCTCTTTCTTTCTTTTTAAAAAGATTTTATTTATTTATTTGACAGACAGAGACCACAAGTAGACAGAGAGGCAGGCATAGAGAGAGGAGGAACCAGGCTCCCCACCAAGCAGAGAGCCTGATGTGGGGCTCGATCCGAGGACCCTGAGATGATGACCTGAGCTGAAGGCAGAGGCTTAACCCACTGAGCCACCCAGGTGCCCCTCATTCTTTCTTTATAACCTTATCCTGCTTTCTTTTTCTTCACAGTGCCTTTTTGCTGCCTGATGTTATATTACATGTCATTTGTTTATCAGCAGTCACCCCATTAGAGCACAAGCTCAAGTGGAAAGGAAACTTGTCTGTTTTATTCACTGTTAAAACCCTAGCATCTGGAATGGCCCCTGGCAAAAATGGTTGAGTGAATGAATGAAGTGGCCTCTGCAGAGGCACCTAGCATCTCGGTAGATGAGGTTCATACTAGGGCCAGAAGCCAGAGCTCTTAAGGCCAGTCCAAGGAAAAGGGTCATTGAAAGTAACAGGCTACCAGAAAGCATAGCGGGCTCTAGAGCAGGGATGTGAGGGCAGGTCTCAGACTCAAAACACAGCCTGCTCTGCCAGATCTTGCTTTTTATTTTCCCAGAGGAGGTGAAACCCTGTGCGGGTCAGGGGATCTGAGCCTTTTCCATGCGGTCGGGGGCAAGAGCGTATTTCCTTTTTCAATATAACCCATTGGTGCCCTTGTGTCCACAGTTCAGCCTAAAAAGTGTTTATATACACAAAGAACTCTGAGCGTTTGCCAGAAGGTTAGGATGGATGACAAGCACCAAACTGGGGGTGGACACAGAAGCTGGGGGCCGCAGAATGTGGTGAGAATAGGCTTTTGTACAGAAAGAAGGAGAGTGTGGTAGTGGAAGGGTGAGGGCAGGAGGCGTCAAAGCAGACGGAGCTAGTTAGAGCTCAACTCTGTAAAACGTGCCCTGAGCTGATGAGAAGCTATTTATAGTTTAGGTTTATTTCACTCAGGGTGAATATTCATATACCTCACTGTGGAAATATTAATATGTTTGATTAAAGGGTGCTGCCCCAGGCCTATTGGGGGTGTTATGTAATACCGTTGAATGCATCACATTACCTTTCTACGGTTTGAAGAAGTCTGATTTCTGCAGCACATCTGGCCTCAGGGCTTTTGGAGAAAGACCGGTGGGTCTACAAAAGCATTGATCTCCCAGGGTTCCTGCAGGAGCACAGCAGGAAACAGATACCAAGTGCCAAGTGCAGACACTGCACTTGGGAAACACTGCACCGGGAGCTGTCGAGGCTGAGCACTGACAGAGGAAACATGGTCCGTCTCGGGGCGGGTCCACAAGGTGACTGGCTCCGGAAGGGAGGAGCTGTACCTCCATGAACCGATGTTCTCCTCTGGAAACCAAGGAGAAAGGACCTGCTGTGTTCTTGGAATTGGCAATCACTCCCCAGTTGCAGCCTTAAATCAGTCCTGCTGGATCTCTGCCTTTGAGGGGTTTGGGTAGCGTGAGGTGGTATCTCAGAATCTGGGTACCCCGCCGGCTGGAAGAGAAGCCAATTAGTGTAGATATATGTTTCCATTTCTGTTTATATCTAGTAGTGAAATTGCTGGCTTTTATGGTAACTCTATGTTTAACCTTTTGAGGAACTGCCAGACTCTTTCTTGAAGTAGCTGTACATTTTACATAATGGCCAAAGGTGTTGAATATCTTTTTATACATTTGTTGGCCATTTGTATTTCTTCTTTGGAGAAATGTATGTTGAGACCCTTTGCCCATTTCTCAATTGGGTTATTTGTCTTTTTATGATTAAGTTTAAGAGTTTGGGCGCCTGGGTGGCTCAGTGGGTTAAGCCGCTGCCTTCGGCTCAGGTCATGATCTCAGGGTCCTGGGATCGAGTCCCGCATCGGGCTCTCTGCTCAGTAGGGAGCCTGCTTCCTCCTCTCTCTCTCTGCCTGCCTCTCTGCCTACTTGTGATCTCTCTCTGTCAAATAAATAATAAATAAAATCTTTAAAAAACAAACAAACAAACAACAACAAAAAAAACCCAAGAGTTTATAGATTCTGGGACCCTGGGTGGCTCAGTCATTAAGCATCTGCCTTTGGCTCAGGTCATGATCCCAGGGTCCTGGGATCGAACCCTGCATTGGGCTCCCTGTTCAGTGGGGAGCCTGCTTCTCCCTCTGCCTCTGCCTGTCGCTCCCCCTGCTTATACACTCTATCTCTGTCAAATAAATGAACAAAATATTAAAAAAAGAACACATAGGAGTCTATAGATTTTGGATACCAACCCTTTATGAGATAGATGATCTACAAACATTTTCTCCCAGTAAGTGGGTTGTGTTTTTACTTGCTTTTTTTAAAAAAGATTTTATTTATTTATTTGACAGAGAGAGAGAGAGAGTGAGAGAGAGAGAGAGAGAGAGCAGGAGTAGGCAGAGCAGCAGGCAGACAGGGAGAAGCAGAATTCCCGCCAAGCAGGGAGCCCCATGTGGGGCTTGATCTCAGGACACTGGGATCATGATCTGAGCCAAAGGCAGCTGCTTAAATGACTGAGCCACCCAGGCATCCCATCTTTTTACTTGCTTGATGGAGTCCTTTGAAGCACAGAAGTTTTTAATGTAATGATGTCTAATGAATACATTTTTTTCTTTTATTTCTTGTACTTTTGAGTTGTATCTATGAAATCATTGCCTAATCCAAGGTCATGAATGAATCCAAGGTCATTTATGCCTGTGTTTTCTTCTAAGAGTTTAATAACTAGCTCTTATGTTTAGGTCTTTGATTCATTTTGAGTAAACTTTTGTATATGGTGTGAGGTAGGGGCCCAACTTAATTCTTTTGCATGTGGATATCCAGTTGGCCCAGCACCCTTTGTTGAAAAGGCTATTTTCCCCCCATCAAATGATATTGGCACACTCCTTGAAAATCAATTGACCATAAGTGTGGAAATTTATTTCTGGATTGTCAATTCTATTCTATAGATCTGTCTGTCTAACCTTATGCCAGCACCATGCTGTCTTGATTAATGCTGCTTTGTAGTAAGTGTTGAAATTGGGAAGTCAAGTCCTCCAGCTTCTTTCTTCTCTTTAAAGATTATTTTGGCTATTCTGGGTCTTTTGATTTTCCATAGGAATTTTAGAGTAATCTTATCAATTTTTGCAAATATGCCTGCTGGGATTTTGATAGAGAATGTATTGAATCTATAGATCAGTTTGGGGAGTACAGCTGTCTTAACAATGTTAAGTTTTAGATGGATGTCTTTTCATTTTAGGTCTTCTTTGATTTCTTTCAACAACATTTTGTAGTTTTCCAAGGATAAGTTTTGTACTGCCATTGTTAAATTTACGATGAAGTATTTTATTTTGTTTGATGCTATTGTAAATGGAATTGTTCTTAAATTCCTTTTTTTTAAATTATTCATTGCAAATATACAGAAATACTATGCATTTTTACATATGACCCTGTAGCCTACAACCTTGCTGAACTCATTTATTAATTCTAATAGTCCTTTTTAGAAAAGATTTTATTTATTTGGGAGGGAGAGAGAGAGTTTGTGAACACTAGGGAGAGAAAACAAGCACGAGTGGGGGGTAGAGGAAAGGGAGAAGCAGACACCTCACTGAGTAGGGAGCCTGATGTGGGACTTGATCCTGAGATCATGACCTGAGCCAAAGGCAGATGCTTAACTGATTGAGCCATGCAGGTGCTCCCCTTATAGTTTTTATTAGTGGATTTCATAAGTTTCTTCATATATAAGATCATGTCATCCTTAAATTCCTTCCTTCCTTTCTTTCTTCTTTTCTCTCTCTCTCTCTCTCCCTCCCTCCCTTTCTTCCTCTCTTTCTTTCTTTCTCTTTTTAGTATAGGTGTCTTTTATTTTGTTTTCTTGCCTAATCACTCAAGCTAGAACTCCAGTGCAACATTCAATAGGAGTGGTAAGAGCAGACATCATCATCTTGTTCCTGATCTTAGAGGGGGAAGCAACTATTCTTTTTCAACTGACATTGGTGTTAGCTGTGGGGTTTTCATCGATAGCCTTTGTTAAGTGGAGAGAACCTCCTTTTATTCTTTGTGTGTTGGATGTTTTTGTTATGAGGAGATATTGAATTTTGTCAATGACTCGTTCTGCATCTCTGTAAGTGATCATATGGTTTTTACCCTCCATTCTACTGATAAGGTGCATTACATTAATTGATTTTCAGATGTTAAAACAACTTTGCATTCCTGGGCTGTGAGATTCATATGAGATACACGTGATCATGGTGCAAAACCCTTTTTATGTGTTGCTGGATTTGGTTTGTTAGTATTTTGTCAAGGGTTTTTGTGTTTGTATTTATAGGAGACATTGGTCTGTTGTTTTCTTGTGATGTTTTTGTATGGTTTTGGTATCAAGGTAATACAGGCCAGAAAGAATTTGTAAGTGTTTCCCCCTCTCCTATGTTTTGGCTTTAATTCTTTAAATGTTTGGTGAAATTCACCAATGGAGCCAACTGGACTTGGACTTTTCTTGGAGGATAGTTTTTTGATGCTAACTCAATCTCTTTACTTGTTATAGGTGTATTTAGATTTTCTACTTCTAGAGTTGGTTTTGTAGTTTGTATCTCTCTAGGAATTTTTTTCATGCCACCTGAGTTATATAGTTTGTTGGTGTACCATATATATTTATTTTTAAAAAATAATTTCCCTACTTTAGTTATTTTATTTTTTTATTACATAGGATCTACACCAACTTGGGGCTTGAACTCATGACCCTGTGATCAAGAGTTGCAAGCTCCACTGACTGAGCCAGCTAGGTGCCCTCACTTGTACTCATTTTTAAGAGTGATCTATGGTCTCTGACTGCTGATGGCTTTTTCTTGAAACTCTTTCCTTTTGGTTTTCATGACCCACTCTCTTAATAGCCATGTGAGTTGGGACAAGCCATTCAGCCTCACTAGAATGGGGATGATCATAGGGCCTCCCCCACTGAGTTCCTGTGAGGATAGATAAGATGGCACGTGGGAAGCATGAATACCTGGTGATTTTTCTCCTTCCTCTTTCCTTTTCTTCTTTCCATTCTCTGACCACCCATTCTCAGTCTTAGCAGGCATACTTTTCAGCAGTGGTTCTCCACTGGGGGTGGTTTTGCCCACCAGGGGAGAGTTGGCCATATCTAGAGACGTTTTTGATTGTTATACCTGGGGGGATATTACTGGCAGCTGCTGGGCAGAGAGCAGGGATGCTGTTAAGTGTCCTTTACTGCACAGGACAGCACCCAGCAGCACAGAATTATCTGGCCCCAAATAATGCCAATAGTGCTGAGGTTTCTATGGAAACAGCTCTCCACGATTATTGCAAAAAGAGTTGAAAATACAGATAAGCCAAAAAAAAAAAATACCCCACCACAACCCCAAAAGAATAATTCCCCTATAATTCTGCCACATTGAAAGAACTTCCATTAGGAAAGAATATATATATTTTTTAAAAAATAAGAACATTGGTAGGAGAAAAATATTCTGACTCTTTTGAATTTTTCCCAGTTACACTGTCTACCTAATTATGTGACATAATGTGTTTAGTGCCACCTGGCCAGCCTGGGGATGTGCCCTCCCATCCTTCCTGGTAAGAGGGGCAGGGAAATGGCCAGTATCCATGGGTGGTCCTTGGAGGGTGAAGGTAGGGAAGAATGTTTCTCTGCAGGTGGTACTTACAAAAAACTCATTCTCTGGGTGGCCTGATGTCTTTCAATTGACTTCATGTGTGTCTGAGTGTGTGTGTGTGTGCCAGTGGGTTCCCACAAGTATGTTCTCATGTCATCATTCGGCCAGAAGGTAGACGTTATGACCTCGCTCATTATGGGAAAGAACAAAACTTGAGTGAACTTCAGTATATTCCTTTGGGTTGAATTCTTGGGTTATGTAATGGTTCCAAAGGGTTTTCCTGGGGCAGAGGGCTTTCTTGCCTGGACATGTGACTTTACTCGGGGCCAATACATATCACTCATCCCCTCGGTGCTGTCACACCTTGAACCACGTGTCTCCTTGACAAAGCTCCATGTCTCATGTGCTCAGGTGAGACCAGGGGTTCAGAGGACAGCTCCCCAGGGAGATTCTGGGATGGCCTGGGTTGTCCCTGAAAAGGTGGGATGCTGAAATTCAGGCCTGCCTGTGAAACATCAGCCCCATGGGCCACTGCTGTTCATTGCTGTATGTCAAACAGCCCATCAGCCTTGACCCGGTGAGCAGGTGAGCAGGTGAGCAGGAGCAGGTGAGCTCAGTATTTTACTCCCTGCCCTTTGGCACTTTGCAGGATCTCGGAGGTTGGTGTCCACCATCAAGCCCCACTCTGGCTCACCAATGAGGTCCAGAGAAGCAGGGACTATCCCAGCGGTGCCTGTCTGGGGCTGAGACCGGGGCTTCTGACCCCCAGGCCAGCAATCTTCCCTCCTTTCCCTCCCAGGAGAGCTGGGTCAGCCCACCCAAACCCCACGGGACCATCTATTCAGGCCTTGGGGCTCCCAGATATTGATTGGAGAACCATGACCTTGAAATTAGCAGGAAATTTCAAAAACAGGCAGGTTCCAAACCTAGGGAAGAGACATCTCTTTGGGGGGAGAATGGGTCAGGAGGGGCCAGTGCTGATTTAAGCCTCTCTTTTTCCAGAGAAGCAGCATCACATCATCCTGCCTGAAGAAGGTCTGGCTCTGGCCAATGAGTCCTCACTGAGTCTCTTTGTCTCTCTCTCTCCCTTGCATGTTGCGGGCGATGTGCACACGTGGGCTTGTACGTGCCATGTATCTGACCTTCTTTTCTCTGTCTGCTTCAAACCTTCCCTGATGCAGTGAGTGGTCTTTGGGATCTGTTTGGTGCCGATGTCACCCCCCCTCCCAATCAAAAGGGCCGCGATGCTGGGGATGGGCGATCCTGAGGTGGGGGCCCGCTGTTCTTCAGGAGCGAAAACCTGCTGTCTCGCTGAGCAGAGCCCCCACTTAACAACAGGAGGGGTGGGAGGCGGCTGTGTAGAAACTCGGCCTCTGGCTCTGTGAAAGGTGACTTTGAAAGGCTGCATTTGTTCTTGACGAGCTCTGGGCAGTGGAGCTCTGCTGTGATGGATGGTTCCAGCGCGAGGCTGCCCAGCCAGGAGCGGTGGGGGATAAAGGCTCCTTCTCAATGGCTCCCCTCAAAAAATTTTCCTTTTTATTATGAACTATTTCCAACATAAACACAAGTGGAAAGAATAGTATCAGAAAGGCCCAGATGCCCCTCACCCACCTAGTTTTGATAATTAGTGAAGCTTTGACACATTTGCTTCATCTATTCTGCGCTTTTTTGTTTTTCTATTGAAGTATTTAAAATAAAATAAAATAAAATCTTGATCATAATATGCTTCGCTTCTAAGTATTTCTCTGAACACACACACACGGGCACACACTCCACACTCCCCATTTTCTTATATAAGCACAAAGCCGTGATCGCACCTAACAAAATAAATAATAACCCATTGGGTTATTACTATATTATTGCGTTATATATATAAAACGTTGGGTATATAACATTGGGTTATTATTATTATATTAGGTCCCCACTGGGACCTAATATCCAGTCCATAATCAAATGTCCCTGTTTGCCTCAAAAATGTCTTTTTATTTTGTGGTTGGTTTGCTGGAACCTGGATCCAGAAAAGGTGTCCACATGGGGTTTTGTCTTTAGGTTGGTCTCCTAAAGAGCTCCCTAACTAGAGCTGATCCCCTTCCTTCTCTTTCTTGATTTAATTCTCTTGACCTCTTGTAGACCCCGAGTCCTTTTCCCCCAGGATTGCTGCACATTCTGGACTCCTCTGTTTGCCCCCTCATAGTATTGCCTACCTCTTTCCCCCATGCTTCCCGGAAATGAAATTTAGCATCAGAGGCTCAATTAGAGTGATGTTAATTTTTTAAAAACGATTTTATTTATTTATTTGACAGAGAGATCACAAGTAGACAGGCAGGCAGAGATGGGGGAGAAGCAGGCACCCCGCTGAGCAGAGAGCCCAATGTGGGACTCGATCCCAGGACCCTGAGATCATGACCCAAGCCCCGAAGGTAGAGGCTTAACCCACTGAGCCACCCGGGCGCCCCTAATTTTTTTTTTTTTTTTTTTAACAAGAACACTCCATGGATGACGATGGCCCTGGGCTTCCCACTGCACCATATCAGGAGGCACACAGTCAGTTTGCTGAACTTTTGGTGGCACTAAAAATGAACTGTGGGTTCCAATGGTGACAGACTGCCCCCTCCCTGGTACAGTTCCTCATTTGGTAGCTAGTCTCCACAGATGTTCTTCCAATGAACCATGCTTTCCCGTATTTGCTCTCTCATGCCGCCCATGGCCCCTTGAATCTGGCCGGCTCTAGGGCTCGCTTTCTGCCCTAGAATGTGGCACAAGAACTCTGTGATTTCAGAGGCCGAGCCCCAAGAAACCTGTAGCTTCCCTGTTTGTCTTTCAGAAGAGTCACTCTGGGGGAAGCCAGCTGCCATGCTGTGAGGAAGCCCGTGCCAGCCTTGTGGAGAGGCCACATGGCCAGAGAGAGGCCCTGGCTGTCCCCACTCTTCTAGACATCCTGAGGCATGGGACACAGGAATGATGGAGGAGATAAGGCTCGGATGGCTGCAGCCCCAGCCTCTGCTTGACCTCAGCTGTCTGAGAGGCCCCCGTGAGACAAGCTCACTGACAAGGGGACATCCTGTGACACTGTTGGCCATGATGCTTTGGCGTGGCTTGCTATTGATCAAACATCCATCGGCTTTCCCTCTAAATGTTTCAACTGATGGGGATCGTTGCTGGAACCAATTATTTGATTAAAAGTTACAGAATGGCGCTGACCTAATTCTATCCCTCTTCCCACATTTGTTTGCGGGAATTCTTTCCATCAGCAGCTAGGCATCCTTGGTGATCCTGACGTACGGACCCTACATAAAAGACAGGGAAGTCGTGGGGTTCTTTCCTGTCCATTGGTGGCCCCCTCCTGCAGCAGTGACCTGGCCCTTCTTGGTTGTGAGGCCCAGATCAAGGCAGGAGAGACAAGAAGCTTGAGGAAGGTGAGCTGGGGACTTGGTTTCCAAGGAAACCACAAGGTAATCATCAGGTCCTCTGAGGATCATTTTTTCTTTGTCCTGCTAAAAGCCAGATGCTGTCACCTTCTAAGCCAGCTCAGATGCTTGAGCAGGCACCAAAATGGTTCCCTGAGGGAGGAGACAGTGGCTTAGAAAGCTTACAGGAGTGGGTGCTCCCTCCCCTGGGTCCCGGCTTCTTTTCAGGAGGACTTCCCTCACTCTCAGACATGTACCCTTACCCTCCGATCTCCTTAGGTCACGAGTAGAGTCTAGTTTGGGGATACACAGAAAGCTGCCTTTCCTGGAGTCCCAAGGGACAGGGTGTCTTTGCTCAGAGTCTGCCCTGGTCTTCATCTGTGAGGATTTGAGACTGAGGGCTCTGCTTGGCCCTGGGGGGAGTGGGGGGGGGAAGGAACAGGGGGAGGGATGGCAGACCTGAGCTTTGAATCCTACGGAATGAAAATGAGCAATGACCCTACGTCCAGGGCTCAGATGCAGTGATCTGAGGAGGCCTTCGGCAGGTGCTTCCCTGGGCTGTCAGGAGCCACCCTCTATCGAGCACACACGTGCCAGACACGACCCGGGGTGGGCTTAGAGCCGCAGGCACAGAATCTCACAGATCCTGACAAGAACTCGCGAGTGGGTGTTGTCTTCACCCACTGCAAAGCTGGGTCACTGGCCCCACGTCGCCCAAAGCGCCCCCCCTGCTGTCTACCTGTAGAAATGGCCCCAGATGGTCTGTCCCAGCCAAGGTCCTCTCCTAGGGGAGATGTTCTGGTGACAGGTTCATTCTTCACCTCTGTGTGCATCTCTGACTGTCTCATGTGACCCATCATGTGTAGAAAGGATCCACTCGTGTTGTGCCCCAGGGCGAAGCCCGAGTTCTTGCCGTGGCTCTGATGATCCTAAGCGTGTGGAGGCTGGTGGGGTGAGGGCACTGGGTTCCGACTGCTGGGCACGTGTCCTGACCGTGTGTTCACATAAATAACGTCTGGTGGTGGAGCCAGGCCTGAATCTTTGACATTTTTCTTGGTGCAAGAGAGACTTCATTTGTTCTAGAATAGTATCCAACAGCATTAGGTGCAATGGATCCATGGAGGAAACACCCCTAAACACAACGTCCCCCCCCCCGAAAAGAATGGCAGAACACACAAGCATTTAAGTGGTGCTGCTTGAGCAGACCAGGCTCCGGTGGATGAGGGAGGGAACATCACCGTCCATACCAACTATGCCATCCTAGCTCTTCGATTATGGGGGCAGCGGTCCTGTGTGGCCCAGGGAGGTTCCTAGGGGCTGGGGCATCTCCACCCACTGTGGACACGGGGATCCTGGGCCTGCTGAGGGCTGTCTTCCCTTGGATTGACTATGCTGGCTTCTTGGAGGGTCTTTTTAAAAAATATTTTATTTATATATTTGACAGATGGAGATCACAAGTAGGCAGAGAAGCAGGTGGAGAGAGAGGAGGAAGCAGGCTCCCTGCTGAGCAGAGAGTCCAATGCGGGGTTTGATCCCAGGACCCTGAGATCAAGACCTGAGCCAAAGGCAGAGGCTTTAACCCACTGAGCCACCCAGGCGCCCCACTTGGAGAGTCTTGCTGCTTCCACAATCTTCCCGATCCTATCCCCCATTACAAACCAAAGACAAATGTCTTCTGGTGTCTGGAAATCTGCCCCTTCATAGATGTTCCTCTTCTGGGAAGCATGACCCCGAGAGTGGCCTGGCGATGTGGGCTTAGGAGACATTTTCACTTGTCTTTATACCTCTGCAAATTGGCCCTTCTCGGGAGGGGCTGGGGGCCTGGGAGCTCCATGGGTGTTGCTGGTGGGGGCGGCCCTGGGTGGGCGAGGGGCTTCTGAAGGTGGGGTGAGGAGACCCGAGGTGTGATGCAGTACCCCAGGTATGGACTTCTTGAGGCTGGAGACAGCGCAGCCTGGGAATTATGGGCTCAGGCAAGGGCAGGCTCTGTGTCCGACTTTGGGCGAGCTGCCTCTGTGAGTCTCACTTTGTCACCTGTAAAATGGGCACAGTGATCCCTCCCTCAGAGGATGGGGTGTGTGCGGTAATGGGGAAGGATTGTATCTCACAAACGTACGTGGGTGTCAATCCTGACAGGGTTTTATTCACATTTAGGGAAGTCTGACTCCGGGAGGAGCTTGAAGCCAGGACCAGCCATCCGTGGCTCCTCGTCAAAGCTCCCACAAAAATTCTGCGCAGTTCACAGCTTTGGGGACAGTCTCTGGTCTACACAGTTACCATGGAGGTGCCCTTTGCCATGCCCTGTGGTCTCTTGGAGTCCTGGGGTTTCTGTGGCCCCTTAGGATCAGGATCCATTCTCTCGAGGACACACACTGTCCCCTTCTTTGGGCTCTCCGAATCAGGGGCTCTGGGAGCTCAATCCGCAGATCACTGGGAGGCGTGGGCCCTCCGAGACGTGCAGCATCATCTCCCCGCATGTCTGGGTTTTGACAGAAAGAGACCATCTGGGGGGACTTCAGCTTCGACTCTATCACTGTGGCCTCCCAGAGGTAAGAAGAGCTAATGCCTGGTTTCCCTCCAGGACTTGGAGCAGAAATACAGGAGAACAAACCGCAGCAGACCTTCAACTGGCAGCCCTGCCCTCGAGGGGTGCTGTGGGAGCTACCCTCTTCTTCCTGGGCTCTCCCTGTCCCCAGCCCCTTGCGGGTCACACCACCACCAGGGCATGAACCAGAACAGCTCTGGGGGCTCTGGGCTGAGATATTTCATCTCATGCCCCCCAATAAACTGACAGAGGGACCATTCTCACACCCATTTCCCAGGTGAGAAAGCTGAGGCTCAGGGAACCTTGTCCGTTCAAGGTCACACATCTTGTTTGTTCAGTTGAGCCACAGTCTACATTCCGGTCCTGGAACCTCTTCTCTCCCCTTCCTCTGACCGACAAGGAAACCACAGCCTTGCTGATTTAGACCTTAAATTACAGGGGCCCCTAGGTGGCTCAGTCCATTGGGCGTCTGCCTTCAGCTCAGGTCCTGATCCTGGAACACGAGGCTCAAACCCTGCGTTGGACTCCTTGCTCAGCGGGGGAATCTGCTTCTCCCTCTGCCTCTGCGGCTGCTGCTCTCTCTCTCAAATAAATAAATAAAAATCTTTTTAAAAAAAAAGAGAAAATCATAAGGAAGAGAAAATACATCTTCAGTACTGTGCTGTATTTATTGAAAATATGTCAGTGTTGGTGGACCCGCCTTGTTCAGACCTGTGTTGCCAAGGGCCCCCGTATGCCCTTAGGCTGGTGGTTCGCCAACTGGACGGCGCATTAGCATCCCCTGGAAGCCTTGTGAAAAGCCGAGATCTCCTGGGCCCTCCCCCAGAGTGTCTGACTCAGTAGATGGAGGGAGGCAGGCATTTCTATTTCTAATGAGTTCCCAGGAGACGCTGGTGCTGCTCAGCCGGGGACCCCACTCTGGGACGCTGCTCTGGAGAACGGTCTTTTGACCTCTGAGCTGTTGACATAGGGAGGTCGTTCTCTGTTGCGGGGCCTGCCCTGTGCCCTATAGGGTGGCTAGCAGCACCTCTGCGCTCTTCCCACTTGATGCCCGTGGAACCTTCCAGGTCTAGGTCTCCAGACATTGCTGAGTGACCCCTGGGGGGGCAGCACTGCCCCTGGTGAGGACCCTGCTCTATCCTTATTTCCTGGGTCCATTTACGTTCGCTCAGAGAGACGCCCTGTCACACACGCACACAGGCACACACACCTTCCCTTTCCCTCAAGAATAACGTCACTCTACAAATACAGTTTTATAACTCGCTCTTTTTCACCTCACAATGCATTGCCAATTAACTCACCAATTAGCTCGCTGGCAGCTGGAGAGGCAGGTTTCTGCGCAGGTGATGCGCAGACCCTCCGTCTCGGCCAGGAGCAGGTGCTGAAACCTCCAACTTCGGGGACCAGGTCAGCATCTTACATAGTTGTCTGTCTGGCTTCCCAAAGCCCTGGCTGTAGCTTGTCAGAAAAATGGGCCACCCGACCACAGGGTCGTGAACCGCGACAGAGGGGAGGGTCAGGGATACTGGCTTTGCCCCTGCTTCCCACCCTCAGGGGGCTTCAGAGAGGGACCACGAGACCCAGAGCTTGCAGGCTGGGAGTGAGGGACCCTGGCTGCTCCCCTTTTGCCTGGAAGGGTCCCAGCTGTATTTGCAATGGGCCGTGGTGGCTGCTGAGGACCCCCGGGCAGCCAGGCTGCCGGGCACAAAGGCCTGATGACCGGGTCCTTGTAAGGGATGTCGGCTTTGGCTGCCTCCAGTTCCCCCAAAGGTCCTTCTGTCATGACTTCACTGTCCCTCAGACTGCCCATCACCACCCCAGCCGCCTCTGGAAGCTTCGAGATGCCAGCTGGGCTGGAATGTTGGAAAGAGAACACTGGCAAGATGGGAGGTATCCGTCAAGGCTGCCTCTCCCAGCACGGGCGCCTCCCTGCTCCCTGTACCTGCCACGCAGCTGACAGATGGTTTGGATGTAGCTGACCTTGCCCCGGCTCCCAGGGGGAGGGGAGGGGAGCTCCGATAGGTCTAAACCCATCCATGTGATCCCATCTTCCCCTCCGTGGGGATTTCACCTGCTCTGGAGAAGGATGCTACCCTACTCCCAGCAGGGTGCTGGAGCCGGTTAGAACTGGCCCGTGAGAACCTACCATGCCCATTGCTTTCCAACCGTGTTGTCAAGCTGGTAGCTTGAAGTCAGCATGTGGGGTCTTTGCACCACAGAAATTGGCAAAGCCTACAAATAAGGGTCCCTCCGACCCCAAGCTAGCTTACCAGCACACCAGTGACCCTCTCCCACTAATTGTGATCAAGGGGGAATGCTTGGGTGGCTGAGTCGGTTGAGCCTCTGCCTTTGGCTCAGGTCGTGATCCGGGGGTCCTGGGATTGAGTCCCGCATTGGGCTTCCTTTGCTTGTGCTCTCTCCCTCTGACAAATAAATAAAATCTTAAAAAAAAAAAAAAAAAGACTAATTGTGATCAAGGAACCAGGCAGCTCAGCTGCCGTCCTATGACCGTGGGAGGGGCTGATGGCAGGACGGAGCTAATGCTTCAGAAGACAGGGCAGAGACATAGAAAGAGCATAGTTTCTGGTGACATTGTCTCATCATGCCTCATCTCCAGACTTTTAGGTGATATTTCCCCCATTTTCTTGAGAGTACCCCAAATGATATAGCTTGGGAGCTGGGGTGCGATATTCCCAGGTCGGGACCTTCAGCCCCCTGGTTTCTGTGGAGCAAGTAGGGCTCATTTCTCAGTCAAGGGCAAAATTCCTCGGTCGGTGGTTGCTGGCTGGTTATTCCTCCTTCTCTTGCCTCTTGAGGGGACTTCTGCCCTGGGTGGACCAACTTTCCTGTCCTTTGAGACGAACTTTGTTTTTGCAAGGTCAGTTCTTGGGCTCCTCGATGCAGAGCTGGGAGGGAACAAGAGAGCCAAGGAGAGAGTGGGAGCTGCCTGGGAGCAGCCTCACTTCACTTGAGGGATTTGGGGTAGGCTGGCCTGGACAGTCAAGGGAGGGGAGAGTCTCGTCTTACCTCCCCTGATGTCCCTGCCTCCAGAGGCGCTCAGAGATCTGGGGCAGAGGTGGGATTGGAGGAGTCTGAGCAGTATTTTGGCTCATTCTCCTGGGATGTGCCCAGAAAAGAAATGATGGACCAGGTATTTAGGGAACAGTGATTCCACAGCTATGGAAACCAAAGTAGGTTTTTTTTTTTTTCTTTCTTTCTGGGAAATCTCCCAACCCTATTCATGGACTTCAGTATCTTTTGTACCAAAAAAATGTGGAGCAAAGCAGAATGTAGTGGCCTGGAGAAAAATGGAGGCAACAACCCAGTTTAGGAAGAGTTCTGGGGAGGGGTGCAGAACCTGTGCTTTGTCCTGTATCTCTGGGCATTACACAAATAACGCCGTGGGCGTTGGAAGCTCGTCCACACAGACTCCAGGCCCCTGGCTCTGAGCCCTCAGGAGCTCCTTCTTGTCTTTAAAAAAAAGAAAAAAAATCCCTTTGCATCTTGGCTTCTGCCTTATTGTGCTGCAGGAGGCATGGCCCCCTGCTGCCTGTGCAGGGGTGCGGGGTGACCGGTCTTTCCTGGTTTTCTTCCTTAGTTGTCCCACAGCACCTGCAGGCATCCCTCCCTCAGGAGACAAGGCTTCTCTCAGCCTTGAGGACATTCTGTCTCTCTCCTGGGTGTCTCCAGCTCCAGTGCCTGAAAGGGCCAGGCAGGTAATGCAGATGAGTGGTCTGGGCCAGGCGTGAGGTGACCGGGAGCCGGAGTGGGGTGTGGGGATCTGCATGGAGGGTGCCCCATGGAGAGGTCGAGGGACAGCTCAGCTCCACTGACTCTTGTCCTCGGGGAATGAAGAGGCTCGGTGTCATTGGATAGGAGACTCTCCCTTGCAGGGATATTGCTGAGGACCAGATACACACTACCTGACAGCCAACCGGCAGCCCATTGATGGAGCCACCCTCTCTGGGAAGCTTTTTTTTTTTTAAAGATTTTATTTATTTATTTGACAGAGATCACAAGTAGGCAGAGAGGCAGGCAGAGAGAGAGGGGGAAGGAGGCTCCCTGCTGAGCAGAGAGCCTGATGCGGGGCTTGATCCCAGGACCCCAGGATCACTGACCCGAGCGGAAGGCAGAGGCTTTTAACCCACTGAACCACCCAGGCACCCCTGGGAAGCTTCTGGATCCTTCTTCTGCAATGATCTTGCCTCTTCATTATGCCCCCACTTGGTCCTCGTCACACAGTTCTTGAGTGACAGGATGTTAGTGACTGCCACCATAATGTCAGGTAACAAATCATCCCCAAAGCCAGTGGCTTGGAATGACAATGATTTCTTCGTAGGACTTTGTGGATTGGTTGGGGCTTGCTGATCTAGCCAGGCTGCCGTTGCCCAGGCAGCTCAGTCCCACGTGTCTCTCGTCCTCCTTGGGCCAGTGGACTAGCTGAGGCACGTGCCTCACTACAGAAACACAAGAGGGCAAGCAGAACATATTAAGCCTCTTGGGACCTGACCAGCTGGCACTGGTCAAAGGAAATCACAAGGACACTCTCAAAGTCAAGGAGCAGGAAAGGGTCCCCCACTCATGGCCAGACCACACCAGGGGTATGGACACATAGGAGGTAGAACTGGGGCTGATGCTTTAGTCTGCCATGTGGAATGGGCACAGTCTATTTTGGGCCAATGCTCTTTGTGTGGCAGACGCCTTGGGGCAGGACCTTTTCTTGGTGGCCCTGGGACCCACTGGGAGCCTGAGGGAGGAGCTCAAGCAGCTCAAGCGAAATGTATTAGCAAAAAGTTAGATCTAGCTTTTCTGTGCTGAGCCATGGGCAGGGGAGGGAAGGACACAGACATACCTGCAGTAGGTGACTACTCAGTGTTTGGTGTCCAGGAGCGAGGGAAGCACATTTTCCTTGGGTGGAGGCAGGAAGGAGACCAGAATGGAAGGGGAACTTGGGGGGCTGCGACACCCCTTCTTACTGACTTCCAGATCACCCCCCCCCTCAGAGTGCAGAGGCACTGTTCAAAACATCAGGCAATGATGGGAGTCTGCAGAATGTATTTATTTTCTTTCTTTCTTTCTTTCTTTTTTAAAAGATTTTATTTATTTATTTGACAGAGAGATCGCAAGTAGGCAGAGAGGCAGGCAGAGAGAGGAGGAGGAAGCAGGCTCCCTGCTGAGCAGAGAGCCCGATGTGGAGCTCAATCCTAGGACCCTGGGATCATGACCTGAGCTGAAGGCCTAGAGGCCCAACCCACTAAGCCACCCAGGCACCCCTTGAAATGTATTTCTTTAGAATTTTCCTTTTTTCTCAAGCAAGTTAGTTTCTTTTCACTTTGTTTTAGATTTATCTTCTTTTCAGTAGCCTGATGGGATTAAAACATTTATTCACGTATAATAAACATCTAATATAGTGAGCAAAATGCACTAATCTTAAATAGCTGACTGGCTAACATTTTAGGTGGTTCTATACCCATGCAACCAGCACCCATATCGAGACAGGACATTTCTTGTTCCCTGCCACCCCCCTCACCAGGCTCTCTCTTTCCCCTCCCAGAGATTAGTCACCGCTATTCTGACTTCCACTATTGGTGTGTGTTCTATGGTCTGCACTCTTCTCTGTCTGGCTTTTCACCTCCGAATATTATGGTTGCAAGATTCATCCATGTTATTGGGTGTGTCAGTGGCGTGTTCTTTCTCCTTTGTTCTGGCGTTATCCACTGCATGAATATGCCATTATTTATCTATACTGCTGTTGACAGACATTTGTGTGGTTGCTAGTTTGGGGACCATATTGAGTGAATCTATGATGAACATGTTTGTACATGCCTTTCGGTGGAAATATGCACCCATTTCTTTTGGGTATTGACCTAAGAGAGGAATTGCTGGCCCACAGCGTAGGCAGCTTTACATTTAGCTTTAGTAGGTAGGGAGTGTCAAATGGTTTTCCAAAGTGGTTGTCTAATGGGATTTTCTCTCTCCCTTTCTTCTTTCCTCTCTCCCCGTCTTCCTCCTCTCTCCCTGCCTTTATCCTCTCTTCTCCTCCTTTTTCTCCCTCTTTCCTTCTTTCTTCCCCAATTTGAACTTAATTTAATTAGGGGATTTAGCCCATTCACATTTATTGTGATAATCGATACCATTTCTTTTTGGTCCATCATCTTATTTCATGTTTATTTCATGTTTACTCTTTGTATTTGTCACAGTTCAGTTGCAAGTGACAGAAATCATCTAGTTTAAGCAGAGGAGGTTTTATACAAGGAATCAGGTGCATACAAAATGGTTGGGATAGCTGGCAGAACTTTCAGGAGTGACTGCCTGAGAAGCTGACAGGCAGCTGCTATTCCCAGCATGACCAGGAAGCTGGGGACTCAGTTTGCCACTGCCTTGATGCTGGTCCCGGGGCACACTGTCTCCACTCGACACAGGGCTTAGGACATGGCTGCCATGACTGTGGGTTCCAGGACGGCATGACCTGACCATGATTCACCCCAGCAGAGTCTCTGCACCAGGGAACTCAGCCCCACCCCTCACCACCACTTTTCCCTGAAAGCAGAAGCAGGACTGGCCTCCCTTTTGCCCTTGAATATCCCTCAGGTGTGGCTGCAAGGTCATAGGCTATGTCTGGGAAATGCATTTTGTTTTCCACCTTCCCACAAACAGTAAGGTGCTCAGAAGGAGGTGGGATGCTACGGCTTTTCCAATTATTTCCCTTTGTTGTTTTTGCCTTTCTTCACTTTCACTGGCTTGAACAAATTCATTTTTATTTCTGGCCTTGGCCAGCCGGTCTGCTCCCAATTTAGAAGTTCCACCAGGCTCCTGGATTCTCCCAGTGGCTAATTTCTAGCCCTAAATAACCTTATTTAAACCTCTAATTCCCTCTTACCATATCCAAGTTAAGTGTTATAAATACCCAACCCCCGACATTTTTCTTGCCCAGCCTGCCCCCACCCCGGCAAACAGAGAACTCTAGAACACTTCCCCTCTCTCGCTCCCTTGCCGCTGCCCCCAACTCAAGTCTTGAGTTTTGCTGATGTCATTTAGACATTTAAGTTACATTTTTAGGCTATTTGTGATTAACTTTTCTCTTAGAGGATGTTTCCTCGTTTCCAACGATCCCTTTGAAAGAACTATACCCTATTTCTCAGGCACCTTAGCAGCCCCAGAAATACAACTAGCCAGGCTTTACGACTCTCCACTCTGTCTCTGTCTTCTGCTCTTGCAAGACTTTTGTCCATTTGATTTTCAACCAGTCAGAGCTCTGGTCTGTTTTCCTCGTTACTCCAAAGGAGCCTTTCCTGTCCTGAGCTGCCGTCCCTTTTGGGTTTATAAATGGGTTCCCTCCCTGCTCACTTCCAGGGATGCAAATGAGAAGTCTGCCTCTCTGCCTGTCAGGGGCCTTTCTTTCTGGAAGCTCCGAAGAGCTCCTCTCTCATCTGTGGAGCTCAGACTCCTCGCTGGGCTGCTAGGAGGTGGGTGTTCTTTATTTATCACTTCTGCCCGCGGCCCTTTCAAATCTCAAAGTTCTTTCTCCCTTCCACTCACTTCTTAAATCACCACATCTCTTTTGTTCATTTTCTACCTTCTAGAAACGCTATTAGCCACCATTTGGGGTCCTCAGTCTGATTTCACAGCCTCTTATCTTTTTATTCATGCTTTCATTTCTTTGCATTTTGGCTTTATGGGAAGAGTGAGCCCCTCCGTCGATCTTCTGGAATGAGGCTTTTGTTCTCAGAGGACCTTTCCTTTTTTCTCGCTTCCTCTATTAAATTTTAATTCTGAAAGTCCTGCGTATGTTTGTGTTTCGAGTTCTTGAAAGCCTTCTCTGTATACACTGTGTGCACCGCCACCCCTGCCCCCAAGGGTGCTCATCAAATCACGGAGGACTCGTCCCTTTAGCATCTGATAGTGGTTGAAGCCTCGGTCCCCCTGGGGTTGGCACTTTTCCCTGCTTGCCCAAAGCATCAGCTCCTTTGAGCTGCGCAGGCCCAGCAGAGAGTCTGTGGGTAGAGTGAGGGCTGGTGGCCCCCATCCTGTTCAAACTGGGAGCTGTCACTCTGATATGCCACGGGAGGGATGCATCGTGTACTCAGTAGGTCTCCAGATGTGGACAGGGAGGTTAATGCAAAAGGGCCTTCAGGCCATGGAGAGCAATGAGAAGGGGGTTTTGCTATGAGAGGAAATTCAGAGCCCAAATGAGGGGAGTCTTCTTTGTTGGGGGAAGAGCTGAATGGATGTGTGGTGACCCCAGGGGGAACTGAGGCAAGGACAGTGTTTGGTGATCGCTAAATTTGGCTCATTTTCTTCTGGGCACATAGCTAGACTAGAGTTCCCAGCTTCCCAGGTGGCTAGATCTGTCTATATGACCATGTGATCTGTTCTGCCCAGTGGAGCGTGAGCAGAAGGCACCAAGTGCAGTGATCTGCGGGAGGTGGGTTGAGGGGTCATATCTTGAGATGGAGAACACAGTGGAAGGGTCTTTGGTTTCTGAGTCATTGCCTGGAGGAGAACGGCTAGGAAGGAGCTCCCAACCAAGAATACCTATGTGAGGCTTTGCATGAGCAAGAGAGAAACTTTTGTTGTGTTAGGTATAAGGATCTGGAGGGTGTTTGTTACGCAGCTAGCAGCTCATGACTAATACAGAAATTTTTCCTGGAAGACCTCCTAGCAGACTTGTTGGCACAGCTCATTGACCAGAGCTAGACTGCATGCCATCCCCTGACTTGTTTGCTGGTGGCCTTGAGATCCAAACAACATCAGGGTTTCACCAGCAAGGAGGAAGTTGGGAATTGGTTGCAGTAGGCTACCACCAATGGCCGCCATATTGGTGCGGCTGAACAGCTTTTTATATCCTTGCTGGCTCATTCCACTTGTTTTGTCAATTGTCCCTTTAGGTCCTTTGCCTATTTTTCTAACAAGGTTTTCATCTTTTATTAATGGATGGTAAGGTCTTTTGTTGTGTTAGGCCTTGTAATGTGCATCTGTGGTTATTTTTGCCCACCCAGCATCTGAATTCCCTTCCTCCCTTGGAGGTATCCCCTGATTTCTGCTACGGAAGCCAGGCTCACTTTCCAACCCCCCCTTGCAGCAAGCGTGCAGGCCTGTGACCGAGGCTCTGCCATGCAGATGCTCTTGCCTCAGAAGCTCCTGGAAGCTAATGATCAAAGGTAGCGAGTGCTGCACGGACTTTATTCTGGAGAGAGAGGAACCAGTGGCAGCATTGATGACCAGCATGAGGACAGCATCAAGGTCTCTATCCGAACAGCTAGAACACCATGGCCATTTCTGTCTAGGAGGCCTTCAAGATAACTTCTCCAGCCCTCCCCGAGCCTGCTGGGAGCTCAGTGTCCATCCCTTTGCTGCTTAAATCAGCTAAGGTCAGTTTCAGTTGCTTGGAGCAAGAACAGAACTGTGATAGTAACCTTTGTCTGCACTGTTTGTTACACATCCTTTGTCCGGTTGTTATTTGTCTGCAACCTTGTATGTACAATAGCTTTTCCTGTAAAGAAGCTTTGGATCGGAGCACCTGGGTGACTTGGTCCATTAAGTCAGCTCAGGTCATGATCTCAGGGTCCTGGGATCGAGCCCCATATTGGACTCCCTGCTCAGTGGGGAGTCTGCTTCTCCCTCTCCTTCTGATCCTCCTTCCTGCTCTGCATGTTTTCTCTCTCTTTCTCTCTCTCTCAAATAAATAAATAAAATCTTAAAAGCAAAAAGAAGTTTTAGATTTTTTAAAAAGATTTTATTTGTTTATTTGATAGACAGAGACATAGCAAGAGAGGGAACACAAGCAGGGGGAGTGGAAGAGGGAGAAACAGGCTTCCCGCTGAGCAGAGAGCCCGATGCAGGGCTCGATTCCAGGACCCTGGGATCATGACCTGAACCAGGGACAGATGCTTAACCACTGAGCCACCCTGGTGCTCCTGGATTTTTTTTTTTTTTTTTTAAAGCAGTCTCCACACCCAATAAGGGGCTTGAGCATATGACCCTGACACTGAGAGCCGTATGCTCTTACTGACTGAGCCAGTCAGGATCCCTAGAAGTTTTGGATTCTTAGGCCACCAGATAGGTTGACCCTTTCCTTAGTTGTTCCAGATTTTCAGGTCATGTTATAAAGATTACAAAACCATTCACCCATGTATTAAATTTTTAAAATTTTAAGTTATTTCACTCAAATATTTACGTTTAAATATTTTATGCTTAAACATATACAGAGCTTAAAAAGCCAAATACTACCACTAGGTTTAAAGAAATTAGTACTCTACTCCATTTCCCGGATTCTTGAAACCCCCTCTGCAGAGACAACCACATTTAGCTTTTAATAGATGTTTCCTTTCTTTCTTTCTTTTTAAAATTTCCATGTCTAAATGAAACTGTTTATACCTTAATTCTCGGTTTTCAGTTTTAGCTACATCTCTCCACTTGCTACTGTGGAAAATGAACTTTTTTTTTTTTCCAAGTTTTTATTTTGAGCTTTTCTTTTCTGACCATCCACACTTGTATGACCTGCCCAGCCCTTTTAAAATCTTTTAGAATCTTAGCTGTGCTCCATTTTTATTGTTGTAAATTACATATTGAACACAGGGGTGCTTTCTCCTATAGTATTCTGGTTTTGCAACTTCGCTGGTTTCATGACCTTGGTGTTGCTGGACAAGTTCCTCTGCTTCCCGTATTTCTTGTAATTTCGTGGTTGGATCTAGGGCGGGCGTTGGTCAAGTTTTTCTGTCAAAAGCCGGATAGTAAATATTTTCAGCTTTGTGGGCCATATGGTTTCTGTCATAATTCCTCTGCTCTTGTAAAAGGTAGAGTGGAAACAGTCGTAGACAGTATGAAAAAAAGAGCAGGGGAGTGTTTTGGTCGAATTTGAATTGGGGTGGTAGTTTGCAGACCCCAGATTTAGAGCTGGGTCAGGTTCAGCTTTGATTGGGTGTCTTACTGGTGGTGTTGCCTGTGTGTGGAGACACCTTGTGTCCCATCATTGCCAATTCCTTTTCTTTTCTTTTTTTGGTGGTGGTAAAATGCAACAAAATTTACCTTTTTTAACCCCTGTGAGGTGTCCAGGGGTATTAAATTCATGCATGGTGCTATACAGTCCACCATGACTGTCCAGCTGGTAAAACAGAAACTCTGTCCCCATGAAACACTAACCTCCGGTCCTCCCCTCCTCCAGCCCCAGACAACCACCACACCTTCCGTCTTTAGGATACACACGCTATTTAGCTTGAAAAATACAAAAAGAGGTCAAAACTAGAAGTAGAATCCACCCATGATCCCACCACATTTTTGGGGAAGCGTGTAAATTAAGAAGTGAAAGCTCTGTCTTCTGCCCCCTCAACAGCTCTCCCCACCCCCCCAGGAGAGCAGCTACTGACTTGGGTACAGCTTTTTCCAGACTTCTAATGCACTGGCGAGGGCATGTATCTACACATAGCAGAGGCGTGTTCCCCGTGTGGAGGCTCCCTCCTCTCTGCCCCCCAAGGGGTGGCTGGAGAGGAGGAGGTTGGAATATGGACCTTCCTTGTATGCCTCTGGAGGCCAGGCAGCTCGCTTATCCTCTTCGCTGCCTGAGAGACCATGTTGAGGGAGTGGGTCCATGACCCCCCCCCCCAGGCTACTATCTGAATTTTCTCTTACCCATTTTCTTGGGATAAAGCAAATATCAGACCCATATGGATTTTAAGTGACTTTTTGGAATGTTCGGGAATGTCTCCCAAGAGCCAGGGGAGGGGCAGAGAGGACGTTGTGTCTCTGTTGAGCCAACATGCTCCCTTATGGTAGGGCAGGGGCAGGCTCGGGTGGGGTTCATGAAAGTCCCTTGGGAGTGCTTTGGTCCCTCCACTTTCCCAAGAGTCTCCTTCCTTTGTGTCCTTGGCCACGCAGCCTCTTGGCCCCACCCCACCCTGAGTCGCGGTCCCCCCGTCAACCCCCGGCAGATTCCACTGCCCTTGGCGTCCACTAGGTGGCGCACCCTCCCCCTGTGTTTCTCCCGGCTTGGCTTTGGGTGTGCGGGGAGAGGGGGGGGGGGGGGGTGGAATTCTGGCCCCGGTTTCCGCTGATTTGGGGCAGGGGTGGTAAGGGTGGGTACGCCCAGGGCTGGAGGATCCGGGGTGGGGAGTGGAAAGCTGGAATCAGATGCAGCTCACACGTTAAGATAACCGAGGGTTAACTTGAGACTTTCTGGCTTTCTTTGATGGAGGCTTTAAGCAAACAAGAACATGCAAATCCCTCATCCTTGCAAGGTTGGTCATGGAAAACCGACTCTGGAACTCCTAGATGACCCCCTCCAACCTGTCAAAGAGGTCAGAGAGGGCACGAGTGGCGTGGGAATTTGGAGCTTGGTCTGTGTTCCCTGCAGCTCGGGGGACACATTGGATAGGGGACTGACCCTCTTATGGGACACAATGAAATGGTGATTGACCAGGATTTGGCCTGAGGTAGCAGAAGAGAGGGCTGCAGTTCCAGCAGCCCCCGGTGGCATCCTACCAGATCCCTTTTCCAGCTGATGTGCCTTCTCTGAAGAAGTGCTCTGGGCTGACAGAGCCACAGTGCCTGGAAGGTTCACGGGACAGCCCGTAGCCCATGGTTCAGGATGTAAGAGGCTGTTCCCTCACCTCAGACCAGGATAAGTTCGTGGTACAATCCGCGCGTCAGGTCAAGGCTGGGTTTTGTCTGAAATGGTGTTGTTACTCATCGTCCTCTCTTCCTTATCCTGTTTCCTTCATTCCTTGCGGGGCTTGTATTGAGAAGCTCCTCTTGGCAAATCCCTGCTTCCAAAAACCCAAAAAACCATGTCTCAGGCTCTGCTTCTAGACAACCGAAGGCAGGTAGTGTCGAAAGTGGTCCTAGGAAGCAAACACCAAGGATGGGGTTTTGCCGCTGGATGCCTTCCTTTTCAGTTGTAATGAGGGCCCCTCCCCTCCCCCCGTGGGGACTAGAGCCCTGGTGACCAGACACCCCCCCCCCTTCTACCTTGGTCACCTGGGACAAGACTCAGGTGGCAGGGGATATTATGGCTTGTGCAATATCCTTGGGACTTGAGAGACTTGGGGAAATAATAATCCTAAGGACTTTGGAACAGGGAGGCTGTGGCTGGGTAGCACTGATGATCTGAAGAAGGAAAATGACAAGCTCAGGGCATTGATCACAGATTTAAAGCAAGGTCAGGAGGATTCCTTGGCAGTTTTTAAGGCAGCTTTCCTATAGCCAGAGGGCAGGCAGCTGGAGACAGGCTCAGGACTTAACTGTGATAGAATTTCAGAGAAGGCTGAGTTCCCAGCCTGGGGACATCTCTCCTCCAAAGTCAGAGGTAGGGTGGGGACCTGAGTCCTGAGATGGAGCTCTCAGGGAGGTGTATTTGACAATGTTAAACCCTCCTGTACTCTCAGGCCTGCTGAAGTAGCCCACTCATCCCCTTGGAAGATAGAGTCCCCCCCCCCCCCCCCGCCTTGCTTAAAGACCATACAGAAATCTTACCTAAGTGCTCCTTCAAGACAAGGCTTACCCTCTTTGGGATCTGCTCCCATCTCCTCTCTAGGCCACCAGACCCCAAAGTGCAATCACGTCTCAACATGACCTACCAGGGGAGTGTTTTGCCTATTAAGGGACAAGAGGAATGAATCGCCAAAGGAGCTGCAGGAGTAAGCCTACAGGGACAGGCAGAGACTGGGAGAAATTCCCAGGAGTGGACTCTGAAGACGTCTTCTCAAGGGAAGTTGAACATAGCAGAATAGCAAAGAATTTAGCAGCATGGAAAGACACTCAGATGGGACCCTTGGAAAGGCTCTGTAGAGATGGTTCTCTGAACACCGGGAGTCGTGATAGTCCCCATTGAAGGAAGCAGGTGCTGAACAGTGGTGGCAGACCACAGAAGAAGGTATACAAAGGTTCAGAGAAGTGGGCAAGCTAGATTGGGCCTTCTAGGACAGACTGAAAAACCCACTAGCTGACTAAGTTTTTTTGGGTGAACTCACTTCTTTATGAAGGTGATAAGGAATGAACTGGGGACGAGACACCAGAATCACTGACAAGCCCAGGGGGGCTGTCCTCTATAGCTTGGGGCTGACAGCGGACATGCTGCTAAGGAACCGAGCTCCCTAGTAGCGATGGGGATGGGAGGATCCCATAACGCCAGCACTTAACTGTCACCAGAAAGGACGACAAGGTTGAGATGGCAGCCAGGGGCCCGACCTGCAAGGACCATGGAGATGACTAATAGTACATGACATTTCCAGGGTCAAGCTATACGCACAGCCAGCAAGGCCATTTTTTAATGTATCTAATCAAAAGTGGTCAAGAGTGGGGTGTCGGGCTGACTCAGCGGGTAGAGCATGGGACTCTTGATTTCGGGTTTGTAAGTTTGAGCCCCATGTTGGGTGTAGAGAAAACATAAAAAAATAGAATCTTAAAAAAATGCTGGGGTGCCTGCATGGCTTGGTGGGTTAAGTGTCCGACTCTTGATTTCAGCTCAGGCCATGATCTCAGGGTGGTGAGATCAAGCCCCGCGTCGGGCTCTACACTGGGTATGGAGGCTGTTTGGGATCCTCTCTCTCCCTCTCCCTCTGTCCCTCCCCCAAACCCTCATGTGCACTCTTTTTCTCTCTCTCTCTAAAAAAAATAAAAGAAAAAGAGACCGAGAATGAATTAGCAGGGGGTGGAATTTGGTTGCCTCAATGGAAGGTAATGATCCTTCATCCAAACTTGAACAAGTTCTCAAGCTCAGAATCCATCAATTAAAGAAAGGGAAGGTCCCATAAGGAAGGACCCTGAAATATCACAGCCAGCATATAGAGAGTGATTTTTCCAGCCTTTTCCCAAAGGTGCTGTATGAGTTTTCGAGGGCTGCTATAACGAAATACCACACACAGGGAGGCTTCAACAGCAGAAACTCATTGTCTCGTAGTTCTGAGGCCAGAAGTCAGAAATCAAGGGGTTGGCAGGGCTGATTTCTCTTGAAGGACGTGAGAAAGACTCTCGCCCACCCCTCTCCCCCCGCTGCTGGGGGGTGGCTGGCCAATCTATGGCCATCCTCATCTTGCGAAAGCAGCACACTGATCTCTGTCAGCAGTCATGTGGTCTTCTCCTTGTGTGCGTGTGTCTGCGCCCCAGTTTCTCCTTTTTTTTTAAGGACACAGTCCTATGGGACTAGGGCCCACCCTAATGACCTCAACTTAGCTTGATCATCTATCAAGACCCTCTTTGCAAATGAGGTCATATTCACAGGTACTGGGATGGGGGGCTAGAGCTTCACCATAGTTTGAGGGGCCATGCAGTTCAACCCACAACAGTCAGCTCTAGCCATTCATTCTAGTAACCATGCTTGAGGCAAGTGTGTGTGTCGGTTCCAATCCTCTGGGAATGAACAGATGGAGTTAGAGGTGCAAGAGATCGGTAGGGCCATCGCATGTGAATGGCCCAGGGAAGGAGGAGGAGTGCCTTGGAAAAGCCAGCGGGTACCTGGGAAAGGAGATGAGGAAGAAAGGAAGGAAGGAGGATTGCAGGGGAGGCGCATGCCCTCGTGGACAGTGGCTAGACCGCTTGGTCGAGTCAGCAAAGTGCAGGATGGGAAGGCTGGGAACAAGGAGACCTGGAGGAGGGTACAAAGTGGGACGCTCTTCGTCTCACATTAGAATCAGAGGGCATCTGGTGCCGCAGAGACAATGAACAAGTGAGTGGATGATATGGCCCAGACAGCCATGGTCCTTGGCGGGCACAGTGCGTGGGCCATGGGCTCGTGAAGAGGAGCAGTGATGGTGGCAGAGCTGGAGGCCAGGCCCGGGCCCAGGACAGCGTGTCGCTACTCACCGAAGCTTCCAGTTACTGCCACCTCCCAGTGTCTGTCCTATCAGCAAGTGGGGCGGGCTCTGAGCTCCCAGGATGGAGCCATCCCCTCAAGGTGGTGAGCAGGCGACTTGGTGGCTGGTTTATTTCATCCCGCAAAGGGCGGTGATTGACCCAGATCCACGCGCTGGGTTCTGCGGCGGGGGGCTTGCCTTCCTTCTTTTCAGGGCCAGGGCCAGCAGCTCACGGACTGGCTGCCGCACTGTCCTGGGAGCCTGAGTAACATCACCCATGACCAACAGGTTCACCGTATGGGAAAAGAAGGGGTGCTCCTACTCCGGCCCGCCCCTGGGTAGAGCAGGGGAACGGCCCTGTTAGGATCTTTCAGGGTTCAATGGCTCTGTGGTCTGTGCCACCCCACGAAGCTGTGTCCACTCTAGAGGGCTCAGGGTGGCCAAGGGAGTGGCTCCAGGGACGCCGACCCCTGTGATGCACTTAGGGAATTTGTGTCTTGGGTCCTCATGTGAATGTCCAGAGGACCTGGTTCCACATGTGAGTGTGCGTGAGCACGTGTAGGCGTGTGTGCCTGAGTGTGTGTGTACGCATGTTTCCACGGGGGACGCGGTAACGGTCCCACTAAACTTCGCGCTGCTGTAACCTGTCTGTCTGGGCCCCATGCCAGTAGCGCCCCAGGTGCAGAAAGGAGCCCCCACATGAGCAGCGGGGAGAGCCCAGCCACTATGAGGGGCAGGGACGCTGCTGTGTCATGGGGACGAGAGGTGGGGACAGGATACTGGGATAAGGAAGGGAATATGTGTGGCACTCAGGTGGTCTGCGGAGTGTCCAGTTTCAGCCCGAAATGACACAGATAGCAACCATGGCCAGGGGGATGGAAGTCTGGGGTGCCCTCAGATGAGGGAGTGGGGAGGCAGCAGTGAGAGTCAGCGAGGGCCTCCCGGTCAAGTACAGGGGCAAGGCCTTGGTTTTCCCCACTCACCCACCCCTTGGAGTTTCCCCAGGAGTTGTGACAGCCGTACAGGAGAGACAGAGTCCCGGGGAGGCGACCTGATGCAGGAAACTGGAGCCTGAGTATCTCGAGGGGTGGCCTGTGGCAGACCCCAGTGTAGCCCGTCCAGGTCACCTTCTGGCCAGCGAGGTATGGACCTCGGCAGTGGCCAGGGTGGCTCAGAGTGTCCCTTCTTCTCCACACAACAACATACGTAGCTTACATATGGAACATATATGCACTGTCCTAACATTTTAAGTGTACCCTTGAGTGTACCCTGTACGTCACGTTCTTATGCAACCGTCATCACAATCCATCTCCAGAACATTCTCATTGTCTCGTACTGAGACTCTGTCCCCGTGAAGCATGAACTCCCATTCCCCCTTCCCCTCTGACCCTGGCAGCCAGCATCCTACTTCGTGTCTCTATACACCTGGAGACTCTAGGGACCCCTTGCACAAGGACCCAGACCGTATTCGTCCTGCCATGATGGGACTATTTCGTTGGGCATAACATCTTTCAGGATCACCAATGTGTCAGACTGTCCTTTCTGCTCTTTAAGGCTGAATAATATTGCATTGTATGGATACAGCACGCTTCGCCCCTTAACGTGTAATGCCTGAACTGAAGAGTTTCGTTTATTTTGAAATTCCTTATGGAGAGACATTTAGGTTTCCTTTGTGATTTTTCTATTTACTAGCAATGCAGAAAAACGTACCCCTTAACATATTTTTGATACACTCTTGGCTATTACTTCCGTAGGATACATTTCTAAAGGTGAGATGGCTGGGTCATAGGGTATAAGCATTTCGTCTGTTTTTGGATGTCACCAAATTGTTCTCCCAAAAGGTTCTGATGCCCGCTTGCTGCGGGTGTGTGAGCCTGTCTTCTGCAATGGTACTGATCTGGTAGATTAAATATGATGATCTCATTGCTTTCCCTTGGATTTCCTTAAGCATTATTGCAGTAAGACATATTTTTATGTTTCTTGGCCATTTGCATTTTTTATTTTGTAGATTTCCAATTTCTGTCCTTAGTTCATTTTCTCATTTTGTCTCATTTTATTCCAGGACGTTTATGCGTATGCTGGTCATGATCTTTTGGTGCTGTTCAAATATCTTTTCCTAATCTCTAGTTGGTTTTCCACTTTGTTTTCTTTTGTTGAACGGAAACACTGCATTCTGCTGTCATCCCATTTATCAATCTTTTCTGTTAGGATGTGCTTTTCGCATCTTGTTTAAGAAATGCTTCCTCTATGCAGAGATCATAAACAGATTCTCCTACATTTTCTTCTTGTAAATGTTTTAAAATAAATGTTTTAAAACTTTGCTTTTCATCTTTTCATAGTTGAGACTCCTGTGGACCCTATCTGTTTTTTTTTTTTTTTTTTTTTTTTTTTTTTGTAAGCTGTTATCTTAGGTTTGGTTCCTTGAGGAGCTGACTTGAGACTAAGACTTGGGTGCCAATGGGGAGAGGGGGAAGGGCAAGGAAGTGAGTGCTACTGACCATGTACCATGGAGGACAACTGAGACTCAGTCCTACTGGGGACCTCAGGGAGACAGTGTAGAACACACTTGACAATTATCTTGCTTCAGGAGCAAGGAAGTGGTGGCGTTCATTCTTCCACTCTGCCGAGCACCCCCTGAGCGCCATTCCTGGACTAAACTCAGCTTCCCCTTCCAGCCTGCTGTTCTTGCAGGATGAGTAGGAGCCTGTGGGTCTCAGAGGTGCTTCCAGGTGGACCCCTTTCTAGGTCTGCATCAGGAATGTGCAGGGGAGGGGCGCCTGGGTGGCTCAGTGGGTTAAAGCCTCTGCCTTCGGCTCAGGTCATGATCCCAGGGTTCTGGGATCGAGTCCCACGTGAGGTTCCTTGCTCAGCGGGGAGCCTGCTTCTCCCTTTGCTTGCTGCTCCCCCTGCTTGTGCTTTCTCTCCCACTTTCTCTGACAAATAAATAAATAAAATCTTAAAAAAAAAAAAAAAGAGTCTTCAGGGAATGGGGCACGGCACCTGTGTTCACTATAGTGTGAGGCTGGGACCCACGTTTGTTTCATGGCCAACCAGTTGGTCTAGTACAATTTATTAAATAGTCCTTCCATTTTCTTATTGACTTTATTATATCAAATTTCTGGGTTCACATTCTGGGTGTATTTGTCTATCTCTGTATTACGATCATGTTGGTTTTTTTATTTAGAAGCTAGAAAGAGTGCTTGGGAGTGGGGGAGGGGGAGAGGGAAATGGAGAGAGAGAATCTCAAGCAGACTTCGCACCAAATACAGAGCCTGACATGGGGCTTGATTTCACCACCTGAATAGAAATCAAGAGTCGGACGTCTAACCAACTGAGCCACCCAAGGACCCTTTAATTATCATAGTCTTTTAAGTCTTGCCTGGTAGGGACAAATCCCTCCCCTTACCTTCGTTTATTGTTCTCCTCCTAGTTTTGGTTATCCTCGACCCTTTACTATCCCAAATACATCTTAGGATTCTATTGTCAGGTTCCCCGAAAAGGACCATTCAGAATTTGATTGGAATTGTATTCACTTTTTAGATTAATCTGGGGGAGAATTGTTATGTTTATGATTCTGAGCCTTCAATTCATGAACATGCTATATATTTTTATCTGTTCATGTCTCCTGTGTTCTGCAGTAATAATTTGCAATTTCCTCTGTAAAGAACTTATGCATCACTTTCTCTCTTCTAATCTCAATTCCTAGTGCTTTTTACTGCTTTTGTAAGCAATGCCTTCTGACATTATATTTTCTGACTGGTTATTGCCAGTCATAGAGTAATATTGATCCCTTATGTTGCTCTTGTTATCTAGCAACCCTTCAATTACTTTTCAACGATTGTAGAAGCTCTTGAATTTTCTATGTAGACAATCATATTATCAGTAAAGAATTACAATGTTTTGGGGGCACCTGGGTGGCTCAGTGGGTTAAGCCGCTGCCTTTGGCTCAGGTCATGATCCCAGGGTCCTGGGATCGAGCCCCGCATCAGGCTCTCTGCTCAGCAGGGAGCCTGCTTCCCTCTCTCTCTCTCTCTGCCTGCCTCTCCATCTACTTGTGATTTCTCTCTGTCAAATAAATAAATAAAATCTTTAAAAAAAAAGAATTACAATGTTTTGGCTCTTTTTCCCTATTATTGTACTGCTTATTTCTTTTTCTTATCCTACTGAATTGGCTAGGATCTCTAGCACAATGCGCTAACTTGCTGGTATACTTATTTTATTCCTGAATTTTAATGGCCATGACTTTAAGGTTTTCACATTAAAGTATAATAATCTGCTATCTGCTTTGAGTTTTTAGATTTCTTTGATCATACCGAAGGCATTTCTTTCTATTTTTAGTTTGCATCATGAATAACTGTTGAAGTTTATTACATGTTTTTCTGCATCTCCTGAGATGGTGATGTCATCTCTTCTTTACTCTGTTAGTGTGGGAAATTCTATCTAAGAATTTTTCAAAAATTGACCATTATAGGCCTAGGTTAATTATTAATTAATTAAACCCAACTTCAAAAAAACGCATTATGAATTTGTTTTGCTTGTATTTTACTTAGGATTTTTACATATATGTCAAACAGTGAAATCAGTTTATAAATTTCCTTTCTTGTGCAATCTTTGTCCACCTGGCATGTCAGCTATAATATCTTCCTAAATAAGGGGGGAACTGTCTTTATACTATTTTAAAACATCCCTATTATAATAATTGTTATGATCTCTGTTTTCTTCTTCATGCTTATGACTTGACCCTTTGAGTTAATTGGATTTGCACAGAGTTTATTTTATTGGCCTTTTAAAGGAATCAGTTTTTGGTGCCATTGATAGTGTGAGGCTTTAGGAAATCTAATATCTATTATCTCTCCTATGGAATTTATAGATCATTTGAGAATAAGACAGAAATGGAAGCACCAAATTATCATCCTTATTATTGATAACATCAGTACAGGGGAATGAAATTTATAGATGAGGGCAAAGGCCCTTCCAGGACCGAAACCTGGAGTGAGACGGACTCATGTGCCTACCTATTCACAAGGTTGAGAAACGGGCACCCACACTTTGTCCCATGGAGACAGGCTTTTATGCTCCACTTAGTCTGTGGCCAAGAACTACAGTGAACACATTCTTGGCCCGAGTGGGGACAGAGGGCAAAGAGAGATTGAGAGAGGAGAAGAGGTGGGTTCATATAGGCTTAGCTTCTGCGTCCAACCAGGGAGTCACTCCTGTCCCCTAGGAGGTGTAAGGTGGGGGAGCAAGAGCACAGAGGCCTGACCGGTTCCTCCTTCCCCTTGGAAGGAAGCCTCAGAGGCAGGGAATGCACACTCTCACCTGACACTAATTATCTCCAGTATTTAAAAGTTCCTATTTCATTAGGTTTTATTTTACCATTTTTATTTCATTCCTTCTACTTTCTTTGGTTTTCTCTTTAATATTTCTCTAGCTTCCTTAGTTGACTGCTTCAGTCATTGTTTTCAATCTTGATTGTTTTAAAAATATATATCACCGTGGGATGGCTGGGTGGCTCAGTGGGTAAAGCCTCTGCCTTCAGCTCAGGTTATGATCCCAGGGTCCTGGGATCGAGCCCTGCATCGGGCTGCTTCCTGCTCTCTCTGCCTGCCTCTCTGCCTACTTGTGATCTCTGTCAAATAAATAAATAAAATATTTAAAAAAAGTATCACCGTTAAGGGTGTACATTTAGAACTAAGTAGCTGTGCACTTTTTCTGTGTCCCACAAATTTTGGAAAAGCAGTACCTCTCTCAACACCCAATTCTCAATACTTTGTCATGTATTTGTAAGTTCCTTTTTTTAAAAGATTTTATTTATTTGACAGACAGCCATCATAAGGAGGCAGAGAGGCAGGCAGAGAGAGAGGGGGAAGCAGGCTCCCCACTGAGCAGAGAGCCCGACACAGGGCTTGATCCCAGGACCCTGAAATCATGACCTATCAAAGGCAGAGGCTTAACCCACTGAGCCACCCAGGCACCCCTGTAGGTTCCTTTATTATCTTGATTTACCCAAGGCTTATTTCTTATTTCTAAATGAGTGAGGTTAAAGAAAAAGTTTTTTAAAGTGTTATTTTTCAGTTTAACTGCATTGTGCTGACAGATTGCAGCCTATAAGATACAGATTTTTCGGTATTTCTTAAGACTTCCTCTGTGACCTCTCAAATGGTCAATTTTTACATATGTTCAGTGTGTGCTTGAAAATAATGAATATTGTCTATGTGTTGCACCCAAATATGTAAGGTAGATCAGGCTTGTGAATTATGTTGTTCAGACATTATAAATTATTACATTTTTTATCTGCCTGATCTATAGTTTCTGATAGATGAGTATCAAAATCCTTCCTCCATGCGATTTCTCATTGTAAATGAGTCCGTTTTAGCTTTGTGCATATGAAGTTACATTGTTAGGTGCATGCAAATTCATGATTTGGATGAAAGTATACTTTATCATTATGTTGTATATTTATTTGTGTATGCCTAATAATGCTTTCTGTCATAAATTCTTATTTTAGTATTGTCAGGCCAGCTTTTGTGTTAGTATTTGTCTACTGTGGCAGAAGTTACTAGTTGTCATCCAGTACTAACTTTCCCATTCTTTCCAAGTAAAAGAGCCAAACGGTATTTGTGGTGAAAATGCACCTGGCTAAAACTACATTAAAGAGCCTCTCTCGCAGCATGGGGTGACACGTGAGATGTTGGCAGGACAGAAGGGCTGCTTGCAGGGTGTCAATCCAGTAGGGAGGATGCACTTTTGTTCTGTCCCTCTCCCCCCTTTCTGTTGCCTGGAATGCTGATTGGATGGTTGGAACTCTGGCAGCCCTTTTGGAACGTGAGGTTGACTTGAAAATGACACCAAGTACTGGAATTGTGGAACAGAAAGAAGGAAAAGTGTGGGGTCCTTATTGACAATGGAACTGTTGTACCATTTCTGGCTGACCTTCATCTGCATCTTTTTGTGTGTGAGACAAACGTACTATTATTTTATTTAAGCCACTGTTTTTTTTTTTTTTTGAGTTTTTATATGCAGTCAAAACTGCTTCTAACATACATTAAATAAATCTTCTGTGTGTTTGAGTGAGAGTGTACAAGTAGGGTGGGGAGGGGCAGAGGGAGAGGGAGAAAGAGAATCCTAAGCAGGCTCCATGCCCAGGACATGGGCTCCATCCCATGACCCTGAGACCTTGACCTGAGCCGAAATCAAGAGTTCAAACTGGATTGGGCACCACTCTGATGGTTTCATTTTAACTTTGTCATCTCCTCAAAGGTGTCCAAATGCAGTCAGTCACATCCTGAGGGATGGGGGTTAGGGCTTCAACATCTGACTTTGGGGGACACAATTCGGCCTGTGACAGTGAGTGAACAGTAGAACTGGGGTCTCCAGATTTCTCCAGTCTCTACCTCTCCAGGGAGTCAGGACTCTGTCGGTGGGGTGGGGCTGGGGAGGGGGATTGGATGTAGACACAGCCTTCCTCTGTAGTCCACACCAGGAATCTTCCAGGAGTGGGCAAGCCATGAACACAGGCTGTATTTCTGTTAATTCAGTTCCAGAGAAGGGACCGACGTCACCAAGGGAATCTCTCCCAGCGTCCCACTCTTTGGGGAGGCAGAGAAATTCTCCTTGGATTTTTTACTAGCCTTCCGTGCAAGGAATCTTCTAGTTCGTAGATTCTGACTGGTTTCCCAAGTGATTCCATTAAATGGGCTCTTGAGTTTCCTTCACTCCAAATTTCCATTCATTAGCTTCAGGAGGAAGCAATAAAGCGGGGGGGGGGGGCGGTAGCTTTGACTTGGAGAAGAGAGCCCAGGGGTTTTGGGAAATTTCCCAACCATTAGCAGCACAGATCTCACCTACAAAACCAGGATGGCCCTGTACTCTTGGAAAGCTCTTTGTAAGTTGCACGAAAGGCGTTATTAACATTAAGAATAAAAATAAAATAGACAAGAAAGAAAAAGACACAGAATCTGAGTCATTGATATCCGTAAGGGAAATAGAGTCTGTACATTCTGAAATAGAAAAAGTATGACCTTCTCCCTTAGTTGTGAAATTCAAGTTCATTTTCACCTGCTCCAGGCACTAATTTGATTAGAAGACACACCTCTGCCTTGGAGGCAATTGGTACCCAGAGCTGACAAGAGGCCATGTCCAGGCCCCTGATGAGCCGGGCTGCCCGCGATGCTTTCCTGCTCTGGGTGTTATCTGGTGATCATTGGCATCCTTGAGCTGATGAAGTGTCACCTGGGAAAATCCAGGTCCACCTGGGTATTTGGAAGAGTCTCCCCGTGGGCTGATTCCCTCAAGCAAACTAGATCTGGGTTCAAAGCACCTGGGAGCCCAGCACAAATGAATGAGCAAAGAGAAACCAGAGACATGCTTACCGCCGAGATGAGAAGGGGAATGTGCTCTTAGAAACACCGTGGAGGACGCCGCTTCCTGGGAGCAGCTATGGGGTTTGTGGGATTTTAATTAGATTCAAGGGCTCTTGTTTAAGCCCCCACATGGTAGATTTATACCCTCCACAAACTGGATCTGAATGGGGCATCTGGGGCGAGGCCCTCGGAGAGGAACGGGGCTTGGCAACATGGTCTCCGAATCCTCACCGGGGGCACCCAGGAGGGATGGGGTTCGCACATCTGATTCCGTGACAGTGTGGCCAGCAGCCACCTAACCGCGGGAAGGGCAGCTGCACTCGGGCTCTCCTCTGTCGAGGGGGCCCAGCGAGTCCTCAGAGGGTGCCGTAGGGCACCTGCCATTGGCTGGGCTGTGGAAGGAGCCAGCGGGACACTAACTTTAGATGGTGAGCGTGTTGGTTCCCAAGGGCTGCTGTAACAGTGCCCCAAACTGGGGGCTCATAATGACAGTCATTTCTACCCTTGCAGGTCTGGAGGCTGACATTTGAAAGCAGGGGGCCGGCAGGACCGCACTCCCTCCCAAGGCTCTAGGGAGGCATCTCCCCAGTCCCTTCCAGCTTCCAGACTGCAGGAGGTCTCCGCATCACTTGGCTTGTAGACCCATCTCTCCCGTTTCTGCCATTTCTGCCTCCGTCAGCACGAGCCTTCTTCCCCGCATCTCTGTGTCCTCACCTGCCTTCCCTCTGTGTGTGTCTGTGACCCAGTTCCTCCCCCCACCTCCGTATAAGGGCAGCACTCAGTGGATTTAGGTCCCAACCTTTTTAACTCATCTTAACTTGCTTTCAGCTGTAAAGACCCTATTTCCAAATAAAGTCACATTCTGAGGTTCTGGGTGGATGTGGATTCTGGGGGGATCCTGTTCAGCCCAGTGCAGTGGGAGATGAAAATTTGGGTCATCCCCTGACTTTTGCAATCACTCACAGAGAAGGAATGTCCTATAGTCTCTGAAAGTCTAAAGCAAGGTCTCAGTTTGGAAATTCAAGGTTTCTAGTCCCCATATCTGTCCTATTTTGCTCCCAGCCAAGACATGTCATGACGGCAGGCTGATGGCGGGCAGCAGCGAGGAGGTCTCAGCTGTGTCCTTGTCCTCTCCCCTCTGCAGCTGGCGGTGGGCCAGGGAGTGACCAGGAGGCAGGAAAGGCCTGGCACGACTGTCAGGTCCCAAGAGCTTTGTGTGTGCTCTGGGATCTGCTGGGATTGAAAAGCCACTTTGTCTCCTGGGCTGATGTGAGTGACAGAGACTCTCGGGGCAGAGGTCTGTGTGCTCTGGGGGAGGTGGTATCTTCTAGTGCCCTGTACGCTGACTTCCCTTCTCAGGTCCTTGGACTGAAACCCACCTCTGAGAGGGCTATGTGCTGTCCCCACTGACCGGTGGGACGCCAGCATGCCCACAAGTGTAATCTTTGTCCTCCTCTGCCTGGACCAACTCTGGGAGGCAGGCTGGACCCCGCTTGTCAGTGGGCCAGGGGAGCACCATGGTCTCGTCCTCACTGTGTGTCCCCAACAGTGGGGTCCATCCCTATCAAGTTCTGTGGAAGCCCCAGACTCTCTAGTCTTGAGGGGGGAGGCAGACACCCCTTTTTCTTCCCTTCCCTCATTACACTTGGTGGAAGGTGGGACTTCCAGTTTTCTCCAAAGAAACCCTTTTTATAAATACCTCCCCACTCAGAGCTTTTTTGGATTCTGGGATTGATGAGTTGTGAAACCCCTTCTTGGCCACCCCGCCCTCATAGGGCTCATGGCCTGCCTGGGGGTGCGGCTTTGATGGAGGGGGAGGAGGCAGTGTGGACCCCATGGGGTCATCAGGGAGGGCCCGGGAACACTCAGAGACCTAATGATCTTCCTAATGATCTGCTCAGGCTTGAGCAGGGGAGGTGACTGTGACATTCAGGCACGTGAAGATCGGGCAGCCTGTGTCGGGAAGGAGTGAGTAGGAGCCCTGAAGGCCGAGCCAAGGGTGATAGGCCTTATCCCATAGGAACAAGGGTATGGATGGTGTGAGAGCCGAGGACGGACACGGTGGATTCAGAGCTTCTCCCGAGGAGCCGCCCCAGACCCTGAGACCAAGAGTGGCCCCATGCCTTGCTTTCTCATAGACTTCTGCTTTCTCTTGGATCTTTCCCTACCCTTCCACGCATTATTTCCTGGTGTCTTAGGTCAGACTCCCCAGAAGTGGAATCCCTCAGATGGGGCTTCCTGAGCAGGTGGCTCACTGAGGGAGGGCTCTCGGGAGCGGGAGGCACAGGGAGCAGGGAGGAGACCATGTGTTGGCCCTGGTCCCCCAGCCTCAGCCTGATCCCGGGAGCCTGGAGCATGGGGGGCACCACGGAGCTGTCCTATAGTTGGGTGAAGAAGCAGAGCATCCCTGGGGCCCGGTGACCCTGGCGGGGGGTGTGACCTCCCAAGCTCTTCCAGGGAGGTGGCTGCCCTTGGCGGAGCACGTCTTTCCAGGTCAAGGGTCTGGGGGAGGCACCAGCTGCTTCCACGCCCTGATGCCTTCCTGGTGGGGGGCACACGCTCTCCTTCCCCCTCGTGCTCCTTTCCCCCAGGCCAGCCACCGCCAGCCCCTCCACGGTCTCCGACTTGCTGACTCTCCAATCCCACCTTCTCCAGAAGGCTCGTTCAGTTCATGACACCGGCTCCTCCTTTTAACATGTCCTGCATGTTTCACTCACCGAATCTTCCAGGTAAGGCCATTCCTGATGGCGGGCTACACTCTTTCTTCCGGTTTCTCATTTATAAAAAGGAACTGTAATTAACATTTGCATTTTGTGTTACGGTTTTCAAGGCCTTTCCACACATTTTATCTTCTTCTCATTTTACAACCCAGTCAAGTGAGTTTTTTTTTTTTTTTTTCCAAATTCTCACTTCAGAATTGTGGAATGTGAGCGTCAGATAGGCACGGTGTCTGGGCTTCTTAGCAAGGAACATGAGGAATATAGGATTTTATAGAATAAACTTCAGGAGGTACAATTTGTTATGATGATGTGAATCTTATTTTTTTTTTTAAGATTTTATTTATCTATTTGAGAGAGACAGAGAGAAAGAGCACAAGTAGAGGCGGAGGGGCAGAGGGGGAGCGAGAAGAAGGCTCTCCGCAGAGCAGGGAGCCCATGAGGGGCTCTTGATCCCAGGACCCCAAGATCATGACCTGACCTGAAACCAGACGCTTAACAGATTGAGCCACCACCCAGGCGTCCCTTTTTAAAATTTATTTATTGATTGATTTGAGAGAGTGAGAGTGAGAGAGAGAGAGCACGAGTGGGGTGCCAGGTAGAGGGAGCAGCAAACTCCTCACTGAGCAGGAAGCCCGATGGGGAAGCCCGGTGTGGGGCTCGATCAGGGGACTCCAGGAGCATGACCTGAGCAGAAGGCAGACGCTTAACCGACTGGGCGTCCCCGTGATGTGCATCTATCTTAAGTGTGTGGGTTTTGACAAGCATGTATGTCCGTGTAACCACCGCTGCAATCACTTTTAGCACTCCCCAAGCTTTAAAGGCAATGCCCTTCCTTCCCCCTCAGCATCCAGACCCATGGGACCATTCATACTTTCTGTCACTACAGTCTGGTTTTTACTCTTCCTGGAATTTCGTGTAAATGTAATCATACTTTATGCAGTCATTCACGTCTGGTTCATTTTGCTCAGCGTCGTATCTGTGAGACTGATCCATGTTTTGGCTATGAAGAAGACGATTGCTACTTAACGTACACATTCTTGTGTGGACATATGTTTCCATTTCTCTTGGGTAAAAAATGCCTAGGGGTGGGATTACCAGTGAGTGTGTGTTTGACCTTGTCAGAAACTGCCGGGCGGTCTTCCACAGTGGCTGTTCCTTCTGCATCTCCTCCTTGTCGACACTTGAGATTGTCGGTCTTTTCCATTTTAACCATCCTAACGGTGTGACCTGGAGTCTCACTGGGCTTTTAATCTGAATCTGCCCCAAAACTACTAACACTGAGCCTTTGTTCTTGCACTTATTGACCATTTGCATCTCTTTTTTGAGAAAAGTCTGTTGGACTCATTTGCCTCATTCTGAAAAATCATGTCGTCTTCATATTGAATTTTAAGGGTCCCTTGTATATTGTGGATACGAGTCTCTTGACACATACACATATTGCAAATATTTTTTCCTAGCCTGTGGTTTGCCTTTTTATTTTCTTAACAAAGTTCTCTGAAAAGCAGAAATTGAAAATTTCCTTGAAGTTCGATTCATCAATTTTTTATTGGCTCATGCTTTGGGCTCCCTAAGAAATCTTTGCTACCCAAAGGTTGTGAAGATTTTTTTCCTGTTTCCCTCTAGAAGCTTTATCGTGTTAGCTTTTATGTTTAGATCTATGAGTCATTTCAAGTTCAGTTTTGTGTGCAGTGTAAGGATGAGTCATTTCCATATAGATATCCAATTGTTCTGGCACTTTACTCAGTAGATTGTCCTTTCCCCATTGAATTGTTTTCTGGATTTCTTATTCTGTCCCACTGAGATTGGTCTACCCTTATGCCAAGTATCACCCTGCCTTGATTACCATAGCTTTATAGTAAGTCCTATTATCCGGGAGTATACATTTTCCCAACTTCTTCTTCTTTTTCAAAATTGTTTTTGCTATTCTAGGACATTTATATTTCCATGTAAATTTCAGAATCACCTTATAAGTTTCTACAGAAAGCCTGTTGGGCTTTTGATTGGGGTTGCATTAACCCTAAGCTCAATCTGAGTTGAATTGGCATTTTAACAATATTGAGTCTTGCTATCCAGCAGCACAGGTGATCTTTCCATGTATTTTTGTCCTCTGCAATGCTGTGCAGTTTTTAGGGTGCAGGCCTGACATATATTTTGTTAACTTTATCCCTGAGTACATCATATGTTTGAAGATTCCATTTATTTACTTGAGAGAGAGCGAGAGAGCCCAAGCAGGGAGAGCAGCAGAGGGAGAGGGAGAAGCAGGTTCCCCACTAGGCAGGGAGCCCAATGTGGGGCTCAATCCCAGGATCCTGGGATCATGGCTTCAGTCAAAGATAGACACTTAACAGGCTGAGCCATCCAGGAACCCCAAGTACTTCAAACTTTTGATGAATAAATTGTCCTAAGACATGTTGAAGGGAGGCGTTGGTGTTGGTTAACAAGTTATACATTGTAAATTGCGTTTTCAAACATTTCGTTTTCTTTCTTTTTTTTTTTTAAAGATTTTATTTATTTATTTGACAGAGAGAGATCACAGGTAGGTAGAGAGGCTGGCAGAGAGAGAGGGAAGCAGGCTCCCTGCTGAGCAGAGAGCCCGATGTGGGACTCGATCCCAGGACACTGAGATCATGACCTGAGCCGAAGGCAGTGGCTTAACCCACTGAGCCACCCAGGTGCCCCCAAACATTTCATTTTCTAATGGATTATTGCTAGAATCAAGAGAGGCAATGGATTTTGCGTATTGACCTCGTATCTTGCAACTTTGTTAAACTAACTTCTTAGCGAAAGAGGACGAGCCTGGGGCACACTGAATGCACATAGCCCCCTAGGTGGGTTGTGGGTGTAAATATAATCCCAGATTCATCCAGAGAGCCATTCCATCCCATTTCACTCAACAAAGACAAACTTCCAAGAAAGAAGAGTGAGGCATGTGAGATCCCCAAGGCCTCTAAAACTCAAGGGAGCCCCCCACCAGTACAAATGCAGGTTGGGCTTTGCAAAGGAATGAGTGTTTCCTTAAAGACTGTGCCACAGGCTCCCTACTCCCAGGTTATCGTTATGGAATCCAAATGGAATTCAACTTTCTAAAAACTCCTTCTTCCATATACTTACTTAGAAGGTTGAAATAAATTTGCAGAAAGCAAACAAACAGAACTCCTCAAGGGCAAGTAGTTCTTTTATTTCTCAGTGTCTGGTGTGCCCAGGTGTAAGTGGCAGACACCAGCATGGCACTCATGGCCATTCCAGATCCTGCAGAGTCAGAGGGATACTTGCTGCCCAGACTCCCAGCGACCTAGGTGGCAGCTCCACCACTGGGCTCAGCTGAGGGACCTGGGCATTTCTAACCTGCTCTTCACCCCCACCCTATCCCCCACTTTCTCCTGGAGGCCCTGGTGTCCAGTACACTAAACTCCCCATTTTGGATCCACATCTACCATTTTTGGGCAAAGGAAATAGTTCCCCAGCTCCTTCTGATCCACTACGGGCTTTATTCTGTCAGGAACTCCAGAGGAGAGGGATGGGTCTGGTATCTCATCGTTGCCCTGTGTCCAGCACCAGACTGGACACTTTCATTCAACCCTCAAAACAACTCTGTGAAGCAAATATTCATTTGTTCATTTGGGATTTGTTTATGGATCTAAGCACCGGGGATTCAGCAGTGAAAAAGAGCACATAGAACTCCCTGCTGACTTAGAGCTTATGTTCTGGGGGTGGTGGGGTGCCCCACGCAGGACAGAGGACAAGCAAGGCACAGCAATGACATGAATAGCTCCTCAGCTGGGAGTACATGCTGGTGAACGAGCAGGGAGGGCTGAGGAGCAGACAGTGTTGGGCTGGTCCGGGTCAGGGAAGGTTGTGCAAGTATCTGAGCAAAGATCCAAGAAAGTGAGAGTGTGCCCAGATATTGGGATATCTGGGCAGGAAATATCCAGAAAGAAGGAAGAGTGGTGCAAAGGCCCTGAGGCAGGAGTGTGCCTGGCACATTGGAGGAGCAGCAACCAGCCCATGGGACGGGGCATAAGAAGAAGGAAGAGCTAAGAAGCAGCATGGGGAGGTAACGGGAAGTCCTCTGAGCTGAGGAGGTGTCACCTGACCCTTCCCGTCACAGAGGCCCTCGACAGTCTTAGACCTAGAGGCTCCCTTCCCAATAGATGTTTTGTGACACCCTCTATGCTACCTGGAAATGAAATTTAGAGATAATATACTCTACCTGTATGAATAGTTTTTTAAAGCACATAATATTAAAAAGAAAGAAATGTGAATTACAATAAAACCATAATTATCAAAATGTAACTGCGCCTCACAATGACCCAAGAAGTCGAGTGCTCAGTCCCTCTTTGAGCCATTTCATGTGGCTTGCTCCTACTTACAATAAATAAATCTGAATTTCAGACAAGAAGTTGGAAGCCACCCACATGCTCATAGTGGGGAGAAGAGGGAGAGAGAGCTGGGGTGCAGTGGAGTAGTAGTTTGGGAAGGAATGGATGAGAGGATAAGATGCTGTGACAATGACAGATTCTCAGAGGTCAGAAAATGAGGAAACCTGTCATTCTTGCAAAGGAGCTGGGTCTTCTACTCACCATGGAGATGGGATCCTAGAGGAATAGCCCAGAAGCATAACCTGTACCCTGCCACGCCCCAGAATGTCACTGCTGGTGAGGCAGACTTCCACATCTGTACTTAAAACCATGGGACACCGGAGTGGCTCAGTTGGTTGGGTGACTGCCTTCGGCTCAGTACTGAGTCCCACATTGGGTTCCTTGCTTAATGGGGAGTCTGTTTCTCCCTCTGACCTCTTCCCTCTTACGCTCTCTCTGTCTCTCAAATAAATAAATAAAATCTTAAAAAAAAAAAGAGGTTTATTTAAACAATAATAACAACAACAACAACAACAACAACAACGACCACCACCCATGAACAGGGGGCTCCTGGGTGGCTCAGTCTATTAAGTATCTGCCTTCTGCTGAGGTCGTGATCCCAGGGTCCTGGGACTGAGCCCCATGTCAGGCTCCCTGCTCAGGAGGGTGTCTGCTTCTCCCTTTCCTTCTGTCCCCACTCATGTTCTCTCTATTGCTCACTATCTCTCAAATAAATAAATGAAATCTTAACAACAACAACAAGGAAAACCATGGAGGGTGGGGACAATACTTTGGCTGGTGACCACAGGGAGTGGGTGGTTGGAGAGAGAAGCAGTGCCCTCTGAGCTTCTGGGGGTTGGCAGTCATCGGGTGGTGGGGAAGACAGTCATCGGGTGGTGGGGAACCACCAGGCAAACTAAAACAGATAAATAATCTCATTTTGTCACTTCCCACAACATAGATTTGTTTTCACAGCGCTATGAGAGAGTAAAAAATTGAATGAACTTGTGTAATGAAATTCAGTGAAGTCTTTGCGTTTCCCTCGCCTGGGTATCTGATAATGCTTGTTCCCAGAATCTGTCGCCAAGCCTGTGGCCCGTGTCTGAGGGGACACCACAGAGGCTGCCCTCACCCACAATGTGGCCCCCGGTGTCTGGGGCTCTCCCATGGTGAGCGGTTCTCGGAGAAGTCTCCTGCCAGCAGAGCTCGCCCTCCACTCGCACTGTGTGGTAGCTGCAGCCCAGCCAGCGTCTTTGAGGCACAAGCAAAAGAAATTTCGGTTTTAAATGTAAAATAGAGATGAGTTTTAGGTACACGGAATTGGCCAGTAGATTTTGCACTGGCACTAACGACAGCCAGAACACCGGAAGTGCGGCCGGAAGTAGGCGTGTTTTCTCCGTGGCCGCCATTCCAGGCCCTGGGGGCTGCTCCGGCCCCACCATGATGTGCTCAGCAGCGGCTCCTACTGATTTCCAAATGCAGCCTCAGACGTTTGTGGAGAAAAGCTACTTTAAAGGGGCCAGTGGACTACTGGGTGGAGACGGGGGCGGTAGAATGGCACTGTGTGCCGGGGACCTGGTCCAGAATGGTAGCTACACAGGGAGAGCGGGACTTGAGGCTGGAGTCTGGATTTAGCTCAAGGTGAAGCTGACGGGATCTGCTGGTGGCTGGACGTGGAATGTGAGAGAAAGGGAAGAACCAAGGATGAGTCCAAGGGATTCTGGTCTGAGTCAGCTACTGTTACCGTTCACGTGGGAGAGGACCTGGGGGAGAAGATAGGATTCGTTTTTGGGTCTGTTGAGTTGAGTTGGCCGCTAGACATTCAAGGGGAGATGTTCCAAGCTGGACATAAGGGAGTGAAAGGCTGGATTGCGAGTCTGGCAAACCTGCGAGACTGGCAAGACCCCTCTCCCCCAGATACACACACCTGGTGGCTGTGGAAAGAGCAGAGCCTTGGTGCTGGGCCCCCAGCCCAGGGAAGACCAACAGGGAGACCGTGGGAGCCCCCCCCCCCCCCCCGTCAGTGCAATCAGGGGAGCCCAGAGGAGATAACAGGAAGGAATGTTTGCCACCTTGCCAGGCGCTGCAGAAAAGTCAGGTGATTGGGATCCCAGGGCTAACCTCTGGGTGTGTAGTCGTGAGAACATCACTGCTGGTCTTGATGGGAGATGGAACCAATGGTAATTAAAGAGAGGAAGAGAAGGGTGGCTGGAGAGTCATCCTTGAGCAAGTGAGAAAGGGTGCATGGGCCTTGGATGGGAGAGATCCCAGTGTCCCCTGTCTCTCTCTCTTTTTAAAGATTTTATTTATTTGTCGGAGAGAGAGACAGACAGAGGCAGAGAGAGAGCACAAGCAGGGGGATGGGAAGAAGGAGAAGCTGACTCCCTGCTGAGCAGGAAGCTCAATGTGTGCTGAATCCCAGGCCCCGGGGCCATGACCTGAGCCAAAGGGAGACACTAATCAACTGAGCCACCCAGGCCCCCTACCCCCCTGCCCCGCAACTGGTCTCTCTCTTGAAGGTGGATAACGCAGGCCCTGGAGGTGAGCTTTGGTCTCTTTTATTGCTTTTCTTGTTATAGAGAAAATCAAACAGTGAAGACCCGGGATCGAAGATCATCCACGTGTAGAAACTTCCTTTCAGAGAAAAGAAAAATCAAGTTTTCAGTGTTCCAGTGCGGCTTTGGTGGGGCTGGGTTGAGCCTGGGGCAGGCCTGCTTCTAAGTGAGCCCTGTGAGCAGCTCCCAGCCCGGGCAACCTCCACCCGATAGCCAACAGCTGCAAAGAAGCTTCTAATCTCTTTCCACTCTTGTACTGTAAACAAGGGTCCTCTTCAAGTCTCTTTGGTGTCACTGTCGTTTTTGTTTGTTTATTTGTTTTTGCATTTTTGTGCTTTTACTTGGTGATTTAATTGTTAAATGGTCTCGGTTGGTAAGGCTGAGGTGCTCTAGCATTCCTAGGCATGAGAAGGCTGTCCCTTACGGAGAAAATATTTGCGTTCAATAAGCCTCGGTCATGAGCTGTTCGCTGTGAGAGCAATATTAACAAAGCAACAATATATGTGAAATCAGGTGTTTTTTTAACAGAAGCACACATAAAACTGATGTGTGGACAAAATGCTGGGACTAGAGGCTGGCGGGACCCCAACCCTATACTTCCCCTAAGAGTGATAGTCCAGTGTTCAAGGCGACTTTGTAGAACATATTGGCTCAAATGCTGAGAATCGACTGTAATCTGAGATTCCTAGAGGGTTAGGGATGTGTCCAAGATTCCTTTATCTTGTGGGAAGCAGTCTCCGTTTTATAGATACGGAAATCGGCTCAGATGAAGCAACTCGTCATGACTGTTCCATCTCTGATGACAGGCTGAGCTGAAACTTGAACCCAGATTTTTTTGATTCCATAATTCTTGCTATACTGACCAGATGTTTCCACTGAAGCATCCTCCACATAGAAGAGTAACGTGTGTCCGCAGGAATAGAGAGGAGGGGCTGGAAATGACCCACCCAACTATAAAATTTCTTGAAAGTCTCCTGTTTTACCTTCAAAATTCTTGGACATTGTTCATGTTACTCCATAAACTCTGTTTTGGTGTTGCTATAAAAATATTATCTTAGGGGCGCCTGGGTGGCTCAGTGGGTTAAAGCCTCTGCCTTCGGCTCAGGTCATGATCCCAGGGTCCTGGGATCGAGCCCCGCGTCGGGCTCTCTGCTCGGCAGGGAGCCTGCTTCCTCCTCTCTCTCTGCCTACTTGTGATCTCTGTCTGTCAAATAAATAAATAAAATCTTAAAAAAAATATATCTGAAATCATGCGCCCAATGGTTTCACCCCCAGTGAAGTAGACACACCCGCTTTTGTCAAGGGAAGGGGCTTGACGAGCCTGGCTCATCTCTGGGTCTTGTGGGCCCAATGAGTAGATGAGCTCAGGGGAAGCAAGGATGAAGCAACACGTGGTTAGCGTGGCTCATGCCGGGATGCCGAGGTGGCTGGGGGAGCGACCCACAGCCTGGAAACTCACTTCCCCAGGCCACATGCACAGGAAAAGTCCTGCTTTGGCCCCTCGGCTGGAGTCCTCAGTCTTGATCTCTGGGACACCCTCTGGGACGCCCAGGCCCCTCTGCCATAATTGACCACTTGGGGGCGCCCCACACAAGCTGGACCCACATCCCCTTGGTTTTACTCTGATGTGTGGTCTTGGTTCCAGGGAGGTCCGCATCCTCTTCTGTGGTCAGCCGTGGTTACTATGGACACTCGTGGCTATCAGCCGCGAGCAGGGGGTCAGGGCCGAGGCTGTGCTGGTTTGGGGCCATCGACTCGCCTTCGGCCTTTTGGGAGACTTCTCTGAAACACAGTCTTGGCAAGAGCCGCAGGATATCAAGGGGGGAAGAATGGCCCGACACAGTCTCAGCCGAGGCACTGGACAGTCCAGCGGGGGTTCCCTGAGGTTAGCCCCTGGGGGGCTTGTGGGTGCACCCACAGGCCTTGTTTGAGAGAATCATCTGGGGGATTTTGCTGACAGTTACAAACTCTGGATCCTACCTGGCTCCACTTGAATCTGATCCTCTGGGAACCTCCCTTCAGAATGGTGGCACCGTCCATCAGCTGCCCACGGACACCGCCTCTCTGCCACCATGCACGTGATCAGGGCCACTGAGCAACCTCTTGTACCCTGTCCATGCCTCACCCCCTACAGACCTGCCTTCGCCCAACAGCCAGAGCCATTTTTATTCATTTAATTTATTTATTATTATTTTTTTAGACAGGGAGGAGGGGAAGAGGGAAAAGAAGAGAATCTTAAGCAGGTGCCATGTCCAGCACAATGAGGGGCTTGACCTCACGACCCGGAGATCATGACCTGAGCTGAGATCAAGAGTCTGACACTTAACCAACTGAGTCACCCAGGGGCCCCCAACAACAGTAGCTTTAGCCTTGAAGTTCACCTTCTATTTATTCACAGGACCATGCATGTCTGCATTCATTTCTGTCTGGGTTGATTGTGTAAGTCTTATTTTGGGTTTTCCATGATTTTACTCTTCTCATCCTTCCTTTTGCTTGCTTTCTTTTGGATTAATTTTTGCTTTTTTCTTTTACTAATTGCTTGTTTGTTCTTTTTGTGGTAACCCTAGATTTTTTTTCATGTGTATCCTGAAATTAACAAAGTCTAAATTTAAAAAATATTCCCACGCTTCTTAGTAATCAGGGGCCTTGGAATGCTTTCATTCCTATCATAACTCATCCAACTTGTATGCTGTTGTTGTCTGGGCTTTTATTTTTTAATTGCTAAAATTAGACATTATTATTATTGTTTTATAGTATTTAGATTTGCCCATATACTTCCCAATTTCCTTGCTCATCATTCCTTCTTTTTTTTTTTTTTTTAAGATTTTATTTATTTATTTGTCAAAGAGAGAGAGAGCACAAGTAGGCAGAGAGGCAGGCAGAGAGAAGCAGCCTCCCTGCCAAGCAAGAAGCCCGACGTGGGACTTGATCTCAGGACCCTGGGATCATGACCTGAGCCTAAGGCAGTGGCTTAACCTTAACCCAGGCGTCCCGATCATTTCTTCTTTTTTAAAAGATTTTATTTTTAAAAAATTGTATTTATTTATTTGAGAGAGAGAGAAAGAGTGTACATGAATTCATGTACATGAATGAGGGGGTGGAGAGGTAGAGGGAGAAGCAGACACGCCACTGAGCAGGGACCCCCCCCCCAACACGGGGCTCCATCCTAGGACCCAAGATCATGACCAGAGCTTAAGGCAGACGCTTAACTGACTGAGCCACCCAGGTGCCCCTATTTTATTTTAAGTAGACTCCTTGGCCAGAGAGGAGCCCAACTCGGGGCTTGAACTCATGACTCTGAGATCAAGACCTGAGCTGAGATCAAAAGTCAGATGCCCAACCGACTGAGTCACCCAGGCACTCCAAAGATTTTATTTTTGAGTACTTTCTACAACCAACGTGGGGCTTGAATTTACAACCCTGAGATTAAGAGTCACATGCTCTACCGACTGAGCCAGCCAGACATCCCTATAATTTTAATTTGGGATGATTTCATACTTATCCAAAACTGTAAGAAAGCTGCAAATAGTTTGTGGGTTTTCCCCCCTCCCTGAACCATTTGAGAACACATTGCCAATCTGATGCCCCATTATCTCAAGTACTGCAGTGTGTGTTTCCTACACAGAAAGACATTCTTTTGCATAACCACAACACAACATGAAAATCGGGGCATTAACCCTCATGCATTATTACCTCCTAATCAACAGCCATAGGAACCCATCCAGGGTCACAAGCTGTCTTTAGCTGTCATGTCTCTAGTCTCCTGCAAGCTCTGACCATTTCTCAGTCTCTCCCTGACATTCATGACCTTAACACTTTGGAAAAGTACAGGTCAGCTGTTTTCTAGAATGTCCTTTGCTAGGGTGTGTTGGAGGTCTTTTCATTCACTTCAGAGGATGCCTTTTTGGCAGGAATCCCACAGAACATGTCGGGTCTGTCTCATTATACCCTATCAGAGAGAACAGGATTTGAATTTGTCCCATGCCATCCACATGGGGTTGTGATGTCATGACTTCGACTACTTGATTGAGGTGATGTCTGCCTGGCTCCCCACTGCAGTTATTGTTTTTCCCTTTGCAATTGATAAGGTGTTCTATGGGGAAGTACTTTGACATTACATAAATATCCCACCTCTTCCACTTCCACTGACCTATTTTAGTAGCCAGTATGTTTCTCGGCCAAGTGGCTGGTAACCACGGTGGTCATCAAATGATAAGTTTCCTAATTCCCTCTCCTTCTACATTTATGAGTTGGCATTTAGTGTAAGAAACATTCTTCTCTGGGGAGCCTGGGAGACTCACTGGGTTAAGCATCCAATTCTTCATTTCGGCTCAGATCATGATCTCCAGGTGGAGGGATCGAGCCCTGTGTTGTGCCCCGTTCTCAGTAGCAAGTCTGCTTGAGATTCTCTTCCTTGGCCTCTGTCTCCCCCCTCCCCCCAACATAAGTAAGTAGATCTTTTTTTTAAAGATTTTATTTATTTATTTGACAGAAAGAGATCACAAGCAGGCAGAGAGGCAGGCAGAGAGAGGGAGAAGCAGGCTCCCCACTGAGCAGAGAGCCCGATGCGGGGCTTGATCCCAGGACCCCAAGATCATGACCTGAGCCGAAGGCAGAGGTTTAACCCACTGAGCCACCCAGGCGCCCAATAAATCTTTTTTTTTTTTTTAAAAAGGTTTCTTCTTTCCCTCATCAGCGTATCCACTCATTTATACGTAAATTTTTCTCTTGCTTCATTCACCGGGCTGTAACCTGTTATTGTTGTTACTTATTTTGGTGTTCAAATTGTCTCAGAGCCAGTGGGAGCCCCGTAGAGCTGGCTCCTCTGTCCTACAGTTTTGTCCCCATCAGTTTCTGAGTGCATCCTTACTTTCTGGCACAAAGGATGTTACAACCTGGAACTGGCCATTTTCCCCCAAATTCCTGGTTTGTTTTAGGGGAGAAACTGGGTCCCTCTGTGAGGTGTGCTGGTTGCTGTTGCTCCCACGCCTTCCCGGGGGGTGGTGGGTCGGGGGGAGCTAGAAGTAAGGGCTTGTATACACACATTTCATTCTTTTTTTTTTTTTAATAAAGCATTCCCCCCGCCCCAGTCTTGGCTTTACTTCAGACTCATATGAGAGTTTTATTTTTATTTTTGAGAGAGAGCACACACCCATGAGTGGGGCAGAGGGAGAGGGAGAGAGAGAATCTTTTTTTTTTTTATAAGATTTTATTTATTTATTTATTCGAGAGAGAGAAAGCACAAGCAGGGGGAGCAGCAGACAGAGGCGAAAGCAGGCTCCGCGCTGAGGAAGGAGCCCGATGTCATTTTTAATCCCAGGACCCTGGGACCGTGACCCGAACCCAGGGCATTCGCTTCACCCACTGAGCCAGCCAGGCGTCCCCACACGTTTAGTTCTACTCATTTCTGTATGTGTCCATGAATATTGAAAACCATCCATCCATCTCTCTAATGATCATGGAGCCCACAGGGTGGTGCACCTGTTCTCTCCCTTTCCCGGATTTGTAACCCCCTTCTCCGGCAGTAGGAAGTGGGCTTTCCAGTATCCTCGCTCTTTTCCTGGCTCCATCCATCTCTTCCAGGTACCCAGTCTGCCATCGAGCTGCCACAAGTCGCCAGAGGCCTGTGAGGCTGCTCACACTCAGTCTCACAGGGGGCACAGTGTTCCACTCAAATGCCGAAAGTGCTGCTGTGGCCCCTCTGCGTGGCCTTCCGAAAGGTGACTCATTCTCACTGAACATCGGAACATGGCAAAGTGCAATTTTCTCTCATTTCTCATGACAGTCGCAGTTCTGAAAAAGCTAGAGTTAGAAAAAAGAAATCCAGGGTCGCCTGGGAAGGGGGTCTCAGTCGGGTAAGGGTCTGCCTTGGGCTTGGGTCATGATCCCAGGGTCATGGGATCGAGCCCTGCATGGGGCTCCCTGCTTAGTGGGAAGCCTGCGTCTCCCTCTCCCTCTGCCTGCCGCTCCTCCTGCTTGTGCTCTCTCTATGTTAAATAAATAAATACAATCCTTTAAAAAATTAAATTAAATTTTAATAAAAAGAAAGAAAGAAAGGCTGGGAAGGAGCTGGTGAAGGGAGGAATAGTTGCTTCCTCACTGTTCCCCTGGGAGAGAAGACGCCCTTTGACCATTTGTTCATAAAAATATCCCTCGCAGGTGCCTCCCACGATCCACACTGTGCCACACAGTAGGGCGACCGGCAGAGTCCTGTCCTCCCAGAGCAAACCTGCTGACTGGGCCGGGGGTGGGGTAGGCAGACCGCCCACAGCGAAACACGCATGTGCACACTGACAGGGAAGGGAAGAGCAGGTGCCGGGCAGTGAGGGAACGCTGCAGAAGAATCCAGTGGCCACTGAAAGCTGCGAAGGGAAGGTTGGGGGCTGCCACATGGGGAGGTCTCTGTCCCTCCTCATTGTCACTTCTCAGGGGCAGGGAGGGACCAGGGGCTTGGGGCCCCGAGGTGGCTGGGGTCCTGCCAACACTAACGGTGATGGAATATTTACTTGGAGCCCAAGGTCCTAAAAGCCTTTTCACAAAGAGGAAAGGGTTGGGACCAGAATGAGAAGAGGGAGATCCAGGCCGGAGGGGTCCAGAACGCAGAGCAAGGGAAATGTGAGTTGGTTAATTACCAAAGGTATTTTGAAATCCCAGCGAAACACAGCATTTTTGGGGAAGGAATCCCCCAGATGGCTTCCCGTTTGGCGACAGATGATATCATTATGAAGACAAACCAAAGAAGAAGAATGTAAAGAAATTCCCAACTTTTGAGTTAGACCCAAGATGCAATGACCTCATTCAAATGAACACTTGACCCCACCAAACTGTGACCACCAAGCCCAGCCTTGCCATGGTTAAGGGATGAATCAGCTGCTCAGAATGGCCCCTGGGGGCCAGCGCTCTGGTGGAGTTGGGTTCACTGCCCCCAACCAGGTCCTTAATGACAGATCCTGTGGATTGTGAGGCCCCCAAATGGCCCCTAGGGGGTGCCTGGACCTGCTTGTGAATGGGGGAGGGAGAAGAGGAGCCCGTCCAGTAGGGAGGCCCTACCACACTGCCATAATGGCCCAAGCTCCCAAGGATACATTTTTTTTTTTTTTCCAATAGTAGATTCTTAAAAGCCTGCAGGAAGTCTGGAGATGCTGCGAGGTTTGTTCCTTCCTTCCTCACAACCCCAGAGCTTTCTTTACTGTAAAAGGATTTCCTTTTCCAAGCTTTAGCAAGTTTTGAAATGTGTGATTTTAAAAACCGGTTAGAGAAGCCCATTAAGGAAATTTTGAAAATCTAAAAAAAGGGGGAAAGTTGATTATATATTTGTTTCCACTGTATCATGTTTCTTTTTTTATAGTTAGGGCTTCTTCTTCTTCTTTCTTTTTTTTTTTTTTTTTTTTTTTTTAAGATTTACTTATTTATTTTAGAGAGAGAGAGAGAACACAGCAGGGAGGGGCGGAGGGAAAGAGAGAGAGTCTTCAAGCAGACTCCACACTGAACTTTGAGCCTAACACGGGGCTCAGTCTCATGACCTTGAGATCATGACTTGAGCTGAAACCAAGAGTCAGACACTTATCCTAGCCACCCCCCTCCCCATTTTATCATGCTTCTTGAACTGGAGTGTATCTCCTACCACTCCCCACGAATTCACCACCTCTTACCTGTCTTTTTACTCCTCAGTCACCACCTTTCCTACCTCAGGACCTTTGTACTGGCTCTCCCCTCTGCCTGGAATGCCTTTTTCCAGACATCTGCATGCCTCATTCTCTCATTTCTAAGTCTTTGCTCATATGCCAGCTTTTTGGTGGTGCTGACCTTGAACACCTTAATTAAATTGTGTTGCTGCCCATCCCTGGTTCCCTCGCTCTGCTCTGCTTTGTCTTTTTTCTGTGCTGCTCATTGCCTTCTAGCATTCTAAGTAACTTCTTTATTTGTTAAACTCATTTCTGATTACCCGCCTCCCCTGCTAGACTGTCAGCCCCACGGGAGGGGTTTTCACTGTTTCTTCATGGGAGTGCCTCTAGCATTTAAAAAAGAGCCTCTCACATGGCAGACACTCAATGCAGTTTTGTCTGATGAATTAAATGAATGAAGAGTAGCCAATATTCATTGAATGGGCCCTGTTCTAAGGACTTTATGTTCTTCCAACACCTCTTGAAGGAAGTTTTTAATAAACCCATTTTACAAATAAGCCACCGTAGGCACAGAGAGGTTAAGGAACTTGTCAAAGATCACACAGCTAGTACATGTCAGTGCCGGGTGAAAGCATTCTTGCCAGGCGCTGGGCAGTGACCATGACAGGCCAGGCTCTGCCCTGTGGGTACCAGAGCAACCCAAGCAGATGCTCCTGGCTGACCTAGGAGGAGAGGATGGTTTTCCTCGGGCAGCGGCAGGGTTTGGGTGGAAAATATGGAAAGGGAAGGGCAGGCAAGAGAGAAGCCAGCTAGGAGGCTGTTACACTTGTTCACCTGAGAGCTGATGGTTCTCTGCATGAGAGGGTGGCCATGGAGATGGGGAGAAGGGTTAGATGGGGTTCTCGCAGATGCTGACAGTAAGATGGGGACTTAAATGCAAAGCTTCATTAAGGAAGTGCCCCCACGAGAGGCAGGAAGTGGGAAGCAGGAAGGAGAGTGAGGAAGCAGGATCAGGGTGATGAAGCTAAACAAAGGTATAGTTTCAGGGTATGCAGTTTAGGCAGCTCTGGCTCTGGGAGCTGGAAATAGTAGCAGGTGCCAGCCTGGGAAGGGAGAGCACAGAGTCGAGAGAGAGACACACGACGAGTAAAGAGGATCTGGGGGCATCTGGGTGAGCGCCAACAGCACTGCTGGTAGGACAGGAAAAGCAGGAAGCAAGGAAAGCACCTAAGCCGCCTGCAGTCAGGTGGGTGATGCCGCCATCGTCGAGATGGAGGAAGACTGGCCGAGCATCAAGGAGGGGACTTGCTGGGTGGGAGAGGCCCGTCAGCAGTGGCAACGTCAGGCAGACTGTTGGTGTGGGTTTGGGGTCTGCCCTAGAGACATACCTGGGAGTTATCCCATCGGCTGGGCGCATGGCTGGTGTCTGAAGCCATGGGCCCACGTGGAGGTGACTGGTCAGATAGATGATGGTGCCTCTTTTATTTAAGGACCCCATTTCCCTCTCCACCCTGTCCCTCATTCTACTCCCCTTCTTTGACTCCCAGGATGCCCTGTGTTCTGTGCTGTCACAGGGCCTTGGCATATGCTGCGTCTTCTGCTGGGAATCTCTTGCTTCTCCTCCCCACTTGGTTGATTTCTATTTATATTGAAGTCTTTGACTCTCCCATGGCTTCCTCGGGGAGGTGTCTCTGAGCTTCATGGCCACACGGAAGCCCCCTGTATACCCTGCCTGTGAACTTGTACTTCTCCTTGGGAACAATGACCGCAGTTGTCAGGTTCTATCTATTTGTGTGATTTTGTGGGTTTGGTCCACCAGTGGGCCCTCAGCCCCTTTCCTCCCTGCCTGGCAGTGGAAGGAGCTCCTGAAGGCACTGCTGTGATTCATTCTTTCCTGACACTGAAGCTCGTTCGTTGGGTCCCCATGGCTCCCCTAGCAAAGCCCATGTGCCTTAGCTAGAGATTGGATCCGCTGCCCGGAACCCACCTATTTGTCCAGCTGTATCCCTGGTGGAGATATTCTCTGCCTCATGCAGATTTAATGGTTCACCCTCCCTTTCTGCCAGATGCCGTGTGACCCAGTTAGCGGGCCTCCCTGTCCCCATTGCTAACCGCTGGCAGCATTCATATCTCAGGAGTCCTTCCACATGCCTGCCCCTGTGGGTCTCCCCAGCCCTCCTGCCTGCAAGGACTGTATTTCTTTTCTTCTTGCTCTGTATACCTGCCCATAAAGTCCGTAACACATTCAGCCCTTCTGGAACACTTGGCAAATCTACCTTCGCCTTCTTTGTTCTCTGAGGGCAGCAACCAGGCAGGCTTGGATCCTGGAACAGAGCCCAGCCCTGATGTCCACTGATCAGTGTGGGTGGAATGGACTCAAGCTGATGCTGGGCTCTTCTGTGTGTGTGTGTGTGTGTGTGTGTGTTCCCGGACCTTGAAAAGAGACAGCCCATCATCACCTGGTGTCCAGAAGTCTCTCTGATAAGAAAACCATATAAAAACCCCAGCCTCTGCTCCCAGGATCCTGGACCAGATGGATCACCCCCTCTCAGGAATAAATCCTACAGATCACTAGGGTGTTTTGTTCTGTTTTGTTTTATCAGTGTGTTTTATCTAGCAGGTGTCGAAAGTTTCAGTGATCTCAGAAAATACCCCAGTTATGTTTAAGAGAGTCAGCTGAGCATAACCCAAAAAGAATCACGTACACTTATGTGTATGAAAGGAGTCTTTAAACATGTAGTGGTTCTATTCAGTGCGGTGAAACATACATAAAGTGAAATTTACCACTTTAACCATTGAGGGGCATTAAATCCATTCGTGTATTTGTGCAGCCATCATCACCATCTGTCTCTAGCATATCCCCATCATCTCCAGCAGAAACCGTCTCATGAAACACTAACTCTCCATTCTCTCCTCCCCCAGCCCCTGGCAACTACCATTCTATTTTCTGTCTCTGAACTTAACGATTGTAAGGGTCGCATGTGAGTAGAATCATACAGTCTTTGTCCTTCTGTGACAGGATTATTTCACTTGGTATGATGCCTTCAAGCTTTATCTATATTGTAACACAGCAGAATTTCCTTCCTTTTTAGGGGCGAATCATTTTCCATTGTATATATCGTCCCCTTATGGACTATATTTTCTTATTTTCTGTCTTTCTGAAACTCGGGACCTTGATCCTGGAGAGACTGCCTCCCCCAGGGGTAGCTAATGCATAGAGGGAGCAAAGGACTTTCCCATAATTGCACCTTTCATACACAAACCAGCAACCCAGAGCTCATGCTCCAACCATCCTCTTTATCAAACTCACACGCCACGCCAATATTCCCCCTCACTTAAACCATCCCAGGGCCAGGTTCCGGCCCACTAGGGGTCACCGCTATGGCCCAGAGCCCACCGAAATTACTCAAACCATCGAATCTTAACCTTACCTGGGGACTTACCCTCTTGTTCCATTTCTTGCCACAAAAAATCCCAGTAAAGGCACTGGGCCATGCTCCTGCCTCTCTGCTTCCTGACCAACACTGTACTTCCCCGCATGGCCTTGCCTCCTGTTCCCAGAGATCTGTGAGTGTGAACTTCCTCCTTCATGACAATGGGTTTCGAATTCGCGTGTCTTTGGTACATTTTAACACAACCATGTTGTAGGCATCCATTCATCTGTCAGTGGACCATTTGGGGACATTTGGATGATTTCCATATTCTGGCAGTTGTTGGTTTTTCTTCATTTTGAGGTAGGTTTTAATTATTTGAGAGAGAGTGAAAGCGAGAGAGATCACAAAAGGAGAGGGAGAAACAGACTTGCCACTGAGCAGGAAGCCCGATGCAGGGCTTGATCCCAGGACCCCAGGATCATGACCTGAGCTCAAAGCAGACACTTAACCGACTGAGCCACCCAGGTGCCCCAGCTATGGTGGTTTTGTTTGTTTCTTTGTTTCTTTGTTTGTTTCTTTCTTTCTTTCTCAACACGAGATATGTCAAGCATGCAAAAAGAAGTAACAAGAGTAATGAATGTCCACCTATGACCTCCTGCCCTGACTTTCCCTGGATCCTCCATGTGCCTTACCTGTGTCTCTCCTTTCCCAGGGGGATTCTGTCTGCTCCATCGGTGTTCTCCATCTCAGGCAGGAATGCACCTTTTAATTCCATACGAATGTCCTTGTAACTAGTTGATAGTATTATCTTGCACATTTTTAAATTTAGAGAAACAGCATCATAGGCTTTTCTCATTCAACATGATGCTTGAAGCTTGTAGATTTTGTCCATTCATTTTACCAGACTGGTTACTATTCCATTGTTCGAATATACCACGATTTATGCATCCATTCCCCTAGAACTGGGCCTTCCGGATGCTTTTCACTCAAACATGAATGTGTGTGTGTGGTGTGTGTGCGCTGCGTGTGGCCATCTCCAGGGGATGGACCCAGGCAGGGACCTAAGTGTATGTACATCTTCAGGTATCAGGGGCACCCAGACTCTTCTCCAAACAGAGATGCCAATTTGCGCCCCAAGCAGCTGGTGAAGGGATTCCTGTGGGGACTGACTCGAAACCCCCAAATTCACTTCTACACCAGACACCGCTTGGTCACGACCCTTCTCTCAGGAGTGATTGCTGTCCTGAGTGTGGTTTTGGCTTGAGGGGGACAGTGGTTTCCTAGCACTTCTTTCCACCATGGAGTCAGTGTCTTTTAGCCAGGATGTTTCTGGAGGGGAGCCCCTTGTTTTTGCTGTAGGGGGTCTCAGTTGTGCATAAAAGCAGCAGCGGGAGATTGGCTGACCAGCAAATTGTACCCACTCAGTCCCTGATGTCCGGTTGGCCGTCCGTGGATGTGCACTTGAACCTGACCTGGGGAAGGAGACCCCCTGAGCCTTGCTCCAGCCCTGCTCCGCCCCAGAATTGCGGTGCCTGGGCCGATCCCCGGCCAGAATTGCCCCGGCAATTCGCCAGCAGTTGGCTTGGCAGATCTACAGGCATCGAACCAAAGAAAATATTTGCTTAATAACGTACTTGTTGTGAAGGGTCTTTGTGCTCTTGTGCTCTGACAATGCAAAGTGTTTTGGCAAAGAGGAGGCAAATTTCTTTGAAATTAGGATATTCAAAGTAACTACTCAACTCGGGCCTTTTGATACTGCTTTAAGAAATCTGTTTTGCCCATAAAACCATGGTTCTGCTGTTGATGCCATTCAGCTGACATTTATTCCAATTTTCAAGTAGCGGCTCCTTCCACTTTAACTTCTGTAATTCAAAATCGGGATCTTTAAGTCCTCGGGAAATTGTTTCTGTAATATCCTAAAGTGAAGATACTTGCAAATGTGTACTTTTTAGAACCAGTGTAAATTTTAAATTCAGGATTAAAGTAACCGTTTATGTGCGATCTTGTCTGTCCCGTAAATCACCAAGTGTTTTATTCTCTATTCTTCGAGTGTGTCTCAATTGCCCTGTGTTTTCCCAAGACTGGAATTGCTGTTTACCCGGGTTGAGATCGGCTCAAAAGCTGTTCCCTGTACCTTGTAAGTTCAGAGCATTTGCTGCTGGCCCTACCCCAAACCTCCACAGCTGTGGGTGCCTAGGTAGGGGTGGCAGGGGTCACAAGTCTGGTAAAACCTGTGGTGGGAGGGGTACCTGGGGGGCCGCAGTGAGCTGTGCATCTGATTCTTGGTTTCGGCTCAAGTCATGATCTGATGGGTGGTGGGACAGAGCCCTGAGTCAGGCTTCCAACTCCCCTGGGAGTCTGCTTGAAGATTCTCTCCCTGTGCCCCTCCCCCACTCACATGTATGATCTCTGTCTCTCTCAAATAAATAAATCTTTAAAAAAAAAAAAAAAACCAACTATGGCGAGTTCTTGTCCCATTTTTCTTAGGGGTCTCAGCTCCCTTGTAAGCTCTGCTAATCCTCCTCCAAAATATTCCTGGGCATCCCAGTGCTCAAGCCCAGGCAACTAGCTACCAGCTGGTATCTGCCAGGCACCAGCACCACTGATGCTTAGCCCATAGGTGCCTGCTTCTGCCGGGCCAGGTTGTCCCTTCCCTCAGCCCAGCCTCCTGGCTTCTGCCCTCCCAGTGCTCCAGGGGGCAGGTGGGGAAGAAGGCCCCCTGCCCAGTCTGCAGAAGGAAGTAGGGATTGAGCCCTCTGTGCCCAGATCTCAAGAAGAGATCTTTGTCTCTAGAAGCCAGATGTGCCCCTGACTGGGCAGGGGACAGGCTGAAGGGTAGACCCCTGGCTGTGATCTGGGGCTTCTGTGGTGCCCCTCTTGTTGATGGATCATTCTTGGTCACCTGCTTCTACTCCCTGTTCCTCAAGGAAACGGACTTCTGGGGCAGCCTCACCATTTGCCAGAAACCTCTCCATTCTAGCTTGCTTCAGTTCACCATACTTGGACTACAAAGTTTCCTTGAGTCTGGCAAAGCTTGTCGCCTGGTTAACTGTATTTCTAAATGTTGATTATCCCAGTCCCTTCCCTGGGACATCATTCTGATGTTACTTCTTGATTGGCACAGCTGAGCACAAGCTACTGGGGGGGGGGGGATCAGTGGGACGATCAGAGAAGGGGAAGGGAGACTTCGGAGATCCAACACATGGTCAGGAGAAGGCAGCGCCATGAGAACTGATAGTCTCCAAACATCTCTGGGCTTTAATTCTCCAACCAGGAAATGAGTGGTTTGTACTAGTTGTATTCCTTAAGCTCTTCCAACTACTTGGGGATAGAATCAAAATTTGATTTGTTTGTTTGTATATTTTTTAAAACAGTGGTTTCTATACAGATTTAGCAAACATCCAAGACATCTTTTTCTTTGGTGACCTCATTTGAAATGTTCATCCATTTTCTGCCTTAGTTCTTTGCTAATATATCTGTATATGGCTATGAATTTCCCTGTACGGACTGCTTTATCTGTATCCTACATATATTGATAGTATTTTCACTACCATTCAGTTCTATTTATTTTTAAATTTCCAAGATCATTTCTTTTTTTTTAATTAATTAATTAATTTTTTAATTTTTTTTTTATAAACATGTATTTTTATCCCCAGGGGTACAGGTCTGTGAATCGCCAGGTTTACACACTTCACAGCACTCACCAAAGCACATACCCTCCCCAATGTCCATAACCCCACCCCCCCTTCTCCCAACCCCCTCCCCCCAGCAACCCTCAGTTTGTTTTGTAAGATTAAGAGTCACTTATGGTTTGTCTCCCTCCCAATCCCATCTTGTTTCATTGATTCTTCTCCTACCCACTTAAGCCCCCATGTTGCATCACCACTTCCTCATATCAGGGAGATCATATGATAGTTGTCTTTCTCTGCTTGACTTATTTCGCTAAGCATGATACGCTCTAGTTCCATCCATGTTGTCGCAAGTGGCAAGATTTCATTTCTTTTGATGGCTGCATAGTATTCCATTGTGTATATATACCACATCTTCTTTATCCATTCATCTGTTGATGGACATCTAGGTTCTTTCCATAGTTTAGCTATTGTGGATCCAAGATCATTTCTTAATTGACTTAAGAATGATTTAGAGGCATAGGGTTAAAACAGTTTGATGGTGGCGGTGAGGGATACATTTAAAGGCTTCAAAATCCAAAATGCCTAAAGGGTCAACACAGGAAACTAATCCTTCTACCCCATCCACCAAGAACCCATTTGTAGGCAGTGAATACTGGTCATTAACTGAGTGTGCTCCCACCCATTGTTTATGTGCACAAGGCAAAATGTATATAGATGAGCATATAAACAGTTATTATGTGCATATGTAAATATGCATATATCCCTTTCCCCCTTAGACAAATCCTATTCCTTTACATCCATATGGAAAAGGCTGCTTCATTTTTTTTATAACTGCATAGTGTTCCATCAAATGTATGTACCAAATCTAAATACCAAGTTTTCTATTGAAGAACATTTCTGTGGACTATGGTTTTTCAAGTTTATAAACAATGTTGTCATAAAAACCTTTTTTAGGGCACCTGGGTGGCTCAAGCGACTGTCTTCAGCTCAGGTCCTTGGATCGAGTCCCGAATTGGGTCCCCTGCTCAGGGGGGCCTGCTTCTCCCTCTCCCTCTGCCTCCTGCTCCCCCTGCTTGTGTTCTCTCTCAAAAAAATAAGTAAATAAAATGTTAAAAAAACACTTATTTCGAAATATGTCATTTCATAGATGTGGAATTGCTAGGTCAAGTGTATGTGCATTTGGATTTTGATAGCTGTTGCTGAAAGCCTTGTACAGATCCCTTCCACGCCTTCCAATGCTGCCATTTTACATTTCCAGGCATAGTATAAGGTTCTGTTTACCCCTCAGCTTTGCCAACAGAGTGTCTTATAAAATTTTGGTCCTCTGTTGCTCTACTAATGATGATGGTATCATTTTAGCTTTAATTTGCATTTCCCTTATTATGAAGTAGAGCATCTGTCATATATTTTAAAGCCATTCAAGTAGATCTCGGTTTCTAAATGCCATTCTTCTCATAAAAGGAACCAAGACTTCTTGGAGAGATGGCTGATTCCCTGGGGCAGGGAAAATGCAAGATAGACCTGGAGCATCTTGTAGTGTAAGAAGTAAGGAAGTGCTAGTAAATGAAAACAACCCAGCCACCACCGTGGCAGGGGTACATTAAAGGGTGGTAGGAGCCAACTGGAAAAGCTCCCAATGCAAAATAAATAATGTAGTACCACACTATAGGCAAGAATATAAATTAAATATACATGTACCCACATTGACAAATAAATGATTGTATAAATAAATAAATAGGGGAAAACAGACAAATTTTTCTCATAAAGGAATTCTGAGTCATTATGTAGGCACTCTCCTCTTCAAAAGGTTAAGTTTAATTCCCTTTCTCTTGGACTTAGGGAATGGCTTCCTATGAATAGAGAATGGAAAGAGAAAATAGAAGTCTGTCTGGAGGAACCTGGCCAACACCACCTTAACCAATGATCCAGGCTTCTATTGTGCATGATGTCGCTTGGCTCTGGTGCACTCTCTGATCTGACAGGAGGAGAAGGGCACTCACTTCTGCGGTACTCTTCCCCCAAACTCGTAACTCCAGTGGAATCCTGAAACAAACAAACAAACAAACAAAACGTGAGATGATCTCAGACTCAGGACATTCTACAAAATACCTGACCATGACTCTTCCAAACTGTCGAGGTTATGATAAACAAGGAAAGATGGCCTAGGAGGTATGTAAATGTAATGTGGGGGCCTGGATTTGGACCCTGGAACAGAAAAAGGACATTAGTGGAAAAACTGGTAAAATCTGAACAGAGCCTGTAGTTTAGTTAATAGTAATGTACTATTATTATTATCATGGTTTTGATTAATATACCACAAGTTATGTGAGTGTTAACATTAGGGAACTGGGAAAAGCATGTAGGGCAACTTTGTATGATCTTTGCAACTTTCTGTAAATCTAAAATTATTCCTCAATAAAAGTTTCATTTTTAAAAAGTTACTTGTATTTCTTCTTTTTTAAATGTATAGTTTGGTCATTTCTTTTGCCAAGGTTTTTTTGGTTGTTAGTCTCTTGTTTATCTGTAGAAGCTCTTTATATATTAGGCATTGATTATAATATGAATTATGCATATTTCCCCCAGTTTGAATTTGTCTTTTGATTTTACTTACTTTTTTTCCCATTCGGAAATGTTTTAATTTAGTCAAATTTTCATTTTTTTTCTTTTGTGGCTTTTAACTTTATATTACAATTAGAAAATCTCTTTCCCTCCAATATTATAAAATAATTCTCGCATGGTTTACTCAAGTGCTTTTACTTAAGATGTGTGTTTTTTACATTTCCAACATAGTCTGTATGACACCAACTTTTAGAAATTCTTAGAAATGTATTAATTTCTAAAGCCCATTGGAGCAGTCAGGAGACAGACAACATGGGCATTTGAATGGAGAGGATTTACTATAAAGAACTCAGTTGTTAACTAAGGAACAGAAAAGGTAAAAAGAGAACTCTATAAAGTATTCAGGGGGCTGGCAACCCCAGGAAGCAGCTGCCAGGCTCAGGGCTGCGGGATCAAATGGAAGAGGCTGGAATGACCAAGTAGGAAGTTAGAGGAAGGGTCCCCTCTTCTGTGCTTCTGCGCCTGGGACATACGCAGGCTCTGAGGAGCCACAGCTGGCTGTGCGAGTGTCTCAGAGGAGTCGTGTGAAGGCTCGGTGAAGTTGCTTTGCGAGTTTTGGAAAAAGCAACTGGATTCCAGCATGGTGACCAGGCTTTGCTGCCATACTGTTCACTGCACAGGAAGCAAACAGGGAGGCGCAAATCCCTTCTTCCTTCTCTAGCTTTGCAGTTGGTCTCTTTAGTGCCCCCTGTTGGCGGAACCTAACAGGGACCTTGCCGGCCACACAGAAATGCCAAATAGAGAAGGGCGGTTTGGAGCCGAGCGGATAATTTAACAACTGATCCATTTGCTTCAGTGACTTGTGCACACTTCTGGCCATCTTCTTCCCTCTTCCACCGGACTGGCCAATTACAGTAGCCACCTAAAAGCATCTTAGCTTTAATTCGTTTTTTTAGTCCCTCAAAATAGATGGTGTCATTACAATTGTGTAGAGTTGATGCTGGACTGGGTCTACCCACATTGCACGTTTGTTGATTTATTTGCCTGTCATTCCTTCTCCCATCTCAGAACTTTTCTTAGGGGATTGTTTTCCCTCTTCTTGGAGCACATTCTCTTGGACCTCCTTTATTTGGGATCTATTGCTGGTGAACCCTAAATTTTTGTATGTCCGTAGTGAGTTAATTACACAATCATGAAACTCTGAAGATGCTTTTACTTGGCCTCCTGGCTCTCAGCGTTGTTGGTGGTAAGTCTGTTTTCAGCCTGTCATTCTTTTATCGATGCTCTATCTTTTCTCTATGCAGACTTTTGAGATCTTTCTACCGTATAGTCAGACAACTTGGTGTATTAGTGAAAAGACAATAGCGTGTGTTTAAAAAGGTGTGTTCCAAAAGACCGAAGGTGGGGCGCCTGGGTGGCTCAGCGGGTTAAAGCCTCTGCCTTTGGCTAAGGTCATGGTCCCGGGGTCCTGGGAGTGAGTCCCGCATCGGCTCTCTGCTCAGCGGGGAGCCTGCCTCCCCCTCTCTCTCTGCCTGCCTCTCTGCCTACTTGTGATCTCTTTCTGTCAGATAAATAAATAAAATCTTAAAAAAAAAAAAAAGATGAAACATTGCTCTTGGCCCAGCACTGGCTGGCTCAATCAGTGGAGCATCTAACTCTTGATCTCAGGATAGTGAGTTTGAGCCCCACGTTGGGTGTAGAGATGACTTTGAAAAATATATAAAATATTTAAAGAAAATCAAAAATAAAATAAAAGGACATTGATCTGGAGAGAGACAAATGGTAATGGTGGTCAAACTCTTGCCCTATCTCTGAGGCCTTACACAAGTTTCTTAACAGCTGAGTCCTGTGACTCTGTGATAAGAACAAATGTACTCTGCAGAAACGCCACAGTCACAGGGTCTGGACAGAGACACCTCCCCCCCGCTGACATGGTCACGATTACTCCCACTGACCCCATTTTGTTGATCGTCACTGCAGTCTGAGGTTAAATTCAGCTCTGCCAACAATGATGCTTGTATTTGTTTTGAAATTTCCAAAAACCCAGTTCCAGCTATGGTTCATTTTATTGTTATTGCCTGTGACATAGAATTTTCTCTTGCATCAACTTAACGAAGGGATTCACGAGCCTCTGCTAATCAACTTCTCAGCACAAGCTACAGCAGCTCGGACTCAGAATAGTACCGTATCAAAACCAGACGAAAGAAGAAAGGGAAGTTGGGCTCTCCTTTGGGGAAGAGAACAGTAATTGTTTTCTGTCTCTATCCACATGGGATGGCACTGTGTGTTCATGAACACTACCACAGTCAGAACAAGGAAAGCCACTATTCTCAGAATTGACAGCTTCGGGACTTCTTTTTTCCATTACAAATTTTGATTTAGAAGTTTCTTAAAGTTGTCATCACATTTATATGTGTCCTGGAAAACTTGACATTGAAAAACAAGCAGTTTCCCCTTGAATTAAAAGTAGATCATGCATCTGGGAGATTATCTACTTTCCCGGTTCTCTCATTAACATGTTTACTCAACGGAGCCCTTGGGGTGTTTCTTTTAGGTCTTGAAACCACCCAGCCAACCCTGCACCTATCCTGTGTTCCTCTGTCAAGAACCAAAGTTGTACTCCTTTTAAAATCTCACTTTTCTCACCTTTTTTGAATGCATTGAGGTTGTACGAGGGAAAAAAGACAAGATCTATTGAGAAACAAGTTTGTATGAGAGGATTCATAAGTCCTCAGCTATCAACCTATGAAGAGTAGTAATAAAAATGTCTCCCTGTTCCATAAAAGCGTGGATGCTAATACCATTATTCTTGATATTGCAAAAGAAACCATCACTTCTCATATATGTGCTCTAAAGAAGATAATCTACTTTTTTGCCTGAACATTGTTTACACCATAGGACACTCTGTGTGGGTGTTAATATTTTCTTTTTTTTTTTTTTTCCTAAGACTTAGGAAAGACTTTGAGAGAGAGCACACATGCACACAGCAAGGCAAAGGGGCAGAGGGGAGAGGAAGAAGCAGGGAGCCCAATACGGGACTCGATCCCAGGACCCTGTCATAACCTGAGCCAAAGGCAGATGCTTAACCAACTGAGCCACACAGGTGCCCCCTAAAAGATTGTTAATATGAACCTAGTGGACATTCAAGTCCTGTATGTTATGGGGCCTCCAGGTACATTTTCTGAGTTTGTGGTTAAGATTATAAATCACTCGGGCTGTTTGAAAGAGCTAGCTGGAGAAAAAAAGGGAAAGTCAAGGTGCCCTCTGAAGCACCCTGTTCTGTGGGTGTCTTCCGTGTACACACACAGACCGGAAGGGAGCACACAGTGGTCAGCCCTCCAAAGTGGGTGGCCTTGGTTGGAGCCCTTCCTCCAAACCTTCTGTCCCTCCTTCTGGGACTTTGCTCCCTATTTCCTGCCCCGGGGATCCTGAGAATCTCCATCTCCTGGAGCTGGCCATTTCCCTGTTTCATCCAGGGATGTTTCCACTGTAGGGAATGTCCCTGCTTCAGGGGTCCCCCAGTCAAGTCTTATCTTTGTGGGTCTCTGCATTTGGACAGGCTGCTGAGAGGAATTTAAGTAGGAAATGGCTAAAAGAATGAACCCTTAAAGATTCTTTACATTTTCTGGGGCGCCTGGGTGGCTCAGTGGGTTAAGCCACTGCCTTCGGCTCAGGTCATGATCTCAGGGTCCTGCGATCGAGTCCTGCGATCGAGTCCTGCATCGGGCTCTCTGCTCAGCAGGGAGCCTGCTTCCCTCTCTCTCTCTCTCTCTCTGCCTGCCTCTCCATCTACTTGTGATTTCTCTCTGTCAAATAAATAAATAAAATCTTTAAAAAAAAAAAGATTCTTTACATTTTCTGAGAGAAATCTATAAACTTGAAGGAATGGCTATTAGGGGAAACATATGCCGGAGGGTCTAAATGGACCTGGTTCAACCAAAGGGGTGTCTTCAGCTACTCTGTCCCTCACCCCGAACTGTTATTCTATTTTTTTAAAATTGCTTCTCTTTTTCTTTTTTTAAAGATTTTATTTATTTATTTATTTGACAGACTGAGATCACAACTAGGCAGAGAGGGAGGCAAAGAGAAAGGAGGAAGCAGGCTCCCTGTTGAGCAGAGAGCCCGATGTGGGGCTCCATCCCAGGACCCTGGGATCATGACCTGAGCTGAAGGCAGAGGCTTTAACCCACTGAGCCACCTAATTACTTCTCTTGATGAACCATTTCCTCAGGAAACCTCCTCAGGGCTTGCTGCCTAACCCCTGACTGTTATCTGATCTATAACAACGCCGCTCTTCACACTTGGGGGCCTCTCTGAACACTTTTTAAAATAAATAAATAAATAAAAGACTGTTGCTCTGGGTCTCAGACCCCAAGCCAGTCAGTCACATGTCCTCACATGACCACATTTCCTGCTCCTTTGGGCTCCGCCGAGAGAAGAGGCTGAAGCCAGGAGATAGGGCCCCAGTTGTGTGGTTTCATCTGCGGTGGTGGGGACACAGCCTACAGGGTCCAGTGTTCCCTCTGCGCAGAAAGCTTCACAACTGAGGGGCGGCCGGGTTGCTCAGTCGGTTAAGCGTCCCATTCTTGATTCCGGCTCAGGTCACGATCTCAGGGTCGTGCGGTTGAGCCCTGTGTGGGGTTCAGGGCTCAGCGGAGAGTCTGCTTAGGATTCTCTCTCTCCCTCTGCCCCTCTCTAAAATCAACCCCCCCCCAAAAGAAAAAGAATCGAGATGCACGGTGGGACACATAGTGGGTGTAGGGGAATGGCTCAGATATGTGGGTAAAAAAATCACTGTGATACAGGTACATGCCTGCAGTGCCCACCCAACCACGAAATATAGTCTACATGATTAGTGATTTCTCTTTACTTATTGGTTACCATTTGGAAGATTTAGTTTTGCTTCCTTCTAGATTTTTGTGGTTTATTGTTTCTTCGTCTTTAATATGTGTGCAATTTATTTTCATGTGTGGTGTGAGGTATGATCCAACTTTCCTCCCCTCTATTGCTAGCCAGTTGTCCTGGTGCTATTTCTAAAGACTCCCACTCTTGCCTATTGAGTATGATGGACTGATTGCTTCTGATAAGCTGTGCTGTTCCTCCATGTGCACAATGTGTGAGTGTGTTGGGCTACAAGCAGAAAACCTACCCAGCTATGCCTACATAAGTCCAGAACGGACAGTTCCTGGCTTTGGCTTGGTTACCAAACAATGCCATGAGGCACCAGGCTTTTCTCTCTTTGCATCCATTGTCTGAATCCTGTCTGTCACCTCCTGCACCTCCATTACAGCAAGGCTGCTGCCATCGTGCCAGGCTTCATTTCTGCTTTAGAACAGGAAGAATGCAGTGGGGAAGGGGGTGCCAGCAGCAACCAGAAACAAGGTTCCCCAGAAACTCCCTGTTGACTTCTGCCTATGTCTCATTGACCAGCGCCCAGTGACATTCTGCTTCCTTGAACTGCAAAGGGAGCTGGGAAAATGGGTCACTGGGTGGTCCTAAGTGCGTTAAAAGAATCATGTTAACCTTGGGCTGGGTATAAAAGTGTGGGCTCAAGTCCTCACATACCCTCACCTCTGGATTTACTTACTGTGGGGTTATAGTCCCCCTGAGAGAATGCTGCCAGGGGCACTGGCACAAGGAGAAAGCAAACAGACATCAACTTGATCTCCCAGATGGGGCTGTGTTCTCTCACTGAGCTTATTATTCAGCCTGTGGGAAGTAGGGTGGGAGGCATGTCCAAACTTTCCCAGCAGTACTGGCTGGCCACACCCCCTCCTGACCCCACAGAGAGAAGGTAGAGGGCACTGTGCTGCCTTTGTAGAGCCCAGATCAGGGGCAGAGAGTGGGGGGTGTGAATAAAGAGTCCTCACCCATTGGGGAAAACCTGTAGCTTCTGTTACTCTGGTGTATTTATTTCTTATTGCTGCTGTAACAAATTACTCCAACTATGTTTTTTAAAATATTTTATTTATTTGAGAGACAGAAAGAGCTACAGAGGGAGATGGAGGGTCCCTGAACCTGATGCAGGGCTCAATCCCAGGACTCTGGGATCATGACCAGAGCCCTAACCGGCTGAGCCACCCAGATGTGTTACCACAACTTCAGCAGCTGAAAAGGAATGCAAATTTAGCTTATAGTTCTGGAGGTCAGGAGTCTGAAATGGGTCTCATTGGGCTAAAACCAAGGTGCCAGTAGGGCTGGCTCCTTCTGAAGGCTCCAGGGGAGAATTTGTTCCTTGTCCAGTGCCAACTACCCAGAAGTGTGGCAACTTCAGATCTCTCTCTGGTTTTGTCTTCATGTCCACTTCTCTCTTACAAGGATTTTTGTGGTGACATTGGGCCCACTAGATAATCCAGGATGATCACCCCACCTCAAGGTCTTTACCTTAGTCACAGCTGCAAAATCTCTGGGGATCAGGGCCAAATATTTCTCCTTGATGTCCCAGGTAAAGGGCTGCTGATTCAGCCTGCGGGTGTGGGACAGGAAATGAGGGAAAGGAAGGGAACTGGGGGCAGGGTTGAGCTAGGAACCTCTGAGAAAGGCCATGGCTCATTGGTTTCAGGGAATGGTTGTCAGCTCAACATTGTGGAGAACTGGGTCTGGAGGGCCCTCAGTCTGGTTCCAGGGGCCCCAGTCTGAGACCCACAGCCTTCCTCCCTCCCTCCCTCCTCATGTGCAACTGGCCCCAATGCAGAAGCCCTCAATGTCCTGGTGCCAATCCTCTTCTGTCCCCCCTGGTCTGCCTGGCCTCAGTCCATGCCAACTTCCTCTTGGCTGGTTTCCCACCTCCATCTGGCCCACCACAGTGTGGCCTGAATGAGCCTTCCAAGTCAGAAAGCTGAACAAATCACTCCTCCTTTGCTTAACATTCTGGGACAGCTCTGGGTTACCTTTTAGGAGGCAGCCCTACATCCCCAGCTTCACAGAGCAGCCCCCCACGGCCTGTGGCTTATTCTCACTTCATTTCCCAGACAATTGCATTCCACCCCCACTCTCCCCCCTTGCTCCAGATGTGTTCTGGCCTCTTTGCCTTTGCAGATGTGATTCCTTCTACCTGACACCCTTCCTTCCACCCCTCATCTGCCAACTCCTATTCTTCTTTCAGGGCCCTGGGGAATCTTCAGGATCAGCTGGGATCCTGTGGATGCAACAGAAACTGATTCTGACTGGTCCACATGAGTGGGGGCTGGGTGGTCCCCTGAAAGTTGTTGTCAGCACAAGAAGAAAGGGTGCTGGATGCTTGGGGACAATGTCCAAGTCTACACCTGCCCCTTCTGACATACCGGCATGGGCTTGGTGCCCTGTGGATGTCCAGAGCCCTCGGCATATAGCTCAGCCTTGGCACTGACCGTATTGAGTTCTTAGTGGCTGACTTGCTTGACTGCCTCACAGCCTCAGCTCTGGAGGAAGACCTTGCCTTGCTCAGGTGTGCATCTCTTGGTCAGTACAGCAGCTGGGAACTCCAAACTCCAAACTCCAAGGAACTGAGAGATCTGTGAGCTGTGGGATGGCACTGGCATAAGGCAGACAGAGGGGAAACTGAGGCTGGGGCCCTGAGTCCTTTCTGCTCAGAGATGTCTTTCTCAAGAATGGGTAGATTCGTGGTGCATACTGTGGAAAAGTGTTTGGCCAAGTCTAGGAAAGGTAGAGGCTCACTCTGGCTCAGCAAGTCCTCCTGTGTGTGTGACCAACTGCAATGCATGCACATGCCCACTGAGACATCACGTGAGCTCCTAGAGCAGTTATACTCACGACAGCAAGACAGCTCCAAGCTGGAAACGACCCAATGCTTTCCTCTGGACAATGGATAAATAGGTTGGACTATTCACAAAACGGAAAGAAAATTCGTGTAGGAATTGACTCAGTACAGCAGTTGGGGGGTTGAAACAGAACACAGAGGTTCCTTTGTGTTCAAAGGAACACATGTTTCAAACATATCCCGGGAAAGGAATATGCTTGAAAAGGAAACCCCAAATCTGTTTGGGGAACAGGTTTAACCCAGGGAAATTTAAAATCAAGTATAATGATAATGGAGTAGATCAAAACTACCGCCTTCATCATTTTGTGTTAAGCTCAGAAATCTACTTTATATCTCTGGCATTTTAAGGACTTATAAACTTTAAGAGAATTGAATATATTTGAATGTTCACATCAGACTTGTGATTCTAATTTTAAATGTGCTCAAGTCATTGACTTTGAGCTGTGACTGTAAGTTGAAATCTTACCAAGTTGGTAAACAGTTTTTGAATATTTAAAAACCCCCATAATTGTAAGTTTAGTGTCTCTGATTGATAAGAATCACTTAAGGACTTGGGAAGATTTGTTAGTCAGATAATTGAAAAACTTAGAAACGGAATATAATAAACTCTGATTGCAGCTTAAAATGTTTAAAGGAGTTTAATTAACTAAGTAGGTAAATGGTACAAACATTAATCAAAGTTTGCCTTAAAGATGATTGTTAAAATTGTCTGGATCTATTCATAGAATAGGATTTGTAAGTTGCATTTAAAAGCTCAACAAAGAATTAGGACTTAAGAACCAACTTAAAGGAGAAGACAAGCAGCAACCTCTTTGGCCTCCACCAAGGCAATTTCTTACTAGACACGTCACCGGGGTCAAGGGAAACAAAAGCAAAAATGAACTTTTGGGACCTTATTAAGATAAAAGTCTTCTGTACAGTGAAGGAGACAATCAACAAAACCGAAGGTCAGCCCACGGAATGGGAGAAGATATTTGCAAATGACATATCTGATAAATGATTAGTATCCAAAAATCTATAAAGAACTTATTAAACTCACCCCCCAAAAAACCCCTAAAAACAAAGAGTCCACTTAAAAAATGGGCAGAATATACAAACAGACATTTTCCTAAAGAAGACATCCAGATGGTTAACAGGCACACGAGAAGGTACCCCACGTCGCTCATCATCAGGGAAATACAAATCAAAACTACAGTTTGACTGACCTCACACTGGTCAGAAGGTCTCAGATTAACAAAACAAGAGACCACAGGTACGGGCAGAGGTGCAGGGAACAGGGAACCCTCTTGCCTTCTTGGTGGGAATGCAAACTGGTACGGCCACTCTGGAGAACAATATGGTGGTTCCTCAAAAAACTAAAAATAGAACCATCTTCTGATCAATCCAGCAACTGCACTACTGGGTATTTACACAAAGGATATTAAGATACACGTTTGAAGGGGTACATGTACCCCCAATGTTTATAGCAACATTATCAACAATAGCTAAACTATGGAAAGAGCCCAAATGTCCATTGCCAGATGAATGGATAAAGAAGATGTGGTATGAACTACCCACCGTTCCCACCCCCGCACACACAATGGAATATTACTTAGTCATCCCAAAGAGTGAAATCTTGCTATTTGCACTGTGGATGCAGCTAGAGTGTACTATGCTTGCGAAATAAGTCAGAGAAAGACCAATACCCTGATTTCATTCATATGTGGAATTTAGGAAACGAAACAGATGAACATTTGGGAGGGGTATAAAAAGAGAGTGAGAGGAAACAAATCATACGAGGCTCTTAATGACAGAGAACAAACTGAGGGTTGGTGGAGAGAGGTGGGTGGGGGATGGGCGAGGTGGGGGATGGGCATTAAGGAGGCCACGTTGGGAGGAGCACTGGGCGTTATATTAACGGATGAACACCTGAACTCTACTCCTGAACCAATATTGAACTATATGTTGACTAACTAGAATTTAAATTAAAAAAAAAAACTTTATGGGGTGCCTGGGTGGCTCAGTAGGTTAAGCATCTGCCTTTGGCTCAGGTCATGATCTCAGGGTCTTGGGATCGAGTCCCCCATTAGGCTGTCTGCTCGGCAGGGAGCCTGTTTCCCCCTCCCCCTCTGCCTGCCTCTCTGCCTACTTGTGATCTCTCTCCGTGTGTCAAATAAATAAATACAGTCTTAAAAAAAAAAAAAAAAGAAAAACCTTTAAAACATAAAATAAATAAATAATTTTTGAAATACCCAATTTTAAAAATCACCGTATTTCTGAAGTCTTTTCTCTGTCCAAAGCTGCCCTCAAGGACACCAGAAAGCTCCTTGGAGTCGGACTTTGGTGGCTTAAGGGAGGATGACCAAGCCACCACCCACCCGCCAATGCCAGGACATAGAGGGCAACAGGCATGGCAGGTGCTGCCTTCTCCGGGGGTCAGTGAACCCCCCAACCCAGCCTTCTGCCTTCCCCTCCCCCTCAGCTTGGAGGTACCCCTCAAAGCAGCCATCAGGCCACTGCTGAGACCTGGGAGGCACAGAAGGTCCCTGCCTGCACGCCTCACAGCCTCTGCGGGGGATGAGCATAGATATTCCCTGACCTTCACCAACCAGCCCAGTCTTCAAAGCCTCTTGTCTGCTTGGTGCTTCAGTCAGCAGAATAATGGCCCCTGAAGATATCCATGCCGTAATCCCTGGAACCTTCGAAGATTACCTACACGGCAAGAGAGACTTTCGGGGGAGTGTGTGATTAAATTAAGGTTCTTGAGATTAAGGGAGATGATCCTGGATTATCTGGATGGAACCTAAATGTGATTCCTTACAAGAGGGAGGCAGTGGGAGATTTGATGAAAGAAAGCAGACATATGAACACCGAAACAGGAGGCTGTGCCGCTGACCCCAAGGAATGCAGTTCTAGAAACTAGAAAAGGCAAGGAAACCGATTCCCCACCTAGAGCCCCTGGAGGTAAGCAGTCCCTGCCATCACCTTGACTTCAGCCCGGGGAAACTAACTCCGGGCTTCTGGGCTGCTGAGTGTTGCAGAAGAAACGAGCCCTGTTGTAAATGAGTGTTGGTCATTGTCACAGCAGCAACGGGAGACGATACACCTGCGGAGAGACTTCCTTGCTCTTGGCTTTTGATGCCAGAGCTCCAGCCGGGGGGGCCCCAGGGCCTTTGCTGACCTCTTGGACCAAGTAGGAGGCCTGAAAAGATTCCAGGCATCATTTTTCTTAGCAGCTGTTGACATCCCATATCTCTGAAGGGATGGGTATCTGCCTTCGGTCATTGGTGCAACGTTCCTGAACTTGGTAATGGCGCCTTTGCCAATGGCGGTGGCCGACAAGATAATGAGCTCAGGGCCTCTCTGCGAGTCTACAGGCAGCACCCCTTGGGGCCTGGTGTGCTGGCTGACAGTCCTTTTCTCTGCCCACCTGTCCCAAAGGCAGCCCTCCCCTGCAGGCTTCCTTCCATTGGGGGGTAGTTCGCAAACTGGGCTGGGACCACCATGGTGGCCATCGTCATCTACTGGTGGGGTTCACACTGCTGGGGACTCCAGGGCTGCTGCGCCCCAGACTCATACTCCTGCATCTCACCTTCTCTACCCCAGCACCTCCTTCCTGCACTCTTGGCAAATATGGTCTGGGGAGCCTGACAGCCCAGAGATGCCCGGCATTAGACTGGAGAGACAAGCCAAACATTTCACAACAAACCCTAGAGGCCACACCAGTTCATGTCCAGGTTAAGCTGAAGTTCTCAGTAGGTGGGGTGTATCCATGTCCCTGCGTCCAATCTAGAAATCTCCAAAGGAGGGTGCTATGCACGGGAGCAGGTATAAGACAATTTACTGGGGGCGTGGAAGGAAAGGTCAGAACTCCACCTGTATTGTATTTCTTGGCTCATTCTTTTAAACTTCCATTTCTTAAAGAGCTTTTTGTATTACATGTAAGATATTAGAACAGTAACAATAATAGTATGTATTTATAATTAAATAAAAGCAAATGGTAGGGGTAATGCTTTTAAAACATCTTTATGAAGACGATGAGTAAAGAAAGCTTTAGCACTCTTGATCTAATCAACAAGTATTTATCGATCATCTACTGTTGGTAAAGAATGGGGTGAGATGCTGTGGAAATTTTTAAACAGATAGAGAGCAGAGGGTATGGTCTTTAGCAGAGAGGTGAGAAGTGCTGCTCTGAATGACAAACTGCAAGAATATCTGTAACCCATATCATAGGCAAGGTCTAATTTTCCTAACATGTAAAGAGCATTTACAAATCAACAAGAAATGGCAACAAGAAAATGGCCTAGTGGGGAGGGAAGTGGGTGGAAGAGATCCACGGAAATGAACCACAAGTGGCTGTTGAACAGGTGAAAGAGGTTCACTCATTGTAGGAGAGCTGTGTATTAAAGAACACTGAGATAAGATATTAGTTCTCTTCGGTTGGGTTGGCCAAGATCCACAAGTGTGACCACCTGTGTATCGATAGTGAGATGGATGGGTCATCTGTTGTAGTGGCAATGCTGCAGAGTTTCAAACACACATGCCCTCCGAGCTGGCCACTCAGCTCTGGGGAATTCAATTACCAATACACACATCTGCAAGAAATAAATGACATACATCTCTACCATGGGGTACTATTCGGGCTTTAGGATGTCTTGATAAGGATAAGGATAAGGAATGAGTTCCAAGAAATACTGGTAGTGCAAATGGCTGGAAGCTACCGTTTGTAAAAAGGAGGAAGAAAAGAATATATGACCCACACCTACAAATCCATGGAAGGCACGGTGCTGGCAAGAGAGTGAAAACCACAGCCTCCTTTGGGGGGTGCTACTCAGGACAGACCCTGGACAGGTCAAGAGGTGCCCTGGAGAAGGTTCTAGGTAGGGATCCACAGATCGTGGCTCCGAGGCTCCACAGAGTCTCGTTAAGTTCTCTCCAGCCTCAGTTTCCACCACGCCTCCCTTAGCCTCTGGTCTGGCTGGGTGTCCAGCTGGCAGTCATCCCATGGCGCTATCCATCAGTCATTGGGGGCTTTCCAGGAGCCAGGCTCTGTGCTGCACGCATCACCAGCATTATCTCATGGAAACCTCGCAGCCCCCCACCCCCCGAGACGGCAGCTTTTTCTGTCCATTTTCCAGGCGCTGGAAGCGAGGCTTAAAGGGGTTAAAAAATTGGCCCCATGTCACCCAGAGCAAGATTCCACCAGTTCTTTCCAAAGCTGAGCCTTATTCCTCTACTTACAGACTGGAAGTCAGAAAACACATCCAGGCTGGTATCTCACTGGGTCCCATGAAGCCACCGACTCATACAGCCCTAAACCAACCTTGGGCGTCCCCCATGGCACCCGGTTTCCTGGGGTGCTGCTGCCTCACGTGCTCTCCTTGTCCCCATGAATTGAGGCCAGCTGTCTGTCTGTCCTTCCTGTGCCTGGGGAGCCAAGTACGGGCTCGGGGGGCTCTGAGGCGGTGTGGGTGCAGGCTTGATGCTGGATGAGGGCAGGGAGACCGCTGCTAGATCCAGGGGAGGAGCGGGGCTACTGTGCTACCTTTCAGAGTGGCTTTCCCTCCACGCCACCTCTCCATCCCCTTCCGTGGTACCATTCCCTGCCCTCCATTCTGTATCTTAGTGCTTATGGTTCATTGTCCCTCCTCCTCTGGTGGAAAGGAGGCTCCGTGTTAGAGGAAGTGTTCACTGAATGAATGGAGACCTTGGGCGCGGGAGGGGACCCCCACCTGAAAGCCCTCAGCATGGGGAAGCTGGAGGTGGACTAATTAGAAGTAGGGATGGGCAGCTTGTGGGACTGCTGGGAAGAGCAGTTTTGGCTTTCCTTGGTTGTTCCCAAGTTGGAAGTGGGGAACAAATTAGGGAAGCTGGTAGAGACCATAGCCCGCAGTTTGGAGTCGGTGCTGGTTTGGCTGCCCCTGCGGCTTGCAGCTGCTTGCGCATATTTACACGTGGTCTGGCCTCCATCCGTGTCCGTGTACACTCAGCTCTCATGAGCCACAGAGCCCTGGGCTTGCCCTGTGCCCTGCTTCTTTCTTTCTGGGCAGTCTGTGGTGCTGGGGCGCCCAAGGCTGTCCCCACGCCTGCCAGATTCCGCCTCTGCACCTGCTTCCTGATTTGTCCTTCAGAGTCTCCTGCCAGCCCACCGGGCCTTGCCGCGTGTTCTGCTCCCGGCACTGTTTCACGCAGTGCACTTGCCGGTAAACCGGCCGTGGGGCGTGCCTCGGCAGGAACTGCGCCTGCGTACAACCAGCGTGCTCTTTATCACTTGGGTGCCCAGGGGAGTGTGCTGGGTAGGCGAGGCACCATCACTGCTTTTGGGGCCCAGTCTCTCCCTCCTCTCCGAGCTGGCTAATGGGTAGTGAGTGGTTCGCATGTATTGGTCCTCCTTGATGGGGAAAGACTGCTGGAGGCGCTGGGGCGGAGCCAGCCTGATAGGTCCTGGAAGTGGGAGGAGTCTCTAAAAGCCGGCGGGCCTGGGCCCTGGGGGACAGAGCAGAGCCGGGCTGCTCCTTAACTACGTATCCTGGTGTGCTCAGTGCGGTGGGCGGGGGTGGGTGCTGTTTCACCAGGTCCTCCACAGAGACCCCCAGCACAGGTACTCCCCTTGCCCAAAGGCAGCAGGAGGCTAGACCTGCAGCCGCCAAGGTCCTCAGGTTGGACGCATCCAGCCCTGACCTGCCGCTGCCCTCCCCTCTGTCCTCACCTCCGGGTCTATACCCTATGTCTCCCCCACCCCTCATCCCTGCAGCGCCTCCCAGGGCCTCGGGGAGCAGGAATAACCCTCACTCCTCCACTGTCAGGCTGAGCCCCCCAAAGTGGGAGCAATGGCCCAGGTGGGGCACGGACCATTGCAGGTGGCAGGTAGCATCGGGATGGGGAGTAAGAAGTTTATTCCGGGTCCCTGATCTTTCAGCGCCGCCCCTCCTCCCGCCCCCCATTGGCCGAGGTGGGAGAATCTTCCTGTCCTTGCTAGTACATTCTTCTTAAAGCAAAGAGAGAGCCCGCAGGGCTCAGAGCCCTGGGCAGGCGGAGATCCAGGCAGAACTTCATAAGGTTCGGTTTCCGCAGGATGTGCTTTTACAGTTTCCTCTATCGGTGACAAGTGATGCTGATTTTCCAGTTATGCTAGTTGACATTCTGCGGAAGCTACATTATTTAGAAGTCGGTTGACTGGGAAAAAAGCATGAATTAAATAGCAATTCGAGTAAACAGAAGACATGACAGGAGCTGGAGTGACGTGTCGGTGACAGAAGTTTGGGATTCACTGCTCTGAGGCAAGACGATTGTCGCCTTCTGGGTCAGGAGCTCCTCCTGTTATGTCTTCTTGGGCTTCTCTTGCCTGGGACCTGGGCTCAGGGGGTTTTGGAAGCCAGAAACAACTCTTTCCGTATTAAACAGGTGCATGGCACTTTCTGGGGGCAGCAGGGAGGGGTGCTGACTGCTTTGCTCATATGAACCAGGAGATCCGTGCTGTTGTCCCTATATACAGGGGAGGCAACTGAGGCACGGTGAGGCTAGCCTGGGTTGGAACCCCGGTTGGCTGGCTCCAGAGTCTGTGCTGTGAGCTCGCACCGTGGGGCCGGCTTCCCAGTCTGGGTGCCCAGCAGCTCCATGGCAACGCTGCCATTTTGTCCCCATGTAGCCTTTTCAAATGTGTCTCTGGACAGAGGGTGCTCTGCAGAAAAGCCTCAAGTCTCTTGAGAGTACACTAGGGCTGCAGCATGGAGTGGGGGCCCCCGCATTCTGGGGACTGGGGGAAGGGAATAGTTCTCAGGTGCTTCCGGCCTCGTCCCCTGGTCAGGCAAGCCCACAGCCTTGAGTGGAGGTCATTCTCCTTCCAGGGCAGAGTTCGGGGAGAAATGCCACTAAAACAGGAGCCGGGTATCCTGGGCTCCCCTCTAGGAGCCTGGGAGCGGCCCCACCTGGCTCCTGAAGGGTCGCGGGAGGGTACAGGGTCTCTAGCCCTTACTTTATCTATCGTGTCCTTCCCAGCCTTGCCAGCTGGGGAGAGGGGGGAGCTCGTGTTCTTGGAATGTTTTCTGCTCCCAGATACCACCCAGGATGTGGGGACAGTAAGTGGGATTTTTGGAGGGGAAATAGAAGGGAGATTCTGGTAACAAAATCACAGAGAGGGGAAGCTCAGAGAAAGCCCAGAAGTCCCCGGGAGGGGAGCTGGGATAGCCTGTCCCTGGTCTCGGGCAGGCTCTAGATCTTCCCCCAGCTCCCGATGGTGGTCTGCCGGCCTTTGCAAGTAGCAGGAGGCCCCTTGCCCACAGAGAGCCCTGGAGGGCTGTGGTCAGTGATGCAAGGCCAGCACAGGACAGCTGACAGCGTGGCATCAGACCATCCCATGCGCCATGGGACCTCCTGTACTGGTCCAGAGCCTCAAAGCCTAGGCTGCAGGTCCCCTGAAAACAGAGTCCCCAGCCACTGGGGAGGCACATCCGTCTTTTGCATTCATGGGCCCTTGGCCTAAATCCCCTTCTCCTGGCTGCCTGAACTGTTTCCATCCAGAGTGTCAGCCCCCATCACGGGCCACCTGGTTTACTTCCAGATGAACACACAGCCACACCCCCCTCTCCCTTCATCCCTCGGGGCCCTCCCTGCCCACAAACTGGCCTTGGCCCTTGGCCTTGGGGCTGAGGAAGTGTGATGTGCCGAAAGGAAATCAGGTTGTGGATGAGCAATGATCCCTAATGAAATGTGAAACATCCAGGCTGCCAGGCCGCTTCCTCCAGCGCTGGTGACACCACGGTCCTTGTCAGCTTCACCCAGACAGCATGTGACAGCCCAGGGCCCAGAGCAGCCAGCCCGATGTGCTTTCATGCACTAGGTGGACCACACGGCTGGGTCCGGGGGAGGCAGCCTAGTGCTTGCTTCAGGGACCCTGGGTCTGAAACCTTCCAGCGGGACTGCACCCAGGCTGGGGGATCAGGGGGTTTCCCCTGCACCTGCAGGATTTCCCAGGTCCTCCCAAGCAGGGTCAGACACCTCTCTGATGCTCCCGTATCCCTGATCTTTAACATTTATTGCTGCCTTGACGTCGCATCAAACACCTACGGGTGTTAACTTTTACCATGTGCAAGTCATGGTCCAAACACTCTATGGAGCCTCAAAATGACCCACGAGACAGAAACTACCATTATAATTCCCATTTTACAGAGACAGAAACTGAGACCCGGAGAGGCGACGTCACTGAGCTGGTGAGAGGTAAAGCTGGAAGCAAGCCTGGACAGTCTGGCTCCAGAGCCCTGTGCCCTTGACCGTGGTGCCAGGCTTTCGGTCATGGCCGACCGACTCCTTCTTGTCTGAGCATCTGCTCTACTCACCTTTACAGCCGTAGTCATCGGCACAGGACCAGGTCCTCCGTGAAGACTGGTGCTTGAAATGATGGAGGGATGGATGAACGAAGGCCAGCGTCTCCTGTATGTTGCAAGAGTCATGGTGGGATCCTGTGCAGAAACTCGTTCCCATTCTCGAGGTTTAGACATCCCGCCAGGTCTCAGTCTGGGGCTTTCCCTGCCCATCTGTCCCGTGACCTTTATAGCGCGTACACATCCCTTTCTTACTTTGCCTTTTCTTAGCTTCTCAATCCACTTGGATTTGGGGAGGGGGAGAGAGAGACGAGTGCCCTGTCAGCCATCTGGAACCTCACGCCCCACCCCCCCCGTGCCCCAAGTGATGCCACTGGGCATGTTCCTTAAATCAGGCTCCTCAGCTGGGGAGGAAGGGGCTGAGTGGGTCCCAGCTGCAGCTGGGTTGAGTCGATGACGAGCCGATCTGGGATTTACCCGCTGCCAGGCGGAGGTGCTGCGTGTTGGGGAGGCTGGGGCGGGGGTGCAGTGAGGAACATGTCCCCAGGCATCTGTCTCTATGGCTTTCCACGCAAAGAGCACATTCTAGCCCGGCCTGGCGGGGACACATGTGCCATCACCCTCCTGCGTCATCCAGCTCCTTGCGCCATTGCCCGATGCGGCAGAGGACAGAAGTCAACGTGACACGGCACTCCATGATCACGCCTTCAGACGCCCTGTCCCTCTTTTATTCAGCAAACATTGACCAGGGGCCTCTGTGCGCAAACAGGGCTTGGGTGCTGGGGAGGTGAATGTAGATTCTGACTCAAGAGGTCTGGAGTGGGGCTGAGCTATCGCATATCTTTCTTTCTTTTTTTTTTTTTTTAAGAGTTTATTTATTTATTTGACAGAGAGAGAGATAGCATGAGAGGGAACACAAGCAGAGGGAGTAAGAGAGGGAGAAGCAGGCTTCCTGCTGAGGAGGGAGCCCCATGCAGAGCTCAATCCCAGGACCCTGGGATCCTGACCTGAGCTGAAGGCAGATGTTTAATGTCTGCATTTCCACAAGCGCCTGGATGCCCTGATGCTCTTAGTCCGTGGACCACACTCTGAGTAGCGAGTGAAGAGGGAAGCCACAGTTTCCTGCTACACACTTGCTTCTGGGCTGAGGGTGATGTGGGCACCCCACCGGGGTTCTGATGAAGGTGCTGTCTGCCCTACACCCAGTGTCAGAACGGAGCCTTGTTGGTGGGTCAGCCAGGCTGTGGGTCCCGACTGCCCAGCATCACACTGGCCCTTCGTGCCACCGCAGAGGGAAAGCACTGGGGTGCGGGTTTGCCTGGGTGGAGCAGCGCCCATCAGCTTCAGAGCTGGGGAAGGGGAGACCACTCTTCAGATCTGCAGGGGGGGGGCCCTCAGTCAGAGGGGGTCCTCGGATTTCAGAGTTTATAGTAACGTCCTGGTGAGTGCGGAGACCTGAGTGTGGAGTGAGTACACATGGCGGGGGGTGCCAGAACATTTGCTTATCTCCTGGCAAATAACTGCAGCGTTATGGCCACTGCCCTGATGCTTGACTCCTGCAGCTTCATTCCAGGTCAGGGTAGAGGCCCCTGGGCAGTGGCAGAGGCTCAGGACCAGGTCAGGTGCGGTCATCCTTGGAAGTAAGCCAGGAGACGCTTCCCCATCCACGGAGCTTCGAGGGCTTTCAAGACAGAAGACTGGCCCCCTGTTAATAGGCTTAAAGGTTAATCCAGCCTGTGACTGAGATAGGCTGGCTCTGCCAGGGGCCAGAGGCCAGGACCCCCAGAAGAGTTGCACATGAACACACCTATTCTGGACTCTGGAGAGACTGCCTAACGCGTCCCCGTGGGGCTGTGTCACGTCAGTTCACCAGCTCACGTTTATGGGACCACGCGGTTCTCACCACCCGCAGCTCAGGCTGGGTCCTGCACCGGGCAAGAGCCTCTCACTGGTTTTCTTCCTCACCCAAGTCCATCTCCACCCTGTGGCCGAGAAGATCTTTCAAAACCGGAAAGCTTGCTGTGTGCCCCCCTTCCTGGAGATGCTTGCTCATGCCCCCGGGCCCCAGTCCTCCTGTGGTCTTTCACGCCCTCCACATTCCTCCCTTCTCCACCCCTCCTTCCCAGGCTCAGAAACTTTGCCCATTTCCAGAACACTCATCTCATCTCCCCTGCTCTCTCCTCCGGCGAGGCCCCCATACCGTGAATATCTTCTGCTTTGTCCTGCTGTGTGTCGGGTCCAGCTGACATGGTGTGATCAGACCATGTTGTGACAATGTTTTTACATCGGTGCCCCCCTGGCTATGCCCCCTTGCTGACTCATCTTGGGTCCCCAGGGCCCAGCCCGGGGCCTGATCCCCAGTAGGCGTTTGATATGCTCTTGGGGAGCCGAAGTGAGGACAAATTCTCCCACCACCTTCAGGATCTGAGGCTGGATAGGCAAGAGGGAAATTGCTAGAAAACAACGTCAGGAACTAAGTGGGATGCCGAAACGTGTGTGTGGGTTTCCTAGGGCTGGGGGGACAAAGTACCACAAAACTACAACAGACGTTTATTCCATTCACGGCTCTGAAGGCCGAAGTTCAGAATCAAGGTGCCTCTCTGCAGAGCCATGCTCCCTCCAAGGATTCCAGCCGATAATCTTTGGTTTCTGGTAGCTCCTGGCAGTCCTTGGCTGTGACTACAGAACGTCGATTTCTGCTTTCGTCCTTATATGCACTCCTTTTCTCCTTGTACGTCTCCTCCGTGTGTCTTTTATAAGGACCCTTGTCATTCATTGGGTTTAGGACCCACCCAGATAACCCCGGGCATTCTCACCAATAGGTCTGGAGATCACGGTGTAGACATCAGGCTGCCCACATTGGAAAGGGCCAATGGACAAGGGCGAGGGTTGCAAGGGGACTCTGACAGACTTTCCAGGCCTTACAGTTCCTGCATTGATCAGAGCTCGGCCACGTGCCGGGGAGAATGAGACAGAACCCCTGACTCAAGGCATTCAGCAGCCCGGACCCACTTGAGGAAATAAAGCCCAAGTATGAGACTGTCTGATCAAAATCCTTCCTCCCAGAAAGTGCAAGCTTAGCCTACACCCTCTTCCGCTGTCTCCCCTCCTTCTCCCACAGCCTCCCCAAACCTTGTTAAACCACAGCGGTTTTTAGGGGTGTTTGGGTGGTTCAGTCTATCCTTCAGCTCAGGTCATGATCGGGGTCCTGGGATGGAACCCCACATTGGGAGTGGGGGGGAGGTTCCTGCTCAGCAGGCAGACTGCTTCTCCCTCTCTCTCTGTGCCTCCCTCCCACTCATTCTTTCTCTCTCTCAAATAAATAAATAAAATCTTTTTAAAAAAATCAAACCAAAAAACCCAACCCATAGCAGTTTATGGAACAACAATTCAAGTGGGCAGAGGAAGGAAGAAAAGCCCTCCCTTGTGTAAACTGAGGCAAGATGCCAGAGAACAAAGCCACATTATTTTCAATCGAGGGAAGGTAACATCAGTATCAAAACCTGCAAGGAAGGGAGGGGGAGGGGCAGAAGAATCACAGTCCAGCGTCCCGTGTAAAGATTCGTGAAAAACTCTAAGGAAGGGGCTCCTGGGTGGCTCAGTGGGTTAAGCCTCTGCCTTCAGCTCAGGTCATGATCTCAGGGTCCTGGGATCGAGCCCCACATGGGGCTCCCTGCTCAGCAGGGAGCCTGCTTCCCCCTCTCTATCTGCCTGCCTCTCTGCCTACTTGTGATCTCTGTCAAATAAATAAATAAAATCTTAAAAAAAAAAAACCTCTAAAGAAAACATTAACAAGCAGAATCCAGCAGCGCATTAAAGGAATAGCACAACTTGTCTCAGCATGTTCCCTCCTGGAATGAAAGGGTGGTTCGCCGTATTTTGGAAAATTCATTAATATGATTCAGGGAAGTCCATGAAGGTAATTCATCATATTCTTGAGTTTAATAAGAAGAGTCATACCGTGAACTTCATACGTGCTGCAAAGGCATGTGGTAGACTCAACAACCATTTTTTAAAGATTTTATTTTTTTTAAGTTTTACTAATTTAAATAATCTCTCCACCTAATGAGGGACTGGAACTCGTAACCGCTGGCATCAAGAGTCACATTTTCTACCGATCGAGTCAGCCAGGTGCCTCCTGGTCTGTCTTTTTCAAACAAGAATGGTTGTTGGGGCACCTGGGTGACTCAGTGGGTTAAAACCTCTGCCTTCGGCTCAGGTCACGATCCCAGGGTCCTGGGATCACGACCGCATCAGGCTCTCTGCTCAGTGGGGAGCCTGTTTCCCTTCCTCTCTCTCTGCCTGCCTCTCTGCCTACTTGTGACTTCTGTCTGTCAAATAAATAAAAATCTTAAAAAAAAAAAAAAAAGAATGGTTGTTGAGGGGCACCTGGTTGGCTCCATCAGTGGAGCCTGTGACTCTTGATTTCAGGGTTGTGAGTTCAAGCCTTGCACTGGGCAGAGAGATTACTTAAAATAAAATCTTTTTAAAATTTTTTATTTATTTATTTGGGGGAGGGTTTAGAGGTAGAGAGAAAGAGAGCCTTAAGCAGACTCCACATTGAGCGTGAGCCTGACATGGGGCTTGATCTCATAACCCTAAGATCATGACCCCAGCCCAAACCCAGAGTCAGCTGCTTAACTGACTGTACCACACAGGAGCCCCATAAATAAAATCTTTTAAAAAGAAAACCATAGAAGAATTCCTTTATCACCATGAAATGGAGAGGCTGTTTTAATAAAGTCAAATAAGAAAAGATTGAAAATTTGATGGCAAAAAAGAAATTTTACCAAAAAAAAAATACAGCACAGTAACAAAATCGAAAAACAGACTGGAAAAAATACTGGCAACTCTCACCACAGGCCAAGAGCCAACCTTCCTGATACCTAAGGACTTATAGAAATTGTATGGAAACCACAAACTGCAATCAAAAAGTTGTAATGGATGTGAAGAAGCAGTTCATAGAAAAAAGAAATGCAAATACATCTTAAAATATATTAAAAGTTGCTCAACCTCACTCATAAAAAAAAGGGGGGCAAAAGTCAGACTAATTAACAAGACACTCTGGAACTTGGCGCCTATGATCTGAGGCTGCCTGTGTCTCTCCCCTGCGCCCCTGGGCGCGCTCCACCTGGGAACCCTTGGACCCCCAGGATGCCCAGGCCAGAATGCCCCAGGGGCTGGGAATTCTGCAGTCCCGGGTATGACCAGCAGGTGGCGGCACAGCTGCACCAAGCCCTGCCCCCAAGCAGCCCCAGAAAAATCAAAAACCCAAATTTAAAAAATTCCTTGGCCTGAGAACCCACAGTCAGTTGGAGATTCCGGGAGCCTTCTGGCAAATCTGGGAGGTTTGACCTTCTGCTGTAAGCAAAGCCTAGGGGCGTCCATGACAAGCAAAGGGCAGGGGAGAAGAGAACATTTTTTACGCATATAGAAGAAGGAGATAGAGACCAGAATTCCAATTTTCCAAGTGAGGCCAGGGTGGGTCCCAGCCACCAGAATCACCTGGGGGCTTATTTGTAAATGAAAATTCTGGGGCCTCCCTTTGTGGAATGCCAGCACTCCTGTGGTTTCTGACCCCTGCTCAGGTTTGAGCCAGGCTGCCACCAACATGGGAACACCTCCTGGCATGGGCCAGAAATCAGGGGCCGGAGATGGGAGGCCTCAAAGTCACTGCCCCCCGGGGGCCAGGCCTTCCCTTGTGAAGATGCTATTTGCAAAAACATGGCATAAAGCCCAGTTCTTTCCATGTGAGATTCAGCCTTCGGGCTTCTGGACTAGGGCTGTGCCTAATCGGCCCCTCGCTCATGGCCTCCTGCTCTAATTTGGGTTGGTTTTCTCTACACCTCTCTCTATTCGCTATTTTAAAATTCACAAGGAGAGGCGCCTGGGTGGCTCAGTGGGTTAAGCGTCTGCCTTAGGCTTGAGTCATGATCTCAGGGTCCTGGGATCAAGTCCCATGTTGGGCTCCCCACCCAGCAGGGAGTCTGCTTCTTTCTCTCTCTCATAAACAAATAAGTAGAAATCAATAAAATAATATAACCTTAAAACTAAAGAAAATCTTAAATAAAATAAAACCATAAACAAATTAAGTAAATAAATAAAATCTTAAGAAATAAAATGAAATTCATAATGAATTCTTGCCCACAGAGCCAGCTTTGAAATCCAGGCCCAGACCCCACCCCTTGCTCCTCGGCCCCCTGGCTGGGTGTCACAGTGGCCGGATTCTCCAAGCCTCTGGGAAGTTCAGGGTCCAGATGCCTACCCGTACCTCACCCACACTTCCAGCACTTGTCAGACTTCTCTCCAGAACTGACTCAGCCCACTCTTCTCCTAGCCTGGGAGATGACTGCCGGCTCCCTGGCTGGCCCTAAGTCTGATGGCAATCCTGAACTCCAGCCTTTTGCTGGGATCTGGTCCATGACGGGCCAGAGGCCACATGGCAGCCGGCCAGGGGCCTCAGAGAGAGAGCTCTGGCTTTGGTGTCTTGTTCTAATCCCCACGCTGCTGTGTTACCTGGGGCAAGCTGCCTACCTTCTCTGAGCCTCAGTTTCCGTGTCTGGAGGAATTCGCACCAAGGGCTCGAGGGCTGCTATGAGGAGAGAAGGAGAGGGTCCGGACTGCACGGGCAGCCCAGAGCTGGACACAGCAAGCCCCCAGTGCCAGGAGCAGCTGCTACGAAGAGGCTCAGTCTAGGTGGCTGGCTTCACCCAGGGTGCAGGGTGACGGGGCTGCCTTCATCCCTCCTCAAGCCAGGCTGGGCTAGAGTTAGACCCTGGGTCAGGGAGGTATGGCTTCACTCACTTTCCTGGTCTGCACACCTGCTCAGCGCCAGGCCCAAGAGGGGCTTCAAATGGATGTCAAGGGATCACAGCCCTGCTTTCCACCTGGGAGAGCTTCCAGTCTAATAAACGCAACCTGGTACCTGGAAATAGAAGCTTCCCAAAATAGTGAGTCTGCAAGCTGGTCTCCCGGGCTGCCTGGCCGGAGGCGCGCAGTAAGGAGGGAATGAGCCCAGGCCTGGGTCCTCCTGGTGCTGGGATCCCACCTGCTTCCCTGCAGCCTGCGGGGGTGGGGGCAGCTACGGAGGACCCTGCCCAGTCCCCCACCTCTGTGCTGTAGCCAAATGGCCTGAATCTTCGTCCAGCACGGCTGAAACGCAAACCAACTATTTCCTGATTTAAAGAGCCACAGGAGAGGGACCTGAAAATTTCGTTTAGGAATGTGCGCAGGCCCCCAGCAGAGAGCTGCCAAAGCCTCCCTCAGTAGCTGCACCTGACTTTCCTGCCTGGGAGCTCACGGTGAAATTGAACTTTAACCAAGGTCACTGCCGGGTGCCACTTCCTCCACGACTGGAGCGCAGTAACATCACAGCTCAGTGCATCCTTTTTTTTTTTTCTTTTTCCACACCTGCTTGATCTTTTACTCTTGGTGCTGGTGAACCAGAGCGCCTCGGAGGCCCCAGGCAGCCTGGGGACGGTGAGCTTTGTCCCTGATGTCCCCTCTCCAGAGGGGTGGGGCACCCAAGCGTCATTCCCTGAAACAGGGTAAGGGGGAGTTTCTTCAAAGTATCTGGGGCGTCTCAGGACTGACTTGACTAACCGGTTGCGAGCCGGCTCTCCCAACCAGCTGCAGGCTAGCGAGGCCCGATTGCAAGGGTCCCGGCAGCTGCTAGAGGGTCGGATACTCGCGGGCTCCCTGACCTCTGGGACAGCTGCCCTGGCCACCTGCGGCTCTGCCCATGGCCTTCGCCGAGCTCCTGGAGCGAGCAGGGGGAGTGGGCCTCTTCCAGGCCCTGCAAGTTCTCACTCTCCTCCTTCCCTCCATCTTGGTGCCCTCGCAAATGCTCATAGAGAACTTCCTGGCCGCCGTCCCAGGCCACCGCTGCTGGGTCCGCATGCTGGACAATAGCTCCGAGGCCCCCGCAAACCTCAGCTCTAAGGACCTCCTGACCGTCTCCATCCCACCGGGCCTCCACCGTGAGCCACACCAGTGTCGCCGCTTCCGCCAACCACAGTGGCAGCTCCTGGACCCCAACGCCACGGCCACCAACTGGAGCGAGGCTGCCACGGAGCTGTGCGTGGACGGCTGGGTCTACGACCGCAGCACCTTCACCTCCACCATCGTGTCGGAAGTAAGGGCCTCCCCCCTGCCGACCCCACGGCTCTCTGACCCGGCTTCCCAGGGATGGCCGCCCACCCATGCCTGGAAGTTCCCAGCAGTGGTACTGAATTAGAGGCGACTTGCTCAACACATGCTGGCCCGGACCCTGATCCGAGGCCCGAGTTCCAGGATAAGCAGGAAGACTTAGAGGAATTTTAGAATTGGTCACCATTTAACCCTGCAGGAAAGGAACAGTGACAGGCACTGTTCTAGAGGCTCTTCCCCCTAGTCTCACTCCGAGCTCACGAGCAGGGGGCCTTGTGTGCGTCTGGGAAGGAACAAAGAGAAGCAGAGTGAGGGAGATAAGTTGGCCAGGACACACAGCTCACACACTCCAGCAGCGGCCTCAGCCCAGACAGACCATCAGGGGCCAGAAGCTGGGTCTCCATCACGGCCTGTCCTGCGGCTACCCAGGAGGAAAGCAGGTCCGGGGAGCAGGGCTGAGAGGCAAGTGGGGAAGGCCTCTCTGGAGGGGAGACTTGGATGAGACAAGGATGGTGCAGAGAGAGCCCAGTGGGGACAAGAGTCCAGGTCTGGGGTGCAGAAGGAGGTCCATTGTGTCTGGGCACAAGGAGTTAGGGGCCAGGCCACAATGCAAGGATCTGCTTGGCATTTTCCAGTGATCACTTTGCCCTGTGGGGACAGGGGGCTCCTGCTTCAGTGGCCCCGGCTAGAGAGGCCGAAACAGAGCGAAGCCATCAGGTTTTGGTGGAGGACTGCGTAGTGGGGCGTGTTGGGGCCATGGATGCGCGGACCCCGGCAGGAGCACTCAGAAATTACAGTCGCATGTACTTAGCCCTCTCTGCTCATCCCAGCGGCCCTGCCCCTGCGAGGGAAGCAGCTGCACCGCCCCCCTTCTGCATGAGAAACCGGGCTCAGCAGGTGCAGAAAACCCCGGGCTCCCCCAGCCAGCCGCAGGGTTAGAACTGCAGCCTGTGGTTCAGCCACCACGCTCCACTGCCCACCCCCGCGCACCCAGAGCGGCTGAGTCACGTGCGTGCCGTGCAGCTGGCTGGGAGGAGAGAGCGGAGCCCCCCAACCCCAGCACACCCAGTCCCGTCTCTAACGCCTGGCTCGAGGGACACCACCCCCAGGACCTAGGCTGACCAGGTGCTCCTGGCTGGGAACTCCCAACCTGGGTCTCCCTCTGCCGCCCAGGCCCCACTGTTCTGTGTCCCCTGAGCCCAGCTGCTGTGCCCTCCTTCTCTTCCAGTGGGACCTAGTATGTGACAACCAGGGCCTGAAGCCCATGGGCCAGTCCATCTACATGGCTGGGGTCCTGCTGGGGTCCATCTCTTGGGGCTTCCTCTCTGACCGGTGAGTACCTTCACTCCCCGCCGGCTTCTCCTTGACAGAATGAGCTCCACGGGGACAGAAGTACAGAAATGGACCATGAACATCCACATTCCTTGAGAGATGGGGCTCTCCGGGTCTAGACGAGAGTCCCAGGTCCCCAGGGAGCAGCCAAGAATGGCCAAGAATCCCATGCCAGATTAAGCTACATTGTGCGTGATCCCCTCAAACACCACACTCTCTCCTTTGGAGACACCAACCTTCCTAGGTACTCATTCTGTGCCGGGCGCTGCACAGCCCCCTCTTCCTCCTCCTCCTCCTTCTTCTAAAGGTTTTATTTATTTATTTCAGAGAGAGAGAGCGAGAGAGCGAGCGTGCACATGTGCGTGAGCTTGAGTGGGGGGTGGGGGGTGAAGGGCAGAGAGAGAGGGAGAAGCAGGCTCCAGGGCGCCTATGCTGAGCAGGGAGCTGGATGCGGGACTCAATCTCAGGACCCGGGATCATGACCTGAGCTGAAGGCAGACCCCTGACCTACAGAGCCACCCAGGTGCCCCCAGGACCTAGCCCCGTCCCTTCTCTTGGCCACTGCCCCCACCACCACCCCGACTTGAGGTTCCAGGTGGAGGAGCATTTGCCTCACATTTGCTAGGGCCAACGCTGGCCTCGTGACCCCCACCGCCAGCCCAACCCCTCGGCACCGGACTCCATCTGGGAAAACCGCCCCCCCCCCCGCCCATGGCACACCCCTAACCATGGGAGCCAGCCCTGGTCTCCTGCCCGCCCCTGCAGATCCAGCCCCAGGCCCCTCTTCTCCATACCTTCCCCTTGCCCAAGCCACCTGCCTCTCTGGCCTGGGGCAGGCCCTGGCCCCCTTGAGGGTCTCTTTCCTCCATTCGGAGTAACTTTGCGAAATCCTCTATGTGGATATGGTTGATGCCAGCCTGAGGTCCTCCAGGGCCATCGCACTGAGGACAGTTCCTGCTCCCCACCCCCTCCACCTCTGCTTGGCCCTTGGCTTCTCCCCCACACCCATGCAGGCCCTTACTGGGGCGCCCTGGACATCCTGGCTGCAGAGCTTGGAGGGGGCCCATGGTCAGTGGCTGGTGGCTGAGCCTCATTCTGAAGGTTGTTCCCCGGTCTCTTTGTGCCCGGTGCGCAGACCTCAGCCCTAGGCAGCCTTTTCCCACCACAGGCAGGAGGCCCCACCAGGGGCCTCGGGACCCCCGCCCTGTCCTCCGGCACCATGAGTCCCCTAATCGTGCCTTCTGTCCTTGCTCGCTGCACCTACTCTAACAGTGCTCACTCACTGGTCAATCGGGGGCGTCCCCCGGGGACATAGCTCCCAGAAGGCAGGGGCACGGCATCCCCAGGTCCCCAGCGTCCAGCACGTGGCAGGCACCCAATCCTTATTCAGTGAACACACGAACAGCTTCCCGCCTTTGCCACACCCTGTGGGCTCTGGGTCTGGCCCGTGGGTTCCCTCCCCACCTTTCTTTCCCTGGTTCCCTAGAAGGCGGGTGTGCTGCTTCCCATGTCTCCTCTTCCTGTTCTGGGGACCTGGCTCTGTCCGAGGGTCTGTTGTGGGTTAATCACATGAAGGACATCAATCACAGACAGACCTTGGGCCGGGCGGGGCGTGGTGTGGGCTCCTCCTGTTGAGGCTCTGCTACCATCATCATCATCGGTGGGCCTTATTTAATCCTGAGCATGGTGGGGGGCCCGAGCAGCAGGGAAGGACGTGGTCCAGGTGGCACTTTCAGAGGACAGCTGCCATGCAGCTCTGGCTCCTTCCCCTGGGGCTGTCCATGCTGGAAGCCAAATCACCATCAGTCTGCAGCCTACCCAGGGAGCCTGGCGTCGGGGCCCGGTGTCGGCATCCAGCCCTCGCCCTGGGTCTGGGCCACATGTCCTTGTTCCTGGGCAGTGCTCAGACAGGCAGGCCAACCATCGCCCGAATCTCTCCCATTGGACCGACGCATGCTTTGGCCAAGGGCAGGCCATGGTTCGGGCTAAGCCAGCCTTGGGGCTGGAGCAGCACGGTGGGTATGCTGGTAGATGTCCGAGGGCCCGACACGGGTGGTCTCACGGGAGCTCTGGTCCATGTGCTGGCCGGTTTGCCCAAGGCCATGTGCGCTCCACCCCCGGGCGCGCCGCCTCCTTGCTCGGCATCACGGTTTTCACGGCTCTGTAAGGCCGTCATCACACACCCCCCCATTGCACAGACAGGGGAACTGTGGCTCGGAGACACTGAGTCCTGTGCCCAAGGTCACCCAGGCAGGACATAGCTGGGCTCAAAACCCAGGCTTCTGATGCCTAGAGCCCATCTTTGTTTGGTTTTTATTTAAATTCCATTTGGTTAACATGCATTGTACTATGAGTCTCAGGTATACAAAACAGTGATTCAATCAAAGCCCGTTCTTTTTTTTTTTTTTTTTAAGATTTTATTTATTTATTTGAGGGGCGCCTGAGCGGCTCAGTGGGTTACTCCCCTGCCTTCAGCTCAAGTCATGATCTCAGGGTCCTGGGATTGAGCCCTACATTGGGCTCTCTGCTCAGCAGGGAGCTTGCTTCCCCCTCTCTCTCTCTGCCTGCTTCTCTGCCTACTTGTGATCTCCCTCTCTGTCAAATAAATAAAAAAATAAAATCTTAAAAAAAAAAAAAGATTTGGGGCACCTGAGTGGCTCAGTGGGTTAAAGCCTCTGCCTTCAGCTCAGGTCATGATCCCGGGGTCCTAGGATCAAGCCCTGCATGGGGCTCTCTGCTCAGTGGGGAGCCTGCTTCTGCCTCTCTCTCTGCCTGCCTCTCTGCCTACTTGTGATCTGTCAAATAAATAAATTTTCTTAAAAATTATTTATTTATTTGAGAGAGAGAGTGAGTGAGTCAGAGAGAGAGCACAAGCCAGGGAGAGAGGGAGAGAGAGAAGGAGACTCCCACGGAGCAGGGAGCCCAATGCGGGGCTCGATCCCAGGACGCTGAGATCATGACCTGAGCTGAAGGCAGATACTTAACCGACTGAGCCACCCGGGTGCCCAGAGCCCATACTTCACCCTGAGGTGATGTTGGCCCTGAAATCCAAGCATTTGCCATTTTTATAACAGGCAGACTCGGAGTCTGCTCCTGGGAGATCCGCGGTGGGGAGCAGGTGCTGTCCGTACCGAGGGGCCCCAACAGGTGCCCCACCCTCTCGAACCCTCCTTTCCCTTGAAGCACCTACCCCCAGGCCCAAGTCCCCAGCGCCCCTCTCCAGGCCCCCACGGTGCTTGTGTTCCAATCCAGGTTCGGGCGGAAGCCGGTGCTGAGCTGGTGCTGCCTGCAGGTGGCTTTGGCCAACACTGGCACCATCTTCGCTTCCAATTTCCTCATCTACTGTGGCCTCCGGTTCCTGAGCGCTTTTGGAGCGGCCGGCATCATCATGATCCCGGCGACGCTCAGTGAGTCCCTCCCTCGGCAATACGTGCCATGATGGGGGAGGGGGAGGGGACAGGGACCGAGACCACCAAGTGGGCCTTACCTGCCTGTCTGCATCACGTTTCAGTGGTGGAGTGGACCACAACCCGCAGGAGGGCCGTCACCGTAACAGTGCTGGGGTGCTCCTATAGCCTGGGCCAGATGGCTCTGGGGGCCTTGGCCTTCACCTTGCGGGACTGGCGGGCTCTCCAGACAGCCGTATCGATGCCTTTCTTTGCCGTCTTCCTGATCTCCTGGTTGGTACAGTGTGAGACCTTTGCCCTTGGGGAGGACGTCACTCACTAGGAGGGAGACCGGGAGGGCCAGGGTGCCCCTCAACCCCACCGCCCTGACCGGGCATGGATCCAAGGGGCTGAGAGCCACGGAGGACAAGGATGTGTGCGGTGCCCCTGCTCAGGAGAAACATCTCGGGGTTCAGAGTTCCGGGGTGGGCATTTTAGCCCGAGGTATGAGGCTCCCATCCGGCCAGCCGGCCCCCAGGTCTTCCCTTTCTCAGCCCCAGCTGCCCCCGCCGGCCGGACCCCTTCCTTCGCGTCACTGGCCCGACCGCCTGCAGGTACCTGGGTCAGTGCAGACTGGCGCTGGGTATGGAAAGAGACAATTACTACGGTTATTTGCCGTAGCATGCCCTGAGATCTGGAAACACGTGCTTGGGTGAGGGAGAGGGAAACAGACACAAACTCATAACCTCAACCGTTCTGTCGTGTCTGTGCACCGGGGCTGAGTACACCTGCACCCCGTAAGTCTGCTGTGCGGTACGGAGAGTAGCAAGGACTCATTCATTCCTTCTCCAGCATTTACTGCCCCGTGCCAGACGCAGTTTTAGGTCATGGGGACACATCAGCAAAGAAAACAGATCAAAAGCCACTGACTACGCAGAGTTTTGGCACAGCAACAGAATCAGTGAGCAAGGTGGAGGACATCCCATAAACACACTTAATCGGCCCTTCTGGTCACCTGTGTGGGGTGCATTCCAGATGCTGTTGGTCATACCAGATGTGTGTTCACTTCTTCTCACGAGGAAGGTGATACAATGACCGCCATTTTCAGGTGAGGGACTGAGGCCCAGAGAGGTTCAGTGACTTGCCCCAGGCCACACAGCTGGTAAGCACCAGAGGCAGGATTTGAACCCAGGCAGGCTGGCTCTTTGAACCACTGCACTTCCCTGCAAACAGGGCTGAGCCCTCCAGGCTGGGTAAACGCCAGACCTTTTCACCCAGGAGATGACTCTCCCTGCCGTTTCCCTGAGGCTGGGAGGAAGCAGGCTACTTTTATAGAACCACTCAGTTCTGGCTGGGGATGTAGTACACTGTGCACTGTCACAGAAACGGGCTCCGCATCGCCATAGACCCAGGCAGCCCGTGCACTGGCCACACGTGAGTCCCTGACTGCTGGGAAGCCAGATGGGGTGGCACAGGGCAGCCAGGCATGGGGACCTACCTTTTCTCTCGAGCCGTGGGGGCCTGCCAGTCTCCTGCCCTGGCACCAGCAGTGCCGAGGGGACAGCAGCTGGCTGCCATTTCTCTCCCGCTGCTGCTGGGGGAGCGGCTGCCCGCATCCCCCTCCCAACCTGGCGAGGAGGGCCCAGGATCCTGGAAGAGTGCAGGGGCCCAGGTAAGCATGTGGGTCTTTACCAGGTGGCTGCCGGAGTCTGCCCGCTGGCTGATTATCACGGGCAAACCAGAACGAGCACTCCAGGAGCTCAGAAAAGTGGCCAGGATAAACGGCCACAAGGAAGCTACCAAGTCACTGACCGTCGAGGTGAGAGCCCCTGTTTGTGACATGTGGGACATAGCAGGGAGACAACAGCCACAGATGCCTTATCGCCGCCAACTTCAACACTGCCCACTCTGGCGACAGAAGTGACACTCTTCCCCCAGCTGGCTTGTCAGGGGCTTTCAACCACGTGCATTGCATAGTGACCTCACGGGGCTTCTCGGTGTTTTGGGGGGAAACTGGATGTGCTGCTTGGGTGGCGATTCTTTCAAGAAGCAGGTGTGGGAGGATGTGCAGTAGAAACAAGAAAACTCAGTCTGGGGTTGGGAGGATCAGGGAAGGCTTCCAGGAGGAGGTGAGCTGACCAAGAGTGAGCTGAACACAGGGTGGGGCCCAGAGGTGCAGGAAGAATCTGAATGGGCACTTGTGTACAGTGAGGAGCCCGTGTGGCTGGGGTACGAGGCAGACCCTGGTGCCAGCCATGAGGGGCAAGGCGGGTGGTCGGGTTTGCCTAGGAGCTGCCGAGGGTAGCACGTAGCCCGCAGCTAAGAGAGTCAGAGCTGGGACACAAGACTGACTCCCTGTGTGCAGAAGGGAGCTCTGCCGGGGGTGGGAGGCCAGCTGCAGTGGGGGGCCAGAGAGATCTTTCTTTCTTTCTTTTTTTAATTTACTTGAGAGGCAGACTTCACAAGTAGGCTGAGAGGCAGGCAGAAAGAGGAGGAAGCAGGCTTCCCGCTGAGCAGAGAGCCTGATATGGGGCTTGATCCCAGGACCCTGGGATCATGACCTGAGCCAAAGGCAGATCTCCCACAGAGAGAGATCTTTCTGTTTCCGTGTCCCTGCTCCCACCCCCAGGCTTTCCAGTTTCCAGGCTGGGCTCCTCCCATCACTCTGCCCACCTGGGCACCATTCCCTGGCCTGGGGGCAGGGCAGGGCCAATGCCCCCCCCCCCCCACTGTGTCCTGTTCTCACCGCAGGTGCTCACAGCCAGCATGGAGGAGGAGGTGGCTTCTGTGAAGGCCCGCAGGTCGGTGCTGGACCTGTTTCTCGTGCCCACGCTCCGCTGGAGAAGCTGCTGTATGTTCCTGGTGAGGTACGCGCCCTGGTCATCCCTCCCAGGGCCAGGGCTGAGTGGGGAGCCTGGCGGCATCCGTGGGGCCACCTGATGGTCAGTGGAGGCCGGTGGCCAGGGCCATGTAAGTGGTCACCCAAGGCAGAACAAAAGACATAGAAGTTTATTGAATTCGCTGCAAGGGAGCGGCAGGCAGGACAGCAGAGGAGACACTGAGTGCCAGGTGGCAGTGGTGCGGGTGGTGGGGTTGGGGAGGGTACGGGACTGTAGTTATGGGGGAGGGGAAGAGGTAGGGAACGAGTGGAATGTTCCTTTCTTGCTAACAGTGCCCAGTTGCAAGCAGCCAACAGGTCAGCGAGTGGCTGTTTTGAGGTGGGTCCCAATGGATCTGTTTGCTTTTATCCGGGTGGTCTTGCTGTTGGCCCTTGTGCTTTCCTGGGGCTTCAATTGCTCAAGTTTGTCGCTTAAAAAACGGCCTAGGTCATTTCCAGGGTGGGGATGGGGGACAGCTCCTGCACGGCCTCCTCGAGAAACACCTTTCTGTTCCGGGGAGGCAGCTCCCCCAGGAGGCAGGAGTCCCAGCCAGCACTGGGGAGGGGCTATGGGGGCTCCTTTGGGAAACCAGTTGAAGGGCAGGGACAGGGGCACGGTGAAGCCCAGACTGGAGGTGAGTCTATGCCCCTAGAGCTTGGGGAACCCAAGTTCACTACACCCCCCACCCTTGGGACAGCAGGGCCCAGCCGGGCAGGTAACTCACCCAAGATGACAGAACAGTCATTTGAACCTCGGCTGAGCCCCCTCCTTGCCCACTGCAGCACCCCCAGGTCCCACATTGAGCACGGACTCCCCAGCAGGCCCCTTCTTAGCACCCCGACAGGCACCTGGGAGCAGGAGAAGGCTCCTAATAAAACAAATTCAGTTCAAGGGACTTGCAGGGACCATAATGACAAGTGAGGGTCAGGTCTGATGGAGACAGGATCTTGAAACTAAAGATCAGGAAAACGTTTTATTTTCTGCTATATTTAACCACATATGGATTCCAATGGCAAATATTTGCTACACCTTAGAGAATGGATCAAATGCTTTTTATTTTTTTTGCCCTGGCTTACGTTTTTTCTGACAAATGAAAAGGAGTGCTTGGTGCCCGGAAAGTGGAGGGGGCCATTCTTTCAAAACCTTCAAGGCTTCCTCAGCTCTCCCAGGAGCTCCTCTGCATCCTTTGTTATTCAGATCACAGGCTGGGAAGCTGCTAACCTGGTGGGTTTCTGGGCTTCTACCATTAACCCCTTTGGCTGCTTTGAGTGGAGCTGAGCCCCTCCCCCACGGGGCTTCCACAAACTTCGAGAAAAGCCAGGGACTGCAGCTTTATTTAGTCTACAGCTGGTATCTTGCTGTCTGGCTGAGTGCTACACTCCGGGGTGTGGCCCAAGGGGAGTGTCCATGAAGCCAGGCTGGGGACTGATTTGAAAAGTGGTAGCAAATAATTTCACAACATGGCCATCACTGGACCCAGATTTAATCTCCAAACTACGGAAATCCCGCTACTCTAGGTTCAGCTTTGGCTACTGGGGAGCCTGGGGGGTCTGTGGCAGGGCAGTCTGCCCCGTGTCCACTCTCTACCCCTCCCCCCTGCCCACCTTCCTGCCAGCAGACTTGGGGTGCAGGTCAGTAAGCAGGAAGTTCATTGCAGGGGGCTCTTGGGATCCCTTCCTGTGGATGGGTGGGGAGGCTAGGGCAGGGCAGGGGAGCTGAGGAGAGAAGCAAGCAGATGGGGCAGGGGAGCTGTCCCAGGGGTACGGGCACTGCAGCACCCCCCACAAGCCCATGGAGGGCTCAAGGAGCAGGGGTGATCCTTTTGAGCCGTCCCTCTGGCCTATGTCATGGGATGATCTCCCCAGCTAAGAGGTACATTCCCAGAGACTGGGAAAGTATCTTTCTTTTGGGACAACACAGCCCACCTCATTCTACGATGAACCCATCTTTCAGGATAAAGAAACTGGTATCCAGGGAAGGGCAGAGACTCGCCCAGGTTCATGACCACTAGAGCTGCGCCAGGTAATGGTTCTGGCCGCGACTGGAAGCAAAGCCAGAGAATGCTAGAGCCAGACTTGGAGCTCGGCTTGACCCACAGAGCCTCATCAGCCTGGAGAGTTATGTGTCCCCGCTGGCTGGTGGTCGACTGGTGGCCACGAGCCTGAGAGGTGACTGCCTAAGGCAGAATGAATGAAGCCTACCCTGTCTCTCCTGGGTCAGTCCCACTCTCGAGAGACTGTCCGACATCCAAAAGGCTTTGTGGGGTCCGGTAGTGACCTGCTCAGGACAGCCTGTGTCCCTGGGGACAGCCCAGGTGTGTGCCCTCTCCTTCGTGTGGCAGGGATCTGATTTCTGGCTTTGCCCTGCAGTTTCTCCCAAATGATCTCCTATTATGGGCTGGTCCTCGACCTGCAAAACCTGGGGAGTGACATCTTCCTCCTCCAGGTCCTCTTTGGAGCTGTGGACTTACTGGGCCGGGCCACCACCACTTTCCTGCTCAGCTTTCTGGGTCACCGCATGACGCTGGCCAGCTTCCAGGCCATGGCTGGCCTCTCCATCCTGGCCAACATCTTCGTCCCACAAGGTGAGGCAGGGCGGGGTCGACCTGAGGGGGCTGAGCGGCTGAGAGCCTGGTGTACTGGCCTCCTGGGGTCCTTCCCCTCTCCTGCCACCTAGCCCAGCACCCCTGCAGCCCTGTGTGCAAGCTGCACCCAAGCCTACACCTGCCACATCACCTCAGGCTTCGAATCCCCCCATCGGTCCCCCACCAACCCCCTAAGGCAACCAAGGTCCAGAGAGGTGAAGCCTCAGGTGTCTCAGCCAGCCAGTGACCAGTCCAGGGCTGGGATCAGACTTCAAGCCCGAGGCTGGTCCCAAGGTGGGAGGAGGGGCTGGGGAAGCTGCTGGACGCTCTAGGTTGCTTGAAGTGAGGCAGGAACACCAAGCCTGGGAAGCTGGGGTGTGCAGATTGCTGGCGAGGGCCCCTGGGCCCCTGTCTTACTCTTTTCTTTCTGAATGAAACTCTAATGCCCCGAAAACCCTCTCAGTCTCCATTTATGGCTCAAAGCAGGGCGGCGGGTCGAAGGGCGGGGATCCCAAGTTCTGGGCCAAGAGCCAAACGGGGAGGGAGGCAGAGGGACCACCTCCCATACAAGGCAGTGCTTGGGGAAAATTTGCCGCGACAGGTGTGTGACAGTTCAGGAGACTCGTCATTACAATGTGTGGGAGGGAAAGCTAAGGCGAGGCTTGGCTTTCTAGCTGGGGCTCCCCACGAAAGCCAGCGGCGGGACCAGCGTTCCCACGAGCAGACCAAGGGCAGTGTGGAGGACCTGTCATGACCCTCTCCTTCACAGAAGAGCCATACCCAGGTCCCAAAGAGACTTGCCCCAGGGACACTGGAGGGAGAAGTTCCGAGAGCCAACCTTGCCTGCCCCAGGCTCGCCCACCCCAGGCTGGGCTGGGTTCTGGCCCTGCCCCCCCACCTCCAGCCCCCCAACTGTGATGTCATTCTGCACCCACATCCCTGTCCACCCTGGGCAGCCTGGCACCAAGTCAGCACCGTGGGGCCCCTGGGCACAGTCAAGGGCAGGGGCGCTCCGGGCTGACTGGGGACCCCACAGGCAGACCCCACTGTCCCCATCTTCCTCTGCCCAGATTTGCAGACCGTGCGCGTGGTCTTCGCCGTGCTGGGAAAGGGATGCTTTGGCATAAGCTTAACCTCCATCAGTGTCTACAAGCCCGAGCTCTACCCAACTACACTGCGGTAGGCTGAGCGGCGCACTGCACCCGGGAGGGGCGGCCAGACCCCGGGGTGCATGAGAAAAGGGTGTCCCTGGAAAGGCCAGCAGGGGAAGGGCAGAGAGGGGCTGGGCATCCAGGAACAGCACAGCAGACCAGGGAGAATGGGGTGGGTCCTTGAGAGTCCGTGAAGGACTCTGGATTGGATGTTCTCGGAAGCAGAGGGTGGGAAAATCTAGGAGGGCTCCGTGGAGGAGGTAGTGTCAGGAGACTCTGAGGAGTAGAGCTCCTTCAACCCCGCTTTCCCTCCCCTGGCACATCCTGGCCTAGCCAAATGCCTCCCCCTCCTCTCCACCCACCCAGTAAAGCCTCCTTCTTGAAAGTGGCAGCGGTGACGAAGGTCTGGGCCCTCCTCTCCACCCACAGGATGACAGCAGACGGCTTCCTGCAGTCGGTAGGTCGTCTAGGGGCTGTGATGGGCCCCCTAGTCAGGATGACTCGCCAGGCCGTGCCCCTGCTGGCCCCCGTCTCCTACGGTGTCACCCCCATCGTGTCCAGCCTCATCCTCCTGTTTTTCCTCCCGGAGACCCGGGGACTCCCACTTCCTGATACCATCCAGGACCTGGAGAACCTGTGAGTGATCCTTGGCCACCCTGGGAGTAGGGCTGGGCTTCCAGGAGGTAGCTGGGCAGGGCTGTGGATGTGGGGGACGGGACAGGAGAGCCCAAGGATCCGGGAGAAGTGCTAGACAAAGAGGCTGGAGCTGGGCTGGTCATCGAGATGACACCAGCCGCCTGAGTTTTCCAAGAGCCGACAGCATCCCCGGTGCCTCGGGGCAGCGACCCAGTGGGCATCACGGTTTGCATCTGAAACCACGTAATCACAGCCACAACACAGCCAGGAAGAGACTATTTCCAACCCTGTTTACTAGAGGCTCAGAGAGATGAAGGGACAATTCAAGGTCTCCCAGGTAGAAAGCGCTCGTCCCTTGGGCAGGGAAATTCAAAGGCTACGAACCAGGCTCTGCAGCCAGACTCTTCTGGGACTGAATCCCTCCTCCCCCGCCGCGCACGCGCACTGACCTCCCTCACCGCACTCACCCACGAGGCTGGAGCCTGACCCTGACCGCCCTAGTTCAGTCTTCCTCAAGGAATCCCAGGCCCAGAGGGATCAAGAGCTCAGTTTCTGGAACACACTCTGCTACCCTCACGCCATCCTTTGAGAGAACAGAAACGAGGGAACATTCCTCAAGTTTATCTTGTGGCCTGAATCACCACGATGCTTCCGCTTCCTCATTTGTAAAATGGGTTTAAAACAAAACGGAACAAAATGTCCACCCAAGCTCAAAGACCACTTTTTGAGTTAAAGTTATTCTATTAAAGCACCGAGAACAGTGATGGGCCCACAGCGCAGGCCCCAGGCTGCTGTGTCCTGGGTGAAGGTGGTCGTGCAGCGGCAACAGGCCGCTGAGAGGGAACCGAGGTCATGCTAATGGCTGGGGGTTGAGCATCCCACTCCTGACTTGGGCTCCAGTCATGATCTCAGGGTCCTGGTGAGCCCCGCATCGGGCTCTCCACGCCCAAGTGGGTGTCGGCTCATCCTTCTCCCCTCTACTCCTCCTGGTTCTTTCTTCCTCTCTCAAATAAATAAATAAATAAAACCTTTTAAAAAATAGTAATACCAACAGCTGGTTCTCAGGGGGCCCTTCCTGTGTCAGGAGAGCATCTCATTTAATCCCAACAACCCCACAAAGTGCTGTTGGGGTCAGTTTCATGGCCAAGGAAATGAAGACACAGAGAGGTCACGTAACTTACCCAAGGATGCTCAGCTCAGAAGCAGGGAAGACGGGACTTAACCTACTCTTTCACTTTTTTGAGCACCTACTGTGTTTCCAGGCACTATCTTGTGCTTTGGGGACATGGCGGGAAATCCATCCCTAATCCCATGGAGTTTACCTGCTCATAGACTCCATCCCCCAGTTCCTCCCTCCAAGCCCTCCAGCCATCTCACCGCACAACGCCACTCTCTGTCTTTTGATTATTCTAGGAAATCGGCAGCAGCCAAGGGCAAGCGGCAAGAGGTGGTCATTACAGAGAGTACCTGGTTCTAGAAATTCTGCCTGCATGGAGCCCCTTTGGCTGAAGATCCCCATGAAGGGAATTACCTCTTCTCCAGTGGAGGAAGGAGGCAATTTGGAGAAACCCGAGGGCCTGGCGTGGCTGGGGTCAGGCGGCCGGGGTGAGAGGCAGCATTGAGGCTGAGGGCTGCTTTCCCACTCACTTCTGTCCCCCACCTCCCCACCCAACCTCAGCTCTGCAGAGTCCGGCCGGTTCATAAGATGGGTTCTGTCCCCTCCTCGCCAGGCTCCCATCTTCATACCTTCACTCAAAACTCCAGACTCGCTTCACTGAACTGGAAGGAAGCTGCAGATTTCTCACCTCCGGGCTCCCAGAGGGGATCCTAGGACACAAACGGAAAGATCTGGACAGACCGGAGTCCCAGCCCCTCCCTCACCATCTGCAGAGTCCTCATCTGTAAAATGGAAATAATCACAGAACCTACTGGGGTGTGTGTGTGTGTGTGTGTATGTGTGACAGGATTAACAGATCTTAGCACAAATCACAGTCCAACACGTAGAACCTGCTGCCTTTGCAGCCCATGGGAACAGCAGGAACTACCGGGGGCCATGAGAGGCATTACAAAGCCTGCAGAGTGACCGCTGGTTCCTGAGGGAGGATGTGACTGGTGTATCTGAGGAATCCCACCCATTGACAGGGGACTGAGGCCCCCTCCTCAGGAATAACAGGAATGGCCCCTGGTTGCCTGATGAGAAGTGCTGTTGTCTATGGGACCATATCTACAGGAGCAGGTGGGGCAGGAGTGGGGTTCAGCCATTTGAGACCCTCCTGGTTTCCCTTACATGTCAAGGGAACACATCACACTGGGTCTTCATTTGAGTTCTTACATCACAGGGGCCCCCTTGGTGTCTAACTCAAGGGGTCACCTTTGCCTAATTCACACAAAACCCCTCCTCCCTGTGCTGGTAGCAGCCCTTGTTGATAGAACTGGGGGATCATGGAGGCTGACCACCTACTTTAGAGGTAAGAAAAGTAAAGCTCAAAGAGGTGGAGGGATACGCTTGGAGTCACATGGCTGAGCCCTGGCCAGGTGGCCAGGCTCCCAGTCCAGAGCTCCTTCCCACACATCAAGCTCCTCACCTTCACCTCCAGCCCCGCCCCCCCAGGCCTGACACCCACATCTGTGTCACAGAGTTACTCCTACAACCTTCCCAGAAGAGCCAGACCCTCTAGACACCTGCCCACTCTCCTTGGATGACTCAGAAGCCTCAAGCCACAGGCTTCCCATCGCATGCACACCCATTTTCCCCCATCAAATCCAATGCATGGCAGGCCAATCAAACACAATTCAAATAAAATCCCCTATCTGCTTAACACCCTCTGGGGCCTCATGATAAAGATCACACCTCCCCCCACCAACAGGCTTCCGTGGGTCTCTAGCCTTGCTTCACATGTAATAAAGGTTTTTAAGAATTCAAGTCATATAAAGTATGTTCTTGGATCGTCATGGAGAGAAATTGGAAATCAGTAGCAGAGAGGTATCGGGGAAACTCCTTCATACTAAACAACACACTTCTAAATAACCCCTGGACCAAAAGAAGCCATCACAAAGGTAATTAGAAAATATTTTGAATTGAATGAAAATTTTTTTTAAAAATGACATATCAGAGTTTGTGGGATGAAACTAGAGAAGTGATTCAAGGGAAATTTATTTCAATTTTAGTATATGTGCTGCCGAAGCGAGCACAAGGGAAATTTATTTCATTAAGTGATTACATTAGAAAGGAAGAAAGTCTCAAATCCAATATCTCAGCTTTCACCTTTAGAAATTATAAAAAGAAGAGCGAATTTAAACTGAAGTAAGTAGAAAAGGAAATAATAAACAGAAGTCAGAAAAATAGAAAATGATCGAGAACATCAATGAAACCTGAGGCTGGTTTTTTGAGAAGTCCATAAAATTTATAAATCTCTAGATGTATTGCTCAGGGGAAAAAAAAAAAAAACCCACAAAGGAACACATTATCAATATTGGGAGTAAAGAAGAAGCATCACTACCAATCCTACAGACATTAAAATGGTAAGGAAATATTATGAGCAACATTTTACCAACAAATTTGACAACTTAGATGAAATTAACAAGTTTCCTGAAGGATATGAACTAGCAAAGCTTCCATAAGGAAAAATAGATAACATTATTGGCCCCATTTCTATGAAAGAAATTGAAGTTGTGGTTTAAAACCTTCCCATAGAGGAAATTCCAGGCCCACATGACTTCACTGGTGAATCCTGCCAAACAACTAAACAAAAAGATAGTAACGATTACCCTCAAAGTCTTCCAGAAGATTGAAAAAGAGAGAACACCTTCTGGCTCATTTTTTTGAGGCCAGCATCACCCTAATTCCAAAGTCAGAAAAAGATATGACAAGAAAATGATAAATCAGTATCTTGTAAAACATGGCACAAAAATTCTTAACAAACATTTAGAAAATTAAATGCAACATTATGCTAAGAAGGGCAATGCATCATGACCAAGTGGAGTTTAACCCAGGAACACAAAGTTGCTTTAACATTCAAAAATCAAGGGGCACCTGGGTGGCTCAGTGGTTTAAACCTCTGCCTTCGGCTCAGGTTGTGATCTCAGGGTCCTGGGATCAAGCCCTGCACTGGGCCTGCTTCCCACCTCTCTCTGCCTGCCTCTGCCTACTTGTGATCTCTCTCTGTCAAATAAATAAATAAAAATCTTTTTTAAAAATTTCAAAAATCAAGATTAACAAACTAAATTATTAAAAAATTATAGAGGAAAAACCACGGGATCATCTCAATAGATACAGAAAGTGCATTTAACAAAATTCAGCATTCGTTTCTGATAAACAACGTTCAGCAAATTAGGAAAATTAGTGAATTTCCTCAACCTGACAAAGGATGTCTATGAAAAAACTACAGGTAACATCATACGTAATGGTGAAAGACTAAATGCTTTCCTGTCACAATCAGGACTGAAGCTAAGATGTCCACTCTCACCACTTCTATTCAAAATTGGTTTTAATCAGTGCAATAAGGAAAGAAAAAATAAATAAAAGGCATCTAGACAAGCAAGAAAGACATAAAACTATCTTTGATCTGCAGTTGACAAAATTGTAGAAAATCCTAAGAAATCTACAAAAATGTTAGGGTGCCTGGGTGGCTCAGTCGTTAAGGGTCTGCCTTTGGCTCTGGGTATGATCCCAGGGTCCTGGGATGGAGCGCCGCACCGGGCTCCTTGCTCAAGGGAAAGCCTGTCTCTCCTTCTCCCTCCGCCTGCTGCTTCCCCTGCTTTTGTTCTCTTCCTGCCTCTCTCTCTCTGTCAAATAAGTAAATAATTTTTTTAAATGCCACCAAATATCCACTAGAAGACCAAAAGTTTAAGAGACCAAACATTGGCGAGATTGTGGGGCAGCTGTGGGAATGTAAAATGGTGCAACCACTTTGGAAAACAGTGTGGCAGTTTCTTGGAAAGTTACCCACATGCCAACCCTATCACCCAGCTGTTCCACTTCTAAATATTTACCAGAAGAAATGGAAAACTGTGTCCATGAGGACTTGCATGTGGATGACCCCAGCAGCTCTATTTGCAGGTTCTAAAAGCTGGAAGCTACCCTCATGTCGATCACCAGATGAGCAGATAAACAGATTTTAGTGTATCTATGCGCTGGATTATAATTTATATAAAATATATGCATAGAAAATGCTAGAAATGCAAACCAGTCTGTGGCACAGAAAGCAGATCTGTGGTTTGCTCAAGACAAGAGGAGGGGAGGGAAAAAGGATTTCAAAGTGGTGATGGAGGCTCTTTGGGGTGATGGATACGTTCATTTTCTCGATTATGAAGATGGTTTCATTGGTGTGTACATATGTCAAAAACCATGAAGTTATATACTTAAATAGGGAAACTAATCAGGGACTCCTGGGTGGCTCTGTTGGTTAAGCCTCTGCCTTCGGCTTGGGTCATGATCTCAGGGTCCTGGGATGGAGCCCAGTCTTGGGCTCTCTGCTCAGCAGGGAGCCTGCTTCCCCCGCCACACCCTCTGCCTGCTTGTGATCTCCCTCTCTCTGTGTCAAATAAATGAATAAAATTGTTAAAAAATGATTATCAAATGCCTGTGTATGAGAAATGGGGCCTTACTCGTTCTTAAAAGCCCCTGCATGGCCCCCACTGACGTCACTGTCTCCCGGCCACGTGCCTGCCCCTGACCCAGCCCTCAGAACTTTGCTGTAGCAATGCCAGCATGGAATTCTACAGCCTTCCACTGGTCACGACTCTCAACCAATATTACGTGACACATCCCTCCCATTGATGGCTGTGGCACTTGGCTCCCTGACATGTTAATCAAGCTTGAAAGCCAGCCTGGAGCGGAGCATCTATGGGAAGACAGCTCTCCAGTCCAGGCCCTGAGCCCACGCACGCTGGGCTGTGAGTGTGGGGGGGCCAGGCTGGCGCGGTGGTCACACAAGGCACAGGGCCGGTGGCCGTGGTGGGAAGTGTCGACTGGATTCTGGGTGAGAAGGGGGCCTGTAAGGTCTTGAGTGAGGGCTGACTTGCTATGACCAAGATTCTGAAAGGTGGTCCTGGACAGGGGTAGGGAGGTTAGGGGGGTGGGGGTGTCTGGAGAACCTGGGACTGGGCTGCAGGGTGGGGGGCAGGGAACCCTGTCCAGGCAGCTCCTGTGTCCAGGCAAGAAATGACCTGCTTCACCCAGTGAGAGTGGTTGGAAGGCGTAATTTGGATGGAGTCCCTTGGATTTGCTGAAATTCAGGAGCAGTACTTGAAAGATAGGAAGCCTGAGGTTTTCTTTTTTTTTTTTTTTAGAAGATGAGTTTCTTTTTCTTTCTTTCTTTTTTTTTTTTAAGATTTTATTTCTTTATTTAACAGAGAGAGATCACAAGTAGGCAGAGAGGCAGGCAGAGAGAGAGAGAGAGGAGGAAGCAGGCTCCCCGATGAGCAGAGAGCCCTATGCGAGGCTCAATCCCAGGATCCTGGGATCATGACCTGAGCTGAAGGCAGAGGCTTAACTCACTGAGCCAGCCAGGCACCCCAGGCCTGGGGTTTTCTGAATGGCCACCTGGTGGGGATTTACCAGATGGGTGACGTCTTTTCTCCAAACAGGAGAGTGAGGTTCACAAACTCAAACATCTGGGGAGAGCCCAGGGGGTTGGGTGGGGGGCAATACAAGGCTCAGCATCAGGGGCCCAGGGCCACTCTGGCCCAGACAGTGTCACCCTGAAGCTTGAGCCCAGGGTTGCCAAGCCTCCTGAGGGTTTTTAAGCCAGAGGCCACAATTTTTTTTAAAGATTTTATTTATTTATTTTAGAGCGATCACAAGAGATCACAGAGAGATCTGCTCTGTAGGCAGCAGCAGGCAGAGGAGGGGGGCGGGAAGCAAGCTCCCCACTAAGCAAAGAGCCCAATGGGGGGCTTGATCCCAGGACCCTGAGATCACGACCAGAGCCGAAGGCAGAGGCTTAACCCACTGAGCCACCCAAGCGCCCCAAGAGGCCACAATTTTTATGTGAAATCTCCAGAATATTCCATTGGCTCACTTGTTTACAACACAGCGTTTGGGCCACACCCCGTGCGTCTGGAGCAGCCAAGCCTCTCTTGCGTCCCAGCTGCGCCAGGAGCCCCACGAGGCCTCTCTGGCTGGAGCGGGCACCCAGGCTCCCCACCGCTCACTTTCCCAGGCCTCTCCAGCCAGACTTCCCAAGACTGGGGTCATCTGTGTCGTGGCAACCCTTCTCACAGCAGCTGTGACCCAGCAGACGTCCTGCCCTGCTTTGCTGACGTCAGGACCTCGCCAGGGCCCACAGTGAAGCCTCGACCTTCCCCCAGACCCAAGATGGCCCTAACTCCAGTCAGCGTGGAAGCCAGACACCCAGGAGGTGTCCTTGAACCCTCCTTCTCTCGCCCCATGTTACCATGTCTCATTGTCTTCCTCTCTGAAACATACATCCGGTCCATCCGTGTCTGTTCTCACCATGGCCACCTCTCAAGCTACTGTCCCCTCTCCCCTGGACCCCGCAGGAGCTCCCACTGCCGCCCCGGCCCTCCACACACAGCCACCATCCACCACGTGATCTCCTGCTTGTGTCCTCTTTCTGTCTCTCTCTCTGTCACTGCCCACGGGAAACCCTCCAGGGGCTCCCCACGCTCTGTGGCTTCTCACGAGACCCCCAGGACCCTGCGTGACCTGGTCTCAGCCCCTGCCGGCTTCCCCCTCTCTCACTTGGCTCATGAAATGCCATGAACTACACAGGTCCTTGCCCACCACAGGGACCTCACACACCACTCCCTGCTGTTCTGCTCGGGCCCTCCACGCTCGGCCACTTCCCAGTCTAGGTGTGAGCGCTCGTCTCTCCTGGGCGAGGCTATCCCCACTGCTGGCTGAGGGGCCCTTCCCACCCCTCCCTGTTACTCCCGAGCCCTCCTGATGTCTTTCATCACCCTTCTGGGTTCTGTCTTCACAGAGTTAGTGGTTGGTGCACCTACTGGCGGGAATGCGTCTGTCCTGTTCTCACCGTGCGTGTCCCCAGAACTCTGCTCCAGAGCCTGATTCAAGGTATTTTCTAAATAATTGTTGGTGGGATGAACAAAAGAATGAGTGAATGAATGAATGGCAAAGAAGAGAGCATGAGGGGGCCGAAAAGAACATTCCATCTTTCAGTTGCGTCTCCATTCTCTGCCTCCACCTGCTGGAAGCCTAAAGCCCCACCTCCCCGACTTCGAGTGTGGCCGAGAGGCTCCAGAGACCACCCCCCTTCCACAAACATCCTCTTTCCAGCCCCACCTCCAGGTACCAACGTCAGATCAGGCTCCCTGCCCTTACCTTTCCCTCTCCCCGTGGCATCACCGGAAGATTCCACGTCCTCTGAGTCCAGGAGGCAACACGTGTCCTCACTGGCCCACCAGAACCACCCTCCCCCCCCACCAATCTGTTTCTAAGCACAGGAAGAAAAAAAAATCAGCCCTTTTCTAGGGGTGGAGCAGCAAACACGGACATGTTGGGGCAGTGGCTGCCACGCTCTCCTCTGTGTGGAGGAAACGGATTTGTAGCAGGACTGAAGCTAAAACAGGGGCGTCTGGGGAGCTCAGTCCAGTAAGCATCTGATTCTTGATTTTGGCTCAGGTCATGATCTCAGGGTCATGGGATGGGGGCCCGCGTCGGGCTCTGTTCTCAGCGCCGCGTCTCCTTGTCCCTCTGTCCCTCTTGCTCCTTCCCGTGCCTCACGTGCGTTCTCGCTCTCAAATCAATCAATCAATCAATCAAATCGTTCTTAAAAGGGGCGAGAAAAAAGATGGAAGCCAAGAGAGAAGCAGAAGAAAGGGGCAGAGGCAGTGGCCAGCCCCAGGGTCCCATGCCGCCAGCGTACCCACTCCTCCTGTCACCAAAACCCAAGTCTGGCTGCCCGACTTTTGTCATCCGATGTGGCTCAGGAGACCAATGTTGAAGAGACAGGTTTTGACTGGCAAAGAAAAGGAGCTTCATTCAGGCAGCTGGTCACCTGAGAAGGTGGATTCTTGTCCCAAAACCAACACGAGGTTTCTGCCTGGCCCAGAGGTTTTTAAAGGGGTTTGATCAGCTAAGGGAGTATTGGGGGGGGAGGTCTGTGGCTTTTCTTGCTTATGTGGGGACTCCCTCGGTGCCCCCAGGGCTGGTGGTGCAAGATGATTCTGTTCTCTCTGCAAAGGGGGGCACGTCTACACATGCACAGAGGGAGGTCAGTGAAGTCCTAGGTGTGATCTTAAAAAGAAAAACCACGTCGCTAAAAGACTGCTGGACTAACCAGAGCGCCAAGGCGGCTTCAAGCAGACAGGCTGGCCTCTGTGGCCTGGGAACGTTTTGTTTTGGTCCCTGATTCCCTAAGCCCAGCAGTGTGTGACTCCCAAGAAAAGCAGACTGATTCCATTACAGATCAAAGGCCTTAGGTCAGCAGGCAGGGAAGGTTGTTAACTAGCTTTGCCTTAAGACCTAGTGGGGTGCGGTTACTCCCCTAGCTCGTGGGATTTGAGGCAATGTCAACCCCTCCCCAAAGTGCCTGATGATCCTGGGCTGGGGGCCCGGAGCCTGGTACCCCATGGAGGCGGGGTATCCATAGGAACTGAGAACTGGCCCCTCAGGGATACACTGTCTCCATGAGGAAACACCCTCCCCCCAACTCCGCTCCAGGCCACATGGGGGAAGGCGAGACCCTGAGGACACCTGGTCTTGCAGGAGACACTACAGCAAAGAAGAGGAGAGGACAGAAGGGTCCTGGGATAGAAGGAGCAGACCTCTGGGGGCGGGAGGAAGCCAGGAAGCCAAGGAGAGAGAGAGGGGAGGGAGAGAGGAAGCCAGACTGTTGAGTTCCAGCCAGACTCGGATGTCCTCATGGCTACGGGGCAAAGCGCCCTCTGTCTCCTCAAACCTGCCTGACTGAGGCCAGCCGTGCGCACATGTGAGTGTGTCCATGCAGGCACGCGTGTGCAAGTATGAGCGTATAAAGCCTGGAAGCTGGCCTTGGGTTTCTAGGATACAGAGCGATGGAGTACAGACACGCAGGGAGAGCCACAAGCCACGTGGCAGACAGAGACTCCAGCAGGGACAAGAAGTAACCAGAGGCTGGGAAGCCCCGACTTCACTGCCCGCTGCCCCCCAAAATGCTGCCCCTCCTGCACTTTGTTCAAACAACATGGATGGGGAGTGAGCCCCAAGGTCCAGTCCCCTCACTGTTCCTCCAGAAGTAAGAGCTCCCCATCAAAACGGCCAAGCAGATACCAGCCGGGTTCGGAAAGATGAATCACAGTTTGACCCAGATTTACAGCAGTCTGAGTCCGTGGATGGCCTTCGAGGCCTGTCGTTCAAACAACATCTACCCGGGCTTGATCTGGGCCAACCCCAGCCACCCATGAACCCTTCTCAAGGTAGCTTCCTGGGGCGGCCAGGTGTCTCCCCATCCTCACTGTCAGAAAAATAAAAGATGTTGGTGACCGCATTAATAACGGCCATTCGCTGCTCTTTGGGGGCTGTTAGAGGTGATCTGTGCCCACTTACACTGGCCTCACGGGAGCTTTATGAGATCAGAACTCTCATCACCTTCATTTTACAGAGCAGGAAACTGAGGCACAGAAAGGTTAAACTCCTTTCCCAAGGCCACGCAGCTTGGGCAGAACAGGGATTTAAACCCAAGCGGCCAACTCCAGAGTCTTCCTGCATAACCTCGGACCACAGGGCCCCTCGTTTCAGAAGAATTCATGGGTTTGTTAAAAACCCGGCGGGCGCCAGCTGCTCTGATCGCTAGCTGTGCGCTTCTCATCCCCAGAAGCAGAAAAGAAAACTCCCGATCTCACAGTGTGTTTGCCCACCACCGGCCAAATCCCGCCACTGTGTTTTCCAGGTGAAATGAGAGGGATTTTGCCAAAATCCCTGTCTTGCCGTCCCCCACCCCCCAAACCTCCAGCTTGTCCTCACACCCCCCTAAAATCACTTCTCTGGACTACAAGCTCTGCGGCCCGGTGGCGGGGGGCGGGGGAGGTGTTTGCACCCGACCTTGTTAAAATGTGCCAGCCAGCGGCTGCGGTGGGCCCAGCCCTGCACAGAGCGTGGCAAAGTTCAGCCTGTTGGAGCAGCCCGTGCTCTGACGAGTCTTATTCCGACGGCTGGTTAACATCTCTCCGTTGAATTTTAACATGAAATATCTTTTTGACACAGCAAGGAGAGCGAAGTCCCTTTGGTGCAGGAGGGCCAGACGTGCGCCGTCGGGCACATGAAAGGGAAGCTGCCCAGCGCTCTCCTTGACCTATTTAAAGCGATTTTGTTCAACAGGCTGGAGGCACCTGGGCCGGGGGCTGCAGTCAGGGGGGCTGCGGCCAAGGCCGCCGCAGCTCGCACAAGGGGGCCAATTAAAGCCACAGCGTGGCCACCTCCCCACAATGGGTCCGAGCTGCCCGCTCTCGGCTGCCCCCTGCCCAGCGGTGCCAGCGTGGAGATGGCTCTAGCAGGTGGTCCCAGCTCAGCGGGAAGCCTGCTTCTCCCTCTCCCACTCCCCCTGCTTGTGTTCCCTCTCTCTCTCTCTCTCTCTGTCAAATAAATAAAATCCTTAAAAAAAAAAAAAGAAGAATGGGATATCTCATTGGAAGGGCTGTTGGAAGGATTAAATGAGTTGATACAGGCAGGGAATTTAGAATCGTCTCCAACACAGAATAAAGACTCCACGACCGTGAGGTACAAGCCCCTCACCATCGTCTTCACGAGACACTGGGTTAACTCTCAGCTGTTCCAAGGTGAGTTCTGAGATGAGCCTGTGGCCTCGTGTGGGGCATAGTTTTTAGTGATGAGAAGCAGTGGGGCCACCATATTCTTCCGGAAAGGAACGTTCCAGACTTTCAGACCCGCCCAAAATAGCTGTTCGGAACCAGGAACCACTAGGAGACCAGATCTTCAGAGGTTCTAGAGACGCTGGAACGCTAGGCACCAGCGCGTGGGTGTTGGGGTGTCTGGAGAAGGTGAGAACCAGGACTTCTCACCCCAGAAACAACCCTGTGAAGTGGGGTCTGTAATGCTCTTTCCACAGAGGAGGAACTAGAGGCTTGTCAAGCCGCACTGTGCCCAGGCTCCTGGTCTGCACACTGGGTCCTGCCCTGGGCACTGTCAGGGGCACCAGGACTCGAACTAGGCCCTTAGGACGTATGGAGCCATTATCTGGCGGAGGGAAGAGGTCAAAGCCACAGCAGGGGCAGCAGGGGAGAAGCTGGGAGGGTGGGGTGGGGCTGGCAGCAGTGGCTCCCGGATGGACGGACGAAGAGCAAACAAGAGGAGACAGTGTGCAGGGCATTTTAGGAACGAGCCGTGTTCTGTGGCGCAGGCCCTGGGAAAAAGGCAGCACAGTGAAGGCTCTGAGGGTGCCCCGGGGGCCAGAAGGAGGCTCCAGGCCGCTTGGTCTGCCTCTGAAGCACTGGGGTGTCATTGAAGGCCTCGCACAGGGATGACAAGCTGGAGGCCGGCTGACACCTTCACAGGGCCCGACCCAGAGTGCTCGTCCAGGAGAGTCATCCTGTCTTCAAGAATCCAGCCCACGGAGATGAGGGAAGGCGGGGCGGGGGCAGGGGTGGCGGAAGGAGAGCAGAGACTCTAATGCCACCTGCATACTGTGGCCCGAGTTCTGGGGGCCCTGGAGGCAGAAGCAAGCCCAGCTGGCTCTGGCCACCGCCTCCTCCAGCCACCTGCCTGGATTCCGCAGGCCCTGCTAGCTGCCTGGGGAATTTGCTGAGTCACTGACAGTAAGTGCTCCTGCCTGCCCTTTCTCCTGGCCTGGCCTGGGACCAGAGGCAGCTGCTGTCACTGCAGGACATCGGGGGTTGGGAGGAATCACAAAAAAACCCTGCTGCACGATCCGACCAGAAAGATGTCTACGGTGCGTCCCCAGGTCCAAAAAAAAAACCCATGTTGATGAACACGGTGTCTGTGCCCATTTTTGGGGCCGGACGCAAGCTCTTGGGAACACCTGATGCTCTCGGAGGCTGGTTCTGGGCAGGGGATGCTACCTACGCCTTTTTACGACGTGATCTCCCCTCCGTCTTCAGCCCTCCTAACCCACTCTGTGCTCCTCGTCGCTCTCTTCCCCCTCCATCGTAATTGAAACCACTCGCTTTTGCAGGCTCCTCCTCTTCCGCACCTCTAAAAACTAGGGGGGGGGCTCCATTTCAGACCCCATCTCTGCGGGGGGGGGGGGGGAAGGTTGCTCCCTAGGTGAGCTCACCAGTCCAGGACTCAAAATGCCTTTCAGTCCTAACCACATCTAGGGGATCACACCACCACACACCCCCCGCGCCGTCCAGCTACATTATATTCAATTTGCTTCCTCTCATCAGGGAGAAGATCCTGAGCTGGGACGGAAATCAAAAATTCCTGTGCTCTAAATTTAGAACTGTCTGTCTTTGGAAGGACTTCTTTCTCTCTGGCTACAGTTTCATTTTTGCTTAGGGGAGAAGTTCCTTCAAAAATTTCCTATCCCTTGGGGCGACTGGGTGGCTCAGTGGGTGAAGCCTGTGCCTTTGGCTCAGGTCAAGATCTCAGGGTCCTGGGATTGAGCCCCACACTGGGCTCTCTGCTCAGCAAGGAGCCTGCTCCCCCACCTCCCTGCCTGCCTCTCTGCCTACTTGTGATCTCTGTCTGTCAAATAAAATCTTTAAAAAAAAAAATTTCCTATCCCGTTCTGAATATCAGCTTCCACTGTGATCAACTTCTGACCGGCTACAGTTTAATCCCTTCGAGTATCTTGTGAAGTTGCAGTGGGAACAGAGAGAAAAGACTCCAGGCAGTACCGAAGGACTCCAGGAATGGAAGAGGTGTCCCCAGAGACAGTTCAAAAGATAGGACCCTCCCAAGATCCAGAGCCACCCCCAAAGATGGCCGAAAGAAGGAGGACTGAGATTAATCCCCTGAGAGCTGGCAACAGGCTGGACGGCCCCAGTTGCAAATGGCGTGCAACCCAAGTTTCTGTCTGGCCATATTTGGGGGACCCCAACCTGATGGCTGCATATGCAAGGACTGATAACTTGCACCCCCTTCTAGACAGGAAGTCAAGCAAGTTCTCAGGACACGAAACTGGAGACAAGGAGGCTATAGCTGTCCGCAGGAGAGAAAAGATGGACAGCCAACAGGAACCTGAATTCACAAGAGTGTGGATTTGGGAAGGAAGGGACAGTGTGAAATTGTACCTTCCTTTTCAACATGGCTCCACAGAGATCCGGGAGAGCTGACTCTGGTAAGAATTCCCACCCTTTGCACCAACATCCCAATGTTAATAACAGTAATGTCCACAATAGCCAAACTATGGAAAGAATCTGGATGTCCATCGACAGATGAACGGATAAAGATGTGGTCTGTATGTGTAGACATACAATGGAATATTTCTCAGTCATCAGAAAATGAAATCTTGCCATTTACAATGATGTGGATAGAACTAGAGGGTGTTATACTCAGTGAAACAAGTCAGTCAGAGAAAGGCTATTACATGATCTCACTCATATGTGGAATTTAAGAAACAAAACAGGATCATAGGCGAAGAGAGGAAGAAATAAAACAGGACAAAACCAGAGAAAGAGACAAACCATAAGAGACTCTTTTTTTTTTTTTTTTAAGATTTTATTTATTTATTTGACAGACAGAGATCACAAGTAGGCAGAGGCAGGTAGAGACAGAGGAGGAAGCAGGCTCCCCACGGAGCAGAGAGCCCAATGTGGGGCTCGATCTAAGGACCTGATGCAGGGCTTGATCCCAGGACCCTGAGATCATGACCTGAGCCGAGGGCAGAGACTTTAACCCCCCGAGCCACCCAGGCGCCCCCCATAAGAGACTCTTAATCATAGGAGACAAAAGGAGGGTTGCTGGAGGGGAGGGGGTTGGGGGGACAGGGGACTGGGTGACGGGCATTAAGGAGGGCCCGTGACATATTGAGCACTGGGTGATACATAAGACTGGTGGTCACTGACCTCTACCTCTGAAACCAATAAAACATTATATGTTAATTCATTGAATTTAAATTTTGAAAAAGAGCAAAAAGAAGAATTCTCACCCTTCTGCCGGCTTCTGTCAGTTTCCCCAGGACCCCCACCTGCTGACACCCCCAAGCTTAGGCGGTTGGATTAAAGCCGAACCTTGCAAGAAGAGGTCCTCGAAGATGTGAAATGTGCCAACAATAGAGAAGAAGGCCAAGGACTGGGACTGTGTGGGGAAGAAAAGGAACCAGCAAAGGAGACAGAATCAGGTTCAGAAGGTGTTGGCCTGGGAAGCACCGTCCAGAGGGAGACGGGCCAGAAGCTGTGCTGACTCAAGTAAAAGTCACCAAATACATCAGCAGTGAGGTCACTGGGGCCTGGGGTGTGACACGGACAAAAACCCGATGGGAATCTATCCCAAAAAGAATGGGAAGAAAAATTGGAGGCGAAGGCCGGTAACTCTTTTGTGGAATTGTCTAGAAATGGTAACAGGAAAAGAGGTGGGTGCCGAAAAGAGCCATAAAAAGGGAAGGATTTTCCTGAGGATGGGGGGGGGTGACATATTTGGGCTTTAAAAAAAAAATTAAATTAAATTAATTTATTTTTTAAAGTAAACTTTACCCCAATGTGGAGCTTGAACTCATGACCCCAAAATCAAGAGTCAAACGCTCTTCTAGCTGAGCCAGGCAGGCACCCCAGAAACTGGCATATGTGTACATTGGAGGGAACTATCCAGTAGGGAGGGGAAGACAGAAGCCAAGGAGGCTGGAGCAGGTGGAGAGGTGGGTCGCAGGGCACACGGTGAAGGGGCCATGAGGAGGGAAGCACATGGGCCATCAAGATGGCAGGAAAAAAGGCAGAATGGGGGGGCCCAGAGGCAGGTCAGAGAATGAGACTGTTGGCTTCTGATGACTTCTATTTCCTTAGTGAAATAAGAGAAAGGACATCTTTTGAGAGAGGATGGAAGAGGAAGGGCATAAAATAGCTCTGGGAGGCTCTGCTCCCATAGAAGGCTAACTGAAATGCCATGCGCCATCGCCCAACCAAGACAGAAGAAAAATAGAGCAAGAAAATGCAGTGGGTTCAGTAGACAATAGCAACAAGGAAACCAAGATGTAAAGGGAAAATACGGCAAAGACGAAAACATACCAGAAGTCCACACATGACAGTAATTCCAATAAATGTGAACAGGTTAGAATCGCTAGTTAAAGTCAGAGGCTTTTTGTTTGGGTTTTACAAGAGGAGAGGTTGAGCCTGGTTTGCAGCCCAGAATGAAGAAGCTGAATGTGCAAATGACCAGAGCAGGCTCCTGATGTATTTACTCCCAAGTGTCAACAGTGCCGATCCCTGGTTGCTGAGTTTAGGACTGATCTTTGTTTTCTTTGTACCTTTCCATATTTTCTGAAATTTCCAGAAGGTGTATATGTTGATTTGATCCTCGGGGGAAAAAAAAAAGAAAAAAAGAAGTTGCTATGAAAACCAGCAGGCCTGCACCTGCTGTCCAAATCCGTGCTGATCCCAAAGACACCCTACGGAAGTGTCCCTGCCCTCCAGGACCTGGCTGGAAATGGGACCAGTCGGACAGTGATAGAAGGGTGCAGGCCAGTGCGAAGATGGGGCTCCACTCCTGACTTAGAGCCCAGGAGGACAGCAGGAATAAGCCAGCAGAGCCTCCTGGAGGAGGAGGCACTTGTAGTGTCTATAGGATGTGGCCCAAAGCTGAGCCCAGGCTGGGAGCATTGGCAAGGACAGGAGCAAGGATGGGAGCCCATTAAGCCGGCCCAGGGGACACTGGGGAAGTGATGGGGGGAGTTGGGGCACAGAGGCCAGGAAGGCAAAGAGGTTGTACCTGGTTTGCTGTATGGACGGGCAGAGGGAGGGTGGGCAAGACAGAAAGCCGGGGGAAGGGAGTTACTCCTGAAATAGGGGGCCTCATACCTCAAAGTGCAGGAGAAGAAATGGCTGGGAAACCATGATTGCTCCCTTGCCCCTCCCCCAGCTGCCACACATCACGCACACACATCTGCTGACACGGCAGAGCCCTGTGAAGGGCTCAGAGAGAGGGACAGCTAAGGAGCATGGGCATCAGTGGCAGCAGACAACAGAGGGGAAGGTAGAGGGCAGGGGAGGGCAGGGCCACATCGGGGGAGGTGGGGGTGCAGGTGGCTGACTTGGGCCCAGCACCCCCCCTCATACACACACAAGCTGAAGTCCTTGAAGCCCACAGATGTCACTCCTGGCTCACACCAGTCCCAGGATCAGTAAGGTCCCCGGCCAGCAGCTCTCTGCATGAGCCCTGGATAGTCCCCACTGTGAGGCGGGCAGGGATGCTGGGGGACAGCAGCAGCCCTGCCAAAGCGTCCCCCACACCTGTCAGAGACCAGGTGTCCCTGGCCAGGCCTCCCCGCCAGGCAGGAACCACTGTGCTCTGCCCCTGGGCCTCCCTCAGAGCTGGGTTAAACTTTGACTGATTTCTGACCCCTGTTCCGTAAATGTCACCTGGTCACAGTTTAATTCCAGTCTGGGTGCTTTCAGTCTCTATGTTCCCTGCTTCCTATAACCAGCTTCTCCTGGAGGTTTGGGGCCAGCTGCATCTCTGGAAGGATGCTGGTGGCTTCAGGATCACACCTCACAGCTCCTGGTCCCAGTCAGAGCCATCACAAGTGACCGTTGCTAGACAGACTTCCGAAGAACCCTGACCCAGAGTCCGCGAGGAGGGTGGCCTCTGCCATGCTCCAGACTTCTTGGCTGATGAAGCAGGTGCTGCTGTGGGAGAAACAACCTCCCTGCATCGGCTCCTTGGCCCTGGGCCAGCTTCTGTGAGGTGGGCACTCCACTGGTCCCCCCGAGTGGGCTCCATGGCTTTTTCTGAGCTCCTGGACCAAGTGGGTGGCCTGGGTAGGTTCCAGGTTCTCCAGATGGTGGCTCTGGTGGTCCCCATTGTGTGGCTGACCACTCAGAGCATGCTGGAGAACTTCTCGGCCGCCGTGCCCAACCACCGCTGCTGGGTGCCCCTCCTGGACAACAGCACTGCCCAGGCCAGTGTCCCTGGGGCCTTGGGCCCCAAGGACCTCCTGACCATTTCTATCCCACCGGGACCCAACCATGAACCCCACCAGTGTCGCCGCTTCCGCCAACCACAGTGGCAGCTCCTGGACCCCAACGCCACGGCCACCAACTGGAGCCAGGTTGCCACGGAGCCGTGCGTGGACGGCTGGGTCTACGACCGCAGCACCTTCACCTCCACCATCGTGGCCAAGGTAAGAGCCTCTCCTGACACCTTCCCTGAGTCCCGGCACTTGAGAAGCCAAGGTCAGAGCTCCTATTTGGCTGGACTCAGAATGGCCCAGTCCTGGGAGGGACCCACCTCCTCCACAGGTGCTTTTCCAGCCCCTCTTCCAGCACATCTCCTGCCCTACGGGAGAGGGGGAGTCTGGGGAGTCAGCAGGGGACTTGGGCTTGTGGAAGAGTGGATGGTGCCGAGAGCCGGGCTGGACCTGATCAGCTGTGACTCAGGGAGCTCTCCCCACCGCCTGTGTCAGGGGGCAGGTGACCCCTCCCTCCAGAGTCCAGTCAAATCTGGGCAAGAGGAAGGGGCAGCCTATCCCAGCAAGGGGAAGGGGGCTCTTTGTAGAACCAGAGAAGCCCAGGAGAGTGGGGGCGAAGCCCCAGCTCAGGGTCGCCCTGCAGAGTGGGTGCCTCAGGGGAGAGCAAACAAGTCTAGAGAGGGCTTGACCCTGGACCAGAGGACAACAGGGTGACAGCCCGGCCCTACCACCCTAGAGGTCCGCAGGCCACCCTCCCCCACCTAGCTCACACGGGACTTCCCACCCAGCGCCTCCGCCCCCTCCCTTCCGGGCTCAGCTCCTACTCCTCTCTCACCAGTGGGACCTGGTGTGTGACTCCCACGCCCTGAAGCCCATGGCCCAGTCCCTCTACCTGTCAGGAATCCTGGTGGGAGCTGCCGTGTGTGGCCACATCTCCGACAGGTGAGTGCCCCTGGCTCTGGCAGCCCCCCTTCCCTCGCGCCCTGCCCCCCATGCTCCCACAGCGCCCCGCTGCCAGCCACAACATCTGCATGGGTCTCGCTCCTGACACCTCCTGGCTCTGGCGCTGGGTGAGCCTCAGACTCACCCTGGGCCGTGGCTTCCCCAAGTCTCTGGGGTTGGAGAGGGTCATCTGTCCGATCCCACATTCACTGCTGAAATCCGCTGAGCCCCGAGCCTGCCTTCCGGTGCTGCTCCCGCTGGCAGGGGGCTCCTCTGTGCCCAGCGCACCTTAGAGCTGCCTGGACTTTGGCGACTCTGCCCGTGCAGCCAAGCCTTCCGTGGGTGGATAACTAAGGTCCCTTCCACCTCTGCCTGACAGGCAAAACCAGGGGTGTCCAGAGCCCCGTGGCTAGTGCTATGGGGTGCCGTGGATCCAGCCACCTGTGTGTCTGTGTGCCCGCAGGTTCGGGCGCAGGCTGGTGCTGACCTGGAACTACCTTCAGATGGCCGTATCGGGCACGGCCGCCGCCTTCGCACCCACCTTCCCCGTGTACTGCCTGCTCCGCTTCCTGGCGGCCTTCGGCGTGGCAGGCGTCATGATGAACACCAGCACGCTCCGTAGGTCCCCTGGCCCGGGCCCTGCAGGGAAGGCTGGCTCAGGCTCCCCGCTGACCCTGGTGGTCTCCTTGCAGTGATGGAGTGGACGTCGGCACGTGCCCGAGCCTTGATGATGACCCTAAACACCCTGGGCTTCAGCTTCGGCCACGTCCTGATGGGCGGCGTGGCCTACGGTGTGCGGGACTGGGCCCTGCTGCAGCTGGCGGTCTCCGCCCCCTTCTTCCTCTGCTTCCTGTACTCCTGGTGGGTGCCATCCCCCCTCCTCAGAGACCTGCCCCCCCCACCCCGGGAGCAGAGGGCTGGGGGTGCAGGAGGCCGGGAGCACAGCCAGACGGGAGGCCCAGGGGCCTGGCTCCACTGACGGCCACCGGCCCACGATGCTCACCCAAGTGCTGGCGGCGCCACTCCCTTCCCTGCTGCTCCCAGTGCCGCCTCCTCTACTCATCTTTCTGCCGGCCCGTCCTTCCCATCACTTCTTGGCCCTTTTCCGTCTTGAGTTCCTGCTCGCCTTGGCACGTGTAGGGTAAGATGCAAAGATACAGCGCACACGTGCGCACACACAACCCCGGGCAGCCTTATGTACCGACCTTGTTACTAAAGAACAGGGATGGAGACCCAGTGGTCAGAGGGGACTCCCGGCACCCACACCGGGCTCTCGTGTGTGAGTGGTCAGGGAGCCCTTGCGCTGCCCTGAAATAAATCAGGCATGACTCTTGCTGAGCCCCTGAGACAGAGTAGGTGCGGAGTAAATATTTGTTGGATGGCCTCCTGGATGGATGGATGAAATGGATAGACAGACAGACAGAGAGATGGATGGATGATAAACTAGTGAGTGGATGGATGGATGGATGGATGGATGGTTGGATGCCCTTTAGGGCAGAGCTGAGCCTGGCTCATTCACCTACACAGCCAGCAACTTAGTTGCATGGCCATTGTGGTCACTGCAGAGGGAAGGCCAGCAGAAGCCCAGGGGAGGACAGGGCTCCTGTACTGGAAGGAGAGCTGACTCACGCACCTCTTCAAGCCCAATGAGATGGAGCCCAAAGCTCTTACAACAGAGCCTTAAGCACCTAACTCGCAGTCACTCTCCAGAGCAGGAGACAACCACACCTGGCGCGCTGGCTGGAGATGGTGCTGCCTGACAGGTGGCCTTCTGCGGGCTAAGCCCCGTACCAGCAGAGTGGAGGCGGGGGGTGGGGGGCGGAGGGCGAAGGGCGAAGGTCAGTGAAATGGAGTCCAGGGCACCCCTCCTGGCTGTCTGAGGCTGATGCTCGCCTGGCACGGCTCATGGCCCCTGCAGCGGTGAGGGGGGTGCTCCTGTGCCAGTGCTCTCTCCCAGGCCACCCAATTGGGGCCCCCCAGCTCTGACTCCCTCCATGTGCTGCAGACCCCAAATTCCCTCGTGGGTCCTGCTTCTTCCCGGGACTCTAGCCTCCCGTTTGCCACCCGCTGTGTGACATCTCCGTGACGGGGTCTTGGCATCACGCCCCCACACCGGCTCTGTTCCAAGGCTCCTGTAGCAGGGATAGCAGCCCCCACCCACCAGGTCCCAGAGTCAGGGTCACCATGACACCTCCTCCCCATCCCTCTCCCCCACCCACCTCAAGTTCAGCAGGTCACCGGGTCTTGTCAACTCTAACGTGTGCCTTGGGTCCCCCTTCTCTCCCTGGTTCTGCCAACCCTGGAGGACCTCAGGGCCCTGTACACTTGGAGCAGGCGGCCCCACCCCTGGCTGCTGCTCCTGGGAGAAAGGGGGGCCTGGCTGGGGGGGCCTGCATGAGCAGAGGCCCGGAGGCAAGAGCCAGTGGAGCGCAGTGGGCATGACCGGGGACTCAGTGGGCTAGGCCGGTACAAGCAGTCTGGGCTGCTGTTGAGGGCTGCAGGGGTGAGGTTAGAGTTAGGGGCTGAGTCCTGGCGTGAGGAGGGGGAGCTGGGATGTGTCGGGTTCGCTAACGTCCTGGCATGGACCACAGGGTCCAAAGTGAGGCAAGGGCAGTGGGGCGGGGTCAGGTGCAAGATGTACTGGAGGGCGACAGGAATTGGTGGCTGCCTGGGGGCAGGTGGAGGGGCCTGGTGACATCAGAACCAAAGACCCTGCCCCAGGCCTGAGCCCCTGGCTGGGCATGAAGTCGTTTGCAAGGAGGGGCCCCTGGGGGAGGAGCCCGCAGGAAGGCTGTGTGACAGCAGGGAGGCCCAGGACAGGAGGGGACCCTGGCGGGGTGGGGGGGATCTCACAGGTCTGCTGTCCTGTAACCACTGGGGGGTCCTTACGGCACACGGGTTCTTCCAGGCCTGGTTACCAAGTGAGGCAAGCGAAAGGCCACCGGGTTGTTGGTGGGGGACAGGGCCTCCACAATCCGAGAGGGAGAAGGAAAAAGGCAGAAAGGGTGGCCTATAGGGAGAGGAGGGTGTCACATGGCGTGGCCTCCCGGAGCCTGGGGCCTGTGGGCACCAGTGATACCACCCCCGGGGACGGAAGGAGACAGAGGGGCAGTGAGGCTGCGGGCCAGGCCCTGGGAGCCACCGGCAGTGTCTCCTCCCATGTCCCCCCCCACCCCCGGCCCCCGCCCCCTGCAGGTGGCTGGCAGAGTCTGCCCGATGGCTTCTCATCACAGGCAGGCTGGAGCCGGGCCTGCGGGAGCTGCGGAGGGTGGCCGCCATCAACGGGAAGAGGGAGGTGGAGGATGCGCTGACCACCGAGGTGAGCTCAACCCTTGGACCCTGTCCCTGCCCCCGCCCAGCCCCCCGAGGAGGAGGGCCAGGGGGAGGAGGGCTGGCGCAGGGCTCCCAGTGCTGACGGGGCGCCCCCACCCCACCCCTGCAGGTCTTGCTGTCAACCATGCAGGAGGAGCTGAGTGCAAGCCAGGCCCCCCCCAGCCTGGGAACCCTGATCTGCACGCCTGGACTGCGCCTGCGGACCTGCGCCTCCACTCTGTGCTGGTAGACGGACGCCCCTTCCACCCCGCCCTGCCTGGCACCCCAGCCTCTGCCTCTGGCCTGCCTCGGGCTGTCCCTGGCACCCTCCATCCCCCCACTGGAGACCCTGGAATCAGGGCTCTGGCTGGCATCCAGTCAAGGGGCCTCTAATGACTCCCCTGTCGGCCCACGGTCCTGCCAGCACGGCCACCTCCCCTCTAGTGGTCAGGCTCCAGGAGGAAGTTGGGGGGCGGGTACTGAACCACCCAGCCAGCTGGGAAGGAGAGCGCCCACCTGCCTGGTCTGGAGGGGTCAGGGTGGAGGGAGGGGGATTATCAGAGCCCAAGAGTCAGTGCCACCCGGCAAGGACTGGCACCGCTGAGGTCACAGGGGGAAAGACACACTCAGCAGAAGCCGCAGGCATGGACGGGACAGGATGTGGCACCCAGAGGGAGGGAGGAGGGAATATCCCACCCAGGCTTCCCGGGCCGGTGCACCTGTGCCTCCCATCAGGGCTCCCCATTGGCCGAACCTCACAGAGAGGCCCAGGGAAAGGTGGTCTACAGAGGCCACCCCACCGCTACACGGAGCCTGCTGGAGGAGGGTGGAAATAGGTCTGGGAACACAGGAGCCGTTGGGCAGCTCTTCCCCAGCCTGATGCGACCGGCCCCCACCGCAGGTTCGCCTTTGGCTTCACCTTTTACGGCCTGGCCCTGGATCTGCAGGCTCTGGGTAGCAACATCTTCCTGCTCCAGGTCCTCATCGGGGTCGTGGACATCCCGGCCAAGATAGTCACCCTGCTGCTGCTGAACCGTCTGGGCCGCCGGCCCACCCAGGCCGGGTCCCTGGTGCTGTCAGGACTCTGCGTCTTGGCCAACACGCTCGTGCCCCTCAGTGAGCATGGCAGGGGCGCGAGGCTTCCCGACCTGGGGGCGCTGAGCCAGGAACAGAGGGCGCTGGACCAGAGCTGGGGCCCAGTTAGGAAGGAGGCTGCCAGGGCTTCCGGGAGAGATGGCTCAGAGCCCGAGTGCAGGGAGACGGGTGGGGAGCAGGGGGCCAGGAGTGTTCCCGGGGTCTGGCTCCGGGTGTCAGGGTGGGCGGCAATTTGGTGACAGTGAATGTAGCCATGAGGTCCCTCGGGACGTGCTCTGGGGACACCCAGGTCGAGCTGAGTCACAGACACTGGGAGGTCGGAGAGGGGCCTGGGCTGGAGAGAGCCCCCATCTGACCTCGGGGCCCCTGCCACCGGCTTCGCTTAAGCCCATCTCTGTCCGCAGAGATGAGGGCCCTGCGTTCAGCCCTGGCCGTGCTGGGGCTTGGGAGCGTGGGGGCTGCTTTCACGTGCGCCAGCATCTACACCGGGGAGCTCTTCCCCACCGTCCTCAGGTAAGGGGGTGCCCGGGGCTGGGAGGGCACGGTGGGGACAGCCTTCCCCAGCCTCGGCCGTTCCCACCGCCATCTCCCTTCCACGTGGTCTCAGGGCCGCCCAGGTGCGTCCCGGCTCAGCCTGGACCCCTGAGCCACCCTGTACAGGGGGTGGGGGGGGGGGCCCTCACCGGTGTGTCTGCGATGACAGGATGACCGCGGTGGGGCTGGGCCAGATGGCAGCCCGTGGGGGAGCGATCCTGGGGCCTTTGGTCCGGCTGCTGGCCATCCACGGGCGCGCACTGCCCCTGCTGTTGTACGGCGGGGTGCCTGTGCTCAGCGGCCTGGCTGCTCTCCTGCTCCCGGAGACCCAGAGTCTGCCGCTGCCCGACACCATTCAAGATGTGCAGAACCAGTGAGTGAACTCCACCCGGGGCCACCTTCTTTGTACCCCCAGGGAAGCCCCGAATGGGGCAGCCCTGCCCCCCACCCCCTCCCCTGGGCAGAGGGAGAAGACAGGACACAGAAGTCTGGCTCAGTCACATCGTACATCTGTGGGAGGGGGGAGGCCAAAGGCTGGGTCTCCTGGCTGACAGTGTGGACTCGGTCTCCGGCCCCTTCATGCTACCATCTGAAGCCCTGATGGCTGGCCCGCCCTCCGCTCCACCTTACAAGAGGTCAAGGGGAAGGATGTGTGTAGTCCTTCGGAAGGGGGAGGGCCAAGGGTGCGATGGGCATTGTTGGGTGGCCTCATAGGCCCCAGACTCTCCCGCTGAAACCCCTGGATGGCTGGCAGGGCTGTCATCGTCACCCCCTCCCCAGGACGCTCTCAGGAAGCTCCTTCCTGGGCTCGGGAGAGCAGGGCAGGAGTCCTGCCCCAGTCCTCAGGAGGGCCACAGTGCAGGGCTCAGAGGTCACGCTGCACCCAGGAGACAAAAGCCTCTTGTCCTTCATGTCTGAACAGGGCGGTAAAGAAGACGTCGCACAGCGCTCCAGGACCCACTGTCCTGAAATCCACACACTTTTAAGCCTCCCGGGAATTCTGCAAAGTGACACGGGGAGGGGCACTTCTCTCCTTTGGAGAAGGCAGGACCGCAAAGGCCCCCATCTCTAGAAGAGGACGCAGGGGCGGCCTCTCTCTGCCTGAGAAGCCACCTTCCACAGAGAAAGCCCAAGAGGATGGCTTCTGGCTGCCGGCTGCCCTGTGCACCCTCACAGGACTCTCCCTCGTGACTGCGAGAAGGAGCAGGGACCCTGGGAAGCTGTCACCCCCCGCTCCCCTCCCCACTGCTCACGGCCCTCAGCGGCCCACGGCCCCCCTCCAAGCTCGGACGGCATCATCACCCAAGGTCAAAACTTCCCCAGCTCCTCGCGCTGGCCCCAGAGCCCCGCACAAGTCTCAGATCCTCAGCAGTTCCCAAAAGACAGTGCTGGCCTCCGGTCCCCTTCTCCACACTGCAGCCACAGAGCCAATCCTCCCCACCCCTCCTCTACCTGACTGAGTCCCTCCCAGACCCATGGCAATGGCCTCCACCATATGGCCAGGGTCCAGCCCGAGGCCATAGTGAAATCCTTACCCGCAGTCCTGGCCCCGCACCAGAGCCCCACCCGGCCAGCCTTGACATGCCCAGAGGGTTAGGGTGGCCTGCTCACCCCTTGGCCCCAGCTCCCACACAGAGCCTGGCAGGAGGCCCCCTGGTTTGAGGGAGACAAAAGAGGAAATAAAGGAACAATGACAGCCCCCAGCTGACTCCAGGGATGAGCCGTCAGGGGTGGGGATGGTGGGGAAGGCGGAGAGTTCTGGGGAGCTCCTCAAGGGGCTGGCCCTTTCCCAGGCCAAAGCGTGTCGGCCCTTTGCAGCCTGTTGTGCGCTGGGCATCCCCCTGGTACCCAAGGCATCGCCTTATCTTTTCCCAAACCCTTCAAGGAAGACAGCCCAATTTACAGATGGGAAAGTAAGGCTCAGAGAAAGCGACTGTCTGCGACCTGCAGCTGGGAGCAGAGAAGCAAGAGCTCAGCCCCGGTCTCCAGAGCCCTGGCTACGACATCCCCTTCCCCCCCAGGCCTCAGACTGTAAAACCGGGCAGCCAGTGAAGCCTCTTGAAGCTGACACCTCGCTCTCAGAACCAGCCAGGGCCCCGTGGAGTCCCCTGGCACCCCTTACAGGAAAACCCCAGACAAGGGCTCAGATGGAAGGTGGTGGACACCCGAGCCCCCAAACACAAACGTGGGTGTAGGCAGAAGCCATCTGCAACCCTTCGGGTCCCCACCACCCCAGAGCTGTGCTCAGGTGACCTCTGCTTCTGCCTGGGTCACTGTTTTCTGGGCAGCTCCACGAAGGGCTATGCCCTGACACGCACGCGCACACACGCACACACACACACACACACACACACCAGCGATGGGAACACTTGTGCTCGTACACGCAGATGAGCAGAAAAACAGAAAGCTGCTCCTTGCCCCCGGGAGACAGGATCACTCACTGGCCTGGTCTTTCTAGCACAGCCCAGGGGCCTCTCAGGGGAAGAGAGGTTGGGATCATGTCTTTCAGCCATCACAGGCTGCCCCTCAGTGCAGAACCCCAGGACAAAGGCAGTGGGGATCCCGTTTGTAAAGCTGCCCAAAGGCAAGTTTGTCTCAGCCTGCCCGGAACTTTTGGTCCTGTCTGCCTACTGCCCAGCTGAGCCCCAGCTACTTCCTTAGCCTTGCTCGGCATTCTTGGGGACCCCTGGTGTCCAGAAGCTTCCAGAAGAGAGAACACAGGGCTGGTGAGAAATGGCTCCCCCTCTCCCCTAGAGTGTTCTCTGGTTCACCAAGTGGTCAGAGCTACCCCTCTGCCCACATTCAGAGCAGACTTGCTCCTGGCCCTTCCAGGGGGTCCCAGTCTTCTAGAACCCAGGACCTACCTGCTTCCAACATGTCCTCCCCTCACTGAACTCAACAGGACCCGGAACCTGGGAGGTTCCAGGGCCCCACCCCTCTCGGGCAGCTAGGGGGTGTCATCACCATGGTGGAGTGGGGACTCTCCTGGCAGTGGTCACAGACCCGCTTTCCAGCTGGACACCATCACACAAACAGCAGGCCTTGGGCCACACCCTCTCTGTTGATGCTCCCCACAGGTATCTCCTGAGCCCAGAGGTGGCAGCAGCACCCTGCAATGGAAGAGCCATGGGAACTGGGTGTGGGAAGAACCCATCAACTACCCCCACAGGTTCATTCCCCCCATGGCAGTAGAGGCCTCAGGCACTGGGGACAGGACAGTGGTTCAGGACCCTCTCCAGCCATTCTCCTATCTCCAGCCAGGCCTGCAGCTCTCCCAGAAGGGGGTGTGGGGAGGGTAATGCAGGCTCCTTCGGCTCCAGAGACGAAAGGGATCCAGGAAAGGGATGTCCTCCCAGAAGGGTTCCAGCCCTGGCTGAGCTCGTGTTCCTTCCCCTGGGGGGTTGTGTGGTCTTCAAGGTCAAGGTATCAGCTAGACCCCACTTGGAGCTTCCTCCTCAACTCTGTCCTTGATCCTCCCCAAGTGGACTCCCCTGACATATCCTTGCAAGTACCATGTGTCCAAGAGTGAGGTTCCTGGAGTTCCAGTCACCCCCAGATGCTGTTTGCACACTCCTAGGGGTCACTGCCAGGCCAGCCAGACCCCAAGAAGCTCAGCTCAGGCCCAGTGTTAAGTTCAACACCAGATACCCAGACGAAGGAGCTGAGACTGAGGAGACCATATCTCACAGACGGATAAACTGAGTCCATGGTAGAGTCCAGAAATCTCTCCTCTTAAAACCAAGCCCTCATAGGAGCTCTTAGCTCCCAACACAGAGAGGAAAACACCCAGTCCTATAGCCACATGGCAGTGAGCAAGACTGGGACCTGTTCTTCCAACTCCTGCACTGTCCCTCTTTCCGGTCCCTTACTCTGATAGACTGTTTAGGACAATTCTAGAAATTTCTGGAAAAGAATGGTCCCTTCTTGGCACCATGGAACTCCTGCCAGTTTCTTTTTGTTTTCTTTGGCTAGCGGTGATGGGACAGAGGAAACTGAGATGTTTCCATCCCTTGGACAGAGAGAGCAGCCGCCGTCAAAGACCCGGGCGCAAGATCGTCTCTGGCATAGGGACAGGATGTCCTGGCAAGACTGCCCTGAGTCAGGGCCTCCCCCTGGCTTCCACAGCGGGGGTTAGAGCTGACCTCAGTTTCCAAGACTGTGAGCAGCGGGGGGCGAGCAGAGCCCATGCCTCCCCAGGTGGTTGGTTCAGAAGGGCAAGGAGAGGCAAAGTCTATGGAAATCCACACCTGGGGGGTGGCTACAGGAGAGCCCACTCTCCGGCCAGTGACATGAGTCTGGGGAAGAGCTCTCAAAGGTCCCCGGGGAAACACCCCATGTTAAGGAGGATCCTCAAGCAAAAGCTTCATTCCCTGATGGGAATGGGGAGCTGGAGCGGGGGAGCCCCAGCTCCTGTGGACATCAAGCCCAGGGACCCTGAGAGGGATCCACGCCTAAACATGGGCTGGACTTGTGAGCTGGAAGCTGCAAGAGGGAACTGGCCGGCGACAGAGCCACCTGTGTTTGGAAGCTCAAGAAGCAGATCCGAGGGGTGAAGGGTGATGGCCAGCCAAAGGCACGAGAAAGCAGAGACAGAAGGAGGTGAGATCCCCCAGCACAAAGTGGAGGAGACCCGAGTGGCAGAAGCAGGGCTGAGTCATGGCTCCTGTGTCCAGTGGCGTGGCCATCCACCACTGCCACGTGGGAGATGAGGACTTCCCACACTCTGCTCCCCAGAGAATGCCCATAGGCCTGGGGCCTCAGGTACGTATAGCCCTCGCCGTAAGTTTCTACTCCTTGCCACTGAGCTTAGCAAATACAGACAGGCCTTGCAGTGTGTTTGGGACCGTGGCCCTGTTCAGTGTCTCCAGGAAGGAGCAAACACCTGGGAGGGGGAGGTTCTGGAGCTGGAGGTTGGGGGGGTGGGGGAAGGGCTACAAATGATAGGATCCAAATCCTTAGAGATGCAGAAAAAGCAGAGACTCTGGAATTAGGCAGAACTAGGGGGGTCAATGCACACTCAGCCACTGAAGCTCTTGTCACCCGGGAATAACACCAGCTTCCCCAATGGCTTTAGAAACCCCAGGGCTCTTGCAAGACCCACACACAAGCAGCATAGACACACTTTAACCACTAGGGGGCAACATGACGCTCTTGCCTCTGGGGATTTGTCCTGAGGCTCTCAGGTGGCTGGGCTGTACCAGGCCACCCACCAGCTGGTCCGCAGCCCCATCCTCAGGCCAGGAGGGACATGGGGGTGAGACAAAGACAGGAACCCCAAACCGTGATCAGCCCAAAACTCTGGAGGCTACTTACCAGCTCTCACTGGCCAGTTTGTACCCAAACCCCAGAACAGAGCCAGGACCGATGTCCCAACAGTACCCATCCCCCAAAAAACTGCACAGGACCGTTGGATTTGGAAAGTTTTTGTTTTCTTTTCCCACACATTTCCGGGGTTGGGGTGTTTTCCAAGACTCAGACACATTTGTTAACAAAGAGAGAAAAAAACTGGGGGAGCAGGGAGCCCGTGGGCAGAGAAGTGACCCCAGCAGTCAGCGGGCAACGCCCGGCTCTCTCTCTTCCCTGATGCCCGCGCCCAACGGGTGCCACAGGCTGCTGCTCGCGGTATCTAGATAATTTGTCTTTAATATATATCTGCAGTTGCCTTTCCCCTCCCACCCGCCCCCCCCACCCCTGCTCCTCCAGCAGCTTCCCCATCAATGCACGTCGCCCGGCGGCACACAACACAACAGGCCTTTCCAGGCCCCGAGCCCCTTCCCTGGGCGGCACCAGGCCAGCGCCTCCTCCTGGTGGGCAGAGTCGGGGGCGCTTGGGGGGGCCACCCCACTGCCCCGCCCCGTCCCGTCCCTGCTCCCCTCCCGCTGGGCCACTGGGCCCACCCGCCCGCCCTTCTCCCACCGACTCTGGAAACCCAAAGGTAGGAAAGGGAGAAACCAGACACACAGAAGAAGTGGTGGAGAGGGAGGGAGGGGACAGAGAGACACAGCAAGCCTGGGATGGGGGCCGGAGGGCTTGGGAAGAGAAGGAAGGCAGGAGGGACCAAGGGAGGAAGAAAAATGGAGGAAATGAACAAGACGAGTAGTGGACACTTTACAAAACCCCCAGCCTTCCTTCCCGCCCAACCCCACCAAAATAAAACTACCCTCCCCCCTTAAAAAAATAAATCAACCCAGGGCTGTGAGCACGTGCCCTGCCCGGGGCGGGCGCAGAGCGGAGAGGGACAGACAGCCCCAGGACGGACAGCGCCGCCTCACTGGACCGTCGGAGGAAGGGGACGAGCACGGGGTTTCCTTTTCTATTTTTTTCTTTTTTCTTTCTTTCTTTTCATTTTTTCTTTCCTTTCTTTTTTCTTTCTTTTTTTTTGTTTTGTTTTGTTTTGTTTTTTTGTTGGTTTTTTTTGTTTTGTTTTGTTTTGTTTTTTTTGCGTTTCCTCTTCGTGAGAGAAGTCTGAGGCAGCCAGGGAGCGGGTCCCCAGAGCTCCAGCAGGGAGAGGGCTGCACCCTTGTCCCGGGCCCTCCCGGGAGGGGCGCAGCTGGCAGTGGGCGCGGCGCCGGGGCTCAGACGTAGTACTCCTTGTCTTTGTTCTTCTTGGCCTTGCTGGGCGTCTTGGGGGCGGCCGGGGCCTTCTCTTTCACCACGGCCCCGTTGCTCTGGGCCGAGTTACTGATGTAGTTCCGGCTCTGGTCCACCTGGTAGGAGCCCTCGTCGCGGTTGCGGTATTTGTACATGGCATAGAGGAGAATCAGGATGCAGAGCGCCGCCGCCGCCACGATGCCCACCACCATGCCCGTGGTGCTGCTGGACTCCCGGATCACCTCCACGGCGCCCGGCGGGCCGCGCTCCCCAGGCCCCGTGGGGTTGGCTGTGGGCAAACGGGGGAAGCCGGGGGCGGCGGTCACGCCGGGGCGCAGGGGAGGGGGCCTCCGCGGCTCGAAAGACGTGGGGGCCCCGGGCCCCAGGGGGGGGTTCTCCAGCAAGGGCTGCAACGGGTCTCGGTGGTTCATTTTGCCCGCAGGCAGGTTGGGGGCGGGGGCGGAGGGGGCCAGCAGCACCCCGGGGGCGCCCGTGGCCCCATCTGTCCTGAGGTTGGGCCGGGGAGCGGGTTTGCGGGGCGAGAGGAGGGTGGTGCGGTCCGTGACCAGGGGGAAGGTGGTGTAAAAGTCCTCGTCGTCCGTGGGGGGGAGGCTGGAGTCAAAGACCTCCCCGGACGCAAAGCCGGAGGCCTCGATGGGCTCCTCGCAGTCGCTGTCGTCCTGCTCGGCCTGGCACGGGCCCCCGGCGGGCGGGCGGCGGGCCGCAGGCGGGGGCAGGGTGTCTTGGGTGGCGCCCACGCCCGTGAGGAAAGGATAGAAGGTGGGGGGTGGGGGCACGAAGGGGGACCGGGTGGCCACGGGAGGGGGATCTAAGGAGTCCTCCGTGATAATGGGCAATATTAACTCTCCTCCTAGAACAAGAGAGAGAAGAGAAAAAACAGGGTGTCAGCGAGGGCCCAGGGTGCAGGCGGCCGGCACGAGAGAGAAACAACAGCCTCACACACCCAAATCGGTTCCAATTGGCTTTGGCGGAGACTAGAGCGGGCCGCGCCCGCCCGCCAGCCGGCCGGAGCACTGCGCTTTAAGCGGGCAGCGGCTCAAATGCCCTGGGCGCCCCACGCACGGGCTCTGTGGCTCACTGGGTTTTGGTCTTTTGTTTGTCTTAAGAAACCAAAAGGAACAGAAAGGAAAAGGAAATCGAAAAGAAACGGAAAAAAAAAAAACAACTCTACCGGTTTAAGGCTTAAAAACAGATACAAGAGCAGCATTTAAACAAACCTAACAACAGTATCTTTTAGGGTTTTTTTTTTTTTTCTAGATATTTCTCTTTTTTTGCTTTTGTTTTTTTTTTTTTTTTCTTTTGTTTTTAAAAAAGAAGATAGCATACCACGGAATTCAGGCAACTTACATCAACAAATAGGCCGTGTGATTTTAGCATGAAGAAAAAAATTACAAACAGAGCTGTGTAAGCGGGTTCTCCCGGAAAAAATAAGAAAAAAACAACTTTTCCGTACCACGTTTTCTGTCTATCTGTTTGGTATCTCCCTCCCTCACTCTTCTCTCCCTGGACATCTTGCTTCCTCCTGAATACTCTCTCTCCTCCCTCACTGTGCCCTCTCCCCCTCATTAAACACAAAGCTAAAATCTTCACAGTGCAGGCTGGCATTGAGAACCTGTTACCGCCACTTGGTGTCAGCGTGTGGGGGGGGGGCAGCGGAAAGGAGGGCTGGGGGAAGAGGTTCATGGCTGGCAGCTACATGGGTGAGAGGACTGGAGAGGGGATGATCATGGGAAGCTTTGAAGGCTAACTGCTGGCCGGCCATGGGAATATGAGAACTTGACGGTGGGAGGCGACAAGGTTCATGAGAAAGAGCGGGCAAGGAGGAGACAGACACACTGGAGAAGGGTCCTGTCCCATAGGACTTTGGGCAAGGTGGTGAGAAGCCATGTAGAGGCAGGGAGGTGGGGAGGGGGTGGGAATGAGGGAGGGAAGTGGACTGGGACACGTGAGTCCTGAGCTAACCCTAATTCCCCAACTTTCTCTTTCTTCACCCTCCACCTCTGACCCCCACTGGCTTCCCCCCTCCCCCTCCCCAGAACCCCCATGGGCCGCCAGGACCTGACCAGGGCTTGACTGCCTCTGGCCCTCTTATTATTGTTCAAACAATAATAAAACAACGGAAAGAAGAAGAAAGCAAAAAAAGAAAAGAAAATACATACACAGCCATCTGGGAAGGAAGCACTTGCTAATACAGGGCCCCGGGCAGGGTTGGGGCGGGGGTACACTAGTGGGCAAGGTTTGTGGGGGGTGATTAGGTCTCCTCTCTCCCTAGGTCTTATAACTGAGGTACTCTGGGCATAAACTGCAATTCCCATCAGCCCTAAAGGGTGGGAACTACAACTCCCATTAGCTCTTGGAGGGATAAGGACTACAATTCCCATCAGCCCCTGGGTCAACAACTACGACTCCCATCAGCCTACTACCCCTTCCCAAATACTGCAACCCACTGGTGTGGGGTAGAGCCAGCAGGAGTCTGGCTCTAAGCGGCTGAGGGGAAGTCTTCCTCCTCTTAGAGGGGGCACCTCTAGGTCTGGTTGGGGCTGAAGCTTTCCTCTCTAGCTCTCCCTCCACCCAAGCCCTGCCCTAACCTTGGTCTCTGCAGGGTGTGGTTTTCATGACTCCACAACCCTCTACCCCCTCCTTTAGAAGTATCCCAGGGCCCCACTGCAGCCAAGCCAGCCACCTGCCACTGCCACATCCTCCTGCACTCTAAGCCCGCCAGGGTCTGCGCTTGCTGTTCAAACACTGCTGATGTTCACATCCCAAGCGCCAGCAACCGGGCAGTGCTGTCCTTGGCCACGCCAGCCAGCCACAGCCAAGATCTTGCCATTGAACTTGTAGCTTGCCGAGCTCCTCAGGCTGCTCCTCCCACCAGACTCCACTCTCCCCCTGGGCGAGGGTTCACCCCAGACTGTGAAGCCCCAGGGCACCTGGCCTTCCTGGGGCTCCGCCTCACTGAGAAACTGAGCCAAAAGCAGACAAGCAGGTCCTGTGGAGCTGGGACTGTCCAACATCGGTCTTTTATGGAGGAGGATGCAGAGGCCTGGGGTGGGCAGGACTTCCCAAGGTCACTAGGGCCGAGTCTCTCAAGGAGCCTGGAATGGTCTGATTCCCCCTCCCCATGCCCGCAATAATCTGCTTGACTCTTAGCTCAGTTGCTAACCCAGGAGGCCACGCTGTGTGACTGTGGACAAGCTTCTCTCTCTCTTCTCAGTTTCCTCATCTATAAAATTAAAGTATTGGGCTCCAGGCCCAGGGCGAGGCCAAGGCCGGGCTCCCACAGACCTCCAGCCTATGGATGAGCAATTTGTCCCTCTGGCCCCTCCTGAGCTCTGGACCCACTACGGACAGCCCAGCACCCTGGTCCCTGGATAAGGACAACACTCCGCTTCAGCTCCTGGGGGGAGGCTGGCAGCCTGTGTCCAGTGATGCCAGGGTTCCCCTCCCTGCTGGGCCATACCCCCTCCCCGCTTCCTGTACTTTGCCTTCCGTTCAGAGAACGCCTTGCCCCTGTGGTTATCTCACTCATCCGTCAAGCCCAACCAAATACCTCCTCTTCCAGGAAGGCTTGAGGCCCATCTCCTTAGCACCCAACACGGTGCCTCATATCCAGGGATGGCATGGAAGCCCCTCTCATGGGCCAGAGCAACTGGGTTCTGAATGGCCTTTCTCTCCTGGCCTAAGACAGTAGGCATTGTGGAGTTCACCCTGATACCGCCTTGCTCCATGGCCCCAGCCCTCCCCTACAGCCATCTCTACCTTCCGTCTTCCATGGGGCCACCAGCAGCTCCTGGAAGCTTCAGGATCAGGCTTGTCTTGGGCAGGCTTGTGTCCCTCAACTGGCTGCCCATACCTAGGGCCCTGGATGCTAGGGCCCAGGGAGGAGTCCCATGCTAGGGGGCTCGTCATGCCCTAGAGGGGCTGATCAGGCCAATCAGGGCACAGACCTTATCTTTCTATTCTCTTTCTCACCCCCAGATAGACTTGGGGAGGGCAGGGGGAAGGGCTTTAGGCCTTGGGCCACAGACAATTCCTGCCCCGCCTGAGCCCTCTGCAGCCATTTGCTCTAACACACTGGTTCTTTGGGTCCTGGGGGCACACAGGTTTCCCCTGTGCAGTCTCTCCCAAGCTCCAGAGCCCTCCCAGGCCTAGTCACATTGACTCTCGTCCTTGTCCTTCTACCCCCGCTGTGTCCTGGCCTCCATATCCAGGTCTTAGCCCTGTCCCTACGTGCCTAGTTTCTCTAGGAGCTTTCCCTAGGCCCTGCTCTGTCCACGGCTTTGACAGCATCTCCTGAGGGTGTCCTGTGCTCACCCACGTCCTCCATACCAGCTGTCATCTCTGCCCCTCACCGCTCCCACTCTGTCCCCAAGATAGCATGCTGCCAAGACCCCACACTCTCTCCTTCCTCCAGATTCATTCCAGCCAATCTGGGCTCTGTGGCCAGCAAGTCACATGCAATATAGGGTACTGGGCTTTCCTGGGGGTCATACACTGGTCCAGGAGGGGTCAGGCAAGCTTGCTCTGGTGAGGATCTGGAGCAAAAGAAGGCCCCTCAGCGACTCCTCACTGTGAAAGCCCAACCAGGGGCTCCCTGGGCCACCCTGGCCATTGGACATTGGAGGGAGCAGACTCGCAAAGACTTGTAGGGGTGACTGGGACCAGGTTCAGCTCTCCAAGGGTGCACCCAGAGATGGGGTGCCCCTGGGAGTCTGATGAAGAGCCTAGGCCACTTCCTCCCCTACCCCACGTCAGGGGGCTGCGGCGCTTGGAAGAACTCACAGGCGCATTTATCACAAACCCCACTCCTCCTCTACTCTTAAGTTGAATGTCAGGGCACGTAAGCCCCACTTGCTAGAGAATTCCATCTGGCCAAGGAGACCAGCGGCCATTCCTGAGCACCCCTTCCTCCCCCTGCTCCCCTACCTCTAGGGGCTGCTGCACCAGTCCGCTGAGCTCTTTCTGCCTTCAGGACACAGAGGCTCCTGACTAGAAACCTACCCAAGAACCCCATTCCCACCCAACCAGGATGGGCCCACCCACAGCATGGAGAACTGAGGCCAAAGCCCCACCCATAAGCTCTTGGTACCTGCCCTGGGCTGGGAGGGCCAAAAAGCCATAGCCCCCAGGGCATTTCATGTGGGTTAAAAAGGGAGCCCCTCAGTGTGGCCACGGCTTGTCAGGGGCTTGACTTGGCACATGGTCTCTCTGGGCACAATCAGAATAAGGCACTCTGTCTTCCTGGTGGACACCACCCTGCTCCCAGGACCAGGATGAGCAGCTGGGTGAGCACAGAGCGCCGGCTAGCTCTCAGCCCTTACTCACCTGTTCCAGCCCAGAACCAACCACCTATGCCACTGGGTGCGGTAGCCTGGAGGATGGAGCCTCACCCCACTTGGACACCCCAGCATAGCCACAGCAAACATCAAGGTGGACCCAAGGTCAGGCAGGGCTCTTTCTTGTCTTGTGTGTGTGTGTGTGTTTACATGCAAGAACATCCCGTCAAAGTCCATTCCTGTGCACCTGGGCACACATCTCTAAGCCTGTGTGTGTGTGTACACAAGCCTCAATGGATCCAAGTGCATGGACTTGGGCATTAGGGAATCAGAACAGACGTATGCATGTAAGTGAGCCTTTCATGGGGCTTGTGTCCACCCGCCTGAGCCTGAGCCACTCGTGTGTGTGTGTGGTGTGAATGCACGCCTGTGCTGCCGAGGTCATGTGAGCACACCACCACGGGTCTGAGCATATGAGGTAGGCTTCATGAGCGCCCCTTTTCCCAAACTCATTTTCACCTTTTCCACTGAGACATCCCTTGCAACTAGGTACGGTTACATGACTGAGCCAGGGGCACTGCCAATATTGGCCCACCGGAAGTCCCTATGTGCGATCTGCCGTGCTCTTCCTCCTCCTTCCGGTGACCTTGCAAACCACATGGTGAATTTAAAGGAGGAGCCATAAGATGGAAGGATCACCTTGGTGGGGCTTCCCCTGAGTGAGAAACCTCCCTTGAGATACCCACTGAGATTTGGGGGTCATCTGTTCCAGAAACAAATGTTACCTGAACTAATACAGACACTGAACCAGAAACGTGCATCACAAGAACCGGTGGCCTTCCGGTAACAATCCAAGGAAACGGCTGGAAAGATGCAGAACCACAGAAAAGCAGTGGCAGGACACCTGCTTCCAACCCTGCTTGTGATGACCTACAGGGAAGGCCAGGTGTCTGCTGAGGCTGAGGCACCAAAGGAACATGCCAGAAAGTCGGGGTGCCGGTTCCGGCTTTTACTGTCTGCTTTCAGCCACATATCACAAGAAGACAAAGTTAGGCAAGAGTGGGTAGGTTTGCAAGCAGAGAAGGGAACAGAGAGAGCCCAGGGAGGGGAGGGGAGTGCCAAGTGTCAAGAGAGCCCCTGCTTCCAACCCGCAGATCAAAGAGAGGTCAGTAATGGCTTCGAGGGAACATGACCCAGCGAAACCTCCCTCTGAATAAGGAGGGCTCGGCCGTGCCCCACAGATCAGTCTAAGGACATGGCCTTTCCACCTACTGTTTCCGAAGCCCTCAAAATAGTCATGTCTAAATTAAGAGACAAGCAAGGATTCAGAGAAACAAGGAAACAAAGCGCTTGACAAGTATGTCTAGGAAAGAACGCTGAGTGCAGTTATCTCGACAGCTTGAGCCTTTGGGCCCCCAAATATGCAGGAGCAGGAAGTGGCTGTCAACACCATGGGGCCCCCAAGAAGGACATTTTCCCAACACCCACTTCAGAGATGGCCGTGGAGAGTAAGAACTGGGAAGGACCTCACACGGGCCAGCACCAGGGCCACAAAGGAGAGGGCGTTTCTTGGAGACGGGAGAGGTTGAATTTAAGGAAGAAACTTTCCCACTGCAGGGGGGGAGGGCTGGATTTCCTCAACTAGTTTCCTTAAAACCAAGAGCCTCTGTGTGTCTTCTTTCATCCTTCCCTTTCTTGAATTAGAGTGGCCATGGTGGCCGCCTCTGGCCCACCCCCTGGATTCGGGGTGTGCGGAGCTGTGTGGACAGTGAGATCGGCTATCCTGTTAGTTCACAGGGACCCGGACCACATATGAGCCTCAGGAGCAAGTCTGGAACCGACAGTGGGCCACCGCCTGCCAGATACCCTTACCTCTGCCTTGACAGCCCTGAGTGGGAGGGGCTTCAGGGTGTCAGGAAGATTGACATGGATTATGGGTGGCCCAAAGGCCACACCAGGTAGATAAGTTGCCATCTGGTCCCCAAATCTGTTTGTGCTTCCTTCCTGGGGGACTTCCCGGACGCAGAGCTGTGGCCACAGGACTGAGCAGAAGCAGCAGATGTAACATGGGTCTCCCTCCTGGGCCTGACCCACAGCACCCACCCCTTCGGGACCCCGCCCTTCAGTCACCTTCCACCACAACTGAGGTCACCCGGGGAGGGCGGGGAGGGCGAGGAGGCCCTGAGTTAGCGCGTGCTGAGGAGCGGCCCACCCACCAGGAACACTGGTTTGTGACTTTAAAGGAAGGACACACACGCTTCTGTGTGACAAATCACAGGGTGGCGGAGGCTGTACCCATTATGGCAACTGGTGTCACCTCAAGAAACACTGGAAGGGGGGTGCCTTTGTGCCCCTGGGTTCTGAGCGGTGTGTGGGTCTGAGCAAGCGTGTCTGTGTGTCTTTGGACCTGAGTCCGTGAACGCCTCGGGGGGGTCTCGTCTACGCATGCCTGGGGGCCAAGCCTCAGGAGCAATGTGCACCTGTGGGGTGAGCGCACGAGCTGCTCCCGCATCTGGGAACCTGACTACACGAGCCCGCGTGCACCCTTGCGGGTCTGATCAGCTGTGTGCATGCACACGGGGGTGGGCATTTTGCTGGGTCTGAGCATGTCTGCACGGCCCAAGAGCCTGAGGATAGGAAACCCTCCCCCGTGCAGCTGGGGTGTACGTTTGAGCACAGGAGTAAGTGGGTCAATACCTGTGTGGGCCCACATGGGACGGTGTAGACATGAGTGAGTGAGTGTGTGTGTGTGTGTGTGTGTGTGAGCATGTGTGTGTCTCTGAATACAAGGGTATGAACGTAAGAATGAGCCTCTGCAGGTCCGAGCTTGGGGGCCTCGGAGGGTCCCCTCTCATGGGGCAATGGGAGGGGGGCAAGTGTGCCTCTTTGGGAACAAGCACGCATGCCAGGCCACAACATCCCTCTGAGGGTGTGTCTGTGCGTCCGAGTGCCTGTGAACTTACTTGCGGGATGCTGAAGGTTTAAGCATGGGTGGGGCTGCGCCACAGGTGCCTGAGAGCCTGGGCACAGGTGTGTGCCTCCCGGAACTCATGTGAACGTGTGTGCACGTGTGCATGCACGTGTGCGGCTACAACTCAGGGGGTCTGGGTGCCCTGTACATGCCTGTTCTGAACACAAGCACACAGCCCCTTGGAACCCTCTGTGAGCATCTGTAAGTCTGGGTGCGCACGGAGGACGTGGTAGGAGCACGTGTGTTACGCAGCGGGATCTGTACACACGTGTGCGCCTCTGTGCGCTGACCGCAGGTGTGGATCTCTGGGCGTCCGAGGATGTGCGTGGGCAAGCACACCCTGAACACACTCGCCCGTCACAAGGGTCTGGAGTGGGCGGGAGCTTCTGAGAGTGTGCATGGGATCCCAAACGTTTGGTCTGCGCCTCAACAGGTCGGAGCGTGTGTGGGAGAGTGCCTCCACGGGCTGAAGACGCCCCGGGTGCACACCCTGGTGTGACGAGCACACATAAGTGTGAAACACTGTGGGTCTGAGCAGGTGGGCATTGGTGAGCGAGTGGGCAGGTGTGCGTTTGCTGGGAGATCCCTACACGTATGTGCATGGCTGTGTGTGTGTGTGCCTCTGTGTGTGCATAGAAGTGTGTGCCTCTGGGGATCTGAGTCTGGGCGTGCACTTCCCATGCACCCCGAGGCAGGGCACACTCCGATCCCTACAGGGGCCCGGCCCACAACATGATGTGTGGATCCGGTGGGCTAAGACGGTAAGACATGATCCTCTATGCAGAGTACGACCCCACTAAAGGCACTCCCATTCCAAGCAATCTAAACGCTGTCGGCCAAACAAAATCCTTGGATATCCAACCTCAGGTGAAATACCCATGAAATATCCTTGGATTCCCAACCTCGGGTGAAATACCCATTTTCCTGGATGATCTCACCAAGCTGCAAGGAGGAGGAGTGGGGCCCGGGGTCTCTGAAGGGGCCCAGGTCAAGGGAAAGAAAGGGAAGCAAGTCGGGATGATCCCAGGCTTGACATCTGGACGCAGCGAGGAGGACCTGGCAGGTGGGAAGCATGCCAGTGTCTGGGGTCCGTTGGGTGAGCCCCTGGTTAGCCACTGTTTCCAGCCGGGCTGCCCTTAACTCTAACCCTGACCTTGGAGCCCAAGGAGGCCTGGCCCTTGGCTAGAGGAAAAAGCTTCCTTTTTTCCTCTGGGGACGCAAGAGGGGCTCTGGCTGGAGTCCCCTTTTCCTCTAAGTAGGGGGACGACATGGTCTAAATCAGCCTGAGGGGCTCTGGAGTCGTCTTGGTCCTCGCCTGGCCTCCCATCAAGATAAAAATCCAAGCGGAAGCATTTCAGAGCTGCACGAGTATGGAAATGCAGGCGTGTGCTGTGCCCATCTCGGGGAGAACCGGGGGGCTTCAGGGGGCTTCGGGCGGCTTCCTCTGGAGGCTTCGGCATGCACTCTGCCCTCATTTTGAAGCCAGGGGCCCGGCGGCCCAGCAACCCTCTCCCCCAGCTTCACTCCTCCTCCGCCCTCCATTCTCCCCTCATAGGTTTCGCCCTTTGAACGGGGGAGGGCAGCTGACCCGCCTCCTTCAGCTCCGGCTCGCTCCCTTGTCCCCACACAACCTAAGGTGCACACACTCGGCACTGCAGCTGGGAAGCTAGAACTTGGGTAGCTAGCTTGTGGCCCTGGTGCGGCCCAGGGTGGGCTTCATGTCCCTGCACCGTGGCAGTCTGGCCCAACACTTTTCTCTGTGGGGTCCAGGGAGAACAGTCCCTTCCCCCCTCCGCCCCCCAGAGTGAGCACATGCATGCAAACACATGGGATGGGGCCAAGTGACCTTCTCTCATGATCCGCCAGCCCTTGGTCCCCAGAGTCCTATCCCAGGGCTCTCATGGGGCCATTCATCACAGCCAGTTTCCAAAGGCCTGGGCTCAAGGCACTGCTTCCATGTCCAGGAAAGCCCAGTCCTGACGAGTCAAAGGAGTAAAGCAGGGTCAAGGGAGGAGGGCCATATGGAAGCTGCCAGATGCCCAGAGCCTCTCAGAGCAATGGCAGAGCACCGGCGGCGGGGGGGGGGGGGGTGCATCCCTGAGTTTAGACGGCCTAGTGAGATGGAGCCAGATGGCCCCCCAGCAGAGGGGCCCCCCCATGGTGGAGGGCATCTGTTCCAGAAAGCACCAGCTCTTGGTTGTGGATGGGGAGGCCTTTCCAACCCAGCAGCCTACAGCTCCTCCAAGTGCCTCAGGGCCCAGGACCACCAAACAACCCTCTTCAGCCCCGGCTGATGGTGTCGGGGGGCCTGTGGCCCAGAACTGTCTCTCCCCGTTGTCTCTAGAAGCTGAGCCTCTACCCCAGGGCTCTACGGTTTTTCCTGCTCTCCCCACACTCCTTCCACGGTTGCAGCCTACCTCAGCTGGAGCGTCTCCTCTGGGACTGGCAGACCGCCCCCACCCCAGGCCAGATTCACACTGCCCGGGTCACACTGCCCACCTCACCTGCCCAGTCACCTCCCCCAACCCCGCAGGAGTCTGCCCAGCCTCCGGCTTTCCAGCAGCAATAGCCCAGGTGCCACACATCGCAAGGGAACCAGGAGAAGTCTCTGGAAACCCCAGCCATGGATGACGCTCCAGGCCACCACCATGGCCCATAACCCTTTGCTGGGAAATCTGGCCACATTCAGTCCTTCCTCCCTTCTCGCTGCCGGCTGTAAGCACCAGGACCTCAGCTTCCCAGGCCCTCCCTCCCCCCGGGGTCCTCTCAGCCACCCCCAACCCTGCACCCATTGTGCCACTCCACACCCCACCTTTCTCATCGGCGCTGGGGGCCCACCCCACCCTTCCTTTGCCAATAGGGTCTCTCTCTGGGGCCCCACCCTTCTCTCCCACTAAAAGGATCCGGCAGAGGCCTGGAACGCCACCCCCAGGAAGCCTTCCCTCCCAGCCCTGCTCTCCTGCAACAGCAGCAGCTCCACTAGAGATCTAGACCAGAACTCCGGTCCCGATCTCCCCAGGGGACCACACATCTGGCCAGGCGCACCTCCCAGCCACACACTGCCAGGCACAGAGCTGCTGCATGATAGACGGCCCCAGTTTAGTCTGGCCACCTCCCTGAGACCAGGAAAGAGGAGGGTTCTGGATCCAGCGGAGATCTCCTCTATTGCTGACCCAGGGAGAAAAAAAAAATCAAGCCGCAGGGACTGATGGGAGTTGCAGTTTAGGACGCAAGAGCTGATGGGATTTGTAGTTCCTAGGTCTGCATTCTCCCACCTACCCTCCCCCTCTACCCTCGGCCCCATAAAGACTCATGGGAGCTGCAGTTACTCATCTTGCTTGGGAAAAGTCTCCCTCTTTGTTTCCCGGCAGTCCTTGGCCCTAAACCCCAGGATCCCAAGCTAAGGACCTCACTACCTCCGAGGGCTGGGGCACTGAAGAGCCAGAAACTGCCTTGCCAGAGGGACAATTTGAGGGACCTGGAGGGGAATGGCAGGAAGGCAGAGGAAGCTATCAGGAAAAGGTAAGGCCTGGCAGCAGGCCCCTTGGGCTCGGGCAAGGTGGCAGGGACAGTCGCCCCCCTCCCATCAGCGTCACCTGGGCCCGGGGCAGGGGAGGGGGGAAAGGCACTCACCAGTACTGGGCTCACACTCTTCCAGGTCCTCGTCATCACTTGGACACTCAGCAGAGGCCACTAAGAGGTCATCTGTGTTCTGTGGGCGACAGGAGGGAGGGGTGGGGAAGAGGGTTCGGGGGTGGGTCAGTAGGCCCAAAAGCCACCTCTGTAGGTGTGGCACCACACAGGAGATGGGTCCTGGGCTAAGACACACACACCCTGATCTGTTGCCCAGTTCTCCCATTGCTGGCTGGGTGACCGAGAGCCCCCCGTTCCCCACGTGCAAATACAGACTGGCCAGCTCCCACCCTGCAGCAGCTCCCACAGCTCCTGGAGATCAGTGGGATGGCACGTGCTGTGTCTTTCATTTCTAGGAAGCTGAGAGGCTGGACGCCGGACCTGGGGATGCAGGGCTGGAGCAAGGGGACCCAGGGCATCAGGGATTTGAGGCATGGGGGCCTCTGGAAGCCAGCACAGGCAGAGAAGGGGAAGAGGACCTGGGGTAGGAGGTAGCGGGTGGCTCATGGCTCCAACCTCACTACCCCACTACCCATCATCTCTCTCCCAACCCCCTTCCCAGAGCCCGGAACCAGGCTGCACACAATAATTAGGGCTGTGGTTGCCATGGCAACGGGAGTCGACTTTGTCAGCATTTTCTCTCCTCCTGATTGCAAAGAAAGAGAATCCCCAAGATGAGTGAATGTAAGGGGGCGGGGAGGGCAGTGTGCTCAGGGTGTGTTGGGGAAGAGACCCAAGGAGGGAAACCCGAAATCCAGGCAGGAATGGAGCCCAAGAGGGGCAGGAAGCGGGGAGAGGGCTCCTAAAAGCCAAGGGTGGGAGGAGTCTGGGGTGGGGAGGGGTGAAAGGGCCGATTGGTGCCTTTTCTCCACTCCCCCACCCCCGCACTCCATCCCATCTTCAGAAAACTGGATTTCCTTCTGCATCCTTGCCCCCCACCAGCCCCAGCCTCTCCTGTGGGGGCTTTTCCAGCACAGCTGTGACCCCGAAGGCCCCCACCCCCTCTTCCACCTGGATGGTCAGTCTGTGACCTCCCACTGAGACAGGGGCACCCTTCCTGCCGGCTGTGCCCAGTGCCCAACCTTGGGTAGGACCATGGCTTTCCTCCAGGGCTCCTTGCTCCCTGGGACAAGGCCTGGCCTTCGGAGACCCTAGCTTTTCTTGGCAGTGAAAGCAGAGGGGACGGGGGTCCAGACTTCTCTCTTCCCCTGCATAAGCCTGTCAGCCAGTGCCAGGCCCCCTACAGCACAGACTAGTAGGGAGGAGGGACTTCAAGTTCATGGAGTCCGGCCCTCATTTGCAGACACTGAAGACAGGCTGGTGGTAGAGTGGGGACACCACCCCCCAGGCTGCCCTCAGACCTCTCCCTCACCCTGGGAGCTCAGAGCTCTCTCCAGGCACAGAGTCAGCAGCCATGGGTGATGAGGGACAGAAGTAGCTTGGGCGAGGGGGACTGAGTGACTGAGTAAACCGTCCCGGGGCCCCAGTCATTGATGGTGACAATCAGAAAACTCAGGGGGGCCCCCGAGTTGCCACCGTAAGTCACACATGCTCAGATGGCTTTTGGGACCCGGAAAGCCAGGCCTGTCCTGCCCCATGAGAGCCTCATTCCCCAGGTTCGACCCCACTCCGACTACAAGAGAAGATAAACTCAAATCACTTGGGCTTGTCCTGATCCGGAGAGAGCGCCTGAGCAGGTGGGGTGGGCAGCACGGAGGGTAAAGCACTAGGAAACCGTCTGCACCAACAGCCCCTCCGACACACAGGCACAGGGCACCCTGCCAGGCGGGGACACCTGCTCCAGGTCCCGAGGAGAAGACATGAGAAGGCAGAGGGCTTGGAGTCCCACTGCGAGGACACCAGCAATCCAGGGGACACTGTTGCGGGCCTCCGAGAGCCCCCAGAGAGCGGCGGCCACCCCTAGCTGAGCCCCTGGCCCCTCCAGGGCTGTGTCCTAGGTGCCCAGCCAGAGCAACGCCATCCCTGCCCGCACCCCACTGGGCCTGGCCTCCGGTGTGGGCAGGCAGACGGGGCCGTCCCTCCCTCAGCCCAGCGCAGACTTCTCCCCTCTTAGGCGGTCTCCCCTGGTCTCGCTAGAGGACCAAACTCCCCCTTAACACTGGGCCCGGGCCCTAGAAACAGTGACCACCTTCCCACAGACAACATCCCTGGTCGCCAGGCCACTTTGGAAAGGGAGGCCTTTCCCACCTCACCTGTACCACCGCCATGATGACGAGGAGACGGCAGCCTCCAGGATCCCACCAGACCCCCCCCAGACCCTCCCCTGGGCGGCAGAGTTGCTACCGGACATCAGCCCCGCCCCCCACCCAAAGCCTCACGAGGCCTCGCTGGTGGCCCCGAGGGCCCTCACCTGGGTGGTGCTGTCCCTCAGCGTGGGGGAGCGGCCCCGGCGCGTGGTCGTGGTAGCCATGGTGGTGGTGGTCTCCATGATGGTGGTCGCCATGTCGGCCAGCAGGGTGGTGGCCGTGGTCTCCGCGCTGAGCAGCACGGACGGCCCCTCCCCCACCAGGCGCAGGTGGCCTTCGGTCCGCACGTTGGGGTCGCTCTCGGCGGCCAGCGCCAGCACCTTGAGCCCATTGTAGTAGAGGCCGGACACCTGGCCCTGGAACGGGCGGCCCTGATCCCGGCCCCCGATCTTGATGGCAGCCTGGCTGTTGAAGATGGTCAGCTGGCGGCCTGGGGGTGTGGGGGGGAGTTGGTGGGGGCGATGGGCAGGGGAGGGGCAGGCAGCGGGGAGAGATCGGAGAGGGACAGGGAGAACGGAGGGAAGCCAAAGGAAGGAAAGAGGACGGAGGGGGAAACCAGCAAGGGGCAGGAGTGGGGGGTTGGAGAAGCGGGGAAGGGGCAGACACCAAAGGGAAAGTCCTTGTCAGCCACAGCCCCCGGCCCAGCCAGGCGGGGACCCCGGAGGGGGAGGGTCCCCAAGGCACACATGGGCTGGGAAAGGGAGCCCAGCTCCCCCCTCTCCCCGCCATGCTCATGCCTCTGACCTTCCCATCCCCCTCTCCTCTCCTGCTCCAGGGGCACCGCACCCCGTTCTTCCCCATCCCTCAATTTGATCCCCGTCTTCTCCCCCTGCTTCCCCAAACGTCCCACGCCCAGTGTCCAGCCCAGAGCCATGGAGCCCTCAGAAGCAGCAGACAGAGGAGACAAAAAGGCAGAGACACAGAGAAGGAGACTGCCGGGCTGAGCGGTCAGTCAAAGCAGAGAGGGAGCAACCGCCACCCACCGACGTGCCGGAGGTGAGGACGGTGCGCGGGAGGAGGGCCGGCGTGCGTGAGGGTGGGAGCAGCCACGCAGACCCCGCTCTGCCCTGCCAGCCACACCAAGCCCTCTGACCTCTGGCCAGGCTCCCCTCTCTCCTGCCCCCCCCTCCGAGGCCCGGCCGCTGCCCTGCCCAGGAGGGGGACCAGGCCCTGGAGAGCAGAGGCCTTCCTCCCCGCCCGGATGTGCAAGCACAGAGATGGAAAACGTTAAAGGGACCTTGCTTCGCTCGCTGACAGCCAAAAACACCCCGCTCCAGCTCCAATCTCGCTTGTCACTCAGCAGCTGACACCTCAGCATCCCCCCTTGGGTGGGGTTCGGCTGTTCTTTTTGGTTTTAGTGAATCTGGGGGTCGGTTTAACCCTCTGAGTTTGTTGCTTTGGTTTGGTTTTTAGAAAAGAGATTTATTGTGTTTTAAGTTTAGATTTAACTTTTGTTTTGGTGTTGCTTATTTCGGGAGGAGGGGGACAGAGGATTGACTCCACGGCCCCCCCCCTGCTCCCCTGGACCTTCAGCTGCGGGCGCTGGGGGGTTTAAGACCTGGCTTAGCCCTCGTTAGCCTCTGGTTAGTGTCTCTTTAAAGATCTGGTTTAGAGTTAGATGTCTGTACATCCTGCCCCCAAAACCTGGGCTGAGGATCGTCCAACTTGTGAAACCCAAACTCTCTTCGGAAACACGGGTTCCCCAGGGCCACCCAACCATCTGTCTGACCCTCCCTGGCGGGGACTCTGCTGGGCTGTCTGGCTCCCTCCCACTGCCCAGCTCTTACTCCAGCATCACCATCTTACAAATGGGGGTGCCGGGACCCACAAATGCTGAGCCCTCGTCAGTAGCAGCTGGAACACCAGACCCAGGGAGGTGCTCGAGGACTACCGTCCACAGATAATTCCCAGGCATAAGAGTTAGAAGACCATGAAGAGGAGAAGCCTCATGGTGGTCCAATGAGTTTGGGAAGTGAACGCTTCACAAACGACAGCTTTTGTTCTCGCAGGACTTCTCAGAGCCTTATTAAACCAACGTCCCTGTGTATCTTCGAGAGGAAGAAAAAGGATTTGGCATTTCCCAAGCTCATTTTACCACAAGTCTCTTTCTTGGGAAGCCTCTTATGGGACTTAGGCTGCTCCTTCTGCTCCCCATGTTTTGGAACTGGAAATTGGCTCATTCGATAAATATTTATTGAGCACCTACCCCATGCCAGAAGCTGACGTTAAAATCATCTCTCCAAGAGGGCCCAGATCTTGTTCTTAAATACCTTCCTGCTCCTCACTTCATCTCATTCTCCCAGCAGCCCCCAGGAGGTAGGCTGAGGGGCTGGGGGGCTCACCCCTCCTGAGAAAGGGGAAGCGAGTTCCTCCTTCCACACTCTGGAAAATACCAGAGCATTTTGCCCCATCTTTCACTTTGCAGAAGCGGAAACAGAGGTCTAAAGAGAGGGCGTGGCCCCGCAGCTAGGGAGGGACCTCTGGGGCTCATCATCACCTGAACAGAAAGCCCCCCCAGGGGCCTGTCCAGCTCTGTCTCCCTGGGGTCACAAGTTGTCCCAGCCTCAGCCCAAGCTGCTCCCTTGGCCTCTCTGATTCTGGGAGTGGGAGGTGGGTAATGGAGAGGAAGCTACAAAGGTCTGCGAACTTGGCCGAACTCCTCAAAGGGTTAAAGTTCGCCCCGCTGGAGAGAGCAACCCAGTGCGGCTGGGGGCTGTAGGTTTTAGCGATGTCTGTTACAGTCCCTTTAACTTTTTGTCCTGTTATGGATTTATCACATCTGGTTATCAGCGTGTTTAGTCCCCGCTGGCTGTGCGGGGGGCTGCAGGGGACATTTGGGGGTTTAGCTGGGCGACATTTAAAAGCACAGTTATCAGCTGGTTAGGTGGGGGTTTAACAGTTCTACTCCCCCCTAGAGTTTAGCCTTAGAGGTACAGAGCTCGCCCCCTCTCCGGAGGGAAGGGATGGCTTGGCCCTTGGCCCCAACTTCCCTTGGTGACAAGTGGCCTTCTCCCTCACACCCAGCAGTGCCTTGCCACTCCCTGTAGCCGCTCAGGGGCCTGTTCTGTCTTCCTCATCAGCTCTAGCAGGCACAGAAAGCCCTGGGGGATGGCCACCCCTGCCCCTACCTCCTAGAATCCCCCTACCCCCACCTCTGTTTACTTCTGAGAGGTCTTCTGGACCCAGGTGGGCCCATTCCAGAGACAGTGTCCCACAGCCACTCCCTTGGTGGCGTGTGAGGGGGGAGGTCTTTCCAGTAAGATGTGAGGCCCCCACACTCGCCTTTCCTCCTGGGATGACTCTGGGGAAGCCTTCCCACCCTCCCTCGGGATCCTAGGATGAGCACTTTCTGCTTCTCAGTGCACTGCGGCCCTCTGGCCAGCCCTTCACCAAATCCGGCTCCTGATCTACTCTCCAGCCTGCTTTACCGGGCGGTTCCAGGGTAGGCACGGGCGCGGGGTGGGGCTCAGTTCCACAATCTCACGGATTATCCTAACCCATCCCATCCCGGCTTTGGAAAGAGCGTCAGGACTCTCCCTCTCCTGAGCAAAACCCCAGCCCTGTCTGAATCTGAAACCACCCCTCTTCTTCTAGAGACACAGATGATCTGCACCCTGAGAGGAAAGTCGGGGGGCATCCCGCTAAGGGGCGGGCGATGGGGAAGGCAAGGTGGGGAAAGAGAGAGCTCTGCACCTTTAAGATAGTGTTTTTAAAGTTAATTAATTAATTAATTAATTAATTCTGGTTAATTACCTTTGTCGAGCAGCCACTCATCTACTACTCGACCAAGCCGGTAGGGGATTCTCTGTCTAGCAATCGCCAGGCGCTCGTTATCAAAGTTTCCTTGGAAAAGTTTAGAAAGACAGTAGGTTTCTCAGGCGGCGAAGTCCAAAGGAGTTAGCAAAGTAGTGACGCGTTTCTCAGGAGACTCAGAGTAAAGCAGCAACATCCACCAGAAAGCGGGGGAAGGTCCACCCAAGGCGGGAGACGCAGCACTGGGTCCCTCGCCCTCCCGTCCCCTCCCTAGGCTCCTGTCCAGAGCCAGCCCCACCCGAGGGGCACGAGTGACCCAAAGAAAAAGACAGGGACGTGGAAGAAAAGAAAAGGCTGCTGGAAGGTCAAAGGTCAGAGGTTAAACAGGTTTATCTGTGTTCAGGCTGTGGCGCCCACCTTCCGTCCCCATCCCAGAGTGGGGCAGTGGGGGCAGGGAGGGGCATTTAGCGGGTTTAAGTTGGGGGATGGGGGGCCTCAGTGGCCCAGCTGGTTACTGAGTTTAGAGGGTGGTTTAGAAGTGGGAGGGTTGGGTTAAGTGGGGTTTATGCGGCATTTAGGGGGTGGCCCGGCCCTCGCACTTAACAGTGACATTTCAACCACTTCTCCAGGCACTCAGTTCCCTTTCCCTTCCCGAGCTCAGCTCCCCGCGGCGCCCTCTTTGCCAGCTCACCCCGCACCCCACCCCACCAGCTTCTACCCCGATTCCTCCCTCCCCAGAGGGCCCGCCACCACAGCTTTGCCACCCAGCCCGCCATCGCTACAGGTCACCCCACAGCCCTGCTGCCCCCACCCCCACCCCTCTGCCCTTCTCCACCTCTCCTGCAGGCATCTCTCCCCGCCCCCCCCCACCAAGCCTGCCCTGGTTCCCTCCCCACAGGGCCTCCCTTCCACCATCTCAGCCCCATTCCAAGACCCTCAGACTCAGCGCTGCTCTGGTCCACTTTTGCCTCTGCACCGGGGGGCCCAGCCCAGCTCCCAACATGCTGTCACTTACTAGTCTTTCTCCTTCAAGCTCCTCCCCACAATTCCTAACCTCACTCCTTCTCCACCCTGCCTGTCCCTCTCTCCACACACCATTGTCCAGGCCCTGGAGATGGGGAGCAAAGATACTATGTGTGTGTGTGTGTGTGTGTGTGTGTGTGTGTGTGTGAGACAAACAGACCAAGGAAAGGGGTTTTTCAGTGTGCCTAGGAGTTCGGTGTGCTCCTCCCGCACCCACGGGCTGTGGATTATGCCGGGCTGTTGCAGTGGAAATGGAAATCATTTCCTTTGGGAATCTGGCCACTCTTCCCACTGAAACCACATACAGTGTTCAATAAGGTGTTGGGGGGCAGCTTTCCTGTTCCTCTTGCAACACAGGGCTGTGCATGCCCCCAGTGAGGCCAGGGCCCGGGCCTGCCCTGGACATCCCCCCTCAACAAGCACACGACGTATCCGTGTGTGTGCACGGCTGCTGCCTCCCTAGGTGCTTCTGACGCAACAAGACCTTGCCTTCCTGACAGATTCAGGTCACTGCTGTTTCAGTAAAAAATGGATTGTTCACTCGTTTGGTCACTCAACAAACATTTCTTGAGTGCCTGCTCTGTTCCTCATGCTGGGTACTGGAGATGCAGAGACAGAGGCCTGGCCTTGACCCGCTGAGCGCCCCAGCCAAGCAGGGGAGACTGGCGAGTGACTGGCAATGTTCTTTGTTCTGCTGAAGGTTGCACAGGACATCCCTGCCCGGGGCTGGGAGTGAGAGACCCCAGTGAAGACACTGCAGGAGGGGTGAATGGGCCAGAAGGGAGTCTGGCAGGGCTAGGGGTCGGGGGCACATATGCAGAGTCGAAGACTCAGGAAGGCAGGTGTCTGTGTAGCTGTCCCTATGCGTGTCCCTGCCTCATTGGAGCACGTAACAATTCTAACCAAAATTCTTCTCATTGATCACTTCCCCTCTGCCATGCCACTGTAAGGCTTTCCTCGGGTTATCTTGTGGGATTCTCAGGTATTACTAGGAGGAGCCTATTATCCCTCTCTTTCAGAGGTGGAGACAGATTCAGAGGCTGGACGACCCGCCCAAGGCCAAGGACTTATCAGTAGGAGGTCCAGAGGCTAAGAGCTGAGTCTCTGTGCTCAGGAAAAGTCTGGAGGCCCAAGCTCTGCGCGGAAGTGTTCTGCCAGCCCAGACCGCCAGTGTAGCTCAGGAGGACATTCGGCTTTGGTCGGTCACCTGCCCTTATGCCGCACCCAGGCGGGCACTGGGTTACCCTGCTGGGCGGCTGAGGGGGCGCCCAGCAGTCTCCCCACCCCCACCCAAGGGTCCCTGAGCAGAGGAGAGCAGGCATGAACCCTCCAAGCCCTGGCCTCTAGCCTGCTGGGCCCCAAGGGAAGGTGCTCTGGACCCACATCATGGCTTGATGTGGTGAAGCCTTCATGTCCTCCCGGTACAACCTCGTTTGGCCCAGGCGGGGGTCCTCACAGCCACCGAAGTTGCCCTCACGTGTGTGTGTGTGTGTGTGTGTGTGGCTGAGAGAGAGAGAGACTGATGATCGCATGGCAGGTGCCTGGCCCGGGCACCTGCAAGACTTCACATGGGAGGGTTGGTGTGCCTCAGTGATCCCACACAGGCCCAGAACCTGGGTGTAGGCTGGCCTCCCTCGGGCGGCCTCTCGTTTCTCCTATGTCAGTCTGACCTTACAAGTCTTTGCACTTGTCCTTGTGTCTGTGGTTGGCCTGTATGTCCATCAGCCTCTGTACTTCTTGGGCAGGGGGTGGGGGGGATGTGGTCCTCTTTAACCCCAGAGAGGGCTGGGCACAAACCTGCACAACGGGGACCTGGGAATCGACTCTGGCATCTTTCTGCCAGCGTAAGCGGGCCCATGAGGGTCTGTACACCTGCACCTTCCCGTGTCCTTCTAGCCCCACCCCTCTCAGCCAGCAGTGGGGCAGCCTCTCAGGCCCCGCCTCGGCGCCTCAGGCGCCTCGGCTGTCGCTGTCGCTTCGGCCTTGGAGAGGGACTGAGCCTGCAGATGCTCCTTTCTCCTCAGTCGCCCCCGTGTGTGACTATGCAGTGCCCCCGTGTGTGACTATGCAGTCGCTCAGGCAGATTATACCTCCACAAGTCTGCACTTCTGCAGTTCTCCCCTGCAGTGGCTCCCTTCCCCTCCCTCTCGGTCTCCCGCACCGGCCTCTCTTCCTCTTCCTCCTGAGGCTCTGGCCACCTCTTCTCCCACTGGCTGGGTCTGTGCCACGACGTCTCCATTTATCTCTCTGCATCACTCCGGGGCTGCCTCCGTTTCTGCTCCCAGTGACTGTTCCCATATCTCTCCATCGCCTCTCCCCTGGCTCCCCCGCACTCTGAGGCTCTTTCTCTGCCTCCTCATTTCTCCCATGTCCTCATCCCCTCCTTCCTCTCACTCTTCAGACCTCGGTTTGTCCTGGGCCGCCATAGCCATCCCACTGTGGGACACTATAGAATGGGGTCCGGTTGCATGCTCGTGCTCCCCCTTCCTAGACTGCGAGCCCCTGTAAACAGAGGCCGTGTCCTGCTCCTGTGTGTCCCCCGCGCCTGACACCCAGGAGGCTCCCAGTGAAGGTCTGTGGAATGAGCTGGCACTCCTGTCTCTTGACTTTCTCTCCCTTTCACTGTGTCCCTTATGCCCTGAGACCCTGGGGTTCCTTTTCTCTGAGCCCCTCTGGTCACTACTCTTCCTTTAACTGGATCTCCTGATACAGATCTTTGATTGGCTCTTCGTAAAGACCTTGGTTCATTCCTTGATTCTGTCCTTGGGATCAGCCCTGCCTCCTTGGCAAGATATATTTTGGGTTACTTATGGATCTTCTCTCTTTGGTTTCTGCATCTGCCTCCTCATTTCTGCCTGTCCCTCAATTCTAAACCCATCCTTTCCTCAGTCGTGTCAGATTCTCCCTCCTTCTACCCCTCTTCTTCTTCCCTTCTCCCCTACCCCCACCTGGACCAGGGCCTTGCAGCCTTCCCAGCTCAGCTCCGCCCTCTCCCTCGCAGCCCACAGACTCCCACCACCCCGGTCTAGCTCTGCCTTGCGAATCCCGAGGTTTCGCTTTAGCCACGCCCCCACCCTGGGTCCTCATTAGCCTCGCCTTTGGCGTGGCCTCGCCCCTGCACCACCCGAAACCTCCCAGCTTAGCCCCGCAGGAGATCGCTCCCGGGCGTGCAGGCAGCGATCCTATCAGAGGCCGCCTTGCCCGCCCCGCCCCCGCCCCGCCCCCGCCCCGCCCTCTCCCCGCCCTCAGCGCCTCCTCCGCGCGCCGGCGCCGCCTACCTGCCGGGTACCGCTCATTGACCGGCCAGCTGTCCACCTGCAGGGTGGCGTTGCCGCCACTTCGAGTGAAGCGCACCACGTGGTATTTGCCGTCGCTCACGATGGCATTGGGCTCGTCGATGGTAATGTCGTCCGTGCCCACGTTAAATATCACCCCCACGGTGCCCTGGTCCTGGGGACAAGGAGATAGAGGTCAGCAACGGGAGGGAATAACCACTCACTCTTTCTAGAACTCCACCTGTGGACCGCACCCAGCCCACATCTATGGCACTTTATAGCTTTTCAACGCACATCTCCCAGTCATGCTTTGACCCTATGACCCGCCCAAAGAGGCTGGCGGGCTTGCCTCTCCTTGACTCGTGGGCAAAGGAGTGACCCAAGATTCAGAGAGGCTGGGACCATGGTGGGGTGCAGAGCCTGGAGCGGGAGCGCTCCCACTAACCACACCTGCCTCTTGCCTTTTGGTTCGTTCAGAATATTCAAAGACGTTCACAGGGCACCCCTTCTGTGCTAAGGGTCACTGAGCCCAGGCCCCAGACAAGGTGACCAGGACTGAGCTGGGGGCCAACGAGAGCTCAGGGCGGGGGCCTCCCTAGGGCATGAGCAACAGAGAAGTCCATGGAAGCCATCCCTGTGCCTGAGGAAAATCTGGCCTTCCTGCTCCCACCACCCCCAGCCTTGAGACTCCCTTTCCTTGCCCACTGGGCACTGAGTGGGTCCCCGGGGGGCCACTGTACTAGCGCGTCAACATGCTTCCAGCAGCTCATCAGGCCCCGTGTTGGTCAGGCCTGAGTGCGAAATCACAGGAGCGGGGGGGGGGGTCTGAACTGTGGATTTTGGGGAGTGATGAGTATGGAAAGAGATCAGGGAGGTCAATCCCCGTAGACTTACGAAGGAAAGGTGGGCTTGTGGGTGTAGGGATAGAGGATGGGGCTGGGAGTTGGGGAAGGAGCGGAAAGTCAGAGACCCAGGCCTGGAGGAGGGGAGCAAAGAGTCAGTCTCAGCAACCTCTGGGACCTAGGATCCCATGCTCTGGACAGGGCAGGGCCTGGGGAACCCTGCAGAGGCCACCCAGGATCCAGCCCCAGAAGAGTTCCGTTGGTGGCACCGGTATGAGAGGGAGTGCTTCGCTGAACCCCTAAAAGGTGCCCGGCCCTCTGAGGGGACCATACACACGCGTTCTCTTCATCCCCACAGTGACCCTCTTGGGAAGCTATGGCATTCCCAATTCAGCAAGGAGAAGACTGAGGTCCGGGGAGGTTGAGTAGTGACCCCAAATCCACATCACAAGGAAAGGAACACCAGGTTTGCACCCCAGTTGGCCTGACTCCAAAGCCAGTGCTCACTCTCTCCTGCCCACTAGTCTAGGGAGACACTGACTCAAACGGCAGGGGCATGATCTGAGCAGCTACTGAGCCCAACCCACCTGAGAGACCAGAGACCTCTAAAGAAGTCAGGGGAAGGCCCAGGAGGCCCTAAAGTTGAGCTCCTATTCCATTCCCCTGCACTTCCCAGCAGCATTTGACTCAGCTTCCTGGGTCCCCCCACACTCCTCCTCCTGCTCAGGACAGACACCCATACAGGCTCACTTAGGCTCACCTAGGCCCCCTGAAGCTCACACAGTCACAGGACCCAGGTCATCAGAGAATACACACACACACACACACACACATATCTCGGCTCTTCCTGAAAGACTACTCCAGTCCAGCCTGGGCAGGAGGGCCCATTCAGCCAAGCAGCTTGGTGGCACTGAGGACGGGATAGGGAGACTCCCAGATGGCACAAGGATTGGGGTTTTGCAGAGAGCTGGCACAAGAGAGCTATGGCTCGCCTGGAGATCCAGGCCGGATCCCTTCCCCCGTCGTGGGTCCAGTCCTCCCCCTCCTAGAACCTGGGAAAGCCACACACACACACACACACACACAGAGTCATATACGCACACAGCATCTCTCCTCAGGTGCAGTAAAGCAGGGAAACTGAGGCTGGGCTCGCCTAACAGAGTACTCAAACCCCACGCACCCACCACCCACAGACTGACAGCATCCCAGAGAGACGGGGTGATCACATGCTCCCCACACACAGGAGGGAAACAGCCGATGCTCCTCCATACTATTTTTAGCAGTAACATCGCCCAGAATAGCAGCAGCCCCTTGGTCACCTCGAGGGTCTCTCCCCCGTGAGGCTCAGGCCAGGCAGGGATGGTGGTCAAGGAGCAGAGGCCACCTGGGAGCTGGGGTGCCAGGGGGGCTGGCCAGGGCAACTGGAAGGCAGGACACCAGGGTTTCCTAGGAGGCAGCCGAGCTCAGAGCCATACGCTCCGGGGGAGAGGCAGCTCCCAGAGCTGCTCCCGACGTGAAGTCAGTTGTCACTTCTGTTAAAGTCATTAATTCCTAATTCCCCAATTACCTCATTAGGCGGCGGTGGGGAGAACGTGGCCGCTCCTACAGCAAATAATTATGGGAGTCAAAATTAATTTGGCAAAGTGGAGCGACGCTTTATTAGAAACGTCAAATTGCTTTTCTCTTATTTTGCGGCCGCCTCCCCGCTCTCTGAGAGCTGTTAATGACGCGGCGGTGGGAGCTGGTGTGTCACCAGGAGAGGAGGGGCTTGGGGGCGGCCCCCCAGAGGCTTCAGCCCTGTCTGGGCCCCGTGCCGCCCTCAGAGGTGGGCTCTCCCAGGGCTCCCACACTTCCTCCAAGGCCCCTGCCCTCGCCAGGCGCCCCACCCCTGCCCTCTGCAGCACCAGGCATCAGCCCTCATTCTTCCGTAACATTGAGCCAGGTGAGGCCTGGAGGAACCACTGGGGGAGAAGAGGAGGGTCCCCTCTCCCTGCACCTTGAGCTCCTATGCTGTCTCTGGTGCTGGGGAGCCCCAACTCCTAACCTCGCAGGCACAAAGACACGTAGGTGTGGTCAGTGAGGCAGACCCAGAGCACGGGCAGATCTGGAGTCCCTGATGATCGGGCACAGGCTGACCCCGAGTGCTTCCTGTCGCTGGGCCGTGTCCCTAGGCCTTGACACACACAGTCTCCCTGGAACCTCCCAGACTCCCTCTTGTCCTTTCACTGTCCTGGTTACTGGACCACTCCGCAGATGAGGATGCTGAGGCTCAGGGCGGGAGTAGGGGCTGGTGACTGCGCCAGGACAGAGCAAGAGATTGGCAGAGCTGAGACTCAAACCCAGGCCATCAGCTCCGAAGCCACGCCCGGCCAGCGAGAGAACACAGCCCTCGCTCACTGACAAGGCCATGGACACAGCCACACCTGCCACAGGGTCAGGAGACTGGAGTAACAGCAAATACCACTCTCCCGGGGAAGGCACGCGAGCAGCAACACACGTGATCTGAGGTGAGCCTGTCCTCCACCATCCCCCGAGGTCTCAGTGTCGCTCCTGATACCATCAGTATGCACCCAGCCCCACACGCCACACACAGTCCACAGCCACGGTCTCTCACATTCTGCTGGAGACACTGTCCTGCTCACACAGGTACAAACCTTCCAGGCGACTCGCCCCTCTGCACCCCTTCCTTACACACTGCTCTGCCTAGCTTCCCTCGTCCAGCGCCCAGCGGCTGTTACTCCCACTCCAGCGCCACTCAGCCCACGGGACATCTCACACCTCCTTCCTTTGCTCCCTGGTGTTGGGGGAGGACTGCGCAGGGGGGGACCCTGGACAAGCCGATGTGCTCGGAGGGGCCGGTTGCCGCGGTCCAGTCAGATGGGGAGGGGCAAGAGCCCAAACATGCTTCCTCGTTCCCCCTAAAGCCCAGGGCCCCCCACCCAGATCTTTTTAGCACAGAGAGCCTGGCCACCCTGCTCGAACCGCCCCCCGCAGCCCAGGAGGGTCCTGGCCAGGGACAGCGTGGGGGATGCAGGCAGCAGGGGGCTTACAGGTGGGATTGAAGCTGGAGCTCAGAGGCCCAGGGGTTAAGACCATGGAAAGGAGACAGGGAGAGGCTAAGCATAGAAATGAATCAGGGCAAGGCCAGAGGCCACTGGGAAGGGTGCGGGGTAGGACCAGAGATGTGGAAAGGGTCAAAGAAGAAAAGGCACTGCCTGAAGGCCAGAGTTAGGATGAAAACTGAGAGGGGCCGTGAATATGGTAAGGGGGGGTCGGGGTATGGTATGCCGAGCAGGGAAGTATGGCGGGTAGGGGGTATGGAGGGTTGAGGGATATGACAAGTGGGGGTGTATGTGGGGTAGGGATACGGAGGGTGCGGGGTATGGCAGGTAGAGCGAGAGGGGGTATGAAGTGTAGGGGGGCCAGGCGAGTAGGGCAGATAGAGGCAGGTTTGGTGGGAGGCCCAGAAGGAGGCACGGGGAAGCAGCAGAGGTTGAGGTGGGGAGCTGGGCAACGAAGAGCAGAGCCAAGTGGGACAGGAGCTCCGGCTGGGGACGCGGCGCTGGGCCAAGAGCTCCGAGAAGAGTGAGCATGGCCAGAGAGGTTATAGGGCAGGCGGGGAAAAGGGGCCGTCGGGAGGGTAAAGGTCATGGGAGCAGAGGTTAAGGGCAGAGCACAGGCAACCACTGGATTTCCAAGGAAGGTGCGGGAGCAGGCATGGACCGTGCTGGGGCTGGGAGGTATGAAGAAGCTGAGTGAAAATCCGGCCAGGACACAGTGGGCCGCCCCAGGTGGTCTAGAAGTGAGCAGGCAGTGGCCCAGAGCAGTCACCATGTGGGGACGCTACATGGGCTGCAGGACAATGGCCCAGAAGGCTCAAGGAGGCCCTGCGTCCAGGAAGGTCAGAAGACCCAGCCGGAGTCAGGGGGCGGGGAGCTGGGGAGCTTCCAACCAGCTAGGGGGGCTCTGGGGAAGCACGACAGGAAGGGAGTGGGTCTCAGAGGCAGAGCCACGCAGAGGGACCTCCAGGAGTTGGGGAACACATGAGGGAAGATTCGAGGTGCTGATCCCATGACCATGAGGGGACCGAGTAGATCTGGGGTGCAAAGACCGGGAGTGGGGGCAGGGGTATGGGGGACAGGCGGGGGGGCCAGGGCCCTGGATCCTTACGATATGAAGTTGCAAGTAGTCTCCAAGGCCGGAGGCACTGTCCACCCGCACCAGCACCGCACTGCGCTGGTGCGTGCTGAAGCCCACGGCCAGGCGGTCCATCCTCGTGCTGGGCCGGTCATTGGGGGGCCACGTGTAGGTGATGAGCGCTCCCCCCTTCCCAAAGATGTATGTGGTCCCAGCTGCAGAGAGAAGGGAGAAAGGGAGATGTGACTTCAGGCGAGCGAGTTTGGCAGGTCTGTGGGGCTGCAACCAGAGCGCAGGGCCACCGGGCGAGGGCTGTGATGCCCATACCAGCCGCCGGGCCCTGCAGTCCTCAGGAACAGTTGGCGGGCGGGTGCCCGGTGAGAGCCGGTGCACGCGCGCAGACAGATGTAGCTGCCTCATCAAGAATTCTAGCTTTAATTACAGCAACACAGGGAGGCAAGCGAGAGAGTGACACAGAGAGAGAGCCCAGAGAGAGGCTGCAAAGGGACCAAGAAGTGTACGGAGGGCAGGCAGGCCCTGGGGGGCGGGGCGGCTGGGCTCTACCAGCTCGACACCTCCCAGCACTGGTGGAGGTGACAGATCCAAGGTGTGTCCTTCTGCGGGGCCAAGCTGGGCCAGCACGAAGGCGAAAGGAGCCCCAGGCGACGGCGGGAGGCGCAGGGGCTGTGTTCAGCTCTGACTCACACCCCACAGCTTGGCACCCTTCCACCACCTGCCCCCATTCCCTCCCAAGCCCCTCTGCACATCCTGGTCCCAGTTTGCCCAGGACTCCTTGCTTCTGCTCCCAGTTAGGGGGCTGTCAGGGTCCCCAAAGACGGGGTGCCTGAAGCCCTACCCCACCCCTACCCGGCAAAGCGACAGGTATTGGGGCTGGGGGAGGGCGGTGGTGTGGAATAGAGACTGACAGCCAGAGGAGGAAGGAGGCAGAGAGACAGATGGACAGAGAGGGACGGAGAGGGGTGTAGGTGAGAGAAAGTGGGAGAATGGAAGCCAGAGATGAAGGCTCCCTCTCCCTGCCCTCCCCCACCCCACCCTCCCTCCCCCCTCAGTCTCCTCCATCCGGCTGCCGGGGGCGGGTGTGAGGTCCCTAACGATCTCAGCCCCAAAATAAACCCCATTAGTCGCCATGTTCCCTCCTGCGGCTGACTGGGCTCCCTGGGGGTGGGGTGGGGGGTAGGAGCAGACCCGCGGCTGGGGTGGGGGTTGGGTGCTGGTCACCCAGTTTCTGGGAAAGGAGCCTTGTCTGGGAAGCCAAGAGGACTAGTACTCTGGGGCCTTCAGAGAAGGAGGAGAACAATCTTGCATTCTTTAGAACATAAATGGAGCAGATGAGATTCATAAAATGCTTAATTAAATAATTAGCCACTAACGACTCCTCTCCAAGCACTTCTTGGGGGAGAGGGGTTCAGCGGAGGGAGGACTTATCCGGAGACAAAGGCAGGTGGGGCCTGAGGGTGAAAGCCTGAAGCAGGCTGGGAAGCAAGTGAGAGGGAAGGCCCTGGGGTTAGGGAGCTGGGAGCTCGGGAGGCCAAACCCCAAGGAGGGCCTGAGGCCTGAGGCCTGAGACACTTCGAGGCCGGAGGCCGGCCAACCTGCTCCCTCAAGACGGCATCCCGGCTGCTAACACTAAGGTCAGGCCTCTCCAGCCCCATGGGGGCCTCTCACCACAGGGACTAGGAGCCCCAGTGCCGTTTGGACCATCCGGGATGAGGGGGCTCTACCCGAGGAAGCTCCTGGGCCCCTCGAAGGAGACTAGACTCCGAGGGCCTTGGAGGGACGGGGCATCTGTATCACCCGCAGACCCAGGACGGAGCTGAGGCAGGAAGAAAAGCCTGCTGCCTGGGTCCCTGAGAGGCAGCGAGGCCCGCAGGGGTTCGGGGCTGGGGGTCGGGGGGACCAGGAGCTGTTCTCCAGAGCACTTGTCATCAGTGCCTCCATCTTCCGAGATCTGGCCAGAGAGGAGAGATGACCCGGGGCTCCAGGGCAGAGCACAGCAGGCAGGAAAGAACCACTCTGAGTACCCCCCAGACCCCGGGAGCTTGGCTCCACCCCCTGCCCCCAGACCCGGTATCCTTTATGGTGGGGAGGGGGGCAGGATTAGGAAGAAGAGCTGGCGGGGAAGTGGGGTACACAGTGAGGCACACCCACCCCCCAGGCAGGTGACTTGCCCGAAAAGGGGCTGGGCCTGCCGGCCAGGAGCAGGGTAGGACTCCACCGGTACAGCCTCTCCACTCCCAACACTGCAGCACTCTGGAAAACCGGCTGTTTCCATGGCAACCGTAATACCCAGGGTCCTCCCTTCCCCCCTCCACTCACAAGCTGCAAGTCCAAATTTGGGGGGTGGGGAGGGCCAGGGGAAGGGAGATGACAGGACACCCCTGCCAAAGCCCCCCTCCCTGCCTCCCTGACTAGAGGCCGCAGCCTCTTGGCCTCATCGGCCCCAGGGCCCCCTAGGTCAGGCGCAGGAGGGGCTCACTGGGCTGCTTGGTCCCTCAGACCCGCCAAACCCCATGTCCGTGGGGCCTGCTCCCAAGCCTCCCAGGCCTAAGAGAAAGGAAGCCCTTTCTCCCCCCTTCCCCACCCCAGGAACCCAGACAGCGCCTCACCCTGGAGACAACCCTGCCTGAGCCCAGAGGGGCCGCAGCCAGGCCTCCGGGAGCAGAGGCCCCCCACCCGGCGTCCAGGCAGCCCCATCCCAGACCGCACACCCACACACCGGCGACGACACACCCAGCCGCACACAAAGCCCCGGCGTGGGGAGGCAGGCAGCGGAGACACGAGGCAGCCGGCAAACATGGCGAGAGCGCACAAAGACTGGCCTCGAACCGGCGCCTGTCCCCGCCCCCGAGGCCAAAGGGCACCCCCCCTCACCCTGGTCCCCAGCCCGGCCAGGCTCGGCTCAGCCCCGCTTCCCCCCGGGGGTTTATTACCCAGCTGTTCTAACACTGCAGCCGCTTCATTACTCGGGGCGGGCCTGGTGAAGCCTAAGGGCGGTGATGACACGGTGGGGGAATCGGGTGGAGGGACGCGACTGGCACCGACCAGGTTGAATGGCTTATTGGACTGGGACAGCAGTAATTACCCTGGGGAGACATTTCTCCCCCCAGCAGGGCGCTTCCGCCTGGTGTGGGGGGAGGGGGCAGCCGGCAGGCAGCGGGTGGGGACCCTGGCCCAGGTCCTTCCTGTGACTGGGGGGGGGGGCCCTCTCCCCCACCCCACCCCCTGCAAGCTGGCCTCCAAGGCCCTGGCCACCAGACTCCCTGGGGCCTGAGGACCGGGAGCTTGGGACACCAGACAGACATTCAGAACCTCTGAAAGGCTCCAGAAAGGGCTCTGGGGGAGGGGCCTAAGCCAAGGCCCAGAATGTTACTCCAGGATGGCCCAGACCCACTGTCTTTGACCTCCCCTTGTAGCCAGTGAGCTACATAGTGCCTGGCAGTGGGGGAGGAGAAGAGAGAGGTCACCCAACCCTGAAGCCCAAGGCAAGAGAGCCTCTGGCCACAAGCAAGGTGCCTCGGGCCCTGGTGCCCACCACCAACGGCCCAGCTCTGGCACCTTCTGTCCACACCCAACATCGTCTGGGCCTCCTGGATCCCAAAATTCATGGATCCTAGTAAAACACTAAATGATCAAGAATGTTCCAGAGAGTCGCACACACCTGCATTCTAGAGAACACCACCATAATGGTTAATAATGGTTAGCTAACACAGACCCAAACAGTAAACACATTCCATGTAAAAACAAACAACAACAACAACAAAAACCACCATGAAGTGATGTCCCTGTAGTTGAAATTACATGTGCAGACCCTCCCCGCAGCATCAGAAGCCATGACAAAAACCTTCTGGTAGACCCAGAAGGATGAAAGGCAAAAACTCCTGTACAATCCAGAAAAGCCACGGTCTGGGGTGTCCATAGCCCATGCTGACTCTGTATATGGATCTCCACAACCCAGGGGGACCCCCACGGATCCACAGCCCTGGGCTCAGCTCACTTGATCTATTCCCTCAATTCCTGTGCCCATCCTTGGCCATGACCATCCAGTCAGAAACCCAAGTTAACACACCCATTTTCAGAATCCAGATCAATGCAAGTCCCCTTGAGAAGCAAGCTGGAGTGATGAACCCAGAACCCTGGAAGCCACTGACTCAGAAATGAGGCAGAAATGAAGGTCGCAGGGGCTGAAAGGCTCCAAAACCAAAATTGGGGACAAGGACCAGTAGAATGTCACCCCCTTGGGACATTTTTAGGAGCCAGGTGTACTAGTCTCCCCCCTCCTCGTGGCCAGACTGACATCAGGTGCAGGGGTGTCAATGGGTGTCTGGCAGGTCGGTGGGGATATTATGTAACAGGAGGCATCGGGGGATGGAAAGTACATGGAGGAAAGAGTGAAGAGAAGGAGCGAAGGAAGGCAGAGGGGAGAAGCCAAGAGAAGGAACATGGAGAAGCGAGGGCAGAAGGAGAGGCTCCCTCATACTGGGGGAAGCTGGGGAGATGTTGGGGCAGAGAGGAAGGATCTCCCCTCCCTTGCCAGAAAACTCTCCCAAGCTGGCCTCTTCCTCTAGCCAACCCTGGGGCCCCAAGAGAAGCCTGTCACTTCACCTCTCCTCATGACTAAGGTCAGCGGAGGTGGAGGCCAGCCATAACAGGTGGCGTTCTCTGATCTCTTCTAGCTGCCCTTTGACCCTCTTCCCTTCCTCACCTGCCTGACCCTTCCAGGCTCCTCCCTCCAGGCTCCCACCACCTTCCATCCCTGTCCTACAGTGCCCTCCTGCCATCTTCCTCTGTTGCCATGTGGCGCTGGGCAGCCATTAGCCCTCATGGGGCTGTTCTTCTCCACACAGCAAGGGGGTGGCCATCTCTGAGGCAACCCCAACACCGACATTCCACACACACACACACACACACACACACTCACACCCTCCCATACTCTCTCCTCCATTTTCTCTCCTGTTTTCCCAGCTCTTTGCATCCTGACTCGAGCTCCCTCACCGAGTCTCCCTGTGCCACTCAGCGCCAAGGAAGGTCCCTCCTTCCAATCTGCTCACCTGCCCCGGGCCAGCTCCTCTCTTGGTCCCTTCCTCTCTCACCTCCGGCCCTGCCCCCCCACACTCTCCTCCAGTATTCCTGCCTCCCCTTCTGTATTTCACCCCTCCGTGCCTCACCTCAGTGCCCAGAAGAACCATGACCTCTAGGGCCCCTTTGGGAGCAACACTGGGCCTCTGGGGAGTCAGAGGGGACAGAGCTCATGGGGAAAAGAAAGAGAGTCAAGAGCCAGAGAAGGTGTGGGCTGGGGACGTGGAGGAAGAGCGAGCAGAGGGAGTGCTCTACAGACAGGACCCCCGCTGGGACAGGGACAGAGATGAGCGGAGGGACCCTGCGCTGGGAAGAGAAGACAGCAATGGAGAGGGGGCTGGGAAGGGGTCACACTTGGGAAGTGGACAAAGGCAGCAGAGAGGCATGAAAAAGGAGTTAAGACAAAGTGGGGGAGTAGGGGAGAGTAGAAATGGGGTGAGACGGTTGGAAGGGACATGGGGGCAAAGGTCGGGAGGCAAGCATGGACAGATGTGGAGCAGGACTGGGAGGCCGACGTGAGCGCAGACCTTGTAGGCCCAGAGAGGCATGGCTGGGAAGTGAGGAAGATCTAAGCACAGAAGATGAGGGAGGAACAAAAATGGAGTAAAAAAAAAAAAAAGAAAAAGAAAGAAAGAAAAGAAAAAAGAAAGACACGAGAGGGGATGGATGGGCGGAAATGGGAAGTGAAGGAAGCAAAGAAATGGGTGGTGTCAAGGGTACAGAGTGAGAGCTGGCGACAGCACAGTGATGAGAGCCCAGGGGAGTCCAGATAAAAGGTGATGGGAGCTTGGAGATGTCAGGACACCATGGGAGTCAAGATGGGAGGTGAGGGGGGCCGGTCTAGGAGGTGAAGGACATACAGAGGTGGGAAGTGACGGGGGCCCCTATGGAAAGTGATGGCAGTGTGCAGGGAAGGGGAATGATGGGTGGACTAAAACGGGAGGCTATGGGGCCTCGGCCATGGGCGGGGACAGGGGTCTGAGGTGGAATGTGCAGGGACTGAGACGGGAGGTGATGGGGTCTGGCATGGAAACAAGGTGCCACGGAAAGACGGCCGGATGCAGAAGTGATGGGAAGTGCACAGACAGGGGTGTGGGGTGTTGTGATGGGAAGTGATAGGCCACAGAGACCAGGGAGGACAGAGATGGAAGGTGACAGGTACAGAGTCAGACACGGCATACAGGGAACCTTGGGGCTGAAGCTATGAAGGGATGAGGGGCCTGAGACGGGAGGTGATCCAGGCCAGAAACAAGAGGTGACAGAGGTTGGAAATGGAAGGTGATGAGGTCTGAGAGGGAGGATGAAGCAGGTGTTGAGATGGAAGGTTACGAGGGGTTGAGACCGTGGAAAGTGCCAGAGGACCGCTACGAGGGGCTATGGGGAGACTAGGCGGGGAGGTGAAGGGGAGCCCGGAGTGGGGGTGATGGGGTGACAGGGAGACTGGAATGGGGGTGAGGGAGAGACTGGGATGAGGGGTGACGGGGAGATGGCTGGGAGATTCCAGGCCTGGGCTGGAAGGTGATGGGGAGCCCAGGAGTGGGGACTGTAAGCTCCAGCAGTGGAGCTGCAGAGGGGAGGGATGCTGGGGGTCAGAGGTGGAGGTATGGCAGCGACCAAGGGGCCTGCGAAGGAGACAGGAGACTGGGAGAGGGCTGGGGCGGTGGAGCCGTCCGTGCGGCAGGTGACGGAGGGACAGTGGCGGCGTTGGGGGAGAAGGGAAGGTTGCTGGAGGGACAGAGGCGAGACAGAGACGGGCATGGAGAGGTGAAGGAGGAAGAGATGGGACATGTCAGAGGCAGAGGTGACAGATGGGACAGATGGGGGGACACGGATAAGAACCCGGGCGCGGAGATGTGGGAGCCGCCACGGGGAGGCAGGGAGAGGCAGCGGGGAAGGGAAGCGGTCTGGAGAGATGGGAAGGGGCAGAGCTGGAGGATATGGTGAGGAAGAGAGACCGGGTAGGGAAGAGCCGGACAGAGGATGAAAGGACAGATGGGGGGGTGACGGGAGCGGAAACAGGAAGGTGGTGACAAGCCTGAGATGGGAAGAAGGAGGTGAAGGTGAGGCAAGAAACGAGCGATGGAGGCAGAGCAGCGGGCGAGTTAGGAAGGGGCCCATGGAGAGCGAGGGCGGGGCTCAGAGGATGGGAGCCGGAGCCGGCAGGTGAGGGAGCGCGGCCCGCAGAGCCGAAGGGCCGGGCTTGGCGCGCACAAGCCGGGGTGCGGCCCGCGGGGCCAGGGCCGCGCGCAAGGGAGGCCCGGGAAGGGGGGGTGGGGTGGGGTGGGGGGGCCCGGCCGGCCACGGCAGCGCCACTTACCGTGCCCGCCGCGGGTGAGGAAGGGCATGCGGTTGATGGCGATGGGCACGGTGCCGTGCTTGCTGTGGAAGTGGTGGACGTGGTGGGTGGTGCTGAGGCTGGAGGAGACCCGGGCCCCCTCGGCCGCCCCCAGAAACAGCAGCAGCAGCAGTTGCAGCAGCGGCAGCAGAGGTGGCGGCGGCGGCGTCAGGGGCCCGGCCAGGGCGGGGGGGCGGCGCGGGCACCCCCCCGGCCCGCTCCCCCCGGGGGGCATTTCGGCCCGGGGGCGGCCGCCTCACAGCCCCATGGCCGGGGGCGGGGACGCGGGGCTGCGCAGCCCCGCGAAGCCCCCCTCCGGCTCCGAGCCCCGGGAGGGGGGTAGGGGGTGAAGAGAAGGAAAACCAGAGCCCAAGCCTCGGTCCGGAGCCAACGAAATCAACTGGATCCCGCCGGGGAATCCGAGGTCCGCGGAGCGGCAACGCCAAGGTCCAGGACGCCTGGGTCCATCTCGAGGAGCTAAGGGTCTGCCCGCATCCCGGCGGGGTCGGAGCGGCGCAGAGGGCCGTCAGAAACCCGGGGGAGCGCCCGGGGGAGGGGGCATGGTGCCGGGTGGAGAGGCAGGGGAGGCGCGGGGGCCAAGCAGAGAGGGGAGAGCGGGGGAAATCCTGCGGAAAAACCGAGCCGGGGGAGGGGGACTGGAGGGGAGAAGCGGGAGACCGACGGAGACTAGGGCCGGCCGCGCCGCTGCTGCCGCTGCCGCTGCCGCCCGACGGAGGCCGGGGGGAAGGAGGGAGCGGCCGAGGAGGGGGGGGGGCGCGGGAGAAGGGAGGAGGGAAGCAAATCCGGGTGAGGGGGGAATGAAGGCAGGAGAGGAGGGGAGAGGAGAGGAGGGGAGCGGGGCTGAGCGGAGGGAAGGCGCGAGCCTGCGAGATTCCGGCGGAGAGATGGAGGCAGCGGAGTGTTGCTGCAGAGGCTGAGGGCTGGAAGGGAGAGGGAGGGAGGGAGACGGGGAGGGAGGCAAGGAGAGGAGTGGAGAGGGGAGGGGAGAGGGAGCGCGGGAGGAGGAGGGGGCAGGGCAGAGGGACCGGAGCGGCTCCCGATCTGCGGGCGGCGCTGGGCAGCTCCGCCGCACGGCACCTGGCTAGCCCGCTAGGCGCTCGCCTCTCCTCTGCGCGCGCCCCGCCCCTCCCCCGCGCCCGGGCGCGCGCTCCTCTCCCGCCCGCTCCAGAGAAGGGGCCCTGCTGAATAATTGAACAGGACCGAGACTAGCAGGAGAGGCAGCTCTCTTCCTCCTCCTTCCCTTCCCCCGCACCTGGACGAACCCCAATAGTGCTCTCTGGTCCAGCGCGCAGTGATGTGGCCACGGCCACCTCTGCACGCACCCCTCGGAACACACGTGCTCGCTAGGATGTGGACGGGTATGGAGACACTCACGTGCCCATACAGGCGCCCGGGAGCGCGCAGGCACACATAGACTCAGACACATACATGCATACATGTGCTCATAGACACTGGCCCACGGACTCACACTCAGCGCAGGGGAGGAGCAGGGAGTGAACACATGCACAGAGGCACACATGCGCCCACACATACATGTCTGGCCACAAGTGATGAACAGCTGACAAACACACAGACACCTCCTCTCATCTTACCCTCCAAAAATAATGACCCAGAGCCTCAGAGGTACTCAAGAGTAAGACATGTCACAAATGCATGGTGTCTTCTCACCACCTCCCCCGAAAGATGTTCCCCTACCCCCTGCACGACTCCCCCAATCCTTCCTCTGGACTCCCCCTGCAGGCCTTCCCCCAGCCTCAACCTCTCCCTCCACGGAGTTTCCAGGACACCTGTCCACTGAGTGTCCCACGTAGGAAAAAACCCTTCGTGGGTCATTTATGTTCAGCTGAGGGAGCTGCTTCCTCTAGGTGCTGCTCCACTAGGATCAGCCCCCTCCCCAGAGTTTTGGGGACCTCTAGAAAGCACTGGTCAAGAGGTAAGTGCAGAGAGGCTCCCTTCCTTTCGTCTGGATGTGACCTCTGCACTCACATCAATCTGGGCTGGGCTAGGCTCAGGGAAGGATGGGGGGGGGGGGCGGGGAGGGGGATTGGAGAGCCAGAAGGTAGAGAAAGAAAAAGGGAGGGAGGCGGAGATGGACCTGGAAGGAGTCAAAGAAATAATGTAGTAGAGCGGGGAGGAGAGATGGTGAAGAATGGGTAAAAAGAAAGGGGAGGTGACGTGATAAAGGGGAGAGAGAATGGGGGCACCCAGGGAGGAGAGGGCTGGCTCCTGATTATTGATTCTGAATTCCATCTTGGAGCAAAAACTGTCACCAAGAGCGGCACAGTGCTTCACTGCCCCGCCGAATGCAGTCAGCACCTGGGACAGCTCCTCTGCTGCCGCGCCCCTCCCCCACCGGGTGAGCCAACAGAGCCCCCTCCCCTCCAGTTAGGCCCCAGGTTCTTCAGAAGTGAAGAAAGGGGTCCTCAGAAAGGAAGGCTTCAAGGCGCTACAGGGCTCCAGGAGGGAGGAGAGATGGCAGCCTGCAAAGCAGGGCTGGGGTCCCCCAAAGCCTTGTCCTCCTGGCCTCTCCGTCCCATTCTTATGTCCCTGGCTCTGGAATAGAGACTGACAGAGCTCTGAGCAGGCAGAAAATGTATGGTCCCAGAGGGAGGGAGAGAGGAGCCGGTGGCGGTGAGAGAAGAGGAAGGGAAACCGCCTAGAGGCCAATCAATATCAGTGAGTGGGAAGTGGAGAGAGTTGGAGGGGGTGACGTTGGGGAGTGGGGGGGAGCAGAGGGTGCAAGAGAGAAAGGTGTGCGAGAGATCAACAGAGGCTGTAGAGAGGGACAGAGCAAGAGGATGAGCCCAGAAACAGACAGGGGCAGACTCAGTGCACAGCCTGCCTGCAAGGAGAAGGCTCTGGAAGACAGAACCCCAGAGGACCTGACAGGACCGCCTGGGCCCCGAACCCCAGCTTCATGGCAGCGAGAGTCCCTCCTTCTCTCTTCCCTTCCTCTCGCTTCATATTCTCTCTTTCATTCTCTCCCCGCTTTCCTCTCTCTCCCAGCAGAGATGGGCTTTCCCAGAGTGAGCTTTAAGGGGACACGGAGGTCCCTCACATCCCATGTCACAGGTGGAGAAACTGAGGCCACAAGTTGGGAAGGGCTGTCCCGAGTGAAGGTCAGACCTCTCCTCTTCCCAGTCCCTCCCCCACGAGACAACCCCAACCCTCTGAGGACACCCTGGCCATGCCCACCCTCCTCCCCGTCTCCAGGTACAGGTTTCCTCGGTGCCCAGGGGCAGAGTGAACTGAGCAGGCCTCTCAGTCGGTCCGGGACAAGATCAGCCTGAGAGAGGCAGTACGAATGAGGAAGAGCCGAGCGTGCAGACTTAGGAGGCACAGCCCCAGAGGAGAGGAAAGTATGGTTCGGGAGGCAAGGGCAGAGACCCCCACCTCCAGGTTCCTGCCCTGCCCTTCTCAGAAGGTCCCCCAGGACTAGCATCTGGAGAAACAGCAGTCAGAATCCCGCCAGCTGCCAGGCTGCACCCACCTTGTGTTTACCTGTTCGGCTCTGCTCTGGCCAGACACACAGACCAGTGCTCGGGGATGGTGACTCTTCCCAAGATGTCCCCTGCCTCCCACCTGCCTGGGATCTGGAGAAGCTGTTCCGGCCCCTCTTCCCACCCTTGCTAAAAGATGGCATGATTCCCTAAACCCCCATCAATCACTGTGCCCGCTTCCAGAAGGTTCCAGTGTGTGGGAGTGCCGTAGTGACAAGGGGCAGCGACATTTCTTGACCTTGATCCCTTGCACCCTAGACAAGAGATGCCCACTCTTAGCACCACCACCCCTGGGCCTAAAAGAGCCACAGGAGCTCGCAAAGGCACAAGCTCCTAGGCCTGGCTGCACCCTGCCCCCAGCACCCTGGGACTCAGGGTACGCAGCCTCGGTGTCCTCATCAGTTAAAACAGGACTGTTGGTCTCCATGCCCCTGTCTTCACTGAGGAACAAATTCAAAGGGCCTTGTAAGCTGCCAAACACAAAACAGTCAGCGGGCATTGCTACTATTAAGCAGCAAAATTACCACCATTTGCAGAATGCCTGTGCACAGCGAGCGAGCAGGGTAGAAAGAGGCCCGGGCCTGTCTTTATTCCCCTAAAGCCTGGGCCCAAGAGTCCCTGAGCTGGCCATCACCTGGGGGTTTTGGAAGGAACAGAGAGCAGCAGGTCAGACGAGAGAATCCTGGAGACAGGAGAGGGATGTGGAGGTTCTCCAGGCTGGGCCATGCCTGAGAGCACAGAATAACACTGAGGAAGACGGGCTGGACATATTTCCAGAGGAAAAAGAAAAAGCCAAGGCCTGCCCAAGAACCCAAGCCCTGAAATAGGCAGATTTACCCCATAAGAAACTCAGGACTCAGGCCCAGAGGACAAAGGCTCCAAGGCCTGGCGCAGAAGCAAAGTCTCTGACCCCAGTTTTAAGCCCAGATCTCCTATTAACTACCCCCCAAAAACCCACCGACCCCTCCAGGCTTCAGTTTCCATCTTTGGAAAATGAAGAAGCTTGGTGCTGCATGATGTGTGTGTGTGTGTGTGTGTGTGTGTGTGTGTCTTTCCACGGGCCTCTGACTTGTCACATCCTTGGTCTCTCAACAGGGCTGCCCCAAGGAAGACCATTCAGGTGATGCCCGAGAAGGCTGCCCTCTCCCCAGCTGCTGCCCCCAGCCCAACCATCTGAGAGAAACTCCACAACTCCCCCCAGGTAGGTCACCTCTCCCCACTGCCTGCCCCAGCTCTCACCAGCTGCTGGCCACCAACCACAAGGGAGTGGAGACTGCTGGCCACCGTGCCCTCTCCAGGGAGGGGCCTCAAACAGTGTGCAAGTTGGCAGACAGATGCCCAGACAGAGAGAAGAACCAGACAAGGACACGAAAGAGTGTCCTTGTGGCTCCAAGGATCAACCAGCTGCTGAGATTCTCTGGGGGGTAGGGGGAAGAAGGGGGGTACCAGGGACCCACACAGCCAAGTCTAGAGATGCCAGCTGGACCTCGCCTCCTGGGAACCTCCTGAGCTTGCCCCCTTGGGAGTGGGCCCACTCTGGGCAGGAAATAAGAGACTTGCACTGCGCACTTCCGAGGGCACCAGCAGAAAGGGGGTGCAGAACGCCTGTCCCCCATCCTGCACCATAGCCTGGATGGGGGAGCTACAAATAAGACACGGGAGACCATCACCCACATCTCACAGGGAGAGAAACAGAGGCTGATGCCTTTGGTTATATGTGAAGGGAGCAGGGTCCAACCAGACTGAGAAGAAAGGCCATCTGTCAACAGATTGCCCCAGAGACCCAGCAGTCACAATCCTGCATGGCCCTAAAGAGAAGACTCCAAGAGTGGACAGCAGCCAGCAGCTCCCCTTGGGCTCTTGGGCCAGGAAGAGATAAGAAGGGAACAGGCAGCATGGCTCTTGGAGGACCCCCCCCACTCAGTCCCCACGGCTGGGCCTAGGCCAGGATGCCCCCCCACCACACCACCACCCCCTGCCACCCTGCCCTGGGCACTCACGGTCGTTGCAGACAGGGCCTCCGTAGGAAGTCATGGTGCAGTCACAGGTGAAGCCATCCCACTGTTGCAGGCAGACGCCCTGGTTGGCACAGGACTCTTCGGTGCAGGTGGTGCTGGGGCCTGGAAGAGCGGGAGGAAGGAACACCCCCCACTCAGCCAAGCCCCCTCCCTCCCCAGGAGGCGTGGAAGGTGCCGAGCTAGGCCGGAGGTCCCGCTTTCAGCCCTGCCAGACTGGAAGGGCCAAATCCTCCCAGGGTCATGCGGGGCAGACAGGTGCTCAGGGACTACGAGGCCAGGCCTTGAACTGTGATCAGGGGACAGGGTGAGAGGCAACGGGAAGGCCAAGTGACCCTTCACCCCTGCACCCCTGCCCCAGAGCTCTGGGGGCACTTGGCCACCGGGATGCACCCCTGCAGCTTGGCCCTCCTGCAGCCTGCAGAGTCACCCCTCACTCCTCCTCCAGACACTCACCGTCACAGCCCCTCTCCACCTGCCCGATGCGGTGCAGGGCGTCGGCGATGAGGTCTGGGAGGCGTCCATTGAGGTCCACTGAGGCCAGGCAGCCCTGAAAGCCGTCCCGGGAGGCCACCAGCTTGGGCAGGTTGCTGAACATGTTCTTGCTCAGACCACCGATGTACAACTCCCCTGCAGAGGGAGGGGGGTCAAGACCTCGGCATCCGGGTCCCCGGGCGCCTCCCAGGATACCAGCATCTGGCTGGCCAGCCGTCCCAGCCTGCAGCATCTCCTCCCAGGCTCGGTTCCATACAGAGATCCCACAGCCCACCCCCTCTTCCTCCTTCCTTCTCCACTTTGCCATCTGTCTGCTCCCCTCCCAGAGAAGCCCAGATGCCCAGGGCGGGCTTGCGGTGGGGGGCGGGGGGGGGGGTAGCAGCTGGAAGAACAGCTCCAATGCTCTCTCCCACACATCTGATTCCAGTTCCGGCCTGTAATCAGGGCCTTTCAGAGCCGTGAGGCCCTATCCGCCCCACTCCCACTCCCTCCCTTCTCCCCGTTCCCAGAGCTTTTGGGGGCCTCTCCCAGCCAGCTCTCCGTTCCCACCCCTCCTGGCGCTCCAACCCAGCTGCCCTTTCCCCAACAGCTAGGACTGGGCCTGGGCGACTCTGAGCGACTCCTGGAAGCAGTGCCCAGCCACATCACACCTCGCTCCCTGGAAGTCGTGCAGCGCCTAGCCGCCGGAGCTCAGCCACTGGCTCCCAGCAACACCAGCCCAACCCTGAGACCCCTCCGGGTTGCCGGCCGGCCAAGGATTATCTGTGACACGTTGCCCCCTTCTGGGAGCTGGGGGGATTGGCGGCACTGCCTAGCTCCAACTCTGCCTCCTGCTCCCAGCTTCTGAAGCTCCCATTTCCTCCTCTCCCAGAGGTGGGGGGGTGAATTCAAGAGGGTCTCTGAGGACCTTCCCCAAGCCCAGATGGTCTGAGTCACACTGACACGCAGGGGTCCCCAGGGGGCCGAGGGCTGCTTGGTGGAGGAGGTCGCCTCCGTTGCCCCAGTGGGCTCTGGAGAAGCTGCAGGCCTTGGCTTCATTCCTGTTCCTTCACCCAGGCTGGGCTCTAGTCTCCTCCTTCCCTGGGCCCTCGAGCACCCATTCCCAAGACACGCGAGGCCCCTGGGGAACGCGTGACCCCGGTGTGACACAGAGACTCCAGGGCAGCCTGGGTCCCGAAGATCCCCCACGAGCTTGCCTAGCCAATGCCCAGTGTATATGACCAAGGCAGCGGGTAGGGAGCCCCCCACCACCCCGCCATGGCTGCTCCCTCTTCCCCTTATCAACTGTCCCCTCCCTCCCATCCAGGGGAGGCACCTGCCAGGACGCTAAGCTCCCCATTCTCTTTCCAACCTCTTTCTAGCCCACAGCCAAGGCCAGCTTCTCCAGCTTGGAGGCCCAAGAAGCCTTCAGCGGCCCAGCTCTAGAGCAAGGGCCCCAAGGTCCCCATGAGGCCCATCCTGCGGCCAGGCTTTCTGTGTTGAGATCAGTTTCACGGGAGAGCAGAACAGGAAATGCCCGGCTAGACCCAGCAGAGAATGGGAATAGGATGGAAACCGCGGTGGCAGCAGAGGGAGAGAGGAGCCCAGGGCCCAGGCAGAGAGCTCACTGCGACCAAGGGGAGTTGGGGGGGTGGTTCTGGGTTAGGGCCAGGCCTTCTCCACAGGCCCCAGGCCCCACCTTTGAGATCGAGGTTGCGGGCGCCATTGGAGTGCTGCGTGACTGTGCGGGAGTCAATCTTGAGCGTGTGCACATTGCCCGGGTCCCTGGACACCACCACGTTGTGCCACTGGTTGTCATTGACTGGTTTGTCTGAGTTCCCCTTCATCAAGGACGGGCCATTCCCCAGGTCAAACACGTAGTGGACGTACCTGTCCCACGGTGGGGAGGAGACACCGGGTCAAGGCGGGGACTGCGCTGCGAGGGCAGGGTAAGGAGGAGCCGTGGCTCACAGGGGTCCCAGGGACTGAGGGATGGAGAGATGGAGAGGGGAACCCCAGAGTGGAGGGACCCAGCCCAGCGGCAGGAGGACTCCCGTCACAGGGAGAACGTGGGGAGAGAGGCCACGGAGCAGCCAACTCCCATGACAGGTGCAGAAGAGGAGCTGGTTGGGGGACAGGTTTGTGGGGACAGCAAGGCCCTCAGGGGGCAGGACAGAGCTACTGTAGGATGGGGTCCTCTCAGGCAAGAGAGGCCTCAGAGGCCAGGCCCTGCCTTCTGCCTGGAGGACGGCCCCGCCTGAGCCCAGACAGTGAACAGAAAACAGATATAACTGGGAAATCCCGGCGAGGTCGTAACTGGGGTCACCCGAGTGGAAGAAGGGGTGCTGCTTCTCCATCTTGGCCGGTGGCTGGGGACCTGAACCTTGAGCTGCGGCTCGAGGGGACTGGATATCTCGGCCAGCGGCTGGGGGCCAGGTCGTGGTCAGCAGGGGAAGGGGAGCCCTTCCTCGCCAGCCGTGCGGGCCCAGCACCTCACCCCTTGACCAGCTCGATGACAATGAAGTCATTGCCGTTGCCCGAGTTGAACAGGAGAAGCCCGTCGGGGGCCGTGGTCTTAAACTGGAAGAAGAGATGCATGGAGGCATAGGCTTGGAGCGTGGCGAGCGCCAGGTAGCTGCTGCGGCTCTTGAAGGTGACGGGATCGGCCACGATGGCCCGCAGGCCGAAGCGAGCGTTGAGCTCGCAGTAGGTGATGTCACCGTCCTTACACTGGTCCATGTAGGGCTGGCCGTTGAACACCAGCCCGCTCAGGTGCCCGATGAAGTTGGAGGGCACCACGGAGATGAAGCGGCGCTCCGTCATGATGCCCGTCTCGATGTTATGGAATTCCAGCCGTGTATGGGCTCCTGCCATCTGTCCTGCTCGGGACCAGAGACAGAGATGAGGTGGGCAGACTGGGGGGCATTTCCAGGGCTGGGCCTCAGGTCCCCCAGGAGTCTCCACTCTACACAAGAACTTCAGTGGGCCAAGGGGGGGGGGGTGATGGGGATGAGGGGTGCCGGCAGCTGGGCCCTGGAGGAGCTGGGCGGCTCACTGGTCCAGCGCTCACAGGCCCGTGCCACCTGCTAGGAGCCCCCCACCCTAATATGCCACCCCTCGAGGAGAAAGGCCAGCAGTAGCTTGCCAGAAAGCTGCCCCAGGAAGGGAGGCCCAAGCCATTGTCACGGAAAAGAGAGCCATCCACAGGTGGCTAGGGATGGCTCCACTCGCTGGTCTCTGAGCACTCACCCTCAACGGTGACGTTGTCCACAGACAGCTGCAAGCTCTTGCCACGCCGCACCACCCTCACTGTGTGCCACTCGTTGTCATTGAGCTTGTGGCCCGCGAAGAGTGTCTCGGGGCCTTTACCTGTGGCACCAAGGGGGGAGTGAGCCCCGTGCTCCTGCGTGCCCGCGTGGGGCTTCCTGTGCCGCGCGGAGCACACAGAGACCCGCCCCTGCACACGCAGGTGTGCACAGGTGCACACAGACAGCCTACGGCTTCTATTCAGCTGTGCCACGCACCCACACACACCAGGACACACACTACACGGTGGTTACACACCCAGTCCTAAATCTAGATAACGGTACTGCCGCCCCAGACGACTCCCAAGGGCGTCACTGGAATCGAGTGAGATGGGAAAGGTGCCTCTAGACTGGTGCCCCAAGGCCCTGCACATGGACACTCATACCGATAACCAACATTTTCTTTCCAAGTCTTCTAAGGAACTTCAATGTCAAGGTGTGTAGCCAGCAGTGACATTCCCAGCCTATAGGCATAGACCTATAATTTCCAAAAAATACAGAGCATTACCATGCCCCCATGTGAGTCTGCACCCACAGCTCCATTGCTGGCAGGGAAGCCTTCGCACAGACACACAGCTCCCCCATCCACAGAGGGACCCCGTGGGACCCTCCTGTACACAGCTGGTTAACTCCACACACCTGGACATGCGACCACACACGTAGCCAACGTGGCCAGAGAGGGGAATGTTTCTTAGGAATTATGACCGTTTATTCAAGGCTGGGATTATCCGATCCCAAGACAAAATATATTTTTCTGTAGAATGATGCTACGCCATTCGGCATGCCCAGATCGCCACTGGCCCCCCAGTGCACAGGCCAGCAGGGACAGAGTTAACCACACATGCGTGCACAGGGACCAAACATACGCACAGACATGCTAAGCACACATGGCCCCTCTGCCAGCATCTGCTGCGCTCCTGTGCCCTCTCCCATGACATCAGGGCACACCACACAGAAACACTCTCTCGGAGACGGTGGGATGCTCAGAAATGTCCGCACCTGCTCTCCATCTCACCCCAGCTGAGAGCCTCCCCGTGTCCCCTCTGAGTGCACCCCAAACTTGGCAGAAACTCGGCCCACACCCGCCGCAGGAGCTGTGGAGGGCTGAACTTGGAAGCCCGGACCCTGCTCCCCATCCCCAGCTTCTTTCTCGTGTGCCTCGCCCTCCCCCTTGTGGCCACCTCTGGAGATGCAGTGGAATGTCCCAGCTCCTCTCTGGCTTCTTCGGGGTGGTGGGCCGTCCTCCCACAGGTGCCACCAAATCTTTGCCCCACCCTCCTGAGGACTTGAGGTGATAAGGTTTCCTGGCTTTCCTTTTCTCAGACCTAGGGAACATGCTGACCCAGAGCCCTCCCCCAACGCTTCCTGGTTCAGCGTCATTGGGCCTGTTCTGCCCTCCACAGCCACCCCCCACCCCCATGCCTGCTCCCCTCCCCACACCCACGGCCCACCCCCCACACAAGCTAGTGAGGAAGCCTCGCCCTCCCCAGATCCCCAGCAATCAGCATCTCAGGCCCCTGGGGGCTCTGCAGAAGAAGAGGGAAGCCACTTACTGGGTGCGCAGCCGACACGCAGGCAGTCTGGGGGGGCCATGGGGCGGGCAGAGGGGGAGGGGAGACAAAAAGGCAGAACAAGTTTTTTTTTTTTTTTTTTTTTTTTTTACATCCTTCACAGGCAGGGGTGTCTGCGGGCGGGGGTTCCCCCCGGGACCACTTTCCGGGGACCACGCGTGCCCAGGTGCCCTCTCCCCTTCCTCAGTTGGACCCCTGTCCCTCCTGCCCCCAAGAGGGCTCCAACCCTCCCTGGAGCTGGGAAGCAGGGCTGTCGGGTGACGGGAAGAGAGCTTGCGTCCCCCTTGGAGGGGCCCAGGCCTCTCGTGTTTGAGGAAGATGGGCACCTTGGGAATCCCAGTCGTACAGGGGATCATAGTGGGGCTGCAGGCTTGACCAACCCCACATCTCCGCATCTCTGGGAGGGAGACGGCTGGGGTGGGTCAAAACCCCTGCATCCCCTGCTCTGGGACGACTCCCTGCTCAGAGCCCAAGTGGTGACACGTCTGTCCCCATGCCCCCTGGGCTCTGAGCTAAATGGAGGGGTCTGCCCCAGGGCTCCCTTCCCGTGGCCAACCACCACCCAAAGTCCCAGGGGGCCAGCACCACCCCTCCAGGAACCTTCCTTCTACCCTTCCTAACACGGAGGATGGCAGGCTGCCACTGGGGACTGGAGGGATCTTTCACCCTGGAGAGCAGCTGGCCTCGATCTGTTCTCCTAGGGAGGGGCCAGGGCCTCACAGATGTGGATACCGAGGATACAAAGCAAGTCAGGGACAGGCAGGCACAGTAGGCTAAATCTCCTGCCCCTGCCCCAGCCCCACCATTGCTCTCCTGTGACTCCAGGATCAGCGGGCCCCACATGGCCAGAAAGCACACCACACTGAACTGCAACCTAGGGCCCCAGGGCCTTGGACCAGCCTCTCCCCCGCTACCTGCCTCCGATGGGACACATTACCCACGACGTGCTAGTGGGCCAGCCTTTTAGAGGAAATGAAACACTAGGGTCCTAGAAAGTAAGGGCTTAGGCCCCTTGGGACTCCTGAACCATGCCATCTGACCCGGAGAGCCTCAGGGCTGCAGAAAGTCCTACACTCTGAGGCAGAGGAGCTGGGCCCTAACCTCTATTCTCTGAGCCTCAGCTTTCCTCCCTGTACACAGGAAAGAGGGCTTCAGCGAGGAGAACTTTGTCTTTCAGCAAAGGGGCAGTTTCAGGCAATAGCCGGGTATTCTATGGCTTCTCCCCGGGGCAGACTGCCCGCACCCCAACACCATGGAAACAAAGGTGGGTGGGGGCATCTGGCATCCCTGGGGCCCCTGAAGGTTCCTGCAGTGGAGGTGAACAGATTCCCCTGTGGCTCTGGGGGCCTGGGCCCCTCGGGCAGTACGGCTGAGCTCTACACGCGTTGTCAACCGCAGCAGAAGAGTGGGGGAGCAGCCGGGACCCTGAGCCACAGCCTGGCACCAAGGGAGGGAAGGGGAAGTAGAGGAAGGCCAAGGAGCAGATTCAGGGGGAAGTCGGAAGCAGAAGGTCGAGAGGGTGTAGAGAGAAAAGAGGAAGGAAGGGAGAGCCAAGGGAAGGAGAAGCTAGACAGAGGGAGGGAAGAATGTCAGGGGCAGCGCGGGAGGGTGCCAGGCCTGGAGTTGGGTCACGGAGGCTCTCTTCGGGCCAGCAGAGTCTTCACCAATGAAGGGTCCAAAAAAGAAAAAAGGGGTAGGAAGGGCAGGCCGATCCCCTGTTGGGAAAAGTTCAGTTCTTCCCCTCCCCAGCAGGGGGGGCGCCAGGAATGAGGGTCCATCTGTCCAGAGAAGAGGTGTCAGCTCCAGGTCCACCCCCTGCAAGGACCCCACCCTCGGAAGCCCTGCTCCAGTGGCGTTTGAGGACACTGAGCACCCCGTGAAAATAGGCACTGCGGGAAAGAGCTGGCACCGTCCCAGAGGCAGGCAGAACAGTGGTGGCGGGGGCTGGGATGGGGCGGGCACCAGCCCCCCATGCACACACCCGCCTGGAGCCCAGCTCAGGCAGCATTAGCTAGTGAGCTGCACTCAGCTAGTGAAGTGACAGGTCTGTGCAGACCCGTCAAAGTCCTGGCTGGACACAGCAACCAGCACGAGGGGATGTGTGTGTGAAGAAACAGGTGAGAAAGGTCACCTGCATGGTAAGGAAACCAGGGTAAAGAACCCAGGCTTCCCATCGCATGTCTCACCTGATCCCCTGCCCCCACCCAGACCCCACAGATGGCGCAGATCGGAGATGGTGGTCCGAGACTCCCATGCAAGGAGCCTCAGGAGCCCACTGGCCAGAAGCTCATCTCAGAAGTGATATGGATGAGCAGAAGCATGCAGTCCTTGTTCAGAGCGATCTTCCCAGCAGTCCAGGCTATGGCAGGAGCCTGAGAACCACTGACAGCAGCCGCCCCGCCCCGTGGGAATGAGGCACCCTGTGTATCGAGCCTGGCTTAGGACAAGAATGAGTTAGACTCACTGTGTGTGGCCTGAGAGGGCAGAACTAGGTCCACAAGTGGGAATTTCAGAAGGGGCGGTTGACAAGAAGGAGGAAGGACCCAGGGATTAGAGTGGCATTGGAAGTGGGGAGCTCCTGACATGGGCCTATGAGCACAGATGGAAGAACTAACGGGTAATTCACACATCGGGGCGGGGCGTGCTGGTCGGAGGAGATAACCACTAATGGTATCTCCAGCGTGGAGATTCTCTGATGACAATATGCCCTTCGAGTCAGCATCATGAACCCCTGGGTCTGCAGGGGCATGCCTGGTGGAGGGCAACCGGGACAGGACAGGCTGGACAATGGCCCAAGAGGCCGTATCTAGGGCAAAAGGACCCAAGAACACAGGTCACAGTGGAACAGGGCAAAGAATCCAGGGGACTCCAGCATTTTCTAGAAACAGAAATCAACCACCCCGCTCACTGACTGCTGGCACAGGAGGACAGGAGGCGCAGTCTAGTGTTTCTAGAATCCTCTGCCCAGAAGGAGGTAGCAGCTCCTGGTTGGCCGTTTCTGGCCCAGCAAACGCCCCACCTCCTGAAGCTGGCATGGAGGGTCTCCTCCCAGCTGTCCCACCAAGGGACCACCAGCAGCCTCCCTTTCTTCTCTAGGACACAGCACCAAGTGTGCGACATTCCACGGAGCATCCAACAGGTTGCAGAGCTGCCCCCCTCTGCCTGCCTTCCTTCCCTACAGGATGAAACCTTGAGGCCAGAGACTAAGATTTGTCAGGCTTCTCTTTTCCCAGCAGTAAGTCCAGCCCAGGACCAGAGCCTTGGTGGTGCTCCCTGCCTGTGTGACCCCACAGGCCCTGGGTAGCAAGCAGGATGGGGAAGCGGCAGCCAGACGGGGCCATGCAAGGTGGAAGCAAGCCCCCAGGCCTGGCTCGGAGCTCAGGACCCTATCCCGGTCATATTTTCCTTCGAGAAGGCTGGGTGAGTCTCCACACACGTCCTGCTTCTGTATAATGCCTTCACTCCCGTTTTCCACCGGAGTCTCAAAACTGCCACAGGTTAACAGAGTGAGGACCCTTAACTTCATTTTACAGATGACCCAGAGGCCAGCAGAGGGGAATGACTTGGTCAGCAAAGTGACCAGGTGTGAAACCCAGATCTCCTGGCCCCAGACCCAGGGCTTGTCCCATCAGAGCCTGAGGCTGATAGTTGGGGGAGGACCACAGAGCAGCCACCCACCTCCCTGCACGTGTGTCCCTCGGTTTGGGGACAGATGTGTCTGCACCGAGCGTTTGGCCACGGCTTGTCATGAGCTATTTTAGAGACGGCGTCTCTGCATGGGGCTCGGGGCAGCCGGGGTGGGAGCAAGAGACAGGCGGGAGGCGGAAGGCCGGTCTTGCTGGCTGGCATCCTGACGGCTACCTTGTTCTCTGCCTTCTAGGTACTTACAAGGCACAGACAGAAAAGCATGCTGATGGGAAGGAGAAAGAAGATCCTAAGAAAGAACTGTCCCGAGGACCCCCAGAGAGTATTTTCCTGCCTGAGGACACCGTCTTCTGTCTAATCTAAAGGAACCCAAACTTCCTCCCCAAGCACCTAAGATAGCCCAGGTCAGGAAGAAGCATCTGCCTTCCCTGCTAGATGCTAGAGATGTTCCCTACCGCATCACTACCCAGCGCACAGAGCCATGTGCTACTGTGCGGAGAACACACACACACACACCCGCCAGGATGACGGAGTGTGTCACGTTAGGTCTGGATACTCAGACCAAGAAGCAAGGGGCCACTCATGGGGTCCTGGGCTGGTGCCTCCCTCCTGTGACCATTTCAGATGGCCCAGGGATGTTGTACAGACTGTGGGACATTGGCCAAAGGGTGTCTCCATTCCTACTCTCCCCCTGCAGCCCTGACACCCAGCACCCACTTTGTGGGCTGTGGTGATGGCCCAAAGCAGAGCTTCATGGAGCCCTTATGGCCCCCCAACTCTGTGGCCCTGGCCGCCTACACACCTCCCCGCCTCCAGCCCCTACCCTGCTTGGCAAATCCTCGTCCTGGGAGGGCAAAGATCAAGTGGCCAAAGGGGAAAGGGAAAGACATAGTATAAATTTATTAATGAGGCAACAGGTCCCCAAAAGGCCACAGCCTGTCCCACAAATGATCTGGCAACCAAAGTTAGGTTAAAACTCCAGATCGAGATTTAAAAGCTCGGGACACCTGGGTGGCTCAGTTGGTTAAGCAGCTGCTTTCGGCTCAGGTCATATCCCAGTGTCCTGGGATCGAGTCCCACATCGGGCTCCTTGCTCGGCAGGGAGCCTTCTTCTCCCTCTGACTCTGCCTGCCTCTCTGCCTGCCTGTGCTCACTCTCTCTCTCTCTCTCTCTCTGACAAATAAATAAATAAAATATTTTTTAAAAATTCTCTATTTCTTAAAAAAATAAAAACTCAAAGCTCTGTGTTCTCTCTGGGTGAGGACCCTAATTTGCTCAGAAGAATCCTGCTTCTCTTCCTGCCCAGGACGCAACGAGTGACCCTCATGGCCTGAATCTTCCTTTGTGGCAGGCTCTTGGGTCCTATACTTGCATGTGCTAGCGAGGCTAGTATGAAACGGACAGTCGTGAGCCCATCCTGGACGGCTCAGGACCTCCACCTTCCAGTGTTCCCTGACTGACAGCCCCACCGAGGCGAGATCCTCGCCTTTGCTGCTGTTGGAGTGCAGGGCAGAAGACACTGGCGCTTACGACGTGTCCCGTAAATACAAGCTGACTGAGTGCACCTGACGTCTTCTTCCTGTACCAACAGACCTGACAGTCCCACCCGCACAGACGCCTTGGGGACGGCCCGGTGATGTGGGGCCTCAGCCTGCTCTGGGCGGGAGCAGAGATGGCGAGGGTCCCCGTGGCCCTCCACCCACCGGTCTGTTAGAGGCAGTGGGAAAACACTGTACATTAGGGCAAATGGCCTGGGTTTGAATCTGGGCTCTCTCCCCAACAAATGCTGGTTTTGCCACGTTGGATGTGTCGCCATGTGAATATTACAGTCTGTAAAACAGGCAAAGCACAGCCCAGCAGGTAACCCGAGGCTTCCCAGGGCAGCTATGGGACTCAAACGTGAAAGCCGACAAGGGAAGATACGTCCTGAGGCGTCCCGCATCACGTGGGCACCTGTGCACACAGACAGACACGGCTCTTTAAACGCAGAGCTGGTGAGAGTAGCTGTGTACAGGGCCCGGTCCTCCTCATCTCCAGGTGAGCTGCGCTCAGCTCAGGCTTAGCCCCGGGAGGCATCTGCAAGTCCTTGCCAAAAGAATGAGCCAGTGAAAGACTAAACCAAGAATGAGCTACGTCATCACATATGGATACAGGACAGACACCGTCCAACCCAAAGGAGCATTCCTGGAGCACGGCTGTCACACCAAGACACACTTGGGTGGATGACACAGCCATAGTGGGGGTATCCCATACCCAGGGCTGCCAAACACCAGCATCCCCTAATCAGCATCCTCGCTGGGGATGAAGCTCTCGGGGGTGCTGACCCGGGATTGGCCCCTCCCCATTTCCCACCCTTGGTAGCACCACCACCAGCTTCTCCAGACAGAGGGGGGTGTGGTCAGAGGCAGGGACAGGGAAGAGACCAGAGCACAGGGCGGGGTGGTTACCGAGGTTGACCGTGAGCTTCATCTGGCCCCCATCCAGCTCAAGGCGCAGGGTGTCGGCGGACTCCCTGGAGGTGGTGGCCATCATGAGCCCGTAGGCCCGCTGCGACATGAAGCGCAGCGACACGTCCTCTGCCTCCGTGTGCATGGCATTCGGCAGCATGATCTTCATGTACATGGAGCCGTCGTAGCTCAGGACCGTGGCCTCTGCCCCGGAAGTGGGAGAAGAGGGAATCGGGGGACAGAGGAAAGCCAGTGGGAGGGAGAGAGAAGACGGAGAGGATCGTTACAAGGATGACAAACCCGGGCCTGGTCTCCGCGGGGCACCCTGCGGAGGAAGGGGCCCAAGGATGGGCAGCGGGGACGCCTGGAATGGAAACAGGCCTCACCTCTCTCACAAACCCGCCCCAGAAAGCCGGTCCCGATGCAGTCACAGACGAAGCGGTTCCAGCCCTCTCGACAGGTGCCCCCATTGCGACAGGGCGCAGATGCGCACTGCTTCAGCGTCTCCCGGGAACAGAAGGGGGCGATGCCCACTGCCCCCTGAGCCTCGGCCAGGCCCCGGAGGTCTCGGCTGCGCCCATCTATGAAGAGGTCCCGCACGCAGCCCACGTAGCCAGCCCGGAGCGCCGCCGTCCACACCTCCGGGGGCAGAGGGAGGTCTACCCGCCCCCCCTCAGGGAGACCGCCTAGGTACAGCTCGCTCTCCAGGTCCAGAATCTCACTCTCCCCGGTGGCCAAGAACGGTGTGCTGCGGCTGTTCACGGAGATGGAGCCTAGGGATCAAAGGACAGCGGGCCTCAGTGACGAAGGCAGGATCAAGAGTCAACATGGGCCAGAAAGAGACCCCTGATCTTCCACTCCACGCTCTACAGCAGCCCTGGGCCAGAAGCTCGGCCTTATTTGCTGCCGTGGATACTACTAGACAAAGATGTCAAGTTCAAGAACTCAGGTGAACCAGCCCCAGCCGAGCTGCGGTGTGAGGGACCTCTGTCCACACACCTCCCTCTGCACCCGAGTGAGTCCTCGGGGTCTGCACAGGAGGTGGACATGCCCCCAAAGGCCTGGACCATCGCCCTGGCCAGTGCCTTAGACCAGAAACCAGAGGCAGAGAAACCTATGGAGGCTGGAAGCTTTGACTCCAAAGCGTTTTCTTCCTACTATCACTTATTGAACTTGTATGACCTCATGTCAGACCCTCAGCAGTTCTCTTACGTCAGAGTCTCAAGGAAAGGAGCCCTTTACGATCCCATTCTGAAGCGGCATGTGAGGCCTAAGGAGATTGGGGAAGCTGCCCAAAGCACCAGGGAGGGTCAGGAGCAGAGCAGACCGCCATCCGGAGCCCGCATGGTCCCACCCTCTGTCTGGCTGGACGAGACAGGCAGGCAGATCCGCTACCTGGGCCTGACACAGGATGACAGCCAGGACAGGGGTGGCTGAGCACAGAGCTCCTGAGTTGTACGGCTTCTTTGGAAGGAAAGGCTGGTTATCTTAGAAAAAATATTTGGGATCAAGTGGGAGCTGCAAAACCTTCACTGAAATCTTTAAGCAGTAGAAGACTATACATTAGAAACTACTCTGTTCATCTATTTTTTTCTGTACTTTTTCCTTCCTCTGTCTTTTCTCAAGAGGAATGCTTTAAAAAAAAAAAAGTCTTTGGGTGCCTGGGTGGCTCAATTGGCTAAGTGTCTGTCTTCGGCTCAGGTCATGATCCCAGGGTCCTGGGATTGAGGGTGCACTGGGCTTTGTTCAGCGGGGAGTCTGCTTCTCCCTCTCCCTCTGCCCCTCCCTCCGACCTCCCCAACCCATCCACTTGTGTGCTTACTTTCTCTCTCTCATAAATAAAACAAAACAAAATAAAATGAAGTCTGCATATGTCCATGAAGTTAAAAAGAGGTAAGGAGGGTTTGGTCTACATCAGGCCTGACCAGGCAGAGATCTAAACAGGGTGTGGGTGCAGCAGGAGATCAAAGCATGAATACGGGGTGTCAAATTCAGGAAGCAGAATTAGGAGCTCCTCTATGGCTGGGATTCTTAATCTGGAGCACGTTCTCCTCTGCTCAAAACCTTTACTGAACCAGAGAAGTCACTCCCCTGTGTCCCATTTTAATAACATGGCCCTCGCTTGTCTCCCCTGACTAGGTGTCAGATGCTCCAGGGTCTCCCTGCTAAAACCCACTCCCCCAGCAGGTCCCCAGTCACGGCCCTCTGATCACCCACATCTCTACTGGTAGCAGATCCCCAGATGCCTGCTCCACCCACCTGCTGTGGGGCCTCCTGGCCATGGGCGCTACCCAGCTAGACTCTCAGTAAATGAATCAAATGTGGGAGAAGAAAGAGGGAGGGAAAGGAAGAATTGGGAACAGAATGTATAACAGAGAGTCAGCAAAAGGAAACTAAAGTGAGTATAGGCCTTGCTCCAAGATCTTTGCTCCAAAACACGGAAATGGAACAACCCAAGCGTCTATCGGCTGGTGAAAGGACAAACAAAAGGTGGTGGTATTTACATGCAATGGAATACTATTCAGCCATGAAAAGGAAGGAAATGCTGAGACATGTGCTGCATCATGGATAAAGCTGAAATCACACTGCGTGAAGTGAGCCAGACAAAAACGGACATTATATGATTCCATTTACAGGAGGTCCCTAGGGTAGTCAATTCCTTGAAAGAGAAAGGATTTTGGCTGCCAGGGCCTGGGGGAGGGGGAACAGGGAGTTAGTGTCTCGTGGGGACAGAGTTTCAGTTTGGGAAGATGAAAATGTTCTGGAGGTGGATGGTGGTCATGGTTGTACCACAGTGTGAAGTTCCTTAATGCCACTGAACTGTGCACTTTGAAAAAATGGCTAAAATGGTAACGTTATGTGTAATTTAACACAATTTTTTTTAAAAAGTCACGGAAAAGGTCAAGAAGAGTTCTGTTGGGATGGCTGCCCCAAGTCTGGGCTTAGGCGCCCAAATGAACATGGGACATCAGAAATGGCCAGAGCTGGTCAAACAGTGACCCAAGGACCCGTCAGTCCTGGTGTGTGGGCTCTAGAGCTCTGCGGGACGCTAAGGAGGCCACCTCATGAAGGGAGAGAGGAGCAGAAGGCCCTGGGGTTCTCCGCAAAGCCTGGGCAGACTTCTAACCTAGAGAGTCACAAGTCACCTATGGGGAAACCCTGAGAGGCAGCCAGCTCTGAGAAGAACCCCGGGTGCCATCAAGAGACAACACCAGGGGATGAACCCACATACTGTAAAGCCTTGCGAAGGTGACATCTCTGAGAAAGAGAAGGGAAGCAACAGCCAGCCATGAGAGGCTAGTGTTTCTGGGAGCATAGGGCCTCCTTCCTCCCTGTGTGTGGGGGGAAACAGCCCCTCCACCCAGGCTCAAAGGCCTGGTGCAGTAGCAACAATGTAGCTGATGTGATAAGTGCTTAGGTTGGGTAATGTGTCAGTTCTCCTTTACATCAACTCCTTCTCTCGTGGACAAGATGGAGAAGAGTGAAGAGAGAACTGGGCAGAAAGCAAAACCGTGGGAAAGGAGACCAAAAGGGAAGAGGAGAGGAAAGGGTGGTCGGAAGCAACAGAAGTTTCGAGAAACAGCACCCGCCTGGCCCGAGCAACTCTGCCCTCCACTTCATTATGCTAGAAACCTCAGCAGGTGGGAGTGTTGGGTGTTACTCTGTACCCCGACCCCCCAGAGCATGAGCTCCATGACAGCAAAGACAGTTTTGTTCCCCACAGTTCCCATTCCAGCACCTTGGACAGCTCCTGGCACACAGTAGGTGCTCCCTAAGCACTTGTGAGTGAGTTAATAAAAGAAGGTTGCATGGACCTAGCTAGGAGGAAGGCATGGTTGGGAAGATTTTTGTTTGTTTGTTTAAAGGAGAATAGGATTTCTACTGTGTTGGGCACTGTGCTTTTATAGATATTCTTTTATTTTCTCCCCTTAAGGACCCCAGTGTAATGGTTCCTTTTACAGATAATAAAACTGGGGCTTCAAGGGGCTGAGTAAGGGCCTGAAGTCACACACATGGTAAGTGGAGAGCTGAGGTATGAACCCAGCTCGGCTGACTCCAAACAGTACCCTCTTCCCTGTGATGCACCATGACAGGACCGGCCCCAATGGGAGGAGAGAAAGGACAGCAGTGGGAGGAGCCTGGAAAGGATGGGGAGTGGCCGGGAGAATGGGAGGGGTCCAGAAAGGATGGGGGAGAGGCCAGGAGGTGAGTGGGAGGGGTCTGGAAAAGAAGTCAGGCGGCGGAAGGGTGGAACGGGCCCCCACCCCCCAGGCCATCTCACCTTTGCGCCCATCCCTTTGGAAGTCCACGTGGCACCACTCGCCATCATTGACCTTGCGGCTAGACGCCCGCAACTTGATGCCCCCAGAGCCCATGTCCAGCAGGAGGTAGAGGTAGCCATCCAACAGCTCCATGGCGAAGTAGTCAGCCCGCTGGGCAGAGCTGTGGCTGCCAGCCCCAGCCCCAGCCCGCCGGCCCTGGCTGAAAAGCAACAGCCCATTGGGCTCAGTGGTGCGGAAGTCGAGGGAGATGGAGCCGGTGCGCTTGGCACTCCAGCGGGGCAGGGCCACGAAAGCTTCAGGACTCTCAAAGGTCACGGGGTCGAGGGCAGCCACATCCTCACAGCGGAATGACAGGTCCCCCTGAAGCTTCATCTTGGGGTCCCCTTCCTTCGCCAGGCGGGACAGTTCCAGCTTGAAGTCATTATTCTTATAGACCACCTGCAGGGAGGGGTGGGGTCAGGGATGAGGAAGCAAAAGCCACTCAGGGTTGGCCACTCTGGCCCGGCAGCAGCCACCACGGGACCCTGCCATTGTGTGTGTGTCGGGAGGCGGGGGTGCTGCTCATTGCACCGGATCACTGGCTTGGACCTCTGTTCTAGAACTTCACATACAGAGGCTCTGACCAAGCACCTCCCTTGCCCCACTTATGGTCTGTGCTCCGTCCTCCAGCCCAGCCGATCAGGGCAGCCCTCAGTACCCGCTGAATTGGGATTTCTAATAGTGACAAGACAATCACGGCTCCTATCTAGCAGACATCTTCCAACTGACAGAGTATTGTCATTTACACTCTCGTCTGGCCCTCACATCTACCTTGAGAAGTAGGTACTGACTACTTACTTTTTAGATGAGGAAACTAAGAACTGGACAGGCCGCCAGACTCGGCCAAGGTCACAGCGCTAGTGGGTGGGAGAGCCAAGACCAAACACAGGTCTTCAGGCTTCACATCCAACATTCTTTCCTCTGCACCACCGCTGCCCTCGAGAGTCCTCTGAGAGGACAGGGGCTCAAGGAAATGAGAGAGAAGCTTCTTGATAAAAATCAATGAGACTTAGGTTTGGATGAGGGGAGGTCTCCTCACACCTTGGACACAACAGAGGAGGCAGGCAGCTGGCCAGCTCAGACTAAATCACACTGAAGACGGGGACCAGAGGGTTTCCTGGCTGAGCCCAGACCCTTCCCAGCCCTACTCACGTCCTTGAGGCAGCCCATAAAGTTGTTGCTGACGGGCGAGCCAGGCAGGTCAGCCGTGTTGGGACTGCCCCCGATGTAGAAGAAGTCATCCGAGCCCAGCATGGTGTAATCCTCCTGCGTGTAGCCTGTGGTGGTCAGGATCCCGTCCACCGAGATGGTCACCTGCCCAGCCCAAGGAGGGAGGGAGAGAGACAAGGAGACAACCGGCATCAACTCCCTGGGAAAAGCCACGGGCTGGGCAAGGGAGGGGCCGGGGGGCTGCGGGGGAGGGGGACACCCCCATTTTTATGTCTGCTTGTCTTGGAAGAGGAACAGTGGGGGGAGAGAGGGAAGGCAGGAGAGGAGGTAGCACAAGATTTGATGGTTTCAGGGTGGGCTAAGGCCAGCCACACAGCCCCCAACTCAGCAAGCAGAGGCCTGAGGGGTACTTGGAGAGCTCACCATGAAGAACAGCAAGAAGCAGGGCCTGGAAGTGGCTCCAAACAGGAGCAGGGACCTCAGGACAAGGCCCCATTATGGGGGGATCCAAATAGCATCCTCACTTCCCCCTCTTCAGGTGCTTGCTGGAGCCTCGGGTGATTTCAGAGCATTTTTCATAAAGGACATAGAGAGCACCAGTTCTCCTTGAATCCTGGTGGCTTTGCCTCACCTGCCGCTGTCACTTTGGGACACCGAAGAGTCCTTGAAGCCTTAGCCCAGCAGGGAAGTGGGAGACAGCAAGGGCATCCAGAACACAGGGACAGTACTGGAGAGCGTTGGAACTTCCTGGGGGACGCATAATGCCTTCGGGGCTGATTCCCACCACCATCACCCTAACTTCAAGAGCTCCCACTGGTCCATGCCTTCTTCCTGAGTCTGTCTCTTTATTCCCCAGTCCCTCCATATACTGGTGGCTCTCTTCTCTCCCACGGAGAGTGTAGCTCTTTACCTATTCATTAGCCTGCCCTCTTTTCTTTGTTGTCTTCCCTACTAACGCCACGATCATTACTAAGGGCCAGGTTAGGGAACAGGGGAACAGAGCTAACCTCATGATATCTTAATCCTGGGCTGAAAAGTCAGCTTAGAAAGCAACATGGGAAAGGAGTGGGGAGTACCCAATGTTCCAAGGAGAGGACAGGGGCTCAGCAGTGGCCTGGGGAAGGCGGAAGTGACCTTGGGGAGAAGGGACAGATGCAAGGAACTCTCTGTCTAACCCCTCCCCAGACAAATCCCCACTTGGCCTTGAAAAGTTCAGCCATAAGAGCAGCCTACAAGGGCTCCAGAAACCCAGCAAGACATGGGGGAAGAATCCAGGGCTTCAGGACCGTGAGCGCCCCACTGGAGGGGAGCTGTGGCTCAGGATGGTCACCTGGGAAGAGGAGGCAGGCTCCTCTGGGAGTCTTCAGGAAGCTGGATCACAGTGAAGCCAACACTGTGCTTCCGCAGACCACAGCTCACCCCCGCTTCCCAGTCCCCAAACATGCTTCAGGACCCCCTTTTTAGGCACAGTCTGGAGATTTGGGTCTTCCAGTCACATCCTGTGTGTCCCTGCCCACACCGGCCCACATGCATGCCACCAGCCATTTCCCCAAGACTGGTCTCCAGGGTTCCACTGTCTTGGGGATGGGGCGAGGAGGTTAGGGACTCCTAAAGAACATGGGTAGAACGAGGCAAGGGGGACTTCCCCCACAGGGCCCTCGAGTCCCCCTCCTTCACAGTGAGTTGGGGGCACAGCTAAGCAGAGTGAGGGCTGAAGGGCTCCCTCCTGGGAACCATCAAACCTTGTGCTGGGGGACCAGGTTCAAGGACAGAGGTCTTTGTGGGAGGGGGCAGTTCAAAAGCTTTTGAGTCTTATTTTGAGGGGAGGGCTGGTCATTATTGTTTATTTCTTCTTCCCTCTACCCACCTAAGGCTGGGAAGTAGGGGTTGGGGTAGAAGAGGGAAGGGTCAAAGTATTAGTCACAAAAACATGCAGACAAGATTAGGATGGGCAGAAGGGGGCTACGGAAAGGGAGGAAGGGGATTGGGGTGAAGGGGTGGGTTAGGACAGGGAGGGGTGATAGGTGAAGGGGTCTCCCTAGGGCAAATTCAGCTCTGTCCCACCCTGCACCTCCGCTCTTGATGCCACACCAAGACCAGGGAATGGGCCACTAATTAGTTCCTGAGTTGTGTCTGCTCACCCCAGCTAGACAGTCCGCTCCTGAAGGGCAGGTACCCGACCTGACATGTCCCTATAACCACGTTAATCCCATCACAATCCAGGAGACAGACACATCATGATCATTAAAGGTGAATGTCAAGTCATTTCATGACCCAGAGAAACACTGGTTCTCCCTGCCTGTATCCCATCTATAGGCACAGCACCTCAGGAGACTTGAGTGGACAGAGCCTTCCTCCTCCGAGCCTGTTCTAACCAGGCGCCCTTGATTCTGTATGGGGGAGGCCCCGGCTGGCCCCCAAAGTCCTCAGGAAGAGGCTTCCTGGCCTCCTCGACCTTTTAGCTCCCCTGAGCCTCTCAGCTGTGCCCTCCCTCCCCCCAGCCCCAGCAGCCAGGGCACCAGCTCCAGCCATTATCCTCATCCTGTGGGCTCTTTGGCCCAGTCCATGCAGGGAGCTCACCTGCCTTTGCCATTCTAGAGTTAGAAGGACCTGACCTGTGGGGAACACCCTCCAGGATTCCCCTTCACACTGGGCATGAATCTGACCTTGCCCTCTATGGCTTTAAGCAAAGCACAGCCATCTGGTGCCCCTTTTGGAAAAGGGATGCCTTCATCACCCTCCTATCTGTCCCCCCAAATTCACGACTATTTTTTAGAACAGGGGCTGAGGGAGAGGGAAGTGGGAGAAGGGTGACATACAGAGGTGCACGGAGGAAGGGGGGGGGGTCAGCCTGGGGGTGGAGGACGTAGAGGGAGTAGGGGGGGAGGGGCACCAGGTGGAAAGGAAGCCGAGAGTAGGGGAATGGAGGACAGTCTCTGGGGAAGGCAAGGAGGAGATGACAGAGATTAGTAAAACCCAACTGTTCCCTCAGACAAACCAAAGTCCAGACACAAAAATGGCGGGTTCGTTAGTAAAAGCAGGAATCAGGGGAGTAATTCCCCCGTCCCCCTCCACCCCAGGGGTTCATGATGCCCCTGCCCCCCAACCCCCGCTCCCCGCGCAGCTTCTGGAAGGGGTGGGGCCGGCGGGGGAGGAGGGCAGGGGGGCCGTGCGAGAGAACAGCCTCTGCAGCTGGGATACATGCGGGTTAGAGGGCCAGGGTTGGGAGCCAGGCCCAGCAGGAGAGGAGAGAGAGAGGCAGCCGCACATGAGAGGGCATGCGGGGCCAGGGGAGATGGGGAAGAGCAGAGATGGAGGCGAGGGAGCCGTGGGTGCAGGAAGGAGAAGCTTCCTTCCAACGGAGGAGGAGAGAGGAGCCACCGCTAGGACAGAGACATTTACGGGTTGAGAAAGAAAGGGAAGGGACACGAGGCTCAGATCTTCCTCACCAGGGGGTGACTCAGACACTCACTGCCACCACCCATTCACTACTGATCAATGACCCAGACACACCAGCTCACACACCACATCCTGCTGAAGGCAGTGGGCGGAAGTCCTGACCGGCTCATCTCCAAGCGTCCTCTTTTCGGTCATCAGCACCACGGCTAGCACCCGAGACACAGCTGACGCGCTGCCCAACCCACACCAACCCATCAACACGGACAGGCAGAGAGTGAGAGCTGAGGAGGCCAGCGGGAATGAGCCATGGCTCTGCCCTGGAACAGCCATGTGCAGCCAGGGAAGAAGGGGTGAGGCATGGAAGACCCGGGAACCCAGCCTCCCTCCTTGCTCCAGGAGCTCGGAGGGTGGCTAGGCAGCCACTGACCTAGGCGGGGTCCCAACCCTCCCTGCTGGGCCCACCTCTCATCTGCTCTGAGCTCTGCGTGTCTCTCTTAGGGAGGCTGGTAGGATATGAAACCAGGTCCTGGCCAAAACTGTCCCCACAGGTGCCCTCCATGCCTGTCCTGACCCGGGAAGAAAGGCTGAGGAAGAGGGAGAACCCCTCTGGCATCATCCAGAGCCTTCCCCAGCTGCCTGCTTGGATCACAGGGTCACCAGCCTCCTTGGGAGGGGGACTCATTCAGGGGAGAATAGGATAGAGGGCAGATGTTTTTAACTTATGGAGGAGCTAGATGGGTTTCCAGGACATTGTATGCAAAAGTGTCTCATTTGTCCATGGCTGTCAACAAATTCTCAACGGGATCTAGAAGCCAAAGGCGGTTAAGAACTAGTTTAGTGGGGAGCCTGGGGGCTCAGTGGGTTAAGCCTCTGCTTTCGGCTCAGGTCATGATCTCAGGGTCCTGGGATCGAGCCCTGCATTGGGCTCTCTGCTCAGCAGGGAGCCTCCTTCCCCCTCTCTCTCTGCCTGCCTCTCTGCCTACTTGTGATCTCTGTCAAATAAATAAATAAAATCTTAAAAAAAAAAAAAGAACTAGTTTAGGAAGAAGGCCCAGGCCTCCTCTTAGGACGAAGTGGGGTGGGAGTCGGGCATGAAGACAGGATGGCTGAGGGACGTTGTGCAGGCCTGCTTCCGGCTCAAGTTCAGCCATCTGTCTGGGGTTAGGGTGAAGCTAAAGAGAATCAGGTTGAAGCCTCGCAGGAAAACGACTTGGTTAGCAGTTACAGCCCTACAGCAACTCCTGACATCTGGATTTGATAACATTTGGGACGAGAGGGGCAAGACTTCAGGTCAGAGAACTCGAGCTCCTCTTCCGCCTTTCCTGTTTCCCACAACAATCTGTGCCTCTCGTCTGCCAAGGGGGTGTAATGACCTCCACCACTCGTGCTTCTCTCAGGGTGATGAGGCGGATCGAATGAGAGAACAGGAGGGAAGGCACCCGACCCTCCAGAACTGCTACATGCCCCTCTGCTACTGCTGTCTCTGGGCCTCAGTTTCCCCACTGGCTAACGGACAACAGTCTCTGCCTGATGCCTCAACCTAGCCATTTGCCAAGTTTAAATTATATGCAGGATGTGAGGACTATTTAGAAGAATCAGAGCCCCCAGTGTGTGCGCAAAAACAAAGAAACAAACAAACAAAAAACACCGATTATTATTTTTACAAGGCAACATCCACCCTTCTTACCACACCTGACCCAAACCTCTCAATGGATTAGCCTCTTTGGTCTGTAGCCACCCTCTGCCCCGAGGAGAAGCGCACCGATAACAACAAAAGAGACCATATAAAAACGAGTTAGTAAAAATAAATTCAAAGCCAACTAGAACTGGGGCAGAGGGATGCCTGGGAGTAAGAACAGGGTAAACCCCATTTCTTTCAGGGCCCCATGCTCCGACTCCAGTCCCCTTGAAAAGGCTGATCCCCGGGGACAGGTTTTCGAGGGTCTATGAGGCTCCTCAGGCCACCAGGAGGCAACCAGCCCTGATCATCGAACAGTAATGCTCACACCGTGCACTTTAAAAATTTGGAATTTTGCAGGAACGTTCCTTGCCAGGGCTGAACCCAGACAAGGCCGTTTGCCTCTTAACCAAGTTAACCATATTCCTCCGCCTTTCCTCCTCCTGCCCGGACCAATTCCGGAGGCATTCTGGGGCCTCTTGAAGTTATTTTGAGACTGATTCCTAAGAAGGGACAATAATGTTTTCTCCCATAGGGCCAAAGATGCTGTATTCTCCAGGGTTTGCGGTGGGAAGGGAATCACTTCTTTACAAAACATCCTCACCCAGGAAACACTGAGATAGATAATCAGTTAACATGCCATAAAGATGAATAAAAACATAATTTCCTTTACAGAGTGCGGATGCTTTAACTTCCACTACCCTGCTTTATCTTCACACTCACCCCAGGAAGGAGGCAATGGACTCTACCAGCTGTTCAGTCGATGGGGAAACTGAGCTTTGGCCCACGTCCATGTGATCAATTTTTAACGGAACCGAGACCGGAAGGAAGATCTACGGAGTCCCGAGTCTCAGATGGTTTTTCCCTGGTGTTTGGGGTGCACCACACGGATTTATCTTGCCTCCTTTCTGTCCCCAAAGTCACAGGTTGACTGTCCAGTGAGGCTGCATAAAGAAAGAGTTCCAAATGCCCAGCTCCCGGCCTGGCCAGAGGGGTGGGCAGAGGCTAACTTCTAGAAGCAGCAGCTGGAGAGCGGAGCCTGTGGGTGGCACTGGGATGCCTGGAGTGACCAGATGAGACCCTGGCTCGGGAGGGCTGGCATGGCTGCATCTGTGCGCACTGCCTTGGGGACAGGGCAGAGGACAGGGCCAGCACGGGGATGTGGGTGCAGGGAGACATAGCCCGTGTAAGCATCAGGACAGGCCCAACGTAGCCTCACAATCTGAGACTCTGCGGAGGTCAGGGAGCCCACTGGGAGCCCCAGCTAGCAAGCTTCCCTCGTGGCCAGCCACGCAGCCTCGCAGATCAGGGAGGCTGGGAAGGCCAGGCAGCTGCCCCCAGCAGCGCGGGCCCCACGGGAGCAGACACGTCCATCTGTAGGGTCCCCAGCCTGGTGCTCAATCACTCTGCATTATTAATAGGCGATGACTAACAGCCTGCCGCCACAGAGCCGGGACGGGCGGGCACGAGCGAATCCCAGGGGATGGCGCACGGCACAGCCAGCAGGCACACACTCCGAGGCAAGGCGAGGAGCAAAGGGCCGGTCCCAGCTCCTTGCCCTCTGCTCCTGCCCTGTTCCTGCCCATCACGGCCCCAGACCTGAGGGCCAGCTCCTGCCCGCCTCCACCCAGAGCCCTTCCCAGGCTCAAACCTCCACCCCGTCCCACAGACCCCAGCTCACACCAGCGTTTATACGTGTGGAGTCACCAGCAGAAGCCCGCAGACACACAGCACAGTCTCCCACTAACACCCCCTAAATGCCACACCAACATTTACCCACAGTCGCACCCACACACCAACACACACCAGCTGCGCTGACACACACACCCACACCGACACTCACGGGGACTGAGACCAACCCAAACAGAGGGGTTTGGCAACAACTAGCCCCGCTTCACCCCTGCTGCGCCTCCTCCTCTCATCCCCTCACCAGGGAAGGCAACCACCCCCATCCGAGGCCATGCGGGACAGGCAGGGGACGGAAGGTCGGGGGAGATGTGGGGGAAGGAAGACAGTGTGAAACAGAGTGTTAGTCAGAACAGCAGAGCGGTGGGGGAACTGGCCACTATCCCTCCTGGGGGGGAAAGACCATTCATGCCATGCAGATGTGGGGGGGACGGAACCAGGAACCCTCAAGGCTGAGGCGTGAGGGAGGGGATGTCACCTCTTCGCTGGCAGCCAGCATGGGACTGAGCCCAAACTGGTATGAGCTGGTCCCAGGCCACTCCGCGTCTCCCAGGGCCATCCCCACCACCCTCCACTTAGGAACCTGCCCAGCTGGCTGCCACAGGAGGCTCAGCCCCAGCCCCCCGGCTCCCAACTGGAGGGGTCTGTCCGGGAGCTGACAGTGAGCAGAGCGTAGCATGTCATGGGATGGTGTTTTCCATGGATTTTCAGGAGACCAAGAAAGAAACTAAATCAAAGAGAAAAAAACGAGGGAGCGAGGAGGTGTGGGGGAAAAGGAACAAAATAAAGCAATAGAAATCAGCAGCCTGGCATCGGGGCTGGTCTAACCAGAGCCGATGAACATGGGGCCTGCCCCCCAGGTCTCTCTGGCCAGGAATCTGAATTCAGGAGTCAGGGTTAAGGCAGGGACAGGCCAAATTCCTTGGTTTCCACTTGTCTTTTGGATTTGAGTTTGGGCCAAAAAAAAAAAAAAAGGGAAAGAGGAAAAACTAAAAGAGAGAGAAGCAAAATCTGAAGATTGTCCAGGACGCCAAAAAAACGATCGGAAGAGCAAAACAACCAAAACCAAACGGGGAAAGGAAACCAAAGAGGGAGAATCGAACAGCTAAAAAAACCCACGGCAAACCAAACGGTAAGACAATTAGAGTGATATCTACCAGATAATGCAGTTTGTTTACCATAGCGTGTCCAATCCCTGCGTGCTTCACCGGAGATATGGGGGAGGGGTGGGGGGGGTCAAAAAAAAAAATAACAACAACAACAACAAAGACAACAACGAAAGAACAGAACGAAAAGAAAAGAAAAATAAAATGACCAACTGTGAAACTCAAGGAAGGAGGAAAAAAATATATATCCATATGTATTTGGTTGGTTGTTCAGACCCTCCCACCGTAGGCTCCGCTGAAGCATTTCGTTTAAAGAAAATTAAATTATAATGGGAGGGAGAAATAAAACACACAAAAAATTAAATCCCTTCTTCTCCCAGTCCCCCCTCCCACCCCCTCCCCTGGATTCCTCTGCCCCCCACACCCCTCCCGGAAGAGCCGGCTGCAGAGAAGGGGAACAGTTAAAGACCTTGGTTAGTAGAGAAGAAAACAACAAAAGAACTGGACCAGGAAAGCAAAGACTTAAAGATGGCCGACATTCCGCAATGAGACAGAAAGGTTAGTTCGGTTTTTCACTCATACCTCATCTCACCTGTCCCTGCCCATCCCTTGGTCCCCTGGGTTATAAGCGTGTTAGTAACACACACAGAGTCGGCAACGGGGTTTTCCAACAGAGGGTGAGAGAGGGAAGGCAGGGGGTTAAGAAGCAGACCCATTTATGCCGTATTAGTAAGTCCTTTCAGCTGGAATGTTAGGGAGTTGGAGGGAAGGAAGGGGAGAGACAAGGGATGCGAGAAAGGGACGGGCTATTGACTCGGGGAACGGACGATGAGTTGTCGGCTAACTGGTCAACCAGATGGCCTTCTAGAGAACCGGCCTCCTGGCTGACCAGTGACCATATCAAGTTAATGGGTTAACTGGCTGGTGGTGGCCCAGCTGGCTGTCAGGCTGGGAGAAGGGTGGCCAATGCCCCCCCAGAGAGTCCCGGGACTGGCTAGAATGAGAGGCAATTTCATTTGGAGGCAAAGAGAAGAGGTTCCCCAAGGAGCATGGGAAGGGACATTGGGGTCTGCTTTTCCTGGGCATGGAGGAGAGGCAAATCGGTCCAGGGAGTCATGGAAGGGAGGGGTAACTCTTATTGTTTCTCTTCCTTGAGAAAATTAGACAGAGTCGCCACCTGAACAGGGAAAACGAAACCTTGCCCTCCATGGGCTGGCCGAGGGCTCACGTTCACCACGTATCTCATCCCCGAACCCCTCCCCCTCCTCCCACTCTCCCCCTCATGGCTGATCTCTTCTTCCTCCCTAATTTTGACTTTCCAGAGCCCATTTTCCCCCCGAAACTTCCCCAGTTTCTTCAAACACCCGACCCTCATTCTCTTATGCTCCTCTGGGCAGCTTATCCGTCCTGGAATGAAATGCCCCCCCTCCACCGCCACCCCTGCAAGCCCTGGAATTGGAAAGCCTTTCCCAGCAGCCCAGCCTCCTTCCATGCACGCCACAGACCCCCGAGCCTCCACTCCCCATAGCCAGCACCAGAAATCCATAGCCCCCACACACCGCACCATAAAAAGGAACACGGAGGCCCATTCACTTCTAAAACCCCTTACTCCTCCCTAAGCCATAAACCAGCGTCTTCTAACCCAGTCTCTGGAGGCCCCATCCCCACGTGGCTCTTGTTTATTTTCTCTTCTCGAGGCCAAAGGCAGAGGCAACCATCACCTTCCAATAACCCTTGTGTTTGTGGAGGAGAAATCAAAGGGACAGAGGTGGCTTGGCTGAGGGGATCAGAGATGGCGGGACACTCTGGCTGGATGTCCATTAAAGACTAAAGGCACACCCGAGAGGGTGATTTCAAGAAGAAGTATTCTAGGGACAGATCATTACAGCATTATTATCACCAGCGAGCCTGGGACCAATTCAGAAAGACAATTAATAAGGGCCTCGTATAATGAAAAATAACAGAATTCAACACTGAGCAACCAGGAGACGTCCAGACAACGGGTGTCGATTCCTAGTGATACCGAAGCACTTGACAAAACAGGAAGGCAGGGGTCAAACCGCAGGTGCAGGGACCAGTGCGAGGGGCTAACCCGGGGTCCAAGGATTAGCCCTGTCAGCTGGCGGGACCGTGGCGAAGTGAAGAAGCCAACCAGTCAGGACGAGGGACAATTCGTTTCAGGGCAGCGAAATCAAGGGCACCCCAAACGTAAGAGTCGTTGATATCCCTGCCTAGTCGAGCAACACAGGACAAAAACAGGGCATGGGGGTGGGGTGGGGATCAGAGGTAAAAATCCAACTACTATTACTCTTTTTGAACTAGAACTGGTTGTGGAGACTAAAATAAGAAAAAAAAAAAACAGTTTTCAACTTTCTGAGACAACTTTAATTTTTAACAAGTAGAACGGCAAATTCAGAAACAGGGTTGAGAAGAAAGGGAGGTGAGTTCAAAGCCAGGGCCTGCCGCGAATGTCAGGACATCCCGGCTTCCTCTGAAAAACAGCAAGTTTGGAGTAGTTGAAGCAGGGGTGGGTCCGGAACCCGAAACCCGAAACCCAAGGCGACTGCGGCCAAAGTAAGTCGAGTGGAGCGGGCGCTGGAAGCCATTCCTGGCGGCCCCGGACACAGCACAAGGAGGGGTCCACAGCAGCCCGTGCCTTCCAGAATGCCAGGATGCAGAATACTAAGGCTTCCCACTAGCACATGAGTGGTGAAGGTTCTTCCCCGCTCTAGGAACAGAGAGGGCTCCTGGAGTCCGAGAGCACAAGAATGACAGCGCATGAAGAAGGAAGGCCTCAAGTCATGGGGCGGGGGACTCAGCCATTATATCCAGGGGCAACTTAGCCCCCTCTCCACCTTGAACTCTGGCTGTAGCTCTAATGCTAGAGCAGCTAGCAGAGACAAGACTCACCCAAGAATGGAAGATCCACATCCAAGAATGGAAGATCCACAAGACAAATTAGGAGTTCTGGGGGTCTTTTTATTTTGCTCCAAGGGACACCAACCAGGGCTCTCCCGGGGAGGTAGGGAAATGGGTGCGGCTTCGAGGTCAGACTTCCAATCCTATCCCTTCCTGAGGGGATAACTGGGCAAGTTCTCTAACCTGCGGAGTCTCGATTTGCTCATTGATGAAACAAGAGTACGTCCCACGACACAGGATGATTCGTGAGAATTAGGCGAGATACAAAACAGAAAAGAGATTGCCAGTGTCTTCTGAAAAACACTGTAAGAAGGGACACGGTCCTGAGACAATTCTGAAGGGATGTAGGGAGAAGTGCTCTTTCCTCTGACTTTGCAAGAGAAGAGGAGTTGTTCCCAGGGCACGTGAAATAGATCTGCTGGGGCCTCACGTCCAAAATCGGCCTCAGTAGAGCGCCTAACGAACCAGGAAAACTGCTTGGAAAACAACTACAAACGTGCTTTAGCTGCTGGTTTTAAGCCCTCAAGGAGCAGGACCCCCCCCCCCAGAGAAAAGAAATTAACACAGATATTGACCACGTGTAAGGAACGTGATGACGGGGCGGGAACACAGTGTCTCATCTGCAGAGTCTCCCCAGGGGGCCTGAGGGGACACACTGTCCTTGGTTGGGAGCCTCACAGGACCCAGGATCTTGGCTGAGGAGCCCTGAGAAAACAGGCAGGGACTCGGAGGGCCTGGTAAGGATGGACTCGGCCATAGGCTGGGTCTTGAGTGGGGACAGTGGGGACAGTGAGTCCAGAGCGCAAGCCTGAGGCTGACCTACTCGGGAACCATCACAATGACCAAAACGGGACTGCACCTCAAATGTAAGCAAGAGGATCCCTCCAGAAACCCTTCCTAAAGACCACCTCAATCCAAGTCTTTACCAGACACCTTCTTTGGCCCTGAAGGCCTGGGCTCAGGTCACCACGACCGGACTCTGCTCGGACTCGTCATAAAAGAGACCAGGGGAAGGGGCACTTGGGGGCCTCAGACAGTTAAGCGTCCGAGTCTTGATTTCAGCTCAGGTCATGATCTCAGGATCCTGAGAGCAAGCCCCATGTTGGGCTCCGTGCTCAGCCCGGAATCTGCTTGAGATTCTCTCTCCCCCTCTCCCTCTGCCCCTCCTCCCACCCAGGCTTGCTTTCTTACTCTCAAAAAAATAAATAAATCTTTAAAAAAAAGAATAAGAAGAAGAAAAGAAAGAGAAAAAGCCAGGGGAAGTGATTTCCAGCAGTTAGCAGCTTGAACCCCCAACTCTGGGAGCCCCAGGAAGAGGCCACCACTGTCCTTGGTTGGGAGCACCTGTCTCCACTCGGTGCTGCTGGAGCCAGGCCTCCCCCACCTCCCCCAGCCTCCTCTCAGTCACTCCAAGTTTCCAGAACTTTTAAGGTTCCTGCTGCTCCCTGGCATGGGCCTAGCTTTGCTCTGCTCGCTTTTAACAGATTCATCCTGTGTCCCTGGGAGCCGGAGGGCCAGCAGGGCACGGAATGCCTTTTTCCCTTTTACACCCACCATGGATGCATGATGTGTTTGTTGACCAGCGACATGTGGATAGGGACCCTGGGCTTGCAGCATGTTCCCAGAGGTCAGTACCAGGTGACAGTCCTGGTCCCTCAAAGGGAGAGTCATTGAGAAGCACCAAAGCAACGCCCCTTCCCCCCAGCAGGTGCCACGCATGTGGCACCTACGAGTAGGATAAATGCACAGGACACACTCAGGTGTGCTCAGACAATAGTGACAACACAAGACCGCCCTCCAACGGGGTCAGAGAACAATGTGACATGAAACAAGGCACTGCCCTGAGGAGGGTCCCCCCAAGCTTGGTACCCTTCAGAGCACAGGGACCACGGAGAAGAGGCATGTGGGTAGGAGCCCCGCAGCCATGGGGAGCAGCAGGCTTGAGAAAGAGCCCCAGGATTAGTCACAGAGACCTCCCAGCAAGGGGGAAGTTGCCAAAGGAGGAGCCCCCATGCGGTCATCCCCCAGGGGTGGCAAAGAACAGGTAGGAAGAGCTCGAGGTCAGCCGGGATCCCCCTGCCCATGGAGGATTCTGTCCGGGAGACAGCGGGGAGAAGCCGCATGGGGAGGACCATCAGGAGAGGCGGCGGAAGGCGAGTGGCCTCGAGGTTGGAACTAGGAAGGACAGAGACGATACCTAGCAAGAGGAGGCCTAACCCAGCAGCGGTGAAGCACCTCCTGGGACAGAGACGTCCGTGTCCCTGGTGGCCCTCAGCCTGCTGGAAACAGCTGGAAGAGCTTCCCTGCCACTCGCTGCAAGAGAAAGCAGTGGGTCTGAGAGAAGAGAACCCGCAGAAGCCCGGGCCCCCGGCCCCTGCCCGAGTGCACGGAGAGAGGAGTCAGGAGGTATAGACGGGTGTTGCTGGAGGCACGGTGGCTGCGCTGGCAGAGGAAGAGGGGTCTGGCTGGGAGGCTGCTTAAGGCAAGAAGTTGTCAGGGCCGGAAACAAACGGGGTGGGGGGTGTGAGGGGAGTGGGGCTCAAGCAGAAGCCCGGCCAGAGAGATGGCCTGACCCACCATGGCCACCCTGGGCCTGGCCTTAGAAGTCAGTAGCACAGAGGCCACCAGGAGAACTCTAGAGCTGCTGCCCCTGCTGGAGGACCATCTGGGAGCCGCTGCAGACAAGAATCTCGTCCTTCCTGCGGGGTCTGCTCTGGGCTCCTGCAAGGGGCCTGGGGGCCGCGGAAAGATCGCCACTGGCTGCTGGGCCCCACGGGAGGGACGAGGAGAAGACAAGTGTGCAGCCCTGGAGGAGAGGCGCGGCCAAGCACGGCCAGCAGTCCTGCTCTACCTCACACCTGCCGCACCTTTACCCTGCCCGGACCCCATCCCTGCCTTGCCCTGGAAAGGCCCCGCCAGGGGGCAGGCCACACTCTGTCCCCACACTTACACCGGTGCCCTTCTGCTCCAGAGTCAGGGAACCCACAGCTACCAGGCCAGAACCTTTCCACGGGCTCCCAGGACCCACCCACCCAGGCTCTACTGCCCTCTCCCCAAAAAATTGCTCTCCTGCCAGCTCACCTGACTTTTTAACCCCAGGGGCCCTTGAATGCCTAGCGGAGGACACCAGTGACAGCCGGGTCCTTCCCCTTCCCTCAGGCCACACCCCAGGCAGCTTTGCCGCTTCTTCTCCACTCGCCTTCCTGGAGCATGCAACCTGGCCCCCCCGCCCTCCGCTGCCCTGCACCGGGAGCCTGGAACTTCTCCGGAACCACACCTCTTGGGCGGGGCATTGATGCCTCACCACGCCCCCCACCTCCCCACCCCTCCACCCCCGTCCACGCCCCTCTAAAAACGCAGGACTCCGGTCCACCCCAGCACAGCTGCCACCACCACCACCCCCCCCCCCGCCCTCGCCTCCTTCTTGCCCCCCCTACCTGGCGCAGGTTTCGGGTGACCCGGACGTCGTGCCAGGCGTTGTCGTTGAACTTGCCGTTGACAGGTTCCACGAGGGCCTCGAAGGCTCCTGAGCCCAGGTTGATGACCAGCCAGACAGCCCCAGACTTGAGGGACAGGTTGACGTAGTCGGCCGACTTGCCCGTGTGCAGCATCAGCCCGTTGCGCTGCAGGGTGCGGAAGGCCAGCGTGATCTCGTCCGTGCTGCTCTGGATCGGGTTGTGCGACAGGTCGTAGCAGAAGAACTCGTTGCCTTTGAAGGTCGCCACGAACTCCTCCTTGCCTGGATGCCGCGGCGTGGGGAAACGGGAGAGGCTGAGCGGGACAGGGCACACCGGACCTGCCGCTGCCCCTCCAGCGGCCCGGGGCACAGGTCCTGGGCACCAGAGGGAGCCCGGCAGCTCCCTCTGCAAGTGTCAGGCCCTCTTCCGTCCCCACCCCCACCCATCCACCCTCCCTCTGGACACGGACTGTCAGAAGTCGCCTTTGCCTGTGTCCATGGCCAAAGCGGGAGGCTGCTAAGCGGCGCTCACACAGACAGCTGACAATTTAGCTGCCACAAGCCTGAGGTTTACACTCTCCCCACACCCATCCCCATCCCCAGCCAGCCGGCCTCCGGCCACTTCTCTGAACCAAGGGTTGCTGGAGCGTCTCCCCTAAGACTGGGGCGCTGAGGGTCTCCTAATGGCAGCCCGCCTCCTCCCACCCCTGCCTCTTCTCTGCTGCTGGTCATTCTCAGGGCCCGGGGCAGTTTCGGGCCTCACGTGGTGGGGAGAGGCCCAGCAGGCCTGGTGGGCGGCAGGGAGCAGAAGAGGAGGCTGGGGAACGGTGGGGTGGGGTAAGACGTAGGGAAGACACACGGGAGGACAATGCGGGTGACAGCGATAAGCACAAGGGAGCTGAGGGCCACCAGGTGGGGCTTACACAGACGACCGCAGGCCGGCCACCAGGCCAGCCCCTGGCCGCTCCAACCTGAGAGGACAGTGCAGATGGGCCCTAGGCCGAGAGCCTCTGAGGGGCCCCAGAGGGCAGGGGTAGGACTCCTGAGTGCCAGCAGATGGTTCTGGGTCTTGGGCACACGTGCGGTGCGGTGGCGTGTGTGCGTGTATAAGCACCGGATGCGGGGCTCCCTCCAAAGGTACTTTTCAAGCAGAAGCAAAATAACACTTGGGAGACCTTAGGGATTTGTAGCATCTATAAGTGGGTGACAAGTGACAGGACGACAGCCGAGTGGAGAGAAGTTGAGGGTCCCAAGCCTGCACCATCACAAGCTAGAGCTTATGGAGGAGGAAGAAGAGGGGAAGTGGAGTCAGGGCAAAGCAGAGGACCCGGATGAAGACAGGGACTCGCTTCTGCCAACACTGGGCCCACCTCCCACTGTGGGTTGGGGTGGGGATGGCCGGCCTCAGGCCCTCGTGGGGTGCAGGGTCCTCAACCCAGGCCACCAGGCCCAGGAAGGAGCAGGGCACAATGCCAGGCACACGCACAGCCCTCGGAGGACACCTGCGCCCCTGTGAGCCCGGCCACAGCAGCAGCACCACGTGTGGGAGCGGCCGGGACCCGGGTGCGCTTTCCGCCGACGCCCCTCCCCAGCACACAACAGCCCCGCTTCTCTCCCTCCGGGCGCGCTGCCCGGAGACTCCGTCCTCGCTGCCTCCGGATGCCAAGGCACCAGCTGCTGCCCCAGAGCCTGGCACTGCGCTCGCTGCAGCTGGCAAGGCCCGGTTTCCTGAGGCCACGGGGCCGCAGAGCTGGTGGGGGCAGGAGCAACACGGGGACAGTCGGAACCCCGCTCTGCCTACCTCCGGGCTCCAGCGAGAAGGGCCAGGAAATGAAGGGGAGCCAGGCAGAGGCGGAAAGGGGTCCTGGGGAAGAAGGGCGACACGGAGGGGAACCGCAGAGAGGGGGAGAGATGGCCACAGGGGCCAGAAGGGACATGGAGCGGGCTCAGAGCAAGGACACAGCAAGAGGTGACAGAGCAAAGCGGCCTGATTAAAGACGAGCCGCAAGCCGAGGGGGGACAGGTGAGGGGGACGGAATGGGACCAGCAAGGAAAGGGGGACAGGGGCCTCTAGGGAATGGAAGCCAAGGCTTTCTCAGGCCCTGGGTGTTTCCATAGCAACCAGGCCTGCTGCCCAAGTCTGGGCAGAGCCAGGGGGCTCAAGGACTGGAGAAGGGGATGTGTTTGACCTTGGGCTTGCCACACGCACCAGTCCTTCCCAGAAGCCAGGCCTCCCCTCCCGTTCCCTCACCTTCACTGCAGTCAAAGGAACTGTCATTAAAGGGACAGCAAACAGAAAGAAAGAAGAAAGCCGTCCTGGGAAGAAGTGACGGGGGCAGAACCACAGAGAACGGAGTGGCAGCCACGGTGAAACGAAGAAACAAGGCCATTCCTCGACTCCTCGGGGCTCTGCCTCGGATCTCCTAGGAGAGGAGGCAGAGCCAGCCATGGATTCGGAGGAGTCTCCGTGTTCTCCGAATAAGCCCAGAGATGGACAGAGGCTTGGAGCCGCCAGAGAGAGCGGGAAAGAATTGGAAAAGAGGGACAGAAAGGAGGTGAGCGAATGTGAACCAGACAGCCCAAGGTTGGCGGGCACGGCAGAGCAGACCCGGCATGGGGAGGAGGCCAGCAGGACCTAAGGGATTGACGGGGGTCTCTGTGGCTGTAAGGGTGCCCAGGGTGCTCAGGGGGCCGCAAAACAGACCTGGGAGGAGCCAGACCCAAAGCGCCGGGGGCACTCTCTCCCCCACCACCACCCTCAGACCCTGGGTTGGGGGAGGCTACAGCTCCCAGGGGCCTTGAAGAAACACTGGCAGCTCCTGATGCCCCACCCCCACCCCGGCTCCAGAAGAGGGACCAGGGCTGATCTGTGTTCACCTCCCACGGTCAGGGAGTGGGGAGCCCCACAAGCGTCTCCAGTCAGGACCAAGGCAGCTAGAGACCCATCGTTAGGCTCCTGGAGTTCTAAGGGCGGTGAGAGACAGAGCACGGGCCTCCGTTCCAGGCCCAGCTCGAGGCCCTCCTCTGGGAAGGTCTCCAGCCCTCCCTGGCCCCTCCCTCCCCTGCAGCGCTCCAGCTGTCTCTTCTGCTCATTTGGCACTTACTGCCTAGTAACCTCTTGTACTGCTCCCTCGAGAGGAAGTGTGATGTGAGAAAGAAGACCTGGGCACTAATGCTGGCTCTCCCACCAGCTTGGTGACCTTGACCGAGAGGCCACTCTCTAAGCCCCAGCTTCCTCCTCTGGGCAAAGGGGCTGACCGTCGGCCTGCCTCACAGGCTGCTGTGGCATCTAGAAGGAGAACGGCTGGGATGAAGCTTTGTAAACTGTGACCTATTCCACTAATAAATGATGCTTGCGCTGATGTGTAACTTTGTGTGTGTGCGCGTGTGCGTGCGCGCGCGCACACTTGCTGCCTCTCTCTCTAGAAGAACGAATATGTTAACTCCTCTTGGACAAAGTCTGCACTTTTCAGACACTTTACATGGACCCCCCTTTTTTGTGGTTACTTGTTAGAATGTCAACGAGCCCCTGGAGAACAGAGACCATTTACCCATTTCAAATAAAGTCACAGAGCTCGTGCTAGGAGCTGCCTGAAGCCTTGGGGGTGTACAGGTGACAACACCCCACCCCTGCCCTGGGGAGGGGTGGGCAGGGGCTCAGTCTGGGGGGAGGGGGAGGCTAATAGGGGAAGCGAGGAAGATAAAATGGAGGCACTGAGCAGCGTGTGGCTCTGCTTGCAGAGTTCAGGGGAGACCGCTGGGGTGGAGGGCCCGGCCACTTTTTCAAAAAGATTCAGTATCAGAGAGATACTGAATAGTTGGGAAGAAGGCAGGGGTGGTGGAAAGCCAAGCCAACAGCGCGCACGGCGCGTTCGAAGGAGCACAGACGGATCCAGGATCGGGACGGGATAGCCCCAGGGCTTGGCACCCAGCGAGCTCCTTGTGGACTGCTAGACTGCCCCCACCCCCAAACTCCTTAGGAAAGAGGATCTCTTACAGGAGGCAGCCTCAGAGCAGAAAAAGTCACTGAGAACCTAGACAACCCCAGGATGGACTGAGAGGCCACGAGCCGGCTGCACGGGCCCGGGCAAGCGTCACCTTTCGCATCTGTAAGCCCAGGGTGGTGAGGCCATCCACAAAGGGAAGTGAAGGCTCATTTAGGGGATACACACATATTATAGAGGCCTTGTCTCCTAACCAGAATCCCCCTGGGCTGCTGGCATCTAGCAGGCTTCCAGAATTTGGTGGTTCAATGGGGAAGGCACCCTGCTTCTTTACCCTACTTCCCAGATAGTTTCTAGGGATGGGCTTGAACATCTGTCACCAAAAGACATGCGTGTTCTAGAAAAAGGTCATTAGGACAACTGGGATTTGTGGCCCTTCACACGAGGACAGGTCCCAGGGACGCAGGCCCAGCCATCGCCGGGGACCTCAGACAGGGGACAAAGGGATACACCTTTGCTGACTCATCTGTCCCCCCCAGAAGTGCAGTTAGCCTGCAAGGGGGCTGGGCTCTCTGGGGACTGTGGGGTCACTGACCTTTCGTTGGCTGGTGCACATCGCTGGCTCCTCCTCTCCCGGCCCCCCCCTCGGAGAACAGTAAGGACCCTACTGGAGAAGCAGAATTGGGGAGTCAGGCACAGGGGGGCTACCCAGCCAGTCCCACCCCAGCCTTGAGGTGATAGAAGGCCCTCTCCAGGGTCAAGGTCCTGCTTGGAGGTACAGGTGAGGCAGGGGGTGCTGTTCTGGGGACTTACTACCTTCGGGGCCAGATGACAAACCCAACAGGCCCGCAGAGCCCATGAAAGTCACAGCCACCAACTTCTGCCCTTGGCCCAGGGCTGGGGAGACTGCGGCAGAAGCAGGGGCCCTGATGGTTCAGAAGCTCCTTCTTCCCAAGAACATGCAGACAGGCCAGCCCTGGGGACCCTAAGCCTCCACTTCCAGATGCCCGCTCACTCGCCTCCCCACTCTGCTTCTTCTGGAACCTTCTCTGCTGGGCGGGAGTTCATGCTTCTCGCTCCTCCAAAAGCCTGACACAGGCGCCCTCCTCCCAGACCGTCCTGATTCACACACCAAAGGCCTCTCATGTTCTTGGCCTGCCCTCAAGGCAAATCTGGTTCTCCGTCTACACCTGGTTCGCTTAGTGGTGAGCGTTCCTGATGTCCCCTCTGTCCCCTGCTTTGCCAATTAGATCATGAGGCTTCCCAGGGCCAGGGCCATGGTTGCTGTCATGGTCTTCTGCAGGGCTAGGCCCACTAAGAGAGGCTCTTCCTGGCCGGAGTTTATCATGTATGTAGGGAAGGCCTTTCTCAGGGCTGACTTCCCACTTCCTCCCACGCGGCCCATCAAACCACCAGGCCTCCTCTCCAAAGCCCCCGCAGACACATGTCATCACATCTGGGTTCCAGGCTGGCTTGAGCTCCCCACCCACCCCTGCCAGGGACTCAGGCACTCAACGCCTGGCTCTCAGACCCCCACAGCTACTGCCAGAGCCCATGGGAGGGCTGGAGAACGGAGTTTAAAAGTCTGTGTCTGGGTCCTTACTCTATCTCAACCCCAAATCCCCACAAGCAAAGCGGGAATCCCACCTGGGCTGTGGACCTGTCAGGGGAGGGGGACAGAGGAGCGGGGTCAGGGGAGCGGGGCGCTGGTTCCTTTGGGCTTCATCTAGGACAAGGTGCACCCTCTCTGGACACCAACAGACCCAGAACAGGCACTGAGAGGCAAGAGGGATGCGAGTGAACCACCCCGGTCCCGACTACTCCCGCGGGATGGCCCCTTATCCCACCGTTTTTGCCAACATTTCAGATCCCTGCAAGAATCCCAGACCCCTACCTTCCCAGACCTAAATCCATCCCAAATTCCGGAGCGGAGCCTCTCCCCACAGTCCAGTCTTCGTCCCCTAGGCCGCTCCTGCCTACAGGCTAAAAAGCCCCCCTCTACGGGAGAGGAGCCCTGGCAGAGGACCCCCTCCTGGGCATGGGGAACAATGATTAAGGGTCTAGAACACCTGAGCTCAAGAATCAGGGACTGGGAGACCCAGGAGAGCTCAGTGCTGGGGGCGTGGGGGCGGGGCAGGGCGCGGGGATCAGAGTCAGGTTTGCTCAATGCCAGGGCTTTTAAAGATGGTAGGGACTTGGTAAGGAAGGGAGACGAAAAATAGAGAAGCTGCCCCAATGTTACCACCAAGTAAAGGCCATCTAATCACTAACAAGTCACATCCCTCTGTGCCTGACTGTCCTCCTCTGTCAAACAGGGTCAAGAGATGCTGGTGAGGGCAGACGGCGGGACAGCTGTGCCAAGAGGGTGTCCCGCACCTCCAGCCCCCTGCCTCTCCCCCTTCCAATGCAGCCACTGCGGACAGAGGGGACACCACGCAGCAGCAGGGGGAGGGCGGCGAGGCTGCCTCGAAGCCTCTGCCTCAGGCCCCTGCTTTTCTCCTTGTACTTGGGTCCACAGAAGAGAAAGAATGATCAGAATGAGTGGAAGGAAATAAAACACCGTCATGAGGAGGGAAAAAAGAAGATACAGTACCAGGAAAACGCAAAAGGGTGACTGGAGACAGCGGCAGGAGTTTTAACATCTCTTGATGTCAGAAACCAAGGTGGGATGCGGGCTATGGAGGGCGGCAGGGAGGGCGGGGGAGGGGAGAGCACAGCGGGGGGGGGGGGGGCGGTCGGCCCCGCCCCCACCCCAGCGCCCCAGTCCCAGAACTCGGAGAGGACGGGAGGCAGCGGGGCCAGAAGGGCGGAGAGGGCGGGAAGGCGGTGGGGCAGGTGGGGCCTGGGAGAGGGGGGTAGGGAGAGGAACAGAAAATGCAGTCGCAGGTTGGGGGCAATCCAGTCCAATCCAATCCAAACCAGAACTTCAAAAAACCATACCTTCGCTGTTTAACGTCAGGTGAGCCGGACCTTGGAAAGGGGAAGGGGAGAAAGAAAGAAAGAAAAAAAAAAAAAAAAAGGGAGAAAAAAGAAAGAAAAGGGGAAAGAACAAAGAAAACACAAGTCATCAAAATCAGCCGGAGAGAGGGGAGAAAAAAGCTTTTGCTGCCACAATTTAAAAACCCTTTTTAACTTGTGACAGGCATCGAGGGGAAAGCCCCCAGCCCCGGAAGCTGAGGAGAGGGGCCCCCCCGATGCCGGAAACAGGGTGGAGGGCACGAGGGGGGGGGACAGAGAGAGGCAGAAAGAGAGTGAGAGAGGCAGTACCAGAGGGGGTGAGGGGTACAGGCAGAACCAGAGGAAGGGTCGGGGCAGGGAGTCACTGCAAGGCGGGGAGAGAATTTGGTTTCTTTTTTTTCTTCTTGCCGGACAAAAAAAAGGAAAAGGAGAAGCCTGAGGCCGGAGAGGCTGCTTTTTCCTTTTTCTTTTTTTCTTTTTTTTTTTTTCCTTCCGGGAGGCGGAGAGAAAAAAAAAAACAGTCAACGAGAAAAAACGATTCGGATGGAAGAGAAAATAAAACACGACACAAAAATCAAAGCCACCTGGAGAGAGAGAGAGTGTCCTGTTAGCGCGGGATTAAGTGGACAGGGGGGACGTCCAACCCCACCCCGCCTCCGCCCCGCGACCTCACCCCTGTGAGCCTGGCACAGCAGGTGGAGGCGGGCATGGGGGCCTGGGTCTAGAAGGACTCCTCCACCAAAGTGGGCTTTGCAAAGGCTTCTGCCCAGCCTCAGTCCTCTCAGATGCCCACCTCCCCAACAACCTCCACACTGATCGCGGCGCTCCTGGACTCTACAAGGAAAGCGAGGCCCAGGAGGACAACGTTAGAGCAGAAGCAGATCGGAGATGGGAAATGCTGGAGCAGAGGGCTTGAGCTTGGGTCCTTCCACAAGCAGAGCTAGGAGACTGGGGCCCGCACTGGGGGACAGCCAAGGCCTGTGGGCAGGAGGTCTGGCTCTCTGAGAGGTCCAAATTACGCTGCGGACCCCTTTTCTCTGGCCCAGCCCTCCCTGAGATGAGCCAGAAGCTGAATTTTGAAAATGGAAAACATAAGTTCCAGCTCCAAGACTCAAGGCAAGATGGGCTGGGACTTTTTTCCACCGTGACCTCGGCCCCTGGGAAAAGCCTCATCAGCCCTGACCTGGGCCTTCCTAAACCTTAGGCGGGAAAGAGTCTGGCCAAGTGGACCAGCACCCTAGTCCTGGGAAGGCACCCGCCACGGAAAGCCCTCCCCACCCCCGAACCGAGGCTGGCAGCCCCAGGTCCCACAGCGAAGCCGAAGCCCCAGGCCTCCTTGACCGGACCAGCCAGGCCCTCCCTCTCCCAGGCCCCTGCATCCCAGGTCTCTAGCCAAAGTGCAGGGAAGGAAGAGTCCTTGGAAACCTGGAAGCCATCCCAGTGCTATGGCAGTGAGAGGGTGTCCCTCGGGACAAAAAGTCCGGCCAGAGTGGGATTATCAAGGTAAAGATCTCCAGGGGCCAGGAAGGGAGTGGCCAGGGGCCAAAGGCCTGGACCCTGTGGAAAATGTGAGCAGAGGTTCACATCGCCCCCTTCTGCTCTCTCTGGGGAAAGGCATGCATCATCTCCCCCAACCTCTGCAGCTCAGGCCGGCCAGGGGAGGGGTACATCCCTCCTGCATCGAAAGGGCTGCATCAGCAGAGAACAGCTCTTGGGAAGACAAAGGTTTTAGCCACAAAAGTGGGGAGGACCCAGCATTTGGACTGAGTCTTATTCTTGGCTCTGAGTGCCCCCCACGAACTTTCCCCAAGGTCTCCCAGCATTTTCTTCCAAACCCCCTAAACCCAGGAGCCAGACCCAACTCTTCCAGGCAGAAATAGCCTTGCCTGTGGCCTCCCATCCTTGGAAATCCAGGCCCAGGGGCTAGAGGCCCTAGGACGGGCCCTCTGTCCCCCCTGTAGGCCTGTGTGGCTGTGTGGGGTGGGGACGGAGCCAAGTCTCTCCCCTCACAGACCCTTCCACTGCCCAGCTCCCAGGCAGCCTCATTAGCATGCGGCACTTTCCCTCCGTCACCACGGCAACCAGCTGCTCAGCTCCCTCAGGCGTGACAGCACCAGCCATCTTGGGGAAGGGGAGGCCGGTTCCCTGCCCTGGCTACCCCCTGGCTCCAGCCAGCCTGGCCTGCGGGTGCGCCCCCCTAAAGCCTACGTCTCCTCAGCCCCCGCCCCCCTCCCCCAGGCCTGAAATCTCGGCTCCTTCCTCGCGCCCAGCGGGCCGGGCTGAGCCCTCCCCACGTCCACCTGTGGCGTCGGCCCCTCCTCCCACGCCCTGGAGAAGAGGCCGGCCGTGATGGATGGCATTACCAAGGGCCCTTTCCTAGGACACTTTATCTGGCTGCTTCTGGGTCTTCTCTCCCTGTTACCAGAGGCTGGGGAGGACGGAGGAGGGGCTGTCAGGGGCTGGGGAGCTGGTTGGCCGGGTTCCTGGGAGAAGGCCAGGATGAGGGCACAGCATTGAGGGACAGGAAAAGAGGGTGAAGGCGGCACGGAGGACTCTAAGATCTCAGCGGCCGAGTCCAGAGCACTGCGCCCCAGAGGAGGCCCCAGCCCACCCCAGCCCCCCAAAACCACTCCCAGTCTCACTCCCTGCCCTTCTACCAGAAGCCCAAGATGACCCAAGAAGAAAGAGGGCAACAGGGGACAAGACTGAGAGACGCACAAGCAGACACATCGCAGAGAGACACACAGATTCGTCACACCCCTGGGTGTGTTACACACACACTGACACGCAGACACACACACTGCCCCTTCCAAACCAGCAGGCCAGCATGCCGCCCCCAAGAAATGGGTCCGTGGCATCCAAAGGGGCTCATTCCCCACTTGTCCCCAGCCCCAGCTTCTCTTCTTGTCTCTGTCTATCCTGCTTGCTTGGGAAAGAACTGACGGTCCCTCTCCTGTCCCCTCCTGGCTCAGTCCCCTTTCCCCAGCGCCCTCCTGCTTTCTTCTTTGGCCTGGCTGTTTCCCCTCCCCGAGTTCTCTCCTTTCTGTGCCTCCCTCCACTTCGTCTTCCTGCCTCTACTTACCCCCCTCGTTCCCGCCACCTCTCTGCCCCTGTCTTCCTCCCCACAAGCCTCCCCCTTCTGGCTCGTTCCCCCTCCCCTCTCTCCCTTTGTTCCGGAGGAGACATGACATCAAGAGCAAGTAAAAGTCACATCAGTACTAAATCTTATCTCCAGCCCTCAGACGGCTGCGTCCACACGACACACAGACTCCCTCTCTCACGCACACGGAGGTAAACACTGACACACAGAGAGGCAGACGCAGACGCAGACGCGCCTACAGAGACACACAGCCATGCGGACCACGCCACAGATGACACGAGGACAGGCGTACACGCACCTACACACACACGCTCAGGCACGAGCACAAGAGCATAGAGGGACAGACGTGCACAAAGGCACACGGGCAACCAAGCAGCCGAGCCCAAGGGGCACATGTGCACACAGCTACATGCAGTCTCTCTCTCTCTCTCTCTCTTGCACACACAAACACACACACACACACACACACAGACGGGTGCCTGCCCGCCGGGACTGGGGAAACGAAGCTACTCAGGGAAAAGAGACATCAGTAAGAGACAAGCCAAACCATGGACACCACAAGGAAAAATGGATTCCAGCCCACACTCCGGCCGAAAGCCCTCCCCTTCTTTCCCAGCCAGGACTCCCCCATCCTGAGTGCTGTCCCCCTACCCCTGCCCTGCCAGGGCCCAGGCCCAGGGAGCTTCCAGCCCGAGTAGAGTCGCGGCATCGGGTGGCATCCCTCCCAATCCCACCCTCTTCCTGCTTCTCCAGGAAAAGAACATGGGACAGGTTTGGGGGCCGGATCCCACCTCCCACCCGCCTCGCTGCCTGCCTTCCTCCTGGTGGTCGCGTGAGCTCCCCTGCCACCCAGGCTCCACACCTGCCCAGCCCACCGAGTCTTCCCGTCTCCCGTGCACCCCAGAGGAGGGCAAGGAGCAGGGCACACCGTGACGCGAGAGGGGACGGTTCAGAGACTGACAGGAGCCCCGAGAGAGAGCCTGGGGAAAGACAGAAACAGAGAAAGAGACCCAGAGATGGAGCCCTGGAGAAAAGAAAGGTTAAGACAGAAACCAGAGAGAGTGGGAGAGAGCGAGAGAAAGAGAAAGGAAAGGCAGACGAAACAGGACAGGGGAGGAATGGACAGAGGAGCTCCAAAGAGGGGCAGCCTCCGGGCCTAGCGCTGGCCCTTGGCCGGGGCCCAGAGAAGAAGCAGACCGCCCCTGCCGTCCAGCCCAGGTGTCCGTCAGAGCGGAGAAGCTGCCACCCACCTACACCCACGGACCTGGGGACACAGCCCCCCACCCTCTGCCTGCCTCCTCCAGACTCAGAGCGGACCCCACCCAAGCAGCCCCAAGACCCCCAGCTGCATGGCCCTTGTAAGCTCCCCCAGCCGGGCTGGCCAAGAGTGTCTCCTCACTCCCTTCTGGGCACTTAAGCTCCTCCAGCCCCACCCCTTCGTCCTTGCCGCGTCTCCTCCCTAAAGAAGAGGACATGCCAGACGGTGCACCGGCCCACGGGAAGGCCTGCTCTCTGCCCGGCAGCTCTCCCCAGCAAACCGATAAAGAAGAGGCGAGAAGTGGGGCCGAGGCAGCCAAGAGGACCCCCAGACATCCTTCCCCTAGGGGTTCCCCAAACATGGGCAGGAGAGGGAGCCCTCCGGGGGCCAACGACACCCCCTCACAGAGGACCCTGCGGTGATTGACCACCGCCCCAAAGACAAGAAAGCATCACTCACCTTCCATGGGGTGCTCCTCTGTAGGCCGGCGAGGTTCAGGAAAGGGAAAGGCAGAGAGAGAGAAGAAAGGAGGGCTGGTTAGTGGGGGTACCAAGGACAGAGCTCCCAGGGGGGTGATGAGTTCAAGGTCCCTGAGCCCCACCCAGGCTGAAAGGGGACAGAGACGGAGCGGCCATCTGAGTCAAGGCCTCACACACGGGGTCCCTCAGTCCAGGAGGCCCCACATCTCATGTTACATTTCAGGAAACTGAGGCCCAGGGGAGGGAAGTGACCCTCAAGGTCACACAGAGACTCGGGAGGCAGAGCCTGGAGTGGCAGGCAGGCCGGCTTGCCTCTCTCCCGGGCACGCTCCTCCCCTTCATTCCACGGTGCCTCGGAGACAGATGGGGACACGCTCACACAGGGCTTACCCGAGACACACTCACACTCGGTGACACACTGACACACATAGGCGCTCAGCGATCCGGAGACACGTGTCATCTCTCACGCAACCCACACTCGAAGCCTTTGCACACACGGATGCCACCACCCACCCCCCCGCAACACCCCACCCCCAGGGGAGAAAAGTCACCCACACACAGTCAGAAGGTCAGAAAGCCCAGTTCTGCCTCAAAGTGCCACGTGATTCCTATCCTATCCCAGTCGCTGGACCTCTCTGAGCCACCTGTCCCTCCTCTGTAAAAATGAGGCAGGCGGACTCGAATGTTTCCAAGGCCCCTCTGACTCCGGTTCTGTGATTCTAGGGACAAGCAGCTGGGGGAGGTGATCAGAACACAGTGGGCCACACCGGACCGGTCCCTAAGTCCCACCGCAGCCTCTGGGTCGCCAGCCCTCACCTAGGGGCTCTGCCTGGGCCTGGGTCTTGACCCCAGTGGATCAAGAGAGGTTGGAGGGGCACCTGGGTGGCTCAGTGGGTTAAGGCCTCTGCCTTCGGCTCAGGTCATGATCCCGGGGTCCTGGGATCTAGCCCCGCATCAGGCTCTCAGAGAGCCTGCTTCCCTTCCCCTCTCTCTTTGCCTGCCTCTCTGCCTACTTGTGATCTCTGTCAAATAAAATCTTTAAAAAAAAAAAAAGAGAGAGGTTGGAGACAGTTCCTTCGAAGCAGCGACAGCAGCCCAGGCAGGCTGAGCTCTAGTCTGCCCAGGGTGAGGCTGGGTCACCCCTTCCCTGAACATTTCTCACGCGCCCACCTCCTGGGAGACTTCGGAGGAAGCAACAGGTGGCAGAGGAAAAGCGCAGCCTACAAACGCACAGACCCGATGGGGAAACACACACACACACGCACACGCATGCACATAGGCCTGCAGGCCACAGGACACACACACACAGCTGCTGGGAGCACACGCCCTCCCGCAGGCCTGCACTGTCACCGGCCTCCGGCGTCATTTTGTGTCATTTGTTCAGCGGCTCTTAGGGGGTTAGGTCTCTCCAGAAACACATACGCTGTCATTTATCAGACCTTATCCCACCTCCTTAATACACACGCGGGGGCTGAATGCAGAATCAATACCCACACGGTGATCTAAGAGCTAATATTAGATGTGTCCACCGCCACCACGCCCAGCTCTCCCTCCGCCCGCTGAGGACTCTGCGATGAACACAGCCCCCTTTTTGTCTGTCCGTCGACCGTCTATCTGCATTTCGCACAAGCCTTTACCTATCTGCGCGTGTTACACACACAGAACTGCTTCCACCGGCCAGCTGCAACCCCCCAAAACTGTGTCTACACAGTGTTCTTAAATAAACTGGATCGCATTGCTTTGAAGGCAGGGGTTGCTATGCGGGCTAGAAAGGGGCCCCCAGGAAAATCCCAGGGCTCTCACGAGGAGCCGCGCGTCTGGACCTCTTTGGCCCCGTTTTGTGCAAACGCCCAGGCAGTCAGCGCAATCATCTCTCCAGCACCTGTACAAACAAAGAGGCAGGGTGATGTTCTAGAAAATCCAACATGGCTGGTCTTTCAAAAAGTATTCCCACCTGCCACAAACGTGGGCCGCGCTATACCCACGAAGATGCGACGAGCCAGTGAGGTTTGTGGGCTGCGCGAGCCTTGCCTCTCCTGGCTTCCGGGACAAAGCTCCTGGAGACTCACTGACCTCTCCTTCTGTGTGGCTCTTTGCTTTCTGCTGATTCACCTGCCATCACAGACCCTTCCAGGCTGGGTCCTATGCCCTCCACACTCCTTCCTTCTCCCTGCCCTCTTTGGCAATAGCTCACTTCCGAGGCTTAAGGACTCCCCAGCCTGTGTTTGTAGATTGGGCTTCTCCCCTGGGTACCCGTGGTGGGTCCCTGTCTGCCTGCGCAGCGATTACTCAGACAGCTCCCTGACACCCAAAGTCCACCACGAAAGCCACGCTTCTCTCCACCCTCGCAACCAAAGGCCCGTTGCCCTGCATTTGGCAAAGGCCTTGTTGGTTGCCCTCAACCAATGCTTCTCAAGCCCCCGCGAGGTGCCCCCCACTCAGCCAAGCTAGAGATGTCGCTAATTAGCCAAGTGGCCCGACATCCTACCGGCCGTCAGCAGGGGGCTCACACATTACCCTCCAGCAACCTCAGGAGACTGGTGGTGTTACCTGCTTCCTGGGGGCAGGGAAGCGGACTGGCCCAACAGCACAGAATCACCTCTGACTTTGACCACTGTGCTCCTGGGTCATCCTAGACCACCCTTCCCCTCCGGTTTCCTCCAAGAGCCTCCTGCTCGTTGGTCCCTTGCCTATCTCCAACTAGGCTCTCATGGCCCAGGGGCCAGATACACCTGATGAAATACTGCTGTGATCAACACACATACACACACACAGAGGCACATGTGCACCTGCACACACACTCGAAACTTTTCAGTGGCTCAAACCTCTCTTCTCTGTTCTCAACCTATGTCCCCACCTGTTTTCCGAGGAGTTTTACCTGGGCTTCTCACCCCTCAACATGCCCAAGATGGACCTCCTAACCCTTCCCTCTCCTCCTACCTGCTCTCCCTGGTCAATGTAAGCAACCAGAAATCCGCCTTGTTCTTTTTTTTTTTTTTTTTTTTTCATACCAATCACCAGGTCCTGTCAATTCCACCTTCTAAACCCCTAAAAACTAAACACAACTCCTAGAAATGTTTTTCTTTTTTTTTTTAAAGATTTTATTTATTTATTTGACAGAGAGAGATCACAAGTAGGCAGAGAGGCAGGCAGAGAGAGGAGGAAGCAGGCTCCCTGCCAAGCAGAGAGCCCGACGCGGGACTCGATCCCAGGACCCCGAGATCATGACCCGAGCCGAAGGCAGCGGCTCAACCCACTGAGCCACCCAGGCGCCCAGTAGAAATGTTTTTCATCCTTCCATCCCTCCCCCCACCATGGCCCCAAAGCCAGACCCTTCTCAGATCCTCTCCCCGGAACATTAATAAGCCTCTTCAATGATCTCCCCCCACACCAGTCTTTTCCCCTACAATTCTTAGTCCACACACCACTAAAGCGGTCCAACCAAGTCACAACCCTGCTTAAAACCCTTCAAGATTTCCCAGGACACTCCTCCAGGATGCAGTCTGATCTTCTCAAGCAAGTCCATTGGAAATTCGGCCATGCCTCCCTCCAACCTCCTTCCCTGGGACACTCCGGGTTCTAGCCACACCCAGAGGCTGTCCATTTCCCTACTGTCCCACATTTCTGTACGTACTGTTCCCTTGGCTTGAAAGACCCTTCCCTAGTCCCACTCTTCCCACCCTTAGCTCCCTGAGAAAGCCAGCTCTTGTTTTAAGACCAGGTCAGTATACCTCTGTGTTCCCAACTGGCCTCACAGGCAGAGCTAACCGCCCCTCCTCTGTGCCCGCTCTCAATATGTACATTGTATCATTATTTTACTTTATTGTATCTCCAAGGCGAATTGCGTTTCCATCTCTGCTTCCTGGCTGGACTGTGTGATATCCAAAAGCAAGGACAATGTCTCATTCATCTCTACCTCCAGCTGCTTGCACAGTTCCTGGCTCAGAAAAAGGCATGCTTATGTTTGTTGAATGAATAATCAAAAACACTTCTTACATACTGAGTACTTCAAGGGTGCCGGGCTCTTTCCATGCACTGTTCCCATCTCTCGCCACTACTGCCTTGTCAAGGGATGCTGCCATCACTCTCTCACAGAGACGGGGAAACTGAGCCTCCTAAAGCAGGAGAAACTTGACCCGTATCACACTGCCAGTGAGGGGACAGAGTCAAAATCTGAACCCGAATCTGTCTGGCTTTAAAACTTCCCCTGATCCACATTCTTGGCTGGAAGTCAAGACTTTTAGAAGCTGACCTGACTCTACAGTTCTGATCATATCTCCCCCAAAGTACAACCATCTTGGTCTCCTCACACGCACCCCAACACACCCAATCCCATCTCCTAGACCTCGCATTTAGGCTGTTTTCCAGGAGGGAAAGCCCTGCCCGTTCGTTCCTTTCCACCTCCACAAATCTCACTCAGTCCTCGTTCAAGATCTAGCCAAGTCCCGCCTCTTTCTTGCAGCCTTCTCTGACCACTAGGGTTGATGATCAGAGTCGCCTTTATGGATCATTTAGAACAGTGCCTAGGGGCGCCTGGGTGGCTCAGTGGGTTAAAGCCTCTGCCTTCGGCTCAGGTCGTGATCCCAGTGTCCTGGGATCGAGCCCCAGAGCCCCACACGGGGCTCTCTGCTCAGCGGGGAGCCTGCTTCCTCCTCTCTCTCTGCCTGCTTCTCTGCCTACTTGTGATCTCTGTCTGTCAAATAAATAAATAAAATCTTAAAAAAAAAAAAAAGAACAGTGCCTAGCCCATTGTAAAGGATTTCCATATAGCTCATTGTGTCCTTGTAACGACATCATAATCTCCATGTTACAGAGCAGGACATTGAAGAACAAAGTGATTAAGTAAATTATCCAAGCTGACACACACAGCAAGTAGAAAACTTGGATTAGACCTCGGGCCCCCCTTGCTCTTAACCACTCCACCATTTGAGTCAAGTTTCCTTGTGAGTATCTGTCTTATCTCTGGGTTCTCACACCAGCCACTCCCTGAACCACTCTCTTGAGCCCGGAGCCATCTCTCTCGCAGCAGAAACTGTCAGGCCCACAGGCATGGGATATTAACAGCTGACACAGTGGTTCCACATACGTGACCTCATTTACTCAACTTTCACACACAGAAGTCTTATCTGCCCCACCAGTGGGCGGAGCGGGTATTGTCTTGCCTAACATGAACTCGGGATTCCAACAGACTAGACTCATTATCAAGGACAGTAAGAAAGACCAGAACAAAAGAAAAGAAAAAGTTCTGAGCGGCCACAATGAACATCATTGATGGTGATACATTAAAAACTATTATATAGGGGTGCCTGGGTGGCTCAGTGGGTTAAAGCCTCTGCCTTCAGCTCAGGTCATGATCCCAGAGTCCTGGGATAGAGCCCTGCATCGGGCTCTCTGCTCAGCAGGGAGCCTGATTCCCTTCCTCTCTCTCTGCCTGCCTCTCTGCCTACTTGTGATATCTATCTGTCAAATAAATAAATAAACTCTTAAAAAAAAAAAAAACCTATTATATCCTCTTAGGAGAACCCCTCAGACCTTACCCAGAACCCACTTACCGGTGGTGACCCACAACCCCAACACACTTGGGAATGCTGATTTCCAAGTTCACGAATGCGAGGAGATGTAGGCTGCCGCATGACAACCCTTCCTAAGAACGGAGGTGGAAAAACTCGGGAAAAGCTAATCTAAGAACTATCCAAATACAGCAGTCAGGCATCATTTCAGGCAGGGACAAACCTCAGTGAAGGAACCACAGTATGACAGTCCAACACCTAAGGGGAATCACGACATCCTGAGTCATCCGGAAAAGGTTAAATCACTTTCCAAATATTGTGCTCGGGGAGGCAGAGAGGTGTGCGACATATCTCGGGAAGATTTCCGTCTGAAATGCTTTCAGTGTTGGTGAGTTGTGGATTTTAATGGGATAATGCTCCACTTTCCAGGGTGAGTTTCTCCCCCAGGGCCCCGGAAGACTGAGATTTTACTGATCGATTTCCACTGCCCTCTCTCGGCGCTGGGACAGCTGCTGGCACACACGGCAACACCCAAGGCACAGCAAACGCTCACTCGCTGTGAGGCCCCAGGCTCTCCCCCGCTTGACTGTGTGATCTGGTCTCTTTTTGTTCTAAATGCCCCTTCATAATGTCTGCAGCCACTCCTCTCCACCTGTGGGCTCCTATGAAGTCTCCTCACCTTCTCCTTGGCCACCTCCTCTGATTCCAGAACTACAAACATTCTCTCTCTCCACGCACGCCCCCGTGGCACCCAGGTCTCCATCCACAGCCCCGCCTTCAATGCAAAGCTCTGGTCTCACCTTTCCAACAGCCTGGGTGTCTCTGTCTAAGAACACCAAGGGACACCGCAGTTCAACACGTGCACGATCCGGGGGCCCAAGGCTGCTCCTCTCCCACGGCCTCCCCTTTTGCCTTCACCCCTCCGCTGCCACGGCCTGGCTCGCCGCCACCACCGTCCTTCCAAGCAAACCTGAAACCACATCCCCTCTGAGTCCCAGAGCTTCCATCCCAGCAACAGCTCCCAAGCACCTGCTCCTCCTGCTGTCCCAAAGGCCACCACCCTTCCTCGCCACTCCCCAAGCCCAGCAAGATGTGGGGGCCCCAAACCTCTCTCCTGAACTGTCTCCCAACTGACTTCTCCACTGCATAACTCTGCCACCCATAATCCTTCTACAGGAGACTCCCAGCTTCTGATATATAGCTTTTATTCATATATCTGCTCAAAACTGTGGACCCTTGGGGCGCCTGGGTGGCTCAGTGGGTTAAGCTTCTGCCTTCGGCTCAGGTCATGATCCCAGGGTCCTGCGACTGAGCCCCTCATCGGACTCTCTGCTCAGCGGGGAGCCTGCTTTCTCCTCCTCTCTCTCTGCCTGCCTCTCTGCCTACTTACAATCTCTGTCTGTCAAATAAATAAATAAAATATTTTTTTTAAAAACTGTGGCGGCTTAGTGGCTACATTTGCCCCTACTTGGGACACAGCATCCAACAAATGTTGGTTGAATGATTTAAGTCAAAACTCCAAGACCTGGCTTCGGCCTGCTGCTCCTGTGTTAGATTGCTCTTGTTTCCTTATATTCTTGGAGCCCCCTCTATGGACGGGCCGTACATGTCCCTCCCTCCCATGCCTTGGCTCCTACCAGTGCCTGTGCATGAAGTGGCGCCCTCAAACCAAGCTTACTCATCCACGGTCAAGGTCAATCCTCAAAAGCATGCCTTTTATTACCAATCCCCGTCAACTTGTAAAGCTATCCACCTTCCTTGCAACACCGGTAGCACCCTGCTGGTAATAGTAACTACCAACTATTCACCACTTTTCATGTATCAGACATTCATTTAGTTCCCACGACAGACCTGCGAGACAAGCCTGCTTATCTCCATTTACAGGTAAGGAAAAATGCGTTTGAAGGTTAGGCACTCACCTGATGGCTTGGGCCTGGTGAGGGCAGAAGGTCAGGTTGAAATGCAGACCTGACACTCAGGAGTCTGTGTTTTGACCACTGAGCTGCACCGTCTTACTGCATCTCTTTGGGCGTATACCACGCTATTTTTTTTTTTTGAAGATTTTATTTATTTATTTGTCAGGGACAGGGGAAGCAAGCACAAGCAGGGGAAACATTGGGCAGAAGGAGAAGCAGGCTCCCCGTTGAACAAGGAGCCCAACGTGGGGCCCCATCCCAGGACCCTGGAACCGTGACCGAGGCTGAAGGCAGACACTTAACCAACTGAGCAGCCCAGGCATCCCGATACCACACGATTTTGTGCCTTGCTCTTCTGCTGGTGTTTATTGAGCACTTTCTATGTGCCAGACACTATTCTAAGCACTTGACATGAATTAGCTGATTTAGCTCCCATAACTCTGTAAGGTGGACACTATTATTGCCTCCATTTTCCAGAAAAGAAAACCAGGGCAGAGAGAGCTAAAGTCCAAGGTCACTGACCCAGGCAAGGCTACATAATCCATGCTCTTTCCCACGCACTGGACTGCTTTTTTATCGGCTTCCCCGAGTAAACAGTCACCACCCAGAGCAGCATCTTATTCATTTCTTTTTTTTTTTTTTCATCTTATTCATTTCTGACCCTCCCCCTTAGCCCTCAACACGAGGCCTCACACAAAGGAGGCCTTGATAACTACTTACTGAATTCAGTCAGCAACCACCATAAGAGAGACACACATAAATAAATGGGCATCTACCTCTCTGTCTCCTGGCTTCATTCTTCTCTCCCAGGCTACGTGTACCCCTGCCACTCCGTCCCACACACCTGTGCCCCGATTCCACTTGAGGGTGGTGGGGACAGGCGGAGATCCCACGCAAATCCCTGCCCGGTGCCCCGTGGACTTCAGCCTGGCTTTGACAGATTATCAGCACTGGGTCCACACGCTCAGTCGCTCAGTCGCTCCAACTTGGCTCTCTCTTCAATTACCTGTGGCCAGACAACTCTCCCTGCCCCCCCCCCGCCCCAGAGAAAAAAGAAGCACATTTCCTAACAGGGAGGTTCTCAGTCAATGGGTAGGCCCAGACCCAGGAAGGCCTGGGTTGGGGGGGTGATTCCAGAGCACCCACAAATCCATATGCACACCAGATGCTGAAGGCAGATTGATATGTCTTGCCTGTAAGGCTTAAAAACTTTTTTCTAATGTATATTTGATTAACCACAATGGCAAATATAACATCGAAGTCATCTAAAAGCTTTCCTGAATTCATAGTAGCTTTGAGTCGTCCCTTTTCACAACGGACAGATATAAAAATAACTCCTATTTGGAAAGGGTATTATGAATTACTGACATTTTTAAATGCCCACAATCTCAAACAAGCTGAGCCTCCCTCAAAGAAGATAATCACCAAATGACGGTAACTTCAGAGGGAGATGTGGGGACTCTGGGTCTCTCAGCTCTGTCTCAGGGATGAGCAGTCAGGCCTGTTCCCCTTAAAGTCTTTCTCCTCAACCCCCAAGCCCAAGGGTGGGAGTATGCATTCCTCCCCTCCTTGGCTGGATGGGAATGTACCAGAAGTGTAGCGAGCACAAGATATTACAAAAGCTGCCCAGCAAATAGGAACAAATATAAGGAGAGGGAATGAGGTCATGGGGTGGGGAGAGGGATGCAAATCAGCAGGGCCGTCACTGTGTCTGTCACCTCCGGACACCGTCAGTGTTCACCACCCCGCGCCCACCCACAGCACATATCTGAAAAATACGCATTTTCAGATACCCATTCAGCCTCACCCAAGCCTTTATTTTCCCCAATACTTATTAATATCTCTTAATTCATCCTGCAAATTTTTTATTAAACACCCACTAAGTGCCTGGTACTATAATTAGGTACAAGGAATAGGGAGAGGCATATCCCCGCCCCTTTATCACAGACAACGCGCCGCCCCTCCCTCAAGAGCTCCCAACACACACACACACATACACATACACACACACACACGCATATGCCCAGAGACAATGCTGCCCTGACCAGCTATCTGACACCCACCTAATGCCCCCTTTCCCTCTTCTTCATGATTCTCATACACACACACACACATACACACACACACACACACACACACACATACATAATGGGTCAAATAGGCAGCTGTCTCTCCCAGCTCCAACACAGTTAACACAAACATTCCTCTCATTCACACCCAACACACACATATGATACACACACTGTCCCTCCCACACACAGGTACTCCAACACACCTCAGACACACAACCGCACAACCTGTATTCAGAAGCACAAACCTTATTTGGCTCACTGGGAGCCTCTGGCCAGTAAATCCTTTTGGGGACTGGACACGAGGTTCTGACTGACCAATGTGCCTCTGGCTGTATCTTTCAAACACTCAGGCCTGATTCTGCCAGTGAGCCCAAGGATCGGCTACTACAACCTCTCCATAGCTCGAATTCCCTTTCCGTCAAGTTAGATGGGTGGTTCATCCAGGGGTTTTTTTTTTAAGATTTTATTTATTTATTTGACAGAAAGAGATCACAAGTAGACAGAGAGGCAGGCAGAGAGAGACAGGGAAGCAGGCTCCCTGCTGAGCCGAGAGCCGGATGCAAGGCTCGATCCCAGGACCCTGGGATCATGACCTGAGCCAAAGGCAGAGGCTTAACCCACTGAGCCACCCAGGTGCCCCTTAATTCTGTTTTCTTAGAAAGACTTGGAGGGGAAAGGTCATGGAGATCAGAGAATCAAATTCAAAGTCATGGAAAGAAAGATTTCTTATGGAGTTCCAGGCTCTTACTGAGGTCTCCCATTAAGATACATGCAGGCGGGTATTCTTTTGTGTACTGGTTACTCTCCTGGGCCCTGCAGCTCCTGTCTGTAAACCCCACTCTAGACAAGCAGACCATTCACACGTAATACACACTGCCAGACTCCCAGCCTCTGTGTGCAGCCGAACACACACAGACACACATTTTCACAGTTTAGAGAGCACCTGCATTCCTTGGAGAAAAGGCGAGAAGGTGTCAGGTTAACTTAATACACACAGTTCCTGAAGATACAGTCCACCGCCTTATGCAAATAACCCCACAAAAGCAATCCAAACAGTTTCCTTAAGGATTCCTCTACCACAACCATGGATACACAGTCAAAATATAGCGCATCCCAAACCCAGGGCCACACGGCAGCCTCGGCTCCTCCCATGGCTGCGCACATGCTGACAGCCAGGAGGACACCCATCCCCAAAACAGTCCCACGGCCGCACTAGTTTGAGGGCACACACACACACACACACACACTGAGGGCACACACACACACACACACACACACTCCCCAAAAGTCTCCACCTCTCTGGGGAGGGGGCAGACAGACACACACACACAGTGGCTAGGTGGCCAACAGCTTCTAGGGGTCTGGGGCAGAGGAAAGCATGCCTGCTGCCACAGACCAGGGTCAAAGGAGATGCCCATCCTAGTCCCCAAACTGATGGGGAGCGCCTCCTCCAGCGCCCCGCCAGACCAAGGTACAACAGGTGCCTTCAAGTCCCTCCTTCCGTCCCCCTGAACCACAGCCCTCAGGGACCAGGACCGGCGCCACCCCCACGACCTGTCCCATCTCACTCAGCGCCTCCCCTCGAAGCTGGGGAGCTGGTGGAAGCTCTCCCTCCCTGAAATCTCCCTTTCCAGGCACAACCTGGCCATCCCCACTGTCCCTCACCTGCCCTCGCTGCGTGCCCTCTTCCCCATGCCCAGGTCCTCTTTGTCCCGTCCAGCCCCGGCCTCACCAGCCATACTTCCCAGGCTTCACTCTCAAATTCTCCGATGGCCCGGCAGACAGCACCTGCCAGCACCTGCTCCACGGGCCTGGCCCCACAACGCCTCACCTCCATAGGCCCCGCCCATACCGGCCCCACCCGCAGCCCTTCCCATTCCACCCGCCCCCCACCACGGACAGACCCCTCACCGTCCCAACCTGCACAAGACCTGCACAATGCCTAGCCTTCCAGGCTGCACCCACAGTAGATCTCACAGCCGCATAGTCCCCGCCCACAAAAGCCCGCCGGCACCCATCCTGTCCGCACACCCCCTCACACACCCGACCCACAGACCCTCAAGCCCTCGGACCCTCGGGCTCCGGCCAGCCCCTTACAGGACCTCTTACAGATGGTACAGTACTACCCAGAGGCCACGTCAACACAGGTCACTGGCTAGCCACACGCCCCCTCTCCTCAGGACGGGCATCCTCACCCACCCCTCGCAAGGACACGCCTCGCGACCCCGCGGGCTGGCACGCTATCACACGTCCTTGGCCGCCGGCAACCCCCAAGGCCATGAGTGACCCTGGGACCCAGCGCGGGCAAGCCCTGACTCCAGAGCCCAGGCGCCCAGCAGTGGCTCCCCCGGGCTCACCTTCGCTGCAGAACTTGCCGCCGAAGCCTGTGTGGCTGCAGTCGCAGCCCACCTCGCCAGGGGCCAGCACCGTGCAGAGGCCGCCGTTGGCACAGGGGTTGCGCGCGGGCGCACACAGTGGGTCGGCGGCGGCGCCGCGCAGGCCCTGGCTGCCCAGGAGCGCGGGGGGCCTCTCGCCCAGCTTCAAGTTGGCCAGGAGGCCGCGGAAGGGCGGCTCGTACTTGACGGTGCTGAGCGTGAGCGCCGAGAGGCGCACGTCGGGCGGGATGCCGCCCACGAACAGGTCGCTGGCCACCTGCATCTCACGCCTCTTGGAGCGCACCTCGGCCGCGCGGGCCTCGCCGTCCACCGCCAGCGCCGTGCGGCGCGCATCGCGGGTCAGCAGCACCATGTGCCAGCGGTCGTCGGCCACCGGAGTGTCCAGCTGCAGCGTGGCCGGCTCGGCGCACGAGAGCGTGAAGCGTAGCCGCAGGCGCCCGTCCACCAGCAGCAGCTCCAGGAAGTCGCAGTCACCACCGTCGTCCAGGTAGAGCAGCAGCGCGCGCGTGGCGTTGGTGCGCAGGCTGAAGCTGAGCTCGCCGCTGCTCGCCGCGCCGGCCCAGCGCGCGTAGCGAGCCCACTGCCCGGGGCCGCCGCCGAACTCCAGGCCGCCGGCGCCCGCAGCCAGCACCAACAGCAGCAGCAGCAGCAGCAACCGCGGCGACCGCGGCCGCCACCGGCTCTCGGCCGCCATGCCTCCGGCGGCCCCGGCCCCGCCCGGCCCCCGGCCCCGCTCAGGCTTCAGAGCCGCGGGCGCATGGGGCGGGGAGGGGGCCGGGCGCCCCCCGCACCGAGCGGGGCTCCCTCTCTGGCTCACAGTGCCATGGGCCCGGCCGTGGGGAGAGGCGCAGAGGCCCAGGTACTGGCTTCCCCGGGCGGCGGTGGCGGCGGCGGCGGCGGCGCCCCTCCCCCGCTGCGGGCTCCAACGAAGGATGGGGGAGGGATGCCTGCGGGGGAAACAGAGAGGAAAGGGTTAATGAGGGGTTCGGAGGAGGGGAGAGGGTTAAGGAGGGGATCAGCAGTGCTGACTCCCCCATCACACCAGCAAGCACTCAATTGTTTCCCTTTAGGACTCGAGGAGCCGGCCCTACCCGGAGAGGGCCCCAGAGCAAGAGACACCGCCACCGAAGACCGTAGGACTGGGGGCCCAGCCCTTGCAGAGTTATGGCGCTCATTAAGGTAATTATTAATTTGAGATGTGGGCGGGTGGGTAGTAGCATCTTAAAGTCCGGTAGGAGCCCAAGTCGGACGCCTTCACCCTCGCCTCCCGTCAGGACCAGGGCCAGTTCCTGTGGGTGAGGCCTGGAGACGCTCCACCAGGTGGCGACCACTCCCCCGCCACTCCCCCGCCCCGCCCCCGCCCCTTTCTCTCTGAACCACCCAAGGCCTTGGTGACGCTCCCACCACCAACCATCCAGTCGGGGGCTCTCTCATCAGCTCCTGATGCTGGATAATGAAGTTGCTAAATAATTCATTGGGATTAATTAAATGGCAATTCGTCAATGGGATTATTGGGTAACCTGGATGAGAAGGGGGCCAGGGAGAGAAGCCAACTAGGACCCAGGCACCCAGGCCCCAAACCCTCTCCATCCATGCAAAGACACATGTCTCCAAATGCCCCCAAACAACACTCACCTCTTCCTGGGCCCCAACCCCGCTGCTCACCCGCCCAGATCCTTCCAAAACCTAAACGTCTATCGCACTCCACCTCCAGTTCCCAGTCCTCAGCCTCAGGCGCGGCCAGGTACCTGGGTTCTCTTCACCCCATTCAGGGCTGGGGGAGCCACCAGGAGGCAGGCAGCCTTATTTACATAAAATTGCCTTTCTGAAATGATTACCCTTGTAACGGGCTGTCAGAGAGCAATTTATACCCCACACCGGGGAGGGGAATTTGCATCTCGTTAAACTCCCGAGTCGTAATTATTTATATCCAACAACCCTCCTGAATATTGCATTGATTTTATTTTGGGGAGGGAGGAAGGGAAGGAGATGGGGAGAAGCCTGGGAGTGCAGCAGGGAAGGGCCAAAGTTTAGGAAGAGACAGGGAAAAACTGAAGTTTGAGGGGTGGAAATCACAGGAAGAGTGACAGAGACAGAAGAGTAATGGAGGAGAAAGGAGGCCTGATGGGGAGAAGGGGAAAGAGACCGTAGAGAAAATTAATCCTAACAGCATTTGTCAAGGCCCTGCATATTGAGCCTTTTTACAAATAGCATTTTACTAATCACTCTCAGAAGCCCTGCTATTCCCACTAACCACTGGGGAAGCCCTCATAGAAAGACTAGAGACTAGCCCAAGGTCACACAGCTCGGTCAGCAGAGAACTGGGACTTAGATCCTCATGTGTCAGACTCCAGTCTCCCCACGAAGGACACAAAGTGTGGGGCAGCCTCGGGTGTAGCTCAGGGCAGCGGGAACCCGAACAAGAGAAGAGGGGTGAGGCAGAAGTTCGGGTGGGTGCAGTTCCCTTCTCCATGGGAGAAAGCTGGGGTATGAAGGGAGACAGAGAAAGCTAGGAGACCCCTAAAAAAACAATAGCAGAGGAGTGAGGAGTGAGTCACGGGAGGGCAGGGATGGTTGGAGTGACATGTTTGCCAAAGGAAGAAGGGGCACAGAAAGCCTAGGAGAACAGCGGGAGAGTCTGGGGAGCCATCCCCAAGAGACCCTCAAACCCCCCTTCTCAGGTCCTTCCTTCTGGCTTCTTCTGACTGCTGCCCACCCCCCCATCACCACCACTCCCCAGCCAGACCCACCGGCATCAGTGGGGACTCAAGTGTCCTGCTTCACGGCCCCCGCCAAAGGGCTGCTCCTTCCCAAGCAGGGGACAGAGCAGGCAGACAGCCCCCTCTCCCTGCGAACACTGTCCGGGTTATATATAGCTTTGTCACTGCCTCTCCTCATTGGGTAATGGAGATAATTAACATGCGCGGGCTAATTAGCCAATCAAATTAAATACAGCACCTGCTCCCAGGCTGATTGACGCCCTTACCCCCTCCATACACATGCACCCCCACCCTGGCCCAGGGCAGGGGAAGGGGACCCTCGGGCTTGGGGGAAGGGAGAAGCCAAACCCCCTCTTCTCCAGAGGGGGCAGGGAGACCCCCAGCGGAGGCACAGGCCAGAAGACCAGAAAAGTGACTGGTCCTTCCTCTCTCCCTCCCCGTGCAGGGGTCTCAGTCTCTGACTGGCCCAGCCTCTCTCTGCCTCTCTCCCAACCCCCACCACCACCCCCACCTCCGGACACATTTTGGGGAGGGAATTAATTAGCTATCGATTTCCACTAGCAGAGGGAATGGGATTTCGTGCTGCTGTCCACTCGCCCCTCAGCTCAGGAGAGGGAGGGAATTAGCTCCCCTGCCCCACCCCGAAACCCAGTCCCCCTGTCATACTCACATCCCCCACCCTCCAGGGAGCTGGCAGAGGGCTTCTTACTGAAAATGCCTCCGGGGCCGGGTCTCCCTTGTTCGGGAGGCCGGCAGAGCACTGATCCAGTGGAGGTTGGTGAGGAGGCCCCCAGAGGCTGGGCGGTAGACACCTGGGTCCTAGGAGCCAGAAGGAATGTCCCTGGAGGCCAGTGGGGGTAAGGGGAGGTAAAACGCATGAGAGTTCGGGAGGGGATGACTCCACGGGGCGCGTTTGTGCCAGGCTGTGGAGGGAGAGTGTGAGTAGGGAGCGGGCACTGTGCTGAGAGGCAGCTGTGGGGGCAGAGAGTGGGCCTCGGCGGTGTCTCCAGGGAGGGGTGAGGGCAGGGTCTGGGAACCAGGGCCCCTCAAGACTCATTACTCATTCTCCCCACAGCCCACAGCTCCACAGCCCAGGCCAGGCTGGCTCAGTGCCGGGCACAGGGGCTGCCGGCCTGGCCAGGAGGAAGCCCCAGTCCTCCCCGGGTCCTCTCTGCAGGGACCCAGAAACCTTTGGGGCAGCTGCAGGCTCGGGAGACAGAGATGACCCCAGAAGGAGGATATGCTAAGCGGACACTTGGGTCCCTTCCACCCCACCCCACCCCACAGTTCCCTGGGAAACCTGCCACGCCCTCCCTCCCCTCCCCGGGATGAAGCTTCTGCTGACCCAGCCTCCAACCCCCCCTTCCGCCCAGGATGCAGGGGTTTCCTGCAAACCTAGGACCCACTAACCTTCCTCTACTCTTGGCACACGGCTCTCTGGCCTCAGATCTCCTTGCACAACTACATCAAGTAAATGGTTCCCCTGGAGTTGTACAGAGCAACGGCCCCTCCCCCACTGGGACCCCCCTGCCCCCACCATCCAGGCCCTGCTCCCCAAGACCTACTTTTCTTCTCCAATGCCCACTGTCAGTGCAGGGACAGAGGCCAGAGCAGCCTCGGGATATCCTGTCGGCTGACTGACGTCAGCGCAGTGCACACTGCCAGCCACGGCTGGCCCCCGGCCACTGTTCCTTTGGGGACCTGACCTCTCCCATGTTCCCTGGGACTCTGCACCCAGTCAGCCTCCTAGCGCCTCCTACCCACAGATGGCCCCTGGAGCCTGGAGCCGGTGGGGAGGGGAGGCGCGCGGGGGCCGGGGGTGTGGGGTGACTAGGCTCCTCTGAGAGGCCTACTCTCTCACCCACTGAGCCCGCTCCCACAGACTCTTTCTAGGCCTTTCTAGGCTGACAGCCGCCTTCTCATCTCCCACGGCCAGGCCAGTGTCACGTGGGCTGTAACTTCTGGGCTCTCTAGTTGCGTCCAGCGCCTGGCTGGAAACCACACACACTGTCTCATCTCACCCTGTTTCGGCAGTTTGATGGGCCACCCCATCACCCCAGGCTTCCAGAGCATAGCAAGATAAATCCATTCGCGCAAGCGTGAGTGCAGGTAAGGGGTGGGCAGTTTCCAATGCCTATGGCCTTCCTGCCACCTGGTCCGCTCCACAGGCCACAGGGAAGAAAGTGTTGAGCTCGGAGTCCCCCTTTCTCTCACGGGGACTTCACAGGGGCCACTGCCCTCTTCAGACAACCCAGACTGAGCCTGCCCCCGGGAATGAGAACCACAGAACTCAGAGTTCCTGGAGTTCAACCCTCTTGCTTCTCTGAGGTGGAAACTGAGTCCCAGAGAGGGGCAATGACTGACCCGGGGCCACCCAGCTGAGCGAGACTAAAACGAAGGCCCCTGGCCTTCCATTCTAGATGCTTCCCACTGTACCCACTGTTCCAGACCTGGGCCTTCAGCCTGACCAAAAGCCTCAGCTCCCTCCCTGCCCCCCACCTCCCCATGACCATCAGGGCAACCTGAGCGAATAGAGGCAAATTCCAGGAAGACAGAGAGTCTGTGCCCACTCTGGCAGAGCCCCTGGCCAGGGGCCTTCTCCCCACACCCACCCACCCCATCTCAGGCCACCTCGATAGCACACGCGCGCGTGCGCACGCACACACACCTCCAGCCATGGGAATGCCAGCCTCCCTCTGGCTCTCTGCGCCTCACGCCAGCTCCTCTCATGCCAGCTGGGAGTGTGACAGCAGGGGCCTCCCCCAGGCGCCAGGGAGGAAAAGCTGGGTTTGCACACATTCTGGTGGCCCCAGAAGGCAGCCCGTGGACAGGTGGGAGAAGTGCGTGTTAGGGGGAGGGAGATTTTGGCTCGAGCTAAAGAGAGGCTTGCTGGCAATTTAGAACCTCCAACAGTGGAGTAGGCTGCCTCCGGGGGGGTGGTGGTGAGTTCCCTTTCTGTGGAGGTGTGTGCTCTGAGCAGAATGACTACTGCTCAGAGCGGCTCAGGAGGGGGCCCTTGGATCCTATGGGAGGGGCCATCACACTACTTGAGCCCTAAGGTCCCTTTCAGTCCCAATGTGTTTTTTGGAGGATCCCTTCTCCTCCTTAAAACCACAGGCAGGCTTGGTGGGCCACAAACAGTTCTGATCTTCCTCCTCCGCTCCTTCCTTCTAGCCCTGATGACTTTTTTGGGGAGACTTAGAGTGTGTTGGCATCTGGCCTCACCTTAGCAACCTGCAGGAACAAAGCAGTGATCAGAGGCACTCACCCCAGAGCCTGGGTTCAAATACCAGCCCTACCCGTTTCTGGCTGTGTGACTTGGGGCAAATTACTTAGCCCCTCTGGGCCTGTTTCCTTACATGTAAAATAACGGTAAGACTGGTGTTGTCCAAATTAAGAGTTAATATATGTAAAGCACTTCATGACAGCGCCTGGCGTAGCCTGGATGTGTTGTGTTAATGATTACATTTAAATCTCATCTCAGCATCTTGCAATTTGCAAAACTCCACGTGTCTCGTGTTTCCTTTGATTCCACCAGGCCCAGTGAGGGAAGCAATCAAGGCAGGGCTTCTCACTCCCCCCTTTTGCAGATGGGGAAACACACTCAGAGAAGGAAAGGGACCCCCCCGCCCAAGGTCACAGAGTTTGGAGGTGGCAAAGTTGGGACTCAAATTTTGCTCCCTGGGCCCTCCCCAATTCTATTGGGCACCTCTTCCTGCCTAGGAAGGTGGGACAAGGTCTAAAGACCAGAGGGAGTCCCCCATAGTGGCACCGCCTGAAGTGAATGTCATACACATGGCGGCCCCCTGAGTGGGTCTCTGTGCACGTGGAGAGAAGCATCAGGGGGCTGGGCATAAGAGGCGGCAGGCAGCTCAAGGCACACACAACGAGGCTGTTGTCAGGTGTGGGGCTGAGAAGTTGGGTGGGCTGGGGGCGGAGGTCCGTTGGAATGACTCGGCAAAGTGGGGGCTGGGGCACGGGTGCCTAGGAGGCTGGGGCAGACAGTGGGAGCACTGAGCTCACCTCTACGCCCATCCCTGAGCTGTGCACAGCTGGGAGACACCGACCTGGGTGGGCACACCCCAGTGATGCAGAGGGAACAGATGGTTTCCAGGGGCAGCCTTGTGAGTCAGCAGGAGGTACCTGGGTCAGTTCCTAAAGGTACCCAGGACAGGTGTGTGCACACGCGTGTGTGGAAGGTTACATGATCATGATGGAATCAGCCCCCGCTTGCCGGAGGCTCGCTCCAGTCCTGACAAATACAGGAGGTGAATTTCAGAGTGCTTGGCCCAGAGGCGGGTTCACGGTAGGAACGCGATGCATAAACTTGTTACCATTATTGCTCCCTTATTTGGTCCTTGCAAGAACCCCACAAGATAAGTACAAGGACCCTCCCCATTTTACAGATGAGGAGCGGAGGCTCACTGAGGGGCAGAGCGGAGCCCACATGGCCCCCCAGGGTGGTGGCAAGAAGGCTTAGTAATGTCTTGGGTGCCACGATGTTGGCTTATCTGTTGAGTGAGTCTCTGAGCCCCACGGGCCTGCCTGCCGGTGTGGATGGGGCCAGGCGGGGAGCCGCCCCGACAGATGGAGCAGCAGGGTGGGTGGCGTGTGAGACACATGGTCTGCGTCCCCCTGGGGGCTGAGCTTAGAGCTGGGAATGAATGGACAGCGTGGCCCCTGTGTCGGGGGGGTAGAGCCCCTGAGGATTAGTGGAAGGGGTGGGCTGGGAGTTCCTGGGGAAGGCCAGGTGTAGCTGAGTGACAGGGGGGACTGCGGTCCTGATCCGGGATGGGTGGGAGGCCCTGGGGCTTGGGAGGGGGCCGTGCTCTCTTTCAAGGAACAAAGATATGCGAGTGAATGAAAGTGGGGGAGAAGCATAGGGGGTGAGCCAGGGCATAAAGGGTGTTAGTGAGCATAAGTATGTGCCAGGGTGCACAAACACACACACACACACACACACACACACAAAGGCCTGAGGCAAAGTGGCACCATGACCCATGTGATGCTGACTGGAGCAGGGGGGGTGTCCAGGAGGGTGTGTCCGGGGGCGAGGGTGTGTAGGGAGGAGCGCAGGTGCGCTGACTCGGCTGCGTCATCCTGGGGAGGTGAATGGGTGGGCGGGGGGCTCTGTGTGTGTTGTGTGTGTGTGTGTGTGTGGATGAGGGCTGACAGTGCAGAGCTGGGGCTCTGGGGCCAGGTAGGGGCCAGGCGTGTGTCGTGTACAGGAGCGCAGGGCACCTGGGGGAGGTCTCGGAGGCAGGCAGCAAGGTGGCAGTCTCCCCGGGTGGGGAGTGTAGGCGGGGTGCTGCCGGGAGGCGTATTGTGTACGCAGGTGTGTGTGCCTGTGTAGGTGTGTGTCTGGGTGGGTGCCGCCGAGTGTATGTATCAGTGTCAGCTTGTCTGTGTCACTGACAAGGGCGGGCAGGAAGGAGCAGCTGGACCTGGGCAGAGACAGAGAACTGCCCAGAGAGGTCCCTAACAGCACCCCCAGAGCCCAGCCAGCCTCTCAGGAGCCCGTAGTGTGGATTCAGCCCAAGCGGAGAAGCCAGGACAGGACCTCGACTCCTGGAGAGGGCTCCCCAGCCACCCAGTGACCACTGGCCTCTGCCTGTCTGTCAGTCCCATCCACCCCTGTGGCTCTGAGGACAGGAGGGGTCTGAGAACACTTCCTCCAGCGGGAATGAAGGCACCCCCAGCTAGACCCTTCTGCCCTGCCCTCAGGAAGATCCAACCCAGCCTCAGATGCCAGCATCCCCAGGGGCGTCCCTGGAGGCAGGAGGACTTAGGGACTGGAGTGGCCGAAGCACCCCACAAATCCAAAGGCCTCACGATTAACAGACCACCCGACCTCCCTCCACTCTTTCTTCCTTCTGTCTCCTTTCTCTCTTTCTACTTCTCTGGCAGAAGATAGAGAATGCAAAACCCCCAAGCCCCCCAAAACGAATACCCAGACACAAGGCAGGTGGCCAGAGGCAGGGGCAGGAGTGAGTGGGAGGCCATCGCCCACCCCACCCCACCCCACCCCCAACACATACAAAACCAGGGTTGTATGGAAACCCGCAAAGCAGTGGAGAGGACTGGACACCCAAGACCCACCCCCTGAGGCTTATTCCATCCCTCCAGGTCTGGACGACTACCCCTCTCACCTCCAGGCACCAAGGAACAATCGCCTCCCAGCCCTGGCTCGTTCAATGAGGCACCAAATGCCTTCCACCCAGGACTCAGGTGGGGGTTAAGAGTAAAGAAGACAGCCGCCCTCTGAGAAGCCCATTTCGCCTCCAAGGGCCCATCAAGGGTTCCAGGGCTCACACCCAGCCCAAAGAACCCAGGGCAGATGGCTCCTTCAGCTGGGGGAGAGGCTGGGACATGAGAAATGGTCCCCTTCTCTTTGGAGGTGGGGGAGCCAGCCCAGGGCCCTGCAGCTGCCTCTCCCTGCAGCGCTCTCTGACCATAACCCCGTCGCAGCCCCCAGCGCATTCCACCCCAGCACAGCCCCCTCCTACTGATTTCCCAGTCTCCCTCTCCATCGCCCCCAACCTTCCCCGCAAGCTTCCGCTCCTCTCCCTCAGGCCCCCCCCCCATCTTTCCCGGCTCTCCACCAGCACAGACCCATCTCCGCCTCGAGCATCTTGGCACCTTCCCCTCTGCTCCCTCCCGATAACCTCCTCTCCCCTTGGCTCCCATCCCCCAGTAAAGCCTGGTCCTCCGTGGTGCCCCCCAGTATGAAGCCCTTGGCCTGGCCCCTGCTCCTTCCTTGCCTCTCCACTTCTCTCTTTCCCCTCTCCAGCGCCCTCTCCTTCGCCCACCAAGCCCAGTTCCTCACTGGTTCCTCCCCTGCAGACCCTTCAGAGCACAACAGCTTCCCAGCCCCTCTGGACGAACACTGCTTCCAGCCCTTGGGGCTAGCTCAGACTGGGGACCCCCATTCAGAGCCTCCCTCCCAGCCCTCCAGATACCCCTCCTTTTTGCCCCATCCCTTCCCCCAACGACCCTCCATCCCACCCCTCTCCATTCACCCCTGCTCAAGGCCAGTGCCCCTTCCACAGGGAGCCTCCGACCCCCAACCCCCTCCCCAGCCACTTAGCCTCCTCGCTGTCACCCAGCCAGCCCTCTCAGCGCGGCAGCGCCCCCGCCCCCCAATCCATCCTTCCTGCCTCCCCCGCCCCTCCGATCGCTCCCCTCCCCCGATCCGCTCCCGCCCCCCGCCCGTCTCCGCCGCAGCCCCCCCCCCCCGTACCTGGTTCTGGGGGCAGCAGGAGCTGGAGGGTGGGGATCAGAGCCCCACGGTCGCCCCGTCTCCAGCGGGTGGCAGAGCCGGGGCCAGCGGTGTCGGCCGCCTCGCGCCTCTCTCGCTCCCCGCCGCTTCCCCGCCCGCCGGCTCGTCCGCCCGCCCGCCCCGCCGCGGTGCCGCTCGGAGGAAGATGCTCTGCGAGTCAGGGCGGCTGCTCCCGCCGCCGCATCCCTGCAACACCGACTGACGGCAGCATCAGCACCAGTGCCCGCCCCCCAGACACGCGCATTGGGCCACGCTGCGCTAACGGACGAGCGGCGCAGCCAATGCGAAGGCGCAGAAGCCGCCAGTCCCGCGGCTTCACGGGCCCACCTCCCTCCCCTGCCAGGGACCCAGGCGTCCCGGCCCCAGGGCATCCGAGCTCTTCCCCGCCTCTCGCGGTCCTTAGCCCTGGCGCCGGGGCTCCCAACCAGGCAGACCCCCAATCCAGCCCCAAAGTCTTTTCTGGCAACCCAGACGCCCTAGCCTCTCCCTTATTGGGTCCGGCTCTCCGTTCCCGCATCCCTCGGCCGACGGCCCCGTGTAGCAGCGCCCAGGACTGGGACGTGCCCAAGGAGAGGCTGTGGGCCCGGACTTGGGGCACGGAGGGAGCAGGACCAGTGAGGGACCCGGGTCGCAGCGCCCTCTACTGGTTACGCCCAGGGCGGGCCCAGGCTGTCGGGAGCCCAGGGAAGGAAGACCAGCCCGAGGCCGTGGGGGGCTTTTTTCAAGCCCTTAGCCTGGCCTCCGCCTCCCACCGCCCGAGGACGCCCTGGCTTCCCCTAGAACTGAGGCGTGAGGGTCTCTAAGGAAGAAGGCAGTCGGAGAGGGAAAGGCAGCGATGATGGCGGGCTTGACCTAAGGGCTTGGGGTTTCCCAGCGCTGCCTGATGGGAATCCTAGTTTGGAGCCTGGTTCCCGGTCCTGCCCGGAACTCCGGACGTGGGTAGGAGCAGGTCTGGGGGCAGAGGCGAGGCTGCACTTTGCCTGGATCCCTGAAGGAATGCTGGCAGCAGCCGGGTCCTCTGTGCTCCTCCCCACAACCGGGAGTTTCAGAGTGAGCGCGGCGCTGGGTGGAGGCCTTCCCTGTGAGGACACCCTGAATGTGCGCGTGGATGAGTGTGGGAGGAAGGGGACACCCCTTCACTCACTCAGCCAATCAAAGGTGGACCTGGCACCTAGTGTGTGTACCACAAAGTTGGACACTGGGCTTCTGAATGAGGCTGTGTGCGCGCGTGTGTGTGTGTGTGTGTGTGTGTGTGTGTACCACACCATTCTGCCACCTCACCCAGAACCCTGATCTCTGTCGCAGGGACCATAATTTGCATAGCCCGTAGTAGGTGGTGTTTCTTTAGCCGGAGGTAATGCATGCACAGGCACAGCGCAGCACACTCACGGCCATGCGCACCTATCCATGTGCACACAGGCATTCCCAAAGAGACACACAGGGACACCCCACTGCGAGATGGGCAGTGATCCCCTTGCTCATCTCCTGTGGGCAAGATCCCCACAGGAAGCACACGCTTGCCCAAGAACATACACGTATGTATACAAACTTGAGCACACAAGCGCCAGCACACTCCAAGGTGAATGCACGGGGCCAGGGGAACAGGGCTCACAGAGGACTGGCTCACAGGGTCATTCCACCCCCGCAAAGCACTTTGCACAAAAGTGGCCAGTTACAGAGAATAGATGGGCGAGGATACCGCCCAACAAGTGGTCTTCCTCTCCGGACTGTGTGGGGGAGCAGGGGACCCAGACTGCAAGGGGCGATTTCTAGGGGTCTGGAAGAGCTATCCCTAAGCCAGCTCCCAGACTTGAGGCCCACGCTGACCATGGAAAGACCCTCAAGCTGGCTCCACCAAGGCCACTAGAGGATTCAGAGAATGGACACTGCTGAGTCAGGGTCTGTAGATGTGAAATAGCCTCTCTGACCCCAAAGCCCACTGCCCCACCCATCCCCCACTGCTCCTCTCCCCGCAGCCTACACATACCACATCCCCACACACCACATCCCCACACACATACACACATCCACAGACGTGTCCAGCCAGGCACCAGGACACAGAGAGACAGGCGGACAGGGGCAGTGACTCAGAGACTCTCACAGACCCTTTTAGATGGGTGTAAAAAGGGACAGGAGGGCAGGGGCAGGGAGAGATGGAAGAGTGAGCATTTGTCTCCTGTCCCACCCCAAGCTCCCTGGGCCACCTTTGCCCATCAAGGGCAGGAAAGGTCACCTGGTAGCTGCTGCACCTCCAGCCCCTCCTCCCAGCTACAGGACCGTCTCCCCCCAAGGTCCAAGGTTCAGGCGACCCAACCTAGCTGGGACCCACCACCTGAAGGCACCCCTCCCCAAAGTCACCCACCCAGTGTGGCCCTTCACCCAGGCACAGTCCAGTGGGGACCCAGGGTGGAGGGAAAATGCAGCAAACAGAGCGTGTGCATCTGTGTGCGCGCACACACACACACACACACACACACGCAGTGTGGAAGCTTCTACATGACATTCACACATGCAACCGTGAAACGACAGTCACACGTGACCCTCCCTGGGCAGGGCAGACCTTGGGCACACATCTGCATACACACACACACACACATGCTGGGAATAGGCCAGGCTGGGGCGGAGGGCTGCAGGGAGGGGAGCCGACCAGGCTGCAGGGGTGGAGGCGGCACAGAGAGCGAGCCGCTCTTCACAACACAATCCCCGTCTGTTGTTATAGCAACTCAGCCCCCAAATCGTGAAACGGATATTACAGCCTTCAGAGGGGGAAGGGCCAGGAGGGGGCTGAGGCCGCTAGAGTGAGGGACCCGATGGGGGACACAGGGACATTACTGGGGGGCCTGATGGAGGGCGGTGCTGTGACTGAGAAGTAACTGGGCGGGGTGGGGGGGTGACCTCAATGAGGAGTTGGTCAAAGAGCGGGGTCTCAAGGGGAGAGGTGGGCATGAGGTCAGGGAACCCGGAGGGAGGGGCTGAGGCCGTTGCTTCACAGGTGGAAATTGGGACGCCCAAGCCTCCACCCCCCAGGACAACCCACAGCTGCTGTAGGATACACCCTAAGTTCAGGGGTGAGGAGGTATCTCCCCCACTCTCTGGGGGGAAAGGGGGCTGCTGGAGCCTGGCCCAGCTTCAGAACCTTTAGAAGACCCCCCAGCCCCCCTCTTCACCCAGACCAGCCTTAGAAGCAGCCTTAGCCTTCCTCAGGTAGCGGTGACCCCAAAACTTCCGTGCTGTAAACTCAGGAGGGAAGGGCTGGGCTGGGAGAGGCCACAGGAGGCTGACAGCAGGATCAATATGCATTTCCTCTGGAAGTAACTGTCCTTCCGGCTGGCAGCAGCACAAGGCCAGGAGGCTACAAGCTCAGAGTGCACACCCACCCTGAGGCATGCAAGCCCAGTGAGAGCTACTGGGGCCTGAGCTGCCCAGGGTCCCACCCTCTCTCCCCCATGATTCTCTGCAGTGAGGTCCCCATCACTGGAAGGATTCAAGCTAGAGCTAAGAGGTCACCTGTCAAGCAAGAGAATTTTGGCTATGGGCTGAAGGTTATGGTTATCCATGACCACTGGACCCAGTAATTCTGGAGCAAGGAAGCATAAGCTTCAAGTTTCAGATGCCCAAGTTTCTGGATTCCTCGGGATTCTAGACCCTCCCCCAAATTGCTATGTTCCAAGGTTTTTTGGCGCTACAGTTCCAGCCCCCAATTCTAGTCCCCCTCCGATTCCCAGCACATGAGATTCTAGACCTCCCAAGAGTCTCTGACTACAAAGTTCTAGACTCCAAGACTCTAGTCCCTATGATTACAGTTCCCACCCACCCCCACTGCACCCCCCAGCCACGTGAAGATTCTAGGCTCTGATGGTCTAGGTTAATTACATGGGCCTTTTTTATTCCATCTGGAAAGTACAAATATTCACAAGAGTCTGTACAACCTTAGGGACGCCAGCCCTGGCCCAACCCTCCGTTGCATGCCACCCTCACATCCCGCCCACCCAGCCCCAGCCTGCTGCCCCAGCACCCCAGGCTTTCTGCTCTGGTCCAAGTCTTTTCTCCAAGGCAGATATGAGTGTTTGATCCAGTCACAGCTGGGAAAGAAAAAAAAAAAAAAGCAAAAATGCAAAGGTTGTAAGGAAGACCTTCCCCCCCAAAGTAGGAGTCCACCTGAACTGGGCCATTTGCACAGAGCACCTGTTTCCCTGATTCCTCCTGACATTCCCTCCATGCCCCCAGTCCTCAATGGCACTCACCATCCATTACAAGTGGATATCAAATACGCCATCCTCCACTGTCTGCACATCCTCTTCTCGGATCTCTGCAGGGAAGTTGGGGGGGGGCAAGGAACAATTCCTGGGTCCCCAGTGCCTTGGGCAGCCCTTCCCTCATTCACAGGAGACAGCCCACCCCATCCTGGAAGCAGACCCATCCACCAAAAATCAATTCACTGAATGACCAATCGGCCCCATTTTTGAGGCTCTTTCTCTAAGTTTTCATTCTGCCGCAGCTTTTCCACAGCCGCAGATTTGTCAGTGCAGTTTGCTTAAAATGTCAATTTTGTGTGTGTTTCACATTTTAGACCCCAGCACTTCTGGAAGGCTCAATGCAAATGGTTTCATCTTTTCAATTTTTGAGGACTCATGCCTGGTGCCCGCCTCTATTTTTTCAGGACTTATGCCAATCCAAACGGTTGTGGTCACTGCCTTAGACCCCCGTTTAGCGTGGCTGTTCAGACTGTTCTCAGCAAAATAATCATTTGGGGGAATTGTCATTCAGCAAACTGGCCTAAAGCCACCAGAGACCCCAAGAGAGCCGCTGGAGATGTTCAGGGCAAGGGACTGGTCTCAGAATGGCCTCCGGAGCAGCCAAAAAGGGAAAATACAGTCAAATGGCTCACACAATTTCCTCTCCAATCCATTGTCAATCCCCCTAACAAAATTAGAGTGTGACTGGATTTTTTTTTTTTTTTTAGGTAAGATTCATGCCCAGCATGGGGTTTGAACTCACTACCCGGAAATCAAGAGTCACATGCTCTACTGGCTGAGCCAGTCAGGTGCCCCCGCAACTGGAATCTTGAAACCTCTTTCCCTTTTACTCTTTATGTATTAGCCTCTCTGAGCTTCCCAAGATCAAGGGTTCCTGAGCCACCTTCTGGCCCCCTTACCTGTCCAACCCTGCCGGATCGCCCCACCAAAATAAGAGAACTACAGCTTCATTATGGTTTGATCCTGGGTAAGTGAGCACTTTGCCAGCATGGTGCTGCCTCCCTCCCTTCAGAGACCAGCACAGAATGAGATCCCCTCTTACCTGGAGGCCTGGAGCCTCGGCGCCCAGGGCGGGGCAGGGAGAAGCTGAAGGCCCGATGGTGGGTGTGGGTGGGGGAGGGAGAGGGCGCAGACCCCTCCAAACTCACACTCTGGGCCCGGCGTCGGCATTCAACTGACAGACGGTCTTTACACTGTTTGTGGCAGTTCACACCACAGGCTGGGGGAGGCAGATGGCGGGGAGAGGGGGTAGGCAGTTGGCGGGGTCCCCCTGACCAGGGCCATGGGTCAGAACACCCTCATCCCCATCTCCAGGCCTGTACTTCTCCCCAGTTTCTTTTGCTCCCGAGCAGCTGCCCCACCAAAATAAGAATCCCCTTCCAAAGTCTTCTCTTCATCCTACTTGCCAGTCCCTGCCCTCTCCAAAGTGCTCGGTTCCCTGGGCAGCTGTCGCACCAAAATAAAAGCCCACTGGATGGGTACCCCCCTTTCAATATAATCACTGTGCCTCTCGGGCTGCGAAGTTCTTCAATGCTCCTCAAATGCCCCACCCAAGTAAGAATCACCACCCAGGGAGTAACTCTTCCCCCCAAATTTAGCCCACCTGCCCCGCTCACCTCGGCATTTGAGGCCCTGTTTGTAGATGCCCAGGATCTGAAATAGAGAAGGGGGCCGTGCTGGCGAAGAGTTCTTTAGAGCTAAAGGCTCTCCGTCTTCCTTCTCAAGGGCAGGGTCTGAGGCTGGCCCTCTCTGGGGCCCCCTCAGGGCTGGGTAGGCGCAGAACAGCAGGAGGAGAAGCAGGCGGGATTAATATGGTAGAGAAGGCTCCAGCAGGGGCGGGGCCAGTTGGGGGGAGGGGTCGGGACTGGGGGCGTGGCTTGGGCGGGGGCTCACCAGGGCCTTGCAGTGGCGGCAGGCAACCGGGCGCAAGGAGTTGCTCTCCTGGAAGTTGTGCACGAAGCCCATGCGGCCGCCCAGCACGGAGCTGGAGCGCAGGAAGTAGGAGATCATCTCCTCCCTGCTGATGCAGCCATCCCTGTCGGGGGAGGGGGAGCGCCTCAGGTTGGGCCCTCCCCGGGACGACCCACCAAGCAGCCTACCAGGAAAAAGATCCTCACCCAACTCCTGATTTGGGACTCCTGGGGCAGCAGGGAGACGCTAGCCTTGGAGCGAGGCAGGCGCGCAGGCCACTACCAACTACTTGTGTGGTCTTGGGCAAATCACTACCCCCAGGCCGCCTTCCCAGAAAAATGGGAATCGAATTTCTGCCCTGGCCACTTCACATAATAGGGGTGGACACTAACTGAAAGGGCTGTACACCTGCTCACAAGATCATTAGCCTTGGAACACCAGTGGGGAGCCCTGAGAATTAGATTTCTGAGGAGCTCTGGCTGGGAAAGATGGGGAAAAGCCACTTGCATCTCACTCTCATGTGACTGACTGCCAGAAGGAGAAGCCCACATAATCCAGGGCTGCCCACAGAACCCTTTTCTTACCCATCAATGTATTGTAGGGCAAGAGTGAGCATGTGATCTGGAGACAGACCTCAATTCAAATTCTGGTCTGCTACTCCTGGCTGTGTGACCTTTGGGCTAGTTAATCTCCCTGTGCCTCAGTTTCTGCTTCTGCAAATGGGGACTGTGATCATCCCTGCCCCTCAGAGGGTTTTGGTGAGGATTTGGTGAGTCAGGTACACAGTAAGCATTTACAACTGTGTCTTTGTAGTTAGTGGGTCCTGGGCCACCAGGAGCTACTCCCAGCAGGGTTGGTCCTTGTTGGAAACTCCTGTCCATTATATCTCGGGCTCTGTGACATGATCCGGTGACCAACCCTTCCGTTCAATGGGGCATGGGGTCCACTGTCCATCTAGAAAAGAATATCATCCTAGATCCCTATCTCACACCGTGCATGAGCACTAAAATCCTCACTGAACTGAGAACACTAATGTAAAAAAAAAAAAAAAATTATCAAAGTCTCGGAAAAGGTGTAAGAGAATTACTTTGTAATTTCCAGGAGAGTAGGGCCCTTCTACACATAACACAAATCCGAGAAGTCATAAAGGAAAAGACTGACATATTGAGCACACGACATTTTTAAAAAACTTTATATGGCAAAAGACAACATAAATGACAGACTGGGAGAAATATTTGCGAACACATTCAACAGCAAAGGGTTAATATCCATTAACAGAGATTCTGAAAATTGATGAGAAAAAGACCAATGAATCCAGTGGAATAATGGAGAAAGACTATGAACAGGCAATCCACAGAAGAAATACAAGAGGCCAATAAACATATGAAAAGATATCCTACTCCCACTAGTATTGAAGAGATCCAGATTTAACCAAGACACCATTTGCCAATTAGACTGACAAAATTGTAAAGCTTATTATAGCGTCCACTGTTGGCAAGGAAGTTGGGAAATGGGCACTTGCTCACTGCTGATCGGGGTGCAAGCTGGCACAACCTTGCCTGAGGTCACTTTGGCAGTCTCTCTCCTAATTTAGAATGTGCATATCTTTTGATCCAATTATCCCACTTCTAGGAATTTCTCCTACTGAAATAGTGGCCTGAGTGCATGGGTACAAAGATGCTCACAGCAGCGCGGCGTATATTAATAGCGAAACACTGGGAACAGTCTCCATGTCTGTCGGCAGGAGAAGAGGGAGGCCAGTGACAGCCCGGCTACACTGTGGAGCTCTGCTGCAGCTTTTCTAAACAACGAGGTCGGGTTCTGCATGAAGCAGCATGGGAAGCTGTCCATGATAAAGGGTTAAGTGGAAAACAAAAACAAAAGCAAAAAGCCAAGATGTGCAATTCCATCAAGACAGAGATTTAAAAAAAAAAGAAAAAAAAAAGAAACCAACAAGAACAACACAAAAACCTGACAATCCTACTGCTATGAATACATAGATTCTGGCATTAAAATACATCCACTTGCTTCAAGGGCAAAGGTGAATTTGCCAGAAACAAATGGAAGCCCCCCAAGGCGCAGAAACAAAGGGTGAACATCAAGCTAACGCAGGGAGTGGGGACCAGATGCTGAGGCTGCCCCAGGAGGGGCTTGCTGGTCTCCCCAGTGAGCTGGGTGCTGGTTTTGATACCCAGACGGGCTGGGCACAAGGCTTGGTGTGTGGAGAAGGTGGGGGGTTAAGGCTTGAGACCCCTGTGTGAAGCTATTTCCAAGGTCTCCAAGGGCTGCACCCTCACTGAACGTGTGACCTGGAAAAAAAAAAAAAAAAATCCACCCACCCACCCAGAGACCTAACCTAGAACTTGGTCTCAGTTCTGGGAGCAGAAACAAGGCAATGACAACCAGCGCCATGGGCAAAGGCAGATTTATACAGTAATCCTGTTTGTCTAAGGAACAGACCCAGACAGACAAAATCTGGATCAACTCATACAGGACATGGGAAAAAAAGACTGGAAGGATACACTGTAGTCAAACCAGGAACATTGCTAATGTGTTGCTAAGGATAATAGCACCTCTTCTGATGGGAAAGATGGGGAAGAGAAGGGAACTTCTGCTTCTTAATTCATAGGCTTTGTTCACTATAAATCTATTTCGCTACCTGGATTTCTTTTTTACCATTGAGTTTTATAGTATGGAAAATTAAAAAAAAAAAAAAAAAAAAAAAAACAGAGTTTTGAAACATGAATAACATTAAAATATAACTCAACCCAAGCTGGACTGTAAAGCGTTTTGTCTCTGCTCAGCAAAATGGGGATCTGAACGTGGTTGCGGGGGGCATGTTTAACCTACTTCACAAAACCAGCTGTTTGTCCAAATTGTCAGGATGTGAACTGTTGATAAGCAAGTGGGTGCTGCTAATTACAGGCCTTTCTTTTCTATTCATTAAAACAGGCTATCCAGGACTTGAACTTGCCCACACTTTTTGCCAGCTGCGAGCTCCACTGTCCCCAGGCCCCCCTCTTTGTAAGAGTCAGGTGGAGCCCCCCCATCTGCCTGAAGAAGTGAGGTGACGCTGTGCTGCCACAGCTGACAGCCTCTCCCACCCAAATAAGAGCCCCTCCCCACACTGGTAGCTTCCTCTGCAGAGATCATCTGGTTCAATGGCCTTCTCTTGCACAGCCGGAAGCTGAAACAGGAGGGGAAGTGAGCCTGCCTTCCCTCTCCCCCAGCCCCCAGCCCTCCTCACTGGTTCTGGTCGAGGTCCCCAAAGGCGCTGAGGTAAGGGAAGTTCCCACGGATGATCTGGAACTCTTCCTGTGAGATGTGGCCGTCCCCATCAACGTCAAAGTTCCGGAACACAGACTGGAACACACAGAAGGACATACAGGGGCAAGAGCATAAAACAAAATGCCCATCTTCCCAGCCCGTGTTACGAAGGGTGGCTCAGATGCGGGGGCCTCTCCATCTCTCCTTTTATCTCCCTCTCTTCCAGACCCCCACTCCAACTCCACCCACTGGCTATGCCCCTTGCCTTCTGGAGACAGAGCGCTGGCCCGTGAACATGGCACTGGTATGGCTCCAAGGGTAGTGGCCTGGCAAAATCACTCTTGATTGACCACTACAGACCTGCCCCCCCAGCCCCTCAGGTGCCAGGGCGGGCTGCCACAGAGTCTCACCTCTACCATCTTCTCGATGTGTTCCACCATAAGAGCCTGATCCAACTTGGGCTTGGCAGCTGAGGTCCACTCATCCAGCACTGGGGGCCGGGGAGGTGGGGTGCAGCTTGTGGGGCTGGTTGGCTATGGGAATGGTCAGGACTGAGTGAGGGCCAGAGGGAAGGAGCCCAGGGCCCAGGGGAGCAGAGGAGGGGGGAGCCCCGGGGAGAAGGGAGCCCGCCCAGCAAGCTGAAGAAGTGAAGTTGTTTCTAAGAGCTCTGCTTGCCCTCACATCCTGGAATTCTCAGGAAGGGCAGAGGTAGGGGAGGAAGAGGTTGGGCAGAGTGGGGAAGCAGTGATTCCGCATCTCACCGAGGACTTGGAGCGCGGCTCCCGCTGGAGGGACAGCTGATAGAGTTCGTCCTCTGTCTGATACTGATCCAAAGATACCTGGGACACACACAGGTCTCATCATACCCATTGCCCCCTGATGCCCTAAGGAGTCCACTGTCCAAAGCCCAGGGTCATAGGTCCACCTAGAGGCCACAGCTCAGCCTGGAACCCCGTCTAGAAGCTAGACTCAGGACAAAGTTCAGCTTAGAATACACCCCAGCAGGGCGCCTGGGTGGCTGAGGCTTGGTTTTGCCTCTGGTCATGATTCGCTGTCAGGAGATCGAGCCAGCAACCACACACCAGCCTCGCACATGGACCACATCTTGGCCCAAACCTGGAGCAGAAGGCACTGCCAAGAATCTGGCCAAGAATCTAGGTCAGAACACAGCCAAGAGCTCTGAGATTAAGTCCCAACCTAGAACCCAGCGTCCACAGTCCAGCTCAGATATCAATCCTGATCCCAGTCCAGAGCCTAGAAACAGCTAAGAATTCACTCTAAACCCAAAACCCAAGCCCAAGCTCTGTGTCTAGAATCTAATCCAGATCTGGACTAGAACTTCACTCTTATCCTAGACCCCAAAACTAAGTCCAAGTCTGGACTTGAGCTCAAGGCTATGTTTAGAAACCACTCCCACACCCAGAACCCAGCGCTGGGCCCCACGCCTTGAATACAACCCAGTCCCAGGAACTCAACCCAGGACCCAGGCCCAGCTGCAAGGCCCAACACAAACAAGCCCACATGGCAGCCTCGAGACAGACCTCCATCCCTAGCCCCATTCAGAGCCTGGAACTCATCTCAGAGTCCACTCCAGACCCTGCAGCCCAAGCCGGATTTCCATCCCTCGATCAGGACCTCAAACTCAAGGCCACATTTGCAGCCTTGCACAAACCCAAGACCAGGTATGATTGTCACCCCCGGTGCCCAGCCACCCAGCATCCCTGCTCCCCACCGCTCACCGTGAGTAGGCTCAGCAGATCGGGGTTGGCCTGCACTGGTGGCCGAAGGCTGGTCACCATGGCCAGCTCCTCCAGGATGCTGAAGAGCTGTTTCATCTTGGCCCCATTAAGTCGGGTCCGGGCAGGGTCCAACCAGTCAGGCAGTGCCAGCTGGAGGGCCACCAAGTCCTTGAGGTGTACGCCCAGGATGGGAAAGCGGAAGCCCACACAGGCGGCCAGCCGGCGCCGATAGTTGCCATAGTTGCCGGTGGCCGTCACTAGTTCTGTCAGACCTTCCCAGAGCTGAGAGGTTGGGGGGGGGGGAGGCAGAAGGCAGAGGGTCATGGTCACACACACACACTCACACACACACACACACACGTCACTGGCTCAACTACCCTCCCACCCGCCCAGGAAATGTGGGAGAGGATGAGGAGTCAGAGTCAGGAATGGGCAAAAGATTAAAAATCCTCCCTCACTGTCCCCCAGAACTGTCTCCCTTAGCCCCAGGAGGGGGTCAGAGTTCGTAGGTCATGAGCTCAAGGGAACACCCACAGGTAAACACCACACCTCTGCACCAGGTCTGAGCATGGACTACCACCAACACTTCATAAGAGAAAAAACCGAGGCTCAGGGAGGCAAAGAGCACAGGAGAAAGATCCAGAAGAATGTTTCTGGCTGCGCCGTTTGTGACAGCCCACACTGGAAAGACCCCCAGATGTTCAGCGGGAGAACAGATCCACACACTGTGGTTAGGACTTACAATAAAATATCATACGGCAACAGAACGGCATGAACAACAGCTCCAAGTAACAGAATGTGAGGATGAAAGAAGCAAGACATAAAATAACATACAACAGGATTCCATTCATAGAAAATCCAAAAACAGGCGACAAAAAACCCACATTGTTTGGAGATTCATACGTAAGTGGTAGAGCTATAAAGAAAACTAAGACCATCATCATTACGAAAGTCATGACATGGGTTACCTCTGATGGGGAGGGAGTTATGCTCTAGGGTGCTGGGAGCTTCGGGGGCTGGCAATGTTCTATTTCTTGACCTGTGTGGTAGTTACACAGGCATTTTCTTTATAATTTTTCCTTAATCTCTACATTTGCTTTCTATATGTCTCTATATGTACATCACCCGATATGTGAGAAGATAAATATAAGGAGAGGAGAAATGTGCCAACTCTGGGGTCAGGCAGACCTTGTGAGCCCCGCCTGCCACTCTCACTGTGTAACCTAGGAAGAGCACTGAACCCCTCCGAGCCTCAGTTTCTGTATCTGTCAAATGGGGACAGGAGTGCCCAGCTCCCAGCACTACTCAGGAAGGCCAGACGTGGGCTTGACGAGGCTCTTCCCCTGACACCACCCCCCAACCCCGGGGTCCCAGGCACCTTGATGGTCTCAGGGCTAACATGACTGTGGGTCTCCTTGAGGCGGGAGATGGAGCTGTGACTCAGGCCTCCGACCACCGCCATCAGCGTGTTGAAATTCTGCAACTGCAGCAGCTTCTGGGGGGGGCGGGGCAAAAGAGGAGGAGCGAGGCAGTGAGTCACTGGACAAGGCCCTAGATTTGGCCAGGCTTCTCTGGAGAGGAGGCAGTGAGTGAGCAGAAAGGAGGGAGTCACCCTCCTTGGGAGGGCGGGGCTTGGGAGAGGGGCGGGGCTTGGGAGAGGGGCGGGGCAGGCACCTCTGCCACGTGGACAAAGTGCGTGATGACCAGGGCACGCTGAGGGGCCGTGGGCTTGCTGAGGATCATGAGCTGCACCCACTGGGAGACACTGTTGAAAAGGGAGATGAACCGCTCCAGGACCGGGTTGTCCACCGTGCAGCCATGAGTCACAAAACTGTGATAGTCCTGGAACTGGGGGTAGGAGTGGCCTCAGCCCCTTCAGGCCTCTCCCCTCACAGATGGCCCCTCCTCACCCTCCGGCTGCCCTTGGTTGGTGACCCTGAAACCCCCATCCGGCCCTGTGACCCTGCCTAATCCCAGGGACCCTGTCCCTCCTGGGACACTCTTCCCAGCCCACCCAACCCCAAGGCCCGCGGGCCGCACCAGGATCTTGCAGAAGGAGCGATACTCCAAGTAGGTGAGATGCTCGGCCAGCTCCATAGGCTCCAGGTGGTCGAACAATAGGGACATCTTTCGCTTTTTCTGTCCTACAGGGTTCCGCTGGGTCACCTGCCTCTTCCACTTGTAGGTGGGGCTGGGAGGTGGAGTAGGAGCCGTGAGTCCTTTGCTGGAGACGCCCTATCCGCTGCGGCCCCGCACTCATGCAGACGCACCACTCAGGCTCACGGGGGGACCTACCCCATCTGAAGCACTATGCCAGATGGACACCGAGTTCCCCGTCCCCACAACTCCTACAGTCTCCCCCCTTGTCATGCACTCAGGCACTGTACTAGGCACTGGGGGGGGTACAGAGAGGAGCAACACACAGTTCCTGCCCTTGAGGAGCTCACAGTCTACTGCGGGAGACAGACACAGAAACAACCAGAGAACAGAGTAGCACGTATGCAAGTCTTTGCATGGGGCAGCGGGGGGGGGGGGGGGGGCGTCTCCGCACAGCGCCTGGTGGCAGGGGACACAGGAGGGAATGACAGATTCTTCCCCGGAAGCCTTCTGAGCCCTCCGAGCCCACAGACGCTCCATGCCTGAGTGGAGTCTCCACAACCCAGAGAGGCAGGCAAGGGGACCCAGATGAGCAGAGCGCCATGGTGGGAAGGGAGGGAAGGCTGGGGAACGGCGTGCAGCTGCGGTATGAAGGGCGTGGGATGAGAGCGGGCTGTGGAAGATGATGCAGGAACGCCAAGCTGGCCGGAGACTACCAAAGGCCTTAATCCCCGGCAAAGACATTGTGAAGGTGACAGGGAGCCACAGGTTTTCAAGCAAGAGAGTGACATGACCCTCACTCATTCAATTCAACAAACATTTATTAAGGACAGATGGTGTGGTTCGCTGAGCGCCCTCCCCAGCCCTCTAGCTCGCCCCACGCACACGCTCTCGATGTCAATGAGGCTGCTGTGCCGCCGGTTCCCTTCTTGGTCAAGCAGAGCCTTCAGCTCCTTGATCTGCTCAGCGAGCTCAGGGTTCAAATCAAACTCTGCTGGGAATGCTGAGATCCAGTACCTGCTAGAAGCTTCGAGTCACCCAAAGCAGGCCTCCCCCTCCGTCCCCAGAGACTGGAACTCCCCAGAGAGAGGGAAAGAGCCCCAAGACTGTGGTCCCCCTACCTCCGGGTTTATTCCTTCCCCATCCCTTCTGGGCAGATCCCAACACCGGACCCAGAGGAGCAAGGGGCGAGCCGGCGGGAGCAAGCCCACCATGGACAGAGCCGGAGCTCGAACCCACACGACTGACTTTCCAGAACGGGCCCTTTCCACTCCGATAGGCCAATCTGAAGCCTGAGAGAAAGGAGCAAAAGGAGGGGACAGAGCCCCAAAAGGAAGACTCACCTGACCAGGTGGCATGTTTTCACCTGCAGCGAATTGGAGTTGTCCTTCCGGGACTGCTGGTAGGTGAATGGGGGGTTAAGGAAATCGAGAATGGAGACGAATTCTAGAAAGGGAGGCTGCAGAAGGGTTCCGGAGGGAGGCTGAAGGCCGGGCCTGGTCCTAGGAGAAATGCTGGGGGCGGGATCTGGGGCGGGGCCGGTCGGAAAGGGACTGAAGGGTGGGGTGAGGGGTGAGGTTTGGGTGGGTGTACAGATGGGGAGGGGGCTAGGTTCTGGGGGTGGCTGACAGCATGGCCTGGGCTCCAGAAGAGAGGCCAGAGGAGGGACCTGGGCTGGGAGCAGGGACAGGTCTTAGACTGTAGGGAGCAGGAGAGCAAAGCCCAGGTTGGGGAGGGGGCGGGAGGGGGCGGGAGGGGGCGGGGCCTGAGTCTAGAAGAGGAAAGGGGCGGAGCCTAGGCCGTGGAGCGAGGCTGGGCCAAGCCTGAATTTTAGGACACAGGAGGGGCTCACGCTGTAGGAGTAAAGCCCAGTCTTGGCCTGGGCTGGGCCGGGCAGCCAGGCTCCCTCATGGACCGGGACCGAGGGGCCCATGGCGCGGCCTGCGAAGGATATATGTGAAGCAGTTTTGCCGCCAGCTGAGAGGACGGGATGTACCAAGGATGCATCATGAGGAACATACGCACCAGCTGAGGGTCCCGCACCTTCCCGGAGTCATCTAACTCCGAGGGGTCAGAGAGGAGAGGGTTGGTTGACCCTTCGTCCCGCAGCTGTGGTCCCTCAAGCCTACCTCACCGCCCGCCGGATATCTCCCCCTCCCCGCCCATCACCTGCTTTCCCGGGACTCTGAAACCAGTAGGCAGATATGGGAGAGAAGGGAGAGTGGGAGAGGGATAAGGCAGGATCCGAAGACCTGGAGGAGGGGACTGTCCGATCCGGCCCACCATCCCGAGGGGAACCAGCTGGGGCGGAAGAAGCCTGGGTTCCCCAGAGTCAGGAATCGAGAGGTCATTTCCTGTGTGCTTGGGGGAAGGGGCACCCCTTCACCAGATAAGCCGCCCCCCATCAGCCGGAAACAGCTCCCAGGCCGGAGATAGAGAGTTCCTCCGGAATCTCCGGGGAGACAGATAATCGCCTCATGTGCCAGAGTCTGGGGACCCCGTCCCACTCCCTTCAACGCCGGCGTGCTAGGGAAGGGGAACAACCTTTCTGAAGCCTGTGGATCCCTCCACCCTGTGATGGAGAGCAGGTTTTCGTTAAAAAGGTTGCAGCCTGCGAAACCGGGTGGATCTAGGCTGGCGGTCTGTCCTGGGAGGCAGGGACCCCGCTTCAGGCTCGGGGCTGGGCTCGGGCTGGGTGTGCCCTCGCGTGCCACTCACCAAAGGCTTCGATGCAGCCGCGGAGCAGCTCCTCCACTGTGCAGCCCTTGTCCAGGTCTAGGGTGCCCGCCATGACTGCCGGAGCGGGTAGGCTGGGCCCAGCTGCACTCCGGAGCCTCCCACAGGGCTCGGACAGGACCCCTGTCCCAGGAGAGGCAGTGAGGGAGTCTGCGGAGGGGCCGGCGGGGGGGCGGGGGTTCGAGTCGCGGGGCGGGCAGGGGCGGGGCGGGGCGGGGCGGGCACGCCCCCTGCTGGGCAGGGGCGGAGTAGTCCACTGCGGCCACTCCCGGGGTTAAACGGTCTGGCCCGGGATGGTGCAACCCACCAGTTGGGAAACCGAGCGGCCGAGAGGCTTCCGGCTCACCCTCGGAGTCACGGGAAGGCCGAAGGGGCTCCCCGGGAAGGGGGACGAGACAGGACTCCGGGGACTGGTTTCTGCCCCAGCCCCTCCTAGGCCTTCTTCCCCTCGCGTCCTCTCCACCAGAGGCACCTGCAGCACCCCGCGGCTCGGCTCCGCGCCCCTCCCGCTTCCCTCCCGCCACAGCCTCCCTTCCCCCGCAGGGTTATTTTGGGAACCCAGAGCCTGAGGGGACCTCGGAGGAATTTCTCCCTGGGATGGGAGGGAGGGAGGAACCCAGGCGTCCTGCCCGCATCGCCCCCTCCCGGGCTCCCGGGGAGGGGAGGCGGGGCTGAGGCAGCCCCCAGGGGCCTGCCCTTGGGGAGGCGTGCTGTAGTGGAGAAGAACATTCCTGGGGCGGGGTGGGGGGTGGGGGTGGGGGTAGCCCGCTGCGGCCGGGAGGCGTCAGCGGGAAGCCTGAGCCTGGGAACCTCGCGCTCCCAAGCCACCTCCTCAGTGAAGGCCCCAGGGGTCCAGGCTCAGCCCTTTAGCAGACCATCTTCATCCCCAGCCCGAGTTCCAGGCCCCCATACTGCACAGTCCAACTGTGAGCGCACACAGAGGCCGACCACATTCAAGCACACAGAGCAGGGTGCCCAGAAGGGGGCGCTAGCGCCGTGAGGGGTGGAGAATGCCTGGCGGTATCCATCAGCAGGGTCAGACGCACCCAAGCAGGGACATACACTCGTTCTATACCCGAGGCCAGGGGCCCACATTGGGGTGTAAGACCCCCTCCCCCGCCACACACACACCCGAGCCTCTGGCACTGGTCTCCCATTCTCTGTCTCATACACACAATGGCACGCACAGCCAGCACACACCTGCAGGAAGGCACCCTCCGGCGCGCACACCCAGCCTTCCAGCCCAGAATGCGGCCAGCCCTTTGATGGGGCCCGTTCCCGGACTTGCAGCTCACTAAAGCCAGGTCAGCCTGGAGTTCCGCGGCCACAGAGGCGCTGGAATCGCACACGTGTGCACACACACAAGACAGGACACCTACACGCATGCACACTCCCACATACGCACACACCCCCGTGGGTGAGCACACACGCCCATTCCGCCGCCGCCCCCCCTTTCATCCGCAGTCCAGGAAAAGCTCTGCGGCCACAACGCCCTGACAACCCTCATCCCCGGGCTCAGGCAGGGCCTGGCCCTACAAAAAGGTACCCCGCCCCTACACAAACTGCCCTGGGCTGGAGGGGGGCTCCTCTCCCGAGTTCTCCCGCGGACTTTTCCTAGGAGCCACCCTTTGCCAACCCCGTCTAGCCCTGCCGCTGTCTCGCTGTGTGACCTTGAGAGTCACTTGGCCTCTCGGAGCCTCAATTTTCTCATCTGTCAAATGGGGGGTTCCGCGGGAGAAGGGCCAGCTAAGACGTGGCTGGGAAGAGCCGGTTGCGCCGCGGATGCCGCCCTCTCCCGCGGGTTGTCCAGGGCGCTTCAGCTCTCTCCCTCCCACCCCGGACCCGGCCACAGACTCCGCACCCACCAATCCATATCCGCTGCCCCAGCCCGCCTGTATCGCCCGCGGGGGGACCCCTAGGGGCCGGGCCCTCTTCTGCCCAGCGCCCCGCCCGCTCTCGCTCACTCACTCTTGGGACCCGCGGCACGGAGCCCGCTCTCGGCCGGGCCGGCGCCACCTCCGTGCGCTCCCGCCCGCCGGCCTCGCTGCGGCTGCGGCTCCCGCCCGCCCTCCGCGCCGCTGCCCCGCTTCCCGCCGCCCCGCCCCCGCGCCGCGGCCGCCCCCTCCCCTCCCCGCCCCTCCCGCCCCTGCGCGGGGCTCCGCACAGCCCGCTGCGCCACCCCCATCGGGGGCTCCCTGTCGCCCCGCACGCGGCGGTCCCTGCGGCAGCTTAACCCCTCCCCTGCCGCGCCGCCCGGAAGGCCAGGGCCGCGGGCTGGGGCTGAGCCACCCGCCGCGCCAAGGGTGGGCGAGCGGAGGTCGGGCCTCGCGGTTCCTGGAGGGGGGAGCCAAACCGAGAGCCCTCTCCCCCCACCCAGATGCCCCTATGCCCCCCGCCCTGCCTGGTGTTGGGCAGAGGAAGCCGGGAGGGGCAGGAAGCGGACTGCGGTGGGGAAGGGGCGCCTCGCCCCGCCCCCGGCCCGGGTTCCTGTTTTCGAGACAAACCGTTCCCACGGGGCTAACCGGACCCGGGGCTGGGCGTCTTCCTGCGGGCAGAGGGGGGCAGAAACCTGGTAGAGATCGGGGGCGTGGGGAGAGCGGGTCCTTGTGATAGCCTGGAGGAGGGGCCAGGAACGTTTTGGGGACAGGGGCCTGTGGGAGGGGGAATGAAAATGCTGCTACCTGAAAACGTGGCCTCGATGACTCGGGGAATGGGGACGGGGGGTTCCAATTCACACAGTGGGGACGGGCCCTGGAAGCCTGGCTCCCCACGGGGCCAGATGGGAAGGGGCAGCTGCAAGCCACGGGTGGGTTCTGCGCAGCTTGGAGACTGGAGACCTGTGTGCGGGTCGCCCCTCCCCCCTGCAGAGAGGAACTTGGGAGGGGCAGCCACAGGCAGTTGGGGTCCCCATAAGCCGAGCCTAGGGGAGCCAGTAACCATTTCCGGCGGTTTGGGCTCAAACACACTCACTGCGAAACCGCGGGCCCCAAACCTGCCTTTCGAGGCTTGCCCTTTCCTGCCTCAGGGCTAGGGAGGCAGTACCTCCCCCACACCTCAATCTTGGTAATACGAGGCCCAGAAACAGGCCCTTTCCGGTCCTCAGTTTCTCCAAAGTGTGGGGGGGGGCGCAACACTGGCCTAGCCTAGACGATCTGTGAGTGTCCTCCGCCCTAACTCCCCCGACCTTAGACCAAGTGTAGCTACCTGCTTAGAGACCCTTGAACACCGCAATGGGGCGGGGCTAAGGGCGGAGTCAAAAAGGCGCCAACCACCCACAGGCTCCTCCCCCTCCTAAGTCCTGCCCGGGACGGCGTGGATCCTCGGTAGTCCCGGAGGCCTCTGCTGGAGTCCCAGCTCCCGGCCCCGGGGGGCCCCACCCAGGAGAGGCCCCGCCCTCGGCCAGCCTGGCAGGCCGCTGACCTAGTATGGACACAGCTCTGGGAAGAGAGGCGTGGAAGGTGACTCCCGAAAGGAGGCTGGAGAGTTTCGGGCCCCGCCCCCATGGGCTGCCCCCTCCTTCGCAAGGGACGCACCTGCGGGTGGAGGGGTCGGTAAGGCGTGGCGACTGCGCAGCTGCTGTGATGCCTGCCCGGAGCTAAAAATATTTCCCAACAGACAGGGGAGTAAGGAGGCTCCCAAGGAGAATCAATTTATTGGGGAGTGGTTGCAGTCGGTCAGACCCATAAATAGGAGGGGGCAGGGAGCCAGAGGCCAGGATGGGAGCAGTGCCCTTAGTCACGCCGGACACTAGGATCTTGATGCCGGCGAGGGGGGGGTGAATAGGGGGGTTCCAGGAAAAGGCTGGGAGATCTAACTCCAGTACCACCCTCCAGATGAAGAACTGGGGTTGGCGCAAGGGATTGCAAACAAACTCAGGGGCCATTCTGGGGTCTGGAGGCTCAGATGCTCTCGTCCGGGGCTGGCAGGCGGTTGCGTGAAGGCTCCACGCCCCAGATCTCCCGGGCGTACTGAGCAATGGTTCTGTCGCTGGAGAACTTGCCAGATGTGGCTATGTTCCGGATCACCATCCTCGTCCACTCTCTTGGGTTCTACAGGCCAAAAGAGAGCTCTGGTTCATCCTGCCAGTGGGTGCCCCAACGTCCACCATCGCCCAGCCGGGGCCACCAAAGCCTAGCCGACCCCTGGCCCAGGACGCCTCACCTTGTACAAGGCACTGACTTTCTCCTGGCATTTAATGTAGTCTTCATAATCTGCAAAGACTTTAAACCTAGAAAGGAATAGAGAGGCAGGAAGTTCCAGGAAGTCAAGGCCAAGCCCATCCTGTCCCAGTGATCTTCTGGGGGCCAGGAGAATGGAGCTACTTCCAAAAGAGCCTAGCCCCCACTGCCCAGGACCCCTGCACAGCCTCTCCACATGGCGCACAAGCCGGATTCAGCCTGGCAGCTCCTGCTGCACGTTCCCTGGACTGTCCGCTCACCGGTCATGGTGCATGAGCATGTTGACGATGTCCTTGAACAGGTCCGGCTGTTTGGGGGAGAAGAAGCCACTGCTCAGCTGCTCGATGATCTGCCGAAGCTCAGGAATGCGGTCATAGTACTCCTGGGCGTTGTATCTGGGTGGGGGTGGGGGGGGGGGGAGAGCAGTCTGCACCCTGGAAAGGAGTTCCTGGCTCCTCCTCCAGGCCCGGCGGCTGCTGCTCTCCCTGGGGCTGCCACAGGCCTCTGGGGTCCTTCCCTGGAGGCCTCCCCCCTTCTCTGCTCAGCTTTTCATCCTGCAGAGCAGCAGAGCCAAGGCCCTAAACCAAGTACTCTTCCTCCCACACACACTACCTCTACTAACCCGTGTGTTTCATTCCTGAATGGCTGGTCTCCCTCCCTCTCCCAAGTCCACCTGCCTTCAGGCCCCAGGCACGTCCTCGGGAACCTCCTTAAACCCACTGTCCAGCTGAGCTCATCATCACCGGCCCCGCACCCGCTTGACTCCTGTGGGCCACTTTCTGAGGCAGCACGAGAACCCTCAGCCACCTGGGCTCAAAACCCTCCCCAAGGCCAGCCTCATCTCTTTCCTTCCCTCCGCACGTCCGTCCAGCCACCCAGGCCAGGGAGTGGGTGCAGTGGGTCAGAAGCCATAAATACAAGGGGGCGGGGAGCCAGAGGACATCCCTAAGCCCCATCCCAGCACTGACACCGCCCTTCTCTTCTCAGGGGTTCCGGTGTCAGCCCCTCCATGCCCCCACCTGCACTTTGCCTGCCCCCCCACATCCCTGCCACCCAGTGTCCACCTCACGGCCAAAACTGTCCATCGGGACTCTGCTTCTGAGCCTGTTGGGTCTTGCTCAAAACATGTCCTGTCTCCCTCCTGTCCAAAGGACAGAGTCTGAACTTCCTAGTCAAGCCCAACAGGGGAATTTCCTTTCCATAGTTCACACCAGCCCTCAGAAGCAGTTGGTGGGAGTGTATACTGGTAGAAACTTTCTGGAAAGCCATTTGGCAACATGCACCAGGAGCCTTAAGAACTCGTACTTAAAAAAAAAAAACTCATACTTTTTTTGACTCAGGAATATCTCCTCTGATCATTATCTTAAGGAAATAAAGATGTGGACATTGGTATAAAAGGATGATCAACGCAGTGATATTTACAAGGATGAACAGCAGAAATCAACCTTAATGTCCAACACTATAGAACCAGTTCAGTAAGTGATGGTACCTCCGTTACAATGGAGCCCTATGCGGACATTCAAAATATTTCACAAACTATTTAATGACATCAGGAGTCAAAATTATGTGATGACATCAAAATTGTACAGGCGTGGGTCCCAACTTTTTCAGATACCCCCACACATGTAAGTACGTAGAAAAAGAGCTGTGGCTTTAAAAATGGGTGACAAAATGATGAATGACAGTTATTTTATTCTTTGTAGTTTGTAGGTTTCCAATTCAGGAGCATGTCTTGCTTTTATGATATGGAAAAAATATATTTTTGAAATAAATTTTAAGAAATGTAAAGCCAGGAAAATATCTGCTTCAAAGAATGGCATTTCTGACCACAAGCACTGCTGTATGTACTCTGCTCGTATTTCCCTTTTTGCCACCACTGCCAGGGAGCTCAGAATTGAAATTTACTTCCAGAAATTCTGGAAATAATATCATATCCTAGGATTGATATAATTTTCTTTACCTTTGCCTTCAGTTCTGTGTGGCTCCTTTCTTTTCCTACATGATTAACCTCACGTAAGTTACCGCAAAAGTTCTCCAGAATCCTGAGGGCCAAAACCGAGATTTTGCGCAGACTGGGCCAGCCTTTCCAGGCATGCCCTCTGGCCCCCAAGCCCTACCCTCCAGTAGCCACACCTCGGTGCCTCCTGCCCACATACCATGAACTTTGGAGCCCTTCCCCCGCACACCATACCCTCTCTGGTCAAGCTTTTCCACGTCCTCCACCCGCATGCCGAAGATGAAGAAGTTCTCTTCTCCCGCCTCTTCTGCCATCTCCACATTGGCCCCATCCATGGTGCCGATAGTCAGAGCCCCATTGAGCATGAACTTCATGTTGCCCGTGCCTGAGGCCTCAGTGCCTGCCGTGGAGATCTGCTCGGACAGGTCAGCAGCTGGGATCACTGTGGGGCAACAGCAGGGGACGAGTTCAGCTCCAGGAATAGTCCCACCTCAGCCGGGGACTGTGGAGTTACCCCGATTCCGAGCACCACCCCCACCCCAACCCTTCAGAAGTCACTGTCCAAGTCTCCCTCTTACCACCCACCCCCTGTCACCGCTTGGAGATCCCCGCGCCCACCCTACTATGTGTGTGTGACTTGAAGGGTAAATCTGCCTGAAATTCCACCATGAGAGGGGGCCATCCTTGTGATTTGAGCCTTGTCCTCTCCAGATTCTTCCAAATGCCAGTAGGCTAGGAACAGGTGACCAATGTCTCTTCCTGGCACTGTACTCATCAGAGCCTCCTTCTGGTGGCACCCCACCTTTCTCTGCCAGCGAGACTCGGTAGTTCTCCAGGAAGATCACACGGAGGCGGTCTCCTACCACTGGGTCGTGGTTAACCACATCCCCAATGGCTGTGATGAGTTTGATGATCATCTTGGCCATGTGGTATCCAGGGGCAGCCTGTGGGGGCACAGTCAGGGCTCAGCCCCACAGCCCGGCCCCCTACCCCCTAGCCTGCAACCCAGCCAGGCCAACCTCAGCCTGGGTGTCAAAGGACCAGAGCTGCAGTCTGCGTCCTGGCTTCTCACCTTGCCTCCAATCATCACAGTTCGGGGCACGACAAACCTATTGGGATCCTGCTTGATGCCTGTGGAGAAAACAGAGGTCAGTGGGCCAGGTCGTCCTTCTGGGTGACACCTCCGGACAGCACCCATCCAGCCTGGGCCCTGGCTAGGACACAGTAGACCTGATTTGGGCAACCATTTGCTATGTGACCTCAGAGCCACCATTTTCCCCTCTCTGAACCTCAGTTTGCCCATCTATGAAATAGGGATAATCCCATGTCCCAAGAGGTGTCCCAAGGCCGAAAGAGAGACATGGATCAGGAAGGATGGGGTACACACAGAGGGGAGCCCCAAGAGACAGAAGGACACCCTGCCACTCACGGTTGTACAGGGTGATGATGTGGAGACAGTTGAGAAGCTGGCGTTTATATTCATGGATTCGCTTCACCTGGATGTCGAAGAGCGAGTTGGGGTTGATATGGACTTTGTATTCCTTCTCTAGGTACGCAGCAAACTTTAGCTTGTTTTCCTGAAGATAGGGAGGGGGACGAGCTCACCAACAGGCCTCAGCCTCAGGAAAGCCCACAGTGTCGTTTCCTTTCCAGAAAGGTAGAGGATGGGAGGCTCACTAGCCACCCCTCTCCATGGCTGCCCCACAGCAGACATCACTAATCAATGTCAGCACTCTTCCAGGGTGATCAGATGATGCCTTCCTGCCATGGACTCCAGGCAACTTCTACCAGGAGCCTGAGATTGCAGGAGAGATGGGCTCCACTGGCCATTCCCGGAACCAGGCACGCAGCACCTCTGGCACGCTCCCTCCCACCCCGGCGTGAGCGTCCCAGGCGACCACCCTGCCTACCTGCTTCACTTTGGCCACATCCCGGATAAAGGCTTCGTCATCCACGAAAGAGAGCAGTTTGCGCAGCTGGTCCAGGTCTGAGATATAGTCCTCCCCAATGCGCTGTGGGAGAGGGCAGTCAGGCCTCTGTCCCTGCCGCATCCACCTTCATCGAGGGGTCCCTTTCCAGGTCAATGGAGCCCTGTCCCCTGCAGATAGCCCCTCTTTCTAGAACCTCCCAGCAGGGTCTTGGTGTGTGCACAGCCCTCTTCCCTCTGGACCTTGACCTCTGATGACTGACCCCACTTGACCCCAGGAGGTCTTCCTCCTGGCCTTGTCCTTAGATGGGCAATGACCTTAAGGCTCTGCTCACTGTCTCTGCCACCTGCCGGTCTCACTTCAGATGGGACCTGCTGACGACCTTCTCCATTAGACTAGGAACTCCCACCTTGTCGACCACAGTCAGGCCTCCACTAGCCCACAGAGCAACTTCACACAAACAAAAAAATGGTCCCCCATCCCTCACCCCACCTGGGTGGCTCAGTGGGTTAAGCCTCTGCCTGCTGCTCAGGTTATGATCTCAGGGGACTGGGATTGAACCCCACATCGGGCTCTCTGCTTAAAAGGGAGCCTGCTTCCCCCCCTCTCTCTGCCTGCCTCTCTGCCTACTTCTGCCTACTTGTGATTTTTCTCTCTCTCTGTCAAATAAATAAATAATCTTTAAAAAAAGAAAAGAAAGAAAGAAAATGGTCCCCCTCCTCCAGGCACATGGCAGGTTTGGGGAACGCAGAGCAGGATAGATTTCAGCCCTTCCGGGGGTGGAGGAACCCCTACAGTGACTGGTCCATACACAACTGATCCCTGCAGTGACCGGTGTTGACCCCTCCTGGCCATACAGTGACCTCTCACCTCAGCAATGACCTCTGCCAGCCCAGGGTTACACAGAACTAGCCAGCGACGAGGGGTGATGCCGTTGGTCTTATTCTGGAACTTATGAGGCTCCAGCTCGTAGAAGTCCTTGAAGCTGCAGGATGGGGTTGGAGGGTCAGTACTGGTCCCTGTGGGAGGAAGGCCTCCTCCCTGAGGCCCTACTCTGGTTTCTTGCTGAGAGAGGCCATCTGGGGACAGAACTGTTCTGGACATCGGGGTCATGACCCTTCTAAAAAACCGTGCTACCTGTGCAAAGGGCCGGCCGGGGTCAGGTAGCAAGGGAGCCAAGCCTGTAAACCAAGGAGGTGGACCGGGGGCGGGACCAGTTGGGGGTGGGGCCAGTGGGAGGCGGGAATCTCACAGAGGGGCCAGAGGGAGGGGCGGGGCCAGAGGGGCGGGGCCCGGGGGAGGAAGGGAGGTGTCTCACATGGTCTTCTTGAGGATCTCCGAGTGGATGCGAGCCACACCATTGACCGCGTGAGAACCGGCGATGCATAGGTGGGCCATGTTGATGCGCTTCACTGCGCCCTCCTCCACTAGCGACATGCGCCGCAGCCGGTCTACATCGCCTGGGAACGCAGCTGCCACCCGCTGTTCGGGAGAGCCCAGAGCTCAGGTACAGACATGGAACCCAGGTCCCCAGCCCAGTACCCCCAGAGCTCCGCCCACAGCCCTCCGCGCTAATGTCAGGATGCCTGAGGCAGCAGCCCTGCACAGCCCACCTCCCCAATGCCTCCCCCTCGATCCGCCCCCACCCGACTCCAAGCCTCCTCCGCTCACATTCAGGAAGCGCTGGTTGATCTCATAGATGATCTGGAGGTGGCGGGGCAGCAGCGTCTCAATGAGATGCACGGGCCAGCGCTCCAGGGCCTCCGGCAGCACAGTATGGTTGGTGTAGGCGCAGGTCCTGACCGTCACGTCCCAGGCCTGATGGGCAGGATTGGGGGAGTCAGGAACCCCAGGGCCTAACCACCATGGCTCTCCCCATACAGCATGCAGCCCGGAGCCTGGGTTCTAGGACACTCTCCCTCGAGGCCTCACACTGCTCTCTGTTCCGGAGGGTCTGCACTCGCATTTTTCCACCTCCCAGACCAGGAAGGGAACCATGGGACAGAGAGAGGGTCAGTCGCAGGGGAGGAGGGGTCCGAAAGCCTACCTTGTCCCAGTCCAGCCGCTCCAGGTCCACCAGGATCCTCATCAGCTCAGGGATGGCCAAGGAGGGGTGGGTGTCATTCAGCTGGATGGCCACCTGTGGCGAGGGGGCCTGGGGGTCAGTCTGGGAACCAAACCTTGGCTATGATCCCTGTGCTTTGTCCCCTCAGCGCACCCCTCTAAGGGCCCCCATGGCCCCAGGGCTGAGCTGGGGGTAGAAGCCCCCAGAGGGGCAGCTGTGGGCAGGAGGAGAGGGACAGTCCTCAGGTTATGTGCCCACGGATTGAGGATCCTGGGCAGGGCACCCTCAGCCTCTACTGCCTCACCTACAAAGTGAGTGGGGCAGGCCGAGACTGGAGGGGAGAGGTGGCGTCGCACACTTCATGGGAGGTGTAGAGAGGGACCCTCCCCGGCCCCTGGCACCTTGTCTGGAAAGGCATCGAAGCTCGTGCGCACAGGGTCGCGGCACCCGAACTTGGAGGACTTGAAGCGGCGGATGATGTCCTGGAGGGTGGCGGCCACGACAAAGTACTCCTGCTTCAGACGCAGCTCCTTCCCCTCAAAGAACTGGGGAGAGTTCAAGGCAAGGCTAAGCAAGTTGAGGTGATGGTTGGGGGGCCATGCTGCTAATGCTGCGGTGGGCGTGGCCAGGAGGCTCCTGCCCTCCCCGAGACCCATGAGCCGTGAACAGCCGCACCTCGGCGCCCAGGGGTCTTTCACCCACCAAGAAGTGGTGAGGAGGACGGTGTTAGGAGGAGGGGCCACACAGGGACCGAGCGCACTGTCAGCGCCTTCGCTGGTCAAGAGCGGCCCCTCCAAAGTGCTCTGCCTAACTCGCTGTCCCCAGGACTTAGGTGTCCTCTTAAAGAACTCGGCGAGGTAGGGGAGGGGAACAGGACACACAGGTCCCAGGGTGCAGGGCACATGGCTTGCTCAGTCAGAAAAGCACATGACTCTCCATCTCTGGGTCGCGAGTTCAAGCCCCACATTGGGTGTAAACAAACTTAAAATATAAACTTAAAATAAAATAAACAAACTTAAAAACCAAAAAATATGTCCTGGGTGTGACTAGGGCTCCCAGAGACGGTCCCTCCCGGTCTTCGCCCTCTCCCAGGCCCTCAGGCTTCCTGTCGCAGCCCAGGAGGTAACATACGTTATCATTCGGGTACAGGACACGCGAGATGTTCTCAGCAAGGTTTCGGTCCAGCACGGCTTGGATGTAGCCACCGACGTTGACTAAGGGGTAACAGTGGGGACAGCGTCAGGCTGGGGCTGAGTGGGGGCCGGGGTTGGTGGGGGGGGGGCTGCTGGCAGCTGGGGCTGGACTCACAGTCCTTGAGGTTGAAGTCATTGGGGGCCTTGGCCGACCACAGGCGCATGGTGTTGACGATGTTGTTGCGATAGCCGGGCACCGGAGTGTCGTAGGGCATGGCCAGCACCACCTGCAGGGGTGTCGGGCTTGGTTTCAGGAGCTGGGTCTCGGCCACGCAACTCGTGGGGCTCTGAGAGCTGGAGTTCCAGTCTTTGTCCCTGTGCTCTGCCAACTCCTAACCCCAGGTTCTCGTGCCAGCTCGGGGTGACCGTGAACAAGCCTCTGAACCTCTCTGGATGTCGTCCGTAGAGGACGCCCCCCAGGACCTCCCCATACCCGCCCATCCCATCTTGCCTGACTGCTTGTGAGGGTTACAGAGGGCAGTGAGGAGCCCAGATTCCAGAGGTGGGCTCTGTTGGGGGCCACCCCGAAGGGATTGGGGATGAGTTGGCCCGTCTGGCCTGAGCGCAACCTAGAGGATGCCCCCGGGCTCATGAGAAGGCTGGAGGAGCCTGGGGCCCAGCTGAAGGGGACACAGATGTCAAGTCCATCCCAAGGGCTTATGCCTGGTTGACCACAGGGCTAATCGGCAGTGACTAAGGCCGGCCCCACCTCCCGTGATGAGCCAACGTCAGTAATTGCTGCCAATGGCTCCTGCTACCACAGGGCGGGGGGCACATCACGTCCCCCAGGGGTGGCACCCCTTCTCCCCAGCACTAAGTCACTGAGCCCCTGATTGGAGCGGAAGCTGCAGCTCAGAGAGGGAAGGGACTGACCCAAGAGCACAGAGCTAGGCAGGCTGCCGGAGCCCCCGCTGAACCTTATCAGTGGAACTGGTGCCCGAGTCTGAAGCCCAGAGGTTTCTGTGCAGCCATCAGGACCTGCAGCCACCGCGAGAGAACTGACAGGCCTGGGATTCAGACACCTGGTTTGGCTCTGGTCTCCCTCTAACCTGGGTGACCTTGAACAAGTCAATTCCTCTCTCAGGGTTTTCATTTTCTCCCTGTTCCCTTCTCTGGGCTGTTGCTTTGCTCCCCATCAAGCTACCAGGTTTAAGGTGCTGAGGAGTCAAGACACTGTGATTACCCTTGGATGAGTCTTATGGGGTAGAAAGGAGCTGGGTCAGGGGAAGGGTCCTGGTGGAGCAGAGTGGTCTCTGTCCTCCTCCTGGGCTCTGTGCTTGGCCTGGCCCCTCTGTGATCCTGTCTCACGCCTCTCCTGGCTCCAGCTATGTGACCTCGAGTAAGTCACTTAACCTCTCTGAGCCTCAGTGTCCTCCACACTAAATAGCACTGGGCCCAGGAGCCTCCAGGCTCCTGCCCTGTATCTCCTCGACTTCTTCCAGAGCCGCCTCCTCCCCACTTTCTTCTCACTGGGGGCTCCCCCCACTCCCTCACCTGTGTGTCCACCCACTTGGCCCCCTGGCTGGTGTGCTCCACTCGGCCATAGAAGTGCACCGGCAGCGTGAATTCAGGTCGGGCCTTCTCCCAGGGGTTTCCATAGCGAAGCCAGTCATCAGCCTCCTCCATCTGAGCCCAAGGCAGGTTGGGGAGAAAGGGAGGCAGCGTCAGACCCAGGCTCAGACCCAGACTCACATCACAGGGGATAGTGGATAGGGCAGGAGCCAGGCCCTGGTGTGCCCTCTCTAAAGTGTAAATTAAGGGCCCTGGAGTGGGTCCCTGGACTGGTGGGGTAACCGATGGGACGCAGCATGTGTATGGGAGTCTGACATGTCCACAGGCATGGACCACCCGTTCCAAGAGTGACCAGCAGGTTTGGGGGCAAGGGGGGTGCCAGGGAGAAGGGACAGGATGCTTTCTGTCAAAGCTGAGTTTGGTTCTGGATCTCTCTGGAGGTGGATGACCCAGTGGGAGTCCTCTCCGTCATGCCTGGGTCCCCACAAGGCCAGGGCCCAAGGCTGCTCACCTGCCAGCCCCCGCAGATCTTCTGGTTAAAAATCCCAAACTCATAGCGGATCCCATAGCCGTAGGCAGCCAGGCCCAGCGTTGCCATGGAGTCCAGAAAGCAGGCTAGGGGTTTGTAGGGAGGTGGGTGTCAGGGACCTGGCAGAAAGCAGCTCTTCTGTCCACCCCTCCCCGGCCACCCTGCCCACTTGCTTACCGGCCAGCCGGCCCAGGCCCCCGTTGCCCAGCCCCGCGTCCTCCTCAATCTCCTCCAGCTCCTCCATGTCCAGGCCCAGCTGGAGGGGGGAGGGTGTGGCAGTGGTCAAGGCCAAGGGCCAGCAGGTGAATCCCCCAATTCCTCAGCTTGCCCCACTCCCAGCCCTCTCCACACCTGATAGGTGGCCTCATCACAGGCGTTCTCCAAGGCCAGGTTCACCATGGTGTTTTGTAGTGTCCGTCCCATGTAGAACTCTAGAGACAGGTAGTAGATCCTCTGCCCGGAGAGACAGGTGCGGGGAAGGATCAGGGCAGCCCAGCGGCATTTGCCCAGGCCTCTCACCCCTGAAGTCCCCTCCTCAGGCCCAGCATGTGCCAGCCCTGTCTCCACTTATTTTCTTTTCATTACAGGCTTCCAAACCCATCAGGAAAGTTCCGGTCTAGCATTTCCTCTGACTTGGGACACTTCGCTTTTCTTCTCTGAGCTTCAGTCTCCTGCCCCGGAAAATGGGGCTGCCCTAGCTACCTCGGTGACTGAGGTGCGTAGAAGAGGTGAGAACCCCCACCGGCGCACACAAGCCTCCCCTTGACCCCCAGGGGAGTCAGGATGCAGAGAAGCCCCTCCAAGTCCTCCGCCAGAGGGGAAGGCCAAGATGCAGAGAAACCAGTCATTTGCTCAAGGTCACTGTGACTCACTCATGGCTAGAGTGGGCCACCTCCTGTCCTTGAGGTTCCCCCGTTCCCCTTGATCCTCGAGCCTCGGCCCCAAGAAGAGGACAGAGGATGCTGAGGGTGCCTGGCCTCTTGGTTTCCTAGGTCCCCTCCCTGGCCCACTCGCCTGGCCCTCCCCCTCCCCTGCCCAGGAGTGTCGGGTTGCTGACATTTACCATGACCCCAGCAGACACTTGATCTCACTACCCCAGCTGTCCGCAGTGGCGCACCAGCCCCACCGGTGGCACAGGGACACCACTCTCAAATTTAACGACCTGGCCTTCCACTCCAGGTCCAACCCAGGCCGCAGGGATCTTCCCGACCACCAGAAGCCCCTCCGCTCTCTGATCTGATCTGGCTCAGCCTGATCTGAGCTCCCCAAACTTGTCTCCGCCACCCCCCACCCAGGTTTCTTGGCCCGGGGTTGTCCCAGCCCCAGCTCCCCTTGGCACTCCTGCGCCTCCAACGTCAGCAACCTGGAAGGCCCCTTTATTTCACCGCAAAAACCCCTGACCCCACAGAGAGCCGCTGCTTTGCCAAGATCCCTGGGCTCCTCCCACAGCCCATTCCCCACCCCCAGGCGCCCCAAGCAGCACCTTGGGGTCCTTCTCGTAGTAGTGCTGCTGCGTGCGGATCCAGCGGCCCACGAGGTGGTCGCGCACGGTGTGGGCCAGCGCGAAGTAGTAGTCTCTGGGGGTGGCCACATTACGGTCCTTCACGAGTGTGAAATGCAGGTGCCGGTTGAAGTTCTTCTTGAGCTCGGTGACATTCTCCACGCCGGCCAGGCCGCGCACACTGATTTGCTTCCTCCTGTCCTGGTCCGACAGGGGCCGGGACATGGCTGCGGGAGGGCGGGCCGGACTGACGGTGGTGGTGGGGGGGTGGACAAGCGGCCTCTGCCGTGCCTCCAGCCAGGGGGTGGAGATCCCCCGGCTGCCTGGGGTTTTATAAGCCTGGCTCCCCGGAGGCCCGCCCCGCCTCCCCCTGCGATGGGAGGGTCTTGGCCTGGCTGCTCAGGGAGCTATTTTGGGGGCAAGGGAGGGAGAAGGGAAAGGGGCCAGGAGAGCGGGCAGCCTGGCTCATTCACAGCCCTGTGCTGACCCACTTCCTGCAGGCCTCGCACGCTGGGGTCCGCTGCCCCCGCCTCTGCCTCTTGTGGGGTCAGAGACTGGGTACAGCTGCCTGTCACCCCTGAGAGGCCTGAGGCTTCTCTGGAGCTCGGGGACTGTGCCTTTAACCAGGAGGCTAAAGGGTCCTTTCCTTGGGTTGTGGAGGAAGAGTGAAGCCAGGTTGCAGCCTCTTCGGGGCTCCAGGAGAAGCCAAGGAGGGCTGTCGGGGGGGACAGGCAGCAGGAGGCGAAGCCATCCTCAGAGCAGCCTGGCTGCTGTTTTAGACATTTGTCCAAAGCCGGCCAGTTCCAATCCAGAAGACCTCTGGCCAAGCTTCCATGGTGGCCCTCCCCAGGGAAGGGGGGAGGCCTGCGCCCCAGGGGAGGAGAGGTCCTATGCGGTGGCACTGGGGACCACGACACCCCCATGTAGGCTTAAGGGCCAGGGGCTGAGGGTCAGCTGAACAGAAGAGGAGTAGCCAGCAAATGACACTGGGTGCCTGAGAGAAGGGGGACCAGGACACTGGGTTCCGGGGGGTGGTATGGAAGAGGTCGCCTGGGACAAGGCTCCTGCTCCCCTCACCCCCACCGAAGTCGAGCCTCCCAGAGTTGCCCCTGTTGCTGTCCTTCAAGGAGCTCTGTAGTGACCTTCTGAGAGGGCTGATAGTCAGATTACAGGCCAGTTTTGGCTAGGGGCTGCCAGCCTAGAGCAGGGGCCTCTGGGAACTGTAGTCCTGGGCCTGCGGTGGCAGAATACACAAGCATCCTCCACCAACTCCTGAAAACGGCCAGTGCTTTGAGGTCTCCCTGTGATGCAGCTGCCGGGTCACTGGAGACCTCCCTCCCACTCGGGGCCACATATGGGTCAGGATTCACAGCTGTGACCTCACCTGTAAAATGGGAGCCTCTGCACCTGGGACTTGACCACCACCACCCACTCATCTTCATGGCAGGGCAGGTATGGGACTGTCCCCAGTCCACTGCTCATGCCCCAGCCCCAGCACTGATTTGCTGTGTGACCTCAAGCAGGTTGCTTTACTTTTCTGGGCTGCGAATGCCTTCATCCAATTTATACTCTCAAATGAGAATATAAATTCCTGCCTCCTCCAGCGGCTGCCTCCTACTCTTGTGGAGGCGACTGGTTCCTGCTTTGTTCTTTGAGCAAAGGGGCCCAGGGCTTTGTGCTATTTCAGAGGATGCCTGGGCCTCGCTGGGCAGTGGGCTGGTGGAGAGGAACTGGGTGTTCTGGTCTGAGGACCAAGGAAGCAGGTCAGAGGCCTAGACAGCTGTAGGGTGCTACCGAGAGCCTGGTTTCGGGGGAAGGCCGAGCTGTCTTGGGAGGACATTCTGAGCCACAGCAGACCCAGCCCTGGAGGGACAGTCTTAGTGGGGGGGCACTGCCCTCCCCTGCCCCCAGATGACATTACAGTGTTCATCTCCCATAGCTGCCATGCTTCAAAGTGAGAAAAAAGATCAGGAAAACACCCAAGTGTGCCTACACAGATGTAGTGGGAATATAGAATACTTGAAATTTCTCAGTATTTTCCAGTTTCTCCTTTTGGTCTTTTGTACATTCTATTTCAGTAGTGTCTGGTGGCTCCCTCGTCTCTCCCGAGCTCCTGTCCTCAGGGCTCCCCGCCAGGGCTGTGCCTCTGCAGGGTCACCCACCCTCGGAGAAGCTGGTCTCTGGACTTGGCTAGCATCTGGGGCTGCTGGGCCTGGACCTGCTCTCAAGAGGCTGCTCTGAGCCAGGCTGAGTCTCCTTAGTGCAGTGCTCCCTGGGGCCTGCTACCTGTGCTCTCGCCCCACACCCTCACTGTGGCAGTGCCCTGGACCCACAGCCCTTCTCTGCACAGACCCCTAGTTGCCGACCAGTTTACTTTCCTGCCAGTAAAGACCTGCTCCAAAACCATTCCCAAATTCTCATCCTACTCCCCAAATGAATCCAATTTTCTTCCAGCTGGCTGGCTGTGATGCCCCTTCCTGTGCCTCAGCACTGTGCTCACCCTTCCTTGGTGCTCAAGGGACCTGCTCAGCTGGGACTTGGCCTGTTTCTACTAGGAAACAGAAATTCCTTTTTTAAAGTAGGCTCCATGCCCAACTTGAGGCTTGAACTCACCACCCTGAGATCAGGAGTCTCACGCTCTACCAACTGAGCCAGTCAGGCACTCAGAAATTACTTTTGATTTCTCCAACTACCTCCCTTGTGGGTCCCTTCCATCTTGGTTGTCCGTGCCCCCCACTCAAGCAGTTTCCAGGCTTTTTCCAGAGGTGACAACACCCTGGGGCCCTTCCTTTTATTTTGCAAGCCCCGGCCTAGCAATGAGACCTTGAAGGCTCAAACTGAGCCACCTCTTGTGTCCCCACGTCCTCTCCAATCCCCTCACTCCCCAGTACCGCATGGGCAGATCAATCTTGAACCCTGGAAGCCCTTGACCAGCTTGAACAACAAGGTTATTTATGTCTGACTAGGTTTCTGACCAGAAATCCTGCCTCCTTCTCTGGACCAATCTTGGGTTTCTCCGGAGCCCTAATGCTGACCTTTCCCAACTGGTATTCCTGTCACCAAGCAAGCTTGGGGGCAAGGAGCCAGCGCTGCTGCGGGGCACAGAACAGTCATGGTTGAGCAAAGGTTTCTTCCTCCACCCCAAGCGTCTCAGGGTGGGTGTTTCTCCTCTCCCCCCACTCGGCCACAAAGGCAGGTGCTCCAGGCACTTCTGAGGACCAAGCCTTCCTGCTGTCTCTCTTCCATCCCAGGGCCTGGAGCTGCTTGGAGAAAGGCCTGAGACAGGGCGCCTTAGTTAGCCACTTTGTTACTCTCCAAAACCTTAACAAAAGCTGGCGGCAGGGAGCTGGGAGGGAGCTAGCACAGGAATGGAGCTGGCCCCAGGGGAGAGAGACAGGAGGTAGCTGGGCTGTGGTTAAGTCATCTATTGATTTTATTTCTAAAACCCACAGAGCGCCACTTTGCCTCTTCCAGAGCTTCAAAGAGCTAATTAACCGCCCAATGAGCCCACCAGGGAAACGGAGCTTGTGGGGGAAGCAATGAGGTGAAGCCAAGGTCAAAGAGGGTTGCTAGGCCCCAGGCCCTGCCCCCATCCCATCAGTTAAGGACAAAGAGAAAAAGATCATTCTCTTCTTTCAGTCAACTGAAGTTTTGGGCTTGGTTAGGGAAACCCACTGAGCAGGACAGACATCTGGGACCTGGCCCACACAACTGGCTTTTGCTCCAGACACAGAGCAGTGGTCAGACCCCACCTGAAGATGGAAAGCAGCCCAGGCCAGAGTTGGCCCCACTGGCCAGGTGCTGGCGGCGGCAGGAGCTTGCTGTCCCTTAACCTCCCCAAAGGAAGGAAAACTTCCCCAGGGGAAGGGCAGGTTCAGCGTGGCTCTCCCCTGGGAAGGAGCAGCACAGCAACCGCTGGGTCAGTACCTCATGCCTCCTGGAACCCTAAACGTGGATTTTTTGGGTGCCAGAACCAGCACTGCCCCAGACGTGAAAGAACCCAACAGCCTGAGACCCTCCACAAAGCAGCACTTAACAAAGCACAAGTCGGGGCACTTTCTTCTCCGCCCCCACCCATCCCCAAAGCCTGTGGGGCTGGTAGGCTGCAAGTCACCCGCAGGAAAAGAAAAAGCCACTTGGCGGTTTTAATTTTAGCTCTCTGTGCCTGGCAGGCAGGATCAGTTGGCCTGACCTTTAGTGCTGATGCCGCCCTAGGCCCAGGGCCTTAGTCACATGGCAGCTTCCAGACAGAGATCGCAACCAGAGCTCAGCAGATGTGGGGGGGGTCTAAGCCCCAGGAAAAGGCCTTCAGAACAACAGGGACCAGGGGATAGAGTAGTGATGGGGGTGGGTGGTTGTGAAGAACCCGGTTGTCAGCTATGAACTAGTAAACAAGGTGGAGATGGGGGGGACCACCCACACACTCGGCTGCCACTGAGCAAAGCCACACACAGGGACACAGGCGGGAGGCTCCTTAATGAACGTCCCAGGGGTTCCCCAGAGAGAACGGGATGGCTGGGGCCAGGTGCTGAATGCAGGCAGGTGAGGGAACTCTGGAGCTGCTGCTGTGGTACAAGTCTGATGAGAAAAGAAAATAAAGAAACAGACCCAGAAAACCACACTGCTCTTTTATTCAATGGAACATCCCCCTTTAACGCAGTGTTGAATCATACACCGAAAAAAAAAGCCCAGAGAAATTTCTGCAGATAAACCAGTGAGGAGAACGCGCGTTATACATTCTTGTCAACATAATCACTCCACGAAGAGGGAAGGGAAGAAAAAAGCAGAACGAAAAACAAGGGGCTCGAACCCCTAGACACTGCAAAACATTCAGACGTTTGGGATTAAAATAAAATTTGAAAGGAAACCTTCCAGGAAGGAGAAGAACAAATGGAATCTGAGGCAGCTCAGGTGCTCAAGGAGCACGGAAAGGACTCTCCAGGATGGCAGACAAGCCTGAAGTGGCTTAGGTGGCCCCACCTATCACTGGCAGGGGTGCCAGGATGGGTTTCGGCCCCGGACCTGGAAATTAACCCACTACCCTATAAAGGTGGCAAAGACAAAATGTTACACTACAAAAAAACAAAAAACAAAACTCAACAACTCTGGGGTGGTCATGGCAACCTTGAAAATCTTAGAGCCAAAGGCCCCTCTCCCCCCACAAACAGACTGACACTAATGGCCAAAGCTTGCGCCTGAAACCATGTGCTCCCTCCTCTCCTTGGGAAGAGAAGAACAAGGAATGGAGAAAAAGGAAAGGAATCTAATTGCAGCAGAAGATCGGGGAAGAGCATCTCCTTGGACGGAGTCTGAAGAAAGGAAGAGATAAGGAAACAACAAAGGAAAAAGAAAAAAATTAATAAAAATTTCACGATATGGAGCCAGCGTGTTCCGAATCCATCCACAAAAATAACTCAGGCTGCTTTGCCGAACCATCCTGTCCACCAGGGGCGCTGCTGAGGCTGTCTGCCTGGAAGGGTCACCAATGGGCGCGGAAAGTCCTCACTCTCATGGCTCGGGCCATCGCCGCTGCGGGGAGGGATCCTGGCGGCCCGGTTTGGGAAGAGGCAAAGGGAGTTGGGTGAGGAGAGAAAGAAGACAAAGAAGACACTCGATGCTACGGGGCGCCAGGAGAGCCCAAGCTGGCGCCCCTACTACCACCTGCCCGTTCCCAAGCGAGTCCTCAGTCGCTTGGCCCAGCCCGGTGCGTGCACACACACACATGCGTGCACACAAATCACATGCGTGCATCCCAATGTCTGGCTCCATATGGTGAGGTTCGGCGTGTGTTTAAACGAGACCAATTCTCTCTCTATATAATATATATTTTCTTAAAAAAACCGAGTCTAGTTCTGTGGTGGAGGCGGTGGGGGAGCTGGAGGCATCCCGAAGGGCGGCATGCCCGCCACCCCCATGCCCATCATGGTGACAAAGTTAGAAGGGTCCATGGGAGGCGGAGGAGGAGGGGGCGGGGCATACATCATGCCGGCGGAACCAGGCGGCGGAGGCGGCGGAGGGGGAGGGGCCCCGGGCGGCAGAGGCGGCTGGACCCCGGGGGGCAGGGGCACCATAGTGGGGTTGCCTTGCATCTGAGGGGCTCCTGGAGAAGCTGCGGCAGCCGCCTGCTGCTGTTGCCATGGCGGGATGGACCCTGTGCCAGCGCTCGTGGTGGTAGTCGTCGTATCTGGGGTGGTAAAGAAGCCCAAGGTCACACGCGCGGGGGCACACCGCGGCTCTCTGCGGCGGCTGCCTTGGGATGGGGGGGCGAGGGGCGCCTGCTCCTTGCTTGGCATGCGGTACGGTGGTGGGGGGCGGGCGGGCGGGGCTGTCCTGGTGATGGGGAGTGGAGGGGTGGGCAGGACTACCCTGGGGTCAGCCTCGAGGTCTCTGGGCTTAGCAGAGTAAGCCCTTTGTCACCAGTGCCCCTGGAAGGGCTGAGGGGAAGGTACCAGACACAAGAACCGGCTCTGACATCCCTCCGCCCATCCGCCGCCACCACCGAACGGCACATTCAACCTCAAGGCCACAGCTACTCCCCCGCCGGCCCACTCCCATCCCTGCAGTCTCTCAGGCCCCAGTCACATCCCTCTCCGCAGCATGCAAGCGCCCTCCCCACCCAGGCCTTCCACACAGGCTCGGGGCGGCCCGAAGCCCGCGGCCAGCAGCCGGCAGCTCCCACAGCCCAGCCAAGCTGCCCAGCCGGCGCGAGCCTGCACTTCTGGCACCCCACCTACAATGGCAGGTTCCCTCCAGGTCCCCCCAAACCACTCCCCAGACACAACCACGCCAAACATCAGCTCTCCTCCCCCAGAACCCTAGGGGCCACGAGGCCCTTTCCGTTTACACCCCCGGGGCAGAGAGCAGTGCTCCTCCCGGGGTGTCTGCCTGCCTCCCGGCGCCCCTGAGGTGCTCGCTCCTGCTCCTCTCGGCCCCACCTCCCCATCCCGCCCACCCCCACAGGCCCAAAATAGTGCACTCACTTTGCTGCCATGGCAAGGGGGTACTGGAAGCCATACTGCTGCTGGGCGGAGGGGGTGGCGGAGGCTGCTGCTGCTGCTGCTGCCATGGGGGAAGAGGACCAGAGGGAGGGGGCGGGGGCTGCCCACTGGGAGGCGGCGGCGGCGGCGGCATCATGCCCATAGGCGGCGGCGGCATCATACCTGCAGGTGCGCAGAGACAAGGTTGAGGCCTGGGCAGCGAGAGGCGGGGGAGAGGGACCCGGGCCGGAGACCCCACTCCCAGGTGCAGAATGAGCAGCCCAGAACGAGCAGGTGACGGGCCACATTACCTTTTCCTTGATGCAGGCGATAGACCCCAGAGCCCACAGGCGTACTTCCCAGGTACTGATCTTGATGGAAGGAAAGAGCAGGGACTTAGCAGGACATTTGAACTGGCCGGGAAAGATGCCCCCACTGACAGCTGATTTGGATCACACAGCTTGAAACCATACAATACCCTAGTATGAACGGTTCTGGAACCCTGCCTTTAAGAGGGAGGCCTGTGTCTAACCCCACACAGAAACCATTTCCTAAATCACGATGAAGTCTTGCTCCTTCTGGAGCCCCAGCCTTGGCAAGAGATCTGGTGAGATATCCAGCCACTGTGGAAGCTGCTTCCGGTTCACAGCAACCAGGTATCACCCTTGCTTATCCCAAAGCCCCAAGGTTTCTGGTCTGACACTTACTTACCCATTGGAGGAGGGCCATGATGCCCAGGTGGGTGGGGGCCCTGGTTCATCGGTGGTGGAGGCGGCTGCATCCAAGGGGGTGGGGGTCCGTTAGGGTTGTGCTGCATGGGATGTCCACCGTGCCCACCTGTCAGGCTGGGTAACGGGTGTGGGAAGCTGTGGGGGCCACCTCCAGGCCCACCAGGACCACCTCCGTGCATGCCATGGTAGGGCCGACTTTCTGAAGGACCGGAATTCATCCAGGGTGGGCGGCTCTGGGTGGTGGACATGAGAGACTATGTGAGAGCATTTCCCGCCGATGTCCCGGCCTGCTCCCCCTGGTGGCAACACTGCCCTTCCGGCTGTGCCAAGAGGACCAGGAAACACGCAAGGACAGGATCTTCCTAAAGTGAAAGATCCCTGAACATCCTGACAACCGGAAGAACAATGTTGCCAGCCATGTCTGTCAGTGTGCTCTACCCAAAGCACCTGGCCATAACCCCCAATCTCTGCGGAAGAGAATGGGGGGGGCCAGACCCTAAGAACCAGCCCCCAAACTCACCGGAGGCGGTGGGTTGTTGGCAGGAGCAGCAGGCCGAGGTGCACTGGCCAGGGGCGTGGTGGCGGGCCCAGAGGAGGAGCCCACGGATGCTGGCACGGGCGCTTCGCCCAGTTCGGCCATGAGGGACAAATATTCTTTATCCATCCGTGCTTTATCCTGAGCTGACTGGGGGTCACCAGGCCTGAAGTGGGATAAGGGACGTAAGAGAGAGAGGAGGGGGAAAAAAATTCATTATTAAGAAGGAATTAAGAAGGGGCGCCTGGGTGTCTCGGTGGGTTAAAGACTCTGCCTTCGGCTCAGGTCATGATCCCAGAGTCCTGGGATCGAGCCCCACATCCGGCTCTCTGCTCGGCGGAGAGCCTGCTTCCTCCTCTCTCTCTGCCTGCCTCTCTGCCTACTTGTGATCTCTGTCTGTCAAATAAATAAATAAATAAACAAAAAGAATCTTAAAAAAAAAAAAAAGAAGGAAAGTTCTATCCTGAAGAACTGACAAGGAGTTTGGAGAAATTCAATCATCCTTTTTAACTGTTCCTCAGTATAGTAAGTCCTCAGTTCCATGCCCAGCTCTGCATCTGGGAGACCACGTGGCTTTCTGCCGCAACAGAGAAGACCGAGAGCACCCAGCCAGCCACGAGCCACGAAAGCACAGGCTCTTCCAAAGAGGAAACTTTCATCAAACCCTACATTCCCAGTTTGAGGGCAGAAAAGTCTATGCAAGACTAGAGCACCTGCCAGGTTTTCCAAGAGAGAAAAAAGCAAAAATATGTTGCTATCAAGGGCTGGTTCAAAAATAGTCAAAAATTCAGATGACTTCTGAAACCAATCCTAAGCAGCAAAAGATAGTTAATATGAGCCCCAATGGACACATTTATACTCAAGATGGAAATTTCTAGTTTTCCTGAACTCAACATGATCCACAAAATATAGCACAAAATATGCACAAACTGCTTCTAGTCACCCTCGGCTTTAACATCACACTATTACAGACCACACTCACAGAAAGCAAGCTGCTCTTGGGGCCAAAAGTTAACAGCAACCAACCGACACGCTCAAGAAATGTCTTGAGCACCATGGGCTACCAAGAAGCCACAAGCCCAGGCCCTCACCTTTGGAATTTGCAATCCGAAGCAATGTGTCCAGCCCCTCCACACTTGGTACACACTGTGGTGTTGGTAATGCTGCGTGTCTCTGAGCTCTGCCAGGGTCTTAAGATTCTGTCATGGAAGAGGGGGAGAAAAAAGTCACATCAAGGGCTATGGCCAAGCTTCCTCCTTCCACAAGTTCTTCAGGTTTTCACTCTGTCTACTCCAAACCAATCACACACCTATTATCATCTTCCCGAAGGGTCCCATTCAAGCGAGCCAACTCCCGAAGCTGCATCTTCCGTAGATCATTCTGGTCCTCAGGGGTCTCAATACCCTGCTTCAGGATGTTTCTTATCTAGTGGAGATGCAATGGGCAGTTACATAAAGCACTGGGACTACCACTAGGTTCCTAGCAAGAAGCTCCCTCTCTGGCTACCTCACCTGCTCCACAGCTTTCTTCACATTCTCCATGGTGTTGGCAGTAACTAGGGCATGAAGTGGCTCGTCTTCTCCAGGCAGCATCTGGCCATCCTTTCGGCCAACTTTCCCTTCTTTGACAGACCCTTTCCCTCGGATCATAATCTTGGCATTACACTCCTTCTCTATGTTTTTCAAGGTGTTCCCTCTATCAGGAGCAGAAAAAAATGAGTTGACAAGCAAGTTCACATGCCCAAGGGAACAGAGCAGGCTGATCACACTGGCAGGAAACTGTGAGTGCAGAGAGTTGGGGTTTCCCACCAAGGGCTCCGTGATCTCTAAGGGCAGCCACACCAATCCTCAAGATTTGAGCTCTCTGCAGTTAAACGGGGTCAAAGAGAATTTCTCACAGGAAAGTGTGAACACCCACCCGAAACAGGAAGATAAGCCATCAATGGCACCCAGCTGGGCCTAGGACTGATACTGCTCATAGTTTCTTAGAAATCAATATCCCATAGGGTAGCAGTTACTCACCTGGGCCCAATCAGCAGCCCCACAAAGTTGATTTCTGGATATTCATCTTGTGGAATCATTACTTTATCGCTCACCCGTGTTGCTGGAGGTCTAAAAAAGACAAGACTCACAGACTCTGCGTATATTTCAGAGAGAACACAACCTAGAGCTCTTCCAAAACCAACCTCCCTACCACGTATTAACCATACATGATTTGAGGTTAAGAGGTGCGACATTACTACCAAAACAGTTCTATTTGTACAGAGGACATGTGACCTGTACCAATCCTTGGCCTGGACAACCCACCCCTCTGCTTACTTGTAATCTGCAGGTGGCTTGAAATCAGGGTTGAGGGCAACCATCTCGGTGATGAGGTTGTGTCGCTCCTCTTCAAGCTTTTTGCGGGTGCGGAACTCGCGGGTGTTAAGCCGCTTCCCCTCACTATTGTAGATGGGCTCAGGGGAAGGGGACCTGTGGGAAACAGATGACCGTTACTGCTCTGCCTTCACTTTTCTCATCCCACATGGGCTAAAATTAGTCTTCCCCAGCCCCTCTGCCTCTCAGACCCTAACACAACACTCTTCGGAGGAACCGACCATAACGTGTGCTACTCAAGATCGTGTGGAATGGGGAGATGAAAGCTGGCTTAGCATTAGGGGGACTGGGGTGTGTGTGAGAAAGGAAAAAAAAAGGTCTTGCTTCTAAGTGTTGAGAAGAAAAAAGTCTGCCCCGCTGGGGGAAAATATCTGGACTGTAGATGGCAAGGACAGTATCATCCTCTGGAGTCTTCTTGCCAAATATGGATTTTTCATTAAAAAAAAAAAAAAAACTATACAGTATTACAACTTTATGAACCACAGAAACCCCAAGTTTAGGTAAAACGTGAACTCTTGCAGAGCTCGTGCCCTATCAGGAAGAGTGTCTGCACCCCTGCCACATAGTAAGGATGAGCTCTTCAACCCAATGCCACTGGGACTCAAGGCTGCTGCAGCTACTTGGCCCCACAATGGAGAGAGATGGTTCAAGGCTTCGTCTCTGCTTTTCCTTCAATGGCCTGGCTGGCTGTGTCCAAGGCCCAGGAGTCAACCTGTTTTCTGGCTGTTCGAGGTTGGGGAGTCTGGGTAGAGAAAAACGTTAACGTGCTAAAGCAGCGTCTGCTAGAGGCTGCAAATACAGATTTGGTCAAGTACTTGTCTAAGGTCTGGACCTGCAAACGGCAAGGGGAAAACCTAGGATTCTCCACCAATGTTTACAAGTCCAGAAAGCAGATTTTCTCTCTCTCATTTTTTTAAGGAGTAAAATGCTGTTGCTACAAGTAAAAAATAGTAATGATAAAATGGTCAGTTTACCACAGCTGGATTTTGCGGTAATAAAAAAAGAGAAGTTACGCTCCTAGAATTCTGAGTTGAGATTACAAAAAGGACCATAGCTTGATATTCTGAATGAAAATTTAGTAGCAGCTGCAAGAAGGGAAGAGACCATGTGGATCAGGTTATTAAAAAAACATCCTGAAAGTAGTCAAGACTCCTACACCCTTGGTTTAGTTGAGAGAACCTTGCCTAGTTGGAGAGCAAGGACTGAACTCGGCTGCTCCCACTGTCTTCAGCCTAAAGGGAACCATGTCATACCACGTTACACACACGATGGAATAAAAGGTCAGGTTTGTTCATGGCTAATGACGGCTAAATGACACCTCCGTTTCTAGCATTTATATAAACTGTTAACACAATCCAATAATAGTGAACAAAAACAAACATACCCCAGCTCATTAGATCATTAGACTATCATCTTATACATTTAAGTCTACAAGGTATTTTCATAACATTTTTAACTGTGCAACTTAAGCAATATCAAAATAGCATAGTGGCTTAATATTGAGAATACACCTTCTTAGGAAATAACCTTAGTAAAGGTACGAAACCCATGCAGTTCCCTCCAACCTGGGCTCAAAAGCAAAACCAATCAGGCATTAGGCCCTCTTTCAAACTGAATACAGGGAGGAAAAAAACTGCTCTGATTTTATTTCTGACATGACTGACATTTCTAATTCCCACCCCGTAGCTGTCTAGAATTAAACATTTCTGGCTAATCAACAAAACAAGGTTTAACAGTACCAAATTGGTCATTTAAAAGCCTCACAAAACGCTTCCCAAATTGTTGATGTGAAAAGGCAAAATCTAATATTCTAGAGGTTAGATTGGCCCAACTTCTTCACTTCAAATCGTATATATCAACTAAACTCTAATCCTGTTTCTCCAGGAAGCAAAGGTTTGTTAAAAATTCAACCTTTTGAGAATTGCCTGGTAACCTGTTAGACATTATTATTAAAGGGAAATGGGCCAAAAAAGCACTATACAGTTGTGGTCTACAACCTACAATGCAAATCTTTGAGGGGAAAAAAAAATATGTATTTATAAAACACAACACATCCCTCCAACCGAAATCTACAGGTAAAAAATTTACTAAATTTCATTAAGTAAAATTATAGAGCCCATATGGAGAGATTAAGTTAACTTGTTCCCTGCAAAGGGCAGCAGAAAGATGCATAAGTGTGTGGCTTCTAAAACCATTACATCATCTTCCTGATTTAACAAGCCATTAACTGGGTAATAAAAGCTAAAAACACTACTTTTTAAAGTGAAAATATTTTCAATTATGCTGCATGCATTAAGAACAATTTCACAGAGAGGGAGGCATACTGCCCTCATTAAATGGACCAGATTTTAGCTGTTCAAAGTTCAACCAGTTAATTCCTGGTTAAAAAGTTCATTTTCCTCAGACTTTTTCCTTTTCAAAGGTGAGAGAACTTATAAACTGAAAGGATGTGACCATAGCTGTTTGAAGACCACACTCTTTAAAAAAAAAAAAAAGTGATTTGGGTTGGTTGCTAGCCTTCCCAAAACAGGCGAAAATATTCTGGCCCCTCCCAATACCCCCAGGCAATGGCCGAGGCAGGAAAATTCACTGGCAGTGAAGGAAGCTGGTTAGAAATCTCATCTATTTTAAAACCATCTCAAAACCAGGAGCAGGAGACTGCAGCAAAGAGCTAACCAGACCGAGCTTCTGGTCTGCTCAAACTCAGTGATGCTCAAAAAGTATTCTTAATCCCTGCACCCATGTACCTGTGAGAAAAGCTCTACCCCCTCGGCTTTCAACCCAAGCAGTTACTGAAAAGGCTTGTTACCGGGCCACCTCACTGGCCCGTGGGCCACCTCACTGTCCCTATGGGCGGGTAAGTCAGGTGGAAATCTGCATATGCTTACCAACTGGAAACCAGGTGTGCATTTTCCCGTAACTTTTTATTCTGCTAGTAATTAAAAGTTCCACTCCAATTCTCTAACTGACCACTGACCATACAGATTGCTAATCAAACCCTAGGCCCCAGAATGGTCAGAGTATTACCAGTCGACTCACTAGGATTTCATTGAACTGACACAATATGTTGCCACCAGTAAAACGTATTGAGAAAAAGGTAAAAGCGTTACTGTCAGCTGGTTAAAACTGTTTCCCAACCTGTCCTCAGGGTTAGGGGGGATGCCCAGGTCTCCTGTGCGCAGTTTACGAGTCAGGTCTTCTATCTGCAGTTGCACTGGAAGAAACCAGGTTAGGAAAGAAAAAAAAAGGATGGAAAAAAGACAATGTTACCAAAAAACATCTCAAATCTCAATAACAAGCATGAAGAACTCGGAGACTTTGAAAGGGACGATTGATCAGTGAACACATTGAGGCAACCCCCAGCCACCTACCGGCAGGAGTCCACTTACATCTACAGGGATTTTTCACTTCAAAATGGTTATCACTTAAGGAAGCAAACAGTTTGCTGGAAGAGGGGTTAGCGGTATAGACTGTCCCCTAAGGCTAACATCAAAGCAGGTACCAGGAGTCTCACCTCTCCCGCCCCGCCAAGGCCTGCTAGACAATTGGCACCCAGAACAGACCATGTTTGTCATTGCCAACACCCTGTTCCCAACCAAATTACTTTGAGGGCAAGACTCTTGAGAGTTTATTTTTCTTCATTAAATATTAAGCATAGCCCAAAATGAAACCCAATTAACATGGGACAAGGAAAAATACCAGCTGAGCAAAGATCATTTTCATTGATACCAGGTTCAAAATTCCTTAAACATTTAAGACATTTAATAACCAGTTTGACACCTCTTCAAAAGCCCGTTATACATACTCTTTCTGTACAACCAGATCCATATTATTAAGGATCTCCCAATACCTGTTGCTTTTATTCCAGTCTGAGGTGACAATCCATATACCTTAATTAAACCAGTAACCGTGAGACGTTAAGAAGTCTGTTCTCAGACTTGCTCCTCACGAGGGAGTAAAAGTAAGGGATGTAGAGAATAGAAAGTGTGGGTCAAGGACAGTGTGTGTGGCCCTCGGACCTTGACAAAAGGAGGCTGTATATGAAAGAGAGAGAGGGTTTCACCAAAGTTCAGTGACTCCAGGGAAATGCTACCCCGGTGACTTAAGATAATGGCAACTGTAGAGCCAGATCACGGCCTTCAGCGTGCTGAAGAACCACCTGTTTTCTTACCTTTGCGGCATCTGAGAGTTGTGAGCAGGCACCTCTAGTGAGGGCAAGTCTTACTGGGTTGGGTTAAAGCTGAGCTGGCTCCAAAATAGGATTACTGCAAGTCTAACCCCAGACAGCCTTCTAATTTTAAATATATCTCACAGGGCTATACCACACACCATTCCACTCCACAAGAGAAGATACTGGGGATATTGTACAAAGCAGTGTGTACCACGAGAGACAAAGAATTAAACTACATGGCTCGCTAACCTCTTCTATGCCAGAAAATTTCTGACTTGACAGTAAGTACTAAGGTCAAGAACTCAAGGTGGAAGTCAGCTTCATGGTGGCAGGCATGAACTGTAGGGGTGTGGGGTCTGACCCGAGGAAATAGCTGGTACTTCAATCAAATGGATCGTTCGTTCTTGGATCTGAGATCTACACTGGCCTTTGGCTCTTTCCACTTTGGCTTATAGCTAGAGATACCCTCAGGGCTCAGTACATTAACTCCCTGCACAGGAAGAGGACTGGAGACCTAGAGAGTAAGTCTGTTTTGCCCCCTAAGTCTGCGTGTGTTCTTGGAAAGTCATTCCACTAAGGACATTTCCACAAGGTTGTAAAGACCCAGGCCGATCTAATGAGACAAGGGGGTGGATGGAAGTAAATTGGAACAGCGGGGAAAGAAGAAATATTAGTACTATGAAAAGAACATAAACCATTCCAACACCTCAAAACCTCTCAGCAATATGATCCTCAAGAATAACACATGCCAGCCTTGAAGCTTTTTATCTGTGAAGGATACAGCCTCAGAGGCCTAGGCGGCCTTTGCCCTAATTTACTCCAAAGGGATTGTTTATTTAGTTAGGAGGAAATGTTTAGCAAGTTAACTTTTTGGAGACAGCTGCAGATACATGAATAAAGGTGAAACTTGCATTAAAAACCTTGTATTTAAAAAAAAAAAGGTAATTTTGAGGTTAACTTCATTTACACTGTGGACAATTATCGTTAATTCTTGAAATATCGCAACAGTTAAGATCCTTTATCCTACCACTCATTCCATATCCAAATAGTACCCCTTTCCCAGCAGAGTTCTTTGACAATAAATAGTAAAAGAGCCCTCGTTTTAAGACAGCTCTCCAAAGACCAACCAGAAAAGATGCTGAAGGAAAGGTTAAATTCAACAAAATGGTAAGAAGGGGTGCACTGTTCAACACTTTCAGGACCACTCTTTGATTAAACTGAGTTTTTCTTTTCAGAAAGTACCTATAAAAAGTAAAAGACCACATTTTGAAGGGGAGGGAGGAATGTAAAATGGTGAAAAGGCCATGCTGTGAAAAAGGTACTTAGTTTATAATACCTGCGGTGTTCTCCACTGGGGCCGTGTCCAGAGAGGCAGAAGACACTCACCTCACCAACTGGCAATGAGCAGCAGCTGAAAAGGGCGGGTGGGGTGGGGTGCTAGACTGGGGACTGCCCTCACTAAGCGGGTCCCCCTACCTTCCTGGCACTCATGGAGAACACTCTATTACGGAACAGACCAGAACAAGGAGCTTGAAATGCAGGACTTAAGAGAGTAAAAACTCATGGGTTATGTTACAGTCGTGAAATTACACCTGACCATACCTCACCTTAAAAGAACAAGACTTTATGGTCTCAAACTTAAGACACATTAAACGTTGCTCAGAATAAACCGTTAACCATCTGAAAACGTATTTGGATGCAGAACGTGTATTTACCTATATAAGCTCTTTCTTGTTCCCGAGTAAGTCCAGGGGGGATGACTGTCGGCATTCCTGGAATCACTGTCTTCTGTTCCATGGTATCTTGGTTCCAGCGGCTCCTCTTTCGCTTCTTACTTGGGAAGTCTAAAGGCAGATAAAGTCCATCAAATGCAAATATAAACCAGCAAATTAACTACCAACAGGCAGTTGAGGATACTTATGGGACTAGACACAACCTCCGCAGACTGGGAAAATGAGAACTTGACCTAAAATGTAAATGGCAAAAAATGAACACAAACCGGAGAAGTCAGAGACAAACGGCCACCACAAGGCTACCTGGTTCTGGAACCAAATAGGTAACATTTCACATTTATAACACATATCCAAGAAAACCGCAAAGTATGTGAACGAGCAAATACACCTTCATGCCTGAAGCGTCAGATAAGTGACATCAACCATGATTGTGTGAAAAGCCCCAGCGGAGGCAAGGTATACTGAATACTCAGACCTTGGTAAAGCAAGACCCGGGAAATTGCTGTTTCTTCTCACCTCCGCTCCCCACCAGTCACCTTTCCAAATGGGCCAGAACACAACCAAACCTATGATTTACTAAGTGAACAAGCCCAGTTCTTCAACAAGATCACTTTTTTTCTTCAGAAATTTAGCCGAGATAAGGATTCAATTTTCCTGGCCAACTAGGCAATTAACATCTGAACTCCTAGGGAATGTATCAAAGTCCGACAAACAGAAATGCATACAATAGCAGCCAAAGTCTCCTCCGAATCAGAGGCATAAACTCCCTACACATTCTGGTACCCATGTCAGTTATAACTGCCACCCCCACGCGGAAAGCCCCAACAAGAGAAGGCTTATCAGACTTCTCTAAGATAAATGGAGATAAGGAAAAAAATTCCTTTCTCCAGAAGTGCATCGGACCCAACCACGACCTGAGAATTTTCGACCTCTTTATTTCATCGTAGTGAAAATCTTGCCTTACTATAGAGGGAAAAAAGCTACAATTGCTACTTTTCTGCTTTTTGGACTTATCTAGAAACAGGAAGGAAGTGCTCCACGTCATCAGTAGACCCTTTCACGCCCTCCAGACATGCACACCCACCACCCCGTCCACCGAGTCAACCCACTGGACACCCCTCTCCTATACCAAGGTCCAGCGAGCCACACAGACCCCCGCCAAATTAGAGTCGGGCCACAAAACGCGGCCGCCACAGTGCGCCTGCGCCTCCGCTCTCTGCCCACCCCACCCCCCATGCCAGCGCGCGTGCGCACTCGGGGCCCAAGAACCGGGCCGCGCGCCCCGTGGCGCCTCCGCCCGGGGCCTCCCCGTGCGCGCGCGCGCCCCTGCCGCGTGCAGCCGCCGTCGCCGCCGCCGCGCACCCCTCAGGCGGCCGGGCCCGTCCGCGCGACGCCTCTCGCGCTCTCTCGGCCCGACTCACCTCCTCCGCCGCCGGCCGGGCCCGGCTGCTGGTCCTGACGGGGCGGCTGGGGTGGCGGCGGCTGCGGCGGCGACACGCGCTGGTAGAGCGGCGGCGGAGGGGGAGGCTGCGACGGCGGGTACGAGGAGCCCGGGGAGGGCGGCGGCGGCGGCGGCTGCTGGGGAGGCGGGGGCGGCGGCGGTGGCGGCGGCGGCAGCGCCGCGAAGGGGAAGGCCGCGGTCAAGGCCCCCACCGAGCCCACGGGCGGGGGTGGCGGCGGCCCGGGCACCAGCAGCCCCGCCCCAGGCCCGGGAGCAGGCGGTGGCCCCGGCTCGAAGCCCCCTTTGGGCCCGGAAAGGGGGGGGAGGCCGGGGGGGCCCAGCTTACCCAGCGGCGTGGCGTTCGCTCCCGTCGCCATGGCGCCCCCGGGGACCGGCACTGGCGGCTCCTTTTAGGCGGCGGCGGCGGCTTCTTCTTCTTCGCGAACCTTCCGGGGGGAGGGGACCCGACTGCGCTGCCGCGGAGCGCGCCGAGCCCGTCCTCTCACGCGGCGGGCGGCGGCGGCGCGAGACGCACAAAGAGGGAGGAGAGAGGGCGCCGCGGGGGCGGGCCGGGGGCGACGGGTCCGAGGCCTGGATTGGGCCGAGCCAAGGCAAGAGGGTCGGAATCGGCGGCCTGCGATTGGTGGAGCCTTAGCCCTCCTCGATGCACGCTGGGATTGGCCGGACCGTTAGGCCAGGCGAAGAAATGGCGGCCGAGCCTGGCGAGCTGGGAGGTGGCGCTGCGCGCACTTCATTTGTTACTGCGCGAACTGAGCTCGGAGTCCAGAAAGGAGGGGGATAGGGTGGGGCAAACTGTGACGTGAGAGCAACGGGCTTTCTCATTGGCTGATGCTGTTTGAGTCCATCATTCTCGGTTGCGTTGTAGTGTCATGGGATTGGCTGTCGCTTGTTCGATTTTTTTTTTTTTCTCTACTCCCCTCCCACGGGGAGCAGCTTCGCTGGGATTTAGCGAGAGGTCGCGGCGGTACCCAGGCCGAACGAGATTTGCCGCCGGGGAGGAGTGGAGCAGGGCGCGCATGCGTAGACGGGTCAAAGCTTCCTCTCCGCCCTTCGCTTCTTGGTCGACCGCAGGGTATGGCGCGGAAGCCCTAAGTGACGTCAATTCTCGATTCCCATGGTAACCCGGAACCGAGGTACGGGGGAGGGGCCGGCGCGCGTCCGTAAAGCGGATTCGTTGACGCGCCGCAGGTAAAAAGGGACTTCCTGTTTTCTTTAAAAAAAAAAAAAAGGAAGAAAAATTAAAAGGTGTAAAATAGTCTTTGTGAAGGATCGAAGCAATATCTGAGCCTGGAGAAGAACACGTAATCTTAGGCAGAAAACAATATAAAGTCAATTCCAACATTAATTTACAAATACATTACATTTCCATTAAAATCAACTGGATTGAGGGTTGATTACATCATCTTAAAATCATATAATTTCGGAATATAGTGGGGGCGCCTGGGTGACTCAGTGGGTTAAAGCCTCTGCCTTCGGCTCAGGTCATGATCTCAGGGTCCTGGGATCGAGCCCCGCATCGGGCTCTCTGCTCGGCAGGGAGCCTGCTTCCTCCTCTCTCTGCCTGCCTCTCTGCCTACTTGTGATATGTCTGTCAAATGAATAAATAAAATCTTAAAAAAAAAAAAAAAAAGCAACATCCTGGGTAGCTCAGTTGGTTGGCTGTCTGCTTAAAAAAAAAAATTTTTTTTTTTTAAATAGTGGGGAAACTTGTGAAGGAGGTTGAAGAGGAACTTGCTTTTCAAACAATAGGAACATACAAGACATGATAATGACACAAAGTGATTTTGTTGTGGGAATAGAGACTGGAAATAGATTCCCCATATGTAAGTAGATTCAGTAAAGAAGAAATTGAGCTAACAAATGGTATAGGGTCCTGAATTAAACAATAAAACAGACCTAGAATGCTATGTAGGCTACTGTCAGGATCATCTAGAGGTAGAGACTTAGGAAAACAAGAAACTGAGAGTAATAAAAGATATACTTGATCATCAAAGAAATTAAAACTGTATGATAAGGGGGCCTGGGTGGCTCAGTTGGTTAAGCGACCGCTTTCAGTCAGTCCTGATCCTGGAGTCCCAGGATCTGAATCGAGGCCCGAATTGGGCTCCCTGCGCCGCAAGGAGTCACTTCTCCCTCTGACCTTCCCCCTTCTCATGCTCGGTCGCTCGATCTCAAATAAATAAATATATATTTTTTAAACTGTATGATAGGGGCCACTGGGTGGCTCAGTGGGTTGAGCCTCTGCCTTCATTTGGGGTCATTTCGGTTCGGGTTATGGTCTCGGTTCGGGTTATGGTCTCGGGGTCCTGGGATCGAGCCCCACATCCAGCTCTTTGCTCAGCGGGGAGCCTGCTTTTCACGCTCTCTCTCTGTCTGCCTCTCTACTTGTGATCTCTCTGTCAAATAAATAAAATCTTTAAAAAATAAAAAGAAAAAAAATAAAAAACTGTATGATAAAAGTCAACAGACAGTAACACATTAGGAAACTATACTTGCCACACATGATAAAGAGCTAATATGCAGGGCGCCTGGGTGGCTCAGTGGGCTAAAGCCTGTCTTTGGCTCAGGTCCTGATCCCAGCGTCCTGGAATCATCCTGGAATCAAGCCCTGCATCCAGCTCTCTGCTCAGTGGGGAGCCTGCTTCCACCTCTCTCTCTGCCTGCCTCTCTGCCTGTCAAACAAATAAAAATCTTTAAAAAAAACACACACACACAAAAACTAATATGCAAATAAGTCTTAAAAACTAGTTAGAAAAAAAGACAAAAACAATGGAAAATGAGCCAAGACTGAATAGGCTAGTCTAAGAAGAGCAAATCCAAATAGCAAAAAAACATGAAACCGCACCAGCCCCCGCCCTCTGCAGGGAAATGCAAATTAAGGTGATAATGAGGAATCTCTTTATATAACCACCAAAACAGCAAACAACAAATGTGCTAACACTACTGAGAATTTCTTTTTTGGAAAGCATTCTGTCATCTATTAAAACTATCCCTTTCAAGAAAAATTAAAAATAAGCGCTTTCAATATATTAGCCCCACTTCTGGGAATCTGCCCCAACACAAGGCATGCGATTATGTAATGTACTGCCTTCATGGTCCTCTACTGCCTTTACTGTAGCGCTCTCTGTAGTAGTGAAAATCTTGAAACAAAGTGAGTTTCCTTTAATAAGTGAAGGGTTAGGGGCACCTGGGTGGCTCAGTCGTCAAGCATCTGCCTTCCGCTCAGGTCATGATCCCAGGGTCCTGCGATCCAGCCCCACATTGGGCTCCCTGCTCAGGGGGAAGCCTGCTTCTCCCTCTCCCACTCCCCCTGCTTGCGTTCCCTCTCTCACTGTGTCTCTATCAAACAAACAAATAAATAAATAAATCTTTAAAAAAAAAAAATAAGTGAAGGGTTCAGCAAACTGGAATCCCTAACCAGGATTATTAGGCAGACTTGAAAATCAGTTAATTCATACCAAGAGGGACTTCTGTGCTGTCATTAGATAAGAAAAGCAGAGAAATGTATATTCCATGACTTTGTTTCTGTAAAACCCCATGTATCTGCGAATGTGCATGTCTGCATTTGAGGACAGACAAAGCTATAGGAGGGTATACAGCCCATGTTATTAGTGAGGACCTTGGAGAGGAATCAGGTTACCTGGACATTGTTCAGTACGTTTTAAGAACTCAATGTATTTTTATTTTTATTATTTTTTTATTTGACAGATCAAGGGAGGCAGAGAGAAAGAGAGGGGGGAAGGGACGCCTGGGTGGCTCAGTTGGTTGAGTGGCTGCCTTTGACTCAGGTCATGATCCCCATCAGCATCCTGGGATCGAGTCCCACATCAGGCTCCTTGTTCCGCAGGGAGCCTGCTTTTCCCTCTGTCATTCTATCTGCCTGTGCTCTCTCTCCCTCTCTCTCTCTCTCTGACAAATAATTAAATAAAATACTTTAAAAAAAAGAGAGAGAGAGAGAGAGAGAGGGAAGCAGGCTCCCCGCTGAGCAGAGAGCCCAGTGCTAGACTCCATCCCAGGAGTAAAATCAATATCCTAAATAAAATAAATATCCTAACTAATATTACACTGTATGTTAACTAACTAGAATTTAAATTAAAAATTAGGGGGAAAAAAGCATTAAATAAAAATAATAAAGTGTGCTTCATCCTTTTAAAAAATTTATGACAATCCTATTTTTTTAACATATAACTATAAACATAAATGCATCGATAGGAAAACACCAAATTTCTTTTTTCTTTAAGATTTATTTATTTGGGGGCGCATGAGTGGCTCAGTGGGTTAAAGCCTCTGCCTTCGGCTCGGGTGGTGATCCCAGGGTCCTGGGATGGAGCCCCACATCGGGCTCTCTGCTCAGCGGGGAGCCTGCTTCCTCCTCTCTCTCTGCCTGCCTCTCTGCCTACTTGTGATCTCTGCCTGTCAAATAAATAAAATCTTTTTTTTTTTTAAAGATTTATTTGAGAAAGAGAGATGAGTAGGGGGAGGAGCAGAGGGAGAAAGAGAATCCTGAAGCAGATTCTCTGCAGAGTATGGAGCCGGACACAGGGCTCCATCCCAGGGTCCTGGGATCGTGACCTGGGCTGAAATCAAAGAGTCAGATGCTTAACCAACTGCACCACCCAGGTGCCCTGGAAAATCACCAAATTTCTAATGGCAGTGGGATCTCAGGTAGTTTTTTGCTTTTTTTCTCCTATTTCTATACGTTCTGTATTCTACTTGAAATTTTTTATGCTGAGCAAGTATTTGTATAATAAAAATGAAGCTAATATTATGGACAAGAAAGGAAAAATACAAGCTGTTCAAATCATCTGTTTGAAAATGAAGGAAAAGTTAATTTATTCAGTAAATACAATTTCTCTGGAGGAGGAGAGAAAGGAGTCATTCAATGTGTGAGCAACTGTTGGGTGCAAGACAGGTTGGTGGGTACCAGAGTAAATGACACACAGTTCCTGCCTTCCAGAAAATCAGTCTAGTAAAGGAGAAAGACAAGCACACAAATGAAAATGTACTGTTTTTTTTTTAAGATTTTATTATTTTTTTAAAATATTTATTTATTTATTTATTTATTTGATGGAGAGAGAGACACAGTGAGAGAGAAGGAACACAAGCAGGGGGAGTGGGAAAGGGAGAAGCAGGGAGCCCAGCAGGGACCCCAACATAGGGCTTGATCCCAGAACCCCGGGATCATGACCTGAGCCAAAGGCAGAGACCTAATGACTGAGCCACTCAGGTGCCCCAAGACTTTCTTTTTGTAAGTAATCTCTAAAACTGTCACAGGGCTTGAACCTTCAACCCCAAGGTCAAGAGTCACATGCTCTACTGGCTAGACCAGCATAATGATGCTACCATACAAAACTTGGTAAAAGTTACAGCTCCTGACCTCTGATGGGGCAGTCTTTCTCACTGCTCTCTAGTCATTTCAATTGCATTTCCTCTTATTTTTTTTAAGATCTTATTTATTTGAGAGAGAGAAAGAGAGAGAGTACACGCACAAGCAGGGAATGGGGGACGAGGGAGAGGGAGAAGCAGACACTCGTGCTGAGCAGAGAACCTCACATGGGGCTCAATCCCAGGACCTGACCTGAGCCAAAGGCAGATTCTTAACCACCTGAGCCACCCAGACACCCCCGTGATCGATTTTTATATGTGTTCCATGGACCAATGAAAAGCTAAGAGTCTGGATGTTGGCTACTCCAGGCTCTGTTCTGGGTTTCTTACGTAGAATAGTAGTTCATTTCATCGTCACAACCACCTTCAGAGATGGTTATTATCTCTAATTTATAGATGAGAACACGGAGGCACAGAGAGGTTAAGGCCACCAGCCCAAGGTCACACAGTCTACCAGTATCATCTACCAGTCCGAGACCCCTGTTTGGTCCGAAGAGGATTGGAATTCAGTCTATGCCACTTTCTGGCTGAGGGCCCTCAGGCTAACTCTTCCCAGTTCTGAGGCAAGTTGGAGCCTTACAGACCCAGGCCAGCCATCCACCAGCTAGCAACTTAGGAAGTAAGTGAATCTCTCCATGGTTCAGTTTCTTTTTCTGCAGAGCACGGACATGGACGCTGCCTCTACAGGATACGGTGCTGATTCAGTGAGATCAGAGCACTGTGGCTTTGTCTAGGATACTTCTTGAGCTACAGGGTCAAGAACTACACGCAGATTTCCGACACAGATGCCTCCTGATTTTCTACAAGGCTGCCGTACAATAAAAAATATATATATAACTTGTCTTTGTCCCAAGATCGGGCACAGAGCTTCAAAAACTCTTAGGATTTCCTGAGTGATAAGACCATCCTTCCTTATTCATAACAAGCCCCTTTGGGTCATGACTGAGTTTAAGCTAACAGGTGACTCATTGCCATCTCTGAGAGCCCTGGGAGAGCTTCAGGATCGCAGGGTCCAGGGAGCCCCTGCATCAGGCTCCCTGCTCAGCAGGAGAGTTGCTTCTCTCCTTCCCTCTGCCTCTTACCCCTGCTCATGCTCTCTGTTTTCTTTCATCTAAATAAATAAATCTTTTTTTTTTTTAATAAAATGAAACTCTGAACAATGATGTTTGGAGAGCTTTTGGACTGGTGAACAGACTGATATGGCAGGATGTGGTACATACCCTAATTCCGCAGGGACATCATAAGCTTCTGGATTCAGGACCCTTCCAGACCTCACTGCATTTCTTCCTCTCGCTAGTCATTTGTGTTCTCTATAATAAAACGGCGATCATAAACGCAGTGCTTCCCCGAGTTGTGTGTGTCATCCTGGCAACTTTCTGAGCCTGAAGGGCCGTCGTGGGAACCCTGAATTTGCAGCCAGGTTGGACAGAAGTGTGGGGGTAACCTGGAGACCCAGGACTTAAGGCTGAATTCCTTCACCTGTGGGGTCTTCACCAACTCAGGGCAGTTCATGTCAGAATTGAATCAAATTGTAGGACATCCGATTGGTGTCAGAGAATTGGTGTTGGAATGTAAAAGGTTCAAAGTCCCAGCCCTTCCTACTGATCTTTGGCATTTTCCATCTTTTAACTCCCTCTGATAGTTCAGAACCCCCAGCCGTAGGCAAGACTGATTAGTAGTATCATGTGCTAGTTGACGCTACAGAAGGAGCTAGTCCGTGGCTGTTTGCCTCCGTGTCCACACTTGGGAGAGCCCCACTCGTGCTTCCATTACGTGAATTAGGAGTAGCATCTACCATGGAGCAAAGGATCCAGTGTGCACTAAGAACTTTTCATAATTTTCTTTTTCCTGGAAAAGTATGTTTATTTACCACTTCCTGTTAAAGGTAATTTGAACCATGGAGAGGGAAGTAGTGGAATTTGTGACTTAGGTACATAGATTAGAAATAACAGGATAATAGGTACGTGCAAATCACATATCTGATGAAGGACTTTCCAGACTCTCGAAACTCAGCAAGATGACAACCTCACTTTTTTTTTTTCAAGATTTTTATTTATTTATTGGACAGACAGAGATCACAAGTAGGCAGAGAGCCAGGCAGAGAGAGAGGAGGAAGCAGGCTCCCCACTGAGCAGAGAGCCCGATGCAGGGCTTGATCCCAGGGCCCTGAGATCCTGACCTGAGCCAAAGGCAGAGGCTTTAAACCCCGTGAGCCGCCCAGGCGCCCCCAACCTCACGTTTTTATACAGATTTTTAAATTTATATGCCAGAGAGAGCACGCACAAGAGCACATAAGCAGGGAGAGAGGCAGCCAAAGGGACCCTGAGCAGGGAGCCTGATGCAGGGTTCAATCCCAGGACCCTGGATCATGACCTGAGCTGAAGGCAGACGCTTAACGACTGAGCCACCCAGGTGCCCCTTCTTTCTTCTTTTAAGTAATCGTAACACCCAACGTGGGGCTCAGACTCACAACCCTGAGATCAAGAGCCACACGCTCCACTGACCGAGCCAGACAGGTGCCCAGAACACTCTTTTCCAAAGAAGTTGTACAGATGGTAAAGACGCACAGGATCGTGTTCATCGGTCGTGAAGGACATGCAAATGCAAACCACTGTGAGGCTCCACTACACATTTGTCCGAGTAGCTAAAATGAACCAAGACCGACCGTACTGAGTGTTGCCGAGGAAGTGGCGAGGTTAGAACTCTCCTGCCTTGCTGGTGGGAATGCCAAATGAAAATGGTACAGGGGCGCCTGGGTGGCTCAGTGGGTTAAGCCTCTGCTTTCAGCTCAGGTGGTGATCTCAGGGTTCTGGGATCAAGCCCCGCATCAGGCTCTCTGCTCAGCAGGGGGCCTGCTTCCCCCTTCCCCTCTGTCTGCCTCTGTCTACTTGTGATCTCTCTCCGTCAAATAAAATCTGGGGAAAAAAAAGAAAATGGTACAACCGCTCTGGAACAGTTTCGCAGTTCCTTAAAAAATTCAACCATGTTTCACTGCATGATCCAGCCCTTGTATTCCAAAGTGTTTACCCAAGAGAAAGGAAAGGACACCCCCACACACAAGACACAGACACATACGTGAATGCTCGTAGCAGTTTTATTTGTAATGGTCCCAAACTGGAAATAGCCTGAATGTCCAACAGGTGACTAGCCAAACAGACTATGGGACTTCTGTGAAATAATAGACTTGTACTTGGCAATGGTAAAGAGCGGTTATGAATGCGACGACATGGGCGAACAACACGGGTGAATCTCAGATAATTTGCTTAGTGAAAGAGGCAGAGAAAAAAGTGTATACTCTACGATCGTATTTATATACATTCTGAAAAATGCAAATTCATCTATAGTGATGGAAAGCAGTTCAGTGGATACGTTGAGCAGGAGGGCAGGGTTCCAAAGACGCGGGGGAAACAGGGTGGTGGTGGTTTCCCAGGTGTATACACATGTGTCCTCAACAGATAGTACTTTTTCAATTCATGCGGTGTATCGGATACCAATTTTCCCTCAATAAAGCTGGCTTTTAAGATTTCATTTTTATTTTTTTTGAAAGCTTTATTTCTGTGAAAGAGAGAGAGTGTGCACGTGCACAGAGGTGAGGAGCAGAGAGAGAGAAGCTCAAGCAGATTCCCAGCTGAGTGCGGAGCCTGACTGGACCCAGGATTCAATCTCACAAACCTGAGATCACAACCCGAGCCAAAACCAAAAGTCAAATGCTTAACCAACTGCGGCATCCAAGTGCCCCTTTAAGATCTTTTTTTTAATGTCATCTTTTTTTTTTTTTAAAGATTTTTTAAAGATTTTTAAGATTTTAAGATTTTCTGGGCCGGGGAAGCACACAAGGAGGGGGAGCAGCAGGCAGAGGGAGAAGCAGGCTCCCCGCTGAGCAAAGAGCCTGATGCAGGGCTCGATCCTGTGACTTTGGGCCTATGACCTGAGCCGAAGGCAGCCGCTTCACTGATTGAGCCACTCAGGCGTCGCTTTTATATTTAAGTAATCTCTACACCCAACATGGGGCTCAAACTCACAACCCTGAAATCAAGAGTTGTATGCTCTTGTGATTGAGTCAGCCGGGTGCCCCTCAATAAGGCTGTTTTAAGAAACAACAGAGGAAACTGGAGACAGAGAGCGATCTCTCATAGTTCTACTCACAACACTGATTATTATAATCCAGGAAAGGATTATCTTGGCTTTTTGTCTTTGTTTTTTAACCCATCACAAGGTTTTGTATTTTGATTATTTTTTGACTATATATATTTTTTTAAGATTTTATTTATTTATTTGACACAGAGAGAGAGATCACAAGTAGGCAGAGAAGCAGGCAGAGGGGAGGGGAAGCAGGCTCCCCACTGAGCAGAGAGGCTCGATCCCAGGACCCCAAGATCACAACCTGAGTCGAAAGCAGAGGCCCAACCCACTGAGCCACCCAGGCACCCCTTGAGTGATTATATTTAAACTTACATTTTATTATATAGTTTTTTGATACATACGAAAGGACATTCAGCACCTTGTCTGAGTTAGCAACCGACATACATCGAATGCCCACCAACCCATCTCCCAACCTGAGAACCAAGATTGGACCCAAACCCTTGCAAACCCCTGGGGTGCTTCCTCCATCGTGCTTCTACTCATCTGAGACCATCATCTTGAATTTTGTACTTTTTCTTTCCCTGATCGAATAGAGTTGTAGCCCACATATCAGACAAGAAATGGTTTCCTTTTGCTGGTTTTTTTAGCTTTTGAAAATGCGACCGTACTGTGTGGAGTTTCATGCAATTAGTTGTTTGAGTTTGCTATTCGATCTCGGAGGCTCCTCTGGGTTGTGGCATTCTGTGTATTTTATGGTATTTTCAATTCTCCTTGTGGCCCTGCAGGCTGACTTAGCATTTGCTCTATAGGGAAAACACAGCTCAGCGACTGACCCTTCACTAGGATGCCGCAGGAGGACGGCCAGGCCCTCCCCACTCCGAAGTGCAGAAGTGCGTATTTGGGTTGTGGCCTTGACCTCTGACCCTCACTTGGCTATGAGTCAGTTCCCGGGTGTGTCTTCCACTTGCCCACAGAATGGCTCCAAGAGGCTGAGCTGCCCCATCTCCGAGGCTTCGCCCGTTGTCTTGTTCTTACAAGAACAGACACCACCGCCCTGACCCAGCCATGCCACTTCCGGAAAGTCACCTTACAGGATGCTCAAAGGCGCAGGGTGGCACGGGCATGGCATTTATTGCACAAGGATATTTATTGCAGTGTCCCTCGTAATCTCAGAGCCGTAGCAACACAGTTACATCGGCAGGGATCTAATCGCAATTAGTGAACAGGAGTCACGGCAGAGCTATACGGCGGAGCGCCCCTGGCCGTGAAAACGACAAAGGTGGGCGGCACCGATGATGGAAAGCTCTCCAGGACAGACTTTAAAAGGGTAAGAGCAGAATAGCGTGTGGAATAATGTTACTGCACGTATAGAAGGGGGAGAAGAGTAAATCATACGGAACTGCTTAAATACTTCCACAAGCATTCCGAAGTAACTGAGACCTAGTTCATTGTGTCTATTTTTTTTTTTTAAAATAGTGTGCCACAGACAAAGGCTACCTACTTAAAAAATACATAAATAAAATAACACTTTTAGTCTTTTTAGTGCAAATTCCTAGCCTCCTGGCCTTTCTTTGGCTTGTGGCCAGCCTGTGCTGCCAGTGACTACCTCCCCCAGCCCCAATGTCCCACTTTTTGGCATGTTACACGCTGAACTTCCCCAAACCCCCTTTGCAAACCCCGGTGGCGCCACAGGCTGGGGAAACCTGCCACAAGGTGGCGCTCTTTGCTGGCTGCTGCTTTGTCCGGGGCGGGGAAGGGTCCATCCTCTCTGCTCTGGAGAGGCACCTGGCCTGAGGGTCAGGTGCCTCTGCTGAGTGGGATCCCACCTCTCCACCCCTGGCACTCCTCAACTCGGTCCCACACCTCCACCAAGAAATCTGGAAAATGGGAAGGTAGGGATCTATCGATCACGTCCCTCCACCATTTGGTCCATCAGACGTCCTCCAGGCAGGCGCAGACTGTCCGAACTTGGGAGGTGCCTGTTACCCTCCTTCGGGTCTCAGGGAGAAGGGTAGGCGTGCTTGCCCATGTCCAGCTCTGTCTCCCTCCCGGTCTGACAAGCTCTTTCAGCCAAAAAAAAAACCCTAGGAGTTAGAGCAGACGGGGCTCTGCAGGAGGGCGGACAAGGGGACGACAGGACAACCTGGGATGGCCCGGGGCCCCTGGCAGGGCAGTAGGGACTGGGCTGCTGCTCTTCACGTAAGCTGCCCCATGCATCCATTTATCAAATACCAGCAACCCAGCGGGTGGAGAGGAATTCTTCATTCAAACTCTTGTCTGGAATATCAGAAGATAACTGGGCCACATTGGAGACCCGACCGCTGGGCCTTTGCTCAAGCTCTTCCCCAAACCCAGGGCCTTCCTACCCTAGGCAGCCAGGGTCCTGTGTGGGCACCTGACCTCTCCTTCAAGGCTAGCCGCCATCCTGCCTCTTTGGCCTCACCTGCCCAGAGGCTCCAGCAGTCGAGAGCAGCCTGGTCAGTGCAATGGCGGGGTGGGGTGCCCTGGCCTAAGGATACGGAGCCCTCTAAGAGGAAAAAGTGCGAGAATGACAATGCAAAGCCCAAGGTCCGCCATGGGCAGACAGACGTACCCTTGCGATGCAGGCTCCGGCAAGGATCACTGCCTTCACTGGGAGCTGGTCCATATCTTGGTACCGACCCTCTGTGAGCCCAGGGTCTGGCGCTCAGGAGGCCGTCTGGGAGTACTGGTGAAACGGACACAGGCTGATCTTCCCCGAGTCCAGCCTGCGGACGGTGTCCGTACTCTGCAGCCGGCCTGGTGGAACGCGCTGATACCTGGGCAACAGCTGGGGGCAGGGAGGTAGCCCCAGGCGTGGGCAGGGACACAGCTCATAGCAGACTGTGTCTATAGCGCAGTCAGTGGCTGGCCCTTCCCAGGCCCTGGCTGCCCGGTGAGATCCCGGGTGGGGAAGGGGTGCCCTGGCTGAGAATCCCTTCGTTCGGGGTCCTAACCCCACCTGCATGATTCCTGGGCCACAAAAGAGGCCTCACACTTCAAAGCCGAGGGCTCATGCTGAGCAGGGGAGTCTGGGAAGACAGTACCCCCGAGATGACTTTCGGGGACACTGGCCTCTCCATCAGCTCTGCCTGGCTCCCCCATGGGTGGCCCCCCTTTTCTGGTGCCACAGAGAGATGAGCTGGAGGGAAGGAGGGGAGGGGGAGGGAGATGAGACCGTGGGCTCAGCTTCCCCCCCCCCCACAAAGAGGGATCAGTGGAGTAAAATCAAACCAGCTTTAATACCAATATAGTCTCTCTTTTAAATACCATGTTCCCCAGGACAGGGTGCAGGGGGCAGGCTCTTGGCAGGAAGAATGGAAAGGAAATGTGGAACAAAATGGAATGGGTCGCCTGGGCCTGCCCCCACCCTGCCCAGGGCCCTTGCCGCAGGGCCCCAGCTGCGCACAGGGGAGGGGAAGGGGGAGGGGACAGCAGCTTCCTCTGGTCCAGTTTTGCCGGGGGAGGGGGGGTGGGGGGGGCTGGGGTGGGCTCCCCTCCACTCCCCTCTATAGTCCCAAAACTCTTCTCAGGATTATTTCTGCCCTTTAGGCCAGCACAGCCTGGGCTCCTCTGACCGGGGAGAGGGCCCTCTGCCTAAACGGATGGCAAGGCCAGACCCGCCCCCTCAGTAGCTGCTCTGATGGCCGGTGAGGATGTAGAGGTTGCTGTGAGCCCCTGGGTTGTCGGTGGGAATGCTCTCAAGGATGATATCTCTGGAGGCGAGAGAGAACCGGATGTGAGCAAGGCAGGGAAGACCTGTGGGCACCTGCATCCGGCCGCAGGCGCATCTGAAGGGGAGTTCGGGGCACTGTGTCCTACCTGTGGGCCCCGAGCACCCGGAAGATCCTTGTCTCGTCTGTGATCTCCTGGGTCACCTGGGAAGAAAAGAGGCACTGAGGCCACCCCAGCAAGTCCTCTCCTAAGGGGCGGGGCCAACAGGGCATGGGGTTGTGGGGGCAGCCAGGGTCCTGAGTTCCACTTACCTCGTTGGTGTCCAGGCTACGGCCTTGCATCCCATGACTCCAGAAGGCCAGCACGCTGTCTTGCAGACACACTAGGAGGCATCAGGCTGCCTCAGGCCTGCACCAGCTCTGAGGACACACCACCCCCCACCCCGCCCCAGCCACACCCTGGACCTGGCCACAGAGGTTCTTGCAGATGGAAGGTGAGCCGTGTGGCTCTTGAGAGGGGTTGGGGCCTGCCCCCTCATCCAGCTGCCCACCCCCGGCCCCCAAGGGGCCACAGTCCATGCTCCAGGCTAGGGACCTTCCCGGCCCCACCCCCATCCGGCTCACTCACCCACGGTCTCGATGGGGAAGTCAAAGGTCAGCATAGGCGCCAGTGCGGCCGTGGGCTCACCCAGCAGATCGACAATCCTCACGCAGCCTGTACAGGGAGAGGGCTGGTGGGTGCGAATGGGGTGGTCCCCTTCTGGGGAGGCGGACCCTTACTCACGTGGCTTCCCTCAGCCTCCCCGCGGCCCCTCCACTGCCCCCAGCCCTGACCTCAGGGGCACTCACGGTCAAAGCAGACTAGCACTGTGTCCCTGTCCACCTGGATCACCTGCTGGGCAGTGCCGGGGAGGCCCTCTGCAGGCAGACAAGGGAGACGGTGCCCGGCTAAGCCACCAGCCTCGCTGGGGCCCGCCAGAGGGCCAGCTGTCCCCACAAGCACATTCCAACCCCACAGCAGTCTGACAGACGCCCACACGGGCCAGTGTGGGGAACTGAGATTCAGAGTTGCTGAGTGACCCGCCTGCGGGCATGTAGAGAGGCAGAGGGGCATCCCAGGAGGCCGGGGAGGCCAGGGTTTCTGGAGCCGGGGGAAGCACCGTGTGCGACTCTGCCGCCATGGGACCGCATGTCTCGGAGCAGTCACACTCGCATTCTCTGCTCCCTCATGCGAAACACAGGCAGGGCAATGGCGACCTTGCGGGGCCATCGTGCAGATTAAGAAGGAAGGCCGGTGTGGGAGGCCCCTGGCTGGGGGCACAACTCGGCCTCAGTCCAGTGCTCCTGTCCTTCCTGACCCACGGCCACCCCCTCTGCTCCCCTGAGCCGTCCCAACCCAGTGTCCTGCTTCCCCCGCTCAGAATGAAGGCCTCGGTGCCTGCCTTGCCCAGTCGGGTTCTGTCCCTGCGGCCCCTACCGGTCTTGGTCAGGCTTTTTCTCAGCTGCCAAGCCTGGGGTCTCATGAAACCTTTTATTTTTTTTATTTTTTTTTAAACCAAGATTTTATTTATTTGACAGACAGAGATCACGAGTAGGCAAGAGAGGCAGGCAGAGAGAGAGGAGGAAGCAGGCTCCCCGCTGAGCAGAGACTGATATGGGGCTCGATTCCAGGACCCTGGGATCATGACCTGAGCCGAAGGCAGACACTTAACCCCCTGAGCCACCCAGGCGCCCCTCATGAAACCTTTTAAAGAAGCCCGGCTGGAGTGGCGCTGGGAGCTCTGGGCTTCCAGGCTCTCCGCAGGGCCCTAAGCTGCTGTGAAGCCAATCCCTAACCCTCCACTCCCCCCCCCCCACCCCCATCCCCCTACACACAGCCCTCCGGCTTACCAGGGGGTATGAGAACATCAGGAGTCAGACCAGCCTCCAGGGGCAGGACGTGGAAGAGGACTCGGCAGCCAGGCCCCTCCGGGCCCTCTGCCCCCACGCACACCTGCGGCAGCTCCTTCCCGTCCAGCACCAGGGGTTCCAGCATCCCTGCTGGGCTGGGCAGGGGGCTGGAAAAGTTCTGGGGGCAGCAGCGGTGCTCAGGTCTCCATTTCTCCCCCCAGGCCCACTGCTGCCGCCCAGGGTCGCCCCTGTCCCGGCCGCAGCCCTCCCCACCGCCACCCCCGTGGCGTACCTTCAGCAGCAGGAACTTCTGCAGCGGCTCATACCACTGCAGCAGGAGCAGGCTGGCGGGCAGGGCGGCCAGCAGGAAGGTGCTGCCCGTGTAGGGGTTCCGCACTGCAAGAGAGGCCGGCGATGGGGACCGGGACGTAGCTGTGACCTCCGCCCCCCCAGCCCCCAAAACCCGGCTCTTACCCACACGACACTGCAGGCAGCCTTTGGTGTCTGGAATCTTGGCGGACAGGGCAAAGCGCCTGCAGGGGGTGACGACCAGGGCGTGGGTCATGGGCGCCATCCAAGGTCAAGGCCCCCCTGAGCCCTGAGATGGGCACTATCCCCTTCCCTGCCTGATGGGGAGTTGGGGAGAGACTGAGGGTCCAGCGCCCACCTCCACAGCCTGTGCAGCAGGGGTGTGGGCACAGAAGTCCCTTCACCTGCGCCACTTTGGGCAGCTCGCTTGACCTGCCCCTGCCTCAACTTCCTCATCTGGAGAATGGAGGTCATTGTGGCACCGACCCCGCGGGGAGGAGAGGGCTTCCAGCAGAGCCCAGTGCGCTGCGCTGCGTGCACTCAAGCAGGGCTAGCATTTCCCAGTCTGAATAATTACTTTCCTGCCCACTGTCAGTCACTGAAAATCCTTCTGAGGCGAAGGCAAGATCTAAAAGCGGCCGTGAACGGAGGAACAAGGGCAGGGGAGGGCAGGAGCGGATGGTGGCTCCAGCCCCCGTGAGGCCCGTCCGAGCACCCGCACCCATCCACCCCACCCCCCCGCCCTCTGCCTGCCACATGTCACACATGTCACACGTCACAGCAGGGCAGGCGGGCCCAAGGGGATCAAGACTTGCAAGAAAACCACAAACAAACGGCCTCGGCTGAAGAGATGCCACAGGAGGCCAGCAGGTGGCTCAACTACCTGGGCCGCCTCGGCAGGGGGAGAGTAGGTATCATCCTTGCTTTGGTTATTGGCTGCCCCCCAAGCCCTCAGGGGACCTCCAGAGTCCGAGTCCTTCTCTGGGGAACAGGGTTACACGTCTGGAGGCCTCCCAGCGACCCAGGCCGTCTGCCCCTCTGTCTCCTCTCCCTTGGCTCCGGCTGCTCTCTGTCCCAAATGGCCTCTGGACGGGACAGAGGCATATATTTTTGTATCTGGTTTTTTGTTTTTTTTTTTTCCTCCAAACAATTCTGGCTCTCTGATTTTAATGTGCAAAGGGGACACCATGACTCTGTGACTTTCCAAACACACACCCAAGCTGGGGCTCTGATGGGCCCGTTTCCTGCAGGTCCTGGGACAAAGCAGAGGTTTGCTCGGGAGCTGAGTTCAGGAAGCCCCAGGGCCGCAGGGCTCCAGATGTGGTATATGAGTGAGGCCGCTGCAGGAAGGGCCTGGGCCCACAGCTCCCCCAGCTGGGGTAGCCACCAGCCTGACCTCTCTCGACGCCCCTACCAGCTCCCACCATGCCCCCTGGGCAGGGCAACATCCAAGCCCCACAGCGAGGACCCCTCCTCGAATCCAGACACAGCTGGCACACAGCTGCCGGAGGTCCCGCTTGCACATCTCAGACTCGATGCGACGACACCCCCATCTGACGACAGCTCTATCCTTCCTGCGGCCCAGGCCGAAAACCCCGGAGTCATCCTAGACTCTCGCTCCCACCCACCAACTGTCAGGAAATCCTGCTGATTCAACTTGCAAAGAAAACCAGAATTCAGCCGCTTTTTATCTCCTTCACTGCTACCCTGACCCGTGCCACCATGGCCTCCGGCCTCATGATTCCAAGAACCTCCTGACCGGTTTCCCTGCTTTCTCTTCACCCCGTCAGTCTATTCTCAACACAGTGGCTACAGGAATCCCTGGTCCATGAACCTCAGAAAACCTCAGTCCACGTCACTCTTCTGCAGCGGCCCTCGGGCTGCAGAGAGTCAAAGTCAAAAGGCCTCACTGTGGCTACCGGGCCCTCCCAGATCACCTTCCCTGTACTCCGTCCATCTGGCTACACCAGGCTCCTTGCTGTTTGTCAAATAGGCCAAGCCTGTTCCTGCCCCAGATCCTTTGCACTGGCCGTCCTGGCCCCCTGGAATGCCCCCCTCCCCAGATATCAACAAGGCTTGCTCTAAGTCTTTACTCAAACAGCACACGTCACAGGTCCTTCCTGACCACCTTGTTTAAAACACAATCCAGGCCCCACCCCTCCTATTTCTCCTTCTCCCCCTGCTTTACGTACCATTTCCCCCTCTGCACATCATCAGAGAATACGCTTTTTATGTTGATTGTTTGTTGTCTGTCTCTCGTGACAAGAGAGTCCAGAGAATACGAGGGACTCTAGTTCACAGAAGGCCCCAGACACGTCCAAGGTGCTGACCTTGGACATCCCCTGGACACCTCACAAAACACACGGCACCAACTCCCCCGAGGTGCCCCAGTCCCTCCCTTCTCCCTCTTGCTCACTCCGGTCAGGCCCCAGAGCCAGTCAGCCCTGCTTCCTGAACATGGCTCAAGCTGAACATGGCTGTCAGCACAGCCAGCCAGCAGATGCCTCTAGTCTTCATCTGTCTCTCTTGACCCCCAGCTCTAGGACAGGGCACGTGACCCAGGTGGGCATGTCCCCACCCCCTGAGCTCCTCATGCTGTGGCCACAGGGACAGGCTCAGAGTGCGCGGGGACCTAAGCTAGACCCATGGACTTTGTGGGAACCCCTTGGAAGCCAAGGTTCTAGTACCACAGAGCTGTTAGCTAAGGCAACGCTGGTCTGGATCGGCGGGCCTGCCTCCCTGGACAGGAAAGCCTACCTGAGGAGGAAGGGGATAGAGGAAAGCAGAGCCAAGAGATGCAGGCAGATTCCTGATGAAGCCGTTTAAGCCTGGATCCAGCTGGGCCTGAAGCTAACTCTACTCCTGACCTTGCAGTTACATGGGCCACTAAATCCCCTTTCCTGCTTCTGTCAATGACCCGCATCGCTGACAACAGGGAGAGTCCCGACTGACATACTAAGGGATCCTTCTAAAACGCTCCCCCTGCTGCTGGTGGTTGAACAAAACCCAGATCCTGGGCCTGGCATCAAAGGAAGGGCTCTGACACCCATGTGTCTTCCCCTCAGGCTGCTCTGCCCTCCTCCCTCTGGCCAGACGACTCCCCACATCACCCACAAGAATTCTCTCGTGCTCTTCCCCTGCCTGGAACACCCTTCCCAAATTCATCTGCACAGAAGCCTGCTGTGCACCTGCCAACCCAACGGCCTTGGGTGGCTGCCCTCCCAGAGGCCTCTGCCCCACCCCCCCACCAGCTCTCCCTCTGGTTCCCTGCCTGGCCAGGTACTGACCATTAAGGACGCATGTGATTTGCTGTCTCTAAGCCGAGCTTAGGCACAGACCTACAGCAAGTGCTTGCTAAGCATTTCCTGGTATCCTAACGACCACAGCTGCCTCACCAGGGTCTCCCTGCTTCCAAACAGGCCCGGAGACCCAGGGGCCGGGGATGGGAGCTACCAAGGCTCTGACAGAGGAGGCAACTAGGCTCAGACAGGCAGAGCAACCTGTGAGATCACAAGCCCAGTCCCATACAAGGCCATAGTCCAACCACGGCTCTGCCCCTCCACCTCCCCCCTTTCCTGCCCCACACCGCATCATCCAGGCTCCTCGGCTGGGGGTCCTGACCTGGGGATGATGCGCTGTGTGAGGCGGTTGGTGGGGATGGAGAGGGGAACCTGTTGCTGGAGTCTTCGCTGCTCAAACAAGCCTGGGAGGTCATGGGCCCAGATGTGCGTGGATTTCCCTGCCGGAGAGAGGGAGAGAGGGGCTCAGAGAGCGTGGATTGGGGGCGGGGCAGGCCCCAGCCCCTGGCGGCCCCAGCCCATACCTGAGAGCGACAGCAGCACGTTATTCACACAGTAGAGCCAGGTGCAGCGCTGCGAAATCAGCTGGAGGCCACAGAGCGATGGGTGGACGGGGAGTCGGCACCCCAGCCTCCCAGGGCCCTCCCCCATCCAAAGCCGGCCGGGCCTCACCTTCTCCAGCGTGTCCTCATGTAATTCATGCAGGTTGAGGGTGTAGATGCCTTCCTCGGCCCCCACTACCAGGAACTGGTCTGCGCGGTGGGGAGGGGGTCTGGGGTCAGGGGTCCGCCCCCACCCTTGGCCCAGGCTGGGGGATTCCTGGGCTCCCGCTTCCTCCCGGCCCTGGCCTACCCCGGGTGACAGGGTGAACCCAGGTGACAGCTGCGTGGATCCGCAGGGGGCAGCCATTGAAGACCTTGGAGAAGCAGGCGCCCATCTGGAGAGAAGGCAAGAGGCTGGTGAAGAAGACAGAGGTGGGGGGGGGGCAGGAGGTGGGTGGGGGGTGGGGAGCGGGCAGGCAGGGCTGCAGGACACTTACGTGCACCTTGGGGGTTGGGGGGAGCCCATGGCACAAGGATCTCTGGAAGGGAGGGACCAAGTCAGGGCCGAGGGGGCACCCCAGCCTCCCATCTTCCCGGTCCCTCTGGAGCGCCGTCTCACCTCAGGATCCTCCCTGTGCTTCATGGTGGCCCAGGCAGTGGGGAGCAGCGGGGGGCTGTTAGGGCCTGGGGGCGGCGGAGGTGGGGTTCCTGCAGGCACAGACCGGCTGTGAATTCCAGCTCCAGCCCCACCCGAGCTGGCCTCCTGGTCCCCCAAGACTGGACTCACCCAGGGGGCTGGAGAGAGGGTCTTCTTCGGCTGGAGGCTCAGCAGGGGACGGCCCCAAGAACGGGGCCCGCTTGATGGTTCCTGTGGTATCGTCTGGGGAGTCCAGCTCCTGGGAGGAGAGTCAGGGGACCGAGCCTGGCTGTCAGCAAGTCCCCTGTAACCTGGTCTCACCCACCTGTACCCTCTGCAGCCCCCACCCCCCAGCCCCAGCTCCAACTCCTCTCCATGCTGTACCTGGAGTTCTGAGGCTGGCCGGATGGTCAGGCTCCTGTGGGGGACAAACCAGGGGGACGTGAAGTATGAGATGTCACCGGGCCCCAGATCCAGCTGCCCGACCCCACCACCTTCCGGCCCAGTTCCTCACCTTTCCTCTAGGGCCTCCTCCACGGACTGTAGCAGGCTCCTGGGCAGGAGGCGATGAGGTCAGAGGTCAACCTCTTTGGCAGCCCCCCCCCCGTGGCTTCCCTCTCCCTCACTCACCCACTCAGCTCCTCCTTTCCCAGCAGCGTCCACTCCTCCTCCCACTGTGGGGAAACCAAGTCAGAAAGGCCCAAAGGGAACAGAGAGAAGAGAAGAAACGTGAGAGGGCACTCGAGGGACCATGGGAGAGAGCAGACAGACAGACAGATGGAAAATGACACGGTACAGGCAAGAGAGCTGTGATCGAGAGACAAGGAAGGACAAAGAAACTATGAAAGAGGAGGACAGACAAAAGGCAAGAGAAGGGGAGAGAGAAGCAGCAGAAAAAGGGACCAGAGAAGGGGACCCAGAGGTGGGGGGTCAGATAACTGGACCCAGACATAGAATACCAGAGAGAACCATGCCGAGCGGGTGGGGTGCGGGCTCATGTCTGTGATAGGCCCGTTTTTTAGAAAGGTGTGATCACGGTGCCCAGAAGCACCCCCCAACCCCCTTCGGTGTCACGGTTTTTCCCCAGGCCCCAGGAATCTGAGGCGCTCAACCTCTAGCCCAGCTCCTCCCACGCCGCCTGGGCTCACAGCCCCCCCTCACCACCGGCCCCCCTCACCGGCTCGTTTAGTGGGTCTGTTTCCTTCCTTCGTGGGGCACCAAATTTCACTTGGTGAACTGGGGGGCCCAGGGTATGCGAGTTAGCAAGGTAGTCTCTCGAATGACTCTCATACTCACACCAAATGCCCACACACAGCCCCCCACCAGATCCCCTACCACAGCACCCCCCACCAGGTCTATGCACACGGCTCCCCCACCAGATCCCACAGTCCCCAACCAAATCCACACACACAGTTCCCTACCAAATCCATACATGCAGCCCTCCCACCGGAACACCCCCCACCACAGCCTCCCACCGGTCCACCAACACAGTCCCCCCACCAGATCCCCCACAACCTCCCACCAGATCCACACACAGCACCCCAAATCCACACATAGCCCCCAAGTCCACGCAGCTACCCTACCGAATCCACACTCAACCCCCAGCAAATCCAAATCCCAGCCCTCTTACTAAATCCACACACAGCCCCCCAATCTACATACAGCCTCTCCCCAAATCCAGTCAGTACCCCGTCAAGTCCCCACGCCCCCAACTATATCCAAACACATAAGCCCCCACCAAATCCACATCCGCACACACAGCACCCCCCACCAAGTCCATATACATAGCCCCCACCAAACCCCCCTACAGCTCCCCTACCAAACCCCCACATGTGTCCCCCACTGGATCCCCCCCAAAGTCCTCCAACAAAGTCCATATACACAGCCCCCACCAAACCCCCCAACAGCTCCCCACCATACCCCCACATGCATCCCCCATTGGATACCCCCCAGAGTCCCCCTGCACAGCCCCCCACTGGATCCCCCACACAGCACCCAGACAAGTCCATCTACACAGCCCCCCACCAGTTCCGCACACACAACCCCACTAACCTCCCCTACCCCCACACGTAACCTGCTGAGCAGACTCACACTGGATCTCCGAGGGGGTCCTCTCGGCTGGGCCGTGCTGCCCCCGGGAGTGAATGGTGTCTGGAAACATGTCATAGGTCTAGGAAAGAACACAGACAGTTGATACGCACCTGACACTTGCTCAAAGTCCTTTACCCACATTTGGTTTTCACAACAACCCTTTGAGATTATCGTAAGAATCAGGAGAAGAAAACCAGCACAAAGCAGCAAGTAACCGGCTAAAGATCACACAGAGACCAGAAGAGAGCTTAGCCAGGGTCAGGTCAGCCTGAGCCAAGGGCAGGAATTTATCAAGTGGGGGTTCCTGGGGGGCAAGATGAGCCCAGGGAAGATTTCTAATGGGTGGGTGCCCCTGGAGGAAGGCTCCCAGTGCTGGAAATACTCAAGTCAAAGGAACCTGACCCAGGCCGCCTCTGCGTTGCTTCTCATCTGCCCGGGCCAAGATCCATTCTTCAGCTCCCCTCACTTACCTCTAGGTCACAGTCCTCTGGGGAAGGGGTTCCCAGGTGGGGGTCATTGGCTTTGTCCAACAGCTGTGTGAGGAGAGCCCGAGGGAGGTGCTGGGTTGTGAACGGGTGCTGGAGGATCGGGGGTGGGGGGGCACAAGTTGGTTCCTGGCCTCTAGGCCCCTGCTTGCCAACCCTTCGGCCCCTGCCCTGCCCCCATCTCCCACCTGCAGAAGCTTCTCTGCTGTTGGCCTCTTCTTGGGGTTCTTGGTCAAGGCCAGCTTGAGGAAGTGGTGGAAATTCTGGGTCCTAGTGGGCACAAGAGCCCCCCACCCCCAGACCCAAGTTAGCCCTCATGGGGGGCATCCTGCCGGCTCCAAAGCAGGGAGTCTGCTCCAGGAAGGAGACAGACTGAGGCCAAGGGCAGCCAGCCTGAGCGATACCACTGTTGTGACCGGGTGGCTCCTTGGTCATTAACCATGTGCCCTCCCTCCCTGCCCACACCGGGTCCCCGCGCCCAGGGGCAGGGGTGGGCCCCGCCCCCGCCCACAGACAGTCCACAAAGGCTGAGAGCACAGAGCTCCCCAGGTTGCACCCTGGGAGTTGGCAGAAGGTTCTCCGCCCCCGTGGAGACTGCTGGAAAGGAGGCCCCGGCAGGGGACGTGGGCCCTCACCAGCGCGTCTTGTCTCTCAGCCTGGGCGGCTGGAAGCTACTCTTCGACATAAGCATCAGGGCCCTGTGGAGAGCACGAGGTCAGGGGACAAGGTCTGCAGGGCACTGGAGGTCAGGCCAGGGGGCCGGTCAGTGTTCAGCAGACCTCATGGGGTGTAGATGGAAGAGAGGGGGCTGCAGCTCGCCCAGCTCGATGGCGGTGATGCCCAGGGCCCAGACGTCACAGAGCTCATTGTAGCCTCCTTTGCGTTCCACGGCGGCCACCTCTGGGGCCATCCTAGAGAGGGGGTCACAGATGGGATGGCCAAGTGCTCGATCTGTGCCCCCCCCCGCCCCCTCAGCCAAAGGCACAGCCTCACCAGTATGGAGTCCCAATGAAAGACCTCCTCTTAGCCACGGACGCCGTCAGCTCGCCTGACACCCCAAAGTCGGCTGCAGGGACAAAGAGCTGTTCCCACCTGCCCTCTGGCTACAGCTCCCCACCCACCTCGAGGGCTGAGGCTCGGAATGCACCTAAAGGGTTCAGAGAGCAGGCGGCCCAGGTTCAGCCGCAACTGCCACACGTCCAAGTCGAGGCCAGGGCCCCCTCCAGGAGGGGTCAACCACCTTCTATCCCTGACCAAGTGTGGAGTCCCAGGTTAGACTCCATACAGACCCAACCACATCCAACTGCTAGTGGGGAAAGAGGGCGGTTCCATGTCCTCATCGGGGAAGCTGAGGGTTAAGCGGTGAAGTGACTCGCTCAAGGACACCCAGCCCTCCAACGCAGACCTTAAGACTCCACAGGCTTCCAGAGAACCCTCACCCTGATTGTGTCCCCGGGGTACTGACCCAGCTTGACATCTCCCTGGAGGGTGAGGAGAAGATTGGCTCCCTGTGGGAATGGAGGAGAGAGAATCCCGTCTGGTGCCCCCGAGAGCCTCCCCCCGCCCTCCCAGGATGCCCTTGGCGGGACCCCTACCTTGATGTCTCTGTGGATCTTCCCCTGAGAATGCAAGTGGTGCAGGCCCTGGGGACAAAGAGAAGCTCCTGAGAGCAGCCACCCAGGACTATCCCCCCCTTTCCTGAGCCCCCTCTCTCCACTGGGGCCCCCCACCCAAGCAGCTTCCTCCTCCCCTCTCCCCAAACAGGAAGTGACTGAGCCAAGAGGGAAATGTGCTGCTTCCGGCAACAGGGCTGGGGCCCCTTCCCCGCCAGGACCCAAAGCCCCTCAGGCCAGCTCTGCTTGAGCCACTCCACTCAACCCCCAACACACACACACACACATACACACACACAGGCCAGGCCAGCTGGGCTCCCTGCCCATAGCTCCTGGGACTGGGGGTATGAACAGCCTTAGGGGCCCGGCTACCTTCAAGGCCTCTCGGCAGACATAGGCAATCTGCCGTTCCTCCAGGGGCCCGGTGGCTGGAATGGAATGGGTGAAGGCTGGCATGGAGGTCTGGAGAATAGGCTGACCTTCCCAGGCCACCCCTTGTGGGGGAAAGCAGCAGGCACTGCCAGGTGAAATAGATGTTGACCACATCCCCTCCCTGCACAGCCCGGGATACAGAGCCCAGAGAAGGACACCGTTTCTCTCAAGGTCACACAGCCAGTGAGGAGTGGAGAAGGGCCCGAGTCTGGGACCCCAGCTCTTCTCTTATGCCCCATGCTGGGGAAGGGTGGGCTGGGAAAAGGCTGTGGCCCTCTGGGGCCTGGAGTCCCGGTCCTCACCGTGGTAAATCTCCTGCAGGGACCCCCCTCCGCAGAACTCCATGCAGATCCACAAGCGGTCATTCCTGGGGGGTGGAGGGGGCACAGAACTGGGGTGGGCACACAGCAGAGCCACTAGGGGGCTGCCTGGGGGTAGGCAAGGGGATAAAGCAGCCTCACCTGAGGTAGCTGCCAATATAGGCCACCACGTTGGGGTGACGGCACTCACGCAGGATGGTGATTTCCTGCTGGAGGGAGCTGGTGTCGTCCCCTGGGGAGAACAGGGCATCATGGGGAGGAGGCGCCTAGGGATTGCTCTAACTCAGTGCCCCCATCTGCAAAATGGGCACATCGGGGCCAGAAAGATCCCAAGTGACAGTACCTCCTGGGGCCTGCCCCTCAGGGGGTCAACTCTCAGCGCTCTCCTGGCGCTCCGCCCTCCCTCCAGCGCAGAGGCCCTGCCCCGGGCCCTCACCTGGGTCTAGCTTGACTATCTTGACCGCGGCCAGTTCGGACGTGACCGTGTCGCGGGCCTGCAGGGGCGGAGGAGGTGAAGCGGGATGAGGAGGGGGCGGGGCTGGGGGCTGGATGCGCGGTACGGCGCAGAGCCGGCACCCTCCCCGCCGCTCTCCCGCCCGTCCGGCCGCCTGGCGCACCTTGTAGACGTCGCCATAGGTCCCGGCCCCCACGCGCTGCAGCAGCTCGAAGCGGTCCCGTGGATCCTGCAGCGACACGTCCCGCAGCAGCGCCATTGCCCGGCGCCGGGCGGGCCGGCGGGCGGGCAGTCGTGAGCTGCGGAGCCGCGGAGCCGGCGCGGGGCGGCGCGGGGCGGGGTGGGGCGGGGCAGGACCGCCGGGGCGGGCGCGGGTGTCTCCGAGGCCGCGGAGGCGGGGCCCGGGCCAGGGGCGGGGCCAGAAGGGGGGGTGCGCAAAATGCCCCGCCGCCCGGCCGAGAGGAGGCGCGCGCGGGACAGGCCCTCGCGGGGAGGGGAAGCCCCGAGGCCCGGCGGAGCAGACCCGGCAGAGGCCCTTCGGCCGGCCACCGGTTCCCTGCGCCGTACAGGTGGGGAGTCCGAAGACCAGAAGGCAGAGGGAAGAGGGGACACCCTTTCCTTGTCCCGCCCGCCCCTCCCGCAATTTCCCCGATGAAACACGGACGTGTACTTTTTTTTTTTTTTTACAAAATGTATTCATCTTCCTTGGAACTGAAAAATAAATCTATGTACAAAACAGGAAGAGATCAGGCTCCCCTCACCCACTCGCAAACCCCGGCAGATTTCCTCCAGAGTCCCCTGAGACGGGCTGGACCTCGGGGAGGTTCCCAGAGGGTCGGAAAGAGGTCTGCTCTGATCTGGGGCCAGTTTGGTCAGGAAGGGGGCGGGGCTCAGGATTCACAGGCCGGAGACTGCGTTTCGTGTCCCAGACTCGCAGGGCAGAGAAGGGAAGAAGCTAGGATTTCCAAACTCTGAAAGTTTTAAGTTCCTTGGGGTCGGGGGCTTGGATTCCCAAAGGATGGAATTCTGAAGTGCGGAACTGTACTCCTAGGGGCCGAGCGGAGTCCCAGGTTCCCGAGTTGGAGGCGGGACCTGTGCTTCTGGGGTGTAGGGCAAAACCTCCGCCCCACAGGCAGGGAGCAACCATGAGCAGCCCCGGTCTGGCCCAGGGTTAGAGCCTCGGTTCTGAGGTGGGGCCTGTTTCCAGTGCTTGGACCTTTAAAGATTAATGATGGAGCTCCAAGTGAGGTTTCCCTTGGCCGGCTGGGATTCCAGGGGATGCGATCTACATTCCAATGACCGGCAGAGCCGGGGAGTGGTCTGCCCTCCCGCAAGTTGCAGCAGGGGTTCCGGGTGGGGGTGGGGCCTGAAGGAGGGGCTCAGGCCCCCTTGGCCCGGGGGCGGGGCTTGGGCTCGAGGGCCGGGTGGGGGTGACGGGGGTGGCCCCTCCATCGGGACCGAGTGCCCTTGTCCCCCCACCGCAAGGGCCGGCAGGTAGTTCAGAGGCCCTTGCGCTGGCGCTTGAGGAAGGAAAGCGTGTAGTCGCTAGGTGTAGACACCTTCTGCTTCTTCATCTGCACTTGCGACTGCGCCGTGAGCTGCAGCTTGATGGCGCTCGAGTTGATCTTGGTGGCCACCAGCAGCTCCTTCATGCCCTTCATCTTCTCGCTCTGGAAAGTGAGCACCGGGCCCTCGGGCGGTGGCGACGCCGCAGGCGCTGGCGCCGGAGCCGTGCTGCCTCCTTCCGGGCCGCGGGCAGTGCCGGGGACCGTCCCTGGGGGCTTCCGAGGAGGTCCTGACATCGCCCCCTGGCCTCCGCCCGGGACCTTATCCAGGGCCGGCTTTTTAGGCGGCGGCGGCTCCTCAGGCTTGGACTCACGCCGGGGGCCTCGCCGGCGTCCTTCACGGGCTTCCTCGCCCCAAAGCTCCTCCGCCTCGGCCGCCTCGGCCTCCCGACTCACGATGCGCACCTTCTGCCGTACCTGGCCAGGGAGGGAAAGTGGAGACCAGGCTGCAGGCCTGTGGCTGGAAGCCCAGGACCAGCCTCGGGCCACGCATCCCAGGGCCTCAGTCCTATCTGCACGCAAAGGGGACAAGCCAAGCCTCTTCAGGACCACAAAGGTTCTGCTTCGGCAGCCGCCATCACCCCCCTGGCCTCCCCTGCCGCCCTGCGCAGCTGCGCCTCACCTGTCCCTCGAACCGGCCTAGGGACTGCACGAGGAAGGTGGCCCAGCCCACGTGCAGCACCGGCGTGGGGCTGCCCTCTTCCCACTTGCAGATGCCGTCATAGAACCGCAGCAGGTGGGCAAAGCACTCCGGGTCCTGCAGGGCAGAACCCTGGCTCTGGGCACCCTGGGCAAGGGGTAAAGATGTCTTAGATCTTTCAGAACCTCCTTCCTTTTATAAAACCAGTCCTTAGCCAGGACTTGGGGGAAGGCAGAAGCCAACTCTTACCTATACCCCACCCCCCCAACTGAATGAGGGGCACTGACCATGAGAGAGATGGGCTTCCACACCCTTTCCCTGCAGGCACAGAGTAGTGACCCCTAAAATACCCTCAGCTCCCTCAAAGCCAGGCCAGGGACCCCCTACAGCAGATAGAATGTAGCTCTCCATGCGGGGCCACCTTCCCCCAGCAGGCCCCAGTCCCACGCAGCAGTCCCTGTGGCCACGGGCGGGGAGCTCTGCTGGGGGGCAGGGAGGCCCGCAAGGTGAACACAGGCTGCCCCTCCAGCCCTTCACCTGGGTCTGCTCCCCTGGCCGCTCCTCGCCGGCCTCCAGCAGGCTGGCTGCCTCCTTCAGCAAGTTGGGGATGACATCATTGGCTACTTCGAAGAACTCCTTGTAGATCTCCTCGTCCTCACGGCAGTAGTTGTAGCTGTGAGAGCAGTAGGGCACTGTGGGGTCTGGGCCATGGCAGGGACCCCCAGGGACCTGGTGAGCGGATGGAGTCTTCCCTTGGAAATCATGGGTCTGAGTAAGGGGTGGGGGGAGCATGGGGCGGGGGGTACAAGTTCGACTGCTGGATGGCAGTGGTTGCAAACTGGGAGGCCATGGGAGCCAGGGAAAGGTGTGAGGCCCTCATCAAGGGGTCCCAGCCTCCTGGGTGATGGTGGCTTTGGCTGTCTGGGGACTGGAGGGAGAAGGGGTAGGTAGGGCTGGGGACCCAGGCCTCACGCCTGGATGAGGGTGGTTGGAAATTAGGTAGAAGGGGAAGGCCAGCCAGCCTGAGGCCCTGGCAGGGGCATCCTCACTCCTGGATGACAGTGGCCGTGTCAGCCCACGCCTGGAGGGCTTCGCGCACATTGCGGTTGCGACAGTGGTAGCCAGCCAGGTACATGTAGGGGTAGATGTGCTCATCCCGGTAGTAGGTCTTGGCTGAGGCAATGCCCTGGGGACAGAGTGGAGGGACCTCAGGGCGCAGCCCCAGTGGCCGTGGATGGCAAAAATCCCATTCGGTCACACCCGTGAGGCGCAGTGGGCCGATCCCAGAGAGTCTCGTCTCTGATCTCACCCCACCCCCCTCTGTCCTCTCTGCCAATTGCTCCTGCCCAGGCTCTGCAGGGGGCTACCTGTTGAGGCCTGGACCACACTGCAGGGGGCAGAGACCCCCAGAGAACAAGGGCTAGGAAAGGGAAGGGACCCATTCTCCAAGCTCGGGACGCATCCATTTCCCGGACACACTCCTACATAAACACCAAAGGCTTTTAAGCCGGGCCCAATGTCCCTCCTACTCCCCAAGCCCCACAGAGTTAACAACCCCTTCCTAGGGCTCCCGCCACAGGTGACCTCTATTATACTCTAGGACAATAACAGGCAGCAGAAAAATTCAGACCCCAGCCCTCCCACGCTGGGGAACACAGAACACCCCTCAGACAGCCCTCTGTGCCCTCAATACATGCGAGGCAAAAACTAAATGAGACACGGATGGGCGATACCCCTCGATACACGTCAAGTTCCTCTCTCCTCACCTGCCCCCCCCAGTCCCCAAACAGAATGGGACCCCAGCCACTGTTGGGCCCCCCTTCTGTACCCTCCTGAGATGTCCCCACCTTGTGGTAGAGGGTGAGTGGGTCTGGCCGGCCGGGGGTGGGCTCCAGTTCCTCCAGATCCGCCAGGTTCCCCAGTGCCATGGGGTACCTGGGAAAGAGTCATTGAGTCCAGGCTGCCTCCCAGCCACCCGCTCGGAGACCCAGCCTGGCCACTTTCCCCTACTGACCTTTCCAGATGTCCCAGGTCATAGAGCAGCCAGAGCAACTTCTGGGGGTGGGGGGTGAAGAAGAGAGAGAGAGAGAGAGAGGCATGAGGGGGAAGGGGAGGAGGGTCTCAGTCTCCCAGGCAGATGGGAGTTCAGCAGCAGCAGGGACCTCCCACCAGGTGGCTGGGATCAGAATTGAGGAACCAGCCCCTTCGGGAGTCCGAGCCCTTTCACATCCCAGTTCTACTTTTCCCAAGAGCCCTGGGAAAGGCCAGGCAGAGAATGATCAACCTGTGTTCTGGAAGGGGAAGCTGCAGCTCGGGAAGGGAAAGCGCCCCCACCCGGGGTCCCCCAGGCACCCCTCACCTGCTGGAGCTGCAGCAGCTCCAGGGAGTCGGTGTGCAGGTCGATGGAAGGGTTGATGGCACACACCATGAACGCCACCTCCATCTTGCGGTCACAGCGCAAGTACGAGCCTTTCAGGTACAGCCAGCTCTTGGGAAAGGACAAGACCAGATGTCTCAGGATGGCCCACTTGGGCTTGTTCCAGAAAATGACCACCAGGAAAAGGGGATTCCCCCCTCATTCCTGGCATATGGAGGTGATGCCAGGAGGAGGGGAAGTGGCTTGGGCTAGGAGAGAAGAGTACCAAGTGCACCAAGTTGGGGGAGGGGCAGTACCCGCTCAGCCACACCCGCGTTGACCGTCTGGCCCCTGCGATCCTCGTTGCCCTTGCCATGCCAAGTGACCTCAGCTGTCTGTTCTCCGTTGGGCCCAAACACTACCCAGGCGTGGTCCTCGGACAGGGCCAGGTGGACATCGCGGAGACCCAGAGCCTGGCAGGCCCCCACCACGGCAAAGGCCACACCAGAGCTGTCCAGTTTAGTGCCTGTGGAAGGGAAGGAAATGCAAGAGGGTCCTCTGAGCTCTGACCTAGGGGAAGGGGCCAGGTCGTGATGGGCCATGCTTCCTCCCATGCTCACCTCCAGGCCTGTGCCCAAACCTTAGAGGCTCCTGCCCATCAGTTCTCAATCCCTTTCCTCCTTTGTGTTCGAAGCCTCTCCCTCCCCCTTGACGTGCTGCAGCAGAAGACATTCTAGGCTTTCCCGCAACTCCACCCAGTCTTTGACCCTGTCCCTTCTCTTTCTCTGCAACCACATTATAATTGCTTTATTGTGCCTGTTAGGTTATAACAGGGACAGCAAAAACGGGACCCTCTGGCCAACACTCCTTCTTCATACACCCACTAGTAGATACTCCTAATTTCTGTTACTCTTTTCCTGCTAGGCACAGAAGAGGCCTCAGATTCCTTCTCAGCGTGGCACTCCAGGACCTGATTGCCAGTCTACTGGGCTTGGAGCAACGAAGAAAGTTCTTTGCAAGCCCTGAGTCTTAAGCTCCTTGATGTGAAGCCCCTCCCTCATCTACTGACTTTCATGTTAAGTGTCTGACATGTAGCCGGTTTATGGCTCCTCACTCCCCAAATCTGCTCCTGCCTTCAGTGCCTCATACTGGGCTGAGGGACTCCTGTAGCTGCTCAAGGGTGGGGATGGGGGTACTGAGGAGGCAGAGTCAAGTGAGTGGGGTGCAGGCCATTCTGTGCCTTAGGCATTATCACTTCCCTTCTCTGGGCTTCAGTTTCCCTTGCTGCAAAGAGGGTAGTAACACTTGCCCCATTTCACAAGGCTTACAGGTCTTAATGGGTTCTGCAAACCAGACAGGGTTGTGAAGAGGTGGGCCAAGGTTCCCAGGTGAGACAGGATTCTCGCCCTTTGCCACCTGTCAGGCTCCAACCTGTGATGAAGCTGAAGAGGGATTGGATGTGGGCCCGATCCTTGAAGTAGGAGCGGCTGAGGCTGTTCCAGATGACATCGGAGACCTTCTTCACCAGTTCTCGGCTGGAGACACCCCCCTCTCGCGGGTAGAGAGACAGGTCGACAGCGCCACGGATCTGGGCGGTGAAGCGGGCATACAGCGCAGCGATGATGGACAGGTCAGCCACAGGGAAGTAGGTAAGCCCGCCAGGTGGGTCGGGCGCGGGGCTGGGCTGGAAGGTGAGCTCGGGCACATTGGTGGGGATGACGCGGTTGACAGCAAGGAAATGCTCCACGAAGCCCAGTACCAAGGACAGGAGCACCAGGTCCGGTTCCTCTCGGCCCAACTCGGCAGCGAACAGCCGCACCACGTCGTCGATGGAGCGCAGCGGGAACAGCGTCTTCTGGGCGGCCTTCAGCCCCATGGCGGCGGGCCTCGGCCTGCGGGCGAGCCGGAGGAGGGAGGGTCGGGCGGGTACGACCGGGGAGCCCCCTCCCAGGCTCAGCTAAGGTTCTACACCCCCACTCCCTACATTCTCTTGCTTTCCTGCCCCCCCCGCTCGTCTGTTCCCCCTGTTCCGTGGAAGACCCCTCAGCCGAGGCTGTAAGGGCCTCCTCGTCCCCCACAACCCTAGGAGCCGCGGCCCCGACGGGGGTGCGCCCCTAGGACCCCGCTGGAGAACCCTCCCTGGCCGCCCCGCCCCCTCTCTACGACCGTACCCCCGGGCACCTAGAGTCTGTCCGGAACACGCCCTTAGGCCAAGCCCCCCAAATCCCAAGGAGAGTCCTGGCCTGGGTCCCCCGCGCCCACCTCCGCGCTTACATCCCACACAAGGCACCACGGCGCCCGCCGCCTGGAGCCTGCTGGGAAATGGAGTTCCGCCCCTTGGGCCGCACCGCCTGCCGGGAAGTGCAGTCCCGGGCTCTCTCCTGTCCCTGCTGCGTCTTGAAATGGTGGCCGGCCCGACAATCCGCGGTGGCTGATGGGAGTGGTAGTCCCGCAGCTCTGGGCTCCTGAGCAGTAGGTGAGGAGTGGAGGCTGCGCCACCTTCCTGAGATCCTCCGGGATTGGTCACTCCATTTCACGCCCTCCAGGTAGGCCGTGGAAGCGCGGTAGATTCTGGGAGATGTAGTCCAGGGAGTGACGCAGGCATTCTTCAGGCTGCTCTGGCTTCGGCTTTCCCATGTAGTCAAGATGTGAGGAACACGGGTACTTTTAAACAATGCAGGGTTCCGTAAGTGCCTTCAAACCCTTGAGTTGGGTATTTATCCATATCCATTAACATGTAAATGTGACTACTGTATCTAGCAGTTCTTCCCTAGTTCTGTTCTTCAGGAAGTTTAATATCTGTGCAAAGAGGAACATTTAAAGAATCATTATAGTTACTTGTAATAGGGTAAGAGCGTATTATTGAGGGGGAAAAAAGCTTCAGAACGATATTTGTAATAAGATATTATCTACATTAAGAAAAAAATTTTAAGAGGCATTTTTTATTTTTTAAAAGATTTTATTTATTTATTTGACAGAGAGAGAGATCACAAGTAGGCAGAGAGGCAGGCAGAGAGAAAGGGGGAAGCGGACTCCCCGCTGAGCAGAGAGCCTGCTTCAGGCCTGGATCCCAGGACCCTGAGACCATGACCCAAGGCAAAGGCAGAAGCTTTAACACACTGAGCCATCCAGGTGCCCAAGAGGCATTTTTTTTTTTTTAAAGATTTTATTTGTTTATTTATTTGCCAGAGAGAAAGAGAGCATACAGGCAGGGGAGCGGCAGTCAGAGGGAGAAGCTCAGTGGGGAGCTTCATGCGGGGCTCAATCCTAGGACCCCAGGATCATGACCTGAGCCAAAGGCAGACACGTAACCGACGGAGCCACAAGTCGTCCTTATTAAGAACATTTCAAACCAATACTAAATAATTTCTACAGAATCATCCATTCACCTTCCTTATTAATTCAACAAGCAGGTTTTAGGTGCTTGTGGGCCAGGCACTCAGTCCTAGGCACTGGATGTATAGCAGTAAGGAAAACATCAAATTTCCACCCTTCTTCACCTCCATACGTATTTCCCCCCACATCCATAAGTCTAGTCTCATCATGAGAAAACATCTGGCAAGCCCAAACTGAGGAACATTCTACAAAACACCTGACCAGTACTCTTCAAAAGTGTCAAGGTCATAAAAGATGAGGAAAGACAAAAACTTGCAGATTAGAACAGAGTAAGACAGGACAACCAAATGCAACATGGTATTTTGGGTTGAAGTCTGGGACAGAACAAGGACATTAACGGAAAAAAATGGTCAACAGGGTGACTGACCTTTGTAGTTTGCCTAGGACTAAAGGGACTTTAGGAGTATAGGACTTTTGGTTTTTTAATAAAGATTTAAAAAAAAAATTTTTTTTTTTTTTTTTGACAGAGACACATCAAGAGAGAAAACCCAAGCAGGGGGAGTGGGAGAGGGAGAAGCAGGAAGCTGGACTCCCACAGAGCAGGGAGCCCAGTGCAGGCCTGGGCTCAGGGCCTTGGGCTCAGGGCCTTAGCCAAAGGCACACACCCAAGCACTGAGCCACCCAGGTGCCCCAGGAACATGGGATTTTAGTCTTAAAACCAAGTCAGGGTATCTGGGAACCCTCCCTGTGAAATTTAAATAAAGTCTATAGCTTTGTTCATAGTTTTCATCGGTTAGGTTTGATAAATGTATCCTGATTATGTCAGATGTTAACATTAGGGGAAGCTGGGTAGAGTGTATACGGGGACGAGAACACCAATGACCAAGCTCTGGGGTACTTCTTCTCATAGAGATTAGGAGACCAGGAGGAACAAGCAAAGAAGACTGCCGGAGAGATAGGAAGAAAATCAGATGAGTCTTTGTGCAGAAGAAGACAGAGGTGTGACCAATAGTATCAGATGCTGTTGATAGGTTAGCAAACTAAGCATGGAAGGCTGACTGGATTTGGTTCAGAGGGAACGCCTGGTGACCACGTTAAGAGCAGTTTGGGAGCAAAAACCTGGAGTTCCTTGGCTCAAGAAAAATGAGAGGAAAGAAATTGGCGACAGTGCTAACACTCAACACTTTCAGGGAGCTTTGCGGCAAAGATGGAAGAAAAACAAGATGGCAGCTGGTGGGCGGGGCAGGGGTTGGGGGGAAGAGGGTCAAAGGAGGTTGAGGTGGTGATGGTGAATAGAGCCTCCAAAAGGGGCGCCTGGGTGGCTCAGTGGGTTAAAGCCTCTGCCTTCTGCTTGGGTCGTGATCCCGGAGTCGTGGGATCGAGCCCCACATCAGGCTCTCTGCCCAGCAGGGAGCCTGCTTACCCCCTCCCTCTCTGCTGCCTCTCTGCCTACTTGTAATCTCTGTCTGTCAAGTAAATAAATAAAATCTTAAAAAAAAAAAAATAGAACTTCCAATGCATGGAGGGTATGAGAGTTCCTGAGTGGCATGTTTGGCCTTTGCTAGGAACATGAACAGTTTCCCTGCAATAATTGGAGAGAAGGCAGACTACATGGGCACATGTACTTGGGGACTTTAATGTTCTCGGTGAAACAGGAAACCCAGGTGGTGGTATCTTTCCCTCCACACCTTTGCTCAGATGTCACCTTCTCAATGAATCTGACCCAGACCTGACCAGCCTACTCGAGATCACGCTCTCTGAGGCGCCTGGATGCATCAGACTCTTGATTCCAGCTCAGGTCATGATCTCAGGGTGCTGGGGTAGAGCACCCCCCGCCCCCCCCACCCTCCGCCCCCCGCCTTGGGCTCTGAGCTCAGGAGGAAGTCTGCTTGTCCCTCTGCCCCTCCCCCATGTGTGCACCTGCTCTCTCTCAAATACAGTCTTAAAAAAAAAAAGATCAGGGGCACCTGGGTGGCTCAGTGGGTTAAGCCGCTGCCTTCGGCTCAGGTCATGATCTCAGGGTCCTGGGATCGAGTCCCGCATCGGGCTCTCTGCTCGGCAGGGAGCCTGCTTCCTCCTCTCTCTCTGCCTGCCTCTCTGCCTACTTGTGATCTCTCTCTGTCAAATAAATAAATAAAATCTTAAAAAAAAAAAAAAAGATCATACTCTCCAACCCAAATTTCTCTTTCAATCCCTCCACTCTGCTCTACTCACCCCCTGCCCCACCAAATTAGTAACACTTTCTAGAACAGAGTTTCTCCACCATGGCCATATTGACATTTGAGCCTAGAAAATTCTTTGTAGTTGGAGACAGCCCTCTGTGCTCTGGGATGTTTAGCAGCATCGCTTGTTTCTATCAACTAGATGCCAGTAGCCCGTCTTCCTCTGTTGTGACAGCTGATAATGTCTGCAGACATGGCCAAGTGTCCCCTTGGGGGGGGAGCAAGATTACTCCCAATCGAGAACCACCTTTCCAGCATCTTATATAACTTATTTGTTCATTGATTATCTCCTCCTACCAAAAAAAAAAGCTCCACGAGGACAGGATATTGTCTCTTTCGTTCACTGATGTGTCCCATGTGCCCAGAATAGAGTCTGGTGTACAGTTGGTCTTCAGCAAAGATTTGCTGAATAAATAGATGAATTCTGCAGGAGAGTAACTGTAATGATTGACCTGGAATTTATGCTGTGTGAGGCGGGACGAAAGACACATCAGGGACGAGTGACAGTCCAAGTGTGGCAAAATCAGTGGATTGTAGGTTCCAGTGGGGTCAAAAGTTTACTGGGGTTGGGGTGTTAGAGCTGGAAAGATAGGGGTGTTGGTTAGAGATGCTTGAGATAGGAATGCTTGGGATCGAAGTTACAGGGAGAGAGCTGTCGTTATTGGCAATGAAATGACCTAGCACGGTGCTTCCAGTAGAAATGTAACATGAGCTATATTTATAAAACTTTAAAATTCCTAGTAACTACATTTAAAAAAGTAAAAGACTTGGGACGCCTGGGTGGCTCAGTTGGTTAAGCAGCTGCCTTCGGCTCAGGTCATGATCCCAGCGTCCTGGGATCGAGTCCCACATCGGGCTCCTTGCTCAGCAGGGAGCCTGCTTCTCCCTCTGCCTCTGCTGCCATTCCGTCTGCCTGTGCTGGCTCTCTCCCTCTCTCTCTCTGACAAATAAATAAAATCTTAAAAAAAAAATAAAATAAAATAAAAAAAAATAAAAATAAAAAAGTAAAAGACTTAAGCAAAATTAATTTTAATTATGTCCAAATGTTATTTCAAGTTGTAGTCGATATAAAAATTATTAACGATAATTTATATATTTTTTGACACTGAGTTTTTGAAATCCGCTCTATTTTATATGCACAGCACATCTCACTTCAGGCTAGTCCCTTGTCAAGGGCTCCAGAGCCCGTGTATTTGGTGGCCGTCATGCAGGCGGAAGCAGCTTTCCAAGATGGCTGTGGGAGCGTGCGGCTGGGGCAGCAGCAGAAGAAGACGAGGTGCCATGGGAGAGGAGGGTTCAAGGAACAGAGAGACCCAGGGCTGGGTCATGCATATGTTCTATCAGAGTCTCTAAGAATTAAAACTGGAGTAGGAATGGGGCGCCTGGGTGGCTCAGTGGGTTAAGCCGCTGCCTTCGGCTCAGGTCATGATCTCAGGGTCCTGGGATCGAGTCCCGCATCAGGCTCTCTGCTCAGCAGGGAGCCTGCTTCCTCCTCTCTCTCTGCCTGACTCTCTGCCTACTTGTGATCTCTCTCTGTCAAATAAATAAATAAATCTTTAAAAAAAAATAAAAAATAAAACTGGAGTAGGAAGGAGAGAGTGACAGCAAGTCAGGAGCTGGAATGCATGCCCTCCTGAGTGTCCGAAAGGAGGAGGAGGGTGTCCGTGAGCGGCAGTGAGAATCATGGAGAGCACCTACCCCACTTCCAGCCCCAGTGTTAGAAGGAGGTGCAGTAGTGACCTCAGGTTCCTGCTAGAGTGGGGGGTTGAGGGCCATTTACAGATGGGGATGCGGACATGGGGGATTTTGCTGGAGATGGCCATGAGCCTGGAGGGCACCGTGGATCGCTAGTCGGAACTGTGCATGGAGATGAGGTCAGAAAAGGGGACAGCCAGAGCATGGAGAACCTAGGTGACACTGAGCAACAGGGATAAAGGGCAGGACTAGTTTTGATGGTCCTGAGGCAGGAGTGAGGTGGGGGACCGGTGTGAGGGTGAGAGTACTGAGGGCTTCCTGCCAACACTAGGAAGGGCCCTAAAGCTCTGACTTGATTTCTGCTGATGGAAGCAAGGGGACTCGGGGAGGGTAGCCCCTCTTGATGTCTGCCAGTGTATGCATATATACGGGCACATATGACAACACAGAGACGTAAATTCACCTCATGGGGGGAGGGGAGAGAGTCACAGCAGAATTCACTTTCTAATTTACAAAACAAAAGGTATCATAATTAAAATTAATACAATTTTTAAAAGATTTTATTTATTTATTTGACAGAGACACAGCAAGAGAGGGAACACAAGCCAGGGGAGTGGGAGAGGGAGAAGCAGGCCTCTCGCCAAGCAGGGAGCCTGATGCGGGGCTGGATCCCAGGACCCTGGGATCATGACCTGAGCTGAAGGCAGATGCCCAATGACTGAGCCACCCAAGTACCCCCCAAATTAATTTAAAATAGCATCAACTATGTAATATTCTTTTTTATTTTTATTTTTTAAAGATTTTATTTATTTATTTGACAGAGAGAAATCACAAGTAGATGGAGAGGCAGGCAGAGAGAGAGAGAGAAGCAGGCTCCCCGCTGAGCAGAGAGCCCGATGCGGGACTCGATCCCACGACCCTGAGATCATGACCTGAGCCGAAGGCAGCGGCTTAACCCACTGAGCCACCCAGGCGCCCTGTAATATTCTTTTTTAAAAAAAAATTTTATTTATTGAGGCTGGTTAAATGTCTGCATTTGGCTTAGGGTATGATCCCAGAAACCTGGGCTTGAGCCCTATATCGGGCTCCCTGTTCAGTGGGGAATCTGCTTCTCCCTCTCCCTCTGCCTCCCCCTCCTACTCTAGTTCTCTCTCACTCTGCTCTGTCTCTCATTCTCACTCTCAAATAGAAAAAAAAAAAAAAGACACCCGCCCCCCAAAAAAGATTTTATTTATTTATTTTAGAGAGAGAGTGAGCATGCACCTGTGAGTGGGAGTGGAGGGTACAGAGGGAGAGGGAGAAGCAAGCTCCCCGCTAAGCATGGAGCCCGATGCGGGGCTTGATCCCAGGACCCTGAGATCATGACCTGAGCCCAAGGCAGACACTCACCGACTGAGCCACCCAGGTGCCCCGGCTATGTAATATTCTTGACAAAAAAGTTAAATGTGAATGTAATGGGGAAACCATCAGAAATATGTAAATTGCAGGCCGTTCTACAAAACAATAGGCCTAGACCCATGGGGAAAAAATGTTAATATCATGGAGGCAACAAAAATGGAGGCCAGTAGAATTGTTCCAGGTTATTGGAGACTAGAGAGCCTGGACCCCCAAATGCAACCTTTGATCTAGAATCAGATATCTGATTTTTTTTTAATGCCATAAAGTACATTTTGGGGGCGCCTGGGTGGCTCAGTGGGTTATGCCTCTGCCTTCGGCTCAGGTAATGATCTCAGGGTCCTGGGATCAAGCCCCGTGTCGGGTTCCCTGCTCAGAAGGGAGCCTGCTTCCCCCTCTCTCTCTGCCTACCTCTCTGCCTACTTGTGATCTCTGTCTGTCAAATAAATAAATAAAATCTTAAAAAAAAAAAAGATTAAAAAAAAGAACATTTTGGACACAGTCGTACCATGAATTGGGCAGCTTAAACAACAGAAAAACACAGAAATGTCTTGTCCCCCCATCTGGAATTTGGAAGGCTGAGGTCAGGGTGTCCGCCAGGCTGATTCCCTCTGAGGCCACGAGGAAAAATCTGGTCTAGACCTCTCCGCAGCTGCTGCTGGGGGGTTGCTGACAATCTGTGGTGGTCCGTGGCTTATAGAAGCGTCGCCCCAATCTTTGCCTGCACCTTCACATGGCCTTCTCCCTGTGTGTCTTTGTGTCTGCTTCTCCTTCTGCCCCTCCCCGTTTGGACTCTGTTTCTCAAATAAAATCTTTAAGAAAAAAAAAGGTAAAAAAAAACTTTTTTAAAAAAAAAGATTTTATTTATTTATTTAACAGACAGAAATCACAAGTAGGCAGAGAGGCAGGCAGAGAGAGAGGAGGAAGCAGGATCTCTGCCGAGCAGAGAGCCTGATGCGGGGCTTGATCCCAGGACCCTGGGATCATGACCCGAGCCGAAGGCAGAGGCTTTAACCCACTGAGCCACCCAGGCGCCCCCCCAAAAAACTTTTTTAAAGCAAACTCTAACCCCATGGGGCACAAACTCACAACCCCAAGATCAAGAATCGCACGTTCTACTGACTGAGCCAGCCAGGTCCTACAAGTTTTCCTTTTCTTAAAGTAACTGGTCATATTGGATCAGGGCCCACCTTAATGAACTCATTTTATTTATTTATTTATTTGTTTGTTTGTTTAAAATATTTTTAAAATTTATTTGACAGGCAGAGATCACAAGTAGGCGGAGAGGCAGGCAGAGAGAGAGGAGGAAGCAGGCTTCCCACTTGAGCAGAGAGCCCAATGCGGGGCTCGATCCCGGGACCTGGGATCATGACCTGAGCTGAAGGCAGCCACTTCACCGACTGAGCCACCGAGGCAGCCCTTCTTCTTCTTCTTCTTTCCTTTTTAAGATCTATTTATATATTTTAGAGAGCGAGCTGGGGGAACAAAGGGAAAGAGGGAATTTCCAGCAGACACCCCCTGCTGAGCACGGAGCTGGACATTATGCTCAAGCCCATGACCCTGAGACCATGACCCCAGCCGAAATTAAAGAGTTGGACACTTAACGAACTGAGCCACCCAGGTGCTGCATGGTCACTCCTTGTTCTTTTTTTTTTTAAGATTTTATTTATTTATTTGACAGACAGAGATCACAAGTAGGGGGGGGGGGGGGGGAGCAGGCTCCCCGCTGAGCAGAGAGCCCGATGCGATGCGGGGCTCCATCCCAGGACCCTGGGATCATGACCTGGGTCGCTCCTTGTTCTTAAGGGATGCCTGTGAAATAGGATGCCTCAGTGTAAGACGTCTGCAGCTTCCTTCCAAATGATAGCAGGGTACGTGCTATACACAAATGCAGATATGGATAGATACGGAGGGGAAGCCAAAGCAGCAAAATGTGAACAGTTGGTGAGTAGAGGTGGAGAGTGCTTTCTTGATCTTTCTGTAGGTTTGAAATTTGTCCACATAAAACATTGGAAGAAAATTAATTCTATTTATTTATTTATTTTTAAGACTTTATTTTTTTAAAGATTTTATTTATTTATTTGCAAGACAGAGAGATCACAAGTAGGCAGAGAGGCAGGCAGAGAGAGAGAGGGAAGCAGGCTCTCTGCTGAGTAGGGAGACTGATGTGGGGCTTGATGTGGGGCTCGATCCCAGGACCCTGAGATCATGACTTGAGCTGAAGGCAGAGGCTTAACCCACTGAGCCACCCAGGCGCCCCTTTAAGATTTTATTTTTAAGTAACCATTATGCCCAGTGTGGGGCTTGAACTCATGACCCCAAGATCAAGAGTCACAAACTCGGCTCAGTTGATTGGGCGGCTGCCTTCAGCTCAGGTCATGATCCCAGCGTCTTAGGATCAAGTCCCGCATCGGGCTCCTTGCTCGGCAGGGAGCCTGCTTCTCCCTCCGCCTCCGTCTGCCAGTGCTCACTGTCTCTCTCTCTCTCTCTGAGACAAATAAATAATCTTTAAAAAAAAAAAAAAAAAAAAAATCACACACTCCACCAGGTGCCCTGGAAGAAAAAAAAAATTTTTAAGATTTTATTTATTTATTTGACAGAGCAAGATCACAAGTAGGCAGAGAGGCAGGCAGAGAGAGAGGAGAAAGCAGCCTCCCTGCTAAGCAAGAGACTCAGTCTTAGGACCTTGGGATCATGACCTGAGCCGAAGGCAGAGGCTTTAACCCACTGAGCCACCCAGGCGCCCTGAAAATAAATTTTTAAAAATGTGAAAATCTTTTGGCTGAATCATTGCTGGGTGTCTGGGAAGCAGCCATTTCCCAGGTTTGGGGAGGATGGTTGCGGGCCTTAGCTTGCGAGAGGCCTCGGGGTCCCTGCCCCCTCTCCGGGGTTCTGCATCTCAGTGGGTGGAAGCAGACATTTCCAGAGGGGGTGAAGGCATTTTACACTCATTGCACCGAAGTCTCGCCAGAACATCCCATGAAGTGGGTCTTAGGATCCTCCATTTACGGATGGGAGGACGGAGGCGCAGGCGCAGAGAGGTCGGGTAACTTGTCCATGACTGCATAGCTAGGCTAGAATTCAGGTTGTCTGACTCTCAAGGCTGGAATTCCCAGGGGGCACCCTCCAACTCCCATTCCCAGCCAGATGTGACACTGGGGCCCCTTCTTGGTACTGTCCCCGGTTTAGGGCTGGCCATGCATCTCAGGGCATAGTCCTCAGCTCCCCAGGCCTTTCTTTTTTTTATTTTCCTTAAGATTTTTATTTATTTATTTATTTGAGAGAGAGAGAGAGAGAGAGAGAGAGATCGCAAGTAGGTAGAGAGACAGGCAGAGAAAGAGGGGGAAGCAGGCTCCCTGCCGAGCAGAGAGCCCGATGTGGGGCTCGATCCAAGGACCCCGAGATCATGACCTGAGCCGAAGGCAGAGGCTTCACCCACTGAGCCTCCCCAGGCCTTTCCTGATCCCAGGGGCACAGGCCGTGTCCTCCCTCCCCATGCACCTCAGGCCTGGGTCCTGCTCAGTCAGGGACCCTGGAGCTGCGAACAATGAGCGCCCTCCCACACCTACCAACCTGGGTGGGGCAACAGGGCGCCGGCGCCACAGGAGGGCCCGGCAGATCCCGGTCCGGCTCGCTCCACCCAGCTCTGTGCCCCCAAGGCTGTTCTGCGAGCTGTGGGGACCAAACTCGACAGTCCTCTGGCTGCTGCTTGTGTTTGGACAGAGGGAGGCAGGAGGTGGAGGGAGGTATGAGGAATGTACTCCTGGGCTGGCTGCCATGCTGCTCCGCCACAGCCAAGTTCGAGGAGAGCCTCCGCTCCTATCGGGTGACACCGCCATCTCTTCCCACGCGGCTCGTGCTCAGGAGCCCCGGAGCCCCGCCTCTCCTTGGCAGGTTCCCTGAACACTGACCACGTTTCTGTAAACCGTCCCTTTGCTGTTGAACTGTCCTCACCCCCACTGGCATGTGTCATCTGATTCCTGGAAGTATGGGGGAGAGAACTCAATTCTTTTTTTTTTTTTTTTTTTTTTTTTTTAAAGATTTTATTTATTTATTTGACAGACAGAGATCACAAGTAGGCAGAGAGGCAGGCAGAGAGGAGGAAGCAGGCTCCCCGCAGAGCAGAGAGCCCAATGTGGGGCTCGATCCCAGGACCCTGAGATCATGACCCGAGCCGAAGGCAGCGGCCCAACCCACTGAGCCACCCAGGCGCCCCGAGAACTCAATTCTTTAACTATCCCGACATCCCGCTTCCTCCCTCCATCTTTGACCTCTCCCCGCCACCCCAGTTTCTGAGCCCCAGGAAGACAGATCCAGGCAGGGAGGCCAGCAGCTTAAAAAGTCATCTTTATTGGTTTCCAACTGACTCACAGAGCATCAAGGTCAGTCCCTCCTGGGAATATGGCGTTTGAAGAGATAAATACTTATTTTGCCCCCAACTTGTCAGTAGAGGGAAGTTTAATAAAAATAGTAATATAATAACAATAATAATGACTATGATCAATAATAAAATGCCTCCTATGATCCCCCTAATACACAGGTGGTTGAAGCTTTGAGAGAAAGGACCACCCCCCCTTTCTGGGAGGGGCCAGAGTGTGCCTGGAGACCCTCCAGCGGCCCCCATCAGGTGCCATCTCCCACCAAGTAGCCTTTATAAATACCCTCCCCATCCTGTCCCTGTCTAGGAGTGATCTCCCCCTGGGCGGATTAGATACAAGGTCAGTTGGTTCACAGGGCCCCTCTCTGTCTCCAACCCCGCCGAGCTCCTCCCCAGAGAGAAAGGCCCCATTAGTAGTGTTCTCCTCCGGGCCCCTCGGCTCTGCTGCGCTCTTCCTCTAACCCTCTCCTCTGGGTGCCTCCCCTCCCCCTCCTGCCAGTCACTAACACCGCCGCCCTCACTTCCTTTCCGTCCCGACCTTCTCCGACTTCCTTCACCTACATCCTCCCTCATCTACATTCTCTGTTCCTATTCTCCTTCCCTTTGAAAAAAAAATATATTTTAATTTTTAAGTAATCTCTACACCCAACATGGGGCTTGAACTCACAACCCTGAGATCAAGAGTCGTATGCTCTACTGACTGAGCCAGCCAGGCGCCCCATTCTCCTTTCCTTTGGATCAGACTCTTGTCTTTCCTACATTGACCCTGAGCAGATACTGCGATACACCCCAACGTGGCCTCACCTACCGTCTAGACAGTCCGCAGTCAAGACCCCCCCCCGTTGCTCCCAAGGCCCAGTCCTTCTCTACCCCTCATCCTGACTCTTGCTTGCAGGCTTTCTAAGGCTTGGCACTGAAAAGGAGAGCTTTGGCACAATTGCCCCAGGACTCCAGGGCAGATGGGCCCCCAGGGCAGAAAGGGGGCCATTCTCTTCCCATAGCTAGCACAGACAGGGGCTGGGAGCAGAGGGGAAAGGCAGGATAAGGGCTGGGAGTCAGGCCCCCCGGGTCCTGGGTACCCAGACCAGCTTCCAAGTCGCTCTCTGACCCAGGCCCTCCCTGAGTCCGAATTTGCACACATCCCGGGCCAGCCGGAGCATGGCATTCCTCAAGCTCTTCGCTCGTTTCTGTCTCTTGGTCCTGGGATCGGGGTGGGCCCTGCCAGAGGGTGTCAAGGGGAGCCCTCTGATTCAGGGGCTGGGGGAAGGCTCCGGGGCCGTTCTGACACCTGGAGGGGAAACAGAAGGAAAGACTCTTTCCTCACCAGACCAGTGCCCCCCACAGGCCTTCCCAAGACCCATCACCTGCTGCATCAGGGCCCTTGGAGGAGGCCAGATGTGAGGTGGGAATAGGACTATAGGAGAAAAAGCCCTGGGTAACTCCTACTTAACCCTGGAGCCCAAATCAAAGCCCCTTTGTTCATTTACTCAATTCTTCATCAGTCAGCAAACACACTTTTCTCTAGGCAGAAGCCAAACTTGACCCTCACTATCGGGGAGCCCACAGTTGAGGGAGGAGGACTGGCATCGGAGGAAAACCATAGCACAGAAGGATTGACAAGGAGGGATGTGGAGCAGGGCCCGGGTCCTACGGAGGCTGGTGGCTGCCAGGCAGTGATATTAGTGGAGAGCCTTGAGAGTGGCCTGGACTTTAACGAGAGGGCATTCACGCCAGGGGGATGTCAGGGGCAAGAGCCTGAAGGTGTGAAAGAATATGGCAAGTCCCAGGGCTCTGAGTGGCCTGGCGTGGCTCCAGTGGGGGTGGCAGTGAAGAAGTGACCCGAGGGTGAAGGGGAGCCTTCCCAGCTCTTACACCTTCCCCTGTGCCCAGCCAGAGCGGCCTCTCCTCTGATCCTCCACCCCAGGTTGGGCCTCTGAAGAGTTCCCCTTCTGTGACTTCTCCCCATGTGTCAGGCACCCTGCTGTAGTCATCATCGCCTCGTACAGCTATCATTTCTAGAATAATCTCACAATAACCTCATTTTATAGGTGAAAGGGAGGCCGGACATCTCGCCCAGGGCCACACTCCTGGGACAGTGAGGGCCAAGATTCCCACCTAGGGTGACCTGACTCGAGGCCTCCGTTGGGGCCCACTGTGGGGCGAGTCAGCCTCTCTTAGTATCCAGGGCAGGGATGGGCCCAGCTTGTTCTGTGGCTTCAGGTCCCAGCCCGGACAGAACTGCCTGTGCTTTTACAGGGGAGGAGAAAACCCCACCAGCTCACCTGTATCAGGGAGTCTGCGGGGCTCAGAGATCCCTGGGGGCAGGACACGGACTCGCTGGACAGAGATGTCCAAGGCTTCCTCTTCACTGCTCCAGGAGCAGGATGGTAGGGGTGGGGGTGGGGAGGGACACAGAAATCCAAGGTCAAATATGAGGAGTCCAAAGGGGGTGGAAACTTCTGGGAGCTAATGAAGGCAGTGGAAGCAGCGGGGTTGTCCTTACTGGCGTCCGCGTCTCCAGAAAGCCCGTCACTGCCCACGGAGGCTGGGCGCCGCGAAGCCTCCGAGAAGCTGTGGGGACGCTGCGGGCCGGAGCTGCGCGTGCCTCGGCCCTTCCCTTCTGGAGCCTGTTGGGGGGCAGTGCAGAAGGGCTGGGACCGGGCGGTGAAGCCGTAGCAGTGGGGACCCCCGCCTGGACAGGCTGAGGTCTCGGGTCCCAGGTAAGCAGAGGCTCAAGCGGGTCGGGAAGGCCGGTGATTGGCTGAGCCTCCGCATGGCGGCTTGTGATTGGCTCCGGAGAACTCACCCGGGGCAGGTCCCTGGCGCTGGGCTTCCCGTCCGTGGGGCCCACGTGCACCAGGTGGTTGAAGTTGGTGGGCGGCGAGATGAGCTTGGAGCGCACAAAGGGGTCCTTCAGCATCTCCCTGCGGGTGGAGGGATATGGGGGGAAGGGGTAACTCCTTCACGCCGACCCTCTCCCCAAACGGACCCGCCCCCGGGACGGGCCTGGGTTTCGCCCCGCCCCCAAACTCGGGAGGCCCCGCCCAGCTGCCGCACCGCGCAGGCGCACCTGCGCCGCTGCTGCCGCTGCTCTTCCGACACGCGAAAGAAAAAGTGGCGCTTGCTCTTGGTGCGGAACAGCTGGCGTCGGCTGTTGTCAGTGAGGTCGGGGATGTCGAACTCGTCCTTCTCTGTGGGAGGAGCAGAGGGCCGGACGGTGCTCCCAAGTGCCCAGGGCCCCCGTCCGCTGGAGCCCAGCGTCACACACCCACACGTGAAGGCACACACTCGGGACTGTCTTGCACACGCACTTCTCACCTGCCAGCCGGTTCCTGAGGTAGGTCAGGCGGACCTTCTCCGTGCCAAAGAGGAACAGGGAGCCCTCCGGGTTTAGGGGTCGCACCTGAGGCAGCAGGCACAGAGGTCAGCCGCGCTCCCCGACTGCACCCCACTCCAGGGCCAGGGGTCTGGGCAGGCCCTCACCTTCTTGAGTGGCACCGTCTGGACCCATTCTGCTTTCCTTACATCAAACACGTCGATGGAGTTCTCGCTGAACACTGTCAGGTAGGGGGCTGCATAGCCTGCGGGGCAGGAGACGTGCTGAGCAGCCCCCACAAACCAGGCACCTCTGTGGCCTCATCTCCTCCGCCGTGGCCCGGGGAACACCCCCCTGGGTCCTGCCGCCACACAGTAACTTCCACGCCCCACCGAAGGTCCTTCTGAAGACTCCAGCTTGCCCCACCCAACATCCAGAAGAAATCAGATTACAGTCTCAGAGCACTCACTAAGTGGCATGCCAGGCATAGTTCCCACCACTTGGCAGACTTTTTCTCCTTCATTTCTTAAACAACTCTGGGCAGGTCGCGTTATCATCCCTAACTTACAGATGACGCAATGGAACCCCAGAGCTGAGCAGTGGCCAAGGTCACCCAGTGGTGAGTGAGAGCTGGGAATTAGCCCTGGGCAGCCTGATTCCAACTCCTACAGACGAAGTCTGTGCTACACCCAACCCACAGGCCCAACCCGAGAAAAGCCTCTGCTTGTGAAGGGAGCTGTGTCCCTGTCTTCTAGCCCAACGCCATCTCACAGTTACCTGCGCATGTGTTGGACTCCTCCACTGCCCTGTTCATTCATTCATTCATTCATTCACTCATTAATTCCTCCAAACATTCATAGCCCCTAGGATGTGCTTCCCTGGGCTGGTGCAGGATGTGATGAAGAAACCAGCCCCAGCCCATTCCACAAGACCCCCATCGTACCAAACCAGTTATTACAAGAAGGTACAAAGAGCAGTAGGGCTGAGGTCTGCACACACAGGTAGGGGAGCAAAAAGAAACAAAGGACCAGAAATGGGGGAAGGTAGGGTGGGGAGCATGAGAGCAGCAATGACAATGACAGAAGTCGTGGTGGTCATTTACGGAGAGCCTACCAGCTCCAGGCCCTGAGCTGGCATCGGGGCTGGACTTGGCTGTTAAGAGTTTGCCAGGTACAAGAAAAACAGTTTAGGCGAGGGGAAGAGCACGAGCAGAGAGGCCCAGGAGAGGAAGATCTGGTGTGGTCCACCGAGGGCAAAGCAGGGGGTGGTCAGGCAGGAGGACCCTCCGCAGCCTGGCCCTGAGCAGGCCTTACCCCAGCCCGTGGGCACTGCTGGCCACAACAGCTCGTGGATGCGAGACTTGCGGCCGGCGCTGTCCACATAGACCCCCGCAGTGGTGAAGAGCAGCAGGAACTCACTGAGGCTGAGCTCCACGGCGCCCAGCGCCTCACCCAGGCCCCCGCGGGACGGTGGCAGCTCCTCTGGCACCAGACCGGCCCCTAGCGCTAAGGGCGCAGCCTCGTTGAGCAGCGGGTAGAGGGCAAAGGCACCAGCGGCTCCCACGCACAGCCGGTCGCCCAGCAGCCCCAGGCTCTGCACAGGTGCTGGTGCCTGCAGCTCCCGGATCCGCCGCTGCCAGGGCCCTGGGCCCGGGCCCAGCTGGTAGCAGAGCACTTGGCGCTTGACAGCTACACAGAGTACAGGGGTGCGGGCCTGCAGGATGCGCCCGGCTGCCAGCGCCTGGCAGCCTCGAGACTCGGGGATCTTGGCACCCACCACCTCTGCGCTCTCCAGCTTGGCCAGGGCGAAGAGGCGCACGCTGGGGCCGCGGCCGCACAGCACGACCAGAAGGCCCGCCGCGGGGCTCACAGCCAGCCGCTGCACCCGCCGGCACTCGCCCACCTGGAAGATGTCTTCGGGGTTGGCAGAGGAGAGTATCAGCAACCGTGCCCATCCTCTCCCCGCCCCTGGGGCTGACCCCCACCCAGGCCTACCCCCGCCCTGCTGGGCACGTACCGTTGCTGTGCAGGTGGATTACAAAGAGGCCCTCCTCGGTGCCCAGAGCAAGCCGGTCCTGGTCTGGTAGCGGGAGGGAGAGAATCAGGGCTCAGGGGGCCCATCGGCAGCTGCAGATGAGGCAGCCTGCCCGTCCTTACTAAGCCTCAGCTTCTCCTGAGGACATGGGGACGGCAAGCCCGCTGTCCCTGAGTCACCCGACCCTTTTCTCTCAAAGTCTGGGCTGGCTCTACAGGGGGCCGGGGGAAGGCCCACAAGGGCCAGGGGCAGAGTGAGAGGCCCCCACCCCAAGTTGTGGGATTTGGGGTAAGTCCTGTCACCTCTCAGAGGCTTGTCCCTCCTGAAGTAAAGTAGGGACAAGGGGTCCTTTCTCCCAGAGCTGCCCATGAGTGCCCGGCTCACAGCAGTCCCTGCTCAGCCAGTGCCCTTGTCCTCCCAGTGACCGGTGGACACAGGGGCCCTGTGTCAGGAGGAGCTGCACAGTCTCTCCTGGGGTGCCCACTCTGAGTGCAGGGGGAGGCCCCAGGTCTCCAGGGCAGGGGCTGGCTAAGGCCAAGGTGAGCTGCCTAGGGAAGCCAGGAGGCACTGCTCCCTCACTTCTTCATGGAGGTCCCGCTGAGCCCCAGGCTCCTGGACGAACACAGCGGCCCCACAGAGGGCAGTATGAGGCTCCCCCGTGGTCTCCCCACTGCCGGTAAGAAAGCCAGGATGGGAGCCCTCATTCATCTCTTGCTAAAGCACTTAAGATGCTTTGAGAAAAAGCAGAAACTCTGAGGCACAGAGAAATGGAGTGGCAGAAGCCTAGACCTAAGCCCCTGGCTCCGGGCTGCCTATAGAGCCACGCCTGGGGGAGGGTCACGGACATAATGCAGAGAGTCTGCAGCTCGTGGATGTAGGGACCCGGCAGGGACCGGGCAGTGACCAGGCAGAAACCCTCCCGACAGGCCCAGGCTCCTCCCCAGAGCCATGCGGCTCACCGATGATGGCGGCGCAGAGTGCGTGGGGCAGCAGCGGCAGCCCGTTGTCATAGGCTTCCTTCAGCGTGTACACAGGCCTTGGCCTTGGCCGCGTGTCCAGCAGCAAGCGCTGCAGTTCGCCCAGCACCTGCAGCCAGCGCTCCCTCTCGGCCTCGCTCTCGGCCAGCAGCAGCACGGTGCACACGGCGGGCGGCACGGTCAGCTGGGAGGCCGTCACCTGCGGGCAGGGGCCCAGGCTGGAGGGCTGTGGACCGACAGTCGGCCATCCCCTCCCTCCCCGGGCCGATGCCTCTTAGCACCATCGGGAGCAGTCAGGTGCCCGGCTGGAAGCTGTCTTCCAGCAGGTGATTTGCCAGGCAGGACGGTCAGACTGGCACACCAAGGCCAGAGCCCTGAGCCAGTGCCACGGTGGGGAGGGATGGGCATTGTGGGAACATCCAGCAGGGCCCGGGCCAGGCTGAGAGGGAAGGATGACCTCTGTGGGGAAGAGACGTTTCCGCTGGAGCCCCGAGGGTGAGTGGAGTAACCGGGAATGGTCCAGGCTGGGGAGAGGCTCAGGTATGGCCTGGGCCGAGCAGAGGACACGGGATGGGAAGGGTCCGTGGTTACAAGGCACTTTTGGAACTGGAGAAAGCAAGCCGTGTTCAGAGCAGAGAGAGGATCCAGAGGGAGGCCGGGGAGGCCTGCAGGGTCAGAAATGGGAGGACCCAAGGCCATACTCAGGAGCACCCTGAGGTGATAGGAAGCCACAGAAGGATCCTAACAGAGCAGGACACAGCCAGCGTCACAAACAGAAAGCGTGCTGCACTGTGGGATGGAGGCTACGGTAGCTGTCCCTGTGGAGGTGATGGGGTGGTGGGGGCAGGGGGCGGTGAAGAGGGCAGCCACGGAGAAGGACACAGAGAAGCGTGGCTGGAGCAGGGCCATGCAGAGGCGGATGGCGGCCCGGCTCACCCCGCCCGGCACTCACCCTAAAAATGCATGGCAGGTCCCTGGACTGGGCGTGGATGACATCAGAGGCTAGGACCGGGGTGGCTGAGAACTGGGGGTCCCTGGGGAGGTCCATGGAGCTGGTCAGAAGTCACAGGGCCCCTGGCTGCCTCCCCCCAACCCCTGCAGCCCTTCGCTCCCACCACCCCTGCCTGGTACCCACCTCAGATCCAGGGCCTGCATGAGGGCCCCGCTGGCCGGGCTGAGCCGTGGGTCAGGGGCGTCAAACAGGAGCAGGCGGGAGTCACTGAGGGCAGCAAACACGCGCTGCCAGCCGCGCCGGACGCCCGAGGGCCGCGGCACCTGCAGGGTTGGGGGGAACAGCAGGCATGGGAGGGCCCGCCGGGCTCTCAGCCGACCCGCGCTGGCCTCCCCCTCCCCGGCCAGACCCAGCTCACCGACAGGAAGCCCTCGTAGGCTGTGCCCGTGCCCGTTTCGGGGTGCACTCCCAGGGCTGTGCGGAGGAGGTCAGGGGGCACGGGGCAGGGCGGGGCTTGGGGGGCACATGCTGAGTGACAGAAGTAGCCACAGGCTGTGGGGAAAGCAGAAGCCGGTGGTATGAGGCTGGGTGGGGACAGCCTGGAACCAGGACTCTGAACTGTCACCAATTCCCCCATCACGTGAGAAAAAAAAAGAGAGCACGAAACAGAGCAGCAGGAAAACTGGGGTGCGTCCGGATCAGGGCGTCTCATTCCCTCCCCCAGGAACAGGAGCGGGGCACGCAGGTGGAGTGGGGCGGGGTCTCACCGTCACAGCCCAGGCCCTGGCGGCCCAGGCCCAGCATCAGCGAGGTGCAGCGGAGACACTTGGTAGGGGACGGGAAGGTCCGGGGTCGCAGCGCATGCGAACCAGGCTGGGGAGGCAGGACACGCCTGTTACCCACAGCTGACCATGGCCTCCCAGGACCCTGTGGCCCATCCCCGAAGCCACCCTCCGGTGGATCCAGGGGACGAGCCTTGGCAGTGTGAGCCCAGCCCCAGTGAGCCCGTCACGGTGCTCAAACTCACCACCCCCGTCCCCTGTGGAGTCTGCCAGCTGTGACGCCTGGGGAGGGACCCAGGCAGGGACCTGGCAGAATGGCTTGGTGCCCCCACCCCACTCCAGCCCTCTGGGTGCTGACCTTTGCTGGAGGACCTTCAGCAGGGGCGGTGGGAGCAGCGGGCGCTTTGGGGAACACAGCCTACGGGGGAGGCAAGTGGATGGGTGAGGAGGGCACAGGCAGCCGGGGGGGCTGCCTCAGCCCCCGAAACGCGGGACTCACGCCTGTCCTCACCCCCAGGCGCAGGCTGCGGCGGCCCTCTGGCCTCAGCTCTGGCTCCACACCGGGCCTCGGGGCCTCTCCCGAGAGACCAGCATCCTTGGTGGACTCCTTCTGGGCAGTGAGATGAGGAGGAAGTCAAGACCCCTGTGCTTCTCCCCAGGACTCCCTCCAACCGGCCCCGCCGCGCACAGTTCTTACCTCTGAGCTCCGGAGGGACAGGAAGGGAATCAGGGAGTTCGAGGGCTTCGTGTCTGCAAACAGAGAGCACAGGTCACTGGGGGTGGGGCCCTGGCCCAGCCCTAACCCTCGCTCCTGAGGAACTGGGGGCCAGACCGTGCCTCAGTTTCCACCTGAGTGAAACGGACCACAGACGGCAGGCTGTGGTGGGTACAGCAGGCATTCTGTAAGTGCTGGGTAACAGTGGGGTAAGCAGCAGAGTCTGGACTTGTCTCCACAGTCTTGTAAGGCTGTCGTGGACCCCCCTCAGTCCTCATGAGGCTGGAGCCGGAGGCCTCACTCCAGCACAGGCAGGCAGACAAGCACTCACCCTTCGGGCTGCGGGAGCACCCACCTCTGGGCTGTGGGAGCACTCACCCACCCCCACCCCCGGGCTGTGGGGACACCTGCTCCCCGGGGCCACGGGAGCACTCACCTCCTGGGCCGCGGGCCGCCAGCTCCTCTCGCAGCGCAGCCAGCTCCTGCTGCAGGCCCTGGTTCTGCTTCTGGGCCTCCTGCAGGCGGCTGGGAGACAGGCAGCAGAGGGCTCGTCAGAGGCCTCCGCAGAGGTCCCGAGCCCCCTTGGCGGGGCCTGCCCGTGCTCTCACCTCTCGGCCTGCAGCTGGGCCTCCTGCATCTGCGTCAGCCGCTCCTGCAGGCTCTGCTTGGCCCGGATCTCGGCCTCCAGCGCCGACTGCAGCTCCAGCCTGGCCGATGCCTCCATCTTCTGCAGCCGCCGTGCCTTCCACTGGTGGTCCTGGTGGCCAGGGGGCGCCAGCGTAAGATGCCTCCCAGGGCCTGGCTGCCTCGGAGGCCCCTCCCACCTGAGCGCACTGCTGTCCACGCCACCTGGCCAGACTCAAAGCGCTAGACTGGCTACTGGCCTGCTGTGAGCTCAGGCAAGTCACCGATCTTCCACGAGCTCAGTGTCCTTGTCTACCGAGGGAGGCTCCTGGGACGCCCGCCCCCCAGGGTGTTCGCAGGCTCTCACCAGCGGCCGGGAAGGGAGCGTCTGGGTGCCCACGTTCCGCAAGGACTCCAGCTCCTCGGCCATCTTGGTGGCCAGGGCCTGCAGGTAGCCCCTTGAGACCTTCTCGTCGTTCACCCTGATGGCAAAGGGGGTTCATGGTCATGGCCTGGACCCTCAGCCCCACCTGGGCCCAGCCCCTCCCCACTACCCCGTCGGCTCCCACCAGCTAAGGATGTCAGCGATCTGGGCCTCCCAGTTGCTCTCCGTCTCCCGCCGTTCACCCTCCAGCTGTTGCTTGCTCTGCTGCTCCCGTTCAAGCTCTTCCACCAGCTGGGGACCAGGCAGGAAAAGGGTCAGTCCCTGGGGGTCCCAGCACCCTCGAGCCCCACCCTAGTTTACCCACCATAGCTCGCCTGCCAGCTGTGGTGCTACCGGGCTGGGGAGACCGCCTGCTCTAGGGCCCTGGCAGCTCGGACCATCCCCCCCGCCAGCTCCCCACTTCCGTCCCGCTGCCTGTTGGTCTGTCCACCTCCGTCCGCCATGCTCACCCGCTCCTGCTCGAGGCTCAGCCTCCGGTTCTCTTCCTGTAGCCGGCACAGAGCCTCCTCCTTCCCACTCAGCCTGGGGAAGCGAGGATGGCCCGATGACTCCCAGCGCAGGCCCCCTCCGCCCCCCCAACCCCGGCGGCCCAACTCACGCGTGGCCACGGGCCTGCTCTAGCTGCGCGCGCAGGGCCGCCACCTCCTTCCTCAGCTGCGCTTCCTGAGGCCCGGCCTCCGGCAGCCCCGTGCCATTGGTCTCAGAGGCAGTGTGGATGGTCTTGGGGACACGGAGACAGGTCAGGGCAGGGGCCTGAGGAGCTATGGCCCACCGCACTCCAGGGACCCAGGCGGAAGTGCCCCTTGGAAGAGGTTAGACGGCCCTACCTTGACCCGGAAAGAGTCCTTCTCAAGACTTCGTTCCCTCTGTCTCTGGAGCTGTGTCACCTCCCGGCAGAGGGTAGCCACCTGGGCCTGTAACTGTGACGAGGAGGCATGGGGACAGCCACTGCTGACCATGTCCACACCAAGCCACTCCCCCGCCTTGCTACACTCTCTGGGCCCTGGCAGCCATGGCAGGGATGCAGGCAGTGACCGTCCAGCCGGGTCCCCCGGCCAATGCATCCCCTCGCTGGGGCCTCGGGCATCCACAGTGGGGGTGCGAAGGTGTGCAGTGTTGCCAGCACCAAGCCCCAAGCTCCCAGGGCTTCTTCCAGCCCCAAGGGGTGTGTGTTTATGTGTGTGTGTGTGTGTGTGTCACAGCAGCAGTCCCCACCTGCCCCTATCACACACCTTCCTGCTGCTCTCCTGGGCTTCCTCCAGCTGGGAGCTCAGGGTCTGGGTCTGGCTGGCTGTGGCCGCTTCTCTCTCCTGGGCCTCCCGCAGCCTCTGGAGCAGCTCCTCCTGCCGCTCCTGGGCTCTGTGTAGCTCCTGAGCCTGCGCCCGCAGTCCTGCCTGAGCCTCGGCCAGCTCCTGGAGGCCCAGAGAGCGGGTGCAGAGGGCAAGGCCTGGAGTCAGGGCACAGATCTCCTGAGCACAGAGCCCTGGGCCGCTCCCCCACCACACCAGGCCCTCACCTGGACGAGCCCGTCTCGCTCCTGCCGTAGCTCGCCGTCCTGGCCCGGGCTCCCACCATCTGTCTGGGCCTTGCTGTCCCTCGGCGTCTCTGCCAGGAATGGTCACTGAGGCCCTTGCATACTGATGGCCTCAGCCACTCCACATGCGCCAAAACCCTCACCCCAGCCCAAGAAAATGGGTCTTCTTGGCCCATTTCCTATGGGCAGGCTCAGAGAGTTTAAAATATTTCCCTAAGACCACACCTCGTGTCCAGAGTCGGGACACGACTGGAATCCAGGCTGGACCCAGGGGCGCCAGTTACACCGCTCAGCCTCCGGGGTGAGGATGGGGGTAAGAGATCGGGGGGGGGGGGAGGGCATGGGGGCGGGGGCGCGGGATACCTGACAGCCTGCCCTGTAGAGTCTGCACTTCCTTCCGTAGCCTCTCCAGCTCCCGATGGTCTGAGGAGAACTGCAGGGCCTCTGCGGGGCAGGGGGTGGGCACCCGTCGGTGAGCAGCTAGTCCAACAGTAGCTCTCGGGTCAGACTCCACCCCCAACCCCGGCCGGGCTGGCTCCCTAGTACCTTGGAGCTTCCGGCTCAGCTCCGTCTTCTCCTGCTCCAGACAACGGAGCTGCCGCTCGAGGCCAGCCCACTGCTCGGAACTGCTCTCAGGGTCCGGACTGGGGAGAGCAGGACGACATTTGGTGGCAGAAGCCCCACCCCACGCAGGGCCCCTCCACCTTCCCGCATCCACTCATCCATTCATCCAAGAAACACCCTCTGCGTGCCAGCTCCGGACCCAGCCCTGGGCTCTGTGCTGGCAGAAACAGACCAGACCGGACCAGACCCTGCCCCCAGGATCCCAGTGGGCAGGGCCGTGCCCCAAGATCCCCCAGACCCAGGTTCAAGCCCCAGCCCTGGACCTAAGAGGCTGCTTGAACTTGACTGGTCACCTAACATATCTGAGCCTCAGTTTCCTCAAGGCCCTCTTCCAGGGACTGGCATGAGGACAGTGATCAGGGCCAGCTGGCCCCATCCCCCGTACACGGTGGCGCTCAGAGTGCCGGTTGGATCCATTTGCTGGCTCCTCCGAGTGCCTCCTCACTGCTGCCGCCGTCTCAGGCCAGCCCCTCGAATGATCTAGGTCACCTGGCCCAGTGTAGAATGGGCATCAAGAGGCATAAAAGGTGGCTCAGGGACTGGGAGGGGCCCTTCCAACTCTAGGTCTCTGCTTCTGAGTCTGGGACCCTCTCAGCCTGCGTGGAGGGTCCTCTAAGGGCCAGATGCTGGGATGCGACCCAGACGGGGCATCGGCATGGCTCCACCAGAATTTGAGCACATGGGACTTGTCTCCCCGAGAGCTCAGAGTACGCACCCAGACTCCAGTCACGGACAGGCATCGGGTAGGCCATTCAACCTCTTTCCCGGGGTCCTAGTGGCCCATGTGCCCAGTGACCTCCAGGCCAGGCCTCCCACTAGGTATGTGAGGTCTAGACTCACCTTCCCGAGGTGTAGGTGAAGCCCACGAATGGCAGGTGGTGGCCAGAGAAGGCCCCATGGGAGGGCGGTGGGAGGGTTCCCTGCAGCAGGAGGGGAAGGAGTGTCACACCCCACAGGCCTGTCTCCAGGCTGAGGTTCAAAACCCGGAGACTGCCCTGGGACTGGGAATGCCGACCTCCTCCTGCTCAGATGGAACCGAGGAGGGTGACCTGGTCCCCACCTAAGCAGACCATGACCCCTGCGAGTCCTCACAGCCATGGCCTCCCAGGTGCCACTGAGAGTTCTTCCTCACAAGACCTCCGGTTCATAGGATGACACTTGAGGTCCAAAGACCTTCACTCGTTACAACCCACCGTAGCACAGGTGAACCGTAATGCCTGTGAACCTCTGGAGAACTTCTGGGGGCTTACAGCCAGCAAGGTCCAGCAGCGGGACCCACAACTCACCGGATGGTTGAGCGTGTCGTCATCCACGTCGAAGTTGGAGGTGTCCACGGGCCCACGAAGCTCAGGGATGTAGGGGGCCGTGCTGGTTGCCAGGCGCTCCCAGTCCACGCCCTCAAAGAAGGGGTGGTTCCGGAAGTCATCCAGCCCCCCACGGCCCAGCCGGTCCTCTTGGCGGCACAGCAGCTGGCGGATCAGGTCCCGGGCAGCGGCGGGCACGTCGGGCGTGTCCGAGGGAAACTGCAGGTGATCCTGTAGGCCAGGGGGAGGGAGGGTGCAGGTGGGCGTCCCGGACCCCACCCCCGCCCATGGACATCCCAGCTATGGGGGCTTAGGACTCCTGCCACCCTCCTGGCAGCCAGACCTCGTGGTTCATGATCTTGCCGTAGGTTTCCACGAGGGATTCAGCATAGAAGGGCGTCTCCCCGAAGAGCAGCTCGTAGGCACAGACACCCAGAGACCACCAGTCACACTGTGGGCCGTAGTGGCCCTTGCCCTCCTCCATGGCCTGCAGGATCTCAGGGGAGATGTAGTCCGGTGTCCCCACCGCCACTGACGAATCCACCTGTGTGTGGGGGGATGCGGGTGGAGGGGTGTCGACACCATGAGGACAGCCTTGGGCTTGGCTAGGCCTGATGGCTCCTCACCAGAGCCCCCGGGTCTGGCCCTGACACTCCCACTGACCCAGTGACCCCACCTGCGGCCTCGACCCTGTCCTTCCTGCCCTGGGAAGCTCTGCGTGCCGGGGGGCCCCTGCCCTCACCCTGGGGCCTTACCATGCCGCTGTTGTTGAGCCGGAGACACGAGCCGAAGTCAGCCAAGCGGATGTGACCGTTCATGTCCAGCAGGACATTGTCCGGCTTGACATCCCTGAGGGAGCGCAGGGGAAGGGAAGGGCTTGAGCCGTGTGTGCAGGGGTGTGTGCAGGCACATGCCTGGATGGGAGTACCTGGGCACACGCACGCTGGCGTGTATCTGCTCACACGCATGTCCGTGAGCACACAGGAACAGTGTGTGTGCATGTGTACAGAGGGCCGGGGGGTGGTGGAGGCTGGTGACAAGGCCTCCTGACTCCCAGGAAGGGAGAAGCTGGTTAGACTGGGAAGAAGGACCCATAAAGATGATCCCTGGAGGGAGCAGGGCCCACCATGGGGGATGCGGGAGTCAGACTGCCCCAGTGCAAACCACTAGCTAAACCCAAGCTAAGCCCTGACTTTCTCACCTGGAGACAAGGGCAGCCCCCCCCTCACACAGGGTTTTGGTGGGAGGACTCAAAGGCGTCACGTGTACGAAGCAGCCAGCATAGGGCTTGGCACGTCCTAAGCACTCAACCACTGGCAGCCGTCGCCAGGGCAGTCAGCGGGTGGGCTGGGGGCCCTACCTGTGGACGTAGCCCAGCTGGTGCAAAGAGTGGATGGCCAGCACCATCTCAGCCAGGTAGAACTGGGCCAGCTCGGGTGGGAGGCGGTCTTCAAAGCGGCTCAACAGAGTGAGGAGGTCCCCCCCAGCATAGTAGTCCATCACCAGGTACTGGATGGTGGTGGAAAGGGGGGTGGCCAAGAATCAGACAGTGGGGGGTAACTGTCCTGGGGCCCTCGCTTTTGCCCACCGCCCCATGGTCCTGAGGGGTTCTGGGAAGGCATGAGTGTGTCCCAGCAGCTCTGGGGTCACTAGCATCCAGCCAGAGCATAGGCAGGGGCTCCAGGCCCAGCAGGTGGCAGGGAGTGGAAGCTTCATGGTTCCCACAGGAGGGGTCTCTCTCTCCTCGGACCCAGCATCTCCTTCATCCCCAGGCAACACCCCCCAACCTGGCTGAGTCCCCTCACCAGGTACTCGTCATCTTGGAAGGCGTAATGCAGAGCGGTCACCCAGCGGCTGTCCCCCTTCACCAGAACGTCCCGCTCCTCCCGGAAACAGGCAGTCTGCAGCAGTTTTGGGGAGTGGGGCAGGGGGGAATGGTGGGATCAGGGCCCAGGAAACCCTCCTCCCCAGCTCAGGGGATGGAGGAAGAATCAGTCAGTCTGGGAGCTCAAAATGAGGTTGCCTGTGTGAGCCGGGGCCTGCGCTCTATGGCTCTGGGCCTCAGTGTTATCATAAGGAAAATGGGAACTATGTTAGCTTCTAAGAAGGGCTTATCGTGGGGAAGCAATGGGGGAGGCATGCTCAGCAGCATCGCCTGCCCCTTCCCCGGTATGCCCCATACACCCCACTGGCAGCACCCCCGTCCCCACCCCTTGCCCATTGGTAGGACGCCCAATCCCATCGGAGCCCAAACCGACCTCAGCCCTCTTCAGCATCTCCCACTTGTGCAGCATCTTCATGGCAAAAATCTGCCCGCTGTCCCTCTGCCTCACCACGGCGACCTGAGGCCACAGGGAGCACCGCGGTCAGCTCTGCCCGGGTGCAAACCCCCTCTCCCCACCCATCCCATGCCTTGCGCTCACCTCCCCGAAGGCCCCTCGGCCGATCACCTTCAAGATCTCGAAGTCATCTCTCTGCAGCCTCAGCTCTTTTACCTTCGCTACGAAGGGGCTGGCTGAGGGGACACAGAGCAGAGCTCAGGGACCCCAAGGGGAGGGCCCCGGCTCCGGCTCTTGCCTGGGGAAAGCAGGAGCTGCGACCCCCACAAGGCCAGGGCAGGGATGGCCTCCCCAGGGAGGGGGGAGTCTCTGGCCAAGTTGCTGAGAGGGGCTGCACCATCCCCGCCTCAGTCGTGGAGTAAGCAGCATGGAAGGTGGGCTTTGCTGACCACCTGGCCCCCAGACCTCCTGAAATCCAGGGTTCCCTGACTCTAGGTAGTCTTGGTTCCAGGGGCTGATGGAACTTGTAGTCCTTCCCAGTCTGGGGCTGACTCTGGCTGACCAGGTCACCCTGGGGAGGAAGGGGATACACCATTCCCACCCTCAGCTCACAGTTCTTGGCACCTGGAAGGACCAGGCCCGGGCCTGTCTTGGGAAACTGGACAGACGACATTCCTTGTCCCCAGAGAGGCTTCCCTGCCACTGGGAGCTGGGAGCCCTGGTCTTGGGACCCTATAGGCACGGAGGTACCTGGCTGGGAGGGAGGCCTGGGGCAGCCCCAGAGGACAGGACACACGGTGGCTCTGCAGGGCTCCGGGAGGGCAGGCTTTGTGTGCCCTATGTGGGGCCTTCTCAGTCTGGAGGCATAAATAGGTCTGCCCACGTTCTCACAAGACTTAAAAACAGAGCCAAAAAACCTTTCCCTGGCGCCTGACGCTGGCACCTGAGGGAGTGAACCCTCAAGATCTCCTCCAGGCCTGACCAGCCCTACAACTCTAGGCCCTGCCTCCCTCTCTGGACTCGGCTTTCACCCAGGCGAGAACCCCCTCTTCTCCCAGTCCCCTATACTCCCTGGGGGGGCATCTCCAGCCACTCCCAGGCCCTTTCCAGGCCCTGAGAAGCCACAGGCCTAGGGAGGGGATTGGAGCCTGGAAACTCAGGGAGGCAAGAATGGGTGGTGGGGTTGGGGGGCAGCTGCAGTCTGGCTCCCTGCCTCAGTTTCCCCCGGCCAGCAGGTAAACTCCCTGCCAGCTGGGCGGGTCTGTGGGTGGGACAGAGAGCTGCTCCACAGGTTTATCAGGCAGAACCCCCGCAGCAGGGGTGGTGTGCAAACCTCATTACAGAAATTAATTGTCTCTTCCCCAGGTCTGTGTGTGCAGCTGGGAAGAAGCAGCCACAGGCATCCGGGGGGGGGGGGGGGGACTGAGGCCAGGGTGGCTACCTGTCAGCCAGACAAGAACCAAAACCCGGGGCCCACAGTCGGGAGGATCAAGGTCTCCAGGACAAGCTGCCCAGTCCTCTTGCCTTGCCACAGGGGATGGGGGCTCTGGGCTGGAGCGGGGACAAGTTGGAGCAGGAGCAGAGTGAGTCACCGCCCTGCTGGGTTACCTCGGGAGATGTCAACACACAGGCCCCCATGCTGGGGTCCTGGGCAGAGACACTAGAGGCTGGCAGGGAGGAGCACATGTGTGTGCAAATACACACACACGCGTGTGTGGGCGTCACAGCAGGTGGTGACAATGCGGTCAGAAACACAGGAGTAAGGTGCAAAAAAGTCCCAAGGGGAGTGGCGGGTACCAGAGGCAGGGGCTTCCTAGCTGCCCTCATCCTGGAGGAAAGGGCTAGGCTCGGAGCCAGCTCACTGGACTGTCTTGTGGGCCCCCAACCAGGCCAGGCCTTGTGCCTACCCAGAGCTAAGGAGTGCCGGGAACGCTAGTCACCCACTGGGCAAACACTGGCCTCACCCCACCCTCCCGGCCAGGCTTCATGCCCTCCCCCCCACCACGGCCTGGCCAGGCATAACCAGGGAGGCCCAGGGCTGGTGCCAGGCTGGTGCCAGGCTGGTGCCCACACTGGGTTGACCGTTGCTCTGGGTCACCCATTTCCAGTGACTCAGAGGAGTCAACTAGGAGGGGGTGCAGACCCACCTCCAGCCGGACCCCCCCACCCCCACCCTGGGGAAAAGACTCAGGAAGCCTGGCCAGCGACCTGCACAGGGAAAGGGGCTGAGGTTGGTGCCTGTGTCCAGTTTGGGGTGGCCTTGTGTGCCATGAGATGGACGTGTTTGTGTGTGTGTGTGCGTGTGTAGGAATGTGCAAGTATGCAATCCCCATGGATCTGTGAGTAGTAGGCAAGTGTGTAACAGCCAGTGTGGCTGGGATGGCGTTCAGGGTGAAGTGTGGGGCTCCCCGGGTCTCTCCTTGAGCTGTGAGGATCTCGGCATGTCTGTGCGGTATGTGGGAGACTGAGAAAGCGTGTGTGTCGGTGCGTGAGACACACGGGTCTGCGTGTGTGCCTGTTTGCTCTCCAGGGTCATGAAGTATGACGGGTGAGTGAGGAGTCCCTGACCCGATTCTGTAGCACATGTGAGGTGGACACGAGTCTGAGGTCTACACTTGAGACCAAGCTTGTGTGTGTCTGCGTAAGTTGTGTATTGTGAACACGCGCCAGCTTCTGTGAGTGGGAAGGAGTGTGTGTGTGAGTCTGAGGGAGGGTAAGGTGTACAGCTGAGAGGGCCCAAGGGGTCCGGTGGCACATGTCAGGGCCAGTGCGGGCTCTATGCGGGTAGCTCGTCGGGGTGCCGCTCCCCGCGGGAGGGTCTGTGGGCGCAGGGCGCGGGAGGGAGAGGGTCTCCGCGCGGTGTCCCTAGAGCCGCCCCACCTCGGTCCCGCCCGAGTCACTCACCCCAGCTCAGGAACTGCGCTACGTTGCGCTCCCGCCGGAGGGGGGCGCTGCTGAGCTCGTGGTGCAGCCCCAGCAGCAGATCCAGGAGGCCGTCGAGCCCGGGGCCACCGCCGGCCTCGCCCCGCGCCAGCCGCTCCAGCGCGCGCAGCCGCCGCTCCATGGCTGCGGCCGGAGCCCCGCGCCCGGGCTAGAGCCGGGACGCTCGCATGCCAGCCCGTCGGCCCGTCCGTCTGTCGGTCCGCGGGTCGTCCGCGAGTCCTCCCCCCACCCCTCCCGCCCTCCCCGCTGTCACCTTCCTCCGCTGCCGCCTGCGCGCCCACACCTGGGCGCCGCGCCACGCCCTCTGCCCCGCCCCTCGACGGACAAGCAGGTGAGCTCCGGCCAATGGGACACGCGACTGAAGGTGAAGGTGGGAGGGCGGAGGCGCCCGGGGGCGGGGCCAACCCTCGGCCAGGAAGTGGGGGGGCGGGCCCCGAAGAGTAAACTCCTGGCTGGGCTGGACAGGGGGTTCTTTCCGTACGGGCCGGGAAGGCTGCCTACATCTCTGTGTGGTCCCAGGCCCAGCCCTACCGGGCCCTTCGCCGGCCCCTAACTAGGTAGGGGATGCCCGGGGCAGTTCAGCTTCCCTCGCTTCCTTGGGACAGCGACTGCGTCTTCCTTAGTTCAGGGAGAGGGGGCTGGAGACGCCCGCGGCCCCGGAGCCGGATGGGAGTTGTAGTCCCCTCGCTCCCCGGGATGCCCGCCGCGCTTGGCACACCCCCCTACCCCCAAGAGCGGGGCAGGGGTGGGAACCTCGCTAGTTTCTGATTTCATTTTATTTGTGTCGTTACAGCCGACCTGGGAGACAGGTAGGTGAGGCAGGGATGGTTACACCCATTTGGCAGATGGACACACTGAGGCTTGAGAAGGACGGAGGTGAATGGAGAGTCTGAGGGTGAGGAGGCCCCGCAGCTAGACCCTGGAGTGGAGCTGGGCTGGCAACTCCACCACAGGCTTTTCAAGCCTCGGCAGGAGCAAGGCCTGTGGCCAGCCTGGAACGTGAGGGCCAAGGAGAGGTGGAAGCTGGGCAGGAGGAGGTGGGAGGGGGAGGGACTGATTCTGTCCAGTGACATTTGATTTCTGCCCAGCTGTCTCCAGCTGGGCTGGACCGGACGCCAGGGGACTGTGGGTCTGTCCAAGAGGAGAGAACAAAGGGTGGGGCATTTTAGTGGCTTTAGACAACAAATTCTTCCATTAGGAGATCTCTTTGGGGATTTGCCTGCCCCCTCAGACGGGGACCTCGTTGAGTCCAGACAGGGTCATTGCCAGTGTTGGTGGAGGAGGCACTCTGTGAATGTCAGCGGATTTGAACCGAGCCTCCCTGGCGGGACACAGGGGACTTTCTCTCAGGTGTCCCATTTGCTGTCCTCTGAGACTTGCCCTGTGGCTTCCCTGTGCCCACCGTCAGCGAAATGGGGAAATGGAGTCAGGCTGTCTCACTCACTCCTGGCAGGGAGTGGGGGCAGGAGTTCTGGGGTGCTCTTACCTGAAGCATTCTGGGTCCTCCTCATGGGGCAGGGCTGGGGTGGAGCCCACAGGAAGAGTCCCCCCTCTACAGACCACAGGAGGGCGACAGAGACCAGAGAAGGGCCAGGTGCTCAGGACCAGTCCAAGTGCCCATTTCCTAAGGAACTAGAGGGTAGGCAAAGTGTCCTGGGTGGGAAGATGGGCCATTCCCCCTGCCCCTCTTGGACACCCTGATTCCCTGCTCCCAGCCCCCAGGGATTAGCAGTCACGGGCCAACCAGTGAGGCCTCTGGGTCCTGGATCACTCCCAAGTGCGACCTCTGGCAAGTCCCTAGCCTCTGACTGCTATTCTCAGACAAGGCTATCCTCTTGCCCAGAAGTCTCCATCCCCACAGGGACCTGAATGCCTGGAATTCCTGCCTTTTACTAGGGGCTCCCTATAAAAAACATCACAACAGGGGCACCTGACTTGGTCAGTCCCTAGACCCTGGGACTCTTGAAATCTTAGGGTTGTAAGTTCAAGCTCCAGGGTGTAGAGATTACTTTAAAAAATTAAAAATCTGGGGCATCTGGGTGGCTCAGTCATTAAGCCTCTGCCTTCGTCTCAGGTCATGATCCCAGGGTCCTGCTTAGCAGGGAGCCTGCTTCTCCCTTTGCCCCTTCCCCTTCTCATGCTTTCCTGTCTCTCTTTCTCAAATAAATAAAATATTTTATTAAAAATCTTAAAAAGAAAAGATTCCATGCCCACATTGGACAGCAGAGGGGAAACTGAGTCACGGGCCACAAAAACGGGAGTCCTGCCGAGGTCTGCTTGGGCTGAACTGGGACCAGGGCTCGGCACTCCCCCCTATCTGGTACTTGGTTCAGTTTGGTTCTGTATTCACTTTTGTCACATCCTTGTTCCAAGTCTCAGTTTCCTTATCTGTCAAAGGAGGTTGGGTGCTCTGCCCACTCCCGCGGGGCTCCAAGGTCGGAAAACCTCTCAGCACTCAGTCAGTGCCTGAACTCCTCCTCCAGCCTCCACAAGCACCTGTCCTCCAGCCCTGAGCCCAGAAAGCTCTTGTACCCAGGGTTGCTTTGTCTCAGTACATCTGTCTCTGAGCTTAGGTCCTTGCCCCAGGGACCCCTGTTGTGGGCCAGCCCGGTGGGTGCTCAGCGGGTGAGTCTGAGCAGGAAACCCCCCACTACTTCCCTCTTCCCTACTGCCATCTCGTTCACTGCTTGTGTGAGGCCCACCCAGATGTGGCACCTGCTGCCCTCATAACCTCTTCTCCCCTCTCTTACCCAGTCCGCAAAGAGCAGATCTCCGGATTACACCTCACATTCCATTCCTGCGGTGCTTCTGAGCATCTCAAAGGGACTGCAGATCTGTTATCTTTGCCAGGAGGGGGTTATTATTTCCCTCCTGTAATAAAATTAATACCTTGAGGGGCGCCTGGGTGGCTCAGTGGGTTAAGCCGCTGCCTTCAGCTCAGGTCATGATCTCAGGGTCCTGGGATCGAGTCCCACATCGGGCTCTCTGCTCAGCAGGGGGCCTGCTTCCCTTCCTCTCTCTGTGATCTCTTCCCTTCCTCTCTCCTACTGTGATCTCTCTCTGTCAAATAAATAAATAAAATCTTAAAAAAAAAAAAAAAATTAATACCTTGAGCCTGGGGAGGGGGGAGGGGGGCAGTGCCAGCTTGCCTCCTGACCCAGGCTGCAGGTCTCCGCCAGTGCCGGGGAGCAGGAGGGCAGTGTGTTGTGCCTTTATGCTGGGGACAGGAGTGAGGAAAGGCCAAATGACAGTGGACTTGACATAGAACTTCTGCAAAGGGCCTTAGACGGTGTGACCTGGGCTTAGTGGGGGAGAGAGGCCAGCCCAGATAAGGGGGTCCCAAATAAGGGGCAGGGAACTCTGCTTCTCCTGTCCCCCGGAGTATAGCCCTCTGGGGCTGTGAGAAGCAAGACAGGCTCCAGGGTCTCTCGCATTGACAGCCACATCGTAGGCCTCCCCAGCCTGGTCTGTGGCTCCCCTTTCCCCCAAAGTCGAGAGAGAGGCAGCCCCGTGGCTGAGGCTGAACCCTTCCCAGCCGTGCTCGGGAAGCCGCTCTAGCAGATGGTCCCACAGGGGTGACTAGAGTGCCAGACTGCACTTGCCCTTGGCCGCCCCGGAAGCAGTGACCCACTCCTGCCCTAGAGGACTGGGGAAAACTGAGAGGCTGGCTGTGGCCTCATACAGCCCTCCCTACTGTTGACAGGGCATGTGGTCTGCGGCCCCTCTCTTTCTGGGCCGTGGTCTCTGTGCACCAGGGAGAACTGCCCAGCTCAGGCCAGAGACGCAAAAGAAGACGGACCACCAATGGCTGCTGGAGCTTGTCTGTCCAGGAAGAGTGTGTGGTTGTCGCGGAGGCAGGGTGGTTGCTGTGTCCTGCTGCTCAGGCACTCGGGTTTAAGGGCACTGTCTGTCTGTAGGGGTGGCTTTTCGGGGAAGAGCTGATGGAGATGGTGCAGTGGGGGCCCCCCCACTCCCCAAGCTAGTCTTGGCAGCCCAGCATGCCCACTCCCCTGCCCTCCCCAGCACACCGGGGGTGTGTCCTTTGAAAAGTCCAAAGCTCCAAATGGGTGGACATATGGTGATTTCATCATCCTGGTTTTTCTTCCAAAAACCTTCTCTGTGCTGCTCCAACACACTATAGGGGCTCCCACGCTCCACAGCCGTGGTGGCCCCACGTGGTTTTATAATTACCAATCCCTCTGGGTGCACAGGAAGCCAGGCCCAGGAGCCCCTCGGCCACCACCCCCTGACCCACGGGCGCCACCCAGTCTGTGAGCCGCTTCAGGGAAGGGTGGGCCCTGCCTGCTTTGTTCTGGGACTTGGGTGGGGTGCTGGGCTTCCCCGCACCAACCCTTAACACCCCACCCCGCACCAACCATAGCGGGTGGCTGGAGTAGGGCACCCCAGGGACCCAGCCTCAGTGAAGCCGGGGTCCCTGCATTTGGCACCGAAAGAAAACAGTCTCGGGAAGGGAGAGGCTGAGTTCTGCCAAGTGGTGGAGCTGGGATTCTAACTCCTGCCTGCCTGGCCTGAGCCCCACAGTAGAAGAATAGAAGAAATGCTCATTCTGGTGTGTTCTCATGTGGAGCATGAATGTGTGAAACAGCTGCCACGAGGGCACCTAGGTGGCTCAGCTGGCTGGGCGTCTGTCTACCTTGGCATGGGTCTTGATCTGGGTCCTGGGATGGAGCCAGCTCCCTGCTCAGCAGAGCTCCCTCTGCCCCTGCCCCTCCCCCTGCTCGTCCTCAAGCTCCCGAGCGCACGCTCTCTCTCTCTCTCTCTCTCTCAAATAAATAAGATATTTTAAAAAGGGGCACCTGGATGGCTCAGTCGGCTGGGTGTCTGTCTGCCTTTGGCTCAACTCATGATCCCAGTGTTCTGGGATCGAGTCCCGCATAAGGCCTCTCGCTCAGCGGTGAGTCTGCTTCTCCCTCTGCCTGCCACTCCCCCTGCTTGTGCTCTCACACTGTTGCTCTTTCCAGCAAATAAATGTTTTAAAAATATTATAAGAAAACAGAGCTGCAGAGTGCAGCTTAGACAGGGGTGGCACCCATGGCTCCCTGGGTGCTGGACTGAGGTGCCCCTCATTCCAGGAGCTCTGGGGGCCGAGTGCAAGCAGCCCCCTGTTCCCCAGACTAGGCTCTGAAGAGGGGTCTTTTGCCCAGAATTCTGGCCAGCTGTGGGGTGGGGAGGAGGAAGAGATGTAGCACCGGTCCTCAGGAGGGTTGGCCACACTTGAACCTCAGCCTGGGAGAAGACACCCCACTCCTCCCAGCTATAAAACACAGACTAGGGGGGCGCCTGGGTGGCTCAGTGGCTCAGTGGCTCAGTGGGTTAAAGCCTTCAGCTCACATGATCCCAGAGTCCTGGGATCGAGCCCTGCATCGAGCTCTCTGCTCGACAGGGAGCCTGCTTCCTCCTCTCTCTCTGCCTGCCTCTCTGCCTACTTGTGATCTCTATCTGTCAAATAAATAAATCTTAAAAAAACAACAACAACACACACACAGACTAGGGACACAGGCTCTGAAGCAGCAGTGGGGCAGACAGCTGCCGGGGGCCTCTCCTCCAAGCCTCAGATGGGCAGCACCCCTGTGCAGTGTGGGCCGTGGCTGGAGGCGGCCGAGCCCGCCAGCAGCGCCTCTCACCCACTTTCCGTAAGAACTTGGAAGTTTTGTTTTCTTTCTCTAGCAGCTCGAACAGCACGCTCTACCTCTTGGGTGACCCCTGGAAATTAAGGACTGTCCTGAGCCTTCAAGGCCCTGGGCCGGAGTGACCGCAATGGACCTTCCGTGTGGGGTTCTCAAACCTGAGTCTTTCACACAGACTTTGGGAGCACAGCGAGCTTTTCTTTTCTAAGATTTTATTTGTCAGAGAGAGAACACAAGCAGGGGGAGAGGGCAGGCAGAGGGAGAAGCAGACTTCCCACTGAACAGGGAGCTGGATGTGAGGCTCGATCCCAGGACCCCAGGACTATGACCTGAGCTGAAGGCAGACGCTCAGCCGACTAAGCCCCCCAGGCGCCCCATGAGCGATTCCTTTTTAAAGGCTGCTTCCGAGCGCTGGTAGTCTGCAGTCGGGCCAACCGGGCTGGAGTCCCCAGTTCTCCCCAGTCTCCGGTTCCTGGCAGTGAAATGGGAAAAAGCGATTTCCTGGGTCTTGGTGGTCAAGGCAAACCCTCGGAGTGGTACCGGGAGGGCCGGCGAGCCCCCGCTAGCTCGGCCACTGGCCATCAGACCAGACACCTGCCCCGTGGGCTGCGGCCCACAGCCTGGCCCTCAGAAGCCACGGGCACCTCTCTGTGACCTGCTTTTTGCTCCGGCTTGACCGGTGTCCACCCCAACCACATCTCGAGTGTTCTACCTTCCAGGGTGCGTTAGTTTCAACTGGCCACGGTTCCCTCTGGAACCAGCCCTTCCTAATTGTGTTTTTGTCGCTGGTGTGCCTGCTGGGCCTCAGGGTCTCCAAGCCACCCTGAGGCTAGCAAGCCACCCTGAGGCTAGCATGTAGACCAGTAAACCCCTGTCTAGGTGATCCCTCCTGGGGCCGAGCGCCCCGTGGCACCCCCAACTGCCTGAGGCTAGGGAGGGGCCCTAGCCCCTACTCCTGCTTAGCCTGCACCAGCACAAGGACCAGAGGCCATCAGCAGCATGGCAGGCCTCACTCTGTGCTGCCGAGCTGAGCATCCCGGGGAGGGGACCCCCCCCCACTGCACCCCGGCAGGCTTGCCCAGCGGCCTCTGTGGGCGCCTCCACCCTCCTAATGCTCGTCTGGCGTCCCAGCAGGTGCTGTGCGGGGCGCAGGCCCCAGGGAGAGACAACTCAGCACCAAAAGCCAGCTTCAGTGCAAGTCAACTTGTTTTTTAATGCAAGGGGGAAAAAAAAAGTCGTCTTCTGTTGCTTTTCCTTGCCATAGGCAGGTGGGCATGAGCTAGGGTCCCTCACGGCGACTTCCCAATCAGGAGGCTGCCGCGGCCCTCAGCGGATACTGCACACACCCGTGGGCTGAAGCCAGCGCAGGTAACTTAGACCCTGCGAGAGCCCAGGGAGCAGCCCTGGGGGGCTGGGGTCAGGGGGCGCAGAAGAGGTCCGATGGAGGAGCCCCTGAGACCTGGCCTGGGGGGGTGCCCGGTGGGACGTGTGCTCCCCTGCCCGTGGCTCCAGCAGGAAGCCAGTGAGTGGGGTGTGTCCTGGGTCTCCCCCACCATGGCTCTGCTGGGAGAGCCTGGCCAAGGCAAAGCTGAGAGGTGGCCTGCCCCGGCTGCTCTGCTCACTGCCTCCAGTCCCGTCCCTCAGTCCGGGGGGATTGATTCTGAGGGCATCCGAGACATCCGCTGCCCTGCTTTGCTCGAGGGGAGAATGGAGGAGCGGGAAGGGGCGGGTTGTCCCTGGTCTCTGATGTCTGGACCTGAGGCCCCGGGCGGGAGCACCAAGCCAGGCCAGACTCATGGAGGCCACCACCCATCCGAGGTGGGGGAGGAGGAACACCAGAATGTTCCAGGAGCATGAAAGGGAGAAGGAGGAAACACAAACCCTGGGGTCCCCAACAGGGTGTGCTCTCCAGGTCCCACGGCGCCTGGGTGGAGCTGCCCCTAGTTGGGAAGTTACTGGAAAATTCGGTCAAGTAGGAAAGGTGTCACTTCACAGAATAAAAGTAGCTTATGTTTTCCTGAGGGACGTTCTCACATCCCCCCTCATTCCCTGGAGCTCATAAAAATGGGAGCTGGGCTCGTTTCTGTGACTTTCAAGCTGGGGTGGGGGGATGTGAGAGCGGAGAGCAGGGCCCGCGCACGGGGGCTGCCCGGGAGGGCGAGGTGGAAGGCACCAGACCAGCTTATTCCGGGAACGTGGGGAGGAGGCAGAGCCGGACAGGGAAGGAGCCACGCGCTCAGCAAAGCTGCCCTCAGCTTAGAAACCAGCGGGAATGCTGGGGTTCCTGTCTACACATGGCCCCGGGGTCCCCACAGCTGCTGGGGGTGGGGGGCATGTGCTGTACAGTAGAGCCGGGGGCGGGGAGGACAGGGGCTCACGTGCGTGGGGCTGTCAGACGGAGGCGGCAAGAAAGAACGCTGCCTCTAACGTTATATATTAAAAATATCCATAGTTCTTGTGCACAAAATTCCATCATTCACATACAAGTACCACCCGCCTCCCTGCTGGGCCCGAGAACAGCCTGAAAAGAAAGATGGTGGTTTTCCTTCGCAAGAGCCGAGGAACCGCGGCTCAGTCTTTATGGCCCCTCCCCCCCCGGGGGGGCCGCGCTGGCGGTCGCGCTGGCGGTCACTCAGGGCGGTCACTCGTGCCTCCGCTTGGAGGGTGGGACCAGGTGTGGAGGCAGGTCCGCGGGCAGCTCGTGGCCCTCCAGCTTGACCTTGATGAGGTGGTTGGCCAGGGCAAACTCCTCGTCGTCCAGCAGCCCGTCCTTGTCCACATCGGCCAGCTTCCAGATCTTCCCCAGCACCGTGTTGGGCAGCTTGGACTTGACCATCTCCTTCTTGGCGTTGGCGCCCGTGATCTTGCCGTTGACAGGCGACAGGGTGTAGAAGATCTCGTCGTAGGTGGGCTTGTCCTTGCCCACCACCCACTCCACGTCGTCGATGCCCTCGCCGGCGCCCTCGCCGTAGCCGTGCCCGAAGGGCCCGTTCATGGTGCCGTCGAAGGCGCCGCCCTTCACGGCCTGGGAGGGCATCAGGGACTCCTCCTGCCGCACCATCACCATGAGCCGGGCGATGTCGTTGGCCAGCATGTCGTCCACCGTGTCCAGCAGCTTGGGCTTCAAGGCCTGGAACTTGCTGAAGTCCTGAGTCTGCAGGAGCTCCTGTGGTGGGCAGGGGAGGGGGGAAGGCTGGGTTAGGTCCCCGCAGATGCCAGGCCAGGCAAGAGCTGGGCCCAGGTCACGACCCCACCCTGGCTCGCCCCTCAGCTTTGGCTCTGGAGCTTGTAAGGTCAAAGTGGCAACAGCACCTTCCCTTGAGGGCTGGGGTCGGGGCGGGCGGGGGGGGAGGGGGGTGCAGCGAGGGAGGAGCCCTGAGGGTGCTGGGAGGCTTGGTGCTCCGCCCTTCCCCCCACCGCTCAGGGTGAGTCACCACATTCCCCTCTGCGATGTCATGGCCCGCAGCGGGGTGCTGCCACTGAACTCGGGGGGCCCCTGTGTGGGAGGCCAAGTGGGGCAGCCATACCTGCATCTTGCGGAGGCTCGGGAAGTCCCCGGGGGAGATCTGATGCTCCCGCTCGATCTTCTGATAGATCTCTCCCAAGTTATTCACCAGCTCCTTCTTTTTGCTCTCTTTCCCAAACACATTGGGCATCTCCTTCTTGAGGGAGCTGATGATGTAGGCGTGGACCTGGAAAACAGGAAGGGACACCATGTCGGGAGGGGCCGGAGATGGGCTGCCCCAGGAGGCTGAGGTCACCAGGGACCGCCCGCAGCCGCCCAGGGCCCGTGCTCTCTGCGGCGCCGGGCACACCCCCAGCTCCGCACCCCACAGCAGAGATACAGGACCTGCTGTCCCGCCATCCGCAAGCACACGTTGGGGGCCGCTGATGTCAAGGTCACAAAACCCCAACGCAGCCCGAGCTCTGCTCAGTTTATCACCCGGAATGAGTAAGTGTTAAGAAAAGCACATAAGCTGCTGCCCAGATGTTTTGAAGTTCCTCTAAGCTCGGTACCTTACTTCAACGTCTGCCAACGAAGGGCGGCACACCCGTCATTCCCCGCAGTGAGCTGGTAGCGTTGGCCGCCCTCCAAGGCCACGGGCTCTCGGATCCCACTGCCTTGCCAAGGAACGTCCAGGCATGAAGGGCTGCAGGCAGCCAGCCTCACCCTCCTATTCCCAGCCCTGGCAACTCGATCCCCTCAAAAGCCCCCTATAAGCTGGACCCTGTGTGTCCCAGGCTGGGAGCCCCACCGGCTGAGAACAGCTCGAGGGAAGCAGGCCCGCCGCGGCAGGGCAGCCCCCGCTCTGCCCGTCACCGGCCCGTGCGGCTTGGCACGAAGAGCCACTCGCTCCAGGAAAGGGAAGCCGTCTGGAACCCACAGGTGCGGGACAAGATCGGAAGCCTTGGGGTTTTCCGGGCACGGTGACTCAGGGTGCCCACAGGCCAGGCGATTACACACCACTTGTCGGTGAATGGAGAGCCCGCCCGTCGTTCCCTCCCTGAAGAAGGCTGCGGGAGGGCACAGGTGGCCCCTCTGGTGGGGGATGGTGTGGGGGGTGCACTGGACAAAGAGGGAGGAGCTCTGCCCTTCCCTGCAGCCTGGAAATGGGAGGCCAGGAGCCAGCGACATGGATTTTCTCACTGGTTCCCTTCCCAGAACCACCCCCCTCCCTGGGAAGCTTCCAGAAGTGAGACATGTGGAAAACTGAGGGTTCCTGGATCCCCCAGAGCAGATCCTGCGACCTCACTGTGCAGACAGATCCCCAGATGGTTCAGTGATGCAGGGTGGGGCCCGAGAGCTTGTCCTTCTAGCACATTCCGGTGGGATCCACGAGCACTCTAGGTAACCAGTGTGGAGACCAGGACTGGTGGTAGGTGAACGTTGAGTTCTTTTTACTCAAGACAGTGAGCACCGGGGCGCCTGGGTGGCTCAGTGGGTTAATGCCTCTGCCTTCAGCTCGGGTCATGATCTCAGAGTCCTGGGATCAAGCCCCGCATCGGGTTCTCTGCTCAGTGGGGAGCCTGCTTCCTCCTCTCTCTCTGCCTGCCTCTCTGCCTACTTGGATCTCTGTCAAATAAATAAATAAAATCTTTAAAAAAAAAAAAAAAAAAAGAAAAAGACAGCGAGCACCAAAATGCCACCTGACTTCAGACCTTGTGATGGCGTGGCGCAGCCTGAGCCACTGTGTGGGGCCCCTGGTGGACACTCAAAAGCCAGAACTGCACACGTGCGGTGCGTTCCCAGAGCCAGGAGCCCGGGACTCAGGGTTCCTCTTGGTTTTCGCCGGAGGGGGCCTGCCACTGGAGAGGAGGCACCCCTCCTCGGTCCTTTACTGGGGAGCCTGGGGTGACTGTCTTACCAGCCACAGTACTGCCTTTGCCAAAGCCCTAACCCCCACAGAACCCCTTCCTACACCTCCAGAGCCCCGAGGCAGGTGTGAACACCCCTGCCCTCCACGGCCAAGTCGTCAGAGAAGCAGTGATGCTCAGGGTCCCCGTTGAAGCCGAGCTTGGAGCTCCATGGATCCAGGATCTGCGCATGTGCACAGAGGTGGCCGGGCTACATTGTGGGATATGTTCTGCCCCTCCGTGACCGAAGGGGCCTGCTGGTGGCATCCACCTCCATTCCCAGCCCCAGCCAGTCTCCCTGAAGTCTGTAGGCAAGTGTCGAGATTCTAGGCTTTTGGGCGATCCAGATGCGCCAGCAGAGGCCAGCGGGCCCTGTGCCTCCCCAGGGGGGCAGGATGGCTCACAAGACCACTGGGGACCAAGGCCACCCAGGGTTCTCCCTCGGCTGACAGGCTTGCCCCCCATCTCTCTGCTAGCTCCCTCCTGTCCTGGCATATGTACCCATGCCCACCCGCGGCCTCCCAGTGGCCACCTTCTGCGGCATCCCACGACAGGACAAACGACTGGGCCTGGCTTTACTCCACACATTCCACCTTCCTGATACGACTAGGGCGCGCTGGAAGTGCGTGTCAGTCCCCACTGTGTCCCCAGCAGCCCACCCGTGCGGAATGCTCGACAGGCCTGGGCGGGGATGCCGGTAAGACCTGCCCTCGCCTCCTCCCCACTTCCCAGGCTGCCCCTGGCCCAGCGCACCCCTCCTGATTAACGTCTGCATGCACCAGGAGGACTCAGTTGAGAAAGGGCCGCACCCATGGGTGCAGAGAGGACCCGTTTAGACACAGGGCAGAGGTGCGGCAGTGGGTTACGGGGATGGGTCTCGGGCACCCCAAGAGCCATGGCAGCTCGATCCTGGGGCCCTCCCCAGCAGTCCCCCCCCACAAGTCTACCTTGGCCAGCCGCGCCCGCTTGATGAGGTCATTGAGCTTCCGGAGGGCAGCGTTGCGGGGCAGAGACTGGATGTCTTTGAAGAGGTCCTGCTCCTCCGCCTCAAAGAGCTTGCGATTGTCAGGGATGAGCAGCGGGTGGGACCAGAAGGAGCCGATGTAGACCCTGACCACCTCAGGAGTGTTGATGATCTTGCCCAGGGACCACATGAGGGCCCCGTAGACTCGCATCAGCTGCTGGGTCTCGATCTGGTCCGCCTTGTTCAGCACCACGCGGATCTTGTCCTCGTGGTTCTTGAGGGCCTTGATGACCTCGGAGAACTCGTCCGAGATGTCCAGCTTGTGGGCGTCGAAGAGCAGGATGATGCGGTCCACCCGCTCGGCGAACCACTCCAGCACGGCGGCAAAGTCGTACCCTGCGGGAAGAGCGGGCTGAGCTCGGGGGCACCGGGGGCCAGGCTGCTCTGAGGCTCTCCTCCCCGACTCGACCTGGGACTGCCCAGCCTGGGCTCATTTAAATCCCCACCGTGTCCGCACGGGGCCAGCACAGCACCCAGAGCGCAGGGCCTTGGGTCCCCCTATTTCTGTGTCCGCCCAGTGTGACCCTCGCCCACAGAGCACCTGGCACGGAGAGGTGCGCCACAGATAACGCAGAAGTCGTCACAAAATCCAGGGGTGCCTGGGTGGCTCAGCGCGTTAAGCGTCTGCTGGCGGCTCAGGTCCTGGGATCCAGCCCCGCGTCGGGCTCCCTGCTCGGCAGGCAGTTCTCCCCCTCCCAATACCTCCCCCCCACTGTCCTGCTTATCCTCACTCTTGCTGTCAAATAAATATATAAAATCTCAAAAGAAAGAAAAGAAGTCACGAAGTCTGAGCTCTAAGGCGGCAAGGACAAGGAGGGGAGCTCAGCACAGAGAAGAAGAGAGACCCGGCTGCAGCCTGCCCGCGACATGCTCTTGTATGACAAGGACAGTAAGGAACAGCCGTAACACCTGCAGCTGCTACTTGCGGGGCACCCGTGCCGGCACCCCCTCCTCTAGGAACCTCAATTATTCTCCACAGCAGGGGCCGGCCAACAGCAGCTGGCCCATCACCTGCTCCGTATGTCGGAGTTTGACTGGGATATGGCCACATTCCTCCGGACCGTCTGTGGCTGCCCGGGTCTACAGCAGCAGAGTTCAGCTGTAGGACGGAGACCACAGGCCTACGGCCCAAACCATGAACTCTAGCCCATCTCTGCCGCCCAGATAAGCCTACGCAATGCTACGCATCACCACCCCCAGGTCTTCAACACTTCTCTAAAATGAGGTAGCTGGACTACATCAAGTCTAGCTCTCAACTCCAAGTCCCCCACCGTCCAGTGGAAGCCTCCTGGTGGACGTGGCCATCTGTAGCAGAAACTGCTCATTGGAGCTCTCCCTCGAATGACAGAATGGACCAGTTCTAGCTGACTTCTGGCCCGCTAGTTTAAGACCGCATCTCCTAGCCTCTCCTGCAGCAGACATGAACAAGGTTTCTAAGACCTTTGTCCTCTTTTCCCTTCCTAAGGAATGGAATGCAGATGTGATAGCAGGAGCAGGAGCAACCACCTTGAGTTCGGAGATGAAAGCTGAACGTTCAGGATGGCCTTGAACTGTTACTTTTCACGTAAACTAGCGGATATCTGATTTAAGCCAAAGGATTTTTGGGTCTCTGCAACAGCACTTTAATCTGTACCCTATTTCTTTTTTAAGATTTTATTTATTTATTTGACAGAGAGAAATCACAAGTAGATGGAGAGGCAGGCAGAGAGAGAGGGAGGGAAGTGGGCTTCCTGCTGAGCAGAGAGCCCGATGCAGGACTCGATCCCAGGACCCTCAGATCATGACCTGAGCCGAAGGCAGTGGCTTAACCCACTGAGCCACCCAGGCGCCCCAAACCTGTACCCTATTCCACAGCCACGTCTCTTCGAAATGTTTCCACTTCTTCCACTGCCCCCAGAAGGAGGGAGGTTCTATTTCTCATCTTGTATTTTTTTACTTGTAATATTTCTTTCTTTTTTTTTTTTTTTTTTTTTTTTAAAGATTTTATTTATTTATTTGACAGAGAGAGATCACAAGTAGGCAGAGAGGCAGGCAGAGAGAGGAGGAAGCAGGCTCCCCGCCGAGCAGAGAGCCCGATGCGGGACTCGATCCCAGGACCCTGAGATCATGACCTGAGCCGAAGGCAGCGGCTTAACCCACTGAGCCACCCAGGCGCCCATAATATTTCTTTCTTTGAGAGAGAGAGAGCGTGCACGTGCGAGCACAAGCCAAAGGGAGAAGCAGACTCCCTGCTGAGCAGGGAGCCCAGCACGGGGCTCGATCCCTGGACCCTAGGATCCTGAACCGAGCTGAAGACAGACACGTACCGACTGAGCCACCCAGGCGCCCCTATTTCTCAACTTTTAGGAATAAAGATGAGAAGATGTAGGAAGACCACGTGACAACAATGGCCTAAGAGTCTTTGGGAAGCTTGGCTCAAAGCCCCCGAGCTACCATTTCCTCTCCGGGTGATTCTGGGCAAGCCTCCTTTGTCCCTGGGCTCCTGGTTCTTCACCCAATCCCCACACGCCATGTCCGACACAGGCCGGGCCTCTTAAGCAGCAGCAAACATACCCCAGAGCACAGTCGAGCTCCTGAAAGTAAGCTGGAGAAGCTGTTTCCCCAGAGAAGAGCCTGAGACCCCGGCCAGCTACGGCCCCCCCACCCCGGTCCTGACAGCCGGCCCCAGGCTAGCATTGCCTGCACAACATGCTCGCCACCCTGAACACACTGGGATGTCGCCATGCGCTGTGTGGACTACAGGTTACAGAAAAGTGCCAGGTAGAGGGAGAGAACAGAGAAAAAGGACAGAGTGACCGACGGTGCCATGAGGAGGGAGGGCAGCCCTCCCTGGCCCCAGGGGAACCTGCTCAGTAGGTCAGCAGGGAGGTATTCAGCTGCTCCGGGTCCTGCCAAGGCTCCTGGACTGAATGCAGGTCCCCAAATGGGCTCCTCAAGAGACGACTTCTACTCAGGCCAGAACCGGGACCCCACTGCCAGGGCTTTAAGATATACAGTTAACAGTGGGGCGTGCCGAGGGGTGAAGCATAAACATTCTGGCCACCAGGTCCCCCAGGTTCAAGTGCGCTGCAGAACTGTATGCCCGAAGCCACAGCATTCCAAGCCTCGCCCCACACTTAAGCACTCAGAAAGACCGTGGGCTCTTAACCAAGATAGACCTGGATTCGACTCGCAGCGTCAGGCACTGACTGAGACCTGCTGTCCCTCACTCCTGAGTTACGATTTCTCGATCTGTGGAATTCCAGAAACAATTCCTCCTTCTCTGACTATAGAGCAGATGAGATCAGGTCACACACCCACACACGCACGCGCACGCGCGCGCACACATGCTCCCACAGGCAGGAGCGGCCGAGGGGCCTGGGCCAGCACTACCAGTCAGAACTGAGAGTCACCAAAGTTCAGCCTGGTCCTGGGGCCAGAGGCCAGCTTTCGTCCTCGGGGTGAGACTGAAACCTCAGGAAAACCTCAAATTCACTATTTCCGTTGACTTAGCACGCAGCCTCGCCACAGCTCCAGTGGGCAATCCGTGCCCCCGCCCAGTGTGCCAGGGAGACAGGCCACCCTGATCAGAAGCGGCCCCTCGACCGGCTGGAGTTTCCAAAGGGGGTCAGTGGGAAGGGAGGTGGACCAGGGCGGAGGGGGCAGGGGTGGGGGAGGGGGCAGTAAGGCCTCGGAGAATCTGAACTTGAGCCCAGGCAGGGCAGCCATTCGCCTACCCGAGGCCCATGCTGAGGGTCAGAAACAGCCGGACCACCGAACTGTCCGTGCCCAGAAGGTGTGAGGAGGCCTGGAGCCAGCACCACAGGCCACCGGGGGCAGAGGATGCGGCCCCCACGGCCCCGGACACCACGCGGTTGGCTCCGAGAGAAACTCCTGGCAGAAACCGCGAAGGGAGGGCAGAGCAGCAGGCTAGGGAGACTCAGGACTGAATGACGGCTCCCGCTCAGCAAAAACAAGGCCCAACTCCTGCCCTCACCACCCTGCCTGTCCTCAGACCTCCACACGCTGAACGAGCCCAGATTCGCACGGCTGGGGAGGCAGCGGCGCCAGAGGCGAGGTGCTGGAACCAGGGGTTCCCTGATGGGCCGGGCTCCAGGCCAAGTTCATTTTGGCCCAGGAGTCAGGACAGCGCAGAGGGAGCTGAGCTCAGCCCCCGGCCTCCACCCAATGTCCCCCGCTGGTAGGGGCCCAGAAAGACTCCAGGAATGACAGAGAGGAGGGGGGGGAGCAGCCATCTCTGAATCGTGGCGCCCGAGTCGCCACGGGAAGAGCCAAGAACTCCAAGTGCTCCCTCCTGCCCGCCCCCCCCCAAGCCCCGTTATCCGCCAACACCTGAAGCTGGAGCCAACAGAGCTAAGTCCATTTTTTTTTTTTTGTGCAGGTGAATGAAATTTCCTGTTTATTATGAAAAATGCTCCAAGTTTTGGGGCGGGAGACATGGTGCCTGGCCAAGTACGTCCACGGGTCACGAAAAGGGTCACGGCACTTAGGCACATGGGACGTCATCACAGCTGTATGACCGCGCACAACCACGTGGCTGCAGCCTCTGCCACGCCCACCCGGCACCCATCTGTCCACCAAACCCTCACTCTGGCCTGATGGATGGTGTCTCCAGGGCTGGACCCACAGCAGCAGCAGCACCAAAGCCTCAATGGAGGCCAGTGCCCCCACCGTAGGCATCACCCAAGGCGGTGAGCCTCCAGGCTTCGGGACACACGAGGGGTCAGCCTCGGCCCCAGGACGCATTGGGCCCCTGAATCCACAGTGTGAGGAAAAGCCGGTGCCGTCTCTGATAAGGGGCAAGCCCTCGCACAGAAAGCTCTGGGACTTTGGAAAAATTTTAAAATAAGCCAGGCACAAAGGGACCAACGCTGCACGATTCCATGCATCCAACGTCCGCAGACACAGAAAGGAGAGCTGAGGGGGCCGGGGGCTGCAGCGAGGGGGCCGGAGAACGAGTGGTTAACGGGGTGCTGTTTCTGTCTGGAAGACGGAGAAGTCGGAAAGGCAGATGGTGGGGACCGTCACACAACGCCACGAACGTACTCGATGCCACCGAACCACGCACCGAGAAGGGTTATTACTGCGGTCAGTCTCAGCGCACAGGCACAGACGTGGGGACCCGGGAAGAGGGGACAAAGAAGAGTCGCTTGTGCCCTCGGGGCAACCTGGCTGAGGGCTGGGCTCGGCCTCGGGAAGCAAGCACACAGGGCCACGCGAACAGAACATCCAAACGTGCCGCCCGTCTCCGCTCTGTCCTCACCCGGCCTCTTCTGGGCCCCTCGGGCTCCTCACCAGGTCTGCCGTCCTGACAAGTGTCCCGCTCCCCGCCACGGGCACAGAGGTGAAAGAAAGGAAGTTGTGACAGGTCCTCGCCCTCTCCTGGCGCCCTCCAAATACAGGTAGTTCCAGCAGCTGGGGGAAAAGCTGCTTCATACATTCCAAGTTTCTAGAACATCAACAATAGAGGGCTTGCCTGCAAACGACTTTTGTTTCCTGCCATTCAAGCTGCGTGGGCCTTGGTATTTCTTGCCGTGGCTCCCACCACACACGTTTCCAACCGGTGCTGGGCACGGGAGAGGGGGCGCAGGACAGCAGGGGGACGATGAAGGAGCTGAGAGAGAACCAACGTGGTGGCCGAGATTCCTCTGGCGGGCACTCTCTTCCGGGAAGGACTTTCCTGGTGTCACTCAGCGGCGAGGAGAAAGGGGCCTCCCCACTCCTAGGTATTTACCCAAGAGAAATTAAGAAACTGAACTCCATGGGGCGCCTGGGGGACTCAGTATGTTAAAGCCTCTGCCTTGGGCTCAGGTCATGATCCCAGGACCCTGGGATGGAGCCCCACATCGGGCTCTCTGCTCAGTGGGGAGTCTGCTTCCTCCTCTCTCTCTCTGCCTGCCTCTCTGCCTACTTGGGATCTCTCTGTCAAAAAAATAAATAAATAAAATCTTAAAAAAGAAAGAAAGAAAGAAAGAAAGAAACTGAACTCCACACTGTACTATGCAAATGTCTGTAGGAACTTTATTCAAAAGGGCCCCCAATTGGAAACGCCAAGGCTCTTCGGCAGGTGAATGGATCAGGCATGAGGTACACGGGAGGAATGATGGGTCAATGTTCTCAAACATGACGAACACCCCCAAGCATGGAAGACTTGTACCGGGCATTCTAGAGAAGGCAAACCCTCACGGATAAGTATCAGGTCCGTTGATACTGCCGGGGACCAGAGGGGATTATGAAGGGGAGCAGGGAACTTTCCAGGCTGATGGAAAGACCAGACGCTGATCATGGCGATGGTTACGCAAATGCTTCCTTGAGCTGCGCGCCTAACAAGGGCGAAGACCTCAGTAGCTAGGACTGGGAAATGGGCAAAGGGCGGGGAAGGACCGATGGCCTCTGCAATCAGGCAGGCACTTGAATCCAGAGCCCTCTACTCCGCAAGCAGCTGCGTGACTCCAGCAGGCCGCGGCCCCTCTCGGAGCCCACTTCTCCGTCTGTGACGCGGGGATGTCCTGTCTCTAACACGTGGGGCTGCTGTGGGCACCGAAGTGGTGCCTGGTGGCCCGTAAGCGCTGGTAAATGTTTGTTCTCATTTACACCCGGGAACTGTATTTCGGGCTCAAGGAGTGCAGACTCAGAGGGCTGTGTGGGCAATGATCACCTCTCATGCTCAAAGAATGCCCCGTACCACCGAATATAAACGGAACATTCGCAGGCGCCCGGGCCAGCTGCCAGCTCACAGCCCCCCGAAGCCAGCAGGTGCCGGGCGCCGGCTGGTCCCACTCCTCCGCAGCCAGCGGCCCACGCCCCTCGGCAGAGCTGCTGCATTCCCGCCAAAGGCTGGGCCAAAAGCTGTCCGGGGACCAGAGTGGGGGTGGGGCGGGGGCGAGAGGGAGGCCTGGAGGCGGCCAGGGGGCCAGGAAGGGAAACTCCGGCTGAGTCAGTGCTTCCCTAGCCTCTGGACTCCTCAGGGTGTTAGTCAGAGAAAGGTCTTTCTAATCAAAGTCTGGGAATTCCTGGATTTTTTGGACATCTGTTTGTAATTAGCTGACGCTGCCTAAACATGTCACTGAGCATGAGATACTAGGGCAAGGGGTCAGCACACGGGCTGCAGGAACTCCCCAGGGTCCCTGGCTCAAGTACGGAGCTGGGGCCCGAACCTTCCGTCCTCATCCACTCTGTGCGCATGCGGAATCCAAGAAGGGTGCAGCGCGTGGCCTAGCCAGAGGCTTGCAGGCCATCTCATGGAGCAGTCTACGGACTGCAGAGAACCCCGACCTCGATGGAGGGCTTTTAGGGATGGGGCAGCTCTGGAGGCAGTCGCAAGGGTCAGCAGGAACAGGGGGCTGCCCACAGCGCGGGCCCCCTCAGAGTCAGAGGACTTCAGGTCTGCCCCTGGAAGGCCCTACCTGCCTACTGGGGCGGTTTCCAGGCTTGGAGGGAGCCTGGGAACCAGGGGTCAGTCAGTAGGAGGGCCAGTGAGAAGCCAGCCCTGGCCAGGGGTCCTACACCCATCCGCAGAGGGTCTGGGGCGGGAAGGTGATCCTGGCTAGAGCCTGAGAACAGGGAAAAGGAAGAAGAGACCAGCATGGTTGTTCCAAGCCCTGGACCTCGGGTCCATTTGTGAACTCGGAGTCTGACTTCAGGCTGGGAGAGAATTGTCAGGAGAGCTCAGAAGCCCCGCAACGTCACCACCCAACAGGTCAAAGACATGCCCGATCTGGGCTCTCAGTGCTGTTGTAGGCCGGGCTGGCGTGTGCCTCTCCGTAACGGGGTGGCGGGTGGCTGGGGGGCTGGGGGGCAGGAGCACTGCTCCTGCTGGGCCCACAGACACACACCTGCCCGTGCAGCCTTGTGCGAACAACTTAACCTTCCCAAGCCTCAGCCTCCTCGTCTGGAAGGCAGCAGGGCTTCCCCATGTGTAGCTGTGTGACAGCTAAGGGGCGCTGGCTCACTCCGAGGCATTGGTACAGACCACATACAAAACGGCGGGCCCAAGGCTGGCCAGGTGTCAGCTTCCAAACCCAAGCTGAAGGAACACTTCCCTGCGGACACAACTCACGTGAGGGAAATCAGGGCACAAAAGTGACAATACCCAGCTCACAGCCACAAGGTGACGATGGCAGGGAGTGCCCCGGCCAGGCCCCTAACCCCCAGGCTCGGGCCTCCGCCTGAGTGCACCTGCCCCCCACAACCCCGGGACCCGCTGTGGGAAATCCCTGCTCTGGCTTGTGACTGCGCAGGCACAGGCGGGAGCCTGGGAGCGAAGGGCGCCCGCCCCACCAGGCCCCGGATGCCCTTTGGAATGCCCTTTATCAGTCACATGGCACTCAAGAACGAATGTTGTCCCCACAAATCACCTTTCTCTGCTGACACAGGAGAATGTTTTATCTTTAAAGTCACTCGGATTATGTGCACCTGGATGGCTCAGTTAGTTAAACGACTGCCTTCAGCTCATGTCATGATCCTGGAGTCTGGGTATCGAGTCCCACATCAGGCTCCCTGCTTGGCAGAGTCTGCTTCTCTCTCCGACCCTCTCTCTTCTCAAGCATGCTCTCTCTCTCAAATAAATAAAATCTTTAAAAAAAAAAAAAGTCCCTCCAATTAGCACACCAGGGAAGTGCAGCTTGAGACCCCCACGGAGGCCCCTTCTTCCTTGAGTAACTCTTGGGAGTCTCTTGCAGAGCCTGGCCTATATCCTGACTGCTCTGGGCCTACACAACCCCTGTGTTATCTTTCCAGAAGGTATTTCCTCACACATTAGGGACCACAGGAAAAAGGGGAAGAAGCCAGGAGGGGCCTGGCAGATACGGTGGGAAATGGACATAAATGTAATTAACAACTCTAATGCAAAAGAACCTTGTTTCCAGGGAACAAGATCCGCAGACCAGAGAACTGCACGCTGCTTGCCCAGGACCCGTGTTTTCTGCTGGTCCTATCTTGCTGAGAGGGAAACACCTGCTTTCATGCTGTCAGCAAAGGGAGCAGACAGGAGAGCTGGCCGCGGAGCCTGGAACGCACTGCCCTCCTCTGACTTCCTCTGCTGGACAGGGCCACACGGGACCTTTGCAAAGACTGGTGGGTGGGGCCTCTGAGCAGACGGCGACTCCTTTCCCTGTCCAGCTAGCGGCCACCTCCCTCGAAGACCACAGGCAGCACCGCGGAGAGGTAATGCGCGATGGTCTCTCTCTGGCTGATAAAACACGCACACCATGGGGCGCCTGGGTGGCTCAGTGGGTTAAGCCTCTGCCTTTCGGCTCGGGTCATGGTCTCGGGGTCCTGGGATCGAGCCCCGCATCGGGCTCTCTGCTGGGCGGTGAGCCTGCTTCCCTCTCTCTGCCTGCCTCTCTGCCTACTTATGATCTCTCTCTCTCTCTGTCAAATAAATAAATAAAATCTTTAAAAAAAAAAAAAAAAAAAAAAAAAAAAAAAAAAAAAAAAAAAAAAAAAAAAAAAGAAAAACACGCACACCAAACATATTGCAGAGCAAATCCCAACTTAGTAACTTTTAGTAAAAGAAACCAAGACACCTTGGGTCCTGGAGGGAAAGAACTGTCCAGTAAAATCAGTTTGATCTCGCTATTTCACAAAAGGAAGCCCCACTCCACCTTCCTGCCCACCATGGGGTGGGGGAGCAGCTGCCCCAGGACAGAGAGGGGTCAAGTCTCACACCTGGAGGGGGGCAGAGGCAAGCAGGGGAGAGCCCTGGCGTCCCCTGCTGGCTTCCTCTGCTGAGAATCTGCCACCTGCACAGACAACTTGAGGGTGGAAATCGCCCTGCACACCTCATGTCCCCCCCCCAAACACCTCCCCCATCACATGCACCCCATGTCCACAGATCCACCCCCAGACAGCCCAGGGAGGCGCCGCAGTGGGGCCCATCCCAGAGAGAGAAGGTCTAGACACCGCTGCCCACCATTTGCCGACCAGGAAAGGAGGCCAGGGGCAGAAGGCGCATCCCAGCAGAGAGGGCAGGGTGCCCAGAGCAGCCAGACCTACCCTCCCAACCCATCAGCCTGCTGGGCTCCCTGGACCCAGGCTGATGTGTCAAAGACACACCCCCCCACCCCCCCGCTGCAGGGGCACGCCACAGCACTGGGGGAAAACAGTGGTCCCCGGGGTCATAAGGGTCACAAGAACCCCGTACCCTTTCCTGCAAATGCCTGAACTCCCAGCTCTGAAGGTCACAGTGAACACAGCCTGAGATGTTAAGCCTCTTTTTGTAAGCTACGGTCCCTATCCCGGCCCCTATCCGAAGACCTGCACGCATCGACTGACCCCTGGGGCTGGGAGCGTTGTGCGCAGCACAGAGGCGGCTTAGTTCTCTACCCCATGGCCCCAGTTACAAGCAGCCCCTCTGCCTACTCTTCCAGATCATTCTGAAGATACCACTAGGGAGCCTCCAACGAGGTCCCTCTAGGATAACTCAGGCTGGAAGTAAACAGAGGATAAATCCCTCCTTGTGGGTCTTTCTCTTGAATGCTTACCAAGCATTTTCTTAAAACCAGCTTGGAACAAGAGCAGTAAGAAAGGAAAAACAGCCTTGCTCTTTTATTTTTAAAGGTTTTTTTTTTTTTAAGATTTTACTTATTTATTTGAGAGAGCGAGCAAGAGCACAAAGGTGGGGGAGGGCAGAGGGAGGAACAGACTCCCCGCTGGGCAGGGAGCCTGAAGCAGGACTCAATCCTGGGATGCAGAGGATCCTGACCTGAGCCAAAGGCAGACACTTAACTGACTGAGCCACCCACACGCCCCGTATTATTTCTTTAAGTAATCTCTACACCCAACGTAGGACTCGAACTCACAACCCTGAGATCAAGAGTGCGCCTCCAACTGAGCCAGCCAGGAGCCCCAGCCCTTGCCTTTTCAGAAGGGGTCCCAAAGCCGCTCCCTTGAACTCCCAGGACTGTCTTTCTCACTGGGGTGCAGAAGCTAAGAGCTTAAAACAGACTGAGAGACAGAGCAGTTTCAGGGAGCTCTGAGATAAGCCCTTACTGGCAAAGGCCCACAGCCTGGATTTAAAAAAAAAAAAAAAAAAAGAGAGAAGCAAGGCTTCTCAACACCAAGAACAGGGCCCCCACCCCCTGGGAGCCACAGCAGACATAAACATCCCCCAAACACCAGGTCACCAGGTCACCAGGTCGCTGGCTTCAAATGCAAACTTCACCAAAACTGGGCAGCTCAGAGGGGAAGGGCCATGGGGAATGATTTGCAAGTAAATGATACACAAATCTGGTCGCTTCTCCCCCACCCGTGGTCTGAGCCTGATTTTTCCTTTCCCCATCTGCAACTGTAGGCTCTGCTCCTGGCCTGCCCCCGTGCAACCGCCAGAAAGCATTCAGGCCCCGAGGCTCCCCGCCCCTCCACAAAAAGGAGCCGCAGCAGAAACAGAGCCCAGCTCAGGCTCATCCTGAACCGATCTTCAGGAAAGCGTGGCAAAGTCAAGACAGGAGCCGACACAAGCAGGGGCCGGCTGCCCCGGCACTCAGCCCCAAAACCTTCCAGCGTGCACAGCCCCTGGGGAGGCTGCTGACTGCCAACCCCCGAGCAAACTAAACCCTTTTCCACGAGCCCCCAAACGTTTAACAAACCCCTGCAGCTTCTCCTGTTGGCCGACCTGCTAGAGTCAAGTGCTCGCTCACAGACCTGCTAGGCTTACCAGGAATTCAGACGGCTTAGCCTTTACACCCCAACTAAGGTGAGGAAGTCCCAGGGGAGCAATGATGCTGGCTGGGGGACCTGGAGCCCGGACACAGAGTGACTTCCCGTGACCTCACAGCCAGCCCAAGGTGCCATCTCGCCAGCCTGCCCAACTCCCAGCATGCCCCAGGGGCTGGAAAGCACGAGAGTCATAAGATTGGCTGTGCTTGCCCCCAGACAGCTCTCTGTAACTTCGGCCCGGGAGCCAAGGGAGAGAGCAACTCCTGCCCCGTCAGGGCTCAGCACGCCGAGCAGACACCTGGCCGATGTCAGACGGGTTCTCACTTGGGCTGGGAGGGACCTCAGGGGCAGCACTGGTCCAGGTCCCAGACCGCAGATGGAAGGCACCCTGGGCTGTGTCAGAGCCTGTTTACCTCTGCTGATGCGCTGCTTCTCTCCAGACAGGATCCCGGGAGTGTCGATGATGCTGATGCTGTCCAGGACCGGGTTGGGCAGCTGGGCACACATGAACCTGCAGGGGAGCGAGAGCCAGAGGGGACATGTCAAGACTCAGCTCTCGCTGCTCTAAAAGTGACGGGGCTTTCTGTGCACCTTCCTCTCCACCTCTGCCTTCTTTTCCCAGACCAAGGAGTTTAAAGGAGTTTCTAGCGTTTCCGGGGTGGCCACTGAACTCTGTACTGTCTTTTTTAAAAAAGATTTTATTTTATTTTATGAGAGTGCAAGTGAAAGCGCACGAGCAGGGGGGAGAAGCAGAGGGAGAGAGAGAGAGAGAGAGAGAGAACCAGACTCCCCGCTGGGACACTGACTGAGCCACCCAGGCGCCCCTCCACTCCGTGGTGTCTTAACTGAGAACCCAACCAGCAGCCAATCTGGCCTGCCTCAGCATTTCCCTCACATTAGCTTTTCCCCCAGGGTTCAAGAGTTCAGCTTTCAAGTTGCTGATGTGTTAGTGCAAACTGCACGAGCCTGAGTCACCATTCCATTCCAGAAGGGAAACATAAAGGTGACAGTAGGAGTTAGTAAATTTCCTCACACCCGGAAGGTGGGGAGAGGCTTCCTTACTGCTGCTGGGACCAGCCGACCCCTCCACCCAGCTGCTTGGATGAAGGGATGGCAGGGGGCGGCCAGTAAAAGCTGGGGGATGCGTGGGCTGGTTGGCGGGACAGGGAGTCTGGACCGGGAGTCTGGACCCCATTCTCTGAAAGCCGGAGCAGGCTGGAGGAGGGACAAATTTAAGCCACAGAGAGGTTGGCAACTCCTGGGCCAGGGCCTAACCGTGTGTGCCCAAGTTCCCACTAAGCACAGAACAGCCCAGAACAGCAAGGGGCTGTCCCAACTGATATCAGAGATTCTTTACTGGACACAGAAAAAGCTCCTTTAAAAACCTCTGAAAAAGACATTGTGAGCAAAGAAAATACTGACCCTTTGTCTGTAGGATGCAGGCTTAAAGCTGCCTTTCCAACTGTGGGGAGGAATCCGAGCTGATAAGGTTCTCCTTTTTCGCCCTCCCCCCTCCTACCCCCAAGTGACCAGTGGCCAGGCCTGGGGCAGACCGCCAGGGCGAGGGGTGGTGTCTGCAGGCACAGCGGGGCAGAACCAGCTGACCCTCAGACCTTGGACCCGGTGACTCCCCCTGCCAGCAGCAGCGCACGCCCTGATTATCGGTGCGCCAGCCCTGGGGATCCTGCTGGGGAAGGGTCAAGGAGAAAAGCCCCCATTAAAAGAACCAAAAGTAGAACTGGCTGGAGTGGTGACATTACACAGCACCGCCTTTAAAGGAGACCTGAGAGTAAGGGAATGGGTAAGACCCGGAAGTGAGCTGTCCCGAGGAGCCCTGGGAGCCTGGTGGGAAACAAGAAAGGGAGCAAGCAGTACAGACACAGAGGCTTCATCTCCCACCAGCAAGGACACACCGACTGCATCTCACCCCACAAGTGGCTGGTGGCAGCCACACAGTGAGTTTTCATAGGCTGCTCGTAGGACACCTTGCCTGCAGACTGCCTCGGTCTGCTCCGTTGGATTTTAGTCTTAGAGCAGACACTTAATGGTGAAAAGGGCAGAAAGTCAAGTTCATGACTCAATAGGTCTCTTTAAGCTGCTGGGAGAGGCTGTGTCAGCCAGAGAAGAGCCCCCTTTGTATGGCCTGGCTGGCCGGCTGGCGCTCCTGGCGCTCCGTGCACTCCACAGGCTGACACAGCTTGGGGCCTCTGCTCCAGGGCAAACCCGTGCCCCACCTCCTCCCCACCCCTGGGCTGATAAGGACACTTAGTGATCAAGAACCCTCTGGAGATCAAGTGGCAAGAGGAAAATAAGGGGCACCTGGGACTCGTCAGCGGAGCCTGAGACTCGATCGCAGGGGCAGGGGTTCAACCCCATATTAGGTGTGGAGCCTACTTAAATTAAAAAAAAAAAAAAAAAAAGGGAAATCAAAGTGTGCTTCTTGAATCCCGAGGCACCAACATCATCAGAGTGTCTGTCCTGGACCCAGCATCCCTGACCTGTGTTTTTTTTCCCAGGCAGAAGCAGCAGTAGGCGGTGACCGGACACATGAAGGCCAGTCAGCCAGCTGGCCCTACAGTAAGCTACCCCGGTGAGCTCAGCAAATCAGCAGAGCCCTCTAAGCAGGCACGGAGATTGGGGGGTGTGTGTGTGCCCAGATGAGTCTATGATCCCATCTGACTGAAATTTTCTCTCAGAAACACGTCGCATACTCCATTTCTCCTTTCAAAAGCTGTCTGCTCTCACACTCAGAAGTGGAGGCCCAAGGACCGAAGGCGCAGCACCCCTCCTTCTAGCTTCCCATAGTTGTGTGTGAAAGTCAAGACCTAATAATGCTTGGAATTCCCAGCACAGCAGCCAAACTACGCACAACGCCGTCTGGTGCCCACCAGCTAACAGTCCCGGCCAATCGCAGGTCCACTGGCGCAGTAATTCCGGGACACAGCGATTCTCCAGAGGAAGACTCAAGGTGAAGAGGGCCGTGCCTCTCACTCAAAGGGCTCTACACAGCTCCGGCCGTGACACACAAATGCCAACAGCCATAAAACAGGAGGCCAGGCTTAAATGCCCGAAAGGGGCAAAACAACGTAATATGAGTCTGCCTGTCTTCTCAAAGTCAGCTCTGTGCAGAGAGGTAGGCTGGCCACTGGCCTGGATCGGGAGCAAGCTGGTTCACCCTGTGCGGCTGGACAGTGTCTGGAAAGGAATGTGATCACACAGGGTGGAGACCTGGAAGGCAAGAGTCAAGGATTCTTTCCTAGGCTCTTCCCTGACACACACTTTGAAAGGCATGTGCAGTCACTCCTTGAATGGGGGTGGCAGGAAGGGCAGATCTGTGAAGTCCTTTGGTATGTCCCTGGGGGTAGGGGTGGGGACGGGGATGTTAGAACCACTGACAAGCGCCTTTGAGTTCCTTTAGAGAAGAGTGAACTTGGCTGTTGGACACCACAGAAAATCAATGTGTTTCCTTCCCAGCAGCATGAGGGTTAGACTCTTGGAGGATGACCTGTATCACGAAGAAGCAAGATTTCCTCCGTCTAACTGGGGAAACTGAGGCCCAAACAGGTTAAGGTACCTCCTAGTGAGGGAGTCAGGGCCCGGATCTCATTCGTGGGCTCCCAGTACTATAGACAGGCTGCTTCCTGAAACCCTTAAGAGAGCACAGGCCCTGTGGAGCTGCCCCCCAGGGGGAGTGTTCACACTCCATCTGTCTGCTACCTCGTGGGCGGCCCCCAAACTCAGCAGGCCACAGCAGATCCTCCTTGTCCCTCCCACACAAAACCAGCGGTCCCCAGGGAAGCACAGCACAGCACAGCACAGCAGCAAAGGCAATGACTAAAGTTTCACATATTTTTCCAGGACACTTAGGCAGCAGCCACTTGAAGGAAGGGAGGAGGACAGGGACTGGTTTGAATGAATTCGGTGCATCCAGCCTGGGACTAACTACACTGGGAGGAGATGGAGACAAGAATCTCTCACCTCCCCAACTCTGACCCCGGTTCTGAGGAGAGTGGGGCTGGGATCTGCGGGACGGTGCGGGAGTTAAACTGATAACCTGGAAAATTCTGGGGTGACCGAAGCGGGGGAGGGGGCGGCGATACCCACCGCCAGACCTCCCGGTGGGTTTCTCGTGCGAAGCGGCAGGGGCCCCTGTCCCAGGGAGCGGTCGCAGAGGGGCTCGCTGGGGCCTCGGAGACAAAGGACGATGGGGTGGGGGGCGGGCCACGACCACAGTACGGCCGGGACCCGAGTGCGGCCGCCCCCGAGGGTTCCCCACCGCCCCCCTCTCCCCGGCGCCAGGGGCGGGTACCTGTTGAGGAAGGCGTTGCCGAAGGCGTTGAGCTTGCGGAAGGGACGCCGCGGGTCGACCACCAGCGCGTTGCCCGGCACCACGCCCTCGGTGGGGCCGTGCATGACCGCGATAAAGGAGTCGGTGGTGGGCTCGGGCCCGATGCGCATTCCCGGGAAGTCCTGCTCGATCAGGTGCCGGATGAAGGTGGTCTTGCCCGTGCTGTACTGGCCCACGAGGAGCACCATGGGCTTGTTGTCGAAGTCCGCGTCCTCCAGCGCGGGCGAGTGGAACTCGTGGAAGCGGTAGTGCTCCTCCAGGGGCAGCAGCTTCTGCGCGTACAGCTGCCGCAGCCCCTCGGCCACCGTCTGGAAGAGCTCCGGCTCCTTCTTGCGGCGGGCATCTTTGCTGACCCAGCTAAACATGCTGGCGGGGACGGGGCTGGCTGCTGCGGGGCAGAGCGGCGGCTGAGAGCGGGGCGAGGGCGCGGAGCCGAGGCGGGGCCCGGCCGGCCGGCGGAGGGGCGGCGGGGCAGGGGGCGGGGAGCGGCCCGTACTGCGCAGGCGCACTGCACGGCCCGCGGAGCGTCCTCTGCGGAGTGGGGCGCGCGCCTCGCCGAGCCGCCTTTATAGGGCCGGACCCCATGCTCGGGCGCGCGCACCGCCGCCGCCGCAGCCGCCGCCGCAGCGCCGAGCCGCGGAGAAAAGGGCAGGGGAGGAAGGAGCCCCGCCCGCGAACTCCGCGCCACGTCCACCCCTCCCCCGCCTCCCATTGGCCTATTCCAAATATCGCGAGCGCCGCTCGCTCTGCTCCCCGCCCCTGGCCCGGCTGCCGTGGCAACCGCACCTGTTTTCGCCCCTCCCTCGGTGGGGCCGCGCACGCGAGTGCTGCGGTTGGGACGGCGGGAGGAGAGAGTCGGGCGCGAAGAGGTCCCGGAGCCTACGGGCCTTCGAACGTCCGCGAGACGCTCAGTTAGACACCCGGGTCCCCGGCTGCGCGGCCCACCCGCAGTTCCCCCACGAACGGTCCTCCCTCCCCCGCTGGCTCGGAATCCCCGGCAGTAGCGGCGGACCCCCGGGGAAGGGGCGGCCCGCGCCTCCCGTCGGAGCCGCCCTTCCCCGCCGCCTCCCCGCCCCTGCTTCCCTGATACTACTTCTCACCCTTCTTGATCTGCTTTGGGAGAGGGAGAGAGAGAGGTGGTAGGGGAGGCGGGCTGGTGAAGAGGGAAAGGGGAGTGGGGAGGGAGGCAGAGGCCCCTGGGGAAGATCCGACCGGCCGCAAGACGCCTGAGCTCCCCGCAGGCCGGTGGCGCTGGGGCTTGGAAGAGGCCCGCGGCAGTGGAGGACACAAAGGGCACTGGACATGTCGGGGAGACGAGATGGCCTCTCCGCAAAGGCTGCCTCTGCGGGAGGAGGGGTGGGGGTACGAAGGAAGTGGAGGCCCTCTGGCCCGAGTTTTGAGGAAGTGAAATCGGAAATTCCCTATGTGGGGAGGAGGCGAAATGTGGGGCAACAATGAAATCTTGTGGGAAACTTAGGGGAAATTAAAAAAACCCAAATACTTCTGCTTTCCTCTCAGGGTCACCAACAGTTACCCTCTTTTACCTCTGGCCCGGGGGTCCCCCCCCCACCTTACCAGTTCCTGGCTGTTCCATTACGCTCATTCCCCCGCCATCATTCCTGGCCACACATCGGCCCCCTTGGCTGGCCAGGCTGGTGAGAATCTTCAGCGGGTGATGTCAGAGCTGTGGGGCCGGTGATTGTTAGGTAACCGGTATCCGGACACCGAAGTGGAGGGGGAGGGGTGGTGGCACAGCGGGGGGGGGGGGTTGGCAGGGACTCCTAGGTAGATCTGAAATGCATGCAAGAGCTTGAAGACCTCATGTCCAACCTTCTCGCTTCTGGGAGGTGTGGAATGGAGGCAGGAACTCAAGTCTGAGAATGAGCAGAGTTCTTAAGTGGGCTGGGTCAAGTGGGAGCCAGAAGGGGCAAAGTGGAGGGGGAGGGGAGGCCTCCGTGTCTTCTGAAGAAAGAAAATCTTCCCTCCATCGCCTCCCTGTTGGAGAGCCCTGTCTGGACTCTCAAGCCCATGACTTTTATTTGCTTTTATTTGGGGTTTCATTAGCATTCTTTTCATCAATACCAGTAAACCAGAAGCCACAAGACTCTTTTCTTGGTGGCCTGCTCAAAAGAACATATTGAGAACTCCTAAGCAGGGCTGTCACCAGAGGCTGTGTGCCAGCTGGTGATGGGGAACCTTGGGTGGGCCCAGTCCAGACTTCCTGGGCCAGCCTTTTCTAAGGACTTGCCTCCTCCATGGCGCTTTGAGGGGTCCACCCCGGAGATGCAGTTTCTGGACTGTTCCAGGGAAGGGCTCGGGGCTGAGGCTCCTGAAAGAGGCGGTTGTTCAGTGGCCTGAATGAGGCTCCAAGAAGGCCCCTCTCGGCAGGGTTCACACTGACCCGCCAGGGTCCTCACATCTCCCCAGAGTCCTCTATGCTGGGAATAGCCAGCCCAATAAAACTGAAAACAACAAAATGTTCCTGGGTTATTTATACATGAAACTCCAGCCCCCTGTTTGTTCTATAGGGCCCTTGACTTTCTCCAAGGAACACAAAGGACTGGAAGAAGGGGTCTCTCCCTCGGTGGGGCTCCAGGGGCGCGGAAATTAGTTTCCCGAAATTCATGGAGTTGGCGCTTGGATCCTGGGCAGCTTCCTGATCTAGTAATTCCCAGATTGTGAAAAAGTCCTAACTCTCTTTTTGTATTCGAAGCCCTGTGGATTCTATTTGGTGGGAGTTTTGTAAATCATTAAGTGAAACATTTCACTTTTGGTTTCTCTGTTTCACTTTCTGTCTGTCTTTGCCCAGGGCTGTGACAAAAGACTAAGGAAGAGTTCAACTATTTTCCTTTTTCCGTGGAAATGAGGAATTGTGGAAATGAGGCCCATCCCCCACTCCTAGTGTTTCCTTCGTTCAAATTCACCAACACACACCTGCCCAACCAGGCCTTGTTCTCTAGGTCTCCCCAGAGAAAAGGCTTATCTGCTTCCCCTGGAGGTGATCTGCTCCATCCCGTAATGGCCTGGTCTGCAGAAGATTCTACGTACAAGGCCCCTAAAAACAACTTAAAAAAAGAGAGAAAAAAAGCAGACTTTTGTCCAAATATGGCAGAAGAGTCAGGCCGGCGGGGGGTGGGGGGACCAAAAACACATAGGTTTGTTCCTGGAAGAGTGGTTCATTCTTCCTGCTGAGAAAGTCTGTGTAGAAACAGCTTTTCTGTCAGGAGGAACAGATTTGGCCAACAGTGAGTTTTGTCAAATCAAGGTAAAGAACAGGGGAGGTCTGGTCCTCTGCAGTCTGGGGTGTCTAGCACCGGTCACAAGGGCATCCTCTGTACCCCGCGAATCCTCTCAAAGGGGAACGGCAGTGCACGCGGCCATAGTGCTTGGGTCCCAGCAACAGTTGCTGCGCTCCAGGGACCTCTGAAGGTATCCAGCGGCTGGGACAGGCCCAGCTTGGAGGTGACGCAGAGTGTCAGGGCCGCTCAGATCTCTGCTTTCTGATCTCAGTGACAAGAGCCCAAGGCCCACGGATGGTGAGTGCCCGGCCTGGAGTCACTCAGGCCGAATAAGAAGCTGGGCCTTTGGAATCTTAACACGGCCCTCTCCACACTCACATCTTGAAGTTGCAAGTTCAGGGTCGGGCCGGTGGCCACGCAGTGGAAGAGGGTTTCCAGAACCTTCTTTCCAAGTGCAGGCTGGGGTGAACTCCGCCTGTGAGCTCTGCAACCCCGGGGCCCCAGCCTGCAGGTTGAGCAGGGTGCTGTGGGTACAGAACCCGGTAGTGCTTTGCGGAGCCGAGCCCCAGAAACCTCTGAGCGCTTGTGGTAGACACTCCTCCCACTGCTGGGCTTCCCAGCACCCCCATCCTGCGGGGGCCCCCAAGCCAGGAGCTGCTGCTGAGCCCAGAGCGCTATGTTAACTCTAACCCCCACCCCCCCGCAGGAAGGAAGAGGCTGAGGTTAGTGGGAGCCACGGAGGAGGTGAGGAGGCCATCGGCCACTTAGGAAGCTGCCAGGACTGGTGGGAAAGATTGGGACGTTCGGTCTCAGCAGTCGGAGGGGACACCTGAGGGGCTCAGATGTTGCTGCCCGAGGGGCCACAGCTGTAGCCCCACCCGTGTGAGTACAGGCCACTGCCCCACCTCAAGTCCCCTCCAGGCACGCTTCTCTGCTCCAGCCGAGACTCTCCCTCACCATAGCCTTGAGGCCCTGTTCCCCCATGGCATGGGGTGGGGGCTACCCTGCGCCCCACAGGCTGGGGGCTGGACAGCAATTCTGTGCCCAACAGGGTGTTACACATGTCTACCCAGGCACAAGCCAGCTTCTCTGGGCTCTAGACCTGCCTCCCACCACCCACACCTCTGTGGGGGCCAGACACTGTGCCCAAAGCCACCCTCCGGGCCCGTCTGCTGACCTCCAGCTCCCTCCTCCTTCCTCCGCTCGGTCTCCCTGAAGTTGGGGTGGTCCGTGCAGCTGCCCCAGGTGACCTACTCTGCCAAGACTCAGTCTCTCAATTCCCTTTTGGCCCAGCTGGAACATTCCTCTGACCTGTGTCTTCTTCATCCTGCCCTAAGTTCGGGCAACGAAAACAAGCCATCTGAAAAGGGACTGGGATCTGGGGAGATGAGAGGACCCAGGCCTGCAGAGACACAGGCTGGGACTCATCCAAGGGCAGGGGCGCAGCAGGACCCTTCCCAGAGCTGGCGTCGAACCCCTGTTTGCTATTCGGCTAGCCTGGCCTCCGACCCCTTGGGTTCCAAGACCTCGCCCTGAGACCCCCCATCGCTGTCTGCTAGTCATGATAGGCAGAATTCTGAGCTGTACCCAATGTTTCCCACTCTGGTGTACACACCGGCCATAGAGCCTGTGGTTGTGACTGTGATGGCTTTCCTCTGTGATAGGTCACGTTCAGTGGCACAGTTGACCTTATTCATTTATGGATTTATTTTAAAGATTTTATTTATTTATTTGAGAGAGAAAGAGAGAGCTTGTATGCACAAGAAGGGAGGAGGGACAGAAGGAGAGGGAAAGGCAGACTGGAGCTGGACGCGGGGCACGATCCCATGATCCAGCGATCGTGACCTGAGCCAAAGGCAGACCCTCAACCAACTGAGCCACCTAGGCGTCCCTGCAGTTGACTTTAGATAGGAGAGTCTCCCAGTGGCCTGACCTAATCACAGGAGCTCTTGAAAAGCACAGATATTCTGCAGCTGGTGGCAGAGGAAGGAAGTCAGAAATGCAAAGCACAAGAAGGAGTCAAGGGGCCAGTGTTGGCTTAAAGATGGAGCGTGGCCATGTGGAAGGAATGTATTGGCCTCTAGGAGCCGAGGCTGACAAGTGGCAAGGAAGCCCAGTCCCTGCGAAGGGATAACAAGAACAGGCACGGAGGGAGACTCCTTCCGCCCCCGAGCCTCCCGCTGAGAACTCAGCCAGGGTAGCCCCGGCATCAGCATCTGAGACTTGGGACTTCTGACCTGCAGAACCAGGAGCTAAAAAACATTTTTTTAAAACACTCTATTTAAAAAAAAATTTCTTTTTTAGATTATTTATTTATTTATTTGTCAGAGAGAGAGCGAGCGAGAGCAAGCACAGGCAGAAAGAGTGGCAGGCAGAGTCAGAGGGAGAAGCAGGCTCCCTGCGGAGCAAGGAGCCCGGTGTGGGACTCGATCCCAGGACGCTGGGATGATGACCTGAGCCGAAGGCAGCTGCTTAACCAACTGAGCCACCCAGGCGTCCCACTCAATTTTTAAAATTTTTTTAAAGATTTTATTCAGGGGCACCTGGGTGGCTCAGTGGGTTAAAGCCTCTGCCTTCAGCTCAGGTCATGATCTCCGGGTCCTGGGATTGAGCCCCGCATCAGGCTCTCTGCTCATCGGGGAGCCTGCTCCCTCCTCTCTCTCTCTCTGCCTGCCTCTCTGCCTACCTGTGATCTCTGTCTGTCAAATAAATAAATAAAAATCTTTAAAAAAAAAGAAGATTCTATTCATTAGTTGACAGAGAGAGACACAGCAAGAGAGAAAACAGAGGTGGGGGAGTGGAAGAGGGAGAGGGAGAGGGAGGAGCAGGCTCCCCGCGCAGGCCAATGCAGGGCTCGATCCCAAGACCCTGGGATCATGGCCTGAGCCCAAGGCAGGCACTTAAGACTGAGCCACCCAGACGCCCCATAAGTGGTTGTTTTAAGCCACTGAGCCGTGGTAGGTGTGTCTTTTGGTCAATGAACTATTTCTTCAATTGGCAACACCTGGCGGCCAATCGTGACAAAAAGAAAAGGAAAGACACTCACAGTGATCTTGGAGTCAGTAACTGATAAAGCAGATTGCAACACTGAACAGGGTGCTGCCTGGCTTGATACGCACGCACGCATACACACACACACACACACACACACACACACACACACAAGGCTCCGAACAGAGATTTCCCTCCCCAGGAAACATCTGGAGACATTCTTGGAGGTCACAGCTTGGGGATCATTGCTGGCATCTGGCAGGCTGGAGTCAAGAATGTTGCTTACTGGGGTGCCTGGGTGGCTCAGTGGATTAAGCCTCTGCCTTCAGCTCAGGTCATGATCTCAGGGTCCTGGGATCAAGCCCCACATCAGGCTCGCTGCTCAGCAGGGAGCCTGCTTCCTCCTCTCTCTCTGCCTGCCTCTCTGCCTACTTGTGATCTCTCTCTCTCTCTCTCTCTCTCTCTCTATTTCTCTGTCAAATAGATAAATAAATAAATAAAGAAACAAATCTTTAAAAAAATGTTGCTTACCATCCTACCACACACAGGACGGCCCCCAACAGAGAATTACCCAGTCCCAAATGTCCATAGAAGTTTGAGATCCCCCCCCCAACTTGCACCCAGCCATTGTTAAGAAGCAGTGTAGCCTAAGGGCCAAGTGGAAGGTCAGGTTCCAGTTCTACCCACTGTGTGATCTTCAGCAAGACTTGAGGTCTCTGAGACCAGATGTCAGGAAAGCACCTACCTCTGGGGTAAAGGAGTTACTGTGCAGCGTGCACAGAAAAACAAAGTCAGCTAACTTGAGCGATCACAGGAAATGTCTACACCGCTACGCTTGCATCATAGGAGCTGGGGCAATTTTTGTTGACTTTTCTATATTGCCCAAACTTGATATAATGGACACATTTGATTTTCTTAATTGAGGGGAGAGGGAAAGCTGAGGGACAAAACAACTGGCCTGTACTTTAAAAAAATTTTTTTTAAAAAAGATTTTATTTATTTGACACAGAGAGATCACAAGTAATCAGAGAGGCACAGAGAGAGAGAGAGAGAGAAGCAGGCCCCCTGCTGAGCAGAGAGCCCGAGGCGGGGCTCGATCCCAGATCCCAGGACCCCAGGATCATGACCTGAGCTGAAGACAGAGGCTTAAGCCACTGAGCCAACCAGGCGCCCTGGCCTGTACTTAAAAAAAAAAAAAAAAAAAAAAAAAAAGTGAGATCTTGAAAAACAAATCAAGGCTAAGGACAATTGCAGACTAAAGAAGGCTGAAGGGAGCTGGTAGCCACATGTGAGGTGTGATCTCTGATTATTGGGACAGCTGGTGACATTGGAAAGGGGATGGCAGGGGCGCCTGGTGGCCCAGGGGGTTAAGTGTCTGATTTCAGCGCAGGTCGTGATCGCAGGGTGGTGGGATAGAGCCCCCGCCCAGGCTCTAGCTGGGCAGAGTCTGCTTGGGATTCTCTCTCTCCCTCTGTCTCGGCCCCTCCCCCTGCTCCCAAACGCTCTCTCTCTCTCTCTCAAGTAAATGAATAAATAAAATCTTTTTTTAAAAAAGTAACAAAAAAATAAAGTGGATGGCATGTTCCATCACAGCACAGGATTGCTTCACTGTCTCCGGGCCTAAATTTGGGAACCATATCTCGGTTGTGTAAGAGATGTCATTGGCGGGGGTACATGTTGAAATATTTAAGGGTGAAGGGTCATAACCTATGTAACCTTCTCTCAGATGGGTCCAAGGAAATTCCAGGGGTGTGAGAAAGAGAAAGAGAAACCAATTGTTGCAAAATGTTACTCTTATTGGTGAATCCAGGTGAAGGGTTCATTGGTAACTTTTGCTCATTGTACTTTTCTTGCAACTTTTTTGTTTTGGCAAAAACAAAATCAGGCCTGTAACTAGGTGCTCCTCCCCCGCCACCCCCTGGGGACCGGGCCAGTGTGAATTTGTTGCCCCCTGCCGGACACAGCCAAGCGAAGTCCATTTATAGTAAAAGGGAGAAACCGACTGTTTTTCCCTTGGTGCGATGGAGTGCCGCACCGCCCTGAACGCACGCTAGTGACCTCCGGGGACGGACGGACCGACGGCAGGGTTCCACTGGTATAATAAGCACACGACAACAGCGACAAATGCAGGCAAAACGAACACATATTGTTTTAGGCTGCATACATGGTGGGGGGGGTGGTGAACAGGGAAGGACAATGAAGCGATGATTGTAAAAGGCAGCACTGTGCTTACCTAGGGAGGGGTCACCTGGAAGGACACTTGTGGGGGGGGGGAGCAGGCTCTGCAGCGCAGATATTTTCTTATATTTATTTATTTGAGAGAGAGAGTGTACGAGCGTGGGGGAAGGGGCAGAAGGAGAGGGAGAGAGAATTTTAAGCAGACTCCCTGCTGAGCGAGAACCACCCCCCTTCCCCTCCCCCGCCACCTTCCCCGCATTGATCCAAGGAACCTGGGATCATGACCTGTGCGGAGATCAAGAGTCAGAAGCTTAACCGACTGCGCCACCCAGGCACCCCAGAGATTTTCTTTTTTGAGTGATAGTTACACGGGGACTTACTTTATAATTACATAAATATACACTATACATTTATGTTTTATACATGAGTAGCAGCTGTAAAAGTGCCAGCAAGGAAGCCCCCCACTTTGTGCCAGGTGCGCCCTGAGTGCCTGGGACCCGCCACTGTGTTGAGGACACTAACTAACGGATTCTGGCCGCCGCCTCCTGGGAAGGCTGGGGAGGACTCCCTGCGGTGGGGAGGAGGGTGGGAGCGCCGAGCCCCGCCGGCTAGGGAGGGCCGCGGCGCAGTGCTCCCCCTGGTGGTGGCTGCGGGGAGTGAGGCTTGCAGAAGAACCGGCTCCCCTCCATCCTAACCCCCAGCCCCCTGCCTCCTTCTGTCTGCCTCTTTTCCCCTGTTAGTGCCTCCTCCTCCAGGGTCACCACCTATTCCTAGGATTCACCTCAGGAGAAGCTGGACTCGGACTCCCCTCTCAGGGAGACGTCCCTGGGGAAAGGCGCTGCACTCTGACCTTTGCTTCCCTCATTGGCTCTTGACTGTCAGAACAGTGAATTTGCATGCCCTCTCTGCACGCCTGTCCTTTCCCAAAAGTGTGGTGAAGTCTGGCCCTTACTGAGGGCCTCCCCGCTGCCCGCGCTGGCTGACCATGACCGTGGCTCCAGGGTCGGATGCCTGCCTCCCCCCAGGCATCTCCCTCCACTATCAGTCCCGCAGCTTGTGTTTATAAAGATACCACTCTGCGCCCGTCCCAGGTTACAGGAAACCAAAAGTCAGTGGCTGATAATGCCCGGGGTTCACAAGTTGGGCGGGAAATAGCTAGGCATTGGTGGTGGCTGTGATGCGGACCCTAACAGAACTCCCGGAACATGAATGGGACAGGGAGCAGCAGGGGTCCCAGAGGGCTCAGGAGGACGTGAGAGCAGGATCCAGGTGAGGTGAGATGGGCACGGGCCAGTGAAGAGGGAGGAGCCTGTCCGCGGCAGCTGGGTCTGCCTTGCTCGGGAGTTGGAATACGATCTGTGGGAGCCCGCAGAGGCTCTGTTGAGGCCAGTGGAGATGGACACTTAAGGCAGGGGACGTGGTGGGTGGATCTGGAACACTTACTATGCTGGGGGGGGTGGTGGGGCAGGCTGGAGGAGTGAATCATGGACTTTGCCCTCAAAGAGTCTCAGACCAGAGCTGGGGTAAGATAAGTGCACAGAGCTCTCAACCCTGCATGAGTAAGACAAAGGGCTGGTGGGAGAGGCCCACAGCGCCCCAGGTGCTGTAGAGGGGAGCAGCTCCTGCAGTCACTGGAGGGACCTCTGAGCTAGATAGAGATGGGGGTCCAGGGAGCCGAAGCAGATAGGGCCCCCGCGAGCAAAGCCACCCTGGGAAAAGTGACTGTCGTAAGTGCCAAGAGAGGGTGCCTGGATGCTTGTCTGCTGCCTAGTCCGTGGAGAGAGAAGGTTCAACTACTCTGTGCCCATATTATTTAAAAAAAAAAATCTTATTTATGGGGTGCCTGGGTGGCTCAGGTCATGATCTCAGGGTCCTGGGATCGAGCCCCGCATCAGGCTCTCTGCTCAGCGGGGAGCCTGCTTCCTCCTCTCTCTCTTTGCCTGCCTCTCTGCCTACTTGTGTTCTGTCTGTCAAATAAATAAATCTTTTAAAAAATAAAAATAAAAATTCTGTTTATTTATTTGATAGGGAGAGAGAGAGAGCGAGAGCATGAGAGAGCACAAGTAGGGGGAGCAGCAGAGGGAGAGGGAGCAGACTCCCCACTGAGCGGGGAGTTCGATGCAGAACTCTATCCCAGGACTTGGGATCATGACTCTGGGATCATGACCTGAGCCGAAGGCAGATGGTAACCGACTGAGCCACCCAGGCACCCCTGCTGTGTGGCTTCAGCAAGATGTGCCCCCTCTGAATCTGTGTCTTCACCTCTGGAACAGGCTCATGATGGCAGCTTTGCAAGGTCGTCGAGCTGACCCCAGGTGACGGACCTGCGCAAGCGCCCAGCGCGTGGAGAGGCACAAGAAATGGCTCCTGTTATTATGCAACTCGAACTTTATTCTTAGGTGTGTGTTTCCAGTTTTGAAAAGTGTATCTTTTAGCAGCAGAAGCCTTTTTATTTAAATGAGAATATCTCCAGAACTGCCTCGTATCAAAGCCAGGCAGGAGTGAGGCTGTGCGGGAAACTGGCGCAGGGGCTGGGTAAGCTGGCAGAGAGACTGGGTCTGAGTCCTAGTGGGTCTGGCCCCACTAGGGTCTACACCGCAGCTGGTGGCTGGAAGCGGGGAGCCTGTGGGGTTGGGGATCCGAGAGAGAGGAGGGGGGCAGCTCTGGGTCCTTGTCCTGGGGGGGGAGCTCCAACACAGACCGGGGTCCAGGGCCCTTGGGCTCTCTTGGCCACATGGGACATGGGTAGTGCTCCCTTGGGGTGCACGACAGAGGCTTAGGATCTGTTCAGACATTTATTGAGCACATACCTGGGCCTGGCCTGGGCTGGGAGCTGAGCTCCCAGGTGATGGGGTGGATAGAAACCCTGGGAGAGTCCAGTCCTCTAGGGAAGTGCAGGGTGCTAGGGGAGTTGGGATCAGGTGGGCTTCAGGAAGGCTTCCTGGAGGCAGCAAATTCGTGGGCAGAGCTTGGAACAGTTAGTAAGGGTGAACCTGGCCAAAAAAGAAAGAAAGAAAGAAAGAAAGAAAGAAAGCAAGCAAGCAAGCTGGAAGGTATTCCAGGCAGAGGGAACAGCATGGGTAAGGCCCAGAGGCTTGCCGCAAACAGTCCATATGTAAGTGAGGACCTAAAGCAGTGAATCTCCCAGGAGGGGAAATGGAAAGGCAGGAAAAAGACAGGAGGGAGTTTGGCCCGAGTGTGCATTAGGGTAGCAAGTAAGTCATCATTGCCCTGGGGTACCCCAGCCCAACCCTTCCCCGCAGGTCCTGGCGGCTGGCATTGAGGCGAACATACCTGTGACCTATGGAATTGGCAGCCAGAGGGGAGATGAGAGCACTGGCTGTCAATTCATAGGTCAGAGCCCTGTGCACTCGGTCTCGGCAGCCTGCGGATGGCCCACCGCCCTTGGCCAATCTGGGCCTGGGAGCATGGCCTGGGAGGTCCCTGGTGGTCTGCTGGGCAGCAGCCGGTTCCCCTCCTCCATAGGTACTGGCCCCCGTCCCCGATAACAGCAGCCCCACTGGAACCAGTGGGCACTTCCACATGGAGTTGCTGTTACAGGGGGTGGGAGCCGACTGGAGGCCGGGGCCCCGCCTGGCTGGCAGCTCCCCCCCGGGCACAAGTCTAGGGGAGGATCTCGTGCCCACCTGTCGGGGCTGCCCAGGTCCTCATGACCACAGGCCCATGGTCTTTTTATTGAGGCTCCTTATCATCTGGGCCCACACCTGAAGGCCCCACACCAGCCCTCCTTCTCCGGGCGAAGTCCAGGCTCAGCCCCGGCGGGGCTCATAAAGCCGGGAGTGGCTCCGATTTACAGCTCCTGGGCAGCCTTTGCCCACTGGGCCACCCCCACGCCCTCTGTCCCCAAGTTCCTTGCTTCCGCCTTTCTTTCCCAGCCAGCGCCGGGCCTCCACCCTCTGCCCTTTGCCTACCCTTCCTGCCACAGCCTCAGGGTGGACAGACAGTGAGGGACACCTGGGCATCTGTCAGTCTCCAGGGACCGCCGACTGCCCAGATTCCTGGGGATGGCCCCAGATGAGAAGCTGGAGGCAAGACTGAGAGGGGCGGGGGAGACAGAAAGTAGGAGAATGAGGCCGAGAGGCCAAGAGGGAGGCAGATGTGGAACAGGAGGGAACTAGAACGGAACAGAGCACAAAGGGACTGAGAAAGGCCAGGGGGAGGGAGAGGGAGAACAGGGAACGAAGAACGCTTAGCACCTCAGTGGCCTGAGAGCCAGCAGGGGTCTGGGAGCTGGGTGACCTTTGAGCACGTGGCTTAACCTCTCAGAGCCACTGCTGTTTCCTCACATGCAAATCAGGCCTTGTGAGGTCCCTCCCGCCCTCTGGCCCCCACTGTTGGGAAGCCACCCTCCCATCAAGCTCTGGTTCCATCCCTGCTGTGGGGAGTGAAGGGGGCTGCTTGCTGTGGTCCCTGAGCCAGACCAGGACCCCCAGGAGAGCAGACTTTTCTCCTGCAAGGTGTGTTCTCGCCCACCCTCCCACCCCCCCGACAGGATCTGGCCCGAGAGGTTTCAGTGACAGGTTCCAATGCCAGTCCTCCCCATCTAGGGGACATGTTGGAGAGAACCCAAAACTTCTAGAGAGAAGGGGGACCGGAGATTCTGAGCCTTGAGAGTGGACTTGGGCCATGCCCCCCTCTCCCGGCAGTGGAAACACCCAAAGAGGCAAAGGAAGCTGCCCAAGGTCACGGAGCCGGGCCTTGAGGTCCGTCCCGTCTGGCGACTTCGCTGAAGTGGCCTCCTTCCCCTTGGGATGCAGTCAAGGTAGGATGGGGGGTGCCCGGGCAAGAGTCCGTTGCCTGGGCGGACAGGCCTGTGAATGAAGACACCATAGCGGGTGACACTGCCCACCCGCCAAAGCCCAGAAGGGCCTCCCGAAGACACCCAGGCAAGGCCAAGCGCCAGGCTTGGTGGAGGCAGTAGCGGTGGCCCCCCAAGCGCAAGTCCTGACCCCCTCATCTCACAGGTGGAAATGGAGGCCCAGGGCCAGAAGGGACTTGCTTAGGTCACCCAGCAGCTGCCTTGGCCCTTCCCTTTTTTCCTCAGAAGGGTTGGGTCCCTTGCAGCAGTGGCAGGGCCCAGGAGAGCCCTGGGGCCAAGGGGGGCTGTAGGGGTCTGACGGCCTGGGGCAGGCTCTTACCTGGGTGCCTGGCTGGCCCTCGGGGCGCGAGGAGGAAGTGGGGACGCCCTGGGCCCTGTGCCTTTTGAGCCGTTGGCCCAGCCCCTGGCGATGGTTAATGATTACCCTGCTGTCTGTCCATACGGAGGGCAAGTGTGGTTCGAAGGGCATGGAAGCCTGGACTGTGCCCAGGCAGGGTGGGGCACTTCTAGGAAGCATCAGGCTGGGCCCCCATCCATCCCTTCTGGGGCATCAGACCCCCTCCCCCTCATTTCGGCTTACCGGCCCAGTGACCATGGACAGAACTTCTGCGCTATTCATTTGGTGCCAACACAAAGGGGACAGCAGGGACCCAGAGGGGACTGGGGGGACCTTTGCTCACCCAAGAGGTCTGCAGATAGCAAGTGAGGGTTCTCTAAGTCTGTGCCTCTTAACCTGAGCCTCAGTTTCCCCACAGGCCCACCTGCTTCCGTGCACTGCTCGTGGGGAACCGTGGTGGGGTTTGATCAGATTAGCTCCTTCTTGTTCGGAAGCAACAAGGTATGTGTGGGGGGTGGGGGGGCGGTTTCCGATGGGCATTTTCCCTACACCATGTCAGTCTCTGTGCGAAACTGACCCTGCTGGTTGCTGGTTAGGGATTACCAGGAGGGACCCGAAACTCAGAGACCAAGGGCACAGCCTCAGAATACATGGTCAGGGTCTGAACCTTCTTGGGGTACCCCACAGCCTGACCCTTTGCTCCGGCTCAAGTGTCCTCCCAGCTGTCCCCTCACCCAGGCCCTAGGTAAGGCTGGATCCTGGGCTCTTGCAGGGCTGGAGGCAAGAAACATGGTCTGGGTGAGGCGAGCTCCAGGCCGCCTCTTTCCCGCTGCCCTGGGCTCCTGCCACACAGAAGCACGGCCCATGGCGAGGGGCACAGTGCAGGGACAGTCGGGGGAAGGACTGTGGGGGCGGACAGTCGCTGGGGCCAGTTTGAACCTGCTGGGGAGGTGTGGTGACCCCTGCTGGTAACAGGGGAGGTCCTGGGGCAAAGGTGGGGATCTGGGTATGGGCCAAGGTCAAGGCTAAGGCTGAGGCTGGGGCAGCGCAGGCACACAGGACAAGGGGGCTGGCGGTGGGTGCAGTTTATTCCACGTCATGCAGACACGGACCCACACGCTCAAGGAGCTTAAAAATACATTGAACCACACAGTGTCTGTCCCCTACCTCCCCCCAGACACAGAAAGACACTTGGCTGAGTGGGGATGGGGTCTGAGGGTCCAAAGGCCTCCGTCCTGGGACAAGGTGGCGGTGTGGGCCCAGGTAGTGGTGGAGGCAGTGTCCTTTCTCCCCAGAAGAAAGTGCAAAGACGGGGCTGAGGCCCCAGGCAGGGAGGCCTCATTCTCACAGCGATTGGCAGGTGGGCCGGGCAGGGTCCTTCCAGAGCCTTCCCCTGAGGGTTTGCCCGGCTGTGGACCGAAAAAGCTCTGGGGAGGTGCAGGAGCCATGATGGCCCTGGGGCTGGCTGGGCGAGGAGGGCGGCCGTGCCCGAGGTCCTGGGTGCCCAGTGCTCAGTCTTGGCCTTCGTCCGAACGCCACTTGAGAGCGTGGTCCTTGTGTGCGTCGGGAAGGATCTGGTTTCGCATGCCCCCAAGCAGACTGGACGTGGCCTCCGTGGCGAGAATGAGGGGCTTCACCACAGTGGGGGGCAGCTGGCGGATCACGCCCCCCACGGCGCCCGTCAGCCCCTTCTGCTCGTGCCCCCGGGAGGCCACATCACAGATGGTCTGAGCCGTGTCCAGGATGCCCTGTGGAAGTCGGAAGTCAGCCACTGGGGGGTGGGGGGTGAGGAGGCGGGTGTGGGACTGGGAGGAGGGCAGGGTCGCATCACCTCTCGAACGGTGTCATAGGCCTTTGCCACACCCTCCCGGAGGTCAGCGGGCTGGTGGCCCTTTCGTAGCCTCCGCACTGAGCGCTTGTCCTGCAGGGAGCGGGGGATGGGCGCGGCTGGGGACAGGATGTCATACACAGTCTCAGCTGTGGCCTGAGGGAACACAGAGGGCACCCGATGAGGAGCCAGCCCAGGCACACACCACCCCCAGCCCTGACGTCCCCAGGCCAGCCCCAGAGGAGGGTGTCGAACCCCTGGCCAGCCCGGGGTGGGGTGGGGGGGCATCACGCTTCCGCCTGCCCCTTGGCCCTGCATTATGTGCTGCTCCTGGGGGTCCTGCCGATGCTTCCAGCACCCAAGTCAGGGGGCTTCAGGTGGAGGGCATACCTCCTGAGGGGATCGTCCTCAAGTCCTCTGGACCCCCAGCCCTCCTTGGGTGGACCGCCACGCGTGGACCCTTGCCCCATCTGGGGGTCTCTCTGGGGCCTGCTTCTCCTTCCAGCGTCCTGGCTGGACATCTTGCTCCGGCGTACAGGGGGCTGCGCATGCAGATCCCAGAAAGCACCGAGCTCCCCATCATCTGCGCGCTCATCGGCCATGACCACTGCAGAGGCCTACCTCCCCTCGCCCTCCTACTGGGGTTCAGGGCACTAAACCACAGCTGCTTGCAGGACTCCCGCGCCTCCCCGGGGGTCTGTCTCTGGGCCTGGCAATGTGCAGGGCTTGAATGAGTGAGGACCAGTCTGTGCCTCAGTTTTCCTGTCTATAAACAGAGCCATAGCCCCCCCCTCCTCTCCAGGAGCTGGCCAGGAGCAGACTCAGGGGGCTGCAGGGCGCCCACATTCTGAGGGCTTGCTGTGGGAGTCACCAGGCCTCCCCCGTGCAAGACTGTGTCTCAGAGAACGAGACTGCGCCCCCAGACCTGCCATCCTCAGTAGCGCTTTGGGGACTGATGGGGCACCGTGGGGCAGATCCGCTCGGCCCTACCTGGCCTGGAAGCACGAGCCCGCTCACCTGGATAGCCTGCACCAGGCGGTTGCTGAGTTCCAGGGCGGCCGAGGCTGTGGATGAGCCAAAGGAGGCAGCCCCCCGCTGCAGCCCCCGCATGAGGCGCCCATCCTTTCTGTACTGCTCGATGGGCAGCCAAAGCAGGTCCCGGAACCCTTGGACTGCAAGCACGGGGTCGTCAGACATGCCCGAGGCTGTGCAGCCCGCGCTGACCCTGGTTTAGGACCTCCTCCCTCTCCTCCCAGGGCAGCGTCTAGGCTGCCCCAGAGTCGGAGCCATTCCCAGGGCCCCCACAGCCGCCACTCACAGAGCTGGACCACCGAGTGCATGGGGCCCACCCCCCCCAGCAGGCCGGGCAGCTGGTTCTTCCGGATGTCCTGCAGCCACTCGTTGAGAGCGTAGCCCAGCACCTTGTCCACGCCCAGCAGTCTGGGAAGGGGAGAGGAGAGGAGGGTCTGGAGGCACAGCCCCACACGGAGGGCCAGGGCCTGAGGTACCCCCCCACTCTCCCCAGCAGCCGCCCAGCCCAGTGCAAAGGATGACTGTGCCCACTTTACAGAGCGGAAACTGAGACACCAGAGGAGTAATGACTCGGCCAAGTCCTCGTAACCTGTCAGGATGTGGCAGGGGGAGACGGGGGACCCTGAAGGGAGGCTGGGGGTGCTCACCCATGTCGGCAACAGAGCCGCTTCAGCTTCAGCTCGGAGCAGTTGAGCTGGGCTAGGCCGATGAGGAGGCCGGCGAACGTGCCCTGGGGAAGGAGAAGGGATTCGGGGTGCCACCCAGCCCATCGGAGGCCCTGGGGACCGACTCAGCCGCCAGTACAGCCCGGATACAGGCTCCGGCCACACCCGGGCAGAGTGGGGACCCCCGAGAGGGATGGCGCACACAGCCACTCCGCGGGACAGCCCCACTTACCACCTGGTCCATGGTGACGTGCTTGCCGTGGTAATCCAACCAGATGGGCACCTCGGACGTGAAGCGGAACTCCCTGGGGGTGGAGGGAGAGCGGGCTTGGTTCCCGCCCCCGCCCCCCGCCGCCTGGGCGAGGACCCCCAGCACCCCCCCCACACTACCTGAAGTAGATGGGCTGCTGCTCGGCTGAGCAGCTGTGCCCACCGCCCGCCGCCTCCCGGGAGCCGGTCATCTCTGTGTCCTCAGGCAGGCCTTCCTGGACACTGCTGGGCTGGACTCGGGTCTCGGGGCGAGCTAGGGTGGGGGACACCGATGGGGGGGTGGACCCAGGGCTGGTTGGGAGGGCGGAGGTGGGGGGCCCGGGCCCTCCCCTCCCAGCTCAGCTTCTCACCCTCAGCGGATGTTTCTGCCGAGACCACGGGGTGGATGCCAGCCGCCAAGCTGGTGAAGAAGTCCTTGAGGAAGAACAGGGCGTCCTGCCGGGGAAGGTGCGAGTCAGGGGGGCCCAGCGGCCGTGGGGCTCACCGCAGGACCTGCCCCTGCCTGGCCTGCTCACCTGGTCCACGTTGAGCCGCAGCGGCATCAGCGAGACTCGGAGACAGCACTCGGGTCCACCCAGGTGGGTGGCGGGGGCCACATGTAGCGCTTTGATGGTGAGCTGGGGGACAGAGGGCAAGCTCTGGGTACCTGCCGGGCTCTGGGCCCCGGCCCCCACCCTGTGCTCAGCCGTGGCTGCATCTGCACACGTGGTGCCCTTGGCTGGGCCCGCCTGAGCCCCGGCATTCTCCCGGGCCCCCAAACCCCCAGGCTCGGCCCAGGGTGGCCAGCGGGGGTGGCCGGTACCATGTTGGAGTGGGCGCGACGGGGCATCCGCTCGCTCGTGTGCAGGTACAAGAACTTGTTGATCTGGGAGGAGGCCAGCCGGTCTCGGACCTCTAGCTCCTGTACAATGAACACCTGGCGGGACAGCGGCCGCTCCTCTGGCTCCTGGCTGGGGGCTGCAGGGCCCGAGGTGGGCTCCGCCGGGTACACCTCGTGCTGGAAGCTGACCTGCGAGGCCGATGGAGGCCTGAGTCAGGGAGGCAGCACCCCGCCTCCCCCAGCCCCGCGCCGGGCTGCCTCCCCATGGTCGTTCCAAGAGCATTTTAAACTCCGCTTGGCACACTGAGCTCTTGACCTGAAGTTTTCCCCTGAAGCCACTGGCTCCCAGTCCCTTCCTATCACCCAAGAGGCCCCCGTGTGCCTGTCACCAAGCGCCAGCACCGCCCTCTGCCTCTCTATCACCAGCCGCCGCCTGGCTCCTCCGCACATGTCTCCAGTCTCCTCGTACCTGTGTCGGCCTCCACCCCTGCCCCCTGGCCTGGAGGCTGCTGCCCCCTCAGCCCAGGACAGCCTCCCACCTGGGCCCCTCGGCACCTTCTCCACTAACCCAGAGGGATCTTCATCCAGCACCCGCCCACCCACCTTGCGCCCTGTGAACACCCCCTTGGGGCCTGGAGGGGCCCAGCCTCTGCCTTGCTCGGACATGCCAGCCCCACTGGCCTCTCTCTTGCACCTCGAACAGCTCAAGGCCTTTCTCGTCTTTGGAACGTGGCCCTGGCCTTCCCTCTCCCCCACACCCAGTGCTGGCTCCCCAGCCCTACTGGCTGCAGGGAGCCCCCGAGTTTTCCTGGCATGACAGCCCCGTGTGCTGGGGGAGAAGGTCCGCACCGGGTCGCCCTCAGGGAACGGGACCTCCACTCACACCACCTCAGGTCAGCCTGGCAGCCCACCCAGCCTGTGGTTCCTCCCCATCCAAGTATCTCCAGAAACGGACCGCTGTCCCCAGATCTGCGGCTGCCCCTACCCTCCCTGCTTGGCCACCGTCTCCTGCTGACTGCATCTCATTCTGGTAAAATCCAAAACCGTCCTGTGGTCTGCAGGGCCATAGGCCGCCTGGCTCCTGGTCAGAACCACGGCCACCCTCCTGGCCCGGCTGCGGTCCTGCTGGCCACATGCCCCCACACACAGCGGAGATGCTCGCGGCCCGTGGCCCTCATGCTGACACCCTCAGCCCGCCCCCTCCCGCAGGTCTCCCTCCAGCCCACGGGTCTCCGTGCCCACGACACCTTCTCAAGAAGACGCGGGGCTCCTCCCCCTGCTCCCTGCGCTCCACCCCGCCCTGGCTCGCTTTCCCCAAACATTTATCTCCTGCCACACCGTACAGATCCACAGACCCGTAGCTCCCTCCACTACCACACATTATGACAGGGAAGCGGGGCTTCTTTCTGCCGTGCTCACTGCTCCCTCCAAAGTCTAGAACAGCACCTGGGGAGTGGCATGGCTGTGCCCTGCAAACACTCGGGGACATGGTTCCTGACTGGGGACCTGGAGCTAAGTGGCCGTGGTGGAGGGCTGGCTGGGTGCCAGGGATGGCATGGCAGGCCTGTCCCCCATCCAGGTGGCTTTCTATACTGAGCCCCCAGCTCACCTTGCTGAGCTGGATCTCCATGAGGACATGGTGCTGCCTCCCACTGCCCCCCTGCGTACGCCAGGAGTTCTGGGGCCGGTTGGGACCGGAGCAGCGGGAAGGGGAGCCCCTAGGGCCCATGAAGCTGCCTCTTGCCCTGGAAGAGGGACAGGGAACAAGCTGACACGGAGGGACACCCTTCCTGTCAGAGCGGGCCCTTCAGCGCGGGGCAGGAAGCCCTTTTTGGCCTCAGCCCCGGGGGTGGGTGTGGGGGACAAGGAAGGAGAAAGAACAGAGGCCACTGAGTCAAGGACGCGGCTTAAGATTATCAGCTGCTGAAGGTCAGAGCTGACCTCCAGCCCAGGCCCCATCTCCTGGCCGGGTGGGCCCCATGGCCCTAGTGGCCGCCTTCACCCGTCCTTCTCACCTGTGGCCAGGGTGGGGGCCAAAGTCCCGGCCGCCATAGAGGTGCCAGACGAGCGAGACCTCCCGGAGCACCACACGGCTGCTGGGCACGGGGAAGTGGGCAGGTGCCCGCAGCAGGTCCGTGCTGCCCAGGGGCCGGGAGAAGTACCCGTCCTGCACGATGATGGGGCCGGGATGCAGCTGTGTCACCACGGGCTCCCCATCTCGGGGCTGTAGAGAGGCGGGGGTGAGTCAACGTATGTGCACAGACACCTTCCCCAGTCCAGGCCACCCTCTCCCAGCTTCCCCCCCATCCTCATATCTCCCCCCCGCACCCCGTTCTGGACAAAAGGTGACTCTCCTGGGTCACCATCCCCAGAAGCTGTGTCAAAGTGCTCTGTCCTGGGGGCTGGTGCGGGGGGTAGGGGGGTAGGACCCAAGTGCCCCGTGCTCTTGCCAACCCTATCTGCCTGGGCCTGGGTCTCGCTTGCATGTGGCCTTCCCATTGGCTCCTGGGGACCAGCCGGTCCGCACCCCACCAGTCAGACGGTTCTCTCTCTCCTGCTAACCATCCAGCTCCTCTTCCTCCCTTCCCTTGATGTCCTGTCCTCGGCCCTGGATGTCATTCTCTCTCTCTTCCTCTGGAAATCCACTTGCTCCCTCAAGGCCAGTATTCACAGGGACTGTCAGGGACCCAGACCTGCCTCCCCGGTGGCAGAGACCACCTCCTACCCCTCTAGCAGCAGGAGCTCTAGAAGGCTGCGGAAGGAAGCCACCCTCTCCTACCATTTCCTGGCCCTGCCCAGCCCGCCCCCCCTGCACACCGGGATGCCGAGGCCGGGAGCGTCAAGGATGCAGAACTCATCACTGTCCAGAGTGTCTCCATCTCCATCTTCCTTTTCATCTTCCTTGACCTCTGAGCGGGACCCCAAGCTGCTGGCAGGGGCCACGACAGGGGGCAAGTGGGGCTGGGCCCCGCTCCGTTCACCTGGGAAGAGGTAGACTGACACGGGCGAGGCCTGAGGGAGGGGGCCACCTGTGGAGCGAGATGCCAGTTTTGGAGGGGATGGCTGATTTGGGTGACTGATTGTCCTCTGGCCCCAGAGCACCCCCGCACCGCACCTGAAGGCTGGGTCAGCTCCCGTAAGCTGCGCTCAGTGTCCAAGAGGGCGTCGGCCAGGTCCCGCTGGTTGATGAGAGCTGTCTCCACTGGGGGGCAGGAGGGCAGGGAGGCAGGGCTCTCGGAGAGCTGGGCCAGGCCGGGGAGGGGTAGGATGAATGAGCGACAAAACGAGGGGTGCCACCTCCTCCTTTTCCGATGCCAGGGTGCTGGGGGAGTTCCCGGAGCCGGCAGGGCCAGGCCTCACCTGTACCTTCTGGCCGGCGATCTCCGTGGGGCTGGGGGGCCGGGGCGGGGGGTGCAGGTCGCCCTCACTCATCACATACTGCAGCAGGTTGACCAGCAGGGCGCAGGAGTCCGCACAGCTGTGCACGCGCACCACGTTGTTGGAGCAACGCAGCTCGAACAGCGGCTGGCTCTGGGGAGGGGTGCGGGGTACAGGGGCCATCAGGCGGGGCTTCATCCCCACCACGCACAGACGGGGCTCGGCCTGGTCTTCCCTGGGCTGGGCAGCCTGCCGCCCAGCACCTCTGCTGAAGGAAGGAGCAAATGGAGCCCAGAGCGTGAGGGGGCTTCCCTCAGGGCCACGCAGAGAAACTGGAGTGCCCTCCCTGCGTGACAGTGTTCCAGGGCCTGGTCCTCTGTCACTCCCCTCAGCCTGGCCACGTGCAGCCCGTTACCTCCATCTGACCAGAGAGGACACAGGCCCCACAGGGCCCACTGACTCCTAATACACTGCTTCGGCCCTGGCCGCAGCTGCCCCCTGGTGGGGGGTTCACACGATGGGCCGCCCTGCTGGCAGGGGGACTGGCCCAGAGCCCAGCATGGAAGGGCAGTTAGTGACTGGAACCTGAGCCCAGACCCAGGGAGCAGAAGGGATGAGACGGTTCAAGAGGAAACGGTGACCGCCTGCAGGCTTCGCCCTCCCAGCCCCTGCGACCGCTCTGGCTCTGGGGGACTCTGGGCAACTCTCACCAGCTTGCCCTCGGTGCTCCCCTTCCAGGTTTTAATCACGAGCTCCAGAAGGTCAACATCCAAGACACAGACATAATCTGCAGCAGAAAGCGAGAGAAGTTCCAGTTGCTTCTTCACGCTGAGCCCCTGGCCCAGTACCCGAGCGGGAGAAGCGGGCGTTGATCTAAGCGCAGCGCTTGGGGGCGGGTGGGCGCGGGTGCTGAGACCCGGGCCAGCAGCTGGGTGAGGCTGTCCGGCTGCTCCGGGTGCGGCCTGGGGCTGTGAGCCCTCAGAGGGGAGGGGGCCCCGTCCAGGCCCTGCCCACCTCGCTGCAGGTCCGGGGTCTCCACCTCACACTTGTCGGACAGGTACAAGGCTGAGTCATCGAGGATGAACCTGGTGGGGAACAGGGCTGAGAAGGGCCCAGGAACCGCTGCAGGGTGCAGCTCCGTGGGAGCCACAGGGCGGGGGCCCCCAGAGACAGGCAGAGGGGCAGCCACAGGGGGTCCCAAACCCACAAGCAACTAGCGCTGGGTCCCCTCTGGCCTCAGTCTCAGTGTTCATCTCTATATACTGGGCCTGTCTCCTGGGCCGCAGGCCCCGAAATAATGCAAGCTCGCCTAGGTCAGAGGGCAGAGTGCACGCTCCCAGTTTCTCCCGCTTCTCTGCCTCATCTAGGCCTCAGGGCCTCTTTTCTGAGGCCTAAGGAAAATGTCCTGCTCCCTTAACGACTCTCCCACAGCATTCACTGTTCTTTCAAAGTCAGTCCTTATTTTAGTGGCAACATGACACGAGCTCCTTTAAGATGTTCTAAAACACAGGACTAAGAAATCATCTCTAATCATATTCTCTAATCCCGAATTCTGAGAAAAGCGCCCTATGCATTTTCTTTTATCTGCTCTGTGAAGCCCCAGAGTATACAAATAAACCTTCATAAATCTTAAAAAGCACCACCACCACACAGAGCTTTCTAGCTCGGGTTTTCAGTAAATGCTGCATTACGACGGCTCTCGTGTTCTTCAATGTCATTCTTCAACCTGACTTTAATGGTCAGGTAAGCCACATTTACTGACTCAAGTTGTCATCTGGGGGCATTTAGGTTATTTACAAGTTTTAAATGATACGACAAAGGCATTGCATTCCGCCCCTGTTATCTGTGTATCCTTAGAACAAGCTCGTCTGTGAGATGATCAGCTTAGCACAAATGCTTTCAAGGCTCTGACAAGGAGAGCAACTGTGGTCCAGGAAGGTGGAATCAATTCTCATTCCTGAGCAAGGAATCGTCACCCAAATGTATAGAAAGGCTCAGGGACGGGCCTGAGGACACATAGCAGGTAGGCAGGACCCTGGGGGAGTAGCAGCTGCAGCCCAGTTTTGGGGGCGGTGTGTGTGAGCTGGGTGGAGGTGGTGCGTACCTGAGCAGGAAGGTTGAGGTGTCCATGATGATGTTGCTGGAGAGGGTAAAGGTCTCAGCGGTGACAAGGACACGCACAGGGAGGTAGAGGGGCCTGGAGGGGTGGGTCACACATGTGCTGGGGTGGGCTCCTTACTGAGAGCCTACCCCCGGCCCCTGGCTCTCGGCCCACCCAGCCTGGGTACCTGTAGTCCACGGCGCAGGAGAACAGGTGAGTGTGTAGGACAGTGATGACGGTTGGGGGCAGGTAGCCCAGCACTGGGTCATCAAGCACATCTAAGAACTCTAACAGCTTTGGGGGCCAGGATGGGAGGGGTGGTGAGGATCAGGAACCTCTTCCTTCCTCTAACCACCTCTCCGCCACACCCCGCCGCCCCAGGATGGCTCCCCACGTGCTGCCCATCCCTCCTACCATACCCCTTGCCTTCGCTTGGAAGTCAGCTCTGGCCCAGCCCAGGCCCCTCACACTGGCCTCCACCTCTCCAAGCCCAGAGACCCGCCTGCCCACCCTACTTTTGCTCACCTGGGAATGCCAACTTTGTTCTGGAAGAGCCATGAAGTGGCGCAGGGTGGCCCTGTGCAGCCGCAACGTCACCAGGAACTCCTGGAGGTGGGACACAGTCAGCCCGGGGTACCCAGACCACTAGGCACCAGGAGGCAGTAGCCCCTGCCAAGCGGGTAGACCAGAAGTAGGCACTGTTGTACCTTGACATTCTTGTGGGGGTCCAGATGGATGCGCACAGCTGTGGACAGCATGTGGGGCCCCCGGCCCTGGCCCCTGGGGCCCGAGGCTCCCCGTTCAGTCACCCCTTCCTCCGACGGGTAGATGGTTGGGGCCAGCTGGGCCGGAGGGGCAAAGCTGGGCAGATCCAGGCGACTGGGCAGCCGGGAGTCATCCACAGTCGCTGGGGAAGCAGCTGGTGAGCCCCTGCCACGCTGGCTCACCGGCAGCCCCCCCCCAGGCCCTTGGCCCTCCGGCAAGTCCCCTCCCTTCACACCTCGGTGGTAGAGCTTTGCCTTCTCCGCTTCCAGACAGAAGTAGCCGAGTCCTGGCTGGCCTCGGTACTGGGAGACGCTGAAGATGGTACCTTGCTCCACATCCAACACCAGCTCCCCATGTGATGTCTCCAGCCGCTGCCCAACCTCGTCCTGCACACAGAGCATGGGGCGGGGCCTCACCAGGGCCCTCCCCCAGGGGCGTGGCCTCCCATATTCTGCCTACATAGGACCAGCTCTGGCTCCACCCAGATTCACTGACATCCCAGAGCAGCACCTGTTTTTTTGTTTTTGTTTTTTCCTTTTTAGAAAGAGAGTGGGAAGGGGCAGAGGGAGAGGGAGAGAGAATGTTTTTTTTGGCGGGGTGGGGGGCATCCTAAGCAGACTCCACGCCCAGTGTGGAGCCCGATACGGGGCTCTTGAGATGATCAAGAATCAGACCCTAAGCAGTCTAAGCCACCCCAGCACCCCATCACTTGTGTCTTTTGCCAGAAGGAGAGTTATCCCTGCCCTACTTGCCATCTGGCGTGAGACATTGCCACCCCCTCCCCGGACCTCTGGTATGACACCTTCCATACAACAGGGGCCAATGGGGTGTGTTGGGATGGTTGGGGAGGCATGGGTGGGTTCTGCTCACCAGACACACCACTCTCAGCCACACTGGGCTTTCATTTCCTAGATTCCCAAACTGGAGCTGCTCACACTGGTCTTCCTCTCCTGCCAACAGTGGGTGGGGGCACCAGAGTCTGCGGGGCTCACCTCACTGGGGCTGCCCTCACCTTAGTCTCACAGAGGGCTGTGATCCGACCCTGCAGCACAGTCACCAGTGTCGAGAAGGTGCTCTGGGAGCGAGGACTTGGGGACTCAGGGGCAGGGGGCTGGGGAGCACCCGATGCCCCTACTGAGAAGAAGTGGGCATCCTCTTCATCGGAGTCTGAGTCTGGGGTGAGATCAAGGAGCCAAGTGGGAAGGAGACCTGGGAGGGCTGCCTGAGCCCTGCCCAGCTCTGGGTGGTAGGGAGCTCAGGACCCCAGTTGGGACGTCCCTCCTACCCAGCTTGAAGGCTGACTTGCACATCTTGAAGTTGTCGTGCCAGAAGCCCGAGGGGCCCGGGAAGCCAGCGGGGTGAGTGGCGGGGGCGGGGGCGGGAAGCAGGTCTGCAGGCTCCCACATGAGCAGGTCGTTGTTGATCCTGGGGCAGGTGGAGGGACAGTGGCGGTGAGGGTGGCCCAGCCCCGCCCCTCCCCACACTCCGCCCCCACCTGTGCCCGAGTTTGCACCTGTTGTACAGGCTCTCGTAGACCTCCTTGCTGGGCAGGAAGATGTGGGCGCTGGGCAGGAGCACTTCTAGGCTGCAGCGTGACAGCGCCAGGGCCCGGCTCTGGAAGGTCCTCATCTCCTCAGGGTCTCCAGGAATCACCATCTAGACAGGCGAGTGGAGAGAGGCATCTGAGAGACTGGGCTGGCTCGGGAACCAGACCCCGGGCTGCACCCTGACTTCCTATCATTCATTCTTTCACTCTCATTCGTTCATAGGAGCCCCTCTCTGCTGGGACGGATGGCAGCCAGCTCGTGCGAACGCCGACCGTGTGCCAACCCCGCGATGAGGGAGGACCCCAAGGAAGTCAACTCCTTTCTCCTCGTGGTGATAAGCCTGTGACGCAGGTCACTGTATCCACTTTCAAGACGAGGAAACTCATCCGTGTGTAACTCTGAGATTACACCAGTTCCAAGAGGACGAGACCACTGAATGGAAGTGCCTGGATTCAAACCCAGACCACGGGGCCCAGAGACCAGGTCCTTTACTGTCTCTCACTCAAATCTCAGCACCCCCAGAGAAGAGGATGGTGAGGTCCACACATACATTGTCCACAGACGTGGTTCTGACCTTCCCGATCAATGACCTGTGCCGTCCGGGGCCTGCCCTCTCCAGTGTCCTCACGCCCAGGCCCCATGAGCCGGGGCCACCTGACTCCCCACTGGTCTAAGATGACGGAAGAGATGACATTCTTGCTGGTGCCAGGTCACATCCCCTGGTGCCTCAGGCGGTCCTGTCCTCCTGTCCCACAGCCACCAAGTGGCTCCCCTGGGTTCGGCGCCTTACCTCCTCCGTCTCATACATGGTCCTCTTGGAGGAGAAGGGTGAGGGCTCCGGCTCCCGCAGCTCACACGGACTCTCTGCCGACCGCTCCAGCTCCTCTCCCTTCTCGGGGGCCGCTTCCCACTGGGCGCTGCTCAGCTGGGGGTGTAGCGTCACCGCTATCCTGCCAGGGCACGGGACTGTCACTGGCCTGCCAGGCCCCCGGAGCCCCAGATCCCAGCTCAGGAGCTAAGCGCTCCTCTCCCGCCTATGCCTTCCAGAGCTCCCCCATTTACTGGGGCAGGAAGTATTTGCGCCCAGGGCTCTTGGGATCCAGAGCTTTGGAGACCCGAAGGCAGGGGACAGGTGGCTTCTCTCCATCTTCGTAAGTGCCTGGAAGGTAAGGAGGAGCAGAGGTTGTCACAGCTGCCTCTCCCCATTCCTTCCCCCGTGGGAGGTGAGGTCGGGGGGCCTGGAACCTCCACCTCAGTGACTGTCCTTTATCATTTACAGGCCCGTGCTCTCTCTTACACCCACAATCTGTTGCAGACCAGCAACAAAGGGCCCGCTCTGCTCGCTCTCAGGCAAGCCTAGAAATAGGCAACGCTGGTACCTCACGGAGCTGGTAAGGTTTGGGCCAGAGTCTGTCCCGATGTTGCCTCAGTCCCTTCCACACCTCTCCCACGGGCCTGAGGCCCTGCCCTGGGGACTGTCCCCTGGGAGGCTCTCACCATGCAGGTCGGAGCAGGTCAGTTCCAGGCGGGTGGGGATCGGGGGACCAGGACCGCTGTTCAGCTCTGACCGGAACTGGGGCTCACTCAGCTCCAGCCGCAGCTGCTCGGCCCGCACGGCCCGGCCTGCCCAGGGGTCCCGCTCGGGCCGCAGGTCAGCGATGGGGAAGCGCAGCTGCAGCGTGGCCCGGGGTGCCGACAGCCGCACCACAGTCTGCTGTTCGGCAGCTGGTGGGGGTTCTGTCTGCGGGAGGACGGCGGGGGTGGGGGGGAATCAGAGCCACTGCCGGGGGCCCTGCCATTGTGGCTTCGAGCCAGAGGGTCTGCGCCAGCTCCCTGGCCCAGCCGGGTCTCTTACCAGGAGGCCAGCAGGTGGCTCGGGAGGGGGTACAGTGGCTAGGCGCAGCACGGCAGCCAGCCGGTCCAGGGACCCCAGCTCCACATCCGCCTGGAAGTCAGCCAAGTCCAGGGCCAGCTCGGAGTGGCAATGGCAGGTAGCGGGGCGCCGGGGTCGGCTCTGAGGGCGAAGATGCTCAGGTCAGCGAGGGCTGTAGGGCAGTTGAGGGCAGGATGGGAAGGCATGCCCTTGAGCAGAAATGAAACACAGAGCCCTCCCCAGTGGTGGGAAGGAAAGTTCGGGCAGAGGACCTGGAGAGCCTCAGCACGCTGCCTGAGAAGGATGACCATGTTTGTTTAATAAAAGCCGCCCGATATTTGGAGACCCGCCGGGGTTTGCCCAGATGAGCCAGGGAAGGGGCAACCGGGCACAGAGGATGCCTTGCACAGGGCCCAGCCCCCGAGGGCTCCCAGATGGGGAGGTGCGCTCTGGCTGAGCACGGGCACAGGCGGTGGAGGCGGAGGCGGGGAGCAGGGAGGTACTAACGGAGGCTGAGAGGCGGGAAACAGCCAGGGGGTGGGGTGGGTTACCCTGGACACCCTGCGGAGAGTCTGTGTATGACGCAGGTGGGCACAGGGCCGAGCTGAGGCCTGGGAACCGTGGCTGCTGGGGAAGCTGAGGACCTGGCACGGGACACAGGAGGCCAAAGTCAGGCTGAGCTTCCACATCCGCTGGAAGCTGCAGGCTCCGCCGTGCACACCGGCTCTTGGTCCTCACCTCTGTGTACTCGGGCTCTGACGTGTCCCTGGGCCACAAGCACTCCAGCACCTCAAGCTGCCCGAAGTGCACTTGTGTGCTGGTAGTCCGCCGGCCCCTGCCCGTCCGCAGCTCCCAGGACAGCTGCACAGCTGTCCCCGTTAGCCTGTGACGAAGCAGCAGGGTATCAGAGGTTGGGCTTATGGGGGTGGAGGGAGTCTCTCTTTGGGGTCCCTGCCTTGGGCTTGTACCGGACATGGCTACAGGGACAGGCCCTCTGGAAGCGCGGCCGGAGATGGTGGAAGTCACGGGAGCCGAAGGGCCCATCTTTGGTGGCATCAAACTCCGAAAAAAAGTGGGTGGTGAGGTCAGGTGGTCCGGAAGATGGGGCAGACGTCTGCAGCAAGGTCAGGGTCATACCCCCCAAGGTCATCTTCACTAGCGAGTCCGGGCGCAGGGTGTCCGGGAGGGGTGTGGGGGCCATCTTGCCTGAGAGGACAGAGGTGTCACCAGGGCCTTCCCAGGGCTCATGGGTACCCCAGGTAGAGGGTTGCTCAGACACCAGGCTGGAGGCTGGGAGAAGCCCCAGCCCTGAAGGACTGTAACTCTGGCATGGGGCTTGGCGGGGCGGGGCTAACCCAGAGTCTCCTTAGCCAGATACCGACCTAGGCTCAGTCCAATCCTCTCAAGGAGCTGGAAGAACAGGGGCATAAAGCACTCAGACTCGTACCTGTCAGACGCAATCCCTCAATAAACACTGGCCAAACCTCATAGCCTGGCAAGGCCAGATCTTACTAGAACCTTTTTACGGAAAGGGAAACTGAGTCTCCAAGAATTTAAGTGCCTGGCCCCAGATCACTGACTTTGAAACCTGGCCTCTATCCACTGTGGTACCAGCCTCCCCCCTGAGCATCCCCAGGGAACCAAGTCACCCACGGTGGGCCGTAGCATCGGTGGGGGGCCTCCTGTGGGCACATGACATCACTCGGGCACTGAGGCCTCCTCCAGCTCCTCTCGCCCCGGGAGCACTCACCAGTTGGGTGGGCATGGGCAGAGAGCCGGCGGGAGGCCACGTCGCTGTGCATGGAGGAGCCCAGGTCTACATCCGAGAGGGAGAGCTCGGAGAGTGCTGAAGCCACACTGCTCGTGAGGCCCGCCATGGAGAAGAAGAGGTCTGCGGGCGAGGGCAGGGGAGGTCAGGGAAGGCCACACTTGGCCCCCGTGAGTCCCGCACCCGGGCCCGCTGCCCCAACAACCGCCAGGTCTGGCCCCACGCCCACCAGTACTGTCCAGGTTGACAAGAGGGTTGCTGAGGGGTTCTGGGCTGAGGGGCTCGGCCACAGCCCCTGCCTGCAGCTGCTGGTTCAGGTCCTGCTCGATCAACCACAGGTCTTCGGCACCTAGCGGGCGGCTCTTGTTCAGCTTGTCAACCAGGCCCCCGGGATCTACGGAGGAGGACACGTCCTTGTGTGGGTCCAGCCCATCCGGCCCCTCCCCAGCCATCCCAACATCTGCAGCGCCCGGAGGCCTCACCTGCGAGGCTCACGGCGCTGAGCAGTTCTTGAAGCTGCTGGAGCTGCTGAGGGGTCAGGAGCAGGTGCAAGGAACCCAGCTGTCCAGCCACCTCCAGCTGGGGACAGAAGGGGCCAGAGGGGCCCACCATGGAGCCTACACCTGCCGCCTCGGCCCTTCGGCCCTCTGAGAGCCGCCGCCCACCTGCCCTCACCCAGAGGAGGGAGAATGCCAGTTGCCAGGCTGCGCGCCCTCACCAAGCAGCTTTGTGACCCTGGCCACAACTTGACCACTGAGCCCATTTCCCTACTGCCAAGAAGGCAGTAACTTTCCCCCATCAAAGAGCCTGCTTTGTACGGGGTGCGGGGGGAAGATTGGCACTGCCGAGGAGTATCCTGAGATGGGGCCCGCTCCCTCCTCCACGGGAGCCGGGGACCCACCTTGGGGCCTGGGAAGGCCTCATTCTGCTTCAATTTCACTGTCAATTCCATATACCCTGAGCAGCTGCCGATCTGCAAGGGGGGTTTCGGGGGATCTTCCTGGAGGCAAAAGGGTATAGGAGGGAAGGGAATGAGAAGATGAAGTCAGACATGCTCAGGAGGGATGGGGCCCAGTGGGGCAGGCGGACAGGAGAAAAGTGGGGAGGAGAGAAGAAAGGCAGGGATCCGAGTGAGCCCACCTGCGCGGGGAGCTCCTCGAAGTGCAGGCGGACTCCTGCCAGCTGCAGCAGCTTGTGCAGGAAGGCGGGAGGCTGGTGCACGTCCACCGGCGGTGCCTGGCTTGGGTCCCGCACTGCCTCATCACAGTACTCCAGTCTGGCGAGTGTAGGATCAGCCCTCGCCCCAGCCACCGCAGGCTGGAGCCCCTCTCCCCACGCAGTATGCTGTTCTAGGGGTCTGCGGCCAGAGAGGCTGGCCGACAGAGCTGGCCCGTCACAGCCAGACCATACTGGACCTCCAGGGCCAGCCCTGGCTCTTCAGACCCTCCACGTGTAACCTGATCCTTGGGAGCCCCAGCCACCCTGGACCGCCAGTACCCCTTGGCCCCTGGACACCACTGCGGGCTTGTAATATGGTTTCCCTACCACCATGGCCACCACCCAGTCCCACCCAAGCTTTGCCGTGCTGCTTCCCAGGAGCCCAAGCTGGGGAGAGGGGCAGGGGCAGGGCCCGTACTATTCAGCAGCCCCTCACTGCCCCCTGTCTGCACCCCAGCTCACCCCTCGGGGCACGCCCCTACCTCTGTACGTGGACTTCTACTGCCACGCCGTGCTCCCCATCACCCGGCGAGTGCTCAACCCTCACCACAGTGTCCAGGAAGGTCACCTTGATCCTGCGCAGCACTGAGGGATGGGAAGCGGTCTCAGGCCAGTTGGGACAGCAAGAGGTAGGCAGAGTTTCCCAGCTGGGGCGGCCGTGTGGCCATCCTGCTGTCTGGGGCCCCCGTCTTGTGGGCTACGGAGGGGTAGACAGCAGGATACCCACGAGAGGCCTATTTACCAGTCTCAATGGTCTGGGCAAACATTTCCAGGCCCTCCAGGGGCTGTGGTGGCTCAGAGGGCTCGGGGAGCCCATCCCGGAGGCACTCCTGAGCCAGCTGCAGGCTCGTGGTCATGCATGAGGCCCAGCTCTGCGAGTCGGCAGCCCCTGGCCCTGCGAGGAGGAAGAGGGTATCGGAAAAGGCAGGCCTACTCCTACCACCGGGCTCCCCACGCCCGCACCCCAGCCTTGCCCTGCCCTCACCGGGGCCCTGGCGAGGCTGCAGGGTGAGCTGGAGGCCTGACACGTGCACAGTGCAGTGGTCGGTGAGCAGCGCAGCCCAGGGCACGGCCACCTCGATAGAGCCCACGAAGCCTTCCACCAGCTCCAAGGGTGACTCGATGGACTCCAGCACTTCGTTCACGGACTAGGCACGGGGAAGAGACAGAGCCGGCTCAGGGAAACCCCAAATGGGGCTGTCTCCTTGGCTGCCACACTCCTTGTTGGTCTGCCCTAACCCTGGAGAGCTCCCTGGTTCTCCCGGCCGCCACCGTGGGCTACTACAGAGTTCTGCCACTGCTTTAGCTGGTTCCTACTCTTGGTCCATCCAAACGTGCTTCAGCCTTTAAGCCAGAGGAGGGGGCAGCTGAAGCATGAAGAGGAGGAAGCCAGGCAGAGAGGATGGAAGGTAGCATGCTCCAGGCATAGGAGCGGCATGTGGAAAGGCCCAGCGGAGTGCAGCACCTATGTTCTCTCTGGGCAAGGAGTTCAAGGAGTTCAAGGGGAGGCTGGCAGAGGACTGAATGGAGCCAGAGGTGACCCCCGCCCCCCAACTCTGAACACTTGGTACAGCTGTACCTCTTTGAGATACAAGGCTGAGAGCCCCTGGTTACCAATGGGGAAAGAGCACCACCGCCATCAGGGAGCTCCGTGAAGGCAGGAAGCCACCTGCCTGCTCCGTGTGATCCCAGGTGCTGTATGGTACCACCCAGAGAAGTTGGATCCAAGAACCAACAAACACATGGCAGAACTAGAAGGCTTATAGAGGTCAAGCTGAAACTCCTTACCCAGAGATCCACAGATGGGAACTGAGGCCTAGAGAGAAGGAACTAGTTTAATCACTCAGTGTACTGTGAGGACTGCGACTAGGAAGACAGGCCTCACCCCATCCCAGGCTCCCCATGCACTCGGCTTCTTCTGGGGTCTTCCTGGCGGGGGTTGCAGGCTGAGCCAGTGGGAGGAGGGGCTGGCTATGAAAGGACCTGCTTTCCACCAGCGGGGGGTGGGGGGGGACGACTCCTCCCTGGAGGCCAGCCCAGAAAGCAGCCTAGCTGGGAGTCATTTCAATCCCCACCAAGAGGGCAGGGCAGGGCAGGGCAGGGTGGGAGTGTTTTCTGGAACTGGAACTACAAAGAGGCAGCCTAGAGGTCTTCGCCATTTCTTTCAGGCCAGCCTAAAAGTCAGAGGTCAGAGAAGGCCTTCACTAGGATTCGCAGACAAGAGGTTATCAGGAGGTGTCCCCAATTCTGGGCTTGGCGGTCTCCCTCTGCCCCTACATTTGCTCAGCAAGTCCTGGCCTACCCCTAAAGCTCACTGCATTTAGGCGGAGAACCCTGTCTGCCCAGACAGAAATTTCGCTGAGAAGCCCCGACCCCATGCCCACCCCTGCTGTTCTGGAGTTGGGGGGCAGGGTTGACCCAGTGCCAGCCTTGGCCTGACACCTCTAACTGGTGGCTCCATTGCAACTTCCCAGTTTGGATGAGTTGTGAGTCACTGCCCCTCAGCGCCCCCAGCCTCCGGCTTCTGACCCAGACCTCCTGCCTCCCTGCCTCCTCAGCATCTCCCTAGCCCTCCTCCCCACCGGAAGAGGAACCTCTCCACCCTTCCTCAGGGGCTTGCCGGCAGGTAGGGAGGCTGATTCCCAAGCCCCTCCCCAAACCCCACTGGGTCCATCCCACTCTCCCCAAAGCAGGAAGTAGGCAGCCGCAGCAGTCACACGAGGTGTTGATCAACACCGGTGCTGACGCGGTTGTTGACATCCACATCCTGAGGCGGACGCCACCCACTTGGCCCAGGATCGGAGGGTCAGGAGGTCAGAGCACCTTTCCTACAGGTGCTCCCAGCAGGACTCTAGACCCCCACCAGCCTTGCCTGACCGGCTACCTGCACGGCCCCAACTCTGTCCCCGCCCTGGTCCCGTCCTGTCAGAGCCCCCTAGTTCCTTCGCCTTTCTCAGCCCCCAAGGACCACAGCTCTCAACTCAGGCCCCAAACTCGATGTGCTTATTCTGGCATTCCACAGACAAGTGACACCCCCCTCCTCAACCTCACTTTCTCCTACGGTGAAGTGGAGGCAGGGACCCCCTTCCCACCCAGCTTCTGGCTCTGAAGCCGATCAGTCGCCTGGAAAGGGCCTGACTCCCACGGCCTCTCCACGCCCTCTGCCCGGTCCCCCAGCCTGACCCTTTAGCCAGGATCCTCAGGTCTCGGCGCACCGCCCCGGCTTCCCGATCTCGGGCCTCGTTCCTCACCCAGATCTCCAGGTGGATATCCCGCAAGGCAACGCTGCCCTTGTACAAGTCGAGGCTGAGCTGATCCAGGCTGAGGTGCTCCTGGAAGAAGTGACCCAAGTAGTGGTGCAGCAAGTAGCGGCATACCCGCTCTTTCACACAGTTCGACCATGGCCACAGCCATCGTGACATCTCGGAGACCGCCGGGCCCAGGCCGCCTCTGCTCGCCGACCGCCGGCGATCCCTGTCCGGCTTCGCAGTTCACTAGAGCCCCCGGCTGTCCCCGCCGCTTCTCTCAGCGCCAGGCCGCGCCCCCGGACCCTCAGCCACGCCCCCCACGCTCACTGCCATTCGCCGTTGTAAAGGGCGAGGCCTACTGATTGGCCGTGGAGGGCGGAGTCTTCGAGCACGAAAAAGGGACTGGGCTCTCCGCATGATATAGTGCTCCCAAGCTTGATTTACGCCTGCGTAAAAATTCTGTGTGGGAGGACCTTTAGCCTCCCTTCTACGGGCTCTGGGAAGGCTGGGGCTCGAGGTGTCAGCCCCGCAGAGGAGTGCGCATGTGCCGACTCTTCCACCTCCTTGAGGTAGTTGGGGAGTATTTAAAGGGACAGTGTCTCATCAAACTTACCAGCAAGCTTCCCGGGGGAATGAGTCTGTGTGAAAACTCCTCCAGCACGCGTCCCAGAAACAATTAAGTGAGTAAGCGTTTGCATTTTACAAAACGCTTTCCAACTTTTATTTCATTCAAACCTTACCATCCTCTAAGGTGGCGGTTTTACTGATAAGAAAACCATCTTAGAGATAAGAAAGCAAGTTTACAAAGGTTGCTGTTAAGTTCATCGCCCAGGAAATCTTTTTTCACCAGTCCTCACCTGGAATGCAGATCAGGAAATTGACCCAGCCTCCCTTCTCTCTGCATTTGGTCAGGCCTCCAGCTCCTCTGAAAAAAAACAATAGTTTTTCTTATCTCTAACCTAAAATTAATAACGAATGGATTCTAAACCCCTTGGGCAGGGTTCTATTGGTTTTGTACAATTTTTATTTATTTAAGTTTTTTTTACATTTTTAAGTAGTTAAAAAAAAAATAGGATTTCATAACACTTGAAAATATCCTGAAATTCACACGTGAGTATCCATAAAGTTTCAGTGGATCGCAGCTACACACACTCGATTAAGTACTGTCTGGGTCCCGCAGCAGAGCTGAGCACTTGGTGCAAGGTGTGGAGGGGGGGCGGTTGCAAAGCCTCAAATAATTATTTTCTGGCCATTTACAGAAAGTTTGCCAACTCTTGCTCAACAGGGTTGGTCACCCAAGCCCTCTTACATCATGGTTGACTTAAAGGATACCCACAGGTAATTATAATCCTATTTTAGCCTTGCTAGGGAGGTGGACTCTACTGCAGTCTAATGCTTGAAGTCAGCCTGAAGCAAGGGCAACTGCCCTGGCCTGAGGGCAGGACCTGGTTTCCAGTCCTGTGTGGCCTCAGGCAAGTTACTGTTCCTCCAGGCGCCTGTTTTATCCCCTTGTCACCAGAGGTTCGATTAGTAGGTGGTATAGCTCATTTTCTTGGAAGGGACTAAGGAATAACCTCAAAGAGAATTCAGGGAAGCACTGGGAAGGTTCCATTCAAGGAGGCAGGCTAACAGGAAAATACTTGTGGAATGAATCAAAAGATCAGCCTTTCCCCGTGACAGGCCAGGGGCAGTGTTGTATTCATAGCACATATATTCAGTTCGTAATAATTAAAGTGATAGACACCATGAATGGAGCCTGTGTGATGTCCTGGGCCACGGCCTTGTCACTTTCTAGACATTACTTCATTTGCTCTTCAGCACACCCTTGGAGAGAGGTAAAATCCCCATTTTACAGGAGAGGAAAACTGAGGCCATGTATCTAAGAGCCTATGGAGCCAAGTGAATGAACAAACATCACTTCTCCCAAAGGCAGTGGGGATGGAAGGTATATTCTGGAGTCTAGGGAAAGTTGTCCTGATGTTCAGACTAAGAGAGGCGGTCATTCCCCTGCTGTGAGAATGGGGTACATCATGTTCAAGGTTTGGGAACACAGAGCCATTCCCAGTACCCAGGCCCCTGATCTGGTGTGGCTGCTTCATGGGCCAGCTTCCCTCCAGTGAGGCTGTACCCACATCTGTGACATAGCGCAGTGTCTGCACACAGCAGAGAGATAAACAGGACTCAGAGGGGCACAAAAGTCTTTCCTGCTGCCTCCCCCAGCGTACCATGAGATCCACAGAAGACCAGCTCCAAAGACATAGTAGTTCCAGAATCTAGCCAGGGCATTGGAGTAGGAGCTGAAAGGGAGAATAAGAAATACAGAGTAAAGAGAATGCTATGTTATCAGGAGGGAAGGTGGTGTGGGGATCCCCCAGGGGTATTTCTGGGGTGAAGACCCAGGCCATGGTTCCTCTCCACAGAGATAAAAGGGGGGAGGGTCAGGGTTTATGGGGCTCCTTGGGGGCCTCTCCATATTAGTTTAGGTACAAACTCAATAGGTGGGGCACCTGGGTGGCTCAGTGGGTTAAGCCTCTGCCTTCTGCTCAGCTCAGGATCTCATGAGCTCAGGGTCCAGGGATGAGCCTCGAGTTGGGCTTTCTGCTCAGCAGGGAGTCTGCTTCCTCCTCTCTCTCTGCCTGCTTCTCTGCCTACTTGCGATCTCTGTCAAATAAATAAATTAAATTTAAAAAAAAGAAAATTTAAAAAAGAAAAAAAGAAACTCAACAGGCAAACCGGTTGCTGAAGGCCTCCAGGGCCCTGGGGGGAGGCTCTCCCTTTTCCAGGGATGGGCTGCTTAGAAGAAGAAGCCCCTCTGGGAATTCCCTCAGTGGCCTCTGGATAGCTATGGAAGGGATCATGGAAGGTAATCTGTGGGCTGTGGCTTTTGACTTGGTCCATGATGGAAGACCTAGATTTTGCATTTTGCCTAAATGGTGGTAAAATACACATAACAAATTCTACCATCTTAACCATTTCTAAGTGTACAGTTCAGTAGTATTAGGGATATTCACATTGTTGTGCAACCAATATCCAGAACTTTTTTTTTCTTTTTCCAGAACTTTTTCATCTTGAAAAACCGCAACTCTGTACTCATTAAATGCCAGTGCCAAAATCAGTGAACTGTATAGTATGTGAATGATATCTCAATAATGATGATTTTAAAAAAGGATTTTTATCCAATACCCCTCTCCCCCAGGTGACATTGTATCTATTTTGAGATCTAGTTCAAATGCTACTTCTTATAAGAAGTCTTATGTCTTCCACCATTCAGACCCCCCAAATCCTCAAACGGAGCACACCTTTTCTATAAAACATGACCTCTCCACACTCATTCTGGCCTGGAGATCCTCAGAGTTCAGGGCACTAGCCCCCAGGGAGCTGGGGTGGGGGGAGGCTGGAGCTGGTGTCCTCCTAATTCAGGCTGGGACGTCTGTGGTCCTAGCTTTGTGACCTTGGGCAAAGCCCTTCTCTTGTCTGGGCTGGGAAGGGGGTGGGTCCTCATCTGGCTGGAGGTGGTTCTGTGGGCCTGCTGTCCCCCAGCTTTTTTCTGCAGGGATGTGGGACAGGCTTCGCTTCTGAGCCTGGGAGGTGGGCAAGGAGAAAATTTATGGGTTTTCATTTGACAGTTAAGGACACCAAGGGCCAGGTGGACAAAGCCTGCTGAAGACTTCCAAGCAGGGGGCTGCTGGCCACCTCTTCAGTCATAGAGCCCTGTACCCTGCCTGGCTAAACTATGGCCTTTGCTTTCTGTAGCTCCAGCAGATGGGCACCTCTCCGGGAAGATGGCTGGTCACCAAGGTATAAGGCAGGGTAAGAAGATTCTGAAAATGGCCTCAGTGTCCAAGCCTCATTGCTCTTTTCTTCTGCTTGCATGAACCGGTTAGTTGTTGATCCTGATAGAACTTCTGGATGAAGATTTCACAGTGTAGTGTAGGGGATGGAGTTAAGACATATAAAGGATATTGGGGTCCAGAGTCCTAAGAAGGAGGCCCAAGACTATAGGACAAGAATATTTGTCCAGAACGCCAAACTCCTGGAATCCCACCTGTACCTTGGATGCCCTGCAGTAGAGTTTTAACAAGAGACCCCACTATCACATCTTAGGGCCCAGAGGAGCTAAGGGTCTGTCCAGGGAGGCCTGCTTGCCCAGGAGGGGGGTGGCAGTGCCAGGGAGCACCTCCTACTTGGATGCTTTGCCATTCCAAGGCTGGCCCTTTAAACCCCAGACCATGATGTCACCATAGACAGCAAGGGATGGGAGGGGGACTGCAGGCCTGAGGGCGGACTGCATTTCCCAGCAGTCTTGGGTACACCACACCTCTCCCAGCAGGCACTGGCTCACTGCAGAATATTAACCAGTTCCGTGCCCGTTTCCAAGTCGGGTCTGCTGTCCGGCCGTTCTGGGGTGAGGGAGGGATTCCCCAGTGGGTGGAATGCTTGGGGCACAGATGAAGCAGGTCAAATCTTTGGGCCTGATATAGGATTGGTCCTCTTTCCTGCCAGGGTCCTGGCATCACTCCCAGCTTCCTGGTGCAGACTCCGGAGTCCTCTCTTCCGGTGCAGTCTCCTTCCTAGAACGCAGGAGCCTAGCTCCAGTTGGACCCCATCCCATTCTGCTTAAGCTTTGACCCCAGGCTCCTGCAGGGGTTACCCCAGGTCTGGCAGGATCCTTTAAGCCGTGCGGGGACTACATTTCCCAGCGGCCCCGGGAATTTCCTGACGCAGCGATCCCCTCCCTCCACCCCCCCCCCCCCCCCAGCCCTCGGGGAGGTGCGGGCCGGGCGGGGGGAGGTGACTTGATGTCATCCTGAGCAGCTGGGCGGCGGGTGCCGGTGCGCACAGAGCCGGGGTTCCCGCGGCGCAGCGCGGCGCTGGGTCGGGTCCCAAGACTTGAGGAGAGGTCCACACGCTGCCGGGGTAGCCCAGAGCGCGCCGACCGCCTGCACCCCGACCTGGGGCTGAGCTGGGGGCATGCTCCGGCTCTCCCGGAGCGAGAGAGAGAACCCAGGAACGCCGCCACCCAGAGCCAGCGCCCGGAGCGAAACCGCTGCGAAGGAGACCTGAACAGCCTACCCCTCCCCACTCGCAGCCCCCGGTGGTCGGGGACGGAAGTCGGGGCTTCTGAGAAGTGAGTGTCCCCCACCAGGAGGCAGATGAGATTTGGGGGACGAGGAAGGAGGAGCTGAGGTAGCGGAGCTTGCCAGATTTTAGAAGGGAGGGGTGGCGTGGGGATAGGGCCCCCATTCTTGGGGAAGTCTCTGGTGGCCTGGATTAGTGGAGCAGAAGGGGGCCCCATTCTGTTAGGGGCCAGGGATAAGGATGGGGTTCCCCATTCTACATAGGGACTGGTGTGGGGGATAGGCCCCATCCCAAGAGGGGTTGTTTTGGAGCCTGGGATCTTTCCATCTGGGAGAAGGGCGGGACATGCTCCTTTGGGAAGGGGTTGCACCTACTGTATTTAGGATCTGGGCGAGGGTAGGAGGGAAATGAAGATTTGAGCACTCGGACTTGGGCAGCCCCACACACTGTCTTTCCTGGAAGAACTGACAGGCTCTCTCTGTTTCTTTTGCTGGTCTCTCTGCCCTGACTTCATTTTCAAAAGAGCCAGGGTGAGAACCCTCACTGGACTCTTCGGGACCCCCAGGAAGGACCTGAGGCCTGAGCCATCCTCCTCTCTACTCTGCCTGCCCCCCCAGGACTGGGCAGTTGCCAAAGGCCCTGGGGGGGGCCCAGACTGTGGTTGTGCCCACCCCCCCGCCTCCAGGATGGGCCCAAGTTAGTTAGCCTCACCCCGTTCGGCATCCTCCAGGCCCAGAGGGAACCCCGGGGGCTCTGAAAGCTTGACCCACCACCTGGCTGCCATGGAGACGAAGCTGCCCCCCGCAAGCACCCCCACCAGCCCTTCTTCCCCGGGGCTGTCGCCTGTGCCCCCACCCGATAAGGTGGATGGCTTCTCCCGCCGTTCCCTCCGCAGGGCCCGGCCCCGGCGCTCCCACAGCTCCTCTCAGTTCCGCTATCAGAGCAACCAGCAAGAGCTCACTCCGCTGCCCCTGCTCAAAGGTGAGCCGTGCTCCTGGCTGCCAGGGTCCCTGAGCCCGACGGTGGGCAAGCAAAGCTGCAGCGGGTAGTGACATGCAGCTGGCAGCTGCGGTTAGAGGGTTTAGATGGCCCCTTCCAGGCGAGGGACTCCACCACTAGAAATGACCCCCACCCCCCAGCCCTCCAGCCCTCTCTGCTGACGCATGGCCTGACTGGCCTGTCATCCTTGGAGGTGGGGCATCTGGAAGTGGCGCCACCCTGGGGGGCAGACCAGGGCCAAGGGTGGGGCGCATAGCCTGGGTTCCAGGAGGCCACAGCTAGGGTCCTGGAGCAGGTGCTCAGCCCGGCTCCCCGTGATCACCGTGTAGTCTCCCCACCGCTGGGCCACAGGGCCCCCGACTGGCTGAGCCAGGGAGCACCCAAGAGATCCTCAGCCCCCACCGTCCTCCCCCTTTCTGGTTCTTAGAACAGAGCGCCGGCTGGGAGAGGAAGGCATGGCAGTTTCAGGCACCTGTGGAAAGCCCAGGCTTCCGGGGTCCCTTCCCTGGCTCTGAGTCAGGCCATCATGCCGTCTGCGCCTGGGTTAGGAGGGAGAGATGCAGCCTTTACCCTGCAGGAGTGGAGGATGGGACAGAAGTCGTTTGCTCTCTGCAGAGAGTGGGGGATGACACAAGAGCAGGGGGTCCGGGGGCAGAGGAGGCCGCTCTGTGGATTCGGAGGGCACGCCAAAGCCGGGAGCTGTGGTAACTGGGGCACAGGCTCAGCCCCCTCCCTTCTCCCCAGATGTGCCAGCCTCTGAGCTGCATGAGCTGTTGAGCCGGAAGCTGGCCCAGTGTGGGGTGATGTTTGACTTTTTGGACTGTGTGGCTGACCTGAAGGGGAAGGAGGTGAAGCGGGCGGCACTCAATGAGCTGGTGGAGTGTGTGGGGAGCACCCGGGGGGTCCTCATTGAGCCTGTCTACCCAGACATCATCCGCATGGTAAGCGCCTGGCCCCTGACCTCTGGGGGAGGGCTGGGGGGACATGGAACCCTACTGACCTGCTTCTGCAAAGAAGAACCCGCCACTACCGGTCCCCCAGCCCCACTGCCTCCCTCAGCGCCTCCTGGGCCTGACCCACCATGCACTTCGACTTATGCCCTCCCAAGGCCCGGTGTGCCTGCCCACCACGTCCCTTATTGCCATGGCCTGGCTCAGGCGCTGCCTCTTCCACAGAGTTTCTTAATGTTCGAGCTAGAAATCTCCTTTGTGTTGACTAGAATGTCCATAGACCTTACCGCTTAACATCTTGTCTTCCCCGTTGGACTGTGCCCACTAGAGAGCAGGGATGTGTCTTGTTTATTTCTGGGTTCCCAGCCCCCTGCCCAGGGCTTCCGTGAGGCAGGCGCTGAGGCTCATTAGAACTCTGGATAGGGGACCTCCTGGCTTCTGCCTCCGACGACTCTTCCTAAAAGAACCCTTCCCCTGCCCTTCAGATCTCAGTGAATATCTTCCGGACCCTACCACCCAGTGAGAACCCTGAATTTGATCCTGAAGAGGATGAACCCAACCTGGAGCCTTCTTGGCCACATCTGCAGGTATGGGGGCTGGGGAAGGCAGGAAGCTGGGTTTCCGTAGAGGGGAGAGGGTCTCCTATGCTGGCAGAGAGGGGGCCGTAGGGCTGGGGGAAGAGGGGGGCTGTTCCTGAACTCACCTTTTTGTCTGTCCCCTCTCCCAGCTGGTGTATGAGTTTTTCCTACGTTTCCTGGAGAGCCCAGACTTCCAGCCCTCCGTGGCCAAGAGATATGTGGATCAAAAGTTTGTGCTGATGGTGAAGTGGGGAGCCCAGGCTGGGTGGTGCCATGGGACAGGGGCAGGCTCTCTGAGGGGTGTGGGGATAGGATGGAAGCAGCCTGGGCTTGGGCTCCCCCCTGACCCCTGACCCTGGGTCCCCTAGCTCCTGGAGCTATTTGATAGTGAGGACCCCCGGGAGCGCGAGTACCTCAAGACCATCCTGCACAGGGTCTATGGCAAGTTCCTGGGGCTCCGGGCCTACATCCGCAAACAGTGCAGCCACATCTTCCTCCGGTGGGTGCCTGCTGCCTGCCCAGCTGAGACCTGGGGCGGGAGGGGAGAGAGCTACAGGGGAGAAGAGGGAGGCAGAGTCTCCCGTGAGGTCAGCAGGGAAAGGGTATTTATTTCCATTTTACAGATGAGGAAATACAGACTGAGGGAGATGAATTGGTTTGCAGGGACTAGGTCAGTCCTGGGAGCCTAGGATCAAATCTTCTGACCTTTATTGCTACCAAGCCATAAAGACCCAAGTAAAGAGATTGTTTCTGCAAACGTGGATTGAGCAACAGTGCCCAGTGGGGACAGGGGCCCACATGGCCTTGTAGTTGAGATTGGCTTTGGAGCTCAGTGGCCTTTCTGAGTTTGGTTCAAATGTTTAGGTGAATGTGGGCACATTATTTAAGTTCTCTCATCTCTAAAACGGGAATGATAGCTCTACTCCCCCGGGGATGGTCATCAGGGTGAAATGAGACAATGTCTCCAAAGCACACAGGATGTAGCTCTTTGGCCAAGGCTGGGAATCTGAAACATTAGCTCTTACGGTATTGGCTACAAAATAGCCGAGCCCCGGTCCCTGTTCTCCAGGAGCTCCGGGTCCATCGGACCCCCCGGCTTATTAACTTTGGGGCAGGAGTTGTTGAACTGCTGAGCCTCGATTTCTTCATCTATATAATGGATCTAATAAACCCTATCTCGCAGGATAATTTCGAGAAGTATGTAGCACAGAGTAGACACTCTTTAAGTGTTTGTCATTCTTTCGGTTGAAAGGCATGAAAGCCAAGGATGCAAGCTAGGGGGCCTGCGGACTGGATGGGGTCCCGAAAATGAGAGTCAGGGTCTGGGGGAGAAAGAGACAAGTTGGAATGCCTCATAGAAGAGAGGTCTGAGCACCAGGGCCTGGGCTGAGGAGGGTGATTCAGAGGTGGGTGTGGATTTCAGGGGGGCCTGGTTTGGGAAGGGAGCACAGCCTCTGGGTTGGGAGACAGTCAGATTAGTGTGCAGGGTGGGGGCGGCAGGCACGATGGCTGAAGGGGGCGCTGGGCCAACTCGAATTGCTCTGAACCCTTCCGCAACCTCCCCTTCTCACAGGTTCATCTATGAACTCGAGCACTTCAATGGTGTGGCTGAGCTGCTGGAGATCTTAGGAAGGTGACTCTCTGGGCCTCGGCTGGAGCCTTAGGATTCTGGGAGGAAAAACAGAGGCCGCGTCATCTGAGCCCTCCTCCTCTCTTCTTCTCCCTCCACAGCATCATCAATGGCTTTGCGCTGCCCTTGAAGACCGAGCACAAGCAGTTCCTGGTCCGGGTCCTGATTCCCCTACACTCCGTCAAGTCACTCTCTGTGTTTCACGCCCAGGTAAGGCCCAGGCCTGGCCCTGCCACAGGAGAGAGATCCTGGCAGAGGGGGTCAGCCCGCACTAAGTCATGAACTCCTGGGGTCTCCCCTCACCTTTTTTCTTTACCAATTCTGTTCCGTCTACCATAGAGAATTTCCACAACGCTTTAAGGCTGATGTCAGACATCAGCTTCAGGAAGCCTTCCCAGTCCTCTCCCTCCCGACCTGCTCTAGGCAGGATTAAATTCTTCTCTTTCCATATTCCCATAGATTGTGATGTAGATTTCAATTATGGAAACTTTTGTGAAATTTATAAGGGCTATTTTGGTGCCTCTTCCCTCTGGAAGGACACTCTGTGTCCCCGCACACAGAGCATGGTGCTTGGCCCAATCTAGATAGTCAGTCGGTAAATGCTTGGCGAATGAGGGAGGCTGGGTAAGGGAGCGAACATCTGGCGTGCGGTCACAGTCCCTTCCTGACCCCAGTCTTCTTTCTCCCCCCAATCCCCACCCCCCCTCAGCTGGCATACTGTGTGGTGCAATTCCTGGAGAAGGACGCCACCTTGACAGAGCACGTGAGTACCTCTGGGGGGGAGAGGCAGGCTGCACCCCTGCAGGTCTGACTCTTCTGCCTCAACTCCCACAGGTGATCCGGGGGCTGCTCAAATACTGGCCAAAGACCTGTACGCAGAAAGAGGTATGAAGAAGGGCTCTGATGTCCCCCAGAGCGGGGATGGGGGGCCCCGGTTCCGGCGGGTGGTCACATGTGGGTGGGGGGAGATGGGAACTGCGATCTCCTGTGTCCCGAACCCCAGGTGATGTTTTTGGGGGAGATGGAAGAGATTCTTGATGTCATTGAGCCCTCCCAGTTTGTGAAGATCCAGGAGCCCCTCTTCAAGCAGGTGGCCCGCTGTGTGTCCAGCCCCCATTTCCAGGTATGGGGTGGGAACAGGTAGGGGTGGGATCCGGGGTATGGACTAGGAGGGCTGGCCAGTTGACCTAACACAGCTCCCTCCAACCTCAGTTTCTCCTCTGGACCCACCAGGGTCTGATAACGGGGCGATAACTGGACTTCAGGTCGGGAGACCTAGGGGCAGGCCTCAGCCCTTTAACCCCACGGGCTAAAGGTCCCAGGCCATCATTTGGCACTCGAATCTGATGACGCTTCCTCATCTGTGGAGTGGACCACAGTAGTCTCTTCACAAGGTAGTGATGAGGACTAAGGAGAGTGTAGTGCTAACCTAGCTGGTAAACTCAGGTGTGCTCCAAAATGGCTTGTTATCCCCGCTCCCCTCTTGGTGGCTTTTGATGTCATGAGTCCCACTCCAGCGCCCAGCCAGGCAGTCCCACTTCCTCAGGCTGGTCGGAATTGCTATTTTCCTGCACGTGTGTGTGTGCAGACTTTCGCCCATTTGTCTGTGCCTTAACCTGGTGAAAATCAAGTCTTCCTCACAGGGAGTCTGGCATTGAAGTTTATTAAACACCTCGTTTGATTCTTACAACAGCCCTGGGGAGAGAGCTATTAAGAGCCCCATTTTACAGTTGAAAAGACCGAAGCTGAGAGGTTGAAGGCCTCAGCCTGGGTCATCTGTCCAGTGTGTAGCAGAACTAGGATTCAACCCTGAGCGGTGGACTCCAAATCCAGTGCTCTTTTGTCTTCACTATACTGTCTTCTCCAGTGGGTCAGATGAGCCCTGAGGATTGGGTGTGTGGAGGGTGGGGCACCCTGGGTTTGGTGGGTAGAGGCGGGCACCAGGCCTTGCACCTGCGGGGACGCCACTGCCAGGCGCCCACTCTGCCCCCTTGCTGTCCCAGGTTGCAGAGCGGGCTCTGTACTTCTGGAACAATGAGTATATCCTGAGCCTCATTGAGGACAACTGCCACACTGTGCTGCCTGCTGTGTTTGGGACCCTCTACCAAGTCTCTAAGGAACACTGGAATCAGTGAGTGCCTAGGCCTTGACCTAACCCACAGAAGCTGGGTCCAGGGCCGGCCGGTGCAGACCCGGGAGGGTCGGGGCTGGGGAGGGGGCCAGGCTGAGAGCAGAGCTGTTCAGAGCCGCGTGTGCGTTTGGGGAACGGTGGGCAGAGTGCAGGGAGGGAGGCGGTGCCCCACTGAGCTGTCACCGTTTCCTCACCCTCCCCGGACCCTGCCAAGAACCATCGTGTCTCTGATCTACAACGTGCTCAAGACGTTCATGGAGATGAATGGAAAGCTGTTTGATGAGCTCACAGCCTCCTACAAGCTAGAAAAGCAGCAGTGAGTGTTGGGCTGCGCCTGGGGGGAGAGGGGAAAAGCAGGATGGAGCCGGCTGCTGTGGTTGGAAGGAGCCTCGGAGGACGACGGCCCCACATCCTGTGTGATCAGGGTTTAGTCTGTGGGTTCCTGCTGGGCCGTGGACGCCCAGCTCCCCAGTGCAGCCTCCAGTCGTGTTCCCAAGTTGTCTCCCAGGTCTGGAGCTTTCTCCCCTTCAGTTCCATGACCACAGGCTAGGGCCTGTTTCCCAGCGCTCTCTTCCCTAAGTGGAAGGTCCCGTAAAGTCCCTACATAGTAGGGTGGTGGTGAGCGAGGCTGGACGGTGGGTGGGCTCGGGTAGGGGAGCTGCCTCACCCTCTCTCCTCAGGGAGCAGCAGAAGGCCCGGGAGCGTCAGGAGCTGTGGCAAGGCCTGGAGGAGCTACGGCTACGCCGGTTACAGGGGACCCAAGGGGCCAAAGAGGCACCCCTCCAACGGCTTACACCCCAGGTGGCCGCCAGCGGGGGTCAGAGCTAGAGATCCCCTAGAAGGGGAGGAGCTAAATCCAGAGCTATCAGTCCCTCCATCCCCTCTCCTACCCAGGGGCCTAGAGAGACGCGCACCTACCCCTGGCCTTGCCAGAGTGGGCTCGGAGGGCTCCCTGCCTGGCCCAGTGTGGGCAGCTTCCACTGCGGGGGAGGAGGAGAGGAGATGGTGGTCCTGGCAACAGAACTCTCAGGCCTTTGTGGCAGGACTTGACCAGGGCAGGCTTGGCCAAGAGGCTGCCGCTGCGGACTGCACCTGCCCCGCAAAGCTGGGCTCCAGACTGCAGGCAGGTTCTCCCCCTGCTCCTGCCTAGAGCAAGGGGACTCAGCCCCACGCCTGCCCCGCCTCGTGCCAGCACGAGGTCCTTCCTCACCCTACCATGGGATCCATGGTTTATTTATTCTCCCCAGCTCACCCCCGACACATGCCCCTGGGGCATCCTCTTTCCCTCCTCTCCCTCACCCTGTACTTCCTGGTCCCCTTTTTATTTATTGGGCAGGGGGAGGGGTGAGGGCATAGGCAGAAGAGATTCCCCGTGTCCTAGGGTGGGGGGTGGTGTCACAGTTAACCATGGTCTGTCCCCCTTCCCCTGGCTGGGGGTAGACTTAATAAAGAGAGAAACTTGAGAACTGCTTGCTTTATTTAGGGGTAGGGACAAAGAACCGAGTGAAATGATGACAGACTGGTTAGGAGGCCAGGCCGAGGCAGGGGAGGGGCCGAAATTGTCCTCTTCTCTCGAGGTGACAATCACAGAATCTTAAGAGAGCTGGCTGAACCTGTTGTCCTCAAGGAGGCTCAGGATATAGAGGATATACTCCAGCTCAGACCCTCTGACCAAGGAGAAGGAAGAAGGGCTAGTAGCGCGAGAGGCGACACATGTCACACTGGCAGGTCCTGGCCGTGAAGATCTCCAGCTCCTCCCTCCGGTCCCCCCCACACTGCAGCTGCACCTTCACCTGTGGGGGAGGGGGACCGTGTTCCACTCACGTGGCCATCCATTCCATCCATTCTTGGGCCATCTTGATCCCCGTCTTCCTCTGTCTCTCCCCACCCCCAAAGAGCCACTACCGGGCTGGGCTCTCTCACCTTCCTCAGGCCACTGATGGTGCAGCACTGAGAGACGGAGGTCACGTTATGTCGATAGCCACTGGCCACCAGCACGGAGTACCGGGAAGGGAAGGCGCTAGACTCACAGTGGCCCACACAGGCCTGTGCCACATGGGAGCCCTGGCAGGTGCCTTGGCGGTCACTTCGCACTGTCACATTGAAGGCTAGAAGGAGACAGGCGAGTGGCAAGCAGTGCCTCTGCGAAGCCTCGCCTAGCTCCTGTCGCCGGAACCTCAGGGTGGGTCCATGGCGGGTGCTGCCCGCCCTTCCGGCCCGTGCCTCAGCTCTCTGCCCCCACCCAGCTGTCTGTTCCCAGGGTTACTCACGGTGCAGGTGGCAGCCTGGGATGGGTGCCTGGCGACCCCAACCTTCCGTCACTGCCAGGACCAGCAGGCAGAGGAGCAGCGTTTGGGGGGATGCCATGGGGATCTGCAACAGCGGGTAGAGCGCGGTCTCGAGAGAAGTGTGCAGCTGGGAAGGCCAGTCCTTTACTGTGTGCCTGCAGGTGAAGGAGCCAGAGTTAGGCTGGTTTTCCTGACTGGGGGGAGGCGAGCCCGGGAGTGGGGCTGGCTTTTCCTCTATCTGCCTTTGGGTGCATGGGCGTGCGTGTGCGCAGCTGTCAGCCCACTGCAGTGATTCTCCCGCGGAATCTCTTCTACCATCTGGAGCACAAACATCGGCCTCCCCTCCATCTGCCCCATCTGCAGGCCCCAGGCCCTCCCGGGGCTCCTGCTGCCTCTGGGGGCTTACCACTTCCGAGGCCCAGGCACTGAGTGGCTGGCCGAATGGGTTCCTCAGATCTCCGGACGGCTCCGCTCTCTGGATCTTTATTTGCCGCGTCTGGAGCCACACCCTCCTGGGGATCAGCTTACGGGCCCGCCTCCCCGGCAGAGGCCTCCGAGCAACCCCACCTGGGAGATGCAGCTCTGCTCCGAGGCGTGGTCCTCCGAGAGTGACTGCTGTGGCTTTCTGCGGCCCAAGGTCCAGGGCTGGGGGAAGTGAGATGTGGAAGAAAGCCCGGGAGCCGGTGGAGTGGGCAGCTTATGTGCAGCTGGGGAGAGAGGGATCGAGCCTGGGCTGCGCTGTGGCCGCCAGGGTTCTTCTCTGCTGCGTGACTTTGGGCAAGACACTCCCCTGTTTGGGGCCTTACCACCCCAGCCCTAGAGCTACTAAACTCATCCTAGCTTGTCCCTTATCCACTGCACAGGAAAAGGGTTGAGAAGATGTTTTTCAGGACAAAGGAAGTGACACCAGTAAGGGGCTCCTGAAATACGCTGGGAGGCAGAACTGGGGAGATGGGGGTTCTAAGTCCGTCTCAAAGCTTCATTTTCACTTGTCATCCTGGGGGTCAGCCACAGAGTGTGGCTCTCCTTTGACCCTGGAATAACAGGGACCTGACTCCTGGAACAGTCTGAAGCTGTCAACCCCAGCAAAGCCCGTGGTCTAGTCCAGCTCTGGCTCTGGTTTTACAGGTAAAGCAGCGAAGGCTTAGAGAAGGAAAGCTACCAAAGGTCACAGAGTCAATGTCAGGCCCAAGCTGCTCTCCATACCTGGTGCTAAATTACACTTGGGGCAAAAATGGGGCAAGTTGGAAAAGATCCCTGGTCAACAGTAGCTGCACGGACTAGGGCACGCCAGAGATCAGAAAGAAGCCTGTGGTGATTTGGCCCCCCACACCCCAGGGCCACTGCCTCACTGACTTACTCAGAAAGGCAGGGCCAGCCACACACACCACCCTAGCTTGAAGGTGCCTGAGAGCTCACTGAATCCTACCCCTTTGTTGTTCAGATGAGAAAGTCTGAACCAGAGAGGAAAGTGTAAGGCCTCACTGTAAGCTAGTCTGAGTCAGAGTGGCACTCGGCTCTCTAGATTCTGGAGTTGTGCCTTTCAGCATCTTTGCAAAGTAGGCCATGTTCGGGACCATAGGACAAAGGCTATAAGCGCAACTTGTCCTTAACCTTGCAGTTCCCCTTTGGCCCTTCTCCCCTCAGCACTTGGGCCTGTCTACACCAGCTAGGTCTTCTCCCCATCCCAGTAATGTGGCCAAACAAGGGGACCCCAAGGGACTTCCAACATTCCAGCCCCAATTCTCCCATTGATCACGGGAACCTAGCATCCGACAGATCATCAGTTCTGTTTAAAGACTAGAAGTGACAAGGACTCACTATCTCACAAGGTGGCCCATTCTAATACTGGATATTTATAACAGATTCCTTTGTTCTGAGCTAAACTGAGTTTCCCTAAATTCCCATCTATTTGATCTGTGGCCACACAACCAAGTCTAACCTGTCTGTCCCAGATCAGCCCTCGGGTTACGTGAAGTCAGAGCTTGGGTGCCCCGGGCTTCTCCAGTGGCCCCAACCCCGGGCCAACTTGCAGTTAATCTGAGAAGCTTTATTTTACTTTACTGTCAAAAGCCAGAGGGATAGGTGAGTGGAAAGCATTTATCTCCTGAGAGTGTACTCTGAGGCCAAACTGCGTGGGTTTGGGATAGATGAGATCTTGAGGGTCAGCAGGGTTCAGGAAAGTGAGTCTTCTAAGACCCCATTCTCTAAGCCCTGGTGCAGAGGCTAAGGTTTGTAGGCGGGTATGGACCCCACCCACCCAAAGCATCCCCCCAACAGTAACTAGGCAAACCCAGGGGGAGGCTTCAGGCTTTGCTTCCCCGTATCTTCAGGAAAGAGTTTGCTCTCTCTCTACTTCATGAAATTCAGTCAATAACTCTTCATAAATAATTTATTTTCATTAGGATACTAAGTGCTGGAGATGAAAGACCTAAACTGGCCCTTAGAGCAGTACAGCTCTCAGACTGGAACATTTTAGGAAGTTCTTTTCTTAGTGTTTTAAATTGAAAAAAAAAAAAAAATCCATTGTAAAGGGGCAAAGGATAAGACAAACCCACAAGGGGACTCCGGGAGTTTGGAGCCCGCGTTCCCCATGACAGAGGCCGGAATGTGAAAAGTCAGTGCGAGAGGACACTCTTCCCCTGCTGCATCTGGAAGGCTCACTGGCTGCTCCTTCTGAAGAAATAGCGAAAGGGGAAGAGAGATCTGTGGAAGGAGAGCAGGATGGTTTGAGATTCGGGAGGTCCCTCCCTTCTCCCAGTCCCATTAAGGCTCCATTAACTAGGGCATTTTTGCTTTGGGGAATCACTGTATGGATTCAACTCTGGAGCCGCATTTGAAAAGGTACCCAAGTTAGCTGATACTCAGGAGTGGGGCATGACGAAGGAGAATTGCAGTGGGGCGGCTGAGCTGGAGAGAGAGAAAGGGATCTGCGGACTATCTTCTGCAGAAAGGACTCTGAAGACACAGCCTGGATGCAGAGGGGGAGAATGGAAGCATTTTGGTAACCAAAGAGTCCGAATGACCCAATGGTAAGACTCGTCTCTGTCCAAGCAGCATTTGTGGAACGAGGTCTAATGCCAGGCACATTGCGGGGGGGGGGGTGTAAGAATGAACAAGACACAGTCTTTATTAGATTCAGTTAGGGCCCTTGTGCAGAGTCTCACTTCCCTCAAGTATCCTGGGGGAAATAGAGATTATGCAGGTAATCTGTTTTCTTTTCTAACTTCCCTGAGAGACTCGATGAGGCCGACTCTGGAGCTAGACTGCCCTGGGTCTCAGTGTGATGGTGGGAGCGACACCTGTCCTACCTTAGAAACCCAAAGAAGCCACTGGTTCCCAGCTCTGGGGGTCCTTTAGGTGGAGGTGGATGGTTTTGCTGCAGTGGGGGGATGATCTGCTGGGCTAGGCTGTCCTCCCACTTAGAATCTCCAAGGAAAACAGGGAAAAAGTGTTAGTTTGCGGACTGCTTTCATGGGACATCGTGTGGACCAAGGGCAGCCTTACACCAAGACTCATTTGTTCTGACCTTCCCAGTTTCATCTCCGCTCTGGAGATGTTCTTCTAACCTTGGAGTATTTTCTGTTGGGCCCCTGAGAGTTTTACACTGCTCAAGTCCTAGCCACCGACCACAGATGGTTTTCGCATGGAATGATGACTTGTTGAAGAACTCACGTGCTTACATCCCAGCATCTGTGATGACTACAGTCCATACCGAATCCTTATGCTAGACAACACCTTAACATGCATTCCCAGCCCCTCCCAAGCATCCACTGCACCTTCAATATTAACACTAATGCCCTGAAGGGAAGAGGTGGAGAGACAGCTTCCCAAAGATAAATCTTCAACGAGACAAAAAAGTGAAACACATCCCTCCCAACTTTTCTGCAAAACTTATCACTCCACGCAGAAATGTTTTCAAATAGTGTGAGCATCATTTTCACCATCAGAAGCACAAGAAGTACATGAATTGTTTCCCTTTGCTTCTCTTTGGGGAGCTTTTATTATTTAAGGACAGGCCCCCGGACCCGGAGGATGGCCAATAGGCATCTCCACCAGAGCAAGACACATCGCCCAGCAAGTGTGCCCAGACTCAGAACTCCATGCTGCTCTGCTCATGAGAGAACTCAAGAGGACAGGACGATTATTAAAAAAGAATAAAATTCCCAGAACCTACCCTGTTCCTGGATATCAGTGGTGTTAAATGTTGGGGTGTCCTGCCATTCCTGCTGGGTTTTTCTTTCTCCATTCTGATAAAAAGAGGACCAAGAAAAGTTTTAAACTTTACTCCTATAGAGCTGAATGCTATTTGTTGACTGTTGACTGGTGGTTAGCCAATGAAGACTTCATAGGGCAAGTGCTATTAGAATGGGGACTTGATGGCTGAGTGGGATTTTGTCCTAATTAGGGTGAAGAGATGGTCAGGGAGAGTAGGACATTCTACACAGGGACATGATGTACAAAGGCACAGTACATTAACAAGTAAATGTGATGAGTGTGGCTAGAACTGGGACAGTGAAAACATGACTATGGCCTAAGCAACAAGCACAACTACAACTCAATCTTCTCCCTGGGCTACTCCATTGTAGAACTTCTTTTGTACTTTGAAGGGGACATCCTATAACCCAGTTCCAAGCCCACAACATTTCCAGTGGACACCCTGATATTCAGATTCATGGTTCATGTATTTCCTTTGGTATTTTCTGCCAACTGGCCATTCCCCTCACCTGGAAAGGACCTGAGGGCCTGACTACTGTAGCAGTGCTGAGAAGCTCCTTGAGCCATTGTGCTGGTGAAGAATCCTACAGCAAGAACTACGTAGACTGGCAGGTGGGGCAGGAGGCAGAGGTATGATAAGCTTCTAGGAAAGTTAGGATGTAGCCCCCATCCAAAGCATAAGCTGTATTTATTTTCTTTCTTTCTTTTAAGATTTGATTGATTGATTGATTTTTGAAAGAGATAGTGAGCAAAAGAGAGAGCGCACAAGCCAGGAGGAGAGGCAGAGGGAGAAGCCCACTTCTCACGGAGCAGGGAGCCCAATGCGGCTGATCACCAAACCCTGAGGTCATGACCTGAGCTGAAGGCAGACGCTTTACCGACTGAGCCACCCTGGCACCCTAAGCTGTATTTCTAAGAGAAACTTTTCCACAAAACCTCAGATTCCAGAAAACATAGGCTGCTACTTAAGTAACATTCCTGTAAACATGAAAGGGCACTCTGGGGAGGAAGAAAACCATCTCTGACCTCTTCTGCGTCTCCAGGAGCACTGGTTTACAGGGATACAGCTCTGATTTGTAGCTTGAGGAAATGATTCTTACAGATTTAATGAAACTACGACTAGAGCTTAAATTCTGCTGCATTGGCCCTAACGAAAGCATCTACTTAGGCTGGCAGTGGGGAACAGAAGGGCAGAGGCCCTGGGGCAAAGGTAAAGATCTCCTGACCAGGGGAGATTCCCCTTACAAGACAGTCTAGCATTTGTGCTCTCCTGAAAACTTGACAGATGTCTTTTTAGGCAAATGTCATAAGAAAGGAAAAAACACAGCCTGAAATAAGATTGAGGGCACCATCTGGGACTTCCAGCAAGACATAATGCACTTACAACCCAACACAAGGTTGTTCTCTGTATGTTCAGGGCCAGATCTTCTTAGATGTACAGTTGAAGCAGAGGTGGCAAAAAAAAAAAAAAAAGAGAGAGACAAAAAACTACACACATGACAATCTGTTTTACTTCTGAACTCTTCATCTGCTCTCCCCTACTTTTTATCCTTAGGAAGTGTGGGATCTCTAGTCTGGGACCTGAAGTCATAAAGGGAATGGGTCTGCTTTTCCTTCCCATTCCCCCCAAAACACCTCTTATGAAACGGACACCTTATTCAGATACGTGTTGTGTTCTAAGCTTTCCCTGTACCAGATCCTAGTGGTGTCATGTTCAGACATGACCGTCCACACTGACTGTGACCCAACACCCTGAGTTCCCCAAAGGGGAGAGGAAATATTAAGCATTGGACCATAGGAGCAAATTCAATTTTTCCAGCTCAAGTGACTTACACTGAGAGTTACTGTGATCAGTCTAATTCAGGAGAAATCCTCTCTCCGGGAACAGGGTCTACAATGGAGACCGTCATTGGGCTTTGAGTCAAAATCAATAAACATGTTCCTTTTGGGTTTTTTTTTTCTTGTTTTTCTCTAAACCGAGTATCAGGTTGAAAAGGTAATTATGTTGAGTAAGAAACTGTGGGTACTGTTCTTGAGGGAGATGATGTGTCAAACTAAGAATAGGAAGGTATGAAGGATAGAGAGTGAGGGAAATGTTCTTTTAATAGTAATTCTCTGGGTTGTATAAAGCGTCTTTGTTCTTCAGATCTGCATGTACTCCTCCTGTACTTTCTCATGTCTTCTTCTTCCTTCTTGAAGGGACGGGAGTATAGAAGAGGGCAATCACCTGCCTATCATCACTCAGTGGGCCACTCTGCACAATGGGTCCTGTGCCCTGCCCCTACTCTGAGAGGCAGAGGTCCGAGTCCCTAAGGGTTCTGTCTTCCCCCAACTAAACAGTAAGTTACTGGAAAGAAACCAGGTTTTACGTGTTTGCATGCATCCCAGCAACTAACACAATATCTTGCAAACAGGAGGCAGAATAACCATTTAGAAATGAAAATCACATTGGGTGCCTGGGTGGCTCAGTGGGTTAAGCCGCTGCCTTCGGCTCAGGCCATGATCTCAGGGTCCTGGGATCGAGTCCCGCATCGGGCTCTCTGCTCAGCAGGGAGCCTGCTTCCTCCTCTCTCTCTCTCTGCCTGCCTCTCTGCCTAATTGTGATCTCTCTCTGTCAAATGAATAAATAAAATCTTAAAAAAAAAAAAGAAATGAAAATCACTTTACTTTTCTACTTTAAAAATGTTTTAGGGAAATTTTTAGGGAAATCCTGTGCTCTTGAAGGCAGCCTTAGGCCCTTCATGATCGAGCCTGTGCCAACCTCTGCAGTACAATTTCTTAGCACTGTACTTTCCACTTAAGCCAGCCCCAGGCACACTGGCTTGCAGTCACCAAGTGCGCCGTACTCCTTCCTCTTGGCCTTAGTTCTCTGAGCTCCTCTGGGAGCCCTGCCTCACACCCACCTGATTTGGGTGATGTTCCCCTTTGTGGTTCCTTTGTTCCCTGTACTTCCTTTATCCCCGTACGTAGCACCATCTATCAATAATGATCTGCCTAGCTTTATACCGTTGGCATTTTTAGAGGAGGGCACGATACCTCTAACACGCGGCACGCAGTAGACACCCAGTAAGTCTGCTGAATAAGTGCACGGAAGGTGTTGGCTCTGTGACTGGTCATGCGACGGGACTTGGGAAGGCGAGGGAGGTGAACTAGGAGCATTTAAATGTGGAAGGTCGGAGCTACTTTAGAGTGATCAGTGAAAAGTAAGAAAAAGGCACAAATAGCGGCTATCTCAAGAGGGGAAGAAAAGAAAAAGAGCGCTCTTCTAGAGACTACTGTGGAACAGAGGCTCTGAAATGGAGTAGCAGCAGATATAGGATATAGGAATAACAAAATGGGGAATAAGCCTCACAAATGAAATCGAATACTACTGGGATCAGCCCGTGGCTGCCCTACAAAGTTTTCTCTTACCAGTACCCCATGCTGATACACGCCTAGCTCATCTATGAAAACTAGATGTTCCCAGGCTCAGACCCCAGTTAGATGATGGCAAAAAGGTTTCTAAAATGAAAAAAATTCTCCATCGGATCCCACCACAATTCAAGAGACCTGTTTTCTTATCTCACTGCAGAGTACAAGAAGCAGCCTTTTAAGCTGAGAAGAAAAGACCTTTTCACAAAAGGATTCACCCACGTGCAAAATGCGGCCATTTTGGGGACAGGTCGCGGCAAGGCTGGAATGGTTGGATGTTGCTCTGCAGATGGTGAAACCTGAGAGTGAGTTCAGTCGGCTCAGTCTGTACTTAGGACCAAGATGCGCTGGTAACAGGAAGCCTGACTTGTAACAGAGCAGGAACAGCCAGAAGCCTTAAAGCCTCCATTTTGGTGCTTACCCTCCTGGTATCCATAAGGGGCTTCTTTTTGCTGGGGCCTTGGCTGGAAATCCCCATCTTGGTCCTGAGTGGGGGAAAAGCCCAGGAAATGTTACTGGCAGCAGCAACATCACCACATTTAAGCAAATGTGGCCCAAATGAATATTTCAGCAGGTTGGCTATTTTTATACCACTCCTGGCCTGCAGAATAAATCGTGTGGCCAAATTCTCTTTGGGTGCTGCTTTAATTCACAGCAGAATCCCAATTTGAGATATTTAGCGATCTGGGGTTGAGAAAGGAAAAATGTGATTGCCGGCAGGTAATCGGATTTTTAAATACTTGCCTGCATCAAACCCAGAGAAAGGCAAGACTGAGGCCTCATCCCCATGGAAAATTCAGTCAAACAGAACTGAGCAAAGCTTCATACCTCCAAGTACCTTCACATTCCACCTGGCTGGGAAAGAAATTTCCTAACTCTTCCCTGACATGTGCATTTGGAGGGTAGAGGGCTCAACCCCCCCTCATGGTCCACCCTTACCACTCCTGTGTGAGACGGCGCCATCCCGGGAAGGGAGGAGCTGCTCTCTGTGAACATGGGCTGAAAGCACACTGGGCTGGAGGGCAGACCACATCTTGGATTATTCTAGCTGCCGTCTCTGGGTGCTAATAAGAAAGACTGTGTTCCTTACTGATTCACTCTGTCCCTGACAGAGACTGGGAAGAAGAAGGTAAGTAACCCCCACGACAGCAACTTCGGCAGGTTAGGGATGGGCTCAACATTGCCGCTAATGTTGCAGCATCTCACGCAGTAATTGGTACATAACCTCTTACAGACATTCCCATTTTATTTATTTATTTTTTTTTTTAAAGATTTTATTTATTTATTTGACAGAGAGAAATCACAAGTAGATGGAGAGGCAGGCAGAGAGAGAGAGAGAGAGGGAAGCAGGCTCCCTGCTGAGCAGAGAGCCCGATGCGGGACTCGATCCCAGGACCCTGAGATCATGACCTGAGCCGAAGGCAGCGGCCTAACCCACTGAGCCACCCAGGTGCCCCCAGACATTCCCATTTTAGCCTTAATTGGTACATAACCTCTTGCAGACATTCCCATTTTAGCCTACTCTATCTCTTAAGGTAGAATTCCAAATGTTTACAGCTTACTAGGTAAAATAGAATTATATATATATTTTTTTCTCATTCTTTTGCAGGTTTCTCTATGTTCTTGTATAATATTTGGGGACTTCCAAAGTCTTACGCTTTCTGGTAGTATGACCATACTAAATGTTCACTAAGTACGAGCCAGATTCAACGGTATAGATCTGATTGCATTTCCTCCCAGCCATTGTCTGATGAACAGAAGAATCCCATTTTGCCGAAGAAGGAATCGTGTTCCAATTGTATTGCAAACATCAACTTGCCTCCTTTCCTTAGTCCACCCATGGAAATAGGCAACTACCAATGAACCCAAGACAAAAAGTGACTCACTGAAGGTCAGGATTGCGTGGCAGCAATCACTGGCAAAGCTTAGCCAGGATGCAGGATTTAGACTCTCTCCCAACACCACTGACCTGTCCAGCGCTGGCCTGCTGGGGGAGCTGGGCACTTCCACTCGTTTTCGTTTCCTCGTCATGGCTCCTGCCGCTTTCCTCTCTGCTAGGACCTTCAGAGAGGAACCCGCCTCCTGTGACTCCTTTTCCAGAGCTGCTCACAGTTCAGGAGGGCACAGTAAAGAGAACTCCCCATCTTTAAATTGCCAGAAGTGACTTTTAACACCAGCTTTTCAAGTAAGGACAGGCATTCTGTTAGAGACGGTCTCAGAAATCTAGCCACCAGTAAAAAGATGGTCTCATTCTAACTGCATCTGAGCAGCGACCAAGGGGCAGAGGAAGAGGTGAGAGCAGAACCTTTTGGACAACACAAGGCAATAAAGGCAATTGTTATCTTGTATAGAAAAGGCAAACTTACCAAGCCAAGAGGACTGTCATTTATTGGCTCCCCTACAATAGGAAATTTAAATGTCATAATGGTTCAAGATGTTGTTTCTTTTTTTTTTTTTTAAGATTTTATTTATTTATTTGACACACAGAGACATCACAAGTAGGCAGAGAGGCAGGCAGAGAGAGGGGGAAGCAGTCTCCCTGCTGAGCAGAGAGCCTGAGATCATGACCTGAGCCAAAGGCAAAGGCTTAACCCACTGAGCCACCCAGGCATCCCAAGATGTGGTTACACTTGGATTTCTGGCTATCATTTATTTCTCAGAACTTGTCCTAGACAAAAACCTGTGTCTGCCCTTCTTTCTGCCTGATACCACTTTTGGTAGAAATACAATGTCTTCAAATTCTCTTCCTCCCCCATTTTAGAACTATTGTCATCTATAAACTCAAAAGTATTACATTCGTACTGTATTCTAATGATATGCCACTTAAAAGGGAATGATCCTTACTAAAAGAAACAAGATGCAACTTCAAACATCAGTGATAAACAAACTGGGGAGATATTCTGAAGCAAGGCCTTTGCACTCTTTTCCCAATAAAACTGGAAGGTATGTTTGTCCCTCTGAGTAAAAATAGCAATGGCTTTCAGAGATTAAAAATTGGGAATGCCTTTAAGACATCCCTAAGGTGAAAGTCACTGCATACTCTAAAGTGAAAGGAGGTATTTTTTATAATAGATCGCTTTCGCTGAGTGATTACTGTCAGAGTTTGTACTCCTTTTCACCTACCAGTATGTATATATATTTAATCCTGTTAACAACCCAACGAGATAGGTACTATCCTTATTCTTCACCATTTTACAAAGAAGGCACAGAAAGATTAACTAATTCATCTAAGGTCATACAACTGTTAAGTGGCAAATCCACCAGGATCTGAACCATGCAGTCTGGCTTGGAGCACTCAGTTCCTAACCTCTGCCCCGTGCAGTGCTGGGGCCCAGTCTGGCTGACCATTTTGCCATACTGAGCGTGCACTGCTAACCCACGGACATTCACTGCTAACCCAGGGACATTCATCCCTATTTCTTCTCTACCTCTCACTCCCATCATTCTACTTACCAGGTGACAGGTTTTCATGAAACCATTTCATCTCCACATATAGAGTGAAAACAAATGGGTAGGGGACCAAGACAATTTCCCCATGCTTGAATTTCAGGTGGGACACTCTCTCCCATTTGCTTTTATCTGGAAAACGGTGCTAAGGAGTGAGGAAAGAAATCAGTCCGTATGAACCCTTGATTACTACTTTAAGGATAAGACCCTCTCCTTTCCCTGGTTTGGCCTGTGGGTTTGTGGCTTCCATT